>NC_079318.1:24008158-34008158 GCF_029931775.1 Euleptes europaea
GAAATACACACAAAACCTATTCTAAAGCTGGGTGTGCAAGGCTTAGCATATGCCTGAGGGATTTGAATCCATAGGTGAATCTAATACACTCACATGTTACTACACTGGCACGCAGAGCTAATTGGAATTTGAGGAACTTTTTAAAACCATACAAAAAATATCAGGTGATGTTGGTGATTTTACAAAATAAAAGCCCAACCTCTGACTTCACAATTAAATTATGCAGCGATGCCAGTATAGACTTTCGTAACAGGTGGACTTCCCTTCAGCTTCTTACTGAGAAGGGAGTTGCTTAGCTTCAGAATTCAAAATTCCCCTTTAAGGCTATAAGCCTTTAGATCAGGGCCCCCCAATGTGGTACCTGTGGATGCCATGGCACCTGCTGACACCTTTCCTGGTGCCCACCAAGTAGGCATGGCCAGGTGGGCCTTTTGCCCAGCAGTGCTTCTGATTGGCCACTGCAGTTCTGATTGGCTGTGGGAAATTTTTTAAAACATCACTTTGGCAACAGCTGCCACCAGAGCTGCATGGCTGAAGGTAAGCTGTGCATAAGCAAGAAAACATTTTATAGTATGTTTGTTTAAAGAGGCATCCTGTCAAGCAGAGCTTCTGTCTGAAATGTTGGAAGAGTTACTAGTGGAGTTATGCATAACCTCACTCCCTGACATTTGTGGCTGGCTCCACCCCCTGCGGCAACTATTTTGTGGTTGCGTCAGAATCCAAAGGTGCCTGCAGGCTCAAAAAGGTTGGGGACCTCTGCCGTAGACTGATTATTATGGTTGACAGAAGCTCTCCAGTTCTAAGGCAAAGATCTGTTGAAATCCTGCAACGTGAGATGCCGACAGTTGAACCTGAGATCTTGCCTATGCAAAACATGCGCTCTGCCTCTCTACTTCAGCCCCTTCTTTGATTACTGGGTGTTGAACTTAGTCGAGCCAAGGGACTAAAATACCCCAGAGGTCAGGTCACATCGTCCCACCGCAGTTGGTTTGCTAAAGGATGTCCAATCCCAGCTGCTGTCTTTTGATCACGTCATATTCTTCACTGGGCTACTCTAGAATTGGAAGAGGGCCTGAAGGTCATTTGGTCCAATTAACATTGAGCTTGTGGGGATCCCATGGGCTCAGAGTAGCTACAATATTGCCCAGTAAGACACTTCCCTATTGGAAGGCTCACATCTAAACTAGACCCAAGCTCTTGGCTGAACAAAAAGGAATCCCCTTCACGACCTCGCAGCCTAGCCCTCTCTCTTCCTCATTTCTGATGTACTAGATAGCAGTAGATAATATAAAAATCCCACTAATCCTTTTCGCTCACCCACAATAACGGCATTCCCATCTAGAGTTGCCAGCATTTAAAATGGCTCCTCTAGCTGTCGCTTTAGCAATTAGCAGGTGATGGTATTTAGCTCCATGCCATGAAAAGCTTCAATTGCCCAGTCCCACTCATTAAACTTCTATTAAAGAGACAGGACAATTTCCCTGTCCAATTGGCAACTTGGTTTCCGTCCTTCCCTAACCAGGACAAACTTGAACTCCCCCTCACACTTGGAATATCAGGTGTCCCCTAACTACTAGTCTTCCAAAGCACATCCCACACATTCCACGGTGCTGCCCTTGGCTATCTTAAGCACTGTGCAGCAAGTAAAACACTAGCTTTGAGAGAGGGATGAGCCAAGGCTAGGATTGCCAGGTTTTAACAAGAAGCTTGCTTATGTTTTCCCTATAGGGCTACAAAATATGTCAAACAGCCTTACTCCAAGTCAGACCACATGAACCCATGAAGCTGCCTTATACTGAATCAGACCCTGGGTCCATCAAAGTCAGTACTGTCTACTCAGGCCAGCAGCGGCTCTCCATGGTCTCGGACTGCGGTCTTACATGTCACCTACCTGCCTAGTCCCTTTAACTAGAGAGGCCCGGGATTGAACCTGGCTGGGACCTTCTGCACGCCAAGCAGATGCTCCACCACTGGCCTCGTAGCTCAGAATTGTCTCTCTGCCTGATAGTGGCTCTCCAGCACCCCAGGCACAGAACCTGGGTTCTTCTGCCTACTGGGCCACAGCAGCTCCATTGGGCAGTTGCTGCATTGTGATGGGAGCCTCAGTACCAGTGGCACAGTGCTCTTGGCAGCTTATCCATAGCATGTCGAAAGCAGAAAGCAGGTGCAGGCCACAGGCTCTGTGCCAGAGGAAACAAACACAAGGACGCATTTAGTCAAATAAGCCCAGATCTGATGCTTAATGAATTAAACTGGCTTTCCAGAATGCCTTCCTGGAAATGTTGCATACAACTGATGTCCAATGGCATAAAACTGGAAAGGCGCTACTTTGGTATGGGTTTATTGATTGACTGATTCATTCATTCATTGTGTTTTTATCCCACCCTCATTCCTAGCAAGCTGGGCTCAGAGCGGGTCACAACATATTCATTAAATATTAATTAAAACATACTTTAAAACTCATACTTCATATTACAATAAAACAAGATGGCATTTCATTCCAGTCGCAGCCACTAGACAGGCCTGGTCACCAGTTAGGGTTGTCAGGTCCCTCTTTGCCATCAGCGGGAGGTTTTTGGGGGCGGAGCCTGAGGAGGGCGGGGTTTGGGGAAGGGAGGGACTTCAATGCCTTCAATCAGTTGTAATAGCAGGAGATCTTCTGCTATTACCAGGAGGTTGGCAAGCCTATCAGCGGTGGGCCCCCAGACCAGGTTGGAGGAGGATGGGGCGGGGTTGATGGAGTGCTTGGTGCTAAATGACAATTTAGATATAGTACGCATTTCAAAAACATGGTGGAATGGCAATCTTGGTGTATAAGCTCTATAGACAGGTCAGGGAGGTGGACAAGGTGTTGTGTTGTATATCAAAGAGGACATAGAGTCAAATAAGCTAGCAAACATACCTGACAGAAGTGTTATGGGTGGAGATACTACTATTACTTATTATTTTTTATTTACAGCCCATGTTGCTCAATGATCAGGGACTCAAAGTGCCCCTAGCAGTAGTATTCATAATCAACTATGACAGTGGCCATTTGGTGCTGGACAATGGTACCCTTCCACAGACCCTTATTCCGGATTTGCATGCATGTAATATATTTATCATATATGGCTTAGTGTGATGTAGTAGTTAAGAGTGCCCAACTAGGAACTGGGAGACCCATTTTCAAATCTCTTCTCTGCTATGGACGCTTTCAGGGAGACCTTGAAGCAGTCACTAACCCATCTCATAGAGCTGCTGTGAGGATAAGAACAGAGGAGGGAGAAATGATGTTGTAAGTTGCTTTGGGCCCCCACTGGGAAGAACAGAGGGGCGTAAATATCTAAATTAAATTAAATTACTCATGGGGTTTTATCCATATGGCTTAGTAGGAGTAAGCTGATTTGTTCTTTCCTTAAGTGATACAGTTGAATCAAAACTGGAGGACCAATTTCAACCTGGACTTACATAGGACAGAACCGAATCCTCATTACGACCGACCTGTTATATTTTTATCAGAACAAAGGCAAATTAAAATAAATACAGAATGGATTGTAGTCCTTCCTTAGTACTGTAAGACTGAATTCTGCCCATCGTTTGTTCTTGCTACTTTGATAGGTGATTTTGACAATCATTTTGCCTGCTGAATTAATAATACCCACCACAATTTTTAGATAACTGTCCGCAGCCAGGACCATACAGTGTATTCTATGCTTCAGTGAATTAATAGGTAGAGGACCCCTTCCTTGACATAGATATCAATTCTTCCTGCAACATCCTCCAGACTCAGGAAGGAAGACCGGAATAGCAACAAGGTTATGCAATTTTGTGGTCCAGCAAAAGACTCCGGTTAGCTTCAAAAAAGGCTAAGGGCAGATAAATTAACCTGTGAGGGGCGAGGGATTTCTGATTAGTTTTAGAAATGTGGTCCCCCCTCGGTAAAGGAAGGAGATGAATTTAGCATCTATGCCGCTTGTATGACAACAGTTCGGATAGTGGGGGAGAGCGGCACGGCGAATGTTGAAAGCAAGGGTCTGCAAAGTTCCTCCCTGGCAGATTTATTTGTGAGTCACATTTCACAGCCTGCAATGCAAACCAGGCTTCTCTATTTTTAAAGTTTTGCTGCCTTGCAATATCTGAAATGTTAAATAAGCATTCCAAGTATGGTTGGGCAGGTCATGGTGTATCAGCATAGGACATGGAATAATTTAGAGGAACAAAGAGGGCTGGCCACAGGGGCCAGTATGGTCTGGGATTTGCCATGGCCCACAATCTGATAAAGGGCCCCCACAGGCCAGATGTTTGGCCTGTCTGCATCCACCAAGAAATGGGGGCATTGTTCTAGAGGTCCCTGTGACCTAGCAGGGGCCTCTGGGACTATCTCCAATTTCCTGATGTCAGACATGGCAGGAGGAGAGAGCACAGAATGATTTTTTTCCTGCTCCTTTAAGCACTATCAGTGCTCACAGAAAAAGTCAAGAGCCAAGACTCTAGACTATGATTGGGAAGATTTCAATTCAAACCCCCACTCAGCCATAACTTTTAGTGTATGAGCTCTCTTTCTGCCTAACCCACCTCACAAGGCTGGTGTGAGGGTAGAGTGGAGAACCCTATATGCCCCCTTAAACTCCACTCTATATGCAAAAATATATGCTCCACTCTACATGCAAAAATATATCTGTTTTCTTTCAGAGGTTCTCTTGTGAAAGAAAACAGAAGCAGCCCCATACATGGCGCCATGAATTTCATTATTACAGGCTGAAGAAGCGTAATTCTGCGAAAAACGTTTTGAAAATTCCGGAAGACGTTTCCCAACTTTACTCATCACACCATTCTTCCAAGATAAACGGGACCGTTTCCCTTGCTTTCGATACTTCGGCATTTTGATATTGTTTAGTCTTTCAATTGTTACTAAAGACCTTGTTGAAGTCTTGTTAGAAGATAGCCCCATATCTGTGTATACGGGAGGGGTTACTTTAAGTGCCGGCACTTGGTCTCCAGATTAGAGAAGATATCTATAGAAGATATCCCCATATCTGTGTATATAATCTGTGTTTAGGATTGTAAGTAAGTTTCTGTTTGCATCTCCCTGTTGTCTCCACTATTTTGTAATACACTGTTTGATATTTTTGCATATAGAGCTGAGTACTGTTTTTTTCCCTAAACAATATACTGTCCAGTACAGGTGATTTGTAGTGCTTGACCCTTAAACTCCACAGCAAAAGGGCAAGATAAAAATATGCGACACGTTCTTTGCGGTAGTTTCTTTTGAATCTCTCGAGCAAGTAAAGAAGCAGAAGAAACGGATATGGTATTTGAGGAGAATTAATAATTTGTATAGACCCTTAAAAAGGCAATTCTTAGGTCCAAGACAGAAGCTCTATGGTTAGAAAGAGGGGGGAGGAACCCAGTATTAACAGCCAAGTAGTGTGTAGCTGAGCAAAACCAAACCCGCTCTGTCCCTGCCACTTACCTCCCACGTCACTTTTTGTCCAGCTGTTACTTCTAGTATTACCACTCAGCTCATGTGAAGAGAAAACTATGTGTGGAAAGAAGATGTAGGGTGAGAAACCGTGAATGTGTGTGAGTGTGTGTCTGCACTTCACTCCAGTGTGCCCCTTTTGTTAAAACCATACCCCACTTTCTACATAATGGAGAAACGTCCATGTTTAAGGACATGGAATTACCACCGCTGAGTTTGTATACAGGCGGGCCCTTATATTTTAAAAAAATAATGAAAGGGTCTGGGGAGGGGTTACTTCAAGGGCCGGCACTTGGTCTCCAGATTAGGGAAGCATTTCTTTGAAATCATGGAAACCAATACATCCTGGAATGAAACCAAAGGATGTGCTGGGGTAGAATATTAGCCTGAATGAAGATGAGCGCACCCCAACCATGCAAACCCACAGAACTTCATACTGAATCAGTCTTTTAGCTGGATTTCTCCAAGGTTCCTTGCACAAGGAAATTCTATACACAGATTTCTCTCCAGTGTTACCACCAAGCTGCTACAGTGTTGATGGGAGACTCGGGGCTGACAAGCCTTCTATAGCTTGACTCAAACTATTAAAAAACATACCTGGGGATTATTGCAGGTTCTCTATTACATGAATATCCCTGGCAGTATCACAACTCAGTGCTGGATTAACCATAAGGTTACATATGTTCTAGAGCCTCAGGTCAAAATGGTTTTCAGACCATTTATTTCAGACCTGCTCCAACATCCAATGAGACAGCTTTTCAGTGTTGGAGGGTTAGTCTGGATAAAGTCTAGGGTTGCCAACCTCCAGGTACTAGCTGGAGGTCTCTCCTGCTATTACAACTGATCTCCAGCTGATAGAGATCAGTTCACCCGGAGAAAATGGCCGCTTTGGCAATTGGACTCTATGGCATTGAAGTCCCTCCCCTCCCCAAACCATGCCCTCCTCAGGCTCCGCCCTTTTCAGGCTCCACCCCAAAAACCTCCCACCCGTGGCAAAGAGGGACCTGACAACCCTAGCAAAGCCTCTTTTGGGCCCCTCCACTTAAATAATCAAGAGCAAACATTCTTAGGATCAAGCCCCTTTATGTGTAGAGTTGCCAGGTCTGGACATAGGTGGAGGTTTTGGAGGTGAAGCCTGAGAAGGGCGGGGTTTGGGGAGGGGAGGGACTTCAGTGGAGCATCATGCCATAGAGTCCAATTGCCAAAGCGGCCATTTTCTCCAGGTGAGCTGATCTCTGTTGCCCCGAGATCAGTTGTGATAGCAGGAGATCTCCAGCCACCACCTGGAGGTTGGCAACCCTATTTATGTGTCGGTGTGGTGGCCACCACAACCAGGGACCTCTCGCTTAAAAGAAGCCGAGTAGAAAGCGAGGGAACCCCCTGGGAGCATTTTCTTGTGAATCTGTCCTCGCTACGAGCAACCGTTTGCAGTTTTCCATTTTTAGAATACAGGGTAAGCTTCACACGGCTATTCCTTGTCCAGCAGCTGACCAAAGTCACAGGGGACGTCACTTTGCATTGCAGAGACCTGAGGCCAGAGACTCAGAAGGGCAAAAAATGTGTCAGATCCATGGTCGTCTCTGATGAATGGCTGGGTGTGACGTGGCTCTGAAGGAACAGGACTCCGAAGACTGCCTCTGTGGGAAAGGGGCAGGGATGCCTTGCCCAGGAGGGTATGAAGTACTCCCTGCAGCTGCTGCCCTCTGCACTTTTGACTGCATGAGTACTGGGATTCCCAGTTCGAATCCAGGGGGCCCATTACAGACACAAACCCAGTCAAAGCAGAAGCCATTTGCCTGATAATGATGATTAGGGTTGCCAGGTCCCTCATCGCCACTGGCGGGGGATTTTTGGGGCGGAGGCTGAGAAGGGTGGGGTTTGGGGAGGGGAGGGACTTCAATACCATTGAGTCCAATGGGCAAAGCGGCCATTTTCTCCAGGGGAACTGATCTCTATCGGCTGGAGATCGGTTGTAATAGCAGGAGAACTCCAGCTAGAACCTGGAGGATGGCAACCCTAATGATGAAGGTGATGAGGGCAAGATCTGGCCTTTATAGGGAGGTCACTTCTCTCCTCTCATGCTGGAACTGAGAGGATAGTAGGTGCCGGTGAAAGGATCCTTGTGTTCATCTGGTGGTGGAAAGGAAAGGGGGTCAGGATCCCAGAGTGGATCTGAGCCAGGGGCTAGGACCAGCCCAACATATTTTGTGGCCTCAAATAAATGCGCTGTGCAGTCCTGGAGGGGCACCCCAACCATTTGCTGTGACATCTTTTATTTATTTATTTATTTATTTATTTGATTTATAAGATTTTTTTTTAGCTTATTAGGATCTCTTGAGAGATCCTGAGGTGCACCTCTTGCCCAGTGAGGCTTGGGTGCCTCAATCCCAAATATATAAGCAGAAGGACTATCATATAAGGTTGCCAAAATCCAGATGAGGCCTGGAGATCTCTTCGAATTACAACTGATCTCCAGATGACAGAGATTAGAAGAAAATGGCTGCTTTGGAGGGTGAACGCCCGTGGCCTTATACCCTGCTGAGCTCTTTCCCATCTCCAGCCCAGCCCTCCTCAGGCTCCATCCTCCTAATCTCCAGGAATTTCCCAACCCTAATCTCCCATAATTTGTATAATTTGGAGAACTGCCTCTCTCTGAGAAGGGGGGGATCCCTCATGAAGTCTCTTCAAGAGCCAGGAACATTGGCAAGACTGAGGGAGCCCAAACAGGCAAAAACATACCTTCCATTTGCATCACGTTCTACTAATGAAAGGGCATGGCATTTTGAGCCCCACAGAAGTCTTCTACAGTCATTTAAAGGCTCGGGGCGGGGAGTGTTTGAAATATTTCCATCTGGTATTTCCACAGCAGCCGTCGCTGTAGGTCCCTGCCAGCACTAGAGAAAATCCTACTCGGTTTGCTGCATGCTATTGTTGCGCCAAAGGTATTCCATGCATCTTTATAATCCATTCCAGGAACCTACTTGGAGACATGAAAGAGAAGCCCACTCTTCCTTGGCAGCAATGAATGCACAGGCACAAATGGTTGCTATATTTAAAGGTTGCTCTCTGTTTTTCTTGCTTTCCCATCAGACTTCTTGATGCACAGACTAAAGGGCAGGAGGAGGAAAATATCACACAGGAAAATAGTTCTGTGTTGACTATGAGCCACATTGAATGGGCTAAAGGGGGTAATTCGGAGATGATAGCAATTCAAAGCACAGTGCCACACAGGGAGTATAAACAGGTGATTATTTCTGAAGCAATTTGTAAGCAGGCTGCCCTTTGGCATGGAATACCTTTGGTTATGAGCCGTGTTGTTCTGCGCATGGGCAGTAAGAGCTCTTGCTACCCATTGAAGCAAACTTGAAGCCTGTTAGTCTCTCTTTGGGTCTCCATGGGTCACAGTCAGCAGGCACGTCACCCCAGAGCAGGGGCAAGTAGGGTTGTCAACCTCCAGGTGGCAGCTGGAGAGCTCCCACTATCACAACTGATCGCCAGGTGCAGAGATCAGTTCACCTGGAGAAAATGGCTGGTTTGGAAGGCTGACTCTGTGCCATTATACCCCATAAAAGTCCCTCCCTTCCCCAAACCCCTCCCTCTTCAGGCTCCACCCCCAAAATCTCCAGGTATTTCCCAACCTGGAGCTGGCAACCCTAAGAGGAAAGCCTTTTCAGCTCAGGAAAACAGCACAGGAGGGAAGGCTGAAGTCTCTCTTCCTGCTCCTCTCACAAGCAGAAAACAACCCCGCTAGGGTTGCCAACATCCAGGTAGTAGCTGGAGATGTCCTGCTATTACAACTGATCTCCAGCCAATAGAGATCAGTTCCCCTGGAGAAAATGGCCGCTTTGGCAATTGGACTCTACTGCTGAAAGTTAAAGCAGAAAGTGCCAAAGCAGGACTATAGCTGAACGTCAAGGAGACAAAAGTAATGACTACTGGAGAATTACTCAACTTTAAAGTGGACAATGAGAAAACTGAAATTGTTCAAGACTTTCTATTCCTTGGCTCCATCATCAACCCAAAGGGAGACAGCAGCCAAGAAATCAGAAGGAGATTGAGACTGGGAAGGGCAGCCATGAAGGAGCTAGAAAAGATTCTGAAGTCTAAGGATGTGTCACTGGCCACCAAGATCAAGTTAATCCATGCCATCGTATTCCCTGTTACTATGTATGGGTATGAAAGCTGGACAATGAAGAAAGCTCATAGGAAGAAAGTAGATTCCTTTGAAATCTGATGTTGGAGGAGAGTGTTATGGATACCGTGGACTGCCAAAAAAATAAATCAGTGGGTTATAAATCAAATCAGGCCTGAACTGACCCTAGACGCTAAAATGACTAAACTGAGGCTATTGTACTTTGGACTCATTATGAAAAGACAAGAGTCACTGGAAAAAAACAATCATGCTAAGAAAAGTTGAAGGCAGCAGGAAAAAGAGGAAGACCCAACAAGAGATGGATGGACTCAATAAAGGAAGCCACAGCCCTCAATTTACAAGACCTGAGCAAGGCAGTTAAAGATAGGACATTTTGGAAGACATTGACTCATAGGGTCGCCATGAGTCGGAAGTGACTTGATGGCGCTTAACACACACGCACATTTTATTTTTGGTTTTAACTGAAAATGTTTTTAACTATTATGTTCAGCCACCTTGAACCATGAGGAAAGGCAGGGTAGAAATGTTTTAATAAAGAAACATACACGCAAGGTTTCGGGTTCAATCCCTGGCATCCCCAGTTATATAAAAAATGTAAATCCGGCCATGAGAGCAAACTTTCAGACCCAGCCTTTGGCTATTTGAAAATTATCCTGAGAGAAACACAAATATGTGTGTGGGTTAGTTATTGACAAGAGTCCCCTTCTTAGAATATAGCAGGCTTAGATCAGTGGCACTTTCCTGTCTGCTGGTAATGAGCCAACAGGGTTCTCAGTTACATTACAGGAATCTGAGGCATTGATCTGGATTTACACCACTGTGACAGAACGTATAGCTGCCTGGACAAAATGTTTACAGTCCCATCCACACAACTTAGAAACAATTGTAGATCTTGTTGAAAAGTCCCAAAAAAGGGGAAGAATTCCTTTTCTTGTAATCATAAAATTGTATCCTTTTCAGCCAGCTGAAGGATTGAAAAAGGAAATTAACTATGGTTATTCCATTAAGTAGGTCTCTTGGTTCCTTCCTCTCCTTGTCAGTCGGCGAAGAACTGGAATGGCTGATCATCATATTAGAACAATTACATTGTTCTCTAGATCTACCTATAGCTTTCTGTGTTGGCTTAAAATGATCTCTTTGCTCTGTGCAATGGAATATTTCCAAATCCTCCTTCTGCTGGCAGAAATTGTGAATGAAATTAGGGTGGTGGTATTTTCCCCCCCAGGCTACCAATGACAGAGTTTCTTGAGGTGACTTACATCATTTTAACTTAAAGTAAGATAAAATGCAATTACAACTTGATAGAAACAAGGTATATAAAATTAAAATTCACAGAACAATAAAATCCAACTGCAAAACAGCAGCAGCTCCCCAAAATTGAACAAAAATTCCATCAGACAACCTGGCACCAAGAGAACAGGTGCAGGGATGAAGCCCCATAATTGGTGCCATGTCAGAGAAGGCCCTCTCTCTCCACTGACTTCACTTGTGAAGGTGCAAACAGATACAGTAGGGCCTCTAGAGAACAACGTAAATTAGGCAGGTTATCCTTCAGACACCTCAATGCTAGACAATGTAGGTGTTTACATGGAAGAACCCCCACTTTGAACTGTGCCTGGAAGAAAATTAGTAACCAGTCTTAAAGTCCTTCTCTGGAGCAGGATGTTTGAACAGGTGGTGACTGCTCAATTTCAGTCATTTCTGGATTAAATTAATTAACAAGATCCATTTCAATCAAACTCTCAACGTGGTTTTGAGACAGAAACTATGCCGAGTGCTCTGATGGATGGACATCACTGGGGAAGAGGCAAGGACAATGCAGTTCTCTTGGTTCTTCTGGACCTTTCGGCGGCTTTCAGTACTCTCAACCAGGGATTGTTTGTGACAGCACTCACCCGTACTAACGGCCCCTTTTTTTCAGAGCTGTCCAAGTCCTGATCCTCATGCACCTGCCTGTCCCACTCAACTAGAGAAAGAGAGAGTGGACCCTCCAGAACAGCCTAGAGGGGATTGGTTGAAAGAGGGGTGGAATTGGTGGAAATTGGTGCGACCCTATAAGCACTGCTATCAGCCATGGTATTCTTCTGGACGGCTTGCACGAGAAGTTCCACATTGATGGCTTTATTCCAGACAGTTCCAGAAGGTAGTACTAGAAGATTATGGTCTCCCCAGATTCATCTAGCCAGGTATTGGTGATTCATCCATGTTAACAATCTTATCCAGGGTGGGTGGCCAACTTTTTTTTTAACCTGTCCTGCTCCTGTGTTTTTTTCAGTAGCCCTCTTCCAGAAATTCAGCAGAGGAAGCCTTCCCCATCATATTATTTCCAAGCTTTACTTGCGAAATTCCTGCATGTCTGGTTTCTGCTAAAGGCAATGGATCAGGGGCAGGAAAAAAGACAGCAGTCCAGTGTTAAAGCACCGGGTCATTCCTGACACATGGGGTGACGTCACATGCTGATGTTTACTAGGCACTGGCAGACTTTGTTTATGGGGTGGTTTGCCAGTGCCTTCCCCATTCATTTTCCCTTTAAATATAGTATTAGACCCAGCTTTAGTTGGTGTCAAGTTTAGTAGTGCTCTACTAAACTTGGGAGCCAGCATGGTGTAGTGGTTAAGAACGGTGGTTTGGAGTGGTGGAGTCTGATCTGGAGAACCAGGGTTGATTCCCCACTCCACATGAGTGGCTGAGGCTAATCTGGTGAGCTGGATTTGTTTCCCCACTCCTACACTCAAAGCCAGCTGGGTGACCTTGGGCTAGTCACAGCTCTCTGATAGAGCTCTCTCAGCCTCACCTACCTCACAGGGTGTCTGTTGTGGGGAGGGGAAGAGAAGGTGATTGTAAGCTGGTTTGATTCTCCCTTAAGTGGCAGAGAAAGTTGGCATATAAAAACTAACTCTTCTTTTTCTTCTGAGGCTGGTGACAGACATTTTGACAGAGCTGTTGTAGCCCCTGGTATACCTGCACTTTTCTGCCACAATTGTCTCTGATCAAGACAGTTGTATGAATATTTAAGTGTTGTCAAGAGCTGTAAAAATGTTATTTGACCAAAAAAGAAACAACTGTATATATCATGAGCAAGAATGGCTCTACCATGTGCTGCTTTCAAACTCTCTTAAAAATGATGGACAGACAACTGCTGACCACATAACTACAGTCTATGCACTTAGATGAGGGCTAGGGTTGGGCTCACTTGTACTTGCTAGTCCCTTCCCCATGTGCATGACTTGTGAAAGACCATGTGCAAACTGTACCAGCATTGGCTCTTTCACACATTGTGTTGAACGCATGCAGCAAAAGGTCAGGGCCAACAAGGGCAGCCCCCACCCCCAAATCCACGTTGTCAGGTGTGAACAGTCCATAGCCTCTCTAACAATGTTGTAATTTCCCCCCAAATCTCCAACCAGTAATATGACCACAGGATGCTGGGCACAATCTGGAAAAGCTGGATGCCCCTAGATTCTTTTCAAAGCCATGGGATGCATGCTTAATTGCTAGGGTTGCCAGGTCCCTCTTTGCCACTGATGGGAGGTTTATGGGGCGGAGCCTGAGGAGGGCAGGGTTTGGGGAGGGAAGGGACTTCAGTGCCATAGAGTCCAATTACCAAAGCAGCCATTTTCTCCAGGGGAACTGATCTCTATCGGCTGGAGATCAGTTGTAATAGCAGGAGATCTCCAGCTAGTACCTGGAGGTTGGCAACCTTATTAATTGCCACTGCCAATATTTTACATCTTGTTGGGTTTGGTGGGAGTTGGATGTGCCGAATTTCTCTGGGCTGCATCTGCTCTCTCTCAAGAAAGGCAGTTCTCTGCAGCAGACACAGGCTCGGTCTGCTGCTTACACAGCCACCGAGACACAAATGCCCACTCCTGCCTCCCACACTCAGCTGTATGCAGGACAGCTGCTGCCATCTCTTATCACTTAGGTTGCAAAGAGGCTTGTGTTTAGCCTTCCTAGAAATGCGTGACTCTGAGAAATATGATCTCTGTGCTTATTTTTTCCCCTCCAAGGAAGGATTTTGTTATAGTAGAGAAGGGTAAGTTTGGCTTTCATACTTGCAATCCAACTGCTTTCCATAGCTGGCGCCGTAAGGAGGATCTCCCCATTCCTGCAAAGCTTTTGCCACTGGAATTTATTTGCCTTTCACTTTAATGCAGTCTTGGTTTCATTTGGGGTGCAATCCACCACACATTGCTTAACAGTGAGCCTCCCTCTCTCGTAGGGTTGCTTGACATTACTGCCTTTTGTACAATGCCTCGTTCTTAATAATAAACATTACTATTACAAGTAATAAACATTACTACAGGTCGAGTATCTCTTATCTGAAATGCTTGGGCCCAGAAGTAAAAGGCAGAAGTGTTTTGGATTTAGGATTTTTTTTTTCAGATTTTGGAATATTTGCATATACATAATGAGATACTTAGGGGATGGAACCCAAGTCTAAACACAAAATTCATTTATGTTTTATATATACCTTATGCACATAGCCTGAAGGTAATTGTATACGTTTTTAATAATTTTGTGCATGTGGGGCATCGTGGGGAACCTGCCATGTGCTGTTTTATTACCCTTTGTGGGCGCTCAAAAAGTTTTGGATTTTGGATATTGGATTTCTGGATAAGGGATACTCAGATTATATTTAAAAGTAATCCACAGCATCTACGCTTTTTAAAGCATCCAAGATGAATTACAAATGCAAAACTGACCTGTTTCCCCAACTGAAATAGCCCCCCAAAGCTGTCTTTCCCCACAAGGGTAGCTAATAGCAGATTGTGGGAGTGGTGGTGGCAAATTTGATCAGGGAAATTTGACCAGTGAACTACTCTTACTGTAAAAATTTTAAAAAGTCAATTTTGAGATAGCTGAATTTTTAATTTTTGGAAAATCTTGGTTCAGCACTACTCTTAAGTGTGCAGTCGGGGCCAAACTAGAGTGGCAGTGGACACGGGGCCATCCCTGTGCCAGCCAATGCCATTTTTAAAAGCATTAGTAATTCTTTTAAAATTACTGCAAGGCCCCAATCCAGATCAGGTGTGTGGTGCGACAGTCCCAGGAGCAATTGTCCCCCCCGCTCCCACTATTACAAGTGCTATTTCTGCACCTGAAAAGGAGTGCAAGGAGGAGGTACAAGTGATAAGGCAATCACATGCACGCTAGATAGAATACACCTATACACGCTAGATGCATACCTATTCTCTCCAGGATCAGATAAGCATGAGTATTATAATAGGTGCTTTGGAACACAGGCAGGATGGTGCTGCTGCACTCGTCCTGTTTGTGGGCTTCCTAGAGATACCTGGTTGGTCACTGTGTGAACAGACTGATGGACTTGATGGACCTTGGTCTGATCCAGCATGGCCTTTCTTATGTTCTTATATTCCTAATAGTGCTGTACCCTTCCATGGGATCTTGCAGCTCTTTGGCTTGATAGCCCATTCTCTACCATTCCCTTTGATCCCTAAACTACTACCCAGCTACTGCCCAGAGGCACCCTCAGTTGTTCAATTGATGGTCCAAACAGCTTGGACTTGCTTGATGAATGTTAGAAGCCGTGTCTGAATGGCTGAGAAGTTCCATCAAAACATACATGTGCGGGACAGTTTTGGTAGAAATAGATACTGGTGTTTGGAAATCTTAAACGTGGAGGATGTGTGCAGGCAACTTAAAATATTTTATTGTAGCTGGTAAATGAACAATTGAAGTGTCACTTCACTCTAACATTGTTATGATTACCTTTTAGATGTTTTATTATGGCATTCCTGCAAAAATATCTAGAAGTGCTTCAGCCTCATAAAAGGCATAAATAAAGTATGAACTGTTGATTTTGGCTAAGTGGATTATTTCATAAAGTTGGTGGAAGAGAAACAGATACCAGCTCTCATTATTTTCCAAAATGCTAAAGACCGTCCAAATAACCCTAAGTATCATTTTGCAGGGAGCATTATAGGAAGAATGTAAAACTAAAGCCCCTAAGAGGACCTCAAGTGGGCAACTTTGGAAGTGATCTTGATAGAAATTGTCTCTGCACATTGTGAGATTTAGGGAGACACTGAAATGTTTGCCTTGTGTGTATGAAAGTTATGTACTTTCCAAGGATTCCTGGGTTCTTTGTGTTCACAGCAGCAAACATCAAACAAACTTCAGCTGATATTTGATAACAATTCACCAGCATTTCGCTCCCTCTCACAGGGAGTAACTCTGATTAGGATTGTATTGTTTTTAGCCTGACCACATAGTTTAGTGGGATTGGCTAGCTATTTTCTTCACCCGGGGCTTCTATGACCACTGCAGTCAGAGAACCATAGAATCATAGAGTTGAAAGGGGCCATACAGGCCATCTAGTCCAGCCCCCTACTCAATGTAGGATCAGCCTAAAGCATCCCTGACAAGTGATCGTCCAGCTGCTGCTTGAAGACTACAAGTGAGGGGGAGCTCACCACCTCGCTTGGGCAGCTGATTCCACTGCTGAACTGCTCTTACTGTAAAAAAAAAAGTTTCTAATGTCTAGCCGGTACCTTTCCGCCTGTAATTTATACCCATTATTGTGAGTCCTATCCTCTGCTGCCAACAGGAACTTCTCTCTACCCTCCTCTAAGTGACAGCCTTTCAAATACTTAGGCCATTTATTACTTGGTTATTAGCCTCACTTCTTTTGAGTTATTCATAATTTTCCCTACCTTCAGAAGTCACTTCGCAGCTGTCCCGCACTTGTCCCGTGGTTTCAGGAACCTGTTTTATCATGAATTTAAATTTTGCCTCGATCAGCTAAGCGAGGCAATTCCTGTGAATAGTGTTAACATCAAGTTTTCTTTCCTCACGCCCATTCCCGCTTGTCCCTCCCCCCTCAAACCCACTCCCCCTTGAAACCCTTTTGGTGATTTTAGGTAAAAAAATTTAAGATCTCAGGAATGGAGCTGGGTGTTTCTCCCCCTGCTCGCCTCATATGCAACCTTTCTGGTCGGTTTCAGCAGCCAGAGGTCTTTAAAGTTTGCTGGCGCTAGACCCCAGCTTTGAGATAGCCAGAACAAATTGGTAGTGAGGGGGTTCCTTCTCTGCTTTGGCTGTAAAATGGTGCTCGATGGCCCCCTCATTCAAGTTAATTCATGCCATTGTATTCCCTATTACTCTGTATGGGTGTGAAAGCTGGACAATGAAGAAAGCTGACAGGAAGAAAGTAGATTCCTTTGAAATGTGGTGTTGGAAGAGTTATGGATACTGTAAACAGCCAAAAACAACTGATGTGGGTTCTAGATCAAGCCTGAACTGTCCCTAGAAGCCAAAATAACTAAACTGAGGCTATTGTACTTTGGTCACATTATGAGAAGACAAGACTCACTGGAAAAGTCAATAACGCGAGGAAAAGTTGAAGGCAGCAGGAAAAGAGGAAGACCCAGCACGAGATAGATTGACTCTCTAAAGGAAGCCACGGCCCTCAGTGAGCAAGGCTGCTAACAATAGGACATTTTGGAGGACATTGATTCGTAGGGTCACCATAGGTCAGAAGCTACTTGATGGCACTTAACGCACACAGGTGGGATGACTGAATTATCTGATTGACAGTTTGGACTTAATGAAGACCAAGTGATGATTAGCTTTCCAGAGAAGTCTGCATTGTAAGGTGGTCCTAGGAGGATGATTTTTATGCTGCAAACCTCTATAATTAATCATGGCCTGAATTTTGATGTGTCCCCTGGAAGCCAAAGAACAGTCATTGTTAAGGTGTGCTCAAGCTCCCAGCGGAACCTGGGAACCCAATGCTCCCTTGTGCATTGGCATCTTGATAGCTTGTAGCCTGCTCTTACTTGTTCGACATTAATATCAAACAAGGAGTCTCTCCAGCAGCTCGAGCATCACAAGGCCTGAGAAAACGCATGTCTCCCAACCCACAGTTATGTGGGGTAACAGGAAGTAGTGGCACAATATGTCATGAGCCCAAAAGAGTAGGCACCAAAGAGAGAGGGGAGATTCTTCTACCAGTTATAAGGAAAGCAGGATGGGTGCAGAAAGGAAAGATGGGGGAGTGGGTTGGAAACCAATGGGCGCCAGCTACTTTAGCCCAGATATGACTTAAAAGACACATGACTTGCTATTGGCTGGACCAAGATGTGGGTAGTGTCTCTGTATGAAACAAAGGACATCCTGATAGTAACAGGAAAATAGCAAAAGGCACATGGATGTCATAACTGAAGGACCCAAAATTATGAACCAGTCATCTCTGACGGCTGATTTTTGGCAACCCTTGATGGTTCTATCAGGCTCATTCCAGAAATTGCTTCTTTCCTTCCAGCTCTTTGTGATCTGATGAGGTGTGGCCTTTTCTCCCTCCAACCCTCACCTTTGTCCTTGGCAGGCTTGAAGTTTTTTTGCATCACCTTGACACAGATTGAATGTACATCAGCTAGGATGAAGTCCTCAGCACCAGGAGTAGAGTTTACAGCAGTGGTTCCCAAACGTTTCGGGCCACAGCCCCTTGGTTCCACAAATTCAACCCCAGCGCCCCCTACCCTATCCAACAACACAGTTGAAGGGGGCCACCTCTAGAGCCCCCCTGCTGCCCCCTTGCCTCTTAGTACCCCCCTAGGTAATCCCACCCCTCCCCAGGGGGTGATACTTCCTTCTTTGGGAACCACTGGTTTACAGGCAACACAAAGGGCTGGGCTTGAGATTTAAGATCCTAAATGGCCTGGGCCTAGTATAGCTATTGGGCCTACCTATCCAAAAAGATGTTTTGCAGAGGTGCCGCACATCCATGGTAGTAAATTCTGCAGTTTAATTACTTGTTTAGTAAATAACTACTTCCTTTTGTCTGTTCTGTACCTATTGCTCATCAGCTTCATTGGGTGCCTCCAAGTTCTAGGAGAAAAAAAAATCCCTCTATCCACTTTCTCCACCTAATGTATAGTTTTATAAACCACTATTATGTCCACTTTTTTCCTGCTGTCACATCACAGCTGACTTATGGTGACCCCATAGGGCAGGGGTGGGGAGCGTCAGGCCCGGGGCGTTTAAGGCCTGCGAAATCTGGGTCCTGGGAGATCTCTAGCTCATTCAGAAGGATCTAAGACTGGAGATCCGCCCCCTCCCACGGACAGGAATAGCCTCTATTCAAGGGAGATGTGAGTTTGTTTTGCCGAGAGTCTTTAGCTATGGAGCTGCTAGGACCACCCAAGAAACTGTATTAACCCTTTCCCACCCAGGCTGTGGAGAAAGGTATTCCCTCTGTACTACAAGAGGGCTGAGGGCGGATGCGGCGACAATGGAGGGGTTAAAGGTTGCAGAGCCAGAATGCGTGGGGGCCCTCGAGTTCTTAGCCAGTGTGTCCTCACTTCATCCCTGCAGGCAGAGGTAGCAGTAGCCGGCTGTAGAATCTGGCCATGCAGAGCAGGAGCAACTCTGGCGTGCAGCTGCAGGGCTACGCCCGCTGGTGCAACAGACCATCCTGTGCCACCAGGTGGCCGAGTGCACCACAAGTTGGATGCCTGCCTGCTTGCCCGTGCCGGGGGGGGGTCATCTGGGGCAGCTGCCTGCTTAGGGCTTGGTTGGCTAATTTTTAAGTTGATAATTTTGTATGGCCCGCGAATGATGTTATAAATATCCAAATGGCCCTTGGCGGAAAAAAGGCTCCCCACCCCTGCCATAGGGGTTTCAAGGCAAGAGATGTTCAGAGGCGGTTTGCCATTGCCTGGTTCCATGTCCCGCCCCAGTATTCCTTGGAGATCTCCCATCCAAATACTTGCCAGGGTCAAGGCTGAGGGTGTATGACTGGCCCAAGGTCACCCAGCAGGTTTCCATGGCTGAGTGGGGATTCGAACCTGGGTTTCCCAGATCCTAGTCTGACACATTAACCACTACACCATGCTGTAGCTTGATCTTGTCAGATCTCAGCCGCTAAGCAGTTGGCCCTGGTTAGTATTTGTATTGGAGACCACTAAAGCTAACAGCAGGGTTGTTATGCAGAGGAAGGCAATGGCAACCCCCCTCTGTTAATCTCTTGCCTTGAAAGCCTTATGGGGTTGCCATAAGTCAGCTGTGACTTGACGGCGCTTTGCACATGCAAGTCCACCTTGAGTGGCCTTTTTTGCTAAACCGAAAAGTCCCAGACTTTCCCCCCCCCCCGACTCTCCTCAGCACCCTGTTAATGTTACCCCACCATGCCTCATGTCTTCTCGTTGGCCTCAGGACTGCTAAGGCTACCTGGCGCTCTGTATTTTAGATCTAAATTGCTGCTCTATTGCTTGGTTTTTAAAATGAGCTGTATCTGGTCTATCTGTATGAATTATTTTAGCATAAACGCCTTTGAACGATAGAACAACCGGGGCAGAACTATTTTTCATATATCGATAAATGGCTCGATAGAATGAAATGTACACAGGAGCTCGCAGCAAATGGCACCTTCTGCCATCACGTGTATAAGGTACTTTGCTGAGCAGCTGAGTTGGTGAGTGACTAAAAGCGTGTGACTAAAGGCACTGCAGAAGGAGCATCACCCACGCAGAGCCTTTTTTTTAAAGTCCTGGCGCGCGCGCGCACACACACACACACACACACACACAAACAACCCGGAAAAGATGTGCACATAAAGTTTGACCGCTAATATTGGGCAATTGCAATTTAGATAAATCACAATATGGTCAATTTTGTGTATGTGTGTGTGTTAAGTGCCGTCAAGTCGCTTCCGACTCATGGCGACCCTATGAACGAAAGCCCTCCAAAATGTCCTCTCTTTGACAGCCTTGTTCAGATCTTGCAAATTGAAGGCTGTGGCTTCCTTTATTGAGTCCATCCATCTCTTGTTGGAGATGGTCAATTTTAGTCCATTATAAATTATTTGAAATTTTTAATTAGGAATGCTTTTCGGTTGAGCGGCTAAATTTTTTGTTTTTTTTACCTTTTGTATAAACGACACGTGTGTTTTTACGGGCTGTATTAATAAATCTGAACCCGGCAAAGATCACATGAAATACCAGGCGAAACCACCGACCGCCCCGTCGCGGCTCCATCGGGCCCATCCGCAAGGCGCCTTTCTGGGATGCTTTCAAAGGGTTTCCGAGGTCCGCTTCTGACGTCACAGCAGCAGCACCGCCCCCCCCGCCCGTCCGCTGATTGGCTGAAGCGGGCGGGGGCGGACGCAGAACGCCGCTGTTTGTGTTTGAACGTTCCAAGCGGGAGGGCGGGGCGAAGCTCCCGGGGATCGTTCCATCCGCGGTTGGAGGGCGACCCCGCGGGGCAGGCCGGGCCGGGCCAGGCCAGGCCATGGTGCCGTCGCGGGGCGCGAAGAGCGAGTACATGAAGCGCTACCAGGAGCCCAAGTGGGAGGCGTGCGGCCCCTGCTACCAGGAGCTGCTGCGCTACCGCCTGAGCCGCCGCCTCCTGGAGCAGGCGCACCGGCCCTGGTTCTGGGACGGCTGGGAGCAGGACAGCAACGGCGGCGGCGGCAGCGGAGGGTCCCCCTCGCCGCCGGGCACGTCCAGCCCCCCGGCCGCCCAGCAGCGGGAGGAGGAGGCGCCCGGCCAGCCTGATCCCGGCAGGCTCGACGGGGCCGGGGAGAGCCGCCGGCCCGGCCCGCCGGGACCCCCGCGTGGATCCGGTATGGCTTGGGGCGCGGGGAGCCTCGGTCTCTCGGCGTGACCTTGAGCCGGGCGCTGGAGGGCTGCGGGAACGCGGAGGGGAGGCGGTGGGGATCCGGCTGGCAGGAGGGAGTCGCTGTGGAGCCGGGGGGGGGGGAGGGCGTCGTCGTCGACGTCCATCCATCCATCCCTCCCTCCGCGGGATGTTCATCTTTGATGGGGGGGGGGAGAAATCCTTCCCACCCCCGGCTCCGAACACATCGAACGGCTGGGCGAGGCTGCGTGTCCAGGAAGGGAGGGGCCGTGGCTCAGTGGCAGAGCATCTGCTTGGCCTGCAGAAGGCCCCAGGTTCAATCCCCAGCATCTCCAGTTCAAGGGACTGGGCAAATAGGTGATGTGAAAGATCCCTGCCTGAGACCCTGGAGAGCCGCTGCCGGTCTGAGTAGACAATACTGACTTTGATGGACCAAGGGTCTGATTCAGTAGAAGGCAGCTTCATGTGTCCGCTGTGCCTCCTGACTGTTGCAGAGTAGGAGGGTGCAGAGACCCCGCAGGCGCTTCACCACCGATTTGGCGACCGCCTCCCGCTGCCGAGCGTGGGGTGAAGCTGAATCGCTTAAACCATCTGTCAGAGAACAGGCGAGGGCGGTGCTGCCCTTATTTCGTCGCTTGCTGCTGAATACCCCCCCCAATAGATCCTGCTCAGACAAGGAAGCTGGAAGCAAAGCTCCCCCCCCCCACGTCATTTACGGATTTTGGGAGTAAAGCGATTCCCCCCCCCCTCCCCAGTTTATGGATTTGGGGGAAAATCCATTTGCGGACAGAGTTTGCCCCTGCGGGCATGGTGAAATTGAATCCCTTGTGCATGCCCTTTTCGATTGTTTCTTTGGTGCTTGTCGCCGATCCCCGTTCATTGACCCACTGTTCGTAAACAGGGCATGGCTCTCCGGTGAAATAAGGACATCCTATCTTATGACCACACAAAACCCAAAAATAATTGAATCAGTGGCAAGGTTCTTGCAGCTAGCAATCGGGTATCGTGAATGGTGTGTGGCTTTCCTGAATGGCTGATTTGGGATGGCTTTATCCAGTTTTATTTATTTGTACTCTGTTTTACCCAAATGTAGGTTCTTCCTGTTATATGCCAATAAAGGCTTGTGTTGTTTTGTGGGATTTGGGGAGCCGTCGGGCGGAGAGGGCTGTCACGTTGCAGTGATCCCCTCCCTTCCGTCGGAGGCACAAGATGCTCTCTGCCTCATCGCATGGCAACCAGCTGCTTGTTCACTTCAAATCTTCCCTCCTCTTCCTCTGCCCCCGCCTGCCCTCTTAGCCGTCATTTTGGAAGCCTGGCTTCTCTTGAGACACCCTTCATTCTCTTGCTAGTGGGGGGGGGGGAGACAGCTCCTTCAGACTCAGCCTGCTTATTTGCTTCAAAAACGGGGGCTAGCTTACTAACAGTGGCTGAATCCATGTTTTACGCTTCAATAATCCTCTAAATGCGGGATTAATCTCTTTCTATTAATGAGAGATCTGCACATTTGTGTTCATTAAAAAATTCTGTAGAAACGTCAGTATTATGTAATACTGCTGTCTCCAGGCCACAAAAGGGGTATACTAATATGCAGCCAGATTCCATGCAGAGTTAAATGTAAATACATAAATGAATGGGGCCAGACGTGTCTGATCCGGGGCTGCCAAACGTTTCCATCCTAGAATTTAGCGGCTTTCAAAAGGAAGGTGAAAAGTAAAGAGTTTCTAGGCTGTGAAGGGCAGAAGCGACTACCCTGGTGAAGTTTCGGCCATGATAGCATATTTTGTTTTTATTCTGTTGGCACAAGCGAAGCCAGCTTTAGAGAATGGCCTTTGGGATTTCAGCCAAAGTACCTGGATCTCTCATCAGCTTTGGAAAACTTTGGACGGCTGCTTCCTTCGCTGTGAGCATTTCAAAAGCCTTGAAAGGGTGTCAAATCCTGGCAGAGTCGCACATGCTGAGGGACACCGGCCTACCCAATAGGCTTCTGAGTCGCCCCATTACAGCCAAAACAAAGAGAAGACTTGAAGGCCAGTTTGTCATAAGACTTTTTGTTTTCAATAATATCTTGAAATAACTTACCCACACTCCTTTAAAAAGGTGGAAATTACCAATGTATTAAATGCATTTCGGCAAAGCTTCTGATTTGGTTGTGTTTATACCCATAGATGCAAAACGGTGAAGGGGTTAACTAGCATAGTTGTCTGTAGGCCAGAAAATCCAGAATATGTTTCAAATAATACACAGTAAACCCTTCTACAATCAGCAGGGAGCCATTGCCAGCCCTTCACAGCCTGTAATTTTTTGTTCTTTGTATGTACACTTGACAATATAATGTGTAGTGATCTTATAACATTGGTTGAGCCTATTGCCCTGCCAACTCACTCCCACGAGGGCTGGAATCTGTTCTTAAAAATGGAAGGTGAAATGCTCAGAGTGTGGCTCGCTTCACACAAATGACGAATGCGAGCAAATAATGAAAACAAGTGAAATGGTGGAATAACTTGATTAAACACTACTAGACCAATTTTCCTACTAATGAATTTTTGCTAAGGAAAGTTGCAGAAGCCTGACCCCAACGATGGAGCCTGTGTTGTTAATATACTGTGCTTCCTTTTAAAATATTTGGAATTAAATGTTAACAGAAATATAGCAATAGAAGAACAGTTGGTTTTATACCACACTTTTATCTACCTTTAGGAGTCTCAGAGCAGCTTACAACCGCCTTCCCTTTCCCCTCCCCACAACAGACACCTTGTGAGGTAGGTGGGGCTGAGAGAGTTCTGAGAGAACTGTGACTATCCCAAGGTCACCCCAGCAGGCTTCATGTGGAGGAGTGGGGAAACCAGCCCAGTTCACCAGATTAGTCTGCCACTCATGTAGAAGAGTGGGGAATCAAACCCGGTTCTCCAGATTAGACCCCACCACTCTTAACCACTACACCACGCTGGCTGAGATGGCCCCTCAACCTCTTGTCAAACTGGTATCTTGGAGGGAAAGATCTTTCCTGTATACAACTTAGGTTGTGCAGCAGTGTTCTTGTTTTTTGGCCTTCTCTGTTGCTTCTCATTAGACGACAGCCGTTTCAGTACCTTGACCCTTTGCCTTGAAAACAAGGCTGTTTGTGCAGCATGTGCCGGATTTGCCCACAACCACTTAACTGTACTGGTGATGCTCACATAGATCCATAGCTGCTTATGTAAGTTGTTGCTATAGTTTCCATGCATCTTAAACACTGCATCATCTTCTTGTTCTTCCCCCAGTCCCCTAGAAAGGCAGTAACAAAGGACTTGCAAAGCCAGCCAGATTGGCGTGAAAAGGAGCGAAAGTCCTCTTACAAGTCCCCCCCCCCCCCGCAGGCATTCGTGATCTGACCTCTTGCATGGAGAAAGCACCGGCCCTTCCGCTACTTCTCTCCTGATCACTGATGCCCGTCCTTTGCTGATGTGTCCACACCGCATCTGTCGCCTTGGTAAAGGAATGTTGTCTTTTCCGGGGCACCAGGTTAACGGAAGAGGTACAAGAAATCTGATGCCCTGTCGCAGCCGGTTGGCATGCAGTAGACTCTGTGCCAAGCCGTAGTTAATCTCAGCTGCAGTGTGGATGAATGTAGATAAGAACTAAGTAACTGAGCAATGCTAACCAGTGGCCCTGTTTTCATACGCGAAAGCTAAACCTGTTTCTGACTCTCTCCAGAGGAAGAAGAGCAAGAAAAAGCGGAAGGGAAGGCTGAAATCAAGGAAGCTGAAAAGAGGTCTGCAGGGGAAGAAAGGAACGATTCAACAGGTCGTCGGCCTGGCCGGTCTCCAAGCCGCGGTGCCTTGGCCAGCCGAGGGGACGGACGACGAGCGAAAAGCCCTCAAAGGACAGAAACACCAAAGGGAACAAAACACCCGTTTGCTTTGTATGGCTGGGGAGAAAAACAGACTGATACGGGCAGTCAGAAAACTCACAATGTCTGTGCATCTGCTTCAGCAAATGAAGTAAGCTAACTTCAGCTATGCGCTTATTATTTGTTTGCTTGTTTATTTATTTATAGCCCGCCCTCATTCCCTGCCAGATGGCTCAGAGCGGGTAACAAGACTTAAAATTTTTTTTGAGTTCTTGTCCAAAATCTCTCCCCTCCCCAGGTTCCCCATCACCATCCAGGCTATTTCTAGTCTCCACATTTCATCTCTCGGCCTGCATAGTTTCTACGGCCTAAAGCCAGGGCTCTCCTTATGTCCCTATGTGCCATTATCATCTTGTTCAGCGCATGAGCTGATAGAGAATTGACCAGGCTGCTGCTGTCTCATTTTCATGTCTTCTGCCTATGACTTCCTCCCCCTCTGTCTGTGTGCCCTGGGCTGCTGGTAGAGATCGGAATCAGAGCCTTTCTCCCTAACTGCCTGCCCCAGGGCACCCTTCATGGTCATTTTGAATTCATGCTCTTCAGGGCGCTGCCATTTCTGCCATGCTCCATGATTGGAAGCCTGTTAAAAAGGAGCCTAGTGTAGCAAGAGTTCATTTACCCCACTGAGGCACTTGGGTATATAGGACCATAGCTGAATGCCTGATTTGTCTGGGACTCAGTATGTTATAACTGAGCCCCGTGGCGCAGAGTGGTAAGCTGCAGTACTGCAGTCCAAGCTCTGCTCACGACCTGAGTTCGATCCCGACGGAAGTTGGTTTCAGGTAGCCGGCTCAAGGTTGACTCAGCCTTCCATCCTTCCGAGGTCGGTGAAATGAGTACCTAGCTTGCTGGGGGTAAAGGGAAGATGACTGGGGAAGGCCCTGGCAAACCACCTCGTAAACAAAGTCTGCCTCGTAAACGTCGGGATGTGACGTCACCCCATGGGTCAGGAATGACCCAGTGCTTGTACAGGGGACCTTTACCTTTTACAGTATGTTATAGAATGGAATATCATAGTTCTGCCCTTGAAATCAGAATGATGTCAGTCTATACATACCTATACTTCTGTGTTGACCACAACTGAGAAATATTGAATAAGGATACAGTTCTGAAGCTAAAATTTCTAGTCTTCTTTTTGCAGATTACATTGAACTGTGCTTGCTGACGCCGATTTAATGCAAGGTGTTTTTTTCTCTCTGTTTCTGGCTGCCATTTCAGTGCTGCTGTGGAAGGAACTCTGCTAGAAACATGGCCTATTCCTTATCTGAGGGAAAGAGTAATCTTTATAAAAACAGCAGGCAGTTAGCACCAAGTGCCCCAAGACAGAGTGAGCCCAAGTTTAGCAATGGCCCAAAGGGTTGAAATACTGACGACTTCATCATGGTAGGCTCTTGGGACTTGAGTGACCTTGAAAAGCTGTAAGTTCTAAGTGTTGCTCATTTGATATGTTGGATTTGATGAAGTTTGTTATACTTCTGACAGAATTATGGAAGAAATCTTAGAAACCAACTGGGCTACTGATTAAGCCAACGTGATTTTATGCAGGCATAGACCATCAAAACCCTGACCTGGATAGCCCAGTTTCATTAGATCTCAGAAGCTAAGCAGGGTCCATCCTGGGTGGTATTTGGATGGGAGACCACCAAGGAATACCAAGGTTGCTTCTCAGAGGCAGGCAATGGCAAACCACCTCTGAACATCTCTTGCCTTGAAAATCTTACAGGGTCGCTATAAGTCAGCTGTGACTTGACGGCAAAAATAAAATTAAAAGACCATTGAAATCTGGAACACTAAGCTTGCCTGAATAGATAATTGCTATTCAAAGTGAACAGGTAAATAGGTGGGGGCAATTACTACAGAAATAAAAGAAATGGCATCTATAATAAGGCTCATTCAGGAGCCAAGTAATTACCCCCTTCCCTGTGCTCCTGTATGGTGATTAGTAGATGAAGAAAGGTATGCGAACACTTTTGACATAGTTTTTTGAATGCTTGAATACCATATGAATGCAGGCAGAAACACTGAACGTTAAGATCTGCCTCCTTCATTAGTGTCTTCAGGCTGACTTCATGCCATGTGTGTTCATTAACCATGCAAAAGACTGATTGGACATTGGCTGTATATGAAAATTGCTTTGAAGCTGGCATATAATTGGCCAATGCACATCATATTTGACCACTCTTTCTAATCCTCATTGACTTTTCAGTCACTTATTCCTGCTGTATATATGGTTGTGGTATCCAGATTCAAGGATATTGTAACATTTCCTCAGATTTTGGGTAGTGACCAAGTAAGGTCCTTTTGGGGAAGGATGGAGAGAGAAGTGGTGTTAAAGGTGATTCAAGCTGGTGATGGATTTGTCTTGCTCGATAGGGAGCCAGCTTGGGTCTTCTGAAAATAT
Organism: Euleptes europaea; assembly: GCF_029931775.1. NCBI lineage: Eukaryota > Metazoa > Chordata > Lepidosauria > Squamata > Sphaerodactylidae > Euleptes > Euleptes europaea. Next base: position 24,035,664 of record NC_079318.1, read on the forward strand.
ACATTAATGTGAGTGCATGTATTCCTTGTTGGTTATGTACTGGCTCCTCCATTCCAACAAAGAATATGTCCACCAAAATCTACTTGCAGTGTGAAATTTTTAAAATATGGAATAAGCTTTGCTTGAGGAAATGGCCTGCTTGCTAGTAATGGAGCAGATTCAAATCTGTTGCCTTTATTAGCAGATTTTTAAAAAGTATATACATTTTATGACCATTAACGGCAAACACCTTTTTATTTTTGTTTACGTTTCCGGAAATTATATACTATTTTACAAAACTTTGCCACCAGCTTTGCTACCTGTGGAAATTTGTCCTTAAGGAGGATATTGACTCTATAGGCTTCAAGATAACCAGTACTCTTTTTCAAAAGAGCCTAGAATCTTCAACCGATCCTTATTATAATAACTGCACCTAAGAAGGACATGGTCCAGTGTTTCTGGTTCTCCACTACTACAGGGACAGATAAAAGCTGCTGAATATCTTTAAAGCTGCTTAGAATCTTGGCTGCTATACTGTAAGCCAGTCAACTAAAGAACAACTGCAGCATCTGGTTTAAGCTGGATGAAATTTTGGTGGCAACAGTTTTGTATGAGAACGGAAATACCAGTGGTTGTTGGTTATACAAGTCTTGCATTTTTAAAGTGTCAATTTAAATCTTTTACATTTCTTTTTAGATAGAGGTGTATGCTTTTGATATTAATTTTAATTGAAGGACAGTACGGTTGTACTATTTGGCAAAGGCAATATGTCAAACACTTCCTTTCCATTCTACCTCACTAGGGATATAGGAGGACTTTGCAGTAAGACCCAAGTTTCTCTGGAAGGTTTTGTAGATTCCAATCAGAATTAAAGTCTTTTGCTGTCTGCCCCCCTGCACCTACTCCCTCAAAGAATGTCAGCATTTTAAAATTTAGCAAAATATATTAACCTGTAGCAATTTTCTTAATTGCATAAATTGCAAAAAGAGTTAGGATATACCCTGTTTTTACTGCAATAGCCCCACGCTAGCCTGATCTCGTCAGATCTCAGAAGCTAAGCAGGGTCAGCCCTGGTTAGTATTTGGATGGGCAACCTCCAAGGAACACCAGAGTTGTGATGCGGAGGCAGGCAATGGCAAACCATCTCTGAACGCCTCTTTCCTTGAAAACCCTACGGGATTGGTGTAAGTCAGCTGTGACTTGACGGCACAACTTTTGTTTTATAAACAGTCTCTTACTGGGGAATAAGTTTTCAAGGGGACCAACATAAGGCACCTCAAATCCACAGACTGAGAGAATTCTTCACGTGGATTCCCTTAGCAAAATAGCTTGCAAGTTGCATATTCTAGAAAATCAGCTAACACTTAAATATCTCTGGCAGATTCACGAGTCGGCATTAAGAGCCAAGAACAGAAGGCAAGTAGAAAAAAGAAAGTTGTCTCAGAGGCGGATTCACTCGGCAGAAGTAGAAAGAACCTGGAGAACAAAATCCTCTGGCCCAGACAATCCCTGGATGACTGAATACATGAGGTGCTACTCAGCTCGAGCCCGGTGATTCACAGCTTGATTGGACTAATTTTTAACTCCGAAAATGTTTTCCAATGCTTTCAGGATACTGGTGCAAAGCCCCAAAGTACTTATGCAAGGCTTTTACAAAAGGATTTTCTAGCAGTTTGTTTTGTTATTTATATTTGGGTTGTTTCTGTCTGCAGTAAGCGGAACAGATGGATCCATTCTGATGGGAGATGTATTTGCTAATGTAGCTTCCTGACAACTTCTTTTAAAGAATGTGTTGCAAGAGGTATTTCTATTGACTTCTGGAGGACTTCTGATATCTCTGGTTTTTTCCAATGAACATGGGTTTTTAAAACTCCCTAGTAGAATTTCTTGACTAACACTGCCCCCTTATATTGATATAAAATTAAACCCTGATCCAGAGGAACCGTCATCTTTTAAGTTACATGAAAATCTATAGGAAGCAAGTTAAATTGTAACTAATTCAAACTTTCTATATTGGGTGGCTACTAGACAAAGACTCTACAAAGAAGGTTGCTGTAAAAATTCTTTGAAAGGTGTTAATGCTGTTGCATTTTCATGTGATGTCGTTCACACTGGAACAGTGGCCTTGTGATCTGTCTTCCAGTGCTATAGGGTGGCTTTCGAAGGACTTCGGTTACAAGAATGTGACATCCACTTGGTTTGATGGATCAAAAATTGTGCAGGCCTACATGAATAGCCAAGAGTCTTGCATAGCTAGCTGTTGGGGACTGTGGGTTTGAAATACTACAGGCATTTTGAGGATTTTGAAACTTTTCACAGTTGAGAGTGACTTCACATTTCAATTCCAGTTTTGAGTTCTGTGGCCATTTGGATTTGTCAGTGTCAGTGAAATAGATTATAATGTGCTGTGACTGTATTTTAAGCTGCATTTCTTTGCTGTCATAAATCCACTGTACCAAATGACCGATATAGACAATCATTAGCCAGTAGCGGTGGTCTGTTCAGTGACTGATGGTATAATATGGACTTATCACTGAACTGGAATGTGATGCATTTTTAATGCTTTATCTGGATGGACTAAAATGTATTTCCTAAACAGCTTTGTTATAGTTTTTGGAGATTGACATTTTTATCAGTTTCTAAAATTATGAATTGGACTTTACTACTAGTCTGATCTAGCTGGTGTGTGTTCCGTGTGGTGCATATAGGACTTGAATTGACAGGGCAAATTTGCTGTACTTTTCCAAAGCGAATAACATATTCCTGTTTTCCCGGCAAACAGGTCTGTATAGGTCAGAGGAAGAAGCCATTGACAGTCATAGAATGTGACAAACACTGGTTAATGCTTAGTGCTTGTATCTTTACTGACCTTTTGAAAGCATCATGCTCCAAACTGCTGATTTGCTTTAAATAAAAATTTAGTTTGTGTATACAACACACTTAAAAAACCTTTATGGCCACAATAACAGAATCTCTTCCAAGAATGTTGTGTCAGTATTGCGACATTTGAGAGGGTGGCTTTTCTGTGCAATTGGTATTGCGCTCTGAACACATCTCAAGAATTTTGTCAAATTTGAGTTGTGTTGCTATCTCTTCTTCCCAAGGATCCATCAGGTACTCTGCCTAATGAGGACAACTCACCCCTTCTCTGGCTGCGGTAGGTTTTTGGCCTTTTGCTAATTTTGGCTTTTACTCTATCTTCACATGCCCTTTTTTCATGGAACAGTGGTATCTTGTACCCTTTGTCTTTCTAGTTCCATATCTCCAATTTAGCTACAAAATTAAAGCACTGCTTGGATTTTGCAGGAGGATTTGTAACACTTTGTTGCACTGACTAGTCTCATTTTTTTTTTTTGCTCCTGTCCTAAAGATCTTTTTTTCTAAATGAAAGGCAGCATTAGAAACTGGTTAAGAGATTTTATTTTTAAGTTCCTTTAACCATCTAGCGAATCCGAATTAACTTCCCACAAGGTCACAAGGTTTTCAACAGGGTTGTGGCACTTTACTCCAAATGAATCTTTTTCGTGTTTTAGGATCCTTTGAAAATTAATAGAATACATGTAACTTATACCAAAATTCTGCATATGGTTTTCTGAGAGAACATACTGGGTGGTTTTGCACATACAGCCATAGGGTTGCGGTTGTTGTTTAAACATACAATATGTTTTGGCTGAGCATCTTCACTGGGATTTATGAGTGCTATCCTGAGTACACTTAAGTCACTGTGACTTACTTATGAATAAACATGCTTTAGAGTTGCCATGTTGGCAAAGGAATGGGAGAACAGCCACCCTAACGCATCAGTACATAAGCATATTTGGAAAACTGGCTGCTAATGAGATAGTGGTAAAGATCTAAAGTTAGGGACTATTTAATGTTTTTTGTACAGTGAGAGTACAACACAACTGTAAAATTGAGACAATGGCATGTTTTTTTTGTTGAGATCTCTTTAAAAAAAAGTCAGTGAAGTTTCACCATACATTTGTGGCTCTTCTGCCTTCACCACCTCTGAAAGACAGATCGGTGCATCCTTCAGTTGCCAAATGCATGGAGCACTCCAGGTCACAAATGTTGTTTTGATAGTTGCAGTAAAGTAACAATATCATTTTCTTATCTGCTCTTTTGGTTTGATAAACTCTCAAATTGGTCTGTGATGGGAGTGCTAACTGAATCACTGTTGTGGAATATAGAAGTAGGGCTGTGTGTTTTTGTACTGTTACATCTTTATACCACAATGTTATGAACACTGAAAGATCAGATTTCTTTTTAAGCGGCTATGTTTATGAACAATAGTGGGTTAGATCCAGCATGAGGACCATGCAAGGATTGCTGGTTTTCATAACTTTCCCTTCTCCCAAGCAGCTTTTTTTTTCTGGGGACAAATGTGGAATAATATTCCATGTGGGATAACAACCATATGGGTGGAAGGCTGTGGTGCAGAGGGGTAGGGGGCAAAATTGCTTTGTCCTTTCTGTGAATCTCCACTCAAGGAAGAAAGGAACACGGCCCACGCTCTACGGGGGTCCCATAACCCTAGCAATAAACTATGCAGGGAAAGGGGAAAGCAGAATGATTGATTGTCAGAACCTTCTGCTGATGGATCATGGGATCCATCGCAGTGACTAATTGTTCATGGCTACAAGTGCTATTTTACTGAAGTTGGTGTTTCTCAAGCTTGTTGAAGCACTCTCTAAACTTGGAGCACCCTTTTCATTAGGGGACCAAGCAGCTGCAAGTTGGAAGGATGCTTGAATTGGAGCACAAATTTAACACTGGTATTAGAAGCCATCTTGGGCTCTCTTAAAACTGGCCAGGGAAGGAGTCTGAAAGCTCCTACATGACATGTTCACTCCTTGCTGTTTCCAACATTGGCATGGAATTTTTTCCTAGCTGTAGTATCTATTCTCTACTGCTTGGAAGGAAGAGCCTTTGGCTCAGCCCACTTCAGAATCCTCTCCCTTCCTGAGAACTTGTGTTCTTCTTTGCGATGCCATTTGCCCCTGGCGGAAAGGGACCATCGTACAGTTAGAGAACCACTTCCTTTAAGCAATAGATACTTCAACCTGTTCAGAGCCATGACTTCTGCATTTTTATTCCAGACTGGCGCTGAAAAATAACTTCTTGGTGCTTCCATGTGTCAAAAGGGAAAGTACTGTTTTGAGCTAGGATACAAGTGGGAGCATAGAAATATCTACTAGCTGTATTTTAATGTTTACATTTGCCCCAGAACATGTTGGAGTGTGACCTTGAGATGAGATGTGCAGGTAAGACTGCATGGGAAACATCTTGAGTATCTTTTTGGCTTTAATACAGAGAAACCAAAATACAGGTTAGGGCCCATGGGAGCAAAGCCATACAGGAAGTTTAACTTTGCGCCTGCGTGCAATCCTTTGACAGGAAAAGGGGGTAAAAGATAGGGGTGAAACAAAGCTCCCTCACTTAAATCTTGTGAGCACTGAAATCACTTTAGAGAAAAGTGGGGGGGGGATTAAGCTTGAAGCAATATGTGACTTAGAATGTTTTCAAGTAGTACTCATTTTTATAATATTGTACGTTCTTTATATTGTACGTTCCTTAACTTTGTACATGTGAATAAAATGAACTCTAATAATACTGTGTTGAGTAGAAGATTAAGCAGGTTGAGTCTTATGGATGTATTCAACAGGGGTTCTCTAAAATTGAGTTGCATCGGTTGGTAAATAACCAGCTTCAAGGGAAGACCACCAAACCACTCCAGGAAGCTAAGGGCCAGCTAAAGCCAGACAACGGGATCCTGAAGTGCAAAAAGCATATATATGTATATATATACACACACACACAGCCCCCCAAAGCATGAGTAGCATCTACTAGTAGGAATTATGTTGAATAATTGTCATGTTACATTCAATACAGGTAAAAATGAATTCAAGATTGATTGTACATTTATCCAGGTACTGGTCCCCGGTTTCATTTGTTAAGTGAACACCACATTGGATCTTTCTTACAAATAGATGCACACATGTGTATATATACAGCATATGTGTTCACTGTTACACATGAGTAGGGCTACTACTGAAGAATATATCCTGAATTATTACATAGTGAAATGATATAAACTTTTCAGGATCCACTTGCAAACTCACTCCATGCTACTCACATCAATTAATGTTGAATCCTTATTTCTCATATGTAGCATTTATGAATATATAACATTAGTAACCAACAGACTACACAGTTCATGGTCATTTTGTACATTATGTGAAGGCAAATTTGCTTTTGAGCTTTTTCTCCCAGCTCACCCTGTTCCTCCTCCTCACCCCACAACTCATTTCTAAAAGAGCTACAGCCTACTCGGCGTTTCATCCCACATTTGAGAACCGCTGTTCTAGAAGGGGGGAGAATCAGAACATATAACACCTACAAGGAGTTCATGTGCTTGTCTTCAGCAGAGTCAAGCTGCAGAGCCTTTTTAAAATCATGATTTAGATAGTTTTGTGCTTCTTGGTGACGGTGCTAAAGCAAAAGAATATCTGACTGCATATTTGCTTGCACTGTAAAATTCTGGGGGACCATCTTTGTTAAGATACACGCTGGAGATAGTAAAAGTTTAGACAAGATGGCCCTGGGCCTAGGGCAAGGAAGTGTAAATTTAATTCAATCCACCCCCCATCTCTTCCCCAAATCTGCTGGATTGTTAAAAAGAAACCTGCAGTTAAATAAACTTTATTTTATTTACTTTTTAGTAACATCTCAGATGACATTAAGCATATAGTAAAAGTTTTCCGGCACTGAACCCATGCATTTGAAACCTTTCAATGCACACTAATACTGTGTAAATGCACTTTTATTTTTAGATGCACTTAAATGTCAAGACCAAGTACATACTGTCTTAAGGCTCAACTGTAATAATGCTCCTTAAGCTCCTGTAGTCTTTACTTGTGGAACAAAGCCAATACAGAGAGCAATCCACTACCCTTAAGTCACATTGAAAACACTTCCGGTGTTAACACCCACTATCCTTTACAAATTCTCTCACCACCATATTGTCTCAACTCACATTAAGTGGCAGACATATTTGCAATAGAACAAGCCGTTTCTACCCTTAGGCTGGGGTGAAATTAGCAACAGGGAACCAGATTTCGTTTCTGTGCTGCGGTGTGGGCAGAGACCATCAATGTTGCATCTACCCTTTGCCCCATTACAGAAGAGACAGCCTCTTGCATTGCAGTTTCAATTCCTAGCATTGTAGACCACTGTGGTATTTGTTCAACAGCAGTATCCTTTATAGTGTGTTACTGTAGTAGAACATGAGAAAGCTATTCTGGAACAAAGGGTAGAAAGCCCAGAGTGAACATCCAAAAATGACATCTTTTAAATGTGGAATGATTCATCCCTTCCCCTTTGTGTGTGTGTAAAGTGCCGTCAAGTCGCAGCCGACTTATGGCGACCCCTTTTTGGGGTTTTCATAGCAAGAGACCAACAGAGGTGGTTTGCCAGTGCCTTCCTCTGCACAGCAACCCTGGTATTCCTTGGTGGTCTCCCATCCAAATACTAACCAGGGCTGACCCTGCTTAGCTTCTGAGATCTGACGAGATCAGGCTAGCTTGGGCCATCCAGGTCAAGGTCCCTTCCCCTTTAGGCCACCCAATTCAAGAAGAGAAACTGGCAGTAAAATAGTTCAGAAGGGAGCTTCAAGTGATATGTAGCAGAAAAGTTAGCGTCTAGGAAGACACCTAATAAGTTTCTTTGGAATTGTTTTTGACACTAGTGTATGAAGCATTCAAATGTACACAACTTTGAAACACATATACACAAAAGGTTAACCAAATAATATTTCTTGAAAGCACCTCTGAACCATTACATAAGACATCCATGCTATGCACCCCATATATCCATGCGACGAACCAAATATACACAAATAACACATGCAAGCCACTTGGTTTTCATTGCTTAATTTTAAATTGAGGTCTAAGGTAAGGGTAAAGGTCCCCTGTGCAAGCACCGGGTCATTCCTGACCCATGGGGTGACGTCACATCCTGACGTTTCCAAGGCAGACTATGTTTACGGGGTGGTTTGCCAGTGCCTTCCCCAGTCATCTTCCCTTTACCCCCAGCAAGCTGGGTACTCATTTTACCGACCTTGGAAGGATGGAAGGCTGTTGGGATCGAACTCAGGTCGTGAGCAGAGCTTTTGACTGCAGTACTGCAGCTTAACACTCTGCGCCATGGGGCTCCTATAAATTGAGGTCTACAGGACTTCAAATTAAATTTCTCAAACCCAATGAAGTGTAGTGTGCTAACAAGTTTCCTTTAAATCTATACTCTCTACCTTTGTTTGAATCAGGCTGTTTGCATGAAGGTCTATCTCAAAAAGCACTCCAGAGTCTAGCCTATGTGTCAATTAGTATCCCCTCTGCAATCTCTATAATCTACTTAACTAGAATGGGGGGAAAACCTTCCAAGTGGTAAAGCTTGTCCAAATGCTGTAATTTTAAACTGGCATAAAAAGGGAACCAACTGAAAAAAGTTGAGCAGACCTGAAAGTGTGAGCGCTCTCTCTCAAACTCAAATGTTTTTTTTTGCAGAACAGCACCAGGAAGGAGGCTTAACCCTTTCCCTGCAGACTATTTTTCCATAACAAATTAAAAATGGCCCACAGAGAAAGGGTTAACCAGTATTTTCTGACACTGCTCTACCCTGATTCCCATTCCCACACTGCTGCCTTTCAGCCTCTTTTCCCATCTTGGAAGACTGCCCAGAGTTCAGACAGAGTTCTTAACTTATGTTAATGTCAAACTTTGTACTCTCTCATCCATAACTCAGTCAAGAAGTGTCAACAATTTAGATCCACAGTGAATGATACAAAATATACAGGTTTTCTTGTCATAACTCAAAGTCACACTGACACTTCAGATCTCTTGAAAATACCTCACACAGCCTCATCGTTTCAGGATTAGCTGTGGGTCAAACAAACACAGATGTTCTTCCAGTACTTCAAAAGCTACTGGAAAGATTTCCAACAGGCCAACGATTACACACACACAAAAGACAAACATTTACAACCCCAAGATATGTCAAGGCTTCCAGGTGAAGCTGTGTATGATTTCCAGATGACAAATATAACAATTCCCTTATTAGATACCACAAAAGCAGACATTTTCCTTTCATGTCACAAAGATCTGTATAAAAAGTAATTTTTGTGCACAGTTGCTGAAATCCATCTGCAATACTGTAGTTTAATTGCTACCAGTTACATTTCTAGATTACAGATGCTAACTGCATGTTGTAAATATTGTATGATTAGACCCTCTTCGAGTTACAACATAAATTATTTGTTACAGAGTATACCTGAACCGTGTTACTTACAGAAATTGCTTTAATTAAAAAAAATATCAGAATGGCAATTCACAACCTCAAACACTGCACTAGAATGACACCCAAAACGTACAATTTTCCTTATGCTCTAGGATGTAAAAAACAAGACACAAATAAGAATCGTCCAGGAGGCCAGATCAGACAGAGAAAAGCTGTCAGAGTTCCCAACTGTATAGCCTACGCTTGACAAAGTGATTGAAAAACATTTAATAACTGTCAGAAAACAGGACAACTATAGTTCAGTAAAAAAAAGTCTTTTTTCAATATGGCAGATTAGTAAACTTACGACCTAATCATTCCGCCCCACCCCCCAAAATAAATCATGTAAACGCCTTGTACAATGTGGCAAATAAGACACTGACAGTCAATGCCAGTAGCTTTCAACAACTCATAAATAGTAGCTATTGTACAATAAAAAGGAACATGATAAAGTCTAGTACACAAAATACATTTTAGGTCTTATGATTTAAAAAAAAAGCTGTTAGTGCAATATTATTATGTCAGTATATCATGCTTTGGAAATTTAATGTTGACTTTCATATATACAGGATACAGCAATGTTTTAACTAGAAGTAAACAAAAATATGCAACATAAAACATTTACGTACAGTATTTGAGTCTTAATGTCTGCTGAATTAGATTTTCCTTTTTGCAGCCTTGCTGTGACATGTGCACACTTCTGTTTACCATTCCACAGTATTATTTTTAAATACCATAAGTAGTCTCTTTTACTAAATCAAAAAGCAGTTCTAAAATTGCAGCTCTTTGAAGCCATGGCAGTTTCATTGATCATCACTTGCAACAAAAGCTGGGGAAAAGGTGAGAGAAGAACATCTAAGCAAGTGTTCACAAAATCATACAATACATAAGAACGTAAGAAAAGCCATGATGGATCAGACCAAGGCCTATCAAGTCCAGCAGTCTGTTCACAGAGTGGCAAACCAGGAAGTCCACGAACAAGACGACTGCAGCAGCATTATCCTGCCTGTGTTCCACAGCATCTAATATAATAGGTGTGCTCCTCTGATCCTGGAGAGAATAGGTATGCAACATGACTAGTAGCCATGAATACCCCTCTCCTTAAGAACATGTCCACTCCCCTCTTAAAGCCTTCCAAGTTGGTGTCCATCACCACATCCTGGGGCAGAGAGTTCCACAATTTAACTATGCCTTGTGTGAAAAAATACTTCCTTTTATCTGTTTTGAATCTGTCACCCTCCAGCTTCAGCAGGTGACCCTGCATTCTGGTATTATGAGAGAGGGAGAAAAGCTTCTCCCTTTCCACTCTCTCCATACCATGTATAATTTTATAGACCTCTATCATGTCTCCCCTTAATCGCCTTCTTTCTAAGCTAAGTGTTTTAACAGCTCCTCATAGGCCAGTTGCTCTAGCCCCGATCATTTTGGTTGCTCTTTTCTTCACCTTCTCAAGCTCTGCAATATCCTTTTTTCGGTGTGTTGACCAGAACTGTACATAGTATTCCAAGTGTGGTCTCACCATAGATTTGTACAAAGGCAGTATGATATCAGCAGTTTTATTCTCTATTCCTCATCTAATTATGGCCAGCATGGATTTTGCCCTTTTCACAGCAGCTGCACACTGGGTTGACATCTTCATCGAGCTATCCACTACCACCCCAAGATCCCTTTCTTGGTCTGTTGCTGCCAGCTCAGATCCTGTCAGTGTATATGTGAAGTTAGGATTTTTTGCCCCAATATGCATCACTTTACACTTGCTCACATTGAATCTCATTTGCCATTTTAATGCCCACTCCTCCAGTTTGGAGAAATCCTTTTCAAGCTCTTCACAGTCCGGTTTTAACCACCCTAAATAATTTGGTATCATCTGCAAACTTGGACATCTTGCTGTTCACCCCCAGTTCTAGGTCACCGATGAACAGGTTGAAAAGCACCAGTCCCAACAGATTCCTGAGGCACCCCACTGCTCACATCCCTCCATTGTGAGAACTGGCCATTTTTTCCTACTCTCTGCTTCCTATTTTTCAGCCAGCTTTCAATCCATAAGAGTACTTGACCTTTTATCCCATGATATCTCTGAATTCCTTCTTCGCAATTATTAATGCAGGTCTGAAACAACAATTCCAAACGATACAAACTAGGTCCAAAAAGTAAGGGAATTAAAATGTATTCTGAGGTAACCGATGCATAAAATGGTCTCAAGCAAAAGTTGCATCAAGACTCTTGTCTTACAAGTGTACGTATAAGAGAGGCAAGGCTGGCAATTGTGGCCAATTTAAACGTTTTATATCCCACACTACATTTGTAAAAAGTAATGAGGTTACAACAAAAAATAAAGCCACATTATTAAGATCTAACAAGATAAAAACAGCAGTATGAAACAGAATACAATTAGTCCCCAAACCCTACCCCAGTGTGGTGTAGTAATTAAGAGCGGTGGTTTGGAGCAGTGGACTCTAATCTGGAGAACCGGGTTTGATTCCCCACTCCTCTACATGAGCAGCGGAGGCTAATCTGATGAAGCAGGTTGGTTTCCCCACTCCTACACATGAAGCCAGCTGGGTGACCCTGGGCTAGTCACACTCTCTCAGCCTCACCTACTTCACAGGGTGTCTGTTGTGGGGAGGGGAAGGGAAGGTGATTGTAAGCCGGTTTGATTCTCCCTAAAGTGGCAGAGAAAGTTGGCATATAAAAACCAACTCTTCTTCTTCCTATACAGACTACAATAGCTAATCCACACTATAAAAGCCACAACAGGAAATAATGACTTGGATTCTAGTGAACTTTTCCACTAATGGTGGTATTTTCTTTACAGCACAAGTAGACCTGTGCTAACAGAAGGGACCTGCATGCCGGAGGCAAACACTAGTTAACTGTTAGAGAATTACCTAGGACGCAGCACAATAAAAATCAGAATAAAAGTCGTCCATCAGCTGTTCAGATATACTGGTAAAATAAACATATGTTCACTTGGTGCCAGGGACCCAGCTGAGGTAGTAAGTTGAAAAAGTGAGGTGCCACAACTGGGAGTGCCCTATCTCTAGCTGCCACCCACCTTACTTTGGATTAAGCAGGGCCTCTGAAGAAGATTATAACTAGTTTATGAGTTATTCTCAGAGCAGTCCTTAGGATATCTTTGAAGCCCTACAGCAGTCTGACTAGGGGAACAACCAGCACTTTGAATTACACTCTGAAGTTACTAGTAGCCACTGTCATTATTTGAATACCAGCAAGATATATTCCCTATTGTCTGTGCCACCTAGTACTCTTTCTACTGTACTTTAAGCCAACTGAAGCTTGAAAGACTCTTCAAAGGCAACCCTGTATACAGCACATCACAGTCATGTAGCTTAGATCTGATCAGAGCATGGATAACTAACTGTTCATTTGCAAGTACATGCCAAAGGGATATGTGATCTGAGAAGAGAGCTCCTGTGATAACTCAAGGCACACATTTACTCTACCAAAAACCACACAGACTGCTTAAAGTAGTATAACTACTTTATGAACTATTTTTCTGCTTCACTTTTAAGACATTTCCCATATTTTATTTTAACCACCTGAAGCTTTGCGAATCATTAATAATTAGTTAACTATGAAGCAAAGCAGAAAGTAGTTAACAAACTCTTCAAGCAATGCAGAAAAACTGAAAACTACCTTGCAACCACTGGGTTTGACCCAGCTGAAATTTTCCATCACCAGAATGGAACTCTCTCTCCCCCCCACCCACATCTCCATGAAATACTGCTCTTAGGGGATGGGGGACCAAGAGGAATAACATCGCAGTCTGGATCCAACCACAAAACAACAACAACACTAGCTTACTGGATACACAGCACACTTTCCTGCATCTGCATTTAGAATCACTGGAGAGTCAAAGCATTCTAGCATTTGATTGCTCAGCTCCCAATCACAAAGCAACATACAATTGTTTTACCACTCAGACTGCTGTCCATTTGATGCTGAGGTGCTTTCTACATAGGGACAGGCATGTTGTAATTTCCATTTTGCTGCCAAGGCTGTTAATATAGTGTAGCAGTAATGGGTCTCCTATGTGACATGTTTCCCCATCGTCTCCCTGACGGTTCCCGCAGCAGTGGCCACTGCCCCCACCCAAGGCTTTTGAAGTTGTTGTTTTCTTAAATCGGCAATTGCATATCAATATAGGGGGTCGCATAACTGAATGTGGGGGTCGTGAAAAATTTGGCAACAGTAAAAGGTTTCTTTATGATATATTATTAGTAAATGTTTGATTTGTACACCTATTTTATATACCCGGGGCCGCATAAAAATTCTCGGGCGAAAAGGGGTTGCGAGTGGAAAGTTTAAGAAGCCCTTTTTACCTCACCAGTCTGGGCCATAGCTGGAGGGGCACCAAGCCAGCCCTCCTGAAGTCTCATGAGATAAGCCAAGGCCCATGGCAAGCAGCAGCCCCCAAGTGTTAGCACCCTGGGACACCTGAGCAGCAGGCAGGGCCCTCCCCCATAGCCAGGTTCAGGACTGGTGTGGCACTGTGGCAACCAGTAGGGTGAATGGAGAAGGGTAGAAGGCAAACCAAGTCAGAAGGGGGGGATTAAGAGATGAGAAAGAACTGGGATGTGCCAAATAGAAGAGGCGTGTGGCGTCAATCTGAAAAAAAATGCCTAGGAGCCAGTGTGGCAGGTTGAAAGGAAAGGGGGGGGTGCTTCCCTCCTGACTAGAAAGGCTTTGCAGCCAACGGGGGCTGCTGTAGGAGGCCATGTGGGTGGGGTGTCATATAGGCCAATAGGAACTGGAGTCTGGTCCTGAACACCACTTTACCTTCTCTCAAACAGTATGTAGGGTACTGATTAAATGTAGGATAATTTTCTCCCCACCCTATTTTTAGCACTGTGCAGATGTGGGGGGGGGGGAACTTTTCTAGTCCAAAGTTGTTTTAAATCTTTGTCTCTTCATCCCAATCTTCTGACTTTTCTTGGAAAACACCTGCATTTTTCCTTTGCAGGTGAGTATCTCTTCCTTCTGCACATTCACCCACAGCACCACAGGTGCAAGGTAGCAGAACCACAAGCACAAGGGAAGGCTGAGTGGCAGCAGGAGTAAGTGGGTCCATTTGCACCTAAGGCAGAGTGAGCTCCCCCAGCCCCTGCTGGCTCCTGATCCCTCCAAACTGCTGCTACAGGGTGGAGAGGAGCAGCCTAGTTGGGGCTGTTCTGGAGGGAAGACAGGTGAGCCAGACAGTGGGTGGCAAGCAGGCATAATGCAGCTGTGCTGCCTCCACCCCCCACCTGCAGCACTGCCCCCATCTCCCCCCTCATCTGCTGGAGCTTCCCATGGCGGAAGCTGGCTGCTTTCCCCCACCCAGCTCTCCCAGCCATGTGCTTACTGTGGTTTTGGGGGCTAGCTATGACTATTCTACCTCTAAAGAGTCAAATCTTTCTGCTGCAGGCTGCCAGGACAGGTAGTGCTCTGCACAAAGATCACCACCTGCATTTCACCTCCAGCCATCCCCTGGGCACACCGATGGCTCTGTTGCCAGCAGCACAGGAGGCTGGTAGAGCTCTATGCTGCCTGTTGGTCTCCGCATATGCAAGAAAGGAAATGGGGCTTGTTTCCATGTGCAGCCCCACATAAGCCTGGTGAGGGAAGGCATCAGTTGGCAACCCTGGAAAGACACATATCCCCTGTTCTGACCAGGCAGTGAAGACTACTCCACCACTTGGCCAGCAAATGAAGCAGGCAGGGCTGGCCCAGCAACTCTTCAATGCTAGAACAAAAACAAGTTAGTCTTTAAGGTGCTACAAAAATCATGCCTATCACAGAATGGATGGAGAGAGCTCAGAGTAGGAGGCTTGGGCACCAATTTTTTTGGCAAGAGCTCTAGAATATTCCTAACTGGCATCAGCACAGGTGCATACTGCATGGCTTCGATCCAGGTTAGCGTTTCTGTAGGTGCAAGGATTTCCACTTGTAGAGCCCAACTTTCTTAACCTCCTCTCTCTCAACGAGGTCCCAAACAGCATTTTGGGGGGGAATTTTTAGTTGCTGCAGGAGGAGGGACATTTGTGTTCTGCAGTCAGAAATTCTTGTGCCTGCAGGAACACCAGCCTGGATCCAAGTCACTATGTGGGACTGCACAGGCCTCACAAAAAAGGAAACGTTTATTTCTTAAGGATGGTACAAAGAATTAAAGAACTCTCAAGTGAGAATAAGATAGGAAGATTAGACAGGAGCAGGGAAATGGCATGGCAAACAGCAACCCCAGTGGACTGCCACTTTCAGCCAGACTACGTAAGGAACGCCATAGACAAGACTCAGGCCAAGATCTTCCCATATGTACCATTCTCCTTATCCCTGGAATCTGCAATGATGACATGCAGAAAGCTTGAAGATTCCCCTAAGCCAATAACTTAGGGTTTTTCTTAAAGCTTTATCACACACAAATCAGTTAAATGTTGGCTATTTTGTGTTAGTTTAAAGATGAAAAAGCAATGAGAAGTATTTAGGCATAATGGGGCGCCCTAGGGCTAATGAGGGTTCTTCCAATCAATTTCCTAGCCATACACCCCAGATATTTACATGTATAATTTTAAGAAAATCAAAATATTATTAGTCACTTGCCACCACCCCATATAGGTTTTAAAATCATTTTGTTTATTTTAAGCATTTGCAGGTGTCTCAGCACTATCTTAAGCAGAACTGCATCATTCTAAGCTTCCATGGAATTTGAAGGACGTAACTTGGTCTAGGATGGCACTGTCAGTTCTCCTATAAAACCAAATTATCTGGTTACTAGTATCACTAATAAGCATTTAGCATGCAGATACATGCAAGATGCTCAAATCCACAGGCAAATCCAGAGGGACAGGAACTGTATACTACAGCGTACTATCTTTTTCTTTAACTAGACTTCTACTATGTAATTTCTGCATAGTTTGGGTCATATTTAAATGCTTATGCTTTGTTTCAGCTCCATATCATATTTCTGCAATTCAAACTATTGCATTTTATATTGGATGTCCCAGCTTGTTGGTCATGTTACCTTACACTGTGTAATCCACTTTGCATCTGAGTGAGAAAAGTGGATTATTAATAATGTAAATTAATAAATAAATTAGGGCCACTGATTTATTCCTATAAATTCCATTCAATACATAAAACAGTTGGATCCAGTAAATCACAAGTACAATTAATTTATGGAAAGGATCTTTGCCACCTTTTCCTCCCTCCATGTTCTCCTAAGTGACTGAAAAATCATTCCTGTGGATCGGGGACCCCAGGGAATGGTGTGTGATGTGGCACAGAGGATTGTAGCAACAAGAGGTAATTGGCAGAAACACTCACAACCTCTGCACAAATTCTCATCTAACTTGCACAATCATGGTCAATATAGGC
This sequence comes from Euleptes europaea, assembly GCF_029931775.1. Classification (NCBI taxonomy): domain Eukaryota; kingdom Metazoa; phylum Chordata; class Lepidosauria; order Squamata; family Sphaerodactylidae; genus Euleptes; species Euleptes europaea. Next base: position 24,052,350 of record NC_079318.1, read on the forward strand.
CAGGTTCATCACATACCTAATATTATATTTTTAAAAGTTGTTTCACTCAAATTACAAGTGTTTACCATGTTTAGTTTCTGAGAATTCACTGATGACGTTTAGTAATTCAGAGGTCTGTTGTAAGATTACAAAATAATATTAGCTATAAAATCTTCAGAAACCGGCCCCCGAGTATAGTTGAATAGTCAACGTTTTGCTAAGATTTGAGAAAGGTCTTATAAATCTATTCTACCTGAAAAGCAAATTTGTAACTGCTTACGTGGAGCACATTTAACTACCATACAGTTTAGCACCAAAAACCTTTGAAAAAACGACTAACACAATTTAGGGATAGTACATAAATAGAGGCACGCAAATTGGCTAACACTCACCTTTTGTCTTCATAGTTTACTCTGTCAGTCTAACAGCCACATTCTTGAACACTTTGTGCTTGTGCTCTTCTTGGAGATCTCAGCTGTCTCAAGGCAGCATCCCCGTACTGAATACCTGAGCCCATCCTTTCGGGATCTAGTTCACCTGATGAAAACAATAATTTGTTATGATCTAAATCATTTTCTGTACACATGGGTTAGTTTAAATTCCAGACTGTCTTAGATTTAACTGTAATGGATTTGACATTTTAACTGACCTCTTCCTGAACATTATATAAAGCCATTAATACACACACTTTCTTATTAAAAGTAGTTTAAAGAAGTCCCACCAGCAATTCTTTCCACTGAATGTAGCATTTTTTCAAGTATCATTCATACTAAAAAAAACAACTATTTTTCTATTATTCTTTTTTGTAAGCATCAGAACAAGTGGTAAACTGAACAGACATGACACAGAAACCTGCGTTCCATTTTACGTGAACAGTACTTAAGAAGGCCAACCATAAAGAGTTTGTTTATCTGCTACTTCAATTTGCCCAGCTGCCCTTGGGAAGCTATTATTGGCTGGCTCAGTTGAAATGCCGCCACTTGCTTAACCATAGTCAAGCAACAGAGTAGACCATCACAGAACAAAAAGGTGGGTGAATATGAATTAACCCCAAACTAAACACAGTTAATCTATGAAACACAAGCTGATTTTCTTCTGAAATCTCTTGTATGCTCCAGTAACCAATGTAAATTTGCAATATGACCTCTACTGCCTCTTCCTTTTCTGAATCCGGCTTGAACAGCTGGCATTTCTCGACCCATATATGGTGACAGACCTGTGATGGTCTAACAGTTGCTGCAGCCTTTGCCGTCTATTTTCTTCAGAACAGGAATGTAGATTGAGTATTTCCAGTCTGTGGGCCATTGTTTTGTTTTCCATACTTATTGGCATATTCTTGTTAAGATTTTGAAGGACCCTGTGGCTTAAACAGCTCTACTGATATCCCATCTACACCTGGTGATTTGTTTCTCCCAATTGCTCTCAGTGGAGCTTTCACTTCACTTTCTAAAATTGCAGGTTTAGTGCTACCTTGATAGCACTGTGTCATTCCACAAATCCTGAGGTCTAACACTATAGCTGACAACACTTAACATTCAGATTGTGATTACTTACCTGACTCAATTTTATTAAGTATTTTTCTTGCACACTGTACAAAGGCCTCTTCAACGTTCTCCCCTGTCAATGCACTTGTTTCCAAGAACATCATCTCTGAAACATATTAAAAAATGAAACAAATCTATCAATGTAAAATGGTCAAAAGGCACAAGATGCAGTTCTACTCGGAAGCTAAACACAGCTGCCCTGATAAGCTTCTGTGATGGTAAACCAGCTGTCAACTACATAATAAACCACTCTGAGCTTTAGCTGTGGTAGATAAAAGCATGCTGCTATATACATAAATACTTATTAATCTGTAGAATCTTTTTCACGGCATAAAGTCTGCTATAGTGGGAACAGTGCTGAACATATGTTCTTTTCAGTATATGTCATCAGCACCATCCGTATATAGAAATGTAGCCTAGAAACACATTTCTTCCACTTTTCCGTGATATATTTATACAGCTAAATTTGAATTTAATGTGACCTAAGATAACTATTGAGGAGCCCTGTGGCACAGAGTGGTAAGCTGCAGTACTGCAGTCCAAGCTCTGCTCACGACCTGAGTTTGATCCCAACAGAAGTTGGTTTCAGGTAGCCGGCTCAAGGTTGACTCAGCCTTCCATCCTTCTGAGGTCGGTAAAATGAGTACCCAGCTTGCTGGGGGTAAAGGGAAGATGACTGGGGAAAGCACTGGCAAACCACCACGTAAACAAAGTCTGCCTGGTAAACGCCGGGATGTGATGTCACCCCATGGGTCAGGAATGACCCGGTGCTTGCACAGGGGACCTTTACCTGAGATAACTATTAAGGAGGAAATGCGGCATAGGATAGCCCAATCTGGTCAGATCTTGGAAGCTAAGCAGGGTCAGTACTTGGAAGGGAGACCACCAAGGAAGACTCTACAGAAGAAGGTACTGGTAAATCACCTCTGCTTCTCACTTGCCTTGAAAGCTCCTTGCTGGGGTCGCCATAAGTCATATGTGACTTGAAGGCATTTTACACACGCACATACACTCACACACAATGACTATTGATAAGGCTAAAAATGAGAAGCCATGAAAAATACTTACCATTTTCTTGGGCAAATCTAGATGCTTCTAAGAAAGTAACTTCCCGATCTCCATCAAGATCCTTTTTGTTCCCACACAGTATTATTACGATATTCTGACTCGCTAACATTCTTGCATCTGTCAGCCAGTTAGTAAGCGCATTGTAGGTTTCTCGACTGAATCACAAAGGAGAAATTATTAGTTATGAACAACTATAATCCCTGACCCAAAATAAATTTAAATAATTATTAGTTGGCAGCTGCTATTATTTTTACAGGAAAAGGCTTTACATTGATTAAGAGGAGAGAAAAAAACCCCACTCCTACATCACTCTTTTTCCAACAGAAAGCCTGACAAATGAACTGTGTCAGAACAAACAATTGGCTAGCACAAGAGATGGGTAAGGAGTGATTTTGCTCAAGCCTCCCCTCAGAAGGTCCCCTTGCCTGGTGTTGTCTTGGTCATGGGGGGGAGGGAAGGTCCTGCAATCACCTCAAAGCCTTTTGGGGAGTCAGAGGGCTGCTATGGGAAGGAAACAGGATAAGATCCACTGCTGCAAACACCTTCCACAGGATTAAGCCTTGCATTCAGAAATATCCAAATTAGTGGCTGTCCTTGATGTCCCAATATTCCTCATAAGATGCAGAAGTGCCAAGGTCCCACATACTTTATATGTTTGGGGTAGTGGACTTTGATCCAGAGTTCTTTCCCCTGAAAAGGGACAAGGGTGCTTCTAAAACTTCAAAAGCAATGAGTTTTGAAAATGCTTGAGTTTTATAGTTAACTTGGAGGGGTGAGGGCATAATAAAAGCTGAATAATTCCCCTAACAACTGTTCTTATGCACAGAATAACAATAATAAGAATACATCTTAGTTGTAAAACAACAACAAGAAACCTTTATTATATATTGATCAAATTCCACAATTTATTTCTACTTAAGGCTGTGCCAATATTATCTTTTTACCTGGTGATGTCATAAACGAGTAAGGCACCTGCAGCACCTCTGTAATAACTTCGTGTTACAGACCTGTAAAGGAAAATTGGCATCATTATGTTTTCTCATTCTATTAAGATTGGCAGAAGAAGGACTACACTTAAAATAACACAGAAGTGAATGCCTACTTGACAGGACAGTGGAAACTAATGAATTTAAGTCCCATCAATTTCAACAGGAAAATGTTTAACTATGTCCACATAAAATCAACATAACTTAAATGTTTAATTTTTACTGGACCACGTCTAGTACTTCTGACATGGTTACAACACCAAAGGATGTCATGAACTAATGAAATGATGAAAATTATCTAAGCAACTGGTTACATTTATTGCATTCCAGTCAACCTCTGATATGCTATAAAAATTTCTGTAGCAAATTATATGAAAATATACCTGAATCGTTCTTGTCCAGCTGTATCCCATATTTGTAATTTTACATATTTACCTCCTACATTTATTATCTTCGAACCAAACTCCACTCCTATCGTATGATTTGAGTCATCTTTGACTAGAACAAAAAAAGCTCCAGTTAACCTTTAAGTACAATTAAGGACCAGACAGCATTATGATATGAGGTGGCAGAGTGTCCATACCTTGTTGACACCACTACAGCAGAAGCATATACAGTATATTACTTGACTGAAGAAGCTTTACTAAAGTTATGCAAAATACAAAAGATCAAAAGAATGTAGTCAGGCTGCAAAGGAAGGGAATTTTAAAGTCTGGGAAGATCTAGGGGTGTCTGATTATAAGTCTTTAGTACCTTTGCAGATATATCTTCTTTAAGCAGCTAAGTAAAGAAGAAATAAGAACTCTACTGACGGGTTTTGAAAATTAGCATTAACCAGCGAAAGGAATATATTCTTTAAGATTTATAATTATCTATTGGATGGTGATAGTAAATGGCAGAAAAAATGTATAAAGCTCTGGCTGAAAGACATGAAAGTCCCAATAAATCCAGAGTTTTGGACATCTGTGTTTAGAAGTGGTTTAAATTTTTCAGTAAACCTCTCTGCCAAAGAAAATTTAATACAAATGCTATACCAGTGGCACCTGTCACCCTTTAAATTGACAAAATTTCATCAAGTGGCTAAAGGGGATTGTTGGATATCTGGAGCTGTCTAAGCAAATTTTATTCATATATGGTGGGAATGAAGCAGAGCGGTAGAATACTGGAATATGATTGCTATGGTTATCTCCCAAGGTATAAGGGAAGAGTTACCATTATCACTGAAGGTGTTCTTGTTGAACTGTGTGGATATTCTTCCTAAAGATATCCATGAATTTGTGCAGTAACGTCAACAAGGTTAATACTTGCCCAAAATTGGAATAATATCTTGAAGAAGGAGAGATGGTTGTACAATTTAACGGAGTGCATTTGTCTGTGTAAACTAACCTATTACGCAGCCAAATGTCCAAAAAGTTCAAAAAATGGAATGTTTTTCTGTCCAGAAGGAGAAGTTAAGTTTGTCTATATAATTTGATGTTGATAGCAGTTCTGTATTCAGTATTTTGCACTTTAGATCCTTGTTTATATTTCATTTGTTTTTAATTTTAAGAAGTTACGCAAGGTACACTATTACCTAAATTACAAATAACTTGCCTGTTCTTAAAGAACATTCCTCTGTGAAGGCTTGCTTCCGAATACACTGAATAAGTTAAGGTATGTCAAAATGAAGCCCATGAAATAGCAACACATTACACTTTTATGATGGGCTAATATATGATAAATATATCAGCCATATGATAAATATATCAGCCAAGGAAATTCTATCTTGTTCAAAGGCCATTTATCTTGTGACAATACTCTCTATCCCAAGTTTGTAAACTATCAGTCAACACCTTTGTCACCTGAATTGAACCTGGTCTGTCCACACACTTCATTTGTGTGTCACTATGATAATTGACTTTGGGCATCCTTCTTATAGCAATTATAGGATCATAGCATATCATACTAGCCATGGATGTTCAGCACAATTACTGATAGTATCCTTACAGTTGCCCAGGCATACACAGAAAACTAGGGGAGAACTATACTTAGACTGTCCCTAATTACTAACTGCACCTCTCTTAGAAAGAACAGATTAGCAAAGGCAGAAAAATACTGCAAGGCAGTTTTCGGAAAAGGACAGTATGGACCAGGACTTCAAACCACTGAGGGAGAAAGAGTGGCAGTCCCTACATTATACTTACACTTCTTCTCGATAAATTGATGAAGCAAACAGGATTTGCCGGTTCCAGCATTTCCAATGACCAAAAACTTAAACAGGAAATCTGAAAATGGTAAGATGACCCAAATGAACATCATACTCCTCTGACATTTTAAGATATTACTGCTATTTATCTCTGCCACAAGGACACAAGGAACAGACAAATTGTGTGGCTGATATTTTATGGCTCAGTCTAGAAAAGAGTGCAACTTACAAAGGATGTAAGTATGGCATCCATTCCATGATGGATGCCACAAGAATCTGAACTCCAACACAAAATACAGCACTCGGGGTCTTAAATAACATTTTTTCTCCTTATAGGTCAATTTCTGGTGCAAAATAAGAACTGACAAATTTTTAGAATGGTTAATTTTGTCTTTAACTGAATCAAACTGAAGACTTTAATTAAAATTTGCTAACAGTTTTGAACTGTATGGAGCTTTCCATAAGACACAAGCTTTCGACTGGCAGTAGGAGAGAACAGTGCCTCCTTCTCCAAATGGGATTGGCAGGACTTCTTTTGGTTTGCTATTTATTGGTTGATATTTTCATTGAAGATAAAAAATAAGGCCAAGGCCAATGGTGCAAAATAGGAGAAAATATTTTTTATTACTCAGAATATAAATTTCCCACATGTTTCGCCCAAGGGGCTTATTCTGGGGATTTTGTAGTTATTACAGTAGTCCTTCAAATGAGCATAAATTCTGTAGCAAGTTGCTAATGAAAGAACCTTATTATAGTAAAAAAAAAATCTTTTAACCTTGCACTTATTTTTATCTCCTGTTACTGATGCAGCTCTTTTCTTTCTCTTTAATATTTTAATTGTACATCAACTAGTATTTTATTGATACCATGCTTTTATTTGCGTTAACTGATGATTTTTTAAGCTTTTCATTATATGCCTTGGAAGCCACTGACTGAGAGGCAGGATAAAGAAATTCATAAAGATATATAATACGGAAATCACTGGGGCTTAATTTCGGCTGGATTATGGCCCGAGAGCATATTAAATACATCAGTTAACTTGCAAAATTTACACTGTCGTTGCTGGATCTTAAGAAGCAGGTCAAATACTGCTATTAATTGTTTGCAAACAAGTAGTTGGAATTCATAGTTCTGTAAACACCCTTAAAATGGGCAGTGCAGGATTGTGAATAAGTTTGAGGACCTCAAGAACCTAATAACCTCCGTTTCTACAGAATGTCTGTCGTTTGTGTAAAACTGTCAGACTCGCTAGCCTACATGTTGTTTATCATTAACTATCATTAACAGTTTATTACATTATATCGGGTGTCTCCAATTGGTGTCTGCGGGTGCCACGGTGCCCGCCTAGGGTTTTTAAAAAGTGGATAGGGCCAGGTAGGGCATTTGCCAAGAAAAGCTGCTGATTAGCCATTGGAGATTTGATTGGCTGTGCAGACTTTTAAAAATGTTGATTTGGCGGCAGCAGCACCCACCACAGCACAACGATTTTCACTGTGCGACTGAACGTAAGCTGTGGCAGCAGCCATTTTGTGGCTGGTTCTGCCTCCTGAGGCGGCCATTTTGTGGCTGTGCCTACCATGCTGTGTCAGGATTCCAAAGGTGCCCACAGGCTGAAAAAAGTTGGGGACCATTGCATTATATTACATATATAATATATTATATTATATATTATATTATATTGGTCAGAATATACAATACTTATTTGCTATAAATATACAAAGGCTAAGAGCAACAACCATTTCTGAATGTAGATGCATATGAAATTTACTACATTCACTGTAATAAGGGCAAGAGTTAATGTGGTTTTAATTGAAAATAAGTGGAAAGTCCACATGAAACAATCTATGAGAACTAGCAAAAGCTATCCACTTCAGAAGGAACACAGCTAAGCAGCAATTTTGTCTATAATAGACACATAAATAGATAAATACTATGGCTACTTATGTCATAGACACTCATTTTCCTTGACAAGTCGTACACCCCAAACTCTTACACCTCTGGTTGATCAGTAATATATCTCACTGATCCTGTGCTCCATTTCTGCATAACCAACATTTCACTTATTTATTAAGAGTATTTTTTTTTTTTGCTCTGCCCTTCCTCCATAGCTTGGGACAGTGTTTTAGTTCCAGTACTACTACTACTACTTTTTTTAATCACTCTTTCAAATGGTCTTGTGGAGCTTTCCCCATCACCTTTCATCCTATCGTGGAAGTACAGAATACTTGGAACCTGTAGTGGAACTTTTGATGTACAGATATTAACCTAAAACTACCATCGGCCTTACTAGGGTTGGAGGAAGATTTCTTTCAGTCTTGGTCTCAGCCACTTCAAAAGGCACCAGCATATATTTAGAGTTAGAATTTTTTGTCCCAGTGAGGATCACTTGACACTCACCAACACTGCACTTCATTTGCCGTGTTGTTGCCCCCTCACACAATTTTGATAGGTCCTCTTGTAGCTCTTTACAACGCACTTTGATTTTCACCACCCTAATTTGGTATCATGTACAAAAGTGACCACTGTACTGCTCACCCGCCCCCCAATTCCAAAGCATTGATGAATTCATTAAATAGCCCTGGTGCCAACACCAAATTTGTGGGACCCCGGTGCTTCTCACGTCCCTCCACTGAGAAAACTGTCAATTTATTCCTACTCTCTACTTTAAGCTAAGTGTGTGTAAACATCTGAAAACACATAATTAGTAATGTCACTACCTGCTAAGTGACTGATAGTGTACGTGTGTTCAAGTTCCCCCACAAACATATTGTTGTGGTATAGTGGTTTGAGAGTAAGACTAGGCTCTGGGAGATCCAGGTTCAAATCCAAACTCTGCCATGGAAGTCTGCTAGGTATCCTTGGGTCAGTCACACTCTCTTGGCTTAACCTATCTTACAAGGTTTGTTGTGAAGATATAATGGAGGTCAGGAGAATGACGTAAGCCATTTTGGACTCACACAAGGGCAGGGTATAAACAAAGTAAATGAGTAAATAAATTACTCTCCTCTTAAAAACTCTGCAAAGTCTTTCTCTGAACATAAAAATATTTACAGGAATTGTACTCAACTCCTGTAATACAAAAAAAAATCATCATCATGTTACAAAGCATCACAGGAACACACAGGTCCTAAGTTAGTCTAAAACTAGTTCTTAAACAAATCACTGTGGGAAAAATAATCCTAAAATTTACTTCTTGTACAGTGAAGCAATTCATTTCTTCAGTTGTTTACATGCTTCAGCTTTGCTCTCAGTTTCTGCCTCAGAGGGGGGGAAACCCCTGGAATACACAAAGCTTGAAAAGGCACTTCATTACAGGGCTTATTTTCTTTCTTTTTCATGCTGACAAAGAAGCTTTGAGCTCCAAGATTCTGTTGAGCTATCTGGCGTCTCACCCTAGAGAAGCTTGTTACTAGGAAAGGCTGAAGACAAAGTATGCAGCCAAGAGAAAACCCACAAATCGTCACTGCTATCAGCCCATCTTGAAGCTTTGAAATAAAGAGTCTTGTTAACATAGATATGCAATAAAATTACTGTCAAAGCTCTCATTCTACATGAATCTAAGATTGAAATAATGTCAAAATTAAGCATGGAAACTGATTTAAACCCAGTTTTGAGTTATGTACCTGCCAGGAACTAACAACGAAAACAAACAGTACTACCCCTACTGTATTATTTCAGAATGTTTTCATTTCCAGGAGACTACCAATATATTCAACACCTGGAATACTTCAAAGAGGAATACAGAAAAAAATGCAATTTACAGGGCAACCCCTTGCTGTTACTCCAGTCCGAGTCCATTGATTAATGGGCTTAGAATGGAATATCTCTAACATAGGATTACACTGTAAGTAATCTAAAAAAGTACAACAAAATTCTGAGGACAATTAAGCTAGAAATAGATCTGTAGGTAGACAGTAAACCATAGGGGGAAAGATGGTCATCAACACATTCCAAATCATGGACCAAGTGGACAAGGCATCTCTAACATCCTTCTATACTATACTCAGTCTTTCACATTGCCCCAAATTTCTTCCCTCCAGTTAATGCTTCAAATCTTCATTTAATGTACGTGGCTATAGTGGTTGTTATGGAAGTCTGCCAACAGATAATGGCTCATACAGAACAGGGATTTGTTATTTCAGATTTTTAAAAAGTGCATTTGATCCCAATACATTCAGCCAGACAAACTAAGAATTGATCTTAAGTCTTAGCAGGGGCAAGGAAGTAACAGCCTCTGAATGATCTAACATGACCTTGGGCCAGTCACATTCCCTTAGCTTAATCTACCTCAAAGGACTGTTGTGAGGATAAAAGGAGGAGGAGGGGGCAATAATGCTGCAAGCAGCTTCTTGTTCCCATTTGGGAGAAAAGCAGAGTATAAGGATCTAAACAAAGCTACACTACCGCCTGGATGTAATATAGTGAGTTGAGCCATACTGCAACCTAGGACAGCTAGCTCAGAGAGAACATGGCATCTTTATAGGCATAGATGATGATTATACACCTATTCACATCTTCTCTGCTTGCTTTCACATTTATTATACATGCTGGCTGTACGGACGCATACTCTCTATATTGAGAGGCAATCTGGTGTAGCAGTTAGGGTGTTACACAATGACTAGGGAGTTCGCATCCCCAATGCCCCCACAAAATTCACTGGGTGACCAGTTATTCTCTCTGAATCTAACCTCCCTCAGAGGTTTGTCATGGGGGAAAATGGGGGTGGGGAGGATCATGCATACCACTGAGCTCTGTAGAGGAAGGGTGAGATAAATAAAATAAAGATTATTTCTTGTATTTAAGATGTTTCAGAAGCAACTTCATATTTAATTGAAACATAGTTACAGAAGGCATTACAATTATTTAAGCAATTTTCTAGCCACAGAAGTGAATCCATTTAGAAGTAGGTACCACCAGCTTCCTAAAAATGATTTTTTTCCATCAGAAAATTACTCTTTGTTACTTTCAGCTGACAAACACAGAGGGGGTGGTAAAGGAGACAGCCATGGCAAGTACTGTGAAATCAACCACATACAAATAATTTTTGATTCAGTTCTAGACATTTTGGGATTTAAATTTTTTTTAGTGTTTGAGAGTAGTAAAAATAATCTGCACTACGAACAGAGATGGCTAAGCATACTCAATTATAACAAATAGTTATCTAAACACAGAGCTTCTTTAAAGTTTTAAATTACTTTTAATAAAGATGCAGCTATTGCTCATTTGGTCTTAGGTAGCCTTGGTCAAATGCTCTCCATTTTTCTGGACTGCATATCTTATGCTAAGCAATCACTTTACATTTATTGCAGATGAAGTATTCAGTACATCACATCATATATGCAAAGCATCACTACTGCAAGTGGTGAATAGTGAGGCAATCATGCTTGGCACAAAGGTAACACAGATAACTGTGATGAATATGGTAGCCCAGAACAGAGATACTGACTCCTTCACCTCATGCAGTGCTTTGGCCTAGATTTGCTAGATAGGATCAGGACTTCCACTCACATCGGTGTGCCAAGAGACCTCACTTGTTTGAAAGAACTACCTGATGCTTCAAAAGATGCTTCATGTTTTTACATGTGCAGTTCTTGTCTAAAATGAGGACATTCTTTCAATTATTTCCACTTTCTTAAGCTAAAACCTATAGGCTCTGTGTACTATCGAACCTGCAACCTCTCAAGCACAAAATGGAGATACTAATGCTAACCTTCAAATATTGTGTACAGTTCTGAAGATACTACAGAGTGGGAAAAGATGCAGAAAAGGGCAACCCAAGATGATTAAGAATCTCCTTTCCCACAAACAGGAGCAAGAGTTTGGGACTTTTCGTTTTCCAGAAAATAAGACTAAGGAGGGACAACTAGATGTTTATAAAGTGATTCTCCCTCTCCCATGACACCACAACTTGTGGGCACCCAGTGAAGTTGCTGGGCAACTGATTCAGGCCAGACAAAAGGAAGTACTTCTTTACTCAACAAGTAATTAAGTAGAATTCACTGCCTGTGGATGCAGTGACGGCAAGCTGTCACCATGACTAACAGGAGCCTCCACATCCAGAAGCAGTAAACCTCTGAATGTCATCAGAGGAGACCTTGAGCTCTTTATCTTGTTTATTAGCTCACTGCTGTGCTAAACAGGATGGCCAACAGACTCTTCCAGCAGTACACATCTTATATGCTCACCTACCTCCCCTTGGGTAGGGGCCGCGGCTCAGTGGTAGAGAATCTGCTTGGCATGCAGAAGGTTCCAGGTTCAATCCCCGGCATCTCCAGTTAAAGGAACCAGGCAAGTAGGTGATGTGAAAGACCTCTGCCTGAGACCCTGGAGAGCCGCTGCTGGTGTGAGTAGACATTACTGACTTTGATGGACTGAGGGTCCGATTCAGTACAAGGCAGCTTCATGCGTGTTCACATAAATTTCAAGAATTAACGAGACCCAGGGTACATTAAAAGGCCTGTTGGAGTGCTAAGCATTATCACCAAGAAGATCAAATAATTTATCAACAGAGACTCACTATTCACTCCCTTTTAAACAGAACCCAATGGCGTGTTCATGGAGGAGAGGGGTATTCATGGTTACTAGTTAAAATGGATACTAGTCATGATGCCTACCTATTCTCTCCAGGATCAGAGGTGCATGCCGAATATATTAGGTGCCGTGGAACACAGGCAGGACGGCGCTGCTGCAGTCGTCTTGTTTGGGAGCTTCCTAGAGGCACCCGGTTGGCCACTGTGTGAACAGCCAGCTGAACTTGACGGGTCTTAGTCTGAGCCAGCATGGCTTTTCTTATGTTTTTACAGCGGGGAGCCGTGTTAGTCTGTCTGCAGTAGTAGAAAAGGGCAAGAATCCAGTACCACCTTAAAGACTAACAAGAATATTTTCTGGTAGGGTATGAGCTTTCGTGAGCCACAGCTCACTTCTTCAGATACAGCTAGAATGAGACTCCATCTGTCTTTAAGTAGAGGAGAGTGAATTCAGAGAAGCATTAGTATGTATTGTCTGAATTCACTCTCCTCTACTTAAAGACAGATGGAGTCTCATTCTAGCTGTGTCTGAAGAAGTGAGCTGTGGCTCCTGAAAGCTCAATACCCTGCCAGAAAACATTTTTGTTAGTCTTTAAGGTGCCACTGGACTCTTGCCCTTTTCTACTACTGAAGGAGTGAGCTGTGGCTCCCGAAAGCTCAAACCCTGCCAGAAAATATGTTTGTTAGTCTTGAAGGTGCTACTGGACTCTTGCCCTTTTCTACTACTGAAGAAGTGAGCTGTGGCTCCCGAAAGCTCATACCTTGCCAGAAAATATGTTTGTTAGTCTTTAAGGCGCTACTGGACTCTTGCCCTTTTCTACTACTGAAGGAGTGAGCTGTGGCTCCCGAAAGCTCAAACCCTGCCAGAAAATATGTTTGTTAGTCTTGAAGGTGCTACTGGACTCTTGCCCTTTTCTACTACTGAAGAAGTGAGCTGTGGCTCCCGAAAGCTCATACCTTGCCAGAAAATATGTTTGTTAGTCTTTAAGGCGCTACTGGACTCTTGCCCTTTTCTACTACTGAAGGAGTGAGCTGTGGCTCCCGAAAGCTCATAACCCTGCCAGAAAATATGTTTGTTAGTCTTTAAGGCGCTACTGGACTCTTGCCCTTTTCTACTTAAGTTTTTACGTTAAACACCATCCCCCAAGGACCAGGATGAACATCCCTGCCTGCTTTGTCATGCCTATATAGAAGCCTGTGGCTACAGAAAAAGGATGGGGGAGAAAGACAAGGAGGCCTTAAAGGGGGTGGGGTATCCGTGCGAGCCCCTCCAGGGCTTGGGAAGCACCTACATGGAAGAAGGGGAAGGGGGGGCAGGCAGAATGGTTCTTGGCGGATTTCTCCGCCGCACTAACAGACGCTTCCCGCCCCGTCACGTTATGCGTCCGGCCAGGAACACAGCGACCCCCCCCCCCCACCCACCTCAGGCCCGGCGCTGAGTCCCGCCCCCGGTCAGCCCCTTCCTACCGTAGGTCTCGGACATGGCCGTCTGCGACATTCTGGGAGCGACGCGAGGGGGGGGGGCGCCCCTTTGCCGCCGCCCCCCAGAGAAACGGGACCTCGACGGTGGGCCGGTCAGGTCAAGCCGAAAAAGACAAAGCCCCTCCGACGGCTTCCCACCCCGACCACAGAAAATGGGGCTGGGAGGGGGGCGGTTGAAGTGTGTGTGTGCGTGGGGGGGGGGACACAGCACCTCAACCGCCCAAGAGCAGGAGAGCGCGCCTGCGCACGCCGCTCCCCCCGCCTCGCCCGGCCCTTCAGGGAGCGGCCTGCAGGTTGACGCGAGCGCGCGTGCGCGGTAACGGCTCTCCCGTCTCACCAAAACAAAGCGCACGTGCGCGGCGGCTTTGAAATCTGAGTTCCCGGCGCGGAGTTCTAGGGAGGGGGGGAATGGGTTGAACCTAGTGGCGGACTGGCCGGGGGGCGGGGGGTCAGCTTGCCCGATGGCAAGTGGGACCCCTTAAACGTTAGGCAATGGGTTAAAAATGTTTTTTTTAAAAAAATTAATTTTTAAAAAAAATATTAAAAAATTAAATTAAAATTAAAAAAATATTTTTTAAATTATTTTGCTATATTAATTAGACAAAGTATTCAACAATCAATGTAGGTCAACATCACAGTGTAAATTCTAATAAACAACTGTTGAAAGTACATACATATATAGATAAAAAATAAAATATAAAGACTTCCCCTACACCTCCCTCAATCTTGTAATTATTTGGAATCTCCTTTGTTTAAGATTCTAATCCTAATATCATTACAAACTTTATTATTACAAATATTACAAACAAAATTATTATTTATATATTTTTTATTTTGTTTAGTTAACATTACTCCTAATCTAAGTATTTGCTATTTCATTTGTCTACATTCAAATAAAGAGAAAGAAAATAAAAATAAAAAAGAAAGAACAGAAATAAAAAAGCACTATTTTTATAATAAATGTGTTAAAAATGTTAATGGCCTTTTAGTAGCTTGAAAATATAATTGATTTATTTAAAAAATTTAAAAAATAAACATTCAATTATCTTTTCCTTTGATCCCTTAGAAGCTCCTTGATCAGTTGATGTTGAGCAGCATATATCTAGTGTTGGAGGGATATAAGGACTGAAACAAATCTTGCCACTGACAATGTAGCCTTGGGGTCCCTATCGCTTAGTAAAAAAGGCATTATGTCAGTCACAGAGGCATTGGATTTGTCTGTTAAAATGGGGGAAATATAATGTGATCGGAGTTCCTCGTAAAAGTGGCATTCCAAAAAGGCATGGGCTAATAAGTCAATAGAGCCAGAAGAGCAAGGGCAGATCCTGTCTGAGTATGGTATATTCAGAATTCTGCCCTGCATTACCACAGAAGGGTTAGCATTCAATCTAGCCAAGCAAAAAGCTCTACAAAGCTCTATATTGTTGTCAGACAATATGTATAGGCAGGCAGACCTAGTAGAGGGGGTATTCCGAAGAACTGGGAAAATTCAATTATAACAATCTGTATTTACATTTAGTATCTACTGTATGCTGCCAGTAATATGTACCATATATGTACATTGCAATTACTAAAAAATATACATTTATTTCGCAAAAAGTAATTGTACCTTTTTTCCTCTGATTGATTTTTTGAAATTTTTATTTATTTCTTATAAAAATTAAATGGTAGCCATATAGTTGTGGGTGGGCCCCCTTTGTCTCCTGGCAACCAATCTTTTTTGACCCAGTCCGCTACGGGTTGAACTGCGCGTGATCGCTGAGGTTTGGGGTGTACTTTGTCCATGTGAAAAGAAAGACCTAGCGCAGAGTCAGTGCTTACTAAGTGGGAGCTGCTGGGTGAAGATGAATTGGGATACAAACCCTGCTTATGGGGATGCTAGCGTCCAGGTGGAACATGGGGATCCTCTCCGGAATTACAGCTCATCTCCAGAATACAAAGAACAGTTCTCCTGGAAGAAGTGGATGCTTTGGAGGGTGGATTGTATGGCATTGCGCCCCACTGAGGTCCTTTCCCTCCCCCAGCTGTACCCCCAAATCTCCAGGAGTTTCCCAGCCTGCATCTGCCAACCCTACCTCCCCTGCTGGTGGCCAAGGGGATCTGACAACTCTACCCGCTTAGCTCCTGAGATCTGATGAGATCAGGCTAGCCTGGGACATTATCCATATTGGAAGAGCTAATTATATTATTTATGATAGATCACTTTTGAAATTCTGGGCTGGTGTTGATACTTAATTTTGGGTCTGCTGGTTTGATCATGTGCAAAATGGAGATTATTAGAGTGCAGCACAGTAATTAGGAGCATGTACTACAATTCCAACGGCACTGGGAAAGCTAAGGTAGTGCGGTACAAAAAGGTAATAACATTTATTCTTTGTAAGTGCAGTGCTCCCTGTTTATTTTTCTCTTGTATTTTAGAAGACAATGCAGTAAAAGCAGGATAATACTTATGTGACAGCAGGTAGACTTCCCCTGACTATGGAAGATCCACTGATTTAGCAATTTGTAATAATCTCTTTTCCTTTCTGTAAAATGTATTAGGACAGCCAGGGAATAGCTTGTTGCTGGGCAGACTATCCCTGTATGTCTGTGTGCTAAGGAAGTGGGTTAAGAGTCATGGAGAGTCAGTGAACTATAAACATTGATAGGAGAAACTGGATAGAACTGAACTGTACTGCGCCGCCTCTATGTCTGGAGTGCTATCAGCCTACCCTGAATGTTGATGGGTTGTCATATCTTGAATTTGGATAAATATCCCTTCCTCAGTATGATCGGGGCTCAGAGATTTCTGCCCATTAGGGCCTCTGAGTCAGCAGCTGCAAATAAACTGTTTTCTTGAAATATTGATCTCAGGTCTCTCCCCCCCCCCCCCACGAACCCTTGTTTGCCATATCACCTAAAATATTCATTGCTGTGGACAACAATCCTATTCTGTTATAAAGGTACCCTCCTCAACTCTTCTTTCCAATCCCTTCATAAAAATGTCATCCTGAACTTTACTGTTTTGCACGTTCTGCAGAATGCAGTGCGGGAACCTTCCTGACCTCAAGCAGGTTACTCCACATGGTAGAAGTCACCCAGAGAATGCTTGTGAATGGGCCGTTGCCAATCTTAACCATTTGTAGGGTGGCACATTTAGAAGGCTTTGCTCAGATGAGCAAAGCAACAGGAAAAACAAACACCTCTATTTTTCTCTGCAGTTAGGTGGATGGAAGCAGTATGAGGACTGCAAATGTCCATGCTGTTACTTTGGAGAATCTTGTTTGGGATTAGGAGATTGCTTTAAAAAAATCACTGTTGTCTTAAAGATAGGAAATGTTTTGTTTCACTAGCCAACAGTTAAGCCTGAAAACAGTTATGTGACTATACTTGTACCCTTATTTCATCATAAAGAGCATGAAAATAGATGGTGAGGCAGATCTCTGATGGGAAATCTTCCCCAGAAATACAGAATTTTGCATCACAGCACTTTCTACTATTATTAAAGGCACAGATGGAAAACATAAAAACAGTGATAACTTTTCTTTGTGAGTAATCCCAATTCAGTTAGGTAATTATCATAGGCATGCTGTTATTTTTGCATTTTTTATTTAAATACAAATTTACCACAAGTAGTAGCATTTAATTAAAAAGTCTAAAATGTTAAAAACAGAAGAGGCAAAACGACTTTGTGCAGTTTGCATAAGAGAAGAACAATTACAGCAAAAGTTACTATATAAAAATAATTAAAAAGTCAGTTATAGCCAATAGGTTATAATCAGAATAAAATATGTATTGTGTCTATTATTGTGATTTCATTAGTTATAGCCCACCTTTCTTACTGAGAATACATAGTGGATTACATAGTGTAAATCAAATACAATTAACTGGATGGGACAGTGCAATAGGGTTTGGACTACAGAAATCTGAAAACAGCAGAAATCCGAGCTGAAACAAAACATAAGAATTTAGACATGACACATTAGATATGTAGAACTACACAGCTGGGGCATACAGTGATAGGCAACAATATAGTACTATAGGCAGCAATCCCTATCACTACCAATGCAACTTCCTGAACCAGTACAGTCATATTTACCTGTGAAATATCTTTCTTGAATAATTCCATTTAAAGTTTATAGACTGAACTTTTTTTTTTTTTACATAAATATTTTTCGGCCCAATATAGTCAAAGAAAGAGCCATTTCTCCGCAATTCATACTGTTATTTTATCAGGTTAAATAGAAAAGTTAGTCACTGTGGCTGAATCCTTTTGTGTTTTGTACATTGTCTACGTCTAACCTAACTGGAATTATTAATAGCAGCTGATGTGCAAAAACATGAATGGGGAAAAAAACAGCAAATTCTCTCACTCCCCAGCGTGAGAAACAGCAATTAATTTAATAATAATTCTACTGCTTCTTTAGGCAGGTCTCCGTAGCCTCTGCCACCCCACCATGAAAAATAAATTTGAAACAAATTCTCGACATCCCGGCCACCGTTTATTGGCTATAACTGACTTTTTAATTACTATTATATAGTGACATTTGCTGTAATTGTTTTCTTCTGTCTTGTGCAAACTATGTTCTTGTAGCGTGGCTATCCATAGTAACATGCTAGGTGTTGTAGTATTTATCTCTGAAAAAAATTACTTGAATAATATTAATGGTTTTGTCCGTTTGGTTCCATGGCCCTGGTGTATTCCAGTTTTTCTAGACTTCTGCAGAATAAGACATTTCTCAGAAGGATCATGCCCCATATCTCTAGCTATCCTGTGGGTGGCACCAAAACGCTACTCCTGAAAGGCACTGCGTGAATTCAGTGGGAGCTTTCATTTCTGAAAACCGTAAACCATGTTAGAATGGCACTGAAAAGTACTATATAAATAAGTAACATTATTTTGCTGACTGATTTTGATCATTTCATTGGTAATGGAAATGACTGCCCAAGACAGACGGAATTAAAGATGTATTATTTTTATCTGCTGTTATCTTTACCTTGGTTTATTTGGTCACTGTATTCATGAAGAACCATCCTTTCCAGAACTTGGTTTAGGCCCAGTATTTATTTATTTAAAACATTCTATTCTGTTTTTCTTTGCAAGTGGACTTACTTTTGTAAAAACATATGTAAAAGTTGGAG
This sequence comes from Euleptes europaea, assembly GCF_029931775.1. Classification (NCBI taxonomy): domain Eukaryota; kingdom Metazoa; phylum Chordata; class Lepidosauria; order Squamata; family Sphaerodactylidae; genus Euleptes; species Euleptes europaea. The sequence goes on from NC_079318.1 coordinate 24,071,242, forward strand.
ACATATGTGGAGACATATGTAAAAGGTGGAGAACGTATTACTGAGTCCTCTACCCCCCCAAAAAAAGTTTGTATTACCTTAGGTTTGGGTTTTTCTATGCAAGTGATAGAGTTGCACTGTACTAAAAGATTCACAAAGTTACTTTGAAAAATTATTAGGGACTGTGGTCTATATTACTGTGTTTAGTTTGCTAAAACTAGCGTCCTACTATGCAATTTTTGCATCATTTATTGTGTCATGTTAACACTTATGCTTCGTTACAGTTCTGTTTTTAGATCTCTGATTGGTTCTACAACCCTAAAACTATCATATGTTTACTGAATGTCCCATCCTGTCAATTGTATTGACTCACTCTGTGTAATCTGCCTAGAATCCCAGTGAAGAAGAAGAGTTGGTTTTTATATGCCGACTTTCTCTACCACTTAAGGAATAATCAAACTAGCTTACAATCACCTTCCTTCCCCTCCCCACAACAGATCCTCTGTGAGGTAGGTGGGGCTGAGAGAGCTCTAAAGGAGTTGTGACTTGCCCATGGTCACCCAGCTGGCTTTGTGTGTAGGAGTGGGGAAACAAATCCAGTTCACTAGATTAGAGTCTGCCGCTCATGTGGAGGAGTGGGGAATCAAACCCGGTTCTCCAGATCAGACTCCACCGCTCCAAACCACTGCTCTTAACCACTACACCACGCTGAGAAAGGCGGACCATAAATAACATAAATAAGCAAATGAATAAATTTTAAAATGTAGAATGTTCATAGGTACTTTCCCCCCATTGAACCCCTGTTGAACAGTTCAATACTGTACCAATAGGAATATTGAGCTCTATGCATGAACCAGGGATAGCTATTATGAGGTAATGCCTGCACCATGAAACTCCCTTGAGCAACTCCGGATTAGCACAAATCTATTGACCTTTATGCTGACATCAGCATATTTATCTGCATTAGAAAAACAAAGGGCAAGTTGTTGGCTACACTTCAACCTTGACAGACTGCAGGCTATTGTCAACTTTCAGCTGGTGCTTTTTTATGGGAGGGAAGGGAGATATATTATCTTTTTTTTAATCATTGCTTTGGGATGCCCTGCTGGAAGGTCTGTCTTCTCTGTTCATATGTATTGTCCGTATTCGAAGCCAAAGTCTACCCTGGAGCTTTTATGTTAAGCTCTGGAGCATGTGGGAAGGTTTGACGGCTGCCTTCATACTTAGAAGCATAGGTGACCAGATTCTTATCTGAATCTGTACTAACTGGACAAACCTTTGGTGAAAGCATTACATGAAAGTTCAGACTTTCAACCATTGTAAACTCTCGTCCATTCTGACAATGGAAGCCTTGCTGGAGGAGCAGAGATAGCCACAGCCTGCGGCAGGGACAGACAGCTAGTAGCTTGTGAGCCAGATCGAGCACTAAAACAATTTAATCTTGCCTTTGGTGCCCCACCCAGTATTAGTCCACACAGAGTAGAGGATTGCTCAAAATTCCATTTCAGGAAAAAATGTTTTTTAACTGTAAGAAATAAAGATATTAAATGCCATGGAGTCCAATTGCCAAAGCGGCCATTTTCTCCAGGGGAACTGATCTCTATCGGCTGGAGATCAGTTGTAATAGCAGGAGATCTCCAGCTAGTACCTGGAGGTTGGCAACCCTATCAAAAAGGCTTTGGACCCCTGATGTACACCAATATTATGATTATCTTGTTAAAGCGGGGAGGGAGGTAACAGATAGATTGAGCTTGTTTATATGGAATGATCAGTTCATGGCTGAGATGAGGTTTGAACCGGGGCTTCCAGCTCATAGCTTATGCTTTTAATAACTCTGTTAGGAGCCAGCTCTCTGCCTGAACCAAAGACCCTGCTTTACATCGTGTTAGACTATTGGCCTACTATGATTGGCAGGAGCTCTTCAAGGTCTCAGGCAAGGGTATTTCCAAGCCACCCTCTCTGGGACCCTCCTGACTGGTAATGCCAGGGTCAGAACCTGGGATCTTGTACATGAAAAAGCATGCGCTCCACTGAGTCCCAAATTTCATGACAGCCTTGCCTCCGGTAAACTTTCCGTGCCTCCCCTCTGAACTTTGTTTGTATACCTGCCTGGTTCCTGTATAGGCAAAATAAGGCGTACGGATGGTAATTATACTAACAAAAAAGAACAACGTATCAGCAACGCAGACCACAATATTATGCCAAACTCCTTTATAGAATGTAAACTATAATTGCACCAATCATGTCTTATCACTATATACTACAGACTAGTATATAATATACTACAGACTAGTTCTGAGCGTCAGTCAGTAATCACTCCGCATGGGGCGCGGATTGCATTTTGCCATCGACGGTGTTGGGTATAGCCCAATGTAGCTTTCCATGACTCTTATTTCATAGTGATTTTGTTCTCCTCTTATATGGTGTATGTTTAGTTTTTAGTATATAGTGATAGCATGTTAGTCTGTAGTATATAGTGATAAGACATGATTGGTGCAATTATAGTTTACATTCTATAAAGGAATTTGGCATAATATTGTGGTCTGTGTTTCTGATACGTTGTTCTTTTTTGGCTCCTCTATAGGCCATGCCACACAGGTTCACATTTCAGATGCTCTCTCATTTATTTCTCTCCAGCTTGAGTTAACTCAGCATGTAGCAGCCAATAAAATGGAGCCCAGTTTCTTTCAATGATTCCTGGGGGGAAATGAACCTATCTCAGAGAATCTTCACTCTTTTAGTTCTATTACTTTACCCCCTGCAGAGTTCAAAGGTATTTATTGATACATTTGTTTCATTTAATAATGTATTTGTTTTCCATGTCACATGGCTTTTTTCTAAATTTTGAATCTTATCCAAGGCAACAGGCATCTTTTCTGTGAGCTACATCACAGCTAAGGAGAGGCTATGGGAAATGTTTCCCATTTATCTCCTTAAGTTATGTTTCTGCCAACAATTGAAAGCAAACTAGGTTGGAAAGAGAACTGTTTGTCTCTTGGGCTAGTTACTCATACATTTATTTATTTATGTTTATTATTTATAACCCACCTTCTTCCCATACCAAACTCTAGGTGGAAACATACCAGTTCCTGACAATAGTCTTTCTCTCTCTTACACACAACTCCCATCCTCCTTGGTATGGTGATACTTGGTAATGTGTGTAAAATCTCCCAACACATTTATTTTAGCAATGCTAATGACTGACCTTGGAATTTTTATTGACCTGGGGAAAAGGCACAGGCTCTAAAACCCATTCCTGGAGAGAACCCAAAGTACAATCATGAAACTGAATCATTAGCAAAAGCTGCATAGTGAGAAAGGAAAGATATTTTCCATGTAACTGTAATGCTTGGGTAGGTGATCAGTTTAGAGCTCAATAAATACTGAGTTGGTTCTCGCAAGAGGCATTTTCTTAAGGAAGCACTTCTGTTGCAAGCATGCTGCTTTCTAGGGTTGTCAACCTCCAGATGATGCAGATTCGCCATCCGTTAGTACTGTCAGGCTATATGCCTTCTTGTCCGGAACATATGTTCCGTGGAACCTTTGACAGAATATCACAGGATTGCCTGAATTGACAAAGCACCAGCGAAATAGGACTCATTACCGGAAGCCTATTTTCTCTCTACTCATGGCATTCCAGGACTTTGATATTTAGTCACTTCGCTTACCTGTCTACACTGCAGGAACGTGGTGACTTTTCTACACATGTAACAGGAATGTCCTTCTGTTCTTGGTTGTATTGTTTGTTTAATTTGTCATTACAAACATGTTGTTCAGCATTCTTTTGTAGTGCTTTTTGTGCCATAAGTGCCTACTCTTGCTTTGCTTAACTTCCTTGTAAGGCACTAGTGAGTCTGTTTGATTTCCAATAACCTCCAGGTACTAGCTGGAAATCTTCTGCTATTACAACTGATCTCCAGCCGATAGAGATCAGTTCCCCTGGAGAAAAATGGCCGCTTTGGCAATTGGATGCTGTGGCATTGAAGTCCCTCCCCTCCCCAAACCACGCCCTCCCCAGGCTCTGCCCCCAAAACCTCCCACCGGTGGCTAAGAGGGACCTGGCCACACTACTGCTTTCCTCCAACAAAAGCAATATTTTGTTGCTAGGAAAATGCAACTGTACCCCTAACTAGAATGTCAGTGGCAAACCAGTACATGCAGCATGGGATGTGTTTATGTGACCATCTTGGATGCCTACCTGGACAGTGCCTGCGACATCATGTCACAAATGAGACCATTCAGTCATGCTACTTTAAGAGTTTTTCTTTACAGTGTGGGTGTTCCTGCGCTGCTTAGCTTAACCACAAGCACACTCATGTAGGGCTTTCAAAATTAAAAGCAGCACAACAGCAAGTCTACATCCAACAGCAATGCTGTGCCGCATTTTACCATTATTCCCTCTGCCAGCTGTCATAGGATTAATTGGTAGACTAATCAACTAATATATTAGTAGATTAATCACTGAGGGCAACATTGCTATTTGAGGACACAATTATTTATTTTTAGCATTTTAAGTTTGTGATGTTTTACTGTAATATGGAATGAAAAATACATTAAAGATGACTCTTTTAGAGTTGCCAACTGCCTGGAGAAAAAGAACCCTGTCCCTTTAATAGGGGTTTAAGGCGTGGAAATGGGCAGGCGAGGCCTTTCATAGAAAACCATGTCCCATCCTTCCTTTAAGCCTCTATTAAAGGGACAGGACTTTTTTCTCCAGGCAGTTGGCAGCCCTGTGTGGTGGTGGTGGAGTGTTTGATCAGGAAAACGGTCCACATGGAAAGAGTTAAACACACACCCCACCCCACCCCATCCTGCTCCAAATGAATTTGAAGCCCTTCCTGGTCCTGGTTGCAGTGAAATAAAAACAAAATCCATTGGAAGACATTCCACATGTCTCCTATAATGTATCCAGTGTGGCCCTGAGAAACTGATGATGTATAACTGAAAGAGGCTTGTGAATAGATGGCCAGCGTTGCTTAATTATATACGGAGAAGGAAACTGGATGATCACTGAGAAGCAAGTTAAATTATTATTTTTAAAAAGACCTACTTGATGGGGGAAGGTTGAGCCTCCCCTCCCCCTTATAGCAGCATTGTGTCTTGATCTTATTTGGAAATGTCCCTTCCTCTTTCTGGTAACATGCCGCAGCTGTGCTGTTGCCATTACTTCGCTGCCGTGCATCTGCTTGGCGCAACGGAAGGTGTGCAGCATGGCAAATGCGGAGGTTTTATGGAGTGTTCCTTTTTGGCATGCAGTGACCAGGACAGATGGCTCACCGCTTTTCAATAGCGCGCTGGTCTGCGTGATTTGATCTTCACAGTCTGCTTCCATAATCATGGTGCCTCTTGAGATCCCAAATGCAATTCTGAGCCGGCCTCTGGGGGATCGCGCTTGTACATTTGAGAGTATCCCTTTTAGAACTGGAGGCTGAACTACCACACCCTCCACCTTCAGGGGCAGGAGGGAATGATTTATTCTCTGCAGAGATAAGCAGAGGGATATGTTGACAGACAATATTGGTGATAAATGAATGTCACAAGACTCAGACAAAGTAAGCCTTTCAGCATTTTAGTGTTGATTCAAAACCGTTGCAAATGCGATTAGAGGTCTCTGCTCTTTCCTTTTCCCCTGCTAGGGAGGTTGATCCAGTAAATCGCCTATTTTTAAATGTCTTGTACCTGGTAAAATTTAACATTTTCCCTCTGCTGTAAGATTGATCATTTTACATGTGACAGCATCACTGGTATGGGACATATAAATAAGACTCCACAAAATCAGCAGATGTATCAAAGTGACCAGAAATGTTTGTGGGTCTCTTTGGCAAATAGCAAAGCAATACACGTAACTTTAGTAACGGTATTTTACTTAAGAAAGGTTGGATATACAGCATTACAGACAGTATATGTAGACCTCCCACACACACATACTACATCCTGGTTTTAAAAAGTCAGGCATTATAAAGCACTCAGAAACTGAACATTGTGAACACTAATATTCAGGAAGTGAATTCTCTGGATATTTGGGGTAATTTGAGCAATTGCATCCTTTTCAGATTAAGGAGACAGAACAAAAATCGAATCTGAAGGATCTTTTTCCTTTTTGCTTTGTCACTGATTTGCTATATGAAAGTATTTGCATTTCAAGATCCTTTGCACAACTGATGCTGTGTGTATTGCATTTATTGTTTCATACAAACTATATTATCCTTTTGGAGACTGCTCTTTTGATTCAGGGATTTTTTATTACTAAAAATGTGGGGTATAATGCCATAGAGTCCACCTTCCAAAGCAGTCAGTCTCTCCAAGGGAACTGATCTGTGAGGTCTGGAGATCAGTTGTAATTCTGGGAGATCTCCAGGCCCCACCTGGAGGATGGTGCAACCCTACAACAGAATTCATGGAAGAAAACCGAGCACATGATTTACACTACTATGGTGCAATGGTTAGAAAGTCAGACTAAGACCTAAGAAACCCAGTTCAAATCCCCAGACTGCCATAGAAGTTCACCTTGGGCCGGTCACACTCTCAGCCTAACCTACTTCTCAGCGTTGTTATGAGGATAAAATGGAGGAGAGAAGAATGCTATATGTAGAGCTTTGGGAATACAGGCTGTTGGGTGGAACAACTAGACTACTTAATTTGCCTATTGGGAGGAGTGTATGTAGCTAGTTTGCTCACGGATCAAATCAAGCCTGAGCTGTCCCGAGAAGCTAAAATGACTAAACTGAAGCTATCGTACTTTGGTCACATTATGAGAAGCCAAGACTCACTGGAAAAGACAATAACGCTAGGAAAAGTTGAAGGCAGCAGGAAAAGTGGAAGACCCAACATGAGATGGATTGACTCTATAAAGGAAGCCACGGCCTTCAATTTGCAAGATCTGAGCAAGGCTGTCAAAGATAGGACATTTTGGAGGACTTTCATTCATAGGGTTGCCAGGAGTTGGCAGTGACTTCACGGCACTTAACACCCACCCACAATCTTGGTAGGCTGTGGAGTACGAGGCCTGGCCATTTTTGAACTGGGAGAAGGGAAGTTTTTCAGAAGCTCCTGTGTTTGTTCATTGTGACCGTTCTATTGCTAAAAAAAACCCTCAGCTAATGAAGCCACAGGCAGCGCTTATGAAGAAAGCAAGCTGTAGTTAACTCTCATTCAGGACTTTGTTTTTGAACCGTTTCTGTTGATTGTTCAGCTGATTTTTATCTCATATGTCCTCCCTCCTACCCTCCCTTCACTAAAATAACTTCTTCGAGAACAGGTTGAACCCCAGACCATGCCTGGGCAAAAAAGTACAACCAGGCCTCCTTTCTCTTTTGGTCCAGCCCCTTTCTCCTCTAGCCGCACCCCTTTCATTGGGCTCTTCCCCTTTAGCGCTACCTTTTCTTCTTTAACCACTCCCTCTTCCACTTCAATTTGTTTTCTCTGGGAAAGAGAAATCATACAAAGTTTTGCTTTCCCTTTTATTGCTTTGTAGTAAAATGAGTACCCAGCTTGCTGGGGGTAAAGGGAAGACGACTGGGGAAGGCCCTGGCAAACCACCCCGCAAACAAAGTCTGCCTTGGAAACGTTGGGATGTGACGTCACCCCATGGGTCAGGAATGACCCGGTGCTTGCACAGGGGACCTTCACCTTTATAATACAATATAACTTAGACGTAATGTTGGTATAACATTTCTTTCCCCACAACAGTGTTCCTTTAAACATGCATTGCGTATGAGGTTTGCAAACGAAAGCTAACTAAAAGCCTATGAGCATCCAGGCAGTGGCACATGCAGAGATGGCAAAATTTCTAGAACGGTGCGCGTAAAACAAAACACTTGCCGCCTTGCTTTTTTCAGCAGCAAAATGGCGAACCACAGTATCAAAATCTACGTATTCTGTTTCGTGTGATTCAATTGACAGGACTTCTAAGGCATTCAGTCAATCCTTGACCTGAGATCTTTCTTAATTAACTTCAGCTTGCTGAAGCGCCTTTCAGCTGATGCAATTGAAAAGGAATTGTCTACAACATCTACAAGGCCACAACTGTATTTGGGTATGCGGGGCTGAAGCAAGGAATGGTGTGTGTTCTTCCTCTGGTGTTCTAAAGGGCCATGTATTAGAACTGGAGGGGGGCATCTCTTCTGCCCATCTTATCTGACATTTCTCATATTATTGGACAGGCTTTAAAGATTACAAAATGCCTTGAAACGCAGTTTATCCTCTACAAACAGCATAAAAGAAAATAGATATTTCCAGCTTGCAATCCTTCTCACACTTTTTTGGGGATGTGGCATCACCCCACGGGTCGGTATATGACCCGGTGCTTGCACAAGCGACGACCTTTGCTTTTTACCTACTTGATGCGAATAGCTGTTAAAGGTAAAAACAGTTGAATTGCAGTTTACATGGTTATTGACTCTAGAGCAAAAAAGGGGTCATTCTACAAAGAAGGTCGTAATAATCCTTTTTTAAAAAAAAGAATCAGGTATTTTCTTTCTGTCTTTACCCATGGTGAGCAGCAGTCTTGTAAACACATGAAGACCCCCCCACTCATAATTTATCCCCACTTCCACTTTCCTGGGTTGCAGTGTGCCAAATGGGACACCCCCACCCCCACACACACACCGATGTATCACCACAACAGTGTCTGTTTCTTCCTCTGAGAATGATGAGGCTTTGATCACAGTGATCAAAGTGCATTTCCTGGGATGGATGGCCCCTTTGATTCACAACACCATATTTCATTGAACTCCCCCCTCCCCTCAAGCCCAAAGCCCTGCTCTGGTTTGGCTCCATGTAACTTGCTACAGCAGGACTTAAAGGTAACTGCAGGCACTCAGGCTCAGGTTGGAACCCATGTAAGTAGCAAGCACTAGGCTTGCCAACCTCCCGGTGGGATCTGGAGATCTCCCGGAAGTACAAGTGATCTCCAGACTACAGAGATCTGTTCCCCTGGAGAAAATGGCTACTTTGGAGAATAGACTCTATGGCACTATACCTGATTAAGGTCCCTCCCCTCCCCAAGCCCCACCCTCCCCAGTAAGGTTCCTTTTGGCAACTAAAGGGGGTTGAGGGTGTGTGTGTGGGAACTTAGGGCAGTAAACATACTCCAAGGCATCAGTGACCAAAATAGCATTGCCAACTGCCAGGTACTAGCTGGAGATCTCCTGTTATTACAACCGATCTCCAGCCGTTAGAGATCGGTTCACCTGGAGAAAATGGCCGCTTTGGCAAGTGGACTCTATGGCATTGAAGTCCCTCCCCTCCCCAAACCCCGCCCTCCTCAGGCTCCACCCCAAAAACCTCCTGCCGGTGGTTAAGAGGGGCCTGGCAACCCTAGTCCAAAATGTGATGACATCATTACCACCAGAAGTGAAATCACCAGAATTGATGTCATTGCATTGCCAGCCAGTGCGGGGACGCTCTGGTATTTGAGCAAAACTCTATAGTAGAAGCCAGTTTTACCCTACAGAAGTAAGGTGCAGAAAGAACTATATTCATGTCCTTCAGAGCATGAAGAAGCAGCCTGGGAGTACGTTTAGTTGTCCCGCCCTTCAGCCATTCTGCCTGCTACCACTCAACAGGGCAGCATGGGGATAATGCTGGGGAAATGGGGGGGATTGGTATCACACGGACACTACAAAGGTATTTCCAGCATGACCCAGAAGTGATGTTATTGCATCGGGTAACAGTTTTTGGAGAATATTGGAGCAACACCTGATGTGATAATGTCACTTCAAGTTGCACTGGAAGTGATGTAATGGTGTTGGCATAGAGTTGCTGTCAGGTAGTAGCAGGAGATGTCCTGCTAATTCAACTCATCTCCAGCCGATAGAGATCAGATCACCTGGAGAAAAATGGCCGCTTTGGCAGTTGAACTCTGTGGCATTGAAGTCCCTCCCCTCCCCAAACCCCGCCCTCCTCAGGCTCCACCCCCCAAAAAATTTCCCGCCGGTGGCGAAGAGGGACCTGGCAACCCTATGTTGGCATGACACTGAAAAGGTAAGTCCCTGGCCCCCATGATTAAGGTTGACAACCTTCAGGTGGTGGCTGGAGATCTCCCGCTATTACAACTGATCTCCAGGCAATAGAGATCAGTTCACCTGGAGAAAATGGTTGCGTTGGAAGGTGGACTCTGTGTCATATCCCATTGAAGTCCCTGCCCTCCCCAAACCTTGCCCTCCTCAGGCTCCACCCCCAAAATTTCCAGGTATTTCCCAACCCAGAGATGGCAACCCTACCCATGATCTCCTCCTACCAGTTGCCAGCCATGGGCTGGCCCCCTTAGTTACTAGACCAAGTAGAATGGACTTCAAAAGGGGGGAAGATGGAGAGAGAGAAGTGAACCTCAGCAAAGTTATTGCCCTGAAAAACACACCCATTAGAGTTACGCATGTAATATGTGGAGAAGATTCCAACTCCCCTGGATTCAATGCTGTTGGGAAGCATTTCTCCCCCTTGCTTCCCCACAGAATTGTGGTGCAATCATGTACTTTGTGGCTTTTCTCTGATCTTTCCCAAGCCCTGCTGCAAAGTTTTGGAAAGGATTGCAGAAAAGCTGGATTGCTGCCATGTGGGTGGGAAAGTTTGGGTTTTCTTGGTCCTGCTCACATAACGGCCATCTTACTTGCCTCTGTTCCCATGGATGCCATTCCCCCCCCACCAGGGCCTTTTAAAAAATGGACAACTGAATATTGTTGTAACATTATGACAATCTATGTATCACGTTCTCTGAATTCCCAGATTCTAGCCCTTTCGTTGCAGAGATATGAAGGGGGAAATGTATCTCCACAACCAAAGGGACTAGATACTTCTTTTTTTAAAAGATGAGAATTCAGAGAACCTGATGCACAGATCATTATAATATTATAACATATAACAATATTCAGTTGCCAATTTTTTAAAAAAACCCTGATAGACCTGATGGTGTGAGGGCTTTTTCAGGAACGTTACGGATTACCTAAAATGAAATTAGGAGAAATCCCTTGAGTGGTAATGCAGAAAGAACCTCAGAATCTCTGGCCTAAAACACATGGCCACTTACCGCGGTTTCTGCCCAGGCTCCTCCCTGTTGATTCCCAATTTCACCCAGGATCAAATCCTCACAAACGAACGGCACTTGATGTGCTGCTGACCGAGCGATGTGTCGACCCAAAACGAACCCGGATTTGCTCTCGAGGAGCCAAAACGTTATCCCTGGCTCGTTCAACTTACCCGGAAGCGGGGCGTGGACACCAGAGGCTGTGGTTAGTCAGTGAGAGTGAATCGACCAATCACCAGGGGGAGGGGGCGTTACTGGATGACCAGGAAGTTTGTTGCTGCCGCGTTTTCTGTTTGCACGGATGGAGCAGCGCACAGTTTCGCCATGGGTCATGCGTACAGATACTCCCCCGGCCCGGGTTCATTTAATCCTGGCTGGAACGGGGAGGAGCCTGGGCAGAAACCGCGGTAAGTGGCCGTGCGTTTTAGGCCTCTGACTTTGAGTTATCTTTAAATATTTCACTCGGTGGTAATGCTTCAGAAACTAAATGGTGCTATCTGGATAAAGATCAGGCACACACTATGTGACATTATGAGTTAAGGACTAAGAGAAAGTTATTAAGAGAGACAGAGTGCAGCTTCAGACAGGAGCTGTATAATGCAAAAATCTAAAAAATAAAACTCTTGTGTAAGATCCCTTCTTCAAGTAAAAGCATGGTCAATCAGGCATATATTCCTTCACTTTCTCTGTGGATTGCTAACAAGACCTTTTTTTTCAAGAACAAGCTTTCAACTTTGCAGGTACCGGTCTGTTTGGAATTAACAGAGGAAGAACAATAAAAGAGGTTTTATTAGGGGCATGGCATGATAAAGCAAGGTGGAGGGAGCAGTTCAGAAGGTCCTTGCAGAGAAAGTCCCAGAACATTTTTGATGATTATCAAGAGGACTTTCTATTCTGCAAGTCATTTCTTTCTTGTTTGCTTTTATTTCCAGCACATCCACCCCAATCCTCTCCCCTGCAATATTAAAACGTTGCTCTTGAATAGATAGAAATTTTGAAATTACTGCTGTCTTTTTCACATATGTTCCTGTATTTAAAGAGAGCTGTATTTCAGGTTGTTTTGCAAAACCAAAGAACGATCCATTGCATTTTTAAACACAGTTACTACAGTGGTACAACAATCTATCAAGAACAGTGGGCACAATCTGGCAAAAGTCAACTGTAGCAGCATCCCACTGGGACAAAGGAAACAAAAACCACAACAACCCAACAGTCACAATGATTAAGGTGACTACGGTCCTAGGAAGGGAAGTAAGCTTTTCTGATGTACACTGAAACCCCTCTTTACATGTAGCTGGCAAAGCTATCTTCCAAGGTGTGATCCCACGTAATAGAGGGCAGTGCATGAATGGCACAACTGCGTGCTTGAGCAGGTTGCATGGCTTTTTGCTACCCAAATGACGCCCCTTCCAAAAGGAAGGATATCCATTGAATGGGGAACCATGTAATTGCCCCCCCACATGGTCACATCATTCACATGGGGCTAAATGGGATCATACCACAGGGAAGCAGCTTCCATTAGGCTGTAGATCAGGGGTGGGGAACGTCAGGCCCGGGGGCTGTTTAAGGCCCGCAAAATCATTTGGCCTGGCCCTTCGTGGGTTCTGGCAGATCTCTAGCTCAGAAGGAGCTAAGACTGGCGATCCACCCCTCCCGCGGACAGAAGGAGCCTCTATTCAAGGAAGATGTGAGTTTGTTTTGCCGAGAAAAGGAACCTTTTCCCCCCCTTGCAGAAGAGTCTTCAGCGATGGAGTTGCTAGGACCACCCAAGAAACTGTGTCAACCCTTTCCCACCCGGGCCATGGGGAAACGTATTGGTTGGCTAATTTTAAGTTGATAATTTTGTATGGCCCGCGAATGATGTTATAAATATCCAAATGGCCCTTGGCAGAAAAAAGGTTCCCCACCCTTGCTGTAGATATACATGGGGAGGATTCACTTTTGTGTAAAGGTTGTTACTCAGGAAACAAGGGCTATAAGTACAGGCACTGTTCACACATGTCTTCCTCTTGACCCTGGTGTTGGCACTTTTGAGTCTGTGTATATACAAGCACATCTCGGACTGATAATTAGGGAAAGAAGAGAACACTTTTCTAAGCGGAGGTTGACTATTTAAAAAAGAGAGAGAAAAAAGGCATAAAAAGGAAAATTCAGAAACGCATTCGATAAGCTGCAGCAAAACCCAGATGAATCCCATCCACAGTTATTTCTGTTGAAATCCGCCTGTGAGGATCCCCTCAAAAAGCAACAATTTTGGGGAAGGGGGGTGAGAGGAAAGCTGGCAAGTGTTTGGGAAGACCAGAAGTTGGAGGGACTGGGATGAGAAGCAGGCTGGAAAGCAGTCTCACAGCTCTGTAAATGGGATGTTATGGCTGTGAGTGACAGATACGTACTGTCTCATATCATTTAAAATGAAATGCATTTAAGATTGCTGTACTAAGCATCCTATTATTCCAAACATATTAAGAAGCCCTTCTGAGATCCAGAATAAATATATTTAGGATATTGGGAAATTATAGTTGATGGGAATATTATTGTGATACAGAATGGACATATCCTTAAAGAAGATTTTGGAGAAATAACTGGCTGTTGAGGGACAGTTGAGTCTTTAGGGTTCTTTCTGAAGCTACATGAAAAGCTGCACCAAGCAACATTCATGAAAATTGATCACAGGAGCTGGGAGAACAATTTACAAGGAACTGGAAAAGGCAGACCTCATTAAAATCACTGAATGCTTCCAAAACTTAGAAAGCATTAGTAATGGAAAAGCTGGCACACAAAGTAAGTGTCCACATGGGAGGAAAGAAAAACATAAAGAACCTTGCAAATCCAGGGAAACCTTCTGGAGTCTGGTTGCTAATTATTCATAATAAATCTAACGCAAACTTTGTACCCAAAATTAGAGAGAAGGGAGAGACAGTGGAATGCTAAGCAGAGCTACACTCTTTTGAAGTCAATGGGCTTAGAAGGGTATAACCTTACTTAGGATTGCACTGGCCATGCTCAGTTTGCAGAGTAAGCGGAGAGTTGAATTACAGATGGAAAGGAAGAAATGTATAAACGTTTGCTATCATTGTGAAGACATTTGACAGCGGCAGAGAAGAGGAGAGAGAAAGGTAACGGGACCAATGTAAACAAATGCAGTAACATGCATTTAGAACAGTGTGATTTGCTCTGAAGATGACATTGGTGGGGAGAAACAAAGACATCTTAGCCATTTAATCCCCCAAAGATGGAAACAAGCAAACAAACATGTCTCTTCTCCCACACAGCATAAGAACATAAGAAAGGCCCTGCTGGATCAGACCAAGGCCCATCAAATCCAGCAGTCTGTTCACACAGTGGCCAACCAGGTGCCTTTAGGAAGCCACAAACAAGACGACTGCAGCAACACCATCCTGCCTGTGTTCCACAGCACCCAAAATAATAGGCATGCTCCTCTGATACTAGAGAGAACAGGTATGCAGCATGACTAGTATCCATTTTAACTAATAGCCATGAATACCCCTCTCCTCCATGAATATGTCCACTCCCCTCTTAAAGCCTTCCAAGTTGGCAGACATCACCACATCCTGGGGCAGGGAGTTCCACAATTTAACTATGTGTTGTGTGGAAAAAATACTTCCTTTTATCTGTTTTGAATCTCTCACCCTCCAGCTTCAACAGATGACCCCGTGTTCTAGTATTATGGGAGAGGGAGAAAAACGTCTCCCTGTCCACTCTCTCCAAGCCATGCATAATTTTATAGACCTCTATCAAGTCTCCCCTCCGCCGCCTTCTTTCCAAGCTAAACAGCCCTAAGCGTCTTAACCACTCCCCATAGGACAGTTGCTCTAGTCCCCTAACCATTCATGCTCCTTCTCCCTTTTTCACTGCAATAATTGCATCTCCCATAAACACAGAACGTCTTTGAAGGCTAAGGGGCTCTACTCCCAGCTGCACCCTAGGAGATCACTGCCATCCACAAACACCACTTCAAAGCTACCAAAAGAGCACACTATCCCTACTCTGCTTCCTAAACTGCTACAAAAAAATATGAAGAGGAGGGGGTTGGGACTATGCAGATAAAGCAGGCAGATTCTCCAAGAAGTTCCCTTTGCATGCCACTAGGTGGCAAAGTCCAACAGGGTTACCAATTCAATGGTGGCATAGTAGGAAAGCTCATTTTTCTCTTTGTAACTTTTGTGTATCTGATGGTGATGCCTCTGATGGTCTCCTTCAGGCAGGAGAAGGAGGAGAGGAACAGCTGCTGCCTCCAACCACCCCCCTTCCATCGATGCAACAAACTAACCCCCATAGGTTTCCAGCAAACAATGCTCCCGCTCCTCCACTGGGTGGAAGCAAGCAGGGGAGGGGGAGGTCAGGAGCCAAATTGTTGATCAGAGTCTAGGTTAGAAGGGGGAAGGAGGGGGTGGCAAGGGGAGGGAGACAGAAGCAAGGGGTGTGAGTGACAGGGAAGAAGGGAGAAAGGAAGTAAGTGACAAGTAAGAAAGGGTGGGGAAGACAAAACGTAGGGGGCATGAGCAGCAGGGAAGAAAAGGTGGAGGGAGACAGAACATAAGGGGGCATGAGTGGTGAAAAGGGATGGGGGAGAGGGAAGGAAAGGCAGGGGGAATGGGATGCCCCCTTCCCGCAAGTTCCTTACGGGTCCCCACTTGTATATTCTAATAGCCAAATAGGCCAAATCTGAGGATACTTAAAGCTGTGAATGAGCAAGACAGATCTTTCTACAAACCTGAAAAATGACCTGGGTTTCCAAAAAAAATGTGAAATCTAAAACAAATACATTGGGAGGTTTTAAACCCCCCAAAATGATAAACAGGGTACCTGTAGCTTTAAGCAACAAATTCTCTCAGTGGCCATTTCAGGCAACCACGGATTCCAGGCTTGGTTTTGTGAGTAAAAGGCTTGGTTCCAGGCATATTTTAGCCTTTGAGGGAGGACTCTTTGGGACCAGGCCTGGCTAGGGATGCTTGCTCCAGGCTGGGAACTTCCTGGAGATTTTGTGTTGGAGTCTGAGGAGGGGGGAGTGTTTGGGGAGGGGAGAGGCCTCTGCTGGATATAATTCCATACATTCCAGTCTCCAGAGCAGCCATTTTCTCCAGGGGAGCGGACCACTGTCATCTGGAGTTCAGTTGTTATTCTGGGAGAAGAAGAAGAAGAGTTGGTTTTTATATGCTGACTTTCTCTACCCCTTAAGGGATATTCAAACTGGCTTACAATCACCTTCCCTTCCCCTCCCCACAACCGTCATCCTGTGAGGTAGGTGGGGCTGAGAGAGTGTGACTAGCCCAAGGTCACCCAGCTAGCTTCATGGGTAGGAGCAGGGAAACAAATCCAGTTCACCAGATTAGCCTCCGCCACTCATGCGGAGGGAGCGGGGAATCAAACCTGGTTCTCCAGATCAGAGTCCACCACTCCAAACCACTGCTCTTAACTACTACACCACCAGTACACCATGCTGGCTCTACCACCCAACTTGAATGACTCAACTAGACCAGGCTGCTTGCTACTGTTCAACAGCAGCCACCCTGTGAAAGCCAGTGTGGTATAGCATTAGAGCTTCAGAGTAGGGTCTGGGAGACCCAGGTGTGAATTTCCATCCTACTGTGGAAGCTCACTGGGTGATTTTGGACCAGTCACATACTTTCAGCCTAACCCAACTCACATGGCCGGTGTGCAGATAACAAGGAGGAGAGAAGAATAATGTAAGCTACTTACTTCTGAGGAAGACATAACATTGAGCAGCACTTCTATAGGACGTATGGCCTATGGTAAAGTACAGACCAGTGACCATCTGTTATGTTTTACATTCAGAATACTGAACTGAAATATAAGCAAAGGACACTGCAGGAAGGTTAATCTCTCTTTAATGTGGTACTTTTATTGCCAGGAAACCATGACATTAAGTACTGGTTGGAACAGGTCATTCACCAAAGTGAAAAGAACTACAGAAGCCATTGGAGGGTATTTCCCAGTAGAAATAACACTAAAATTGGTTAGTTTGAGCACATCTTAATTCAAATAAGAGGAGAAAATGTTTGGGTATTTGGGTGATGAGAGTGGATTAGTCTTAAATACATATCAACTTCAGAATTTGATTTCAGTTTGAAGGAGAGGAGTATGTCTGAGCAACTTAGTGGAATCTCTGGCTGGATGGATTTATTATGATTTTGTTATTAAAGGAATAAGGAAAGTGTTATGTAGTGTTCATGGAACATGCAGAAATCAAGCAAGCTGCTAAAACTCAACTCAACTTTACTAAAGCTAAGGAATAAACTCCAGGCAACAGCTTGAGCTGGGAGCAAAACCACTGGGGCCAAGGAGAGTTATATATAAAAAAGCTTTCAGTTGAATCACTTGTCCCCAGCTTACATAGCAGAAAGACAGAAGCCAGAGATAGCAATTCAGATGCTCAGTTTAGACCACAATAGATTTCAGTATGATGAGGCACTAATATGTTTTATAGATGGTGGCAAACAGATTGCTTTTAAAGGTGAGAAGCAGCTTGACAGAACCTCCCTTCCAGCAAGGGCCCGCTGTTCGTTGGTCAATCACTTGCTTTGCCTGCAGACAGTCCCAAATTCAGCCCTTGGTATTTCCAGTTAAAAGATCTCAGGGGTGGAAAAGGCATGCATAATCACAAGGAAGCCCCGAAGCGATCGGTGGGGTGACCACAGGGAAAGGTCCCTTCATAAAAGACCATACATACATACATACATACATACAAGTTCGCAAGTGCTCTAATCAGTCCCAGGCTGAACTGGGTTTTGAAGGCACATTTCCAAAGGCCACAACCAATGATCTGTCTATAGTTGCCATGCTGCTTGTTATGCTGTTTTTTCTGTGCCTACCAAATGCTTGGTGAATGCATCCCAGTTGTGGCGCTCCCTCCGGTTGGCGAAAATCTTTCTTCTCCTTCTCCTTCTCCTTCTCCTTCTCCTTCTCCTTCTCCTTCTCCTCCTCCTCCTCCTCCTCCTCCTCTTTTACCAGAGTTACTTTTTAAGCTGGATAACTATTTTTTAAAACTGTGTGAGTGTGTATAAAGAGCGGTCAAGTTGCCACTGAATTATAGCGACCCCATTGGGTTTTTAAGGCAAGTGATTAAGCAGCAGTGTTTTGCCATTGCCTCCCTCTGCAAAGTACTTTTTGGCGGTCTCCCATCCAAGTACGGACCTTGTCTTTGGAGAACCTTGTCTCAATGAACTCTGACCGTGAAAGCCTTCGACAATATCTTGTCTTTGGGTGTTCGTCTTGGGTCCTTGACTGCCAAGTTAAGTTGCCCAGGGCACTAAGACACATTTCCTTCAGATTTGCTTGGTTTCTTCAGATATATGTATTTCCACTGTGATGGCCAATGTTGCAATGAAAACTGTAGTTGGTCATAAAAGGCAGGCAGGATGTCGTATCAATACCAAATGTTTCAGCGGTGAACCATTTGGTTCAAATCCCACACTGTAGCTCAATCTCTCCCAACTGTTTCTGAGATCTGATGAAATCAGGCTACACTATACCATTCCACATTCCTTTTAAAAACCTATTATTTATTTTTCTATTGTTAGATGATTTGCATTGACTTTTTTAAAAGGATGCTCTTGGCTTTATTATGAACTAGTCTGCTACAAGGGTGTCTAGAAATATAATAAGTGTAAGTGTACACCCCCTTTGCCCAACAATAGTTTCAAGCTGTGCAAAAGCCCTCAAAATCATTTTTTAAAATGTCCAAGTTTGTTTTGACACAACAGAGGGGGAAAGTGATGTTCCAACTTTGGGCTCCCCCCTTAATTTCTTTCCTTGTTTACTGAATTTCGGCATTCTTAGTCAAGAGAGCCATTCTCTGGAAATGTGCTATGTATTTAGCTGGTATCAGGCAGCGGGAAGCTCTGCTTTGCAATGACTTCAACACACAGGGTTGTGTGTGTGGGAGGAAAGAGGGTGTGGAGGGGAGGGAAGCAGGGCAAACGTTCACTGAATGTTAAGTACAAGCAGTGATCACACATTCATGCCATTTCTGCAGATTTGACTGAAGGTCTAAAAACTCACTTTGGCCCCTAAGCCGTTTTCAGAGTTTTGAAAATTTCGTTGTTCTGGGCAAACTCAGTAAAATGCTTTAAACTTTATTTGCACAGTATATGTATACATCATTGCAACCTCCATACTCATATGCTTCTACCTCTCAGTGGTTTAGGCTGGATGCGATCAGCGCAGGAATTTGTAACAGTGTCTGTGTGGCTTGCAAGCGTTAAGGCATGCTGAATGACACTTGAAAACTGCTGCGTGGAAGCAAATTTACATAGTTAACTTCATTGACAGTGCAATCCTAAAGAGTGTTACTCCAGTCTAAGCTCATCCATTTCAATGGGCTTAAACTGGAGTAACTCTGCATCAGATTGCGCTGTGGTAGTTCTCCCATTGGTTCAGACTTTGATAGCGGAAGTTCATAGTCAATTGGTGCTGCATTTCGGTCAAAGGCTGGGATGGTCATGTAATCACCATCTGCCAGTCACTGCTCAAGTATTACTATTCCAAATCGATATAACCCGCCTTAAGTGAATGAAGGTAAAAACAACAACAATCCAAGTATTGCAGTTAACAGTTAGAAGAGGAGGACCACCAAGATGGTGAGGGGTCTGGAGACCAAGTCCTATGAGGAAAGGTGGAAGGAGCTGGGTATGTTTAGCCTGAAGAGGAGAAGACTGAGAGGGGATATGATAACCATCTTCAAGTACTTGAAGGGCTGTCATATAGAGGAGGGTGCCGAGTTTTTTTCTGTTACTCCAGAAGGTCGGACCAGAACCAACATCTTGAAATTAAATCAAAAGAGTGTCCGTCTAGACATTAGGAAGAATTTTCTAACAGTTAGAGCAGTTCCTCAGTGGAACAGGCTTCCTTGGGAGGTGGTAAGCTCTACTTCCCTGGAGGTTTTTAAGCAGAGGCTAGATGGCCATCTGTCAGCAATGCTGATTCTGTGACCTTAGGCAGATCATGAGAGGGAGGGCACCTTGGCCATCTTCTGGGCATGAAGTATGGGTCACTGGGTGTGTGTGTGTGGGGTAGTTCAGAATTTCCTGCATTGTGCAGGGGGTTGGACTAGATGACCCTGGTGGTCCCTTCCAACTCTATGATTCTATTCTATGATGCATAGCGGGCTGACTGAGACGTGTGGCTATTATGAGGTGCCCTCGTGATGCTGCCATTAATCCTCTGGGAGAGCAGCTGATATGAAGATGTTTTCTCATCGTATTATTGAAGTCTGTGATCTGTACTGTTGTAGAAGCATGGCCAGCTTGATTACTATGGATGAGTCTATCACTATAGTTTTCCCTACAGAGTAACTCAAGTGGTATGGCAAATAAAAAAAGGGAGGGAGAGAGAGAATCAGGTTGTAACAACAGCAACAGTTAATGTTCCTTGACAGTCTCTCTGGAGAAATTAACGCTATCTTAGCTAAGGGAAGGGGCCCGAGAAGCAGCTAAGAATTAATCTGCGCTTTGAACATACAGAGAATCAAACAGAAGAACTCTGGGGCGACTCGGAGGAGGGTCCTTGGAGTGGGGTTTCTCTCATGAGGGACCCGATGCTCGATTAGCAGCCATACTGTCCAGCAAAAGTGTGATTTGCCTCCACAATGTTCTGTTTGTGTATGAGTAAGTAAAGCAAATATGGCAAAGACGCCAAGGCCATTTATGCTTGGTAATCAGCAGTGCGTTCCAGGCTGAACTGCCCCGCATATTTTTTTGAATTTTGCACGCTGAAACGTCATTCCGGAAGTGTCTGTGAAGCCGGCGCATACCTGCTTCGCATTACTTAAGAGCCCCTTTAACGCGACCTTTGGTGTTTGCTCCGCCCCTGCTGTGAAGAATCCCCCGAAGGAACCATGCAAAATAACATAATAACATAATAACAATAATAATAAATAACATAATAATAAATAACATAATAAAAATAATGCTCAGCATGCAGAAGGTCCCAGGTTCAATCCCTGGCATCTCCAGTTAAAGGGACTAGGCAGGTAGGTGATGCGAAAGACCTCTGCTTGAGACCCTGGAGTGACGCGCGCAGCTGAGCTGGAATGCAGGAGTATACCTGGCAGCAATTCAGTCCACACCAGGACAGCTTTATACAATTTATTTACAATATTTACACAGTCAGGATACAGTTCTCTCCAACAAACAACTCCGCCAAACATCTATTTTCTCTCTACCACACTTCTGTACATATATCATGGACTTATATACATTTACATCCATACAATTGACCAATCATATACAATTGCTGTGTTATGGTGAGTCATTCTGGAAATTCCCTTCTCAGGCTGCTCAGCTCATGCCACCTAAACAGGTTCTGGCTGGCTTAGTCACATGACACTAGCTGTCACTTCAGATCAGTCTAATCTATGTCCAAACTGCTGACTAGCTACACATTACATTACATATGTTGTCATGGAGAGCCGCTGCTGGTCTGAGTAGACAATACTGACTTTGATGGACCAAGGGTCTGCTTCAGTATAAGGCAGCTTCATGTGTTCAATGAACAGCGGCGCGTTAGCTATGCACATGCTAATGGCTATGCAAACAGGAACGAAGGAGCAGGCGAGTGGGGTGTGTGTGGAATTTCTCCTCTTGCGTCGGGACCGTGAATAGGCATTTTTAAAGCCGCATTAAAAAAAGAGCTTTGAGCGAGCATTAAAATTGACCATGCATAAATGGCCTAAGTCTCCAGTATTCTCTCTCCAGAAGGAAATTACACCCGGTAGTACTATTTCTGGAACTTTTCACTGCTTGGGAAGTGTGACGTGTTAACACTAGTGAGGAGCTGTTGCAATTTTTCCCCCTGGAATAGACTCTGCAGCTACCTGGGTACGTTCACGTGTAAAAAACAAAGGCATCCCGGGGGCTGGGGGGCTTGGGAGGCCATGACTCACTGAGAGGAGTGGGGTTGGGGGGGCTTGAAAGAAGCCCTGTCGAGACTCAAAGTACTGCCGGGACAGCGAGGATTAGCCAAAAGAGGCCGCTGGCTCCAGGAGCTGGCATGTTTGTGAGACAAGCATTAACATTTCTCTTTGAATGCTCAAAATGTCTAAGGTCAGCCTTAGGTTTCCTCTGCCTTATTGGGGAAGTATACAGCTGAGACGAGATGGCTTGAACCGTCTCCCCTTGCAGGAGTTACGCTCAAGGGCCTGGTGCTCTGTTCGACATGCTGATGACACAATCCTACATACGTTTTACTCAGAAATACATTTTCCTGAGCCCAGCAGTAAAAGCTCTGTACGTCCCAAGTTATACAGCTACGTGCTTACAACTCCCTTGCCACTGAACGATATATACAACATATCAACCCAATCCAGACCAAACTAACACAGTCCAGACTCTGTGTCATAGCCACTAAGGCCATTTATGCCTGGGAGGTTCTGCCTTGGATTTGCCGCTCTCTAGATGCACATTTTCCCCATACGAATTCTCAGAACTCTGCATGGGGGCTTATTGTTGAGTTTTGAGAATTGGAATGGGGGAAATGTGCATCTAGAGAGCGGCAAATCCAAGGCAAGAACCTCCCGCGAATACATGGCCTGAAAGTGTGTCGCTCATAGTGATGAGCCTAGCCGGGAATCCATGCCAGATCAAAAACCATGCAAAGCAGATCGGTCAGTGAAAAGAACCATCTTTAAGAGACCTCACGCTCTATCCTCTGATCCCTCTCCCTCTCTGCCTCCTCTTCACAGACCCCCCTTGCCATTTATCTCCTTTTTATGTAGGGATGCCAGCCAGCAGGTGGGACCTAGAGATCCCCCAGAATTAACAGCTCATCTCAAGTCTACAGAGATCAGTTTCCCTGGAGAAAATGGATGCTTTGGAGGGTGGACTCTATGGCATTGTACCCTACTGAGGTCCCTGTCCTTCGAGGCTCCATCGCCAAATCTCCAGGAGTTTCCAAACCTGGAGCTGGCGACCCTACATCCCCCCATCGCCCACTGGTGGCCAGCAGGGACCTGGCAACCCTATTTTCATGCATGCTAGTTAGGGCTGCCAACCTCCAGGTAATTAGCATGGGATTATAGTACACAAATGCACTTAAACAGGTAGTAAATAACAAGTGTGTAATAGGTGCTGAAAAACAAGACAAGTGCAGAACATGAAAACTTAGCAACTAATTATATACAAATTCACAAGTAAGCATGAAACAGTCCTTGATATGTGTCTGAAGGTAACAGTCCTCTTCTGGATTCCAAGATAATCAATTCCACACGATATCCAATATAGGTATAAATCCAAAGAAATGGGGGACGGCCGTTTCACATAAGTTTCTTCAGCCCCAAAATACATCATCCATGTTGTGGTAAGTCAATTACATAGAAAAATAATCTATTTCAATCCAACAGTCTGCAGCAGTATTGTCAGCAAGTTCCCAACGGGATACAAGTATAATAAAGTCTACAGTTCCTCACTTGCAGTTTTTGGGGCAGAGCCTGAGGAGGGCAGGGTTTGGGGAGGGGAGGGACTTCAATGCCATAGAGTCCAATGGCCAAAGCGGCCATTTTCTCCAGGGGAACTGATCTCTAGCGGCTGGAGATCAGTTGTAATAGCAGGAAATCTCCAGCTAGTACCTGGAGGTTGGCAGCCCTACTCTGGTGTCAGGCTGCTGGACTGATACTGCAGCCATTACTGCAATTCATACAACCCCTTCACTGGCTGTCTGAGATTGCCTGTATTACATTTGGCTCAAAAGGAAGGTAAATTGGTTGGTTGGCTGGCTGGGCTGCTGCTAAGCCAAACTGCATGAAACATATGGTGCGCTGTTGCCACTGCTCTCCTTCCAACTCCTGTTTTTAAATTTGGTGTATTGCACCTGTGCGCACAAATTGTCGGTCTGCTGGGGCCTTCCTCTCTTATTCTCCAGGCAGGTAGGCATACAAGGAGAAGAAGCTTGCCTGCCAGCGGGATAAGTGAGAGCCCGGGTACTACACACACACCCTTGATCTTAGCCAAAAGGCCGAGAAGCCCAGAGATTTCTACTGTGGGCAGAGAGTAGGGTTGCCAGGTCCTTCAATGCCATAGAGTCCAATTGCCCAAGCGGCCATTTTCTCCAGGGGAACTGATCTCTATCGGCTGGAGATCAGTTGTAATAGCAGGAGATCTCCAGCTACTGCCTGGAGACTGGAAACCCTAGCAGAGAGGGGAAGCTATAAAGCCTCAGACTTTAGGTCAAGCCCTGAGACTTGGCAACCCTAACTACGACAGCAGTAGTAGGAATAGTGGAGCCAGAACTGCAACTCCCAAACTGATCAGGAGAGCAAGCAATGGTAAAAGCCATCACACTTTAGAGAAGTCATACATTGTCTATGGCACCGAGTTGTCTGTACTACTGATGATTTGATTTCCTGTCCAAAAGTTGCTTTGGCAGCATTCTTAATACTTTGTACATTTCTAATTACCTTTTTAAAAGCCACGAAATGGAATATTTTCCTGGAAACTCAATTGCAATTTCCCCAGACGCCGGGACTCTCAATTCCCTGAAACAGTGCTTTCTTTTCATTTTCCATGCCTTTGCCTTTGTATATTTATGATCATGACACACAAGGAGGCATCCGTTTCCTTTGTTGTGTGTGAGTGCCTTTAACCCATTCATTCTCATTAGAGGTATTTTAAACATATCAGGGAGTGAACGACATAACGAAGAGCCAAAAGAGGAGGAGGCATTAAGGGAATTATTTCATCTTTGGCATACTTTCTGGTGACATGGCTCTGTGGCCAAGCACAAACTCAGCAGCTCTTTGTGTTCTGCAAGTGTTTTTTAAACTATGAAGACACTATTACGGGACTGCTACCTATCTTTCTATTCAAAACATAACCCGCCTTTCTGCAGAAGAATGTATTCAATGTAGCTTACAATCATAATTGTTCAAACCTTAATAAAATCACACCAACACTGAATAATCTACACAGTAATTATTTCCTTTATTTATATGTTGCTTTTCTCTGGGATCCCTTGCCACGTGCATCATTCTCCTTTCCTGCATTTTATCTTCACAACAAGCCTGAGAGGTAGGTTAGGCGGAGAGTATGAGGCTGGCTCAAGGTCACCCAGCAAGCTTCCATGGCTGAGTGGGGATTCGAACTGGGATCTCCCAGGTCCTAATCTGATACCTTCAGTCAAGAAAAGAAAATTCATACGCATCTGAAAGCGCCCCCCCCCCCCAAAAAAAGATCCTTACATCTCTCCCGAAGTACCTGTAAAGAGGAAACTTTTACCTCCTAAGTTGGGTCTTTTATGCATGGCTGTTTCACTCGCCATCACCCCTCCAACGACTTGGGTCTTTGTTTGGATTATGCATGGTGTTTGGATTATGCATGGTGTGCAGGGGGAGAGCGAGGCGACCTCCGACAATCAGGAATGGCAGGCATAATGAACACAAAGACCCAAAGTCGTCAGAGGGGTGACGGTGAGTGAAGCAGCCATGCATAAAAGACCTTGGTTGTTCACAAAGTAGGTGCAACTACAGGAAAAGCCTGTGTACATCCCCAAGTGGAGGAATGGTGAGGTGACATTGACCTGGTAAGTGTAACAGGTGGCCCTAACTGGGCAGAAAGGCAGGATACAGAAATGCTGTAATAAATAAATAAAATAAGCTGATGGGTGGGCCCATATGAGAAGAGACAGTTCTTCAGACACGTGGATCCCAGTTCATGAATGGCTTTAAAGGTAGGAACAGCACCTTAAATTGGGCTCAGAAGTAAACAGGCAGTCCATGTAGTCGCTTTGGGGAGGGGCTGTGGCTCAGTGGTACAGCATCTGCTTGGCATGCAGAAGGTCCCAGGTTCAGTCCCTGGCATCTCCAGTTAAAGGGACTAGGCAAGTAGGTGATGTGAAAGACCCCTGCCTGAGACCCTGGAGAGCCGCTCTCAGTCTGAGTAGACAATACTGACTTTGATGGACCAAGGATCTGATGCAGTATAAGGAAGCTTCATGTGTGTTCATGTGTGTTCAACATGATGTTCACATCAAATAGCCCTTGAAACAGGAGGGGCTGCCCCATTGTGTACTAGGACTTTTATAAGTTCAGGATTCACTCCAGAGTTTTTGGAGGTGTTAGAATTTGCTTTATTGTAAAATTGCATGGTACTTTTGCTTACCTTAACAGATAGGTTACACTGCATTTGAGCGTCATTCTGTGCTTTACTTCACCAGTAACTGCTTGGCAGCACAGAGGGTGTCGGCTATTTTTAACCTCCAGGTGGTGGTAGGAGATCTCCTGCTATTACAACTGATCTCCAGCCGATAGAGACCAGTTCACCTGGAGAAAATGGCCACTTTGGCAATTGGACTCTATGGCATTGAAGTCCCTCCCCTCCCCAAACCCCGCCTTCCTCAGGCTCCGCCCCAAAAACCTCCTGTCGGTGGCAAAGAGGGGCCTGGCAACCCTAACTGTGACCTTGGGCCAGTCACACTTCACTCAGAACTCTCTCAACCCCACTTACCTCGCAAAGTGTCTGTTGTGGGGAGGGGAAAGGAAGGCAATTGTAAGCCAGTTTCTCCTTAAAAGAAGATAAAATCAGGGTATAAAAACCTTCTTCTTCTATATGCATTCAGAGGGGTGTCTGCCCTGATCAATAAATGTATAACTTTTAATCAAATCTTCAAAGGGGCACAACAAATTGAACTAAATCCTACCTATGGCAAGTTTGCTTTCAGGTCTGATGAAGGCTAAGTGTATCAAATCGTATACCCTCAGGGCAGCTGGACACAGGAAACAGCAGCTGCAGTGGAGATAATGCCATACTTTTACATTCTTGAGGGGTTTTCAGATATTCTGAGTGATGGAAGGAATGTTAAAAGCAACACACCAGAGTCTAATGTACTTGTCATTTCTTAGTTACTTCCCGTGAAATAGGAAGAAACATGCCAGGCCCTAAATTCTCTCTGGGCTCAATTAGTCAGAGATAATTTACTTGCTGTCTTTGCTGCCCACTTTAATGGCTGTACCATCACAAATAAGCCCAGCTCGCCTGAAAAGGAAAAGAAGCTGTTGTGTTGGCCGCTCAGAGTTCTTTCATTTATAAGCCGTCATAAATCAGAGATCTGGATAAGGCAGGCGCAACCAAGGATCTAGATCCTAAGCATGCCAAGCAGTGTATTTTTGGCATACCTAACTGCAAATCAATGGGTAGATAGGGATATAAATCCTTCCCAAACTATGATTATGCAAAAACACCTCCTCCCCAAAAAGTAATAACATAGGAAGTGGCTTTCAGTGTACATTTATCATACACATTGTCACAGCCCTATATTCTAGCTGTAGGTACCTAATTTCCATTGAGTGCTTACAGATTTTGTACTGTGTACACACAAATGTATAGGTTTGCGGAACACCAACAAGAGGGTATTTATTTATTTATTTATTTAGGAGATTTTTATGCTGTTGCCCCAGAATCCTACTGAATTCTCCAAGTGTAATTTGAAGCCCAGTTGTTCAAAGTTAGCACAGGTGGTGCAATAGGGTTACCAACCTCCGGGTAATAGCTGGAGACCTCCTGCTATTACAACTGATCTCCAGCCAATAGATATCAGTTTACCGCTTTGGCAACTGGACTTTATGGCATGGAGGTCCCTCCCCTCCGGAAACCCCGCCCTCCTCAGGCTCTGCCCCCAAAATCTCCAGTTATTTCCCACCCCGGAGCTGGAAACCCTATGGTACAAACATGACTGAAAAGGCTACTGTAGTTGCCTAATAATATTTAGGAAGCATGGACCATTTCCCACAGTGTTCCCTTCACGACACAAAAAGGTAGATAGGCTTTATTGTTCCCTTATTGGAGAGGGGAACAGCCACTTACACAAGTGTCTAACACGCCATTGCAGCAACAGTATTGTGCTGTGCTTCAGAACGTGGATTGCTACACAATAGATAAGGAAAGAGAGACGAGGGAAAACCCTGGCCAGGTGAAGAACACAGAACTCTTCCCCCAGAACTACTACGCCCCCAATTAGGGTTGCCAGCTCCGGATTGGGATATACCTGGAGATTTTTGGGGTGGCGCCTGAGGAAGGCGGGGTTTGGGGAGGGGAGAGACGTCAATGCCTTGGAGTCCAACTGCCAAAGCGGCCGTTTTCTCCAGGTGAACTGATCTCTGTTGGCTGGAGATCAGTTGTAATAGCGGGAGATCTCCAGCCACCACCTGGAGGTTGGCAACCTTACCCCCAATCTGGACTTCAAACTGAAATTAATCCTGGCAAAGAGAAGAGTGGGGGGAGCAGCTGGGGTGGGGTGGTGGTGCCAGAGGAATCAGTACCCCCTTCCATTCATTTTCCTCCTTCCTGTCTGTCTGACATAACCCATGCTCTTGGCCTCTGCTATCATATTTAGTTAAACCATTCTCTAACTAAACATAGGAAATGTGTCCTAAGCAGGTCTACTCAGAAGTGAGTCCCAGTTTAGTCAACGGGACTTATTCCTAGGAAAGTGTTCTCAGGACTGCAGCCATAATGTTTTCCATTGACTTCTCAGCTGAACTGAGATTTGAACCTGGATATTTTACATCAAAGCTCCCACTGTGAATCAAGATGTAACTTGTGCCCTGGTAGCATGAGTGTAGGTTTGGTTCAAGCAACTGCAGTGTCAGTGTGATTTTCCCACTGCCTTGCCAGCAGCTGCAGCTACGATCTTAAGGTAAACATTATGCGCACGCATTATGGGATGTAAATTAAAACTGGCACTTTACCTGAAATACTTAACCACAAATTAACTCTGAAAAATCAGGTAGCTGCCAGAAATTCCAGTATACCTATGTCTGGTGGTTCACTGTGATGAATGATGCTTCTATTCCTAATACATGAACTTCTTGATAATGGGGCAAAAATAGGGTTGTCAATCTCCAGGTACCAGCTGGAGATCTCCCGCTATTACAACTGATCTCCAGACGACAGAGATCAGTTCACCTGGAGAAAATGGCTGCTTTGGCAATCAGACTCTATGGCATTGAAGTCCCTCCCCAAACCCCGCCCTCCTCAGGCTCCACCAGAAAAACCTCCTGCCGGTGGTGAAGAGGGACCTGGCAACCCTAGGCAAGCAGCACACTGATAAAACCTTTGGGAAAGGTTAAAGAACTGTACAGCTCTGGACTGGATTACCCATGAGACTAAAGGCACCCCAGTACTGAAAGATCTGCACTGGCTGCCCGTTTGTTTCCAGGCACGATTCAGAGTGCCAGTTCTTATCTTTAAATACCAAAATAGCTTGGGGCCAGGGCTCCTGAAGGACTGCATCCTCCCATATTGTCCAGTTAAGATCTGTTTCATAAGCCCTGCTATCTGTGCCCCTACCTTCAGAGGTGAGGCAGGGGGTAACCAGAAACAGTATTGGCACCTTGCTTAAGAAATGCCCTTCCCTTGAAGCTCCTGGCACCTACACTGCTCCCGTTTTGTACCAGGCCAAAATATTTCTGTTCACCGAAGTTTTTAATTAAGGAGTTTTAAAACACCATTTTAGTGTGCTTTTAGTCTGAAAGCTGTTGATTTTACATTGCTCAGGGGTCCCATGGTTTTTATACTATGGCTGGATTTTTAATTCTGGATTTTAATTAATAACTTTTAATATTCTGTTTTTATTGTGTTTAATTTTGTAAGCCAATTGAGGCAGCTTCCCTGGAGAGGTAGCATAAAAATTTTCTAAATAAATAACACATTTATTTGTTTATGTTATTTGTAGTCCCCCTTTCTCACTTGGTCTCTAGGCAGATTACACAGAATGAGTCAATAAAATCGAGGGAAGGAACATTCAGTAAACAATGCAGTAGGATTAGGGTTGTAGAACCAACCAGAAATCTTAGAAAACTGAACTGAAGCAAAGCGTAAGTGTTAACATGACACCTTAAATGATGCAAAATTCCATAGCAGGATTCTAGTTTCAGCAAATGAAAAACATTAGTATAGTCCACAATCCCTAAGAATTTTTCTAACTGTGTGAATCGTTTAGTACTCTATTGCCAGCATAGAAAGGCCCTTTTGAGTAATTCAGTTTTGCATAGCTTGTAGGCAGCCAGGAGAGTGGGAGCCTTCCTGACCTCCTGGGGTAGGCCATTCCATAAGGTGGGAGCCACAACAAAGCACATGGTTCGCCCCATATATTGGAGACGGTGGCACAGTTTTGAAAGTTTGTTTTAAAAGCCCGCCAAACGATTAATTAGATGGCAGTATCAACAAACAGCGCTATTCGATGTAACTGTCTTTTAACTATGCCATAAAGGGCATTTTTTAATATCTCCATTCCTTTTGTACCCTTTGTGTATTATGTTTTTATGCCAATAGAGGAATGATGATGATGAAACAAAGCACATGTATGGGCAGTTGTTAATTTTGCCCATTTGCAGGTAGGTACCTACAGAAGACCTTCCTTAGATGAGTGAAACTGTTGTGGTGCTGCATAGGGGGAGAGCCGATCTTGCAGATAAGGCCATGAAGGGCTTTGTATGTGATAGCAAATACTTTAAATTACTCACTGGGGAACTAGGCAGCTGGTAGACAAAAAGACTGCCTAATCTGTCTTTAGTCCCTAGCATAAGGAGCATACAGTGATAGTTTGCACTGGAAGTCTGCGTAAATTGAAGGACTCATGGAAAATAATAGCCACACCTTCCCCTCAGCCGGTTGTATGGGGTTGGTGGAGGACAGCATAAACAGGGGGCATTAGTTGGGACGGACACAGCCATGTTTCTGTTAAACAAGCCTGGTCAATTTCTTCTTCCAGCAACATCTCATAGAAGATGGTGTTTTTGTCCTTTACTGATCTGGCGTTGCACAATATTAGTGTAGACATGGGAGGAAAAGGGGCCTTGCTTTCATCAAGTCTTGGGATGCTACAGAGGTTAGACAGGCAGCGAGCATCCTTACCAAACAATGGCCATTTTTTTAATAAATCCTACCCCCATACCTGCCAGTTCCCATTTGCATTGAAATAGTGCATTCCTCAAACATCTGGTTCCAGGTAAAGATTACACCCGAGTGCTAGTAATAAACCTCCCCAACAACGCACAATCAACATTCGAGTATCCACAGAGAAAGCCATACAACAGTCCAGGGCATAGTCATGATGTGCTGGGGATAGAGTTGTCCAACAGGTATTGCTCTCTGTCGGCACGGCTCCTGATTTCCAGGTGGGTGACTGGTGTAGCTCTCTCTCCATTTGGGGACCTTCTTTTGCTCAGAGTCCCCAGGCCCTTGTGCTTTTGCCAAGAGGCTTGTTCCTTTGGAGCAAGGCCTTCTACTTAAATGTGTACATGGAATAAGGATAGAGGCAGCCAGCATGTGTGTGTGTGTGTGTGTGTGTGTGTGTGTGGGCTTTCCAACCACCCAGCTGTCTCTTATTTCCAGATCAAAGGAGGAACTGGCATCTTATCAGCAACTAGCCTAGGGTTGCCAGGTCCCTCTTAGTCACCGGCAGGAGATTTTTGTGGCAGAGCCTGGAGAGGGCGGGGTTTGGTGGATAGGAGGGACTTCAATGCCATAGAGTCCAATTGCCAAAGCGGCCATTTTCTCCAGGTGAACTGATTATCGTCTGGAGATCAGTTGTAATAGCAGGAGATCTCCAGCTAGTACTTGGAGGTTACAACCAAGTTGACACAGAAACAAGCTCTTATACAAATGTAAGAAATTCTATATTATACCACAACAAATCTAAACATCATACAAGCTTACAAAGTACAAATTACACACTACAAAATACAATTTTCCAAAATCCAATATGGTATACAACCAACACATGCATTATTCCTATATCCACAAAGGTATGTACTTTTTCTTCAAGTGCAACAGGTATGTATCATCCGTATTTTACATAAAATTCTTTTTTATAATTTTTCTTTTCTTCCACAGGTGTCTGGTAGAAAAGGAATACGATCGTTTCAGTTCTTTCCTCAGTTCCTTCTCAAACCTTTAAACTGCAAGTTGGTATATCCTCTCCAATATTTTCACATAGCTCCCATGGGTAGCATTGCTTTCATATTATCTCCCAGCAAGCGGCTAGTGTACTTCCATATACTCCTGGGAAGTACTTGGAGGTTGGCAACCCTAAAGCTAGCCAAAAAACTAGCTTAAAACTAGCCAAAAAGCAGCCTACTCAGGAGCAAGGCCTCCTAGTTAAATGTGTAACAGGAATGAGAAGGGTAGAGGCGACTAACCAAACACCCCCAATCTCCTTAGTGTGAGGTTTCCAGGTTGAGTTTTTACCGGGTGGGACCATCTGCCACTGCGGCCTTCCTCTTTCTGCCAGGTGCTGATGCATCTCAGCCATTGCTGACCTGTGCATTCCTCTGTCTGTGAGCTGCCTCTCCCTTCCAGGTGTTTTTGGTCCCACGCCTTCTATTGCTCTGTGGGTCTTGTCTCCACATGCAGTTCTCAGTGGGCAACAATTTCTTCCATTTTCTTTTTAACAGCCTTTCCAGGTCTGTGAGTTATAAACTCACTCATCATATTTTCTCAAAACTAAAAATGCCCAGCTCCTCCAGCTTTTCTTTGTATGGTTTATTTTCAAGAACCGTTATCACACACAGAGCTTTCCTCTAAATTGGTAGTCAAGCCAAATAAATTATCACATCTTTAAATAGGGTTGCCAGGTCCCTCTTTGCAACCGGTGGGAGATTTTAGGGGCGGAGCCTCAAGAGGGCAGGGTTTGGGGAAGGGAGGGACTTCAATGCCATAGAGTTCAATTGCCAAAGCAGCCATTTTTCTCCAGGTGATCTGATCTCTATCGGCTGGAGATCAGTTGAATTAGCAGGAGATCTCCTGCTACTACCTGGCAGTTGAGCAACCAAAATAAACACCACTGCACTGATACCACAGGTAAGGAAAAAAGTGCAGGAAATGCTGGAAATAAACGGACAACACAAAAGTGTAACAAAGTGTATCAAAGTGTATAAAGTGTACAAATTAACATATAACAAACACACAATATAATACAAAACTCTTTCAAAGTCCAAGGTACAAAATGCTAGTTTAAGAGCCAAGCATCAAGGAATTCTTCATGTAGAAGTTGCTAGGAAGACGATCGTTTCTGTATTCTTCATCAGTTCCATTTAGTTAAGGTTTCTCTTATATGCACATAAGATTATCCAATTCAAATTCAGTCTCTTTCTCAAACTGATAGGAAATCAAGCTGTGTATGATCTTTCGGATTAGGGTTCCAATACAGGATACAACATCCGAAAGATCCCTAATCCGAAAGATCATACACAGCTTGATTTCCTATCAGTTTGAGAAAGAGACTGAATTTGAATTGGATAACCTTATGTGCATGTAAGAGAAACCTTAACTAAATGGAACTGATGAAGAATACAGAAACGATCGTCTTCCTAGCAACTTCTAAATGAAGAATTCCTTGATGCTTGGCTCTTAAACTAGCATTTTGTACCTTGGACTTTGAAAGAGTTTTGTATTATATTGTGTGTTTGTTATATGTTAATTTGTACACTTTATACACTTTGATACACTTTGTTACACTTTTGTGTGGTCTGTTTATTTCCAGCACTACCTGGCAGTTGGCAACCCTATCTTTAAAATATAATGAGAGTTCAACCAAGGGTTGCTAGTTTCAGATTGGGAAATTCCTGGAGGTTTGGGGTTAGGGTTGCCAACCTCCAGGGACTAGCTGGAGATCTCCTGCTATTACAACTGATCTCCAGGCGACAGAGATCAGTTCCCCTGGAGAAAATGGCTGCTTTGGCAATTGGACTCTATGGCATTGAAGTCCCTCCCCTCCAAACCCCGCCCTCCTCAGGCTCCACCCCCAAAATCTCCAAGTATTTCCCAACCTGGAGCTGACAACCCTATTTGGGGTGGAGCCTGGGGAGGCAGGGAGAGTGGAAGGGCCTCAGCAGGGTATAATGACATACAGTCCACCCTCCGAAGTTACCATTTCCTCCAGCGGAAGTGATCTCTGTCAGCTGGAAGTTGGCAACCCTAGCTGAGACCTTTTCAAAACCTGGACAGGCTTCTTATAACTGTTACTTTTAATAACTGTGCAGCAGAAAATCATCTGGTGCAGCTTGGTACCTGTTAGATTTCCACACATGCAGCCCCGACGCTACAGGATCCTTGTGAAGAACCCTTGTTGATCAGTTTTCCAAATCTAGTGTACACATCTACTAAGTCAAATCTGCAACATGGCTTCATAATTGATCTGGGGAAGGGGAGACTGTTTTTTATTCCTGCTGAACAAACTCCTCGAGAGATAGAAAAGGGGAACGTGACAAACTTGCAGTGATGTTGACATAAGAATGGCTTCATTGATATAAAGCTGTCGGCTGAGTGGAAGCTAATTCCTTTGCTGCCATCCTTCACTTCCACTGCTGTTACTATGGTTTCTTTGCATACATAAAGGAAGGGCCAACATTTCTGACTATTTACAGTTTTACATGTTTTTTCAACAATGCTTCTATTGTGGCAGTCTGATACCGCTGCATTCTAAACCAGATTTTGCTGCCGGGTTAAATGAACAGGATATTATTGAATATTTAGATTTCTATCCCACCCTCAGTCTAGGGTGCTACCTGGAGAGATCCTGCTATTACAACTGATCTCCAGCCGATAAAGATCAGTTCACCTGGAGATAATGGCCAACATACATCATTAAAACAAGTTAAAAACAGAGTTAAAATATGTACAAAGACATAAAAACAGCAATTAAAACAGTGGCCAGGAAGGAGGGATCATTGAAAGAATGCCAAAACAAACAAACAAACAAACAAACAAACAAAAAGTCTTCATCTGTTGGCACAATATGTCAACAGGAGGTTGCGGTGGGGTTGCTATGGGTATCAGTGCAATTGCTATGATCTCTACATCTTGGTGTAAACATAAGAACATAAGAAAAGCCATGCTGGATCAGAGCAAGGCTCATCAGTTCAGCAGTCTGTTCCACAGTGGTCAACCAGGTGCCTCTGGGTACACAAACAAGACAACTACATAGGGTTGCCAAGTGCCAGGTGGTGGCAGGCAACCCCCCGCCAATCCACCTGGCTGCCCGCCGACCAGCTGAGGGTCAGCGGGCAACACGTGCATGCATGCCTGCCCGCCATGCCACATCACTTCCAGTTTACACCCAGAAGCGCTGCATCGCAACAGGTCTTTTACCACTCAAACTCCCAGTTTGAGTGGTAAAAGGCCCCTTGCGAAGCGGCACTTCCTGGTGTAAACCGGAAGTGACATGATCGCGTTGGCACAGCCATGCGCGCAATCTTTGCCTCGCCTCCTTTCTAAAATCTCAGAGGAGAGCGGGGACCTGGCAACCCTACGACTGCAGTAGCATTCTCTTGTTTATTTTTATCTCCGCTGCAGAGTGGGCATAAGATACCAAGTAGTGGTGCTGGCCCAGTACCAGTATTGGAATCTTTGAATGGAGCTGCCGTCTACCTATGAAACTTAAACTGAAATTAATGGGGTCATATGGGGGAAATGCTTTTGGAGATATGTTCAAAGAGGTCCTGTTCTTCGAAATATTATGAAAGGGAGCTGGAGGAAGGAGAAGAATGAAGAATGGAAAAAAATATTCTGACAGGGACACTTAATCCCTTCATCTAGCAATCAAGATGGGACTTAAAATGGCAAGGGAGCTTAGAAGTAATTCAGAATTCAATCTCTGTCCTTTCTTTTGATGTCATGACATAACTGTTGTTCCCAGATCCATTTGGCTGCATAGATACTTCCCTTCTTAATACCCTTTTCCTGTTTGTTTGCTTTGCTTATTAAAAGTTCAAGCTGCCTGCTAACAATTCAGAACTTTGACTCCAGGCAAATAGTTTCTCAAATTTTAATTTTCAGAGTAGAAGAAAAATGTTTTTAAAAACCCAAAACCTTTTTTGGGGGCGGCGGGTTATGTAACACAGTTACTCTTATATTCAAAACTTTCTGTACTTCCATTGCACTAGACAGGATACAAATTCTTGTCTCAGTAGCGTTCTGAAATGGAATATTCCCTTCAGAAGGAATATAAGAGCAAGAGTGCAGTTTGGTACAACTCTGTACTCCAACCCAGGCATTTCCACCTGTTTACCTCTGTTGAACATTTATGTGAACATAAAATGCAACACAATGTATGTGACAATAAGACAGCAAGCCTTTGGCAAGGGCCCTTTGTTTTTTCAAATAAAAATATATATACTTTAAAAAAAACATAATTGTGTTATCCATAGGCTGGCTTAGACTGCATTCCCAGCCTGTGTGCCACTGACGCCCACCTGGCTTGAGCAGATGGAGTAGGGTTGCCAACCTCCAGGTAGTAGCTGGAGATCTCCTGCTATCACAACTGATCTCCAGCCAATAGAGATCAGTTCTCCTGGAGAAAATGGCTGCTTTTGCAACTACGGCATTAAAGTCCCTCCCCTCCCCAAACCCTCCCCTCCTTAGGCTCCATCCCAAAAACCTCCAGGTATTTTCCAACCCAGAGCTGGCAACCCTAGCAAGGAGTCAATGGCTTGCTGCGCTTGGTAGGGCCCACGAGTCACCCAGAACATCTGACACCATTGGTGGCATGAGCACTGCTGTAATTGGTGCTGGTTGTGGTAAGTGCCAAGACAATGTGGCCATGCCCCCACAGCTGAGCAGCAGGCTGCTCCTAACTCTAGAGGAAACAACACTCCCAGGTATTGCCTGAACACTGTCTGGGGGGAGGGGAGGGTTGCCAACCTCCAGGTACTGTGGTATGAACTACTCACTCAAACTGTATAGTTAAGCTGCAAAAATAAACAGTAGTTGGCTCTGCAAACTGTGATCTATTGTAATAAAACATCAAACAACCATTTAAACAATGTAACGGGACACAGTGAAACAGTGAAACAGTGAAAAAGTGACTGACGATGACAATGTTGTATACAAAAATAGGCCAAAACAAGCAACAAGTACAAGACAGGTGAAGATGGAGCAAGCAAACAAACGCAACAGCGAAGAGTCATAATAATTTCAAAATGCTCATGATAAGGAACAATGTCCAATAAAGTCAGCTTGGCTCTTGGCTGGGGGCTTGCGCAGTCAGGCAACTCGGAGGAAACGCTTTTCCGGATATACAGCAGCGCTTTTGTCACTAAAAGTGACTTCTTCAGCCTTTGAATATGCAATGTAGCTTACAGCTTCAAACTTCTCTGCTCCCAAACAGGGCTGCTAACTCATTCTGGTTTGATCTTGTAATGTGTCCTGTTACATTGTTTAAATGATTGTTTGATGTTTTATTACAATAGATCACAGTTTGCAGCGCCAACTACTGTTTATTTTTGCAACCTCCAGGTACTAGCTGGAGATCTCCAGCTATTACAACTGACCTCCAGCCAATAGAGATCAGTTCACCGGGAGAAAATGGCTGCTTTGGCAATTGGACTCTATGGCGTTGAAGTCCCTCCCCTCCCCAAATCCGGCCTCCTCAGGCTCCACCCCAAAACCTCCCACCAGTTGTGAAGAGGGACCTTGCAACCCTAGGGGAGGGGCTTGGAAGGCCGTATGAAAGGCCACAACAGGAAATGGGGAGCTGGAGCCAGGGGATGCAGCCCTGGGCTATTTAAACCCCTAGTAAGGAAGGAAAAACTGGGAGAGGCTTGCTGCTGTAAGGACATTCCTAAGAATCATAGAATCATAGAGTTGGAAGGGACCACCAGGGTCATCAAGTCCAACCCCCTGCACAAAGCACAACTACCTCCCCCCCCACATCCCTAATGACCAGAAGACGGCCAAGATGCCCTCCCTCTCATCAACTGCCTAAGGTCACAGAATCAGCATTGCTGATAGATGGCCATCTAGCCTCTTAAAAACTTCCAGGGAAGGAGAGCTTACCACCTCCTGAGGAAGCCTGTTCCACTGAGGAACCGCTCTGACTGTTATAAAATTCTTCCTAATGTCTAGACGGAAACCCTTTTGATTAAATTTC
Organism: Euleptes europaea; assembly: GCF_029931775.1. Classification (NCBI taxonomy): domain Eukaryota; kingdom Metazoa; phylum Chordata; class Lepidosauria; order Squamata; family Sphaerodactylidae; genus Euleptes; species Euleptes europaea. The sequence goes on from NC_079318.1 coordinate 24,109,142, forward strand.
AACCCGTTGGTTCTGGTCTAACCAGGGGGTTCTGGTCCGACCAGGGGGAAACAGCCAGCCCCCCCCCTCCCAGGAGAGATGGAGGATTGGATTGAAATGGAAACCCCCTCTCCTGTTCTGTGGCCAAAGAGGCAAAGGGAAGTCATTGTGCAGCATCAGGGCAGCAGAAGGCAGGACAGCACGCGCCATTTTCGGGAGGGCACAGTGGTGTCCACCGCGTCACCCGATCTTCCCCACACCTATTTTAATTATTTAATATAAGTCATTTCCACCCTGTCTTTCTGTTTTAAAATGAAACACTCACTGGTCATTTATGCAGGGGAAGTTTGTGTTTGGTTTGCTGCACAGTTTTCTGATACAAATTCTCAAACATCATATGAATGAGGGCTTCACCCCCCACCAAATAAATTCCAGCAGTACCTTGTGATAAATTATGCATCCCCACTGAATCACGGAGCTGCTGAGTCCCTCCCCCTGAAAACGCAGGCTTGTTGCAGTTGACTTGGATGGGGCAGATCAGCTAGGGTTGCCAGGTCCCTTTGCCAGCGGTGGGATGTTTTTGGGGCAGAGCCTGAGGAGGGTGGGGTTTGGGAAGGGGAGGGACTTCAATGCCATAGAGTCCAATTTCCAAAGCAAGCCATTTTCTCCAGGTGAACTGATCTCTATTGGCTCGAGATCAGTTGTAATAGAAGGAGATCTTCTGCTATTACCTGGAGGTTGGCAACCCTAGGGTCAGCTCTTAAAGGGACTGCTCCCTGTCTGTGTGTGTACTTTTACAGAACTGAGTATTCTTCCCCCCTTTCTTCAACAGCTTCCTGCAAGAGCTGCCTTCCAGCCTCTCTTCGGTTGGTGTCTTCCTGCACATTTCATGAAGGTTTCACTCCCTCTTTTGCACTTTGCTTTGAGGGAACGGGTTGGATGGGAGGAACAGACATGTGGGAAGGAGAAGCCAGAATGGGCGAGGGGAGAGAAACCCAAATTTAGGACTATGCATGGAAATGGTGGAGACTTGCCTCGCTCTTGCCTCGAAGCAGAATTTAAATTCGTTATAAAACAGCATCCTAGAACTGCGGGGGAAAGAACGAGGCAGGAGCGAAATGACTTCTAAAGGTTGGTAAAATCACAAATAATGCAAAGGAAGCCTTGAAGCAGTCCAGCAGGGATTGTGAGCTAAATATCCCTGCATAAATGGCCACTGTGCATTATGCACATAGAAAGAAATTCAATAAGATCAAATAAAAGCAATGTTTAAAAATCACAATATAAAAACATTTAATATTATCATTGGTCTTGGTGTCAGAAGAACCAGGGGGAAGGGGTGGGAGTGGGGGCTCTAAAAGTTATTATGTGATTAAGAATGAGATATTTTCTTTGTTATCTAGACTCTAGAATATTTAATGCCTGAAGGAACAGTAAATAGATTACCTGACCTGCTGCAAGTCACAGGTCACAGAATATGACCCACTGATTTTGCCATCAGTTTAAATAATTTCAGCAGGAACTGCAGCATACATTTGGGGGAAGCAGGAACCCTTGACCCAAGATTTCCAAGTGAAGAATGCTTCACCAGAAGCCTTGGGGAATGATCACTGTGCTCACTTTTTTTTTTCTTTAATAGTTGAACAGTCTCTTCTGAATTGTGCAGTAACATGGCCCACCCACTTGTACGTTATCTCTTCCCTTTTAACTGCAATGTCCTCTGCCTTTGTAATCCCCTTTGTTTATTATGATATGTCATGCCAGATGGTATTTATTGCCTTAGACAGTTTTTTGTTTGCATTGTTTTCCAGTTCTGAAGCCTGGTCCTACTGCACTGTTTATTGGAGGTCTGATTGAATTGCTTTTCATATTTTGTAATCTGCCTTGAGTCTCAGTGAGAAAGGCAGGCTATAAATGAAGAGAATGAGAATGAGAATAATAATCAGAAGCCGTTGTATCGATCAGTTAAGGCATTTCATTTGTAGGTGGTGGAATTTAGATCAGGGAAGAAGGAAAAAATACTCCCTCTCCCTATAGTGCTTTCCTAAACAAATGAACAGCTGCTTTGAAGTTTTAAAAATGTCCAAAACTGTGGGTAATCTTGATCACAGATCTGCCACAGTTCTCAGCCTGAGACCCCAGAGAGCCGCTGCCAGTCTGAGTAGACAGTACTGACTTTGATGGACCAAGAGTCTGATTCAGTATAAGGCTGCTTCATGTGTTCATTCTCTTCTCCACTTATGTTCAGTCCTTCCTTTTCAGTGTGCCCCCCCATAGCGTATCTCAACACGTGTGTATATATAAGCTTTGTCAGGCTAATTCTTATTGTGTTTGATAATGTAAACTATTGTCTATAAAAATGCATTCCACAATGGTATTTTAAGATGCCACAGAATTCTTGCTGCAATAGACTGATTTTAAAATTCTCTTCAAAAGGTCTCATTAGGACCTGCGGTAGATTACAGGGCCACCCGTTTGCATAGGTCAGGGGTCTGCAAACTGCGGCTCCTGAGCCACATGTGGCTCTTTGGCCCGCTGAGTGCGGCTCTCCAAACTTGGTTCGGAGCCCCTGCTCTCGCGCCTGCTCACGCTGGCAGCCGGGCTGCGGAGCCGGCAGGCCTGAGAGAGAGAGAGAGAGAGAGCGCAAGCGTGAGAGAGCAGGCGAGCGGGCGCGCTGTCTCTCCCCCCCCCCCCCGCCGTGGAGAATGGCCGGGTCCCCCTTTCCCTTGCCCTCAATGGTTGGGAGGCTAAAGCCTCCCCTCCCCTCTAGCCACGCGATTGCTGGGCGGGCGGCTCGGCGGTTCCTGCCCCCCCCGCCAGCCTATCAGCTGTTGGGCGGGGCGGGCTTCCTTTGGTAGACCTAGCCTCCGGCTGAGTCCCATTGGGAGGTCATGTCTACCCACTGGCTTTCTTGATGGTAGACCTGGACGCTGAGGAGGGAAAAATTCCCCCTTCACAGGCCAGGTCTACCAATTGGTTTCTATGGGCCTCCGAAGGGCAGGTCTACTGCCAAGAAAGCCAATGGGTAGACCTGGCCTCCCAATGGGATTCAGCTGGAGGCCAGGTCTACCAATAGGCTTTTATGGTGGTAGACCTGGCCTCCAGACGAGGACTCATGGACGGGGAGGGGGAAATGGCAGGGACTTACAATTTAATTTTTATCAATAAATAAGATCACTATTAAGTATGATATCAAGTTTTATTCAGTGTACCTATAGTTTAATTAAGACTTAAAACTTTAATTAAAGTTTATTAAGTTAATAAACAGTGTACCTACCTATATAGTTTAAATTTAAGAAATTTGGCTCTCAAAAGAAATCTCAATCGTTGTACTGTTGATATTTGGCTCTTTCGACTAATGAGTTTGCCGACCCCTGACATAGGTGATTACGTGAGCAAAAAGCCCAAGCAGGGGGAAAAATGCATTTTGATGACTTTTGAAATGAAAGCCAAATAAGGATGTGTGCTATTATTGACGTACGATGCCTGAGGGCCAGATGTTTAACCTTTGCGTTACTTTTACATTATACGAATAGTAGCACCGCTTGGCAGCCGTGCTATATACCAAAGGGTGAAGTGGTCCAATCCAGTTCATGACTTCTAGCCTTTGCTGAGGAACTTGATGTGATTAAGAATGACTGCAAATCTGTTGTTATAATTAGAAGTTGGCCTTTCGCTGTAGGCCTTTCCCCTGGACGGGGGGTTGATTGGGATCCCGGAGGCCTTCCATCTCTGCATGATATTTCCGGAAGCTGCTCCCATTCCCGCTGTTCTGTTTACACCGAATGATTCCGAAGGTTAAGCCTGAAGCGGTACAGGAACAGCGCAGTCAGAGCAAGCAAGTAATCAAGAAAACAAGGTGTTTCATACCCATTCTGACAGCGAAAGAAATACTAACATAAATTTTCTATTAACGGTGCCGTTCGAAGCAGAATTGCACCCTTCTAAGTCAGCTGAAGGGCTTCGAACGATGTAATTTTGCTTCAGATAGCATGTAAGAAACGGATTTGACATTATCCCCCCCCCCCGAATAGCAGAGAATAATCCATTCAGCCTTGCCCGCAGGTCTCCTAGCAGGAGCAAGACAACCAAGGAAATAACTTATTTTGTAAAAATATTTTCCATAGGGTGGATGGCTGGTGGGGGGGGGACAGCCCTCAGGAAGCAGTGCGATGATGCAAATTTGCAATACATTTTAGAAAAATATTGAACACTGACTAAAAACTGACATTTTTTGACCATTTGAAGGTGACACGTGCAATTTGCTATTCAAGTGTAATTTCAGCCGAGGAGTGATTGCATATTATTACTCTCAACACATCCCTCACCAGTAGGGTTGCCAGCTCTGGGTTGGGAAACACCTGGAGATTTTGGGGGTGCAGCCTGGGGAGGGGGAGTTTGGGGAGGGGTGGGACCTCAGCAGGGTATGATTCCATAGAGTCCACTCTCCAAAGCAGCCACTTTTCCCCGGGGAACTGATCTTGGTCATCTGGAGATCAATTGAAATAGCAGGAGATCTCCAGGTGCTACCTGGAGGCTGGCCACCCTAAGTCTATGGCATTATACCCCACAGAGGTCTCTTCCTTCCCCAAACTCTGCCCTCCCCAGGTTACAGCCCCCCTAAATATTCAGGACTTTCCTAACCCAAAGTTAGCAACTGTAAAGTAACCCTTCTCTACTGTTTCCCTGGTAGAAGACACCACCCCAGCTGCTATTATCCCTATTAGGGGGAGAAAACGTACCTGTCTTTTTTCCCTATTGGGTCTTCTAGCAGATCAGAAGGAAGGGTTTCTACAGGGGAAATGGTGTAGCGTGAAAAGGATTGTGTGGCTCCAATCCAACTCCTTCTGTGGTTCTTTTAAAGGTTTAAATATACATCAGATTCCCCTGCATGACATATCACTGGATCTGCAGAGTGTTCTGTAGGGCTGTCAATTCGGTTCGGTCCGAACTGAAAATCAACCGAATTTCCCCGGATTCGGTGATTTTCTGTTCGGACGGATCCGAACTCAAAACTGGCGGGCAACCGGGGGGGCCGAATTCAGCGAGTTCGGGAGTTCGTGAATAAATTCGGCAAATTCGGCCCCCCTTCAGGGGAGCCCACTGAAAGGCGCGGGCTGCCCTTTAAACTGATCTGAGCCTCCCAGCTGGGAGGCGCAGGTCAGTTTAAAGGGCAGCCCGCCCCCCTTCAGCGGGCTCCGCTGGAGAGGCGCGGGCTGCCCTTTAAACTGACCTGCGCCTCCCAGCTGGGAGGCTCAGATCAGTTTAAAGGGCAGCCCGAGCCTCTCCAGCGGAGCCCGCTGAAGGGGGGCGGGCTGCCCTTTAAACTCATCTGCGCCTCCCAGCTGGGAGGCTCAGATCAGTTTAAAGGGCAGCCCGAGCCTCTCCAGCAGAGCCCGCTGAAGGGGGGCGGGCTGCCCTTTAAACTCATCTGCGCCTCCCAGCTGGGAGGCTCAGATCAGTTTAAAGGGCCCCCGCGCGCCTTCAGGGAATCCCTCTGAAGGCGCGATGGGGCCGAATTTTCCCCCGAACTCCGGATCCCCCCGAATTACCGGGGATCCGAAGCGGGGGAGTTCGGACTTCGGCACGTACCGAACCCACAAGGGTCAAATTCGGCCGAATCCGAACTACCGAATTTTTTTTTTTGACAGCCCTAGCGTTCTGTCATATGTACAGATTCAGATACATATTTGGAAAAGACAGAAAGAATTCTTAGAACAGACAAATTAGAGCTGAACTTTTGTTAACATGAATGTTCTCCTACCTTATTAATATTCGCACTCAATTCTGGCAAAATACCATGTTTCAGAAGTGTTAAAGGCTGACTGGTAAAGCTGATGGGAAGTAACAGTATTGAAACAGTACCAAAACCTATTGTAAGTTTTCATTCCATACCCGCAAGGCTGCTGTGATTCTCCCTTTTGTCCCCTCTATCATGCTGTGAGATATATTAGTACCGTCTGCATTAAAAAATTATTGATCTGAGCGCAGATCTAAGATCTGAGAATGTCCTTGGCATGGTTTGGACTGCATATTAGCCTTGCTACCCTGGTCTCCCATTGTTTGTCAGTATAACTGTGCCTAACGTTTTAGTGGCCCCCCCTGATATTTATAAATGCTGGAATATTAAATAACAAAGTACTAACCATTGTACAAGGATGGGGATAAAATTAATTAGTTAATTATGTTAACAGCCAGATGAAACGTAGTGCCATATTTCTCATTGACTGCATGAATGGCCTACATTTATCAGCACATCTTAAAACGGACTGGTCCGTTGTTTTTTCAAAAACCCAAGCAAATAGCTATAGCAAATGCTCGTGTAAATTGCTCTTTATATTCACTGAGGGACCCTAATAACTTGGGGGAATCATTAAGTGATGACAGAAGTTTCATGGAAGAGACTAATTGTGATGCTGGCTTTATTAATTATACAGCAAGGCATTTATTTTATTTTATTTCATTTCGCGTCACAGTGGGGTTTTCAAAATCTGATCACCATGATCTATTCCTGCATTAAAGTACTTTCATGGGCACCCTCATGAGTAGGGTTGCCAACCTCCAGGTAGTAGCAGGAGATCTCCTGCTATTACAACTGATATCCAGCCGATAGAGATCAGATCACCTGGAGAAAATGGCTGCGTTGGCAATTGGACTCTATGGCATTGAAGTCCCACCCCTCCCCCAAACCCCACCCTCCTCAGGCTCTGCCCAAAAAACCTCCCGCCGGTGGCGAAGAGGGATCTGGCAACCCTACTCATGAGGCCTTTACAGTGCATTCCTAAGGAGAGTTACTCCAGTCTAAGCCCATTCATTTCAATGGGCTTCGACTGGAGTAACTCTCCTTAGGAATGCTCTGTCAGTGTCTTTCTTTCATTTCATTTATGTCCTACAACTCTGTACTGGCCGGGTTTTTGTTTGTTTGTTTGTTTTTCAGATCCAGATGAAATTTCACTAGCAATACAATTGTGTTCCCTTCCCAGTCAAGCATATTAATTTCATTTATTGTGAGGCCACATCTGTAGTACTGGTTTTGGACCTTACTTCCTTAACAAATATAAGATAATAGAAGTAATTTGGGGTAAGAACTTTGTTAGGAAACTTACCCCAGCCACCCCTTTTTCTCCTCATCTGGCTAGGGTTGCCAGGTGCTCCCAGCCACCAGCAGGGGATGGGAGGGTAGGTTTGCCAGATCCAGGTTGGGAAACTCCTGGAGATTTGGGGATGGAGCCTGGGGAGGACAGGGACCTCAGTGGGATATAATGCCATAGAATCCACCTTCCAAAGTATCCATTTTCTGTAGTCTGGAGATTAGCTATAATTCCAGGGGATCCCCAGGTCCCACCTGGAGGCTGGCATCCCTGCCTCCTAGGTAGGGTTGCCAACCTCCAGGTAGTAGCTGGAGATCTCCTGCTATTACAACTGATCTCCAGCCGATAGATAGGGATGCCAGGTCCCTCTTTGCCACCGTCAGAAGGTTTTTGGGGCGGAGCCTGAGGAGGGCAGAGTTTGGGGAGGGGCTTCAATGCCATAGAGTCCAATTGCCAAAGCGGCAATTTTCTCCAGGGGAACTGATCTCTATCAGCTGGAGATCAGTTGTAATAGCAGGAGATCTGCAGCTACTACATGGAGGTTGGCAACCCTACCAATAGAGATCAGGTTACCTGGAGATAATGGCTGCTTTGGCAATTGGACTGTATAGCATTGAAGTCCCTCCCCTCCCAAACCCCACCCTCCTCAGGCTCCACCCCAAAAACCTGCCGGTGGTGAAGAGGAACCTCGCAACCCAACTCCTGGGACATGAGTAGAGTCCAAGGCCAAGCTGTGATCTGTGCCCTTGCTCCTCCCCAAGTCCTGATCCACTTTATAGTGAGTGAATTAATTTCCTTCAGAACATTTAAATCCCACCCACAAATTACCCCAATTAATTTGTCCCTCAGATCTCCTCGCAAATTTATTATCATCTGATTACCCCCAAATCAATTCCCCTTGAACTAATTGTCCCCAAAGGCTCATTTCATCTTTCCCCTTTAAAATAAAGAAAATCCCCCCTTTCTAAAGTTGCAGTTGTGTGTGTGTAAAGTGCCGTCAAGTCGCAGCCGACTTATGGCGACCCCTTATGAGGTTTTCAAGGCAAGAGACTAACAGAGGTGGTTTGCCAGTGCCTTCCTCTGCACAGCAACCCTGGTATTCCCTTGGTGGTCTCCCATCCAAATACTAACCAGGGTTGACCCTGCTTAGTTCTGAGACCTGGCAAGATCAGGCTAGCCTGGGCCATCCAGGTCAGGGCAAAGTTGCATTTATTTGCCAGTAAACCAAAGGCAACTTGCAACCTCTGTTTTTCTTAAAGGTTTACTTTCTTACTATAGATACCTTTTTTTCCCCATATCTGTGCGTATGTAGAAACCTGTTGAATCATTTCTTTCACTTTTCAAAGTCCAAATGTATCACTTTGGTTACTGGCAGGAAAGGGAGCTGTGAGTAGAGTTACTTTGGGAAGCTTTCAAGCGCCCCTCCTGAAGACCTTTCTACAATGCAGCTTTTGCAGACTATTTAAAACATAAGTCAAGTAATGATTACTACTAAAAGAGAGAAAGAAGCAATTTTGGTCCCTGCACAACCTGCAAGATGGACTATGCAATTGCAACGCGTAGCAATGGCCTCTGATTTGGAATAGTGTTTCAAAATGGCATCAGTCACATTTATTTTTATCCACCCCCACACTCTGTGCAGTCTTGCTGATTGAATCCTATGGGTTTAAATTAAATTGTGGTCAGTTGCGATCCAACTGTTTTCCTACCTAAGGACACCGTGAAAACCCATCAATTTTCCTTCGCTCTTACTGTATCCTCTAGTAAGGGTGCTTGATGACATTAACAGCCCTTCAGCGTCTAAAATGTACAAAACTTCTGCTTCACACTATATGCTGTCATCACTGTTGGTCTCTGGAATCTCAGTGTAGCGGGTCACATGGACAAAGTTCAGTTGGCTTTATTTTATTTTCTTTTTTTCCAAACGGCAGAAATACGTACTGTTATGATGTGGCAATGGGAACCAAAGCTCACGGTTCAAAGGAGAAATGGATAACAAACATATAATTCTTTTTCAGACAGCATTGCACCACTCCTGTCGTGGGGCTGGTTTCTGCCAGCCCTTCTCAAATATTAATTTAAAAGAATTTGACAATGGAATAGAGTCTTCATTTGAGCAGATCTACCTATATCAAAGGGCTGCCTTCAGACAGATCTAATTATATTTTGAGGGGGAAATACACAAAAGGCTGCTCAGATTTACCACCCTGTCTATAATGAGGTACTGGCAATATTATGATGGGCATTTCCTCACCCCTGCACCATATTATTGGGTACCATCGGTGAGGCTTGGGGGCAAACTTCATAATGAAATTAGAATATGAAATAAGATAGATGTTATAGAAAGGAAAGGTCCAATTTTTGGCAACTGGACTCTATGGCATTGAAGTCCCTCCCCTCCCCAAACCCCACCCTCCTCAGGCTCTGCCCCAAAAATCTCCCACTGGTGGCGAAGAGGTACCTGACAACCCTATATATTGTGGATAAAAAGCTCAATAAGAGCTAGCTTATACAATTAGGACAACCAAGTGATCAGGTTTTTACTTGATGGTGCAAATTCTGGCAGCAGGTATGACGTTTGCATGACTGGATGTGTCTCTATAAAAGTCCCGGCACATACACGAAAGTGTGCCAGGGAGAAGGCTATGCGGACTTCTAGTTTTCTCTGTGCCATACTTTTTTTAAGTAATCAAAAATACAATCCTTCCACGCCCGCTGCCCAAAGTGGTACAGTCCAGGAAAAGCTTTATATAAAAGCTTATATAAAACAGACCCTAAGTCATGAGGTCGTTGGGTGACTTAACGTCGGCAAATTTTGGCTTGCATTTCATGACAGCCGCATAAACTGGGAGAGCGGTACAGTGCAGTGCGATCTCCATCCACACAAATCTGTGCGGCCTGTAATTTATTGTAGGAAACCGCTCAAAACCTATAATTATTTCAGACAGGTGGTAACAAATTTCAGTGCTAACGGGCAGAAACAAAATGATAGCCTCTAGTTCTGCTTTAAAAGATGAGATGAAGAACGTCTGTTGGGCGGAAGAGGTAATCTCTACCAGTGGCATTTTCTAGAAAGAAACACTGGCATTTGGCAAGCAAATTAAACGTCTTGTGAACACAAACATTTATTTCTCCTTTTAAAGGTATTTGGGTAGGTGGCCTTTGTAAAACAAAAAAAAAACAGGCAGGGAAATTTTTTTTAATATATTAAAAATACTTTTTTATGTTGATATTGTTTTCTCACACAAGTACTTTGAAGCTGGGGAAGGGGCAAATGAAAATTTATTGCATCATTACCGTAGGAAAATTTAAACTGGCTCCATCCCTGCAGCAAAACGGAGTACAATTCTATGGTGGAAGAATGGGAAGAGCGCTGAACACCGTTCTGAGCTCCTTGCAAGAAGAGCGATATCAAAAAATGTAGCAGAATTTATTTTGTGCTATGTTTCCACATGCAGAGAACTTGGTTTACATGAAGGACCATTCAAAACTTGTACCGCACATCTGTACCCTGAAGTTTTGATGTGAGGAGGGCACAGAAAGTTGGCATTAGCAGGAGTTTACATAGCAATGAAGTGCAACGTGGGCCAAGCCTACGCCACAGCCAGGAAAGCAGATGTTTACCTTGAATGTGTTCTCTGGATCCTGTTTACTGTAGGCCTCCCATAACACCCTTGCACAAAGTTTGGAGATAAGGTTTGTGTAAATTTTTAGCTGACCTACTTATCTCTGAAGGCTTTCTCCCCTGTGGAACAGACCTAGCTAGAAAATCTACCAGCTGTCAAGGTAGGTCTGGAAGTCTGAACACACTAAAGACTGTTGCAGTCAGGATTTCGGTAGAAGCCAAAGCAGATATTTCTTTTAAGCATTAAATGGGCATTGGCAATAGTTAGGGCTGCCAACCTCCAGGTGGTGCCTGGAGGTCTCTCGCTATTACAATGGATCTCCAAGAAACAGTGATCAGTTCACCTGGAGAAATGACCGCGTTGGAAGGTGGACTCTATGGCATTATAGCCCACTGAAGTCCCTCCCCTCCCCAAACCCCGACCTGCTCAGGCTCCACCCCCAAAATCTCCAGGTATTTCCCTACCTGGAGCTGGCAACCCTATTTGCATGCCATCTCATGCTGCTTTGCAGTTAGGGTTGCCAGGTACCGGCAGGAGGTTTTTGGGGTGGAGCCTGAGGAGGGTGGGGTTTGGGGAGGGGAGGGACTTCAATGCCATAGAGTCCAATGGCCAAAGCAGCCATTTTCTCCAGGTGAATTGGAGATCAGTTGTAACAGCAGGAGATCTCCAGCTACTACCTGGAGGATGGCAACCCTATTTGCGATGCATAATTAAGAATCAAGAAAAGCAGTACAATCCTAAGCAGGTCTACTCAGAATCCTACTGAAGTCTCTGTAATAACTCCATGACACCTGGTACCCAAATCGAACAAAACTTTATTAGAACATAAGCGAGATCTAGCCTGGGCGGGCCCTGCTAGGCCATAACCATCCAAAACTAGCAACCAACAACACAAGTGAAAAGTTAAATTAAGCAAAGACTTTAACCTTATGAGATCATGTTAAAATAACTATACCATGCAATAAGAGAATGACAGCAAATTCATACCTGCCCACGATATACTCAGTGAGGCTTACTCCCAAGAAAGGGTTCTTAGGATCGCGTTGTTGCACACACCACAAATTTCCTACATGGTCAGCACTTCCATACATGATACAGTGTAGACAGGGCATGAGAGCCAGTGTGGGATAGATAACATGTCAGAAGAAGGTCTGGGAGACTCGGGTTTGAATCCGCACTCGGTCAAGAAGTTGACTGGGGGACCTGAGCCAGTCATTCTCACTCAGCCCTTACCGACTTCACAGAGCTGTTGTAAGGATAAAGTGGTAAAAGGAAAACGATGTATGCTGCCCTTAGAGGAAGGGTTGGGTAAAAATGTCCTCAACAGAAAGGTGTCACATAAGGTTGCCAACCTCCAGGTGGCACCTGGAGATCTCCCTATTACAATTGATCGCCAGATGATCAAGATAAGTTCCCCTGGGGAAAATGGCTGCTTTGGAGGGTGGACTGTATAGCAATATACCATGCTGAGGTCCCTCCCCACCCCAACCCTGCCCTTCCCAGGTTCCACCCCCAAAATCTCCAGGTATTTCCCAAACCAAAGCTGGAAACCCTAGCAGCCGCATGTAATGATTGCATACATTTTTATTTCACCACATGTATGTGCATTAGGAAACCATGCCTGGCCATAAATATACAGCATGATACTCAGATACACTCATATTCACAAAGGACATGCACATTTGTACAGCTGTCTAGAGCTGCCAGTTGTCTGTCCATGGTGGGCAATCTCCTTTCCCCACTCGCTCACCCCCGCTCTTGGGCGGGTTGAGCAGTGGGAGAAAATGGGAGGATGACATCGTGGATATGGCAATGTCACTTCCAGTCATTGCATCCATGCTTCTCTAGGAATTTCCTCAGTCTCTATGGTCTTTACTATAGAGATGCAGATGTAGTGCTCTCACCTCTGGGTGACCACCCCAAAGTGATATTGCTGCATCCGTGACACTTCCCCTCCCCACACTGCAACCCCACAAAGCTCCCTGAAGTTGCCAGCACAAGGCTAGCAACACTACATGTGACTTTCACAGTATTTATATACAAAAGCCCTTTCTATATAGTAAATATGTCATGAGTTTGTGCTAGAGTAGACTGAAGCTGTTTCCTGGAAACCTGGAGCCTCTTGCCCTCCCCTTTAGCACTAGTTCTGGTGGAATGCTGAGAACCACAGCTAGATTATTCAAGAATAACTACATTAATGTATTTTTTTTAATTAAACCCTTCTGCCATTAGGTGCTTCCTGTGGCAATTCCAGCACTGACGACCAATGGTACCAGCGTTAATTCGGGGAGACTTGTGCCAAAAAACCCTCAGCCAGGTTTATGCAGACTGAGAGTATAGTGAGGATGGTCTGCTTTTCCCATCTTTCCCCCCTTCTTGATTTGGACTTGTCACTGAGCCAATAATCACAGCCCTTCGATCATTTCAGAAAGTAGGGAAAGCACAAGTAAAGTCATACAAGCCCCATGCCTCAGCTAGCAAATGAAATGTCCAAATAGCAGCTTATTTACTTCACACGCTGGAACGACCACTTTGCTCATTCACACCCCATCCGGGAACAGGGATTTAGTTAGCAATTATCTCCAGCTTCCAGGCATATGAACACATGGCTATTTATTAGGCTATACTTTATATGCCGTCTTTCCCAATATATTACTTTGCCGTCCCGAATGGTCGAAATAGGGAATATCCAGCACCCTGTCCTATAATCTTAAGATTGCCACTTGGCTACAAATTGGAAATTGCCACCTGTGAGACCTTATACCTAAAGACTGTGGCAAGAAGAAAAGACTATCTTATTGCCAGAAATCCTTGCCACTGGGACTACCTTCACATCTCCAAGACGCAAGTCAAAGCGAGATATTTGCACAATTTGTGATTGTCAATTGATATATTGTGATTGTACAAATTCATATATCAACTTTAATATAATGTGAATATTTGTGAAACATATATCTAACTAAAAAGATTGCAGTATAAAACTTTGCATATTTTCTGCTATTTCATGGTTTACTAACTACTTATATAGCAGGCTAACTTCATATTTGTTCTAGTACCTGGAGGTTGGCAACCCTACTCACAAGGTGTCTGTTGTGGGGAGGGGAAGGGAAGGTGATTGTAGGCTGGTTTGATTCTTCCTTCAATGGTAGAAAAAGTCGGCATATAAGAACTAACCTTCTTCTTCTTCCTCCTCCTCCTCCTCCTCCTCTTCCTCTTCTTCTTCTTCTTCTTTGTGAGAGTGGGGATTCCTAACACCAGTGTGACACATAGAAATGAAGGAGGTGATGCTGTTCCTAACACTTCATCTCCTTGCTAGAAAAGGCTTCATTCCTGCATGTGACCCCTCCCTTTGAACCAGACTTTCCCCTACAGTTTAATGAGTTGGTGCTAGGACTGACAACACTCATCTGTTTCAGCAGACTCCACTCTATGATCTACTACACACTGCCTGCTGATTCCCAAAATCTACTAGGTCCTGCTTCCAGACCTATTTATGCCTGCCAGTACTACACCATGGAGCCCACTGAAATCTCATTAGGTTTGCCTCTCTTTACACCTTGGCTCCCCATAACGACATAGAATTTGTAAAGTTGGCAAGGTTAAGTGGGGATTAGACTCATGGGAAAGGTTTGGAGGCAGTCATGTTTGATATATTGAATTATGTGTCACTTGTGACCAGGGATGTTCTGAGATGCATTTGAAGCCCCCTCCCACATAGAACAGCGAACACTTGGGGAAAGGCTTTTACATTTTTTTTAACCTTTTCTAATTACAGGGCATTACGGCCCAGCATCTGGGTAAGCAACCACAGGGGTGTATCCCAGAGTAACTGGAAGGCAGTATAGTGGAAGGCAGAATAGCTGGAAGAAAGTATAGTATTCTCTTGTGATTGGTGGCAGTGCAAAATGACATGGTGGCAGTGCAAATGCCAGTGTGCCATGTGATTTTGGCCTTCGATGCAGCCATGACAGATTTAGGAAAACATTTTCCCCACTTGGATTTGGGAAGGAGGGGGGTCCCCCGATTTTTCATAATCTGTGTGCCATTAATATCTACATACCAACTCACATGCTCCTTGTACTACTTGGACAGAATATTAATAGAGACACTGGGGAGCCACGCAAAGTCTTGCTGGTCTATATGCCATCCGAGGCCTAATGCATGATGCATGTGCCAAGAATTCCTGGTGCTGAAAGACAGCAGTGTTTGCAACCGGGCTGATCCTTTGCAAACACAGCATCATTTTGTTGTGAAACCTGGACACAGATGAATGACTCACAGTTGGCAACTTCTGTCATATCAATAGGCTTTCTCTAGTAGAACAGGGGTCTGATGTTTGATATCATCTCTGGCCTTCTTGCTCCCAGAATGGTAATGAATTACAGTACAGTGGACTCTCTATTGATCGGTGCTTGTTTATTCCAGGCTTTCTCTGGTCAACGCATGCAAAAAATACATGAAAACACGCAAAGCACGTTGTCCCCAGGCACAAAAATGTTCCTTTCGGTAATGTTCTTTTTCCTGCTTGTCGTCAATTCTTTTAAAAAGCTATTTCTCAATTAGATGAGCTTTTCCTACCACAAAGAAGAAGAAGAAGAAAGCACATTGCTTTCCAATCAACATGTGAACTTGCTACTGTGCAGTCTGCGTTGAACCCTGATGAAGAACCTACCGAAACAGGAAGAATACCGGATCCCTGTCCTGTGATGGGTTCATTTGAACCAACTATTGTCCACTTTTGAAGTCCTGCACCTTGCTACACAGCTCCAGGGAGATTGGGATGGATTGTTCCTTTCCATCTCAAGGAATTTTGGGCATGGACTTGGACTTTAATTCTCTTCACTTTTGTATTGAGAATACAACAGTTCTGTTCATATAATGGTGTAAGAACTGCACATTTTATTATATGATTGTATTTGAATGTATTTTTGAATAGTATTCAATTGACAACAAAGCTACACTGTTCATGTTGTAGTTTTCTGTATTTTTCATAGCCAATACTGCTGTTACTTGGTTTGACTTCTCTTTACAGCAGGCTAATCTGTTTGTTGTGTGCTGCAACCTCCAGGTACTAGCTGGAGATCTCCTGCTATTACAACTGATCTCCAGGCAACAGAGATCAGATCCCCAGGAGAAAATGGCCGTTTTGGCCATTGGAGTGTATGGCACTGAAGTCCCTCCCCTCCCCAAACCCCACCCTCCTCAGGCTCTGCCCCCAACCCCCCCCCCCCCCCGCTGGCAACCCTAATGCTGGTAGTGGGCAGCTGTAGCACAGCAACACAATAGCACAATCTAGGAAGACCACCTCAAGATCCTCTGTGACTTGGCGTGGAATGCACCTAGAGTATGTCTATGCAACACACAGAAAAAGGTGACATACTCAGGTGCCTGAATTCTGGCTTGGCCTGGAGGTGGAGAAGAAGGGTGGCAATGTTTTGATTGCTTTCCCACATTTTAAAAATACCGCCCCCCACCACATTTAGTAAACCGGTACATCAGGGAAGGTTTATCATAACCTGTTTCATGAAGTTCAAGTTTACTGCAAGCAAGGAGCTTTTTATGTGGGAGAAGACTCAAAACTACGACACCTGCACTGTGAAAAGTTACAGACCAAACTTTTCCCTCTGGAATCTTCCCCTTATTCTGAATAATGAGCTCTCTCAGGGCAGCAACCAGCCTTGGGATGACCATGGGAGAAACATAAGTGGAAACATAAACAGACTTGGCATAATTCAGCTTGAGAAAGATCTTGTGCATTGCCTAGTGCTTTCTTTCCTATATATTATGTGTGTATAAAGTGTTGTCAAATTGCAGCCGACATATGGCAACCCCAGCAAGGGGCTTTCAAGGCAAATGGGAAGCAGAGGTGGTTTGCCATTGCTTTCCTCTGCAGAGTCTTCCTTGGTGCTCTCCCTTCCAAGTATCGACCCAGTTTAGCTTCCAAGATCTGACAAGATCAGACTATGCCATGCTGCCTCCCCCCCACCTGTATATTATAGGGATCGGGTATTGGATGCACAAGATTTTGTGCAAGTAGAAACTGTTGGATTATGAGGGCTTTGTTATGCCCAAATCCTTGTTAAATTAGCAGCGTGCACAAAGGCTGTTGTGAGCAGAGAAGCTCATCCAAACTTCTGTGTGTGCCAGGAACAAAATTGCTCGGAGCTTTTTTGTCTATTTAATATACTTCATTTATTGTAGGAAATCAATTTCTGGATAGGATAGAGTAGAATATAGGTGCCTATCTATTCTAACTAACTAGGATGGAGGGAGATCCAGGACATGCATCCTTCCCTCATGGTGGCAAGATGGAGAAGAGGTGCCTGTGTGTGTGAGGAGGTGAGGGAAAAGCAGGAAGGAAGGAAGTTTTCCCTAAGAGTAGCAATCTACACATCAAAGGGTTAGTTCAGAGCAGTAGAGAAAGGATGACCAAGTGTCTTGTATCTCTCTGACTCGCTAGTCTTGTCCCCCTCTGGAGTCTGAGGTTAAGAGACAGCGCAAAGTCCTTTACTTCCAACAGAAACTCAGGTGGGGATACCATAAATTTGACTTAGCAGAAGTGGCCAGTGTGGTCTTTTTCTTGCATTTCCATTTTGTGCGCAAGCTCTAGCGGAAGTAGAAATTTTGTGCTGGATCCAACCCCTTGTCTCTTAATGCCAGATGACAACACTGGGCTCTTGGAATACACAGATTAACAGCGCAATCCTAAACAGGTCGTTCTAAACCCACTAACTTCAGTGGATTCAGAGGGGGTAGCTCTGTTTAGGATTGCACTGTCAATAGCCCCTGGTTGTGAACACACTTCAAAGGAGCTAGAATCACAGCTGATATCCCACCGGTGCTCATTTTTATGAGGCCCCACTCTGCAGAGGAAGAGAATATTTATTAGCTTCAGCTGCTTGCTACACATTTGGTGGTTCCTAGCCGAGTAGCTAGGACATATGGTCTCTGGGTGTTCAATTAATGGAGAAAAGTGGGTGTTTTTTTTAAAACAGTTTGTCAGTGGGGTGCCAGTTGCCGTAATCCAGGTACCTTGTTATCTTAATTAAAACTGAAAATCAGCTTTGATCAAATACAACTTTATTGCATAAGCTGTTTCAATACAGCATTGTCTGGCTGACTCGCTTTGCCACGATGAAAAGGATTTGTGTTTCACACTGGGCAGGAAGTCTCATTTAAATGGTTCCTGGTTTTGAGCTCCTTCGGGAGAATTAATTTGTATTCCCGCTAGAAAAAAAGAAAATAAGAAGCATGGGGAACAGATTATTGAGTCATTTAAATAGCCATAACATGAGCCCCTTGGACTAATGGTTTACACACACCAAGATTCTGATTCAGAGCAGTTGACCAGTTGGCCAAGAGTAGGCAACATGCATGAGGAGAAGGGGGGGCAGGATTAAGGCAAATTGAACACATCATCCTTTGTATTATGGAAATTACTTGTCAGCCGTTTGGGATTTCATTAGAGTATGGTCTATCACCTTGGAGATAATGATATTTGTTTCAGAGCAGTCATGACTCATCCCCTGTGCTGAAGTAGAACCTCAGAATAAGCCCCTATATTGTGAGCAGGGATTAAGTAACAGGACTGCATCAAAATTTTCATCCTCAAAGATCGTGAGGGAAGGCAATAACCGGGGTGTCAGTGGGAGGATTTCATACACTCAGATATGAAACAGCTTTATAACCAGTGAGGCCAAAAGTTTAGCTAGCTCTGTATTGTCTACTCAAACTGACAGAAACACTGGTGTTTTGGGTTAAGAACACTTGTTTCTTGTTACCAGAGGTCCCTTAACCAGAGACGTTAGGGAGTGAACTTGGCGCCTTCTGGATATAAAGAATGTCCTCCACCTCTAAGCCATAGCTCTTCTCTCCTTCTTTACTTTGCCTGTGCTAGTTCATAGCAACTCCTTTCCTTGATCTCCAGCTGTGATGCTGTTTCTCTGAAACAGGGACTTTCTCTAGCCTATCATGGACCATAATGGCAGTGTGATGTTATATGATCATTTAGCCAATCAGATTTGGCTACGTGATGACATCACAAAGCCTAAAACCTTACTCTGAACAGGATTCCAGATGATGCCACAACCATAGGATTTGACGAGGGGATGATATCGCAAAACCAGATCAGAGTGAAGACCATGCTTCTTGCTCTCTCCCTCTCTGAGTAGGTGGTCTAGAATCCAGCTTTATGGGAAGGAAACCAATGCCAGGTTGCCCAGCTGCCTGCATTCAGACACCATAGCAAATTAAACCTTTGTCAAGGCTTCTGCAACTAGGAAGTTTTCAATTATGCTTCGCATGTGTGGGGAAGGGGTGGGGTGGGTTGGGGTGGGGAAGAGGCTTGTCATCATGACATCTGAATGCAGCCGTGGTGTTTAAAGCTTAGGGAAGTTCAGTTATGGTGGGATTCACAGAGCCAATGAATTCTGCTTATCTATTATGAAGAATCGCCACATTATGTGAGGCATCTGGTATTTACATGTTTATCCGTTAGATTTAATGGGTTTAGTTTGGCGCAATCCTGCAAGCTGTTGGGTTTTGTGGCTTTGTGCGATGGATTTTGTTTGCAGCTGCCCCCTTTGGAGGAGTTTGCCGTTTGTGATGATTTTAATCATGCTCCTGGATTGACAGCCATTTTTGGATGAACAGGCTGGGAGGTGGTGAAGCAAAACAGAAATTTGGGCAAGGAGAGGAGCTTGGAGCCATTTTGTTATGGGAACACCACACACAATGTTCTGCGTCACTGTGGTAACTTTTTTTAAAAAAGTATCTTTAGTAATGGAGGGACTGGTAAATTTGTAATATCTGAGATAGTTGCCAATTTGCTGTGAAAAACAGATTATCAGACAGAGCCATTAAGATTAATGCTGTGGCTTTCACAAGTTAAATGCTTAGTGGGAAAGGATCACAGTTTAATCTTGGATTCTATGCTAATAGTATACCGGTAGCTGCCTCTCAGTTTGCTGCCTGCTGCATAAGAAGCCCCATGTGGGGCCAGCTTGTAAGAAAGCAGGATTGTAATGTGTGCAAAATTCAAATTGCTTTTTTTTGGAGGGGGGGGGCTACTATAGCCCAGCAGGGCAGCGCTTTTGCCTCGAGGCTAGAAATTCCAAGATTAAGCTCCTGGCTGGGAACCTGCATATGCCACTTAAGGCCACCCTTGGAGATTGCTGTGGGGGAGCTCTCTGTAGCCATTGTCCTGTAGCCAGGGGCTTTGAAGAGGAATCTGCTGGTCTAAGTTTGCAAATCCAAAAGGTTTTGCTAGATGGAGCATCTTGCAGGGAGGATGACAGGACTGATTTGACTGAATCGGTGACTTGTTTGCCGGAACATCTCTTTTTTGATCCAGCTCTGCCTGTGCTGGAAAGGGGTATCTGCCTTATGATTCACCCCTGCCATACTTGCTCTTGTACGTCTCCTTTTAATGAGGTACAGGTGAGGTTCTTTTGTAACAGTGTTTATCCTTAAGGTCCTATAGCCTCCTGTAAGGGATGAACAAGCCAGGAGTCCTTGAATGTTTGATACGGTACTTGCACTGCTCTGAGGTACTTGCTCTTGTTTTGGGCTAGCCAATGGCCATAACAATAAATTCATGAATGTTTGATACATACTGATGATAGGTGTTACTGGTGTCGTGCAAAAGTTAATATCAGGTCTCGGATTTGAAACGTTAACCAGACTAGTAATAGAAAAGAGGAAGAGTCCAGTAGCACCTTAAAGACTAACAACATTTCTGGCAGAGCTCACAGCTCACTTCTTCAGATACAGCTAGAATGTGATTCCATCTATCCTTAAGTAAAGATGAGTGAATTAGACACACAATGGCAATGTAAATGTCAAAAGCAATTAAATGACATTAGCAGGTGTGATTGGATTAGCTGTGATATGCAGAGGGGTAGTAGGCATGGAGAAATTAGCATTGGTAATGAAACAGGTCTGCTCACGACCTGAGTTCGATCCCGACGGAAGTTGGTTTCAGGTAGCCAGCTCAAGGTTGACTTAGCCTTCCATCCTTCTGAGGTCGGTAAAATGAGTACCCGGCTTGCTGGGGGTAAAAGGAAGATGGCTGGGGAAGGCACTGGCAAACCATCCCATAAACAAAGTCTGCCTAGGAAATGTCGGGATGTAACATCACCCCATGGGTCAGGAATGACCCAGTGCTTGCACAGGGGACCTTTACCTTTACCTTTACCTTAATGAGACAGGAATCCCAGATCTCTATTAAGTCCCGGAGAATGCATAGTCTTGAGCTTAATTATTAGTTGTAATTCAGCAGACTATTGGTATGCAATTGTAATTAACTCAATTTTGTTTGTGGATTTACTTATCTGCACAAATTAGAGAACAGATGTGGACATTTCCTGCTGCCCTGAACCTGGAAAGCTAGTGAAATCCAGTTCAGCACTGTGGTCACACATACACAAGTGAAGCTGCCTCATACCGAAGCCAACCACTGGTCTATCAAGGTCAGTATTGTCTACTCCAACTGGCAGTGGCTGTTTGGGGTTTCAGCAGCAGATGTGTGAGTGACCGATTCCAAGTCAGGTCAGATCAGGGAACCCAAACACAATGTCAAAAATTGTGACATGTAGTTTGGCCTTTAGATATGCTGTTTCTGCGGTCTCTGTACTTTTATTGATTAGATTTGATTCTTTCATTCTGCCCGCCTTTCCTGTCCCCTTCACCTTATTTGTTGTTTAGTTTTTCATACCGTCTACATAAATGGTCTGCAACAGCGAGGGTGTCTAAGCGCCCAGTTGAACCTGTGGTAGTCCTAGGGTAGGGCAAACATTTTCATGGGGACCCCTCCTCAATAAGTCACAGTAAGGCTTTATAAATGTTCATAAGCCAAACAGCCCCTAAGGAGCTTACAATCTAATTTTTTTAAATGAGCCATTTCTTTTATTTCAGGTTTTTCAAAATGTATTAGTTGCAAATAACATGATGCACAAATACATTAAGTATCAGAGCAATATAGGGGAAGAGGCGGGGCAGGACAGAGAGATGCAAAGGTAGCAAGAGATTAATTTAAGCAAATGTAGATAAAGGTATTTCAACTTTGTGACAGGGCTGGACTAGGTGAGACGTTGCTGATCTGAGCTTGGATCTCTTGTCCTATTAAACTTGTATAAACAGCAGCTCTGGTGTGTGTGTGCAGTTGTGAATCTAACAGATGTTTATCCATCCTCCTGTGCTCTTCTCCCAATATAAATTGTCCCCCCACACCCATTGACATTATTTTCCTGATAAAGGAAATACATGTTTTCTGTATTCTCTCTTCTCTTTATTACACTTATACCCCACCTTTCTTCCATCATGAATTTCAAGGCAAGATTCCCAGGAGTTCTCCCATCCATGCACTAACAAGATACAACACAGCTTAGCTTTATGTTCACTGTTATATGTCTTTGTTAAGTTAGCAGTTGCATATCTTCCAAACATAGACAATTTACATCTGGAAAATGTACAGAGGGAAGGGATACAACACG
This sequence comes from Euleptes europaea, assembly GCF_029931775.1. Lineage (NCBI taxonomy): Eukaryota > Metazoa > Chordata > Lepidosauria > Squamata > Sphaerodactylidae > Euleptes > Euleptes europaea. Next base: position 24,131,330 of record NC_079318.1, read on the forward strand.
ATCCTGATCAAACACCCACACTGAGCCGCTCCTTATAGTAATATAAAGAGATATTAGATCATCCAGTCCCCAGTCTCTAATGTCTATTCTGGCTTGGCCCACAGTCTGCTAAGCCTGCGTGTCGCCCATCAGCCCACGTAGGTAGCCATCAAGAGACGTGATCAAGGCTGCTGCCACCACCCAACTTTGCACGCTCTCCTCTCCTAAGGAGAGGAGGCGTAACAAAAGATTGACCACTCACAACCACTTCTCCTGCACAGTCTTCCTGAGACATGGTAGGAGTGCTGTGTCCCCTGAGCCTCTGTTTGCTCTCTTGCCCTGTGAAGAGAAGGATACCAAGAGTTCTTCTCTCCCTTCTTGATCTCTTCCAACAGTTTTCTATTGGGAAACGGAATGGATGGGAAGAAAATTAGCTCAGAGATTACTGGGGAGGGGCAATGGTTCGGTGGTAGAGTTTCTGCTTTCCATGCAGAATGTCCTAGCTTCGATTCCTGGCATCTCCAGTTAAAAGGAGCAGGTAGTAACTGATGTGGAAAAGCTCAGTCTAAGACCCAGGAGAGCTGCTGCCAGTCATAATAGACAATCCTGATCTTGATAGACCAGTGGTCTGATGCAGTGTAAGGCAGTTTCATGTGTTCATGTGCTTGCTAGTCATTCAATCCATGCTTTTGAACATGTTCAGAAATACGTGATATTCCTGTCGGTGTTTATACACCCTAAACTACAACCTGCCTAGGGAAGATCAATGCAAAACCCATTAAAATGTTCACAAGGAAAAGAAAGATCATACTAGAGGCACCATGAAAGGCTTGAGGAAGCCATTCTGGAATAATCAAAAGAATCTGAGCTACAGCTTTGAAATAACAAACAGATGCCATTAGGTAGGAAACAAGGCATTATTTAGCCAGAACACCTCATGCGCCAGTTTTGGTTGAGCATAAGATACCTATAAACCACAAGCCAGCTCTCATAAACCTCTGTGACCCATGTAGAGCCCACATGTGTTGAGTGAACCAATTAAATTGTTATAAATCAAGCCTGCCCACTCCAACGTGACAAAGAAACCTTGGTGTTCCTGCGGCTAGAACAAAGTGATTTTGACAGCATCAGCTCCACCACCAGAAACTTCACTTTGCCTAAAGGGGTCACTTATTTAAAGTACTTACATATGTACCGAGAAGGGCACAGTGTGAATATCAACAATTAAGCTCTGCCTCGGCAGATGCCTCTGCAAGGCTGAATCGTACGAAAACAGGAAATGAGCAGCAAGGATGACGTAAACCTGGAAGTGACAATCTCTTCTGTATTTTTTAAAACAAAGAAGAAAAAGAAGAAGAAGAGTTGATTTTTATATGCCAACTTTCTCTGCCACTTAAGGGAGACTCAAACCGGCTTACAATCACCTCCCCTTCCCCTCCCCACAACAGACACCCTGTGAGGTGGGTGAGGCTGAGAGAGTGTGACTTGCCCAAGGTCACCCAGCTGGCTTCGAGTGTAGGAGTGGGGAAACAAATCCAGTTCACCAGATTAGCCTCCATCGCCCATGTGGAGGAGTGGGGAATCAAACCTGGTTCTCCAGATCAGACTCCACTGCTCCAAACCACCGCTCTTAACCACTTGGGCAAGTCATTCTCTCTCAGCCTCACCTACCTCACAGGGTGTCTGTTGTGGGGAGGGGAAGGGATGGTGATTGTAAGCCGGTTTGATTCTCTCTTAAGTGGCAGAGAAAGTCAGCATATAAAAACCAACTCTGCTTACCCTCCCAGCTGGGATGGTTTCTCCCTGACCTATCGTAGAATAGGATTTGAGTTCCCCAATGTGCTGCCCTGCACATTTTTCCAATCATACCAAGGCACATTGGCTCTAACTCAGGATATCCAAAACAGCAATCTGTCTCGCTTCTTCCTGGCAGGTGGGCAAATGGTCATCCCTATCCTGCTCATTTGTCTCCATAAAGAGAAACCATCTCAGCCTGAAATCCAAGCAGTTTATGCCTTCATTCCCAGGAAAGGGTGACCTATCTGGGGGCCAGTCATAGGGTTGCCAACCTCCAGGCATTAGCTGGAGATCTCCTGCTATTACAACTGATCTCCAGCCAATAGAGATCAGTTCACCTGGGGGAAAAGGCTGCTTTGGCAATTGAACTCTATGGCACTGAAGTCCCTCCCTTCTCCAAACCCCGCCCCCTCAGGCTCCGCCCCCATAGCCTCTCACTGGTGGCGAAGAGGTACCTGGCAACCCTAGCCAGTGACCCTAGTTAAACAAGGTATCCTGCTTTCCTACATTATAACAGATTCCATGCTCATGTATAAAAAATATCCTAAGCCTTTATGCTTTCTCCATTCAATCGCTATGCATATTCAGCAGAAAGAAGACATTGAAATATCTGATTATTTAGAGATTTTGGATGCCTTCCAGGACATTCTGATTAAAGAAGTTGTAGTGAATTGTCATGATGGGTATGAAATTTGTGAGCCGGGTTCTTAATGGGTATACATTCAATATCTATCAAAACCTTTAATGGCATAAAGAAGCAGATTAGGGTAATACAGTACTTATCGAGTTCAGTATAATACAGTAGTTGAATTCATTGTAAACACCAAAGTAACATATACAGTTGGCAAAGCTATTACTTGTCAATACAAAGATCCATAGTTAATTTTTTTGCCAAATATTCGGCGACTGCTTCAGTCGAGTTGGGGCACTTATCAGCTAATAAGAGTTGGGTAGTCCTCTTCGCTGGGCCAGGAAAATTCATAATAATTGGGTCTATGAAACGAATTCTTAGACTAGAAAAAAAGGGGCAGAGCAGTAAAATATGAGTTATGGAATCAGGTTCGAGAAGACAGAATTTGCATAGTTTATCTCTAAACGGGATATTATGGAAGGGTATACATTAAGATAACACCATTCGCATGAACTTGGCTGGCCTCCGTTGAAGAGCAGCCCAAAGGGAAGGGAATAACCAAAATATTTTCCAGTGCAGTTTTGGACCAGTGCCCAGTTAGGCAACTGCTTATCTGAATCTGTGGTGTAAAAACATGTAGTTGTGTCAATGTTACGAGTCATTTCTTTGCATTGCAACTGTAAATTTCAGGGTGTTTGCTCAGCTGCAAAGAAAGGCCAAGACAGCACTAGCGGCTGCATCGTGCTCCTTCATGGAGACCTTTCATGTTTGTTCTTCCATTTTATGCTGTTTTCCTTGCTGTGGGTAGAGCGATGGGGAAGATGGATGAGGAAAGTCCCCAGTTGCACAACATACCAAGCAGCCGTCTACAGTGTTTGTGTGTGAATGATGCTCTTGCATGTCAGAACAGGCCTTTTCTGAGAAGAGGCTTATAGATACCATGCTCCGGAAAACCTTATCTTCCCTTTGAACGTATAGTTGATTAGATAGGTGGAGGCGACCATTTATGCCAAATTTATGGTATCAGTTGGTTCAGGGAAGGCATCATGTAGTAGCCAGATAGATATGGGACAAGGATAATAAAGCCAGCAGGAGGAAAAACTGCTCACATGCTTCTTTTTAAAAATGTAGTGGTTTTTGTGTGTGGACAAACTGAGTTTACTCTTGCTCAAAGACAGCTGAAGCATTAATGAGGCCTTCTCCTGCACCTCAGCTCTGACCGGGGAAACCAGTAGATGGTAAACTGAACTGATAGCTCCGGAAGAAACCTCAGCATCCACGGACGTTTGAGGAAACAGAGGAAACCAAGCTTGCAATTACGGACTCATGACAGGTTCAACAGCCCTACATCTATTAATGCAATTAGAGTCAATGTCATGGAAGCCCAAACACTTGCTTGAGCTTAAGGCTCCCATTATATCAAGGAGTTTTGTTAACGGCCTTATTACTGTTTAATAGTGAACAACTTTGAAGGTATATGAGGTCTCAAATATTAGGGCTTCTTTCACATCCCTGCCTCTGGCAATGCCGGCTCAAGCTCACAACAAGTTGTGCTATCATAAGGCTGAAGAAGAAAAAGAGTTGGTTTTTATATGCCGCTCTTAACCACTGCACCATGCTGGCTGCAAGAACACTTGCCTGGGAGTAAGCCCCTTGGATAAAATGTGATTTATTTCTGAGAAGACCAGTTTAAAGGTAAAGGTCCCCTGTGCAAGCACCGGGTCATTCCTGACCCATGGGGTGACATCACATCCCGGCGTTTACTAGGGCAGACTTTGTTTACTGCAGCTTACCACTCTGCACCACGGGGCTCCTATGAGCCCAATGAGCCCCATGGCGCAGAGTGGTAAGCTGCAGTACTGCAGTCCAAGCTCTGCTCACGACCTGAGTTCGATCCCGATGGGAGTCAGTTGCAGGTAGCCGGCTCAAGGTTGACTCAGCCTTCCATCCTTCCCAGGTCGGTGAAATGAGTACCCAGCTTGCTGGGGGTAAAGGGAAGATGACTGGGGAAGGCACTGGCAAACCACCCCGCAAACAAAGTCTGCCTAGGAAACGTCGGGATGTGACGTCTCCCCCTTGAGTCAGGAATGACCTGGTGCTTGCACAGGGGACCTTTACCTTTTTGGACCAGTTTAGGATTACTCTCACAACTTGTTATTCTTTAAGGAGGCACATGACTCTTCTCTTCAGAAAGATTCCAAGTCCTGAGAAGTGCTTGATTTTTGTATTAATAATAGCACTAATAACAATCTGATATATCTATAGTGCCACTGTTTCTCACATGCTGTATTCGTATACACAAAGGCTCTGTTTGGAGGATGGTGGAAGTGATCTCACTCCTCCCATCTGTGCAGTCCCTGGATAGGTCACACGATCCGGGTTAGATGGTTTGATTGGGCCCTGCCATGCAAAATAAATTTTTATTTATTGCTAGGGTTGCCAGGTCCCTCTTCAATACGAACGGGAGGTTTTTGGGGCGGAGCCTGAGGAGGGTGGGGTTTGGGGAGGGGAGGGACTTCAAGGCCATAGAGTCCAATGGCCAAAGTTGCCATATTCTCCAGGTGAACTGATCTCTATCGGCTGGAGATCAGTTATAATAGCAGGAGATCTCCAGCTACTACCTGGAGGTTCTTAGCCTGTTTATGATTCTTTAATGTAGGAGGTGCATGTTAGCAGACTTCCATGATCGGGCACAGCAGCTCTAAGCTGGAGGTTGGCAACCCTATTTATTACACAGCAGACTGTCTGCAAAATCAGCATTTCACCAACCTTTAAAAATGTGTACTCATGAGAGGGAATGGAGGTGTTTTCTTGTGATGAATTTTGTGATGGCTCCATGCTGTCCTTTCCTGTCCTTTTCCTGTCTCGCCTCATATGCTTTGTCCACAGACTGACAATTTTTTTCCATACAGAACAAAATATTTCCAAAAGCACATTATGTCACTAAAGTATTATTTCTTTTGTAAAAACTGAGAGCTTAAGTGCAAGGAAAAGCAGTTAACAGTTTCCTGAATCTTACACTGAACAGATAATACACTTTAACAGTTCATGTTCTTATCAGTTCCAAAGATATGCATGATTCACTGCCACAGAGTTTTTGCTGAGATTTTGCTGAAGGGTTCTCCCCAGCTTTCCAGAGCATTTGGGGTGGCGGGTGGGTAAAGATTCGGCCATTTATTCATGGAAGGTTTAGCCTTGGATTTGCTGCTCTTTCGATGCACCTTTTCTCCATCCAAATTCTTAAAAGTCAAAAATAAGCCCTCAAGTAGTGTTTTGAGAATTTGGATGGGAGAAACGTGCATGTATAGAGCGGCAAATCCAAGGCAAAACCTTCCTTGCATAATACACACTGATGACACACTGGTGAGCATTGGCATTGTAATCCCTATAACCAGCTCCTGCCCATCGCTCAGCTGCCCCTGTGTGCGTCTGTAAAGTGCCGTCAAGTCACAGCTGACTTATGACAACTCCGTAGGGTTTTCAAGGCAAGAGACATTCAGAGGTGGTTAGCCACTGCCTGCCTCTGACTGGGCTGAGAGAGTTCTGAGAGAACTGTGACTGGCCCACGGTCACCCAGCAGGCTTCATGTGGAGGAGAGGGGAATCGATCCCTATCTTGGACCAATTGAAATTTCCAGAGCATTTTCAAAGGCAGTCCCATGCAGAGGGCATGACAGTAATCTAACCTGGATGTGACCAGAGCATGGATCATCCTGTGGGGTTTACCTTACATAAATCTGAGGTTCAGCTAACAATGAGCCCAACTTTCCACACAGAATTAACTATACCAGTAGGGTTGCCAGGTCCCTCTTCGCCACCGGCGGGAGGTTTTTTGGGTGGGGTTTGGGGAGAGACTTCAATGCCATAGAGTCCAATTGCCAAAGCAGCCATTTTCTCCAGGGGAACTGATCTCTATCGGCTGGAAATCAGTTGTAATAGCAGGAGCTCTCCAGTTAGTACCTGGAAGTTGGCAACCCTATATACCAGTGATTTAACTTATGTCACTAGCAAACTGAAAGATGCATGCTTGTTTATAAACCAATGAAATGGAATGGACAACTTTAATTTGCCATTGCTACTTTAATGAAAAGGAGCCAAGAAAATAACAACATCCATTATGATTTATTACTAGGGGTTCTCTGCCCCTGGAGAAAAGGGCCGCTTTGGAAGGTGGACTCTATGGCATTATACCCCATTGAAGTCCCTCCCCTCCCCAAAACCCACCCTCCTCAGGCTCCACCCCCAAAATCTCCAGGCATTTCCCAACCCTGAGCTGGCAACCCTACCTTATAGGCACTTCTGTCATGGAGTCCATTTGTTCAGTCTCATGGCACTTCCCCCAGCATGCTATAATCTGGATAGCAGCAGCTGATCTCATAGAGATGTGACTGGCTGGAAAGTATTACTTCATTGCACAAACTGGGCTAGATAAATAGATATCCCGGCCCCTTCCCTCCCTGTCAGCTGTAAAGGAAGAATCTGAGGCAGCCTGCAAGGAACTTCAGTTCTCCTTGCTGCTACGTGCATTTCTTCAGCGCTCTCCTGGCTGGTGTACTCAGGGGGCAGAATGTCTGGTTCTGTGGGCCCAGCCTATTCCCTTCTTATCACCGCTGCGGTTTTCCAAGGAATAATAATAGCTGTTCTGTTGAAATAGTCTGATATGCACAACCTTTAAGATTTCATAACATCCATGTGTCACCTTTCCCCTGTGAAGTTTCCCAGAGAGCTTTAAAACCATAGGACTACATGGATTTCATCTATATCTTGCGGCTATAAAAGAATTAATTTTAACATAATGCATAGGTATGCCCTGGGAATTTGTTCAGAAGGCTCAGCCAGTGCAGAAATCATCCAGTTCCTAACAGGGTTCACTGTTTTAGATCCACTGTTCTAAGGATGACAAATTTGGGGGCCAGTGTGATGCTGGACTAAGGCTGGGGAGACTCGGTTTCAAATCCCAGTTCAGCTATGAACTTCACTGAGTGACCTTTGGTCAGTCATTCTCCCTCAGTCTAAATTACCGTCCTGAGCTCCTTGACAGACGGATGGGATGAAAATGCAACAATCTGCACTTCCCTCTGAAAGCGGTCTGGGGCGCAATTCACAGTGGCTTTTCTAAAACACAGAGCTTAAAATGGCTTGGGATCTTTGAGTCACCTTATTACAGGTGGACACATTACATTGAAAGGTGAGAGGAGGCACTTGGCGGTGCATTCCTGCACCAGCCCAACCAGTATCAGATTATAGGCACTTGTTCTTGGTACCCACTCCTCACAGGCCCTCCACTGGCACTCTGCATAAGCATTTCAGAAGCAGAACCTGGAGATGGGAAGCATCATGAATGTCATGATGTCACTTCTGCTTGAGAAACCAGAAGTGACTTCACTGCATCCGCAATACTCTAAGATTTCCCCCAATTGGACAAATTTCTAGACCATCGCAGATGCTGTTGGGTCTTCAACCAAAGTGATGCTGTGCTGTTCACACTCACATCTTCCCCCCTTTCCTTTCACTGCTCCAAAGAGCAAGGTCAGGAACCTCCTTGGGCAACCTGGTAATCCTCCTCCTCCACAACCTAACTTCAAACGTACGAGGGCCTCAGCATCTTCCAGATTAAACAAAATGTTAAGCGAGCAATTTGTAGCTGTGTCCAAAGGAGAGAACGATAGGCTCTGCATGCTAAAACTATTGAAAAGAGACAGTTAACAAAGAGGTTGGTTACACTGCTAATGCTTTACAATGTGTAAAGCTCTGTAGTGGTTAACCCTCGTATTTCCCTTTAAAATTTTATTTTTATTGAAATGTATTTTCATTATGTTTAATAAGGGCCAATATTAGGCAGCAACCAACACCCTTACGTTACAATCATAAACAGCAAAACATTGATGGACCATCTCCTTCGATAAAGAAGTAAAAATGATCTTTCCATGTCGAATGTTAACTTTTCATGCTATAAGTCTAGCTTTAAGTCTATTACAAAATGAAGTCTCCTTCTTAGTGTAATTTCACCTTGTTATACTCATATTCCTCACTGGACTTTTTTCCTTGTCTGCTGCTCAGATGACTTGACACTTACAGATCAAGTATCCACTTTAGCAATTTGGTGGCGGAAAGTGCCATCAAGACACAGCTGACTCATGACAACCCTGAGTAGGGTTTTCAAGGCAAGAGACTTTTTTGGGCGAAAACGCATGGTCGCTTTAGCTTCCTTTATTCCCTGTTTCAACCAGGATTCAGCCAGGATCGCACGCATGCGTTTCGCCGAACGTGCATTTGATCCTGGCTGAATCCAGGCTGAAACAGGGAATAAAGGAGGCTAAAGCTACCCTGCGTTTTCACACTTTCAGAGGTGGGTTGCCATTCCCTGCCTCTGACCGGGATGAGAGAGTTCTGAGAAAACTAACTGGCCCAAGGTCACCCAGCAGGCTTCATGTGGAGGAGTGGGGAAAAATCTATATTATACAAATCTTTCCCATTTAGAGACTTCTCAGCATATGTAAGCCATAAAAAAGTAACATTTCTAAAAATGGGCCTGTTTTTGGCATCATCTTTTCATTTCTGATTGTCATGCCTAAGTTTGGTTCCAGATAAATAAAGTACTACTGAGGGAGCATGGCAAAACATTGTGCCGGGCATGTTGCTGGAGAGAGAGGCTGCTAATAAAAAGGTTGACATCATGTTGGCAATGGACATTTTTGGTTGTTTCTTTTAAAAAAAAAAAAATTAATGTGGCAGCACACAAAGCCAGCTGCTGGGTGATGAAGTTTTGAGGCTCCCCTGGTGAACCCCCAAAGCTATATTATTCTGCAGTATCCATAACAATTACCTCTTTACTCATAAAACCTATAGGGCGAAAACACACAGTCACTTTATCCTCCTCTAATCCCTGTTTCAGCCAGGATCCAGCCAGGATCGAACGCATGCGTTTCGCCTAATGTGCGTTCGATCCTGGCCCGTGAACGCACTAGCAACTTACCTCGCAATTTAAATGTGTCCAGTACTCAAGCATCCAACATGACTTAAAATTTCTGTCCCCACCGCTACGCCTTTCTCCGCTGTATTAGATAAAATCCGTATGTTTTCCCCTCGCGGCAGCATTCACGCGCCAGATCGAAGGAGCATTGTGATTGGCTGAGGTGGTAGCCTGCCGCGCATGTCCACTCGGTGCTTGAAACAAGGACGGCGATTGGTCCAGCGTGGGCAGTGAGGCGGGGGAACAAGGGGAGTGGGGGGAACAAGGACGGCGATTGGTCCAGCGTGGGCAGTTAGGCGGGGTGGTGGTGGATGGTGGGCTGGCAGCAGGAAGTGGATTGAAAACAGATTTTATGTTCACACTTCGGGCTCCGGGTGAGGAAAACGTTTAATTTCTATTAATTCGCCGTATAAGCGGATGCTCTTAACACGGAGAAATTGTGCTCTGGAGACGTCTCCGGAATCCTTCGGAAGAGATGAAGTGCGAACATGCAAGGAAACCCCGTAGAAATCGGAGCTGCAAACACGAAGTGCGGACATGGCCCTGGCTAAAACTGGGATTAAAGGAGGATAAAGCAACCATGCGTTTTCGCCCATAGTGTACCTCTTTCCACTGGAAGTACATTTATAGCTGGAGCCCAAAGGGGGGGAAAATGCATTGAAAATAGTAATCTCGGATGCCTTAAGGAACATAATGCGAGGAGCATTCAGGTCTTGCTTTCTTAATCATTTTTTTTAAAATATGGGCAGAGGTGAAATAATAAAGGAAGCATTTTCCTTTAAAACAGATAGATAGATAGATAGATAGATAGATAGATAGATAGATAGATAGATAGATAGATAGATAGATAGATAGATAGATAGATAGATATATCCAGTATACTTGCTTGGTGGGAAAGAACGGCATGGCTTGTAAAGGGGAGGGCAGACTTTATGCTTCCAGGAATTACTTAATTTGTTTTAAGAGCCTTGAGAGTTACCTGTCACAAAAGGCAGTTTGACATATGGAGCCAGTCAAATACAGGTGATGCTCGTCACAAAATGGTGGCTAGTACAAAAAATTACATCTAACATCATTCCATGGTACACAAAAAGAAAGGCGAACTCAGCCATGCAGCTCAAGGCTTTCATAGCCAAACCTACCTCACTGGATATTTGGGAGGGGAAAAATAAGGAGGGAAATTAGGTTGTCAACCTCCAGGTGAGGCCTGGTGATCTCATGGGATTACCACCCTGGAGAAAATGGCTTCTTTGGAGGGTGGATACTATGGGGTTATATCTGGCTGAGGCTCCTCCCCAAATTCCACCCTCCTTAGACTCCACCCCAAAATCAACAGGAATTTTCCAACCTGGAGTGGGCAACCCTAGAGGGAACAGCCATTTTCACCTTGGAAGAAAGGTGGGATAAAAATGAGAGAAATGGATAATGTAATATTTTTCTGCTTAAAAAACTTAGCTCAGAAAATACATGTGAATATTATCCAAATCCCATAATCTCATGACTGGCATTTTTCAGTTGAAGACATACAAGATCTGGAAGAAAACCAGTAATGTGGTACCAGAGTTAATATTTCTTTTACTAACGGCTATTGAAATGATTTTAAGGATCCTTTATTCTCCGCAGCATCTGTTATTGCTAGGAATATTTTTTCCTCCTCAGATATTCGTGGGGCATCCATTCTAGAACTAAAACTATATTCGGAACCCTGTTTCATGTTCAGATTTTGATTCAGGTAGTTTGGGAACGGCCTTTTTCTTTTCTTGTTTTATTACAGAGGCAATACGCTTTTAACTAATGCAGTCATGGCACTTGTAACTAGAATGTAATATGTTTTCTGCATTGCTCACAAAAAGGCTTGTAATAAATTAACCCAGAAAGCCAAACATGTAAGTTGACGTGGAAGCAGGCGGATTAGCAGTTATCCAGGACACACCACCAGAACTCCTTGCTTTATAGAAAACAGTGTTGTTTAATTTACAGTGCTCAGATACAAAAGACAAACCGTCACGTGCACTTCTCTCCACCAAACTTCCCAACACAGAGTTACAATTACATAGGCTTATATACAAAACTCCACCTGAAACCAATGAGGCCACCTGCAGACCTGGCCACAGTATTACATCATCCTTACTGCTTTAAACCGGTTAGTTGCAGTTCACCCTAGAACCTGCAAGGCTATTGCTGCCTCTTGCATCATCCTAGATGCCTCTGATCTGACAGCTACCTGTCAGCTGTCTCTGTCAGATTATTATGGGCAACTTGTTACTCTGACAGGCACCCCTACCTTCAGTTGCTTCATGAAGAAGGAGGAAAGGAGGCTGGAGTGTACACCCTTGCTCTGGGCTGGGAAAGGTGAAGCTGTTGTCTCTTTCTGGTACATACCTTCATGCTCAGCAGTTACTAGAAGATTCAGCAGTCTATGGTGCCTGCCTTTCGAAGGACCTTGCCTTCGAAATCTATCCAAAGGAGACTGAAATGACAGTGCGGAGTTGTATTTCATATGAGAAGGAAATAAACAGATGATCATAAAAGGAAGAGAGTGTAATTCACACCCCAGAGGAATTGTTATAGGAGGGATGCAGAATCCAATATTTTAGCTAGGCAAATGTTTCAATTTTCTTGAATGCAGTCTGCAGCTTCTAGTGTATTTTGCAAGCCAAAGTTCTTTTGCTCATGTCTTGCACGTTTAATCATCTGAAGATTTCCCCTCTTCCCTTTTGTTATTGGGATTCCAGTAATAAAAAAGTTACAGGTTTGACCATAACTGGATTAGGTTCTATAGAACCACGTCAGGAAGAGTCAGTTGTTTCAAGGTGTGAAATCTGCAGAGATGAGCCAAGCTACGAAGGGCTTATTCATGCGGATGGCCAAGCAAAACGGGATTCTGTGAGGAACGGTAACGCTCCACCCTCATCATTCATAAACACTCACTCTGGAAAGCTAAGCTAACCCCCAGCTGTGGTCTGTTTCCCTTGGCTTTTTCAGAAGACATCCCCGCTGAAACTTGGCTCTACTTGCGAAAGTCACAGTTTACAACTGTTGTTCTGATGTATTTATTAATTTTATCAAAATATACAAAAGAAATGGCTGGAGGAAGGAAGGAATCTAAATAAACGAGGTACTGGTTCCCATAATAAATTGCATCAGTCGTTTGTGTAGGGTACATGCGGAGGCTACTTTCTTTGAAAGGCATTGCAAAATTATCTCGCTTATTTGAACCAAATTTATTAAATTTAACCAATTCAAAATATTCCTGGCTCAAGTTAAAGGGTTTTTTTTAAATCCAAAAGCGAATCTTTCAATTTCCATTCATAAGCAATCTCTAGGAAAGCAGTCAGGAGCTGTTACGGATACCCTGGACTGCCAAAAAAAAACAAATCAGTGGGTTACAGATCAAATCAAGCCTGAACTGACCCTAGAAGCTAAAATGACTAAACTGAGGCTGTCGTATTTTAGTCACATTATGAGAAGGCAAGAGTCACTAGAAAAGACAGCCATGCTAGGAAAAGTTGAGGGCAGCAGGAAAAGAGATGGATCGACTCAATAGAGGAATAAAGGAAGCCACAGCCCTCAGCAAGACCTGAGCAAGGCTGTCAAAGATAGGATATTTTGGAGGACATTGATTCATAGGGTCGCCATGAGTCGGAAGCGACTTGACGGCGCTTTACACACACACACAGGAAAGCAAAAGTTAGCAGGTAGGTTCAAAATAATTTCCATATCTTTGGCTTTCAGATACTTTTTAAAAAGAAAAATGCATACACAGTCGTAGCTGGTAGAAGATAGTCTGCAATTTCCTTCACATTTATTGTTATCTCCAACTAATAGGATTTAATTTTTCCACAGTTTCATCACATACAAACATAATGAGCTGTGTCTGAATTACATTTCCATTACATCTTCAAATATAATTTGAAAACAGTTTTCTCCTCAACAAGACAAAGGTCTGTGCAGCCTTTTATATTTTCAGATTAGTGCTAATAGAGAAGGCTGAGACATCAAAGAAAATACATTCCCAATACCCTCATTTCCAGTTCCTCTGCCTCTACATCATCTTGCCCCATACCATTTCCCCCGCTAACTCAGTGGACAAACACTGGGAGTGGGGGGGGGGGGAGAGAAAAGCTGGAAAAATGCCTAGTTAAAAACGTCAAGCAACCCAATCAAGTTGGCAAATTAAATATTTTTAGACACAGTTTCTAAATAACCTTTATCCAATATATAGAATCTTTAAAGCTCTAAATGGTCTTGAGGCTTGTTGGATCAGACTAGTAGTCAATCTAATGCAGTATCCTGCTATACAATCTAATGCAGTATCCTGCTTTCCTCCTTCGTCATGCCAACCAGTTCCCCATGAGGGTTATCAAACGGCATAGGGAAGAAGAGAAGAAGAGTGGTTTTTTATATGCTGACTTTTTCTACCTTTTTAAGGAGAATCAAACTGGCTTACAATCTCCTTCCCTTTCTCTCCCCACAACAGACAGGTAGGTGAGGCTGGGAGAGTTCTGAGAGAACGGTGACTGGCCCAACTTCATATGGTGCCCCCCTTGGGGTTCTAGTATTATTGGAGAGGGAGAAAAGGTGCTCTATATCAATTTTCTCCACTCCATGCATAATTGTATGTCTTTCAGTAGGAAGTAAATCCCACCGATTCAGTGCCCCTGCCAGTGGGTCAATGGAGATAGGACTGCAGTCTTAGCCTTAGAGTCCTCTGAGGAGGTAAGTTAGGCTAAAGCCATCCAGCAATGACCAGGGCAGTTGGGGTGGAACAGAGGAAGATTTGAGCTTGGGGTTCCCATGTACAATTCCAAAACTCTAGCCACTGCACCACACTGTCTCTCCAAGTAACATGGCTAGACATCACTAAAAGTCAAAGGAAACCAACTGAAAGTATGAGCAAAAGAAATGGTTTATGTCATATCCGGCGAAAACACATGGTCGCTTTAGCCTCCTTTATTCCTTGTTTCAGCCAGGATTCAGCCAGGATCGAACGCATGCATTTTTGCCCTTGCTGCATCCCGTCCCTGATTTCTTTGCCATTTTGATTGATTTTTCCTTTGCTTTCCTCGGTCCGGCACGTAATGCTCACCACCTTGTAACTGGAAGGAGGAAAGTGATCATTTTTTATGTGTAGCTGAAAGGTTTACTATTCAAGAGAAAAATTCAATTCTCCCCGCCGAATGATCTGCTAGTTATTCCATTGGGTTGCATTGTCTTTTTTTGTTCCTTTCAATAAACAATCAACCCCACATTCACTCGATTATGAGCTGCTGATGCAGCATTGTTTAAGTCCAAGCCCTTTGTGTGTATTTTGGCAGAAACAGCATTATTTCTCTGCTCAACGTGCATATTCGATTGCCAAGAAACGTGGCCCTCTCTTGGGAGCACTTTTTGAAATGAGTGGCAAAACTGAATGAATCCCTAAATATACCCAGTGCTGACTGCATGTTGCTTATATGATTTCTTTCTCTTTCCAGTGATCTTTGTATGTATAAATGCAAATCCACAAATATTTGTGGGGGCCAATCAGCAAGATCTCTTGCCAGATCAATTCAGCAAAAGTTTTGCATGTTCTCCTGCCTGTGGATATTACAGATTATATGTTCAGCATGGAGTATGATTCTTTAGTGAGACCTTGAGCTTGTTTGGAGGTTCTAGCAGGGGAGCACAGCTATCGTATACCCTTGACCGAAGAATGGTACACTCCTTCTATCTGGGATGGTCGTCCTCTTCCACCGAGCGCACAGCTTCGGGAGGGACGCACATGGAGCCGTGAGGGAGGTAGGGGACACCCGCCTAGCTAGCCAGATCAGCCAAATCAACCCTGGTGATCAATGGGGTGACAGAGAATCTTTGACTGATTGATACTGTTTTTATTGTTTTTATTGTAAATTTATGTTACTCCTGATTAGATCTGTTCTTTTTTTGGGGTGGTGGTGGTCAGATGACCATAAAATAAATGATTGATTGATTAGGGTGACAGATGTCGCAGCCAGATCGCCCTCACATCCAGATCGTCCCTTCTACAACGACATAAGATCGCAGTACATTCTCCCCATATTGTCATGCTTTCCTGGGAGATCGGAAGAAGCTAAAGTTTCCCTTCTCTTAGCAGACTCCTCTCGGGAGATAACCACTCAAGTAGCCAAATTCTGCCTCCAGTCTAGTGGGATTCATAAATGGCTAATTGAAAATCCTTCCCCACAGAAGATCTTTCCTCCTCCTCTTCAAGTCATCCTTCCCAGAATCATCAACTTTTATTATTTTATTTTATTATTTTAAACCACTGGTTCCCAACCAGGGGTCCGTGGACCCCCAGGGGTCCGCAAGAACTAAATTAAGGTCCGCGAAACAAAGTTATAAACCCATAATAAATTAATATTTTCAATTAAAAGTTCTCTATTATAAAAATATATATTCAAATATTATTCTAAGTTTAATGTTTAACAGTTATGATTAAAGTTTATTTTCAAATTCTCAGAATTTTTATTTTGAACCTTGGGGTCCCTGCACCGAACAAAAAAATCCTAGTGGTCCCTGGTCAAAAAAAGGTTGGGAACCACTGTTTTAAACCCTTTATTCAGAGCTGATATTGTATTGTAATAAAACTTGACTGATTGCTTCTTTAGTGCTTCAGCCCTCCAAGCCAATTGGATTCTGGCTACAGACTTGATTCTTGGACCATTTTCATAAGTTGTTTAAATTTTTGAATTTCCTGTGTCTATGTCATTTAGGGGGGAAAACCCTACACTGCTTCAGTATTGCTCTCTTCTGCAGTAACATTCACAAGAAACATAATCTAGATTCACAGTCTTCAACAATGTCACATGGGAAATATCTTCAGTTTCTCTCTCGATTCACCCATCCCGACTAGCACACACTGTCAAGTTAAGGCTTTGAATGCTAGAAAACATAGGTGGTATTTGATGCCATGAACAAACTACAATTTTTTCGTGACATATATGAGCTGACATCTTCAGTCCTGTGTGATCTGATCCCTTCTTCCATCGCCTCTTGCGCACAGAGCCAAGAGTGAAGACTTCCTCATTCAGGAAATCTTCAGTGCAACCACAGTTTGTGTTGACATCCAAACTTGTGTTCTCTAACTGGTGGACTTCTCTGTCTGAGGAGACCAGGGCCCTGTGAGATCTGACCCAGTTCTGCAGGACCTGCTAGATGGAGATGTTCCACCAAGCACTTGGCTGAGGACTTTTGGCTGCTCTGTTACATCCACCAGTAACTGGGCAGAGCCCCGCCTCTTCTATATGGCCCTCTCCCCATTTACTTTGCAGGTGGTCTGTTAGTCTCATGAGTCAACTCTGCTGGGAGCTTACAGTACCATTTTTATTCTTTTTATTCTTTTATTATTATTATTTTATAGCGTTTAATCTGTTTTAACTGATCTTGGTTTTAAATGGATGTATATGACATGTTGTTACCCGCCCCAAGTAGGGTTGCCAGGTGCCTCTTTGCCACTGGCAGGAGGTTTTTGGGGCAGAGCCTGAGGAGGGTGGGGTTTGGGGAGGAGAGGGACTTCAATGCCATAGGGTCCAATTGCCAAAGCGGCCATTTTCTCCAGGTGAACTGATCTCTATCGGAAACAAAGATTTTTCTGTTGACTTTATTTGGACATACTCACTGACCTATAATACACTTGTGCCCTGCTGCATTATGATATAAATAGTGTAACATAACAGTGTATAATAATTGGGTTACTATATATAGTATGTTATAATACAAATAATAACTGATGTTATAATACAGAGATTGACTGTGTTAATATTGGCCTACAACTGTGTTCTTTGACTAGTACCTGGAGGTTGGCAACCCTACTTCCAGCTGACTTATGGCGACCCCTTATGGGGTTTTCATGGCAAGAGACGAACAGAGGTGGTTTGCCGGGGCCTTCCTCTGCACAGCAACCCTGGCATTCCTTGGTGGTCCTTGGTGGTCTCCCATCCAAATACTAACCAGGGCCGACCCTGCTTAGCTTCCGAGATCTGACAAGATCGGGCTGTACCATGCTGCCTGGCTTTGCTGGGAAAGGGCAGGGTATAAATCACATCAAATAATAATGGTGATAATGATAATTAAGATAACGACGACGACAACAACAACAACGACAACAACAACGATATATTCTGCTTCCTGAGTTGGTTTCCACTTTCAGACTTCAGTATGTATTTCAATGTCATTTTAAACCCACAATCCCTCTGGAAGATAGGTCATGCTGGGAAATAGTATTGTGCCTGTGGCCACCCAGTGGGTTTCATTCTTCTTCCAGGACTTGACCCGGAATCATTCACACAAAGATGTCCAAACTCAAATGCTGTATTTTCAACATGACGCTGACCCACATTCTGTACGACATTTCAAGTCAGCATCGTAGAAAATGGTGATGCAAGGGTAAAATGTCTCTGGAAACCAACCAAGCAACCCAGAGTTGCTCATTTTCCCAGAACAGCTGGGCAGTGAGCCAGTCCCAACTCAGGTCTATTTCAATTGGTAAGGCTCTTTCTATAAACAAGGGAGAAAATGCCTATTTAATGAAGAACATCCATTTCCCAAATCAGCACATTGCTGAGTAAATAAACGTATCAGGAGGTAAACAAGTGATGCTTAGCAGTTCCTTCTCATGCAAATGTCAGTAGTTGAGGGAGGCAGGAAGATTGTAAACATAACACCAAGGAAGACATTTAAATTAACCTACCAGTTGCTTGAGTAAAATCCAGCATTCTCGCTGTCATATGGACAAACTCCAAGCATTTATGTCTGCCTTGACGTCATGAATCATCATGACTTCTCCCTCTCCCATAATAATAAAACCTAGGGTCATCCACTGAAGCTGAAGGGTAGGAGTTACAGGACAGTCACAATGAAGTACTTCTTCATACAGCACATAATTAACTTGTGGAACTTACTGCCACAGGATGTGGTGATGGCCACCAACTTGGAAGGCTTTAAAAGGAGAGTGGACAAATTCATGGAGGACTGGGCTATCAGTGGCTGCTAATCATGATGGATATCAACTCCCTCCAGTACCAGAGGTAGTATGTCTCTTTATAGCAGTTGCTGGAGAGCACAGGCGGGAGGATGCTGTTGCAGGCACCAGATCATTACAGTTGTTTCCAGGAATAGTATTAGCAATCCAGGATTCTTATTACAAAGAAACAATCCTCCCTGAAAAAAATCCATGTTGTTTTCAAGTTTGGGTGCTTACCAAGATTGCAGCAGCATGCACATGCACACATTGTGCTGTTTTTTAATTCCACTGATTTCCCTGGCAATGGCATTCTTCCTTCCAATCAGATCCTTGGAAGGGAGGAGCGCAGAGCACATCCAGCCTTTGGCATTATCTTCAATGACTACTGCCGAAGACCCAGGAATTGTCTGTCCATTGAAAAGAACTGGGTCTGCAGTGCACGTGTGCAGAAACTCGCCAACTTCAGGGTCTGGTCAAACAGAGCCCCTTTGGAGCATGTGCGTGAAATTGGGGGGGGTGTCTTGAAAGAAGATGGAGGACTACATTCACAGTGATTTTGATGACATTATCTTCAATGACTGCTGCCCCAGACCTTCGAATTGGCTGTCCTTTGAAAAGAATGGTGTCTGCAGTGCGCATGTGTGGAAACTTGCCTACTTCAGTATCTGGTAAAATGAAGCGCCTTTGTCACATGTTCTTGAAATTTGGGGGGCCTTGAGAGAAGAGGGAGGACTGTGTTCAGAGTGAATTTGGTGGCATCGTCTTCAATGACTACTACCCCAGACCCTCAAATTGGAAAAATTTCAATGGAAAAAGAATGGTTCCCAAAATCCAGTACCCGAAAACACTACATAGATCACTAACTCGAACCAGTAATGTCCTACCCCAAAAAAGCAATCATAGTAAAAATGTCACCTCTGAAGCCCAGATCCAAAACCGTAATGAAATTTTTCCCAGTGCACACCCCTAGCAGGCATCCTGCTTGTGGGCTTCCTAGAGACAGCTGTTTGGCCACTGTACGTTTGTCCACTGTATGAACTATGTATGTGCTGGACGTACCATTGGTCTGATCCAGCACAACTCTTCTTGTGTTCTTATGTCACAAAATCCATCCTGGTAATTGCAAGAATCCAGCTTTCTCAGGGCCGATACACACTCTCTTGCTTTTAAAACCTACTCTTTTTTGTGCCCATGGTAGCTGGTCCATTCCAAAGGTTGCCTAATACATCTGGCACAAACAGAACCTGCAATTCTGCATGTTTCATCTTGAGCTGCATCAAGGAGTTCTAGCTCTTTCAGAAAGTCCGGGTTGCTGTATCCTGTTGCGTGGGAAAACATTAAGAGGGTGTGAACTGGAAGAGAAAAATAGCTGCCTTCAGTTTCTGCAGTAGCTTCATTGTTTTGTATGTGACGTACTGTTTGTTTACGACTCCCTTGTATTAAAACCAGAGCAGATTCTAGGTTTTGGGGCTCCTGGGCAGAAAGTGCCCAGAGGCCTCCTCTGCCCACCACCACACTCTCTGCTTTGTGCTTTTCTTCTTGCCTACCCCCTTGCCTGCCCTCTGGCCCTGTGCTCCCCTGCTTGCTTGCAAGCCCTCCCTCCACCGGTGCTCACAGCCAGCTGTCCCTCCTGCAGCCCTTTCCACGCATGCCACTGGGCATGCTACCTCTGTGGCTACCAGCAGTGCTGTCACAATTGTGCACCACCTGCATGCCCTTTAGGGTTGCCAGGTCCCTCTTTGCCACTGGCAGGAGGTTTTTGGGGTGGAGACAGAGGAGAGTGGTGTTTGGGGAAGGGAGGGACTTCAATGCCATAGAGTCCAATTGCCAAAGCGGCCATTTTCTCCAGGTGAACTGATCTCAATTGGCTGGAGATCAGTTGTAATAGCAGGAGATCTCCAGCTAGTACCTGGAGGTTGGCAACCCTACTGACAAAGGGAGCTTTGACTCTCGAAACCCGTACCCTGGAAATCTACCCTCTAAAACTATCCATATACTGAACTATTCATAAGACTCCCACAGTACGGTGCCTCTGTACGAGAGGACCCCTTAACATGTGCAACATACTTTGGACCGATAGACAGAATATTGAAAGCTCCCCTGAGTATTTATTCTTTACATTTGTGGAGGAAGAATCCCTTTTGTTTAGTTTCTCATTTTCTATTTCATGGTTACGTCATCTCTGTCATCTGGACCATTGGCCTAGGTTGCGTTATTGGCTGGACCAGACCCAAAGTGGAAGCAGGTGTTTACTTCAAGCAATGCCATCCTTCAATGTAGGAGAGCACAATGCCTTGGGGGAGGGTATTGCCCCACTCCAAATGAGATTTAGGATGCTGGGGCAGGTGGGGCGTGCAGATTAGGCCAATCTGTGTATATAGTATATGTGGGTGTTGTTGTTTTTTAAATGTTTGTGATAAGAGTTTAATTTTGTTCCTTCCCTTTCACGCTCTGATGTTGTCATGTGCATTTCCCTCCTCTATGGGTTTATCTGCCAAAATGGGGTTCACAATAAGATCCTGCTCATCTCAGGGGCCTTTGGCAAGCAGCTGATATTGCTGAGCTGTAAGCTCAACCAGAGGCAGCGTCCGTATCTAATCCTTAAACACAATAAACTGGCTTCTTTTTGGATTACATCAAATGTACTAAACGTTCACTTGTTAATTGTTTGCCTGTGTAATGAGGCAGTCGGGTCTTTGTGAAACAGGAAAATATTAATAAACATGATTCCCTTTCAATAACAGGTAAAATTAAATTTGCCTTGGGCTTAAACAAACGCTGGCAAGATGTGGAATTTAAAGACTTTCCCCTCCTCCTTATCTGCTCTGCTACTCTAGACACTAGGACTTGTCCACAGTGTCATGAATGGGTAGGGTTGCCAACCTCCAGGTACTAGCTGGAGCCCGCCTGCTATTACAACTGATCTCCAGCCGACAGAGATTAGTTCCCCTGGAGAAAATGGCCGCTTTGGCAACTGGACTGTATGGCATTGACGTCTCTCCCCTCCCCAAACCCTGTCCTTCTCAGGCTCCGCCCCAAAAACCTCCTGCCGGTGGTGAAGAGGGACCTGGCAACCCTATGAATGGGCTGCTGGTCAGCACTCATAAGAAAATTTTGTCTCAAACACACTTGAGGCAACTACTCTGAATTGAGATGAGAATCAGCATAGGTGATGCTGGATGCAAGCTGCGCCTTTTGGAACGATTGACCAGGTGTTGTTGGTTATTGCCAGTTAAGCTAAAAGCAAAAACACCAGGTCCTTCTGGGAACAGCTGAAGTATCATTTCCCTGGGTCCAGCACAAAGTTTTAATGCCCCCCATCTCATAATACAAGCTCGAGTGATGAAAAAAATTCTGTTTCATGACAGAAATGGGCTATGTGCTGGTAATGAGCTTGGGCCCTGAGCTGGGCTCCTCAGAATCTCCAGGCCTCCACTGTTAGGGTTGCCAACCTCCAGGTACTAGCTGGAGATCTCCTGCTATTACAACTGATCTCCAGCCGATAGAGATCAGTTCACCTGGAGAACATGGCCACTTTGGCAATTGCACTCTATGGCATTTAAGTCCCTCCCCTCCCCAAACCCCGCCTTCCTCAGGCTCCGCCCCAGAAACCTCCCACTGGTGGTGGTGAGGGACCTGGCAACCCTACTCCTCCCCCATGCTTGGGCCCTGCTTCTAGGTGCCAGTGTGGTATAGTGATTAGTGTTGGATAAGCCCTGAGCTCAGCAATGGAACTGGCTGAGTGACCTGAGGCTAGTTACTATCTCTCAGCTTAATTTACCTAGCGCAACTTACCTTGCAGGTTTGTTGTGGAGATGAAATGAAATGGATGGAGGAGATGGGTGGGTTGACATGAAGGCCACCAGAAAGAGTTCCAGTGGGCTGATGGCCTGGGATCTCCCAAATCTGAGGGTCACCCCTGCAGAGCCACCCCAGCTGAACGAGGGGTGGGCATGAGCTGGAGGATCTGAGAAGCAGGGCTTACTGTGGCAAGGGATAAGCTCTCTGGACCCATCCTCATCTGGCCCAGCCTTGCCACAGCAAGGGACAGCATGGGCCTGCCTGGCCTCACCTTGCCCAGCTCCACTTTGAGGTTGACCAGGCAGGCAATCCCTCCTTCCTTCAGGATGGCAAGGTCAGTTCAGCCTGGAGAATGGGGCAGGCTAGGGTAGGGCCATTTTCCGTTTCTCTCCCCCCCACAATCCACCCCAAGAGGTCACCACTGTGTATGACTCCTGGAGCTCTTTGGAAGAAGAGCAGGATGAAAGTGAGATAGGGTGGCTCCCAATCTGAATAATTCTTACTGTCTCCCTGTTGCATCTCTGCATGTGACTTATGATGAGCTCAATGAGAGATACAGAGCATCTGAGCCCTGCAGCCCAAACACATGAAAGGCTTCACACGTTTTGGCTTCTTTAACTTCTAAGAATGCCTGCCTGTGGTAACAGTTGCACATTTACATAGCAAGTGGGAAGCAATACTCACTAAGAGTGCCAGATAGATAGCTGTGTTAATTCTATAGCCACACAGTAAAACAGATGAAGTGGTTTTGACTAATGACATCTAATGCTGGAATAAGGTTTGCTGGGCTTCAAGGACTCTTGTTTTATTTAAATCACTAACCACTCAATTGCCTTTTACTTTTGTGTGTGTGTTAAGTGCCACCAAGTGGCTTCCGACTCATGGCAACCCTATGAAACAATGTCCTCCAAAATGTCCTCTTTGACAGCCTTGCTCAGATCTTGCAAATTGACGGCTGTGGCTTCCTTTATTGAGTCAATCCATCTCTTCTTAGGTCAATCCTCTTTTCCTGCTGCCCTCAACTTTTCCTATCATGATTGTCTTCTCCAGTGACTCTTGTCTTCTCATAATGTGACCAAAATACGATAGCCTCAGTTTAGTCATTTAAGCTTCTTGGGTCAGTTCAGGCTTGATTTGATCTATAATTCACTGATTTGTTTTTTTGGCCGTCCACGGTATCCGTAACACTCTCCTCCAACACCACATTTCAAAAGAATCTACTTTCTTCCGATCAGCTTTCTTCAATGTCCAGCTTTCACACCCATACATAGTAATAGGGAATACGATGGCATGAATTAACTTGATCTTGTTGGCCAATGACACATCCTTTTGCTTTTAGCACACAGTTAATTTCCAGGGTTAGCACATAATTTCCAAGCACATACTTAATTTGCATTTACGAAATAGTCCAAATGCACACGTTTGTGACTATATACACTCAATTTCTAGAGATGTGTGGAAGTACTGCTGCTCTTAGTACCACCCTCTTCAGTCTCAGGACTTGGGATTCTGGGAACTAGCCATTCTACCTTTACGCCAAAATGCCAAGCAGCCTTCAACAAAGCACTACTTTTCAGCTATCTTCTCAGGGTGACTAATGAAGTGAAACACCACTTTGAGCTTCTTGGAGGAATGGATTATTAATGTAAGCAGTAATAACTTAGACTTTATATTACCACGACTTTGAGAACAGGGATCACTTTCCAGAAGTAACTGTGTGGTTGTGGAATGAGCAACAGGCCTTAGTTCCTACCTGTATTGGGTGCCTTCACGGGCAAGATGACTTTCGACATTCAATAAGCCCTTGCTTATCCTGTCTGCTACTATTAACTGCTTTTTCTAAAAAATTGCTGTGTAAAGCTAGTCAGATTAATCCAACAAAACTGGAATTAGTTCCATCGTCTTCAGTGGTTTTTGCTTAGACAGGAGAGCTGCTAACCTTGTTGCAGCATCATTTCTGCACAGTGATGGAGTAATTATTATTGTTCTCAGGATTTGCAGGTTTGTTGCTGTATTGGCCAAAAAAAACACCTTGGTACCGGTCTTGCAGATGGGTCTTTGTGTTCCCTTTACAGAATTTTTTTTAGAAAAGTCAGAGGCATTCAGCATTCTGAAGCTAAGTGAAAAGTACAGCTGAAGACTTAAGATAATAGTGTAAAAAGCTTGTCTTAAATCCTTTGATTTCCCCCTTTTCAAATAAGCTACTGAAGTTCAACAAGTAGTGTCTGCAATACCTCTCCCCCGCCCCCGTGTAATGAGTATGATACATTAACACGAAAGCTGAAAGCTGCCATGGTCTGGATCCAATCTATTTGTTTGCTCTTTACGGAAAGAACAGCTTTGGTTCAGGGATTTCCAGCTGGTAAAACTTTCACTGTGTCGATTCAGTGTGAAGCAAATGGGCTCCTTGCAATGGTTCCTTGAGGATTTTCAAAGAAGCCGATATGTCAGATGTATCCAATTAGCAGAGGGCTGGGACAGTGTACAAAGGTCTAGAGGGGAAAGGAGAGAACCTTAACAGCAGTTTGTACAAATATATCTTGCGGTGGTAGATTCCATTCACTAAGAGTAGAGTGCATGAATTAGGGTTGCCAGCTCTGGGTTGGGAAATACCTTATTGAGATTTTGGGGGTGTATCCTGGAGAGAGTGAGATTTGGGGGGGACCTCAGCAGGGTACAATGCCATAGAGTCCACCCTCCAAAGCAGCCATTTTCTCCAGAGGAATAGATCTTTATTGTCTGGAGATCAGTTGTAATAGTGGGAGATCGCCAGACCCCACCTCTGAAATAAGATTGTGTTACTTTTATTGTGCAGGTGTTAGCACCTAGTTCACTTTTTCACAAACTCTGCTCAAAAGTATTTTCCTTCAGTAGTTATTTTGTCCTCACCGATGTATTTTATTGCCCTGACCTGGATGGCCCAGGCTAGCTGATCTTGTCAGGTCTCAGGAGCTAAGCAGGGTTTGTCCTAGTCACCAAACTATTTAGGGATATCTCCAAACTGGAAGAATGGGCATTAAAATGGCACATGAGATTCAATGTGAGCAAGTGTAAAGTGATGCATATTGAGGCAAAAAATCCCAACATCACATATACACTGGTGGGATCTGGGCTGGCAATGACAGACCAAGAGAAGGTTCTTGGGGTGGTAGTGGATAGCTCGATTAAAATGTCAACCCAGTGTGTGGCTGCTGTGAAAAAAGCAAATTCCATGCTGGCCCTAATTAGACAAGGAATAGAGAATAAAACTGCTGTTATCATACTGCCCTTATACAAATCAATAATGAGACCACACTTGGAATACTATGTGAAGTTCTGGTCACCACACCAGAATTGAATAGGAGATTCTGATTCTGCAATAGTAAATGGTATCCCTGTGGGGAACTTTGGAGAGGCCAATGAAAATGTACCACGTATAGAGAAGAAGTGGACCTTGTAAGATAGGTAAGGTATCATTTATTTGGGTTTGATTTATGTATGCCCTGATTGTGACTGTATTGATATATTCTATGATTCTACATTTAAGGAAGATTTTTAAAGCAGGACTGACGAAGAAACCCAAACGGCTGTCTGTTGATCTGCTGATCTTCCTCCATCGATAAGAGAAGCATATGTACAATATTATGGACATTATGGACTATGAGAAGGGTTCCTATATCTAAGAGACCCTTGGTTCTGTACTAAACCAACATTATTCTAGATATAGGCATCCTGGCTGTGGAGCCAGATTTTTGTTTGTATCTTGTTCAAGTGTGTTGTTGCACTTTAATATATAGCTTGTTAATTTCATACAGTGTGTAGCCGTGTAATTTTGGTAGCCTGCTGTGTCAGATTTGGGTTTGACTACTAGTAGTACACAGTGGTGTTGCTTTTTTTTTGTTACTAACCCCCAAGTACTAGCTGGAGATCTTTACTATTACGACTGATCTCCAGCCGATAGAGATCAGTTCACCTGGAGAAAATGGCCGCTTTGGCAACTTGAAGTCCCTCCCCTATGGCACTGAAGTCCCTCCCCTCTCCAAACCCCACCCTCCTTAGGCTCCACCCCAAAACCCTCCCACCAGTGGTGAAGAGGGACCTAGCAACGCTATACCTTTAGCTGTTCAAAATGTACATAATTTGAACAATACTGGTTACTTTTTAAAGGCAGAAGTGTGGAGACTAATAGAAAATAAAACAGGTTATGTGCGGAAACAGTTTATCTCTTGCTTAATGCTGTTTTCAGAGGTGAAGCCCAGATAATCCATAAAATTCCTGGAAAGGCTATCAGCCTACCACCAATCCTGACAGGGACTTCAAGCTGCACCCTCAGCATGACTTTGTCTGAGCAAGGTTATTGATGGATAGACATCAAGTGGTCACAGCCCAGTTAGCAGCCATGTCGGTTGACATTGTTGCCAACCTTCAGGTGGGGCCTAGAGATCTCCTGGAATGTCAACTGATCTCCAGATGACAGAGATCAGTTCCCATAGAGAAAATGGCAACATTTGGGGACCGACTGTACGGCGTTATATCCTGCTGAGGTCCTGCCGTTCCCCACCCTCCCGAGGCTCCTGCCCCAAACCACCAGGAGTTTCCAAAAAGTTGGCAAGTCTAGTTGACAAAATGGAGGCATGAAAGTTACTCCAACCATAATAAATCAGGCAGTTTCTCGGGAAGTAGAATGGTTACTAGTTTAGGAATTAAAAAAAAGGGGCAAATCAGAACGGCTATTAATTTGCTGCAGTTCCTTTGGTATCTCTAAACCAGATGCTCATTCCCCGAGTTACGTTCTCTTTGCCATGCTACCTTGCAGCTGTCTGACAGCTCAAGCTCACAGACAAAGAATCAAAGCCCGCGATCTTTTTTTGGAAAGGACGAACGGGGCTTTGGTTGAGAGCGGTTTTAGTTCAGGAAAATAATAAAGCCAAACAGTTTTAATGAAAGATCAGCTTTAACTTCAGTAATCTAGCCAGACAACAGCAGGATGAGGAGAACGTTTGATGTAAAATCAGGGTCATGCCCTGAAAATCAGAGACAGACTTTGCGAGGGGTGGGTGTGAGCCATTAAAAAGGAAAAGAAACCTGAGACAGGTTGCTCCGGCGCTGCCAAGGCCTCTCTGCTCTTTCTCTCTTCTGTGAAAGTCTGAGTCCCCCCTTTTTTTTCAGTCAGAAGAAAGAGAACTGCGAAATGGATAGGAAATCTAGGAGACTAATTTCAGAGTCCCCGTTGATCATTAAGCTCATTGTGGGGCGGAGGGGAAGGAAGTTCATATTTTTTGAAGTGCAATTTTGAGAATAGATGAAATGACGGCACCGTCGCAGAAGCCCTTCCATTTACTTCAGAGCAGGTAAAAACGGAACGGCAGTAATTCATAGTTCCCTTCCTTCCTTTCACCTCAAAGCTGGAAGAACAGCATCTGGGTAGGAAAGGGCAATTCTTTTTTAAAGGGATGAAAGATCATCGGTCTCTCTGCAAAGCCATATTTCAGGGCTTCGTATAACTCTCTTCAGCCAGCATTCGAAATAAGAGCACACCCCAACCCAGTGCTCGCCCCCAGCAAATTACTATTTGCTTTGGGACTAGGGTTGCCTGGTCCCGCTTCACCGCCGGCAGGAGGTTTTTGGGGTGGAGCCTGAGGAGGGTGGGGTTTAGGGAGGGGAGGGACTTCAATGCCATAGATAGGGTTGCCAGGTGCCCGGTGGTGGCGGGCAAACCCTTGGCAATTCCCCCCTCTGCCCGCCGACCAGCTGAGGGTCTGTGGGCAACCGTGCACGTGTGCATACACGCTGGGGCACGTCACTTCCGGTTCAGCCTCCTCGCGAAAGGCCTTACACCACTCAAACTCCCAGTTTGATCCACTCAGCTCTGCCCCCAAACCTCCTGCCAGAGGAGAGGGGGGACCTGGCAGCCCTAGCCATAGAGTCCAATAGCCAAAGTGGGCATTTTCTCCAGGTGAACGGATCTCTATCAGCTGGAGATCAGTTGTAATAGCAGGAGGTCTCCGGCTAGTACCTGTAGGTTGGCAATCCTATTTGGAACATGTAGTCCCTGCCCCTGGGGGAAAATACCCCACCTTTCCAAATTAGTTTTAAGTATGATTTAGAATTGTATGTTCAGCAGCAGTAATGGGGCTAATGGTATTAGGAGCTGTAGGTGTGGGGTGGTCGTCATTTCTTAATGAGCACATGTACTTGCCTCTGAAATAAATACAGATAATGGGCGAAAACGCATGGTCGCTTTAGCCTTCTTTGTTCCCTGTTTCAGCCAGGATTCAGCCAGGATCGAACGCATGCGCTTCGCCGAATGTGCGTTCGATCCTGGCTGAAACAGGGAACAGGGAACAAAGGAGGCTAAAGCGACCATGTGTTTTCGCCCAATGTTTCCCTTTCCCATACCTGGATAGGCCAGGTTAGCCAGATCCTGTCCGAGTTAGGCCAGGTTAGTAATTGGATGGAAAACCACCAAGGGATACTAGGGTCACTATGCAAAAAAAACCCTATGGGTCGCCATAATTTGGCTGTTACTTGATGGCAAAAAAATATTGCATGCTCCGGCTGGATTGTCCACTGTGTTTTATGTTTCAAGCGTCTGCACGGTTATCTGATTAAAATGTTTATAAGTTGACACTATCTTTTAAAAAAGAGTTTTACACCTCCCCCCTACTTCATCTGCTCTGAGAAGAGAAGGAGCTGTCTTCATGATGATTATTGATAACAGCACCATCAATGTATATGGTGATTTACAGAGTATAAGGAGGCAGGTTCCTGTCCTAAGAGGCTTACAATTTAAATTTTGCCATAAGCAAGTCAGTGGGAGATAGGGTTGCCAGGTCCCTCTTCACCACCGGCGGGAGGTTTTTGGGGTGGAGCCTGAGGAGGGTGGGGTTTGGGGAGGGACTTCAATGCTGTAGAGTCCAATTGCCAAAGCGGCCATTTTCTCTAGGTGAACTGATCTCTATCGGCAGGAGATAATTTGTAATAGCGGGAGATCTCCCGCTATTACCTGGAGGTTGGCAACCCTAGTGGGAGAAGAGGAAAGAAGTGGTGAGAATGAGCAGGGGAGGAATATGCATTTGTCCCTGTAACAAGTGTTTGGCCTAGGGTTGCCAACCTCCAGGTGGTGGTGGGAGATCTCCTGGGATTACAACTGATCTCCAGGCAACAGAGATCAGTTCACCTGGAGAAAATGGCTGCTTTGGAAGGTGGAGTTTATGGCATTATACCCCACTAAAGTCCCTCCCCAAACCCCCTTCTCCTCAAGTTCCACCCCCGCAAAATATTTTTCAGATATTTCCCAACCAGAGCTGGCAACCCTAGTTCTGGCCTTTGTTTCAGTGGGGAAGATGGACAGAAAATTCAAGTTTTGAGGAGGGTTTTACAGAAAGTGAGAGAGGTGGTGCTGGAGGTTCAAAGGTCATGAGCCGCAAGGTGTCAGGATAGAAAAGCACAGAGATAAGGGAGAGCAAGGCTTTGAAGATAAGGCTTTGAAGATAAGGATGAGGAATTTGCGTTGGATATGAGAGCAGATAGGAAGCCAGTAAGGAGATGTAAGAAAGGGTGTACCATGATCAGAATGATGAACAAGGTTTTGACTGCAAAAGGCTGGATGGCAGTGAGAAGGCATGAGGGTGGAAGAGCAGAGAGGATGCAGTAGGTAAAAGACGACCAGATCATGAGCCAGAGGTTTTGCTATAGGAGGGAAGAGGAAGGGGAATATTTTTGCAGTGTTGTAAAGGGAAAAGGTACATGAGTTAATGGCAGATGAAGTGTATGTGGCAAAAGAGGGAGAGGAGGCAGGGCTTTATACCACACTGACATAGCAACCAGCTGACCAGCATTATACAAATCCAGATTCTACTGCAATATAGAAAAATGGGTTTCCTCTGAGCTACAACCAGAGAGGAAGATAGCAGGTAAAAGTTAGCTAAAATGTGGTGGGTTTCCATAGCAGGGTTATTGCTGCTGAAACTATGTATACCTGTACACACCCTAACCACTTCAAATGATGCCTTTCAAATTCTGCTTAAAATTAATATCCTGGGCTAAATGAGAAGCCCCTCAACTGAAGCACAGCATCTGAAAAAGCAGCTCAGCAGTGTAGCTCTGAGCTGATTTTAGGATCACTTCACCATCTTGCTTTTTTGAAAACTATTTAGAAACACAGATTGTAGGGAAGAAAAGGTTATTTTGCACAAGTCAAGCAAACTAGCCAGAACGTATGGTACAGGGCAAGGGCGGGGAAAGAGTAACTCCAGATTATACTGCATTTTCCAAAATTCTTCTCTAAAGTCCTGCTGTATGGCCAAAATGGCACTGAATTCCTAAAGTGTGAAAATACCCATGGACTATCAGATCAGACATGCCTCTGGGAATGGGAGGAGGTGGGCAATTACTAAATTGAACTTGCAATTTTCATATTTCATTCAAATTATAAACTGGTTATTTATAATGAAAGTATGAAAGTAGCCTTCGTTGGGTGATGCATCAGAGAAATAAATGTTAGTCCTGTCATTACTATTCTGAAGTAGTGTTGAGAGGATGGAAGATTAGATCTAGATTCCATCTCGTAAAAGTTTATGCATGCAAAGGAAAGCTGTCACAAGGAAAGCTTATTAAATGCAAAGGAGACAAATTGGAACTCTGATATTCAGTTATTATATATGCAGATTAGCATTTGCATGCTTTTTTTGTTTACCCCATTTATGTATCAGCAGCAAAATAAGCACCATCTCTTTAAAGCAGAGAGCGTGACGGTGACTGAAACATGGTAGTTCTACTAGATAGCTTGCATGTAGCCATTCAAGAGTCTATAAAACATGCTGATTTTGGCTCTGAGCCATTTGTCATGGCACTCTGCAGTTTGACCAACACATGTAAAGCGACAACAGCCCCCAAATCCCACAGAACCTTGGTTACAATAGTAACTAAGAACTTTAGGAATGCAAGCATTCAGCCCAATGGCTGTGCCAAAACCAATTCTGGGTTCATTAAGGTTTACCAACAAATTATTCCCAAGCTTTATTACAATGTTTACTTCCTATCTGAATTAGCAAAGTTCCCATAAGATCATTTATTTTCTTCTGTAGAGGAGAATGACAGTCATTTATGATAATTAAGAATTAGCTCTCCTGTAATATTCAACGATGGCCAGGAGAACGAGATATGAAGGAGTCCAAAGGAGAGACCACTTCCTCAACCTATGTCTTGACTTCCCCCTTCACTTCCCTGAATGGGAAGAACAGCACAAATATCCTTTTTTTACTTGTGGAAATATCCTTTCAATTAAATTAAGGAAGCTCTGAAAGGACCGAGAGCTCCACGGACAAACACATGTGCCAGATCTAGAAAACTTAGTACGATGTGTGTACAAAGGTCTAGAGATCCTTGCTTAACCAGCTGGTCCACTAAGTGCAAGTTTGTGAACCAGCTCCAGCTCCTTGCCTCCAGTTCCTACTCCTTGTTTCCGGTTCCTAGCTGCCAGCAGCGATCAACACTCCCAAGCCTTGCTAGCTAGGCCTGAGGGCACTTCTCCGGGGGAAGACCTGACTGGCCGGCCTGTAGTGTGCAGGACACCAGTCACTGATGGTGCTCCATCGGTTGTACAAGCAAGTATGTCCTTGTGGAATGTCCTTGTCTTTGAAGAACTGCTCAACAACATGAAATACTCTTGCTTATACTTCTATACCATGTTCAGATAATTTGTTGGATTTTAAGTAATTGACTCCAGATTACTAAATGTGGAACTGCTAAGTGAAGTTTAAACAAGACATTGGGAAACTAGTATGACTTCATCAAACTCATCCATTGCATTAAGAATTTACTGAATAGTGTAGTTACTAAATGTGGTATCTAAAATTCTTGCTAAATGACTATCTTTTCCTTTCCTTTATTCCTTAGAAGCTCCTTGATCCATTGATCTTGAGCAGCATATATCTAGTGTTTGAGGGATATAAGGACTGAAACAAATCTTGCCACTGACAATGTAGCCTTGGGATCCCTATCACTTAGTAGAAAAGGCATTATGTCAGACACAGAGGCATTAGATTTGTATGTTAAAAGGGGGGAGATATAATGTGATCGAAGTTCCTCGTAAAAGCGGCATTCCAAAAGGGCATGAGCTAGTGAATTGATAGAGCCAGAAGAGCAAGGACAGGTCCTGTCTGGATATGGTATATTCAAAATTCTGACCTGTATAACCATAGAGGGGTTAACATTCAATCTAGCTAAACAGAAGGCTCTAGAAAGACGAGGAATTGTCAAATAATATGTATAAGAAGGCAAACCACGTGGTGGTGGTATTCCAAAGAACTGGGATGAACAAGCGCGACGAGCACGAAAAGTAGAGCTGTTATAATCAAGCTCTTTAATGCGCTTTTTAATTTTGGTGAAAGCTTCAGTTTTCCCAAGATCTAATAACATTTCCTGTGAGAAGCCCAACAATAACAGTTTCTCATCTGAGATTTTTTGCCATGAGGATTTAAAAGGGTCATGCTTCAGAGAAGCTAGGAACCCCTCAGTGCTAAAGCACAATTTAAGGTATAAAGGCAGCCAACCATACCCTAGCTTCGAGTGACATTTGGCCAAACTCGGAACGAAGAGTAAAGCCAGCAACACATCGAGGGGCATTTAGGAGTTTTCGTAAGAACTGAAGCAATGGACGATCTATAGATTCATTGACAACTGTTATCCAGATGGCAACACCAAAAATCACACCATCTCTGATGGGCCTTTCTTTATTTGTTCTTTCTCCTGCTAGCTGCTGAAGTGTCAATGGGCAAGCTTATTGGAGGTGGGAGATCTCTTACCCCCAGCAGGCGCATGGCAGTCCCTAGTCACTGCTGCTACAAATGCAGCAGCCTTGTCACTGGCAATGGAGCCTCCGAATGGCAGTTTTGTGCATACTTCCCTTCCTCCATCAGCCACCTTTGCTTGCCTGTGCCTCTACCCCATATAAGAGCCCTATGGCACCGAGTGCTAAGCTGCCCTACTGCAATCAAAGCTCTGCTCACGACCTGAGTTCAATCCCGACTGAAGTTGGTTTCAAATATCCGGCACAAGGTTGACTCAGCCTTCCATCCTTACCAGGTCAGTAAAATATTCTAAAGAGACTGAACACTGGGAATCCTGCTGGCATCCAACATTATGTTATATTGAGAATGAGATCATTAGGTAAATTAATGTGTTTTCTTCATATATTTATTATTATATTTAATGACTAACATATTTAATGTACTTATTAATTTTCTTTGTATTTTTGCAGTGTATAATAATAATAATAATATAAAATTGCTCTCCTGTTTCTGCTGACAGAAATGTCTTTTACAAACAGAAAACATGGTTAGGATCCACCCCAGTGTTCTTAAGTCATGCTTTGGGTTGCTTTACTACAATTGTGTTTGTTTCTGATGTTTTGTTACTTTTGGACACCACCTTAAATACTAAAGTTTTGTTAAAGGAGGCCACCAATCAACAACGGATAAAATGCCACTTAAATGGTTGTTACAGATGCTTCTTTCCTCCACATCTCTATAGAAAGCAAATTGAGAAGACTGTGGTTTGAATAAGGTAATGGCATAGGAGACAAGGAAAACAAGGGTTCTGGATTAGCACCAGGAAGCTGTTTGTTTTCTGAGCTGGCTGCCTATCCGTCTGCCTCTTCCCATCCAGGAGCATCACACACAAGGCAAAGTCCTCCACTCCTCCTTGCTGTCATCTTGTGAGCCTGATAGGTGATGAGAAACATGTTTGTTTCCTGTTGCTGAATAGCCCATGTCACTACAGGAAGCAGTTTATTAACTTGGCCTCCAGCTTTTCCTTTCTTTGTCATTCCTTTGGCAAAAGGGTATCTTGTGAGTTGAGCCTTTTGTTCTGCATAACATGTAAAAATGCACTAGATTTCATGGCAAACTTTTCACTTCCTTCATTTGCAAGGACTGCAATGATCACTGACGTTTCCTGGGACTGCACCTGTGCAAAAGGGCTGCAGTAGCTGGGTTAAAGGCACGTGGCACAAGACCTCCCAGGACCAGTTTAGAGTTGGATTCATCACCCATTACAATGTGTAATGATGCATACCAATCAAGTAAATATGCTTCACCAGTCATTTGATGGTTGCTGGTAATGCCTGATGCCATCCGATTTATTAATAGGTTTGCCAACCTCCAGGTGGTGGCTGGAGAGCTCCTGCTATTACAACTGATCTCCATCCAATAGAGATAAGTTCACCTGGAGAAGATGGCTGCTTTGGCAATTGGACTCTATGGCATTGAAGTCCCTCCCCTCTCCAAACTCAGGCTCGCCCCCAAATCTCCAGGTATTTCCCAACCTGGAGCTGGCAACCCTATTTATTATCAGTGCAATTCTAAGTTTAGTTACATACTAAACAGTTGAAATCAATGGGTTTAGAACAGTTAAGTCCACTCTGGATTGCACTGTTAGTTTCTGTGTTATGCCTATACCCTGCTCCACCTTCAAAAGGTTCTGAGTATCTGCCCTATGGCTTTCAGACAGTCTCCATGTAAGCTTACAGGGCCAAAACGTCTTGGCTTCAGCAGGATATCTTCAGACCATATTTTGGACCATTTCTAGATTTGTTTCCAGAAACAAAACTGCTCTGATTCAGTTTGTCAAAATAAACATGATATACAACGCTGCTTAAAAATACCTGTATAATTTTATTATATGTTATTATACACATTTTATTATATAAAATCAGAAATGTTTCAATGCTTCTATACAGATAATCCAATAACACTAAGACCATCCTACTTTATTAAACCAGAAGAGAATGGGAAGAATTGGAGTACCTGGTGGATTTTCTTTGCTGACTTCTACTTAGGATTGCAGGATTTGTTGGCAGTAATGTTGGCACCTCTCCTAGAGTCAACACATTGGCCATTCATGTCTTAATTAATGTAAATGCATACATAGTTTCAAACAAAGAAGAAATAGTTTTGGATGCATTCAGACGTCATAGGTGTCAAGACCAAGCAGTGAACTGTGCCAGCCTTGAATACTGTTGCATCTCTTGTCTTCACTATACATTATACTTTTCTTGGGTCCATCCCCAAGTCCGGTGGACAGACGTGGTTTGGGAGTTCCTTGCTTCCCAGGTACATGCAGACCCACTTCAGACGGGGACTGCAGAAGACAGAGCTTGAGGGCTTCATCCTCTTCTGCCCACGGTTTCCCAGTCTGAAATAGCCCTGGGAGCTGCTGTTTCACCAGCAAAGACAATGTAATGTGTACTGATTGGCTACATTTTGCATTTTCCCAGTAGGGCAAATAGCAGCAACCTGGGGCTGTTTCAGATCAGGAGATCAGATCAGGCTTTGGGGGAAGGCTTAGTTCCATCTCTTTATGCGCCATGATCCTGAATGGAATTGGAGCCACACATGCCTGGGAAACACGAAATTCCCTGATCACTTCTACCAATCTGATCTGGGGATGGACTTGGAAACAGATCTAATGTAGTTAGGCTCCAAGTCAGTGGACAGAGCTTCACTTTGGGGGGATGATTGAATTAAAAATAATTCCTAGTTAAAAGTAGAGGTGTCAGGTTGTCCCTATGGTGGGCAGCCTTCTGCTCAGGACTCCAGGCTCCCACTGCTGCTCAATTAGGGTTGCCAACCTCCAGGTACTAGCTGGAGATCTCCCGCTATTACAACTGATCTCCAGCCGATAGAGATCAGTTCACCTGGAGAAATTGGCTGCTTTGGCCATTGGACTCTATGACATTGAAGTCCTGCCCCTCCCCAAACCACACCCTCCTCAGACTCCGCCAAAAAACCTCCCGCCAGTGGTGAAGAGGGACCTGGCAACCCTATGCACAATGGAGTAGCAGGAGCAAAATAAGGGGAGAAATTAGCATTACATGACATTGCGACATCATTTCTAGTTGCATACCTGGAATTTATGTTATGGCACTGTGTAACACTCTACAGATTTCCCAAATCTCTATGGTAAAAAACAGAGATCTGGGAAATTCCTAGGGCATTGCATGATGCCATGATGTCACTTCCAGGTACCAAACAGGAAGTAACACCATGCAACATCAATTTCCATAGTCCTCGCCCCCTAGATAAAAGAGATATGTGCTTTTCTACAATGTGATATTTTATGCATGATCTGAAGATATATCAAAAGGGACATTTCTTTGCTCATAAGAAAGAAGAGGAAGAGGAGTAGGAAGAAGAGTTGGTTTTTATACCCCACTTTTCTCTACCGAAAGGAGTCTCAAAGCAGCTTACAATGCTTAGCACCCTTGCCTGCCACATGTTTAGCCTTGAATGGATCTGTGTGATTCACCGCTGCGATGGGGAATATCAAATTCCATGCCAGGGTACTTGTCCTGTCTTACTGTCCCTCATCTCCGGAGGGCATTTATGTTAGCCCGTTTTAATGTTGTCCCTTCTGCTATTCTGTATGGGAGATACAAGAAAATTCCATACTCTGCTAGGGTGTGTAAATGTGCCCTGGGGAAGATAGAAAGTATTGACCATATGCTCTTGTATTGTCCATTTTATTGTGAAATTCGTGCGGTCCTTTTAGATCCCTTTCTCTCAAATCATGTAGATCAAGCTGATGATAGTAAGATCAAATTGTTGTTATCCTCCTGAGATTCTGAGACTATTGAATCTGTGGCTAAATTTTTTGATGAAATTGTTAAGAGGTGGAGGTTAAATGATGTTTAGAGGGTTGGTTTTATTTGATCGACTGCTTGATGGTACGCCAATAAATGTATTGAAATTGAATGGATCTGTGGAAAGAAGATTTAGTATGCTGCTTCAAGGGGAGCCTTTGGCAGCCAACAGATCAGTTGCGCTCATATGTTGTAGAGCTCCTATCTAACAAGGGTTCCTTTGTAACTGGCAGGCTGCAATCCTGCCTCCCTGTTCACAGAATTGCTCAGTTTATTGCATCACTAAGCAGGTTGGGGTGTGTACTTTGCTGATGCAAATTGCAGAACTGCAAAGCACAGGCGCAGAATAATCCAGAGAGAGGAAGCATAGGCCATTGATGCATGGGAGGTTTTGCCTCAGATTTGCTGCTCTGTAGATGCACATTTTCCCCGTCCGAATTCTCAGAACTCAAAGGCCATTTATGCTTGGTAATTAGCAGTGTGTTCCAGGCTGAATTGCCCCACAATTCAGAGTGGCAAATCCAAGGCAAAACCTCCCATGCATCAATGGCCATAGTGAGGGAAATATGCTAGAAGATACATCCCCTCCCAAGTTGCCCCCAAATGCAGGCCTTTCTGCGCTTGTGTAGTTCTCTGTTCCTTGTCTCTTCTGTCTAAGTCTATTGGTGTAATAAAACATAGACATCCTGAGCATGACTAGATATTAATATTGACTAAGCAGCTTTCCCCTGTAGAAATTCATGCTAAATCCCGTTACCATAATGCATAAACATGAGTCAAACGAACAGCTATGTATTTACATGCATTTATCCAGAATTCATAAATGTTTTACCATCAGTGCTCTTACTTCAGTTAAAAATTAAGCGGTCAGCCTGCCCTAGAGCAAGAAACAGAAGCAAAAGAGTTAGAAATGTGTGAATATTACAGGGAGGGTTAATTAACCCTTGAATCTGGGTCAAAAAACAGTATTTTGATACTCCAAGTAATAATTTAAATCACTGAAGACGAATTTGTGGTAAGCTGGAATTGTCCCAATGCTGTTGAAACGCAGACAGGAAGAAATACCTCTGTGTACCATCCCTCTAAGCCAGTGATTCCCAACCTTTTTTTGACCAGGGACCACTAGGACTTTTTTTGTTCGGTGCAAAGACCCCAAGGTTCAAAATAAAAATTCCAAAAATTTGAAAATAAACTTTAATCATAACTGTTAAAACATTAAACTTAGAATAATATTTGAATATATTTTATAATAGAGACTTTTAATTGAAAATATTAATTTATTATGGGTTTATAACTTTGTTTCGCGGGCCTTAATTTAGTTCTCGCGGACCCCTGGGGGTCTGCGGACCCCCGGTTGGGAACCAGTCCTCTAAACAATCTGGACTGTATAACTTACCCATTTATTGATTTGGGTGTAATACAGGAGTGTTCAAGACAGGTACTTCCCAATAATCTTAGATGGGTTTTGTTACGTATGCAGCGGGAAGATGGAATCATGTTGCGCTTGGAGCCTCTCCAGGCTCCTGCGTTTGTGTGTTCCAATTGGCTCAAGGGGCTGCAGCCGCCCAATCACGGACTTGGGGGCGTGGCCCCAGGCGGTCGAGTGGGCATATAAGTGGGTGTGT
Source organism: Euleptes europaea (assembly GCF_029931775.1). NCBI lineage: Eukaryota > Metazoa > Chordata > Lepidosauria > Squamata > Sphaerodactylidae > Euleptes > Euleptes europaea. The sequence goes on from NC_079318.1 coordinate 24,169,741, forward strand.
GTGTTGTTGCACAGTTCTCTAGTTCTGTTCTTGTTCACCTGATAAAGCAGTTGCTGTTGGAACTCCGTCTCCGGTCTCGTGTATCATCCACGCATATATAATAGGTTTGCAATAGACTGATACCCCGGTCAATATGTGGAGCGTGGTGGAGGTGCATGTTCCATGTTGCATCTGGTTCTTCATGTCCTTTTAGGTTATTCCTGCATAATTCACCAACCCCTGTTGCCCTCTTAACTCTTGATTTATTGTAATTGAGAGAACAGTGACAAAGGAGCTAAACATTTTGGGGTGGGGACCAAAAATGACCTTCCTATGCTAAGATCTTCCTTTTATTTGTATTTCCTACCCCATATTTTGATGCCACAATGTTGTGAATTTCCCCTCCCCCCCCCCGGCACCTCATTGGCTGCAGTTGGAGGGGATGAAACACGGTGACATCACAATGTGCTATTTAAGGCAAACGACACTGTGTTACAGGAGAAGAACTCCATGGGAATTACGGTTGCCAATCTCCAGGTGGTGGCTGGAGATCTCCTGCTTTTACAACTGATCTCCAGCCAATCGACATCAGTTCACCAGAAGAAAATGGCTGCTTTGGCAGTTGGACTCTATGCCATTGAAGTCCCTCTCCTCTCCAAACCCTGCCCACCTCAGGCTCCACCCCCAAAATCTCCAGATATTAGAGTTGGCAACCCTAATTGGAATTCTGTTCTCCATGGCAGTGCTGGCTATGTTTCCTATTATGTCTAAGTTTGCCATTACTTAACCAAATACTTGAGAGTTGAATGGATCCATGCAGAATTTGGTACATGATGAAACAGTCGTATGATTGTGCCCGGCCTGCAAACCTGCACAGGTTCCACTGTACATTTGATTTCTCTGCTTTTAATGTGAGGCAGAATTCTCACACTGTACCAGCACATCTTATAACAGTCTGATGGAAGCCATCGCCTTTTGTATCTCTTTGTTCACACATCATTTGCACAGGGGTAAACTTACTCTAGAATCAAGAGGTCACTTGTAGAGATTCCTATATGTACAAAGTTTGGAAACTGGAAACGAAGCAAGAGAAAAGAAGACCTTGTTGTTTTGAAAAGAGAAAAAGAGAGGGTTGAAAGTGTAGACCAGTGGGCTTGACATCTGTGAAAGGATTTTAAGGGTCATGGCGGGAGAATATCTGGGAAAGCCCAGTTTGATTAAAGGCAGGGACAGCACATGTTAAGGCATAGGCAGGTCATGTCATGCTTAACTAGCCTGCTGGGATCCTTTGAAGATACTCCTGCCATGACAGATAAGAGGAATTTAGTGGATTTAGAATATTTTGATTACCCAGAAGCAACAGACAGGATTCTAGGCTGGAGATTAATGACTGTAGTTTTTTTAAAAAGAAGAAAGAAACAGGACAGAAGGTGGTGCAGCCAACAGTGTGAAAAACAGGCTTATAGGAGAAATGGAAGACTAGATGGAAAGAATTAGTTCAAGGAGGAAGCGTCGCAAGGGTATCAGTTAAAGGGCCAAACAACGTGTCAGATGGGAACTGTGTGATAGAATATTTTCTTTATGGTTAACATGTGGGAGGGGGTTGCACTGGGCTACAGTGCTGGGCGAGGGCTGAACTATATCTCATGCCCCATTTCCCCAATAGAAAGCACATGTACCCCCAAAACAGCCAGTAGACCCAGTAGGGGTAAAGATGGGTGTATGTATACTCTTTTCCTCTACTGTAGCTGTGGGGTGGGCAAGGCATTTCTACAGGGGAAATGACATGGGTGGAAAGGGTGAAACCTCCCTTCCCTTAGTGCCTTGAGGCTTACTAGGGTTGCCAGCTCTGGTATGAGAAATACCTGGGGATTTCGGGGGTGGAGCCTAAGGAGGGCAGGGTTTAGACAGGGGAGGAACTTCAATGCCATAGAGTCCAATTGCCAAAGGAAAAATATAGGTTACCTGTACGTTTCCCCCAGATGATCATAGGTCTCAAACATCAAGTCAGGGTAGGGTTGCCAGGTCCCTCTTCACCACCGGCGGGAGGTTTTTGGGGTGGAGCCTAAGGAGGGTGTGGTTTTGCGAGGGGAGGGACTTCAGTGCCATAGAGTCCAATTGTCAAAGCAGCCATTTTCTCCAGGTGAACTGATCTATAGCGGCTGGGGATCAGTTGTAATAGCCAGAGATCTCCAGTCACCACCTGGAGGTTGGCAACGCTAGTCCCAACCCAAATCCCACCAACACATCTGCAGCTGCTAAAGAAAATCTTCTACATGACATGTAGTTTGGCCCCAGGTTATTCTTACAGAACTGGTGAAATCTGATTCTGTGAACACAGAGATAGTGGAGCAATGCTTGGCCTCGGTTCTCTGTCCAATCTGGAAAACCCTCTCGTCAATGAAGGTCACTCCTGAGTCTTTGATGTGCTTCCCACCTGGCTCAGCTCATGCAGCGGTGCATGCTCCCCTTCCAGACTGCTCCTCCTGAGGACCAGGACCCTTGCTGGACACTTTTGTTGAGTAGGGAAAAAAACGAGGAGGACTCAGTTTGCACCCTTCACCTGCACAGTCCCTTGTAGCAGCCTAAGCAAGTCAACCATGTCATTGGTTCACCGCTACCAACTAGGCCCTGTTCGATCGATGTCCCTTGGTGGTGGCAGCTTACAAATGTGGGAGTTTGCAGCGCTACAGCAACCCCAATCATGCTCCAAAATGTAGGCACTGTCACCATCTCTTCAGGACTTTACCGTGTTACAAAGGAATATATAAAATGCATTATGTCTGTAAACTCATCTTAATAGAGCTAACCCTCTTTGTGCCAGTGGATAATCTACCAGGACTTGCACTTGGACTTTATCTGTTTAAATGCACAGATGAAGAAGAGGAGTTGGTTTTTATAGCCAGTTTTTCTCTACCCAAAGGAGTCTCAAAGCGGCTTACAATCACCTCCCCTTCCCCTCCCGCAAACAGGCACCTTGTGAGGTAGGTGGGCCTGAGAGAGTTCTGAGAGAACTGTGACTAGCCTAAAGTCACCCAGCAGGCTTCGTGTGGAGGAGTGGGGAAACAAGCCCTGTTCACCAGATTAGAGTCCATCGCTCATGTGGATGAGTGGGGAATCATACCTGGTTCTCCAGATTAGAGTCTGCCGCTCTTAACCACTAATCCAAATTGGCTCTTTTCCAGAGGGAAAAGACTTTCTACAGAATGCAAATCTTTTCAGTGCTGTTCTCCTTCCCCCCAGCCCCACCTTCCTCAGCTTAAATATGTTAATATACCCTGATCTCTGTGTTTTCTGACAGGTGCCATGCTAGTCAGTTCTCCTGATTTAAGCCTGTGATGCACTTGAATATCAGACACCCAAAAGTTACTCATCATTTCGCCTTGTCGTAGCTCTTTGTTTATGCTCCAGCTACCTTAATTGTCAGACAGGAGGCCCATTAGACTGTAATTCACTGTTTGAAGGGGAATGAAAAGGCTAATTTTCTCCCAAAGGCCATCATTATCTCCACTAGACCTACGGGAAAAACTGCAAAGCGTAATTATCATTCATTTCCAGATGATTTTGCCTGAATGCTCTCTCCATTCTTCACAATATCTTTCTCCTGAATCTGACTTATCAGAAGTAATAATAGAGAGAGAGAGAGATAAGACAGCATAGATTGCTTTCAAATGTATTATATGAAGCAAGCGTCAAGGCACCAAGACAGTATGGGAGATATAGAGGGCTGCACATAGGAAGGAGTAAGATTTAGAATGGCCTCAGAGTTGGTGAGGTTTTGTTCTCCTCTTTCGCAAACTGGGTGAAGTTCAGAGCACCCTTTGCAGAATCATTGGAAAGAGTTTGGAACACATATATTTAGAAGAAGAGTTGGTTTTTATATGCCGACTTTCTCTACCACTTAAGGAATAATCAAACTGGCTTACAATCACCTTCCCTTCCCCTCCCCACAACAGACACCCTGTGAGGTAGGTGGAACTGAGAGAGTTTGACTAGCCCAAGGTCATCCAGCTGGCTTCATGCGTAGGAGTGGGAAAACAGTTCACCAGATTAGCATCCATCACTCATGTGGAGGAGAGGGGAATCAAACCTGGCTCTCCAGATCAGAGTCCACAGCTCCAAACCACCACTCTTAACCACCACACCATGCTGGCTCTCTACACCATGCTGGCTCTTTACCCATCTTCAGTTGAATTGTAAATCTGCTCAGCGAAACAGGATGCCTGAGCTGAATTTTCTCATCTGTAAATTGTCTCTTCACATGATAACATTTGATTGCTTCCAGGTTAGATAATAGAGTTTTCAGTCTACAGCACATTGGAATGGAAAAGGCATGGATGGTGCAGAAATAACACTTGGTAGAGTGCTTAACTACTATTCTCATAAAAGTTAAATAGTACTTAAAGCTTGCTCATACAGAGCACCCGCATGTATGTGTGGTTAATGCACAGTAAGGCATGGGAATGGGGCTCTGGCCCCTTTGTCCGCCTTATAAAGTTGTTGGCAAGGGTTACTAAGAGAATGTCCATGAAGAACTGGGGGCACGGAGCAAAAATACTTTCAAATACTAATGGCAGGTCCATTCAGAGCCACAATGTCAACAGCCAGCGAGGCGTGGCAATGTTTGCTGCCATCACACACAGCGCACCATGCCCGAGGTGGAGCTTGTACATGCTTGCTTCACCCATGCAATCTGCCCCTGCCAAGAAAGAAGTAGATGTCTCTAGTGGGCATGACAAGTGGATGTGGGTCTCACATCATATGCTCTACAGGAGATGGGCGAAGGCACAAGCTAGAGGCCACTTTACCTGATTAAAAAAGCTCTCAGAAAAAGTAATGACAGACTAACACATAGCATGTGTATTCAGCCCATACAGTAGTCAATACGGGGCTAAAAGAACCAATAGCATGGGGCAACTAAGAAATAGCAGCCCCCAAGTAAGTTTATGGGGAGGGAAGGCGACATGGTATAGTCCGATCCCATCAGACCTCAGAAGCTAAGCGGGGTTGATACTTGGAAGGGAGACCACCAAGGAAGACTTTGCAGAGCAAGGCACTGGCAAACCACCCTGCTTCTCACCTGCCTTGAAAACCTCTTGCTGAGGTCACCATAGAGGTTGTCCTTTGATCACTGTTATGACTCCCAGTCTTTTTCCTTGAATGTGTCCCTGTAATGTGATCATAAACCACAGAGGAATCAAAGCACAAAATCTGTGGGGATGACACTGGCCTATTTCTGAATCACAGTGGAGTCAACAGCAAAACTCTTGATGACCTCAGTGGATCTGGAATGGATCTGGCTAGAGCTCCTGCTAGAGAAGATGACATGATGAACCCTGTGGATTTCCCAGAATACTCTCACATCTGACTCTTGTCAAACACTGCTCACAAACACAGCCAAGCCAAATTTACATAGCTGTAGCATGATGCAGACAACCCTTTATTTATTAGCTTACTTTTATTTTGTGTGTGTGCTTGTGTTGCAAAAGCAAAGAAGCAAAAGCCTAATGTCACTGCTCGCATCTTACAAATTCAGAGGCTCCTTCCAAAGATGCAGCTGTGTTTATTGGTACAAGAGGCACATAAAAGTGACACAGAGACCTACGATTGCCTAATTACTTTGTTGGGTTTTTCTTCCTTAGCACATCCTCTCTGAGACTTTTCTGCACATCCACTTCAGCCTGCCAACTAAAACCAGAATGAAGACAGCCAAGATCCCAGAAGAACCTCCATTTTTATGTGTCAACAAGCTTCTAAGAAAAATCACAGGCAGTAGAAGGCACATTTACGGTGCAACAGAACATTTTTCTGTTGAATGCAACAGAACATTTTCTTAAAAGGTTTTCTTTGGGACTGCATTTGCCTAATTTTGTGTTTTTAATTTATTGGCAGGCCTAATTGTGATTTTAAATTGGTGTTTTCCATGTATTTTTTGTAACTGTTGTTTTATTTACATTGTAAGCTGTCTTGAGTTCTGCAAGGCAGAAAGGCTGCTAATAAATTATATAAATAAAATAAATAAAAATAACCCCATGTGGTCACAGATCAAGATATGCCTAAATTCATAGGAAGATATGAAGCTGCCTTACTGAATCAGACCACTGGTCAATCCAGCACTATTACTTTACATATTAGATATCTTATCCTGTTGATTTCATTGACTTACTCTGTGTCATCCACCTTGAGTGAGCAAGGACTGTAAATAACGTAAATAAAAGATAATTGTTGTTGTATATGATTGAAAGATTTCTCCAGGATCGAGGCAGCGGGTCTTTACAAACTTCACTAGTCGAGGAACAAAGAAGCTCTTCCATACAGAGGTATACAGTTTTTTAAATTGAACTTTGTAAATTATTTGGAAGCCTTTTCTATACAAAACGCACAGATTCCACACTAGCTTTTTTATCTGAAATGGACATCCCTCATTTACTGAATAATTCCAGAGGGGTAGCTGAGTTAGTTTGTTGTAGCACAATCAAACAGGAGTCCAGGAGCACCTTGAAGACTGACAAAATTTTGTCGAAGGCTTTCACGGTCAGAGTTCATTGGTTCTTGTAGGTTATCTGGGCTGTGTAACCGTGGTCTTGGTATTTTCTTTCCTGACGTTTCGCCAGCAGCTGTGGCAGGCATCTTCGGAGGAGTAACACTTCGGAGAAGGACAGTGTCTCTCAGTGTCAAGTGTGTAGGAAGAGTAATATATAGTCAGAAAGGGGTTGGGTTGAGCTGAATCATTGTCCTGCAAAACGTATCAAAGGTAATGTGCTAATCATTGTCCTGTAAGTATCAAGATAATGTGCTAATGAGGGTGTGGTATGTTAATATGGAACCATTGTATCCTGAAGTGATCTGTTAATGTGTGAAATCCAAAGCTAATCTGCATGGCTATTGTGGACTGTAGTCTTTGTTAGTCTGGAGGTTTTCAGGACAGGAAGCCAAGCCTTATTCATTCTTAAACTCTCTTCTTTTCTGTTAAAGTTGTGCTGATGTTTATGAATTTCAATGGCTTCTCTGTGCAATCTGACAAAATAGTTGGTAGAATTGTCCAGTCTTTCAGTGTCTTGGAATAAGACCCTGTGTCCTGTTTGTGTCAGTCCATGTTCAGCCACTGCTGATTTCTCAGGTTGGCCAAGTCTGCAGTATCTTTCATGTTCTTTTATCCTTGTTTGTATGCTGCGTTTTGTTGTCCCGATGTAAACTTGTCCACAGTATATTGTATACCTTGCAGCTGTTGACAAGTTTACATCGGGACAACAAAACGCAGCATGAACAATGTCAATTTCTTCATTGACAAACTTATAGTTGAGTAATTCCCCAGTAGTCATTACTTTTGTCTTCTTGATGGTCAGCTATAATCCTGCTTTGGCACTTCCTGCTTTAATTTTCACCAGTAGTCATCATTTCAAGTCTTTGCTATTTTCTGCCATTAATGTGGTGTCATCGGCATATCTCAAATTGTTAATGTTCCTTCCACCAATTTTCACTCCACCTGCATTTAAATCTAATCCATCTTTCCTTATGATATGTTCTTCACATAGATTGAACAGATAGGGAGATAAAAGACATCCTTGACTGACACTTTGCCAATTGGAAACCATTCCGTTTCTCCATATTCTGTCATAACAGTAGCCTCTTGTCCAGAGTACAGGTTGTGCATCAAAACCATCAGATGCTGTGGCACACCCATTTCCTTTAAAACCACCCACAGCTTTTCATGATCCATGCAGTCAAAAGCTTTGCTGTAATCTATGAAACACAAGCTGATTTTCTTCTGAAATTCTCCCATATGGGCCAATAACCAATGTGAATTTGCAATATGATCTTTAGTCCCTCTTCCTTTTCTGAATCCAGCTTGAACATCTGGCATTTCCCATTCCATATATGGTAACAGTCTTTATTGTAAGATTTTGAGCATCACTTTACTCACTTTGATTTCTCCTTTTTGGAACTGGAATATTCATTGACTGTTTCCAGTTTGTAGGCCATTATTCTGTTTTCCATATTCACATTTATTCAGAAGTGAATCCCACTAATGCAGTTTACTCCTCACAAAGTGTGCACAGAATTGTACTGCTAGTCTTTTCAGGCCTTACAACCGTGGTTCTAATAGAATGTTATCAGGCTTTAGGGACACCAGACCAGGGCGAATGGGGGAGGCCATCAGTGACATCATGCCTCTCCAGGAATTGCTACAAATGCTGTCGTAAAACCATAGAGTTTTGGGGTTTTCCTAGAGAGGACTGACATTACTTCTGGAATTGAAAAAAATTATCGTGCTGCTAGAGTGCCTATGGGCAAGGTACGCTCGGGGCAGGAGATCTTCCCACAGTGGGGACATGGCAACCCTACCAGGCATAGGTTGGACACTTTCATATACACTGAATAATGCACTTTCAATTCACATAGTGCACTTTGCCACTGGATTTTACTGTGTGAAACAGCAAAACCCACTTGCAAATGCAAGGGCATTGAAAGTGGATTGAAAATGCCTTATTAGGAGTGTATGAAAGCACTCATTTGCAAATATAAAACCTGTTGCAACAGGCAGCTGTTTGTAGCAGAAGGAAAGCATTTCCTATCTAGCAAACTGTTTTCAGCCACAGCCATTCCGAACACTGGCATGAAGGAAAATCTGTTAGTATAGTTCTTAGCATTGCGTTCTCAAATACCCGTGTTGGAAAAATTTCTTTGGAGTTTAGAAAGCGCTTCTGCCGAAGAAGTAGTGAGGGGATAGTTGGACAGTCAAAAGTTAGTAACAGTTTGCATGACTGGTGGGAGTTGTTAAAGAGTCTCCACTGATTTCAAGTCCAGGTGTCTCATTCTGCTGCCAAATAAAGTTCTCAAGTGCTGTACAGCGTGAAGCTTTGTATTCCGAGGATGAATGCGCCCCTTATATCTGAGGATGTTCAAACAGATCTTATGAGGCTGTAAAACTAGGTGATAAGGATCATCTGCTGTGCTCGGTTGAGGTGAGCTGGAGAGGGTAGGACTCCGTGGAGCATTTCCCTGAAATGACTCAGCACATCTTGGCTTTGGGAAACCCGGGTGGAGGAGGAGGAAGAGGAGGAGGAGGAGAAGAAGGAAAAGAAGAAGAAGAGTTGGTTTTTATATGCCGACTTTCTCTACCACTTAAGGTAGAATCAAACCGGCTTACAATCACCTTCCCCTCTCCACAACAGACACCCTGTGAGGTAGGTGGGGCTGAGAGAGCTCTTGCCCAAGGTCACCCTGCTGACTTCATATGTAGGAGTGGGGAAACAAATCCAGCTCACCAGATTAGCGTCTGCCTCTCCTGTGGAGGAGTGGTGAATCAAACCCAGTTCTCCAGATCAGAGTCCACTGCTCCAAACCACCCACTCCTAACCACTACACCACGCTGGCTCGTTACCAACTGAGTTAGGTTGTCAAGCTTTGAAAGCACTGAATTTAGTTGTTCATAGATGCTTTCCACTGTTTTGGCAGTCAATAAAGAGAGCTCTTTCAAGGTATTGCTAGAGCTTTCAACGTTTTCCTCCTCTTCCTGTGCCGGGGGTTTGAGTCCCTGCTTTGAACCACACACATAGCCTTTAGCTGAAGAGCCTCACTGGAGTTAGATAAGACTGCAAAATGGTTGGAGGTAGGTACATTATACGTGAGGTTATTAGCATCAAAGTAGTCTCCAATCCTGGTTTGTTTAGAGACTGGAGACTGGATTACCTGGCTCATGCATATGTTTGCAGACTCTCATCTTTTTGCACACCTATTTTACACACTTGTTTTTTAACCTACACAGAGATTCCAACTTTAGTGCTCTATCTGACGCGGCCAAGCTCTATCAGTTGCCAAAGCCTTTATGAAGCCTAGTTTGGGAAAGTTGATGAACCCACACTGGTAAATGCCTCCAATATAATAAAGGACTAAATCAAAACTGCTCTGAAGACAGCGGCAGATATAAATTTTGCTATGTATCTTGTTTTATCTGGCCAAGGGCCGCAAATAAACCGTCTGTCTGTCTGTCTGTCTGTCTGTCTGTCTGTCTGTCTGTCTGTCTGTCTATCTATCTATCTATCTATCTATCTATCTATCTATCTATCTATCTATCTATCTATCTATCTATCTATCTATTTTGCTAGGCACCGGCACTGACAACTGGATGCAGCTGGATGCAGCTATCACCAAGTTTTCTTCCCCTAATAGTATAGTTCTTAAGTCAAAGTCTTTCCTATTTATCATACGGTTTTACCCATAAATATTATGCACAGATTTAATAAACCTCCTTGAAACCAACATGGATGCTATTAGTTGCATCCTTAATACAGATGTGTTGTTGGCATTTTCTGCAACTGATGCTGTGAGCGGCACTTAAAACTACCCAAAAGCTTCAGTAAAAATCTTGCTCTGGGGATTTCTTACACTTTCTGTGTACTTGCCAGAGAAGATCCTAATACAGGGTAGTTTAGATGGTGGTTCAGCTGTCATCTCCCTTGAGAAGCTTTGTTATTTTAACAAAGCATCTTCTCATGGTACTTATTTCGCCTGCCTTTACTTTACAGGTAGAATTGCTGCTTTGCCGACACCCAGTATAAGAGGGGCCCCCCTTAGCAGAGGAAGATTTTTTAAAAATCTGCACAAGAAGCTGCTATTCAATATTACAATCCTTATAAGGATGCCATTTTTTATAGATGCATTAATCACAAAAAAGGTAATTCCTAACTATGCTGTTGTGTCAAACGGGCCTACTACGTGCAGCATTTGGCCCGCATGTGCATCTGCTTTAGTGTGGTTCATACGAGGAATCCATCTGAAGCTCCATTTAAATGGGTCTCCTTAGATTTCACTGCATATGCAGAAAAGATTTTCATTCTAGCTGTAAGTCGCTTGTTCCTTACATTTACTTCAATTTCTCCCTCTGCGTAGGCGAGAAGGTCACAAAGAAGAGGGGTTCATTTGTTCCAATCAGCCTCATCTTGGTTCTTAACCTCAGGGTATTTGAAATCTTGAGGTGACTAATTGTGTCAGCTTGGATACAAGAGTTTGATAACCAAAAATTCTTTAGATTTGAAGATGTGGGACAAATTTTTCAGGGATTGCTGTTCAGTTGTCAGATTCTATAGGTTTGTATCCTAGGTCTATACTATTAATCACAGTGGTTAGACAAAGAATATATCAGTAGCAGAGTCATAAATAAATAAAAGGCCCATTTAATCAACAGAGTTATGTGTGATTGTTTGAATGAAGACAGGCAGATTTTAGCTCCTCCCTCTAAAAGCAAAAGTAAATTGAATTTAATGCACTTGGCCCTTTGCCCAGCAAAAATCTGGACTGGATAGGTGAGATTTGGTGGGGAAAAACGATGCTGTTGGGGATATAGTTTTGTTGGGGAGGGGCTGTGGCTCGGTGGTTGAGCATCTGCTTGGCATGCAGAAGGTCCCAGGTTCAATCCCCGGCATCTCCAGTTAAAGGGAGTAGGCAAATAGGTGATGTGAAAGACCTCTGCCTGAGACCCTGGAGATCTGCTGCTGGTCTGAGTAGACAGTACTGACTTTGATGGACCAAGGGTCTGATTCAGTATAAGGCAGCTTCATGTGTTCATCTGTGCAGTGTACAAATACATTAAATAAATACATTCCCACAGGCTGTCCACAAGGCAGGAACTTTATTGCCTGGGGCAGAAGTGTCAAAGCCTGTCTCCCTCTGCCTTGCCATCCTGCCTGCCTGTCTGCCCATACAAAGAGCCTACTGATATGTCCCCTGAGGACATGTGAGTAGCACTACCCGTACATGCCTATGATGGTAATCCTGCCTCTGTCTCCCTTCCCATTCTGCTTTGTCTGTCTGTCTGTCAGCATGTATAAGAAAAAAAATCTCCTTCTGTCCTCTGCAGTTTAAAACAGTCAATGCAATTTTGACAAAGTCCCCCACCAAAGACTGCTAAGCAAACTTGATAGTCACGGGATAAGAGGACAAGTCCTCTTATGGATTGAGAGCTGGCTGAAAAATAGGAAGCAGAGAGTAGGAATCAATGGTCAGTTCTCACAATGTTGGGATGTGAGCAGTGGGGTGCCTCAGGGATCTGTGTTGAGACCAAAGCTTTTCAATCTGTTCATCAATGACCTGGAGTTGGGGTTAAACAGTGAAGTAGCCAAGTTTGCAGATGACACCAAATTATTTAGGGTGGTTAAAACAAAATCGGACTGTGAAGAGCTCCAGAAGGATCTCTGCATACTGGAAGAATGGGCATTAAAATGGCAAATGAGATTCAATGTAAGTGTAAAGTGATGCATATTGGGACAAAAAATCCCAACTTCACATATACTCTGATGGGATCTGTGCTAGCAGCAACACACCAAGAAAGGGATCTTGGGGTAGTAGTGGATAGCTCAATGAAGATGTCAACCCAGTGTACGGCTGCTGTAAAAAAGGCAAATTCCATGCTGGCCATAATTAGACGAGGAATAGAGAATAAAACTGCTGATATCATACTGCCCTTGTACAAATCTATGGTGAGACCACACTTGGAATACTGTGTACAGTTCTGGTCACCACATCTAAAAAAGGACATTACAGAGCTTGAGAAGGTGCAGAAAAGAGCAACCAAAATGATTAGGGGACTAGAGCAACTGTCCTATGGGGAGCGGTTAAGACGCTTAGGGCTGTTTAGCTTGGAAAGAAGGCGGCTGAGGGGAGACATGATAGAGGTCTATAAAATTATGCATGGTTTGGAGAGAATGGACAGGGAGACGTTTTTCTCCCTCTCCCATAATACTGGAACACAGGGTCATCTGCTGAAGCTGGAGGGTGAGAGAGTCAAAACAGATAAAAGGAAGTATTTTTTCACACAACGCATAGTTAAATTGTGGAACTCCCTGCCCCAGGATGTGGTGATGGCTGCCAGCTTGGAGGGCTTTAAGAGGGGAGTGGACATATTAATGGAGGAGAGGGGTATTCATGGCTGTTAGTTAGAATGGATACTAGTCATGCTGCATACCTATTCTCTCTAGTATCAGAGGAACATGCCTATTATTTTGGGTGCGGTGGAACACAGGCAGGATGGTGCTGCTGCAGTCGTCTTGTTTGTGGCTTCCTAGAGGCACCTGGTTGGCCACTGTGTGAACAGACTGCTGGACTTGATGGGCCTTGGTCCGATCCAGCAGGGCTTTTCTTATGTTCTTATGTTCAATACCTTTTATAAGGACCAACCCAATGACACACAACAGTGTGCAAGCTTTTGAGTTCTCCAGAACTCTTTAGCAAGCCAGATGTTAAAAAACAAAAAAGAGGGGGGGGGGCTCAGATTTTTCAAGTCATAATTTTAAGACTTTGTCTTACCTTGTCTATTGATATCCTATCTACTGCTGGTGATTTGTTTCTTCCAATTGCTCTCAATGAAGCTTTCACTTCACTTTTTTAAATTGCAAGGTCTTTTTTAAAAGCTTCTGCTAGGAAAAAATCTGTCACCCTTTCATCTCTTCTGTATAGTTTTTCATCTTTTCTTAATTTTGTCCTGTTCAGTTAATGTGTTTCGATGTTGATTTTCAGCACGGCTAACCATGCTTTAAATTTCACTTCAGGTGTCACTTTGATTTATGCAGGGGTTCTCAAACGTTTCGGGCCACCACCCCCTTGGTTCCACAAACTCAACCCCAGCGCCCCCCTGTCCTATCCTATAAAAAGCATTATTCAAAATAGGGGTTTGCATGGCTTACTAAAGAAGATAACAACAATAAAATTTCAAAACAGGAACAATTAATTGCATATCTATTCAAAATCAAGTTAAGACTTTGTAGTTGAAATTTATTCAACAAAACTGATTAACTTCATCCAGTGGTACCAGCTCTTCAAAGTCTGGAAAAAAATTCAGATAGTTTCCACCAAATTTGCCAGCATGGTGCCATAGCTTGATTTATTGTAAATTACTGAACAATACAGTGCCCCCCTGCTGCCCCCTTGACTCTTAGTGCCCCCCTAGGTAATCCCACTGCCCCCCAGGGGGTGGTACTGCCCACTTTGGGAACCACTGGTTTATTGGATCTTGTGGAACCTATCTGTTGTTCTTCCTTTTTGTTGTTGTTCTCATCTATTTCCTTACTCTGGTTATTACCATTGTTCTTTTGGCTCTACATCCAAGTCGTTGGGACACTGCATTTAGACTTCTGATTCTATTTCTGTTATCTTTTATTTTGCTTCTTGTCCATCTTTAGATATTTTAAGAGTTCCATCAGTTATCCACTGAGGCTTTTAATTTCTTTTGGCAATAGAAATAATGGAATGGTGGACTGTATCAAAGGCCGCTGAAATCAGCAGGAAAGATTGTTGTCGCTCCAACTTTAAGCAGAGATCATCCAGAAGTGCAACTAAAGCCATTTTAGTACCAAACCCAGGCCTGGAAACAGATTGAAATGTGTCAAGGGCAGATGTGTCACCGAGGAAACCATGAGACATAGTATTGGCTTCTAATTAATCAATTCGGTGTTGTGTCTTCCTCCAGAATCCATAAAATAGGGTCAGCAGGTTTAACTTCAGAAACATCCAAATGGCAACCTCCCATGGTTATAAAAATATTACCAACCAAATAACTGACATGTTGTTGCCATTAAATGGTACCCCCAAATGTGCTGCCTGAGATTAACCACATTAATGGTAAGGCTATCACTGATGAATAATGTTTTGATTATGTAAGCATGCAATCTCTGTGAAAGAAAGGAAGCTGGTTTGGATGGGTCCACTATTCATTTTTATGAAAATGATTTCTGTAATAACTTCCTGCTTAAAAAGCAGCACCGATGGCAGGGATTTAGCTACAGAAATGGATACAAAACCCAATAGATTTGTTGTCTCCTGGATCCGTAGATTATTTTCTCATAAAGCATTGTTTTGCACTATCTTGGACTGCCTTGGAATGGACGTTTTGTACTCAAGGCAAGATTTTAATTGCATCAACATGGCCAGATGACAAACTTCAGATCAACTCCCTGCCAACAGGCTCATCAGAGTTGCTGAATGTTGGAACAATATCTATGTGGAATAAAACAACAAAATTAAGGCACTAGATTTTAACAACATAACCTAATAATGTAAGTTACTTTGAAAAATTCTGGGGGGTTAGCTATTAAAGTTCCCCTCTGCTATGAGAATCTTGTATTTATGAATGCCTCCTTCCATGAACTAAAGGGGTTTTCTGTTAATGGAAGATCCCTTACTTAGATAAAGGGAAAGTTAAGATCCAGCCCGATGGAACTGAGTCCTGAAGACAGGGTGCTAATAACTCTGGATCAGGAAATTCTTGGAGATTTGGGGATGGAACCTGGGGAGGATGGGGTTTGAGGAGGTGAAGGAGCTCAACAGGAATGTGATGCCATTAGGCTTACCAAGTCCCTCCTCTCCTCCGGCGGGAGGTTTTTTGGTCAGTGGTGAGGTATGATTGTGCACATGCATGGCTGTCCTGACGCAATCACGTCACTTCTGGTTTACACCGGGAAGTGGCACATCACAAGGGGCCGTTTACCACTCAAACTCCCAGTTTGAGTGGTAAAAAGCCCCTTGCAATGCATTTACACCCGTATGTTTGAGTGATCACTGGGAGTTTGAGTGATAAACGACCCCTTGTGATGCGGCGCTTCCGGGTGTAAACCGGAAGTGATGTGGCGCCATGGGTAGACCGCATGCACACGTTGCCCGCCGACCTTCAGCTGGTCGGTGGGCAGCCAGGTGGATTGGCGGGGGGTTGCCCGCCACCACCTGGCACTTGGCAACCCTAGATGCCATACAGGCCACCCTCCAAAGTTGCCATTTTATCCAGGGTAACTGATCTCTGTAGTCTTGAGAGCAGTTGTAATGCCAGGAAAACTCTAGGCCACACCTGGAGATTGGCAGCCTGAAGGCCAAGGAGAACAATTGCATGCCCTGGCAACATCCACTACTAGGGTTGCCAACCTCCAGGCAGTAGCTGTAGATCTCCCACTATTACAACTGATCTCCAGCCAATAGAGATCAGTTCACCTGGAGAAAATGGCCGCTTTGGCAATTGGACTCCATAGCATTGAAGTCCCTCCCCATCCCAAACCCTGCCCTCCTCAGGCTCTGCCCCCAAAACCTCCTGCCGGTGGTGAAAAGCAATCAGGCAACCTATCCACTACTGACTCCCCCTTTTACCATCTATGGAGGTCTATCCATCTGTTCGCCCCACTGTAGCTCTACGTTACAATGTGGGGGGCTCTATATTTTTATGCTATTTAGGATTTTATAGGGCTGTTTTAATTGTGTTTTAAATGTTTTTTGCTATTTCCATCTATGTTGGATTGTTATGTGAGCTGTTCTGAGCCCGGCCTTTGGCTGGGGTATAAATAAAATAAATAAATAAACCCTTCTGATTATAGTGGTTGTTTAGGCACCCAAACTGATGGCCAAACTCTTGTTAGAGGAAGGAACCTTATAAGAGGTCAGGAAGATCAATAGGACAAGTGTGGCTTGCTATGCTATTTTTAAAGAGGTCTGGGTAATAGGGAAGGCAGGGAACGGAGGATTAGTTGGTGTGGTTCTTGGGTGGGAGTGGAGATGGGTGAGGCAGCAACAAAGACAGTGAGCGATGGAGGTGAGGCATTCCTGGTGTAGACAGCGGAGGAGGAGATGGGAGGGTGGAGATGGGCAGATGAGATGAGATTCCTCCACAATTCACTTTCTGAGCAGACTTCCTCATTTGGCTTCATTGTGGAGCCATCCCTGACAGAGAGAGTGTGGGGTGAGAGACAGTTCCCTAGAACATGACTTTTAGAGCAGCATTATTATTAGTATATGTGGAAGGTAATGTACCAAATGTACCACCTTGGTCATCTTCTGCTCCTTCAAAGAATGGAGGACAAGGAAGGACATGGGGCCTGAGGCCAAACAAAGAGCAAATAATCCCACTGACTTTTGAAGATGCAGCTGAAGAGTCCAGATAGCTTAGGATCCTGTGTTTTCTGAGAGAGAGATGGGAAAATGCCGTTTTATATTTTTGCCTAGGATGCCAAAATGCCTGAAGTCAGAAGCAGATTAGGCCAAAATAAAGATGTATTATAAAATCTTTTCTTTTTTTAAAAAAAAGCAGTATGGGTATTTCAAAATGCCCTGAACACTGGTCTCACATTAATATCAATAAAATCTATTGACAACACTGTCCATTACTAGAGAAAGTGGGTTGAAAAAGCACAGAGCCTGTAACAGCTGGTCCTATGAAGCAGCATTTCCTGACTTGGGTGAACATAAATGATATAACTAGATTGAGCCTGTTAATAAAATACTGTGCTAAAAATTATACTAGTACATGCTCCAGTATCAAAACCTTTTTTATTGAGGAAGTCTCACAGTGTATCATTGTCAGGACAAGCACAGGTGGCCATTTTTTATAATATACAACACATGCTCAAATGTCTTTCTCTCTACCCTTGAAACCCCAATGTGTAAATTATGCTGCATAGCCTCTCTAGTGAAAGAAAGATTCAGTATAACTTTTCTTAAAGGGAGAGAAATGTTTTATTCCAGGATAACAAAATTCAAAAGTCTGGGACAGCTGAGACTTTAATTCAGATCCCAACTTGGCAAGAGAATCAGGTGTTTTAAAACTCATTGAGCATATTTTATTTTTATTTAGTAAAACAATGCATATGTTTTTATTTCCTTCCACAAGCCCAAAGTGGATAATAATATGCCATTAAAAACCATATCAAATTAACTCACCAAGCCAATAAACACATCAAAATGGCAGTCCATATATAGTAAAGCTGCAAAGGTCACTACTGATCGTTTCTTTGTTAAAATGCCAGCTGAAACCAACCAACAAACAAAAAGTTTAAACTGCCCATGTAAAGAGAGGGTTGCCAGCTCTAGGTTGGGAAATTCCTGGAGATTTTGAGGGTGGAGTCTCTGGGAAGAACTAGGTTTGTAGAGTAGAGGGACCCTAGCAGGGTATAATGCCATAGAGTCCACCTTCCAAAGCAGCCATTTTCTCCAGGGGAACTGATCTCTGTATTATGGAGATGAGTTGTAATTACAGGAGATCTCCAGCCACTACCTGGAGGTTGGCAACCCCCGATCTAAAGACCAGTACTGATGAGATCACATGAGTCTCAACAAAGACCTCATTCCACTCAATGCAGTGGGTAGTGGCTAGATGTACCACCTTCACAGGAGGCACAATGAGCAGTACAATGAGCAAGACACCAGTGTATAATTGATCTCAGCTTACACCCAGCCATTGGCAGTGTGTGAAGCAATGGAGGTGTTGCCTCCTGGACTGAGCAGCTACCATCTACTAGCACCCATGTGGCAATGCTCAGATCCTGCCAGTAGCAAAATGGGAGGAAGAGGCAATGGGTGATATCTTGCTTTGGGTGACAACTAGGATTTCTAGTTTGGGAAGTTGCTGGAGATTTGGGGATACAGCTTTAAGAAGGTGGGGATTGCGGAGGGGCCTCAGTGATATTAAATGCTATAGAGCCCACCCTCCAAAGCAGGCATTAGCTCCAGGAGATCAGGTATAATTCTAGAAGATCTTCGGGACTCATATGGCCTCACAATGTACCTTAAGCCTGATATGACTACAGCCTTTGCAGTCACATGTGTGTGCGTGTAAAGTGCCGTCAAGTCGCAGCCGACTTATGGCAATCCCTTTTGGGGTTTTCATGGCAAGAGACTAACTAACAGAGGTGGTTTGCTAGTGCCTTCCTCTGCACAGCAGCCCTGGTATTCCTTGGTGGTCTCCCATCCAAATACTAACCAGGGCTGACCCTGCTTAGCTTCTGAGATCTGACAAGATCAGGCTAGCCTGGGCCATCCAGGTCAGGGCTTGAGGTCACATAGGCTACCCTTATTTAGAAAATAAACTTTCAAAAAAGAGGGAAGGAATTAGTATATCAAGGCAGAACAAAATGGCCACCACAGTTACTGTGAGATTCAGAAGAAATTTCTCCAAGATGAGGTTGGACCTGAATTACTCATATTTGTATATTGTTATTTTTTGGGTAGCTATAATACCAAGGATGAAGTACTCTATGTACATTCGATAATTAAAGTTAACAACCCCCACTGCTGATGTAGTTCATTTAATATTCACTGTAATTACGCTAGTCATAAAGAATGTCATTAGGAATTAATGTGGATGTCATATGCCCTTCCATAGGAACCCTACTGTACTTCAGTAATAATTAATGCACCGTTAACACCTTAAGTGCCTCATCATTATTTATTCATTTAACATTAAAATTGATGAGGCTTTGTTAAACAAGCATGCGTCAGCAATTATCGCACAAAACGTTATGCTAAAAGCCTCTTCAAGCGCATGACAGAGAAAAGGAAATGATGTAACCAGTGATGGTCAGTTTGTGTTTCAGGTCTCACCAAGTAGGTGTATCTTCCTAAAGTTGTTGAATAAAGGTGAAGAGAGCACTGTGACATCTTAGGTGCGAACTAGTTTATAAGGAAGGTCAGCAGGTGCATTTGGCAGACTGAGAAGACTGAGAGTAGGTCGTATGCATACACCGGGAGAATAAACCAAGTGAACCGGAATGCAAAAAAGGAATTCTTATAATATTCATTGGAGCACTGATTCTGTACAACCTAAATATCTGTGAAGCATAGAACATCAGTCCTAAACAATTAGTGGGGGCTTTAAATATCTATATAGCATATAATGTGAGAACCAGAAACCCATTGATTTAAGAGAATGGGTAAGGTACTTCTAAATACATTCATTCTCAAAAAAAAAAAAAAAAACATAGAAATTGCAAGCTAAGGCTGTCATCCCAACATACACACCATGTGAGCATTAGAAATGGTATACAGTCTGATACTTTCTACTTCCTTTCTACTGGATCCTCCATGTTTTTCCTGCTTATGAGGATGGGGTGTAGCTTGCTATCTGGAGTTGTTACTCGTTCCACACACCTCTAGCAGGGCCGAGACTTGCAATAAAAAGATAAAAAGACTTGCAATAAAAAGCCTGTCCCTCCTCAGTCAGAGTGAAACCTCCAGACTCACATTTCCCATCACTAAATGAGGGGCAAACCAGACAAGGTGCTAGTTCTCAACCTTTTTTGCTCCATTCCCCCCTTTCACTATTGTTCAGAATATAATTCCCCCCTTCCCAAGATAGTCATAAACTTTATTGAATGTCGCAGATTAAATTAAAAACAAACTACAATTTTACAGATTGTACATAATCTACAGGACATCACACTTTGCTGAATAGTGGTCCCAATTCCCCCCACCCGGAACCTTAAAATTCCCCCCCTCAGGGGGGAATTCCCTTCTTGTTGAGAGCCCGTGTGCTAGAAGATAGGGTTGCCAGCTCCTGGTTGAGAAATACCCGGAGATTTTGAGGGTGAAGACTGAGGGTGGTGGTGGTGAGGGGAGGGACTTCAGTGAGTTATAATGCCATAGACTCCACCTTCCAAAGCGGCCATTTTCTCCAGGTGAACTGATCTCTGTCGCCTGGAGGCCAGTTGTAGTAGCAGGAGATCTCCAGCTAGTACCTGGAGGTTGGCAACCCTAAAGATCCATGATCAGTTCTCTGGCACCTTTGCAGTTGTACAAGGCCCAATAGGTGCTCTCTCCACCTTTATTCAACAACAGTGGGATGGGGAGGGTTTAACTCTTTCTTGCCACTCTTCTCCCAATTCCAAATGGCCTCCCAAAGCTGTTATTTGCCAAGCTTGGTAGTGAGCCATATTCAAGATATAGAAAACCTGTAAGTTTTCCTCAATAAAGTAGATTGTAGGTCTTTAGACCAATTTAAAGATAAGAAAACAATGCAGGATAAAAGAACGAAACTTTCCCTCCCTCCCTCTACCATATTATGGTTTTGGTCTGGGGATCATAGGTCTTCCAGCCTCTTGTCTGGTTTGGCCCAGTTCACGGACTTAATTTTATTAAAATATTTCTATCCCATTTTTCCATAGTTCAAGGCAACCTACAAATTCAAATAAAAAAACCAGAAACACATAAAATACCACGTTAACCCCCCTCCTTTCAAAAATGCTCCTATACATGAAAGTTTAAGTCCCACCTTAGGCACATCTGAAAGAAGAGCTTTTTGGAAGGACACAAGAGGATTTGGAAATATCTTTACCAGTGAGGAAACAACACATGAAGAAGTCCAAGAAGATTTCAAAATATTTGAGCTCCTTGTATCAGGAACGCCAAAATGATACCCTTGACAAGTAGCTAATTGTCTGTGAACTTGCATTGACTGCCCCAGAGCACTGTCTACATTTTCCAGGATATGTTCTAATAGATGCGATATCTCAAGTGTCATATAACAAAAACTAGGGCTGTCAATTCGGTTCGGCCCGAACTGAAAATCAGCCGAATTTCCCTTGATTCGGCGGTTTTTAGTTCGGGACGAACCGAACTCAAAACTGGCGGGCAACCGGGGGGGGCGAATTCAGCGAGTTCGGGAGTTCACGAATAAATTCGGCCAATTCGGGGCCGTCAGTAAGCAGCATAACCTTCAGTAAGCAGCATTCTCCTCCCCCGGCCAATCGGTGGCCAAGCTGGGTCTTCTTCTGGCCAATCAGTCAGGATTGAGTACTGGAGGAATCAGCTGATGTGCGGCCGGCCGGGGAAAGAGAGAGAGAGAGGGAAATCCTCATGTGTGTGTGAGGGGGTGCTTGTGCACATTTGCTCCTTTCCGTGGCTGCAGGGGGCGCATTTTTTGGGGTACTGACCCCAAACTTTCAGGGGATATTCAGACAGGTTTTTTTAAGAGACCACCCAAGTTTTGTAAACATTGGGTCAGGGGGTCCCGAGATATGGGCTCCCCCCCCTTTTTCTTTCCATGGCTGCAGAGGGCGCATTTTTGGGTGTGCCGACCCCAAACTTTCAGCGGAGCATCAGACTAGGCTTCTTAAGATACCCCCCAAGTTTTGTAAACATTGGATCTGGGGCCCCCGAGATATGGGCTCCACCCCTTTTTCCTCTCCCCCTTTTCCATTTTCGTGGCTGCAGGGGGCGCTTTTTTGGGGGTGCAGCCGCCAAACTTTTGTCATAGCTTCAGAGAATCCCTCTTAAGAGACCACCCAAGTTTTGTAAAGATGGGTTCAGTGGGGGCTGAAATATTGGCTCCCCCCTTTTCTCTTTCCATGGCTGCAGGGGGCGCATTTTTGGGTGTGCCGACCCCAGACTTTCAGCGGAGCTTCAGTCAAGGCTTTTTAAGATACCACCCAAGTTTTGTAAACATTGGGTCAGGGCCCCCCGAGATATGGGCTTTCCCCTTTCCCCTATTGGGATGAATGGATCACCCTCGAGAGATGCATACATATGGATCTCATATTGGATACAAATGGAATCATATTGGATTACCCAGCCTCCCAGCCCCTCCTGCTGGAACAGAAGACAGCCACAGTAAGACCCCTTTGGGGGCTTTAATCTATATTTTTTCTTTTCTGTGTGTGTGTGTGTGGGGGGGAAAGCAGAGTCTGTGTGTGTGTGTGGGGAGGGAGCAATTTCTGTGGGGGGGGAAGCCAAAGGGGGCTTTTGCCGGTTCTGCCTGGGGTGTGCGTTCCCCCTTCAGTCTCTCTCTCCCTGGTTTGAGGGGGGGGCTTCATTTTTATTCTTCAGGTTTTTCCTCATTCATAAGATCAGTTAGGTTATTTTGATGCTTGCTCAAAACTGGTTTTCAAATGGTGACTTAAAGAATGCATCTGCCTGGTCCCAAGTCCAATGCAAAAGGAGAAATTCCACCCCCTCCTGCTCATTATGCATAGCTAGCTGCCTCTGTCCCTTTCCATGGTATGCAAACTCCCAGCCATCAGGTGTTGCTATGCACTGTTGCAAAGGTGTTGCATTGCGTGCTTGTGTTGCTTTGCAGTTGTATTGTTTTGTAAAATTCTTCACACCTGCCCCGCCCTTTGCATGTTTGCAAAGGGGTTGCTCTGCCCTTGTGTTGCTTTGCAAAGTTCTTAGCACCTGCCCCGCCCTTGCTCTCATCAGCTGTTTGTCGGGCCGGGAGCTTTGTGCGTGGGCGGCAAGCTCTGTGGAGAGATACACATTAAGGGGGGGGACCCCTTTCAGGGCCCATATCTCAGCCCCCCCTGACCCAATCTTTACAAAACTTGGGGAGTCTTTCAATATACGTCCTTTGAAGCTCTGCTGAAAGTTTGGGACCTCTAAGCCCAAAAATGCCCCCCCCAGAGCCCCGGAAAGGCGCGGTTGTGTTTTTAATGGCTTTATTCGGCCGAATTTTTTTTCCGAACTTTGAATTCCCGCCGAATTGAACGGATCCGAAGTGGGGGAGTTCGGACTTCGCCACGTACCGAAGCCACAAGGGCCAAATTCGGCCGAATCCGAACTGTACCGAATTTTTTTTTTTTGACAGCCCTAACAAAAACTTCTTCTGCCCCAAATCAGTTAAGTGAAGTCCAATATAAACAGAAGGCAGAGTGATGATTCTCCCATCCTTTGGTCTCGTATATGTCTTTTCAGTCCTATGCCAGACACTAGCAGACGCTTCCCAAGAATCAGAGATGGGGGACTTTTACATGACATTTAGGGGAGAATAAATGCACATGAGGGAAGACCAATTGCATCACCAAGTTCCAAACTATATCCATATACGTTTATTGAAAGATGAACAGAGGTCCCATGGATTTAGACTTATACAGGTAGGGGACCTGTAAGGATTTGGGGGGAGATCTCATTTTCCCTCCCCCAACAATTTCCCTATTTCCCTTCCCTGAAAACCAACATAACCATTCCCCTTTTCCTGTTCCCTTCTCATCTTCCCACCCACTAGTCAACTAGGGTTACCAGGTCTGGGTTGGAGAATACCTAGAGAGTTTGGGGGAGCCTGAGGAGGGCGGGATTTGGAGAGGGAAGGGGCTTCAATGTCATAGAGTCCAATTGCAAAGGAGATCTCCAGCCACCACCTGGAGGTTGGCAATCCTATTTATTAATTATTTTCTTTATTTGTATCCCACCTTTCTCCACAACGGGGAGCCAAAGCAGCTTGCATTATTCTCCTGTAGGGTTGCCAGGCCTCCCATTATGGCAGGAGGCTTCCCGCCAATCGCTTATGGTGTCCTCCGCCACTCCAAGCAGCAGCAGGAGAAAAATATTTTTTAAAGTTGCCGGCGTCCTCTGTGCCACAACATCACTTTCAGCCACAACCTGGAAGGGACTGTGGGTAGCTCTGGGAATTGCTGAAAACTCTATGGTTATACATGCAAGTTGGTTGTACCTAGGTACAAATCTATGGTTGCCATGTCCCTGCCCTCCACAATGCTCCTACTGGTTGCCAGACACAGCCTGGCGACCCTATTCTCCTCTCCTCCATTTTATCCTCACAACAAACCTATGAGGCAAGTTAGGCTGAGAATGTGTAACTAGCCTGTGGTCACCCAGTGAGCTTCCATGGCAGATTAGTGATTCAAATTTGGGTCTCCCAGATCCTAGTCTGAAACGCTAACCACTACACCAGACTGGCTTTTGTGAGGTAGCTGCTGTTAAACAGTAGCAAGCCACCAGTCCTGGGTGAGTTGTGTTATGTATGTACATGGTTAAGATAGTAAGCAGGGGCAAACCTAGGAGCCTGAGTCCCAGCCGAAGGCTCCTAAGCCCTGCTTGAGCGATTGGCCCGAGCCAGCGCGCCCCATTGGCCCTAAGCCAGGTCACGCTATTGGCGACCCGGGGGTTGTTCCCCCCCTATCATGGATCGGGGGGGAGTGGCTGCAAGCGGCCAGGGGAAAAATAAGCAGGGCCGGTTTTCACAGTTCTTAGTTCTGTTCTGTACTGCAATAAACAAGTTGTGTTGGAACTCTGTCTTGACCTTGTGCGCCCTCCCCACGCGGACTTAACAAGTTGCATGTTAGCAAGTTGCATGGTAGCAAGCCACTGGTGGTTGCTGCCCAGCCTGGTCCTAATGAGTCTTCCCTTAAAGGCCAAAACAGCCCTGGAAAGGGCCCGGCCCACTAGGGCTGTCGATTCGGTTCGGCCCGAACCGAAAAACAGCTGAATTTCCCCTGATTCGGCGGTTTTTAGTTCGGGACGAACCGAACTCAAAAATGGCGGGAAAACGGGGGAGCGGAATTCAGCGAGTTCGGGAGTTCACGAAAAAATTCAGCAAATTCGGGGCGCAGCAGCATAACAGTCAGTAAGCAGCATTCTCCCCCGGCCAATCGGTGGCCAAGCTGGGTCTTCTTCTGGCCAATCAGTCAGGATTGAGTACTGGAGGAATCAGCTGCTGCGCGGCCCGGCCGGGGAGAGAAAGAGAGAGAAATCCTCGTGGGGGGTGCGTGTGCACATTCGCTCCTTTCTGTGGCTGCAGGGGGCACATTTTTGGGGGTAGAGACCCCAAACTTTCAGCAGAGCTTCAGACGAGCCTTCTTAAGAGACCCCCCAAGTTTTGTAAACATTGGGTCAGGGGGTCCCGAGATATGGGCTCCACCCCTTTCCCCCTTTTCCATTTCTGTGGCTGCAGGGGGCACTTTTTTGGGGGTGCAGCCCCCAAACATTCAGCATAGCTTCAGACGAGCCTTCTTAAGAGACCCCCCAAGTTTTGTAAACATTGGGTCAGGGGGTCCCGAGATATGGGCTTTCCCCTTTTCCCTATTGGGATGAATGGATCACCTGATCCTGTATGCATCTCCAGAGCGGCAAATCCAAGGCAAAACCTCCCGTGCTTAAATAGAATTGTATTGGATTACCCAGTCCTCCCAGCCCCTCCTGATGGAACAGAAGACAGCCACAGTAAGACCCCTTTGGGGGCTTTAATCTATAATTTTTCTTCTGTGTGTGTATGTGTGTGGGGGGGAAGCAGAGTCTGTGTGTGTGTGGGGAGGGAGCAGTTTCTGTGGGTGGGAGGGAAGCCAAAGGGGGCTTTCACCCGTTCTGCCTGGGGTGTGTGTGCCCCCTCGAGTCTCTCTCTCCCTGTTTTGAGGGGGGGGGCTTCAGTTGTGTGTCCTCAGGTTTTCCCTCATTCATAAGATCGGTTAGGTCTATTTTGATGCTTGCTCAAAACTGGTTTTCAAATGGTGACTTAAAGAATGCATTTTCCTGGTCCCAACTCGAATCCAATGCAAAAGGGGAAATTCCACCCCCTCCTGCTCATTATGCATAGCTAGCTGCCTCTGTCCCTTTCCATGGTTTGCAAACTCCCAGGTGTCAGGTGTTGCTTTGCATGGTTGCAAACGTGTTGCTTTGCATGGTTGTGTTGCTTTGCAGTTGTATTGCTTTGCAGTTGTGTTGCTTTGCAAACTTCTTCGCACCTGCCCCGCCCTTGCTCCCCGCAGCTCAGCCGTTTGTCAGGGCTGGGAGCTTTGTGCGTGGGCGGCAAGCTCTGCTCAGAGATGCACATTAAGGGTGGGGGGACCCCTTTTGGGGCCCATATCTCAGCCCCCCGACCCAATCTTTACAAAACTTGGGGGGTCTTGCAAGAAGGATCTTTTGAAGCTCCGCTGAAAGTTTGGGACCTCTACCCCCAAAAATGCCCCCCCCCGGAGCCGCAGAAAGGCACGGTTGTGTTTTTAATGGCTTTATTCGGCCGAATTTTTTTCCTGAACTTTGAATTCGCGCCGAATTGCACGGACCCGAAGCAGGGGAGTTCGGACTTCGGCATATCCCGAATCCAGACGGGCCGAATCCGGCCGTATCCGAACTATACCGAATTTTTTTTCTCAACAGCCCTATGGCCCACTCCCCTGCCTTTTATTGAGAGAAACCTTGAAGGCTGTCAATACTGTTGAGGTTGCCTACCAATGGCCACTGAGTACATGTATTTCTTAAAGCTACAGGTTCTACTTGGGGGTTAACACCCCAATGTATATATTGTTTACATTTTACATTTGTTTTTTCCTGAAAACCTGGGGCATTTTTCAGGTTAGTAGAAAGATCTGTCTTGTCTATTCATGGCTCCAGTCTCTGGATGTTAGTATCCACAGATTTGGCCATGTTGAGAATTAGATATATTGATATATTTAGGCACCTCTCTGGATTACTAAAAAACCTAAAATAGCAGGGCTCACGTTCATACGGACAGATCCTGTGCATGTACACTTATATGCATCTAGGACTGCTTCACACTTCCTAGCCATTTTAAGGATGTCAGGGATGATAATCTTTCACCAACTGTAGGACTCATATGAGGTTCATTAAGCAGTCTTGTATGCACTATGCAGTGAATTAGGCTCTTTAATGAGAGAAGTATTCATGTATGTATTACTGTGTGTGGTTTATTTTTGACACTGCTAACACTTAAATCCAAGTAGTAATGTGTAAAGTTATCTAATTTATTAGATAATTTTATTTAGATTTAAGTGCCAAGAACCCAAAGGCTTGTTGGTCATCCTTACATAGGGCAAGGCAGGAAGCAGTTTTACTTCTTACTGAGCAGAAGGCTTTGTGTGTGTATTAAGTGCCATCAAGTCGTTTCCGACTCATGGCGACCCTATGAATCAATGAACTCCAAAGTGTCCTGTCTTTGACAGCATTGCCCAGATCTTGCAAATTGAGGGCCATGGCTTCCTTTATAGAGTCAATCCATCTCTTGTTGGGTCTTCCTCTTTTCCTGCTGCCTTCAACTTTTCCTAGCATGATTGTCTTTTCCAGTGACTCTTCTCTTCTCATAATATGTCCAAAGTACGACAGCCTCAGTTTAGTCATTTTAGCTTCTAGGGTCAGTTCGGGCTTGATTTGATCTAAAACCCACTGATTTGTGTTTTTTTTGGGCAGTCCAGGGTATCCGTAACACTTTCCTCCAACACCACATTTCAAAGGAATCTACTTTCTTCCTATCAGCTTTCTTCATTGTCCAGCTCTCACACCCATACATAGTAATAGGGAATATGATGGCATGAACTAACCTGATCTTGGTTGCCAGTAACACATCCTTACACTTAAGAATCTTTTCTAGCTCCTTCATGGCTGCCCTTCCCAGTCTCAATCTCCTTCTGATTTCTTGGCTGCAGTCTCCCTTTTGGTTGATGATGGAACCAAGGAGCAGAAGGCTACCCCTTCCTTATTTCCCCATTAGTAAGAGGACTAACTTTTCTTTTTTTTACATACCGTATATACTCGCGTATAAGCCGAGTTTTTCAGCCCAAAAAAAGGGCTGAAAAAGCCGAACTCGGCTTATACGCGGGTCAATACGGTAGAGGGGGGAGGGGGGAGGAGGGAGGAGGGAGGAGGGAGGGGGGAACTTACCTCCATCACCGCCGCCGCCGGGCCGAGCCGCCTTCCTCTGGCCGGGAGGGGCCTTCCTGTGCAGGCAGGAGGCCCCCGCCAGCCGCGCCGCTGCGGCCGCGCGCCTGGCCGCCTTTCTCTGGCCGGGAGGGGCCTGCCTGCGCAGGCAGGAGGCCCCCGCCGGCCGCACCGCTGCCGGCCGCGCGCCTGGCCACCTTTCTCTGGCCGGGAGGGGCCTGCCTGCGCAGGCAGGAGGCCCCCGCCGGCCGCGCCGCCGCCGACCACGCGCCTGGGCGCCTTCCTCCGGCTGGCAGGGGCCTCCTCCCAGCCCAGGAAGGCTGCACCGCCGCCGCCGATTCGCCGCCTCTTCAGGTAAGTAGGGGGTTCAGGGGCTCTTCCCCCTCCCCCCCTTGGATGGCACTGGGGTCGGGGTGGGTTGGGGTGGGTTGGGAGGGCCCGGAGGCCGGCGGGAGGGCGACCTGGGGCAGGGGCCCTGCGCTCTAAAATGGCGGCCGCCATTTTAGAGCGCAGCATTGCCGGTAAAGGGAATTTCTTATTGACCCTCGGCTTATACGCGGGTCAATAAGAAATTCCCTTTTCTGGCCTCAAATTTGGGGGGTCGGCTTATACTCGGGTCGGCTTATACCCGAGTATATACGGTAATGAAAGCAGAAAATTTAGAGAATATTCCAAAGGGTTCAAGGCCTCACATCCCTCCCCCTCCTACCCCAGGGCTATAACCATGATATAAATACAGAAATTGCCCCTTTGCCCATTTGCCATTTGGGTGGCCTCCAGCAAGTCATTCTCACCGCCTTTTCTTCCTTGCTGGTTTGTTGTGTGTATGTGTGTGTGTGTGGGGGGGGGGAATTCCACTCTCAGCTCCTAGGAGAAAGGGTGGAATAGAAATGTAATGAATAAACGATAATAAATAAAGCTGCTCCAGATCAAAAGAGACTGAAAGGATCCCAGTGCAGCAGTCTTAATTGCTGCAATTCATTACAGGCTGACATCCCAGCCAAAGCTCCAAGGGGAAGGGCTAGGACATGACAATATCTTAATGCCGTTCCGTTGTGGTCTTATCCATAAATTTCAGCCTACTCCCTCTTCTATAGTGAACAGAACCATTTTAGGTCTTCCCTTCACCAGCTTTCAACCCTCATCCCACAATAAGGACAATTCTAGTTCTCCACCGCAACTGAAATTCTAGGCCCCAAATCATTAAGAATGTGCAATCAGAAACTTACTGATGAAGAGCTGACCATATCTCATTTGGAAATATTGGAAAGGTTCCTACTCTGACTTTATTTCCAAAATTAAGGAGCTGTCATAAATATTTTGACCTAATTAATTAATTAAAATATTATTCCCTGGATTTCTCCCCAAGAAGTCCAAGGTAGCTAACACACACAGACGCAAAGCATCATTACAGATAAAACAACAAAACCCCTAAAAACACACTTTGACCCACAACTACTTGCCAAAAACTATTGCCAGTCCACTGACCCCAAACAAATATCAACAGCCCATCACAACTGCATTCCAATTTATCACATGAACACAGATGATGACATCTTACATTGAGTCAGAACCAATAGTCCATCAATGTCTATTGTCTACTCTGACTGACAGCAGCTCTCCAGGGTCTTAACTAGACAACTTTCAGATTATTTGCTCCCTGATCCTTTTAACAAGAGATTCCAGGGACTGAAGGTGAGACCTTCTACAGGCAAATCAGATGCTTTACCACTCAGCCATGGCTCCTCCCCCCATAAAGCCCTCTCCAAAAAGATGCTGTTTATAGCCATGTTGGTCCAAAAGCAAAAGCCATAAAACCAAGAACACAGTCCTGTAATTCCTTTTATTAGGGCCAATCCGATGACACATAATGGTGTGAAAGCTTTTGACATCACCATAACGCTTTATCAGGCCAGATGATACAAAATACAAAAGAAGAAAAAGCAGATTTTTCAAGTCATGATTTTAAGAGGGAAATTAGGGATTTTGGGAGGACATTGCCATGGAGTTTAATTGAATTATTACCTCTAACTTTTATGGCCCCTGCCTTGCAGTAATTTGAAACCTGGTTCTTTTTGTCTGCCAGAACTGCCATTGTATACTGGCAGGACAAGGTCTTAACATTATGACTTGAAAAATCTGGGTTTTTCCTCTCTTTTTTTCTTTTCTAACATCTGGCTTGCTAAAGAGTTCTGGAGAACTCAAAAGCTTGCACTCTGTTGTGTGTCATTGGGTCGGTCCTAATAAAAGGTATTGCATTGACTGTTTTAAGCTGCAGAGGACAGAAGGATATTTTTTTTCTTACACATGCTGGCAGACAGACAGAAAAAGCAGAATGGGAAGGGAGACAGAGGCAGGATTATCACCATAGGCATGTAGGGGTAGTGCCCTCAGGGGACATATCGGTAGGCTCTTTGTATGGGCTTCACAGGCAGTCAGGATGGCAAGGCAGAAGGAGACAGGCTTTGACACTTCCCCCCAGGCGGTAAACTTCCTTCCTTGTGGACAGCCTGTGGGAATGTATTTATTTGAAGTATTTGTACACTGCACAGATAGAGGAAGGAGCTAAAATCTGCCTGTCTTCAAACAATCACACATTAACTCTGTTGATTATATGGGCCTTTTATTTATTTATGACTCTGCTGCTGATATATTCATTGTCTAAACCAGTGGTTCCCAACCTTTTTTTGACCAGGGACCACTAGGACTTTTTTGTTCGGTGCAGGGACCCTAAGGTTCAAAATAAAAATTCTGAGAATTTGAAAATAAACTTTAATCATAATTGTTAGTTAAACATTAAACTTAGAATAATATTTGAATATATATTTTTATAATAGAGAACTTTTAATTGAAAATATTA
This sequence comes from Euleptes europaea, assembly GCF_029931775.1. Classification (NCBI taxonomy): domain Eukaryota; kingdom Metazoa; phylum Chordata; class Lepidosauria; order Squamata; family Sphaerodactylidae; genus Euleptes; species Euleptes europaea. The sequence continues at coordinate 24,200,723 of NC_079318.1, forward strand.
ATTTATTATGGGTTTATAACTTTGTTTCGCAGACCTTAATTTAGTTCTCGTGGACCCCTGGGGGTCCACGGACTCCCAGTTGGGAACCAGTGGTCTAAACACTGTGATTAATAATATAGAACTATAATACAAACCTATAGAGTCTGACAACTGAACAGCAATCCCTGAAAAATTTGTCCCACATCTTCAGATCTGAAGAATTTTTGGTTATCAAACTCTTGTATCCAAGCTGGCACAATTAGTCACTTCAAGATTTCAAATACCCAGAGGTTAAGAACCAAGATGAGGCTGTTTGGAACAACTGAACCCCTCTTCTTTGTGACCTTCTCGCCTACGCAGAGGGAGAAATTGAAGTAAATGTGAGGAACAAGCGACTTACAGTTAGAATGAAAATCTTTTCTGCATATGCAGTGGAATCTAAGGAGACCCATTTAAATGGAGCTTCAGATGGATTCCTCACATGAACCAAACTAAAACAGATGCACACGCGGGCCAAATGCTGCACGTAGTAGGCCCGCTTGACACAATGGCACAGTTGGGAATTACTTCTTTGTGTGATTAATGCATCTATAAAAAATGGCATCCTTAAAGGATTGTAATATTGAATAGCAGCTTCTTGTGCAGATTTTTAAAAAATCTTCCTTTGCTAAGGGGGGCTCTTATACTGGGTGTCGGCAAAGCAGCAATTCTACCTGTAAAGTAAAGGCAGGTGAAATAAGTACCATGAGAAAATGCTTTGTTAAAATAACAAAGCTTCTCAAGGGAGATGACAGCTGAACCACCATCTAAACTACCCTGTATTAGGATCTTCTCTGGCAAGTACACAGAAAGTGTAAGAAATCCCCAGAGCAAGATTTTTACTGAAGCTTTTGGGTAGTTTTAAGTGCCGCTCACAGCATCAGTTGCAGAAAATGCCAACAACACATCTGTATTAAGGATGCAACTAATAGCATCCACGTTGGTTTCAAGGAGGTTTATTAAATCTGTGCATAATATTTATGGGTGAAACCTTATGATAAATAGGAAAGACTTTCCCTCTGACTTAAGAACTATGCTAACAGATTTTCCTTCATGCCAGTGTTCGGGATGGCTGTGGCTGAAAACAGTTTGCTAGATAGGAAATGTTTTCCTTCTGCTACAACAGCTGCCTGTTGCAACAGGTTTTATAATTGCAAATGAGTGCTTTCATACATGCTGAATAAGGCATTTTCAATCCACTTTCAATGCCCTTGCATTTGCAAGTGGGTTTTGCTGTTTCACACAATAAAATCCAGTGGCAAAGTGCACTGACTGTGGATTGAAAGTGCATTATGCAGAGTGTATGGAAGTGTCCAACCTAAGCCTGGTAGGGTTGCCATGTGACCACTGTGGGAGATTTCCTGCCCCCATAGGGTTGCCAGGTCCCTCTCTGCCATCAGCGGGAGATTTTTGGGGCAGAGCCTGAGAAGGGCGGGGTTTGGGGAGGGGAGGGACTTCAATGGCATAGAGTCCAGTTGCCAAAGCGGCCATTTTCTCCAGGTGAACTTATCTCTATCAGCTGGAGATCAGTTGTAATAGCAGGAGATAGACTTGGTAACATCACAGAAGTACCAGGCAATCAAGGCTGGTAACAGATTATTTCTTATGCAAAACTGCAGATGTGGATTTTTCAAACATTGCCCCTGGAGGAAAACATTTGCTCAGGTTCAGTGTAATGGATCCCCATCGCTAGCACAATAGTCTATATCCCAACACTGCACTTAACAATGTTTAAAGCCTCCCTTCAGCCTTGAGGCCCCTTCCTCCAAAGTAAGTGGACTTTTCTTCAACAGAATAGCCATTTAAGCTGGAGGAAGGCTCCTATGGGTGGAACTAATGCCATTATGTCTGCCTTCTCCCTGAAGCTCCAGTGATCATCTCACCAGATTCATAAGTACCTCCTTTGGATACCTTTGCTGCAGCTGGGGGGTGGGTAGGGTTGCCAGCTCTGGATTGGGAAATATGTGGAGATTTTGTGGGTGGAGCCCAGGAAGGGTGGGGTTTGGGGAGGGGAGGGACCTCAGCTGGGTACAATGCCATAGAGTCCACCCTCCAACTGATCACTATTGCCTGGAGATCAATTGTAATTCCAGGAGATGTCGATAGATAGATAGATAGATAGATAGATAGATAGATAGATAGATAGATAGATAGATAGATAGATAGATAGATAGATAGATAGATAGATGTGTGTGTGTGTGTGTGTGTGTATAATTATATGTTGCATGGTGGCTGCCAGGTAGGGTTGCCAACCTCCAGGTAATAGCAGATGTCCTGCTATTACAACTGATCTCCAGCCGCTAGACATCAGTTCAACTGGAGAAAATGGCTGCTTTGGTCATTGGACAATATGGCATTGAAGTCCCTCCCCTCCCCAAACCCCACCCTCCTCAGGTTCCACCCCAAAAACCTCCTGTTGATGGCGAAGAGGGACCTGGCAACCCTACTGCCAGGGCAGACCAAGGGACGTGGTGGCTGCCAGGCAGGCTCCAGTTGCACACTGGCTGCTGTTGCTAGGCCAGGCTTTGCCGCATAGTGGCCACTGCTGGGCTGAATTGTGGGGGGAGTGAGTGTGCTGTAGTCACCTCTTGGCCGGTCACCAGCGAGTCCTCCTCCAGCGGGGAACATGAAAGTGGAGGGGGAGGGGCCTTTTCCAGGGCTGCTATAGCCTCCAAGTCCATCCCCGCCGACCCACCCCCATGGCTTTGCTTTACAGATACCAAGGCTTGGAAATCTCAGTAATATTGTTGTAGCTGCCTAGCTTCCTCCAAAACTGTGTTGTTTTCTTAAAGCTACAGACATTGTTTCTATTACTTTGGAGGATTTTAATTGCTTTTTGTTTTGTTTTTTTAGTTATCAGATTTCCTGCAAAACTAGAACTCTTTCAGATTTGTAGAGAGATCACCCTATCCATCCCTCACTCCATTTTGTGGCTCTATTGATCATATTCTCTGTGGTGCCTTTCAGAACTAGATGTATGATATACGAACAAGCCAGCAAGAGGAATTTCGCACAAAATTAAAGTTAACATGATACACTTAATAAATTACATGTATGCCACAAAAGACCATTCCATCCGCCAATCCTTTCCCTCTTTTCCAAATGAGCTGCACTCATTGCTGGAAACACCTTCTCTGGTTTCTGTCAAACCCTAGCATATCTTTCATAAACCGATCTTGAATCTGAAGTGGTGATTAGCTTTTATGTGCTAGATAAGGACCTAAAATCAAATTTGTTTCAAGGCAAGCAAAAAGAAACTGGAATGGTCCACATCCAGTTCCAGTTCCATGTGCGTACACTATCCAGCAACAGCCTTTTGCATCTTTTTGCTGAAGGTCCCCAAAGCTGAGTGCTATTAATGCTAATCGTTTGTGATGAAAATGGATGAGAGAAGAGCTTTACTATTAACCCCCTCGGTGCTTTCAGGTGGGAGAGGCTATTTTTTCAAAAGGATGCTGTACCAAGCCATGCTATTTTTGGCCCGCTCTTGCAATTCTCAGTGCTAGGAACTGTGGAAATCCAGACAGTCAGACAGTGAATAGGACACAGCAAACCATCTTTACAAGTTTGTTCAATTAGATATTAAATGTTTGGAACAACATTTCATTTTGCCAACAGCTGTACACAATTGTTTGTGGTTCCGAGGCCATGGTAGTTGGCATGTTATGAGTTTTTCCTTTCAGTTTTTCGGTGTCCAGATGGAAGCAATGCTGGAGGAAGAAGTACTCTGAACAACTCTTTTGCACTAGATGTAAAAACATGCCTTTTGTGAGTTCAGCTAGATAGTCTTTGAGGCACTTCATTCCCCAGAAGTTGCTGCCTTAAAAAAAATGTATTCCTCAAATTGTTCACACACCCATTCTGGGAAAAACAAGTATGTTTGCAATTGCTTGATCATTACATGGAGGAGTTCAGAACAGCAAGAGATGGCAGTGAGACTGTTAATGAGGAAAATACAGTTTTAAAGTGTCGAACTAGGATGTCGGAGACCCAGGTTCGAATCCCCAGTCTAGGGTTGCCAGATCTGGGTTGGGAAATTCCTGGAGAGTTTGGGGGTGGAGTCTGGGGAGGGTGGGATTTGAGGAGGGGAGGGACCTCAGGTAGAGTATTTCTGGGGGGAAGGAATCTTAAAAGCAATTCTTCAGCTCTGCAATCGTCAGCAGAGTTACATCCTTCTAAAGCAGTGGTTCCCAACCTTTTTTTGGCCCGGGACCACTAGGACTTTTTTGTTCGGTGCAGGGACCCCAAGGTTCAAAATAAAAATTCAGAGAATTTGAAAATAAACTTTAATCATAACTGTTAGTTAAACATTAAACAGAATAATATTTGAATATATATATATTATAATAGAAAACTTTTAATTGAAAATATTAATTTATTATGGGTTTATAACTTTGTTTCGCGGACCTTAATTTAGTTCTCACGGACCCCAGGGGGTCCATGGACCCCTGGTTAGGAACCAGTGTTCCAAAGCCACTGACTTCAATGGATGTAATTCTGCGTAGAATTGCACTGTTAGTGAAATTCATTTGAACCTGAGGCCAGTCCAAAGCTAGCATGGTTTGAACCTGTCCATATTATTTCACCAGAGTTTAGATACATTAGCTTCCCATTTGGTTTATTTATTTAAATTATTTATAGTCCTTCAGTTTCTCATTGAGACTCAAGACCGATAACACAGTGTAAGTCAAACACAGTCAGTAGCATGGGACATCTAATAAAACAGTGCAATAGGATTTGGATTGGCGAAATCTGAAAATAAGCAGAAATTTGACCTGAAACAAACCCCATAAGCATCTAAACATGACACATTAAAGTAGGAGCATACTTACAGCAACAGACAGTACATGGCAGTATAGTCCACAGTCCCTATACCTTTGCCATTTCTGAACCTTTTCATTACAGTACATTCCCTATTACCTGTGTAAATAAAACCACTCTTGAATAATTTAGTGTTGCATAGTTTGCGGACCAGGAGAATGGGAGCTTTCCTGATCTCATCAGGCAAGCCATTCCTTAAAGTGGAGGGCACAACTGACGATGTATATGTACCAGCAGTTCCCCTCCCCAAACTCCACTTCCCCAGGCTCCACCCTCAAATCTTCAGGTATTTCCAAACCTGGAGTTGGCAACCCTAGCTGAGCATTCCACTTGTGTTGGAATGGTACTAACCATCGTAACTATATTTGGTCCAATAAAAGGTATCATTTCACCATCTTTGTCTCTCTGGCAGTGAGACCAAACTGGACTTACAAATGCCCTGATCCTGTTGGCCTCTGCAGAGAAGAGATTGTGTTACCGAAATCTGTGGGAAACAGCACAGAAGGGGCTCTTTTCTCAAGGGTGGCTGCGCACGAGCAATTCTCTGATGTGTAGAGGGCCCTTCAGGGAGGCAGAAGTGACATTTGATCTCTCTCAGGCCCCTTACACACTTGACAGAGCATTGCAAAGGCACACTGGTGTAAAGACTCATTCCCTCCTGCCTTTCTTCCGTGGGAGAAAAAGAGGCCTGCAAGGAGGGAAACCCATGAAGAGGAAACGCTTTCCACCTCCACAGACACTGTGAGAGAAATGGATCAGGGGTGGGAGCCAGGTTGTTCCTGCCTAATTGCAGATTAGAGTTGCCAGGTCCCTCTTTGCCACCAGCGGGAGATTTTGTTGTATTAGTAGGAGATCTCCTGCTACTACCTGGTAGTTGGCAACCCTATTGCAGATCTTTATCTGCTTTTCCAGAAATCAATGAAGTGGACTGTGTTATTTAGTGTGGGACCAGCGGTGGAGTATGTGCACCTGTTATGGCTGAATGGTAAGAGTGATGTGTTTGTATAGGACTGGGTGTATATACGTTTCTACACTCCTACCCAAATAAATTCTAGCCCATTTCAAGCATCACATTTCCCAGTGACCAAATCAAATGTGTTTGAGCCCACACAACATCACAATTTGCATACTGTGGTTCAGAAAATATAAAATATTACATTGTATTACATAAAGTAATACAAAATTTAAATATAAAAATGTAAAATAATATTAAATTGTGCCTATACATATTTTCATGGTATTTTCAAATATTTAAAGACCAACCATTTTTCTTGTTGGTCTTTAAGGTGCTACTGGACTTGAATCTTACTCTCCCAAGTTATAAACAATATATGAAGCAGGTTAAAGTGTAAAACACAATAACTCCGTCTAGACATTAGGAAGAATTTTCTAACAGTTAGAGCGGTTCCTTAGTGGAACAAGCCTCCTCAGGAGGTGGTAAGCTCTCCTTCCCTGGAGGTTTTTAAGAAGAGGTTAGATGGCCATCTGTCATTAATGCTGATTCTATGACCTTAAGCAGATGATGAGAGGGAGGGCATCTTGGCCATCTTCTGGGCATGGAGTAGGGGTCACTGGGTGTGTGTGTGGGGGGAGGTAGTTGTGAATTTCCTGCATTGTGCAGGGGGTTGGACTAGATGACCCTGGGGATCCCTTCTAACTCTATGATTCTATGAACTCGGTCACCTTTAAGGTATACCAGGACTCAATTTGTATTTAGCCTATTCCAAGGAGGGGGAAAAACCAATGTTAACAATCTGTTCTGTTACCTCATTTTCATATCAGAATAGTCCCTTATAATACTCTAGAAATCAGATTACTGGGAATCTCCACAGCCAGAATTTCATACACATTGTAAACTAGTTCTGCTTTTTCTCGAGAAAAATCAGGCCAGTCAACAAAGGGAAGGAAACGGGGGGGGGGAGTGATTAGCTAATAATTGCTTTGGGTTTGGAAAAACTGTGTTGGTGGTAGTAATCCAATAAGCTTTTTAAAACAAATTCCTTACATTTGGATGTCTGCTGTTTCTGTTCTCCTCCCGACATTGAGTGGAATGTTCAAAAGCACAATTAAAATTAAAGGCAAAGATCTGTTAGCTGAAAATGAGATAGCAGAATAAAATCTAAAATAAAACCAGTTGCTGAACAGTTGTATGTTTTCCCCATATCATTATTTAAAGCAAAACAAACTTCCCACTGCAGAGGAGCCAATGAAACATTTATGCATAGATATATTCCCCCCCTAGGGTTGCCAACTGCCAAGTAGTAGCAGGAGATCGCCTGCTAATTCAACTGATCTCCAGCAGATAGAGATCAGGTCCCCTGGAGAAAAATGGCTGTTTGGCAATTGAACTCTATGGCATTGAAGCCCCTCCCCTCCCCAAACCCCACCCTCCTCAGGCTCCGCCCCAAAAATCTCCCGCCGGTGGCAAAGGGGGACCTGGCAACCCTATCCCCCCCTTTCCTTAGGTCTGCTCTCCTGTCTTCTCTCCTGTTCTTTCCATATGCCCATTGTCTAGTCCTTGCCGTGTTTAAATTGCCCTGTGTGTTAACCAGGAATCTGGCTGCTAACTTGAAACATATGCACGCTGATCGCCTATTTTTCCATTCAGTTAGTAAAACCCAGTGTTCTGAATTTGCCGTGCAATCCTAAGCAGAGTTACACCCTTCTAAGTCCACTGAAATCAGTACGCTTGGAAGGGTGTAAATGTGCTTAGAATGGCGCAATTAGATTTTCAAGTGCTGGGCCAGAATAAGTGACAGCTGGGAAGGCTAAATTATGCAACAAATGTTGGTTCAGATTTCTCGAAAGGCACGTTACTGCTGTGTTGACAAAACTCAAATTTAATTCAGGGCTATAACACACACACACCCTGCCCTTAGGACCCAAGGCAGACTCTCTCTTTGCACATTATCAGGGTGACCCAGATGCGCCTTGAGTCTGAGAAGATAAGGTGGAGCAGAAATGTTTAAAATCAATCAATAAAATTAAAAGACTTCAAAATCAGATCAGGCCCCACACATCCATCATTTTGACATAGCCACACAATAACAATGAGGTGTTATGCTAATATAAGAAATAACCATTTCTATGAGAGAATAAAGGGGGTCCCTTATACGCTATAGCCTTGTGTCTATTCAACGACTGTCCATGGGTGTATGTCATCCATTCATGTCCATTGTTGCCTGCAGGGATGTGAGAAAAGTGGCCGTCATCATCCAAGGCCTGTTTCCCCAGAGGTGACACAGAACTTGGAAGTTTGCTTCCAGGTCCAGTAAAACTCTGACAAAACCCTGTTCAAATAAGCCCAATACCCAGCTTCAACAGACCCAGAGAGGGCTGCAAAATGGCAACTCTCAGAACTCTCTCAGCTAGGGTTGCCAACCTCCAGGTTCTAGCTGAAGATCTCCTGCTATTACAACCGATCTCCAGCCGATAGAGGTCAGTTCACCTGGAGAAAATGGCCGCTTTGGCAATTGGACTCTATGGCATTGAAGTCCCTCCCCAAACCCCACCCTCCTCAGGCTCCGCCCCCAAAATCTCCCACCGGTGGCAACCCTACTCTCAGCCCCACCTACCTCACAAGGTGTCTGTTGTAGGGAGAGGAAGGGGGTTGGACTAGATGACCCTTCCAACTCTATGATGCTATGATTCTATGAATCTGGTCACCTTTAAAGTATACCAGGACTCATTTAGTTTTTAGCCTATCCCAAGGAGGGGGAAAAACGATGTTAACAATCTGTTCTGTTACCTTATCCAGCTGGGTCATCCCACAACTGCTATTTACAAACATGCAGCAGATCCATTCATGGATGTTCCAGGATTTTCATCAAGTTGATTGTATTGACTTGTACTGTGTAATCTACCTGCAGTCTCAGTGAGAAAGGTGGGCTATCTATATAATGTAAATAAAGACATACATACATACATACATACATACATACATACATACGTACGTACGTACGTTCATACATACATACATACATACATATCTTCTTCCCCAGTGTGAAAAACTTGTATACTAACACACTGGTGGAGGCGACTTGGGCTAGCTCTGCTATTCCCATTGGATGCCGCTGTTCTTTTGTTGGAAAAGTTAACCTTCTATAACGATGGGGTTTTATTTTTACTGTCAGTAAAATGAAAAGATCTAAAAGCAGGAGAAACCTCTGATACCAGTTTTAAGGTACCAGCCTTGCCTTGCCTTCCCTTCCCTTCGCAAAATCAAATTTCAAATTTCAATACCTTTATTGGCATACCATCAAGCAGTCGATCAAACAAAACCAACCCTCCTTTCCTTCGCTTAGGTGACCCAGAAAGTTCACAGAGATGATGGAAATTAAAAGAAAACATTAAATGTTGTCGAACAGTTTAGGCTAGAAGGAGTGGATAGCTCCAGAAGGTCAGTCATTTGACACAATCCATCTGGAGCTCTCCTCATATATGCTTCTATAGCCTGCTACATCTAAATTAGCAGTAACGTTTGCGTATTATGAGGGTGTGATTATTTTTTATGGCATTTGAAGTTTGTTTTCTTTTAGGCAGACAGTCAGTATCATCATTAGACCGGGAAACCAGCCAAGCGGAAACCCTTAAAGCTCTCATCTTTGTCTACTGGATAAATTACAGGCAACAAAAAAAATGTTACAGATTACATTTGTGTCAATTGGAAAAGAAATAGCTGGCTGCTAACCCACAAAGAGTGAACGTCACAGCGATTCTTTTCATTAGTTGGTTTTAATGACGGACTAACTGGGGCTGGAGAGATTCTTGTGGTACCTTCCGTGCTGGCACTGCTAGATTTACAGTTTGATGCAAAACTCCACTCAATAAGCACAAATCGGAAGCATGTTTTGCACCTTCCTTGTGCACAACGCCTGAATCAGGGGAGCAGCAGATTTCTAGGCAGCCCCCCCCCTCCACCGTCATTATATGTATATTTTTATCATTAGCATTTATAGAGATAGCAGTAGCAGGCTTGGATTGGCCATTTACCTTACTACGAAAGTTCCTGGTGGGCTGTTTCTCTGGACAGTTGCGGGTGGCCAGCAGGAAGCAAGCCAGGCCAAGCCCCAGCTGTGCTTCCTGTGCGGCAGGGGGCGATGGGTTCAGACCTGAACAGTGGCAGGGATAACTGGCAAGTCTCGCTCCTTGCCTCCTCCTGAACTGCTCCTGGCCGGGTCTGCTCTGAGCAGCCGCCTAGGTCAACTCCCTCAGTCTCAGGAAGTGGCACGGGAGGAGGGAATGGTTGAACCTACACCCTTGGTCAGCTTGACTTGATCTTGGGGACATTTTAGGGATTCAACCCACCTTTGAGTAGTAGGATTAATACCTAATAAAGGACTGTAAGACTCCTCCCTCACCAGCACCACCCCCTGGCCCTCAGCTGTCATGTTGCTTTCACTCCCCAGGGTCACCCCAGGTCTCCATGTAGAAGGGGGGGGTAAGTCCACCATCTCTTTCTTGGAGTATTGCCCTTGTCTGGGCAGTACAATGTTCCCTCCTCCCTGTCCTAGTTGTGGAGCCACCATTTATGCTTCCTTCCCATATCTACCAATCAGCCCCAGCCCCTGGCTCTGCCTCTATGGCCTGAGCCATTATCTGGACCAGGATTTGGAGCACCACCACTCCCCCAGTCTCCTGCCTCATCCTTGCTGGCCCTCCCCATGTCTCCCACTGACCAGTTCCCAGGAGGTTCAGCCAGGCCCTCACTGCCTGGTTCCTCCCAGGTTGTTGTATGTCTGGCTCCTCCCGTGCTCTCCCCAGGCCATCACGGTTGGGCTTCTGCTGACTGCCTCTATGCTCGCCAGTTGGCCCAGTAGCCTCTGAGGCTTGCTCTTCCCCAGTGTCATCTTTGTTCTCCTGGTACCAGGAGATGTCATCAACTGATGCCTGAAGCTCTGGGCCCCAGGAGGGGGGCGAGGAGGCCCATGTCCAGTTGCTGTGGATACCTGCTGATCACAGTCCCATCCTGGGAGTTCTGGCCAAGTCAATGGTGACTGTCCAACGTATGAGGGAGGTTGGTGGGTCCCACTGGGCTCCTGCAGAATCAGGGAAGTCCCCAACTTTGTTGCAGGTGCCTCGGCCAAGGACAGTCCAGGCACTGCCCCAGGACAAGGACCTTCCCCTGTACCAGACAGGGGGAAAGAGTACCTGGAGGACTTTTCCTTAGATGGGAAGGCAATATTTTATATTCTGTGTGCCCATGCATGTACAGTTTATATTTCATTTAAATGGAAACCTCTGTATCAGTGTAATGAGACAAAGCTGTCATGTCTGGGTTAATGTATCATCTCCCTTGTTAAGTGAAACTGTGTGTATCAGGCTGAAGGGAAGTTTCAAAGGTAGGGGACTACCAGATTCAAAGGAAGACGGGTTAGTAGCCTACCAAATGTTAACACACCTGTACTTAAACTTAGGGGGTTACCGCACTTGTATTCTCAGCGATGTATTAAGAGTTTGAAAATGTTATAAAAAATACTGTTCACACTTTCTATGTATTCCCACCAATGTATTAAGAGTTTGAAAACGTTATAAAAAATACTGTTCGCACTTTGTTAGCCCCTTTAGCTGTGAAGACATCTTCCAACCATTTATAAGCCGTGGTATCCAAAAACCCTTTTAAAGCGATGTTTTTTTATAACATTTTCAAACTCTTAATACATCAAAATATTGTCGAAGGCTTTCCCGGTCAGAGTTCATTGGTTCTTGTAGGTTATCCGGGCTGTGTAACCGTGGTCTTGGAATTTTCTTTCCTGACGTTTCGCCAGCAACTGTGGCAGGCATCTTCAGAGTAGTTACAGTGTTACTACTCTGAAGATGCATGCCACAGTTGCTGGCGAAACGTCAGGAAAGAAAATTCTTAATACATCGCTGGGAATACAAAGTGCAGTAACCCCCTTAGTGTTGTTCTACTAGTGCAGTTAACCTTGTGCGAGTACAAGCACCAAATATCTTCCAGGAACAGATCCTGCAATTCTTCACAACTTTCTATTATTTAACAAGTTGAGAAATAATTAAAAAGAATGTTTAGAAAAACAATCATTGTGTGTATACAGATGCATTATGATCCATGAAACATGCTACATCTTACGCAAGCAGAAGACAAAATTTGGAAACAATGGAGATAATGGATTATTTAATGGAACGGCCTTGCTGACCCGCAATCTCCACTTTGTTTCAGCCCTCCAAGGCATCTAGGCACTCAGTGGTCATCCTATATCTCTGCCTGGCGAAACACCACTTTCCTGAATCTTCCCAACTCTCAAAGGAATTTTCTCACACTTCTTCTCCAGGACACCGCCAACAGCTGATCAGTTTTGAAAATTTCCACCAAGAAAGCCAGCATGCCTAGCTTCTTTTCCACATTGCCATTTAAAGGCTCTGCCTAATACCCACTTCTCCTGCTACCCAATCACGGGTTATTATGGAGATGGCTTACCACACTTGTGCACTCCCGTGGAAGTAGTGATCCAACAACCAGCAACCTCCCCCGTTGCCCATTTTAGATGGAATGTTTGAGTGGTGGAGGTCTATGTGGTATGGATAGCAACTACCAGCATTTAAAGTAGAAAAGAGTTTATTGAAAAAGAAATATCCATGAACATACACTGTAAAAGAACGGATTGAGCAAGGATAACAAAGAAAAGGTGCAAACTTGCAATCCACTGTCCCCCAGTTCTACACTAGTCTTGTTCTAAGGCAGGCTCTTTAAACTTGAAGTTACAGCTTTCTATCTGTCATCCATTATCTTGAGTCATTGTCCAGGTTCCCTGCCCTTTGTTAGCTCCATGTGGTAATGGCAGCCATCAAGATGGGGGCCAGGCGTGAGAGTTCCTTCCTCCATGAAATCAGCCAAAATGGCCCTTATTCATTCCATGCCCAGGGAATTTATCTCCTCTGTCTGCCTACCTCCTGTGAGTCAAATATTCCCTTCCTGAGGTCTCCAGGAAGATACACTCTAACTAATCTCATATCTTTTTTTGAAAGAGTGACAAGTATGGTAGATGAAGGGAATGCTGTAGATGTAGTGTACCTTGATTTCAGTAAAGCCTCTGATAAAGTCCCCCATGATCTTCTTGAAACAAAGCTAGTAAAATGTGGGCTGGACACTGCTACTGTTAGGTGGATTGGTAATTGGTTGACCAACCGAACCCAAAGGGTGCTCATTAATGGCACAACTTCATCCTGGAGAGGAGGGACCAGTGGGGTGCCACAGGGGTCTATCCTGGGACCAGTACTATTTAATATTTTTATAAATGACTTGGATGATGGGATAGAGAGCATGCTAATCAAATTTGCAGATGACTCCAAGTTAGGAGGGGTAGTTAATACCCCGAAGGGTAGGGTCAGAGTTCAGAATGACCTCGATAGACTGGAGAGCTGGGCCATAAGTAATAAAATTGATTTCAATAGGGAGAAGTGTAAGGTTCTTCACCTAGGCAGAAACAACATAATGCACAGGTACAGGATGGGAGAGAGTTGGCTTGACAACAGTACATGTGAAAGAGATCTGGGAGTCTTAGTGGACCACAAACTGAACATGAGTCAACAGTGTGATATGGCGGCTAAGAAGGCCAATGCAATTCTGGGCTGCATCAATAGGAGTATTGTGTCTAGATCAAGGGAAGTAATACTACCACTGTATTCTGCATTGGTCAAACCTCACTTGGAATACTGTGTCCAGTTTTGGGCTCCACAATTTAAGAAGGATGTTGACAAGTTGGAGCGTGTCCAGAGGAGGGCGACCAGAATGGTCAAAGGTCTGGAATCCATGCCCTATGAGGAGAGACTTAAGGAGTTGGGTTTGTTTAGTTTGGAGAAGAGAAGGTTGAGGGGAGACGTGATAGCCATGTTTAAATATTTGAAGGGATGTCATGTTGATGAGGGAACTAGCTTGTTCTCTGTTGCTCCAGAGACTAGGACACGGAGTAATGGATTTAAACTAATAGAAAAGCGATTCCACCTAAACATTAGGAAGAACTTTCTGACGGTGAGGGCTGTTCGACAGTGGAATGTGCTGCCTTGGAGGGTGGTGGAGTCCCCGTCTTTGGAGGTCTTTAAGCAGAGGCTGGATGGCCATCTGTTGGGAGTGCTTTGATTGTGGGATCCTGCATAGTGGGGGCGAGGGTTGGGGTCACTGGGGATGTGGGGGGGAGGTAGTTGTTAATTTCCTGCATTGTGCAGGGGTTGATGACCCTGGTGGTCCCTTCCAATTCTATGATTCTATGATTCTAACTTCCTGCATCCCTTGTCTTTGTCATCTTCTAAATGTCAGATTCCATCCAAGATTTTAACAGGCTATTTCATTGTCCTTCACTGAGAGAGCCATTTGCGTTTATCAAGCTTTGATAGCTGAGTACTCTGAGCGGTTAAGAGGATGGGCAATACTTGGGAGCATTCAACTTCCCCTTCCTGCCTGTCAACAGGAAAGAAAAACATATCAAACCAAGCATGAATGTTTTAGCAAGCCCTGAACATCAAACTGTTGGGATGTACCCCCAAACTAAAGGCCATTTCCCACATAGTTTAACATGAACATCCACTTCTGATTGTACAAAAGCACTTATGCAAGCAGTGAGGGACCATAGGATACAGTGCTCTTAAAATTCCATAGCTATGCAGAAGGGGACATTTTGGCAAGTGCAACATAACAGGTCAGTACTTCACGGGTGAGTAGGGTTGCCAAGTGCCAGGTGGTGGCGGGCAAACCCCTGCCAATCCAACTGGCACTTGGCAACTGAGGGCCAGAGGGCAATGTGTGCCCGTGCCTGCCCGCAGCAGTATGTCACTTCCGGTTTACAACTGGGAGTTTGAGAAGAAAAGGCCTCTTGCGATGCAGCACTTCTGGTTGTAAAACGCATCACAAAGGGCCATTTACCACTCAAACTCCCAGTTTGAGTGGAAAAGTCCTCTTGAGTGGAAAAGGCCCATTGAAAGGGAAAGGCCTCTTGCAAACTCCCAGTTTGAGTGGAAAAGGCCTCTTGCAATGCAGCACTTCCGGCTGTAAACCAGAAGTGACTTAATTGTGCTGGTGTGGTCATGCGCGTGCACGATCCCACCTCACCTCCACCCTAAAAACCTCCTGCCAAAGGACAGGAGGGACCTGGTAAGCCTACGGGTGAGAGAAGCTGCGCCCATCACAATTCCCTGTTGTACGCAGCTATTAGAGATGCATCTGGTCATTCCAACTATCTCCCAGCCGTATAAATAAAGAGAAAAGTGATGAGCTACACTAAGGGCCTGTTCATTGTGAGAAACTTAGAGACCACCCAGACATTATCAACACTGACTACAGAGGAAACGATCATGTTGCTTTGCAATGAAAACACACTTTCCTTCACTCAGCAGAGAGAGTGAGCGGAATCTGGCTTCAGGCAATGGCTGGGAGTAGTTGCAAAGCAGTATTTAACTGGACTGTTAAGTCTTGTAAGGCACAGACCTGCAGTAAATGGCGTTCAAATACTTGAAAACACTCTGTAAGCACTGCCCTTATCTGGAAATTAGCCATTACTGAGAGTAAATGGGTATGTTAAAAGAGAGCTCTTTGAGGGTTCATAAAGAGACATATTGAAGTTTGTGCCATGGCCATTCAAGCTGAGGAGATGATCTTTTCTCTAGGCTTTTAATAACAATGAATGTTTCTTTAATAGTCACTAACAGAAGATGCTTGCTTGTATTGATAACTTTTCGATGTTATTGCTACAGGACATACTCCATCTGCTTGGATGGGCACTGATTGGAAGGGTTGCCAGCTCCAGGCTGGGAAATACCTGGATATTTTGAGGGTGGAGCCTGAGGAGGGTGGGGTTTGGAGAGGGGACAGACTTTAATGCCATAGAGTCCAATTGCCGAAGTGGCCATTTTCTCCAGGGGAACTGATCTCTGTCACCTGGAGATCAGTTGTTATAGTGGGCCACCACCTGGAGGTTGGCAACCCTACTGATTGGAGATAAATGGTTCTTGGTATAGCTGGTGGCTACTACAGAATTTCTTGGGGCCTTAAGAAGGGGGCTTCAAAGATATGCTGTTCACATTTGAAGAACTGATACAGTTTTATTGACTGGCAATCTGGGTGCTTGCTTGCTTCAGCAACTCAATAAATAAATTGTACAAAACCAATATAAGTTTCCAATACACTGTCCTATTATTCATGAGACTACGGGCCAGAAACACATAAACACCAAGTGCTAAGCCTCTGGAAAATAAAGTCACAATGGCATTTTGAAGGCGTTTTGATGTTTTGCCTGTATGATTTTTTAAACAGTATATAGCGTTTACAGCTGAAGGAAACGAATTCCTTCCCCCTGCAACCTTGCAGCACTACACTCTGTTATTGGAAGTCTTTTCTCCCACTCATATCCCAGCTCCAATACTGCAAGTAGGGTAGCCCAGTCCATCTTCACCACCGGTGGGAGGTTTTTGGGGTGGAGCCTGAGGAGGGAGGGGGTTGGGGAGGGGAGGGACTTCAATGCCATAGAGTCCAATTGCCAAAGCAGCCATTTTTATCAGGGGAACTGATCTCTGTCGGCTGGAGATCAGTTGTAATAGCAGGAGATCTCCAGCTAGTACCTGGAGGTTAAACCCAAAAACTCACAGAAATTGACTCACATGCAAATAACCCAAAATATAATGGGGATCAGTTCCATAGGTTCAACATCAAAATTCCAAAAATGGTGTTTCACTGTTACAATCAAATATGTTGACAAGGTAAGTATACATTCAATCATAGGTTCTTATATTAATGTCATTAAACAACTTTTAACTTTTTAAAAACTTTTTAAAAAACTTTTTTACAGGAAGAACATTCCTTGTATTCAACACATGTCAGGTTGAAGGGAAAACATGTCAGGTTGACATGTGTTGAATACAAGGAATGTTCTTCCTGTAAAAAAAGTTTTTTAAACCCCAAAAACCTCCCGCTGGCGGTGAAGAGAGACCTGGCAACCTTAGCTGGGACACACTAGTGCCCCATGATATGGTTTGGATAGCCATGAAAGTTTGGCACAGTTTTGTTTAAAGGAGAGTTAAGAGTTGGCTGCTTGTTGTGACTGGTATGTTGGTTTAAAATAAAGTTCTGAAATGTGACGGCTTTATGGTTCTCCAGGCTTTGACTAGCTTGGCTCTTTGACAGTAGCTAGCATAGGTTTTACAATTACATGACAGAAAACAGAAGTGCAAATAGTGCTTTAATATCATGTGTGAAAATGCCACTGGCTTGGTCCATATTTAGTTTAACTCAATTTTTCCAGCACCATGTCTAAAACCAAATGCCGTGTATGACAAATATTCCTCTGTCTTCCAAATTGCTGCCCTCTGACTAAAGAATTTTTAGTTAATTTTTCATCCGACAGTTAACTAATTGATGAACTGATTAAATTTCAGCAAATGTACTTATTTCCAAAACCCAGAAGAGATGTAATTTTTTTAGTTAGGCCTTTTTACTTGTAACATGCCAACTTATGTAATCCTTTTGGATGCTTGCCTGCCACGTACCACCGGATCTACATAGCTAGCAATCCTAAACAGGTTTACTCAGAATTCCACTCAATTCTGTTTAGAGTAGACCATGGCAACCTCCAGTCCCTGCCCTTCCTCCCTGGAGCAGCGGAAGCAACCTTTGTGTGTGGGGAGGTGTCATGCAACACCGTGATGTCACTTTGGGGTGAGTACTGACATTGAGTGAAGTCGTTTGTGACTGAGTACTGTTCTTGCAATTGTTATAAAGATAAGAGAGAGAGAGAGAGAGAGGAGAGAGAGAGAGAGAGAAAGAGAGAGAGAGAGAGAGAGAGAGAGAGAGAGAATGGTGATATAAGATAAGAACTGTGGCTATGCTTTAGTGTATTTGACATGAAAGGGTCTGGATGGTATCTAGGGTTGCCAGGTCCGTCTTCTCAACCGGTGGGAGACTGTAAGTCAAAGAACAAAAGATTTTTTGGCTAACCTTATGCTGTTGTTTTGTGAATAAATCTTGGCGATCTTTACTTGCAACACGTTGTCTAGCATTTGTGAGAATATGATGTGGGTAACCTCTTTTAATTAGTGCCATTTCCAACTGGTTGGTGGATTGAGCGAATTGGTGAATTCTACTCTTGCTCACGTGTAGAATTGCGTTTCAACAAATCCAGAAAAGCTTTTCTGGATTTGTTAATATTCATCCAAAATAATCGCACTTTAGCTGTTAAACCTTACAGGAAACCTTCTGCCAAAGATGCCTGCCTGCTTGCCCGTGGGGGGCGGTCATCTGGGGCAGCTGCCTGCTTGCGGCTTGGTCGGCTAATTTTTAAGTTGATAATTTTGTATGGCCCGCAAATGATTTTATAAATATCCAAATGGCCCTAGGCGGGGGGGAAAAGGATCCTAGAAATAGAAATATTTAGCCTTTGTGGTAAGTTATATATTTATACATGTTTATGCTAGAATTGTTGTAGTTTATTATAGAGGTTGCTTTGTATTATTGTATATATTTTGCTATAAGGCTGATGAAGCTACTTTTGTAGCGAAAACGCTAGAAAACGTCCGGAGCCGCGTTACCATCTGCATCTCCGTTGCCTGAAGACGAACTGAAACTGACTAGACAGTCACTCAATGTATCTTATGAACTTTCATAACTATTTATCAGCACCGTGCTGGTTCCTTTTCTTATTGTCACTCTCCTGCTTTGTAACCTCGGTTGCTTAGTTTCGTTGTACTTCGTTTCACTTGTAATATAGTGACAGCTTTTGCTGTTTTTGCTGCTCGCATTCCATTGCCTATTGCTTTATTATTCTATATTCTTTAGCCTACTACTGTCTTATTTGTGCCTATACTTCTTACAGTAGAGTGAGTTGTTTGCACTACCTGGCAGTTGGCAACCCTAATGGTATCACTTTTTGTGTATGAGAAGGAAAGACTTAGCAATTTTATTTATGCATTGATTTTAGCTGATGAACAGTTTATGATAGAACATGATTTTTTTCATGATGCTTGTACTAATGTATGCCATAATGTTGTTATTATGCCATAAAGGTTTGTGTGTGATTGAATACTGACTCTGTGAGTTGAAGGGTCATGCAATGCTCTAGGAATTCTCTTAATCTCTATGGTTTCTACCTAGAGCTCTGCACACCATTGTTTCCCCAGTCTCTGCCCCAAGTGTTCCTGTCCCCAGAAGGTTTCTGGCTGGAAACTCTAACTCTTCTCAATGGGATTTTCTCCTAGGAAAGTAAAGATTGCACTGTTATTCACCCAGGACTTCAATTGATATTTCTATTTCCCTCCCAGTATGAATCACAATTTAACAGGTTTGTCTGTTGTTTAATCATTTATCAATTGTTCCTTGATTATTTAACTTTAGTTTTTATCTCCGGTTTTAATGTTTTGCTGCTAGTTGTTTATATTTTGCTTCTGTTTTGTTTCTTTTGGACTTTGTCTGGATTTTAACATTTTAATTTGTTTTATTAAATTTTAATGGGTTATTGTAAATTGCACTGGGGGCTAGTTCTCTGGTTGAGGGATGTGATTTCGATGTCTAAAACAAACACACTTTTGGGCATTGTTAAAAGCAAAGGACATCATTGATACTTTTATTCCCTATTCAGCAGAACCAAAATCACTTCAAAAAATAAACAAGTATTCTCTTAACTGTCACTCCAAATGACTAAAAATTGTCCTTGGTGATTAATCATCTAAAACTTACAGTTGCTTAATCTACATCTATTACAAAGAGTAGCCTTTCTAGATACTTGTGCAAACCTCCAGGTTTCTTGCGTCACTCTAGATTCCTACTAGGGTTGCCAGGTCTCTCTTCGCTACTGGCAGGAGGTTTGGGGGGTGGAGCTTGAGGAGGGTAGGGTTTGGGGAGGGACTTCAATGCCATAGAGTCCAATTGCCAAAGCAGCTATTTTCTCCAGGGGAACTGATCTCTATCGGCTAGAGATCAGTTGTAATAGCAGGAGATCTCCAGCTAGTACCTGGAGGTTGTCCACCCTAATTCCTACCCAGAATCCCAAGCCTAGTTCAGACCTGCCATCTTCCTTCCCAACAGTTAACACTGCAATCCTAAACAGATGGGCTTAGAAGAAAACATTGTTTAGGATTACCCTTTGGGGACCGCAGTAATTATTTCACAAAAGCAAACAGCCACCAGTGACCCACACAGCCAGTTTGGGGTGCTATTTCTTTTCTGAGCCTGGCTGTGAATCAAGGCTTTAAACCAGGGATGGGGAACATCAGGCCTGGGGGCCATTTAAGGCCCGTGAAATCATTTGGTCTGGCCCTTCATGGGTCCTGGCAGATCTCTAGCTCAGAAGGATCTAAGACTGGTGATCCGCTCAGAAGGATCTAAGTGGAGACAATGGAGGGGTTAAAAAGGGCAGGGCCAGAATGCGCGCGGGGGGGGGGGTCTTAGCCAGTGTGTCCTCATTTCATCCCTGCAGGCGGAGGTAGCAGGAGCCGGCTGTATAGGCTCCCTGACTATAGGGAGCAGGAGCAACTCTGGCATGCGGCTGGATGGCTACGCCCAGCTGGTGCAACAGTCCATCCTGTGCCACCAGGTGGGCGAATGCGCCACCTGTTGGATGCCTGCCTGCTTGCCCGTGGGGGGCGGTCATCTGGGGCAGCTGCCTGCTTGGGGCTTGGTCGGCTAATTTTTAAGTTGATAATTTTGTATGGCCCGCAAATGATGTTATAAATATCCAAATGGCCCTAGGCGGGGGGGGGGGGGAAGGTTCCCCACCCCTGCTTTAAACCATAAAAGACTGGGGAGGGGGGAGAGTGCCCATTGGCAGAATCAGTCACCAGACTAAAGTGTTCTAACTCAAGGACACAATAAAGCAAAGCAGCTGGCTAAAAAAATTAAAGTACAGCAGGGGAGGGGAAAGTCCTCCTGAGGGACAGATGAACTAAATTGCTGCTCCAGATCATCATAATTGCTGTAGCAAAGGGAAGAGGTTTGCACTGGGAAGAGGCGAAGAGGAAGGGGACAATAAAATCTTTATTTTCCATGAATAAAACATGACTTCATTCATGTGGCAGTGAAAGAAGGGGTCCCTGTACCGATTTAGAAGTAGGTATTTTCTTTCATGAAGAGGAGAGTTTGCTTGGGTTTTAAAGGTTGTTTTTATGTGTGTTTAGCTGCTGTTACTGCTTTGGCGTTCAGATTGTTCCAGTCAATGCCGCTGAGCCACCCTGTCTGTTCTCATCCTCGGACATCTTGGAGTAGTCATGACTCAACTTTTCCAGGTGATCGGCTTTAAACATCATCAGTTGTTATCTGTTCTTCAATAAGGCTTTGGAGTTCTTGACTTTCAATCTGATTTGATGAAAAGGCAGATAAATACGGTTGCCAGAACTTTCTTCACCACTGGTGGGAGGTTTTGGGGGTGGAGCCTAAGGAAGGTGGGGTTTGGGGAGGGAAGGGACTTCAATGCCATAGAGTCCGATTGCCAAAGCAGCCATTTTCTCCAGGTGAACTGATCTCTATCGGCTGGAGATCAGTTGTAATAGCAGGAGATCTCCAGCTAGTACCTGGAGGTTCTGAAATAACAAAATAACCTGTGCTGAAAGACTATGTAGTTACAATAACAACAGCACGGAGGCTCACAGAAAGAAACTCATTTACTGATGCACAATATCTGCATACGTGCTACCAAGGAATTTCTACAAACACTTATCCTAAAAATAAATGCAAGCAAATAAATAATATACAAACAATAAACACTGCTTGATTAGTCCCTACTGGGAGCTGTAATATAGTCCAACGTAAGTGGAAACCGTATTGAGGAAGTCCAAATTCCTTTCAATTTCCTGTGTTCAAAATGTCGGGTTACGTCACCCAGTAAAAATGTCCTTAAAGAATGGTAATGAAGAATTGCAGAAAAAATCCAACAAGACGATACCTCTAGATTGGTAATCGTTTCGCATACAAATTGCTTCTTCAGTTGGTCTTATTATCTTTAGGGCAAAAAGCCTCACAATGATATCAATAGACCCAAAAAGGTTCTCTGACCCAAAGGTTCTCCTGTCCCTATGAGAGGTGAGAGAGTTTCAATAGAGAGAGCTTTTCTCACTCTTGAATGACAAGCTCTGTTTGCCAAATCATCATCTTAAGAATTAAAGGCATGGGAAGCTGTATTTTCCATTTTACCAGATCACTGTTTCTTTCTAAAAGGCAGATGACTGAATTATCCGAACAGCATGGGGCTTCCTAAGTCTGTAGCTCTGAGGTACTCTTCTAATAATAGCTCCTGATTCTCTCATGTAAAATCCCCCTTGCCCTGATCCCAATGTGTTCTTGCGCACACACAGCCCTATTAAAGAATCCTCAATGGCACCATCAGCATTTTGTTGGGAATAAGAGGACAAGATCCGGCTCTCTCACCCACTTAGGTGAAGCCAATTTACGCTCTTGATAATTTTCTAACAGGGCAAGACATGCACAGCCACGGCAGCATCAAGAGGGTTGGCCAACAACCTGGAGGAAAAAGTGTCCTGTCACTTTAACACAGGCTTAAAAGGATGTCGGTTACCAGTTGATGTTACCAATATTCATGCCAGGAAAAGCTTCACTTGCCAGTTTCCACATATTAAGCCTCTATTAAAGGGACAGGGCCCTGACCTGGATGGCCCAGGCTAGCCTGATCTCGTCAGATCTCGGAAGCTAAGCAGGGTCAGCCCTGGTTGGTACTTGGATGGGAGACCACCAAGGAATACCAGGGTTGCTGTGCAGAGGAAGGCACTGGCAAACCACCTCTGTTAGTCTCTTGCCATGAAAACCCCAAAAAAGGGGTCGCCATAAGTCGGCTGCGACTTGACAGTACAAAGGGACAGGACATTTTTTTCCTCCAGGTTGTTGGCAACCTTAGGAACTCTGCACATAGCACTTAAGTCCATGAGTTCAATCACTTCACTTTTAAAATGGCATTTAGAGCTTTGTGCATAACAATGAGCTAAAATAATAAGGTATAAACCATTGCCTTGTAGAGCAGGAGACATCAGATTCTGAGATATCATTCACTTTATTTTGTGTATGCATTGTCAGGAATTCAAAGTTGATTTTTATCAATTTATCAAGGCTGCCATTTATCTGATACTTGAAAGACTGTCCATACTTTCAAGGAAGCCTCTTGTTTTCAACCCTATTATATAATAATGGTCCATCTCTAACGTTTCACCTGGCTAAAGAGCTTCTGACTGGGAATGGAAATAAAGGGCCAGAAATTCAAGATAACTTTGGATAAGCTTTTAATATATATTACTTATACATTTCTGCTATTCTGTGGATAAATTGTTAGCTAAATAATAAATAGTTACCGCATCATCAGCAAAGCATGTCACATATGACAGTTTCTGTTGGATCATCCACAGCTTGGCTCTTCTTTGCTGTTGTCTTCCAAAGAGTGTTCCCAGCCATTGTGTCACTCTGTCTTCATGTCATCCTTCAGACACATCAAAGAGCGCTTTGTGTTCCATAAGACTCTTCTTGGCCAGGCGGTCGGTACAAACCAACCATCTGAAATTGTCTCATCCAAAACAGGCTCCTCAGACACAGAATGTCTGTGTTCACACACAGGGCCTGGATGATCCAAAACAAACATCTTGCATAGCTTCCCAAAACATAAATGGGGACTTCAACACAGAAAAGGAATTTGAGAGATTTGTCAAGATAATTTTCTATGACTAAACAGGAGTAATCTTGCAATCATGCACTGGGCCATTACCAAGGACCAGTTTCTCGGTCTTCAATTTGCATGTGTACTAATATTTAGCGGAGAGTGGCTATCTTGTCCAGCGCCTACACTGAAATACTGAGGAATGGCACTTTGTTTCCCCATGAGGCTGAGGATGGCAGAGATTATCTTCATAATAAAATTGGTACCATCTAGCAATATGCTGCCAAATTTTTAGCAAACGTATGCTCCTGCATAACATTACAGGCAAATATATGTATTGAAGTATTAGTGTAAAAAAACCAAAAGTGTAAAAAGACAAAAAACACTATAATATTGAAAAGTAGGGTCTTTAATTTTTGCAATCTGGAAATATTTTGGTGCATAAGAATCACAGAACCGCTGTGCTGGATCAGACCAATGGTCTCGCAAGTTCAGCATCCTGTTTCACATAGTGGCCAGCCAGATGTCCCTGGAAGAGGACCGAAATAGAACCTAGTGCGGCCAGATTGCTTCTTAGGCCAAATCTGGCCCCTGCCAGCTGACAATCTCTGCTTTAAAGGGCAATCCCAAACAGAGTTAGCCCTTCTAAATCCATTGAAGGCATTGGGCTTAGAATAATGTAACTGTTCAAGATTGTACTGTTAGAATGCAGCATTGCAGTGCATTCATTCTTCTTGTATCAGCCACCTCTAACATCCCCTGTACACATGACCACATACTACCAGTGGTAAGGGATAGCTCCAATGAGTGTATTTTTTCTACACTGGTCAAATACACAGTTCCAGAGAGGTAAATTAAGAAAATTGTAACCCCACCTGACATACAGTAGTTAGATGCACCAAATGTAGTGAAGACACCAATAGTAATTTACATACTAATATTCACTCATTAAATAAGCACATCAGGGAAGCACTTTATCATGCACCACAGTTCATATAATTGCTGCTAATAATTATAGTGGTCTTCGGTTAAGCAGGCAGTCCAAAAGAAGCTACCGCTAATGATATATCAGTATTGCTATAACTAATGTTAAATAGTGACGGTGTACATTTTGCCTTACAAGAATGCCATGCAGACAGAAGAGACTGGTTTATAATTCCTTTTGATAGAAAGTAACTGTGTGCCAAATACAGTCCAGGTTATTTATGTTTACAGCCCATTGATTGGAGTGGGAGAGACAATGTTTAAATCTCTCGGGATAATCAGTGAGATTTAATGGTGCTTAACTATGGCTGAATCATCAGTACATCATTAATTCGCTTACTATGTAAACTTAAATTGGGCTAAACTAATTAAGAAACTTGCTATTTCCAAAATACATCTTCATGCAAACAGAATGGCTTTGAAATACCTTGTATATGTTTTTGTCTTGTGATAGCAGTGGGGTATGATTGCTGGTACATACATTCATGTTAGCTACTCATAGCCTGCACTGGCAAATGATGACTTCCTAGGATGAATGAGGCAGCACAGATTAATCACAGCAGAGAGATTTTTCATATTAACCAATAAGCCCTTTCTTCCCTCTTTATTTCTGTTTACATATATCAGCCTCTGACCTTTTTCTGCCACAAGTGGGAATTTTAGGGCATTTTCACGTATCCTGAATAATACACTTATATCCACTTTCAGTGCACCTTGCAGCTGGATTTTACTGTGTGAAACGGCAAAATCCACTTCCAAACAATTGCTAATGTGCATTGAAAGCAGATTGAAAGTGCATTATTCAAAATGTGTGAAAGCGTCCATAGTCTTACACTGAGTACTTTACAGCACCCACAGTGGGTTTCACTTTCCTCTTATTACATGACCAGTCTGTCTGATTTGCAGTAACAACCATATGCAAATCAATTAAACAATGTACTCTTCAAAACTTGCATAAAATTTTCTAAATTAAGTTGGCCTCTGGTTTCAAGGTTGAAGATTTGGCCCTAATCATGGTCTGACTATTATCTATGCAAGACAAGGGCAAATGTGGCCCCAACACCCCAGAAAAGGGGGCCCGGTAAAAAAGGTCCACCCACAGAGGCTCTTGGATCCTACTGGTTTCCAGAATGCTCTGGGGATTTTAGGATTCCAAACATGTGCTCCATTTAGGCTGTGGTGGCAGCTTGGAATGTGACACAGTTGTCCCTTGTCAATCTCTCTTGCCTCTAGAGTGAAACCCAGTCTCCTGGTTTACCAACTCAAGAGACATCATGAATGATGCTGACAGAAAACGCATTCTCATTCTCACAGATAGTGCTGTAGATCCCATTGGAAGACCTATATAGTGGCAGAGACAGCAGCAAAGAAATCGTACTTCTCCGCTACCATTGCATGAACTAGTTCGTGACAATCCAAATTGCTTAAGGAATCTCAGCATCTGCTTACTCCCAAATCGGAGCCTTTATTTCAACCAGAACAGACAATTAATTCTGATACTTCTGCAAAGTTTTCTTCCTGATAAAATATTATGAATACACTGTGATCTGGATGGCAGTTGTCACATAGGTCCGTTAGAAGAAATGTCTAATACATCATGTAGTCTCGTAGGTTATCCGGGCTGTGTAACCGTGGTCTTGGTATTTTCTTTCCTGACGTTTCGCCAGCAGGAGTGTTACTCCTCTGAAGATGCCGGCCACAGCTGCTGGCGAAACGTCAGGAAAGAAAATACCAAGACCACGGTTACACAGCCCGGATAACCTACGAGAACCAATGAACTCTGACCGTGAAAGCCTTCGACAATATTACATCATGTAGTCTATTTATGGACTATTTTGGCCCGTTTCCATGGTGGAGGATGGCAGGATCCCTGAGATATCTGAAGGCCACTACTTGTACCCTGGTTCCTTGTCCATCCTGGCTGCTAAAATCATGGAAGGACCACACCAATGAGCCCCTGGTATCTCTCATAAATCAATCACTAATTCAGGGTATCTTCTCTCAGCCACTCAAAGAGGCAGTTTCCCATCTACTACTTTAAAAAAATCATCTCTACATAATGATGATGTGCAAGTTATTGCCCAGTGTCTAATCTGCCATCTCTAGGTAAAGTGACTGAGAGAGCAGTAGCGGACAGAGGCCCTTTTCAGTCTGTCTTGAGGCTGGGCTATGGGATAGAGACAGTTCTCATAGCTTTAGCTGATTACCTTTGTCTAAATGTAGACAAAAGCCATATCTCTTTGTTGCTCCTAAACAACTCATTTGCAGCCTTTGATACAATGGATCATGACATCTTGTTGAGGTATTTGGAGGTAGAAGTAGGTATCGGGAGATGTGCTATGGACTGGTTCAAATTATTCCTCATAGGCTAGACTCAAAATGTAGCCACTGGAGACCAGTTATCTTCAGTGTGGAACCCATCCTGGGGATTTCCACAGGGCACGTTCCTGTCCCTCATACTGTTCACCCTCTGCATAAAACCCTTAGAATAAATCAGTCTCAGTTCTGGCCTTGGCGGTCATCAATATAATGACAAAACTTTTTGTGTAAGCTGGTCCTTGACCGTAATAAATAAATTGATTGATTGAAAATTGATTAATACTGATGATACATATTTCCTCATCCAAATCTCCTGGTGATACAGCAAAAGTCATGAATTGCTGCCTGTCTGCTGTGGTTAAATGGTTGTGAACAAAATGAAATGAAAACCTGACAAGATAGAGGTAATTCTGATTGGACTTTACCATTGTGTATAGTATATACTGTCTGTTGCTGTGTATGTGTGTATCCTTCTATGCAATTTCTGCATAGTTTAACATATCATATCAATACTTATGCTTTGTTTCAGGTTTGTCTCAGATTTGCACTTGGTTTCAGATTTTTGCAATGCTATTCCTATTACACTGCTTACTGGATGTCCCTTCCTGTTGATTGTATTGACTTATACTGCATAATCCACATTGAGTCTCAGTAAGAAAGGTGGGCTATAAATAATGCAAATAAAAAATAAATAAATGACCATGGTCAGTATACCAGTCCTTTAAACCACAAATGTAAAATATCAAACAGTTTACAATGACCAGGCTGCAGCCCCCCAACCACGGGCAAGGGGCCAAATGGCTCACAACACCTATGGCAGCAAACTGGCTTTATGGGCTTCTGCTTGAAGGGAACTTGTAGACAGGCAAGGCGAAAGAGATTCTGTAACCTTCTCCCCAATGAGAAGCCAATCATAATACTTTCCAACAGAAATGGATCACATCTTCAAATGGGAGTAATCAAAAACTGGGCCATTAAAGTGAAAGAAGACTGTTATACACGAATGCGTGAATCCCAGCGTTGGTTACCAACAAAAGCCTATAAATGAGGTCTCCTTCAAAACACTCAAAGGAGATCACAGATATCTGTGAGTCTTTTAAAAGGAATCACCTACCCCCAGCCAGGGGCTGGCAGCCCTAAGAGAACTGTATTTGGTACAAGTACTGGGATATATGGGAGGAGGCACTCTTTTAGATATGTGGGTCCTAGGCCATGAAGGGCTTTAAAGGTCATAACCAGAAAAAAGCTGGCAGCCAATGTAGCTGTTTTGAGATGGCTCCCCATCGGCTAGCCTCTGGCAATAACCATGCAGCTGCATTCTGGACCTGCCGCAGCTTCCAGGTTTTCTTCAAGGGCAGCCCAACATAGAGCACATTACAGGAATCCGACTGTGAGATCACAGAAGCATGGATCAGCATGGCCAGATTGGCTGAGTCCAAGAAAGGAGAGCGTTTCCAAATCAGATGCAGCTCTTGGTCCCCTCCCTCTCCTTTCCCTGCAGAGCCCTGATCGCAGTTGGACCCCTGCATGGCCCTAATTGCAGGTCCTGTGATGGCTTTCCCAGGGTGTCATCTGTTCCGAGCCTTGCTCAGAACAGTCAATCACAGAATCCTAGAACAGGAAACGACCTATTTCAACGGCCTGCATAATCCCACTGTGTGTGTGTGTGTAAAGTGCCGTCAAGTCACAGCTGACTTATGGCAACCCCTTTTGGGGTTTTCATGGCAAGAGACTAACAGAGGTGGTTTGCCATTGCCTTCCTCTGCACAGCAACCCTGGCATTCCTTGGTGGTCTCCCATCCAAATACTAACCAGGGCCGACCCTGCTTAGCTTCTGAGATCTGATGAGATCAGGCTAGCCTGGGCCATCCAGGTCACTATACCTCAATTATTATTCTATCCAGGTCTTTTATTTTAAAAAATCTCCAAGGACTGGCACTTCCCAGCATACCTCGGTGGTGTGTTACATTGCTGATCTACTGTCAGACAGTTCTTCCTAATACACTTACCCAAAACCTGCCTCCTTGCAGTTCAAAATAATTGCCTTTTGGCTTATCTTCTGCCCTCCAGCGTCAGGACTTTCATAGCACCATTTTCATTTCTTGGGTACGCTGATCGCTCTCCGTCAGATTTTCTGCTCCCTCCCTGTTCACCAAGGAGGAAAAGACAAGCTCGCTGCCGAAACACTACCCCCCCTCCCCACTCCCCTGGCTTCTCCCTTCCCCTCTTTTCAGCCTCCTCGGAGCAGCCAGCTGCAGTATAGCTTTCCTCACGATGATGATTCCAACGGTGGAAAATTGTCCTGAAAACATGTATAGTTTCATGATGTGAAAGGCACAAGCCGGATTAGTGTGAGTTCTGAGCTTCCTGTAACACAAGGCCCTGTTCTCAGAGAGAAAGCCCCCCCAAACCCCCCCTTGTTTGTCTGCCACCTGCCTGGAGTTACATCATTCTCTATGCTTCTCTGATTTGATGAGGGTTGCCTGTTTCTGCTTTTGGTGGCCGGGGTGGGTGGGTGTCACTCTCACTTTCATTCTCTCCCGAGAGCTTGTCTCTCGCAAGCATCTTTGATTTCCAGAGGCCATATCCATTCGAGTCTGAAAGCGCCCCTATAACTCCTAGCGAGGAGGGGGCTGGAAACCATTTTGCTGGGAAACGTAGAAGCCCCACGCTGAGCGACTTTGGAGTTTGCAGACATACGGCCATTAGCTGTTATTAGAGCCCTGAGAATCCTCGTTTTCAGTGTTTGTAAGTACGTCACCAGCTCTCATGGTTTTAAATTTCATCAGTCATAACTTTGATACACGAGGAAACAAGTAAACAGATGTCCACATTTATTGTATTTTTAAGCATTATGGGAATTTCTTGAAATTGGGTAAGAGCCCCATGCCATTTTATTTTTCATGTTTGTGGGTAGCAATTTATAGGTAAAAATATTAAGGAACACAAGCCATGCATCTGACATGAAGCGTCTGGCAATGAAAAAAAACATCCTATGGGTTTGATTTTACACATATACAGCCGACAAAGATGAGTAGTGTGTACCGGTCCGGAGTTGAAGGCTGCATCCTTATTAAAACACAGCGTAAGGATGGCAGCAGCAGATGTTATGATGCCCCCTGAAATCCATTGAGAAAGACACTGGAGTGGAAACTGCCATGAGAAGATGCTTTGGACAATGATCCGTGACTGAGCTAGTAACCTGTCTTGTAAAATTAAAAGGTAAAGGTAGTCCCCTGTGCAAGCACCAGGTCATTCCTGACCCATGGGGTGATGTCACATCCTGATGTTTCCTAGGCAGACTATGTTTACGGGGTGGTTTGCCAGTGCCTTCCCCTGTCATCTACACTTTACCCCCAGCAAGCTGGGTACTAATTTTCTTTATCTCAGAAGGATGGAAGGCTGGCTACCTGAAACCGACTTCCGTCAAGATCGAACTCAGGTTATGAGCAGAGCTTGGACTGCAGTACTGCAGCTTACCACTCTGCGCCACAGGGCTCCTTCTTGTAAAATTACTGCTTCTTAATTCCATGGAAAGAGAGTTAACGGGTGAACTCCTTACAGACCTCTCCAAGAAGGGAGGAGGGGAGCACACATGAAAACCCTGAACCTAGAACTTGCAGTTCAAAGCTTTTAACTGGGAAGTCTGAATCAACCAACCCACCTCCTGGAGATCATTCCTACAGGTTCCCATTAAAGACAGCAAACTGCATAATATAGGTTATTAAATAATGCTGCATTGCAAAGAGGGATTATGGTCGGATTTGAAGTGAAACCAAATGACAACTCTTTAAAATGCATTTCCACTTTACTGGAGGGACGGCACTTTGGCAGTCATCACCCTGTTCGAAGATATAAAGGCTGTGCTGAGCTTGGAATTTCATTGGAGCAACTTCCGTTATTCATCAGATTTTTTAGGTGCTGCAGCCACTGTGGTGTAGTGGTTAAGAGCGGTGGTCTCTAATCTGGAGAACCACGTTTAATTCCCCACTCCTCCACATGAGCAGCGGAGGCTACTCTGGTGAACTAGGTTGGTTTCCCCAGTCCTAAACATAAGGCCAGCTGGGTGGCCTTGGGCTAGTCACAGCTCTCTCAGCTCTACCTACCTCACAGTGTGTCTGTTGTGGGGAGGGGGAGGGAAGGTGATTGTAAGCCGGTTTGACTCTCCCATAAGTGGTAGAGGAAGTTGGTATATAAAAACCAACTCCTACTACTACTACTACTCTTCTTCTTCATCTTCTACTACTACTACTAGTAGTAGTAGCAGTAGTACTACTAAAATCCTGAAATCTTGCTGCTGTTTTACCACCTGCTGCTGGTCATCCCTACCCTTTGTTTCCTTAATAATAAGGATATAAGAAGAAAGAACTACACATCTGCTATCAAATTACAAACTAAGTAGGATTCAACAGCATTTTTATAGTATCATTTGTCAAGTATCGAAGTTAGTGCTCCTAACTAATTCCAGGTGCCCTCTTCCCCATACCCAACAGATGATCAGCGCTGAAAGGACCAGCTAACCATTCTGCAAAGGAGACAAGTTCACACAGTAGCATGAAAACAGGATGCTGATGCCGATGAGGCTCTCTGAAATGAAGTCCCTTTGTAAAAATTGCCTTCTTAATTGGGAGTCCTCACATAGAAACATCAACAAATATGATACAGTGCTGCCCACATAAAAGGAAACATGCAGTCTTCAACTTAGAGTGACATTTTACTCACGCAAACTGAAGAAATGAAATCTGGGTTCTTATGGTGACACTCATTAGCCAGCTCATAAATGTTTAATAAGTCTTTTTCATTACAAGCAACACATTCCCTATCTCACTTTCTGGTATTTGTGCTGTCCCCGTTATCATAGCCTAAGGGCATTAGGGCTCATATGTTTGGATAATTTGAAGAAAGGAAAACACAGGCGAAGAAAATATCAATTTTTGCCATGGAACTGCAATCCCCAATGGAAATTTATGTGCAAAGGTGTGACATTTGCCACAAGACAACCTTATTTGTGGAATTATCAGGCGTGTGTTCTCTACATTTAAAATGATTGTGTGAACATGCACACATTATATTCTCCAGCTCTTAATTTATCCAACTTCAGCTCTTAATTTATACAACTCTGCAACAAGTTGAATTTAAATGTAACTGAGGGACAAGGGGGTACCTGACTGAAGTCAGGACTGTCAATGTGTTAATATTATTGCAATGTCCTTGGAAATATACACAAATGTGTGAACATGCTAAGCATGAAGTTCGGGATCTAGCTAACAGTAAATTTGGAACAGTCTTTCCACAAAATAGCAAAGTAATGGGTAGGTACATATTAGGATCAGAACACATCATAAACAGTTCCCATAATGTTTAAGTGCCCATAATTCCTACTGTTCCAATACAACACAACATGTACGAACAGTCTGCATGATACCAAACTTGAGAGTTTCTGTTTAGAACAGTATTATGATTATGTACGTTGGGTGTGTGATGATGATTTTCCTGTCATGTGGCTCGCACTGTACAAATATTGGGCTTACACTGAAGGTGAAGACAGATAAGAGCCAGATATGAATCTGCACTCACACCTTTTTAAACAGAGGTACAAACTTCCAAATTGAGTTAAGCCCAGAAGCAACCAGTTCCTCCTGTTTCTAGAAGAAGCTGAGGGCAAAAAAGCATGGGAGGTTTTGCCTTGGATTTGCCACTCTCTAGATGCACATTTTCCCCATCTGAATTCCCTGCATGGGGGCTTATTTTTGAGTTCTGAGAAATTGGCTGGGGAAAATGTGCATTTGGAGAGCGGCAAATGCAAGGCAAAACCTCCCATGCGTTTTCATCCTGATTATGCACAGTGCTAATTGGTTGGCCATTTTGTTAATTACATCCCTCATTCAAGGAATCTTTCCAGTGCTTTTTTAAAAGAAAAAGAAAAATTTGACTTAAAATACACACAGAGGGTGAAAACGCACGGTCGCTTTAGCCTCCTTTATTCCCTGTTTCAGCCAGGATTCAGCCAGGATCGAACGTTCAGCTATGATAACAGGAACGTTTCGCCGAACGTGCTTTCGAGCCGGGCTGAATCCTGGCTGAAACAGGGAATAAAGGAGGCTAAAGCGACCATGCATTTTCGCCCAGATAATAAAATTTCAGTGGATCAGTGTGCCATGTACCTAGAAAACACCAATCACCTTCCTAAAGCATCAGAGATGAAGCAAAAATGCACGCCAGAGCTGGAAACAGATACATGCATCAGTAGGGAAACACGTATGGAGAGAAGCAGCGCTTCCACAAGAGAACAACTTGGAGAAGAGACATTGATCTGCATTCTAGGGTTGCCAGCTCTGGGTTGGGAAATACCTGGACATTTTGGGGGTGGAGTCTGAGGAGGGCGGGGTTTAGAGAGGGGAGGCACTTCAATGCCATAGAGTCCAATTGCCAAAGCGGCCGTTTTCTCCAGGTGAACTGATTTCTATCGTCTGGAGATCAGTTGTAATAGCAGGAGATCTCCTACCACTTCTTGGAGGATGGCAACCCTACTGCATTCCCAGGAGACTTGACCACAACCAAAGACAGTAACAGTGGCTTCCTAAATATTGACTTAGAAGAGTGTAACTCTCCTTTGGATGGTACTGTAATTCTCTCTATGTCCCTTCAGGGGCAGGATTTATACCACCCTACATTCACTCCTCTCCTGCCATTCTTGAGTGGCTCTAATCTAGAAGTGTCACATCTACATTAATAGATACTTCAAACTGGGTGGGGGTGTACTAGTTAAGAACTACAACAAATGTTGAATGGTAAAAACACTATTTTGTGTTCAATCCATTCATTTCATAAATCATAGGGAAGCACAGGTTACATTTCAGAACTTAGGTTCCAGCCCAAAGACCATATGAGCAAGCTCGTTTCTTGTGCGAAATGTCCACATTCACTTCTATGTACAGGCATCTGCGCATGCATAGATACCCACCAAGCAGATGGTCCGTGTGCTTTGACACTACTGATAGGGTTGCCAACCTCCAGGTACTGGAGAGTTGGGTTAGAGCACAGTATCTTCGTGGTCAAGTTTGTAATCCCTGGGGACTACGAAGTATCTTGACCACGAAGATACCGTGCTCTAACCCAACTCTCCAGTGCATGAGACTGGGCGCTTTCTCATCACCCTCAAGCTCGGGCAGACGTGTTCACCCAAAGCGTCTGGAAGTTTCTCTTGTGTCCTGTTAATTCTCAGAACTTTGAACTTCACTTTGTATATTTACTCGGGACTTTCTATTGTCACCATACCTTTGTTCTGCAATGTTTAATTTTGTCTGTTATTTTGAATAATCACCAATTAGCTATCAGTGCTGTCTTTTGTCTTAACCTCCAGGTACTGGCTGGAGATCTGCTAATTCAACTCATCTCCAGCTGATAGAGATCAGTTCACCTGGAGAAAATGGCCGCTCTTGCAATTGGACTCTTTGGCATTGAAGTTCCTCCCCTCCCCAAACCCCGCCCTCCTCAGGCTTTGCCCCAAAAACCTCCCGCCGGTGGTGAAGGGGGACCTGGCAACCCTATTAATGAGGGTGCAGAGAGTTCTTCATTAGAGATGGTAGTCTAGCCCCACCTCCTGAAATGCAGCTCCTGGGTTGGGTTCCTTGAGAAGAAGAATGATAGTAGTTTAGAGGTGTCTTCTATGTGCAAAGTATTACACTGTCAACAAGACTGACAACAAACAGTTCCCATTATTTGCCACAAACTGGTATTTTATGTTTCCAAATTTAATAAAAGCGCCTCCATCTCTCATAAAAAATATTACTCTTTTGCCGCAGGCGATTGAAGCGACGCTACTCACATCAATCTGAAAAGTTTCAAAAGCAAGGGAATCTAAATTTTTGTCTGTACATTTTGTTCTTGTAGGCTGAAACACATGACAGGAGGTGTACTGCTTTGGTTCAGCTCTCATTCCATAATATAATTTTTAATTCTGTAATTAAAAGCATTGCAACACACAAATATGAAAATAATGTCTAAGTTGTGGCCAAGAAAGTAGGGCTGTTGAATTAAAAAAAATTCGGTATAGTTCGGATTCGGCTGAATTCGGCCCGTTTAGATTCGGGATATGCTGAAGTCTGAACTCCCCCACTTTGTGTCTGTGTAATTCAGCGGGAATTCAAAGTTCGGGGGAAAAATTCGGCCGAATAAAGCCATTAAAAACACAACCGCGCCTTTCCGCGGCTCTGGGGGGGCATTTTTGGGGGTAGAGGTCCCAAACTTTCAGAGGAGCTTCAAAGGATCTTCTTGCCAGACCCCCCAAGTTTTATAAAGATTGGGTCGGGGGGGCTGAGATATGGGCCCCGAAAGGGGTCCCCCCACCCTTAATGTGCATCTCTGAGCAGAGCTTGCCGCCCAAGCACAAAGCTCCCAGCCCCGACAAACAGCTGATGAGAGCAAGGGCGGGGCAGGTGCTAAGAACTTTGCAAAGCAACACAACTGCAAAGCAACACCTTTGCAAACATGCAAAGGGCGGGGCAGGTGTGAAGAATTTTGCAAAACAATACAACTGCAAAGCAATACAAGCATGCAATGCAACACCTTTGCAACAGTGCAAAGCAACACCTGACACCTGGGAGTTTGCAAACCATGGAAAGGGACAGAGGCAGCTAGCTATGCATAATGAGCAGGAGGGGGTGGAATTTCTCCTTTTGCATTGGACTTGGGACCAGGCAGATGCATTCTTTAAGTCACCATTTGAAAACCAGTTTTGAGCAAGCATCAAAATAACCTAACTGATCTTATGAATGAGGGAAAACCTGAAGACATAAAAATGAAGCCCCCCCTCAAACCAGGGAGAGAGAGACTGGAGGGGGAACACACACCCCAGGCAGAACCGGCAAAAGCCCCCTTTGGCTTCCCCCCCCCCACCCACAGAAACTGCTCCCTCTCCACACACACACAGACTCTGCTTTCCCCCCCCACACACACAGAAAAGAAAAATTATAGATTAAAGCCCCCAAAGGGGTCTTACTGTGGCTGTCTTCTGTTCCATCAGGAGGGGCTGGGAGGCTGGGTAATCCAATATGATTCCATTTGTATCCAATATGAGATCCATATGTATGCATCTCTCGAGGGTGGTCCATTCATCCCAATAGGGAAAAGGGGAAAGCCCATATCTCGGGGGGCCCTGACCCAATGTTTACAAAACTTGGGTGGTCTCTTAAGAAGCCTTGTCTGAAGCTCCGCTGAAAGTTTGGGGTCGGCACACCCAAAAATGTGCCCCCTGCAGCCACGGAAAGAGAAAAGGGGGGAGCCGATATTTCTGCCCCCACTGAACCCATCTTTACAAAACTTGGGTGGTCTCTTAAGAAGGATTGTCTGAAGCTATGATAAAAGTTTGGGGTTGGCACCCCCAAAAAAGCGCCCCCTGCAGCCACGGAAATGGAAAAGGGGGAGAGGAAAAAGGGGCAGAGCCCATATCTCGGGACCCCCTGACCCAATGTTTACAAAACTTGGGGGGTCTCTTAAGAAGCCTTGTCTGATGCTCCGCTGAAAGTTTGGGGTTGGCACACCCAAAAATGCGCCCCCTGCAGCCATGGAAAGAAAAAGGGGGGAGCCCATATCTCGGGACCACCTGACCCAATGTTTACAAAACTTGGGTGGTCTCTTAAGAAGGCTTCTCTGAATATCCCCTGAAAGTTTGGGGTTTGTACCCCAAAAAATGCGCCCCCTGCAGCCACGGAAAGGAGCAAATGTGCACAAGCACCCCCGCACACACACACGAGGATTTCCCTCTCTCTCTCTCTCTCTCTTTCCCCGGCAGGGCCGCACATCAGCTGATTCCTCCAGTACTCAATCCTGACTGATTGGCTAGAAGAAGACCCAGCTTGGCCACCGATTGGCCGGGGGAGGAGAATGCTGCTGACTGAAGGTTATGCTGCTTACTGACGGCCCCGAATTGGCCGGATTTATTCGTGAACTCCCGAACTCGCTGAATTCGCCCCCCCCCCCGGTTGCCCACCATTTTTGAGTTCGGTTCATCCCGAACTAAAAACCACCGAATCAAGGGAAATTTGGCTGATTTTCAGTTCGGGCCGAACCGAATCAACAGCCCTACAAGAAAGCACAACTTTCTTAAATGTAACCTGCTAAATTATAGCTCATCAAGCCCTAAATCATTATTTGCTAATTAATCCACTGCTGGAGCTAAGAATTTCAATCACAAAGAGTTGGCAACTTTTCATTTTTCTTTTTATGGCTTTTTCCAAGAGTGCTAGAAATGGGGTTTTTTCGACTTACAGCAAAAGTACTGTTCATAGGGATGCATAAAGTAGTAATCTCTAGTTCCTGTTTGTCCTTCTCAATGAAAGGGTCTGGAATCATTCCATTAATTATTTTCCTATCTTTTTCTTTTAAAGTCAGGTTGAGGCCTGGTAGACTGAAAGCCCCCAGTAGTAAGATTTGGGGTTTTTTCAGAATGAGTCTCACCTCATTGTTCGTAGAATTGTAGAAACATTACAATATATTTAGACTGAAAATCCCAGAAGAAAACTGAAGGAAGGAAGGAAGGAAGGAAGGAAGGAAGGAAGGAAGGAAGGAAGGAAGGAAGGAAGGAAGGAAGGAAGGAAGGAAGGAAGGAAGGAAGGAAGGAAATTGGTTTACAGGGAAGTTGTGGCAATTTATTTTTTTTGATGGAAAAGTGCCAATAGAAAGATTATTCTAAGGCATTTTGTAACAAGCCGAGAATGTTCCTAGCTGCTCCCAGACATAGAAGCAAACACATAAATTCATCTCCCTGGGCAGAAATTAAAGTTAGAAGCTACAGGTCTATCAACAGGCCAATCTTCCAATGGACAGCTTAGCCCTGTTGTTCCAGGCCTACGTCACACCACCTTTGGGCTTCTCATAGCCTCTTAACATTCTGATGTTTGTACCTCCTCGCTCAAGTCAATGCAGCTACTACACTCAGAATGAATTGTTTGTTTTAACATCACTGCAAAAAAATCAAACCTAACATTATAAATGTCGTGCACAGGCATGTGAATGGACTCAGTATAAGAATGTCAAATAACTATCATGAGGTTGCTGATTTACACATCTATTTAATCAAGTCTCCAGCAGTGGACAGCTAGATGCCTCAGAGAAGCTGACAAAGAGGGCATGAAGGTGATATCTATTATGTATGCGTGGGTGATACACGAGGCCGGAGACGGAGTTCCAACAACAACCGCTTTATTAACAACCAAGAACTGAAATGTGCTGAACTGTTTTGAACTGAACCAAACTGAACTGTACGTGCACAGCACCCCGGCTTATATGCCAATCCCAACCACCTAGAGCCATGCCCCCCAAGTCTGTGATTGGTCAGTTGTAGTCCATAGTCCAATGAGAACACAGGCGAAACCGAGTCCATGACTGGGCGGCTATAATCCGTTGTCCAATAGGGATCGCAGGCGAAGGAGTCTGGAGAAGATAGCAAGCTCAACATGAGCCTTGCTTCCCTCTGCACCATCTCTCCCCCAAAACTGCCTACCAGAAATAGGCATTCAGTGACATATTGCCTCTGAACATGGAGGTTCTATTTATCTATCATGGCTAATATATATCTACCACTCCTCTTTTTAACTGTTAAGTCTAGTAGACACCACCCTTGCATTGACATGAACATGCAAGCGGAGGAGGTCTGTGTACCACCTCATAGTGAACATGGTCAGATTCCTTCTCCTGAACAGAGATTTTGGAGAGGGGAAAATAAGGAACTGAGGCAAATAGTGGTAACAAGGCAGGAAGTCCTAGAACGTCTAGACAAACTGCAAACTAACAAGTCACAGGGGCCAGACGGTATTCATCCTAGAGTTCTTCAAGAACTCAAATGGGAAATTGCTGAACTTCTAACAAAGATATGTAATATGTCCCTTCGATCAGCCTCTGTACCAGAGGACTGGAGAATGGCCAATGTAACACCCATTTATAAAAAAGGTTCCAGGGGGGACCCAGGAAATTACAGGCCAGTTAGTTTAACGTCTGTTCCAGGTAAATTAGTGGAAAGCATTATTAAAGATAGAATTGTCAAGCATATAGAAGGGCAAGGTCTGCTGGGCAAAACCCAACATGGCTTCTGTAAGGGTAGGTCCTGTCTCACTAACCTATTAGAGTTTTTTGAAAGCGTCAATAAGCATGTGGACAGTAATGAGCCTGTGGATATTGTGTATTTGGATTTCCAAAAAGCTTTTGACAAAGTCCCCCACCAAAGACTGCTAAGCAAACTTCATAGTCACGGGATAAGAGGACAAGTCCTCTTATGGATTGAGAGCTGGCTGAAAAATAGGAAGCAGGGAGTAGGAATCAATGGTCAGTTCTCACAATGTTGGGATGTGAGCAGTGGGGTGCCTCAGGGATCTGTGTTGGGACCAGTGCTTTGCAACCTGTTCATCAATGACCTGGAGTTGGGGTTAAACAGTGAAGTAGCCAAGTTTGCAGATGACACCAAATTATTTAGGGTGGTTAAAACAAAATTGGACTGTGAAGAGCTCCAGAAGGATCTCTGCATACTGGAAGAATGGCCTTTAAAATGGCAAATGAGATTCAATGTGAGTAAGTGTAAAGTGATGCATATTGGGGCAAAAAATCCAACTTCACATATACACTGATGGGATCTGTGCTGGCAGCAACAGACCAAGAAAGGGGTGGATCTTGGGGTGGTAGTGGATAGCTCAATGAAGATGTCAACCCAGTGTGCGGCTGCTGTAAAAAAGGCAAATTCCATGCTGGCCATAATTAGACGAGGAATAGAGAATAAAACTGCTGATATCATACTGCCCTTGTACAAATCTATGGTGAGACCACACTTGGAATACTGTGTACAGTTCTGGTCGCCACACCTAAAAAAGGATATTACAGAGCTTGAGAAGGTGCAGAAAAGAGCAACCAAAATGATTAGGGGATTAGAGCAACTGTCCTATGGGGAGCGGTTAAGACGCTTAGGGCTGTTTAGCTTGGAAAGAAGGCGGCTGAGGGGAGACATGATAGAGGTCTATAAAATTATGCATGGTTTGGAGAGAGTGGACAGGGAGAGGTTTTTCTCCCTCTCCCATAATACTAGAACACGGGGTCATCTGCTAAAGCTGGAGGGTGAGAGATTCAAAACAGATAAAAGGAAGTATTTTTTCACACAACACATCGTTAAATTGTGGAACTCCCTGCCCCAGGATGTGGTGATGGCTGCCATCTTGGAGGGCTTTAAGAGGGGAGTGGACATATTCATGGAGAAGAGGGGTATTCATGGCTGTTAGTTAGAATGGATACTAGTCATGCTGCATACCTATTCTCTCTAGTATCAGAGGAGCATGCCTATTATTTTGGGTGCGGTGGAACACAGGCAGGATGGTGCTGCTGTACTCGTCTTGTTAGTGGCTTCCTAGAGGCACCTGGTTGGCCACTGTGTGAACAGACTGCTGGACCTAATGGGCCTTGGTCTGATCCAGCAGGGCCTTTCTTATGTTCTTATGGAACTTGGGACCAGAGTGATGTCATGCAGGCCAGTGAGATGACAACTTCCCTTTGGGCAATTTCGCCCGGCCATTTTCAAAGGCTAGCATTTCTATTATGCCAGATTCTGTGCTGCACAGAAGTTGACCAGAACAAGAAGAATGAATGAGCAAGAAAGCCCCAGAGACTAATACGGGCCCCTTGAGTAATGAATGTAAAGGTTTTAAATTATAACCCACATTTCAGTATTGAGTGATTCTTGCGACATCAGTCCTGTCAACTTTGTGTCAAGATGAAGCACTGAATAAATCAAGTCCCCTTCATCAATGGAGTCAGACAACGAAAGCGAGAACGGCCCTCTCTGTGACCATGGTCCTAGTGTCCTTGGTTTCTGAACGAATGGCATCAAGCACACTTCATAGGTGATGCATTTCAGGAAGACAAGATTAATTTCATGCTTTTCCCCAAACTGCCTGCCCAGTGGCTTGCTTTGGGGACTGTCAGAAAGAAAAGCGTTTCCTGTGATTTCAATCCTGATCTTAGTTTAAAATAAAATTTCAGAAACCTAAAAATAAGAATGCACTAAAGAGCCAGCATGGTTTGAAGCAGACTAGCAAATGGCATTAATTATAATATTAAAAACAGAGATTAAGAAACACTGAGCAGAGCGGGGCAGGCATATGCCATTCTATTGACCCGTTCCTTATGTGCCTGCTATTGTTCAGGTCCACTATATTGTAACCTGCTGGTTGCTGGCTGGCTATTTCTTCTTTTCTTCCTCTGCGCAGTTGCCGAGATGGTGATCCTCTCAAATATGACATTTGCACATGAATTGGGCAAAGTAGTGCTTATGTGACTGGAGACGCTAAACAGCACATATATAATTCAGCGGGGCCAGAAGCAAGGCTGACTGTGATTATGAGCTAAAGCCATGGTGGGCTTATAGTGGGAGTGTTTTTAATACACCAGATATTACCAGCCAGAGGGAGAATTCTGATTTAACTCATAAATTGCTGGCTTTGATCAGGCGATTGGTATCTGGGGATCTCCGGCACCTTTCATTAAACTACACAAAGGATTCTTAGACTTCAACAAAATGAACCTCCACAAATGTTATTGTTGCTGTATCCAATATTATTATTATTATTATTACTATTACTATTACTATTATCCATTATATTATTTCATCTCAGGTGTTCAGAGTACTTCAAATGTATCATCCCAGCAATCCTTAATCAGTGTTTAAGGTTTTTATTCCTCCACCAAATATTGCAGATAGGAAGAGGAAGCTGATGGAATAGACATTTACTGAGTTGGCAAATGAGTTTGTGTGAGAGTAGAACCAGGGATTTCACATTCCTCTTTTTTTTGTCATCTACCACGTTCTGTACCAGGACACACAACAAAAAGAGGCCAGTTTCCTGCCTAACCAAAGGAACAGTGGTTCAGCCTACACACTTCTTGCTCTCAACTGAATTCATGGTTAAGTAAAATCAAATGAAAGGGGGAACCTCCAGGTTGGACAGGCTCAAAGAAAGAGCACCAAGAAATTATGAAGCCCATTGTGTGTGCACAGTGCTGTCAAGTCACAGCTGATTTATGGCAACCCCAGCAAGGGGCTTTCAAGCCAAGTGAGAACAAGAGGTGGTTTGCCAGTGCCTTCCTCTGCAGAGTCTCTCTTCGTGGACTCCCCTCCAAGTACTGACCCTGCTTAGCTTCCGAGATCGGGCTATCAATAAATCGTTATTAAAAACAGTCAAAGACCAGCACAGCTCTTCACAATTTACCATTAAAACCCTTAGTTTTTTTAAAGGCCGGACAGCGCCCATGGGACTCGAACCAGAGAATGGTTGTTCAGACCCAATTATCTGAAATGGTTGTGCCGAAGGAGCTGCTAAGCTAAGCTGGCCCGACTAAATCGGGCTGTACCATGCCACCTTCCCTCCCATGAAGTTCATTAAGGGTTGCTAATCTTTAAACTGGCCTCTTGAGCTATGCCTTTAATATCAGTTTGATCTACAAGCAATTGCCAGGTAATGTCATTTACCTTCATGCCATGAAAAGCTTCACCTGCCCATTGCTACGCATTAAACCTTTGTTAAAGGGACATTTTTTCCCTGTCAAGTTGGCAACCTATAGCCTATACTATAGCAAAAAGAGAGTCACTTGGAGTGAAAAGGTGGAGAGGGGACTGATATTCTGGCATGACCAAGAAAGACTGAATGAGTCTGTATCCTCAGTAAGCTAAGGAATTGTCTGTAAAGGCTGCATGCCAACAACCAAGCCCTTTCGTGAAGTCTTCCATGGGTGAAACACACACAAGAAAATAAAGGCAGTTTTCAAAAGTGACACTTTTATTTGCCTTTGCACCTCCCATAATTATAATCTATATGAAAACTGTTACAGATGTTTTGGTTGCCAACTTCTCATTAAAAACAGACAATATAATTCTGTTTGGTCGCAGCAGCTTGATTTGCTGATGCTTTATCTGCAGAAATCAGTACGCCAAGCCTCTGGATCAAGCTACTGTTGGAGGGATAGGATTAAAGTATCTTTAATAATTTGGCACGTCTAGCTCTAGCATGCATTCCATTTTAAAATGCTTGTCTTGTTCTTGTGTGTGGATAGTTGACTCTCTAGCCCTGTTCACGTTACAGTAAGCGCACATACAACCTGTGCACAGTGTACACTTGACTTTTCTTTATACATGCATTGGGCAATTCTTATGTTACATTCAGTGCATGTACAGCTGAACACGGGATTTAAACTCAACGTTTATCCAGGTACTGTACCCAGTTTCATTTCTAAAATGAACACCCACTGGCTCCTTCTTACAAACAGATGTACCATATGCCTGTACATCTAGGATGGATGCATATGAATTCACTGTAATGTGAACTAGTAGCCACTAGTCAGGGTCCCTCCACCATTCTTAGGGTTGCCAGGTCTCTCTTCGCCACTGGCAGGAGGTTTTTGTTGCAGAGTCTAAGGAGGGCGGGGTTTGGGGAGGGGAGGGACTTCGATGCCATAGAGTCCAATAGCCAAAGCAGCCATTTTCTCCAGGGGAATTGATTTCTATCACCTGGATCTATCAGTTGTAATATCGGGAGATCTCCAGCCCACCACCTGGAGGTTGACAACCCTATTCTTCTACAATGTTTATAACTAGTCATCTCTAGTGTGACCAACATATTCCCGTATTACCTAAACATCTCCTGTAAGCAATGGGAAGCCTTTAGCTATGAATATCCCAATTCCTGTGCCAAGTCTACAATGATCTACTAAGGTTACTAATTGCCTGGAGAAAAAAAGTCTTGCCTCTTTAACAGAGGTTTAATGGGATGTTATTTACTTCCATGGCATGAAAAGCTTCAGCTGCCCGTTGGTACACATTAAACCTCTGTTAAAGGGGGCAGACCATTTTTCTCCAGACCTGTTGGCAACCCTATGAACTACCAAT
This sequence comes from Euleptes europaea, assembly GCF_029931775.1. Taxonomy (NCBI): domain Eukaryota; kingdom Metazoa; phylum Chordata; class Lepidosauria; order Squamata; family Sphaerodactylidae; genus Euleptes; species Euleptes europaea. The sequence goes on from NC_079318.1 coordinate 24,244,370, forward strand.
GTGAACATTACATATTAACAGAAAGCTGCAATAGCAAGAAGCACCCTACCCCAAACAGCACAAGCACGGCAAAATTAGCTACCTTCAACAGCTCCAGATTGCCCAGCTTTATGACCACAAACGGGACAGGGAGATGGTGGCAAAACACTGCTCAGTGAATTAAGGTAAATGCGCAGCATCTACTCTGATTACCAAAGACCTGTCAGGAAATGAATGGAAGCATTGTATGTCAGCTGCGGCTGTCATAAACCAAGTCCACAGACAGTAATCGGCCACAGAAGCACTTTGCTAGGAGAGCGGCGCTTTAATTGCTAGCTCGGTTGGTGGCTTCAATGCAAATGCCTCCTCTTTTGTGCTTCACTTGTAGGGTGCCTCCCCCACCCCCCTTCAGTTGCTTCATAATAAGGAGAGAGAATGTTTAATAAGGAAGCCAACTGGGGTGGGGGGATGCAGATTAGGGGCAGGCACAATCCAGGGGGAACTTCTCAGGAGTGCAGCACAGTTAAACAAATGGGGCAGGTTTCTCACGTATCCTATGAACACATGAAACTGCCTTCTACTGAGATTACTGGTCAGTTTAGCCCAGCCCTGTTTCCTCTGCCTGTCAATGGCCCTGTCCAGGCAGGGGGCACCTGATTCTTTGAATGGTTTCCACGCTGTTCTCTTATCTTTTGTTCTGTACTTGTTGACCGCAGAATGTTAATGACCATCTGCTCTAACGAATATTTGTAATGGTAGCAACAGCCCCCACCGATTACAATAATAGTATAAATGAGCAAGACAGAAGTGCTGAGGACTGCACCTGCTTCAGGAGGAGTGGACTGGGGAGTGAAACAAAGATGAGGGACCCCCCGAGGCAATACCATTACCAATGAAGGGCCTGAGCCAAGTGGTCCAACTGACAGAGTTGCTGGAACTTGGCTTTCCTTGGTTGAGCCACCAGTGGCTCACCAGGGCAGTGGCCCACTGGGAAATTTCCCTGTCAGTTAAATGTAGGGTTGCCAGGTCCCTCTTACCATCGGCTGTAAGCTTTTGGGTTGGGCTTGAGGAGGGTGGGGTTTGGGGAGGGGAGGGACTTCAATGCCATAGAGTCCAATTGCCAAAGCGGCCCTTTTCTCTAGGGGAACTGATCTCTATCGGCTGGAGATCAGTTGTAATAGCGGGAGATCTCCAGCGAGTACCTGGAGGTTGGCAACCCTACCCGTCTGCCCCTGTAATTCAAACATGTGTTCTCGCTCCGAACTACAGCCCCTCCCTCAGACTGTTAAACACATAGAGGTTACATAGCTTAGTGATTGGTTTGTTTTTATGCTGTTGGCTTTGTTGTATTAAGTATGTGAACCACCCAGAGCAGATCTCTGGACAGCCAGAATATAAATGTTTTAAATAAAATAAAGCAATTCAGAACCTGAGCTGTGAGCTGGAAGTCCCAGGTTCAAAGCTCAGCTCGGCCATAAATTAATTAGGTGACCTTAGGCAAGCTGTTCTGCCCTCACACCCATATCATTAGGGGATAATAACATTGGCCTGTTTGTTGCAAGAGTAACAGACACAATGTCAGTGGTCTTCCAGGCAGGGGTTAGGACTGTCAGGAGGGTCTCATAGCCCCCATAGAGTCACAATTTTTGCTTCTCATTGGAAGGACCTGCTGCTAGTGCCTGTATGTAAAGAGTAAGGGCTCCTGTCTTACTTCTTATCTGTCTTTGCAGGCAGGCTGAGAGGAGTATCAGGAGGACAGCAAGGCAAAGTCATTCAGTAGTGGAGAAAATTCTTCCATGATTTTGACCTTTAGCTTCTTTGACATGTGTGTCTTCTAGTGCTCAGCTTATGTTTCCTGTCCTGAACTCTCTTGGCCAGCAGCCCAAAGTTCCTAGTTAGGGTTACCAACCTCAAGATGCAACGGAAACCCAGACTACAGAGGCCAGTTACCCAGAGGAAATGGCAGCTTTGGGGAGTGTTGTCACTCGAAAGAAGTTCCATCGAAAGTGGATGGAAAGTGCATTATTCGGCATGTGTGAAAGTGCCCTTGGACTCAATACATCTGAAGAAGAAATCAACTTTTGTTGTCACTATACTAATTTTAGTAATAGTGTGTCATGGTATTATATTGGTTGGATGAGAGAGAAATCACAAATGCCTTTTTACCGCAGAGCACACCGCACTGCTAGGAAGTCCTCAGGCGTCACCGAATATAATGGCGGTGGATCCAGTAACAGATGCCCGGGGGCAGCAGGGGGCAGAATGGAATTCACAGACAAAGCTCACCAGCTTCTAAAGCCTACAGTGGAATAATATAACTGGTACTGTTTCCAACTGCCTTTGCTTTCCCTAATAGAATTACTCAGGTTCCAAGTTACAAGGTGGTGGATAGAAGACAAAACCAAAAACAAATGAAACCCGAGTCCCCAGCATTCAGGAACCGGTGAGCAGTTTTCAGTAAAAGGATTAGTCAGCTGGAGGAACCTGGATCAAATTTAGCTGCAGAAACTGCTACGAGTGGTGAAGTTCTTGTCCCCCGTCATCATTCCGGTGGACTTACTACTAGAGCATTATCATCGGGCAGAATTAGCTGTAGTTCCATAGTTGTTTCCCCCAGGGCTTTCTTTTGTAGTGCAAAGCAACTGTGGGTGGTTTCACACTGAGGGGAGGCCCAGGCACAGAAGTAATTGTTTAACCCCTTTCCCCAACAGCCAGTTTCCCTCTCAGCAGAGTAAAAGGTAAGGGCCGTCTCCTCGGTGTATAGGGCTGCCAACCTCCAAGGTACTAGCTGGAGTTCTCCTGCTATTACAACAGATCTCCAGCCGATAGAGATCAGTTCACCTGGAGAAAAGGGCTGCTTTGGCAACTGGACTCTATGGCAATGAAGGCCCTCCCCTCCCCAAACCCCGCCCTCTTCAGGCTCCGCCCCAAAAACCTCCTGCTGGTGGTGAAGAGGGACCTTCAGTGTATCTCCGCAAGACAGTCCCAGTATGTTCACAGCCAATATGGGAAAGCACATATTTGTGCTTAGGCTGTTTCTGTCCCAGGCATTGGGAGGGAAACCTTTTCTCCCCCATTCAAAACCCTTAAACAACTTCTCACCTGCAGCAATACCCCTCCAAACATGGACACGGACTCTGGTACCAGGGCCTGCAACAAACCAAGATGCCAACTCTGTCCCCAGACAACACAATCACCAGACTTGGCAACACCAGCTGTACCATCTCAGGTTCATTCACTGGCTCATCTTCCAATGTTACATATGCCATCAAATATCAGCAGTTCCATTCCACTCTCTCTATTGGACAAAAGAATACATGGACACAACTCCACCATTATAAGCCACAACACTCAAAAACCAGTGGGAGAACATTTTAATCTTCCAGGTCATTCCATTGCTGACCTGAGAGTGGCAGTCCCCAAACAAAGAAATTTCAAAGGGAATACAATGTGAGATTGCTGAAACTGAGTTAATTCACAAGTTCGGAACAATGGACACACACCCCCTCAGGACTGAACAGAGACACCCGGATTTTTATCTCTCTACATGTGCTAATTTTGTGCCCCGAAACATTTCCCCTCTGCTCTGATCAAGCTGATCACAATACACATTGTCCCTTTGCATCCTTTACAAGCCCTCTTTACAACACCCCTCCCACCTTCTGACTCAGACAAAAGGATTCAGATCTCCACTTCTACTCGACTGTGTCTGACAAAGCGAGCTGATACCCTGAAAGTCTTGTTGGTCTCCAAAGTGCTACTGGACTCAAATCATCTTGAACAGAAGACACTGGCAGGAAAACATTCGTTGAGTGGCAAACTGAATGCATCCTACCTGAGTGAGGGAAATGTATTGCACCATTTCTGTAGGTGTTACCTCCCAAGAGCTGTCCATGTCTTTTAGAAATGGCATGAGAAATTGGTTTAAGTGTTTGATGTTCTACAAACTATTTCTGCTGATCCCCTTCCTCCTAAACAGGTGTTCTCTGCTCACAGCCAAGAACCAATTAGAAAACAATCATAAACTCCCCAGACTACCACTGCTAAGTGAGTAGCTCTGACAAATGGGAGGAAATGTGGTTTTGAAAGGTGTCATGGCACACTGGTCGTAAATATACACCATCAAATTGGCTGCTATTGCGGTTTTTTAAATCGGTTCTGGCCCCATAGTGCTTCAGTTCATCTCCTGATTTCTGCACACATTTTTGTGCCATTAGTATTCATTTTGGGTTTTTTGTTCCCTCCGGGGGGTTTCCCAATTCTTTTGAGACAACTGAGAGAGCTCTAACAGAGCTGTAACTTGCCCAAGGTCACCCAGCTGGCTTCGTGTGTAGGAGTGGGGAAACTAACCCATTTCACCAGATTAGTGTCCGCCGCTCATGTGGAGGAGTGGGGAATCAAACCTGGTTTTCCAGATCAGACTCCACTGCTCTTAACCACTACAAGCCACCGCTCTTGACCACTGCACCATGCTGGAGGGTGCTTTGATGCCACTGATGACACCACCAATGACCACAGCACCCTCCCTTGAAAATCCTCATTATGGAAGACATGTGCAGAAGAAAATAAACTTACTCCACAACTGTGACAATGCAGAGGGAGGGCAGATGTGCAGAACAACCGATTGCCATGCTTGTGGATCGATCGCCAAGAAAATCAGGAGTAAGCTGAGAGTGCAGAAAAGCCCCCAGTAATATTTCTCACTAGAAGTTGCAGTTCTCCGATCTATTATCCTCATCCTGAGTTTAGTTGAAAATTACAACCTTGTGTTGAGATCCAATTGTGTAAGCAGTGACGGATGACAAATAAGGTTAGTAAGAGGATGCTGCAGAGTGAAGGCTGAAGGAGAGGGGCTCCCTATCATTTGGTGGTGAATACAACTGGTGTCAACTTGAGAAGCACTGAACAGCACTGCTTTCAGCTGACGTTGCTACTTTGCCACATTAGGCGCTACAGGCAATGAAGCAGCCACACACAGCCATAATGCTCCTTCAGCTGTTCCCCACCTTTTACTGTTCTTTATACAATCTGTTGCACATAGTTAGGCAAGTTCTTAATTTTGGAAGCTCTGTGTAAGAACGGCAAGCTGTGTCTGCAGCTGTGCGTATCTGGGAGTTGGTTTAATATAGATATTCATCATAGTGAAAATACACAATATCCATTTCGCTGCGCTCTTTGTTGTTCACTTGCCTGAATGGGTTCAAGAAGTTGAAACTAGCTCTGTGATCGTGCTGCATAGGGTTGCCTCCAGCAGGAGGTTTTTGGGGCGGAGCCTGGGGAGGGCAGGGTTTGGGGAGGGACTTCAATGCCACAGAGTCCAATTGCCAAAGTGGCCATTTTCTCCAGGTGAACTGATCTCTATTGGCTGGAGATCAGTTGTAATAGCAGGAGATCTCCAGCTACTACCTGGAGGTTATTGCTGTATTCCGTATGGAAAAATACCGAAATAATAAAATTACAAATAAACCTTATTTCCAGGTTTGATCCAGTGCACTGGGCTTGTCGGCTGTTCTTTAAGTATTGAAAGGATCTGTCCCTTTAAATAAAAGTTAAATGCATCAAAATGAATAAAAAGTATAGGGACCTCATGTTATGTTCCGCACTTTTCAATTGTGACCGGCAAGGGAAGGCTGTTGCCTCAATTTCAGTAAGTATGGTAAGGGTAAAAGAAATTAAATTATGGTACTTGCATTTGATTATAAATGTTTTCATTATTATTTTTTAGGTTGATGCCTTGATAAAGATTATTGAAACTTTACCCAATCCTGGGAAATAAAGTTGGCATGGCACATGTCACAGCATAGATTGTGAGGGCAAGTAATGCTCACAGAAAAATTGGCAATTATGCCAGACTTGAAAAAACTGCAAGGGCAAATTATGCCTATATATTCAGAATTGTAAATCTGTATGTATATGTATGTCAGAAGTCATATGATTGTGAGTTTGTATGAAGTATATACAACATACAGTAAAAGGAAATAAGGTTTATTTATAATTTTGTTTATTAATTCGGTATTTTTCCATACGGAATACAGCAATAACTATATACCAATTTTCACTGGTTACCACTACCTGGAGGTTGGCAACCCAAGTGTTGAACCATTTGTGATTTACGCACACAGGACTTGGCAGTGCACACCTTTTCAGATTCATCAAATGTGGTTTGGGGAGGGTACTAAAATTAGAGGCATTTTTTATGTCTATCAGAATATAAAGTTGATAAGAAGGCACCCAAGTCTTTTCCTAAAGCAGCAGGATTCCCTATTAGTAACCCCACACTGCAGCCCCACACTGCAATTTCTTGCCAGTCCACAAATTCATGATATAGAGAGATGCCACATTTCAACAATGATGACGTGAGCTATTTTATCCTTAGTGTGGTCCCAGTCTGCTGCTAACCTTACTCACAAACGCAGCACTGGTGCAGTTCCTCCCCTTTCCCCCCTTTTAAACATTTTAATCTATCCCTTTTTTGCCAAAGGACTCAGGCAACGCGCACAGTTTTCCATTCCACCCTCACAGTTTTCCATTCCATCCTGAGAGAGCATGGCTAGCTCAGTATCACTCAACAAACTTCATGGTTGAACAGGGATTTCAACCTGAGGTTCCTCAGTCTCAGCATGCTAACCACGATAACACACTAGAAAAAAAATACAGTTTATATACTCATCCTTCACCTTTTAACAAATCGCAATAATTTACTGGGGATTGGTTCTTGTAGGTCATCCGGGCTGTGTAACCGTGGTCTTGGTATTTTCTTTCCTGACATTTCGCCCGCAGCTGTGGCAGGCATCTTCAGAGGAGTAACACTGAAGGACAGTGTCTCTCAGTGTCAAGTGTGTAGGAAGAGTAATATATAGTCAGAAGGGGGTTGGGTTTGAGCTGAGTCATTGTCCTGCAAAGTATTAAAGGTAATGTGCAAATCATTTCCTGTAATACTTTAATACTTTGCAGGACAATGACTCAGCTCAAACCCAACCCCCTTCTGACTATATATTACTCTTCCTACACACTTGACACTGAGAGACACTGTCCTTCAGTGTTACTCCTCTGAAGATGCCTGCCACAGCTGCTGGTGAAACGTCAGGAAAGAAAATACCAAGACCACGGTCACACAGGCCGGATAACCTACAAGAACCGATTAACTCTGACCATGAAAGCCTTCGACAATATTTACTGGGGACATTGCGGGAGGTACAGATGATGATACAGGCAGTAACCAGTATAGGGCTGCCAGATCTGGGATGGGAAATACCTGCAGATTTTGTGCATGGAGCCTGGGGAGGGCAGGGTTTGGAGGGGGGGGGACACTTCAGCAGAATATAATGCCATAGAATCCAACCTCCAAACCAGCCTTTTTTCCAGAGGAACTGATCTTGGTCATCTGGAGATCAATTGTAATACCAAGAGATCTCCAGGTATCACCTGGAGGTTGGCAACCCTAAGCCAATAGCTTTCCTCTACAATGGACGTTTCCTAACTGAACCATGCTGGAAATATGCAGAACTAGTTTTACAAAGTCCACAGACACAGAAGAATATCCATTTGTACTGAATTCAGTGAGGGTGCCTTTAAAGCACCCACAGTCCTCCTAAAATGCTTTATCTGTCTTCACTCTCGTGCTTCTTTCTTTTTTCACTCACATCATTCCAAGCCGCCTCTTTTTGCTTCTCTTGCCATAATGCATCCTCCCCAAGGCAGCGCACTGCACTCACTCTGGTAGGCAGGTGTGACTTGCATTCCTAGCTGACCTTGATTTCTCATTAATCAGCATCATTGTTAGTGGCCAAGCTGCTAAGCAGGAAAGCATATGGCTCATAACACTTCCACGTAGCTCCATTAAAAAAAAACAAAAAACCCAGTTTCTAAATGTCCCAAGTTATTACAGGTTGCATTTTGAGAAACAGTGAAAAAAGCAGTATCCATTTTTCAACAAATGCTAAATTAAATCAAAATGAGAGCGTGTGAGGGACACGCTTGTCAAAGCCTTTGTGCCTAATGAGTGTGAAATATGAATCCTCATATAATGGTTCCGAAAATGTTATTGCTGTTTTCTGGCATACATGTGTAAGTTAAAATAAAGCAGGAGCTCTTTAAAATATACTTTCCCCAACCAAGCCCTTAATGAATGTAAACAAAAGATTAAACCGAGACGGTCCAGATGTGCTCAGTATCAAGTGCTGGATTACTTTTTCTGGAATGGAAACCTAGTTCCTTTAATATAACCCCACATGGCTGAAAGAAGAAGATAAACTTTTTAGCAATTTTAAAATGAGGAATGGACTGGCATTATAAAATTAATATCGTTACACAATTTTCACCAAATAAAGTGCAGGCATGGAGGCAGCAGTTCCAAGCTAACCTGATTGACTATAAGAATTCAATATTGCTGCTGTAGTAAAATGGATAGTAAGCAGTTAACTGGAGCCTGATTATGGGTTGGAGGAAAACCCCTCCCCTTGGACTGTTCTCTTATCTTGCTTTCAGTTTTTGTGCTAGTCTGAATTTAGTTGCAATAAAGAAGTTGTGTTACATTCCACAACTCATGTGAGTACAGAGATTTACTTCATTACCACAGCGAGATCACAAAAGCTCATAGAAAATTACAAGTTTTAGATTCACAAGGACTCATAGGGGCAATCTTATTTCCCCAATTCCCCTTGCTTTTCTTATTTGCCTCTCCTTGGCAGGGTTTGCACCCTCAGTCCTATCCATCACTCCCGCCTACTACCTACCTACCTGTTTCTCCCCCTGGCATCCTCTGTCCCATTCATTCACTCATCCACCGTTTTTCTGTCTCCCCTTCATCTTCATCTTTCTCTTTTTTACCATTTTTGCTCTTCACCTCTCCTGCTTTATGTTCCCTACCTCCTGTCTTTCACCTTTTTTTAGTCTCTCTCCCCTACCCCACACTGACACTAACTGGGGCTTGGAATCCTCAGCAATGTTGGTTGGGGATTCTCTAATATTCTCTGATATTTTTGTGGCAGTCTTTGCTTAAAGAAGCAGACATTGCTTTTGTAACTTTAGAGGTTTTTTAAACCCCCGGGTTGTTGTTTTTAAAACATTTCATAGTTTTCTGCAAACTTTGGGTTTCCCCAGGCTTGTAGATTAATACCCCTTATCTCTACTTGGCCCCATTGTGCAGATTTTTTTTTATCCATATTCTGAGGGCATGGTTCAGAATTAGATATAATGATGTGACTAAAATTTAATGTGTTTGTTTATTTAAAAAAAAAAATTATACCCCACCTTATCTGCTCAGACTCAAGGAGACTAACAAAGCAGCTCAAAAGGTTCCTAACGTGCTGAGAGAAAGTTAGGAACATAAATATTTTAAATAAGTGAATAAAGCTGCAAGGACACAAAAACTTAATTGACATCAAGCAACAAGTTAAAAACAATCCACAATTAAAACACACGCAGCCCATTCCTGAAGGGGGGGGGATAGATCCATGGCGGCCAGGAGTGGCACAGCCGCACTGCCTCCTCAGAGGCTTCCCGGCTGCCAAAAAGAAAATCAAGCAATTGTAAATGTTATAAAACAGAAAATGCCCCCATTGAAAGCAAGGGGGCTGTGCCACCAAAAAGGTTGGTGTAGCCATGCCACTGCAAGAGGGAGCATTCCCGGGCAAAAGGAATTAGGAAGATAACATCAGCTCCACCCCTTGGAATGTTCCGGGAATGCCCCCCCCCACGCCAGGAGAGAGCCAGCGTGGTATAGTGGTTAAGAGCGGTGGTTTGGAGCGGTGGACTCAGATCTGGAGAACCAGGTTTGATTCCCCAGCTCCTCCAAATGAGTGGCTAATCTGGCGAACTGGATTTGTTTCCCCACTCCTACACACAAAGCCAGCTGGGTGACCTTGGGCAAGTTACAGTTCTGTTAGAGCTCTCTCAGCCCCACCTACCTCACAGGGTGTCTGTTGTGGGGAGGGTATGGGAAGGTGATTGTAAGCCGGTTTGAGTCTCCCTTAAGTGGTAGAGAAAGTTGGCATTTAAAAACCTCCAGAGCAACTGGTTGGCCACTGTGTGCCACATGCAGGGCTGGATGGGCCGCTGGTCATGCTCAGCAAGTTTTTTTGTTCTTATACACTTTCTCTGGACAAGAAAACTGACCCTGTAAAAATCTGCCCCTGAAGTGTCTTACCTACTGGAAAAACATGAACCAATGTCTAAAGCTGTATACAGTATGATGAAGCTGGCAACCTCCTCTGGTGACTGGATGACCTTGAAGTGCTGTTGGTGAATGGAATGTGTGCAAAATATTGGGTCCAATCCCTGCAGTACATAAATAAATAAAATAAAAAGGCAATTTCCTCTGGCCCAGTGGGTAGGGGACACTGTCTCTGGCTCCCAAACATCTGTGTGTTCTTATTGCTCAAGGAAGTATATAATCTGATCCAGAAAGTGGTTTCTTTTTGAAAATTTTGGCCTTATGGCTCCCCCACCCGCCTATGTTATCTTAGTTACAGTGCTCTATCTCAAAACAGATGCTAACAATTAGCTGGGTAAGCCAGGGATCCATCGAGGGGGGCGTGGGGCGTGAAGGGGCAAGCAGTAAGTAGAACCACAGCTTTGGTGCTTGTGACCTGGGAAGGCTGGAAAGCCTATGAATCATAGGCTACGACTGGAGCACTTTTGGGGGATTTCCTTAAGGAACGGATCGAGGCGACAAAGGCGCAGTTTTCAGAAGCACGCTTCTCACTGCATCAAGCCGTAATCTGTGAGCAATTTATGTCATTTCTAGGAGGCTAAATTTCTAGGCGGCTAAAGAGCCCAAACTCTGTGGCGGGTTCCTCTTGTAAGCTGTGCTTATCCACAGCCATACAGAAGCAGAGCATATGAGGCAACACGTACTGTATGCCGTAATGTGATGTTTGAAACATCAGCATTAAAATAATCATTTCCAATGACTTTCATTCCCAATGACTTTCATTTCCATTCACTTATGCCATTCATTTGAGATCTAGAAAGAAGGCTGTGCCCACAGCTGAAGTTAGAATTAACATTGTGACTGGCTGGATTTATGATGATATACCAAGAAAACTTTCTCTTGAGATACGGAGAGTGGGCGGACCCGCAAACAAGAAGGCAAACATCTCCACCTCCGAGTCTAATCTGTCCGGGGCGAACGATTTCCCCCCATCCCTTCCTTTTTTCCTTTAACTGACACTCAGCTATTTTCAGCATTCCATATATAGACCCCATCAGGTCATTTTTTAGGGGAATGTTTTCTTTTGGTTAATTTACAAAGACAGGCTTTCCCCCCTGTATATTTGGGGGATTCTTGAATATGTAGGGACCCCTGCCGTCTGTGGATGGGCCACTGCGCTGTTTTTGTCATCTACAGAGGGGCCAGTTGTGGTGTCTTTAAAGACCAGTGTGTGGCACAACAGAGATAGAAAGTGAAGGATCTCTCCAGACATTCACTCTGATCCAGCATGGAAGATGTGTGCATATACATCTTCAATGTAGATGCAGGTCTGAAAGCGCATCTGCACCCTTATTGCCGTTCAGGTACTATTGAACTGGCTGGTTACATCTTTGGTTGTGAAAAGCGATACACGATCTCATCAAAAGCCACCAGACTGTGACAGCTGCAAGCAAACAGAACTGGGCTGCTGGGATTCCCTGTGTTGTTCTCATCGCCGCTGCAAATGCAGAAGCATGCACATTGGTGACAGAGCTTCCATACATGGGAGTTCGGTTTCCACTCACCTCTTTCCCCCCAACTTTTCCCCTCCTGCTCCACATGACTGTGCATTAGCTTGGGGGGTGGGGGGAGCGTGTCATCAACTCTGCCGTGACAACTATCCATTGCTCTATTTTTTGTTCTTTTTTTCATGCTACGGCACTATAACTCTATTAACATTCGGAATAGTTGGGGGCAATAGTCATTAAAGCACTATAGCAATTACTGATTTTAAAAAAAATCCTCAAAAAGCCCACCAGCGATGCAGCAGGAAAAAAGAACTCCTCGGAGAATCATCTCCATGTGGAACTAACCCAAGAAACACAATCTGTGACATTTTGTTGCAAAGTGCCAATGTCACAGATTGCATATAAGGGTGTTTGCCAACTGAGAATACACTTCATGCGTCTGCTGAAGTGGACTCTAATTCACAAACGCTTGCCTCAAAATAAAATCTGTTAGGTCTTGAAGGTGCCACAGAACTCCCCTTTGTCTTGACACAGTGATTATCCCGTGGAGATGCTCAAGTCAGGGAATGACCCGGGTTTTCTAGGAAGTCTTTATATGTGAGTTGCTTCTGAAAATTACCAGGTACTGGTGAAGTCCCTTGGGGGGATTAGATACCAGTTCTACTTTATATAGCTCCAAATCCCTTAAAATACAAGATACTTAGGGTCAGGCTCCCTCTAATGAGAGCCAGCGTGGTGTAGCGGTTAAGAACGGTGGACTCTAATCTGGAGAACGGGGTTTGATTCCCCACTCCTCCCCATGAGCAGCAGGCTCTAATCTGGTGGACAGGGTTGGTTTCCCCACTCCTCCACATGAAGCCACGTGAAGGGTGTCCTTGTGCTAGTCACAGTTTTCTTAGAGCTCTCTCAGCCCCACCTACCTCACAAGGTGTCTGTTGTGGGGAGAGGAAGGGAAGGAGCTTGTAAGCCAGTTTGATTCTCCTGAAAAGGTAGAGAAAGTCGGCATTTAAAACCAACTCTTCTTCTTCTGCATGTCTTGGCTAATTAATACTCATTTTGCAGGCAGAGAGTGATTGCATTCTACCTCTCCTCCCCCCACCATCCTTTTCTTTCTCACAACCTTTCTGCTAAGCAGTCAACTGCACGGTTTCTCTTGCAAACCCGGTGGCTTGTCTTTAGCTTCTGTAGGGATTCAGCAAGTCCCAGCCTTCTGCACAAAGCCACCCCACCCCACCAACTGAGGGGATTACATTTCAGCACATGGTAGGGAAAACTCCTTCCCTTGAAGCTGGTGCTCAGTGGAAATTTTATAATAAAAGGGGCATAAAATATATTTTAAAAGGTAAAGGTCCCCTGTGCAAGCACCAGGTCATTCCTGACCCATGGGGTGACATCACATCCCGACGTTTACTAGGCAGACTTTGTTTACGGGGTGGTTTGCCAGTGCCCTCCCCAGTCATCTTCCCTTTACCCCCAGCAAGCTGGGTACTCATTTCACTGACCTGCTTTCCCACAGGGATTTTGCCCCAGGTCAGGGTTGCCACAATTCCTTGAAGTTGTAATATAAACACTGTTTTGTAATAATGGTGTATTTTTGAAAAAAAAAATACTTTGAAATAAAAAGAAGTTGATGTATAGTATAAACTTACTCCTTAATGAAGAATTGTTGGCTTAGGTAGCCTGGGAATAAGCCAGTTGTTTCTGAAGGAGGTTTACTGTAGAAGATTAATGCTGAGCCCTTGGGTGAAACAAATCACTTTGCTGTTTATTGAAGCATCTAGCCAGGCAGCCCTTTCAGAGGACCAAGCTGCTAGAAGATGCAGCCTAGATGTGTCCAAGTGTATCCGCTGGATCTGATGAACTTCAGGCACCTCTAGATCTCCCTCGTCTTATTGCTTTCCTGGGCATTAGCTATTCTGCCTCACTTCAATATGGTCCGAGCCAAGAAATTCCCCCACATAATAACAAACGAGAGCTTCCATTCATTTTAATGAAAACTGCATTTTGATTTATTACCTGTGGTTTGGCAAATCTGCTGTAGTACACTACAGGCAACTGTAAGTTTTTAAAAAAACAACGTATTGGTTAAATTAATGAAGGCAACCCAAAAGTACTTGATAGGAACTTTGCAGACCACCATGAATTGAGCCAGGAAGTGAGAAGGCCAAAAGAAACATTTGGGGTCAAAGATATATGGCTTGATTTTATCAGAATCATCTCATCTGCTGTTAAAAAAAAAACCCTGCTAGAAACCTCTCTTATTGAAATGGCAATTAAACCCTTGTGAAAGCACGTTGACTCTTAAATACAAAAGGATCCACCCAATGGCAGCCTTATACACTCTGCCGCTTTAAATGTCCCAGTTTGAGAAACATTGATAATCCAGGAAGATGACAAATAAAACATTTTTAATGTATAGAGTCATTGATTCTAAATCAGTTTCAGCTGTATGACCAAGTATACTGGAGCGATAGGGAGGCTTCTGAACAGAGAAAACAAAGATCATGTTTCTAAAAACATTAAGACTAACCATAATAATTTATTTAAATACATCAGAAGCGCAAAGCCAGCCAAGGCAGCAGTAGAGACCCTGGACAGCAAAGGGGCAAAAGGGTCGATAGAAGAAGACATGGGGGGGAGGCGTTGCAGAGAAATGTAATTTATTCTCTCAGTTTTCACTGCAGAAAAGGTGAGCCAGTTATCGATACCATCACCGCTGTACTTAGAAAGGGTGTCAGAAGAACTGAGTCAAACCGAGGTGATGAGAGAAGATTCTAGGACTGATGGGCTTGAGGAGGGAGAAGCTTGTCTCCACTTATCTGGCTAGTTGTAGAAGGGATGCATTTCTTGTGTAGATTCACTCGAGAGGGACCACCTTTCACCTGCAGTCTGCCCCAGCAGGCTGCAGTCCTTCCTCTCAAGCAGATCGGCTTGAGTAAAGCAAAGTGCCTTGGGCTTTTAGGCAACAACATTCACCCATGGATCCATGTTCTCAATATTTGTTCACCCACATTTAAACATTCACTATAATACAACAAAAGGTATGGATATGTAGCAAATGGGTTTACTAGCAAATGGGTTGTAGCAGATCTTCGTTTGGGATGACTTTGCATGGCGACTCTTGCACTTTCTGAACCACCGGTGATTGCTGTGACCACCCAAACTCAAGCTGATAAGACCTTAACACCCCCTACTTATTTTGCATACATTTTATGTATACATTCACTTCCTTGTATACATTTTCCGAGGGGATTTATGTCAAGAGTTCGCCTCTCCTCTCACTTCCACCAGCATAAACCCAAAGCATGAGCTGCAAAGGAGATATATAGTTGACCTACGTTCATGTTAGTGTAATGGTCTCCTGCAGGATCCCCTGCTATCTGAAGGGACCGGTACCAACTGCCACTACGTAAACACTCAGGGCAAAGGAGAAGGTGGTGGCGGGCTGAGGTTAAATATCTCCTTCTCTTTACGAGACCACCTACGAAACGTTGCAAAAGCTCTGCAACAAAAATAATCTGTCCCAATCCCAATGTTAGGGAAAACATAAACAAGTTAAGTGCCCTGTTAAAAAGAACATCTGGGAGGACGTCATAGGCTGGCCAGTTGTTTTCACAAGTTGCTTTCCAGGCAGGAGTGCCCCTGCTGAGCTTCCTGCCTCTTCCATCTTCTCTGTCTTGACTGTGTTTATCAAGGGCTGATATAAACACATTCAAATGGCTTTCAAAGCCTTTCTCGGGGTATTATTAATTTGAAAATGAAAGGAGGCCGACAGCTGATTTTGGTTTAATACTGCAGACATATGTACGATCGCATGCATCACCGCCTTTAAAATTCCCAGTAGGCTCTGCACAAAACTTTACATGGTTTTGATGTTGACTGCAGTATGCGTGCATGTGCTTTATTCTGTGAGCTGCCAAAAACATCAACATTAGCATCACAATTCACATTACACAAGGGAGGAAGGAAGGCTGAAGGCCACCATCAGAAAAGAACACTGAATATTTATGGGACTGTGTATGGGTAATCTGGAGGTGGAAGGAATAATGTCAGGGCTCAGAGGGGTGAATTACAGGGTCACCTTATGCAGGACAACTAGCATGATAGGGCAGCTCTAAATCTCACTGTGTGGTAGAGTTGCCAACCTCCAGGTAGTAGAAAAAAGAGACACCACTGTACTGATAGTGAGTAGTTAGGAAATTAGTACAGGAGCGACACAACAATGTCGTTACAAAGTGCAAAAAAGTTCTATTTAGAAAAACTACAAGTGGTAAGTAACATCATTACAGAAACAAATTATACAACGTGATCCTATGTCTACAAAGTTCAATAGTCACTGATGCATATATCTTGAAGATAAAAAAGCAGAAGTAACATTGCTTTTAGAGATGACACGGGGATACGGCCGTTTCAAATTTCTTCAATTCAATTCTTCATCAGTCCCCAAACGTCAAGATAACTTGATTCTTTTGACCGCAGTAAGTGGAACATGGTGACTATCTTGTATCATTTACTGCAGTCAAAAATTACTTGGAGGTGCAGGGGGTAAAAAACCCTCTTTCCAACAGGATCCAAGCTGGGACAAACCACCTGTGGGAATTAACAAAATAAACAGTCGGGTTTCATCAATTTGCCCACGTTTAAGGGCCACCTGTAAATATTACTCCACATGTAGCTATCGTGTAAATGTTAATCCATGTAGGTGCCAAAATAGAACCCGGTGGCACACCACATAGTCATTCAATCCATGGAAGAAAATGTGAGTGCAAAATCACATTTCTTACAAATGGTTTAATTAATCTCTGCAGAGAAACTGAGAAGCTCCAGCTGGAATGACCCTATATTCTCATGCAGCTGGTGAGGGCGGCTGAGCAGATGGCTGGCGCTGCTACCGGCTACAGGCATGGAGATTTCGTTGGTGCGATGCAGCAGATTCAGCAACCCCATCACCTTCCTTGAGCTGAGGCTGGCTGCAGGCAAGCAGCACTCGAAGGAGTAAAGTTTTCGCCTATAACGACTCTCACACTTGCCCGTCAAGACAAACTCCTGGCAGCTCATAATACAGAGTCACTGATCTAGGGCCAGCCTGGTTAGAACAACAGTCATTCAGTTGCCATGGCGGGCAAGAAATGGCAAATTCATGGGTTGATCTCTTATCAGGAGTCCCAAGACATTGCCCAATTAAGGGGATTGCAACACAGAACACTCCAGAGGGTGTGCCTGGAACAGGCTGTGGGCTATATACGATGGGCTTGATCTAGCCCCTGTTTATACCAAAAACTTGCTGAGCAATGTTTATTCCAGCAAAGATCCAAATCTTGTCAACTGCACTATCATGATCTTCCTGAGTACCGTCTGGAATCAGGACAGATCCTGATGGATATCCAGGTGGGGGAAGGGGAGTGCAATACTTGAAGCCGGCCATGCTCACTGCCTTCTGCTTGGCTTTTGGAAGGGAGCCAACAAGGAGACGTTACCCTTTATTGTGTGCCCTTTGAATGGGGCTGGCGATGGTAAAATGCCTAGTTTAACAATGATAATATTTTCTGAGAGTATGCACAACAGAATACTGTAATTAAAATACTTCTGAGCAGCTATTTTGCTTGGTTAGCTGAACTGAACTATGCTTTGAAATTCACTTTGGTTTGTTCAAGACTTGGTTTTGTTCCAGACAACCTTCTAATAAAGAGCCAGTCCAAGATATCCAACCTCACAAAATCCATTTTGTTTTGCTTTGAACACTTACAAAGGAAGAAGCTGTGAACTTGCTGTTAACTAGAACACCAATGTGGCATACTGGATGCCAGTCCAGGAGCAGGGAAGCTAGGGTTGCCAGCTCTGGGTTGGGAAATATCTGGAGATTTTGGAGCAGAGAGCCGGAGGAGGGTAGGGCTTGGAGAAGGGAGGGACTTCAATGCCATAGAGTCCAATTGCCAAAGCGGTAATTTTCTCCAGAAAAACTGATCTCTGTTGCCTGCAGATCAGTTGTAATAGCGGGAGATCTCCAGCCACCACCTTGAGTTATCCCCCAGAGGTGGACTGGCCATTTCACTCACAGGGAAAGTTCCCGATGGGCTGCTTCCTGAGAGGGCTGCTAGCAGCCAGGAGCAAGCAGAACCAAGCCCCAGTAGCTCAGCCAGCACTTTAAGAGCCTCTTTGCTGAGACCCCCTTATTAGCAATGATGACAATCACGATCACCTGGAAATCTCCCAAAATTAGAACTGATCTCTAGGTGACAGAGATCAGTTCGTCTGGAGAAAATGGCTGCTTTGGAGGGTGGACTCTAAGGCAGCGGTTCCCAATAGGGTTGCCAGCTCCCTCTTTGCCACTGGTGGGAGGTTTTTTGGGGCAGAGCCTGAGGAGGGCGGGGTTTGGAAAGGGGAGGGACCTCAATGCCATAAAGTCCAATCGCCAAAGCAGCCATTTTCTCCTGGGGAACTGATCTCTATTGCCTGGAGAGCCGTTGTAATAGCAGGAGATCTCCAGCTAGTACCTGGAGGTTGGCAACCCTAGGTGACCCACAAACAGAGGCGGATCTACTGTGAAATTAATGAAGCTTAAGCTTCAGGGCCCCTAACCCTGGAGGGGGGCCCTGAAGCAACTTTTTTTAAGGAGTGAATTTCTCAACAAAATTGATGGAGTTTTTTAGTGACAGAATCATAAGTCAATGGGTTGAAGTACTTAATATTGACTTTAGAATATGCTCTAATACCCATTTCATATGGCCTTAAAATGTCCCTGTAATTGGTCAAATTTCAAAATTTTCTCGGGGGCTTGCAGCGCTCAAACCCCCAGCTGTATGGGCTCACTGAGCTCACCAGGATCTACTCACAGCCTACATTTTGGCAGCTGGATCCTCGAATCCTTTATTGGTGCATGGCTTAATAGCTCTATAGTTTCATTTCACCACTGTATGGCCCATTTTCAAGGACTCCATCCCACCACCCTGTTCTCCACCATTTGGGCCTCAAGGTCCTTGCAAGGGGACCTATTGTTGCTGGTTGCAAAGGGCCCCCCATTACAGTTCAAGCTTCAGGGCCCCAAAAATGTAGGTCTGCCACTGCCCACAAATCAAAATTTACTTTGTATGGTGACTCATCCAGGGCTGGCCCAAGGTACTTTAGGCAAACTATGCCCTTGGCTCCGATCTATTCCAGCATTCCATTTTCCATAGTGCCCAACCAGATGTTTTTGAGAAACCAACAAACATCACGCAACGGTGCAGCTGCCTCCACTATAAACCCCAAGTGAATGGGAGCTCATGTCCTCCTTCCTGCCAGCTGGCCAGAGCTGGAGTTTGAGGGGGGGCGTTGGGGGTGACGCTGGGTACAGGAGATAACCGAAGATGGCAGATGGCGGTGAAGAGGTTGGCAACAAGGGGCTCGGTGCAGGACATCTCCCCCAGCAGCTCCAAGACAGAGCCCACACACACACGCGTGCCTCTTTCTATCCTCCTCTGGTTTTTCCATAACATGTTGAACAGCTTCCACCTAATCTCCAACCTCCCCGCCCCCTTCTTTCAGCAACTACCATGAAGTTGCTAGTCGCCAGGCAGGCTTTCCTCCCCTCTTTGTTGTCACCCCAGCAATGCCATATAGGGAAAAAACCTTACCAGGTTTTTTAAAAAGTGGATTATTCCGCAGTAAACGTAGGCTGCACACAACCGGGGCTCAAATGAAGGGCAATGAAGTGTGGAATAAAACAACTCTCTGGAGGTTTTTAAGAAGAGGTTGGATGGCCATCTGTCAGCAATGCTGATTCTATGATCTTAGGCAGATGATGAGAGGGAGGGCATCTTGGCCATCTTCTGGACATGGAGTTGGGGTCACTGGGGGTGTAGGGGGAGGTGGTTGTGGGTTTCCTGCATTGTGCAGGGGGTTGGCCTAGATGACCCTGGTGGTCCCTTCCATCTTGATTCTATGAACTCCAGCACTACTGGAGTTGCTAACAGAGGAAAAGCTCCATGGGGAAACAGCCCAGGTCCTGTTTTTTGAGGAATGGCTGCAGCTGATCTATGTGCAAATCTCCAAATTTCCAAAAGCTGTAAAGGTACTGGAATTGTGAGGGGGGGTGGAGGAAGGGAGCAGCTCTTCTCCACAATAACCACACACTGGCAAGTCTAGCTAAAGGAGAGTTACTCGGCTCACCCCCAATCTTTATTGTGCACTGAAAGGACCATCTGGAAAGTGAATAGCTATTACCCAAGGAAATGTGAACTCTGAACTAGTGTCTTATCTCTGCTGTCCAGGCAATGCCAAATGGCAGGTCTTCGGCTGCTTGCAGGAGATCTGCGGCTCCATTTACATAATGTCTCCCTTCTCTGACCACAGCCATTTATTGTTTAATTGGGTGTTGTGAAAATGGTGGCCAATTAGATTGTGTCATTATCTTTCCAGCAAACCTCTTCCCACGATGTGAGTCATTCTGAATACAGCTGCTAGGGCAGTGTATGTTTTCCTCTAAAATAGACCCGAGGTCAAAATTTGTAAAAACCCTGGCCATGTGCTAATTCCCATTTCTTGTTGTCATTTGCAAAAGCAGAAGAGGGAGGGACAGATTGCATTTGTTTAAGGGTTGGATGCGAGAAGACGAGGCAAGCTTTTGGGGTAACTAGAGGCTATCAGTATTCATAGAAGTAGGAGACCCTAAGGAGTAAGGTTTTCACACCACTTCCAGTAAGACGAAATATGTCCAGGGCAGATCTCAAATGTAACCTGGTGGCGACCAAAGATCTGCCTTACCCCTTGTTTTGTAGTCATGCTATATTTATTCCCTGCTGGTGATTCTTGCTTACTTTTACACCACAGCCTTCAGCCGCCACTGTTGCTAGTTTTATTTCTTATGCACATTCATGATAAGAGCCTCTTCCCAAGCTCTGATCTCCATGCCCCTGCTTATATAGAACTAAGGTAGGTGGCGACCAGAGAAAGGGGCTTTTTCAGTGGTGGCCCCTTCCCTTTGGGACTTTCTCCTCGTGCAGGTTTTCCTCGTGTATACTTTCCTGTCCTTTAATTGCCACGCCAAATCCTTTCTTGTTACTCAGACTTTTAACTGGAGGATGTCATCTTTTTAGCAGTTTTAATGGTTTGCCGCTATCCCGAGGGCTATATTACAGATATCATTTCAGGCTGTTGTGTGGTTAGTTTTAAATTAATACTTTTTTTTTTTTAATGGTCGTTGTGTTACGATTTCATTATTTTTACTTTGTGAGCTGCCTCGAGCAAGTTTCTGGAGAGGTCGCATATACATTTTATAAAGAACTAATTAAAATTAAAATGGCCGTGGTGATTGGTTCTGGGGGCAGCAAAAAGGAAAGCAGCACAGAGGCAGAGACTTGACACCATGGACAGCAGAATCAGACTGCCGAGGAACAAGTCCAACCGATCGCAAGATAACCTGAATCCACTAATCAGCAGACTCATATAGAAATGCCTGTCTGAGAACACTGCAGCTTTTCTTCATAGGTGCACAACTTTCTTCTTAACCCATCTGAACAGCCCTTGTATACACATGATGAGGGAAATCAAGTGTTGTTTTGCACCATGGAGACCACTGGAAAACTAGGCTTGCCAGGCCCCGTAGCTCCACCGGCGGGAGCTTCCCGTGGCCGCGGCTACGGTGTGCGATGTGCAAGCACGCCTGGCGCGATGCAGACACTCTAGCGATCTCGGCCAAAACTCTATGGTTTCTTTCTTCTTCTTTTTTATAATAATTTTATTGGTTTTTATAATACAAATTTTCCATGATAGTAAACAACAATAAAAGAAATATGAAATTCAAAATTCTAACTCTATGTTGTTATGGTTTCTTGAATTCATAACAAAAAAAAACAAATTAGAGGAACATTTATGACTTCCCCATCACCTCTCTCCGCCTCTTAATAAAGTATTCATCCCATCGTAATTGGTCTGATCTTAACTATCATAAATTCATTTAACTTTCATAAAACATCTTCTATTAATATAAATGATTATAACTCTTAATATTAATTGTGTCCTCTAGATCAGATTAATAAGTATTCTTCCATTTTCCCCAGTTTTAATTCATATTCACAATATTTCATCCAATCCTCCCATTCCTATGGTTTCCATAGAGTTTTATCCGAGATTGCCAGGGTGTCCACATCACTTTCGGGTCCGCATCACTTTCGGGTGTCCGCGTCACTTTCGGGTGTCCGCGTCGGTTTACCCGAAAGTGATGCATGCACGCGTGTGCACACAGTGCCCGTTGGCCATCAGCGGGATTTTACCTGCCACCACCTGGCACTTGGCAACCTTATGGAAAACACACAGTGAACCAATCATGTGGGGAGTGTGTCATCTATAGAGTCTGTCACCAGACAATGAGGTAAATTTTTCTGGGCCACAGCAACCCCATATTTCTAACCAGAGGCCATATTTCTCCTCTCTGCATAAGTCAGAGGCTACAGATTCTAAGCTCTCCACACCACTGTTGTCACCATGCAATGAATCTTTAGGTGGCTCCGTGGCAGAACAACCAGAATCCATCCTGTCAGACTGATGACTACATGCATTAACCAAACTTTGAATTTGTGAAGCAGAGGGCTGCGCCTGGCTAACAGTCATTTATGGACCTATCCGACATCAATTTATTGGCGGACATAGCTGGCATCTCCCTTTAAAGCCATCTGAGGCTCTCAATACCAAGAGACGCCTAACGCAAGTCAGGTCAGGGTTTGCTGACTGACTCATAGTCAGATGTTCTAGAAGGGCCTCGCTTTAAAAGTGATGGGGGGTGATTTTGCCCTGAGGGGAAGTGTGGTCCAGGAAGACCTTCAGCATGCCTTCCCACCCCGTTTTTAGCACTAAAAGATGGTCACGGGGGTTGTTTGCCCACTGCCAGGGACCACGTGTCCTCAGTCACATGATCACAGGACGCTTGGTCCCGGTACCGGGACATTCAGGGTTCCCCGTGGCCATTTTTGCGGCCAAAAACAGTGCAGCAGTGAAGCCTGACGCCCTTTTTTGTGCTGTACCCACATCACTTTTAAGGCGAGTCCCCTCTTGAACATCTGTCTATGAGTCAGAACCCTGACCCAACTCACTTCAGGCATCTTGTGTAGTAAGAGCCCAGTGTATTTTCCACACGGGGAGGGGCTTGTGTAGTTTCCCCATTGCTAATGCAGCTGCTGACACACCACATGGCAGGCTTCCCAATAATTTCCCTGACCTACTCCTCCAGAAGCAGCCACATACACCCTCCAGCCACTGGGAATTTTTCAGTTTAAAAAAAACCAGCAGATGAATATTGCTATATCATTACAATAATATAACATTCTGTGTATTGTGTGTCTGTAACACGTCGTCAAGTTGCAGCCAGCTTATGGCACCCCAATAGGATTTTCAATATTGGGTTCTCTGAATTCCTAGCTTTCATTTTCTCAAAAACAGCAAGCCTCTAGCCCTTTTTGCTGCCAGAGATATGCATTTCCCCTTATGTCTCCGCAACAAAAGGGGCTAGAGCGTTTCTTTTAAAAAATGAAAGCTGGGGATTCACAGAACTTGATACACAGATTGTAATACTTTTATAATTTTATGACAATTTTCAACTGCTGGTTTTAACAACCACAACAACAACAATTCTTCCCACCGGTGGCAGGAGCAAGAAATGGCTGCCACAAGGGAAAGAAAAATTGCTGCCCTGTGGGTGGGACTGGGAAAATCCAAACTTTCCCACCCACGTAGCAGCTATCCAGACTTTGCAGTCTTTCCCAAAACCTCCCAGCAAAGAAGGTTTGGGAAAGATTGAAGAAAACCTGGGGAAAACCTGGGAGGTGCACAAATGCATCATGATGTTGTGGGGAAGCAGGAAAAAAAAACACAACATAAAACTCATGCAAACAACTAGGGTTGCCAGGTCCCTCTTCGCCACCGGCAGGAGATTTTTGGAGCGGAGCCTGAGGAGGGCGGGGTTTGGGGAGGGCCATTTTTGCCAAAGCGGCCATTTTTCTCCAGGTGATCTGATCTCTATCGGCTAGAGATCAGTTGAATTAGCAGATCTCCTGGTACTACCTGGCAGTTGGCAACCCTACAAATAACTAGGGTTGCCAGGTCCCCTCTTACCTTTGGCAGGAGTTTCTTTTGGGCAGGGCTGGGGGAGCTTATGTGCACTCCTGATACTGTCACGTCTGGTTCCTAGCCCCCTGTTCTGCACGCTTCGTGGGGTCAGGGTGCACACACAGCAGGGCTAGGAGGAATGTTCTCGCCTCTCTTTCCAAGCTGCAAGCCAGATCGGGACCGATCTGGCATGCAGCTTGGAAACGGAGGCAGGAGCATTCCTAGCCCTGCTGCCTGCACACTCCATGGAGTCAGAGCACGCACACAGCGGGGCTAGGAACTCGGAAGTAACATTGTCACGCCAGCAGCATGCGCATGGGGGATGATCGCTCTCCCTCTCCTGCTTCCGCCCACTGACCATCAGCTGGTCAGTGGGCAGCCCGGTTGCCCACCACAACCGGGCAGTTGGGAACCTTACAAATAACCATATGGAAGCAGCCTGAACTAGCAGCCCAGTAGAAAGATGTTTACAAAGCAACGAGTTTGAGATTAAGCCTTACTGAGGAAACCAGCTTCTGTCCTCTCTCTACAATGGCTGCTACTCTGTTTTTTCTATTCTCTACATTTGCTCGTGCAATCAACTGTTCTCGGGTGAAATCTGCAAGGTGCCACACTTGAGCTGGCCATAGAACTCCACAGATGATGGCTTCTTATGTTCCAGTTTTGCAAAGAATATGGGTGCACACCTTACAGTTTGTGCTGCTGTTGGTCCTGGTTTTCTCCCATCAGCTAGTATGGACTGACAAGGACAGGCAGTGGATATGGCACAGGGAGCTTGAAGTGTGGTTGGCATAGCTCTCTTGGATAAGCCCTGAAATGTTTGGGTGATAAAGAAAGACAAAGCACTTACACACACACACACACACCTATACACAACCCAGTTTTTTCCTAACTTCCCTTGGGTTGCATGTGGGAGAGGCCACATCTTTAACGTGATGCTGCAAATCTATGTAGAATATTGATCCTAAATCCTTTGCTTTTTGCTTCTGCGGTTTCCATTACATGTTGTAGCCCCTGGCCTTCCATCCTCATTAGAAATGCTGTCCCAAGAGATGGGAGATGCACTGGATGGTCATTGATCTAGGAAAGGAACCCAGTGGCAAAGCAATGTAATTTGTTAAGAGTAAGAGCAGAGGGGTCCTGCTGAGTAATTCTATTTGTTTTCCACACCAGCCTGTCCAAGCGCAGGCCCTGCTTTGCCAGTTGTGACTATGTGTTGCAACATGTTCGTTTCTAATGATGTATTCATGCTGAGGAACAAGCCGGAATTACTAATTTAGAGAATGTCATTTCAGATTAATTGCCTCGACACTTCCCCTCTGCAGAGCTACATTGGTCAATACGTTAACTGGCCAAAAATATTCATTAAAATGACGAACTAACAATAGCTTTCTGGACTGCAGCAACTTTCATTCTGAATGGCTGCCAGATGTTTTCAGCAAGTGAAAATGTTGGAAACCACACAGGGCCCAACCATACAACCACTGAAGACCCATGGTCAGGACTGAAAGATGGGAGAGCTTCGATGTCGTTTTCCACATTTGTGTACTAGGGTTGCCATGTGCCCACCAGCATACCAGCAGCTGGCAGGAGAAATATTTTTTTTTTAAATCACCGTTGGTGATGTCACAACTCTCTAGGACAGGGGTTCTCAACAAGGGGGAAATTCCCCCCCGGGGGTGAATTTTAGGATTCGGGGGGGGGGGGAGATTTGGACCACTATTCAGCAAAGTGTGATGTCCTGTAGTTTGTTTTTTTGAGTTAGACTATCTTGGGAAGGGGGGAATTATATTCTGAACAATGGCGAAAGGGGGGAATGGAGCAAAAAAAGTTGAGAACCACTGCTCTAGGAATTGCAAGAAACTCTTTTATATATAATTTTTTATTATTATTTTCCATAATATTATGATCCAACATTTCAACAATTATAAAAGAGTTCTTTGACAATTTAAAAAAGACAAATAGTATTGTTGATAATACCTTGTAACTTTAAATTAAACATCTATTGACCTCCCCTTCACCCCCTTCCATCTAATAATAAATCTTGTACTCTTTTGCATAATAGTACTAATCCCGATATTGTATTATACAATAAAATATTATCACTTCATTTAAAATCACTTAAGCTATATTTAAATTTCATTAAAACATATATTTCATTATTAAAAATTAATCTATATATGATAATAGAAGGACTGGAATTGCCAGAAACTCTATGCTCATAGAATGGAGAAGAGAATAGAACTGAAAATGTTTCTTCCTATGCAGCAGGTCTCCAGTCTGGCTAGGGCCATACTTAGGGTTGCCAGCTCTGGACTGGGAAATTCATGGAGATTTGGGGGTGGAGCCTGAGGAAGAGGGAGTTCAGGAGAAGGATCCTCATCACAGTGTAACACCATAGACTCCACCCAGGGCCATCTTAACGCATGGGCATGCTGGGCAGTTGCCCGGGGGCCCCATGAGCATAGGGGCCCCACGCTAATCTATGCATGTTGTGACTTGCATATTTAGCAAGTGTTTTACTAAAGATAATGAACAATATTAATGTTAATTTGGGTTTGGATTAAGAATAAATACCAAAGTATAATGTAAGAAAGGACTTGTTCATGATGGAAGCACCAATAAATATATCTTTAATTTTATCGACCACTTACATTTTTATTCCTGTGAGTGGCTGGGTAGGTAGGGGCCCCAGTGCGCTGCTTTGCCCGGGGGGCTACAATGCTGTTAAGATGGCCCTGACTCCACCCTCAAAAGCAGCCATTTTCTCCAGGGGAATTGATCTTTGTAGTCTGGAGGTCAGTTGTAATTCCAGGGGATCTCCAGGCCCCACTTGGCAACCCTAGCCATACTCCATAGTTTACTTGTCATGGTATCTTTCTCTGGTCTTTGGAATGTGATACACATCAGAGTTTGGGGGAATAGCAGAAGCACTCTGTAGACATAACATTTAGAAAGGTATGTGGGGGGTGAATGGATTCATACCTGCAACCCTTATCTTATCCTGTATGTACATTCCTTATAACTTTGGAACAGAGCATACTCACTAATATACTTATACCTTTCTCTGTGCAATTGTAAGGGGGGGATGCATTTTTATTGGGCCAACCTCTGGCACTGTAAAAGTGTGCAAAGTCGTGAGGGACGCAGAACTTCACGGTGCCAAGAACGGAAAACTGGATCACTGAAAGTAATCGCAACAAAAAAAAATTGTGTTTCAGATATCAGTAAAACACAGACAGCTTATCAGAGATATGTCTTTGGAGGAACAAACAGCAGTTGACCAGAGAAGACGCACACAGAATGCATTCATGCAGACACGGGTGCCATTTCTTGCATAGAAACACAAGGGATAGTGTGTGAAGTAATGAAATACAGATTTGACGCTCCAGCAGACAAATGAAATGCACTACTGCAAAAATAGCTCAGCATTTCAATAGTCTGTCCATGAGTTTTCCCTGTGTGCCGCATAACGTGTTTTCACATATTACAAGTCATTATAAACATTAAAATAGGCTTATGATGGCTGCTGAAAACAACAGCCCTGCCTCTCATCCTCCTGTCTCCTCCAGTAAAGTGCAGTAAAAGAGAACTTGTTACTCTCTGAACTTTGCTGCACGCCGAAACTAATTTACTGGAGTTACACAATGTATATATATATATTTTTACTTATATCTCGCTCTCTATCGCGGCCGCAGTTGGGCTCAGAGCGGTCGTATCCCATGCTTTTTACTACTAGGACAGAAAGCAGGCGGAGGAGATACAGCGTGGCTGCTTTTCGTCTCCCATAATTGTTCCATCCTGCATCTACCATGTGCCAGAATGACTCCCAACTCTGGAAAAATAAAACAATCAATCCAGTCCCGCGTGATAGAAAATAGATAGCATACTTTTCATTAGACCAGCCGGTGTCATTTTAGCCCTAACGTCTCTTAACGTCTCAGAGACCTTGACCGGGCAAAATAGGAGGTAGCTAAGTCTTAGCAATTTAGGGAGCAAAGGTATCAAGCAGTTTAACTACAAGTCATTTTGCATCGGGCTTTCTTGAAACTGTAAATCAGAGCTGAAGCCACCGAACATGTTAAAGCGGGTTTTGATTGTTTTGATTGGGCTCTGCCGTCAGCTGCGCAAACAACACTCTTTTATAGGACCAAAGCCAGATTCAAATACAGTTCAAATGGCTGCATTTTACAAATCCCTCAACATGTGGGAGGAATTATAAGAACAATAACAAGGATTAATTTTACTTTTGGCTAGCATCGTCCAGCGGTCTTCGGATACACAAACCTCCAGTGCTTGTAGCCATTTTTGTGCAAGGATCTCAAAATGCATTACAGCAATCAACGTGTTACAGAGCGCCCAGGATCTTACGGCCTCACAATGAATGATAACTCTAAAAGCAAGGATTTTTACTGACTTGACGGAGGCCACACAAGAAGTGTCTGCCCAGCCAGGAATTATGATTTACAGGTCAGCTCTGGCCCAGTTCCATCGTAGGGATTTTCTGTTTCCCTCTTTTATACTTCGCAGTTTATGTGCAAATATAGAGACATGGATCAATGCTAATCAGAAAGGCATGCCCCCAGCAAATCTGCAAATGAATCCATGTGTTACATTCATCATGAATAATCCATATGATAATTTAAGCATAACAGTGTCTCATGTTGTTTTACACTTTCCTTAACACCGTGGTAAGAGCCAGCGTGGTGTAGTGGTTAAGAGCGGTGGAGTCTGATCTGGAGAACCGGGTTTGATTCCCCACTCCTCCACATGAGTGGTGGATAGGGTTGCCAGGTCCCTCTTTGCCACTGGCTGGAGGTTTGGGGGGCGGAGCCTGAGGAGGGTGGGGTTTGGGGAGGGGAGGGACTTCAATGCCATAGAGTCCACTTGCCAAAGCAGCCATTTTCCCCAGGTGAAGTGATCTCTATCGGCTGGAGATCTGTTGTAATAGCAAGAGATCTCCAGCTATTACCTGGAGGTTGGCAACCCTAGCGGTGGAGGCTAATCTGGTGAACTGGATTTATTTCCCCACTCCTACACATGAAGCCAGCTGAGTGATCTTGGGCAAGTCACATTCTCTCAGCCTCACCTACCTCACAGGGTGTCTGTTGTAGGGAGGGGAAGGGAAGGTGATTGTAAGCCGGCTTGATTCTTCCTTAAGTGGTAGAGAAAGTCGGCATATAAAAACCAGCTGCTGCTGCTTCTTCTACCCTGGATGGTGAAAGCTCATACCCTGAAAGTTCATACCCTGCCAGAAATTTTGTTAGTCTTTAAAGTGTTACTGGACTCTTGCTTTTTTCTACTGCTAGTGGCAGACTAACCCAGCTACCCATAGTGATCTACCTGGATGGTGGGAAATTCAAGGCTACTTCCACATGGCTGTTGACTTTCAAATAGGAGTGGTGGTTTTTGGAGCATCCACATAATGTCATCCTCCAATTGTCCACTTTTCAGGTTTTCTTTGTTATGATCTTTATCCAGAAAGATAGCACATTCCAAGCACATTCGGATACTGTCTGAACAGGAAGGTGTGCATTTATTAAAGTCCCACCCACACTGGTACCGTTTACTGGCCTCAGTCCCCTGTGGCCATCATTCTCCCACACTCAGTCATTCTCCTCAGTTTGCAAGACCTGATCAAGGCTATGAAAGATAGGATGTTTTGGAGAACATTGTTTCATAGGGTTGCCATGAGTCGGAAGCGACTTGATGGCACTTAACACACACAGTAAGAAGAAATGTTCAGGCAGACATGTATAAGACCCAAAGTAAGATGTCCAATTAGGGCTGTCAATTCGGTTCGGCCCGAACTGAAAATCAGCCGAATTTCCCTTGATTCGGCGGTTTTTAGTTCGGGAGGAACCGAACTCAAAACTGGCGGGCAACCAGGGGGGCCGAATTCAGCGAGTTCGGGAGTTCACGAATAAATTCGGCCAATTCGGGGCCGTCAGTAAGCAGCATAACCTTCAGTAAGCAGCATTCTCCTCCCCCGGCCAATCGGTGGCCAAGCTGGGTCTTCTTCTGGCCAATCAGTCAGGATTGAGTACTGGAGGAATCAGCTGATGTGCGGCTGGCCGGGGAAAGAGATAGAGAGAGGGAAATCCTCATGTGTGTGTGAGGGGGTGCTTGTGCACATTCGCTCCTTTCCGTGGCTGCAGGGGGCGCATTTTTTGGGGTACAGACCCCAAACTTTCAGGGGATATTCAGACAAGTTTTCTTAAGAGACCACCCAAGTTTTGTAAACATTGGGTCAGGGGTCCCGAGATATGGGCTCCCCCCTTTTTCTTTCCATGGCTGCAGAGGGCGCATTTTTGGGTGTGCCGACCCCAAACTTTCAGCGGAGCATCAGAAAAGGCTTCTTAAGATACCCCCCAAGTTTTATAAACATTGGGTCAGGGGGTCCCGAGATATGGGCTCCACCCCTTTTTCCTTTCCCCTTTTTCCATTTTTGTGGCTGCAGGGGGCGCTTTTTTGGGGGTGCAGCCCCCAAACTTTTATCATAGCTTCAGACAATCCCTCTTAAGAGACCACCCAAGTTTTGTAAAGATGGGTTCAGTGGGGGCTGAAATATCGGCTCCCCCCCTTTTCTCTTTCCGTGGCTGCAGGGGGCGCATTTTTGGGTGTGCCGACCCCAAACTTTCAGCGGAGCTTCAGGCAAGGCTTTTTAAGAGACCACCCAAGTTTTGTAAACATTGGGTCAGGGGCCCCCGAGATATGGGCTTTCCCCTTTTCCCTATTGGGATGAATGGATCACCCTTGAGAGATGCATACATATGGATCTTATATTGGATACAAATGGGATCATATTGGATTACCCAGCCTCCCAGCCCCTCCTGCTGGAACAGAAGACAGCCACAGTAAGACCCCTTTGGGGGCTTTAATCTATAATTTTTCTTTTCTGTGTGTGTGGGGGGGGGAAAGCAGAGTCTGTGTGTGTGTGTGGGGAGGGAGCAGTTTCTGTGGGTGGGGGGGGAAGCCAAAGGGGGCTTTTGCCGGTTCTGCCTGGGGTGTGTGTTCCCCCTCCAGTCTCTCTCTCCCTGGTTTGAGGGGGGGCTTCATTTTTATTCTTCAGGTTTTTCCTCATTCATAAGATCAGTTAGGTTATTTTGATGCTTGCTCAAAACTGGTTTTCAAATGGTGACTTAAAGAATGCATCTGCCTGGTCCCAAGTCCAATGCAAAAGGAGAAATTCCACCCCCTCCTGCTCATTATGCATAGCTAGCTGCCTCTGTCCCTTTCCATGGTATGCAAACTCCCAGGTGTCAGGTGTTGCTTTGCACTGTTGCAAAGGTGTTGCATTGCGTGCTTGTGTTGCTTTGCAGTTGTATTGTTTTGCAAAATTCTTCACACCTGCCCCGCCCTTTGCATGTTTGCAAAGGTGTTGCTTTTCAGTTGTGTTGCTTTGCAAAGTTCTTAGCACCTGCCCCGCCCTTGCTCTCATCAGCTGTTTGTCGGGGCTGGGAGCTTTGTGCATGGGCGGCAAGCTCTGCTGAGAGATGCACATTAAGGGTGGGGGGGACCCCTTTCAGGGCCCATATCTCAGCCCCCCCTGACCCAATCTTTACAAAACTTGGGGAGTCTTTCAGTATACGTCCTTTGAAGCTCTGCTGAAAGTTTGGGACCTCCAAGCCCAAAAATGCCCCCCCCCCGAGCCGCGGAAAGGCGCGATTGTGTTTTTAATGGTTTTATTCGGCCGAATTTTTTTTCCAAACTTTGAATTCCCGCCGAATTGAACGGATCCGAAGTGGGGGAGTTCGGACTTCGGCACGTACTGAACCCACAAGGGCCAAATTCGGCCGAATCCGAACTGTACCGAATTTTTTTTTTGACAGCCCTATGTCCAATGCCATTAAAAGAGTGCCCCAGGCAGAAACTCTAGTTCATCCTCCTTTCAGCTCCCCTTCCCAACCCAAAATCCTTGCACAAAATGAGCTTTCAATAGCATGTAAGTATGACTTCATTTTACATCCTTTAAGTAATGCCCCCCCAACCCATATAAGAGACTTTGCATAAATAACAGAATAGCATGCCCGCAACAGTGTGAATGGGCCATAGAGTCTGTGTGCTAATGCAATACTTCTAGGGTTGCCAGGTCCCTCTTCGCCACCGGCGGGAGATTTTTGGGGCAGAGCCTGAAGAGGGCAGGGTTTGGGGAGGGGAGGGACTTCAATGCCATAGAGTTCAATTGCCAAAGCGGCTATTTTTCTCCAGGTGATCTGATCTCTATCGGCTGGAGATCAGTTGAATTAGCAGGAGATCTCCTGCTACTACTTGGCAGTTGGCAACCCTAAATACTTAAGATGCAAAGATAGAAAGGATCAAACTTGTACAATATATCTGAATATTCTTTTTCAGGCAAAAAGTAAATGGAAATCCCTCAGATTGTATAGACAACTGGCTCATGGGTTTTCACCAACCTCAGGCACTTGCTTCGGAGGATACTTGTCCTATTGGGGTTGTCTCCTTTGAAGTGACGGTCTCTCCTTAGGGCTTCAGAACTGGGGGGTAAATTACATGTTACATAAAGCTGTGCATGTGTTTTCTTTCAGTTTTCTTTAAAAATAAACCCAGAAAGCAGCCCCTGAGGTAGGACGTTTCAGTGCCAGAATGGTGCATGGAGGGGCAGCTTAACCTTTCCATTTCAGGAAAGATGGAACCCCTCCCAAGGATAAAAAAGTAACCAGGAGGGATGATTCTTTTTTTAAAATATTTTTTTTATTAGTTTTTGAAAATACATGGGTAAAAAGGAAGGGAAAAGGGTAGGGAGAGTATTAACAAAAAGAAAGTACATTTACCCCCTGATATAGTTTACATAGTCATCATTTTTTAAACAAACGATGATAAACAAACAAATATAATCACCAGCATCATTTTTATAACATTTAAACAAATTGTTTACTATTTTCTGGTTTTAATAAATTCCTAAATAATGCATCGTTTGTCTTTGTAAAATTTTAGATATTTAATTGAAGTATTTCTGTTGGATATTCTCATTTTTTTAATAGGCTATATTTGATCACTAGCTTTATTTTCATAATAGAGGATTATATTATTGTTTTTTTTTGTTTTAATAAATTCATAGAAAGTTTTCCATTTGTCTTTATTTGATTTTTGAATATCTGGCTGTAGAAGTTCTGTTAAATGCGCCATTGTTATAAATTCATATACTTTGTCGATCCAGAGTTTGGTTTTTGGTATGTTTTCTGTTTTCCACAGTGATGCTAGGACTATTCTTGCCGCCGTTATTAAGTATTTTAATATAGTCTGATGATCTTTACTATATTTGTCTGGTACTTTGCTTAGAAGGAAGAGTTTAGGATCATATACAATAGGTTGACCAATTATAGTTTCCATATCCTTATGAATCTTTTTCCAATATTTTTGCACTAACGTGCACGTCCACCAACAATGATAAAAAGTGCCTCTCGCTTTCCTACATTTCCAACACTGACCAGATGTTGAGCTATTTATATTTTGAATGTCACTCGGGGTGATGTACCATCTGTGTACATCCAATTTTCTTGGATTCCGTAGTTGAGAGTGAATTTGAGATTTCCCCGGAATAGCTGTTCCCATTCGTCTGTAGTTATAACCTCATTGAAATTTTCCATCCACTTGATTTGGCATGATTTTATTTGTTCATCTTCTGTATCATATGTCAGCAGCAACCGATAAATTTTGCCTAATAGATGATCTGTTGGCTTACTTATCAGTTGTTCAAAATCTGTTTTGCCTTGCAAAATTCCTCGGTTCCAGCAATCCTCTTTAAATCTTGAGATTAGTTGATAATATACCAGCCAGGGCATCTGTGGGTGGTCAGTTTGAATTTCAGTTAACGTCTTAAAAGCTCCATCTGTTTTTATAAGGTCCTGGTACTGTATTGTCCCGTATATTTTCCTCTCAATTATTGATCCATAGGCGTTAAATGGTGCCATCAACAACGATTTTTCAAAACTTAGTCTGGGTTTCAGTTTTCACCACACCTCCACGATATTTTCTACAATAGGATGGCCTTTCATTTCTTCTAGTCTTTTCTTCCAGTCTTTTCCCCATAATAGTTGATGTGCTCCACCCTGTAAGTTTGCTAATTCTAACTTGATGGTTCTTTCATTATTTTGCAAAATCCAATCTTTAACCCACACCAATGTCGCCGCTTGATGGTAAATCTTTAGATTTGGAAGAGACATACCCCCTCTCTTCTTTGCATCTGTCATAATTTTGAATTTTATTCGGGGACGTTTTTTGTCCCAGATAAATCTATTAATTTGTCTTTGCCAGGATTTTAATATCTTTTCGGAGATCTTAATGGGGATCGATTGAAATAAAAAATTGAATCTCGGGAGTACATTCATTTTAATTAAGGATATTCTGCCCAACCAGGAAATTTTTAATTTAGTCCATGTTTGGAGGTCATATTCGATCTTATTCCAATTCTTTTGATAGTTATAATTATATAACTCTTGGGATTTTTTTGGAATATTTATTCCCAGATATTTTATTGGTTTTGTTGAATTTATAAATCCTGAGGTATTTGTTATTTCCAATTCTTCCTCTTTTGATAGATGCTCTAAGAAAGTTTTTGTTTTAGTCTTGTTAATTTTATAACCTGCCAATTGTCCATAGGCTTGGATGTCCTTCATAAGTTCTTTAATACTGGGTTTTGGTTGTGAGATTGTTAGTAAAACATCATCTGCGTATGCTCTAATTTTAAATTCCTCTCCTTGGACCTGTAGACCAGATATTTTCTGGTTTGTTCTGATTTTATTTGCCAATACTTCTAATGTTAGATTAAAAAGTAGAGGTGATAAAGGACAGCCTTGCCTAGTTCCTTTTTCGATATTGCAGTCTTTAGTCAGGGTACCATTAATTATTAGTTTCGCCTTTTGTTCGGCATAAATACTAGATATCCAGTTAAATAAATTACCATCTTTGCTTAATATATGGATCACCTGTCTCATGAAATTCCATGATATATTGTCGAAGGCTTTTTCCGTGTCCACAAAGATAAAGGCCATTTTTTCTTTTCTGTGTTTTACCAGTTCTCGTGCATTGATCAAAAACCTGATATTGTCTGCCATATGTCGTTTAGGTAAAAAGCCAGTCTGGTCTGGGTGTATCAGCTTGTCTGCCTGAGCTAACAATCTTTGTGCCAGTATTGTAGTAAATATTTTGTAGTCTGTGTTAAGTAAAGATATTGGCCTATATGAAGAGGGAAGCAACATATCTGTTCCTTCTTTAGGGATAAGTGTTATAAATGCTTCTTTCCAAGAGTCCGGTACTTTCTTTTTCTTAGGTATTTCATTCATAACTTTCATTAACGTCGGCGCTACTTCTTCCATGAGTGATTTATAGTATAAGGCCGTAAAACCATCGGGCCCTGGTGCCTTTCCACTCTTTAGTTTCTTGATAGCCTGTGTTACTTCTTCCAAGGTGATTTCTTGATTTAGACAGGTTATATCCTCCTTGGAAAGATAATTTAAATGATTTTGCTGAATATAGGTTTTTATTTCTTCCGTTTGTTCTTTTTGCCCTTTCTCTTTGTATAGCTCCTCGAAGTAATCCAAGAAGCACTGTGCAATTTCATCATCTTTATATGTTATCTGTCCTTTCAATTTTGCCGCCTGTATTATTCTTTTCCGTTTCTCTGTTTTTAGCATAGCTGCCAGATGTTTGCCCGGTTTATTTGCATAAGCGAAATGTTTTTGCTTTATAAATTTTAATTGTTTTGCCATTTCGTCAGCATAGAGTATATCAATTTCATGTCTAGTCTTTTTCAGCTCTTTTAGGATTTTTTTGCTATTTGTTCGCAAGTGAGTTTGTTCCAATCGGGCAAGGTTGGTTTGAAGATCCGTCAGGCGTTTTCCCCGCTCTTTTTTGTTTTTTGAGCCTAGTGAAATATAGATGCCTCTCATATAGGCCTTTGAACAGTCCCAGATTGTTGCTTGGCTCATTCCTTGCGTTTCGTTTCTCAGTAGGAATTCCCTAAGTTCTTCACGGCCTATGTTGAGATCCCTCTCTTTGTTCAGTAATGCATCATTTAGTCTCCATCTGAATATTTTCTTCTTTTGATTATGCCATTTTATTAGTATTGGGTTATGATCTGATAGGATCCGAGGTAATATTTTAACATAGTCTAAATTTTTCACTAAGTTAGTCGATGCCCAGCACATATCAATTCTTGAGAATGTTCTATGTCTATCTGAGTAAAATGTATAGTCTTTGACATTAGGATTTTTAATTCTCCAAATATCCACCAGGTTGAAATGTTTCATGTTTAATTTTACCTTCTTTGGGAGTTTGCCACTTTTTTGGTTTTTTGATCTATCCAGCTTAGTGTCCAAGACTCCATTCATGTCCCCAATAATAATAATATCATACTCCAGTTGTTCTTCCAGTGACGAAAAAAGATCTGTAAAAAAATTTTCTCTTGATGTCAGCGGTGCGTATATAGAAGTTAATATTTTTATTTCTCCTGTTGGAAGCTGCAATTTAAGTGTTAACTGCCTACCTTGAGTGTCCTTTATAGTTTCCAATACTTTAATAGTGGGGTCTCTAATATAGATAGCAATGGCCCTTTTCTTTTCTATCGCTGATGATGTGTATACTGTACCAAGCCGTTTATTATTTAGTAAATAGTTATACCTTCTTTGTATGTGAGTTTCTTGCAGGCATATTATGTTCGCTTTATATTTAGAGAGTGCATGAAAAGTTTTATTTCTTTTTTGAGGTGTATTTAAACCATTTATATTAATGGATATTATTTCTAAGCCACTTGTCATGTTGCTTCTTATTTGAAGGCTGCCGCCTCATCCATCAGATCGTCTTGACTTGTCGCGGAATTCTTCTTTTCCCGTGGCGAACTTGATCCATCCATTCTAGAGCTTTTTCCTTTGGTTTTTATTTTGATTTCTTCTAAATCATGTGCTTCTTCTAGTGTTCGTATTAATATTCTGCCAGTGGATAGTTGAACGCTTAAGAAGTACGGGCCTACCCATCTATACCTTATATCCCGTTCGCGTAACATTTTACGTAAGGATTCCAGTTCACGTCTTTTTTTCCTTACTGCAAAGGTTAGGTCTGGAAAGATCTGTATCTCTTTTCCTTTATATAGTAGTGGATCATCTCTTTGTTTGTTCAGTATATCCTCTTTTATCCGTTTGTCTGCAAATTTTATTAAGATTTCCCATGGGAGTTTTTTGGAGGTTGCATATTTGGAATTAACTCTATAGATTTCTCTAATCTCGACCGCTTCTTCATCAATCTCAAGATAAGTAGTGAGTAGTTGGGTCATGCTTTCTTCTAAGTTCTCTTGGGGCATATCTTCAGATACATGTTGGAAATGCAAGTTGTTCTCTCTTGCTTGCATTTCCATTGTAGCTAGTCTGTTTTCTGTTTCCTCTGTCCATGCTTTATGCTCCTGTTGTGTTCTCTCTGTCTTCATTTGTTTGATTTTAAGTTTTTTAATGTCTTCTCTGTTGTCCAGTATATCCTTGGCATTCTCCTCTATTTTTTGCTTAATATCCTGGAGACCAGTTGCCAACTCCTGTTTAACTGTCTGTACCTCCATTTGCACTGTTCGCACATCTGTTTTGACCAAATTACATTCTTTGGTCAGGCAAGTCCTATAAAGCTCCGACCTCCCAACTAACTACCCCCCAAACCTTTTCCCTTTCCTCCTTTCCCCTTTTGTCTTAACTAATACCCCTTTAGTCATCTGTATAAACAATAATAATATAGTCAGATTATTAAATGATAAGAGCTTACTAACTATTTCTTTTTCTTTATTCTTTGCGGTTGTGTGGCACCCCGGGGGAGGAGGAAGGCACCGGAGCTCGGCGACGAGGGAGCCAGCAGTGGCGGCAAGGCGGCGAGATTAGTGGCGGCTGAGGTAGCGGCGAAGCGGCGGGACCCGCGGAGGTGGCGGCGAAAAACAGCGGCGTTGTAGTGAGAACGGTACCGCAGACCGGCGGGAGAGAGAGTCGGCCAAAGAGGGCGGAACGAGCAGCGAGGGACAAGCTGGGCAGAAAGAGACCCGCGAGATAGATGGGGGCTTCCGACGGCAGCTCAGAAGGGGACCCCTGACATAGAAGGGGAGCCCAGACGGACAACTAGTTGGGAAACTTCCGAAGGCGAACTTGGGGGCCAAGGCAAACCAAGACAAACCGACTGTTTGGTAGCCCCGGTGACGTCAACTGGTGTTACTTAGGACTACATTCCCCAGAATTCATAGCTGCTTGCCTGAACAGTTAAACTGAGGGGGGGGCAAAGTACTCTCATGCTATCTATGGAGATATAACTGAGTTAATTAATACATTCTTAAGTTCATAGGGGGTGTCACAAATATCTAGAAGCCTTGGAAAATAAGGAATATTGAATTTATTAACGCCAAATAAGCCCAATTCATGTAAGCCAACTCCTGTAAAAAATATATATATATATCAAAATACTCATACTTTTGTGTTGAAATTAAGGTGCTGGTACTGAACTAATATTTGTAGGTGATCTGGCTGGAATATTCAAATAAGACTGACTAATATTTAACTAAATAATTAAGCATATAAAAATCGTTAACTTGCCACTCTATAGTTGTGCATGTCTGGTAACTACACAGAGTTACAAACTAGAAGAAAAATATATAGGTACAATCTAATGGAAAAAAAAATAGAAAAACAGATAAAGCTGGAAATCTGACCTCAAGAAAAAATCTAG
The DNA here is from genome assembly GCF_029931775.1 of Euleptes europaea. Taxonomy (NCBI): domain Eukaryota; kingdom Metazoa; phylum Chordata; class Lepidosauria; order Squamata; family Sphaerodactylidae; genus Euleptes; species Euleptes europaea. The sequence goes on from NC_079318.1 coordinate 24,282,797, forward strand.
AAGAAGAGGAAAAGGAAGAAGAGATTGATAGTGCAGAAGAAACAACAAACCACCACCCCCAACAGGAAAAAGCAAGCATAGCACAAAATAATATGGAGAAGGCACTGGAGAAACTGGCAGTCCAACTGACAGCGCTAACATCCCAATTAACCAGAACGGAACAAAAATTAGAAGCAAAAGTGGATCAAATAAATAGTAAAATGGATAAAGTAAATAAAGACCTAGAAAGGTAGGAGGGATGATTCTGAGAAGAAAGCCAGCCAGAAGGCAGGGACATCTACTGAAACTCACAAACTTGACGGATGTTTTCACTTTTAAAAGATCATATCAGGTGAAAGACGTTATGATTAGGGTTTATTTTCCCAAGAGAGGAGAGTCAGGAAAGCAAGAACTACCTGCCAAAGGGTATCTGATAGATTTTGGATGGGCATCATAAAATTCAATCAGGGAGAGAGAGAGACGAGGGCTATGTGCCAAGGGACTCCTTTGGCAGAGAGCACAGCAGCTCCCATGAGGGGCAGGATTCCTAACTCTGGATTGAGGGAGGAGTTTTCACCTAGGCAGGCAGAAGTGTTAAAAGGTGAACTCTTTCTTGGTTCTGGGTTCAAACACTTCACCCAGTAGCACCTTCGAGACCAACAAGATTTTCAGGTTATAAGCTTTTGAGAGTCAACGCTTCCTTCATCAGATAGGTTTTTTCCAATTTTAACATGAATCAATATTCTTTCCCCCACGAATACTGCTACTCCAACTTGAGAGACTTTGTCTTTGTTTTTCCAGTGTGTGTTGTATAGTGTATGTTTTTCATGTTAAAATTGTACTATATTATTGAATGCACTGTATTTTGTGTGGTGGGATTATTGAATAGCACATAGGAATAGAATAGGTGTAGTAATTAGGAATAGAAATTAGTTTAGGCTTTAGAACCCAGAGTGGAAGTGTATGTTAGCACTGAGTAGTTAATAAATTGTTGTTAAGTTGAGCCAGCGTGCTGTTTGTTTGTTTGCATCTTCCAGGTACTAGCTGGAGATCTCCTGCTTACAACTGATCTCCAGCCGATAGAGATCAGTTCACCTGGAGAAAATGGTCGCTTTGGCAATTGGACTCTTTTCCTTCCCCTCCCCTTACCCCACCCTCCTCAGGCTCTGCTCCAAAAACCTCCCACCGGTTGCGAAGAGGGACCTGGCAACACTAGGCAGCATCCATGTGGACAAGAAAATCTTGATCTTCCCACTTCCATCCACATCAGCTCCATTTTCTCTGGTTCAGTCCCCCATGACAGCCATTCACTCACCACCTCTAGAGGGCTTAAAAAAAAATCTCAATTGACATGTCATTATGGTATTATAATGCTATAAGAGTCTCTCTATCAGATGCTATGAATTCCCAGCTTTTTTTTTTAAACAGGTCTCTCACTAGGGTTGCCAACCTCCAGGTACTAGCTGGAGATCTCCTGCTATTACAACTGATCTCCTGCCGATAGAGATCAGTTCGCCTGGAGAAAATGGCCGCTTTGGCCATTGGACTCTATGGCATTGAAGTCCCTCCCCTCCTCAAACCCTGCCCTCCTCAGGCTATGCCCCCCAAAATCTCCTGCCGATGGCGAAGAGGGACCTGGCAGTCCTATCTCTCACCCTTTTTCTTGCCTGATACTGTACATGTTTCCCCTCAGACCTCTGCAGTGAAAAGGGTTAGAGACTTACTTTAAAAAAATAAATCTGGGAATTCAAGCACCTGACACACAGATTATTGTAATGCTATAATGATATGTCTGTTTCCAGGTATAAAAGCCCTGAAAGCCTTCCCCCCCCCACACTGCAGTGACATGAATGAAATGACTGGAGTAGGGAAAAGGCAAGGAAAACTGCTATGTGGAATCCCCATTGCCACTGCACTGTATCAGTGCTGGGAATCGCACACGGAAACCACACCAGCCCAATCTGAGGAAAGCACCTACATTCGGTGCAGAACATGGCCCCAAGCCATTGCCCTGGCAGTGTGTCTGGTCTGCCTCCCCCCCAACCCCCCCCCCCAACCCAGTGCATCTGCTGCCCTGTCTGTTTTATTTTGGTTTGTTTGTTTGCCCAGGTTTTTATCGGAGTTTCTTTCCTGGACATCTTCCAGTCGTTTTACTGCCTTGGCATTTAATAATTTTGTTGTATGGCCCGTATCTTATTTGGGAAGGCTTTGTTTGTCTTGGCCTTGTTTTTACAGATTTGACGCTGATTTTGGTTATGGTTCAGTTTTGTGGGGTTTTCCCCGTGATGACTGCTTCAGTTCTTTTTCATCATTTACTGCTGTTGGGTTATTTTTAAATTGTGGCTTGTTTTACCGTTTGACGTTGTTTTAAAAATTATCCCGAGCCAGTTCGGCCAGTGATTCTGGACTGGCAGCAAAGACAAGACCTAAATAAATAAATAAATAAATAATGGGGAAACGATGGGGTGTGATAATATTTTCCAACGGCTTTCACCAGAGTGAGAGAGGGAGAAAGGGAAGCGCAGTAGAAGCAGAGAAACAACTGTGACATCCTGGCATTTAAAAGAAAAATCACCTTCCCAGGGAGTCACGGAAGGGAGGAAGAAAGCCCCTAGATGTCTCCCCTAATATATCATTTGGGCTCAAAGGGGCATGTTCTAACAGCTCGATTCTCTACATCACTTGTTATTTCCTTATTGTCCATATGAAGCATCCACTCAGACACATTTACCTGTTCTTCTCCTTACTGTACCAAATTTTGCAGTGTTTGCATATGACCAAAACACACCATCCTACACAGGGCCAGTTAGTGCCTTGTTTAAGACAGCAGTCACATAGCTATTAGAAATGGTCTGTTGATGTAAAATCAAGTCACTAGGAGGGTTTTGTGTATATGAATGAATCATCTGCTTTCTTGTAAACAGATCCTTTTTTAATAAACAAATCTTATCCTTCCCTCCGAATAAGTGTTTTACCTTTTTGCTTTGAAATATCGGGAAACTTTCAGGATAAAATTTCTTCCTTTTTCATTACTTGTAGGTTATCCGGGCTGTGTAACCATGGTCTCGGAATTTTCTTTCCTGACGTTTCGCCAGCAACTGTGGCAGGCATCTTCAGAGTAGTAACACTGAAGGACAGTGTCTCTCAGTGTCAAGGGTGTAGGAAGAGTAATATATAGTCAGAAAGGGGTTGGGTTTGAGCTGAGTATTGTCCTGCAAAAGTAATGTGCTAATCATTGTCCTGTAAGTATCAAGATAATGTGCTAATGAGGGTATGGTATGTTAATATGGAACCATTGTATCCTGAAGTGATCTGTTAATGTGTGAAATCCAAAGCTAATCTGCATGGCTATTGTGGACTGTAGTCTTTGTTAGTCTGGAGGTTTTCAGAACAGGAAGCCAAGCCTTATTCATTCTTAAACTCTCCTCTTTCCTGTTAAAGTTTTGCTGATGTTTATGAATTTCAATGGCTTCTCTGTGTAATCTGACAAAATAGTTGGTAGAATTGTCCAGTCTTTCAGTGTCTTGGAATAAGACCCTGTGTCCTGTTTGTGTCAGTCCATGTTCAGCCACTGCTGATTTCTCAGGTTGGCCAAGTCTGCAGTATCTTTCATGTTCTTTTATCCTTGTTTGTATGCTGCGTTTTGTGGTCCCGATGTAAACTTCTCCACAGCTGCAAGGTATACGGTATACTCCTACAGAGGTGAGGGGGTCTCTTTTGTCTTTTGCTGATCGTAGCATTTGTTGTATTTTCTTTGTGGGTTTAAACACTGTTTAGCAAAAGACAAAAGAGACCCCCTCACCTCTGCAGGAGTATACCGTATACCCTGCAGCTGTGGAGAAGTTTACATCGGGACCACAAAACGCAGCATACAAACAAGGATAAAAGAACATGAAAGATACTGCAGACTTGGCCAACCTGAGAAATCAGCAGTGGCTGAACATGGACTGACACAAACAGGCCACAGGGTCTTATTCCAGGACACTGAAAGACTGGACAATTCTACCAACTATTTTGTCAGATTGCACAGAGAAGCCATTGAAATTCATAAACATCAGCACAACTTTAACAGAAAAGAGGAGAGTTTAAGAATGAATAAGGCTTGGCTTCCTGTTCTAAAAAACCTCCAGACTAACAAAGACAACATTCAACAATAGCCATGCAGATTAGCTTTGGATTTCACACATTAACAGATCACTTCAGGATACAATGGTTCCATATTAACATACCATACCCTCATTAGCACATTATCTTGATACTTACAGGACAATGATTAGCACATTACTTTTGCAGGACAATACTCAGCTCAAACCCAACCCCTTTCTGACTATATATTACTCTTCCTACACCCTTGACACTGAGAGACACTGTCCTTCAGTGTTACTCCTCTGAAGATGCCTGCCACATCTGCGGGCGAAACGTCAGGAAAGAAAATACCAAGACCACGGTCACACAGCCTGGATAACCTACAAGAACCAATGAACTCTGACCGTGAAAGCCTTCGACAATACTTTTTCATTACGTTTAAGGTTTCCCCCCCCCCAAATTTACCTTTGATCTAGACCCTTACCTAATTCTCTCAGACCTATGCAACACCTTTAAAACATCTCTCTAGCAGGATTACAGCTGAACGTCAAATAGGCAAAAATAATGACGACTAAGAAATTACATAACTTTAAGGGTGACAATGAAGAAATTGAAATTGTTCAAGATTTTCTATTCCTTGGTTTCATCATTAACCAAAAGGGAAATCAGAAGGAGACTGGGAAGGGCAGCCATGAGGCTAGAAATGATCCTTAAGAATAAGGATGTGTCTCTGGTGACCAAAATTAAGAGAATTCATTCCATAGTCATCCACATTACTATGTATGGGGGTGAAAGTTAGACAATGAAGAAAGCAAACAGAAAGTTGATTCTTTTGTAATGTGGTGTTGTAGGAGTTTTATGGATAGCATGGACTGCCAAAAGGACAAATATGTGGGTCCTAGATCAAATCAAGCCTGAACTCTCCCTAGAAGCCAAAGTGACCAAACTGAGGCTATCATAATTTGGTCTCATGAGAACACAACTCACTGCAAAAGAGAATGTGTGTGTGTAAAGTGCCATCAAGTCGCAGCCGACTTATGGCAACCTCTTATGGGGTTTTCAAGGCAAGAGACTAACAGAGGTGGTTTGCCATTGCCTTCCTCTGCATAGAATAATGCTAGAAACAGTTGAAGGCATTAGGAAAAGAGGAAGCCCCAGCATGAGATGGATTGACTCAATCACCAAAGCCCCAGCCCTCAGTTTACAACACCTGAGTAAAGCTGTTAACTTTAGGGCATTTTTAAGATTGTTAATTCATAGGGTCGCCATAAATTGGAAGCGACTTCAGGCCATTTATACAAGTGATACTTAAATCAGCTTTTATATTTTCCCACATTAGGAATAACCACATAATATTTAATAATTTCCCTAGTAACCCAAGCTTTTGACACTTAAGTAAATAGCTTGTTGTTTGGCAAAAGTATTTTGAAATATGTGTATTTGTAGCCGAGAAGGCATTCTATAAATTTATGAATTAGCCAGCTCGCCATTGTGTCTGATGAACTGCTCTTTGTAGCTCACAGTCTTGCATATCTTGCAATCTTGATCCTCAGCAGAAGGCAATTAAAGAAAATGTTTAATTGTCTACATTGCATGTCATTTTCTGTGGGAATATTCTGCAGCCACAGATGTCACTATTTGCATAGAGGCTTAAATGTGATTGGCATTTGGTGTCACAAACAAATAATTGTACCCACAATAGACATTTGTCTTCCATGCAGCATTTCAGCCAAAGAAGTACAATTGTCCCTTCTGTGTAAGGCTTTGGGACCTTTTTTTCTCGATTGTATGTTAATGTATGTAAATAGCTTTACCAAATAGAAAACAACTGTCCTTACTTTTCACAGACAAAGGCAATGTATTTGTCATCGACGACACATGGTCGCAATTGGATTTCCTGAATTGTTTGTAGATTAATCTAATTAAACACAAAAGATGCAATTCTACAAAGATGCTAAGCTCTGCAGTGAACAGTTTCAGAACTCTGACGGGCTTGGTGTAGGGTTGCCAGGTCCCTCTTCGCCACCGGCGGGAGATTTTTTGGGTGGAGCCTGAGAAGGGTGTGGTTTGGGGAGGGGCTTCAATGCCATAGAGTCCAATGGCCAAAGAGGCCATTTTCTCCAGGTGAACTGATCTCTTATCGGCTGGAGATCGGTTGTAATAGCAGGAGATCTCCAGCTAGTACCTGGAGGTTGGCAACCCTAGCTTGGTGTCACAAGACCAGCCATTCCTCCTCCTCTCATCTGATAAGAACCTTATTAGCCCATGCTGGTCACAGGTCAAGTGATACCTTTATTGAACTATGTACTGTTAAAAATGTTGGAAGTGAGCCAATAGTGAGCCAATAGTTAAGGATTAGGTGTCCAGTTCAAAACACAAAAAATGATATTACAAACCTATGCTAATATTCCTGACCTGGATGGCCCAGGCTAGCCTGATCTCGTCAGATCTCAGCAGCTAAGCAGGGTCGGCCCTGGTTAGTATTTGGATGGGAGACCACCAAGGAAGACCAGGGTTGCTGTGCAGAGGAAGGCACTGGCAAACCACCTCTGTTAGTCTCTTGCCATGAAAACCCCAAAAGGGGTTGCCATAAGTCAGTTGCGACTTGATGGCACTTTACACACACACATGCTAATATTAACTTGATAAAGATTGCTGTTCTTTTTAAAGGAAGGTTTAAAATGGAAGGCTTAAACAGGAAGGTTTAAAGTACAAACTGGTTGAGCCTCCTTGGAAGATCAAGTTATGCCCCCTGAAAAAGGGGTGAACCTGGAGGTTGGCGACCCTATCCAAGGAGCTCTGAACAGCGTCATTGGCTCTCCCCTCCACTGTTTTATCCCAGCAAGACAGGTTAGGCTGAGAGGAAATGATTGAGGGTCACCTAGTGAAACTCATAGCTGCACCTATGGGGTTGAGCCACAAGGGCCTGCCCCCTACCATTGTTTTGGCCACCGCAACAGACATCCCCCTGCCCTCCTCCAGTGTACGCAGCTCTGCTGTGTGCCTGGGAATACCTGCCATTGCCCTCCTCTGCCTCCTTGCTGGGCCATGGTGTGGACGAAGTGGAGCCTCGCCTGCTTTCCCCCAGGAAAGCCACTTGTGCCGGTGAGGGGTCTGCCTTTGGATTTGTTCTGAGCCTCTGCCCTGCTTGGTGGGGGCAGGGGGCAAGTCCGCACGTCACTTTCAGAGGTTGTCTCTCTTGTTGCACGGGCACCTCCAAGTAGGGTTGCCAACTGCCAGGTAGTAGCAGGAGATCTCCTGCTAATTCAACTGATCTCCAGCTGATAGAGATCAGATCACCTGGAGAAAAATGGCCGCTTTGGCAATTGAACTCTATGGCATTGAAGTCCCTCCCCTCCACAAACCCCGCCTTCTTCAGGCTCCGCCCCCAAAATCTCCCCCCGGTTGCAAATAGGGACCTGGCAACCCTACCTCCAAGCCAAGTGCCCAACTCATTGCTATGGCTGAGGCAGCGTCCCTAGTATGTGCAAGTAAATGAAGGCACGGCAAGTTAGGTTGTACCTTACCTAGCACTGAATTTTAGCCTAGGGGAAGCGGTAACCCTCAGTTATACTCAGCACCCCCAACCCAATTCTGGCTTCAGCCTACGGTTGCCAACTTCCAGGTAGTAGCTGGAGATCTCCTGCTATTACAAGTGATTTCCAGCCGATTGAGATCCATTCACCTGAAGAAAACGGCCGCTTTGGCAACTGGACTCTGACATTGAAGTGTCCCCCCTCCCCAAATTCCACCCTCCTCAAGCTCCGCCCCAAAAATCTCCCACCGATGGTGAAGAGGGACCTGGCAACCCCACTTCAAGCCTTTGGGCTGAGCAGAGATTTGAACCCAGGTCTCCCTAGTCCAATATGCTAACTACTACATCACAGGATCGGATCGTGCATGGGGTGAAGCACCTTTGCTTATGGTGCTTTTTGAGCACCACGGATAATAGAAATGCTTCTCATATACACCTAATAATAATAACAAAACCAGCAGCAGCAGCAGCAACAGTAGCTCTTAGTTATGTAAATACTCCTGATAAGAGTTTCCAAGTTTATTTTTTAACAAAGGATAATTGGTGTTAGCCTACAGGTTACAACATTGATGCTCCTTTGAGTGGGGAACTTTATTTAAGGATGCCTTGCCCACAGTCTGCACAAACTGCTTTGGTTTCCTCCTTGGTTGTTCAAGCTGGGCAAAGAGAGGTGGCCTGAAGAGCCCTTTAAGGTTCCTTCCCTGAGGCCTGTAACTGGAGCTCGGTGGCTTTCTTAATACATCAGACAGCCTGGCCTGGGCAAACTGCACGTCTCCCATGTCAAAAGCTATTTGTCCAAAACAGCTGTCTGCAGCAACTTGGTTAAGGAAAACTCAGTTCCTGCCCCTCAGGTCGGATGAGTCAACAAGACCCTCCACAATCCACATCACTGTCCTCTAGGGTGTTTTGTGACAATTTCGGTATCTGAGAGTGACAAATTCCAGAGAGGTAGGGCCTGCCTACCTGTTATGTTTTCCCCAGGGTCCTCCTGATCTCCCCAGATTCACCTGATCAGGCATATGTTGCAAGGTTGTGCTGGGAACTCAATTCCCAGGCAAGTCGGGGCCCAACTGGGATCTGAGCCTTGATGCTCAAGGAGATGGGTCTTTATTTATTTAGGAAATGTGTATGCCACTGCTCCAAAAAGGGATGCCAGCCTCCAGGTGGGACCTGGGGATCCCCTGGAATTATAACTGATCTCCAGACTACAGAGCTCAGTTACCCTGGAGAAAGTGGCTGCTCTGGAGGGTGGACTCTATGGCATTCTACCCCACTGTCATCCCCAGGCTCAATCCCCAAATCTCCAGAAGTTTCCCAACCTGGATCTGGCAACCCTACCCCAATCTGCCGCTGGTGGCCAGGTGGCCCTAGGGTTGCCAACCTCCAGGTAGTGGCTGGCGATCTCCTGCTAGTACAACTGATCTCCAGCCGACAGAGATCAGTTCACCTGGAGAAAATGGCTGCTTTGGCAATTGGACTCTATGGCACTGAAGTCCCTCCCCTCCCCAAACCTCACCCTCCAGGCTCCACCCCAAAAATCTCCAGGGATTTTCCAACCCAGAGCTGGCAACCCTAGGCCCTAGCTCCAAATCTCACTAGTGAACAATGAAAAAAAACCCATCAGGACAATAAAAACAAATTGTACAACAAAACAAGTTAATCAAATGAGCTTCAGCCTTCTTCACTATGCTCTTTTCCTAAGGGGGCCACTATTTGCCTCACAGAGGGCTCTATGTTTATTGATAGGCTACCCCCAGGTTTCCCCTATGGGGCAAATTCCAGGGGGGGCCCTGGCCATTTTAAGTGACGAAAACAATACAGGGTAGGGTTGCCAGGTCCCTCTTCGCCACCAGTGGGAGGTTTTTGGGCAGAGCCTGAGGAGGGCGGGTTTGGGAAGGGGAAGGACTTCAATGCCATAGAGTCCAATTGCCAAAGCAGCCATTTTCTCCAGGTGAACTAATCTCTATCAGCTGGAGATCAGTTGTAATAGCAGGAGATCTCCAGCTAGTACCTGGAGGCTAGAAACCCTAGTCCAGGGGGAGGGCTGAAGCACCTTCTTTTTGCAGGTCATAATTCCGATCCAAATCAAGCCCCCCGCATGCTTTTAAACGGAGTTCCCAGCATGAACTCATAACACCAGTTATGCTCAGGGGAGGTAGGCAAGTTCCTGCCCCAGGCTCCAGGCACCGCCAGTGCTCTTCGGTCCCGTGGGAGCAGAAAGCAGGGGCAAGGAGTGACTCTGAACTTGGATATGCAAACTCCCCCGTGAGCAGGAAAACCTTCAATATTTGACCCAGCCTTAGTCTCACTTCAATATACGGTTGCCACAAAAAAAACTTTTAAAAAACATTTGAGATTATCTAAATAGGAAAAAGATGTGCTTAACTTTGTGATTTTATGAGTCTTCAGTGTGGTGGATAGATATATTCCATGTGAAATTCCTAAACAAAAAAGCAATCAGTGGTTGTTTCTCAGATTTTGATGTTTCTCAGATTTTTTCGATTCTGAGCACCCAGACAGCCCTTAAAGACTTTATTTTTTTATTAGTTGAGGAAATATTGAGCCCAATCGACTAATTACTCCCACTCTTATTATGATTATGTTGGCTCCCAGCATCCAGCCCCTAGTGGTGCTAGGGTTGCCAACTGCCAGGTAGTAGCAGGAGATCTCCTGCTAATTCAACTGATCTCCAGCCGATAGAGATCAGATCACCAGGAGAAAAAAGGCCGCTTTGGCAATTGAATCCTATGGCATTGAAGTCCGTCCCCTCCCCAAACCCCGCCCTCCTCAGGCTCCACCCCAGTAACCTCCCACCGGTGGCGAAGAGGGACATGGCAACCCTAAGTGGTGCCCTTGGAAAAACTCCACACCTCACCCAAAATATAACTTGTCTTGAAACATTTGCACACCCAGTTGTACAAGCCCTGTGCATGTATGGCCCCTTTCAACTCTGATTCTATAAACTTCTGTTACCTAGTTTCTAATGGAAGTAACATTCGCAGGAATTGGATGAGCCAGACAAATCTTTCATTTAGGCTGATGTCAGGTGCGCACCAAGGGCCCCATTTCAATGGCCGAGACAGAGTTCAACGAGTCCTAGTTGGAGCCATAATTTCTGTGGTTTAGATCATTGTTATATTCCGGTGGCCAATGCAGAAACTCAATCAGATTGTGAATTATTGGGAGCTACCACAGGGTATCCTCAATGGGAGACCGTTAATATTTGAAAAGGCTTATGAAGGCTGGGAAATTTAGAAACTCCATTTCAGTCAGTTGGGATTAATCAGTTCCTTTCCCCCCCTGTAACCCTCTCTTATGCATGAATCATCAAGGGAAACTCTTTAGTAACACTGGGTAATATAGAGAGAAGGTCATGCTATTGAAATGGATAATCTCCTCTCACTTCAGTTATACATTCCCCCTTAGTGTTTATATTCATGCTATACCGGTCCAGAAGCCGTAGCAATAGCCTGTTTCTTCATAATGGAGGGAATTAACCTTTCTGCGGGGAAAATATACTGTTCACTGGGGAAGGGGGTTTACCACAAAATAATCGGAGGGGATGTGTGAATCTCTACTGGTTAGTGGGGAACACAGCCCTCTTTTCTGATGTTCTGGTAGGTAAAGTTGAATGTGCACAGGAGAAGTGGAACATAGCAGCCAAGTGTACCCCCAACTTGCATGGGTTCATTGTAGCATGTGCATAGAGCCCAAGTGTGTATGTGTGCATACGTGGGGCTCTCCAAAGAAACCAGGAATCCAGAAATATCAAGGTTCCTGATTCCATGGACAGAGCCATACATGGGGTTGTAGTAAAATGGCATTGCTCAGGAGGGCACTTTTATAAAGAGAATAGGTAAAAAGTAAAGGTAGTCCCCTGTGCAAGCACCGGGTCATTCCTGACCCATGGGGTGACATCACATCCCGATGTTTACTTGGCAGACAATGTACGGGGTGGTTTGACATTGCCTTCCCCAATCGTCTTCTCTTTACCCCCAGCAAGCTGGGTACTCATTTTACCGGCCTCGGAAGGATGGAAGGCTGAGTCAACCTTGAGCTGGCTACCTGAAACTGACTTCCGTTGGGATCGAACTCAGGTAGTGAGCAGAGCTTTTGACTGCAGTTCGGCAGCTTACCACTCTGCACCACGGGGCTCCTAAAGATAATAGGGTTGTAGTTTATTGCACAGTATGTTCTATGTATGGTTTTGTCTTTATTGCACTGTTCTGCAATTTTTGTAATCCTGTATTTGCGTTGTTTATGGTGCATCATGTCCAATTCTATTTTTATGGCATTGTGTTCTAATTTTGCATTGTTTACTGTGCTGTTTGTTGTATATCTTATACTCTTTTTAAAATGTTGTAATCCACCTTCAGTTTCAGCAAGAAAGGCAGACTATAAAGAAAATGAATAAATACATGAGTGATGAAGAGACACTAGGCATATATTCCAGGACAGAGCACATAGGTGAGGGCTGGAGCTTGCTGACTCAGTCTTGTCCTTCCCCCGGCACATTCATTCTTGTGTATAAAAAGAGGCACCTGAACTTTTCCAACAAGACCCTGTTGTAGGTTTAGGGTTGCCAGGTGCCTCTTTGCCACTGGCGGGAGGTTTTGGGGCAGAGCCTGAGGAGGGTGGGGTTTGGGGAGGGAAGGGACTCCAATGCCATAGAGTCCAATGGCCAAAGTGGCCATTTTCTCCAGGTGAACTGATCTCTATTGGCTGGAGATCAGTTGTAATGGCAGGAGATCTCCAGCTAGTACCTAGAGGTTGGTAACCCTGTGCAGGTACCATTCTTTGAGGATGTAAAGATAATTCATGAGGAGCTAAGGCCTATTCAAAACTTGCCCCAGGGCTGTGAAATGCACTCCCTGGCTCAGTGTCTTGTTTCTTTTACAAAAAGGACATAAAGATTCTTGTTCCAACAAACGTTTGAAAGGGAACCTATGTTTCACGGCTGCTTTTAGATCTGCAGAGGGTGGTTACATAACAACCTGCTGGATCAGACCAGTGGTCCAACTATCCCACCAACCAGTTTCACCCAGCAGTCAACCAGTTTCCCTGGAATGTCACCAAACAGAGCATAGACTAGAGACCAAGGTCTTCCTCTGATGATACCTCTTAGCATAGGCATTTATAGGAGGAGGGGGAGGGGGAGGAGGAGGAGGAGGAGAAGAGTTGGATTTTATACCCTGATTTTCTTACCTTTTTAAGGAGACTCAAACCAGCTTACAATTGCTTTCCCTTCCTCTGTCCACAACAGACACCTTGTGATGTAGGTGGGGCTGAGAGAGTTTGAAGAGAACAGTGACTAGCCCAAGGTCACCCAGCAGGCTTCATGTGTAGGAGTAGGGAAACCAACCCGGTTCACCAGATGAGAGTCTCATGTGGAGGAGGGGGAATCAAACCCAGTTCTCTAGAGAGTCGACCACTCTTAACCACTATACCACACTGGCTCTCACTATGGAGTTTCTCTTTAGTCACTATGGCCAGTAGCCATTGATGGACCTCTCCCCCATGAATCTGTCTAACCTCCTTTAAAGCCATTGTCTGTTTTATTGATTATGGTATTTTATGTATGGTTTATTGGTTTTTATACTTGTTTCAATTATCATGCCAATGTCCCATGTGCTACATCATGCTAACATGAACTAGCATATACTGCATTGCTATGCTGCCCCCATGATGTCCAGTGTTCCAGTCACACTTAAATACATCGATATTCCCTCGGTTGTCACAGGGTCATCAAAAAGATTATCAAAATATTATTGTCAAAACAAGTTGAAATCAGGGAAGAGCTTTTTATAAAGCAGGGCTCAGCATTACAGTTGATCTGTGACCCAGTGTCCTGTGGTTATTTTGTACTCTTCCTCTTCTGCATCTCCGAGCAAGGACAGTTTCTGCAGCCTTGGGAAAAGATCCAGAATAAGAAATAGATGCGGCAGATGTTTGTCATCTTAGCTAATGATCATTGGGAGGCACTAGCATACTGCACAGACGAGCACAGAATACAAATCTGAAAAAGAAGTTTTCAAAAATGATTAAATTGGATTGCTCATTTCAAGATGGTTTGCTTGTTAAATGAGAAGCAGACAATTTTTCATGAGATTACCCCCATAGCTCAGTGGATGAGCACCTGCTTGGCATGCAGAAGGTCCCAGGTTCAATCCCCGGCATCTCCAGTTAAAGGGGCTAGGCAAGTAGGTGATGTGAAAGACCTCTGCCTGAGACCCTGGAGAGCCGCTGCCAGTCTGAGCAGACAATACTGACCATGATGGACCAAGGGTCTGATTCAGCTCAGCTTTGTGTGTCCCATGTGTTCATGCCAGCTTTGTGTGTCCCGTGTGTTACAACTATAAGATGTTATAAAATGCCATCTTAGTTTAATAAGAAACATCTTTTCACAAGCTGAAGCACTTCGTTTTCTCTGACACATATCATAATCAAACTAATGTGACACTGTGCAATCCATACAAATATCTCATTTTCTTTTTAAGATTAAATGACACATACCGGGGCCATGCCACAGAAGGAAGGGGTCAACCCCATGTCTGTCAAGAACTACCACAAACTGCCAAAGATTCTCACTGGGCCACCTTGCCATCCATATCCAGCCCAAACTTCATATGAAGGTAAATCACATGACATCCAGCTCCATGAGTTGGGGAAACCAGCCCCTCAGAATTTTGTTCCCCAAGTCCTTCTTCTCAGGAATCCTGGTCAACCCTTTCTCCAATCTGCCAATGTTATGTATAGCTTGACCCAACTTGATATCAAATGGCAGCAAGAAAGTTCATCCAGCATTTGGGTCAATGTACTTTTTAAAGTTAAAAATTCTTGATCACTTTCCTGTAGCCGGGGAGAGAGATCATGTTGGCTGCCATAGATTTGCTCAATGTACTCAGTTGTAAGTCTCTCACTGACTTCAGACTCACTAGGAAATGTGATTAGCAATGGCGGTTGAGTTACAATGTTCTTATAGACCTGCAGATTTTAGGAAACAGGTTTTTCACTGCACCACTTGCTGTATGAGCAAGAAAAGCTTTCTGAATGCTCAGTCAGCAATCACTGTTAGAGTCTGTAATGAAACATGAAACTCTAATGTGAAAATGAGGTTTAAAAGATGCTTTACTGATGGGTTAAAGCGGTGCATTTTAAGCAGAATTTCACACTAATCTTTAACTCCCTGCTTCAGAAATGTCTATTTGTGATTGCTTTTCGTGTTTTTCTGTTTCTTTCACACTGACATTTTCCCTCGTTGAAAGCACTGTCTCAGTTCTCTTAAAAGGAACAATATCGTATTATATTGGCTGTGTTTCACATCGTACGCCAAACATACCATAACAGCAGAGGTTTTACCCTACACAATAAAAACATGAAGAACACGTGTTCAGCTGCAATGTTTTACCTCTCAAAATCAGGATCATTATATCTATTTTCAACACAGATAGTTCCTTCACCACTGCTTTTAAACCTTATACTTCTCAAGGTTTATTCTTGTCTTCTCGGGACCTGGGAGAAGTTGAGTTCAAATTCTGTTTCAATCTGGGTTATCTCAAGTGGCCTTAGGAGAACAAAAAAAAAAAAAAACACCTTGAACTTTTCCCTTGGGCTATCCTTGATCTGGTGGCAAGATCCTAACATCCCATCCAGGCAGAATGGAGAGACAACCCTTCCACAGGAAAATAGCTTTATCTTCAGGGTCTTCTTTTTAACAACAACAAAAGAAAAAGTTATGGGCAGAGTGGATTCCACCATTGGAGAGGGGAAAACACATTCCAAAGAATGGTTTTGTATTAGGGAAGCCTGCCGCTATACAAGACAGCAACCAGATTATTGTATATGTCTGTTCTTATTCGTTTTAAAGGCCTGAGTGCACTGTACCTCTTTTTTGTAATCATGGACATGTGGTGGGTTATGAAGACAGGACATTATCCCTTCTCTGCTGTGTGTATAATGCAACACCCAACTCAAACTACGTCCCCAGTCTGCAAAATCCCTTCCCTTTCCACAAAGGATAGAAAGCTTCTATGAATCAGACCCACCCACCCATACGTGTGAATAAATATACGTGATTGCCTCCTAGATGCTGTGGTTCTGACATTCCACAATTCAAGCAGCACTATGTGTTGCAAAAAATGTATTGTGATACACTTGTTAAGGAACAAACTTTAATAAAAGATTTCCAAGTGGTCTCTCGCTAGGGCTGCCAAGTCCCTCCTGTGGGTTGGGGGGACTCTCTGCCACCTCCGAGCGGAGGCAGGATAAAACTAAAAAAAACCATGGCAGCATCACATGCGGTGCTGCTGCGTCATTTCCAGTAAAAACCTGGAAGTGACATCTGGTAGCTTTAGGAGTTGCTGGAAACTCTATGATTTCAACCACTGTAGCAAGTTGTTTCTGGAAGGCTGCTAATGCCATGAAAGGGTCACTAGAATTAACAGCAGATACCATTAAGGAAACACTCATTCCTGCTTCCACAATCTGTACTCTGTGCGCAATATAGTCCATTGGTTTGTCTCAAACAGTATCTTCCTTAACAAGCAGGCTACGTCGTTCCCCATCAATACATTTATAAACTGGCTTTTCTTACAAGACTCATTCATGGCCCGCCACTGGATATTAGCCCCTCTCTGCGTTGTTAGCTCTACATTTGGTTTGACAGGATCAGCTTCATTTAAGTCATCACTTGGTCTGCGAGGAGCAGGGAAAGCTCTATCAAATAGCCTTCACAGAGCATGTTCCTTTCTGTATTTCAGAAGGGCAAGGCCACTCTCATAATGGCCTTTTAAGTGTTTGTCGAGCTGCTTGTAGGAACTGTGTTCTGCACAGGGAAGCGAGACAGGCCCCTCTAAGTGACCAGTAAAATTCTTCTTGGACTTTTGCCATCTTGAAGCCACTGCCACCAGTAGTAACTCACTTGTTAAGGAATAAACTTTAATAAAGAGATTCCAAGCAGTCTCCAACACAGCCTCCAGCAGAGATCTTAAAAACACTTATTTCAGTTAAACAGTCAACTTCCACAGAACAGCGTTGCCAACCTTCAGATGGGGCTTGGAGACTTCCCAGAATTATAACTGATCTCCAGATGACAGATCCATTCCCTGGGAGAAAATGGCTGCTTTGGAGGAGGGACTGTATAGCATTAAACCCTGCTGAGGTCCCACCCCTTCCCAAACGCAACCCTTCCCAGGCTCCACTCCTAAAAATCCAGGAATTCCCAAGCGAGAGTTGGCAACCCTACAGAACAACAATTAGAACCAATACTGAACTAACCCCAAAACTCAGATGTGCAGCAGCACCACCCACTGGTAGGGATAATTATATAACCCTTGGAGAAGGAAGTGCCAGCCCTGCTTAGCTTTCAAGATCTGATGAGACCAGGCTATCCGGGGCCATCCAGATGACAGTAACATTAAAGCCCTAAGATTCTACAAAAGATACACTTTTTCCCAACTGAGAAATAACCTGCTCTGAGCAACATCAGATAGCAATGGGGGAGTGGTCCTCATTGTCATGAGGACATCCAGATATACCCATGTGGGAAACTTCTTCTATTTCTCACAGCTCAGTGTGGCTCAGATGACAGAAGGAGAAGAAGAGTTGGTTTTTATATGCCGACTTCCCCTCCTGTCCCCACAACAGACACCTTGTGAGGCGTCTAGATATTAGGAAGAATTTTCTAACAGTTGTGGTTCCTCAGTGGAACAGACTTCCTTGGGAGGTGGTAAGCTCTCCTTCCCTGGAGGTTTTTTAGAAGAGGTTAGATGGCCATCTGTCAGCAATGCTGATTCTAGACCTTAAGCAGATCATCTTGGCCATCTTCTGGGTATGGCGTATGGGTCGCTGGGGGTGTGGGGGGAGGTAGTTGTGATTTTCCTGCATTGTGGAAGGGGTTGGACTAGATGACCCTGGTGGTCCCTTCCAACTCTATGATTCTATGATTCTAGGTAGGTGAGGCTGAGAGAGTTCAGAGAGCTGTGACTAGCCCAAGGTTACCCACCAGGCTTCATGTAGAGGAGTGGGGCAACAACCCCAGTTCTCCAGATTAGAGTCCACCACTCATATGGAGGAGTGGGGAATCAAACCCGGTTCTCCAGATTAGAGTCCACCACTCTTAACCACTACACCATGCTGGCTATGTGATGTAGACCAGCAGCTGTAGGCATTGAGGAAAGTGTGGTTAGCATACAAACATTCTGGTGACTGTTATTTGTTGTTATATGAATTATTTATTTCACTCTTTTTTATTTTGTATGTTTTCTTGATTTGTATGTACAACATTCATTGGGGACAGATCATTCCTTTGCCCTGTTCAGGAATCAAATCTGCTTCAAATCCCAACTGGGAAAATGGAGGATCCTACCAAGTCCCACCTATCAGAAAAATGTCAGTTGATCAGTTGAGGCCCCAAGTCAAGAGTATTTAAAATAACAGAAGAGACTGACACCAATGTGAGCAAAGTCCAGTCAAATCCTACATAAATGTGAAATAGTTTGAACAGAATCCCACTCAGCAGCAAGCTATTAAATCCCCACTTAATTCACTTGTTTGGTGTACTGGGCTAGACACCAGATAGTCATTAAAAGGTGATTAAATGGTGTCTTTTAAATCCCATATCAACAACAGTATTTAAAGGCAATAAGACAAAGACTGAGTTAAACTCCAATTAAGGCATCAAATATATCCATTAAACATGTTCAGTTCAGCATTCAGCTTAGACGCATCAATTCATGCTTAAAATATTTCTAACTCTTTGGAAACCATTCAAATTAACCTATTGAAAATATTTTTACCGATGTCAGTGAAACCTATCATATTACTGAGCATGAAAGATCAATGCAACTGAAATAAATGAGCACAAGTAACTTTGCATCCAAGAGCGGCAATTAGACTTTCTGCTCAGAGGAAAGTCAAGCACAAACCCTGAATTTTTTCCCCTCCCAGAGAACAAATAAAGATAGGCAACAGAGAAATTAGAAGTCCAGAGATGGTGGAATCTTTATTTCTTCTTACGTTTTGCCATCCCTGTTAATATTTCACTTCCTCTCCTTTTGCATCTGGCCAGACACGGAATACAGTTGATTCACATGTGCTTGTGTTTCATTTGGGCATACATCTGATTTGCTACCACATTCTTCCACAATGGTGGGACTCCCAGAGTAAAATTCATCCCTTGAACTATGGGTGTGTTGTTCCCTGTGATTTCATCAAACACAGGAAACTTGACTGCATTATTTAGCCAATAGTAACCTATATTATCCAAGATGCTATAGCCAAAGAACTGAGCGCTTAATTCTGCACATCCAAGGAGGCATTTTTGGACCCAAATTTGTCCCATGTTGCATGGCAAATTGCATTTGAAAGTGATGGAAAGTTAAAGTTGTGATATGGCATTTAAAACTGCACTACCTCTTATTGAAAGAAGAAAAATCAAAATCTCATGGGCATACACAATCAGTTAAGAAGTACTGTAGTCCAATAGATGCTGCTCCACATATCTCCTACCACTGTCTAATAATGTAACTAATCTCTGATGCTGTAAATAGGGTTGCCATGTCCCTCTTCGCAACTGGCGGGAGGTTTTTGGGGTGGAGCCCGAGGAGGGCAGGGTTTGGGGAGGGGAGGGACTTCAATGCCATACAGTGCAATTGCCAAAGCAGCCACTTTCTCCAGGGGAACTGATCTCTATCGGCTGGAGATCAGTTGTAATAGCAGGAGATCTCCAGCTAGTACCTGGAGGTTGGCAACCCTAGCTGTAAAGGAAGCATCAAAGGTTATACCAGAGATAGGGAGCCTGTGGACAGAAGACTGATAATATACTTCCAGTAGAATATGGGAAGCAGCCCTGTGGTGCAGAGTGTTAAGCTGCAGTACTGCAGTCCAAGCTCTGCTCATGACCTGAGTTCGATCCCGACGGAAGTCGGTTTCAGGTAGCCGGCTCAGGGTTGACTCAGCCTTCCATCCTTCCGAGGTCGGTGAAATGAGTACCCAGCTTGCTGGGGGTAAAGGGAAGACCACTGGGGAAGGCACTGGCAAACCACTCCACAAACAAAGTCTCCCTTGGAAACGTCGGAATGTGACGTCACCCCATGGGTCAGGAATGACCCGGTGCTTGCACAGGGGACTTTTACCTTTAGAATATGGGAGCAATAGTAAGCAGATCTACATATTGATCAATAGGGCATACTCCCAAGAAAGTGTTCTTAGGAATACAACATATAGGTTGGATCCAAAATGCCACAAGTAAAAATAGCTTGTGAAAGCAGATCTTCCCCGTGCACCCCCCAAACCTGAATGAAATACTATGTAACACATGAGCTGCAGGAAGAAGGGGGGACTAGGAAAAAATCCTACTACTTGTTCTAGCTCAGTGGATCAAGCTCTTTGCCAGTGCATGAGAATGGGGTGATTTTGCACAACTGCCCCTTCTTCCTGCAGCCCTCCCTATTGCTCGGCTTTTCATTCAGGAGGGCCGCTCAGACGAAGTTCATCAACTAGAGCGAACAGAGTCATCTCCGTCCCATAGCCCGACCTGACGCCACACTTAAAAGGGTCTAGGACAGATGAATTATTCAAGAAGAACTGAAGTTGGCCCACTACTGTTCTCTCAATCGCTTTGCCCAGAAGGGACAGGCTAGAGATTGGTCGATAATCGGCCACATCATTTTTCAGCAGGGCTGCTTTTTAAAGTGGTAGGACGGATAACTGCTCCTGACCCTACTAAAATGAATCAAAATGGTGCGGGCTTTAAACTTCCCCAGAACTCTTCATCAAGCAGGATATTTAGGGTTCTTGTAGGTTATCCGGGCTGTGTGACCTACAAGAACCAATGAACTCTGACTGTGAAAGCCTTCGACAGGATATTTAGTACCCCCCCCAAAAAAAAGATGGGGGAACATTTTTCTCTCTCTCCCTTTTTTGATGGGAGAACTGAATGTGAAGATGCTTGCTCATTACACAGTTAAATTTCACTTGGTCCTAATAATAACAGATATTACATTACTATGGTTTGTGAGGTGTAAAGGTTCCCTGTGCAAGCACTGGGCCATTCCTGACCCATGGGGTGATGTCACATCCCGACATTTGCTAGGCAGACTTTGTTAATGGGGTGGTTTGCCGTTGCCTTCCCCAGTCATCTTCCCTTTACCCCCAGCAAGCTGGGTACTCATTTGACCGACCTCGGAAGGATGGAAGGCTGAGTCAACCTTGAGCCGGTTACCTGAAACCGACTTCCTTCCGTTGGGATCGAACTCAGGTCGTGATCAGAGCTTGGACTGCAGGACTGCAGCTTACCCCTCTGCGCCACGGGGCTCTTGTGAGGTGCGGACAGTATGAAATCTCTGTGGTATTCTTGATGGCTCCTTGCAAGTCAACTCTTGAGGCTGCAGTTATCAAGTGACAAACCTTCAATCTGTGAACTTTCATTTCTGGAAACCCTGTCAGAGTAGCTGCTTCTGCTCCTTCTGACCTCCACAATACACATTAATAGGGTTGGCAGGTCCCTCTCTACCACCGGCGGGAGTTTTTTGGGTTGGAGCCTGAGGAGGGTGGGGTTTGGGGAGGGGAGGGACTTCAATGCCATAGAGTCCAATGACCAAAGCGCCCATTTTCTCCAGGTGAACTGATCTGTATCGATGGGAGATCAGTTGTAATAGCAGGAGATCTCCTGCTATTACCTGAACCCTACATATTAAACCTATTCTACCAAATCGATTCTACGTATATATTATTTACTGGCCAGCATGTAGGTATTACTTCTCCACTTTCAGTTTAGCAAAGCAATGCACAAATATAAGGGCCCATTTTTTTTCTTGCCGCCTGCAATCCATTTCACCTCAACTTGCCTGATTGCATAAGTGCGCATCCCTCACCCCCCACCGCTTGTTTAGAAGAGGAAGCAAATGGCAAATGACATTGCAGACGGGCTGAGGGGAGTGCGGCGCTAGCCCCTCTGTCCTTGGTACGCAACAGGGCAGTGAGGGGAAGCGCAACTTGGGCAAAGTTGGGAATGAAATTCCGGTAAAAGTTGGCAAACCCCAAAAACTGTTGAAGTTGGCGGCGGGTAGTGGGGGTTTCCCAGTCCCGCACCGCCTGGACCTTGGCGGGGTCCATTTCCAACCCTTGGTGAGAAATCACATACCCCAGAAATGTAATAGAAGGTTGGTGGAATTCACATTTGGACACCTTAGCATACAGTTTGTGCTCCCGCAGCCGCTGGAGCACTTCTCGCACTAGGCGCACATGTTCTTCCATGGTCTCAGAGTAAATAAGAATGTCATCGAGAAATACCACCACCCCCCGAAACAGTAAATCATGCAAAACTTCATTAATTAATTGCATAAAGACACTCGGAGCCCCCGAAAGTCCGAACGGCATGACCAGGTACTCAAACATCCCAAAACAACTGGAAAAGGCCGTTTTGGGTTCGTCTCCTTCTTTGATGCGAATGCGGTGGTAGGCTTCTACCAAGTCCAGTTTGGTGAAGATTCGGCCCTCCTTTAATTGTGCTAGAAGGTCAGGAATAAGAGGGAGGGGGTAAGCATTAGACTGGGTGACTGCGTTCAGTCTGCGAAAGTCAATACACAGTCTTAAATCTCCCGTCTTTTTCTTTACAAAGAAAGCTGGGGCTGAATAAGGAGCCTTGGAGGGGCGTATGAAACCCCTCGCCAGATTGACATCCAGATAGTCTCGCAATACAGTCTTTTCACTAGGGCTCATGGGGTAAACCTTTCCCTTAGACAGTTTGCCTTCCCCTACAATCTCGATGGCACAGTCCGTTTCTCTGTGGGGAGGCAGTTCGTCGCACTCTCTAACATCGAAAACATCAGTAAACTGCGAGTACTCAGAGGGTAATTGAGGAGAGACTGGGGCGGGGGACCCTACCAGTGCGGCGGCTGGAGTTCTGAGTACCCGTTCCTTGTCATGCAACCCACAGGGGTTTTCGGGGAAGGAAAGCACCTGTTTAACCCAATCAATGGAGGGATTGTGTCCCCTTAACCAGTTCATCCCTAACACCACAGGGGTTACAATAGGGGCGATGGTGAAATACAACCGTTCCCAATGTTCCCCCACGGACATAATCACGGCTGCAGTTCTGTGGGTCACAGGGCCCCGTTTAAAGTCACTCCCGTCCATTTGGGAAAAACGGAGGGGTCCCGGAAGCCGCTTGCGCCGGACACCCAACTTCTTGGCAGTTTCCTCATTTATCATGGTGCGGGCACACCCCGAGTCGACCAATGCGGGGACCTCTAACGGGGGACCCCCTTTGGGTAGGGACAGATGAACACGCACAAATACATTGTCCTCTTGGGCGCTTACCATCGGTGGAGCTCCTTGCACAACGATAGGGACGGTCTGCTGCGGAGCCCCCTCTACAGCAGACCGACGGCGTTTTTTGCCGGCTGTTCCCACTCTTCCTCCTCGCTGGAAGAGGGGGACGGGGTGGTGGCTTCCGGGGAGCCGTCCGAATCAAAGACGGTATTTGTAATCCGGGACCCCGATGGGACCGTAGAGTCGGATGCCCCATCCTGGGGGCGCGCGTGGAGAGCGGAGGGTGCGCCGGAGCGCCGGCTCAGTGGTCCACTTCTGCGGCGAGGCTGGCTGTCGGCGGCCGGTTTCGTCGGCTCGGTCTGGGTTTGGCGGGGGGGGGTCGGACGGCCTGAGCGAGAGGGGCATTGCGATGCAAAGTGACCCTTTCCCCCGCAGATCAGGCAGACGCCGGCCTCGAACCGCTTGCGGCGTTCCGCGGCCGAGAGACCCCCGCCACCCCCTTGCCGGAGTTCCCGGCCACGGTCACCTCGGGGCCTGGGGTCTCGCCCAAGCCGTTGCTTGGACAAGTTCAGGAGTTGTTTGCGATTCTCGAT
Source organism: Euleptes europaea (assembly GCF_029931775.1). Lineage (NCBI taxonomy): Eukaryota > Metazoa > Chordata > Lepidosauria > Squamata > Sphaerodactylidae > Euleptes > Euleptes europaea. The sequence continues at coordinate 24,306,263 of NC_079318.1, forward strand.
GTCAGCAGCATGGCGAACCCAACCTTCCACATCCGGGGGGTTCCCTTGCATGAAGGCCCAATGTTGGAGGTCTGGGTTGAGACCCTCCCTGAAACATTGTACTAAGGTAGCTTCACTCCAGTCCAGAATTCGGCTAGCCAGTGACTGGAACTCACTTGCATACTGCGCCACCGACTTAGTCCCTTGGCGCAGTTGCATCAGGGAGGCTTTAGCCCGCTCACCCAGAGTCGGGTCCTCAAAACGGTTTCGGAGTGCTACCATGAACTCGTCCAGGGTTCGCAGCACCGGCGAGCGGAGTTCATACTGCAACACCATCCAGGCAGCCGCCTCCCCTTGCAGTAAGGAAGCCACGTACTGCACCCGGGACTCCTCAGAAACGAAGGTTCGGCCTTGTTCCCGCATAAAAATGTCTACTTGGACCATAAAAAAGGTCAACTGGTCTCCCGGCCCGTCATACGTGACTTTCAGGTCCCGACGGGCCGGGGGGGCAGGGGTTGCGGGCGGAACTACCGGCGCCCCGTCTGGGGGAGCACCGGCTGGAGGTTGCAACTTCAGCGCATCTAGGGCCGTGGCCATCTCACCCATTACGCGTTGCATGGTCTCCATCTGCTCCTGCATAGCCCGGCGGTCTTCCTGCCACTGCTTTCGTTCTTCCTCCATGAGGGCCTCTTTGCGGGCCGGGTCCCCTTCGAGTCCCGTGCTGGGGAAGGCCAACCGGCGATCCTTCGCCGCAGTCCGCGAGAGCGACCAACCCTTGGGAGAGTCCAGCCAATAAGTAAGCCCCCGGGGACGTTCGTCCCGATCTTGGTCGGGGGCGCGACCCTTCGGTTTCTTTGGCTTGGCTCCCTCCTCCTTCGGGTCCGGCTTCTCCGGCTCGTCCGGTTCCTTGGGGGCATCGGGGTTAGGGGTGGTGTCCTCGTCGGCTGACATTCTGTCCAAGGCGGTACAGCTGCAGTCCGAGAGGCAAGGACTTGCAACTTAATGTGAGAGATCCCCCTCTCTGAGTTTGCTTCTCCAAATCAGTTGCTCAGACGTTGATACAGAAACAATAGATTTATTGAAGCCTTCAGGAGATGAGACAGGCACAGGTAGAAAGTTGCAAGTGAGGGGCTATACGGGTTTACAGAATATATTGACTCCAGGGCACTGGGGCACTGGGGTTCACACTTATTGTTATGGGAAGTTACAAGCTTGGCATAATACAAAACATCAGACGGATCCCAGGAAGTCTGGTGCGGCTATCACACTTCCAAGGCCGCACCGGCCTGAGGGAGTACTGGCAGGAAGAACAGCGGGGGGGAAGATACATGGGCCATCAGGCCTGGCGCCTGAGACCAGAAGGTGTGAACTGCTTTTACGAGTTCACTGATAACACCGCAGGTGATGGAAAGCAGAGACACAAAGACAGAGACCCTCACACAGGGCCTTTGTTATCCAACTGGCTACTTGCAGAGCAATCCCATCTCTCCCTGCTGCAATTACTGAATTGTTAATAAATGAGCCTTTTACTTAGCTAATGAGGCCGCATGTGGCCAAGAATGACCCAGCACCAACTAATCTTTATCAGATGCAGCAAGGAGAAGGAGGAGCGGAAGGGACTATCAAATTACTCCTGCAAAGCTTCTACAGCAAGGGGGGGGGAGGATGGAGCAGCATAGCAGAAAATAGTTAGTACTCTCTAGTCTTCCCCCAGCAAATGGGGTTTTACGTTGGTTTGCATGTTAGCAGCACCTTTGACCGAAACAATTGCTGTGCTAGGCGCAAAGTGCTGAAAGCAACAGCATACTTCTTATTCCAGCCATGGCAAGATTAAAAAGGATTTGCTTGCGAGGCAACCCAGGAGTTCAGTACCAGTTTGGGTGGGCGAGTGGCAATGTTGCTTTGTGACAAACAAAGCTTTAACCCTTCTCCTAAATGAACAATCTCAGGCTGGCCCTTTTATTAGATCGTACCGTTTTCCTCCTCAACAAGTATCAGTTTAGAAAGTCAGTGTTTGCTGGCTGCAAAGATTGTGAGTCAATTGGATATTCTTTCAGGCAGAAATGCCAATCTGGTTGTAGTACCCTGGGAAATTAGAAGCCTGTGACACTGCTCCTGGGAACAATAATATTGGAAAGCCAACACACACATGCAAATTCACCAAACATCTTGCTGCCCCTGGGATTCTCAGTGCCCCCAAATTTGCATCCAGATGTTATCAGTAAGCTTTGCATCTCTATCTCTTTGCTACAGGGTGCATGTAGGTAGTAGGATTAGGTTGTGTCTCTGGAAAGAAAAGGCCAGGCAGCAGTTGTGAAAGGCTTGAGTCGATGATATCTCTTACAAATTCAGCAAAAAACTAAGTATACTTTTGTCCGCCTTTCACATTTGAAGGGGCAATATTGCGTTTTGCATTTGCTTCCATGTATCTGAAGACTCAGCCTTCCATCCTTCCGAGGTCGGTGAAATGAGTACCCAGCTTGCTGGGGGTAAAGGAAAGACGACTGGGGAAGGCACCGGCAAACCACCCCATAAAACAAAGCCTGCCTAGTAAACGTCGGGATGTGACGTCACCCCATGGGTCAGGAATGACCCGGGGCTTGCACAGGGGACTTTTACCTTTACCTTTTTATCTGAAGACTAGTCAAGGTAAAGTCCCTGCTCGAAGGTAACATCTCAACCTATGTTATGTCTGTCACAAGGGGAGGGGGGTGTTTCCATTGCAACATCCTGAACGTTATCACGAAGTTCGGCACTCAAAACATGCTGATACAACCAAGAGATATAGATGCCTGGTATTTCAGAAGGATCCAGACATGGGAGGTCTGGATTAAGAAATAGGAGGAGCTTGTTAGAGGAAAAGTTTCATTTTGTGGTCTTTGGCTAATATCTTTCCTCTCATTATTTTTTGCTGCGGAAAATAATTAAAAGTCTCTTGCTTTCAATCCTGAGGTTGGGTTTCTTTTTATTCAGAACTTAATTCTGTTTAAAGAAATAAATCTTTTTATTTCCAGCATTTCAGAAGGATCCAGACATGGGAGGTCTGGATACATGATGTTATGCTGTATTACTTCACTTTTTTTTTTTGTTCCAACATTTCCTTTGCGGGTCACACATCTGGGCCTCATTTCTGTCTGGCAGCTACAGTTAGGCAGCCTTATTTTAAGGAACCGCACAACCATTTTCAGAGAGCTCCACTCTTCCTCTCTTTGTCATCCGCTATCTTCTAGGGAAGATACTCAAGAGGTACTTCAAAGTCCTTTGAAAACGGCCAGGATTCCGTCTCAATTACAGCAGAGATATCGTGCTCCCTCTCCAAGCCATCAACAATGGTTACTTCAGCTTATGCATTGGGTGCCTTCTTATCAGGCATGATTGTGGCGCTTTATCAGCTACTAAGAATTCACCCCTCTGCTATCTATGCCCGTGGTTAATCATTGTCAGGAAAAGGCACCCTTTTTATTTTTTAAAGTCACCCCCAGCTGATTGCTACAGATTGGTAGGGAATAATTCTTTTTTTTTTTAATGAAAAGGAGAAATAGGCGGCCTGCTGGGACCATCCTTAGAAAAGGGTTAGGCCAAGCAAGAAATACATGCAGACAGCATGAAAGCCAGACAGTTGGGACAGAATGCCACTTCGAATTACAAATAAATTAAACATAACCTAGCTTTGAAATGGCCAAACAGAGACGGAGACTAAAGAGGGAATCCTCTTTAGGAAAGGGGTGGATGGGTTTAGTCACTGTATCAAGATTCTAGAAATGCATCGATGCTATTTAAAAGGGGCAGCCCCTTCAGAAATGCTCCAAGGAAATGAAAAATAAATGAAACATGCCAAAGTATTGACGGTGTTAATACCTACTAGTACCGTACTAGGGATTTGTATTCAACAAATCAGAATCCAAGCAAAAAACCTCCATTACTTAATATAATAATTATGGGCAAAAACGCACGGTCACTTTAGCCTCCTTTATTCCCTGTTTCAGCCAGGATCGAACGCATGCGTTTCACCGAATGTGCGTTCGATCCTGGCTGAAACAGGGAATAAAGCGACCGTGCGTTTTCGCCCTATAACTAATCCACACTGAAAAATTAATTGCATCTCCAGCATGCAGATACCTTCACACTTATTATTCTGGCTTAGAGTTCATGGAAGCCGGAGAGAACAGAAAGGTTCAGTCTATGTGTAATTAATGTTTACCAATCAGCAGAGTGATATATATTTTGTCACTGACGAATAGGGTTGCCAACTCTGGGTTGGGAAATACCTGGAGATTTTGGGGGTGGAGCCTGAAGAGCGTGGGGTTTGGGGAGGGGAGGGACTTCAATGGGGTATAATGCCATAGAGTCCACCTTCCAAAGCAGCCATTTTCTCCAGGTGAACTCTTTCACCTGGAGATCAGTTGTAACAGCGGGAGATCTCCAGCCACCACCTGGAGGTTGGCAACTATACTAAAAAGAGTGCGCACTGCAGTCAGTAATACAGATGGGAGCCGCAATTTCCAAGAAGTCATGACTTCAATCAGTATAGAAGACATATTCTTGCCTATGGTCATGGAGATGCATGTAACAAGCAGTCTTGCCCTTAGGAAAAGGTCACACAAGAATGTCAGAGTGGACAGAAGGGCTGGGAGGTGGAACAGAAAACTGTACTCTCCCACTATGCCATTCCCAGTATTTCCAGATGGCCCCACATCCCTGCTCAGTATGGTGTGCTGGCCTATGGTATTTTATTTATTATTGATATTTTATCTGTGCTCGTTTTGCCATGCTACCTGCTTCAGAGGGTTCTGTGCCTGCTCTGCTAAGCGATCCACTTCCTTGGGTTGCCTGGGGCAAAGGTGGCAGTCCCTGGGAACTTCATTCCAATTGGATGGGTGACAAAAAATGCACTCTTGGCATGCTCTAAAGACCTCTCTTTTTAAATATTCTCTGAAGAGAGAGCAGCAAAAGAAAGTTGTAGAGTACAGGGGTGAGAGATTCAAAACTGATAAAAGGAAGTATTTCTTCACGCAATGCATAATCAAAATTGTGGAACTCCCTGCCCCAGGATGTGGTGATGGCTGCCAACTTGGAAGGCTTTAAGAGGGGAGTGGACACGTTCATGGAGGAGAGGGCTATTCATGGCTACTAGTTAAAATGGATACTAGTCATGATGCATACCTGTTCTCTGCAGGATCAGAGGAGCATGCTGAATATATTGGGTGCTGTGGAACACAGGCAGGATGGTGCTGCTGCAGTTGTCTTGTTTGTGGCTTCCTGGAGGCACCTGGTTGGCCACTGTGTGAACAGACTGCTGGACTTGATGGGCCTGGGTCTGATCCAGCATGGCTTTTCTTATGTTCTTATGGGTTGCCTCATGACAAAGAAATCCTTGTGCCCACCGTTATTCCTCTGTAAATTTCTTGAGGTGCACTTTGTACCAGGTGAATCCCCCCCTCAATTCTCTCAACGATCAAGGCTTACAGAGAGAGGCTTGTGCTAACCAGCCCAGAGGATCTGTGTTAAGAATCTGTTCAATAAAAGGGATTACACAATCACAAGACTGTAAGACTGAACAGAAGGTACTTTGGCCTGAGTTTTTAACCTTCTAGATTTCCTGACAACTTCCTTAGCTAACCAAAAGGGCAAATTTTGCATTGTGTACTCCATTACACTATAGGCAGGACATGAAAAGGCTTCAGGGTAGAGACATAATAACAGTTTCAGCTGCTCATTAGCTGTGTACTTCACTTATATAAAGCAAGCAATAAAAATGGTGTGATATGAGAGCTTTTTTCCCCCTTACCACTTGATGTAGCTGTCGGTGTTGATGATTTATTATGCTTATATACTTTAATGAGAAAAATAAATCAGTGCTACATACAGAAGGGTCATGAAAGCTCCAGTCCTGATAGTTACTTTTCTTGTAAGCTTCAGCAAGTTTTCTGCAAACAGAAAGGAAGATCAGAACAGTCCGTTCATCTCTGTTTCTACAAAGTGGCACACATGTCCTTAACCTTGTGGCCCCTTAAAGGCTAACAAATTTATTTTGGCAAAAGCTTGTGTGAATCAAAGCTCATATGACATGCCCAGTAATTTTTTTTTCGTGAAAAATCATGCACAGGGGTGGGGGGGAAGGCTGATTCCAAATGAGACCATGGCTCATGAGGAGAGGGTGTTTAAGCCCCCTCCTCTGGGCCATTTTCAAAATCTGAAATGGCCCAAAGGAGCTATTTGCCCTCCATTTTTGCCCTAATGTAACAAATCGTGACTCCTCAGGCCATTTAAGATTGGGGGGGAGATGGGGGAGGCTTAGGGTTGCCATGTCCCTCTTCTAAATCGGGAGGTTTTGGGGGCGGAGCCTGAGGAGGGTGGGGTTTGGGGAGGGGAGGGACTTCAATACAGTCCAGTTGCCAATGCAGCCATTTTCTCCAGGGGAACTGATCTTTATTGGCTGGAGATCAGTTGTAATAGCGGCAGATCTCCAGCTAGTACCTGGAGGTTGGCAACCCTACACTCAATGTCAGGAGAAGAACTGAAACAGCTGACATCCAAATGCAATGAATTTGTTTTAAAAAGCTTATTGGATTATTACTAGCAAGGCAGTTTTTCCAAACCCAAAGCATTTACTAGCTAATCACATTTTTGTTCTTTTCTTCCCTCTGCTGACTGGCCTGATTTTTCTGGGAAGAAAGCAGAACTACTTTACAATTTGTGTGAAACTCTGGCTGTAGAGATTCCCAGCAATCTGATTTCTAGAGTATTATAAGGGACTATTCTGATATGAGAATGAAAATGAGGTAACAGAACATGTTCCTGGTGGATCTCCACTTTGAGATCTCAGAATCATAGAGTTGGAAGGGACCTCCAGGGTCATCTAGTCCAACCCCCTGCACAATGCAGGAAATGCACTACTACCTCCCCCCCCAATCCCCAGTGATCCCTGCTCCATGCCCAGAATTCACCTTCTAGCAAGATGATACTCACGTGGATAAAAACTTCTCGTCCTCCTTCCTAGTTAAAACTTTTTGAAGCACGTGGTTTTAATATAAAAATCTATTTTAGGAATGTTCATCCATCAGAAAATGACAAAGACTTTAGTGTTCCTTGGGAACCATATTTACAATGGACGTACTTCAATGCGTTTTTATCAGCCTCAGCTTCCACTTCACCCAATATTTCAGGCTCAGCAGCTGAAAAGGCCTTTTGATCACACCAGCGTGCACATGTACAAAGTTACCACAGGGCAACACACAGTCAGACCTCACTAATCCACTCTTGGTGTTGTCCAGATGTGTGGGTGTGTATGTCAGCAGCTTACAGAGCACCAGGAACATATCAGTCATGTTCGCTCTGGGCATCGCTTATGTTTATCCAAACCCCACTTACATCTGCAGGGGGTTTTTTTTGGAGAAATTATATCCTTAGCGCTTTGAATGAAAACAACATTTGCTAAAAGTTAAGAGGCAAAGGGGGGGGGGAAGTGAGGCAAAAAGGATTGGGGGTCTGGCATGTCAGCAGCAGAACACCCCCACAATGAGCAAAGCGCAGGCAAGACCTGGTTGAATTTCACAGGTTTCCGATTACATGACTGAAGGACGCTGGGCTGTCCGTGTCCAGAATGAGTCAGCAGCAGGTACTTGCCGGAAATTAAAGCTGCTGATAGTTCAGTCAGACATCTGCCTCTCCGTATTTTCATTAGGCAAGTTGCCAAGCCACACAACATGCTTTCCTGAGCCTTTCACTTTCCATCACGCTAGTCAAACGTAGTCAATACAACCATAGTCAACCTTCCGGCATCCAAATGAAAACTGCTTAGGATTCTTCAGATGCAACTATTGCAGGATTTTCTTTCTGGGCGCTTTCCTTCTCGTCTTGGAGCCAGGAACTATGGAAGCAAGCGAATCAAAAGAAAAGGGTGGGAATTAGAAGATCCACAATAAGGGTGCCCATTAGGAAGAGACAAGAAAATTCACACACCTCTGCAGCTTTGGACTATCAACGACCTACTTCTTGCAAATGAGGACTTGGACTCCAAGCAGAATTTAAGCTGTTTTCACCCATTGTTGGTGATGATTCTTGGTGTAGCTCTTGGTATTCCCAGTGGCAGTAGAGTGTCCACACAGCATGGTCCTTCCTCAGCCCACTTCAACTACCATTCCCCCCACTTCTACTGGAGAGCTTAAACAAACCAACAACCTGGAATTACTAGATATTATAATGATCTATTCTATTGCCACAATCAACTAGTTTTTGGCTTTCATTTTTTAAAAGTCTGTAGCCTTAGCTGTTGCAGTGTTAGGATGGGAAATGTGCCGCCCCTTATGAAACCACAGCAAAAATGGCTAGATATTTGCCTTTTTAAAGAATGAAAGCTGGAAACTAGTAGCTTTTGGTAACATTATGGCTTTAAAGTGATTTAGCAATTTCAGGTTGTTGTTTAAAAACAACAACACTAGGTTGAGTACTTGTATTTCTCCTATGCAGGCTGGGGGCACAAACTTTTGGGTGTGAGCTGAAGAGCAAGACCCTTTGGCCATTCTTAGCCCGAGGGTTGTAACCTAAATCTGGCAGGAAGATATTATGGGTGGGAGATAATTTGTTTTTGTAATTTTGTATTTATGTGACCCGCTTTGGGTCACCATTTGGGGAGAAAAGTAGTATATGAATGAACGAAAGAACGGAACAATTTTGAATTTCCCATTTGATTAAAAAAAAGCCTGAAAAAGTCTTGCAGTGTGTATGGGGGGGGGGCACGGCAGCAGCCACAGGGACTCAGGAAAGGAAAATGGCACTGATGTGAGACCTGCAAGATGCACACTTTCTTGTCCAAGCAGCATTCAAAGGCACTTTGCAATCTTTCAAAAAACATTGTACCAAACCAGGTTTGGGAAGGGTTGCAGCAAAGCAGGGGGAAGTGAGGATTGCGGATGAATAGAGGACAACATCATGTGGATGCTCTTGAAAACAGTGCTGCTGTTAAGTGCTGGAGTGAGAGACTCAGCATGCCTGGACATTGGGAGGGGGGAGAGAGGCAATAACTCACTCCAAGTATATGTTATCTCTTGAATGGGATGTGCTGCTGCAGTCATGTTTGGGGGCTTCCTAGAGGCCCCTGGTTGGCCACTGTGTGAGCAGTCTGCTGGACTTGATGGGCCTTGGTCTGATCCAGCAGAGCTTTTCTTATGTTCTTATGTTCCTCTCTTTGAACCTGGGAGCTGCCCTCTGATCCCTCCTCCTCCTCCTCTCTCTTAGTACCTTGTCTGAATGAGACTTCCCATGGTAAAGTGGAACACCTAAATAACACAGTGGATGTAATCCTTGTTCAGGATGTTGATTCAGAGAACACAGAAGCGGGATCATGTCCCAGGTAAAGCATATCCACAGCCCAGGCCTAGGGGATGGAGGGGACGTCTATGGAGATATGGGGTGTGGGGGCCTGGGCTGCAAGCCCACCGCTAGAATATGAGGAAGAGGTGGAACTAGTTACTTATGCATCTGTATAGGGTCACCAACCCCCCCCCCCAGATGGAGGCTGGAGATCTCCTGGAATTACAACTGTTCTCCAGACTACAGAGATCAATTTCCCTGGAGAAAGTGGCTTCTTTGGAGGGTGGACTCTATGGAATTATGCCCTGCTGAGGTCCCACCCCTCCCCAAATCCCCAGGAATTTCCCAACCCAGAGTTGGCAACCTAGCAACTGACAAATACACTGTGATGCTGAAGGAAACAGTGAATTTAGCTAGAGAAGGTGTCAGGGCTTTGGTTGTTGCTTTGAGGATTAGCATTCCTTATTCACAAATTTTATGCTTTATGTTTGAAGTGATGCTGAGAAAATCCCTTGATGCATGCAGCACACTAAGGGCTTGCCATTTTGAGGCAGCTGCCTTGGAGAGTGGTGTATGGTCAAATGAGACACCATGTAATGGATCAGACGTTCTTTTCAAATTATTGGAAAGAAATGTTGAGTTTGCCCAGACTTCTACAGGGTTACATGTTTAAAGCTAAGACTGAACGAGTGATTCTGGTTTTCAAGGCAGGGACTGAGAGGAGCAGAGCCTAGATATGGTCCAGAGACAGAGACAAAACCTAGGGAGCTTAGAGCCTGGAGATGCAGCCTGGTGGTTTTTTGTGAATCTGGGTGGTAAGAGCACAACATTTCTTGGGACACCCAGTGACAGAACTGCACACAAAAATTGTTTATTGTGGATGTTATACAGCAGAGACAACCAATGTAGCTGGAGACAAAGTGAAATGGCATTGTCCCTTGCTTTTCTGGAAACTGTAGAAAAGCCAAAAAAAAAAAAGTCAAGTGGTGCAGCCTATTCTTCCCCAGTCTGTAGAAAATCTTAGATACCAAGCCTAGAGATGAATAATCCTGAATTAAGGCTATAGAAATGACAATATGGTTTACCATCAATTCTTGGTGTAAAGGTAAAGGTAGTCCCGTGCAAGCACCGGGTCATTCCTGATCCATGGGGTGACATCACATTTCGACGTTTACTAGGCAGACTATGTTTACCGGGTGGTTTGCCAGTGCCTTCCTCAGTCATCTACACTTCACCCCCAGCGAGCTGGGTACTCATTTTACCAACCTCGGAAGAAGGCTGAGTCAACCTTGAGTCAGCTACATGAAACCGACTTCCGTCGGGATCAAACTCAGGTCGTGAGCAGAGCTTGGACTGCAGTACTGCAACTTAACATTCTGCGCCACGGGGCTCTTAATTTTTGGTGTAGCCCTGGTCAAATCAGCTTTCCCTCTTTCTTTCCAGTTCCTTTTATCAAATGAAAGTGGGATTTATTGGCCAAGTTTAGGTTCTTAAAAAACTTTACAGAAAATATTCAGTACATGAATCAGAAAAAGCAGTAAATAAATTAAATATTAAGCTGTGAGATGGAAGGTGGCATAAAATGGCCCGATCTCATCAAATCTCAGAAGCAAGCAGGGTCGGTACTTGGATGGGAGAACAATCAGAGAAGACTCTGAAGAGGAAGGCAATGGCAAAACACCTCTGCTTCTCACTTGCCTTGAAAGCCCCTTGCTGGGGTCACCGTAACGTTTAACTAAATATATTGGGGGTGTTACATTCTGCTCCAGTGCTGCCATGCAGGCTGTAAAGAAGTTTGAATTGCAACTGCAGAATAATTTAAAAGTGAAGATTTATCTGGGTCATTCCAACAAGGCCCCTTGACACTGAAAACATTCCGGTTAACATCTATATCTAACAAAGTCCTAGAGTCATAGATGAAACTGTTTGGACAGGAGTGTAGCAAGAATCAAAAGGAATACAGCACTAGCGCCAATAGTTTTTTCCCCATGACACGTGCAAACACTTGGCTGGAAAAACAATTAGATTTTAAAAATCCACATCTCCCAGTCGGACACCAATTAATCACAATTCTCATAGGAAAAAGCCGTGCTGACTTTAAGTTAAAAAAAAAAAATTTTTTTAAACAGTACCTTTTACCCAGTCAGACCACAACCCTAATTTGATTGCTGGTCCACTTTTTCATAGCATGGGCATGATGAGATCCCTTGAGGTGCAAACTGTTTCCTTTTTAAAAATAATGTGTGTGTGTGTGGGGGGGGGTGTTACCAAGAGATTATATATTTGGAATATCTCGGATCATTTATGCACAACGCATTTAAGTACACAAAATCCTTTACGATCTGGTCTTGTTCATCTTCATGATTTTATGAAATAGGTTATTAGTCTACCCATTTTATAATCGGGCAACTGGAACGAACAGAAAACGACTTGCTCAAAATCTACATCAATTTAGGGCTAAACTTTTTAATCCCGGTCTTCCAGGACCACATCAATGTTCCGTCAAGGGGACCGCACCAGTCAGGGACTAATGACTAGTTTGGAAGTGTCTCCCAGATCCCAGTTCAGAAGGGAGACATTTTTCTCACATTGCTACAGGACTAGCTGCGGTGTTAATCTGCCTCAACCTATTTTCGCATTTTAAAAGAGGGGGAAATGCAGTGTGCAATTTAAGCACCAACAATGAAATTGACATCAGCTCATGAAATGCTCCCCTGAGGACATGCGAGTAGCCTCATGCTGGCTGAGTGTTATATAAGCAGAAATCAGTTGACTTCTGGGGGGGAGGGCATCGGTAAAACAGGCAAACCAAACACAGTGCCTTTTAAAAAAAAAAAATCCTCAAGCTGATGTCATTCTTTCATAGAACTTCCTTAAAAAAAATAATAGCCTACACTTTGAAAACAAAGAAATTGCATAAAACACACTAGATTACAGGCTACAGGAGACACCTTCAACCCCAGCTTGCAAATTACTTGTGATTTTTAAAAGGAACATTCCTTTTAAATCTAGATTGACATTTTGTAGCCTCCAGTATACTAGAATCGGCAAACATTACAGACATTGGAGCCTGTGGGTTTAGAAGGGTATAATAACTCTGTTTAGGATGGCACTGCAAATCACTTAATTTGTAAGTACTGAAATAAATGGCTTATTACAAGTTAAAACACTTTAAAAAAAAAAACCAAAGTCACAATCTGCCACCTTTAAAAGCATCGCTTCTCCAAGCCCTGTGAAATGCATTGCGTTCTTATGGAATGTGCCCTTCCATTTCAGCTTGGTACGTCAATAACGAATGATTCCCTGGCCAGAAGGTATTGTGTTCCTTTTCAACTCTTGATTCAAAACTAACCTGTCCATCTTCTATTCCCATTTTACAGAGAAGCAAGGAAGAGTTTTGGGTAGGGTTGCCGGCCCTTCGCCACCAGCGAGAGGTTTTTGGGGCAAAGCCTGAGGAGGGCGGGGTTTGGGGAGGGGAGGGACTTCCATGCCATAGAGTCCAATTGCCAAAGCGGCCATTTTCTCCAGGTGAACTGATCTCTTATCGGCTGGAGATCAGTTGTAATAGCGGGAGATCTCCAGCTAGTACCTGGAGGTTAGAGAAACTTGACACCTCTGTGTGCAAAATAGGATGCTCTGAAGTGAAGTAAGACACAGAATGGCAAAAGTGTGTATGTTACTTACAAATCACTTTACCGAAAATCAAATTAACATGGTGCACTTAACAGACTATAGACATAATACTCTCAATGTAACATCAGAGAGTTCATACAATGATCCAAAAACAGTATCACACAAGAGTCCTTATTTTTCTTGCTTGCTACAAGGGATTAAAGCAAGAAAAATAAGGTACCATTTTTAGATCATTATATGGACTCTGATGTTACATTGAGAGTATTATGTCTATAGTTTGTTAAGTGCAGCATGTTAATTTGGTTTTTGGTAAAGTGATTTGTAAGTAACATGCACACTTGCCATTCTGTGTCTACTTCACTTCAGAGTAACTGAAGGTTGGTAACCCTAGCTTTGGAGGGGTGGGGGATCTTGGCCTTCACTTTCAAATTAGTATCCATACATCCAAAATAACACCAAATCAGTCTATAGGAATCCAGAAACCCAGATGTTTAACTTCTAGCCATTCTGAATATATTATTGACTAAATGCAACCTACTTACCATATGTACAGTTTTGTGAGCAGTGATAACTGATTTTTTTCCAGGCTGTTGCAATGCAGGAGCCAACACATTTTTATTGAATTAGGTTAGTTTCACTCCAATAAAGGTTTCCATTGCATTTTGGAGCTTTCAGCAGTATATATGTAGCTCATGGCACTTCAGTCCTATATATTCCAAGATTTATTTATATATCAACATTTTTTCTAAGTAGGTCAGGAACAGCATTCTAACTGACTTCATCAAGACTTTCTAACTAACAAGATCCTTAGGAAAAGGCCTCTGTTAATCACAGGCTTAGATATGGCCCAAGTCTGTTTAGAAAGCTCTTATTGTTCAATTGGGTCAGTATCCATTTGAGATATGCTAGAAGTAAAGTTGCTTTATGAGACTTCTAGGATATGCAGCCAAGGGTTTCAAATGAAGTTCTGCCCAAACTGCTTTTCTTCACTAGCCTTAGTAATAGCAAAGACTCATTTCAGTACACTGGAGAAGGAGAACACCTCCAAAGGTTGAAGCTTCATTTAATGATATTAAACTTGGCATCTCTGAAGGAAATTACACATTGGCATGATAACGAACATGTAATGCAATCCAGGAAGAGGTTTTAAAAACAGATTAGGAACCAATATGGACAGATTATGCAGGGTATATTGAATTGTGAATGTATTCTATTGACCCCCGCCTTTCCCTTATAACCTTTACTAGTGTTTTTGGCATTTCATTTTCCTATCCTCTTTGTGACCTATATGGCCTTTGTTATAAGAAGTGATAACTGTAACCCATCTCAAGCACAGCAGAAATTATTCATTGCTTAAATCACACTACAAACTTTATCAACATTGAAGTCATTTCATTATCTCTCACCATTTCCACCTGAAAGGAACTGTGTGCTCTGAGGGTTATTCTTTACCTTTATTTGTCCATGGTATACAGTTACTGTATGTATTAAAGATATAATGCAATATTGCAGTTGAATAAATAGGGCAAGGGGAGGCAGCTGCCAGTTTAAAGGTACTACCAACATTAACAAAGAGAGCATATCCTACTATGGCTGGGAGGAAAAAAGAATTCAAGATCCATCATCCCATTTTTAGGCATCAATTTTTTAAAAGCATCTCCCTGCGGGTGAAAAAATGTTTCAAATTCCAGCATTAAACTTTTAAGCCACTAGGCAACCAGAGGTCTGGGGGGGGGGGTTATCAGGCAGTGCCTAATAAATTCCACAGGGACAATCCCACGGACAAGAGCCAAGGTAATAAACTGAAACTGCATGAAAAAGTTTACCTGGATTTGATTCATTTGCATATATGAGAAATTCCCCACAGTATATTATTTATATAAAACATTTTTAATGCCACCTTTCCACCAGATCAGGTTCCAGTATAAAGGCATGCTTATCCTGGAATAAATGCTAAGGCCATTCCAACCCTCTCCCGACAATGGGGGGGGGGGAAGAGTCAGTGGTATTTATCCAGCCATGCCATTCCTCTGATGGAAAGCATTTCTGTTTGCACAAGAAGGGACAGAGATTTCCACCAACTCTCTCCTCCCCCAAGCATCCGACTTTGACCCTGTGCTGTTAGTCAGGATACACGGGCCCCCAGGAACAAAAAATTGATGATGGGGGAGAATCAATGGATTGTAACAGAAGGGGGAAGCAGGCAAGTTCCATTCTGCAATGTCCACAGCTTCATGCCACGAACTTAAGGCTTGCGCACTCACTCTGCTTAACTTAAGGTTGCTAAATACTTTGTAGAAGTAGCCCCATGATGGCCTGCCTACCTTTGTCCTCAATGTGGTTAATCCATTTAATGAAATTTGCTCAATGTTATTGGGTTTCCTTCATGGCTTCAAAAGGGATCCAATCACCAAAATGTGTGGTGTGTCAATGTTCGTTTTGTTCCAGAGGCTGCATTTCCCCCACAATTTTTCAGCCGCTATGTGACAACTGGCAGGGAAAAGTGGTGTGTTTGAATCAAGGCCAGTTCAGATAACCATGTAATTACACATCCCAATACTATACACATTTACTTAGAAGGAAGGTCTATTGGCTTCGGTGGATTGATTTCCAAGTTCTGGATTAGAGCTGTGGAGTCATGAACTTGCTACATCCTAATTTGCTTTACATGAACAAATACTACTTTCAGAGGATAGCCATGTTGGTGTGTAGTAGGCTAGATTCAACTCCAGTAGCACCTTACAGACAAACAAGATTTCTTGGGTATAAAGTTGACTCTCGAAAGCTTATATCCCCCAAATGTTGTTGCTCTCTACGGTGATACTGGACTTGAATCTAGATCAGGGGTCCCGAATGTGGTCCCTGTGGGTGCCATGGTGCCCGCCAAGGGTTTTTAGGAAGTGGGTGGGGCCAAACAGAGCTTCTGCCCAGCAAGGCTTCCGATTGGCTGTGCAGATTTTTAGCACTGTTGCTATGGCAGAAGCTGCCACCACAGCACAAGGACAGGCACTGACATTAAGGTGTGGCAATCATGTTGTGGCTGGCTCTACTTCCTGTGGCAGCCATTTAGTTGCTGTGCCCACCATGCCATGTCAGAATTCCAAATGTGCCCGCAGCTCAAAAAGGTTGGAGACCCCTGGTCTAGATGAACAAGTACTGAATTCAAGTGATAAGGCTACTCTGTCTGCAGAGATCTGAGTTCTAATCCCCACTCTGCAGTCAAGCTCACTGGGCCAGATACTGTCTCGCAGCCTAAGTCACCTTACAAGGTTGTGGAAATAAAACGGAGGAGGTATGCTACCCTGAGCACCTTGGAGGAAAGATGAGATGAACATGTAACAGACAATAGCAGCCTCCAAGATGTGTCATTGTATGGCACCTATCTGTAATAATGTGATAGTAAAAATTATCATATAAAAACCATGAGTACAGGGCCTCGGTCCAAAGAACTCATGCATGTTACGTGGCATTTCACTGACATTTTGTGCATCCCCTTAAAACAAAAAAAAAACCCCAAAGGATTTACCATCCTTTGTGGGGTCTCTACAAAGAAAGAAAGGAGCCTGTTGCTATTCAGAATATCACAGTTTAAAAATAACTCTCCAGGTGTGCACCTTACACCCTGTGAAAGGGACCTGCAAGTCAGAGGTCTACAAACAAAACTACATACGCAAGCAGCTTAGCATGTTAAGACATCCCTACACTGTGCTTGAAGTAGGCACATCACCGTAAGAAAAGAACCCATTTTGGATTTGCGCGCAGATGCTGTTAATTCATTAGTTCGAAAGATGTTTCCAGAATGCATCTGAAGACCACAAGACCGAGAAGGGTATCAGGGAAGAAGCAGCTTTTAAAGCTCACTGTCGTAAGAGGCACACATTTTTTAAAAAAAAAAGTATCCATCTGTATTCCTTGTCGTCCTTTGTTGCTTCCAAGTTGCCTGCTTAGCAAAGGCCTCTGTTCCGGCTCCTCCCATTTCTGTGACCAGTCAAGTTCTCAGTACAGCTTTTAAGGTCCCAAACATGGGGTGTGCTGTATTTTGCCGAGAAAGCAAGCACCAAGGAACTCTTCTCTCCAGTGGTGGAAGCCCTCAGCCTGACATTCAGCGACAGGCTCCCTCACATTTTTGCATCTCTTCTTCCAGTGGAGGCCATCGGCATCATATGCGGGCATGTCGATTAGTCTGCGCGCTCCCGAGATGACTTTCGAGCTAATATAGCTTTTAATTGCACCCGGCATCCAAGTGCCGTCGCTGAAGTCTTTGCCAATTGTACTATACAAAACAGCAGTACTTTTTCCACCAGGACTTGGAGAGGTTTTTCATTTTGTCCGGAGTCCTGCTCTTCGATTTCTTTGGCTGCTGCTGGGTATCCGAGTACTGGATGCCAGCAACAATGGCCGCATCAAAGACTTCTTTGAGGTTTTTCTGAGTCAAAGCGGAGCACTCGATGTAAGAGGCGGCTTTTGTTTCCTCGGCACAGAGCCTGGCGGCCTCCTCTGCCACGGGCTTCTCTTTGCATTTGTCGAGCTCAATGAGGACTTTGACATCCTCCCGGAGGTCCGACTGGGTCCCCACGAGAATAATCGGGGCTTTGGGGCAGTGGCATCGGATTTCAGGGACCCACTTTTCGCTCACGTTCTGGAAAGAGGAAGGGCTCACCACGCTGAAGCACAGCAAAAAGATGTCTGTGTTGGTGTAGCACAGTGGCCGGAGCTTGTCAAATTCGTCCTGCGCAAAAGAAAATGCAACGTGAATATCTAGAGACAGTGAACTCAGTGACAACAGTGCCTTCAAAGCACCACAATGCAACCCCAGGGGAGAAAAACCAACTCCTGAACACTTACAGCCCATTCCTGAAAATCCGGCATGCGGAGATGGTGGGGAAGAGGCGCAGCGGTGCCTCTTCCTAAGCCGTTTCGCGTACGCTGGGGGGAAAAAAGCCAACTCGCAGCTGTTTTTTTGTTTTAACAGGGCCTTTCGCCCCATTGAAAACAGCGAGGCTGCGCCTGCGCAACGCCGTTCTTGCCGGTGGTGGCCAGGGCCGAAACGGGATAGGAAGATGCCTAACCGGAGTGGCCAGGCACCGGTGGAGGGGCGAGGCACGGAGTGGCCGCACCGGTGGAGGGGCGAGGTGCGGTCCCGCGGCGCTCAGCCGCCGGCGGGACTGGCCTCCTCGCCAGTGTAAGTGCGTGTAATCGCACGATTACACGCACTTACGCTGGCGGCGCGGTCACGCTGCCTCCAGAAGACTTTCGGCCCAATTCTCAGGAATGGGCTGTTAAGGAATGATCATGTTTTCCTACATTCCCTAAGGAAATGTATTTCAGTTTGTGTACATATACTGATTAGAAATATCTCAGAACAATTTCAAAAGAGAGTTGAATCGTACTCCTTGCACCCAGGGCTGGTGCTACCATTAGGCGAACCAGGCGGTCGCCTAGGGCGCAGACCTCAGAGGGGCGCAGAACTGGCCTGAGGGGCACAGTTTTTAAACAAATTAGTTTCTTGAAAGAAATGCAACTGACAATTTATATATATATTTTATTTTAGGATAAGCACCACAACGTTATGGAACAGAATTAATTGTAACATCTTATAAAACATGTTGTGCTTTTATTTTTTTCTACAAGACATCTGTTTTTCAAAATTGGTTAGCAATGGGGGGGCACAAGTAGTTAGCCTTGCCTAGGGCACAAACATGCCTGGCGCCGGCCCTGCTTGCACCTAACAAAGTAGTAAATCAGGAAGAAGACTAAGCTAGTGGCCTTCTCCCTGATGGGCAAGCTTTCTGCAGGCAAGGTGTTTTTTTTTTTATTATGGAAGAACTTTTGATCATGTGATCATGGGAGAAAGATGAACTCAGATTGAACTAAAAACAGGGAACTATTAAGTACAGGAACAGAAATTTCCTCCTCTGAACAGAGACTGAAAGGCTGGCCTCTTTAGCTTAGAATTCTGCAGGTGTACCAGAAGTATTTAATACATCTGATTTCCAGCATAAATTTGTTACATAGGTTAGCACATCCTTTAAAACTGAAACTATAACAAGGCACAACGCTAAGGCTGTTTTCTGAGGGCACAAACAAGCCACCATTTCCCATTATGGTCTATTGGCTATGTGGTTCACAGGGAGGACGTCTTTCCAACCCCATCATTTCATTTCAGGGTTCTTGCTCCCCCTTTCTTGGGCATTTGAGGGGTTGTTACAACCAAAGACCGTGTACGATACTGATAATGAGCAGGGTTTTTCTTCTTGGTCAGGGGCTGACTCCTGATTATTAAAGGCAGACTAGTCCATCCCTATGTTTAGCTTTGAGAAGGGGGAACACAGTTCAGTGGTAGAGCATCTGCTTTGCATGTAAGGTCCTGCATTCAGTCCTCACTCTGACATCCCCAGTTAAAAGGATCAGACATTAGGTGATGTGAAAGACCCTACCTAAAACCCTGAATAACTGCTGCCAGCCAGTACTGACCCTGATAGACCAATGGTTTGAGTCAACTCAATAAGGAAGTTTTATACATTCATAGAGTTGGAAAGGGCCATACAGGCCATCTAGTCCCAAAAAAGGTAAAGGCCCCCTGTGCAAGTACCAGGTCATTCCTGACCAATGGAGTGACGTCACCTCCCGACGTTTACTAGGCAGACTTTATGGGGTGGTTTCCTGCCGGTACCTTTCCTCCTGCAATTTAAACCCATTATTGTGAGTCCTATCCTATTATGCGTTCAAGTGTTTACAACTGGTTGACCTGGTGGATTGGTTCCTGCTGCCATCATGCAACTTGGTCCACTTCCTTATCTCAAACTTCTTTGCTCACTGGGCACACAGCCTCTGCCAGGAGCAATTACTGTGCTTGTGATTATAAGGGAAGGGTAGGTGGATGGCCTCTCTTGAAGCACAGAGGGTACTGGCCAAAATGGCCCTTCGGCTCCTCTGCAATCTTATTTATCTGAACTATTTAATGTATATATATATATTTATTAACTTTTGGGTTGATTGGTTTGTTGAGGACATGGGAGAAAAGAAGATATGGAGCTGGACTGATATGACTGAGCCATTGACAGTGGAGACAAACTTTGATGTTGTGATCAGGGAAAACCTCGCACAAAGCAGTCAGAAGGAGCATCCAAGCTGAAGACATCAAAATAAATATTGGTCCTTCAGAAGGCGAACCTGCTGTTTTAGATTCAGATTTATCATTGCCGCCCGTTTTAATGAATTACACTTGACACCCTTCACATGCCAATGACATGAAACAAGTTTGAGCAACGAGAGAATTTCCCGCACCACACTCTTGCAGATCACAGAGGCTTCAAGGGCTGCAAGGCGAAGAAAGCACAGGGAAGCAAAGATCAACTCCGCACTGCGCTGTCATGCTGACAGCAGAATAAAAGCACACCAACACAAGCCTCCCCAACAGATAGGCTTTGCCTCAGCTGTGGAGGCCTTTTAATTAAAATTCAGCATGTTTCTCAAAGGGTCTTAAATTAACAAGGGCAAAGAACAAGTACGGTTGGAAAGAACCCTCCCATGTCAATGCTTTGTTGCCCAGACACAACTTGTATGTTAATTTATACGTTCTTGAGGCTGGGAAAGCTTTTGAAGAGCCACGGATGCTTGGTTCTTCAAAACTTATTCAAAGAAAGCATTGCAAGTTCTGTTCCACTGGGCTACGTTTCTTTCTGGGGCTCTTGCAATGGGAGATGGTGGTTTACAAGACAGAAGTCAGGCAAGCCAGCTTCGCTAGCTCACTTGTTTCCCAGACTTAAGCCCCCCTCCGGAAGCAAGGCCAGAGCCAAAAATCCCCACCACTCGGCTTTGAGTGATGCCACCCTGCTGCTCTGTGTTCCTACAAGAACTGCAGTTACAAAAAATCTGCACAATCAGGCCTTGCGTGCATGAAAGTAACAATTGCAAGAGTTGTCACACTGATGACATCATGTTGCTTGAAACTGGCAGGAGCCTGGATGATGGAGAAGTAGAATCAGAGGTCAAGGTGATTTAGGAGTACAAAGGAAGACCCTGGATAATCAAGGGCTCTTTTCTCATCTCTTATCTCCAGTTTACAGGCCACAAAAACAATAGGTGTAGAATCAAGACGTCATTAGCATTCATGACCCCCACTAGGCTCTCCATAACAAACTGGAAAGGGAGACCACAAGAAGCACTTTGACTCTGGCAATATATTACCCACTGCTCAATTATGTTGCAGCCAGCCCGGGCTCCATGTGCATTGTGTAAGAGGCAGCAGAACAAGTTCGGGTGAGATCGCTTTGCGAGATAAAAAAAACACTGCCTGCCATACATTGCAAAGATCAGGGGCTCAATTGTCAGAGGCTACAGTGTCAATTTTAAAATCAGCCAATGGGCCACTGCCAAATTCACCTGCCCATATATTTCTACATGGTCATATACACTGAAACATGCTTTCTTTCACTCACAAATGGCACACCATCTCCTACCCTCACCAGCTAGCAAAGCAAGAGCAAGCTGCAACTGGCCGGTACTCAGATGGTCCTAGCAGTATGGATATGTCAACAAAGCACTTCTTCCTGTAACCTCTGGATAATGCCTGAAACCTCCAGACTATGCAGAAGGAACCCTTGTGGCATCCTCTCCCCATGCTAGTATCTTCCTTGGGGAAACAAGCCACTGTTGACATGGGCTCCTACTCTATGATCCTTGGTAGCTCCGACATTGCTACATCCTTGTTACCTTGCAGTCACTGAGCCCCACATACAACAGGAGAAGCCCCAGGAGAGGAGGCTGAGACATATGTAAAAGTATGCGGGATCAATAAGGAAGGCTGTGGGAAAGCTGCAAGGGGCCAAAGGAAAAGTTACAAGAAAGTGAGATGGGCAAATTTCCTGGACACCCCCACCCCAGCTCTTCCTTGCCTCTCTCTCCTTCTCCTCGCCTTCTTTACTGCCCTCTTATCTCATCCTGGCTGCTGCCACATCTCCACCACCATCACAATATTTATGCACCATTTTGGGTTGTTACAGCCTTCCCAAGCCCTCTTTCTCGCTGTAGCAACCCAGAATGGTACGCAAAAAGCAAAATCCAGTCATTCACTTCTTCTGACAGCTGCGCACATCACTGGTCAGTTTGGGAGTATTACTCAAAAAAGAACAATTTTTAAAAAATGTAAGACTTTCCCGTAAATCTGAGGATTACTGCAGGTTTGTAGAATGCTGCATGACAGTGAATAGCCCCATTGTGGTGATGTAGCTATCCACAAGAAAAGTAGCCCTCCACAGTTAGATATACAGCAGTGATTTAAATGAAAGGAGTTTTACTAACCTGGCCAGCCGTGTCACAGAGCTGGAGCCTAACTGGTCGACCATCTACTGACACAACAGCTGAAAAGGAAAGAAACAGCCAATGAGACAGCCATCAGTGAAGAATTATGTCTTTGCTCACATTTCTCATTTACCTTCGAACCAATTTAACAGCCTGAGAGAACCAGAAGTTAGTTTGTCCTCAACTCCTGGGCGTCCCCGAGCTCTTCAGAGCTCTCTTAATTCACTGCGTGGCAGAAGTAGCAAATCACTAAATGAAGGGGCTTTCATTGTACAAATCAAGCCATCCCAAAGACCCTGTGTAGTTTCCCCCCTCCCTTGCTTGAGGATTAATTTCCTTGTCACGTTTGTGTTTCCAAAGACCTGGCACAAAGGAAGCCCCCAAGCTCTCCTTGGTTTAAATGACAGAGAATACAATGCAAATATTTGGGAAGCTCTTCTTTCCACACTCTTTTCAGTCCTGGCTAGATAATTTATTATTCCAGAAAAACTAGGCTGCTAACGTAACCACAAGTGATCACCGGCTGCTAAAAGTCCCCTTTTTATTATGCCATCATAGGGCCTCCTTACTATTTAAACAGAAAATTGTGCTTTTTTTTCTTGGCAAGATTGCAGATTTATTGCTTGACTGTATCAGTTTGCAACATTTGTGGCCTGCAGGTATTTTAAATTATGACTTTTGCCTACAAGGCAAAACTAATTGCAGTTAGCACAAGGAGATAATGTACACCCAAAAAGTTATGGCTGGATTGGTCCTCCTGTACTATGAAACCAAGCATTTGGCACTAAACCACAAACCACTCCGGTTTCTCATCAGCTTAAGGCTGCTGTGTTCTGCGTACCAACTTGGGAGTAAGTCCCTAATGGGCCATTTCTGAGAACACCCCTGTAGAACAGGGCATCCTACATATTTATTGACATACTGGTTGAAGTAGATTAGCTTAGGCGGCTTGTGGAATACAGGATCCTGTAACTTCAGAACTGAGCATTACACCTTAGAGCAAACAAGCTCACACGTAAATATTTTGCATGCCTGAAAAGGGCAAGTGATGGGGACTCTCATACATGTGTTTTCTACGTTGTCAGCTACATGAATGCACCTCACACACTACAGGAAAAACGCAGTCAACCTGGGATGAAAAATAAAAGGGGGCATTTTATTGTATGACGTGAAGAGATGCTGAGATGCTGTCCCAAAAGGAGGGAAGCCAGCAGCTGATGACCCAGCAGTTTCCCACTTGACACCCACCAACCTTATTAAAATCGGGGGGGGGGCTGACAGGGGTTATTACATTACAACAATTCACGAGGCAGGCAACAGAGAGCCATCCTTTCACCACCGGCTCTCCGTGAGCTCAGGGCCCATCTAAACTTATGGAAGAGGAGAAGGGAAAGGGACTTGCTTTCCCCCTTCCTTCTGAACCAGCAAAAAGGGATCAGGATTATGAGACACTGAAGAGGATTTGCATGAAGTGGGTGATGTCTTGGAAAAAGAATAAAATTACCCATGGGCTCTGCACATTCAGAACAGCTTTGGAGTTCAGAGATGTCTCTAACTCAGTCGACTCAAGAACTGTGATCCGTATTCATTATTACAGAATAAACATCTGACTGTAGGCCAAATTGTGCAAAAGCACTGGCTACAGTTAGAATTCGCTGGCTCCCTCTTTTTTTTATTCACATCAATTTTCTAGCCTTCAGTTGGAAACAGCTTGCAAAACATGATAGATCCTAAACCAGAAAGGGGGGGGGGGTCACCAAGTTTTTTCTTTACCAACAGTCCAGGGTAAGATCTGCAAGTTTGTAAATCTTGCACCGAATATTCCAAAGTATGTACAGAATGACCTGTGTGTGTGAAGTGCCGTCAAGTCGCACCCCGACCCCTTTGGGGGGTTTTCATGGCAAGAGACTAACAGAGGTGGTTGGCCAGTGCCCTCCTCCGCACAGCCACCCTGGTCTTCCTTGGCGGTCTCTCATCCAAATACGAACCAGGGCGGACCCTGCTCAGCTTCTGTGATCGGACGAGATCAGGCTAGCCTGGCCCAGCCAGGTCAGGGCACAGTATGACCTACACTGCATTTTTTAAAAGTGCATTTACACAAGTCAATATACCAACGCAGGGTGTATTTTAGGCGGGCTGTCCATTTCCAACGGCCCTCCGAGTGGAACCGAGATTATCCTCTGTGATCGTTATATGCCTTACCTGGAAATAGGAGCCATCGCCCTCCTTTTCCATGAAAGACCAGGCAAGCATCTATTGCTTCTTTCCCTACTCTTTGATTTTCCCTACTCTTTGATTTTACGATTTATGCAGCCCCTTCCCCAGTCAGGGGGCTCCATTCACAATCCCAGCACTGCCCCCTTTCTGCAGCCCGGGCAGATCCTTTCCACTTCCAACCACCCTGGAACCAAAGGGGAAACGCAGCTCTCCCAGGCTGAAGCCCAGCAGAAGGGGAGCCGCCCCTTCTACAGTTGCAAGGTTCAAAGTCGACAAGAAGCGGGTTTCAGAGGAGAACCGGGGGTGGGGGGGTGGGGGGGTGGGGGGGTGGGGGTCAGACTCTGAAGCCAAGCTGACCGGTTGGATCCCAAAGCAGCGTTCTGACCCCAAGCCTGCCTTGAATAGGGATGCCCAAATACCCACCATCTGGGCACTGTTTCTTCTATAATGTTACAACAGATGATGCAAAACTGTAGCATAAGTGCTCCTTTTGTATTTTTTTTTCCTTTTTATGTGACTTAGGATTTGTTATGTTTTTCTTATAAAAACTAATAAACATTTATTTAAAAAAAAAAAGGAAGGGATGTTAGGGGCAGCCCCATGCAATTCTCCCTCCAGGACCACACACACACGCACCCACCCCGCTCTCACCTGAAAAATTGTCGAAGGCGGTGGGGATGTACTCCGTGGGGTAGCCGTTGGTGGTGTAGCTCACCACCAGGCTGGTCTTGCCCACCGCGCCGTCTCCCACCAGGACGCACTTGACGCTGCGGCGGGGTTCGAACCCGCCGCCGCCGCCGCCCCCCGCGCCGGCCCGGCCGCGGCCGCCCAGCGCCGCCGCCCGGCCGCCGCGGACCCGGCGCGGGGGCACCGGCGGCACCTCGCAGCCGGCCGGCAGCGGCTTGCTGATGTAGCCCGTCTCCCCCTCTTGCTGCTGCGGCGGCATCCGCCTGGCCCCGGGGAAGGGGAGCCGGGAGGGCGGGGGGCTCCGCGGGGGCAGGGGAGCAAGGCGCGGGGGGTCAAGCAGCGAGGGCTTCCCCGGAGATCCAGGCTCTTCCTGCCCCGCAGATCCAGGCTCTCTTGCAACGCCGCCGCCTTCCAGCCGTCGCCCGCCTGCTGCGCGCTGCCCGCCGCCGCCGCCGCCGCTCCCCGGCTCACAATGCGCGCGCCGCCCCAGCCTGGCCGGGCTCTCTGCTTCCAGATGACATAATACGGGGGAGGGGAGGGGAGGAGCCCCCGGGAGAGGCTCGGGGCCGGCAGGCGGCGCTCTGGAGGCCTCCCGTTCAGCCCGTAGGTGCGCGTTTCCCCCCATCGGAGGTCTCAAAACTCAAACAGAAGCCCCCCCGTGCAGAGTTTTGAGAATCTGGATGGGGAAAAGTTCACAGTGGGGAGCCGTGTTAGTCTGTTTGCAGTAGTCGAAAAGGGGCAAGAGTCCAGTAGCACCTTCAAGACTAACAAAAATGTTTTCTGGGAGGGTGTGAGCTTTCGGGAGCCACAGCTCACTTCTTCAGTAGTCGAAAAGGGCAAGAGTCCAGTAGCACCTTCAAGACTAACAAAAATGTTTTCTGGGAGGGTGGAGGTTTCGTGAGCCACAGCTCCCTTCTTCAGTAGTCGAAAAGGGCAAGAGTCCAGTAGCACCTTCAAGACTAACAAAAATGTTTTCTGGCAGGGTGTGAGCTTTCGTGAGCCACAGCTCACTTCTTCAGTAGTCGAAAAGGGCAAGAGTCCAGTAGCACCTTCAAGACTAACAAAAATGTTTTCTGGAAGGGTGTGAGCTTTCGTGAGCCACAGCTCACTTCTTTAGTAGTCGAAAAGGGCAAGAGTCCAGTAGCACCTTAAAGACTAACAAAAATGTTTTCTGGGAGGGTGTGAGCTTTCGGGAGCCACAGCTCACTTCTTCAGTAGTCGAAAAGGGCAAGAGTCCAGTAGCACCTTCAAGACTAACAAAAATGTTTTCTGGCAGGGTGTGAGCTTTCGTGAGCCACAGCTCACTTCTTCAGATACAGCTAGAATGTGAATCCATCGTTCTTTAAGTAGAGGAACAGTATGTCAATGTGTCCTGTACATCACAGACTCTTCTGCATATCACACCTGATCCCATCAAGCCTGCTATTCACATTTACATACTGTTCCTCTACTTAAAGACCGATGGATTCACATTCTAGCTGTATCTGAAGAAGTGAGCTGTGGCTCACGAAAGCTCACACCCTACCAGAAAATATTTTTGTTTGTCTTTAAGGTGCTACTGGACTCTTGCCCTTTTTGGATGGGGAAAATGTGCATCTACAGAGCCGCAAACCCAACGGGACCGTTCAAAGGACATTCTTTGATCTAATCCCTTATTTACGTTTTGTATTAATTTTTATATTAGGTATTGACTTAATAACGGTGGGTACGGTAAGAACAGGTTCATTAAAATAATCTTGGGATTCGTTCCGTCAGCAAAAGTGTACACAATTTATTTTTAGATGGGAGAGGGAGAGGGGGAAGTCATTTTATTATTAACTTAAGAGATATGACTTGTTTGACTTTTATTATGACGATTATATTGTTTTTGTTGATACATTAAATGAAGAAAAAAAATACAGAGCTGCAAATCGCAGGCAAAACCTCCCGTGCGTAAATGGCCTTCAAAGCTCTTCTGAGTGTGCCGAGCCCACGGGCGAATGCGCATGGGAGGTTTTGCCTGGGCCCTGCCGCTCTCTAAACGCACATTTCCCCCAGCCAAATTCTCAGAACTCAACAATAAGCCCCCGTGCAGAGTTTTGGCCATTTCGGCCCGGGAGGTGTTGCCTTGGATTTGCCGCTCTCTAGAGGCGCGTTTCCCCCATCCGAATTCTCCAAACGCTGCACTTGGGGCTTATGGTTGAGTTTGGAGGATTCGGGTGGGGGGAATGGTGCCTCTAAGAGTGGCAAATCCAAGGCAAAACCTCCCGTGCAGAAATGGCCCTTGAGAATTCAGATGGGGGAAATGTGCATCTTGAGAGCGGCAAGTCCGAGGCAAAAACCTCCCGTGCGTTTTCGCCCCGTGGGTCCTTTTCTTCTTCTTTTCCCAAGACCTCCCGCACTTCATGCAAATCCTCTCCAGTGTCTCATAATCCTGATCCATTTTTGCAGGTTCAGAAGGAAGGGGGAAAGCAAGTCCCTTTCTGCAGTCGCTTTTCCATTCGTTTGGATGGGATGCCGCGTGGGGGCTTGTTTATGAGTCTGGAGAAATTGGCTGGGGAGGAAATGTACATTTATAAGGTAAAGGTCCCCTGTGCAAGCACCGGGTCATTCCTGACCCATGGGGTGACGTCACATCCCGACGTTTCCAAGGCGGACTTTGTTTGCGGGGTGGTTTGCCAGGGCCTTCCCCAGTCATGTTCCCTTTACCCCCAGCAAGCTGGGTCCTCATTTGACCGACCTCGGAAGGATGGAAGGCTGAGTCAACCTTGAGCCGGCTACCTGAAACTGACTTCCGTCGGGATCGAACTCAGGTCGTGAGCAAAGCTTGGACTGCAGTACTGCAGCTTAACACTCTGCACCACAGGGCCTCCCCTAAACGTACATTTAGAAAGCAGCAAATGCAAGGCAAAACCTTCCAGGCATTTTCGCCCCTGGCTTCGTCCGGGAGCGCTCGCCATTGGCCGCTCTCGCATATACTAAGACGATCAGGGGGTCCCCTATTGGCTGAAATGTTCACAAAGCTGCACGACGCTGCCCAGGATCTGCACGCTTCCCTTGCTGGAAAGGCTGATCCCCCCCCATCCCCCACCGATGCTTCCTAAATAACCCTTTCCTTTCTTTCCTCCCCCACCCTGTATTCCATCCAGCTCCTTCCCTTGCCATCAACTCCTTTCCTCGTCGTGCATCTCCTCTGCTGGTGCAGAGCTGCTCTTTCTCACCTGCGTCTTACCCCCTCTTCAGTGCTGGATTTACGTATAAGCTAAACAAGGTATAGCCGAGCCCAAAAAATTTAAAGGGAAAAAAAACTAAATGTACATTTCCAAAATATGAGATAAAAAACAAATAAAACATACATACAGCAACAGTGTTTTGTGTTGTGTAGGCTCCTATGATGTAAGTAATGGGCCCCGCCTGCTAGCCTGCTCCCTAAAATGTCACTGGTTTGCTCATTTCTATATATAGGGTGCCTACATTCTGCATGTGGTTTTAGGGGTCCAAAATTACCATATAGCATATATTCAACACAAAAAACAGCGACAATTTGTTATTGACAAAGGACAGCTGGACATATAAAGGGCCCCATTACCTTCAATAGCTTAGGGCCTCATCAAACCTAAATCCGGCCCTGCCCCTCTTCATCCTATAGTTGCTACCTGAGTTATATTGAAATCGCAAACACGCTTACTGGGAGGTCCGTCTCATTGGAGCTACTGTCGATGGACGCCTGTAGTGCTCCACGGAGCTGAAATAAACTGGAATAAAGGGATAGTCCAAATCAGGGGTTCTCAACAAGGCGGGAATTCCCCCCTAGGGGAAATTCCCCTAGGGGGGAATTGGGACCACTATTCAGCAAATAGTGATGTCCTGTAGATTATGTGCAAATCTGTACAAATGTAGTAGTTTTTTTCTTAGTTAGACTACCTTGGGAAGGGGGGAATTATATTCTGAGCAATGGTGAAAGGGGGGAATGGAGCAAAAAAAGGTTGAGAACCACTGGTCTAAACAGAAGAGCTAACATTGCAATAATGGACATCCCGCAACCCCCTCGCCCTCCCCAATCTTCTCTCGCAGGCGCAGCGTTCATAAGCAAACATGCTTCTTCCCTCCAGGCCATTTCCTTCTCTTATCTTTTCCCCACCCCCAGTCCTCAAGGTTTAGCTGCAAAGCTGTCTAATCTTATCAAAGCTCCGCCTGTTTTACCAAACAAAACCAAGTTTCTTAGCCAATTTATCACTATTCATGAAACTGATATAGGAAGCCACGTACTTTGGTGCAGCTAAAAGCACTATTAAAACAGGGCGGCGGGGGGGGGGGGAGAGATCCCAGGTTTAATTCTTATATAAAGGCTCGTGTGTGTCTGTTTCTGGGTATCAGTCGATTCAGAAGAAGAGAAATGATGTTGTGGGTATTGTCCCGGGAAGCTTCCGAGCAGATAAGAAGGAGCAGGGACTTACTTTGCACGTGCTCAGGAAATACCAGACATTTCAAGCCCAAATGCCAAATTGGCAGCCCTGCCTACCTGATCCCATTATTCTTAGAAGAAAAGAGCAAGAGCCCAGTAGCACCTTAAAGACTAACACAATTTCTGGCAGGGTATGAGCTTTCTTAGTCTTTGTAGCCATCATCGCTATAGCCCACCCGGTCAGTGTAGGATCTCCGGCGACTGTTAGTATTGCTGCTTTCCCTCCCGTTTCTCTCCTAATTGGATAATAGGCCGTAAGCGATACAAAGGGCTCAAGCCTCTTTCTCCTTTGCCCACATCCTGGAAACCAGAGAGATGCAAGGCCTGAGAGCCCATGGCGTTTCCCTCAGATTATGTCCCTTTATTGCAGGGGTGGGTAACCTTTTTTTTGCCAAGGGCCATTTAGATATTTATAATATCATTCGCGGGCCATACAAAATTATCAACTTAAAATTAGCCTGCTATACTCTTGGGCAGTCCTAGCAGCTCCATAGCTAATGACTCTTCTTCAAGGCAGAAAAAAGGTTCCTTTTCTCGGCAAAACAAACACATCCGCCTTGAATAGAGGTTATTCCTGTCTGCGGGAGGGGGTGGATCACCAGTCTTAGATCCTTCTGAGCTAGAGATCTGCCAGGACCCACGAAGGGCCAGACCAAACGCTTTCGCGGGCCATATACGGCCCCCGGGCCTGACGTTCCCCACCCCTGCTTTATTGGATGGGTTCTAGGAGCTCCATATTTACCAAGAGCGTGGGGACCTGTTTCATAGGGTTGCCAACCTCCAGGTAGTAGCTGGGGGTATCCTGCTATTACAACTGATCTCCGGCCGATAGAGATCAGTTCACCTGGAGAAAACGGCCGCTTTGGCAATTGGACTCTACGGCATTGAAGTCCCTCCCCTCTCCAAACCCTGCGCTCCTCAGGCTCCGCCCCCAAAACCTCCCACCGGTGGGGAAGAGGAACCTGGCAACCCTACTGTTTCAGATTGTCACCGTGGGCATGGGGAGAAGAGGCGTAGACCGGAAATGGCCACAGAAAGTCATTTTGGGGCTGTGCGTGTACTGATATTACGACATGTCAGTTTCCCCAGGAGAGTGGAGAAGGACTTCTTAGGGATGGTGCGGTGTGTGTGTGTGTGTGTGTGTGTATGCCCCTTTCTTCTTGCATGCTGTGGTCCCGATCTGAATTAGGCCCCCACAAACCTGGGAATCGCAGAGCTGCCAGAACATATGTTCAGCCCAGCCGGCAACATACTTGGGCGGGGGGGGGGGGAGAAACGTCACATGTAGTGAGGCTCCAAGGTTTATGTGCTACGCATGTGGTTATAGATATCACCCTCAGGAAATGCCATTGTGCTGTTTTAACATTTTAAAATAATTTTTATCTTGACATAGCGCCTTAAATAAATGATATTTTCATTATCAATATTTTTTTTTTATCCCACCTAACCTTGAAGCGTCACAACATTGATTTTAATATAAGGTAGGAAATAAATTTTAGTCTTCAAGGTGCCAACTGGGCTTTGGTTTTATTCTACTCTGCAGAGGAGCACCGGAGACAAACTGACCACTAACGCTGCTGCCCTGCAGTAAGGCTCACTCAGGCAGTGTTCTGTGGGTTGGGATTCATTTTATTATTAAATAATGGAGCAAACGTTTGAGGGGAAAGAGGAGGAAGAGTGATTGAAGAGAGTTAAAAGTTGTGGAAGGAATGAAAACAAGAAGCACACCAACGAGAGGAGAGAGGTAGATTTACTTAGCTAAAGAGAAGACCAAAAAAGAGGAGTATAAATTGGAGTGGACAAAATCTGCAGGAGAACCAAACCAGATGTCTCCGAGAGTGCAATGCTTTCAGTTCTCACTGGCTTTTTAGGTTTAATTTTTAGCTGTGCAGAGGCTCAGATTGTGGCATATTGGTGTGTGTGTGTGTGTGTGCGGGGGGGTCCGTTTCTCCTCGTGCCGTTTTTCCCAACCTGAAATGGCCACGGGGAGCTCTTGTTTGCCCCGCTGGTTTAGAAGGGAAGAAGAAAAATTGGTTTTTATACCCCGCCTTTTCTCTACCTTTAAGGACTGTCAAAGCAGCTTACAACCGCCTTCCCTTCCTCTCCTCACAACAGACACCTTGTGAGGTAGGCGGGGGTTGAGAGAGTTCTGAGGGAACTGTGACTAGCCCAATGTCACCCAGCAGGCTTCATGTGGAGGAGTGGGGAATCGAGCCTGGTTCTCCAGATTAGAGTCCACCACTCTTAACCACCTAGGGTTGCTAACCTCCAGGTAGTAGCTGGAGATCTCCTGCTATTACAACTGATCGCCAGCCGATAGAGATCAGTTCCCCTGGAGAAAAGGGCCGCTTTGGCAATTGGATTCTATGGTATTGAAGCCCCTCTCCTCCCCAAACCCCACCCTCCTCAGGCTCCACCCCTAAAACCTCCCGCCGGTGGCAAAGAGGGACCTGGCAACCCTATAACCACTACACCATTCTGGTCTTTCAAAGGAGAGAGAAATAGAATTAAATTCAGAAGAGGGGAAGGAACTAGAAGAAAGGAACCAATAATGGCAGGCAGAAGGGGGTTAAGGCCACTATTCTGACTGGCAGGATGGTGGGGAGTGGGGAAAGGGGGGGTCAAACAAAAGAGCAGCGGGAGTAGCATCAAGAGGAAGAATCCATATTTCAGCCAGAGCAAGACAAGACATGATATGCAGCAGCAAGGTCGTAAAGAAGGGCAGAGTCTTTGTTAACTGAAGAGTGGCAGTTTAGAAAACCACAAGGAAAGACGGGAGCAGGACCCGAAATGGACATGAGGGTTGGGCAGAAGGAAGAACACAAACCAGAGCCAGGATTAGGAAGAACATCACCAGCACAGATAGCAGGAGAACAACGAAAACGGGCAATATGAAGAAACAGAGTGGGTGCATCACAGAATGCAAAAAGGCAGGCAGAAGAGAAGGCACCCAAGAGTATAAAACGAGCTGTCAAATAAATACAGTATAAATCATGCCATGATAAGCAACAAGAAAAATGCCCTCAGCTAACCACCTGCATCAGTTCCAAAGGGAACAGGATATATAAACAAGCCCGACCTTTGTGTGCAGCTCGTAAAATTGCTTCTTTGGTCAACAGATCTCAAGTGGATGCCAGATGAAAATTATTCAGGCTAAGTATAAGGCAGCTAAGCATAGGAATGTGAAGGCCTGGGAAAACGGAAAATTCAGAAACACTGGTTCTCGGGGGGCCCTCCCCAATTTTTCTGCAGCACTCAAAAAATTCTACGAAATATTTTTTTCCTTTGAAATGTGTAAAATACTTTTTAAATACAATATTGCATTCATTCAAAATGTATAGCATTGTTTCAGTTTTAACAATGGAAATGTCCCTTTTGAAATGCGTTAAATGCTTTTAAAGACAAGATTGTCCTCAACATGTATTGCGTGAAAAAGTCTGGGGAGGTTCGTTTTTTTAATGAGAAAAATAGGAACATTTCTATGAGCTCTGAATAAAACTCTTATGAAATATATGTTTTCCTTTTGGAATGAGTAAAATGTATTGGTAGCATAGGGTTACAGCAGTTTGCGACTCTCCCCTTTTAGTATTCATTATTTGCAATGTAGAAAATGAAGGCATTCATACTTTTACTTCTATGAGAGTGTCAATTAATACAATTTTTACATGCTACGTTTTAAAATTCTGCATTTTATATTGCCAAAGGAGCACAACAGGTTTAAAGTGATAGAACAGTAAGTACTGCATAGATTTCAATTTCCTCCCAAATCCCAGTGTGCCAGTGTGGTGTAGTGGATAAGAGCAGTGGTTTGGAGCGGGGGACTCTAATCTGGAGAACCGGGTTTGACTCCCCACTCCTCCACACGAGCGGCGGAGGCTAATCTGGTGAACTGGATTGGTTTCCCCACTCCTACGCACAAAGCCAGCTGGGTGCCCTGGGGCAAGTCACAGCTCTGTTAGAGCTCTCTCAGCCCCACCTACCTCACAGAGTGTCTGTTGTGGGGAGGGGAAGGGAAGGTAAGCCGGTTTGAGTCTCCCTTAAGTGGGAGAGAAAGTCGGCATATAAAAACCAACTCTTCTTCTTCATCCTATTTCTCCCAAAATTAACCTGGAAGAAGAAAAAAAGGTTTCCCCCTCATCTCATCCTAGGCAGGCTTCCCTCTCTTGCCACCAATGTGTACCTTATGGCTCTGTCAGGAGTGGCATCCTTCACTCCAGGTGAGACACAATCCCCATTGGGCCTCTTGCTGCTTCAGGGACCTGTCAGGGCTTGGAGGAATGAGGCCACTTAACCCAGATGCTGGGATCTTTGAAGGCAATGCTGAAAAATTACACTGACGGTACGTGTGGCTTCTGCTGTGTAATTTTCTGTGTCAGGCGACAGAGTTATGTCCCCGATCATTGCCATTATGAGATACTATCTTCAAGAAAAGCAAGCAAGCCAAAACAGAGAGAGAGAGAGAAAATCATGGTTTTAGAGAAGGAGATACAATACACATCCCGAGGGCAAAGAGATGACAACAATCATTCTTTTGTATGAAGTGGAAAAAAAAATAATTACGGAGGTAAAATATCAGGATGAAAATACTGCAAGCTCTAGACAAAATGCCTTATGTGCACTTTTTCAAAAGGACATGCGAGGCTCTGTTTAGCTTCAAGTTTAAGAGATGTACCGTAAACGCTTGTCTTGTCCAGAGGCGGGCCCCTGCCGATTCATCACTCGGGGTCTGTGTTACATTGTAATGTATCCTCCCATACACTAGCCTTTTGTTGAACAGGATGATCAAGCTGGTTGTTGTGCAGCAGAAGCGTCCAGTTAAAACAATTTGTACTGTGAGGGCAAATCAAAGACAGTTTGTTGGTGACAACAAGACTTTCCAGTACTGCCAAAGGCCTGTTTGTCTAGAGCACTGGTTCCCAGCCAGGGGTCCGTGGACCCCCAGGGGTCCGCGAGAACTAAATTAAGGTCCGCGAAACAAAGTTATAAACCCATAATAAATTAATCTTTTCAATTAAAAGTTCTCTATTATAAAATATATATTCAAATATTATTCTAAGTTTAATGTTTAACTAACAGTTATGATTAAAGTTTATTTTCAAATTCTTGGAATTTTTATTTTGAACCTTGGGGTCCCTGCACCGAACAAAAAAATCCTAGTGGTCCCTGGTCAAAAAAAGGTTGGGAACCACTGGACTCTAGAGGGTCCGTAGCATTGACTCGCAAAGATTTCTGACCATTGGAGCTTCTGGTCAAACTGGGTGACTGAAAGAGAGATCTTAGTAAAAGGTAATATCAGTTCGAAAAGAAAGGCTGGGACCCAAAGACTCACCCAATTACTTTGGCATGCTCAGGAGAACTAACTCTTGATAGGGGTTGCTTGAACAGCAACCCCAACAGTGCATGCAAAAATTCTCCTGAAATCAAGCAGACTTTCATTTCTGATGCGGCCCGGAGTTCTGCAGAAAAAAAGGCAAATGTTTCACAGGACATGTCAAAGTCCTTGGGTGCTCCTAAGGAGATTGTTTAGGTTTTGGCTTTATATTTGGATTGACACAATGCTGCTTATTAGGTATTCTTCAGTCGTCATCCAAAGATACTTTGAATTATATTGTTGAAGGCTTTCACGGTCAAAAGCCTCTGAAGATGCCTGCCACAGCTGCTGGCGAAACGTCAGGAAAGAAAATTCCAAGACCACGGTTACACAGCCCGGATAATCTACAAGAACCAATACTTTGAATTGTTAAAAAATCTTTATGGTTAGACCTGATCTTTCATTTTCAGCATTTTGTCCTATTTTTCTGTGGAGATTTCTGGCCCAACAGATATAAGCATGTTAAGAGGTTTAAACTTGCACTCAGATTCCAAATGCCATAGCTTTAATTCCTCCGCATTCCTTCACATCAACCAACTTTTGTTCCTGGCATTGTTAAATACTGTATTCCTTACTAAAAAAACAAAAACCATAGACAAATGATTCCTTTACTGTATTTACATTCAAAACGAGAACACTCTTTATGTTGTGTATGAATTAGACTGAGTAACACCAAAATCTGGCCTGTTACCAGATGTTATGTGGAAAGGAATTTACCTTATCTGATTCCTGTACATTAACCAAGATTATTTGTAGGATAAATGCCAGGGAACGGAAATTGTTTCATCTAGACATGAAATGGGCCATTGTTACTTCCAAGTTTATCACATTCATTCATACAATAAAGTATGAGCCTGGTACCAAGTCTACAGAATTAAAGAGTGCTCCTAACCCCCACACACACGCCAACAGCAGCCACTAGAAATATGAGGCTTCAGCAGAAGCAAGGAAGTCCTCACTGATTGCAGTTCTCTTTCCAGTGAGCACCCAGCCATACTTTTCGACATCTCGTCATTCTAGGATCGCCTGCTTTGTGCTGTAATAAGGCTGTTAAAATGGACTTTGAGACTTGCAAGGCATTTGAATTAGGGAGATCGTGAGTTCATTCAAGACTGCAGGAGGGACCCTTTCATGTCCTGAATGTACCTCCGACTGTTCTGGCGCTGAAGTCAGCTAAGCATCCTCCGGCAGGCAAAGGGGCTTTAACACCATGGCCTGAACGATACTTCCTCCCCTTTGTTTTAAACATCCAGAATGATTAAGAGTTCTGGAGAACTTGAAAGCTTGTGTAACTTCTGCCTGGGTGAGTTCTATGGGGCTAAATTGGGAACAGAACGTGCAAAACAGTTGTAAGATAAAATTTCCTTAAGTCAGAACCCTCCAACATACAGAACAATACAAGATTTATATAACTAAAACATACAGGTGTAAAAGAGAAGAGAAACATGGAACAGATGATGACTGAATTTTAGTAAAGCAGCTGGTTGTTTAGGGTTGCCAGGTCCCTCTTTGCCATCGGCAACCCCGTGGTTGTTGTTGGCAATGACATCGTGGTGAACCAAGTCCAACTTCTCCAGTACATTCAATGACAGATTCTACCAATGCACTCCTCTTGTAAAAGGCAGCAAACTGGTCATCACAGAAACCAGGCTACAGTCTTCAGCTTGAGAATTATAGCCCTGCAACAACAATAAGATCCCAACAATAATACCAGTCATACTAAATTTACCTCCACCCCCGTTAGCAATTAACTTTTCACGTACAACATTTTCAGTTACCTTATGCAAGGTGATAAGAGCCCAGGAAATCTTAGCCAACTCCCCAGCAAACAGGCTTCCTCAGCTGCTGACCTCCATTCACTGACTCAGCCCCTCCTGGGCTAAGCCAGCTCCTGGGCTAAACCAACTAAACCAGCGTGGTGTAGTGGTTAAGAGCGGTGGACTCTGATCTGGAGAACCAGGTTTGATTCCCCGCTCCTCCACATGAGCAGCGGAGGCTAATCTGGTGAACTGGATTTGTTCCCCCACTCCTCCACATGAAGGCAGCTGGGTGACCTTGGGCAAGTCAAACTCTCTCAGCCCCACCTACCTCATAGGGTGTCTGTTGTGGGGAGAGGAAGGGAAGGTGATTGTAAGCTGGTTTGAGTCTCCCTTAAGTGGTAGAGAAAGTCGGCATATAAAAACCAACTCTTCTTCCTCCTTGGGGTTTCACTTGCACGATGTTGCATGTCATTTGGTTGGTCCCAGGAAAAAGGATTGTGTGCATTGTGTTCTTAGAACTACAGAGACCTGGATAAAAATCCTCACTCAGCTATAAAACTCACTGATAACCTAGGCCCAGTCCCTTTCTGTCAATCTAACCGACCTCACAAGGTTGTTGTAATGGCAAAACTGAGGAAGGGGAACCATGCATGCTGCCCTGAGCTCCTTGGAAGAAAAATGGGATAAAAATGGGACATCTTTGTAGAAGAAGAAATGGTCCTGTGCAGAGTTTTGAACGATGCTTTCAATAGTTAACCTGCCTTGCTTGCATCAGGTACACTTGTGATTTTATTTTTCTAACTCCTAATAAACCTCTGGGGCTCACTTTGTGCCAGGGTTTCTGCTGAACAGGATTCTCCATTTTAGTCTTATTTGTCTTATGCATTTATTTGATGGATTTCTGCACATCACACAGACAAATATGTTCAATAACTGTGCAGTGAAACTGTACAGAGGAGGGCGAACTTGGAGATAAAGCAAGCAAAGAAGGGAGAAAAATAATCTTTATTGGAGGCAATCTGCTTTGGTTCTATACAGTGTATTACTGACGAAAATGAGACGCTTGTTGCAGATTGGCAGTCGTGGCTCTCTAGGGAACAAAGGTCAGAGCAACGGACGAGAAAAACAGATACGCCACATCTGTTCCCTGTGACGCAACTCGTACCAGCAATCTCATATATGGATTCCAGCTCAAGTTCTTATTAAAGTGTTATAATCCTGCTGTTCTTGTAAGAAACTTATTCCCAGTTGTTTTGAACTTCCTGATGTGAAAGCCTGCTTCCTTTCAGATGGCATAAGTGGGGAAAGAAGAATAAAGATTCTAAAATGCTAACCTTGCAAGCCAGATGTATAGGCACTTGACACATGACATGTCTTCCATATAGAAGATGGCATGGAATGCTTATGCAGATAACCGTATGTGATGGTCATGTATATGTGCGACTTGTTTATTCACTGCAGATATAAACAAATGCTAAGTCCCCTGTTATATTTCCATACACATAGCTCTGTGGTCATGGAAGAGGGATGTGTAGATTTTGCAGTATGGAAATAGCTGCACAAAGTAGATTTTTCACTGCAATTCACACATTAGCCAGTACATTTCCACATTACTTTCCAATGTGTACCAGGGCCACTAGGGTTGCCAGGTCCCTCTTGACAACCGGTGGGAGGCTTTGGGGGTGGAGACTGAGGAGGGTGGGGTTTGGGGAGGGGAGGGATTTCAATGCCATAGAGCCCAATTGCCAAAGCAGCCATTTTCTCCAGGTGAACTGATCTCTATTAGCTGGAGATCAGTTGTAATAGCAGGAGATCTCCAAATAGTACCTGGAGGTTGGCAACCCTAAGGGCAACAATGAAAATCACTTGAACTGATTGACCCATTACCGAGTACCCAGGTTGGGTCAAGATGTAACACAATCAGACATGCGTTGCAGTTTTTCCTCAATTGCGGTGCTTGCAGTGCCTGATTTAGATCAGGGCTTCATCCTTCCCCACTGTACCACTTTCCCCACCTGAAACAGTCCCGAGGAAATCCACATGTCCCTTGTGACATGCCCAAGTTGCCCCAATAGGCTCCATCTAAATAAACTGAAGACATTAGTTGAAAACTGAGTCTCATAAAAGCAATATTTGTTGGGCATGATCACTGTCTGATCAAGTGGGAATTCTAAATAATCTGCAAATCAGAAGAGACCATATAATAAATGTTGACTAACTGCCCTCCTTAAGGACATGAGTTCTAAATTTGTCACACTTCTAGAGTTGCCAACCTAGAGTTGCTACACTATAATCCTTACCCCTAGTGGGAAGTGATGTCTTTTACCCTTCGTGGGAAATAATAATGATTTGGCAATTTTTGAAATCTTACCCATTATGGGATAATATTTGAATGAATGAATGTACAAGAGGACTTTGAAGGACTGATGAAGATCTGTTCATTGTGAACTCGAAACTATCGTCTCCTCATTGGGAACCTCTCTTCATTGGGAACCTCGTTGAAAATCCTCTGGATACCACTTCTCCTACAACTGAGAGAGACTCTACGAACATTAGCTATGTCATTTAGACACTTTTTTCCACCTTGTACAGTCACGTTGTTTGTCTTAGCTTGTATGTTTTAGCTTAGTAATGTATATAGTGTGTAATACTGTTGTTACGTCATTTGGTAGCTTATAAAGTTTTTTGCACTTTGTATACACATCGCTCCTGTACTGAGTTCCTTATCCTCCCGATATTAGTACAGGGGTGTCTATTTCTCCCCCCCCCCAACCTCCAGGTAATAGCTGGAGATCTCTATGGCATTGAAGTCCCTTCCCTCCCCAAACCCCGCCCTCCTCAGGCTCCACCCTAAAAACCTCCCGCTGGTGGCAAAGTGGGACCTGGCAACCCTATTCTGCCAGGACCTGTGCGTTTTCTCCCTTTTGTTGTGCAAATCCTGCCATATGCTGCTGCTTCTGGCGGATGGGACAGGATCAGCTCCCAAGAGCGTGGCACCAGGCTGGCAGGAAAAAACTGTGCACCTGACCCCAGGCAGGCCATTGCCACTTATCACTGCACCAGCCCAAGTAATAGGAGACCTGCTAAGATCAAAGCCAAATTCAATAAAGCATATTCATTGTGCCAAAGTCCACCCACTGATAAGGTTGCATCATGACTTTCGTCACAACCCCCCCCCCCATCAGTTTGACTAGCTTAAAATATCAGCAGTGATACAGTAAAGCAACACCTGCCACGGTATAACAAAATTCCCCAGGCTTAGGAGTCTTCCTCAGTTAATGACTATGTTTAAGCTTTAATTAACCTTCTTGCCTATCATTGTGCACATACTCACCAGGAACAGAGTATAATGAATTACTGGTTGTTAATTGATTGATTTTTAATGTCGCCTCTTTCCCTGAAGAGCATCAATTTATACCACTACACAGATACCAGATTGAAACCCATTTAAGAGTCAGAGATCAAACTGGGATAACTCTGTTATCTCTTATTAATATGCTGCTCAGAAGAGAGGAGCTGGCAGTAGCTGTAGCTGAATGTTCAGAAATAAATTACCACACACCTTGCTAAAAGAGCAGCTATCTGAGAATGTCCAAGACTCACATCCGCGGTCCTCTTAAGCTATTCTGGTGTCTTTGGTGTCAAGGCAGCAATGCTGGGCTGATGGAAATATGCTTAAATTATAATCCTGAACATACTTGTCAGTGTGTGTGTGTGTGTGTTAAGTGCCATCAAGTCGCTTCCAACTCATGGCGACCCTATGAATGAAAGTCCTTTCAGTTTCTTCCTCATCAGCATCTGTAGTTGGGGCATAAACTTGAATGATGCTTATGTTGATAGGCTTTCCCTGATGTCTGATTGATATTATTTGGTCAGACTTTGCATTATAGCTCCTGACTGCCTTTGCTACGTCTTGCCTCACTATTAAAGCAACTCCGTTTCTTCTCTTTTTGTCATTCCCTGAATAAAACACTTTGTAATTTTCTGATTGAAAATGTCCTAATCTAGTCCACTTTAATTCTCTTACTCCCAGGACTGAAATGTCCATACGTTCCATTTCTTGTTTAACAATTTCAAGCTTACCCTGATTCATGCTCCTCACATTCCATGTTCCTATTATATGCGTCGAACAGCTTCGGACTTTCCTTTTGCATCTATTCATGTCAACCACTGAACGTCCTTTCGGCTTTAGTCCAATCGCATCATTAAGAACAGCGCTACTTGTACTTTTCAGTAAATCTACTTAATATTCAGGCACAAGTGCAGAATAAATTCTTAGCAATCCAAAACAATAAGGTCCCTTATTCTTTATTAAATGAATGAACTCTGGACTGTTTGTCAACATTTTCCTCAGATTCCTCTAAAAGGTATTTGCCATGCAGAAACTTCCTCACGTACCTGAAAAAAAATCTCGACACAAAGAGAATGCTGACATGCATGCCTATGGCTTCTGTTCTCCACCATCAAAGATTTGTACACATACCAGATCAAGGATTATGGGGCAAATCTCCCGGGTCGGTGAGGTAAGAAAATCAGTATAAAGTCACATCTTCAGGTCTAGATAGGCCCATTAAATGCAGCCACATGCCAAGGAGGATTCAGGATTGCATTATACTCAAGGGGAACTCACAGGGAGTTGATTCTGTTTTTGTTGAATTCATTAACAACTCTTCAATTTGTTTTTGCTTGTTGCTATGTGCTTCAATGGGGAAGGCAGCTGTCAGGTAATAAGACATTTACTAGGGTCAGCTTACAAATAAGAGTTGTATTTATTTATTTTTACCCCACTGTTCTCCCTAGTAGGGAGCTTTTTTTTGCCATCTAGTCACAGCTGACTTACGGCGACCTTGTATGGTTTTCAAGGCCAGAGACGTTGGAGGTGGTTTGCCATTGCCTGCCTCCGAGTATTCCTTGGAGGTCTCCCATCCAAATACTAGCCAGGGTTGGGGCTGACAGTGTGTGACTGGACCAAGGTCACCCAGCAAGCTTCCATGGCATGATTGGGGATTTGAACCTGGGTCGACCAACAAGGAATACCAAGGTTGCTGTGCAGAGGAAGGCACTGGCAAATCACCTCTGTTAGTCTCTTGCCTTGAAAACCCCAAAAGGGGTCGCCATAAGTCGGCTGCGACTTGACGGCACTTTACACACACACACTCCCAGGTCCTAGTCTAACACCTTAACCACTGTACCACGCTGGCTCTGAGTAGGGAGCTTACAAAATACAAAAAGTACAATTTAAATGCATAGAAATAACAAAGAGTACAATACTGATTCTGGGCTGGTTCTGGATCCAGGAGACTGGCTCACTCAGGGACCCAAGCTGCAAGCCAGGGGCGGAGAGACCTTTGGGTATTGCTCTTTCACTCTCACCAAAAGGTTTGTGCCTCTGGCCACAGTCACACTTAAATGCCTGAAACAGGAAAGGAAACAGAAGCTCAGCCCAGATCTTATTCAGCTGGCAGACATGTTCTCCAGAGCATACTGGCTGAGGGTAAAACCAATTTCAATAGCCCACTAACACTCTTCACCGTGGCAAACATGAACTACTATGGCTCTGTTTTTACTTTGGCTGTTACCGCACTAGGTATTCCCAGCGATGTATCAAGAGTTTGGAAATGTTATAAAAAACATCGCTTTAAAAGGGTTTTTAGATGCCACGGCTAAAAAATGGTTGGAAGACGTCTTCACAGCTAAAGGGGCCAAACAAAGTGCGAACAGCATTTTTTATAACAGTTTCAAACTCTTAATACATCGGTGGGAATACATAGATAGTGCAAGCAGTATTTTTTTATAACATTTTCAAACTCTTAATACATCACTGGGAATACCTAGTGCGGTAACAGCCTTTGTTTCAGACCTGCATAACTTATGGCCCACCACAGCTGCTTTGCAATATATTGTGGCCACCAGAGTCTCAATAAACTTTGTTCTGCTGCGTGCCTGGCACTGAAAATTGGGGAAGGGGTGCCAAGCCATAAGGTAGGGTTGCCAGGTCCCTCTTCGCTGTTGGCTGGAGGTTTTTGGGGCAGAGCCTGAGGAGGGCAGGGTTTGGAGACGGAGGGACTTCAATGCCATACAGTCCAATTGCCAAAACAGCCATTTTCTCCAGTTGATCTGATCTCCATCGGCTGGAGATCAGTTGCAATAGCAGGAGATCTCCAGCTAGTACCTGGAGGTTAGAAACCCTACCATAAGGTCACTTGGCAGTTTGATAGGCTGTCTTCGGCATGCTGACGGTGCACTCCTAAGCAGAATCACAGCCTTCTAAGCTCATTAACTTCAGTGGATTTAGAAGGGTGTCATTCTGCTGGGATTGTACTGTGAGTCCCAGATTGTTCAGGCTTGCTTTATTAAATGACTGAGTGGTAATCATGGCCACACTGAAGAAAACTGGAGAATTACAGAATAGGAGGGAGCATATGCCGACAGATGAAAGTGTCAGATGGGGTGGGGGTAGGGGGAGCTGAGAGGACTGAAGGCAGATTACACAGAGTAAGCCAGTACAATTTACAGGATGGGGTACTCAATAAACAATGCAATAGGATTAAAGTTTTATAGAATCAATCAGAAATCTAAAAACAGAACTGAAGTCAATTGTAAGTCTTAACATGGCACGTTAATTGATACAAAATCACATAGTAGGATCCTAGTCTTAGTAAGTTTAACACAGTAGTATAAACCACAGACCCTAATAATTTATCTAAGTAACTTTGTGAATCATTTAGTGCAGTGCGACTCTGTTGTCTGCATAGAAAAGCTCTCGAATAATCCAGTTTTAGATAGTTTGCCGACATCCAGGAGAGTGGGAGCCTTCCAGACCTCCTCAGGCAGGCTGTTCCACAAGGGAGGAGGACACAACAGAGAAGGCACGTGTACGGGCAGTTGCTGATTTGCCCCTTTGCAGGTTGGCACCTGCAGAAGACCTTGCTCAGATCAGCCAAGCTGTCATGGCAGAGCATAGGGGGAGAGGTGGGCTCACAAATATAAGGGTCCAAGGCCATGAAGAGCATTGTTCTCTTCCAGCCGTGTTTCTGTTAAGCAAGCCAGGTCAATTTCTTCTTCCAGCAACATCTCTTAGAGGTGTGCAATTTACTGGGAAGCTCCATGGATTCCGATGAAAGCCCTCTTTCTAGTCCACCTAATGCTTTTGGAAGGGGTGGCAGCTCAGTGGTAAAGTGCTTGGCTCTGCAATCAATCCCTGGCATCTCCAGCTGAAGGATACCAGATAAAAGGTGCTGGATGCAACCTCTCTGTGCCTGAGACCCCAGAGGACTGCTGCCAATCAGAGTAGACAACGGGCAAGTTGGATCAGTGGTCTTAGTATAAAGCTGCTTTATGACTAGGAGCCACTGGCCGATTTAACTAAGGTTAGGCAGCCCCTTCCCCAATCTTTCTCTTTGTGACTTTTCAGAAGTCTTTGCCTGTTTAAAAGTTATTACCAAGGAAATAGTGGGAAAGAACACATTACAACATTGTTACCGCTGACATAATACCAATAGTTCTCTTCCCTACATATGAGATCAATCAGCTGATGGTGCCATCTTGGCTTCAGGGTAGTACTAACACCAGAGACCTATTTCAGGGGGGTGGGGAGGCTTTGGGACTAGAGAGTGAAAGATGATGTTTCTCTTCAGATAGGCAATGCTGCCACCTGCTGCACAGATCGAACCACCACTTCATTTGTCAGGCAGTGGTTCCCAACCTTTTTTTGACCAGGGACCACTAGGACTTTTTTTGTTCGGTGCAGGGACCCCAAGGTTCAAAATAAAAATTCCGACAATTTGAAAATAAACTTTAATCATAACTGTTAGTTAAACATTAAACTTAGAATAATATTTGAATATATTTTATAATAGAGAACTTTTAATTGAAAATATTAATTTATTATGGGTTTATAACTTTGTTTCGCAGACCTTAATTTAGTTCTCACGGACCCCTGGGGGTCCACGGACCCCTGGTTGGGAACCAGTGGTCTAGATTCAATATTTGGAACATGGGCAACACATTGCAACTATGCTCTCTAAAATAAGGGACACCTGTGGTATTCTGTAGAGGTGCTGTGTTTTAGACTACGGGGCCAAAATAAGCCTCCCATAAATCAG
Source organism: Euleptes europaea (assembly GCF_029931775.1). NCBI lineage: Eukaryota > Metazoa > Chordata > Lepidosauria > Squamata > Sphaerodactylidae > Euleptes > Euleptes europaea. Next base: position 24,351,074 of record NC_079318.1, read on the forward strand.
GCATCCAGTGAAACTGCCTAACCCCCATATTTTGGGATTGTACATGTTATCCTCACAAAAATACATAAAAAATGATGATCCCCTCCATTATGTACCCACAGTGGTTTGTGCAGTGTACATCTATACTGTATGCTTTCCTGTTTGAGCTCCACATCTGCATTTACTAGCCGTACAGTAAAGAAGGCACAAACCTTGACCTTACTTTCCTAAGTACTAGCAAAGATAATTATCATCCCGTTAGCAAACTGCAATTAGGGAGGGGAATATCAGATTGGAAACTCTTCCACCCTGGCTTATGTCTGCCTTTGCCCTTAATATTTCTTAGCCTTTAAAAAAATTGAATTTTGCAAATTGATGCTAGACACCTTGGCACTATTTCAGCTTGGAAATATTTTCAGTAATAATAAATAATCTCATTTCCACACATTGTATCCAGTTCCATAGGTTCAGCATTCCTCACTGAGACCTTGCCCCATATTCTCCATTTTCAGATTTACATTTTCTAGCCAATAGACATGTCCACGTGGTTAGCATGCTTCACTGGCATTTTTCTGTCTAGTTTTACTTTGTAAAAATACACCCTTGTTCAAATAGAAAATGCCACCCACTGACCTTAGCTGGAAGAGGACACCGCAGAGCCAATGGGCAGTAGAAGCTCAGGGTAGGCAGCCTCCCATAATTGCTCCTGCCAGTGAGCAAACCTGGCCTGAAAACCTTTTTGAAGGGTCATGCAGGTGCATTCTGAATGGTACTTTTATTTATCTATACTGTTTGATACAGCATGATCTCAGTGCTGTCTTGTTGGAAAGTGCTAATAAACAAAACAAAATGGAGACGCGCCTCTTTGATGTTGGGTGTTCTGCTTTGTAACATTTCTAACATGGTTGTTTAGCCTTTCCTATTAAAAAAATACAGCCTTTATAGGTAGCAGTAAAGATTACGCTAACCTGTATCTGTTCACACATTAAAGGAGGCAGAATTCTGAATATGGACCAGGTCTGGGTCTAATGCGGTGGTTAAACAGTTCACAGGTCTCATGCCAGTATTCTGCACCTGAGAAAGTAATAAGCCATATGCCTTGCCTTTCAAAAGGAATGCAGACCTACTGTGGGGAACAAGCAGTATCAGGGTTGCTCCATCGTCTACCAATCTGCTTCCAGACCCAATTCAAAGTTGTTTTTTGATCATCTTTCTACAAGGACCTGGTGGCCTCTACTCATATGAACCCACCACAGCTAAGATCTACAGCTGGTGGTTTGATCTGTGTGCCCTATTCAGCAGAGGTGATTTTAGAGGGCATATGACATAGACTTGGGGGGGGTGTTGTTATGGTGCTCAGGCTTTGGAATTCCCTTCCCCAGGAAGTTTATCTAGCCTCTTTACTCCAGGCAAGATGTAAAAATTGATTTTGGAGCTTTTGGAGTTTTTTGCATTTTTTTTAAAAAAACCACAATTTATTTCCATACTATTTAATCTGCAAATTTGTCTACCATTTTATTGATGCCCAAACTGTCTTAATTCTGTTCCAATGTAACACTGTTTACCTGCTGCTGTATTTGCAGTTTTCCCCACTCCTGTACAGTTTTAGCCCACCCTTACTTCAAGAAGCTCAGCTAATGTTTTTCCTTAAAGTTGGATACATTCACCAGTGGAAGAGGGAGGGTTTCTATCACTGCCCACCTCACTTTGTTCCCAGTGTTCCTGACTATCCCCAGGAGAAGACTTTCATAGAACTTGCTGGGTTGCAATGGAAGAGGGAGGGAGGAAAGTAATTCTCTGCTGGTGGAAGTGCCTTTCATCAGTGGAAAATGACCTTTTGATCCAACCCATTGTTTTATCCATCTAATATAACTGTAATTTTTTTCTCATTTTATATGTGAATTATTGTTCACCATCTTCGGTCTGCATGTACTAAAAAAGGAGAATTTTCCACCTCAGAGTTAAATGAACAAACAAAAATGTATTCACACAGAGCCAGTGTGGTGTAGTGGTTAAGAGCGGTGGACTCTAATCTGGAGAACCGGGTTTGATTCCCCACTCCTCCACATGAGCAGCAGGCTCTACTCTAGTTAACTGGGTTGGTTTCCCCACTCCTCCACATGCAGCATGCTGGGTGACCCTGGGCCAGTCACATTCCTCTCCGAACTATCTCAGTCCCACCTACCTCACAAGGTGTCTGTGGGGGGAGAGGAAGGGAAGGAGATTGTGAGCTGGTTTGATTCTCCTTTAAAAAGGTAGAGAAAATCGGCATCTAAAAACCAACTCTTCTTCTTCTCAGTCTATTGTGATCAGCACCAGTTTAGACAATTTAGAGACAGATTACCCAGCACAACTAGTCAGTCTCCAGTATCAATGACTTTTAAAGTCTACAAACAACACTAACGCACATAATTTTTTTGCATTTTCCATGGCAAATAGTAATAAATTTACATTTTGTTAGGGGACAAGAACAGTGACCGGCAAAATAAATCCTGTGGCTTCTCTCAGCATTTATAATTCAACAGATTGAAAATCCCTGCTTTTTTTCCAGAGATGTCAGAAATAGCAGAATGAATGCCCTGCCCTGGAGCAAGACACTTGATAAGCATCTTCTTCTCAGAAGAGAAGGCAAATACATATCCATTTCCAATTAAATATTCCTCTAAGCAATTATGCTGATCAAATACATGAATAAGAGATGAGCTTGTAAATGATAGGCACAGTTAATTTCATTCAGCTGGTGGTTATAGCACTACTTCGATAAGCACTTAATATGTCATTTCAAGCTTCAATGAGAAATATAAATACAATTAATATAGTCAAACAAGGAAGCCTTATGTGCATACAAGATGTTTCTGCTACTGATCAACCGAAAATTGTAATAATGGAGGTCATTTGCCTCCAGCGTTATTAAACCATGTTGGCACTGGGCTTTTCCTTGACTTATTGCTGTTCATTCAGAATTTTAGTCCTCCCAAAATCTCACATCATCATCCTGTATCTAATGCTGAACCTGGCCCCTGTGCAGACTAATAGACCAAGAGAAGGGGGCCAGGTTCATAAAGGGGGTATTCTTCTGAAGACCTGAGGGACTCCCCAGGCGAGCAGAAAAATGAGACCCCGCCTCAAAACAAGGCATGTCTACACTTGCACAGACAACATAAACTGACTGCATGGAGAGGAAGGTGAGGAGTCAACTGAACAGAGCTGCTGGAGAGCCCACTGCTGATGCCAGCCACACCTCTCCTCTGCAATCAGGCAAGGAGAAGCAGGAGCTGCTGCTGCTACCAGTCTCATCACCACCACCTTTCCTCTGTGTGCTGAAGAAGAGGACCGGGAGCCAGAGCCGCTGTCACCACCCCCTGCTGCAGAGGTAGCAGCACCAGAAAACCCCCAAAACAGAGAGCAAAGGAGGACTGCCAAGGGAGACGGTTGAGAGGGAGCTGCTGACACAAGAACCAGCTAGGCTGAGTCGGCAGCTCTGCAGGTAAGAGGGGGAGCTGCTGCCACTCCCCACCATCATAGAATCATAGTTTGAAGGGACCCCCAGGGTCATCTAGTCCAACCCCCTGCACAATGCATGAAATTCACAACCACCTCCCCCCACACCCCCAGTGACCCCCACTACATGCCCAGATGACCAAGATGCCCTCCCTCTCATCATCTGCTTAAGGTTATAGAATCAGCATTGCTGACAGATGGCCATCTAACCTCTTCTTAAAAACCTCCAGGGAAGGAGAGCTCACCACCTCACGAGGAAGCCTGTTCCACTGAGGAACCGCTCTGTTAGAAAATTCTTCCTAATGTCTAGACGGAAACTCTTTTGATTTAATTTCAACCCGTTGTTTCTGGTCCGACCTTCTGGGGCAACAGAAAACAACTCAGCACCCTCCTCTATGTGACACCCCTTCAAGTTCATCGCAGGCTGAGCAGTGGGCAGGAAGGCAGAGGAGGGGGAGGGGACACCCCCCCCATGAGTCTTGCAGGTTCCCCACTTGTTAATATATAATAGACAAAACTTTCCATGCTGGATCAGGTCAAGATCTCCCTAGTCCACCATCCAATTTCCATCAGCTAGCCTCTAGAACCTCACATTCAGGACATCATGGTGTTACCCATCCCATTATTTATCCTCAGCATCGATATTCCGCAGAAGATTCCTTCTGAAATGGGAAGTTCCACTGAGATGTTCAAAAGAAAGTAGGCAGACATAACACAGATTACCTGCTCCTCCCCACAGCATTTGTGAGCTATATATGCTGTGGACTATGGAAAAAGTAAAGATCAGTATGCCTGTACATTTTTTGTTGTAGAAAATAGAGTACCCACATTTTCTACAACTAACTTACTAGTACCATTGATATCATTTTTGTACATTTTTTGTGGCAATAATATGCAATACATAGCACAAAATGCTAGTTACTGTAGCATTCTATTGGATGTTTGAGCAAACCAGAAGCTTGGATGATTAGCACAACCCTCCACCGGTATTTTGGAAGACTCGACTTTTTACTAAATAGTCATATATTGCAGCACCTGCTGCAAATGTTTGCAACCATGCACATTTCATTTGTATTTCAAATCAAAACCTACTGATTGCTTATAAAGCTGTTTTATAACTGAAACACAGTCTACTCTGACAGTCAGCAGATTGCCAAGGGATTTTTTTCCTGGCCTTGCTAGCTAAGAATCTTTTAACTAGAGCTGATGGATATTAAACCTGAGATCTTAAACCTGTAAAGTATGTGCTTCAACAACACATTTTTTTAAATCCCATCTTTTCCCTAGAGCTGTGTACCCACCTCCGTTCTTTCCTCCTAAGAAGCAGCTTAGATTAGAAATGAGTGACTCAGTGAGCTTCATGGTTGAGGGGGTATTTGGACAATGGTCTTCCTGTGCCTAATTCCCCACACTAACCACTACACAACACTGGCCTTCCCTAAATAAAATTGAGGGACACTTCTCCATTAAATGTAACCCAAGTCGCAGTTCAAAACTCAAGCCTGCACGTCACTATTGTATCATTTTCACCTGATTTTTATTCAAAGGGGATGGTTCTTACATGCATATAGATTTAACAAAACAAAGCAAATTCTGAAATTTTCAGGGAGCGCGTTTTAATCCACATTTGTCTGTGTTAAAACACAAAGACTGTCCACAAATTTAAACTTATATCACTGGTCTTGTTCAGAGATAATTTGGCCTCCATATATTTTCAGACACATTAGTAGAAACAGAAACTACTGAACACCAAGAATATACAGAGTTGCTCAGATACTCATAAGAGCTCTACAAACAACTCTTGGGAGATCCACCTGCAGAAACCTAATAAGTAAGAGATGAGGAGCTTGACTATTAATTGAAAGACAGTTGCTTAGGTCTGCTGAGATGGCAGGATAAGCATTCCTAGGGAAGACATTTTCTTCAGCATATACAAGAGATGTGCAACAGCTACAAACTGTAAACCGCATCTGCTGCTGTAACTTCCTTTGGTGTTAATGTCTACAAGCTATCAGTGCATACTATGGTGAACCCCATCCCCTAAAGCATTTTCCTCACCAGCATTTTCCTCACCAGCCTTTGGAAGGCAACAATGAGCAAATCCAGTTACTCGAGCAGACATGGCTGCTACCCAGCCCCTCTCACAAAGAGGCAAAACTACCTTGTGTACAAGGTGTACCTTGACCAACAACAGTATGCATTATACCACGCTGCTGCCTAGACCAAATATTTTTGGAGTGTGGCGAGATTTTCCGGTGCCTTTCTTCCATGAAAGTGAATGTCATGAACGCTCTCGAGATTATGCTTACTTTAACTGCAGTCAGTTGTCAAGCAATAGAGGCAACGGATTTCCTCTGTATCTAAAGACTGTGACAGTGAAATAAAGCCTTTAATACAACCCTCACAAGTTGGTGTATACTTAATGAACCATACTGCCTATCAAAAGACCCTTATAACCATCTGAGCCCCGCCTACTTTAGCAAAAAAAAAAAAACCCTATGCCCACATTATACCCAATTGCACCATATGCAGAGCTAGACAGGACTGTTACAGTTAGGCCTATGTTACAGTCCTTACCAGGCTGCTGCTCCTTCATCCTATGCATGCCTCCCCTCCCACAAACGCCCAATTCCCATTTGTGGTGACCCAAAAACTCCTTGATACTTATGCAGTGTTGCTTTTCAACCAGTCGTGCCCTTCTCTTGATTATACATTGGGAGAGTTTCACATCATGAAATCTGTTCCAGGGGTTCATGCAACTGGCTGATCCAGCAATGTGTAAAACTCTGCTTCATTTATGTTCCCACTGATAATGTCAGCAGGTAGCAAATCTGTGCAAGTTATATGCCTGCCCCTCGATTCATACCACTGGTTGCTGTCCACAGAAGGTTTGTGTGCATGCCAGGAAATGATATGCACAGTCATACGCTCTGAAGCTTCTGGCACAGCAGTTTCCCACAGCCTATCAAGCATGCATATTTTTAAAGTGAAGAACACCTCTTTACATATTTGGTTGCAGGAAGCACTGTTGCAAAATCCCCATGTCCCCACATTTGCCCTGTGCACACTGCTCCTTTGGTAGTCTGTATGTTATCTGCAGCCATCGCACTCCTCTGCCTCCAATCAGTCAGAAAATATATACGCAGTCCATTACAAACTTATCAGTATTTGTCTTAGCTAAGGATCTGCAAAATCACTGGAACTGCTATTAGTAAGACAGTGAATCCCTCCCCTCACAACCTTCTCTCAAGATATCAGAGACAGAATTCTGCACATTATTTTTGTTTTCTGAGAAACAGCTTCCTGTTCAGAAATCCAATAATAGAACTGTTGTGCTCACCCCATCATTTGTACTCTTGCAGAACCAGCTAATACTTGTTAGAGGTTACGCTTTGTCATACTCATTATGTTTAAATATGCCACTCATTTTTGGATCATAATATGTTATGTCACTAGGTGACTTCCTTAATCTAAAATTTCACAAGAGGACCTTCAGAGGAAATGGGCTACATGTAGTTTATCCAACTACATTCCTAGTTATATCAACCCCTCCTCTTTTTCTTTGCCTTCTAAGTTATTTGCAAGGCATAATTAGCCAAAGGGGATTGTGGTGCGGTCAGAAATTTGAAAAAGGTTATAGACATGCATGTATATAAACATGTATTCTGTATATACACAATCTTTTGTAAGAAAAGACCCAAGGCGTTAAAACGTCAGACCACAGAGGTAGTACTTTCAGGATTAATACGCATCAGTCTTGAAGCATTCCTCAGATCTTGCAGTTGCTTAGCTGGCTTTCCAACCCCTTCTTCAAATCTCTTCTCCACTACAGGAAGGACAGTTTCGTAAAGGAAAGATGCATTCTGCCTGATGAAGGCTTTCTTCTCAGGGTCCTGTTCGCACCGTAAACTATAGTCAACATGCTGGACAGCTACAAGGATAATCTCCAACAGGCTTTCCAGCAGGACCATGTGCAATTCTGGGAAGTACAGTTTGAGTGCTTCCTCCAAGAAAGCCATGGTCTGTTTGGTGAAGGCCACCACGGTGTAGCTAAGATTCACCCAGCAGTCGTCGCCGGTGTACTGGTCAAAACTGGTCACGCCGCAGCTCCGCATCTCCTCCCTAAGCTTCCCTAAAGCCTCCGGGGTCATCAGGTTCATTCTCCGCCACATCTCCTCAGAGTTACGGTGCTTTGTGGCCTCGATGATGATATCCTTGTAGCTCTGCAAAGCGCCTTTGATATCCTTCACAAGCAGGGTGTGGATGATGAAGGTCAGATCCAGGCCAATCTCGCTGAGCTGTTTGCAGTGTTCCTTTGCCACCTACAAGAACAAATGATACTGTTAACTACCCCACAGCTTGAGGAGGTTACACCAAAGAGAGCCATTGCAACGCTCTAAAAGGTGGATAATTAGCATCCCTTTATGCATTGAAGGAAAAACAATACATTGAGCAAGATGTTTTTTAAAAGTTGTCAATTTCTACTTTTTAATAAAGTGAGTGGCTGCATGGATAATTTTGGAAACATCTAGTTATATCGGCAATTTTCTTTCCCCCTATCCCCCTTCTCCATTCAGTGAAGGCTTCCTTGGATTTTTTAAAAAGCCTACACAGTCATCCTTCAAGGAAATTCTACATTAACCCTGCAATCTGCCACATTTTTTTGGCCCCACATGAGTAGCAATAATTTTCAGGAAGGCTCCCAATGGCAAACTTCCTCTTGCATGAAGCTAGAGCCAAAAAAAGAGCATGGAAGAGGGAGAGAATCGTATCTAACATTCACATCTTGGTTCTGTGTCAGGCACACAGCTAAATCATGGATGCTACATATATTTCTGTATACATTCTCAATCTTCACAGAGGCTTCTCGGCCACCAAAAATAAAATAAAAGGAATTTAACGTATAAAAGAAGGAAAATGCCCCCATTGAAAACAGCGAGACTGTTGGCTACTGTCGTGGCTACTGTCGTGGCTACACCACTGCCGGAAGGAGCATTCCCAGGGTGAAAGGGGTTAGGAAACTACCGAAAGGCAGCTCTGCCCCAGGAACGCCCTGAGAACGCCTCCCAGGACGCCAGCACAGGGACTTGCGCCACTGGAATGCTGCCATGAGGCAGCACCTTGCACCCGAGCCGCAGCGTGGTGTCCCAGCGCTGGCGTGGAAGCTACTCTTGATGGCATAAGTGCCCCTTATCATGGATTAAATGGGCACTTATGCGGGCACGAGGACACGACAACTCCTAAGGAGCTTGGGGGGGGGCCTTCAGGATTGCAGCCATAAAGTTAACTAGGATTAAGCCCCATTAAAACTAAGTGCACAATTTACTTGTGATTGCTTGTCCTATCGTTTTCAACTAACTTCAGGTTGGACAAGGGCCACACGCTCTATTAGAAAACCTGATAATAAATACCACTAGGAAAGGAATAAAGTGGTCCAAACTCAGCAATTATTTACACCACAGCTGCCATTCTGGCTAGGAGCAAAAAACAACCAAGCAAAACACAGCCCAGATTCTACTGCACCATGCAACGGCAACAGGAGTGCCCTCTCTCAGCAGCAGTATAAGAGCTATCATGGCAGCTGCTTTCCTCCCAGAAGTGTTGATTTTATCAGATTCCTGCTGCAGTTGCTGCCACATACCCTGCTGGGCTGTAGTTGACAAAGGCAAGAAGCAGCAAGGGAAACAATTTAGCAACCACTCCCCATCCACATTCCCACAACTCCTGCCACTTCCTGCCCTTGCTTCTAGGCAGCACAGATACTATTGTGTAGGTCACAAAAATGTACAGCAGCCGAAGATCAAAGTAGGTGACTGCCAAAAGAATCACACCCTGACCCCCAAAGGCTAGTGTAAAAAAAAAAGTCTCTTCTAACAGTTGTGCTGCCCAGGAAAAGTGCTAGGTCATCTTCCTAGCAGAGTGCTCCTTTCCTGTTTGGGGGAAGTGGTGATCACCCAGCCAGATCCTGGGGCTTATACTAGGCACCAAAGAAGATAAGACTACCTGATTTCTCTCTCTTTGGGCGGGGGCTATGGCTCAGTGGAAGAGCCTCTGCTCTGCATGTAGAAGGTCCCCAGTTCAATTCCTAACATCTCCAGTTAAAAGGCAGCAGGTGATGTGAACGTCCTCTGCCTGAAAGCATGGAGAACTGCTTCCAGGCTGAGTAGACAATACTGATCTTGATGGATCAAGGGTCTGATTCAGTATAAGGCAGTTTCACATGTGCTTCTTTCACTACTAAGGGACACTGGCCAGGCAATTTTCTTCATCCATGGAAAGAGAACTGTCCAGACATGTTATAAGCACTGCAATTCGTCCTGCCTGTAGTACAGCTCCTAATAATGTGAGCCATATTAGCAAATGTGACAAATAAAAGATAAACAGTTGGGATTGCTGTACAGCCACAACAGGCAGTGGAACCGAGTCCCTGTTCCCATCACTACTTGCTCCGGGTGGTGGAAGAAGATAACTCTGATATCCTCACTCATTTCTTTGCCCAATATAGACTGTCCTTTCCTGCAAGCGAGGACCTGTAACAACAGGACCTGTAGCAACAGCAAAAGCTCCATCCTCCACCAGCAAAGATGAAGTGATGACCCATATGCTTATCTATTTAAATATAGAATATCCTATCCTAGAACATCACTAAATAATTAACTGGTTTTCTCCCCTTCATGTTTGATTATATTCTATGGAAAGTTAAACAAGTTTTAATAACGGCTTAGGAAGACTTTGGAGGATGTGTGACTGAGTTTGAAGAAAAAGAGTTGGTTTTTATATGCCGACTTTCTCTACCACTCAAGGGAGAATCAAACCGGCTTACAATCACCTTCCCTTCCCCTCCCCACAACAGGCACCCTGTGAGGTAGGTCGGGCTGAGAAAGTGTGACCAGCCCAAGGTCACCCAGCTGGCTTCGTGTGTAGGAGTGGGGAAACAAATCCAGTTCACCAGATTAGCCTCCGCCGCCCATGTGGAGGAGAGGGGAATCAAACCCGGTTCTCCACCACTCCAAACCACCGTTCTTAACCACTACACCACACCACGTTTGGCATACAGATGTAGCACCTTTTTCTTTTCCCCTTTTGAATTCCTAGTTTCCTCTTACCTTTACACACTCAGCAGCAGTGGATAAGCTTTCCTTACTGTCAAACACCTGCTTACTGAAGGCATCCACAAACATCCTCATAGCGGACCGGGCCCAGACAACAAAAGCAGAATAGCACCCGCTGTTGCCAGAGAAGTCTGTTTCAAACTCTCTGGCAGTCTCCAACAGGCTGGTAAAGAAGACATGGCAGAGCTTGTGAATGTACAGCAGAGTGGCGCCTTCAATGCGTAACTGTCGGATGGCTGTGTGGACAGCAGCTTCTCTGTTCCTCAAGAAAAGTTCACATGCCTTGGTTGACTGACCCAAGCGGATGAGCTGGGAAACAGCCCGCCGTGTAGCTCTGGGCCCGCCTCGCAGAGACCTATCCGGAGACAGCTCAAACACCAGCACGTCCGTGAGCTGCCGGATTCTTTCGTCCACTTTGGCTCTTAAGTCCCTGACTAGCTGTGTCACACGCTTCTCTCCCAGATACTCATTCAGCTTATCCAACAAGTCAACGGCTCCTTCAAAGTCTCTCTGAGCGATGCAGACATCTAGATCTTCAGGCAACTCCTGAATCCATTCTAGAGACAGATCCACCATCTCTTCTTCTGGAGTTGCCTCCTCTTCCTCATCCACCTCAAAAGGATTGGTGGCCTCTGGTAGAGTTGGGGGAGGAGCCCGTGAGGGGGCCTCCTGTTCCAGCCTTCGCTTCTCACTGAGGACACGATTCCTCTTGGTCTCCTCCAACACTTCCAGCCACTCTTTCTTGATCTTGGCGTTCTCAGCTTGGAAGATGCGGCTTTCGGGGAACATAAGCAATTTGAACATGTCCTTCATAGGCGGATTGTCCTTCACGTTGACCACCGCCAGGCCATCAAGCGGGTACAGGGCATCGTAGCGGTAAGCGCCGCGCCGGTTGGGCAGCCAGGCCGCCACCAGCAGGCAGTCGTTCATCAGGAAGGCATGCACCCTCTGCACCTGGACCATATGGTCCGCATCGTACTCCACGAGGTCACCGTTGTAGACCAGGTACTTGCCGGGGCTCTCGGGGAGCAGGTCCCGGCAGCCCTCCACCTTCTCCAGGAGGGTCGTGAGGGTCCGCTGCCGGCCCTCCTCGCTCGCAGCGGCGTCCTTGGCCGAGAGGGGCAGGAAAGGGTTGGCGTGGGGGTCGGCGGCCGCGCGCCGGGCGCCCCCCAGGGCGGGGTCGTCGCGGTCGGCGGTGCTGGCCTGCTGCAGGAGGGCCTGGGCGACGGCCTCCATGATGCCCTTCTGCTCGGTGAGGATGTGGCTGAGCTGGTACATCTCGCTCTCCAGGTAGCTGATCTCGCGGGCCGTCTCGATGAACTGCCGGTAGTTCTGGTAGACGTTGCGCTTGAGGCTCTGCGCCGTCTCCTCGCTCAGCGCCTGGATGCGCTGCCGGTGCTCCTGCAGGTCCCGGTCGCCGTCCGACTGCTGGGAGAGGACCTTCACGTACTCCTCGGCCGCGTAGCTGCCGGACTCCAGCTGCCGCCTCAGCCGGCTCCCGCCCACCGCCGCCACCTCGCCCAGACACAGCGCCATGTCCGAGCCGGAACCAGCGACGCCGAGGAAGGCCGGCCTGACAAAACACCGCCGCTGCGCCTGCGCCGACAGCACGCCCGCGCCGGATAGGCTGTTGGGACAGAGCGGGAGCCTGATTGGGCAGCGACGTCAGGCGCGCACGCGCAATGCACGCTTTCCCCCCTTTTCGACACCGATGACGTATAGAACGACGGTTTAACCGGGTGGGCGCGTGCGTACAAAATTCATAGTGGAGGGACGACACCGCCACTGCGCCTGCGCCAACAGTACGCCCGCGCCGGATAGGCTGCGGGGCTGTTGGGACAGCGCGGGAGCCTGATTGGGCAGCGACGTTAGGCGCGCACGCGCAGTGCACGCTTTTCTCCCTTTTCGACACCGATGACGTATGGAACGACGGTTTAACTGGGCGGGCGCGTGCGTACAAAATTCATAGTGGAGGGACGTGCCCATGTGACAAAAAAAAGGACGGGAGGGAGGGGGAAGGAAACGGCGAGCGGAGGACCCCGGCGCTCGCCGCGCTTGCGCCAGGAGTTGAAACAGTACGCCTGCGCCGGGTAGGCTGTGGGGCTGTTTGGGCAGCGCGGGAGCCTGATTGGGCAACGAAGGAGGGCGAAGCTGCGCGACGTCGGGCGCGCACGCGCAATGCACACTTTCCCCCTTTTTCAACACCGGTGACGTATGGAACGACGGTTTAACTGGGCGGGCGCGTGCGTACAAACTTCATAGTGGAGGGACGTGCCCCTGTGACGAAAACGGACGGGCGGAGAAAGGAAACGGCGAGCGGAGGACCCAGGCGCTCGCCGCGCATGCGCCCGGAGTTGATGGCGCCGTAGCGCGCGGTCGCTTCCTGGCGGGTCCGCAGCCCCCTTTCTCGAGGGCGATGGACGGCGACTTCTTGCTGGCGCTGCGGCTGCAGGAGGAGTGGGAGGCGGAGGATGGCGGCCCGGCTCAGGTGGTGGCAGCAGGGGTGGTGGCAGCAGCGGCGACCGCCAGGCCTTCTGCTTCTCCTCCGCCGCCGCGGCCGCTGTCTGTGGTGGACGAAGCCTGGGAGCTGCTGGACCCCAGCCCGGACGTGCGGGGCCTCTTCATGGAGTTCAACGAGTCCCTTTTCTGGGGGCGCCTGGCCGCCGTGGAGGTGAAGTGGAGCCCGCGGATGACCCTGTACGGTAAAGGGCGCCGGGGAGAGCTCCCTTCCTGCGGCTTCCTTGGGCTTTTCCTGGGGGCGGGGGGGCTCCCCTTACAATCGTAGGCTGTGACCGCACTAGGTATTCCCAGCGATGTATCAAGGGTTTGGAAATGTTATAAAAAAACATAGTTTAAAAGGGTTTTTGGATGCCACGGCTAAAAAATGGTTGGAAGACGTCTTCACAGTTAAAGGGGGCAAACGAACTGCGAACAGTATTTTTTACAACATTGAGACAGCAAGGTAGACTTCCCCTGACTCTGGAAGATCCACTGATTTAGCAATTTGTAATAGTCTCTTTTCCTTTCTGTAAACGTATTAGGACAGCAAGGGAATAGCTTGTTGCTGGGCAGGGTATCTCTGCGTGTCTGTGTGCTAAGGAATTGGGGCAAGAGTCATGGAGGGTTACAATAAACCATAACAAGAACTGGGTGAAACTGTTACTATACTGCCGCCTCCATGTCTGCAGTGCTATCAGCTTTACCCTGAATGTTGATGGGTTGTCATGCCTTGAATAGGGATAAATATCTCTCCCTCAGTACAATCGGACTCAGAGATTTCTGCCCATTAGGGCCTCTGGGTCGCAGCTGCCAGAATAAACTGTTTTCTTGAAATAACCCCCGTTTACCACAACAACATTTTCAAACTCTTAATACATTACTGGGAATACCTAGTGCGGTAACAGTCTATAGTCATAGGGCACTTTCGCACAGCCCAAATTATGCGCTTCCAATCCACTTTCACTGCACCTTACCGATCATTTGCAAGTGGATTTTGCCAGTTCCCACAGTGAAATCCACCTTCAAAGTGGATTGCAAGTGCATTGTTTGGGCTGTGGAAGTGCCCACTGAATCATAGCGTTGGAAGGGGTCACCAGGGTCATCTAGTCCAACCCCCTGCACAATGCAGGAAACTCACAACTTCTTCCTACTTCTTGGGGGTGGCTGGGATTGTCCGTCAGTCATCTGGGCAGCACCCCTTCCTGCTGAGATGCTCACCAGCCTTTTTGCATGTCTCCTCTCCAGCGCGGACAGTGTCCCCAGGCACTGGGGCTTGAGGAAACTTAGGGCTGCGTGAACTTGATTTTAATAACCTGTTGTATAGAAACTTGGCTGCCTCCCCACCGGTTTCCAGCTGCAGGAGGGGACCAATCTGCCACCCATTGGGTCTGAGCCTCTCTGGTTCTGATTTGCATCGAAGCTTGCAGTTTTGGATACTTTGGAAGCCAAGTTTTGTTAATTTGGAAGCCAAGTTTTGACTGAAATGGATGGAAATGTAACTAACACTTGATACTTTCACACTTGCAGAATAATCCACTTTCAGTGCACTTTGCAGCTAGATTTTACTGTGTGAAACGGAAAGAACCACTTGCAAACTATTGTTAAAGTGCATTGAATGTGGATTGAAAATGTATTCTTCAGCATGTGTGAAAGCACCCTATAGCCACTTTCACACATCCTGAATAATGCACTTTCAATTCACTTTAACAATCGTTTGCGAGTGGATGTTGCCGTTTCACACAGTAAAATCCAGCTGCAAAGTGGATTCCAAGTGCATTATTCGACATGTATGAACACATCCTATATTAGGTAGAGAGGAACTTCTGTAGATTTTCTTTATTTGCAGATAGTTTGTAGTTGCCATAGAAAATAGCCATTTTGCAGTTGACTTGAAGTGATTTGGAACCACACATCTATTGGTTCTTTATGGTAGGTGCATGGCCAGCTTAGTGCTGATCTGTGAAAGAAATCATGATTCCTGGAACACAAAATTATTTCCCTATGCCTCCAGGATGAAGTGGCACAGCCTATTTTATCACAACATTTTGCTGTATGTATGCACCAGGATTATGGTACTTGTATTTACACATACAGAAGGTCTTAGAAGATTTGCAGCATATTGTATGTAGGTAAAACTAAAGGCCAAAACTGCTGTAGCTGTACCATGGGTTCTGCAGCCACAATGTACAGTGTTGTGTAGAAAGCTGGCACAACATTCCTGCTGCTTCTAATTAGTTCTGGAAATATATCCTCACAGGCTCTGACCTGGAAAAAGTTCAAATGGGTGGGCGGTGGGGGGGGGAGGAAAATGTACAATTAATTAGTTGTATATGTTTTTTTGGAAACGTGCTTAAAAACCTGATACAAGCTGTAACTAAGTGTTGCCAAAAACTTCCAAATATGCAAACAGTTATGGAAAGATATTGTGCCATAGTCCACTCAGTGAATGTAATTGCATAGCTATTACACAGCTTGTTTTGATTGTATGAGAGAATGATCGCTAATCCAGTCAGCTCTAAGTTCTGGATGAGAAGTATGGAGGTGTAAGCTCATCTCATAACTCTCTAATTTTTGTTTATATGCACACTTGTAGCCCATGAGCTGGCTTTTCTATCTTAGTATGACATGATGCTTTCCTGATGCTTGTTTACAAGCTGGGAGCAGTGCCTCATGGCTTTGCCGCATTATATCGCATTATCCACCTTCGCACTTTAAAAGGTGGTTACTGTCCTGCTTGCAGTGCATAATATAGCATGTTAATTGCTGATACAACGCTGTCAAAGAGACTATGGAAGTGTGTCGGCACTGATCATAAACTAAGCATTCTATGCCAAATGGTGGCAAGAGAGCAAGATCTTCATTGCTTGCTTCCTAAGAAGACCCTAATCCAGACAGCAGGGAAAATAGCTAGTATTTAACAAGTAATTATTTTGTGTTTCATAAGCAACTGTGGTAAACAAGTTTCCTTTGTATTGCGTCTTGTAGGTGTGCCGGGCTTTGCTGCTATGAAGGGCGAGGTGGAATGTGCTCCATCCGACTCAGCGAGCCACTCTTAAAGTTACGGCCAAGGAAAGATCTTGTAGAGGTATTGTAAAATGAAGGTGTGGATAAATACAGACCAAAGCATGTAAATTTTGCCGCTAACATGTTTATTTGTGCAAACAGTAAAATCTCTCTAATAAGTATCAAAAGAGTGTTTTGGAGTGTATGTTTCAAGGGAATAGCCATCACTTTAAAAAGGGGGCATTTGAGTGTAACTATGATGTCAGGCACTTTATATGACCAGCTTGCTGTATATTCACCTTAACTTCCACAGAGAATGCTGAAGGCGACCAGTTGTGTGTTTCCACAGGTTTAAGGACATCTCTTTATGAGTGTGTTCCAGACATGAGAGAGGTTTAGGCAGAGTGAGAAAATACTCTGCAGAGAACTTGGGGATGATGATGTTGGGGATAGGTTGGAGCCTGCATTGGGGCCAGGGTGACTACATTTGTGGAATTGTTTGAGACGCAGAATAGACAATAAAAGCAAAGGGGCTGTTTAAAAAAAAAGAAAACTACATATATTCCTGAGTGCAGCAGGCAAGCTACTCAGAAGTAACTTGTTGGGGAAAACATTAATCTAGTAACTATTTCAATTTCAGACTCTCTTGCATGAAATGATTCATGCCTTGTTGTTTGTCACTCACAATAACAAAGATCACGATTCCCATGGCCCAGAGTTCTGCAAACACATGAATCGAATCAATCACTTAACTGGTGCCAATATTACGGTAAGCACTCTGCAATGTCCAGCAGCTTTCAGATTTCTGATACTTCAGGTGCAGTTTGTTGTGAGAGGAAAATGGGAGGAGAAGAGAATGATATAAGCCACATTGGGCCCCCATTGGTGAGAAAAGCAGGGTATAAATAAAGGAAATAATAAATGTAAGGGCCATCTTAACAAGTTCCAGCTTAGTCATGAGAGAGCTGGCAGTATCACTTCATCCGCAGGTGGGGGTTCACAGAATTAAATGTTCCTGTGTACAGAAATATTTTATGTATAAACATAGCCTTGTCATTCGGAATCTTTAATAACAAGGGAATGTTTTGTATGGAGGATCATTAAGCATGTGGGACCCCATCTGCAATCCTAAGTGGTACAACCCAGGCAGAAGCATACCACCTAAAAGAGTATTAGGCCTCATTAGCTTGAGGCCCCTATATACATTGAAAATTTCAATTACCCCCTAATCGTGATTTAGATTGCACTTTTTGGCATCTCTCTCTTTGCTTACTGTTGTCACAGGAAGTGGTTTCAGAATGTGAAAGATGTGAGAATAAATGGGCAACTCTTAAAATATGTACCCTGAAAAGAAGTAAGCGGGTAGGGGGCAGGAAGCTATTTAACCTCAGTAATGTTTGCATTGTAAAAGTAGTGACTGTAATCCATATCTGCTAATCTACTTGCTAAATTTCCATTGGTTTTAATGAGGTGTGACCTGCACTTAATAGAAGAAATCCAAAGCTTTTAGGTCAGCACAGAGGAGCTTGATGTCTACAGTCTAGTTCAGTAGAGATGTCAAGATCAGGAATACGCTGTGCTCAGACACTCCCTTCCCTCGCACATGAAAATTCCTTCTTCCCCTTCCTAGTCTGTACAAACATGGCAAACTAAGGTTAGTACTAAGCACAGCTTGCCTCTAAATCAGAATCTGACCACTTGGTCTAGGGTGGGATTTTGATTCTGTGTGGGAGGCAGGCTGTGATTATTGCAAATCAAGGACGTGCTGGGCAGAATTGGTGCATTTTAGACTACTGCAACTTAGAGTTCTGGCATGAGCAGATGCTCTGGAAAACAAAAATGGTTGAAGAGAATATCATTTTAAAAAAACCCATACATGTTTACTTCTGGGGTGGAAAGCATATCCACTGGGAATGCCCATGTGAAACTGTTGTCTTTGAACAGCAGTGCCCTTGCAGGCATGGCAGCCTTGTGTGTGCAGTACATACATTTGCACTGGAAGCTATGGATCAGTGTAGGTTGTGTGTTGTGTGTTAAGTGCCGTCAAGTCGCTTCCGACTCATGGCGACCCTATGAATGAAAGTCCTCCAAAATCTCCTATCTTTGACAGCCTTGCTCAGATCTTGCAAATTGAAGGCTGTGGCTTCCTTTATTGAGTCAATCCATCTCTTGTTGGGTCTTCCTCTTTTTCTGCTGCCCTCAACTTTTCCTATCATGACGGTCTTTTCCAGTGTAGGTTAGCCTTTAGTTAATGCAAAACAGAGGAGAGTGTTCTGTATTAAGGTTCCCTCTTCCCTTTTCTTTAATCTTAGATCTACCATGAGTTTAATGAGGAGGTGGATTCTTATCGTCAGCATTGGTGGCGATGTAATGGTCCCTGTCAAAGTAGAAAACCATATTTCGGATATGTGAAGCGTGCAATGAATAGGGCGCCATCTGCCAATGACCTCTGGTGGTCTGAACACCAACAGACCTGCGGGGGGACATTCACTAAAATCAAAGAGCCAGAGAACTATTCAAAGAAAGGCACAGAGAAAAACCAAGGAAAACTCCCAGCTGATGACAAAGGTACTTGAACCTGCCTTAGTTAAATATGTTTTAGCAGTTATTATAGTGCATAGTCCTGCGTGAAAGAGGAAACTGGTTTTTGTCAGGATTGACAATTGATTTTGGTGACAGAAAAAAGAATTGAAATGTATGTAATTGTGTTTCATGGAAAGGCTGGATATTTTTGTACAGGAGTAGTGAATATTTGCTGTAAAGAATTAACTGCTATCATGCAAGTCCCAGAATGTGCATGTCATTAGATTTATCAGAATACTTGAAGTTCAAGCTGCTTGTACTTGTGGGCTTGGATCCCATCTACAGTTTCCACAGATGCAAGGGGGGGTTACTTTTGCCAATTCCTTCTTCCTGCAGGACATTTCTCATTCACCCAGAAGCTATTCCTGGGTGTTCCCCAGGAGCAGTGTTTCAGGGATGTTTTGAACTGCTGTGGAAGGGGGAAATCGGCAAAATCCTGTGGAAATTCTAGGTGAGATCCAGTCCAGTGGGGCAGAAATATCAGGGAGCTTGTCATGGCAATGGACGGTCCATTCCATAACAAGCAGAAGCATCCATTTTTGGGTGATGGACCAATCTGAAAGCCACCAGCATGTTTCTTTTTCCTATTCTCAGACACAACGGGTGAGATAATAATCTTAATCTATCTGATACTTGTTTTTAAAAATTCATAGAATCATAGAGTTGGAAGGGACCACCAGGGTGATCTAGTCCAACCCCCTGCACAATGCAGGACATTCACAACTACCTCCCCCTCAAACCCCCAGTGACTCCTATTCCTGAATCATTGCCTGGATAGAAGAAGAGGAGTTGGTTTTTATATGCTGACTTTCTCTACCACTTAAGGGAGAATCAACCCAGCTTACAATCACCTTCCCTTCCCCTCCCCACAACAGACATCCTGTGAGGTAGGTGGGGGTGAGAGAGTGTGACTAGCCTAAGGTCACCCAGCTGGCTTCGTGTGTAGGAGTGGGGAAACTTATCCAGTTCACCAGATTAGCCTCTCCCACTTATGTGGAGGAGTGGAGAATCAAACCCGGTTCTCCAGATCAGACTCCACTGCTCCAAACCACCACTCTTAACCACCACACCATGCTGGATAGTACCTTATGTTGGAGATGCATAAAGTGTTTATTGCATCTGTGTGGGAGTCTGGTCATCATAAATTAATTTATCTGTGTTGCTGTAGCACTCTGCTCTTGGAATAGCTGGATAGTATTTAAGTGTAAGAATTTATTTCTGATGTGTTTGCAGGAAAAGCTCGTGGAGTTGGTAAACAAAGCGTAATTCCTTTTAGCGGAAAAGGATTTGTGCTTGGGGTAAGAAGTGGAGAATCATCGTTACAGAGAACCACAAGTCCCAACAGGGAGCTGTTCAGTTCACAGCAACATTCATCACCTGGCTTGAAAGGACCAAATCCTAAAAAAGAAATAGAATTTGAACCAAGTGTTTCCTGTATAGACACTGGCCGTACACTTTATTGCAGCGAAAAAAATAATCATGTTTCCACCATCAAACTTCCTAAAGTATCGGTTGCTAATACAAAAGCATATATTAATGTTAATGGCTCGCCAATCA
Source organism: Euleptes europaea (assembly GCF_029931775.1). NCBI lineage: Eukaryota > Metazoa > Chordata > Lepidosauria > Squamata > Sphaerodactylidae > Euleptes > Euleptes europaea. Next base: position 24,371,308 of record NC_079318.1, read on the forward strand.
GGAAAACTTCTTTTAATGCTGGGAGATCAAGTTTATTCGCAACAAATGCAAAGTACATTTCTCCGCCTTTTAAGGAGACGCAGAAAAGAACACTTCCTGAAGCAACTGTATCAACTCCAGGACGTCAGACCACATCTCAAGGAAATAGTAGCATGCATGCTTATAGAGTGCCCCCAAAACAGGCAAAAATGGAAGACAAAGGTGCATTTGCAAATTACTTCATAAAGAAATCAGCTCCAGGGCAGACTAGCCCATCTGTGAAGAGCAAGGCTGAATCTGCATCCTATGACTACTCTGCTACTTGTGCAAGTGATCCGACAAGAAAAGTTAGTTGCCCTGTCTGCCATTCTCCGGTTTTGGAAGCTAAAATTAATGAGCACTTAGATTCTTGTCTCTGAGATCTTTTAAGAGTGCTTTATTATTATTTCAAATTTCTATCCCGCCCTCCCCAGCCGAAGCCGTGTTCAGGGGAGGTTAGGGTTTGCATAGGGTTTGTCCAGTTGAGTATTCCATGTATATTTTACAACCTTTCCTATTTGTTGAGGGGAAGGGAATTCACTTGCCAATTTGCCAGTTTGTGTGCAGTAAAATCTAAGGTTTCTTTAGCTTGGAGAAGTAGTTATTTTCTGGATTGTTTGGTTAAAAATGCAAATGACCCTAAATATGCCTTGCAGCTATAAGATAAATAGGTATTTATAGACATTTTAAAGAAACAAATATACATGTTTGTAGGCTTTGACTTTTCTGAGTGGCTGCTTTTTCAGCCACCTTTTCCTAAACAGTAGTGCTTGAATTCAAAAAGGATAATGGAATTCAAATGGATTTTTATCCCATTGACAATCAAACACTTCCAGATTCACTTGCATGTGGATTGGGATATTAACCACTCAGAAGCAATTCTGTTCTGTAATCAGTCATGACAGGTTTCCTCCAAGTTTTAAAATTGGGGGCAGGACTGTTAAATTAAAATGCTGACAGTGTTCACTGGGCCACTTTACTTTATATATGCTGCTGATGCATTTTAGGATTGGGAGAAATCTTTTTAAGAAGGAAAAACCAAAGACAGATATAATGTCATCTATTGTGCCCTTGAGAGCCATTGTTAACATAATGGTTTGTATCCTCAGGTTGGCTTCTTGAAAGACTCCTTCAGATTTCATGTGAAAATAAGTGGGTGAATCCCGCAGGGTATTACTATAGTAATCCTCTTAGGGCTTTTGTAATTATGTTTGAATTGCCCGGGAGTTCAATAAGGTAGAAAACTAAAAGTTCTGATAGATCAAGATCATTGTGACCAATATGGTATTCACTGTAGATTACTGTTATGCACACCTGTTCTTTGTTTGTATAAAAAGTATACAGCTTATTTCCTCTGAGATGGAAGTAGATATTTGAAAATTGAGCATTCAATAAGGGATGCATTTAAAAGAGAATGTTTTTCAGAAACCATATTTTAAATAGTTTGCTTTGTATTTGCCTATTCTAAATAAAGTGAAAATTCAGAACATTTTAACTGAATTCACTGTTTGCTTCGACATCTTTCGTTGGGTTTTATTTATTCTTGGATGAGTTTATGAGGAGGCAATTTGTTTAGTTAAAGTTCTCCTATAAATGTGGGTCTAAAGGTTGACTCAGCCTTCCATCCTTCCAAGGTCGGTAAAATGAGGACCCAGCTTGCTGGGGGTAAAGGGAAGACGACTGGGGAAGGCCCTGGCAAACCACCCCATAAACAAAGTCTGCCTAGGAAACGTCAGGATGTGACGTCACCCTATGGGTCAGGAATGACCCGGTGCTTGCACAGGGGACCTTTACCTTTATTCTCTTGTAGCAATTTGTGAAACTGCAGTACTGTATTCTGCCTTAATCAGCAGAATTTCAGGACAAGCTGAATGGCAGCCACCATCTGGAACGTCCAGAATGGTCAATGACTCCAGGCAGAGGACAGTGGCAACAGCCACTGCATCCACCAGCCAGCCCCAACCGAGTCAAGCGATGACTTTGCTATGCTGCCTGCTTACTGCTGCTTACAGCCCAGGAAAGGGAGCAGAGGTACAGAGGGTATACAAACTAGCAGGATAAAAGAACTGCTGCTCAAGGGGCATCGAGAGAAGGGAAACTGGTGTTTCTCCTTCTGTAACCACTCCTTTGTCTTTTCTCCGTCTTGGTAGAGAGGAGGAGCAGTGGTTAGCACTCCTGCCTGGGTGGGTCCAAGTCGCATTTTAAGGACTCCATGCCCAAAGTTCCCCCAAGCAAGGGAAGTCTTTGTCAGCAGAAGATCTGATCACCTGGGAAGGCAGTGTCTTAAACATGAAACACACACCTAACCAGATAAAAGCTCTCCCACACACACCAAATTTGTATGTTATGTCAGGGCTTGATAAATCCCAGGTGCTAGGTCACCATGACACCTAGAAATTTCAGCAGTGATTTTAATTGTCGTGTCTCGGCAATTCTCAATAGAAGTACAAAGCTTATTTATCATTCCACTTGAGAATGTTTTGTTGTATGATAAGGATTAATGTGTATGAAGTTCTTGTCATTGCTTCCTTATATGTCAACTTAACTTTACACCATACAGTTGTGGATGAATTCATTCCTTAACCAGCATGATAAACTGTGAAGAGGTTAAGATTAGATTTTGTGGTGCGAATAATTAGAAAATATAAACCCTCAACCTTGGCTCCTAAATTTTTGTGCTCTTATAGCCAAATAATTTTTTCCAGGCCTATGTTATGCCACATCCCACTGCACGTTCTTCTAACACAGAAGTCTTTACTATGTTCGGTCAAGTAGTTTAGCAGGTAACTGCACTGTTGGGAGCATCAGGCAAAGTTTCTACATATTGAACACTGTCCACTTTGTTCTAAAATGGTTCGGTATCTAAAACCACAATTCAAAGTAAAAGCATCAATATATCAAATCTGCATTATATACGAGCATGAGATTAATTCACCCTTTTTTGCATTTGAATCTCCCTTCAGCAGCTTATTCCAAAAATAAACCTACATTTTGCTGCCAAAATTTGGAGGGTCTGGCTTTACAGTGCAAATGTATACATCCACATATATTTCCTGCCTAACTAGCTATGCAGGAAACTTTTGAATCTACTGTAGCAATCAGTGTTGGATCTATATTACTACCTTTTCTTCATGTAACCTGGATAAGTTCTAGGCTGGTTGTATAAGTTCTCAAGAAGCTGACCAAAGTGGTTGGGATGCAGTGGTATGGTACAGGGACCGTAGCAGCATAGGGGCAGGGATGTGGGGCCTGGGAGACCTTAGTTTCATAAGAGCGTCACTCAGACTGCTCCACATGCCAGGCATTCAGCAAATAGACAACATAGCTTCAAGATTTTAAAGACTTTGTACAGTGGCCCTTGCAATAGTGGATGGAAGAAGTACTTATAAAAATTTATGTGAATCAGAGTGTGTGAGTTGTTTTAGCAGTGAAGACTTTACAGCTGTGTGGTTAAACAGCATTTTTAGTACTTCTGTTTGTCTCAAATTGACACTAGATGGTGCTGCAGTAAGAGCAGAATTTACTGAAGTTCTACAATAGGTTATACTAGGGGTTCTTAACCGTTGATGCCTTGCAGCCCCACAGGGAACCTGCAGCTCCTTTGTGGCATCAGTTGCCTGGGGCCAGAAAAGGTTATAGAATCATAGAGTAGGAAGAGACCACCAGGGTCATCAAGTCCCCTGCACAATGCAGGAAATTCACAACTACCGACCCCCCACACCTAGTGACCAGAAGATGGCCAAGATGCCCTCCCTCTCATCATCTGCCTAAGGTCACAGAATCAGCATTGCTGACAGATGGCCATCTAACCTCTTCTTAAAAACCTCCAGGGAAGGAGAGCTTACCACCTCCCGAGGAAGCCTGTTCCACTGAGGAACTGCTCTGTTAGAAAATTCTTCCTAATGTCTAGACGGAAACTCGTGATTTAATTTCAACCCGTTGGTTCTGGTCCGACCTTCTTGGCCAACAGAAAACAACTTGGCACCATCCTCATTATGACAGCCCCTCAAGTACTTGAACATGGTTATCTTATCCCCTCTGTCTTCTCCTCTTCAGGCTAAACATACCCAGCTCCTTCAACCTTTCCTCATAGGACTTGGTCTCCAGATCCCTCACCATCTTTGTTGCCCTCCTCTGGACATGTTCCAGCTTGTCTACATCTTTTTTAAATTGTGGTGCCCAAAACTGAACACAGTACTCTAGCTGAGGTCTAACCAGAGCGGAGTAAAGCGATACCATCACTTCGCGTGATCTGGACACTATACTTCTGTTGATGCAGCCCAAGACTGCATTTGCCTTTTTAGCTACTGCATCACACTGCTGACTCATGTTCAGTGTTTGGTCTACTAAGACCCCAAGATCCTTTTCACACACACTACTGCTCAGACAAGTCTCCCCCATCCTATAATTATGCATTTGATTTTTCCTACAATGCAGAACTTTACATTTGTCTTTGTTGAAGTGCATTTTATTAGTTCTAGCCCACTTCTCCAGCCTGTCAAGATCATCCTGCATCTTGCCTCTGTCTTCTACCGTATTTGCTACGGTATCAATTTAGTATCAGCAGCAAATTTAATAAGCATCCTCTCTATTCCTTCATCCAAATGAAGGTTGCCATACACACTCCATTTGTGTATCCTCATGTTGACTTAACTGTGTAAGCCATGTTGTGGACCAATCTTGGCAGAATGGTGGGATAGAAACACAACAGTTAAAATTTAACACCAAGATACAATATAAGAGAGATGCCACAAAGGAGCTGACGGTTATTTGTGGGGCAGTGGTGGCAAATTCTGTTGATCTCTGCAGGCCAATATTGGACCACATTAAACTGAGGGCCAAACAAGATGCGACACTGGGAATTCTGTGAATGAATCTTTCCTGCGTTTTTTTAAAAGGGAACTATCGCATATGCAGGGGAAAGATTCAGCATGGGGAAGATATTTCAGCTGAATGTAATCTTACCCCATTAACATTCACAGTTGGATATACGATGCCATAATGCAATGTATTGTCTGTAGTTCACTTGCTGACAAAAATGTTTATGTCATCCCATTCAGTGGCTGCTTCTTTCACAGCTCTGTCTACATAGAATCCACAACCTTCTCTATGGCATTTACATAGTGTGGAAAAGTTTCACTTCCCTGCTCTGTGGACTGAATTGAATACTCCTGCTGAATCTGCATACACAGGCACTTTGATTTCTGTTACCGATGAGGTGGAAGTTTCTTTCTCTTCTATAAAATGACCAAATGCCTTCTTCTACAGAGAAATATCTCTCTTGTGCCACAGCATCTTCTGGCTTTTATTTTTGTTGTACTTTGGCTTTGGCTATAGCAGGGGTGGGGAACATCAGGCCTGGGGGCAGTTTAAGGCCTGCAAAATCATTTGGTCTGGCCCTTCGTGGGTCCTGGCAGATCTCTAGCTCAGGAGGATCTAAGACAGGCGATCCGCCCCCTCCCGCGGACAGGAATAGCCTCTATTCAAGGCGGATGTGAGTTTGTTTTGCCGAGAAAAGGAACCCTTTTTCCCCCTTGCAGAAGAGTCATTAGCTATGGAGCTGCTAGGACTGCCCAAGAAACTGTTAACTCTCCCACCCGGGCCGTGGAGAAATGTATTCCCTCTGTACTACAAGAGGGCTGGGGGTGGAAGTGGCAACAATGGAGGGGTTAAAGGGGGCAGGGCCAGAATGCACGGGGGGGGGGGGTTCTTAGCCAGTGTGTCCTCATTTCATCCCTGCAGGCAGAGGTAGCAGGAGCCGGCTGTAAAATCCGAGCAGGAGCAACTCCAGCGTGCAGCTGGATGGCTACGCCTGGCTGGTGCAACAGTCCATCCTGTGCCACCAGGTGGGCAAGTGTGCCACCAGTTGGATGCTTGCCCGCACGGGGGGGGGGACATCTGGGGCAGCTGCCTGCTTGGGGCTTGGTTGGTACCCCTCTCCCTTTTGGTTCTTTCCCCTCTAAGTCCTGCAAAAGACGCATAGGGCGGGAATGTGCCGGATCAGGGCGTTACTGGACCGGGCTCTTTTGCCTACAAGCCCTGAGCGGCTTGTTGCTCACTCCATCTTGTGTTTGCTGCCCTGCGTGAATCTCTTGGGCCCAGCTGGGGACGGCAGAGCTCAAAAGCGAGTCGCTCTACGTGGCAGACACTCGGAGCCGTCTCCTGTCATACCTCTTGGCTAAATGTTTGACCAAGTATAGCAGGCTAATTTTGTATGGCCCGTGAATGATGTTATAAATATCCAAATGGCCCTTGGCAGAAAAAAGGCTCCCCACTCCTAGGCTATAGCTTCCCAACCTGCTTCTTCTAGTCTAGTTAAAAGGACTGCTGGGATCGTCAACCTCCTCTGCAGCTAAGTCAGCATCAATAGTTCTGGTGAGCATAAGCTGTCACCTTATCTTCAAGATTCTTTGTTTCATGTAGGATTAACTTCCTTTTCTCACACAGGTACTTTTTTGTAGCTTAGAGAGGTAATGCCCACTCTGCTTAAAGGGCCTGGCCTTAATAAAGACAGCAGGAAATGATCTCATTGGCAAGGAGATTAAGGTGGCCAAAATGAAAGATACTGAGAGGTTAGCAGTTGCAGAAGCACGATTTGAAGTCTCATCTGTAACTGTGAGACTCAAGTTAGAGGCCGCAGTGATACACACTTGGACACACCTTGATAAGAATAAAATTTCCACTCATGTGAAAAATTAGGTGTGCCCTGGGAAAGTAACTATTCAAAATGTGAGCTGAACGCGTCTGCTTCATTAAGCTTAGAAGAGTTACCAGTCTGAATGATACTTCCTTCTACCAACTATGCCAGGTCTGCATGTTCTTTTGGCAACTCTAGTGTGCCTGAACATAGTGTTCCATTTCCTTTCCTCCCATGCTATCTTTGTTTCTGTTTTATTTTCCTGGGGTATGGGAGAGATAGTGCCTTACTAAGGGAAGTACGGCAAAAGAGAGACCATGTTTGATACAGGCCAAGGATTCGGGGCCTATGCCTAATTCTCTCCCTCCTAGTAAGCCAGATGCTGCATTCTTGCTGCCTTTGGGAAAAGGGGCAAAGGCTTTGCTGAAGGGAAGGCTGCCTTGACACTTTACAGGGGAAGCAAAAGAGCTAGAGGATGGTTGCCTGTGCTCCTAACAGTGTCAGACTAGGATCTGGAAGACCCGGGTTCGAATCCCCACATAATCCAAGTGCAATAACTCCAAATACATTACATCAATTTCAAACAACAAATTTCAGTTAACGCAAGCCCATCAAATTTCCTAGCAAAAACATGACAGTCTAATAGTACAACTTTACCCAGAGCTACACCAGTCTAAGCCCACTGAAGTCAACCGAAGAGTGTAAAACTCTGCTTAGGGTTGTACTGAGAACCACTGTCCTTGTTTGCTTTCTGCCACTGCGCCAGTTTTTGCATGGAAAATTTGGCCCTCACTGCCTAGCTATGAAGGAAAAGTACATCAGAACCCATTATTTATATGCAAAATGATTCAATAAGCTTGGCATGGTGGTATGGGCGCAGAAACATGACATTTGGCTTTTTTTCATTAAGGCCAGCTTGGAATTTAGGAGACCACCAAATTCGTCTGCAGCTGGGGATGAAAAAGGGTTGCTTGTGAGTGGTTCTGAGTAAGTGTATGAGTCCTGGCCATAAAATGAGACCAGCTCCAAACAGAGCTTATTAGGAGCAAACAGCTTTTAAAGTTGAAATAATGTGTGCATTTGTATTTTATATCTTATGGCAATATCCCAAACACATACTGGTTTCTGTAATGTTCAGAAGTGAAGGTGTGTAACAACTCTGATGATATCCTTGCCAATGAGATCATCTCCTGCTGTCTTTATTAAGGCCAGGAGCTTTAAGCAGAGTGGGCATTACCTCTCTAAGCTACAAAAAAAAAGAACCTGTGTGAGAAAAGGAAGTTAATCCTACATGAAACAAAGATTCTTGAAGGTAAGCTTATGCTCACCAGAACCATTGATGCTGACTTAGCTGCAGAGGAGGTTGACTATCCCAGCAATTCCTTTAACTAGAGTAGAAGAAGCAGGCTGGGAAGCTAAAGCCAAAGTACAACATTGTGGATTCTTTGGGGTGTCCAAAGGCCTCAGTGCCTGTGTTCCTTAATATTCACATATTGTTCACATATTGAAAAAAACTATCAGTTGCAATGGCTGGAGAATGTGTGTCATCCGGAGGGCAAAACAGATCACAGGCACTTACTCTGTGAACCAGCCCCATCCTTTCGAATCTTGTTCGCTGGCTTCCTCCCAGCTGTGAGAACTGTCCTGCCTTGACATGCATCACAATTTAATCTACTTCCTGAATATGCAAACCACTGGAAGATAAATGACAGTGCCCTTGTTCCACCCTTGCATAACCTCCAAAACAAACCCAGTTTGAGAGCTGGGTTTCTCTCTGTCTTCAGTGATAATTTACATTATCATGTTTATCAATTGTATCATAATGTCAGAATGAAATCAGTATTCCTGGTATACTATCATGGACAGAGCAGTATTCCCAAATCAATGCAGAGTCTTGCAAGGGTAGAGGTCCACCTAATAATTCTCAAAGAGTACTCATAAACTTTCCTTCTGTGCTCCCTCCTTAGGGCTTATTCACAGGTCTGTGAACATAAACTACTCTGAAGTTTTTAATATTTATTTTTGTTTGTTTTTAAATATTCTACTTGCCAGCCTAAATGCTCTCAATGGCAACTTACAACAAAATCCAACGATACAATAAAGGTTAGGACCCCACCTGCCAAAATACAACAAAACCTATTCTAACATACCCATACTAAAAGCCAGTCAAGATCTTGAGAATACCCCTTGCAAAACTAAATAAAAACTTAATAGCAAAGCAGCAAGATTTAATATGAGAACAGCTTACTGATAAAGGAATAGTTTAGAAAATTAAAAGAAAATTAACTTACCTTCTATAGAGAGTAAGATCACCAACAAATAAAGCCAATAGAGCAGTGGTTCCCAACCTTTTTTTGACCAGGGACCACTAGGACTTTTTTGTTCGGTGCAGGGACCCCAAGGTTCAAAATAAAAATTCTGAGAATTTGAAAATAAACTTTAATCATAACTGTTAGTTAAACATTAAACTTAGAATAATTTTTGAATATATATTTTTATAATAGAGAACTTTTAATTGAAAATATTAATTTATTATGGGTTTATAACTTTGTTTCGCGGACCTTAATTTAGTTCTCGTGGACCCCTGGGGGTCCACGGACCCCTGGTTGGGAACCAGTGCAATAGAGTGAGCTGTAACACAAACCTGGGTGAACACAAATACCTTTACCTGATGCCAAAATTTCATTGGATTTGGTGCCAATCAAATAATTCAGGGAGGACATTCTTCAGTTGAGGTGCCACAGCAGATCAAGAAGGCCTCCAGAAGGCAATATAATTAGGCACTTATGCCTAATTATCCACTTATCCAGAAGAGTTAAAAATTCACACTTAAGGCAAAGGTTGACACATTAAAAGGCAAATCACTACCCTATCTGGACTCTTTCTCCATTTTAGGAAGAGTCAGGAAGTCTGGGGAGCTTCCAACCTATATCCAAGACAGAATGGATCTCCTTAAAACGATACCTATATGTTACGTGCTTTATTTGGTGTTCTTTGTGGCCATGGTTTCCCTCAAAAGCTTTGTTGAGGTTATTCAGCTGTTTCTAATGGCAAATGATCAGGCTTCCAAATGAAATTTCTCCCCACTAACAGAAGTACAGTTGCTAACATTCAGTGCAACGGATATTACCTACTTGGTGGACTGAACCATGTTTCAGTGGATAGCATCAATTAACCTGAGAAGAGCCCCGACTAACAAATTCACTGCGCTAACTCAGTGAATCCATCTTCTAAAATCCAGGTGCAGAAAGTGAATGTTAAGGTACAACATTTATAAAGCAGTCTTCCCTTCACTAGCGGAAGCAAAATCTGGAAAGGTGAACCACAGAACAAAAAAGTATAGTTTCTTACTCGTCTGGAATGAGTCTGATTAGAACACTGCTGTCACCCTGTTATCTGGAATGAGGTAGAAACTGGTGAAAGCACTCCAGATTAAAACAGCAGCTTAGGTACATTGCACTGACTATTGGACTTAACTCCTCTTGACGTTTCTAAAAATAAAGCTGTAAAAAAACGCTATTTAAGTGACAAGTTCCGCCAACCCCTTTTCAATTTCCAGATATTTTGTTCTGAAGCTAAAGGGGAGAATGAGGAAACACACTCAGTTATCACGGCAGGAGTCAAACTAGCGTTGCCAATTCCCTCTTCTTCACCGGCGGGAGGTTTTTAGGGTGGAGACTGAGGAGGGCGGGGTTTGGGGAGGGGAGGGACTTCAATGCCATAGAGTCCAGTTGCCAAAGCGGCCATTTTCTCCAGGTGAACTGATCTCTATCCGCTGGAGATCAGTTGTAATGGCAGGAGATCTCCTGCTAATAGCTGGAGGTTGGTAACCCTAGGTCAAACAGATCATAAGCTTAGATTACAATCAAAAGATTCCTAGGTCCTTCGTAAGATTTGCTACTTCTACTATTCTTTTTTTTTATTGCAATTTTTGTAGTTTTATTGGTATTTTGGATGTTATATATTTTGTAAGCTGCCCCAAAGATCAAATAAAATGGAACAGCAAGGGAGAGATGCTTGAAATAATTAAATCACAGGTTGTAATGTTTAAAAAACAAACAGAAAAGCAGAAACTAGTCTAATGAAATTCCTGTTGGAGTATTCCAGTCTAGGTTGGTGCATGTACAAGTGCTGACGTGGAAAAATTAGTTAACAAGGAAGCAATGTCATTCTATGGGAACACAGGTATTAGCCATGCTACAGTAACAGAACTACTAGAATGTGGAAATCAGCATTATTTATTCCCCAAGGTAAATTGATTTTAGGCCAACCTAAAATTAGCACAGTTGTGTTCAGTTGCTACGATAAACTTTACCTTCAACAGCTTGAAAATACAGAGAATTTGGGAATTGCTCATCCCTCAATCACTGTGACATGACCAGGGGCATCTTCAGCACCTGAAAAACCTTGATCTCTTCCTCGGCTCTTAAAGGAAACAACTGCCTTATCCATGTGACATGAGTTGGGAGATGGGTAATGACAGACTTTGTGAAGTGGCACTAAAACATAAGAACATAAGAAAGGTCATGCTGGATCAGACCGAGGTCCATCAAGTCCAGCAGACTGTTCATACTGTGGCTCAACCAGGTGCCTCTAGGAAGCCCACAAACAAGACAACCGCAGCAGCATTGCCCTGCCTGTGTTCCACGGTACCTAATATAATAGGCATGCTCCTCTGATCCTGGAGAGAATAGGTATGCAGCATGACTAGTGGTCATTTTTACTAGTAGCCATGAATAGCCCTATGCTCCATGAACATGTCCACTTCCCTCTTAAAGTCTTGCAAGTTGGCAGCCATCACCACATCCGGGGGCAGGGAGTTCCACAATTTAACTATGCGCTGTGTGAAGAAATACTTCCTTTTATCTGTTTTGAATCTCTCATCCTCCAGCTTCAGCATACGACCCCGCATTATAGTATTATGAGAGGGAGAAAAGCTTCTCCCTGTCCAATCTCCCCATACCATGCATGTTATAGACCTCTATCATGTCTCCCCCTGACCGCCTTCTTTCCAAGTTAAACTGCCCTTTCTTTTCAAGCTAAAACACAGGTGACATGTAGTCAGCCATTGCAAGCTCAACACAACAGGGATAGATGGCTTTAAACTGGGGACTGACATACAAAATGCTTGAAAATCACAGAGGAGGAGGGAAAAGAGATTAAGGCTGTTACCGCACTAGGAATTCCCAGCGATGTATTAAGAGTTTGAAAATGTTATAAAAAATACTGTTCGCACTTTCTATGTATTCCCACCAATGTATTAAGAGTTTGAAACTGTTATAAAAAATACTGTTCGCACATTGGCTGTTACCGCACTTTGGCTGTTATTCCCAGTGATGTATCAAGAATTTGGAAATGTTATAAAAAACATAGTTTAAAAGGGTTTTTGGATGCCACGGTTAAAAAATGGTTGGAAGACGTCGTCACAGCTAAAGGGGCCAAACAAAGTGCGAACAGTATTTTTTATAACAGTTTCAAACTCTTAATACATCGGTGGGAATACACAGAAAGTGTGAACAGTATTTTTTATAACATTTCCAAACTCTTAATACATCGCTGGGATTACCTAGTGCGGTAACAGCCTTTGTTTGGCCCCTTTAGCTGTGAAGACGTCTTCCAACAATTTTTTAGCCATGGCATCCAAAAACCCTTTTAAAGCGATGTTTTTTTATAACATTTTCAAACTCTTAATACATCGCTGGGAATACCTAGTGCGGTAACAGCCTAAATAGAAAAGAAAGGCTACACTCAACTGACAGTAAGATCAAAGCTCGTGATGACTAATAAGAGAGGAGTCAAAGGTTTTCCAGAACAGGATAGTTTTGGGAATATGCACCTATATTGTTGAGCAACACCAGGGGGCCCCTTTGTCTCACTTGGCCTGTTGCCACATAAGACTTGGCAAAAACCATCCTGAACGCTGAACATACAGTACAAGAGAGGTATGCACATTTTACTGTGTCACACAAGTGAAAATGATTAAGCATGTTTAGGTTGAGGCAAAGAGATGATTTCTGGGCCGGACCAACAAGAAAATGTGTCTCCCCCCACCCTCAGTCGTACGTTCATATATTTATTTCTGGTACATCGCTGTTCCTATTTTACCTTTGGGGAGGGATTATTTATCAGCCTGTGCATAATCTCTTCCAACCACCACCTTACTTATCTATCCAGACACCAAGTGCTGCTATGTTTGAGTTGCAGATATTCCGTAATACATCAAGTACAGCAGTAACAAAAGGCATACATATAGTTTATCCAATTCACTATATAGTATCTCAAAAAATTCAATAGCATATACAAAGCACAGATATATCACACCAACAACAGAATGTAATATGTAAAACAAAACAATACAATGAGGGAGTGTCCATAGCAGAAATACTGCAATGATTAGCAGAGTCCAGATCCTGTTTCTGTAATACTCCTTGAGATCAGTTCAAGTATCAGAGAGTATGATCTCCCTGGAGTGTGAAATGTAATTTCTGGACTTAATCGATGGTACAATGACCTGTCAATGCCTCAGTTGGCAGCGTAGTTCCAGTGAACCCTTCATTCACAACAGGGATCCGGTTATTCTCTTGTTTCGATGGATATCTTCATCAGGATTCAACATGGACTGCATCTAAGCTAGTTCCTGAATCAGGCCTGCCCTGGTTCTCTCCTGTGCTGTGTGGCTGCTGCTGGTTCCCCAGCTCGGCAAGATAACGATAACAGCGGGGAGGGGCTGTGGCTCAGTTTGTAGAGCCTCTGCTTGGCATGCAGAAGGTCCCAGGTTCAATCCCTGGCATCTCCAGTTAAAGGAACTAGGCAGGTAGGTGATGTGAAAGATCTCTGCCTGAGACCCTGGGGAGCCGCTGCCGGTCTGAGTAGACAACACTGACTTCGATGGATCCAAAAGTCTGATTCAGTATAAGGCAGCGTCATGTGTTCCTGAATGGAACGCAAGCGCTGGGACAATCGAAATCCTCAGGAAATGGTTATAGTGTCAGAAGCCAGTGTAAAACAGGCCAAGGCCATTATAGTGTATTTATTTATTTAAATTATTTATTAGCTGCCTCTCTTCCTTATGGAGCTCAAGGCGGCTTACAGTATAGGAACACAGCGAGCAGAAAAAGGCCTCCATAAGCTGGCACAGGCTGGTAGCAGCCAAACACACCACAGCCACTTTAGACAGCTGGTGGTGGATTCTCGCTTGCAGTGTTCTCTTACATTGATTTGGAATTTGGAGTTTAGAAATAGATTTTTTTTTTAAAGAAATGACCGCTAAGATTCTCCCCGTGTACTTTGCTTGCTGTGGTATTTTTGCTTGCAATGTCTTACCACACGCATCCCATCCCCCAACATTCAATTCCCCCGTGATTGAAGCTGTGCAATCCATTCTACCACCTCAGTGTTTCCCATTTCCCCACCACAGGTGAAGCAGCGGATGATAAGTTTCCTTATTTTCACCTGAGAAATGTTAGAGGATATGCAACATCAGTTAGCCACCTATTTCACACGCAGCTGTCGACTACGCTCACTTGTGCCTCTTCCCATTCCTCACACAGCCAGCGTGATGTAGTGGTTAAGAGCGGTGGTTTGGAGCAGTGGACTCTGACCTGGAGAACCGGGTTTGTTTCCCCACTCCTCCACATGAGTGGAGGACGCTAATCTGGTAAACCGGGTTGGTTTCCCCACTCCTCCACATGAAGCCAGCTGGGTAACCTTGGGCTAGTCACAGCTCTCTCAGCCCCACCTACCTCACAGGGTGTCTGTTGTGGGGAGGGGAAGGTGATTGTAAGTCGGTTTGATTCTTCCTTAAGGGGTAGAGAAAGTCAGCATATAAAAACCAACTTCTTCTTCAATAGGCAGATTATTTTTATCTGTAATTTTAAAGGACAACATGGAGCTGTAGTGTTGTGCCCATGGGAAACCCCCCCCCCCCACACACACACACACACTCATCTCACTGTCTGGTAACAAGCAGTACACACACACACACACCTACACAGCCTGATCACACTGCCTTGCTCAAGGACAGACTCCCCTCCCTCCGTTCCCGTCCGTGCGCACAAAAGAACTCTCTGATCTCTATAGATTGCTTTATTGTCCGATGTAGCGAATGGCTAGTTAGACGCCCTTGCGCATAAGAAATTGCTGACTTTGTATCCTTAATGTGCAGTGATGATGCTAGAGAGACTGTATGGTCAAATGTATCTTTTAATGGAATGTAACCGCCTTCATGGTATAAGAAGTACTGCTTCTCCTTTGCTTGGGTGTGGCAGTCTCCCGACTCTGTTTGGAGTCTGTGCACCCCGTTCTCTGCTTTGGCCAAAATAAAAGAGCAGCAGTTTATCCAACCTCCTCCTCATTGTCTTCATTGGACTTTATAGATAATTGGGTCACAACAGTAGCAGCTGAACGTATGTATTTCTCTTCACACACCTTGTTGGAATAAAAGTGAGTTCATTATTCCCTATCACCAACACTAATCAAATCTTAAGTAAAAACCTTTAACGACGTATCACTTGGAGGCCTGTATATAGTCATATATGGTATGAACAGGTAGTAACAGTTTATTAAGATTTAGCTATCTCACATGCTTCCAGTTTAATCAAGCAAAAGATGCTGATTTATACAATTCATCCTCATTTTGGTCACTGATGTTACTTATTTATCCTGTCTTTCCATTTGGGATGTGCAGCTGGAGATAAGATACCCAACATTAAAGGTTTTGGGTTGGGATGGCAATATCTAACACTGATGCTTGTCTCCCTGTCATGACCTGTGTATACTGTTGTGTGTGTGTGTGTGTGTAAAGTGCTGTCAAGTCGCACCCAACTTATGGCGACCCCTTATGGGGTTTTCATGGCAAGAGACCAACAGAGGTGGTTTGCCAGTGCCTTCCTCTGCAAAGCAACCCTGGTATTCCTTGGTGGTCTCCCATCCAAATACTAATCAGGGCTGACCCTGCTTAGCTTCTGATATCTGATGAGGTCAGGATAGCCTAGGCCATCCAGGTCAGGGTGCATATACTGTTTTCACTCCTGATATCGGAATCGGGAATCACAGCGAGCAAACCACAGTGGCTAAGGAGCATCCCCCAGCTGAGAGTCAGATCTAACCACTTTGAAAAAAATGGCCTTTTAACTTGTAAAGGGCTAAGGCACAGATACCCAGCCAAAAGGTGTGGAAATGGGTGGTATCACCTGAAGGGCTTGGAAATCACCTGAAACTTACCTGGTGGCTCTGTGGTGTTACAGACCTTCCTGCCCTTTAAACGGCATTGCTGCCACTGGAAATTGTAGAGGCTGCATTGACAATGAAGAAATGGGCGGGCAGGTCCCTTTGCGTGTGTGTGTAGAGTGCCGTCAAGTGGCATCCGACTTATGGCGACCCCCTTTTTGGGTTTTCATGGCAAGAGACTAACAGAGGTGGTTTGCCAGTGCCTTCCTCTGCACAGCAACCCTGGACTTCCTTGGTTGTCTCCCATCCAAATACAAACCAGGGCTGACCCTGCTGAGCTTCTAAGATCTGACGAGATCAGGCTAGCCTAGGCCATCCAGGTCAGGACAGCAGGTCCCTTTACTCTACAGGAAAAGAAAAAAATGGGCAGCTCCTGGAGACCAGGGTCTACCACCTATTATTTCAGTGCCTTACAGCTCAGTTAGCATGTCCACTCTTTAAATCCTTTTTTTTAAAAGGCCATTATTATTTATAGGAAGATTTAGCCTCAGAACGGGGGAGGCCACATCTACCCCCATTAGATGATGACTGTAAGGCACTGAAATTAACAGAATGGCCATCCATTCTTAAGTGTCAGGGTGTGTCACTGGTGACAAAGACAATTCATACCATAGTATTCCCTATTACTATGCATAGGTGTGAAAGTTGGGCAATGAAGAAAGCTGACAGGAAGAAAGTTGATTGCTTTGTAATGTGGTGTTGGAGGAGTGTTACAGACACCATGGACGCCAAAAAGACAAAGCAGTAGGGTGCTAGATCAAACTGTCCCTAGAAGCTAAAAGGACTAAACTGAGGCTATTGTACTTTGGTCACATTATGAGAAGAGTCACTGGAAAAGACCACAACGTTGGGAAAAGTTGAAGTCAGCAGAAAAAGAAGACCCAACATGAGATGGATTGACTCTATAAAGGAAGCCACGGCCTTCAGTTTGCAAGACCTGAGCAAAGCTGTTAATGATAGGATGTTTTGGAGGATATTAATTCATAGCTGTAAGTCAGAAGGGACTTGATGGCATTTTAAACACCCACCCACAGAGACTATCCATAATAAAGGATCAGGAAGCAGCTGCAGGCTTACCCAGCAGCTCTGGACCATTCTGGACCTTCCTGCCATGTAAAGGTCTTGCTGCTAGAATTGGAGGTAGCAGATATAGCCCAAAATGTTATTATTTTAAATGGCCTTGGACAGTTTCCTAATTCAGATGGATACACATTTAGGGCCCCTATTGGTTGCAGTGTGATCGATTACGGACTATGTTCCCCTGAAATGCTAAAATATATAAAACTTGTAAATTTAGAATATTGCACTGAGTGATCACCTCCCCTTAGCAATATTTACTAATTTTATTCAAGAACTAAATTACAATGATAATCGGAGCGAACAAAGGGGAGAAGAAATATTGAAACGAATTACTTGGTCCGCTACAACTGAGACAGCAAGGACTTCCTTGCTGCACTCTGAGATCCTAATAGAGATGAGAGGGAAAATAATGGATGCAAAAGCTCCAGAGGAAATTATTTCAACCTATTCACAAATAATCAACCGATGTAAAACTAAAGCTACACCCATAAACTGTTCAAAACCTAGAGTATATTCCTGGTTTGATACTGATTGTTTAGTCAAGAAAATACAGCTGAGAACCATATTTCATAATTACTGTATCTCAGGGGACCCTGAACACCATGCTGAATATCAATTGCAAAAAAAAGCTTTCCGGGAGTTGACTCGGAAAAAGAGACGTTTTTCCAAAATGAATGGAACCAACTACATTTAGCTTTTACTACAAATAATAGTAAACTATTTTGGAAAATGCTTTCCAGCAATATTAATAAAAATCAAAATTCAATAGGTCTGATCCAGCACGGCCTTTCTTATGTTCTCATGTGTTTACTGCGTCTGTGAATCTAGAGAAAAATTTGCTCACATTGTTCACATTAAGTTTTTGTCAGTCATTGTCATGATTTAATGTTATGGATACCTTACTTACTTTTTTCCCTCCTCAGAGGCCATGTCTACCCACTGGCTTTCTTGGGGGTAGACCTGGACTCCGAAGAGGGGGGAAAATCCCCCTTCAGAGGCCAGGTCTACCAATTGGCTTCTATGGGCCTCCGGAGGCCAGGTCTACTGCCAAAGCCAATGGGTAGACCTGGCTTCCCAATGGGACTCAGCCAGGTCTACCAATAGGCTCTTATGGCGGTAAACCAGGCCTCCAGACGAGGACTCCGGACGGGGAGGGGGAAATGGCAGGGACTTACAATTTAATTTTTATCAATAAATAAGATCACTATTAAGTATATCAAGTTTTATTCAGTGTACCTATAGTTTAATTGACTTAAAACTTTAATTAAAGTTTATTAAGTTAATAAACAGTGTACCTACCTATATAGTTTAAGAAATTTGGCTCTCAAAAGAAATCTCAATTGTTGATATTTGGCTCTTTTGACTAATGAGTTTGCTGACCCCTGCCCTAACCTATCTGTCAGGATTGTTGTGAGGATAGGAAAGAAGAATGCAAGCTACTTCGGGTTCCCATTGGTGAGACAGGTAGGGTGTAAATAAAGTAATACTTATTCAAAATTAAGCTTAAATTGGGAGGTGTTCATGTACATTGAATTTCAATTATATTATTAAATTTTACACATTTTGATTTTAGACTAACTTTTATTGTAACTTAGAAATGAGACCAAGAATATATGCAGTCTTTGCTACTGTTTCGACCATCCAAAACAGCTGTGTTGTTCATGATGTCATCTGTGATCATGCTTGGCATCCTGTTTAGTTCAGCAGAGTACTGGTAGCGAGTACAACCATCTTAGGAAAAAAAACTCCCCCATCAAATAAAACTCACTAGAAAGTTTAAATAACAGCCCTATAAACAATCTAGAGGCAATAATATTACTAGGCATCAAGTTGAATAACCAGGAAGTGTACTTAAACTAGCACTAAAGCTCCCTCTGTAGCATACTGGTCTACCTTATAGGGCAGTTGTAAGGACCACCTAGTGGGATGCAAAATGATGTCAAGACTTAGGAGAAATGGTCACAAGAACACGAAGAGGAAAAATCTTGTGAAAGATTCTGAAAACCAGATTTTACGTATGGGCTTTAGCAAGCAGGGAAGAGCAACAGAAAGGGAACCTGTTGCACTGCACACCTCTGTAGGTAATATGCACAGCCTGCTCCGATCCCTTAGTCAACAATATTGTCTAGCCCAGAAAGAAGCATCCTTTTAGCCATTCATGGGGTTGACTTGAAATAGTGCCTTTCAGCCCCAGAACTTGATCTACATCAGTGGTCCCCAACCTTTTTTTAGCCATGCCCCACCTAAGCATCTCTAAAATCCTGATGCCTCCCCCCTGTGACATTGTCACCAGCTGACTGCTGTGTACATTCTGATTTTAATTTTAAAAATGTGTATGTCACAATATATATTTATATACTGTATATAAGGCCCCAAGAACCATAAGAAATGCAAAAAAAAAATTCACTGTTAAGAACTCATTCTCGAATTGCCCCCTTAAAAATCAAATTGCCCCCCTGTGGGGCATGTGCCCCATGTTGGTAATCACTGATCTACATGGATGGATCTATAAAGGCCCATCTAAAACTCAAGAATTCTCTTTGTTTGCAACTGAGACACATTGACATAGTCTTTCCGCATGATCTGAGAATGTTTACACCGGTAGTGCTGAGTTAGGCTACAGTTGGTCCTTTGTCCTCCTCCCCAGCCCCTTCTCCTGTAAAAACAATCACATCTAGATAATTAAAAACAGGGTTTTTAAATGACACTAACAGGAGATCCTTGACTGCAGCTGCAGTGTCACCAACAGCTAAAAACAGACACACACACCCCTTATCAGATTACTAATTAGTTGATGTGGAGTGAGGTTTTTTTTTAAGTTACATAATTACAAATCACCACATTGTTTCAAGAACCTTTATACATCCTTTTAATTAGATTAGCTTTACAAGCACTTTGAGAGCTCTTTCAGTAATGAACACTGCTTTTCAGAAGTTACATGACTTTATAGGAAATCTGCAAACGAATCCTGAATTTCTTTGCCTGCTAGATAAAAGTCTTGTGTTTTACAGCTGGCTAATGTCACGAAATAAAAATAGCATTATGAAGCTTTATCTTTAACCAGGACTAAACACATATACAGGCCATAAGAGTTTAAAAATAGTCTGAAACAGGTTCCTGTTTGGAGATGCCCAAGGCTGAAGATTTCAACTGACACGAACTGCTTCTAAACTGACATCAGAAGAACCAATTTGATGACCTTTTTGTAAGTAACAAATCGAGAGACTTAAGCACACTTTTAAATCTCCCCGACAAGCACACACGTAAGACACTGATCATTTTAATAGAGGGACTGAAAATAAGAACGTGAAGGCTTCTGTTGTGCATTTCTAACACAGAACCGACCTTCTACTAAACGTCATAAAAAAGCTGTTACGAGAAGTTAGAAACGGTGTTTCTGGGGCCTGAGGCGGTGCATTGCACTGCAGGCCGGACAGTAAAGAAGATTCGCACTCCTTGGTCAGGTTTGCAGAGGCACTTACAGTAGATATGATTTCTTCCGATTTACTGGGATTGAAGAGAAGAACCAAACAGTTAATTTTTTGACAACTAATTGTTTGTGGGGGGGAGAACCCAAGACATTTGCCCCAAGTCCCCCTAAAATGCTATCATGATACTGAATTTCCCCCTTCCTGTCAGTTGTCACTAAACACAATCTTTTTTTCATGTTTTACATGAATAGTCTTTTTTTAAATAAAAATTACTGAGCTTTCCATAGAAAAGGTCTCTAATAAGAGTACAAACTATACAGAGGCTAAAATCGTCATAAAGTACATACAGAAATATTTCTGTACACTCACATTGTTTTGATTAAGTGAGGGTCAAAGGACAGGCAATGGAAAGTTTAAGTGGGCAAAACCATATTTGCAAGGCTGGTAATATGTGGAAGGTTCCCTTTGGGGGGTTACATTTGAGCACACACCCACCGCTTCAAAATAAACATTTCAAACGTATCTGGTTGAGTGAACTTTATTCTCTATTGCTTCCTCAACTTCAAAAGAGGTAAAAAAAATTCCCGTGTGAACATCTTTAGTATTGCTCAGAGGTCAGTGTTTTTATAGGGAGAAAATGTCTCAGCAGTATGAAAGCCTTTACCTATTAAGCCTGTAGTGATGCACTGCAGGCTTAATACATTCATACTTGATACTACATAACCGATCAAGGGCCCAAACTGCAAATGAGAAAAGGATGCTAGCACTTTGAACGGAAACAACATCAGTGATTTTAAGCTTAATTACCCTACAGACAGTAGCATGTTTTTAAAAAATGATTCAAGACAGAGAATTCTCCCATCAAGGCAGTAGAAAGGGTCTTGGTACATCTAAACCCTTATGTTGGAAGGGTCTCACGATACTTATGGGCACAGTACACTTGCCAGTTCATCTGCAACAGCCCCACTAAAAGAAGCAGGAGCTGCAGAGAGCACAGCTACGTTCTTCAATCATTTCCATTCATATCAAATGGCTCTCGCAGGTGAGGTTCCTGGTGGATGCGGCCACAGTGCCCCATGCCAAGGACAGAATGGATAGTGTCAAGTTCACTTAATGCCAGCCAGTTACTTAGAAAACCCAAACAAGACAGATATTCTGGATTCAACGTATAAAACCACAAATTTTAGAAAGTAATTGACAGCTAAGATAGGCATCTTTCAGTTAAAAAAGTTTCATAGAAGACAGTCAACACAATACAGCAGCATTTTTTTTAAAAAAAATTCAAATTAGTGTAAGATATGAAAATAAAACAATCGGGTTCTTAGCTGGTAATTAAAGTGCTCCATTTCGGACTTTAAATGTAAAAACAAAGTGATCATCAGTTACTGGCAACTCTTACTTAAATTAGGTTTTACATAGGAGAACAGTGTGAACAGCAGATTTATAAAAATAGATAAATGCTATTTTGGAGAATAATTTTTTGTTTTGTTAAATTTTAATCAGCTGTACCTGGTTATACAAACATTATCTAAAATTTAAACTATGACCGTATTTTTAAAAGGGGGGGGGGGATATGAACAGCATTGAGTTGGATGACTGATCCGGCAAAGTATAAAGAATGGAAAAATTCTATGTAGGGCACTTCATGTGTAAGCTGTTTTTTTCTCTCTCATTGCTTATCTTCACATATGCAGTTACAGGACTGGAGTCACAATCATGTAGTACAATGCTTCAGCGGTTAGAAATCCATTTGACGCAACACTGAACCCCAATATTCATTTGTTTATTCAAAATGTCGATTTGGCGTTGATTTTCCTTTTCCCCATTATTCACATTCAAAAGTTAATAGATAGCGCCAAAGTTTGCTTTGGGGGGAGGATGGAGAAGAGACAGGACGTAGCACAGGAAATTGCTAGATCAAACGGCTTTATAAAACGTCTTTCCCATTTGAATCGGAAGGTTTATTAAGTTCAACCCTCACATTTTTTTCACCTGGGGGGAGAAAAAACAAAACGGATACACATACATAAACAAAAAGTGAAACAATTAAACATGGGAAGATAATCCTGACATGTTCTAGAACTACTTCAATACCACCAAGAACGCAGAGCCTTTTAGAAACATAGCTGTGGGTTAACTACCTTTTAAATTATTAAAATTTAAACCTACATCAGCTGATGCAAGATTTCATCAAGGCATTTTTTGTCAATTACATTTACAGATTAGCTGTCACAGTATAGGTATAGTATACATACATCCAGTGTGATACACTTGTTAAGAGCTGGGAGACCCATGTTCGATTCTAATGGAAGCTTGCTAGGTGACCTTGGGCCAGTCACACTCCCTCAGCCTAGCCTAACTTGAAGATGAGTTGCTGTGAGGATAAAATGTGAGGAGGAATGATGTATGCCACTCTGGGTCCCAACTGGGGAGAACAGAAAGGCATTAAATAAACATTAAATAAGATTAATGTAAGCGCAGGGAACTTGAGCTTTATATTGCCCTTGTAAATTAATTTCCATTTTGAGTTCTACCTTGACAAAAGATTGCTTAGAATTAGGATGTTATCATGTGATTTTTAAAAAATGTTTTTTTATCAGACCAGACTCTACAGGGGTGGGCAGAAGAGAAAATGAAATTAAGAATATTTCCATTTTACCACTCTACCTACATATTATACTAAACTTTACTTATGAACCACAGCTGTACAACTGCTAAACCCAAACAGATACTGTATTCTTAAGCTGCATCTAGCTAACATATAGCTATTTTTTTCTGGACCGGAAAAGAATGAGCATAAAACACATTAGTTACCTGTTAAGTATTTTACTTTAGCGCGTGCTCTTTCATCTGCATCAAAATACCACACTGTTATTGCGTACCTATAAAAGGAGAAAAAGCAGAAGCAATATGAAGCAGTAAGTAGCACACTTCCAAAAAGGTAACATTTCAACAGTTCTACAGATCCTTTTCCTAGTTCCATTTAATAAAATATTATGGCAAGTTTACTTAAGTAGCAGTTTATATAGTATATCCATTTACAAAAGGGAGAATTATATTGCATACTATTGATTGTTTACAAAATCTCTCACAACTGTACCATTTTGAGCTGGAATTTCCCACTTCATAAACAAGTCAATTTATTGTCCAAACACACTTTTGATATATCACACTACTCATTCAAAGAGGACAGGAATTATACCCAAAAAATCACTGCATTATACAGCAGAGAAACTGCACAGCAGGCACAGCAAACTTCTTAGATAAGCCAAATCCTCCAAATCTTTTCAAATTTTTGAACGTGTCCACAGAATTCCAAGACCCCAAACTGCCTTACCCCAATGAAAAACAATCTCCTCCCTGAATTCAGACAGTTTCTTAATCTCATAAAAGCACTAGGCCAATCCTATGTAGAGTTACTCCAGTCAAAGACAATTAATATCCATGAATTGAGTCTGGGATCCTATGCACATTTACTTGGGAATCCTATGGCAATCAATGAGCTCTATTATTGGAGCTGTTTGGGCTGTGTCTGTGCGAAAATCTCATTCTAGCTTTTGGTCAGGGAAGAAACTCTCTTGTCCGAGTTTTCTGAGGACTGATCCCACCTGTGAGAGGTATGGATTGTAGTCCAGTCTCTTCTTCCTCCTCTTTTTTTTTTTTTTACTGCTGGTCAGCCTATTGCTGGATGAAAGGTGAATTTTGCCTTCTTGCTACCATTTCTCCTGGTGTGATCTGAGCCCATGACTCCTGTTTGCCATAAAGGGGCCTCTCCCAGTGAGATGGGGTTGACAAGCATGCCTTCTGCAACGGTGCAGTTGTGTGTTTGCTTGTGGCTGTCCTCATGTCCACATCTCTCTTGCCTGGTAAAAGGCTGGTGCTCTTGAGATTCCCTCCCTCCCACCAAGACATGTGCTATCGTGCCAGAAAGAACTGGAGCACTCTACACAGTTGCAGCTGTCAAGTAAGCTACACAGGCTTGGGAGTTTTATGGCTGAAGTGGCCATATCTCCTCAAGAGCACATCTGGGTAAAAGGGAACATGGTTGTAGATGTGAGACCCTTCCTGAAACTGTAGCTTTCTCCAGTATGGGTGGGTGTTCCCTTTGTTCTTGTCATCAGTGTGTCCTGTGTGTGGGCAGCAGTGGGCTAATATTAGTCAGGGGTGTGTGGTCACCTTGGTGTGTGCTGGTCAGTAAGTTGCTTTCCTCTGCCCATCAGAGGGGCACCACTGACATGCCGCTCTGTTATTGGTGGGCACTGGCAGGGTTGCTATGAACTCCAGCATAACTGGTATGCTCTCTAAATCTTTATAAGTCTTTCAAAAAACATACTTCAGCTCTGCTAATCAGACACATGATATCAACTAGTGGCGCAGACGCTATACCCGTGTCGACAATACACTGGGGTCTTGGGCTGGGGCTTTTACCCTGTTAGCTATCCAAAAGTGAGCAGCAAGCAAAATAAATTATTTTATTACAAACAGGTTTAAAAGGCTTTATTCTATAATCATCAAATGTTGGAGGGTTTTAAAGTCAGCCAACCATTTCACAAAAGTAGGTATCAAAAAGGGATATGCTAGGTTTCCATCCGAATGCAGCTGAAATTTAAAAAAATCTTTATCTTTTCAGATTTTTGATTAAAAAAAATAGGAAATAGCTTTGAAGACTGTCCAACACAAGAAGTGAACAAAGGTTTATTCAAATATAGCACAGCTAAGGGAAGATGACTGGGGAAGGCACTGGCAAACCACCCCGCAAACAAAGTCTGCCTTGGAAATGTTGGGATGTGACATCACCCCATGGGTCAGGAATGACCCGGTGCTTGCACAGGGGACCTTTACCTTTACTCAGAATGGACATTTCAATATGAAATAATTAGAAAACAGAACCAAGGAGGAAGATAGTTTAAATAATTATTCTACCATTTAGAACCAAACTGAATCATTTTGTGGCTGGGGGGGTTATTCAAGAGAGCTTTTCTACACAGGCAATAAGGGAGCACCATACAAAAGGTATCACAACGTTACTAGGATAAGTGGCTGGGGACTGTGGTCCGTACTACTGTGTAAAACATTTTCCCCTAATATCCAGCTGGTACCTCTCTGCCTGCAATATAAACCCATTAAAACTACTGTGTAAATAAATCTACAGAAATTAGTAATTCACAAAAATGTGCACTAGAAAAGGTATAGCTGAATCAACAGTACAACTGCATACATATGCATATATTAGTAATTTATAGCAAAATTATCAGCATGATTGGGAGGGGGGAAATCCAGACTTCTCCAACGTATGGAATCTTTCCTGCCTAGCTGCTCAAAACAATTCATACCCCTAAACCAGATATAACCATTGATAACCATGCTTTGTAGCACAGTTGTAATATATGCAGTTCATTTTCATTTCATCAGTTCTCATTCTTGGTATAGCAGGCCCTGTTGCAGGAGATGACAAGATAAAACCAAAAATGGGAACAGACAAGGTGAGAACCAACCAACCAGTTTGTCAGGGTTCTTGTATAGTATTCTTTACCCTTGGTCATCCAAGGTAAACAAGACTGCACTTTTATGACTGCTAGGAACCTACATTTTAGTTTAAACTTTCAATGATAAGAACAACTATGGAGACACAGACAAAAGACCTTAATCTTGTTTACACTGAAGACAAAATGCATAGTCAAGAACAAAATGACAGTAGCACTTTAAAAGAATAGAGTACTACAAGTGGGAAGCCTGAAAGATTTAAATTAAATCAAGAGTTTCCATCTAGACTTTAGATAGGAAGAATTTTCTAACAGTTAGAGCGGTTCCTCAGTGGAACAGGCTTCCTTGGGAGATGGTAAGTGCTCCTTCCCTGGAGGTTTTTAAGCAGAGGCTAGATGGCCATCTGTCAGCAATGATGATTCTATTACCTTAGGCAGATCATGAGAGGGAGGGCATCCTGGCCATCTTCTGGGCATGGAGTAAGGGTCACTGGGGGTGTGTGGGGGAGGTAGTTGTGAAATTCCTGCATTGTGCAGGGGGTTGGACTAGATGAGCCTGGTGGTCCCTTCCAACTCTATGATTCCATGAAGACTTGTGAGGGGGGACTCTGATCTCCCCTCAATTGCAGCTCCAGGCTTTACTACCCACCTTAAACCCAGTTGGTGACAGTGATGGTGCGTAGGAGCCCTGCTGGGCCTCTCCCGGCATCTGTCACTGCTGAGCTTGGAGCCTCTCCTGGCGACTCTCCCCAGCGTCTGTGGCTCCTGGCATCCTTTGCCACGGCAGCTGGGACCAGAGTGGATCCCTGCAGCAGTGGCTGCCAGCTCTACTGGTAAGTGTGTTGTCTGCACATGTGCAGACACTCTTTTTTGTTTTTATTTGGGGGGGAATTTAAATCTCCAAAGTGTATTTTGAGCTGTTCAGGTTTTTCTGCAAGCCTGGGGAGTATCCCAGGTTTGCAGAAAAATCTGTTCAGAGTCAGTGTGGTCCTGATCCACAGATTTCAGTATCCGAAGATGGGGCCCACATGTAGATATACAGATAGGAAAATATTTAGAATATCATTAGAGTTCATGCTGCTTTCACGTTTAACACTTTAGGCTTTTAAAAGTCGTCTGTATCTAATCTCCATGTTTTCCTCATGCTACACAGAATGTAGGCCTTTTCAACTTTGTCAACCTTAGAAAATGCACCGTGAGCGATGCCAGCATCTTTGGAACACAAGTAATTTCATCTCCTTTTTCAATACTGCTAAAATATAGCCAAATACACACATTAAAAAGTTCCCATATTCATGACTGGCCTTACTGAGAAATCCCTACAGCTTCATCCACTTTTAACATTTTTTTCCCTAACCTGGGGGGAGGGGAAGGAGAGGAACACAACAGCACAAGGCAATATAGTCAACTTTTTTTCTTTTTACTTAACACACTATAGCTCTTAAATAACGGGATTTGGCTTCTA
Source organism: Euleptes europaea (assembly GCF_029931775.1). Lineage (NCBI taxonomy): Eukaryota > Metazoa > Chordata > Lepidosauria > Squamata > Sphaerodactylidae > Euleptes > Euleptes europaea. The sequence goes on from NC_079318.1 coordinate 24,398,650, forward strand.
TTGTACCATGACTAATTGCAATTCCATACACCACTAATCCACCCAAGTTAGGATGCCAATATCGACAAGCACCAGCAACACACTCTAAAAATTTAGGTAATCAAGAGACCCTACTTACTCATTACTTTCTATGGAAAAGCTTCTCAAACATATTGAAAGCTGTGCAGTTAACATGTTTTGCCAATTCCCTCCTACCCTTTTTTCTAACCTAAACATACTGACTTATTCATCTTACCTTGTAGCAAATGCTGGCTGTACTTCATGAGGGTTGCGGCGGTCAGACCAGAAAAATAGCAGTCTATCAAATTTAGGTTCAATGTCAGCAAACTGGGCTTTGCCTTCTGGAAATATTCGCAGAATACCACCACTTACCTTAAAAAGAATCCAAACACAGTAATGGTTAAATATGTAACTATGAAGCTTGAGTAAATTATGTTAGATATGTAGAAGTATATGTTCTCCTCTGTACATGTATATAAAAATAAATTGGTGTAGTGGTCAGTCTCAGCCTAGGATCTTGGAGACCCAGGTTCGAATCCCCACTCTGCCATGGAAGCCTGGTGGTGGGGTGAACTTGGGCTAGTCACTCACTCTCAGCCTAACCTGCCTCACATGTTGTGAAGATACAATTGAGGAGAGGAAAATGACGTACTATACACTTTTTTCAAAAGAGAAAAACAAAAGCATTGGGTGGGAGTTTGTTCTGTTCATGCACACATTCACTCAATCTCTGTGCTATTTGTATTTAAATGTATTTAAATATACATACACACAGAGAGAGAGAGACAGAAGCAGGGGACCTGCAAGGACATGCGGAGGGAAAACAAAGATAAAATATACCTGTGCTGTTACTAGGAAGGAAAAATAATCAGCACACAGCTCCAAGTATATGCAAAGTCAATGACTCACAAAATCTATTTCCTGTGATCACGGGAAATAGATTTTGTGAGTCATTGACTTTGCATATACTTGGAGCTGTGTGCTGATTATTTTTCCTTAGGACATGCAGAGGGGCAACTCATTCACCCCCACTACTTTGCTTCCCTGAAAGCCCCCATGGCCTCTTCCTGCTTCCCTTGCCACCTACTGGCCAACCTACCTTTGTCTGCCTCCCATCTTTAGCTTTCCTTCATTCCCTTCCCCTGGCAGCCTCTACCCAGGAAAACCATGGCCCAGTTTTCAGTGCTGGTGGCCAGGCTCAGCAGAGCAGCAAGGAACTTGTGGAGGACCTGCAAGGGTTACCTCACTTTCCCCTGTATCTCCCCTTCCTATTTCCCTTTTCCCCTCCTCCTGGCAGCTGCCATATCCTCACCTTTCCCTGCTTTCTTCTCTCTTTCCCAACTTATCTTTTATCTGCCCCCATCTTCAGCTACATTTATTACTTATTTTATTTATATCCCATCTTTCTGCTCAATGGGAAACCAATGCAGTTTATATTATTATCCTGTCCTCCATTTTATCCTCACAACACCCCTGTGAGGTCGTTTAGACTGAGAATGGGTGGCTGGCCCAAGGTCACCCAGTAAGCTTCCATGGCAGACTGGGCATTTAGACCCGGGTCTCCCAGAGCTTAGTCAAACTCTAACCACTACACCATTGTAGCTTTTGTGGGGTGAAAGCTGTTGAACAGTAGCAAGCAGCCAGTCCTGGGTGAGTCATCAAAGTTGCATAGTATCAAGTCGCCCAGCGGTTGCTGCCAGGTCTGGCCCCAATGAGTCCTCCCTCAAAGCCCAAGACAGCCTTGGTATGGGCTCTCTTACCTACCCTTTTGGTGAGAGAAACAAAGGCTTGAAAGCTGGCAATATTATTGTGCTTGCCTAGCAACCTCCACAATAGCAACTGCAGAACGCATGTGTTTCCTAAATATGAGAGTGCTGCTTCTGTTATTGAGCTGAGGGTCAAACCCCTCCTCCCAACATACTTCTTAGATTTCAGATTTTTCTGAAAACCTAGGGCTTTTCTCAGGTTGACAGAAAGAGCTGTCTTGGCTGTTCATGGCTCTGGTCTACAAATTCACAGATGGGCCCCCAATGAGAATCAGACACATTGATTTCCTGCCTCACTATAAAAATACGATTACACTTGACTGTGCCAACAGTTTTAGCTAGAAGCTAACATTGAAGGAACTGTCCACAGCTTTTTTCTTAGGATGAACAGAATATAAATTTAGATCTGTTACCAAACATATCTGCACATCTATCTAGAGATTATGTTTGTCTCATCAATTCCTGCACTACTCCTTTTTAATGTATCCACAATTCTTTGCTACTGAAAATCAATTACAAGAAAGCAGGTCCAAACTGCCTTCATCCTCCATACAAAAGTATGTTTATCACTGTCATTAATATTTTGACTACTGCAACCGAATATATTTTATTAAGAGTCAAAATATCTCCGAGCGGTATTACTAACTCAGCTTACTTTTTACTTTTACATTGAACTGGCTCTTTTTTTCCAGCCATCAAAACACGTCTGACTTCCAGTAACCCCTGGTGGCGTTTTCAAGGCAAGAGATGTTCAGAGGTGGTTTGCCATTGCCTGCCTGCACATCAGGACCCTGGTATTCCTTGGAGGTCTCCCATCCAAAAACTTGCCAGGGCTGACCCTGCTTAGCTTATGAGATCTGACAAGATCAGGCAAGCCTGGGCTATACAGGTCAGGGTAAACTGGCTCTTAACAACCACCTTATGGTATTCTACAGGTACACTAATATAAAAAGCACACTCCCTAGGCTGCTAGAGAATACATCATGGGGAGCAAAGCGGAGTGGCTGCAGTTCTGCTTAGTAAGTGTACATCAGGTGATTTCACAAGAGAGACATGTGAAAAACAGTGTTCTCGTTATACAATCTGCTTAATCATTCCAGGTTAAAAGTAATCCAGCTATCCAAATGAATTTAAAAATCAATGTTTAACTATTCAAGTACGCATAGATCTCTGAAACAGATTTACCTTGGCATTCCAGTCTTTATTAAGGTAATATATACACGTGACACATCTTCCATCTCCATTTGGGTTATCAACATGACGCACATATCCTGTTCCATTGCCTGGATAACAAGCCACCATTGCCTGTAATTTAAACAAAGAAATCAGACTATGAATAGAGAAGCAACTTTCCCCTCTATCTCTGCATCTGGCTTCCCATAATCCTTTTCTCTGTCTTGAGATAAGGGCTTTCTTTTATCCCTTTTAGTTGCTACTTCCAAGGGGGGTGGGAATCCAGACTTCTGTAAAAAAACCTGAACGAAATGAAAATAAGCCTGAATTTAATAAATAAATTTTACCCTTTCTTTAAAAGGGTTGTTTTGTCAGTTTGGAAGGTTTAGTTCTAGAAGGTTCTAAGGCAATCCTTGGCACAGTTTTGGACAAAGGACACAGAACAGCAGCACAGGTGGTTCAATGGAGCAGTCTATGGTATTCAAAAGATTAAAAGACACTGGGAAAAGACCCACAGGGCCTGCCCCCCCCAGGGCCACCCTGACCCCAAGGGAATGGCAGCCTGAGCCCTGTGCCGGAAACATCTGGCCAAGCCATGCAGGGGCTGGCTCTTTCCCCCTCCTTGGAAAAGGTGGGGACAAGTACCCTCTTTCCTCCCAGTGTACTCCTGGTTTTTAGCCATGATGATTAAAGGGAACTTCTATATCCAGAAGGCAACATCAGGGGGAGGTCTGGGCCTCTGTCTTGTTCATTGGCATTCCAGGGCAACTAATTGGACATTCTGTGGGGGGGGGGGGAAATGCTAGACTAGATTAACTACTAGTCTGATCCAACCAGTCTTATGTTGTTACACAACTCCAACTATGAACAGATTACACTTATTATAAATGGGGGAAAATTTCAATCTGAAGATTTGGTTTTCACCTTACAAACAAGCAGGAGAGCTTCAAGTAGTACAAACCACTCATATTTTACTGAACACATATTTGACAGTTTCCCTTGTGAGACATCCAAAACCATTACAAAAGGCTATCAGAGCTCTTATATAAACTCACAAATAAGTGAGTCTGAACGCAGCTAATGCTGTCAAAGAGATAATCTCTTTTAGCCAGTGTTCTGAACTTGACTATAGGAAAGGGCACAAAAAGATTCCAAAGGAAGTATATGTTTTAACAACCAGCCCTGGACTTTTGGAATAGGATGGAATTTAAAAAGAAAATTAAAACAAACAGATTAGCTGAAAAGCCCAAAACACTTTATGAAATATTAATGATTCCTGGAAGAATTTATATCTTTCTAGTGACCATTCTCTATCAGTTTAAAAGTATCCAAATCATACAATACTGTACACATTTGCTTGCCCTGTACTGCAAGGATCACAGCACAGGCAAAATGAGCAAACTATGATCAACGAGGAAGCAAATGCTTAATGAAGTCTCATGTTATTCCCCTTTAGCTTTTTATCTGGTTACTGACAATCCATTACTCGCAATTTTGATGTTAAAAATCAGCAGCTTGCTGACTATTTATGGCTGTGTTTTCTACAACTGCACAGAAGGCCTGATAGCCATCCTGAGTGCAGAGATGTGTTTAGAGACACAAAGGACAGCTTCCTATAAAGTTTCAGAACCATGAATCTTTGATCAGTCTACTTTGTTTCTCTCCCATTTCCACTAATCTTTCTGTGTCTACATGCTTCCTTACTTCAAATTAAAGTTCTTCTTGCTATGTGTGTAAGTGCCGTCAAGTCGCTTTTGACCTATGGCTACCCTATGAATTAAAGATGTCCCAAACATTTTCTTGCTCCAAAATCTTAATTACCAAGATCTAATACAAAATAAATAAATTCAAATTTAATAACCATACCATTTGTTTTGTGCTCAGGACAGAGCCAGTGGAACTGAGAAGTATGTGGAAGGTGGCGAGAGAAGTAACTTGCTTGATCCAGCAGAGTAATGTGTGGTCTATGGCATTGCTCACATGATGCTACTGGCCTATAGCAATAACGTGGTATAGAAATATTGGCAAGCATCCTGAGATGGGTATATGAGTCAACAGGGTGTTTCGCACAAACATCAAAATGGGCCCTACTGTACCTTCCACATCTTCACTTTGGGATAAACATTGTTTACTTAATTTATACCCCACCCTTCTCCCCAGTGGGAACCCAAAGTAGCTTAAATTGTTCTCCTCTCCTCAATTTTACCCTTACAACAAGCCTGTGAGGTAGGTTAGGCTGAGAGTGTGCAAGTGGCCCAAGGCCACCCAGCTACCTTCCATGGCAGAGCAGGAATTCGAACCTGGATCTCCCAGATCCTAGTCTGACACTCTAACCACCACACCCCACAAGCATCTTGCCACATTTAAAGCAGGCTAAAAAAACATTAAAAGGAGCCCCGTGGCGCAGAGTGTTAAGCTGCAGTACTGCAGTCAAAAGCTCTGCTCACGACCTGAGTTCGATCCCGACGGAAGTCGGTTTCAGGTAGCCGGCTCAAGGTCGACTCAGCCTTCCATCCTTCCGAGGTCGGTCAAATGAGTACCCAGCTTGCTGGGGGTAAAGGGAAGATGACTGGGGAAGGCACTGGCAAACCACCCCGCAAACAAAGTCTGCCTAGAAAACGTCGGGATGTGACGTCTCCCCATGGGTCAGGAATGACCCGGTGCTTGCACAGGGGACCTTTACCTTTACCTAAAAAAATCCTAAAATGCTCACATCTCCACCTCCATCCTTTATCAAGCTATAAAAAGCTGTTAAGGAAACAGCTTGAAAGTAGATGAACAAGTATTCACTACACTCTAAAAAGCAAGTTGCTAGAAGGAGCAGTAGCCATAAGATGGCTACATGAATAACAGTGAAGAGACAGGTGATTGTAAGGAGTAAGCACAGGATACATTAAAGACATATCCAAAGGAAACTAGTATAATAGTAGTAGAATAGAAGAATATACCACACAACAAAATAGAATAACAGCTAGCCTGCAAAGATGCACTCACATCTACAAGAAAAAGAAGAGACCAATATTGTTGTGGGTTTAACTTTAAACCACTGTTTAGGATGTTTTGACACAGGAGACATGAGAGTTTACTTTCAGGTTCTTGGGTAAATTTGCAGATGTGATTTTTTCCCCCGCTGTTCAACTGTGCAGGGTAATTTATGAATAAATGGCTTTATGCCCAGAATAAATCCAAGAACAAATGGAACAGAGTTTGCAGCAATTATTCTTTGGGATGCTGAGAGGTGTCTTACATCATGCCTTTAGATAGCATGAATCAGAAGTTTTAGTAAAGTCATATGTTGGCCTACGTAACATCTTTTATATAACAGCTTCTACACCCTATAAACCTCTCAGATCTGGAATTTAGTGAATTCTGCTTTCTTCTTTTTGGCAAAGCTCAGGGTAAGAAACTTTGAAACTAAATCTTGAAGTTAACTTAGGTAGAATAGGAATGAGATGTATTCTTATATAGATTTGATTTCTATGGGGTAGGCCAGTGTTCTATGTATCTATTTAATGTTTTGTTTAATTTTATTGATGTTATTTAATGGTCTGCCTTTCTCACAGGGACTCAAGGTAGGTTACACATAGTGAGTACATTCACAAAATGGGATATTCAATAAATAACCCACTAGGATTGTAGAAGTCTGGAACCATCCAGAAATCTAAAATATAGAACTGAAGCATTGTATACATATTAACATTATACATTATGTGGTGCAACAATTACACAATAGGATGCTACTTAAAGTAAGCTATACACAGCAGTACAGACCACAGTCCCATATTAATTATCTAAGTAAGTTTGTAAACCATTTTACACAGTGCAACCCTATTACCTATTCAGAAAGGCCCTCTTGAATAATTCAGTTTTGCATAGTTTGCCATAAGGCCAGGAGAGTGGGAGCCTTCCTGACCTCCTTGGGTAGGCCATTCCATAAGGTGGGAGACAGAACAGCGAAAGCAAGTGTATGGGCAATTGTTGATTTTGCCCATTTGCAGGTTGGCCCCTCCAGAAGCCCTGCAGAAGCCCTGCAGAAGCTGTTGTGGCACATAAGGGAAAGGTAGTCCTGCAGATAAGAGGGACCAAAGCCATGAAGGGCTTTGTTTGTGATAGCCAATACCTTAAACTGGGTCCAGTAGCAAATGGGCAGCCAATGGAGTCTAGCTCCTGACAATAGCCGAGCTGCAGCATTCTGCACCAGTTGGAATCTCTGAGTTGATTTTGAGGGGAGACCAATGTACAGTGCATTACAGTAGCCTAGTCTCACTGTTACTGTATCAAGGTAAGGGGATATCTTAAGGGTTAGGCTGAGTTGGTAGAACAGAACCTTAAATACTTACAATGAGGGTTCTGCTCTGAGGTCAGAAGGGCATCTTAGAATGGATGATTCGCACCAATTTCTCAGGGATGCAGCTGCTTCCTGTTTCCTGGGTGGAAGCTAATGAACCCAAGAACAGGAAGAAACAGAATAAAAAAGAAACAGCTATCGAAACAGGTTAAGTGATGGTTAGAAGTAAACCTGTAATAACCAGAGGAGCAATATGAGTAGGGGTAAGGGAGGGTTACAGCAAGCAAATATCACATAGTTACAAATTGTAACTTCATCACATAGGTTTGATCAGGCTCATGACGCTGCTCTTTGTAAACATTCATCTTTTCTCTCTTTTTTTTGGGGGGGGGGGAAGAGAAGATGCCCTCCTAACCTCAGAGCAGAAGGAACCCTCACGATAAGTATCCAAGGTTCCTTTGTCTCTCTGAGGACAAAGGCATCTTGAAATAATTAATTCCCTCCCATGGCCTGGGAATTCACATCTTCCACCACATGCTGCAGTACTCTACATCTGAAGGTAACATTGGCTGAACAGAAGGAGTTAAGTGTGTAGCACCTAACAAAGGTCTACATAAAGATTTAAACTATTACTGTCTGCAGTACTGAAGAGACTTTTTGGGAAATACATTACAGATGTAGGTCAGAAATATGGGGACAATTTCTGAGAAAGAATCCTACTAAACTTGTTAACTCAAATCTTTTTTCCATATGCCTAATTCTAAATTGCTTAGAAAATTGAGATTTTTAAATGTACATGATTATATAAAAACTAGATATACAAAAGCATTCCACTTCCTTCAAAATCCACATCTGGTACCACACCCCATTTATGTCAAAATCAGCAGATTTCCTCCTGTGTACAGAGCTACAAGGCCTTTTCCTGTCAGATTCTGAGCAGGCATAGCAGTTATTTAAACAAACGTTAAATCTGACCATCACTTTGTACTGCTAAAAAAGCCAAATAATTAATTTTAGGTGAAGAGAACCTATACTTGTATATTTTTAACCCAGATCTGTATGTAATGGTGAGTTTTCTATCCACTATTACAAATTGAGTATCACCACATCTAAGCCAAACACAAGATTTAATCCACTTCAAAAATAACATCATGGTGTTCTTCTCCACTGTCTGCAGTCTTATCCAATGGAACTGTTTTCTATAATTAAGAAACTTGTATACTCTTGATCAGACCAATCTGTTGATAATGTAGTAGGGTAAACTGCTGCAGTTTATTAGCTATGCTCTTCACAGATTTTTAGTTGTTGATGTGCTTCACTTGGAGATCATTTTCTTTTGGGGAAATTGTACACTGCTTCTGTGATCTACTTTCAAGGACCAAAGGAACAGCCATTCTATGAGAGATAATGGTTGCAATAATTCATTTTATGTGCTAAGACAAAGTGAACAAACTAAGTGAGCAAAACATTTAGTCCAAATGCCAAAGAAAAAACAGCATCTACCTGTGAAGATGCTGGTGTGTCAACAAACAAAAAGTGTGTGTGGGAAGAGAGAGAGATGAGATTTGTACTTGGCCAGAAATGCTTGAAGCAAGCAAAGTCCCAGTGGCAAATCTCAGGGATTTGCCTTGGACTCAGCAGGTCATTAAGCAGGTCTGGGAAGTAATGGCAAGCATAAGCCATGCCTGCTGCCTTCTCCTGCACTGCTAGCACCTTGGCAGAGAGGTGGCCCTGGCTGCCATGCAAAATGATCTGGTATTCCCACAAATGGGAATGGTTGGTTTAAGAGACATCGTTGGTAACAGGTTGGTAAGATGGTCTGGTTGGCACACATGCTGGGGGTTGCCTACTCCTGCTCTAGGAAGTGATGTCGACTGGTCTTTGGAAAGGGATTCTGTGTTTTGTCTTGTCTAGGAAGGCCTGGTGCATATGAAGTCATGGCATTAGCAGGATACCTTTTGTCTCAGTTAGAGCCTTGTACCAGTTCTCAAGGACTTTGCATTAGCAACCCAAGAAGGTTACCGTAGCCATGAATAAATGACTGAAGCAAGATCCGTACTCTCCCAGAAGATCTGTATGAACTTCTATCAAGATCAGGATTTAGACACATTTCTAAGCTGGAAATGAAAACATGAAATGTAAAGGGTAGGTATCTGGAATTGTCTTTTCTAATTAATCAAACAGATAGTGGGATAAAAGCAATTACTGATTCTAACAAGCAGCAGGAAGGCCAAGTTTAACTTGGCTTATTTGACAGAACTTGCAGGTTAACCTGTCTTGCCAGTCTTTTCCTTGATATGCCCTTCAAGCACATGACAATGTTTCAAAGGCACCTGTACTTTGCTTTACAGTGCTGGGAGTCAGTACTAAAAAAAATGTTCCTTGCATAAAGGATGCAACAAAAACATGTGTTAAGCTTTTATTTTAAATCAGTAAGGCGGTCAAACATAAAAATGTTGCCATCATTGCGTAAAATAGATTCTATAGAACCAAGCTTTCCCAAATATTACAGGAGTTATTTTAAAATAGTTTTTATTTAAAACCAGACTCCCATAACAGCATGAATCAATTAATTTCTGTTAACACATAATACTCAAGCCACTGTGCAAAACTACTCCATTTGGGGCAAGCAGTGCCAATAGGTAGAAAACAAAGGACACCCCCCCAAAAAAAAACCTAGATAGAAATTTACATCTGAAATTCTCTTTTACAACATCTTACTCAAAACTAGTTATTGGTAACATGCAGGGCAGCTTCTCTCACCCAAGAGAGAGCCCAAGTATTTGACAACGTTAAAAATAGTGCAAGTACTCATTAAGCTCTCTTAGGAGCAGCAGTTTTGAAAGACCAAGAACACAATGTTCTGGATTCTGTCCAACAGCAGAGAATTAAGATATTCACACTCCTCCGTCCTCTCTCTGATTTACTCCTCCAAAAAGAGGAAGCCTTGTGAGGCCACAATAAATCCAATTAGCAGAAGCCGTGTCAAATTGCAGAAAAGTCAGACTTTTCAGATAATTTTCATATGGTAATCCTCTAAGAAGCATCAATGCTTTTTTTTAAAAAAAGTGCTAACTAATCCCAGAGATATCCAATCCACATAATTAAGATTTTTAAAATAAGAGTGTGGATTTTGCAAAAGGTATTTTATCCTGATGTAATTTTTAAAAAAAAAAAACCCTACATGAGAACGCATTTAAATAGTGAGCTGTTTTCTAATCAAGTTTGTAACACCTGAATATAAAGGCAGACTTCAAATGTTATTGCTCTTAGGTGAAGAACACTTAAAACCAAAAAGCAGATGAAAATCTAAAAGCAACGAACAATCTGAAAGAGAAGCCAGAACAACGTTTGACACTTATCAAGAAGACTTCCTTGTCTGAAATGCTTGCTTATTTAGATATCATTGCAACTAATGCAAGGGTATAATTTTTATTAATCTGATATGCCTCTGGAAGTTTCATTAAATATTATTTTACTGTCCATAGAAGAAAGGAGAGGCATAGAGAGGGTAAACAAACAGCAAACTTCTGCCATGATCAAAATGGCCCAAGTCATTCATATCAGGAGAAGATGGAGGGGCTCTACTCGATTCCATTTTCAGCCCCATTCTCCACCAACAGGAATAACTCACAGCTAGCCTGGAAAAGAAACTTTAAATAAATGGTAATCGATGAACTAGTCATTCTAAACTTGATTCTAGCCATGGATTATAATGCAGCATCCCACTGTAACCAAGGGAACATTTAGAAAATTCACACATACAAAATGGTTGAACCAAATTATAACCTTTATATTAGCCTTTACAATTGTTTCAGCCACTGAACATATGACAACAGCTCTAATGTAACACCTTTCTCAGGCTTAATCTTATTCCAAAATAAGACAATTGTCTTACAATCTTGAGTAAATATATTTTGTGAAAAGTCTTCCCATTCAATATATAATTGCATGTTGTAAGCTTCCATAAGCGTAACATATCAACATTTATTCAACCAAATATCTACTACAGACAAATTTTAGCCCAATTTTTGTCAACAATAGTCTTTCTGTCATGATCAAGTTTCTCACAAGATACTTGCGTGACTTTTTCTCATAATTTTTCTCCTCAGGACCAACATAAAATCTTATATTTTATATTTCAAAATTTTCCCAGTTGCATCAAAAGTCTGTTGCGGATACCTTTTTGCAATCAAACATTCCTACCACACATGAAAGAGTGTGCCCACCTATTTCATGCATTTCCAACTGAGATCAGAACCTTAACAATCATTTAACTAATCTGTCATATAGTAGATTCTTTATACCTCTTACGCCTATTTTCTTCAACTCCAACATTCATAATGAGATATTTTTATGTAATTCAAACCAGGCTTTTTCTGAAATAGTAAATGATAAATCTTTTCTCCATTTACAAACCTTCATGGTTTTACTCCAGCCAAAATAAAATGTATTCTGACTGCAAGCCCTTTCAGTTTGGCAACCTGAGCTAATACCTGTTCAAATTTGTTTCATCTGGAGATACTGATATTTTGGGCAGAGATCAGACACAAAATGGGATCAAGCAGTATGTTATCAACCAATCCTTTTAATAAAGCCATAAACCTTCTAAATCTAGCTTTTAACCAAACCTCAAAATTCTCTGTCTTTCTTGCTTCTGTAAAACTCCTTACTTCTAATTAACTGCATAACAGATTAATAATCTTATAATAATCATGAAGAGTCTTCAATGACACTCTACATTTTCTACTCTACATTTTCACCTGCTGAAAATCACGGTGTAACTAGCCAGTGATGTAAATCAACAGAACTTGAAGTAACAAGTGTTTTTAGCTTGATGTGGAAAATACTGGGGGGGTGCTGATAAGTTATGGGAACAGTTTTTAATAAAATACCAACACAGTAGTACACATTAAACACTTCTAAATTAATAGGCATTTCCCTATTTCAGTGCAAACAGGTGATTCCTGCTTTAAGAACAAAGGGTAAAAGGCAGCTACCTAGAAACTCTACTATAGCTGCACATTCTCTGTTTATCAGTTGAGACCAGGTTTTGCCCAATGAGATTTTGCTTCATATGTCACAGAAGCCACTAAAGCCCCAAAAAGCAATAGATGTAGTGGCTGCTCTATTCTTATAAAACTGAAGGAAGTTAGCCTTTATTCCCAACCCTATAAATCTATGTCATGATCAAGCTATGAGACAACCTTCCAAACTGTAACAATATCTTCTTTGCATGCTACTATACATATAACAATACCAAAGGCCCATATTGCACACAGGAGGAGGTAACATCCTCACAGAGAAAGCCTATTTAAGCTTTGGGGTACATGTTCCATTCATCTATGGAAAAAAATGATTCACTCTTGACTTTTTGTCATCAGCATTGGACTAGAATAAATCTTCAATTAAAATGTAGACTGAGTCCAGGCAACCTGTATATTACATATAGGTTTTTTTCTGCACAGGAATAATGGTCTAAAATAAGGCTGATTTACAGCCTATTCCTGACCCGAAAGGAGGAATGTCCTTAGGAGGCCAGGAAGGATCTGCGCCAGTGTTCATGCCCCCTGCACTGGCACCTGTACCACTTACGCCATCCAGAGTGGCATGGATGCCAGCAGGGGGGACGACCCAGACACCATCCTTTGGCACTGCCACAGCAGCGCCGCCCAGGGAGTGCCAGTAGGCAGCTTCCTGACCCCTTTTGCCCCGGATATGCCGACTAAAAGAACAGTGTTGCTGCACCAACTTTTTGATGGTGCTAGCTTTATGATGGTGCAGCCTCGCTGTTTTCAATGGGACAAATTGCCCCATTTTTAAAAAAAAAAAAAAACCCACCAAAAAACACAACCCTTTAAAAGGCTTTTTAAAGCCTTGTGGCAGCCGGGGAACAACTTTGGAGGCACCGCAGTCCCCGGCCATGCTGTCCCTGGCCGCCGAAAGCTTGGGAATGAGCTGTTAGAAGTGTTAAGCTTGATAAATCAATAGTTGCTTTCAGTGCAATTACAGTGGATGAAAATACCACCTGCACAATGACTGGTCTTAAAAGATGCTTTGTGAGCAGGGTTCTATTGGAGAATGGGGGCCATCGGTGGGCAGGTTTATACTCAAACTTTCGGTCTCAGAACTACTAAACTCCAAATGTGAATTACACACACACACACACACACACACACACACACACTACAGGACCCCAGCCCCCTCAGGATCCTGCTGCCTACCTTAGCTCAAACACACACCCTCCTTTTGAAGTAAAGCAAAGGAGCTGCCATGCTGACTACAATAGTCTGGCATGCTATTGTGCTTGGTACATGAGCTGGGTATTGCCTACTCACATATTAGGCACCAACATTATTTTTAAAGGAACAAGTAAACTCATTAATTTGTTCTTTGGTCAACTTTTCACAAGCTTACACATCTGCATAACATGGCCTGTTCCAATATAATGTCCTTCACCCAGAAAACTTCACTAGATCTAGTAGGATATTTGTCCTTTTTACTAAACATGTCTTTAATGTTCATCTGAATCTTCATCTAAATCTTCAAAGATGTAAAACCAGTAGTTCAAGCTGTATTTGTTTTAACACAGCAAAACTAAATCGTGTGCTTTGCTCATTAGTGCAAGAAAGTTAGCCTCAATGTACAGAATATTTTTCAAGACATACATTGAGCAAGAAACAAGGAGTTTGCTGAGCTAATAGCAAACAGATATACCAGACTGCTAAACTATCTCTACAATTGAGTATGTTCTCAACTATTTTTCTAACATAGTTGCATGTGTCAAGTTCTGTACTGCTATACATCACTGGGTCTGTATGAAGAGCTGGAATCCAAGACTGACCATGGCTTCCACCTAGACTAGACTTTTCTTCCAACACAACATCATAGAGTATGATTCCCCCCTCACCTTCTGTGGCAGCCTAAAATGCCCCCCCACAGCAGGAGATGGACAAATTGTACTCTATGAGCAGAATCCTTGTGCCCATGAAAAGATTAGTTTGGATCTGACACATTAAGAGGGCTCTAGTGCTCTTATTAAAGACAGAGATTTTTCTTAGGACCCAGAAATATTAGTTTAAGAGCATATTATCATCATTTTTGTTTCAATCCCATCTTTGCACTTCAGAGAACACGCCTGATTCATGGAGGAGAGGGGTATTCATGGCTATTAGTTAGAATGGATACTAGTCATGCTGCATACCTATTCTGTCTAGTATCAGAGGAGCATGCCTATTATTTTGGGTGCGGTGGAACACAGGCAGGACGGTGCTGCTGCAGTAGTCTTGTTTGTGGCTTCCTAGAGGCACCTGGTTGGCCACTGTGTGAACAGACTGCTGGACTTGATGGGCCTTGGTCTGATCCAGCAGGGCCTTTCTTATGTTCTGATTAAAGACAGGTAGTACAGAAGCAACAGTGAAGCTTCCCTATAGCCACTTCTGCCAACAAGTCAGCAACATTCCTTATGTTCCCGTTTCTGGCTTTTATCAAAGGGAGGCCATGTAATGGAGACATACTCCTACATCAGTTCAGAACAATCCCTTTTTAACAAAATAAAAGCTGACAAAAATTACAACAGAAGAGGTATTACCGTTACTATTCCTCTATAACAGTTTTTAAAGTTCCTTTCAGTATACTAAAAGTCCAAATTACTATTTTTTATCCAGCTGGGTTTTCTTAAAGGCAGTGGTTCTCAAACTTTAACAAGCCAGGGACACCCTAATTTGATTTTAAAGTGTCACAGATCTCCCCTTGCCCGCCTCTCTTCTCTCAGTTTACCATATGCTAGACAGCCCCCTTTCAAAGTAAGCATCAAGCCACATTTGACACATAGAGGCCTCTGTTTTCTAAACAATATACTGTGGTTGATGTGATCCTCCCTTTAAACGCAAGTTTAAATAAAATGTTTGTATTGTCTTTACATAGTCTACAAGAAGAAGTCTCAGAGGGAAGCTGATTCTATAGCGCCACAGCTCAAAAGGCCCTAACACAACTTCTAATCACTCTCATCCCTTGGAAGAAGGGATTTTGTGCCACAGATAGCAAGAAGATTCTAGATCAGTTAAGCACTTCTAGCTCGAGGCCATCTGAACAGGAGGGGAGAAGAGGCCTCAAAAAACGCTCAGCGCTGCTCACAGAAACAGAAAACGACAGTGCGTCACAAAACAAACAAAAAACAGCAACTCCTGAACTTCTGGGATTCAGCTGAATAGTGCCATTGGAAAAAGAGTCAAGCCCAGTTCTGTTTTATAGAACTGGCAAAACTAGCATGATTCGTCAGAGCCATGCAACCAATTATGAGCTTTTAGGGCTGAGTTATTGCGTCTCAGCAACTCATCAGTGCATTTCTGATTATTGCTCTGTGGCAATCTGAGAAGATAGAGGTCTTCTGATCTTCAAAAGAGGAGGCAACCAATTCCATCCCCTTCTGCTGACAGACCCCAGTTTCAGAAACATTGTTTTTAAAGGTTACCTTTTGAAAGGGAGCACAAGCCTGAAGTGGGACCCCCGCACCATCAATCAGGGTTTAGAAAATTTACTTCCACAGCATGGCATAAACTGGGCAAATAATAACAAACAGATAGCCAAAGACCTGTAAGAACCCAACCTGCACCTCTACCAAGTAAGTTCTGTAAAGCAATTACATAACATACTAGGTAGATTTTATTGATGAAAATTTGTGAAACCTTGCCTGCTGCCCTACCAATACTGACTGAATACATGCTGCTGGAGTGACCTCAGGCATATCTGCAGGACCGCCTCTCTCTCTCTATGCTCCTCTATGACAGCTTTGCTCATCTGAACAGGGCCTTCTGCGGCTGCCACCCTGCAAATAGTAAAGATCAACAACTGCCCATACACATGCATTCTCTACTGTGGCCCCTGACTTATGGAATGGCCTCCCTGACAAGGTTCAGAAGGCTCCCGTTCTCCTTTCTGCTAACTATACAAAGCTGAGTTGTTCAGGAGGGCCCTTTTGTACAAGTAATAGGGCTCCACTGTAATTTCAGCTAAAGAAATGTTTGACAATACGAAGCAAAGCTGGACACAATCAATCAAAAGCCACTTTTCTAATTTTACTTTTTTGGGGGATGTTTAACAGTTAGTGGATCCAGTGAGATAACAACGTTCTAATTTTTTCCTCAGAGCCTTTGAGGGAAGGTCTGGTTTTGGGATTGGAGGTACGGCCTGAAGCATGGTCTGACCACTATCTACTCAAGGCAAAGGTGAAAGCAGTCCTGACATCCCACTGGAAACAGGGTCTGGTTAAAATGGTATGCCAATGGAGACTCACGGATTCTACTGAATTCCTGAACCCTGGGGTGGAACCTGGCCCTCTGGATTACCATGTTACATAGCACATTAGAAGACCTATAAAGTGGAGGTGACAGCAGCAAAAAATGTTACTTCTCTGCTACTACTACGTAAGATAGTTCACGACAATCCCAATTATTCAAGGTAGCTCAGCAACTGCTGATTCCAACATCTGAGCCTTATTGTTTCAGGGACAGACAATTGTGATACTTTTGCAAAGATTTTTTGCTGATAAAATATTATTTGTTCCAAACTGGATACTGGTTGTAAAACAGGCCAACCAGAAGAAATTCCTTAAATACCAGCTGGTCTTTCTGTACACCATTTTGACCCAGTTTTTGGGACAGATGTTGACAGGATCCTGGGAACTGCACCTTAGATCCTTGCCCATCCTGGCTGGTAAAATTATGTAAGGATCACATCAGCAATATCTATAATAAATCATTTGCTAACCCAGGGCACCTTTCCTGGGCCTCTCAAAGAAGGAGCCATCTGTCCACTACTAAAAAAACACCCCTACAGAAAAATGATGTAGCCAATTGTTATGGATGAGAGGCAGAGAGGCAAGAGATGCTGTGACAGTTATGGTGATGGAAGAGGACACTGGCCTCCCTGTGATGGGAAGAATGTGGGAAATGTGCCCTTTTCAGGATAGAGAGCACCGTTTACAACTAGAAGGGAAAATAAGCTAGCTCTTTGATGTGTCAACGTCTCTTGCTCAGAGGGTCCATGTTCTGGTGGAGTTGAGCTTCAGGACATGGCACCCAGATTGGCTATGGTCCCTGGAGTCCATGTTGGGAAGGTCCTGAAAAGGGGAGCTCTCTTTGTTTGGGGTTCACTGGCTAGTTCACATGCAGACTCACTCGCTGTGTGTGGTGTTGGCTGAGATGACAGAGCGGAATGATGCTAAAGATGTTTGCATGTGCTTCCAGGAAGGGGAGCATCATACAACTAACCAAGACCAAATATGCCATGGAATGTAAGAACATTTAGTAACATTTCTCTAGTTTATTTTGCTTGGTGTACCTAGTCATTTCTTGAAGTACCCTGATTTTGTGCCTTGTAGAAATAAAGTGGTTAAGCTAGGAAAGTCTGTACACTTCCTTACCCACCTGCCTTGGCTATCCCCCATCCTTTTCAATCTCTATGGAAAGCCCTTATGACAAATCACTCATAGTTTTGGGATTGGCTGTCATCAATATGTCAACAATATCCAGCTCTACATATCCTAATCCAAATCTCCTAGTGATGAGACAGAAACTCTGAATAGCTGCCTGACTGCTATGGTTAACTGCCTCAGATTGAACAAATCGAAACGAAACCCTGGAAAAGCAGAGGTAATGGTGGTTCAGCAGAGACCTTAAGGATGTTGTGCTGCCCACTTCCAACAGGGTTCAGCTGACCCTTTCTAACTCAGCTAAGAGCCAAGGAGTTCTACTAGATCCAACCCTACTGCAGGAGAAGCAAGTCAAAGCAGCTGCAAAAAACCGCTTTCTTCCAACTCAGTATGGCCACCCCACCTTGACTTGGCTGATCTGGTCAACTGGATCTATGCCACAGTAACACCAAGACTAGACTACTCCATTGTATTTTACATTGTCTCTTCTCAAAATCAACTCAGAGGCTCATGCGGGTGCAAAATGCCACAGCTCGACTATTACTGGAAACTAGATGGAGCATGCCCATTACTCCCATTCTGCATCAGCTGCCCATCAGTCACTGGACTCAATTTAAGGTGTTGGCTATCAAATACAAATCCTATCTGCAGGACCACATCTACCCATATCTGCAGAACCACATCTACCCCTATGGTTCACCACAACAAATTCACTTATCTGAGCAGGGAGTTCTGCAGGTGCCAATGTGCAAAATCAGTAACTGCCAGTACCTGTGCATTCTGTGTTGTGGTCCCTACCTTATCAAATGGACTGCCTGATGAGGTAAGGAAGGCTCTCTCTCTTCCAGCTTTCCATCAACTATGAAAAACTGAATTATTCAAGAGTACTTTTCTACACAGCTAATAGGGTTGTACTGTAACAAAAAGGTTCAGAAAGATACTTGGGCAAAGGGTTACGGACTGTCATCTATACTACTGTGTATAGTTCATACTGTCTGTTGCTATAAGTAAGATTCCACTACAATTCTGCACCATTTAACACATGTTAATACTTATGCTTTGCTACAGTTCTGTTTCAGATTTCTGGTTGATTCCAGATTTCCACAATCTAAATCCTATTGCACTGTTTAGTGGATGCCCTGTCCTGTTGATTGACTTACACTATGCAATCCACCTTGAGCCCCAGTGAGAAAAATAAAGGACATAAATAAAATAAAATTTTATGACACAAACAATAATCAGGTCTACTGGAACACTAAATTAAGGAAAACATGTAATAAATTCAAATGTAACATAACGTCATATCTACAAAAATTCATTTCTACAGTATTAGCCATTTAAGTCAGCCATTGCTATGGCAATATTAAACAGCTTTCAAAGGCAAAGAAATCTGCAGCTTTCCAACCCGACTGTTTATGGACTGTTATAGAACTTGGCTCAGAGCAGTCTGTATAAAAAAGGATAAATCAAGCTGACTCACAGCATCTGAGTGGGAAGACATCAATATATAAATCAAATCCTAATGTTTTTTAGCGTGAATATTGTGTCTCATCCCAGAGATGCCAACTCAGCTTTCCACATGAAAATCTTAGGACTCCTAGTGATTTAAAATAAACTGCTTACTGAGCACTTTGCATCAGGATGAACTACAACAGTTGCTGCCACTCCCTTCCTTTAAGGAGCAACATGACACTTCTTGACTTTGGGACAGCAACTAAAACAATCCAATCAATTTACAATTTGACTGATAAGAGATTTTAAAAAACCATTTTGTAGTCACCATCAATTTAATTTTACTAGCCTCTTAACTAAAACAAAGGATGCTTTTGGTGCAATCCTGTACTCAAATAAGTCCACATGGTACCCAAGAACAGGATTGCAGTGTGTTAATATTTTTTTTAAAAAAAACATAAGCTATTCAGCTTGCTAAAAGAGAACAACAACTAATGACGACTCCCCTTGAATTTACCCAAAATATTAAAACAAGACTGAATAAACCCAAGTTTTAATTCCTTTGACATACTCACTGTACTGCCAATATACATTCTCCCCAAAACTGTGACCTTCAGCACACTTAACTATATTTAAGATGTACCTGTCAGTTTAATCCTCCCAACATTCAAATGTTAATGCACACTATAAAAATACCAGAGTAAAGCATTGTAAAGGAACCACCATTCTACCTGCAGAATAACTTTAAACATAGTGTTGAACTCTTGGCATGTCTTCAAGGGAAACACACTGAAGCCTATTTAATATGCTATAATTATTGTAAACCAGCAGTTCTGCATCAGATACACTCAGCACGTTTTTATCTATCACTTCCTGAATGGTTAGCACAACTCCCATGTTTCCCAAGCTTGTTTAATCATATGTATCGAATCTTGTAATTTAGGACTGAACACCAATACTATCCATGGTATTATTTATTATTAATTTATTCCTTGTTACCACTATTGCTTATTTATTTATTGCTAATGGTATGCAGAAAGCAGATGTACTCAAATGGCTTGTAACCTACATTCAGAAAACAAAGATGAGTTTAGCAGATGTGTTCCAAAGAAGACTGGAAAGGAGAGGGAAGATCAGAAAGGATTCAGGACCAATCTATAAGAACTGGCTGGAAAACAGATATAGTTTTAATGTCAGCATAAACTGGAAAGGACAGAAGTGGAAAATGCTGCAAGCTAGATTTAGCAACCTCTGGATCCAGGAAGAAATTTACTCCAGGGTAGCAAATATTTCACCAGGGCTGCATACCTCAGAAACACAACAGTACTGTCAATCCAATCATAGCGAAAAGGGAAAAGTTGGAAAAGTTTCCATATTTGGAAAAGAGAAAAGATGGTTTAGGAGGTTCTCTCATTCCCATGTTCATTTCAAGATACTGATGGAGTAAGAACATAAGAAAAGCCATGCTGGATCAGACCAAGTCCAGCAGTCCGTTCACACAGTGGCCAGCCAGGTGCCTCTAGGAAGTCCACAAACAAGACATGTGGTTTTTGGAATGAGAGAAATGAAAGACAAGGTTTTATTCAAAAATGTGCATGAAGTTTTTTATGTAAAATAGTCCACAGCATTAGATAATGATAATTCCTATGGTATGTTGTAGACATACATTTTCAATATTTTTGGTAATGTAAATAATTACCAACAATTATATTTGATAACGATACTACATTATCAAAGAGCAGGTTTTTTTTTTAATGTTATGGAGTTTAACTTGTGTGGAACACAGGCAGGACAAAGCTGCTGCAGTCGTCTTGCTTGTGGGCTTCTTAGAGGCACCTGGTTGGCCACTGTGAGAACAGACTGCTGGACTTGATGGACCTTGGTCTGATCCAGATGGCCTTTCTCATGTTCTTAAACTTAACCAAATATGATAGTAGTCCTACCATCCCCTGGTGACTGTGTGTGTTTCTGTCCAAATAATACGCTTTCTCCTATTTGTTTCCTATCTTCATCTTCCTTTTTTCTACCTTTCAGATGGCAAAAATTAAAGTTACATGAGTTATGGCAGGACAGGGTGCAGCTGTGTGCAACTCTTTCTCAAGTACTAGGTACACTTGCAATTGTTCTGATATATATCCATTTTATATGTTAACTAATTTATACATTATGCATTTCTTGTTGTTAAATCAGTACAATAAGTTTGTACTGATACATACAATAAGAGAAGTTAGTACTGCATAAATTTCAATTTCCCCACAAAACATGGGTTAAAAAAACATCCCCCCGTGGCTTCAAAATGTCCAGAAATTTTACATCTCTAGCTGAGAAGTATTCATGCAAGAGAAACTATGTTCAGAGTTTGAACAATCTGGAAATTTTAAAAATTATCCAGTTTGAGGGTAATCTACTTTTTTCCAACAACAAATGGCACAAAAGCACATACCATCATGCCATGTTAGGTCCCACGTAATTCAAAATTAAATGTTAAACCCTAAAAATGGTAGCATGACAAGAATCTTCTGCAATATCAACAGACAACCAACCTAAAAGTGATTACCAAAACTAACATGATGTGACCACCTCTATCCAGCAGAAATGAATTTAGATTTCATACAATCCTTGTTGTCCTATAGCAGATCATGGTCAGTTTTAGGATATAATAGTATCTGGGATAATGCTATGATTCCATAATCTAATCTGATTCTAATAATGCCGCACTAAAAATGGGGTTATAGTATCAATGTCTTAATTTTGCAGACCCAGATACTACTATACTGAAATGGGCCAGGAATGGTAGGAAAGTATCACAAATGCCAGGCTGGTTTGGACCAGCATCTGCAATTTGTATAAGTATGAGAAAAGGCTTCTATAAAATCATCTATCAGCAGTATCTCACACCAGTCTTAATAAACAGCACCTCCCTCTTGACCACCCCAGGGTAACCTGGTAAATTACAAGGGGGGAGGGGTTGACATTAAAAAGGGGCCCTCATGTTCAATTGGTACAGCCAAAACATGGTCACGCTAAGAAGTCTTACTTTTCTATGAGCTGGAAAAATTTTTTTTACTACTGGCATAGAGTTTGAACAATTGTGCAGTATTATAATTTTGAAACATTCTTCGTTGACTTTCATGTAAATGATGACTTTATACAGTAACTAGTACTATGAAAGGAAAAATGCTTTTGCTCCATGTAAGATATACGTAAGAATGTATGGTTAGTATAAGTTTGCCTGTATGCAGTGTTCAGTTACTGGATGAGTTTTATATAATGAACTGTTTCCCTATCTTTTCTTTTTACTAATAAGCAGAAATTAAACAATAAATGAAAGAATAAATGGGGGTTACTGCATTATGTATTCCCAGCGATGTATTAAGAGTTTGAAAACGTTATAAAAAATACTGTTTGCACTTTCTGTGTATTCCTACCGATGTATTAAGAGTTTGAAAATGTTATAAAAAATACTGTTCACACTTTGGCCCCTTTAGCTGTGAAGGTGTCTTCCAAAAATTTTTTAGCCATGGTATCCAAAAACCCCTTTAAAGCGATTTTTTTTATATTACATTTTCAAACTCTTGATACATTGCTGGGAATACATAATGGGGTAACCCCCAATAAATGAAAAAAGCCAAGCTCAAACACGTTCCCCAAGGGCTTTGCATCTCCCCCCCCTCCCCGTTTACTTATGGATACTCCTATAACAAGAATATATCACTGTTTGTCAAGCCTCATGATGCCTTCATCAATATATGGCCCCATCTATGGATTCTTAAATCCAGACACTGAGGCCACGGACAGACAAGACAGATCTTTCTATAAACCTGAGAAAGGCCCCAGGTTTGCAGGAAAATTTGAAATCTAGAAAAATATACTGGGTGTGTGCGTGCTTAACCCTACCAAATGATCAGAGGAGTGTCTGTAGCTTTAAGAAACATGTCAACAGCTTAAATCCTTAATTTCTCCCAGTAAAAAAACAAGGGGAGAAGCCAAGACCCTTTCCTGGGTAGTTTTCATCTTTGAAGGAGGACTCACTGGGGTCAGGCCTGGAATAACCACCTGGCAACCTGATACCACCTTGACTTGCATGACTCATCCAGGATTGGCGGCTTGCTAATCTTCTACAGCAGGCACTCCAAAAAATACATTGTTGTGTTAGTGGCTACAGTTTCAGACTAGGCTTGAGAGACCCAGGTTGGAATCCCCTCTCTGCCATGGAAGTTTACTGGGCGATATTGGGCCTGTCACACACACTCACCACAACCTAACTCATGGGGTCACAGTGAGGATAAATTGGGAAGAAGAGAATGATGTAAGCTGCTTTGGGTTCCCACTTTGGAGAAAGACACAGTATAAAGGAAATACATGTAGCTGAAGATGCGGGGCAGATAAAAGATAAGTTGGTTGGAGGGTGGGAAGGAAAGAAGGAAGCAGACAGTGGAAATAGTGTGGGGAGGTGATACAGAGGAAAAGTGAGGTAACCCCCACAAGACCTTGCCAGTTCCCCAACACACAAGTGGGCCCATTTCAGGAGGCACCATGCAACCTGATCTGTTTTCCTGAGGCTACCAGGGAGGGAAGGAGAGACAGCTGAAGACTGGACAGCAGATAAAGGTATGTTTGCTGGTGGTTGGGAAGGATAGAAGGAAACAGGAAAAGGAGAGACACTATGGGTGGGGGGGCTGCCAGGGAAGGGAAAGAGGAAATAGTGGAGAAGGGTTAAATGAGAGTAACCCTGCAAGTCCTTGTGCCCCCACCCCCTTGTAAGAACTACATTCATAATCAAACAGGGTACAGGGGTAATTTGCTAGTGATAAAAAGGTATCATTTCACATTGCACACAGTACTGAAGGAACAGCAACTATGAAGCACAGTGTGAAGTCAGGATGACATCGTACCCTAATTCCAGGGACGAGTAAGAGGTCAGAATGAGGACAGGGGCAGGAACCTTTGCCATGGTGAGTAAGTTTGTAGGTGTCTATTCCTGGACACTTAAATCAAAAGATCTTTAGTGTTCAGCAACCCCTCATGACCTACACCTTATGGTGTTGCACAATCATACTTATTAAAGCTTGTCAATGATCTACTGTTCCTAACTTTATTTTGAGGCTAACTACATACTGGAAGTTTTCTCAAATACAAGACAGCAGGAGTAAAAAATACATTGTCTAAAACAACTTCCTACTGAAACAAAGCAATTTCCATAACAATATATTTTTTTGCTGCTACACTGCAATCCTAAACAGAACTGTATGGATTTAGAAGGGTGTAAACTCACCCTGACCTGGATGGCCCAGGCTAGCCTGATCTTGTCAGATCTCAGAAGCTAAGCAGGGTCAACCCTGGTTAGTATTTGGATGGGAGACCATCAAGGAATACCTGGGTTGCTGTGCAGAGGAAGGCACTGGCAAACCACCTCTGTTAGTCTCTTGCCGTGAAACCCCCCCAACAAGGGGTTGCCATAAGTCGGCTGCAACTTGAAGGCATTTTACACACACACAAACTGCTTGCACAGTCACACAGCTTCCTTTTCAGAATTTCCTCTAATGACCCTTTCTTTGTACAAGCTGTTTAAAAAGCAAACTGTTAAGTAATGGGATTGTCATGCTATTCATACTCATCCACATAAGCCAGTTTCCTATTGTTCACAGATGAGAAAGACAAATGTAAAACAGTAACAGGTACTACTGGCAGTTCCTGTGCTTTCATCTTGATAAAATGTTTGTGCATTAAAAACAAACATTGTGAGAACAAGAGTTGGTTTTTATACAGTGACTTTCTCTACCACTTAAGGAAGAATGAAACCCGCTTACAATCACCTTCCCTTCCCCACAACAGACAACCTGTGAGGGAGGTGGGACTGAGAGAGCTCTAAGAGAGTTGTGACTAGTCCAAAGTCACCCAACTGGCTTCATGTGGAGGAGCAGGGAATCAAACCCAGTTCTCCAGATTAGAGTCCACCGCCTGTTTAGAAATATGCAGCTACAGTCCAGGGATAGCAATACTGTTCAACCACAATTCAGTTCAAGTAATGAAGATGACTAGAAGTTTAATTTATATATGCAACAATGACAGCACAAAGGAAACAATCTTGCTTGGATCTTAATCACCTTTTTCGCCTATACTAGGCATGTCCACTTAGGGAAAATTTGTGATTTTCACTGGCTTCCCCTTCACTTTGACCGCTCCATTGATCCATGGGGGCATAATTTCAGGTGACACAAATGATTGCAATGAGAGGGGGGAGTCAGGAAAGTTGTGCAATTCCACGGGCACTGCATCAATTCCACACCTGTTTCTATATTATACAAGTCGACACATAATTGGATACCAACAGTTCTAATTTTATAGCTACCATCACACACCAAACCTTAAATATGTAACTTCTGTTTACTAGCAGATCATGGCAAAGCATCAACAGATAACTGTGCATTGGCATTTTGCTAGTGTGGGAGCTTCTGATGGGGGATGAACAGCAGACATCTTTGGCAGGAGGAGGTATCTGGGGGTTTAATCGGTTTTTAATCTGTAATGTTTTAATTATTACATGTAAGGGGCATTGAGCAAAGAGAAAAAGGCTTACAGATATTTTAGTAAGTAAATAAAAAGCAGGATATAAATACATTCAAGATCTCTGGTACGAAACCCAGCAAGATCTATTTTATACATTAATTTATTAATACATTGTAGAAAAATAGTCATGGCATGGGTGGCTACTGGACTCCTACAGTTCTTACATTTTAAGGGGGGAGGTAAGTATCAGTTGATGATCAATACAGTGCTGCAGTATTTCTGGCATCAAGAGTTTTGGTTAAATGTACAGCAAGCCTTGTTAAATGCTGACGTTTATTCCAACAATAAATGACTCAGATAATATCAAACAATATCCCATATGGTTCATTTCAATGCTGATTTACAGTGCGATCCTAAGGACAGTTACTCCAGTCTAAGCCCACTGAAATGAATGGGAATAGACTGGAGTAACTCTCCTTCGGATTGCATTGTAAAAGAGGAGGCTGGGCACTGTTAATTTTGAGTGGCAGAATCAAAGTTGTGATACTCAAGTGAACCATAAATCTAAGAATGTCTCATGCCCCACCATATCATCAAACTGAACACAATCAACATTTTACTACGTATAGTTCTAGACTATTAGCTTCTGTGTAAATATATGATATCCAAGAAAACTTGGATTTTTTTTTACAAAAACAGAGTAAAGAATATTAGTATTTTTCTAATATTTCCCTAGAAGTGTGAGTTACCAAAAACTGTCTCTACTAGATCTGTTAAAGCTTCCTAGTCAGGACCCACACTCTTCAAAAGGCTTTTAAATACAGTCCTAAGTGCCTACTTAAGTCTAACCCAACTGTAAAGGTTTTTTTGACAGGATAATAAGTGGAGGCTGCTGAATAGACTGAACCAGGGTTACTTCCCTCCCAACCACACCCAGTGTGACTTTCTATAAATTAGAGTGACAACTTACTGGGATTTCCTTCCAGTCTCCCCAAGAAGTGAGTGTATGTAACCCAACCATGGGGGGGGGGGGGAGAAAGCAACCACTGATTTTTGAAACTTCTTCTTGTTTCTCAACATTCCATCTATATGGACTTCAAAGCAGGTTGTGAATCCAGTATGATTCTACATCAGTTTGTGCTGTGAGCAATGCTTATTTTGCAAGGTGAATGCTCTGTCTAGGACTCGAGGATTCATTTGGATATACACATTTGCCCAGAAGCAAACCCATTAAGTTCAACTGGACTTACTCCCCCCATTTATGCATTAAAATCAGGACCTTGAACGTATCGGAATCCTTCGTCAACTCGTTCGCCTATCCATTTGAGAAACTTGCCCTCTCAAGCTGGCCTAAAAGAGAACTGTGGAAAACAATTCACAGTGGGTAGCCGTGTTAGTCTGTTTGCAGTAGTCAAAAAGGGCAAGAGTCCAGTAGCACCTTAAAGACTAACAAAAATATTTTCTGGCAGGGTATGAGCTTTCGTGAGCCACAGCTCACTTCTTCAGATACAGCTAGAATGTGAATCCATCGGTCTTTAAGTAGAGGAACAGTATGTAAATGTGAATAGCAGGCTTGATGGGATTAGGTATGATATGCAGAAGAGTCTGTGATGTCCAGGGGAGAGATGGGTGTGGAGAAATCAGCATTGGTAATGGGCCTTGAAAATAGGGGTTTGCATGACTCACTAAAGAGGATAACAACAGTAACATTTCAATTGCACATCTATTCAGAACCAAATCAAAACTTTGCAGTTGAAATGAATTCAACAAAACTGATGAACTTGATCCAGTGGTACCAGTTCTTCGAAGTCTGGGGAAAAAAATTCTGACACCTTCCACCAAATTTGCCAGCATGGTGCCATAGCCTGATCTATTGTAAATTAGTGGACAACACCGTTGAAGGGGGCCACCTCTAGCGCCCCCTTGCCTCTTAGTGCCCCCCCCGTAATCCCACCGCCCCCCCAGGGGGTGGCACTGCCCACTTGGGGAAACCATTGGTTTATAATTCACAGTGGGTAGCCGTGTTAGTCTGTCTGCAGTAGTAGAAAAGGGCAAGAGTCCAGTAGCACCTTACAGACTAACAAAAATATTTTCTGGCAGGGTATGAGCTTTCGTGAGCAGAACAATGTGGCTCACGAAAGCTCATACCCTACAAGAAAACATTTTTGTTAGTCTTTATGGTGCTACTGGACTCTTGCTCTTTTCTACCACTGGTTTATAGAATAGGAAGGAGTAAGAAGGGGGCGTGGCCGTGCCAACTGTGAACACAAAGAGCCCTACAGGTGGTCTCTTTGGCGAACCCACGTTATTGGATGCGGGGGGGGGGGAGAGAGAAGCATCACTCACTTTCGTCCTGCCGTTGATTTTGTAGTCGCCCAACTTGCCGTTGCAGTGGCGAATGAGATCGTCCATACTGTTCATGAGCTTCCCGATGGCCTTGCAGCCGGCCTCCTTCCCCTCCACCCAGGTGATCTTGTCCCCGCGGATGTCCCGCGACGAGTCGCTCTTCTGGCTGACCAGCTGCCCGTCGGTGAAGCGGCCGGTGTGGTGCAGGGCGCGCACCTCGTGCGCCACCTGCCCGCCCAGCTCCTTGCCCAGGAACTCGTCCACCACGCAGATGCCGTGCTTGTTCATGCAGGGCACGATGTACTCCAGCGCCAGCCGCTGCGGCACCAGCGACTTCATCTGCCCGTTGGGGCGCAGCGAGGCGCCGGCCGCCACGCGGGGGCCCCCGCTGTACAGCAGCAGGCCGCCTTCCCCGCCCGCCGGCGCCGCCGCCCCGTCCTCCTCTTCCGGCCCTCGGGCCTCCGGCGCCGCCTGGCCCACGTGGTTATCGGCGACTACCGCCACCGCGGCCTCTTCCGAGCTGGTGTCCGGCCGCGGCTGGGCAGGCGCCGCCTTCTTTGCAGCTGCTGCTGCTGCTGGTGGTGCGGCCGCGCCTTCCTTGCAGACCACGCAGCCGCCTCCTGCTGCTGCCGCCTCCGAATGCTGAGCGGGGCCCTGCGGGGGGCGGGGGGCGGCGTCGCCGCGGTGGGCGGGGTCGCCTCGTTGCTCCGCAGCGCCCCCTGCTGCCCCGCCGCCGCCGCTCCCCCGGCAGATGAGCTTGTGCTTCTTCCAGTCCTGCCGCTGATGCTCCTTGCTGCAATAGAAGGAGCTGCGGCAGCGGCCGCAGCGCAGCAGGTCCTCCATCTTCCCGCACAGCTCGCAGTACTGCCGGTCCCGCTCGCTGCTGGCGGTGCCGCCGTTGCTGGTGCCGCCGCCGCCGCCGCCGCCTTGTCCTGCCCCGCCACTCCCACCGCTGTCATTGGCCATCTTGTCGCGTTCCCCCCCCCCCGCCGCCTTCTCCCCCTCAGGCCGGCCCGGGTCCCTCCGCGGCCTCGGTGGAGGCCAGGCCGCCCTCACTGCATCATGGCCGCGCCCGGCCGGAGCCGCCGCCTGGTGGGCGGAGGGCGGCCGCCCCGGGCCCTCGCGCCGCCCGCCCTCGCTCTCTCTCCCCTCAGCCGCTCCCCAGGCTCATAGCGGCCGGGCGAGGGGCGGAGGGGGGGAAGAGCCTCCCGGCGAGACGGCCCCCCCCTCATTCAACCCGGAGGGGAAAGCCTCCCTTCGCCGCCGCTCCCCTCACGCGCTCCAGCCGCTGCGGCCGCCCGAGCCGAGGCGGAGGGGGCGGAGTTTGCGCCGCCACTCTCCGGCTCCGCTTTGCACGTACGCCACTTCCAGGCGAGCCAGCTGGAGGAGGGGGGGGCGCGCGCCGGTGGGCGGGGCCGCGAAAGAGGGGAAAAAGGGGGGTGCCGCGCGCAGGCACCAACCGTCGCTTCTGTGGAACGGGGGGCGGGGCTTGGGAGGGTGACGGCGCGCGCTGCGGCGGCGTGGGCTCTCGAGCGTCTCTCTCTCTCTCTCTCGCTCAGAGAGCGCGGCCGCGTGGCCAGCGTCGCAGGGGAAGACCCGACCAGAGAGGGATCGACTCTATAAAGCCGTGGTTCCCAACCGTTATTTTTGACCAGGGACCACTAGGACTTTTTTATTCGGTGCAGGGACCCCAAGGTTCAAAATAAGAAGTTCCCAGAATTTGAAAATAAACTTTAATCATCACTGTTAGTTCAACATTAAACTTAGAATAATAGTTGAATGTGGCTTTTTTTATGATAGAAAACTTTTAATTGAAAAGATTAATTTATTACGGGTTTATAACTTTGTTTCGCGGACCTTAATTTAGTTCTCGCGGACTAATTAAAATAATAACACCAGTGTTGCACCAGGCAGAAGGAGGCTCCGGTATCTCCAAAGATACCGCATAGCACACGTGCCGCGCCAGCCCCCCCCCCTTCATCGTGTCCTTTGTTTTTGATTTACTTAACCGGACCGTTGATGATAATACGCTTTTAAAGCCCTAAAATGCGTTTAGCTCGGTGTACAAGCCGCATTGTTTGGATTAGATCAGCGTGTTCAGGTAGTAGTCAGATCCGTGGGACTCATTGTGGCCCGCCTTACTGCCGGGCCCTATGTTGTAAAAGCAGCATGTGACGAAAGTTGGTCCCATTGCTGTAAACCAATTGAATTTTGTCAGACTTCCCAGTACAAATACATAGGGGTCAGATGTGCATGGAGCAGCCAGATGGGAAAATAGAGATGGAGTATGAATAATGGTGTCTCTTCAACGGGATGTTCACAATTCTTTAGGGTAAAGTTGGCCTTGGAATTTATTTCCATGTCAGACAGTGTGGTTTGTCGTTGCCTCCCAAAAGCTGTTTTATGGTGGCACTCACTAGTTCTCAAAATTCCAGAAGTGCGCACAAGATCAGCAAGATTTGCGACCTCTTGAGCTGAAGCTGAATTTAATGTGGACCTTTAAGGTTCCCCGTCTTTGCCTTGGCTTCAGTCTATAGTCCTGGGCAGATCCCAGTCTAATATACTCTTCTCCCTGACATGCTAGTTTTCCTTGGCCAGGGAGAATGTTAAGGCAAGTGAACCCACGCATAGTCCTGCAAATTAGGCATTGTATTGTACGATTTGTCTGCATGTGAAAATTGGGTACTTTTATCTGATCACATCAGGCCTTCTGCCTAAAGCCGGAATTACAGTAACATTTGATTACTCAAATATATCTATCTATCTATCTATCTATCTATCTATCTATCTATCTATCTATCTATCTATCTATCTATCTATCTATCTATATAAACGTCTAGAAAGGTAACTGTCACGAGTGCAGGGAAAAGACACCAGTTTTATTTATCTACTTAGACAATATTATTATAAGTTGTAATAACAGCAATAGCACTTGACTATATGAGTTCATTTTCCAATTATATATAGATAGCTAGAGAGAGAGACTCCCATCCTAGATATACATTCCGGGCAGTAAACCCTACTGAATAAAATGGGATATGTCTGAGTAAACCTGTTTAGGATTGCTTCTAAAATTTCCTACCAAAGCATCCCTTATCTACATAGGGCAAACAGCAAAAAAATAAATCGACAAACAATGGAAACCAGCAGTCATCAATCTACAAGGCCTGATTGTTCAGAATGAATGCCTTGGTATGGCTCATACATAGCGGTCCAGAATATTTAAGAATAAACTAATACTTTTATCTGGAGTTGTTCTAGCTGGAATGACTATGATCAACCGGTAAATAAAAGAGAACTTCAAAGGGAGATTCCAGCATGACATTGCTAAATTAGAACTCATCCGCAAATTTGATGGTATTTGTTTAGAACTCAATTAAGACAATGGTTTCCTTTCACACTGCAGGTGTGAGATTAACTCAGCAAAAGTAGGAAGATTATTACTAGTTGCTGCTGTTGTGGGGGACTACTAAGCATATCTTGTATACATTTGAGCTCAGAGAAATGTCTTAGGGGGTTACCGCACTCAGCCTTAGGGCATTTTTTAAAGTTGGACAACGTTATATAATAAATCGTTTCCGATGTGTTCCCTGCCGCACTCTTCTACTCCAGCACGGTGTTCAAGGATTTCTGAAACGTTGCATGGAGGGGGTGGGGTGGGCGCGAGAGCTTCTCGCCGGACTCATGGGTCCTGCCGCCACGCCTAGAGGCGCCCCGAAGAAGGGCGGCTGGCTGGGATCGCGGAAGAGGGCGGAGGGCTTCTCGCCAGACTCGCGGGTCGTTAGTGACGTCACTTAAACGGAGCAAACCAATACACCGCTTGTAAAGGGTTTTTGGATACCATGGCCAATAAACGGTTGGAAGACGTCTTCACAGCTGAAGGGGACAAAGTAAGTGTGAACACCATTTTTTACAACAATTTCAAACCCTTAATAAATCGGTGGGAAAACACTGAAAGTGCGAACAGATTTTTTTACAACATTTCCAAACTCTTGAAACATCACTGGGAATACCTAGTGCGGTAACGGCCACAGTCTGTACTTCTTACATTTCATGGCCAAGTTCTTGAAAACTAGGGGAAGAACTCATGGACTGCTGTTGGCAGGATACCCTGTATTCATTTGAGGATAAACTTAAAAAACAACAACACATACAACCCAAAAAACACAGGAGCCAAGATTCCTTAAAACCTGCAAGGGCCGCTCAGCCTAGCTGGCTCCTAGGCTTTCCCCCCAGATTGGAAAGATCATCAGTGGATTAGACTGGTTAGAAGGATGTGTAAGTTTTGGTGTATTCCTTCCCCTTGCATCATTACCGATTTTTAAAAATATAAGTAAAGCTGTTTGACAGTAGTGGTTTTTGAAGGAAAACAACATGCGAAGAAAGAGTTAAATAGTCTTCCTCTCCTATGCTTGTCTCCCAGTTTAAATCCCAGTCCCCATGACTGCATGATGTTAAAAAGGCGCCAAGAAAAATAGTCACATGAGTAATAAATTAATCTCTTGCTGCAGCACTTTAAACCAGTAGTCCTAAAAGGCAGACCTGCCTAAGACAAATTACAGTAACTTTGACACAAAGGAAACATGGATTACCAAGGTAAACTCATTCGGTTCCAAAATAAGCATACTAACTGAGGTGTGTACTGAAAACCATGGAACCATCATGGTTACCAAAATATAAGGATGGATCCAAACACACCCCCAGGCTGTGCTGATCCTTTAACAGGTGTGCAGCTCTGCCAAGTACAGCCAGAAAACACCTCCTTGGTCATAAGAACTCACCAACCTGACCTCCTCCTTGTCCGAAATTAACACTGCTCCAACTGCTCATTTGCTTTATCTTGGGATCCATTTCTTGGCCCAACTAGAATATAATCCAGACACGAGGCCTCGATTTTATATACATAGATTATGATAATGACAGCCTGTCCTTGGATTTTTGACAATTACCACGGATATGAATATGCAACATGTTTCAGTAGTTAATGTTGTAGCCACTCTTAGCTACCTCTTATAGCTGCAGCTCTAAAACAACATTGTAGATTAGAAGTTTGCAAACTTTCAAGACATTCCCATACTGCCCTTGTCCTCATTTTAAACTTTGTACTCTGAAGAGTTCAAAGGCAAACAACACATTGTTTGGGAGGTTTCTCAATTAGCTCTTGCAAGAAAGAAAGAAACATGCTTTTTTTTTTTTTTTTTAACCTCCTGATTCTGGCTCAAGGAAATCACCAGCCTCTGAAAATGCCTAAAAGTTCATAAGGGGCAGGGAATGCTTCCTTTAAAAATCTAGTAACTTTGTAATGTTTTATGAGATAAAAAGGCAGCATCTTTCTTTTGTGGTATTGCCTTTCTGTTAACTTCAACCCAGTGAAAACTGTTCAAAGATTCAAAGGCCTTACTGAGTGGGGGATTGTGTTTACTATTTAGAGTGGACAGGACTTAAAGAGAAAGTAATCACAACATGTGTGTGTGTAAAGTGCCTTCAAGTCGCAGCTGACTTATGGCGACCCCTTTTGAGGTTTTCATGGCAAGAGACTAACTTTCACTAATTGGAAAGTTGGGGTTCCTTTAGGAGGAGAAGGGTTGTTTTTAAAGGACGATGTGCTCACTCAGGTTAATGAACAAAATCTACAGAAAGGAAGTGTTAAATACCCTTTAACATTATCATATTGTTCTTTTTGTTGAGAGTGATGTCGCAGGGACTTCCAGGAGGTGCTTGTGAGAGTCACACAACTTCCTTACATACTTCATCAGCAGTGGTAAAAACAGTAGTGGAAGGGTAGAACAGCAGCATTGCAAAGGGGATAGCCATATTGGTCTGTTGTACCAAAGTAAAACAAAAGTCCAGTGTTAAAGACTTGATGTTTATTTCAGTATGAACTTTGTGAGTCACAGCTCACGTCTTCAGAATTCAGAACTGCGCCAGGTATTTGGGTCTTCAAAAAAAAGGTAAAGGTCCCCTGTGCAATCACCTGGCCATTCATGACCCATGGAGTGACGTCACATCCTGACGTTTCCAAGGCAGACTTTGTTTACGGGGTGGTTTGCCAGTGCCTTTCCCAGATCTTCCCTTTACCCCCAGCAAGCTGGGTACTCATTTTACTGACCTCGGAAGGATGGAAGGCTGAGTCAACCTTGAGCCGGCTACCTGAAACCAACTTCCGTCAGGATCGAACTCAGGTCATGAGCAGTGCTTGGACTGCAGTACTGCAGCTTACCAATCTGCACCACAGGGCTCTTTTGTCTGGGTCTTAAGTGCGGGTAAAAGCCAAGCAACCTAAATGGATGTCAAGGTCTTATATAACCCCAAAATTTTACAGAGGCACAAAAATTAGCAAAGACTATCGGTAGCTATGTTGGCTCACAGAAAAGGTGTGCGCTACAGATATCAGTTGTTTCCACACGGATATTTTGCTCTGCTTTGGCTTCCTTACTGAAGTGATGTTTCCGGGAGCACCTGACTTGTGGTTTCTTCAAGCAGGAGACTCCCTCAAATGCTGGTCCAGCTGGACTGCAGTAGGCATGGGCTGTAGCCAGGATAAGCCACTGTAGACAGGTCCTTAAATCTGCAATCAGACTCTGGCCAGGCATTGGCAAGAAGGGCACTGATTCGGTAACATGCCCCTTCAAATCCCTAGTTGATGCTCACCTTCCTCTCCATTCTGAGGCCAGAACGCAGTGGTTGTGATGCCAGCAATATGGGAGGGTGGAGTAGACATCTGTTCTCCCATAAAGCCATCATGGTATTGAGCGGCCACAGGTATCAACATATATTGTATCTAGTATGCTTTTATTGTGCCCTTCTTCTAAGCAGCTCAGGGTGGTATGCATGGACGCCCCTTCTCCATTCTTTCCTCACAACAATCTTGTGAGGTAGGTAGACTGAGTGCATGTGTGACAGGGCCAGTGAACTTTATGGCAGTGTGGGGATGTCCCCAAAACAGAATTCCACTCTCTTAAGACTAAGTAGATGTCTCCTCAGCACTAATTGGGATACACAGATTTGGTTGGTTCTAATAAAAAAGCATTTGTATCAATGGTTTTTATTTTTAGCAAAAACCATTTAAGCAGTACAAGCCATGTTGGTCTGGTAGTGAAACACTGACTACAAGTTCAGTTGGAATGCCTTTTTGTATAAGATTCTTTATAAATACCAGTTATGCAGTTTCCCATAGATGAATTCCAAGGGGTTACACAGCACAGAATAGTAATTCTTTCCAAAAGCTGAGAACCCTTTTCAACAGCAAGCTGTTTTTCAAAGGCACCAAATAATCATAACATAACCTTCTCCCTTGGCACTGTTACTTAACACAGTTACATCACCGTGACTCAGCATAACGACTTGTTAAAAACAATATTAGAAGGCCTAATTCTGATTTTTTTTTATAAATGTGTTCATTTTAATCTACTTTCTGTTCTTTACTTTATTCTATAGGAATTGCTGCGTTAACAGTAAAACTGATGAACCCACTGAGCCCTCTTGAATTTACTCACAATACTTTGCTTTGGCTCTTTGTTCTAGTTCTGCAAAGGAAGGATAGAAGCATCTGACAAAAATGGATCTTACGATGTATTGCAGGCAATGCTCAAACGATAGCAGTAAGCCCTGCCAGAAGCCCTGGTCCCTGGCAGCTGCCCCAACTCAGGATATGCTGAGACTGGCCCTGTGAGGGGTAGTTATTTGCCCCATTGGGATCCTTCTGCTAGTTCCCGTGATGATCATAAGGTATATGTAACGTGATCCACTAACCATCTTTTGGTATATAATATGTTGCATAAGTCAGAGTCTGATTCACTCGCTATCCTTTGGTATATAATATGTTGCATAAACCATTTGCTCACAAGCTTTGTAAAGTATCCACTTTTAAATCATTACAATCAATTATCAGTCATTAGCAAGAACAGAGTAACTATTACAGAAGTAAAAATATTATTGAACAACACCTAATGTTTGTTTTTAAATCCCATTTTTAAAAAAGCTTCCAGATATTCTTGGTGTATGCACATCTTCCCTGAAGGGACAGGTCAAGCCTTCCAAGAGGCTTTTTACAGCTTACCTAGTTTACAGCAATTTGGGGAGCTAGGAGAGACAGCTATTTGGAGGGACAGACTTTTTTTGGGGGGGGGGATTTCAGTTGTTGTAAGATGTGGCATCTCCAAGTGGCTGCCTCTCTCAGGCCCATCTCCATGAATGGGCGAGTCCCATGGGCAGTCTTGTACAACAGCTGCAGCTCAAAGTTCAGAAGAGCCTATTTCCGGTTATATATTTGCTGTGTGTTGATGGCACTTTCCGTCACCATCTGATCAAACCGCATGCTTCTTGCTTACTTGGTCAGGAGTAATTGTCCCTTTGTCTGATAAGAGGCCTTTAATTAAAGTAGCTGTTTTTCATATCAGGTGCAAATCTTTTGAGGAGCAGTTATTCTGGTCACCAATTACAAATATAACTTCAACTGTTATGTAACAAAATTAAAACTTTGCATAGTGCCTTTTTCTTGGTTTGCCGAGTTTGCAAACTGCAGTTGTAGCTGTGCCTTTAGAAGGAGCTTGAATATATGAAGTGACCTTTACTGAGTAACACCATTGGTCTGTAAAGGTCAATATTGCTTGCTCTGCCTGGCAGCAACTCTCCAGGGTCTCTGGTAGAAGTTTTTCACCTCACCTGCTATCTGATCCTTATAACAGGAGATATTGGTGGACAGACTTGGGACCATCTGCATTCAAAGCAGATTCTCTACCACTGAGCAATAGCCCCCTCCCCTGTAAAATTAACAGGTCATAATGCTTTTTCAATGCTGCAGCATGGTTTTCCTGCTTATTACTGTGAGTGCTTATGCATGGAATTTTACCTATGGTTTGATGCTCTCTCGACCAACACTTTTCTGTTGCGAATTCAAAAAAACACTATGCACCAGCAAATTCACCAGCTCAGATCCAGAAGCACGAGTCCAAGAAAGCATTTGAGTCCCTGACCATTGAAACACTGCTTTGTAATTGGCTGTATTGCTTACTGTGAGAAAAACGTCACCACCACCACCTCGCTACCCTGCCCCGTGCTTTGGTTTATGCATGGAGATTTCACCCGGGCTGATCTCAGGGGAGATCAAAGAATCGGGTTTTAACAGGTACGGGAAGATGTGGGATTTGTGAGGGCTGGCTGCGAGGTTATCTCTAATGGATGGAAAACTCATGCATAACTCCAAGGAACAACCGAACGTGGGGCGAACCTGAGTCCAAGTATCCATGCATTAATTACCTATGTAACATCTGGTATTTTTTCTGATCAGTTCTGATCAGTAACTTATTTTGGCAGCTTATAAAATTTCATTTATCCAATATTATCTTAATTACTTACTGCTATTTTATTGCTGCTGGTTTATGGTATTTAATTGTAGTACACTACAGCATTATATTTTTATGTTTCAAAAATATGCCAAACAGTACAATTGCATAAATGATGTATTTTGTTGGTTCTTGTAGGTTATCCGGGCTGTGTAACCATGGTCTTGGTATTTTCTTTCTGACGTTTCGCCAGCAGCTGTGGCAGGCATCTTCAGAGGAGTGTTACTTCAGTGTTACTCCTCTGAAGATGCCTGCCACAGCTGCTGGCGAAACGTCAGGAAAGAAAATACCAAGACCGCGGTTACACGGCCCGGATAACCTACAAGAACCAATGAACTCTGACCGTGAAAGTCTTGGACGATGTATTTTGTGTTGTTAAGGCAGTAAAATATGTTTACATTTGATAGTAAAGTAAGTATTGCATATATTTAAAATTTCCCAATCGTTTCTGTTCTCCGCCCCCCCAACTCTGGAGGGGGGAGGGGGAGAGTCTGATAATGATAAAAGAGCAGGGTAAGTAAAATGTATTTAGGAGATTCAGAAAAATGTTGTTTAAAGGAGTTTTGAGAATGAGAGGGTGGACAAGATTAGCATGTATATGGAGGCTCTAAGTATGTAACATAAGAACATAAGAAAAGCCATGCTGGATCAGACCAAGGCCCATCAAGTCCAGCAGTCTGTTCACAAAGTGGCCTGGTGCCTCTAGGAAGCCCACAAATAAGACGACTGCAGCAGCATCCTACCTGTGTTTCAGAAAACAGCCTTAGAATCATAGAACTGGAAGGGACCACCAGGGCCATGTAGTCCAACCCCCTGCACAAGGCAGGAAATTCACAACTAACCCCCCCTTATAGAACAGTAAGTATATAATAAGGGACCAATGGGGAAATGAGTTTGGGTAGAACAGAGGAACTCAAAAGAAATAAAAAAGGAAGAGAAGAGTTGCTTAAGAAAGGGCAGGGAAGTGAATGTAATCTTGATTTTGCTCACTGAGTGGATGTGTGGCAATAGAACTCCAAAATACTCTTAGCGAAAAAGACAGATTTGTTTTTTGGGGAAATAGATGAATCTTCCTGATACTGAGTCAGAACATTGGTCTATCAAGATTGGTATGGGGCTGAACCTGGGACCTCCTGTATACAACACATGTGGCTCTGTCTCTCAGCCATAGCTCTTCTCTAAACTGACAGGCTCCTGCTTAAATAATGTCTGTAACAAAATTTCAACTCTGCTGCGTCTGCTAGAGAGAACTAATGACGTTGTGTAATCCTGTATGCAAAACATGCTTGGAACAACATTGCTGGGATTCCCCTTCTTAGTTGTTATGTATTATCATAGTTAGTGTTCATAAATTGGGAAATTTGGGACAGCTTCTTGGGAAAATGCTGCAAAGCAGTTGAGTCTGGCACAAGACTAAGCTAACATGAGAGTGGGTGGATGTTGATAAGTTTGTCTCTTCCAAATGTTTTATACAATCTTTAAATGGGTGGCTTGAGAAAATAAATACCCCCCCCCAAAAAATAGCACCACTTCTGACCAACATCACTTGATATATCACTTCCAGCTCATTTTTGTAATCCTGCCACGCTGATTGTGGTGGCAGAGCGAGGAAGTGCTGAGGTGGTGGAAGCAGCAGCAGACCCTTTGCCTTCCTCTTAGTCACTGCCTTCCACTTATGAAGTTGGCAGTCCAGAAGCAAGCACAGGGCCACTGTGGCACCCCTACCTGGGCCACCAAGGTAGGCGCTGGTGGCTGGAGGTCTGCTATCACAACTGATCTCCATGCGACAGAGATCAGTTCACCTGGAGAAAATGGCCACATTGGAACATGGACTCTATGGCATTGAAGTCCCTCCCCTCCCCAAATACCGCTCTCCTCAGGCTCCGCCCCAAAAATCTCCAGGTATTTCCCAACTTGGAGCTGGCAACCCTATAAATTGCCAGCTTCCAGGTGGGGCCTGGAGATCTCTAGGAATTAAAATTGACCTCCACACAGTCGAGATTAGTTTGCCTGAAAAAAAAATGGCTGCTTTGGAGGATGGACTCAATGGCATTATACCTAGGGTTGCCAACCTAAGATAATTTCAAAAGTAATACAGCACACTTGCTCAACTCTTATTCAAAAAAAATAAACAAATCTTTTCAGACCACAATCTTTGTCTGTTATTTGTCAATAAGTTCAAAGCACAACAGTGTTCACATTACACTTTCAATCATATATACTTATAGAAACAAAGCAAAACAGAACACAAGAAAAAACCTTTTTGGTTGTTATGTTATTTTTCAATGAAACCACAACACAGCAGTGTTAATGTCACACTTCCAATTTCATATACATGTAAATCAAATCAACAACATATAACCCAAAATATTCCAGTCTGTCCTTTATCAGTCTGTCCGTTATAATCCTAAAGGTTCCCGTCTGGAAATTCCACAACAGTAACAATTTGTCAGTTTCTTTCATTCATGAATTGCAAGTCGTACATGTCAATTTCCTTTGTGGATTGCAGACAATGTATACTAGCACTCCCCTCCCCAAACCCCATCTCCTCAGGCTCCGCCCCCAAACCCTCCTGCCAGTGGTAAAGAGGGATCTGGCAACCCTAATTATACCCCACCGAGCCCCTTCCCCTCTCCAAACACCGCCCTCCCTAGGTTCCACCCCCCAAAATTTCCTGGAATTGGAAACCCTAGATTAAGGCCAGCTAGTATTCTGACCTGGATGGCCCAGGCTAGCCTGATCTCGTCAGATCTCAGAAGCTAAGCAGGGTCAGCCCTGGTTAGTATTTGGATGGAAGACCACCAAGGCAGACCAGGGTTGCTGTGTGTTAGTCTCTTGCCATGAAAACCCCAAAAGGGGTCACCATAAGTCGGCTGCGACTTGACGGCCATTCATTCATTCATTCTTAGTATTCTGAGAAGCAGAAAACTGTGAGGCTAGTAGGATTGGCCCTGAGTGGACGCCTAAATTACCATTTTGATAGTAAATCCATTTTGTATTTGTTTTTATCCTATACTATTTAACTATGCAAATGTGCTTTATTTGATGGTCTATATGACTAGGGTTGCCAGGTCCCTCTTTGCAACTGGCAGGAGGTTTTTGGGGCGGAGCCTCAGGAGGGCGGGGTTTGGGGAGGAGAGGGACTTTGACGCCATAGAGTCCAATTGCCAAAGCGGTCATTTTCTCCAGGTGAACTGATCTCTATCGGCTGGAGGTCAGTTGTAACAGCAGGAGATCTCCAGCTTCTACCTGGAGGTTGGCAACCCTACCAATGACTGCAAATACATTATTGATATTGACGCCTAAATTTACGGGTTCGAGGTTGCATTAGCTCTCAGGAGTCAGACCAGAAGAAGGCTTCGTCCTCTGATATGATTTGGGGTTTTACATCTTATGATTTTTTAAATAATTTTTTTTTATTTTTCTTCATTTAATATATCAACGGAAACAATATAATAATAATAAAAAAAGAAAAACAAATAATATTTCTAGTTTAACAATCGAATGACTTCCCCCTCTCCCTCTTCCAGCTAAAATTAAGTTGTATAAACTTTTGCTAATGGAACTAATCCCAATATTATTTTAATTAACCTGTTCTTGTATCCAACATTATCAAATCAATACCTAATATAAAAATTAATACAAAGTATGAATAAGGGATTAGATCAAAGAGTATCCTTTAAATGGTCCCGTTAAAAAATAATTTTCACAGTACATCCTCCAAGCCTCTTATGACTTTTGAACCGTTTATTTTCTCCCGTCTCCCAGACGGCCGCTCCTCCCCGCCCGCAAGGAAACTACATTTCCCACAGCGCCTCGCTCCGTCGGAGGTCTTGCGGAGGCAGCAGGGCGCGCGGGATGTAGCTGGCGGACGACTGCCTGCCTCGAAGATCAACGCGTTTCCCCCCTACCCGTAAAAACCGCTGAAACCCGTGCCGGCCGCACGGACCACTCCCTTCCCCGCGTTGGCCAAAGCGGGTGTGAAAGGCGCCGCCCGTGCGGCCTCACAAACTGACCCCCCCTCCGTCAGGAGTTTCGGATAGACGCTGAGGGGGGGGGGAGAGGGGATTAACGGCCTTCTTGACAGGCGAGGCGGCCGAAGCGGGGCTGCGCGCCCTCGGGGGCTTCGCGGCGGTTGGCGTCTGCTGCGCGCGCCGCTCCCCGCGCTCGCCAGGGGCGGAGTCGTCGCCTCCCGGATCGGAAGCGTCGCCGACATGAGCGGCAAAGAAGGTGGCGGCCATCGGGGGGAGGGGGAGTTAAGCGGCCCCTTCCCCGCCCTTCCCTGTATCAGGCAGCTATTCTCTCCTCCCCGCTTGGTTTTCTCGCCTGTCTCAAGTATTAGTCTCCACCCCCCCCCCACACACCCCGGCATGTGAAGGCCTAGGGTTGCCAGCCTCCAGGGACTAGCTGGAGATCTCCTGCTGTTTCAACTGATCTCCAGTCGATAGAGATCAGTTCCCCTGGAGAAAAGGGCCGCTGTGGCCATTGGACTCTATGGCATTAAAGCCCCTCCCCAAACCCCGCCCTCCTCAGGCTCCACCCCAAAAACCTCCCACCAGTGGCAAGGAGGGATCTGGCAACTCTAGCCCCCCCCCCCTCGCATGTGAAGGCCTAGGGTTGCC
This sequence comes from Euleptes europaea, assembly GCF_029931775.1. Lineage (NCBI taxonomy): Eukaryota > Metazoa > Chordata > Lepidosauria > Squamata > Sphaerodactylidae > Euleptes > Euleptes europaea. The sequence goes on from NC_079318.1 coordinate 24,440,583, forward strand.
AGCCTCAAGGTACTAGCTGGAGATCTCCTGCTATTACAACTGATCGCCAGCCAGTAGAGATCAGTTCCCCTGGAGAAAAGGGCCGCTGTGGCCATTGGACTCTATGGCATTATAGCCCCTCCCCTCCCCAAACCCTGCCCTCCTCAGGAGCCCCCCAAAAACCTCCCACCAGTGGCAAGGAGGGACCTGGCAACTCTAGCCCCCCCTTGCATGTTAAGGCCTAGGGTTGACAAGCTCCAGGTACTAACTGGAGATCTGCTGTTTCAACTGATCTCCAGCTGATAGAGATCAGTTCCCCTGGAGAAAATGGCCACTTTGGCAGTTGGACTCTATGGCATCGAAGTCCCTCCCCAAGCCCAGCCCTCTTCAGCCTCAGCCCCAAAAACCTCCCGCTGGAGGCGAAGAGGGACCTGGCAACCCTATTAAGGCCCCAAAGGAGTGTTATGAAAATTTGAGAATAACAAAAATGTTTTGTCGGCAGTAACGACTCCTCACCCCGCATGGGCATTTTCTTGGGTTGCTCTGTGCGTTTGGGCAAGTGTGTGACTGGCACAAATTCAGCTGGAGATGTAATACGTAGCCCAAAGACATGTTGAGGGGGGAGAACAGTTGTAGTTGCTGACTCCCCCCCCCATGGTAATCAGGAAGATTTGACCTAGGGGGGAAAATGTGACAAATTTACTGCACGTTTGATTTTGTGACCAACGATATGTTAAAGCCACTCATTAAAAAGTCCCTTTTAAATGATGGGAGATCTGCCCCCCCCCCCCCGGGCCGTCTCTCCTCGTTATTTTTGAGTAGGGCCATTTATGCATGGGAGGTTTTGCCTTGGATTTGCTGCTATCTAGATGCACATTTCCCCCATCAAAATTCTCAAAACTCAAAAATAAGCCCCCATGCAGAGTTTTGAGAATTCAGATGGGAAAAAAATTCATCTACACAGCAGCAAATCCAAAGCAAAACCTCCCATGCATCAATGGCTTAGAATGGCTGATAGCTAGCTTCATTGGTGAGGAGTCCAAAGGTGTGTGCTGTTTGGATTATTTGGCCTCATTTTAAGTAATGTATAGTTTAAATTGGCAGCACAATTTCAAACACCAAAGCCCCACAGTGACTCTTGTGTGTGTCCCCCAAAATTAAGATTTTAGTGCAGCAGTGTGCATTTGTTTTCCACTGGTTGCCAGTGGAGCAGTAGCAGCTGGGGTGGAGAGAGGCAAGAGGAATGGAGAGTAGACAGTTTGGCACTTTACATCCAATGCCATTTTTAGGTCTGCAATTTTTTGGAGTGCAGGGTTTATAAAATTTTAAGGATGCAGTGTTTTGTATCAATAGTAGGGGAAGCATGAACCTTCTGAAAAAATTCTCAGAGTTAATTTGATGTGTATTACGATTCCATAGGTATTAAATATCAACGGTTTTCTTTATAGGAGCAGGTGGTTTCAGAAAAAGAAAGCATGATAATTTCCCCCATGGTCATCGAAGAGAAGAAAAGGACATTAATTCTTCTTCAACTATGATTATGTCTTTCAAAGGTAAGGATGCTATTTAAAAGCTTGAAGACTGGTTCACTCTAGCATACTGTCTTCTTTTTTCCATGTGTGGGGTTATGTTGAGAAATCTCAAAATATACCCGGCTGTATTTGCAGACCATGTGCAGTCATTTTGGCGATTGTGGCAACTATTTAAAAAGTGGTGCTGTGATTGTACACATGACTCATGGTGTGACCTGGTTCATTTTGAAGGTTTAGGACCCATATGGATGTGTGATTGCATGGAGAAAAAAGCCCTGATTGTAAAAACAAAACAAAAAGGCTTCTGAGAATAGATGTGAGTTAGATGAATTAGGGTATATAGCGTAACTTGTTCTGTTCAAGCTAAGTAAAAGCATTCGAAACAGTCTTAAGGGGTTTTGTTGTGTGTAATTCAGTGTTTTGAATATGATAGATGAAGAAGCAATCCATTAAAACTATTGACTTGCTTGCTTTGAAAAATGCTTACATAATGTCAAGTTCATTGGGAATCGAACCAGTGATATTTCAACATGTGTACGAATGACATGCAATTGTTTGAATTCTGTTCTCTAGCATTTCAGCTGGAACTTGATACTAAACACGATAAGTATGAACGGCTTGTGAAACTTAGTCGTGATATAACAATTGAGAGTAAAAGGACCATATTTCTACTGCATAGGATCACTAGGTGAGTAATCTGCCAGCTTTCTTGATTCATTGCTTCTCTTCTCTCTTGTATAGGGTGATCAGATACAAAGGATAAAGGGTTCCTGTTTTCTAATACTTATGTAGGATTTTGGTAGGTGTGTCTTTGTCATGCACAGGTGAAAAAGCATCACCTGCTGAATTTCCTGCTTTTACAGAACTATTCAAGTTTTGCTTTATTTTTCATCTGTTTGTTCTAGTCTTACAGTGAGATGACTTTTTTGGTTCATACTAAGCCTGAAAAGAAAGCAGACATAATTTTTCTTAATATTGAATTTTGCTTTAAAAAGCAATTTCTGACTTAATTGTTGTGAGCCTCTATAAACCGTGAAATAACTAATTTGGATACCAGTATGCATTCTTGTTACAAATGTAGTTGATTTTAAGATAAAAAGAGGGGGAGATTTAGGGGTCTCCAGTACCCCGTGGTGCAGAGTGGTAAACTGCAGTAGTGCAGTTGAAGCTCCGCTCACCACCTGAGTTCAATCCTGACGGAAGTCGGGTTCAGGTAGCTGGCTCAAGGTTGACTCAGCCTTCCATACTTCCAATGTTGGTAGAATGAGTACCCAGCTTGCTGGGGGTAAAGTGTAGAAGACTGGGGAAGGTAATGGTAAAGCACCCCATAAAACTTAGTCTGGCTAGTAAACATTAGGATGTGATGTCACCCCATGGGTCAGTAATGACCCGGTGCTTGTACCTTTACCTTTTAGTATCCCCGTATGTCTTTAACAGAGATACCCAAGAGAAGCAGAAGACACATGAAAACAGAGTGATTGCCTGTTGTGTTGGGAGTATTGTGGTGATGGTGGTATATGTGCCATATAGCTGCAGCCCTCTTCTTTCCTGCCACATTCAAATCAAGCTTGGTGAGGGAGGGATAGAGGATGAGCATCACATTAAGGCTTACTTACTTGCATAAACATTGTTTAGAATCATGTGTTAGTCACTTTTACCCCCAAGATAGTGTAAAGGAGTAGTAATCTTTATGGAATTTGAGCACGTGCCCAATGTCATACACTTGCCTTAGGGATACATAGATATATACTTAGAATGTTTTGTAAATTATGTGTATATTAGTTTATATTAACTTATGCTTGTATCCTGATGTTCCAACAACTGCTGCTTTGTAACTTGTGTTCTGTGATCACAGTGCTCCAAACAGGGAGGAAATATTAATGGAATCTGAAGCCAAATTAGATATTGTGAGACAGAAGATAAAACAAATTGCACAAGAATTGATGGGAGAGGATATGCATCAGTTCCACAGAGCCATCTCTCCAGGTATGTATGAAAGTATAACAGTCTTCACAAGTAAAATTCAGATCAAGTCCAAATCAAAAGGACCGGCTTTACTTCATTTGACATGTCGAAGTCAGTTTCTTTGTTCCCAAAGGAAGAATGTTAATTTGATCCTGATGCAATACTGGATTTGTAAACTTATTATATAGTAAATAAAAGCAGAGCTGTGTTGTATAGAAGTTGACTGGAACATCTTCTTAGTAATGTAAGCTGTTGAACTCTTGGATTAATATGTCCTTGGTGGTGGCAGTGGCTAACATTGACTATATCCAGAAAGGGAACTTGTAGGCACACAAGAGATTTATAAAAACTTCCAAAGTTGCTCAACAGCACGTATCTATTTGAATTGTTTAAATTGTAAATGAATGAAAAATCTTGAGTATGTACACATTTTATGCTCCATCTTGAGGATTGTGGTTAATTACTTTTGTATTTTGGGCTTATGCATAATAGACACTTTCCCTGTAAAGAGTCAGTGATAAACATTTAAGAGGTAGGTATGGGTCATCAAGATTCAGTTATTATGAACATTTTCCCCCTTGTCAGTGATATGCAGAACACTGAAGGAGAAGGTTTTGTGGTTAAGCACACGCACACACAACTAGGTATGCAGAGCTGATGGAACCCATACCCAGCTTGTAGGCACATTCGTGCAAAGCTTCTTTCCTTTCTGCACTGTGCCGTAGCCACATGAACAATATTCTTAATGCAAACAAGCAGGATGACTGAAATCTTTTGTTCCAGAAGTAAGCCACAGCCTATGAGTAGATAAGTGTCAGAAACTAGGACTCATAAGGAACTTGCTGAGGAGTAGAAATCCCATTCCCTGCTGATACTTATTTCCTCTTGCAGCTTCTTTCTGCCCTCCCCCTTCCCCTCCGCCTGCCTTGCTCACCTAGCAGTGGCATTTTGCTTAGCCTCCCCATTGACCACTTCTTTTCACTATCACTGCCCTGCTTGCTCGTTCTGCCACCCCTGCCTGCCCAGTGATGGTGGGCGGGTGCCTTTCTTGGCTTCTTCACCACCAGCTCTTTTTTCGAAATAGCTGCTGAGGTCTTGCGACATAGCATTGCAAGATCTCCCCCCCCCCCCCACGGTAAGTTAAAGTTTGGAGGCTTTTAAAAAGTCCCCTTCAACTTTCTCAGATATTTGTGCAAACCTGGGGATTTCTTCAGACTATTTGCATGTTTGTATGTGCTGTCAAGCTTCATCCAACTTATGGTGACTCGAGCAAGGGGCTTTCAAGGCAAGTGAGAAGCAGAGCTGGTTGTTCCTTTGCCTTCCTTTGCGGAGTCTTCCTTGGTGGTCCCCCATTCAAGTACCAACCCTGCTTAGCTTATAAGATTTAACAAGTTCATTCTATACCATACAATTCTGCACTCCCTTCCCTATCTGTACCATGGCCCTATTGCGTGGTTTTATGATCTGTGCTTGGGGGCTATTGTTCAGAATTAGATATAATGTTGAACACTCAGTCACTATAACCTGTTTCCTGTCTGTATTCAGTTTCAACTAACTTCTTCTCATCCTTTTCACTCTTTTACAACAAAAACTTGCTGACATGGATGGTCTTTTGTTTGTGTATCATCCAGGAACGGAATGTCAGCCACATATTCAGTTGTCTTCCCCAGGAATGGCAGATTAGAATCAAGAGTGTGTGGGTAGTTTACGTTAACATTGAGGAGTAATTTTTAAAAGAAAAAAATTGTTGCCTAGGTGCTGAAAAACATAGCATTTTCACTTTCCCTGAAGGTAGTATTTACAGTGCCCACCGAAACTCCAACATTTCTCTAGGAGGATTGTACCTTTCGGGAAAGAGTTGAGAGTGGTCATGTGGTTACACACATTACTAAGCATCCTGTCGGCATCTGACAGAGCAGTGGACGAAGTGATCTGATAGCAAATGAGACAAGACAATATTATGGACACCAGCAGTTTGGACTTTGTTTAATATGTGGTTTTCTAGTCAGGCCAAATGCAAGAGATTTTGTCTTAGAAATGTTTCACAAACATATCAAGGGAGGTGCTGCGAGGTAATAAAGACTTGTCTCTGCAAACAGAAAGGTTGGGAACATAATAATCCATTCACTTCCTAGAACAGCTTCCTGGTTAACACTGTGTAAGTGCAGTTGTAACTGCAGCAGCGTTTATTATTAACACTGTACCTACCGGTATACTAGGTGACATAAAAAGAATGAGAAATAGCACACATGATGTTTAAAGAAGATCCTTACCTTAAAAGTGGAGAGACTAAGAATCAAACTAGATAAGAAACACATCTCCTTGCTGTTTTTTGTTTTTGTTTTCAAATCTAAAGTAGTCAGGCAGAATCCCAAATTGGTTGGGGGCTTTGGTGTTAGGGGTGGGGGTACATTAAATCACCCCTCCTTCCTTTACTCTGTAAGCATGTAACAATAAATCTGTCCCCTTCCCTGAGCTGCTTTTTGTCCCATGGTGGGGGAGCGTGTATAGCTGCCTATATGGAGCTCTGTGTGGGTTTCTGTGTGTCTTTCCTCATGGGGTTCCAGGGAGGGGGGCAGATTTGGATTGAGAAAATGGCATGAGGGAAGAGACAGTCTCTTCTCACCAGCAGCACAGTCCTTGTCTGGTCACTGTTTGGAGAGGGGCCATTGCTGAGTACTAGAGCATCTGCTTTGCATGCAGCAGGTCATTCAGTCTCCAGCATCTCTAGTTAAAAGAATCAGGTAGAAGATGATATGAAAGATGCTACCAAAGACCCTGGAGAGCTGCTGTCAGTCAAAGTAGAACATACTGGCCTTGATAGACCAGTGTTTTTACTCAATATAAGGTAGCTTCGTGTGTTCATAGGTCTGTGTAGGAGCTTTCAGCAGCTTAAAAAACGGCTGAGTGGTGCGATAATAATCAGGCATTTTTTTAAACTTAAAAGCAGCCATGGGAAGGCTCTAGGAAGATGGGGGGCAGTTTGCTCCTTGCCTAGTTTGGTCCCAAGAAGGGAGTATTAAAAGACAGCAAGAGCTAAATCTTGAAGCTTGTAACAAAAGTTTAAACAAGGCTTGGGGTTACGTAATAGAGAATCCGTTTTTCAATTTTTTGTTAAATTATATACCCTCAGATTCAGTTTTCTGTTATCTGTGCTGTACTTGTTGACCTTTCTGCTTCAGAGGTACAGAACAGACTTTATTTGCAGTCATAGACCATCAAATATCCTAAAATATTGAAATTAAATACATACATAAATAGTTATGGACCGATAATACAAAAGATTAAAATGTAGTGGAGATTAAAAACTGGAATAAAGGGATTTCTGCTTCAGAAATTTTATAAGTCATTGGGGAACCAAGGATAAAATGAGCCTCTGCATTGTAGATTCTGACCTCACATTCCAGAAGTCAGCCCAGTCTTCTTCAGTGCACTTAAAGACTTGTAAAGATTAATCATTCAAGGTGTGGTTTGGAAACCAGTGATTGACAAGATTCTACCACGATCAGGCTACTGTGGACTTATTAAAGTGGACACATTCAGTTTCCATAGTACTACATTGTTCTGGCTTTTTGTGGGGGAAGGGCACACATGTTCTTATGTAAAAAAAAAAACACCACCTTCAAAATCATATATATTCCCAAATCAGAAATAAATATTCTAGAAAGTAAGGTGCCAACCCAAAGTTCCTATCTCGAAGGCAGGTTGTCCAATTAACCTCCTAAAAATGTTGTCTACTGCCTTAAATTCAGACCTGGAATAGCCTCTTTCCCCTTTCCCCCCCTATATACTTTAGATCAAAATTAGCCTTCTAATTATAGAGTTATAGGGTAGACTTCATGCAAAGACAAAAATAAATCTGGAGAGTAATGACTATATATCCATAAATAGAAGTGCCGCAAGTATGATGTTTGAGAATGTTGTTTGTTGCTTGTTAAAAAACTTCTTTGGGGTTATTCCAAGCCGTTGTTCTTTTGACATAAAGATAAAACAATTTTGGCAGAGCACTAAAGAAGCTTCATGCTTTCACTCATTAAGAATAGTGCTAATGGCACGCAGAACATTTCCCCAAAGAATACTTGTATGAGCTCAAACACCTAGTACTAATAATTGAACAATAACAAACGTGGATGCCTGTTCTCTACACGTTTTCTTAACAGTACAGATTGTCCCAGGGGACGATTAAACAAGCAAACAAAGAGATGCTGAAATAACTAGTTTAAAAACATACATAGCTGCTTCTGCGTATTGTTAAGAATATCCTTTTGTGATGACTTTTACAGTTGAAACATTACACGAATTCAAGAAAAGTGAACGAACAAAATTAGATATTTATCGTGCAATCCTGTGCAAAATTATTTCAGTAAATCCAGTGAGCTCAGTTAGCTTTGTCTGGCATAACTGTGCATATGATTGCACTGTTCAAAATGTTTAAGTACATCATGAGAGAAACTTTGCAAGAGTTCATTCACTCATTCATCCGGCAATAGCTGTGGCTATCTTTATATCTAGTATCCACGTGTGCCCCCTCCCTCACACAGATTAACAAGAATCCACAGAATCTGGCCACCATGTTCTATGAGACAAGCTTCTGCAAACTTGGAAGAATCCCCAAATTTACAAGAAAACAAATACATTTAAATACAGGGGCGGAACAACCCACCAAACCAGTATTGGCAGCGTCTATGCAAATTTTGTGTGTGTGGGAGGGGATAACCTTTAGCGGCATTTTGGATGGCAAGAACAACCCAAAATGATACCCAACAATCAGTGTCACAGTTAAGCAAGAGCGCAGAGAGGACAGGAGATGAATGGTGATATTGCAGGAGTTGTGTGGGCAAGGAAAGGGAGAAGGAAAAGAACACGTGGGTAGGGAGAGGAAAGGCCAGGCTGGCAGGCGAGCAGGGGGTAGAGCAGGAAGAAAGAGTGTTTGGGGGCAGGAAGAGTCAGAGCCCATATTGATTTTTTGGGAAGCTATAAAGTAAATAACAGCAAAAGTAAACATTTCTTGCATATTTCTATAAAAACTTTAGCACAGCGGTGCAACAGTAGTTCTGATATAATTTGACAGTATGACAGAAGCATGGATGTAGTCTTGCAAAAGACTGTGCAAGAAAAGGAAACTGGGAAGGAGAAGATTTCGATTTGGGTTCAAGGCTAACTTTAAATTTGTGGCAAAACACCATCCTGAAAACACTGGGAAAATGGGGTGGGTGGGTGGGGAAGCGAAGTGACTACTGAAGGTCTGAAAAATAATGCATAATTCCAGCGAAGCCCTGAAGTAGTCACCGGTGATAGCTATGCAAACTATCCATGCATAAAAGGCCCTTGTCTGTTGCAGCAGTAATGAATGGGAATCTTGTGGTGCCTTAAAGTTAGTTAGCATAAGCTTTCATGGACTTGGAATTCATTCTGCCAGATGCACCCGATAGGTCGTCTTAACAGTTTCTTAACTAAATGATTGCTACATTTGGAATATTAGAATCCTAATCATAGGTCTTAGTTTTTCCTTTTTTTCTGGGCAGTCTTGAAGGTCTCCTTTAAAGGTGCAAATTCCTGCTAACATACTTGTCCGTTTATGTAAAAGACTTGGTCATGCTTCCATAGCCATAAACTGTGTGATAATCTGATAATCACCATTCATAATCATCATGGTTTGCTTAGTGTTTGTGTTTCTTGAATCTGTTTTTCAACAATGTTACATATGTCAACATCAAGAGTATCAGACCAGTGGTTTATCTGCTACTGCATCTTGTAACAGACAACCAGTTAACCCTGAAGGGCTAACAAACAAGGCAGAGAGGCCATGGTCTTCATCATGTTGCCTCCTAGCACAAGTTTGCTGCCTCTGAATGTGAAGGTTTCTTTAACTCGTTATGGGTAGTAGCCATTGATGGACTGCCAGTGAATTCCACAATTTAATTGAGTAAAGTAGTAGTAGTGTGACTCTTCCCTGTAGTTCTATATGATCCAAAGTACTTTGGAGAGGATACTCGCACTTAATGTTTGTTTGTGTGTGTGTGTGTATGTGTAAAGTGCCTTCAAGTCGCAGCCGACTTATGGCGACCCCTTTTGGGGTTTTCATGGCAAGAGACTAACAGAGGTGGTTTGCCAGTGCCTTCCTCTGCACAGCAACCCTGGTATTCCTTGGTGGTCTCCCATCCAAATACTAACCAGGGCTGACCCTGCTTAGCTTCTGAGATATGACAAGATTAGGCTGGCCTGGGCCATCCAGGTCAGGGCCTGTTTGTTTAGACCCATTGAATTCTGTAGATATTTCAAATTCAGCTATTGGACGGCACCACTGGTTTCTTCCAGAAGTTGTTTTAATTTCATATGTTGGGCTTTTTGCTTCAGCATTTAAATTATTAGGCAGATCAAATGGAAATCAATTTTAATCTTGAGGGCTCTGTTAGTTCTAAGACAAGATGTCAGTGTTGCTTTACTGTTTGCATTGCAATGCTGCGCACGTTGTACTTCTGCATCCTGAATACCTTCTTTGCAATACCCCAACCACCTTTTGACCGGGATGTAAGGACTCAGATCTCCATTCCAACTCATGTCTGATGAAGGTGCTTTGACTCTTGAAAGTTTATACCCCCAAAATCTTGTTGGTCTCTAAGGTGCTACTGATTCTAGCTGTTCTTACAGCAGACCAACATGGCTATGTTTTGAAACTTTCCCGTTCTGGTCTGTCTAAATATGTGAGGAAGTCTTGATGGATAAACAGGGATTTTATATATTGCATTTTGTCATGTTTACTCAGGGGGAAAAATAAATTGCTGAAAAACAGTCATATAAATGACTCTATTGTTGGCAAGATGATCCATAATTAATCCTTTTTTTGATAGAGCCCAAAACTGAGAACAGAAAGTTAGGTATTGTTTGCTGGAACAGTGACATGGGATGGATTTTTTTTTTAACCTTTAGGATTACTTGCTAACACATGTCATTCCATTTCTGTATAACATATTTAGACAACCTTGTACTTTCTTATTCAAAACACCTTAGGGTCTTAGGTCAACATTATTTTTTCAAGCTGCTTTTTTTTGTGGAGAAAACGTTAAAAGTCATGCATTTCATATTAAGCATATTGTTTCCTACAAAGAAAATACACTATAAGGAGTGAGGACTCATGAGACCAGTGGGGGGGGGGGAGGTCCCATCCTCGCCCTGCTTGCCAGCCGTTCTTCTGTGGTGGTTGGGGGATGGGGGACAGCACTCCTCCATACCAGCCCCTGTGCAGTGCCAGCAACAGTGGTGACAGCTCCCACGCCCCCTCCCCGCATGTCATGCTGCTGCCTCAGTCGGATTGGCTCATGCCATAGCACCAGTTCCTGTTTCTCCCAGCCAAACTGCCTGCAGCACTGGTGGAGGTGGTGTTGGCTCCTCCGCCCACCCCCAGCGCCACTGTCTCAGCCCAACCGGCTCAGGCAATGGGCAGGCAGCTGGTCCACTCTTCATAAAAATGCCAGCTGAGATCTCTCAGTGTGGCATTTTGAGACCTTGATGGCTTAAAATTCACACTTCTTTTGGTTTTGCTTTTTGGACTTTTCTGCAAACTTGGGGTTTTCCTCAGGACTGTAGAAAAATATCTAACGTGTGTACCTGGCCCCATTCTCCTTGTGTATCAATCTGCACGGGGTCCAGGTTCACAACTAGATATGTGATGTTCACTGGGATGAATCCAGAACTTCTGTGTTTAGGGGCACAGAAACATTTAAGTATTTTGTCTCTTTTCCTTCTCTGTTTTGAAAGGCTCAGGACAGGTATGACTCTGAAAAGACACTAAAAAGTGATCTGATCAGTTGGTCAGACCTTTTGAAGGTGACTAAATTATGTCTTCAAACAAAAGGTGGAGGAGGGGTGCCTGCATGGGCAAACAGAGCAGGTGTGCATGACTACCCTTCAAGCATTTACTTGTAAGCCTGGTCTAGATACCATGTTTGAGATAATGAAAAGCCTACTTACAAAAGTGAAAGGATTAACCAAATTTATTTACTGTGTGCAGAAATCCAGAAGGGAGTCGGTAATCTAAGAGCCACATGACAAACTCCATGTTCTTTTGACACTTACGTTGTTTATCTCTCTTCAGTATCATATGTTCTATTGTTGGCCCCCTCCCACAGATCATGCTTATTTCTTCTCCAGGGCATTCTTTTTTATCAGAATATAGCTGTAATAGCTCCACTCCCTAACTCCAGCATGAATGACAACTACTAATTAATACTGGCTACTGAAAGTCAGTTTAAAATCCTAAAAAAACATCAAATCTTGCTTTCAACCACCACAAAACACCTTCTTGAACAGCCATGTTTTAACCTGAAATTGAAATACCAGTAGAGAGTTAGTTGGATGTGTTTCTAATGGGAGCATTTTCCAAAGTATGGATGACACTGTGGAAAAGATCTCTCTTGCTACTTGTAGTCCCCGTTTCTGTAAAAGTCATGAATGTGTAGGAGTATTGCTAATGATGAAAAGCTCCATACTGGGTAGGTTTTACTAGTGCACAGGCTGTTGCTGGAATTGGAAGGTGTAGTTGAGCAAAGTAGGAGCAGTGTGTTCTTTTTGGCCAAGCCCTGTCACAAAGTGAGCCCCGGAGCCAAACTAAATGTGACAGTGGCCCCAGGTCCATTCATGACTGCCAGTGCTATTTTGCAAGCATTTGTCGTTCTTTAAAAATTGCTAGGAGGACCAAATCTGGATCAGGCATGTTGCAAGCCCAGGAGCTCTTTCTCTCCCCCCCCCCCAATGACTTTCCAGGGGCAGAAACAGCCCCCTTCCATGGCTGTTTCAGCACTTGAAAAGGAAACGAGCTTCTGGGGCTGCAGCATCATGTGCTTGATCCAGCACAGCCCTGTTTTCTTTGTGCTACATGGGATCAATGCAGTGTCTGTGTGGGGGTGATTTAACATTGTCATTCTCATATTTTATTGTCAAGATTCAGTTGGAAAGTCCAGGGCTGGGTTATAAGCCCCTGAATTTTCAAGGCTCTGCCAACCCTTTAACTTTTTATGGAGAGCTTTATATTTGGAAAGGTTACACTTGGGAATAAGTGTATGAGGAATCCATAGAACATGTGCTTGTGTGTCCTGGTCTTCAGGAGTATACTAATGAATGATTTCTTCTTGTATCTGTTCTTGTTTACAGGATAATTTTCTCTTTACAAGTGAGTTCTGTAAACAAAAATAGAAACAAGGAATAATCACTTGGATCACTGTGACTGTCATTATACATCAGTGCAATAATCAAATGTTTTACTACTTTTCATTTCAACCAGGGCTTCAAGAATATGTAGAAGCGGTCTCATTCCAGTATTTTATCAAAACCCGAACATTAGTTAGCATAGAGGTGATCAATGAGCAGCTTATGTTTGCAGCAGAAGACAAAGAGGAAGAAACAAAGGTGGTAAGGATATTTTTGATATATTAATTATCTGCAGTTCAATCACTATTGTTTAACATAAAATATGTTCATAGAATCATAGAGTTGGAAGGGACCACCAGAGTCATCTAGTCCAACCCCCTGCACAATGCAGGAAATTCACAACTACCTCCTCCCCCCCCCCCAGTGACCAGAAGATGGCCAAGATGCCTTCCCACTCATCATCTGCCTAAGGTCACAGAATCAGCATTGCTGACAGATGGCCATCTAACCTCTTCTTAAAAGCCTCCATGGAAGGTTTTTATTTATTAATTATTTGATATTCCATCATTTAGAACATTTTCACACTTTTTCCTCTAGGTTGTTTAGACATATTTTTCTCTGGAACTAACAGACAGTATAGAACAGGGCTTCTTAAACTTTTTTCCACTCGTGGCCCCTTTTCGCCCAAGAAATTTTTACACGACCCTGGTATATAGGTAGATAAAATAGGTATACAAATCAAAAATTTCCTGATAATAAATCATAAAGAAACCTTTTACTGTTGCCAAATTTTTCACGACCCCCACATTCAGTTACGCAACCCCACAGTTTAAGAAGCTTTGGTCTAGAACAGTATGTTTGTGTTGCTTTATTAAAGCCCTATGCAATATTAAGTATACATTATTCATATATATTGTGTAGCCCTTTTAATCACATACAATCTACTTTTTTGGCACTCAGTGATGCAAAATGAAGCTAAAATGTGAAGGTACAAGAGCTGTCTTAAAAGCGAGATCAGAGACTCCAGCCACTGAAGTCTCCCTCCTCACTGACGCCTCGATGAACTAATCATTGTGGATACAGTTTGGAAACGAAACAGGGGAAAGCTGGATTCCAATCTCATTTGATTCTGGGTATCACCTAGCAGCTCATGAACAAAGACCAGTCTCTCAACTTCAGCTTTCCTTTTTTTAAAACTGGGATTATAAAGAGCAACAAAAGATGGTTGATAGATAAGGAATATAAAGCGCTCCCAAGAAGGTGGCAGCCCAGGGTGTGGACCCACCCTGCCATAAAGGAGCTGATAACATTTTCTCTTGAGGCCCCCAAACTGGCAAAGCATTACCTTATGAGTCACGTCTCCTGACTACTCTTCTGGGATCTTGTGGAAGGAAGGAGTGGACAAAGCATTTCTCAAGCCACTCCTCTCAATTCCTTAGCTTGGTTCAGGGGGTTAAATATCTGCTTCTCTTGACCCTCTAAGTTTCCTTCCAGGAAGTATTGTCACTTATGGGAGGTTGCCCAGAAGATTTCCTTTTGTTTGGGTCCATCCTCTACAGAGATTGTAGCTTGTACATGTAGGTATATTTCTTAACCTGAGATTCCCTGCTATTTCCAGGTCCATTATTCCCATTCAGTCTCTTTCTCTGTTGATCCAGTGAGCTGCTCTAGCTGAAAGTGGGACAAGGGACCTGGGTTCAAATCTCACTAGGTTGGCTTTTTTCTAACTCCTTTTCATCATCATGGTCTAAGACCTACATACATAGCGACTGGCTAGTTTATCTTAAACAAACACAGAATTGGTCTGGATATGTCTTTACATGTCTAAACATCCACATAATCATAATTTAAATTTCTTAAAATTCAATAGTTTCTAGCCGCAAGGCTATGAAGATGGGCTTGGAAGCCTGGTAAAATATCACAAGTTGGTGGGTGGGGTCTGAACAAGGATTTTTAGTGGGTGTAGGGGGAGGGAAGCTCTGTTAATGTCTTATATACTTTTTTTGCCCTTAGGCAAATTACATGTATAGGAGTCTTAGGGGGTTACCGCACTTGTATTTCCAGCGATGTATTAAGAGTTTGAAAATGTTATAAAAAATACTGTCCGCACTTTCTATGTATTTCCACCGATGTAATAAGAGTTTGAAAACGTTATAAAAAATACTGTTCACACTTTGTTTGGCTCCTTTAGCTGTGAAGACGTCTTCCAATCATTTATAAGCCGTGGTATCCAAAAACCCTTTTAAAGCGATGTTTTTTAAAACATTTTCAAACTCTTAATATATTGCTGGGAATGCAAAGTGCGGTAACCCTCTTAGAGTTCACCTTTCCTAGGGGAATAGATCCCGGACAGACTTTTTTCCCCACCCAACGCACAGTGGAGTTTACAGTCACAGAATGTTGTAACATCTGTGGGCTTAGATGGCTTTAGAAGGGGACTAGACAGATTTATGTTACCGCACTAGGTATTCCCAGCGATGTATTAAGAGTTTGAAAATGTTATAAAAAATACTGTTCGCACTTTGTTTGGCCCCTTTAGCTGTGAAGACGTCTTCCAACCATTTTTTAGCCGTGGCATCCAAAAACTCTTTTAAAGCGATGTTTTTTTATAATATTTCCAAACTCTTGATACATCGCTGGGAATACCTAGTGTGGTAACAGCCTGAGATGTACATCAGATGTCTTTCTAGTTTCAAAGGAAACCCCAGTGGAACCAGCAGCCTTTCCAGTATTTTGCTGGAGCCCTGAGCAAGCAGCTGCATAATGTCTCTCAGAAGCTGGAATTGAGTCATAGGGATAAGATAAGCACACTGACTCATCTCAGACCCTGATGCTTTTAACATCTTGATGTTTTCAAATGGTCATAGTTAACACTAACCATTAATCATAATGTTTGTCCAGTTTGAGTTGTTGACGAGAAGTTACACGGACTCCTACTGGAGCAAGCAGCAAATCTAGTGCCGCTGTTACAAATGACTCATAGAAGTGCGTAGGTAGAAGACAAATATTTTATTTTTGCAAGCCAGATACCTACTGAATAGTGGGGAGGGGGCACTCCACATTTAGAGCTTAGAATAATTAAATTTCAAATGAATGATTTATGATTTCTGGACCACAAAATAGCAGAAGGAAAAAGACCTTCCTTTTTATATGTAATAAATTTCTTCCCAAATAAAGCAGGAAGATTCTTGTGGAAAAACAGGTGAGATTTAGTGCACCAGGAAATAAGGTATAGTTTCTCAACAATGTATAGGAAGTTTCCAGATACATAGATTAACCCAGTGTTTCTCATACTCTGCTCTTACCTACTAGGGCTTTTAAGCTCTGATTCTACCTCTCCTACCCAGAAGCCTCATTTAGTATGCTCAGAACTGTATATTCAGTTATAATAATGTATGAGTGCAAAAGTTAGTATTGGATGAGAAATCTTTGTTCTGAGAGTCTGAGCTATGAATGGAAAACAGATTGTTTCTGGTGAACCTACTGTTCCTTTTGGATAAATACAGTATATATATTCACATGTTTTTCTGACCACCCAGTTTTCACAGTTTAGCCTGTGTCCTTAAGAACTGGTGACAAAACGGGCAGATCTTAACCCAAAAGTGAGGGGAACCTCTAAAACATTGTGATTGTGACGGTCACTGAGATTGTAGCCTCTGTTAGTGTTGTTAAATATGGTCTTCAGAGACACTCTGAGGTGTCCTTTGTGTCAGTTTCAGACAATCTAGCTTTGCTGGCACTGTACCTACAGTAGGTAACTAGAAAACTAAACAAGCCCTTCTGAGCATTAAGTAGCTTCTTTTGAGCTATCACTATTCCTGTTTCGGGTTCTTCCATGAAGAACCTTTGGTGATCTGTTCACTAGAGCAACTCATTTACTTAATCCAGCAGAAACTGTGAAGTAAGAAAGGAAAAAGAATATTAGCAAGAAATTTATTAGAGTAGGTAAGCAGTGAAAAGGAAGTAGTTGCTGCTCACGGAAAAGGCTACAAGTAAAAATTGGGAAACAGTTCTTAACTTACACTTGTAATCAGGGCGATCTTATTGCTACCTCTGCTACACTGCAAGTTACTCATCCATGATTCTGCTTTCCGCACCTTTTCCCAAATATCCCTGTGTTCTAAGTGATGCTTTGTTCTCTATTTGTTGCTAGCCTGCCTCTGATTGCCTCAACACACAAAGCCACAATTGGAGCCTGAAGGTGACTCCTGTCGATTACCTCCTGGGAGTGGCTGACCTAACTGGAGAGCTGATGCGGATGTGCATCAACAGTGTGGGCAACGGCGACATAGATACTCCGTTTGAGCTGAGCCAGTTCTTGCGTCAGATATACGACGGCTTTTCATTCATCGGCAACACTGGACCTTATGAAGTTTCTAAAAAACTCTACACCTTGAAGCAGAGTCTGGCCAAAGTGGAGAATGCATGCTACACGTTGAAAGTTAGGGGGTCTGAGATACCAAAGCACATGCTAGCAGATGTGTTTTCCACCAAAACAGAAATCATTGAGCAAGAAGATGGGCTTCCCTAAAGCAACAGGAACCCCATGACCAGAAGGGAAGAGCAACTGTAAATTCAGAACAAGGAATTGCAATAATTAAGGTTTGCTTGCTAGAAGTCTTAGAAGTCTGCATGTTTCTTTAAAGCTTGGTAATGTTTTAGGGTCAGCTGAAGAAACAGGAGAAAATTGTTCTTGCATTAAGGATGGACAAGCCTATCAGGCTTATTGTTCAGTGAGAGATCTATAGTCACAAAATGTCACTGTTGATATTTTTAATGTGCTTGTATTTTAGTGTTTTGGGCCCACTGCAGCGTACTTTAGTCATTTCAGCCTAGTAGACAAGTACACTTATGAATGTTGTAATATTTTCGTCTGTTGCTCTCTCCTTTCTTAAGTGGCCTGTGTGTGGGATTCAAAAGGAGTCATGAAAACAAGTGGAAACATTTTTGTTAAAGGGAAAATGTACTTTAAAGAGTCAGAGAGTCTGCTTGCTCACTCGTTACTTTCTCATTCTGAGGTTTGAATAACCTGTTTGAACATCCTGCCTTAACCCTGACTTTTAGTTTCTTAGTTTATATTGAAGAACCTAAACATGTAGCCAAGCCAAGCCAAGTCAAAGAACAAAAGGCTAGAAGCCCTGCAGTAGTAGAGCATGTTTATGTTTGCAGAAGAAGCAAGTTCTTTCACTTATGGGTAAAATCAACATGCACATCTAGTAATGAGCTCTAATCCATGGCCTGCAGTAGAGGACATTTCTGTTGCAGAAGTGCCCTTTGACATCAAGCTTCTTCAATTAGGACGTGCTTAACATGAGATGACCCTGTGTGTATGGAAGTTGCTGCATATACAGATGCTGGGAAAACTGCAGGTGGCAGCAGCTTCCAAGCACACACAGAAATTGTACATATATGGTACAATCCTCAGCCTGTCAAAATCCTGTATGGGATAATTGTGTTATGTCCTGAAAAATTTGATAACCTGTGGAAATGTCCTTAGATACCCAGGAGCACAAATAAGGTTGACTGGAGATAAATCAAGGGGGAGATTCAGGCTTATATGTTTAAAGATAAAAAAGCTAAGATAAATATTGGAAAGTAAAATATTTCAGATGAAAAAACCTGAATGTGTCAGATCTCATAGGGACCATGCACAAGGTGTGTGCATCATTTGTGTAGTTCATAAAGTATGCTGTCAATAGAAGATGTGTTCAGTGAATCACTTATTCCAAATTAAAAGTGGGTCCCCCTCACTACATATAGGTAAAGGCTTGGATCCTAAGCAGCATGAGTCACGTTTGAGGAAGGGAACTTGCCTGTCTCCACCCCTTCCATTGCAGCCTTCTGTGCCCCCCTTTGTGTTCCAGTGGGTCAGTAGACTCCCAAGAATATTGAGGAGGGCAAAGCAGGAGTCTGCAGCAGGAAGGGGAATTGGCAAGTCCCTCTCACCTTTTCTACAAACTAAAATGCCATCCCATCAGAGAAAAGGCACCTTAGGACCTAAGCCAGGAAATTTGTACTGGGAAAAATAAAAGACAAAAATTGTGTGTGTGTTTTTTTTAAGCAGTTAAAGAAACAGGTCTTTCTATTCTACATAAAATACTTTCTCCCCTCACTCTCATGTGCTTTTATACAACCAGTAACAAAGCATGTTCTAGGCATTTTTGATATGAAGAGTGGCTAGCATTTGTCTCAAGTAATTCTAGTTTTTATGTAATAGTTTAAAAAGGAATGCTTTAGTTATTTGATAAAGCAAATTGAGTGATATCTGTATATTGTTATATAATAAACTAGTGAAAAGTGCCTTCTTGTAATGAATGTTAGGTTTCATCTATTTTGTTTTACAGGTGTTGTATGTTCACATACTTTTAAGCTTTAATCAAGAATTATTTGTTGGAACAGTTGCCATCTTTGTTAGAGTAAACATTTGTTAAAAATAATTAGAAATAAAGCTTTCAGCGATCCATTAATTTCAGCTTAAAGTCTTAGAGGAGTTCTGAAATGTGTGGTTTCCGCTTGTTGCCAAGTATACAACCCAGAGGTGTAATTTTACAGGGTAATTTTAGAGTTGTACCCTTCTAAGTTCATTGACTCAAATAACTTAGTGCAACTTTGCTTAGGATTGCACTGTTAGCTCTTTGAGGCTAGGAGAAGACTCTGACATGTTAAACACAAATATTTGATCTGGCAGGTACTAGGTATAAGGCTTAAAAGCAAATCCAGGGATGGGTTTTAATAATAATAATGATAAAAATCGTATATCTAAAAACACACATGGGGGTTTAAAAACCCCCAAAATGATAAAGTGAATACCTGTAGCTTCAAGAAACAGAAGCCTTCAGTGGCCATTGCTAGGCAACCACAGCATTCTAGTCTTTCAGGGAAGGGAAAAATTAAATAGAGAGGGAGAAATGAGATGCCCCGCAAGTCCTTACATGTTCCCACTTGTTCCTAATATGCAAACAAGTTTTGGGGATCCTCAGGCTCATGTTTCAGGAACTGAACTTGTGGCCTTACGATGCAAAATAAATGCTCTACCACTCAGTCATGACACCTCTCCTTGTGCACATCTGGTAATTAGCTAAGTCCAAAGTGCCAAATTATAGAGTGTCACTGTCCAAATTGGTAAACTATGGTTCCTTAGAAATTAGGACTTCAAACAGTGGTTTAATGCTGATTTGCAGCGAAACCACAAGCCATAGTTTTCCAGTTTGGCTCTTATGAACCCAGATCAGGCTGTAGTCAGAGAGGATCAGTGCGTGATCCCAAGCATTCGTCAGGCTTTCATATAGCAGCAAACCAAATTTGCTATTATGGTTAAACCAAGAATGTTGTTAGACCAGTAGGAGAGAAATAATTAACTGGAAATGCTTGAAGGTATGAGGCCTGAGAAAGTATACACTTGGGCGTCTTCCAGACAGCCTTAATATTCCAGTTTCATTTCCCTTCGTTACCAATTTTTCCCTTGTTTCCACACAACTTCGTTTAGCAATCCCTTATCCCAGTGCTTGTACATTTTTTCCAGCTCTTTCTGAAACCTGTTTTCCCCCCAATCTTTTTTTCTGAAATGGCTTGATTTCAGTTTTTTTGCAGTGTGAAATGCCTGTGCCATTTTGCAGTGGGGTACCCACCTTGCCATTTTGGGTAGGGTGGGTGGTGATTGTTTTTTTTCAAAAAAATTGCATTCCAGTGTTACAGCAATTCAGCATTAGACCACACATGCATCGAAAGAACCATCATGGCCAATTGGAAGGCCTGAAACAAGCAGCCAGTCATTGCCTTTCCATCTTATGGTACATTCCCTAGAGAACAAATCAAATAGCCAAAAGGGTTAAGTAAACAAATCTCAAAATATATACAAATAAAAAACAAAACTAAATGAATTTTAATCATTCATTACAATAAACCAATAATCCACACACCTTAAAAAACTGCTCTGTACATAAATCCCTTTACCAATATGGCAGATTCCACACACTAATTCCACACAGCAATAATCAAGTGACACATATTCATTGGTCAAAGCATATGATAAAACAACAAAACACTAAATGTGTTTTGGCTACCTCCTTCCTCAGTGGTGCAATAAGAATCGTCAAGCTTAAAGCTTCTGATGAATGCAACATAACAAATGTACAAATGTACAAATGTATCCACAAATATCCTGAACAGTCTGTAAACAAAAGTATGGCACACATGGGGAAATCACTCCAATTGCACTATCATTGGAGGTGCTCCAGAGATGAAGAACATTGAGTTCAGGGCTTCAGTCTGGAAGACGTCTTAAGGTTAGATTCCACAGATCTGTCCCACTAATGGTCGCACCTCTTGGTGAGGGAGGTGCCTTGCTCTAGTCTAGGAGAAGACACCGTTAGCAGAACAGTGACATGGGATCCAACCCAGTCCAAAGGCAAAGATAGACGTGCCAAAGTGCTTACTCTTTCAGTGCAAACACTAAGGTTGAAACAGTACAAAGAACCTTAGCATGTCATCCTTGTGTAGGACTTATGCAAACTAGTGAAGTATTCCATGTATTTGTTACTGTTTATGGTTAAAAAATAAAAGGAAAAGTTGTAAAAAGACAAATGAATATCCACAGAATTAACCAACTGATGTGGAAGAAAGGGGTACAAGAGGACCTGAAAATAAGTGGATTCTTTGTTAGGAGACTAGGGTACATGAAAGACTACCGTAGATAGTTTATTGTGAGCAATTTATTAGAGTGAGGAAGGCTCCAGATTTGAGGCAGTGTGGTAACTATTACATGGGCCACTGAAAGCATAGCCATTTCCTAGATGGTTTCATCTCAGAAAGGCTATAATTAGTAGAATTAGCAAGGCTGCAATTTGTGAAAATACCTGGTAGCAAGTCCCATTAAACTCAGTGCAACTTACTGCCAAGCAACAACAGCGTAGAGTTTCAAAAAGTTGATTTTTTAATTTGCATGGCTACGGTAGACAGTTGGAATAGTGACATGCACAAATCAATCAGTGGCAGTGTGCTCTCTTTCAGTCAGGTATTGGTCATATGCTTCGTACTGGTCCGAAACCAAAGCATTGTTAAAATAGATGTTCTGGAAAGGCTACCTTGCACCCAAATATCCTTTGTTATCATAAAGTTATGTATATTGGACTTGAGCTTCCATTTGAACCCAAATCAATTACCACTTCAGTGTGGAGCTATGGCACATTTTTAGAGAGCTATGTAAATTTATGCAAACAAAAATGTGCTTGTTTGATGTAGATAGCTAGGAATCTCCTAACAGATGCCATGTACATATTATGAGAATGAGAACAAATGTAGCCAGGAGAAGAATCCAATGAAACTTATTTCTTGCATCACAATAGCTGCTGGTTTAGATCTGCTTGTTTTTATATCATGAAAGTGTGCTTAGAAGACATTTTCACAAATGTAACAGTTGAAAGGCTTATAAAGGAATGGATGGTTACTACTAAGTTATTCTTGAATTCTTGATGGGTATACATGTACAGATGTTGGGAGAGAAAGAGCAGGATCTTTCCAGTGAGTGCAAAAGCTGACAACTAATTTAGTAACACAAACTGAAAAGGTCAATGCTTCATTCCTTGTTCTGGTCCTTTTGATAAACAAGTTGGAACATAGCATGCATGTTCCTGCAGAAGCAACTGCCCTGCCCTAGGAAGCCTTGCTGATCTCATCGCCTGAACTTTAGTCTCCCATCCACAGGCTCACGTCAGGCTATGACCAACTACCCCCATACAATGCCTTATATTTCTGAGGCTGTGATCATATGCACACTTAGTTGGGAGTAAATTAGAGTGTGTGTTGCTCTGCAGAAGCTACCACCTCCAGAGTTCTTTCCTCCAGGACTCCAGTAGTTGAGGGTGAGCGCCAGATATCTCTGACTTAAGATATTTGTTGCTGCTAGCAGTATAATGCCTAGGGGTGGGCAGAGGCAGGCATCCAAGAGGGTCACTTGCCTGCTTGGTGAGATGATTGCTCTTGATGTTAGGCCCTTCAGTGTAATGAGCCAGCGTGGTGTAGTGGTTAAGAGTGGCGGTTTGGAGCGGTGGACTCTGATCTGGAGAACCGGGTTTGATTCCCCACTCCTCCACATGAGTGGCAGCTCTAATCTGGTGAACCGGGTTGGTTTCCTCATTCCTATACATGAAGCCAGCTGGGTTACCTTGGGCTAGTCACAGCTCTCTTAGAGCTCTCTCAAACCCCAACTACCTCACAGGGTGTCTGTTGTGGGGAGGGGAAGGGAAAGGGATTGTAAGCTGGGTTGATTCTTCCTTAAGTGGTAGAGAAAGTTGGCATATAAAAACCAACTCTTCTTCTAATAGAGGACCTCAGCTTCTGTTGCCTGCTCCAGGATTCATACCCACGGAACACAATCCCTGCTCACACCATGTTGAGCCGGAAAGTAGTGCCATCCCTTTACAAGGCAGCCAGAGAGCACTTGAAGGCACGGTTGTCCCTAGTTTCAGGGAGAAGCATGCACTTCACATTGAATATTTGGACCAACACTGATGCGCAGCATGCATACCCCTCACTTACTGCACTGGTCGCAACCTGAGGATATTCTGGGTGGGGGTGGGCCAAGCAGTGTTAGGGTGAAAGGTGGCACCGGGCCAGTTACTGCCAGACTCTGCTCCATGCCCAGGTTATGGACAAGGTGCACATAGTGGCCAACCTCTCAGCCACCATCCGCATAGATAGGGGAATGGGTAGGCAGGGACGTCACCTGTGGCTTTGTGGTGACAGATGGTGGAGAAAACATTAAGGCAGCTGTCAAGGGATTGGGTCTCACTTGAATTTATTGCATGACCCACCTTCTTCACCTCATGTTGAAGGATGCCCTTGGGTTG
Organism: Euleptes europaea; assembly: GCF_029931775.1. Lineage (NCBI taxonomy): Eukaryota > Metazoa > Chordata > Lepidosauria > Squamata > Sphaerodactylidae > Euleptes > Euleptes europaea. The sequence continues at coordinate 24,464,053 of NC_079318.1, forward strand.
GGATCTAGGGTGGATCCTAGCTAGGGCGCTGCCACCTGTGACTTTCAGCAGCTGCTCCAAAAATTGCAGGTCACTTTTGACACGCGACTTACAGACTACTTACAGACTGTGTGTGAGCCAGGAGCTTTGGGGTGTGCTGCAGCACTGCCTCATCAGTGACATCCCCACTTGCTGGAATTCCACCTGTGCTATGCTTAAGAGTCCACTGGAGCAGAAGAGTGCCGGCATAAGTTGTCTGGTGAGACGGTTATCATTCAGGGGGCAGGGTGTGTCATTGCTGATTAGACACCCTCTCCCAAATGGTATTTGTCCCAAAGCCCTTCAAGTCTTTACTGAGGCACTCTGCAGTGACGCGTGTAGCCTGGGTCACATCATTCCCATGGTCTATGAACTCCAGGGGAAGATAGATGAGTTTTTGGATGACCAAAGACCAGACCTTGCGCCTCTTCTTCCAGAAGTGCACGCCCTGGTGAGGAGGCTGAAGAGAGCGGTCAACTCCTGACTCAAGCCTCTCACCAAGGAAAGAGTCTGCATGCTGGCGACCATGTGTGGCCTGCACTTCAAGGGTCTCTTTGCCCTGGCAGCCGATGCTCTCACCTTCTGGAGGGACATGCTCTCCAAGGAGATGCAGCCTGTGCAGGCCAGCAGCGGTACATTTCCTCTGTGAAAGGAGGAGGAAGGAGAAGGCAGTGGCCTGACCCCTCATCTCCCTTACCCAGGGGATGAACCCCCATGGCCACCACTGCACATGTGTTCTTCCTGTTTGCCCTGGGGTGGGCACATGGCTCCAGTGGGGCCTGTAGGCACAGGATAGATTGGGCACAGGAATTGGTTAGGGAACACCTAGCGGTAGACCTAAGAAAAATGTGATCTGATAACTGTGCTGCCAGAGGGAGACATGGGTTAAGCAAAATATTCAATCAAATAGAAAATAATCTTTTGGAAACCGTCCATCAAATGTAACAGGAGGAAGAGTTACTGGGAGTTATCCTTCTCATTTAGTTCACACTCAGGCCCAGATTAAGACTTTTGTCAGGTGGTGTTGGAAGTCCATCCTTATCAGGAACAATATATTAAATGGCTTCTGAAATAATGTGCTAAGCAACATCTAGCTTTCTTACTGAATATATCACATATTGATTTACAAACAGTAGAAAGAATCCGGGGGCCAATATATCATGATTGTCTTTTACTCACATTTTTTTCCTCCAAGATTACTAAATCTTATCTTGGCGAAAAGTAACTTCCTTTGAGCGAATGGGATAATTCCCCTGAAGTACCTCCGCGATCTAGTAACTTTGATACCATCAAAATGCCCTATCCCTGAAAAGTGGGATTGTAAAAATAATGTGACCAAGTTTAGTAATAATGTTGACTCATGTAAGGGTTCATGTTTATCCATATGTCAGGAGAAGGGGCTAAAGGAGAAGGAGGAAAAGAAGGGAAAGTTATCTGTTAAAAGAAGAAGAAGCTGGCATCCCCAGTTGTGTTCCATGACTGCTGAACGGGAGACCTTTGAATTGTCTGTGCATTGAAAAGAATGGCGTCTGCAGTGTGCGTGCGCAGAAAATGCCCCCAAAATCCAGAACACAAAAACATGGCATGGATTTTTAACACGAACCAGTAACCCCCTATCTAAAATGCAGCAATCCCGGTAAAATTCCCCCTCCCCGAAGCCCAGATCCAGAACAGTAACAAAAAAATTCTCAGAGCATATCCCTAGTCACCACTATACACTATGCTTACAAATCAGCAATGTTACTTGATGCAGTTCAATGCTGCCATCATGTGGTAGATAGTGTTCTGTGCTGCTTCAAGTTACCATTTGTTTTAAGATAGCTCTTCTTCCCAGTTTTTCCAGAGCGGACAGCTAGTGGACAGCTTGCTGATGTTTTTAAAATGGTAATTTAATCACAGACAGCAAAGCATCCACCAAAGACCAGCAGCTCTGCACAACTGAAACATTTGAATGTATTAGGTTATTTTACACATTTCATGAGACTCTGCATTCCCGCTAATCAAAATTAATCAGCAATGACTATCACTTGAAATATAATCACCCTTTCTCCTTTTTATACTGATGATAATATACTCCGGGTTATCTTTTGCTGGCAATTTGTGAAAGGCAAACAGTAATTATAAATGAACTTGAGTAAAGTAATAAGATCCTCAAGGGCCTATCTACAGAAGACATCAAATCACATCTGCTTATGGGGAACAGCATCTTAATGTGTGTTGCAAAGATGAACAGGGTAACTCTTCCTGGCAAAAGTAGGGTTACCAGGTCCCTCTTCACCACCGGTGGGAGATTTTTGGGACGGAGCCTGAGGAGGGCGGGGTTTGGGGAGGGACTTCAATGCCATAGAGTTCAATTGCCAAAGCAGCCATTTTTCTCCAGGTGATCTGATCTCTATCGGCTGGAGATCAGTTGACTTAGCAGGAGATCTCCTGCTACTACCTGGAAGTTGGCAACCCTAGGCAAAAGTGATGAACCTTTATAAAGCAAAATAAATTCTTTGAGTTTGAATATAACTCGAAATACATTTTAAGGAGAATAAACAAGAAACAAAAATTCTGCAGTATATTAGGAGGTGTCTGGGGCCTATGCTTCTGTCCCTGCACTTACTTCAGGGGGACAACAAGCCCCACTCAGGGTGTGCCGCACCAGCAAGGCATGAATCTGGCCAAGTCAGCTGTCAGACCACAGTTTAGGGTTGCCCGGTCCCTCTTCACCACCAGCAGGAGATTTTTGGGGCGGAGCTTGAGGAAGGCGGGGTTTGGGGTGGGGAGGGACTTCAATGCCGTAGAGTCTAATGGCCAAAGCTGCCATTTTCTCCAGGTGAACTGATCTCTATTGGCTGGAGATCGGTTTTAATAGCAGGAGATCTCCAGCTAGTACCTTTTTTAATTTTTGAGAATTTGGTCATTAGTGCTGTTTGTTTGGTTAAGTACCTGGAGGTTGGCAACCCTACTTGGCATGGGAACTTTTCCCAAGCCATAACACCAATGAAATTAATTTTTTGCTTTTTTGTGAAGAAGGTGGGTCATGCAGAAAAATTTCCATTTCTTTTCACACAATTGGAAATTTGGGAGAATGTTGAAAATACTCCTATGCAATATTTTGTTTTGGAACAAGCATTTTAAGACAAGTTCTCACTAACTCAAAATCTATCTGGTACATTTTAATCTCATCCGTACTCCAAGGATCTCTGGGTGACATTCTCCCACTTTCAAATCCTCCCCATTTTCTCCTCCCAATAGTCCTGTGAGGGAGGTTAGGATGAGAGTGATGGCCCAGGATCACCTAGTGAGCTTCATGACTAAGTAGGCGTTTGGTTTCCCCGGATGTAGTCCAATCTGGCTTTAGAATATGTGACCAATCTTGGGTATAATGAATATGACATACTGTAGTAAGATGATAAACTATTGAAGAGGAGGTTGGCCTAGAAGGCTTATAAACCCCATCTAACATGATGGGCAGGAGCCCCGTAGCGCAGAGTGGTAAACTGCAGTATTGCAGTCCAAAGCTCTGCTCATGACCTGAGTTCGATCCCGACGGAAGTTGGTTTCAGGTAGCCGGCTCAAGGTTGACTCAGCCTTCCATCCTCCTGAGGTCGGTAAAATGAGTACCCAGCTTGCTGGGGGTAAAGGGAAGATGACTGGGGAAGGCGCTGGCAAACCACCCCGTAAACAAAGTCTGCCTAGAAAATGTCAGGATGTGACATCACCCCATGGGTCAAGAATGACCCAGTGCTTGCACAGGGGACCTTTACCTTTAAACATGATGACTTGTCTTTTCCTGTGACCTCTTCCCTTTTCCCTCCATCTTTCTCTTGGAGGACCTGACATAGGAGGTTGGCCTAGAAGGCTTATAAGACTCCCTCTAACATTATGACTTCTCCTTTCCTATGACTCCTGCCCTTTTCCCAACATCTTTCTCTCGGAGCGTGAAGTTTAACCCAAGAACCATACCATGGCAACTCTAAAGTAGCAAAATTCTAAAGTAGCAAACCAAACAAGAGAATAAATTACAGATACAAAGATACAACACCTATTTTACAGTGTTGTTAGGATTACTGAAGCATATATACAGCCTGAATGTACCAATAAAACTTTACCAATAAAAGGAAAGTAAACTGCATTTCAAGCAACCTTCAAAGTCCTTGGAACCTGATTAGAAATCTTTGATAGGGCTTTCTAGAAGAGTCCAGCACTGCAGGCCCCCACTAGAAGCAATGCTGACAGTATACAGCCCTTTGTATGTTGAAGCAGGGTTTGTTTTACACTTTCTCATGAATGTTTTTTCTCATGAACCTGGAGCTGTACTAGAGAAAATTCTATGGCCACAGAAATAGTGATAAATATCTTTTTGTTTGTTCCCTTTTATTTTAAATGATTACAAAAGAATGAATAGGAAATGAAATAGAGAAAGGGGAAGTAGCTTTGACTTCACTTAGCAGAACAGCTATGCCTATCTATGTAATCTGATTCTAATGCCAAAATCTATTTCCTAGCTGGAAGCTTCACAAACATTTTTGTCTGGCTTATAAAAATTTCTTTCATGCAAAAATCCAGCTCAGTTTTAAAAATCTGCATGTTTACATAACCCTTTCCTAGCCTCCAACCCCCCTATCACAATGACAGTTTGGTTTTAAAAGATTAATTGAAATGTGAATGGGAGCGTGGCAGGTAGTAGTGGTGCATTAAATGAAAAAAAATGGCTTATTTTGAACAATCTTCTCATTTTAGCTGTCACATGTAGAAAACAACAAAATATTTTAGCAACACATTTGCAATACAGAACTGTTTCTGGGACTGGTGTATTGTTGGGCCGCTAATACCAATAATACTCCTGAGACTGCACAGATACTATGAGTTCATCTGTAGTTACGGATTATATAGGTTTGCGTATTCATCTGATGTATAACCAATTCATCAACTTGTCCCAGTACAAATACAGCACAAAGACATCAGCTTGTTGGAAGTTACTCTTTTCCACGGTGCCTCATAGGCACAAAATGTGCTCCCCGCAAAACCTTTGGACAAGTTTGTAAAACATAAACACCCTTCCCTACTGATCCCCAGCGACAGCACCTCCCCACCTCTGCTACTGGACGTATGTCTTTCTAAGTTATACAAGTGATGATTTGCCAGTCTGTCTTCAGGTCCGATCAACAGACGAAGCAACTTATGCTTCTCCTAGAAATTGGACTTCTTTGCAAACCATAGTGTTAACATAATAAACTGAGCAATCAGATAGGCAGGTAGATTCCATAAAGATCCAAGTAGGCAAGGTGTCCCATAAAGCATACACTGCTCCACAAAGATTTCACATCACATTTCAAGGCTATTAGCAACATGTAGGGAGGTGATACCTGACTAAATATCTGTCAAAGGGATCTTTGACCCTCGAAAGATTATACCCCGAAAATCTTGTTGGTCTCTAAGGTACTATTGGAGTCGAATCTAGCTTATGATTTTAGATAACATGCCTTTCTGATTTTTTTAAAAAGGTAAAGGTTTCCTGTGCAAGCACTGGGTCATTCCTGACCCATGGGGTGATGTCACATCCCAACGTTTACTAGGCAGACTGTGTTTTACGGGGTGGTTTGCCAGTGCCTTCCCAAGTCGTCTTCCCTTTCCCCCCAGCAAGCTGGGTACTCATTTTACCGACCTCGGAAGGATGGAAGGCTAAGTCAACCTTGAGCCGGCTACCTGAAACCAACTTCCGTCGGGATCAAATAATAAACAGCTTCTACTATGAAAAAATAACATTCATTAAGAGAAAATACTGAAAGCTGTTGACTCCTATCCTCCATCTTCTCAACAATTTGTTTAAAAGAGAAAAAACGAGAATAAAATTCCCATTTATTACACGACGATACACTCAATAATCTCTGAGCAAAGAGAGACTTGCTGAGTCCTTATTGGTCAGGCTTACCATTGACTTTCAACACATCAGTCTTGTCTGCATTAAGCTTCAGTTTATTGCCCCTCATCCGTCCTATTACCTTCTTTCAATCACCTGCCTGAGGACTTCCATAGAATTACCCGAATCAGCTTTTAAGAAACAGACTTGGGTATCATCAGCGTATTGACAGGACTTTACTCCAAATCCAAGTCACCTTTCTCTCCAGTCAAAAGGGTTTTCAGGTTGGTGGCTGTGTTTGAGTTGCCATAGAATCTGAACCCATCTGGGGGCAGCCTTAGGGTCGGTGTCACTTGCGGCCTCCTACAGCACACAGGTGACTCCAGGGTCAGCATGGGAAGAGCACACACACAGGCCTGGAGCGTCCTTTGCAGCCCAGTTGTGTGTTGCTTCTGGAACAGTGTGGGATGACTTGCACTGCCAAGTCTGTCCAGAAAGCCAGCTGCATAGGCCAGTGCTTAGAAGCATGTAGAAGCCATAAACTGCCATTCTGCCCAAATGATAAAGTTTAAATATTGCATTGGGTATTGCATGATAAAATCTGACCATACAAGGGAGGAGACCCTCAGCTCCTCCTTTGCTTTTATGATTGGAAACTTGAATTTCTTTTCGTGAGAGAGGAGGGGTTGCTGACTGAAAAAGAACACCTGTGCATTTACTGCAGAAAGGCTGGAACAAGCCTGCATGGGAAAACATGGGAGATTACTCTAAGAACATTGGTTGCTTTTTGCATTTATTATTTTATCATTCCATTCTACTATGGTTTCAAACATTTGTGCTGTGTTTTGTTTATACGTGTATTGAGTTTTGCCATATGGTCAAAACAACAGAGGCTCACTCTGTCTATGACTACCTCAGATTTTTCTTTATACGTTAGCTAGAAACAAAAATCTTTGTCTTTTCACTCCTTTGAGGTGTTTTAGAGGTGACAAGCTGGGTTTTCAATTGGAATTTGTGGGGAGGAGGGCAGTTTGGAAATCCCATCTCTCCCAAATCATGCTCTGGTGGTTCTGCTCTTCCCTGGCATAGTTGCTTCCAGGACGTGGTACTTTATGTAACATGGAACATATCCTATTGGACTGCTCATTCCACAGCGGATCTTGCCATTTAATGTTCAGCCATCTGCCAGATTCTCGATGTACAAGACCAAGAAGTGATCTAATTCGCTTCCTCCTAGCAGTCCAGGACAGGAATCTCACTACTTCAGTAGCCTCCTTTTTAGCTGCAGCCTTCACTGAGAGAATCTCCAATCGACAAACTATCTTTTTAAATAAATAACAATAATGATTTTATCCTATTCTTATATGCCAGCTGTACGGCGTGTTTTACTATTTCAAGTTGCCAATAAAGGTATTGTATTGTTGTTGTATTTAACATGCGATATGAGAGTCCTGGAGGGTTATGGCAGGTGGGTTGCAATAAAATCTGGGTGAATGGCTGTTAGTGTTGCTATGCTTTTTACTTCTACTGCAAGTATTCCATTAGGTTGGCACACCAATACTGTACCAGCTGCTTGGTGCAGTCTGTCTGTTTCGTACAGCATAGCCGGTAAGTCATGGTAAGTTCTCCCAGTGAATTTCCAGAAGACAGGAAGGGGATCTCTGGCCTGCCTGGGATGGAAGTCACTCCCTCTGATCAGCAAGTCCTTCTGCATAGTCCCTGATGTGAAAGTTTACCTTAATGTTAAATAAAGGGCCCTGTCCACATGCTCAGAATCAGATTTTACTAGTATTACACATTACTTGTGCCCAACGCTGGAAGCAGGTAATAGGACTAAGCCAGCTGTAACTTGCGAGGAATCATTTGAATCTTCCGGAGTTTCTGGAACGGAAACACTCGAAGCAGCACTGGGATCAAAGGGCGAAAACGCACGGTCGCTTTAGGGAGAAAACGCACTGTCATTTTAGCCTCCTTTATTCCCTGTTCCTGAGGCTATCGTATTTTGGTCACCTCATGAGATGACAAGAGTCACCGGAAAAGACAGTCATGCCAGGAAAAGTGGAGGGCAGCAGGAAAAGAGGAAGACCCAACAAGAGAGGGATTGACTCAATAAAGGAATCCACAGCCTTCAATTTGCAAGATCTGAGCAGGGCTGTCAAAGACCGGACATTTTGGAGGACTTTCATTCACAGGGTCGCCATGAGTCGGAAGCGACTTGACGGCACTTAACACACACATTCCCTGTTTCAGCCAGGATTCAGCCAGGATCGAATGCATGTTCGGCGAAAATGCATGCGTGGGATCCTGGCTGAAACTGGGAATGTGTGTGTGTGTTAAGTGCCTTGACAGCCTGGCTCAGATCTTGCAAACGGAAGGCTGTGGCTTCCTATATTGCAGTGGTTCCCAACCTTTTTTGACCAGGGACCACTAGGACTTTTTTGTTCGGTGCAGGGACCCCAAGGTTCAAAATAAAAATTCAGAGAATCTGAAAATAAACTTTAACCATAACTGTTAGTTAAACATTAAACTTAGAATAATATTTGAATATATATTTTTATAATAGAGCACTTTTAATTGAAAATATTAATTTATTATGGGTTCGTAACTTTGTTTTGCGGACCTTAATTTTGTTCTCGCGGACCCCTAGGGGTCCACGGACCCCCGGTTGGGAACCAGTGCTTTATTGAGTCAATCCATCTCTTGTTGGGTCTTCTTCTTTTCCTGCTGCCCTCCACTTTTCCTAGCTGTGCGTTTTCGCCCTTAGCCACCTTTCTTCCCTGTTTCGATCCTGGCTGAAACCGGGAAGAAAGGAGGCTAAAGCGACTGTGCGTTTTCGCCCAAAGACTCCTGAGCTTTTAACAACAGGGTGACCGGCAGGCAATCAACCGGTCATGCACAGGAAAGAAGGGGACCAGCGTCTCCTGTTGAACGTCTGCGCTTTGTGCATTTGAGGAACGCTGCTGGAAGGAGGGGGGGGAAACATCCTGGAAATGACTCCCGCTCAGCCAGGCCCTCTCCCGCCCCCTTTCGCCGCTTCCAGGCCAGGCGGGGCGGCCTCGACAGCGGATGCGAGTGGCGGGGAGGGACGGAGGGGGGGCGGGGAAGGGGCGGCGGCCCAGGCGGCCCGACAAGAGCCGCTGGGCCGCCTGGGGCGAGGAGGAGGAGGAGGAGGAGGATGCGGAGGCAGCCCCAGCGCGCGCCCCCGAGAGCGGGAAAGCCGGGCCCAGGTGAGGAGGGAGGCTGCGGGGGGCCCGGGGGCGGGGCCCGTTGCCGCGCCCTGATTGGGCGGGAGGGAGCGGGGATGCCGCCCAGGCGGCCGGCGGCTGCAGGCGCACTTTTGGGAAAAGGGCATTCCCCGCCGCCCCGCCCCGCCCCGCCCCGGGCGCAGAGCGCAGAGCGCCGCCTCTCTTCCTCGCAGAGCGCGGCGCTCCCTGCCCGAGGGGACGGCGGCGTCGGCCCCGGCGGGAAGGGAGCCGATGGGAGAGGGGAAGGGGCTCGGGCTGTTTTGGTTTTTGTATTTGTATAAATTTTTCAAATCAAACAAATATACATGCATTCACTTTTTTCCCCGTAATTTTTTTTATTATAATTTTCAAATTAAACAAACAGATATACATGCATTCACTTTTTTCCCATAATTTTTTAAATATTTTTTTCAAATTAAACAAACAAATATACATGCAATCACTTTCCCCCCATAATTTTTTAAATAATTTTTTCAAATTAAACAAACAAATATACATGCGTTTACTTTTTTTCATAATTTTTAAATAAATTTTTCAAATCAAACAAACAAATATACATGCATTTACTTTTTTCATATTTTTTTAAATAAATTTTTCAAATCAAACAAATATACATGCATTCACTTTTTTCATAATTTTTTAAATTAAATTCTTCAAATTAAACAAACAAATATACATGCATTCACTTTTTTCATAATTTTTTAAATTAAATTCTTCAAATTAAACAACCAAACAAACAAATATACATGCTTTGGTTCTTGTAGGTTATCCAGGCTGTGTGACCGTGGTCTTGGTATTTTCTTTCCTGACGTTTCGCCCGCAGCTGTGGCAGGCATCTTCGGAGGAGTAACACATGCATTCACTTTTTAAAATAATTTTTTTATTGAAACTTTCAAATTTAAACAAACAAACATACATGCATTCACTGGCTGTTTTTGCAAACTTTTTTGCTTTGCTTTGCTGCGGACAGCGGGAAGCTCGCCAACAACAAATTGTTGCTGTTTTTTGTGTTGAATATATGCTATATGGCCGTGTTGGCAAACCTATGGCACGCGTGCCACAAGCGGCACGCCGAGCCCTTTCTATGAGCACGAGTGGAGCCACCGCCCCCCCGCCCCCCACCCCCTCATTGCGGCCTCAACGCCATCTGCCTTCCGCCGCCCCACTCCGCCTTAGCAGCAGCAGCAGCAGCGCCGCCACCCCACCCAGGCACCGCTCCAGACCCGCCACCGCCCGCTCATGCTCGGCCCCGAGGGCTGCCCTGCCGGCCGCACCGCTACGCCCGCCGAGTCGCCCCCGCCCCCTCCTCCACCCCCTTGGCTGCCCGTCCCCCTCCTCTGCCCCTCCTCGCGGCCTCGGCACAAGTTTCCACCGCGCCGCAGCCAACTTTGTCAAGGGGCGGGTTCGACTCGGCGGGTGGAGCGGGGCGGCCGGCAGGGCAGCCCTTGGGGCCGAGCATGAGCGGCTGCGGCGGCGGCAAGTCCAGAGCGGCGCCTGGGTGGGGCAGCGGCGCTGCTACTGAGGCAGAGCGGGGCGGCAGGAGGCTTGCGGGAGGCGGGCGGCGGGCGACTCTTTCGCTTGGACTTGCCACTGAGATGCACATTTCCCCCATCCAGATTCTCAAAACTGCATGGGGGGGGGGTTATTGTCCATTTGTGAAAGAGAGGTTTTGCCTTGGACTTGCCACTCAGATGCACATTTCCCCCATCCAGATTCTCAAAACTGCATTGGGGGGGGGGTTGTTGTCCATTTGTGAATGGGAGGTTTTGCCTTGGACTTGCCACTCAGATGCACAACTCAACAATAAGCCCCCCTGCAGAGTTTTGAGAATGCAGATGGGGAAAATGGTGTTTGTCAGTCATTGCCATGATTTAATTTTATGGATGACAAAGGATAGTACAGTTAGTTCTGAAAATGAAATCCTTAAAGTGTGGAATTCTTTGCCAAATAATTTTAAATCAATGAAAGCACTTGGGATTGCTTTCCTTACTTTGTTTGGATCATTTTATGCTTGTGAGCATAAGATGTTAACGTATGAGTTGTTTTTTCTAAACTAAAACCTCAGTATTCAGGTTAAATTGCCGTGTTGGCACTTTACGATGAATAAGTGGGTTTTGGGTTGCAGTTTGGGCACTCGGTCTCTAAAAGGTTCGCCATCACTGCTATATGGTAATTTATGGACCTAATAGGTCTCTGAAGCCATTTGCACATAACAATACAGTGACATCACACTGTTCTCTCTAAAGTTGATTGTTTCTCTTTCCTGAACTTCCTGCACTCATTCCCCTCAACTAGAGAAGCGAATTCTATTTTTTCCTTATTTTTTGGGTGCTTTGATTTGATATGGAAAGGTTGTTGTGGATAATACAGCCTTCCATCTTGGTAGCGGTTTTCTTGATTGGAAAGTTACGTAGTTAATTGACAGAGTAGTTGAACTACCTTCAAAACAGTACTTCCATAGGTGTATTACAGTTTTTATACTTTTCCTTCGTTGAAACAAACGTGTGCCAGAGTTCATTGGTTCGAGATGTGGAATTAGATGCAAGGGTGGAAATTTTATATAGCAGTTTTGAGAACTATCAAATCCCACAGGTTCTAAAGCTTGGATTTCACACAAAGAGTAAGTTTACAATTTTAAAAACTAATAATATAGTTTTAACCAGTGACTAGCTTGTGGATTACTCTGTGAATAGAAGTTTCAATGATCTGTGTAGCATATTAGACAATCTATTTTAAAGTGATGTGTGAAACAACTTGATTTTTCTTGCTTGCTTTCTTCCATGCCTCTTTATGGTATGGTATCTGCTTTCCCTGAAGAAATTTATCATCTCTGTAAGTAGAGTTCCCTCATTCCTACAGAGGGCATTCTAACCTCACTATTATTCTGAGTTCTGTAGGATTAGCATCTATTGACAATAACTATTAGGTATCTGAGAGCAGAAAGAAAAAGAGATCACATGTCATACCTACTGTAGAAAAAAATATAATGAAATTCTTATTCCCGAAGTTTTGGAAGCAGTCACAGCAAACCCAAAAAACCCACAAACTTAGATCTTTTCTGCATCTTCCTGTTTGTGCTTGGGTAATCATGTGAACTGTTCCTGCCAAGAAATCTTTAAATAGTGGAGTCTTTGCAGTCCATTTAAAACTTCCTTTTCAGTTTCATTCTTAGTACCCCTGTAGAATCAAAAGGCTTTCAGTTGCAAAATAATGCCTAGACTGTTCTACTGGAATTTAAGAAGCTCTATCAATAGACCTCTTTGTCTCATTGGAAGAAGAAGTTGCAGGAAGTCCTTAAGTCAGACAGCTACTTTGTTGATTCTCCAGCACCCTATCAAATGCCTAACCCAGTAAAAGTCTTTATGCCTAGTTTCCTCAAACATTTTTCATAGCAGGGTATTGGCGAGACTGAGATATATTTAAATGCATGATAGTTGCTTGGTCCTTTGCATTTTTACTCAGAAGTAAGCCCCACTAAGTAGTTATATTATACTTCCCATTTTGTTTATAGCTATTTTATTGATTGCTGTTGTTTATGGTATTGTAAAGTGTTTTAATTTGTGTTTTGATGCCATGTTTTTAAAGTAACATAAGCCCCCTTGAAAGCCTTTTGGGCTCAGAGGGGGGGGGAATACATTTTGAAAATAATATTGTAGCCTAAACATAGCCTGATCTCGTCAGATCTCAGAAGCTAAGCAGGGTCAGCCCTGGTTAGTATTTGGATGGGAGACCACCAAGGAATACCAGGGTTGCTGTGCAGAGGAAGGCACTGGCAAACTACCTCTGTTAGTCTCTTGCCATGAAAACCCCAAAAAAGGGGTCGCCATAAATCGGCTGTGACTTGACGGCACTTTACACACACACACATTTATCATGGCGGCAGGCAGTGACAAACCACCTCTGTTTGTTTGTCTCTTGCCTTGAAAACCCTATGGAGATAACCGTTAGTTGGCTGCAACTTGATGGCACTTTCTACCACTAAACGTAGCACATTTGTGCTTCCATTACCAAATGAAACAGAAAATGCATACGTGCATCTACAAAATAAAAACAACCGGTCTCATTGTTGTGCAGTAAAAACAGTCTTACAGCATATGGAGGGTATCAATTCATAACAACACAGTTCAGCAAAACAATAGCGTCAATTACAAAACATATCAATTATATTCACTACTTCCGCAGCCTGTCAACTCGTTGAATGGATTTTGGCTCCTCCTTGCAAAAAATGTTCCTGCAAAAGTCATGTGCTTTTCAATACCACTTAGCAAATAGATCAGTTGAAATGCTATGGGCCATTAAGCCATTTTGGTCAGAGATTTACTTAGTTACTTACTTACTTAGTTTATAGTCTACCTTTCTCACTGACACCCAGGGCAGATTACAGAATATAGGAAACCAATTCATACATACATATGCTTCTTTCCTTTAAAATGCAACTACTGTTACATTTTAAAACAGACCTGCACAACTTCTGAACTGCCAGATTTTATTCTCCAGCCATGTATGATGGCTCAGCAGGGGTGAACTGACCTTTAGTTACCTGGTATAATGAGATTCTGTATGAAGATTGAACGGCAGTCAGCTGTTTAGATTGGGGTGTCAAACATAAGGGCCAGGAGCTGGATGCGGCCCCTTGAGAGCTCCTATGTGGCCCGCGAGCCAGCCGAGGCATCCACCCCCTCCCAATCTGGGCTCGCCAGCCAAGCAGCCATCCACCCCCTGCCCTGCTCCCGATCTGGTCTGGCGAGTCAAAACAACTTAGCTGCCCCCCCCCCCCGTCTGCTTCCAGAATCAGTTTTAGGAAGCCCTTCACAGCCTGAGACTTACATGCTTAAAGAACTTTTGCTTCCTGTCAGTGCAACATACTTTGCCTCCCTTCGGGCAAGTGCATATATCTATTGCAAGGTCGTTTTTTAATTTATTGTGGCATTTTTAACATGCCAGGAACTCAAGGTGAATTACATTGTCTTATAGGGTTACACTGATTTTTAGTGGCTATGCCAATTCTGTGCGATAGCCTCTGAGCAGAAGGGTCCCACTTGCATAACTGTTCAAAAAGCTTGTAAAACTTGTTTCACAGGGCATTTTCAGACTGTTTTGTAGTTGTTTGCTGGGTGCTGACATTTATTATATTTTGTTGTGTATTTGTGACTTATTTTTTATTTTGTCATATTGTAATGCATCTGGAACTTATGAAGGATAGGAATTTTTAAAAATAAATGAATAAAAAGTAAAATGTTGTAGTATTTGGGAGGAGGTATTAGTTTTATGATTAAATGCTCAAGATCACTGGAATGATAAAATCATTTAAGAATTTCTGTAAAGTGCGGTGATAGGATTTGTCTACTGATCTTAAAAGTTTATTTAGTAACAGTTTACTATACTTAATATCGTCTAGTGTTTTTCTAATTAATAGAAGTTGTTATGGGTTCAGGCAGCTATGAACAGGTGTGTAAAATACAGAAAACTTTTTTTGATTGCTTAGCTGTGTGCTAACTTTGAGCAGGAACTTACAGGTGACTGTTGAGTGGTGACAAGCTGTTTTGTGTTGACTGGCAACAGCTGCTCACCACTAAACCTGCGGAAAAACAGCTACCTGTCAGTTAACCTAGGAAAGTGAAGAGTGGTGTCTTTTGTCATTCAGAGTTTCATTTCTGAAAGTGTCATCGAGAGATCTCTGCTCCTCAAGTTTGCCTATTTCAGGCTGCATATGGGTGTTTTGGAAACTTGCTGTCAAGATGAATCTAAGACAGGTAGCTGAGCTAGGTTTGTTATCTGCAAAAGAGAAAGTCCCTGTCCTGAATTCTCTGTTCTCGCCAAAAACATGTTACCAATTGTGTATCCTTTCAAGGAACCCTCAGAGGATGGGGAGAGGGGGCCAGACAGAAGAGGATCTGGTTTCTAGCTAAGATCAGGTAATTCTTTCTGCTGCAGACGTTTGCGGTCTGTGCAGGGTCCAGGCAGCAGCCATAAAAGATATGAGTTGAAGGCAGTGCCAAAGGTATCTTTCCGGTATTACATTTCAGTGGTGTCAGACAGATATGTGGCAGGACATAACTTTAAATGTTTGAATGTCCTGGAGAGGCCTTTGAAAAACTTGTTCACTCTTTAAAAACATGCCTTGTGTATTAGGTCAAAAGGCATTAAAAGGCTTTCTGTCTACATACTGATGTATGTATCCAAACTGAATTCTTTGTTTCTTGTTGTAGTTTATCCAATCAACTTTCGTTAGCTTTGTCAGTTTACTGCTATATTTGGTTCATATCCTGTGCTGCGTTTGCAATTTATGAGAAACCATATTGAGACAGTTCTGGGCTACCTCTTCTGATGGCATTGCAGTATGACTGCTACTTCCTTTTTCTGATGCAAGCGAATAATTTGTCTGCTATGGGATCCAGATGTTTTGTCTTTGTTGTCCTTGAGCTTGAGGCCATGTTTGATTTCTTTTGCTCTTCTTTGATGTGTCTTGATGTGCCATGTGTTTAGCCATTCAACTTTTTTTTCATAATTTCATACCATAAATGGGTAGCATGACATGGGATAAACTTCCACTTTGGGCAAAACTGCTTCTTTCCTACAGGTAAACTTATTTAGATTGTTGAACAGAGTGGTCACTGTAAGCACAATATTTTTGCATGGTAAATTCTTTTTCATCTTCACTTCTTATATTTATAATCTGAAACCTAGTCTACTATGCACTTTTGACATTACCTGTGTATTCTATATTTAGACACAGATGGCTTGCCTATATTGTACACGAAGTACATCTCATGCTTATGAGCATTCTCACTGTTACCTTAACATGAATAAGTCCCACCCATTAGTTAAGGAGGTAGGACTTTGATGTTAATTTTCTGTTTCTGCTGGGGGGCGGTCACCCACTCTTCAGTTTGTTTCTTGTCTGGAATGGGAGTGCTGGCTTGTTCACGAGTTCTCTATACTAGACCTCCCTTTCGGTCTTCTTTTGGCTTCCTGTAACTTTACCTTCTCTGCCTTTTCTGCTAATCCTTCCACTTACCATCAAAAAATCCTATCATTGCCTCCTGCTTTGGCTGAGGCAATGGCCAGAAAGTAAAGTGTCTCCGATAACTCTCTCCTCTGCGGAAGAACGAGTCCTAAGGTTCCTCCCCAAGGCACCTCCAAGACGGAGCTGACGAGATGGCCTTTTGGAGTCCTGGGTAGGGAACATAGCCTGGGAAAATTGAGCCGAAAGTGCAGAGGCCGTCTGTTGGCACAGCACTAGGGAAGAGGAGGAAGAGAAAGTGTTTGAGGAAAAGGCTCCTTCCTCTGCAGAGTCCCACAACTTTGGCTCTGCACCCCCAACCAACACAGCTCTACATCCCGAGGCAGTGTAGGCACAAAGGATTTGCCTTAGCCCTCCCTGCCTCCCTCAGTATCTGTCTCTCAAGTTCTCCCTGAAATAACCAAGTGGCTGTGACAAGTGAAGGCTAAAGAATTTATGTGGCTGCAAAACAGCAATCCTGAGACACTCACTAGAGGGTGCAAGAGACTAAGATTTGGCTCATCAGCTCCTTCTGCTAACCCTGCCTCCACAGATAGTCAGGTGGGAAATTCTGATGGGAACTCAGTCCCTAGAGCCCAGTCAATTGCGGGGAGGGGGCTGGCCAACTAAGGCAGACTAAAAACTTAAAAAAACTATGGCAGACTAAAAACCAGAGGGATCAATGCTCCCAGAAGGGAATGGATTCACAGAACCTAATATCAGAACAAGAGGATGGAGAATTTTCAGAAGAGGAAATTACGGAACCAGAGCCTCCCGTTTGCCCCTTCAACCCAGATGCCCACCATTCAGTTCAATTCAATTCGATTTATTACGGTCATTTGACCAGCATGATGCCCACCATTCTCTGATAGCCAGAGCGGTTTCAGCCCAAGAGCTGTCTGAAAACCCTCAGGGTCAGATGAAATGCCCACCAAGGGCAAACCAGAGGGCAACAAAGATTTCCCCCCTCCAAGGCTGCCAGAAGCTGAAAGGGTAGTCCCTTTTCCAGACTTCTTTGAAAGACAAATGAAGAAAGAGTGGTCTCCCCTCCCCTTCAAACAGACAAAGCTTTTAAAGTGCCAGAACATTTGTTGCAAGTACCACTGGTAGATGTGCCCACTGCCGAATCTACCCCAGGGAACCTCGTGTCACAGGATGGTGAAGCCACTCTGAAGGACAAAGCAGTAAATCAGAACGTGCCTTGCGCAGGAAGCCTCAGCCTTTGCAGTCAGGTCCTCGGCCACCTCTTCACTATTTGACAGGGTTTGATAGTGTGGGCATGTAAACTGCTCCAACTGATCTCAGAGTACAATAAGAGGTCCATGGAGGGAGAGTCTAGACTCCTCAAAGCCTCTGCCTTGGTGCCGGTGTGATTGTAGAGGTTAGGAGTGGTGGACTCTAATCTGGCGAGCCAGGTTTGATTCTCCACTCCTCCGCATGAGTGGGAGACTGTAATCTGGTTTTATTCCCCACCCCACATGAATCCCGCTGG
This sequence comes from Euleptes europaea, assembly GCF_029931775.1. NCBI lineage: Eukaryota > Metazoa > Chordata > Lepidosauria > Squamata > Sphaerodactylidae > Euleptes > Euleptes europaea. The sequence goes on from NC_079318.1 coordinate 24,481,662, forward strand.
GTGACCTTGAGCTAGTCACAGTTCTCTCTGAACTCTCTCAGCCCCACCTACCTTACAAGGTGTCTGTTGTGGGGAGGGGAAGGGAAGGAAATTGTAAGCCGGTTTGAGTCTCTTTAAAGGTAGAGAAAATTGGGGTATAAAAACCAACTCTTCTTCTTCTTCAGACGCCAGCCTCTTTGCAGTAAGATTTGCAGTGGAAGCCACACCCTCTGCAGTCATGTGAGTTAAGTGCCGTCGAGTCGTTTTCGACTCATGGCGACCCTATGAATCAATGTCCTCCAAAATGTCCTATCTTTGACAGCCTTGCTCAGGTCTTGCAAATTGAGGGCCGTGACTTCCTTTAGAGAGTCAATCCATCTCTTGTTGGGTCTTCCTCTTTTCCTGCTGCCTTCAGCTTTTCCTAGCATGATTGTCTTTTCCAGTGACTCTTGTCTTCTCATAATGTGACCAAAGTACGATAGCCTCAGTTTAGTCATTTTAGCTTCTAAGGAGAGTTCAGGCTTGATTTGATCTGGAGCCCACTGATTTGTTTTTTTGGCAGTCCACGTTATTAGTAACACTCCCCTCCAACACCACATTTCAAAGGAATCTACTTTCTTCCTATCAGCTTTCACACCCATACATAGTAATAGGGATTACTATGGCATGAATTAACTTGATCTTGGTCGCCAGTGACACAGTCATAGCCAGACGTAACCTGTGACTAAAATTCTGGCACATAGATTACCACTCTAAACTCATCATTGTTTTTTATTCTTTCATTGGAGAAAAGCTTTTCGGTAATAAATAAAATGGTATTTTTGTGGGAAATAAAGACAAAGGAAAGACAATACCAGCAGTCAATAGGAGGATGACTAATGCTCAAGGAACCAGTTCTTTTGCTCCTTTGTGAATATATGTCTGAACAAGGAGCAAGAGACACCACATCAGAATGAGAAAGTCAAGAACAGCACAGAAAACAAATATTGTTTGGGATGGAATAGATCTGCATAAGGAACGAAGTGTGAGGAGGGAGGGGCTAGCAGTAAAAATGAAAGTGAAACTTTTTGAGCAGAATATTACACAAGCCTTGGGAGATTGGTGTGTATAGCCTGAGACTTCTCATATTATTCTCTCCTTGGAGGAGAAAACCTATAATGGCATCAGGCTGTAAAAGAGTAGAAAACTATTATTTAAATCTAGTCCTACTGACTAGTGCTTTAAATCATCATTTAAATTGATTTGATTTAAATAGAATCCACCCTGCCAGTTAATGTCTGTATCCTTTTACTTAGGCTTACCAGGTCCTGTCGGTCGATTGGCGGGAGGTTTTCTGGGGCGCACGGTGCGGGCGCATGCCTGGCTCAATGCTCCCGCACGCCGACACGCCTACATCACTTCCAGTTTACTTGGAAGCGATGGGGACAGTCTCTCAATCTCGGCCGAAACTCTATGGAAACCATAGAGTTTCGGCTGAATTTGCTAGAGCGTCCACGTCGCTTCAGGCTAAACCCTGAATTGACGTAGGTGTGTCACACGTGCGCGCTTGCACAGGGTGCCCGCCGGCCCTCAGCTGGTCAGCGGGCAGCCCGGTGAATTGGTGGTATTTTACCCGCCACCACCGGGCACTTGGCAACCCTACTTTTACTATACTAAGCAGTTACACTCTTCTAAGACCATTGTGGTTTTAGAATGGTGTAACTCTGCCTAGGATGGCACTGTAAATATTCTTTAGAAGAGACAATATTTGTATTTGGAGGGACATTAAAAAACCTCCAACTATGACTGTAGTCCTAATGTAGTGGGATTTCCTCCCCTGTGGATTATGCCATGTATGAACAACAGCATTTAAAAGATGGGCAGCCCATTCCTGACCGAGGTGTGTGTGTGTGGAGCTTGTTAGGAACCAGCGTGACCCTGCACTGGCGTAAGTGCTGCCTTATCATGGAATACGGTGGCATCTATGCTGGCGCTGGGGCAAACATGCTGGTGTCCAGGTGCACCGGCCCCCATCACTAGTACAGCCAAGGTGGCAGGGCTTTCCTGGAAGGAAAAGCCCATGCCGACATGGGGGGGTGGGTGTTCCACAGACTTTTTGCCCTGGGAACACCCTCTTGAGTGGCAGCATGGCTGTGCCACCTTATTTTGGTGACGCAGCCTTGCTTTGTGCTGTGGGGCATTTCCCCCTTCCCCCCTTTTTTATTTTTAAAAATGCTTTTTTTGTCTCTGCAGCAGTGGGAAACTTCTGAGGAGGCGACGTGGCCCCACTGCTCTTGGCCACCGCAGATCTACCCACCCCCCAATCAGGATTGCGCTCAAAGCGTGTTAAATGATTTTTTGAATATAAATTTTCATTCCAGATCCCATTCCTTCCTCCAAATATTTATCACTACAACCGTATACATCGTTGCTCCAGTGTAAGCCGATTGATTGGAGGTAACTCTGCATAGGATTGCATTGTAGATAACTTTAGTGGTAGATAAGACTTAAATTGCAAAGATTCTACCATATGCTCTTATTGATGACACAGCAGAGGTGTTTTGAATATATGATAATTATCCTTGGAAAGCTATGTTTTGTATAGCCAGAGATTATCTATAACATTTAGAACCGGAAAATCTGGGATTCTGATTTTTGTTAGATTAAATGGCTACAGTTTAGAGCTGTCTGGTTTATTGCGCTTTACTGAAATGACTGCTGCTCTGTTGTCTTATCCTCATTACACGCAATCACTATTGAGTTGCTAATAGAAAATTACTATTTCAGTAAACTCAATTCTGGTTCCAAATGGACTGTGTGTCAGACACTTAATTTGCAATGCGCTCCCTTGGTGAATTTAAAAATTCAGATAGTAGAGCTGGAACACTCAAACTAGGCTTGCGTCTTAAATTGGCTGCTGTCAATGTGCTGTCACGTTGCCCTTTATCTGCCTGATGATCCTTATACAGAATCACTCGCCAGGTGTTTTGACAGAATAAGGGGGGGCGGCGTTGGGACCGAATGTTTGTCATCCGGCCGATAGAATAAGGTAAGTAAAGCGTAGCTTATTAAGCAATCCTTCAGAGGAAGCAAGTGTACAAACCATTATATTTGGTTAGCGTACTAGAACATTTTTCTTTAGTGTGATATGATCACTTAGAATATTGTTAACGGCATTTGGGGCTTCAACAAAATTGTTTGTCTAGACGCTGTACAATTTGACTTGGAATAGATCTATATTAATCTAACAAAGCTGTCTTTGAAATAAATTAAAGACACACATTTTCCCAGTTTGTCTTCTACTCAGAAGTATAATTGGCAAATGTAGGTTGACAGTGTAGTCCAATGCAGAGTTACTCCGCTCAAATGGGCTTAAAGAGAAGTAGCTTAGTCAGTCACCGAGCAGAGGACAGGGTCAAACTAGACAAGATGCTGGAAGATGAATCTCTCAAATGCCTTTAATTGGTAAATAGCAGCAGCAGGGCCCTACCTAGTTCAGATCAGGGCTGTGGCAAAGGAAGAGTGGGGCAGGGCTTACTCCTTTCTCCATGTTTGGTTTTTCCACCCTCAAACGGCCTCCGTAGCTGCTGTTTGCAGTATTGGGGGAAACATAGAAATTTGCCTTATGTCGTCTCTGTGATTCCTCACACTGGGCAGGTAGCAGCTGTAGGAGCCATGAGGCTGAGAAAATGATGTGCACGTGTGTGGGGGAGAAGGGACCCTTTTCGGTGCTGTGGCCCCAATTCTAATCCCCCCTTCTCTGCACAGCTGCCATTTACCAGTTCAGCTCCTTTTAAATACTTTCCCTCCCTACCAGGAATGAAAGTCTTCCCTCTCTATGCTGCTTTATCTTTACTCTCCCTGTTGCTGCTGTTGGCTTGGACACATGGTAGGAGGCTGACATTTTGCTGCTCTGCGGGAGGAGCTGTGGATGTATTTTTATTTATATTACAAAACACCCTCTTTCCACTCTCTCTGCTTCTCCCCTATCTGTTGTTGCTGCAGCTGATGGCAATAAAGTAATTCTGACTTATTTTTGTTAGAGGCATTCAGTAGCAGAAACCTTGGCAGAACAGTAATCAATCGAGAAGTAAGGGATTTACCATTTCTTCTAGATTTTTAAATCATCGCATCTTAAAACAAAACAGCAATTCTGAAATCTCTTTGGCATAGAAGTTACAATTTAAAAGCTTTGAGGGTTCTTCTCTTGGAAAAAAATCTAGGAACTTCAGATAATCTTTGGTTAGCTTTACTTTAATTTTATTAGTGGAAGGGAATTTCAAAAGCTTTACTGTGAACTACAAGCTGAAGTTAGTCAAGGTGTAGCCAAAATAAGGCAGACTCCCCTTTCTCAGATGAGTGAGAGGACCCTCTGTTGGCAGATAAATACATAGGTGTTCCCCCACCCCCGGTCAAGTCACATCTGACTTATGGCAATCCCTGGTGGGGCTTTCAAAGCAAGAGATGTTCAGAGGTGGTTTGCCATTGCCCGCCTCCAAATACATAGGTTTTTTGTGTGTGTGTGCTCTCAAGTCACAGCTGACTTATGGCAACCCTGTAGGGTTTCCAAGGCAAGAGGTATTGTCCTGTATGCCACTACAGGTGGCCAAGGGTAGCACATTCTGTTGGTGCAAAGAGCATTTTTCTGATGCAAAAGCCACTTGTGCTAATGGAACATATCATGCAGTAATGGAACATTTAACTGGGGATTGTGGTAGAATACAACTCATTATTACTTATTACAAACTTATTTCATCTGTTTTTTATATATACTTGGAAATGTACTGTATTATATTGAGTTTGCTGTTTGTATTGATAAATGCCATTAAATAAAAGCTATTTGTGTTGCTCAGGTTTTGAATGGGGCAATTCTTTGACCACTAACATGCCCCTTTTGTAGGCTAAAACAACACAAATAGCTTTTATTTAAAGGCATGGGAAACAGTGGGTTTAAACGTGGGAGATTTAATGGGAGAGAAATGGGGAGATTTAAACAACAACGATAATACAATATACCGAGCAGTCCCAAAGTCAGGGTAAAAAGAGAAAGGCGTCTCTGGGCTTTGACTGACAGATTGTAGACAGGTCACGTTGAATAGTTGGTGAGGTCTTTCCTGGTCACGAGATCTGAGCAACCTCCTTTCCTCACAGTAACAGCAGGAGAAGCTCCACATACACTCGGGCTACTATTCTGCCAACTGCCTGCTTTGTCCATCGCCACAGGCTTTTCCCCTCTGGAATAACTTCTTCGGAAATTCACTACCCCCTCAGGAGAAAAATTTCTCAGCTTTTAACCTTTCACTATTTTGGGGTCCATCACCATCCTCCTCCTGTTCTGTTGCCAAGCAACCACTCACCCAGACTCTCTGTAAAAACCAACTCCCTCTGGAGGGCAAGGATGCCAGACCAGGGCCCACTATGCAGGTAAAAGGAAGTCCCAACCATTTTAATACTAAATATTTTTACTGTGGCCATTTATTCATGGAAGGTTTTGCATTGGATTTGTCACTCTATAGATGCACATTTTCCCCATCTGAATTCTCAAAACTCTGCATGGCGGCTTATTGTTGAGTTTTGAGAATATGGATGGGGAAAAAGTGCATCTAAAGAGTGGCAAATCCTGTGCAAAGTAGTAATGAACAGCTAGTACAAATTGGGACAACCTCAGTTTCTTTGTCCACATTACTAATTTAGGATATCAGCCCAAACTAGCAGTTTTTTGAATGCATATAAGGTTTACACAACCTAATTGTGTAAATAATCCCTAAGGAGCTTAATATTTAGTATCGTATTCCTAAATGAGGAAACCAAAATGTCTTAGGGTTTGTAAATTTGAGTTTACAGAGGAGCAGGGCAATAAGGTATTATTGAAGCTTTTTGGGCTGATGTTTTCCTTCTAACTGTGGTGCCAAACTAGTCTATCATTTTGCAAATTTAGGAATAAAACTCAGGCTGCCTGCCATTAATATGAAAATTCAAGCAAATTTTATTCTAGAAACATGACACTTGTAGAGTGATTTTGTTCCATAGAAAATCACCAAAACACATTGCATGTTTCGTGGTCCATCTGCTGTTACATTTCACATTCAATTATTTTTTGAATCAGACAGTTCCACTGAAACTTTGTCGTTAGTCCCATAATGCACTTCTATAATCTTACTTTATTTTCAGTCTTTATCACTTTACGATCCACAACAGTGCTTCACACACTCTCATTGCCTTTACATTCCCTTACAGGCAAACTGCCCTGACCTGGAGGGCCCAGGCTAGCCTGATCTCGTCAGATCTCAGAAGCTAAGCAGGGTCAGCCCTGGTTAGTATTTGGATGGGAGACCACCAAGGAATACCAGGGTTGCTGTGCAGAGGAAGGCACTGGCAAACCACCTCTGTTAGTCGCTTGCCATGAAAACCCCAAAAAGGGGTCGCCATAAGTCGGCTGCGACTTGACGGCGCTTTACACACACACACACACAGGCAAACTCTTTAAACACATCCCCCTCCCTCAACAGAAGAAACACCTTCTATCTCAGTTTTGGGTACTCCCTTACTGTTACCATAATAATTGCTGGACCCATGCTCTCCCAATTGTTCTGGACATGTTTGCTTGTTTATTTAAAACATTTTGACCCCACACTCAGAATCACATGGATCTCAAGTTGGCCTAATAACCCAGAAAACAAATAACATTTCTGGCAATACGATAAAATGATGTAAAATAAATGTTTCTTAGGGTGACAAAAACCATTTGTGGCAGCTATGGGGAGGGGAGGATTCTGAGACAACTGCCCACTGCACTAAAGAATGTCCAGACCCCCACTCTGGTTTCTCCTATGGATTCTTTAAACCTCAACCACCCAGAAAGAGGTAAAAAGGAGGCACAAGCTTTGATTAAAGGATTGGTAGCATTTAAGCTATGTGCTCCCTAAAGGTCTCTTATTTGGGAGCCTGCTAGACCAAGGTAGTAATTATTTATGAGGTTATTGCGTGTGTGGATAGACACACACACACACACGCATAGTGCTGTCAAGTCACAACCAACTTATGGCGACCCCAGCAAAGGGCTTTTAAGGCAAGTGAGAAGCAGAGGTGGTTTGCCATTGCCTTCCTCTGCGTAGTTTTCCTTGGTGGTCTCCCATCCAAGTAGTGACTCTGCTTAGCTTCTGAGATCTGATGAGGCCAGGCTATACCATACCATTCCAGATCCCATGAGGTAAATAGAAATCACCTTTTCATAGATATTTGACAAGACAGACAAGACACAAATGGAGATGAACAACAAATGTTTATTTAACAGCAGATAAATGGGAAGATGACTGGGGAAGGCACTGACAAACCACCCCGTAAACAAAGTCTGCCTAGAAAATGTCGGGATGTGACATCACCCCATGGGTCAAGAATGACCCGTTGCTTGCACAGGGGACTTTTACCTTTACCTTTTTAAATGTATTTAACAGGGTAAGGATCTTACGTGGAAATGTTTGAGTGCATAAAGTGAACTTCTTATCAACGTCAGCCCCATAGGTAACAAGCTTTCCCCAATGGGAGTAACCATTTTGTAGCTGCAGTTAGTGTAAATAAACCTGAAGGGAGATTTGATTCCCTTTTCTCCATACAGGTTTTCTCATCTGATTAGTGTCATGTATGCATGTGCGTGTGTGATTGAATCAAGGGAACGAAGCTCCTTGCAACTGCATCAGGGGAAACCCTAGGCAGCTTGGAGTTCCCCAAGGCTCCTGAACTGTATGTTCCCATTGGCTACTGGGGTTTCCCCCCCCAATCACAGTTGTGGGGAGTGGCTGCAGGCGGCCAAGCGGGCATATAAGCAGGGGTCTGGTCACAGTAGTTAGTTTTTGTTCTCACAATAAAGTGGTCGCTGTTCGAACTCCGTCTCCGTCCTCGTGTGTTCCCACGCGGACTTAACAGTTAGGTTTCGCTGGAACCTGTTTCCATAACAAGCAGAATCCTCTCTAAGTTCAAGGTTGCACCTTTAGCACACAGAGCTCCTGCCCACAGAACCTGTACACGCAGGTTAGGAATATCAGGCCCATGACAGGATTCTTATTTGTCTCAATGAAACGAGCTTTCTTCCCTAAGCCAACCCCACACCGTAACTAAAAGCCAAATAAAAACCTGACCAAACTGACAATCTTATCCAGAGCCACAAGATACCGCTGTCCGAAGAATTTTCCCCTTCCTCCTCCTTAAGCAGAAGTTGACACACCCCTTCCCAGCTGGTGGAGCTCCATGGCTCTGACTGGCTGGCAATCACTTGGATTTGCAGGAGGCCAAAATCACAAGAATTGGTTCAGAGCCCAGGAGGAGAGGTGGGACTTCTGAGGATGATTGCCACACCATTCACTGAAACAAATACAATATCATAAAAGTTCAGCAAAACAACAACCCAAAACATCTAAAACATCTATGCAAAAAGAAAGAAAATTCCAAGACCACGGTTACACAGCCCGGATAACCTACAAGAACCAATGAACTCTGACCGTGAAAGCCTTCGACAATATCTATGCAAAACATACGTAAGATAGTAACAGAAATCATAAGAACAATAAAACAGCACTCCCTGAAGGAGCAGTATGCAATTTGAGAGTGCACCTTGTCTGCTGAGCTTGGAGAGGCTGGTGGCAGAAGTCATTAGGAATGTGCTTTCCAGCTTAGCCGGTTTTCCAGCTGTGACCATTCCAGCAGAAAGCCCATGTAGCCACAGTCACATATGTCTGAGTAACATCTGGATTAGGCTGTCTAAATATACTGTATGTTGGGTTGCCATTGAGGACAATTTGGAAGCCTCAACGAGGGGAAAAAAATGATAGCTAGGATCCTTACCTGTTGAAATGAGCTTTCAACATTGGTTGTTCAATTCAAGAAGCTGGGTTTGACTAGCTATAAATGGCTGAGTTCCAAAGTGCCTTGAAGGACCAGTATCAGTTGCTCAGGTCCTTATTGCTAGTTAATTGAGACTATGTGGCACTTGAATTCTGGACCAAGTGGACTGTTGAAGTCTTCAGGGACAGTTCCACCATATGTAGGGCGAAAACGCATGGTCGCTTTAGCCTCCTTCGTTCCCTGTTTCAGCCAGGATTCAGCCAGGATCGAGTGCATGTTCGGCTAAACACATGCGTTCAATCCTGGCTGAAACAGTAAATAAAGGAGGCTAAAGCGACCATGCGTTTTCGCCCGTATTTTGCAATACTTTAGCAGGATATGATCAGAGCAAATATAATGTAGTCAGATCATGCTTTCCAGGAAGGGACAGAGGCTGTGCATTAACCAAGGATGGTTGAATCTGTCCTCTACAGAACTGGTTCATCTAACCCAGTATTGCTTAGTCTGATTGCCAACAATATAAAACATTTTTATATTTCCTTTCCACCTAATCAGGGTCTACAGGGCAGCAAATGTAAAAAGATTAAAACATTTAAACAAAAATACAGTTAAAATGATACAATTCAGTTAAAAACACATAAACAAATAGCACTAGAAGGAGGACAAATAACCGTTATTGGGGGTATGCCAGATAAAACAAAAAAGTCTTCTCCAGCTAACAAAAGACACCAATAGAGGGAGACCGATGAATCTCCCTGGGGATGGAGTTCCAAAGTTTTGGGTGCCAAAACAGAGAAGGCCCTTTCTTGGGTCACCACCTGACCAGCTTCAGATGGTGGGGGCAACCGAAGCAGGGCCTCTGAGGATGACCAGAGTGAGCTGTTAGGTTCGTATGGGAGAAGGCGGTCTTTAAGTTATGTAGGTCCCAGGCTGTACAGGGCTTTTAAAGTCAATACCAGCACTTTGAATTAAGCCCGGAAGCAAATTGGAAGCCAGTGCAAGTAGAACAAGACTGGTGTGATATGGGTGTCTGTTGTGGGGAGAGGAAGGGAAGGAGATGGTAAGCCGGTTTGATTCTCCTTAAAAGGTAGAGAAAATCAGCATATAAAAACCACCTCTTCTTCTGTGGAAGGCTATTAGCTAAGAGAGAGACAGTCACAGAAAGAACGGGGAGGGTTAACTCAGTATGTAGGAATACACTGAGTCAGCCCGGACCCCAGTCTTTTTATAACCCTCCTTCTATAAAATTTCTGATATGGGTTGTGTTAAATGTCTTTTATTTATCTAGGTTTGAGAGATCCCATCAGATTAAGATTGCTATTTGATCCATTGTAAACTAATCTGATTGCCTGCTGGCTACATTCTTCTTTCAAAAAGTCAGCCTAAACGCTGGTTAATGAACAACTTTTAATTGTGCATATGTTTAAATAAATCAACATTGGTAATATGAATGTACAGTGGCCAGAACTGGAAAAGACTGAAATTTCTGTATCAGAATATGGAGAGAAACATGAGCACGATTCATAAGGCAGCTTCTGTAAAAGCCTGTGTACTTGAAGAGCACCGGGGCAATGTGAGTTTCATTGTCAGCTATTCAATTGTTCTTAAAGATTATCCTGCTCAAAACAAAGCTAGTGTTCTGTCGAATGCCATTTTTGCATGGTCAATTTTGATGCTCGCTCAAAGCTCTTTTTTAAAATGTGACTTTAAAAATGCCTTTTCACGGTCCCGACGCAAAAGGAGAAGTTCCACTCCCCCCACTCGCCTGCTCCTTTGTTCCTGTTTGTATAGCCACTGGCATATGCATAGCTAACGCGCCTCTGTTGTTTTGCATTGTTCCTTGGGGGAGATTCTTCACGGCAAATACCCAAGGTTGCGTTAAATAAGCTCTTTTGTAATGTGAAGCAGGTATGCGCCGGCTTCGCAGTCACTTCCGGAATGACGGTTCTGCGTGCAAAATTCAAAGAAAATATGCGGGGCACTTCAGCCTGGAATGCGCTGCTAATTACCATGCAAAAATGGCCTTAGTATTTTGGAGGCTAACAGTTTGCTTCTAATGTTATTCTCTTATAGGCAGAATATTTTTGTGACAATTTTATATTATATTATATTATATTATATTATTATTTATTTATTTATATTATAAAATATATATTTCATTATATTTGTATTTGTTTTAGAGATCCAGAGTTGCTTGTTACCTTCAGGCTCTGTTTGCAAAAAGAAGCTAGCAAAGAGACCAGGATATATGAGAACTGGCGATCTGCAACAGGTAGAATTTCACCCTCCTGTTGACTGCGAACCATTTAGTCCAAAGGAGCTTGAGCACCATGGCAGGATACAGCACAGAGATTTTAAAAACAGCGCTTTGAAGAGGCCACACAAAAATGACTTGGGATTGCTCCATTGTAATGTACAAGTATGTACCGCCATTCCCTCCGATGTGGCAACTGGGCCAGCTGCCACTGTTGAAATTAAAGCGGGTCGCAGAATTCAGCAATCAGAAAATCTAATCCTACCTGTTTGTCCTCCAGTTGCTGTGTGTAAAGAAGATGTCTTGCCTACGTACAGCTCATACTCGCCGAAAACCGATTTGTTATACTCTGTGAAGGATACTGCTTGCGGTGGTAGCTCACGGGAGAAGAAAAGAATGCATGCTTTCGGTCAGAAGGCAGTGAACGACAATCAGGAATTTGAAAGCAATGAAATTGTTTGTAGTTCTTTTAGTTCTGAAGGTCACTTTAATTCAAGTTTTAGCTTCATCCAACAATCTTTAAATCCAGCTTTTGAAACAAATGGAATTGTGGGCCCATCAGACTGCAGTGAGCCTAAAGACATTCTGCCAGTATGCAAAGTAGGAAAATCAGATAATGGTAATTTACATGTGCCTGGGGAAGGTCAAGAAACTTTAGGGGGGAAATCATGGGCTTCATCCTACATCTGTGTGCGCGCTGAAGACTGTAAGTGCCCAAGGGAGACCGTAGAGGATGATAAATTGTACGATTTTGAGGCTCTTTCACTATTATGTGCAAATGCTGCATTTTCCTGTTCCACTGATTCTTTGGATGCAACATCTGCTGGTTCTTCTGTGACCTCAGGCTATGAAAGTAGTAGCAATGTTAATGATCACAGCTGGGATTCTCTGATCAGGAAGCACGAACCAGTCCTACAGGAGTGCATACTTGGCAACCAAAGTGTATTAAAGGTTGGGTTATTTTTGTTCATGCTTATTTTGTGCTATAAGGTTTTAAGCAAGTCAATCCATGGGTTGGAACTAGGGTTGCTAGGTCCCTCTTCGCCATCGGCGGGAGGTTTTTGGGGTGGAGCCTGAGGTGGGTGGGGTTTGGGGAGGGGAGGAACTTCAATACCATAGAGTCCAATTGCCATTTTCTCCAGGTGAACTGATCTCTATCCTCTGGAGATCAGTTGTAACAGCAGGAGATCTCCAGCTAGTACTTGGAAGTTGGCAACCCTAGTTGTAACAGAAGATAGGAAGTAGTTGTGACCCTTATTTTGTTGAAATTTCAGTGTGGGGTAAAAAAAAATTGTGAAGAATTTTCTGGTTCTCTGACTTTTCACCTTTCCTGGATCCTCCCCCACCCCCCAAGGATGCATGCTCCCAACTTTCCCAAGTCTGTAATCCCTTCATGCCAACACCACATGGTCTCTCCTATCCTTAGGCCTTATGTTAGCCCCCCCATCTATTTCCCACTTTTCCAAAATCTTTTCCATTCCTCTTCCCGCAGGGCCTCGCTTCTCCATGCATTTTGCCCAATTTAAGACTAAATAAGAATTGCTACTTTTAAATTTTATGATGTTGTATATAACTTTTACACTGTAAAGATTGAAAATATTGGTGTCTTCTAATTAATGCAGATACAGTCTTTAATCGTTAAGCTTCAAAAGCTTCAAGAGCAAGCAGTAGCTGAAGACGACTATGAGAGAGGTAAGCTTTCTTCTTCATGCTATGGAAACCATTCCCTTTTATAGTTTTCTGACAATTGTTCACGGCTGTAATTGCATATGGGGTGATGGGATCTAACACAAGAGCGTTTTCTATCTTTAAAGGAATGTTCTTGAGATCACTTGAGCTTAGTTTTTAGTTAGTTCCCTTTCCCTCATAGGTAGGGGAAGACTGAAAAGGGATAGAGTTTCTTCCAGTCTTTTAACTGTTTATTTGTGGGTACAGTAGGGGCTGCAATCCATGTTGGCATGGAACAAGCCATCCCAAATAAACTAAGATGGAGTACAAGGGTGTGATTTTGTTTAGGCGGAGTTACCTTTATATCACACTCCCTCCAGCATTTTCACTAGTTCAAGCACCCTTCTTTTGAAGATCCTGCATTATACGCGGTGGCACGCATGGCTATTCTGTTCATCAATATTTCTGATTTCTGCAGAACAGGAACCATGGCCATTTGTTCCCTGTCATGGTGTTCTGATGGGCCTGCTTCTTGCATTATTTTTTTGTGAGATCACAGTGTATTCTGGAGTATCAACCATGTCTAATTATGCATAAGGATCATATAATATTGGATATGTATTTTAAACATGTCTCTTTTAGGGGAAACTTTGTGTAGCTTCTGGAGCTGCTTCTAGAGTCTTTCCTTGCATGTTTCTTTAAGACTGACATGTTAAAATTGTAACATTACATTTTTACAGATCTTTATGCATTGGGGTGAACCCTATCAGACTGCACACAAAAAAGGCAGGCGGCCTATTCCTGAAGAATAGGGCAGTTAGGCAGTGGCCAGGAGTGGCACAGTTGTGCCGCCTCCACAAAGGCTTCCCAGCCAGAAAAGAAAAAAAGAAAAATAAATGCAATTAAAATTAAAAAACCGCGAAGAAAAGCCCCATAGACTTTAGCGAGGCTACACTAGCTATTTTGCAGCATGGAGGGGCGAAAGGGGTTAGGAAGCTGCCTAAAGGCAGCTCTGCCCCCAGGAGTGCCCTGGGAATGCCTCCTAGGATGCCGGCGTGGGGAGATATGCTGGGGAAATGCCAATGGGAGGCCACACCGGCATCCAAGAGCTGTGCTGTCGCCGCAATCCAGTGGTGCCAGCATAAGTTGCCCTGTGCCGGTGTCTGTGCCAGTTTGCACGGTGCAAGTGGCACGGATGCTGGTGTAGGAGTCACGCTGGGTCCTATGGGCATTCGCCCCCACTTCAGGATTGGACGGTTAAAGTTACAGAAGTTACACGTTCTTCCTAACTTTTTTCTGTTTGACCTACTTCTTTCTGTCTTCCTTTCTCCTGATGCTATTCTTAGCCAAGTTTTTGGACTCGTTTTTATTATTTTGCTGTAGACTTCTCAAGATCTTTTGTGAAAGTCACATTTGTTCATCTCGGGGGGAAAAGCTTCTGATCTTGAAAGGGCAGCAAGAAGAATTAAAACCCTGACCTTCCTTTTCACATACAGGGTGAAAAGTTAGCTTTTAAAACGAAATAAAGAATTTACTTGTTACCATTTGTCTATGCAAAATAGTTGATTTATCAGGAAATAAACTGTTGTGATATGCAGAATATGTCATGGTGATGATGGGGGCAGATAGGAAATTAATTATGGAACCTAGCTGGCCACAGCAGGCAAAGGATGTTTGGAGCATATTTGGGAACTGGTGCAAGGGGAATGGGATGAAATAAACTAGTAGCATAATGAGAAGAGGTGGGAGAACATTACTGGTTAGGAACACATTCTGTTTTCTTCTTACTAATTCCCTTTGCAAATCGTCATCCAAGGAATTATTATAGGCTTCTTTGCTTGTAAACAGTGTTTTCACTATGATCTGACCATCATATTTGAGAACATATGGAGAGTCCTGCTGGGTCAGATCAAAGGTTTATCTAGTTCACCAACCTGTTTCCATCTGATGTTGCCTTAGCATGTGGCACTCGGGGGGCTACTTCCTCTGAACATGATGATTGTGGAATTTAATGCTTCCCTCACATACTTTGGGCATCAAATTAGAAAGCAGCTTTTGGCCTCTTCAGGCCTTTTACATCTGAAACAATGAATAGTATTGTGAATTTTGCTGGATTTTTTAAAAAAATGGCACAGAATTTTGAGCACAGAGTTTTTTTGAATTGTTTAGCACAGATGGACAATAGGAGATATTTCCACACAATATTTTTTTCTCATAAAGAGCAGTTTTATCAGTATGAGTGAAATGCTTTCAGTTTAGCTGTTGCATCATGAACAAGGCATTGGCTTGGAGTGAAATTTTGGTGTTGACTTACAACATTGTTGGATACACTTCTATACCAGAATTAGAGCCATGGAGAAAGCAGAGAGAGGAGTTAGGGAGAGACTCCTTGTGTGACCTTCCTGTCTGAGAGACCATATCCTATCTTTCCCCAGGCCTGCCTTACCTGTTAGATTGAAGCCCAGAGTAGTGGACTAAAGTAACTTCATTCAGATAAGTCTTCCGGCAAAGTCAATAATGACAAAGAAACTGTCAGCCCTGATGAGTGGCCAGGAGTATATGACTACTAGGGATGATTGCCTAAGGATTTGTGGGTTAGATTAGGGGTGTGGTCTCGGATGCATTGTGTTTTCCCTTGCCTAGTAAACTGGATACTATGAAATTAGAGAAAATATTGTTTTCTTAATTGAGGTTATATTTTATACCTAATACATTACAGTATAGTGATGTCTTAGTGTGGTTACTTAACAGTGGTTGGAAACATCTGTTTCTATATTTGGTAAGGGAAGGAGGACCATGTCAACAAAAGCAAGCTTTGTCATTGTTAAGGATAAATGTATTAGTGGTCATTTTATTATTTACTGCATCAGGACAATTAATTGTATGTATTATAATTAGTATTACTGGATCAATTTGTAAATCTAATTTTATCTAAAATAATAGGGTTCACAAAAATAATTCTGGCCTTAGGCAGTGGAGGAGTATCTGTTCTTGATGTCTGAGAATTTTTTACTTAACTGCAAAACATAAGTACACACCTATTCAAAGCCTGGGTGTAATGGCTAATTTTTGTATGATCTGGTTCATTACTATTCATGGTGCCTTAATTTAGGGTTTTTATGTTAAGAAGACTAATTATCTTTTGGAAATAGGGATTCACTCTTTATAACTGAAGTATGTCTGGTAATCTCAATATGATATGGTTATTTTCATTATCCATTCTCAGGTCCCTAGATAATTCTGTCGTATGGATTATTGGACCTTCTGTATCTTTATACTTTACACTAGATACACACACACATGGTCTCTCAAAGGTATAAGGTCACATAGCTTAATATGGTTTTCTTGAGCAATAAAGATGGGTGAATTAAAATTGTTTTCACCTTGCCGACATCGGGGAGATCTTTTCAATGTTCCCAGGCTGTAAGAGGATATTTGTCTTTTACAATGGAGGGGCTGATTTATTATTAAGCATTTCTAGAAGAGACTTTCCCAGGATAATAGAGTCTGAATTAGTTAATACTAATTTTCTTAGAGGTTCTGTGTCTTAATAACAGCGGGGCAATGCTTTGTGATGGATTAGTGCCACTGTTTCTAATTAGCCAGCTGGGATCTCCTTGGTATTGTATGGCTCGATAGGATTTCCCAGGGTACTAAGAGTATTGTTTCATTATTGTGGATTTTTGGGTGATATTTCCTTCTGGGTAAGGCTATATTAATTCTGGAGTTTATAGTGTTCTACCTGGGTTATGTCTGCTATAACAGAAGGCAATGGATTTATTTTAATTTTCTTCCCCCCTTCCCTGCCACCAACCCCCTTGGGGAATTTAATGGAGATTTTTCTTCTGGCAAGGGAGACCCCATTTGCTGTTGTTAATGTACTGGTAATAAGATAGCAGTAATGAATGATTAATTCAATAGAGTTAATGTAAATGGAAGGAGTGCTTCAGGAAATGTTGATGTACTGGTAATACTCCCATGCAGACTTGTCAGGTCTCAAGCTTTGGCTCTGAGACTTGGAATTGGGGGCTCGTATTTAGGTGGCAAGTTGAAATCTCAGGATGGTCAGCTTGCCCACATGATTGATGGCTTAAAAAAAGACTCCTATGCATGTGTTTTTTTTCTTGGGGGGGGTAACTACATACATTGGCTTGGATGCTGTATAGAGTTCCATGGGTGCAAGTTGTCACCAGTCCCCTCCTATTCCCATCCCCCAGGAGCAGCATTTGGGGGAGGTGTTTAGGCTCCCATGGAAGGAGGAATCGGTGAAAATTACTCCCTCATGCCCACTGAAATCTATTTGGGATTTATTTATTTATTTTATTTAATCATCATATTTATAGCCCGCCCTCATTCCTAAGTAGCTAAGCTCAGAGTGGGATCTAACTCAATAATTGAAAATGGGTGACAATCTGGCACTAGTTTGCTACATTTTACATTTGGCACATGATTTCTGTGTTATTTTTTATTTTCCAGAAAATACATTGTGTGGTTAATAAGTCATCCCTTCAAAGCCATATGATTTTAATATATTTGTTTTGCCCATCAAGTCACAGTTGACTTATAATGACCCTGTGGGGTTTTCAAGGAAAGATACTTTCAGAGGTGGTTTACCATTGCCTGCGCCAGTGTCATGACCCTAGTATTCCTTGGTGGTCTCCCTTCCAAAGACTGACCAGGGCTGACCCTGCCTAGCTTCCGAGATCTGATGAGATTGGGCTAGCCTGGGATATGCAGGTCAGGGTGATTTTGAATATGCACCTTTACGAAATGTTGTGTGGTAAACAGATCATCCCTTCAAAACCATATGATTGTGAATATACACATTCACAGATAATATGTGGTACAATTAGGCTTACCAGGTCCCTCTTCTTCTTCAGCAGGAGGTTTTTAGAGTGCAGATGGGGGGGGGGTCGTGTGCGCCCAGAAGTGCTTCATTACGTCCGGTTTACACCTGGAAGTGCTGCATTGCAAAGGGCCGGTTTCCACTCAAACTCCCAGTTTGAGTGTAAAACGGCCCCTTGTGATGCATTTTACACCCGGAAGTGCTGCATCGCAACAGACCTTTACCACTCAAACTGGGAGTTTGAGTGGAAACCGGCCCTTTGCAATGCAGCACTTCTGGATGTGAACTGGAAGTGACATGTCGCCAGTTGCACGGATTGCCCACCGACCCTCACCTGGTCAGCGGGCAGCCAGGTGGATTGGCAAGGGTTTGCCTGCCACCACCTGGCACTTGGCAATCCTAGGTACAATTCTTAGTAGCGTGTCAAATAATACCACTAGCACTCTATAAAGTGTGACAGTCCCAGACCCCCTGTCCATGATATCACCAGGCCTTGACCCATGAGTCTCAGGGTTTGGGAGAACATGGTTACCCTAGTTGCACGTGGGCTTAATTTGATTAGAGGGCAGCAGTTGCCTAAACTATAATGGATTAAGTTTGGTGGATAACATTTTGCTTTGGGCTGTATCCAGGGCACCAGAGCTTTCCCTCTAATTTACACCTATGCATTGTTGCCTTATAGAGAGTTGCCCATGGGTTATATTTCTTGTGGAAAGGAGAGGGGGAACTTTTCCAGGGAAAATACATTGATGAGCTCTTATGGACTGTTGGTTTCTTCCAACCTCCAATTTCCTGAACACTATGGGAATCATGGAGAGTGAAAGAGTTCACCGCTGTTTAGCTGTTAGAATATGTATTGCAGAAAAATATTCCGATAGTGATCAATTCATAGTCCGAGGGTATTCCATCCTGAACCTGAAGAAGAATTGGAATGCAGTGAGTGCTACAAATAACGGAGTGACATATTGGTAAGTGTTGTAAACTGCATTTTGAGATTTGATGTAACATAAAATTGAGTGTCTTGCTTCTGCCCTGAAAAGTCCAGTGGTATTTGATATGACCAAGGAAAATAACATTGCTGCAGTCTTTCAAGATTGCATTATGTGCATGATGCATACTGAGCAATCCATATCTTCAGCAATATCCTGTTATAGACTCCTTCAATTTTACTTTGTCAGCCTGCAGGTGGGACTAATGTTTTTGTAATGCTCCTCCATATAAAAGCTGCATGCATATTGAAAGTTACCACATCAGCTAGAAAGATTTTTTGTATGTGGAGTACATTAATAGTACAGTAATCCACCCAAAGTCTGGAAAGGTCCTATCCCATGAAAACCTACCTTGTGCCTTTGCTGAACTTGAAATTTTTGGATGCTAAAGAAACAAGGTGTCAGTCTACAAAATGAATGCTGCATGCAATATGCATAACAAGCAGAAATTAACATACAACTTATGCAGAGATAACTTCCTGAATCATGACATAACTAGAGTGATACCTGTAGTAGTAGTGCAAACTTACATCTGATATGTAAGTAAGTATTGCGTATGTGCTACTTCCCCCTCAAACAGCTCCTTTATTTTTCTGTTTAAAAACTATTCCCCACCCCCCCAAGGTTTCAGAATTTCTGGAACTTCAAAATTTCCAGAATTTTCACAACAAACTATTTTTTTTGTGTGGGTGTGGAAAAGGAATTAGGTATGGACTGTACCAGTTCCTAATGCTATTTTCAGTGACATGTCATGTGAAACTGAGATGATGATAAAGGAATACAGGAAACATGCACTAGGTGTAAGACAGTCTATTGTTTTATTTAAAATAATGAACTGTTCAGTAACGTGTAATCCATGGCCTTGCATCCTTAGAAAATAAGCACAAGTTAGTTGGATTTTAATGAAAACCCTTTTTATTAAGAGCTTTGCAAGAATAAAAATCCTTGTTTTACTATTCAGTCCTGAAAGGGGGGGGGTTGACATGGGTGAGGAGGTGATGTGACCCATATGGCAACATAAGTGCCACTTACACCATCCAAACTGGAATGGGCGCCAGTGCAGGGGCACTAACGCTGCTGCAGGGGAGCCTTTAGGCAGCTTCCAGAGCCCTTTCAGGCCCGGAACATCCCTTTTTTAGGCTCCAAGTTACACCTGCAAAAAGACACATTAGCCCTGTGGAACACTATGGACAGTTTCACGGGGCTTGGGGGAAATTGTATTTTCTTTTTATCCCCTGCACCGCTGCAAGCTGCACAAGAGGCAGCACTAGGGCTGTTGAAAAAAAAATTCGGGCCGGTTTGGATTCGGCTGAACCCGGCCTGACTTGGGTCCGGTTCGGCCGAATTCTGAATCCCCCGTTCGGGAATGCTGAATTCAGCGGGAAATTCGGCATTCCCGAACAAATTTGGTGTAAAGACCCCCCCCGCCCGGTTTCCCAGGAAACCGGGCGGGGGGTGTGTGTCTTTAAACTGCTCCGCTGCCTGGGTCCCGACACTCAGCTGTAGGGTGGGGGACCGGCGGAGCACCACAGTGACAGCAGTTTAACCCCCCCCAGCTTCCCGGGAGTCCCGGGAAACCGGGCAGGGTGGTCTTTAAACTGCCGTCGCTGCAGTGCTCCGCCGGGAGTCCTGGAAAGGGGGTGGTGGGTCTTTAAAGTGCTCCACGCTGCCTGGGCAGGCAGCGCGGAGCAGTTTAACCCCCCCCACTGCCCGTCTTCCCAGGACTCCCGGGAAAGCAAGCAGTGGGGGTTTAAACTGCTTCGCGCTGCCTGGCAACGAGGAGCAGTTTAAACTCCCGCCTGGGACTCCCGGGAAGCCAGGCAGCGCAGAGCAGTTTAAAGACCCCCTGCCCGGTTTCCTGGGAGTCCCAGGCGGGAAAAGGCAGATTCGGGGAACACCGAACCTGCCAAATTTATCCGGCAATCGCCGGAACTCGCCGAATTCGGCGCGTTTTTTTCCTGCCTTTTTTTGAGTTCGGTTCCATCCGAACTGAAAACCCCCGAATCGAGGGAAATTTGGCTGTTTGTTCGGTTCGGACGAACCGAATTGACAGCCCTAGGCAGCACAACTGTGCCATCACTGGACGTTTTGAAACTATCTTCCCCCCTTCAGGTTGGGCTGCCCGACTTGCTTATTTTACAGAGCTCTTTCTAGTTACTTTTATAAATGTTTGGTGTGAAATATGATTTGAACCCCAATTAAAAGGGATGCGCTAGCAGATGAATATATGCAGGTTGGTGTCATCATGTCCCTGATTTCCTTTCTTATTATTGGTCACAAGGTACCATACATGCCAAGTATTGTTATGTACCCTCCATTTCTCTGAGCACTGGAAAATTATTTGGAAATGCAAGTACAGCATAATTGGAGGCAATGAGGCACTTCTACAAAGGTACAAGACCTGCTCCATAACTGTGCCACCCTAAGTACAATTCTTGGGGAGTAAGCCCCACTAAATAAACTTGTGTATGATTATGAGTAGGCTTGCTTAGGATTTCTCTGCCAGATGCCCAAGAGAGACTTGTCTTCTGTCCCTTCTAAACTGCTACTGCCATTTGTCACATCCATGTGTAGCAGATCATATTTTTTATTTCGGGCTTTGCTTCTCTTGAATATACACATTTTCAAATACACTCCCCCTCCCCTGGCCTGTGGTATTTGGAGCCAAGTATGTATTAATGGAGATGGATTGTTCCGTTCCCATCTTTAATTTTAGATATAACAGGTTTTAGGTGTCAGGATTTATTACACAGTTTATTACCCGATTTATAGGCTGTGTAAAGATACGTAATAAAATGTCTCATTTGTCTTTATATTTACTTGCAAATGCCTCTTGATGGCCATGTTACTATAAAGTTTTTTAGCAGGTGGATTGGCATGGGAAAGCGATAACAACATTTTGCCTTATATAGCACAGAGGAGATATTATTCTGTTGTCCATGAGTGTTGGAGTATTGTCACGGCTCATTATTCATGACAGAGATTGACAGCTTCCTTGACTTGGGTTGTTAATCATGCAGGCGTTCTTTTAGTCATGGTGGCACCTTTCCTAACTCAAGGTATGCATTGTGTCTTGGGCTCAATTAGTGTGGTTTTAAATAAGTTTCCAGGCATCCTGGAGAGAGATGACACTCCTCATTCTCTTAACTTCCTTCTGACTAGTCCCCTCGTTTTTGTAAATGTGTGTGTTTTGTGGGGGCAACTTTCCATTAGCGTGAATGTTGAACTTAATAGCATTGTGGTTCATGTTTCCAGTTGGTGCAGCTGCATCTACATCTGCACCAGGTCTCCAGCCCTGCTTAGAGCCAACTCCAGGGCCTCTAACCCTGTTGTTAGGACTGTAGCCAACTGTTTCAATGCACAGATAGTTTAAAAAAAAAGATTAAAAAAACAACAGGAAAAGCTCCTGATTGCATGGGGGATGGCCACTGTTGGGGAACTGCGGCAAGGAAATGCAGGAAAACCTACGTGCAGAAGTCCCATTGCTGCTGCTGCAGCAGCAGCACAGGTCCATCCCTGTGGAAAACACCTATGTGTCAGATAGGGAGGGGCAGCATGGCAAGCTATTTCCTCCTCTCTTGCAGCCCAACAAGAATAGGCATCCTAACAGAAACCTGCACTCTTCGGATTCCCCCACCCATCGACTGGTCTCATGTAGGACCGGTGCATAGGTATACACCTGCACCGTTTGATCCTTATGAGAGGCTGATTTTATGCAGGTTTGTAGTAGCATTCTTATTAGAACAGACGATGCAATAGATACAAGCCTGGGTAAGAAATGCAGAATTCTTAAGAACATAAGAAAAGCCATGCTAGATCCAACCAAGGTCCATCAAGTCCAGCAGTCTGTTCACGCGATGGCCAACCAGGTGCCTCTAGGAATCCCACAAACAAGATGACTGTAGCAGCATTATCCTGCCAGTGTGATAGCATACGGGCTGTCTAAAACTCCTGGACTGGACCTGGCAACCCGCTATGCAGGCACTCGACTACTGTTCTGGCTGCGCGCCCGCCCCAAATGCTACGGGACGGTCGTTGCGCGCTCCGTTGTCACGGACTCGGCCGCTCCTGCGAGCGCCGTGCAGCTAGCAGCTAGGAAGCAGATGCAAGGGGCAGCCTCCGGTGAACCTGAGAGAAGCCCTGTTCCTGTACAACCACTGCTCCAGGCGCAGCCATGCCATAGAAAGCAGACAGTCACGTAGTCAGTGCCAAGCACCCCCCCTTGCAACATCCACAGCTTAATGGGCCGTCAACAGCGATCCTGATATCAAGATGAGTCGTTCTTCCAGCTATGCAGCAGCGATCCCAGGACGTTTGCACAGATCGCACCCATTGTTCCAGAATGTTAATCACTTCAGCAGAGAATTTCCAGTTCCTCCCGGGTTGGAAAAGCCATTGGAATCAGAATAGATTTCCAAATTCTCACTACCCCACCCCGGTAGCCACAGATCAATCCTTTTGTCACCTTTTGTCACCTGGGAACCTAGGAGGGGTAAACCCCTCTCTCCGCCCCCAGAAAAACAGTATATCTGGGGTGCCCCTAGCCCATTATTTTTACCTTAGGTCTTTCCTTGGCACCTACGCTGTTAGTCTGTCAGTTTGGGTTTTGCGCAGCCCGACCACGCTCCCTCCCGCCTTGCTGGTCAAGTCTTCGGGAACCCCTGCCCCCATCTCGGTTTTAACTTTCCATCTGTCTTAGTCTACGTGAACTCGGACAACACCGCATCTGAAGGTAGATAGTACCCCTCCTCAGCAACTTCTATTTGTGGTTGAACTCCTCTCTTTGACTTCCTAGAATTCTCTGTATGTGTGTATGCAACATTGACTTGAATGAAAAAGACATAAACACTTTTAATTGGAAATCTATTGCTTCTGTCTTTATTTAAAGGTCACAGTTACGGGCTCTGGTAGACAAAGGTTGCGATACCGTTATAAAAATAAATAT
Source organism: Euleptes europaea (assembly GCF_029931775.1). Lineage (NCBI taxonomy): Eukaryota > Metazoa > Chordata > Lepidosauria > Squamata > Sphaerodactylidae > Euleptes > Euleptes europaea. The sequence goes on from NC_079318.1 coordinate 24,505,160, forward strand.
TGTAATTTGCCATCTTGCTTTCTAATTCCCCAAGTTAAAGGGCAATTTGGCTAACATGTGTTCCACAGCACCTAATATAATAGGCATGCTCCTCTGATCCTGGAGAGAATAGGTATGCATCATGACTAGTATCCATTTTGATTAGCAGCCATGAATAGCCCTATCCTCCATGAACATGTCCATTCCCCTCTTAAAGCCTCCCAAGTTGGCAGCCATCACCACATCCTGGGGCAGGGAGTTCCACAATTTAACAATGCATTGTGTGAAGAAATATATCCTTTTATCTGTTTTGAATCTCTCACCCTCCAGCATCAGCAGATGACCCTGCATTCTAGTATTGTGAGAGAGGGAGAAAAGCTTCCACAGGCTTCCATTAGGAATTCATTTAGGGATTCAAAGAATAGCTGTCCCCAAATACTGAGACATCGGTATTCCACTTATGGCTAACAATATATACTCTCCAACAGCAGCTTCCTCCATCTTTTAACTAGCAACCAGTTGGACCAGTTATCTACTGCAACCTTAATATGATGCCAACAGATATTCTTGCTTGCCTTATTCTGTAGTACTTGTCACAGAGAGCAGTAGGTCCTGGGACAAGGCTTACACCTTACACCAGAGGTCCCTAAAGTGGTGCACGTGGATGATATCTTTTCTGGCCGCCACCAAATGTTTTTAGGAAGTGGGTGGGGCCAGGTAGGACTTTTGCCCAGCAAGGATTCTGATTGACTCTTGGAGATTTGATTGGCTGTACAGATTTTTTTTTAAAGTTGCTTTGGAAGCAGTTGCTACCACAGCACAAGGATCTGCAGTGTGTTATTGAAGTTAAGCTATAGCAATCATTTTGTGGCCAGCTCCGCCTCCTGCGGTAGCCATTTTGAGTTGGCCATGTTGTTGCTACGCCCACCATGCTGTGTCAGAATTCCAAGAGTACCTCAAAAAGGTTGGGGACTCCTGCCTTATAGGTATGCTAACATACTGTGAGTAGGCAGCCGACAAGTGAACATTACATATCATGCTTACGTTCGTTACAACTTTAATTTATCTTATTTTTCTTTAAACTGGATTTTCAGTATATTTCAGATGTAGATTTCATGCTACTGCTATGAAAGCATAATTTCTGTTTATCTAAACTTCTGATTGTGTGAACTCCTAGGAGATGTCCTCCCCTTCCCCAAACCTGTGTATGTAAATTAAAAGTTTATTATAGTTTCAAATGTATACATGTCCTCATTGCTTCATGATAAAATTTAGAACATTTCTTGTGGGTTTGCAAAGATTGCTGATATAAGCTGCAGAGCCAAGACTCCACTGAGAGTATGGAAGTCTCAAAACAGATGTTCTTGACTGCACAGAACAATTCTCCATAGATAAACTGAGCTACTTAAAGGCAGAAAAATGTGCAAAATACATAGTAATCTCATTTAGCAAAAGTAAGTTTTAGCTTTTAAACTGCTCTAGAATTCTGCAGGCAGTCTAACTACACTATGTGAACTAAAGTGCCATTATGTCTGTTGTTGGACAAGGGACTTCTAAGGAATATTTTTGCAGTGAAAGAAGTGACATTTGATATCCTACTCTCCTGGCTTTCCACAAACTATGCAAAATTGAACTATTCAAGAGAGCTTTTCTGTGCAAGTGATAGAGTTGCACTGTACAAAATGGTTCACAGACTTACTTGGATAATATGATTAGGGACTGTGGTCTGTATGGCTGTATAGAGCTTATTGTAGGTAGGATCCTATTATATTAAATGAACAAATAGGTGTACAGACTTGAAACATAGCACCATTTCAACTACAGATTTCAACTACAGAGTTTAGTTTTCGTTACAGGATTCAGTTGGGTTTTACAGATCGATTGGACTCTTCTTTTATTGAGGATAGGGCTATGCATTCTGATCTGCCAAACCGAAAAAAGCAGAAAAATACCTTTCCATCATTTTTCGGCTTTTTTCCAGCTGAAAAAAAATGCCCTTTAGCAGAAGCCGAAAATATTAAGCTTTTCTAGCTTTTCCAGAATTGCCAGCTACTGTTAAAGGGCACCTACAGAAGCAAACTTTTAAAAAGGAAAGAAAAAAGCTCCCATTAAAGTCTGTGGGAAATCTTTCTGGGACTCTGGGGGGCTCTTTTTAAGATGGAGACACCAATTTTGCAGCATTACACACTGGTGACTTTCCTTACAAGAACCCTCGAGTTTGGTCAAGAGTGGGTCAGTGGGTCCAGTTTTATTGGCCCCCATTTTTTCCTCCATTAGTAGGTTGTTGGCCTTTTTTGGTGGTGGTGGGCTCCCGTCACATTTAGAAAGATGGGTTGTAAGCGTTTTTAAAATAAAATGTTTGTTTTCCTCTGGACCTGGCCTTCAGTGGCAGAGTGTTTTTCCAGATCACTAAAGCATGAACAACTAAAACACAGTTCAGCTTCTTGTTCACAGATTACTGCACTCACCTGATAAGACCTTTACTTTAAATGAAGAAAATGGCCCAAAACTGGCATCTGCTCAAGTCCCTGGGCTTATGCAGGGCTTGTAAAACATCACATCAAGGCATTACCCAGGAAGAAGGGCAAGCAGATACAAAGGGGAGCAAGGTTTCCGTGATTCTTATACAGCAAGTGTAGCTTTTATTTAAATTCTTTATGACAAGAAGCACTTGCTGAAATCCTTAAGGTGCAGTAGTCCTGTGCTCCTTTGCATCAGCTTACCCTCCTGGGACTTAAGATGAATAACTTTGTTGTGTTCAAAAGGCAATAAGTTAGGCAGAGCACTTATTTTCTTGGCTAAGCATGCATACGTTGAGCTTGCTCTTATAAGGAACTGAGCACTCTTCAGTACTAGTAAAACTGGGGCATCATTTTGCAGGATAGAAACTTTGTTTTTCTTTTTCTTTATAAAGGTCTTACTCCATTAACCAACCCTGAGATCCTAACAGCATAATGAATGAGAAAGTGGATTAAAGTCTTCCATAGTGTAGATAAAGGATTACGTGAAGCACACTAGTGTAGAGTCAAGTAGTGTGGTTGTAAAAAGTAGTGTAGAGTCAAGTAGTGTGGTTGTAAAAGGTAGAAGTATGGTGAAGAATATTGAAACTTTAAATTTTCAGGCTTGTGTTCAGTTGGAATGGATCTACAAACCAATTAGTTTTAATTTCTTAATGAAGGCTTTAGAGAATAGAGCTCTGCTGGAAAACTCCTCTTCCTCTGCCTGGCTATAAGAAATATATAGAGTTAAGTCTGGAAGCTTCCAGGGGCATCTTTCTCTCTGTACTTATGCCATTGCTCAAAATGTTGGCATAGTCTCCAGTTGTGATCTGCATGCATAGAAAGTGAGTAAATTAAAACAATACATTGTAGACTAATGGAAAATCTCATAAAAATTTACAGGAAACTAGAGAGGGGAATAGAGAGAGTGAGAATGCATAGTTACAGTATTGCTGCAGTTCCATTTTCTCCTTGCTGGAAAGTACAGTGTATGGTTATGCTGGCTGCTTGTCCTAGTTTTAAAAGGTAGGTAAATGGATAGTTCAGAAGCAAACTCTGTTTCCTGGGAAAGAGTATTGTGATGGTGATGCAGCTTGCCATTTTGATCACCTGGGAGTGATGTTACTTATCGTAGGCAAACAGCTGTATGTGTGACAAATTGCACAGTTGTTGGAGTGACTGCATGGCGAATACTCTGATGATGCCTCTGAAGAATGAGACAGTATGGCAGGAGTGGAGGCAGCCAGCCTAATTGTGTTACAGCCCATGATAGCATAATATTAACTCCAGAGAGATACTCTATTAACTGGTGCAATGAAGCTCAGGGAATGTGAAGCTGTAAATTATAGCCTGACCTCCTCAGTTCCCAGAAGCTAAGCAGGATCAGTACTTGGATGGGAGACCACCAAGGAAGACTTTGCAGAGGAAGACAATGGGAAACCAACTCTGCTTAATCACTTGCCTTGAAAATGCTATGGGGTCACCATAAGTCAGCTGCAGTTTGATGGCACTTTACAAACACACACAATGATGCTCAGAGAACTTCTAACCCACTCAAGCCCTGAAAGCGTTTAGACCAGAATTCAAAGTAGTTTTGCTCAATGAAATTAGTTTCAGGTGGGTAGCTGTGTTGGTCTTCAGCAGAAGATCAAGATTTGAGTCTAGTAGTACTTGAAGAAGAAGAGTTGGTTTTTATATGCCGACTTTCTCAACTACTTAAGGAAGAATCAAACTGTCTTACAATCACCTCCCCTTCCCCTCCCCACAACATTCACCCTGTGAGGTATGTGAGGCTGAGAGAGTGTGACTAGCTCAAGGTCACCCAGCTGGCTTCATGTGTAGGAGTGGGGAAACAAATCCAGTTCACCAGATTAGTGTCTGCCGCTCATGTGTAGGAGTGGGGAATCAAACCCGGTTCTCCAGATCAGAGTAGACCGCTCCAAACCACCGCTGTTAACCACTACACCAGGCTGATTTCCAGGGTATAAGCTTTTGAGAGTGAAACAAAGGCAGCTTTGACTCTTGAAATGTTATGCCCTTGTTAGTCTTTTAGGTGCTAGTGAACTTAAATCTGGCTCAGTGAAAGTACTTTTGGCACCGTCCTCCATTAACAGTGGAGTTCTAGTAAAATATATAATTTGCCATCAAGTAACATCTGACCTATGGCGACCCCTGGTGGAGTTTTCAAGGCAAGAGACTTTCAGAGGTGGTTTGCCATTGCCTGCCTCCATGTCACAACCTTGGTATTCCTTAAAGGTCTCCCATCCAAATACTTGCCAGGGTTGACCCTGCTTAGCTTCTGAGATCTGACAAGATCAGGCTAGCCTGGGCTATCCAGGTCAGGGCTGTAGTGATATTAGCCATTTCCTAATGACATTTCCCCCCTTACATGACTCCTGCCTTGTCCCATGTGTATCTAAGTAACACTGCCTTTACCACCTTTCCACCCCAAGCCTTCCCTTCCTTTCTCACATCATGGGAACTCTCTCCACCATACCTCCATCTGATCAGAAGGTTTGCCACTGAACTCATTTGTTTCCCTTTTTAACCCCAGGAGAATTAAATCCTCTGTATCCTATTATTCCTCACTTCTTACAGCTGATGTTGCACTCATCCCCCTGTTTCTATTCAGAGACCAGAGGTTGAAATATTTAGCATTGCTGTGTACCCTAGATTTCAGCTTCTTTGTTGTATTCAGTGCTGCCTTGCATGGTGTCTTTTTTGTGGTCTACCTAAAACTTCTTGCTTGGGTTCTCCCACACCGTCTGTAGAATTTCAAGCCTCCTGGTTTGTGCAGTTCTGATGTCCAGTTGGATTACTGTCTGTCTGAGAAGCAACCCAGATGACTGCTCCTCTGAGGATTCCAAATACAATAGGCAAAAGAACCCTTGGGTTTTCCTGCTGCTGCTCTCAAACCCTCAATCCTTCTGTCTTGAGTTTACACATTGTGCAAGTTTGTATATGTATATGCACATGTGCATTTGGAAAATTTGCATTTAAGGTGGACATTCCAATATTTCATGCTATTTATGTGCTTAATAGTGTTCTATATTTTCTATCTGCTCAGAAAAATTATCTCTGTTTCAGTATTCCAGATCTCAATATTCCTTTCCAACTTGCCTAGGACTGTCATCCTTTTATTTAAATATAGTGTTAAGAATTGGTGTGTGCATCATTCCCTGTATACACTAAGGGGCATTTTTCACGGTAGATTTTGCTTCTGTTTTGCCACGGACTAAAAAAACACACAATTTAAATGTTTTTATCATGGCCGCGATTTATCCCTGTCAATCTCGATGTGGTTTTGGTTTTTCATGGGAACAAAGCACGCTGTATTTGACAACGGTTAGGTCTGTCCCTTTTGCAGGAGTCCTCCCCTTCCAACGGGCTCATTGTTTATGCCTGCCCCCAGCTCCGCCCCAACTCTGCCCAGCAGATTACCTCGTGCGGTTCACCAGCCCCAGCTTAAAAAATAAGCACCAGTCCCTCTGGTCTCCTCCATTTTTCTTCCACCCTCGCTCTGTTCTGCTTTTGGAACAATCAGATTCCAAACTGGGGGGGCAAGGCAGCGCTTTCCTCAAAGCTTCCCTCTATTTTCTATAGGTGTGGAACCCATTGCCCTTTAATGAAAGACAGGATGGGGGGGCAGGAATTGCATCCATGTGCCCAGAGAAGTGTTTAGCTGAAAGTGGGAATGGCGGGGGGGGGGGGGAGAGGAAAGAAGGCCCCTGGCTTGCGCGCCGGCCATGATCCGGCCACATTGCATCGTGAGAGACAGGAGGGCTCCTAGCTTGCACGCCAGCCCCAATCCAGCCAGTGTGCATGGTGGGGAGGGGAGAGGAAAGAAGGCCCCTGGATTGTGCGCCGGCCATGATCCGGCCACAGTGCATCGAGAGAGAGGAGGGAGACCCAGAGCAGGCTGGCCGCCCCTCTTCAGAAGAGTGATGGGAGGGAGTTTTGCCTTGGGTTTTCCGCTCTCAGGATGCATATTTTTCCCATCCGATTTCTCAAAAATCCCCCCTCCCCGCTGGGGTAGAGGGGCCAACAGCCCCTTCCCTTGAACATCCCCCCCACGGGTCCAGCTGCCCTAGACCGAGCTGCCACCACCACCACCCCCAGCGCGTGAGGAGCATATGGCATGGCCCCGCCGGTCTCCCCCTGGAGCCGTCTGTCTGACGTCCCCCTGGGCTTGGAGGTGTGGGCCCAGCTCCAAGGCCCATCCTGGGCGAGGGGCGATGAAGGTGTGCCGCCTGCCCGCCTGCCAGCCTCCGGGACGGAGGGAGAGAAGTGCCAGGACTCTAGGCAGGCAGGCAGGCAGCAAAAGGGGCTGTATTCTTGTCCGAGCGCGAAACTCCCCCAGCCAATCACCGTTCTTGGGGGAGGAGAAAGGAGATGTCACGGGGAGGGACAGCAGAACCGAAGCAAACATTTTTTCATGGGCATCCGAGCAACAAAACGCGCTTCTACTGGAAAGTACGGCTCAGAAGTGGTTTGGTTTGCCGCTGACATAACGTGGCTTTTATATCTCTATCAGGGAAAAGCCGGATCTGCAGTGAATAACCAAAATTTGACTCCGACGCAAATCAGCGTTGAAACAGCAGCAAATCTTCGTGAAAAATTCCCCTAAGTGTTAGAACCGAAGTCTGTAGCACCTTAGAACAGGAGTAAGAGGTGGCAGAAGAAAGGCCTCTCTTGTGCTTTGTTTCCCATTTGAGAAGTGGCCTTAGTCACACAAACATATGTCTGTACCTACACACATATGGTAACAGTGATTAATGTACTTAAATTCCTTAGTTGGTTCCTTTGCCCTATAAAGTACTTTAAAATCTTTAAAGTCAAAGAATGCTTACTTAGGCAAACATCAAATTGCTCTCAGTAACTGAATGCAAATTGCAAACGAGGTAAATAATGGAGTCCAGGTTTGGGAGGTGGAAAAAGGAATCTGCTTGAAAGACTGTATTGTTATTGTCCCTTGGAGATGGAACCAGTAACTAGGTAAACAAAGCAGTATCTGAAAATGATTTATTTTTTAGTCAAATTCTGGGCCACGTTGCAGGAAGTTAATTGCTTACATAAATTATTTTTCCTCTGTCAGATTGCTTGGATTCTTTGATCAGGTTTATAACTGTGGATGTTTACAGCTCATAATTTAGGATGTCAACTCACTGCCTCAAGGAGTTTAGAATGAAATTCCTGCCACCAGTGCCATGTAGAATATCTTACAAACAGACTAGTTAATTAGCTGGCTTTCCCCCACCTTGCTTTTTTGGGGGGAAATTGTGATCATTCAAAAAATACTACTGCTTTAGGCAGGATACTGAAACAGGGTGACCTGTAATCAGATTTGGAATGGTACCTCCTGTCACTCCGATGTTTTGATGTTGCCCTTGTGTGAACATTTGTTCACAGTCTCTAATGTATTATTATGCAGAATTGGAATGAACAATGCTGATGGGCAGAAAGGTTGGTAGCTCTTGCATTCTGGTGTGCATAATTTATGTTATGGTAAAAAAGTATTTAAGTTTTGATGGCGTAAAGGTAAAGGTCCCTTGTGCAAGCACTGGGTCATTCCTGACCCATGGGGTGACGTCACATCCCGACGTTTACTAGGCAGACTTTGTTTATGGGGTGGTTTGCAAGTGCCTTCCTCAGTCATCTCCCCTTTACCCCCAGCAAGCTGGGTACTCATTTTACCGACCTCGAAAGGATGGAAGGCTGAGTCAACCTTGATCTGGCTACCTGAAACCGACTTCCGTCGGGATCAAACTCAGGTCTGTAGTGCCCAGATATAAGGGCTGGTATAAAACACTATGTACTCATATGCACACACATAGAAGCTTTAGGGAAGTTGGCATCCAAAGGCTTTGAGCCAACAAATCATACACTGTGCCTGGTAGTGCCTCTCATCAGTAGAGAGAAAGCTGTCTTTGAATTACCTCTAACCTTAGGAATGTAGTTTCTGTTTCCTAGCTCACAAGATCAAGCACTTGCTCAGTTACGCCTTTGGGCAATATCTACAGGCTATGTTAATTAACATAGAGTAGATACCTAACGTGTATTGGTGCTTTTGTGTATCCATCTGCTTGTAAGCAGCTATGGGACCTGCCCCCATTCTAATGCATAAATAATGCTTACCTTCCTTTGCTCGGTGGTGAGTAACCCTGTGCCTTATCTGTGGTTTAACTCACCCAGCTCTGTGTTTAGCTAAATAAAGAACTGTTTGCTTTTGAACTTAACCTCCTCTTTGCTGTCTGTTCATTGGACTCTATAAGACAGCCAGGCCACTTCAGGTCGTGAGCAGAGCTTTTGACTGCAGTACTGCAGCTTACCAGTCTGTGCCACGGGGCTCCTTTTTGATGGTATAACAGGCTACAAATATCCTCTCTCGTTTAAGCCTTTTTGAAATAAATGGAATTTATGTCATTGCGATCTTGCACAAAATTCCTGTTCCATGGTAGTGCCAGCAAAGGTTTTGGTAAATGATATTTAAAGGCAAAGAAATCTGAAAAAGACATGTCTGTTTCAGTGTTTATAGTGTAATCCTAAACAGAAGTGCACCTTTCTATGCTTCTGAATCGTAACAGGTTGTGTTCACCTGAACTATCTTTAAATATACCAAGTTCTTAGCAGCTATGAAATGTTAAAGTGAAATGTCTAATTATGTATTGTAGCTACATCTGAGTACCTAAATTTGAAAATGGGGCCCTGAGGGAAATTTCTTTTATTTGAAAATGGCATTTTATTTAATTATGTTCCCAAGTAAATTTTGATTATGAATCTAGAATACACCATAGTGGTTTGCATTAGATGCAACACTGTTATTATACCCTGTCCCTTGCTTCTCCCCCTCCCATGTCACTAGGGAAATTTTGCTGATGCAATTATAAGAGATCCTAAAAATTGGAAACTTTATCATGAAAATTCCATTCCTTGGCTTGCTTTGGTAATTGGAAGGAAGAAAAGAAAAGATTTTAATTTTGTGGTTGCTGTACTGGTATAGATGATAGTCTATAGCCTCAACAAGGGACTGATGCACTGAGTTGTCAGGGAAAATGGAAAGTAGAAGCTTTTCTTTCGATTTTTAGTTTCATAGTACATTGATGCTGCCACTAATGGGAAAAAACACCTGGATTTGATTATTAGCAGATGCCAAAGGCCCATCCTTCCCTTAATAATACATATCTAATGGCTAACTGATTGAAAATGTATGTATTTATTCTCAGTGGCATTAATTTTTAGATTTCTAGTTATTGTTTTTCTACTACAGTTCTGTGAAAAGAGGCATGTTTTCAACTATAGCTGTGTAGTTTCATTAAACAACACTGCCCTAGTCCACACTAGGAATGAGGGTGGAAAAGGAAGGAAAGGAACTGGTTGGTACTGCGGCTCCACACAGAGACTATGAATCTCCGGTCCAGATGGACAATGCTCTGTGAGAGCTCCTTAGAGCTGCCTCTTCTTCCCATCCTTCAAATAATGTGGTGTCTCAGGGTGATCTGGAGGCAGGGGAGTTAAAGCTTACTCCCTTGTCATGGACAGATCATTACCTGACAGAGTTCAGACTTACTGCTTCCTATTTCTCTGCAGGGGTGCTGGACCCATTAAGACGGTCCACCACAGGTGCCTGATGGATCCTGATGGGTTCCTGGTGGTGCTTGAAGATTTCCCCACCTGACAATTATGTTGAGGCTATGATTTCTTTCTGGAATAAGGAGATGACCTAGGCTGTTGACACAATTGCCCACAATTGCCCCTAAGCACCCCTAAGCACCCTCTCCCTTCCAGACAGAGCCAAACAATCTTCCTGGTTCACTGGGGAGCTGATGGCGATGAAACAGGAGGGATGATGGCTAGAGAGCCGCTGGCAGAAAACTCAGAGCAAGACTGATTGATGCAATGGTGGCAGAGAAATACATGCAAACCTGATGCATTTCAATCCTGTGTATGTTTAGTTGGATGTAAATTCCATTGTATTAAACTGTTTGCTATTGTTACCACCTGGTAAAAAGCTAAATGAAGATTTATTAAAGAAAGAAAAGATATTAAAAGCAAGGCACACAGTTCATATGGTAGCAGGAGGCACAAAAACCAATACAACTGACTACCTATCTGCTTACTGAAGTCCACATGACAGCATAGTTGGTTCTTGAGGTATAAAGGTTCCAGAGCTTAATACAAGTGTCTTTCCACCAGCAAGGAGGGGTAAGTGGGGGTGGGGGTGGGGGGGGAGAGTGAAGAGCTGTTCTTCTCATGGAGCTGTCTTCATGGAACTTTCCAGGGTAGGGGAATCCCCCTCCCATCTTAGGTTCTCATCTGAGTTGCATGATCTGATCTAGCTAGCCTGAGAACCTGTCCTTGAAAAGAGGCTGCTATGGGGGACTATACTCTGCCCCTGCAAAAGCTAGGAAGAACGTTCGGCTGGAAAATTTCTCCAAGCTGGATTCTCTCTTGACATTCCTGGTAAAAGCTACGTTTATTTTAGAAGAAGAATAAGAAGAGTTGGTTTATATATGCTGCTTTCCTCTACCGAAAGGAGTCTCAAAGTGGTTTACAAATTCCTCTCCCTCCCCCCCCCCCCGCAACAGGCACCTTGTGAGGTAGGTGAGGCTGAGAGATTTCTGAGAGAACTGTGACTGGCCCAAGGTCACCCAGCAGGCTTCATGTGGAAGAGTGGGGAATCAAACCCTGTTCTCCAGATTAGAGTCCGCTGCTCTTAACCACTATACCTCGCAGGCTGTCTTTACTGCTTTGGCAACATAAAATACACCATTTATAGCTTAATGCATTATGTTGTACTATTTGGCATATTTTTGAATTTCTGAGTTTCCTACAAGCAAAATCTCTCTCTCTCTCTCTCTCTCTCTCTCTCTCTCTCTCTCTCTCTCTCTCTCTCTCTCTCTCTCTCTCTCTCTCTCTCTCTCTCTCTCCCTCTCCCTCTCCCTCTCCCTCTCCCTCTCTCTTGTCGCGCACAGCTTGTCTGGACTTCAGGAGTTTACCTGGTAGCAACTTCACACCACGCAGTTCTGCTATGTACAGTTTATTTACAATATTTACACAGAGTCCTTTGGCTGTTAACATTCACAGCTCTGAGCATCAAAGTGCTTCGCCAGCATATATATTTTTCAGGCAATAGGTAACTCACATTCACTATATAGACTTATATACACATTCATGACCAATCACAGTTCACCTGAGATGAGTCATTCTGGAAATCCCCATTCCTGGCTGTACAAACTGGATCAGACCAGCCTCATCACATGACTTAGCTGTCACTCTGATCAGTATGATCTGTTTAGCAAACTGCAGACTAGGCATAACTTTGACATATGTTGACATCTCTCTCTCTCTCTCTCTCTCTCTCTCTCTCTCTCCCTCCCTCCACAGTTGGAATCTAGTATTTTAGCCCTTATAGGCTACAGTTACCAGAATAACGGTTTTCTAGAACTCGACTTGCAAGTGTCCTACCTTGCAGGGCTGACTTCTTGATCTTAGGCCTGGGTGGGCTAGAGACTCAGCCCCTTGGTCTCTGGCTTGCGGGTTACTTAAGGGGACTGCTGGAAGCATTACCCTGGGGTTGTGAGGCTTCACCCCTCAGCATTTTGTGGTTTTATCCTTGACCAACCTGCCACCCATAAGGAACCAGTAAAAACTTTTAACACCCCCTGCTGTACTATTCCCACTCATGCAAGCAGAGATGTTTGTACATGCCACACAGAGAGCACGCACGCAGAACTGTGTGCATGTATTGCCACCATCAGTGGAGGAACTGGATTGCCCTCTCGGTATTCTGTAATTCACTCGTATGTTGGTACTCCATCAGTTAAAGGAAAACTTTTGACATCGTTCTCTTTCTATGAAATGTGTTTGCATCTAGGTTATGCAGTAGTTCAACAGTTAATGATGTGCAGCTTTAATTAGTGTAAGGAGCCCTGTGACGCAGAGTGGTAAGTTGCAGTACTGCAGTCGAAAGCTCTGCTCACGGAAGTTGGTTTCAGGTCGCCGGCTCAAGGTTGACTCAGCCTTCCATCCTTCCGAGGTCGGTGAAATGAGTCCCCAGCTTGCTGGGGGCAAAGGGAAGATGACTGGGGAAGGCACTGGCAAACCACCCTGTAAACAAAGTCTGCCTTGGAAACGTCGGGATGTTACGTCACCCCATGGGTCAGGAATGACCCGGTGCTTGCACAGGGAACCTTTACCTTTTTTTTTTAGTTAGTGTGCTTAATTACATGATAGGTGTCAATGCAAAGAACCTGACACAATACAACATATTCTCTTGTACTGTCCACTTTTCACACAGCTTCGATGCAGCTTAATTAGTTCTCTTCCTCAATTTACTACTGCAATGACTACTGGAAACATAGGCCATTTATTGGATGACAAAAGCTTCGAAGTTACTACTCAAGTAGCCGAGTTCCTGGCAAAGGTCCTAAAGGAGGGAGAAAGAAGGAGGGGAACCCTCATTTAATTGTTTTTATAAAATTTACTGATGAACTGTGAATTCATTCCGTTTTAGATCCATATCTAGCTGTTTTACCTGTTTGTTTTGTTACTGTAAATGCCAATAAAGGTTCTGTATTCTTCTTCAATTACATGATAAAGAAGTGGATTGCTGATTTGGTCCTAAACAAGTATTTGGATGAGACCGAAGGTCTTGTATAGTTTTCTCATTCTGCATACTTTTTTTTTTTTAATGCAGCAGCAACTGTTGGATGGAGTGACATTTACCAAGTGAGGATGATGATGTAGTGGAAGGGACATTTTTTCCACTTGACCTTTATGCAATGTGTCATCTTGTCCTGTAGCACAAACAATAAGTTGAAATTGACAGATTTGATGGAAAGCTAACTTGACAGAAGTTTATTGTTTGGAAGGATATTCGTTTTGAAATGTGTAGCCTATGACTACAGCCTTGGAAACTTTCCACATACTTGTTATTATTAGGAGGTGGATGGCATGGAAATGGCCACTAGGTGTATAATCATGAAATGCTTTGTTTTCATTAACAAGTTCAACTTTTTAAAATGTGAGTCTTGAAAAAATTTCCTCAGAATGTTTAACATGTTCCATACTAATATGACTAAATTGTTTCATTGTTTTATTTGCGTTAAAATATTATCTTCACTTTTGTTTCCATTGTAAATCTAGGGGATCTTGGGTTATGTTGATTGGGAAAGTGCCTTTAGGACCACAACTTTAAACACCAAATACCCTTTAAAACTGTTCTGTCAGTCATTGTTTTCTGCTAAAGTGACTTACTTGGAAGTATTACCATAATTTCAGTGGTCTTTAATTTCAGATAGGGCTTGTTAGTAAATAAGATCGTAGACAGCTGTTTTGTTTCAGGGTTTTTGTTTTTGGTCCTCTCACTAATTTTACCCTTGCTTCTTATATTTTCCTCTGGTATGAGGACCGATTGTGACAGTGTTGCCAGTTTTATAGTTGGCTAAAAATTATTTACTGAGAACTGAAGAAACTTTTTGCAGTTATCCTATACATGTGAAGTAGGAGCCAGTTTATACAAAGCTTCATATTTGGTGTTAAGTTGGATGGCTGAGAATGACAGCTAAGTGTGTAGGGAAACGGTTGCTCGACTACTTCACCACACAACCAAACAGATACTCAGCATACTGTGACCCCCTTTAACCCCCCCAAGTAGCCCTTTCATCATAATGGGTTTCGCAGTCCTTCATTAGGTTTGCTGATAGAGGCAACAGCTGCAAGTTCAGTATCCTACTCTTCCCCTCCCACTGCTTTGATCACGTACAGACAGCCTCTGCTACATTTCAGGAAAAGCCCAAAAGCTGTTCAGATGCTTCTTGTACTTTCCATATCTTGCTTATTTTGATTCGGTGTGAAATTTCTTCTAACCTTTTGCAGTGCCCCCCCCCCCCATGCCAAAGGGGTGATAGTTTGGTTCTGACAAAAATGTCCACAAAACTCATTCCCCCCACCTTTAGCTGTCTTTTCGTTTCCCCAAGCACCTGGTCAGATTTACCTCTAAGAATGTAACAGTAGTTCTGAGAATAGTGGTGGAGTTGAGCTGTTAAGCATATTGTCAAAATGAAAAAGGAATGATAGGGGATGCAAATGATGAAGGAATTGGACAATCTTTGGCTGATCTGAGAGGAAGAAGAAAGTAGTTTTATCTTTGATTGAATGTATTAAAAGGCACTATGAAAGCTTCTGTAAAGGAACAAAAAGGATGCTAACTTACTAAACGGGGCAATTACTAAAAGAATACTGGCATTTCTTTACAAAATAAAATATTTTTTCAAGTACTCCTTGCTATCCAAGTTCTCAAAGTTTCATCAATGTTAATTAAGTCAAATAAAGTGCCTAAAAGATAGTGGGGTATTTGAAGTAGATTTACCATGGCGTAGTTTGAAGAAGGTCAGGGCTGATCTCGTAGGTATAGCAGTAAGCACATGTTGAATACATAAGCAGCTAGAATAGTTCAGTTATGCAGACCCTTTGAATTTTACATTAGAGTTTCTACAGCCATAGGCATGACCCCTACGCTCGCGTCCGTACCACTTGTGCCATGCAAACTGGCATGGACACCAGCGTAGGGTGGCTTATGCTGGCTCCCTTGGACTGTGGCAGCAGCGTGACTCTTGGACACCAGCACAGCCTCCACTTGGCATTTTCCTGGTGTATCTCCCCTCGCTGGAGTCCTGGGAGGCATTCCCGGGTTGTTCCCAGGGGTGGAGCTGCCTTTAGGCAGCTTCCTAACCCTTTCGCCCTGGGAACACCCCTCCACCCTTTAGCGGGGCTATGCCAGCAAAATAGCTGGCGTTTACTCACTGAAGTCTATGGGGCATTTTTTTTCTCACTTTTTTGATTTTCTGGGTGGTTATTTTTCTTTTTTCTCACCAGGAAGCCTCTGTGGAGGCAACGCGGCTGCACCACTCCCAGCCATTTCCTAACTGCCCCCTCCTTCAGGAAAGGGATGTAACTCTTCTATTCTTATTTTTACATGATGAATTCGCTGTAAAATTGACTTCCAAAACATATAGAAGGTATACCTTAAATTGGGTGGAACAATGTGAAGAAATACCTGAACAAATGAACAACAGGCAGGATGGTGCTGCTACAGTCGTCTTATTTGGGGGCTTCCTGGAGGCACCTGGTTGGCCACTGTGTGAACAGTCGGCTGGACTTGATGGTCCTTGGTCTGATCCAGCAGGGCTTTTCTTATGTTCTTATGATTCACCAATGAAATCCAGAAATGCATAATTCGTCTAGGGTTGCCAGCAGGAGACTGGGGGGGGGGGAGAGAGAGATGGGGGGCACTGTCAGCAACAGCATGACTTCACTTCCAGAAAAAACACAACTGCTGGAAATTCTGTGGTAAAACCATAGAGTTTCCAGTTATTCCTAGAGAGGAATGACATCACTGACATCACTTCCAGATTTTCCCAGAAGTGACTTTACCCTTCAATGGTGATTTTTTAAAAGATTATTTTTCTCCCGCTAGCTGCAGCAGTGGAGATGGACTTCAAATTTAGGACTTCTTTCAGGTTTGTATAGAAATTCTTTCCATCTGTTTTTAGCTCCATTTTGCAGATCTGTTGATCCACATTCTATGGCTCGGTTCAGAATGAGATAAATGATTATGAGTGAATATGTGAAACTCTGACTTTCCTACTGATGGGTACGAAATAATGACTTCATGCTATAGCACAAATCATGCAGGTTTTGTGGTTAGTAGTAGTTTTTCCCAAGGTAAGCAAGATTTTCAGAGGAAAGGTTCCAATGGCGATGATGGTGGTGTATATGTATGTATCCGTGTGTGCGTTTGTCTTTTTCACACACAAGCATAGTATAAAATAGCTTATCAACCAGGATTACTTTCATGCTGTCCAGCTGTATTCTTAATATTATCACCAATTAAAATATCATATGAAGGGAAACTTCCCCCTTTTTTCTAAGATGTCCCTTTGTTGATCACTACACCAAACTTCCTTTCAAGACTAAATATAGCTCTTTGTCATTTGGTAAAATAGTTTTCCTCTTGTTTTCCTAGCTGATAAATTTAGAAGAAAACTTGAAGAGCTGGAGAGTGAGAAAAGGTCACTAAAATTTCAGCTTCCTTCACAACATCCTTCAATTAGCAGCTTTTTGGACAGATTCAGAACACAGGTTCAGATGGCCTTACGTGGAGATGTTCATCGGTAAGTTTGCAGGTTTTTTTTTTAATAAATTTTTATTATTTTTATAATAAGAAAAAACAAAACAAATTATAAAAACAAAGAAAACAATAACATAAAAAATACAAAAATACAAAAAGAGCACTTATACATCATTCAAAATTACCCCATACCGTATGAATTATAAAATACACAGTGCTCTAATACCCACTAATACTGGGTATTAGGTAAGTTTGCAGGATCTGACTGGCATAATCTTTTATGTTTCCAGAAAAACTGACAGCATTTGTAAATATGGGCTATAATACAGCGCACAATTAAGATCAAAGAAACTTTCATAAATATGATTATATGCTGTGTCGTCCCCCCCAAATAACAATCACAGAGCTCTGTTAATAAAACGGATGTTGATTTTGCCCTCTGCAGAGGTCCAGAATTTTTTGTTTTTGATCTGCCTTCTCCTTCTCCTTCACTCCATGGAATGAAGAAATCCTCACTCATGAGGACAGTTAGTTTATTGTGCAACCATGATTATTTCTGTCTCTTTGTGATGGTTTGGGATAGCACAAGTTGGCACTAAAATATTTTTGGCGGGCATGTATTGATTGTAGGATTAACTGAGGATTATCTACCCACTCCACACTTCTCCATCATAGCACACCTGGGAGAGAAGCCTAACCAATGTTTATTTACAGAACCTTATTATAAGAACCTCTAAAACCTTTCTTACTCAAACATCCATTAAATGGCTATTTAACCTTCTGCTCCTCCCCTTCCCTCCAAGTGTTTGGAGAACCCTGGTTGGTTGATTCTGCCTTTCCCTACAGACCACCAGGGTACAAAGAGAACTGGCAGGTGCTGGAAAAGGGGACTGTGATGTTTTTCTCTTTTTCTGTGTGACTCCACATTAAATCATAGAAATAAAACACACACATGGCAAAACACAACATAGACATAAGAACATAAGAAAAGCCCTGCTGGATCAGACCAAGGCCCATCAAGTCCAGCAGTCTGTTCACACAGTGGCCAACCAGGTGCCTCTAGGAAGCCACGAACAAGACGACTGCAGCAGCACCATCCTGCCTGTGATCCACCGCACCCAAAATAATAGGCATGCTCCTCTGATACTAGAGAGAATAGGTATGCAGCATGACTAGTATCCATTCTAACTAATAGCCATGAATACCCCTCTCCTCCATGAATATGTCCACTCCCCTCTTAAAGCCCTTGGCTGTGCCTGTCACACTCTTCTTCTGCTTTGAATAGTTGGACCTGCCTTCCACGCTTGTTTGGCAAAGGAAATAGCTTCAGGGAAATAGCCAACAGCAGAAGCTTTTGATTTTGTCCATCCCCACATAGATCCTTTAAATGGATGCCCATACTGCATCTCACTCTGCTCCTGATGGTCTCCCAGCCCTCCGGAATAGCTTTTAGAGGGAACTTCAGAAGGAGGAGGGGGAAGGTCTATTTTGTAAACTCCTCCTGTTTGTGGTTCATCAGAACAAGTCTATTCCATATTTCATATGTTCCCAACAGTTCAGGCATGTCCCTTCAGGAAATCTTGGTCAGAATACTTCTGCACGAATGAAGGCCTTGTGGCCTTCTTAAGTGATTTCAAAATTCATAGCCTTGAAAGAGAAGTTATTTTAAACAATAACTAGAAGTTAGAACTAATTTCTCCTAATTGTCTTTTAGGAGAAACAAAAGAACACTTAGCAGTGAAGAATACATTTTTATAAAATACTCTGGAATGTTTTGTGCATAAAAATGTGTTCAGCCTGGTACAACTCACTGAAATCTATTTTCAAAAAACAAACAATCAAAAAACCCTAATGCCAAACAAGCCTAAATAAATAAATAGCCCAATTGCCAAAGTAATATGAGAGAATTTGCTTGATTGTGTTTTGGGAACTCTTCCACATAGTTTCTATAAATAAATAGTAGTTATACAAGGGTACTGGTTTGTTTTAATGGCTTGTTTTCAGTACTGTAACATGGCTTTAATTGTAAGCCACATTGAGTAGCACTCTGAAAATGCAGCCTAGAAATCTCTTCAATAAACAAATAACAACATATATACCTTGAAATCTAATTTCCTTGTGAAATATTTTCTGTCACGAAGTAGGGTTGCCAACTCCAGTTCAGAAATGTCTGGAGATTTGAGGGTGAAGACTGGAAGGGTGGGCCTTAGGGAGAGGAGGAGATTTGGTATAGTGCCATACAGTTCACCTTCTAAAGCAGCCATTTTCTCCAGGAGAAGTGGAATAAATGTTTTAAACAAATAAATAATAAACAAGCTATACACGTCGTCTGGAGATCAGTTGTAATTTGGGGGAATCTCCACCCCCCACCTGGAGGTTGGCAGCCCTAGGAATAAGGGGTGGCATGTGTGTGGTATGGTGGCATTAGGAAGTAGAGCACAGTACTGTACCAATCAGCCAGATTAGCCCACTGTTTGAAAAACGGCTTACATTTTTTAAACTAAACAGTGTGATTAGAGGAATGCTCCTTGGCTAGTGGTGACGTAATGATTCATACTCACAGCACACATTAAAATGTTGGTGCTTGGGAAAAGGCTGCATATGGCTGATTGTGGGATTTTACATGTGCACACACACATACACGGTACCTATACATTACATGTGTGTGTTAAGTGCCATCAAGTCGCTTCCGACTCATGGCAATCCTATGAATCAATGTCCTCCAAAATGTCCTATGTTTGACAGCCTTGGTTAGGTCTTGCAAATGGAGGGCTGTGGCTTCCTTTATAGAGTCAATCCATCTCTTGTTGGGTCTTCCTCTTTTCCTGCTGCCCTCAACTTTTCCTAGCATGACTGTCTTTTCCAGTGACTCTTGTCTTCTCATGATGTGACCAAACTACGATAGCCTCAGTTTAGTCATTTTAGCTTCTAGGGTCAGTTCAGGCTTGATTTGATCTCTAACCCACTGATTTGGTTTTTTGGGCAGTCCACGGTATCCATAACACTCTCTTCCAACACCACATTTCTAAGGAGTCTACTTTCTTCCTGTCAGCTTTCTTCATTGTCCAGCTTTCACTCCCATACCATACATTACATACACAGTATCTATACATGAGGGTACTGGTCTCATGACATTACAACAGATATTAAAAACAACGTAGTGTGAAAAGAGGTAGGAACTATCCTCTTGGCCATTAAATGCAGAATTTAAAAAGAAATGTCTGTGAATTTTAAGGGAGATACTCAGGCTTCCACTAGAATACCCCCAGTTCCTTGTACTTTTCAGGAGATAAAGAGGGCTGAGGGAAGCAGCTAAGATACCTTCCATGAGTTCCACTGCAGTTGCTGATATCTGAACCGAACCCAATGCTATTAATGTTTTATCATTTTCAAAGGTTTAACAGAGAAGAAACAGTTTTCTCACAGAAAAGTGAACAGAAGGTTTTCAGTCCAACTAGTCAAGAGAAAATACAGGTTTCATTCAATAAACGAGACCAGCTGCTTAAAGAAAAACAGTGGATACAGGTAAAAGGCAAGCAGTTCACCACTGGGTAGGGCCCAGTGTAGGAGGCATTCATGGAAAAAAATAAACAAGTAGTTTATTACATTACAGCAGGGTTGCTAGCTCTGGGTTGGGATATACCTGGAGATTTTTTGGGTTGGAGCCTGAGGATTGCGGGGTTTGGGGAGGGAAGGGAGTTCAGTGGGGAATAATGCCATAGAGTCCACCTTCCAAAGTGGCCATTTTCTCCAGGTGAACTGATTTATCTCACCTGGAGATCAGTTGTAATCCCAGGAGATCTCCAGCCACCACCTGGAGACTGGCAACCCTACCTTATAGTCTTTTTTTGTTAATTTCATTACCAGAATCTGATCTCCCAGTTTTAGTTCATGGAATTAAAAGGTTTGGTGTGCAGTTACTGTTATTAAAAAGTCAGTACTTTCAGCATTATCATCTTTACTTTTTCAGGCTTTTCCCATCCTTTTGGTAGAACAGCAAGTTTCATAAATGGCCAATGTTTACCGGTACTTTGAATGTGGTGTACTGGGTGTAGAAAAATAAGTTCAATTATAAAGATTTTCTTACTCATATTGAAGAAGCAAATTCTAAAATATGCTAGGCCCATGGGTAAAAAATAATTTCTCCAAATTAGATTGTTGTTTTCTGATGCGTTGTTGTTTGCTCTGTACTGCAAATAGATTGTCAGATAATTTACCATTTGATGTGAAAAGTACCAATTCCAGGTTCCTTTCTTTGTGGCTGTTCTTTCTCTTTTCAAGTTTTTTATTCTAACTAATGGTTTACTAGTTCATTTCAGTTTGGAGGTGGATTCTTTTTAACTGAATACTATTGATTTTCTGCCAGCATTCCCAAATTGGTAGTACAGAGAGTGTGCTCTAAGCCTGATTTGAGGCTCAGGGTAACGGACCTGATGTTGTCCTGATGACCTTTGTTATCTCCTTGACAGATGTCTGAGTTGAAACATTATCTGCTCCTGCTGCTGCAACTTAAAGCAGGAGGAACTGTGCTATGAATAAGATATCTTCCAAGCAACATTGGTATAAATTGAAAATTTTGGACTGACCCTTTCAGTACAGAAAGAGAAGTGTTCTTAAACTAATGAGTACACCTGCAAAGCTAAATTAGCTTTTACAGCTTGGTGGATTTTCAGAATGTTTCCATGCAGTGAATGATTAGTTCTGCTTTGATTCCTATTGTTAGCATGTATTTATTTGAACATATCAGTCCAAAACCCAATTAACTTCAGTTATGCTTAAGACCCCTGAAATTAGTGGGACTTAAGTTAGGCATAACCAATTTAAGTTCTGGTTCCAAAGGGGGAGCTATGCAACTCCGTTGCAATGTATTTTAGCAATTCAATAGGATAGGATGCTACTTCACAAACATACTAAGCCATGTGGAAGCTGCTTCCTTGTGATGCTATTCCACAAGGCTGAGATACCACGTGGGTGGGTTTTCATGGGTGAGAAGACTATGCAGTTGGCTCAGTCCATGTGGTTATGATATTCACAAATACATTACAAAAAAGCATCTTTCACATGGCTTAGGGTGTGTGTATGAAAGGGATCTGAGTTTCTTTTTGATTCATTAAGTATCATTCACTGTACACTTGTTTTTCATTAAGAATAATGCCCAGTAAATTATCCCCATTTTGTACAGAAAGAAATTGAACTGTTGAGAGCAAGGCTGGCTGTTTTGGAAGCTAAAGATCAACAGTTAAGGCGAGAAATTGAAAATCAAGATCCTATCATTCAGTTGCAGGACAGTGAATTATCTGCCTTGCTTAGCTGGTTATCGCATGGAGAACTACAGGCAATAAGCAAAGCCTTGGCTGATACTTTGGAAGCATCACATCAAATTCCATGCAGTTTGGATTTCCCAGAATCCATAACAAGGTATTTCTTACTGGATGATACGTGAAAGCCCTTTTTTAGTTTGAAAACCCTGATTTGTTTTTCTTTATGTTCATATAGGGCACACATATTTACGCAAGAAAAAAATCTGATTGTTAGCCTTAGGGTCAAACTAGACAAGGTGGTGTGAGGTCCATGACTGGATCTCCTACAGTGTTTTAAAGGCAGCTGAGAGAAGCACAATTTGGATTGAGGCTATGACGCTGAGTAAAGCAGGATCACACTCTTTCCCCTCTGTACCACTTCCTCAATGCAAATCCCCCTCCTTATCCTGTATAGGGCGTTTGCCTAGATGTAGATTGAAGGAAAGGGAAGGTGGTAAAAATCACTTCTGTAAAACCCTTTTTTCTCAGAAGGCCCATATAAAAAACAGCTTAGATGTTCCATTGTAGTTGGTAGTAATACAGCTGCTGACTTAGCCCTACAGAGGGGGTTACCGCACTTTGTATTCCCAGCAATGAATTAAGAGTTTGAAAACGTTATAAAAAACATCGCTTTAAAAGGGTTTTTGGATACCATGGCTTATAAATGGTTGGAAGACATCTTCACAGCTAAAGGGGCCAAACAAAGTGCGAACAGTATTTTTTATAACGTTTTCAAACTCTTAATACATCGCTGGGAATACATAGAAAGTGCGAACAGTATTTTTTATAATGTTTTCAAACTCTTAATACATCGCTGGGAATACAAGTGCGGTAACCCCCAGAATTTGATGTAAAAACCTTCCAACATATATCAAAGATAACAGTGATTTCCTACAAAAAGTGGACCCTTGAATAGATTGAGTTGTATCCTGTGACTGTTCCATTGATAACAAAGTTTCTGCTCCAGAGGAACATTTTTCCATTAGCCACACTGAGTCCTTTTGGGACATTTTACCAACCATTTTTCCGAGGTTGGTAAAATGAGTACTCAGCTTGCTGGGAGTAAAGAGCAGATGACTGGGGAAGTCAGTGGCAAACAACCTTGTAAACATAGTTTGCCTAGTAAACGTCGTGATGTGACATCCACCTATGGCTCAGTAATGATCTGATGCTTGCACAGGGGACTACCTTTACCTACCTTTTTACCTACTGATACAAGGTCTGGCAATTGTCACCTGCATGACTTGGTTGATTTCTAATTTAAAGGTGCCCCTCCTTGATGATAATTGTTGTGTATGTAAATAGTTAGGAGGGTAAGCAGCGGGAAACCTAGGAGCTTGAGTCCCAGACGAAGGCTCCTAAACCCTGCTCGCGCCATTGGCCCAAGCCAGCACGCCCCATTGGCCCTAAGCCGGGTCGCGTCATTGGCGACCCGGGGGTTGTTCCCCCCTATCACGGATCAGGGGGGGAGTGGCCGCAAGCGGCCAGGGGGGAATATAAGTGGGGCCGTTTTACACAGTTCTCAGTTCTGTTCTGTACTACAATAAAGCGTTGTGTTGGAACTCCGTCTCGACCTCGTGTGTCCTCCCCATGCTGACTTAACAATAATGATTATATTTTAATCAGTTAGCAGTTAGTTCATGGTCTCTTTATTTATATGCACATTTGCTTTGGGATTAATGTTATATGTTATATTGGGGGGTGTTCATTTTTCTATGTGTTTTGTTCATCTTGTTGTGACACTTTGATGTCATCTTTGTAACCTATGCAAGTCGTAGAGAAAGTCTGGCACAATAAAATAACTAAATATATCAGAAAAGGGAGAGTTTGTCATGGAAGACTGGAATGAGGAGAAAAATAGTTTAATGGCTGACAAACGGGTTTCTGGAGAACAGGGGTTAGGAGATATCCTTGTTAGCAGGGGAGTCTAGTAGGGGCTTTAGGGGCTTGATAGATAGGAATGTTTTGGGTGCTGTTCCTCTCAAAACCAGAAAAAAGTTATTAGTCTGTTCTGTGTTTACAAGTCTGAACTCTCAATAATATTGAGTTGTAAATGTGCATACCCTTTGTCCCAGCTCTCAGTTTCTTTGTGACATTGTGTGTGTGTTTAAAGTGCCGTCAAGTCGCAGCCGACTTATGGCGACCCCTTTTTGTGGTTTTCATGGCAAGAGACTAACAGAGGTGGTTTGTCAGTGCCTTCCTCTGCACAGTAACCCTGGTATTCCTTGGTGGTCTCCCATCCAAATACTAATCAGGGCTGACCCTGCTTAGCTTCTGAGATCTGACGAGATCAGGCTAGCCTGGGCCATCCAGGTCAGGGCTTTTGTGACATTAAGCTCTGAAAAAGCTTGGAGAAGACACAGTCACTCTTACCAGTTAAATAAACTTGTCATTTTGTCCTTTTTCCCCTAAGAAACAAAACTTTACCTTTGTGAAGGGTTGGGAGGATTTATAAACAAAAGAGAGGGCTATGTGGTGAGGTCTGTGCTTAAGAACCAGTGCAAATTCCAGACTCCTCACCATAATTTCATGGCAGCAGTTATGGTATTTATATTTCCCCTGGACCTCTGAGCTGAACTGGGAGGCAGAACAAACTATAAATGCCATAATCCTTTGCAGGAAATTATGGCAGGAATTTGGCATTTGTATTACTGTTAAATTTATTTATTCATTTATACCCCACCTCTCTCCCCAATGCAAACTTACAACCCTGTGAGGGTAGGGGAGGCTGAAAGTGTGTGCGTGGCCCAAGTTCACCCAGCAAGCTTCCATAGCAGACTGGGAGTTTAAACCTGCATCTCCCAGTTCCTAGCCTAATACTCTAACCACTACACCGCCACTATGATGATGAAGAGGATGGCGATGATTAGCCATTTAGATTAAAGGGTCACTTTTAAAAAAGATTAAAGGATTGGTAGAGTGAAAACATCTGCCCATAACCCAATAATTAAGCAACAGTAGCCCATATGCTTGCTATAGCACAAGCAAAATAGCACACTGAGAGATTCATGGATAGCAAACTAAGAGTGCCAGGGAATTATTGATTTCCTGATTGATTCATATTGTGCAGACTTCGCTGAAGGGCAAGGAAATCACTCCATTTCAAACTTTTAATAGAATTTTGCTGTATATTTTCCATTGAGGTAAGCTTCAGCAGATAGTGTATCCTCTGGAGTGTTGTGCCTGTCGTCTTTCAAAAGACTTGGATTAGGTCTATATTGAAGGTCATCACTTTCAATATGCCATTTCTGGAGAGACCTCAAAGGTCTTTCACAGAATCTGTGTTCAGTGTTACTTTGGAATCTCTGAATAAGCAAAATGCAGCCCTCCCTTTCTGCCCCCCCCCCGAGGAGGATGGGGTTTGGGGAGGGGAGGGACTTTAATTGGATATAATGCCATACAGTCCACTTTCCAAAGCAGCCATTTTCTCAAGGTGAACTGATCTCTGTCACCTGGAGATTAGTTGTAATAGTGGGAGATCTCTAGCTACCACCTGGAGGATGGCACCCATCTAGCCTCAGATAGCAGGGGCAACCAAAGCAGGGCCTCTGAAGATGATGGGAGTGAATGGGTAGGTTCATGTAGGAAAAGGCTGTCGTTAAGGTATGATGCTTAAGGTATACTTTGTATTGTGCCCTAAATACTAACAGATGAATGAGGTTTCTGATGTTAACAATGAATACATGAGTTTTAACCTAACTGTGGGTATTTGCTATAGTCCTTGTATTGTTTATCAGGCCATGATTTTCTGATCATGCCAACTTTTAAATTAATATTAATTTTAATTTATAGGCTTCAAGAAAAAGAGCGGTCCCTCAATATATCCATTAAAGATACTGCTTCCAAAGTAAGTGCACCTCAACTGTAATAACATTTTCCCCTGTAAATTTAAAGCACTAATGAGGCAATGAATCACTTTACTGTAAATAAAAAGTCTGTGAATGACCTTCTAAGAACTTTGTTTAATGTAATATTCTGTGATTATGGGGAAAGTTGATAGAAAAAGTACCGGTACATAATTAAAAAAATGTGGTGTAATGTATTAAATGTTTCCCCCCTTTTGGTTCTATGCTAAGAAAAAGAGCTTAATTATAGGCCTCCAGTTGGAATAAAACCCTCCACTTTATGAAATGAAATGTTCCCAAACTGGTGGTTTGTTGCTCAATTCTGTCCATGACTGGAGCAATAATTAGTGTCATCATGACCAAGGTAAACTCAGCTGGACTTCTCTGTCTCATTGGCTAGTAAATACAGTAGGAAGCCCTGTTGCTATGACTCGTATATAGCACAAAGGTGTAGTGGTGTTAGGAGGTATTCGTTAAGATATTTGTACCCTGCTTTTTTCCTCAATAGGGACCCAAAGAGGCTTACAACATTGTTGTCTCCGCCTCCATTTTATCCTTACAGCAAGGTGGTTTCCAGATGGGGACAGGCTTGTGTGGTTTCCCTGGTGCTGCTGCAGCTGCTGCTGCAGTATAGCAGCAACAGGGTTTCCACACAGCAGGTCCCCCAACATTTTCCCAGCCCCAATCCTACACCAACAGCCATCTCCCTCTTCCTCAAGCTACTAGTGCTTTTTCAATTTTTTTTTAAAAAAACAGCAGTTGAATTTTATAGCAATAAAAATATGACCGATCAGCAAACATATCTACATGCCTCCAGCTACCACCCCAACCATATCAAACAGTCAATTATCTATAGCCAAGCCCTATGCTATAGTCAAATCTGCTCCAACCCCTCAGACAGAGATACTCACTTGAAGGACCTACAGCAAGCATTTTTGCAACTACAGTATCCTGCTGATATGGTAAGAAAGATGATTGGAAAGACCAGAATGATACCCAGGCACAGCTTCCTACAAGACAAGCCCAAAGAAAATGACAATAGAACACCTCTGGTGGTCACATACAGCTCACAACTCAAGCCAGTCCAACATATTATTAACAACCTATGACCAATGCTGGGTTGTGACACTTCCCTCGCTAAGGCACAGGGGAGGGGACCCTTTTTTGCTTACAGACAGCCTGCTAACCTAAAACAACCTCACCTGTAATGATAAACTACTTAACAGTAGCATGGACTCTGGTACTGTAACAAACCAAGGTGCCAACTTTGCTCTCATATAGATCCTAGCAACACTGTCACTGGGCCCAGTAATGTCAGCCATACTATCTCAGGTTCATACTCCTGCTCATTTTCTAATGTGAGTTATGCCATCTCATGCCAGCAGTGCCCTTCCACCCTCTACAATGGACAAACAGGCCAGTCCCTGCAACAAAGATTAATGGATAAAAGTCTGACATCAGAAACCACAACATTCAAAAACCAGTGGGGGAACATTTTAACCTTCCAGAACATTAAGTTGCTAACTTAAGAGAAGCTTAATGGGTAGCCTTGTTAGTCTGTCTGTAGCAGTAGAAAAGAGCAAGAGTCCAGTAGCACCTTAAACACTAACAAAATTTCTGGCAGGGTATGAGCTTTAAGAGTAGCAGTTCTATTTCAAAGGGAGATTAGAAAGAGAGACAGCTGAATTACAACTAATAATGAAGCTAAAGACAATGCATTCTCCTGGATTGAATAGAGATCTACGATTCCTGGCTCATTACCAGTGCTGATTTCTCCACACCTACTACACCTCTGCATATCACACCTAATCCAATCACGCCTGCTATTGACATTAACATGTCATTTACCAGCTATTGACATTTACATTTTATTGCGTGTCAGAATTCACTCTTCTCTGGACAGATGGACTCACATTTTAGCTGTATCTGAAGTGAGCTGTGACTCATGAAAACTCATACCCTGCCAGAAATTGTGTTAGTCTTTAAGGTGCGACTGGACTCTTGCACCTTTAGCCCCTTCCATAGCAGAGATATGCATTTCCTTTTATATCTCCACAGTGGACAGGGATAGAGAGTTACTTAAAAGAAAGGAAAGCTTGAAAATTAGAGGACCCGTTACACATATTGTTTTAACAGTATATGGATATCGATATTCAATTGCCAGTTTTCTAAAAAAACAACAAGAGACCCTCAGCAGCAGGGGAAGGAAATGGCTGCCATGGGGATAGGGTGATTGAAAATGGCTGCCATTTCCCACCTACCCGCCCACTCTCTCGCACAGATTACTTCATTCATTTCACTGTACCCCCCCTTTTCCCCCCACCCATCCTTTCACATCCCCTCAAACAATTACCCTTCCCTTTCCTATCTGATTCCAGAGAAGCCATGGGGAGGAGAGAGAGGAGGAAGAATGGGGAATGCCAGAGGCTGTCTCTTTCCCATCTAGCTCTACTGATGCAATCTCCCAAAGTGGCCATTGCTGTAGTCCCTGTGTATATGCACAGTCTGTAAGAATCTGATTTTCTTTTGGAGGTGGTGATGGGGTTGTTGAAAAGGGGGGAAATTATACTTGTCCCCCTGTGTATCAGAACCATCTCTGGCCTTCTTGCCTGGTTGCCATGCTAATTTTGTTATCTGCAGGGCCAGGACTTCACAGTTAGATACAGTGATATCTGGCAGCTGTAAAGCTCCTTCAGTATGCATTTGTAGCATTTAAGTGCTAATTAAATGCTAATCTAGTTGTAGTGTTAATCCTGGGCAGAAAAAGTAGTTAACAGTTTAATAGTATGCAAAGAGAAGCAAGACTACACCCTCTCTTTCTTAAACCTACCTCTTTAGATCCCTTCATCTGAAAAACATAATTTTTAAAGAAATCATTCATGTTAGTTTTGTACATCTCCTCTCATCATGCAGCAGCAATAGCATTGAAGCCCCTCTTCCTCCCCACCAAGCAAAATTAGCAGCAGATCACCCCTTGCCACCTATTACGTGAGCATAGAAAATCTGAAGTAGTTGCGTTGTGTCATTTTGAGTGAAAATGGTAAATGCCATTCATTATCTGCCAATAAAAAGAGCAGCCATACTCAGACATTCCATTCCCTTAAGAACAAAGCTATGCCTAGTCTGATACAAAGGGGTGAAGCTTCTGTATCTCACTGGGATGTGCAGTGCTGACAGAGGTTCCACCTTTGGCATCACTGCTCAGAAGAGCTTCCATGTCCTGTGATTCACCCCCCCCCAGTGATTATTACACCAAATACTAAAGATGGCACGACGTTTTGAAAGAGTGGGTTTCTAGCCCACACTATGCCATCCTCTGTTTCTGCCTCTGTAGATTAACTTCACAGTCAAAGAAGATATTAGTCTGGCTCAACACTGCTGCTGTGCCCTGATTGGCTGTTTTAAAAGCAGCTGGTGATGTGGGCAAAGATAGTTCGAATTGCAATAACTGGTACATAACTGTAAAAAAATATTTGTTATTAATATGAAGTATTCTCTGTCTCTTTAACGCCTTAAAATTCCATCATGGCATTATAAGATAGTATAAATATTCCATTAGATTCTATAATCTTTTGATTACTTGAGCTCAGTTGGCATCAGCTGGATTGTATGTGAAAACATGCAAAGTCTTAAAATGGGCAAGTTCTTTATAATGTTTGTCACCACAACCCTGTGATGCAGACTTGTATTCTTATGCCACTGTACAGATGAGGGTAAAACTGAGAGCTAGCAGGTAGCCCATGATTTCACTGCTGAGATGTAGATGAGAATTCTCCAAGCTCAGAGTTTATTATCTACTGTACTACATAAGTAGGGCCCTATTGCATGTTTTATAAGAAGAAAAAGAGGGTAATTTTGGGGTCAGTCTATACAACCACTTTTTGAGTGTGTTCTCCTACTTCTGGAGAGTGTTCCATTAATAGAACATAGTGGGAGTAAAGTCTTCTCAGTACTCTCAAGGATTCACCTTTTGATTTACAGAATCTGTGAAAACAATGCAAAATTCTTTGCAAGCCACAAAAAATATATAGACCTTCTGATCTTGCTAATTTTGCACCTCTGGAATTGTGAGTTTAGATACAGCAAAAATCTCTACCATAGGAAATTGTAGTTCACAGTTGTTAGAGTAGATAGTGCTGGGTTAGGTATTCTGAGCTAGTGTGTGGAAGCTTCAAATGCTCATATGTCCTGAGATGGTGGATTAAAAATCCCCCAATGTGACCCTATAAATGTAGAATCAAGTTTAAAACGGTAATCTGTCCACTTAGTACTTGCGTTATCAAAGGGTTTGATAGTATTTCTGTCTTAAAAATATGTTTCAAATGGCCAGATATTTTTTTAATTAATCTCATTTTCTGGAAAAGGAAAAATAAGTCCTTTATCTTCAGCTTTCTCAAGCACAATTTTGGTCCTGGCAGGATCCTAATACAGTTATTGGGAGTATTGAGATGGGGTGAGGGAACAGAAAATAGAGTAAACTGTCCATGGACTGAAATAATTCAGTAACATAGCTTCACAATTTAATAAGGTGATAAAAGGAACTGGTGATGTGTTCAGCATTGACAGCTTGAAGGATAGATGTGTTGACTAAAGGAATAACAAACCTGAAACTTTCACCTGAAATTTCATTTTGGTTTGGGCCTTCAGAGATGTGCTTGTATTTTTACATAACCCAAAGGCACAGGATTGTTAATTCCAATCTAATTTTAACCGTCAATTACTTGTCCAATTCTTGAAGATACATGAATACTCAGGCAATCTCTTACAATTGTTGACAGTCACAGTAGAAAACAGCATCTAAATTCAGAACTCTGTAGATGCCCATATGCTTTTGAAAATGGTTACCGTGTTCAAATTACTTCAAGAACTCAGAACAATGCTAGTCTTGTTTAATATAAAATGTATTTTCCTTAGATTTCTGTCTTATTTTATATCTATTTTCTTTCCTAGATTATAGCTATTCTGTGTTCTGTGCGTACACACATTTCTTGTCCCCAAGATTTTTGTGTTCTCATATTTCATTCTTTTTTAATTCTATAAATCTTTCATTGGAAATCATGTATTACAGCCCATTCCTGAGCTGACACGTACGGGGACGGCGGGGAAGAGGCTCAGCAGCACCTCTTCCTAAGCTGTTTCCCCGACGCCATTAAACAAAAAAAGCCATTTCGCGGCTTTTTTTTTGTTTAACTGGGGCTTTTTGCCCCACTGAAAACAGCGAGGCTGCGCCTGCTAAATAGCAGGCACAGCAACACTGTTCCGGCCGCCTGCGCAAGTGGCCAAAAGGGGATAGGGAGCCGCCAAACCAGCGGCTCCTCCCCCCGCCCAGCCCCCAGAACGCCCCCCTGCACTGGCGTGGCCTCTCCACGCCATTGCCGGTGCAATGGAGAGGCTGCGCCGCCGGCGTGAATGCATGTAAACGCGTGATTACACGCATTTACACAGGCGGCGAGGTCACGCTGCCTCCTAACAACTTTCGGCCCCATTCTCAGGAATGGGCTGTTAGTCTTCAAACTTTTGCCATGGGCTTCCCAATGTGCAACATCATACCTGTTCTATGAATTTACCATATATATATATATAAGATATGATAATGTTTATTGGTTATGGCTGAAGGCCATTATAATCTCTCATATAAAATCTAGTCACAAATAATAACATTAAAATAATCTGACCAAAATACAGTATTAATTAAATTCATTAAATGCCCTGATTAAATACAGCTTTAGCCCAACTTTTCCTGGCCGCTAAGACAAAGAGTGACACTTTATTGGAGACAATTGGATCGGCGTCTGAGAGGAGAAAGAGCAGCTTCTCAGAATCTGAAAAGAGATTTAGGTCATTTAGAAGTTCTGTACGAAATTTAGTTCTGGGCTCTGTATAAAGAGGACAGAATAGAATATAATGCATTAGGTCCTCTGGAACTGTGGCTCCATCAATGCGTAAACAGTGTTTGGGAGAAACATCCAGCTAGCAAAGCCGTTGGCATGGTTTAAAGCCAGATTGAGGTAAAAGCTATACTGAGATTGTGGAAGGGGATACTGACCAGACATGACATGATCCCTTTTAAACTGTTTAAATCATAGGAAGAATTTGGACTGAAAGATTAATTGCCAGTCTGATGCAGCATCACACTTAAACACCCTATCATGAATGTTGGTACATACCCTGGGCGTCATCTGATATGGAGTAGCAATGCAGGTACCATATGTATCTGTCTGGCCTCTTCTCCACAATGACCTGATGCAAAGGACAAGGTTCCTGTATCTCTCTCTCTCTGTCCTTCTCTCAAAGCAAAACTTCTTAAAGGAAATCTTCCCACCAAAATAATTGGTAGTGGTAGGGATTGTGCAATTCCCCCCAAGGTTGGGGCATGACCCATTTGTGAACCCCAACCAACCAATGCTAATCTGATTCACCAATGGGTACATAAAATGAATCAAACAGTCATATATCCTTCCCTTGGCTTTTGCCATCATCCTTAGTTTTAATATTATTATAATAAAAATTCTCTTTTGCAAATCAGATGCCTATATCACTTGAATTCTGATTCTAAGGTTTGTTGTAAATTTATTTATTTAAAAATATTTTTATGCTGTCTTTCCACCCAGTTCTATGGTCATAAGGTCAGAAAACTGTCAAAACATTAAAATAAAAATGTAAAATGCATATATATGAAATAATAAAAGTAATGCAACAAAACATATATATGCACATAAATGGGAAGGAGAGTCAATAAAGGTCACTAAGGGAACGCCAAACAAAACAGAAAAGTCTTTACCTGATGGCAGAAGACAATGATAGTCGGGGACGAACGCATCTCCCTGTAGAAGGAATTGCAGTATTTTGGTATCATGATGAAGATCTCCCATTCTCAGGTTGCCCCTGTCTAATCTAAGATGGTGAGACCCAAAGATGGGCCTCCAAACACAACAGTAGTGGTGGGATACGTTCGAATGCCAGTAGATGGTCCTTAAGGTATGCTGGCCACAAGCCATCTAGGGCTTTAAAGGCCAATACTAGCACCTTGAATTGGTCCAAGAAATAAATCTGGAGTGAGTGTAGGTAGAACAAGATTGGAGTCTTAGAACAAGACTGGGGCTATGGTTCAGTGGTAGAGCCTCTGCTTGGCATGCAGAAGGTCCCAGGTTCAATCCCCAACATCTCTAGTTAAAGGGACTAGGCAAGTAGGTGATGTGAAAGACCTATGCCTGAGACCCTGGAGAGCCAGTCTGAGTAGACAATATTGACTTTGATGGACCAAGGGTCTGATTTAGTATAAGGCAGCTTCATGTATTCATGTGAGTGATATGGTCTCTACAACTCACTCTAGTCAGAATTTTTGTTGCAACATTCTGCACCAGTTGTAACTTCTGAACACTCCTCAAGGACAACCTCACATAGACCACATTGCAGTAGTCTAATCTAGATGCAGGGCATTCACCACAGTGCAAGATCCTTTTCCCCCTGGAAAGGCTGCTGCTGCCTCACCAGCCAAAGCTGGTGGATGGCACTCCTAGTCGCGTCTGCCACCTGCTTATCTAACAGGAGCCCTGGGTCCAGCAACACCCCCAAGCTATGAACTTGTTTCTTTAGGGGGAGTGCAACCCCATCCAGAACAAGAGAAATCTCATTCCCACCAGTACTGCCTCCATTTTGTCGGGATCAAGTTTCCTCCACTCCAAAAGTGTCTTCAAGGCTGCGGTTCTTGGTTTCCACAACCTCCCTTGGATTCTCTGGAAGTGGCTTCATATACATGTTTAAAAGTAGGGAAGACAAGATGGAATCTTGTGGGACCCTGTAGACCAGAAGCTAAGGAGTTGAGCTGCAGTCACCCAGCTCCATCCTTTGTGAACCTACCTTTCGGGTAGGACTTGAAACTACCACAGAACAGTCCCTCCCAGTCCCAACCCTTAAAGGCAATCCAGAAAGATAACATGATTGATGTTATCAAAAGCTGCTAAGAGGCCTGGGAGGATCAACAGTGTGGCACTCCCCCCATCCATCTCCCAGCACAAGTCATCTCCCAGGGCAACCAAAGTTGCTTCCATCCTATAATCAGGCCTGAAACCAGATTGGAAAAAATCTAAACAATTAATTTCATCCAGGAATGCTTGAAATTGTCCAGCTACCACTCGTTCAATCAACTTGGTCTAGAATGGTACAATAGAGGAGCAGAGCACAGGTTTGGATGTGCCAGTGCTTTGTGCTGCCATCCAAGGCCACTAGAACATTCTTCCCTAACACTGTTACAGGTGTGTACTAGCAGTTACCTGCAGGAAGAAGACTAAGGTTGGGTTCCAGGAACAGTGTCTCAAATGGCATTGTTGTGTCCCTCGTGTCTTGTTGCACTAGGGTGCTGTTCTAGCTGTTCTGCCAAAGGTGCTCAAGTGGAGGACTGGAATGATTAGTTAGTCTAAATTTTCAGATGTTTTGTTCTGATCTTTAGCTAATACTGTAGACAAGGTATTTACTTAAAGATCAAACATCTTCACTTGTTTGCCACCCCAAGTCTTTTGCTTGAAAATACAGGGGCACAGTACTGCTCTTCTGCTTTATTTGTGATTTTTTTTTTGCCTGTTTAGGGAACTGCTAATAATACAGTTGCTATTTCTATGGATTGTGTAGCAAAGCCACTGAATTATGGGATATATGTCTTGCAGCAATATCACACATCACTTTTTATTAACCTTTGTTGTCTTGCTGTGTAATAACATGTCATGTCTGCAAACCAAGATGATTTGAAGCCCCTTTTACATTCCATTATATTTTTTTACATGAATGAATTATATATCTTGGCTGTCTGCCTCAATCTAGATATGTACCAGTCAGAAGCTGTGCAGCACTTTAAGGGGGAAAGTGAGTGATATTGAGACTCAACTACCAGCGCTTCTTGAAGCCAAAATGCTTGCTGTATCAGGTAATTTTTGATAGGATAAGAGGATGCAACAATCTTACATGACTGTGAATTTTTTATCATAGCCTAAATGCGGAAAAGCAATCTGCAGTAAGTTACTGAAGCTTACATCAGCTTTGTTTTATAAACAAATGAACTAAGGTCTTAGAATTAACGTGTATCAGGTTCAAATTATACTTCACTGGAAAACAATGTTTGGCAGCATTGTGCTTAGTTAGATCAATAGACAGCTAATGTTGGCAGCCAAAGAGCAATTTGTCTTAGCAATGACTGGGTGTTAATCACAAGCAAAATATTGCTATGTGAATCTGAATTTCACAGCATAGGTAGCTATTATGAATCTTTAAAAAAACGTAATAGCTTTTCATGCTATAAACTTCCGATTATTGTATTCCCTTGCTTTTTGTTGTTGTTGTTGAGGAAGGTGAGAAAGAAAGGATTTTGCACAGTTGTGATTACAATTGGTTGGATTGACAGGCAGAAAATCTCTCCATTGGGCAAAGGGCCAGTGCCATGAATGGGGTGTACAGTGGTCTCCAATCAAGGAAAAATGTTGTGTTGTATTTTATGAATGCCAAGTGTCCTTGCAGTAACTATTTTCCATTCTAAGTAACTCTATTAATTAAGGGAGGTTGGAGAAGTGAACAATGTGCATGCCCAATAGGAGTTTAATTACATGGCGTCTGAATGCAACCTAGGCAACATGGTATAGCCTGATCTCACCAGATCTCAGAAGCTATGCAGGGTCAGGACTTGGATGGGAGACCACTGAGGAAGACTCTGCAGAGGAAGGTAATGGCAAACCACTTCTGCTTCTCACTTGCCTTGAAAGCCCCTTGCTGGGGTAGCTATAAGTCAGCTGAGACTTGGCAGCTCTTTATACACACACATTAGTCTGAGATTTCTGCTACAGGCAGCCCATTTCTGAAGGGGGTGGTGGATCTGTGGTGGCTGGGAACGGCACAGCCACGCCACCTCCTCCAAGGCTTCCTGGCTGCCGTGGAGGCAAAAAAAGCCTTTTAGAAACGTCTGAAATTAAAATAAGGGGAAAATGCCCCATAGAGAACAGTGAAACTGCACCACCGAAAAAGGTGGCGCAGCCCTGCTGCCACTCAACCTAGGAAAGGTGTTGATACAAAATATCATCTACAGACAGAGAAATCAACAAAGTCAATCAGCAAATCCTCCAGAGCAGGGGTCCCCAATCTTTCGGAGTCTGTGGGCACCTTTGAAATTCTGACACAATGGTGAGAAAAACTGCAAAATGGCTGCAGCAAGAGGAGGAGCCAGTCTTAAAAAGTGAGGGAGTGAGGTCATGCATAATTCTGATAGTAATTCTTCAACATTTCAAGTAGAAGCTCTGTTTAACAGGATACCCTTTAAAACGAACTTATTGTTTAAAAATATTTTCTTGCATACATATAGCTTACCTTCAATCATGCAGTGCAGTGCTTGTGCTGTGGTGGCAGCTGCTGCTGAAGCAACTTTTAAAACATCTGCATAGCCAATCAGATTTGCAGTGGCCAACTGGAAGCCCTGCTGGGCAAAAGCCCCACCTGCCATCACCCGCTTCGTAAAAACAGGAAAGGTGTCAGAGGGTGCCATGGTACCTACGGGCACCATGTTGCTGATCTCTGCTCCAGAACATTCTGGAAATCAACTGAAATTATTATAGACCATCTTAATGAGTTCTTCATTCAGGTTTAATGTGCTAAGATGTGCACTTTGATAACATAAGGACTTGTCTTTACCCATAGCCCCCCCAGTTCCAGTTCCTTGGCTTGCAAAGAACATTAGCATCACTAACATATTATGATAAATCCACAGTGGATGTTGAAACGCCTGGACTACAGCAGGCAAATGAACTTCAGCATAGATGTTCAAGCCTGCTGCCCAGTTCAAGAACCTGGCCTGAAGTTCTGCTAAGTGAAGGAGTGGGCAGCCTAGGTACAGAATCCACAGTTTTTTTCCACCGGGGTACTCACCATTAAGAACATACCCAATCTCTAGATTCTGCTACAAAATTCCTGGTACAAGCATTTGAATCTTTCCTCTGTAGCCTGGTACAAAAGTGAATACAATGTCTGCTTGGTTAGTACTGCCAGTTGGCAGTTGGACATTGGTGGAATGACTCCTGATACTTACTGCTACTTAGAGTAGTTCACAAACAAGATTACATCCATGTGTTTTAGTAGTAAAGGAGGACTGTACCATATGTACACTATGGTCTTTTCATTGCTAAAAATAATAACTGCTGGGATAGAATATGATGGGTTTTATCATATCACAGTAACCATAGTACCACAATTGTTTGTTATAGTATGAAAGATATTGGAGAAAAAGAAAAATTGCTGGTGACTTTTATGTAGATAGATACTTGAATGAGAACTGGCTCAAGATGCTAGTAAGTAATATCCATTCTGGTAAAAATCCCAAAGGAATGTTAATAAAAGAACTCCCCCCCAGTAGTTATATAATTGTTATTTAAAATAATAGCCAACATAATTGCGTGATTATTCACAATTTTTGAAGAAATGTTTCAAATGTTAGAAATGGCTGAATGTTTTCCTAGCAAGATCTGACAAGTCTTATCTGAAATGGTTCTGTGTGGAGATGTGACAAGGAAGTCAAGAACGTAATAAATTATTATGTGCAATTTTCATAAATATGTCAATGAGATGGAGAATTGTACGGTAATAATGTTATTAACTGGATGTTTTGCCTTCAAGTATATATATTTCCAGACCCCCAAATTACCATTGTCTTTTTTTTTAATGCAGAATGACATTGTTATTTTGAAATTTTATCAGTGAGACCGATCTATTTGTATGCTTTAAAAGCATCCCTCATGTGGCATTTAGGAAGTGCCAGTTTTAGTTACCGTGATTGAGGTCAGGAGTTCACTGCTGGCACTTTAAGAGAGTGGTTTGCTGATCTCTTGATGAGTTCTTGATTTTTCATCACAGACTTGAAGGCTGCATAAGGCAGATTTGCCTCATGGGCATGTATTAGAGGCAAAAATGCTTATAAATTATTAACGAAGTTACTGTGCTTATTTCATCATAGCTTCAAGCTTTGATATTAACTTTCCCTCTGAGAATTAATAATCATTCACAAAGTATAAAAGTTTAATAGACAGCCCGATATCTTCTTTCCCCTAACTCTTACAAGACGGATGAAGATTAGGCTGCAATTTTTAATTAAGGGCAAACTAGCCAGTGATTGTTATGGACACACACACATCTTCCCCGTTCTCATACAGCAGGGGATGGATTGGGATCATATTTTAACAGCAAAAAGAGACCATGATGGGAAAAGGGCACTGACCTCGCACCCCCTACCCCCCCTTCAGCCATTTACTGCAACCCCTTCTTTTTCTTCAAGGTTCTGGGTTTGTTTTTTTTAGTTGTGGTGTGTGTGTGTGAGTGTTGCCAACAGGAACCTTTTTCTTCAGTCAGGCTTTATTGCTATGTGTGCCTCCAGCAAACAAAAGCAGAATGATGCACCTTGTAGGGAGAAGCTGTGTGGCACATGTTATTCCTCAACCGCTTCACTATACACAATGTTATTAACAAGGCTGTTCCAGAATAAGAAGCTTGAGGGCTGCAGTTTAAGACCGGGACACCCACTATATGTAAAATTTGTGCACGTGCAATATATACCAACTTCAATATGTAATGGAGACGGAGGCCGTTAACACGTGGTCTATTTTAGAATTGTTTGTCCCTCCTCTTAGCGCCCCTTTCGATCACGCATTCAAAAAATTGAACGCGTGTACCGATAAGGCATGCTGCTGGGGAGAGAGAGAGGCGAAGGGTCCGGCGGCGGGTGGAGGCGGCGGCATGGCTCTGGGCTCCTCCACCACATCATCCCACCAGAGGTGAGGTGAGGAGAATCCAGCAGCGGGGAGGCGGCGACATGGCTCTGTGCTCCTCCACCACGCCGTCCCACCGGAGGTGAGGTGAAGCTGGCGGCGGGTGGAGGGGGAGAGTTGGGGCATGGGGTCCGGGTGCCGTAAAATTACCTCTGCTGCTGCTGCCCGGTCTGCCAGTGGCTCTCCTCCGGCTGGGAGTTTTCCTGGAAGCTTAACGCTCTGGCAAACTCTCGCCATTGCAGCGGGGCTTGAGTTTAAGTCGCGATAACAAAGCGACTCAAAAACCCGGGGAAGCTCCGGGATGGGCCGGGTCGAGCGCACAGACCGGAGACGGCCATGCGTGTTGACATGGCAGATTCGCTGCATGCCCGGGAGTTTCCCCGGACAAAATGGCCATGCGTTAACTGCCTCAGTTTCAGAGTCATTCATATAAATTATTGTGGTAATGTGGGAGCCTGCAAGTTAATGCAATTGTTGTAATTAATACATTTTTTAAAAAATAACCATAAATACCTTTTTAAAATCATCATGTTGACAATATGAATGAACCAAAAATAACGCAAATCCTGTATCGCTATTGTGTGGAGCACAGAAGTTTTGGGTAATGTATATTATGGAAACTTAAAAAATGGAGGTTTAATAGAGTTTTCCCTTCATTTCTCAACTTTCCCCCTTCATTTCACAAGTCAGGTTGTATTTTATGTACCAATAGCCATTTAATTTTCTGGGTTTTTTATGCTAACCTGGTGAGGAATCATTGTTTTTTGTTTCCTTTTTGTCTTTCTCTTCAATAATGTCCCACTAATGAATACACAGGAGGTAATTTCTCTACTGCTAAAGAACTTGTAGAAGAAATTAAGTCATTAACAACTGAGAGAGAACAACTGAAGGGACTTCTCAATGAATGGTTGGTACTGAGTGCCAGAAACGTCCAAAAATTAGAGAGAATGAAAGAAGGTTACAAGAAGCTGAAGGAAGAAATGGAGCAAGGGGAGGCTGCCTTTGGTAAGTAGAACAGTTTGCCAGCTGTTGGGGTGAAAAAGGCCTGGCGTTTGCTGTTCTGTGTACCATCCAGTATTATGCCTGATTTGATGAACAGTCATCTAATTTATTAGACACAGTCACAAAAATAACTCTTTGCTGGGTAATTCTGGCAGATATATATACTAGAATGCATGTGCTGTCAGCCTCAGTCTTTGTCATTCTTGAGTGGCATTTTTTCGTTAGCTTTGTATATATGTTGATGGTATCGCTTGTTTTACCACCCTTGGCTCTTTGTCTTGTAGCTGCATAGGGCGATACCTGCTATCTTATAATGAGAATATCCTCTGAATTCATGGTGCTTTCAAAATGATGTCGAATTCTGCATGGGTTTAAGCCATAGAAAGAATAGGATGCTATTGTAGCAGCAAACCCTGCAAGAATTCCTTATCATCTTTGGGTTTGTGCTGTCTAAGCCCATTGTATACTTGGAAAATAAATATTTGGAAAACAAACAGTCCGCCGGTGTGGTATAGTGGTTAAAAGCATAGGACTTTAATCTGGAGAACCAGGTTTGATTCCCTAGTCCTCCATGTGAGTGGCAGTTTCTAATCCGGTGAACTGGGTTGGTTTCCCTACTCCTCCACATGAAGCCAGCTGGATGACCTTGGGCAAGTCACAGTTCTCTTCGAGCTCTCTCAGCTTCACCTGCCTCACAAGGTGTCTGTTGTAGGGGGAGGAAGGGAATAAGATTGTAAGCCAGTTTGATTCTCCTTGAAAGGTAGAGAAAATCACCATATAAAAAGCATCTCCTCCTCCTCCTCCTCTTCCTTATAAGAGCTTAAGACAGATTTATTTATTTATTTTCTTCATTAGTATTGGGTTTATATATTTGGTTACTATAACAAAGTTTGCCCAGTCATGGAAGCGAGATACTGAGTGCAGTAAAAAAATCAGTCCTCCCAAGAAGTAAATTGCAAAAAAGTAAAACGTACATTTATTCAAGTAGATTCTGTTCACATTCTTGTTGCGGTTGATAAAAGAAATAAAAAGACTAATCTAAAGAATACATTTTCCCTATACCAGTGGCTAGCTAATCCAGCGTCACGTGCGTGCAAGTATGATATATTGTTTCTACAGGAGAGACCTGTAGAACCATCTGCCTCCATGCAGGTCCATGTGGAAAAAGGTGAGAGACAATGGCTACTGAGAGAGAAGGAGGAGGGGTCAGAGGGCAGTCCCCAGGTCCAGACAAAGAGGAGCATCCCATTTAAGAGATAACACCTACACACTTAAAGTAAATTAGCGCCCCCCCAATGTCCAGGCATGCTGAGTCACTCTCACTCCAACAATTAGTACCCTGCCTTTCTCCACAATAAGGACACAGAATGCCCACAGGGCCACAAAAACATGAGGCAGCCAAAGCAGACTCAGCAGAATAGGGCGCTGAGAGGCAAG
Organism: Euleptes europaea; assembly: GCF_029931775.1. Taxonomy (NCBI): domain Eukaryota; kingdom Metazoa; phylum Chordata; class Lepidosauria; order Squamata; family Sphaerodactylidae; genus Euleptes; species Euleptes europaea. Next base: position 24,546,143 of record NC_079318.1, read on the forward strand.
CAACGATGCTGAGTTAGCTCGAAGCCACCATAAGTGAACTGATTACAAGGGGTATGCTGTTCTGCTCACAGAGCCTATTGACAGAGTTGTTGCACTTGGCGATGTCATCTCATGCCTTGAGTATTAACGAGCCAAGAAAACGGGCTCTCCATGGCCCTTCTGGACTATTCTGGCTTGTTAATTGGTGAAGATGACCATGTCCTCAGCTAGCTGAGCACATTAGTGTTTGCATGAGGCTTCAGCCTGAGCTTATTTGTACCACGTGTCTTGCAGTCTTCTGTAGAAGGTGCTAGCTATTCTCCTTTGCAGGATGAGATAGGAATTGCAGGCAGAGTATTAAATGTTGGTGGTTTCCACCCAGAGACAGGCTCGTGTGCTTCTACATCGTGTGCTTCTATGTTGTGTGCAATGAGGCTTCTGCGTATTAGGTTTTCCCAGTTTCCTTCCCCGGTCCCCTGGCAGTGGCCATCCCCTCTTCCCTGGGCCATTGGGGCTTTTTCAATTTTTGTAAAAAACGAGGAATTGAATATTGGTACGTTCATATACCATTATAATAATTTTTAAAAATTGTGTCTCTATGACCTATTGTTGCAGAGATATGACTTTCCCCTTATATCTTTGCAACAAAGGGGTTGAGAGGCTTACTTTAAAAAAGAAAGCAAGCAAGCTGGGAATTCAGAGAACCTGATACATGGATTGTTATATCAGTATAATGATATTCAGTTGCCGATGTTAAAAAAAACCTAAAAATGCCACCACCCCCATGGTGGGGGAGGAAATCGCCACTGTGGTGTCACGAAAAATAGTTGCCAAGTGGGTAGGAAAATCCAAACTTTCTCACTGACATGGCAGCCACCCAGACTTTTCTGCGATCTTTCCTGAAACTTTGCTGCAAAGCAAGTTTGAGAAAGATGGGAGAAAAGCTGAGGAAACCCCAGGAAGTGCACAAATGCACCACCGTACTGTGGGGAAGCAGGGAAAAAATCCACTTCCCAACAGCATTGACCCTGGGACAGATAACCTGTGTAGAAATGGCCATTACTTGTCAAAGGAGTGTCTCCTAAAGAGGGTGGGTTCCACCATGCATTTGAGCAGCTTGAAGCTGTGTACTTCTTTGGAAGGTTGGGATTCTTTTCTTAGTTTACCACAGGCTTTCTAGATACTAGGTTGTGAGCTGGAGGATAGTTCCATAGTAAGATTGCTAAGTTGTTTCCTAGGTGACCAGACAAAGGCAAAGATATTTTAGTTGGCTGCTAAAGAAATGTAATGTAACAGCTCTTTTGACTTCTGTATATGTAACAATCGTTCTGATTTTTCTTCCTGATTTATATAAATAATGCACACAAATCCATTTTCCTTCAGTACATGAATGGAGGAACAAATTAATGCAAGTGGGTATTCCTCTGCTAGACAAGCATTCAATGTACTAAAAATGTAAAGATCTAGAAATCTTTTAGAATGTAATGTGGAAATTAGTTTGGTTTCCGAGTAGATGTCGGATCTTTGATCTATCGTATTGATGCTAGGCTCTCTGTGTTCTGTAAATTTTGGAGGGGAAATGGCCATCTGATAGTTTTGTTCCACCTGTAAAAGCTATGATGAAAGATTTCCAGACTGATTATTGGATTCAGGGAAATTTATAAAACAATTTTGGGTGTTGTGTGAGGGCATCTATGGAGAGGAAAAATCTATGGATGCACGCCACATTTGGATCATATCTGCTATTTGCTTGTCTTTTAGTAGTTATGGTATAAACTAATTACGGAGCTCACAAGCATGTATGTCAGGTTTTTTTGTGTGATTTTCACAAGTGATTGCAGATAATATGTTCTCTGGTGGAGTACAAGCTGCTCCAAGCAGTATAAATAATTAAAATGTGTGATTTCCTTCTCTCTTTCTCACTTTCCCTCCTTTCCAACCTTACCTCCTTTGTCATAGATGGCATATCTCTCTTTAGGCTATGGTAATTTTTTTTAGGTCTGATTATATTAAGCTTGTGATGGGTGGAACAAATTTAGCTGAAAACAAACCTATGGTGGTGGCGTCCTTAAAATGAAATGGCCCATAATACTGTAATTACTGTGTTCATTAATGCTACTGATTTCATTTTTCCTGTTCATCATTCTATTAGACGAACTTTATGCTTCTTATTAGACAGAGGAAATTTAGTTTCATGGTCTAGTTGTTATGAATATTTCTTCAGTGACTGATGCAGCATACATTTTCATGAGGTGACAACTCACTCGTTTTAACAGCTAATGGGTTGGATTCTAGTAACGTGCTCAAGAAGCAAGTCTTTTCCTTCTTCTGCCTTCCTCCAGTGGCTCCTTAAGATCCCACAAAAAACAGTGAGAAGGGGATCAGGAGAATTTGCCCCGGTTTCTTCTTCTACTGATAGAGCAAGCATGCTGAACTGGCAAAAGATGGAGAGTGAGCGGTTCTCCATGCTGTGACTCCCAGTTCCTCTTGGAATTTTGTCCAAAAGACTTGCCTGTCTTCAAGTATTGGCTTTTTGGAGGACTTAGAGGAATCCTTGTAACAATCACAGTATCCCTATACTGCCTCAGTTCCTCTTGGAGATAGTGGCTTGTCTAAGGCTACTGTGACGGATAAGAGGTCAACCAGCAGCAAGAGCTGACTGGCCAAGAGTGAGCTGACACTTGGAGCTGAGAGAGTAGAAAAGGGCAAGAGTCCAGTAGCACCTTAAAGACTAACAAAAATATTTTCTGGTATCTGAAGAAGTGAGCTGTGGCTCACGAAAGCTCATACCCTACGAGAAAATATTTTTGTTAGTCTTTAAGGTGCTACTGGACTCTTGCCCTTTTCTACTACTGCAGACGGACTAACACGGCTACCCACTGTGAGCTGAGAGAGAAGGAGAAAGCATTCGAAGTTTGGGACCCAGCCTGGATAGAAGGCTGTGAAAGTAGTCGAAGCGTGGAACCAGCCTGAGAGGAGGCTGAGAAAGTAGTGGAAGCTTGAGGCCAGCCAGAGAGGGCTGTGGGAGATTCAGAACTTGGTAGCGAGACCGAGCGGAAGCCAGACTATACTTTGTGAACCTGAGGGGTTCAGTGAAAGCCAAAGCTATTGACACATGCAACCTGTGGGAGTGACAGGAGTGAGAACTGGGTTAGAGAGGGCCCATTCTCACGTCACAAGGGGAATCAGTCTCTGAGGTAGAGCTATTCCAGTAGCAGGGAGGTGTGGTGGATTACAACCACTAAGGTGGGGGTAGTCAGAGAGAGCTAGGCTGGGAACAGAGTGAGAGTCTGAAGCTGAATGACAGACTGAGAGTCTGAACTTCTGAATAATAGTTCTGTGAGGTAGAACTAAGCTTGAGAACTGAGAACTGAAAGTAACTTGAGTAAAGGGAACATCTAAGCTATTTCTCTGAAGCAGTCTTGCTTGTATCAATTCTAACTCTGAGTTTTCCCTCCAAAATATTCTGCCTTTTCTTAAAAACCAATCTCTGTAAGTTCAGTTGAATAAACTTCCCTCTTTTGTCTGTTTAAGTGGAAAAGCCTCTTGTCTCCTATTTCTCACTGAGGTAAATACGGGTGTGGGACTGGAGGAGAAGAAGGAAAACAATTCTCCTCACAAATATACTCAGGCCAACACCTTTTCCCCTCAGCATATATGTCCGGGCTGCGTGAGTGGGATGTTGAAGTGGTTGGAAGGGGTGTGTGTCATAGCTACCTATTAAATTCACGACTAGGAAGACGTTTACACCCAGCACTTTCTGGCTGAGAGCTCAACCTTTTAGCCACAGTGCTAGAGTAGACTAGAATATGGTTAAGTCTTGTACCCTGATTTTTGCAGGCTGTGACAGAAAACTGGTAAGTAAGGTGGGCTTGGGGAGAATATATTGGTCATCATTAGCTAGAGTGTGTCATGACATATTTGAAAAGCTCTTCAAAGAGCAATTTATTAATTTTTTTATGTACAAGTTTTAGTAACCCAAGTAAAAAGAAAGCACATTCAATAAAACAAAACGAATAAACAATTAAAAAAAGAAATAACATTCAATAAAACAAAATGTGGTTTTAATAGGGTTGTGCTCTTACAATGTCATAATGATCTCAACCTGAGTCTAGTAGCACCTTAGAGACCAACAAGATTTTCAGGGTATAAGCTTTTGAGAATCAACGGTCCATTCATCAGATGATATCTGACAAAGGGTGCTTTGCCTCTCAAAAGATTATACCCCCAAAATCTTGAGGATCTCTATGGTGCTATTGGACTTGGATCTAGCTGTTCTCCTGCAGACCAATGTGGCTACCCTCTGAAACAATGTTGATCTCAGTAGATCAAAAAGTAAAATGTTAGAAGAGACCCATTTCCCTTGTTACAACTGAGAAACTAAGGTTATTATCCATTTGAAGGTACTTTTTGATTTAGAGCAGTGCTTAAAGTATGAGAAAATATGACAAGAGGGATAGTTTCATTTCAAAGTGTCCTGTGGCACATTCATCCTGATTGTTGTAATGAAGTGGGTTGACTTTATGTTGGCTGAAAAGAGTGGGATGGTTTTAGGTCTGCCTCCCTTTCCGATTTCAAGCACTGTTCCAGTTAATGCTGTATCCAGAATGTTCCCCAGATAGTTTGTTAAAGTGCATCAGTGCCAGAATATGAAAATTCAGGATATGACACCCCCTACATAAAGAATCTAAATACAAATGCAGCTTCATTTCTCAAACTATTTTATTTATTTATTTATATTTTATATTTATATCCTCCCCCCACTACAGTGGGGCTCATAGAAAAAGGGGGGCAGGTAACAACGTGTCAAGTAAACATTTTAAAACAGAGATCGTTAAAATAGATTAAAAATCTTTAAATAATACAAATAATAAAGATGGCGCCCTAAACTCCCAGCACAGCTGACTCCCAAGAATAATGGATCCTCTACAAAGCAAGTGGCAAGGGGCAACAAGGGTGGGTGGGGGCTCTGCCTGGTGACCGGTGGATGTAATAGAGCAGCCCTGTAATGATCATGCAAACTAAAGATTTATTGTGAGATTAAACAGCATTGCTGAGGGAGGCCAACCCTGACTTAGTGCCTCTTTGGAAGGAAACAAAACCGAAGATTTACACAGCTGCTGGAAGTGTGGTTTTTATATCAGTGAATCAGTTCAAACGAATAAGGAGACATGGCGGCATATAAATAAAGAAACAGCATTAATCAGTTAATTCACTTGGAAAAAATAAATATTGCCAAAGGACTGTAGATAAGCGTACAGTAGATTCAGTCCAATGCCATTTTAGTTGCTAGTGAAAGAGCCAAAAGGAGGAGTCCACTGACACCAACCCATTGTAGTCCTCTCCTTCCCATCAGGGATGGGTAGCTGAACAAGCAAAGAATTCTTTTTAGCTCCCCAAACTATTAACCAGCGTGCTGTAGTGGTTAAGAGCGGTGGACTCTGAGCTGGAGAGCTGGGTTTGATTCCCCACTCCTCCTCATGAGTGGCGGTGGCTAATCTGGTGATCTGGATTTGTTTCCGCACTACTACATATGAAGCCAGCTGAGTGACCTTGGGGTAGTCACAGCTCTGTTAGAGCTCTCTCAGCCCCACCTATCTCACAGGGTATTTGTTGTGGGGAGGGGGAGGGAAGTTGATTGTAAGCCAGTTTGATTCTGCCTTAAGTGGTAGAGAAAGTCTGCAAATCAAAACCAACTCTTCTTCTTCTTCCTCTTCCTCTTCCTCCTCCTCCCCCTCCTCCTCCTCTTCTTCTTCTTCTTCTTCTTCTTCTTCTTCTTCTTCCCCCCTTAGCCATCATCATTAATAAGTGAGATTGGTCTGCAGTTTTCATGCGAGAAAGGACCTTTGCCCAACTTTAACAATCCAGAAATACATGATTTGAACACATGAAACTGCCTTATACTGAACCAGACCCTTGGTCTATCGAAGTAAGTATTGTCTACTCAGACCGGCAGCGGCTCTCCAGGGTCTCAGGCAGAGGTCTTTCACATCACCTGCTTGCCTAATCCCTTTAATTGGAGATGCCGGGGATTGAACCCAGGACCTTCTGCATGCCAAGCAGATGCTCTACCACTGAGCCACAGCCCCTTCCCAAGGCTGTTGCTTTCAATGGTTAGAAATACATCTGTTTCTCCAGTGGAAAGAGTGTTACTTTGGAATCCCTTTCACCTCCAGCAACCTTTTTTGTGAGAGGTTGCTATACCAACCTAATCTTCACAGAAAAACCCCGGCAGACATGTATGGTAGCGTCCAGAGTTTCAGGCATGTACTGATAGGTCAGCACAGCACGTGTCCCTCTTCCTTGTACTCTTCCTTGCTAAGCTACAGAAAAGTGAGGGGTTTTCTAGAGGCTGTATAAAAATCTCTAGGCTCCAGTGGCGTTACTTGGGGGCAGAGGTGAGCCTAGATGCTGCTCTGATTTGAAATTGATCTAATAAAAAAATCAAAACAGTTTACTTCCAGGAGTCTGGAAGACATTAAAACATTTAATTTGGAAAAACAGTGGGAGACGTTTAAAATGGTTGCAAAATGTGGGGTCTTTCTGCCACCTGCTTTTCTACTTTACTATTGTTAAAAATTTTCCTTCGGTGGAAGGCAGCCGAAGTCAAGGGAAGAGATTTAATCACACAATAATCAGGGCTGGAATTTTAAATGGGACACATCATTAGCATGTTAATGAGTTTTCTCGCTTGTTGCCAGCTGCTATGTATAAAAGGTTGCAGAAGTAATTCAGAAATGTGGCTTTGCAAAAAACATTTGTCCTCTGATCTTTATATGCCTTGTGGAAAAGAGCCCACAATATCTTTGAAGAATTTTGCTACCTTGTGAATAAGTGTGGCATCAACTGATTATTTCAGTATATAGGCAACAATCCAGCACATACGAGTAAATACATGCTTTGCCACATTGGGTATAATCCCAATAATCTTGTGCAAATACTGTTAAAATTAACAGGGCTGGTGTTAAGATGTACTCTTGTACACTTAGCATTTATCAGAAGGGGCTTTCATAAGAAAATTTCTGCTGGATTGTCCCTTTTGTCAGCATGCCCCGGTTTGTGCCCAGAATGTTTGGCCCGGTTCAGATTACCATTCCAAACCAGATGTCATCCGTTGTTGGCCCATTTTGGAGCAAAGCGATACAGAGATGGGTGTTTATACGGCTCATTTCAATCCATCTACGAGTCTTTTCTAAAGCGCTCTGGCCAGTTCAAACAGTACTGCGATTGTTTTCCCGCCTTTTTTGCCAGGGCGTTCTTTTCCGTTTTTTTGTGCTGAGATTTGCGCTATAGCCGGCAAAAAAGGCAGGAAACCCATCGCGGTCCTTTCGAAAGTGCTCAAGACAGTTCAAACAGCACATTGCGGAAATTCAGAAGCGCAAGGAAGAACTGAAAGCAGTTTTCATAAAAAGCTGCAGAGCCCCGCAATGCTGACGGGATGCCAGCGGCTTTGTTTGAACAGGTAAAAAAAAAAAAAAATCAATTGGCAGCTGGGAGCCAAACCAGTTTTGCCTGAACTGACGCAAAAAACCCATTAGCAACCTGCTGCCCAAACGAATTATAAAGGCAATTTGAAAAGGGCCTTTAAGTACTCTACTATGGTATGATTTGGCATCTCCTAATCATGTGATTTGTTGTCATTATAAAGCACGAAAATGGCCATTTGAAGTGTGTTTGAGCTCAGCATGCAGCACGTTTGTGCCATTAAATCAATTTAACTCGAGAAGTTCAAGCTACAAAGGAGGGTAATGGTACGGGATTAAACTGTTGTGACCCAGTGTATGAACTTGGCTTGCAGTCCGCTAAAGAAGAACCATACTTGCAGCCAGGACTATCCTGCATGGCTGGTTATGGAAAATGAATATTTCCTTGGTTTGCATAGAACTTTGCCATTTCATAGTTGGCAGCGGGACTTCTGTGCATGTGTGGTAACATGACTCAAGATTAGAGTAAGGAGAAGTAGGGCTGCACCAAACAACGTACCAGCAAACCATAAAAGGGGGAAAAGCCAGGTGGCAGGTGACAGCTTTATGTAAAACCCCTACGCGTTTCGCTGTACTAGTTTCATCAGGGGGATCAGAATTCTTTTGTGCTGAACCTTTCTACAGCAATAATAGCAATTCCTATGGAAAGGTTCAGCACAAAGGAACTTTGGTCTCTCTGATGAAGCTTGTACAGTGAAATTCATAGGGGTTTTACATGACAATATGTCACCTGTTTAAAAAGGTAAAGGTCCCCTGTGCAAGCACCGGGTCATTCCTGACCCATGGGGTGGCATCACATCCCGATGCTTACTAGGCAGACTTTGTTTACGGGTTGGTTTGCCAGTGCCTTCCCCAGTCGTCTTCCCTTTACCCCCAGCAACCTGGGTACTCATTTTACCTACCTCAGAAGGATGGAAGGCTGAGTCAACTTTGAGCCGGCTACCTGAAACCCACTTCCGTCGGGATCAAATTCAGGTCATGAGCAGAGTTTGGACTGCAGTACTGCAGTTTGCCACTCTGCGACACGGGGCTCTGTCACCTGTTTAACTAATGCTAAATTGGAAATATTATGATTCCATCTATCTTAATAAATCATGCAAAAAATCACTTTAGCACGCGTAACAGATGGGTTTCCATCTGACAGCAACAGATTTTGGTCACATTTCTTGACCACTTCTAATTTGAGGGAGGCCCTTGTATTCCTCACATCTCTGCCAACACAGCAGAAGACAGTCTGAAAAAGTCCTTTCTTGCTTCCAACTGAAGTGCTTCCATGTCAAGTAAAAATCTTGCCAGATTTCACAAACGCTCAACAGTAGCTAGGGCAACAGGTTTATTAGCAGTTTACACAGAATGAGGATTTTGTGAGCAGATTTCTCATTTTCTTGCTATGACTTTCTCATTTTGAGTTTAAAAATAAAATTGTACTGTGTTTTGAACAATGATGACTTCCTTTGGTCTAACTTAATAATGTACATTATATCGTGTTCATGGCTTTTCCAAGGGGGTTGCCTTCAGTCCAGGTTGTCGGTCTTCTGCTCTCAACCAGCCTTTCCTCAAAATGAGAGGGAAGGAGGGCATATGATACCCACATGCTTATGTCCTGTCCTCTAGCTTTAAGGACAGAAGCGCAAACAACTAACTTAAAGAAACATTTTTATTGCTTTACATTGTTGCTTTCTCCTCTAAGAATTTAACCGTTAAGAGTGCTCTTAGCATCTATAATCTGCTAAATCCGTACTCTTCTTCCGTACTCCGCCCCCCTTCAGGATTGCATGGTAAAACTCTCTTCCTACTTCATATTTATTCAGGATTTTCTAGAAAATTTCCATAACAACTCCCTATTTACCCCTTTCCTTTTTATCTCCACTCTTTTTTATTGTTGTTGCTAAACACACATGGTAAAAACAATACCTTTAGTTTTCTTTGGTTTCTGCCAACTACGAAAGGATTGTCATATCTTGAAAATAGAATGATACATCTTCCCCTGGAGGGCAAAATGTCTGCTTATCCCATAATACCATAATCTGCTTACGTAATGATGGTTAGGTTAATGGTCTGCTTGGGTGTTTTCAGTAAAAATCATCAAAGAGAATTCAATATCTAATCCTGTCCTACAATAACTATTTCACCAAATATTTGTATCCTTTTTATTTTAATCATGTTTTCCAAACGTTTTAAACCAGGACCTACACATGTTGCAAAGAACCAAAATGTTTTGTGGCACATTAAAAACTAACATTGATTAAAGCATTAATTTTTGTCGTGTACGTATGACATAACACCTCAAAATGAAAAAAAAGAGAGATCACATTGACAAAATTCACATTGCGGCACTTTGAAATGGTGCATCAAATGGTCCCATGGCATGCATTTAATTGTAGCAGATGTATGTTTTTGCACCACTTTTTAATTCTTATACATTAAAATAATAACACAACATTAAATATTTGTAGCCTCATTAGCTGCATATATAATGGCTGCTATTGGTCACAAATTTAAGTTATGTGTGTTGCAGTTAATATTATCTAGACATTTTATACTGTAGCAAACGAACATTTGGCTTCCTACTCCCTTGTGTGCTTACATCTGCAAATGTAATTGGCTTTTCCCATAATATTTAAGTGGAACAAATTCACACTCAACTTAAAGAGGTCTGTATCAAGGTTAATGGAACTGTGCACATTTTACTCTGACAGTGAAACTTCTTCTTTGCATGAATGAAAATACAGGGAAGCTACAGGTGGAACTTAGAATCATAGAGTTAGAAGGGGCCATACAAGCCGTCTAGTCCAACACCCTTCTCAATGCAGGATCAACCTAGAGCATCCCTGACAAGTGCTTGTCCAGCCTCTGCTTAAAGACTGCCAGTGAGGGGGAGCTCACCACCTCCCTAGGGAGCCGATTCCACTGTCGAACAACTCTTACTGTAAAAAATCTTTTCCTAATATCCAGCTGGTACCTCTCTGCCCGCAATTTAAACCCATTATTGCAAGTCCTATCCTAACAGCCCTGCAGTTACTTAAAGAGAGCAATCATGCCCCCCCTCAACCTCCTCCAGACTCAGCATCCCCATTTCCCTCAGGCTCTCCTTGTAGGGCTTGGCCTCCAGGCCCCTGATCATCCTCGTCGCTCTCCTCTGAACCTGCTCCATTCTGTCCACATCCTTTTTGAAGTGAGGCCTCTCGAACCGCACACAATACTCCAGGTGTGGCCTGACCAATGCTGTATATACTGGAACTATGACATCTTGCGATTTGGATGTTATGCCTCTGTTGACGCACCCCAAGATCACATTAGCTTTTTTTGTCACTTCCGATTACAAACCGATTAGTGGCCGATTAGTAGCCAATTGTAAACCGATTAGTAACTGATTAGTAACCAATTGCAAATCAATTAGTAACCAATTGGAAACTGATTAGTGACCGATTAGTAACCAATTAGTAACCGCTTAGTGACCAATTGCAAACCGATTAGTAACCAATTGCAAACCGATTAGTGATTGATTGCAAACCAATTAGTGACCAATTGCAAACCAATTAGTAGCCAATTAGTAACTGATTAGTAGCCAATTAGTAACTGATTAGTAACCGATTAGTAAATCGATTGCAAAAACTGATCAGTAACTGATTGCAAACTAATTAGTGACCGATTGTAAACCGATTAGTAGCCAATTAGTAACTGATTAGTAAATGATTAGTAACCAATTGCAAACCAATTAGTGACCGATTGCAAACCGATTAGTAACTGATTAGTAACTGATTAGTAACCGATTGCTAACCGATTAGTAACTAATTAGTGATTAATTGCGAACCGAGTAGTAACCGATTAGTGACCGGTTGCAAACCGATTAGTAGCCAACTAGTAACTGATTAGTAACTGATTAGTAACTGATTAGTAATAGCCGATTGCTAACCGATTAGTGACCGATTAGTGACCGATTGCAAATCTCCAAGAGGCTTAATGAAAGCTCTCTCAGAGAATATGGGAGTCCATCCGCTCTTGACGGCTGCAGGGGAATTTCCTGCGTCCCTATCCACTGTTTAGGACCGGGTTGGTGTGCTTTTAGCACTCCAAATCTAAACGACTCTTGGTGTCTCTTGGGAGCCCCCAAGAAACAATGGCGCTCGGACCAAACGCTCTACCGGAAGTCCGGTCACCCAGCTGGCTTCATGTGTAGGAGTGGGGAAACAAATCCAGTTTACCAGATTAGCCTCCGCTGCCCAAGTGGAAGAGTAGGGAATAAAACCCTGTTCTCCAGATCAGAGTCCACGGCTCCAAACCACCGCTCTTAACCACTATACCACACTTTGCATTATGCATAAGGATTTCACCCGGGTTGAGCTCAGGGGAGAGGGAAGAATCAGATTAACAGAGGAACGGGAAGGTCTGGGATTTGTGAGGGCTGGCAGCGATATCATCTTTAATGGACGGAAAACTCATGCATAACTCCAAGGAACAACCGAGACAGACCAGGGGCAAACGTGAGTGAAAGTACCCATGCATAAACAACCAAAGTCTGTTAACTGCTGTGATATTTTTCTGCTAAAATTTCAGCAGGAAATGTCATGCAAAGTTATTCAGAACATTACTTCACATAATTTAAAATACCCTTTCATCCTCATTGTCCTGCTAACCTAATATTTCTAAAAGATATTGCTGCTTCTGAATCTTCCTATAACATAAGCCTAAAATATTTTATCTGTTATGCCTGTTTGGAGTGCCAGCAGATTTTTTCTCTGTAATGGCTACAGTAGGATTTAAGAGTCTGTAACTTTCTAGGAATTGTATCCAGTTGTTGTTAGCCAAATTGCTCGGTTATGAATAATTATATGGGAGAATTAGCAAATCAATAATCGGCAATGGGCATAACCGCAGGATCTAAGCCTGTGTCTACCAGAGTCCGTACCATGACCCTCAAAATAAGGCAGAGGCTGTGGATTTAGTTAAAAGGTGTTTACTTGATTATATGTTCACACACAAACAGAACAGATTCTTACAAAACACACACAGAGCCTAGAGAATAAAAGGTGGTAGAGACGTTTGCCAATGTGACCGGTTTCCCTGTGAAGAGGGGCAATACTGCACCTGATCCTGTAGAGGGGACTTCCGAGGTTCTGTGCGGCTAAAGGAGGGGGAAGGGGTAGGGATTCCCGTGGCTTAACCAGCGAGGCTGGAGAGCTGTGTGGTCTGACATTGCTACCCAGACCGACAGAATAACAGCAAGTGTGGGAGAGCGAGAGAGCTTATGGATGAGAGCGACCCCAGTTAAACTTTTTCTGGGGGTGGTGGAGTTGGGTTTACCCCCTCGTGGTTCCCATGGCAAACAAAGGTGGACAAAGAGACCTTAATGGTCGGCTGATAAGGTGGGGCGATGGGCAATTTAGACGGGCTAACTAAAGCTATTGACTGTGCACATTCCAGGAGCATCGGGAGGCTTCAGTAGATGGGGCCATCTGGTCTAAAACAAAAGTTAGCTCAATGTTGTGTCCGGGTGACACATTCCTTTGACACCTGAGGTGCAATCTCTGGCTGCTGCTATCTCGAAGGCTTCCGATGAGCCATTAAGTATGCAAAAGGAGGGTGGGGAAGACTGCGTATGTGTCAGGTTGCCCCTTGCGAAATGACAGCTGCTGGAGGCACGATCTGGGCACAGAGAAAGAAAATGGATTCCCTCTGGTTCTTTCTCGCTAGTACGGGAGCGTACTAGCGTCTGGGCTTGACTTCCGTCTAGAGTGGCGGGTACACGTGTCTCCAGGTAGCACAGGCTTGGGGGAGGGCTACTGCTTGACTACATTGTGGTCCCTCTAAAGGCTGAAGTTAGACATGCAGAGTTGGTTGCAGGAGCACATTTGGATTCATTTTAGTGGTAATGCCTTTCTTTATAGAATATTTATAATTAGGATAACATTCATAATTTTATATGCTGGAATAGAAAACTGAGAAAACTAAGCTCCCTTGGGGTTTGACATTTGTTCTTTTTGTAAATCTGGAATTTATCTGCCATGACAGTTTTGTTTAGTTTATGTTCTATTTTTCAAAACTTTTTTGTGTGTGCAGTATATAGTTTTAGACTTTGAAACCAAATCTCATTAAACGCTTTCCATCATATTGGCCTTTGAGATCATGAACCAAGTAAAGTCTGTTGCATTATTACTATTATATTTGAAGCATCACCTTATTTATTTATTTTAAATCTTATATTCTGCCCTCCCCAGCGGAACCGGGCTCAGGGTGGCTTACATAACATGTAACATTTTCCATATGTAACTGCCAACAGTTGAACATCATTCTCAGAAGTATACATTTGTAATGAACTGTTAATGACAATAAACAGATTTGTTTGCCTGAGTATATATATATATATTACTTATTGAATAAAAAAGCATTCCTAAACTGTAGAGAAATACAAGCTTTTTTTCTGAGTAAACTGCAGAGATTGTCAGCTAACAGCCCATTCCTGAGCTGGAAGGGTAGAAGCGCTTAGGAGGTGGGCAAGGGCCCCTGCCAGCGTCTGGGCCGCTTGCACTGGCACCCGGGCCACTTGCGCTGCCCAGAGTGGCTGGATGCCGGCGTTGGGGTGCTCACGCCAACCTCCGGCAGCGCAGCCCTGGGACGCCAGCTTAGCCTCCCAATGGTGTTCTGACGGTGCACCTCCATGCGCTGTCGTCCCAGGGGGCATTGTGTCAGCTCCTGACCCTTAGAACCAGAAATCACCACAGAGTCATATAGAATCCAAGCAGATGGCTTTTACTGGTCAAAAAGGCAATACAGTGCAAACAGGAAAGTATGGCAGCTATGAGAGTCTCACTAGCTGGAGGATAATATAAGGCAGTAAATGGCGGGAGATTACAAAGCATCAATAACGCACAAGCAGAATACACTTTCCCAGGGGTAGCATTCCCAGGCTTTGGTATGTGAGGTCGACCTTGAGTCTAGACAGTTCAGCACAGATACAGAGGCAATACAGAAACCGAGATAGCAGCCTGACATCCTGCTCCCCTTAAGACCCCCTCCCATTCTGCAAGGGGGCTGGTCTATCCGGGTAGGCAACGTGAAAGGCACTGATGAGTTTGGGGGCGGAGACATCTCGTGCGCGAACCCATTCATCATAGGCAGGGGGGAAGTGTTTCCAACGGACTAAATACTGTAGATTTCCATGGTGAATGCGAGAGTCAAGGATCTTGGAGACCTCGAAGTGTTCTTCCCCCCCCCACCATAATGGGCTGTTCGGGAGGCGGATCAGGATGCCATTGTGGAGAAGCAATATGGGGTTTCAGGAGGCTAATGTGGAAAACGGGATGCACACGCCTCAGGGTTTTGGGGAGAGCTAGTTCCACGGTGACAGGATTTATGATCCGTGTGATGGGGAATGGGCCAATGAATTTAGCATTGAGCTTATGGCACGGACGGGTGGAACGTAGATTTTTGGTGGAAAGGTAGACCAAGTTACCCACTCGCAGATCACCCCCGGGGGAACGATGTTTGTCGGCCTGCGCTTTGTACTTGCGCTTGGCTCGGTCGAGATTGCTAATGAGCCAGGGCCAAGTCGTACGGAGGGTGTGCGCCCAGGAGGCAATGTCGGGGTCCCCCTCTCCCTCCACATCATTTCTTGGAGTAACAGGACCAAAGTCTTGTCCACACACAGCATAAAATGGGCTAAAACCTGTAGATTGATGCACAGCATTATTGTAGGCATATTCTGCAAAAGGTAACAGTTCTACCCAGTTATCTTGGTGGTAGTTGACATAACAGCGCAAATAACATTCAAGTACAGCATTAACACGTTCAGTTTGACCATCTGTTTGGGGATGGTATGCACTAGACAATCCTTGCTCCACCCCCATCAACTTGAGGAATGCCTTCCAAAATTTAGAAACGAAACCACTGCCGCGGTCACAGATTATTTTGCGCGGAAACGAATGTAATCGGAAGATATGTGTCACGAAAAGGCGGGCCAACTTTTGAGCAGAGGGGATCCCTGCGCATGGAATTAAATGGATTTGCTTAGAAAATAAATCAGTAACAACCCACAACACAGTTTTTCCCCCACTGAGAGGGAGATCAGTCATAAAGTCCATAGCAATCACTTCCCACGGTTTGCTGGGTATTTCCAGAGGTTGCAGTAGCCCCGGGGGTTTGCCCTGCGATCGTTTCATTGTGGCGCAAACAGGACAGCTGCGAATGAAAGAGTCAATGTCGGAACGCATCCCCCCCCCACCAAAATTGTCTGCGCAATAAGTGAAGAGTCTTCAGAAACCCAAAGTGTCCAGCTGTTTTTACTCCATGAGCCAAGTGTAAAACGTCTTTTCGGAGCGCTTTGGGCACGTATAATTTTGAGTCTTTGTACCAAGAACCTCCTTGTTCCATTACATCAGAAGGCAGGGTGTGATTGGAGCGTTCTAAAAGGCAATGGTCCCGAAGGGAATTTAAAAAGGATTCGGAAATGGGAACTTTGGCGGGTACCTCCCCCCTGGCAATAGTGGTTTTAGGAATAGTTATGGGGGTAGCGCTTACGTGCGGTGGTGCGCAGTCTGCAGGCGGCAGGGCAGCCGGTGGGGTTGGAGGGGTGGAATCGCCGGTTCGTTGCCTTTGTGGGGGTGGCTGGGTAGCTGGTGGGGTTGGCGGAGCTTGTGTGCTGGGTAAGGTGTGCTGCTGCTGGGATCGAGTTTGCACGGCCAGTACAGGAAGGGCTCCTCTTTGCATAGGGGTGAACAGAGAGTTGGTTGGCCTCTCGAGTTTTGCCGGGTATTGAGGTAACCGGGAGAGGGCATCGGCGAGAACGTTTTGCTTCCCAGGGACATGCTTTAGGACGAAACGAAACTGAGCAAAGAATTCCGCCCAACGTTGTTGTTTTGCCGATAGTTTATGGGACCCCGTGAGGGCAGCTAGATTTTTGTGATCGGTCCAAACCTCAAAGGGGACTTTGGACCCCTCTAAGAATTGTCTCCATAGAGTTAGTGCATGGTGAACGGCCGCTGCCTCTTTCTCCCAAATGGGCCAGTTTAATTGTGCGTGCGCAAATTTCCTCGAAAAGTAAGCGCAAGGGTGAAGGAGACCATCCGGACCTTTCTGGAGGAGAGCCCCTCCCATAGCTACATCGGAGGCATCGACTTGCACGATAAACATTTGATTTGGGTCCGGGTGCTGTAGCACAGGTTCCGAAGTGAAGAGGCGTTTGAGGGCCACAAAAGCGGCTTGGCATTGATCAGTCCACAGGATTTTCGCGGAGGGTAAGGTAGCCGAGTTTGCTTTTCCTTTGGTTTTTAGCAGGTCAGTGATGGGTAGAGCCACTTGGGCGAAGTTAGGGATGAACCCTCGATAGAAGTTTGCAAATCCCAGAAACTGTTGTACTTGCTTGCGGTTGGTGGGGGGAGTCCAATCGAGAACGGACTGGACTTTGACAGGATCCATGCGAAGACCTTGGTGGGAGATTATGTATCCTAAAAACGTGAGTTTGCTTTGATGAAACTCGCATTTAGCCAGTTTTGCAAAAAGTTGGTGGTCGCGCAGGCGCTGCAGAACTTCTCGGACTAGAGCTACATGCTCTTCCATGTTTTTTGAATAAATAAGAATATCATCCAAATAAACCACCACCCCGCGATATAGCAAGTCATGAAGGATTTCGTTGATAAGTTGCATGAAGACCCCCGGGGCCCCTTTTAATCCGAATGGCATCACGAGGAATTCATACATTCCGAAACAGCTAGAGAAGGCAGTGAGGTGCTCATCCCCTTCGCGGATACGGACTCGGTAGTAGGCTTCCACCAAGTCCAATTTGGAGAATACCCGGCCCTCCTGTAACTGTCCCAAAATATCAGATATTAATGGGATAGGATAGGCGTTGGTTTGGGTAACTGCATTGAGTTTTCTGAAGTCAATGCAAAGGCGAAGGTTGCCTTCCTTCTTTCGGACGAAAAACGCGGGGGCCGAGTTCGGGGCATTCGATGGGCGAATGAACCCTCTGGCGAGGTTTTTGTCTAGGAAGTCCCGGAGAACAGTGCGCTCGGAAGCGCTCATGGGGTAAATCTTACTTTTGGTTAATGTGCAATCCTTGACCACTTCAATTGCACAGTCCGAGGCCCGGTGGGGGGGCAAGGCATCACATTCTTTAAGGTCGAAAACATCCGCAAAGTCCCGGTATACGTTGGGTAGGGTTGGAGGTGCTGGGACATCGGAGGTTAATGCTGGGACGGGTGGATATAACAGCGCAAAGCGCTGCCGATGCTGGTCGCAAGTGGGACTAGCGAAGGAGATAGTGTTTGTTTCCCAGTCAATACTGGGACTATGTTCTTTAATCCAGTTAATTCCCAAGACCACTTCAAATCGGATAGGGGCTATAGTGAAGTCTATTTGCTCCCAGTGGGAGCCAATTCCCATCGCTATCCCTATGGTGCGGTGATCAACTGGACCCCCCTGGAAATGGCTCCCGTCCATTTGGGCAAATTGGACGGGGGCTGGTAAAGCCTCAGATTCGGCTTTGAGTGCAGCAAAAGTGGCTTCGCTTATGAGAGTACGACAGCAGCCGGAGTCAATGAGTGCTTTGACGGGTAGTTGGGGGCCACCGTTATGGTGTTGTAAAACTGCATCTACGTAGACGGTGGAGTCTACTTCTTTGATTTTAGTGGGAGCATTTGGTTTAGCAGGAGGATCTGCCGAGGTCTGTGGAGACGCTCCACTCACCACAGACCGGAGCCGTTTTTTGACAAGTCAAGAGGAGATTCCAAGTTTAATGCTGGAGAATTCCATGGGTTTTCTTCATCCGAGGAGGGAAAGTTGTCCCCCAATGGGGCACTTGTAATCTGAGACCCGGCGGGGTCGTTCGTAGTAGGCAGGGAGGTTAGGTCTCCAGCATGGAGTGCAGAGGGTGTGGGTCTTCCCGGCGCTGCGCTGCGGGTGGCCGCGGTGCCTCTGCGTGGTGGACGACCTCTGGCTCGGGTTATCGTGCTGGGACGAAATAATTCAGGGCGGTGTGGGCAAACAGCTGCAAAGTGGCCCATTTCTCCGCAAGTAAGACAGGCACCTCTCTGAAATCGGGCTTCACGTTCTTGGGGTGGACGTGTAGGATTTCGTGCAATGGGCGGTGGCGCCTTGGGTTTTTGGGTGCTTTTGTCCTTATGCTTTTGACGGACAAGAGAAATAAAGCGTTGGCGGCTTTCCACTTCCTCGGCCAATAGAATCCACTCTTCAAGGGTATCGGGATCACCCCGCATGTATGACCAGTTCAGAATATCAGGGTGCAGGGCTTCCCTGAAATGGTGAATTAGGGTGGCCTCGGGCCAACCCACAATTTTACTCGCCAGTCGTTGAAATTCATCGGCAAATTCTCGAACTGGAGCAGAGCCCTGTCTTAGTTGTAAGAGTTCCGCTTTGGCCCGTTCCCCCAGAAAGGGGTCTTCAAACCTCCTTCTCAGAGCAGTCATGAAGTTGTTGAGGGAACGTATAGAGCGGGAGCGGGTATCGAACTGGAGGACCATCCAGTCAGCTGCTTTACCTGTCAGAAGGGAAGCCACATAGCGCACCCGGCTGTCCTCCGTGGGGAAAAGTTGCCCTTGTTCTCGCATATAGCTGTCCACTTGATGCAAGAAACAAGGCAGAGTCTCGAGAGATCCGTCGTACGTAGTTCTCAATTTGAGTTGCTTCCAAGGACCGGGTGCAGGCTGACCCGGTTGCACGGGTGGTCCGGGTGGAGGAACAACGGGAGCTCCGGGAGGCAGGAGTGGAGCAGGTACATTAGCGGGTGGTTGGACGGGCACCCCCTGACCCGGTATTGGAGCGTGCGGTACTTGGGCTAGCAGGGCTTGTTGTAATTGCCTGTTATCCTGAAGCATACGCTCCATTAGCTCTTGGAGTTGATCAACACGGCCGGTGAGCTTTCGATTCTGGGCTCGTAAGAGGTGAACATCCTCGCTTGGGCCCCCAGTAAGATGAGGCTTGCCAGTTCGGAAACTCGTGGCCCATTGAGAGCTGTCTCCATAGAGATCCTCGTCCTCAGACTCTTCGGAGTCTCGGCGTCGGTCAGCAAGGCGGCGTGCGCGTTGGGTCGTGCGCGACGGGACAAACGCCGGGGAAAAAGAGAGACCTAGCAGTCCCTGTACAGTGTCCTTGGGGCGAGTATCCATTTTCGCCCGATCCCTATCCTTTGCGGCCAGAGCCTCGGCTGACGCCTTAGCTGCTTCAGCGGCTTCCTTATCCGCAAGAACTTTGGCGTTCTCAAGTCTCAAGGCAGCCTCTGCCGTAACACGCGGTAAAAGCTCCGTTTCCAGGAGTGTGAGTATGGGGTCGGATTCCCCGCCGAGCAATGGTTGTATTCGAACTGCCAGCGCGGGTGCCTCGGCTCCAAATGTCGAGGTCAAACATTGAGCCAAGGTGGCCACCGGGGTGTCCTTTGTACATTCCACAAGGAGAAGAGCGGTGCGAATAGCAACCCGCTTGGCTTCAGCTTGACAGCTGGCCGCATCAGGTATTAGGGAAAAACCCTCCTGCAGGGCACCTGCCATGGCAGCGTTTCCCAGGGTAACAGAGGGAAAAGTCCCCCGAGAAATAAGGTTGTCCAAAAGTCCAGTTAGTACTTGTAAGTCCTCAGTTGCCAACCGGGCATCGTCCAGTAATTGATCCAAATCCTGAAGATCTAAACGAGTATTAGTATCCTCAGACGTCAACATCCAGAGAACCCCTCTTAGAGATTGCCACTGTTCCTGTACCAGTCCCCTCAAGCGGCAAACCTCTCGGGTAGTTCGAAAAAGTTCAATGACTATGTCCTGTAACAAGGTGGGATCCTCCGGAGAGGAATCCAGGGTAGTAGGTCACTCGGAGAGCCTCCCAGCTCCCATCCAAGTGGCAGGCGAACCCCTCTCGGGCTCCAGCCTGGCTAGTAGTACAATGAAGAAGGTGGGATAGCTGCCATAATGTCAGCTCCTGACCCTTAGAACCAGAAATCACCACAGAGTCATATAGAATCCAAGCAGATGGCTTTTACTGGTCAAAAAGGCAATACAGTGCAAACAGGAAAGTATGGCAGCTATGAGAGTCTCACTAGCTGGAGGATAATATAAGGCAGTAAATGGCGGGAGATTACAAAGCATCAATAACGCACAAGCAGAATACACTTTCCCAGGGGTAGCATTCCCAGGCTTTGGTATGTGAGGTCGACCTTGAGTCTAGACAGTTCAGCACAGATACAGAGGCAATACAGAAACCGAGATAGCAGCCTGACACATTGCAGGGGCGGAACCACTTTTAGGCGGCGTCCTACCCCCCCCTTCAGGTTGGGAATGCTCCCTTTTGCCCTTACCTGCAGTTATACCACCTTTTTAGTTGGCGTAGCCCTGTGGAACGCTATAGAGCGGTTCCACAGGGCTTGCAGGTAAAGGCAAGGCTTTGACTTTGGTGTGTGGGGGGCGAATCTTCCTTTGAAGGCGGCACGGCTGTGCTGCCTCCAGCCAACGGCTCAGCCCTCCCCTGTAAGTAATATTGGAATAGGCTGTAACTGGTATTGGAATGGTAACCTCAACTTCTGTATTTGATATTGGTTTTGTTCATAGCCTTTTCAGAAAGATCAGTTGCTTTATGTTTTCAGTGTATGGGCATGAGCCAAAGCTCTGCAGAGCTCCTGTGGATAAGCAGAACTGTGTGTGCATGTTTGTTCTGCCCCTCTAAGTAATGAAATGAGGAATGATGTAGTATGTGCCATAGCCTGTACACACACACTGGGCAGCCCACAAGCACTTTGGTTAGGGGAATATGTTTCTTGCTGCATTTGACAACCAAAGACTTTGTGACAATGAAAACATTTTAAACAAATAAAATGATGATGAAGATAAGGAGGGGTGACATTTCAGCAAATTGGACCATCATTGGGAGTGTGATAATGTTCTGCAAAGTCCAGTTTTGTATTTTAGGATATATATTTTTTGTTTACATTAACTTTTTTGGTTTGTCTTAACTTTCAGGAAAGAAAAATAATTTCTTAAAGGCAGCCTGCCAATGAACAGTGGAGTTTTTGTTCCTTCAGCATTTATTAATATAGGGGCATTCATACAAGAATCGTCAAGATAATATAATGAGGAGTTCTCTGCACAAAGAATTCTTTGTTCATCACCTTTAAACATATTGAGATTTGCTTTTTAAAAAATTAGGCAGTTTTGAACTATGCAGCTTTCATAGCAACATAAACTTAATAATCTCTCTAAATGTTCTTTCTGACCTTACTGGAAGAGGTAATGGCTCTATAATTAAAAGTAATCGTTTTCAGGAGAGAAAGAGGGCCGTCATTCCATCCTACTGGCACCAGAGGGAGCTATTGTAGCACTATAGATGCAGGTTTAAAATTATTTGCAGATTAGAAAAGGGCTCACGGTACAGTAGCTCATTTATCAAATTCGTATAACCAGACTTGATTCTTGCGAAATGCTGAGGGTGGAGGGAGAGAGATAACAGATACCTCTTTACAATTATATTCTTTTGATGCTACGGCTGTTTCTCTCTTTTGCTGGCCTGTTTTCAAAACAATTGTCTTTTGGTTTAAGTAACAGTGTATTTTACTGTTGATTCTTAATACGCGCCTTGCTTTAATACTTCATGTTATTGTCATCTTAACAATAGATAAGAATTAAGAATAGAAGCTGAGGTCGTTGCTCTTAAATCTTTAAAAATTTTTGCAGTTCCATGCATAGAAATTGCATGATGATTTCAAAGAGGGATTTTCAAACAGGAGGTTATATTGGGTGGCATTTTGGAAATCAGTGCAGTGTGGAAAATATGGGTTGTGTAGGGAAGAAGCCTCTAGTAATTGAAAAACGTATTTTGTACTCTCATTGGTCTGACTTCAACTATTTGCACTGGATCTACATGGATCCACACGACTATATTAGTCTTTGACTGGTGGGTTACGAGGGTGCTGACCTAATCTAAGGGGGATTGCATCAGTGACACCCTTGCTATTTTATTTTTGAGATGTTTTGCTTTGTTTATGCTTATGTTTTTAAAGTAAGGCAAGGAGGCTATGAACAGGAGAGAATGGGAAAGCGTAGGTGGTAACTCAATGTAAATGCTGAGAGAGTGTTTGTACCATTTACTAGTTGGGCAGAAGAGTAACTTGGAACAGTTGTCCAAGAAGGTTGCCCTTTCACAGTTCTTCTATATAACTATCAAAGGAGTCTTGTACTCCTTTATATGTGGTCGCCATAGAGAGCTACACAACTAGACTAGAAAAATTAAAATGATCCCTGGTTGAAAACTAGGGTTACACATGGCTGACAAGGCTGAAGACTTCTGCATTGTCACAGGTGTCTTTGGCATATGTGCTGCTTTTTTTTTTTAAAGTGGAAGTTATGTATTATATGAATACAAGGCAAATTATTATGAAGAGAGCCATTTAATGAGATTGGGAAAGGACATATCTGTGTCTAGGCATGCTCATGGTCTAGGGTTTCATAATGTAATGGAATTCAAGCATGTGTCAGTTCTCTGTGATTATAGAAAATATTATGGGTTGGATCCAAACGGCATTTTCCATCAACAGAAAGAACTTCCATCAGTGGAAGGGAACTTCCTTGCCTCTGGCCCCCTGCTGCAGCCTCCAGAATTATGCTTCTGGGAGGAACCTTCAGGAGCACCATGTGTGGCAAATTGGGGTGAAAATCGCGACCCCTTCTGCTAGTGGAGAAAGATGTTTGGATCCAACCAAGGATTTTCCTGTTCCTCTCACTGTAGCCACCATCCCAAGTGACTTTTGCCCACACGGGTCCCATGACCCTCCTAGCATAGCCTTTTTGATGGTCAGTAGTTGCCCCCTCTTACCTATTTCATCAGTGGAAAACTGGTAGGATACAGCCCAGCTGTTTAGCATGCACTGATTGATTATTGCTTGAACTTGAAACAGTTGTGTTGTGTACATATGTTGCTTGAAATCCAAGCGAACCATGTCTACCACTAATCAGTGGAGTGATAACATGAAATATGTTTTAGGTGAAGGTATTCTAACCTGTAAGAATCAATACAGCTGTCTTGGCTAATCACTTGCTTCAGAATTTACGCGACACAATATCTTGAGTTATTCATAACTCTTCATTTTGTTTGTTGGTAATGAAAACAATATGTCATGTTAGTCCTTACTGTATGGTTATTTTTCCATTTGTCCAAAAACGGTTTCATATATTTCTAAATCCACTGTATTGATTCTGCTGTATCAGAGCTCTGCAAATGTCAGTCATTGATCCAATGTTATGTATTATAGTCCCTTCCTGCAAGCCAAGGTCATTCTGATTCTTATCTTATTCTTTGTCTTCTTTGACTCATACAAGAGCTCTTTTTGCAGCAGAGAATGAATGTGTTATTAAGGTGAATGCTCAGCCCCTCCCCAGTTGTAAGGCTGCAATAAACAATTTTGAGATTATTCTAAAGTGTTCTTCTTCATAGCCTTTTATTTTCATGTATTTATTGAATTCTACAATCAGGTTTTTGAGTGTTTCTCAGAAAAAGGTACATTAAATTATAAACCACGGGGGTGGGGGGAGGTATAGAGAAAGTGCTCTCTTTCAAGCTCTAGAACTTGGAATAGCCCAATAATGTGGGTTCTGGACAAAGTGTTTTCATCTGTAATTAACTTTTGGAATTCTTTGCCACAAAATATAGTGATGGGCGCTTAAAAAAAATTGGACAGACTCACAAAGGGTATACAGTATGCCTCTGACCACCAGAATTTAAGGACTAGCAACAGGGATGGGTGCATCAAACAAGCTTGGTTGCTTTTAATGGGCAACAAACTGGTTATTGGACGAGATGGACCTTTTGATTTGATGCAGTAGAACAATTGTTATTTTTCTAATTTTGTTAGAAGAGCTACTTAAAATTGACCATTTGACTATTCATCAGCCAAGGATATATATTAATATTTTATTCATAGCTAGCTTGATATATAATATATAGGCTGTCAGAGGCAGTGGCCGAATTTGCTGCATTTCCCTAGACGGTTGGTCTTTGTGGACTTTAACATCTATGCAGAGACTTCCTTACTTGATGCAGCCTCAGACTTCATGGCTGCCATGGCAACATTGGGACTCTCCTAGGATGTATTGACCCCCCACACATGAAGCAGGCCATACGCTAGATTTGGCAGGGTTTGATCTGAATAGCGCGGTCGTTTGTGAAGCGGTGCCATGATCAGACCACTTCTTTATAACGGTCGGATTGGGGGTGGCCATTCCCCTCCGCAGGGACAATGAGCATATTTATTCTTGTCCATGGAGGCTAATGGATCATGATGGTTTCCAACATGCTCTGTAAGATTTATCTGGACCTGCCAGCAGTTCCTTCAATGAGTTGACTGAGATCTGGAATAGAGGTCTTCAGGGAGCTATTGATCGGATTGCTCCCTGACGCCCTCTGTGCCCTTGTGTCTCTGTGGATCCTTGGTATAATGAGAGTCTAAGAGATTTTAAGAGGTTGCTCAGACAGCTAGAGTGGAATTGGCAATGAACTCAGGATGAAGCTGTGAGAATACACGATAGAGTCTAATTGAAAGCTGTGAGGTGGCAATGAAAGCAGCAAAAAGAGATTATTTTACCTCCACCGTTGCATCCACTAGTTTGAAACAAGCTCAGTTATTTAGATTGGTTTGACAGTTATCCACCCCATTGGTGTGTCCTTAAATTGATACTGATTTGGCCCTCAGCTGTGGTTCATTTGTGACCTTTTTTGCGGATAAAGTCTCTAAGCTCTGTCGACAGTTGGCTCTTGCACCATCTGGTTCTTTTGTGGACTCTTTTGGCCTGCTTATGCTTGCGGATGTCAACAGGATCCTGACAGATTATTAATTTTTCTCTCTTACAGGGCTCTTTCCCCAGCTTCCTTACGGAGGTGATTGTTAGATCTTTGCTAAAGAAACCTTCCTTAGATACAAAGGAGCTTGGCAATTACTGCCTAGTTAATCTACCTTCCTTGGGGAAGGTAATTGATTGAGCAGTGGCTGAGCAGCTCCAGGTCTTCCTGGATGAGACATCTGCTCTCGACTCTTTTCAATTGGTCTTCAGGCCTGGCTTTGGGGGCAAGAAGGCGCTGGTTGCTTTGGTTGACAATCTCTTTGTTTACATCTGGATAAAGGCATGCCGGCATTGTTGATCCTTCTGGATCTATCAGTAGCCTTTGATACAGTTGATCATTTGGTCCTGATTGACCATCTTGCCTCCCTTGGGATGAGGGGCATCGCCCTTAATTGGTTCTCCTCATTCCTCAAGGGACACTCTCAGAGGGTTGCCATTGGGGAGGAGAGGTCTTCCCGATGAGACCTGAATTGTGGGGTCCTGTAGGGTTCAATCCTTTCTCCAATGTTAGTTAACATATATATGCACCATCTTGCCAAGAGTTGGGTACCATCAATATGCTGATGGCACTCAGCTCTTCCTTCTGCTGGATAAGCAGCCAGCGGCAGGGCTCTCGGCACTATCCCAGTGCCTGGATGCAGTAGTCCAGTGGTTGCGAGGGAGCTGGCTAAAGTTGAATCCATCCAAGACGGAGGTCATGTGGCTTGGAAAGACTGTGATGCTAGCTGGGGGGTTACTCCCGAGACTTGATGGTGTCCAGCTGACAGCTGCAGACTCTGTAAAGAGCTTCGGGTGTGGTTGGATTCTGCTCTGTCATTGGATAAACAAGCGTCCATAATAGCACAGTTGGCATTTTTTCACCTACGCCAGGCCCACCAACTGGCTCCTTCCTTGTCTGGGTCGAACCTTGCCACATTGATCCATGCAGTGGTCACCTGCCGATTGGACTACTGCGATTTGCTTTATGTAGGACTACCCTTGAAAATGCTTTGGAGACTGCAGGTGGTCTAGAAGGCAGCTGCCAGGTTGTTGACCGAAACGTCAGGGTCAGCTGATATTACTCCAATTTTGTGGCCCCTGCAGTGGCTACCAATTAGTCTGCAGATCCAGCTCTGAGACCCTCATACCTATGGGACTGCCTCTCCCATTACAACCCCCCACGCTCCCTTTGGTCATCCTCTAGGTGCCTCTTGCAGGTGCCTGGCCCCAGGATGGCTCAGTTAGCTGTCACCAGAGGAAGGGCCTTCTCAGTGGTGGCACTCTGTGTTGACACCTGTGGCCTTGTTTAGTTTCCGCAGGGCATGCAAGGCAGAATTGTTTAGGTTGGCTTTTGGAGTATAATCCACTTGTTTAGGTTGTTTTGTTCGTGGTACGGTGCTAGCCACATATTTAAATAGTTTAACATTTAAATGTTAATATTTTGTTAACAATAATAAATGTTAATATTGTTTCTGCTTTTTAACTCATTTATACTGTTTTACTGTTGTAAGTTGCTACGAGGCCCTTTGGGTAAACAGTGACTTACAAAAAATATAATAAACAAATAATAAATAAAATAATGCTGTGAGTTAGGGACCGTTAGTGCATTATAATGGTTCCCTTAGTTGAGTTTGCACTGGTATCTGGGGAAATTAAACAAAACAACACACAGTTTGGAAGAAAAGAGGCCATAATTTTATTATAACAATCAGTACACAAAGATAAATTGAGAAGATAGAGTAGTGCAACTCAAAAAGAAGTGAACTATTAAAATGTAAATGTTAAAAGTAAATTCCACATAAACTGTATAAATATTATTGTTTATATGTTTTGTTTGTGTATTGAAATAAAACTCTAAAAATTAAAAAAAAATCAGTACACGTTAAGCAAATAGGCTGCTTTGTTTGGGGATAAGGGGGAGAGTTTTATGACGCCATATGGGTGACTTCAGAGGGAGTTCCAGGCATAGAGAACTGCAAGGGAGAATGAGCAGAGTCATCTGAGAGCAGAAGACTTTTTAGTAGCCAAGACTGGTGGAACTGGAGAAGCAAATATCACCAGGAGGGATAACAGTGAAAAATAAAGGCACCATCTTAAAAATTCCTGGTCACATGATAAAGCTGTTGTGTCCCTTAAGCATTTCCTCAGAACAAGGGTGAACTTTTTTTTTTGTCAACATATCCACCTGCTCATGTCTAAAGTGGAGGGTGGAAGCTTATTTTTGACCAAAACAAAACATTAAGGCTAAAGAAGGTAAACGCTGCCCTCTCCCCAATACCTGATGTACCCCACTGAGTTTTCTTCTAGCCTGGCTCATTTCAGTATCGGAGCTATGCTGGAAGAAAAGTGGTGACCAGCAACAGAGCTCAGCAGGGTCAGTGGGAGATAGTGTAGGATTTAGCTCCCCTCCCCTCCCCTGTGTACTCAGTTTTATTACAAAATAGATCCCTCTCCCATTTAGATATGAATGGTGAGACTCATACATAAATACACTTGAGCCTCCTTTAGCCAAAATCAGTCATGCGAAGCGGAATAGGCATAGTTCTCCATGTTTTCCCCTAATCTGCTATTGTATCTAATTTTTCCAAGCAGATTTTTCTGGAGTTTTTTGTTGAGAAATATTTAACCATGAGAGAAGCATTCCAAACAGTTAAAGGAAAAAGATACCCCCCCCCAAAAAAAATCATAGCCATATCGCATGGACTTCACTGGCTGCTCCTTTTTGCCTTCAGAGGAGCAATTTTATGTTATTGCTTTCCTGTCAAATAAAGATGAGATTAAAGCTGCGGAACTATTTGCAGAGACCTCTGGAATTCAAATATAATTAACTTTCTCCTCTTGAAAATGTTTGTGACATATATCTATTGCAATAAGTTAAGGAGTACCCAGACTGCGGAAAACCTAGCCAGTCTAATTGAGTTTGGTGTCTGTTTTGGACACCTAAATTTAAACCCGTACACAAATTAGAACAGTGATCTCCTTCCTATGGAATACGTTTTTTGAGAGGGGGGATAATTTTATTTATAGCTGTGTTTTAAGTGCATGTATCTTTCTCAAGAAATTTTGAAAAGTGAAGCACAATTTATAATATCTCACTTCATTATAAAAGGAATCAGAACTCAGGAATTAACATCCTCTAGACTGTTTATGTTATAGTACTATCCATGCCTGTGCATCTTGCAGAGATTATGCACTCAAAACAGAGTTTGCAAGCTGTGCACATTTGTGTAAATGGGCATGACTCACCCCTGTTACAGAATTTACAATCTGTTATTTCAAAAAAACTTAGATGTGGCTTATTCAGCATGCTTAGCTCAGGATTCCCAGTTATTAGGCTACTTAAGCTGTTGGTATATTTAGCCTGCTCTGACCTGGACTTTTCAAGATTTTGCTAGTTATCGTTCCCTGCCCTTCTACTTGAGTTATTTTTTTAACCGAGGATTGAACCTGGAACCTTTCACATAAAAGTGCTCAACCACAGAGCCATGGCATGGTATGTGGCTCCTTATAAACATTTCCATAACCAGCAAGAGCAGTAATTTTACTGATGCTCTTTGGTTACCACTAAAAGTGCCGCTGGTTCTTTACATAAATGTAAGAAGGAATTTAACAATGTTGCTTGCTCTTTTTAAAGATGTCACTATCTTTGGTGAGGTGAGGCAGGCAATAGGAAAATGAGAGAAAGATGTGTTAGGGCAGGGGTGTTGAATTCAATTGTTATGAAGGCTGGATATGACATAAATGTCACTTGGTTGGACATGGCCATGCCTAGCCAGCCCAGAACAAGGGAGGGTGTGCTGCCTCAGCTGGCGCATGGGCCAGATAAGCGTTCTCAAGGGTATGGCTCCATCCCATGGGCCTTATGTTTGACACTTCTGCGTAAGGGCTTGACAGCTGCAAGTTCAACCTGAGTGTTAGAGAAATGTGTGCCAATATTTCTCTATGGAGGGGGGGCGACCCCTTCCAGAACCCATAAAATCAGACCCCTGACCCAATCTTCACCAAACATCGGGGGCTGTGCAAGGAGAGTCCCTTCAAGCTATGCTGTGAATTTGGGGGTTCTACCTCAAAAAATGCCCCCACAGGAGTTAAAAAATCCCTATAAATGGGCACGATTTTTTCCAGCAAACCCAGAAGTAAGCCGAATACCCATATTTACCGGTTGAGAAAGTTTGTATTTTGCCTTATTTCGGGTTTACCCCCCCATTTGCCTTATTTCGGGTTTACCCCCCCCCCAACAAAAAAATCAGGCCTGATAAACCCAAAATTTACTGAATTTTTTTTTGCACAACCCTAGAGGCAACCTCAAGGGCAAGGTGCCTACTAAAGGCAAGGTGCCATGACTGAAACAGCCCAGTCTCTGATTGCTATGTGTCTTATCTTTGCAAATGGGAGAAGATGGTTCAGAAGAGGATCTTAACTGGTAGGCTTAAGGTTGTCAGGTCTCTCTTTGCCACCAACAGGAGGTTTTGGGGTAGAGTGTGAATAGGGCAAGGTTCGGGGATGGGAGGGACTCAAGTGCCATAGAGTCTAATTGCCAAAGCGGCCATTTTCTCCAGGTGAACTGATCTCTGTCAGCTGGAGATCAGTTGTAATAGCAGGAGATCTCCAGCCACCACCTGGAGATTGGCAACCCTAGGTAGGCTGGACAATGCAGGAGGAGGAGTTCCATGAAATTAGAATCATCCTCCAGTCAAATGTTGGCTGTTAGAGAGCAATACTTGCCGGGTATATTTCCTGAATAACTTGCCCTCATTCTTCTTAAGGGTATGATATTTTCCCCATCAGTTCCCAAAATGGTATGTTTAAGGTGAAGGTCCCACATAAATCAATAAGCTACATTACAAACTGTGAATGGCACAGAGTGAGAAATGGACATTGGGAGTGGGAAGCACCTCCTAGCCTGATCAGGATATGCATGGAAAGTGAGGGAGGGGGAAAGCAGAAATGAGCTTATGACTATGTAACATATGGTCAGAGCTTTCTTTCAGTGGCCCATCTTGTTCTCTGAGAACCCGCGATGTAGATAGCAGGCCACAATACAAAGCAAAACCCAGCATGTAAGTTCTCGTTTTACTTTGCTTCCCCCCCGCCTCCCATGATCAGAAAAGACTTGGTCTCCTTATGGCTATATAAGCTCCACACAGACTTTCACGCAAATATGAATTCGTTGAATGCTCGTGAAGCCGACAGTTCTTTAAATGTTTAAGAGCCATATAATTTGGGCTCAGCAACAGTAGCATATATTTTCAATGGC
The DNA here is from genome assembly GCF_029931775.1 of Euleptes europaea. Taxonomy (NCBI): domain Eukaryota; kingdom Metazoa; phylum Chordata; class Lepidosauria; order Squamata; family Sphaerodactylidae; genus Euleptes; species Euleptes europaea. Next base: position 24,576,664 of record NC_079318.1, read on the forward strand.
TGAATGCCATTGAGAATAACACATTGTGAATATGACAGTCACAGTGCAGAGTTTATGAATATAAGCTGAAGTGTGTTCAGAGAAACAATCATTGAGGCATTTGAGTTTATGGCCCTATTTATAAGCATGAAAGCCTGCAGATAAGAATACAGAAATAGCTTTACTGAGGCAGACAGATGGTCTGTTGGGCAGAGTATTTTGAGTACCCAGTCAGTTTGGATACAGTAGAATTCCTATTATCCATAGTCCAGCTATCTGAAACAGGCTTACCACACGACACACATTTCTGGGTGTTTTTTCCCCTGAATCAGAAACAGCTGTGTTGATGTTCTCAGGCCGTTGAACAAAGTACAGCATTTCCTAAGTGGAAACAAATTGCAATAAAGAGCCTACTAGTGACTCATCTGTACAGCAAGCAAACTCATGCTTCTAAGGGCTCTTGAAATCTTAAGGTTTACAAATTGACTCCTGTGTCAGCTCTTCCAATACTTTATTTTTGCATATATGTTATCAGTCTCTCTATGTAAGGGAGCACAAGAAACAATAGGAGTGAAGGAAGGACAAATCGTGGAAAGGAAAAAAAATACCATCATTTTGAAACTGTAACATGTGATACTTTGGCCAGTTTCATGGTCACAAGCAGTTACTTCTACCCATTCTTTCTCTTTCTTACCATCTATCTCATCCATATATTTATTTGTATTTATTTAAAACATTCTAATGCCGCTTTTCCAGCTTGGGGATCAGGGTCCCCAAGGTGGTGCACATGAAACATTAGAAAAATTAAAAACATTAAAATGTCACAATAATGTAATAAAAACACATAAAAAACAACAATAGAGCCAGGGAGGGGTGCCAATAACTGTTACTGGGGGTATACCAAACAAAACAAAATAGGCTTCACCTGCTGGCGAAAGACACTAATAGAACAAGACAGATGAATTTCCCTGGGGAAGGGAGTTCCAAAGTTTGGTGCCATGACCAAGAAAGTTCTTTCTTAGGTTGCCATGTGTCTAGTCTCAGAGGATGGGGACAACCAAAGCATGGCCTCCGAAGATGACTGGAATGAGCAAGTAGGTTCATATGGAAGAAGGTGGTCATGAAGGCATGTTGGTCCTAGGCCATATAGGGCTTTAAAGGTCAATACCAGCACCTTCAATTAAGCCTGGAAGCAAATTGGAAAACAGTGTAGATGGAGCAAGACTGGAGTGATATGGTCTCTACGATCCATTCCAGTCAACACTATGGCTGTAGCATTCTGAGCCAATTGCAGCTTCCGGACAGTCTTCAAGGGCAGCCCCACGTAGAATGCATTGATGTAATCTATTCTAGATGTTACCAGGAGCCCCGTGGTGCAGAATGGTAAGCTGAAGTACTGCAGTCAAAAGACCTGAGTTAGATCCCGAAGTCTGTTTCTGATAGCTGGTTGACTCAGCCTTCCATCATTCTGAGGTCGATAAAATGAGTACCCAGCTTGCTGGGGGTAAAGTATAGATGACTGGTGAAGGCAATGGCAAACCACCCCATAAAAAAAGTCTTAGTGTTACCCTAAGTAGTAAGTCTCCACTTTTGTTGGAATTAGCTGGAGACAGAGAGCAAGTGGGGTAATTGGAATTGATAACCTATATATACCAGGATAGTCCTAGGTGAAAACTCTCAAATGAGCAGGCAGTGGTATAAGTAAAATATACTTTTATTAAAGAATGAAAATAGTAAAACAAGAAATATATTTTAAGCAATGAACATAAGCATAAAGCTGACTAAGAGAAAAGGGAAGAAATTGGATAGGGTTTCAGGGATGGGCAATAGTTATCAGTCTTGAAGGGACGTCCAGAGAAAGCAGCACTGAAGAGGAAAGTGACCAGCATTTCCAGGAGCAAAGAAAGAGACCAATATTTATACCCCCAAATGGGTTCTGAGGCGGTATGAGGTCAGCTGGCAGGAATGCCGGAGACAAAGAATTGATTGCTTTTCTAGGATTCCAACAAAAAGGAGAGGCTTCATGAGTTGTCAGGACCCAAGAGAATGCTTGGGTATTCTCTTGAATACTGATACATTGCTGGAATGGGTGCAGATAGGGTAAGTAATGGTCTGCTCAGAGGGTTGATTGAATCACCTTTGGGTGACACAATGGGAATTAGCTAGCCCCATTGTCCAACCAGGCACACCTTAGGGCCAGGGGAAAAGTTAATTGGCCAATTGTCTTCCTGCCCATGCTTGACACACAAGATGGATCCCAAAACTCTCTGAGGGGCATCCATTTTGTGGGGAGCACTGCCTTCCTCTTATGCCAGTTTTGGCTCCTGTGCCATTGTGGCACCCTTTAGCAGGAGGAGGGGTCTGACTGCTTACAACAGCACTACAATGATATGATTGTTTTTGGCCAAGCATGAATCTACTTGTTTTTCCTTCCCTCTATTTTTTCCTACTCATTCTGATTTACCAGTTTCTGTAAGGCGGTTTCAAAGACTGACAGTGCATCCCTATGGAGAGTTACTCCAGTTTAAGCCCATTGAAATGAATGGGCTTAGACTGGAGTAACTCCTTAGGAATGCACTGTGAATTGTTGACATTAAATCATGGTACATACAGAAGGAAATAATTGTGAGCTATTATACCTTGCTTAAGCAAGATTTGTTTTATATGTGAACTTATCACTGTTTTTTATGTTTGTTTAACATTCCTGAGATACAGGTTCAATGTCCAGGTCTTCAGATAATGTAGATGTTCTAGTTTTTGTTTGTTTTTCCTAAATGAACAAAACTCTTCAGTTGTCATGGCTGGGCAAAGGTCTGGTCACTACATTTGCACATAATGCGCTGACTGACTAATCTCTGCTTAGCCTTTTCCCTCACTCATCAGCAAATTTATGTTTTTTTGTTTAAAAAAATGTCCTTGCGAGGACATTTTTGTTTCTCTACTTCACAGAAGTTCATTATGAAATATGCACGTTGGGCTGCAGTCAGCATTCTGCACCCAATACATTTAATTTTCTCCCTCTGAGGAAAGGCCATCTTGACTGGGTGATTCTCGCTGCTCACCCAGGGAGGCAGGACTAAACTTGACTTCCTGTCCCTTTGGCAGGAATCTACCCTGCAACTCAGTTTCTCTTCCTGCCTAAACCGGGGAAGGAGGTTCAGAAAGTAGAGTAGGATAGATTTTTCAACCATTTTTCCCCTTCCTTATCCTACTGACTCCTTCTAAAGTTCTTCTCCTTCATCTGACGTCTGTCTCTTGCCTATTTCTTCTTCCCCCGATCTGTCTCTCCCCACCCCTGGTTCGGGCAGGAAGGGAGAACTAAAATGGCCGACAAGGCAAAACAGCGGACCGACGATCTCCTTTCTGAAGGAGATTCAGACGACGGAGGGCTCACTTCGGCCCTCCAGCAAACCCAGGCAGCCGGCAGTAGACGCGCTCCCTCACACTCTGATCGTCCTGGTGAGGAGGGTGCGCAGAAGAAAAGTGACCCGGACGAGCAGCTGTTTGGCGCGCAAACGCTGCGGGCGCCCGACTTGCTTGCCGTTTGTTCCCATTCGGCCCCTAGTGGCAACGAGGGAACCGTTGCAGCCATGCAAGCCCGTGGAACTGAGGCGGCAGCGAGCGGTAATGTACCCTTCTCTCCCCCTGGGAATGTGGATGGGACTAGGGCTGTTACCCCTGCAGAAATTTATAATATTGTGGGCGTGCTCATGAGGGAGTAGTTACAAGCCATCCAGTCAATAGTGGCCCCTTCTTCAGTACGTTCCCAAGCTGTTACAGCCAAAACCTCTCAGGCTCACTCGGCTGGACCTAGGGAAGGTCAGAATCCCTGGCTCACTAAGGCTGCCAGAAAACAATAGCTCAGACTGGATCAGACACAAGGGGCTGCCTCCTCCTCTATGGATTCTGACGAAGAAGAAGAGAGGGAGGAGGGAGAGTTTTCATGTGACGAGGAAGCCCCAGACAATACTGAGCAACAGCCCAGACTTTTTGCTAATGAGGATTTTCAGGGGCTGCTGGCTAAGGCTATTGCAGCCCTGAATCTTAATGAGGAACAGGTCCCCTCTGAGGATCCCAAAATTAAATCTAAAACCATTGGGGATAAGGAATTCTTTTCCTTTCACCAGGGAAAGAATAGAGTGGTTCCCTTTCCAGCCTATTTTGAGAGGCTGATTAGGTCTGAGTGGGACAAGCCGGCTTCAAATAAACAGTTCCTAGCTCATATTGAAAAGCTATACACCCTGGCACCTTCTGCTATGGAGATGCTAAAAGTCCCGCTGGTGGATGCTTCCATGGCCGCCCTTCAGTCATTGGAGCTGGTGTCTGAGGGTAGCACCCACTTGACAGAAAAGCAGATTTCACTTGCAAGAAGACCCATGAGGCCACTGCTCTTGCCATTCAGGCTTCTGCCACTGCTTCTGTTATGGCCAGAGCCTCCATAGTCTGGCTGAGGAAGCTGGCTCAGCTCATCCCCAGTGACAACAGGAGGGTAGTTGACGGCTTAAGCAGAGTTATGAAGACTTCCAGCTTCCTGGCGGATGCCTCCCTTGATGCCATGACTTTTCCCGCTTGCGCCATGGTGGCCTCAGTATCTACCAGGAGAGCCCTATGGCTCAGATCCTGGTCCGCCGGTCATGGTTCCAAGTCAGTAGTAATCTCATACCCATTCCAAGGGGATCTGCTGGTGGAGGACTGTTTGGAAAATATATTAGTGGAGACTAGAGATAAAAAGAAAGCAATGCCTAAGCAAGGCAGAGGGAGGGCAAGCAATCGCCTTTCCCTCCTTTCATTCCTACCATACTCTCCACAGACAAGGGCAGGATTCCTGGCAGGGTTCCTGGTCCAACAGGAGTGGCAAATTTGGCAGGGTGGCAAATTTGGTATGTCCTCCTCCTCCGGCTACAGATCAGACAGGAATGATAAGTCACAAAAGCAAGGGAAGCAGTGACTCCAGGACCTGGCTGGTGGGAGGCAGGCTCCAAGCCTTCAGGCCCCTGTGGGATTCCCTGAAGCCGGATGCCTGGGTACAACAAACTATTGCCTAGAGTTCAAACGCCTCCCACCGGATCGGTTCCTACAGTCTCCAGCTTCCCGCAGGTCAGACAAACACTTGCGCATAGTCAGGGCAATAAATCACCTGAAACAGATTGGGGCAATAGAGGCAGTGCCAATTGGGGAACACTCTTCCGGAGTTTATTCAGTGTTCTTCACCGTCCCCAAAAAGAACGGAGACTGGAGGGCAATTCTGGACTTAAAGTTTGTAAACCGCTTCCTCAAACACAAGAAGTTCCGGATGGAGACGCTTCGCTCAATCCTAGAAGCTCTTCGCCCAGGAGCCTTTTTAGCCTCGATAGACCTCACCGAGGCCTATCTGCATGTCCCCATTCATGTGGTCCACAGGAAGTATCTCAGGTTTGCCTATCTAGGGGAGCATCTTCAGTTCAAGGCCCTCCCCTTTGGGTTGACCTCTGCCCCACGGGTATTTACCAAGATCCTGGTCACCTTGGTAGCCTCCCTACGCCTTGGGGGTCTTCAAATCCACCCTTATTTAGACGACATTTTGATCTGTGCTCCCTACATGGAATTGGCCATAGAACATACCCAGAAGGTGATCCAGTGCCTGGAACAGCACAGTTACCTCATAAACTGGCAGAAGAGCAGCACCACCCCTCGGCAACAACTGCTACACCTGGGATTGATCCTAGACACTACCAACACCTCGGTGAGTCTCCCTCCGGAGAGAGTATTGAAGCTAATCAAGTTTGCAACTGAGGTGGCGAGTTTGAGATCTACAAAACTGATGTCTCTGGTCAGACTGCTAGGTCTTATGATCGCTTGCCTGGACTATGTAAACTGGGCCAGACACCACTCTTGCCCACTACAGTGGCTTCTCCGACCATTCCAGGGACAGATCCTACGGAAGGAAGACCGTCTGATACACGTTCCATTAAAGGTTTGCAAGAGCCTCAGATGGTGGTCTGTCCCCTCCAATCTAAACAGGGGTCAGCCCTATATTCACGAGGACCCCCTCCAGATTTACACGGACGCCAGCCTGGAAGGGTGGGGGGCCACACTTCTAGATCAACTGGCACAAGGACAGTGGAATCAACAGGAGCAACAGTTACACATCAACCAGTTGGAAATCAGGGCCATCAGGAGAGCCTTGGAGGCCTTCAGTCATCTCATAAGTCACAAGCACATACTTGTCCGGACGGACAATACAACTGCCAAGGCCCAAATCAACAAGCAGGGGGACTCCCGATCATCCAGTCTACATCGAGAGGTTCTACCTATCCTGCGATGGGCGGAAAGTCATCTTCTCTCCCTCTGTGCCGAGTACATCCAGGGAACTCAGAACGTACACGCAGACTAGCTAAGCAGACAACAGGTGAAAGAAGGAGAGTGGTCCCTACACAAGAACGCGTTCCAGCAGATAGTCTCCAGGTTCGGCAAGCCCCTGGTGGACCTGTTTGCCTCACACAAAAACCGGCAGCTACCTCGATTCTTTTCCGGGTTCCGTCATCTGGCAGCAGAACAGACGGATGCACTCTTAGCCCCATGGCCACAGGGTCTCCTCTACGCGTTCCCTCCCCTCTCCCTGCTTCCCAGGGTACTCAGGAAGATTCGCAGGGAACACGCCACTGTGATCCTCATAGGACCAGACTGGCCTCAGAGGCCTTGGTACCCTGCTCTAAGGGAGCTATCCTTGCAAGACCAGTGGCGAATACCCCTACAACTGGACCTCCTACAACAGGGCCCAGTCCATCACCTGGATCCTTGTTGGTTCAGGCTGACCGCATGGCTATTGAGAGGCTCAGGTTCGTAGACTGCGGGTATAGTCCTGCTGTTGTAGGCACCATCTTACACGCCCGTAGACCAGCGACCCAGAGGATTTATAATGCGACCTGGAAAGCCTTCGTGCGGTGGAGCAGGAGAAAGAAAATCAATCCCCTACTTCCTTCCACTGCTGAGGTTCTGTCATTCCTACAGGACAGTGTGTCCCAGGACCTCAAAGTAGCTACTCTAAGATGACAAATTTCAGCTACTGCTATGGTCGTGCCTCTCCTCGACGGTCACCTATTAGTGCACCATCCTCACATCAAGTCCTTCTAAGGGGGGGTCATGCAGTCCAAGCCCCCTCTGGTACACAGGTTCCCCACTTGGCGTCTCCACGTGGTGCTCTCAGCACTTGTCAAGCATCCGTTCGAGCCCATGAGAGAGGTGTCCCTAAAGTTTGTTAGGATGAAGACTCTATTCCTGATTGCGGTCACTTCAGCTCAAAGGACCTCCGAGTTGGGAGCTCTCTCTATCAACTCGGGGCTATGCGTTTTCCACTCCGACAAGGTGGTTCTCCGACAAGACCCTGCCTTTGTACCTGAGGTGAATTCCATGATTCACAGACAGCAGGAGATTCACCTACCATCCTTCTGCACAAACCCTCAAAGCAATAAGGAAAAGGAGTGGCATAGATTAGACGTAAAAAGAGCCCTGACATCTATATTCATCGGACGGCTCATCTTAGAAAGACAGAGGCAATGTTTGTCTCCTTATCTGGACCAAAAAAGGGGAGAAATTATCGAAGCAGGTCATTAGTTCCGTCATCAGGACCTGCATAGCTGAGGCATACAAGGCTAGTGAGGTACCCGCCCCAACTGGCATTACAGCATATTCAGTGAGGAGTGCAGCCACCTCGGCAGCTTTCTCCAGACAGGCCTCGGTAGAGGAAATTTGCAGAGTGGCCACCTGGTCGTCAGCCTCTACTTTCACATGGCACTATAGAATAGATGCCTTCGCCTCGGCCGATGCGGCTTTTGGCAGAAGGGTATTACAGCAAGTAGTGGGTGAGGTCTAACTCCCACCCAAAGGGACAAACAGCTCTTGGAGTTCCCAATCAAGATGGCCTTTCCTCAGGAAGGAAAGGGTACCCTGGCCACTTACCGTGAGGGTCCTTTCTCCTCTGAGGACAAGGCCATCTTGCCCACCCAGTTAGACCATGTTACATAGGGGTGTTAGGTTAATAAGGATCTGTAGTCGTTTGGACAAGAGGTTGGAAACAATGGGTTAGTCACGAGACTGTTCCTTCCTCTCAATCTTGTATCTTCTTACTTACTGAGCACACTGTTAAAAGTTTTCCTTCCTCAGTTCTATGTTTAAAGCTGTTATTTACCAGTTATCAAGGTTTTTTCCGAGGTTATGTCCCTAGCAGCTCGGCAGGTTTGGAAACTGAGTTGCAGGGTAGATTCCTGCCAAAGGGACAGGAAGTCAAGTTTAGTCCTGCCTCCCCGCGTGAGCAGCGAGAATCACCCAATCAAGATGGCCTTGTCCTCAGAGGAGAGAGGACCCTCACGGTAAGTGGCCAGGGTACCCTTTTTGGTAATCTCTCCTGTTTTGTTGTAGAAACAGCCCCAGCTTGATATATAGTTGTGATATATTCATTTTAGTCACCCAGAAAAAAAGAAAAGAAACAGATATTTTAATTAGTCCCAGTGTGATTATTTCATATGAGCTTCAAACCACCCAGAAAGGCAATGAAGAGCCATAACAGAAGACATTAAATCATTCCTCTTTCCAGTTTTGTCCTTATGTTTATTGAAGACTCCTTTTTCTCCCACAGAAAATGTCCGATTTGACAAATAAAAATATGACCTAGTTCTTGATTACTTAAACAGATATCTACAGCAGAAAACTGTGTGTTGCTTTCTCAGATTTCAAGTTCACTATATGATGAGCAACAAATCAAAGCATGGAATTTTTTTTATCCATGCCAGGTATTATTGCATGATAATTTGAACTTAAAGGTTGCGTTCACAAATGAGAGGGTAGATAACGCATGTGTCCTCTTTCAAAGCCATGATCTGGATCCTAATATATAAAAAGAGATGGGCAGTTTGCCTAGTGCTCATTCTGGTGTCTTGGCTTCTTCCCCATTTTAAAAAAAGAAGAAAGTAGAACACATGGCTACGTAATGTGTTTTAGAGGGCCCTGGGGAGCAGCTGTGCAGACTTAGAAAGACTATGGTGAAAACAAGAAAAGGAGTTACTTCTTTCATTGCTTGAATTCACAGTCACTCCCACTCTCCTAGACTTCCATAAACTATCCGAAACTATTCAAGAGGGCTTTTCAGCGCAGGTAGTAGGGTTGCAATATACAAAATGGTTCACAAACGTACCTGGATAAATGATTGGGGTTGTGGTCTATACTGCTGTGTATAGTTTATTATAGTAGGCTCCTATTCTGTCATCTCTGCACCACTTAATGTGCCTTGTTACTAATGTGCAGGCTATGCTTCAGTTCTTTCTGGTGGTTCCAATCCTAATGCATTGGTTATTGAATGTCTCATTTTGTTGATTATACTGACTTACTATATGTAATCTGCCTTGAGTCCCTGAGAGAAAGGTGGACTATAAATAAATAATTAAACCTTAGAAAGGCTAATCAGGCTCTTGGCCTATTAAAGATCCACATTGGGAAGAGCGAGGGACCTCAGTCCTCCCATAGGACCTGTTATGGACATAATGCAGTTGAATGTTCTTCTTCACAAGCTGCTTTGGAATGAATAGAAGGAGCACTTCCCGGTGGACTATGCCCCATGCCTTCTTGGGCAGTCCTTGTTCACTTTATAAGAACTGCTGAGGAAAAAAACACACGTTTGTAGCTTTCTGGACACCTTAATTTAAAGACTGGACCCATGTATGTTTCTATTTCAACTTCTACTCTTCCATATTACACATTCCTCATTAAATTTCTGTTCTGTGCCTAATCTTGTTTCCTTTCACCAGTTGTCAGTTTACCAAGCCCCTTTCCCTATATTATGATGGCTAGCTACCAATCAACCATTCTGTTAGTTTCAGGAAGAAACTGCTATGCAACACAATGAGACACAATATATTCCTTAGGAAGGGGATTAAGCTGCCTACTATGTCCATAGCTACTATGAGAATATTCTCTGTTAGCTGTGTATCATTCCCTTCTACAATTTTGATGGCCTAAATCAGGGGTCCCCAACCTTTTTGAGCCTGCGGGCATCTTTAGAATGTTGGGGTGGTAGCACCACTCCAAAATAGCTGCCATAGGAGGTGAAGCCAAACGCCAAATGCCTGCTTCAGGAAGATTGTTGGCCTGCCAGTAAAGCCTGTCTGGAAACTTCAGTTGGCTCAGAACAGAATGTTAGCTGGTGAATATTAAAATAACACTTTTTCCAGTTTTGAAAAAAGAATAATTAGTTGAATTGTTTGAAAAAAAATTCATACACTATGTAATTTTTGTATCACTTAACACAAAAAGTTAATATTTATGCTTTGTTTCAGCTCTGCTTTAGATTTCTGGTTGGTTCTAGACTTCTACAATCCAACTCTATAGTATTGTTTGTTGGATGTCTCATCCTGTTGACTGCATTGGTTTACTCCGGAAATGGTAGATTATAAATAAGTAAGTCAATAAATAAATAGATAGGTGCAATCAAAAGTGTTGCTGGTTCTTATCTTTGAAACATAAAATAATTTGGGGCTAGGATATTGACCATCTGCTCCCAGATAAACTTGACAACACCTTATTTTGGTCTTCAGAGGCCCTCCAAGCCTGCTGAATCCTTCTCCTTTACCTCATCTGGTGCTTATTCTTATGAGCTGCAGATGCTAGGGGAAGATTTTTTTTTAAAATGCCAGTTTTTAAAGTATGGATTGTCACTATTTCAGGCTTTTACTTGTGTTTTGTACTTTCAATTGTTGTATGTTTGTTGTAGTGCTACTGATTTCTCCTAGAGCTTTTTATTATTTAATTATATTTAGTATGACTATTTTGAGGCTTTTTTTTTTTTTTTTGCTAAATTTGTGGGTGTTTTATTTTCGATAGTAATCTGCTTTGAAGACCATTTGCTGTTATTATGGGGTAAAAATGGTGATGTACCTAAAATGAAGGCAATATATTTACAAAACATCTTTACAGATGCCTGTGGCTTATCTGTTCTTGCCTGTTTTAAAAGAAGCTGTGTAAACTCCAGCAACTGTAATAAGCTGTAGTAATAGGCTTTATCTGACACAGTACCACCAACAACTTAAAAGTTATTTGCAATTTCCCATATGGCTCTTGTATAAATTTTTAGTTGTTTGCATCATTAGGTCCATTAATCTGTTTGATATAACCCATTTTATTGAAAATCGAAATTATTTTGATTTAGATTTTGAAATCACACATTTGCAACAACGTACAGATTTTCATTTATATAAGAATCACAACTGATAATGCCATCAAGAGATGAGGTTGATTTTCTTCCTAGTTCATCTGTAAGTACTCTTTCCTCTTCAGGAGAAGCTGAAACCAAACTATATATGTTAGTGACTGATAATGTGATTAACCACCACCACGTGGTTTGCCTGCTTATACTTATTATTTGACAACTCCTCGTCTTTCTAGAGCCTTCTGTTTAGCTAGACTGAATGCTAACCCTTCTATGGTAATGCAGGGCAGAATTTTGAATATACCATACCCAGACAGGACCTGCCCTTGCTCTTCTGGCTCTATAGATTCATTAGCTCATGCCCTCTTGGAATGCCGCTTTTATGAGGAACTTCGATCACATTATATCTCTCTCCTTTTAACATATGAATCTAATGCCTCTGTGTCTTACATAATGCCTGTTTAACTAAGTGACAGGGATCCCAAGGCTCCATTGTCAGTGGCAAGATTTGTTTCAGTCCTTATATCCCTCCAACACTAGATATATGCTGCTCAAGATCAATGGATCAATGAGCTTCTAAGGGATAAAGGAAAGAAAAGGATAATGTGATTAATCATAGATCTGCCTGCAACTGAATAGAAATGTGTGTGTGAGAGGAAGGTACATTTTTAGCAATAAAATAGGTTCATGGGTGACAATCCTCCCTCTCCAAACCTGTTTATCTCCTTGGGATCTCTCTCTCCAGCACTTTCCCCAAGCCAAACCCACTTCTAGTTTGGCTGAAGAGAACAGTGCTGTGTGTGGGGAGGATGATAACAAACTGTACAAGCTGCTAATGGGAAAGGTTTTACATTCCTCACCTGAGCATCTCTTTTGCTGACTTCCCCCATCCCCCTCCTTCTAAGCGATGGGGGAGATCCATGTTTTAATTCACAGATCTGTTGCTGTAGCATGTAGTTGGCCCTGAGATCACTCATTTGACTTTTAATCACTTCACATTTTTTTCTCCTCAACTATTTTGGCTTAGTTGCTAATTGACCTGATGTTCTAGTTTCAGATTTGTGGTTGTAACCCTCTGAACTAATTTACACACTGTGCTCTGAACAGAACATTATAATGCAAATATAATGTCCTATTAGCAAGCGATGAATTATTACTGTTGGGGTTTGTACAATGATTTTAGTTCATTATTACTGCCATTCAATATTGTAGATGAGTGGAGGAGAAAGATAATTAAGCAAAATAGCAGAGTAAGCCCCATAAGGAACATCAAATCAACATAGATTAAATCCTAGCAGGCCTAACTTGTGTTTAATATATATGATCCTTTGAGATGGAAAATATGCGAGTATATGTACATACAGGCTAGAGCTGCCAATGTAATTGGATAAAAAAATTGCTACCCAGCAAATAGCTTCACCATAACTATTCCTCTTCTGCATAAAATCATAAATGTAACGTAACAATGAGAATTGTTTTTAAAATGTTCCTCTGTAATGGCTCCTTAAATCTAACTTACATTTTCAAACTGTTCCTTGGAGATTTAGACAAATGAAGACTTTGACTTTACCGAGAATTTCACAGTGATACTTTGCATGCTGATCTGAAAATGTAGGCATTTTTTAGCAGAACAGTGTAGAAGTGTACAAAATTGATGATTTTTTAAAAAATAGATATTTTAAATTATTTCACTTACATTGGCTGCATGTTATTTCAGAAATCCTTAGGACTGTGCTTTGGATTGTGTATTGGAGAGTTAGCTTTCTCTTTCTTAGCACTCCTCTCCTCCACTTTTCTTCTTCTCTTCGTGTGTCCTTTTTAATAAATCCTTTATTGTTGGCCATTTTTGTTTCCCTCTCTGTCTTCTTGTTCATTTTCTTTGTGCACCACTCCCATGCTGTGGAAATATGGCAACTGCCCCTTCAGCCATGGAGTCATATCAGACACCAATAGGGTTGCCAGCTAGAGGTTGGGAAATATTTGGAGAATTTGGGGTGGACCCTGAGGAGAGCAGGGTTTGGAGAGGGGAGGGACTTCAATGCCATAGAGTCCAATTGCCAAAGTGCCATTTTTCTTCAGGGGAACTGATCTCTGTCAATGGAAATCAGGTAATAGCAGGAGATCTCCAGCTACCACCTGGAGGTTAGTCAAAAATACAGCATAAAGACTCAGACATAATGCCACAACTATGTATGTATTACCAACAACCCTATATCTAAATGCAAAAACTATGGCATAAATGATACTTATGATATAACAATAACCCCAAATATATACTTCAATGCACTTAACTAAACAATATCCAAGTCAATAATTGACTATAACATTACAACTACCGGCAGCAACAACAGGTAAGTCCCATAAGAACTACAAACGCTGAATGCTAAAAGCACTTTCAATAGTCCCAAGTAGACTTTTTCAATCAAAGTGTACTTCACAAGCGGAACGAGGGTCAATGATGGTCCAGAATAACTCCAAGGTGCAATTTAAGATTACTGGAAGAGACAATGAAGATTGCAAGGACATGCTTTCTAGATATGGTCACGTTTCATAAATTTTCTTCAGTTTGCATATCTTCAGAAAGTGCCCTTTAGAGTTGGCAACTCTAGATACCACACAGTTTCTCATCAGGAGAGATTGAGGACATGGTGCCCAGATGCCACAGGAGTTGCGCTTCTGCCCATGCCTCAGTTGCAGGGGAGCAAGTATACACCAGAGACTCTGACTCCAAGCAGGGCAATTGCAGCCATTTCCCCTTTGCCACCAAAACTCAAGTGCACCCTCTGAGACCCAGGAATGGCAGGAGATGGTTGCCAGGGCCACAAGAGCCAGGAAAGGGACAGTGCCAAAACAAGTGAGTGTGTGGGAAATAGAGACTCACTATCACCTCAGGGAAAGGGAGCCAAGAGGAAGAACTCTTCTCCGGCCCACTCAGCCTTCAGGCATGAATGGAGCAATCTGTGACATTAAAAAATGGAGAAATATAGACAGAGGACTTCTCAAGGGCCAGCACACAGGCTCAGGCAGGCTTCCCCCTCCCTGCTCAGGCCCTGACAAAGAAGCAGGCTACTGTGAGCACAATGCTGCTGCATGTCCTTGCCAACAAAGGCAGCAAGGAAAGGCCCAGTTCTCCAGCTCTCTTCAGCATCCTACTGGGATGAGGACTGCATCATCTGTTCAGATGACTCTCTGGAGGAATCAGAAAGAGGAGAGGAGAAAGTGTCAGATGATGAGAACCCCCCCCCCTTTCCAGGTGGCGTTCTTAATTCGAACTTCTGCTGTCACCTCATGGCAAAAGCTTCAGTGTGGCTTGATGGCACTTTATACATACACACAGAGGACATTAGGAAGAATTTTCTAACAGAGTGGTTCCTCAGTGGAACAGGCTTCCTCGGGAGGTGGTAAGCTCTCCTTCCCTGGAGGTTTTTAAGAAGAGGCTAGATGGCCATCTGTCAGCCTTAGGAAGATGATGAGAGAGGGCATCTTGGCCATCTTCTGGTCACTAGAGGTGTGTCTGGGGGGAGATAGTTGTGAGTTTCCTGCATTGTGCAGGGGGTTGGACTTGATGACCCTGGTGATCCCTTCCAATTCTATGATTCTAGGAGCTATGAAGAGCAGACAAAAAGCATGTTCATTAAGATCCCCCTTTAAAGAGGTGCTCCAAGCTTCTCCAGTTCTGGGTACACCACAGAGGAATCCTAGGCAATTGTATATGTAAATGTATACTTGAATGTAAGTCCCTTTGACCAAAATGTGACTCTCTATTTCTGAGTAAGGATTGTTCTACATGGCAAATAATTAGATTCCTTAAGGCTGTCTAGAAGAAAAGTTGCAGTACTGGTTTGAATTTCTTGGGTTCAACATTTCCATAAATAGGTAGAGTGGGATCTGCCATTCAAAAAACAATATGAACATAATTTAATTTAATATAAATGCTATACCAGTGGCCCCTGTCACCTTCTAAATTGGCAAAAAAATTATCAAAGGGCTAAAGGGGATTGTTGGATATGTGGATCAGCTAATGCAAATTTCATACATTTATGGTCGGAATGCAGCAGAGTGATGGAATTCTGGAATATGATTGCTATGGTGATCTCACAAGGTATAAAGTTACCATTATCTCCTAAGGGTTTCTTGTTGAATTGCATGGATTTTCTTCCGAACGAATACCATGAATTTGTGCTTAATGCAGTAACATCGACAAGGTTAATACTTGCCCAAAATTGGAAGAAAAATATAATCCCAAAGAAGGAGGAGTGGCTGGAGAAGCTGTCAGAATGTATTTGTCTGAGTAAACTAATCTGTCTTTTACACAGCCAAAAGTCCAAAAAGTTTGAAAAATGGAATGTGTTTTTTGGTTCTTGTAGGTTATCCGGGCTGTGTAACCGTGGTCTTGGAATTTTCTTTCCTGACGTTTCGCCAGCAACTGTGGCAGGCATCTTCAGAGTAGTAACACTGAAGGACAGTGTCTCTCAGTGTTATAATTCAAATTGATAATTTTCTGCTGGACCTGAAACTTTCTGTTACAATTCAGTGTTACTACTCTGAAGATGCCTGCCACAGTTGCTGGCGAAACGTCAGGAAAGAAAATTCCAAGACCACGGTTACACAGCCCGGATAACCTACAAGAACCAATGAACTCTGACCGTGAAAGCCTTCGACAATATTTTGGAATGTGTTTTGTCTAGAATATGCAGTTAGTTTGTGCTTGTATGTTTTGTTGTTGGTGTATTTAGTAATTTAGTGTATATGTGTGTGTGTGTGTGTGTGTGTGTAAAGTGCCGTCAAGTCGCAGCCGACTTATGGCGATCCCTTTTTGGGGTTTTCATGGCAAGAGACTAACAGAGGTGGTTTGTCAGTGCCTTCCTCTGCACAACAACCCTGGTATTCCTCGGTGGTCTCCCATCCAAATACTAACCAGGGCTGACCCTGCTTAGCTTCTGAGATCTGACGAGACCAAAATATACAAGCACAAACTAACTGCATATTCTACCACACACACACATATATAAACAGCACATGTTGCTAATGTGTTGTGGGATTTCATCACTTATTGGCTTTTTCTCCCACATTCACTGGTTGCCCTTGACACTGCATTAAGGGCAGGGTTTTAGTTTGCAGTTTCGATTTCCTTTCTTTTCCTGGGTTTGTTCAGCTCTTAGATATCATGGTATGAGCGGTTTTGTGTTATAATTCAAATTGATAATTTTCTGCTGGACCTGAAACTTTCTGTTACAATCCAGCTTCCTATTTTTGTCAAATCAGCTCAAATATTTTGTCCTTCATTATAAGAGGAAATGGCACATCTCTAAAAGTTGTGACAAAAAATGATATATGGAAATAATGATACCGTACTCTCATGAAACAAGCTAGGTTGAGGTTACCTGCGATAACCACTGTAATTAGTTCTGTCTTCCATTTTAATTACTTTGTTTTATTGTATGTGTTGTAGTATCTAAGTTTCATTTTCAATGAATGCTTCATGAGTTATTAAAAACCCCTACATCTGAATTGCAGTGTGTGCCGCGCCCGGCACTCTGACCGGAGGGGGCCAGTCACCCTCACTTGTTGGAGCTACCATGAAGGGCAAGGCAGGGGAGGGGGACGGAGTGGGAAGATTGCAGGAGAGACCAGATGGAGAGAGAGAAGAGGGCCCACTAGACATGAAAGGGATACCCATTAAGGAAGAGAGAGCACAACCAGAGAGGGAAAGGGGAACGAAGAGGGATAACAAGGAGATAGGAGAGAGGCAACCCGAAGGAATTACTCAGGCAGGTGTGAAGGTACAACACCTGAACAGGGAAAAGAAAAGACCAGACGTTAATTGGTGGGTGGGACAGATCTTGCAAGGAAAAGGTTAAGAGAGAGATAGGAAATGCTTGCCGAGGAGGAGACGGGCGAAGGAGATGTCTGTGGGCATTTAACAGTCCATCCCCAAAGACGGCACGAGTGACTGAAGAGACGAGCGGTCTCTGCAACTCGAAAGTCTGAGGCAAAGCAAACAGCAGCTACAGGACAGGTTGGAGAGGGGAACAAGCAAGGCAGGCTTGAAACTTTGGGAAAAAGAGAGACCAACACGGACCAACCAACAGGAGTTCAGGTAAGACCGTACACAGTGTAACTTTAATGTTAATGGTCAAGAAGTTTCTAGTTCTCTAGTATTTGTAAATTTGCTGACTATTTTGTATTCATGATAATTTCTGAAAGTCAGTTTGTGTATTGGTGACCTTATAGCCATAAAATCCATCTTTTATGTTATTGGGAAAGTAAGTTAGAAAATTTAGGTCTTATTACTTCTTTTTCCTGAAGGATTGTCATGCTGGTACAGTAACCACTGTTTAGTGCTCTCCCATTTAGCCGAGAAATATTCCTCCCCCCGAAATGGCACCCTTTATGCGGGTTTTATGGATCTTAAGGGAGCTTTTGATACCATCCCGAGGGAGAGGCTATGGTTGAAACTATCACATTCTACTATGGATAGGAGGTTACTATGGCTTATCCAGCAATTTCATACTGACCTCACAGCTCAGGTTCGCTGTGGCAACCAAGGAGAACTAACCGAGCCTTTTGAACTGGCCAAGGGAGTTAGACAAGGTTGCCTCCTTGCTCCTCTCTTGTTCAATCTATACCTGAATGATATGGCAACCAATTTCTCAGAGTTTTGCCACCCCCCAAAGCTTGCAAGCCATTCCACCCCGATTCTACTCTATGCTGATGATGCAGTTCTCCTGTCCCGCACAAGAATTGGTTTGAAAAGATCTTTGCAAACTTTTTCTGAGTACTGCTCTAGGGAAGGTCTTAAAATAAACCACCATAAATCTAAGATCATGATCTTCACTAAGAGGAGAAAAATGCCTCTTTTTCGCTGGGTATTAGATGGCTTTGAGGTTGACCAAGTCAAGGAGTTTGTTTACCTTGGCATTCTGTTTTCCCATAACCTAAATTGGAATGCCCATCAAAAAGCAGTGTCCAACAAAATTAAACCTGGGGTTGGTGCTATTGTCAATTTTTTTCACACCAAAGGTGGCAAATATATTCCAGGGGCTATTCAGGTTTTTAACCTGAAAATTACCCCAATTATCCTCTTTGGTGTTGCCATCTGGATTACAGTCATCAATGAATCTATAGATCGTCCACTGCTTCAGTTCTTACGAAAACTCCTAAATGCCCCTCGATGTGTTGCTGGCGTTACTCTTCGTTCCGAGTTTGGCCAAATGTCACTTGAAGCTAGGGCGTGGTTGGCCGCCTTTAAACTCCACTTTAAACTGTGCTTCAGCACTGAGGGGTTCCTAGCTTCTCTGAAGCATGACCCCTTCAAATCCTCATGGCAAAAAATCTTAGATGAGAAACTGGCGTTGCTGGGCTTCTCGCAGGATATGTTATCAGATCTTGGGAAAACTGAAGCTTTTGCCAAAATTAAAAAGCGCATTAAAGAGCTTGATTATAACAGCACTACTTTTCGTGCTCGTCGCGTCTGTTCATCCCAGTTCTTCGGAATACCCCCTCCACGTGGTCTGCCTGCCTATACATATTATCTAACAACTCCTCGTCTCTGTAGAGCTTTTTGCTTGGCTAGATTGAATGCTAATCCTTCTATGGTAATGCAGGGCAGAATTCTGAACATACCATACTCAGACAGGATCTGCCCTTGCTCTTCTGGCTCTATTGACACATTAGCCCATGCCCTTTTGGAATGCCGCTTTTACGAGGAACTTCGATCGCACTATATTTCCCCCATTTTAATATACAAATCCAATGCCTCTGTGACTGACATAATGCCTTTTTTACTAAGTGACAGGGACCCTAAGGCTACATTTTCAGTGGCAAGATTTGTTTCAGTCCTTATGTCCCTCCAACACTAGATATATGCTGCTCAAGATCAATTGATCAAGGAGCTTCTAAGGGATAAAAGGAAAGGAAAGGAAAGGTACAGTAACAAAAACAACAAAGAGAGTCCTCTAACACATTGGGAGGAAAGGCACCATGGTATAGTTCGGTCTCATCAGATCTTGGAAGCTAAGCAGGGTTGGTACAAGGAAGATTCTGCAGAGGAAGGCAATGGCAAACCACCCCGCTTCTCACTTGCTTTGAAAACCACTTGCTGGGGTCACCATAAGTTGGTTGCGACTTGGTGGCACTTTACACAAATACATGACACATTATCATGGCATATATTTATGTGGTAATACCTCCCACAAACAAACAACAGCAAAAAAAGAGGATCTGGTCCTCTAGAAATCCGAAATTGCAGACATACAACCAAAAAAATGAGGGGTCTCGTGGCCAGTTCTTTTAAAGTAGTCAGGACTATACCTCTTGGGCAATGAACCCAGGCAACCCAGGTGGCAAGATATCAGCTATGGAGGGCAGGGGTCTACCCTAGGTGAGGTGGGCTGCATAACTCTAAACAGCTTCTCAACTTCATCAGTCCTCACCAATGGAAAGTCCTCTATACAATTAGGACCAGACTGTATGCCACTAACCTCATGAATTGGCCTAGTAATGGCATCCAAATCATAGATGTGAGCAATTTTATTATTGTGAACTTGTTTATCTTTCAGGGTCCTGAGATTAAAGTACCCTTACAACCTGGATTCAATTGTAAAAAAAAAAAAAAAGTGAATTTGCTTTACCACCATCACTGCCAAATAGGCATAATCATGCATTCTCATCCATGTTTGTTTGGAGTTTTCATTGAACTCTGGCCAACGTGGTCATTCCCCTGCACTCCCCGGTAATCTCAGAGTCTACGGGAGGAGAGAGTAGTAATCTGGAGCAACAGTGGCCACCAGGGTTATCTTTTCATTCTTGCCCAGGGCTTTGCCAGGATCACCAACCTTGCTGACCTGAAAATCACCAGGAGACATCAGAAAACTCTCAGTATCCATCAGCTGCATGGGGCAGGCCATTCTACCACAGACTGTGTGTTGGTTTTAGCATTACTTCTTTTTTACTGTTGCCATTTTGTCATTTCAGTACTTCTAACAATATTGCTTATATTGGGGGTAGGAAGCTTAGCCTCCTTGTTGGATTCATCTGTCACCTGTATTTATAACCGTGTTCTCCTTCACACTAAAACTTGGCATATGTAGATCTCTATACATACAGAATGTAATTCTGGGTGATTTGGCATGAGGCACAATCCTGCCCCTAGTTCTGGTGAGACTGATACCTACACAGGCTCTTGAGAAGGATGTGCGTATGCAGCATGCCAGCTCTTAGAAACAGAGAACAAATTCTTATGCAAGCAGGCTGAAGCACGATCAGGGAAAATGTAATGTGATGGTTCCTGGTCATTATAGGGTGCTATCTCATTGTTCGCACACATGCTAGTTCTCTGATAAAACTTAGTGATGTTTGATGTGAAAATTGCCATGCTGAAGGACATAAAAAGTCCATAAGAAATCCCTACCTTGCATTCTTTCATAACTTGTGTCATGTCGGTTCACAGCTATTATTTTTCCTATTTCTTGCTGTCTCAACACTTTTTTTTTTACTTAAAAGAACATTGTCTGCACACTTGTTTTAGTCTCTCTGCTGTGAGCTGATATGCATTCTAATGTAATGCACATTAAAAGACCTTTTACCTTCTTTTCTGTGTACTGATGCCCATAAATGCCTGGCTTTAAAAATAAGCACAGAATTTAAAGACTTGTTTAATGTGAATAAAAATCACACAGTAATGGGTTCTTAAAGATTTTGCAAAGCTCTGTTAATGCGCCCCAATGTAAATAAACTGGATTAAAAACAACAACACCTAAACCCTCACAAATATTATCATGTTTTCCAAGTATCTCCCAACATAACTGGAAATAGTAAAAGTATTGTTGATAATTAGGCAACTTCCACATGGGGAAAATACCCCATTGGGGAGGGGCTGTGGCTCAGTGGCAGAGCATCTGCTTGGCATTCAGAAGGTCCCAGGTTCAATCCCTGACATCTCCAGTTAAAGGGAGTAGGCAAGTAAGTGATTTGAAAGACCTCAGCCTGAGACCCTGGAGAGCTGCTGCCGGTCTTAGTAGACAGTACTGACTTTGATGGACCAAGGGTCTGATTCAGTAGAAGGCAGCTTCATGTGTTCATGTATTGCATCTGCAAATGCAACGTACGTCATTTCCATATGTGGGGATTCTTTCCTCCATTTCCCCTCCTGCCTTTCATTGTTGCCGATTTTTTTAAAAAAGGTACTAGCTATATTGCTATAAGCTAATACTGCTGTAGCAATATACCTAATGGCTGATAGGAAAAAAGGGCAAAAGTCCCACTAGTAGTGATTGGGAGGGGGGTGGAGGGATGGAAAGTGAAAAAGGAAATGGTGCTAGATGTGGCTGGGGAGGTGCAAACTCTACCCTCCTGTCCACATTCTCTCCAAGGCTTCTTTGAGTATGAACTTTCAGGAGTGATCATACCAAAGTGGGGGGAGGGGGGACCTGGAAGCTGGAAGACTGCACAACAGTGTCTTATGGTTACCCAAAACAAACTTCAGTGCCATTGGAAGGGGGGATGCTGCGGAGCAAAACCTCCATTTGGAAGCAACCTTACCTTGTGATTTGGCTTAGCCACTAATATCCATCATGTTAAATGCTGAAGATCCTCTCCTGGCATGGTTTTCTTTTCTCCCAATGGCAAACATTCCTGTAGTGGGTTATAGACAGGCTCTGTATTTTGTGCTTGCTGTATTCAAATGGCAAAAGGCAGGGGAATCTAGAACTGCTTAAATCTCATCCAGAGCGCATTGTTGTTGTTTGAATAGGAAACAGATTTGGTAATTTGAATAGCACGATACGGCCAATGACACTGTTTCCTTGGGTTAGTCGAAAGTTAGTAGGATCCCAAGCCTTTTCTGAAAAACATTGAAACTTATTCACTACATTTGGTTGTCAGTTTGCATTTCCGTTCACCCACAGTGCTGGTTAGTGGTAGAAGCTGATTGATTACAGCTGTGCACCACAAAAAGCAGCTGCTTTTCATTGCGGGAAGACTTAAGCAATTCTGTATGTACTTGAGGGATTCTTTGGGACAAAAAACTCCATAGAAATGTAATAGCTATTGTTGTATTTTAGTAAGGACATGAGCATCTTTGCCTTAGTGATGTTATCTCAAGGGCTTCCATCCTTCCTATGTAATTATCCGCAGTATTGAATGTTCTTTTTATTACAGCTTTTTTTTTTTTTAAAAAAGGAGGCTCTTTGAAACTCATATTCTTTTCTAACCTTCAGGATATATCTTTGAGAGTGTTTGCTTCTTGTTCCTTGCTTCAAGGGACAGTATTTTTGCTACCATATCCTGTTTGGGGGCAAGCACAAGCATGTGTCTGTTTCCTTTGCCACTCAACAGTGATGGCTTTGCCTTCATCACATTCTCATATTTGTCAGCTAGAGTTTGAAAACCAGGGAGATCCGTTTCCTCTACACATTTGGCACAATTTATTGTCAGTCTTTATATGACTCAGTAATATACCAAAATGAGTAATGTAGCACAAAACTGGATGTTGCTCTTTTGGATGAAGAGGCATTTCTGAATGTCCAGATTTCTCCTAGAATGCAAAGACAGAGTAGGCAGCGATACAAGTCTTGGGAGGGAGAAAGGACCTTGGCATAGGATCCTGTTAGCAGACTTTCTTTTGAGGGAATTTCTGACTGACTGGTACTTAACATAACTTAAGCATATCGCTGTGTGAAAATGGCATCATCCAGGATTTGAGGCAAAATGGCACTCAAGTGGCATATGAGTGTCACAAACACGTGCAGGATGCAGTTCTCACCTATGAAGAAGAAGAAGAGTTGGTTTTTATACGCCGACTTTCTCTACCACTTAAGGCAGAATCAAACCGGCTTACAATCGCCTTCCCTTCCCCTCCCCACAATACACACCCTGTGAGGTAGGTGAGGCTGAGAAAGCATGACTTGCCCAAGGTCACCCAGCTGGCTTCGTGTGTAGGAGTGGGGAAACAAATCTAGTTCACCAGATTAGCCTCCACCGCTCACGTGAAGGAGTGGGGAATCAAACCCGGTTCTCCAGATCAGACTCCACCGCTCCAAACCACTGTTCTTAACCACTACACCACACTGGCTGTCACCACGCTGAAAATTCAGACTGCCATTTATTAACTTCTGAGAACGAATGCCTCAGTTACGACAGCAAGGGAAGTAAGCCACTTTTTAAACTGAAGAGCAGCATTTTTTTTTTTTTTTACAGCGGGAGCAGCTGCAGCAAAAGCATCAAAAACACTCTTCTAAGGCATAGAATTTTCATCCACACACCTAATTGCTTTGTTTGATTCAAGGCTTCCATGTGCGCTTTTAACAAATATCCACAACCCTGGTTTGCCTCCAAAATTATTTGGTCTTCTCATGCTTTCCTGTTGAAAACTGGAAAACTTGGCACAACCAAATGGATGGCGTCCTTGCCCTCTGCTTGCCCTTCGCCCCGAAACAAGCTTCTTTATTTTGAGAAGTAAGGCATAACTGGAGATGGGTTTCCAGATGCATCCAATGCTGCCAGACTTCTGGAATTCCCTTCAAACCAAGTTTGGGAGCTTTGTTTTCTCTGCCTCCTAGATTAAAACTGGAAGGTTAAAAAAAAAAAAAAGCCACAGTCCCATCCTCTCCAGCCTTCATTTCCTTCTGGGGAGGATGGGAGTGTGGAGGAATAATCTATTGTGATTATTTGGGGGCGGGGGGGGGGAACCTGTTAAGTAATGACTTAATCTAGCTACTGACATGGATATTCTGGTGGCTACAGAGCATTGGGACCCAGCGTGGATCTTACCCTGGCTTGCATTTTTTATTTTTTGCATCAGTCTGGAAAATGTATTCTTAATTAGTGTTTTTAACATATTTTTATTAATATGATAGGACTGGTGATTAAAAAAAGGTGTCAGGGCAAGCAGTATTATTTTCCTAGACGTCAGCAGGATTTCTGCCTGCCATTGTTCAAATCTCACGGCAAGAGCTTAGCTTAGTATATAACTGAAGAAGCTTGAACATGGACTTGCACGTAGCATTCTATCCTAGATCGTAACACTGTTGCCTTAGATTTCAGTAACTTTCATTAATAAATATTCCATTTAGAGTGAGGAAATTGGTTTAGCCCAGTTAGCTAACCTTTAGTGGATAAAGAATAATCTTTTCTCACTATTCATGGCATCTTCAGACATGATGAACATGTACAGTCACTTTCACGTCTTGCTGATGGTCATCTTACTGAAAGGGACATTGCATATATTAGAACCTACACCGCTTATCTGTGTAACAAGATAACCTTGGTATAAAAGTGACCACACACTGGGCTGTCTGCACTTTTACCTCTTGTGTAAAGCTGCTCTTGGTATTACAGTTAGTGTTTCCAGCAACATAAACACCATTAAGGCCACTACTAAAAGCATATATTGCATAAATTTATATTTATGCATAACAAAAGTACACAAATTAGCCGTGACCCTCTGTCTTGCGGTATTTTCCATTGTAACCCTTAATGTTGAGCAGTGTGGCCTTCCCCATTACAGCAACAGCAAATAAATGTGATGGGAATAACACTAAAAACAAATGACTGTATTTCCCCTCCTAATTATGATTCTACGGAAAAGCTGTTTTTGGTTTCATCAAATGCACTAATCTCTTCCCCATAAGAACTAAAAATATAATCCATGGACAGCAAGAAGAAGAGTTGGTTTTTATACCCCACTTTTCTCTACCTTTAAGGAGTTTCAAAGCTGCTTACAATCACCTTCCTTCCCCTCCCTCCCCATAGCATACATCTTGTGAGGTAGGTGGGGCTGAGAGAGTTCTGAGAGAACTGTGACTAGCCCAAAGTCACCCAGCAGGCATCATGTGGAGGAGTGGGGAATCGAACCTGGTTCTCCAGATTAGAGTCCTCTGCTCTTAACCACTACACAGTTGGAATATGAAATTACACCATGTGGTATATGTTTACATAGTACAATTGTATAATAGCCCCCATCCTACCATTTTAGAATCATTACATAGTGCTTGCTTTGGTAGATTAAGGAAATGTGGGCTCTAGTCATTTCCCCTAAACAACAGCTATTGGTTTTCATTAAATTATAAGAAAATCTGAAGAGCAGTGTCTTGTAGTATGTTCAACGTAAATAGTCCAAAGGCTAGGACAATCAAGATACTGTTCATGATGTTTTCTTCAAGTTTTTGTAAGTAGAACTATTCAGATGTTGATGCAGTTTGCAATTAAGTACCCAGTTACATGTACTAGCAATCATGGGATGCAACACATCTGCATTGTGAATAACAAAAATCATATGATGCTCACAGCCCTTTTAAGGTAGTTAAACCGTTTGGCAGGCGTGTGTGTGCCCTACTTGCGTTTCCTAGTCAGTTTATAACTGACCTAGTTTTGCCTGGTGGGGTCCCTTATATGCTACTTTTTGTCACTGAACATTGCTGATTTATTAAGGTTTATGTTTCAAGGGCATTGTAAGATTGCGTGTAGGGAATAGGGCACCACTTTGAAAAGTGAGAATTACTGAATCAGATAATATCCAATTAAAATCTAGCTAGCACAGCAGGAGAAACTGGAACTAGGGTTTATCTTTCAAGTAACATAATACATTGTGGTATTAGCTAGAAACAAAGTAAGTGTGAAAAAGATTCCCCACCTTCCCCTCCAATTATTAATATCTATTGACATTTTATATCAGGATGAGAGAGAGTCTGAATTGCAGTGTGACAAGTTCCAAGGACATATAATGATGGGGACAGGATGAAGAATAGCTTTAAAGATACTCACAATCAAAGAACATATCACACATTTAAGTGAAAGTCTTTGCTGCTGAAATATGAGTATAGGTTGACAAATTGGGTTTTATATAGCGTATACTGTGATTTGCAATGCAAGTAAATAATGTGATTATATTCTTCTCAGACCCCTGTCGCTTCACAGTCCTGATGAAACTGTAGAAGATAGAGGCATAACTGTTAAGAAGAACTGGGGTTGGTTTATACATGATCATGGTGTGTGGGTTATACACAGGTGGGGTTTGAAGGAAGCCTTGGGTTTGGAACCTGTCCACACTGTTTGGAGAACATTCAAAGTGATCTGGGGTTACCTGTGTAAATGCAAATAGACCTCTCCTGTGCAGTTTTCATGATGAAACAAATACATAAAAGGTACTTGTGTAAGCATTAACATGCATCAGTTCCAGTTCACATTAAAGTGTGTATTGGAATAAGCTCATATGAGCGCAAAGCTCCCTCTTTCCTCCTGTTTCTGGGGCCACCTGTAATCCCACCTATGGTTCTGTTTCTGAAATTCTGGCATGGAAACCCACTGAGTCAAATGATTAAAGTATTGGAATTGTTGTGGACAACTAAGTTTGTACTTCAGTTCTATTTGTGTGTTATGGAGTAACATTAGACCTGATGTTCCTGTAGAAAATTTATGTTATCAGAGTATGCTTCTGTCTCCAACACTATGATAGTTCCTAATTTCTTTATATTTTTATTCTGAAATAAATTAAGCATATTTTACTAAAATTGGTACTGAAGAAGCAAATTGAAACAAAATCTTTGCCAATGAACAGATATACTCTTCTAACAGTGTATTGTTTATTTATTATATATGCATTTCATTCCCTCTTTTAATACTAAGTTAGTATTGAAGATAATGTTGTATTGAAATATAGGGTTAGAGTTAGGATTATATCAAAGTACAAGGCATTTTATATGTAGTGTGAAACTTAATGTAGTAATGAAACTCAATGTAGTATGAGCTATATTACCAAATAATGTAGTATGAAACTCAAATGAAGAATGAGCTATACCATGGTTCCAATGTGCAATTTTCAATAGGTTATTTGTATAAGTATTTGCTTGTATAGAATATTTAGTAGGACATTTTTAACAAACCCTTACGCCAAAGAGCTTTGGGGCAGCATGAATAGTTTTCCCTTCCCTATTTTATCCTCATAATTTTATCCTCATAGGTTTGAAATAAAAAGAAAAAAATCTTTAGCTAACTGATGACACTAACATTTACTCCTTAAAGTATCAGATCTGCATTATTCTGCTCTGTCTTCTTTCTCAATGAAAGAAATTCGATTATTATTTTTTTGGTTTACAGAAAAAAAATTGAAGGAGAATATTCTCAAATACATGGTGATTCTGGAGAAACAACTGCAAAGGTAAAAAACATGATAATAATAGATTTTTAAAACTGTTTCCAATCTTGTTTTATCCATTATGTTACCTTGTAAAACCAACTATAGTGACTATGTTTTGTATTTGGGGTATTGTTGCAAGGGGCTGGTTTGGGCTGATTGTAAGTGGCAGTTGTTGCTTTTAAACAGTGTTTTTTACATATACAATAACACAATTTCCCCCAGAAAGCGTGCTAGAAAGTCAGACATCTCAAGATTCTGACCCCCCTTGTAGTTTCATGTTCTAGAAAAAAATGATTTTTTTCCTCTTTGTGAAAGAGTAGATGTGGGCATAAATTACCTGTTACCAGAGGAATTAAGAACTAGGAAATCCTCTGTGTCTTCTTCCTATTGGTCTTCCATTCTGCACTTTTTATCTGAACTTGAGTCATATTGGTAAGAAATGGTGCATTTGGTTCAGAGGAATTTTAGAGATAATGAAAAACTTTTGTCTTTGCATTCCTGCTCCAAAAATATAAATCAAGAATACTATATCATTATTTTACACCTTTAAACTTTATTCAAACATAACTTGTTTTGAGCTGCTGCTTAGATTACCTGTAATGTTAAATGTTATCGCTTTGGAGAACTCTAGTGCTTCCTTCAAGACTTCAGTTACCAATTTAAACTTATCACTTAATGTTCTGTTGCTTGTACAATAGGATAATCCATATGTTTACATTTTTAAAAAGTTTCTTTGATGCTTTAACTTACATTTTTGAAATTCCTGGAACCTATAAATAAATCTGTATCTTTAATGGTAAACAGATTTTTTGCAATGCCAAACTATTTCAGGCTTGTCTATACTAAATGTGTCGCATGGCTTCTTGCTGATCTGACTAATGGATGTATGGCTATTGCTGCCTGCATAGCTGGCATGTTATATAGGGGTACTATTACTGGAATGAAAAATATAGCAGTTCAAAAAGAAGCAAAGAAGGGGTATAAATAGTACTGTTTTGAGCAGGTCAGTGTGATAACGGCACCAGAGTGCTAAGTTTCTGTGCTTTTAAAAACTGAATTTCTGAAGTTGCCATAGCTGCTTCCACATAAGTATGACAACATGTGTTTGGTATGACATAATGGTTATTTGCTGTCTAATGATCATTTTTTTAAAACCTGGAAATCACTTTCTCAGAAAAAGCACTGTAGGAGGAACAGAAGTTTGTTGTATGTGGGGGAAACCAATGAGATGATTTTGCTAGGAGCCTGAGGGCAGCATTGCTCAAAAGTATAATGCCATATGAAGTTGTTCGGATAGCCTCTGAAGCCACCAGCAGAATCAGTGGGAACAAGTTTGGAGTTTTTTGTAAAACTCCCACTGTTAGCCCAGGCCATTGCCAGGATGGGGGCAAGGCTGTAGATGAGACACTGTTTTGCCCCACCTGAAACTTGGAAAAAAATAAAGATTTATTTTTAATTTGTGATATGGCAGTTATTTGATTATTTAGGCACTTTTAGCCCGACTGTCTTCCTGATGGGCACCCAAAGCTGATTACAAAAACACCAAAATACAATATGAATAAATAAAGCTGTTACAGGAAAACAGAAGATGCAGAATTTGTCCCTTGAGGAAGAGATATATTGTTTTTTTAAGACATTGTTAAGAAAAGGGGCTGGAGTGATACCCATTACCAGTTTCAATCAGATGGCTAGGTGATCCAATTCCCTCCCCTTGGGATGAGTTGGCCATTAAGGCCACTTGGAAAAGTCCCAGTGGGCTGACGACAAAGGTATCACCCCCACCCCCCACCAGGGCTACTCTGGCCGAAGAGAGGGGTTAGTGGGACCTGCCACCACCATAAGCCGGAGATGTGAGGAAAAAAGTGCCTGCCCTGGCCTCGCCAGCAAGGGCCACACCTGCCCAGCTTGGCCTTGTGGTGGCGAGGGAAGCCCCTGCCCAGTGTCACAGTGGCAAGGGGTGCACTAGCCTAGCCTGGCCTTGCAGCAGCAAGGGTCCCAGTGACCCATTCTCACAGTGGCAAGGGGCACACCCATCTGGCCTCACCAAGGCCAGTCCAGTGAGGGATGAGCCCAGCCCAGGGAGGGACATGCCCACCCAGCCATACAGCTTAACCATGCACCTTGTGCTTGGAGTTGGCCAGGCAAGCTCTTCTCTCTTTAGAAATAATTTTTAAAAACCTTTCAAACTGTCAGAAGATAAAAATAGTAAAACAACCATCTAAAATCAAAGCAGTAAAAACTCCAGTGGGGAGGGGCTGTGGCTCAGTGGTAGATCATCTGCTTGGCATTAAGAAAGTCCGAGGTTCAGTCCCCGGCATCTCCAGTTAAAGGGACTAGGCAAGTAGGTGATGGGAAAGACCTCTACCTGAGACCCTGGAGAGCCGCTGCCGGTCTGAGTAGGCAATACTGACTTTGATGGAGCAAGAGTATGAGTCAGTAGAAGGCAGCTTCATGTTTTCATGTGTTCTAATACAGGAAACATAATGGAAGGTATCAATATGTTTCTGTAGGATTTGCATAAAGTCGTACAGACGTTTGGGTGAATTAAAATATTTCCAGATGGCACATAAAAGGTTGGTGGGGAGAGAGCTCCATGTGATTGGGGCTTCAACAGAATAGGCCCTATCTCTGGTGTTCACCCACCTATCTTCTGAAAGAGTGAGTACACAGAGGAGGGCCACAGTTCAATTGGCAGGCAAGCTCATACAGAAGACACCCCTTCAGGTACACTCATTCCAGACCATGTAGGTGGTAACTAGTACCTTAAATTGTGCCCAGAAGTGCACTGATGATCATGAGCGGAGGTGTCCCTGGAATACTGTACCACACTTCAGCGCCACCTCAAGGTCCTCATCCTGCTTATGCCTGTTTCCTAGGATGGCCAGCAGGACTTTAAGGGAAATATATAATAGTTTCTGTGCAGTAACTTGCCAAAATTTGGCCTAAGCACAAGGCCTAAGCACACACACCAATGCATTAATTCTATTTATTCATTCATTTATTTTGAAATGCTTCTATGCTGTATTTCTCCTGTCAAGCAGGATTCAAAGTATGGCTTACACTTTAAGGCACAGCCAATGGTCCAATACAGTAGAATCAGCAAATTAAAAAATCTCTCAGATGTACCACATTTCACTCAAAGCAGATCCCAGCTCTGTGTGTCAGAACAGATCCCAGCCCTCAGCCAGAACAGATCCCAGAACCAGATTTGACTCCCCACTCATACACATGAAGCCTGCTGGGTGCCCTTGGGCCAGTCACAGTTCTCTCAGAGCTCTCTCAGCCTCACCTACTTCAACAGGTGTCTGATGTGGGGAGAGGAAGGGAAGGAGATTGTAAGCAGGTTTGATTCTCCTTAAAAGGTAGAGTATGTCGGCATGTAAAAACCAACTCTTCTTCTTCTTCTTCTTGGCAAAGGTTCTGGCAGCTCCAAAGGTACAGGGCTGCACTGACAGATTTTGAAAATTTGATGATTAGACACACCTATACAGAGAATACCTGACCTGGATGGCCCAGGCTGATCTCGTCAGATCTCAGAAGCTAAGCAGGGTCAGCCCTGGTTAGTATTTGGATGGGAGACCACCAAGGAATACCAGGGTTGCTGTGCAGAGGAAGGTACTGGCAAACCACCTCTGTTAGTCTCTTGCCATGAAAACCACAAAAGGGGTCGCCATAAGTCGGCTGCGACTTGAAGGCACTTTACACACACATACAGAGAATAAATATAAGGGGGAGAAAACCTCTCAAGAATTAAGTTGGAAAAACTGTATCAATCCTTTTGTTGTTGTTAAAAGATTTATTCCTTTGTTTACTGCATTTTTTTCATTTACACTTTGCTTTCAAAGTCTTTAAAACCTCCCTAGTGCCTTTTTAATTGTCTTACTTGATGTGTGAATCCCAAATGTGATATTTCTTCCATAGTGTAAAACCTCTGGATAATCAACGGGCTTAACAGTTTATCTTGAGCACACATATGGCTGTTGATAACCACTGTAGTTCTGTTACTTAAAGCTCTTCCATGTATATATATTCCACAGTATATAAAAAAGCAAATTTAGCATGTTTGAGAAATACTGCATTAACACATCTTGAGAGTGATGTCTGCCGGGTGCATAATAGGCCAGAAAATCCTTCCATGCATTAAGCCAGAGCTCAGTCTACATTTCAGATTAATCAGGTATGTGTAAATGTTATTCACATCTGTGCCATTCTAAGCATAACTAATCAAAGTTGCTAATGGCAATTATCAGCTCCTACAACATACATGTGACCAATCTGATACACATAAATTGTTTGAATACGCTAAGTGGATCAGGGGTAAGGCTGCTGCCATAGAAGGTAAAATTCTACATGGAAAAATACCTTTATGGAAAGGGCACGGTGGTCTCTCAGCCATAAGAAGAATATGTTTAGGTAAATCATTTTCACTTCCGTTCTAACATTTTCAAAGAATAGCTTATACAAATTGAGGATGCGACTAGGGTTGCCAGGTCCCTCTTTGCCATCGGCAGGAGATTTTTGGGGCGGAGCCTGAGGAAGGCAGGGTTTGGGGAGGGGAGGGACTTCAATACCATAGAGTCCAATTGCCAAAGTGGCCATTTTCTCCAGGGGAACTGATCGTTGTCTGGAGATCAGCTGTAATAGCAGATCTCCAGCCACTACCTGGAGGTTGGCAATCCTAGATGTGACCTAGGAATATTAATTGCTTTTTAGCCCAGGCATCCAACAGTGTTGCTCTCCAAAATGTGCCTCTGAACACTGTTCTCTACATTGAGGAACAGACTTCATATATTATTAGGGTGGTATGGACCTAGGGTTGCCAACTTCCAGGTGGTCCGCAAGCCAAGAAGGCTCAGTGCTGTGAGGATAATTGTAGCAACCCAAAACAGCACTATGACAATTCAAAGCAAATTAAAGAGAATTTTATAAAGTGCAATAGTGAAAAAATATATACACAAAAATATGTGCAAAATAGAAGTACAACAAGATACAAAATTTACAAAATGCAATCCAATAAATATCTTATTCTTCAAGGGATATCACAAGTCCTCAAGCAACAAATAAGTCAAAATATATAACCCATAGGGGCATCCATTGATATCAAAGTCTATTGATTATTCCGAATATTGGAGCAGAGCCACAGGAAAAGGATGTCAGACGTGTCGTCTAGATCGGGACCACATTTCGCATATGGCTTCTTCAGCGACCTGTATCAGCAGCAAATATATATATATATGCCTTAATAGGTGATGTCTCATAAGGACCGCAAAGGTTTGTATATAGGTCTCACAAGGACAGAATATTTTTTCACTATTGCACTTTATAAAATTCACTTTAATTTGCTTTGAATTGTCATAGTGCTGTTTTGGGTTGCTACAACTTCCAGGTGGTGGCAGGAGATCTCCTGCTATTACAGCTGATCTCCACCCAATAGAGATCAGTTGACCTGGAGAAAATGGCCACTTTGGCACTTGGGCATTGAAGTCTCTCCCCTCTCCAAACCCCGCATTCCTCAGGCTCTACCCCACAAACCTCCCGCTGGTGGCAAAGAGGGACCTGTCAATCCTATATGGACCAATCAATATCAAAACCTTTATTGGCATAAAATAAATATATACATATTTAGGTAAAAAGAATGTTTTAAAACTAGAGTGGGACTCTTACTTAAAATCATAAACATGGATTAGAGTAATTTAAAATAAGTCCCAGGAAGCTGGCAACCCCTGCAGTAACCCGAGAATGACTATCGCTTAAGAGAAATCTGACTAGCTCCTTGTCAGTGCCGCCGGGGCACTGACCTATGATCTGGTCCCATACCACTGCAGTAATAGAGGAACTGGACATTCAGGAGCATTCACTGCCCACCCCCAGCACTTCTGGGCCTTTTGTCAGAAATTCAAAATGTGTAGATTTGGAAAAATTACCTTTAGGATAATGCGAAATTGAATACTGTATGTTTATAGCTAATTCATTTTGCAGCCTGCCCCCCTTTAATTGATACAGCTGAATCAAACATTGCTCATATTAAGTTTTTAGGTGAGTGGGATAAAAATCCAAATCATAACAGTCCTGGTATCACCGACTCTTAACTAGAAGAATATTAGACACAAGAATATTAGACACAAAATGGAGAGTATGCTATGCTTCTTTTCCTCTATACTTCATGGGCTATGTGTTTATTTGCTCTAAATTCCTTATTCCCTTATCACATGTGCCTTCGGCCCCAAACTAATTTTTTATTTGTATAAGGCAATGTAAATATGACTGATGGGTGTTTTTTTTTTAGATGAGGGAATGTAAGGTGGTTATGTTTTGCTCAGTCTCAAAAGGATTGTTCTGTGGCTTCTTCTTTTTTGCAAAAAAAAAATTAAATAGGGTCATTTAGTTGATCCTCTTTTTTCTTATTAGTTACTCTTCTTGATTCCCTAGTAAATCTTTGACAGTTATTTAGGGGAATGGGACACTTTGAAAGATAACTAGTGGCAATTACATAAAGAAGCCTTACTTAGCTGTTCTCTTTTAGCGTTTGGAAAGTGGCTGAATAAATGAATATGGAAACTCATATACTCAAACCCTGCTACACTGTGTTTGCTTTGTTACTGAAAACTGACAGTGATGCAGTACCCTTTAGCTTTGCAAATGAATATGAATCTCCCCTCCTTTAACCGATTTCCTAACATTTTTTTCTTAATTATTTCTGTTCAGCTTTATCTTTATTAAATTCAGCTGTTGCTCTTGTCAATTCTGGGGTAAGCGGAGCTGTCCAGTTTTGAAACAAGACAAGGTGCATGTGTGCTTTTATATGGCATAAGAGATGTGTGCGTTTGGAAGAAATTTAGATTTACAAAATGAGCACTAATAAAGGTTGTAGATAATCTTTTACTCACTCTTGATTATTAAAGGAGCTGTAGCTCAGTGGCTAGGTTGTTGGAACATATGAGACCCCAGATTTAATGTCCGGCATTGCCTGTTAATGGATCCTAGGCAGTAGAATTGGAAAAAGACATCTGCTTAAGCCCCTAGAGGGCTCCATCATAATTGACACTAGTAAACTAGATTGTTCATTGAACTGTCTCAGCGTATGGTGGCTTCTTGTATTATTTAAGCGTTTAAGAGTCAAATGCAATTTAATTAGTTTGAAATAAATGTGAGTAAACCAGGAGCGTGTGTGTGTGTGTGTGTGTACCATACATACAAGTGGGGACCTGCAAGAAACTTGAGGGGAGGGGGCATTCCCCTGCCTTTGCTTCCTTCCCTATCCTCCCTTCTCAGTCAATGTCCCCCCTCTCTCTGCCTCCACCCCTTATCTATCAGTCTTCCCTCACCACCTTCTCCCCTCACCCCTTCTATGTCAGTCTTCCCTCACTCTTTACCCCTCACCCCTTTCTCTGGCAATCTTCTCTCACCCCCCCCTTCTCCTATCACCACTTGTACGTCACTTTCGACCCAGTCTCCCCCCAGCCTTTCTCAGACAATATCCCCCTCTCTTTCTCCCCACCCCTTCTCAGTCTGTCCCTCTCTTTCTCTCCCTTCTCTTTCTTCCCCCGCTCAATCTCCCCCATGTT
Source organism: Euleptes europaea (assembly GCF_029931775.1). Lineage (NCBI taxonomy): Eukaryota > Metazoa > Chordata > Lepidosauria > Squamata > Sphaerodactylidae > Euleptes > Euleptes europaea. The sequence continues at coordinate 24,611,519 of NC_079318.1, forward strand.
CCTTCTCTTTCTCTCCCCCCTCCCCCAGACAATCTTTCCCTTGTACTTTTCTCTCTTGGGAGTCACGGTGGGTGCGACTAGGATCCCGGGAGCTGCGGCAGTGGCTGCAGGGGCCCCGGGAGTGATGGTGGTGGCTTGGTTGTCGGGAACGGCAGTGGCTGCATTAGGTTAGCCACAGGGAGCCACTGCGATGGCTGCAGGGTCCCTGTGAGCTGCCATGCCTCTCACGGGGCCACCAGGACCCCCACTGACAGTAAGTACTCTGCACTTACATAGACAACGTTTTTGTTTGGGGGGATTTAAACCCCATATAGTTTTAAGATTTAATGCAAACCTGAGGGGTCCCCTAAGTTTGGAGAAAAATCTCCTTTCTTTCAGTGTGGGCCCAATCCGCAGAGTTAGATATCCGCAGATTGGACCAAACTTTATAATGAATCCTGGTTTAGTCCAATTGGTTTCAAATTAATTTATTTCAGTTTTATTTCACAACTAATTTTATTTCAATTTTATTTCACAACTATATGTATTCAAGTCCTTTTTTCAGAGCAACTGCCTCTTGAACCAGGTAGAAAGCCACCCAAGACTGCAGTGCACTTTTTAACATCAGGAAAAAAAACCTTTTCCCATTTCCTTATCATTGCCCATTGTCCTAACCAGTTGTCCCAACCTATATGATTAGTTCCCTAAGTATATATTTCAGTCTGAAGGACTTCATTTAAGTACCACGTTTCAATACACTAAATCTGGTAAAATTTTTGTAGAGGGCATCCTTTCCAGGCACTTAAATTTAAGGTCAGATTCTATGGAGGTCACTTGTCCTTTGGATTCCCACAGCCATATTCTGTACAAAATCTGCTATCATCAGAACCACAGGCAGGGGACCACTTATGTTGTCTCTCTCAGGCAGTTCAGATATTACTTTTCAGTACAACTTAAACAAGAGTATGGAGTTGATGAGAAAAAAAATTCAACAGCTGAACATCTTCATCATTCTGGAGAGGTCAGAAGTTTCACTGACATCTGCGGTCCTTGTAGACTTCAAGACTGCATGGAACAGCTATGTAGCATTCCTGCTAAGAGGATAGCTTATTTTATTTCAAAAGTTTACTTCTGCATAAACTACTAAAAGAGAGCTATCAAGAACTACCAACTTCACAACGTCATGTTTTTATTTCCTTTATTTCTGTCTCCCCACTGTTCCAGATTCATGAATACTGGACTGGCATCATTGATTATTTGGAAAATAAAGCATCTCAGTGCTAGAAAATCTATACCACTTATACATTCTTGGCAATGATACAAGTCTTTTTTTATCAATATAAGAAATAGATTGTTGGGCTTGTTGCCCTTGCCAATGTCCTTAGAAGTTTATGAAGCAACAAAACATAACTATTCAGTCCTTACTAATTCTGTATTATTCAGAATTGGTCCATGGATTGCTGTGTTTAGGCTACAGTACTGAACTTACGGTAGTTATTTATTATCTTTTCCTAAGAAATAATAATTGCTCAAGGTGTGGCACTTGAGGGTATGAGTTTATTTTCATTTATTAACTTCAAGGCTTTTTCTGTTGTCATTGAGCAGTTTCAGAGCACTGAGGAGAGACAGTTGACAAATGCCGTTCTCACTGAACAAGTCCAGTTTCCAGAACACAATAGTTCTTTCTAGAACAGGGGTGGGGAACGTCAGGCCCGGGGGCCATATAAGGCCCGCAGAATCATTTGGTCTGGCCCTTCATGGGTCCTGGCAGGTCTCTAGCTCAGAAGGATGCTGGCCTGCCTGAATCTCTTGGGCCCAGCTGGGGACAGCAGAGCTCAAAAGCGAGTCTCTCTTCGTGGCAGACACTCGGAGCCGTCTCCAGTCATGCCTCTTGGCTAAATGTTTGACCAAATATAGCAGGCTAGTTTTTAAGTTGATAATTTCGTATGGCCCGCGAATGATGTTATAAATATCCAAATGGCCCTTGGCGGAAAAAAGGTTCCCCACCCCTGTTCTAGAAGGACAGTTATAGAGGGTACAGCAACTGTGAATCAACCTTACCTTTCATTATTTTTCATTTATCAGACTTGCTTCTTTGGTTCTGCTTTGCAGTGTGCATGAGTGATGCGTGCTTCTGCTTTCCATACGTTTACAGTAAACCAGTGTGTGGGAGGTTTATTTATTTATTTCATTTTTATACTATTTCTCTTCAGCTGAGAGCTCAAAGCTGTTTATATTAAATTAACAATTACATCAATTAAAACAGGTACATCAATTAAAATAGGTACAAAAATAATATAATGAATAACCAAGAATATCCTACATAATCTTATAAAATAATAAAAATGAGTAAAACCAATCTAATCCCACCGCAACATCCGGCATTCACATCAAATATTACAGTACAGATTTGCGAGCTGTGTCCAACAAATCACTGTAGCACCTATCAGAGGTTGGTTATTTGTTTATTTCCTGTATTAACAGCCCATTCCTGAGCCTTTGGCTGCTGGGGATGGTGTGGCCGAGGTGCCGCTGCACTGCCTCCAAATCTATTCCCCAGCCGCCGAAAGGCTTTTGAAGGTTTTTTTTTTAAAAAATGGGACATTTTTCCCCATTGAAAACAGCGAGGCTGTGCCAGCAAAAAGCTGGCGCAGCAACACTGTTCTCTCCATCGCCATACCGATAGGGGTCAGGAAGCTTCCTACTGGAAGCTCCGCCCTCTCGGCATGCCCAGTGCAGGGCTTTGTGCCAGTGGGACGCCGGTGGAAGGCCCAGCCGGTGTTCCTGGGTGGCGCTGCTGCGTCCATGCCACCCTGGAAGGCATAAGTGGCACAGGCGCCAGAGCAGGGGGCATGAATGCCGGCGCAGCCCTTTCCTGCCCTCTTAAGGACTCTTGGGCTTTTGGGTCAGGAATGGGCTGTTAGATGCCAAACGCTTTTGGTTCCTAGTCAAGGAAATCTTTCTCCTGGTAACAGCGACATCACCAGAAGGAACACAGCAGCTGAGTCTGGCAGTTTTTTGCCCCCAGAAATGGCTGGAGTTTGCAGAGTGCATGAGGAGGCGAGGCACATGCACACAGCACCCTGCAGGGTTGGATAGTGCTCAGTTATTGTGGATTCGACCCTAAATGACTCTGTACCCCTTTGTTTGAGGAACCAAACCAGGCATTATGTAATACAGCCCTTTGAGTTTGTGTTAAACTGAAAGGTAGGGAATCACTAGAACTCTGGTGAAACAAAGCTGGGAAAATATCAGTGCGCTAATCATTTGCCACTAAAAAGCCTCTCTGCCACACATTGATCTTCTTTTCCCTCTGTCAAGTCACAGTTGACTTATGGCAATCCTATAGGGTTTTCAAGGCAAGAGACATTCATAGGTGGTTTGCCATTGCCTGCCTCTGCGTCATGACCCTGGTATTCCTTGGAGGTCTCCCATCCAAATACTTGCTAGGATCAACCCTGCTTAGCTTCTGAGATCTGACGAGATCAAGCTAGCCTGGGCTATCAAGGTCAGGGCTCAACTTAATCTAACCCTGCCAAAAAGTACTATATTTTGTGGGAAGAGAGAAGCACTCCTTTCTATATTTTTGCAGAAGGGTTAGAATGAATTATATAAACAATTTGTTTGGAATTCACATTTTTTAGATTAGATTAGATCTGAAAACCTATGATTCACAGGATGGAAGAATAGTTATAATACTCTTCAGTGTTTGGTACATGTTACTTGGAAAGTTTTATATGTAATTTGGGGTGTTTTTTTTACTATGTAGTTTTTTTATAGGTTGCTTAATAAAAATAGCACTCCATGAAATAAATTCTATACACACTAGAGAATATGCTTTAAAATACAGTTACTATAAACCAATTAGAAAGTAATCTCATACAAGATGCCTTGCTGATTTCCTTGTAAATTAGTTAATTCCCTGCCTTTGACAAGTCAGCTATACAAGCTTATCTTCCTCACCTTAGAAAGAAATCAAAGGAAAAACAATCAACTACAGCAGTCTGTCATTTTGTGTTTCCCGTGGAGATAATTTAACTATAACACAGTGACATTGAACATTGATAGGAAAATGACAGGCTGTGATTAAAGTTTTGTCCTACATGAAATGAACGTCTGGCAGATGGGAAAGAATAAAAAATAAAAAACCCTAATTCCCCTCCCTGACTGTTGCTCAAATGCTTTTTTATGACTATTATTGCCCAGTATTATGTGGTATGTTGTTTTTAATAACCATAATCAAATATCCATTATTGGTTTTCAGCAATAGGAAAAATGCTCTTCCCCTTCTATTTTCTGAAATGGCCTTACAGTGCATAAAGAGTGGTTGCCTAATCTGTACTCTCACATGAATCCCAAGGAGTCTGATCTGCCCTCAAGATATGGATGTCAGTTTTTTTTTTTCATTCTTTTGAGGGCAAGAGAAAGAGAAATAATTTTGTCTGGCTATTTTTAGATTTCAGTTTAGCTTTCAGCTCTCATGTACTGTATTCTCCTAGTGCAGAAGTAGCTATTTATTATAGCCAGGAAACTAAACATAGTAATTGTGGTTGATATGTTTAATATTTAGTAGGGGAAGAAGACATAGTCATACATCCAGGGTTCACTGGATGCTGTATGGTTTGCAAGCAAAATAAAAATACAGCTTTTAGGATGCAATGTTGTATTCCATTGAGCATTGTTGGAACGCACAGGCAGATTCTGCTTCTTAGATGAATGGAAAAACTCCTGATTTAAATGAGATACAGAAATGGAGCACACTAATGCTATCTGTATGGCCCACATTGCAGGCTTGTGGTTTCTGCATTTGTGGCCATCATTCGCTTCAGTAGAAATGGCAGCCCAGTGTTTGTTTCATTCTGTTGTTCCCTCTACTGAAGTGAATGTGGACATTCCTATGAGCATTAGGGGTCATCAGACCACAAGGAATTGGTGGATTAGAGTGCCTACATGTGATCCAACTTATGTAATGCACAGTCCAGTCCCACTTGGACAAGATTAGAGGAGAAAGCTTGATGTGTACATTTAGGGATCCTATCAAGGCCAAATTACAGTTCTTCAGGACAGCCATATTTAGATCTCCTGGATTTGCTTTAAGATATTTTTAAAGTCTAAAAACCACTGGAGGGGAGGATAGGAGCAGAGCTTCAGCAATTGGGGAAAGTTTCATAATATGTCTCTCAATGTTATTGCTTTGATTCAAATAACTCCACATCCCACCTCACCCCTGTTGTTATTAGTTAAGGTGTGGGAGGAAGTCAGGCAAAAATATGGTACTCCCCCCGCCCCGCATTGTGGATAATAGTAACTTGGGAAGGGAATTCCAATTAGCAAAACAGTATGCAGGTGTGAGGGAGGTGGGCCACAAGAATCATGCGTGAGTAGGGTTGCCAGGTACCTCTTCATGTGGGAGGTTTTTGGGGCGGAGCCTGAGGAGGGTGGGGTTCAGGGAGGGGAGGGACTTCAATGCCATAGAATCCAATTGCCAAAGCGGCCATTTTCTCCACTTTCTTTAATGGCATTAAAATCCCTGCCCTCCTGAAACCCCTCCCTCCTCAGGCTTCACCCCAAAAACCTCCTGCTGGTGGCGAAGAGGGACTTGGCAACCCTATGGATATTCCTTGTAACAAGTAGTTTGGCTCACAGGCTGTGGAAATAAATCCCACGCATTTCAGTTGAGTTTATTTTGAGAAATGCCTTTCTTCTTGCATTGCCCATCAATTAAAGCTAGGAGGGATAGTTGTATATAAATGCTCCTCTTCCTTATGTTCCTGATTGCAGCCCATCTGCTCCTGCTTTTCCTCATTAGTGACTCTATTGTAGAAATGACTCTTCTATGATAAAAAGTAGCATAGGATCCTTGTGCCAACAAGCACTTCACTGATTTCTCAGTACTAGTGATTTCAGAAGTTAAGATTAGGGAACTTTGGGAAATAGTTATATATAACAAAAACCAAGTTCATATTTAAAATAAAAACATGTCTGATTTGGAAGATCTCTAGGGGGTTAAATCAGGATGTCAATTGTTTAGTATTAGCACACAAAGGCTGCGATCCTGAAGGGGGGTGCGAAGCTCCTTAGGAGCCGGCATGACCCCACGCCGGCGTCCATGCCTCTTTACCATGCACAAAGTGGCATGGATGCCGACCCGGGGGCAAACATGCCGTTGTCAAGAAGCCACGGAGCTGTGCCAGCCGCCGCCGCTGGCGCTGCCATGCCGGCCTAGAAATATCAGAAGGGAAAGCCTGCACCAGTGTGGGGAGGGGCACTCCCAGGGGCGGAGCTGATGTTAGCATTCAGACCCCTTTTGCCCCAGGAACACCCCTTTGCGTTGCAGCAAAATAGGTGGCGTAGCCTTGCTAAATCCTATGGAGGATTTTTGGCTTAAAAAAAATTCCATACATGGCTGGGAAGCTTTTGTGGAGACAGCTAGCTGTACCGCTCCCAGCTGCCGTCTAACTGCTCTCCCCTTCAGGAATGGGCTTCCCAGGATGAATTGTAAAAGAAACCAGAACTTCTTTACTCAAATAAATATTATTCGTTTAAGATCCAATTACTCCCTTTTCAATCTTATCTCTGGCCATTGCTAGACATAGACTAAAGCTGACTATAGTTACCCATAAAGCTATAACTCATACCCAATGAACTGCATTCTGTTTACAGTTTCACAACACTTTATCAACTGCTGTATTCCAATAATTTAGAGGCATACCTTTGAAAATCAATATTTAATTGTGCAGCAGTTATGAAGAACATTTATAACAATACAAGTGTTCAGATCCTTGGCCTCCCAAAGTTAATCTCATTATATTAAAGAATATGCTGGGTTAATTAATTTTTTCCCACTTACTGTATGCTTTTATACAACCATTTTTTGTATGTCACCCTTCATATACATTGATATCACAAAACTCATTACAAGACGATAAAGGAATCCAATTAAAAGTTCTGACAAATAAACCATTTTAAAGATGAATGTGTGCTGTATAATTTAGATCGAATCGCCAAAGCCAATTATGAAGTACAATTAAAGTGTTTTATGTACCACTTTTCATTCAAATATATTTTAATTTTTTTGGTAAAATATTTAAACTGTAAAGACTATTGGTGGAGAAATACATGCTTTAGGAAGTGCTTTCGATGAATTAAAAATCATTCAGTGGGGGAAAAAATTAAACCAGCAAGTAGAAATAGACAGGTCCAATCCCATGCCTTGAGGCAGGATTTTTATACCTCATCCGTATTAACTGATGCTGACAGCATCTCCGCCACCACACTCACATCCAGTACAGTGGGTTAACATTCATTAAAAAGCAATGAACATGTGTAAGAGAGAGTGGCCTGCCTTGGGTGCTAAGTTCCTCAATAGAAAAGTGGGCATACAACTATTTTAATTTTTTTCTTAAAAAAAAAACTTATCATTGTAGGAGAAAGTTGGGGAGGGAGACAAACCTTCGTTTCAGTAGTCAGTCAGTCAAAACACCTCTACCATTCTTCAACCAAACTTGAGGAACTTTTGCTTCCTACCTCCAGACAGTTACTCATCAGATCTTGAAAGTAAACCCAACCACTTTCTAAAGAAACTTCTCAGCCCCTGAGTCCTTTTCCAGCCCCAGAATCCAGCCCATCACACCCTGCACAATATACGGCATCATGTGTTTTACAACCTGGTGTTTCAGAGGAAGATGGGACTGAGAAGGAACATTTTTAATTGTCATCGGTGACCCATTCCAAGGTTTCAAGTTACTAAAATTCAGTGTAGGATGAGTGATTTTGAGCAAACAATTAGCTCTGATGGTCACTTCTCTATTTGTAATATGGGTGTAATAGTGCTATAATGTACAGGGGTTTGTGTAGACTTGGAAAGAGTTGGGTAGTTCAGAACACAGGCTGCAATCCTGAGGAGGGAATTTCCTTTGGAGCCAACATGACCCTTTATCTTGGGATAAAGTGGCACCTATGCTGGCATGGGGACAAACAGGCCAGCGTCTGGGAGCCTTGAAGCTCCACCGGCCCCTGTTGCCAGCGCAGCCACTCCGGGAACTAAATCCTGGAAGAGAACGGCTGTACCGGCATGGCGGAGGTATTCCCGGGGGTGGAGTTGCCTTGAGGCAACTTCCACAGCCCTTTCAGCCAAGGAATGCCCCCTTGCTGTTTTCAATGGGGCACCCCCCCTTTCTTTATTTTTAAAAACAATTTTTTCCTCCGCAGTGGCAGGAAGCCTTTGTGGATTCAAGTTTATGTGACTAATCATTTAAAGCTTGAATTCAGTAGACACCTTGAATTCCAGTGGCACCAGATCACCATTAAATGGAAATGGGAACAGTCTTTGCCAGAAACCATATTAGCGAGACTGCATTCCAGTTAGTCAATTATCCTACTTTAAAACGGCAAACAAGATTACATGGTTTGCATCATACCATTATTTGCATAGAATGTTAACAGTTTAAAGTGTTTTACATTTCTTATTTCAGCTTTCCATATTTGAGACCATGTTATATTCCGAGGAAATTAAATTATATCAGATGTAGCAAATTTTACCTAAACAGTCAAGCTTCCATAATTCTTTTTGAAGTCAGTATTGTTGTGTTGAACCCTTCTGCCTGCTGGTACCATGAAGTCTGAAATCAACGAGACTTAACAAAAACATAGTTGTGCACAAAACTCTAGCTTTATACTTAATCCAGAAAGCTCATACCCTGTCAGAAATGTTGTTAGCCTTTAAGGTGCTACTGGACTCTTGCTCTTTTCCAGCAAGTTCAGTGTACATGGATTACCCACCACCACTGAAATGAATGTGGAAGCCACTACATTGGTAGGGCTCCATATACATACTGAAGTCTCATGGAACATTGGATAACAAACGCTGTGCTGACCTCAAGAAATTGTGATGCACCCTTTTAAGCTACAGTTGGCTGCTATGAATGAATAAAGCACAGAATTGTCAAAATAATTTTGGAGTTTCAAGGATAAGTTCACTCTTCTTCTCCTTCTCCTTCTCCTTCTCTCAGCAAATGCTCTTTCAGTGACCTTGCAAGTAGCACATAGCAGCATCCTATTGCAGGTTCACCCTTGATATTCTTTCACATTTACTACAAGTCAGACTGAAGTAATCAGTTGCTTCTTTGAAGATGACCATAATCTGCAGTATTTTTTATGTGAACTGCCAGTTTTATCATTTTTTAAAAAAATACAGAGGATTTCTGAACAGCATTCTTATTTTATTTTGGTTTTTCCCCCCAGTTGTGTGAGCCAGCTTCTTGAAAGAGTTTGGGAAGTTGACTTAGAGGCCTGCCAGCTGTTGATTCAGGAGTTTCAGCTGAAAGAAGGTGGCTGCTGTGTTTTCGCGGGTGAAGGGAGCCAAACCGATGAAGTGGAAGATACTGCCGATGCATTGTTGAGCACCAAGCAGAGACAATCAAAACGCTTTCCCATTAAAGACTCCAAGCAGAGTGCTGTCCAGCATCCTGTTACCCAAAGCAACCACCAAAGTGCACATTGGGAATCGAAAGAGGTATCAAGGATGGTTTTTTTTTGGGGGGGGGGTGGAGGTTCAGTTTATTTCCCACTGATATCATTGTTTTCAAAGGTAAGATTCTGCTTGGGCATATAATAAGAGTGATATTTACACCTCAGATGACAATGCCAAAAGGGGTTACTTCAAATGTTATCAAATTACATCCCAACACGAAATAATGGGTAACTGGGACATAAAGCACCGGACAGCCCTATCCACTTGTAAGCTGCAGCATGTATACATACTGAGTTACCCACGGGTAGGAATCAACTTCTCTGCAGGAACTTGTGAACATGTGAAGCAGCCCTTATGGTAGCAAGTCACTATGCAAAGTTTTGCCCCCCCCCAGATTAATTAAGCAGTGAAAGACTTAGAGACAAGAAAAAGAACAATAAATATAAAAGAACCAGGATCACGTTTGGAGAGGCAGCGGGGCCATTTCATAGCGATCTAGATTGCATAGGTTGATCTGTAGGAGGTAACGTGTATGTGATTGTGCATTTGGAAAGTGAGTTTGAGTTAGCCTGGGATTTTCTGCAGCTTTATCATACTGTGACAAATAGCCAACACTCAAGGAGGGGTGCTGTCTGAAAGGTGTTGAACACTAACCAAATATTATAAAGGCTGAGTGGGTAGACTGTTTAATTACTTTGCAAAGCTACAAGGATGAAAGCACTACATTGTTTAACTGAAACTATCCTCCATTATCCTTACTATCTTTGAATCTTGTTCACAAAAATTAACTGGGTATTTAACAATACAGAGGGTTAATACCTGATGAATTGTGGATTATAGAATGATGCTTAATTGTGCACTAACAACTGGCTGAGATTTACCAGAAAGCATGTCACTATAATACCGGGACTTGCTAGTAAATTTTGTTCAGAGTTAAATTGTAAATGCTAATTTCAACCTTTCAGCAAACAAAGATTGTCCATTGTGGATGGTCAGCTTTAGATTCTTCCTGCCATTCTTCTTCAGCCTGCAAAGGTGGTGCTAGTAATAATACTGCTAGGAATCGTGAGCCTAAAAATGGAACAACATTTCCAGAGAAATTAGTTAAGGGCTCTTTGGCTTCATTAAAATGTCACTCCTACCAAGGTCACACCTCTGTGGGGAATTAAGATATCTTATATGATCCTACATAAGAAGCTTCAGCATTTCCTCCCTTTGGCTGCTTGCCTGTATATTTGTGTGAATATCTGAAACCCTACATCTAGTAAATTAGCTGACAATTACAATTGCCACAATCTGTTTATGTCTTCTTGCTTTCAGCTGCATGTCCAGGGGCTTAATTTGAACCATGGCTGGTGGCTTGAACTCAGATTTTCTGCCAGGGATTTTTTTAATTTAAGATAACACCTTGGTAAACCACACCAGCTCAGTTTAAGGCTGAAAGATTAGCCCTGAATTATCCAGCAAGTTCTTGATTCTCCTCTGTGAGTCAGTAAGAGTTAGGCCCTGGAAAGGAGGGGCCTACAAAGAGGCAGATAACACAAGTAAACTGTTCTGTAATGGGAAAGCAATCTTGAAAAGCGAGGCTAAATGATCTACTGTAATAATAAAAATTGCCCATAACTAAAACAAAAAGAGAAAAGGGGTTTAAAGCCTCACAGGAGTCCTCTAGGGAAATCTGTGTGGAAGGGTGCCATCTTGGAGGCACCAGTTCTCCTGCAGAAAATGGAAGGTTTGGCAGGTGGGCTCTATGGCATGACGTCCCTGCTGAGCTCTCTCCCTCCTCAAACTCTATCCTCTCCAGGCACTGCCCCCAAATCTCCAGGAACTTCCTAACCCAGAGTTGGTATGCCTACTCCCTTCATCCCATAGAACCACATCCCCTCAGCTCGGTGTAGTGGTTAAGAGCGGTGGTTTGGAGCGGTGGACTCTAATCTGGAGAACGAGGTTTGATTCCCCACTTTTCCACATGAGCAGTGGACACTAATCTGGTGAACTGGGTTGGTTTCCCCACTCCTACACATGAAGCCAGCTGGGTGACCTTGGGCTAGTCACAGTTCAAGCTCTCTCAGCCTTACCTACCTCACAAGGTGTCTGTGGTGGGGAGAGGAAGAAAAGGAGATTGTAAGATGGTTTGATTCTCCTTAAAAGGTAGGGGGAAATTGGCATATAACACCAACTCTTCTTCTTCTCCTTCTCGTTCTTCTCATTCTCAGCAAATGCTCTTTCAGTGACAATGTAATTTTTTAGATTCTTGCTTTATATTGGTTCATATGCCCCTCCATTTTGCTTTGTTGTTGTAGAGAAGGCCCATCAGTTAAATTCTCTTTGGAGAGGAATGACCCATTGCTTAAAAGTGTTAGAATACTAATTTCTTATCTGTAACTTTCTCTGTTACCCCAGCAGAGAGCTCAATAGGATTCTGTGCCCAGTTTTTGCCGGTACAATGGGGAGCTTTAAGTGGGCAAAAAACTTGCTTGATTTATAATTACTACACAGCTTGATATCTGGGTTCTGCTGTGGACCATTTAAACAATCATTATGGCCCTATAACATAGCTATTAATTAATTTTTTAATTATTTTTTTATTTTATAAAAGGAGGGATACAAAAGGAAAAGGGGAAAAGTAAGGATTTCCACAATGCAATTAAAGAAATGAAGATACAAAAACATATCAAACAGATTGTATTGCCATGCTTTTCAGCGCCACTATACAATCAAAGGATTACCCAAGTTGTAAAGAAAAAATGGTTGAACATTGCTAGTCATATAATCAAATAGTTACCCAAATTATATAAAAAATATTTGAACATTGGTATTCATATAGTATGATTAAAAAATGATCACCTAATCTTATCTATAAGAGCCCCCGTGGTGCAGAGAGGTAAGCTGCAGTACTGCAGTCAAAAGCTCTGCTCACGACCTGAGTTTGATCCTAGCGGAAGTTGGTTTCAGGTAGCCGGCTAGAGGTTGACTCAGCCTTCCATCCTTCCGAGGTCGGTAAAATGAGTACCCAGCTTGCTGGGGGTAAAGGGAAGATGACTGGGGAAGGCACTGGCAAACCACCCCATAAACATAGTCTGCCTAGTAAACGTCGGGATGTGACATCACCCCATGGGTCAGGAATGACCCGGTGCTTGCACAGGGGACCTTTACCTTTACCTTTTTTTAATCTTATCTATCAAGCATATTTAATGTCTCTACATATTTAATATCTCTAATTGATGAACAAAGAATTTATGGACTTGAATCCAAACTAGCATTTCCATAGGCACAAGGATTTCCGTGTCACTTCTCCCTGTCTACGGTAGCCCAAAATGCCCCCTGAAATCCTATTGTTGAGAACAAGATTTCAGGGGGCATTTCTGGCTGACATGGGAGGAGGGAGGCAGAAAAACCCCATTCTGCAGGCAGAAATGCTTGCATCCATGGAAATGCTATTCTAGATCCAAGCCATAACATAATAGATGGGATTATAATACAGTAAGACTAACTGGAATGTATTTATAGCCTAACACTAAGATTCACCTTACAGCAAATAATCAGTAGTAAGGTTACTAGATAATGTTCTGTGCAGTGTAACCAACTGTGCAAATCAGTTAAGATGCAGAGAAGTTCTGGATTGGCTTGAGGGCAAGTGTTTGGGACAAATTTGTGATTACCCCCACCCCATCATTATAGTAACTGAAGATCATGCACTAATAACATTTGTCTTGAAGTCAGGTTAGTTCCCATGGCTCCATTCTGCTAATAGGATCACTTTCCCCCACTGAGTGGAATAGATCTGCAGGATCCAACCATGGTAGAAATTATATCTTGACCCAACTATTCGGTGATGCAGTAGTTCACTTGCAATGCAACTCTAAGCAGAGATACATCTTTCCAAGTCCACTGAAGTTACTGGGGAGCAAGCACTGTAAGTTAATACTCTACGTTCTGCTCTCTATCTACTCTTTGATTATGGATCTAGTGTGATAGATGAATTGAATTTATGTGCTACCCCAAGTTTATATTCTGTCTTATTAGAAACCTTTAGTTTTACTGGTATGGATGCTGGACATTAGCTCAGCTTTGACATTCTGTGTGAATGTGTATATTTTATAACATCAGCCCTTTGTCACCATATTTATTTACACAATCCATAATCCTTTTAGTACTGCTTGTACTGAATGCTCAGCATCTCCCACATTACCATCTGTGATGCTAAGGCATCTCAGGGACATCATTGGGAACTGAGGACCCTGATGAGAGCAGACCGGCGGAGGACAGGGCTACGGGAACATCCTGTCGTCAGGGTGTGACCTGGAACCTCAACAGCAGGGCGTGGATGGCTCATGCACGCTGCAGTAGTATGCAGGAAAGCATCGTGCTAGGACTATGGTGGGGTTGAGGCTGACAGGTTGCTGGAATAAGGAGGGCATGCCCGGTTATTGGGCCGGGACCTTAAGAAGGTGGTATGATAGAGTTGGGTGGCCAAGGGCTGAACAGAAGAAGAGTGAATACAAAACAAAAACCTATGCTGAATACAATAAAGTATCAAAAATAACAGCACATGTAGCTAAACAGACATAATTAAAGAGTATATGTATTTTTGACATAAATGCCTACCAAACATATATTGCAAGGGCTAGCATACACAATACTATCCAATAATATGTCAATACATCAATGATCAGAAGTCTATATGCGTAACAGCAACATCTGAGAATCCAATAAATCAAAGTATTCATTCAAAATCCAATATTGTTTAAGATGAGAACTATTCATGAACAGGAAGTTTATAAGCAGGAGACGGGATATCCGGATTGATATCCAGCCATTTCATCCAAGCAGATTTCCTCAGTCCTATGTTAACTATGGCCACTACTAGCACTCAGTAAGCACAAATGTGCTTCTGCATTGCAGAAGAAGAAGAGTGAGGCATTCGTCAGAATCAGGGAGTGCTGCTAACTGCTCTGGGCCAGGAGTGCTGTTAACTCTCAGGAGGAGGCTCGCTTGATATAATGTGACTTGGAGAAAAATAAATGAGGCTAAAAGACAAAAGCAAAGTTTGGACATATGATTTATCACTGTGGCTTTATCACCTCGAGCTGCCTGCCAGCAGTTTTTCTTGTTTGCCATCCTTAGAGACTGTTCCGTTAACATTCATCACATTAAAGCACACGCTTACATTTCTGCTACTCTAAAGCATGTTTTGGTAAAACAGTTCTGACCACTTAAGGAAAAGAACAGAGCCATAGACTACAGGAGATGGGGAGAAACTGGCCGCTTGGGCAGAATGCATTTCAAGGTGGCAATGAATTTCTACCCCTTAGAAAATTGGGGGTGGTGGTGGTTTGAATAGGCTTAGCCTTTCTAAAGTTTTTAACATGACTTTCCTGGGAAGAAATTAGGATGATATCTTGCAGTACTCCATGATTACGAGCCAGCTGTAGTGCTTCTGTCAGCAGACTACACACATTCTTGTAGATTAAAATAGCCTTTAGTCTTGGGATTTGGAATGCAGGGTGTAAAGGACAAAGCATTTAAAAATCTACGCTCTCTTATTTTTTAGTTTAATTAAATTTCATATTTCTAGAACTCCAAATGATTGTTTTGAGGGTCTCCATTTATCGCTTTTTTAAATGTCAGCACTGAGCATCAGTGAAGGTCATCGTCTAAATATGATTTCAGTATTCATAACCCCGTATCGTAAAGGGATTTGGTAACAAGGCACTAGCTTGTATACACTGGTCTGCAAGCTGCTAGAAAGCCCCCCTGGTCCCAGAGTGACATCACAGACATACCGAGAATGCCGTCAACATTTGTTCTCACTACCAGGAAAGGCTGCTGTTATCTCAGATGTCAGAGACCTGCCATTGCAATTGTATCTTTTCAATGTTATCCTTGAGAGTTTATGATGTTGTTTTTGTTGTTCACCTCTACCATGTGTGTTAAAAATAAGCAAAGAAGATGCAGCATATTTAGACTTAACTGTAAAAACTGAACGTGGTCTTTCATACAGCCATTTGTGTTTCTTAAAAATAGGATGGGTGTTCTGGGCTAATGGAAACTCCAAAGAGTTTAAATTCTATAACCCAGCCTCTCCTTTGCAAAAGTAGAATGCCCTAATTCCATGGGCAGCATTACTCCTTTTAACATGCAATTAAGTGGTATCAGTGTGAGATCAATGGGATTTACTCCTGAGCAAGATTGTGCCTTTTGACATATTTGCACAACATTTCTCTACTCTCAGTTCAGTATTTTAGCATTCAGCCTAAGTGGATGAAACACCCAAATGTGCAGGGATGTTTTCTCCCAAGGCATCTCTGAGCCAGCAATGGGAAGCCAAACTAAAAGGCTGTACAGCCTGCATTAGTCCCAAAATCTTTTGGCATGGCTACTGCTATCTCACATTGCCCCAATTCAGGAAGGATTGCAAAGCAGCCTAATAGGAATTGCAGGTTTGTGTACTGTCTCTGTTAGAAATGGTTGGTCCTCTGTTCTGGATGGGGTTGTGATTCCCCCCAAAGGAGCAAGTTCATAGCTTGAGGGTGCTCATGGACCCAGGTAGGTAGCAGTGGTAGCTAGGGGTACTATTCATTGACTTTGGCTGGTGAGCCAGCTGCAGGCCTTCCTGGGCTTACAGAATGCTGCAGCCAGATTGTTGACTGGTATGGGCCACAGGGACCATATCACTCCAGTTTTGTTCCATCTACACTGGCTCCCAATTTTTTTCCGGGCCAAGTTCAAGGTGCTGGTATTGACCAAGCCCTATCCACCTTGGGGCCAGCACACCTTAAGGACTGCCTACTTCCATTTGAACCTACCTGTCTGTGGAGAGAATTTCCCTTTCCCTTCCCTTGGTCCTTTTACATTGGAATCTCTCTGCCTGCTACTCACCAAAGCAAAGCCAGAGAATGTGATAGAAACACAGACCATAGACTTAGGACCAATCCACACATATGCATATAACAGTAAAGCTTATAAATTTATTAAACTTACAAAGGTTATAAGGCAAAAGAGAAGAATAATACTTGACAGATTTAACAAACCCCACACAGAAACTATCAGACAAACAAACAATAAGTCAGAGCGCTCCAGATCACTCTAGGGAAAGACGAAGATGGCAACCATGAGTGGAAAGCCTGATCTCTTTCCTCAGAATGACAAAGAGCTGGTCAAGTTTGACTTCTTTTGTAGGCTAAACGGTGAGAAAAGGGTCTCAGCCTGACCCCTCCCTTTCACATTGTTCAGGAGATGGGCTTTTTTCACAAATCATGGCTAAATAATGTTTTGTTCCAAATTAGTTACTCAGTTTCAGAGTCTCCGATACTGTTTGTTCTGTCCGTCTGTGTAGATAAACAATTTCCTTCATTCGCAAGCAGAAAATCTTGCTGCCTGTCCAAATGGCCTTCCTATGCTTGAACATACTTCCAGACACTTAATGTACCTTGGTTAATCAACTCTTAAATGCAATCTCCGTCACCCTCTAAGGTCAGAGGCCCAGTTGAGAGCTGGGGTCAGTTGTCTTTAGAAAAGCCATAGGCAGGCTTTCTAAGCTATAGGTTATAAGGCGTATATATATATGTGTGTGTGTGTGTGTGTGTGTGTGTATATATATATATATATATATATATATATATATATATATATATATATATATATATATATATATATATATATATATATATATATATATATATATATGGTTCTTCTTAAACCAAATATTAAAAATTCTTACCACACTGTCCACTCCGGTCATCTTCAGAGGTCCTGCTTCAGATGCTAGATGGGTGGCAACCTGAGGAAGGGCCTTTTCAGTTGTAGCACCAAAATGCTAGAATTCCTTCCTTAGAGAGATTTTTCTGTCTCTATCATTGTCTTCCACCAGCAGGTGAAGACTTCTTTGTTTTGTTTAGTGTTCCCCCACTAACTGTTATTGTGTTGTTATATATGTTTGTGTGTTTATATGTTCTATTTAATTTATTTAAAAGTTTTATGTAAATTTTATTTTAAATGCTATTTCACTTTCTTGGTGTTTTAATGTTGAAATATTTTACTGTTTTGGTGTTAGTTGCCTTGAGGACCCTATTTGGGTAGAAAAATGGCATAAACATGTTTTAAATAAACAAATAGATGGTAGGAAACTTGATAAATCCATCTGTCGTATTGATGATTGAGGAATGTTAACGGAATGGTTGATCCTTGGGAAGATGCCTAAGAAGCAGCATTAGAATTGGTTCCTCTTCTTCCCCCCCACTTCCAGCTCCTTCTTCTCCTCTGAACTTTCAGTCTTATCTCAGCTGCTGAGCTTTTCCTCTTATGGCTTCTCTAGACTAAATACAGCTATGTGTTAATACTCCAATGGTTACAAATAACAATCACACAGCACTCCGCCAATCCTCCTATTCTGTTGTGTTCCCATGCCACTTCATGCATGTTTAAATAAGGTAGCATACATTTTTGTGAGATATGTGTTTATAAACAAAATATCAGATTCACAGGCTACAGCTTTTCATCATATATTCCATATTAGTACATAACACTGGGATTAATTTCAGGTAGTTTAAGAAGACCAACCAAGGCCTATGAAAAATAGGCCAGAAACAGCTCTGGAATAAGAAAATTGACTGAGGTGAACTTTCTTTGAACAATAAATTAAGCAGATTCTGTGATGAAAGGGATGATTAGATAATGAATAAAGACCTCTACAGTTTTGCTATGGCACTAGCTGCATACTAACACCCAGCAGGCCAAAGCTTGTATCACAGATAATTAAGATTGGTCTGGAGTTAGGATGTGCATGTAAGTGTGATATTTTACATCCACAGTCTCATATATTTTTCCTGACTTACACCTCCTGGCTTCAGTTATGGCTATTATTAGTAATTGTATTTGGTTACATTTGTTTACTGATTTTATTAACTGATTTTATTATTGTCAGTTTTAAAACACTGTAACCTGCTGTGAGCCACAAAGAGGTAGATTCAAAAAATTAATTATTCCTTGCACATAGGCTGCTGAGTGCGAGGTGAAAGATTGTAGCCCTTATTACCAAAAATGTGCAAATGCTAAGAAGCCCAGTACTGCGATTTGCAGTTTGCCTAGCAAGATAATATCCATTCCCCTGATTCTAGGAGCCTCTTTAGGAGCATACATGTAAAATAACGCATTCTTTGGAACGAATACAGGTTCTAGCTCACAGCCAGAATGTAAGCTCATAATTTCCCCCCTAGACCCAATGGTGAAGATTTTGATAAACAATATGGAAAGATATTATAACACGAGAAGTAACATTTTGAGAGGAAAGGGTTTTCCAGTCATATAAAAAAAATGAATGAAAGAAGAACAAACAGTATGTATTGCTCATATGAAGACATAAATGTACTCATTAACTGTTCTGGAGCACAAAGAATTCTATAGTCCCAGAGGCACAAAGATAAAGGAAACACCTGTTGTCAGGAAATAATGATAACAATAGTTCATGGATGATATGCAGAAATCAGCCGCTGGCAGCTGCTAAGGGAGCATGAGCTCTGCAAGGTAAACAGGGGAGACAGCATATGGTCTCCGGTACAAAGTACGTCAGACCCCTCCAGCAAACTAGTACCCATCTGTGGTGTTAGCAGAAAACAGTAGGACAGCTTTGGACTCCAGAGGGACCTATCAAGTCACCTCGTCATAAAAATAAACAAGATAGTTAAGCCACAGCACACAAGGCAAGGAGCTCACCATCATGAGTTTCAGCAGAATGGAAAACAAGGTTCTCACTAGATCTTCTGGAAAGTTCCTCATTCTCCTTCACCACAAGGAGCATGTTGTAGACAGAGATCTTATCTTATAATGTCCTCATGCAGAATTTCTTACAGTTAAGTAAGAAAAAGTAGGCTGAACAAATTGTAATGCTACCATTTCAGTTTCATGTATTCTGGTGATTAGCCACAGATTTTAAAAAAGAATGTAGGTGGAAATGAACATTTTTAGGGAAATTACTTAGCAAGCCATTATGTCTGAAAAGTTTGTCTTAACGTGCAAATTGGCTTACTTGTTACATAAGAACTATGGACTGGAGCACCTTGGGGGATAGTTCTATAATATCTGGCAGAATGACCCTCACGTCTACCTGCAAAACTCTTAGCTGACAAATCTTAGTTCAGGGAGCCAAGCCATGCAGCTGAGAATGCCTGTGTGCGTGATTACTATGAAAGCATAGAACTGAGAATCTTTGGTATGAAACTATCACTGTGCGTAACGTGCTGCTGGGGAAAAGGGGCAGGGCAAGTTCTAGTTACAGAGAAAAACTAAGTAACGATGAGAGTTAAAAGGGCTTCTTATTATCTCTGCAGACCTTACAACTCCCCTATCTGGTAGGTAAACATTATATTCCAAGCAGAAGTGGCTTGCTGAAAAGTTAAACTCAAGGCAGGAGGAACATTTGAAAGGGAACTACCTGCTTCACAGCTCAGTTTCTTAGCCACTACACTAGCTCTCACAGTTTTGATGGTGTTCAGAGAGAGGTTTATTGATTTAAATCAGCTATTGAAACACTGGTTTAAAATTGCCAAGGAAAAAAAATGCAAATTTATATCATTGATTGAAATTTTTAAAAAATCACATGTTCTGAAACCATGCTGATAGGTTGCTATAACCATATTTAAACTGGATATTGCCACAGATGGTACACCATAAGCTTCTTGAATTAACTTAGTATTTTATTATTTTAGACATAGTGTACAGTACAGTGTATTTTTGGATAACAATGCTTATGACATCAAATAAGGTCTCTCTTTTACTGTTTTGCAGCCATGATATATTTCTGTAGACTGTTGCTGGGTGGAATCAACAATGGAAGGTGCTTCTTTCTCCCCAGTGACTACATTTCTGGATTAGATAAAAAACTGTTTTCAGCTGTAATATGTTTTCAGTTACCAAGGGTAATTTTTAATGAAACAACAGTGGATGTTGCAGCAACAACCAAAATGAGTTTTGTGGTGCCTTAAGTACAAACAGATTAAAAAGTAAAAAGGTAAAGGTCCCCTGTGCAAGCACCGGGTCATTTCTGACCCACGGGGTGACGTCACATCCCGACGTTTATTAGGCAGACTTTGTTTACAGGGTGGTTTGCCAGTGCCTTCCCCAGTCATCTTCCCTTTACCCCCAGCAAGCTGGGTACGCATTTTACAGACCTCGGAAGGATGGAAGGCTGAGTCAACCTTGAGCCGGCTACCTGAAACTGACTCCCGTCGGGATCGAACTCAGGTCATGAGCAGAGCTTGGACTGCAGTACTGCAGCTTACCACTCTGCACCACAGGGCTCATTACAAACAGATTACACTTCATTCAATTTGTTGGGTCTTTATGATGCCATAAGACTCCTTTTTCTTTCTGGGGCAAGTAGCTAATTCTTAGTTACATATTTTATAGGGTTGGAGTCAGGTGAAAATACTGGACTGAATGTCTTGGGAAACAGGCAGGATATAATGAAAAAAATAAACAGCATATTGAACGGGAGGGAGATTCTGCAGTTTAAAATGTAGATGTGCATGGAGGAATTTGGCATATGAAAAGGCATGTTTGGCATATGAAAAGAATGTTTGTTCTCAATTTAAAAAAAAAAGATTTCTTCTCATTTTTGTGTCATATCAGAAATTCCTTAAATCTCTCCTCTTTTTTTAACAAAGGCGGTATGGGACCACATTTTAACTTTAAAAAAAAAAAAAGAAACAGAAAATACCTCTCAGTATCTTGCATGGACTGCCAAAAAAACAAATCAGTGGGTTATAGATCAAATCAAGGCTGAACTGACCCTGGAAGCTAAAAGGACTAAACTGAGGCTATCGTATTTTGGTCACATTATGAGAAGAGTCACTGGAAAAGACAGTCATGCTAGGAAAAGTTGAGGGCAGCAGGAAAAGAGGAAGACCCAACAAGTGATGGATTGATTCAATAAAGGAAGCCACAGCCCTCAATTTGCAAGATTTGAGCAAGGCTGTCAAAGATAGGACATTTTGGAGGACATTGATTCAGAGGGTCTCCATGAGTCGAAAGCGACTTGACAGCACTTAACACACATCTTGCATGCCGCCAGTAATGTCATTGCTAATATTTTCATTTGACACGTGTATGGAGGCAGGCAAGACACTGCCAGTGACACGGAAACAATTTTAAACACTTCCTGTTTGGGATGGTCCTCAACAGCCTCTGCTCAGACACATCTGAGAAAAAAGGTCTCTTCCTTTTGCTCAGCACATTAACAAGACTGGAGCCCAAAGCTGGCAGGTTAGCTCAGCATTTCAAGCTTCTGTCTGTCACTCTGGAAGCATCTCCAGTCTTGCTTAGTTCAGAGAGGAAAAAAAAACTGGGGAAGCTGAATGCTTGTTGCTAAAGGGTGTCTGGACTGCCACAAAAAAGCAAAAAAAAACAAACATTTTATTGGTGCTATGGCTTGGGAAAAGTTCCCACGCCAAGTAGGGTTGCCAACCTCCAGGTACTTAACCAAACAAACAGCACTAATGACCAAATTCTCAAAAATTTGAAACAAGGACTAGCTGGAAATCTCCTGCTATTACAACTGATCTCCAGCAGATAGAGATCAGTCCACCTGGAGAAAATGGCCACTTTGGCAATTTGACTCTATGGCATTCAAGTCCCTCCTTTCCCCAAACCCCACCCTCCTCAGGCTCCGCCCCGAAAACCTCCCACCAGTGGTGAAGAGGGACCTGACAACCTATCACCAAGGCTGTTGCAGAGAAAAGTATAAACTGCTGACTCTGCGAAAAAGATTTTTTTTTCTGTTGTTGGAAAAGAAAGGGAGCATTCCCCTCCTCTCTTTTTCATGTGTAGTTTACATTGCTGCTGATCGAAAACAATGTTAATATTCTCCACTGTAGTCTGTTAAAATTATTATTCCCTAATTTCCACTGGCAGATGCAGCTCCTTAGTTGCAAAGGAATGCCTTTTCTCACCTTGGTTTCTTTCCTCTGTTTTACGCCCAAGCTCATCTTTAGAAGACGCATCTAATCTATGTATGCTCTGTGCCAAGGTTTGTAAACTTTGGTGTGCAGAATTAACCGTGTAAAGGTATTATTAAATGTGCAAATACTTAATTTACAAGCAAATTTATTCTGCTTTGAAACTTTTGAAAATGTTAAAAACAGTTGGTTTTCGTATTTTCTTGCAAAACTGATGGCAAAGGAGTAAGAGGGAACAGGGACGCAGTTGAAGAGGGGTGTGGCCAGTGTACCCAGTCAGGTGGGAGAGGAGACTGTGCTGAATATTTAACCCCCTGATGCAACAGCACTATTCTCTCTGAGCAGGATGGACAATTGGAGAGGGATCAGGTAGTTCACAAATGAGTAACTAAGTGGCCAGGTTTGCAGATGACACCAAATTGTTCAGGATGGTGAGAACCAAAACAGACTGTGAAGAACTCCTAAAGGATTTCTCCAAATAGGGTGAGTGGGTGACAATCTGACAAATGAGGTTCTAAATGTAAGAAAACTTTGACTTAGTGTGCAGTATCAGTGAACAAGGAAAACCCTATCCGAGGATTTATTATGAAAGGGGTTGAAAACAAAACTACCAGTATCATAATGCAGCCGTTCTCGGAATGCTGTGTACAGTTCTGGTCACTGAATCTTTAAAAGGGATATTATAGTGGTGGGAAAAATGCAGAATAGGGTAATCAAAATGATCAAGGGGGTGAAAGGAAAGGCAAATGAGTTTGGGATTTGGGGTTCCGAGAAAAGACAACTAATGGGAGACAGGATAGACATTTATGAAATTATGCATGGGGTAAAAAACACTGATAGATTTTTTCTTCTTCTCCTATAATACTAGAACTTGTGGGCACCCTGAAAAACGGTATACTCAGGGCAGACAAAAAGATGGCGTTCTTCCCTAAAAAGTAATTAACTTGTGGAATTCACCACCAAAAATGTTGATAGACTTTTTCTTCTCCTCCTATAATACTAGAACTTGTGGGCACCCTGTGAAGCTAAAAGGCAGTTTACTAAGGGCAGAGAAAAAGATGACGTTCTTCCCTAAAAAGTAATTAACTTGTGGAATTCATTAGACAAATTCGTAGGTCTATCAATGGCTATTAGCCAATACGACTAAATGTAACAGATGGCAGATTGATGGCCATAACATAGAACAAGTTAAAATATTCAAATACCTGGGAGTAGTGTTTCAGTCTTCTGGCACTTGGTCGACTCAGACAATGCACATAACTGAGGCTGCCCAAAGGTCTGCCACAGCAAT
Source organism: Euleptes europaea (assembly GCF_029931775.1). Lineage (NCBI taxonomy): Eukaryota > Metazoa > Chordata > Lepidosauria > Squamata > Sphaerodactylidae > Euleptes > Euleptes europaea. Next base: position 24,635,214 of record NC_079318.1, read on the forward strand.
TTAAAGATTTTTCTTTACAAAAGGAGGTGCACGTATACCCAGTGCATTGAAGGTATTTAAAGGGAAAGTGATCCCACAATTAACCTACGGCTCACAGGTATGTCTTTATAAAGATCTCCATAAATTTGAAGTAATACAATCTAAATTCCTTCTATCCTTATTTGGAGTACCTAGCTGCATTTCAGATTCCCAGCTTAGGATAGAAGCAGGCCTGGTACCTGTAGGAACACACGTATGGTTCCAAGCCATAAATCTCTGGCTCAAGCTAAACCTAGCTCCATCTGGATTAACCTCGCTAATACTCATAGATAACCACCCTTCAAGGTGGATAAGAGATATAGAGGCCCAATTGTACCATCTGGGATATAGTAGCAAAGCATTACTACAACTAGGTTATCAAAGAGCTAAATTACAAATTATAAATTAAGCAAAGGCTATGGGACACTGCACTTCAAACTGACAGAGCACGGGCCCCCTTTAACCAGCAAAGAAAGATTGTAATAAAAACTTTGTGCCTCTAAATTACCTTTACTCGCTGGAAACCCCAAAGTTGAGAAGAGCCTTTACCTTAGCCCGGTTCAACGTACTTCCATCCGCCCTTATTGAAGGAAGATATGCACGTATCCCATATGATCAACGAACCTGTCCTTGCCAGTCAGGCGGGATTGAAACCATTGAACACGTCTTTTACACTGGTGTTACTATCAGGAAATTAGATCCAGGCTCATTAGACCAATATTGTCCAAATACCCAGGTAGAACAAGCTCCTTTTATACTGACCTTCTTGCTGACTGCTCCAACGAGACCACCCTTAAGGTGGCAAAATTCTCCGCACAAGCATGTTTAATAAGACAGAAGAAGGTAACCTATATTTTAATTAAAGTTATCTAAGTGTTATAACTGTACCATTTAACTATTTATATGTGTCTAGAGTTATATCAATTTGTTGCTGGTCTTTGACCTTAAATAAACTTGTTGTTGTTGTTGACTAAATGTAATGTATTTGTTCAGTGGCAGTAGCCCTCTGAATACCGGTGCTGTGGGAAGCAACAGGAGGAAGCTTGGGCCCATATGCCCTGCTTGTAGACTAGAGGTATCTGGTTGGCCACTGTGTGAAACAATATTCTGGACTAGATCATAAATTTGGATTATCATAAAATTAAGGCGTAATAATTTTTCTCAAATATTGGTTATTGGCATCAATCTTATTGCTGAATGATCTTGAGGATGGCATAGAATTTAAAGATGTCATAGTCTGCATTTGAAACTGTTCAGAATTCTTTAAAACAAGATCTGAATATAGCCATCATCGTAAGTATCTGAAGGCTTTGCTCAGCATTAAATTATTTTCCAGTGCTGAGAGACATCCTCACATAAAGATGGTTTTATCACAATCTAATTATTTTTAATGAATGGCGAACATTTTGAATAAAATTGGTATTCAGAGATGCATGCTCCCGTTAGTAATCAGTACTTTTAAGTATTTTCAGAACAAAGAAAATAAAGGAATTCATGACTGACCTCCCTGAAAGCTTGTTAGATAGCAAAGTTTCTTTACAATGTTGTCATTTCTTCTTGTATGCTAGTCACAAAGGTGTTTTCTAATAGCTTTTTGGTCTTGTAAATTGCTCAGGTGTATTTTTTGCCCTAAAATATGCAGGATCCTGCTGGGTGTTTGATAACAATTTAACAGTTTGATGGATGAGTTGTTCTTCATTGTTTTCTGTCATCTGGTACAGACACAAGGACATTTGGTGTCCAGTAGAGAGATTTCCTCCCTTGCCCTCTAACTCTCCCTGTCCATTTAAAAAAAAACAAAAAACTTAAACATATTGATTCCTGGTGTTAGTACATTATTCTCACTGGAGTTTTGGAATGGTTGAAGTGTTTATTGTAAAGTTTTACAGAAAGCATTCTTGGGAATCAAAACACTTAAAGTTTTACTTGTGTTTGTTGATGGAGAGGTCCTTACCTTCCTTTTGTGTTCCCTAACACAAACTTTCAAGGAAGGAAGTTTCCCCTCTACTCTTAGTTGCTCAGTACGCACAAATGAAGTCCTGTGAACTCAGCGGGGAGCCATGCAACATATTCATCTCATTTTTCAGGAGACATGGTGAGCAAGTAAATTGAACAGTATGGTGTGACTCTGTGAAGGATGTCCATTTCCCGGGTGCCCAGAACCATTTAACCGACTCAGCATCTACCTTAGTCATATCTACCATGGTTTAGAATATCTGTAAGCTTGCCCATGTCACTTTCTACAATCAACCGCCAACAGCTGAAAAAGTTCAAGTTGCCTCCTCTCTGCCAGCTCCAGCATTGCTCCCACTTCCACTCCCAGGAGGCTAGATGTCATGGCTTCCTGCAAAGGACTTGACATTCCTGCTTTTCTTTTGTTGTTGTCTTATTTTGTCCTGCAGCTTTTCCGTCAACAAAGTTCGGCATTTGCCACTAGGCCTATTCATTTTACTTCCACCAAAAACTGTAATGGCTCTCTGCCATATTCTGGTGTCTTGCATGGCAACAATCGCATTCTGTGTTGGCCACCATTGGGTACTCTCTTATTTTCTACAGTTTTCCCAATTTAGATATAGAATGTTGTGGCTTTTACATTGTCTTTAAGAAGTAACATTTACTCAACATTATTCACATCGCCATCATCTGCATGTCCTCTCCTTGCCTGCTTATTTGTCTGGTCCATCACACATGTGTTTCGCTATGGTTCTATGTATTTCCTCTCCTGTTGCAATTTTCTTGCCTTGCTTTCCTCTCTTCTCTTCTACCTTAGTGTGTTTGATTATTGTACTTCTGTCAATGAAGATAGGCTTTTTTAATGCCATTTCTACAAGAGACACTTGAGAATACGGGGGAGGGGGAGGATATAAACTGTAATGTTGAGTGGGTGGCTTTTTAAAACTCAAAGAATCATGGTCTTTGGGGCAGATGAATCATTCTGCTAAATATCTTACCATGTAAACTTTCGCCTAGTTGCTCCACACTGGAAGATGTTCCTAACTTGGTTGTTGGCTTGGGTTCTAAAAATGCTCCCTGTTAATATTGTCCATGCCCCTAAAATGATGAATGGAATTCTCACCCAAAGTCCAGCATGTGCAATGCCCATGAGATTTAGCACACTGGCACGATAAAAGCTAAAGAGCAGTGACTCACAAATGCTGATGGACAGTGTGATCAAAGGTAGTTTTGTAGAGACTGCTCTTTAGAGCTGGCACCTCATCAGTCAACATGACTGGGTTACATTAGCCACATTTTCCCTGTCCGCTGAAGGAAAACTAGGCTGTTTGACAGAAGCTAATCTGACTCAGTCAGTCATTTATTAATACGGCACATAAGCCAATCATATACAGAAGAAGAGAATAGTGAATGGTTGTCTAAAATCCCATTGATACTGAAACCAGAAATTCTAAATATAAAAGTATAAGATATGTGTGGTAGATGAGCAATTGCTGTAAAGCAGGCATACTCAACTTGTGATCTACCAAGTCTAATAAGGGTACAAACCACCATCTACTTTCTGCTAGTTGCCCAGGATAATAAAAGCAGGATGGTTGTCAGGCTGTAATTCATGGTTATGTTTTTGCTGGTGGATCACACATTTGTATTTGTCTTTTTCCTTATAGGGGGGAGGGGTAATTCCTGTCAGGTAAACAGCAGAAGGGAAAGGACTGAACCGCTTTGAACCCCTACTGTGGCCCAAATCCCTCCTCCAAACAGCTGCTTTTTAACATGGATCTTGACTTTAAAGTGGTTTCAGTTCTGATAGAAATACTTCACCTCAGTCAGCCCTGAATATCCCATTGCAAGATGCTGAAATGAAATGTAATGGCAGCTGACCTCTGTCCCTTATGCATTGAAGTGGGGGGTATGAGCCCAATTTTAAGAGTGTGCAGGGTATGGGGTCTTTTGCATCCCATACCCATCTTGTTGCCCATGTACTTTTACCCAGCTGGGCTCAGAGCCAACTGAGATAAAAGTGCCTAGGCAATAGACTGGAGATAAGCTCTGGGTTAGGAAGAAGGTTCATCTCCCCTTTACCTGCGCACTATGTCTGCTCTGAAAATTGGGCCCCAAATTCAATATGATAGGGACAGCCCTGCCATTAGAGAGACAGGGCTGCAGCTATCATGCCGAGTTTGGCCCTAAGTAATAAAATATTAACATACTAACTGCCACCCAGTTTAACGTGATCCCAAATCATGCTAATAGCGATCAAAAGCATACCAACTGTCTTTGTTTTTATCTGCTTGTAGGAATTCCCTGTACTTTCCACAGAGCTTGAAGAAAAATGTGAACAAATCAGTGAGAAATTACTCCATTTGGAAGATCAACTTCAAACAGCAATTTGCAGCTGTGATGAAAGCCTCAGTCATATCCTTTGTGGTTTCCTTTCTTTAATATTCCAGGTAAAGTTCTAGGTTTCATTGATACATTTCTGAAATGGACATTGTGTTGATACCGCTGAAGAGAATTACATTAATATATTTTGAGCAGATGTCTCACCATTGAGACACCATTGAGTGAAGATCATTCTCCAGTGTTGGGTTGGGACTGAACAGTGATTTGCGAGAGCCTTGTGGGAGTTCCAGCAGATCGATTACACCATATCTAATGGACGAAGGAATGATGTTGTTGAAGGCTTTCAAGGTCAGAGTTCATTGGTTCTTGTAGGTTATCCAGGCTTTGTAACCGTGGTCTTGGAATTTTCTTTCCTGACGTTTGGCCAGCAGCTGTGGCAGGCATCTTCAGTGTTACTACTCTGAAGATGCCTGCCACAGCTGCTGGCGAAACGTCAGGAAAGATAATTCCAAGACCACGGTTACACAGCCCGGATAACCTACAAGAACCGAAGGAATGATGATTTCCATGTTAGGGTAAAGGACCAGAAGATGGGGCATGTCAAAAACAATTGCCACTCTCCTTGTTCTATGGGGGTGCTGCTGCCAATTTTTTTTTGCAGGAATCAAATTAGCTCATGCTGAACATCCAATCCCAGCAAATTAATCAGGCTGCTTCCACATGGTTTCCCGCCCCCCCCCCTCATGTGGACTGTGGGATGTGCTCATTTTTGTTGGGAGCTTCCACATGGCGTTGTGCTCATCCCGAGCATGACATGTCGGGTTCCTGGGGCTTCAAACTGGCAGACCTAACCTCTGCTTTTCTTCCTCCCCTTTTAGCCCTTTAACAGATTTTCCCCCCATTTCACAGCCAGGCTGTGTTGTAGCTTTATACCATGACTTGGGCCAAACTAGATGTGATGACGTCCATGGGTTGGACCTGTGGACACCGCCACTATTTTAAAGTGATTTAAAAATGCTTGCAAGGGCCTGATCCTAATCAGGCTCACAGCACGGCAGGCTAAGTCACTTTTGTCCCCCCCCCCCCCATGCCTTTTCAAGTGCTGCAAGAGCCCCAGGGAAGGGTATGGCCATTTTGGCACTTGAAAAGCTGAGGGGACGGGGACATGAACTCTTCAGCCTGCCACCCCTATGGTATTTTAAAATAGCTTTACAATGGTGTTGTTGTCCACATGTCGGACCCATGGATGCTGACTCATCAAGTTTGGCCCTCAGCTATGGAGGGTAAAAGGAGGGAGAAGTTGGATTGCTGGGTCATGGGGGGACCCAACAATATTCTCATCCCATCATTGATTCACTGACACTGTGACGGATGGAAAGGGAGAGGGGCAGGGGAGTTGCCAGCAGTGAGCTTTGTGGGGGGCAGAGTGGGTGGATGCCCCTCCCACCAGCTTTCACACTGCTCACTGCTGCTGCTGCTGTAGAGGGGACACCATTTCATGCACCCATGTGGAAGCAACCCTGGTGTGTCAAGACCATGCTGGCTCTCGTCAAAGGTAGCTAGTGTCTCTAAAAAGTGGGAATGCTCCAAGTCCCATCCACCCTGACAGTCATTTCCACCATATCGTCCCTTGCTTTCACCCATCCAAAGCTTCTCCTACCTATTCCACCCAAGTTCCACAAATAGAAGTCATGCTTATCAGTGACAACAAATGTTCAGAGACACTATACCTTTCAATACCAGATGCTTCAGTCAACAATAACAGGAGATTCTGTTGTTCCCATGCACTGTTTGTAAGCTTCTCAGAGGCATTTGACAGTATTGGAATGAATGGAGATTAGTGACTTGTCCAATGTCACAACCTCAGTTGGAGGAAGAAGCAGGGTCTGAGCCACAAACACCAAACCACTCATTTGATCTCACATTTGGTTTTACTGAACACACACACATCCATTTTTTTGTTATTGTCAAGTGACAGCTGACTTATGGTGACCCCATAGGGTTTTCAAGGCAAGAGCTGTTCAGAGGTGGTTTGCCATTGCCTGCTTCCGCATCACACCCCTGATATTCCTTGGAGGTCTCCCTTCCAAATACTTGCCAGAGTCAAGACTGAGAGTGGCACTGGCCCAAGGTCCCCCTGCAAGTTTCTATGGCAGAGTGGGGATTCAAACCGGGGTCTCCCAGATCCTAGTCCTACACCTGAACCACTACACTACGCTGGCTCTCACACATCCATTTTAGTACAAGACAAATAAGTGAGCCGAGAGACATGTGAGTTACCCAAGGTCACAAACTGAGTGCAAGGCAGAGTTGAGGTCTAACTCACATCAAATATCACAATTCATTTTTGCTTTCTGATAATCCCCCCAAACATCCCTTCCCCAACCAGATCCCCTCCATACTAATCCCCCTTCAATTAATTTACCCAACAACTAATTTTCCTTCTGCATATACTATTGGCAAGGAAAACCTCACTCATATCTGCCTAGAACTCACCTCAGCTCAGTTGTACACAATATTATTCCTCTTTACCTCCAGTTTAAAAGGGCAGAAATCATAGGGCAAAAGAAGCATGATATTTTAAGTCGACAGCTACTGCCCAATCAGTTGCCAGCTAGTATGCTCGACAGCCTAGCCTGTTTCTGCCACACTACCCCCTCCAGGCTCCCTTCCCGTTATCAACCGCACAGGCATCGGTACTCTAACTTCCGCAATCCAAACCCGGAATCCTGCAATCCAAAATTAGTTAAGGCAGAATTCTTTCCTATGAGGGAAGGCTGAAGAGTCTGGGACTTTTCAGTTTAGAAAAGAGATGACTAAAAGGGGACATGATAGAGGTTTATACAGTTATGCATAGGGTAGGAGCCCCGTGGCACAGAGTGGTAAGCTGCAGTACTGCAGTCCAAGCTCTGCTCATGACCTGAGTTCAATCCCGACCGAAGTTGGTTTCAAGTAACCGGTTCAAGGTTGACTCAGCCTTCCATCCTTCCGAGGTCAGTCAAATGATTACCCAGTTTGCTGGGGGTAAAGGGAAGATGATGGGGAAGGCACTGGCCAACCACCCCATAAACTAAGTCTGATTAGTAAACGTCGGGATGTGACGTCACCCCATGGGTCAGGAACGACCCGGTGCTTGCACAGGGGACCTTTACCTTTACCTTTTTTTTTTTACAGAGAGAGGACAGAGAGAAATCTTCCTCCCTTTCCCTAAATACTAGAACTCAAGGGCATCCAATGAAGTTGTGGGCAGCAGATTCAGGATGGACAAAAGGAAATACTTCTTTACACAATGAGTGATTAAAATGTGAAGCTCACTGCCAGAGGATGTTGTGATGGCCAGTGGCACACATGGCTTCAAAAGGGGATTCGACAGATTCATGGAGGATGGGTCTACCAGCAGCTATTAGCCATGGTGACAGAAGAGCACTTCCACTTTCAGAGGTAGTTAACCTCTGAATACTAGTGCCAGGAAACAACATCAGGGTAACACCTTGGCCTCTGTGCTCTGTTGGCCCTCCAGAGTAACAGGTTGACCAGTGTATGAGACAGGATGCTGGACTAGATAAACCTCTGGTCCGATACAGCACTTACATATGTTTTTATGTAAGTCTTTACACACACACACACACTACACAGTGCATTGAGCCTCTTTTGTATTATTTGTGCCCTTTCTTCCAATCACAGAAGATGCAGAACAGAAACTGAATATACATTCTTGACAGTGTAAGTTTAATTTCTTTTTTGGGGAATGATGGCTGATCTATAAAACTACTTTAAAGTGGGGACTAGATTATTTGAATCTACCCTGAAATGTTTAAAATATTTTCATGACAAAAAAAATGGTGGGCATACTGAGCTCTGCATTCACAGAAATGATCTACTTAATTATCATCTTTAGCCAAAACAGGGCATATAATCTTGGCAAGATACTTTCCCCTTGAAATATTCAATAGTACTTTTCATGACATATTATCCAACAATTTTATCTGCATACTGCAGTGTTAAATACAAATAATCACAGAAGGATGGAGATTTGGTTCCGTCCCAGATGAAATCCCTTGAATAGAGAAATAGCTGCCAACTGGCATCTGGGTAAATTTTTCCTGAACCTTGAGCTGCCTGCCATGTTTGCCTGAACAGAAAGGTGTAATTTTTTTAAGGGCTGGGGAAATCACTCTCCCCTTTTTCTCCAAAATTCTTCTAAAAATAAATTCTCCCCACAATGGTAAAGCCTGCTGAAATTGAATGCATAGAGCAATGCAGTGCCAGGAATGCAAGACAAGATGAGAAGAGAGAGAAAGAGAGTGCTATGGAAAGAGCATATAAATAGAAGAGAGCAGGAAAAGGTTGTTTTATTCATCAGGATGTGTTAGCAAGCCCTGTTGAAAAAAACCCTTTTCTGAAAGAGTGGATTATAACATTTTGAAAACCAGAAACAGAAAACCAAACTCTATCAATATTGATTGATTGTTTTTTTATTTAACTGTAAAAGGTTAGCAACAAGCCAATAAAAATGGATCCATAAAAACATGCCTAGGCATAAAAGCAGTGTCAGTCTAAAACGATACTGATAAAACCTCAGACTAGGAACAGATCATAAAACATCTAAAAAAGATGGAACCGCTTAGTTAAAGCTTGGGTCAAGAGAAATGTTTAGACTTGGCACCTAAAAGAAAGTAAGGTAGGTGTCTGGCAAGCCTCAAGGGAAAGGAAATTCCAAAGGCACAACACTACCACCAAAAAAGCCCTTACCTCTACAGGCAGGTTGGATTATATGGGAAGAGGTGGTATAGGGCCTGTAGGGGCATGGCTCTGTTTTATTTGCCTGTAATGTCTTATTTTACACAGCATGTGACATGACATTGCTGCACTAAACATGGCAATATTGTTCTATGCACTGTGCTGATTCAGACTATTGGCCGTTAGGAGTGGAGAATACATACCCCACAAGGATGTCACAATCATGTTGTGTAAAACTAGGTATTACTGAGAGAAGAGGAAAGTGACATGAAGTTGTCACTTGGACACATGTCTCCATGTCTTCTGTAGAACCACCCATTTCCACTCACCATGCAACACCATGTGTGGTTCAGGTGAATCAAGGGTGGTTGGGTCAAGGCCTTGTGGCCTGAGGTTAGGTGGTTCTTGAACAAATGGATTCAGTTTATACTCATGTGCGAGTGGTGACCAACAGGAATATGCTCTAGAAAATAAAATTGGTATTTTTTGGATCAAGATAGCAGGGAAGGCATAATCTCAGTAGAACACAGGCCAATATGGAAAGCCCAACACATCTAATGTCAACCCAGAGAATCCAAGTCAAACCAACTGAATCAAGGGAAGGCAGTTCTCTCCGGCCCAACAAAACCAGTGTCAAACTACAGAAGCCCATAGAACAGAGGACTAATGTGACAGCACAAGCCCAACAGAACCATTATCAAGCCAGAGAATCCCAGCAGAATCACCTGGGCAATCTCCCCATAATGTCTGATCCCATTTGAGCGTGAATGCTGCCTGCCTCTATACTCCCTCCTGTTGCCTGGGAAACCTGCAAAAAACACACACACACACCCAGTTTGGAGCTTTAAAACACCAGTCCCATATATTCCCAAATATTTATGGGAATATTTGAGATCGGGATACTCGTATTGCCAAGATTCCTAAATAGCTATCTGGATTCCAAATATATCTGAAGAATACTGATAAGGTATTTTTGGTGTATATATTTTCATACCAGGTACATCCGAATGCACATCCCTAGTGACCAAACCAAACTAGATGGCAAATAGGTTACCTAGCTACAACGTATCTTTTTTTTTTATAATAATTTTATTGGTTTTTATAATACAAATTTTCCATGATAGTAAATAACAATAAAAGCAATATGAAATTTAAAATTCTAACTCTATATTGTTATAATTTCTTGAATTCATAACAAAAAAAAAAACAAATTAGAGGAAAATTTATGGCTTCCCCATCACCTCTCTCCGCCTCTTAACAAAATATTCATCCCATCGTAATTGGTCTGATCTTAACTATCATAAATTCATTTAACTTTCATAAAACATCTTCTATTAATATAAATGATTATAACTCTTAATATTAATTGTGTCTTCTAGATCAGATTAATAAGTATTCTTCCATTTTTCCCAGTTTTAATTCATATTCACAATATTTCATCCAATCCTCCCATTCCCCTAAAAATCGAACATTGTCTTTTTCATTTAAAATGGCTGTAAGTTTTGCCATTTCCACCAATTCAAACATTTTCCCAATCCAGTCTTTTTTCTCGGGAATTTCTGCCCCCTTCCATTTTGCTGCATAAAGCAGTCTCGCAGCTGTTGTAGCATAGATCAAAAAAGTTCTTTGTATTAGCAAGTCGTCAGGTATCATACTTAATAGCATCATTTCTGGTGTTTTGGGTATATTTTTTTGTACTATTAGTCTCAGTTCATTGTATATCATATCCCAAAAATCTTTAGCTTTATCACAAGTCCACCACATATGGTAAAAGGAACCAATTTCCGTATTACATTTCCAACATTTAGGGGATGTCACTTTATATATCTTTGCCATCTTCTTAGGTGTTAAATGCCATCTATACATCATTTTATAAATGTTTTCTCGAATTGATTGCGCGTTTATTCCTTTCAAATCTTTTGACCAAAGTCTTTCCCATTTATTAAAAGCAATATCATGTCCGATATTTTGAGCCCAATCAATCATAGTTGGTTTAATTATCTCCTGCTCACAATATAATGTTAAAAGTAGATTGTACATTTTAGAGATCAGTTTCAGATTGTTTTCTAGTAACATCTTGTGGAAAGGGGACTTTTCTTTAGAAAATCCATTTTTCATATCTTGTACATCTACAACGTATCTTTTGTGCCTGATGGAATGAACAAATAAAGGAAAGCACAGCTTTGTATAGGCTGGCAACCATGACTGACGACCCTGTTCTTGTATTGCATTAGGCCAATGTAGATCTTTTCCCCCTCAGCACAGCAGCATGTGGAAATTCCCAAATAAAGTGGGGGCATGCTTTGTGCCACCCGGAAAAATACCCCATGTGGGAACAGTCCAGGAAATTCCAGTTTCAGAGTGCATACTGCTCCTGGAAACTGATCTACAGAGGTCATAGAATCATAGAGTTGGAAGGGACCACCAGGGTCATCTAGTCCAACCCCCCGCACAATGCAGGAAATTCACAACTACCTTCCTCCCCACACCCCCAGTGACCCCTACTCCATGCCCAAAAGATGGCAAAGCTGCCCTCCCTCTCATCATCTGCCTGAGGTCATAAAATCAGCATTGCTGACAGATGGCCATCTAGCCTCTGCTTAAAAACCTCCAGGGAAGGAGAGCTCACCACCTCCTGAGGAAGCCTGTTCCACTGAGGAACCACTCTAAATGTTAGAAAGTTCTTCCTAATGTCTAGAGACCCTGGAGAACAGGATCAGAACAGTCGTGCAGGTTTCGCCTTTTGAAGATTATCAGTCAAGGTAGATACATGGCCCCTCCCCGATCAAGAGCAGTCTATCTGATTGTAACCAGAAAATTGTCTGACAATTGTCTGAAATTGTCCTCTGGCTACATTATACAGCTCACACAAATACATTGCTTGCGTCAGGATTAAAATTACAGGATAGTTGGTGAATAATTGGTGAATAAGCTGCCTGAACCAGCTCTTATTATGAACAATGACCCACTATGTAAAGTAATGCGTGTTAATTATGCCCACAAGATTTCCGATGGCAAGTAAATCACATGATAACGTGGGCAGTCCCTGAGTGAAGAATGGGTCCCCAGAGGGTGATATGCCAACAACTTGAAGGTAGGTATGGCACTTTAGTTTAAAATGAGTTGAAAATTGTAGCCATTGTCTCTTTAATGAAAAGAGAGAGAGAGAAAGAGAGAGAGAGTTTAAAAGGTTCATTCAGAACTTACTTCCTGGTGCCGTCAAGCAGTTCTGCCAATATTTAAGCACGCATTGTGGCTTTGATTAATAATTAAACTTCTATTAGAAGAAATAAATCCCAGATGCCATTGTTGTTCATTATACGTTTTATGGAACAGGATATTGGAATCAACCAGCTTGCTAGTAGGGCATGAATAACACAGAACACAAACGAAGGCAGAAGCCAGCACTAATGCTCAGCACTGAATATTGACATAGACCCACCGGGGATTTTTATTTAATATTGTAGCTTCTCAAAGCAAATATTAAACAGTCGGCTTTGCGTTTGGGGATGGGTGGAGGAGCAGACTTCCAAATTAAGAGTAAAACTTGCCGCCTATCTCTACAACTGATAAATCTGTTGAATAATAGCTACCTGACATAGTGGAGAGCCCTGACCTGGATGGCCCAGGCTAGCCTGATCTCGTCTGATCTCAGAAGCTAAGCAGGGTCAGCCCTGGTTAGTATTTGGATGGGAGACCACCAAGGGATACCAGGGTTGCTGTGCAGAGGAAGGCACTGGCAAACCTCCTCTGTTAGTCTCCTGCCATGAAAACCCCAAAAGGGGTTGCCATAATTCGGCTGCAACTTGAAGGCACTTTACACACACACACACATAATGGAGTAAACCCACAAAAGAGCCAATGACTGTTGATCAGTAGCAAGCATATGAAAATAATCTGAACTGTTAATTGGAGGAACCAAAGACAGAGGGGGGTGACTCACGGCTGGTGTCTGAGGAGTTGATGAGAGGTGTTACTTTCCTGACAGGAAAGGCCTAGCATTCCCCAAGTAAAATTAAATGGATTTTATATTGCAATTTCACAGTCGTTTTGGGTCTTAATTAGCTGTTATGGTTTGACAGACAATTTGAGGGCATGAAATAGGCTGTCTGGGATAAAATGCCTTTTTTGTTACAAGAAATGGGTTGGCCATTTAAATTTTGCATATATAAAATGCTTCTTTCTGCACCTTGTTTAAAGCAAGTTCCCGTTAATGATCCTGAAGCTTTCATTCAAATGAGACAGAAGGAAGCAAAGTCACACATTTCACCCTCTCAAAACATGAATGTGCTTCTCTTTCCCTCCCCGGTAGTTCTTTCAGCATCATCACAGGGTGGTTATCCCTGTCACTCACAAATACCAGCACACAAATACACTCTCACCATTTCTAAATTAATCTCCTTCCCTCCCATGTAACCGATGCAATACATGTTTCCTTTCTACTGGGATATTGGAACTTGGATGTAGAATTCTTGTAAAGTTGCCTCGGAGTTTTTAAAGCAAACCATCTTATTCAATAAACACTTTTATTCTCGGACTAATTTGTCCACTGTTAAAACTACATGCAAACCCCGCCACCCCAAAAAATGAAAATAGGCTGAAGAAACCCAATGCCCTAGGCATTGCAACACTGGAACAAAACCAAGGTCCAAGGCAGCTGTATAATCCATCCAGTCCTGGTGAAAGATTTGTCTGGTGGACTGAGTCTCCTGCACGGAAGGTTCCCCCCCCCCCAGTAGTTCTGTTCTAGTGAACCCCCATAAACTCCATACTGGGCATGGTAAAAGCCTGCAATGGGAAGGGAAATTGACAGAAAACCGGCCCCTCTCTTCTAATAATGGAAGTGCCTTTCCCTCATTGGAAACAGACCATAGGATAAAAGCCAGTGCCTCTATTAAGATGCTTTGTTTCACATACAATTACCCTTTATTGTTCTTATCTTCCCTCCTATGATTTTTGCTTTATTTCTTTATACCAAAAGCTTCTTTTTAATCCTTTAGCAGAATACATAGATGAACAGCCCCCAACATGTACTCTCAGAATACATATCAAGGGTAATTAAAACTCATGTGCACAAACTTCTTAAAGGCCTGCTGTTGCCAATTGTGATTTCTGCAGAACTTCATGATTAAGCTACAGCTTTGTGGGGGTCCCGAATATGTTTTTGCTACATCTAAGGTATCATGAAGGGTTTCTTTATTTTTACATTGTATAATATTTTTAAGAGCTTAATATCGAGATACTTTGTTCAGTATCTTCTATGTATCTTGCCTCTATATTGAAAAAGAGGTCTAAAAATTAGGACAAATTTTTGTCTCTTTTTACAAATATTAGTTCCCCTTAAAGTAAGGAAGAGTCACACATTAAAGCAAATGTATGTAAATTACACAAAAAGATGAAATCTTGAGGAAGCTTTAATAGGCTTGGAAGCTGCCAAAAGGCTTTTCAAACTGGTGTGTGCGACAGTCTGGCATTGAAGATATTTGCATAACTCTCTCATGATTCCCTCCAGTCACATTTTTTCCTAAAGAAAAAAGATTTTTGAGTTCTCTACTTCATAACCTAAGGATATCTTTTCATGTTGACATTGTACTTGGGTAAGGCAACATTTCCTAATTTATCAGGCCCCCCCAAAGAAAGATAAAAGCAAGTAGGCATATCACTGACAATTTATACTTGGCCTTTTTTTTTTTTTTTGCATAGGGAGTTTTGAAACTTTTGTTTTCAACTCGAGAGTTTTAATTTTTATTATTATTATCAAACGGTTCCCTTGCTGAAGGTTAGCATTTGTGCCCAACTTGCATTAAGTAACAGAATGAAACTTGTTCGCATTTAAACAGATTGGATTTGGCCAGCAGCAGAATTAAAGTTCTCAAGGAAAACTACAATTCTCAGCACTGTTAACTAAAAATAAGTTCCAATTAAAACGGTTTACTATAAAGCACATATGTTCAAAATGTAAGCTTAGATTCTGCTCTTCCCCATAAGGCATGGAGCAGCCTTTCATTCTATAAGGGAAGCCACAGTGGAAGTGTGAGAAAGAAGAGGGAGAGGGACTTCATTCCTAAATTGGGTGTGAGGGCACAATGAATATTAACTCAGAGATGTTCTCCTGTTAGTCAAAATTACCATTCATGACCTGCAAATTTGGCACCTAGACAGAGAGAGCTCTTTATGTTCATTTATATTCCACTCAAGCTGAGATCTAAGATTATTTCCTCTGCAGTATTCTCATTGTATAACACGTTGGGATTTACAACAGCCACTCACACTTACATATGCACACCAAGAAAAAAAAAAAAGGAACACCAAAAACGCTGCTCATTTCGTACCCCTCAAGCAAAAATGCTACATAAAGCTGTCTGTTGCCTACAGGCCTAAGGAAGATGTGGGAGAAGGAAGCAAGTGTGAAATATGTATTAATATTTAATCCAAGCAATTTGGATGAACTTGATGCTGCAATTAGCTAGCAATGCCCATCTGTTGTGCACGGTACAACAACAACTTATTAAATAATTTGGAGAAGGGGAAAGGAGCTGCCAATTACCTTTCAATTTATTCCTTAATAAAGCATATACAGTCTCTACAGAGAGAGATCCAGATGGTGAAGGAAGCTCTCCAGGCCATGTTGGTGCAGCTCCAGCCAGCGAAGGAGGCAGAAGAAGATGCTGCTGCTGCAGACTTCCTTGGTGACAGCTGGTGTCCGGGAAAGCAAAGCTTAAAGGAGTAATGAGGAGGAAGGCGGAGGGCCTAAGTCGCAAGGGTGTTTTACAGGAACAGAATGCTCTCTTATTAGGCCTCAAGGATTCCTCCTGTTTCTGCATAACTAATGACAACTAAATCAATTACAGAAAAAAAAGGAGCCTCGGGGTCTTGCCTGACACATATCGTAGGTTGCACATTCGCTGGTCCGGCTCTAGAGACAGCTTTCAAAGCAGAGCATCCTTCCTGCCTGCCCCTCCATGTGCAAATCTCAAGTGGATGCATTGGAAATTATGCCTCCCAGTGAGATTTTTGTAAGAAATGCATGACAATCTATTTGTGATTTTCTCAATCTGTTTTTCCCCCTGCACACCTGACAGAGTAAAATGGAAGTCTGTACCTTCAGAAGTGATTTCACTTCCTGACAATCTAAGGAACAGTTGCTTTCACAAAGAAGTTTTAGCCCCAATCCAATGACAGGGACAGTAGAGCCCCACCCCACTTAACAAAAGGGATGGAGGAATCGTAACCTTTTTGAAGACAGGGTGCATATTTGGGTGTCTTGTATCCTCCAGTGCTAGAAAACAAGAATGCACAGCTTAGAAAAATGGGAGAGAAGAACAGGAAGATAAGGTAAGTAAATGGCAGGGCACTTTAAGGGTGTGCAAGAAAAGGAACAACTACAGTCATGCTCACATCCTTTAGGGTGCTTGTGGTGTTAGTATAACCACTATATAGGCTTCACTGTTTCCATAGTAATTTGAGGAGAGAGGAATTGCATTTTCTCAGCCACTCACTACCACTGCTTGAATTCCAAGAAAATACAGTTTGCCAAGAATGGATGCACTAACTAGCTAGATATTGTTATCATCTAGGAAAACCCTTAGAAACATGGGGGAACTCTGTACTCGGTTGCAACCATTTGTGAAATGTTTCTTCTTCCCAAATTATGTTCTGACACTAAGAAAGGGGGGGGGAGGAAAGAAACCACTAAGTTTTAATTGAAGCAAATGACCAAATTTTGCTTAATGAAATTAGAACGGCACATACCCATTGGTGTTTAACGCAACAGTGATAATTAACATCAAAGGATAGCATAATAGCTTTCTAACCATTTTCTTTTAATGCTGCAAAGTAGAGCAAATGCGCTTTAAGACTAAGGGCAAAAATTATTTAAAGCAGTAACCAATTTTTAAACACTTAGTGTAATTAAAAACTGCGTAGATGCTTCAATATTTTATACTGGTTTTTAATTGTGTTTTTATTTTGAAAGGTTCTACAAATGTCACGTTTTTAGAACCCCGCAATATTTTGAGCAGGGTCCCTTCTGAACCATATCTATGAAATCAAGATGTTTTTATCTGAAATCAAGATAAAAGGGAGGCTGTCTTGAAGCCAGTAAACATAGTAGACTGTTTCTTCCAGGAGTACAAATACTTTAGCTAGCCCGCATGCCTTGGTAATCCCTGGACTGCCACAGTGCATTCTACATGGCAACTTTTTGAATTTCATTTCTCTCAGGGTGTGGCAGTGCCACTTATGTCTGGAACGAATCCCACATTACACCAATGTGATAGTTTTAATCAGCAATTGTCCGCTGATTAAAATTCAATGATTGTTTTGTTTGTTGGCTGGGAGTAATATGCATGTTCCATCTAGCTCCTGCTGATAGTTAAGCCATGGCCCTCTGGACCTGCTGGAGTTTCTGAGTTGATTTTGAAGGAGAACAACATACAGTGCATTACAGTAGTCTAGTCTTGATGTTAGTGTGGCATGGATCTAGGTGGCCAGGTCAGGCATATCAAGGTATAGAGCCATCTTACAGAAATGGCTCTAGCTTTAGTTGATGACCTCCATCTGAGTGTAGACAAAGGCCAAGCCTCTCTGTTGCTCTTATCGGATTTGTCTGCAGCCTTTGATACAGTAGATCATGTTATCTTGTTGAGGTGCCTGGAAGCACAAGTAGGTATGGGATGAGTTGGAAGAAATCCTTTTTTACAGTTGCATCAACTTGCTTCTTCAGTAATAAAGCTGGATCCAGTATGACCCCCAAGGCCTTTAACTTAGTCAGTGAGGGTCAGTTGAACTCCAACAAAAGTAGGGAAAACAACCTCCTTCAAGGCCTTCACAACAAGCATTACCTCTATCTTTTCAGGGTTTGTTTCAGTACATTCACTTTTAGCCAGTTAACCAACATGGCCAAGCAGTGATTCAGGACCTCTACCACATCACCAAGAGCTGAGTATCATGAGCATATTGATGACAACGAACCCCAAAACTATGAATGATTTGTCCTAAGGTCTTTACATAGAGATTAAAAAGCATGGGAGAGAGAACTGCACCCTGTGGAAACCCACAAGATCAGTCCCACACTGATGACAACTGGTTTCCAGTAGCAACCCTTTGAGCCCAATCCATGAGGAATGATTTGAACCAGTTTGACGCACATCCCCTGATATCTACTTGCTCCTCCAGGCACCTCAACAACATGGCATGAACTACTGTATCAAAGGCTGCAGATAAATCCAATAAGAGCCACAGAGAGGCTTGGTCTGTCTACACTCAGACGGAGGCCATCAACTAAAGTTAGAGCCATTTCTGCCCCATAGCCTAGCTTGAAACCAGACTGAAAAGGGTCTAGAGCAGATGAGTTATCCAAGAAGACTTGGAGTTGGTTCGCTACTGCTCTCTCAATTGCTTTGCCCAGAAATGGTAGATTAGAGACCAGGCGATAATTGGCCACATCATTTTTCTGTAGGGATTTTTTTAAAGTAACAGCCAAATAACCACCTGTTTGAGTGGCTGAGGAAAGGTACCCTGAGTTAGTGACTGATTTATACTAAGTGTTTGTAGATGTGGCCCTTACATGATTTTAGCAGACAAGATGGGCAAGGGGCCAGGGTACAAGTAGTGGCTTTCACAGATCCTAGGAGCTTGGCCGTATCCATCATGGAAATTGGGTGAAAATGATCCAGAGGTAGCCCAGGCAGTGTAATAGGTCTTTGTTCTGATGTAACTATGTTATGACTGACAACCAGATCAGAGTGTATTCTTGATATTTGATCAGCTAAAAACATGGCATAAGTATCGCATCTGATTGTTTGTTCCTGGGACATTAGAGGCTCAGATTTAGGCAGCAGCAAATGCTGAGCTACCTTGAACAATTGGGATGAATGTGAACTAGCTGATGCTATAATAGTAGAGAAGTAACCTTTCTTTTGCTGCTATCACTACCATTTCATAGGTCTTACAATGAGCTCTATAGCACGATCTGTCAAATTCAGTACAAGTTGACTTAACTTTTGCTATTTTTTTTGCATCCTAAATTTAATGTTGTGGAAATTGAGTTGTGACACTGTTCTCACTTCTTTCTTAATTGGGAGTCTTTAACATATTTGGCTTTTTTTGGGGGGGGGGCTTATTGTGTGAGGCCATTATAGGGAAGAAAAGCAGAAGATATATTTAGAAGAGTTGGTTTTTATACCCTGCTTTATATTTAGAAGTAAATATGTTTTATAGAAATATCCCCTCTCTCCACTGCAAGGCAAGACCATCCACTCTGCATCCTCTCTTAAATCAGCCTATTTAATTTGTCTGGTTGAGACACCAAGAAAGCATAGCTACATTAGGTTCAGAAGCCTGCAAAAAAAGAAAGATCTGCATAATTCAGCAAAAGAAGTTTACTGTTACACACGGGAATACAAGGTTTGCTGTGGTAACTTAACACCTTGGCTGCAGCAACCCTCCAAAAGCTAGCATGAGAATCCCACGCAAGCGCTCCTTCGTGTTAACGGAGAATGTACTAGAGTGTCGAACAGCTGGCTTTCATGAGCCTCGAAACTTTTTCCCCAGAGTCAGCTCTATTGAATGGGCTTGCGGGAGCAGAGCAGTTTGAAAAATGGGCTGTTCTTTAATGAACAATGTACTCAGAGTTGGAAACATTCCTACCCATATCCAGCATTCCTCTATACATCATGTTTAATGAGACTGTGATTAATCTCTGGGCTTTAATAAATACAGAAAACTTTAAAAAAATGAGTTTTCAAACTTGCTCAGTCAGTCTTAAATCATTCGCTGAAGCAAATTATTTGTAGCAGTGGTGCATCATTTCTTTTAAATATACTACTACTTCAGTTTTTACATTATTATATTTTTTTGGGGGGGAATCCATCATGGTTATGACACTGTCATTGCTTGTTGGACAAAAAGGGGACAAATGTTCTTGCACCATTTACTGTTGTGTTCAAGTCACAGAGGTGACAGGGTTCGTTGTTTTCACACCTTTTATCCTTAGCTTTTCAATTCCTAGCATTGGTTTTGCTAACTCATAGCATCGATTGGGAATAGATGCCAGGAAGCTATGATGTACAGTTCCACCCAAGGATGTCAAATCATAAGGGCAGAGCTCAAGTAGTTTGTGTAGTCATCCATTCCTCTGAGTAGAATTAGAGCCCTCTTAAGTCAGAAGCGAGTGGTATTTCTCTGCAAAATATATGTTACATCTGAGAGCTTTGGGTTGGAAGCCCTGCACTGCAGGGCCTCCATCATTATTGTCCTTGGATCTCACTCTCCAGCTTCTAGGACATGTTCCTGCTGATGCCCATTAATGCTGCTGCTAACTGCCCTTCCTCTTACAGCCCCCCATCTCTGGTTTTCATTTCCTATAGAGCCAGTGTGATGTAGTGGTTAAGAGTGGTGGTTTGATTCCCCACTCCACATGGAACGTCAGAGGCTAATCTGGTGAACTGGATTTGTTTTCCCACTCCTACACACATGAAGCCAGCTGGGTGACCTTGGGGTAGTCACATTCTCTCAGCCCCACCTTCCTCACAGGGTGTCTGTTGTGGAGAGGGGAAGGGAAGGTGATTGTAAGCCGGTTTGAGTCTTCCTTTTATCTCTTGCTATCAGAACATGTCCTTCTTGTGGGCTTTTCAAGGGCATCTAGTTGGTCACATGGGGAAAAGATGGTTCACTGATCTTATTCAGAAGGGCTCTTATATTCTTAACAATGTTGGTACTTCTCTACTCTTGAAACTCAAGAGAGCCAGTGTGGTGTGGTGGTTAAGAGTGGTGGACTCTAATCTGGAGAACCGGGTTTGATTCCCCACCCCTACACATGAGCAGCAGACTCTAATCTGGAGAACCAGGTTGGTTTCCCCACTCTTACAAATGAAGCCTGCTGGTTGACCTTGAGCTAGTCACCATTCTCTCAGAACTCTCAGCCCCACCTACCTCACAAGGTGTCTGTTGTGGGAAAGGGAAGGGAAGGCAATTATAAGCCACTTTGAGACTCCTTAAAGGTAGAGAAAAGCAGGGTATAAAAACCAACTCTTCTTCTTCTACTGTAGAACACTTTTGTTCCTGTCCAACTTTCCATATCATGTACTTATCAGAAGGGCATCCATATCCATCAGAGAACAGTGCTGTCCCAGCTATCCTGAGAACTGTATGGGTTGCAGTTTGTGTACTAACCTAGCTGAGAATACATTATCACCCCACACCCTTTTGCTGGGAAGGATTCAATCCAGATTAGTAAGGAAAACCAGACAGGATGGTAATTGCCACCTCCACATTAAGCATAAGTAATGCAGTGCCCTCATAAAAGGTTTGCAACTGACTGCTATTTAAATTAGTCATTATCTAAGTTTTCAGTACACTTGTGGTCGGAATACCTTCCAGGATAGGGGCATCCTCTCTGGCTTGGTTATCCATTTTCCTCATTAGTATGGATACTAGAAATGATGAGGGGGGTGCTGTGCCTTTCATTAAGGAGTGCACCCCTCCCCAAACTATCTGAGAACTCAGAAGCAAGTTCTCCTAGCAAGGAAGGGGAGTTCTTGGGGGCCAGAACTTGTGTGGTCATCAGCATTGGCAACACTTGGGGGGTGGGGGTATGTGGCCCTAACTCTGCAGCTACTATCAACCCATTTCTCATCCCACATTCTGCAAGATTCAGCACTGCCATCCCTTCATACCAATACTAAGTATCTTTTTAAGAGCCAGCGTGGTGTAGTGGTTAAGAGCAGTGGTTTGGAGTGGTAGACTCTGATCTGGAGAACTGGGTTTGATTCCCCACTCCTCCACATGAGCAGCGGAGGCTAATCTGGTGAACTGAATTTGTTTCCCCACTCCTCCACTTGAAGCCAGCTAGGTGTCCTTGGGCTAGTCACACTCTCTTAGCCCCACCTACCTCACAGGGTGTCTGTTGTGGGGAGGGGAAAGGAAGGTGATTGTAAGCCGGTTTGATTCTTCCTTAAGTGGTAGAGAAAGTTGGCATAGAAAAACCAACTCTTCTAAATATTGGGAGGTTTATGATGAGGGTGGAAGTGGCAATGACTATGAGAATTTTAGGAATGTCCTTAAGGAGAGTGGAAATATAGGGCAGCTACTGATGGACACATGTGTAAATAGTAGTGAACATAACCACAAACCAGCAAAAAGGAGAGGGGAAACCCTGATCAGCTAATGTCTCCATTGCATAATGCCAGGCCTATGTGTCTGCCAGAAAAAATTCCTGCAAGAACATCTCCTAACATTTGGAAGATGCTATTTATTGATATAAAGTATTTTAGTACCATGCAGCTGTTGCATCCTTTATGATCCATTTTTGACAGTCACTTTAAAAAAAGAAATCTGATGTAAGCAATGGATAAGATTCTGCCATCTTTTCCACTGGTACTTAGGTCCCGCCTGGCTCCCCCCCACCCCAGCATAGCTCTAAGATCCAAACCAGTGTTTTTAAATAAAAAGTATTTCTCACATTCAACAGGGGGTTGGACTAGATGGCCTATAAAGCCCCTACAAGCTTTAAAACTAGATGATGATGTACCTTATAATATCCCTAAACCACCTGTAATAATGAATACTTGCAAAAGAAGGATTTGTAATTAATCGTGAATCATCATTCTCCATGCTGTTGGGATAGGGTGCTCCTTACTAATGGGAAATGCCTCCTTTGGTAACAAGCAAGGTAACATGGTGATCTTGATTCACCCAGGGGAGGGCTTCCCAAGTTTCCCAAACCAGGCCTAGAAAAACGCACCCCCAACCTAGTTTAAAAAGTTAACAGACACCATCCCAACAGGGGCAAAAATATCCAGCTTTGTCACTGTAAAGAGAAAACCAAAAGAACTCAGGAAAACCAAAAGAACTCAAGACATCCCATCAGACTCAGCCACTTGCTCCCACTGCTGACTTTTCCAGAATAGTTGGAGGGTTGGTTCCCTCTGTTGCAGACATAGAGAACTTCAAGTAAGGTGCCCACCTGGAGACTGGCTCATGTGGTTTCCCCATTGCTACTAGCACCGCAGCAGCAAAGTAACTTCCATATGGCAGGTTTCCCCACATGATGCTGTGGCTCAGTGGTAGAGCCTCTGCTTTGCATGCAGAAGGCCCCAGGTTCAATCCTCGGTGTCTCCAGTAAAAGGGATTAGGCAAGAAGGTGATGTGAAAGACCTCTGCCTGAGACCCTGGAGAGCTGCTGCCGGTCTGAGTAGTCAATACTGACTTTGATGGACCAAGGGTCTGATTCAGTATAAGGCAGCTTCATGTGTTCATGCTGTAAGGAATTGGGGGGGATCAGCTTCCAAGCAACATCAAAGTCAGTGTAAATAACCTGTGTGGAAAAGATCTAAGCGTCTCCCCACTGCCATATCTTACAAGCTGCTGATATGAGTAGAGAGGGCAGAATCCCTCACCCACAGGCAACAACGAGAATGAGGGATCATGGTAAGTGAAGGTATGTTGAAATCCCTTAGATTTTTGGACTTACTCGGAAATCACTCTCTACAGTACTCAGATGCCCAAGACTAGCTCAGCAGATGAGAACATATCAATGCTATAATGCCTAGCAAAGGTATGGACTTATTTGCACGTGGCCCATCTGTGAACAGTCTCAATAGAGGGGCATCCCCTATATGCTGAGGCCGTGGCTGCCACCCCCCCCACCAAGCATAAGCTATAATTCCAATTGTTTCCACACATGGCTTTTTCTGTGAGCCCAGCCCTTTAAATCTTCGTTCTTTGGGTATCCAGACTCACCCTGTTTGCTTTTTCTGCAAGTTTGGGGAAATTGGAAGGATTCCCCGCTTTTTCTGGATGTGCTGTTTGCACAAAGGTGTTTTTGTTTTTTGGTCGATTTCCACTCGTTTGATTTTTAGTATGGAGTCCCTTAATCCATGGTTACTTTGTTCTGCTCATTTCTGAGCATCACTGCAACGTCACACTGAGGCTCCATTCCCCCCTCCCTTCCCACAAATGCCTATCTTCGTTGTTCGACAAGACCCCACCTCCCTGCCCCTTGCATCCACCCTCCCCTCCCTCTAAATTGCCCGTTGATGATACATACAATGAAAATTCCTGGCTTAATTAAAAGAAAACATTACAATCACGTTATTTTGCTGATGCCTATCAACATGAAACCTCTCATAGTTAAAGAGTACATCTGCACTTTCTCTCCAGGAAAAAAAAAAGTTTTGGATGGTCCTGTTTGGTCTTTCAAAAAGATGGATAAATGTTTTGAAATCACCCCAGAGTTTGCCTGTGTGTGTGTGTGTGTGTGTGTGTGTGTGTGTGTGTTGGCTGACTCTCCCTCATGTCCCTGTTGAAAGGTTACTTTCCCCCCTATCTGCATATCTGCTGTTGGTGTTGGGGGAGGGCGGGGCATAAGTTGAATATAATAAAATAAAGAAATGTTTGGAGAACCTGCCATTTTTTAACTACTGTGCAAAATAAATAAATAAATAAGGTGGTAACGCCTCCCAAAGAAAAATGCTGTCAGTTTGGACAGACGGCCCCTGTTCAGCCAATGCAGTTGAACCAATCACACATCTAGTGCTGAGCTTTGAATTCTATGATGAAATCAGAACAAATGCTATTTTGCCCTCTGCTTTCTTGTTTTAAGCATCTGAACTTTTTTCTGGGGTGTATGGAGCTAGCCACGGTCAAACTATTGCTTGAGGATAGGGAGGCTGCCATATCCCGTGCAATGGCAAAATTCTGCTTTTTAGCCATTGCGAAGAGAAATGCGCTCATAAGTAAGGAGGTGGATTAATGGTCTTATATACACAGTATTGTAGTTGAGATTCGCATAATTCACTTATGACAGCTATACAGTTATCCTTGGCTTATTTATTCATTCAGGGTTTTTAGTTTTTGATTTTATACAGTTTTTTCTCTTTTTATGACAATTGTAATTTGTATATATGCTGGTCTTTGTAACAATAAAGATTGAATCCAGAGCCAAGGATGTAGGTTTCATGGGAAAACCCTCCAGTAGGGAGCAACGGCATCCAACTCGGAGCTGCGGCTTATGATCTTGCCAAAAGACATAAGTGTGGAAAAGATATCCATCTGGAGGAGTTCTCTACCTTGCTAGGTATGCCATAAAAATTCACTCTTTTAAGCATTAAGCTTAAAAGTGTAGCTAGAGACTCTCTTCCCTTTACCAGATGGACTGAATGGGACAAACTAAACTTCTGTCTGAATTCCCTAGTTTTGTAAAAGCTAAAAGCCCACTTGACATCCAGATTATACCATGATTTTTCCCTGGAACATTTGGGCTTGATACAGAAGGTAGGCAGAACTCATTCTTCTGACCTATGGAACACACTATTCACTCTGGGAATAAAGGCCAAGTCTGTCTGCCTGTCTTCATGAAATATGCACCAATCTTTGTGAGCATTAAATGTTAAGCGCATTAAACTCAAACACCTGTCATATGGGTGGCCATTTTAATGGTGATCATGTAACCGTGGCTAAGGATATATGGAGCTGGGTATTATCCACATATTGATGACATCCAAACCCCAAGCTACAAATGATTTGTCCTAAAGGCTTTACATAGAGATTGAAAAGGATGGGGGATAGAACCTCACCCTGTGGAACTCCACAGATTAGGTAGGTCCCACAGTGATGACAAATGGTCTCCAACAGCAACCCTTTGAGTCCAATCCATGAGGAATGATTTGAACCAGTTCAGTGTGCATCCCCTGATACCTACTTCTGCCTCCAAGTGCCTTAATAAGATGGCACGATCTACTTATCAAAGGCTGCAGATAAATCCAGTAAGAGCAACAAAGAGCCATGGCCTTTGTTTACGCTCAAAAGGAGGTCATCAACTAAAGCTAGTAGATATGATTTTGCCATGTATTCTGGCAGACAGTGCTAGGGGTCAGGGATCTGATCACTGTTGAAGTCCACTGTGTGTCATGATAAATCAAGATGCAGAAAAAGATGCTAAATCCAGAAAAGCTCTTTGGTCTACTATCCACTTCAGTTTGAAGTGGTTCACCTAGCACTGAACCTATGCATAGGCTACAGAAGAGCTAAGATCTCTTCAGGTAAGAAGACACCTCAGTGATGAATACATTTATGTTAGTTAAATTGGGTGACAATGGATGTTACTCTGAAAATGTTTTACCATGTATCCATCTTTATACTTTTACAGACTGTGTTATCCAACAAGAGCTATATTCCCTAGTGTAGCAGCCCAAATACTATCAAACAAAAACTTTACTCCCCAATGAGAATTTTTTTACTGTCTCTCAAATCCTTTTTTCCTCTAGCATTTCAATAAAATAGGACTTCCAGCTGTGTGCCAGAGAGAAGTCTGCAGCCTCCAGGTCCACTGCCCCACCTGTTCCAGCAAAAGGCTGGACCCTGGCGGTGGAGTGGAAGAAGCTGTTTGAGACCTTCCTGGTTGAAAGCCAACACTGGGCCCAACTGTCCAGAGCCATCCTTGTTCCTCTACCCACCTACCAGGCACAAACGATGCTCCAGTTTAAGGCTGAGAGCTAGACTTGATTGCAAAGAAATTTGGTTTATAAATTCCTAATCATTTCAGACAACCAGTTACCAGGAGAAAAACAGATTTGGAAGAGGACTACTATCAACAGATTATAAATTCTCTGTATAAATGCTTTGCTTTGAGCAGTAGACAAGGTAGAGGATAAACCTGCCAGAGGATTCTTGTGACCAATCATAATATTTTTGTTTTCAATTCACTAATCTTTTTCTTTTTGGTCAAAGCTTCGCAATTCAGTATATTTTACCCCTTTCCTATAATTGTTTGTTAAATCAAGATACACACTTCTTTTCTGGAGCCAATAGAAAGGGACATTGTATAAAAGTTGCCTAAATAAACCTCGGTACTTGAGGGAGCTACAGGGCAGGATTAGATTAATCCTGGCATATCCTCTTAGTTTATTATCCTGTTAAAAGTGAGAGTGGGATCTGAAGATTTTTAGTCTTGCAGATTAGCATATGCTACAAAGAAGCTCTGAAAATACACACAGAGAGATGGAGATTTCCCCCTCCAGCACTGTCAACAAAGATAAATAAAAATGAAGGATTAGAAGTAAACCTTCTCAATGTAGAATCAAGTCAGTACCAAATTATCCCATTGAGAATCTGCTATAGAGTGCTATATAGCATTGTTTCAGAAGCATCCAGCACACAACTAAGCGAACATGTGCTTAGTATGCATTCTTTTCATGTCCAGTACTCTGTGGTACAAGGTATGGGAACAACTGGTTTGGAACTGGATTAGATCAATTCTAAAAAGCTAGTGGTTGATTAAGGAAACATCTCCACAGACACACTGAACCAATAATAGCTGGGGGGAGAAATGGACCAAGATATCAAAAAGCAGAATAAAAGTCATGCATGCAAGTCAAGAGCTATTGTGGGAGTTGCAGAGAAGAGGGAGGAGAAAAAAAATATTTGCACAGGGACAAGTAAGGAATGCCAAGAAAACAATTGCTGACTTTGTGCCATTTTAATCATTCTTGAAGTCTCATATGGATTGAATAAGATGCACATGGGGGAAATGTTGTAACAAAGTCTTGTACCATGAAGTCAGAATATAATGCCATAGCACCACATGATTGCTACCTGTTTACAGTGAATAATTTAAAAGAATACACAATGTTTCCAGGCATATGCCTAGCTGAAAAGCCCTTTAACTTATTAACTATGTTTTGTGCATAATGGACAGCCAGCTACAAAGCCAAGTAGAGCCGAATGCTGTGGGCTGGTTTTTACACACAATCGTATCATGGGAAGGACCCTTATAAGACATCTAGACCAACCCCTAACTCAGTACATAAAACCTAAACTTGAACGTTCCCAGCAGATAGCTGTCCGGCCTCTGCCTGAAAACCCCTATAGAGACACAGAGTCCACCCCCAACAACTTTCTTCATCGTGGAAACAGTGCATAATGTAGAATAAGAATGACCACATGCGTTTGTATTTCAGTCTTAGTTTGTGTTGGGCAGCAAATAGCATCATTAATCAAATGCATGAAATCTTCATGTGTGTACTAATAAATGCCCTATTACTTCAATATCGAAATCCATAGAACAGGGCTACGTTGACTCTAAAAGGAGGTTTCTGCAAACTTGGGGGACACCTCAGGTTTGCAGAAAAATCTGACATCCTTAAAAATACACCAGGGGAGTTAAATCCCCCCCCATAAAAATTTTGGTCACATCATGAGACGACAAGAGTCACTGGAAAAGACAGTCATGCTAGGAAAAGTTGAGGGCAGCAGGAAAAGAGGAAGACCCAACAAGAGATGGATTGACTCAATAAAGGAAGCCACAGCCTGCAATTTGCAAGATCTGAGCAAGGCTGTCAAAGACAGGACATTTTGGAGGACTTTCATTCATAGGGTCGCCATGAGTCAGAAGCGACTTGATGGCACTTAACACACACACAATAAAAGTTAACTGTTTTCTTCCTAGCTGGGGGTGCCTGATGCTGGGAGCCTTTCTAGGTTGAGCCGTGTTGCCATCAGCATCCAGGAGCCTCTCTTGCCCCGGCCATGTCAGCAGCTTTGTCAGGGAGCCTCTCCAGGCCAGTTGCATCAGTGGTGTCTTGGAGCCTCTCCAGGCCTGGCCGCATTGGCAATGTCATCTGGGAGCCTCTCCGGGCCTGGAGCTGCATCTGGGTTGGTGAAAGGAGAGCCATTCAGCAGCCATTCCAACACTGCAGCTGCTGAGTGTGGTAAAGAAAGAAGTGGGAAGAAAGAGAGATGGGGGCAATATTGATAAGAGGGGGCAGGTGAAATAGAGAGGGAATAGGTTGACAGAGAAGGGGAGGGAGAGAAAGTGGGAAATGGGGTAGGTTGGCAGAGAAGGGGAGGGGAAGATTGATGGATAATGGGTGGGGGGCAAAAGAGATGGGAGGTAGATTGACAGATAAGGTGATAAGGAGAAGGAGGGGGAGATTGTCAGAGAAGGAGAGAGGGAAGAAAAAGGGGGAAGATTGACAGAGAAAGGGAGGGGAGCAAGAGAGGTGGGGGAGATAGAAGGGTAGGATGTGAGAAAGGGGGAAGATTGTTAGAAAAGGGGGAAAGAAGCAAAGGGGGGAAAGAGATGCACCCTCTCCACAAGTTTTTTGTGGTTCCCCAGTTGTATATTCTAATAGTGAAGTTGGCGAAATCTGAAGATACTTAAATCCAAAGATTGGAGCAGTGAACAGACAAGACATGTCTTTCTACAAACCTGAACACTGCCCCAGGTTTGCAGAAAAATCTGAAAACTAAAAAAACACATTGGGGTTTTTTAACCCAAAAATGATAAATGGAGGGCATGTAGCTTTAAGCTACTGATTCCCTCAGTGGCTGTTGCTAGGCAACCACAACATTAAAGGTTTGGTTCCATTGGTAAAAGGCAGGGGGAGGGGGCAGGGCCCTTTCCAGGCCTATTTTTGGCCTTTGAGGGAGGACTCATTAGGGCCAGGCCTGACTAGGGTTGCCAGTTTCAGGTTGGGAAATTCCTGGAGATTTTGGGATGGAGTCTAATGAGGGCAGGGTTTGGGGAAGGGAGAGGCCTCAGTCCATGCTCCAAAGCAGCCATTTTCTCCAGTGGAACTGATCTCTGTCATCTGAAGCTCAGTTGAAATTTTGGAAGATCTTCAGGTTCCGCCTGGAAGCTGGCAACCCTAGGCCTGGCAGCAACCTCTGGGTGATTCGACCCCCCCCCCATAATTTGGTACCACCTGTGATTTGATGCCACCCAACTTGCATGACTCAACTAGGCCTGACTGCTTGCCTACTGTTCAACAGCAGCCACTGTATGTAAACCAAAATGGTGTAGCAGTTAGAATTTCAGAGTACAGTCTGGGAGATCCAGGTTCAAATCCCCATCTTGCTGTGGAAGCTCACTGGGTGATTATGGATCAGTCACATACTTTCAGCCTAGCCTACTCACAGGTTTGATGTGTGGATTAAGAGGAGGAGAATAATGTAAGATGCTTTAGTCCCCATTGTGGAGGAAGGTGAGGTATAAATGAGGTAAATAAATAATAAATATAGCTGAAGATGGGAGGCAGATAAAAGGTAGGTTGATGAATTACTGAGAAGGCAAAAATGAGGCAGGGAAAGGGGAGAGGATATGGGGCTTGCCAGATGGAAGGAAAGAGGAAATAGTGTGAGGAGGGGGATACAAGGGAAGTGTGGTGCCAGCGCATAAGTCGTTGAGGTGTCCCTAGCATTCAAGTGGGCTTAGCCAAGAAGCCGGCACCACACAACTGGGCCACAGTTTTCCTAGGTAGAGGCTGCTAGGGGGGAGAGGGAAACATTAAGACAGTGGGACAGATAAAGGTAGGTTGGCTGTTGGGTGAGAAGATGTTGCCAACTCCAGGTTAGGAAATTCCTGAAGATTTGGGGTGGAGCCTGGGGAGGGTGGGTTTTAGGAGGGGAGGGACCTCAGAAGGGTATAAGGCCATAGACTCCACCCTCTAAAACAGAAAGCAAGCAAGCAAGAAAGACCCTTTCTGTCACCGAGGTATACAATTTACACCACAAGAGAGATGCTAATTTAATTAAGTCATGCAGCACTCTGTAATGTAACCGAGTTAAATAATCACTGTACTGATATATATTTTAGCAGTGCTTACAATGTGAATGATATCTAAATGGACAAAAAGCCAAATGAGCCATTAGCTCACTGCAAATTAATCCATCCACTACTTATATCTGATTGTCCCACTGCCACCAATTTCCTAAGAGTGAGAGTCAAGTATTAAAAATTAAGAAGCAGGCACATCTCCAGTCAACCGTAAAATAAAAATCCACCCAACTAATAATTTCTAGAGCACTGTCATTTGCATTAGAAAACTGTAATTTTCCTCGCACACATCAATTAAGGAAGATCATGTTTAATTCTACCACACTTGGGTTACCAACTCCAGATAGGTCAATTTCTCGAGATTAGAGCCTGGAGCCTGGGGGAGGGGAGGGATCTCAGCAAGGATGTGATACCATAGAGTTCACCCTCTGAACCTGACATTTTCTCCAGGCGAATTGATCTCTGTGACCTGGAAATTAGTCACAATTCTGGGAGAACTCCAGGCCCCACAGGGAGATTGGCAACTCTACACTCTGCAGATAAGGAACTGAGGCTGAAAGACAGTGTCTTACCATAGGCCAAGCAGCAAGTCCATGGAGGAACTGAGATGTGAACATAATTTTCCTGCTCTGAGTTCACTACACTGACAAAATGACCATGGAGGCTGTCAAAATTTGTATACCAAAGATAATAGGCTCAATCTCTGGCATCTCCAGTTCAAGGGTTCAGCTAACTGGTTAAGGAAGACTGTTCTCTGCCTAAGACCCTGTTACCAGTCAGAATAAACAAGCTAGGTGAACCCAAGGTTAATTTGTCATGAGGTGGTTTCCTATGGTCATCTCTTCAATCAAAATTTTAGTATAAAGGTTGTTCCATCACAAAATATTGCTACAAATACTATTTTATTGCAAAAGTACCAAAATGCACCGTGGCAAATATCCTGAGATTCACTCTAGTTTAGGATGTTGTTCAAAGAGGAAAATTGGTTAGAACAAGGGCACTTTGTCTTGAATGTACATAACCTTTATTTATTTAAAATATTCTTATCCGTGCTGTCAAACTTCCAAGTCAGCTTACACATCCATTAAATCAATATAACAATAAATTGGGGATTGGGTCTCCTGAAATTGCTAATTTGGGAGGTGGTCATTTTTCACATAATTCTTGTTCTATCTGTGGGAAGAAAGGTACACTGGGTTGCCACCTCCGGGTTGCGAAATACCTGGTGATTTTGGGGGTGGAGCCTGGGGAGGATGGGGTTTGGGCTGGGGAAGGACCTCAGCAGGTTAGGATGCCATAGAGTCCACCCTCCAACGCAGCAATTTTCTCCAGGGGACCTGATCTCTATAGTCTGGAGATTCGTTATAATTCTGGGAGAT
This sequence comes from Euleptes europaea, assembly GCF_029931775.1. Classification (NCBI taxonomy): domain Eukaryota; kingdom Metazoa; phylum Chordata; class Lepidosauria; order Squamata; family Sphaerodactylidae; genus Euleptes; species Euleptes europaea. Next base: position 24,667,203 of record NC_079318.1, read on the forward strand.
CTCCAGGCCTCACCTGGAAGTTGGCAACCCTAGGATACATAGGTCTGGTCTTTGTCTGATTAGACCATAAGAACATAAGAAAAACCCTGCTGGATCAGACCAAGGCCCATCAAGTCCAGCAGTCTGTTCCCACAGTGGCTAACCAGGTGCCTCCAGGAAGCCCTCCAACAAGACGACTGCAGCAGCACCATCCTGCCTGTGTTCCACAGCACCTGCATGGTGGGGGGAGGGTTGGGGTCACTGGGGATGTGGGGGGTAGTTGTTAATTTCCTGCATTGTGCAGAGGGTTGGACTAGATGACCCTGGTGGTCCCTTCCAACTCTATGATTCTCTAATTCTCTGATTCTAAATAACAGTAGCCTTAAATATGATAATAGCATCATGATATAGTTAACCTCCCCTGAAAAAACACAATAGATTAAGAATAAAAATCAAGGGCATAAAACCAATTTAAAAGGTAATAAGATCATTAATAGCAACAATGGGAGAGAAGAGGAAGCAGATACCAACAGATAAAAGCATCCAATATTCTAAACGCAAAAATGAGTGACTGAACAACAGAAGAGCTCAGCAGGCATAAAACAGGACATTAGTGTAGTTTAAAACCAGCAATACAAATAATTGAGGGATCAGCAGAGACGAGCAGAGTGGATAATGTAAAAGCGTTGGGAGCAGAGAAATGGTTTTGTCTGGTGCCTTGAAGACAACACGTTTGGCACCAGATGAATTTCTGCGAGGAAGGAGTCCCACGTCTTGGCACCCCAACGGAAACAGCCTTTTCTTTGCTTCTGAAAGAGGGTTCAAACACAGGAAGACAACCTGTGAAGTTGATTTTAAGCATCCAGCAGGTGTGCTTCAAAGGAGGAGGTCCTTCATATATCATTGCTCAGATTTTCCTTGCTTATTACCTCATAGACTACAGCCATGCTGAATCGATTGGACTGCTTGGAATTTCACTGCAAAATTTTCCCAGGGCATTGTTCCAATTGATAGATAGAAGCACACTGTATTTCTGTAGTGACTGTCATGGAAATGTGGCATCTAGGGAATAGAGCAGCCTCCCCAGTCTTCCTCTGGTGACAATTTCACAGGAGTTTCTCAGCATCATAGAGTTGGAAATGTGGTATTGATTGGTTCTGCTAGGATGTCAGTGTTTAATAACCCCATTAAATACAAAATTGAATTTATGTAGTGGAAATGGAGGGATGATATTGCCCCCTGGATGATGGATTAATCGCTATTTCTAATTAGCCCTCCCTCCTGTGGGCAGTGTTAATGCAGAGGGAAAGCAGAGGTATGGACAATTTGTAGAAGATATATTGAGGTGAGATACTAACATCCAGTGGCATCCCTAGTTATTTTCCTCGTAGGCGTCCTTGGCAGGTTATTTTTAGGATAAAAAGCCGCCCTGTTCTCTCAGACAAAGACTCCCTTATCTTTCCTGGAAAACTATAATTGGCAAGAACAAAGGCAATTGTAACGGTGCGGACTGAGCCGTGGGGCATCTGGGGCAGCTGTCCCGGGACCTGTGCTTAAAGGACCCTGTGCCAGAACCCCCTTCACTGCCCCACAGTCAGCTGCCCCAGCTGCTTTCCCCCAGCACTGCCACTGATCCTCCATACTGCCTGACACTCAGGCTGAGCAGGGGAGAGGGCACCCAGCTGTAGAGTTGTCGGCCGTGGGACTGGCTGACCACGTCTGCTCTCGCTGTATTCAATGTATACATATTTATACAATATAAACATACTTTCCCCCCTCCAATTTGAGATCTGGGGGAGGGGGGGAAGAGTTCTCCAGGGTTGTTACCAGTACCTTATGGGGCCAGTGAGATAACATCTCTCCTTTTTTCTCCCTCTCCCATAATACTAGAACACGGGGTCATCTGCTACAGCTGGAGGGTGAGAGATTCAAAACAGATAAAAGGAAGTATTTTTTCACACAACACATAGTTAAATTGTGGAACTCCCTGCCCCAGGATGTGGTGATGGCTGCCAGCTTGGAGGGCTTTAAGAGGGGAGTGGACATATTCATGGAGGAGAGGGGTATTCATGGCTGTTAGTTAGAATGGATACTAGTCATGCTTCATACCTATTCTCTCTAGTATCAGAGGAGCATGCCTATTATTTTGGATGCTTTGGAACACAGGCAGGATGGTGCTGCTGAACTCGTCTTGTTTGTGGGCTTCCTAGAGGCACCCGGTTGGCCACTGTGTGAACAGACTGCTGGACTTGATGGGCCTTGGTCTGATCCAGCAGGGCCTTTCTTATGTTCTTATGTTCATCCATACATCCACAGGAAACCCCAGGAACAGTCTTGCACCTGTTTTCATAAGCTTGCAATTGCCCATCTGTAGTGGGCTACCCCTTGTCCTCATCTACAGTCCTATGCCCCTGAGAGACTGAGGCATGGGAGAAAAAAATGGACAGAACATGGTCTCCATAATGATGCTCCAGGAACTTCTCCATGTCTCTAGGGTAGTGGTTCCCAACCTTTTTTTGACCAGGGACCACTAGGACTTTTTTGTTCGGTTTAGGGACCCCAAGGTTCAAAATAAAAATTCCAAGAATTTGAAAATAAACTTTAATCATAACTGTTAGTTAAACATTAAACTTAGAATAATATTTGAATATATTTTTTATAATAGAGAACTTTTAATTGTAAATCAATGTGATTTTTGAGCTTGCATCCTTTTTACAAGCTGAGCAATTCTGGGGCTAATACTGTTAATCAGAGCTACACGAATATCATCACTTGCTTCCAATCGATTTCTTGTCGTGTTCTTAATTATAAGCAAAGCAGAAAACCCTTGTTCGCATAAATAAGTTGTGGAGAAGAGCATAAGATATCGCAAGGCGAATCCCCGAACTGTAGGATATGAAATTGCTTTTTTACACCAGAACTCTTCAAGAGAAACCGATTCAAACGCATCCTTACAGTGCCTATCATTTTGGAATTCAATGAGCTCTTCCTGGATTTCTTCTGCAACCTCTGACGATGTATGATACAATGAGTTGTTATTGCTGAAGGATTCTTCTGTTTTATTAATGTTGCTAGACCGGAGCATGATCCTAACATGGCTGGAGCGCCATCCGTACAGAAGCCGGCGAGCTTTTCCTACATAATGCTATGTTTCTCAAAATACTCCACTATTATATTCATAACATCTATACCTTTTGACGTCGTTTCCAGTTTCCGCGAAATCAATAATTCCTCTTTAATAGTGTTGTCGTCTAAAAAGCGGACAAATACGAGCAACTGACTGCAATTAGAAACGTCTGTCGATTCATCACACTGCAAAGCGAAACATGGCGAATTTTTTATTTTCGAAACAAGCTGCTCCTCGATGTCATTTGACGTAATTTCAATTCAAGCTTTTACCGTGTTGTTCGATAGAGGTATTTCTTGTATTTTCTTTTTGGCTTCCATCCCTAAAACCTCTTCGACAGCTATCATCAAACAAGGTTTGAAGAGTGTTTCTCCTATTGTGCGTGGTTGGGTGAGGCTCGCTTGCATCCTCCTCCGGCCTCCCTGCCCCCGCATGTTCCTTACTTGTCACACGCCGCTCCCACGAGTCACCACCGCACGCCGCCACGCTCTGTGCCTGCGAGCCGCCGCCATGCCGCCCGTGTAAATATTAATTTATTATGGGTTTATAACTTTGTTTCGCGGACCCCTGGTTTAGTTCTTGTGGAATCTGGTTGGGAACCAGTGGTTTAGATAGATGCTGAATACCTTTCTGATTCGTACATAAAATAAAATCATGCCAGATTTCATAGAAATCTGATATTTTAGCTTTACCTTTGACTCTAGGGTCTTCACCACAGAGATTAGGGGAAATGCCTAAAGTATCACCTAGTGGTGACATCACATCCCCCAGAGCCCACCCTCTTCAGGCACCACCCTTACAATCTCCTGGTATTTTCCAAGGCAGTGCTGGCAACCCCATATTTTCAAACTGTTTCCGTATTGAAAAGGATGAAGGATGAATGTAGAAACTGATACGCATGTGTTGCCTGTAAAAGCAGCAGGCAGTGAACTTCAAGTATAGGGTGAGGGCAAGACTGAAGACTGACCCAGTGTTTGACTTTATAAAATGGACATCTGTTAGTGAAGTCAGGGAGATAAGACGCCAAGAAAGGATGGGAGCACACCCCAGAAATTCGGTGGGCACCTGGAAAGCAACACAGTTGCTCAACTCCAAATATGCTTGCTGGGGGTAAAGGGAAGATGACTTGGGAAGGCACTGGCAAACCACCCCATAAACAAAGTCTGCCTAGTAAACGTCGGGATGTGACATCACCCCATGGGTCAGGAATGACCCGGTGCTTGCACAGGGGACCTTTACCTTTACAAGCATCATTTATTGAATTTTGTCACCGATGGAGTTTTCCTGAGCTGTTGTGCTTGGCTGGGAAACACCCCCAACAAACACTTCTAAAATTAGTGCAACAAGCAAGCCCTATTCCTTCCATCACTGAATAGAAGGTACGACGCCTAGACTCTGCAGTCGTGCTCTTTCTTGACAGTTGATTACCTCCAAAGCTTAACATCATGTCAGAGATAAGACCTATCATCCTAACAGGAGAGACAAGGCAAGCATAGATTTTGGCTGGTTACCAAGGCTAGCTGTATCTTGTGGCTCCCTCTGTGTTTGGCCTAGCCTTAAGTAAACTGCCCAATGAAATTAACATTTGGACGTGGTAAATAAGGTCAACAGCCCCTCCAAACTTGGAGGCTCCAATATGGAACCAACCTTTTTAAAAAAAAATTCTTATATTTTCCACTGTCTTACTAAAAATAGTTCAAGACCCATTTTCTGGAGCCGTGTCTCCAACAGCTGGCTGGCCAGTAAGGTGCAGAGTTCCATGCCTCAGGGCAGCCCACACAGTAATCCCATCTTTAAGGGTGAGGCCATGACCATATGCCTCACTGCTTGTTTCCTTGGGTCACTGTTTACTGACAGTGGGTGGCTCGCGTGAAATGGGAGGGATCACACTGTGTTTTAAGCTACCATAACAGCACTGCTTGGGAAACAGACTCAGTGAGTCTAATGCCTTAGATTTATGGCTTCCTTCAAAGACATCTCTGTTTGTGGATACCAACTACTGTAGAACAGGATGAAAGAGCAGCAATTAACCAATTAGGTTGTGATTTGGTGTGCTTATTATGTAGAAAGTCCTATTCAAATCCACGGGGACTGGCTTCCAAGCAAGCATGCATAGTATCAGGCTGAAAGTTCAAAAGCAAAACTTTTACTTGTTGCAACACTAGGTAATTGTCACTCAACTAAAATAGGACTTTAACAAATCTTAAACAGATTTCTATAAAGGCATCTTCCCCCAGCAAAACAGTTTTAATGTAATGTTATAGATCTCAAAGTTCTATTTAAGATATCATAATAGATTCCTGGATGGAGCCCATAGCCCAGGTATCTTTCAGGTGATCAACAGGGGAGCAAAACAGGATTTATGTTGGTATAAACAACATTTCAATGTCTGTATAATGAATTGGGGAGATGAGAAATCAAGGTAATTCACTGAGTAGAAAATACTTAGTATTTAAGCTCTAAATTTCAGCTAACGGAAAAGGTCCCCTGGGCAAGCACTGGGTCATTCCTGACCCATGGGGTGACGTCACATCCCCACGTTTACTAGGCAGACTTTGTTTATGGGGTAGTTTGCCAGTGCCTTCCCCAGTCATCTTCCCTTTACCCCCAGCAAGCTGGGTCCTCATTTTACCGACCTCAGAAGGATGGAAGGCTGAGTCGACCTTGAGCCGGCTACCTGAAACCGACCTCCGTCGGGAGTTAACTCAGGTCGTGAGCAGAGCTTGGACTGCAGTACTGCAGCTTACCCCTCTGCGCCATAGGGCTCTCAAATTTTCAGCTAGTTTCTAATTAATCAGATATCAGTTTTAAGTTTTTGTGGTGAAACAGATTCCACAGCTTTCTCATTCTGCCATGGGGCAGATGAAATTTATTTAGCTGACCTCTCCAACTTTGTTCCACTCTTCTATCACATCTAATTCATTTTCATTGTCACAAACAAATGAAGTACTAGGGCTATGTTTGCCTGGTCATCAGGACCTAGACTTGCATTTTTTCCCCTTCTAAAATACTCTTCTTCAAAATAAGGACACCAACTTTGAATATCTCACTTATCAGAGTGAGCCAGGTTCAGACAGGCATCCCCCGGCCTTCTCTTTGCACCTTGGGAAGTGTTTTCTTCATTGTTTTACATATCATGTCTGATGCTTTTTTGCATTGTTTCTATTTTTTGTAATCCTAGCCCCGTTGCGTTGCTTAGTGACTGTACCATTTCCCACCGTGCAGTCCACCTTGAGTCTCAGTGAGAAAGGTGAGCTGTAAATGAATAAAATAAACAAATAACAGCCCATTCCTGAAAGCCCCCCCCCCCGAATGTCTTCTGGAGGCGGTATGGCCAGTCCCGCCGCCTCCAGAAGACATTATGGACTTAGCTTATCCCGGGCTATGGATCTCTGGCACATATCCTAACTAAGCACATATCCTTTCCACACATAGCAGCCTAGTTCAAAGAAGATGCAGGGATGTGCAATGTCACTCTTTTGCCCCTCTAGAGTCAGTACTTCTCTGCTTTGTGGGACCTACAGTCTGACTCGAGCATCCCAGATCTTTACTGCCCTCCCCCAGCTAACTTTTTGCTCAAAGTCCCTGCTCTGTATCCAAGTGCCAGTTACTCCCTTAAACTGTTGCTTAGCAACACAGTGAGACTCCTTAGAAGAAAGTGAATGGCAGACTGTGTCAATATGACAGTATTTTTTTTTTAAAAAAAGAAACCTCCCTCCTAGTTCAAGTGAACGTGTCAGCAATCACACCAATAAATATTTGGAAGAAATTTCATTTTTACAGAGCTTTTCACTACAAACCCGAGATCCCTTTCAGTCCCAATCTTAGCCAGTTCAGACCCCAGCAACATATATTTAAAATTAGGATTTTTTTTCCTTCCCAAATTTGCATCACCTTACATTTACTCACGCTGACCTTCATTTGCCCTGCGTTTGCACACTCACCCAAGTTAGAGAGATTCTCTTGCAGCAATTTACAATCGGCTTGGTTTTCAGCACTCTGAATAATGTGGTATCATCTGCAAACTTGGCTACTACCCTGCTCAGCCCCGATTCCAAATCATGTATGAACCAATTAAGTAGCACCAATCTCAATTAGGGATGCCAGGCAACTAGCCAGAGACCACAGGAAACAGTGACATAGGAGGCAGATTTCAGTGATGGTGTGACATAACCTCTGGGGACGGACGGACCCAGAACTGATGTCATGCCTCTGTAGGAATTGCTGGAAACTCTATGGTAAAATCACATGGTTTTTGGCAATTCCTAGAGAGAACGGACGTCACTTCTAGGAAAGTGACATCACGCTGTTAGCCTGACGACTATTTTTTCTCTCTCATTGCTGCTCAGAGCAGTGGTAGAGAAAAAGGAGCTGGGGAGGGGGAGGGAGACACATACCAATATAGCTTACTTCCCTCTGTTGCAAGAACTGCCCGCTTATTCTTGTTCTCTGCTTCCTGCCATTTAACCAATTTTGAATCCAGCCTTCTTCTTAATCTCCTTCTTGTCAATTTCCCTTCAATCGTATCTTGCACTACCCTGTCATTTCCTAGACTGTGTTTCAGTGCAGCAGCCCTTGTTTCTTTACTGGCCTATCTTCTGTTCAACATATTGTATGCATTTTTTTCTCCACAATGCCACATCTCTTGAGAGCCATCGTGGAGTAGTGGTTAAGAGCAGTGGTTTGAAGTGGTGGAGGCCCAGGCATGATTCCCCACTCCTGCACATGAGCGGCAGAGGCTAATCTGGTGAACTGTATTTGTTTCCCCACTCCTACACACGCTGCTAGCTGGGTGTCCCTGGGCATCTCTCAGCCCAACCTACCTCACACTCTCTCAGCCCCACCTACCTCAAAGGGTGTCTGTTGTGAGGAGGGGAAGATAAGGTGATTGTAAATCGGGTTGATTCTTCCTTAAGTGGCAGAGGAAAGTCAGCATATAAAAACCAACTAGTCTTCTTCTTCTTCTTCTTCTTCTTCTTCTTCTTCTTCTTCTTCTTCTTCTCTCTTCCACTCTGCAGTCACTCATGCTTCACATCCATAGAGAGCTATACTGCATAAGCAGGAACGCCTATTGCAGTTTAAATGAGTCAAACAAGGAAAGAAGAGCTTTCATCAGTGTGGGTGTGGTGGAGTGGTGGTTGTTCAAGCGGTGGTCCTTGACTTGGGGATAGAGCTGCTACAAGTACACAAGGATCCCGGCTTTCATTGTGAAATGACGACACAGGAGCAATACCCATGTTAAATAAATGCCACCCATGCATGGCCTCTGCTTCCCGGCTATCTTCCTCTACAAAGGGCCTGAGATGAAGGCAAGGGACATAAAAGATGCCTGCTCCATTCCTTTGGGCAAATTTCAATGTGAAATGTAGGGACTTCAAACACTAAATGTCTTGATTGTAGGGGGGGAATGGTGAAAAGGCAATTGGATTTGACTTCTGGCAAGGCTTGATAGCACCTGCCTGCCATGGCTTGTGCAGAAGATCAAGGTGAAAGGCTTGGGTCTGCTTTTGAAGTAGCCTTCAAAAGCACCATTATGGATTTTGCTGCACTAGGGAGGCAAGCTCGTGGGGACAAGATTCACAACAGACTTCCGACACCGTCCTTCCCATAGATATATGCCATAATAAATCCAAGAGTGAGATCCTGTGTATTTTAAACATGACACGTTAAGAAGTATTTTATATTTCACTATAGCAATAGTATCAACCCAGGACAAACTTGTACCTTTTCCTTAAAACAAAGAGATTTGATATGCATGCCTCAGATAAAGACCCATTTAATTGTTTATAGCAAATTACACAATCACTCAAATGTAAAACCATTAAAGTGGCCAGAGATATGGGTGGTCCTGAAGAATAACAACATCTGTTTTGAAAAGCAGAGGAGCAACTATCCCCTGCCTTCCCTAAATGGCACCTCTGGTAGCATTTTTTCCCCTTTGAAAGGAAATATTTAAGTTTCACTTGTGTGCAAAGATCAGACGGTGGCTTAATGGCATTTCCAGTTATTTTTCCCCAAAAGGAAGAATTAATTGGTGTATAGTGGAAAGCACAGCAGTTGAGTTAACTAGCAGAAGAGCCAGACTGCACTGTTTACGAGGGATCTCAAAATAACACAGGGATACTTCAAAGAAGGGAGAAAATGGGGTGGGGGAGATGGAGGTTTCCTCTGTCCTCTTAGACCTGGCCCCAGGGGGTTACAAGTTTGTGGATTATACTAATCCATATAAATGTAATTATTCATCTTTCTGGCTCCCTGAAATCTCTGCGCATTAGCTCCATATAGTAGTATGATCATGCCTCTAATCCCATTATGCTGATCTTTGCAGAGAATACCACTGGAGGCTTTGCCAAGAACAAAACATGATACTTTTTTATCATGGAGGATTTAGGCTCAGCTGACTCACGCTCACTGTTGGCCCAAATATGAAGGTCAGCGCAGCGCTTCCTTTTTGTCTGCGTCAAAAGATACACAGGAAATTTTACTAGAAAATATTCAGTGCCGAAGACAACAAATACATAAGAAGAGGTTGTTCACCCTGCACAACTCTCTCTTACCCTTGCACATTTCACATAGGAAACAGAGGAGCTTGGAAAAGCTGGACTTTGGGGCAAGGGCATATCTAGGGTTGCCAACCTCCAAGTACTAGCTGGAGATCTCCTGCTATTACAACTGAACTCCAGCTGATAGAGATCAGTTCACCTGGAGAAAATGACCGCTTTGGCAGTTGGGCTCCATGGCATTGAAGCCCCTCCCCTCCCCTTCCCAAACCCCATCCTCCTCAGGATCCACCCCTAAAACCTCCCGCTGGTGGCAAAGAGGGACCTGGAAACCCTAGGGTCACAGCTTGTTAAGCTACTGTGTGTGCTCAGGCCTCAGACTTCTCTTTGGGCACAGAAGATATGCAAGGTGGACTCTTCAGTAGAGGTGGGGGCAGGGAATCTCCTACTAGGGTACTGGCAACCCTTCTCCAGCTGGGTCATGAACTCACAGCCCTGGCACTTAGTGATGGTGTTATAACCTTGTACTAGGGAAAACTCAAATGCATAATTATAGGATGGGGGAGACTTGTCTTGGCAGTAGTGTGTGCGAAAAGGATCTTGGGGTCTTAGTAGACCAAACACTGAACATGAGTCAGCAGTGTGATGCGGTAGCTAAAAAGGCAAATGCGATCTTGGGCTGCATTAACAGAAGTATAGTGTCCAGATCACGTGAAGTGATGGTATCGTTTACTCTGCTCTGGTTTGACCTCACCTAGAGTATTGTGTTCAGTTTTGGGCACCACAATTTAAGAAAAATGTAGATAAGCTGGAACGTGTCCAGAGAAGGGCAACAAAGATGGTGAGGAGTCTGGAGACCAAGTCCTATGAGGAAAGGTTGAAGGAGCTGGGTATGTTTAGCTTAAAAAGGAGAAGACTGAGAGGGGATATAATAACTATCTTCAAGTACTTGAAGGGCTATCATAAAGAGGAGTGTGCCAAGTTGTTTTCTGTTGCCCCAGAAGGTCGGGTTGAAATTAAATCAGAAGAATTTCCATCTAGACATTAGGAAGAATTTTCTAACAGAACGGTTCCTCAGTGGAACAGGCTTCCTCGGGAGGTGGTAAGCTCTCCTTCCCTGGAGGTTTTTAAGCAGAGGCTAGATGGCCATCTGTCAGCAATGCTGAATCTATGTACTTGGGCAGTTCATGAGAGGGGGTGCATCTTGGCCATCTTCTGGGCACTGGGTGTGTGTGGTAGTTGTGAGTTGTGAGTTTCCTGCATTGTGCAAGGGGTTGGACTAGGTGACCCTGGTCGTGATTCTATGATTCTATGATTACAGTCCCAATGCAGGTTCTACATAGTGTCTCTTTACTCTAGCCCAAACAGTAACTAGTCTTCACTCCATTCCAAGCCTCCAACAGTCAGGATGCAGTGCTACATAATTGCTGGCTTAATTTATAAGCAATACTGTACTGAAACAATAGCAGAGTGTTCTGTGATGTTTTCTGACAGATGGCCTTTCCCATCTGAACTGCCAAACCAAGTGGTTAAAATCTAATGGTTTTGGACCAAATGGACTTAATGGCCCCAATGGTTAAAACTGAAGCAAATGCCCACCAACAACAGCTTTTATCCAAGATGACGGTAAAGAAGTTTTCCTTTCTTTCCGGCTAATATTAAAACTGAAATTTCTGCTGCTTTCCAGTACATCGGCGCAATTCCAAGACCAACCCAATCAGAAACGCTACAAAGGAATTTCAAACCTCCATGGCTCCAATTGGTAAAACAGATGATTTGAAGATATTGGGTTCCTATTCATTTCAGAGGGAATGCAAAACATAAAACCGGAGATGGATTACAAGTGACAGGGGATCAATATAAAGGTTAGATTCTTAAGAGAAGGATCTGGATGACCACCAATGCGGAGACTCACAACCTCTCCAAAAATGAGAATGCTGATGAGAAGTGGATCCAGATCATCTTCAAGCTGTATGGGCAGAGGTTCAAGGAGAAGATGTCTAGCTTTTCTAGATGTGTGGATTAGATCTTAATACCTATATAATCCTGTAAACACAACAATTGACCAGGAATCAATAGTTCGATCCCCAGACACCTTCAATTTTAAAACCTGTGTGGGGAAGGGGGGGGTTCATACTATGGTGCTGGGGTACTCAGGGTTAAGTATTCCTGTGACATTTCCAAGATGGGAACTCCCCCCCCCCTCTCAATCAAATAGTCCAGGTAGGTAAACCATTTATCCCATACCAGGACACCAGCAGGGTTGTGGACAAGTCGCTTCCATGCTGGTTCACCCTTTTCTGGCTGCTTTTATCAGGACAACCCTGATCAGGGACAGGTGCGACTCCTCAAACTGTTGGGTCATCCAAGAACTGGTGCTACCCCTCAATGGTTGGGCAGGCTATGTGGCTGCCAGCCCTGATCCTGTGGTGACTCAGGCTCACGGGCCGAGGTTGGCTGACGCTGGGGTGCCAAGCGCGCAGTGCAGCACTGCTCCTGTGCTTCCCTCTGGGACCACCTTCTCCAGCATTCCAAGGGCTCTAGCGACCCCGGGGGGCGGGTGAGGCTGGTGGCTGCAGCTCTTCTGTTTCAGCCTCAGATCCCGTGCTGGGAGACTGAGGGTGTGGCATGCTGACTTCAGCCTGAGACTCCCCCGCTGCACCTGATGAAGTCTCTGCCTTGTCCAGGGGGTCTTCCTGTGGCATCCGAGGGCTGGGGCCGGCTGCCTCCATCTATTCCTCATCTGAGGAGGCGTTGGCAGGCAGACCCATGACAAAATGTCAGTTGACATTTTCCTTATGGCACAGCTCTAAGGCAATCTGCTTTTACAGCTTTGCCAATGTTCATTATGAAGCCCACCTGTGATCCTTACACTAGTATCTTCCTATATGCATTTCACAAAGTCTCAAGAGCCAGCGTGGTGTAGTGGTTAAGAGTGGTGGTTTAGTGCTGTGGAGTCTGATCTGGAGACCCGGGTTTGATTCCCCATTCCTCCACGTGAGCAGCGGAGGCTAATCTGGTGAACTAGATTTGTTTCCCCACTCCTACACACGAAGCCAGCTGGGTGACCTTGGGCGAGTCACACTCTCTCAGCCCCACCTACCTCACAGGGTGTCTGTTGTGGGGAGGGGAAGGGAAAGTGATTGTAAGCCTGTTTGATTCTCCCTTAAGTGGCAGAGAAAGTCGGCATATAAAAACCAACTCTTCTTCTTCTTTGTCTTCGTCTTCGTCTTCTTATTCCATTTGCTTGTTGGATTCCCCCTTAGTAGGGTTGCCAACTGCCAGGTAGTATTTATAAACAACAGCACGAGGCTCCTCTTAAAGTAGGACAATGTTATTTACTCTCAATTATAGAAAATTATAATACAAACTCCAAAATGTTTATCAATGCTAAAATAACACAAATAATTTCCCCCATTGGGGTTACATCACCCCAGTCCGGAGGAAATGATTTCTCATAAGGAGGAGTTAAGTCCTGATAACTGACGTCGCCTCAGACGGGATAAGTCCGAATAATGATAAGTCCAAATGATAATGTAGTGCAAAGTCACTTTCAAGGTAATTCCAAAAAATAAAGTAAACCGCCTGTTCACGACGAAAGAAGAAAGAAATGGGTGGAGCACCGTCCACGTGGAGAAGGAAGTTGTAGAAGAGAAGACGACCCCTCTAGATATCTGGTCGTTTCGCAGAAGAGCTTCTTTAGTAAATAACAGTTGAAATTGGGCATATAAGCCTCCCCTCCCCAAACCCTGCCCTCCTCAGGCGCTGCCCCAAAAATCTCCCGCCGATGGCAAAGAGGGACCTGGCAACCCTACCCCTTAGTCATACAGATTTTTCTGCTGAAATATAAAAGGTTCATGGGGATCCTTAGAGGCCAACACTTTTCTTATGGCATAAACTTTCACAGACAAGCCACATGGTAATCCTAGTCTAACAACATTTTTCACATGTATTCATGCGGAAATCATTTTCTATGCTAACAGAGAAAAACATTACACAAGAATTAAAAAAAAGAAACCACTGGAATAAACAGGCATTAGGACGATTGTGACATCAACCTTGGCAGAGCCAAGATTTGATAACAGATCTTACAATATAAAAGGATCTGCCTTTGAAGTATGGGGTGTAGTTACCAAAAATAAATGGAAAATGTACTACACAAAGTTTATAGAAAGTCGTTTTTAGAACAATTAATTGGATTGCTTGCATTTGCTGCACTTTCATTTGATAAGCAAAGCACATTCAACATCTAGCACTCTCTGTTTTTCTTAGGCGGCATCTATAATGAAGTCACAAAGAGCTTGGGATTTTACAGTGCTTTCTTGCCTATGAGAAAACCACAAGAAGTTGGATTCCGCTGGGCTCCCTGTAAACCTTTTGACACTATATGGTTGCTCGAAATGTTAGCCCACAGTTGGATGCAGTTAATCCAATGGCGCACACCATTATGTTAAATTCCTTTAAAAAAAATAGCTGTAAGTCCAAACTTCAGAGCAGATGTCAGCCTTTGAAGATCCTTTCAAGCACAGAGTGAATGGCTCGAATCAATCTCACATCGACAACAAAAAATAAACTACAAACAGAGATCAGCCCCAAACTGACACAAGGTAGGGGGCAGTCAAGCCGGGCGTTGAATCCTACAAATCTCCACCGCCGAAAGCACCGCGCTGCAAATATGTCTCATCTCCTTTGTTTCCACTTCTCATTGAATTGTCACTGGCTTAGCAGTGGAATGGCACAGGGCGACGCAGAAAGATATAGCAATAGTTTGCACATAAAGATGTCTGCATTTAGAGCATGAAGAAGAGAGTTGCTTTGAGTCCATACAAAGATTCACCACAGAATGTGTTTGAGTAAGTCATCAGGGTTTCCGGGGGAGTGAAAATTCAATTATTTGAAAATGCGATTCTGTTAAGAATCTCTTAAAAATAGCTGGGTTTAAAATGAACGGAAAACAAAAATCTATACAAAACCTTTTAAAACTAGGATTGCCAACCTCCAGGTACTAGCTGGAGATCTCCTGGTATTACAACTGATCTCCAGCCGATAGAGATCAGTTCACCTGAAGAAAATGGCCGCTTTGGCAATTGGACTCTTTGGCATTGAAGTCCCTCCCTTCCCCAAACCCTGCCTTCCTCAGGCTCGCCCCCCAAACCTCCCACTGGTAGCGAAGAGGGACCTGTGAAGTAGTTGACTGTGCATGATATCGTGTGTTGAATAGATAGTATGGTTTGGTGCAGTGGGTAAAGTGATAGATTTGGGATCCAGAAGAATTGGAGTTGAAATTTCTGATAAACTATAGGCCTCTTTACATGATACAGTTTGAACCAGACATTCAGTGTGTCAAGACAGGGCAGGGGCTTGTGTGTTCATGTGTTTGTCTAAGAGAATACTTTCTCACCTCTTTCCCCTGGCCCAAATAGTGGCTGGATCACTACCACCCCATGGATCTTTAGCCTCTCTCATTTACCAGCAGTTTGGGGCACCAATAAAAGGTTCTCTGTTTATATGAAGGATGCAGAGGCCCTCAATTCGTGTGTGTGTGTGAACAAGCAGCTAGGCACATGGGTGAGAAGGCACTTTGAACACAAGTCTGGTTCCTTAAAAGAAAGGACTTTATTCGCTACAGCAAGCTTTACTATCTTTGGCATAGTACATAGGAGGAAGGGAATGATAGATAATGCAAAAAGCACTGCTGCAGATTTAAGAAAAGAAAGTAAAATACTATAACTAGACTAACTTTAAAGTTACATCCCTCCAGGACGGAAGGGAACAAGCCACGGGAAAGAGCCTCCTACTATCCCCTCCCTTGATCCCTGTCCAGCATAAACACACAGCTTGAATGGCATGTGAACCCACCAGCTTGAATGACACTTGAACACCCTTAAGAGGGTGCTGAGATCTTTTAACCCTCCCTGCCCTCACTGGATGAAAGTCCATTACTGAATTCTGAGTTTGGGAACCGATGCCCTTGTGTGATCCTGGCACTCCTTCCCCCAATCAATGTGGAGTGCTTGTCTCACAGGTTTTATTGCCCAGCTCATGTAATTTCAAATAGCCATCCATCTTCTCCCTTCCTGGCAGTTGGACAAATGGTTATCTCCTGGCAATTTGAGCATTTATGGTCCTCCTCCCTGGGAAACAGTGTTTCCCTCAGACCCATGGGTGAGCTTCAAAGCATGCTACCTCTCCCAGGCATGACACTGTGGGAGTCTTGTGCCTAGGGTAGCCAGGTCTCTCTCTGCCACCAGCGGGAGGTTTTTGGGGTGGAGCCTGAGGAGGGCGGGGTTGAGGAAGGGAGGGACTTCAATGCCATAGAGTCCAATTGCCACAGCAGTGTAGTGCCCAGATATAAGGGCTGGTATAAAACACTATGTACTCATATGCACACACATAGAAGCTTTAGGGAAGTTGGCATCCAAAGGCTTTGAGCCAACAAATCATACACTGTGCCTGGTACTGCCTCTCACCAGTAGAGAGAAAGCTGTCTTTGAATTACCTCTAACCTTAGGAATGTAGTTTCTGTTTCCTAGCTCACAAGATCAAGCACTTTCCTAAGTGTCGCCTTCGGGCAATATCTATAGCAGTGATGGCGAACCTTTTAGAGACCGAGTGCCCAGACTGCAACCCAAAACCCACTTATTTATCGCCAAGTGCCAATACGGCAATTTAACCTGAATACTGAGGTTTTAGTTTAGAAAAAACAACTCATACACTCACATATTTTGTGTTAAAAGAAAAACACAATAACAGAGCTTTCAATGATACAAACAACTTTTTATTGAAAGGTAAAAGTTTGCATTTGGCATGCATCTCTCCAGGACTCGTCCTCTGCTCAGCCACCGGACATTATTGTACATAAGTAAACAATTATACTGTGCCTGAACCTCCTCAAGAAGTGCTTGAAAGTGTCGACAATTCAGAGCACGAGCCGTGATGTAATTCACCATTTTTGTGACATCTTTGAGGACATCGTCAATTTTTTTGAACAATTAATGTGATTTTTGCTGTTGTGTGCATGCTGATAATTTGTCTACCCTTGGCTCATACTTTGTAAGTTTGAGAGCAACACATGCAGCACTCAGGTCATCTGTTAGCCTGTTTCTGGTGTCAGATTTGATATAATTCAAAGCTGAAAACAGCTGCTCACAAGCATAAGATGATCCAAACAAAGTAAGGAAAGCCATCCCAAGTGCTTTCATTGACTTAAAATTATTTGGCAGAGAATTCCACACTTTAAGGATTTCATTTTCAGAACTAACTGTGCTGTCCTTTGGCATCCCTTCTATCTTCTCAAGTCTTTCACGCAGGTCATAGAATTTATTTTTCCAGATAGAGCTTTCTTGAAATTCTATTAGCTCCATTTCCAGATTTTCTAAATCTAACCAGTGTAGGCAGGAAAGACCAAGTTCTTCAAATTTGGCTTTATCTGGAGAAGTAAGAAAACACAGGGTTGTCTCCATCTTACGGAACTGTAAAAATCTGTTACTAAAATTCACCTTTGCAGCTGCTACAATGCTAGAAAATTCCTTGTAGATTTCCTGATGGCTTGTAGGATTGTCTGCAAATGTTGTAGAATTTTCTAAAGGCTTTTTTAGATGGGCGGGCCCCCCGACAAACAGCTGAGCTACCCCGCAGCTCAGCTGAGGGGGGGCGTGGCAAGGTGCTCGGCCACAGCCTCCCCCGTCCAAACTGAAGACAGGCGGGCCCCCGACAAACAGCTGAGCTGCCCCGCAGCTCAGCTGAGGGGGGGCATGGCAAGGTGCTCAGCCACAGCCTCCCGGTCCAAACTGAAGATGGGGGGGAGCGCCCTGACAAACAGAGAGGGAGGGGCTTGCCCCGGGTGCAAGAAGAGGGAGGGCGCCAGCGCAGGCTTGGGGAGCATGGGCTTGGGGAGAAGGAGCACCGCCCTCAGCGCCCTCACCACGGCAACACGGCACAGCCCTAGGCAGATGCGACGGGTCCGTGTGTGCCCACAGAGAGGGCTCGGCATGCCGGCTGCCGCACACGTGCCATAGGTTCGCCAACACGGATCTATAGGCTATGCTAATTAACATAGAGTAGACACCTAACGTGTATTGGTGCTTTGTGTATCAATCTGCTTGTAAGCAGCAATGGGCCTGCCCCATTCTAATGCATAAATGATGCTGACCTTCCATTGTTCCTTTTTGAGTAACCCTGTGCCTTATCTGTGGTTCTTACCCAGCTCTGTTTTTACCTAAATAAAGAACTGTTTGCTTTTGACCTTAACCTCCTCCTTGCTGTCTGTTCATTGGACTCTATGAGATAGCCAGGCACTTCAGCAGCCATTTTCTCCAGGTGAACTGATCTCTATCGGCTGGAGATAAGTTGTAATAGCAGGAGATCTCCAGCTAGTACTGGGAGGTTGGCAACCCTATTGTCAATCCATCACAGGAATAATGATTAACCTTTCCTGGATAGAAATCTGTGGTTGCTACTGTGACTGCATCCCATTCCCTTCTCACAATGTTTGATTAACTTAATCATGTCACTAAGTTTTTCTATGTACTATCCAGCCACTGATGATGGGGAAGATAATAACTATTTGACCTGAGCGACACCATGCCATTTGATAATGTCTGAATAGTTACATATTAATTGCAAATCCAAGACCGTGGATGCATGAAGGGCAATTGCTTCACAAGACACTTCAATCCTTTACCCCCTCATTATGCAGCTACATTTTATTGTTCCACTGCTCAGCCCACTTTCCAAACCTTTGAGCCTGTGAGACAAGGTATGAAGTTTCCACTAGACAACGGTCTATTTGTAGAAAATTCCAAACCTTTACGAGGTTTCAGGATTCAAATTTAACAAAAGGTCAATCACACTTGTTCATGGCAAGAACTGGCCTGCAAGACACCATGGAAACAGGAGAGCTAATTGATGAACCTACCTTGCTTAGTGTCTGAAACATAGTTCATCCAAAGCCGACTTTAAATTTAAGGCCATTTATGCTTGGTAACTAGCAGCGTGTTTCAGACTGAAGTGTACTGCATATTGTTTTGAGTTCTTCACGGTGAACCGTCGTTCAGGAAGAGACTGTGAAGCAGGTGCATACCTGCTTCGCATTACTTAAGAGCCCCTTTAACATGACCCTTTGTGTTTTGCCACCGCGAAGAATCGTCTCAAAATTCACAGCTGCACGTCAGCTATGCAAACGGAAGTTGCAAATGGAAGGAGCAATGGAGCAGGTAAGTGGGGTGGTGGTAGAATTTTTCCTTTTGTGTTGAGACTGTGAATAAGCATTTTAAAGCTCGCATTTAAAAAAACAGCTTTGAGTGAGCATCAAAATTGACCCTGCATAAATGGCCGAAGCCTCTCACTTTCTGTTACAAAGAGATGGTTTCCCCTAGTACATCTCTGACAGGCTGAACTCCTTGACACATTATTCCTACTTGCTTACATCTTGAAATTATTAATCATGCTTGTCAAATGCACAAAGGATTTGGGGAAACTATTAAAAGATGGGTTGGTTCCAGACTAAACTGGCCATCTCCACTGATTCCCTCTCTCTGCCTCAGACCCTCTTCATGCCATTCCTCATAGTTCCCTAGTTCCTGGGAGTTACATTTCATGGAGGTCAGTGGCCAGCAATGGGATGGGAAAGGCAGTAAAGGTCTGTTCCACTGATGGAAAAGTTAGCCTGGACCCGACCCGATATCTTGGTGCAAGAGGAAAGAAAACAAATCTCGTGTGTTAGTCACAAGTTGGAACAGGGTGTACTAAAAACTGTCCTTGGATCCATATATTAAAATAGACAATATTTTTCCATTTGGAAACAATTGCACGATTTTAAAAAAACCATTCAACAGTCCCAGAAGCAATGTGTCATGTTTCTCACAACAAAATTGGGCATGCTGTAACCTGAAGGGTCAATCTTCGTAATTATGCAGTCCTGACATTCTCCTTAGTCAGGAGAGACTCCCATGGACTTCAGGGAAATTGTTTTTGCTGAAATAAGCAACTTGGCAGTTTGACCCTAAATATTTTTGAATCGTTGCCTGAGAAGAGACAGCCAGAACCTCCCCAAGTTAAATGTTGACATTCATAAATTATCGTTCTGTGGGAAAGGGCCTACAATGTCAGCACAATACTGACTCAGAATTACAGCAATGCTTATTATATGTGGAAAACTGTAGGGAAAGGGTTCTACTTCTTGCAAAAAGGCACAGCTACCATCACATCCAGAAGGCCAAGGAATCCATTTTTTTAAAGAACCTGAGTTTGTCACATTTAGGCTGTTAACACATGGCCACTTTGTCCTGTGTTTCTCCCTCTCCTGTCCCATGCCTTTCTATCCTGCCCAAACGCATGGTAAATTCTCCACAAACTGGACTCCAGAAGCACCAGCCAGGCCTCCCGGACTGCCACTCTCTGGCTCTGGGTGCCAAGCCCCACACAAGCCCGCATAGGGTTGCCAAGTGCCAGGTGGTGGTGGGCAAACCCCCGCCAATCCACCTGGCTGCCCGCTGACCAGCTGAGGGTCAGAGGGCAACACATGGATGCGCCTGCCCACCGAGCCACGTTACTTCTGGTTTACAACCGGAAGCGCTGCATCGCAAACATAGAGTTTGAGTGGTAAAAGGCCTCTTGCGATGCAGCACTTCCAGGTGTAAACGCATCGCAAGTGGTCTTTTACCCCTTTGCGATGCGTTTACACCCAGAAGTGCCGCATCGCACGGGCCTTTTACCACTCAAACTCTATGTGTGAGTGGTAAAGGCCCCTTTGTGATGCAGCACTTCCGGTTGTAAGCCGGAAGTGACGCGATAGCCTGCCCATGTGATCTTTCTACCTCTGCCCCCAAAACCTCCCACCGGAGGAGGGGGGGCTGGCAACCCTAAGCCCGCAGGAGGGCCAGGTGTCTGGCAGGAGAGAGAGAGAGGGGCACGGGGTCTGGTTAGTGGAAAGTTGCTGCCGTGGGTGCTGGGGCCGGGGAGAGGCTTCTCCAGGCTGCTTCCCACTAGCCTCCCTGCTCCACGGCTCCCAAAAGCCGCCCGTCGCGCTGAAGATGGGGGTAGAGGGGTGCGGGCTCTGGGGTGGTGGTGAAAAGTTGCCACTGCTGCTGCTGCCACCGTGGCTGGGCACAGGCTTCTCCCCAGTGGGGAGTCGACCTGGGTGCTGAAACACATGGGCAAACACTCGCAGCTGCTGCGAGGCTTCAAACTAAATTGGGACAAAGCAGGACTTTGGAAACCTGGGGAAGTTGCAGAAGGAGGTAGGTTGATCCTGCATGTGGGAGACGAGAATGCGTGTTGACCAGGGAAATTCGCTACAGTCGTGGTAGAATCACAGGACAAAACGGCCATGTGTTTTTGACCATAAACTGCTAAAATCAGATTATGGAATGTGACGGAATTTCAGAAAAATGTGTATTGCGTGTGAATGTAAGAATAATAATAGCAATCAAAACACTTCTCATGTCATCTAATTCATGCAACTGTCCTATAAGGTAAGAGAACAGCATTATTATCATTACTTGCATACTATAGAAGGTGGGGATGAGGCTAAGATTTAGGGCCAAACTACATGTTATGAATTTTGGTGAGTCAGGTCTGGGTTTCCTGGACCTGACTCGCTTCCCCTGCAGTCACACAACAGCTGTGAGGAAAGGAATTGTAAATGCGCACAGGGACCCAGTTCAGCTTGGGACAACAACATGATGGTGATGGCTCCTGTATTCCCCTCTTGTGTCATTTTCTTGAGCCTTAGTGGCCCCGGGTGGTGGTAGTGGTAATCTGCCTCACTTAGGGTTGCCAACCTCCAGGTACTAGCTGGAGATCTCCTGCTATGACAGCTGATCTCCAGCTGATAGAGATCAGTTCACCTGGAGAAAATGGCTGCTTTGGCAATTAGACTCTATGGCATTGAAGTCCCACTTTTACAGCAGATCTCCAGGTGATAGAGATCAGTTCCCCTGAAGAGGTCAAGGTTTGGAGAGGGGAGCCACCGCCTGGAGGTTGGCAACCCTACCAAATCCCCTGGAGTTTCTTAACCTGGATCTGGCAACCCACTGGTGGCCAGGAGGGGGGACCTGAAAACCCTAGTGCAGCTGCAAAGTGGGCCAAATTATCCCCCCCCCATGCTGTTTCTGCTTGGAAAACCAGCATGGGATGGTAGGCACAAGCCAATCCTCCCACCGTGCCATTGTCTCGAGTCAAATCAGGACTCTGTGCCCTTTAAAAATTCCTTTCCCTGCAGCTGCTGTGTGACAGGCAGGGAAACTGAGTCAGGTCCAGGAAACCTGGACCCGACATGCCAAAATTCATAATGTGTAGTTTGGCCCACAGAGTATGTTTTATTGGTGAGAACTGACCAATAGAGCTTCTTGGTTCATAGTTTGGTCTCTTAACCATTAAAGCTCATTTAAAAAATACATAGAGAACTATACAGCTTTTTGAAGAAAAATACTCTAGAATGTCATATACGGTAGCCAGTGACAAAGGTTGTTTCTTCTGGGTTTTCCTGCATGTGCTTCTTGTGAAAAGTAAAATCATGCCAAGGAACGTAACACATGTATCATTTTGCATTAGCTCTCTGTTATTTATTAGTGTTTTGACTTCCCAGCACTGTAGGAAGGACTACCACATACCTAAAGTTCTTTGGTCCTACTGTGCTAAAGCAGGCAAAAAAAGAGAGAGACTTCATTCGAGGATGGATAGCTCAGGTTTCAGAAGCCGAATCTAAATGGGTTCCTTTTTTTAGGGGGGGAAAAGCCTTCTTTCTTTCATGTGCATAGACAAAGCTTCCTTTAGAAACTGCTTGCACTTATGATGCATCAATAATATGAGGAACCGTTTCTGTGAAGGAAGCACACCCATATCTCTTAGAAATATAAGGGCTGAGGCGCAACAAACAACCACCATGAAAAGAGACTTAAATTTGTTCCAGATGATGGCTGGATGGATGCAGCGTGCCTTTTGTGTATTTGGGGCACGATGTCTCTCTAGCAGCCTCTTCCTCCAGCAGCCGTGCCCTCAAGCGGCATTGCAGGGGTAGGGATAAAAAGGAACTGGGGTCTTTCCACACAGTGGCAGCTGTCTTTAGTGCCATTCAGACATGACACTGGAAAGATATTTCACAGAAATGAGGGGGGGGGGAAATCTAGCTATTCAGCAGAAACCACACACCACATTTCAAAAGTCAGATGCGTTACGTGTAACAGAGTCTACGTCTGTTCAAGAAAGGGAAAGAACAGCGATTGCTCAGGTGCAAATATTATTCAGCCACCTAAGTGGATGCCAATTTTAAATTACCTTCTTCCTAGAACTTATTCTGGGCTCCTGTCAAATCTTTAAACCCAAGAAGGTCACGACCCTAACAACAGAACAAGATGGTGTGGTTGCAACTCTAATGTAAATATTGGATAATTGTCTAAGAGTTCTTCCAGTACAAAGGCAGATTGTTAGTTTCTTTCTTTTCAGCATTGCAAAATAATATCATACCCTGGGAAATATTTTCCCCTCCTCCATTTCATCATCAAGGTACATAAGTTGTGTCTCAATAGCAGAAGTCACTTGGCCTGGGAAACAAATGCTGAAATCAGCCAAGCTCATGAAGGTAATGGGAGGGTGTGTGTGTGTGTCCATACCTGCATACTGTTTTTATTTAAAAGTAGACAGCCCAATTCCACCTGAGGCTCCTAGGAAAAGAGGGAAAACTCATTATATGCCACCATTTTCAGATCTCCCTGTGCCATATTCTACAAACGAGTATGTTAATTGCCTCTAAAATGGGGATGCTGTGTCCTATCTTCCTGAAATTTGGCACAAGAAACCCCTTGGCGAGTGATACAGTCACTAAAAATTTAATCCCAGTTGAATGGGGGAAAACTACAAGCAGAAGTATGTTTCTTGTTGAAGCACGTGGAAATGAATGCATATAATACACAGGACGCATGTAATAGTAATATATAGCATAACAAAATTCTATACAAAAATGAAACCAAGCTTGTAAGAAATAACATTCTGAGCATATCCTTAGTGGTTGCCAGATAATGAAGGCCCATCTAGAGAGGAAGAGGAGGAGGAGAGTTGGTTTTTATATGCTTACTTTCTCTACCACTTAAGGGACAATCAAACTGAAATGCCTGTTATATTGTATCAATCCCAATGACAATAAAACAGCAGGAGGTTGAAGATTCAAAGCAGTTGTTTATTGGCCAATACACAAACAGATGAAAATTGCCCCAAAGCGCAGGACAATTCACACAAACTTCAAAGGATTGCAAGCACGGATATAATCTTTGGTAACGGGTGGTACAAAGACGCAATACATAACGTAGAGACCCAAATACCCAATACTAGGGACCCCAGGATTAGCATATCCTATTAGAGAATCGGAGGCGTTGCAGAGAAAGTGGTGATCTAATGCTCTCTAATGAGCAGAGAAGATTCACCAGTGTCAGGTGCTTCTCTGTTTGATCCTAAATCATGGCTATCCTTATCTTGGACCTTGGTGCCTGCCAAGGCTAACTTACGAGGTTCCTAGCTGGCTCTTATGAGTGGGAAGCCAGTTTATGAAAACATGCTAAGGCCGTCTATAAACTCTTTAATTAGTTCTAACTAAGGAGCAACAGTGGGCTCTTATACTTGAGGCCTGTCACATATGCAAGTGCTTGGTGTAACTTATAGAAGCCACCTCTAATATGCTGAGTGTGGCATGTTCATGAGTACAGATATACTTTATTGAGTACAAAGAATATATTTCAAATCAAAGAATACATTTCCAATACATTTCCCATAGCATATAATGATTTCAGGCATTACAAAACCAGCTTACAATCCCCTTCCCTTCCCCTCCCCACAACAGATACCCTGTGAGATAGGTGGGGCTGAGTGAGCTGTGACTAGCCCAAGGTCACTCAGCTGGCCTTATGTGTAGGAGTGGGGAAACCAGCCAGGTTCACCAGGTTAATGTCTGTCGCTCATGTGAAGGAGTGGGGAATCAAACCTGGTTCTCCAAATTCAAGTCCACTGCTCCAAACCACCGCTCTTAACCACTACACCATGCTGGCTCTCTTACCTCTGAGTAATATAGACCTCCACAGCATATTTCCAAAAGAATTTTACTACTCCGCAGATTAGACGTGGGGTAAAATGTGTTATGCCCTGACCTGGATGGCCCAGGCTAGCCTGATCTCATCTGATCTCAGAAGCTAAGCAGGGTCAGCCCTGGTAAGTATTTGGGAGACCACCAAGGAATACCAGGGTTGCTGTGCAGAGGAAGGCACTGGCAAACCACCTCTGTTAGTCTCTTGCCATGAACCCCCCCCCCCTAAAAAGGGGTCACCATAAGTTGGCTGTGACTTGACGGCACTTTACACACACACACAATGTGTTATAACATAGTTGTCTATATTTCCAGAAAGCACATCTTTGGGCCCACTTGATTATTTGAACTCAATTCCTGCATATAATAAATGGATATGAAGCATATTTTTACTAAGGGGTCTATCCAGAAGTTGTGTAAAGTTACCACTTAGAGTTGCCAACCTCCAGGCAGTAGCTGGAGATCTCCTGCTATTACAACTGATCTCCAGCCGATAGAGATCAATTCGGCTGGAGAAAATGGCGTTTTGGCAATTGGACTCTATGGCATTGGAGTCCCTCCGCTCCTCAAATCCTGCCCTCCTCAGGCTCTGCCCCAAAAATCTCCCACCAGTTGCCAAAGGGGACATGGAAACCCTAAGACCACTAGACCCACTCATGCTGTAAATATTCTTTTATCTTGCAAAAAATATGTAAACAAAAAATTTATTAATGGGCATTGGGGCAATGGATACTATTGCCCCAGTCCCTTTTATATTTCTGATGAAGCACAGGACTTTATTGGTTAGGCCCATCCTAGGGCAAAGGCCAAGAGGTGGGCGATAGAGGAGGCTTCCTGCCCTTCCCATGCAGGCATTTGCCGCATTCCTCTGAATGGCAACATGGGACTAGCCACAGTCACTTCAGGGCGGAGGAGCATTTGCGAGGGATGGCTGTATGATTGGCTTATTGGCTGTATGATTGAATAGCCAGTGTGGTATAGTGTGGTATAATGGTTAGGAGCAGTGGACTCTAATCTGGTGAACCAGGATTGATTCCCCGCTCCCCCACGTGAGCAGCGGACTCTAATCTGGTGAACCACGTTGGTTTCCCCACTCCTACACATGAAGCCTGCTGGGGGACCTTGGGCCAGTCACAGTTCTCTCAGAACTCTCTGAGCTCCACCTACCTCACAAGGTGTCTGTTGTGAGGAGGGGAAGGCGATTCTAAGCCACTTTGAGACTCCTTGTGGTAGAGAAAAGTGGGGTATAAAATCAACTCTTATTATTATTATTAAGGGACCCTTTTCACCTGCTTTATTTTTATTTTATTTTTTGCCATCAAGTCACATCTGTCTGCAGTGTTTTTTAAAAAGCTAACTAGGTCATAGCAACCAAAGAGAGAACTTGATTAACTCTGGTTTGCAGTCTTTGATGCCTTACTTTCTTGATCACACTGCAATTAGAATCCCCTTGTTTGTTTTAAGAGTAGAAGAAGAAGAGTTGAATTTCATACTCTACTTTTCTCTACAGAAAGGAGTCTCAAAGTGGCTTACAATCCCTTCCCCTCCACCAGTACAGGCATCTTGTGAGGTAGGTGGGACTGAGAGAGTTCTGAGAGAACTGTGACTAGCCCAAGGTCACCCAGCAGGCTTCATATGTAGGAGTGGGGAATCAAACCCGGTTCTCCAGATTAGAGTCCGCTGGTCATAACTACTACACCATGCTGGCTCCACGTTGGCTGGTCCCACTTGATCTTCCCATCTTTTCTGACTAGTCCTTCCATCAGGGTTGCCAACCTCCAGTTGGTGGCTGGAGATCTCCCGCTATTACAGCTGATCTCCAGGCAACAGAGATCAGTCCCCCAGAAGAAAATGGCTGCTTGGGAAGGTGGATTCTATGCCATTATAGCCCATTATAGTCCCTCCCCTCCCCAAAACCCCCCTCCTCAGTCTCCACCCCTAAAATCTCCAGGTATTTCCCAACTGGGACCTGGCAACCCTACCTTCCATCTATACTTCTCTGTATCTCTGAGAATGTGTTTGTAGTTTTGACGTATTTAAATGCCATCTCCCGTATCTTTCCCCTCCTGCTCTCCCCGAGCAACCTGCTTTCAGAAGCACGGCCGTGTCTGGAGCATGGCGGCCTCATTAAAGCCAACCACAAAAGTTGATGGCATATTCAGGCGCTGACAGCAGAGGCAGCAGGCCGTGTGTGATGCCAACATGAACTCAGAGGACCTGGTGTTGACTCTGAGCAGGAGGCAGCGTTCATGGGGATAAAAAGCAATAAATCACCTAACTGTAGAAGTGGATTAAACCACTTAGCATCTCCAAGCCTGTCAAAAGAGAGGCTTTCATTTCTTAGCTGGCTTTGGGCCACACCCTTTGTTTCTCCCCTTTGACACATTAATTTGTTCCCTCAGAAATACTCTTCAATAGTCATCATTTATGCAACACTTTTTTTTTATAGGGACAAAGAGCTTGTTTATAAAAATGACACTTCAAAGGCTACCTTGGTGGAAAAGCAGAAAAACAAACAACAAAGATCACACTGAAGACTAGTAGATTTTTAAAAATGGCATAAGCTTTTGTAGACTAAAGCCAACTTCATCAGAAGCATGAACTATATCCTAGTTAGAAGACAAGAACTATAAACTGCTGCATCAAAAGGCCAAGGGACTGAAGAGGCACCATCTCTAATTGTAATGCTAAATGTAAAGTCATACCAGTAGATATCTTGTATACATTTGAGCTTTGCATAGAAATATCACAGGCTGTACCTGTTGCATTGCATGGGATTTTGATCCTACTGTTTCCCCCCTGTATACTTATGTCATATCCACACACATCAACTCATGATGCTCTTCATGCTTCTGATGAAGTGGGCTTTAAGTCATAAAAAAGTCACACCGTGATAAATGTGTTAATCTTTAAAATGCCACAAGACTTGTATTGGGTTTTCTGCCACATATTATCATGGCGAAACCTCTGAAAGCAGGAAGAATACCCACTCTTAGAAGGTGTCACAGAAATATAGGCTCAGAAGACACATCAAGCACCTCTGGTATCTTTTGAAAATTCAAAGGAGGAAATTTTGCCACTCATGTTGACTCAAAAGTGTCCAACTGGGTTCAACAGAATTTACTTCCATGTAATTGTTTTTATAATTACAGTAATTATTGTTATAATTACAGCTTTAAAGCTTGATCCTAACCATGTTTACTCAGAAGTGAATTCCAGTAGCTCCTTCCAATGACCTTGATCAGAACCACCCCCCACCATCCCAGTGTCAGATTACCATGAAAGAAAAGGAAACATTCTAGTTAAGGCAAATCAGTGCCAAAGAATATATTCAGAAATTCTTTCCTAGCTAATACAATCTTTTCCTATGCTATATTCAATATAGTCTTTCCTAGGTTTCAGGATGCAGGTGAGGGAGGGGATTATACAGTTTCACGTTCCCACATTTCAGTAGCTCCCTTGATATGGAAAAGTAACATGTCTGGGGAAAATATTTTGGGAGGGTCCACGTGCAAGTTTTCCCCAATGGAAAAGTATACAATGCTAACAGAATCCAGTGAGGTCAGCTTTTTTCCCTAGTTGGGCTCCTGTTAGGGTTGCCAACCTCCAGGTATTAGCTGGAGTTCTCCTGCTATTATGACTGATCTCCGGCAGATAGAGATCAGTTCACCAGGAGAAAATGGCTGCTTTGGCAATTGGACTCTATGGCATTGAAGTCCCTTCCCTTCCCAAATCCCGCCCTCCTCAGGCTCCACCCCAAAAACCTCCCGCCAGTGGTGAAGAGGGACCTGGCAACCCTAGCTCCTGTGTCAGTAACAACTGCCCGAGTGGCAGAAATTCAGCATGCAAAGGTTCACTTTTCTGCTGGTTGGGCACTTCTGAATTGCACAAGAGCTCTGTGCAGAAAAAGGGGGCAATCCTCAGGGCATGTATCAGAATGCACAGCCTTTCCCAACGGCCAGCTCATTCCAACAGAAAACCCCCCAACTTTAATCAGCTGTTAGTTCCCCACCTTCTTTAATAAGCTTTAATTGAGCTCGATCTTCGTCCAACTCGATGTGATGAAAGCGTCCTTTCCCTTCAAACTTCCGGGAGATCACTCAGCAAGCCTTTGCAGACGTGATTAGGCAACTGAAGACATTCAAGTCCCTGCCTGACTCACTAAGGATTAGATTCATGCCGCTCTAATCCAGCCTGCCTAAGAAAAAGGCTTAAGGTCATAGTGGAAGAGGAAAGGAAACCCATCAGAATGTTTAAGGCATGCCAGCTCTTATCTTTTATACACGTCAAGCCCCATCTGCATAGCTATCTTCTTAATGGATAGGAAATGCTAATTTAGTTTCCCTTTGTGAAAATGCATCTGGTTTAACATGGCAGCCCTGTTCCCGCAGCACGTCCCTGACAAACTTTCTCTTCCTTCTGGCTCAAAATCAATTCTTCCTTCAAACACCTTAGTTAATCGTTTTAGACATGAAAGGCGTGCATCGGAGAAGCCAGAAAGTCAAGGATTCCTCCTCATCAATACTTTCAATTGCAAACATTTCTCTTAGAAAAGCCTCTAGAGAATAAACAATATAAAACATAAGCATACATTTAAGGACTACCCTTAAAATAAAAGAGCTACTTCTTGAATTCTGGAGAACAACAAGGGGAATTATTGTAGGGAAGGCTGAGCTGTGCAGCCAGTGATTCAAGAAGGCTAAGAAAAAAGTTTCCTCTAGGTTGGCCTGCAGTCTCAACCATTGGCACTGGGACCAAAAGAACGCTGCAAATTATGTTCATTTTGCCCATGGACCAGCCACTAGGGCCAGATAGCCAGGCCCTCACCGGGTGGATCCCCTGTTCCAGGGCCCTGCCCCCTGCCAATAAGCTGGCCATCAGGGTAGGGTTGCCAACTGCCAGGTAGTAGCAGGAGATCTCCTGCTAATTCAACTGATCTCCAGCCGATAGAGATCAGTTAACCTGGAGAAAAATGGCCGCTCTGTAGGGCTGTTGATTCGGTTCGGCCCGAACTGAAAATCAGCCGAATTTCCCCTGATTCGGTGGTTTTTAGTTCGGGAGGAACCGAACTCAAAACTGGCGGGCAACCGGGGGGGGCCGAATTCAGCGAGTTCAGCAGTTCGCGAATAAATCGGCAAATTCGGGGCCGTCAGTAAGCAGCATAACTGTCAGTAAGCAGCATTCTCCTCCCCCCCAATCGGTGGCCAAGCTGGGTCTTCTTCTGGCCAATCAGTCAGGATTGAGTACTGGAGGAATCAGCTGATGTGCGGCCCGGCCAGGGAGAGAGAGAGCGAAATCCTCGTGTGTGTGTGTGGGGTGCTTGTGCACATTCGCTCCTTTCCATGGCTGCAGGGGGCGCATTTTTTGGGGTACAGACACAAAACTTTCACTGGAGCTTCAGATGAAGCTTCTTAAGATACCCCCCAAGTTTTGTAAACATTGGGTCAGGGGGTCTTGAGATATGGGCTCTCCCCCTTTTCCCTCCCCCCCTTTTCCATTTATGTGGCTGCAGGGGGCGCTTTTTTGGGGATATAGCCCCCAAAACTTTAGCATAGCTTCAGACAATTATTGTTAAGATACTACCCAAGTTTTGTAAAGATGGGTTCAGTGGGGGCAGAAATATCACCTCCCCCCCTTTTCTCTTTCCATGGCTGCAGGGGGCGCATTTTTGGGGGTGCAGATCCCAAACTTTGAGCGGAGTTTCAGACCAGTGTTCTTAAGATACCCCCCAAGTTTTGTGAACATTGGGCCAGGGGGTCCCGAGATATGGGCTTTCCCCTTTCCCCTTTTCCCTGTTGGGATGAATGGATCAGCCGATCCTGTGCATCTTCTCCAGAGCAAAACCTCCCGTGCCTAATTGGAATCATCTTGGATTACAAGTCCTCCCCAGCCCGTCCTGATGGAACAGAAGACAGCCACAGTAAGACCCCTTTGGGGGCTTTAATCTATAATTTTTCTCCTGTGTATGTGTGTGTGTGGGGGGGAAAGCAGAGTCTGTATGTGTGTGGGGAGGGAGCAGTTTCTGTGGGTGGGGGGGAAGCCAAAGGGGGCTTTCGTCGGTTCTGCCTGGGGTGTGTGTTCCCCCTCGAGTTTCTCGCTCCCTGGTTTGAGGGGGGAGGTTTCAGTTGTGTGTTGCAAAGGTGTTGTTTTACAAGGTTGTGTTGTTTTGCAGTTGTTTTGCAGTTGCTTTCTCAGCTGTTGTCGGGGCTGGGAGCTTTGTGCGTGGGCGGCAAGCTCTGCTGAGAGATGCACATTAAGGGTGGGGGGACCCCTTTCAGGGCCCATATCTCAACCCCCCCTGACCCAATCTTTACAAAACTTGGGGAGTCTTTCAATAAACGTCCTTTGAAGCTCTGCCGAAAGTTTGGGACCTCTAACCCCAAAAATGCCCCCCCAGAGCTGCGGAAAGGCGCGATTGTGTTTTTAATGGCTTTATTCGGCCAAATTTTTTCCCGAACTTTGAATTCCCGCCGAATTGAACGGATCCGAAGTGGGGGAGTTCGGACTTCGGCATATCCCGAATCTAAACGGGCTGAATTCGGCCGAATCCGAACTATACCGAATTTTTTTTAATTCAACAGCCCTACCGCTCTGGCAATTCAACTCTATGGCATTGACGTCCCTCCCCCCAAAACCTCTCCCTCCTCAGGCTCCACCCCAAAAATCTCCCAACGGTGGCGAAGAGGGTCCTGGCAGCCCTACGTCAGGGGGACTTAACAGCAGCAGGGGGAGGCCTAAGCCAGTGTCACAGTGATGCAATGCAATGATGTCACTTCCAGAGCGCACATGAAGTGACATCATCACATTGCTGGCAATGTGGGATGCTCTGGTGTGTGTGTGTGTGTGTGTGAAGTGCCGTCAAGTCGCAGCCGACTTTTGGCGACCCCTTTTTGGGTTTTTCACGGCAAGAGACGAACAGAGGTGGTTGGGCCAGTGCCTTCCTCTGCACAGCAACCCTGGTATTCCTTGGTGGTCTCCCATCCAAATACTAACCAGGGCTGACCCTCCTTAGCTTCTGAGATCTGACGAAATCAGGCTAGCCTGGGCCATATAATACATTACTTCCACTTAAAAAAAAAAAAAGCTTCTACCACAGAGCTTTTGCCAAAATTACCAGAGCATCCCTGCATTGGCAGTGACATGATGACATCACTTCTGTGTCACTGGCAGTGTTACCTGGAGGTGATGTCATGCCTCTTCAGGAATTGTTGGAAACTCTATGGTGAAACCATAACGCTTTATGATGTAAGCCGGTCTGAGTCCGGATTTGGCTGGGATAGAGCAGGATATAAATCCAAAAATAAACAAAAAACAGAGTTTTTGGTGATTCCTAGAGAGGATTGAGTGACATCACATCCAGGTTTTCCCACCGAGGTGGGGTTTACCACAGAATTTCTGGTGATTCTTGAAGGGTTGTGATGCCCCTTCCAGCTTTTCCACAGAAGTGATGTCAGTCATATTATCAGCCTGATGGCCCTTTAAATTTTTCTTCTCACACCACCACCCTGTGTGGCAGTGGGAAACAAGAGGTGGGATGAGAGATCCCCCACCTCTGCTGGGGGACTGGCAAACCTAGTAACAGACTGAATGAAAGGCCTTGGCTTGCCTGAATCATGATCTAAGCAAGCCCTGGGCAATTATTTGGGGCTTTCGAAAAGTATCCTGTAAGATATTGTTCATCCATGTTAGGGTTGCCAGGTCCCTCTTCGCCGCTGGCGGGAGGTTTTTTGGGCGGAGCCTGAGGAAGGCTGGGTTTGGGGAGGGGAGGGACTTGAAGGCCATAGAGTCAATTGCCAAAATGGCCATTTTCTCCAGGTGAACTGATCTCTGTCGGCTGGAGATCAGTTGTAACAGCAGGAGATCTCCAGTAGTACCAGGAGGCTGGCAACCCTAACCCATGTACATTCTTTGCTGCATATTTTATCACTGCATGGCTCATGTGTAGATGTGTGAATAGCTGCCACTCAAAGGGATGCTACAGACTTGAGCATCATTTTCCCATCTGTGGTGGCTGCTTCATGCAAGCAAGTCAACCCTTTGTTAACCATCCCTGAATGATGAACCCAAATGTGTGACTGTTGCCTAGGTGAATAAAATATTGATAGCTAAGCCCTCTAAAGATGGGACCTGCAGTGAAAGGGCAACCGGGTGATTTGATTTGCTGCAGAAGATGTGCGCCAGGGACACCAGTCTCTTTATATTACACTCGGCTAATAAATTTTTCACAAAACAGATCCAGTACATAATGAGGGAGAAAACACTGGGTGGACGTCGCCTGCCTCCTGTACAGTGCCAGGCTCGTCCTCTAAATATTTGGATAAGCCAGTCACCCATTCGCCACAGTATTATATCATTACATTGGGTGCAATTTTAAACAGATGGCAGCATTGTTTTGGTTTACACCATAACATATTTTCATATACTTCTTCCGTGACATCAGAGTCCGCGCACCAAGACGGAGGCCCTCCTTTCCCACTGGGAGCTGGGCCAGGCCCCCAGCCCCCAGCTGACTTCAGCCGACTTCAAAACTGACACATCCAAAGCGACGTTAACAAAGGCGAGGCTTAAATCGTGGCACGGAGCAGTGAGGAACAAGCCCCTCCAGAGTTCAAATGAGATACAAGGGAAGCTTTTTTAAAAAGGCCTTAATGCCGGGAAAGGGTTTGATCTTGACTGAAAGCACATTTCAATCCAAATGAACTACAAAGGCAAATGGATTAGATGGGCCCCAGATTGATATTATTAAAAACAGCTTCAGGGGTTGGGAACAAGTATCTTTGTTGGCAATCTCATTTAAAAGGAAAGAAGAATTGGGGCCCGATGCTCATTTAGTACCAGCTGGGAGTAGGATGAGAAGGGAGGCTGCAAGAAATCCCAGACTTCTGAGAATTAAAAATGCAGGGCTACTTTGCGGCTAGATAACTCGCAGAGGAGGGTCTCTTACTGGCAGACTGAGGGCTCATTTTAGGTGAGTGACTTTGCTGCAAGGCCAAATGGATCTTGGACTGCTAATGGCGAAATGGCTGTGTAAGAGTTTCACCACAGTGAGGAAGGATGTAACCCACATTTATCAGGGCAGCACTTTGTGAAAGTTTATAATGACACATTGAATGTGAATTAGATTTCTTGTGGCATTTGTGGGGAAATTGTATCTAATCTATGCAGCTACAAACTTCAGCCGATAGAGATCGGTTCACCTTAGGGTTGCCAACCGCCAGGTAGTAGCTGGAGATCTCCTGCTATTACAACTGATCTCCAGCCGAGGTCAGTTCACCTGGACTTTAGGGCATTGAAGTTCCTCCCCTCCCCAAACCCCGCCCTCCTCAGGCTCCACCCAAAAAACCTCCCACCAGCGGTGAGAGGGACCTGGCAACCCTAACTGTGGGGCAGGTTTACAGAAACACTGATGCCATAACTTTACTTCCAGGATAGGCCAGAGAGGGAGCCCACCTCCTGGAGGCCAGGAGGTGCTTCTCATGAGGAAAGCCCTGAGGCACCACCGAAAGCCGAAGGGTACATCAGCAGCTCTGAGAAGTCGGCTCAGAAAAGGCAAGACCCAGGTGGAGCTGGTGAGGACTAACAACCCTGGAAATAGGTGAGCCAACAGCTGTTAGCAGCAGTTGGGAGTAGGTGGAACAGCCAAGGTGGAACAGTAGGTGGAACAGCCAAGCCAGGGTGCTTGTTAAGGCAAGGCTTAAAAGCGGCAGCCAGGGGCTCACTGGGGGAACTGGTAAGCTATGAGGCAGGAAAGATGCTGTCAACCACTTCTTCACAATGTATATCTGAAGGACTGAACAAACAACTGGTGGAACTGATTGGAGAGTCCTGTGTGTGGTTGGGGGAATGGGATCAATAGACTCTAGACTCTTACCTTGTTGGCTGCAGTACTGTAGGTCACCTGTAGGGTTGCCAGGTCCCCACTCACCTTCGGCAAGAGGTTTCTTTTGAGTTGTGTGCGCGTGCGCGAGCACGCATGCCTTGCGAGGAGACCACTCTGAGGTGGCTGGCATGCGGGGCTACCGCTTGCCCTGGGGAGGGCGAGGGAAGGTTCCCGGTTGGAGCGCAGGCTCTGCGCATGCACGATTGCCCGCCCACCCTCAGCTGGTCGGTGGGCAGAGGGGCACTTTACCAGGGGTTTGCCCACCACCAACGGGCACCTG
The DNA here is from genome assembly GCF_029931775.1 of Euleptes europaea. Taxonomy (NCBI): domain Eukaryota; kingdom Metazoa; phylum Chordata; class Lepidosauria; order Squamata; family Sphaerodactylidae; genus Euleptes; species Euleptes europaea. The sequence continues at coordinate 24,702,042 of NC_079318.1, forward strand.
GCAACCCTAGTCACCTGGGAGATGCCCAGTCCTGCCACATACCATGTCATGGGACGCTCCAGGATTCACTCAAAACCCCATGGTAAAACCATAGAGTTTTGGGTAAATTTGAGAGCATCTGGTTATGCAGCAGGAAGTGATATAATGGCATCAGCAGATACTATCTTGTCCCTCCTGTTTCCTCTGCCCCTTTAAGTGCTGGCAGGGGAAAAAGTTCCAATGGTAGGGTTGCCAGCTCTGGGTTGGGAAATACCTGGAGATTTTTGGGGCGGAGCCTGAGGAGGGCGGGGTTTGGGGAGGGACTTCAATGCCATAGAGTCCAATTTCCAAAGCAGCCATTTTCTCCAGGTGAACTGATTTCTATCAGCAGGAGATCTCCAGCTAGTACCTGGAGGTGAATCACACGCTATCACTTTATCAGAATACATTGAAAAAGAGCCTTCGTGCTGCTATTTTTTGCAAGTACCTGGAGGTTGGCAACACTAGCCAGCGGGGTTCTCCCACTGTAAGAAAACAGCAAGCCTGCTTGGATGTGGCCAGAGGTGCATGCCTTTAGCAGCTTCAGCTCTTTTCCCTTTGGCTCCTAGCTCAAGCCTTTGTGTGGTCCAGGCACAGAATCCAGAACAGCCCAAGGCATGGTTTGTATGTTGGGCCCTGACCATAGCAAAATAGAGTGAAACTATTACTTCCTGTGATCTGGACACTACATTTCTAGTCATGCAGCCCAAGATTGTATTCATTTTATTGGCAGCTGTATTGCATTGCTGGCTTACGTTCAGCTTGCGATCCACTCGCTGTGCCGTCCTGATTTGTTTTCACATATACTTTCATATGCCCAGCCAGGTCTCTCCCACCCCCCTTCTAGCCTTTTGGTACCTAAATGTAAGACTTCATATTTATCCCTGTTGAAATGATTGTTGTTGGTGTTAGCCCAGTGTTTTAGCCCATCAAAATAATTTCCAATCCTGATTCTAGCTGTTTCTGCACCATTCACTTATAGCAAATTATCCTTGTGGTCGATCTGCGAGGTTTGGCTGCATATTCAAAATTTCTCTCTGCATGTCGCCTCTTTCGCCATTGTATTTGTTCTACCAGAGAACATTTTTACCCTGTCCGCACTTTCCTGAAAAAGAATGATGTGTTCTTTTTTCCCTGGGGGAGTATGGCATTATTTGTGATGCTGAAGGGTGCTCCCCCCTCTTCCCCTCTTTTTGTGTGTTTCTGTGCATGTGTGCTAATGATGATGCTCTGTGATTGGCTGCCGTCTCACTGGGTTCCTTTTTTGAATGGTTTCCTTCACTATTTTTGTGTGATCCTTGTGTCATGTCACCATTTTGAGAATTGCCACGCTTCCACAGCATGTAGAAAGGTCACTTTACTCAAAATGTATGCCATGACCCTAACCACAATCTCTATGCAGGCACATTCCCGCCCCCCACCCCCAGCAAACAATCCCAGAGTTGCCGTCCTCTCAGCTATTAAATTTGCACTCTTGATGGATGGCAGCCTACAGAGTTCATTTTAAAGCATTCCTCTCCCTTCAATCTCCGAGGATAAAACCTGGCTGTAGGATTGTTTTGTGCAGGAACAACATCACAGAAGAAATCATGGCCATGCCCCCCTTCGCAATCTGCTGCAAAAAAATTTTCCAGCAGCAAAAATGTAATGAGCAACGAGATGCACATACAGGAAATAAGATATTCAGCAAGGGAGGGTGTTAGTCCAACGCTCCAGCATTCCTGCGCTAGTCAAAATACAATTAATAATAAAACATAAAAGAGCAGGGGGAATGGGAAGGAGAGGAGAATCCTGTTCTTGGGATTGTTTGGTACGGGAACCATCTCAGAGAACGCTGCATCATGCCCCTTTTGTGGGTTATGTCTCCTACAAAATAGAGTTAGCAGCAAAATCAATAGGGGGGTTGGTTCAAAGCTCCCACGTTTTTTCGCTAGTCGAAATACATTGAATTAAAAAAAATTAAAAGCTGGGAAATGGTTGGTGGGCAGAAAGGGGAGGGAGAAGAATGAGTGGGAGGAAAATGGGCAACAGTGGGTGTGGACAACGGAGGGACGGAGAAATGAATGGGGTCCCAGACTTGTCTGCACCTTAGTAGAAGTTTTCTTGGAAATGGAGTAAAGGGAAACATCGTCGTATAAGTGTTTGTCGAAAATACAGCGATTAAACAGAAAATGTATCCAATACCAAACTGAGGGAAAATGGTGCGGACACAAAAAGATAAAACATTTCATTAAATGTTATGAAAAATTAGTGCAGAAAGGGCCTCTGTCTCCTTCGAATTAGTGATCCCTCCAAGCTTTGTGTCATCTGCAAATTTGGTAAACACCTTATCTATGCCCCCATCTAAGCAATTTATAAAAATGTTGCACAACACAGGTCCTAAAGTATCCAGCTGTTTTCTATCTTCTTACCCATCCTGGGCTGCAAGCCGTGTTGTTTATTCTGCTTTTTCCAGGTTTGGACACAATTTCCCTTGTGGGAAAACACTGGGACAAAATATGAGTTAAGAAGCTCCTCCCCGCCTTGGTCACCTGTTGATTTACCATCTTCCCCAAGCAGTAGTTCAACCCTTTTCTTGCTCAAAGAAAAGGAGTGGGCTAGTTTTATGTGTAATCAGTTGGCAACCTGAAAGGAAATGATGGTTGGTAGAGGCAAAAGGCAAAGTGACTGCATACTCTCCTGCTGCCTTTAGGCATTTAAACATGATAGCTAGGATCTCCAGGCAATAGGGCTGCCAACTCCGGGTTTGGAAATACCTGGAGATTTGAGGGTGGAGCCTGGGACAGTGGGGTTTAAGGAGGGGAGGGACCTCAGTGGGGTATAATGGTATGCATTTTCTGCAGGAGAAGTGAAATAATTTTTTTAAATAAATAAATGATCCATGTAGTCTGGAGATCAGTTGTAATTCCTGGAGATTTCTAGCCACCACTTGGAGGTTGGCAACCCTCCTAGGCAAGGTTTCATAGTTGCCAGCTTTTTAATTTACTCTTCTAGTTAGCCTTTTAGCAGTTTTAAATGCAGCAATTATCAGATAGTAACATTCAGCATTATGAAGATTTGCATGCTGGATTCTGCATAGTAAGTCACCTGTAAAAGCACTGTAACAGCCAGGATATTTTTTGGGTCAACAGGAAACATTATTGAGGACCTCAGAACCCCAGCTGGCTGAACAAGATTTGGATTTGGTGGCTGTGCCCTTGGGACTCCCATTTTAAATTATTTTGCTAGGCTACCATGAAAACGTTCAGCTTGTCTTTTTTTTTTAAAGAGAGATATGGCATCTTTGCTGTCCCCGACAGTTAACTTGGCATTAGTTTTTCAAAACACCAGAATGCAGATTCAGGGATGATCTAAGTAAGCTACAGTTTAGGGTCTTACAAGATGTGGAGCCTCTAAGTAAGAAAAAAAAAGTTAAAGTTTTAGTCAGATTATATATATTTTTCTTTTTGTCTTCATCTTTTGTGTGTATGTTGCAAAGATAAAGCTTCTGTGTTGATATGTTCAGTGTCTGTTCAGTGAGAACTGTAAGATAGTAGTTGTATTGTCTTGATCTTCTTAAACTGACAAAATTGTAGGTCATAATCCAGTTTGGCTGAGGTGGGCCTCTGCTGAGTGGTAGATCACATGCCTTCCATGTTCAGTAACTAAATGATCTCTCAGTCATAGGGTTGCCAGCTCCAGGTTTGGAAATACCTGGAGATTTGAGGGTGGAGCCTGGGAGAGTGAGGTGTAGGGAGGGGAGGGAACTTGGTAGGGTTCTGAACCAGCCATTGTCTCCAGGAGAAGTAGAATACATGTTTTAAATAAATAAATAATAAATAAGTAATCCATGCAGTCTGCAGCTTAGCTATAATTCTAGATCTCCAGCACCCACCTGGATGTTGGCAACCCTACTCAGTCTGCAGGATTCGAAAATGTATACCTGAGATCCTAGAGTGCCATGGCCAGTTAGAATTGACAGCGATCCCCAACATGGTGCCCATCAGTGTATTTCCTGACTTGTTCCTTGAGATTCTGTGACTGGTCCAACTCACGTGGCAGCCAGTTCGTGCCCACTGCCCCCTCCCAAAATTGCAAAGCTGTCCACAAGCTCAGCATGGTTAGAGACCTGTGGAATAAACAGTACTGAGGCAGAAGTATCATATGGTGTGACCAACAGACAGAAGCTTAACTTCTTCACATTCTTCAGTGTATTCATTTCTCACCTGAGCGGTCCAATGGGAACCAAGATGGTATATAAAAATTAGTAATTCTTGCTTGTGTTTCCAGTCTGACTGATGAAATCCCAACGTGTGTCACAAGCATGTGCCTTTGTGATGAAATTCCTGAGTAAAACACAAGTGCAAAGAGAATCGTTTCTGTTTCTTTAAGAATATGTTGCTGGAATTAGATGGCTAAGACAAATTATAGACTTTAAATCAGAGGACATCAATTTGTTCAGTACTGGGGACATGTAAAAAATGCATCACATACAGCTCTGCAATATGTGGGCTTGTTAGGGACAACATATCAACCACAACTGACTAGAGAATCAATAAAAATGGGGTTAAAACCTCCCAGAAGCTTCCAAATTACTGTAAGATATTTGCAATGTACTATTGGAAAATATTTCCCCAGGATTTTAGAGGGATGGGAATGTCTGGATCGTAACTGATCTTTACCCAGGGCAAATTTCATTATTAAAGTTTCCCTCTTTAAGTTACATGCTAGGAAGCAAAGGTGATTCTAAAAAATTAGTTTGGGGCAATAAAGGCTGGCGGATGCCCTTCTTAGAAGAGCAAAAAGCCTTTGGATGAAGACCAAGAAATGTTTCATACATGGTGCTGTGCTAATAATATCTCAACACAACTTACACTTGCTCCAAACCTCTAATGTCTTTAGTTTCCTCAGCTGTTGTGGAACAAACACTGGCTTCATACCCTTCTTGGCTTATGTTTCCAGGTACCAGAACTGAAAAAATAGGATAATTTCATTTAGTACAAATGAATTGATGTACTATATGAGCTATGCTTTCAATTTTCTTTCTCCCTGTGCCAATGCATTTGACTAATAGCCAGAAGTTGTACCTGTTTTAACTCTCAGGTTTTCCTCTTAGAGAAATATTGACGGCTGCAGGGAGTCCACAGGATATCTGTCACAAAGTCAAGATGTATACAGTTCTCTCACTCTAAGCAGAATACATCACAATATTTCGTGACTGAACTGAGAGACTGTGACCTTTGGACTGAATATCTTTGACCGAAGATCGTGCCATTTGAACACTGAGAGCGGTTTATACCAATGCTTATCTAGCTCAGAATTATACTCTGCTAAGCTGTGGTCCCTATAGCAGTTCATTTAATATCAGTTTGATCTGCGGCAAATACCAGATGTTATTTTCCTGCCTGCCATGAAAAGCTTCAGCTGCCCATTTCTACACATTGCACCTCCGTTAAAGGAATAGGACATTTTCTTCTCCTGGCCAGTTGACAACCCTAGTGGGAAACAATAAACCATATTTATTATTTCAATGTATTTGACCTACTGATTAAAAACAAGACCAAACTGTGGTTATTCCATTGTTATTATCCATTTCAGACACTTTATTTATTTACTTAATTTATAACCTGCCTTCATCCTCACAACAGCCCTGTGAGGTGTTGGTTAGGTTGTGAGTGTGTGACTGGCCCAAGGCCACCCGGCACACTTCCATGGCACAGCGGGGATTTGAACTTGGGTCTCCCTGATCTTAGTCCAATGCTCTAATGATTACACTATACTTAGGGTTGCCAGATGCCTGTTAATGGTGGGCAATTGCCTGCCAATTAACAGGCCTGCCCGCTGCCCCTAAAGGGAGAGACAATCCACACACACGTGCAGTGGCATGTGGCACAATAATATCCCTTCCAGGGTAAACCCAGAAGTGACAGGGATGCTCTAGCACGTTCCTCTCAAAAAATTTATGGAAACCATAGAGTTTTTGGAGGAATATGCTAGAGCATCCCCATCACTTCCAGGTTTGATGGGAAATATAGTTTCCATGGAATTTTTTGAATAACATGCTAGAGTGTCCCCATTGCTTCCGGGCTTACCCTAGATGGGAAAGTATTGTATGTGCATGCTGCATGCTTCTGAATTGACCCCCCCCACACACCGAAGCTCCCGCTGGTGGCAAAGGGGGACATGGCAACCCTAACTATACTGGCTGCCATCTTGATCTGGTTCCTTTTATAGTATGTGCTTAGACTATGCTTAACTTTATTGGGGAATGATCGGGGCCCCAGTTCCTGTAAAGGAAACCCCGATACTTAATTTTCTGCTACCAAATCAGAGGGATTGGATCGTTCCTCTTGAACTATAGAGAATTGAGATCACACACACGCACAAAAGAGGCAAGACGCATTTGCCTTGAAGTAAAAACAATCTTTAACTCAGGGTAGGGAAAAATATCACTGGGATACAAAACAAATAATATACATTCTATGTTTCCTATACTTGCCAATACCTTTGGCAAGGCACTAAGCTTACTTATGAGTAGGCACCCATAGCGAAAGGAGAGCCTCTCATCCTGCCTGCTTGCAGTCAAGCAAAAAGTGGTGCAACTACTTTCTCTTCTAACAAAAAAAATCTAAAGCAGTTGAACATGCAAAATATTTGTATACGTGACCCTCGGGCACGATTGCAATGGCCACCACAAACTGGCCATTTGGTCAGTTACAATATTAACCCCTTAACTGTCTGACATGTAACAAAGCTCGCTCTCTAATACCCAACAAACTTTCCAATCCAGGGCAACTTTCCTCTTGTCCAAGACCGTGTGCCAGCAAGGGAGGTAAGTGCCCTGCTGCTTGAGCCTACATGGGGAGACTGGTGGTAAAAATCTATGCAAACCGTATGAACGCTTGCCCAGCTTTTCTGTTGGCTGGGCAGAGGCAGCTCGGTTAGGGTTGCTAGATGCCTGTTAATGGCGGGCAATTGCCTGCCGCCCCTCAGCTGGCCGGCAGGGGAAGCAGGCCACCGAAAGGAGGGTACGATCCACATGTGTGTGCGGCAGCACGCTGCACAATACTGTCCCTCAAAAAACTATATGGAAGGCATAGAGTTTTTGGAGGAATATGCTAAAGCGTCCCTGTCACCTCCGGGTTTGACAGGATGCTCTAGCACATTACTCCAAAAACTATAGTTTCCATGATGGTTTTCTTTTAGGGATGTGCTAGAGCGTCCCTGTCGCTTCCGGGTTTACTCCAGAAGGGACATTATTGTGTGTGCATGCTGTGTGCATGTGAATCCCCCCCGAAGCTCCCGCTGGTGGACCTGGCAAGGGGGACCTGGCAACCCTAAGCTTGGTATGTGTGTGTCTGGTCTGGCTAAGAAGCTTGCTGCTAAAAAGGAGGAGTATGGGAGTAAGTAAATTGGGATCCTTAACCACCTGCAAGTTTTCTAAAAAATTAAATTCATATTCTAGAGCTGAGAACCGGTAGTGGAAGAGGTAGCAGGAAATGTTTTGCAGCGTCTGCTACCCCAGGAGTAATTTCTGCAGCGAATAGAGGATTAAAGGGACAAAGCTTTTGTGGTCTTGGTGAAATGTTAAGAATGTGCAAGCCATGGCAAAATTTCAAGTGAGTCTTGTCCAGAGGTGGATCTACTGTGAAGCTAATGAAGCTGAAGCTTCAGGGGCCCTCATCCCAGAAGGGCCCCCTGAAGCAACTTTTTTTAGTGAGTGAATTTCTCAACAAAATCAATGGAGTTTTTTAAGTGATAGAATCATAAGCCAATGGGTTGAAGCAGGGCCGGATTTAGGTTTGATGAGGCCCTAGGCTATTGAAGGTAATGGGGCCCTTTATATGTCCAGCTGTCCTTTGCCAATAACAAATTGTCACTGGTTTTTGTGTTGAATATATGCTATATGGTAATTTATGGACCTAATAGGTATCTAAAGCCATTTGCACATAACAAAATATGTATTTTATCAAAGTAATTGTTGAACTGAAATTCAATTAAGAAGTATATTAGTAGTGAAATAATTATTAAGCTCTAACGTAAAATGATTTTTTATTCATAACAAACTTAATAATGCAAACAAATTGGTATTTGGCATCATAGGAGCCTACACAACACAAAACACTATTGCTGTATGTAGGTTTTATTTTATTTGTTTTTTATCTTATATTTTGGAAATGTACATCCAGGTTTTTTTTCCTTTAAATTTTTTGGGGCCCTCCAAGAGAGTGGGGCCCTAAGCTATAGCTTGTTGAGCTTATACATAAATCCGGCACTGGGTTGAAGTACTTAATATTGACATTAGCATATGCTCTAATACCCATTTCACATGGCCTCAAAATGTCCCTGTAATTGGTCAAATTTCAAAATTTTCTTGAGGGCATGCAGTGCTCGAACCCCCAGCTGTATGGGCTCACGGAGCTCACCAGGATCTATTCACAGCCTACATTTGGGCAGCTGGATTGTCAGATCAGTTCTGTAGTTTTATTCCATCACTGTATGACCCATTTTCCAGGACTCCACCCCACCAACCTGTTCTCCAACATTTGAGCCTCATGGTCCTTGTAAGGGCAGCATGTCCCTTTGGACCTTGTTGGAGGATGCCCTATTGTTGCTGGTTGCAAAGGGGCCCCCATAACAGTTCAAGCTTCAGGGCCCCAAAAATGTAGGTCCGCCACTGGTCTTGTCAGGTCAGTATATTAGGCTTGAATGTAAGTAGTCCAGAACGGCAAGGACTCCTTTTTTTAAGTTGCTGTTTTCAAGGTTCTCTTTGCACAAGTACAGAGAAGTTATGGTGGATGAACTGTTTGCTAGTATTGCATGGTGTGTGTGTGTGTGTGTGTGTGTGTGTGTGTGTGTGTGTGTGTGTGTATAAACAGTTTTCAGCCACTGGCAAAACTTTATTTTTTAAAAGGTCTCTCCTTTATTTATTTTTATTTTATTTATCCGTTTTTAAACTTCTATCTCTCTCTTTCCCAGCCAAAGCAAGTTTCAGACGTTTTTCTAGAAGGTTAGACTTGGATTTTTAAAATTGTGAGGTAATTGGATTTGCTGGACAAATTGACTTGAGAGCATTATTAGGCTGAAAGGCAGGACTTGAGCTTTAAAATGAAGAATAAAATGCCACTATGCCAAGAACATTTCAGCATAATGGGTGGGTAGAGAATGAAAACCCTCCTGAATGTGTATTCTTGGGGAATGTTTGTACCACCTGTTTTTCTCAGGAAATGTCCTGTACCGGGTGGGGAACAGCTGGCCACGGGTGCCGTTTGCAGCTGGTCTCACCCAATTGCGGCTTCACTTCTAGGCTTGCACTAGGAATGTCAGCTGTATTTCATTAAAATGGTGTTAACTTTCCTGCAATATTACAATGTCGAATCTTTGTACGGGTCAGCTGCAAATTCACCAAGCGGGATACAGGAGCAAGGAGGGATGAGGGAGAGATGGACCGATCAAGAGCGGGCAAGAAAGGCACAGGAGCGACTGCCATTTTCCGGGCAATTTGCCCTAGAACATAGTGCACACAACCCTCCCCATCTTGCTTTTAGTTTTGTACAAAATGTGTGCTGTGGTTCTCTATGTGAAAATGGCATCCTTTTCCTTATGCAAGTATTGTGCAATCATCCTATGGAATGTCTGAGTTCAAAAGTCTTTGCTGGGAGCCCTTGTAGCCATTCATCCATCTGGCACAGCTGCAGACATCTTACCACTGTCTACAGTACAACATGCTTGATGTAACCCTGGGGTCACTTCAGTTCAGAAAAACAGTGCCCAGTGGGGGAAGGATTTAACCCTCCCGCCCTTGTACTGCAACCCCAACCCATGGGGTTGATAAAATCACAGGGAGCTCCGTACACAGAGCTCCCAGCACATGTCTCTTTTGGACCTGAGCCTTTGGCTAAGGGAAGATTTGGACCACTGTAACTGATGGAAGTCTGATGCAAGTCAAAGGGGACTTTCCTGAGACTTATAGAAAACTGCAAAGACCGAGTTTGCTTATACATATAGTTGAATGGTGGTACACTGTGTAACTAATCTAAAACCTAACCCACTTTGCCAGGCAATAAACAAGAGATGTGATCACTGGTGTGCTCTACAATTCTATTTAAAGACTCCACAATTCGCTATTGTCTAGAACAACCACCTCCCCTTGTCGCCCTTATTAGTCACACACTTGCCTGCAAGAAGCAGAGCCTTAATTACAATAACAATGTTTTCATCCCCAACTTATTCAGCCCCTACCTCTTTTGCTTTAGACCCTGTTATTTTCAATCATGGCCCCAAAAGAAGCATCTAATTATTATGACTGTGTTGTTTCTTTGCAGAATGCCATGAGGTTTATTTTTCCTCCAGGCTGGAGGGATCGAAGCATTTTTCAAACTGCTTTGTTTGGCACAGTAGTTTCCTTGTTCTCCCATTATCTGGCAAACTAGAATTATAAGAGCTTCAAACATAAAAACAAAACGATACTGGAACAATCTTCCTGGCTCTTAAGTGAAACCCTCAGGCTTGGAACAGGAGCTAGACCAAATTATGCAAGTCCAGCAACAGTAGCTTTGTGTTCTAATTAGATGCTAGTCATGTGCAAAACTCTGGGGTTCTTGGCTGCCTGACGTCCTGCACCCAGGAAGGTGTTTTTTAATAAGAATGTTGTAATCTCTACAAGTCAACTGACATGATACTCTTCTCTGCTTTCTAGCATGGCCAAGATGACTGCCTTCTTTATTTTGGTTTGTCATTCTTCGTTTAAAAAATTCCAATTTTTCCAAGAGCGCCAAGGGTAAATTTGTGGGAGTGAGAGCGACTCAGCATGCCTGGACATTGGGGGGCACTATGTTACTCTTAAGTTTGTAGTTGCTGTTTCTTTAATGAGATGTTGCTGTTTGGCTGAACTTGGGGGGGCTGCACTCTAATTCCTTCTTCTCTTTTCTCAGCAGCCGTTTTGTCTCTCTGCTCTTTCCACATGGTCTGCAAAGGAGGCAGACGTTTCTACAGGTCTCTCCTGCATAAACCATACAATCATACTCGCACTCACATGACGCTGGATTAGCTAGCCACTTGTATAGGGACATGTATTCTATCTTTTATCAACTGCAACAAGAATGTTAACAAACTGAACCTGAATAAATGTAAGTTCTACTTTTTTTTTTTTGCAATTTACTTCTTGGGAAGACAATTTATTGCACTCAATATCTCTCTTCCATGACTGGGCAAACTCTGCTATATTAACCAAATATAAAATCCCAACAAAATTTTCATAGGCTCCTTTTCACTGCAGTGGGCGTTCAATTTTTGATTACCTCGTTTGTGAAATAGTTAACAAGGAAACAATCTGTTTTATTCAAAAAGGGCAAGATTCCAGCAGCACCTTAAAGACTAACAAAAATATTTTCTGGTAGGGTATGAGCTTTCTGAAGAAGTGAGCTGTGGCTCACGAAAGCTCATACCCTACCAGAAAATATTTTTGTTAGTCTTTAAGGTGCTACTGGACTCTTGCCCTTTTTGACTACTGCAAACAGACTAACACGGCTACCCACTTTGAATAATATGTTTTATGTTTCTTCTTTGTCTGATCGAAGGTGTAGTTTTGATAAAAGATGACACTTAACTGCAAAGTCCTGAACAACACAAGAAAGCTTCTGTAGTGAAAGGGAAAGAAAGAGCAACAACCATTTTAGAGTAAAATATGAAGAGGCTCTTTTATTGAACATGCTGCCTTCTCTCCCCCATTCCTGGAATCAAGATGAACCATAACTTGTATCAACTCCACACCGTCCTTTCTGAACTAACATAGTAATTGTAAAGTATCTTAACAAACATCAAACATGTGGAGGAGTGGGGAATCAAACCCGGTTCTCCAGATTAGAATCCAGCACTCCAAACCACCGCTCTTAACCACTACACCACACTGGCTCTGAATATGAAAAAGTCCCCTTTGTTCTGGTTTACATCCCTAAATGTCATTTGCCAGACCTTTTAAGACTAAAAGGGTCTTCCTCTTGGAATTCCTCTCTTGGAATCAACCAAAACTCTATAGTTTTACCATAGGATTTCCAGCAATTCCCAGAGAAGTATGTCATAACTTCTTGGATTTTCCTGGAAGTGACATCATGCCAACAATGGTGTGTTTTTTCCCCTTCCTGCTGGCTGCTGGAATGCTGGAGGGCAGTGCCCATTGGGGACAGGAGATGTTCCACCCCAGTGGGCATCTGGCAACCCTAATGTGAGTTGAAATGAATGGATAAGCTCTTGTGATAGGAGAGCTCTATATGTACATTGGAAACCCTATACCTACAAGACATTGCAAGATCGGGTTGTTTATGAACATCATTTTCATTACTCTATGAATGGGGTAAACTGTGCATGAGGAGGTATGTCAAGCATTTTCCCTTCAGAGAATAGAAGATGTGACCTCACATATAATCATGCTTTGGGATCCTGTCTAATTACATGACAACAGATCATGATGTAAACATTTGTTTTTTAGCCTTGTCCTTTTGAGAAGCCAAGTTTAGTTTTTTATTGTTCTGAATTTTGAATCATATAGAAAACACCTATTTATTACTATGAATTAATTTAATTATATGGATGACAACATAGCAGCCCTAAAGATTAATGACTCAGTTTTGCTGAGAAGGAAAATGTAAAATGAAATTGATGATATTAATTGTTTCTTGGAGGACCTATCTTATTCAGTGGTATCCCAGAGCGCAGAACATGTTGGAACATCCAGGGTGGTCTAGTTACCCGTTTTCTTTTAGAGTTTGGCATGATATTAGATTTATATTTAAAGCAATTTCCATGTCTCTTGCTGACAATAATTGTACAAAGATTCTGACAGAGAAAATGATAAATGGAGAGGCTTTTTGGAGTGGAAAACTTGGATATTATTAGATCACTCAGGAGAAACAGACAGAGCGTGAAATAAGAGAGTGACACATCACATTGACCATAAACTTAAAACAACATTGACTATTTCTTAACTATGTACCAGAATTTTGCTAAAAACATACAGTCATCTAAATATTTCCCTGATAAAAATAAACACATTAGAGTTAAGGTAAAGACACAGCTACCACCCACTTTCACTCTGGGATCGGTGGTTTTAAACAATAAAAATCATACCTCTCTTAAGCCTGGTTTGTTATGTTTAGCTTTGGGTCCTTGATTTCTACAGATTTTAAGCACTGCAACTAGGGGTATGCATTTGGCAAAGCCAAACTGGAAAAAAAAACAACGAAAAATACTTTATTGGTATTTCCAGGTTTTTTTTCCTCCCAAAACATGGCGGCAATTTAAAGGAATTTAAAGGAAGCCAAAAAGCAGATCCCCAAACCATGCTGATTTTTTTCGGCAAGGTTCGGGCCGCTTCAGCCCCAACTCTTTTTTAAAAAGAAGACTCCCCCTCCCCTCTCCCCTCCTTCTCTCCCTTACTTACCTGCTAGCTGGCCAAAATGCCACAGAACTTCCCATCCACTGCTTCCAGGTTCCACAGGTGGTGCAGAGCTGAACACCAGGCTTGGCTGGGTGGCCGGTGCAAAGCTGCGAGCCGGGCTCAGCCCAGCCAGGCTCAGCCCAGCCAAGCCCGAAGCACAGCTCAGCTCTGGCTGCCACTGCCTCCAGGCTCCATGGGGGGCTCCGAGGTGGACAACTGCAGTCTTGGAGTGAAGGTAAGTGGGGGGAGGGGAAATGGGGGCAGTAAAATTCAGAGTTGGGTCTAATAGACACATTTTTTGGGGGGGGGGGGGTTCCGGATATTCCCGATATGGAGGTTCGGGAATATCTGGGTTTACCAAAAAAATTCAGATCCATTAGACTTGAATCCAATTTTTTTTGCATATCCCCAACTGCAACTATACATGGTATCTAATGAACCATGAGTGGAACTTCTCTTGCAGAATAAAACCTGCTCACCTACCTCCTCCTACTGCATCCCCACTCCACCTCCCGCAATGCTGTTCGTAAGTTGGAATCTTTGTAAGTGTCCCGTGTCACCACTGCAGTTCAGTGGATTGTTATCTGAGGTTTCACTGTCACAAACAAATCATGTGACTTGGTAGCATCAGGATGAGAGTCCTGTAAAGTGCGTCTGTCCTTGAAGGTAGTTTGGAAACTTCAGTTGGTAATAGAATACTGCTTCAGCTTAGGTCCTTTATGCTTGGGTATTTTCACTCACATTCGTCCCCAGACTGACTCGGTTGTTCCTTGGAGTTATGCATGAGTTTTCCATCCCTCAGAGTTGACCTTGCGCCCACCCAACACTTTTCTCAGGTTTCCCCAATGCTGTTTTGCCACGAATTTAAAGTCTGCTCTGAGATCAACTCAGTTCAAATTGTGTGTATAAGGCATCCCAGGTTCCCCCTCATCCTCCAGCCAGCTGGGGGGCAGGGGGCATGGGGAGGAAGTGTTTGCATAATGAGGATTCAGGAACCAACTTAGCTGCACTTGCATGGGCTCCATTGAAATACATTATAGTACAAAAGCAAAGAAAATTGTGGAATGGATTTTCCATTAAGGTCATTTGGCCCAGATAGACTACTCTGACACTGGATTGACAGCCCCCAGAGTGGAATAATGGCACCTTCTGTGCTGCATGAAATCATATGTTAGATTTCCTTTCATTTGTTATATGTGCCATGTCTAGCCAATAGCTGTATGCTGCAATCTACAGTGAACTGCCCACTCAGGAGTGCATAGAGGCATATTGTCTAGGGGTGTACTGAAATGCTTATTGTAGCAATGGCAGTAATTCACCTGATTGCCAAAACTCAAGCAACTTTACTAGAGGCATGGGTTTGTTGTGACGGGAATAGCAGTGATTCTATTAGCAGTACAATTTCCATCATTCTGAAAAAAAATCCACAATAGCGTTGACAGCTGCAACTTAGACTTCTATATAATTCCAGATGTGTCTTACTAGGAAAAATGGTTTCCTATGTAAGAAACACGTTCCTAATGTTTCAGCAATACTATTAGAGTTTTAGTACTGCTCCTTTTAGATCTGAACAGTCTACTTCAGTTACTCAACCAGCGACTATTTTAAATGTACACTCTCCGCTTATGTACCTTCATGTTCATGCTGTACCTCCTTGAGAGTGCTTGCATAATCTCAAAATGCCATCATTTGTGTAATAATAAAATGATAATGTGCCAACAACCTGATTTTTCTTGCTCTGTGCTTCCAATCACATCTTGTCTGCAATATGATAGTGAAAAACCTCATTAAACACAATTCGAATTCTTCTAGTCTGAAAGTGATTAATACTATAAAGAACCATAATGAGGATAAGGGTGGGGCTCTAGCTCAGTGGTAGAGCATCTGCTGTGCATACAGAAGGCCCCAAGTTCTATCCCAACATCTTTAGTTTAGAAAGTAGTAGATGATATAAAAGATCCTAAGACCCTGAAGAGCTTCTGCCAGTCAGAGTAGGTAATACTGACCTTGGTAGACCAATGGTCAGACATCATGTGCTGTCCATGGAGAACTAAATACAGACTAGCCTGATGACCGAGTATAAATAAAGGCATGCACTAACTTCTTATTGCTGAAGACATATGGGTAAAGAGAACTTGTTTCAACACCCAGCTGTGCTATGGGGCATTTCTAAATAAAACTCTGAAATTGGGCCAGTGAATGGAAATCAGGGATCAACTGAGCCATCATTTTAACCTAGTCACCTCTGGAGTGAGAACAGCAACCTTACACAGCTGTTTAACTGAAATTATGTGATGATCAAATGTTAAATTAATCTATGAGGAAATGTTAAATATGCAGACTACAATGATCCAGGTGGAGATCAGCCAGAACCCTGGTGCCAGTATCTTCCACTTTGTTCATAATGAATGCCTTGGGATTTTTCAATACTGCAAGCAATAAAACTGCTCATCTCAGCTCTACAGGTTGTCATCAAGGCAATTCCTCCAGAAAAAAAATGTGTGCATTAACAAAATGACAGAAAAATACTCAGTATTCTTCTTCATATCAACCACAGCTCTTTACCTCCATCAGAACAGTGGGGGAAAAAATACAAATATGGTGAATTTATACAACAGAATAATTAAATGGTGAGTATGGGTTACATATTCGTGCAAATTACCCTTGGAATGTGTTTGCAAAATACAAATGATACAAAATTATTGCTACAATACTGATTTAACAAACAGTGGACTAGTATGACTAAACATTAATCTTTCAAAGGGAAAGAAAATACTTCAGGAGGATATCTCCAATCTGTGGGAATGAGCAAAATTGCGGCAAATGAGGACCAAATGTGGTGCCTATGGGGCAGAAAGTCATAAGTTTACATACACACTCATGAGATCTGAACTGACCGAAACTGACAGGGAAAAATATCTTAAGGCCATGGTGGATGATCTGATGACCATATTAATTCAGTGTTTGGCAGTGTTGAAAGTAGCAGATTGTATGCTAGATTATTAGGAATATTAAAATGGTCAGTAATGTATTGCCTTTGTATAAATAATGTGGGGAAAGAAGATATTTTTTTTCTTCCTCTCCCAAAGTATTAGTAACAGATAATTTAAAACGGGTTAAACACATTCATGAAGGAGAGATCCAACCGTGGCTATTAGCCATGAAGGCTGACTTCAAACTGTGTTCAAAGGCAGTTTTTTTTGCTGGAATTCAACACGGGAAGGCTTGGTATCCATTTCTTATTTATTTATTTATACCCCACTTTTCTACCCATTTGGGACCCTAGACAGATTACAACCTCATTTTCCCTTCTTACATGTTATCAACCACCTATGAGGTAGGTTAGATCGAGAGAGAATGAGTTGCCCAAGGCCACCCAGCTAGCTTCAGTGACAGAGTAGGGATTCAAACCTGGGGCTCCCAGATCCGCGTATGACAGTCTAACCACTAGGCAATGCTTGCAGTCCTGCTCACAGGCCTTCTAATTGGCCACTGGGGAAACATGATTTTGTACTAGATAGGGCTAATCTTGCAGAGCTCTTCTGGGTTCTTAAGATATTACACCCTAACGTCCACAGTGGATGGTACAAACCAGGATCAGCACAAACTGTGACCTACCAAGCCACACATAATTTACTAGTTATGTATTATACCTTGTCATATCTTTGACAAGACCAGCAAAAATGAATTCGGATGAGCTTCTTCTGGGCTGTCAGGCATTGCTAGACAATTGTGTTTCATTCAGTGGGTCACAAGCTGGCATAGACATGCATAATTTGGCGCTGTACATCACTAGAGTTGTCAGGTCCCTCTCTGCCACTGGTGGGAGAGCAAATAACAATCCCTTGGGCAGCAGCCCTTTTCCCTGCTCCTTTTCAGTCTGTGGGCTCAGAGGTGGGTAAGTCGTTTCCCTAGGGTTGCCAGCTGCCCGGTGGGGGCTGGAGATCAGAATTACAACTGCTCTCCAGGTGACAGAGAACTCTGGCTGCTTTGGACTGTGGACTATGGCATTATACCTAGCTGAGGCCCCTACTACTGCCCTCCCAGGCTCCACCACCAAACCTGCAGGGAATTCAAACCCTCAGCAGGCAACCTTACTTTCCCAAAGATGGTGCCAAGGAGCTGTTATATATAATATGCAGGGGAAATCTAGACCTATTATTCTATGTATGTTCATAACAGAACCACAGCTCATTCTGGCTCCTTATTATATGTGTTAACCAACGTATTTTTGTGCTATATTCACACTTTGTGGGTTCAGACATTTTTGGATTCAATACATGGCCCTTTGCGCTAATTTTGAAATATTTGAACTCAGTAGGGTTGCCAGGTCCAGGCTGAGAAATACCTGGAGACTTTAGGGGCAGAGGGCGGGGTTTGGAGAGGGGAGGGACTTCAATGCCATAGAGTCCAATTGCCAAAGCGGCAATTTTCTCCAGGTGAACTGATCTCTATTGGCTGGAGATCAGTTGTAATAGCAGGAGATCTCCAGCCACCACCTGGAGGTTGGCAACCCTAGAACTCCGCTGATGATGATGATGATGATGATGATGATTGTTATCTAGCCCCGTGGTGCAGAGTGTTAAGCTGCAGCACCACAGTCAAAAGCTCTGCTCACGACCTGAGTTCGATCCCGACGGAAGTCGGTTTCAGGTAGCCAGCTCGAGGTTGACTCAGCCTTCCATCCTTCCGAGGTCGGTGAAATGAGTACCCAGCTTGCTGGGGGTAAAGGGAAGATGACTGGGGAAGGCACTGGCAAACCACCCCGCAAACAAAGTCTGCCTTAGAAACGTCGGGATGTGACGTCACCCCATGGGTCAGGAATGACCCGGTGCTTGCACAGGGGACCTTTACCTTACCTATGCGAGGGTGATACACAAGGTCGGAGATGGAGTTCCAACACAACTGCTTTATTAACCAACTGGAACTGAACCGGAACTCTCCTGAACTTCGCTGAACTGAGTTGAACTGAACTGTAAGAGCACGACACCCTGACTTATATGCCAAACCCAACTACCCGGAGCCATGCCCCCCCCCACATCCATGATTGGGTGGTTGTGATCCATAGTCCAATAAGAACACAGGCAAAGCCGAGTCCGTGATTGGGTGGCTATAGTCCATAGTCCAATGAAAAACGAAAGTGAAGGAGCCTGGGGAAAACTTCAAGCTCACATGAGCCTTGCTTCCAACTGCATACATTACAACAACAACAACAATAATGCATAAAGTAAACATGCAAAGGATCATCCAGAAATAAGCAAAATTTAAATATTTATAACTATAACTGCTAGAAAGGAATGCCAAAGGTCCTAGTGGAGAAAGCATTAACTCAAGTCTGTAGATAACAGCAGGGAGTGTGTAATATAAAACAGTGCCTATGAGAAAAAGAAAGCAATCGGGTCCCCAGTGAAATGGATTGGCTTCTGAACATGGGACACCCACAGTGATGTTCTCTTTCTACAGCACGTGCAAAGTCTCAAACACTTTTTGCTTCTTAGCAAACCCTAGCACAGATATTACGATCAGATATTTTTCTGTGCAAAATTAGTCCCTCAAGCTCCTGATGTTATTTCTCCTTGTAATGAAAACAAGATATAGCTTGTGCCAGAGGAAAATGTATGCTGACAGTAAATTCTTAAACCTTATTAATCACGCTGCACGTCCAGAGTGCACATTGACACCGCAGATGCCCAAACATATGGCTTATGGAGTGTTTAGGCATATTTGGGAGCTGTGGGTGGGGGAAAAGCTACCGAAGCTTGCTTAGCAGAAGAGATGAGAGACCGATGATGATAAAATCTTAAGGACCTCACAGACAAATGAAAGGAATAAAAACAAAGCAAAACAATGTGAGTGGTTCCCCTGTTATGACTAACATCACATCAGCAGAATAGGCCCAAGAGAGCAGGGAGATTGTAACTGATACAACCTGTGGTGTGGGAAACAGAAGAAAGTTCAAAAATCTTAGATTTTCAAAACTAAAGCACATTACTTGGATCATTGTGATCCCAGGCGCAAAACTTCCACAAAGCTCACAGACCTGTCCTCCCTTTTCCTCCCTTGCCTGAAGAAATTATAAAAACGATGTCTGGTGTTGGCAAATTTATTTGTGTCTTCTTGTTAAAACAGTATCTGGACTGGTTCTGCCTCAAAAATGTTTTGTTTTTTATTTTTGGCATGGAGTATACTTCTGGAGTTCAGAGATACTAACAATGTTGGAGATCTGGTTTAGCATGCTTAAATTCATGAGCATCCTCCCCACACCCCGGCCCCGGGACTCTCTTATTGCTTACAAGCTGGCTGGGGTATCCTTTTGTTATGGCTCCTCTTTCCTGCAAAGCCTGGCCCTGAGCAAAATTTAGCTTCTACTGAAGCCAAGTAGATTCAATTCATGTAAGAGAGAAAGGTCTTGGATTGGATCCTAAGTGTCCTGCATAGGAATGCTTTGAATTTCACAAGAAACTTGTTTGGCAGACAAACTTACCTTTTCCATGCTCACAATCAGACTGTGAGCCAATCAGGGATGTGTCTGAATTGCATTGAGCACCTTGAACAAGCTGCTGAATTTTACAGTTTACAGCTGCCTGTTGGTCAGAAGCTGACTCACAGCTGATCCTCTGATCAGCTGCAGACTGGTTCTTATCCACTCCACCACCTCAGTAAAATTGCCACACAATGAAGCTGCAAAAGGCGGCAGTGGAGGAGCGCACTCAGCCCCGAGTTAGGGGGAAACCTCAAGATGGAAAATTCCTCCAAGATGTTGTCTCTCTTGACAGATCAGAAGAATCTGACTTCCAGCTGATTAACTTGGAGTCAGCTCTTGATCCCCTCTCCCAAATTTTTTTTTTGCTGGGCCCAGAGCAACATTTCTCCAGCAGGAGATCAGAAGCTGACTCCCAGATAGGGTTGCCAAGTGCCAGGTGGTGGTGGGCAAACCCCCGCCAATCCACCTGGCCACCCGCTGACCAGCTGAGGGTCGGCGGGCAATCTGTGCAGGCAGGGACAGGTCACTTCCGGTTCACATCCGGAAGTGCTGCATTGCAGAGGGCCGGTTTGTAAAGGCCTGTTGCGATGTGGCACTTCCGGGTGTAAAACGCATCACAAGGGGCCATTTGAGTGGAAATTCTGACATATTCCCACAATTTACTCCAGCCCCTCTTTACTTCACGATGTTCATAAGGGCTCACTGTCCCAGGGGGGCACAATCGGAAGGGTCAAAAGACTGCAGTGGGAAGGGGGAGGCAGGAAAGTCTCTATTTATTCAGTGCTGCATAGGATCCAAGCATTAGTGTGCAGTGGCTCTTGAGGAAGAGGCATGTCCTTCAGGAAAACCCCCAGAAACCCAGAAGACAAAAGTCAGAGATTGATGTGCATTTATTATAATGAGTGAAATAAGTATTTGATCCCTTTGCAAAAGATGACTTAGTACTTGGTGGCAAAACCCTTGTTGGCAATTACAGAGGTCAGATGTTTCTTGTAGGTGGCCACCAGGTTTGCACACATCTCAGGAGGTATTTTGTCCCACTCCTCTTTGCAGATCCTCTCCAAGTCAGTAAGATTTCGAGGCTGATGTGTAGCTACTCAAACCTTCAGCTCCCTTCACAGATTTTCAATGGGATTAAGGTCTGGAGACTGGCTAGGCCACTCCAGGACCTTAATGTGCTTCTTCTTGAGCCACTCCTTTGTTGCCTTGGACGTGTGTTTTGGGTCATTGTCATGCTGGAATACCCATCCTCGACCCATTTTCAATGCCCTGGCTGAGGGAAGGAGGTGCTCACCCAAGATTTGACGATACATGTTCCCGTCCATCGTCCCTTCGATGCGGTGAAGGTATCCTGTCCCCTTAGCAGAAAAACACCCCCAAAGCATAATATGTCCCCCTCCATGTTTGACGGTGGGGATGGTGTTCTTGGGGTCGTAGGCAGCATTCCTCCTCCTCCAAATATGGCGAGTTGAGTTGATGCCAAAGAGCTCGATTTTGGTCTCATCTGACCACTACACTTTCACCCAGTTCTCCTCTGGGTCGTTCAGATGTGCACTGGCAAACTGCAGACTGGCCTGTACATGTGCTGTCTTGAGCAAGGGGATCTTGCGGCCTCTGCAAGATCTCAGTCCTTCATGGCGTAGTGTGTTACCAACTGTTTTCATGGTGACTATGGTCCCAGCTGAGATCATTGACAAGTTCCCCCCGTGTAGTTCTGGGCTGCTTCATCACCGTTCTCATGATCATTGCAACTCCACGAGATGAGATCTTACATGGAGCCCCAGACCGAGGGAGGTTGACAGTTAGGGTTAGGGTTAGGGTTGTCACCTCACCAAGCCAAATGATTCCGTGGGCCTTTAATGGCCCCCGGGCCTGACGTTCCCCACCCCTGTTTTAATTGATGGGTGCAACCTCCAAGGTGTTCAACAAATGTTCAGGGTAAAGTTTTTAAAATAAATAATAAAGGACTGGAATAACATTTCACATTCTTGGAGTTAAGATCATGTTTTTTCCCCCCATTGTTCCAATGAAGAAGAATGAAAAGAATCAAAAGAGTCAAGACTCTTAGGAACCAAAGTCAATGTCCTTCCCACACACACCCACACACATTTAGCAATTCAGTTTCTTTGCCTGCCTGCAGAATGTCTCTCTCCTTAAGACTCAAGGGCCCTCAGGAAGAACTGCTGGGCACAGTTCAGGTCACTGGGCCAAGGTCAAGCAGCAAGGCGATGACAGAGCCGGCCTCCTGATTTCATTTGCCAGGAGAATAGAGACATTGGGAGTTTCATTGCATTCCCCTAGCCTATTTCTTTCAAAGTAGTTAAGCCCTGACAGGCTCTCACCTGGCTGTCATCTTATGCATATCCAAGGTAGCCATGAATAGTAAAATATGAAAATCTAATCTGGTTTACTAACACACAGCAACTGCTTTTCATGTGTGACCTCACACATTCGGCTGCTCCGCTAGAACAGGCTCAAGATTGAATTAAGACTTTGAAAGCAATTTCAGAGAGTTTGATGTGAAATCTCCCAGAACAATAGAGGGATCTCTCTGTCAAAGGAACAGACCACAAAGCTGTCCTTGATGAGTTCTTTGATTTCAGATTCTCTTATATTCATACCATTCACTACAGATACTTCCTTTAAATCACCTGGGGATTTGGATTCCAGGCACACAATACAAATTACAACTTTGTTGGATTTCTATATCAAGGAAAACTTTTTCTCTGAATAAGCCTCCCCATTTTACTTTTTCTGAAGGCTTCAGCAAACAATGGAAGAATTAATTGTTCTTATTTAAGGAAGGAGAACATTGTTTTATTTTTATCCTAAGAGGAAAGCAAAATTCACAATGGTATCCTCTCACCATAATCCTCAGACACTGAGATATTATCAGTATAAATTTATATTTTAGAACATATATTGTTCCAAGGGTTATTATCTGTACAATGAATAGTTTGCAGGTTAATCTGCTTTAGCCTTAAAAAAAAAAAGTATGCCCTTAAATCTCAGCCACCCTGACTGAAATAGGCCCCAACCAAAATCAGCTATAGTTCGTTAATCTGCCAATATGGCACCAAATAATGCTTGAAGCTCTAATATATAAGTAACTAGGGTTGCCAGCTCTGGGTTGGGAAATACCTGGAGATTTTTGGGGTGGAGCCTGAGGAGGGCGAGGTTTGGGGAGGGGAGGGACTTTAATGCCATAGAGTTAGGGTTGCCAACTGCCAGGTAGTAGCAGGAGATCTCCTGCTAATTCAACTAATCTCCAGCCGATAGAGATCAGATCACCTGGAGAAAAATGGCTGCTTTGGCAATTGAACTCTATGGCATTGAAGTCCCTCCCCTCCCCAAACCCCACCCTCTTCAGGCTCTCCCCCCAAAATCTCCCACCGGTTGCGAAGAGGGACCTGGCAACCCTACATAGAGTCCAATTGCCAAAGCAGCCATTTTCTCCAGGTGAACTGATCTCTGTCGGCTGGAGATCAGTTGTAATAGCAGGAGATCTCCAGCTAGTACCTGAAGGTTGGCAACCCTATATGTAACAAATGTATTTCTGCAAGATGGCATGCTTCCGTTTCTTCTGCACCTTTTCCACTGGAAGCTTGTTGGGTGACCAGAGGCCTCTTTTTCAGCATAACCTGCTTCACAGAGTTGTTATGAGGATAAAATGGAGGAAGGGAGAAAAATGATGTAAGCTGCTTTGTGTTTCTACTGGGGAGGCAAACAGGGTACAAATATCTAAATACATTTTAAAACTTTCTTAGCAGGGAAGGAAGCAATAACTTGGTCAGTTGGAAGACAAAGGTCCAGTCTGGATACCATCAGCACAACGGTATCTGGATGCCTTAAAGAATTTATGCACAAAGCATCATGGGGCAATTGTTTTTCTAGATGGTACCACTTCAGACTGCAGGTGGAAGTTTGTGCTCTCCCATACCATCATCATCATCATCACCTTTATTAGGCATTTACATCAGTATACCATAAACTGAATTACAAAATCGGTTAAAACAGATTACATTAAAAGGACATTACTTAGAAGTATGTACAAACTGCTCGCGAATCCTTTGTGCAGACAGGAGAAAACTAGCTACTTGTTGGGTAACGGTAGGGTTTCTATCAGATAAAAGGTACATCACTGACTGCTGATCTGAAAGACTCTGTTCACTAGGCAGTAGGGGTTTAATATAAGAATTCCTCGGCCTCATGTAAAGCTGGCAGTACAACAGCACGTGACTTAAGTTCTCCCATACCAAAAATCTACATATAGAGCCAGCGCGGTATAGTGGTTAAGAGCGGTGGTTTGGAGCGATGGAGTCTGATCTGGAGAACCAGGTTTGATTCCCCGCTTCTCCACATGAGCGGCGGAGGCTAATCTGGTGAACTGAATTTGTTTCTCCACTCCTACACACAAAGCCAGCTGGGTGACCCTGGGCTAGTCACACTCTCTCAGACCCACCTAGCTCACAGGGTGTCTGTTGTGGGGAGGGGAAGGGAAAGGTGATTGTAAGCCGGGTCGAGTCTCCCTTAAGTGGTAGAGAAAGTCAGCATATAAAAACCAACTTTTCTTCTTCTTCTACATATTAAAAGCTACATAATAGAAAAGGCTAAGGTAGAAGTTTTCTTCCTGATGTCTCATTTCAATGCATAGGAAAGTTTAAAAAAAAAAAAACAGTGATAAAGTGCTTGTGGAATTTAATTATGCAATTTCTCCAGATGGAGTTTGAAGTAAGACAGTCAGGACTAATTTGGGTTTGTGTGTGTATATGTGTGAGAGATGAGCTATTTACTAGGTTGCATTTTTATCCCAGCTTGCCTTCCTGGAGTTCAGAGACATTCATGGCTCATCCCATTTCCTCATCACAACAACACCCTTGAGGGGAAGATGAGACTGAAAGAGAATGGCTCGAGGTTGCCCGGTGAGCTGCATGGCCAGTGGCAGTCTGAATCCATGTCTCCCAGTCCTAGTGTGACACTCAACCCCACTGCTCTTATTATGTCCAGGGAACCTTTAATAAGAGTGAAGACAGCCAGTGAAATGGCCTTCCCAGATTAGGGTTGCCAATCTCCAGGTACTAGCTGGAGATCTCCCGCTATTACAACTGATCTCCAGCCGACAGAGATCAGTTCACCTGGAGAAAATGGCTGCTTTGGCAATTGGACTCTATGGCATTGAAGCCCTTTCCCTCCCCAAACACCACCCTTCTTAGGTTCTGCCCCAAAAACCTCCAGAAATTTCCCAACCCGGAGCTGGTAACCCTATCCCAGACTTATCTCACATTCTTGCATTCCTGGGAAATACCCAGTGAAGGAAAAAGGAGCCTAGACACCCTTGACCTTGAAGTTTCTCCTGGTTACCTTTCCATTTAGGGTTGCCAGCCTCCAGGTACTAGCTGGAGATCTGCTATTACAACTGATCTCCAGCCGATAGAGATCAGTTCACCTGGATCATATGGCCACTTTGGCAATTGGACTCTATAGCGGTGAAGTCCCTCCCTTCCCCAAACCCCGCCCTTCTCAGGCTCCACCCCCAAAACCTCCCGCCGGTGGCAAAGAGGGACCTGGCAACCCTAATTCCATTCATAGCAAGGTCTCCATAGATGTGTCCTCCAGCAAACTAGTACCAAAAGCATTTAGCTTAAATGATTGAAAAGTTGCTGCAAGTGTAAAATAAATAATCTCTGGAGGGTGGTTTACTGCAGTGCATGTGCAGACAACCCCAGTAAGGCCATCCTCCACAGTAAAGCCTGTAATTGCTGTTGGTGAGAACTCACCCTCAGGCTGTTCATCAATAGAAAGTGACAGATATTTCAAAGGAAGGAGTCTGGACTTAGCCTGCAAAACCCACTCAGACTGGGTTGGGGGGGAACAGGAGAACATAAAATAGATCACCTCATTCGTACTGTCTCAAGTACATTCACTGCTAAACAGATTTTAACAGTTTGCTGGAAACAAATATTTCTTAGCGATGTTTTTTGCATGCTGGAAAAAGGAGTGAGAGTAAAGTTATTTATAGTTTCACAGTATTTGATGCAGTTTTTCAGATACCATGGTGTATAGAGACTTGAACTACAAACCGGACACAGATTAATATCAAGATGAAACACACATGCTTAAGTGTACTATAGACAACCTTGCTCTAATCAAAGTATGTATCTGCTGCTTGAAAGATGTTGGGTGACCTTCATTTGACCTTGCCAGATGTTATAGGTATTAAACATGAGCTAGCTGGAGATCCACAATAACTTGCTTGGGCATATCTCATTTCCCCCCTTACTAGAACTGCCAGCCTCCAGGTGATGGCTGGAGATCTCCCACTATTACAACTGATCTCCAAACGACAGAGTTAACATAAGAACATAAGAAAGGCTCTGCTGGATCAGACCCAGGCCCCTCAAGTCCAGCAATCTGTTCACACAGTGGCCAACCAGGTGCCTCTAGGAAGCCACAAACAAGACGAGTGCAGCAGCACCGTCCTGCCTGTGTTCCACCGCACCCAAAATAATAGGCATGCTCCTCTGATACTAGAGAGAATAGGTATGCAGCATGACTAGTATCCATTTTAACTAACAGCCATGAATACCCCTCTCCTCCATGAATATGTCCACTCCCCTCTTAAAGCCCTCCAAGCTGGCAGCCATCACCACATCCTGGGGCAGGGAGTTCCACAATTTAACTATGCGTTGTGTGAAAATATACTTCCTTTTATCTGTTTTGAATCTCTCACCTTCCAGCTTTAGCAGGTGACCCTGCATTCTGGTATTATGGGAGAGGGAGAAAAACGTCTCCCTGTCCACTCTCTCCAAACCATGCATAATTTTATAGACCTCTATCATGTCTCCCCTCAGCCGCCCCTTGAGTTCGGTGCCCCTTGAGAAAATGGCTGCTTTGGAAGGTGGTCTATGGCATTATACCCCACTGAAGCCCCTTCCCAAAACCCACCCTCCTCAGCCTCCACCCCAAAAATCTCCAGGTATTTCCCAAGCTAGAGCTGGCCACCCTACCAATTGCATGGAGGGGAACTCACAAAGATTTTCAGGGAGCATCTCACTTTCTGCTGCATCCCCCTTTTACGTAGGTCCGGGTTGGGAAATACCTGGAGATTTCTGGGGTGGAGCCTGAGGAGGGCGGGGTTTGGGGAGGGGAGGGACTTCAATGCCATAGAGGCCAATTGCCAAAGCAGCCATTTTCTCCAGGTGAACTGATTTCTATCAGCTGGAGATCAGTTGTAATAGCAGATCTCCAGCTAGTACCTGGAGATTGGCAACCCTATCTTAACAGTATATCCTCTTTCCCTCTTCCTGGCAGCCCTCATATTTCAGCTTTCCCTTCTTCCATCTCTCCTTCTCACCTAACAACCAACATACCTTTTATCTTCCCTTTATCTTCAGCTATATTTATTACTTATTTCATGTATACCCAGTCTTTCTTCACAGTGGGGACCCAAAGCAGTCTATTTGATTCTCCTGTCCTTCATTTTTTCCTTGTGACAACTCTGTGATATATGCTGGGCTGAAAATATGTAACTGGCCCAAGGTCACCCATTGAGCTTCCATGGCAGAAAGGGGATTCAAACTTTGGTCTCACTGATACTAATCTGAAACTCTAACCACTACACTGCACTGACCAGTAGTAAGAAGCCAGTCCTGGGTACTCATCCAAGTCGCATGGTATCAAGTCACCAAGTGGTTGCTGCCAGGCCTGGCCCTTCTGCTTCATGCAATATGTTTTAAAGATGTATACTCTTTTGAGTGTACTGCTAACATGAAATCCATGAATTCAACATTAACATGTATTATACAGATACCCTGGCTGCAGCTCCCTGGAATGTACATTTGCTGGCTGTTGTGTGTATACTCTGGTTTGCCTGGTGCAAAATATGTGAAATCCCCCAGATTTAGGGTCCAAGCTCAGGTCTAGCATTTGCAATTGAAGAAAAGATCCAGGAAGGGTTTCAAGAGCTCCCACACACACACACACACTCAAACAGCCATTGCTTTTCCAACTTCCATTCCTTGGAGAATTTTTCTTCAGTAATGTTTAGTGAAAATAGCTTCTTTTCTTGTCTGTGAAGCTTGCAGAGATCACTGTTTTTCTGCTTTGGGGAAATGGCTAGAGATGAAGTACAGTAGTTTTCCACATATCTGGCAGTTAGGTTCTTCCTATGATGCACACTCATGGAGTTTTGTGTAGCTGATTTGTGTGAGAGAAAAGGAAGCCATACCCAAATTCTCTTGGTACATCTCATCAGTATCTAATACACTTCAATCGTGTGCTATCTTCTCAGTTTCTGATTCATTATGATCACAGAAAAGTTAGTGTCTAAAATCCAGACCTGCCAGATTTATTACGGTACAACAACCTGCTCAGTTTTCCAATTACTGGCCTTTTGTTTTAGCATTCCTTATGGACTCGCTGGTCTCATTTGGACTTCAGTGAATTCCTGCTGGCAAGAAGAGTGGAAAAACAGAA
The DNA here is from genome assembly GCF_029931775.1 of Euleptes europaea. Classification (NCBI taxonomy): domain Eukaryota; kingdom Metazoa; phylum Chordata; class Lepidosauria; order Squamata; family Sphaerodactylidae; genus Euleptes; species Euleptes europaea. The sequence continues at coordinate 24,730,433 of NC_079318.1, forward strand.
CACATGGCTCTGCAAACCACATTTTATTACTGAACTTCCTTACGGCCTTCAGTTCACTCCAGGACACTGGGGGACCAATACATTTGGGTGTCAAGACTGTCCCACAGAAGAATATCCCAGAAAGCACGGATCAACAACAGAAGTGCAGGGAATAATGTTGGTGGTTTGGCTGAATCAATCCGTGAATGTGAGTCCATTTCATAGGGTTTCCATTTGCCTGGTTATGGTGGGCATTTGAGGTTATCGTGGGCATATGGTGGGCTGCCCAGGCGGGCGGAAGCAGGAAGGGGGCCCAATCCGTGTGCACATGTGCGGTACAATAATATCACTTTTGGGGCACTCTAGGCAGGGCCGGAACTGTGGGGAAGGTGGTCCTGGGGGTGGGCTTCAGCCAGCTGCCAATCCAGGCTGCTGTTGTGGAGGTCGCAGGGGAGCAATCCTGCAGCCTCGGGCCTCTCGCTGGCTTTCCTCCAAGTAGGGTTGCCAACCTCCAGGTACTAGCTGGAGATCTCCTGCTATTACAATTTAGGACTTGTTTAATCTTTGGGGACCCTCTTGGGGACCCTAAACGGGCCTTCTTTATTAATTACACTGTGTTTGGTACAACCAGTTTTTCTACTAGTGAAAAAGAAAGGAGAGGTCCCATTTGACCACCTCAAAAGACTGCTGGGGTTCATCTGACCACCCCAGAAGACTATACTGGGGATCATCTGACCACCCCAGAAGTCTATGCTGGGGATCTCCTTCTCCTTTTCCTTCTTCTTCTTCTTGTACAAAAGCCATGTGGGATGGGGACTGTAGTAAGGAGAGAACCAAGTGAGAATGGCTGGACCCAAACCACACAGAAGTTCCCTTGGCCCAAGTCAGAATTTAAGCGTCATTTAACCATACTCCAGAGTGGTGGGAATGAAAAGGGAAACTCTGGGTCACATAGGGTTGCCAACTTCCAGGTACTAGCTGGAGATCTCTTGCTCTTATAACTGATATCCAGCCAATAGAGATCAGTATTGATCTCAGATCCTGGAGGTTGGCAACCCTATGTGACCCAGAGTTTCCCTTTTCATTTCCACCACTCTGGAATATGGTTACATTACTTAAATTCTGACTCAGGTCAAGGGAAATTCTGTGTGGCTTGGGTCCAGCCATTCTCACTCAGTTCTCTCCTTAATACAGTCCTCATCCCACATGGCTTTTGTACAAGAAGGAGAAGGAGAAGAAGGAAGAGGAGGAAAAGGAGAAGAAGATCCCCAGCATAGTCTTCTGGGGTGGTCAAATGGGACCCCTCCTTTCTTTTTCACTAGTAGAAAAACTAGCTGTACCCAACACAGTGTAATTAATAAAGAAGGCCCAATTAATCAAGGGGGTCCCCAAATATTAAACAAGTCCTAAATGCAGCATCTGTAGAAAATGATTAAAGTTTTCTTATCTATGGCTATGGTGGAAGAAAGGCAGAAAAGATTCAGACAAGACAAATGTCGCTCTGCTCATTCACTTTCACTTCTAAAGCTCTCTCAGGCTATTTCACTAGCAACAGTTACTATGTAGGGCAAATGCCTTCTAAAGTGAATTAGTAACACAATGAGGAGAGAGTCTCATGGCTGATTTCTTTGCCTTTGGTTATTTAAAGATGACAGAAATTTCTGGGAAACCTCGTCTAGACAGCAAGGACACAAGTATATTCACGAAGGTTATTTGAGGTGCAAATATAATTAGCAGGTATGCCTAGGCGGGTTTTTAAAAAGAGAGTGGGAAATGCTGCGTGCTGCAAAACGGACGTGTCTGCTGTCAAATGGTTTAAAATCTCATCCATCAGAAAATACGTAAAATACAGCACTAATTGACATCTGAAATGGCAAACTGTCCAAATGCTGAGATAATTATTCCTAGGCACCTTTATCATTAAAACACAAAGTAAAGTCTGGTTTCCCCGCGCAAGTGCATCCATCGGTGGGTTTCTTGTCAATAATCCTCAGCACCCAGGCCAATTTCTTTGCTTACCCAGCAATGATTCTCTCCCAAGATGAAGTGGGCACACAACACTCCACCAGGAACACAACGCAAAGTGCACATGTCCGGTGAATCCAATACCACCTTCCTTTTTTGGAAAGGGAAGAATGGTGTAAATATAGGTTTGCCAACCTCTAGCTGGTAAACCACAAGAAATAAAGGCTCAGTGCTGTAAGGATGAAATTCCATGTTCTTCTTTTCTTGATTACTCTGTCCTTTTGGAGACCTTGATACAAACCTTTGCGGTCCCTATGAGACGACACCTACTGAGGCACATATATATATATTTATTATGGGTAAGAATTTTACATTATCCTTATGTTTGCATAGTCTTTTATGAATTTAATAATGCTTTTAATGGTTATTATAAGTGTTTGAGTTTATAGTTGAATATATGCATTTATGGTACACAGATACAGGTCACCGAAGAAGCCATATGCGAAACGTGGTCCCGATCTAGACGACACGTCTGACATCTTTTTCCTGTGGCTTTGCTCCAATAACTGAAACCTAAAAATAATTTGAAAGAATCAAAGACTTTTACATCAAATGATATCCTAATTGGTCATACACTTGGACTTACCTGTTGAATTAGGATCCGTGATATCCTTTGGACAGTCATATTTATTGGATTGCTTTTTGTAAAATTTTGTATCTGGTTGTACTCCTATTTGTACATGTTGTATATATTTATTCACTTTAGCACTTTATAAAATTCACTTATTTGCATTATATTGTTATAGTGCTGTTTTGGGTTGCTCCAACCTCTAGCTGGTGGCTGGAGATCTTCTGGGATTACAGCTGATCTACAGGCAACAGACATCTGTTCCCCCGGAGAAAATGGCCATTTTGGAAGGTGGACTCTATGGCATTATACCTTATAGGGATGCCGGCCTCTAAGTGGGACCTGGGGATTCCCCAGAATTACAGCTCAGCTCCAGACTACAGAGATCAGTTCCCCTGGAGAAAATTGATGCTTTGGAGAGTCGACTCTATGGTATTGTACCCCACTGAGGTCCCTGTCCTCCCCAGGCTCCAGGAGTTTCCAAACTTGGATCTGGCAACCCTATCCTCCGCCAGTTGCCAGGGGGGACCTGGCAACCCTACCCCATCAGGAAGAGGCTAAGGAACACGCCGCAGTATGGTCAGGGCTGCTTCTTTTCAGGCTATTCAAGCCTTCGTCTGATTTAGGAGCCTTGCTAGTTCAACAGGTTCAGTTGGTCAAACTTGTGACTGCCTAGCCAGTGAGTGCTGACTCTGAAGGGCATCCCTTAGCCAGCTACCACTGAGTAGATCCTTGATCCTGAGGAGTCGTTACCTAGCTCCAGTACTCTGACACTTAAAGAAGAACACCAGGGCTTCAAAGACAGCTTTAAATAAGAAAAGGCCAAAAATAAAGCTGGAGCCAGCCCTTTATTACATCACGACTGTAATGTATTTAGTTGGTGCAAGGACTATGCTGAACTACTGAATTATTGAACTGCTGAACTGTTGAACTCAGCTGTGCTGAACTGTGTTGAGCTTGAGGCTCTGCTCCAGGCTCCGTCATCTGTTTCTCCTATTGGACGGTGGACTTTGGCTGTCCAACCACGGACTAGGGAGGGGTGGCTCCGGGTGGTTGGGAACTGTATATAAATTGGGGTGTTTTGCAGTTAAGTTAGTTCTCTCTTCCTTGTTAACTGAATAAAGAGGTTGCTATTGGAACTCTGTCTCTGGCCTCATGTGTAACCTATGCATACATAATAATGACCAATCAAGATAGTCCATCTTGATATGTAACTGTCATACTTTATTTCAAATAACAATATCCAGTTCTGAATCATAATTATTATTGCATAGGAATCAGTCTCAGCTTCTTTGCAATTCAATTCCAACCTTGCCTCAAATGCCCTGAAAGAGGACTGTGCGAAGTGCAAAAGCTTCAATAAAAACTAGAACGTCACGAACTTTGTCTCTTGTACCATAGAAAGGCAACAGCGACAAGCCCAAATCAGAGCACTGTTGTTCTGGATCAAATTGTACTTGTCACTTTTATTAGGCTGCCAGCTATCGCAAGTCAAATCAAAGCAGTGCCTTAATAAAGATAACTGCAAAAGGTATACAAATAATGACTTCTCTGAAATTGCTGGGCATGCAATCTAGGAGCAATGTGTTGCCTTTGAGATTCTTATCTTGCGGGATAATTTCAGGCCCTTTGCTGGCTCTGTGACTAAACCCACACACCATTAAGATGACTCACTGGCACTATTTATTCCATCATTATTTGTGTCTGAGCAAAACATGTCTGTCATGTGGTCAGAATAAGATTCTGGTGAGACGAACAAATCCAAGGATAAATAATCATCTTAAAGGGAGGGGTAAAATGTCCCTAAAGTGACTCCCCTACTGCTTTACTCCGCAGCCTCATTTAGTGAACGGTCTGAGCGTGAGCTAAAAATGGCTGCCCAAAAAAGGAATAAAGGGAAGATGAGATGCATAGAAGTTTACCCTGATATGGGAATAGAGGAACACAGCTTAAGAGTGGCTTCTACAACACAGGTTCAGGTAATGATAGTTGGAAGAGGGATGGGTATCAATATGTCTCAACTTAATGGGTATGTGTTTATTAAAACCATTTGTGTTTCATCCTTCCATTAAAGGACCCTCGGTTCGGCAAGGACAGAGACTGCTGCACGGCAATAAAAACAAAGCCATCAGCCAGCCACTTAGCCCCTGTTTTCTCCTCCTATCAACCTCATTAAACAACAATCATCATTAAAAACAACATTTAGATATCATCAAAACCCTTAGGAGCAGCCTGCCACTAAATGGCAGTAGAAGTCCTTGTAAAAAAACAACAACTATTTTCTAGCACAAAGTTCATTGCTGGCAAGGAGACTAATACACTATTGAAATAATGTTAGTGTAAAGCATGATGCTGGAAAAGCCTCCCTGCAGGAAATGTGTTACATATTTTTCCTAGCCTCTTGGAAAGCAGGTGTGTGAGTTTGAGCCAGAGGCTGAATTTAAAATATAGCCCTGTCTCTCTGGATATTCACACTAAGGAGCCATACAGATTTACATTTAAAAACCAAAAAAATAATAATAATGCAGGAACATGCATCATTTGAAGATAGGGTTGCCAGGTCCCTCTTCTCAACCGGCAGATTTTGGGGGTGGAGCCTGATGAGGGCGGGGTTTGGGGAGGGGAGGGACTTCAATGCCATAGAGTTCAATTGCCAAAGCAGCCATTTTTCTCCAGGTGATCTGATCTCTATCGGCTGGAGATCAGTTGAATTAGCAGGAGATCTCCTGCTACTACCTGGCAGTTGGCAACCCTATTTGAAGAGCAACGGCGAAATGTCTCAACTTCAGGGGGGAAATTGTGCTGGGTCTTCTTGTAAAAATTATTTGAAGCACACAGTAACTATAGTTGGTAGCTGAAGTGAGGGGTATGTGTTAGTTTGCTTAAGTTTGTGGCAGATATTGTGCAGGCTTGTAGGAAGAAGGGGGGGAGAGATACCAGTAAACATTCTATTTGATGAACTGTGCCTTACCCCAACCAGGGTTTACTGGCCGGGAAAATCCTAGATCCCTGCCAGTTCACTGGATCCAAGGGTCACTGGCTGCTCGGACTTCCTCAGTTTACCTTTATGGGAAGGGATTAGGTTCTAATTCCAGCACAGAAGCTTTGAGACAGGATGGGACTTCCTCAACAAGCAAGGCTGTAGCAAACAGCTGAGGGAGGGACAGACAGACACACATACATACCAGGGAATGGAGAAGACATTTAACTGGTTTTGACTTGTTCAAATCAGGTCAGTTAATCGATTCAGCTTGGCTGTGGCTCTCAATTACCTGCAAGTTTCTGTGTCTTTCTTACATAAAGGTTGAGACATGCTGCCCCAGCAGAGGGTACAGGTGTTAGATGCAGGGCTGTAGTGAGGGTGGGGCTAGCAAAGGGATGCCAACCTCCAGGTAGCAGCTGAAGATCTCCTGCTATTACAACTGATTTCCACCTGAGATCACCTGGAGAAAATGACAGCTTTGGCAATTAGACTCTGTGGCATTGAAGTCCCACCCCTCCCCAAACCCAGCCCTCCTCAGCCTCCGCCCACAAAATCTCCAGGTATTTCCCAACCCATAGTTTGTAACCCTAGCCAGCAGGTGCATTGTGCTCCACCTAAGTTTTTTTAAAAGACATTAATTTCTGATATGGCATCTTCCATTTAAACAATGCTTTTAGACTTTGAATATTTCTAGTTAAAAAGAAAGAGCTCTGGGGAAGCAGGAAAAATTTGAATCCCCGCCTCTTAACACTGTGCTTTGTGATTGGCTGTGAGAGAAAGCAAGCTTCTGTGTCCAGTGCTTTAACTTCTGCATGGATATTTCAGCTGGGCTGAGCTCAGGGGAGAGGGAAGAGTCTGGTTAACAGAGGAATGGGAAGACCTGGACATTGCAAGGGCTGGCAGCGAAGGTCATGTCTAATGGATGGAAAACTCATGCAGAACTCTAAGGAACAACCAAGTCAGACAGGGGGTGAACGTGAGTCCAAGTACCCATGCATAAAAGACTGGTTACAGCTGGGTGGGGGAGATGACATCATTCTGTCACAGTGTTGGAGGCCCTTCTGTTAGTAAGGTTACTACTGGCATTGCCAAGAGCAGAATGCAAAGACAGTGTTGGATGTTTTGAAGATATTAGACCAAAATCTGAGTGTCCATACGCCAGAACAGAATTCCCCCAATAGATTTCACCCACTTCTAGTTCACATTCATTTGCTATTTATATAGATCTTGAAATCTCCAAGGGTCACAGCTCTGATGTATATGAAGCACTGAGTATTTGAACTTTCGCTTACTAGCCGATTTCGGTGGGAGTTTCAATGGGGATGCAGAGCATACAATGGAAGCAATCCTGTTGTGTTCAGTTGACCGTCTTGTAACGGTTTAGTGTTTTTATTGACGCAATCTGACAGCTCTGGGTCCCCAGCTAAATCCCACAAACGAACTCCTAGGCAGGTTTTCCATAGAAAGTTGTTTATTGAGAAATAGGCACAGTGATCTGCAGGAAGTGACTTGGAAATAAGCAACGATACTAACGGGGAAATGCTGAGGGTGCAGGAAATATAAAGAAGAGCAAACTTTCAGAACGACTCTTGGTTGCCACGGCAAGTTCGGCAACCCTCTCCCTGTTCCCTGTTCTCAGGGCCTTGTTCCCAGGGTAGAGCCGGCGTAAGACAGAACATCAGTACAGTGAATAACGTCGCGACCTTGAGGATAACCACCTGGCCAGCCACTGAACAACAGGCCGGTGCCTGACACAATCACTTAAGACATGTCCTCATGTAAAATCCAAACATTCCTTGTAAGATACTTCAAAATCCAGTTATGGCTTGCTAGACTGATACGCAGAGATAGTGACTGTACTATGTGACTTGTCTGAAGAAAGATTGGCGGAGGCTTGCCAGTGACTGCCCCTAGGTAATTGAACACCCTTCCCAAGTGGTGTGGCTGGCACCATCTTTTCTGGCCTTCTGGAGAAAATTTTAAAACATTTCTATTTTATTAGTGATGGTACCATGTTTCTCCTTTTATTACATTTTTGCTGTGTTCTCTTTTTTAAAAAAAAATTTAAAATTGTTTTTAAGTGCTGTGAGATGTCTTTTGAGGGGGTCCCTTATGGGACTGAGAAATGACAAATTAACTGAGTGGATGCTTAGAGGCAAGTTGTAGTCACTTTGTTTCTTGCTCCATTTCCCCAGCATGCTTCTCCTTTTCTCTCCCTGTTGTAGTGAAGAATGTGCCTGAATTTACAACAGAATTTCCCCTAGGACTGGGCGCATCAGTTTCACAATGTGAACTGTAACTTCATGCGACTATTAAATAGTACATTCCTGGGCTTTAGTTATATAGTTTTCACTTCATATATGTTGCTTACATGTAAAAAAAAAAAGTCAGTTAAAAAAAACAAATTTGGCAAGCAACAAGTCCATGGTGGGAAAGGATCCTCTTTCAGTTGTTTTCCAAAAAGGTTTAATATGGCATGTCAAAAGCAGCTGCTCTGATAAAGTTTCAAACAAACACTTATTTAGGCAACAGAGTGTGATGGTTGGTAACTGCTCAAATATGCATTTACTCAAGTGATTGTGCTGTCCGGGGACCCATTTTAGACATTTGACACAGCAATGTCAAATTTGGCCTTAACAATTCCGTTTGCCTCTCTTAAAAGCCTCCTATAGGGAAGAACCCCTCAAAGCAACTTTTATGTACAAAATGAATAGAGAATCCATTTTCAGATGCCCGGTCTCAAAACTTGACCCATCCATTAGATGCACCTAAGTAATTACCTAAGGCCCCAGGTGTGGAGGGGCATCAAAACCAGCCCAGTTGCCACCCTGCCCACCCAACTGTGACTTTGGGGTCAGCCATGGCAAGCAGCAGCTCTCGGTGGCACATCCAGCTCCAGTGGGCAGCCCATGGTGAGCCTGCTCCTTCCGTCCCTCCCTTGACTGGGGATCAAGGCTATGGGAGACTCAGGGACCTTTTCCTGGGCCACTTTTGCCTCCCTGTCTGCCTCTGTTGGGAAGTGTGGCACTGCAGCAAGCCATAGCCCTCGCCACAGTGAGGGGGTCTTCCCTGTAATGCGGGAGGGGGGAGGGAGGGGGGCTAAAAGAGCCCAAAGAGAGGATGCTCCATTCAACTCTCTCTCTAGTGTCAGGCTGACATTGACACTAACTACAAGATACTTTGGTCACTTTTACAGTTGCTTGCTTGAGTTTTCCACAGCCATGCAGCAGCTGCAAGAAATTCTGTCTTTGAAAAAAGAGAGCCCAAATATACTTGGAACAGTACCATGGGGGAAAGGAAGGGCTCCTACTTTTCCCCCAAGCAGTTTTATCATGCAGAAACCACATTGGGGGTGAGTTTCCCTGGAACAGGGAAATAATCCCCCTCCCCAGAGCAATTTGTGTATGAGAAAACTGCTCCCTGTGGCTCTGTTCTGAGCTGCTTGGGCTCTCTTTTTTTAAAGAAGCAGTTTCCTGCAGCTGCTGTGAGGCTGTGGGGAACACATACAAAATGGCTTATACAAGTGACCCAAAAGTTGACAAATTGGGAAAATGTGGTTTAGATCCTATTATTGTTAGGTGAATCTGCAACTGGTTGACAGATTGTACCCAAAGAGTGCTAGTTAATGGTTCCTCATCCACTTGGAGAGAAGCGACTAGTGGAGTCCCTCAGGGATCTGTGCTGGGCCCTGTGTTGTTCAACATCTTTATAAATGATTTGGATGAAGGAATAGAGGGGATGCTTATTAAATTTGCAGATGATACTAAATTGGGAGGGGTAGCAAATACGGTAGAAGACAGAGCCAAGATGCAGGATGATCTTGACAGGCTGGAGAAGTGGGCTAGAACTAATAAAATGCACTTCAACAAAGACAAATGTAAAGTTCTGCATTTAGGTAGGAAAAATCAAATGCATAATTATAGGATGGGGGAGACTTGTCTGAGCAGTAGTGTGTGTGAAAAGGATCTTGGGGTCTTAGTAGACCAAACACTGAACATGAGTCAGCAGTGTGATGCGGTAGCTAAAAAGGCAAATGCAGTCTTGGGCTGCATCAACAGAAGTATAATGTCCAGATCACGCAAAGTGATGGTATCGCTTTACTCCGCTCTGGTTAGACCTCAACTAGAGTACTGTGTTCAGTTTTGGGCACCACAATTTAAAAAAGATGTAGACAAGCTGGAACGTTTCCAGAGGAGGGCAACAAAGATGGTGAGGGGTCTGGAGACCAAGTCCTATGAGGAAAGGTTGAAGGAGCTGGGTATGTTTAGCCTGAAGAGGAGAAGACTGAGAGGGGATATGATAACCATGTTCAAGTACTTGAGGGGCTGTCATATTGAGGATGGTGCCAAGTTGTTTTCTGTTGCCCACGAAGGTCGGATAAGAACCAACGATGAAATTAAATCAAAAGAGTTTCCTTCTAGACATTAGGTAGAATTTTCTAACAGTTAGAGCGGTTCCTCAGTGGAACAGGCTTCCTCGGGAGGTGGTAAGCTCTCCTTCCCTGGAGGTTTTTAAGAAAAGGTTAGATGTCCATCTGTCAGCAATGCTGATTCTGTGACCTTAGGCAGATGATGAGAGGGAGGGCATCTTGGCCATCTTCTGGTCACTAGGTGTGTGTGTGGGGGTGAAGTAGTTGTGAATTTCCTGCATTGTGCAGGGGGTTGGACTTGATGACCCTGGTGGTCCCTTCCAACTCTATGATTCTATGATTCTATGAAAAGTATCATGGAGTTTGCCCCTAAATTTCAGTCACCAGGTGAAAATGTTATTTTCTTCACAGGCACCCTGTTGATTTTTTATTGCCTTCTTAATTTTGACTCTTGTGTATGTGTGTTAAACTTCCTTCTTCTCTAGATTTCTAGAGATTTTTACTGCTCATTTTATTGCCAATTTTACTTGTGATTTTATTATTGAATGTATTAGTTGTTTGCTTTGGGTCATTTATTGTATATTCTCTGCTATGTAATGGTTTATCTGGTAGATAATGTAATGTAATGGTTTATCTGATAGATAAAACAGATTTTGCCTTCTATTGTTTTTCGTGCTTTTGTTTTATTGTGTATGACTGGAAATGTTTGTGCTGAGAGCCTGTGATAGAGATAGTTTAAATAATTAAGCACAAGCTCAGCTGGTTCGCAGAAGCTGCATGTGAAATGGCCTTGAGAGGCTTCAGCACTGTTTGAAGCTGCCATAGAACTTGTTCAGGCCGAAACAATTGTCTTCAATGGATAGCAAGAGCCAACCCTTCTTTTTGGTGTACCTTTTTAATGCTGTTAGCTACGTATATAGAAACAAATTTTTGATCTCCAGAAGAAAGTATCTAGAAGTTAAACAGTATTTGGCATTTTACCTGATTTAAGTGCTATTGCCTGCCCAGAAACAGCAGTACCATGAAAATGTTTTTTTGTCTCTAGATCAGTTCCAATAGAATGATGACATTGATTGCAACACTATTATGGGTCCTACTTCATGTCAGCCATAAACCTGTACATAGCCATTGTGGACCGGATCAGCTCAAGCCCCAGAAATGTACTGAGGATTAGGGCTGTCAAATCAGTTCCATCCGAATTGAAAAACAGCAGAATTTCCCCCGATTCGGCGGTTTCTAGTTCAGATAGAACTGAAGTCAAAAAAAGGCGGGAAAACAACGAGCCGAACTCGGTGAGTTCGGGCAGATGCCGGATAAATTCATACAAATTCGGTGACCCCGAATCAGCATTCTCCTGCGGCCAATAGGTGGCCAAGCTGGGTCTTCTGGCTAATCAGTCGCGGATGAGAGCGTGAGCCTGGCTGCTGCGCAGCCCGGAGGGAGAAACAGAGAGTGTCTGTGTGTGAGAGAGAAAGATCCCCGTGGTGGGGAGGGTGTGTGTGCGTGGGCCCGGGTTGCTGTGCATCCTGGGGAGAGAGAGAGTGTGTCTGTGTGTGTGAAAGAGAGATCCCTGTGTGGGGGGTGCGTGTGCATGGTCCCGGGTTGCTGTGCGGCCCGGGGGGGGGGAGAGGCCATTTATACATGGGAGGTTTTGCTTTGGATTTGCCACTCGCTAGATGCACATTTTCCCCATTCAAATTCTCAAAACTCAACAATAAGCTCCCATGAAGAGTTTTGAGAATCTGGACGGGGAAAATGGGCATCTAGAGAGCGGCAAATCCAAGGCAAAACCTCGCGTGCATAAATGACCAGAGAGTCTCTGTGTGTGAGTCTGTATTCCTTCCATTGCTGCTGCTCCTGTGCTACTCGTGAGAGATCCTGAGCTGAGCTGACCTGCTGCTGCTTGCTGGAATCAGACTGGATTACTCCTCCTGACCCCTGCTTCTGCTGGAAGAGAAGGCAACCACAGTTTGACCCATTTTGGGGCTTTTCTCTATAACTTTTTTCCTGTGTGTGTGTATGTGGAGGGGGGAGATTCTGTGTGTGTGTGGGAAGCCAAAGGGGGGGCTGTTCTGCAGGGGGGGTGATTTGCCTCTGCACTAGTTTTTTTTTTTTTTGGCTGTTTTCACTGGTTGCCACCTTTGCCTGAAGGTCAGTGTGGGTCGGTGAGTCTCTCTCTCTCTGGCTGCCCCGTTGTTCTCCTTCTTTTGGAATTTGTGTCTTCTTGTTGCGGGGTGGGGCCTGTTCTGCTTGGGGGGATTGATTGCCTCTGCGCTAGTGTGTTTTTTGCTGTTTTTACTGGTTGCCACCTTCACCTGGAGGTCAGTGTGGGTTGGTGAGTCTCTCTCTCTGGCTGCCCCATTCTTCTTCATTTGGAATTTGCATCTTCTTGTCGCAGGGTGGTGGTGGTGTTCTGCTTGGGGGGGTTGATTGTCTTGGTGGGCTGTGTTCGTAGAATCCGAGCTTTTGCCTTCTTTTGCACGATGGGGGGGGAGGGAATGGCATGTAGCGGGCGTGCATGTGTATAGGCCAGTGGTGTCGTGTGCCGTACAATGCAGTATCCTGCTTATTCCCCCCCTCCCCAGCCCACCCCGGGTGTCCCTGCTCAGGATTTCTCCTTTCCCCTGACAGTGACAGCTCAGCCACGTTGTCTCCTCCCTCAATTCCCCCCGGTCTTCATTGTTTTTGGGTGCCCCCGGGGCTGAGGAAGCGGTGACAGGAGGAAGTGAAATGTAGAGAAAAGGGCAGGCAGTCCTGATCCTCCAGCCTGCTTACTCAGAAGTAAGAGCCGTGGTGGGGCTTTGCTCCCAAGGGAAAGCGGAGCGAATTGTAAACAACGCCGCCTTTTATCAGTCTGCAACAATGGGAGGTTTTGCCTTGGATTTGTTACTCTCTAGATGCACATTTTCCCCATCTAAATTCTCAAATCTCAACAATAAGCCCCCCTGCAGAGTTTTGAGAACTTGGCTGTGGAAAATGTGCATCTAGAGAGCAGCAAATCCAAAGCAAAACCTCCCATGCATAAATAGCGAACAAGAAACAATGGGAGGTTTTGCCTTGGATTTGCTGCTCTCTAGATGCACATTAAGGATTGCCTGCTCCCATTCATTCCAATGGGTGGATGGGGGGACCCCTTCCAGACACCATAACCCGGGACCCCCTGACTCAATCTTAACCAAACTTGGGGGTTCTTTCAAGTATGATCCCTCCAAACTACCCTGAAAGTTTGGGATCTCTAACTCCAAAAATGCCCCCTTGGAGCCGCGAAAAACTGTGAATGAGCTTTAAATGGCTTTATTCAGCCGAATTTATTTGGGAACGCCGAATTTCATGCCAAATTCCACGAATCTGAATAGGGGGAGTTTGGACTTCGGCATTTCCTGGATAAAAACAGGCCAAATTTTGCCGAATCCAAATTTTACCGAATTTTTTTTCAACAGCCCTATTGAGGATGTCAAATATTGTTTTGATGGTAGAATCACTCAGCACCTGCTAATTATAAGGCAGCCATGCCAGAAAATTACAATTCGATTAGGGAATACTAATGAGAGGTAAATGTTCTTATGGTTTAAGCATCCAGTGCAAGGGCCTTCAGCCATCTAAATAGGATAATGACCCTATTCCTTACCTATTTATTTCGAACACAAATTTCATCTGTGATTTCTCCCAACCTGTCCTGGGATTTCATGACACACCTTGCCAGATACCTTAAAGCTTAAAGCATAAACATTTGTGGCTTTCTGAAAATGATATTTCACTTTAATGCTAGCCCTGAACATGACATTGTGGTTTATACCTCATTTATATTTCAGCAATTACCTCAGTCCTTTAGCTATAGAGCAACGATTCACTGAACCATTCATTACAGTAAAAGTACAAATGAAGATTCTGGCTCTAGTTAACCTACTTACTACCTAAGTAACAGTCCATTCCTGAGCTTTCGCTGTTGTGGTGCCTCCTAAGCCATTCCATGGCCACTGAAAACTCGAAACAAGCCTTTTAAAGGCTTTTTACTTTTAAAATAGGGCTTTTCACTCCATTAAGAATAGTGAGACTGTGCCTGATAAAAAGCAGGCGCAGCCTCGTTCTTCTCCCTGCCAGCGTACCAGGGTGAAAGGGGACAGGAGGCTGCCTACAGGCAGCCCCCCCGGAATCCCCCCCATGATGCCGGAACTCTGGCATGGGCCTTTACACTGGTGGGACGCTGGTGGAAGGCCCCATTAAAGCAGCGTAGGTAGCCCAGATGCTGGCGTGGGGGCCCCCAACACTGGCACAGCCCCTTCCTGATCTCCTGAGGACTTTTGTCCTCAGAAGTCAGTAATGTGCTGTTAGTGTCATATATGTTACTGTTCCATCTAGGAGGTCTTATACAGTGAGGGAAAAAAGTATTTGATCCCCTGCTAAATTTGCCCATTTGCCCTCTGACGAAGAAATGACCAGTCCATAATTTTAATGGTAGGTTTATTGTAGCTGTGAGAGACAGAATAACAACAGGAAAAACCCCAGAAACCCAGAAGACAAAAGTCAGAGATTGATGTGCATTATAATGAGTGAAATAGATATTTGATCCCCTATCAACCAGCTGGGTTAGGGTTAGGGTTCTGCTGTCGACAGAAGCAATCAATCCATCAGATTCCAAACTAGCCACCATGACTAAGACCAAAGAGCTGTCCAAGGATGTCAGGGACAAGATTGTAGACCTGCACAAGGCTGGACTGGGCTACAAGACTATTGCCAAGCAGCTTGGTGAGAAGGTGACAACCCTAACCCTAACCCTAACTGTCAACCTCCCTCGGTCTGGGGCTCCATGTAAGATCTCATCTCGTGGAGGTGCAATGATCATGAGAACGGTGATGAAGCAGCCCAGAACTACACAGGGGGAACCTGTCAATGATCTCAGTGCAGCTGGGACCATAGTCACCATGAAAACAGTTGGTAACACACTACGCCGTGAAGGACTGAGATCTTGCAGAGCTCGCAAGGTCCCCTTGCTCAAGACAGCACATGTACAGGCCCGTCTGCAGTTTGCCAGTGCACATCTGAACGACCCAGAGGAGAACTGGGTGAAAGTGTTGTGGTCAGATGAGACCAAAATCGAGCTCTTTGGCATCAACTCAACTCGCCGTGTTTGGAGGAGGAGGATTGCTGCCTATGACCCCAAGAACACCATCCCCACCGTCAAACATGGAGGGGGACATATTATGCTTTGGGGGTGTTTTTCTGCTAAGGGGACAGGACACCTTCACCACATCGAAGGGACGATGGACGGGACCATGTATCGTCAAATCTTGGATGAGCACCTCCTTCCCTCAACCAGGGCATTGAAAATGGGTCGAGGATGGGTATTCCAGCATGACAATGACCCAAAACACATGGCCAAGGCAACAAAGGAGACGCACATTAAGAAGGCAAGAAGAAGCACATTAAGGTCCTGGAGTGGCCTAGCCAGTCTCCAGACCTTAATCCCATTGAAAATCTGTGAAGGGAGCTGAAGGTTTGAGTAGCTACACATCAGCCTCGAAATCTTACTGACTTGGAAAGGATCTGCAAAGAGGAGTGGGACAAAAAACCTCCTGAGATGTGTGCAAACCTGGTGGCCACCTACAAGAAACGTCTGACCTCTGTAATTGCCAACAAGGGTTTTGCGACCAAGTACTCAGTCATCTTTTGCAAAGGGATCAAATACTTATTTCACTCATTATAATGCACATCAATCTCTGACTTTTGTCTTCTGGGTCTCTGGGGGTTTTTCCTGTTGTTATTCTGTCTCTCACAGCTACAATAGACCTACCATTAAAACTATGGACTGGTCATTTCTTCGTCAGAGGGCAAATGGGCAAATTCAGCAGGGGATCAAATACTTTTTCCCCTCACTGTACACACCACCATCTAAGAGTAGTGTGCAGAAGGGCTTGTATTGGGTGCTATCCTGTTGCATTGGTCATTAACTAAATAACTTCTCAACTATGATCTTAGCAAGCACACAGGATTATGTTATAATTGAGTCCATGTTGCCTGAAAGGCTTTCACTATGGTCTTGTTCACAAAAAAACCAAAAAAACCCTATTAATTTCAATGCTGAAGAAAGAGGATAAATTTATTAATTTAGGAAATTCATAGGTCACCTATCCAGAGAAAGCTAATAAAACAGTAACAAAACAGTAACACCATCAGATGTAAAATCAAATAGAATTGTTGATCACCATCCCCTGAACCTATGAAAGGCATAAAACAGCAGAAGCAATTTAAAGAAACAATTGGTTTGGGAAGATATTTAAAAAGTAGTTATAAAATAGCAGTATGCATAATGAACAATGGTAAGAGCAGTGAAATCAGATGTGTGTGTGTGTGAAGTGCCGTCAAGTTGCAGCCGACTTATGGCGACCCCTTTTTAGGGTTTTCATGGCAAGAGACTAACAGAGGTGGTTTGCCATTGCCTTCCTCTGCACAGCAGCCCTGGTATTCCTTGGTGGTCTCCCATCCAAATACTAACCAGGGCTGACCCTGCTTAGCTTCTGAGATCTGACGAGATCGGGCTAGCCTGGGCCATCCAGGTCAGGGTGCAATCAGATATAGGTTATAAAAATTTCCCTCCCCAGACTCTGCCCCAAATTTTCAGGAATTTCTCAAACCAGAGCTGGCAACTTTAACTACTGAACATTCTTCCTCACCCGCTTTCCCACTAGGTCAGTCATTCTTGCACCTGACCCCGCCCCCATCCTTGTTGGCTTTGTGTTCATTTACAAGATGGGGTGCTGGACTTCTTTTTGAACCCTGTTAAGTTCTTACTTTCAGTGACATCTTGCTAACAAATTCCAGAATGGGAGTCATTGTAGTAATTTAAGTTAGACAGACTGATCAAAGAATATTTTTTTGTGAATTAGAGCTCACTTTGCCAGATACAGGAAGTGAATCTTGCATTGATAAAAAAAAAATCACATGTAGGGGGCAGAGGAAAAAACAGTAAACAGTGTGTCCAAAGGTTGTGAAATATAAGAAGCCATTTAATTTCATAGCCTTTTAACCTTGTTTACATTTTTGTACCCTTGTGTGTATATAAAATCCTCTGGTTAAGGACAATGTGGCAATATCCGTGAAACCTGATTTATTTATAGGGTTGCCAGGTCCCTCTTCATCACCGGTGGGAGGTTTTTGAGGTGGAGCCTGAGGAGGGTGGGGTTTGGGGAGGGGAGGGATTTCAATGCTATAGAGTCCAATTGCCAAAGCAGCCATTTTCTCCAGGTGAACTGATCTCTATCGGCTGGAGATCAGTTGTAATTGCAGGAGATCACCAGCAGGAGATCGCCAGCTGCCACCTGGAGGTTGGCAACCCTATTTATTTAACATATACATACATATACATATACATATATATATATATATGTGTGTGTGTGTGTGTGTGTGTGTGTGTGTGTGTGTGTGTGTGTGTGCTGTATCTTCTCAGACTCAAGGCAGCCAACAAAGTAGATAAAGACAAAAAAAAAATCACAACTGTCCAGCAGCAAGTTAAAAGCAATGCACAATTAAATCATATAGTTAAAATGCAGCTGAATCTGCCAAAACAGTTTACCCTCCACCAAGAACCCTCTGGAATAAAACGTTCTTATGTCGTAATAAATCTCTTAAGTCTTTCAGGTGCCACAAGACTCTTAGATGATCTTGTTAGCGGTGAATTTAAAGGCCAGTTAATGATCTGTGTGGAAAAAAGTATTTCCTCCAATGTTATTTTTCCTCATAACTATTTGACTTAGTGCCTCTATGGGGAAGAATCAATGGGAGGAGGAGGAGAAGGAGAAGCAATTTAAAGTTGGTAAATACGAAGTATGAAAAGCTTACTTTAAGATTGGATTTGAAGTTTTGTACAGCACATCTAACTCTCACCAGGACATCCTGAAAAGCAATTTGTGGCAACTGTGCACAGCTGCTCAAGGCTAAAGGGCCTACCTGGAACAGTTCCAGCTGGCAAAGTATTAAAAGGCTAACAGGACAGAATAGAGTGGAGTTTGTTTCTCCCCACAAGTATAATACCAATGTTGCTAGGGTCTTAGAAACTTCAAATCTGAAGGATACTGGAATCTGGTCACAGAAAAATAAATCAATAAGTAATTGTTTTATTTCTCTGGTTATTTAATTTCTTGAAGGTTCAGCTATTTTATCCATTAGGGGGAAAAAACTGAATTTATATTGTTTTCTGTTTGTGGCAATGCACGCTCTGGCACTGATTGGCTGAGCAGCTGTGAATGTCAGAATCTTCATTTGCTCTCAGAACTAGGGCTGTTGAAAAAAAAATTCAGTAAAGTTCGGCTTCGGCAAAATTAAGCCCTTTTTAATTCAGGACGTGCCGAAGTCCGAACTCCCCCGCTTTGGATCCGCAAAATTCGGCGCGAGATCTGGAGTTCGGGGGGAAATTCGGCCGGGTCTTTGAAGTGCTGGGCGCTGCCTGCCCAGGCGGCACCCACCACTTCAAACCGAGAGGTTTGGGTTGGGAAGGGGGCGGGGGTCTTTAAAGAGCCCCCCCCCCGCGCGCCTTCATGGTGCTTCCATGAAGGCGCGCGGGGGGCTCTTTAAACAGATCTGCGCCTTCCAGCTGGAAGGCGCAGATCTGTTTAAAGCACCCCCACGCACCTTCAGGGAAGCCCCGTGAAGGCGCACGGGGGAAAACAGATCTGCGCCTCCCAGCTGGAAGGCACAGATCTGTTTAAAGCGCCCCTCGCGTGCCTTCAGGGAAGCCCCGTGAAGGTGCGCAGGGGGGGGGAAACAGATCTGCGCCTCCCAGCTGGAAGGCGCAGATCTGTTTAAAGTGCCTTGATGGAAGGCAAGAGTCCCTGGAGCCTAAGTGGGGTGTTTAAAGACCCCCCGCCCGGTTTCCCGGGAAAGTGGGCGCTGGGTCTTTAAAGGCGGGAAAAGGCAGGTTCGGGAATGCTAAACCTGCCGAATTTATTCGGCGATCGCCCCGAATTTGCTGAATTCGGGGCGTCTTTTTCCTGCCTTTTTTCAGTTTGGTTCCATCCGAACTAAAAAAACCCGAATTGCGGAAAATTCGGCTGTTTTTTCAGTTCGGACGAACCGAATCGACAGCCCTACTCAGAACAAAGCAGTTTGCAGAAATACTTCTGTGAGGGAAAGGGAAAACGTCACTTGGCTGGGATTGGAGGCCCCAGGTTCTAGGGTAGCTAAGAGTCATGAAGATCAAGAGCAAGGAGACTGAAGAAAGGACACAGAGTAGGTAATGTCTGAGAAAGAGGAACCTAAAGGAAGGGACAAGGAGACGGGAGGGAGAGATCAGAGGAGGCAGGCAAGAGGCTAATCACAGAAGAGGGCTCTGGAGAAAAGGAGATGCTATAAGTGATGGTGGGAGGAAGAGAGGAATGCTCAAGCATGGACAAGAAACTGATTGGCTCAAGGGATGCAGTGACCTCACCAGCAGGGACCTGGTTTGGGTTAAGGGTGGTTGTGAAGCATAATGCATTAAAAAAAATCTCAGTTCTTGGGTCTTGCCATGCCTGAACAGTGGGAAGGAGACCCTAATTCAGCTCCTTATTGGCATGATTTGGGGGAAGAAAACCGCTAATGGAGAATCTCAGCATTTCCATATTGTTTCTTAGGACAAAGGCATTTGATGATTTTTCTGTGCTCACTCAAAATGCATCGCTATGAACTGCTTAGTTGTGTACGCAGTCTTATATTTCCTTACTTGTGTCTGTGAGATGTGCTAAGAAAAATCAAATTTTCTTATTGAGATGTAAGATGTAAATCTTTAAGGTTGACAAATTGAGATACGTGCAATGTTTACTCTGAGTATGTTTACTCAGAAGTCACTGAGCTCAACGATGCTTACTCTTTAGTAAGTGTGGTTCAGATTGCAATCCAGGTCTGACACAGGCAACTGATGAAGGCTTGTTACTTATCAAGATGGTTCCAGAGTTCAGTTCACCATCTTTAAGGGCTCATATACAGTACACATTACCATATCTTCCCCACGACTAATGGCTCTTCTTGCAAGGGATGTTATTTGTAGCACAGCTAGTTATGTGGAACATGGAGAATAATCACACTGGCTCTCAATGCTGCTAGAGATTGCTGATCACTGTTTTGAAAACACTCCCAAACCATAGCGAGCTTTAATGTGATAAACAGCACAGCGCATATTTGGTATGAAGAATCATGAGACAGAAACAGCCAGAGTATGAATAAGTTGTATGCCACTCTTAAAATAGGTTAAGGAAAACAGGAAGAAAATGGCTAAAACTGCAAGATTTTGTAAGGAGTTCCAATCTACTGGGAGGAATGCAAGCTGGCTGCAGAGAATAACAGAATCATAGAGTTGGAAGGGACTATACAGGCCATCTAGTCCAACTCTCTGCTCAAAGCAGGATCAGCCTAGAGCATCCCTGACAATAGGTTCGTCCAGCCACTGCTTGAAGACTGCTAGGGAAGAGGAGCTCACCACCTCCCTAGGCAGCTGACTCCACTGCTGAACTACTCTTACTGTAAAACAAAAAAGGCTTAATATCCAGCCAGTGCCTTTTTGCCTGTAATTTAAACCCAGTATTGTGAGTCCTACCCTTTGCTGCTAACAGGAACAGCTCCCTGCTCTCCTCTAAGTGACAGCCCTTCAAGTACTTAAAGAGAGCAATCATGTTCCCTCTCAACCTTCTCTTCTCCAGACTGAACATTTCCAAGTCCTTCAGCCTTTCCTCATAGGGGTTGCTCTCCAGACCCCTGATCATCCTCGTTGCTCTCCTCTGCACCCACTCCATTCTGTCCACATCCTTTTTGAAGTAAGGCCTCCAGAACTGCACATAGTACTCCAGGTGCGGCCTGACCTATGTAGTGTACAGTGGGACTATGACATCTTGTGATTTGGAAGTTATGCCTCTATTGGACACCCCAAGACCAAATAATCAAATGATGCCTTACTGAAAGCCAGTTCTAATCACAGCAGTGTCAAACTCTTTATCCTGTTTGGATCCAGTCTGGATTTTACATTCACAAAGTGTCCATGTTCTCTTGCTGGCAGATTGCAACTCTGCACTCACTGCTTGTAAGAAAGGACCACAAACAAACAGAATCAAAGTCAGTAACTGGCATTTCAGCATAATCAAGGCAGGAGGTCCACACCCTCTTCTCCTTTTTCATCAGTTGCCAGCAGAGAACACGCTGGAGGGTCACTGCAAGGGAGAAGGGAGAACTGTAGCTGTGCTCAAATTTCCAATACTGAAATGTAATCACAGCTATTTACAGTCTGATTACTTCAAAATGCTTCTTGGCTTCAAGGTAGAAATTTGTTTTATGGCATTTCTTGGGTCTACAAAGAGTCCCTTTCACATCAGGAAATCTTAATAGATTTCCTTAGCTCCTAAGGCACATAAGACCCAAAAAAATCTATCAAGAAAATCATGATGCTCAAAAATGATTATGGTAGCAGCATGGTAAATAAGATACCCTTCCCTCAGTGAGTACCTTTGAACGATGAGAGACAAAAGCAGATCCCTTAGTCTACTCCCTCCACTCTGAAAATCGGTATGTAGGTAACTTTGCCTTCAAATCTATTCAAAATATTAGAGATTTGCAATGAAACATGTGAAGTAACAATACAGAAGAGAAGTATCTTGTCCTAATCACAGATGACCCCAAACTGAAACATTTCATCAAATATGAGAAATTAGGAATCGCGGCTTTCTAGCTGGAGAAGGAAATATGTTCAGTGGGTATAAGAAAGTCACCCACTGATCAACAATGATCTTTGTCTGGGGTGAAAGATGATCTTCAGTATGACAAAATCAATAAGGGCATGATGATTGTATTTTAATACTTATGAATTGTGTTTAAAAGAAAAGTCTTCACAGATTATCTAGATCATCTTCCTGCAAATACACCACTATTAACCTGAATGCAAGTTCTGTCCAAAGTAACTTCAAATGTTCCAAGGAGTGAAGCAACCCGGCTTTCCCTTGAGAAATTAGTTTGCAATTTAATGGATCTTGCTGTCAGATCAGATCACATTTTCTCTTACACTTAGCTGAAGTTTTCCATTTCTTCTTATCAACCTGTTAACTGTATCTTAGCACTATTTATCAATCTAAAAAAATCTTCTTTGAAAGCCTGCTAAAGTCCCATGTGTTTTTAATATTATATTTTAAATGTTATATTTAGCCAAGGCTTACAGATTAAATGTACTGTACATTATTGTGCTACTGGAATATCTACTAGTTCTGTCAAGAATGATACTGTTATGGCTGATATAAGAAATCTCCACACTTCTGACAGTAGACAATCAGCTATTTAATAGAAAGAACATAACAGGTGGGTATTTACCAGGATATGAAGGAGGGAAACAATATCCTGATCAATAATCATTCACAGCAAAGTAGGGTTGCCAACCTCCAGATACTAGCTGGAGATCTCCTGCTATTACAACTGATCTCCAGCCGACAGATCAGTTCAGCTGGAGAAAATGGCTGCTTTGGCAATTAAACTCTATGGCATTGAAGTCCCTCCCCTCCCCAAACCCCGCCCTCCTCAGGCTCCACCCAAAATCCTCCCTCCAGTGGCAAAGAGGGACCTGGCAACCCTACAGCAAAGCCTATCCACTGGATCATTCAAAGTAAATAACCAGGTAGCCAATAGGGTGCATCCAAACGTCCTCCAAGAGGCCTTCCTCTAGACCAAGTTGCTTTCTTTCAGCTTGTTCCTTCTCCTCCAATAGAAGATCCACTTAATTTGGTGGAAAGTTCCTTAGGCTTCAGCTTTGCTTAGTGGAGTAGTGGGGTAGGGATAAAATCCACTTTTGTGGGTATTAACAATGTTAAAGTAAAAACTGGATAATCATCCAGTTATCTTATACTGAGACACTTACTGTAAGGTTTTGCATAAACTCTCAGAATTCTGAAAACAGGGTGGACAGTAAAAACAGGTCAGTGCAGTAAATAATATCTGTTCTAATGTGTGTAGCCCACTCTACCCCACGTTCCCCCCAATTAGAGACCCTACAAGCAGGAGTCCCTATCAAGAACCCCTTGTCCAAAGGACAGATATCTGAACACAGATCTCAAATGCCTCATCTAGTTGTGACCTGATCTCAAAATGATGATATAAACTTTGTAATTATGGATTATTCCCCACTAGCCAAATGTAGAATCATTTCTAGCATCCGTATATGCAATTATAATGGGGTTTCAGATGACAATGTCATCAGTAGGGTTGTGCATATCAATAAACCCAAACCGAAAATAAACCCAACATTAGCCGTTTTGGTAAATTTCAGGATTCAGGTTTACTGAATGCCAAAACCTGGGGATAAAGCCAAAGCTGAATAGGCAATTCCCAAAAAAGATGAATAGATATTCGGCTTTTTGGGTTCGGCTATTCACCTTTGCTCAGAGGCATAGAATCAGAGTTGGAAGGGACCACCAGGGTCATCAAGTCCAACCCCCTTCACAATGCATGGCTCTTGCTTTTTAACCGTTTTCTTTTTCTTTTTTTTTTGACTGGTTTTGTTAGGGCCCCATAGTTGGGGCCCCTTTAAGATGGGGATCGTGTAATCGGAGCCAACTTGGTCTGGCCAACTTTCCAGGTATATCACTCAACAGAAGACTAGTCTGCATAGCAGAAGAGTCATTAAAAGACAGGGCTCACCCAGTCTTATCCAGAGGGATATACCCGCCAAATAAAAAGAGCCAGCTTCAACAACTGCTGACACCACCAGGCTTCCACATGGATGAGCAATCTCCTTCAGATACCACCTCCCCCCAAAAAAACTGCTGTCAAACTGAAGGTCGCCCTGAGTAGAGGCTTCGTTTCCCCCGCACCGTGACCAGCTCTTGGGATCAGATTTTTCATGACCACAATAAAGGACTGTTCACATGATGTCATTTGCCACCAAAAGGAATGCCTTATTTCTCTTGCATTTAAGCTTTTTCCTCCGTTTGGAAGCTAATTTACATGGACATCATGCAAAGTGACCCAGAAACGAAGGTAGACCCCTGACTTTGAGGCACCTGCCTGGAATCGGCTCTTTCTGCCAGTCCTCAGCAATGCTGAACTTTTGAACCTGAAAACCGATGGACAGCTTGGCTTGCAAATGCCTAGAGGATGGTGCCCATAAAATTGGACCTTTGCTGGCCCATAAAATCGGACCCCGGTCCCAAAGTTCACCAAACTTTGATGACCATCAAAGGAGAGTCTCTTGCAGCCACGCTGCCAGTTTGGGGACTCTACCTCCAAATATGCCTCCCAGGTGCTTTGAAAAAAATCCCCATTGACTATAATGGGCCCGAATTTTTCAGGAAACCCGAAAATAAGCCTAAAACCAAAATTTGCTGGAATGGGTATTCTGCTTATTTCGAGTTTACTGGAAAAAAAATCGGGCCCAATAAACCCAAATACGAAATTTACCGAAAATTTTTTTTTTCACAACCCTAGTCATCAGCCCCACCACTGTTCTCCTGTTCTTTCTCCGTGACAATCCCATGTTTTCCAGGAGCTGATTTCTTGTGATTCTTTTGCAGAACGGCAGCACAATTTCTGTGGAGTGTGAATGGCCCTTGCCCTCTTATTTTGTCCTTTTCTCAAGATGGTGGAAAATACTTCCAGCTGTCAACTTCTGAATTGCTTGCCTGGTTGCCTTTTAAATATTATTTTAAAAGCATATTTGATGTTAGTGCTGTTACGCTATGATACCAGTGTGAACTGGGGTCATTTCTACCATTAAGCAATATTCCTACAACATAATAGTGCTCAGGCTAGAAATAAAATCAGAGACATATACATCCATTGACATCAGTAAAGAGAGGATGAATTCATGATCATAATGGAATAGAACCCCCTGTGTAGATGGGAAAATCCAGGAGATAGTTGACTTCAAAAGCTCAGTATCCACTGGCATGAATTCTTCATTGTAATTCCACAATGATGAAACACCAACAACTTAATTGCAGAGAAAGTCCCCCATGTGGAACCATGCTATGCGCCTTGATCATCAAATGTGGGAATAGTTTCATTTGTTTTGTTTGCTTCCAAAGCTTTTATACATAGTTACTCCAGTATTAGGCCCCATTCACACACTTTTCTAGTGGTAACAAATTCTCATGACACTGTAGTATACATGTGAATATAGGGCCCATGTGGTTAGAGAGAATTGTCCGGGTTCTAAATTGCTCAGCTCCAATTGCTAAACTTTGACTAGATTGTTCCCATTGTTATCTAGACTGCAGTGTGACATGTCCTACTTTGAAAAAACTCTGAGACAAAGTAGGTACCTTTCTATTGGATAACTTTCATGACAATGAACCAAGATAGAATATAGGCCAATTTATCTCCGATTATTTCAGTTGTAAAGAATTCAATTGTAAGGAAAAGTGGTTTTTCATAGTCATTAATCAGAAAATGCATTTTATAATGGCCAGCCCAGGTTTCAAACAAGACTGCTGGATCATTTTAAAAGGTAGTTCCTTGGTCATTCATGTGGAAAAGTGCTTATTATCATCTGAAATTTCAGAGTGGTAGCGTGAGGGAAAATAGATGTGCTTTCCCTTTAAAGAACTTAAATGGTGTTGCAGCCGGATTACATCTGCCACTGATAAAAACATACTGTTATTTCTGCTTCATTCTTAATCCATTCATTGGTTTATGGACTTAAAGGTCTTTAGGGAGTGTCACAAATCCACATGACGTTCCTGCGTGCTCCATCTTGCATTCGGAGCTCTGATTTAGATGACAGATGTGTACAATCATGTGTAACAGCCAGACAACTCCCCAATGACTTCACATCTGAGGAGGCTTGAGAGGGCAAGCTATTCCAACTAGGGTCAGCATTCACTTAATCTCAAAAATATTCCTAGCACATCCACCTGTTTCTGACGGAAGAATTCCAAGAAGGAGGGGGAGTTTGTGCCTGTGGTTTATCCCCCCGTCCCACTTCTCTTTTTCACATCCCCTTTTGGGGTTCCTGCCATCACAGATGTGAGTTTCAATTCAGCACAAGGACTATTTACGGCTATTAAAGGAAAACTGAAGTTCTTAACACATGGTAGAAAGAGGTTATTAAAGCGACAAAACAGAACACATAATAAATGCAGAAGCATTGTCAATTGCTTTACCTTCTACTAGAACGGCCCTTTATAACAAGTAGTTGTAAAGCAACAAACAAAAGATCACACTTCTCCTGTGAAATTATTTTTCAATCATTGAAACACTCCAGTTTCTTATATATGCTAATAAATGTCCGTCATTCGTTTCACACCACTCTTTTGGAAGGTATTGAACGACTGCTATCTGTGAGTCACATTAATGTTGGGAAGGATGTACAAATATCTTGCCCAAGATATACAGTTTGCAGCCCAACTTAGGCCCAAACTAGATATGATGGCTGCCACAGGGCCAACCCGTGGTCACCAATGCCATTTTAGAGGAGAATTTAGACATTTGCGACAGCAGTGACAGGTGATTATTGTAACCTCCCGCACTGCATAGTTAAATTGTGGAACTCCCTGCCCCAGGATGTGGTGATGGCTGCCAACTTGGAAGGCTTTAAGAGGGGAGTGGACATGATCATGGAGGATAGGGCTATCCATGGCTACTTGTCAAAATGGATACTAGTCAGGATGCAATGCATACCTATTCTCTCCAGTATCAGAGGAGCATGCCTATTTTATTAAGCGCTGTGGAACACAGGCAGGATGCTGCTGCAGTTGTCTTGTTTGTGGGCTTCTTAGAGGCATCTGGTTGGCCACTGTGTGAACAGACTGATGGACTTGATGGGCCTTGGTCTGATCCAGCATGGCTGTTCTTATTTTCTTATGTTCTTTTAAAGTGCAAAAGCACCCTCGAACTAAAATATACCGCAAGTCAAGAAGTAAAAGAAAAATGGTATAAAACGTTCTACAGATGGTACATGACACCCAATATGATCTCTCAGATGGCCAGCTCGAAGGGAAAGAAAGGGGCGTACTGGAAATGTCAGGAGACAGATGGTTCTTACTTTCATGTCTGGTGGACTTGTCCAAAGCTGCAAATGTACTGGAAGAAGATCCAAGGTGAATTACAAAATATAACTAGACTAAAAATAAGACTGGACCCAAAATGTTTCCTACTAAGTATAACACCATGGATAGCCCTATCCTCCATGATCATGTCCACTCCCCTCTTAAAGCCTTCCAGGTTGGTAGCCATCACCACATCCTGGGGCCGGGAGTTCCACAATTTAACTATGTGTTGTGTGAAGAAATACTTCCTTTTATCAGTTTTGAATCTCTCACCCTCCAGCTTCAGCAGATGACCCCACGTTCTAGTATTATGAGAGAAGGAGGAAAGCTTCTTCCTGGGAATGGGCTGTGACAGTTATAACCAACCACTCCATAAGAAATTGCAATGGCTGTTCTTGGGTAGTCAAGTTGTCACGGTTTGCTTGTGTTGAGGCATATATATTTTAACAGCCAAACTGAACCCACAGGGTGTTGTTAAAATGGTGCTCCTGAAAGTACAGTTTTTGATGAACTGCCTTTTCAAAATGGTTTTAAATCATGCTTACAAGAATGAGCAACTTTAATAACCACAATTTCTGTTATACACAAAGCTGAAGGCCAGCTATCAATGTGCCTACCCCCAAAAGCTTTGAAACATTTACTGGCTGAGTCACAGCTGGGTAAATGCCTTGATATAGCTGCAACAACAATGCAGAGAGAAAAGTGTCTCCAAAACCTTTCCTGGAAGCAGGCAGTGATTTTGTGAGAGCAAAATTTAAAAATTAACCACATTGGCAGAAATCTCTACATAAACTTGTTTATGAGCTTTTAAAATGGCAGATAGTTGCCCCTTCTTAACCGAGCTGTAAATTGAGTGCCCCCGGCTCTCGGTTGAATCTGATATACATTAGATGCTACATGATCCACTGACAGTGATGTGATACCAGGTCCCCTAGGAAATGGCAATTTAAAAGAAAAACGGAGAGACACAAACATATGAATACAATCAGGTAGACAAGCACAGAGGTTGACACAGACAGTCACATAAAGTAAATCCTCACCACTGTGGTAGCTGGCCTTGGGAAGCTGAAACTTGTGGTTCGGTGTTTTAAATTTTAAGACCAAGGAAATCTCACAGTCAGTGGAGATGAGTTTTCAAGTAATCTCATTACTGTTAATATGATTCCACAATAGAGTTGCCAAATCAGTAATTTCAACTGTAGGTATAGTTGTAATCCAAAACACAGTTGTAGGCTATAACTGTGTTTTTGATTACAACCTCCAGGTACTAGCTGGAGATCTCCTGCTATTACAACTGATCTTCAGCCGATAGAGATCAGTTCACCTGGAGAAAATGGCTGCGTTGGTAATTGGATTCTATGGCATTGAAGCCCCTCCCCTCCCCAAACCCCACCCTTCTCAGGCTCCGCCCCAAAAATCTCGCGCCAGTGGCGATGAGGGACCTGGCAACCCTACTCTTCAAGGACTAGGAAGTATCCTGAGAAACCAGGTAATCTCTCTCACCTTTGAAGGTGCCTCTGCTCTCCAGCTCAGAACCCCCAGCCCTGAACTAGCTGATGCCCCAGACGTTTTGACTCCATTGCAAGATTGAAGAGCTTCAGAAACATCTCAGACCACAGGAGCAACCCCCTCTGTAACTAGGGTTGCCAACCTCCAGGTAATAGCTGGGGATCTCCTGCTATTACAACTGATCTCCAGCCGATAGAGATCAGTTCACCTGGAGGAAATGGCCGCTTTGGCAATTGGACTCAATGGCATCGAAGTCCCTCCCCTCCCCAAACCCCGCCATCCTCAGACTCCGCCTCAAAAACCTCCCGCCAGTGGTGAAGAGGGACCTGGCAACCCTATCTGTAGCAGAGGGCAGTATCTTTAGTTCTTAGCAGTCCTTTCCAGAGTAGCAGGTTTTGAACATGGGGTTGTTCAGTATATATTGTAATCTGCCTTGAGTTCCAGATTGTAGAAAGGTGGCTAATAAATATTTTAAATAAATAAATCCTTGATGGACTTCTTAAGCCTCTCTGCTAGCCTTCAGCCTTTGCAGGACCAACATTCTATGCTCCCTGCTTGTCTCGTCCAGCGCTCCTGGTCTTCTTGGGGTGAGGGGGTTGCCCGGCCGCAGTTGCTTTTGACTGGCACTAGGTGACGATGATCCTAAGCTTTCCTTCTGTGCTGGCATTAGGATCCTGGTTCCCCACTCCCTAGTTCTCTTTTGGCCTCTTGAAATCCAACGTACAACAGGGAGCTTTCCCTGATTTGCAAAGAGCAGCCGTCTGGTGCTTGGACCTCGCTAGCTATCTAAGCTGTATGGGGCTCCAGTGACCGTGGCTTGCTTTGCTTTCAGGGAGCTAGAGACTTCCTGCTTTAATGGCTCTCGTGGGCTATATTAGGGGCCAGTGGTTTACTTAGAGGAGAAATGAGCTGAATGCTGTAAACATTGCAATCCAGAAGCATGCAGACTAAAAAACTTTTCAACTGTTCAAACTGTAAGGAGATCTTGTAATATTGGATATGCCATTAAAGGTTTATTGATTGATATTGATTGATATCTGTTTGCCTCGCCTTTCTTCAGCAAGTTGGAAAGCAGTTTCTCAATCGCTAGTTGCAGAAGGGAAGATGACTGGGGAAGGCACTGGCCAACCACCCCGCAAACAAAGTCTGCCTAGAAAACGTCGGGATGTGACATCTCCCCATAGGTCAAGAATGACCTGGTACTTGCACAGGGGACCTTTTAGTTGCAGAAGGTAGGTTGGAGACATATACAAATGCAAAATAGGCAATCTTGCGATTCATATGCCGATTGAGCCAACTTCAAGCACACAGGGAAATATCCTTTTAAAATCCAAGCCTCTTGCATGGGATGAAGCAGTTTGCAGAGCAGCCATGCAGTTTATAAAATCTGTTTAAAATCTATAAATCCAAAATATCTGTAGGCTCTTAATAGTCACTGTTTTTTCACTGTCTCGTCCAGCGCCTGGAGCTCAGCACCCCAGGTCCCTTTTGAGTAGTGACAACAAAACTCTTAATGTCCACAAGATTACATCTTTATTATTTCTTCACACAAATGCATAAGGGTTAATCTCTCAACTGACACATTGCTGAACAGAAGAGGTAGATGCAGAACATGTCTAGAGTCCGTGAAAAAACAGATGAATTGGAGAACCTCTTTTCTCTTCTGCCCTGGTCACAGTAAAACAAAGGATTTAAATTTTACCCGGGCCAGAGGGAATTGTGGGAAGAAGAAGCTCTGATAGCCAATCCTAGTGTTGGTCTATACTACATTTCCCAAGATTCTAAGTCTTAAAGGGCTACCTAATACAAACATTTTCTATCTAACAACCTATCTTTCTGCTGGGGCAGCACACTGCTTGCTTATATCCAGCCTAAGTACACGTCACCAACCTATCACCCTGGGGAGGCCTTGCACTAGCTGAACTTTAGTCTTGAGCAGGATACTTTTTTCCTAAACAAGTTTTTTCTAAAGGAGAATAAATCTGGACAAAAAACGTAAAGATATTACAGAGGCTGAATTAATTAATTCTTAAGCATTTTTGCAAAATGGTTAACACAAGCCTCCATTTCGAATTCAGAATGGTTTCAACCTATCCACTTAAGAAAGTTTAAACTTTTTATAAACATTCTATTAAAATGTCCTTATTCTTACAGTTGAAGTACAAATCAATGCAGTCGTCTCTATTGTCATGTTATGCAACCATCAACCATCATGTCATGATGGTACTTATAATAATAATACGTATTACTGCTTTTCCTTGTAAGAGTTGAGGGTACTTTGCCTCCACTCTTTAGTGTGTGTGTGTGTGTTAAGTGCCGTCAAGTCGCTTCTGACTCATGGCGACCCTATGAATGACAGTCCTCCAAAATGTCCTATCTTTGACAGCCTTGCTCAGATCTTGCAAATTGAAGGCTGTGGCTTCCTTTATTGAGTCCATCCATCTCTTGTTGGGTCTTCCTCTTTTCCTGCTGCCCTCAACTTTTCCTAGCATGACGGTCTTTTCCAGTGACTCTTGTCGTCTCATGACGTGACCAAAATACGACAGCCTCAGTTTAGTCATTTTCACTTCTAGGGTCAGTTCAGGCTTGATATGATCTATAACCCACTGATTTGTTTTTTTTTGGCAGTCCACGGAATCCGTAACACTCTCCTCCAACACCACATTTCAAAGGAATCTATTTTCTTCCTATCAGCTTTCTTCACTGTCCAGCTTTCACACCCATACATAGTAATAGGGAATATGATGGCATGAATTAATCTAGTCTTGGTGGCCAGTGACACATCCTTACACATCAAAATATTTTCTAGCTCCTTCATGGCTGCCCTTCCGAGTCTCAATCTCCTTCTAATTTCTTGGCTGCAGTCTCCCTTTGGGTTGAACTATACTCTTTTAGTAGTATTGTTATAAAATGGCTAGCATCATTCCTATACTATAGACAAAGGGACTGAGAGAGGCCTTTTATGCAGGGATGGTTCCCTGTGGTCACCCCCACCGACTGCAGGGCTCCCTTTTGATTTTGCATGTCTTTTCCACCTGTCAGAGGTCGCCTAACTATCTCCGCGCGTTTTGCCTGTGTTTTCCAGATGTTGTTTTAGCCAGAGTTTTTTTACAGTCAAGAAAAATATTTTGTACAAGTAAATTTTTCCACAAAACGAAACTGCACTATGACTGAAAAATTTAACATAGCTGCAAAAAGAAATACCTATTTGGTTTGCTTTGCTTCTAATGAAAGCTTTTTAGTAGCAGCTTTTCTCTGTGTGTATTAGATGATTTGTGGAGGAGAAATATGCATCTAGTAGGCATGTTCTGTTTTGAAACCATACTCATTTTTAAAGCAGAGAACTTCCATACAAATGTCACGTAATGAATGTTGTAATAGGCTTGAATTAGGTAACCCAAGAAAGAGGTGGTCATGTAGGGTGGGCACAGCAAGACATTAGTAAATCAGGCACTAAGCATTTGGCACCCAGTAAGCAGTGTTACATAGTGGGCAAAATTGGTGTTTGGAAGCCTGAAGTCAAATGCTCTTTCACACACAGCTTTCTATCATAATTAGGATTCCCAACTCTGGGTTGAGAAATACCTGGAGATTTTGGGGGGTGGATCCTGAGAAAGGCAGGGCTTGGGGAGGGGAAGGACTTCAATGGGGTATAATGCTATAGATTCCACCTTCCAAAGTGGCCATTTTCTCCAGGTGAACTGATCTCTATCGCCTGGAGATCAGCTGTAATAGTGGGAGATCTCCAGCCATCACCTGGATGCTGGCAACCCTAGTACCAATTGTTAATTAAAAACAGCAGACTATGAGAAAGTACTAAGCAGGGGCTGAGGAAAACTGTGGTGCTGTGGCTGCTTTTCTAGAATCCCAAAACCCTCCACAGGCTACTGGGACAGCATAGTGATTGGCAAAATGTTGTGCACAGAAAACTGATCGAAACAATCTTCACCAGTAGATGGAACTGTGTGGTTCTGCTGACTCCTTACAGATAGGGTTGCTAAGTCCCTCTTTGCCACCAGTGGGAGGTTTTTGGGGCAGAGCCTGATGAGGGCGGGGTTTGCGGAGGGGAGGGACTTAGCAACTATAGAGTCCAATAGAGTCCAATTGACAAAGCGGCCATTTTCTCCAGGGGAACTGATTTCTATCAGTTGTTGGAGATCAGTTGTAATAGCAGATCTCCAGCCGCCACCTGGTGGTTGGCAACCCTACTTATAGAAGATACCCCTCCTGCTGGCCAAGCTGTACTGTGAAAACAGTGAGACTCCAAAATACCCGAGATGAATGATCTTTTATGACTGTAAGTTTTTGAAGTTGGGTGATTTATAATGACTATGCTAAATAACGTGGCATTTTCCATTCATTCTCTGGTTCGTTCATGTGCAAATGCACACCTGTAAAACCAAGGGGTTCAGCGAGTGCAAAAACTGCCGTGCTTAGAAGAGACAGCAGAGAGCTTGTGTTTGAGGTTGCCAGGCAAAGGTGTGAAGCTCATAAAAAGAAATCCCCAAAGGACCTAAGGAATAAAACTGGAACAGTGGGAAGTAGATTGGATACCTGTTATATATAATTATGTCTAGGTCTCTTGTGGTGCAATACCATTACGTTTGTGCCATCAATGCTAAACACATATGCTCGCACAAAGCATGCTGTAGGATTGCTTTGTTCTTTTTCTGCAGAGCACGGAAGGTTTAAGAGGAACCTTTGAAAAATGTTTAATGCTTTTCCTTTTTGAATTTGCACTAAAGACTTTTCCAGATTGGGGAGGGGGAACCCCACAGCCTTTTATGTGAAGCACTACCCTTAGCAGAGAGGTCCAATAGTCGCACAATAGTCAGTTCCACATCACGGGCTGGAGGCGACCAGCCATGTCATGGCAGGGGAGGATAGTTCTGCTGAATAGAGAGGGACATGTTGCTTTTTCAATTATTTTTCAAGGTTCCTTTCTATAAACGTTTCCATCCAGTCAATTCCAACAGGTTCTTTAAATGTCCAGGGATAGGAAAGTATTATAGGAGTTGGCTTTTGGGTTTTTGTTTCTTAAAGTAGTGGCTCCTGAGTGCTGCAGCATGGGACTGCATACGTATTATTAAAGAAAACTTAGAATACTAATATAGAGGTATAAAAACATATAAGTATAATAGAATTAAAATGCTTATTTTCCTTTACTTATATATTCAAAGTAGATATTATTGTGTTAGGACCTAAGGTACTAATAAGCATAATCAAAACTAGATATTTGATAAGTGTGGTGGTGTGGAGCAATGGACTCTAATCTGGAGAACCAGGTTTGATTCCCCACTCTTCCACATGAGGGGCGGACGCTTCTCCGCTGGGTGACCTTGGGCTAGTCACAGCTCTCTTAGAGCTCTCTCAGCCCCACCTACCTCACAGGGTGTCCTGTTGTGTGGAGGGGAAGGGAAGGTGATTGTAAGCCACTTTGATTCTACCTTAAGTGGCAGAGAAAGTCAGCATATAAAAACCAACTCTTCTTCTTCTTCTTCTTCTTCTTCTTCTTCTTCTTCTTCTTCTTCTTCTTCTTCTAAAAAGGGCTTGTTAATGAGTGGTAGTTCCAGTGCCTATTCAGGCACGCTTGATTTAATGTTATGTCTGTGCCAGAGATGGTATGTATGTTTTGTGTTTGTTAATGTTATATTGAATTTTAAATTTTTTTAAAAAAAAAGAGCTCCCATTTTGCTATAAAAACAAAGAATATTTTTAAAGTGTAAAAAGCTCCTATTTAAAAAAATAATTAATGTGGGCATGGAAGAGGTGGGTAGCAGGAGGTTATCATCCAGAGATGTCCAACAATGGCTTATGATATCAGCGTCCCCAAGGTTGCTGCAACATTCACAATTGGGACATTGGTGCCTGCAGGGGAAGAGCTCTTTTTTTGCCAGCAGCACCAAATAGTATTTCCAGTCCTGTAAAAATTTAGTTTCTGCGCAGAAGAAGCACCAGCTGGTGGTTCAGGGCCCCCTGGATTCTTTCCAATAACTTAGCAACTACTATGCTTTTAATAGTCTGGATTCTAGAAAGGTCTTAAAAACTGTACTGGGATTCATACTGGTTTTTATTTGCCAATGAATCTTGGGTTGCATCCACATGGGTGTTTTGGTCTGGTTTAGATGGTAATGTGAAACAGGTTTTTCTAGCTTTCCCACTTCATCTTGTGGCATTGATTCACCTTCTGGTTTTCCTCCAGCTTTGCAGCTTTACTGTGATCATAGAGTTGGAAGGGACCACCAGGATTATCTAGTCCAACCCCCCCGCACAATGCAGAAAATTCACAACTACCTCCCTCCCACACTCCCAGTGACCGCCACTCCATGCCTAGAAGATGGCAAAAAACCCCCAAACCCTCCAGGATCCCTGGCCAATCTGGCCTGGAGGAAAATTGCTTCCTTACCCCAAAGTGGCGACAGACACTACCCTGGGCATGCAAGAAAAGTCCACGAGAGCCAAACACCGATGAAGAGAAACAAGCACTTTTGAAAAGATGGCCGCAAGCCTGGGTGAAAGCCCTTTTGGATGGGAACGTACAGATCTTTTCTGTTCCCACCCACACTGGCACCATTTCCCCTGCCCCACTCACCCCGGGGCTGCCATCTCCCCTTGCACCATTATAGGGTGTGTGTGTGTTTTTTTGGGGGGGAAGGTGTCTTGATTGGTAATTAAAGTATTGCTATAGTGCTATAATGTTATACCAATATGTCAATTATCAATTAAGAAACAAACTTGAAAACAACATCTGGTGATGGATGGGCATGGTGGCCGTAGGGAGCTGGGGCAAGAAAAGTGTGGGGGAACCTGCCATTTGAATGCTCTGTTGTTGCAAATGCTTTGGCATTCACAGAAGAAACGAGAACCCTGGTTCTGTATGAAACCAGTCTTGGTCAAGATTACTTAAATACTACTGGTGGGGGGGAGAACAATGCAAAAGGCAATCTGATTTTTGTTTTGTTTTTTAAAAAACTGTTCTTTCCATCCAAACCCGCACATTTTTATCTGTAAGTTGCCAATTGTACACTTGTTATGGAAGAAAAGAGGAAGTATCTTTGTATATTGTCCTTGGCATTTTTTCTACTGGCTCATAAATAAAGGTATCCTGTTTCACATAATGTACTGACCCAGAGGAAGTTGGAGTCTCTTCTTTCTAGGTCTGCAGAATGAAAGCACGCAACCGCAATGACTGCATTAAGCAACTCTTATTGTAGTGTTTATATGACAAGAGTTTCACTTTACTGATTGCTAGGGAAAGAGACTTTGCAATTAAGAGTTTTTAAAAAATAAATGTTTAGTTTCAAAACAACACAAAAAGCATCAGACACAAACACAACAATCAGTACACACTACACACAATACGCACAACAGTACATTGACTAAATTAAACAATAAACTCCTAATCTACTATTCAACATACATTTCTCTGGGGGAATCTATATCATTTTTTACCTTCCATTTTACTCTAAATTGCAAATTATGGTAATGAAAATCTCCTTAAAAGGGGGGAAAAGACACCAATCCATATTTTTTTACTCATACCTTACATGACTATTATTTCTGTCACTATATGTGATTAAGCAATGTTGTTTAGTTTACTCAAATAGAACAAGAAAAAACTTAATATTGTTACATAAATGTTAACTAACTTATATTATTCATAATAGTCTTCAATCGCATAGCAACTGTAACTGCTCAATTTGAAACTCTTAATTTGGAATATACGATTTATAATATATGATGCAAATATAATATATGATGCAAACATGTCTTTTACAATGTGAATTATATAATGTAAATAAGTAAATGCCAATAAGGGTTCTGTTTTCTGTTTTTGTAAATAAAATATATCTTTTGCAATCAAGAGCTTTTTGTATGGCATAAGCTTTTGTGATTCATAGCTCACTTCATCCCATACATGAAGGGGTCACCTGAGTCTCTCCACACACGTACATGGAAACTAAGCAGGGTTAGCCTTGGTTATTATTTGCATGGGCGGTAAAGAGCTATATTGTACCCTCATACTCTGTTGGGAGAAGAGTTGCCAACTGGCGGGAGAAAAATGTCCAGGTTCCATGGGATGTTATTTATCAGGTGAGGCTATTTACTTACCTCCATGCCATGAAAAGCTTCACCCACCCATTTCCACACATTGAGTCTCTGTTAAAGGGGAAGGACATTTTTCTCTGGGTTTGTCAGCAATCCTAGGTGTGATTAATGTCTTTTAATTAATAAAGGTGCTTGAATAGAAGAAGGAGAGTTTTTTTATATGCAGACTTTCTCTACCACTTAAGGAAGAATCAAACCGGTTTACAATCACCTTTCCTTCCCCTCCCACAACAGACACCCTGTGAGGTGGGTGGGGCTGAGAGAGCTCTAAGAGAACTGTGACTGGCCCATGGTCACCCAGCTGGCTTCATGTGGAGGAGTGGGGAAACCAACCCAATTCACCAGAGTAGAGTCCTCCGCTCACGTGGAGGAGTGGGGAATCAAACCAGGTTCACCAGATTAGAGTCCACTGCTCCAAACCACCAATCTTAATCACTACACCATGCTGGCTCTAGAGGATTGTGTACTTTCACACAAAGGCATGGAACACATGTACCAAATGACTTGCCACAAGGGAAATTTCGTATCTTCCCCATGTAATATACATAGCCATGACACGAAGTACCTACATTGGTGTCACTGATATTTATGTACATTCTTTATTGAACTCACATTAACCACAATGTATACAGAAATTTTCCATACCATGTATGCCTACTTTGCTTTGAAACAGAATGGAGATAATGCTTGGAAGAGTCTCCATCTATATGTACCAGGCCAGCACATTTCCTTGTCCTTATTTTTTTATTTCCTGAATCTCTTCTTCAGATTAGGATACCCAAGCTAGACTAATAGGCGTCATTATTGTCCTGTCCGGATCTCATAATTATTAGAGAAAAAGAAATAGCCATAATTCACATATGCAAGTGTATAAATTATTATTCTCTTTGACCAGTAACAGACAACGCAGACATGCCTCTGGAAGCTAAATTGAAGTATTCAATACCATTACTCTGTAAGTTCAATAACTGAATGGGGAACATGAATGTGCTTTATGGAATGCTTCTTGTATATTAATGAGCTGACCTATCTGATGATTTTTCTATTGACCGAGAGCTGTAAGGACAAATTTCCCCCTTTCATCTCGAAAGATGCTTTGTCTCTTCTGCTAGCTGCATGGAAAGCAGAAATTCAAGGGTGCAGCTTTCCTTGTCCTGGAGATGGGCAAATGTTGGGCTAGCACGCAGCCTTTTAAAGACGTAGAACCTTTTATCATTCATCATTCCATCAGCTGGGTTGGGTCCGAGAGCCCTCCCAGGCTTCTCACCTGATCAGCTAATGATAATCGCCTGCCATTCAATCAGACCCTTACAGAATCCCAGTTGTTCCAAGTAACAACACCTCTGTCATACCTTGATATAATTTCAGTTTGTTCCCCTTTTGTCCACTGGGCTATTGCTTCAAGACACTGCCCCAGATCTGAGAGCCGCATCTGGATATATGGTAAAGAATTTCAGCGTCATGATGAACATACAGATGATGCCAAATGTCAAAGCTCCAGATGATCTCCATTTAGTGGATTGACCTAAATGTTGAAAAGCAACAAGCCTTGCTCATAAAGAAAACTTGGGATTCCTAAGAGCATCCCTTTGTGTTATCTCAGACAAAAATAACTGAAATATTTTATGTATTTATTTATAACATTTATTGGCCATTTTTCTCCCTTGTTTAACTCAAGGCAGCTTACAGTATAAATAAAATATAAAAACACATTTAAAACTTTTAAAACATTTCATGCCCTGAGTTTTCTGCCAGGAATGCGCTAGCCATTGTCTCTCCTATTTCAGTGCTGTATGCTCCCCTGTGAACCAGGGAGATTGAAAGACAGTTCCCAAAAGTCCCTCCTCCTTTTCCAAGCACTTCAACAAAGTCGAATGATCCACAGAAGGATCAAGAAGGATCAATAACATGAATGCACATACAGAAATGTTGTGCTGGATCCAACCCAAGGTCCCAAAAACGGAGGCATATGAAATTAATGTTGAACCAAGCATATGAAACCATTCATCCTTTTAGCATAACAGAGAAAGGGGGAAGGAATTTGTGTCTTCTCTGTGACAAGCAACAGAAATTCTTCATTCACACCTCAGAAACCAGGCAATTCGAGATTAGAAGGGGGTGGTTTTGGTCGGATCTTCCCATAAAGACGAAGCTGCCCTCGTTGAAATGACTAAAATTTAAAATGTAACTAGTGAGGCTGCAGTTTCTTACAACTGCTTTGAATGCTAAACTATGAAGTGAGAAAGGATTATTATAGGTACATACGGAGACAGCAGAAAATCTTGTTAATTTAGAAAAAGAAACAACTAAGGGCAGAGATGTAGAGGTTTAGGAAATGGTAAGGACAAATTGTATACACAGAACACTGAACGGCTTTGTGCAAACAGGAAACTGTACACAATCTATTGTTGCATAATTTATTTTGAGTGCAGAAGTTGCACTTTATTAGCCCAGTATTTGGATTTTTGTGGTACAGATTTTGGCACAAGTATAAAACCCATTACTTATAGCAGAGAAGAGTAGGGTTATTGTGTATGGTGATATTCCCAGTAACCATAGCACTAGATTGCTTCTGGGTACAGATGTTCCTGTTAGTCAGGTGGATGAGACGTCATGCAATTGACGCAATAGCTCCGATGTTGTCTGCCAGAAATATTCCCTTGGCCTTGTAACATCTTGCTGCTGAAGAAAGATACATTTCCTATGTTGGATTTCTGTTTACTGAGCACAGAACAGATGCGTCTCTGGTGAAATCCGCATCCAAGTCTTGTTACAGCAAGCTGCTGATCACCCCAAAAGCACTCGTGTGCTTAATAGGGGAAGAAGGCTATGGCTGAAACAACAGTAGCTTTCCTCTTGCTCTGAGGGATCCAGGTGTTGCTGAATCATGCCTGGAAGAATTCAATGAAGAGGGAAGGGAAAAGTGATGTAAGAAGGGGAAAGTGATGCGGTTCCCCAGGGCAAACGTCTAGGGATTTCGATGTCATTTTTAAGGAGCGGAGTGTGAGTCAGGAATTGAGATGTGAAGAAGTCAAAGACATATGAGTTGCTGTCAGGCAGAGACCTCTGGGCCAGGAATAAAGTGGACAATAGTCAGCTTTGAGATCAGGCTTCTAATTAGTTTAATCTTCTAGCATTTACGAAAAAGAAAGGAGAGTCCCTTTGCTTTTGCTTTTAAAATCTTTTTCCACTCTTCCTTTCCTCTAGTTTTTGATCACCTGTAGAGTTGCCAACATTTTTAATGCTCTCTGCTTCTGTGTCTTTAACAATAGCATGATCGGTAGCTGCTAGCAGGTGATACTGATTATGTCCCTGTCAGGAAAAGTTTTAATTGCTGATTGTTCCATTAAACACATTAACAGGCCACTCCCCTCCCCCCGGTCAGCTGGCAAACCAAGTTGAACAGTGTGACCTATAACTCAGCAGCATTTGGCCTTAAGCTGATGGCATCTAACTGGAGTCAATGGTACTAAATGACTGAAATACAAATGTTCTTCCTTAGTCAAGGGGAGGGGTTTTTGCTGGTCTAAGAGACCTGTGGCGCAGAGTGGTAAGCTGCAGTACTGCAGTCTAAGCTCTGCTCACGACCTGAGTTCGATCCCGACGGAAGTCGGTTTCAGGTAGCCGTCTCAAGGTTGACTCAGCCTTCCATCCTTCCGAGGTCGGTGAAATGAGTACCCAGCTTGCTGGGGGTAAAGGGAAGATGACTGGGGAAGGCACCGGCAAACCACCCCGTAAACAGTCTGCCTAGTAAACGTCGGGATGTGACGTCACCCCATGGGTCAGGAATGACCTGGTGCTTACACCAGGGACCTTTACCTTTTTAAGAGAATCTGACCAAGTTGTGAACTGAGACAAGACTCTTGTTACTTTATCCTCTTAAAAATGTCGGTTCCCCTAGCTGTGTCTTTGGGGGCCATAAATTCCTAGACATCCCTTGTAATAACCAATTCTGATCCATTCCCATAATGAGATCTAAGCACCATGACATCGGCACATGGATGCCATTTTAGAATGTCCTTTGTAACAACTGTGAGTCACTACTGCCTTGCTGTATGCTTTTAGACCATCACTGTACATACTCTACCCTTTCCTTTTCTCTGATTTCTGATTTCCTAAAGGGAATTACAAATGTAGGTCTTCGCTAGCTATTGTCTCTGACCACTGCTCATGCATGCACATGTGAAAATGAAAGGCTAGGAAGCAGAGCGCTTTGGCTTTCCCTCTCTCGAGTAAGGATTCCTGATCTCTTCAAGCAAGTCACATCTGTTAAGCTAACATCAATAAATAAAATCTGTGCTTGCT
Source organism: Euleptes europaea (assembly GCF_029931775.1). Lineage (NCBI taxonomy): Eukaryota > Metazoa > Chordata > Lepidosauria > Squamata > Sphaerodactylidae > Euleptes > Euleptes europaea. The sequence continues at coordinate 24,771,265 of NC_079318.1, forward strand.
AGATGCTAAGCGAGGAACCTCAGACTAAAAAATCTTGGTTCAGAAAATCCTTAAAAGGAGCCACAGCAAAAAAAGACAGGAATTTTGGACAAAGCAATGTATATTATTGATTTGCTCCTAGACTCAGGGATGACAAAAATCTGTTACAAACATAAGCAAGCACAGCACAGTTCAGAGTCAATAGCTCTAGGCTGCTCAGTGTCCTGCTTTGACCTTAGGTTTTCTATTAACCGTGATATGTAGTTCAATTGCTGTTTTGTCTCTTTCAGGCTGCAGTATTGAATATGTAAAGTTCATTTATACTGGCAGGCCCATCCTAAGCCCTGGCTCAAAAGTGTTTAGGATGAGAACTAGGGGCTACGTATTTTGGAGTTTATTGCCAGCAAGTCATGCTGGTACTGCACCAGAGTAACTGCTGCACTGGTACAAAGCTGGGCAGTGTTGGGGTGAGTGTCAGGGGCAGAGTGAACAAATGAACACATGAAGCTGCCTTATACTGAATCAGACCATCAAGGTCCATCAAAGTCAGTATTGTCTATTCAGGCCGGCAGCAGCTCTCCAGGGTCTCTGGCAGAGGTTTTTCCCATCACCTACTCGCCTAGTCCCTTTAACTGGAGATGCCGGGGATTGAACCTGGGACCTTCTGCATGCCAAGCAGATGCTCTACCACTGAGCCACAGCCCCTCCCACAGTGGCACTTAGTCATCTTCATAAGCCCCTCCGGCCATAGATCTACCACTATCACCAGCATAGCCCATAGAATGGCCCCCCAAACACCTCCCTCCCTGCCCCCCAAGCAAGGTGCCAGCTTAGGATGCCAACTCGAACCAGATATTACCAAACAGCAGCAAAAAGATCAGCAGTGCACAGTTCACTTTCAGCTATCAAAAAATCTCTACCAAAGTATAGTTGGCAGGACCCAGTGCACAATTTCTGTTTGAGCCAGAGTTCTTGCTGCAGGATGAAGAAGCAAGGTAGGTTTCCTACCTAAGAGAGCAAGTTTTAAAGCCCAGGACCAACTACGGAAATCCCTGCTTCTGAATGTTCATTAATTTCATTGCAGGCAAAGCAAGCATGTGGAGCAGGAGAGTGGTAACAGATTCTTGATCACAGGCTAGTTCATATTGGGCACAGGCACCCTGGTATCCTCAGGCAAAGCTGTTTAGGGCTTTAACATAAATACTAGGGTTGTGCAAAAAAAAAAAATTAGGTAAATTTTGGGTTTGAATTTTTTTGGCCCAATGTTTTCCAGTAAACCTGAAATAAGCCGAATACCCATACCAGTAAATATGGTTATTCGGCTTATTTTCGGGTTTACTGAAAAATTTGAGCCCATGATAGTCAATGGGGATTTTTTCTGAAGTTCAGGGGGGGGGAACATTTTGGGAGATAGAGTCCCCAAAATTGCAGCGTGGCTGCAAGGGACTCTCCTTCGACGGTCACCAAAGTTTGGTGAACTTTGGGACAGGGGGTCTAATTTTATGGGCCTGCAAAGGGGTCACCCCCATCCTCCAGGCATTTAAATTGTGAGATTGTTGGTAGCTGCTGAATTTAGGCTGGGGAGACTTGCATTCAAAACCACGCTCATCCGCACAGCATTCTGTTTTGGGTGACTTTAAGCCAGTCATTATCTCTCAGGCTAAGGTTATTGTGAGGATAAAAGCAGGAGTTAGGGACTATGTAATTTCTGAGTTTTTGTAAGGTAAATACAATTTTGTGAAGCCAAGAACCTGTTCACCAATCATGTGAATATGTGGGAATCACGCCTTTGTTAGTCAGCCCAACTTTAATTACCCCCTGGACTTTAACAGCAGTTGTGCATGTCTCTATTGCCCCTTGGCACCATGATCACATAAACTATTCTGATGTACAAATGTGCTTTCCGATGACTCAACCCTCAGGGAAAAATATTAACAAGCTGTTGTGTGCAGAGTGCTCGGAATTATTGTGTTTGCCTGGCACACATACTCTGTAAAGAAGAATTGCCAGTGAACAATACCATCAGGATCTGGCTTCAAATAAAATCAGAAGAGCACCTTTAAAAGGTTAATGCTGGCAATCATTTGAAGAAGGCGGCATTTGTTGGATTATAATTTGACATGAGTATCTATCAGATCGAAACAGAAAATGTTCTGGCTAATTATATGATGGATAATGGAAGGTAGCATTTTATTTCAGCTGCCTGTTCATGTTTGTGGTCAGGTACTGGTCCCTGATAGGTAGATTTTTGTCAGCTTTAAGTGTCTGTATTATTCACTCATGCAGACTTCATGCAAGCGGTTCCAGGTAGTTTTTCAGCAACTTCCCATTCTAGAGGTTTTCTGCACTGGGTTTCAGTTTTTTTATGGTTCCATCCCTGCTACTCACATTGCTGAAGAGGCAAGCTGCTTATTTTTCAGTCTCATTTTTGGAATTTAATCTGAAAGTGCCTTGCCACTTCTGCATATAGCCGAGACCTCTATTTCATTCATTCTTCCGCTAACTCTTTCCTTCATTTCTGTTCTCAAAGGGCACTGTGTAAGAAAACCGACTTAGCTGGTTGCATTTTTGGTTTCTACCCATGATATATGGGTATATAAGAACATAATAGAAGTCTCCAGATGTATGAGAATAATATATATTGTTGTATGAAGAATGAAGGAATAGGTCAAAGACTGCAGGAGGAACTAGTTAGTAAGAAAAGGATGAGTGAAACAAAACCACAAACATTTTTGCATAACAATAGCTCATCAATCGTCTGAAGAAATATTAATATAAATAGTGAACTTCCTCCATGCCTGGAGGGCCAGTCCTGAAAATGTCTGAAGTTTCACCCAGGTGTTTCTGTTTCATTTTACTTATTTGCCTGCTTGCCTGTATATGTGCAATTTAGTTCTGGTTTTATTGAACACCCAAAGTAATGTTGCCAACCTCCAGGTACTAGCTGGCGATCTCCTGCTATTACAACTAATCTGCAGCTGATAGAGATCAGTTCACCTGGAGAACATGGCCACTTTGGCAATTGAACTCTGTGGCATTGAAGTCCCTCCCCTCCCCAAACCCTGCCCTCCTCCGCCTCCATCCCAAAAACCTCCCACCGGTGGCAAAGAGGGACCTGGCAACCCCACCACAAAGGCAGAAATGTAAGCAGCGAATGAAGAGATGCAGATTCCATGTCTAAGAAAGAGCTTCTCATGCAGGGAAGCTGGCAGGCAAAAACACCGCTGAAATACTGGGATGAACATTAGGATCAGCGTCACTAAATATCCTGACTAGGAAAGCCTTGCAAATACAATGCATGGTAGCAAACATTAATTATGACAGATGCAAATGTAAGCCCTTGTTGCTGATGTTATTACATGCATTGATGTTTTTGCAAATCTTTATAGGAGTTACTTTCCCCCATCCATTGCATTATTTACTGGGCAATCCAAAGTAGAATTACACCCTTCAAAGCCCACCGTGGTACCAAACTCTGAAACTCTTTTCCAAGGGGAACTCGTCTGTCCCCTTCTGTTGCTGTCTCCACCAGCAAGTGAAGCCTTTTTTTGTTTCATTTGGCATTCCTTCAGTGATCCCTCCTTCCTGAAAAATGTTTCAATTGCTGTTTTTAAGGTGTGTTTTAAACTCTTATTTTAATTGTTTTGATGATGTGTTTTTGTTTGTGTTAGTGGTGTTTTAAGATGTGGCTTTCTTGTGCATGTTTTTAATTGGTTAGCTGCCTTTTTGGCCCTTGTGAGGGCAGAAAGAAAGGGTACAAATTTTGTAAAATAAATACATCAACGTATTAATATGATTCAGTACCAATGTGTTTAATAAATTTTAGTGTTTCTTAGTTTTATTCCAAATTTCTTTGGCTATTCTTATGGAGAAGTGGCAATCAATAAGCAAATAAGTTTAAATCATATGAATAAATCATAATAAATCATATGTAGCACTGTAACTGTTTACAGAGTGGTAAGCATTGCTGGTGTTGATGCATGTGAAATAACCTGAATATACTACAATCGATAATCTGTATATAACTAAAAAAAGGTAAAACCTTCCACCACTGATTCCCACTGCTGTGTGCTAAAGGAAATTTGCCACTGTGTGCAGCTCCACTTCTGTGCACAGCTGGAAAAAGCATTTGAGGTATGGACATGGTGGGGGTTTGCCATTTTTTTGAAGCCAGTCCCTAATGGACACTAATTACCCCCAACCCAACAAGTTCAAAAAAAAAAGGAAGCCTCCCAAAAGTCCCTGAACAATATCATATCTTAATTACCTGACGGCTTCTAAGTTGTTCAAAGGACTGTTTGATCCCAGCTCAACAGTCTAGCCAAAGTTCATGCAGTTTATTAACTAAATTGCTTCTCGAAACTGATAACACCTGACTGTGAGGGAGGAAGATTTTCATCAAGATTTTAAGAGGACTTTTTACTGGATGAGATCATTTATTTAGCTTTATAGCCATCCATTCAGGACAAGGGTAGAACAAGTCTCAAGGTATTGTTGGGAAAGTGCATAACACCTCTTGCCTTTACTCTGGCAAAACTCCACTTTGGCAATTGAATTATATGGCTTTGAAGTCCCTCCCCTCCCCAAACCCTGCCCTTCTCAGTAGGGTTGCCTGGTCCCTCTTTAACACCAATGGGAGGTTTTAAGGGTGGAGCCTGAGGAGAGTGGGGTTTACGTAGGGAAGGGACTTTAATGCCATAGAGTCCAGTTGCCAAAGTGGCCATTTTCTCCAGGTGATCTCTATTGGCTGGAGATCAGTTGTAATAGCAGGAGAACTCCAGCAGGAGAACTCCAGAAGTAGGGCAACCCTACTTCTCAGGCTCCACCCCAAAAAACCTCCCTCCGGTGGTGAAGAGGGACCTGGCTACGCTAGGTGGGGAGGGGGAGAAATAATGGGTTCACACAGATAGAAGATGACTAAGTGGGGGCCATAAATAGAACTGGGAGGAGGGCTTCAGCACATGCCAAAATTTGACCACCCTTTCTTTTATGGTCTCCAGAGTTTTAAGTTGGTTGGGTCTTTTATGGACAGAAGCTCCATGAGGTAAGCAACTCGATGACTGTCAGAAATTAACTGGTGAAGCTTCCCCAAAGACAGCATTTATTGATTTTGTATCTGTCATGCATGCAGCTGTTAGCAGAACAGTCTTTACCCCCGCCCCCCAAAAAGATGGCAAGCTTAGAAGCTGATCCCACGTCCCAGCATGCCTTTGCTCAGCTGAAATTCCTCTTGCTGCATTCTCACAGCAGCACCTTCCATAAGTAATGTGGGTAGCCTTCCAGCGCATGGGGCAAAAGCAGATATGAGCGTGTGGGAGCCCAGCAGAGCCCAGCCAGGGATGAAGGCCCATTACTGCGATATGGTCAATTTATGTGGTCAGAAATGTCTTCCCTGACACATGAGATTCCATGTATAGGATTGATTGTGTGTGTGTGTGTGTGGGGGGGAGATGGGCAATATTATAAATTTGCAGCAGGTCCAGAGGGGTGGTGCTTTGACCATGCCTGTGCCAATCACTTGGCCCCGGTAGATGGCTGATTCCACACATTAACTGTATATCTCTGCCTGCTAGTCCATGCAATTGTTCCGTCCATCCTTATTAAATGTTTATGCATTAGTCAAAGCGTACCAGAAATAGTTTACCTTAAAGAGCGAGTTCTAGAGAATGTGTCTGGTCCAACAGGAAATCATGAACTGTATCCAGATTTGATTATGCTTGTATTAGTAAGTCACAGGAACACCCTGGTATACACTGCACAAAGTACACATTTAAAAATATGTCTGCATTCCATGATGAATGACCCTTATTTTAAACAAACTTCCAAGGGGAGTGTTAACATAGCAGAAAAAAATCTGGCATATACATTTCCACTCCTTTTTTTTCAAATTCTGAAATGATGAGAAACAGAGATTTCTAGGTGAAAATCCTACACAACCTTAGCTGGAATGGTCAGTACCAAAGATCATGCTGGCAGGGAGGCATGCAGAGTTCTTGTATAATAAATTGTTGTTGTACTACAACCCAATATTTATGTCTTTTCCCCTCCATAAAAGATCTCGTGAACTTTAAAAGAAAAAACAGGAACAAAGAGATAAATATTACAGATATCAAAAGAGAATACTTGTTAAGTGAACCCAGGCTTATTCTAATGGGCTAACTAACACATGCTAACAACAAAACACAAACACATTAAAATGGTCTGGGAAAACAGATCAGGGTGACTACATTAAAGAAGATTATCTCAACCACACCAACAGTGCCAAGTTGTTTTCTGCTGCCCCAGAAGCGTGGACCAGAACCAGCGGGTTGAAGTTAAATCAAAAGAGTTTCCGTCTAGACATTAGGAAGAATTTTCTAACAGTTAGAGCGGTTCCTCAGTGGAACAGGCTTCCTCAGGAGGTGGTAAACTCTCCTTCCCTGGAGGTTTTTAAGAAGAGGTTAGATGGCCATCTGCCAGCAATGCTGATTCTATGACCTTAAGCAGATGATGAGAGGGAGGGCATCTTGGCCATCTTCTGGGCATGGAGTAGGGGTCACTGGGGTATGTGGGGGAGGTGGTTGTGAATTTCCTGCATTGTACAGGGGGTTGGACCTTAGTGGTCCCTTCCAACTCTATGATTTTATGATCCTATACTTATACACATTAACACCAGTCTAAGCCTATTGATTTCAGTAAACTTAGACAGATGTAACTCTACATAGGATTGCACTGTGATTGGAGCAAAAATCTTGTCATACAAACTACTTGGTGAAGAATATGAAAGGGCTACATTAGCTTGGGGGGGGGAATACAGAGCCTGAAAATGTTGGCTACTACTACATGTTCTTTATTTTTATTTAGGGATTTATGTTTTGTTTTTCCTTTGCTGAAGGCAACTCACAACAACAGGAAAAGATACAAATCCAACAGCTCATCACTGAAACTATGTAAAATAATAGAAATAATCTTACAGATGACATAATAATATTAATAATAGATAATAATATATATACCGCTAAAAAAAAAAAAAAAAACACCCACCGTAAAACACTTCCTCATCCCACTTCAAAGGTCAAAAGCCTGTTTAGAAAGAAAGTTGTGGCAATCGTTATGAAAACTTTCCTTCCATACCTCTGTCGGGAGGTGTTTCCACCAGGCAGGTGCAGCCACATAAAGCATTCTGCTTCTTGCCAACAGTGATTAATTTGATGGCAGTGCCTCTGATGCATAGAGGGATACATCCACATCTTTTACTTAACTCATTAAATATCACTGTCTTCTTTAATTTTCTGCCAGACATATGTGAAAACAACTTCAATTTCTTTCCATTGGAGCTGGTCTTTGTGGTTTTCACCATATATTACGAGTAACTTTACAAAATGGATTGTTACAGTGACACAGTGCAATATCAACATACAAATAGTATCCATTCATCTTGCAGCTTCTCCTCCCCATTCTTTTCCAAGCAAGTAGGGGGAAAACTTGTCTACATTTCTCCCTTTATATCTCTGCATATAAAAGGGCTGAATGCTTCCTGTTAAGAGATGAAAACTTGGGATTCAGAGGACCTAAAATCGAAGAAGAAAAGGAGGAGGAATCGGTTTTTATATGCTGACTTTCTCTACCACTTAAGGAAGAATCAAACTGGCTTACAATCAGCTTCCTATCTCCATAACAGACCCCCTGTGGGGTAGGTGGGGCTGAGAGAGTGTGACTAGCCCAAGGTCACCCAGCTGGCTTCATGTGCAGGAGAAATATATATATATATATATATATATATATATATATATATATATATATATATATATATATATATATATATATATATATATATATATAAACATATGTATATTAGGAACATTAAAGAACTGCCTCCAAATTTTGGGGGAAGTTCTGCTTGTACGATAGCTGCACATCAATAATGATGAAGAAGTTACTTGAAACCCCACTTTCTCCTACCAGCTCCAGTTGAGGCCTGGTGGAATCTAATCTGGTTAACAGAAGAAGGAGACGGAGAGGTAGGCTTACCAGGTCCCCCTTCTCCTTCGGCAGGAGGTTTTTGGAGTGGAGGTGGGGGGGGATCGCGAGCTTCTGGAAGTGCTGCATCGCAAGGGGCCTTTACCACTCAAACTCTCAGTTTATTTGACAAAGAGTGCTACCAATAAAAAAAGAGTAAAAAATCAAACTTGGATATAACAACAGAAATGGAAAACAAAGACTTTTGTCTGTTTTCTGTTGGGCCTTCCAAACATCATGCTCTGTATAAAGAATACTCCTTCTCTTTTTATCTTCAAAAAATGGCTTCCTTTCTCCTTAGAAACCTCTCTCCTTCTTCCCCCTTCAGCAACATCTTACAGCTGCCCTTCTGGGACAAAAAGCCTTTTCCTGCCAAAACTCACCAAGTGGTCAAAACTGTAAGGTTACATGCTGATGATGATCATAACTGTGTGTGTGTAAAGTGCCATCAAGTTGCAGCTGATTTATGATGACCCTATAGGGTTTTCAAGGCAAGAGACGAACAGAAGTGGTTTGCCATTGCTTGCCTCTGCATAGCAATCCTGGACATCCTTGTGGTCTCCTATCCAAGTACTAACCATGGCTGATCCTGCTTAGCTTCCCAGATCGGATGATATCTGGCTAGCCTGATGATCATGGGAAGGTCATTCTGGTGCATGGAGTTCTGAGCACAGATTTCTATGAACAGGACTTGGGCACTTTCACATATGCCAAACAATGCACTTCCAGAGCCCTTTGAAGCTGGATTTTACTGCAAAATCCGCTTGCAAACGATTGTTAAAGTGTTGTCGAAGGCTTTCATGGTCAGAGTTCATCGGGTCTTGTAGGTTATGTGGGCTGTGTGACCGTGGTCTTGGTATTCTCTTTCCTGACGTTTCGCCAGCAGCTGTGGCAGGCATCTTCAGAGGAGTAACACTGAAGGATCCAAAATGAGACAGTGTTACTCCTCCGAAGATGCCTGCCACAGCTGCTGGTGAAACGTCAGGAAAGAAAATACCAAGACCATGGTCACACAGCCCGGATGACCTACAAGAACCGACTGTTAAAGTGCATTGATAGTGGATTGAAAGTGCATTATTCTGCATGTGTGAAAGCGCCAAAGGACTCAGCAAATCCCAGATACAGGTGAGCTCATTGGGTCACCTGGTGCCTGCAGGATCCTGATAAACTGAAAAACTTTGTTTCATGTTACGTTTGAACTGCCAAACCCAGCAGCTGATGGGTAGCAGGGTGGTGGTGAGAAAGTCTGATTGTGTAAGAAAGTAGTGTCATCATGGGAATGAACACATCTAAATTAATCCAGACACCTCCAAACAATCATGAAATGAGCTGAATCAGCAGGTCAATCAAATTGACTCTATAGATCATATTTCTTTGGATTGCCCTGAATTTTCAGACTTGAGAGTTGAATTGATTTTTCTTTGCTTAAGCAGGCCTCTATCACTTTAGAAGCTTAGTCTTCTAATTTACTAAGAGATGAAGATAACTCAGGTAGCAAATCTTGTGTGTGTGTGAAGTGCCATTAAGTCACAGTGGAGTCTGATCTGGAGAACCGGGTTTGATTCCCCACTCCTCCACATGAGTGTTGGAGGCTAATCTGGTGAACTGGATTTGTTTCCCCACTCCTCCACATGAAGCCAGCTGGGCGACCTGGGACTAGGCATTCTCTCAGCCTCTCCTACCTCACAGGGTGTCTGTTGTGGGGAGGGGAAGAGAAGGTAATTGTAAGCCGGTTTGATTATCCCTTAAGTGGCAGAGAAAGTCAGCATATAAAAACCAACTCTTCTTTTTCTTCTTATGGTTACCCTGTAGGGTTTTCTATTCAAGAGACGTTCGGAAGTAGTTTGTCATTGCCTGCGTCTGCATGGGCTGAGAGGCAGTTCTGAGAGAACTGTGACTGCCCCAAAGCCACCCAGCAGGCTTCATGTGGCGGAGCGGGGAATCGAACCCAGTTCTCCAGATTAGAGTCTGCCGCTCTTAACCACTTCACCACGCTGGCTCTCTCAGCAAATCTCAGGCTTCCATTTTAGTGTGTGGCGGCTTGCTGTTTATGACTTTTGTCACAAAGGCAGTAATTAAGAAGAAGAGGAATCAGCAGGTTTTTGAGCATGCCTGCCAGACACAAAGGTTCTGCTGGTTCATGCTGAACAACCCTTGAAAGGGCTGTGGGAGCTGGAGCGGCTTGTAGGAACCTGCTGGAAAGGTTCTGAAATCTCATCCAAGTTCTCATTTGGCTGCAACTGGCAAGCAGATGCTTTATTTCCATCGAAACCATCAAGACAGCGGATTACGGCAAGCAAGGCCAACCCTAAAGAGAGCACCCCTCAGTGTGTGAACTGTGTCTGTTGGGTATGAGGTATCATATTAAATTTGTTTTTCTGAAGTGTGTGATGTGATGGTTGTTCCACACATGCAAATCATCATTTCATCCTTCAGTAATGAGCATTCAAATGGGAACGCACCCTCGGAGAATGCTTTGTTTTGATCTGATTTGGAGTGTATTGATGTCTAGCATGTCCCTTTTTTTTTAGCCTTTGCAGAGTCTGCTTCAACACAAGAGCCCTATTACTCCCGGCTATTTTCTTGTCCAAAGACAAGAGGAAGCTTCCCAGCTGCTTTGGGATCTCACGGAGTGTTTAGATGGAGACAGTGATTAAACACTCGACCATCCATCATGAAGTCGACTCATTTTTCAAAGTGTGTCTGCCTAAGCTGTAAGAGTATGATGTTTGACATTTAACATCACAAACTGCATGTGGTGGGGTGTGTGTTCGGGGGGTAATGCTAAGTCTACTTCTCCTGTCAGCCATTGTCTAATTTTTACCATTTCAGAAGTTTCTAGGGAAGACTGGTATGGAATACAAAAAAAAAAAAAAAAAAAACCCTGTTCCTAAGGAGCCCTGTGGCGCAGAGTGTTAAGCTGCAGTACTGCAGTCCAAGCTCTGCTCACAACCTGAGTTCGATCCCAACGGAAATTGGTTTCAGGTAGCCGGCTCAAGGTCGACTCAGCCTTCCATCCTTCCGAGGTTGGCAAAATGAGTGCCCAGCTTGCTGGGGGTAAAGGGAAGATGACTGGGGAAGGCACTGGCAAACCATCCCATAAAACAAAGTCTGCCTAGTAAACATCGGGATGTGACGTCACCCCATGGGTCAGGAATGACCCGGTGCTTGCACAGGGGACCTTTACCTACCTTTACCTTAGGGAGGGTCAGGACTACTCAGGTGTATAAGAAAATGGCACATGTAAAATGTCATTAAGAAGGCATGCGCCCAGCTCTTTGCTAATTCAAAGTCTTAAATCATGAAAGAAATGTAGAAACTTCACAGTATATTTGTACATGACCCCAGGAAACCAATCCCCTTCTATACGTGCATCCATGTTTCTTTAGACCACCTACAAATATACCACAGAGTGCTGTAATTGTCAAATACTACAACTATGAATAAGACATAAGCCCCGTGCTTAACTATTTTCAATTATTCCAGGAAGCAATAAGACCATGTGGGAGTTGAATGGGTACCATGTGGGGGAGGAGATAATTGTTCTTCCCCCCCCCCCCAGGAGACTGAGTCTGTATTTGTATTCAACTTTATGGCTGACCAGACAAAATCAGCTTTAATAATTTCTATGTGGTGTCCTCTGGAGTCATCCCGCACAGAAAACGGAGCACGTCTTCTCAGTCGAATCAGTGGATCTCACATTAAGTTCTATGGCAGATGTGTGTGAGAGAGAGCCCTCTTCTCAGATATATATGTAGGGGCAGCACCCAGGGATTGGCACCGTTATATCCTGAAAGAAAATTTGCAGATATCCTGAAAGATATTTGCAGATACAGGCGGGATAATGCGGCTGCAGTCGTCTTGTTTGTGGACTTCTTAGAGGCACCTGGTTGGCCACTGTGTGAGCAGACTGCTGGACTTGATGGACCTTGGTCTGATCCAGCAGGGCTGTTCTTACATTCTTATGTTCTTATTATTAGAGCTGGAAAAATAAATATTTGCTTCAAGCCCGTAATTTTTGTTATAGCTACCGTATATGTTCTATTATATAAACGGGGGTCCCCTAGACCGTAAGAGCAGTTCAGCATCCTCATTTCATAGCTGTTGATATGAACTGAGATTTCCCCTCCACAGGTCTCATTGTCAGACTGTGCTTCAGTGTTCACGCTTATGATTTTATATGGATTGAGTCAAGTTGCCTCAGTCCTTCCTTGTTCCCTGAAACTGCCTTCTAAAGATCCAGGCTGTAAGAACAGAAAGTTCATCACCTCTAAGACAACGGCAACGCTACTAAAATGTCTCTCAAATGCAAAATGGGGTCAGAGGTTTGTCAGGGTGTTGGGAAAATCCTGAGCATTGTCCCTGATAAATAGAGCAGGTGGAGGAAACATAGCCCTGAACCTTCCAGAGAGTTTTTATAATCAATAAGCAGTTGCTGGTTAAGCACAGGAAAGTCTTAGATTTTTTTGCTTTTCCTACATCTTTATGTCATCTTGAGATACTGTCTTGAGAGACTTAAGCAATGGCAACCCAGTTTTATTCCTGGATTTATAACTTTTGCCACTGTAATAAAATATCGCAAGAATGGGCCAACTAATCACTGACACGATTTGCCCTATTCTTGCATAGCTTCAGTTTTTATATCAATGAACCTTTTCTAGGAGGACTTACCAGTGGATTGTTTTATCTCTTTATATTCCAGCTAAGTCATGTATAATTGACCAAGTGTAAGAGATCCTGATCATTCTTTGCTTTGATATTTTGTAAATTGACTGCAGAATTGGCCACAATCATTATCATTATTTTCTAGGCTGTAATCTTTAACAGAGGATGAATTTTCACTAGGGCTTTTTATGCAGGGACGTTTCCCTGTGGTCACCCTCACGGACTGCTTCAGGGCTTCCTTTTGATTATGCATGCCTTTTCAGCCCATTAAGGGTCGCCTCGCTGTCCCCACACGTTTTGCCTGTGTTTTCCAGGTGCTGTTTTAGCCAGACTCTGGAAAAATGCGGGCAAAACACGCGGGAGAGCGAGGCAACCTCTGACAAGGAGGGGAGAAGGCATGCATAATCAAAAGGAAGCCCCGAAGCAGTTGGTGGGGCAACCGCAGGGAAAAGTCCCTACATAAAAGGCCTCCAGCATACTTCCAAATAAGCTTACATGGAATCAGATCGAGTGATTTGGTAATTTGGTAAATTTCTCTGGGTAATCTTGTGTAGTGGTTTAAGCACCAAAGAAGGATCTGGGAGACCCAGGTTCAGATCCCTCATCTTCCATGGAAGCATGCTGTGTAATCTTGGGCCAGCCACACACTCTCTGTCTAACCTCCCTCACAGGGTTGTTGTGAGGATAAACTAGAGGCAAGGAGAACAATGTAAGCCACTTTAGGTCCCCTTAGGGGAGAAAGGCAGGGTAAAAAAGAAATAAATATCTGACTGGATAACCACTTGCTTTGCTTATTCCTAGGGTTGCCAGCCTCCAGGTACTAGCTGGAGATCTTCTATTACAACTGATCTCCAGCCGATAGAGATCAGTTCACCTGGAGAAAATGGTCGCTTTGGCAATCGGACTCTATGGCATTGAAGTCCCTCCCCAAACCCCATCCTCCTCAGGAGCCCCCCCCCCCAAAAAAAACCTCCCGCTGGTAGTGAAGAGGGACCTGGCAACCCTAATTATTCCAAAAACCTTTGCTGAACAGCCAACTCATTTTTATTCTTATTCAACACACAAAGGTTGGAAAAACATTTTCCTGGAAGTTGTAACTTAATAAAAGAGAAAGCACTGTAAACAGGAATGGCCAAGCTAAAAAATAGCTGCAAGTTGATAGTTATATATAGGAATGTTTTTCATGCTTCTGTTTTGTCTGAAAAATAATAGAAAGTTCTAATATCCCCTCATCATTGAAACTTTTGCTAGTTATTCTTTTTCTATTACAATTTAATTTAAAAGATAAGATACAATAAATGATTTTTATTGACTTGAATGTCCAGCAATTACTCCAAGTACTGTGAACTGAGTCTTGACACAATGTCTTCAGATAAATAATTTCAGTATTTGCATTTCCTTTCAAGTCATATGCTGTAGCATGGTAAAAGGTTTCTTCACGCTATTTTTGATAATATGAAAAGGGGCTTTACCATCCAATAACTGATTTTTTTTTTCATTTGCTGAAAATCAGGTCTCCTGGTTTGTGTACTCTGGAAAAAAAATACCCCTAATGTATGTGCTGATATCAAAGTGTGTAATTGCTTGGGCTTTATATTGAAAAATAGGATATGTTTATTGCTGATATCAGAGCACTGCAATAGCCAATTTCACTGCTTCAGTTCCATGACTTTCATGGCTTCTTCCTAATTGCCCGCAAAGTTTAAACTCCTGCTGTGTATAAATTCCACTGAAACCGATGGGACTTGTGAACTGGTGACTATGTTTAGAATCACAGCCTATATTTCCAAACCCTTATTGAACAAAGTGAATTGAAAAACTTCTGAAGTCTAATTTTATATAATTTTAATGGAGGATGTTTGAAAGGTTAACTATAAAACCAAGTCATCTGAAGTACACGCCTTAATCCATTCATACTAAGCGACTTCAGTTAAAATCTGTTGACATCACTGGGGCTAATCTGGAGTCCTCGACCTTAGAACCTACCACTGGGTAGATATTTTCGGTTGTTGTAGCAAAATTAAATAGAAGTCCAGAGGCACCTTAAAGACTGACAAAATTTATTCCAGCAGAAGTTTTTGGGAGTCAGATGCATGACTAAAAACTAGGGTTGCCAACCTCCAGGTAGTAGCTGGAGATCTTCTGCTATTACAACTGATCTCCAGCCAATAGAGATCAGTTCACCTGGAGAAAATGGCTGCTTTGGCAATTGGACTGTATGGCATTGAAGTCCCTCCCCTCCCCAAACCCCACCCTCCTCAGGCTGCGCCCCAAAAATTTCCAAGTATTTCCCAACCTGGAGCTGGCAACCCTAATGGGTGGTGACTTGAGAAAGGGCTTTCTTGGTCATGGCACCAAAACTTTGGAACTCCCTCCCCAGGGAAATTTGTCTGTCTCCCTCTAGCAGGGTCTTCTGTCAACAGAAAAGGTGGGATGAGGAGAAGATACAAGGAGAGGCCTGTGTAACACAAGGGTCACCAGCTCCGGATTTGGCAATACCTGGAGTTTTTTGGGGTGGAGCCAGAGGAGGGCGAGGTTTGTGGAGGGGAGGGACTTCGTGAAGATTATCTTCATTAGCATACTTAACATGTAATACAGAACTCCAAAAAATTGGGGGGGAAAAATACCATAGCCAAGATATGATAAACTCTCCAGTCCTAACCTGGGAAATGAGAAAGGACGTGGAAAAAAGAAAAGCACCTGTAGCATGAACTACCCTTTTGCAAAGAAGCCTGCTCTGTTGGCTTGCTGATTCACTGTCATCTGTAGATGCATTATTTCAATACTAAAATGTACATTTAATAATAATATACCAAGTCAGCTTTATGTATATTAGAAGAAGAGTTGGTTTTTATATGCCGACTTTCTCTGTCACTTAAGGGAGACTCAAACCGGCCTACAATCACACCTTCTCTTCCCCTCCCCACAACAGACACCCTGTGAGGTAGGTGGGGCTGAGAGTGTGTGACTAGCCCAAGGTCACCCAGCTGGCTTCGTGTGTAGGAGTGGGGAAACAAATCCAGCTCAACAGATTAGCCTTCGCCGCTCATGTGGAGGAGTGGGGAATCAAATCCCACTCCACACCATTCTCCAGATCAGAGACCACTGCTCCAAACCACCGCTCTTAACCCCTATACCACACTTTGACACCAGCCATTTAAATGTACACATTCTATCACATGGACCTATCTATGTAAAGCTAAGAATCGAGTACAAATCACCCTCAATTGTGTTTTCTGATAGAAGACCGCCCCAGCCCACCTTTGAAGAAGTGAGGGCGGGGTGAATTTTGGCTGCGGTCGCGAGAATGAGAGCAAAGCGCTGCGCATCGTCAAGCCTGACGTGCGATGAGGGGCGGAGCCAAGGGAAGGGATATTATGGACTGGGTCGGGCAGACCCTCCCTCTTTGGGCCGTCGGGCGGACCAAGCATTAAGCTGATCCGCCCCCTGTGGCAGGAGCAGTGCGGGAAAAGGTGGTTTCATGATTATGGTACAACTCCGGTGAGCACCCTGAGGCATCACTTGGGAAGATGAAGGAGTAACCCTCAAACCAGGACGGGGGCCTCGGTGCCTGGCAGGGACCTGGGACAGGAACTCCTTGAGGGGTGCCGCTATCCTTTACCTATAGACCTCACGGCTAGGGTGGATTGGATGTGGCACACCTCCCTCAAGCACTAAAAAGGAAGAGCAGGAGCCGTACCACACATGACGGCTCAGAGGTCAGCGCCAGGGTGAGTTTCGCCCTAAGAACGGGGATGCAAAAAACAAGAGGAGGCCTGACTCTTCAGCATCCCCGCAATGGCCCACACTGCAGTCAGTTATTGGGGATGTTTTGGTTGTGTGTGCTGCAGATCCCTCTTGAACAATAAAAATAAAGTTGGCCCTTTTGATTATCCCAGCTCTGGTGTCAGCTCTTGTTATTACGCATCCGCGGATAATGTTGTCTGTGTCTCAAACCATGCAATGGCCCATTCTTAACAGTTGGCACACATCTAGAGGGAAAATAAGCAGTCTGGGTGAATTGAAGGTATGTATGAATGTTCCCCCCCGTCATATCTCTACCTGATTATTTCCCCAACTTGGCTCTGTTATTTTTCCCTCTACAATCAATGCTTGATATTGGCTGCAGTTTCTTTCCACCTGCTTTTTTATAACATGCAACTGTAGTATATTATAGCAAGTCAACAGCTACGAATGTGAGAGTGACTCGGGGAAGGCAGGACAGAACCGTTCGCGGGCCAACTGTGCATCGAAATGACAGGCCATAACTGCAGGGAGTCTCTAGTGTTTATCATAAAGGGCTTTCAAAATTTCTGGCAGCCATATAACAACATCGCCCATATTGAAACATTAATGTAGGAACAGCTACCCCTTTGTACCACTGTCTGGCATGGGGGAGGCCATGATCCCAGGCCAAAAAACAACAACAGGTACTATTGCTAGAATCTTTTGCTGCCAGAACAGGGAAGAGAATGAATGTTGGGCGCCATCACAATCCCTATACAAAGTATTGACAAATCCCTTTTGTTACAGGAGGAAAGTCATTTTTGCATTCTAGAGCTCTGTCACTCAGTTGGCTTTTCTGGAGTTGAGAAACATACTGAAGGTATCAGAACAATACTCAACATTCTAGATGTTCCAAGGGTAGTAATGGTATTTGGATTGTCCACTTCCATTTTTTCTTTATTTTTCTTCCTGTTGCCTTGCATCTTAAAACAAAAGATATGCCAGCAGAATGTGTGACTGCATTTACTCACAGTCTTGACTGAAACCCAGTTTCTACCTGCTTACGTCTCTTGATTGGTGTTCAAACACAGGTTTTATGAAGAAGAGTGGGTTTTTATACCCTGCTTTATCTCCACCTTTAAGGAGATAAGGAGTCTCAAAGCGGCTTCCCTTCCCTTCCCCACCCCACAATAGACACCTTGTGAGGAAGGTGGGGCTGAGAGAGTTCACAGAGGACTGACTAGCCTAAGGTCACCCAGGAGGCTTCATGTGTAGGAGTGGGGAAACCAACCTGGTTCACCAGATTAGAGTCCGCCGCTCGTGTGGAGGAGCGGGGAATCAAACCCGGTTCTCTAGATTAGAGTCCACCGCTTTTAACCACTAAACCATGCTGCCATATTGCACTCTATAACATGATCTTACTTTGTTCATTTATTTTTTCATATTTGTTGCATGCTGCCCTTCCTCCGACCTTCCGAGGACACATACATGGGGAAGGGTACATCCAATTTTATCCTTGCACCACTACTGTGACATAGGGTAGGACGAACCTTTGAATCTGGCCTGCCGTCACACAGAGACAGCCATTTGAACCCAGGTCTCTTCAGCCGAAATCCAAAACTCTGGGCATTTTTGCATGATAATTAGCAGCGCGTTCCAGGCTGAATCGACCCGCATATTTTTTTAAAAATTTTGAACCCTAAACCGTCATTCTGGAAGTGACTGCGAAGCCGGCGCATACCTGCTTCGCATTACTAAAGAGCCCATTTAACGTGACCTTTGGTGTTTGCCATGGAGAATCCCTCTCATGAAATCATGCAAAACAACAGAGGCTCGTTAGCTATGCACACGCTAATGGCTATGCAAATAGGAACAAAGGAGCAGGCAAGTGGGTGTGTGTGGAATTTCTCCTTTTGCATCGGGACTGTGAATAGGCATTTTTAAAGCCGCATTTTAAAAAACAGCTTTGAGTGAGCATCAAAATTGACCATGCAAAAATGGCCTCTGTTTACTGCATCACGCTGGCTCATTATGACCTTGCTTAATTATAGCAGCAAGTGGAACAGTGACAACTGTTTTGCCACCAGGGGACGCTGTGCCAGCATCACATTTTGTCATAAAACCACAGCACCTTAGGGTACTACAAAACACATAGCTGATACATATTGATGAGCCTGTATGCAGTAGAGGTTCAGCAACAATACTGCTGTGCAGTGCCCGAATGATAGTCAAACATCTTTGAACCATCTCTGACGTCAGCAAATGACTGATACTCCCCCCATGAGTCTTTTGCAGTCTGCTCTTGAAATTGGCATTGATGGGAGTGATGAATCACAGATGCAGGTGCAAACATGTTTCTTCCGCAAAACGAATCTGTGTCATTTGCAAGCATGTTTTGCCTGTCTTGGGGGAATGACTAACTGTGATGGCTCTGTCTTCGCAGCCTGTCGCTATCTCAGCATTTGTAGTTCATGGGAACAGCAACAATGAGTTCCTATAATTGTCAACACAGTTGCCACAGACAAAAAAAAAATCACAGTCCTGATAGCTTTGCACATCGTATAGCTTAATGGCTCCACTTTGTCTGTCTGCGCAATGTCTCTTTCTAATGGGTTTCCATTATTACTTCGCAGATATTTTGTCCTCTGCTAAATAGCTGCTCTTTCCCAGTTGTAAGTGGATCAAACTTAGTTTGTGGTGTATTCATAGTGAGCGAGGCTCAGAATCTCACGTGAAGCAGAAATATAAACAGAGCCAAGATAATGCATTTGGAGAGACCTAGTTTGCAGTTCTGACATTGTGAATACACTGCTGGCAGATGACAGGGAAGACAGGCTGGATGGGATTTTGCTTAGTTTGTCGAGGCACTGTGTATGTCATAGTTCTGTGTGGGGGCTGTATTCCACAAACTGAGTGATGCTGTTTAGAAGAAGAAGAAGAAGAAGAAGAAGAAGAAGAAGAAGAAGAAGAAAAAGAAGAAGAAGAAGAAGAAGAAGAAGAAGAAGAAGAAGAAGAGTTGGCTTGTATATGCCGACTTTCTCTACCACTTAAGGGAGACTCAACCCTGCTTACAATCACCTTCCCTTCCGCTCCCCACAACAGACACCCTGTGGGGTAGGTGGGGCTGAGAGAGCTCTAAGAGAGCTGTGACTAGCCCAAGGTCACCCAGCTGGCTTCGTGTGCAGGAGTGGGGAAACAAATCCAGTTCACCAGATTAGCCTACGCCACTCATGTGGAGGAGTGGGAAATCAAACCTGGTTCTCCAGATCAGAGTCCACTGCTCCAAACCACAGCTCTTGACCACTACACCATGCTGGCTTTTAGCGTTAGCCGCATATCACACTGCAGTTGAGAATTCATATGTTAGTGGGCAGTATGCCATTCAAATAATTCCCCTCCTGGATTTCCCATTCATACAAGTGGTTTGAATTGATCATGATGCCACCTCTTCCTACTGTTCACCTAAGCCAGTACAGGTATGTTTCTGCACTCTATTGTTTAAAAAAAATTGAGCCACGTTTGCTCACATTGCTTTCTGGCTCTTTATTATTATCATTATTACAGTTTCAGTTGGCCTGAAAGAAAATATACTTATCTGCTCCCACTTCATAGTACTTACCAGCCAAGTTATACATCAGCAAATGTTGGAGTCAACACATTACAGACGGCTAATATCCTTAGGTTATTAAATCCTCAGGAAAACCCTTAGACTGCTAAACATTCTTCTCATGAAGTAATAATGCAGAAGGATGTGAACAAAGAGAGTCTCAGGCTGACATCAATTATCAGTGTTGCCCCATGTGCTTAAGGAAGTTCACTGAGCCACACCAGAAATTGCTTTTGAGAGAGGCAAGATGGGCTTTATTTAGAAGTAACAAAGAAGCTTTCTGATGCTGTGGCCACAGTGAACCCTAGCAATGAACAGGAAGCAGGAGATGGGGGCTGTTGATCAGAAGTCATAAATCGAAAACGATTGGGAATTAAGTTTGGGCGAAGGCATAAATTAAGATGGTTTACCAGTAACTGACTGTTCTGTTGACAGCAAAGAATAATTCACAGTCAGAAAAATTTCGTTGAGATAAAGCAAAAAATGGAAGCTAATCAAAGACTGAAATGTGGTGTTGGAGGAGAGTGTTATGGATACCGTGGACTGCCAAAAAATAACCACACATCAGTGGGTTATAGATCAAATCAAGCCTGAACTGACCCTGAAAGCTAAAATGACTAAACTGAGGCTATCATACTTTGGTCACATTTTGAGACGACAAGAGTCACTGGAAAAGCAGTCATGCTAGGAAAAGTTGAAGGCAGTAGGAAAAGAGGAAGACCCAACAAGAGATGGATTGACTCGATAAAGGAAGCCACGGCCCTCAGTTTGCAAGACCTGAGCAAGGCTGTTAAAGATAGGACGTTTTGGAAGACATTGATTCATAGGGTCGCCATGAGTCGGAAGCGACTGACTACACTTAACACACACAATCAAAAACAGCAATTCAGCTTTCGTTAAATTGATAGGGAATTAACGGAAAGGGTCTACGGCCTGCTCCTCAATACACTCAAGTTGAAACCGAAGAAAGCAGTGCACTTTAATTACATTACGTTTTGATCCCACCTTTCATGTCAGAGTTCAAATTGGCATACATAGGATTCCCAGGAGGTAGGGGAGCCAGGTCTCCCAGCCTAGGCTCCTTATTTCCCACCACTACTCAACAGCATAGCATGTGAAAAAATTGGGGAGGATTCAACATTGTGCTGACATGCAGCATCACTTCTGATGCAAAACCAGAAGTGACATCATTGTGTCAGGGTGACACACTAGGATTCACCCTAAACTCTATTGTTTAACTATATAGCTTTGGGTGACTCCTAGAGTATCACCGTGATATCACCTCTAGTGTTGTGCCTGAAGTGATGTCACACATTGGCACAACACTGAAGAGCTTGTCCCAGGCCCACAAATTCTCCTGCCTGGGTGGCTGGCAACCCTACCTGCAGGTGTCTCATCTAAGACTGGCCAACCCAAGTTGCATTGAGAGATAGTTGTTGTAGTATTCCCTTTTACTTGCAGGTCAGGATTAAGGTACTCATTCCGGTTCCTGCTTTTTCATGTAGTAAGGATGGATGTGCTCAACACGCTGATTTATTTAAAAGGAGATACAGGGATGGGACTAACTGGTTTCAGAACAAAGAAGCTAGTGCAGTCTATAATTCTAGCCAAGAAATTTTACTAAGCAAGGGCTCCACCCCATGAAATTAAACAAACTCACACAAATATTAGTGGGCAGCAGGCAATTCCATTGTAATGTATACTATAAATACCCCACAGTTATAAGAACATAAGAACATAAGAAAGGCCCTGCTGGATCAGACCAAGGCCCATCAACTCCAGCAGTCTGTTCACACAGTGGCCAACCAGGGGCCTCTAGGAAGCCACTAACAAGACGACTGCAGCAGCCCCATCCTGCCTGTGTTCCACCACACCCAAAATAATAGGCATGCTCCTCTGATACTAGAGAGAATAGGTATGCAGCATGACTAGTATCCAGCCATGAATACCCCTCTCCTCCATGAATATGTCCACTCCCCTCTTAAAGCCCTCCAAGCTGGCAGCCATCACCACATCCTGGGGCAGGGAGTTCCACAATTTAACTATGCGTTGTGTGAAAAAATACTTCCTTTTATCTGTTTTGAATCTCTCACATGTGCATGTTCTTTCAGATTATACTTCAGGTGTAAGCCAGCGGGTGCCATCTCCCGGACTGTATTACCTGGAGACACATGTCCCTGCCGCTCTAAACGGAAGTCAAGCCCAGATGCCATGGACAGAGACTCCCATACTAGTGAGAAGGAAGAACCAGAGGGAATCCGTTTTCTCTGACCCAGTCTCCAGCAAGCTGTCATTTTGCAAAAGATGACCAGGCGCGCATGCAGTCCTCCCCCCCCACCTCCTCCTACATATGCATGATTAATGGCCCATCGGAAGCCTCCGAGATATCAGCTCCAGAAGGTCACTCCTCCGGCATTGCAAAAGTGACTCGCCCGGATGCAGCTGTTCGCGTCTTTGTATCCAGCCAGATAATCCCGTCAACGATCGTCTCCTGACTCTCCCGGAATTGCGCAAATCAATAGGTTTAGGCTAGCCCGTCTCAATCACCCCCCTGCCCCACCTTAGCAGCCAAAAATTAAAGTCTTTAGCCACCTTTGTTCGCCATGGGAACCACGAGGGGGTAATCCCATTATCACCAACCCCAAAAAGAATATAACTGGGGTCGCTCTCAGCCATAAGCTAGCTCTCTCCCCCTCCCACACTTGCTGTTACTCTGTCGGTCTGGGTAGCAATGTCAGACCACACAGCTCTCCAGCCTTGCTGGTTGAGCCACGGGAATCCTTACCCCTTCCCTCTCCTTTAGCCGCATGGAACCTCGGACGTCCCCCTACTGGATCAGGTGCAGTATTGCCCCTCTTCAAGGAACCTGCCACATTGGCTAACGTCTCTGTACTCCTACCTTTATTTCTTAGACCCTGACTGTGTGTTGTGTATGTGTTATTGGACTGCTTGTACACATATTATCAAGTAAAACCTTTTGAACTTAAAATCCATTGCTTCAGCCTCATTTTATGGTCATGGTACGGACTCTGGTATACAAAGGTTGCATCCTGCTTAGGTTATGCCCATTGCCGGTTATTGATTTGCTAATTCCCCCATATAAATATTCATAACCGAGCATTTTGGCTAACACAGGCTCAGATCATTCATGTTTATTTTTATACCTCATAAAAATAAAGATGTAGATGCCCCTGGGGGATAATTGTGTGTGTGTTAAGCGCTGTCAAGTCGCTTACAACTCACGGCGACCTTATGGGTCTTCCTCTTTTCCTGCTGCCCTCACCTTTTCCAAGCATGACTGTCTTTTCCAGTGACTCTTGTCATCTCATGATGTGACCAAAATACAATAGCCTCAGTTTAGTCATTTTAGCTTCTAGGGTCAGTTCAGGCTTGATTTGATCTATAACCCACTGATTTGTTTTTTTGGCTTAATTGCTAATGGGGTCTTTGAAGCTAGTGGGGTGGTTAAACATGGGGATTCCAGGTCTCCTCCTATAACAGAAGACTTCCAGCCCACAGCCTCTGGGCTCCCACAGCTGCAGGAGTGTGTGGGGGAGTGCTAACAGGGCAGTACTGAGGTAATTTCTGGTCGTGTAACTGGAAATGCTACTGATCATGACAAGGGGGATCAGGACTATTGTGGAAGACCTCCTGCCACCTGCCCCCATCCGCTGCTGCTGTCTGATGCTGCAGCAGGAGAAACTGGGCTGAAAAGGTGACATCACAGCAACACCATGATGTCATATCCAGTCATGTAACTGATTACATCACATGACATCTGAGATGTTCTAGCAATCCCCTGGAATGCTATGGTTTTACCAAAGAGTTTTGGGGAATTGCTAGAGAGTCCCAGCAACATGTGATGTCAGTTCTGGTTACGTGATTAGAAATGGTGTTGTGCAGAATCATGTGATGTCAATGCCACACCCAGCCCAGGCCCCAGAAGTTCCCAAGGGTTGCCATCTGTGATGTTCTAGCAATCTCCGTAATCTCTAGTCTAAAGCACCTAGCCCTGTCCCTTGATGCTCCCAGAGAATGCAGGTTTAAATAATCCCCCCAGATGATTTAGGTTGTTACCTGTGAGGCCTACCTTACCCAACAGGGTTTCTATGTGTTTAAAAGCCAGTGCAATAAAAGGAAAATGGTTGTTAACAAGTTGAGTTGCCAACTCCAGGTTGGGAAATTCCTGGAGATTTGGGGGTGGAGCCTGAGAAGGGCAGGGTTTGGGTAGGGACCCCTGCAGAGCTTAAGTCCATAGAGTTCACTCTTTGAATATGCCATTTTCTCCAAGGGAACCAATCTCTGTAGTCTAGAGATCAGTTGTAATTCTGGGAGATCTCCAGGCTTCACCTAGAGGTTGGCACCTCTTGAGCTCTTCAAGCATGGAAAGTACCTCTGCATCTGGAATAAAATGGTTAGACATTTATTTCCCTATAAAAATGAAAGCTGAAAATTCAGGTGAGAGGCCTGAAATATCTCTGAGGTGGTCAGGTTCTCGTAACTTCTCCTATGGTTATGGCCTAGAACTGTGGGACATCTAATAACAAGAAAAACACAAGAAAAAATTCGTGCAACTAATGCCAGTACTCAGCCTGTTTCCATATCTGCTTGGGCAACACAACAACCATCAGGCACATCGCTGGTGAAGCAGGGATGCTCTGGTATTTGGGCATTTGATATTTAGGGTATTTGGTATTCGAAATGGCTTCTACCGTAGAGTTTTTGCCAGATACCTGAACATCACTGTGTCACTGGCATTGTGATGAAATCACTTCTGCCATGTGCCAAGAATGACATCGCTGCATTTCCACTGCCAGCGATGATGCTGAGACACTGGTTTAGGCCTCCCCCACTGCCGGTAAGCCTATCTCATCTCTGCGGGTTGCAAGGGTTACCTGGTAACTAGAGTTGCCAGCTTCCAGGTATTAGCTGGAGATCTCCTGCTATTACAACTAATCTCCAGCCGATAGAGATTTCACCTGGAGAAAATGGCCACTTTGGCAATTGGACTCTATGGCACTGAAGTCCTTCCCTTCCCTTCCCCTCCCAAACCCTACCCTCCTCAGGCTCCGCCCAAAAAACCTCCCACCAGTGGCGAAGAGGGACCTAGCAACCCTTTAGAATGCTTTCCTGGGAGTAGAAGCCATTGAGTAAAATTGGACTTACTTCTGAGTAGACCTGCTTAGGATTCCTCCGTAAAACTAATAATACTCAAAACACCTCACGGAACACCTCTGTTTTCCAGAACACTCTGTAGCAGACCTTAAAGTCACCACACTCCAATGAAAACACTTCAAAGGAAGCTTAAGTATGACATTGTCGAATTGGAATTTGTAGCATATTTGGCATAGTGGAACTGAGAGTCAGCAAGTCCTGGGCATGATTAGGTCACTACAGAAAGTGTCGTTCTTTTTTAGGAGCTTGCTTAGTCTCCCTATTTAATCTCGCTAGGCCTATTCCTCTCCACTAGTTATAGTTGAAAGTGAATCATGCCCATCACATGGGCCGAATCTTACATTCATTTGATTGTATTCGAGATTCACTTGTCCTCCACAAAGTGATGGAAAGGACCTAGGAATGTCCCTTGCTTTCATTGACCTTTTGGCTTCACATTACAATATATATATATATATATATATATATATATATATATATATATATATATATATATATATATATATATATATATATATATATACACACACACACACACACACACACACACACTCTCTAGTCTCTGTAATGATCAGCAATAGTGGAGGCAGACTATTTTCTATAAGCGTTTTGCTTTTACGGTGTTCTTCTCCATAGCATATCAAAAACTGTGACATGTCAAAGCGGCTTTTCTCTCCTTTTTGTTCCCTGCAAAATGAAGTGTTACCAGACAAACCATTTGCCTGTGCTAAATACAAACTACTTTTGAGGAGGCGTTAAAAGTAGCTTTCTTAAATTAGGGAAGTACAGTAGGTTTTAAAATCCCTAGTTTAGCGACTTCTGTTATTTGATGTACCTGTATAAATGACATATTCTCATGTTTGAAGATCCATCAACAAAGATAGGAATGCAATACATAGAAAAGCCATTGGCTTTATCAATCTAAGGCTGCTGTCATATATCTCCTCCCCCAGGCCTGGATTTCCTAAACCCCTCTTCATGCAAAGAATATAAGCCTTTTCAATGGACATAAAGATTCCGCAGAGTCTTTTAATTCAGTAATCTTTTCTTCACTTGCACGTGGATTCTCAATTACCATATGGATGACTATGTTGTGGTGAAAAAAAATCCTTTCCCCAGCATTCAGTACATAATCTCTCTTTTCTGTGTCAATTTTCACAGCATGACGCATCGCAAATAATGGGAACGTGATTTAATTTTCAGTCTGTCCTTGAACAGCATTCGGTAAGTCCTTTTGACTGAAATGTACACGGCTGAGTTACTTCTGGGAATAAGGCTCTGGCTATTCTATATCTAACATTTGATAACATTAACAAACATCTTTACCATAAAACTGACAGCATCATGCTCTCTCTCTCTCTCTCTCTCTGTATGTATGTATGTGACTTATTTGAAATCCATGAACACATGAAGCTGCCTTATACTGAATCAGACCCTTGGTCCATCAAAGTCAGTACTGTCTAATCAGAGCAGCAGTGGTTTTCCAGGGTCTCAGGTTGATGTCTTTCACATCACCTACTTGCTTAGTCCCTTTAGCTGGAGGTGCTGGGGATTGAACCTGGGACCTTCTGCATGCCAAGCAGATGCTCTACCACTGAGCCACAGCCCCTTCCCAATCCAGTAGGATGGGTATCATCTAGTTAGATAGGTATTCATTTGTGTTCAGATGATGATGATGGTAGGAAGCAGGATTGTGATCACTGCCGAGCCCTCCCATCTCATTCAAACCTCTGAAGAGAGCCAACTAATATGGGTGCATAGGCTGTGTTCAAAGGTGTGGGTGAATGCGTGGAGGCTGTGGTAGGGAATCAGTGGATGTGATCTTCTTGTTCATTTTTCCACATGTTCATTTTTATACAGATGAATGCTTGAATGGGACTTCAGATACTTTTTGTGGAGAACTACATAAATCCTAATCTTGTGAATGGTTCAGAATATTTATATATTGAGAAGCAGACCAAATATGGTAAATAGGCCTGGCCTGTGGAATGGCTAGGCCATAACTAGGAATGGCAGGAATAGAGCAAGCGGACGTTGATAGGCAGGGCAAACTGGCGAGCACCCTGAGGCGGCATTTGATTAAAGGCCGTTCTGCAACAGCCTATCATTCATTGTGTGGCAGGATGGGAACACCCTTGCTATTGAGCAGCATCAGGTTTTAGGTTTCTGGGAGAGGGGAGTGAGGCTTGGCACCTCGGCATAGTTCATGTATGGGCAAGGATAAAGAAACCTGGCAAAAATCGCTGGCTGAGTGTGAAGCCAGGGGTGGTGTTGCTCAAATGATGGTAGTTGGGGACTGCCTTCCTCACCCCGCCGTTAAATATGTTAACAGAGTAATTCATAGATCGGCCATTTAAATAAATTAATTCCCTCCCCCACCCATTTGCTGTAATCAATCAAGCACAGAGAGTTAAGGTGGGAAAGAGCAGGGATTCGCTGCCTTCCCCATACATTCTGTTTTAAACAAGTGAATAAATACTTCGAGATGAATGTATACTATATTATCCTCTGAGGTCCTCTCAACTCCCATTCGTCGGCTTATGGGAAAACACATAAGCAAAGTCCACACAGTCAGCTAGGCGGTGATGAAGATGCCAGATGAGAAAGCGGTACAGACCATCACAAGTTGGATCTCAATAAGTGTGAGTAGAATATGGGTTCCCAACAAGTAAGTCTTCCATTGCTGATAGGGTTGCCAACCTCCAAGCAGTAGATGGAGATCTCCTACTATTACAGCTGATCTCCAGCCGATAGAGATCAGTTCAACTGGAGACAATGGCCATTTTGGCAATTGGACTCTATGAC
This sequence comes from Euleptes europaea, assembly GCF_029931775.1. Classification (NCBI taxonomy): domain Eukaryota; kingdom Metazoa; phylum Chordata; class Lepidosauria; order Squamata; family Sphaerodactylidae; genus Euleptes; species Euleptes europaea. Next base: position 24,799,220 of record NC_079318.1, read on the forward strand.
ATTGAAATCCCTCCCCTCCCCAAACCCCACCCTTCTCAGGCTCCACCTCAAAAACCTCCTGCCAGTGGAGAAGAGGGACCTGGCAAAAGATTTCTATGATCTGAAGAGAAACCAGAGTTTCAAGAGGCACCTGGCAACCCTAATTGCTGACTATAGCAGTGCTAAGTGCCCAGTGCATAAGCTGCGCTCTGTCTATCGTAGCTAACAACAGGATGACAGTGTGCCTGAATGTAGATTGGATCAACTCAGTACAGATTTAAATGTCCATTGATTTTAGTGCTGGTTTCTGGACTATGTTTTAAAGCATAAGATGAACTTGTGCCTGCTTTTTGCATCCATGAGTGTTGTTGATCATGCTGCAGCTTTTTGAGACAATGCAACAGGGATGAACGAACCGCCCTGATTCATCTCGGTGTAAGCCTTCATGGCTTGAAGTTCCAACTGAGCTGAAAAAAACTGGGAGAATGCCGGGGGGGGGGGTGAGAAAAAATATGTGCAATTCTTGCAATCAACTTTTACATGATGCTTTCCTGCATATTTGCTCACAATTGTTTACTGCACGATACTTACAGTTCTTGAAAGATCTTGCCGCGGAAGAGGGGGACTTTGGATTGGTTTGATATGTATTAATTAATTCATTCATTCATTCTGAAGGGAATTGCTTCACTGAAACATTGTGCCAGAGGCCAGCATACAAGTCCATAGTCTGACAGGAGGAGGGAGGGTGTCCACAAAACTGCAAAGGTGATTTTATATATGCTCTCACAGTTTAAAGAATCACGGGATATAAATGTTACAACATTTAGTCTTGTGGCAGGCATTACTGAACCTCTAAATCACCCCTTGGCTGATCAGGGTTGCCAGCTCTGGGTTGGGCAATACCTGGAGATTTTTGGGGTGGAGCCTGAGGAGGGGCGGGGTTTGGGGCGGGGACGAACTTCAATGCCATAGAGTCCAATTGCCAAAGCGGCCATTTTGTCCAGGGGAACTGATCTCTGTCGCCTGGAGATCAGTTGTAATAGCAAGAGATCTCCAGCTATTACCTGGAGGTTGAAGAAATAGGAAATCAGCACAACGCTCACACACTTTAAACAAAAAGGTTTTTTTTGCTGTACAATGACAGTTACTTTGATTTCAAATACAAACACAAAAGTACATTGGTCACACCATCCGCGACCTATGTCAATCATAAACCATACATGAAAAATAGGACTGCGGAAAGGTCCCGAAGAGTTCTCAACCACAAAACAAAACAGCAGAACTTCAGCCTAGCTGAATGCGCAGCTGAAAGCCGCGCTGTAGAACGGCAAAAAGCCTGTGGGCGTAGTCAGGAGGGCAAGAGAGAGGTGTCAAATGCAGTGTGTGTGAATGGTGCCTAGTGCCATCTCCTGGCGGGAGAGGAGCCAGGAGACCCCGTTTGTGTCGGGAGCCCGGGAAACCGGGAGACCCGGTGATCTCGGAGGTGGAAACACCTTTCCTGAATATTCTTATGCATTTTCACTAAAAAGTTTAGCTTTATCAGCCAAGTAACGAATGTGAGTTGAGAGGAAACAATCTTCCTTTAATGGGCCACATTTCGTGGGCCAAATGAAAAATATGTTGGGAGGAAACAGTCTTCCTTCACTGCTTTCACAGCCACCAACACTTTGTTAGGATACAATCATCCTTACACAGCTCTATCATGAGCCATTTTGTCCAGGTGAACTGATCTCTGTCGCCTGGAGATCAGTTGTAATAGCAAGAGATCTCCAGCTATTACCTGGAGGTTGGCAAACCTATGGCTGATGCAGTCCTTTTCTTTTTTTTAAATGAAGCTTCCAGTGGCACAGGATTCATAATCATAAGACACAACAGATTGCTTTATGCTGAGTTAGATCAATGTCTTTCTAGTCACCTTGGCAACAAACAAATGCTTTAAAAATGACAAAATAATGATATATTTACATATATAATAGAGATATTTACTGTATTATTTTGGGGGGATAAACCATTTCAGTTTCTTTAATTTAAAACAGTTATTGCCCTGAACCTTAAGCTGAAAAAAGAATTAAAAAGGATTTCCCAGAAAATACCGTGGAGCTCCCCATAGAGTTTCATGGGGCTGTGCCACAATTTTGCAGTCATATCCCGACACCTGAAAAATGTTGCGTTTTTAACCCGGAAGGAAGTTGCCTAAAGGTAGCTCTTCTCTTTGGAATGCCCTGGGAAAAACCCTCTGGATGCTGGCACAGCCTCTTATGCCAGGAAAACGGTGCCAGAGAGGCAGCGCCGGCGCTCAAGACTCACATTGCTTTGCTGTTCCCAGAGGCCAATGTAAGTCACCCTGCATCCATGCCACTCTGGACCGTCCAGAGTGACATTTATGCTTGCGTAGGGGTCACGCCGGCTCCTACGCGGCTCCACCCCCCTTCAGGATTGCATGGTTACTTAAAAAAATGAAAGCTGGGTATTCAGAGAACCCTCTACGCTATTGTTACAACACTATTGTTACAACACTCTGGTGATATACCAACATTTTAGTGTCTTTTTTAAAAAGGGGGGTTGCTGTGACACCAACAGTAACACCACTGATGATGACAGCATCCTCCCTAGAAATTCCTCATTATTGAAGGCATGTGTGGAAGAAAATAAATGGACTCTACAACTTTGAAAATGAAGACACCGGGCAGACGTGTGAAAGAACCAGGCCCAAACCAATTCCAACGCTTGTGGGTCGACTCCCAAGAAAATCAGGAATACTGTAAGTGGAACGTGCAAAAAACTCATGAGTCTCAGCTGGCACTAAACTTGCCGTCTTTTTAGACACCAGGAGAAAACAGTTTTACTCTCCCAAGGCCTTGCTTAGTATTCCTCCACGTACATTTGATGTGAGGTTCTCTTTCTAGCTCCTCTCAGGCTTTGCAGCCTTTTCGTTTGGGGCTAGTTTCATTAATTAGGGAAGCCTTTGCCCCTGGATGAAAATGCAGCTGTCATTCAATCAGCGAGGGGCAGTTGCACCCTCCTTTCCTGCAGTGATTTCCTAGGCATGATCCAGCCCTGGATCCATGAGGCATTGTTCAGAGCTTTTATGTTTTCAGCAAGTGCTGATTTTTCTGATATCGCAGAATGACTTCTTGGCTGCACCCCAACCCTAACATGTTCTGCCCAGAATTAAATTTCATTGATTTCAGGAAATACCTCTAAATCGTTATGTTATGAACTGTAGCCTTCCAACCTCATGCTATGCCTGCCTGCTGATCAGGAAACAAGTCTTAGGTAGGACTGTGCAAAAACAAATTCGGTAAATTTCGGGTTTGGGTTTATTGGGCCCAATTTTTTGGTAAGTCTGGAATAAGCTGAATACCCATACCGGTAAATATGGGTGTTCGGCTTAATTCCGGCTTTACCAAAAAAATTCAGGCCCATTATAATCTATGGGGATTTTTTCAAATCTCCCGTGGGGGCATTTTTGGAGGTACAGCCACCAAATTTGCAGCATGGCTGCAAGGGACTCTTCCTTAGATGATCACCAAAGTTTGGAGAACTTTGGGACAGGGGATACAATGTTATTGGCCAGCAAAGGGGTCACCCCCATCCTCCAGGTATTTGTGAGTCAAGCTGTCTATCATTTTTCAGGTTCAGAAGTTCAGCGTTGCTGAGGACTGGGGGAAAGAGCTAGTTGGCAGACTGATATCTCAATGTCTGAGGGTTTCAATCGTATCTGAGGCAGATAGCATGATGTCCATGCAAACTAACTTCCAAACTGAGGAAACTGGCTTAAATGCAAGAAAAATAAAGCACGGAAAACATTTCTTTGGGTGGCAAATGACATCCTGTGAACAGTCCTTTATTATAGGCATCAAAAATCTGATTTCAAGAGATGGTCAGGGTGTGGGGAAACAAAGCCTCTACTTGGGGAGACCTTCAGCTTGAGAACAGGTTTTCAGGGTGGTGGTGGTGATATTGGAGCCAGCCAAAGTGTCGACCACGGGGGCTGTTCTGAAGGTCACTGCTCATCCGCGCGCGTGGGGACGACTCCTTTGATAGCCTGGTGGTGTGAGCAACTGTTGAAGCCAGTTCTTTTTAGTTGGAGGGTATATCCCTCTGGACGGGACTGGTGAGCCCTGTCTTTTAAATAACCCTTATGCTTGATCCAGTTTAATCTGATGAAAGGTGATAGTTGGTCAGACCAAGTTGGCTCTGATTACATGACCCTGACCTCAAATGGGTCCCAACTATGGGGCCCTAACAAAACCGGTAAAAAAAAAAGATAGAAAAAAGGGAGAAAGCAAAGAGCCATGCATCTGAGGAAAGACATATAGCCGAACCCAAAAAAGCTGAATAATGTTTCGACTTTTGGGGGAATTGCCTATTTGGCTTCAGGCAGATTCCCATGTTATGGTATTTGGTCAACCCAAAACCCAAATACTGCTGAAATGGCTAATTTCAGGTTTACTTTTGGTTCAGGTATATCGATATGCACAACCCTAGTCTTGGGGCATTTAAGCACAGCTGTTTCCTCGGGGTCAACCACCACTGACTGCTCCAGTGCTTCATTTTGATTATGCCTGCCTTTCTTGACAGAGGTTGCCTCGCTCTCCCCATTGGTTTCTGCATGTTTTGCCCGTGTTTTCCGGATTCTCGCTAAAACAGCATCTGGAAAACATGGGCAAAACGCGTGGAAACATGTGGGGAGAGCGAGGTGAGCTCTGAGCATCAGGAAAGGCATGCATAATCAAAAAGAAGCACCAGAGCAGTTGGCAGGGTGACCGCGAGGAAAACCGCCCTGCATAAATGGCCTTAAAGTTCAGGAGGACTTTAGAAGAAGAGCTGGTTTTTATATGCCACTTTCTCTACCACTTAAGGAAGAGTCAAACCTGCTTACAATCACCTTCCCTTCCCTCCCCGCAACAGACACCCTGTGAGGTAGGTAAGGCTGAGACAGCTCTAAGAGAACTGTGACTAGCCCAAGGTCACCCAGCTGCCTTCATGTGGAGCAGTGGGGAAACAAATCCACTTCACCAGATTAGCCTCCGCCGCTCATGTGGAGGAGTGGGGAATCAAACCCTGTTCTGCAGATCAGAGTTCACCACTCCTAACCACTACACCACGCTGGCTCTCTTTAATACTATGGAAGTGTTGGAGGGATTGAAACTCACAATTTTAAAGCAAACTATGAATTGCACGTACCCTTTCAAGGCTCATTTCTCATTTTGAACTGCAAACATCATTGAGGTTCTCCTCTCCACCACCACCACCCCCAAGTTAAGTGAAACAGCATTCTAAGGGGAATATATCCATATTCTGCATGAGAGCCATGAAGCTGGATAATATTGAAAATGTTGATTGCTTAACTGGCAAAACCAGCCGTGGCAGACTTTTCTCCATTCCTCCAGACGCGGCAGCCCTGCATCCCACAACAGCAGTAGGGTAATAGAAATGCTGTGATGAATTGATGGGTTCATTAGCCTACAATTTAAGAATCAATGGACAAGGCTTCATAATAGAGCAGAGCTCATGGGAGCCAAGTTCCAGCACTTTAATTGCAGCAGGAGCTCAGTGTCGACATTTATTTTCTTAAATGCTTCCCCAGAACAAAGAAAACAATCAAACAGATTGAGAGGCTGAAGAATAATTTGGCGGGTGTGCATGTGTGTCTTTTGCAAGGGAAATAGTGAGTAACTTCAGTGGAGAGTCACTTAGAACAGCTTGGCAGTATTTACTGCAGTGTTAGGGACAGTTTAGATGAAACATTTCTGCATTAGCCAGGCATGTTGTCCTAATGAACATGCAAATCTCTATCAGCTGCAGTCATAATGAGAAGAAGATGAAGTATTTGGGGGATGCAGCTTTGAAGCTATGGGTGCATCATGTACATTTTTCATTTGTAAATAATGGTGGCCTCAATTTTGGCTGGAGGCCCACTTTATGAATTTCAGCATTGCTAAGTTAGCAGGCAAAAGCAATCTACATTGATGCCGTAGCCCTAGACCAAAAACATACTTGTGTTCAATTTAATCTTGCATTCTGTTAACTTTGCATGTGAACTCAACCTTTTGGCCCGCTGGGAGCCCTCAGAGTGGCACTGTTTCTCTCTGCTGCTCAGGCTGCCCTTCCTCCAGCTCCAGGGGTGCCCGCAGCTGTCAGTCAATGTGGATGACCCTACACCTCCTTAGTCTGGAAGCTAGGGTTGCCAGGTCCCCCCTCTCCACCGGCGGGAGCTTTTTGGGGTGGAGCCTAAGGAGCGTGGGGTTTGGGGAGGGGAGGGACTTCAGTGCCATAGAGTCCAATTGACAAAGCGGCCATTTTCTTCAGGTGAACTGATCTCTACCGGCTAGAGATCAGTTGTAATAGTAGGAGATCTGCAGAGGTGGGAAGTGGGAAAAGGAGAGCCAGGACAGCTGCAGCAGCTGAGGCTCCTCCTCTGAGGCTTCCCGGAGGAGCCGGGAAGGCACCGCTGGTCCCCAGCCTCCTCAGCCGGGGGAACAAACTCAGGCAAACTCTGTGCTGGGGTGATGGCACGCGTGCCCACAGAGAGGGCTCTGAGTGCCACCTCTGGCACACTTGCCATAGGTTCGCCACCACTGCCCTATGTTGATACCTTAACTTGCGTCTATTATGCCGATAACCACGCCCATCTGGACTCACCACTGGAGTCGATATGTATGGGGCTGATCACACTTTTCTGTTACAGCTGCAGGACGCCAACCTTTGCTGTACTCTACCCATACTGAATCTCCTGGTTGTAAAGGCTTAAGAGGTTTTGCTGTATGATCATAAAAATATTTTTCCCTATCCTGAACTCTTTGAAGATCTACTCGCACCCCACTGGTTATTTTAGAGTGCAATAAACCAGTAGTCATTGGCAGTTTGCCCATCAACCTCTGAGCTGGTGAATACAACATTCCAGTAACAGGGGTATTACAATATTCCAGCAAAGCCAGATGTGGGTCCCTCTGCGTGTCTTCTGCCTTCCTAATAAGCTGCTTTATGGAACGAATTGCTCTTTCAACCATTCCATTTGATTGTGGGTACCCTGGGCTACTAAACCATTGGAACTGGGGGGGGGGGGGAACAGTGAGGTGGCCATGTTTGCAGATGACACCAAATTATTTAGGGTGGTTAAAACAAAATCGGACTGTGAAGAGCTCCAAAAGGATCTCTTCACACTGGAGGAATGGGCATTAAAATGGCAAACGAGATTCAATGTCAGCAATTGTAAAGTGATGCATGTTGGAGCAAAAAATCCCAACTTCACATATACACTGATGGGATCTGTGCTGGCAATGGCAGACCAAGAAAGGGATCTTGGGGTGGTAGTGGATAGCTCAATGAAGATGTCAACCCAGTGTGAGGCTGCTGTGAAAAAGGCAAATTCCATCCTGGCCATAATTAGACAAGGAATAGAGAATAAAACTGCTGTCACAGTTCTCTCAGAACTCTCTCAGCCTCACCTACCTCACAAGGTGGCTGTTGTGGGGAGAGGAAGGGAAAGCAATTGTGAGCCACTTTGAGACTCCTCCTCCTCCTCCTCTTTCCATGAAAAGAAAAACGTAATGGGTTACTGCTGGAATTAACTGGCGTATGGTTGATGGAAATGCTCTACCATTACTGGCTTAGTGATAATTAAAGGTAATCTATAGAGGAAGACTGGGAAGGCTGAGAAAGAAAGAAAAAGGGTGCCATCAGCTATCCTGTCTGCAACATCCATCCCATTTTACCTGCTCAGTGGTAATGATGGCCAGAGGCAAGGTCTGATGATACATGCATGGCTAGTGAGTAGCATGAGTATGTGAAGGGCTGACATTAGAAGAGATAAAAATAGGGCCAATAATATAAATGTTTTATCTGCTATGAATCTGCTAAAGAATAATGGCTTTCTTTTGAGCAATGTAATGAGGGCAAATGAAATATGTATGTCACGTAAGCAGAAATGACTGGATGCAAGAGATAACCAATACCAACCTTGTCTTCTGAAGGAAATAAAATCCTGATCTTTGGCTATGTGCATCGAACTCAGTGGCACTTAAGGGACCAAGAGAGAACCAGCAAGATGTATGTATACATCTCAAGCATTTACAGGGTTACAGGGTAGGAGAAATGGCAGGATGGAATGGAGCTGGAAATGCAAAGGGAAAGGATGTGATGCCCTTGACTCCAGGAGAAAGAGAAGGAAAGGTTTCTGGGTTTTTTGTTTTTTAAGACTCCAAGGCAGAAGTAGTCTTGAGCTCAACCTGGTAAGATATATATTTTTTGTAAAAACAAATTGTAGCGCACCAGCAGGATGTCTTTAATGCTCTCTAAGAGGATAATACAAGAAAAGGGGGGGAGGGAAGAAAGAGACAAAAGAAAATGTTCTCCAAAGGAAATTACTTCTATCCCGGCAAATAATAACAATAACCTACAATGCAGGTAAAACTTCAGATGTGAATGAATGAATGGAGACCGTGCATTAGCAGCGCCTGGAGCAAAGACACCCAGTAGAAACACAAAAGAGGAGAGAGGGGTTGTGCAGCACCCACCGAAACAAATTCCAAACAATGTGCATACTAATGAACTTGAAATGCCACTTAGTTTTGCATCCATTATTCATTGTTTGGCTTTACAGAAAATGCGACATTACAATGAAGCGATTAGAGGGAGCATCACTGGCAACAAGAAGATAACAGGGAAAAAATAGCGGCAGCATCTGTTTCTTCAGCCCCCAGTCCCTGTGCATATGAATTAGCACCCCAGCAATTACAAGACTGGCTTGGGCAAGGAGTCCTTCAGAAGGAACAGAAGACAAAAGGAAGTATTTCTTCACACAAGGAATAGTTAAATTGTGGAACTCCTTGCCCCAGGATGTGGTGATGGCTGCCAACTTGGAAGTATTTAAGAGGGGAGTGGACATGTTCATGGAGGAGAGGGCTATTCATGGCTACTAGACAAAATGGATACTAGCCATGATGCACACCTATTCTTTCCAGGATCAGAGGAGCATACCTATATTAGGTGCTTTGAAACACAGGCAGGATAATGCTGCTGCAGTTGTCTTGTATGTGGGCTTCCTAAAGGCACCTGGTTGGCCACTGTGTGAACAGACTGCTGGACTTGATGGTCCTTGGTCTGATCCAGCATGTGCTTTCTTATGTTCTTATATTGGGACAAACCCACTCTTCTCTCAGAGATAGAAGAGTGGGATTGAATCTGTTTATCCTTCAGTCATTCACTTCAAAAGGAAATGAGAGATTTTCAATCTGGCTGAAGGGCTGCCTTCTCCCTTATGAATTTGCTTGAGGTCCTGCTTTGGGTGCCCCACCTTCTGAGATGAGGTGGGTGGCAACCTGGGAGAGGGTCTTCGTAGTTGTGGCACCAAAGCTTTCTCATAATACCAGAATGCGGGGTCATCTGCTGAAGCTGGAGGGTGAGAGATTCAAAACTGATAAAAGGAAGTATTTCTTCACATAACACATAGTTAAATTGTGGAACTCCCTGCCCCAGGATGTGGTGATGGCTGCCAACTTGGAAGGCTTTAAGAGGGGAGTGGACGTATTCATGGAGGAGAGGGGTATTCATGGCTACTAGTTAAAATGGATACATGATGCAGACCTATTCTCTCCAGGATCAGTAGAGCATGCCTATTATCTTGGGTGCTGTGGAACACAGGCAGGATGGTGCTGCTGCAGTCGTCTTGTTTGTGGGCTTCCTAGAGGCGCCTGGTTGGCCACTGTGTGAACAGACTGCCGGACTTGATGGGCCTCGGTCTGATCCAGCATGGCTTTTCTTATGTTCTTATGTTTTTACTCTCTCTCCAGGGAGACTTGTCTGTCCCTTTCTGTTGCTGCCGTCTGTTGCTGTCTTCTTCTGTTTCACCTGGTATTCCTTCAGTATTCTGTATTCGCCTGGTATTCCTGCCCAGTGTTTTAATTGGTGTTTTAAAGTTTTTGAATGTGTTTTTAGCTCTGGTTTTAATAGTTTTTTAAGATGTCATTTTATTATGTATGTTTTTAATCTGTTTGCCTCCTTGGGGGCCCTGATGAGGACAGAAAGGTGTAGCATAAATTTGGTAAATAAATAATAAAAACAAATAAATAAACACGTCCAGTAACAGTAAATTGGGTATGATGCAGGTGGATTGGGAGGGCACCCAAACAGGGTATCCAAACAGGTATAGGGCAAGATCCATGAGGTATGTCAAAAAAACTATGTTTGACTAGATACCAGTTTCTAGAATTGTTCCCAGCATAAGCAGTTTGAAGATAGTAACAAATGTGTGACACTTTTTTCAGCTTCCTATGTCATAAGGGAGGAGCCCCTTGACACAGAGTGGTAAACTGCAGTACCGCAGTCCAAGCTCTGCTGATAACCCTGAGTTCAATCCCGACGGAAGTCGGTTTCATGTAGCCGGATTAAGGTTGACTCAGCCTTCCATCCTTCCGAGGTCGGTCAAATGAGTACCCAGCTTGCTGGGGGTAAAGGGAAGATGACTGGGGAAGGCACTGGCAAACCACCCCGTAAACAAAGTCTGCCAAATAAACACCGTGAACACACACACACACATGAAGCTGCCTTATACTGAATCAGATCTAATACCTGTCAAGGACCACAATAAATTAAATTAATTAAATAATTTTAAAAAAAATAAAGAATCAGATCCTTGGTCCATCTAAGGCAGTACTGTCTACTCAGACTGGCAGCTGCTCTCCAGGGTCTCAAGCAGAAGTCTTTCACATCACCTACTTGCCCAGTCCCTTCAACTGGAGATACCAGGGATTGAACCTGGGACCTTCTGCATGCCAAGCAGATGCTCTACCACTGAGCCACAGCCCCTCCCATGGGGTGATGTGACGTCACCCCATGGGTTAGTAATGACCTGGTGCTTGCACAGGGGACTACCTTTACGTTTACTTTGTCATAAGGACTTCACACAGTCTGAGCTTATAGTTTGGGTCCTAGGAAGAGAGGGATGTTGTGCACAAAAGATTATAATGCTTTCCTTTGCTTGAATATCTTGTCTGTCTCCTGACTCCAATAAATGAGAATACTTTTAGCAGCCTTTGAAGCACAATTTTTAATATGACCCTATTTTAAATTTCCCATGGTTGTCGAATTTATTAATTCTTTTAATATGAAGGTATTAAAATTGCTTGCCATTGGAAATAGAAAGTATATTTGATAGTGATGCTGGGTTAAGGGCCTCCATTTTCCGCTTCATACTTTCCCTCCATGAGGCATTATAACATGGTTATCTTTCAAAAGCACCTTAAGCTGGAGCTAAATGTATGAAATTTCCTGAAGGAGAAATATGATAGAGAGGAAAAGCAGGATTATCTTCAAAATTACATTTTTACACACAGTTCTATGTGTCCTGTGAATCAAAGGAGGTTTATACTTCATTCCAATTTTATTCAATCCGTTTCTTTAACTTAAGACTATCCACCCCCCAGCAAGCCCACCCAGTTGATCTTTGATAAGTAGTAGAAATGATAGATTAGCTGGGCTGTGTGACTGGTTGGCCTAATGGCTGTAGCTTTCAAATACAAGCTGACTCTGGCCTTCCCCTTATGTTGCCTATTGGCACTAGTATTCAGAGGTATACTGCCTCTGACTCTGAAGGTTCCCTTTAGTCACCATGGGTAGTAGTCACTGACAGACCTATCCTCCATGAGTCTGTCTGATCTTTTTTTAAAGCTGTCTGTAGGGTTGCCAACTTCCAGGTACTGAGAAATCAAAATACAAACTAGTGCCAAAATTTGGGATTGGCTATAAAGAAGAAACAGCACTTATGGCAAAAACTGAGACGTATTCAGAGTATAATCAACACCACTATATTCCAAATCGGGTACAATAAACAACTTGTTATCCAATAACAATGAAAATAGCTCTGGTAGAACAAAGTAAAGTCCACGGATGCCAAGAGTAAAGTAAAATAGGTTTCCGGTAGTTGGTGCTATTTCGCGCCAGCTTTTTCAATTCCAGCAATCCCACGACGTTCTATATAATCAGTTCAGAACATTTGTTCAAAGAACATGGCATATAGCCCCATTTTGCAAGCGGATGGCGATGCTGCGTCCAGGTACTAGCTGGAGATTTCCTGCTGTTACAACTGATCTCCAGCCGATATTATTATTATTATTATTTACAGCTTTTGCCAGAACATAGAATACAACTACAACCTTAAAAAGGATTTTAAAAGGGTAGGTATCAAATCAAAAGTATCTCCATAGCTTAACATAAATACATTAAAATGCTAAAATAGTTGCAATAAATATATTATACTAAAATTTACCTAAACATTAGTTGTAACCAATATTAACATTACCATTAGTGGTCTCTCTCAAACGGATCTTCAGCCGATAGAGATCAGTTCACCTGGAGGAAAATGGCCGCTTTGGCAATTGGACTCTATGGCATTGGAGTCCCTCTCCTCCCCAAACCCCGCCCTCCTCAGGCTTTGCCCAAAAACCTCCCTAGCTGTCTGGGCCTGTGGCCTTCACTACATCCTGTGGCAGTGAGTCCCACATTTTATTCAGAAGTTTAGCCTCTGGTAGATGTTCACCACTACGTTGGGGGTTATTAAACTCTCTCCCAGAGTACTTCTCCTGTCTTACTGCTCCCCATCTTCGCTTAAATGCTAGCCCGTTTTAATGTTCTCCCTTCTGCCATTCTGTTTGGGAGATACAAGAAAATTCCATACTCTGCTAGAGTGTGTGTTATGGGGGAGATTGAAAGTATTGACCCTATTCTTTTGTACTGTCCATTTTATTGTGAAATTCGTGCTGCCCTTTTAGATCCTTTTCTATCAAACTATGCTAATCAAGCCGACGATAGTAAGATTAACTTGTTGTTATCCTCCCGAAGTTCTGAGATTATTGAATCTGTAGCCAAATTTCTTGGTGATGTAATTAAGAGGCGAGGTAAAATGATGTATAGTGGCTAGGTTTACTCTTTTTGATTGCCCTTGGTATGCCAATAAAGGTACTGAAACTGAGTCCCACATTTTAATCACTTGCTGTTTAAAGAAGCATTTCTTTTTGTCCATCCTGAATCTACTGCCCATCACCTTCATTGAATGCCTCAAGTTCTAGGATTTTGGAAGTGGAAGAAATAGTTCTTGTTGTCAACTGTCTCCAGCCTGTACATAAATTTATGAAACTTTGTCAAGTCACCCCTCGGTAGTCTCTTTTCTAAACTGAAACATTCTAAACTCTTCAGCCTTTCCTTATAGGGAAGGTGCGCCAATCCCTTAATCTTCTTACACTTACCAACACTGAAGTTCATTTGCAAAACGGTTGTCCACTCACCCAATTTGTGGAGATCCTCCTGGAGCTCTTCACAGTCATCCTTGGTTTTCACCATACCAGACCCAATACCTATCCGCGTGGGACCCCATTGATTACTTCCCTCCATTGTGAGAACTGTCCATTTATTCCTACTCTTTACTTCCTGTCATTTAACTAATTTTTAATCCATAAGAGAACCCTTCCTCTTTTCCCATGGCTCCTGAGTTGGTAAGGTATCTTGTCTAAAGCCTTTTGAAAGTCCAAATATATAATGTCTACCAGGTCAATGTTGTCTACATCTTGTTCACGTTCTCAAATAACTCCAAAAGGTTGGTGAGGCAGGACTTCCCTTTGCAGAAGCCATGCTGGTTTTCCCTCAGCAGGCTTTGTTCCCCTATGTGCCTAATAATTCTGTCTTTGATTACAGTTTCTACTAATTTGCCTGGGACCCCTTTTAGGCTAACTGGCCTGTAATTTCCTGGTTCACCTCTGGATCCCTTTTTAAAAATTAGTGTGACATTTGCTACTCTCCAGTCTTCTGGTAATTGTAAGCTGGTTTGAGACTCCTTAAAAGGTAGAGAAAACAACACCAACTCCTCTTCCTCTTCTTCATCCATAGGTTAGGCTTAGAGATCTGGTAACCAAAGAGTTTGAAAAAAAGAAGCAAACCCTTGTATATGGAAATATCAAGGTTGATTCCAAAAGAGCTATGTTAAATCACAAAATCTTTAATCAAATGTTAAGTATTAAAAATGTGCATCAAAATCCATCAACTTTGGTTAAATATACAGGTACTTTCCCTGGTGTTAAAAATGCTGGGCTGAAATTCTCCCTCCCCCTTCTTTTTTGTTTGTTAAGGCTTGGAGATCTCCCAGAGTTACAACTGATCTCCAGACTATACAGATCAATTCCCTTGGCGAAAATGACTGCTTCAGAGGATGGACTTGATAGCATGATTTCCCGTTGAGATCCCTCCCTTCCCCAAACCCCACCCTCCCCAGGCTTCTCCCCAAATCTCCAGGAGTTTCCCAAGACAGAGTTGGCAGCCCTGTACAACTAACCATTAGTACAGTGTCGGGAGCCCAAATGACTGACTGTTCTTCTGCACAATAATTCCTTGCACAGAGAAATCTAGTATATTAGGCAGAAGGCAGGGACTGGACTCTTGACACTGACATGCTAACTTTCTGCATGGAGGGAATTTGTGTATAATATGAAGAAGCTTTAGATCTTGTGAACCTTTTCCTGACATCTTAGGTGCTTCATACCAAATTTGTTTATTACTCATGAAAACTATGCCAAAAACATCCACTTTTAAAATGGAAGGATTTGTGTTTGGCTAGGACACAGAGTCCTTTAACTGATTGTTAACCAGTTAACTGGTTGTTAACCAGTCATTTTAATGTACACATGAACACATGAAGCTGTTTTATACTGAATCAGACCCTTGGTCCAACAAAGTCAGTATTTTCTACTCAGACCGGCAGCGGCTCTCCAGGGTCTCAGGTAGAGGTCTTTCATATCACCTACTTGCCTAGTCCCTTTAACTGGAGATGCCGGGGATTAAACCTGGTCCCTTCTGCATGCCAAGCAGATGCTCTACCACTGAGCCACAGCACCTCCCCGAAATGAGCACATGAACCTGCCTTCTACTGAATCAGACCCTTGATCCATCAAAGTCAGTATTGTCTACTCAGACCAGCAACAGCTCTCCAGGGTCTCAGGCAGGGGTCTTTCACATCACCTGCTTGCCTAGTCCCTTTAACTGGAGATGCTGAGGATTGAACCTGGGACCTTCTGCATGCCAAGCAGATGCTCTGCCTCTGAGCCATGGCCCCTACGTTCCCTGGGGCCATTTTAGAATGAGAAATCAAACCCTCCCTCCTCTTGCTCTGTGATCCCAATCAAAATCACACCCCCACACACCTGCAAATTAAAATTTAAGAACATGCTAGGAGCTCCATTCATAGCATTCCCAGTGTCATGACTAGTTGAGCCCTCATTGTCTCCATTGAGACATGACACCAAAGCATGCATCAGTGAGCTAATTGGAAATGCAAGGGCTCCAGAGGAATAATCACATGTGACACGGCAGAGTAGATCCTCCTTACCCTCCCGAAAGACACCACCGTCTTTCCTTAACAAGAATATGTTACAAGAATCTCTCCTTTGAGAGGGTGAGACGTCATCTCCCAACTAGAGGAGAAAATGTTATTATGATATGGCTTCATGTGCTAATGTGACTTTTCTAAATGTGAATCCTCTGTTTTGTATTTTTTTTAAAAAAAAAACCTTGGTGCCAGTTTCTCTCACAAGGGGAGCCGTGCCGGTGACAGCATCGTTCATCACCGTCTTTGTCTATTTTTAGTAATGCTTCTTGGGAAAGCAGGGAATGCAATTTGTGATACTGCACAATGATGCTGACAGCAGTTTATCTTTGCAAGTTTATTACTTGCATGTACATGACTGGCTAATGAGATCTTCTGAATGTTTTAAACCAACCCACAATTTATTTATTTATTTTGCAGTTTGGGCTGCTTTTCTTTATTCTCCTCCTTTCCAAAACTTCAAGCGTAAGGGATGTAACTGAGATGACAAGATGGAAAGAAATCAGACAACAGATTGAAGAAGGGGGGGGGGATACATAAAGCGGAAGGTTTCCAGGCACAACTGCTCTCTTTCTGCTCCTGCTGCCCCCAGTATTGTCACATATGGTGTGCTGAAGGATGGACACCCACCGAAGCGCAGGTGTGTGGCTTTCAGGAGTCAGATGCTGCAGGATGAGCATTACCAACCCTCAAGGAATGCACCATCAAGATTCACCCAAAAATTCAGGGCACATCCGGGTCAGCAAGTTTTGTTCACTTCGATACCAACATGGCCTGGGAAATTTTCATACATCTTCCCCAGGAGAAAAGGCCACCAATGTTCATGTAGTGAGTGGATGTAACGGCATTGCACGCACTGAGGACAAGGCACAAAGAGACGTGTGATATATAATGAGGAGATCTGTATTCACTCTCAAGTGGCTATTGTCAATGCATCCTAGAACACCATCTAGTTCAGTGGCTCTCTGGATACCCATTATAGTTTCTTATTGTCAACGGGCTGCAGTGAAACTCAGCTACAGAAATAAACATTCCAAAGGAGGAGCGATGCGGGGCTGTTCAACCAGAGGAAGGAGCCAGAACAATGTCTGCTGTGAAAGTGCGGAGCTCTTTCTTGAGGGAAGCTGTTGCCCAAGGCGTTTCGAAGTAGTAGAAGAAGAAGAGTTGCCATCTTTCTCTACCTTTTAAGGAGAATCAAACTGGCTTACAATCACCTTCCCTTCCTCTCCCCACAACAGACACCTTGTGAGGTAGGTGGGGCTGAGAGAGTTCTGAGAGAACTGTGACTAGCCCAATCTGGCTTCGTGTGAAGGAGTGGGGCTGTCGCGGTTCGGGCCGTTAAGTGCCTACACTCTTAGAAAGGACCCCTTCCTGAGAAGGGATATGATCTTATTCAGCGAGACACCACTAGACCGGAATCAACGGTTCCTAGAAACTTGTTATTGTTCCTAGGACATCTCTTGAACACGCCAATAAATTTATAATAATGGACAAGAGTAGAAGTATATAAAAAACACATTTATTTACATTATATAATATATGCTTTCTGGTTGCAAAGCCTTAAAATATCATATAAGGATAGACATCATTAGTCTTAAACATGTTTATGTAGCAAGTAATCATTCACATTCTCTATGCCTCCATAAAGGAGTATCTTAGTCAGAATATACTCATAAAGTATCCTTCGTGCAATGCACTTTCATTCAGAATATAAGGTTACAGAAATCCTGTCAAAATATGGTTAATTCTTTGGAGAAAGATTTGGTTAGAAGCATCCTAACTTAAATCATTCAAAACACCATAACATTTCTGTACAGAAGACACACTATACCTTGCTGTGTCATCTGTGTCATCTGGAGTCCTTTAAGAGTCTAAGCTCTATGAGAACATATGAAGTTATCCCAGAGTATCTGTATTTGCTAAGTCTTGAATCCTTTAAAGACTTCTATTAATATTCTTAACTGATCATCATTAAGATCAGGCATTGTCTATGTACATGCTATGCATGCTCTTTCTAGTTTTAGACAGCAATGCTGAATATATAAATACTATGTGTTAGCTTAAAGCTGTTTACTGTCTCTTTGACTGTGCCAATCTGTGTATGTGCATTGTGCATATCTCACAGAGTACAGAAAATCTCCTTTCCCTTCTCTGGTCTCTTGCTCTGAGGAGGTTCAGAAGTCCCTCTGTTAAGTAGAGGACGTTCTGACACAATCTCAGAGGTCTAGCTATTAGCCCTGTATTCAGGATGCTTCTTAGCATTGGTAAGCCAAATAGGCTTAGTTTGTAAGAATCCATAAATCTGATGGACTCTCAGTGTTCCAATACATGGAAAGATCACTGCACTTAGATTCCCATTCAAAGAATAGGAATTCTAAGGGTCTCTATCCTCTTCTAGGAATAGAGCAGTCTCACAAGAAGACTGTAAGTAAGATATGTTGAAATATCCAGATCTTGATACTTCAAGATATCTCTGAGAACTGCTGTCCACGCAAGGACAGAGTTTCAATGTTTTACATCTCAAGCCTTTTGAGATGGAGAAGTGTCATTCCAGACAGCTGCAGTCTGTCAGTCATAACACTCTAAAGTGCCAGCTGTTCTGCAGCTGTATTTATGCTGTTTCTAGACCCATTAAGAGTGTTCCTTTATCCCCTCTTCCTTATCCTTCAAAAGGGTACCTTTATTCTCTCTTATCAGATACCAGGAGCTTAGTGGCATCTGCTCCTGTCCTCTGATATCATATTGTCCAAATATGGACATCCTTCCCTTTCATTCCTCTGTGCCTAAAGTATAAATACTCATTTCTGAGGTACATGATCATGTTACATATTTAATTTCTATACCATCCTCTTCGTTAGGACAATACGCATTAAATGAGACTACTTAGAAATCTGTAGCACAACGTTTAACTATATAACTCATGAAACACAATTATAGCTGACATTGTCACTTGCAAAGTGTCATTGTTTACATTTCGCCGGCTGCATAGCCTTCAGAAGGCAAGAAAGCATATTACTCTTATCTTAAGAGAACTGTAATGCCTCAATAGCACAGTTTCAGCTATTGAGACCTTGAAAAGGCCTTTGAGATTCTGACATCTGGCAGCTGAGTCAGAAAGGTGACTTTTGCGCACTTTATGGACAAAGTGCTTTACGCTGCCCCTTCAAGGGAAGGTGCTCAGCTTTGCCCCTTCAAGGACAAAGCCAGAGTAACTTTAGTAGTTAGCTTTGATAGAGCTAACCTTGAGAGTAGTCTGTCAGCCTGACACAGAGCTAGCCTGTCAGCATGACACAGACTTTCATTATACATTACACAAACCTCTGTATGTGTATGATATGTTTAAGCTCTATATGGAATTAATTCTGCACATGTTCACATGATTACGTCAGGGCCTAGCACAGGGCAACAAAACCCAGTTCTCCAGATAAGAGTCGTCCGCTCTTAACCACTACACCACGCTGGCTAGATAGAACCTGGGAGAACTCTAAGGGGGGAATTCCAACACTGCTGTGCTGACGAATATTCCTGTTTTCCAGTTGCTACTGTTTGGAACACCAATTGTTTGCCATAAAGGCAGATTCTGCTTGGACTGAAATCTTCCATTGCTCCAGGATGGATAGGACACAGGCGGGACTGGCAAGGTTCTGTGTCGGTACAGTGCATACACGTGCCTGTTTTCTACATATGGCGCCGAGCTCCAAGCCTGCAAAATGCAAGAGCTTGTCTTACAGCTCAAGCAGCTCTGTCTATCAGCATTATCACTGATCCATGGACGTGGCAAGCAAGGCACAGCTTGCACTCCAGGGAGACCTCCTCAGCAGCTCCAATGAAGTTGCTCCGATTCTGCTGCAAGCTATTTACATGCCCTGCTGACTCTGGATTTGCTCTGTCTTTCTTAACAATACCAAAATATATATATATGAAGATTGCAGATTATAGCAATGCTCATTCAGGGAAGGTCCATAGAGAACTGTATAGAGCTGGGTGCCTGCAGTGCTGGTTTCTAGGACTAGACCTGAATGTATGCCTTGTCGGTTTAGAGCAGCATCCTGTTTCTGATTGTATCTGTCCTCTGGAAAACTCCCAAATATAGCATAATGGTAATAGCCGCCGCTTAATGTTTATCTCCAACAGTAACTAATTAGAACTGGCATAGTGGAGTAGTGGTTACATTGTTGGTTGGGGAGAGATCTGGGTCCAACTCCCAACTCAGCCATTAAAGCTCACTGGGAGACTGTGGGCCAGCCACTCTTCTTCAGCCTAACCTACCTCACAGGAGTGTTATGACAATGAAATGGGGGACAAGCTTACCATGTACGCTGCCCCAAGATCCTTGGCAAAAAGGTAGAAAACATATGTGACATGAACCAGAGGCATGCTGCCCCAAATAAGGGGATTCTATTTTAAGTATCCTAGCTAACAGCCATTGGTTGACCTTTATGGATTTTAATACAATTGTTATCATCATCATTTATCATAGATACCACCCTGTCAACACACATGGTACTTTACAACATAAGCACGAAGAACAACAGGTAGGTTCTTGTCCCCCAAACTTGACAACCGAGGGCTTGACAGTAGGAAAGGTATAGAGGGAGAGTAGGGTTGCCAACCTCCAGGTACTGTTTCAAAATAAATTTCCTCAGTTGGTGAGTATAATAGTCCCATAAATAATAATTTTTTAAGGTTTCTTTTCTTTTGCAGGTTGCTTGCTTCGACGTTGCGTTTTGCTGCTGCTGTTTGAAGATTTCCAAAAGTTCCTGTAGCTTGTAACTTCAATTATGTAATTCCAACAAAGTTTCTATTATCATTATTTAAAAAAAATATTTTTACAAAAATGGTTTGTTACGTGCATACATGCATCAACACACCTTAAAATAAATATTAAAGAAAACTTACCGACAACTTTCCACGTCTTACATATTCTTATAACAGTTGCTATGTAATCAGGTTTCAATGACATAATGTTGGATACATTGCAGTTAGAACAAATGTATTTAAAGGAAATGAGAGCCTATGAGTAATTTAATTAACATAGAGGCGGTGTTACAGAAATGCTGAATAATCACACGTGGCATTCAATCCGTTAGGGGTTACCATATTAAACATAGTGATGAAGCGGGCCTCTTGCTGGCTTAAATTTTTTTCTATGTTTTCTCGTATCCCTTTATACAAATTATGTACCAAATGGCCTGGATGGTTGGAATTAAAGTGCAACAATGCCATCTTATCTGTAGGCATCCTATAAGGTGAGATCCATATTTTCCCTTCCCTATTCTTATTTACATTGACATCCAGAAAATTAATTCTATGGGTATGCATTTATCTGTATGATTTTCATTATGCTGCTGAAGCAGTCTATGAACAATACACATTAATTAATTTTGTTTATATATTGGTGTGTCATTGGTGAAAAATTTTATTTGTTAAAAGCCATAGTGACTGCATCACTCTTGAATAACTATATAATTGCAGTCCAAGTGTATATTTTTTTAACCTCCAGGTACTAGCTGTAGATCTCCTGCTATTACAACTGACCTCCAGCCAATAGAGATCAGCTCCCCTGAAGTAAATGGCAGCTTTTGCAATTGGACTCAATGGCATTGAAGTCTCCCTCCCCTCCCCAAACCACACCCTCCTCAGGCTCCACTCCAAAAAAACCCCGCTGGTTGTGAAGGGGGACCTGGCAACCCTAAGGGAGAGTTAAGGATGGATGTAAGCAAATGCAGTTACTTGTATTAGGATATCACCATGAAAGTGCAGAGGTGGCGATTAAAGCCATTTGTACTAATAGAAATGAACATATCATGTGACAAAGTTAACTGTCCCCCCAAAAAAAACAACCCACCCTTTTATTTGCTGCCTTGTGCCTGCGGAGAACGATGGGATATAAACATTTAACATTAAATTAAATGAAAGAAAGAAAGACATGGTCCTGAAGCTATTGCCAACCTCACAATCTAGTAATCTGAGAGCAGAAGGTTTGACTACCCAACCTGCAGATCCTACCCAGAACTACAATTTTTATTCCTAGAATACTTCCAGTGCAATCCTAATCAGAGCTACACCATTCTAAACACACTGAAGCCAATGGGTTTTAGAAAGTTGAACTTTTGACTAGGATTTCACTCTGAGAGAACTTATAAGCAGCATCTGCTTCTCTTGTTGCGTATTTAATGCTTGAGCTGGCTCTTGTGAATCACACTTTTGCTTGAATATACTCACAGTTGTCAGAGTAAGTAACCCGCGCAACTAGCAGAAGGATCTGTGAAAGGGAAGGCTCCAGGGGTCGTTTGGTAGAACTTCCTGGCCCTGTTGAAGGACAAAAATATGCACTTCTCCCAGCAAAGACACTTCTGTGTAGCTTACTTGTACAATTCGGGATAGGGGGCCTGTGGCTGAAATCCATAACGTAAGAAATAGCTCTCGCTATTGAGAGGATAGCTCAAAAGTGTTATTCTTTAAATATCTTCCTTTAGGGCAGAAGCCTTTGTAATGTCTAAATCCTGTCAGTTTTGAAATACCAGGGTGGTTATGCCTCTTCACCCGTCTCTCCTTATTGGACTTTGTTCATACCGCGGGTAGAAACAGTACATGAATGGCTAGATGTGCACAAGGGAGAGAAAAGAGCTGCTGCACAAAAAATCATCTTGCGTTCCAAACCTCTGGTCACAGAAAAAAGGTCTGCGCTGGGGGGAAATAGTAACAGTCAGCTTCTGGGGAGAGATGAGATGCATCTCTCTCTCCTTGAACGTCTGATAATGCAATCAAGTAGATATATATATATAGGTGGACAATATTCATACATTTGACCATGATATTATGAAGCAGAATCATAGTACTCAATGATACGCTGAGCTGGCCATGCAACCCCTGAGTGCCCCCTATGTCAATAGACCTCTTAGAACGCTTGAGATCATTATAAAGGGGAACACCCAGAAAATCACCAGAGGGCAGCAAAAAAAGAACTCAGGGTGAATGACCCCAAAAACACAAGACCCAGACCACTGCCTGGGCAGTCTAGAGTAGGCATGACTGCCACAGAGCCAGAAAAACCATCAGGAGCTACCCAGGAAAGTCACCAGAGTCTTTCCAGAGGAGCTGTAAAGATGAATGAGCCTGAGACACAAAGAGGAACCCGCTACTGCCCCCCTTTTTCTATTGCAGGGTGGGGGAGACAAACCCACGGTCTCAGGCAGGGGGCATGAGACCCTCCAAATGACTCCCAGCAGAGGAGCCCAGATTCTGAGCCACAGGAAAAAAAGATAAAGCAACCAATGTTAACATGTACCGTAATAGAATGGAGGTACAGTCATTTGCTGAACATGAAATCATCTGGCATCAGGAAAAATAGCGTGCGTTGAAATCTGGAAAAAATAGAGTTCGTTGAAATCTGGAGTGAAATCTGGAGAAAGGCCAGGCTGTAAGAGATAAAAATATAAAGAGCATACACAGAGTTCCAGAGGCATGTAAGTCCATGGTGACCTGGAAAGATAGAGTGCACTTAATGTCTGCAGAGTGTAGCTGAAAAGGAGAAAGGCAATGTCCACAGCAAGAGTTCTAGAGCCACACAAGAGTTCTGTCCAAAGGTAAAAGTGCCCGGGCTGCCAGTTAACATGGACAGAGAGGTTGTTGAGAAGCACCTGGCTGCATTGGATGAGGAGAAATCCCCCAGGCCAGGTGATGTGCACCTGAGAGCGCTCAAAGAACTTCCTAAAGAGCTTGCAGAGCCTTTGCCTATTGTCTTCCAGGCTTCTTGGAGGACAGGAGATGAGCCACTAGACTGGAGGAGGGCAAATGTTATCCCAATTTTCAAAAAAGAGGAGGGATGACTCAGGAAACCACAGGCCGGTCAGTCTGACCTCTATCCCAGGGAAGATACTGGAGGAGATTTGAAAGGGATCAACCTATAAGCATCTGAAAGACAACCTGGTGATCTGGGGAAGACAGCATGGATTTGTCCCCAATGAGTCTTGCAAGGCCAACTTTGTTCTTTCTTTGATTGAGTGACGAGCTTACAGGATCAAGGGAATGCTGTCAATGTTGTTTACCTGGATGTCAGTAAAGCTTTTGATAGGGTTCCCCATGATGTTCTCATGGGTAAACTGGAGGACTGTGGACTGGACCCTAGGATAGTTAAATGGATAAGGAACTGTTTGGAGAACCGTAGTTGTCAATGGCATTTCATCTGAATGGAGGAAGGTAACCAGTAGGGTGCCACAGGACTCAGTTCTGAGCCTGGTACTTTTCAACATTTTTATAAATGATCTGGATGAGGGTGTTGAGGGACTAATTAAATTTGCAGATGACACCAGATTGGAGGAGCAGCAAACATACCAGAAGATAGAGATAGAATTCAACGAGATCTGAATACTCTGGAAAAGATGTGAACAAGATGCAATTCAACAAGGACAAATGCATCTGTGTAACAAAAATGTGAAACATGCATACTGGATGGAGGATACACTTCTGGGTAGCAGTGGGTGTGAACAAAATCTTGGGATACAGTGGGCCGTAAGCGAAACATGAGCAGCCAGTGTGATGCAGCAGCAAAAAAGCCTAATGCTATCCTGAGGTGTATTAACAGAGGCATAACATGACAGATATCATAGTCCTGCTGTACAGTGCATTGGTCAGGCCACACCTGAAGCACTGTGTGGCGTTTTGGAGGCCTCACTTAAAAAAGGATGTAGACAAAATGGAGCAGGTGTAGAGGAGAGGGACGAGGATGATCAGGGGTACCATCTGGAAGGGTACCATCTGGATATTAGGAAAAAATGTGTACAGCGTGAATAGCTCAGCAGTGGAATCAGCTGCCTAGAGTGGTGGTGAGCTCCCCCTCACTGGCAGTCTTCAAGCAGCGGCTGGACAAACACTTGTCAGGGATGCTTTAGGCTAATTGAGCAGGGGGTTGGACTAGATGGCCTATATGGCCCCTTCCAATTCAATGATTCTATTATTCTATTCTATGATTTTCATTGAGAAATCATCCCAAGGGAGACGAGTTTAAAAGCCCCATCCTCTTGCACTTACCTCACAGGATGGATGCTTCTCCAAAGAAGTCCTTTTATCTGGAGCTCACCTGTCAAACTTACAGCTACAGGCTCTAAACACAGCTCCCGATCCTGCATTATTTCACTACAGTCCATCACCTGAAGCACTTTTCTCTCAGCCCTTACCCATTATCAGAAATTGAGCCATACTCGGAAACTAAAAAGCTTCAGACAATGGAATTAAGATGATTCTCTTGTGTTTTTAGTACAGATCCGAAAACATCTGCCCTGGGGCTCAAGAAAATACCGAGAATGTGTTGAAAGTTGAGAAGGCAAAATAACAGCATCCCAAAGAGACCAATCAAACGAAAGGGATGCACTAAAAGGGGAAATAAAAGGTTGTATGAATCCATCGCTCAGACAGTGTTTCAACCTCGGAAATGAATGGTCAAAGTTTGTTAGACTTTAGTATGCAAATTAATTCACTTAGATTGCAAATTATGAAGGGGACAGTTTCTCGGGGGGGGGGGGAAATCCTTTAAAAAAAAAAGAACTAATATTTGGGTGAAACTATTTTCAGTAACAGTTACTATTCCATTTTAATTGAACTGCTCCTTTTGGGGTTAGGCTCTATTTTTAAACATATGTGGGTAAAAAAAATGAGCACAATAAAAACATGGGGAAAAGACACATTTTTATCAATACCCGAGAGAGTTTAAGGGTTTGAAGTAATGCAACACTTTATCTTTTTCTTCTAGTGATTTATTTCTGGGCTAATATGATGAAGTGATTTGGGATTTTCAGACAAGTTTATCATTAATTATAAGCACACTTTAAAAAACATATTTTAGTCCCTTGAAAAGTGTTTCAAACACAATATTCATATTCCATGATTTTTTTTTCTCTGCCTAATACCTGAAGCCCTCTACCTGAAGTCTGCAACACACTGGAATTATTTTTGACAATTTACAGTCTTATGCACACTTACTTGGGGTAAGTCCCATTGAGCTAAGTGGAAGCTACTTTCAAGTAAATGTGCAAGAACAAAGGACAAGAACTAGAAGATGAAGAAGTCAAAGAAGAAGAAGATTTGGTTTTTATATGCCGACTTTCTCTACCACTTAAGGAAGAATCAAACTGGCTTACAATCACCTTCCCTTCCCCTGTCCACAACAGACACCTGTGAGGTAGGTGGGGCGGAGAGAGTGTGACTAGCCCAAGATCACCCAGCTGGCTTCATG
Organism: Euleptes europaea; assembly: GCF_029931775.1. Classification (NCBI taxonomy): domain Eukaryota; kingdom Metazoa; phylum Chordata; class Lepidosauria; order Squamata; family Sphaerodactylidae; genus Euleptes; species Euleptes europaea. The sequence goes on from NC_079318.1 coordinate 24,824,806, forward strand.
TGTAGGAGTGGGGAAACAAATGCAGCTCACCAGATTAGCCTCCACCACTCATGTGGAGGAGTGGGGAATCAAGGCTCATTCTCCAGATCAGAGTCCACTGCTCCAAACCACCGCTCTTAACCACTACACCATGCTGGCTCCCCAAGGCTGCATGACAGGTAAAAGGACAGAAGGAAAGAAGCCATATAAGCATAAGAGTGGTGTACACAGAAAGGCTTGAATATCCTCAATAGAAAACTAAATTAATGCAGTGCTTGCCGGCATTTCAGTTAAAGTGAACAATAGATAGTTCTTTAAAACTAAAGATTGGTGTAGGGGCTGAGTGCATTAGCACTGGAGAGCAGAACTGCACAGTGCCCTAAGAACCAAGCAAAAACACCAAGATAACCAAGTTAAGTGGAAAGAGCTGAAAACAGCCTGCCTGCCGTCCATCATCATGACATCAAAAGTAACAGCAAATAGGCGTTTGTGACATGAGTACAACCTGGAGTCACACAGATCAATCAATACTGCGATCTAGGTGTTTGCAGGGAGGAAAACCGCATTTCTCTTACTGTAATTCGATATCATAATATAAGTCTAGGAGAGCTGCCGTTTCCCAGGCACTGTGCTGCTGGCCGAGACGTGCTGCTGACCGAGATGATGTTGTGACAGATGAATAAAGAATGTCCCATCTCTGCACACATGCAGAATCGTAAGGAAAGACCCTATTTTAAACATGTTAGTAGAAAAAAAAAACTTTGTACAGATATGCATGGGGAGGGAAGGCGGCATAGCCCGATCTCGTCAGATCTTGGAAGATAAGCAGGGTTGGTACTTGGAAGGCAGATCTCCAAGGGAGACTCTGCAGAGGAAGGCACCACTGCATCTCACTTGCCTTGAAAGCCCCTTGCTGGGGTTGCCATAAGTTGGCTGTGACTTGATAGCACTTCACACACACACACACACACACAGAGAGAGAGAGAGGAATGCATGGTGTTGAATGCCACTTGTGTCGAAGACCACTGACTTTGAGATGGAATGTGCAAATGTGAGGAATTCCACAAATGCGCACCCCACCAATGGCTCTCCAAAGCATTCAACAACATATCAGCCATGTAAGCTCCTTATTTGATTGCTTTCGGCCTCAAGCAGGTTCTCTGGAGAGGCAGTATAGACTTTTTCTAAATAAATGCCTCTATAGCGATGTGAAATGTCTGCATAGTCAAAGCAATTTGGTAAACACTCTCTGCAGAAGAAACCAAGGAGCAGATCAAGGAGACATGATTAGTCTAGAAAGTGAGCACAAAAAGTTCACACAGAAATTTGCAGGAAGAAGGAGGAGGAGGAGGAGGAGTTGGCTTTTTTATATGTTGACTTTCTCTACCACTTAAGGAAGAATCAAACCGGCGGCTTACAATCACCTTCCCTTCCCCTCCCTACAACAGACACCCTGTGAGGTAAGTGAGGCTGAGAGAGCTCTAAGAGAGCTGTGACTAGCCCAAGGTCACCCAGCTGGCTTCATGTGTAGGAGTGGGAAAACAAATTCACCACCACTAATAATACCATCAATACTGCTACTAATAATACTTAGCATTTCAGTTCAACGTCCAAAGCACTTTAAGTTAGTAATAGGCAAACTCCCCTCAACATAACTTAGAACTGGGCCAAACAAACCAAGCGATTAAAAAACCAAACAAATAAATTGACATCCTCTGGTGTACAAATCCCTCCCTCTATGAGCCTGTAAACCCTCTTCTCCCCCACCACTGCCTTTTCATTCCCCCTCCATTATCCATTTGGCAGGAGCAGGGCAACCGCCCTGGAAACATCTCTGCTAACTAGAAACATTTTCTCCCAGGGAACTGATCTCTGTAGTCTGCAGGTCAGTTGTAATTTTGTGATATCTCCAGGAACCACCTGGAGGTTGGCAATCCTAGGTAAGGGAGTGGGGAAGGGAAGGCTTGGATTATGAACAAAGAAACATACCCTTGAAGCTGCAACGCTCCCCTCCAATTGCAGGCAAGTATCTATCAGCCACAGGGTTGCCAGGTCTCCCGTTATGGGAGACATCCAGGGAAATCTGTGATGTCATTTCCAGGTTTAGCATAGTTTCCAGGCTTAGCCTAGTTTCCAGTGATTACCAGAGTGATGTGGCATCACTTCTGTTTTTCTCTAGAAGTGATGTCAAGCCAAACGCAATGCCAGAGCTCTCCCCATGTTCCTGCCCGCCCCAATCTCCCAGCAGTTGCTGGCCATCAGCTGACAACCCCAGACATCAAAAGAAACTTCAGTGGCATCTCTTCTTTAAATTCGTAATCTCAGTAATCCTTAAAGCAACCTTGAATGGTAGGGTAGTATTAGCATCCTCACTACAGATGTGGAGCTAAGGTTGACAGAGAATGGTGGCTTGTTTAAGGCCACTTAGTAAGTTTATGGCTAAGCAGAGGTTTGAGCCAAGGACTTACCAGCTCCAGCTTTGTGCAGCTACTCTGGTTCTGTGGTCAGTAGCTTGTCATCAGTGTCGCTGGCTTTGGCCACAATACAGATACACCCTGGTTAGTGCTCAGTAAACCAAAGAAGAGTCTGAACTAGCACTGCAACCGCCCAATACAGTTTTGGAGGATAGCTCTGTTGGTCTGCAGTAGAACTTTCACACATGCCAAATAATGCACTTCCAATCCACTTTCAATGCACTTTAACGATAGTTTGCAAGTGGATTTTACCATTTCACACAGTAAAATCCAGCTTCAAAGTGCATTGAAAGTGGATATATTCGGCGTGTGTGAAAGTGCCCACAGTAAAATCCGGCTTCAAAGTGGATTGAAAGCGGATTGAAAGTGCATTATTCGGCATGTGTGCAAGTGCCCACAGTAAAATCTGGCTTCAAAGTGCATGGAAAGTGAATTGAAAGTGCATTATTTGGCACATGTGAAAATGCCCACAGTAAAATCTGGCTTCAAAGTGGATTGAAAGTGGATTGAAAGTGCATTATTCAGCATGTGTGAAAGTGCCCACAGTAAAATCCAGCTTCAAAGTGCATTGAAAGTGGATTGAAAGTGCATTATTCGGCATGTGTGAAAGTGCCCTCTAGATTCGCGTCCAGTAGCACCTTAGAGACCAACAAGATTTGGGGGTGTGAGCTTTCAAGAGTCCAAGCTGATGAAGGGATCTGACGAGGGGAACTTTGACTCTTGAAAGCTTATATTCTGAAAATCTTGTTGGTGTCTAAAGTGCCACTGGACTTGAATCTAGCTGTTCTACCTAATACAGATGCACTCCTAGTCTGCTTCTTATTCCACGGAACATTCCCCAGGTGTTATGCATTTATTCATAACTCGTATATTATGGCGGTGCATTTTTAATAAAGCTATATATGCAACGTCGACCTCCTGGCGCTATAGCCTGCAGCTAGTAACGAATGCCAGTCTGCCCAAAGACAGTTCGCCTGTTTTTGTCCAGAGGATGTAGCCGTGCTTCCTTTTTAACCTCCTCTAACTTTCTCCCTCTGCTTAAAAGCCTGTCAAGAATAGGAGGATCAGTCAGCTTGCCCTTGAATCTATGGTACCCCGATCAATCTGCTGAACATCAGAGCTGTGATTGCCTCTGACATCACAGGCGTTCGTTCTCTCGTCTGCAGAAAGCCGATTGGGAAGTGTACTCCATCTCAGAAAGTTATTAGCAAAGGCAGAACTCTCTAGCTCTGACCTTTGCAGTCTATAGGGAGGGACAGAAATAAAGAGGCAACTCAGGGGAAAAAAATAAGTTCTTTCGAAACAGCTTCCCTGCTGCTGGTAACAATACCAAACGTGTGACATACGAAGAAAATGTGAGTTACTGTAACTCAAGCGTTCAAGCCACCTGCTGTTTACTCCACCTGCCGCTGCCCTCCTCTTCCTTCTCACATGCTGGCTGCCTGATGCTGCCTTTCCTGTCCTCCGACCATCTGCTGGCTACCTAGTAGCCCCCTCTGTGATCCTTATTTGCTTTTCTTTTAAAGATATGCTTTCTCTAATGAGAAGAGACAACCATTTTCTAAGCGTCCGTAAGGTTTGTTATGAAAGGAGGTCATGGTGTAAGCGTAGCCTAGAATGTCTGGTTTTACACCTGGCTATAAGAAGTACCCAGCTTACTGGGGAGTAAAGGGAAGATGACTGGGGAAGGCACTGGCAAACCACCCCGTAAACAAAGTCTGCCTAGGAAACGTCGGGATGTGACGTCACCCCATGGGTCAGGAATGACCCGGTGCTTGCACAGGGGACCTTTACCTTTTTTACAAGTAGGCACCCAATTTGGGAGGTGATGGCACCCGTGGTGACCAAATGCTCTTTGATGAAATGTTGAGGTTCTGCATGCAATGTTTGGAAGAAGTTCCGAGACCCTGGATCTGCTGAAACCAAAGGTAGTTTTATCGAGGGGAATAATTAGCACACCCAAGAAGACACAATCAAATCAAGCATACGGCAACCAGGCCAAATGCTTGAAGGCCCACATTAATACAGAAATATCCCAAATGCCAGCACGTATTGTTCACTGTGTATCATTCGAGAAGAGGGAGGCAAGAGGCGAAAAGAGCAAGAGCGTGAAGCAGGGCTTACAGTTACCGATTCAAATGGGTATCAGGCACTGGTCCAGCGGCCTGGCAGAGGGCCTAAGCATCTGGGGAACTGAGCACATGCTACCGGTGTCCAAGGCAGCAACCCAAGCTGTAATCCAAGCAGACATCCAGAGGGGAAGCGAAGCAGGGAGGCTATCATGTGTGCCAGGAACGGGACTTTTTCTCTCACACAACAGTAGTAGCCTTGGCTAAGCAAAAGCTCCTCGTCAGGGGGAAAACACAGCAGGACCGAGCATGGCTGAACACCACATTTCAGGATATTTGGCAAGACAAAGCAGACAAAGTTGGAACACCCCACAAAGTACACTGAATGCATTTCGGGTGTGGGGACAGATTCTGGCTTCAAATGGGGGCAGAAGCTTAAATGAAAACAACATATTCCGTTTTCCTGGACTTGAAGGTGAACTAACAAGTATGCTCTGTGACTGGCCAGAGAAGGAAGGCATTCCCAGATTTTTGGAGTATTTTTTTAAGGAAAAAAAAGGGAAGGTGTCTGGGTGAGAAAGAGGTGTGTTGAAAGCCAGTGCAATGCTATACAAAGTTAGTCTACTCTAAGCCCACTGAAATCAACAGGCTTAGATGTGAACAATTTCACATACAATTTAGGGTTGCCAGGTCCCTTTTCACCAACGGCGGGAGGTTTTCTGGGCGGAGCCTGAGGAGGGCGGGGTTTGGGGAGGGAAGGGACTGTAATGCCATAGAGTCCAATGGCCAAACCAGCCATTTCCTCCAGGGGCACTATTTCTATCAGCTGGAGATCAGTTGTAATAGCGGGAGATCTCCAGCCACCACCTGGAGGTTGGCATCCCTAGTACAATTGCACAATTGTTACTTCACTGCTGTGCGATTTGTGGGAAGTTCTACAGAACAAATTTCATGGGTCTGGATGAACAGACTTTTAGTAAAGGATGCTAATAAGGGCTACAGTCCAATTGCCAAAGCGGCCATTTTCTCCAGGTGAACTGATCTCTATCGGCTGAAGATCAATTATAAGAAGACTATCGGTTGAAGGACTGATGAAGAATTTATAATTAAGAATTTGAAACGGCCGTATCCTCACTGAGACTTGGGCTTCTTTGAAAAAAACTACATGGCAACTTACTCCATATGATACATGCATTTTACTATTGAGAATACCTGGAAGTTGGCAACCCTAAGCGAGAGATAGTGTCCTAACTACATGACTAGCTGAGAGAGAGAGAGCAAGAATGAGAGTGGAACTTTCAAGGAGGAGAATATTGCCTTAAGAGTAGCAATCTGAACACAGACGAGGAAAGACACAAAAGGAGAGAAGGTGCGGACTAGGGGTGTGCATATTGATATGATGAACCAACCCCCCCAATACCTTTTAGGTATTTTGGGGGTGGGTTGTACCAAAAAATGGCTGCAATTAAAGGGAGCTGCCAAGCAGATACCCAAATAATGCCAAATTTATTCACCATTATTGGGGGCCACTTCAGCCCTGCCACCATTTTTAAACCCCCTTCCCTCCCTTGTTTGCTGCTGGCTGAAAAACTGAATAACTGAAGACTGTGCTGGCTCTTGGCTGGGAGTAGGGTTGCCAACCTCCAGGTACTAGCTGGAGATCTCCTGCTATTACAACTGATCTCCAGCTGATAGGGATCAGCTCCCCTGGAGAAAATGGCTGCTTTGGCAATTGGACTCTATGGCATTGAAGTCCCTCCCCTCCACAAACCCTGCCCTCCTCAGGCTCCACCCCAAAAACCTCCCGCGAGTAGCGAAGAGGGGCCTGGCAACCCTAGCTGGGAATGAGCGCAGCCTTCAGTTCTTCCCGGCTGCAGCTGAACTCCACAAGGAGTTTGGCTGGGGGGCGAGGACAGAGAATTGAGGGCTGGGCTCGCTCCCAGCTGGGAGCCAGTGCAGTCTATAGAGACTAATTTTAGATGATGTGCTAGATAAAGAGCCTATTAAAGTGAAGTTGGGTGGCACCATGTAGCGGCTGGAGGGCATATCACCCTGCCCACCCAACAAGAAAGTCTTCTTTAGTTTCTTTGACTAAAAGAAATTTTAGTCGATGGGATTGCTTTGGGCAGTGTGAAGCCCAGTCAGCACCTGACCATACCTATGCATGCATCAGTGCACACAACACAACTACTTTGTGTCACACCGGTCATTGCCATCATTGTCCTCTTCACAGTACACTTGGATCTCAACTAAATGGGATTTCTTCTGCCAAAGGAAAAAAAAGGCAATTTTGGGAAACGTAATATTCTGCTGTGATTCGTAAGATACGGCTTAAGGCAAATTGTTCCCCAGTCTGTCCACCACTGCTTTAATTCATGTTTGTATTAGGCTACGGACAGTAGGATGCCAACTCCGGTGTATAATGGATTTTTGTTGCAGTTTGGTTCAAAGTTTCTAGGTTGTAAATGCTCATCTGGTAATGATCAGGAGGTCACTCCCTATTCAGTCTAAGGCCAAGTGGTAGAATATGGCGCGAGTATATCACACAATTTCTATGCAAGCCTTATTGAAACAAGCAGGAACTAGCATGTCTGCACTGGAACATTTTCTCACCGTGAAATAATTGAGAGCTGGGGGGGGGGGGAAATAAAAAGGAAAAGTTCTGGAGCAAACAACCGCTGAGTGTCATTGACCTAGTGGAATTTTCTCTTCAAAATAGCAGCTGCAGGTATGCAAGTAATTTTGTGTTTAAAGGGGGGGGGGGAATTATCCTAAAGGGAAGTACTAAAATAATGCAGACAGCAAAAGTTTCTCAGTGAAATCAAACAACCCGAAGCTATTTTCCCGACACTGAATGCTCCAGAAAGAGGTAAATGATTCAGCAGGGATTCAGGCATAAGGCACATTTTTAGTAAGAGATTTGAGATGGTGGCAAGTGCATAATGGTTGCACGCTGGCATGCGCCCTTCGTGACACTTAAATAGAACTCCGTGTCTGGAGAGAGGATAATATCAGAATATTTTACCTTGGTGTTTAGAGGAGCCCCAGCAGGAGAGAGATGTCTGCTGGTTTGCAAAGGTTTTGTCTTTTTTTTCCCCGGAATGAGATATCATACATGATTAATTTTAGAAAAATGACAGACGAATGAAAGCGAGCCTTGAACAATTTTTAAAAATTTGGAGGCTGATTATGTGACAGCAGTCTAGTTTTCAGTCAGATATTGTCCTTTAAAATTGGTTCCAATCTGTGTCACACATAAACCCAGCAACAAAAATATTTCTTCACCAGTCAGTTACATAGATTCATCACATGCTCCCATGTCATGCTGTAAGGCACAGACTGCTCTGCAAAATACCTTTCCCTTCTCATATTCTTATTTTAAAGACAGGCAGGTGTTAGCCTAACATATGGAACTTGTAGACTTGGTAATTTCACAAATTTCATGCATCGTATTTGTGTTTGACCACTAAGAGATAGCCTTGGAATGCTTTGAGATTTTTCTTCTGCTGTTAGGAAGTGCATAAGAAAGACAAATACAGTTTCAAATGTGTTTGAAGGAGCTTTTTACATTGATTATCTTGCAAGAAAGTGAATCTAAACCACGTTTCACTCTTCAGGCATTGTTTATGTTTTCTGTAGGGGTGTGCAAATAAATTTTTTTCTGGTAAATTTTGAGTTCGGGTTTAAATTGGCCCCATTTTTTTCTGGGTAATCCAAAGTAAGGCTTTATTTCTGGGTATCCCGAAAAAAATTGGGTCCACTATAGTTTATGGAATTTATTTTCAAGGCTCGGGGGGGGGGCATTTTTTGAGGTAGAGCCACCAAATTTGCAGCATAGCTTTAAGGGACTCTCCTTAGATGGACACCGAAGTTTGGAGAAGTTTGGGACAGGGGGTCCAATTTTATGGGCCTGCAAAGTGGTCGCTCCCCATCCTCCAGGCATTAGTAAGAGCTGAGCTGTCAATCAATTTTCGGGTTCAGAAGTTCAGCATTGTCGAGGACTGGCAGAAAGAGCCAATTAGCAGGCTGGCACCTCAGAGTCTGGGGGCTCCGTTCATATCTGGGTCGCTTTGCATGATGTCCATGCAAATTAGCTTCCAAACTGAGGGAAACGGCTTAAATGTAAGAAAAATAAGGCACAGAAAACATTTATTTTGGTGGCAAATGACATCCTGTGAACAGTCTTTTAATATAGTCATTAAAATATGATTTCAAGAGATGGTCATGGTGCAAGAAAATTAATCCACTACTCGGGGCGACCTTCAGTTTGAGAGCAGATTTTCAGGAGGGGGGGTGATATCAAAGCCAGCCTAAGTCTCGACCAAGGCGGCTATTCACTCATCTGTGCGGGTGAGGGAGTCTTCTTCAGAAACCTGGTTAGCAGCTATTAAAGCTGGTGCTTTTAATTGGAGGGTATATCCCTCTGGACGGGACTGGATGAGCCCCGTCTTTTAAATGACTCGTCTGCCATGCAGACTATTCTTCTGTTGGGTGGTATACCTGGAAGGTTGGTCGGACCAAGTTGGCTCCGATAACACAAGTCAACCCCTACCTCAAAAGGCCCCCAACTATGGGGTCCTAACAAAACCAGCAAGGATAGAAAAATGGGAGAAGGCACAAAGCCGTGCATCTGAGCAAAGGCAAATAGCCAAAACCTGAAAAAGCCGAATTTCTGGGTTTTCGGGAATCACCTATTCAGCTTTGGGCAGATTACCAGGTTTTGTTATTCAGCCAAAAATAAACCCAAATATTACCAAAACAGCTAATTTCAGGTTTATTTTCGGTTCGGGTTTACTGATAGGCACAGTCCTAGTTATCTGCAATAGATGCATGGTACTTGAAGCACATTTTTTGTTTACCAACCACAGAGTTGTACATATTTGTGTGGGTGTGTTTGCAGTTTACCTCTCCTTCCTGCACAGATAGGTTTGTGACAGATACTGTGACTGTGACAGGAATGTCACTGTTAACAGACACAGATCCCTACATGGTTCTCCTCTCTTTTTTCTGTGGATATGATCACCAATATCACAGATATTTCCAGCTCTCTGGAATCAAGAGTTTCTGTTCACAGAAGAAAAGTAGATGCATGTTTAGGTAATAAATAAATATGCATATGTCCATATTTTTCTTTATTTTTGTACATTAAGGAAGGGATACAGAGAAATTATGACTGAAGTCAGACAAACAACAGTCATACAAGGACATCCTTAGGAGAAAGTGGCTCATTGCTAAGGGAGATTTGTGGTCAGGAAAACTTCTGAATTTATGTTATCTACCCTGCCAGGGGATATTTATGCAGGAGAGCTAAAGTAAACATTACATTCAGTCAGGTAAGTCTGAAAAGACAGATGTATCAGGGCAATCCTTTTCAAGTAGCTCTGCTAACTGGTGAACATCCTTGTCAATTATATATTTGCTGAGTCATTCTTTTCCTCTTTGTCTGACCTCCATAGACTTAGGGCGAATTCACATGCTACAAAGTCTTCATGTCCTCCATGGGTCCCGTCTCTCGAGTTTCAAACAAGGCAACTAGCAACTTTTCAGGGCCATTTCAGGTCATAAAAATGGTACAGAGGAAAAAGATTAAACCTCTGTATGATACAGTCCTCATCTGAACTGGGATTGTGCACTTTTGGGGAATATACTCTAAGCACAAAACACTCAAAACACATCTATTGACCCACGGGGACCCACAGGGAACTTGCATTCACAAAGAGTTTTTAGTTTGTGTATTGATTATTGAAATACATATTCCTGCTGCAGTGCTCTTGGCTTCTGTTCTTGGTCATTGAATAGCGACACTTTTAAATGCTCCCTGCAGGGCTGCTGAGAGCCACCATGGACCCCCAGTCAAAGATTCTACCTGACACCACCCCATGTGGGGAGATCTCCAGCTAGTTAACACAACATTACTTAGAAAAAAATCACACTGACAGAGATTTTTCTTTTTTTTATTATTTGGAGATTTATCAAATACAACAATGATAAAATAGACATAGATTTATTATTAAGACAGCAGGAAACAAAATATATACATCTATTTCGGACTTTACAGTCCCATGGACTGAACACAACAATGGATTTACAACGTTACCTGTAAATAAAAAGGTGCTGTAACTTTAAGACGTTACTGATACAGATGCATACAATCAACAGGAAAGGTTTAACAGAAACTAGCTTTTCATTTCCTAGTAAGGACTTCAGTTCCCATCCACCATAGGAGCTTGTTACATAACAGCCCAAGTGTAAGTAACTTGTTACATTTACTGTATAATAACTGTCTTAGAATAAAAAGCTTTCAATAAGGCAATAGATATGTAATAAGCTAATAGACTAATACAGTCTTTATATGCCTAACATGTTAAGAGATATAAGGTTGTATATACTGTGAATATACATGTGGCTACAACCTAATATATGTTACCAACTTTCTGTATGGTTAAAATTAATGGCACTAAATATTATTGTACAATAACAATATTACGGTGGCTTCTGATGAAGACCTCCGTGGTCGAAACGGGGTAATTAACCGCCCCCCTGTATTCTTCGTCAATCGTTCGCCAACGCCACTGGTGTGAACAGTGAGCCATAGAGCACCACTAAGCGAAAACAGAAGAAAAAAATTATCTTCAATACAAGTCATAAGACGCTTCGTGACTGCAACCAAACGCTCCTTTGATACAAGTTAGCGACACAGTTGCAAGAACTTTCTTGTCAATTTCAACATCTAAGCACCTGTGAAGTAACAGAGTGTCATAATTACATGGACTTTGTTGTTAGTTGCCTATAACTGAATGTTTTATTCTATATTATATGAATTTATTTACATGTTTCAATATTGCTGCTTTGATTTAGCATCAGAATATACTGACATTGCATTCTCTTTTCTTCAGTACCTGGAGGTTGGCAAGCCTAGGAATCTTAAGCAAATCTATTCAGAAATAAGTTATGTTTTATTCAGTGGGTTTACTTCCAGGAAAATGTTCATAAAGTTGCAGCTCTAGTTCATAAGGTTCATAAGGTTGCAGTTCTTGTCTTCTATAGTTAAATGTGAAAGAATTTGGTCATTAGAGAGTCCCAGCACTACAATAAAATCCACTGGGAAGAAATGCCAAGGACTTTGATCCAGCACTGAGGGAAAAAGCCCTTTAGGCTTCTGTGACATCACCTCATCACAGCCCACAAGGATCCCATTAATTTAAACAGTCTCTTAAAATGCCTGTTAATTAGCTGCCATCACTGAGGCATATTTTTAAGGGGGGGGGCTCCAAATCAGATCCAAAGTTCTTCCTGTTCTTATTATTATTTCGCATCTTTACAGAAGGCTTCATGATTATTGGTTTGGAACATTAAAATGCAAATGATAGAGGAAGCAGGAGATATTTAAATGTACAGTGTCAGCTCAGTACAAAAGCTCTTTTGGAACAAAATCACAGTATTTCCCTTCCAGTAGGTGAAATAAAAAAAAATGAAAGGAAGCACACACAAAAGAAAGAAAAGGGGTGATCCTACATTTATTTCTGCTCATGCTTTGTTGGCCATGCTGAAAGGAAATGCTCTGTAAGGTGGGGAGAAGAATGGTGAAACAGTCATTAGTGTAAATGCAACCCTCCACTCACTTTTGACTTGGCAGATGGCAGGATAGGAACACTGCAGCAATAGGACCACGTGCTTTCCCCCCACCCCCTTTTTTCTTTTTTAAGCAAGAACAACCTCCCATCCACACAGGAACAAAGCAGAGCCTTTGACTACTCTTGCCTTTGTCACTTTGGGAATTGACATCCTTCATACATAATAACAGAGCAAAAGTTGATGGAAGAAAGAAACCCAGGCAGAATGTCTAGTACCTTTTTCAACTGACATTTTAAGAATGTGGGACATAATGCAAGGGGCTCCTCGCAGTAATTAACAGTGCAATTCCAAGCATCCTTCTAAGCCCATGGACGTAGGAGGGTGCAACGCTGCAGAGGATCACACTATGAGGGTGGTTTCACATGCTTATCTACATGCAGGGTAGTGCTGTAGCAATCCTGGTGCCTTCATAACTGTCTCTTTATGCCCCCTGGTAAAGTCACCAAATCCCCTTCAGTGGCACTCGGTAGGAGGAGCTAGTGGGTTGGATCCAGACTAAATTACCTGCCTTCTCCCCTCCCACAGCAGCCCACTAATCTCCACAAAAAGCTACTCCAAGTGAATTGATCTCTATCGGCTGGAGATTAGTTGTGATAGAAGATCTCCAGCTAGCACCTGGAGGTTAGGAATCAAAATAATGCACTTGTACAGCTAACAATAAAAGCACAGACTCAAACCTGGAGGTTGGCAACCCTACTTTGTGGGCACCAGTGTGACTGGCACCCTGATTGCAACTGGTGAGCAAGATGAGATCCAGACTGGTGGGTGATGAAACATTGCTGGTTCTCAGATGAACTGAGAGAATTGAAGGGGCTGGAAAAATAGCTGAGAAAGGTTTGTGCCAGATCCCATCGAACACAAGCTGGAGCCCATTCTGAGCCTACTCTGGGTGTGGATGGCAGAAAAGAAACCCTGCATTCCCATCCTGGTTGCATCGGCAAAATGCCTGCCCGTGCTACAGTCCTGAGTTGTAAGAGGCCTGTTACTTGAGAGAAAATAATGGATATTTTGGCAGCTCGTTGCTATGCCAAGGTCACCTCCACCTAGCACGGATCCAGCTTGAGAACACCATCCCCCAAGGAACTTTTTGTTCATTAGGTTTTTATGGTGCTTTACTGGATTTGGATTACGCTTTTCGGCTGAAAAGCAGGCTGAGGTCCGTGCCATATAGAATACACCAGGCGTTCCTCAGCACTGCAGTTTTCTGGAGAAGATTAAGCAGTGACATTCATGCTGTCTATTAGGGATGCTTATCTGCCGTCAATGTTATTCTCCTTGAAGAATCCCTGATGCCTCCCGGAGTTCCCAGGAATGCAGGTCACAGCTATAAAGAATATATTCTTCAAAGTGAAAGCAGGAGGGTTTTAAAAATTTTACGATCTTATGAATTATATTCTTTTTTTCTAAATGCCCTGCCACACATTAAAAGATTTTCTAATGTGAAAAATACCACCCCCCACTCCCTCCCCCCCCAAATTAGCACCATCCAGTCGAAGCTGGTTTGCATCTCTGTGAGTTCTTTCCCTCTTCCTATGGGCTGTTTTGCTTCTTAAACTGGCATACGACAGCGCAAAGGGAACTTCAACTGTCTGAGCAGATGAGTGGATAAGATTTTAAATGATTAAGAGCGCATCATAAAAAATGACATGGAGCGGTATTAGAAAACCCTCCACCATTACAGCAGCTTCGGTGACAGCTAAAAAAGGGCTCCGCTGAACCACCAAAGCCAAACACTGTGACGCCTCTGGTTGGCTTGCAGATGTGCTTCTGGCAATACATCTGAAATACTCAGAATAGTCTTGCCTGACTGATGCTTTCTGTATCAAAGGCAGCGAGGCTAATCATTTTTGGTTCCAACGTGGCAAAAGAGAACTGAAGCAATACAAGCAAAGCTTGCTTGTGAATAGACCACCCCATTGCTAATTAGATTGTCAGTTCCCCACACACACACACACACAGTGAATGCTCAAAAATTATTCCTGATCCCAGGGCACTTCCCTACAAGGTATGGGTAACTGTTGACTTCATAGCTACCCAACATGTCCCTCAAAAAGTGTTCCCCAAGGGGAAGGACTGAGGACACTGCAACCACGTGCACAGTGTGGGAGCACATTTAGTATTTATTTATTTGGACTTATAGCCCACACTAGGGCTGTTGATTCGGTTCGGCCCGAACTGAAAATCAGTCGAATTTCCCCTGATTCGGTGGTTTTTAGTTCGGGAGGAACCGAACTCAAAACTGGCGGGCAACCGGGGGGGGCGAATTCAGCAAGTTCGGGAGTTCACGAATAAATTCAGCAAATTCGGGGCCGTCAGTAAGCAGCATAACCGTCAGTAAGCAGCATTCTCCTCCCCTGGCCAATCGGTGGCCAAGCTGGGTCTTCTTCTGGCCAATCAGTCAGGATTGAGTACTGGAGGAATCAGCTGATGTGCGGCCCGGCCAGGGAGAGAGAGAGAGAGAGAGCGAAATCCTCGTGTGTGTGTGTGGGGGGTGCTTGTGCACATTCGCTCCTTTCTGTGGCTGCAGGGGGCGTATTTTTTGGGGTACAGACACAAAACTTTCACTGGAGCTTCAGATGAAGCTTCTTAAGGTACCCCCCAAGTTTTGTAAACATTGGGTCAGGGGGTCCCGAGATATGGGCTCCCCCCTTTCTCTTTCCATGGCTGCAGGGGGCGCATTTTTGGGGGTACAGATCCCAAACTTTGAGCGGAGTTTCAGACCAGTGTTCTTAAGATACCCCCCAAGTTTTGTGAACATTGGGTCAGGGGGTCCCGAGATATGGGCTTTCCCCTTTCCCCTTTCCCCTTTTCCCTATTGGGATGAATGGATCAGCCGATCCTGTGCATCTCCAGAGCAAAACGTCCCGTGCCTAATTGGAATCATCTTGGATTACAAGTTCTCTTCAGCCCCTCTTGATGGAACAGAAGACAGCCACAGTAAGACCCCTTTGGGGGCTTTAATCTATAATTTTTCTCCTGTGTATGTGTGTGTGTGTGGGGGAAAGCAGAGTCTGTGTGTGTGTGGGGAGGGAGCAGTTTCTGTGGGTGAAGGGGAAGCCAAAGGGGGCTTTGTCGGTTCTGCCTGGGGTGTGTGTTCCCCCTCGAGTTTCTCGCTCCCTGGTTTGAGGGGGGAGGTTTCAGTTGTGTGTTGCAAAGGTGTTGTTTAACAAGGTTGTGTTGTTTTGCAGTTGTTTTGCAGTTGCTTTCTCAGCTGTTGTCGGGGCTGGGAGCTTTGTGCGTGGGCGGCAAGCTCTGCTGAGAGATGCACATTAAGGGTGGGGGGGACCCCTTTCAGGGCCCATATCTCAGCCCCCCCTGACCCAATCTTTACAAAACTTGGGGAGTCTTTCAATAAACGTCCTTTGAAGCTCTGCCGAACGTTTGGGACCTCTAACCCTAAATGCCCCCCCAGAGCCGCGGAAAGGCGCGATTGTGTTTTTAATGGCTTTATTCGGCTGAATTTTTTTCCGAACTTTGAATTTCCGCCGAATTGAACAGATCCGAAGTGGGGGAGTTCGGACTTCGGCATATCCCGAATCTAAACGGGCTGAATTCGGCCGAATCCAAACTATACCGAATTTTTTTTAATTCAACAGCCCTAGCCCACACCCACCCTGGCAAATTCTGGGCTCAGAGTGGCTCACAGAGTAATAAAAATGCCATATACAATAAAATTCCATAAACACATAAAATCAGTTGTTAAAAAGGCCCTTGAAAATAATAAAATATAACAGTATTTCAATAATTCAGTGGCGCTTAGCTTGCAGTATCAGGCTATAGTAGGGCCTGCACTAGTTTGAACAAAATGCATTGCCCGCAGATGAAGTGGGGCTAGGGTTGCCAACCTACAGGTACTAGCTGGAGATCTATTATAACTGATCTCCAGCCAACAGAGATCAGTTCACCTGGAGAAAATGGCTGCTTTGGCAATTGGACTCTATGGCATTGAAGTCCCTCCCCTCCCCAAACCCTGCCCCCCTCAGGCTCTGCCCCAAAAGCCTCCTGCAGGTAGTGAAGAGGGACCTAGCAACCCTAGAGATGACAGAAATTCTTTCTGTGAAAGTACAGATGTGTTTTCTCTTGGAGCTGCCCTTGTTTCAGCATCTCTCTTCCTTTGCATTCCTTAATGCCCCCCCCCCCCGCCAGGGACAGGAATGGTCTTGGGAACAGGAGGGACATTGGTGTTGCCAAGAGTAAGCTGTGGAGGCATGTGGGCAGTCTGGTCAGAGTGGTCATGGTTCCTTTCCTGTGCATTCACCTTGTACAAGGAAACATAGCTGCAGGAGGGGATTTGAACCTGCATGTGTGGTGTTCTCAACAATGCATCATTCCAGGGTTCCTGCTGGCCATGCCACAGTCCTTTACAGTGGAAGGTCCCATGTTTCTAGGGTTGCCAGCTCCGGATTGGGAAATACCTAGAGATTTTGGGGGTGGAGCCTGAGGAGGGCAGGGTTTGGAGAGGGGAGGGACTTCAACGCCATAGAGTCCAAATGCCAAGGCAGCCATTTTCTCCAGGAGAACTAATCTCTATCTGCTGGAGATCAGTTGTAACAGTAGGAGATCTCCAGCTAGTACCTGGCGGTTGGCCACCCTACATGTTTCCTTTGATCTTTCTGTTGTTGTGTTCTGAACATATCTAGCAGCAGCACGACAACAAGGAGGTATTACTATGTGTCATTTGAGTGCTTCCACCTATAGCTGTTATGGGGATGGTGCCCCCAGCACAGTGCTCTGTGATTGGTGGGGTGTGTGTAGAGTTGCTATGTCCTCCACACCTTGGGGCTGGGTTTTTCCTTGTACATAATTCTCCTCTGTGGAGTGAATGTAGGATACAGACTAGTGGTGCCAATGCTGTACCCTTGCCAGTGAAATGCCAGCTCCAGAGGCTGAGGTTTGGGCTATAAAGTGAGCTGTGATCATCATGTCACTGTAAATAACTCAGCTGTTAGAAAAGAGTGATAAGCTCAGCTGTGATTAGTGCCTGTAACGTGATCTAATGACTACTTTGCCACTAGTGTATCAGCTAGGGATGCGCAATCAGAAATGCAATGCTCTAGACATGACTTAAACCACTCCCCAGTTGTCAGTGTGCTTTGAAATCCTAAGCGAGTTATTCCTTCTGATCATGTAGTTAATCTTTGCAAGCAAGAATAGCATTGTGATTTCCCTTCCCCCGCCCCATTAGCCCTGATACTCTCACTGCGTGTTGATTTAGGATTTTGCTTTTGGAATCTGCAGCAGGCGCTTGCCTTAGCTGTATTGTGTGAGTGAGATTAGATCAGATCAGATGGATGATGTTTTCCCTGCCCTCTCCCCATTTTCTGCCCTCGCCCCACCCCCCAATTGTTCACCGTGGTTTATGTTGCATTGTCAATTACTTGCAATGCAGACAATTATTATAATATTTTATTAATGCCATTTCCTATTACTATGTATGGGTGTGAAAGCTGATAGGAAGAAAATAGATTCCTTTGAAATGTGATGTTGGGGGAGAGTGTTATGGATACCGTGGACTGCCAAAAACAAAAAAACAAATCAGTGGGTTATAGATCAAATCAAGCCTGAACTGACCCTAGAAGCTAAAATGACTAAACTGAGGCTATCGTATTTTGGTCACATCATGAGACGACAAGAGTCACTGGAAAAGACAGTCATGCTAGGAAAAGTTGAGGGCAGCAGGAAAAGAGGAAGACCCAACAAGAGATGGATTGACTCAATAAAGGAAGCCACAGCCCTCAATTTGCAAGATCTGAGCAAGGCTGTCAAAGATAGGACATTTTGGAGGACTTTGATTCATAGGGTTGCCATGAGTCGGAAGCAACTTGACAGCACTTAACAAACACACATATCTGTGCTTTCCTCTTATGGTGACTGAACAGGGCACACACTTCATCTTCATCAATAAATACTTGTTTATGTGCAGGTTGTCTTTAAAGAACAGTTCACCAGCACAGGTCTCCAGACAGTCATAGGTGAAACTTGGCTGAGGCACTTAAACTAGTTATGGCTTCAAGTTGTGATGAAATTCCCTTTCACCCTTATGGTTGCAAATAGGCTTTCTCTGCATAGCCACCAGGTTGGAACACACACACATACACAGGACTCAAACCACATCAGCCTTCCCTTTCCCAAGAGTCAGACAATATGGTACCAGCATGGTGTAGTGGTTAAGAGTGGTGGTTTGGAGTGGTGGCGTCTGATCTGGAGAACCGGGTTTGATTCCCCACTCCTCCACATGAGCGGTGTAGGCTAATCTGGTGAACTGGATTTGTTTCCCCTCTCCTCCACATGAAGCTAGCTGGGTGACCATGGGCTAGTCACAGCTCTCTTAGAGCTCTCTCAGCCCCACCTACCTCACAGGAGGGGAAGGGAAGGTAATTGTAAGCCAGTTTGAGTCTCCCTTAAGTGGTAGAGAAAGTCGGCATATAAAAACCAACTCTTCTTCTTCTTCCTACCAGCTTTGCTCATCACCAGAGACGTGCCTCAGAACTGGGTACAGTAAAGTTGAACCACTCCACCACCCTACCAAGCAAGCTATCTTTAGACTATCTGCCCTCTTACTGAGGCAGACCCAAACCAATTGCTCGTGCGCTTCCTACCAACATGCCATACCCCCTCTGAAAAGTGACCGGATGTTGGAGTGGCAATAACTGGCATTCCTCTGAAACGTGAAGACCGTAGGCTGCAGTACCATGTTGCACTCCCACGAGGGAAAGAAGGGTGATGCTACACTATTTGAAATGGCACAAGGTGGCCTAGTTACTGACTCCTTAGTGAGATGCACACAGGTTCATTTTCTTGTTTCTGTCCATACCTGCTGATGCGCAGAACACAGAGCCTGCCTGGCAGGCACAAAGCCAGGAGACAGCTCTGTACACACATGAAACACAGTCGGTTCCTCCTGTGGTATTACAGGATTGTGCTATGTAAAAAGGAGCATTACATTACAGCAGGAAACTTGGCCAGAGCACAATAAATACGCTTTAATAACTCATATTCTATTTTCAACAATGGGTTTCTGGTTCTGACTAGACTCCTCTCCATTCACGTCTTTTGAACATGTGTTAAGTAAGAAGGGAGGAAACGGCCAAAGATCCCAGATTCTGCAATGTTGGAAGAACCAGAAATAAATCTGCCACATCGAACTGGTGGAGTAGTTCAGAGAAGCTTTTGCATCTGTGCACATCAGGTTCACATCTGGCTAACTTCTCAAAGACTTCTGTCTGCAGCTGTTTCCTCCTGGCTTCTTCATATCTATCTGCACTATGTGAGCAGTCTAAAGAGATGCTGGCACCATTAGAGTGAATGAACTGGAGAGCTGGAATGGTTGTCAGAATTCGAAGAAGTAGAAGAAGAAGAGTTGGCTTTTTATATGCTGATTTTCTTTACCTTTTAAGTAGAATCAAACTGGCTTACAATCTACTTCCCTTCCTCTCCCCACAACATATTCCTTGTGAGGTAGGCGAGGCTAAGAGAGTTCAAAGTGAACTGTGACTAGCCCAAGGTCACCCAGCTGACTTCATGTGTAGGAGTGGGGGAATGAACCCACTTCACCAGATTAGAGTCCGCCTGCTCTTAACCACTACACCACGCTGGAAAGTGACACATGCCCTTATATGCAAAAGGTATGAGGTTAAGAGCCGTGGAGGTCTACCATATTCCCCTGGGCCCTCCCCTGCTCACAGAATTTTATCTGCAATGTTGTGTACTACCCACAAAGTGTTAACTGTACATATCAGCAGTTAAAGAGTAGGAGTAATCTCTGAGAATGCAGAAAGGATTGCTCCAAAAAAAAACCCCACGAAATAAACATTTTCACAACATTCACACTCTATGGATAAAGTGGAAAGATTGCACCCTTGAGGTGCAATCTTCAGCATAGTTGCATCCTCCAAAGCCCATTAGACTTAGCAGGATGTGACACTGCTTAGGATTGGACTTCAAGGATCTATTTACCTGTATAGGAATGGTGTGAAGCCCGATTTAGATGCAGCGATAAGATGAATGGACAGTCTCCTTGGCTCGTATCATGTTGTGTGATGGCATTCCTCTCACCCCACCCTCCCCAGCCTCTGGAAGAGCAGAGCCTCCTTGGTACAAGGCATTACCCAGCAGATGCTGAACCGTCAGCAAAACAGATGTTGCCACAGGCCAAAAGAAGTCATAATTTCTATTCATAAAACCACTTACAGTGCTTTTGAGAAAGGAAGTACTTTTTAGAAACACTTGAATTATCTGAAAGGATTTCATTACAGGAAGAGAAACCATGATCCCACTTCTTCATTAAAATGAACTAACTTACTGAAAACAATTTTTTTACCCAGCTCATTTTGAATTTAGGGGGATCTGATAGGCCTCCATGGCTCTTAACCTATTTCCAGGAATTATGGGATGTTTTCCAAAATTTCAGAACAGCATTACTCTCTGATCTTTCCCACACCCCTCCCTACCCAGCAAGCACGTCACAGAAGGATATAAGAGCCAGAGAGCGAGTACAGTGGCAGATCTTGAAAATAAAATGGCCAATATTGAAATGCTCTTGTATTGTTCTATGGTGAGGTCTCATTTGGAATACTTTGTGCTGTTCTGGTCACCATCTCAAAAAGGATGTTTCAGAGCTGGGAAAAGTATAGAAGGGGACAACCGAAATGAATAAGGGGTTGGAGCACCTTTCCTATAAGTAAAGGCTGGAGAGTCTATGACCTTTGAGTCTAAAACCAAAATAGCTAAGGGGGGCATGATAGAAGTTGATAAAAGTATGCATGGAGTTGAGAAAGTGGTTAGAAAGAGCTTTTTCTCCCTCTCCCTTAATACAGGAGCGCCTAATAAAGTTGATGTGTGTGGGTGTAAAGTGCCATTAAGTCGCAGCCAACTTATGGCAACCCCTTTTAGGGTTTTCATGGCAAGAGACTAACAGAGGTGGTTTGCCAGTGCCTTCCTCTGCACAGCAGCCCTGGACTTCCTTGGTGGTCTCCCATCCAAATACTAACCAGGGCTGACCCTGCTTAGCTTCTGAGATCTGACGAGATCAGGCTAGCCTGGGCCACCCAGGTCAGGGCAAAGTTGATGTACAATAGGTTTAATACAGACAAGAGGAAATTCTTATTTAGTTAAAGAGTAATAAAGATGTAGAATTAATTGCTAGTGGATGTAGCTAAAGCCACAACTGTCAATGACTTTAAAAGGGGTCTAGACAGATTCATGGGGGATAGGTCCATCCATGGCTACTAGCCGTGGTGACTAGAAGGAACCTCCATATACAAAGGCAGCAGAACTCTGAATACTTTAATATATTTAATCAATCAGTTAATGACGTGAAGTTGATTAAGAGGGGGGAAATGTCATTTGGGAGCCTGGGGAGTTTTGCGATGTTAACAAGGAACGATCCCAAATTCAAAATGAGCAAATGCATTTGATAGTCGAATGTACCTGGTTCGACTGACGAGGATCAGTCAATTTCCAGATTGGTTTTGGTTCGGCTACAGACAGCTCAAATGCCTTGCAGACCGATTTGTGGCTGCAGAGTAGCTGTGCTTGAGCACAGAAAGGCAGCCAGTCAGAGCAGTCCTTGCTCATGATGATGCAAACAGTTGCCTAGTACTTTTGGCTTCATTTTTTAAGGTGTGAAAAAATATATTGTGGGGGGGAGGGACTGCAACTCCCACAATGGTTTGCAAAAATCATGTACAAAACCCCTCCCCATTCAAACAGATAGGCAGCCACTACCATCAGCAGGGAATAATCAAAGGTATGGTGAATGGTAGATTTTTTTCATTAAAAAAACACAACACATCATCCTCCCTCGGTAGGCACAGCTCCAAATCTCCTGGAATTTCCTAAGCCTGATTGACAGTTCTAACAGTGGTGTCTGGGGAAGAAGTACTGCATTTCTTCAAACAGCTCTGAATGGGTCACTTTCAGTTGAACTGATCATTAAAAAAAAAATCAGCTGCCTTACTACAACTGGAGATCAGAACAGGATCTGAAACAAATGGTGTTTGAGAATCCCTAATGCTCATATTGTATTCCAGCCTATCTTTCTTACCTTCCGTTGAAATTTTGTGGAATCAGAATTGGATTTTGCTGCATGCTCTTTCAGTTTTAAAAGCTGTGCATCCCCCCCCCCCCACACACACACCAACATTTATCAGGAGGCTGTAGATTAACTTGTTGAACAATAAATGGGGAAATAATGAAGCGGCAAACAAATGGAGTGAGAAAGACAGTTCCAGAGGAACTTGAGGCTGATAAAAGTCCCATTCAAAGAGTTCATTCAAATTTGCAATTGTACACCTGCCTATCAGTCTAGAAAAGGCATAGATCTGAATTTAGATGGCGCAAATCTATATAGCTGGATCCACATGTAGTTGGATATTGAGTGATTGTTATGCTATAGTAATAACTCATGAACACATGAACACATGAAGCTGCCTTATACTGAATCAGGCCCTTGGTCCATCAAAGTCAGTATTGTCTACTCAGACCAGCAGCGGTTCTCCAGGGTCTCAGGCAAACGGTTGCTTAGTACTTTTGGCTTCATTTTTTAAGATGTGAAAAAATATATTGGGGGGGCTACAACTCCCATGGTGGTTTGCAAAAGCCTACATTCACAAAACCCCTCCCCATTCACACAGATAGGCAGCCACTACCATCCGCAAGGAACTCACCCCCCAAAAAAAATTATCCCCCCCAAGTAACTACAAGCTGCCTGCAATGGGGGGGAGAGATTTCACCACAGACCTTTGCACAAACCAAAGGCATGTCCTGCATGTCCCTCTCCCACTGATTTCTGTTTAATTAAAACGATAATATGTGCACCTCAATAAGCCGTGTGGCATAGTGACTGCTGCCATGACTACAGAGGAAGGGGGGGAGGCATTAGCACAGCACAAGCAGCTGGCTCCGTTTGCTACCCCACTGTCTTGCCCCCTGCTAAAATGCTGGGGGGGGGCTGTCTTTCTTTTTAATGAGACGTGCAATATTGCTTAGCCTCTCCCAAAGTTAGTTGGCTTTAAAAATCTAGCAGCAGAAACGGCAGTCTTCCCCCATGCACGTTGGGTAAGAATGGATAGGTGGAGGGAGGAAAGAGATTTTGTCTAGAGGCCAGACATGTGGTGCCCTTGCCTTCTCCTCCCTTCCCCTTTCCTCCGCACCCCTCCGAGTGAAGATGCTGGTGCTAATTATGGATTGACTGAAATCCCAGTGGATAACACCATCTGTGGGAAAGCTGATGAATTAGATCCTTAGCACCAGTGGCAGGAACCACCGAGAACATTCTGCAAAAAAGACTGAAGCGGAGGTAATGACGGGGGAAGAGATGGTCTTTGTTTATAATTACACCATCTTCAAGAACAAATTCCAGCAATTTAGCCTCCCCTCCCTTTTAATTTGTTACAGCAGGTCAAACCGTTATGGTGACTTAGAGAGGAAGAATGTACACGCCTGCAACATATCTTAACACACATTTTTGCCCCCTACTATGCATAGAAGAAGCACTCTTTTAAGGGTATCACCTGGCATGATCCAAGAAATGAACCCCATCAAGGTTATCCTTTGTCTTAGCAAGTTAATGTGTGTAATCAGTCAATAAAATGTTCCTGTTATAGAAAGCCTTCTTTTTCCCACTGTCTAATCATTTATCCATTGTATAGCCCAAAGAAATGAGATGGCTTGCCAGAACCAGAACAGATTGGGTTTATCCCACCTTTCCAACCCTGATAGCTTAGAAATCTGTGGTCGTTTATGCATGGGTACTTTCACTCAATGGATGGTAAGTAAAGGTAAAGGTCCCCTGTGCAAGCACCGGGTCATTCCTGACCCATGGGGAGACGTCACATCCCGATGTTTTCTAGGCAGACTTTGTTTGCGGGGTGGTTTGCCAGTGCCTTCCCCAGTCATCTTCCCTTTACCCCCAGCAAGCTGGGTACTCATTTGACCGACCTCGGAAGGATGGAAGGCTGAGTCAACCTTGAGCCGGCTACCTGAAACCGACTTCCGTCGGGATCGAACTCAGGTCGTGAGCAGAGCTTTTGACTGCAGTACTGCAGCTTAACACTCTGCGCCACGGGGCTCCTTCAATGGATGGTAGGGCTGTCAAAAAAAAAATTCAGTACAGTTCGGATTCGGCCGAATTTGGTCCTTGTGGGTTCGGTACGTGCTGAAGCCTGAACTCCCCCACTTCGGATCCGTTCAATTCGGCGGGAATTCAAAGTCCGGAAAAAAAATTCGGCCGAATAAAGCCATTAAAAACACAATCGCGCCTTTCCGCGGCTCTGGGGGGGCATTTTTGGGGTTAGAGGTCCCAAACTTTCGGCAGAGCTTCAAAGGACATTTATTGAAAGACTCCCCAAGTTTTGTAAAGATTGGGTCAGGGGGGGCTGAGATATGGGCCCTGAAAGGGGTCCCCCCGACCCTTAATGTGCATCTGTCAGCAGCTTGCCGCCCACGCACAAAGCTTCCAGCCCCGACAACAGCTGAAGCAACTGCAAAACAACTGCAAAACAACACAACCTTGTTAAACAACACCTTTGCAACACACAACTGAAACCTCCCCCCTCAAACCAGGGAGCGAGAGACTCGAGGGGGAACACACACCCCAGGCAGAACCGACGAAAGCCCCCTTTGGCTTCCCCCCCACCCACAGAAACTGCTCCCTCCCCACACACACACAGACTCTGCTTCCCCCCCACACACACATACACAGGAGAAAAATTATAGATTAAAGCCCCCAAAGGGGTCTTACTGTGGCTGTCTTCTGTTCCATCAAGAGGGGCTGAAGAGGACTTGTAATCCAAGATGATTCCAATTAGGCACGGAACGTTTTGCTCTGGAGATGCACAGGATCGGCTGATCCATTCATCCCAATAGGGAAAAGGGGAAAGGGGAAAGGGGAAAGGGGAAAGCCCATATCTCGGGACCCCCTGGCCCAATGTTCACAAAACTTGGGGGGTATCTTAAGAACACTGGGCTGAAACTCCGCTCAAAGTTTGGGATCTGCACCCCCAAAAATGCGCCCCCTGCAGCCATGGAAAGAGAAAGGGGGGGAGGCGATATTTCTGCCCCCACTGAACCCATCTTTACAAAACTTGGGTAGTATCTTAAGAATAATTGTCTGAAGCTATGCTAAAAGTTTGGGGGCTATAACCCCAAAAAAGCGCCCCCTGCAGCCACATAAATGGAAAAGGGGGGAGGGAAAAGGGGGAGAGCCCATATCTCGAGACCCCCTGACCCAATGTTTACAAAACTTGGGGGGTATCTTAAGAACACTGGTCTGAAACTCCGCTCAAAGTTTGGGATCTGTACCCCCAAAAATGCGCCCCCTGCAGCCATGGAAAGAAAAAGGGGGAGCCCATATCTCGGGACCCCCTGACCCAATGTTTACAAAACTTGGGGGGTACCTTAAGAAGCTTCATCTGAAGCTCCAGTGAAAGTTTTGTGTCTGTACCCCAAAAAATACGCCCCCTGCAGCCACAGAAAGGAGCGAATGTGCACAAGCACCCCCCCCACACACACACACGAGGATTTCGCTCTCTCTCTCTCTCTCCCTGGCCGGGCCGCACATCAGCTGATTCCTCCAGTACTCAATCCTGACTGATTGGCCAGAAGAAGACCCAGCTTGCCCACCGATTGGCCGGGGGAGGAGAATGCTGCTTACTGACGGTTATGCTGCTTACTGACAGCTGAATTTGCCGAATTTATTCGCGAACTCCCGAACTCGCTGAATTTGGCCCCCCGGTTGCCCGCCAGTTTTGAGTTCGGTTCCTCCCGAACTAAAAACCACCGAATCAGGGGAAATTCGGCTGATTTTCAGTTCGGGCCAAACCGAATTGACAGCCCTACTGGATGGGTACTTTCATTCCGCCCCCGGTCTGTCTTGGTTGTTCCATGGAGTTATGCATGAGTTTTCCATCCATTAGAAATGACCTTGTGTGCCCAGCCCTTGCAATGTCCGGGTCTTCCCATTCTTCTGTTAACCCAACTCTTCCATCTTCCCTGAGCAAAGCTCAGGTGAAATCCTCATGTAGAAGGCAAAGTGTGGGACACACAAGCTTGGTTTTGCTCCCAGCCAATTACAAAGCAGCATGTCCAGAGGTGGGGATTCAAATATTTCCTGCTTCCTAGGAGCTCTTTCTGAGCAGACGAAAAGCTTTTTAAAACCAAGGCTTGGATTTCTCCCACCCCTCCTTTCAGATTGCTCCATTTTTGTATCGTTCTTAAGATACTTTTTTATGTGGCAATTTGGTTGGGGGGGATTTTCCCTCAGTAAGCCAATTACAAAGCAGCATTTAAAGGGGCGGGGACTTGATTTGAGCTTGGAGACTGCTGGTGCATAGATTCCCAGCAGGAAAGTGTGGGTTCAGCGAGCAACAAGCCTGAGGTAAAACTCCCATGCATAAATGACCACAGACAACATGTGGGTTTAGCAAACTGAAATGTGAGCACAAAACCTTTTCTGTAGTTTCGCATTTACTTTTTCCAGTCTGAATAGGATTCCACCACATTTATGCATCTTTGATAACCTGTGTGGAAGAGGCACAATGCCTCATGAAACCCCACCCTTTACACAATTATTAAAAGTACCCAACTATTGATGAAGGTTAAAGCAGAAAGTACCAAAGCAGGATTACAGCTGAAGTCAAAAGTAATGACTGTTGAGGAATTACACAACTTTTAGGTTTTTCAGTGAAAAGATTGAAATGGTTACAGATGTTCTATTCCTTGGCTCAATCGTCAACCAAAAAGGAGGCCGCAACCAAGAAAGCAAAGGCGATTTGAGACTGGGAAGGGCAGCCATGAAGGAGCTAGAAAAGATCCTTCAGACTAAGGATGTGTCGCTGGCAACCAAGATCAAGATAACTCATACTATAGTATTCCCCATTAGTATAAATGGGTGTGAAAGACAGTGAAGAAAGCTGACAGGAAGAAAGTTTTATGGATACCATGTACTGCCAAAAAGACAAGTGAGTTCTAGATTAATTCAAGCCCGAACCCTCCCTAGAAGCTAAAATGACTCAACTGAAGCTTTCATACTTTGGTCACATTTTGAGAAGACAAGATTCACTGGAAAAGACAATAATGTTAGGAAAAGTTGAGGGCAGCAGGAAAAGAGGAAAATGCAACATGAGATAGATTGATTTTTGGGAAATTTTTGGGAAATTGTGATTGTTATGCTCAAGCAATATTACTCTCCTCTCCTACTCTGAGCCTTATTATGATTATTATGATTAATACCTATCTGCCACCCTCTAATAATATTAAGGATTTGGACACTATGTGGTCCAACCTCTCTAAATTTACTTTTAAAATAGCTCAAAATTATCCGTTGGCTCAAATTGTTTTATTGGGAGATTTAAATGCTCGAATTGGGTCAAACCAGCAGGAATGGTCCTCCTCTATGGGTTTTGATGGGGAAGACTTGTTACCTCCCCAATTAAGTTTGCCTCATTACTCTACTGATAAAATTTATAATAAGGCTGGAGTTAGACTGATAGAGTTCTGTGTGACTCATAGCTTAATAACCCTAAATGGACTACCACAATTCCCTTCATCAACAAACTCCACCTTTATATCTACAAGAGGCTGTAGTGTGATTGATTATGGTTTATGCTCTTTGAACTTGTTGCCTCTTGTCAAGTCAGTGAATATTGAAACCCGTACTGAAAGTGATCATCTCCCCCTTTCATTTCTATTAAACTTGCCAATAAAGACCTTCAATTTTTTAAATCCCTCCCCTGATGAAAATAAGGCTCTAATCCTGACAAGGATTAAATGGTCAGAATCTACAGAAATTGAATTGTTCAATATCCTCCAATCTGACTTATTGTCCAAACTAAAGATGTCCATAATTGGCTCTTCCTCTCATGAGGAGGCACTAATAGCCTTTTCTCAAGTTATAGAGCAATGTAGCTCTATAGCCAAACCGATACGTAAAACTACTTTTGAAACATCGACCTGGTTTGATCATGAATGTTTAACTCAAAAAAGGAATTTGCGATCGGTTTATGGGAAATCTAGGAAAGGAGGCCAAACAATTGATATGGAGCAATATTTATCGTCAAAAAAAGTTTATCAGGAATTAGTGGTTAATAAAAAGAAAGCCTATTATCAAAAAAGATGGGACCAGCTCTTTTTATCTCTGAAATCAAGTGACAGTAAAATCTTTTGGAGAACAATTTCTTGTCTATTAAACAACAAACCCTCTCCTGACTCAGGTATTATGCCTCAAGTATGGGTTGATTATTTTTCTAACGTCTTTGGCCATGCTGTGGTCTCTCCATCTGATAATGAGGAAATTATTCCCTCAAATATCCCTCCATGGCATGCAGTAAGTAGGGAAGAAATTATGACCCTAATTTCTAAACTAAAAAGCGGTCGAGCACCAGGTCCTGATGGGCTCCCTGTCGAACTTTTTAAGAAATATGCTGACTGGTGGGCTCCACTACTAGCCAGTCTTTTTACATCAATTGATCATTATGGTATCCTTCCTGATTCATGGCTGAACTCAATATTAATGCCAATCTATAAAAAGGGAGACCCCAATCTACCGGGAAATTATCGTCCTATTAGCTTGCTATCAGTACTGGGCAAGTTATATGCTAGACACCTTGAGACCCGCCTTTCGGAGTGGTCTCAAGCTAAATCCATTATTGGCCCAGAGCAAATAGGATTCACTAAGAACAAATCATCTTTAGATCACTGTATCGTTTTATCCTTTCTTGTGGAAAAATACATGAAGATAGGTGGGGGGAAATTGTTTGCAGCTTTCATAGACCTAAAAAGTGCTTTTGACTCTATTCCTAGAGAGAAACTGTGGGAAAAATTGTCAAATCTAGGAATTGACCCCAGGCTGCTAATACTTTTAAAGAAATTACACTTAAATACCACCTGCCAAGTTAAATACTCACCTAATGGTGGACTGACTAAGAAAATCTTAATTCAAAGAGGCGTTAAACAAGGGTGTGTTTTAGCTCCCCTACTTTTTAATATTTTTCTTTCTGATCTAGTGCAGTCATTGGGTTCAGTTAATGGTCATCCACCTAAATTAGGGTCCCAGTCTTTACCTCTACTTCTTTATGCGGACGACACCGTCATTCTTTCTTTCACTAAAGTAGGCCTCCAACGATATCTAGATGCTTTTAATAATTATTGCCATTTTAATTTACTTTCTATTAACTCCTCCAAATCAAAAATAGTGGTATTTTCCAAAAAATGGTCCTCATACAAATGGCACATTGGGAAGGATTCAATTGAACAAGTTAAAAGCTATAAGTATTTGGGAATTACTTATAACTATAATCTCAATTGGTCTATACATCGACAAAATACTATTAAAGCCACCAGGATTTCCTTAAATCAACTCAAGCAGTTTTTCTACGCGAAGGGGAATCAGTGTGTTCCTGCAGTGATCAAAATCCTGAATTTGAAAATATTCCCCCAACTTCTGTTTGGAGTTCCCTTATGGCTTGGAACTCTTAATCAAGAAGTGGAGAACATCCAAGCCGTATTTCTTAGACAAATATTGGGGATACCTAAATGTGTCTCATATTTCACAATTTGTCATGAAACTGGGCAAAACTTGATTGCCACCAAAGCCTGGATTCAAACAATAAGATATTGGCTCAAATTATATTTTCAAACTGAGCCAGGTTCCCTTTTATATTTCTTGAAAAGTGAACTTCATTATTTCTCATGGGACATATTGATTAGATCTAGACTCTGTCAAATTGGAATTGATTTAGATAATCTTGCTCTGGCCAATGAATCTTACATCTTTAAAAGAATCAAGCAACGTCTCCTTGATGTAGAATTGCAGAATTTTAACCCAGCTCTTCCCCCCATCTGATCTCCGGCGGCCCTAGGCCTTAATAATGGATCGGGTAAAATGGCTAGGTATCTAGATAACCTAGAGATACCTTCTCAACGCCGCGCTTTTCTATTAGCTAGGGTTAATGCATTCCCATCTAGGATGCTCTTAGGCCGATACCTCCAGATCCCTAGACATGAACGCCTATGCACATGCGGTTTAAACTTGTTAGATACAATTGACCACATCCTTTTAGATTGCCCCTTCTATGTGACTCTGCGGGATAAACTGCTATCTACTTTGCTTCAGTACAAGACATACAGGAGTAATGAAGTGAAATGCAAATTTCTTTTGAGTGACCATGATCCTAAAATTACGGCTACAGTGGCTGAATTTCTTACAGGAGTTCTTAAAGAACAAGAAAAGTTTTATTAACCCGACTGTAACTTATATGTATTGCCCTTTGGAGGTATATTGTTTTTTCTATCTCTGTCTTTTGGTATGCCAATAAAGGTTAATGAAATGAAAAATGATTCAATCAAGGAAGCCACACCCCTCAGCTTGCAAGACCTGACCAAGGCTGATAATAACAGGACGTTTTGGAGGTCAGTAATTCATAGGGTTAAGGAGCCCCGTGGCACAGAGTGTTAAGCTGCAGTACTGCAGTCAAAAGCTCTGCTCACGACCTGAGTTCAATCCCGATGGAAGTCGGTTTCAGGTAGCTGGCTCAAGGTTTACTCAGCCTTCCATCCTTCCGAGGTCGGTGAAATGAGTACCCAGCTTGCTGGGGGTAAAGGGAAGGCACTGGCAAACCACCCCGCAAACAAAGTCTGCCTTGGAAACATCGGGATGTGACGTCACCCCATGGGTCAGGAATGACCCGGTGTTTGCACAGGGGACCTTTACCTTTTTAATTCATAGGGTTGCCATAAGTCTGAAGAGACTTGATGGCACTTAACACACAAAGACACACACACCAGATTCACCTTTCTGCTTGGCTAGCTAAACATGCAAAAACAGCAGGAGTGAATGAGTGGCAGAGCAGAAAGGTTCCGACACGCTTATGTGAGGGTTTGATCAACTGACCATAACAAAATTAAGAGCCCTGACATTGCAGCCTCCCCCCTTCAGTGACCAAAGAGCCCAGGATTTGGCTCCCATCTTAGTGGCCCTGTTCACAAGTGAGTTTTGGAGAGGGGAAATCATGAGAGGAGTGAAAATGTCCACTAACAACTCCTTATGAAGAAGGGAAGTTTGGAAAGGGATGCAAAAAACAAGCATGGGAAGAAAGGGGGATGTGAGATGGAATATTCACATGCTGTCAGCTCCTGACCCTTAGAACCAGAAATCACCACAGAGTCATATAGAATCCAAGCAGATGGCTTTTACTGGTCAAAAAGGCAATACAGTGCAAACAGGAAAGTATGGCAGCTATGAGAGTCTCACTAGCTGGAGGATAATATAAGGCAGTAAATGGCGGGAGATTACAAAGCATCAATAACACACAAGCAGAATACACTTTCCCAGGGGTAGCATTCCCAGGCTTTGGTACGTGAGGCCGACCTTGAGTCTAGACAGTTCAGCACAGATACAGAGGCAATACGGAAACCGAGATAGCAGCCTGACATCCTGCTCCCCTTAAGACCCCCTCCCATTCTGCAAGGGGGCTGGTCTATCCGGGTAGGCAACGTGAAAGGCACTGATGAGTTTGGGGGCGGAGACATCTCGTGCGCGAACCCATTCATCATAGGCAGGGGGGAAGTGTTTCCAACGGACTAAATACTGTAGATTTCCATGGTGAATGCGAGAGTCAAGGATCTTGGAGACCTCGAAGTGTTCTTCCCCCCCCACCATAATGGGCTGTTCGGGAGGCGGATCAGGATGCCATTGTGGAGAAGCAATATGGTGTTTCAGGAGGCTAATGTGGAAAACGGGATGCACACGCCTCAGGGTTTTGGAGAGAGCTAGTTCCACGGTGACAGGATTTATGATCCGTGTGATGGGGAATGGGCCAATGAATTTAGCATTGAGCTTATGGCACGGACGGGTGGAACGTAGATTTTTGGTGGAAAGGTAGACCAAGTTACCCACTCGCAGATCACCCCCGGGGGAACGATGTTTGTCGGCCTGCGCTTTGTACTTACGCTTGGCTCGGTCGAGATTGCTAATGAGCCAGGGCCAAGTGGTACGGAGGGTGTGCGCCCAGGAGGCAATGTCGGAGAGGTGCCTGTCTTACTTGCGGAGAAATGGGCCACTTTGCAGCTGTTTGCCCACACCGCCCTGAATTACTTCGTCCCAGCACGATAACCCGAACCAGAGGTCGTCCACCACGCAGAGGCACCGCGGCCACCCGCAGCGCAGCGCCGGGAAGACCCACACCCTCTGCACTCCATGCTGGAGACCTAACCTCCCTGCCTACTACGAACGACCCCGCCGGGTCTCGGATTACAAGTGCCCCATTGGGGGACAACTTTCCTTCCTCGGATGAAGAAAACCCATGGAATTCTCCAGCATTAAACTTGGAATCTCCCCTTGACTTGTCAAAAAACGGCTCCGGTCTGTGGTGAGTGGAGCGTCTCCACAGACCCCGGCAGATCCTCCTGCTAAACCAAATGCTCCCACTAAAATCAAAGAAGTAGACTCCACCGTCTACGTAGATGCAGTTTTACAACACCATAACGGGGGGCCCCAACTACCCGTCAAAGCACTCATTGACT
Source organism: Euleptes europaea (assembly GCF_029931775.1). Lineage (NCBI taxonomy): Eukaryota > Metazoa > Chordata > Lepidosauria > Squamata > Sphaerodactylidae > Euleptes > Euleptes europaea. Next base: position 24,857,483 of record NC_079318.1, read on the forward strand.
CCGGCTGCTGTCGTACTCTCATAAGCGAAGCCACTTTTGCTGCACTCAAAGCCGAATCTGAGGCTTTACCAGCCCCCGTCCAATTTGCCCAAATGGACGGGAGCCATTTCCAGGGGGGTCCAGTTGATCACCGCACCATAGGGATAGCAATGGGAATTGGCTCCCACTGGGAGCAAATAGACTTCACTATAGCCCCTATCCGATTTGAAGTGGTCTTGGGAATTAACTGGATTAAAGGACTAGATTATAGTCCCAGTATTGACTGGGAAACAAACACTATCTCCTTCGCTAGTCCCACTTGCGACCAGCATCGGCAGCGCTTTGCGCTGTTATATCCGCCCGTCCCAGCATTAACCTCCGATGTCCCAACACCTCCAACCCTACCCAACGTATACCGGGACTTTGCAGATGTTTTCGACCTTAAAGAATGTGATGCCTTGCCCCCCCCACCGGGCCTCGGACTGTGCGATTGAAGTGGTCAAGGATTGCACATTAACCAAAAGCAAGATTTACCCCATGAGCGCTTCCGAGCACACTGTTCTCCGGGACTTCCTAGACAAAAACCTCGCCAGAGGGTTCATTCGCCCATCGAATGCCCCGAACTCGGCCCCCGCGTTTTTCGTCCGAAAGAAGGAAGGCAACCTTCGCCTTTGCATTGACTTCAGAAAACTCAATGCAGTTACCCAAACCAACGCCTATCCTATCCCATTAATATCTGATATTTTGGGACAGTTACAGGAGGGCCGGGTATTCTCCAAATTGGACTTGGTGGAAGCCTACTACCGAGTCCGTATCCGCGAAGGGGATGAGCACCTCACTGCCTTCTCTAGCTGTTTCGGAATGTATGAATTCCTCGTGATGCCATTCGGATTAAAAGGGGCCCCGGGGGTCTTCATGCAACTTATCAACGAAATCCTTCATGACTTGCTATATCGCGGGGTGGTGGTTTATTTGGATGATATTCTTATTTATTCGAAAAACATGGAAGAGCATGTAGCTCTAGTCCGAGAAGTTCTGCAGCGCCTGCGCGACCACCAACTTTTTGCAAAACTGGCTAAATGCGAGTTTCATCAAAGCAAACTCACGTTTTTAGGATACATAATCTCCCACCAAGGTCTTCGCATGGATCCTGTCAAAGTCCAGTCCGTTCTCGATTGGACTCCCCCCACCAACCGCAAGCAAGTACAACAGTTTCTGGGATTTGCAAACTTCTATCGAGGGTTCATCCCTAACTTCGCCCAAGTGGCTCTACCCATCACTGACCTGCTAAAAACCAAAGGAAAAGCAAACTCGGCTACCTTACCCTCCGCGAAAATCCTGTGGACTGATCAATGCCAAGCCGCTTTTGTGGCCCTCAAACGCCTCTTCACTTCGGAACCTGTGCTACAGCACCCGGACCCAAATCAAATGTTTATCGTGCAAGTCGATGCCTCCGATGTAGCTATGGGAGGGGCCCTCCTCCAGAAAGGTCCGGATGGTCTCCTTCACCCTTGCGCTTACTTTTCGAGGAAATTTGCGCACGCACAATTAAACTGGCCCATTTGGGAGAAAGAGGCAGCGGCCGTTCACCATGCACTAACTCTATGGAGACAATTCTTAGAGGGGTCCAAAGTCCCCTTTGAGGTTTGGACCGATCACAAAAATCTAGCTGCCCTCACGGGGTCCCATAAACTATCGGCAAAACAACAACGTTGGGCAGAATTCTTTGCTCAGTTTCGTTTCGTCCTAAAGCATGTCTCTGGGAAGCAAAACGTTCTCGCAGATGCCCTCTCCCGGTTACCTCAATACCCGGCAAAGCTCGAGAGGCCAACCAACTCTCTGTTCACCCCTACGCAAAGAGGAGCCCTTCCTGTACTGGCCGTGCAAACTTGATCCCAGCAGCAGCACACCGTACCCGCCAACCCCACCGGCTACCCAGCCACCCCCACAATGGCAACGAACCGGCGATTCCACCCCTCCAACCCCACCGGCTGCCCTGCCGCCTGCAGGCTGCGCACCACCGCACGTAAGCGCTACCCCCATAACTATTCCTAAAACCACTATTGCCGGGGGGGAGGTATCCGCCAAAGTTCCCATTTCCGAATCCTTTTTAAATTCCCTTCGGGACCATTGCCTTTTAGAACACTCCAATCACACACTACCTCCTGATGTAATAGAACAAGGAGGTTCTTGGTACAAAGACTCAAAATTATACGTGCCCAAAGCGCTCCGAAAAGACGTTTTACACTTGGCTCATGGAGTAAAAACAGCTGGACACTTTGGGTTTCTGAAAACTCTTCACTTATTGCGCAGACAATTTTGGTGGGGGGGGGATGCGTTCCGACATTGACTCTTTCATTTGCAGCTGTCCTGTCGTGCAATGGGCGGTGGCGCCTTGGGTTTTTGGGTGCTTTTGTCTTTGTGCTTTTGACGGACAAGAGAAATAAAGCGTCGGCGGCTTTCCACTTCCTCGGCCAATAGAATCCACTCTTCAAGGGTATCGGGATCACCCCGCATGTATGACCAGTTCAGAATATCAGGGTGCAGGGCTTCCCTGAAATGGTGAATTAGGGTGGCCTCGGGCCAACCCACAATTTTACTCGCCAGTCGTTGAAATTCATCGGCAAATTCTCGAACTGGAGCAGAGCCCTGTCTTAGTTGTAAGAGTTCCGCTTTGGCTCGTTCCCCCAGAAAGGGGTCTTCAAACCTCCTTCTCAGAGCAGTCATGAAGTTGTTGAGGGAACGTATAGAGCGGGAGCGGGTATCGAACTGGAGGACCATCCAGTCAGCTGCTTTACCTGTCAGAAGGGAAGCCACATAGCGCACCCGGCTGTCCTCCGTGGGGAAAAGTTGCCCTTGTTCTCGCATATAGCTGTCCACTTGATGCAAGAAACAAGGCAGAGTCTCGAGAGATCTGTCATACGTAGTTCTCAATTTGAGTTGCTTCCAAGGACCGGGTGCAGGCTGACCCGGTTGCACGGGTGGTCCGGGTGGAGGAACAACGGGAGCTCCGGGAGGCAGGAATGGAGCAGGTACATTAGCGGGTGGTTGGACGGGCACCCCCGGTATTGGAGCGTGCTGTACTTGGACTAGCAGGGCTTGTTGTAATTGCCTGTTATCCTGAAGCATACGCTCCATTAGCTCTTGGAGTTGATCAACACGGCCGGTGAGCTCTCGATTCTGGGCTCGTAAGAGGTGAACATCCTCGCTTGGGCCCCCGGTAAGATGAGGCTTGCCAGTTCGGAAACTCGTGGCCCATTGAGAGCTGTCTCCATAAAGATCCTCGTCCTCAGACTCTTCGGAGTCTCGGCGTCGGTCAGCAAGGCGGCGTGCGCGTTGGGTCGTGCGCGACGGGACAAACGCCGGGGAAAAAGAGAGACCTAGTAGTCCCTGTACAGTGTCCTTGGGGCGAGTATCCATTTTCGCCCGATCCCTATCCTTTGCGGCCAGAGCCTCGGCTGACGCCTTAGCCGCTTCGGCGGCTTCCTTATCCGCAAGAATTTTGGCGTTCTCAAGTCTCAAGGCAGCCTCTGTCGTAACACGCGGTAAAAGCTCCGTTTCCAGGAGTGTGAGTATGGGGTCGGATTCCCCGCAGAGCAATGGTTGTATTCGAACTGCCAGCGCGGGTGCCTCGGCTCCAAATGTCGAGGTCAAACATTGAGCCAAGGTGGCCACCGGGGTGTCCTTTGTACATTCCACAAGGAGAAGAGCGGTGCGAATAGCGACCCGCTTGGCTTCAGCTTGACAGCTGGCCGCATCAGGTATTAGGGAAAAACCCTCCTGCGGGGCACCTGCCATGGCAGCGTTTCCCAGGGTAACAGAGGGAAAAGTCCCCCGAGAAATAAGGTTGTCCAAAAGTCCAGTTAGTACTTGTAAGTCCTCAGTTGCCAACCGGGCATCGTCCAGTAATTGATCCAAATCCTGAAGATCTAAACGAGTATTAGTATCTTCAGACGTCAACATCCAGAGAACCCCTCTTAGAGATTGCCACTGTTCCTGTACCAGTCCCCTCAAGCGGCAAACCTCTTGGGTAGTTCGAAAAAGTTCAGTGACTATGTCCTGTAACAAGGTGGGATCCTCCGGAGAGGAATCCAGGGTAGTAGGTCACTCGGAGAGCCTCCCAGCTCCCATCCAAGTGGCAGGCGAACCCCCCTCGGGCTCCAGCCTGGCTAGTAGTACAATGAAGAAGGTGAGATAGCTGCCATAATGTCAGCTCCTGACCCTTAGAACCAGAAATCACCACAGAGTCATATAGAATCCAAGCAGATGGCTTTTACTGGTCAAAAAGGCAATACAGTGCAAACAGGAAAGTATGGCAGCTATGAGAGTCTCACTAGCTGGAGGATAATATAAGGCAGTAAATGGCGGGAGATTACAAAGCATCAATAACACACAAGCAGAATACACTTTCCCAGGGGTAGCATTCCCAGGCTTTGGTATGTGAGGCCGACCTTGAGTCTAGACAGTTCAGCACAGATACAGAGGCAATACGGAAACCGAGATAGCAGCCTGACACATGCACACATGAAACTGCCTTATACTGAATCAGACCCTTGGCCCATCGAAGGCAGTATTGTCTACTCAGACAGGCCGCGGCTCTCCAGGGTCTCAGGCTGAGGTCTTTCACATCACCTACCTGCCTAGTCTCTTTAACTGGAGATGCCGGGGATCGAACCTGGGACCTTCTCATGCAAAGCAGAAGCTCTACCACTGAGCCACAGCCCCTCCCCTTCAGAGGGGCTGTTATTCAACAGACCACATTGAAGAATTGACAGATGGCCAGAGGAAGTGGTGGTGGGACTTGCACTCTGTACTCCCCTGACTCTGGTGCCTGCTTTGCAAAAAAATTCTAATCTGACCCTACCAACACTGCCCCCATAATTTATTTGGCTGGCTGGATTTGGATTGGCTTGCCCTGATCTAAGAGTGTGCAACTTGTACATTCCATGACAGCAAAACAGAGACCCTAACACTAGCCATTACTTGCCCTGTGCATCAGGGTGGGTCAAACATAGGGGAGAATGAAAACCTTTCCTGCTCTACATAAATGCCCTTCCAAAGGCAACAGTGCACATTCTGACTGCAAATGACTTTTCATTCACTGCTTGTTCAGGCTAAATGGCTGACAGAGCATACTAAAGCAGCTGGACCCTATAGAAACTAGGACAACAGATGTAATGAAGAGGACCTCTGCAGCTTTACTCGTTTTTCAGAAGAAGGCGTTTAAGCAGTGCGCTTTCCCTGCATCTTCCATCTAAATTTCCTCTTTGACACTTTTATCAAAACTACAGGCGCATATACATTTGGAGATTGCTCTCAAAAAGCCGCCCAAGAAGAATAAGAACAACGCCACCCAGTTTTTTGTAACAACAAAATGCCTTTATACTAGCCCAAGGTCACCCAGAAAGGGAGAGCGGTTACGGAACAAGAGGATGGAGGAGAGGACTATTAAGTAAAGGAAATGACCTTAGATGACTGGACAGTAGCACAACATCCCTTCCTTGTAAAAAGTTGCAAACTGGAGGAAAATATCCAGATTATTTTCAGTGTTATCACTGAATTTTGTGAATGCACTGGTTCAATTCACAAAGCCCAGTTTCTGACATGGGTTCTCCCTGTGTGTGATGACAATTCAGTCCTCTCCCTCCCCCACTATACTAATGAATTCAGTAGAATTATTATCACTTGAACTGATGGCTGGTTTTTCATCAGTTCGGTGTAAATGAAGTAAAAATGGCATAAAAGAAACAAACGAATTGGGAATATTGTCAGTAAAAACGGGTGAAATGAAATGTCTCACCCAAAAACAAAAAAGAAATGAAAAGGCCTGTTTGTAAATTTCGGTAAGCAACGCCTGCTGCTTGGTTACTGTAGCCATGCTCTGTTTAGTCATTGTCCCTATAGATTGATGTACTATAGTGCGTGATGTCATAATTTCTCCTTTTTTAACATAGGAATTAGCCAAATACTAATTTAAAAAAAAAAAAAACCACAGATGTAAGTAGCACCATATTTCCAAAATTAAACATCAACTCTCTCTAAATTATACAGTACCAAAAAATAATTTCTTATAGAAATATCAGCTCTCTGAATAACATTGAAAAATGCTTTCAAATTCCCCACGCTGAATTCAGTTTTTAGACATGAGCAGTAAACTGCTCATCCATTGCAGTATTTTGTTGCTTAGAGAGAGAGAGAACGAGAAAGCTCAGAAAGAGCAATGCAAAATGTCTAAAGGCTTTACCCGCGTGAACTCATTTCCTGACAAGCAAGCAGCAGTAAATTGTGTCATAAGGTCACCAATAGGGCATGTGGCTCTAGAAAGGCTGGAAAATCTAAGGACTGTCTTTTACTGGCATACTTGAATTTTAGCCCAGTGATACATTGGGTGCTCCATTGACCTCTGCAGGGCCCTGTTTGGTTTCACAAAATGTCAGGAAAATTAAATGAACCACCTTTTGCAGTGGGTCTTCCCACAGCTATTGCTACAATTTAAAACATTGCTATGGGGTGAGGCCATGACTCAGTGCTGAAGCACCCCTGGTTTCGCAAGCGGAAGGTCCCAAGTTCACTTTTTGGCAGGCTCAGGTAGCCAGTGATGTGACAGATCTCTACCTGCAGTCTTGGAGAGCTGCTGCCAATCGGGGGCATGGCGCAGTGGTAGAGCCTCTGCTTGGCATGCAGAAGGGTCCCAGGTTCAATCCCCGGCATCTCCAGTTAAAGGGACTAGGCAAGCAGGTGATGTGAAAGATCTCAGCCTGAGACCCTGGAGAGCCACTGCCGATCCGAGTAGACAATACTGACTTTGATGGACCAAGGGTCTGATTCAGTAGAAGACAGCTTCGTGTGTTCAGGAGAACAGACAGCACTCACCTTGGTAAACCGTTCGTTACATTCAACACATGTACAGCTGAATGAGTGACTGAAAATTCACATTTATCCAGGTATTGGTCCTCAGTTTCTGGTAGGCTCAAGTAGCCAATGATGTAAAAGATCTCCTTCTACTGTGATCTTGGAGAGCCACTGCTCTCCGCTAAACAAATCATGTTTAAATTGGGCATCAGATTGCCTGAGTTGTCCATGGCCAGCTCTACTACCTCACTGGGCTAGATGCTGTACCAAACACATACTTGGCACTCCAGATTATTTCCCATCAAAACCTTGAACATGCCTGCTGCTGTAAACTACAGTGCATTCCTGGGGGGGCGGACAACTTTGGAGGCGGTGTGACCCCTACACCAGCGTCCGTGCCACTTTCACCATGCAAACTGGCATGGACGCCGGCGTAGTGCCACCTACACCAGCTCACTGGACCACGGCAGCAGCGCAGCCCTCGGATGTGGGCATGGCTTCCCTGTGCCGGCATCCCATGAGATGGTCGTGGGGTGTTTCGGGGGGCGGATCTGCCCTTAGGCAGCTTCCAATAGGGTTGCCAGGTCCCTCTTTGCAACTGGCAGGAGGTTTTTGGAGCTGAGTCTGAGGAGGGTGGGGTTTGGGGGGGAGGGGAGGGACTTAGAGTCCAAATGCCATAGAGTCCAATTGCCAAAGCAGCCATTTTCTCCAGGTGAATTGATCTCTATTGGCTGGAGATCAGTTGTAATTGCAGATCCCCAGCTAGTACCTGGAGGTTGGCAACCCTACTACTGTAGCTTATTGCTGTCACAAAAAGGGGGGAAATGGCTATCCAAGCGCTCAGACCGAATTGGTCAAAATAATGTTCCATATCTTCCATCTTTGTTAATGTCGGCAAGACCTCTAGTTTTCTCACAAGATGCATGCAACACGCAAATCCTAAAAGCTTTTCATATTGTAAAGAGCCGTTACACAGTAACCTATTTTATTTTCTAATCTGAGCCAAATGTTTAAACAGGCTTCTGTTTTAAAAAGCTGTTGCTCCACATTACCCATATGTTTCCCTCACATGTGCCAGTGTGGGTAATCCCTTTCAGAGGCAGCAGGAAGCTAATTTATGACAGGTAATTGAAGCGGTGGCCTCCGAGGCCCTTCTAAGTATAGAAGAAGCCATTCATAATACATGGTATAGGACAGGAAGACATTCTAAGAACACCAGCTGAGAATGAATAATTAACACATTAAAATTCCACTCTTGTTATTGGATTTCATACAAAATATCCTGCCTTCTCTTAGATACTATGATTTCTGGATTAGTTTAAAGTTAATTCCTGGACTTAATTCCAATCCGGTGACGGGCCAGCTAATAGCACGAAGAGATGCAGACTGAGCAACCCTAACAGAGCTGTCAGCAATTCCTACTAGGTGGTGACACGTGGTCGGGTATGAAGTCAAATTTTTCTCACTAAATTCAGAGTTTGGTTACGGAATTCAGAGGGGCTCGCATAAGAGTACTGTTGCATCACTTGGATAGCCCAGGCTAGCTAGATCTTAGCAGGATCAGCCCTGGTACATGTGACCATGTACTCTGCAGCGGCATGTAGGCACAATTAAGCAAGCCACTTCCCCCTATCCACGGTTCCTTGTGCTTAGGAGTTTTAGGGTGGCACCTGAGGAAGGCAGGGTTTGGGGAGAGGAAGGACTTCAATGCCATAGAGTCCAATTGCCAAAGTGGCCATTTTCTCCAGGGGAACTGATCTCTATCGGCTGAGGATCAGTTGTAATAGCAGGAGATCTCCAGCTAGTACCTGGAGGTTGGCACCCCTACTTGTGCTAATGAGATGGAATGTGGAGGTGAAACTCCCCCTTGGTCTTCTGGCCTTCAAGTTTCTAGACCCAATGATCTCACCTGCACCTGTGTCTATCTCCCATCTCTTCTCTCTCTTTCTGAACCTGCAAGATCATTAAGTTCCCAGAGAGAGGCAATGATTTTGCTAGGCCCAACCTCCGAACCAATAGTTTTGAAAAACCATGAAGTTATTAGGCAAAACTAGTTTCTTGACAGCTCTATTGTTAGTGATTACAAAATATGTCCCAGGAGCCCCGTGGTGCAGAGTGGTAAGCTGCAGTATTGCAGTCCAAACTCTGCTCATGACCTGAGTTCGATCCCAACGGAAGTTGGTTTCAGGTAGCCGGCTCAAGGTCGACTCAGCCTTCCATCCTTCCGAGGTCAGTCAAATGAGTACCCAGCTTGCTGGGGGTAAAGGGAAGATGACTGGGGAAGGCCCTGGCAAACCACCCCGTAAACAAAGTCTGCCTAGTAAACGTTGGGATGTGACGTCTCCCCATGGGTCAGGAATGACCCGGTGCTTGCACAGGGGACCTTTACCTTTACCTTAAAAGGCCCAGACTTGGAAATAATAAGCAGGCAAGCCTTTACATTCATATATTTTTTACAGGAAAAACACCCGAACCCTGCCAAACTGAACAATACTGTAACATCCCAACTGGACTCCATGCCTATTGCAGGATAGCACCTATCCTTTCTCCATCCAAAAACCAACTCCCCCCACCTTTTTTTAGTTGGTCATTGGATCTTTAAACCGGCTCAGGTTTACTCCCACCCCACTCAAGCATTTCAAAGCTGATTGATCCAGCAGCAGAAGAAAGAAAAGTGGGCAGAATCTTCTCCTGTCCATCACACCAGGGTAGGGTTGCTGATGGACCAGGAAGGGGGGGAGAAGTATGCTGCTTTAACAAAAGCTCAATGTGTGCAAATGGGTAGCTGAAACTTTTCATGACATGGAGGTAAATAACATCACCTAGTACATAACATTCCAGCGTGGCATAGTGGTTAATCGCAGCGGACTCTAATCTGGAGAACCGGACTCAATTCCCCACTGTTCCACATGAAGCCTGCTGGGTGACCTTGGACTAGCCTCAGTTCTCTCAGCCCCACCTACCTCACAAGGTACCTGATGGGGGGAGGGGAGGAAGGTAAAGGTAGAGAAAAGCGTAGGGTTGCCAGCCTCCAGGTAGTAGCTGGAGATCTCCTGTTATTACAACTGATCTCCAGCTGAAAGCGATCAGTTCACTTGTAGAAAATGGCCATTTTAGCAATTGAACTAAAATTGAACTAAAAGTCCCCCCCCCTTCCCAAACCCTGCTGTCCTCAGGCTCCACCCAAAAAAACCTCCCACTAGTGGTGAAGAGGGACCTGACAACCCTAGAAAAGTGGGGTTTAAAAACCAACTCTTCTCTTTTTCTTAAACCTGTAGGTCTTCCCCTCCCCCAGGCAGCTGGTAACCCCAGCTCTAGGCTTGGTTATAGCCCTTGTCTCTTCCAAGCTGCACTGTTACCTTCTCCCCAGCTCAATAGATCAGGAGGAAAGCCATGTCATGGAGGGGACAGAGAGTTGCATATATGTATAGCAGCATGCTGTAGAGGAGTGCTCTCTCTCACTTAAGATTTCACTTGTCGTCATTTTCCCACAAGGTTGGCCACCATTGATTTATTATAAACCCTCAATTACATGCAACAGATGGTTGATTTAGCCGACTGCCTATTAATATGATCGGGGGGAAACTTGGAATTTTTTCTGTGTATGTATTTCCCACAACAAAAACATGCTGTACAACTGAAATGAGGCATTTTATTTATCACCATCTAAAAGCCTATGCTTGAATAAACCTAAATAAGTCATGTTTGGTGCTTCCGGCAACCGGTCTATGTGTGATGCATTTAATCATCTGTCTAGACCTGGTCCACATGAGTCAAAGCTTCCTTTGCCTTTGAAGGAAGAAGTCTGAGGCTTTAAGGCTGTTATCCTGTGTGCACTTACAAGGGAGTGAGTCCCATTGAAATCAGCTGGACTTATCTGTAATGCTTGGCTTGCATCTTAGGGTATAGTACACATAAATTAAGCACTTTCAAGATTCATTGGCTGCATTTGGAGAGGTTTCATTTAAATCAATGAGACTTAATGCCTTGATCCTAATTATGTAGAAGCAGTCCAGAAATGGGATTTACTCCCCTATAAATGTACTCAAAAGCAAGATGAACAAATGCTCAATTTTCCTTAGATCATACCCATTATTCTTTATCAGGCAACTGTGTTGGAATTTGTCTGCTGAAATAATAAATTATCCAGTGACAGATGATTTTTCACACTGTGTAGATGGGTTAAGAAGCAATCTTTAACACACAACCTCTGGGCACAGATTTTTATGACATTGCTTTAATCAGTTCATGTATATTGTGTAAGATTCATCCTTTTTACCACATGTATCACAGTGTGTTTACTTGCACATTAAAGGGTATTATCATAAATAATGTGAACAAGAACAGTTGTCCCATAAGCCATTCATTTAATAATTCAAAACGGATTGATAGGGTATTGATTGTGCCGTATTTTAACTTAGATCTATCTTCACAATAGATAACGTTCTTGAGACTATTTTACAATCACAGAACCACCCCCTAAGGTTGGTGGTTGTAATCCTTCCTTTATAAAAATCGGGTCATGGGATTCATTGCTTACATTATGTACATATTTATATATGAACATATGAAGCTGCCTTATACTGAATCAGACCCTTGGTCCATCAACGTCATTATTGTCTACTCAGACCGGCAGCGGCTCTCCAGGGCCTCAGGCAGAGGTCTTTCACATCACCTACTTGCCTAGTCCCTTTAACTGGAGATGCCGTGGATTGAACCTGGGACCTTCTACATGCCAAGCGGGGGCTCTACCATTGAGCCACAGCCCCTCCCCAAATGTGTACACATGCGTACACATTGTGTACACATCTAGAGATTTGGGCTTGTTGAATATTTAAATTTTTCTTTGCACAATTCTGAAAAGGTCAAGGTCATTGGATGAGAATGGCAAGGAACAGCTGGTCTTGGTTACCAGATGGGAGAGATGAAGGTCAGCAAACTGGAGGTTTGATTGCAACAGGATTTGGATCTTAATTTTCGCAGCTTCTTAGTTCATTCAATAGTTCGCAATGGTCTCTGCCAATACCTGAAACCAGATTTGATCTGATGCAGTGCTGATGTGATCCAGTGAACTTATTGAGTTACATTTTTATTTCCATCGGTGGTTACATTCCATCTCAACTTTTCCCCCATACGAAACCTACCCAGCTTCTCCAGTCATCTTCAGAGGGCTGCTTTGGCTGCTATCTGAGGATAGATGGATGGCAACCCAAAAAAGGTTACCAAATCTTTGGAACTCCCTCCCTGGGGAGATATCTGTCTCCTTCTGTTGTCTTCCACCAGAAGCTGAAGACTTTTTGTTTGGTTTGGTCTACACCAGGATAGTACTGGCTCCTCCTCCCTAGCACTGCTCCCTGGTTGTCTTGTTATCAAGGTTGCCAGGTCCCTCTTCACCAATGGCAGGAGGTTTTTAAGGCAGAGCCTGAAGAGAGAGGGGTTTGGGGAGGGGAGGAATTCCAATGCCATACAGTCCAATTGCCAAAGTGGCCATTTTCTCCAGGGGAACTGATCTCTATCGGCTGAAGATCAGTTGTAACAGCTGGAGATCTCCAGCCAGAACCTGGAGGTTGCCAACCCTAGTTAGGAAACACTCTTGAACCAGCATACTTAGCAAATCCCATTGATATCTTAATAATTTTTGCCATCTTTATTGTTTCATGAACTTGACATGTTGTTACCCAACCAACTGAAGTGTGTTTGGGGATATAAATCTAAAATATAAATAAATACATAAATATGAATGGGCGCTGCATGAGAACACTGCTGTGCTCTTGTGTAGTATTTATTCATTTCATAGGAGAGTATAGTGGTGGGTCAGGATTGTACTAAGCAAAATTCAGAAACATCCAGAAAAAAAAACAAAAACTTTTAAGATCCTGCTGACAAACCAACGCTAATAAAAATTCAGCTCAGCTACATCACTGCTTTTTTAGATAAGGAAATGCATGTGCTTTCATACAGGAAGTTAAAGGGGAAAATGAGATTGGAAATCATGTTTTAATTAACTTCAACTTCAGTGCATATCCCTGTGGATCCGTGCACCGTGCCATGCTTCCTCTCCAGTCGCACCCTGAGACTGGCGCCCATTTTAGAGAATGATCCTTGAGGTGCAGTCAGGAATGGTGACAAACAGCAGGTATACTTTGTTCATGCCTCCCTCTTCTTAAACTGAATAGCTAGACAGATAAATTCTAAAATTTGCCTCCATTACAAATAAAATACTTATTATTTCTGAAGATATATTGTGGGTCCTATATCATCTCAGTTTTTATTTTTAAAAAAACACAAACCATGTCATTGAGCAGAGGATCTGGAGCAAAATATATATTAGAAAAACCACCTCTAATAAGAAATTGGTTGGCCATATTTGGATAACAAAGCTGCACAATGGGGCAACCTAAAGACAAGGCAGGATCATCACCCACTCAGGGGGCTTCACTAGGGTTGCCAGCCTCCAGGTAGTAGCAAGAGATCACCTACTATTACAACTGATTTCCAGCTGATAGAGATCAGTTCGCCTGGAGAAAATGGCCACTTTGGCAATTGGACTCTATGGTGCTGAAGCGGCGAAGAGGGACCTGGCAACTCTAGGCTCCACAAGTATGCAAGAAAAAATATGACTGTAAATTATCCCAAAATATGATGGTAAATTATCCCAAAGAAAAAAACTACTACTCATGCAGTAGCCTGAGGCAAATAGAACCCTTTCCAACCTCCTGTATGGATACTTGAGCACCTCAAGAGTCTCTCAGTATGGTTACCCTCTAGGAAGAGGCAAAGGAGTTATCTGCCTTATCATCCAGCCAATAAACTATGTGTCAAGGCGCCATTTTTTCAGAAAGCAACGATTTCACTAGAGATGCACAAACTGCCATGAGTTCAGCTTGTATTACATTCACCAGTTGCAAATATCTAATCCTGCCCAGGGATCAATGATCAGATTGCCAAGCCATTTGTCTGAGTTCAGACACAAAAGCGCTCGCAATCAGCTTTCATGCTTGCTCTGTCATGCATGTGTAAGTCATACAGGAGCCAGGGAAGGCTCCGGGGAATGGGGACGGCTGGAAAACCCAAGCTGGAAGCCTCAGAAGCTGGCTGGGAGGCAGCCCAGGAAGAGGCAGCTGGAGCAAGGGCATTGACGGCTCAGAAAAATGCTCCAAGCCCCAAGGCACGGGAGCAAGCTGAGAAAAGCAACTGTGTCCAGAGACCCCTAGTGGCCATCCAGTAACAGGATGGGGCACAGAGATGTGAAGGAGAACAAGGGGGGAAACATTGTACAACCAAGCAGACGATGGGTACAGAGTGCAAGGAGGACCCCGGGAGAGTGCCCATTTGCAATATGAAAAAAAGGTCCCTGATCTGAGGCCATGGGTGTCAGTGAAACCACCACTATGAGTGGTGGCATCATCACAATCTTAAGAAGCTACATTACTTTCCGTTTCAGTTGGGTAGCCATGTTAGTCTTCAGTAGAAGAGTCAATTCAAGTCCAGTAGAACTTTGTCTGATGAAGGTACCTGACAAAGGGAGCTTTGACTCTTGAAAGCTTATACCCTGGAAATCTGGTTGGTCTCTAAGGTACTAAAGGTAAAGGTCCCCTGTGCAAGCACTGGGTCATTCCTGACCCATGGGGTGACATCACATCCTGATGTTTCCAAGGCAGACTTTGTTTGCGGGGTGGTTTGCCAGTGCCTTTCCCAGTCATCTTCCCTTTACCCCCAGCAAGCTGGGTACTCATTTCACCAACCTCGGAAGGATGGAAGGCTGAGTCAACCTTGAGCCGGCTACCTGAAACCAACTTCCATTGGGATCGAACTCAGTTCGTGAGCAGAGCTTTTGACTGCAGCTTAACACTCTGCGCCACGGGGCTCCTTCTAAGGTACTACTGGACTCAAATCTAACATACTCTGAGGGGCATTTGAATTGCCTTCTGGTTTGGCTCACAGTCTGTTTTGCCAGATGCAAACAGGGAACTGGTGATGGATTATGCAACTTCAGGGTCCAGAAAGAGCCCATATCTACCCCCCTGGAAATAGTCACAACAAAGAAAGCCTTTAAGAAACCACTTCAACAAACGCCATTTGAAGCTGGTGCTCCCTTCCCCCTCAATCATGAAGTTACTCTCCTCTAGAAAGCCCTTCTGGCTTATATTACAAACTGTTTAGTGCTACACAGCATGCGGCATTGTGGCAAGGTGTATGGGAAAGTGTAGCCTCTCACCAAACCAACCTCATTCCAGTCACCTTAAGTAGCTTCCAATTGGGAGCTCGATCCTCAGAGCCCCCACCAGCCTCATGAATGAGATGTACACCACAATTTCTCCGCCAGCTGTAAGTTGTGGAAAAGGAGGTCATTCCTGTAATACCCTAAGGAAACCAATTGCTGCTGGCATAAGAGTTAAAAACGAACCGCTCAGCGCAACTGATATTTAAAGCTCTTCACAGACATATGTGAAATCAAGGAACATGAACTAGCACATGCTTAAATTTCCCTAACTGAGATCAATGGGATTTAAAAGTGCTGGCTAGATCATGTCCAAAGGGAGCATGCAGTTAACCAGAACTGATGAACTGCAACTCTAGATGCCACACAATGCAGACTTTTTTTAACCATCAGAGTACAGCCAATTTCCTTATTTCTCACTCATGGTGTGAATGTCTTGAAACCCACGTCAGTTTCGCGTATCGTACAACACCTTTATTGTTTCATCAGTTTCATTGAGTCATATCTGACAACTGAGAGAACTGGTAGTTGGAGAACATTAGATGATTCATATCATTTTACACCTTCTGCAGCCTTATTCCTTTAGGAGATGTTTGGCTGTGAATACTGAATGTCTCTCCCTCTGTCTCTCTCTTTGCCTAATAATAGGTTGTCAAATCTGTTTTTCCCATCATATGGGATTCTCAGTTTGTTGTTTATCGTGTTATCTTTAAATACCACATCTAAGCTCTGTATGCCTGCCAATTTTGCTTTCACATGGTATGCATATTGACTTGTTTCTTCTTTTTCTAATTGCCATTTTGCTAGTCCTCTTTGATCACACATATTATTCTCACATCTCAAAGAAATCCATATTCCAGCTGTATTTGGTACTTAGGGCAATTCACCTGGCAATGTATTAAGCAGTCCGTGAAATATTTAGCAGAGGCATCACTCCTATAGCTTGCTGTCACACCAGGTTACTGAAATGGTTCTCCTCTGATTTGGAAACTGTCTGGAAGGTCTTGGAGCACCATCAGAGGTCTTTTATGTATGGCTGTTTCACTCACCATCACCCCTCTGACAACTTTGGGTCTTTGTTTGGATTATGCATGCCGTTTCCAACCACCAGAGGTCGCCTCGCTCTCCCCCTGCGTTTCCCCGTGTTTTGCCCACGTTTTCAAATTTAAGATAAAACAGGTCCATGAAAATGCAGGCAAAACACGGGGAAACGCAGGGGGAGAGCGAGGTGACCTCTGATGGTCAGAAACGGCATGCATAATCCAAACAAAGACCCAAAGTCGTCAGAGGGGTGACAGTGAGTGAAAAAGCCATGCATAAAAGACCAGAGTGTTGCGCTCAGGACCCAGGAAAGGAGAGACTTCTATATACAATCTGGCATGAGACTGCATACTTTTTTCAGTTGAGTCTCTAATAAATATACTTAATCAAGATTCAGAGGTTAAAGCAAAGCAATTGTCTCACTTCATGCATGTGATGAAGTGGCTTCTAACTTGTGAAAGATTATGCTACTATAAATCTGTTAGTCAGTATGGTACCGAAACAACTCCTTTTTGTTTGAATCACAAGTTGAGGGCAAGAACCAACTCCTGCCACAGCTAAATCGTAAACACTTCAACTATTGAGCCACTTTCTAGAACACTCTGGGTAGGAAGGAGAGCTACAAAGCAACAGCAGAATGTACCTTCCCTCAACCTGAGATTTATTGGAGGAGGGGGAATATAAAAAGTTATATTTCCATTGGTGGGATTGAAAACTGTCAGGAAGAATAGGCAGTGGGTTATCCCACTTTTCCATGTGAAAAGAATTATTCAGAACAGGTAGTGGTTGCCAGGGCAGCTTGTTTAATTAAAATGGAAAAGGAATCTCAGCATGGTTTGCATATATCTACCCTTCATCAGGGATATACTAGACAGGTTCCTGTTTGGCTCCTCAGCTTTCAGGGATACTTCTTTAAACATCGGCTATTAGCCTTTATAAGAACTCAGTCGTTAAGCTTTCCTAGTAAGAATGTGCACAGAAGGAAGTAGACCAGCCATATAGAGGTAATTAAGGAAGCACTATGCCTGGCACTTAAATTCAGGGGGAAATTGGGGTTTATTAAAAAGAAACAAGCTGGGTTATGTTGGTATTTGAAGGGGTTTTTTTACAGTAAGCCGGCATTAAAAAATAACATTTCCACAATGCGACATGTAGAATAGAAATAGTTTGGTACATTTAAAATATTTCTATGAAATACAAGCTTTATCTTATGAGTCAAATTGTGGTAAGTCCTTTCTTTTTATGGAACTGGAGTGAATGAATGAACTGTAATTCATAAAGCATTTTCTCATCCATCAAGAAGTCCAGGTCAGGATGTAGTAAATCAGCTAGAGATTGTTTTTAGTAATTCTCCAGCATAATGCAATTTAATAGCCTGCCAATACATTTAGAGCTTACTGTTCTGGAGCAGCAGCTCAGAACTATATTGGCATATTTTTCACATCTTAGGATATATCCAAGCATCCAGAAATGAGCCCTGGATGGGTCTCAAAGATGGTCGACTACAGAACGGTAATGGCACCAGATCCAGTACAAAAAAGACTACAGTACAGAAAATGAAGATCTTTCCTCCAAAAAATGATGATCCCTCAATGGGAATTCCAGTTTTGTGATGTGTAAATTCACCATGCCCTGACCTGGATGGCCCAGGCTAGCCTGATCTCATCAGATCTCAGAAGGTAAGCAGGGTCAGCCCTGGTTAGTATTTGGATGGGAGACCACCAAGGAATACTAGGGTTGCCTTGCAGAAGAAGGCACTGGCAAACCACCTCTGTTAGTCTCTTGCTATGAAAACCCCAAAAGGGGTTGCCATAAGTCGGCTGCGACTTGACGGCACTTTACACACACACAAATTCACCATGGGGAGAAAATTAGTGATTTCGTGATGAGCAAGAAGTTGAACATGTTCCTCATAAATGTTGAATATTTTAGCCACATCATATGCCATGAAACTGGCCATCGCTTTGGGCCTTTCTGAAGTCATTTTAATGTCATTGCAAATTACATAGGCAACCTCATCTTCCTCCTAAATAAAAAAAGATTTGGGGAGAGAAATAATGCAATAGACAAATATTAAATCAACTACATTAATTTTTTCTCAATGCAGGGGAGGGGCGGAGGCTTAACAGTAGATCATCTGTTTTGCATGCAGAAGGTCCCAGGTTCAATCCATGACACCTCCAGTTAAAAGCATAAAAGTAGAAGGTGATCCCCTTGGCTGGGGATTGAGGAAGGGATCAAAATCAATCATTAAATGGAGACTTCTACCTGAGACCTTGAAGACCTTCTGCCAGTCCAAGCAGACAATGCAGACCTTGATTGATCAATGGCCTGATTCAGTAGCAGAAAGCTTCATGTGTTCCTGCTACTGTGGACCAGGCATCAAATATGCCAATAAACTGAAGCCTAAATATTACACAATAGTGTGCAAGCTTTTGATTTCTCCATAATTCTTTATCAGGCTAGATGTTTCAAAAATGTATGTGTGTGTGAGAGAGAGAGAGAGAAAATGGACACATTTCAGGTAATGATATTAAGGCTTCTTGTCCATATCCAGGGCAGAGTGTTACAGACTTGATTAGGAGGTGCTGGGTGGAGCTGGTATCCAGTTGCACTTTTAACCTTCTTGTAAGAAAAAGGAAAAATTGGCAGCCTCAGATTGAATATATTACCTTCAAATGTCTCTTTAGCTCCAGCTGGAACTCAGAAGTCTTTTAAAGGCTGGGGGCCAAACTACATGTTGCATTTACTATGTGATCATCACAGGAATGTGCAGCAGGTTGCCAGCACATGTAGCCCACCCAACAGGGCAAATAATGCCCTCCAGTCCATTTTCAAAGTTGCCAGGTCCCTCTTCACCATCGGTGGGAGGTTTTTGGGGTGGAGCCTGAGGAGGGAAGGGTTTGGGGAGGGGAGGTCCATAGAGTCCAATTGCCAAACTTGCTATTTTCTCCAGGTGAACATATTTCTATCAACTGGAGATCAGTTGTAATAGCAGGAGATCTCCATCTGCCACCTGGAGGTTGGCAACCCTTGTGTCATGGTCCCAACCTTAACTGGCCCCCTGTGGCCCTTCTAAATTGAGTTCCTACAGTTCCGTATAGCTGAAAGTTCCTGTGGCAATCACGTGGTAGATGAAATATGTAGTTTGGCCCTGAGATCCCAGATGAATATTTCTGAAGAATTCAAAACCTTGCATGCTCATTTGTGATATTTTGTTGGTCCTAATAAAAAGTATTCCATGGCTTTCCTCCTTGGACCAACATGGCTACCTGCAATCTGTGCCAATAAAGTGAATGTAATAAGTTCAGCATTATTGTTTCAGATTCGGTACCTTCCTATCAGGCAAAAGGCTTAAGGCAGCCATTTATTGGATCATTGGGGAGGGAGGAAAGAGAGCAATAGAAGCTTATGATGTCTTTAGTAATTGTTTGTTGATAAATATACCATTTAAGCAGGTATCAAGCATTCAGCTGTGGGGAACAATCTCCAAGGGCAGCAAAATGTTTTGGGCTATCTTGTTTCAGTGAGATAGCTGCTATGCACAGGCCCAGATCAAAATATGACACAAATGGAGAAGCAAAAAATGAATCCTGGAGATTGAGGAAATATAATATTTTCATGTGTAGTCATATTTTTTTCTGTAACGATACAAACGTATGTAATTTTTAAACTTGGGGATATTTTTCAGCATAAAAAAATCACAATGATATGGAAATGGGAGCTTTTGTTTCCACTTCACTGCCTGCTTTATGTGTTAGCTGCCTCTTCCTCAAAGAACTATTTACTGGGCGGAAAAACCAGCAAATGACCCCCGTTGGCCCTTCCATGTATCATCGCTAAGGCTGCTAGAAGACTGACATAACAGAACCACTCACAATCTGACTTGTTCGGAAAGTGTCATTTTCATGTATGTAATGTATTTGAGCAATACTCCTTGAGCTAAAAGATGATTCACAGTTATAAGTCTCTGTAAAATAGTTTCATTTTAATGCTTCCATGGGAAGAGAGAGGCTTAGGCTTGATCTAGGGGAGGAAGAAGAAAGAATAAAGTTTAGCAAGATTTCAAGGATGATATGTCTGGTTAATGTTGGGGTCAAAGATGTCAGCATGGTGTAGTGGTTCAGAGCGGTGGTTTGGAGTGGTGGAGTCTGATCTGGAGAACCGGGTTTGATTCCCCACTCCTACACATGAGCGGCGGAGACTAATCTGGTGAACTGGATATGTTTCCCCACTCCTACACACGAAGCCAGCTGGGTGACCTTGGGCAAGTTACTTACAGCTCTGTTAGAGCTCTCTCAGCCTCACCTACCTCACAGGGTGTCTGTTGTGGGGAGGGGGAGGGAAGGTGATTGTAAGCCGGTTTTAGTCTCCCTTAAGTGGTAGAGAAAGTGGGCATATAAAAACCAACTCTTCTTCTTCTTCTTCTTCAGAAAAGGGCACTAAATGTCCAACAGTATTTGGAGAATACAGTTTCTGTCATGGGTGGTCTTAACTAATATGCAACAGGGGCAGCTGTAGGGGTGTGGCAATTCTAGGGTCCCATCCTGGATGTTTGCCCAGGGCCCCAGAATTGATAAGACCACCCCTGGTATGATACAAGTGAGTTGTCTGAGGAAGGCCAACATAAATGCTGTGGGTATGCTGGCATTAATTGGATTTTTTCCCCTACAGAAAACATGTTTCTTTAAAAACTATGCATATGCACATGAGGGAAGGTAGCATGATGTGGCCCAATCTCATCAGATTTCAGATGCTATGCAGGGTTGGTACTTGGATAGGAGACCACCAAGGAAAGCTCTGCAGAGGAAGGCAATGACAAACCACCTCAGCATGTTTTGAAAGCCCCTTGCTGGGGTCGCCATGTTGGTTCCAGCTCAACAGCATATATGTATGTATATGGACCTGGCAATTCTAATTCTAAACCAGACAAGATGCTGGATCTCTATGCCTGGATCTCCAGTAGGGGTTATCCTCTAAAAATTGCAGCTGTAGCAGGACCCAATTCACTGAAGTGCCATTTCTCAATCTCAGAACGCCCCTCCCACGTGCTATTTACCCTATGGGGGGTATAGGAATCATGCAGGCTGTGACGGATAAGGGGTTAATATGCAGCAAGAGTGGTCAGATCAAGAGTGGGCTGAGCCAGAGAGCTGATACTCTGAGCTCTGAGAGACAGAAAGCAATCGAAGCTCAGGACCAGCCATAGAGGGCTGAGATAGATTTGAAGCTTGGGACCCAGCCTGGATAGGAGGCTGTGAAAGGAGTCGAAGCGTGGAACCAGCCTGGATAGGAGGCTGTGAAGAGAGTCGAAGCTTGGGACCAGCCAGAGAGGGCTGAGTTAGATTGGAAGCTTAGTAGCAAGACTAAGCGGAAGCCAGACTGTACTCTATGGACCTGAGGGGTTCTGTGAAAGCCAAAGATATTGACACACATAACCTGTGGTAGTGACAGGCGTGAGAACTGGGTTAGAGAGGGCCCATTCTCAAGTCACAAGGGGAATTAGTCTCTGAGGTTGAGCTATTCTGGTAGCAGGAAGGTGTGGAGGATTACAGCCATTGAGATGGGGTAGTCACAGAGAGCTAGGCTGGGGACAGAGATGAGAGTCTGAAGCTGAATGACAGAGACTGAGAGTCTGAAAGTCTGAATACTAGTTCTGAGGGATAGAACTAAGCTTGAAACTGAGAACTGAAGGAACTTGAGTGAAGAAAACATCTAAGCTATCTCTAAAGTAATCTTGTGTATATAAATCTGACTTGAGTTTTCCCTCCAATTTCTGCCCTTTTTCTTGTAAACCAATCTCTGTGAGTTCTCTTTGATAAACTTCCCTGTTTTGCCTGTTCAAGTTGAAAAGCCTCTTGTCTCCTATTTCTCACTGAGGTAAATACGGGTGTGGGACTGGAGGAGAAGAAGGAAAATAATTCTCCTCACAAATATACTCAGGCCAACGCCTTTTCCCCTCAGCATATACGGCAGGGCTGAATGAGTGGGATATTGAAGTGGTTGGAAGGGGGGTGCATCATACAGGCAATTTGTATGTTCTTCCCACTAGCACAAATAGCAGTTTCGGTGGGAATGTGAAGTGGGGCAGGAGTGTTAACCATCTGTCCCAAACCTTCATGCCAAGGACTTAATCCAACCGGGGGCCTCTCATAGCTACTATTTCTGAATGAAAAAAAATGTGCTGGAGATCTCAGGACAGATTTCTGCTTCTTGACTTGATTCACATACATAGATGCCTAAGGATGTGTCTATATCCATAATAGCTGAAGCTTATCTGGAATATGGTGGAGCTCCCTGGAGTATAAAACAGTGCCTATAAGTGAGTCAGCCCTGACCTGGATGGCCCAGGCTAGCCTGATCTCATCAGATCTCAGAAGCTAAGCAGGGTCAGCCCTGGTTAGTATTTGGATGGGAGACCACCAAGGAAGACCAGGGTTGCTGTGCAGAGAAAGGCACTGGCAAACCTCCTCTGTTAGTCTCCTGCCATGAAAACCCCAAAAGGGGTTGCCATAAGTCGGCTGCGACTTGACGGCACTTCACACACACACACACACACACACACACACACACACACACGTGAGTCAGTGTACCTTTGGAGAAATCTATAAATGAGTAAATGATAGTGACTGGGTTGTATATGCATGTTTCATATTTGGACCTCCCCCCCCCCCCAAAAAAAAATCTGGGAACACAAGGAATATAGCTCAAGTCTGCAGTGGAAACTCAGAAAAAGGATATAAAAGTCTCTCATACACCCCCCCCCAACAACAACAACAACAAAAACCCGTATGGTAGGCAAAAGTATGTTGAAGAGTACATAATCAGCTTAAGTATCATCTCCTTAGACTAATTTCAGTTTCTGTCACTAAAAAAGCACTGAGCTCATCCTCGGAAAGGGAAGCCAGGTAAAGCCCATTAAAGAACTGATGACAGAGAAGCTTGCAGGCTAATGGAGGAAAGAAAGGTCACCTGCTGGGCAGAACCGCACTGCCGCATTTATCTGGCTGTGGTGAATTAATTCTTTGCTAGATCGCTGACTAGTAAACAGCTCACACAGCAGTTCTAAACAGAGTTACCCCCTTCTAAGTTCATTGAGGGGCGTGGGCTTCGAAGGGTGTAACTCTGCTCAGGATTGCACTATCAGTCTCTTCACGAGGAACAGAAGCGCTCTGCGAGAGGAATCTGTGTGAATCAATGCATAGCCTAGTACAGTGATGGCGAACCTTTTAGAGACCGAGTGCCCAAACTACAACCCAAAACCCACTTATTTATCGCAAAGTGCCAACACGGCAATTTAACCTGAATACTGAGGTTTTAGTTTAGAAAAAACAACTCATACATTAACATCTTTTGTCTTAAAAGAAAAACACAATAACCTTTCCTCCAGAAATTTGTCCAATTCCCTCTTAAAGGCATCTAGGCTAGATGCCATCACCACATCCTGTGGCAAGGAGTTCCACAGGTTAATTACATGCCGTGGGTGTTACCCTTTTTGTAGGGGATTTAACTGAAAGGTGGGAGGCGCCGCAAAGCCCGCGCTGTGGCCCGAGTGCTCTGCTCCCCTCCAGCTATGCCATGCTGTGAACTATGCTCCCATCCAACCTAGCTCCTCTCCAACCCCACCACTGGAATAATATTTGCCACAGACTCAACAGGCTGCCATCCGCACCGCACCCTCACGCCACATGTGAGCTGCCCGGCATGTGAGCTGCTGTGCCACATGTGACAGGGGAGGGAGGAAGCGCTCCCATTGGGCTGCTGGGCAGAGGGGCGGGTGATGTGAGAAATGCCCTCAGGCGCGCTTGGGGAGGGGAGCAGCCTGGCCCCGTGTCCCTCTGGCTTTCTAGTAACGAACTCAGGTGAACTCTGTACTGGGGCAATGGCGTGTGTGCCCACGGAGGGGGCTCTGAGTGCCCCCTCTGGCACGCGTGCCATAGGTTCGCCACCACTGGCCTAGTAGGTATAACACAAGGAGGCGAGAGTACACTTAGTGAGAAAATATTAACCAGGTTAAATAGTTATAATGTAAAAGGTGTTTGCCCTGATATAGCAGTTCCTCATGACTGCCTGGACTCCAGTGTGCCTGTGGGGCTCCTTTGCCTCCATAGGTTCCCCCATTCATTGCCACTTTACGTTCAGCTTCTCTTAGTGGCTTGAAAGGTGCAGAGGTGTTAATTTCCAGTGCCTCTGATAATCATACTTTTCATTTGTAAAGGGCTTTATAACTTTCACTGTGCTTGCCCTTAAGATACATCTAGAAAAGAGGCCACTGTACTCGTACAGATTGGATTGACAGATAAGCAGTCACGATGTTTTAATGGCCAAACTGTGAATCCACACCAGAGGTGAAATGCGAAGTCCACTTTACCGAGCTGAAGTTGCTTTTCACTGGTCAGCCTAGCCATTCCATTCGGTTTACTGTCATTTGCTGGAGTGCAAGACCATTTATGCATGGGAGGTTTTGCCTGGGGTTTGCCACTTTCTAGATGCACATTTTTTCCATCCACATTCTCAAAACTCAAAAATAAGTTCTGAGTTATTCTCAAAACTCAAAAATAAGTTCTGCAGAGTTCTGAGAATTTGGATGGGGAAAATGTGCACCTAGAGAGTAGCAAATCCAAGGTAAAACCTCCCATGCATAAATGGGCCAAGCTAAGCTAAGGTCTCCATGAAGGCTGACAACGGCATCAACTGATAATTCTTGCATTTATTCCCTTTGTGTAGTACTTTTAAAACACCTTTTCCTTACTTTAAGAGTGATCAAATTGCTTCAAACCTGAGGAGTGAGTGTTTATATCCTCTGTGGGACAGCAATTGTCTTCTAGGGTACCTGGGTGATTTCAATTCACTGTCCCAAGTTTCTCGGAAAGATGTGTCAGAGGGAGGGGCGGGGAGAAATGTTTAAATTGGAACAGAATCCATCCTTTGTTGTTGTTGTTACTCCTGTTAGCAGACTAGTTCATCCCCCTAGGGGAGAGATATGCAGTCCAGATGGGCTTTGGTTTCTTTAAAATGCCTCTGAACCACTATATCCTTTGAACCTGGCAAAGCTTAAGATAGTCGGGATTCACATCAACAATGCTCCAATTAATTAATAGTAAATGACACCTTAAGAAAACATTTGGTACAGCACCATCTGCTCAAAGCTCTGTGGCAGATCTGGGACACGGGGAAGGATCACAAATGTCACTGAGTAAGCTGAAGCTCTCCTATTACAGTTTGAGCCAGGTGGTACTTTAGTTTCCAAGAGGCTATCTTTGAAAGATACAAGCATTTACTAATTAAAGTGATGGCTCCCTTCCATTATGCTACCATGGAGTGTATTCATTACTGCTACCTTACTAAACATGACATGCAGGAAATTTAGCATTTATTATAAGGTTGCTATTTACATTTCATACGGTGAAACCCCATGGCAGCAACAGCACCACATCATGCCATGTGTCTTCTTGTGCACTTCAGTGAGCAAATCTACATCACCCTCCCTGACTAATCCCACCAACCTCAGCAGAAAGACCACACTATCACTTTGGGTCATATGGCACTCCATCTTGATGCCAACGAGTGAGACTTCCTTTTGGATTAGAGAATGGTTTTTTGGAAGCCGAGTTCCAAATTAAATAATTGGGTTGCTGTATTCAAGACCACAGACAAGAGATGAGTGTGTATGTTAAGTGCCGTCAAGTTGCTTCTGACTCATGGCAACCCTATGAATCAATGTCCTCCAAAACGTCTTATCCTTAACAGCCTTGCTCAGATCTTGCAAATTGAGGGCTGCGTGTTCCTTTATAGAGTCTATGCATCTCTTGTTGGGTCTTCCTCTTTTCCTGCTGCCTTCAACTTTTCCTAGCATGATTGTCTTTTCCAGTGACTCTTGCCTTCTCACGATGTGACCAAAGTATGACAGCTTCAGTTTAGTCATTTTAGCTTCTAGGGTCAGTTCAGGCTTGATTTGATCTACAACCCACTGATTTGTTTTTTTGGCAGTCCATGGTATCCATAGCACTCTCCTCCAACACCACATTTCAAAGGAATCTACTTTCTTACAGACTGATTCCCAACAACATGGTTTTCCTAGGAGAATATCAGTTCTGGGAAGATAAAATATATAATTTTCTACAAGAACATCAATGAATGGAAAAACCAATGGAGCACGCTCTGAAGGGTGCCACACACTTCCAGTCAAGTTACAGAATGGTAAAGGCCTGGATGATCCAGAAAGCTGGTTTGTTCACCAAGAATTCCACTTCATGTTCTCCCCACTTTCGGTGGAGTTCAATTGACCTTTGCTGACTCAGTTAAGAACCTTGGGGGTCATACTGGATCCAGCTTTATTACCACAGAAGGTAGTTAATGCAGCTGCAAAAAAGGCTTTCTTCCAATTCCGCCTAGCCCATACAGTGGCCCCTAACCTTGATACGGCTGACCTGGCCACCTGGATCCACACCACAGTAATATCGAGACTAGACTACTGTAATGCCCTGTACATTGGCCTGCCCTCAAAATCAACTCCAAAACTCCAACTGGTCCAGAATGCCATGGCTTGGCTATTAGCAGGAGCTAGATGGAGCATCATATTACACCCATGATGTAGACCCTCCATTGCTGCCCATTTGTTACCAAGCTCAGTTTAAGATGTTGGCTATCACATATAAAGCCCTTCATGGTCTTGGCCCCCCTTATTTGTGGGGCTGCCTTTCTCCCTATGCTCGGCCACAACAACTCCTCTCAGTGGGAGTTCCTGCAGGTGCCAACCCTCAAATGGACAAAATCAACAACTGCCTGTACATGCGCTTTCTCTGTTGTGGCTCCCACCTTGTGAAATGGCCTACTCAAGGAGGTCAGGAAAGCTACCACTCTCCTGGCCTTCCACAAACTATGCAAAACTGAACTATTCAAGAGGTCTTTTCTGCATAGGGAATAAGGCTGCACCATACAAAATGGTAGGATCCCATTATGTAATTTATGTACGGCTCAATGTGTCATGCTATATTTCTGTTTCTTTCTGGTGGTTCCAGATTTCTAATATCCTAGCGCATTAGTTATAGAATGTCCCATTTTGTTGATGGTACTGACTCGCTATCCACCTCCAGTCCCTGTGAGAAAGACATACTATAAATAACGAAAAATATAAATAAGTAAAGTGAGAATTGGCAATATTATAGTGGGCACTTTACTGGTCTTAGGGCCCTGGAAAATATTCAGTTTTGCCACCTTCTGGAGTCAGCCTTGGCTAACAGAAACATGTTGTTTTTTAAATCATGTTCAGTCCATTTTTTATTTCTCTGCATCAGTGGATTCCCCCTCCCCACGTGGTCCTTTTTGTTCCTTGGCAAGCAATATAGGAGGCCTGTTCTACAAATGTCATGCCCTCCATACCCTTCCTGTGTAACATTTGGTACGGGCTATTGCTGAAAACAGGGCTAGACAAACTATTGGTTTGATCCAATGATTAAGGCCACTAATTAATTTACCATAATTTGGCATCCATGCCCCTCCCCCTCTGTCAAATCAACTCCTATGCAAATTAGCTAGAATTCTGAGCCCTCTAAGAACGTTACCATTGGCTACTTGTCCCTGTGCCAATGTAAAAAGGTAGGTATCTACCCTCAGCCTCTGCTGTCCCAAGAAGGGAGAGAGGGTGAAGGTTACCCCTTTGTAAATTAGTGGGTTTGGTAGCGGGAAGTGGCTGGAACACTGGACTGCTTTTTTCTCTTCCTCTTTCATTAGCTGCTCTCACAGCAGCCTAGTTAGATGTCATTATGAGATGGTGTAAAAAGTTTATGATCTGGTGACAGCTGATCCTATTAGCCCTGTGCAGACAACCCATCTGCATGTTTACTCACTGTGTGGGAAGGGATAGCGGACATGTGTGCATTGGTTCCAACCCCCTGCCGCCACAGAGTCATCTGCATGACGCGAATGCACAGAGGTAGTGCCCACAAATGTGTATTGTGCTCCCTCCTTGTGATCATTGACACTGCTTTCCTAACATTGCTAGTCAGTGTGGTGTAGGGGTTAAGAGTGGTGGTTTGGAGCGGTGGACTCTGATCTGGAGAACAGGGTTTGATTCCCCACTCCTCCACATGAGTGGTGGAGGCTAATTTGGTGAACTATATTTTTTTCTCCATTCTTACACATGAAGCCAGCTGGGTGACCTTGGGCTAGTCACACTCTCTCAGCCTCACCTACCTCAGAGGGTGTCTGTTGTGGGGAGGGGAAGGGAAGGTGATTGTAAGCCGGTTTGATTCTTCCTTAAGTGGTAGAGAAAATTGCCATATAAAAGAAGAGGAAGAGTTGGTTTTTATATGGTTTCTCTACCACTTAAGAAAGAATAAAAACCAACTCTTCTTCTTCTTCTGTAGAGAAAACTGGCATATGAAAGAAGAGGAAGAGTTGGTTTTTATATGGTTTCTCTACCACTTAAGGAAGAATAAAAACCAACTCCTCCTCCTCCTCCTCCTCATGGGCATGGGACATGAGTGTGGGCACATCCCTTTCACATTGCACTGTGTAAATGACACAGTGATCATGTGAAGGTGGGGCCATGTTTCATGTGAAGGTGGATGCTCATGTTTGCTCTCTTTTCCTGTGCAGTGAGTCAGCAAGTAGACAGGTCAGCAAACCTACACAGTGCTACAGGGATGAACGGCAGGGAAATTTTGTCATGGGTGTGAAAGCATTTGTCTTTGTTTTGTTGTGATTGCGTGTGTGCATATGCTTGGGTCTGATAATCAAATCCAGAACAAATAGCTGGTGCCCTGATGTCCTTGCATTGTATAGTTCCACATCTTCCAGCAGCCAGTGATATCTGCTCTGGTATCAGGATACCAAAAAGATGTTTCAGAGGGGTGGAGATAATTAAATGCATAGCTTCCAGTGTTTAATGTAAAGTGTAATCCTGGATTTAGTTTTCATTATTATAGTTTCATACCTTTATGATAAGGTTTTACATAAGAATGACTGTCACTACAACCACTATTAAAATAATTGTGGAGAATAACACCATAGACTATGGTTTGGTGTACATATATTGGGTCAGTATTAGAAAGTGTTGCTCCAGGGACTTATAAATTACACTGGTTAATGTCAAAAAAAGAAATATAAGATTGCTAAGAAGAGAAGATGAAATAGTGCAGGGAAGAAAGAATTCTAGCCAATATTATATCTTTGTACAGGGCACAAGTGCAAAGAGTTAATGAAGATTTATGATGCAATAAGAAAATACAGCAAATGGATAACATAGCGAGTGTGGCTTACAATAACGCCAGAGATGCAGGCAGATTATAATGTGACAGGACTGAAACCTAGGAGACAAGAATGATAAAACGAGCAAGCAAACATTCCTTGTAATGTGATAGAGAGATAGGATGCACGCGCAAGTTATCCAAAGCAGATGGTGGTGAAATGGATGCTACTAAAAGACGGCAACCCTACCACTGTATGATGAGAAATGTAGACAAAATATACTTTCAATGCAGTGCATATACAGTTCTTGAAGGTTTTTTGGAGGGTGGGGAGGTATTAATAAGTGTGTGTAGAATAAGGAGGAAACAGTGACCTACTCCTTTTTCTCTGAATTGGCTTACGTTAACTTTGCACTCAGACACCTGATGATGGCAGCCCCGTATCTGATGACACTGGAGGTGAATAAATTTAGAAGGGCTTTCATGTTAGCCAGATGGGGAGCTTTGCCATCGGCTGTCTTAGAAGGCAGATATAAAAAAATTCCTCTTTCTGAGACAGTCTGCCTGTGTAATGGTGAAGAAATTGAGACCCGCGATCATGTCTTCTTATACTGCCCTCTCCATCATGAGTCAAGAGCTAGGACTATCCAAGAAATTTTAAGAAATAATATAGGACTACCTGATAAAATTTGCATCCAACAACTACTGGAGGATAGCAACTCACAAACTTCGAGATGTGTGGCCAAATTTTGTGTTGCCATATATATGGCCCGAAAGGATGCAATTTATAAATAGATAAAATCTGATTGATAAACATTTTAGAAGCTAGTGTATTTGCCTCTTTAGATATGGGATTTTACTGATATATTTTACTTTGTGGATTCTCTGACTGATTGATACTGTTTTTATTGTAAATTTATGTTACTCCTGATTAGATCTGTTCTTTTTTTGGTCAAATGACCGTAAAATAAATGATTGATTGATTGACTTTGCACTCAAGATCTTGTGTTCAAAACTGGGAAATAATTGAAAGTGGTGGCTAATCTTTAAAGGCACAATCGTGGCCTTAATGTACTGTCTCAGTGATGACCTGACTGTTACAAGCCCTTATGGGTGGGTGCAGGGGGAATGCATGGGGACAATAAGATGAATTTCACTTAGAGAGCTGGTGCTGAGGGTATTTGCAGGCAACAGACTTATCAGCGAATGGCACAGAAAAGATAAATGGGCCATTAAAGAGCGCATGATTGCTGGTTGGCACAGAATGAAGCTTAATCACAGCGCAAGACTATAACACCTGGGGCGCAGAAGCAGCCATAAGCACCACTGAGCCAGCAGTTACTGTCTTCTGCCAGCATACCTCACTGTGGAACCACTGGGATGTCATGGATAGGGTTGGAGGAAGAGCAGGGAAACGTGCTCAAATCCCTGCTTAACCCCATACTTCCCAAGGCTATTGTGAAGAGAAAATGTTATAACGCTGTATTTACCACACTGACAGTGCAATCCTAAGGGCTGCCGGCACTGCAGTCGCCGGCGGCCGGTCTAGTCATGGTGCCGCTAGTTTGCTCCCTACAGGGTTCCGCAGAGACCGAGGAGCAATGTTGCAGAGACCGTAACTGCGTCAGCGTCCCCGGCAACCACGCCATCACATCCCGTACAGGTCACAAGGTGCAATGGCAGGGCTATGATGGACAGGGCAGACAGAACCAATCACAGGGACCCAGCCCTGTATATATCACAGCTGAGGGCCATGGATTGAGTCTCTGTGCCTGCGGCACCCCCACCCCACACCCTTAAAGGAACTGAGCCCTGCCTGACAGTAACTGGGCAACTGACAGAGTTGCCAAGGGCCCCAGCATTCTCCCATCAGTGGCCCACAGCCCATATGATGCAAAGGATGCAGTCATCAAGAAAGGGGCATGGGGAGATGACAAGGAGAGGGCACCCAGCCAGGGGTTTCTGCCACTCACCTGCAAGGGCTCCTCCGGGCAGCCCAGCCACATTGCTGGGGGCACCCCTGGGCCACCCCTCCCAGCAGCGGAATAGGAAAGGGGGCCACTGGGGTGGGCTCAAATATGGGGGCATGCAGCACCACCAACAGATCCCCCAATAGCCTCCTCAATGGAGCAGAAGTGTTCTGGGACTGGAATGACCAAGGGGAAATGCATGTCTCGAAAGGCACAGAGACATATGAAAGGCATATACCAGAGATCCATGGCTCCCTGGGTATGCACATTTCATGCTTATTAAAAAAGCAACTGGGAGGAGGAGTCAAGTGGCACCTTAAAAACTAGCACATTTTTATTCTGCCATAGTCTTTCATGGACTAGAGCCTCAGATGCAGTAGACTCCCATAAGAGATTCATGTTTATAGGCATTTACACACTTTCACCATAACTGTTAAGAGGCTACCAAGACCCCAGTTAGGGCAGGGGGATGCCCACCACCAGCTCCCATTTCAATAATAAAAAAGGCTGTCAGCACAATGGTGTGACATCACTTCCTGGGGACACCTGGAAGTGATGTCAGTCTTTGTTAGGAATTGCCAAAAACTCTGTGGTAAACCCTATGATTTCCCTGTCATCTAGGTACTGATGGGAGGCCCTCATCTCCCTCCCCTCCCATCTCCTGCTGGTTGCTTGGCCATGCCTGGGAACCCTGTTAAGCATTTGCCTGTCTTGCATCTTTAGACCATGGGACAGCCTAACCCTGTATTGCCTAGTCTGACTAGCAGCACCTCTCCGAGCTCTCAGCCAGAGATTTCCGCCTATCCCTGGGATTCTTTAAGCAGAGATGCTGGGGACTGAATGGCAGGCTTGTCATATGAAGATCATATGTTTCACCACTAAGCTGTAGTGTTTCCACACTCAACAGGTCTGCTGCATTGAATGTGAATCAGCATTCAGAGAGGCAGCGTGGTGTAGTGGTTAAGAGCGGTGGTTTGGAGCGGTAGAGTCTGATCTGGAGAACCGGGTTTGATTCCCCATTCCTCCACATGAGCGGCAGAGGCTAATCTGGTGAACTAGATTTGTTTCCCCACTCCTACACAGGAAGCCAGCTGGGTGACCATGGGCAAGTCATTCTCTCTCAGCCTCACCCACCTCACAGGGTGTCTGTTGTGGGGAGGGGAAAGGAAGGCAATTGTAAGCCGGTTTGATTCTGCCTTAAGTGGTAGAGAAAGTCGGCATATAAAAACCAACTCTTCTTCTTCTTCTTTATATACCTCTATGATTAGAAATGGGTAGTCTCGTCTTTTGTTTATAAATGATCACATTTGACTGAGGTTAATTTGACCATAAAATTTTGCAGCCTCTGCACTGAGAATGGAGAAGGAACAATAATATCCAGACTATGCCAAGAGGACAAAAACACTGAAAATGAGAACACAAACAGATTTCTTTCAGAGCCCATGCCCACACATTGCCAATAAATTAATATTAAAAAGTGTTTTAAAAGCAAGAAAACCCCCTTTGAAGGTTTAATCTCTTCCTCCCTTCATAGCAGCTACAAGCACATACTATTCACTGAGGGCTCCTCCTGTCTTCCCCATTCTTCGCTTCATATTCCAGTGGTCAGTGTCTCCCTTTGTTTCTCGCACAGATAGCATACATTGCAACCCATTTTCTGTCTAGCTGCAACCAACTAAGACTAGGGTGTATCCAAATGAGCAGATTTTGAATGACTAGAGTTGTGGTGAACACTCCATACCTTCTTCTCCCCATTATTACAAGCAAAAGAAACCAGTACTATGTGTTTGAGGTAGAAGCCAGTTGTGCCCTGTGGATAGGGTTGCCAGGTCCCTCTTCGTCACTGGTGGGAGGTTTTTGGGGTGGAGCCCTTGGAGGGTGGGGTTTGGGGAGGGGAGGGACTTCAATGCCATAGAATCCAATTGCCAAAGCGGCCATTTTCTCCAGGTGAACTGATCTCTATTGGCTGGAGATCAGTTGTAATAGCAGGAGATCTCCAGCTAGTACCTGGAGGATGGCAACCCTACCTGTGGATGATTGGCGGCGAGTTTGTGACATCATAAACCTGCCTCCCCAGGAGCCCTGTTTCAAGCCTTTAAAAAGTGTATGTGTTTAATTAAATAAATAAGACAGGCAAGTATTAAATCAATTGACTTTGCAAGCATCCCTGGAAAAAAAAAGGCAGGCTGTTTGGCGGAGGCATAGGGGAGATGGAAGACAGATGATTCAATCACTGTTTGATTTGTTTTTAAGTATGTCTGTCCAAAGCATTGTGAAGGGGGGGTGAGAGACAACCTCAGTCCACACGGGAGAGTGGGGGGGGGGGAAACCCTTAATGGAATTTTGCTTTTAAGGCATGTGTGAATGCATCCACATTAATATATTTTAAGGAGCAGAATGACCCCAAATAAAATGTTATTGGCCCATTTTCTGTCAGAGGACATTTTCTGTCATATCTTACGAGGTCCCAACAGTCATTTTGAATTACCTCTAATGTCAGTGACCTCAAAGAAGTATCTGTAATTTCAAGGGACTGTTGAGGAAGCAGGGTCGCCAGGAGACCTCAGGCCCTCGTCTCACTAGTACTACAAATGGCCAAGGAGCAAGTCTAAGATGCTAGAAAAGTGCTGCCATTCCTGCCAGAATATATTACTGATTTGAGGAATTTGTGGTGGAAATCCTGGCAATTTTCCCCCAGCTGAATTGTTGTGGTGTTCTATGGCTTCACTACTGTTTCGCATCAGCTTCCTTAACATAACTCCAGAATGTCAGCGTGAATGATATAAGCAGATGTGACTTGGTGCCAAGACGATGCTTTCACCTTAAGGGGATCTACGTAGGGTGAAAAAAGTAGGTCTCAACCCCCAGAATGAAAAGCCAGTTCCCTGCAATTGAGCTTTGAATGGATGCCAGGCACAAGAATTTTACCACAGGGGAAATGTGCAGGAGGAAGCGTAGTGTATATAATGGCAGAGAGAGCTGTTCCCTTCTGAACTCAGGGAGAAGGAGGTATTATGTAGCAGTAACAAGATGCATTTCTTGCCCTCTTTGTGATTGTGAAATAATTTTGCTTGAAAAAAAAATGTTTCAATGTATTTAAGCCTATAGGCAGACCAGATTTAAATGAGACAGGAATAACTGGATCTTAAAAATGGATAAACTATATATGTTCTATTCTTAAAATAGTGAATACCGGTATATTTTAATAAGTAACCTATCATACCATGGTAATCCAAATTCCATGCCGAGAAAAGCTGAATTCTGTGATTTGTATACTTTAGAGATTAGCTGAATTAATTAAGCAAAGCTATCAAGATTTGCTTTATTGCTGATTTTGAATAATTTATTCAGCTACTCACAAGGAAGTGCGCAGAGTTATGCAGACCACTGATGCCCCTTCCCTTCATCACCTCATTATGCATAGTGTAGTGGTTAGAGACCTGGGCTAGGACCTTGAGGCAGGCTCAAATCCAACTCAGCCATGAAGTTTGCTGTATAACCTTGGGCTAGTCACTCTCCTTCACAAGGTGGTTGTTATAAGACTAAAATTGAGGACTAGTATTGATATCTGCCACACTGTGCTCCTTGAAGAAAAATCTATATACTAATAGGAAAGTCAGCCAAATCTGAAGATACTTAAGTCTGGTGACTGGAGCTGTGAATGGCCAACACAGATCTTTCTGCAAACATGAAGAGACGCAGGTTTGCACAAAAAAAATGTGAAATCTAAAAACAAAAACAAAACCCTACACATTGGGGGTTAAAAAAACCCAAAAATGATAAAAGGAGAATTTGTAGCTTTAAGGAAGGAATTGCCTCAATGGCCATTGCTAGGCAACCACAGATTCCAGGCTTGGTTTTGTCAGTAAATGGCAGGGAAGGTGGCAGGGCCCTTTCCAGGCCTATTTTAGCCTTTGCGGGAACATGCATTGGGGTCAGTCCTGACTAGGTTTCATGAACAGCATCAGTTTCCCATTATTTTACTATTCTACCAAGTTTCTGACATGCACATTATATCTTCAAGTCTAATACTAGGGGGAAAAAAAACAATTTTCTTAACTTTGAGGCTTCTGGAATTTGAACATAAATGTCTAAATATTGTACTCGCCTCTTTTGATTAGTCTTTTAAATAAAACTTTAAGGCAGATAGCATATGTTGAGCCCTACTGGGTCATACCAATGGCCCATCTATTCCTGCATCCTTTTCCAACAGTGTTTAGCCACAGGCCCACAAGCAGGACACAGAGGCCAAAGTCTCTCCTCCCCCTTCCGCCCCCGAGTGCCCAAACTGCAACCCAAAACCCACCTATTTATCTCAAAATGCCAACACGGCAATTTAACCTGAATACTGAGGCTATCCCCTCTTAAAGGCATCTAGGCAAGGAGTTCCACAGGTTAATTACATGCTGGGTAAGTGGGTGTTCCTTCCTCTTTTAGTAGGGGATTTCACTGAAAGGTGGGAGGCACCGCAAAGCCTGCGCGGTAGCCCAAGCGCTCTGCTCCCCTCCAGCTATGCCACACTGTGAGCTATGCTCCCCTCCAACCTAGCTCCTCTCCAACCCCACCACAGGAATCACCTTCGCCACAGACTCAACAGGCTGCCGTCCGTGCCGCACCCTCACACTGCATGTGAGCCGCCCGGCGTGTGAGCCGCCCTGCCGCATGTGACGGGGGAGGGAGGAAGCGCTCCCATTGGGCTGCTGGGCAGAGGGGCGGGTGATGTGAGAAATGCCTTCAGGCACGCATGGAGAGGGGGAGGGGAGCAGCCCGGCCCCGTGTCCCTCTGGCTTTCTAGTAACAAACTCAGGCGAACTCTGTGCTGGGGCAATGGCGCGCGTGCCCACAGAGAGGGCTCAGAGTGCCCCCTCTGGCATGCGTGCCATAGGTTCGCCACCACTGCTCTATAGGAAATGGTATTCAGACGTAGCCTACTTCTGGAGGTTCCATTTAGTTACGATGCCTAAATCATAAGCATTGATGGACCTGTCTTCCATGTAAAATAATTTCAATATCTCATTAGATTATCTCATTACCCTGGGCATGTAAGAAAGGGCCACGAGAGCCAAGCACTGATGCAACCCTTCCTGCCCTCCATCTCATGATCTGCCAAAGTTCACAGAATCAGCATTGCTGACAGATGGCCATTTAGCCTCTGCTTAAAAACCTCCAGGGAAGGAGCGCTTACCACCTCCCAAGGAACACTGTTCCACTGAGGAACTGCTCTGTTAAAAAATTCTTCCCAATGTCTAGACAGAAACTCTTTTAATTTCAACTCGTTGATTCTGGTCAGCCCTTCTAGGGCCACAGAAAACAACTCGGCACCATCCTCTATATGACAGCTCTTCAAGTACTTGAAGATGGTTATCTTATCACCTCTCAGTCATCTCCTCTCCAGGCTAAGCATACCCTTTCAACCTTTCCTCATTGGACTTGGTCTCCATACCCCTCACCATCTTCGTTGCCCTCCTCTGGACACGTTCCAGCTTGTCTACATCCTTCTTAAATTGTGGTGCCCAAAACTGAACACAGTATCTAGGTGAGGTCTAACCAGAGCAGAGCAAAGTGATATCATCACTTCGCGTGATCTGGACACTATACTTCTGTAGATACAGCCCAAAATCGCATTTGCCTTTTAAGCTAATGCATCACACTGCTGACTCATATTCAGTGTATGGTCCACTAAGATCCCTAGATCCTTTTCGCACATACTACTACCTGATGAAAAATTACTGGTCCCTGATATATTTCTATAAGTTCACTGCTCACAAATCCTGAAGCATCAGAAAACAACTCTGTTCTGCTAGCTACTGGCAGAAGAGCAAGAGTCCAGTAGCACCTTAAAGACTAACAAAATTTCTGGCAGGGGATGAGCTTTCATGAGCCACAGCTACTGCTAGTGACAGACTAACACAGCTACTAATTGTGATCTATCTGTTAGCTGCTAGCCAGCGTGGTATAGTGGTTAAGAGCGGTGGTTTGGAGTGGTGGACTCTAATCTGGAGAACTGGGTTTGATTCCCCATTCCTCCACATGAACGGCAGATGCCAATCTAGTGAACTGGGTTGGTTTCACCCCTCGTACACATGAAGCCAGCTGGGTGACCTTGGTCTAGTCAGTTATTTCCAAACTCAGCCCCACCTACCTCACAGGGGGTCTGTTGGGGGCAGGGGAAGGGAAGGTGATGGTAAGCTGGTTTGATTCTTCCTTAAGTGGTAGAGAAAGTTGGTATATAAAAACCAACACGGCATATAAAAACCAACTCTTCCTCCTCCTCCCCAGGTAATCCTTAAAATGAGGCCATTCTCCCCAGCCAGTCAGATGGAAGTGCAATTAGAGAAACTGGACCAGCAACCTTTTGGCTACCAGTGAAGGTGGCTTTAGATTGCCCAAAAATGTGGCCTAAAATGGGAGGGACTCTGGTTCATAGAATCATAGAGTTGGAAGGGACCACCAGGGTCATGTAGTCCAACCCCCTGCACAATGCAGGAAATTAACAACTACCTCCCCCCACATCCCCAGTGACCCCAACCCTCCCCCCGCCATGCAGGATCCCACAATCAAAGGTTCAATGGAAGAGTCTCTGCTTTACATGCAGAAGGTCACAGTTTCAATATGCGACTTCTCCAGATAAAAGGAACCAGGTAGTTGGTGATATGAAAGA
Source organism: Euleptes europaea (assembly GCF_029931775.1). NCBI lineage: Eukaryota > Metazoa > Chordata > Lepidosauria > Squamata > Sphaerodactylidae > Euleptes > Euleptes europaea. The sequence continues at coordinate 24,895,397 of NC_079318.1, forward strand.
CCTCAACCTGAGATTTTGGAGTGCCACTGCCGATCTGAGTTGACAATACTGACCTTGATGAACCAAAGGTATGATTCAGTATAAGGCAGCTTCATGTGTATTCATATTTTGGCAAGCTGAATATTGAAAACATATATCATTATATTGTTTATATTTTAATGATGCTAGCAGAAAAGTATAATTGAAAGCATAATCAGGAGACATGACTCACATTTTTCATAATAGCTGCTTTTTGTGTTCCTTACACTGTGGCCAGTTTTACTACTGCTTGACTACAATTATCGTGTGTTCCAGTGGTCACCGTTCTTACAATACAGACATGTTTACTAGTATCTGTTCTTAAGGATAGTGTCTTATCAGAAATATGGGACAACCACCAAAAATGGCAACCTGCAGTTGAGTTTCCCCTCTCCCTTTCTGAAACATGTGTAGTGCAGCTTATTCTGTATCCTGATGCCATTAATTGTACATCATTGGCTGCCTCTGGCAAGGACAGGAAAATGGTCAATGAAATTGTGTCAGGACTCAAAACAAGCCGAACATGTTACAGAGGAGAGGGCAGGGGAAATGTTAATGTTGATAATGTTTAGTGTTAATCTGAGTCCTTTATTACCCCAGTGGGTAAGAACAAATGCGAGCAAGAAGACATAGACAAGTTTTCTGATACAAATTAAATGGTGTATTAAGGTTCTGTTATTAAGGAATTATTAATTAAGGTTACTCCCTTAAGTACTTACCTTCAGTTTAATCACATTAATCTGTTCTCTCTTATCTTTTGGCGGCAGTCTTTCAAAGATCCTAATGAAGTCCTACTTCAGATTTCTTTTGTCAACATTTCCCTCTTCCTATAGCCCTTTTTTCCTACTGAATACTTTATAACACTACTATCATCTTCTCTACAGATCTTCTCCTACAAATGTGAAACATGCTGTGATATGAGAGAATTATATTAAGCATTAACATCTGGCAAAGAAAGTAAAGGAAAATGAAACACACACACCCTAAAGGAAAGGCAGCAGCTATTTGGAAGACAATGATTTTTAACAACAGTTGTCATCCCATTTAGAGAGATGTGGAAATGGTTGCTATTTTTTCTGCCAAAATGTCAAGATACTATTTTATTGATGTTATCATAGAAATGACAGAAGGCCACGTTAATCAAATAAATTGAGAATCCAGGCCTTTGGAAACATCCATCAGCGCTTTCTAGTGACAAGAAGACTGAAATCAATTGAATTTTGTGACTCACTCTAGCAATATTCTGTATAAGTAGCAACACAGAACTAGCGTGGTCCACAAAGCATTTCATTATAGCAAATCCCATTCATGTGAATGGGAGGCTCATTCCCCGTGATATTTGACTATGTCTCCCAGGGAGTAGCCCCTCCTCAATGACTGCAGACTGTGCTGCCAGGAAAAATTCCACTTAGCTATCATCCTTACGGCGATATCCTGAGGGCAGATGAGCAAGAATTCATAACTGTTTGACAAGGAAGTTTGATGCTTCCATGCATACTCATACAATAGAGGATCCTTCTGTGTTAGAAGCAAAGATAATTCTCTCTCTTGCCAGTCACCTTCATTTCTTTCCTGTGGCATATCTACATTTTCCCTTCCATCTCACTTGACTGGTGCATTCTCATTAGGGTTACCTATAAAAATGGCATGATGAGTTTTTTTGTCCATGTTGGTTCACTTTCAGGCCATTTGCCAAAAGGGACAAGGATGATTCCCCACCCCACCCCCACAGCCAGGGTTTTGTTGTTGTTGTTGGGTCAATAAGCTGTTTTTATGGTGGGGGTCCACATAGTGGAACATTTCCAGTCCTTGTCCATGACCTAGAATTTTTTTTTATTTCAAGAACTAGGAATATTAGTTTTCATACATTGTATTTGTTTATTTATTTATTTATCCCGCCCTCAGTGTGAGGTGCTATGCAGATTCTGAAACCTGATTACTAATGGGAGTGATCTATAGAACTGTGACGAAGCTTTGCCTTTGTATTAGAACTGCCTGTGCCTATGACTACAGTCAGCAACTAGTCCTCCCACACAGAGGTGTTTATTACCTACCAGACCCATTTGACCAACCTAGCCCAGCCCTAAACCAACAGCCACAAAGGGCAAGGGTCTACATGTGGTGAGCTGCCTACTTCTGAGCAGCTTGTCCACTTCATCAGGCTACACCAACTGCAAGCCATCCATGCAACTAGGACCAGACCACCCCAATGGCATCCTGAGACTGAACTGCACCAAACTTGGAATCTAAGTCATGGTGGATGCAAGCAAATTTACCTTCCTGTCTGCTGTCTAGCTTTAAAGAAACAAACGGCTCAATAAATGCGCTTCTGTTTAAAAATATATCCTTTAAAGCTTAGTAAGAGGGTGAAACCCCATTCACTTCAAAAATCAATCAGCCAACAAACTCTGGACTATAAAGGTAAAAAGGTAAAGGTCCCCTGTGCAAGCACCAGGTCATTCCTGACCCATGGGGTGACGTCACATCCCGACGTTTCCTAGGCAGACTTTCTTTACGGGGTGGTTTGCCAGTGCCTCCCCCAGTCATCTCCCCTTTACCCCCAGCAAGCTGGGTATTCATTTTACTGACCTCAGAAGGATGGAAGGCTGAGTCAACCTTGAGCCGGCTACCTGAAACCGACTTCAGTCGGGATCGAACTCAGGTCGTGAGCAGAGCTTTTGACTGCAGTATTGCAGCTTAACACTCTGCGCCACAGGGCTCTTGTGGACCATAACCATCACGGTTAATAAAGACAGACTTCAATTTTATATTTATTTCCCTTTCATTCCTTATTGTTTGACCCCACTTCTAATACATCATTCACCGTTTTATATGTGATTCTTTTTTCTATTTTCCCAGTTACTAGTCTGACTTTGGCGTTACAGGAGTTAAATCAACTGTTAGGGGCAGGCACAGGGCCCTATAAAATATACATCACAATATTTAGTTACTGTATTTAGTCCACCTTTCTCATTGAGACTCAAAAGCATACAAAAAGACTTAAACTAGATGAGATTTTAGGAGTTCTTTGTCCACTGAAGAAGGGCTTGTCTGGCATCTATTACGATGGGGGCTCATGAGGAATTGTATGTATATTGAGAAGATATTAATAATTCAATACCTTAGCTTTTCATATGGATCAATTTATTATCAATAAATCTACTTTTTGCCACAATACTAGTAAGCTATCAGACATATATCTTAATTTAATCGGTTGTAACATCCTTGGAAGTAGGATAGTAGTTTCATAGTAAATCTATTGCTGCTGTATTAATGTACTAAAAATAGAAGTATATTAGCAGCTACAGTAGATCACCACAACAGTAATGTTGAATAATTATGAATGTAAAAAGGCATAAAAAGGCAACAATGGAGAAAGAGAGAATGAGAAAATCTTGTTAGCTAAATCCCTGTAAACACCTAAATTATCTGGCAGTTGTTTAAAGGGGTTTAGCTAGTAAGATTTACCTGGTAGTTGGTGAGGCTACCAGGAAGGGAGCAGCAGCTTTGCCCGCATTGGAGCCAAGCCCGTCTTTGGTGGATCCCCTCTGTCTGCTTGCATGGAGAGACACTTTGGCACGCCCTTCATCCACTGGGGTGGGGAGGGAGAAGAATAAGCACCTGTTTCCACCTGGACCAGCAGCTTCTTTCCAGATCTTGCCTATTTAAGACCAGCAGCATTCCAAGTGTGGGGTGAGGTGTCAGGGAAGGGAGCAGCACCTTTGCCCACATTGAAGGCAAGCCTGTCTTTTCTAGCTGTCCTCTCCCTGCCCACATGGTGTGACACCTCAGCATTCCCCTTGTTCACTGGGGGGAGGAACAAGAGCCTGTTTCCGCTTGGACTGGCAGCATCTTTCTGGCACATACCTATTTAAGACGAGAGGTGGTCTTTGGGTTAAACTTATAACTTTTGCAAAGTATTGAAATCAGAAGCTGTAGAATCCGGCCCCAACCATGCAGAGCAGGAGCAACTCTGGCGTGTGGCTGGACAGCTACGCCTGGCTGGTGCAACAGACCATCCTGTGCCACCAGGTGGGCGAGTGCTCCACCGGTTGGATGCTTGCCTGCTTGCCCGTGCCGGGGGGGGGGTCATCTGGGGCAGCTGCCTGCTTGGGGTTTGATCGACTAATTTTTAAGCTGATAATTTTGTATGGCCCGCAAATGATGTTATAAATACCCAAATGGCCCTTGGTGGAAAAAAGGTTCCCCACCCCTGCCTTATCCGGACTTCCCATATCTGGACTGATCTGAAAACTAGGACCCTTCGAAACTGCATGCAGGCAGATCCATGCTGCCTGCTTTCAATGTTTCCTCTCACCTAAAAAATTAAAATACAGGATACACTGCATTGTAGGTGGAGACTGAAAGCCTGCCATTGTTAGTTAGTTTGTTATTGCTCTTGTTTAACTGCTGATACAGTATTCTGGTGAGATAGTTACACTTTTGCTTTCTGATGGTTTAATGTTATTAAAAATATTGTTTAAAATTACATTCAGGCTATGTGTATAAAGTGTGCAAAAAACATAAATGAATTTGGGTCCCATCCCCAAGATATCTCAGTATGTATATACAAAAATTCCAGAATATTCCAATATACGGAATGATCTCAAATACGGACCACTTCTGGTCCCAAGCAGTCTGGATAAGGAATACTTAACCTGTATAAAGTATGTGACTATTGGGCAAAAACCAATTATATAATCTAAGTAATTTATTAAACAAATTGACACCAATAAACAAGTTGGTACATAACCAAATATATATAGATATTACTGGTTTATCTGCGAAAGGATTGCATCTCAAAGAAGGATTACAGAATGGAGGAGGTTTGACTTCTGTAAAACCAGTAATAGATCTTTGGTTACATACCAACTTGTTTTCTCCCCAAAGTGGCCAATTTTAAACATATACACACTTAAAAAGAAATTATGCACATAGGTAGAGAGCTTTGTCTTAAAGTGACAGGTGAGTTTGCATTCAGGAACACCACATATTCCTTTCCAGTCTTATGGACAATACCACATAGATATGATACCTGTTTGCTTTCATGGGCCATATTTACTAAAGTGAGCTTTCTAATTGTGTATTCTAACTGTGAATCTATTGATACTAAGATGTTAATTGAAGCCACTTACTTTCAACACATCACAAGAACTTTCAACCAATACACTCACTTTGTGCTAAAGACAATTAGTCTTTAAAAGATATGAATTGAAGCCATGGCTATACTCTGTGTCTCTGGTATGGAACATAAATAACAGTGATGCAAGGAAAATGTAAATAATAGTGCCACTGAGCTTCTATACAACATACTTTCCTAGGTTAGTGAAAACTGAAGTCTACTGTCTGTGGTTGATATTTTTAACATTTATTAAAAAAGCAAAATGTATGTTCATTTCAAATGAAACAGTTAAAATGTTAAAGCATACAAACACAAATTGTGTACTAGCAGCATCCAATTGTTAGAATTTTCTAGAACTCTGCAGTGAAGTTTTGGCAAGCTAAAAACACATTGCAGCTTGCAACCCACTGCCCTCACCATAGTGCAGATAAAACAAAAGCTTTATAAAATTAACAGGTTAAATAAGCTTAAATAAGGGGTGTTAAATACAAGTCACTTTGCTCCAAGGTTCTGTACAAAGATAAATGAATCTTGCATTATACAAATGTTTTACTGGCTCACAACTTACATGATTTTAATAGTTAAGCTCTCTATAACCATCTTAGCTGAACATGAACTATACAAAGGTAACTGAAGTTGGAGTGAGCTGATCAAGTGAGCTATGTACAAGACATGTATCTTTAGAAAAATCAGAACACTGGTTAAATTCAGGCACCATTTTTACTGCAAATAAATAATCCCTAATGTTTTCGTATCCACACTAGTGTTAAATCATCAGTGCTAATTTTTATAAACACAGTTTTGTGACTATTTAATTCTACTTCCTTTCTTATTGCTATGACAATGTGATTGTGGAAATAATCTACTGTACATACAAAAAAATAGAGCACCTTTCAACATTAAAGTCTAGTTTTCTTTTATCTTACAATACTGAAACCCTAATGACCATGTTTGTTTTAGCATCTTCACTGGAGTACCTGAAAGGCAGAACATAAACCCAACAAGTTCTTCTCCAGGCAAGCCCAAGCCAGAAGTATATTCTAAAATGTCTAAAATGACACCAGGAATTGTACATTCATTTTCACAAACACAAGTGTCTGCCGTTCATTCTGTTTCCTTCAGATAAACATGGAGACTGTTAGTAGTGGTCCACAGCCTTGTTCCAATGAATACGGCTGGACAGAGATTATACTAGAAACATGTAAAATGGGTTGTGAACACAGCGTAATAATCTTAGGCTAATTCAAAACTACTGGTATTATGTGGTTCCAATAATGCTTTTCAGAAACTTGGATATTAGGATTTCTTGTCAATAGTATTGAAAAACCATTCCGTAAATTTTCTTAGTTGAGCAGCTGCTGTTTGCGATTCTTCCTGAAGTCTCATGTTATCTTGTCTCAAATGCTGAACTTCAGCTTGGAGAACAGCTTTGTCTTGTTTTTCCTAGACCACAAACAAAGGAATTGAATGACAGTTACAGCCATTATGCTTATTGCTTATGTTTTCCAGTGAGTTGATTTCTGTTCCCTTTAACTCCCAATGTACCATGACAGCTCTGGAACTCTTAAGCAGAATTCCCAACTTTTCCTGCCATTTTGTTCTAAAGAAGGTAGCTTTGCAGACTAAACAAGAGATTGTATAATCTGGATTCTATAAAAGAGATATGTGAATACAGTACACTTCAGAACATACTTCATTAAAATCAAGAGATCACTTCACAATAATATATAAAATTTTTAGAGCCATACATCATACTAAGGAAAAATGCACAGACTTGCAATAAAACAGGAGGCCTTAGAAGTACTTGGAAACAAATGACTAGGTGCATGTTTTCTACCCTCTGGCTATTCAATATTGCTTTCCAAAGGAGAAGATCAAACAAGTATAGGGGGAAAACCCATGTTGGAAACTGAGGTGAAAACAACTTCCAAATACACATGGTAATAATCCATGAGCTTCATCAACAAGAGGCTTATAGTCTGTTGCAATGAAAAATATCTAGTAGCAATCAAGGTTTAAAGACTATGTGCTATATATACCCGGTGGGCCAGATTGAACAATATGGCTTTCAATTACTTCACTATACATGGAGGGGAGGGGAGGATAAGAGAGAGTCTTACCTAATGAACCAACTACATGTATAGCCCTAATGTTTGAACAGAACATACATAAAATCCAGCATGTGTAGGTTTGCATCAGATGATTCCAAGATTTTATCTGGATAACCAATCAAATGAAATGTGACTCTGCTTTTCTTAGAAAGGGTAATAAAAACTATAGTAAACATAGTATGTACAAAGAACTCTTGCACATCTTAGTTTCTCGCATAAATTGTACTATATAAAAGTTACTGACTAAGGGTTGGAACCCATTTCACCAATTCCCCCCTTACATAGCAGCCCTCCAACTCCCTCTCATGCTGCTCTTGGGGCTTCCCTGTACTCTAGAAGCAGAACTGGAGAGCATTTCAGGCTCCAGTATGTTATGTTGATGGTTTTTACAGCCAAAGAAGCAAGCAAGCAAGCCAAAATGAGCTAAACGCCTCTCTGCTTGCAGCTTATATCGCCACAATCCACCTAGCATGCACGCACGCACACACCCACACACACACCCACACACACACACTTTCTCCAAGGAGTTCAGTGTGGTATATATTGTTCTTTCCTATTAGCCTCTGTACCACCAAAGTTCTTTCTCTTCAGCCTAATTATGGAACTGAACTTGGCTGGGGTAAAAAAAAAAAAAAAAGACTGCCCCCCCCCCAACAGGGGAGGGGATCGGTAAATAGAGGGTTTAATATCTTCCAACCTTGCACACATTTTGCTCTAAAAATCAAGCCCCACTTCATACCAATGGAAACAGGTCCAGATTTAAACAAATGGGAGTAATACTGTCATGCGCACTTTAACGTTTAGACACTCTGGTAATATTGCTTAGTACTTCAGAAGCAAAACTGTTCCAGAGGCAGAATTGGTTTAACTTTCAAAGCGTTTCCACAAAGTAGCTATATGCTACTTTCACAGAGGTTACGCAACTGTTCCTTCCAATTGTTTGCAAAAGTGTTTTTTGAAAGCAGATCTTACATAAGGAAGGCAGATGCAAAGAGTCAGAAAAAAACCTGAAAGCAATTTAGATAGTAATTTGTATCACAAGCAAATGTTTAGGTACTTTCAAGGCTAACTCATACTAAAACATTATTTTTTTTCTTAATGTTATCCTAACAGAAGTATTCATGAATTGCCTAAGAAAAAAGAACATACAGTCAAAGCTATACTTACTTATCCAATAAACTAATGCAGTAAAATACATTTTAAAAGCCTATGCTTTAAACATACTTGGCAATTCTGTTTTCTTACAGAAAATAGCTCAATAAGAATTTGAGTTCAGTAAGAATTACAGTCACAGACTGCTATAGCTGTGAAAGGTAGTCATGACCGTGCATCACAATACCAAAGCAAAATATTCCATATTGAAGAGGGTCCCCAACATTAGCTTTTATAATAGACATATCACCTAGGATAATTTATCATGTTCACTGTAAGGAACCCAAACCAATGAGATAGTTTTAAAGGGGGATTAGACAGATTAATGCAGGATAGGTTCGTCATTGGCTACAAGCCATGATGACTAAAGGGAACCTCCGCAAGCAGAGTAAGCAAGTATCTGAACGCCAGTGCTAAGAGGCAACATCAGGGGAAGGACTTGCCTTCTGTGCCTTGCTTGTTGGTCCTGTGCAAGATCACTGCTCTGATCCAGCATGACTGTTCTTACACTCTAGAGCCAGAAAGCATAAGATGCATACCAAGCTCTCCATATTAGCCCAGCCCCTACCTAAATAAAAAGGAATAATTTTGGGAAAACAAAAATAAATGGCTCAAGTCAGACCGAATATTCATGTTTTTTGCTTACTTAATAGATGTATATGCTGCTTTTGAATACCGGGTCAATGACATATATTGCAGGAAAGGCAATAATTAAAGACCACCATGTTAATCAGGTTGCTTAATCCAATGAAGGAAAAAAATTGTCTACCTTCCTATCAGTTCAACCCTGAAAGTTTGAGCAAGAACTTTGAGGTCGGTCTCCTGATTTCAAGCCAAAAAACCCCCAAAGCTAAATAAACTTAGTAAAATTACAGTGATAATGACCACATTTCATAAACTAACCTGCACTGGAATAGTTTGTTGCCCCCCCTTTCCTCCCCAGAAGTGTATGTTTATGCTATTGCCTGTTTACTCATCCATAACACATTATCTGAAGGTTCACTCTACTAGATGAAACCTTCTAGGACACTTTCAGTGCAATCCTAAACAGAGTTACACTCTTCTAAGACCACGGAAGTCAATGGGCTTAGTGGGATGTAGCTCTGTTTTAGGACTATAGTTGAAGACTGCTCTTACTGCCAGAGGCTTTCTAAGCTCTTCCCCAGCTTTGCTATAAAAGCTCTTTCAGCCTGGAGATGCCAGAGCTGAATCTGGACTATTATGCATGCAAAATATATGCTACAGCTCTGAGTTGCAACTCCTCTTGGTGTAAGTATATATTGGGCAGAAATCATACATGCATAGGTATCATAACACTTGAGCAATAAGGGAAACCTTTTTACTGGCGTACAGATTTTTACCTTCCGAAGATCTGTTTGCAATTGTCGGAGGATGACTTCCAGCTGGTTTACTTTTCCAGTCAATGCGGTAGGGCTATCTTCCCTGAAAAATTAAATAGCACTTAACTTGGGGCTATTTTAAAGTATCCTACTTTCCCCCAAATAAATCAGTTCAACACAAAATGCAAGTGAAAATATGATAAGATGTAATCCCTGCAAAAAGAACATGTATGTGAGATCTGTTTCACAAGTTCTGCTCTCTCTGCCCCCACCTTCAGAAGTTAGGCAGGTGGCAGACTTTTTTCACTGACACCTCGCTTATGGACCATCCGGCTCTTGAGACTCACCGGGCACCTATGCTGCTTTCTTTTAAGCCAAGCCAAAATGTTTTTGTTCACCCCGAGTCTAATTAAGGTATTGATCTTTTAACACTATTGTCTGAGAGCTTATTTTAAACTGTCAGATGTCTGTTTTCTATGGTTTATATTTTTATGATGGGCCGGTTTTTTAATGCTGGATGTTAATTAATATCTTTTAACATTTTGTTTTCTTTATTTTTACATTGTGAGCCACTTCAGACAGGTTTCTGCAGAGGTGGAATAAAAATGTTCTAAATAAATAAATAATGTTTGTAGTAAGTCATGTAGAAGTTCACTTAAGTGATGTCTGAAGTATAAGTAGGGTTGGTAGCAGCTGGCGGCTGGGGGGCAGGGACATAGGAGGACTGTCAGAATGACAAGTTATGTAACTTCTGGGAAAACCCAGAAGTGATATCATGACTCTCTAACAGTGCATTCCTAAAGAGAGTTACTCCAGTCTAAGCCCATTGAAATGAATAGGCTTAGACTGGAGTAACTCTCCTTAGGAATGCACTGTAAGAATTGCTGGTAACTCTATGGTAAAACCATAGAGTTTCTAGAGCTTCCAAGAAAGGCATGATATTACTTCTGGCTTTTCCCTGGAAGTAATGTTACACTGACATGGTGATGGTGATTTTTTTCACTTTTCCTCCTGCTTGCCACCAGGGTGGCGGCAGGCAACATGAGCTGGGGGTGGGAAATCTCCCATTCCCAGTGGGTAACTGGCAACCCTAAGTATAACACAGTATCATAATGAAGGTAAAATGCAAACAGATATGATTGCTGTCTTTCTCAATGTGCAAGTGAGTCTGCTAAATAATGAGATGAATGTTGTCACTAGAAATGTTAACAATAAAAGCAGCACAAAACAAGCTGCAACTCCAATCACCTGAACTGCAAAAATCACTCTTACAACCTTTCTATCACTAGAAACCCAAAGTAGTCCTCATGAACCAACTAATTTCCTCAGAAACAAGCAAAATATAGCCTCTTAGCCTCATCGGTTTCCTTTCTCTTTCTTTGTTGTCTCCTTCATTGCCAAAATATTAAGATTATAAGCACCTGAAGAAAAGAACCTGTATTTTTACTTAGGTTACTCTGTAAGTGTTGGGTACTGAAACGTTGTTATATAATTTAATTAACCATTTTTGACATCATTAGAACATGATCAAACTACTTATTCAGAATAAATTAAATCACTGTTCAAAAAAATAACCACTGTGTTGTGGTTCATCTAAAGGCTGGCAAAGTTAGGCCTTTTTATTTAGAAAAAATGTGTTTCATACATAAAAGTTAACCATACTAATTAGATAAAGTGGATGGATTGCTTCTACCCATCTGCCAAATATTAAAAGAGGTAAGTGCAGCTCTTCTCGCCTGTATGCAGTTTATTTCTGGACCTGCTTTCCAACTTGATAGAAGGTGAGAGCAGCAACATTTTGCCAACCATGTCCAGTGTGACTGCTATTCCATTTCAGGGAGAACTAGTTAGCCGCTATGAAACATACCATGGCAAGCAGAAAATTTGGTTACTGAATGTGGCCTGAATGGTTGCCTTTGAAGGGTATTTGGAAGGTTCCGTTTCTGCAGAGTACAGGTTCGTAATAGCTGCTGAGTCACTCAAAACACAATTCCCAGATACCTCTATGGCAGTGATGGCGAACCTTTTAGAGACCGAGTGCCCAAACTGGAACCCAAAACCCATCTATTTATCGCAAAGTGCCAACATGGCAATTTAACCTGAATACTGAGGTTTTAGTTTAGAAAAAACAACTCATACATTAACATCTTTTGTCTTAAAAGAAAAACAAAATAACAGAGCTTTCAATGATACAAACAACTTTTTATTGAAAGGTAAAAGTTTGCATTTGGCATGCTTTTGAACATGTTAATTACATGCTGGGTAAGTGGGTGTTCCTCTTTTAGTAGGGGATTCCACTAAAAGGTGGGAGGCGCTGCAAAGCCCGCGCTGTGGCCCGAGCCCTCTGCTCCCCTCCAGCTATTTCACGCTGTGAGCTATGCTCCCCTCCAACCTAGCTCCTCTCCAACCCTACTACGGGAATCACCTTCACCACAGACTCAACAGGCTGCCGTCCGTGCCACACCCTCATGCCGCATGTGAGCCGCCCTGCTGCATGTGACGGGAGGGAGGAAGCGCTCCCATTAGGCTGCTGGGCAGAAGGGCGGGTGATGTGAGAAATGCCCTCAGGCGCACGTGGAGAGGGGGAGGGGAGCAGCCCAGCCCCGCGTCCCTCTGGCTTTCTCATAACGAATTCAGGCGAACTCTGTGCTGGGGCAATGGTGCACGTGCCCACAGAGAGGGCTCTGAGTGCCACCTCTGGCACACGTGCCATAGGTTCGCCACCACTGCTCTATGGTTTTGGGGCCGATTCACAGTGCTTTTGTTCTTTAAAGTTCTAATGACCTGGGATTGACTATCTAAAAGAAAACCTCCTTTCATATATGACTCTTCTGAGGTCGCTTGAGGAAGGCCTTTGATTATTTATATGGGGCAATGCCTTCTCTGGCATTTGCTTCTACTAGTCTCTAAATGAGCTTCTGAAAGGCTTTAAGACCCTCTGGCTAGTTGTATTAATGTTCCAACATTTTATCCATCATTTTTAATTGGTTTTTTTCTGTATAAGTTTGAATTGCGCTTTTAGTTCTGTATACTGCTGCAAGAGCTATGTGCTACACATACAGGTTAAGATATTAAAACAAGCAAATAAAATCAATGCCTAAGGCACAGAACAGCCTGACAGGTTTCTTATGGAACTCCTACTTTGGGATGGGGGATGGGGTCTAGAAAAACCAGTATTTTCAAGGCACAAGACCATACAGTTCAAATTCTGATCCTGTCTATTCTAATTGGCAATGAATATAACTGGGGGTCTTCTACACGCCAAAGCATGTACTTTATCACTGAGAAAAGACAAAAGAAGTCCCCAACTACAAACCTACCTAAGATCTTAGAAGTTCACCTTCCGAACACAGATTTACCTTTCTGTGTAACAGAAACTGTCCTCCCATCTTCTGCTTACAAACAGTTGCTCTCGATTAGTATACAAAGTACCCCTCTATTCATTTGTAGGAGTAAATTGGGTGATTCTACCATCATTTGCCCCTCCTCAGTAACTGATTTTCCTTGGATATTGGTGTGTGCGCCCAAATATTCTCCCCTAACCAATACTTTGACTGATGATTCTTGCTTGTGCAATTTTGCCTGGTTGCTGCCCACTCACAGTTTTGCGTCCATACTTTATTAATTTCATTTATTGAGAAAATATGTTCCACACCACTCTGATAGCCTTCTAGTATGAGACAGGTATCTAATTACTCTCACTCATACGTTGCATTGTACTTGCTTTTAGACTTCCTTCTGTTCTATGGCCTATTAATGAGCTTCTTGAGCCCTACCACTTTCTCTAGTTATGATTTACTTACATCTGACTTTCCTTAGCTGAAGATTCCATGGCTCAGTTGAGCTCCTCAGCTTCTGTTGTTTTCCTTTTCAACAGCATTTTGCTGATGGGTGGTTTTGACGGATGTCAGAACCCGCCCATCAGTGACAGATGTCAGAAGACACCAACGTTAATGAATGGAAATGCTTATAAAGTTATTTCACAGGCTTGATTTCCTTTCTAATGTCCATGGCAACCATTCTTGAGCTTTAGCAGCCCAGAGACTCCCATTTTGATTTAATTTTTGTGGACTCCCCCCACCAAGCCTTTGCCTCCTTCCACACTAATGCTTATCATGCATTGGTCAAAGCAAGAAATTTCCTTATAATAACATATACATGGCTGAGCAGAGGTATGAAGGGAAACACTTCCAGAACTGCTCATAGAAACAGACCTACATCCCACAAAACTAAATCTTCTGGTATTCAACTGAAAACGGTCATTATTACTGTCTGTAGATACAGAGTGGTGTCCACCTCTTTGGTGAAATCGTTTGCATTGGAAAATAAGAGTGAAAACCAGTTTAATTTTATACCTGAGGAAATTATGACTATATTAGGTCTCCAGCTCCTTAATGCCATTCAGCCAATCAGAGTTTGTAGGTCTGAGCTACTGGATCTTGGCAACACAATTTCTGGGACAGAGCTCTGAATTGATTTAGAAGCTAGGTGATGATGGACAGTGGTGGGTCTAAAAGCTCCTCCCCTTTGACAGGGGGAAATCAATTCTATAATTTTTCCAAGGATAGGAGTCCCTGCTAGGGGTGTGCATTTGGATATGCTGAACTGGAAAAAGCAGCTATTCAAATGGAGTCGAAAAGCCAAAAGCCAAAATAAATTCAGCTTTTTTCGGCTTTCCCGTGGCCCATGTAAGGGCACAGAGGGAATTTTTTTATATATATAAATTAAAGCCCATTTTGGCTGGATCACCATCTTGGGTGGTGATCTGCTGGGCTTCCAGGTGGTTTCTGCTGGGCTGGCAAAGGTGCCCCCCTTGCAGGATTGCTTTGGAAGGTGAAATCTCCTGTTGCCCTTTTCCTGCCTTTGGATGGTTTCCAGGGCAACGGGGGGTGGGAGGCACCTTGAAGGGACAAATAGGAGAGCTTGCTGGAGCTTTCTTATTTGGCCAATGACTGCAATGCATTTTGCATTGCATTTTTGCTAGGCTGCTGCATTCCTAATGTGGATTGCATCAACCTGAGAGGGGAGGATGGCAGTGGGGGCAGAAAGTTAGAGTGGCCAATAGGTTTTCAGCTTAGGGATAACACTGCTCGTTCACCCATCACATAAGGTTTTTTTTTTGCTTGGATTTCATTCAAATTTTTCTGTGCATAGCCAAAGAGCATAAAAAGGAGGTCTGGTTCCAAAAGACCCCATTCCAGACAGAGGTTTGAGAGAGTTCACTGCAAAGCTTGGCTTTAGATGTGCTTCTCCCTCTGGGTTTCTGGTGCTTCAACTGCTGCATCCTTTGGTTTACTGCCTGCTTGCGCTGGATTCTTGCTCCCTGCCTGCTGGCTGGAGAAGACATCAAATGGTTTGAAATAATTGGTTTATTTTTAAATAATTTGGGTGTGTGTGTATGAAATTTGCCAGTTGTACCTTTTAGTCTTTTGCCTATTGGTGGGTTGGGGGGGGGGGTCAGGGCCTTATGAGACCTAAAGGCCCTTCAATTGCCTTGAGTTTGGTTTGGGTTCCCTGTTTGTTAAACGTTGTTTAAGGTTTTTTTTGTATTTTTAGGGCCTTTTATGTGTGGGTGGCTCTGCTGGGGTTTTTTTCTGAGCTGTTTTTCTTTGGTGTTTTTGGGGGCTTCCTTCACCATTGGATAGATGGGGCACCCCCTTTGGGGGCCCATAAAAATGGACCCCCTGACCCAAGCTTATCAAACCTCAGGGTTCTTCTAAGGAGAGTCACTTGCAGCTTTGCTGCAAATTTGGTGCCTCTACCTTGAATAACAGCCCCCAGAGCCCCTCCCAGTTCTCCATATATTTTAATGGAGCCAAAAAAAATTGATATCCGAAAAAGCCAAAAAAAAACCATTTACTGGTATGGGTATTTGGCTTTTTTCGGCTTTTCTGAAAATTTTCAGGTCCGATAAACGCGAATCCGAAAAATATTGAAAAAACAGTGCACACCCCTAGTTCCTGCCCTTATTCCTAGAAACTGGTTTCACATTAGCTTGATAGGGATGAGAGACGCTTGCCTTCTATGACTTTACAAAGACCTCATGGACCACACATTGAGAAACTATATCATATAATAATTATCTGAAAGGTCTCATAGAAGACCTTCTCAGGCTCATAAGAGGTATTTGAAAATATTTAGAGAGCAGTTCCATTACTTTCTTCCTCAAATGCATGTTAGACTGTCAGAACTATTTATGTTCCTGACAAATTTCACTTTATTGCTGAAGTATATCAACATTTTCCTGATAGAACTTTCACCACTTGACAAAATAGGCATATTTAATAATGAGCACACACAGCAGCATATACCTTATCTGTTTCAATTGAATCAGCTTTTTATTTCTACTGAGATGCATTCATGGCATATATAATAATCAGAACCTGAGAGCTATATACATTCCATTTATCCTGAATATATGTAATTTCAAAAAAAGGCAAGCAAAAGAAATTTCATCATGACCACATGTTGTTGTATGTTGATCTTTAGTCCTGCGCGCTAGTATGTAAAAAGGGGTATCTGTGGGACCACCTCTCTGCAAATAATAGCCTACTGGTGGACCCCGGCCAGAAAAGTGTCCAGCTGTCCTCAACCAGTGGAACTCTCTCTCTTGTGAGACCAGGGCCCTGCGGGATTTAGCTCTGCAGGGTCTGTAAGACTAAGATGTTCCATCAGACCTAAGGTTGAGGGCAGCAACAGTTTCCATCAAAGAAAGAAGGGTAGGGAGGCCAGTTATTTGAACTTTAAATTGGGGATCCTGATTGCTTTCCCCAGGCTCGTCTTGGTCCTGTGCTTGATAAATGGGCACCAATTGATTTGATAACAGAAATTTTGGTTTTAAATTTAAATTGAACTATTTATATATTGTATTTATTGTATTATGTTTTAACTTGTTAGCTGCTCTGAGCCTGCCCTTGGCCGGGAAAGAGAGTGAGATATAAATACAAACAAACAAATAAATTTTTCACTCATTTAAATACATTAAATCAAAAGAACAGGATTAGATCTTTTCTGTTTGACAAAATTAATGATTAATTTTTTTGTGCATATACTTTAATCTTACAACATACTTCTATCCCATTCGCACTGGGATTTATAAAACATTTTCTTTGAGAAAGCATGTATTTGTAAGAATGGTTGTACACTTTGTAATAATCTATTTTTTTGCCTAATGAATGTTTCCCTGTATTAAGGAGCATTTTTTCTGTATTCTCTGTATTTCTCTGCTCCCAAACATTATTTGATTTCTTCTTCAATTTATCAGAATGTTTGTTCCAAGAAGCAAAGAAAAATTTGCTACTCTAGTATGCAAAAAAGCTCTGGCCATTTCAGCATTTTCTAATTCTACAGTCAAGAAATCCAACTCTACTGCCAGAATTGCCCCATGATTCAAATTTGGCATGTGAATTAATAAATTAGGCACACAGAGCATATGTTAAAATGTGAATTCTTAGGCCTGTCTCACTGACTTCATTCCTTCCTCCTAGCACATACCTGAATTTTAGACAGCTATAAGATTTTCCAAACGTAATTTATAATCTTTTGGCTAAACTATTATTTTACACTGTCTCCAATAAACATTTAACTTTCGGGGATGAAATATGTCACATGACATAAACCATAGAACAGAATAGATTGGGTCACCCACTTCAACCCTGTTTATTATGGAAGATTCTTTTGTCACCAAAATATTGTTATCAGCATAAACAATCCCCTTTAAATAAGTACCTCTTGTAATAATGCAATGAGAAACTTATTTACATGCATACATAAACTCTATAGTCACAATACTAAGATACTTAAAACTAAGCCCAAGGTTTATGTGCTCTCTGCAGGGTTTCAGACATTTCTCCCTTGCTATATAATAAACCACTTTTGAATCTTTCTTCTGTTGCAAGAGTGCCTTGCAGTGCACGAGACGGCAGTCTGACCCAAACCTCACTTGCCATTCAGTGCTAACGGCATCATTCACTACATTGTTGCTCAAGTATAAAAAAGCAACTGCATGCAGAGTATTGCGAGTACTTTGCAGAAAATATGGCGTTTGAGGAAGGATTTAAAGGTGTTCCAAGTATCAGTGGTGTAAAGGAGAAAGGGCAGAGTTGTTTGCCCAAGTAGGGGACCCTCAGATTACTGATAGCAGAGCTGCAGAGCAGAAGGTGATGGGTAATGATATATAAGAATATGGTGACCTATTACTGCTGTATATTGTGAAGGCTTGTGGGGGGGGATACTATCTGACTTACATACCCAGTAGTATCAATGAAATCTTTTCCGTTTGTTGGACTTGCACTCAAAGGTAAGTCTTGATTATTCTCCAAACCTTGCACATGCTGTATGTCATTCAGGGTGCAAAAAGATGCCACCCTTTGATCTGGAAAAACAAATAAATATATG
The DNA here is from genome assembly GCF_029931775.1 of Euleptes europaea. Taxonomy (NCBI): domain Eukaryota; kingdom Metazoa; phylum Chordata; class Lepidosauria; order Squamata; family Sphaerodactylidae; genus Euleptes; species Euleptes europaea. Next base: position 24,913,537 of record NC_079318.1, read on the forward strand.
CTAAAATAAGATCGCTGTGTACAGATGATTCCAGTACATAAAAACTGTTCAAGAACTAAGGCTTGTTCTTGTTTTCTGGATCCATTCATAGACAAGAAAGCAAGTGTCTGCATCATAGTTTTTTTTTAAACCCACCCTCACCATATGGATTTCTAACATATCTTTGAAAGCCATCTACTATAGCCTCAGTTCTGCATATATCAACAAGATAAAGCAGATTTTTCCCCATTACTTAGTGCTATTTGGTTTTGCTGAAATTTTCAGAAAATTGGAGACCACGACCAATTTCACATTGTAATTAATACAAATGCAGTCACTTTCCATGTAGGAACAAAAACTCAATTCCATAAAAAGCCATGGAATCTGGTACAGCAGAACCTATTTACTGTGGTACTATACTTGAACCTATTGCTTAAGTAATTGGTTGCTTGCGGACTTGAAGACCAATAGGCTAGTACTACATTATGACATTTACCTGTAGTTTTAGGCATGTAAAGAAGCACGTTTTTAAGTTAGGATTTTCAAGTATCAACTTATTTCCCTAGAACTCACATAATACATGCTCAACTTGCTTGGAAACTGAGTTAACTACTTGGTTTCTCTAAAGGACATGCAGTGCAGTAGACAAAATATACCCAGTGCTAGAGTATGCCACACAAACTGGTACAGAATATGAGTAAATGATATTTGAGCTTTTTCCATGCAAAAGATTTATTCCGTAATAATGGAGACCATTCATTTATGCGCAGACTTCCCTAGACGGTCCCCAGGCGTCTACTGGTCCTGGCCATGACATGCCTAGTCCTTTCACCTTGCAAAGGCCCAAAGCTTGCATATAATCATGCAAACGTGCAAACATATAACAGCATACTGAAAGGTTTTTTTAAAAAATTAATATCTAACAGTCATCTCCGGACCATCACCTAGAAACGAAGTGTGATGACAGACTGGCCCAAGTTCTTCGTCAGAGTCAAAATCTGAAATAAGATTTAGAATGTGAACAGAGTTCACTGAACTAATTTTGGAATAACGTTGCTGCTATCTGTGTGAAAGAGAAAACCTTTGGAATATTACTTAGCACCAGTGTTTACTGTGTTAACCTTCTCAAAGCAGTATTTTCCAATGTCAATATATCATGATACCTTTTACAACTTTTGTAAAGAACAGAAAACATGACTATCAGTTCAAACAATTATAAAATGAAATGCAGAGGAAGACTGGCCCACCATTTTAAGTTATAATATTACTACTGATGCAAATTTCTCTTTTGTTGGATTTCCATATAGTTACATAAAGGACAGTAGAACTGGCAGTAGTTGAAACAAAGTGTTCCCTGCAGGGCATGAAGGCTACCTTGTGCTGCCTGCCTGTTGTAGAGCAGAGTGGTAGTGGCAGTCTTTTCTGCTGCCTTTCACAACTTTCTAACCTTCGGGGAGGAGAGGCAAACCATTAACTCAAATCCTACCCGCACCTCCAAGTATGTCTAGCATGGCTTCCAGCGAATACTTTCCTCTGCCTGCCTAGCACACATGCAACCTAAAGTAACAGAATAGCTCAGGCAAACAGGATGTACTTTTATATGAATTGGAAAGCTGTCCTCAGGTCACTGAGAAGGTTCAAACCCTAAAAATAGACGGTATTTGTACAGCATCAATTGTTTGTAGGCTTCCTAGAGGCACCTGGTTGGCCACTGTGTGAACAGACTGCTGGACGTGATGGACCTTGGTCTAATACAGCATGGCTTTTCTTAGGTTCTTATGTTAATTCTTAGGATGGGTTATCAGTTATTTCCAGTAGTACACACCTTTTACAATCTACTAGACCATCTGAAGTTTTTAAAGAGATTTTAACAGCTCTCTTCGTTCAATAAAGGAATGAAGTAATATGAAAGATTATTGAAAACAAAATATGCAACCTTAAAGTAAAATGAAATTTTGTGCTAGAACCCAGCTTTTCTGCAATTTTCTTAGGCTACAGTCCGAAATACACTGTTACATTAAGATCAGTGGGACTTCTAGGCACACAGTGTGAAACATATAGTAGTGTTCTTAAACTTTCATAGTGTGTTAAATTCCATGGATTCAGTTGTGGTCATGAAAGCTGACAGCTGAGATGTGTCCAAAGGGAAAGTCCTTTACACCAAATTATCTGAGTGTGAATATACCTCAGCAGTTCTAAAATGTCGTACAATAATCAAATACAATTTCCTACCCCAGATTCAATTTCCTACCTTTTTATTTGGCATGTATAAAATAAATGTCTGGAATCTGTATGATCTGAAGATTTAGCATTACCATTCACATTTCTCCATAACTTAAGTAGCACCAGAAAATGGACAGTGCTTCATGCTTTGTCCCAAGCCTAAACCTATCTCATCTCATTTTCCAGATGCAGTAAAAAATGTCCAGTATGTTTAGTTACCAAATCAGGCCTCTTAAATTGTTTATTATTAGAATAATAAAGACCTAAACATGTGCAATTTCTGTTGAAAGTTAATTTATTTTGTTTGTTTAATTCATTTGTACCTCGCATTGTTTCCCAATGGGAACCCAAAGTGGCTTACGTAGTTCTCCTCTCCTTCATTTTATCATCACAACAACCCTGTGAGGCAGGTTAGTCTGAGACAGTATGACTGGCTCAAGGTAAGCTTATATGGCACCACTGGGGATTCGAACCTGGGTCTCCCAGATATTAGACTAACGCTCTTAACCACTCCACCGCACTGATTCTCAGTTAAACGTTAAGTCAGTTAAATCAAGGATGGGAAAAAGTATAGCCTGTGATGTGGAACTGGCATGGATAAAACCAACCTCATTCTTAGATAGGCTCCCATATCTATTAAAATGAATTTTGAGCTCCTATAAGTTCAAAAACAGTTTGGATTTTGGTGCAAGAGTTCTTCATATACTCCTGGTAATGTATATTATTTCCCCCTAAATTTCCCTCTAGATTATGGCCTATATTATTCACTCTTATTAGCTATCTGAACAATGCCAATTTAGACAATACTTTAGAAGACTAAGCATTTATGGTTTAAAGGCAATATATCCTAAAGGACTGAAAATGAATGCATGTAGATCAAAAAAATATTGTAAACATATATAAAAAGTTATTTTGCCTTCCAACTTTGGTTTAAAATTGAAAAAAGTTGCAAAATTGAATTATTCAAGAGGGTTTTTCTGCACAGCTAATAGGGTTGCAGCATACAAAACGGTTCTCAAACTTACTTGGATAAATGATTAGGGACTGTATGAACAGCTTGTTCTAAGTAGGATTCTATTATGTAATTTCTGTACTGCTTAATAAGTCATGTCAATATTTAGGCTATGCTTCAGTTCTTTCTGGTTGGTTCCAGACTTCTAAATCCTAATGCATTTGGCTAACAAATGTCCCATTTTGTTGATTGTACTGACTCACTAAATGTAATCCCTATGAGAAAGGCGGACAATGAATAACGTAAATACATAAATAAAATAAAGACTGAGTAGTTATATATTTTTATGCTTCCTTGTAATATCCAAAGCTACACATTTATGAAACCATGTTTTAGGGACACATTTCATGGAGGTAACTAATTAATAATGGAAATTGGCATTTAATTAAAAATCCACCTTTCAATTTTATTCTGTCCCACCTCCTGCCCCTTGTCTTGATTTTAGCCATTACGTTTAACAGCTACTGACAGAAACCTTGCGTTCCATCCAAAAAGTTCCAGTGACTAAACTATTAGTAATGAATGAATTTTTATGATACAATTATATCTAATACGATAGTTACACAAATTCTCTCATTACCTTCAAATGCTTGGGCGGCATCTACCAAGTTAGACCAGTCTAGGCCTGTGGCTGTGTCTGGAAGGGGCATCAGGCCAGGATCATTGAATCTTGACTTGTCAGATAAGGATCCATCTGAGTACCAAAACTCATCTAAGTTGAAGATAAAAAATGTGTCTTTAGGAAATATCTTAAATATGCTAGAACATAATTGTGTTTAAAACTGTAAATATCAGATTTGCTAGAGATATGAGCAACGGACCACCCACATGCAGTTATGCACATCTAGAACCCATGATTCCCCCTATCAATGTGTTAACATAAATCACTTATCTTTTGCAAGTGCAAAACTGAATTATTCAAGAGAGCTTTTCTACACAGGCAGTAGAGTTGCACTGTACTAAATGATTCACAAAGTTACTTAGATAACCTATTAGGGACTGTGGTCTATGCTACTGTGTTTGGCTTGATAAAACTAAGTAAGTTATTTCCCACTTCAACAGTGTACCAGCTTGGGACCTAGCATCACTAGTGTGAGAAATAACCTCATAACGTATATCAGTAAATGAATACTGACCAGTATGCTACTGTAAAGACAGTTCCCCACACTCAGTAATGATAATCTGAGGAATATAACATCACATTTAATAGGTTTCCTTGCAACTGTAAATTAACTGAATATCACATGTTTAACTCATAAACTTACGTCTTAGGTTTCCAATACCAGTTGATAAGCTTGTTCTAGGAGGTAAGGTACTGTGATATGGTGGGGTAGTGCTGAACAAAATATCATTTGGTAAGGCTTGGTCAAGCACTGAACTTCGCGAACTAGCATATGAAGATCCTCTCCGATTGCTACATATGCTCTCATCAGAAAGAGTGCGATAGAGTGTTCTTCTTGGTGATAAGTTGCCATAAAATGAAAACTAAACATTTTAGAAAAGTAAATTAGTTAATAAATCTGAATAGTTGTCATATTTTAGTTGCAGTAATAGTTCATATACTATGGCCTGGTCTTTTCCCTGGCATCTATTTACACTAATAACATTCACTGCATCAATCATTGTAGGTGCATTTGGGATTGTAAACTTGGTTATCTGAAGCAGCTACCATGGGCTTCAGGCCAACCTGAAGTTCCTGGGGGGGTGGTGGTGGTGGTGCAGAGATAAGGTGAGTTTGTTGGTATAATTATAATAATCTTGAACCATGTGGGAGGCAATTCACACAAATGCTTTGGTTCTTGTAGGTTATCCAGGCTGTGTAACCTGGTATTTTCTTTCCTGACGTTTCGTCAGCAGCGGTGGGAGGCATCTTCAGAGGAGTAACACTGAAGGACAGTGTCTCTCAGTGTCAAGTGTGTAGGAAGAGTAATATATAGTCAGAAAGGGGTTGGGTTGAGCTGAATCATTGTCCTGCAAAAAGTATCAAAGGTAATGTGCTAATCATTGTCCTGTAAGTATCAAGATAATGTGCTAATGAGGGTGTGGTATGTTAAAATGGAACCATTGTATCCTGAAGTGATCTGTTAATGTGTGAAATCCAAAGCTAATCTGCATGGCTATTGTTGACTGTAGTCTTTGTTAGTTACAGTAGTAACTAACTGTAGTCTTTGTTAGTCACAGTCAACAATAGCCATGCAATAGTCCAGCAAGCTTCCATGGCATGAGCGGGGATTTGAACTTGGGTTTCCCAGATCCTAGTCTTAACCACTACACCACACTGGCTCTCAATACATTTTGTACCAACTGTAATTTCCAAACAGTCTTCAAGGGTAGCCCTTATAGTAATAAAGCCTTGTGGTTACAGATGGCTAGATACCCAGATAGTTCTCTATTCTGGTTGCAGCAATGTTACTAAAGTAATGTCTAAAATATGTCATCAAGTGTGAAATCCCTTGCAGGTACAAGTGCATGTAGGTAAGTGTTGATAGCTCAAGGGGTGGTTGAAGGGCTAAATGACTTCACACATCTTTAAGAAATTGGCCCAAAGAATCCTTATACTTTTCCTATGTATGGTTGATTCTACTCATTAGGTACCGTGCAATGCTCAAACTATTCCAGTTTCTCAAATGGTTACTTATTTCCCCTCTCCCCTGAAACTCTGCACCCAAAAGTTCAGGGACCCCCTAGACCATGATTCAACAAATTTCATTAATGTCTGAAAACAGACAGACACCAATGAATGCTCATGATAACATTTATTCAGTTTTGGGACATTTATTTATAAATGTTAACATTCTCCAAATAAACTATGTATATTTTCTATATCATAAACATACCACACATAACATACATGCATGCGACTGACCATCTCACAGGGCCCCCCAAAATTAAAACTGATATACAAGCAGGCCAGACAACCTTGATAACCTGGAAAGTCTAGAAACAATATACTTGTATACTTCTCCCTTGAAACAGTGAGCACAGAGTAAAAATGATACGGCATTCTACTCTTGCAAAAATGCTTAAATTCCTGGCTTGGCCGGGAAAGAGGGCGGGCTATAAATTTAAATAAATAAAGGCCAGTACTTTAAGCACCGAATAAGAAATGGACTGGAATGTGCCAATCACCTGCCTATTTTCTTCCCATGATGTCAAATAGTTTCAGAGTGGAAAGGGGAAAGAGACTGAGATTGGTAAAACCCTGTAAGGAAAAAGGTTGAACCTGCAGTCTTGATCCAGACTGGGCTTCCTATGGTTGCTCGTAGCATTTTAAAAAAAACTGCAGGAATTCTCTCACAGATATCCTACAGCCACATCTAGTTTGGCCCCTAGCAATTAAGAAGAGGAACAATAAAGCAGGGGTCCCCAACCTTTTTGAGCCTGAGGGCACATTTGGAATTCTGACAAGGAATGGTGGGTGCGGTAACAAAATGGCTACCACATAATGGCTGCTGCAGGAGGCAGACTTGGCCACAGAATGATCGCCACACCTTAACTTCAGAAACTGTGTAGATCCTTGTGCTACAGTGGCAGCTGCTGCCAAAGCAATGTTTTAAAAAACATGTACAGCCAATTAAATTTACAATAGTCAATCAGAAGCCTTGCTGGGCAAAAGCCCTACCTGGCCCCACCCACTTTCTAAAAACCCTTGGTGGGCGCCCGAAAAGATGTCAATGGATGCCATGGTGCTATTAAATATAACCTATAGTGTGCTAGGATTTACAGCGTTGTTTCAAATGATACTTATTATCTGAATTACTATCACTATACATTGCTTACTAAATCCTGAGCAGTGATATCAATTGATTGTTTCACATAATTGCAGTGGGGAAAAAAAGAGTACCTAACCTTTCGTCTGCCCTCTTCCACAGAGATGCTCTCTGGCAACATCAGCTTCAGAAACTCTTCTTTGGACAAAACTTGCTGGCTTTCAGGAGTTGTATTCCTTACTGAGCCCTGAAGCTGACCTGAAGACAGCCTAACAACTTCATTATATAATCTGAAGAAACAATTGGTTATTTACTGTTAACTAACATTTTCATGAGCATTCTTTTTATAATGTCCTGCTAGTTGTATTCTCCCTAATCTCTAAACATTCTAAAAATTAATCTCAGTTTTGGGAGGACACTTGTTTAAAAAAACAAAACAAAACCTGATCTCCAAATTACTCTGAGTAGAAAACATGCCATATAATTCTTTTTCTGTTCAAAATGGGCATCATCTTACTCCCAAAAACTACTAGTATATTCCCCTATTACCCTGCTTCTTACTTAGCCAGGCATTAGGGTTGCCAACTTTGGGCTGGGAAATTCCTGGAGATTTGGGAGTGAAGCCTGGGGAGGACAGGGTTTAGGGAGGAGAGGGACCTCAGCCCTATACAATCTATAGTCTAATGTCCTAGATTCTACCATCCAAAGCAGCCATTTTCTCCAGAGGAATTGATACCTGTCATCTGGAGGTAAGTTGTAATTCTGGAGATCTCCAGGCCCCACCTGAAGGTTGGCAACCTTAACAGGCATTTTCATTCAATCACAGATCAAAATGTTTAACATATCTTAAGCAAACTGATATAGCGGCATAGATCTAACATTCTTCCTTGGAAACTTCCTCCAGCCTAAGAAGCCTTCCTTCAACTTAAGTGACTCTTAGCTCTTAGTTGGTGGAGGAGCCACTTAAGGCTCCTTAGGCTGGAGGAAGACTTCAAATTGGCTAGTTAAATGGCAGGAGAAGGGTAGGATCCACCCCACTGAATACAGATGGATTATAGTTGCATCAGAATTACCAGTGATAGTTCTCTTGTAATCTGTTCTAGTTCACAAGCATACATTATTGTCAAAAATGTAATTTAAAAAATTGTTCAGAATAACAGGTGCCCTTTTAATAATAAATTGTGTACAACAAAGGAATGTCAAACTAAACTCTTAAGAATTTATTTTTCAAATGCTGCCAATCTCCAGTTGGGGCCTGCAGATCTCCTGGAATTACAACTATTCTTCAGACGACAGAGATCAGTTGCCCTGGAGAAAATGGCAACTTCAGAGGATGGGCTCTATACTCTGATGAGTTCCCTCCCCTCCCTAAACCACACCCACCCCAGGCTCCACCCCCAAATCTCCAAGAATTTTCCAGCTTGGAGCTGGCAACCCTACAAAGAGGATTGCCAGCTCTGAGTTGGGAAAAGCTTGGAGATTTCCAGGGCAGAGCCTGAGGAGGGTGGGGTTTGGGGAAGGGAGGGACTTCAATGGGGTATAATGCCATGGAATTAGGGTTGCCAGCTCTGGGTTGGGAAATACTGGAGGTTGGCAACCCTTTATAGAATCCACCTTCCAAATTAGCCATTTTCTTCAGATGAATTGATCTCTATCACTTGGAGATCAGCTGTAATCCCAGGAGATCTCTAGCTACTACCTGGAGATTGGCACCCTACCTACAAATGCATCCTGAAAACTGGAAATTACTAATTCTTAGTGCGTATACCTAAGACTATTAACTAGTAAAGGCAGTATAATTCGTTATCATATCCTGATCAGAGAGGAAAACAGGTTCTGTGATACCATGCTGTAATATTCCATGAATTACATCCATGATGCCAGTGACCTCTCTGACTGCTCTGATGCAATACAAACAGGAAGCAGGAGACTCATGGGCAACGGACTTGCCTTATGACTGCATTTTCCTATCCCCTTGGAATTATTACTGAGCTTTCACTTTTTTCATAATTTAGGCTCCTCCCTTTCTAATTACAAAAATGTATCTTCCCTAAACATACATGGCAAAACTTACTCTTGAGATTCAGAAGATTCAGATTCCTCAGGTGTAGGACTACCTTCTGACTTTTTCCAGCCAATGACATATTTGCTTACTGCTCCTTGTCTAGGATAGCATTTTGCTATTGAGCCAGATATTTGTTGACTACTATTTTGAGACACTATGTACACTTTGGAGGTATCTAAAGATCCACTGTTTTTGATACCATGTGCTGATGGACTTCCTGAATGATGTGACCCACTAGAAGTGAAAAACAAAGATACCAAAGAGTCTTGCAGCACCTAAAAAAACTACTGAAATCAGAGTGGCATAAACTTGCAAGAGCTAGAGTTCATCAGATGCATGAAGTATTACATTCAGTCACCAGATTATATACACAAATATAAAAAGAAAAAGATATTATAAAGAAAAGGCAGAAGGCTCACAATACACGATTACATGTTCTGCTGCAGAGGTCAGATGAAAACATGATTAATTCAAAAGGACGGATAAGCTAATCATAGTGGTTGTTAACCACTCCCAATTGATTAATTAGAAAAGTAGGATAAATATAAATAGTTTACATAACTTTGTAAGGAAGGACAACGAGCAGCACGGGAGGACATCCACACTCCTATTCCTGTGCCACTCGCTGCTGCCACTGACCCTAAACCTTGTTCATCCCTGTACAAGCACAGGCATGACAGCACTCAGACTGGGACTTCACTCCATCTCTGAAACCCCCACTCCCTCTATTTCTCTTCCAAGCCATGCTTTAACTCAGCAAGGAAAGGTGGGGGGGGGGGCTTTAAAGGGGATTAAAAGGGAAAATGGCACAGGGCAGCATACCATTCTGAAAGCTGAGTTTAACTCCGCCCCTTTCCCATGATGGGTATGGGTGGAACATCTGGATGGACATGCCATTAGCAGCCAGTCCACAAGTCCCCCTTTAAACTGGAGAGAAAAAAACAAAAAACAGGATGACTTGGAATTAATCCAACATAACGCTGGGGCTTCCTGCATCCCACGCACGGGGAAATCCCATGTAGAGACACAGCCTTACTTTCTGTGGTGAGCCACCCATTTCCAGCCCCTTTGGAGTTCATCAACAGATGCTGCCACTCCCCTGGAATTTTAAAAAGATTTTATTCCATGATTTATTTTAAAGAGGTTTATTTCCCTACTTCAGTGCCAAATTCTACAGGTGGTTAAAATGAAACTAGATGTATAGAAACCAAGCAAAGCCACTTCATTTAAAGCATGTAACTGATTTAAAATGCCCATTTCATTTGTTTACCAAGTGCTATGGATTTCAGAAAAGGAAAGGAGGGAACCCATTTTCTGCAAGGCCTTAACAGTTTGACACATACTGAACCTAAATCTAAAAAAAAAAATCCAGGTTAGAAAATGACGCCCTGCTAAAGTTAAGGGACTTCTGACTAAACAATACTAGGGCTGAGCTGCAAATCCAGTAGCAAAAAATAATTCACTACCAACCTGAATCAGCAGCTCTGAGGTACACACAGAAGCACCAATGTAAACACAATTATTTGTAAACATTTCTTTCGTTGTTAAGCATTGTTCTATTGTGAATGTGTAGCATTCGATCTGAAGAGAAGGCGGACGTGTTTTTTTATGCCCTCTTTGATTCCTGGCTTTATAGGAGAAAGCCTCCAAGCACAACTCCCACAAAAAAGTCCATGCTGTGTGACAGGCACAGCACTCCTTGGATTACAGTTCACGATTTGTATATGCTCTGTGCATGTCAGGACAAAGGACATTTACAGTACTTCTATCTAAACTGTAAAATATAGTATTATGTAATGTTGCTTCATCATATCTTTATACCTGAATAAAAATCTAAGCTGAAAAACAGAAAAGCATGTAATCAACATTACATGGCACCAGTGTACACCTGAGCAGCTACGGAAGGCACCAGTCTTTCTTTACTGAAATTATCCAAAGATTTTACAGCCATGAGAGCAGCAGGGTAATTGACAGGTTTCATAATGGAAATATAAAGGTACAAGTATATCCCAAAGCAAACAAATCGACATGACTGAAATAAGTATGCTATATCATCTGCGCTTACTATGAAATTATATGGAATATGTATATTCCTATCAATAGTTAAGAGACACTTGTGGGGTAAGTTTTTTAGGGAAAGAATTACTTTTGCCTTTCTTCATATATATTGATGTGCACGGTAAGAATGCTTCTGGTGCAATGCAATTTTAGTTACAACAAAAGCAAATCCACATATTAACAACTATATGATTACGCATATTGAAGAAAATCACCTACCTGGAATGTGAAGATATCTCACTGAGGTCTCCCATGCTTCCATCACCCGTATGACTGCTAGAAATAGCAGAAGCATAGCTGTGAACAGTATACATTTTTGTTTGATCGTCATCTGGTCCAGTAGTTTCAGAAGATTCGGCCCACTGATCAGTACGACCATGTATCCCGGACCGGCTTCCAGCCAGGTGCAAAGGAGCCAAAATTGGGGCGGGCATACAGGGAGCAGTATCAATTCCACTGTCAGTAGAAGCCCCTTTGCTATAAGTTAATCCAAGCATGTCGGTATCCATTAGGTCTCCAGAGCCAAAATGCTTGTCATCGCTGTTGCTAGACGTGTTACTGGACAGAGTATTACTGCTGGAGTGGCTGGAACAGTTTTTGTCTCCAATCTTTAAAGAAATATTTTACAACACAATTATATTTCCTGTTATTAAGAGTTTTCACAAATGATGGATGCAAACTTTGTCATATTACCATTTTTAGAAGTACCAAATAAAGCTGGCATAGATACCAGGTCATGCAACTAGTATTATTTGTTACGCACGTGAGTGGCATCATAAGTATTGTTATCAAGATATTTGAAAAGCAGACTGGATATTTTTCACTGCATATGAGATGAGACTACATGAGATTGTGCACAGTGAATTCCTTTCAGACATGTACCCAGCTATTCACATTATATTATGAAATCCTGGTTATTGTTGCCAGAAATGCTTCTACATAACTAAACAAAAGTTACTGGTGGCTTTTCACAGATGAATGAATGGTTTCCATATAGCAGGTGAACTTCTGTCTGTGTCTTCTTGGGACAGCCACTCCATTTTGGCCCTGGCTTAAAGAAATGAATCTATTTATCTGAGGCTACAGAGCTGAGTTAAAAGTAAGCTTGAAGCATGCTAGCACTCATCTTAGAAGTTAAGACAAATCTAAGATGATCTCTACGCTCAAGCAAGAGTTCTGCTGAGGATGACTACAGATCACAGCTATTGAGCTGGGTCTCCCACAAGGTGAACTACTGGTTCCCCTGACTGGTTTTATATTGTATATCAGGGGATTCTACCTTCATGAAAGGAGGGAAAGAGCCAGAAGATCACATGCTACACGGTGTCTTGGAACTAGCCCACCAGAGTCAAGTCCTATTCTAGAACACAGTGCTGCCAGCACCAGTTGCCTAGCAGGAATTTGGACTTGTCTTTCACTAACAGCCGCTCTCAGATCATACAGTAAACTGCTTTTGTAACTCAAGGAAGTTTCAAAAGTAGTTTGTAATAAAGTGAGTAATAGTGGTGGGCTGTAGATCCATGGGGGGAAATCCTTTTGCATATGCATACAGAAGTTCTTTGGTTTATTGCCAGTTAAGTGTAAATGTTCTAAAATAAAATATAAACAAATAAATAAAACAGCATCATAACAGACCCTGTCTTACCTTAAAATACAACTTCTAACTCTGTTATTAAGTCACTGTTTTGTAAAAGGGGAGACAGTACTGAAAAGAGTGTGACTGACTGCAGAGGGAGGGAGTAAGAGGTCTACAAGACATTAAGAGTCTTCCTAGATACAAAACAGCCAGCTTGGGGATAAGTTGCAGGGAAGCCTTGTGTGAATGTTCCTTCTCAGATGGTACAGACAGCACTTGCCTCTGGCTACTGGGTTGGATCCAGACTAAATTTTCCATCAGTGGAATGGAACTTTACAGATTGCCCCTTCCCACTGCAGCCCACTGATCTCCACAAGACGTTGCTCCTGGGGGAACAGGGGACCCCCCAGGAAAAGCATGCGGAGGATCTGCTGCAAGAGTGAGGAATCAGTGGAAATTGCCAGTTTCGTCTGTTTCCAACCTTCTGCCTTTTCTGTTATCTAGCTGAGCAGGGAATCAGCACTGGCAGTGTTCATAACAGGTTGTGGGAATAAAACAAGCTGAAAAAGCAAATTTGATGGATGCTCTTCTATTTTATTCACAAAAGCACACACTCAGGATTAAGTTGTAGTTGAAGGGAAGGGGAAATATATGTAAATTAGGGAAAGGAGGAGAATATGGCTTTGGCCTAATTCCTACATCAGTTTACCACAAAAGTAATATTAGTGCAAAAACAGGCTCTGTTTTCCAGTTCTCACACTTCAATTCTCACATTATTTAATTCAGCTGGAAATAATTGTTTCTTAACAGCAGGTCATCACCGCCGCCCCCAAAATTAACAAGAACAATCACAACAAGATTCCAATTAGATGCATTCTTTAAAGGTGAAAGTTTGCCTAAATAATAAACTATGTGATCACTAGTAATTAAAGTAGATGTTTATTCCTCTCAATATGACAAGAGATGAAAAAGTATGAATGTCACTTGAATACAGTAGGGACACATACTGAGGACTAAGCAAGCCAGTGTAAATCAAGTTCTAATCAGATACTAGAGTAATGCTTACATTAGTGAGGCTTTAATCCACCCCGTGACCTGAAAACAAGTGCATTATAAAGAGCATTTGCTGGTTTCTAGGTCACTGCCAGAAAGAACACTTGAAACCACTCCTGAATTAGAGATGCTTATCAGTTCTGCATAATATTTAGAAAACTGACAGACACTGTCATCTACATTTGTAATGTGGCGAGGTATAAACTGGCTGGCCTCCTTGCCAAGGGACTGGAAGACTTCTTGATTTTTGTACAAATTGCCATTTCTTATACTAAAGTCCATCAAGATGGTAGCATGGAAAATAATTCCAAAGAAAAGAGGAGTATTCAGTAGAAAGGTACAGAAATAAGTTTCTTTGCACCAGCAGCTCATGCCTCTCACAGTGTAATATTCTCTGTGTTTCCAATCTCTATATGTAAAGGCTGTGATAGTACTTTCAATGAAGTGGCGGCTCCATAAGCACCAGCTTCTTGCAAATTCTTCCAGTCTATATTCTTCCCTCTGCATCACAGGCTGTGTGCACATTCATACGAGAGCGTTTCCTACGTTGGAAAACCCTAAGTAAAAAGACTTACATGAGAAAATTTGTTTGGTGAATCCTTGCCACTGTTTTCTTTCTGTAAAGCCCGGTCTTTATAGGAACTCAAGACTTTGGTAGATGGTGCATGCCACTTGATTTCTGCCATAAATAATTATGTGTTTTAATTTCTAAAAATACAAAACATATTGTACAAAAAACTCACAACTTAATGCTATCACATTTGACACAGAGAAATTCTTTGGAATTTCCAGATCAGACAGCATACTCTTGTCTACTCACTTAAATTAATAAATCTATGTAATATACTAAAATATGAGATTCTGAAGGAAAATTAAGAGCTAATTTGTAAATATTGATATGCAGTATCATCCACATGAAACAAGCATAAGCAGAATATTAAGACAGGGCTACCAAGAGGGGTGGACTGGGGGCATGGAATCAGGTTTCCATGGAGTCCAGCAAGTCATACTATGTTTTCAAGTGACATTTGAATTGGGTCTATATGGCTGGGGTCAGCAGAGGGAATATTTGTCTGGGCTCTTTTGTAGCTCTCAGCAACCCTATGTGAAATCAATGTGCAAATCCTTATTCTACTTCTAAACTCTCTCTTGGTGTACAGATGTGAAAAAAGGCAATTACTGGAACGGAAGGGAATAAATGGTATTATTTTAAGGGCAGCATCTCAAAGTTTGCAGAAAAATGTGATGGAACTTGTAAGGAGGGCAACTCTTAAAATTATTCCCCAACAAAATGAAACTAATTACACATGCACAGACAACTCCCTGCATCCCTGAACATCTGATGTGGGATGTTCTGTTATGTCACCATTCAATTGCCACACTGCTACCAAAAAAAACACAAAAAAACAAAGACCACAGGGTAGGGTGGGGTGGGGACAAAAAGAGACAGGAGGGGGGAAAGTAGGGAATAAATAGGAGGACAGGAGGGTGAAATATAGGGAATAAAGTCAATACATGGGTATGTATTAGCCTGTTTAGCAAGAACAGGCAATGTAAAGACATATATGCTAGAGGTTAATGAACCAGGCACACACACAAAGACTGAACACCACCAGTCTTCTCAGTAACTAAGTATCAAATATGGATCAGCAAACAGAGGAAGAAGAGATGCTGCAATATGAAGGGTTAATGGTATAAGAGGCAGTTACAACAGTTTCCACCCTCAACTGGCAGGTGCTTGTACATGTAGGCAATGAAAAGACATAATAGTTATAATATATTATTTAATATATAATATATTAATTATAATATCAAAATGTGAAATATAATATTTGGGTGTCTGAAGGTCTTTGTCAGAAATGTTAAGTGAGAGGTGCAACATATCAATATATACATTAAAAGGAAGAACAGTGACACTCCCTCCATGCCTTCAGCTTATGCTAAATTCAGGGTTTATATGGGGCTGAAAGATTACATGAGGCGTAACCATGCAAGCTTGCCGGCTATTATGAGATGTGTGACACAATACACATATATTCCATGTGATTAATGAATCAGAATATTATTGGAGCAGCATGGAAGCCATGAGAAAACTGCAACCACGCTGCTTTGTAATATATAAACCAGGAGAGACTCTCAGACTGCACAAGAGACCGTGTATACATACTTGCAAGAAAGCGCTATAATGGGTAGTGTGTGAAGGACTGTTCGAATAAGAAGATGAAGTTGGTGTTTATACTCTGCTTTTTCTCTCCCTTTAAGGAGTCTCAAAGCAGCTTTCTCTTCCCCTCCCCACAACAGACACCTTGTGAGATAAGGTGGGGCTGAGAGAGTTCTGAGAGAACTGCGCCTGGCCCAAGGTCACCCAGCAGGCTTCACGTGGAGGAGTGAGGAATCAAACTCGGTCCTCCAGATGAGAGTTGGCCGCTCTCAACCACCACACCAAGCTGGCTCTCAGTGTGATGGAAGATTGATGCGTGCAACAATGTCTACAACTGTTTGAGAAACACACGTACTATTAATGTAAAAGGGGACAAAAAGAAGAGAAAAGGCAAGGGAGAAGTACAAGGTTTGTTTGGAGGGAGAACAATTTTGTGGGCCTTTCCTCATTTTGATGTACTTAAGAGCACCTGATCATGTCACTGCATCATTCCCACAATTTCAGAGTTAATGTTTTGGGTCAACTATGAATCTTGAAATTTAGCTAGGGATGCACATATATTTTCAGTACTAATTGAAACATACAGATTTACATTTAGTTGTACGGATCTCATATGTCAAAAATAATTCTTTGAAATTTGAATATTCCACCGAATACTTTAAAAACAACAAGACAGGTCTGAGCCTTGTGGTAAAAAGACATCACTGTTTCCTCAGTTCTATTCAATCTGGCATTTTGATTGTACTCTTGTGCTTCTAAGTCAGCTAGCAGGTGTTGCATGTTTTATTTTTTCAGATGTTTTAAGATGTCAGACTGCTAATATCTTTTATGAGACAGACTTTAATACAAGGGGAAAGCAGGATAAGCAGAAATGGTAACTCAGTTTAGAAAGGTTATTCATTACCACTGGGATGTCTGGCCCCTTCCAAAGATTCTTCATGTTCTCTGCCTCCTTCATTCTCCAGTGGACCTGAACCTTGATGCTCATGAAGTAAAGGGGACTGGCACCTTGTAACAAACAGAAATAAAGATGCTGTTTCTCCCTCTGAAAGCAACTAATTATATTCAAAAACTGTTTTCCTTGTCAGCTGGAGAGCAAATAGGTCTAAGGTCACCCAGTTGATTTCATGAATTTCAGGTGGAGGCTGCATCCCTTCAAGTATATTGTCAGCAACAATAACTGGAATTCATCCAATATTCACTCCATGACAAATCAACACTTGGCACACAAAAAGTTGCATCATAGTCCTGGATATTGTCAAAACTTGGCAGAGTCACTATGTGTGTTGAAAAGTATCTACAAGCCTGTTTGTTTTTTGTAAATCTGTCACCTGTTCAACGTCAGATTACTAATTTACTATTTAATCCAATAGTGTATTATGCATTCAGATTTGTTTATACTATACACTTCCTGAAACTAGCAATGATATGCTAGATCTAGAACTAGGGCACATATTGATGCATATTTAAAATATAGTGGCAAAAATAACTCCCTTGTGCCCACAGAAATTCTAGGTGGTATCCAAGCCAATGGACTGGATTTTTCTTGGAGTTGCTAAACAACCTGAAATACCTAAAAAGTGAATATTGAACATTATAGTACCTTGCACAGATGTTGGTTTTTGAGGGGACAAGAGTGGAGTAGTTTTCCATTTTTCAGAACTTTGGCCATACAAAACATCATGGTTTGGGCAGGGACTCAAGAAAAATTCCTGCTAATATAAGAGGACTGATTTTTGCCAATTGCCTCCTCCTGCTAAAAACCTCTGACTCCCCACTCAAGGTGTTCTTGGGATTCTATGATTCTATCTGGTATCCTAGACAGATGAGCAAACCTAGCCAGTGAGAGAAGATGCCTAGAAACGATTGTATACACCCCATGGGCCTCTCCATATTATAGATTTTGACCAGAGCTGCAACAGGAACAGCAGAAAAATCAACAGGAAACTCCTTGAGGGTTGTTAAGCTTCACCAGCTTCTATGTGCAGATCATTCCAACTGGTCAACGATTCCTGCAGAGATTAGGATCTCAATAATCCTAAACCTCCAATTCAGTTTGCATGAAGTAACTCTCTAATATATGCTGCTGTGTTGAAAGTAATAGGAGCCTCCTTCATCAAGGCAACAGTGACAACAATTTGATATTCTATAATAACATTTTGTACAAGCAATGGGTTAGCTCCCGAAAAGCATTCTTGCTGACAAGAGAGATTTCAACAGACTATGACCTTCTTGCCTCCTCCTTCTCACTGGTAGCCCAAAATGCCACCTGAAATATTGCTCCCCAGCAGTAGAGTGGTGACAAGAAAGTCATGTTCTGCTGAATGAAATCCTTCCATCAGTGGAAATGCACTCTGGAATCCAAGTCAATGAGCATACAAATGAAACAGAGATGTAAAGAAACAAGTACCCATCATATCCCACTTGGTGCCTCCACTGACTACTCCCACTTGGTCCTGGGTCACTGGAGGATGACTGGTTGCTTGGTGAGCTTCTGAAATAATTGACCAAAATTATTAAAATGAATTGTTAACCCTGTGGTTTTTCATGATGGTATTTTAGTACAAATTAAAATGTAAAATTGAAGTTCATTAAAGATTTATGTAATTAAAAACAGGAATATGAATAATATGAAGGCTTTGGTGATATCCTTTATGGAACTCTACCATTATTTAAATGGTATAGACATTACACTCAATTGTCATAGTCCAGCACTCAGTGAAGAATATGAGAATTTAATGCATTTAATTACAAGCAGGCTATGTCAATATTCTCAAGTATAAATTATTTCATAGTTTTATATGTCAACTTTTATTTGGACAAATATTTATTGACTGATGTCAATCTAGTGTCTCAAAATGCCAGCATTTTAGGGATCTACTTCTGTAAAAGGACATTTTGGAGGACTTTCATTCATAGGGTCGCCATGAGTTGGAAGCGACTTGACGGCACTTAACACACACACACACACACACACACACACACACACACTTCTGTAAGAGGGATCAGTGGGCTCTCATAATTTTCACTTTTAATTCCCTTCTTTCTCAAAATATGCTAAGGCTACTCAAACTGTGCCACACAAAATCCCCCAAGTGAAGAAAACAACCTTCAGTTCTCCCTATGTGTTACCAAGTTTGGTTTCAGATATTAAAATGTTTGTTCTTGTAGGTTATCCGGGCTGTGTGACCGTGGTCGTGGTATTTTCTTTCCTGACGTTTCGCCAGCAGCTGTGGCAGGCATCTTCAGAGGAGTAACACTGAAGGACAGTGTCTCTCAGTGTCAAAGTGTGTTGGAAAAGTAATATATATAGTAGAAGGGCGTTGGGTTTGAGCTGAGTCATTGTCCTGCAAAAGAATCAAAGGTAATGTGCTAATCATTGTCCTGTAAGTATCAAGGTAATGTGCTAATTAGGGTGTGGTATGTTAATGTGGAACCATTGTATCCTGAAGTGATCTGTTAACATGTGGAATCCGAAGCTAATCTGCATGGATATTGTGGACTGGAGTTTTTCAGGACAGGAAGCCAAGCTTTATTCATTCTTAAACTCTCTTCTTTTCTGTTAAAGTTGTGCTGATGTTTATGAATTTATCTTCCAACACACTTTGACACTGAGAGACACTGTCCTTCAGTGTTACTCCTCTGAAGATGCCTGCCACAGCTGCTGGCGAAACGTCAGGAAATAAAATACCAAGACTACGGTCACACAGCCCAGATAACCTACAAGAACTGATGAACTATAACCGTGAAAGCCTTCGACAATATTAACATGTTTGTTATGTCCATTAAGACAGTGCTTTCATATGCTGCCAAAATATTTGTAACAGGTAAATACACCATATAGATCAAATTGATGATATGACCATTGAGTGCCAACTTAACACATGATTTGGCTAATACATGTGGTGTCTGCTTACAGGGATTTCATTATCAAAATGAGGGTTTTTTTTGTTTTTTTTTGCAACAGCCATCATACCATATGCATGTGTGACAGACAGCTGAATTCTGAGGATTTGTCCGAGTCACAGAACCCCTTGATTGACAGGGAGTTCGAATGCAATTCTAAGGATGGGGATTCGACAAAGTTCTGAGCAACCCCTGTGGTAAACATAAATATAGCAACTTTGAGAAATGAAGAAATACTTTCCATCATAAGGATCACATTATTTGCTTTCAAATACATATCAAACATTGCCTATTGCATGCTGAAGCCAGAGAACACCTTTTAGAAATCTGTATCTATCAATTTCTACGAGGAAGAAATTGAAAGCTTTTAAGCAAGTGTCCAGGAAGAAATACATCACACACCTAGAGGTGCTGATAATCATAGGTGACTGGAACGCAAAAGTGGGAAATAAAGAAGAATCAAATAACTGTTGGAAGATTTGAGCAGCTCTGCCTCCTGGCACACCCAGCCGGCATCCCTGAATGGCACTGCTGCACCAACGCCAGGAGGACAGCATCCGGGCCTCCCCGCTGGCGTTGGGCCCACCCTGGTCAGTGTAAGTAATGCCGACACCAGCACAGGGGGACTGAAAGCCGGCACAGCCCCTTCCTGGCCTCCAAGGGACTTTCGTCCTTGGAGGTCAGGAATGGGCTTCTTGTCATGTAGAACTAAATAACTGAAAAAGCTCAAAATTGTACAATAAAAATCCTTCCTAGTCCAAAATATTCAGATATCAATAAATACTGATGCCAAGTGGCAAAAGCAGTTAATCAGCTACACATGCTACTGCTAATAATAATATTATTAAGATTAAATATGATTTTGGGGGTCCAATTAACTGAGCCAAGTCAATCATATCCATTGACTTCAATAAACTTCTGGGTCCTATAAATCCTGTGATTTTCTAGATAAGACGATACTGGAAGAGCAAGAAGAGCACAAACTTTCATGCTACAAGCATTCACCAAACAGAAGCAATAGTAGGTGAAGTTTTTTTCAGCTCACCTTTGGAAAGGATACATTCAGTGTGAATTCCTGATTCACTGAGTACACAGTAATGTTTCAGCAACAGCATGATTTTTAAAATTTTAGTTCAGATATAAGTGATGAAGTTGGCAATCCTAACAACACTTCCCTGGGAGTAACCGTTTAAGATTGCTCCCTTAGAGTAGAACTTTTTGATTTAAAAACAAGCATTTTCAGAAAACAAGGTGATATGCAAGCATGTGTACAATGTCATTCAAAGTGCATGAACTGCCAATAGGCAATACTCAAATTTTATTAAATAATTTTACAACTGATTTTGAAAAAACATTTAACACAAAAATCCCTACATAACTGTTTTAGCTACAACAATCTCCTTAGCAATGATACATGACAATACTAACTTTCTATGGCTCCATATTAAAGAAAGTCAACATTGAAAGGGCAAAATAATAATCAATGTCAAAGGCACATGGGATACATTATCAAAGGTTACCTTCTAGGTGACCCATCCTCATGTGGCTGAATAATCACCACCTTTACAGTCATAGAAGTGCGCAACAGATCAATCATTTGTTCATGAGTGAGGGTCGCTACAGCCACTTTACAGATTTCCACTAGTCGACTGCCTTGACGTAAGCCTGACTTCCATGCATAACCAAATGGCTCCACGTCTGCTACAATCCCTTCAAAATTAACATGAAATCCAAGCTGTCCCAAGCCATTTCTCCTCAGGGTCATTTCTGCTGTTTCACATCCTCTGGTAACTATCTGGAAAAGTATTCTATTGTTATCTATGGTCTCACTAGACAAGAAAAGTACAATTTACATATAGTTTAAAGCCAGGAGGGGGAAAAGGAAATTTCGTGGGAAATTTAAATACTTAGGTTTTGTATCCAGCCTAAAATTAGTTTTTAAATGTTTCGTGTTTTTAAATAATATGAGTAAATTTGCATCTGCAGTTGTACTGTTAAAACTCTTTTAGGAATAAAACTTAGAAAAGAAGAAGTCATAAATATAATTAAAGAGTAATAAATTTGGATATTCAGCTAAAATTGAACAACAAAATTGAATTCTTTGTTAAGGATGCAATCCTGCACACTTATCTGGGAGTAAGCCACTGAAGTCAGCAGGAGTTACTTCCAAGGAAATATGTATAAGACTAAGCTGAAGATATCCTATACAACCTGTAGTCAAAATTAGTTATCCTGAAACCATAATTTATATACCACCAAATTCTATTAGTAATAGTTTAATACGGTCCAAGACCAACAATAAAAACTTTTGCATAATAAAAGAATAATAGCTATATACATCAATAAATACTTGTCAAACATAATCATACACTCATAAGAGAACCATTACAAACTAAGCTTAAATAAAATACAGTTATTCTATTAAACATACATGCTTGAAAATAACCAGTTACTGAATGATCCATAGCTTCTGATTCAGAACTTTGATTTTGAGCTTCACGGACTTCAGAAAATAGAATCTTGGAATAAACAGGAACAAACTTTGCAAATGTCATGCTACTAGTGCCTGAAATTTATTTTTATGATCATGTATGTGTGTGCTTGATAGTCATGTTTATTTCATTTGATGCAAAAGATGGAGGAATCTGATGTAAATAAGAAATGGGGTAAATCCAGGGTTGTCAACTCCAGGTTAGGAAACTCCTGGAGATTTGGGGGTAGAGTCTGGGGAGGGCGGGGTTGTGGAGGGACCTCCATGGGGTATACTGCCATAGAGTCGACCCCCCCAAAATAGCCATTTTCTCCAGGATCTCTGTCGTCTGGATATCAGTTGTAATTCCAGGAGATCTCCAGGCCCCACATGGAGGCTGACAACCCTAAGTAAATCCAAGGCTATATTGTACAAAGGACTTGAGATCACAAATTCTTCCAGATGGTACTCCTAGACCAAATGTTCTGTATTTTTGCAATATCTGAAAGTACTGTTGAGCCTTCATATCCTAACAGCCAATGTGGTATAGTGCTTTGAGTGCTGGACTAGGATTTGGAAGACCAGGATTCAAACTCACACACTGCTTTGAAGCTTGCTGGGGGACCTTAGGACAGCAATTCTCTTTCTCTAAGCCTAACCTACTTCACAGAGTTGAAAGGAAGGGAACATATGCTGTTCTTGAGTGAAGGATGGGATAAAAATGTCCTAGACAGTTGACAGTATTACTTTTTACTAACCCAGCCAAATGTACTGTCAATGCTATCAACAATGCACTATTGCTTACACTGAGTTTAAGATGTTTGCAGTAGTGTGAACAGACTCTGACAATCTTTTAAAATACTGATTTTAACAGTATTTAATAATCTTAAAGAGAAAATGTTTAACATTTTCCCCCTCAAAATTTCCATATTTTCATTTTTCATTTCAGGCCTCAAGAAAAACAACAACAAGCAAACCTTCTGCTTCCAATACATTTTGTGAGTGCCCTCTTCAGTGAGGCTTTCCTCCCTCTCTCTGCCATCATGCATTCCACGTTGGAGCTCCTTAGGCCCCAGCACTGGGGAAGATAAGATCCCAGCTGAGCACCACAGGTTCCTCCTTTCCTCCCCTGGAACACCACTGGGCTTCCCTCTCCAGCACTGTGCTGCTTCCTTCCTCCCTGGCCTGTCTGTGAAGCCCACCTTTTATTTCCCTCTCTGTTCTTACTGTTCTTGAGGAGCCAATCATCCACCCCTCTCTATTCACCTAATAGCCACTACACCTGGGACTGGCCCTGGTGTCCCTCTTCAATCATCTGGCTGGCTCCTATAATTTTGTCTGCTTTAGGCAAGTAGCCTGCTTGCTCCCTGATGCCCTTTCTTCCCTCCGATGGCTGTGGACCAGGTAAGTATCCTGGCTCTGGGGCCTGGGAGGGGGGGTGAGTCTGGGCATGGGCTCTCTTCTGGACAAATTTAAATAATTAAAGAAAAAATAAGTGTAACTCCCCCCAATTAAGCAACAATTTTCAGATTACTGTAATCAGATTATCTCCTCTTCAAGAGTAAGTCGCTTTCAGCAAATAAATGTTTTAAAATACTAGAAGTTGCTTCTGCATATAAATATTTTTATCTCAAATACAAGTATATGTATATATGCTTAATCCAAATGTATATGTCTTTAATCCAAATGTGCAGTATAGTAGTATTGGAGATATAACATAATTAGGAAATACCATTGTTTCATTTCTCGAAGACAGGGTTGAATGCCAAAAGTGTCAAGAGAGAAGCCATCTTCAGAGGAAAGTTCCACTTAACACCTTCTCCCCCCCCTTCTCTGATCTGATAGCAGTGTTAGCCACCACCACCACCACCCCATAGCCAAGGCCATTTCTCAAGCGCATCTGTTTCAGCAGTGGATCTGGTTGGGAGGGGGAAACTTGCTCATGTCCAGAATGTCCCTTAGAAACAGCTTCATGATTGGTTGGAGAAGGTCAGGAGATGATGACCTGCCTTTTCTATAAAGTGTAGCCTATGATGAGAGGGTACATCTTCCTTTTTTTAATTTCTTGTTTTCTTTCCTTTACCCCATCCATGCTGCCTATGGAATTTAGCTGTGTGCTCTGGAACACCTTTGTTTTTAGTTGTGAGAAACAAATATCTACATTGCAGAACTGAGTAGGTGCATGTAAACAGCTAGTTTTGTTGTTTTCTGGGAACTTGAACTGCCACTGGAACTATATGTATTGCTTTTATAACATTTTCTTAAAATTTCTTCAACGAAGCTTTCTTTTGCTTTATGGTGTGTGTTACTGAGGAGTTTTCTGAACCAAACCCAACTGGTTACATTATCAAAGAGGATCTTGTTCCAGGGTCTCAGTTTGAGACAGGAGAGCAAAATACTCAGACCAAGGCAGACATGTTGATTTCATATTTTTTTCTCATAAAAGCAAACCATAAACCTACCTTATATACTTGGGTATAAGCCGACCCGAGTATAAGCCGACCCCCCCCCCAAATTTGAGGCCAGAAAAGGGAATTTCTTATTGACCCGCGTATAAGCTGAGGGTCAATAAGAAATTCCCTTTACCGGTAATGCTGCGCTCTAAAATGGCGGCCGCCATTTTAGAGCGCAGGGATGATCTTGCCTCTGCCCCAGGTCGCCCTCCCGCCGGCCTCCCAGGCCCTCCCGACCCACCCCGACCCCAGTGTCATCCAAGGGGGGAGGGGGAAGAGCCCCTGAACCCCCTACTCACCGGGAGAGGCGGCGAATCGGCGGCGGCGGCGCGGCCTTCCTGCGCCTGAAGGAGGCCCCCCCAGGCCGCTGCCGGCCGGGGAAAGGTGCGCGGGCCTGGCGGCAGTGAAAGCGGTAAGTTCCCCCCTCCCAACTCCCCCCTCCCTCCTCTACCGTATTGACCCGCATATAAGCCGAGTTCGGCTTTTTCAGCCTTTTTTTTTGGGCTGAAAAACTCGGCTTATACGCGAGTATATACGGTACTTTGTTTAAGATAGAAATATAGTTCATGACATATCATAGTCCAATGCACGTTTTGCCTAGGGTTGCCTGGGTGGTACCTGGAATTCTTCCAGAATTACAACTGATCTCCAGACTACAGAGATTATTTTCCCTGGAAGAAATAGCAGCTTTGGAGGGTGGACTCTATGGCACCACATACCTACTGAGCTCCCTCCCCTTCCCAAACTCCACCCTCCCCAAGCACTGGTTCCAGGCCTGAATTGGTAAACCTAGTTTTGCTCTATGCAATTTCCCAAAGATACTTCATCACCAATTTTGGCAAAACTGTCTGAGTCACAACCAGGAGCAAGAAAGAGCCTACAGCCAGAAGGTTATCCAGGATGTTTAGGGGATTGGTCTGCTTTGAGGAAGAACTGCATTTGACATTTTCTCCAAAGACAATGTATTCATACTTCAAACACAGAAAAACTGGGGCAGAAAAAGATCCATCATTAGTTAGGTTAACTGAAAGAGACAGTTAGCGAACCTACTTATCTTACATACTACTCCCTTAGTGTGGAAATCCGCACAATTCATGCCTACATACAAGCAGTCAATACCACAGTAATTTCTTTCAAGATAGGAAGGTCCTCATGTTTCCATTTGGACAAGTCACCTAAACTCTGATTTCCAAATTCTACAGTCAAGTATTACATTTATCCATCTCTCTATGTATATTTAACATTGATAGTAACTTCTGAAATAGAAGACATCAAAAGAAGCCATACTTACTTCTAGTCTTTGAACCATTTCTCTGATGTCATCAGCACAGTTATCAAGTGCAGACAGAAGAATGCATTCTCCTCTTTCATAAAAGATTTTAACACTCATTAACCCAGACGTCCATCCAATAACATCTCTACAGGAGCAGTTGAACACAACATTCTTTGATTCCTTTTCAATCAACACAATAAACTCATTTGAGATACCAAGGAGACATTCAATGTCAAGAGACTGACCAAAATCCCGTGTTATAACATTCCATATCACTGCTCCAACACTGAATAAGTGGGCATCCTTTCTTGGTTTTACTCGCTCTTTTTTCTTTGCTCCCAGTGTAATAAAACTAAATTTGACGGATGTGTCTACCGTTGCTGTAGTAACAAAATTTTCTGCAAGGTCTTTCAAATATTCTTGGCGTGTTCTGGTGGCCATGGCTCGAAATTTTTCTGATTTGTGTGCTGCATTTTCTGCATTAATAACTTTGGCTAAAAGAAAGTCCCGGAAGACTGCTGATTTGGGGAAAGTAACTCCTTTGGGGATTGGTGGCCCAAATGGTGGGACATCTTTTGATCTTGAAACTCCAACACTAGGATTGAAAATAAAAGGAACATGAAAAGAAAGATGATTGTTTTATCAAAGATTCATTACCTGAAAAAACATTTTGTTTAAACATCAGACATACATGTACATACAAAGAAGATTGTGTTAAAATACACTTCAAAAGATGCAGCTCTTGGCATTTTCTGTACAATCCTAAAACACCTGAATCACCAAGAAGTGTTAAATGTGGGTACGCTTCCTGTTGTAACTAGCACATCATAAAATGAGATATTACAGATTCAGAAACATCTATACCAGCAGACTGAGTATCAGGATCCTAGGATATAAAAAATGCATTGCAACCATTTGTAAAAACAAATGGCAAAAGCTTTCATGAACCAGAGCCTAGTTCTTCGGAGTTATTTTATACACAGGTAAGAAAAACAAACAAACAGTAGGGTAAAGGAGCCATAAAACAGATGGTGAAATTTAATGATGTAAAATCCATTTTTTATCAAGAAAACTACAGATACCATATACTAGTTATGCTAAGCTAGTCAGCATTTGTTATGGGTGCAACTGTCTGTGTTATGCTGTATACTTAGAATGACTACTTGGTAGTCTTACAGTGCATTCCTAAGGAGAGTTACTCCAATTCATTCATTTCAGTGGGGTTAGACTGGAGTAACTCCCCTTAGGAATGCACTGTTATACTACTACTGCAGTAGTTTCCTGATGTGGCCAGATGCACAGTATGGTTTTGATTCATTATAGCCAACTTACAACTGACTCAGGTTCCCCACCTTTCTCTACAGTCTGAGTTATACACGCATATAAGGGTTGGCAGCCTCCAGGTGGTGGCTGGAGATCTCCCACTATTACAATTGATCTTCAGGAAACAGAGATCAGTTTACCTGGAGGAAATGGCCAGTTTGAAAGGTGAACTCTATGGCAATATACTCCATTGAAGTCTGTCTCCTCCCCAAACCTTGCCCTCCTCAGGCTTTACCCCCCCCCCCAAAATCTACATTCTACTACACATGTTCAAACATGCAGCATAAAGCTGTTATCAGTCAGAGTAGACAAAAGGCTTATGGTCTAACCCAGTGTAAGGCAGGTATTTCGCAACCCGGAGCAGGCTACCGAGAGAGAGGGGAGGGGAGGGGAGAGAGGGAGGGGGAGAGGGAGAGAGAGAGAGAGAGTCCAGTTTAGTAAATGGGGTTGCTCCTTTCACCTTGAGTAACATGGATCTCAGGGCAATGAGTGACTACTAACTTCCAATGGTACCGCTCAAATTATTTTGCACTAAATAATATAAAATTCCTAAATTGTACTAATCATTAAAATTTTTAAATTCATAGAAATTTTAGCATACGAAATGACAAACTGACAATCAAAGTGATTTTTTAAAGAAGACCAAGTCAGTTAACAAGAAACCTGTACTCACCTATAGCACACATTTTCTGTGCAAGGATTGTGGACTTTAACAATGACAAACACATGTTGAAAATGAGAACGGATATTTTTTGGAGTAAAAGGAAGTGCTCCAGGCTCTTGGAAGACAATGGTAACAATGTCATTTCCTATATGCCTTTTCCTTAGAAGCTAAATGCAAACAATAAGCATTAAAATAGTTAATTCTGACTACAATTAATCTCATTTACATCTACTGGGGAAAAACTATTAAAGTAGAAGTCATTTTTAAAACAATGCATTATTTAGTCTTGATGCTTATTATAAACGATACCTGAAGGAAGTTGAATTAATAGATGGAGCATAAGATACTTAGCTGTAGCCACCCATTCCATTTTTTAACAGCACAGCTCTCATTTTTTTAACCAGTTCTTTATTTAAATCCCCCCAACAAATTCCATTCTACTACACACATGTCCAAACATGCAGCATAAAGCTGTTATCAGTCAGAGTAGACAAAAGGCTCCAGGTCTGACCTAGTGTAAGGCAGCATCATGTGTTCAAGCACGCCTCAAAAATAGGTTTACTATCAACCAATTATTTGCTGCTATCTATTTTCTTGAGGCAACATATTGTTTCTATACCTAATACAAATTCATAACATCTGCAACAAACCTTTTACCTCTTAAAATAGTTCATCATCACCAGGGTAATTTCAATTGCATTTGGGTACAGCAGTGGAAAGATACAAGGATCTACAGATCCCTGTGCTATGCACACCAAGGCTTCTCTGGTTTCCCTTCCAACTGCAGTTACTCACAGCATTATAGAAACCAACAGATTTTCTGGAACTTTGTCATGATGTGAGTACAGGATCCTGGAACAAAGGAGGACTCAGATGCTCTAGTGCACATAAAGAACGCCTCCATCTGATCCTCTGAATATGCACATTCAACAAATTGAAATTAGTAACAAAGGAACTATATACGAAATGGCTGTTGATTATAAAAATAGATTTCTGAATTAGATATTGAAAATGGATTACTGAATTCCATATTGGCTTGGATCCTGCCAAAAATATCTGCGAAAAGAATGAGTTTTCTTGCCTCACTCTACCGTTGGGGGGGTGGGGACAGGAAAGCCCCAGGAACAGCAAGAAGGGGGGATGTGAGGTCTGCTGTGGGAGCGGGCAAATTGGAAAATATTCATACTCACCATTCCATCTTTAAAACCCTTTGTGGGACACAAGCTATTGCAGTACTTCCCCAGGTAGAATGACCTACTAACACAGCAACTGATTCAGGCCCAGTTTTACAACAGAGATGGCATTAGTCATCCTGGTGAGCAATCTCTGCTTAAGTCAGGATAGGTGCAATGCCTGTTTGTTGACTTTTTAAAAACTGTACAGCAGTTTTTGATTTGGTTAATCATTCCGTTCTGCTTAACCACTTGGGGCACGAAATCAGTTTTGAGAAATGTAGTGCTCCAATGATTCTGAATCTTTTTATTGTACTCAGAAAGTAGTCAGTGGAGATGCCTATTCAACTTGGTAGGAGTTAATGTGCAGGGTGCTCCAGAAGTCAATCTTCTCACTGATACTAGTTAATATCTCCTATTAAAATTTAAATAAAATTTTCTGGCGTTTTGATGTTGTGTGTCATCAATATGCTGGTGACATCTATATTTCATTAAGCAATCTGAAGCAGCTCCTTCTGCCCTGGAGACCACGTTCAGGTGGCTAAAGGGCAACAAGCTGAATCTGAATCCAAACAAGGCAGAGGTGACGATGGTTGTAATGGCTGAAAGACTGAGGGCAGTTGATTTACCAGTTTTGGCAAGAGTAACTCTGTAGGTGGATCAAATAAAAAGCCTGGGGATACTGCTGTATCCTCCATGTTGATGGAGAAAAATAACAGGATTGCACTTACCTGTAAATGTTGTTCGTTGAGGTCTTTCATGCAGGCACACACTGGGACTGCATATGCACAGGCCGGCTGTGGAGAAAGAATTTTCTAGGTCTATATGTCTAAAAAGGTGCACCTCCCCATTTCCTGCTGAGGGGGAGAGCTGCCATTTCCCCCAGTTCCTCTTGAACTGCTAGAGCAAACAGCGTACGTGGAAAGAAGAAGAAATGGCCCACAGCAGGGCAGGAGGGAGGGAACGTGTGCTTGCATGGAAGATGTCGACAAACAACAGTTACAGATAAGTACAACCCTGTTTTCATCGTCAATCTTCCGTGCAGTCCTACATTGGGAGACTAACAAGCTAAATCACCTGGAGGTGGGTGTGAGTCCTCTAGTCAAAGAGGAAGTGCAAGACCACTTTCCCCACAGCTGATTCCTGTCTACCATTTATATCTACAGCATAATAGTGGACGAAAGCCTCCAAGAAAAACCACATTGCAGCCTTGCAGATGTCCTACGGTGAAACACCTCTCAGGAAAACAGCTGAAGACACTTGTGACCTGCTGGAATGAGCTCAATCCAACAATGGACATGGGACACCAGCATGTAGATAACAAAGTGTAATTATATTAACAGTCCAGCATTTATACAATCCAGACACAATCCAGTGTGGCAAATAAAGAGGTTCAAATCCTTGTGGAAAGGTTGAGACCTATATAAATAATATAATAACATTCTGTACACATCCAGAGCACGTGAGGCCCTCTCTTCTTCTGTTACAGGCGTAGGAAAAAAACACTGGCAAATTGAGTGTCTGAGGCACATGAAACTCTGAAACAACCTTAGGGGAAAAATCAATACTAGGCCCAGAACAACTCTACACCAAAGAACTGAATAAAAGGCTTCCCTGATGGAAGTGCAGCCAACTCACTGACCCTTCTCGTGGGTGTTATGGCTATGAGAAAGCAAGCCTTCATAGATAGTAGAAGAAGAGGGCAGGAGAGGGAGGGTTCAAAGGGAGAAAGCATGAGTTGGGCTAATACTAGTGATAAGCTCCTTTGGAGAAGCATGACGGACTGATGAGGAAAAAGATTCGCCAATCCCTTGAGATATTTTTCAGAGAGATGATGAGAAAACACTGAGTGACCCTGGACAGGTTCATGGAAAGCAGAAATCTAAAATAACAAGAAGGGGACAGCTAGATGGTGAATGACCTCTCTGGGAAATCCAGACTGTAAACCTTTCCCACTTGTGGTGGTATAGTCTTCTGATGGAAGGTTTATGGGCATTCAACAACCTCCAGAGGGCATCATCAGAAAACTAAGGAGGGTTCAGAAGCCAGGCAGCTAAACGCAGTCTTGAGATATCATGGCGGAGCACCGAACCCCTGTGTAAGAGCTCTTAAGGAACCATCACAACCAAAGTTCTAGATTCCTGGTCTTTCCTACGGGGAGACCTCAGAGCTTTGTCTGCATGCTTCAATTTCATTTTTAGCTTTCTTGGCTGGAGGCTCCAATGTGCTCTGTTGAGGTGAGGACGGAACCAGTGATTGGGACCAACAGATCTGAGGATGGAACCAATCTTACAGAAGACGCAGATTTCGGACGGGAATACCACTCCCATGGAGCAGATTGCTTTGTTGCTGGAGATGGAAATGGTCAGGGCCCTTTCCCACAGGGCTGCTTTGAGTCGAAAAGTTTTTGGGGTGAAAAGCTGACAATGGGGACAAGACCTCACATTGTGAGACTCTCCAAAGAACAAGAGACACAGAGAATGTTCGTCAGTCTGTGTCGTTTTTGTGCCGCATTGGGCACATCTTTTGAAAAAAGAGTGCTGCACCATCGAAGTAGAAGGAAAAAATCCCAAGAAACAGAAAATACCAAAGAGAAAACTGAAGAAACCTGAGCTAGCAGAAGACATCTTCTCCTGTTGCCTGAGAAGAAGGAACTGAGGAAATGGCGCCTCTCCCCTCAGAGCATCGATTTCAGCGGGAAACACTGTGTCATGTGCCTGAGGAGAGAAGCGCCTTTTCAGTCATATATATAGAGAAAGCTAGAAAATTCTTTCTCCGCAGCTAGCTTGGGACTGCATGGAAGATCAATGACGAACACTGTTGTTGCCAGAAGTGCCCTCTTCCATTCATACAAGGATCATAAATTTAAGTCCCTTAGAAACCACCAACTTTGCTATGCTGATCCAGGCCACTTTAATCTTGAGACTGAATTACCATGGCACAGTGCATGTGGACCTGCCCTTCAAGACAACGTGGAAGCTAGAACTGTTTCAGAACATGGGAGCAAACTTCTGACTAAAACTCACCACTGCCAGCATATTACACCAGTCCTGGAATGTTTGCACTGGAGCTGTTTCTGGGCTCAATTTAAGGCACCGGTTTTAACCTTAAGAGCCTTACATGGCTTGCAACCCACATATCTGAAGGACTGTATCTTTCTATGAATTAGTGCAGAAATTACAATTATTGTGACGACTCCATCTTTCCATCACTTCCTACAGGATAATGAGGAATGTGCTAGCCAATTCCAAAACTATCAGTTATAACTCCAGAGTTAGGGCATAATTACACAATACATGCAACACATGTCGGGTCATGGGTTTTCCCCTAATCTAGGTTTTTTAAAATTTTAAACTCTATTTTTAACTGCTGATTAATCTGCTACTTGTTTATGTACTTCATTAAAAAAAAAGTCTGAAAGCCTCAAACTAAGCAGATTTTCCACCAGTGACGGAGATAAACTCAGAAAATTGGGGGGGGGGAAGAGTCAAATACAGGCTCTGGACCAAACTAATAGACTTCAACTAAGTAGAAAAAAAGATTAACAATATGCTAGAAAAGTGCTGACAAAGACCAGAAAAAAACTGGTGATCTTCACATTGTGACAAGAAAAAAACAACAATAGGATTACATGCTTCCCTTCCTTCAGTACAAGGATGTGAATAAAGCAGTAAGTCAGAGGAAGGAGGAGCCTACCTCATGGTCTTGGAGTAGCTTTGGAATATGCACTGGACTGCATTCCAAAGAAGAATTTTTGTTAGTCTATGCAAGATGAGTCCATGAACTGCAGTCTTAAAAAAAAAAGTTCAGGTTCACTGGACTTCTGTTTTATTGTGCCAAAACAGACTAACATGGCTACCCATCTGCAATCACTACAATCTAAATCAGTGGTTCCCAAAGTGGGTGGTGCCACCCCCTGGGGGGTGGGATTATCTAGGGGGCACTAAGAGACAAGGGGGCAGTGAAGTAGGCACCTTCAACCATGTTGTTCTTTTATTTACAGTTTACCAGGCTATGGCGCCATGCTGGCAAATGGCCCTACAACAACTGGTTGAAAAAAACCTCAGTGATCGCCTACACAGTCACTACTGCAGTGAATAAAATTAAAGCCTATGCTGCTCTAAATGGTCCACTATTCTGGGAGCTCTGTATTGGGAATGATGAATACTTTGAACGTTTGCTGCTTTGTACTAAAATTTGTTGGCTATCAAAAGCCAACTGGGTGAGACACTTATGACCTTTTTGACACTGTTATGGAGTTGTTTGAAGTCACAAATACTTTGGCTCAGTAATGAACTCAAAGAGATCAGACATGACATTGCTTATTTATCAGAACTATTTGTGAAGTTCAATTAAATTAATTTGCAGTTGCAAGGAAATGAGGTCAATCTTATTATTGTCAAATATGTCATCTCTACCTTTATTTCAAAGTTAATTCTATTCAAACACAATATACCGTATATACTCGTGTATAAGCCGAGTTTTTCAGCCAAAAAAAAGGGCTGAAAAAGCCGGCCTCGGCTTATACACGGGTCAATACGGTAGAAGGGGGAAGGAGGGAGGAGGGAGGGGGGAACTTACCTCTGCTGCCGAGCCACCGCCATTTTCTCCCGCCGGGAGGGGCCCTGGGCAGCCTCTCTGCAGCTGCAGAGAGGCTGCCTTGCCCCCCCCCGGCCCCAGCCGCCATTTTCCCCGGCCGGGAGGGGCCCTGGGCAGCCTCTCTGCAGCCACAGAGAGGCTGCCTTGGCCCCCCCTCCGGCCCCCGCCGCCATTTTCCCCAGCCGGGAGGGGCCCTGGGCAGCCTCTCTGCAGCCGCAGAGAGGCTGCCTTGGCCCCCCCCGGCCCCCGCCGCCATTTTCCCCGGCCGGGAGGGGCCCTGGGCAGCCTCTCTGCAGCCGCAGAGAGGCTGCCTTGGCCCCCCCCTCCGGCCCCCGCCGCCATTTTCCCCGGCCGGGAGGGGCCCTGGGCAGCCTCTCTGCAGCCGCAGAGAGGCTGCCTTGGCCCCCCCTCCGGCCCCCGCCGCCATTTTCCCCGGCCGGGAGGGGCCCTGGGCAGCCTCTCTGCAGCCGCAGAGAGGCTGCCTTGGCCCCCCCCTCCGGCCCCCGCCGCCATTTTCCCCGGCCGGGAGAGGCCCTGGGCAGCCTCTCTGCAGCCGCAGGGAGGCTTCCCCGGCCCTCCCGGCCCCCGCCGCATTTTCCCCGCTGGGAGGGGCCATGGGAGGCCCCTGCCCGTCGCGCCGCTACCGCCCACGCGCCTGGGCGCCTTCCTCCGGCCGGCAGCGGCCTGGAGGGGCCTCCTGCCAGCCCAGGAAGGACGCGCCGCCGCCGCTTCGCCGCCTCTCCAGGTAAGGAGTGGGTTCAGGGTCTTTTCCCCCTCCCCCCTTGGATGGGACTGGGGTCGGGGTGGGTCGGGAGGGCCTGGGAGGCGGCGGGAGGGCGACCTGGGGCAGGGGCCCTGCGCTCTAAAATAGCGGCCGCCATTTTAGAGCGCAGCATTGCGGGTAAAGGAAATTTCTTATTGCCCCTCGGCTTATACGCGGGTCAATAAGAAATTCCCTTTTCTGGCCTCTAATTTGGGGGGTCGGCTTATACTCGGGTCGGCTTATACCCGAGTATATACGGTAGGCCGTCGCAAGCTATACCAATTTCCAAGTCCGTCTGAGCTAGAACAGAAAGGTGTGATTCAAGATGATGATCTGCAAGTTTTTGTGACTATTCCGATATGCTGCACGAAGTTATCTGTGAGCAATCTGAGGATCAGCTTTCAATGGAAATTCCAGATTGGGTGATAAATCCATTTTCAGATACTGAGGAAGTAGGGGTTGTGGAGGAAGAACTAACTGAGCTACAAATCGATACTGAGCTGAAGCCAAGGTTTAACAAATTATATCTAGAGTTTTTATTACTGACGGAAATTTCTGATTGCTATCCTGCACTATGGATAGTGGTTAAGAAGCTCCTTGTTGCATTTCCAACATCCCATTTGGTGGTTTTAGTGTGGTCATCCAACTTCTCTCCAAGCAAATAAATTAATTCCATATTACTCAACATAGTGATTTAAGACTCCTGCTAAATGACTATAAACCAGACACTGGGACACTGGTGTCACTTCACCAAGCCCACCCATTGCATTAAGAATTTACTGAATGGTGAAGTAGTTACTAAATGTGGCATCTAAAATTCTTACTAAATGATTATCAAACTTTGAAAAACTGGTATCACTGGATTAAGTGCATCAATTTGTTGAACTAAAACATTTAATTGGATTTTGAATAAATGAGCAATTAATTGTTACTGTTTTGAATTTTATTGTTATTACCTTCCTTAGTGGGTTGGCAAACCACTATTCTGATTACTGATTTGTATAGGGTAGGGTAGAGGGCACTGGAGATGAGTTTATGGAACCAAGGGGACTGTGGCCTGAAAACGTTTGGGAACCACTAATCTAAATAATATAATTTCAGACATTTTAATGGTTATTCAAATACATTTTGTTGCTAATGTGGATGATTTTTTTGTTACCTTAAATTTAGCATACAATAAATCATTAAAATATTTTTAAAAACTGGGAATTCATTTTTTAAATCCTTACCAAACTTAATAGGTCCAAGTGATTGCCAAAATTTTAAAATAAATTCAACATAACACTACCATAAGGATTATAATCAGTATCATTAAGGTCCACATAACATTAAGAGAGCAAACCAGTGAAAGGTCCAAACATGATCATAAACATGAAGTTAAAAGTGTAAGGAACAGGAGAGTTATATTGTTGATGAACTGCAACATGAAGGACGGTCAAGATGTAAAATGGAATAAAATTGAATGGAGAAAAAGGAAAACAAAAATATACTTCTAGAGCTGGAAAAATACACTGGTTTAGAAATGAAACAAATTGAGGTAGCCCAAGGTTCTCTTCAGACATAATGACAGGCTATGATTTGTCATTACAGGAATGAACTTTGGATGTCCTCAGGTTTATGCCTCTTCCTTCTCCACTCATAGGTGGCTCAGATATAAGCCCTTTGGGCTTTATTTATGAAAGAAGGGAGAAGAATAGTCCAATTAAATGAATGATACTGAGGAAAGAATTGAGAAGTTTTGCAATCCCAACATACCACAGTTTGCCATCATGTTTAATTCAGACAAACTCGCCTACAAACCAGGATTCCAAATCAGGATGAAATGTCAACAAATGTGCAAGCCAAAAATTTCCAAGGCTTGGAATTACTGTGATCTGCTTTCTTTTAAGACAAACCATGGGGTTTTTTTTTACATCTGAACAAAGCCTGGGTATTTGTTGCATTCTATGCCACTTTATTTTCCAACGAATGAATCATCCATATTTTCCCTTGAATTGCTCTTTGTTATCATCTCCACATTTCAGATATATTTAATCTTCTTTTTTTTTGGTACCTCTCTAACATACTTTGAGCCATAATGGAACATTTAACCAAGGACAGCAGAAATTTTCAGTTTAGTACACAGACCACTTTGGTTTATTTATTTTATAATTTTCCTATACACTGTCAGCAGGACCATAATGTTAGTAAGTTCACCTCAGAGTTAAACACATGCATGAAGTAAGATCTACTGGGGAATATCCAACCACTCTGCTCAGCAAAGTTTGAAGCCTTCCTCTAGCCTAAGGAGTCTTCCTCCAACATAAGTGGTTCCTCATGCAGTGGAAGAATAGCTGGGTCCTCTCTACTAATTTATACAGATCTTATTTCCAATTAACAGTGCAATCCTAAGGAAAGTCATACCTTTCGAAGCCTATTGGCTTCAATGGATTTAGAAAGGTGTTACTCTCCTTAGGATTGTGCCGTAAATATCTTAGGATCAGAATCTAAACATATTAAAATGAGTTCATAAATGTTGATGTAACATTTCATTAGATTAATGACTTCAAGTCACCATGAAATAATGTCTAGTTAATGCTTTTGCATTTATTTATGTATATCGCACTTTTCTCACCAATGAAGCCCCAAAGCGGCTTACAATATCATTCTCCATACCTCCATTTTCTCACAATAAACACCCAGTGGGATAGGTTAGGCTGAGAGAATATGACTGGCTCAAGGTCATCCAGTGAGATTCTCTAGTAGAAATGGGGATTTGAACTTGGGTCTCTCAGGATACTAGTCCAACAGTGTCCACTACACCATGCCAACTCTTAAGAAAAGGTTAGAGAAATCAAATCCATCATATTTTTAGACACCTGTACTGGCTCTGATCAATCTAAACTAAAGCCTTTAACTTGCCTATATGCCTGCTTATCCCTTAAAATGCGGTATACTCAAGGCTAATTCAAATAGTTTCTCCTCTGCCTGTGGTCATTTGAAATTGGATTTACTAGCCATAAATTCAACCTAGTTATTTTCTTTTTGATGTATAAGAAGATATAATACTTAAATATTTATTTCCAGTATTTCTAAGCTGCTTTACTACAGGCACACTGATACTTTTGGCTATCTAATGCTATAATTATCTAATTTTGGTTAACCTCAACCATTTATTCAAGCTAAAGCAACAATACAATCTTGTAATAAATTCATATCTTTCTTCATTCAATTTAATAGTGAAATATGAATAAACATCACAAGGAAACTATCAAACTTATTTTAGTTTAGCCATAAAATAAGTGGTTTTATAAGAAATTTTAATTATAACTTGTTAATACACATATAAACAGCACATATTTCAATCAGACCTGATTAAAATTGGGCTCATTCTAAACACTGTCACAGTGGTTTACCTTATCACAATAATTTGTTTTATTTAAAACTAGATTTGGAGAACAGATCTGTATTAATCAGGTCTGATCAAAGAAAACAAAAGCAAATGGCGTGTGAAGCGAAATCTTGCAAGGAAATGATCTGAAAAGTGTGTTTATGAGGGTAAAGGTTCAACAGGGAAGGACTTTAAGTATGACTTATAAAGAAAGCCAATACAAGGAGGTGGTACTGTGGCCACACCAGAGTGGGCAGTGCTCTCCGTTCTGATCAGAACACTGAATGAAGGCTCCCCACACTATACTGCAGCCAAAGTGAAAAATTACCTTAGTGTTTGGATCTCCTGCTGGCTCTAAAACTAGAGGGATGTCCTGATCAGTGACCAAGCAGGGCGTAGTTATTTCCTAGAAAAAGCAACAAAACAGTTCTGGTGTGCCCTATTTCTGGCTCGTCAGTTACTGGATTCTAACAAATGCTCAGACCTTGCTCACTGGAGATAGTGCTGATAAAGGATTACCAACAGCCTGTAGGGGAAAAAACTGCCCTGACCCTTTAGCAGATGCATGATGCGATGTTAATTACCAGGAGATGCTATTTACCTCCATTCCTTGAAAAGCTTCAGCTGCCCATTTGTACATATTAAACTGGACAGCACACTTTCCCAAGCCTGTTGGTAACCCTATGCTCATAGTAAGTGGCTAAATACCGTGGATGTAGACAGATGTATAACCTTTACTTCACTGCAACACCAGGTTTATAGATGACATTAGAATCTACAGCCACACTCAGACATCACAGCAAAACAGCTGCCTGTAATAAGCAAAAACACAGGTTACTCATGTGCTCCCGCCTGCCCCCCCCCCACCCGTGTTCCAAGCATAACTGAAGGTTTCCTGATTCCAGAAGCACTGAATCAAGCTCGTTTGTTATGCTACCCAAATGCAGGTGCTGAGGAAAAGGGAGCTTGTTTCCTCTCCACAAATTGGGATTCTGGAATCTGAAATCTGCAAGCCTTCACTTGGGTTCTGTGCATGAAAACAGGAGTGGGGGAAGACAGAGGGGAGTATACAAGCAGGACAACAAAGTTGCAAGCATGCCTGTAACAGACAAAACAGAGGTCTGTTGTGATGTCTGAATGCAGCCTATGTTAGGAAGTTACCATGTCTTTGCTATATGGATGAAATAATACACGCCTTACAGGCAAAGCAAAATTTCTATACCATGTTGCTGGTTAAGTATGTCCTTGAAGACATCAGTAACTACATTCGTGACACTGAACTTTATGTGAGCTCCAGAGAGAAAAGTTATTTTATGTGGATTCTTTCCAGTTCATCAAGATAGCAATGAATAGAGTAGCTAAACATCCATTGGCTATTACTTCTATACATTAAGGTTGGCTAAATGCGGTTACTTGAGTGTGCTTATTACAATTTATGGAGAAGTGTCCATGCTGTGCAAGTACTGCTGGTATCCAGCATCATTTTAAAAAATAATGTGGCGGGACTTTATATCTCAATAGTATTTGAATTTGGAAAATTGCCACATTATTTTTATCCCAAGAAAGCCATAGAAAATAGTGTGATACTACTGCTAAAAATACCAAGACTGTCCAAGATACAAAGACTGATGAGTGTTTACTAAAACATTGTGGAAGGGTGTGGTTGTTACTGGGAAAATAATGGAAATAGAGCTGGAATATTTTGACGAGAAACCAAGAACAGCCTATATTTTCTCTAGAGAGGAAGACACATAAGGGAATATTGGGAAAAGATACAGGCAAAAGTAAGAAAATGGAGTGGCAGTATGTGAGGTTGAGCAAATGCAAAGGTGTGGGTGACAGACAATATACAATTCTAGAAAAGGTGGATCAAGGCAAAGGGTTATTTCCTGTACTCACAAATTAGCAAATCCAAGACAAAGACAAACATTCAACATCAAGTAAGGTCACTATTTATTGTCATTGCCTGTGACCACAAACTAGAAATATTTACTCGAAATCAAGTTTATCCAAGTATATGGCTTATTTTCCATAGCAAATGCAATCCACAATTTAAATTATCCACTGATAGATTATGGCTTCTGAAATGTTTTTCCAGTGCATTCTGCATGCTGTGTGTTAGCAAAGAAAACAAAACCTTAGCAGAAAATATAACTATGGGATAAGAATATTGGGAACAACTTTCAAACATTTAATTCATCAGGTAGGATCCAGAAATTCGTGATGCTTGCCCAAGCCCATCTTCTCACTTTTCCCTGGCCCAGAAACAACAAAATTGGCATGGGGGAGCTCATTTCAAAGTCGGGAAACATCAGGAAAGTTGATTCCTGGGGTTGTGAGACTCATGTGATGTAATAGTTTTGAGAGTTAGAGGGCTGCAGCAAGGGAGAAGGGTGTGGAATTTCTCCTTTCCTTGTCTTCCATCAGCACAGTTCAACTGATGGGAGAGGGAGCAATTTCGCTCTCCTCACCCTCCCCACTTCACCTTACTGACTTGCTTGGCTATTATCCACATGGGTCCCACCAACCCAGGAATCAAGTTTCCCAGGGTCAGAAATGGCTGATGAGGTGAGGAGAATGTGGGGAATATCTATGACCATCACTGGATCCCACCCAACATCTTTACTAGCGGCAGCAGATCTCAGAAGATTATGAAGGATTTTAAACTGTCATATGTGATGTTGAACTTCCTGTAAGTCCCAAGGGTAAAGTTTATTTTATGCATCCTGGCAATCTGGAATGAGCTTCCCCCAAGACATCTGCCTGGCACCTGATGTGCTCCTACTGCCAGATAAAGAGTTTCTTGTTTTCCTGGGTTTTCTTTTGAACATGACTTTTTCTGTTGTTGTTGTTGTTGTTGTTGATTTCACAGCTTACTTTGTTAGGCAATTTATATGTTTTTAAGGCGTTCCCCTATTACTCTGGTGTTTCATTTGTTCTGTTTGTGTTTAACTTGGCTGCTTCACATATATGCTTTCATGTGGACTGTAGGGAGCTGTTCACAGATGATCTTAATTGCCATCTATGCTTCTATTCTTCTACTTTTCTTGATGTGAGTTTGGGTGGGGTTGTAATATGTTTCATATTTTATTATGCTGCCCCAAGAGTCTTTGGGCTGTAGGGTGAGATACAAATTGTTCAAGCAAACAAAACAAACAATGAGCTACCCGGGAAGCCTGGTGTAACTATATATTTTACTTTGTCAATTGGAAATATGACTACCTTCATATATTTATGAAATAGTGGCTATATCTCTATAATTGGTCCAAAAGGTCCTGAATTCTATAGGTATGATGAAATATGGAAGATGTCTTTTCACACAAAATTTCTAGCACTGCTTTAAAAAGTATTACAATGTTTTCATCTGAAAGTAGTTTGTATCATCAGCAATTTGTTATTATGATTTTATTTTGCTCTTTATTTATCACATAACGATACAGAAAGAGCAGTGAAAAGAATATAAACAAAACGGTCCCAACACTGTAAATGTCACCTTCTTTCATTTTAAAAATATAGATATGTTGTCATTACAAAGACTATTTTAGTTTTTGTACATCTTTACTGGGTGTTAAAAGCAGTAAAGCTACACAAATACAGAATTACAACATTTCTAGCTCTTTTTTGACACCATCTCAAGTTGTACACAAGATATTTCCTTACATGTATATGGAGAAATTATCACAAACAAATATTATTGTTTCTTCTTTGAAGACACACTAACATTCAGAATTTTACACTTGCATCAGTAATCTAATTTGTGGATGGCCCTTCTATCCATAAGCATACTTCTTCTCATCCAAAATATTTTAATATCTCTATATTATTAAAAAAATTACTTTATTCCAGTGACTTCATACACAGGAACGTA
The DNA here is from genome assembly GCF_029931775.1 of Euleptes europaea. Lineage (NCBI taxonomy): Eukaryota > Metazoa > Chordata > Lepidosauria > Squamata > Sphaerodactylidae > Euleptes > Euleptes europaea. The sequence continues at coordinate 24,955,235 of NC_079318.1, forward strand.
TGTGTGTTCTTGAGTGCCTACACAGCTCTGAAACAGTATGTTTATCCTATGTTTTATAAATACATTCTATAAATCTCATTTATAAAACATTTTTGTGTTGAAGATTTTATCTCATCAGACAGTACAGGCAAAGACAGGGTTAACCTTACAAAAACAGTAATCCTAACCCTATTGAAGCCAATGGCAAAACCCCATTAACTTCATTCATTCAAGATTGTACCTCGGTTTTGTAAAACCTCTGATGCTGTATAATCTTTAGCCATCCTTAATGTTTTGAGGTATTCTGAACAAGTATATTGATGTACATTTTCAAACATTAATTCTATTTTCTGAGTACTGCAGTCTTTTCTATCTGCATAAAAGTGATACTACATAAAAGGAGATTAAACATATTGAATTTGTGACCTATGATGGTTGAAAAAATGAAAATATACCCCCCCTGCATTTTCACGTGCATATGCTTACAAATTATGAGGGTAGATTAGAGTTGACAACACTGGTTTGGGAAATTCCTGGAGATTCTGATGGTGGAGAGTGGGAACGGGAGGGTTTGGGAACGACCTCAGCAAGATGTAATGCCTTAGGGTTCACCCTCCAAAGCAACCCATGTTCTCCAGGGGAACTTATCTCTGCCGTCTAGAAATCAGCCGGAATTCAGGAGATCACCAGGCCCCTCCCAGAAGTTGGCAAACCTAAACTAGATTAAACTTGATTTTCAAACCAAAAATGTTTAACTTTCCAGAAATATTGGACTGATGAATAAGGCATGTACTGTAAATTAAAAAGTTTAACATTGTATTTTAGTAACATACAATGACCAAATTAAATCATAATCACAGTTTCTAAGAACTATTCATAACAATTTGACAAAAGACTGCAAAAACAGAACAAAAAACCTTGCCATAAAAGATCACATTCCAAAAATTAATTTAAGGAGACATACCTGTTGCCTATTGCTTGGCATATAGGGAAGCATAGTTGACACATGAAACATTATTTCATAATCTTTGTAGGTAGTGTAAAGGGAATGAGTTCCAGTTGAATCAGCTGAAAATGAATATGGTTAAGTGGATCAGCAAAAATAATATCAGTACAGTACACAAATGAAACCATGCCAAGTTTCCATTTTCAATTCTAGAAAATATGACCCTAATTCAAAACAGATCCAAACCAATCTATCTGATGTTATAAAAATCGCTCCTCAGCTCATACATCCTACTTTGTACTTATAATTTGGTAGTCTCAACAGGTCGCCTGTGGCAATTAAAAATTAGCTACAGGTAAATAAGTATAACCACAGCTAGGGCTGTCGATTCGGTTCATCCCAAACTGAAAAACAGCCGAATTTTCCCCGATTCGGCGGTTTCTACTTCGGATAGAACCTAAGTCAAAAAAGGTGGGGAAACAATGAGCCGAACTCAGTGAGTTCGGGTGGACGCCGAAAAAATTTGTGCAAATTCGGCGCCCCCGAAGGAGCATTCTCCTGTGGCCAATTGGTGGCCAAGCTGGGTCTTCTTCTGGCCAATCAGTTGCGGGTGAGTGCGTGAGCCCAGCCACTGCACGGCCCGGGGAGAGAAAGAAAGAGCATCTGGGTGTGTGTGAGAGAGATCCCCATGGGGGGGTGCACTTTTTTTTTTTTGTCGACTTGCCTTTCAGTCAGACTCCCAGGCTGGGGTAATGGTACGGCCCAAGTGCTGAGGCAACCAGACCCCTGGGCCACAGATGAAGTTGGCAACTGATGAAAACAGCAGAAAGCACAGTCCCACACAGAGGCAATCAAACCCACCCCACTTTGGCTTCCCCCCTCACACACACACACAGAATCTGCTTCCGAACACACACACACAGGAAAAAAGTTATAGATAAAAGCCCCAAAATGGGTCAAACTGTGGATGTCTTCTCTTCCAGCAGAAGCAGGGGTCAGAAGGAGTAACCCACACTCGCTTCCAGCAAGCAGCAGCAGCTGCTCAGGATCTCTCACGACTCTGGCCATTTATGCACGGGAGGTTTTGCCTTGGATTTGCCACTCTGTAGAGATGCGCATTAAGGATTGCCTGCTCCCATTCATCCCAATGGGCAAATGGGGGGGACTCCATATCTTGGGACTCTCTCACACACACACAGAGAGACGCTCTTTCTTTCTCTCCCCGGGCTGCACAGCGGCAGGGCTCACACCCGGGACCTTCTGACCCAATCTTTACAAAACCTGGGGGTTCTTGCAAGAAGAGTCCCCTCAAGCTACTCTGAAAGTTTGGGACCTCTACCCCAAAAAATGCCCCCCGGAGCCACGGAAAACCACGAATGTGCTTTAAATGGCTTTATTCGGCCCAATTTATTCCCGAACTCCGAATCTCATGCCGAATTGCACGGATCCATATCGGGGGAGTTCGGACTTCAGCATTTCCCAAATTAAAATGGGCCAAATCTTGCAGAATCCGAATTTTACCGAATTTGTTTTTCAACAGCCCTAATCACAGCACTAATACACATATAGCCTACACCTTACCTTTCATTACTTCTCTAGTCAGGGAACCAGGAGCTTCTCGTAGTTACTACATCTGGCCTCTCTGGCTACACTCAGATGTCACAGTAAAGTGTTAAAACCAGAGTTTATTGTACAAAGCCTGCTTAGTCTACCAGATGTGCATAGCAGACTACAATTTGTTCATAAAAGCCCATTTAGTATACTGCTTGTCACCTTTTCTGCCTCCAAGCAAATTCCCGGGATGTCATCCAGAGTTCCTTCTCATTACCAGATTGCTGGTAAAGCATCACTATGTGTGTATCCTAGCTGCTTCACTTCATTCTTGAACTTTTAACTTTCAGGTTTTGTAAGTCCTCCTCCTCCTTCTGGAGAGTCAGCACATCACGTCTTGGTGTGTCATCACATAGTGTATGTGTTTGTGTGTGGGGGGGGGGACAGAAGGCAGAGAAAAGGAGGGATAGAGTGTCCTCAGAAAGCACCATCTATAGTTGTACAGCTGGAGCAGTAAAATTTTCTGTTACTCTCTGCTTTCAGCTGTTACTCTCTGCTTCCAAAACAAAGTAGAATTTCTGCATTCAGATATCACTACAAGCTAGAGTTAACAAGCCAGGCATAAATCATAGTTTACAATTCCAATTAAGTAACATCAAAACACACCATCAGGATTCATAAAAGGTACTTGTTTTGGCAAACATAGATTCTTCCTTTACTACTTTTTTTGTTTCATTCAAACTTACTTTTATTATCTAGTTGAGCTCTGTATTTATTAAAGCCTTTCAGCCGTACTCTCTGACCAAGGAGATCAAGGAATTCTTCAAAAGCAGGTCCTGCTGTCTCATTGTTATACATCTCTTCCTCTGTGCTTTGGCCTGCTTTGCAATACAGGATCCCAATCTTGTGCTGGAAACTCAGCTGAAATATGAGAAATAAAGGTCAGAGGGGAAAGTCAGTCGAACACAAAGTTCTTGTCATTAAAAGCCTTTACAGCTGCATTTTGTTCCTATTATAACGGGTATGCTTTCCTTTTTTAAAAAAGCTTAGAAAAGTCTAAAAGGTGGAAAGGTCAGAGTAATTTATACACTACATATAACAAAAAGTACAAAAAAAATAAAGATTATGGATTGTATTCACATTATGAGATTATAACTTGGAAATACTTTATTTCAACATGCCCAACTCTACAACAGAGGTAGAGTTTAATATACACAGATTTTTCTCTTTCCTTTTAAAGGTCGGTTATGCATGATCAGTTTAGCCTCCTTCATTCCGTTTCAGCCAGGATCAAGTTTTTGAAAATGCACGTTACCTCATTCCTTTTTGGCTCAACCCCATTTCAACCTTAAACGAACTTGGCTTTTCCCATTCCTCTTCTTGCCCGAGTCAAACGATCTTTCCTAGCTCATACCAGATTCAGAGAGCGTGCATATGTTTTCCTCACGCTGAGCTTCCTCCCGCCCCTTTCCCAATCCCGCTTCTGTTTGCTGATAGCCATACAGGGGAAGCAGCAAAGATTGGCTTCTCTCACAGCCAATCAAGAAGAAGTGTGTAAAGAGGCAGCGATTCAATTGCTTCCTGCTTCCTGGGAGCTCTTTCTGGGAGAAAGAAAGGCTTTTTTAAAACAAGGCTTGGATTTCACCCCCCCCCCTTCAAATGGTTTCATTTATTGTTTTTTGTTCTTAAAATGCTTTTTTATGTGGCAGTTGGGTCTGTGGGGAAGGAAATGTTCTCTCACGAGGTGAGCCAATCACAGACCAGTAATTAAAGGGGTGGGACTTGATTTGAACTTGGGAGACTGCTTTTCTGTATTCATGCCTCCGATTTGCACACAGTTTATTCCCTGATCATTCAAGCCAAAGCATACAGTTTTCCCCAACCCAGGTTGCTTTGATCCTGCCTGAAACGGGGAATAATGAAGGGTAAAGTAAGAAAGCATAATCGGCCAAACTCAATATAATGTGTCTCTTTGTTCACGGAAAACATATAGCCATCTGAGGGCTTGTCCTCATGATGCTACAAGGCCATTATCTCAGCTGATGTGACAAATGTGGGTGGGGGTAGGGATGTCAGCCCTTGGCTGGCAACCCTCAGGAGCATTAGGGGGCATAGACTTCTTGGAAGTGATGTCAGGATGCTATAGGAATTTCAAATATCGCTATGGCAAAAGAAGAGAGATTCTTTTTGACGTTCCTAGCATGTCATGGCATCACTTCCATTGAGTGAGGGAGGGGGACAAGGAGATTCACTGGGAGGTTTCCAACCATTACCAAGTAAGTGGCAACCCTAGCTGGGAGGTTGGCCCACTAGGAAGAGTAAGAAGAGGAACCAGGAAGATATTCAGAAGATGTGGAAACTAAAACAGAATACACTGAAGAGACAGACAGGCCTGATAACAGAGTATTAGAATTATGGGTTTTAACAGTTAAACTATATTTATTGTATATTGGTAGATTCAGATTATTTAAGGCCCTTAGTCAGATAAAATTACAGACAACAGTTTACAGTCCAAGTCTTAATTCACTTAAAATATCAACCAGATTACCTCTACCATTCGGGCTAAGAGAATACTCTATGACGACGTATTTTCATTGCTGCCGTACAAAATGTTGTGACCTGAGAGGTAATATATTGGTATATTGGAAATTGTAGTAATATGATGTTTGATGATGTAACCACTCTGAGCTTGGCTTTGACCGGAATAAATCCAAAAATAAATCAAATCAAATAAATATAGAAAAAAACAGAATGCTTCTTGGACAGCTAAATTAGCAAGACATGGTTACCCATACTGGTATTCACACACTATAGCCATACATATTGCCCAATGAGTTGATGTCACTTCTGGCACAACCAGAAATGACATCACTGCGTTGCTGGCGGCACTCTGGCAATTAGTGAGAATTCTATGGTTAAACCATAGTGCCATCCACGTGTTGCTGGTAACATTCTGGTATTAACCCAAACTCTATGGTTAAACCATAGAGTTTGGGTTAATACCAGAATGTTACCAGCAACACGTGGATGGCACTTCTAGTGACCAAAAAGTGATGTTATTACATTACTGGTGAGGGCCCACTTCAGGAGGAGAGTCTCCCATAGGTTGCCAGCTTCATGCTGGCAACCCTGGATGGGAATAAAGTAGCTAATTAACACAGGAAAAATTCTATTAGATGTCTAGTTGAAACAGCAATTGATTTTTTTTATTTTCTTGTATAGTGCAATCTGTGGGTATGCTATATATTTGTAGTTCTCCATATTGTGATGTTCTAAACTTTTACCAGGTGTCCCATGGTGCAGAGGGGTAAGCTGCAGTACTGCAATCCAAGTTCTGCTCATGACCTGAGTTTGATCTCAATGGAAGTCGGTTTCAGGTAGCCGGCTCAAGGTTGACTCAGCCTTCCATCCTTCCGAGGTTGGTAAAATGAGTACCCAGCTTGCTGGGGGTAAAGTGTAGACGACTGGGGAAGGCAATGGCAAGCCAACCCGTAAACACAGTCTACCTAGTAAAAGTCAGGATGTGACATCACCCCATGGGTCAATAATGACCCAGTGCTTGCACAGGGGACTACCTTTACCTTTAAACTTTTACAAGAAACTGCTTACTACTTTTTAATTTTATTTATTTATTTCAATTTATATCCCGCCCTCTCACTGCAAAGCGGGTTTACAGCAGCTAACAACAATTAATAAAATACATTTCACAATAAATTATGATAAATACAACAAATATCATTTAAAACATTGTAAAACACATACAATAAAATACAAGTATCGTATTGGCCGGCGTATAAGACGACTTTTTAACCCAGGAAAATCTTCTCAAAAGTCGGGAGTCGTCTTATACTCCGGGTGTCGTCTTATAGGGTGGGTGCTGAAACTTCCGAGTCGGACTGGAGAATCTGCCTGGGGAGCCGCCTCCACTCTGTCCATGTCCGCCGGAGGAGGGAGGGGAGGCAAGCCCGGCAAGGGCGCTCGCTGCCCGGCTGGGAGTTGGAGCCAGGCGCGCCGGGGCGCATGGAGGGAAGCGCTCGGCCGCGCTACGGCGGCAGCGAAAGGCAGGCAGGCATGCAGGCAGGCGGCTGGCTGGCCGGGGCGGCCGCTCTCCCCGCGTCCATCTCCGCCTCCTGGCTCCTGCCCACCTGCTCCAGTGTCGCGACTGCAGCCGCGCCGCGCTCCAGCCCAGACTGAGGGTGGTTCGGGGCTGAGCAAATGCGGGCGGGCTGCATGCTCCTCCTCCTCCTCGGCCGCCCCTGCCTCCCTCCCTCCCCGCCTCCCTCCCCGCCTGAGCGTTGGTGCGTCTGGCTCCGCTCTTGCAGCGCGGCCAAGAATGTGACCAACTCCCCAGGCGGGGCTCTTCCAGGAACAGGCACCGCCTCCCCCCGGCCCGGCTCGGCTCCCGGCCCTTGTGCAAAAGGCGAGCGAAGGGGGGCGGCAGGGGAGCGCGCAAGAGGCGGGCCTTGGCTGAGGAGGAGTATATCTCAAACTCTATATTTTAACTGGAAAAGTTGGGGGTCGTTTTATACGCCCAGTCGTCTTATACGCCGGACAATACGGTAATACCATATTGCAATATGAATACATAAATTATTTTGTAACAGATAGATTAATGTTGAGATAGTTTAATGTCCCGAGCAATTAGTTTAATGTTCCGAAGCTAAGTTACTATGGGTAATTGTTTTGAAATTCTCAGTTCTACAAAGCACAGGCTGAAGTCTGTTGCACTCAGGATAACAAAATATTTCAGTAAGATCACACATGGTCACACAAGTACAGGCAATGCGGTGTATTACCTACCCCTTGTTCATCCAGTTTAAGCAGCTGTTCAGAGACTTTGGGTGAGTTGGAAGCTTGCCTCAGGCACTGAATGCTCAGTTCTGGTATTACATATTCCAATACTTCCTTAAGAGGCAGGCCTCGTGCTGTGCCATGTCTAGCAGTCGAGGGAATAGCATCTTCTAAAATTGCTCCTCTCAGTGTTGTAAGCTACAAGGAAAGTGAAAGTCTAAATAATTATAATTCTAACCCTACACTAGCACAGTCTGCAGAAAGTGAAAGGGAGACACACTTGCTTAATTCATTGTTGTATTGTGTAAAAGCTAGAAGGCAACCTCAAAACTAAATAAAAAATAGATATGTTTAAAAGAGCAAGTTCAAAAAAGGGGTTTAACAACTTAAATAAAGGCAACACTGAATTACCAGTATTCTGTACTACATTTTAGCCCTTCAGTCACTCATAAGTGACGTATTTTCAGCACAAGCATAGCAATGAACAAGATATCACCCATGGTCCGACTGACTTGAAACTTGGGGGTTCTTTAGTGAATGGGTAGCACTAACTCTGCTGTCATTTTGGTGCAACTGGTTGAAAAACAGCCACTCCAGTCCTCCCAAAAGTCCCCCCTTCCTCACTTTGTGGCAGGAAACAAAGAACAGACAAATAACAAGAAAAGACAGCAAATGTTTTCAGCAGAAATATATTATTTTTTAAAAAAAATTGTCAGTCAGTCACTGTAAGAGTAGGGAAATGAAATGAATGCAAACATTTAATGTTGGTGGCCGGCGTCATTTTCCCCCAACAGGAAATAGTGGAAAGAACTGCACCTATACTGAGGCAATTACTTCAGGGGTCTGAAATATCAAGCCTCTTGGTCCAATTCACTGAAACTTGGGGGAGGGGTCTTTAGATTAGAGGGAAGACTAAATTCTGTGCAAACTTGATGCCATTATCTTTATAAACAGCTGCCCAGACTCTCCAATTGATGGCCCCATTGAAAATAATGGTCCTGAAGTACCTTAACCCAAAAACAAGATGGATTTGAATGTCCTACAATGCAATTATAGCAATGCCCTATACAAATATAAGCAATTGGGGGGATTCCTCCCTGAACCCTGGATTTAAAAGCACAATCGTTTTTTCTTGGTGTCCACCCCTACATAACATGACACCTGAATGCAACCTATATGCATTAGCCACTAAAATTTGAGAATTGCAACAACAAAAAATCACAAATATTCATCACAAAGAAGATGCTAAATCTGGGCTGTCTGATGCATTAATAACAGCAGAAGAAATGGAGCAAAAATTAATCACAAATAACAATAAAACAAATTTTAAAACGTGCTTGGTTAAATCCAAATAAGTACAGTAAAAAACAAAACTAAAAAAAAGACCCCATTTGTTTTGTGCAATCAAATAGCTTACTATTGCTCTACAAAGAACACTGTTAAGCTGGGATTTCTAAGTATGTATACATACAACAACACTGTATATAAATCTGTTGTAAAAGGTGTTGATTTTTGTTAATAGGTCAAAGTAATTATCTGGCCCCTCCTTTCCTTTTTGGCTCTCCATAAAATTCTTGTTCCAAACTTCCTGCCAAACTTGCCTTACACTTTCATGATGCTCTTCTGTCAAGCATCTTTACCTACCTTCTGTCTGCTTGCTGCCTCTGCTTTGAGAAGTGCTCCTATTCCCTGCAGCTCCATTCTTTACTTAGAAGCTAACAAGTGAGGGAAATGAATTTCTCAAACTAAAAACAGCTAGACAAGAGATCCAGTACATATTGATTTTGTTCGAACCATCTATTTATCAGCCCATCCACAAAGTATTTTAAACTACTGCTAGGCAAAACAGGCAACTATCAATCCACTGATGTTCTACAAGGTGTCAGACAATATGAAAATTATATGCACAATTAAATGAATGACTATTATAGGCTTCAGAAGGCATTTGCACATGTTATAGAGGCAAGCACAAAGAGGCATGGAAACAGCAACTGATTCAAGCTTAAGTGAACATAAAAGAGCCTCAAGAGAATCAGATAAAACGTTGATCTAGTCCAGCATCCTGATTCACATACTAGCCAAGCATTTGCCTGGAGGAAGCCCACAAGCCAGACATTAAGCCAGTAACCCCGTCTGCTGTTGCTCTCTCTGATAATTGGATTCAGAGACATACTGCCTCTGAAAAGGAAGTTTCATTTAGCTATTGTAGCTAATAGTTATTGACAGACTTAGGATGAATGTCTATTCTCTTTAAGAATATCAAAGCTAATGGCTATGTATGGGGTATTGCTAGATCACTACAGTGATAATCTATTTCAACAATGTCCTAGTTCTCAGGTTTCACCTGTTTTTGGTTTTTAGGTATTAGGACTTTTGTTGTGGACTTGTAAGGGGAAATATACCGCTTGCATCTTTCCCCTTCTAACTCTGCAATGAAGAGATAGACTGCAATGAAGAGATAGTTTAAAATGAAAGGAGAAATGAAGGCCTAAGAGGGCTGGGACAAGGAAAAGGGGATAGATCCACCATGTAGAAGACCCACACTGCAGCTTCACAGAATCAGCAGCCACAGCAGCAATGCAGAAGTGACTGGAAATTGTCTGTCCGTGGAAAACTCCATAGAGAACTTTTCTGGGCCTATCCTCAGTTTAATATTTATGTTATTATTCAGGAGAGCACTTTTACAAATGTAATAGGGCTGTATTATAACGGAATGGTCAGGCTGATGCTTTAATAAAGGCAAAGGGACTATTGTGTATAGTATGTACTAATCTTATTACATTGCTTATTGGATGTCCCATCCTGTTGATTGCATTGATTTACACTGCCTAATCCATCTTGTGTCTGAGTGAAAAAGGGGGTCTATAAACAACATAAATAAATTTAATTGTGTGACTCAGAGTTCTAGTGTTATGTGAGGGGGAGAAAAAGATCTTCATAACAATTTTTGCCACACCCTGCATAATTTCGTAAATTGCTACCATGTTTCCATTATTCATCTAGTGGAATATAACTCTGGTACCAGAAATTGAATGGCATCCATAATGACAATCTAGAGTCCCAAACTAGTAGACCAAGAATCAGTCACTGGTACAAGCACATGTGTCATGGAATTCAGATCATTGCTCCATGGAATGAAAAAAAAATGTGGAAGGACTTGAATATGTTGGCAAGTCATGTTTTTGAAATTAGTTTTTCCCCAAATCTTATACCTGAAAGCTGAAATGTTCAAGGTTCTCAAGGATAATATAATGCAATGAGTGCTTGAAAAAATATCAATTACACCTCACATTCCCAAATACCTTCACTCTTAATGGTTCACACTGTGTGTGTGTGTGTGTGTGTGTGTGTGTGTTAACTGCCATCAAGTCACTTCCGACTCATGGAAACCCTATGAATCAATGTCCTCCAAAATGTCCTATAGTTAACAGCCTTGCTCAGGTTTTGCAAACTGAGGGCTGTGAATTCCTTTATAGAATCAATCCTTCTCATGTTGGGTCTTCCTCTTTCCCTGCTGCCTTCCACTTTTCATAGCATGATTGTCTTTTCCAGTGACTCTTGCCTTCTCATAATGTGGCCAAAATATGATAGTTTCGTCATTTTAGCTTCTCAGGTTTGATCTGATCTACAACCTACTTATTAGTCTTTTTGGTGGTCCACGGTATCTGTAAAATTCTCCTCTGACACAACATTTCAAATGAATCAACTTTTCTCCTGACAGCTTTCTTCATTGTCCAACTTTCACACTCATACACAGTAATAGGGAATACTATGGCATGAATTAACTTGATCTTGGTTGCCAGTGACACATCCTTAAAGAATCTTTTCTAGCTCCTCCATGGCTGCCCTTCTCAGTCTCAATCTCCTTCGGATGTCTTGGTTGCAGTCTCACTTTTGGTTAATGATGGGAGTCACATTAGCAAAAGGAATTATTCCCAACTCCTACAACAGGGGACTAGCATTTCACTTTCACTTGCCAAGTCTGCAGTAAACTATAAAACCTGGATATCCATATAGAGGGGATCTGTGTCCCCTACTGCTTTGATAGGGGCCATAAATCACCAATTTTTTCCTGTCTTGCTAAGCAAGAAAATTATCCTGGGGTTTTGTTTTCTCATTTAACTCATTGCACTCTCATTTATAGTCTTTAACAGCTTAAACATTTCGGATTCCACATCAGATTTTAAGAGGTACTGAAACCAATCTTTGGAATGTACTCAACGGCTCTTTGTATGGTACTTTATGTACACATATGAGTAGTACCATCCTGTCCTCAGATATAGGCACATGTGGAGAAAGGATATAGTCAGGCCAACAGCAGTTTTCATTATTGCACTGGCACTTTTTCCAGGTACCACAAATCATAAGAAATGCTGCCAGCCACACCCATAATTAAACAGCTCATACAATGTGTTTCTCCAATCAAGTTCTTGCATGTTCACTGCCCACATGCAACAAATAAATAGAGGGAGAGATGTGGAATTAAAGCTCTGTGAATGTACTACTTTTTTTTACCACCCCAATTCAGGAACAGTATAGAAACCCTACCTCGCTTGTTCTGAATACTACACGGTAGTTGTATTGTGAACCTTCTTTCTCCTTTGCATCTTCAAACTTTTCCCTTCGGATGCTGACTGCTACTGGTCCTAAATTTTCATCCGTTCCAAAGTAGTTTTGATGCTCTGTAGTGCATGAAGAGGACAATATAACAAAAAATAGTGCATGAAGAGGACAAGATAACAAAAAAGCATTAGACTCATTTGTCAGATACATTTTGGTAGTGACAATCAGAAACTCTCCTTTGTGTTTGTCATCTTCTTTTATTATGTCTGATAAACTGGCAAGATATCACACCTAAGAACAAAAATGAGTCAAGTCCAGACATTTGTTCAACACAGATTTGTTTCTCAGTTGAAAAGATCACATTACAAAAATACAAAAGACTAAAATCACATAGCTTCTCACAAGGATTAAACACTGCAATAATACTATAGCTTCCCCATTTTTGAGGGGCTGGAGCTCACAGAGCTGCTGATTCCACAGTCACCTAGCTACCACATCACCTGAGAGCACTACGTAGAAAACATGTTATTTGTTGCTAGGAATGAATAATTCAGCACTCAGAAACTGTCTGAGTTACACCAAGGAGATACTGTTCTAATGCAGTCATCATAGTCACCTCAATATAAAATTGAACAGATTTTCACCATTTTTCCAAGGCAGAGGAAATAATCTGAAACGCGCTATCTTTTGTAAGCAGTCCTGCTTCAGGAGACAAAGGATGGACATAGCTTCCTTTATGAAGTTCCTTTTTGGGGCTACCCAACGCCTATAATGATAAGGATGTTTGGCCCACATGTATCATTGGTCCTTCTCTCTCCTATCAGAGAACGGCAGCTACTCACTCATGGGCAACAGCATTCCAGGACACCGATGTGGCAGTTAAACCTGTGCTCGGTCTGATAATTCCATTGTATGAAGCAAGTTTTGCTCCACTGTCAATTGAGTGCAAATTGCAACTTAGTGACTTTGTCCCACAGGTATCAAAGAGTCTCTGAAACCCAAGCCAGCACATACCTGCATGGCTTGCTAGAGTGCCAATGAATGATAGAAATGGTTTTTTAGGGGTGTACACTAGAAAAATTATCATTTCAATTCTGTTTCATAATTTAAGAAAAGGAAGGTGTATCAATTTTAAGAAATCTCAGAAATGTCTTATTGTGAAGGCTCATCAGGTTCCATTTAACTTTTAATTAAGAGCATACAGATGTTTTCACACAAAAATCTGACATACACTGGATGTTCGTCCACCCTTTTCCAAATTCCCTTTGAGCCCCTGCTCTATGGGGGAAGATGGGGAAGACAGCTCCCCCTCCCCAGAGGACTAGTTTGGCCAACCACTCCTCCCACCCTTTTTCGAATTTAAAATTTTAAAAAATGAGTTTTAAAAAACTCTCTAAGTACTCCCACCACCTTACCATGAATGAATGGACCCTCATAGTCCAGCTGGTTCTTTATTTTACTAAGGGCCTTGAACTTGCATCTAATCCAAAAAGCTACAGCAATCAGGGTAACTGCCATTATGACTTGTAACAACAGTATTACATTTTGTCCTAATGCAGACACAGCCTATGTAAATTACAGCTGAGTTTTTCCCATTTCCTCACAGATGTCACATCAAGCATACATGCACAGAGATAGACGTCACACACATGCAGAGTTCCCATAGGCCTCAGAAACTGGAGAAAGATAGTTCCTTTGGGAAGTAATTCATCCCTTCCCCACTGACTGCAGCCTGTATCATCACAGTGCCTTGGAGGGAGGACCCTGACAGTAGCTTCAGCAGCTGCTCAATTCTGGACTGTGAGCCTTTTGAGCAACTCACCAAGCATTCCTGAACTTAACCCCCAAACCATGTCAACTGTAGTACTTAACACAGGAAGCACCTACCAACAGTGTGTTGGTTCCAAACAACAAAAAGACTCCAACTTGTAGAGCTGTTTGGTAATTGAACCTGACCATCACACAAACTAGAGAACATCAAACAGAAGAAACAAAATGTACAGCAGCAAGAGAGTCACAGCATAGCCACATGATGAGGGCTGGATCTAGGGGGCGAGAGGGGCAATGGCCCTGGGTGGCGCAAGCACTGCTGTTCCTGCATTGGGATTTCCATGCCGTACAAGAGACTCATCAGTGTGTGAACTTGGATGGGAAAGAGAGAGCCTTGAAAAGGCTGGTTGTTGTACATCCCCTCCTTTTCACTTGGGGGGGGGGGACCGCAAACATGTGGAAAGGGAGTAAAGAGGGATGTGAAGGAATTACAAATCTCTCCAGATTGATTGGTTTCCAGTTTCATTTTTAGTGCTCTCCAGAGAAGAGGGGGTGGGGGGAAAAGAGAGAGATGTAGAGCTGGGCTTGCTGCTTGGCTGCCCAGAACTTTGAATGTAGAACTCTCACTTTGCAGTAGCACAACATTCCAAGGCTTTCCCAGCCTCCTGGCTCTCTTGAGGCCACTCGCATGCTTAGCTTATTTAGGTGTAAGCCCCTCTGAATTCAATTGGCTCTGCTTCTGGGTAAATATGCAGGGGTGAGGCGACGTTCAGGGCTCTTGGTGTAAAAACTCTTTGCAGGGGCATCAATCCAAAGAAAAAGCACCATTCAACAGGCAAAGTTCAGCAAGTCCCCCGCTCCCTGCCACCATTGCATCTGTTGAATCTGTGCCTGTAATTTGCAGCCAGTATTGTTTTGTTGTCACAACAAAAGTGGGGGTGGCTAGGAGATATGGCAGACTCTGACCAGTTACTTGAGAGTGAAATGCCATTGAATTCAAGGGAGGTGCTGGTAAGAAAGCATGCATAGGATCAGAAGGTGGCTTTCCTTACTAGGAAGTAAGTGCCACTCAAATCATCAAGAGTTACTTCTGAGAAAACAGGTTCCATGACTTCCATGGCCTCTATTCAGGTGAATACCTTAAAATGCATAAAGCGAACAAAACCAAACAAACAAAGCAAAACCCAGGCTGTGTAAAGGATATTGCATATGAAGCCCAAGCAATTATGCTTACTCAAAAGTAAGTCCTACTGTCCAATGGGGCTTGCTCCCAGGTAAAAGTGTTCACTGAATTAAGAGCTCGGTTCTGCAAAGCTAGAAGTCGATCACCACAAGGGAAAGTTTGCATGAGGATTGTAGAAATTGCATGTATTAATAACAAATATAGGCGTCTTATAATAAAATAGCCATAACGCGACAGAAAAAGCAAACTTACTACATGATTTCTGCAATCAGCTCTTCAAACCGAAGAGCAGTTCCCAGGATAAGACGTAGGGTGGGGTTACTATCAGTGCAATCCTAAACAGTCACTCCAGTCTAACCTCATTCATTTCAGTGGGCTTAGATTGCAATAACTCTGCATAGGATTGTGCTGTATGTCTGCTCTGAGTAATTTTAAAGTAAAGGTCACATTTTCTCCAGTCTTGCAAATCAGCCTTTCATTTAAGCTTTCAGCTCCCCCTCCCATGCTCATTTGTTTGCTCCTTTCCCCCCAATCAGAGGCAAGCGGGATCAGGGGTGGGGCACCTTAGAGAGGAGGAAATGGAGCAGGCGGCATGGCACAGAATGCCCAAAACTCGCACTTGTTAAAGTAAAAAGTCAGCATGTTAGAGCATGTTAGCCCTACCCACTTGATGAGGTGCTTGCTTTCTACATGGGGGGTGTTTTATTGTAGGTATCCCTGACTTGCAGGCTAAAGTGGTATAGGACATTCTGCCACCTTGTTTAGTTTGCAATATTGGCTGAGGGCAGATCTATGTACTTGCTTTAAGAACTTGAGTCCTCATCTCTAAATCTGCCTGCCAGCAAGCAAGGCCTACTTAACCCCATGTTGTTCTATTCATTTTGTTTAGTTACAAAAATCTGTATCCTGCCTTGCTGCCCTTACAAGGGTTGCCAAGGCAGCTGACATTTTAAAACATACATGATAAACCATTAAAATCAACCCTCTTCCCAAACACACATTATTACAACAAATACGTACAAAACACAAAAAAAGCAAAACATTGGCTGAAAGGAGGAATAATTGAGGGAACAGCAAACAAACCAACAGCAAAGTTTCTTGATGCTACAAGCACTGCAGGATTGTCAGCCCCCGCTAACACTCCAAAGCAATGTAGTCTGTGACCCCCCCTCCCCCTCAAAACCACAGGACTGACAAATTGGAAGAAGAAAAAAATTTATATAACATATGGAGGGCGTCTTTTGTACTTTTGCCCCCCTTCAAAACAAAAAGTACATCTGACCCTGCACATGATGACTGCGAACATTTGACAGCACCTGCATTCACGGTACAAACTGCAAACTAAACAAACCATGCCCTCATAATATAGCTTATGGCCAAACAGAGAAAAGAGGTAGGGGTTCCCTTTCTTCCCCACCCTGACTCTAAGAAGGAAGAAGGCTGGCAGAACAAAGCACCACTTCAGGAAGGCCAACAGTTCAACACTCCAGGGGAGCAAACATGAATCCACTCACTCTTGTGCACTGGTGGGAGGGCAGAAGAGGAATGACTGAGCCACTAGAGACACTTCAGGCCCCACATTCTCTTTCCTGGATGAGTACCTCAGTGGATTTATCTCCAGTGGCTTGTAAAACTCTGCAAGGTAATCCCTCACCACTGGCTCCCCCTAATCTTCCCTCATGAATCACATGTTTCCATTGCTGCCAACTGTCTCTCTGATGGCCATGAACCGCAAGGCCTGCCCAGCAGTGGTAAAGGGAGCAGAAGGGCCAGGTTAGGGAGCCTTCTATACCCTTTGCTTGTTCCACCATGCTTCTTTAGGCCTGCAAATCCTTAACATACTGAAGAAGTGAGCTGTGACTCATGAAAGCTCATACCCTGCCAGAAATTTTGTTAATCTTTAAGGTGCCACTGGACTCTTGCTCTTTTCTACCTTACCATACTGGGAGAGGTCGCCTCTCCAGGCCGTGAGAACACTGTTTTGAAGGCCAATGCTACTCTTGATGCGCAGGTTACATGGTTGCCAGCTTGTACACCCTTTTCTAGGTGAGAGGTTGCAATTGGTGTGCCATGCCCCATTGTAACCTTGCACTAAAATAGACACCTCTGGAACAACCTGTGTACCACCCATCTCTGGGTCAGTAATAGATTCCATCTTCCTCTGGAGAACACTCACCAAGGGAATTACTTGGCCCAGGGTTGATGTGTCACAGCAGAGAGGGCTTAAGGACAAACACCATTTGGGCGAGAGTCAGCCACTGATACTTTTTTCAGAACGCCCACTTCTCACTCACTGTTGGCCTCCAAGGCCACCTTTTGCAGGGTACTCTTCAGCTCTATCAGATGCTCAAGCATGGCATATGTTGAGTTCCAGAAGGTGGTAACACCAGTGATAAGGCACTGCTGTGCTATGCCAACGAACTCCTGCTTCTCCTGCATTAAAAGGCTGCCCTTCACAGTGTGTGAAAAGTGACCTATGATACTTCATCAGGTCCGGAGTAGATGCCAGAATTCACAGGTCAAAGCATCCCAGCTGGGATTCTCTGCAGAACCCAACCTTAGATCACTATGCGAAGGAGGTAGGCTGTGCAGTAAATGCATTTTACACCAAAAGCTTCCACTGCTGTCCTCATGTTTGTACCTCCATCAGTTACTGTGAAGCCTCGACTTCTCAGCCTAACCACTCACCTAACTGGTTTTGTATGGTGCTAGCGAGGTTGACTGCCATGTGCTCCTAGTCCATGACCTGGGCAAGGAAGTAACCAGCCCAATGACCTTCCTCATCTTGTTTACTGCCCCCCCCAAACACACCAATGTCCTTGAGTTGCCACCAGTGCACAGTCAACAAGAGGTAAGCTTGCTGTGACTGAGAGCTCGTCCAGATGTTGAGGGAGGACTGTGAACCTCATACCCAAGTGTGGGACAACTGTGCTCTCTGGCAGCCCTAAAGAGCACCACAGTCCTACTCATCACTGTGCAAGCAGGTGTAATGTATCAAGGTATGACATGGTAGAGCAGCCCACAGAACTCAACATCCTCAACTACAGAAAATGGCTTGCTACCTGCAACTCTCCAACAAGGCAAGTAACCTTCTATGCTACTGCTTTCTTTCCCCCCTCCTGCCCCAACAAATCAATGCAGACACTAAACATCTCTATTAGAGATGCCTACTATCCCTTTACTGCAGACCTGGCTAGAAGAGAGCCAGAGGATGTAGTGGACTGATTCCCCTCTGTGATGGATGAAGGCAGTATGGTACCACTCCCCCAGCACCTCTTTCCCCCTGAAGAAGCATTGCATGGTGGTGTTTCTTCAGATGGCTCATGACCCCAAGGTCTCCCCCATGACTGATCCTTGCTGCTGATCCTTGTTGCTGGTGACCAAGGTTATGATAATCCATGCTATAGTATTCCCCATTACTATTTATGGGTGTGAAAGTTGGACAGTGAAGAAAGCTGACAGGAAAAAAGTTGACTCGTTTGAAATGTCATGTTGGGGGAGAGTTTTATGGATTCTGTGGAACAGAACATTTCATCTTAAGTATCTCTACATTTGTAAAACAGATACTCAGAACTATTTTCCAAATCTGTCTTCTTAATCATGTGTAAGCAAATAAAGTATCTACAGCCCAGCAGGAAACAGCCATTTTCTTAAATACCTACATCTTTAACAAAGCAGTTAAGACTCAAACAATCTGAATTTTCATGGTCTTTCTAGCTGAGCACATTGAAGCTCGGGGGTGGCAAATTTCCTGTTTCCTTTAAATACCTGCTCTAGGGCTGCCAAGTCTGAGTTGGGAACTACCTAGAGATTTGGGGGTGGGGACTTAGAAGGTGAGGCACCTCAGCAATATATAATGCATATAGTCCACCTTCCAAAGCTAGCATTTTCTCCAAGGTAACTGATCTTTGTCATCTAGAGATCAATTGTAATTCTGGGAGTTTTCCAGCCACCACATGGAGATTGGCAACTCTATACAGCACCTCTCAGACAGACAGACAGACAGACAGATGTAAGAACCAAAATAACTGAAAGAGGCTGATTGTTGTGCCAACACAAATGTTAAAAAGTCACAAAATAAAGTTGGAAGAGTGGACATGGAATATTTTAAAAAGATGTAACAGATTGAAGTAGTGGAAAGTTACAGATTGAAGTAGTGGAATGTTGACACAACAATCAGCCTCTTTCAGTTATTTTGGTTCTTACATCTGACTCTCCTACCCATTCTGCAGCACACATTATATACCGTATATACTCGGGTATAAGCTGACCCGAGTATAAGCCGACCCCCCAAATTTGAGGCCAGAAAAGGGAATTTCTTATTGACCTGCGTATAAGCCGAGGGTCAATAAGAAATTCCCTTTACCGGCAATGCTGCGCTCTAAAATGCCGGCCGCCATTTTAGAGCGCAGAGCCCCTGCCCCAGGTCGCCCTCCCGCCGCCTCCCAGGCCCTCCCGCCCCACCCCACCCCACCCCCTGTGCCATCCAAGGGGGGAGGGGGAAGAGCCCCTGAACCCCCTACTTACCGGGAGACACGGCGAATCGGCGGCGTGGCCTTCCTGGGCCGGCAGGAGGCCTTTCCAGGCCCCTGCCAGCCGGAGGAAGGCGCTTGGGCGCGTGGGTGGCGGCGGCGCAGCCGGCAGGGGCCTCCTGCCAGCCCCTCCAGGACCCTGCCGGCAGGAGAAAGGCTCCCGGGCGCCTGGGCGGCGGCAGAGCGTCCGGCAGGGACCTTCTGCCGGCCCAGGAAGGACCCTGCCGGCAGAAGAAAGGTGCCCGAGCGCCTGGGCGGCGGCGGAGCGGCCAGCAGGGACCTCCTGCCGGCCCCTCCAGGCCCCTGCCGGCAGGAGAAAGGCTCCCGGGCGAGGCGGCGATGGCAGCGGTAAGTTCCTCCCTCCTCCCTCCTCCCCCTCCCCTCTCCTACTGTATTGACCCGTGTATAAGCCGAGTTCGGCTTTTTCAGCCCTTTTTTTGGGCTGAAAAACTTGGCTTATACACGAGTATATATGGTATATGCTTTAATATTTCATTACATTGTTTGTTTTAGGGCTTGTACAGATTACCATTTCCATATAAGAAATAGGAATCACTACTTTTTAATGTTTCAGAGATACAGGGAGAAATTTCTTGCAAGGTGGCTACTAAAATACTCAGCTACCTTAGATGTTCACAAACTAAGATTATTTTTAAGTGGCTATAGCAAAAATTGAACAATTGACATGGCTAAATTTAGTTTTACTATTATTTCTATTTCTTACATTCTTTTGGTGTATGGCCCATGGGCTATTAAACTTCAATAAAGTAAACTTTCAGAAATACTAGTTTCAAATAGGCAATGGTAACTTCTGGAAGAATTATACAGCTTTAAGACTGATGATGAAGAAATTGCAATTGTTAAAGATTTTCTATTCCTTGGCTCAGTCATCAACCAGAAGGGAGACTCCAACAAAGATATCAGAAAGAGATTAAGACTGGGAAGGGCAGCCATGAAGGAACTATAAACGACCCTTAAGTATAAGGATGTATCACTGGCAACCAAGACAATTCATACCCCATTACTATGTATGGGTTTAAAAGTTGGACAATGAAGACAGTTGAAAGGAATAAAGTAATTTGTAATGTGGTGTTGGAGGATAATTGTATGGATATCACAGACTGCTAAAAAGACATATAAGTGGTTTCTAGATCAAATCAAGCCCAAACTCTCCCTAGAAGCTAAAATGACTAAACTGTGTGTGTGTTAAGTGCCATCAAGTCGCTTCCGACTCATGGCGACCCTATGAATGAAAGTCCTCCAAAATGTCCTGTCTTTGACAGCCTTGTTCAGATCTTGCAAATTGAAGGCTGTGGCTTCCTTTATTGAGTCAATCCATCTCTTGTTGGGTCTTCCTCTTTTCCTGCTACCCTCAACTTTTCCTAGCATGACTGTCTTTTCCAGTGACTCTTGTCATCTCATGACATGACCAAAATACCAAAAAACCTTATGATGAGACTAAACTGAGGCTACCATAATTTGGTCACAATATGAGAACACAACACTCTCAGCAAAAGACAATAATGGTAGGAAAAGCTGAAGGTAGAGGAAAAGAGGAAGACCCAACATGAGATGGATTGAATCAATAAAGGAACCCATGCAAATCTGAGCTCGGCTGTTAATGTTAGGACATTTTGGAGGACCTAGTAATTTATTTTCACTTCCCTTACTGTCTTCTGTCTTGTTTTGTTACAGTGTAAATCTTTGTCAAGGATTCTACACAGTTCTTAGCCCATTTTAATGCAATTTATAAATAACCGTTATCTATTAGTATTATTTCTAATTACAGTGGCCCACAAATTACATTTGAAAATCTTGACTGAAAGTGCAGTCCTAAGAACACTTTCCTGGGAATAAGCCCCACTGAACAGACTTGAGTAGGATTCTGAGTACACCATCTTAGGACTGCTTTCACAGTAATACAGATTTACTAGTAGACCTTCCTTTCCTTCAACTCTTTTCTTCAACCCCCATTTCCAACAATTAAAAGCATCACAGATACATGTCATAACTCAAAGGGACCAGATATTTTAGATATTTTGCGTCCCCTTCATGCACAAACAGCAGCATTCAAAGATAACCCAACAGGAGTTCAATAAAGCTCTTTTTCTCCACCAGGTCATTTTTGTGTAGGCACAGTGTTGCATTGACAGAAACACTGCCACCTACTTGGTCATTCATGGCAAACAGATGTTTTTCTACCCCTCACCATGCAACATCCAGCAGCCTGGCCATATGAATGATCCCAGCATACAGGATCCCTATTAGGGCATGACAGGTTCTGAGTGCTGGGATCCTAGCAAAATGCAGGCTCCTGAAAACAGCAAACTGAAATGCAAAAAAGTTGTAAGAAATTTTAGAAGAAAAATCAGCTGGGGTAGTACTGGTCTCGTGTTTGAACTAGTGCAGTTAACAATATAGGACATTAAGGAGAAGTCGTTACATAGAGAGAAAAAAACATTCCACATCACCCTCATTGTAACATTATCTGAGATAAAAATTAGTTGGCCTATTTGTATAGTATTTTACTGCTTCAATAAAAGCAAATCATTTATGAAATCTTCACAGATGACACAATTGTTGTGGGTTTTTAATATACATTCCATGCACCTCTATGATGACATAACAACTACTGAAGAACCTTATACACATCTAATTCCCTTATGTTTTAGTTGTAGGGGTGATAGATTTCAGTATTGATCCCGTTGTACATTATTGTGCCTTGCTGGACAGAGCAACACAATCCACAGCAGACTTGAATTATTCAAATTAAATAACCAGATATGTTGGGACTTTCATCACACTTAGAAGCCATCATATTGACAACTTCAAAACAGTTATGTTAGCGAATACATTCTATACATAAGACACTTAGAAAAAGCACCCTCAGGATATCCAAAGGTATTTTACATCTGACATTTTTACTTAGCACTATTCAAAAGTTTGGTAATTGTTCAGAAACCTTCAACAGTGAAAAGGATTGTACAAAGTTTTTCTTACCTCTTCCATAGAAGAACTTTCTATAGTAATATGCACCAAGATCAATATGTTCGATGATATACCGTTTTACTTTCTCCCTGTGAATTGGCTGATTCTCCCTAGGTACTTCCAGTACAGAAACACCAGCATTTGTGCAGTGAGAACTTAGGGAAGACTCAAAGGAGCAACTTTCGCCTGAAGAAAAAGATGCTGAATTTGCCCTAGAAAGCGCAATCCGCCTATCACCTTCCCCACCAGTTTCATTCCGGAAATAAGAACAACTCAGTACTAGGTCATTACTTTTTCCATCACCTTCATCAGCATCTAGGTTCTCTTTTGAATTTAGATCCTCTTTACTTCCCAAAGGAGATTCACAGCTTCCAATCTGGCCTGCTGCCACTGGGGTTTGAGATGCAGCTGAAGCTCCAGTGGTTATATTTTTTCTTTTCCCCACATTTATCCTGGTAACCATTGCTTCGTTAATGTTAAACAAAATGCTCTGAACATCATAATGTGCAAAACATTTCTGACAATTCCAAGGATGAACATGCTTCTCAAGCCCCTTATCCTCTAACTCAGATGGGAATTTAAGAGTTTCATGTTCACTTTTAGCAGTCCTCAGTTTTCTAAAAAGAGATGTTTCTACACATTCAGACTTCAACCTCCATTTGAAAGGTTTATCCCGATCTCTACCAATCAGCAGGGCACTATCCATGTAGTCCAGTCCAGAAATTCTGACAAATTCTCCTCTCGAAATCTGTGCTGCAGCATGGAGACTTGGAGAAATTGCTGGGTCGCAGTGAAAAAATTCAGAAAATCCAAATGGTACATGTGTTTTATGTTCAAAGTTTTCCACTCTATAGCCTCGGAGCATTGCAAAAAAGTTCTCTCCAGACAAGCCTTGTCGGTCAATTGATGAAGTGCTTCCATATTCCCGATGAAGTGAGGCTCCTGTGTTTGGATTGACAGCATTCTGATCCAGTACATCCTCAGTATCAATATCACTGATTGTAACATCACTGTTGCTTCTTTGCCTTATTGGGTGAAGTCCCCTATGCGGAGAATGGACAAAAATGTCTCCTAACGTATACTTGGACTCTGCAAATTCTAAATCAAGGTGTTCTTTTTGCTGCCCTTCACACTGGTCACCATTCACTGATCCAACGCTCTCGTAACTGGTTTGAGGCCTACTATCCCATGTAGCTTTGCTTAGTTCCTTGACACAATCTTTTTTAGGTGGCCATTCCGATACTCTGGCTCGGACACCCATTTTAGGCACAGCTGGGGTACCATTAGCAGGACTGTTATTTTCACCTTTGCTAGTTGCACTTAAAGGAAGAGGGGGGCCCATGTTACCATTCAGAGCTTTAAATTTTCTGGCAAAGTAGTCATCAGACTGCATACTTCTTGCAGATTCTTTGAACTTTGAGGAGGCTCTGCTGAGTTTGTGCTTCTCTTCCTGTGAGGACTTCTGATCACTCATATCCACACAGTATGAAAACAGCACCTTATGTTCAAAACAAGTGCGGCTGATGGAACATTTCCATTAACTGTAAAATGACAGAAAACTATCATGAGGCATATTTCTAAAAACCTTTCAGGTTGCTGTTCCAGATGATATTTTGTTGAAAATCATTTCTGACTGTTTTATTTCTTCAGATCAAAAACAAGTCTGATATCCACTCACTTTTATTCCATGAATCTGTGTACCAAAAGAGAGAGAGAAGAAATCTGTCAACACCTCCATGCAAAATGTCAAATAGAGAGTCTAAAATGAGTTTACAGCACAGTCATCATTGTGGCTCTAAAGACAAGATTTCCAAGCCAATATGAAAGCACATATTTTAAAATTATTGAAAGGTATAAATAAATTACCTTTGATTTCCACAAGCTACAATATTTACTAGTTCTTTTTTTAGTTATGGTAGACTGTAATCTGACAGGGGTTTTGTTTGTTTTTTAGCACCGAGTGATAATGAGCCTTTACATTGGACTGCAATTATTTTAAAAATTATCACATCCTGGAAAATAAACTCATACTACGAGCTGATATATAGCTCATACTATATATCTCATCCCTGTCCTACAGCTCATTGTATGAGTTTATTATTGTTGTCCTCTATAATGATAAAATTTACAATTAATAGGATACCGACTATTTTTATGTACGTTAGAACTAAGAAGTGTACCAGAACCTGTCTTAAATCATATAAAACCCTTTCTTTAGAGGAATCTTAATTATGGGAATGCCCATTCTCCTGGTATCTAATATTTTTGAGATCTACGCACTAGATCAAAACATTTATTTTCTTCCTCCTGGTTGGCTGGGGGACTCTCTCTCTCTCTCTCTCTCACACACACACACACACACACAGAGAGAGAGAGTCTTGATATCTTGATATTTTAACTCTTCCCATACAAGTTATTTATTCATTTATTGTAGACTGCTAATTCATTACTGGTAATTGTTTTAGGGGATTTATGTATGGCTGTCTTGTCTCCCTTATCTTAAGTGAATTTAGCGCATCTGCACCCAGCGGCGGGATCGACCCTCCCATTTCTGGAACTTCCACAGGTTTTAAAAGTCCTGCATAGTCCTGATTTAAATGGGTGTTTTGCTACAGCTGCGGGAGTTTGCCCGTGCGTTTCAGAATGTCGGTAGACTCCCGTGGCTGAAGCAGCCGCCTGGCCCTGGCAGCAGCAGTGGCAGAAGCTCCTTCCCCCACAACCCACGCCTCTCTCTCCCCCTCTCCCTCCCCCCCGCCAGCACCAGCCGGCGTTTCAAGTCCACCTCAGAGCAGCCTGCAGACTGGAGCCCTGCCGTCAGAGATGAAGTGGCAGTGGCCCCTTCCAGCACCAAGGCCACATACTTCCAGCCGCCGCAGCCTCCACCCAGCAAAAGATTGCCGGGTGGAGGTTTGTGGCGGCTGGAAGTGCGCGGCCCTAGCACCGGAAGGAGCCACTGCTTCGCCTCTCATGGTGGGGCTCCAGGCAGCAGGCTGAAGGCTACTCTGAGGTGGGCTTGAAACACTGGCTGGTGCTGGAGGGGTGGAGGGAACGAGAACGGGTGGGGTGGGGGGAGACAAAGGTGTGGGTCCGGGGGGGCATAAAGGACCCGCCGCCGCCACTGCTGCCGAATTTGTTTGTCCCAGTCTCTGTCTCCATGTGTTCAGTTTTTTGAACGCAGGGTCAATAAACGTGAGACAGGACAGGGACAAACAAATTCGATTTCAGCCATGCGTAAATTCCCTTAGTGATTTTAGTTATACTGCTGATTTGCTATATTTAAATTAATATTGGAAGCAGTGGCCGTTGAGATTGAGGGCTGAAATCCATATGTAAATAAATGAATGCTATAGCATTAGCAATTAAGATATTTATTTCTAGCAATATAGTAATGAACATTTCTTTTTTCATTTTAGAATAAGAACTTTACTTACTAAAGGATCTTTGAGGAGTTGTATGTTTCCATCTTTTTAAAATCCAATCTTACAAAGTTTTGCACAGCACTTGCAAGATATAATCAATGAATGAACATTTCTGATCCTAAATACAAGGTGATCTTCATATTAATTAGAACACTGTTAAATTATTGCTTAGTGTTCGTGAGGATTTTCTCCCATATGGAAAGCCTTTGCATTCAAGGGGAACACCTGCAAAACATGACACTGTGTTCATTCCACACATGACATATGGCATTCCTGGGGCTTTCCTTTTTAAACAAGATTAAAAATAAACATGTTTTAATCTGTCCAAAAGGTAATCCATGGAGGAGCTGGGAGTATCCATGAGGACACTCCCTCTGTTGTCAGCCTGAGGACGGATGACAGAGCTAAATTCCACTTTCAAAATGGCACAGGGCAGCTTGTACCAATCAAGTTCAAATCCAGAAATAAAAACCATGTAATACCCTTTATTAACACCATCCAAAATGACATGAAACAATGAACTCTTTCTCCTGAACTCTTTATGAGGCTGGAAGTCTTTAAAAAAAAGAAGGGCAAAAAAAAAAAGTTGTTTATTATCATGATCTTCAAACTGGCTGTCTGCTCCTGTATGAAGAGACATTAAGATTTAGAAGGTATCTCCAAAAAGCCTCAAGATCATGGCCTGAAACAATTCCCTCTTCGCTTTTAACATCCAGCCTGAGGAAGGTGGATTTACCATAATGAGGATCAAGCCAAGGATCAGAGTTTTAGTGGAATCTGTTGTATCAGGCTGGTAGGAACTCATTTTGGATGGGACTAAGTACAGGATTACCAGTTGTCTCATAGAAAGTTATACAGTGAGAATTCAAATTATTATTTGCCAATGCCCAGTAAGGTGGCAAACTAAAAAAGCTGAGTTTGTTTAAAACTTTCCCTGTATATTGAAAGCTATAGGACATTTTAGTAAAACCACTGCCCAACTAGCAATGAGTTATTAAAATTTACGGAAACTAATTACTACAGACCTCCACATGTTCAGAAGACAATCTGAACAGAGCTATGTGCACCCAACTGAACGGTTCCCAATAATGATACGCATGAAGGTTTTATACAAGTATTGTTATAGTAAGTCATTTTAGTAGCACATTACCGTGCAGGTTTATTTTCTGCCACAGTGATGAATTGTATAGTTCTATAGTATAACACACATTCTCTACATGTCAAATTGAATTAGTACATAACACAGACCCAATATTAACTTTCTAAATATAGAGTGCTACAAATAGCTTGCAAGACTTAGCTGAGTAGCATACAGCAGCTGCATAATCTACACTCTGCACCTCTCCAGAAAAAAGCTACAACTGCCAAGTGCAATCTGATAATTAGCATATGCAAGGAGAAGGACTAGACCGTGACATCAGCTTTTTTGCTTCATATAAAATCAATTATTTGGAAACAAATCTAAAAGCCACTATAACCCCAGAAATTCCATATAAACAACTGCTGGAAAAGGAACCAGCAGGGGCCATTGGCCTGGTAAGCAGAAATAATTTCTAGGCAAATCTTACACTACTTCTGAAACATAACAGAACTCTTTAAAAAGAAAATGTTGTTTACAGAAATATGAAGGGATCTTAAGAATATACAATCTTTCCCCAAAAAGAATCTGTGTCACACACAAAAAAAATTTAGAAGGTAAGAAACTGCAATCAGACTTTGCAAACTACACCACTAAAGCAATCCAAAATAGAAGTCAACAAGTATAGGCTGGCAGTTCAGTAAACCAATCTAATTAGTATTGTAATGACAACAGACCTTCTACCCCAGAGCATGCTACCTCAGAGCAGAACTACAGGTTATATACAAACACTTCTTTTTTAAAAGCTACTTTTCCCTATGAGGACTGGGAGCAGAAAATCAGGGAGGGATTCATAATTCCTTTCTCCTCTGCCTTTTCTCTGTTGCAAATCACCTTCTCCCCCCCCGCCACACACACACAGCTAGGGTTGCCAACTGCCAGGTAGTGGAGAAAGAAACCAGCACAACTCAATATATTAAACAATTCATTAACAACTAATAACAGTGAAAATAACAATCACAAAAAGTGCAAATATATACAATTATTTACAATAAATTATCAAAAAGCCTAATAGCAAGTCCAAAGGTCTATCAGAGGCAATTTTTCTTCAAATCCAAATGTGGTCGACACGGTCAGAAATCAGTTGGGACAAAGTCCAATCCAAAGAAGGAGACTAAGTCCAATCCAGAGAAGGAGGAAACGCTATTCCGGATAGTCTTGTAGCGCTTTCACCAAAGCATAGCTTCATCAGCCTCAGTTCCAAAGGAACTCACATATTTGGGAGGTTTAAAATCTTGTAAGTTGTCTTTGTCCCAACCAAGTAGGAAAATGATTCTTAAAAATGTAGAAGTTTAATATTTTTTAAAGTGAATTTTTTGCAATTTTTAATATTTTTAATCTTAATTGTTTTAAGCTCCCACAAAAGAATTGGGCTGCTAATATTTCAAAGTCATCTTTGTCACTTTGGCAATTGAACTCTATGGCATTGAAGTCCCTCCCCAAACCCCGCCCTCCTTAGGCTCCGCCCCCAAAATCTCCCACCGGTGGCGAAGAGGGACCTGGCAACCCTACCCACAGCAGCTTTCTACCTCCCCCCAACAGGATTCCAACAGCATGTTTGGAGTAGAAAATCATTTGGAACTCTGAATGGAAGAAAGATGAGTGTTTGGGAGTTTGAAGCAGAGAAGAAAGTAAGGAAAGGGTTACACATCCAACATCTTTCACCCATCGCTGATTCTCTGATCCAAATCCCTTTCCTATTATGCTTTCATCAGTGTACATGTGTGCGTGACAAAGACACATTTCCAGGAAGATTTTAAGTCTTCCTATCACTCAACAGCAGGCTACTAATAGGCTTATCACCTGGGCAGGAGTAAAAACTTATTCAGTTTACCTCATTCAAAACCAGTATTTTCAAACTGGGTGGACAATCTGAGTTTCTATAGCAAAGGCTTTAAAGCAGCAGAAGACCCAAGATTCTGGTGACATGAAACTTCAGTCCACCCACAGTCAACATTTGGTTGCTTAAGTGGGAAAAGAAAAATATTATCTTCTTGCACCTATAAATCACCTTTATTCCTTTCTGCGATAGTCAGGACACTTGACTGGTCCATCAAGATCAGTATTGTCTACTCAGACTGGCAGCAGCTCTCCTGGGTCTCAGGTAGAGATCTTTGGCATCACCCACCCCCTGACCCTTTTAGCTGGAGATGCCAGGGATTGAACTTGTGTATGCAAAGCAGATGCTCTACCACTAAACTATGGCCCCTCCCAAGGTCAGACAAATAAACAATACAAAACACAAGCCAATCAAGGATTATATAAAAATAAAATGACACTCAGGATATTATAGCAGTTTTGGGGATAACCTAAACTATAGGTCTGTGTATTGAAGCTACATGGCAATACATGAACTCTGAGTCTTTCAACTATGGAGAGGACTAAACAGTGTGAACAAAACCTAAGCACCAGTTATATTAAAATATTGTACCTCTCCCTTGTTTATCAGAAAATGGTTAAACATGATAAGGCAAAACATACCTGACACCAAATTTCCAAGGCCAAACACTTCTCCAAAGCTCCAGCATCCATAATTCAATCTTTCAAAATTTGGAATTAAATTTAAAAGCAGTTGCTGAGGTTTCCACATTACATTATTTATTTACAAAACATAAATTCTACTATTCTGGTGGGATTATTATAAAGCATTATAAAAACTACAGGTGAGAATTTTTCCCCACCCACCATTATCATGTGGGATAGACATTTATGATTATTGGCTACTCCACAAGCTCATCATTTTAGCTAGCAAACCCCCATTTACTATTTCCCTGATGTATTCAAGGGGCTCATTACTGCCACAGATAACCATTTGTCCCAGCAACCTTTGCACCCAGGAACCCCCCCCTTAAACTGCCTGGCCTATCAGATGCCAGCAGTGATGTGAGTGTGTAACCTGGAGACCCTTCCTCTCCCCCTTGCAAAAGCACAACTGCACATACATTGGGCCACTTCCTGAGCCCCCCACCAGTGTGACCAGCATGACACTGAGGTCAGTAACAAGCAAGAGGTGGGAACCAATCACTATCAAACCCAAATCAAGCAGAGACACAAGTATACAGTCCACACATTTATTGAACAATATCAGGAATACATAAAGCAACTCAGATAAATAGAGTTGCAAATGCTCCTTTTACAGCAAGGCTCCTGTGCTTTTGCAAGCTACACTAATAGAGTGCAGGTTCACATACAGAGCTGTCCCTACTGCTGCATGAGCCGAGAGAGGGACAACGGCCAGATATACAGGAACTAGGCTGGAACAGGAGAGTTCACAATCACACAGCAGAGCAGTTAGATGATTACTGCAGCTGTTGTCATACTGTAGGCTCAGCAGATGTACTGTAAATGGACTCCTTCCTGTCCCTGTGGCTGCTTGCAAAGAGACACAAGAACTTTAATGAGCCATGTTCCACAGTAAAAGCTAAAAGCAAGTGGGTTCTAAAGGTCTGCTCTGGCAAGGGGGCACATGTTGATGTTAAACAACATTGGGGAGAGTATTGCGCCTTGCAGAACCCTTTGTCCCTGACCCTAGAGGAAGGAGCTCAGCCATTGAAGGGTTGTGTCTCAAATTCTCCATCGATGAGGCTGTGGTCCAGAAGATAGTAGTCGACCATGTCAAAGTCTGCCGAAAGATCTAACAAAATCAGCAGCCCTGACCCACCTTGATCCAGCTGACAGATATAGTGTATGAGGGTGACCAGAACCATCTCTGTCCCATTGCCAGGGCGAAAGCTAGACCGGAATGGGTCCAGGGCCAATGTGTCCTCCAGGAATTACTGGAGAGCTGTTGAGCTGCTGCTCTCTCAACTATCTTACCCAGGAAAGATAGATTGGACACTGGGCAGTAGTTGGCCAGATCACCAGGATCTACAAAAAAATTTTTAAGAGCAGACGCACCACTGCCTCCTTCAAATCCCCTGGGAAGACCCCCGTACTGAGGGTCAGGTTAGTGATCTCAATCAGGGGGTCTCGCACCACATGCCAACTAGCCTTAACCAGCCAGGACAGACACGGGTCCAAGAGACAAGTGGTGGGCTCCCAGCTCCCAGGACTCTGTCAACATTGGCCTCTAGACGTCTAAGCTCCCACTTCTTAGACCAGAGCTCCGCAGTATACCACAGAGCTTAGCTGAGGCAGGGGCAAAGAGGGTGTCAGGGAGTGATCCTATTGATGGCTTTGGAGAGATGGCCATGCCAGTCCTCCCGCAGTCCATCTAAGGAACTGCTGCGGGAATTGGATACTGAAGCACTCTGGAATCCAGCCAGATCCATGAGCCTCTGCAGGTGAGCATAAATCTGCTCATTTGTGGACTGCCACAATGAAGTACCACCTTTTCTTTCCTGATTAAGTAACCCTGTTTACCATATTTCAACAGGATCATTTTGTACCTTACTCTGTTCCTTTCTTCTATGTCATTTTACTTTTTATCTATTTTTCCCCTTTCCCCACAAGAAAAACCTAATGGAAAAACAGTGCTTGCTGAACTGCTTTTGCTAAAGCTTTTTACACCATACTTCAGAAAAAAAACATCTTGATGAAATTTGCAATTCTATCTTTAATTGCTTGGAATAATCCTTAATTACAAACATTTCACATGAGAGATATTTTTCCTACATGTGAAGTGCCTTTTATCTAGCACAAGTATTTGTTACATTTATCCTGCAGCACCGAATCTACTATTTGTATGCATGAAGAGTAATATTCAGTCGTGCATAATCCTGTATTATTGAATATAATTTATAATTTTCTAAAAGGCAGCCATTATTACAGAATACCAAATCTAAGAATGGTGCTTAGCCTCAGAATCCAAATATACTTTAGTACAGATTTTGCACTATTCCCTCAAGTCAAACACCTTGCCCTGTGGGATTTTATTCACAGGGTGGCTAGACGGCTTTTGTTAGTTTGAGCTGTGCAGTTCTACAGAACAATTAGTATTAAATGCAGGGGATGGATGTAATGGGGGGAAATTAAGAGAAAGAGGGAACACGGAAACAAGAGTGTAGAGAAATAAAAAAAAATCAAAGACTGAGATTCTGTGGGAAGGAGGACTTCAGCCCTACCTGCCCCATTGTGGTCCAGGAGAGAGAGGAGGGGTTACACTATCACCCAGTACTCCTCCTCTCTCTCCAGCCTTCCTCCTCCATAGATCAGGAGAAAGTTTTCAGCTCATCCTCGTAGGCCTGTTTCCTCCAACTTTTAAAGGCAGCTTTTAAGGAGCACTGCACTCTCATGAGAGGAGAAGAAGAAGAGTTGGTTTTTATATGCCGACTTACTCTACCACTTAAGAATCAAACCGGCTTACAATCACCTTCCCTTCCCCTCCCCACAACAGACACCCTGTGAGGTAGGTGGGACTGAGAGAGCTCGAAGAGAGCTGTGACTAGCCCAAGGTCACCCAGCTGGCTTCATGTGTAGGAGTGGGGAAACCAACCCGGTTCACCAGATTAGTGTCCGCTCAAGTAGAGGAGTAGGGAATCAAACCCAGTTCTCCAGATTAGAGTCCACTGCTCCAAACCACTACTTTTAACCACTACACTACGCTGGCTCCCTCAAAGAGGTATGGGCCAATGTCAAGGCACCTATCACTGAGTGCCATCAAAGAGCCCCCCCCTCATATACAGCCATGCCTGGATCAAGCAAAATGTCACACACTGTTGCCTCCACCCCTCCTGATGCTGTTTTGCTAATCAGTTGAGTGGCAAGCTCGGATTGAAAGGACCAGAACGCACCTGTGTTGCCCATCACTGTGGTCTGTCTTTTGCCAACCAATTGGTCCCTAGACTGGGAGACAAAGGAGTGACTTTCCAAGTCCCCACTGTGCTTGTGTCCCCAAGTGCCCCAATGGGCAGCAGACAGGTCACTGAAGAACCTAATCTCCCCACCAGCTTCTGGGCAGGGCCTTGAAGCTGCTCTCCATTTGAAGCAGCTGCCAGGTGTGTGGGGAGTTGTCACCCACACATATCTTTTACATTGTGGGTTAATATTTGCACAAGGGGGGGGGGAGGATGTCCCAGAACAGAAGTCCTTCTCAGACATTCAAAACATGGAGAGGCAGGGATGAGTTTCCTGCTTTACACTACAAGAAATTCCAACTTCGATATTTGGAAGCTTATAAATAGCCACATGTCTTGTACTTTCACAGCCTGGTGTTAATCATTTCTGCTGATACTGTTAGATCTTTCGGCAGCCTTTGACAGTTGACCACCCCATTCTTAACCACTAGCTTGAATATGGAGTTTGTGTTAACAGCATAGCCCTTCAGCGGTTTCACTCTTTCGGGTCAGATCAGACAGAGTCTCCACCAGAGGTGGAAGTACATACATATATACACACATACATACATACACACACACAATCTCCAAGCCTCCAGGTGAGTCTACCTTGGTTATGAGCTGGTGGTTTGGGGCTGTGTTCAGGTGGCAAAGGCACAACAAACTGAAGCTGAATCCAGACAAGACAGAGGTGATACTGGTTGGGAAGGCAAATATTTTAGAGGGATTGAATCTACATCCTATATGGAATGGAGTTAGCATTTTCAGAGCAGGTTAAGAGCTTGGGACTGCTCATGGGCCTTGCCTTGGTCTTTGAAAAGCAGGCCACCATGGTGGACAGGAGCACCTTCTCTCAGCTGAACCTGTTTGCCAACTCCCTCATTATCTAGACTCAGCCAATCTAACCATGCTAATCCATGCTTTTGTAGCCTCATAGTTGGAATACTGCAACGTACTCTACGTGCCTTTGAAGACAACCTGGAAACCACAACTGGTCCAGAATGTGACAGCCTGACTATTGTTAGAAGCTAGCCTCAGGGAACATATGTTGTCTATTTTGAAACAGCTATATTGGTTGCCCGTCTGTTTCCAAGTTCAAGGTGCTGGTTGTGACCTTTAAAGCCCTTCACAACCTGAGACCCACAAATTTGAAGGACCTTCTCCTTCTGTATGCCTCTGTGCCCCAACTACTGTCTTCAGGCAGCCATCTGTTGGCTGTTCCACCTCTTAGGGTGCCCTGCCAGGCATCAACAAAAGCCCAAGCTTTCTCCATCACGGCTCCTGAGCTGTGGAATGGATTATCTGAGGAGGTGAGGGGAGACCCATCCTTGGAGACCCTCAGGAGGCACTGCAAAGCTTACCTCTTTAACAGGACACTTAAGGGGGTGTGAACAGCAGGCATCTTTCAAATGGAGAGATTTGTGTTCTGTTATTTTGTTCTGGTTCTAACTGGAATTCTTTTAAAGCTATTATTGTAAGCTGCCCTGAACCATAAGAAAAGGCAGGATATAAATGTTTTAATAAATAAATAAATATAAATAAATAGGAAGAGTAGATGTTTCAGGCCCTGCTCTTCCTGTGTGGAACACTAGGCAAACTTGAACAGATGAAGTGGTACTGAGTGAACCAGGTTACAAATTATACCTTTAGACTTCCGGGAACAAGCAAATTGACAGCTTCCAGTTGGACATATGAACCAGCAGTTGATCCAATTTCTTTCACACCAAACAGAACACACAGTTCTCTTGAAAGGCCAAGTTGAAAAGAAAACACTTTATTAACAAAACTGGAGGTTAGTTTAGGCAATGCATCAGATACAACGTCAGTAGAAAGAGCCTTGAATTACTTACCTTGAAGGCTCCTTCTGCTCTGAGGTACGGAGGGTGTCTTCAGCTCGGGTTATTTCCTTTCTCATTGTCAGGGAAGGCAGGAATAAAAACTCTATGGTTTTCCTGTCTCCCGGGGGAAATGACCCCCCTCCTTCCTCACAGCTCCAGTTGTTTTAGAGCTATAAAAATAGGATAGACAGGAGTGCCTCCAGCAGAGAGACATGTATAAGTGGAAAACATTAATCAAACTAGCTCATAGGAACTGAGCTTTCTTTGTACCTAACTCTGGTGTGAATAACAGACAACAAAGGGTAGAGACAAACTCCCCTGTAAAAAACGTACTGTGGAAAAAACTGTTTAACTGTGAGTGACGTAGGTCATAGCCCCCCCCCCCATTTTTTTGCAGGTACCATCGGGAGGGGAAGACGCCCTCTGTACCTCAGAGCAGAAGGAGCCTTCATGGTAAGTAATTCAAGGCTCTTTCTTGCTCTGAGGGAGGAGGGCGTCTTCAGCTCGGGAAGTACCAGAGCTACCTGAAGACTAGGGTGGGATCGATTAGGTATCCTGCACCATCTGTAGGACACTTCTGCCAAAGTTGGTTGATTCTGCAGCCAGGAGGTCCACTCTGTAGTGCCTTGTGAACGTAGAAACTGACAACCACGTCGCTGTGTTGCATATCTGTTCTACGGACACCCTGCGGTTGAAGGCTGCTGAGGTAGCCGCACTCCTAACGGAATGAGCCGTGATGTTGCTTGGAACCTGTAGACCAGTAGCCTTGTAGGCGTGGGCTATATAGCGTTTGATTGTACCACTGATGACGGCCCGAGACATTGCTTTTCCCTTATTAGGGGCCGTAAGGGTAATGAATAATGAGTCTGAGGACCTAAGAGGTTGAGTGCATCTGAGATAAATTCGGATGGCTCTTTTAATGTGTAGGGAGTGCCACTCCTTCTCTGTCAGAGTAGTAGGCCTAGGGGCGAAGGTGGGAAGGATGACCACTTGCTCCCGGTGAAAGCGGGTGTTGATTTTTGGGAGAAATGTAGGGTCGGTAGATAGGAAAACCACCCTATCCTTATGGAAAACGCATAAATCGGGTCTAGCCGATAGGGCGCCCAATTCTGACACCCTTCTGGCAGAAGTTATGGTTGTTAAAAACAGTGCCTTCATCCGAAGCCATTTTAACTCGACCTTTCGAAGAGGTTCGAACGGCAATTTGGTGAGACCCCTGAGGACCGTTTTGAGGTTCCAGGTAGGAAAACGATGCACCACAGTTGGGGAAGTGGATGTTACCCCCCGGAGGAACGCCTTAATGTGCGGATGTTTACTTAAGGCGAAACTGGACACCTGTGGGACCAGGGTGGCGTTGGCTGCCAATGGATGCCACATGGAAGATGTCTTGAGACCCAACTTCCTTCCCTCTTGCAGAAAGGAGAGGATGTCCACCACCCTGGGTTTAAGAGGGTTGACCGCAGCGCAGGTACACCAGGATGCAAAGGCCTTCCAGGTGACTCCACAGATGCAACGAGTGGATGGTCGTCTGGACGCCAGTAAGGTGTTCATGATATCCGAATTGTACCCGAGGTTTAGTAGCCTTCGCCTTTCAATGGCCACACGGTCAATCGGTACCATCCCGGGTCCGGATGACAAATGGGGCCCTGGAGGAGTAGATCGTGTTGGTCCGGAAGGAGCCAATGAGGACTGAAGGACATCTCCCGTGGCGCTGGGTACCATGGATGTCTTGGGGCCACTAATAGAACCGTCGCCTTGAGGAGGCGGATGCATCTGAGTACTCTGGGAATCAGAGGGAGGGGAGGAAAGGTGTACAAGAGGCCCTGAGGCCACGGCGATATCAGGGCATGTGTTTCCTCTGCCTCCAGTTGTCAGTATCTCAAAAAGAACCTTGGAAGATGATTATTTGAGGAGGTTGTGAACAGGTCCACCAACAGGTTGCCGAACTTGAGGCAGATCTGTTCGAAGACTGATGGATTGAGGGACCACTCGGTTTCGTCTAGGTGTCTGCGGCTCAACCAGTCTGCTTGTACGTTCAGTACTCCCTGTATGTGTTTGGCCGCTATCGAGGAGAGATGAATCTCCACCCAGTTGAGGACTAGAGAAGCCTGCTTGTGTAGACTTGTAGACCATGAACCGCCCTGTTTGTTGATGTGGGCCTTAGTGGCCACGTTGTCCGTCCTGATAAGCAGGTGACTGTTGGTTAGTTGTGGGGCAAAGTGTAGGAGGGCCTTTAGGATGGCTGTGATCTCCAGAAAGTTGATACTTTTTTTCTCTCTTTTGGACCCCATGTTTCTTGAGCCGGCTGGTTCTTGAACGTGGCTCCCCAACCTGTCAGGCTCGCGTCCATGAATAACTGGACTGGAGGGTCGTGTAGGAATACAAGCCCCTTTGAAAGATTGAGTGGGTTGGCCCACCATTTTAGGCTTATGCGAAGTGGGGTAGGCAGGAGTAGGGACTTGTTCTTTTTTTGAATGATGTCCTGCTGGTGAGTGAGAAGGAACCACTGGAGTGTCCTCGTGTGAAATCGCGCCCAGGGGACCGCTGGGATGCAGGCGATCATGTGACCCTGCAATTTGGCCAGGGTCATGAGACAAGAGGTGGATGACGCTGCGGTCTTGTTGGCCATGTTAGTTATAGATAACACCTTCTTTAGAGGAAGAATGAGGGAACAGGAGAGGGTGTCTACAATCACTCCCAGATGAGTGAGCCTCTGGGATGGTATGAGGTGGCTCTTTTCCCAGTTGACCAGAAATCTGTGTGATTGAAGGAGATTGATCACTAGTTGTGTGTGGGTCAGGCTGAGCTCTCTTGATGGCGCGCAGATGAGGATGTCGTCCAGGTACGGTGTACCTGAACTCCCAGTTTTCAAGCGGCTGCCATGAGGGTCACTAAGATTTTGGTAAATACCGTGGAGGCTGAAGTCAGTCCGAAGGGTAGAGCCCTGAATTGATAATGCCTGTTCTGGACCACGAACCTCAGGAAACGCCGGTGACTGGGGTGAATGGGGACGTGCAAATACGCCTCGGTGAGGTCCACCGATGTCAGAAAAGCCCTTGGCCTCAGAGCTTCGGTGACCGACCTGAGCATTTCCATCCTGAACTGTTTGTATATGATGTATTTGTTGACAAACTATAGGTTCAGGATGGACTTCCAGTCCCCGTTTCATTTGGGGACCGTGAAAAACATGGAGTAGACCCCGGAGAAGTGTTGTGAGGTTTTGACAGATTCGATGGCTTGAATTTCTAGCAGGTGCTGGACTGCTAACTCCGTGCGGAGAAGTTTGTCCCCACTGAGGGAGTGTGGTTGCTAAATGATTTTGTCATGTGGGTGTGCTCTAGTAGGTAGCCTTGGGTGACTACCTGCGTCACCCAGTGGTCCGCTTTGGAGGCTTTCCACCTGGGCGCATGTTAGGCCTGCTCTCTGCGTTTAGGGATAGTTTTGGTTTCACACAGATGCTCTGCTTTGCTCAAGGACTGTTTTCCTAACGATCACATTCCTCTTAGGCATTGAAGCTCGCGGGAGCTCATGGGAGCCTGGCCTGTTGGACTGAGGGGTTACCATGCCAACCTGTGCTATCATGATATGACCTATTCCCCCATATATTCCGTTGTATGTCCCTTTTGCTCCATTCCTGCCTTTTTACTTTTGCAAGCTCTGAATGCCTGTATGATCTCCATTAAAGTCAACTCTTCTTTGGACTACCTGTCTGCGAGTGTTGCTTGTGGGAGTGCTTCGGGAACAAGTGCTTACACCGCAAACCGGCTCAGGCGGCCCCCCACTGGAACTGCTTTGATGTCACTGCTTGGTCTGGTGGGAGCCACTGCCAGATCTATCGGCATTGGACTGAGAAAAGCGTGAGCCTCTAAAGGCCCGGCCTCCCCTCCTGAAGGAGCCTCTATTTGAATTCCATGAGCCTCTCCTCTGGTCACTCCGAAATCTCTGGAGAGTGTGGGAGAAACGAGTGAGACGAAGAGCCTTTTTGGTCTCTACGGAAACTCTTAGGCAGCGCCTTTTTCTTGTCCCATGTCTCAATGAGGATGGTGTTTAACTGATCCCCAAATAGCTTACCAC
Organism: Euleptes europaea; assembly: GCF_029931775.1. Lineage (NCBI taxonomy): Eukaryota > Metazoa > Chordata > Lepidosauria > Squamata > Sphaerodactylidae > Euleptes > Euleptes europaea. The sequence goes on from NC_079318.1 coordinate 24,993,781, forward strand.
CCTGGTAAGGGAACCCCATGAGTTCCGCCTTACAGTGGGTGTCAGCCTGCCAAAGGTGGAGCCATAGGGCTAGCCTGGCTGCCATTTGGGTGGCTATGGCGTGAGCGGAAAAGGACAGACTATCCAGAGTAGAATCCACTAGGAATGTCACGGCCTTGAGGACTCTGGAAATGCCCTCAAGGGCTTCCTATTATCCTCCGGGATAAGTTGCTGCAGTTTGCGTGCCCACACGATTGCTGCCCTGGACATTAGTGCAGATGTTACAGAAGCACTAATGGCTGAGGCGGATGCCTCGTGAGCCCTCTTTAGGGCGAGCTCGGCCTTTCTATCCAAAGGGTCCCTAATGGATCCCACACCATCTCTGGCAACTAGATCAAAAAAATGTAATGTGGTCACAGGGGCTTCTACCACTGGGATTTGAAATAACTGAGTGGAAGGCTTGGCTAGATTATAAAAATTTTTGGCCATGGCAGGGGCCTGCTTACTTGCCAGAGGTTTCTCCCATTCTGACATAATTATGGAGGTAAAATATTCAGGGACCAGGATGGTCCTGGATGGAACAGAATGCCTGTGGAAGAATTCTTTGGACCCCTTTAGGTTCTCAGGCTCAGTGGCTTGGGTCTCAGAGAGATCTAGGGCTGTCAAGGCCTTGGAGAGAAGGGCGGGAAAGTCCTCCTGGGAGAACAACCTAAGCGGCTTCTCCTCCACGGTGGGGAGGTCATCTTCGGATGAAAACTCTCCCTCCTCCCGCGCCCCCTCGGAGTCTGAGGAGTCAGGGGATAAGGTAGCCTGCGAGTGCCTGGATGAAGAGGCAATATGAGGGGGCTTCGTGGCTCCTGAATGCCTCCTGCCTATATGGGAATCCCTATGATCATGGCTAGAGCCCTCCAGGGGATCTTGGGAGGCGGATAGATTGTGTACTGAATGGGCCGGGGAGGCCTGCATGGCCTGTAGTCCCTCTAAGAGGACGTTTCTGAAAAGGTTAGTGAACTCTGAACGCAGAGCTGATAGCCCCCCTCAGCTGAAGCCGACGCGCACGGCTGTACATTACCGCCCGGGGTCATAGTCTGCACTGGAAGGTCCGACCTGGGAACTTGGGTGGTCGGCTGAAGAGCCGTCTGTCCTCCGGGGGGGAAGGAACTGCGGGGGCGCTGGTAAAGAAGGGCTAGGAGCCGTGCCACAATGCCCTGGCGTCCGGCTAGGAGCCACGCCGCTTGTTTTAGTGTCTGTAGAAGTCGTGGCAGAGAGAGGAAGCGCTGCGCCGCTGGGTTCTGTTGCCTGGCTAGAAGCTGCGCCGATCTTAACCCTCTCGGCTACTGAAGTAATGGGGCTGGTTTTAGGTGTCTGGCTAGAAGCCGCTCCATGCTTGCGGGCTCCGTTTTAAGTGGAGCTCTTAGCCTTTTTTTATGTTCCCCTATCCTTATTTGAAGGCGCTCTCTTGCGCTTAACTGGCTTGGCCGGTGACTGACCGGAGCTGTCGGTGTGGAGGCTGTTAGTAGCTGCCTCTCGGCTCTGACCTGCGGCCGTGAGGAGGCCCGGGTCCAGTCCATAGGCGAGATATACTCGTCGCCCGTCGATTCTGCCATGTTTTTTAGGCGGGAACCGGGGAAAAACTGCTTGGCAAAAGCCGAGGCGCGGGAGCCGACAAAACAAAGGAATAAGGGAAACAACAGGAATCACAGATTAATTTAAGTAATCTAATATACTAAGTCTAAACACAGAAAATTCTAGTTTTCTTAGCTTACAATTAGCAGCAGAACGCTGCAGAAGCTGCTTCCCTGTCAAAGGCAGGAAAAGAACTGGAGCTGTGAGAAAGGAGGGAGGTCATTTTCCCCGGGAGATAGGAAAACCATAGAGTTTTTATTCCTGCCTTCCCTGATAATGAGAAAGGAAATAACCCGAGCTGAAGACGCCCTCCTCCCTCAGAGCGAGAAATCAAATTGTACAGTATTACCTTGTGGGGAGGGGCAAGAAATCCTATCTACATAGTATCTTCTGTTAGGCTCCATAAGTGAACAGGAACCACTTCAGAGGGGACTTATCTGGCTCAGCTGTCACTCTCTGAGTGTCTGAATCCTTGCCAACTTATTTCTGTAGCTGAATGAAACTCATTTCCTTGCTAGCAGTTTCCCATCTCCCAAGTTCAACTTGTCCAGGTCCATATGAAATTCCTTCTGACAGCAGGGAGATATTGTTTTGACTCTCCTGCTATTGCAGCCCATATTCCCCATTGACAGGATACATCTACCAATGATGGGAACAAGTTCAAAGAGCTCTCCCTTTTGCCTCTGAAGCCTTTTGTGCTCCCAAAAACTGCTCATGGCGATTGGGGAACCCTGGGGATGCACTGCTTGGGCTACAGCAAGGATAAAATCAGAAGAATCCCCCATTCTTGCATTAGGATTTGTCTTTTGTAGAAGAGCTTCCATAAATAGGGATGCCAGGTGATTACTCCAATCTGCATCCAATCTCCAATCTGCATCCAATCTGCATCCAATCTCCAATCCAATCTCCAATCTGCATCCCACTCTATTCCCACCTGTTCCCCAACTCCCAGGAGCACCTTTTTAGAGGATTTGTAGGAAAGGTAGAAGAGCATCCCATCAACTCATTTCATTTACAGTTCAATTCCAAATACACATCCTCTTCACCTTTGTCATATATGGTGGTATACTTTGAGTCTCCCATTTTCTCACACACACACACAGTGTTCTAATCTCATTGATAGGCTATAAATAAAATTAGTTCCACTTTAAACATAAACCACCACATATTAAGTTACAGATTTAGTCAGAAATAAATCTTAACTTTACACATAGACTACAACATAAAAGTTCAGTCTTGAATAAACAGTCATTTCTTCACTGTGCTGCATTGGAAAAATTTGATGACCAGATGGTGGTAAACAGATGTTACATCTGGCCAGCATGAAAAACTACTGTATTTGGTCAGTATGTTCAAGTTGTAAAACCATTTGTTATGCTGAATTTGAAGTAGTTCAAGGTTATACAGTAAGAAGATACAAAACACGAACTGACATTACCTCCCTTTTCTTTCACAGCTATTATCAAGTTTGCCAAAAAAGCAACCATCTACAGTTTCACAATGTTTTCCAGAAAGCAACTTAGTTAATTTCCCCCATTTCCCCCAGTGTGCGCCCCATCATTTTCCTTACACGTTAGTTACTTATGTGGTCTGAAAAATCTTCAAAGTAGCCAGTATGTTGCAATATGCCTTTTACTTCCTCTTAACCTTCATGCCAGAAATGTAATAATTCATTTGCAAGATAAAATTTGGCAATTCGCTTCAGAAAGCTACTACTTTTACAACTTTTATTAAAGTGAATGCACCAAACTGTAGATTTTAACAAGCACTAAATTTTACCTTGCCCTCTGGTTATAAAATCATATGACCAAATATATCTAAAAAGTTCTCTGTAGTTTGTAATTTAGAGTCCACTGAAAAATTAAAGTTTGAATCTACATTCAAAGAAGAAAACACTTGGTTCCCTTTTAAAAGTCTTCCATCATGCTGACTCTTCACTGTAAAAATGCATGACAAAAGAAATTGGCCAATAAGCCTTGACTACTTTAGAAATATGCATTTTGCTTAAATACTTGAGATTTTTTAATCACAACAACAATAGTAGTAGTACTAGTAGTTGTGTAGGTAAGCATATAAGGCCCTTGTGTAGTTAATACCACAGCATAGATTAGTTTAGCAGATCCAATCTTTTTGAAAGTCTAATTGACGTTGTAAAGAATGGGATGTGGAGAATACAGCTGACAATACTGAAGCTTGGAACAGACTCCCTATGTTGGGTTGCCAGGCTAACCGGCAGGAGGGAGGGGGGGACAGGACATGGAAAGTGGCAGCACTCACACAATGACAGCACTTCTGGTGAATAACTGGAAGTGACAGTGGTAGCTCTAGGAATCACCGGAAACTCTATGGCAAAACTGGTAGGTCTAGGAATCCAGGGAATACCTGGAAGCGACGGTCGTACCTCTGGAAAAACCATAGAGTTTCTGGTGATTCCTAGACTACTGCCATCGCTTCCAGGTATTCCCTGAAGTGACATCATCAAGCAGGAGATGCTGGTGAGTTTTTTCAATTTTCATTTATTTAATGTTTCCCCCTGAGGATGTTCTGAGTAGGATTGAGGAATGGAAACTTCGGGCAGGGGGATCCCACACCCCAACCAGTGGCTTTAGCAGCCTTATCCCTATGACATTACTGTAAGTAAACTAGAGAAATGAGAGGTACCTGAATCGGCCATTAGGTGAGATACAGCTGGCTGAGAAAAACCACACCAAAATATTTATAATTTAATGGAAGGATTGATGTATGGAACAGGTCTCAAGAAGATCCATGTCAGTTGATCTAAGTCTGTATCTGTTAACTAATTTTGGTGTGTATGTGTAACAAGCTGAGTGGGCCCATAATGGAAATCTTATGCTAGAAATTGAAAGCTGGTGCCAAGGAATATGCTCAACGCGGCCCGCCACCACCACCTCAATCTAGCCAGAGCCGCCAGTGAAGCCAGGTGGCCCTCTGTGCTGGGCCCACTGAGGGCCCACTTTCCTCCAGCACTGCTGCCAAGCTCCCTTCCCCCCATCTCCACAAGTTCTTTCAGCAACAGAGAAAATAGGTGTGTTGACAGCACGTGCACAGACAAAACTCTTGATTTGGAAGAACTAACCCCCCCAATGTAATTTTATTTTTTTATTTTTTTTACAGTTTTCAGATTTTTCTACAAACCTGGGGATGCCCCATGTATGGAGAAAAAAATGTCCTGGCAATGTGGGCTGGATTTGTGGCTTTAAATATCCACAGATTGGCCAACACTTGAGAATCAGATATATAGATACAATGATGATTGATGTTCCAGTAGTCTGTTCTATTGAATTTTAGTTCCCTGTTTTATACCTGTAATTTTTTGTGGTTAGCATTTTCCCAGTTGATTGTAATATATAAATTGTGCCAATTCCCTCTTGCCTTAGGAGGGAGGGTATATTACCAGGGTATCATTTCCTAACAGTTTACACTATATAGAAACGTCACCCAAATTAACAAAAGGGTTGTTCAGCCAAAGAATAAGGTGGGGGAAAGTTTTAAAAATCCCTGAACAGCAGGTATCAATGTCTACATGCTTCAAATAATTCTAAAATTCCCTTATTAAAGGGGAATAACACTTAAAGAAAAGCTAAGAAAATTTAGCAATTGTTAGGTATGACAGACGTCTCATATACTAGAAGGAAGTTAAAACCACGAAGTAGAGAGGAGAAATAAGTAGGTTGTTTACACAGTGAAGGGAATAATTTGGGGACTCCACAATTACTTGTACTAGAAACAGAACTAGTTCGTTTTTCATAAATGGTATAGAATCAGATAAAAGAGCAAGGCAGTAAATTGTGCAGATGACAAATTATTCAGAGGGCAGAAAACCCCAAAGATCACTGTGAAGTGCTTTTTTAAAACCAAACATTTCAAAATATTTATGTTCTTTTCTTTTTTGTAGCATTGACTGCTTATCTTGTCTCCTAATTTATAGCTACTGAGCAATTATCTAATCATTCTCAGTCGCCAGCCTAAGAAAAAGCAACAGACTAGAATGAAAACTACTTCATCCCTAAACAGGTAGTAATAATGTCAAATATTTTCCTGTCAAAATTTATCCATAAATTGATCATGTTCAGCAGTACCACTTTGTCCCTTACTTCCATTTGAAGCACTGAATTTCAAGTTCAACCAATGAACATGAAAATCTTTTCTGCATCTTTTCTTATAACTCAGCATTTCAGTCATCAACAACCAGAAGTCGTGACAACCATATCACCTTAAATTTTACCTCAAATTCATATGTCTGTAATAAGCTACTATCCTAAATAAAACAGATTATATACCATATGTATGCTTACCAAAAAAGGAGTTCTTCATTGCGTCTTATTCACCAATACTGTAAAAATGACAGCCACCCTGAAAAACATCAGAAGAACTTTTATTCATTATTTTTAGATATGAATGTAGCTATATGCTACTTCATCATGTACCAAGAAAAATATTTTTTAAAATATTAGACAACACACATACATAAGGGAAAATTCTTCTAATATACCTGGTTATTTAGTCATTCCCATCCCATGAGCTCACAGGATGTTAACAACTGTTGATAATGACAACATTCATATTGCTTTGTAAAATATAAAGTTGTAATAAATGAATTTAGTTACAAAATCTTAATGGGTTGTACCTATTCCATGCTCATCAGGTTTTCAAAATTCATAATACAACCAGAGCGCAAATGAGCATCTTGTTTCAATATCACTTAAAAGCACTTGCTAGAATAAATGTTGCACAACTAGACCTCTGTTTATTTTGCTACAATAGACTAACACAGCTACCCCTCTGGAATCCCCCATTTTACATATTTAATTTCTTTAAAGGTTTGTTCTTCTACACCAGAAAGATAATGTAGATAATGGCTACATTCAGACATCATGACAAAAGTTTATTCTATTTATTTTTCATATTTGTATCCTGTCCTCCCCGTGCCTAGCAGGGCTCAGAGTGGCTCTCAGCAAACACGCATAACAATAATTAAAACTATTAAAACCACAAATAAATAAATTTGCAAGACGGATCTGTGAACCACAGTTTCTCAAGGAAGAAACTAACCATCTAAATCACGCACTGCTAGCAAACGGCTACTCCAAGAATGAAATCAGAAGGGCCATTGAACCAAACAAAAATCAGAAAACTCAAGAAAAACAGTCTCCCATAGGAAAGGTATTCTTGCCATTTATTAAAGGAGTCACTGATAGGATGGAGAAACTTTTGAAAAAACATAACCTACAAACAGTGTTTAAACCCACCAAGAAAATACAACAAATGCTACGATCAGCAAAAGACAAAAGAGACCCCCTCACCTCTGCAGGAGTATATCGTATACCTTGCAGCTGTGGAGAAGTTTACATCGGGACCACAAAACGCAGCATACAAACAAGGATAAAAGAACATGAAAGATACTGCAGACTTGGCCAACCTGAGAAATCAGCAGTGGCTGAACATGGACTGACACAAACAGGACACAGGATCTTATTCCAAGACACTGAAAGACTGGACAATTCTACCAACTATTTTGTCAGATTGCACAGAGAAGCCACTGAAATTCATAAACATCAGCACAACTTTAACAGAAAAGAGGAGAGTTTAAGAATGAATAAGGCTTGGCTTCCTGCCCTGAAAAACCTCCAGACAAAGACAACATTCAACAATAGCCATACAGATTAGTTTTGGATTACACACATTAACAGATCACTTCAGGATACAATGGTTCCATATTAACATACCATACCCTCATTAGCACATTATCTTGATACTTACAGGACAATACTTTTGCAGGACAATACTCAGCTCAAACCCAACCCTTTCTGACTATATATTACTCTTCCTACACCCTTGACACTGAGAGACACTGTCCTTCAGTGTTACTACTCTGAAGATGCCTGCCACAGTTGCTGGAGAAACGTCAGGAAAGAAAATTCCAAGACCACGGTTACACAGCCCGGATAACCTACAAGAACCAAATAAATTTGATATGTTACATCTTGCCATAAAAAGATGGCACATTAAAATCAGCATCCTGGATGACAATCAATAATGACTCTACAAAAACAAAAACAAAAAAACCCTAGCAACAACACCTAGCAGCAGCCCAGATGATAATCAAGAGGGCTGATAGGTGAAGGAACTGGGTGGCAAACAACAGCGGGGGGAGGTCCCATGATCCAGGCCAACATACAGTTAGCCATATAAACTGTAAAATCCCTTTCTAGGGATTAAGGGGTAAGAAGACGGCTTGGCCCAATTGGTAAGCGCGATCTCTCTGATACCCTTCACCATGGGGACGGAGACTGGTTCAGCCTCTGGGGAGTAGAAGACATCCATTACAGGATCCTTTTCTCTGGCTTGTGTGGGATCGACCTTAAGCCCCAGAGCCTTGGCCACTCTGGCCAGTCGCTCGTTATAGCCCCTAATATCTTCCGATGGGGAGACTGGGAACGGGTCGCCCACCACATCATCTGGTGAGGGCCAGGAATAAGTCTCCAACCCCCTGCGAGACAATCTAGAGTCATCCTCTGACTCCGAGGAACCAGGGTGGAAAACCTGCCTCAACTGGCAAGCAGTCTCTCTTGGTGCAGACGTTCTCAATGTCAATGCCACCGCTCCACGGTCTCTCGGAGATCTGAAGCAACCTCTCGGCACCGAACGGTGTCTTGAGGCAGACTGGATCACTCGGTGCTGAAGCTCCTCATGGTCGTGACGGTACCGATCATCGATCCGTGGTGAGGGATCTTGACGTTGATCGGACGCTCTGGGCGAAACACGACGTTGAAGGGAGTCTCGACATCGACTATCCCCTCGATGGGGGGAGGGAGAACGGCAACAGGAGCAGTGCCCCCTTCGCTCCCAATGCCAACGGGCTCTGTAGCAATCACTGTGGTGAGACTCAGCCGAGGCTCGTGATCTCAGTTTGGAATCAGAATGGAAGTCAGGAATCACAATCACATCGTGCTCCGAAGGGGAAAAGTAAATCTGATCCTCCCAAGGGGACCTTTTTCTTCTGGGGGAGGTGGAATGTCCGCGACTTGCAGAGTCTTTCCCCCTAGAAGGAACCCGGCTGCAACGTTCTCTGGATGACAAAGGGGAAAGGAGTTGTGCCTCACCCGATCTAGGGGAGCGGGGCTGCTGGTCACGAATCCCATGTCCTTGTACTCTGATGGGGGATAGAAGCAGAGGGCCCTTAAGGGAGGCTGGTGGGGATAAGGGCTTCGGAGAGGGCTTGGCCACTGAGTTGTTTTTAGGTGCCAAGCTATCCCCTGACGTCGATAAGATCTTCGGCACCGAGCCACTCCTAGGAGTGGGGTTGTGCTTTGGTGTTGAGTCTTTCCTTGACATCGAGTCATTTTTTGACGTCGATGGCGATCGATGCCGAGATCCCGACTTCTCCTCCCAACAAGACTGCGACCTATCTGGAGACTTTTTGGATTTTGAAGATGGCGCCTTAGGATCACCCGACTTCTTAGATCCAGTAGAAGTCTCAGATTTTTCTTCTTTTTGGACGATGAGGGGGAAGGTTTTTTATAAGAAATCCCCAGTACAGGAGCTAAGGACGGCTCATATAAATAAGCCTTAAGCTTCAAAGCCCTATCCTGTCGCGAACGATGGGTAAGCGAACTGCAATGTCTGCAGGACGCTGATATATGCGCTTCCCCCAAACAATAAATGCACACGTCATATTCATACAACTGTGACATTTTGTAACCGCAAGAGGAACATTTCTTGAAGAGCGCCATCATACTCTCCATAGGTAAGAAAAAAATGAAGAGCTAACCAGAAAACGTTCTAACTCACGCGGCGGCAAAGAAAGAACTGGAGGGACGGCCCCTTGCCCCTCCCCTGTCACATGACCACTTGGCGGGAAGAGCCGTTGGGCGGGGGAGGAGTGCGAGCGGCTCGAACTTTCTAGAGCTTTCCAGCATAAAATTCTCCACGGCTGGCCTGCGTGTGCACAGTACCCAAGTGGGACTGCACAGAAGCCACGCCGACGAACAGAGACGTTTTCACCAGGCTTTCCCAAACAGAAGGCTGTTCTCCCAAGAAAGCTGAGGCACTACCCACCTGGATCTGGCTGATTCCAACCCTGTAGAAAGGGGGAAGGCGCAAACCATGTGGAGGCCTGAGACACAAAGGAGTATAAAACCAATAAAGGACAAGGGAGGGGAAGAATCTCTTACCACCCATCAGGATTTTCCAATTCAAATTGTATCAGCTGCGTCTAAAGCCTGCCTGTGTATGAGTGAAATAAAATCAGGTGCATTTCCTTGGCATGAATTTAATAAACACTACTTCTGTTTTCAAGAACTTACTACCTGGCTTTCTCTCTGTCTCCCTCCCTCAATGGTAGAGCATCTGCTTGGCATGCAGAAGGTCCCAGGTTCAAACCCCAACATCTCCAGTTAAAGGACCAGGCAGTAGGTGATGGGAAAGACCTCGGCCTGAAACCCTGGAGAGCCACCGCCAGTCTAAGTAGACAATACCAGCCTTGATGGACCAAGGGGCTGCTTCTGTATAAGGCAGCTTCATGTGCGTACTTGTGCTGATTTTGGGGAGGGGCCATGGCTCAGTGGTAGAGCATCTGCTTGGAATGCAGAAGGTCCCAGGTTCAATCTCCGGCATCTCCAGTTAAAGGGACTAGGCAAGTAGGTGATGTGAAAGACCTTTGTCTGAGACCCTGGAGAGCCGCTGCCTGTCTGAGTACACAATACTGACTTTGATGGACCAAGGATTTGATTCGGTATAAGGCAGCTTCATGTGTTCATCTGGGGGAAAATGCTGCTGGATCAGAGTGGATTTGGGCAGAGATTTGATCACTCTTTTAAGTCCATTTGTACTGGGTCTGGGCCCTTTTTGCTCCTGACAGGTTCATGGAGCAGCAGTTACATTGTTACAGATAACTAAGAATACAATGGAAAGATTTCCCTTCATATATTAAAGAGAAAATTTTAATGAAATTTTTTATTTTCATACAAGCAAGATTTTCAACATGAACCACAGATTATTTAATTATCAAAAAAAAAGTAATGTCTGACAGATAAAAAGTAAGAAAACAACAAGACTAACAAATTTTGCAGGAGAAAATCAGCAGTTGTGAGAATTAATGGTCAGGGAAAGGATTAAGCACTTCTCCAGGCATATATTCTTCCTGTCAATTACCCACCCCTATTCATCTTTCGATATGCTGTTCAACGCATATAATAGGAACATGGAATGTGAGAAGCATGAATCAGGGTAAGCTTGAAATTGTTAAACAAGAAATGGAACGTATGGACATTTCAGTCCTGGGAGTAAGTGAATTAAAGTGGACTGGATTAGGACATTTTCAATCAGAAAATTACAAAGTGTTTTATTCAGGGAATGACAAAAAGAGAAGAAACGGAGTTGCTTTAATAGTGAGGCAAGATGTAGCAAAGGCAGTCAGGAGCTATAATGCAAAGTCTCACCGAATAATATCAATCAGACTTCAGGGAAAGCCTATCAACATAAGCATCCTTCAAGTTTATGCCCCAACTACAGATGCTGATGAGGAAGAAATTGAAAGTTTTTATGCCAGTGTTCAGGAAGAAATTGATCACACACCTAAACAAGATATGCTGATAATCATAGGTGATTGGAACGCAAAAGTAGGAAACAAAGCAGAATCAAATGTTGGCAGACTTGGGCTAGGAGCACGGAATGAAGAAGGAGGATGCCTCGTAGAATTCTGTGAAGACAACAATCTGTTCATTGCAAACACGTTTCAGGCAACCAAATAGACGATTGTATACATGGACATCACCAGACGGCCAGTATAGAAATCAAATAGATTATATAATTGGAAGCAGAAGATGGAGAAGCTCTATTCTCTCGGCCAAAACAAGACCAGGAGCCGACTGCGGTACAGATCATGAATTGGTAATATCAAAAATCAAGATAAAGCTTAAGAAAAACACCAAAACATTCATAGAAGCAAAATACAATCTAAGCAATATTCCAGAAGAGTTTAAAGACCATGTAAGAAACAGATTTGATTTACTAAGTTCAAGTGAATGTAAACCTGAAGAACTATGGGTGGAAACTAGAGATATTATCAAGGAAGAATGTGCAAAGACTATTCCTGTAGCCAAAAGAAAAGAAAAACCTCGATGGATGTCTGAGGAAACTCTTAAAATTGCCAGAGATAGACGAGAAGCAAAAGTAGAAGGTGACAGAAATAGAATCAAAAGTCTAAGTGCAACGTTCCAGCGACTAGCACGTAGAGACAAAGAGACCTATTATAATAACCAGTGTAAAGAAATAGAAGAGAACAACAAAAAAGGAAGAACAAGAGATCTGTTCCACAAGATCCAAGAAATCAAAGGGAAATTTAAAGCACGGTTAGGCATGCTGAAAGATCAGCATGGAAATACATTAACTGGACAAAATAAAGAAAAGGTGGGAACAATACACTGAAGAACTATACAGAAGAGATGAAAGGATAAAAGATTATTTCCAAGAAGAATCTTTTGAAGAAGAACCTACAGTTTTAGAAAGTGAAGTGGAAGCTGCATTGAGAGCAATCGGGAGAAACAAATCCCAGGAGTAGATGGGATATCAATAGAGCTATTCCAAGCCACAGAAACGGAGTCCATCAAAATCTTGACAAGAATATGCCAACAGATATGGAAAACAAAACAATGGCCCACAGACTGGAAACAATCCATTTACATTCCAATTCCCAAGAAAGGAGACATCAAAGATTGCAACAACTATCGGACCATTGCATTAATTTCTCATGCAAGTGAAGTGATGCTCAAAATCTTACAGCAAAGGCTGTTACCATATATGGAACGAGAAATGCCTGATGTTCAAGCTGGTTTCAGAAAAGGAAGAGGCACTAGAGATCGTATTGCAAATATACGCTAGTTACTGGAGCGTACGAGAGAATTTCAGAAGAAAATCAGCTTGTGTTTCATAGATTACAGCAAAGCTTTTGACTGTGTGGATCATGAAAAGCTATGGCTGGTTTTAAAGGAAATGGGTGTGCCACTACATCTGATCGTTTTGATGCGCAACCTGTATTCTGGACAAGAGGCCACAGTTAGAACAGAATATGGAGAAACGGAATGGTTTCCAATTGGCAAAGGTGTCAGACAAGGATGTATTTTATCTCCCTATCTCTTCAATCTATATGCAGAACATATAATTAGGAAAGCTGGATTAGATTTAGATGAAGGTGGAGTGAAAATTGGACTACAGCTGAACATCAAGAAAACAAAAGTAATGACTACAGGAGAATTACACAACTTTAAGGTTGACAATGAGGAAATTGAAATTGTTCAAGACTTTCTATTCCTTGGCTCCACCATCAACCAAAAGGGAGACTGCAGCCAAGAAATCAGAAGGAGATTGAGACTGGGAAGGGCAGCCATGAAGGAGTTAGAAAGGATTTTGAAGTGTAAGGATGTTACTCTGGCCACCAAGACTAGATTAATTCATGCCATCATATTCCCTATTACTATGTATGGGTGTGAAAGCTGGACAGTGAAGAAAGCTGATAGGAAGAAAATAGATTCCTTTGAAATGTGGTGTTGGAGGAGAGTGTTACATGGACTGCCAAAAAAACAAATCAGTGGGTTATAGATCAAATCACGCCTGAACTGACCCTAGAAGCGAAAATGACTAAACTATCGTATTTTGGTCACGTCATGAGACGACAAGAGTCACTGGAAAAGACCGTCATGATAGGAAAAGTTGAGGGCAGCAGGAAAAGAGGAAGACCCAACAAGAGATGGATTGACTCAATAAAGGAAGCCACAGCCTTCAATTTGCAAGATCTGAGCAAGGCTGTCTAAGATAGGACATTTTGGAGGACTTTCATTCATAGGGTCGAAATGAGTCAGAAGCAACTTGACGGCACTTAACACACACACATTCATCTTTATCTCAGCGAGTGTGATTTGGGACTAGGGTTAATCCAGAAAATTCAGCAGTCATGTCAGTCTTTTCTAGGAATTGTTGGAAACTCTGTGGTTTTACCATAGAGTTTCTGGCAACTCCTAGAAAGGCATGATGTCACTTCTGGTGTCCGCACCCCAGGAATAACACCATGCTGTCACCATCATCCCACAATGTGTCTCTGGGTCTCCTGTCTGGCAAACCTGTTTGGGGCACATATTTACCAGGGTAACATTCTTTTCTGCCCTTTGTCCACAACCCTAAATACAAATAAGATGTAGAGAAATAAGGTGCAGAGAATATTGATTTACTTCATTTACAGTGCAACTTAAACAGAATTATACCCTTCTAAGCCCATTGACCACAGTGGACTTAAAAGGTGCTACTCTATTTAAGATTACACTGTTAACCTCATTTCAAGGCAGCAGCACGTTCAGAAAGAGTCTTCTTACAATATTTGTCCAGAAAACTTAAAAATTTAAAACAAAATTACTCTCAAGGTACACATTTTCAGGCTTTGTTTTGCCTTACGTTTAAAACTGTCATGCCTCTTTACTGTAAAACTCTTAATTTAGCCCATTTTGAAGTTAGTCTAAATTTGATTAGCTTTCTAAATGCCCTGATAATTTACAACAGGAAAGGTTATGAGTTATGCTATCTCTGACTTCATCCAGTGATGCACATAGTTAAGGGCTTCCCAGGATCATACCCAAAATAGATGCACCTGTCTGCGGTGAATTTCCTCAACTTATTCTAAAGTCAATTTAGTCAGCGATAGTCTGAACACAATGAACTGATCTCTCCAAAAGAACTTTTCCTTCCTTTCATACAGCAAGCATCCTGTAAATAAAAAAAAAATCCCATTATGCTAACAGATTGCTTTTGTTTACAGGCAGGAAGCCTAACCACAAACTCTCCATGCGGCAACAAAACAGAAAAAGTTGTTTCATGTACAACAACAGCATGATTAGAAATGGAAAAAGATATTGCAAGATGATGTCTTGTTTCAGAAACAGCATACATGCAGAAGAATGATACTGTGCAAAACAAACCCCTGAAATTGCCTCTGTACAGGGCAACAATCTCAGGGCCAATCTAGACACTTTTTTCTTCATTAACCTGCACCAGTCATATCCTAACAATAGTTGTTTAATGTTCTTATGACTGTTCTTGAAGATTGTTTAAGTGGCCTCTGGTGCAAAATACTCTGGTGGGGCGAGCGGGGGTGAGAATAGTCCCACCTTTTTTGCACCAGTACTTCTGGTTAGCTTTTGATCTTAAAACCTTAGTATCATCTAGGACCTGCATATTTCAGGAAACATCACTCCTCAAGAAAGATCATAACAATTGTAGGATTGTGTGGGGCCTCTAACTCTAGAATTTACTTCCTAATAAAGTATTTAAGCACAATTCTTTGACAGGGTCCAAAAAAGCCAATAGGCTTTGTCATTATGGCTAGCTTTCCCGGACATTTTAAGGATGTATGCTGTTTTATCATACTCAATTATACTGATAAAGGAAGCCAACAGGTTGAATAAAAGAACTCTCTTCAAATACATAAGGAGTCTTCCTCTATTCGAGAAAGCCTCCCTCTATCACTGGAAGATTCCACTCTTAACAGAAGAGTTCCTGGATCCAAATCAATGTACTGGGGGAAGGGGGATACTTTTATTTTACACAGTATATAATGATTTGAATAGTTTCAGTTCTGACAAGAAATCGACTTATGTAATTTGCAAAAAAAAAGCCCTTCCTTATTTTCAAAAATTTTCCTATGTATCCCTTGCTGCCTCTTATGCCTGGTTGCCTCCAATAACACTTCTCACTTCCTTCAAATTCCATTTCACCATGGTTTCACCATTTCTGTGAAACCTTAGATGCAACCCCAAAGATCCCCTGCACAAATGAAACTGTATGAATGTGTCTGTATTATACAACTAGAATGAATGTATATTCTTCCCTTATTTATCTCCTCCTCCCTTTCAGGACCGTGACAGCATTAACTTCCATAATTTCTTTAGCCATTCCTGTTACAAAAACCTATGTGTACTTTCTAATGAGCTGGTTCAGGCAATACATTGGCACTACACATGGTAGGGAGTGTGCCTTCCCACTCTGGTCACAAGATCTGCCTCCAGCACTAGTGGATGTCTGCATATTGCCATGTCGCCCAATTCCTCCATAAATGCAGCAGCAAACTGGATGATACAAGATATGGATGTCTACCTGATGCATTGTTTATAATTGTATCTAGTATTGTTCATAATTGTAAATGCTGTGTCTGAGAGTCTGATCCAGTCCTTCCTCACTGCTTGCCATCATAACATGCAGCTCCCTGATTCAAGAATCCTGAATGGAACAAGGGATTTTATACACCCCCACACCCTAGATCAGGGGTCCCCAGCCTTTTCTAGCATGTGGGCACCTTTGGAATTCTGGCATAGGTTTATGGGCACAACCACAAGAATAGCTACCATGAGAGGTGGAGCCCAATCACAAAATGTCAGGGAGTGAGATAATAGTAACTCTTCAACATTTCAGGCAGATCCTCTGTTTAACAAGACGCCTTTTAAAATGAACATATTGTTTTAAAATACTTTCTTGCGTACACACCGCTTCTCAGAAGCCCTACCCACTTTTAAAAAACATTTGGTGGGCACCAGGAATATATATATATTCAGTTGAATGGGGGGGGTGCTAAAAACATTTCCCTTGAGGTAACCTCCAGTGAATAAAATGGCACTTATCTCTAACTAGATGTATTTAGGCTTGCTCCATACACCCTTATCAAATTCCAAACCAACTTTATTTACAAACTCAAAGTCATGCTAAATTGGAAATGTTTAAAATAATCAATTTTGTTTACCAAAGGGAAAGCATTTCAGAGAGATCTGCAGTGCTGGAGTAGAGAAATATTTCCTTTGCTGTTTCCACAAAGCAAACCACCATCATTCCAAACTAATTCCTTGATCTAGAGGAGTAAATATATATAGGTACCCCATGTGCTCCCCAAAACAGGCAAGTAGCAGCTTTGATGCAGTGGGAGGAGGGGAAGTCATCCCCTTTCTCCTTGGCACTAATCAAAATACCTATCATGTTACATAGATACTTCTGCAAAATCAGCTACTTTGGCCCTTACTCTCCAAAGGCTCATGGGATCAAGTTTCAGTAGACTAATTGCCCCTGCCAAAACACCTGTGCCAGAATGCCAAAGGTGCCCACATGCCGAAGGCCAAAATACATGTTGTGTGCCACAGAAAAAAGCCGCATACTCTTTTCCTGTCCAGAGTAAAGTCATGTGTTCAGTCCTCCTTTCCTTTCATGCAAAGGAAAAGCCTGCACAAACTGGAGGAGAAAGTGATAGCAGCAGCGCAAGAAGAGGCAGGCAAAAGACTGATAGAAACCTTCAATTGCCCAGCAAGCAACTATATTCACACACTCACAATTTTCTGCCCACCTCCACTTTATATTGCAATTATAACACTTGAACAGAGCCAGTTCAGACAATGCACCTACTCTTAGAATGCCAGGGAACATGGCGTATCATAACATCAACCCAAGGTTAAGGTCCAGTCACCAGCACCAGATGGTTTCTGTATGCTGCCATAGAATTATTCACATGCCAAGTCAGTAGAGTTGCCAGGTCCCTCTTTGCCACTGGCGGGAGGTTTCGGGAGTGGAGCCTGAGGAGGGCAGGGTTTAGGGAGGGGAGGGGAGGGACTTCAATGCCACAGAGACCAATAGCCAAAGCGGCCATTTTCTCCAGGTGAATTGATCTCTATCAGCTGGAGTTCAGTTGTAAAAGCAGGAGATCTCCAGCTACTACCTGGAGGTTCAGTACAGGAGCGAAGAATACTTATAAGTGCAAACAAATATTTATATACTACCGTGTCTAATACAATACGCACTTCATGAATATACAAAAAGAACCATTCATACAGTTGTAACACACATACACAAAATCATCTCTAGGATGGTGGTGAATGGAAAAAGTTCAATAAAAGGTGCAGTTTCTCTCAAGATATGCTCAACAGTCTTCTGTATTCATCCCATGCAGGTAAGTAGAGGTAATAAATATTAATTCAGGAGGAATAACTTCATGGAGGATACGGCCGTTTCAAATTCTTGACAGTTTGAATTCTTCATCAGTCCTTCAAGCATTTTCCTCTTATATTGCACATCTTGATAATAAATTACAAGGTGCTGGATACAGTTCAATTCCCACGAAGGGTAACATTCACAAGTGTAGCCATGTATGCGACGTGAAACTAACTATCTAAATATCGTAACTATCTAAACATCCTGCAGCCGCAGGAAGGCTGCCCCGGCCCTTCCCCCCCCCCCGCCATTTTTTCGGGCGGAAGGGGCCTTGGGCAGCCATCCTGCAGCCGCAGGAAGGCTGCCCCGGCCCTTCCCGCCCCCCCCCGCCATTTTTTTCGGGCGGGAGGGGCCTTGGGCAGCCATCCTGCAGCCGCAGGAAGGCTGCCCCGGCCCTTCCCGCCCCCCCCCCCCCGCCATTTTTTCGGGCGGGAGGGGCCTTGGGAAGCCTCCTGCAGCCGCAGGATGGCTGCCCAAGGCCCCCCCGCCCCCCCGCCATTTTTTTCGGGCGGGAGGGGCCTTGGGCAGCCATCCTGCAGCCGCAGGAAGGCTGCCCTGGCCCTTCCCGCCCCCCCCCCGCCATTTTTTCTGGGCGGGAGGGGCCTTGGGCAGCCTCCTGCAGCCGCAGGATGGCTGCCCAAGGCCCCCCCCGCCCCCGCCGCCATTTTATTCGGGCAGGAGGGGCCATGGGAAGCCTCCTGGAAGGCTGCCCCGGCCCTTCCCGCCCCCCCGCCATTTTTTCCGGGCAGGAGGGGCCTTGGGCAGCCTCCTGCAGCCACAGGAAGGCTGCTCCGGGTCCCCCTGGGCCTCGCCGGCGCTTCCTCCCGCCGGGAGCAGCCTGGGGCAGCCTCCTGCAGCCGCAGGAAGGCTGCCCCGGGCCTCGCCGCCGCCGGACCCTCGCCGCTGGAGAGCCCTGTCAGGTAAGCCTGTGGGGGGGAGGGGTTATAAGCCGACCCTCGGCTTATACGCGGGTGCCTAATTTTTCCCCATTTTTGGGGAGAAATTAGGCACCTCGGCTTATACGCGGGTCGGCTTATACATGGGTATATACGGTAATATTTAGGCTGCTGCTATATACTTTGCACCAGCGGCAAATTTTCAAGGGTCTTACTATCTTAGAAATACTTGTAGATATGTGCATATTAATGAAAGTAAATGATAACAGTACCACATATTAACATATCTGTATCAAATAACCAAGGGCTGCCCTGCCTCCTCACAATGAAGCCAGCCTTAGCTACAATATAGGACTGGGTGGGGGCGGGGGGAGACAGCCACTAGGACCAAACATGGATGGAAACCCATTTCCTTCTTTCTTGTCACATTGGGAGAGAGGTGAGTGAGTGTGCAGGAAAGAGAGTACAAAAGCTAAAAGGGGCAAGGAAAGGTAAGCTGGCATAACAAGGGGAAAGGCAAGTCACAGGGGTGTGTGGAGGAGTGTTAAGAGGTAAACCAGAGGTAGTAACTGGGGAGACAGAAAGCCAGAGATTGGAGTCAGAGATGGAAAGTAAGCCAGAGCTGCTGATAAGGAGCAGAGAAACAGGATTTTTCCTCCCTTATGAGTCGTTACACAATTCTTTTCAAAAAATTTAAGAGAAATATTATAAATAACAAATATTGAGGAATATAACAAACACACCCAGAAGTCTGCTTTGGGTTCAAATTAGAGAGTCATCAACGCTCCAAAGATCCAAAATAATTTCTCAGTAACAAAAAGGAAAAATATCTTCAAAAGACATAAAAATTTAAATTGTAGTAAGAACTTTTCACTTCACATTTTCTGGAAGAACTTGTGATGTTCCAGTATATAAAAAAGGTCAACCAACTTTTTTTCAAAATTATTTTTATATTTAACTTTTCCCTCTCAAAATGCCTCCCATTGTAATATCCCTAATAACTCTCTGCAGAGCAAAACCATATCAACATCACTTTGCCTTCTTACTGAAGATTTTTGGAATATCATACTAAAAAAAAACCCTCTTAAAACCCCAGGGTCTGGAATATCTGTAAAGTCAACTTTCATTCACTGTATGTATATGAATGAATTACTCCCAAGGCTCATCAATAAAGGCTATAACCCTGCATGCAACCCATACAGAAATTCCAACTATCTTACATACAACCCACCCCAAAATAGCATCTATGGCAGGCAATACACAAGGTCCTTCTAGGCAAGTCACACTGCCTACCATTCCACCCAATTAGGTCCCTCAAGGAGACAAACAGTTAAAAAAATACATACACATAACAATTAAAAACAAAAAGGGAGGACAATAAGAAAATGCCCCCCAAACCAAAAATGGTCTTCAACCACTGGTGGAAGACATTGAAAAAGGAAACAATCTATGGGATACCATTATTCCTAGGTATAAGCTCTATAGGCAGGGCAGAGAGGGACCGGTTGGGAGGTATTGCATTGTCGATCAAAGAGGGCATAGAATCAGATAAGTTAGAAAACATTAGGGGAATCAACTCCCCTACAGAAGCGATATGGGTGGAAATAATGGGTCCCAAGGGTTACGTAAAAAGTGGTGTACTATTGCCCACCTGATCAAACCCTTGAGGCTGATCTTTAGATGGAGAAGGAAATAAGGGAGGTGACTAAAGCAGATACTGTTATGATACTGGGAGACTTGAACTACCCTCATATGGATTGGGTAAACATGTCTAAGAATCTTATTTCTACAGCATGACTTGAGCACATCATTAATGACTGTGCACTGGACCAGTTGGTCACACAGCCTATGAGAGGGGTAGTGATCTTGGACTTGGTTCTGAGCAGGGCTCAAGCCCTGGTGAGAGATGTAGAGTCTGTTGAACCAGTTAGGAACAGTGACTGCAATGCTATTAAGTTCAGCATTCACGTCAATGGAAAGTTACCCCTAAAGTCCAAAAGAGTAATATTTGATTTCAACAGAGGGAACTTTACAAAAATGAAGGGAATGGTTATCACACTAACTGAAGTCCAGACAGAATGTATTCCCCAGGTTAGGAAAGGCATTGCCAATTCTAAAATAATGCCTCCATGGTTACCAATGCAAGTTAAGGAAGCTATAAAAAGTGGAGGCTTCTTTTTAAAAGTGGAAGGTCTGCCCCAATGAATTGAACAGAAGGGACCACCAGCTCTGGTAAAAAAAAATGTAAGTCATTTATTAGGCATGCAAAAAGAGAAGTTGAGGAGCAGCAGGTTGCTAAAAGCATCAACAAAAACAATAAACATATATATAGCAGGAAACCAGTCTCAGGATGACCAAGGAATAAAAGGATAGCTTAAAAAATATATATGGGGAGATGACAGAGAAGCTCAAGGAATTTTTTGCTTTATTTATTTATTTATTTATTATTTCTATTTGTTATCCTGCTCCCCGTGGACAAAGCCAGGCTTAGCTTCTGTCCTCACTGTAGAAAGGGTGGGTCAGGTACATGCACCACACACACTATTTTCAGGGATTCTGAAGAACTGAGTCAAATTGAGGTGATGAAGTTCTAGACCTATTGGGAAAATTAAAAACTGAGGTCATAATGGCATACACCCAAGAGTTCTTAGGGAATTCAAATGTGAGATTGTTGATCTACTGACCCATATATGTAACCTATCACACATTTCAGCTGTTGTACCAGAAGATCAGAGAGTAGAAAATGTTATACTGATTTTTTAAAAGGGGGTCCAGAGGGGAACTAGGAAATTCCAGGCCGATTTGTCTAACATCTGTCTGGGCAAATCAGTAGAAACTGTAATCAAAGATAGAATTATTAAGCACATAGAGGAACAAAGCATGCTGAGGGAAAATCAGCATGGCTACTGCAAAGGAAAGTCCTGCCTCACCAACATCTTGGAGTTCTTGGAGAAAGTGAACAAGCATTTAGATAATAAAGACCCAGTAGACATTATATGCTTGAATTTTCAAAAGATTTTTGACAAGGTACCTCACCAAAGCCTGAATAAACTTTGCAGTCATGGGATAAGAGGATGGGTTCTCTTATGGATTAAAAATTGGTAAAATAACAGGAAGCAAAGAGTAGGAATAAATTGACAGTTCTCACAATGGAGGAAAGTAAGCAGTGGGATCCCACAAGGATCAATAGTGGGGATGGTTCTACTTAATTTTTTCATAAATGATCTGGAATTAGGGGTGAGTAGTTTAGTGGCCAATTTGTGGATGACACAAAATTATTCAGGGTGATGAAAACCAAAGATGAGCTCCAGGAGGATCTCCACAAATGGGGTGAGTGGGCATCAGTATGACAAATGAAGTTCAACGTTGGTAACTGTACAGTGATGCACATTGGAACAAAAAATTCCTGACGTCATGTATATGCTAATGAGATCTGAACTTGCTGAGACTGAGGGGAAAAGATCTTGGGGTCATAGAAGATGGCTCAATGAAAGTGTACTGCAGCAGTGAAAAGGGCAAACTCTATGTTGGGGATTATTAGGAAAGGGATTGAAAATAAAATAGCCGATATTATAATGCTCCTGTATAGATCTATGGTGTGGCTTCATTTGGAATACTGTATGCAGTTCTAGTAACTGTATTTCAAAAGGGACAATACAGAGATGGAAAAAGTACAGAAGAAAGCAACCAAAATGACTAGGGGGTTAGAGTACCTTTCCTATCAGGAAAGGCGTTCAGTTTAGAAAAGAGGGAACTAAGGGGAAACATGATAGACATTTTTTTGCCTTTAATTAATAGCCAAATATTCTGCCCATCCAACACACCTTCACGATTTCATTACACTCTTTGAATTTGACATACAGATTTATACAAAACAATTTTGCTTCATTGCTCCCTTTAACAGAATGTAAGAACTAAATTCCAGTTGGAGTGATTCTGTTCTGTTTCCAGGGCATATTTCATCTCCCAACAAACACTAGAGTTTTCTTAAGGCTGCTTCCACATGAGGATTTGTCCCTCATGGAAAGCAGGAAGCCCACATAAAAGGAGAGCATCTATATTACATCATACTAATTCTGTGTACAATTCATCACTTTCCCAGAATTTTCACCTGAGGTGGAGAAAAAGTATTTTAATCCACCTCAAAGGGGAATCTGCAGAGTGGCTGGGGGGTGGGGAGAGAATATGTCTATGTAGACAATCCCTCCATTGCCACTACAGGATAGGGGTGTAGAGCTCTGGTTTCAAAATATCACATACGCCGCCGCCACCCTTAGCCCTTAAAGGGGTTTTTTCCTTTTCTTTGCTAAGTAGCACTGTAGAATTACAGTGTGCCTTGGTAGGAAAGAGGAAATTGAGGGGATGAGGGGGTTCAGGGCCACAGGCAACAGTTTTCAGCACAATCACTATCATGCCAGTATGATCTCAGCATGGTCACTATCATACATAATACCTCCTGCTGCTGTTATAGGGGCTCATTTTTGCAACCTGACTGCCTCTTGACATATGTATATGTAACGATTCAACCAATTAATGAAGTTGAATTACTTTCTTTAAGGAACTAATTAAATTAGACTTGCCATGAATATATTACAATACCACATATACCAAAACTACTGCCGCAGCTATACTCTCAACAGGTACAAGAAAGACAAACTTGAAGAGGTCAATTTGTCCTTAATGTTGAGGGAAAATCAACCCTGAATGCAGAGAAAAAATTTCCCTAAGACTAGTAGGATTAATAATATCCAATAGCCCAACAGTCAAGATGCCAAAATACTTATCGTAGGGAGACATGAAACAATGCCCCTCCATTGGAATCACAGTTGCTTGAAGCAGTAACTAAATCCATATTCTCGTAATTTTGTTTTACCATATTGATGAAACACTTTGAGCGCAATTACTGCATTTCTTCAAACAATCTGAAAATGTTATAATTTCCAATAATGCTACTGAAAATGTTATAGTTTCCAATCATTCCAATAATACTATAGTAGTAGCATTACTAGACAATTAATGTGTATGTGTGTGTGTGTGTGTGTGTGTGTATATATATATATATATATAGAGAGAGAGAGAGAGAGAGAGTGTGTGTGTGTGTGTGTGTGTGTGTAAAGTGCCATCAAGTCGTAGCCGACTTATGGTGACCCCTTTTGGGGTTTTCATGGCAAGAGACTAACAGAGGTGGTTTGCCAGTGCCTTCCTCTGCACAGCAACCCTAGTATTCCTTGGTGGTCTCCCATCCAAATACTAACCAGGGCTGACCCTGCTTAGCTTCTGAGATCTAACGAGATCAGGCTAGCCTGGGCCATCCAGGTCGGAATGCATATATTACAGTAGTGTATATATATAAAAATCATTTGTCTTTAAATTTAAGCTCAATGCAACTTCTCTCTTTATTACAGTATTCTACTTCCTATCCTTCTTTCACACACTTCCTTGCACCTTTCCCATGTGGTAATCTTTGGGTTAATCTCCTGCTCTGCAGGAGATATACCAGACGATTGGAGATGAGAGCCTAAAAACTTTATTAAACTTGGTTCCCACTGGAAGGCAGTGTCTGCTCTCTGCTTCAAATACTCCTTCAAGCCAGGTCCAGCTTTCAGTATCCCCCTCCCCATAATTTTCATGTACCAACTACAGAAAAATAGCAGCCTCGTGGCACAGAGTGCTAAGCTGCAGTACTGCAGTCAAAGCTCTGCTCACGACCTCAGTTTGATACTGACAGAAGCCAGTTTCAAGTAGCCAGCTCAAGGTTGACTCAGCCTTCCATCCTTCCAAAGTCGGTAAAATGAGTTCCCAACTTGCTGGGGGTAAAGTGTAGACGGCTGGGGAGGGCAATGGCAAACCACCCCATAAACATAGTCTGCCTAGCAAACGTTGTGATGTGGCGTCACCCCATGGGTTAGTAATGACCTGGTGCTTACACAGAGGACTTCCATTATCTTTAACTTCAGGAAAAAAAAACCTGTTAGAATATGCAGTGTGGTTGCATTAATTCATCTAAAGTACTATCACACCAGATGCTTTCCGCCTTTTTTAAAGCTCAGCACACTACTCAACCCAAATCATTTTGTGTAAAAAAGGGATTCCTTCTTTAAATGGCTCCTCTGTTGATATAACACACATACTGAGGATAACTGTGCGGTTATCAAGATAACAGCTTCTAAAATAAAATTTTAATTGACTTCACTACTAAAACAATAAGAATAATCTACTTGCATCAATATCACCTGGCCATTTCAGCAGCAAAACCTAGCCTTGTATTTGCATGCAATGCACAATTTCAGGAGGGGCTGTGGCTCAGTGGAAGGGCCTCGGCTTTGCATGCAGAAGGTCCCAGGTTCAATCTCCGGCATCTCCCTCTGTTAAAAGGCCCAGGTGGGAGGTGATGTGAAACACCTCTGCCTGAGAGTCTGGAGAGCCACTACCAGTGTGAGTAGACAGCACTGACCTTGATGGACCAGGGGTCTGGTTCAGTATAAGGCAGCCTTATGTGTGTTCAATTAGTTCCTGTTGTGATGGCACAAAAATATTTCAGTAGGACTTAAAGTTCATTTATTTCTAGCTTAGAAGTGCCATATACACTCCTGAGCAACTAATAGCACCTCTGCTACTTCATATATTCAGCTCAGCTCTTTTGGTATTCAGTGCAAGCAGTACACTCCTATCATCTACTTGTATCCTTTTTGACCAATGCCAGAACTGTATCATCCCACTTTTTATCTGAGTGCCTTTCCTTATTGGTGTTTAGAGAACAAAGAGAGTCTTCATAAAAGTATGAAGGAATATTCCAGCATAACAGCTAGTGTCTTCTGCATTCCATTGTTACCAATCTACTGGTAACAATTTGCTCCAAAGTTGATATTGTAAGGACAAGCTAGAAACCACTTTGAACCCTTCTCTGGTCACTAGATAATACCTTGACCATAAGACATCCTTTCCAACCGTATGCTTCTCACATTGGTCAGCCACTAAATTGCCCCCCCCCCGGGAAACTGATGCAAACACAGCATCCCAGTGATGGGATAACTGCAGGAAGAGTTGTGTAAATAAAACTCTGCTGTTATCATTGCTCCAAACTACTCAATACCAAAGGCATATGGGAGTCAGAAATTTCACAACAAATCTTTCAAAGGATGCTGCAGATGCATTCAAGCTATTGTCTCAGTGCTGAAGAGCTATCAGTTGCTGCTTTTAATCCAAATGCTCTTGCTGCATAATACCAGGCAGATATGTACACCTGCTCTTTTCATGGATTAATTACCTTAATAGTGGTACAACCTTTAAATTAGAATGTAAGTTATTTATTTATTTAGGAAAAAAAGTATGCTCCATCTCCAGAGGAACCTGCCCAAGGCAGCTTATAAAATTGGCCGTTAATAAAAACAAGCACTAAAAACCCAGTCAGAAATTTTAAAAATCATTAAGCAGTAAATGAGCAACAGTTTTCAGGATTAAAGCAAACTATAAAAGTGCTATTAAAAGATCTATCCATTAATTAAAAGCCTGGGTAAACAGACACACTTTTGACTGGTGTCTAAAACAGAGTAGTGTAGGTGCCAGCCAAGACTCAAGGGAAGGACATTTGACAGGATGGAGGGGGTCAGAGAGCAGGGCTTCAGAGAAAGATTTCAACTGGTTATCCTGAATTCCTGTAATGGACTAATTTAAAGCACAGTATGAGGAGAAGACCGCTGAACCCCACAAAACATCTCCCCAACCCCAATTGTTTTTCTCCCACGGGGTTATATTCTAGTAGCAGGGGAAGGTGGTTTGGGGAGGGCAAGTATATACATCAAACTTTCCCACTATTTTATTTATTTATATTCTTCTTTTCCATTCAATGGGGACCCAAAGCATTTTACAACACCATGCTCCCCTCCTCCATTTTATCTTCACAATAACACCCCTGTGAAGTAGGTTAGACTAAGAGAAAGTGACTGGCTCAATATCACCCAGCGAGCTTTTATGGCAGCGTGGAGATTTAAACCTGATTCTCTCATATCAGACTGGCTTTTAAGGGGAGTTAGACAGATTAATATCAGTGCTGAGAGGCAGCTTCAAGGGAAGGCCTCAGCCTCTGTGCCCTATTCGGCTCTCCAGGGCAATTGGTTGGGCCCCTGTGTGAAACACGATGCTGGGCTATATGGACTTCTGGTCTGTTTCTAGTCTGACACTCTAACCACTATAGCACACTAGCTCCCAGCTGCAACGGAAGCAAAAAAAAAAAAAAAAAAGCCTTTTAGAAACATCTAAAATTAAAATAAGGGGGAAATGCCCCATAGAGAACAACGAGGTTTCGCCACTGAAAAAGGTAGCACAACCTTGCCACCACTCAAGGGGTGTTCCCGGGGCGAAAGAGCTGTGGAAGCTGCCTAAAGGCAGCTCCACCCCCAGGAATGCCCCCCATGCTGGCATCAGCTTTCCCTTCTAGGAACATTCCGGGAAAGCCCTGCCAGCATAGCTGCACTGGCAGCAGGTTCCGGTGGCACCCGGAAGCCAGCATGGCTGTGCTGGCAGTGGGGGCAGGTGGCGCCCAGATGCTAGCATGTTTTTCCTGCACTGACCTACACCGACGTGGGTGGTCACAACAGCTCCTAAGGAGCTTCGGGGGGGGGCTTCAGGAATGGGCTCTTAATGTGCAGGCATTATTCTTTATCAACTAGTAAAGCACATTTCAATAAAAATAATGCTAAAAATACAAAACCTATTCCACAGCAGCCATTTTTTTCTAATCAATTTTAACCCAATGACATTTCAGCCTTCAACTAAACAACCATGTTCTTTCATTCATTCTGTGAACCTGAGAACATTCAGTATAGAACATTCTAAGCAGATGTTAACTCAAGACAAACTGGGAAGTATAAGTTTGCAATAGCTTTCACAAGTATGCATACAACTTGGGTTCTAAAGATTTCATATGGAACCATGTTCTGCATTTAGAACTAAAAAGTCGATCTGTTATACTTTGTGGGAATGTAAGAGCCATAAAATAGGCCATAAAAACTTTAAAATGAAATAGTAACTTTATAAATGTTATCAAACATTTTGAATACCTTCTACAATAGTCTAATAATGTATAAATATAAAGCCCTTGCCTACTACCAGTCACAAACCCAGGTACATTTAACAAACAAGCACAATTAAACTTTATGGATAAGAGTGTACTAAAATAATTTTGCAATAAAAAGTTACAAACAGAATGTAATCAATTAGATTTACTGTAGTGTTCTCTGAATGGGAAGGTTGCACAGTAAATTCTTATGTGTTTTGTCTGTGCCTAGACCTAAGTAAATTTTAAAAGGAGACCAAAACAAACAGAGAAAGCACCATCAATCACAAAAATTTCATTTTGAACTCTCAACATTCCTACTATGCAAGTGCAGAATTGACTAATGTGCAAAACAGCAAGAACAGCAGCAGTGACCATCTACACTTTTTTATGCCCTCATTTCAAGGCAAATACCACTGTTGTCAAACTCTGTTCTCATGTGTGCGAAATATGAAACTACAAGATCTTTCCCTACTATTTCTGGAAAAGAAACAACTCAAGGTAGTCTAAATAAGCAAATTCCCCCCACCCAAAAAAAATTTTTTTTTACTCAGATCAGGCTATGACTCTGTTTTTGAAAGTAATGCAGCTAAATAATTAGTCTTAATAACCATATCACTAAAATCAACAAAACTTGCTTCCAAAGAAACATTTTTGGAATCAAGGTATTAGATGCATTGGATGATGGAAATGTCTGACATCAAGATAATAATGGCTTAGACCATCTGTAAAATATGACCAAAATGAAATCAGTGCCAGTATGTAGTGATTAAGAGTGTCGGATTAGTATCTGGAAGACCCAGGCTCAAATCCCCACTCATGCCATGGAAGCTTGCTGGGTGCCCTTGGGCCAGTCACACTCTCAGCCTAACCTACCTTACAGGGTTGTTTTGTGGATAAAATGGAGAAGAGAATGATGTGAACTGGTCTAGGTCCTCAATGGGGAAAATGGTGGAGTATAAATGAAGTAAATAAGATAAAGCAATGCATTGTCTCATTCCTTCTTTTCTTTCAGCCTCAAAACAGTAAAATACAACTACTGAGAGAACTCTCATTTCATGACTATAGAGACTTTGACAGAAATTATGTTTAATTTGCATGAGCATTACATGAATTATCAACCAACTGTTTTGAAGGCTAATTGAAGTTTAAACATCTATAACGTTGGACAATGATTTCATCAATCTTCGTAAGCGATATTAGAAATTCTCTTTATCACACATCTCATGTTTTCTTCCACCAGCTAAAGTTCAGAAAGCAATGCAGAGAAGGCCTCCACATTCTAGTGATTCCTGCATTGCTGCTGAGACAAGTTGAGTCCAGGATCCTCTCCAAATCCAAATGCAGCACCCTTACATTTTAATCCAGTTATTTCAATGGCACTCTTGGTGGAAATCTTTTAAAAATAATTTTTTTTAAAAAAAAATTAATCCTCCAAAATGTAAGGTAACAAGAATAACGCAACCAAATCCAAACCAAACAGGTCAAGCCCCTATTCACACTGTGCTTATATAAAAATTGAGATCATTATGTGGCAACATCACTTGCACCAGTCACCCAGTACAAGGCACATGTCCCCCAACACCTTTGCTTCCAGCATACATGCATACACTGGCTAAAGAAGAAGAGTTGGTTTTTATACCCTATTTTTCTCTACCAAAAGGAGTCTCAAAGAGGCTTACGATCACCTTCCCCTCCACCCCCCTACAACAGGCACCTTGTGAGGTAAGTGGGGCTGAGAGAGTTCTGAGAGAACTGTGACTAGCCCAAGGTCACCCAGCAGGCTGGATGTGGAAGAGAGGGGAATCTAATGTGGTTCTCCAGACTTCACCACTCTTAACCGTGCTGCTCTATGCTCATTTTTGTATTAATATGCAAAATATAACTTTATGAACTTTGTAAACTAATGAAGTGGTATTTTGACCAGCAGGACCAAACAGTTATGACAATAAGAGAGAATATGCACTTTGCTGTGGCAAATCAGTTCTACCAGTTCAAAAACAGAATGTGTGAAACAATCTTAGTATGAATTTGGATTGCTCAGTACATATATCCAGTTACCATATGACCTTCAATTGATAAATACAGTACTTTGTTAAAAAAAATAAAAGTTTTTTTTAATCATCCAATTACCAAAAAACTACAAGAATACCAAACATGCATAAAAATAAATACAGTGCTATAGTAAACAAAATGTCAATATAAACAGGCAGGAAGGGAAGAGCTTAAATTTGGTTCAGTTCAATTTATAATAAGAAAATGCATACGCTAAGTCAGAAGACAGCTCAGAAATGCACTATTTTCTGAATGATACAAGAAAGCCATCTAGTGTCAACATTTAGAAATGAGGATTGCGCGCAAGAATTAAGCAAGGACAATTTACATGAGTCTTTATGATGAATACAAATAAATGTTTTGCTGTACAAACAAACACCCTGCAGCGATAAAGTCAAACACTGCCAGTATTCAAAATGATCCTCCATCAAGTATTAATAATGCAGCTTTCAAAGTCACTTTATATGTTAATAGATGCATCTGATAATTATCGACTTCAGAGCAGTCTTTTGTCAAAACTAGGCTGGAGCTAGCTAAGTAACAAGAGTAGAAATCCTTTCTATTGAAAGTTGTACACAAATGTATAAGGGAACAATAACATAATTCTATCAAACGAATGACACCACCCTGTGCATTCCATCTCAACTAAGCATGCCAAGACTCCAAATGAAGAAAAAGTTTTTAAATGAACTGGTGGCCATTCTTTACAATGGGGGGGGGAGGTGGTGGATGGGGAGAAGGGGGACACCTATACACACTCAACTCAATAAAAAGAAATCGTTTTCTCTTCTTTCTGAGAAATCGTTTATTTAGAGCAGCCAATAAACCCAATCCTTTCATTCCAAATGATGAGCATCAGCCTATTCTCTCCAAGGAAGGAGAGGAATTCTCTCATTTCCTCCCTTCCTCAATCAGACTTCATCGCATTAAAAAAACATTCCAGAAATTAAGACACATACCAAGAATCCATCATTCTTTTCAGTTACAAAGAAAACTTGATAAGCCAGTTTAAGGCATATGTGCAACTCAGCTATACCAGCCGTGGAGCTGAAATTCCTCTCCTACAAGGGGGGGGGGGGAACCTTAACAAAATCATTTAACCTGCAGGGGGTTTCGTGTTTTTCTGGTATTTTTTTAAAGTAATGCCTTTACCAGTAAAGCAGTGCTTCTCAACCTTTTTTGCTCCATTCCCCCCTTTCACCATTGTTCAGGATATAATTTCCCCCTTCCCAAGATAGTCTAAATTTTTTAAAAAACTACAATTTTACAGATTGTACATAATCTACAGGACATCACACTTTGCTGAACAGTGGTCCCAATCCCCCCCTGGAACCCTAAATCCCCTCCCCGGGGAATATAATAATATAATACCCCCCTTCCCAAAATAGTCTAGCTAAAAAAACTACAATTTTACAGATTGTGATGTCCTGTAGATTATGTACAATCTGTAAAATTGTAGTTTTTTTAGCTAGACTATTTTGGGAAGGGGGGTATTATATTATTATATTCCCTGGGGAGGGGATTTAGGGTTGGGGGGGACTGGGACCACTGTTCAGCAAAGTGTGATGTCCTGTAGATTATGTACACTTTGCTGAACAGTGGTCCCAGTTCCCCCCCAACCCTAAATCCCCCCCCCGGGGAATATAATAATATAATTCCCCCCTTCCCAAAATAGTCTAACTAAAAGAAAAACCCTACAATGTTACCGATTGTACATAATCTACAGGACACCACACTTTTCTGCACAGCGGTCCCAATTCCCCCCAACCCTAAATCCCCCCCCCCCGGGGAATATAATAATATAATTCCCCCCTTCCCAAAATAGTCTAACTAAAAGAAAAACCCTACAATTTTACAGATAGTACATAATCTACAGGACATCACACTTTGCTGAACAGTGGTCCCAATTCCCCCCCAACCCTGAATCCCCCCCCCGGGAATATAATAATATAATTCCCCCCTTCCCAAAATAGTCTAACTAAAAGAAAAACCCTACAATGTTACAGATAGTACATAATCTACAGGACACCACACTTTGCATAACAGTAGTCCCAATTCCCCCCCAACCCTAAATCCCCCCCGGGGAATATAATAATATAATTCCCCCCTTCCCAAAATAGTCTAACTAAAAGAAAAACCCTACAATTTTACAGATAGTACATAATCTACAGGACATCACACTTTGCTGAACAGCGGTCCCAATTCCCCCCCAACCCTAAATCCCCCCCCCCGGGGAATATAATAATATAATTCCCCCCTTCCCAAAATAGTCTAACTAAAAGAAAAACCCTACAATTTTACAGATAGTACATAATCTACAGGACATCACACTTTGCATAACAGTAGTCCCAATTCCCCCCCAACCCTAAATCCCCCCCGGGGAATATAATAATATAATTCCCCCCTTCCCAAAATAGTCTAACTAAAAGAAAAACCCTACAATTTTACAGATAGTACATAATCTACAGGACATCACACTTTGCTGAACAGCAGTCCCAATTTCCCCCCAAACCCTAAATCCCCCCCCCAGGAATATAATATTATTCCCCCCCTTCCCAAAAAAGTCTAACTAAAAGAAAAACCCTACAATGTTACAGATTGGACATAATCTACAGGACATCACACTTTGCTGAACAGAAGTCCCAATCCCCCCCCCAACCCTAAATCCCCCCCCTTGTTGAGAACCCATGCAGTAAAGCAAGCAGAAAACTATGCAAGGGCATAGTTGCCCATCTCCACCCCCGGAGGGAGCCCCGTGCAGACATTCCCGAGGCGGGCAGGGCAGCCGCGACTCCCCCGCCCCCCCCCCCCCGCGCGCGCACGGACCGCAACGGCCGCCTCCAACTTTCCACCTTGACCCTCGCCGGCGAAGGAGCCGCCTCAGCGTGTCCAGCGGGGCCGCGTCCGCCCCCAGGGCCACCCCGCCAGGGGGACCCCCTCCCCACCCCCATTTTAAAACGGACACACGCTTTCTCTCCTCGCCCCCCCCCCGGGTTCCCACTCCCTCAGAAGGGCGACCCTCGCCCACAATGAGTTGCTCGCCCAGGGCTCCAACTCTCAGGCGCTGAGGGGAGCGGAGGCGCGGAGGCGCGGGGGCGCGGACCCCCCCCCCCGCCCCTTTCCCCAGGGGACAGCCGCGCCGGATCCTCTCACCTCCGTCAAGCCCGGTCCGCGGAGCCGGGCTGCCTCCCGGCGAGGGTCCCCGCCATCGACCTCCGCTCCCCAAACTGCCCGGCCGGCCCGCGCGCGCGCTCCCGCCTGCCCGAGTTGGGCGGGGGGACGGCGAGGGACTTGTCTCCCCCCCCCCTCCTCGTCCTCCTCAAGCGCGCGCGCCGCCCGCCCGCCTGCTCCCCTCAGCGCCGTTGCCAGCCCAGGCAAGAATCCGGCTCTGTCGCCTCAGAGGAGCAGAGAGGGGGGGCGGAGAGAGAACGCGCGACGTTCGCTCCCTCACAACACAGCCGCCCGCCTCTCCCTGGCTCCTCATTGGTCACAGGCGCGCCCCCCTTGTGGGCATCCTGACGCCCCATTGGACGCGGGGAGCGCCGTTCGGAAAAGGGGCGGGGCCCGCCTCGCCAGCGGCGGTTTTTCCCACCTTCTGCTTTCGCCTTGCGGTTGTCTCCGTTGCCTTATAGAGTCCGGGGAGAGAGGCCGCCGCAGCCGCGCGCTCTCTTTCCCAGGCGGCGCGCGCCAACGTTCTGTCCCTTGAGGCGTCCGCCCCGGGGGAACTCGCCGGAGGGGGGCGGGGCCTAGCGGGAAGCCGCGACTCCCAGCTGGCCGCGGGTGGCGCGAGACACCTCCGAACCCGTTGCAGTCCCTGGTGACTCTTAAAGCGGCTTGTAATGGGCTTGTAATGAGGATGGCCTTTGGCCAGAATGCGCTTTCGCATTGCAACTGCATCTGTCTGCCTAATCACATTTTCATCATTTTCTACGGGAACCATAACAGTAGGGAGAGGCTCAAAGGTCAACACATGAGCCGCAGGTGAGTAAACATTCATGGATAAACTTCACGAAACTTTCCTGCCTCTCGGACTGTGTTATCCTCCAAAGTCCCGAGTAACAAACTTGCCCCCCCCTTTTTTTTTTTTGGCAAGGCTGAATATGCCTTTCAATGGACAGCAGGGCCATCTCCGTTTTCAAGACCCTGGACAACTCCGCCACAAGGCGCTGTAGTGCAGAGAGTTCTGCTAGACTCTCTAGCAGCTACAGCAAGTTGGGTCCTATGGGAACAAATTTCAAAGCGCACAAACCATGGCAAGACCTCTGCAACATGAGGAATCAAAACAAATGGGCTGCAGGTAAGCACCAGCCGGTCAGTGTGAACATCCAACATTTCACGACTGCTGAGATTCTTATTTTATAGCATTTTCCCCATAAAGAACAAAAACATTTACACGTACATCAAATGCAAGAGCATCATCAGAAACTGCTTTTAAAAAACATATATTAAAATTCCTCCATTTGCTGTTGTTTACTATCTTTGTATTCACCCATCTTTCCTAATGAGTACAAACATCAAGAATTTCAGAGTGTTCAGAATATTTATTTGTTTATATATTAGGTTTATATTTCCCCCACGCACACTACAGCTGGGCTTGGGGTGGGTAACAACAAGTTAAATATAAATTCAAAATCAGGAACAGTTAAAACAGATTAAACTCCATAAGATAATAAATAGGGAAGAAGAGTTGTTTTTTTATATGCCAGCTTTCTCTACCACTTAAGGAAGAATCAAACCGGCTTACAATCGACTTCCCTTCCCCTCCCCACAACAGACACCCTGTGAGGTAGGTGGGGCTGAGAGAGCTCTAAGAGAGCTGTGACTAGCCCAAGGTCACCCAGCTGGCTTCATGTAAAGGAGTGGGGAAACCAACCCGGTTCACCAGCTTACAGTCCACCGCTCTTAACCACTACACCACACTGGCTCTTGAGCCCTAAAATGGCACCCTAAGCTCCCAGCAGAGTTGACTCCCAAACCAATAGACTCCCAAACTAACAGACTTATCTGCAAATAAGTGGGGAGGGGGACTGAGGGGAGCATATAGAAGAGGAGAGATTCTGCCCAGTAGCCGGTGGATGTAATAGAGCAGACAAAAGTCCTCAACCATGTGCCTGGCGGAACATCTCTGTCTTGCAGGCCCTGCAGAACTGGGCCAGTTCCACTGTGTGTGTTAAGTGCTGTGAAGTTGCTTCCAACTCATGGCGACCCTATGAATGAAAGTCCTCCAAAATGTCCTATCTTTGACAGCCTTGCTCAGATCTTGCAAACTGAAGTTCCACTGAAGTTCAACTGCAATTGGACAATTGGAATTGGACAACTGGACCAAATGGACAATTCTTCCATTTAACCCTTGTATCATTTGACAACTGGAATGTAGATACACTAGAAATATACTTTCTATACTGGAAAGAAGTTAATGGACTGGGAGGTTGCCCATGGCCAATGGAACAGTACTTGGAACAGAACAGACATTTGTTCTAGTCTGAAGGAATTAAGTACCTGGCATCCTGACTCTGAAAGAGCAAGATGAAATAAAGAATATCATCACATGACCCAGAAGTGCACATGTCATACTGTAGTCATCACGAGAACAAACCTTTTTTTGCAGTTGTTGATATATTCAGTGGAAAGTGCAGATACAATAATGTAGTCCTGCTATAAGGTAAAGGTCCCCTGTGCAAGCACCGGGTCATTCCTGACCCATGGGGCGACGTCACATCCCGACGTTTTCTAGGCAGACTTTGTTTGCAGGGTGGTTTGCCAGTGCCTTCCCCAGTCGTCTTTCCTTTACCCCCACAGTGCACGTTTCAGACTAAGATCTGGGCTCAAATCCCCGCTCTGCCATGGACACTTGCTGGGTTACCTTGGGCCAGTCACACTCTCTCAGACTAAACTACCTCACAAAGTTGTTGTGAGGATAAGAATAGAGAAGAGGAGAATGAGGTAAGTCACTTTGGGTCTCCACTGGGGAGAAAGGCAGAAAATAAATGAAGAAAATAAAATACAATGCTGCTTCTCTGCTCAAAAGCACACTTCCCGAGGCTGTTTTTATTACAGATACCCATCACTGTTTCATTACTCAGATTTGCATAAACATGTGGCTTTCACCTCCGAGCCTCACACTGCTTCCCAGACAGGCATGGGCATTAGCCATTTAGCAACCCCAGTTTCTTGGAAACAAGCAGTATGCTGACATTTACAAGAATTCAGCTGTCTTGTAAATTTCACTTTTACTGCCAACCTTATAGGAAGAGCAAGCAGACACAGTGAAAATAGTAAAATACCACATGTTCAGGATTGTTCCAAATACTCAACAGAGAATTAATTTTTCAACTTAGTTGAAAGGTGATTCAACTATCAACAATCTGATTTAATTCCTGATTTATCTGTTTATTAAATTCATGGTGTTCCACTTAGTTTATCCGGTTTTAACATGTCCATAACACCTCCCTGCTGTGATAGTGCAGTATAATTTTTTAAAACAACTAAATCATAAGCATGCCCTTGGGACAACGAGCAGTGTAATCCTAAACAGGTCTACTCAGAATCCTACTCAAGTTTGTTCAATAGGGCTTAGTCCCAGGAAAGTGTTCTGAGGTAAGTAACCAAACCCAGATGAATGCTGTCTGAAGGTACACTTTCATACCTTCAGGGCAGAGTTACACATTCATCCCCCATATATAAGTCTATGTATTTTTTGGCGCATGGTGTATAAATTGCACAAATAGACACAATGAATATTCATGAAGACATGCACACCAGTCTTTCCAGTTAATAAACATACCAATACAAATTCATATAGAGAACAGCATGGTTGCATGAGCAGCTTTATTGCTAAAAATGATCTATCCATTCCTGTGGACTCCATACATGGTTAAGCATGCATAATCATACAGTAGTTTTAATGTATGTCAGAAAGGTGGGGTTCCTGTTTTAAAAATAAATATAAACATACATATAAACAAGAAATACTTTTCAATGGTAGAGGAACATGTGTATCTTCCCTTAGATATTGCTCTCACTTTTAAATGATTGTCCATATAAACCAACTGAAGTACATTTCCTCCTTTTGTGGAGGCATTTCTCCCTGCCAGACTCCCACACAATGCCTATTAAACATTCAGGCTCTTTTGTAGGGTTTTCTCTATAGCCTGTCACTTGTCTTCTTAGAAATGACTGACAAGTGTAGAGTTGCAAATGATCACAGCTAATTCCATGATTATCACTGTAATTTGCAATTCTAAAGCAGACTACAAAATCCTGGACACTAACATTTTTTTAAAGTATTTAGAATTCTCTGATAGCTTTGTTAGCATAAGTTTCTCTTCGACACCTTCCAAACCCTTTTATTGTGTATTTTACATAATATATATTGTCTTAAGGAGTAGCCTGTTGTTGCTCTCTCCACCGCTAGGTGTCCTTGCTGCTGGGGTTGACAATACAAAGGGGAAATATCTGCTTCTTTTTTAAAAAAAATGTGAACAATTAAAGATAGTCTGTTGGCTGTTTTTTACTATTGTCTATCACATTTCAGTATTGCTGAAATATTACTTGCAATACAGACTGTTTTTACACATGTTCTTATTTGTACTGGATCTATAGCTCTGCTATAAGCAATAATTTGGCCTGAAACCAACCTCTTGGATTTTATGAAAAGGATTTCAGTTATTTTAATAAACAGCCTATTTTCTGCAAGTATACACTACTTTAGCAAACCTGTCTTGAACAACTGTTAATGAAGACCAATGAAAATGTTAGAAGGTTGTATTAATTTGGGATAACCCTTTCTGAATATAGACATGCCAACCTTCTTGGCCTTTTGGCTAACATCAAGTGTATGTGTGACTTACTGAAACCTTCTCGTGCCACATGGCATTTTGCCCACAAGTGTTCTCCAAACCCAGCAGCATCTTTTTGAGGGTTATAGGGAGCTGCTGGAGAAAGAGGGTAAAGACATTCGAACTTTTTGTAGGATCCAACCCTAGGTGACTTTCAGCTGTGGAAGATATATGGCCTGTCTAAATACTGGGAGCCGGTGATGATGTACTGGCCTATGAAACAATTAATAGTACTTCCAATTTGTATTGTACTTCGTGTGTACATATAGAGAGCCAGCATGGTGAGTGTTTAAGAGTGGCGGACTCTAATCTGGAGAACCGGTTTTGTTTCCCCACTTCTCCACATGAATTAATGGTGCAATTGTGCTACACTAGTTGCATACAAGAGACTAGCAATCCAATCCAATGCAGAGTTACCCCAGCCTGAGCCCACTGAAACCAATGGGCTTAGATCAGAGTAACTCTAAACAGGGTTGCACTTTAAATGTGCTCTGATAGCTTTCATAAAATTGTGTATCTTTTGCAACTTGACAAGTTCCAGATATCTATCTGAAGTTATCAGAGGAGAGTTGATGGACTACGAGATTTTTAAAGGCCCTCTGGTCATTTTTTAATGTCATGCTATTAACTTTCCCACTTGAAATGGAATCCTCCACAGCCGGCTGATCTGTACCTGATAAGCAACCACAGCAGCAAATCTGTGGCTGGGAAGGACTTCATTTCAAATGGTAGAGAGGAGCCATCCCAGCTACTATATCTCTACTCGCAGTGATGAATGCATTCACCGGTAGGTGCCCTTAATCCCAAACAGCATTTTTATTGGCCTTTTCTGCATCCTTTCCATCTTTGTGGTATTCTTTTTGATGTGGGGCAGCCAGAATTGGCCACAATATTTCAAATGTGGCAACACCAACTATTTATACAATAGCGTCATTACACTTTCCATTTTGTCTATACTATTGTTGTGTTTTTCACAGCTGCAGCCCAGTCAGGGCGATAGATAGGGTGGGGCAATTGTGCACTGTTCTACTAAGGTTTGCCCCACCAGAGGCAATATTTTGCAGGGAAACCCTGGACTTTTACATTTGTTACATGACAGCTTCCACTGAAAGAATAAGAGCTTGTTTTTGGAACAGGGATATTAGGGGTTAAGAGTAGTGGTTAGTTCTCCCCCCAAGTGAACATGCCTCAAAGTATACTAACCTGAGCCCCCTACCTCTGCACACTCAAAATTCCTCCTGGTTCAGGGTGGATTTGTCAAGATCTTTCACTCTTATTGGGGTAATGGGGAACTTCAGAACTTTTTAATATAAGGAATGTGTTTATTATAAGCAGGTAAAGGATTCTGAAAGTAGAATAACATTTTAATCCAACATGCAGATTTCTGAGGCTTAGAATTCATAGAAGCTGGAAAACAATAGAGACAATTAAGCTGACAGAAGATGTACAGTATAGAATGTCCCACTTGCAACGAGGGAATCACTGTTCCCTTTGAAACCTGGCTGGGGAGCATGACAGCCCCATCTAGCAACATAGGCTGGCTACAGCCCTGAGCACAGCACGCTTCCATCTTTAGATTAATGTTGAGCTATCAAATGATTAAATATTGTGTGATGAACACACATGTGGGAGTAAGTTTAGACACATGAATGCCATTGCTACAGGATGCTGTAATAGCCACTAGCAGGATTGCCAGCTGTTTGTTTCTGGCAAGGCATCACTGTCTTTAACTGCCTCAAAGAAAATAAATTAGCAGGTGAACATTTTTTCTGATGTAGAAAACCTGTGCATTTCAGCAAGCTGTTAAAGGCATGGGAGCCCTGCAATGGGGGGAAATTGACAACCATAGTCACGTGCATGGATTTGATTTGTTTTTAAAGGATGGAATGAACAAATGGACGGAGGGTCAATCAGTCAATGTCCCTCAGACTTTACAAATGAATCATTCCTATCCAGAGGCAACATACTGTTGATTGTCAGATGCTGGAGACAAGTAAGAGGATTGAATTGTCATCCTCATCGGTTGTGAGGTTCCCTGGGGAATTCTCTGGCTACTGTCAGAGTGAGAATGCTGAAGCAGATGGACCTTTAGGAGGTTCCCTGACATCCATTGACTTGGGAGATTGTGGGGCTGATGGTCAGCAGCAAATCACTTATTGATTGTAGCAGACCTCCTGTTGATCACTGTTAGTCCAAACATACAAGCAGGATCAGCCAGAGGAGAATAGCAACCATTACGCTTTGACAGTTCCTCTAAACCCTCACAACTTCAGACAGCTTTTTTGTGAGGTACTTCCCATTTTGGATTTCAGTTAATCAGAGAAGCCACAGCTTTGGAGCAATATTATGGTAATTCTTATTTCTGTATGTTTTGCTGTGATAGATGTGATCACCACACCATGTCAACATCTAGAGACATGGTGGAGCATGTAGCTGTCAGATAAGGGAAGTGATTTTTTTTAATCCACAGATACCATATTGCATTTAAATTGCATAAAGCTACTCAATATTATCTGAGGTAAAGGAGTATGCACAATATCTGTGTTATAAATTACAATGAGAGAGCAACAGGAGTTTGCCACAAAGACAATATTATGTCACAGTGGCTTGCCTCAACCACCGCTAACATCGTTGGGCAGATTTCACTGTATAACTTAAAAGCCAATTCCAGAGCCCACAAGATGGGCAAAATACTACTTGTTTTAATTAGCGGTACCCTCCAAATGAGTATGCCATTACATTAATTGTAGAAGCAGTATACTAACCACTACCTTCCCTTTCTGTGGTTTACCAGCAGGAAATGACAGGGGGGGATATCAAGATAAGTTTGCACAACATACAATTATCATCTATACACTAGACATGCTGACATTTTACAGTCTTTTTGAATTGCTACATCCACAGTCGTACCAACTTAATTGCCTCAGGAAATAAAACCATTTTAAGCTTGAACTGTCACTCTCTCCTGACCCAGCTGGGATAGCTGAGTTAGTCTCTCGGTTGCCAACAGGTCTGGTGGAAAATGTGCTGCCCCTATAATAGAGGATTGATGTGTGAAAATGGGCAGCTGAAGCCAAAGGGTTTAATACTGGCCAAGAGTTGTTCAGTGTGGTATAGTGGTTAAGAGCGGTGGACTCTAATCTGGAGAACCAGGTTTGATTCCCCACTCCTCCACATTATAAATTGCACACATTATGCACACAGTACAACTGCACCAATATGATCCTCCTGGAATAGAGGGGTATTGCAAATCACTTGTACTCTTTGGTTATGCCTCTCAGCACACTAGTATCTGGGAATATCATTTTAGGGCTTTATTCCACATAATTTAGGGGGGGCGGTTAAGCCTCCTTCAAGAGTTAAGCTTCAT
Organism: Euleptes europaea; assembly: GCF_029931775.1. Lineage (NCBI taxonomy): Eukaryota > Metazoa > Chordata > Lepidosauria > Squamata > Sphaerodactylidae > Euleptes > Euleptes europaea. Next base: position 25,034,632 of record NC_079318.1, read on the forward strand.
TCTTAGCAAAGAAATAAAAGGATTAGTACAGTTGCTGATATGTAGCCAGCCAAATGCACATTAATTTGAATCCTGCTAGGAGTACAAGGAAATTTTATGCAACTCTGACATGCTCTACCTGTGTGGAAAAATTAGCCAGAAAGGCTATACTGCTTCTGTTCTTATCATAAGAGGCATGATATATGCAGTGGCCACAAGCTTTAAGTAAATAATTTACAACTGATTATCCCTGGAATAATGCAGTTGTTATCCATGGCTGTTAAAAATGGCCACTACTGATAAGTGGGAGAAATGTATTCCCTAGTTCGGAACTGTTCTTAAGGGCATTCACTTAAAAGGTAATAAAAAAATGTCATGACTCTTCCCCCAACACAGAGGAGCAAATCAAAGGAAGATAGCAGTAAGATAGGCAGTGTTTAAGGGCATATTCACATATTCAGGAAAGTGGTTAAAATGGCATAGGGGAACCCTCATTCAGTTTGTTCCACAGTCTGCTTGCCTGGCATTCAGCCTCCGTGTCCAAATGAAACATCAAAAGCTGTCCATGCATTTGGCACTTCAGGGTTCAGTCTTATATCCCACACTGTTTAATACTTAAATGAAACAACTGGGAAAATCATTTGGATATATGGAATGAAGAATCATCAATGTGCTGATGATGCACAATTATTTTCTCAGTTTTTTTCAGTTTTCCATCAAACTCCAGGGAAGCGAACGAATCCCTGAACCACTTGATATGTGCAAAATTGAAACTTAATCCAGATGAGACAGAGGTACTGTGCCCTGGGAGTAACTTTACTCTGGATTAGGTACGCAACCTGTTCTGGACAGAATTGAAAGAACAAGCTCGTAGTCTTGGGGGGGGGGGGCGTTGCTTTTGGCTTGTAAAAACAGGAGTCAGAGGTAGCCAACAGTTACTCTTACCAGCTTAAGATAGTTCAGCAGATACATTTGTATGAAGCTGCTAGTAGGACTGGAGTTTAGCTAGGTGTTTCCTGCTGAAACAATCCTTACTAGGGGGTGTAAGTAGGGTTGCCAGCTCTGGGTTGGGAAATACCTGGAGGTTTTTGGGGTGGAGCCTGAGGAGGCTGGGGTTTGGGGAGGGGAGGGACTTCAATGCCATACAGTCCAATTGCCAAAGCAGGCATTTTCTGCAGAACTGATCTGTGTCGGCTGGAGATCAGTTGTAATGGCAGGAGATCTCCGGGTAGTACCTGGAGGTTGCCAACCCTGGGTGTAAGGTTAACAGGGCTCCATGAAAGTGCTTTTCTGTTGTTACCCCCCAACTGTGAAACTCCTTCAACCAGGAGATATGATGGGATCTATCCCCCTTGGCCTTCCAGAGTAAATGAAAGACATGTGGCTTGGGACCACCATACCTGAAGGCCTGCCTGTAAAAGAGTTGTTTTCCTCTTCCCCTTCCTTCTTGCTGTCCTTGCCTGAGAGATGGCGGGGAACCTGCATGCAGGTGAGAGTGCTTACCCCCACTTGCCCCCTCCCTCCTGTCCCGCAGGGTAGCCACCATTCAAGCTGTGTCCTTCCTCTTTCTGCCCACGGCTTGAGTCACAGACAAGGGCAGTGTGCATTAGGGTATTTGTAGGGTTGCCAGGCCCCTCTTTGCCACTGGCGAAAGGTTTTTGGGGCGGAGCCTAAGGAGAGCGGGGTTTGGGCAGTCAAGTCCTTAAATTCACTCTCAGTTCACTAGAGCACAAGGCATTGGAAAACTATATCAAAACACTACAGGGTATTAAAGACTGAGAAAAAGAACATAAAAACATATGAGGCTAACTGGGTTATTTATTTTATTATTCTATTAAAAATTATACCCTGCCTTTCTGCCCTGGTAAGGGCCACCAAGGCGTCTCACAAATTAAAACATACATAATAAAAATCACATATTTAAAGCCAACAAAAATATACCATTAAGACAATTAAAACCAAAGCTAAAATACACACAGAAACATTTTAAAAATCACAATTAAAACTTTGGGCAGGAAGGAGGGTTCGCCAAGGGAACATTAAAAAAGGGCTTCACCTGCTGCTGGAAGAATGGCAGAAGACAATGTATCCAGAAAACATTGAATTAAGCTATTGGTTTGCCTGAGGTTTTACTGTTATTGGCTTTTGTGCTGTTCTTAGCTTGTATTGTTTGTATTTTATGTGAAGGAGTAAGTCTGCATAGGAAGTAATTAAAATAAAGTAAAATACATTGTTTGTGCTGCCTGCCTGGTAATACACAAACATGGGGGAACATGAAACAATAAGGCCCATGGACTTTCTAGGCAAATGTGTCACAAATTGTGCGACTCTGTATAAGCAGTGGAGTACAAGCTGTTGAAGCCTGAAGGTCAGCCCATCACAGTGCTTTTCTATCAATTTGGAATCCTAGGAAGCAAAGTGCTACAGAACAAGATTCTTCTTCTATGATTGATGGAGTTCCCTGTATGCTTTCCTTCTCTAGTTATAAGTAATTAAACCAATGCCTTTCACACTTACATGAGCCAGGCTATGGTCACAGCCTTTCATTCAGAGGTTTGTGAAGTACAACAAAAGCAATCTGGACTACCCAGATGCAAACAAAACATTTCTGCCATATGTTACAACCAGAACCACTGCAATTTAAATGTATTATTTGTCCACGCTTCATTACCATTTACAAATCAAACCCAATCTGTGTGATGTTTCCTTTTGTTTGCAAACAGGAATAGGTAGGGTTGCCAGGTCCTTCTTCACCACCGTCAGGAGGTTTTTGGGGCAGAGCCTGAGGAGGGCGGGGTTTGGGGAGGGGAAGGACTTCAATGCCATAGAGTTCAATTGCCAAAGCAGCCATTTTCTCCAGGGGAACTAATCTCTATTGGCTGGAGATCAGTTGTAATAGACTAGGTGGTATATTGCATTGTCTGTAAATGTGGGCTTCTTTATATAGGGTCCACGGTACGTGCAGTAAAATTGAGGATAGGAGCACATTGCTCTTGTATACGGGCAAAAATTACAGATGCGCCCCTAGTGGATCTTTTTATAAATGCACGCCACACGGAGAATGATCTTTCCTTTTTTGTATTATGGCAATGCCCTGATCTGGATGGCCCAGGCTAGCCTGATCTCGTCAGATCTCAGAAGCTAAGCAGGGTCAGCCCTGGTTAGTATTTGGATGGGAGACCACCAAGGAAGACCAAGGTTGCTGTGCAGAGGAAGGCACTGGCAAACCACCTCTGTTAGTCTCTTGCCATGAAAACTCCAAAAGGGGTCGCCATAAGTCGGCTGCGACTTGAAGGCATTTTACACACCTGCATTATGGCAATACAAACCAATCCCATATGAACATTGCAATATACAAAAGATTTTACTACAATACGAAATGAAATTTATCTTTTTATTTAAAACACTGACTCCGGGAGGCTTGAACACGGAATTTGACCTCTCATGTTTTCTGTAATATGATTCTGTAATATGACTCTGTGACTTTAAGACTGAATGTAAGGGATTTTCTTATACTGCCAGTATTATTATTTAAACCTCGTGGTAACTGAATTCCACACCCACTGATTGACTTACATTTTGGAACCCTCTGAGGTCGGAAGGAATGTTTGAATTGTGGAGAAACAGTATGTATATGATAGATATAGATAGATAGATAGATAGATAGATAGATAGATAGATAGATAGATAGATAGATAGAGAGAGAGAGAGAGAGAGAGAGAGAGAGAGAGAGAGAGAGAGAATTTATTTTAAAATAATAGATAATTTATGTTAAGAATGCTTATACATTAACAATTTATGCCTTTTTATAGCATGTGGTTATTTTGGCAATTTGCCTTAAATATCAAAAAATATCAAGACACCTATCTGGATATAAGTTCTAATACAAATTCTTGGACTACTAAGCATGCAAATTCTTGGACTACTAAGCAAAAAATATTAATGAGCTGAAGAAGGCTTCTACGAAACACAGCCAGGATCTAGAGGGCACGTACTCTCTTTTGGGACTCTCTTCTTGCATATTTTCATTATTGTTTAATTACGTTGTCTATGTTGCACTCAGCAGGATCTGTGCTTCCTGTTATGTACATGGTGATTGTACACTTGAATGAATTGTATATGGAATAGATTAGATTAGAATTAGAGTAAGATTTCCTATACATGGTTTATTAATTTAATAAACTAAATTGTTATATATTGAATGAATTTGGAGCCTATGTGCTGTTCTGGAATTTCTAGCTTATACTATTACAGAACTGAGTGTATTATTGTATTGAGTACCTGGAGGTTGGCAACCCTAGATGGGGTACTCACGTTCGTGCTCTTAGGTTCACACAGCAGAGATGGGTGTTTTCAGAACAACTTCTATTTATTAGCAAGAAGATACAGGGGTGAAAGCAACTGGTTTCAGGGCAAGGGAGCTCATGCAGTCTACAATTCTAACTAACAAACAAAACTCTTAGGTTCACACAGCAGAGATGGGTGTTTTCAGAACAACTTCTATTTATTAGCAAGAAGATACAGGGGTGAAAGCAACTGGTTTCAGGGCAAGGGAGCTCATGCAGTCTACAATTCTAACTAACAAACAAAACTAACCAGCAGGGAGTCCAGCCCATGAGACTTAACCAACACACACAAATATTAGAAGATAACAGACTGTTCTATCATAATGTATGCAGTAAATATGCCCAATCCGAATAAAATTGCTTCCAATTTTTTAAAGATTTAGAGCTACTATTTCTTGTATTTACTTTCCCAATGCATGCTTGCAGATATGCCAGAAGAGAAAATCTTCTGAACTGTAACAACATAGAAGGAAGCAGGGCTTTTTTATATGTAAGACTAAGATCTGATTATGTTAAGTCCATCAGGGACCTTGCATGCTGCAGTTTACCAGTTTATCTTCCTGATTGGGCCTAAAACTTGCAGCACCATTGCCTATGAACTGAAGATGAAGTGCCGCTAACAGTTGCACCAGCACAGTGTCAAAGGAGTCCAAGTAACGTTGTCAAAGTAACGTTTCTGTCAATGTTACAGACGGATGCAGCATGCCCCAAAACTTGCTTTGGGTAATAAGCAGATTCTTCATTAACATATCATTAACATATCATCTGTGAGTTGTTTCACATGTTACATTTTCTGGCATAGCTATTGATATCTGTGTCAAAAACATTTTGCAACATGTAATGCACAAATGAGAAGACAAGAGTCACTGGAAAAGGCAGATGCTAGGAAAAGTTGAGGGCAGCAGGAAAAGAGGAAGACCCAACAAGAGATGGATTGACTCAATAAAGGGAGCCACAGCCCTCAGTTTGCAAGACCTGAGCAAGGCTGTCAAAGATAGGACATTTTGGAGGACTTTGATTCATAGGGTCGCCATGAGTAGGAAGCGACTTGATGGCACTTAACACACAGTGCACAAATGAACACATGTCTGCTTTATTTTATTTTTTACCAAAATAAATATTTTATCAAATTAAATATTTTTCAAAATAATATTTATACCCCACCTTTCCTTTTTGCTCAAGTCTGAAACCTTCCTGCAATCTAAGGAGCCTTCCTCCAACTTAAGTGGCTCTTCTTCCAATGAAAAAGCCACTTAAATTGGAGGAAGGCTCTTTAGCCTGGAGGAAGGCTTCTTGGAAGATGTCTGGATCCACCCCACTGGGTTTATAAGGGTGTAACTCTTCTTAGGATAGCACTGTTAGTCCCCCAGTTACAGCACCACCCTTGGTGAAATCATTAAATGGTTAAATGGGAGCAGATTAATCCCAAGATTTTCTGAACCGTTTGAACTTTTCTTTATTCCACTATTTTTTTCTCCTTTCTTAAAGGTTTTCTTAACCTTTTTGGAGGCAAAGGACATTGCTGGGTCATTTCCGCTCACCAGCATGCCTTTTTGCAGAGATACCTAAGGCATGTCCCAACAGGATTATAGAAATCCTTCTTGAAACTCCACAGCCATCCATACCTTGTGAATCTCTCTGTTGCTTCCCGGAACAAAAGTGTTGCTTCAAAGCACAGGTCAGAGAAAACAGTCTGAGCAGTTTGTTTTGTGACTTGCCTGTGATCTACCTATGCCACCCCAAATCTGCCTGCTATTGCCTGGTCAAAGCTCAGAGGTGATTAGGAAACTAACTGCTTGACAAATATTCAGCCAATTGTTCAGATTCTTTTATTGGCTATAATTCTTACATATGAGGATAATTTGTTTCCAGTATAAAGACGAAAATGTATGTATGTATGTACGTATGTACGTATGCATGTATGCATGAATAGCTGGGAATGTGACAGATATCCATTGTGAAAAAGATACACACGTTACAAGATATGTGCTTTTACTGGCAAGGAGATGAGGGAAAGTATTGTGTGTGAAGTGGCTACTTCTAGTCCACTTCTGCGCCTTTTCTCTCCTCCAGTGAAATTTCCTGTAGTAAAGCTGTTGGGCCTTCTTATTATTTCCCCCTTCAAAATCCAAAAGAACACAAATCGGCATGGCCGTGGTTTAGGAATATCAAGGTGTGAATGTTAATTTCTCATACTGATGCCACATACAACAATATATTCTGCTGAATGCCTCGTAGGAAGCAGCTGTGGAGCTGGAAACCTTCCAAGTAGTTGTCAGCTGTCTTTCAGTTCTGGAAAAACCTTTCACCTATTTGTTCTGCTCCCAGGCATCGTTGTATCCTGTCTTTTTGTCCTCAAATACTATTTTGTGGATTTAATTTAATCCCCATCTCTTCTTCCCCACTCTTCAACTCAGTTTTTTGCTGTTGTTGTTTTGCGTATCCTGCTGACCAAAAACCTCTGACTCATCCATCACAACTAACAGGAGAGCTGGTTTTATCTTTTGTCTCCCACGGTTTACCTAGGGTTCTAACAAGTCGGATGACCCAGACTTTATGCATTTTTTTTTTTTACCCTTCAGGCGAGTGTGAGGAGAAACAAGCAAATTAGTTCACTGCTTAGTTTCTGAAACCAGCCAGTAACAAAGTAAATTGCAAATAGTCTCTGTTTTGTAACATTCACAGTACAAAGACGTTCAACTGATTTCTAAAGCCGCTGTTCCTGCTCCTCATCTGTAAGAAACCTCCTTCACACCACTTTTGAAGTGACGAATCCGTGAATGTTCACTGCCTGAGGTAAAACAGCAACTGAGAAAATTGACTAGGGATTTAGGTTTTGGCGTTATAAATACTAAAGGTTTCGCCCAGATTGATTCATTCTCCAATTATATCATATCAGCTTCAGGGGCCAAGTATCCTTTCTCTGGGTCCAGTACAAACTTGTAATATTTGTAACACACCATCCCTCCCATCCTATTCCATAAATAAAATCTCATGCGTCATTACAGATATTTTTCCATTTCATTTCTGAGATAACATAAATAGAGCACGTTTTGCTAAAGGACTGCAGTTTAGGTTGTGTACTCACCCCCCAACACTAGTCAGCGGTAGGTATCTCCTTAGCTGGACTAGTATCCCACCTTTGTGATGCTAACTACAACAACTATGGTGCAATTCTACATAAAGTTATCCCTTTCTAAGTACATTTGTTTCTATTTAAGATGGTGGCCCATTGATTTCAATGGATTTAGGCTGGGGTAACTTTGCATAGGATGGATCACGATGGGTAGCCATGTGCTACTGGACTCTTGCTCTTTTCTGTTGCATAGGATGGTGCTGTTATTCTTTTAATTGAAACCTTTTCTTCTGCTATAGCTTTTAAAGGCTCGGGCAACATGTAAAAGACTTCAGAACTATCCTGTGCATCTTGTCAAAATTACAGAAGGAGAGAGAGCTTCAGAATTATGGAAGGGAATTTTACCACCTGTGTCTGTCCTTTGAAATCAGACCTGAATTTTCACCAACATCCAACAGGGGATGAATCTCCTAGGCAAGACTGAAGCCTGAACATTCCATCTCAAATTGAATTCCTTTTATATTGACATATACACTGCATGTGCACAGAGAAATTTAAAATAGTTTTGTGAGTAGCGTTGACAGCCAGTGTGGAGTAGTGGTTAGAGCATCAGATTAGAATCTGGAAGACCCAGGTTTGAATCCCCAAACTGCCATGGAAGCTTGCTGCGGCTCTGTCATCCAATTTATAGCGTTCTTCCTCGTGCATTAACCCAGGCAATTAGAGATCATGTAGTGAACTTGGTGATGTCATGGCATCATGCAGCCAGCCAGATTTGGTTACGAGACAATGCCATTGAAGCCAAACAAAGCTCTCCCATTTCTCTCACTCTGAATGTGTTGGGGAGATGTCCCCAGTGCCCCAGCAACTGGTCCAACACTTCCCATCATGCTATGCTGCGCTGATGATTTCATCACAGGAAGATGTGACCTTAATCCACCTCTGGTTGGGCATACTTATATGGAGCTAATTGGAGCAGAATCTGGATGGGGATGCATATTTGAATGTGCATTCCATTGAAAGAACTGCAGCGCAAATAGATGATTGCCAGATTTGGATTGGTACTGCATTACCTTCAATGTGATGTGCATTCGGATGCCTATTGTCAACCACATTTTGTCCTGACTGGTCAGGGAACACTGGGCCAGTTGCCTCAGCAACATGGAAATCGTCCCTCCAGCACAAAACCATTGAACACACTTTGCAATGTGTGAGTGCATGGGTGGGTGAGGGGAATATTCATGAAATGCACACTTCTTTCAACTCAGCACCAATTGGAGCATGGTCAGTGTTTTCGTTTCCCATTAGACTCAGTTCAGTGTTCTGGTTTTAATCTTGCATCCCACTAAAGCCTGGAACCTCCATTCCTTAGCCTTTCCCCTTATGTGCTCTTCTGGCAGCTTAGATTCTCTTCAGGGGTCTTGCTTCCTGTGTTGCCACTGCATGCCTTCAGACTTAGCAAGAAGCTGGTCCTTCACTGTGGTACCTTGGGGCTATTGGAAGGTTTTCCAGGGGAGGTCTACTTCTCTTAACAGTCTTCAGGAAGGTATAGAGGATTTATTTGGTGGCTGATAGTGGCAGGGGCAAATAGGTAGAACGTTAGTTTTATGATGATGTTGTTGTTTATATTTTTGGCAGTTTTTAGTCATGTAATGCTATTTCTGTGTCTTGGGCTTTATAGAACTTCTGATCCATGAAGACACATGAAACTGTCTTATACTGAATCAGACCACTGGACTATCACAGTCAGCACTGCTTCTACGCTGGCCAGCAGCAGCTTTCCAGGGTCCCAGGTTTTCACATAACATTCTAACCGGTCCTTTTAACTGGGGATGCCAGGGATTGAACATGTGCACAATGCAAATACTTTAGCACTGAGCCATGGCCCCTTCCCCATCTCAGACTTGGGAAACACAGAATAAAAATATCAGGAAGGAGCATGGCTATCACGTGATTCCCCCCCCTTTCTTTATACTGAATCACACACAAGTAGAGATCAGTGCTCGTATAGAACTGTTGTCTTGCACTCATATGCTGTAAGGTCAGAGATAGTTGTTGGTTTTCTTCAGAGGATAAAGATGGTATGATGGAGGGATCATTTCCTCTACAATAGAGATGTCTATACCACTATTGGCTTTGGTGAATATATGTCATTGTGTTTCAAAATCCTGAAATATCTGTTTGACCAGAAACAACCATGGGGCGACAGAAATAAGTATGTTCGAACTGTAAACTACTGGAAATGATGTTTCTATCATGACACCTTCAAATCTCTTAAAAACAATTGTCTGTCTCCAGGCTTTCCATAATAGCCACGCTGATAGAATAAAGTAAATGTCATGATCTGTAAATCAGATCTGTAAATCAGGAAGAACAATGTCGTCTGGCAGTCATCAGCTCCACATAGATAAGAACCATATATATTTACTGCATTCTAAAGCATCTTCCCCTCCGGCACGGCTACCAGATTTAAATGAGCCTGTTTTTGAATTACCCCAGGTCCTGCTTCCCGTGAAATCAATTTCCCATCAGCTTCACTAGGAATGGGATAAAACCTGTAATAGGGGTAAAGTCTGTAAAATTGAAAATGGCACCAACGTGCCAGGTTTGTTTAAAATGTTGCCTTTTTTTTTCAAACTAGGCTGCCTACACATTTTGCCTTGGGTTATAGCACCAGAGGTACTGTGACCAACAGACTTTACACATGAATTGTCCAGATACTCTAGCTAGACTCAGATGGATCCATGGTGAAAGGAACTTGTCTAAACAAGCACATTTCTTAATCGTATAATTTGGAAAGCCAGAAATTGCTGAACAGTGAACACATACATACATACACCTAGGCATGCAAGCACACAACCAATAGAATTGTTGAATTGTATCCAAACCAACTGTTTCTGAAGGTGCATGCCTATTATAATAGGTGCTGTGGAACACAGGCAGGATAATGCTGCTGCAGTCATCTTGCTTGTAGGCTTCCTAGAGGCACCTGGTTGGCCACTGTGTGAACAGACTTGGTCTGATCCAGCATGGCTTTTCTTATGTTCTTATGTGCCACCCTGCAAATGGGTAAGATAGCTGCCCATACATACACTTTCTCTGCTGTGGCTCCCACCTTGTGGAATAGCCTACCTGAGAAGGTCAGGAAGGTGCCCACACTTCTGTCATTCTACAAACTATGGAAAACTGAAGGGTTCAGGACAGCATTTCTATAAAGGAACTAAGGCTGTAATGGAATGGAATGGAAGCCATTTTTATAAAGAGAACAGGATTGTAGACTGTTCCACTTTATATTGTATGTATTATCTTGCTCTTACAGTACTGTTTTCCACATTTGTAATTCCATATTTTGCAGCATATCATGTCTGATATGTCTAGAGTTGCCAGGTCCCTCTTCGCCATCAGCGGGAGGTTTTGGGGGTGGAGCCTGAGGAGGGCGGGGTTTGGGGAGGGACTTCAATGCCATAGAGTCCAATTGCCAAAGTGGCCATTTTCTCCAGGTGAACTGATCTCTATCGGCTGCTTATCTCTCTATCGGAGATCAGTTGTAATAGCAGGAGATCTCCAGCTAGTACCTGGAGGTTGGCAACCCTAGATATGTCACATATAGCAAATATCATGTCATATCATGTCTGATACTTTTTTTCCATTATCACTAATTTTTGTGATCTTAGTCCTATTGTTTTATTTATTGAATGTATCGTGCTATTTGACTGCATTGCCGTACACTCTGCAATCCACCCTGAATCTGAGCAAGAAAGGTGAACTGTGAATAAAGAAAATAAATAAATAAATAAATAAATAAATAAATAAATAAATAAATAAATAAATACTGCCATTACCAATTATTTACTTGCTGCTCACATAAAGTTTGAATGGTGATGGGCAAGTTCCTATTGCAGTTATCAGTTTCTTAATCTGTGAAACAATAGCACAGATACTTGTGCCCTCATTACAGACAGCCTGTACTTTTTGGAACGTTCAGACTTTGTCCCTCAGAAGGTAATATATAACATTGCTCTTGGCATTGTTATTTGGCCTGACTAGGTCAAGGCTGAAAAAAACCCTCCAAGAAGCTATTAGGAATAACCCTTTTTCAAAATGTAAGATATCAATTTTTAATTTTTTTTGCTGGCAAGTCACAGCTGACTTATGGTGACCCTGTAGGGTTTGCTGCATACCCAAGGTTGGGTGGAATTATATATATATATTTAAAAAACATTAAAATAGCACAATGGCATGTCCTGAGGTTGATGTCTCCAACCACATGCCAGATGCATTTCGGCCTATTTGGCCTTCATCAGTGGTCAATTAAAACCCTTGTAACACCTGCACACATTTACAGAAATATATACATATACAAACAGTTTAAATCAAACCAGGCATGTACATAGGTTATACACTATATTACCAATTACTCAAACATCTGACTCTAGTTGTAATACTGGTTTACATATGTCTCCCTTATACGATGTGTGCAGTTATCAACCTAGTAAAGCAATGTCAACCCCGTAGGGTTTTCAAGGCAAGAAACATTCAGAGGTGGTTTGCCATTGCCTGCCTCCGAGTCACGGCCCCAGTATTCCTTGGAGGTCACCCATCCAAATACTTTCCAGGGACGAGGCTGAGAGTGTGCGACTGGCCCAAGGTCACCCAGCAAGTTTCCATGGCAGAGTGGGGATTTGAACGTGGGTCTCCCAGGTCCCAGTCTGACACTTTAACCACTGCAGCATGCTGGTTCTCAAAGCTATCACGAGTATGTTTTTAATAACTAGGTTTTCACTGTTTTTTATTATTATTAATAATATCTGAACCCTGAGTAGACAAAGGTTTTATCTGAAGTCCTTTGAGCAAGTTATCAAATGAGATTTTTGGTAATATGAAAAGGAACACAAATATGCTGGACTCTAAGGATCCCTGACACCATTCTGGCCTGTCAGGTATGAAAATAAGAAAAAGCAAGTATCCAATCAAGGTGCAATGCACTGCATTCAACAAAGCTTTTGCCTTATGAGAAGAACCTCCCCCACCCCTCCATTCAATCCTCAGCTTAGTTCTCAAATCTATTCTCACATTAGAATATATATTAGAACAGAAAGCTGTGAATGGAAAAGAAAACCCCTCAAACATCACCCCAATTTCAAAACAGCACATCGTTTGCCTTGCAAGAGAATGATTAGGTTTATTCCTAAGGATTTAATCCGGGGCTTTACTGAGAATTAACTTTTCCATTCTGCTTTCTATACAGTGTAGCCAAATCCTTCAGATAAGGGGGGGGGGGAGAGAGAGAGCAGTCAGCTTGCTAGGGTCAAAATAAAAAGAACAACAATTGAATGAAATTTGCATCCCTGCAAAAACTCAAATTATATTTGTGAATAATCAGTGTATTAATTCAGGGGCTTTTATACAGTGCTAATCACTGTTATTATGTTTCTAAGTACTTTGTATGCATTAATGAATGTATTCTTGTCACACGTTTTACGAAAGGATTGTGCTGTCCCAGTTTCATAGACAAGCTTCAAAGTATACTGACACTATGCTTGGGATTGCACTGTAGGTACCTCATTTAAAGCTGTTCAAGATTTCTTATCCACCATTTGAACTTCTGGTCTACATCAGAAGGAGTGCATTAATCATAAGAACATTAGAAAAGCCATGCTGGATCAGACCAAGGCCCATCAAGTCCAGCAGTCTATTCACACAGTGACCAACCAGGTGCCTCTAGGAAGCCCACTGACAAGATGACTGCAGCAGCATTATCCTGCCTGTGTTCCACAGCACCTAAGATAATAGGTATGCTCCTCTGATCCTGGAGAGAATAGGTGTGCATCATGACTAGTATCCATTTTAACTAGTAGCCATGAATACCCCTCTCCTCCATGAACATGTCCACTTCCCTCTTAAAGCCTTCCAAGTTGGCAGCCATCACCACATCCTGGGGCAGGGAGTTCTACAATTTAACTACGGTATGCATTGTGTGAAGAAAAACTTCCTTTTATTGGTTTTGAATCTCTCACCCTCCAGTTTCAGCAGATGACCCCGTATTCTAGTATTATGAGAGAGGGAGAAAAGCTACTCCCTGTCCACTCTCTCCAAACCATGCATAATCTTATAGACTTCTATCATGTCTCCCCTTAACAGCCTTCTTTACAAGCTAAACAGCCCTAAGCGTTTTAACCGCTCCTCATAGGGCAGTTGCTCTAGTCCCCTGATCATTTTGGTTGGTCTTTTCTGCACCTTCTCAAGCTCTGAAATATCCTTTTTTAGGTGTGGCGACCAGAACTGTACACAGTATTCCAAGTGTGGTCTCACCATAGATTTGTACAAGGTCAGTATGATATCAACTGTTTTATTCTCTGTTCCTCATCTAATTATGGCCAGCATGGGATTTGCCCTTTTTACAGCATTGACACTGGCATAATGATTCAATCAGCTCCTTTAACTGGATATTAGTAAAATTTGCAGAGTATATTTTCATGTCTTATGGCTTGATTGTCTACAATCACTGGTTCAAATGAAGTCGTTTGAACTAAATCAACATTAACAAAAGTGATTCTCAGGGCACAAACAGATGCAACAAAGTTCACAGATCTCCATCTGTCAGAAGGCAAACCGTGCATATTTCTCTGTGCCATAAAGAAATGAATGAAGCAAACTGTGGTTAAGTAACTTTTGCCATTAGAAATTTAACTAGTAGGTGCAGTCTAATTCCTACTTAGGGTTGCCAATCTCCAGGTGATGGCTGGAGATCTACCGCTATTACAACTGATCTCCAGGCGATAGAAATCAGTTCCTCTGGAGAAAATGGCCACTTTGGCAATTGGACTCTATGGCATTGAAGTCCCTCCCCTCTCCAAACCCTGCTCTCCTCAGACTCCACCCCCAAAATCTCCAGGTGTTTCCTGACGCAGAACTGGCAACCCTATCCTACCACCTAATGGCAAATATTTATTGAGAAAAGGCACACAGCAGAGCATTGTATGATTTCAGAATGCAGGTGGAGCGATCGCATGTTTGAATGCTCCTCCAAATAAAAGCTGGAATATATTATATCATAAGGAAAACTTTCCTGTTCCTGTCCACACAATGCACCAGTTTGGTATTTACATCACTTATGGAGTTCTTTACAACCACTTATTTGAACAGGTCTCGCATAACCTCCCCATTCTTTTGAGGGGAAGGGGACTGTATGGCTTGGGCACAATCAGCCATTCGGTGTGAAGCACCCAACTCACTAGTGATGTTAATGTGCATGACAGAGGATGGCACAAACCAAGCGAGTTATGAGAACAGGCCCTAGGTTATTGTGGGTAGGAAATTTTGGATGTGGCAGTGAATTTGATCAGGCAGGTCCCCCCCGCCCCACATCTGAGTTATAAAGGAAAATTACAGCACATGCCTTTTTCAGAACATGATCACTTCAGTATGGCTTTATTTACTGAATTGTTCAAGGTGGGAGCTGAGAAATCTCTGTAGAAGATCCCCTGATGAAGCTGTATACAAAATGTTTAGGGATCTAGAAGGGATGAATAAACTGTCTACCAGGCACCGTGTTCTTCTTGTTCTTTCAGCCTACCGGTGCGGCCTTATTTTTTCCTGATGCCTGATCCCTTTTTTACTGTTTCATCAGTGTGCACATGGACATCAATAATACAGCGTTTGGGGGACATGTATAACTGAAATCCTGTTCTAATTCAAGAATAAATATTCAGACTTCTCTTACTGGAATTAAGGAGGAGTAGGATGCGTGGCAAAATGCTCAAAACAATAAAGAAATGGAACAGGGAAATGCTCTCGTCACCATGCTTGGCAACCAAACACCTCTGACCCCATTTTCATTTCTCATCCATCACTGACAATTCCTTTAATTTGGGGATTTACACTCTGTATTCTCTTATGGGCAGTGGCATACGCTGCAATTCTAAACAGAGCCACACCCTTCTAAACCCTGTGATGCACTGTTATTGTCACTAGTATAGATCCTGTGAAGATTTCTGTTGGCACGAGAGAATCAATTTTTGCAGATTCCCCACTCTCACAGCAGCCCAAATTGCTCCCTGAATGCTGCTCCTGGGGGATGGGACATCCCCAAGAATACCTTGGGGGAAACTGAGATCAAAAGGGAACCCCCCCCCCCAACCATGGAAATCTATACAGGATACAAGACACTATGTGCTAACCCCAGTAATCACCAAAAGTAACAGGAACTGTGTGCAAATGATTTTAAAAAGTCCTACAGTCCCAGAAAGACTGTTTTCTAAAAATATTCATGCAAAATGCACAAAATGAACAGATGTGTTACATAAGACCAAACAGAGATCCACTTGTAATCCCCCATGGATTATACTGTCTCATACCTTGAGCCAGATGTCTCTTGACAACTTCTTTCACTGCCATTTCCCAATCTCATTAAAGATGTTAAAGTAGACAACAGCTGCCTTGGACAAACAAAGATTTTTTAAAAATCAATCAATCAATCAAGTGATCAATTTACTCATGTCAACCAGCAAAGTATTTAAGTGAACAACAGATTTATCACTATCGCTCCAGTTTAAAAACACAAAGTACTGTAGATCTGGAGTAGACAGTCTCCTGGTTCACGTAAATAATTATGTACTAAAAATGTGCTTGGAAGCTTCTTTCTGGTAGATGCTAGGCACCTAACAAGAAAGTGCAAATCATTTTAAAGTCGATATTAGAAATAAATCTAAGGTAAAAGTAAACCGGAATAAGCCACTTGCTAAATACTGCATGACAACCTGATGATTCTCCCTATATATCCAGATATTCTAAGAAACACTCAAAATATGTCAAGGTTGCTTCCACTATTATGTCCTGCAACCAAATCTTACACTTTGGTTAACCCAGTTTAATAAATTATGAAGTTGTGGTATTGGGCATTGATTAGAAAGTTGGCTGTGCTCAAGTCTCTTCTTCCCACATGCCGCAGTTGGTGGGCAGGTAAGCCTGTGCTAGTTCCCAGCTTGTCTGTATGTGAGCTGGGCATCCCTTAGTACCACAGGCTGCAGTAGTCCTAAGAACATTTGCTGCACAGGTTTTTTTTGTCTACCTGACATTGATTTTTTTCCCCATTTTATTTTACACAGTACACCACAAAACCTAATGCTGGGAGTAAACCCCATTGAATAAATTGGGACTTACTTCCAAGATGTCTTTAGGATTGCTCCCACAGGTATCTCCCTTCCAGATCCAGGATTCTGTGTTCTCCACAACCTGGTTGGCTCAGTAGCCCACCAGAACCAGCCACCTTTTTGCAGCAGCATCACAAAAAAACAAACTGGAACAAGCAGTCAGTGGAAACATGATTTGCCAGTCTGCAAGGTTCAACCCCCTGCTGAGTGCAACAGAATAAGCACATACATGATCTGTAGCACTATATAGGCAGCAATTATTTGTGTCACACACCCTCTGTTGGCCAAGTGCCCTTGCAAGAGCCCAGTTCCTAGTTCCATGCTAGACTTTGGCCACTTCTACTTGTGGACCTATTGCTGACCACCACTTTGGACACTGTGCTAATGATCTGTGGCTGGCCATGCTTGATGTCCCCATAGAGTGTGGTCTCAAAGTACCCAGCAAAACCATGAAGTTCCAGTGTGGTCAAAGAAGCTTATTCCCAGAAAATGGTCTGTAGAATTGTAGCCTAAGCTCTGATCCTCTTAGGCACATTTATCTGAGGGAGGGGGAAAGAAATATTGACAAGTGTTGGACTTATTTTGTGTAAGGATGCATAGGCTTGAGAAGCAAAGCAGCTCACCCCATACTGGAGAGCCAGTGTGCTGGAAAAATTAGAGTATTAGACTAGCAGCACAACCCCGGGGGGGTAGTTATGGGGCACCCAGGAACGGCAGCTGTTGAAGTCTTGCTCCACTGAATTTCCACCCAGGCTCTTGTCTGCCTCTTTTCTACCTGCTCAACTGAAAGCTGGTATGTTTCACCATTTGCACCACAGGTGCTTTGCCTAACTGTCATTTTTGGTTTTTTTTTTTTTTTAAATCTTAGTTTACATAGCATCCCACAAACTAATGTAATGTAATATTCAGGTGTGCGCTGACATGAAACATACATTTGTGTGCCAAAGAGTCAGAAGCTCAGTTATGGACATGGGAATTTCTTTAACATCTGTGGAAAGTACCATCAAGGGAAGACGTCCGTTGTGATTTTTATGCTGTAGGGTGTCTGTGTTGCCATGTGAAAGAATGTGCGGAACCTGAAATGTCATATGTCACTTCGTACTGACTTGGCGCTCCTGAATGAATGCATCTCGGTTGAACATATGCCTGCCTTGCATGAGCATATATTTACCCAGCACTAAATATGGGGCTGGTCCTGCCTATAAGGGTCTGGAGACTTCTCACAATGTCATGGTGAACAATATTTCAGATACGTTGACCACCCAGCTCTCTCTTGGCATTATCATGTCATGCATGCCAACAACCAGAGAAGGATTTTGCATTTCCCTTTTCTAAATGTAAAAAGATTACCTCTCAGGGCCAAATTAGATGAGCTTGTTCTTCAAAAGTTGGATCTGGGTTCCCCAAACCCAACGCAGTTTCCTTGCAGCCACTCAGTGCTCACCACTGGCAGTGTTCCAAGCCCAAATGAGCACTCATTTATTTTTGAAAGCCATTCTTTGCAGCTGTTGTGTGGTTGTGGGGAACCTGAGTTGGCCATGGGTAACCCGGACCCAGCTCTTTAAAAACAAGCATGTCTAGTTTGGCCCTAACATATTAAACTTTAGCCTGATTGGGAGTCTGATCTGGATTTCCCACTCCTACACATGAGTAGCGGAGGCATGAAACCCTTTCCCTCCATTTGCAAGTGATTACCAATGGAAAGATGCACTATAAAGGAAGCAGCCAGTGTTTTTCTGTTCTTATTACTCCTGCATTGGGTTAGCCTGAAAAAAACTGGGTGGGGGGGGGTGTTGTGTTTTTCTGCACCATCTCAGCTTTGGCTGTAAAATGACCACGTGATTAATAACAAATGCAAGAATCCCGCTACAGGGCTGGCGGGGCTGGTGAGGTGATGCATTTCAAAGAATACACTACAGCCAATTACAAATCAGCGTTGTCGGGGGGGAGGGAATCAGAAGCTCCGTACTTTGCTGGGGATGAATAATTGAGCGCAGGGTACTCCTGGAAGATCTTCAGGGCAAAAAGCCCCCATGAATACAGTTTTGAGAATACAGATCAGGAAAATGTGCGTTTGCTGAGTGGGAAAAACCCAGCACAAATTTACCCTGCATAAAAGGCCTTAGTGTAGCAATGTGTCACAAAGGTTATTAGACCCATCTAATACTGATTAAGCTGTGCTTTCCTTTTGTTACATTATTAATAATTTTATTACAAAAGAGAATGATATCTTTTCCCAGTAAGACCTCCCTTGATTTAAGACTGCCTTGGGAGTTTCCTTTCTGACTCAGTCACTGGTGGTAACTAAGATCTGCATACGCAAGGTGACCCTTATCTGATGGCAGAAATGAGTTGGCATGTTATTACAGCAGCCCCACTGATTCATCTGGGGAGTAGCTGCACTAATATTTGCTCAGCAGTGGCCAGCTATTCCAAGGGGTGGAGATGAAGTCAGTCAACAGACAAGAAGTAACACTAGACTTTGCTTTTCCAGGGCAACTTTCCTCTGGAAAGATCCCTTCACAGATTATAAGCATCTGTGCAATCCATTTCCTGAACAATCCATTACCAGTGAAAGGGAGGACTGGAGAGCCATCCACTGATAATGCTACAGAATATAAGAGAGGTAAAGTCAAGAATAAGAGCCCCATGGCGCAGAGTGATAAGCTGCAGTACTGCAGTCCAAGCTCTGCTCACGACCTGAGTTCAATCCCGACTGAAGTCGTTTTCAGGTAGCCGGCTCATTGACTCATCCTTCCATCCTTCCGAGGTCGGTAAAATGAGTACCCAGCTTGCTGGGGGTAAAGGGAAGATGACTGGGGAAGGCCCTGTTTACCACCTTGTAAACATAGTCTGCTTAGAAAACGTCGGGATGTGACATCACCCCATGGGTCAGGAATGGCCAAGTGCTTGCACAGGGGACCTTTACCTTTAAAGTCAAGAATAACTTACTAGTTTGAATGTGCTGAGAAAATATTAGTGAATGGCCATCTTGGTTGAGGAATATCACTAACACCATAATTCTTTGCAGAGCTACTGCAGTCTAAGCTTGTTTGTTAGGCGGGAGTAACTCTGTACAGGATTGCAGTGGTCTGGATTCTGCAGAACATTTTCACTGATGGAAGAAATTCCCATCAGAGGAGTTTTATTTATTTATTATTTAGAAACCTTTCTATGCTGCCCTTCCACCCAAATGAACACCAAACATTAAAACATTTCAACATTAAAACGTGTGAACTAAAGTATATATACAATAATTCAGTAAAACATATAAACAGTTGACCTTCCTTGCCTGCCCCCTATTATTGCAGCCCCAAATGCCTCCTGAAATGTTGCTTCTAGGGACAGGGGAGCCCCATCAACAGCATGATGGGGGAGTTGAAGGCACAGATGCTCTTCTTCTGCTCAAAGAAATCCTCTGTCTGATCTAGCCAATGTTATTCCCCCAGTTTTGTAGTTCAGGTGAATACAAGAGCACCGTTGGTTTCTTTATTTTCCCCACACTGAAATTAAACTCAGACAGAAAAGAAAGAGGTTTGGAAATTTTAAAATCTTTCTTTAGAATAGATGAGTAATGTTGCAGTTTTGAAAATGACATTAATGTGTACACACAAAGATCATCCTAAACCACTGACAATGTTACCTTGGCAGTTTATCCTCAAAGTTTCCGTATGAAACCCTGAGAATCGTGATTTTCACTGTAAAAAAAAAAATCCCGGTTTATCTAAGGAAAAGGCTTATTTTGTCTTGATATTGTTGTGAGTAACCATGAACAGCTTCATTCTCGAGAGGTGGTAAAGTGATATATTAAAGAAACAGAATCCCATTCATATTTTTGACAGTGGTTTTGGTTCTTTTTCTTTTGCTCTTGGTTTTGTAAATTCATTTATATTCTGAGCATGTCACATCGTTTGTATATACAAATTATATGGTATCGATATTACAATGGCCATCATTTACATGATTAATATACGTAGAATGATGAACCAATGACTCTGAAAAATGCATACAATTTATGTAGAAAAACGATACATGGAAGCAGAAAATGATGTGAAAAGAAAGAACTGCAATTATGCACAAGGAAATACCATAACCAAAACAGGGAGTTTGAGGTTGAAACAGCAGAGTCAATACATTTGAAGACATCCCTAATTTCACCTCCTCCTCCTGTCTCTCACCTTTTGTGTCCTACTTGCCTTGGTAATACAACTGGTAATGCTATGCCTTTAGAGCTACTAACTCACCTCATGCTTAATATGTTATGTCCATAGCAACAGAGCCAATGCAAGTTTACTTACCTGAAGCAGGGCAGAGCCCAGTGAGACTTCAGGGTGTGTGCCAAAACAAAGGAAGCATCTCTCATTCTCGGCTCTTCAGATAAATCCATTCATTTAAGCATCAAAGGCGTTTTTCTTCCCATCAGACATACTAATTGCAACAGTGCTGGAGCTAAGAGAAAAGAAAACAAGGTCATCGGTAATGCAATCCTAAACATAGTTACACCCTTCTAAGCCCATTGACTGTTGGACATTTATAACATTTTTGCACTACCCTTCCACAACAGTACTTTAGGCATAGCACCAATGCAACAATTAAAACAAAATCCTTAAGATTATCTCTGGTACTTAAGGAAGAGGGAACAAACCACGAGGTACACTACGAGGCAGTGACCGAAGTCACATGCTATATCAGAAGGCAATATCCTTCTAAGATCACCAACCAACCTGACCGGGAGGAATATTATTTTCCAGTTTCAAATATGGTGATCAGACAAGACCAAGAAGCACGAGGCATTCATAAAAGGCATCCACTCTGCTTTTCTAAACCATTTGTTTCCCTGTCATCAGGGTTGGCTTTGTTGTTCAGTCATAAGTCCCTCAACACTTCCATGAAATCATTGATCAGAGGTGATGTTTTTAAGTCCTTCCTCATACTTTTTCATGGAGCCCAGACAAAAGAAAGGGAGTTGTTAGGCAGCTATATTAAAAACTGTGTGTCCTCTATGAAGGGTTTGGCCGCAAGGTGACCCTCTCACACTCCCTATTGAATTATGTGGGGTTACCGGGAATGTTGTGAGGGCTGAACAGGACTTAGGAGGAGGACTTCAAGGGGGGCTATTTTGCTTATTCCATATTATTCTTGGGGACAAAGGGGCATTAATGTTAGGCCTAACCTTTTGGCTGGTTAGATCAAGAACAAAGTTTGGTAGGAAGGGTACAGCTCTAGTATACCTGTGGGTAACTGGCAAACACCCTGAGGCATCAAATGATGATGGGTGGTTTCCAAAGCACCTCAGCATAGGCAGGGTGCATTGGAGTGGGGTGGAGCTTGGTGCAGAGCAGCAAAAGAACATAAGAACATAAGAAAAGCAATGCTGGATCAGGCCAAGGCCCATCAAGTCCAGCAGTCTGTTCACACAGTGGCAAACCAGGCGTCTGTAGGAAGCCCACGAACAAGACGACTGCAGCAGCATTATCCTGCCTGTGTTCCACAGCACCTAATATAATAGTCATGCTCCTCTGATCCTGGAGATAATAGGGATGCATCATGACTAGTATGAGCCCCGTGGCGCAGAGTGGTAAGCTGCAATACTGCAGTCAAAAGCTCTGCTCACGACCTGAGTTCGATCCCAAGGGAAGTTGTTTTCAGGTAGCCAGCTCAAGGTTGACTCATCCTTCCATCCTTCCGAGGTCGGTAAAATGAGTACCCAGCTTGCTGGGGGTAAAGGGAAGACGACTGGGGAAGGCACTGGCAAACCACCCTGTAAACAAAGTCTGCCTAGAAAACGTCAGGATGTGACGTTACCCCATGGGTCAGGAATGACCCGGTGCTTGCACAGGGGACCTTTACCTTTTATCATGACTAGTATTGATTTTGACTAGTAGCCATGGATAGCCCTATCCTCCATGAACATGTCCACTCCCCTCCTAAAGCCTTCCAAGTTGGCAGCCGACTCCACATCCTGGGGCAGGGAGTTCCAATCCATTAACGAATCCTTTAATTATTTGTAGGGAAATGAGGATTAACACACCTCCACACTATTTCATATGCAAGCTAGGTTAAACAAAGCCAGTGGTAATGCTGGCTAAGTTTGGGGCCAGGAGGGTTTTGACCCAAGTGCTGGTACTAGGGTTGCCAACCTCCAGGTACTAGTTGGAGATCTCCTGCTATTACATTTGATCTCTAGCCGATAGAGGTCAGTTCCCCTGGAAAAAATGGCCGCCTTGGCAATTGGACTCTATGGCATCGAAGTCCCTCCCCTCCCCAAACCCTACCCTCCTCAGGCTCTGCCCCCAAATCTCCAGGTATTTCCCAACCAGGAGCTGGCAACCCTAGCTTGTACCCAGGACGCTACCTGTTAGCAGCCACTTATAATTTTAAAAGTTTAGAAAATATTATGAGACAGAGCAGCTATAAATAAAATCCTAGTTTAATCTAAATGCTGGTTTCTCATGTCTTCATGAACTCACCATGTCTCTAGCCTGCAATTTTTGGTGATACTGATGTCCTCTCCCTTGCATACCAGAGCACCTTAAAAACCCGTTTCTGTCACCAGAGCTTTCCAGCCAACATTCCTAAGCTAATTGCTTATCTGTTACCCTTTGAGGCTGTTATTTTTGAGTATGGCGTGCATGTTTCTACAGAAAGGTTAATTAGGCTAATGATATGCAAACTGAGCAATATTAATGGCCATAAGTGATTTATGTTTTATTTTGGTTCATTAACTTGGCATCAACTTTAAGTTTGGCTAAAGGCAGGGACAGCGGAGGGAGGGGGAACCCGCCATTGCGCGAATGATGGATCTTTCCAGACTGAACCACCCAGAGGAACTCAATAGCCATTGTAACAAAGGTCATACTTTAGCATTTGCTGGCTTGTAAGTATGTCAGAATCAATAAACATCTAGATCTCTATTCTCTGGATGTGGCAGTACAGGTGGTTGCTATTAAACAGAAAGGGAACCTGGGGTCACAAAAAGAGGGGCCACCTTTGTTGGAACATTTAACTCCCAATGCAAATGGGCTGCAAAGCAAGGGAGAGGTGACACGCTCATTTCTCTCCCAGTATTCAAAAGTTGTGCAGGGTCACGACTCTTCAACTACCTTAAAAAAAAAATCAATAAAGTTTATACACAATTCTACTGTATACTTTGGATGGCTTCCAACATTACCAAGATGGGCCGTAAACTTCACATCTTTGCCTGCCAAAAACAGGAGCAAGATAAGCTGCAGACTAAATTGAAAACCTCGTTTAGACAGCTTGAAGGCTCAGTATAAATGCTTTTGACATTCCCACACACGTTGAATTACTCCCAGTTAGTTCTTGGCTTTCATAACTGGTACGCAAACAGCCGCAGCTCACGTTCCCTTTGGGCCCCAAAGCCACTTTACAGATAAGAAAGCAACGTATGTCAACTAGGAGAGCCTGGATGTTGGCAATTTAAAGGGCCCGCACAATCATGTAACTCATTATTCATTCCGAGGTTTGTTTGCTCTATTCTGCTTTGACGGTTTTGATTGAAATGCCGTCAGCCACCTCGTGTATGTTTACACTGAGAGTGTGGGATATAAATCTTTTACCTAAATAAATAAAACAATAAATGAGCTGTTATACTACATGTTCATTTTTCCACATCTTACTGGGATATGTAGCACTTAACAGCTATGGCTACAGTCCTACATACACAGTGCTGGCTGTAGCTCTTTTGTTACCAAGGCTGCCCCTGTTCCGGCCTCACTCCTGCAGCTTCCACCCGACTTCTACTCAGGTCAGGAGCCATAGCGGATAGTCCCCCTTGCGCCTTCACTCCCCCATAGGTAGGGTTCCCAAGTGCCCGCTTATGGTGGCCAATCTACCGGTGGTTGCTGGTGTTGCCTGCCAACTCTCAGGTGTCAGCGGGCGGAAGCAGGTGGGAGAAGGGAGGGGGAGCATCCGGTGTGATGACATCATGAGTCCAACTGGGGCACCGGAGAAGGAAAGCAGCCTCAGACAACCACCAGAATGAGGGAAGCAACCAAGGTAAAACAGGCTGCGAGCAGTGCCCCGTCCTCCTGCCTCGTGCCAAACAGCTGATTGGAAAAAACAGCTGATTAGCGGCAAGGCGTGGGGAGGCTCAGGGAGGATAGTTGGAGGAGAGGAAACAAGGGGTGTCACCTTATTTCCTTTTCCAGCTACCCTCCCAGTGCCTCCCAGAGCTGCTGTTGTTTTTCCTGCTGTTTTTTTTGCATAGCGACTACTTTTTTTACAGCATAGGTTATTGTTCCCTTGGTACGAACCACCCGGAGGTTGGCAACCTTACTCCCCCAACCATCTTTAAAAATAGCACAGCATGCCCGATGTGTGTGTGTAAAGTGCCATCAAGTTGCAGTCAATGTATAGCAGCCCCAGGAAAGGGGTTTTCAAGGCAAGTGAGAAGCAGAGGTGGTTTGCCATTGCCTTCCTCCGCAGAGTGAGGTGCGGTGGAACACAGGCAGGATGGTGCTGCTGCAGTCGTCTTGTTTGGGGGCTTCCTAGAGGCACCTGGTTGGCCACTGTGTGAACAGACTGCTGGACTTGATGGGCCTGGGTCTGATCCAGCAGGGCCTTTCTTATGTTCTACTGACCCTGCTTAGCTTCCGAGATCTGATGAGATCAGGCTACAGCATTCCACCTTCCAGATCACATGCCTGATACGGCTCCCCAAGTTCTCATGGGATTTCTTCCCCTTGTGAGATTTCAGCCATAATTTTCATTGCCTGAATAACCAAGGAAACTGTCATGGTTCCCAGGGCAACCAACACTATGGTGCTATTTATACAGACCAAATAATGCACTTTCAATCCACTTTCAATGCACTTTGAAAGTGGATTTTACTGTGTGAACTGGCAAAATCCACTTGCAAACGATCGTTTATGCATGGGAGGTTTTGCCTTGGATTTGCCACTCTCTAGACTAGATGCACATTTTCCTGATCTGAATTCTCAAAACTCAACAGTAAGCACCCATGCAGAATTTTGAGAATTCAAATGGGAAAAATGTGCATCTAGAGAGCAGCAAATCCTAGGCAAAACCTCCCATGCATAAATGGCCTTTCTTTCTTTCTTTCTTTCTTTCTTTCTTTCTTTCTTTCTTTCTTTCTTTCTTTCTTTCTTTCTTTCTTTCTTCCACCCCAAAAACCTCCCTAGCCTCTCCCATCCCACCCACCCCACCCCCCGCCGGGGGATCTATGACCGGTATGGCCCCCAAATGATGTGATAAATATGCAAATGGCCCTTGGCAGAAAAAAGGTTCCCCACCCCTGATCTAGTGGTTAATGTGACCACTGTTATCTATAAGCAGGAGGTTCTTCAAAACAATGTGTCATATGGTATTTTATGCATGACTACATTTCTCAGACTTTCCTCTGAATATAGCTTTGCAAAGTCATTGATTTAAAAAAAAAATATTTCAGCTATTAGTATACTGCCGATTTGCTACCACAGAACCAGTTATAGGGCTAAAGGGAAAGCTTGTTAAATGCCATTTAAATGTCTGTTTTGTTGAAAGACTGGATAAATGTTGCTGTTCCGGCATTAAAAACCACTTCATGGTCAATACAACAGGGACCAATGAAGCAGGGAAAAGGCTATAAACCTTCCCTGTGACACGGAAAAGGTTCACTGAAATTGACAGCTCAAAGGAATCCACAACATCAATATGAACTACTGTTTGCCACTGAGATCAAAGGGACCTTTGAACTATTGACCTGGCAGAATGTGGGCAAAGGTTTCCCTAATCCCATGATGTTCAGCTGAAACTGAAAATCCACGAGATTTTTCTATATTGTTTTTCTCCAAAACCAGAACTGCTTTCGTTGCTTAGGCTTTTACAGTAAATCATTTGTCTACTGCAGACTGAGTAACGGCAGACACCATCCCTGTTCTTTCTCTTCTGTTTTTGTGCACCATACAAACGGTGCCATGAAAATTTCAATAAATAATTGCCAGACACTTGAGAGTCAAGTTAATATTTGGTTCCACTTTCAGACACAAAAAATATTGCCATGCTTTATTAGAAGGTTTCAGGATGGAACTGACTTAACTCCAAGTAGTCCAGCCTGCCTGCTTGTTTAAGGGTTGGTGGATCTGATTGTTGGATTTGCGGATAGCCCTTTCTACTGTAGAGCCTGAATTATGGTGTTAAGTCCCAATGACCATAAAACAGGAAGAGGTTGATAGTTCAAAGCAGTTGTTTATTAGGCCTAATATACATACCAGGTGAAACTACCCAAATGGGCAGGACTGTCCTCACACCAGAACAAAGGATTGCCATTACATTTATAACCTCTGGTCATGGGTGTTACAATACACATAATATTGAGCATAGACACACAAAGATCCAATGATGGACACCTTTGGATTAGCATAGGCCTTTCAGTGGGGGTTGAGGCGGGCACTTAGGTGGCTACATGATCTGGGACGGGGAACCGAAACTTAACATTCCTTAGGCCGTAGGTAATTCTGGGCCGTGTGTTGGTGGAAGGCTGTACCAGACACAGAGAGCCTGATTTACTGACTCATGGCTCCTGGGTGCCACCTTCCCAAAGCCCTCGTGTGTGTGTGCACATGAATGCATAGTGTTTCAAACCAGCTCTTATACTTTAGGCCTAGCATTTCCATAAGAGCAAGTATGCAGACTGAACGCAAAAGCATACATTTCCAATACCTTTCCCATAGTATATAATGATTTCAGGCATTACACTACAAAACCTGTATAAACTGCACCATCAAACATCCAGCCACTGAATTGAAATTACTGGCCAGAGTCCCATGTGTTTGGACAGTATTCATGTGTTTACCTTGTTTCTCTGTGCCCCCAGCACGGCTTGGTAGCAGATGGATCCAGTCCCGACAGGTGCTGAGTTCTGCCGACCCTGTTGGTGAGAATTACCTCAGAACATATAATGAATAGTGAACTCCAGTTACCATTAACTGAACTTGCTGAATTTGTGTAGCCTATCAACAATGGCTTTGATCTACACGGCATGAGTAGAAGACATTTATTTATGCAGGGAGGCTCTAAAAAAAACCCTATGGAGCTAGTTTTCAGA
The DNA here is from genome assembly GCF_029931775.1 of Euleptes europaea. Taxonomy (NCBI): domain Eukaryota; kingdom Metazoa; phylum Chordata; class Lepidosauria; order Squamata; family Sphaerodactylidae; genus Euleptes; species Euleptes europaea. The sequence goes on from NC_079318.1 coordinate 25,062,253, forward strand.
GGAAGGGAAACCTGGACAGTCTGATGGCCAAACAAGATGGATCAGATCTCCCAATAATTTTGTGGTAATAGTTGTGTGTTTGGGGTCCAAATAGGATCAGAGCCCTCCCCATCACATAAGGGGGGAATGTTATCTTGCAAGCATAAAAATGTTTGTGAAAATGAGGTCCACCAGCATATCTTTTCCCCCCCTCTGTAAAACAAACATTTTTGCTACTTGGCTGAGACTAAGAGAGATTTCTATACTTGCCATACCTTCATCACACACCAATACTGGTTGTTATTTTATGTCTCCTGACCTTTGCAGCACCTCTCAGTCCTCATAAACTGTATGGCAGCTGTCTTTTCCACAGCAGAAGTGTGACTCTAATATTCTTATAGCACAAGAAATCCTCATGGGAACCTTACGCCACACTTCTCAGTGAACAGCTATTGTAAAAAGTAGCATTTCATGGTTGTAAGTTCATCATGGAAATCATTTTTCATTGTTGTGACAGAATATCTATGAAACAACAGTCTCTTTGATGCATCTGTGCATCAGGGGAACCAAAGGCTTTTTAAAGATGAAAAGACAGAGGAGGTTTTAGTTGAAGTGTAAGGAACTCGTTTGGATTGAAGCCCAGCATAAGAATATGGGTCAAATCTCAGCATTATCTAGAGAATCCCCTTGGGCTGCAAGAGTTCCATGGTGGCTTTTGGTTTGTGAATGCAGATGGAGCATTCTGAAGCAATGTCAGCTGCACAACAGCTACTTGGACAATTGGGAGAAGAGAAGTGAAAATGAAGATGACTAAGATGAAAGAAGATCAATAGATGATATGAGATCAATATAACTTACACCATTCGAGGCTGCCATCTTTTTGCTTGCTCCCTCTGCTATCGAGCTGCCCTTCCATTGTCTGTACTTCCTCCCCCTTTTCTCTGTGGTTCCTTTGTTGTGGCCTTTATTGTATTATGGCTATTGCTTTATTAACTATCTGTTTCCTTAAAAAGCCACAACCCAAAGTCTAATAATTTGGGGAGGATGAGAAGCTGTTTTATGTCATTCTCTCTCTCTAAATACTCGCAGAGGCAGAGATCTAAAACCAACTGACTAGCTCTTTCCCTATGATTCACAGAGCAGTAAAGTGTGTAGATGTTAACCATATCTTTCCTCTTGCGATAGGAAGACATTCTGATTTAGGAGAGGCATGAAATGAATGGGGTGGGTGAATAATCTCCAAGCAAACAGCACCATTCCCAAATACTCAGAGTAGGCCAGGATTCTCCTATACCACCTACAAGCATTCAGAGGTTTATTGTCTCACCGGTACCACTCTCGGTTAAATCTTCTCCACCCCATATTTGCCGGATAATGCTAATGTGGGGGGCTGGGGTGAATTCAGGGAGAATCTGTAGGTGGGAAGGGGTGTTTCTGTTTCAACTCGTTTTTCACTCAGCTAGGCTCCATGACTGGAATTAAGTCAAATAGGGGTGAATATAGCATTGCACTGGAGAATCAGTAGATGGGGAAGAATTAACTCTCCTATCCCTCCTGCTGATTCCCACTACAAATGTGACTTATCCCCCTATTCTAAAACCGTTTCATTGGTCTGCAGCAGAACAGCAGATTTGAGTCCAGCAGCACCTAAGAGCCCAACAACAATTTTGGGGTATAAGCTTTTGAGAACCAAAGCTCCCTTTGTCAGATACAAGTTGGAATGGAGATCTCTGAGTCCTTATATCCTTTGCAACGCTCCTCCCACCTTTCGACTAGGATATAATGACTCAGAGATCTCCATTCCAACTTGTATCTGACAAAGGGAGATTTGGCTCTTACACCCTGAAAATCTTATTGCTCTCTAAGGCACGGGTGTCGAACTCAATTTTTACAAGGGCCGGATATGACATAAATGCCACTTGGTCGGGCCGGGTCATGCCTTGCCAGCCCAGATCAAGAGAGGGGTGGGGGCTGCCTCAGTTGGCTTGCAGGCCGGATTAGAGCTCTCAAGGGGCTGGATCCGGCCTGCGGGCCTTATGTTTAACACTCCTGCTCTAAGGTGTTACTGGACTCAAATCTAACCCCCCCTATGTACCTCAGCAGTTGCATATTCAGAAACAGATTTGCTGAGGTAACGTAGTTTTGTGTCAGGGCCCCAGATAAAGTGTAAGTTCAGAAGGAAGTTTAAATTTGTGATAGGTGCAATGTAGCATTAAAAAACAGAGTGATGAGGCGGCATTGCCACTGTGGCGCTCAGGCAGCAAAGGTGGGTAGTGGCAGAATGGCTTGAACCACTTCCGACAACAGGTGGAGGATAATGGAAAATTGCATTTTGGAATGCTCCCCATCTAAATTGTAAAAAACCTTACAAGTAAAAAATCAACAGTGTGGAGGAAAGCTTTCTTCTTGCTGTGCTGTTTTTCTATTTCCAGAGAGTTGCTTGTGCAACATTCACTACTGGAGTCTGCTGACCGCAGTCTGAATTGGTGCAGTCCATTTTGATCTCTTTAGCATTCCGCCACCTCATTCCCTTACTTGTCTGAAGCAGACCTAACATTAATAAAGCAATTGTTCCACTCGGAAGCAGTGTGTTTACATTACAATATTCCTGGAAGCCTTGTTTTTGCTTGTTATATTTCCTGTACAAATAATTTATTCCCTTGTGAGCAACTCTCTCAAGGACAGGTGTTTGTAATATAGATTGTGATGAGTAGTTCCTGATTATAAGTTGTTACGGGGGGGGGGGGAATAACTGTGTCTGTCTTGTTTCATTATTAAAACAACTCTATTTTATTTTCTGCGTCATGTTGAACTAGTGTAAGATGGGGTGATTGCTTCAAATATGCATTTCAAAAGGTCTTAGCCTCATAACAAAAACTTGCTGATTTTTTCCCCTGCAGAGGTCATCTACTACAGTAGGAACTATATTTGCAATTAAAGACTTCTAATAATTATGCGGATACTCAACAGTATGAAATGTGCTTGGAATGCACGATAAAAGAAATAACACAGAGATTTAGCTGAACTCGTTGTATTTATATTTTCTAAAATTTTCCTCTCAGTCGGACTAGCCAACAGTAAGCTTTCATGGCAGCTTAAGACTGCATACTTGGGAAAAGCAGAGAGTTCTGCTTAGCATTAAGTAGTATGAGTTAGTTATATATTAGAAAGAATGTAAGAAGCCACTGGTGCATTAGGGAAAAGTCCAAAACCAAGCAATTTCCTTATATTGGGACCAATCCAAGTATCATAAAATACTGAACAAATTTTTAGTTCCCAGGAGTCAGTGAACCCTGATAAAAAGTTCAGGGGAACTCAAAACACTTGCTTACTATTCTGACATTTGGGTTTGTCCTAATAACAGCTGTTATACCACTGCAGTTTTTTTTGGGGGGGGGGAGGGGTTGCAATATCCCTTAAAGACCATTTTCTCCTATATGAACCTACCCATCCACTCCGGTCATCTTTGGAGGCCTTCTCAGTTGTGGTATGAAAACTTTGGAATGCCCTCCCTAGAGAGATTTGTCTGTATCCCTCTATTGGTGTCTTCTGCCAGTGGGGTGGGGGGAGGAGGAGGAAAAGGAGAAGAAGAATAGTTGGGTTTTATATGCTAAATTTCTCTACCACTTAACGAAGAATCAAACTGGCTTACAATCTCCTTCCCTTCCTCTCCCCACAACAGACACCCTGTGAGGTAGGTGGGGCTGAGAGAGCTCTAAGAGAGCTGTGATTAGCCCAAGGTCACCCAGCTGGCTTCATGTGTAGGAGCGGGGAAACCAACCCAGTTCACCAGATTAGCGTCTGCCGCTCATGTGGAGTGGGGAATCAAACTTGGTTCTCCAGATTAGAGTCCACCACTCCTAACCACTGCTCTTAACCACTACACTACACTTTTTTGTTTGGTTTGGTAAGCCCCCAGTAACTGTTACTGGTCCTCCTTCCTTGGTGTTATGTGGTGTACTATATGTTTTTACTGAATTATTTAATGTATTATTTTAAATGCGGTTTTAATGTTCAAATGTTTTACTGTTTTGATGTTCGCTGCCTTGAGACACCATTTTGGGTGGAAAGGTGGCATAGAAATGTTCTACATGACTAAAATGAATAAATATATCATTTATTTGTGTTTTTGTTTATATAGTTCCATGAATGTACATGGTACTTTACAGGGTAACAAAGTAAAGATCCCTTGTCTGAGGAACTTACTTAAATTTCCACATTGGAAGAGGTAACAGAGGTAGGCAAGAAAGGAAAAGGTAACAGTGAAAATGGGAAAAAAAATACAATTCCAAGTACTTCGATTTCATTTTAGTTGGAGTGATAGCTAAAGGGTTAAGCCAAAGAATTCAAGATACAAATTCCTTGAAGAAAGAGATCTCCAGGCCCCACCTGTCCCTGGAGCATGATAGTTTAAAATTGTGTAGTTGCTATAGATTGTCCCCATACTAGTTTGTAGGAGTGTAGCAGGAGCTGTAGCAACTAGGCAGAGCCTCGTACGGCAGCACAGATAAAATGCTAAGTGTATGATTCTGTTTAGCAGGAGATACTCTCAAGATGGCAGTAGGAGTTACCCAGTTTGTTTTGGCAATCCACAGGGAAAGAGCAAAAGAATGCCATCACCAAGCTGAGACTTCAGACAGCTGTGGTTTTTATCTGACTCCCAGGGCAAACAGGATAGGAGGGGCTTGTGGGGGCTCCTTCCCAATGCCCCTTCAGTATTTAACCCTAATCCCAGGGGGGCACCCCCTTTAAAGAGTTCATCCTCCGCCCTCCCTGCCATCATGTTCTCCACATTAGTTCGTCTCAGTCCTCAGAATCGTAAGTTGGTAAGATGCTGACTGTGTGCTGTGGGTTCCTGCCTTCCTTCTCATGTAATTTTCCTGAGCTAGAATAGCCCTGGGGTGAGCCATTTGCCCCATTTCAGAGCTTCAGAAGGAGTGTTTCAGACACATGCAACTCCAGAGTTGGGAAAATAACTACCCCTTGGGCTGTTCTGGCTCAGGGAAATGGTGCAGAGAAGAGGCCAGAGCCCCTCCTCCCACAATATAAAGATAAAGGTCCCCTGTGCAAGCACTGGGTCATTCCTGACCCATGGGGTGAGGTCACATCCTGACGTTTCCTAGGCAGACTTTGTTTACGGGGTGGTTTGCCAGGGCCGTCCCCAGCCATCTCTCCTTTACCCCCAGCAAGCTGGGAACTGATTTTACCGACCTCAGAAGGATGGAAGGCTGAGTCAACCTTGAGCTGGCTATCTGAAACAGACTTCCGTCAGGATCGAACTCAGGTAGTGAGCAGAGCTTGGACTGCAGTACTGCAGCTTACCACTCTGCGCCACGGGGCTCCTCCCACAATATATATGTGTTATTTATGTCCCATTAAGATCCAAATCTGGTACAATACTGTAATAATTATTTAGATTTATATATTGTTTTGAAAAATCTGGAGACATTCAAAACATTTGATTCATTTCCTGTGATTTTGTTAGAAAGAAGTTAAGAATGTTCTGAGGAAGTTAACCTCTACGAAACAAGTGTAACCTAGGAGACTGTAAATTGAATCAGAGTTAGCCGGTTACACGAAGGAGTCAAACTTGCTACTTGTGATATATGAAGTTTCGTATATATAAAAAGTCAATAGAGTCTCCATTCATTTTTGTATTTAAAAGTAGAGCTGTTGAAAAAAAACCCGGTATAATTCGGATTCGGCAAAATTTGGCCCGTTTTGATTTGGGCTGTGCCGAAGTCCGAACTCCCCTGCTTCGGATCCCTGAAATTCAAGCGAGATCCGGAGTTCAGGGGAAAATTCACCCCACCCGCGCGCCTTCAGGGGGCTTCCCTGAAGGCGCGCGGGGGGCCCTTTAAATAGATTTATGCCTCCCAGCCGGGAGGCACAAATCTCCCCCCCCCGCCCGCCTTCAGATCTGCGCCTCCCGGCCAGGAGACACAAAAATGTTTAAAGACCCTCCGCGCGCCTTCAGGGGACTTCCCTGAAGTCCCGGAAAGAGGGTTGGGGGGGTCTTTAAACCCCTCTGCCCTGCCTGCGCAGACAGCGCAGAGGGGCTTGACAACCCACCACCCCTCTTCCCAGGAGTCCCGGAAAGAGGGGTGGGGGTCTTTAAACCCCTCTGCCCCCCCCCCGCGTCTTCACGGGCTTCCCTGAAGGCGCACGGGGGGGGCTTTAAATAGATCTGTGCCTTGGGGCCGGGAGGAGCAGATCTATTCCATGCCCCCCTGGGCGCCTTCAGGGGAGTCCCCTGAAGGCGCGTGGGGGGGGCGTTAAACAGATCTATTCCACGCCCCCGATCTATTTAAAGCCCCCCCCCGTGAGCCTTCAGGGAAGCCCGTGAAGGCGCGGGGGGGCAGAGGGGTTTAAAGACTCCCCTGCCCCACTTCCCGGGAGGCACAGATTTATTTAAAGGGCCCCCCACGCGCCTTCAGGGAAGCTCCCTGAAGGCGTGCGGGGGAAGGGGGAAAGATCTTCCAGCTGGAAGGCGCAGATCTGTTTAAAGGGCCCAAATTTGCCGAATTTATTCAGGAACACCCTGAACTCGCCGAATTCGGCTCCCCGTTTCCCCCCTTTTTTTAGTTCGGTTCAAACCGAACCGAAAAACAGCCGAATCGGGGGAAATTCAGCTGTTTTTCGGTTTGGGCCGAACCGAATCAACAGCCCTATTTAAAAGTGTTTACCGTATATACTCGCGTATAAGCCGGGTTTTTCAGCCCCAAAAAAGGGCTGAAAAAGCCGAACTTGGCTTATACGCGGGTAATACGGTAGAGGGGGGAGGAGGGAGGGAGGACGGAGGGGGAACTTACCGTAGTCACCGCTGCCACCGCCGCCGGGCCCGCGCCGCTTCCTTCAGCCGGTAGCGGCCTGCAGGGGTCTCCTGCAGGCCCGGGAAGGCTGCGCTGCCGCTGCTGCCGCCAGGCCCGCGAGGCTTCCTCCGGCCGGCAGCGGCCTGCAGGAGCCTCCTGCAGGCCCGGGAAGGCCGCGCCGCTGCCAGGCCCGCGCCGCTTCCTTTGGCCGGCAGCGGCCTGCAGGGGCCTCCTGCAGGGGCCTCCTGCAGGCCTCCTGCAGGCCCGGGAAGGCCGCGCTGCCGCCGGGCCCACAAGGCTTCCTCCGGCCGGCAGCGGCCTGCAGGGCCGGGAGGGTGACCTGGGGCAGGGGCGAGATCATCCCTGCGCTCTAAAATGGCAGCCGCCATTTTAGAGCGCAGCATTACCAGTAAAGGGAATTTCTTATTGACCCTCGGCTTATACGCGGGTCAATAAGAAATTCCCTTTTCTGTCCTCAAATTTGGGGGGGTCGGCTTATACTCGGGTCGGCTTATACCCGAGTATATACGGTATTTGTAAGTGTAATAAAAAGTGTTTATTACAAATATAAAATGTACCTTTGATTTGCAACTATATTATTGAATTTATATTCATGAATATACAAATACATTTATGAATAATTTATTATGAGCTTTGAAAAGAATTCTATATTGGTTGGGTACCAGTTGATATATGGCTTTTTGTGTGGCTGCAGGGAAAGCAAGTTTCCCATACCTGACTTGTTAGAAAATGTAATGTGTAGTTGGCCCTTAGGGACACAGAGATATGTCAGGGCCATGAAGAAGTAGAAGTAAGGAGAAAGAGTTTGTGCTGGATCAGAAAAGAGGGCAAGAAGCACAGCCATTGGTCGTGTTTGATATATAATTCTCTCTTTACTAGAACTATTGTAGGCAGGGTCTTCTGTCTTTTATTCAGTGATTCTGTAAGATGAATACACAGCATAGGAAAAATAGGCAGCAGAAGGAAATCCATCCTTTCCTCAGAGCCTGGTTTCCTTGGAAGAAGAAAAGAATCTGCATCCTTCACAGAGGGATCAATGACTGACAGAGGCAGGATTGAGGATACCACAGGCTGAACAACTGATATCAGAAAATACCTACATGCCTAGACAGTAGCAACACGTCATTTTTTTTCTTTGAAAAACATGCCTCTGGATGAATGTGAAAATCCATTTTTAGACTTCCTGCTTTACATTATAATTCATGTTTTCCCTGCCCAGAAGCAATGATTTATAATTTTTGCATTTTTTTCAAAATGTACCTTCATGGATTAAATTTCCACACAGCAAAATTCTGCTTTGGCAAATGGTTGCAGAAATGGGTGCAAAATGGGAAAAACTTGGTCCTTCGGCAAGGCTAATTTTTTTTTTTTTTTTTTTGCTTAATATGCTTGTCTGCACAAGCCCAAATCTTTGCCTGAGTTTTGCTTTAAAATGATGCACGTAATATTGTAACTAAACCAGAACAACTCCAGGCTAAAGAATCAAGAAATTTATCAATATATATAAGTATAACAACAGGCATAAATAACCTATAACTTACTATGAAATACAAATCACCTAAATATACAAGGAAACAACAACCTAACCCCACTATGAGGTATATAAATAAATGAATGAAAAGTCAAATAGGATGCATCAAATTCCATGGGAGGATATCAGCAACCGGAGATCACCAACACAAATAGTTGCGAGCCAGTGTGGTGTAGTGGTTAAGAGCGGTGGTTTGGAGTGGTGAAGTCTGATCTGGAGAATCAGGTTTGATTCCCCACTCCTCCACATGAGCGGCGGAGGCTAATCTGGTGAATTGGATTTGTTTCCCCACTCCTACACATGAAGCCAGCTGGGTGACCTTGGGCAAGTCACACTGCCCCACCTACCTCACAGGGTGTCTGTTGTGGGGAGGGGAAGGGAACGTGATTGTAAGCTGGTTTGAGTCTCCCTTAAGTGGTAGAGAAAGTCGGCATATAAAAACCAACTCTTCTTCTTCTTTTCATTCATTTATTTCTGTACCTCATAGTGGGGTTGGGTTGTTGTTTCCTTGTACATTTAGGTGATTTATATTTCATAGTAAGTTATTTATGCCTGTTGTTATATATATTGATAAATTTCTTGATTTCTTTAGCCTGGTGTTGTTCTGGTTTAGTTACATATTGCTATTTTACAACACTATTGTTTGTTTGCTATTTCACATAATATTGTGCCATGAGTCGTTGGTATATTGCACATGCATGCACAGGGACCCTGGCGACTGGCATGATTGGCAGAGCAGGCAACGTTTTGGCACTTGTTATTTAGCAGGCATTTATTTATTTATTAGGCACACACCCCTTCTGCAAATATTGGCACCCAAGATGACTGACAGCGGTATGCAAAGTTTTAAACAAAAGAATTACAATCTACAAATGAGCTCAAGCTACTCTTTGTCATCTTGGCAGCACTGTTGGAGGACTGGCAGGTACAAGCTGACAAAAGTCCTCGCCCCAGCCCTCAGATGGCCCTGCTGCTGTTGTTGCCCTTTCAAGGCAGAAAGGCACCCAATGGATGTAGCTCCTTCTCCAGAAGCAGTTGCCAAGCAACCTCAGCAGTGGATGTCAATAGTCATTGGTAGGATGGGTCTTCTTGTCTCCTTAGTTCTTTCGGCAGACCCAACTACTTAAATTATGCCAGGACTAGGGGTGTACCGAGGGATATACCCGAGCCGAGTATACACCAGAAAAATACTTTATCGGTATGTCTCAGGTATATTTGGAGTCTCCCAAAAATACCCAGGATTTTTCAAACTCAGTTCACCAGATTAGAGTCCGCAACTCATGTGGAGGAGTGGGGAATCAAACCTAGTTCTCTAGATTAGAGTCCACCACTCTTAACAACTACACTACTCTGGCTATGTCTCCTAATATCTTGTGTCTTTTGCCACTTTTCAACCATTTTGTGATTCATACATGCTGTAATCTGTGCAGAATGTACACACACAAGCTGTCAAGAAACAGCTTTGGGGGAAGGAAGATGGAGGATCTACAATAAATGCTGCCAAATATACACACAGTTAAACAAGCATCTGTCTTCAACACTGATAATTTTGCTGAGGTGTACAACATACAAGGAAGAACATTGACAAGATACATGATAACATTGCTTCATGGCATGGCTTTAAATCATACAGTTTATCTTGGTGACATTTGCTAGTCCCATTATATTGCTTAGCAGATGTCTCTTCCTGTTGATTGCATTGACTTATGCTGTGCAATCTCCCTAGAGTCTCAGTGATGAAGGCAGACTGTAGATTGAAAGAAAGATAAATAAAATAATGTCCCAGGTTCTAGCAACACTGGCCTTTGCATATTGCCTTTCTGAATTAGCATTAGGTGCTTATTTGCTTGCTTATTGACTTACTTATTTTATTGATCATCCACCTTTTTCGCTGTGAATCAGACAGCATAAAATATCAAATGAAAATGCAATAGGACAAAGATTACGGAGTGATAAAACACTGCAAGCAGAAAACTATCCAAGACATAACATACTATAAACAATGTAGAGTGTGGATTATGAAGGTAGAAGACAGTGCAGTAAAAGCAAGATGATACACATGATAAACGCTGCAATGCTATTTCTGTATTAAAAGTGACCTTCTAAACTATGTTGTTGCTGGCCTATGCCCACAGTACCCAAAGTGTAGGCCTTTTCATTTCACTTTGTCGTAAGGCTGGCCTAAATCATCAGGGTAAAGGAACAGTTTGACATACCTAGTGCCAAGCAACCTGAAAGCAGAATGCAAACTGGAACAAGATCTGGCATTAGTTGGAGGCGGTAATTAGCAGTGTTTACCAGAAGAAAGCCGTGCAGAAGCCTGCCACTACAGAGATGCCCCAAGGATACTATATCAAAGGTTATTCCTTGTACGAATGTAAATAAGGTAGGCTCCTTTCCAGTTCCTTATGTTGCGATATCCACCACTAATTTATCTTGGTGGCTTCATCCTCTGATGTAGCAGTGAAACATAAGACTCACACAACCCCTCCTTTTGCAGTGATATCTGGGCAACACCATTTCTGAGCACTGCTGGACATGCACTTTTGTATAACTGAATTATTTTATGGCACAACGAAACAATTCTTGTTTGTTTATGACTGCATTTAGCTTGAGTATTTTTTAGGATGAACGGAGAGGCTACAAAAGGAAATATCTTTATTCTAGGTAGATAGCTAGATTTAAGTCCAGCAGCACCTTAGAGACGAACCAGATTTTCAGGGTATGAGCTTTGAGATTCAAGGATTCCCTGTCTGATAATAAGAATGTTTACTCTCGAAAGCTCATACCCTGAAAATCTTGTTGGTTTCTAAAGAGCTACTGGACTTGAATCTAGCTGTTCTACTACAGACCAGCACAGCTACCCTCTGAAGCTTAATGGTAGCTAGTAAAACAGACTTCTTAAGACAACTGCCCAGAGCCTTTATGAACCCAGAAAGTCTTCTTTATGCAGCTACAATTCTAGTTTTTGTTCATCTGCATCAAGGAGAAGGGAAACCAATGAAAGCTTTGCAAATCGCCCAGAGCATACATGATAATGTTACTCCATGGCAGGCTTTAAATCATACAGTTTCTCTTGGTGACATTTGCCTGGGATATTTCCAGGGACTGTACAATTTACATTACTGAAATAGGACTTGGGTGCATGAAATATTGTTTTAAGTAGTCTCTTTAGGCAACAGCGTGCCTCACCTAAAACGACTTCCCAGCTTAGCTGTAAAAATTCAGTAGTATTTGCATTCATTAAGTACACACGAAATCTAATTCTATTAGTTCCAACAGCATTAGGTCGATCAGCTGCTGATGATGTTAACAGCTTGAGGACATTGCATGTTTGGTGCAGACACTGTTTCATAACCTAATAAAGCCAGGAATTAGATCCTGGCCTGGTGCCTCTGCAGCCCTGGCTCAGTGAGCAAGCAACAAAAAGCTGGAGCTGTAAATTATTGATATCCCTCACGGTCCAAAATACTGATTCACCAAAAGAGGCCGCAAAACAGAGCAACCTGCCGCCACCGAGCTCACAGAAGAACCGACGGAAGATGCCTTGTCACGACAGCATGATTTGCTGAAGGTGAAATCCGCTGCTTGCTTTTCTGTTTGGTTGTGAAGACTGTACAGAAAGGTTGTTAGAATATGCTTGATATCAACATATCTGATTCTCAACGTGGCCCCATTTACAGATACTGAAATCCAGAGACGGAAGCCAGGAATGGACAAGCAAACCTTTCTACAAACCTGAGAAAATCCCCAGATTTGCAGGAAAAAAATGAAACCTGAAGAAAAATATAGAAGCATCACCTGTACCTGACTGCTCACTACAATTCTACAGTAGCCGCTGACAACAGCCAGTATGGTGTGGTGGTTAGAGTTTCAGACTAAGATCCGGGAAACCCAGTATAGAATACTCTCTCTACTCTGCCATGGATGCTTACTTGGTGACTTTGCGCCAGTCACATGCTCTCAGACTAACATATCTTATGGGGTTGTTGTGAAGACAAAATGGACGAGAGAATTATATAAGCTGCTTTGGGTCACCATTGAGGAGGAAGGCGGGGTATGAACGAAGCAAATAAATAATAGCTGAAGGTCGGGGGGCAGATAAAAGATTGGTTGGTGGGTGGGAACGAGAAAAGGAAGCAAGGGAATGTGAGGATATGGGGGTTGCCAGGAGGAAGGAAAGAGGAAATAGTGTGTGGGAGGGCATACTGGGGAAGGTGATGCCCCTGACAAGTCCTTGCAGATTTCCCTACCAGCAGATGGACCAGTCTCTTGGCCTTTGAGGGTAGACTCATTGGGACCAGGACCAGCAACAACCACCAGGCTACCATGTGACTTCCATGATTCGCCCAGGACTGGCTGCTTCCAACTGTTCAACAGCAGCCACTCCACAAAAGCCAGTGTGGTGTAGCAGTTGTAATGTCAGATTATGATCTGAAAGACCCAGGTTTGAATCCCCATTCTGCCATGGAAGCTCACTGGGTGGATTTAGGCCAGTTACACATTCTCAGACTAACTTACCTCACAGGATTGCTGTGAGGATAAAATGGATGAGCGGAGAATGATGTAACCTGCTTTTGGCCCCTATTTTGAAGAATGAAGTAAATAATATAGCTGAAGATGGGGGTCAGATAAAAGGTAGATTGGTTGGTGGGTGGAAGGAAAGAAGGAAACAGGGAATGATGACTACATGGGGTTTGCCAAGAGAAGGGAAATAGGAAAGAGTGTGGGAAGAGGGATATGAGGGAATGTGAGGTGCCCCCCCCCACAAGTCCTTGCAGGTTCCCCACTATACAACAGACCCTGAGACTACCACTGCTCAACTGGACCATAGTTTTACTGGGTAGAAGCTTTCAGGAGGAGGAAAGAAGGGAAAGCTGAAGATGGAGGCAGGTGGAGGTAGGTTGCCTGGTGGATGGGAGGGAGAAACAGGAAAAGGAGAAGGCTATGGGGGCTGTCACAGAAGGGAAAGAGGAAAAAGTGGGGGGGAGAAATGAGACTCACATCTGCAAGTCCTTGTGGGTCCCCTGCTTATTTGATTCTATGTAGAGAATGAAAATAACATAATTGGCCCATGTAGAAGTTTGATTTGTATTTTTTAACTAAAAAATAGTTCCCAGGATACTACTGGAAAGAACATGATGCATCTGCCATGCTAAAGCTAACGATATCTGAAAATGGTCAGGTAGGGTTTCCAACCTCAAGGTGGAGCCTGAAGATCTCCCAAAATTACAACTGATCTCCAGATGACAGATAAGTTCACCTGGAGTAAATGGTTGCTTTTGAGGGTGGTCTCTATGGCATTAAACCCCACTGAGGTCCCTTCGCTCCTCAACCCCTGCCCCCCAGGCTTCACCCCTAAATCTCCAGGAATTTCCCAACTCAGAGTTGGCAACCTTATGGTCAGAGCCTAGATGGAAGACCTCCTGGGAACACGCATGTTCTCTGCCTTGCCTTGAGTTATGTGATGGCAGAAAGCACTTCACATACATTATCTCAGCAAAGGTGACATAATTTTGTAGACTTTGATTCTGAACCCAATTTTGAAGATGGAGGAGAATATGAAGATCCTACCATTCTACAATTGGGTTGGGAGTTGTTTTTGTTGTTGTTTTTTACGTCCCATCTCCAGTTTCCAATCTGCACCGACTATGCTGATTAAGTTAGTGTAACTTTTAGTGTAACTTTTGTTGTCCATTTAACCTAGTTATTATCCATATTATATTCTGCTGCCATCACATACTGGTGAAGAAAAAAAAAACCCAGCAGCTTGGCATTTTTAGACTAGGATGGACACTGAGACCCTGGGATAACACAAACCAAAACTATAGATATGTTTATTTATTAAAACATTTCTATCTCACCTTTACTCACGGTTTGAGACAGCTGACAATAATAGTTAAAAACACTGTTGAAGAATTAATCGCTAAAATTATAATACTATGGTTACCTAACTGGATATTTATAATGCAGGAACCTCTCCTTCATGATTTCTTTCAAGTTAGAGTAATTAAGGGAAATGTCAATCCATGTGCTGGTTCACTAGTTTAATTAAATCCAAATAGCTAATTTCCTTTTAGTCTAAACCACCACCACCACCCCAGCACTTACATAGCTCTGCTTCCTTTGCTCTTCTTTCTGGTCAGGCTCTTCCTTGTCTATTTGGCATACAGAAGATATAAACATCCCTTTTGAAGCTAGTGATTTTTTTTTTCTGATCAGGACTGCTGTCTGAATACACTAGGACACCAAGGCACTGCTGTCTCCTAAAAGACTTCTGTTGCTCCTTCAGCTAACCACCTTCAGAGTTTCCTTCTCCCAGCCTCCAACTTCCTCTCAGACCCAGAGCTTCTTTTCTCCTTACATCCCTTTCACTGCTGTCCTCCTTTAATTTAATTTTACTGCAACAACCAGCACATACTGGTGTAGTGGTAAAGAGCGGTGGTTTGGAATGGTGGACTCTGATCTGGAGAACAGGGTTGGTTTCCCCACTCCTACATATGAAGCCTGCTGGGTGACCTTGGGCTAGTTACAGTTCTTTGAACTTTCTCAGCCCCACCTACCTCACAAGGTGTCTGTTGTGGGAAGAGAAAGGGAAGGAGATTGTAAACCAGTTTGATTCTCCTTAAAAGGTAGAGAAAGTTGGCATATAAAAACTAACTCCTTCTTAACCAAGTCAGCAAGGGTCGGCTAAACCCCATCAAAGGTGGGAAGCACAATGTCCTTCAAGATCTCTGCTTTCCTAACCAGCATTACCTCTTTCTTGTCAGGATTTCATTTCAATTTGTTCACTCTTAGTCATTTAACCCCAACAGACTGGCTGTGATTCAGGACCTCTACTGCATCATCAGGAGATCTGGATAAGGAGATACAGAACTGGGTGTCTCCAGCATATTGATGACAGCCAACCCCAAAACTACAAATAATTTGTCCTAAGGGCTTTACGTAGAGGTTGAATAGAGTGGGAGATAGGATTGCACCTTGTGCAGCTCCCCAGAAGAGTTCCCACACTAATGATAGCTGGTATCTAAGAGCAACCCTATGAGGCTAGTCCATAAGGAATTATTTGAACTAGTCCAAAGCGCATACTCTGAAAGTATATCAACACTCTATACAAATGGACCAGCTCCAAATTGGTCTTCATGCAAATTCCTTAGGGATGACTGGCCCAGGTGAGATATAGTTAAACTCTCTGTCAACCAATTCAAATATACTGCTGTGAGTGCTGCTGCCCTTCACAAGACCATATCATTTCAGAAGGCCCATGGGAAATTGTATACATGAAAGCCCTTCAATATCAAAACTTCTCTGCTCTCAAAATTCTGAAACATCAGAAGAGCTGGGAATGTCAAGGAATGAGGCTATCTGGCTTGGCAAGCAACCTCAGACTATGTGAGCCCAGCAGGGGACTTAGGGATGCTGAATGCCAGCAGACAGGCAGTAAGAATCCTGTGGATTGGCTCACAGCTGACCTTGCAGGTTCAAAGAGGTAGCCTAATGGCCAGATCTAGGAGTTCATCGCATACAGACATTTTATAGCAGGCAGGGGGCACCCCATGAAGTTGACAGGCAATAGAGTCAGGACAGACTAAAGGAAATGCTTCTTTACTCAACAAGTAATTACACTGTGGAATTCACTGCCAGTGGAGGTTATGAAGGCCACAAGTATAGACAGCTTTGAAGTGGTGTTAGAAATTCATGGAGAATGAGTCCACTAGGGCTGTGCAAAAAAAAAAAAAAAAAAAAAAAATTGGTAAATTTCGAGTTTATTGGGCCCAAATTTTTTGGTAAACCTGAAATAAGTTGAATACCCATACCGGTAAATGGATATTCAGCTTTATTTCTGGGTTTCCATTATAGTCTATGGAATTTATTTTCGAGGCTCCAGAGGGGGTGTTTTTTGAGGTAGAGTCACCAAATTTGCAGCGAAGCTGCAAGGGACTGTCCTTAGACGGACACCAAAGTTTGGTGAAGTTTGGGTCAGGGGGTCCAATTTTATGGGCCCGCAAAAGGGTTGACCCCATCCTCCAGGCATTTGTGAGAGCTGGCTGTCAATCAGTTTTCAGGTTCAGAAGGTCAGTGTTGGTGAGGAATGGCGAAAAGAGACAATTGGAAGTCGGGCCTAAGAGTCTGGGGGCTCCGTTCGTATCTGGGCCACTTTGCATGATGTCAATGCAAATTAGCTTCCAAACTGAGGAAAACGGCTTAAAATCAAGAAAAATAAAGTGAGGAAAACATTTCTTTGGGGGCAAATGACTTCTTGTGAACAGTCCTTTCATATAGTCATCATATAGTCATCATATAGTCATCAAAACCATCTCTTGAAGAGATGGTCACAGCGTGGGGAAACGAAGCCATTACTCAGGGTGACCTTCAGTTTGAAAGCAGGTTTTCATGGGGGGGGGGGATATCAGAGCCAGCCAAAGTCTCAACCAAGGCAGCTGTTCTGAAGGAAATTGCTCATCCGCACAGGTGAGGGAGTTTTCTTCAGAAGCCTGGTCAGCAGATGCTAAAGCTGGTGCTTTTAGCTGGAGGGTATATCCCTCTGGCCGGGACTGAGTGAGCCCCATCTTTTAAATGACTCTTCTGCTATAAAGACTAGACTTCTGTTGGGTGATGTACCTTGGGTTGGTCAGACTAACACAACCCCAACCTCAAAAGGGCCCCAACTATGGGGTCCTAACAAAACCAGTCAAAGATAGAAAAATGGAAGAAAGCACAGAGCTGTGCATCTGAGAAAAGGCGAATAGCCGAAACCCAAACAACCCGAATATCTATTCAGCTTTTTAGGAATTGCCTATTCGGCTTCTTGCAGATTCCCAGGTTTTGTTATTCAGCTGAAAATAAACCGAAACATTGCCAAAACTGCTAATTTGGCGTTTATTTTTGGTTCAGGTTTATGCATAGCCCGAGTCCACCGATAGCTACTAGCCATGATGAGTAAAGGGAACCTCCATGTGCAAAGGCAGCAAATCTGTGAACACCAGTACTAGAAGACAACATCAACCCTGTATTCTGTGCCCTGTTTGTTAGTCTTCTGTGTGAAACAGTATATTTCACTAGATGGGACACTGGTCTGATCCAGCAGGGCTCTTCTTTTGTTCTTAAGGGTGGGAATTGGGAAGGATTGAGGCGAGGCTTCAGTGTCAGTGTAAAACAGAACTCCCTTGCAGAGAGCTGAGTTTATTTTATAGCAATTGTAATCAGCAGCCAAGCTAAGCAAGGCAGAAAGCAGCTAGATTCAGTGACTAGAACAGCTTGTACATTGCTAAGGTATATTGTTGCAATATAGGTTTCTGCAAGGAGTAGTTGCTAACCTAAGAACAAAGGCAGCTTGTTAGATGGCGTGATCTGCTAGCCTGCCCCCCCCCCCAAGGCCTGGTGACGTTGGTTTGCCAACGTCACTGATGGGTGGTGTGCCAGCAACCATTGGTAGGCCAAAACCCTATACCCTATAGGAACCTAGTCTAGGGTTTAAACCCCTACTGCCACTGGACCATCCCCCCAAGGCCCTGCGCTATGGCGGTGGTTTGCCAGCTCGCCAGGGCAAGACCTTGTGCTTCTGGCAGTGGTCTGCCAGCTCGCCAGGGGTCCAGGGATTTGGGGTTCAAACCCTACACTTAAGACTTCGCCTCCCTTTGCTGCAGCAGTTTATTAATGCTCAGACCTCTGTAAATGAGAAGAGATTAAATTGGGACTGTGAAATTCAGAAGTACTCTGTCACTCCCCAGCTATGACAATTCTCCTAAAGTAAGGATATTTTCCTTTGCACCATTTATTATCATTGGTTGTGCCTCTGGCTTTCCTAAAAATACTACATGGCTCCGTTTGTTTTCGCTTGATTTTTCCCCTTGCAAACTACATTGGATCACTTTTTGTCTTGGTTCTGAGGGGGAAAAACTTCTAACAAGACCTCTGTGGTTCTCAAAATAAAGAAATCCACAACCTTGTAGCGGTGTGGAGGAGAAAAAGAATTCTCAGTAATTTTCTGCATGTTGCTTTTCTCTGCATACTATATTTTCATAAATGCTGACTGTGTTAACAGCCACTCAAGGGTGTATAGTGCCAACATCAGCATCAGCATACATCCTGTGCTATGACTTTACAACTGCACACAAGGCAATAACACAATGTGAGTTTTCCACTAAGTTGCGTGTTCTGTTTCAGCGCTTTGACTTCTAAACCATCTGTCCATTTTCTACTGTAAACCATATAGGGCAGGTTATTCCGCAAAGCATAATACTGGATTTTTCAGGTTCCTGCAAGTGTCTCTAATTAGCAAGTTTTATGCAAGGTTCTGTGATAGGATATTTGTGGTCTAAAGTTTAGTCCTCCTGGTATGTCAAAGGGGAAGGACAATGAAGACTGGAAGAACCTGGTTTGTTGAATTAGTCAAGAACTGAGTTGGGTCACTTTCCGTTTGAATCTGCCAATAGCTTATGAGACAGAGGCCACTTGAGTGGCAAAGGTGGATGATTTGCAATGGCAAAGTGAGGAAGCAAATTCTTTCCTGCGATTGTGCTTGATCTAATTTACCCTGTGGCACAGAGTGGTAAGCTGCAGTACTGCAGTCCAAGCTCTGCTCACGACCTGAGTTCGATCCCAATGGAAGTTGGTTTCAGGTAGCCGGCACAAAGTTAACTCAGCCTTCCACCCTTTCGAGGTCAGTAAAAAGAGTACCCAGCTTGCTGGGGGTAAAGGGAAGATGACTGGGGAAGGCACTGGCAAACCACCCCATAAACAAAGTCTGCCTAGCATATGTTGGGATGTGACATCACCCCATGGGTCAGGAATAACCCAGTGCTTGCACAGGGGACCTTTACCTTTTTTACTTTACCTTTGTAGAAAGAAACTGAGGTGGTGAGTATTGGACTAGTTTCCAAAAGGCGGAGGTAGAAAAGTAGTGGAAATGGCCAAAATGGTTCATTTGCCAACAGAAGGTTTCGGATTAAAGGTGACTGCCTCTGTGCATACCTGAATGATGATGTGGTCAACTCGACATTTGGTGCAAACACCTGGCAGTGGACAGGCTGCAAATTCCTCTGTGCCATTTGAGAAACACTCAGAAATGCTGATTGCAAGCAGATATGTGTGAAACGTCTGGCAGAATTCCTTTTTTAGTTCCTTTTTCTGATCCTGAGCAGTGGATAACAATGCAAAACCTGGCTCCAGCATCGTTGTGTTTGGATTGCATGTGATGAGTACTAGAAATGTTGTGCTTTGAGTGAAGGCAGTGACTTGTTGATGAAAATGAAGCTGCTTTCATATCAGTTGAAATGTTGAGTACACAAATGGTCTTGCAGAAGAAGTTTTTTTGCAAGAATGAAGATATTATGATTATAATGCGTGCCAGAAGAGGATTCATCAAAAACATTTTTTCAGAAAAGACACCAAAATTTTTGGGTTAGGGTTCTGAGCTAAAAAATCCATAATATTCATACCATTTTCATTTTTTAAATAAAATTTCAGTGGAACTACTAATGGCAGGCATATTTCCTGTGATTGCTAGCGGTATGGAAATATACTTATGTTATACTGCTGTGACATTTGATAACAGAAGGTGAGGGGGGCAGAAGTATTAATAGCCGCTAGCACAAGTTTGCAAAACACTTACATAAATAAGTAAATAGCATAAATAAGTAAATACATAAATATTTAAATACTTACATAGGTTTAGCAGTGAGCTTGCTACCGAAGCATACTCATGGTTATGGAGATGCATATACAGCCTCTTTTCCAGGTCTGGGCACATGGAAAATTTATTCTGCATGTCATCAGTTCCCAGGAGTCAGTAGATCAACAGAAGGGCTGCTTCTGTGGGTTGGAAACTTTACCATCAGACAGCCCAAGATTCCACCTTCAGTTCCTTCTGGAGGGAAGAGCCTCGATCCTAGACTGCCAGGGGTCAGAAGTGATTGCTGTCCATATATCCTACGTTATCTGCAACATATTGCACCTTTTTATTAAATTTAAATTGTTGGGAGACACGTTGGGAGCCAACAGGAGTAGGAATAACTTGAGGGGCGGCAAACTTAATCCAGTAGTTACTACTCAGATCAGGTTTACAGCTGTTATTTTAACAACCAAATACACTTCTGTGCCACTCAGAACTGGGCTAAGAACAGCTGAAGGTGGGCACACTGGTTTAACCCTCGACCCACTCACCTAGAAATAACTGGTTCTATTTAAAAACATTTAAAGAAAAAGATAGCTCTTCCAACAGCAGACACATGAACACATGAAGCTGCCTTATACTGAATCAGACCCTTGTTCCATCAAAGTCAGTATTGTCTACTCAGACCAGCAGTGGCTCTCCAGGGTCTCAGGTAGTGGTCTTTCACATCACCTACTTGCCTAGTCCCTTTGAGTTGCCAGGGATTGAACCTGGGACCTTCTGCATGCCAAGCAGATGCTCTACCACTGAGCCACAGCCCCTCCCCTCATGTTGGATGCAACATTCCTGGAATTCCTGGAACAGGAGAACTTCTCAATGGAATATTCTCCAATGCAGCGATCTCAACCTCTCAGCTTCTAAGCAAGAACTTGCCTAGGGCAATTCCATAACAGAAAATGGGAGCACTCCCCTGGAAGGGAGTAGGAGATGCTTCACCACCATCTAGGAGTAAAGGTTTGCATTGTTCATCTCTTTTCTTCAGAATCCATCAGCATTCTGCCTTTAAGTACAGTGAATGAAAGCAGAGAGGTCTCCTGTCATTCCCAGGTAGTAGCGCTGGTTGGGTTAGGATGTGAGTATAGGTTTCCCCAAGAATTTGTTCAGTGAAAAGAGGACATTAGGAATGCATTCCTCTTGAAGCCAGTGAGCTTAGAAGAGTCAGGTCTTCCTAGCACTACAAAATACTATGGGAAAACAGTGGCCTTTAACACATGGCGTGTGCGGATTTGTTTGTAGCTTTAATATAGCACGTTTTCCGCAAAAACGTACACACAAAGGGGAAAAGGAGCGCCTGGCCAGAGCTGCCGCCGCTCCGCGTGCCTCCACCCCACCCTCCCCGGCAGAGGCGAGGGGAAGCCGGTGGGGAGTGGCGGGGGAGAGAGTGGGCCATGGGGTTGTGGGAACTGCTGCTGCTGCCATCAGCCCTGCCAGGCTTCTTCCTGCATGGGAGTCGACCCGGATGCTGAAATGCTCCAGGGAACTCTCGCAGTTCCAGTGGATTTTAAATCAAAGTCGCTGCAAACCAACACTTTGTAGACCCGGGGAAGTTCTGATGTTAGACAGGTCGATCACACAGGCCATGCATGTAGGCTCATAAGATTCACCACAAGCCAGGGAATTTAGCTGGATAAATGGCCATGCATTAATGGTCAGTATCTCATAAGAAGAGTCATTCTAGTGGGGACAATGTAAGACCCATCAGCAAAGAGAAAAATCTAACCTATGGTTTGATCTAAACATCTATAGAAGTAAAGAGCAGCAGACGTTTTGCAAGAATGAACAATGAAATGTACAGCGAGCGTTTATTTCAAATGTAGTTCACTGTCAACTTGTGCGTTTTGACAGTTCAAATGGAGGGGACGTAACTTTATTTATTTGCACCTACTGTTTAGCTTGTAGCCGTCCTCACACGAGCTAACCCTTTTGTTTTCCTCTGTTTGAGCAGGCAGGTAAACACACTGAGATAAACAAACAAAAAAAGGATTTAGACTTTTCCCATACAATCATGCAGATCAGCTGAAAGATTTAGGGTTCTGCAGGCATACTTTTAAATACCCAACTGCTACAGCAACCCAAATTTGTAAATGAAATCTTTGTTTGTTAGTTACCATAGCAATGCAGATGCAATCACATTGAACAAAGGTAAACCAAAACAAACGCTGGCATTAGTTACACATCTTGCACTGCTTATTTCTAAAACATCTTTTCACTTATTAAAATCCTCCATCCACCCATCTGGTTCAATATTTGTTATTGCTTTACTTGGCTTTGACTCTAACACGTTGATAAGAAGTGAATGAGCATATTTGGCTGGTGTAGTTAGTTAGCTCATTTCTTTTCATTAGTGCTAAACAAATATAGACTACATTGTATACTGTGGCACAATTTTTGGCTGCAGTGGCTTTAATACAAGGGTAGAATAGAGGGTGGTGTTAGTATAATTTGTGTTGTTCAAGACCATAGACCATCAGATTATTTGAAATAAAAGGCGTTTAAAATATCTCTATTTCAAAGCAGGTAGAGAAGTAATGAGTTTAACCAGTACTTAATAACTGAAGTTGCTAGTTTTAGTTTAATTAATTAATCAAGAGAATACATATATATTATTTCCAGAATCATATCACAAAATATGCTTGATTATTTAGTTGATACAATAGCATGTACTAGATATTAATGCAGCAATAGTTATATTAATTAGTACTTAACCATTTGAATATTAAATACCATCCAATGATTTTTTAGATGTTTAATGTGTGTGATGGGGGCAAAAAATGTACTATTATATTGAAGCTTGGACACAGACATGTTGATATTTTTGTTAATTCCCCTATATTCGTTTTCCCTTTTCCTTTCTTTTTTCTGTATCCTTATATATAAAATTATATTTTTAAAAGTAAAAAAATAAAAGGAAAGAGCACACTGAGAATTTTTCCTATTATTTGCCACTGTGAAGTAAATGGGAGCTATGCAGAGGCATAAAATGCTGTTGCTATCCTTTTTAATGAGGCATGCACAGGAGAACTTCCCAATGGAATATTCTCCAATGCAGCGATCTCAACCTCTCAGCTTCTAAGCAAGAACTTGCCTAGCGGAAATGTCTTGTTTTCTTAGAGCAATAATCCATTAGAAAAGTAAATACCAACTGTAATATCAAAGAGATTTAAACATGTAGCAATGACATTGGGGTTTTCAGCCACCGCTGGAAAACTCAAGCAATCTCAACACTTTTTCCCTTCCAAGAACACTAAATGGTTAGAAGTCAGGCAGCTTAACCGTGGGCAAAGAAACTGTTGCCATTCTGTATTTGAACAAGGAAGTTTGTGGCATTTAGACCAGGTGAAATGTTCTACCCCCCCACTCACAGCTTTGCTGCCTTGCAGGTAAACTGGAACTTAAATAGGTCACCTCAATTCAGCGCAGCATAGATGTGTGCAAACAGGAAATCTTCTCTAGACTCATTTGTACTAGTATTTGATTGTAAAGACCTGATGTGTGACTAATCCAGAGACAGTCCCTATCATAGTAAGAGTCACATGTATGAGACTCATCTCAAATGAATATGGAAGGGCGGAGGAGCTCTGGCACAGAACCTGCCTTGAATGCACAAGGTCTTGGGTTCAATCCCTGGTATCGTCCATTTTGCAAGGATTTCATGTGGAAGCTGTTAGGGAATACTGAGACCCCAAGACCCTGGAGAATTGCTGCCAGTCAGAATAGACAGTACTGAACTAGCTGCACCAATGGCTTGACTTCAGTATAAGGCAGCTTTGTATGGTCATGTTCATTAATTTAAAAAATTGCTGATATAAAATCTTACAGCACAGACGAAGTCACTTCTGGCAATCACTGAGTTTTACACCGCAGATTTGATTGTGGCTAGATGACCTAATTTAATGATGCTTTTTTTTTTTTTAAGTTAAGGCATTTCTATCACTTGTAGCCATTCAAAATTGGTGCCCTTCCTTGAATGCTTAATGTGTTGGAAGATCTGGACAGTGCTAATGCAATGATCCCCCCTTCCTGTTCTCCCTCCCTCCATAAAGGTAAAGGTCCCCTGTGCAAGCACCGGGTCATTCCTGACCCCTGGGGTGACGTCACATCCCGACATTTCCTAGGCAGACTTTGTTTACGGGGTGGGTTGCCAGGGCCTTCCCCAGTCATCTTCCCTTTACCCCCAGCAAGCTGGGTACTCATTTTACCAATCTGGGAAGGATGGAAGGCTGAGTCAACCTTAAGCCAGCTACCTGAAACCGACTTCCGTCGGGATCGAACTCAGCTCGCGAGCAGTGCTTGGACTGCAGTACTGCAACTTACCACTCGGTGCCACGGGGCTCCTTCCCTCCCTCCATACTGCCTCACAAAACAGAAGAAATAGGTGCAGAGCAGTACAGTGCTATGCTACATTACATGTCAATGTTATGCTGTTAACTACTTCAACCAGACGAATGTGCAACCACATTTATAATAATTCACCTTGTTAAAATTTCATAAAAACCCAACAAAGCCACAAAGTGAGGAATATTTTAACTCTCAATATTAATCAACTGGATAATAAAATTGTGTGTGTGTGAAACTGCATCAGCAGTTGATGAATGATGAGAACTTTTTCTCGGTAGCAGGCATGACAATTATACAGCCATGCCACCTTCCCCATGTCCCACCTAAGGGGGTTTCTTTTAAGGCCTGGTTTACGCTAGCAGAACAAGGAGGTGGCAGAAAGCTAAGGTGGCGGAATGGGCTGCAGCACTTGTGACTCTGGGAGCAATACAGCAATATGTCAGAGTCCATGGTGATATAGTCACAGAGTAGCATGCTACGACACCCCCAATGGCATTTGGACTCCTCCATTGGCCATGGTAAGGAATTCAGCTCTATCCTCCAAGACTGGAAAAGTCTTGTAGAGAAAGCCCTACCCTCACAGAACCACACAGGTATAACCCACATGAGGTCCTAGAATCAATTACTGGGTGTGGCCACTGACACAGTGAGCTGGAAGCTTCACCCCCCACTCCACAAGGGAGCCACATACTTGAGAGAGTGCATTATCAGAACTGGTGACTCCGATTCTGACACAATTTAGGTAATTCCCAAGCCTTATCCACCTCTCCTCTCCATTCATATGGGGCAATGACTAGATTTGTTGCCTCTTCGCCCTTACCTAATTTCTATTGCTAGTTCAGCGGATTTAATCAGATGCCCAAGAAACTCCTCCAGACGGCAGCTTACACAAAAGTGCTCCTTTATTCACAGTGCAGTTAGTATGCTCTATATACAAATTCCAGCAGAGCCTCCGGCTTAGTAATATATTTAGTCCAACACTAAACCCTAGAGGCTGTGCTCCTTATATACACATCTCAGGTATAGTTAATTATCTGGCCACCTGGTGTAATGCATCATACCACCGGTTCCATCCAGTTCTCTCCAGTCCACTCTGCTGGGGCAAGTCATTTCTACACCTTGCATCAGCAAGATCATGTGGATCTGACAGCTCCTTCTCAGCTGTACTGTCAAAATAATACAGCATGCTTGTTTATTCTTGACAATTTCATAGAGTCACTGCAAGGATAAAATGAAGGAGGGGAGAATCATGGGTCATGAGTAGGGTTGCCAGGTCCCTCTTCACCACCGGCGGGAGATTTTTGGGGTGGAGCCTGAGGAGGGCGGGGTTTGTGGGGGGGAGGGACTTCAATGCCATAGAGTCCAATTGCCAAAGTGGCCATTTTTCTCCAAGTGATCTGATCTCTATCGGCTGGAGATCAGTTGAATTAGCCGGAGATGTCCTGCTACTACCTGGAAGTTAGGAATAAGGAACAGCACCACAGCTCAACCTTAATTTAAAGAATATGTTAGTAATAATCATCAAAGTAAATAAATCTCATGGACTTTGCAAGACCGTTGCAGTTATGCCAAAAACACATACAAAATACATTTCTAACATTCCAGTATAGTAAGGTCTAAGAGACCATATTGTGGAACTTACCTTATCTGGACTATTACGGTGAATGAACCGGTACCTTTGGACTTTTTTTCTTTGAAGCTTCTAGTACGGACCTTACTATACTGGAATGTTAGAAATGTATTTTGTATGTGTTTTTGGCATAACTGCAATGGTCTTGCAAAGTCCATGAGATTTATTTACTTTGATGATTATTACTAAAATATTCTTTAAATTAAGGTTGAGCTGTGGTGCTGTTCCTTATTCCTAACTAACGTTATTCAGCACACGTATCAATTGTTTAGTAATTACTACCTGGCAGTTGGCAACCCTAGTCGTGAGCTCCTCAGAGGAACATCAGGATACAACTGTAACCGATAGATAGGACAAACAACTACTTTGGGTGGGGAGGTTTCAAATGAGAAAGCAAATGAATATAACTGGCTTCAAAAATCTCCCCGAGCTGCTTTTTAAAAACCAATGTCAGCAAAGTTTACAATAACTATAGAGGTTGGAAAGTAAGCCTTATTTTATTGGAAGTTACCTCAGGCTCATGATTTATTGGGTGAAGATGAGGGCCAATGCAACTATTTGCCCAAGGAATGGGCTTTTTTTTTTTTTTTGCAGTATATGATGCAATCCATGTGGTGAATACTGTTCACAAACAACTCACTGCACGGAGGTGTCGACCATGAGGGCAAATGTGAAGCACTTTCTACGTGGCGGCTACATTTCATAAATTAGCTGATGGTTGCAGGGGAACAATGTGTAACAATGCCTGAATGTTCTGTGGTTAAAAAAAAAAAGTTTTTAAAAATGACTTTCTGTTTACCACAGCAGTCCTGGGCTTGTCGCCAAGAACATAGCGAGGAACTAGCAAAATCCTTGAAGGGAACAGAAGGTGAGATGGCTGACGAAGGACTATTACCAAATAAAGTAATATTGTATTGCTCAACGTGAAGAGGCGCTAAGACCAGATGTATATAGAGAGTTTAATTCCTTCCTTAGTTTTATTTATCTTTTTTTTTACTTATATGGGGGGGTGCTACTTGCCTGATGCATTTTTAAACTAAGAATGACAGTAGAAGAAGAAGAAGAGTTGGTTTTCATATGCCGACTTTCTCTACCACTTAAGGCAGAATCAAACCGGCTTACAATCACCTTTCTCTTCCCCTCCCCACAACAGACACCCTGTGAGGTAGGTGAGGCTGAGAGAGTGTGACTTGCCCAAGGTCACCCAGCTGGCTTTGCGTGTAGGAGTGGGGAAACAAATCCCGTTCACCAGATTAGCGTCCGCCGCTCATGTGGAGGAGTGGGGAATCAAACCCAGTTCTCCAGATCAGACTCCACCACTCCAAACCACAGCTCTTAACCACTACACCATGCTGGCTCTCTGGGTGCTATATGTATGCTTGGGAAAGTAACAAAACAGCAATAATACCTACTAATAACATGAAGCATAATCCTGACAAAGCTAAGCATTTTAGGCCACACTCATGTAAATCAGAGAGATTTAAGCAGATACTTAATTTATCCATGGAAATCAATTGAACATAAACGCTTAATCATTGGACATCAAAACTGTTCTTTGAGAAGTTGCAGAATATGAAGTTTCATTGCATATGGACAGCTAGCAAGGTGTAGTTAACAGCGGCGGACTCTACTCGGGAGTACCAGATTGGATTCCCCATTCCTCCACATGAAGCTTGCTGGGTGTCCTTGGGCCAGTCACAGTTCTCTCTCAGCGCCACCTTCCACACAAGGTGCCTGTTGGGGGGGGAGGGAAGGGGATTGCAAGCCGTTTTGAGACTCCTTTTGGTAGAGAAAAGCAGGAAATAAAAACCAACTCTTCTTCTTAAGTGAAGTATAACATCAAATATTATAGGAATCTGGGGTAATTACAATGCAAATGTCAGCCTTAGTAGCAGATGACCTGGAGGTTGATCTGCGGTTGGGATCTTTCATGGCTTTCCCCAGCAGCCCCCTGTAGCCTTCCCAAAACAAGATGTTCAGTGACCCTCAACGACATGAGGCATGGAGGGTGCAGTAAGGAAGAGAAATTGTGGGAGCATCCTCTCCCTTTTTCATCAGGGAAGAGGTTTCTTCACTGACTTTCCATTGGCAGAAGGAGTTGATTTAACCCTTTTTACCCTCCTTACTGAAACCTTCTCATGCCACATGGCATTTTGCCCACAAGCGTTCTCCAAACCCAGCAACATCTTTTTGTGGGTCATAGGGAGCTGATGGAGAAAGAGGGTGAATACATTCTACCTTTTTGTAGGATCCAACCCTAGGTGACTTTCATCTAGATATACGACCTGTTTAAATACTGGGAGCCTGTGATGATGTATTGGCCTATGAAACAATAGTATTTCCAATTTGTATTGTACTTTGTGTGTTTATATAGAGAGCCAGCATGGTGTAGTGGTTAAGAGCGGTTGTCTCTAATCTGGAGAACCAGGTTTGATTCCCCACTCCTCCACATGAAGCCTGCTGGGTGACCTTGGGCCAGTCACAGTTCTCTCAGAACTCTCTCAGCCCCACTTACCTCTCAAGGTGACTGTTGTGGGGAGGGGGAGGGAAGACAATTATAAGCCACTTTGAGACGCAGAAGAGAAGAAGAGTTGGTTTTTATATGCCGACTTTCTCTGCCACTTAAGGGAGACTCAAACCGGCTTGCAATCACTTTCCCTTCCCCTTTCCACAACAGACATCCTGTGAGGTAGGTGGGACTGGAAAGCTCGAAGAGAGCTGTGACTTGCCCAAGGTCACCCAGCTGCCTTCATGTGGAGGAGTGGGGGAACAAATCCAGTTCACCAGATTAGCCTCCACCGCTCATGTGGGGGAGTGGGGAATCAAACCTGGTTCTCCAGATCAGAGCCCACCGCTCTTAACCACTACACCACACTACTCCTTAAAGGTAGAGAAAAGCAGGGTATAAAAACCAACTCTTGTTCTTTTTCATATACATTATTGATTCTAAACTGCACAGCAACCCTGTGCCGTAATGGGATATTATATATCCCTCCCTTGTAAATGAGCAGGCTAAGGGTCTTGCCTTAGGCCACCTCATGTGTTCATGGCAGAGGTAAGATTCGAAGCAGGACTGCCTGACTGAAAGCTCACAGTGTCATTCTAAGCCGAGTTACACCTTTCTAAGCCCATTGACTCAGATTTAGAAGGGTGTAATTCTGTTTAGGATGGCAGTCAATCTCAGCCACATCATTACACCAGCTAGTATAGTCCTCAATTAAGAACAAAATACAAAGCAGACATTTTCAGTTATTCAAAAATTTACAAAAAAAATACAACAACGTTATTGATAAGCAGAATCAACTAGCAACAAGGACAGCACTTGAAGAATTTATTATTAATACAACAGAGATTTGTAAAATATATACAAAGTTAAAATGCAAAGGAGGGCATGTAAAAAAGAACATGATAAAATGGCTGCAAAACCAAAATACTCTTAACAGTTTTTGAAATTTGGGAATATCTTTAGAAAGAAGGTCATTAATTCTCATTACATACAAAAGTACCTAAATGATTTAAACTAATTATACTATCAGGAGGCCATTATTTCTCATTATGTACAGATGTACACAACTGCTTTAATACCTCAGTGGAATACAACTCCGAATAACTTGGACAAAATAAATAGAATTCATAGTCCAGCATACTTAAATGTCAAGTGCACACTAGGGTTGCCAGGTCCCTCTTCGCCACCGGCGGGAGGTTTTTTGGGCAGAACCTGAGGAGGGCGGGGTTTGGGGAGGGACTTCAATGCCATAGAGTCCAATTGACAAAGCGGCCATTTTCTCCAGGTGAACTGATCTCTGTCGGCTGGAGATCAGTTGTAATAGCAGGAGATCTCCAGCTGGTACCTGGAGGTTGGCAACCCCAGTGCACACTTATATTTATTCATGGTGAAGGCATGAGTTACGAAAAGTTAACTGGGTTTCTTATTGTTCACTAATACAAAAACCAGAAAAATCACAACTAGGGGTGCCAACTGCCTGGATAAAAAAAAACGTCTTGCCCCTTTAATAGGGGTTTAATGCGATGTTATTTATCAGATGATGTACCTCTATGCTATGAAAAGCTTCCATACATTAAGTCTGTCTTAAAGGGACAGGACATTTTTCTCCAGGCCTGATGACAACCCTAATTACCACATGGTGAGGATCTTCTGCATTGCACAATGCATTGCACACTGGCAAGAGAGCTTCCACATGTGGAGTTTTCTATGCACTTTCCTTCAGCAGTCCCCTGCGGCCACCATTTTTTCCATGCCACTGGAGCGCTTTTTAGAAAATCAGTAATTGCTATAGCACTACAATATAAAAGCACTGTGGCATTTATTTATTTAATTTAAAACATTTAGTGCCATCTTTCAACCCAATCAAGGTCTATAAGGCGTACATAAAAACATTACAACATTGAAACAATTAAAAAATACAGCTAAAATTATATCTCAGACACATGAACAAACAATAGGGTTGCCAATGTCCCTCTTTGCCACTGGACCCGGCAACCCTACAATATGCAGTAGTATCGAAAACAACAACTTCTCCATGTTAGTGCAGAAAGACAAAGAGCAAGTTACCAAAAAGGAGATATGTGTATTGACTTTGCAATAGGGAACTACACATTATCAGGAGAAATGTTTTTGTACATTGCAAACTAAAGACAAAGCTGTAATAACAGTATGCTTGTAATAATAAAAATAATTACTATTCAGATTAATAATAGAGAAAAATCACAATGTGTGTTGCTTGCAATATTGTATTTGCCTCTATTTTCTATTGGTCACGCACACATCCCATTCACACAGGTACCATTATTTACTCACACTCCTTTTTAATTAACACACACATGCACACCATTCCCTCTGCGAAAGGTCACCCCTGCAGTGACACTGTCTGCAGTGTATTCCGCCGTTGAAGGGAAGGGTGCCAACATCCCAGGATTCACAAAGGCAGGAGCCAGAGTGCTATGCTATCTGCTCAAAGGAGCCTTTTCACATATTCAAATAGGGTCCAGAAACATTCAAGATACAGATTCAAAACAGGATCCAGATAGCCTAGGTACAGAAGTAAAACCACATGAACACATGAAGCTGCCTTAGACTGAATCAGACCCTTGGTCCATCAAAGTCAGTATTGTCTGCTCAGACTGGCAGCGCTCTCCAGGGTCTCAGGCAAGAGGTCTTTCACATCACCTACTTTGCCTAGTCCCTTTAACTGGAGATGCCGGGGATTGAACCTGGGACCTTCAATCCCCGGCATTTACAGGCGAATTCATAACCATTTGCAAGGAAAGTCTTGATTCTAAGTTCTGAGTGGTACAGGGGCATGTCAACGTACGCATGTTTATGAAACATAATGATCTTCATTTATTTCAAGAGAAGTATAACACTAAAGAAAGATATATAGCTATTTTACTGAAGTAGTCATAAATCATCTGAATGAACAAAACAAAACACTGTTTAGGCTTCCAAGAAATTAGCTTTTATGAGATCATGGCATTTTATATAAACATGATCAATTCATGTGGGAGATCAATAGCATAGGGAGTCTGTTGTGTTGGGAACAAATACTGAAATGAGCAACATAGAACAATGGGTCCAAACTGATGGAATAAAATTTTATTCAACAAAGAATATAAATGGATTATTAAAGGATAGCTCAGTCATTTATAGAGGACATTAGGGTAATGAGTATGTTAGCCAGAAAATTATGTAAAATAGTGCATATCAAACCTATTAAATACAAACCTCTTCATATTCAGGAGAAAAAGACCCTGTCATGTCAGTCTTATGGAAATGCCATCACCAAAATATAAAATATAGACAATTATGTAGGAAAGTGAGACTCCTGTGGCAGTTATTACTTTCTGTTCTATGGTCTGGGGTGATAGGATTTAGTTCTCCTAGATCTAGTCCACTGCTGACCTTATGCATAGGGTTGCCAGCTATGGTTGGGAAATATTTGGAGATTTTTGGGGTGGAGCCTGAGGAGGGCAGGGTTTGGGGAGGGACATCAATTCCATAGAATCCAATTGCCACAGTGGCCATTTTCTCCAGGTAGGGTTGCCAATCAGTTCACCTGAAGAAAATGGCCACTTTGGCCATTGAACTCTATGGCATTGAAGTCCCTCCCCTCCCCAAACCCCGCCCTCCTCAGGCTCAGCCCCCAAAACCTCCCACCAGTGGTGAAGAGGGACCTGCAACCCTAGGGCCCAATCACGATTAAGCCCTTACAGCAATTTTAAAATGACTTTAAAATGGTGGCAGTATCCTCATGGCTACCACGAGGATGCCATCACATCAAATCCATCGCTCACAAATGAAGATGAGGTAATGAAGTAAATGGAATGCTTTCAATGAAGTAAAAAATGAAGAAAATGTATTAGAAAAATGGAAAAAAAACGTGTTAGAAGTCTGAAGGACAAACCAGATGGCTCAAGCAAATTCTTCCACAAAGAACACCAAAAAGCATCCCGCCTGTCCCTCAAGTTCACTACCTAATTTGAAGTAGGATTATGGAACCAGTGTAGTGGTGGTGGGGTGGTGGTGGTGGTAGTAGTAGTATTAAGTTAATTTATTAGAATAGGAATCAGAGAAATCTGGGACCAGGGACCCATGTGGCCTGGCCTTCCTCAAGGATTGTTTTGTTTTTAGTCATATGTTTTATGCCTTCTCAAAATTAACACACTGGCCTTTTTCATAAATGACAGATATATATATATATTTCCTGTAAAAGTAAATCTGACAAAAGTTACACTGATGCCTGTGTATATATTCTGTTCTAAAATGGATTTCTTCTACTTTCTGTCTCATCTGATGAGTACTCAGAAGTAGCACTTTCTAAACTAAAAAAAATGTGCTTAGCACATTACTCCCATTACTTTCATTAGCACATCTTTCAAAGTAAAAATCAAATATTTTCTTCTGGCTCATTTAAAAAAAATGCTAGAAAATGCCACTGATATAAAATAAATTATTTTCACCAATGAAATTATAGTGATGAAATATAGTTAAGATATTTGTTAGTTGAAAGTAGAGAAAGTTCAAGTTCAGCCTATGAACACCTGCTGGATCAGATGTGCAATCCTCTTAACCCGACATCCTATTTACTGATCTCTGAAGAGGCAGCATGTAAAGGTTTTAAATAAACAACATAAATTTAAACAGTGTCCAGAATGACGTTTCTGGGAAGCCCACAAGTCCATTCATATTGTCTGTGAACCTAGAGATCCTATTTTTTAGCTCTCGTGACTGAAAGATGTTGATAGAGCCAACCTCCATTAATGCGGACAATCACCTTTTAAAATATCTAGGCTATCACATCTTATGGGAGAAAATTCCATGGTACGCCATGGCATGAATAAGTACTTTCTTTTGCCTGGTCTGAATCTACTGCCTTCCAATTTCTAATGTAACCTCAAGTTCTAGTGTTATGAGAGGAGACAATTATATCGTGCCCCACTCAGTCATCTTTTTGCTACACTACACCGACCAAAATGTTTGAGCCTTTCTTCAACCCCTTGGTCATTTTGTTTGACCCTCCCCTCTTGCTTTTCCAGCTGTGAGATATCCCCTTCAAGCTGTCCTACCGAAGTATCATTTGACTAAGCCGTGCTGTCCGCCTCATGAGACCCTGCCATCTTATCTACACAGAAGCATCACACGGGTAAGCTTTGACTATGGAGCAGTAATGAATAAGGGATATACATACATGAACACATGAAGCTGCCCTATATTGAATCAGACCCTTGGTCCATCGAAGTCAGTATTGTCTACTCAGACTGGCAGCAGCTCTCCAGGGTCTTAGGCAGAGGTCTTTCACATCACCTACTCACTTAGTCCCTTTAACTGGAGTTGCCAGGGATTGAATCTAGGACCTTCTGCATGCCA
Organism: Euleptes europaea; assembly: GCF_029931775.1. Taxonomy (NCBI): domain Eukaryota; kingdom Metazoa; phylum Chordata; class Lepidosauria; order Squamata; family Sphaerodactylidae; genus Euleptes; species Euleptes europaea. The sequence goes on from NC_079318.1 coordinate 25,096,123, forward strand.
AGCAGATGCTCTACCACTGAGCCACAGCCCCTCCCCACTGGGGAAATGTGTCTGTCCAAGCTGTTTTGACCTGGGAGGACTGCCAACCCTACATGCTACATTTAAGCTTTCAGTCAGGAGAGGGGTGAGCTAGCTGGGGCTCTAAAGCATTTGCTAAAGAGCTGCCAAACAAGGAAGGGAGGCTGTTAGAGAAGGAAATTCCCTGGGCAATATAACACTTCTTTAAAGGGACAAATGTGGCACATACATTTAATTAAAATGTTAATTGCAATTTCTAATCTCCCTAGATGGGGTGTAAAATTATAGCAGGGCAAAACTGAATGATTCTTATGTTTGCAAGATTCTTCAAATAGAAGAGGTGGGACAGGCTGTGAAAGCCTAATCAACCTATCAGAGCAGACTTCCATTTTCTAGAACTTTTTGCCTTGATTTTTCCCCCTCTTTACAAAATTTAAATGAGCAATTTCAAGGCAAGTCTAAATTAGCATATTGAGGACAGCTTATTATTTATAAGATGGAAATCAGGATCCCGGATGACTGAACTCATTAAAAACTATTTGGAAGGGCTCCCATCGACTTCCTCTGCTGCACCTACGCAGCAAGTAATTCACACTTGAAATTAATACAGTGCCTTCCCAAACAATACATGCGTCTGACAGAAATCTTTCTTGATGCAACTGAAATAAGGAACTCTCAATACTGAACTGAAAAAAGGAGGTCTTAAAAGGCATAGATGCAAGAGTAGAAAGTGGGGTGTGAAGCAAGAGTAGCCCCCGTCATTCAGTTCCTGGGGCAGAAGTACATCATGATAAAAATCCAGTGTCAGCAGAAAACTGTGGGAATATTTTAGCCCTTGTGACACAGTACTGGAGTGGGTCAAGTACGTTCTTTAATGCTTCATTTGGATGTCATGATAAATAGTGGCTCAGAACTAATCAAACCACAGGTAATTAGAGGGCTTTGGGTAAAGCATCTGCTTTGCATGCAGAAGGTCCCAGATTCAATCACTGGCATCTTCAGTTAATAGGCTTAAGTGATCTGAAAGATCTCAATCTGAGATCCAGTAGATCCACTGATTGTCAAAGAACACACAGACAAGCAGTCTGATTCAGTATAAGGCAGCCTCATATGTTCAATAAGAGCCCCGCGGAGCAGAGTGATAAGCTGCAGTACTGCAGTCCAAGCTCTGCTCACGACCTGAGTTCGATCCCAACGGAAGTCGGTTTCAGGTAGCCAGCTCGAGGTCGACTCAGCCTTCCATCCTTCCGAGGTCAGTAAAATGAGTACCCAGCTTGCTGAGGGTAAAGGGATGATGACTGGGGAAGGCACTGACAAACCACCCCGACAACAAAGTCTGCCTAGTAAACGTTGGGATGGACGTCACCCCATGGGTCAGGAATGACCTGGTGCACAGGGGACCTTCACCTTTACCATATGTTCAAAGGTACTTGTGATGTCTGAATGTAGGTGGCCCAACAAACCAGGTTACCTTTTATGGGAGGTGGGAATGAAGCACCTCGGCTTATACACGGGTCGGCTTATACATGGGTGTATACGGTATTTAACACCTGCCAGTATATGCTCGATTAAATTGATTTACTCCTTTAAAATATTTTTTCACTTCCTACTAACAGCCCAAGGATCTTACATATACAGTGTAAGTTGTCTTCAAGCTCTGCACGCTCTTGACATACAGCATGTTGCCACTATCCAGTGAAGTGGGTGGCTTGTATAGTCACCAAAAGCAGCGAAAGCAGATTACCCACAGATGAGGGGGTATCTGCATACTTCAGAGACTCCCTCCACAGAAACACAGAAAAATCTGGCATTGTCACATTGTCAGAAGTCTCGTGCAATTATGGGAAATTCCAAACTCTGTTTCCTTCACCCTCCCACTTGCAATGCCTCATGAACTCCCAACTTGTCTCAGCTATTAACATCAAGTCAAGTCAAGTTTATTAATACGGTCTATTTGACCAGCCAGAAGTTAGTTTATCATATTGTCCAATTTGATAAAACTGTAAAAACTGTTACAAATTACAAAAACTGATAAAAAATCTGGTATTAATAACATATACAAAATTAGTGCATGACACAAAAGTGGCTTGCCAATTTAAGATTACTAAAAATATAAAAGTATAAAAGAGTTTAAGTTTTTTTCCACCCTGTTTTTGCGTATTTTGATTGCAATGGCGCAGAATTTAGCAGTGGGGAGCGAAAGATGAGGAATCTTCCCCCATCAGAAGCTTCTTAGACAGGAGCTCAGCCGACTTATCTGGGAATCCACTGATCAGAGGTTCAATAAGTCTAATACGAGCCCCATGATAAAATGGACAGCTGAACAATACATGTTCGATGGTTTCTATGTCACCTGTCCTACAGCCTTTCAGATCTTGGGAGCTTTCTTATATTTTCCATCTAAAACTGCAGATGGCAGGGCTTGGCATCGGGCTAAAGTGTAGGCCTTCCTATAGCTAATAAGTTCCAAGTGGGAGAGATAAGCTGCAGGCAGCTATTAACATCCACCAAAATCCTTTTGGTCTCTGATTTTAAAAATACCAAGCCCAAAGCAGCCACACTGAGTTTCAGTCAGCTTTTGAAGAAAGGGGAAAGATTTTTAAAATTCTGTTTAAGAAACTGGGCAAAGTAGCTGACTTTTAAACCTCTGACAAAAATGAGAATTGGTTTCACAATGAGTCCTTGAGCGGGATACTACAATGCACACAGAACAAGCATATTCTTAACAAAATGTATACATGCAGCCATTTTTGTGTAGCTCATCGAATTGTTTAATTTCGTTGTAGAACCTTCCGGAGACTTAAAAGGGTTTTTTACCATAGAAAGCACTGTCAGGTTTTTGTTGTTTTAAAAAACCTGCCATTTGCCCCTGGTGGTATGCAGCTTGACCTATAAGAAGACTGTAAATGTGGCTTTTCAGGTGGTGTTGAATGAGCTGGATAAATCCTTGCCTGCAGAGAAAGGGCCGCATCTTGAGAAGTTCTGGGCATCTATAGGGCTCCTTGGCTTCCACAGGAAATGCAGGTGCTCTGCACCACCTCAAGATACATCCTTTCTGTGTTTCTCACAAAAATGTGCAGCCTTGATGAAGCTGTCCTTCACGGATGACTAAGTAAATGGGATACTTGCGTTTTTCAATAGGAATAGGCTTAGCTGCACACTGCTGAAGAAAACAATTTGACCTTTTTTCTAATCCTATGCAATGAGCATCCTGGGTACTTAATGTACAAGGATCAATATTTAAAGAGGTACATTAATTAACACTGAATTACACCAGAAACAGTCATGGGGTTTTCAGTAATACCACATGAGGGAGGGATGCTCTGTGGTGGAGAAATGGAGCATGGAATTTTATAATGAAAGGAACTGCTCCTGAATTATTGAAATAGTGCCAAGAAGAAATACCCATCCTTATTAAAAAACATTTCATCCCATTTTTAATGCTAGCTATCTAATTACTCCAACAAAAGTATGGGCTTTCAGATTGTGATCTAAGAAGCCTCCCTAAGATAAGGAAACAATTATTTGAGCCTTCCCCCTCCCCCAAATAAAGAGGACATTGTAAAGACACTTGTTGTCTTGCAAGCTGCTTATTCCTCAAAGCAAACAATCCTGCAGGCCCATCACATATTAAAGACAAGGTCCTTGGGAGAGGAATTTTAGCGAGCTCAAGGATTATGAAAAATATCCATCCCCAGCAAGTCGGTGGGGAGGGCTCATTGCTATTGTTTGGATGGCAGCCAAAATGGGTATAGGGGATGTGACTGCACATGGTTTGACGTTATGGCACCCATTTAGTCAAGGTGGGAGCTTCTAAATATGAGCATTTGCTCCCTCTTAAAGGGATAGTTGCCACATTCTATTATTTAGGAGGCTTATTAGAATCCCTTCTCACTCCCAGACTGGTAATGCCAGCTCCTAACTATTGCTCTTTTGGGGAAAAAAGAAGTACATAAATTAAACCCATAAACACATACCTCTTGTTGTGGCATATTTTCCTGTCCCACCTGATAGCCTTCAAAATGGAACTGAAGGCCTAATTTTTTTTTAAGCTATTGCCCACGATAAGCCTGAAGAAACTATACCAGTGACGAGGGGGCAATGGGGATGAAAACAGACAAGCTATTCTTTAGCTGGTGGGGTGGGAAGAAGGCTGCATAAAATAAAACCTGACCTTTCAAACGAAGGCTCTTCACTTTCAATTTTTCATGCAAACATGTCAGTCTGCTAAGCGCATCCTTTTCCTGCTAGAACACTGATTTGGCACTATTAGAGGAGCAGGCCTTAGTAGAAGATATAGCCACTTTTTATTAGCTTGTTAAAGGTAAAGGTAGTCCTCTGTGCAAGCACCGGGTCATTCCTGACCCATGGGGTGATGTCACATCCCGACGTTTACTAGGCAGACTGTATTTACGGGGTGGTTTGCCATTGCCTTCCCCAGTCATCTACACTTTAACCCCAGCAAGCTTCCAAGGTCATTTTATCGACCTCGGAAGGATGGAAGGCTGAGTCAACCTTGAGCAGGCTACCTGAAACCAGCTTCCATTGGGATCGAACTCAGGTCGTGAGCAGAGCTTTTGACTGCAGTACTGCAGCTTACCACTCTGCTTGCTACAGGCTCAAAATTAGAATTTTCCTAGCATATAATAATAATATTGCAACTTGAGCTCTCTTTACTTTGTTAATAAATTTTAGATATGATAGTTTTGCTTAGGCTTGCCATTCTTCCACGGGGGGGGGGGGAAGGAGATCCCCCGCCGCCAACAGGCGCTTCCCTACCACCACTCAGTTGAGGGTTGCCAACCTCCAGGTACTTTATGGCATTGAAGCATTGAAGTCCCTCCCCTGTCCAAACCCCGCCCTCCTCAGGCTCCACCCCAAAAATCTCCCACCGGTGGCAAAGGACCTGGCAACCTTAACTCAGTTGGCTGGTAGGGAAGGAAAAATGGTGGGAAACATCTGCAGCATCTCTACGCACTGGCATTACTCCCTGTGCACCTGGAAGTGACGCCAGCCGGCAAAGGTCCCCACCACTAGTAAGTACCCCTGCTAGTTGCCAGGCCTGGCAATCCTAGTTTTGCCTTCCTTGAACCTGTATGATAGATATTAATCTGTCTAGGACAGGGTTTTCAAACTTTCTGAGCCTGCAGGCACCCTTGAAATTCTGACAGAGGTGTGAGTGTGCAACCACTAAATGACTGCTGCAGGAAGTGGAGCTAGAGTTGTCAGATCTTACCTGGTCTCTGGTGGGAGCTTCATTTCCTTGTTGACGTGCGGCAGCAATCCCCAATTCCCTTGCTTCCAGGTTTACCCTGGAAGTGCCGCATGCACGATGCACTAGCAGTTCCCCTCAAAAAACCCTATGAAAATCATAGTGTTTTGAAGGAGATTGCTAGAGCATCGTTGGCACTTCTGGGGTAACCCAGAAGTGCTGGCGGTGCAGTGCACTTGCATGGCGCATGTGGATCGCCACACACACCCCCAGCTGGCCTACTTCTGCTCACCAACCAGCTAAGGGGCAGCGGGCAGCCCGGTGAGTTGGCGGACAATTGCCCGCCCTCACCAGGCACTTGGGAACCCTAAGCAGAGCCAGCCACAAAATGGCTGCCACAAGACGCAGAGACCACAAAGTCAGCCATAAAATGTAGGGTTGTCCTTAACACTAATAGTAACTCTTCAGCGTTTCAGGCAGAAGCTTTGTTTAACAGGATGCCTTTTAAAATGAGCATATTGTTTAAAAAACATTTTCTTGCATGCACACAGCTTACCTTCAGTCATACTGCAAATATCCTTGGGGTATGGTAGCAGCTGCTGCCAAACATATCTCTAGTAGTCAACTAGAGGCTCTGCTGGGCAAAAAACCTACCTGGCTCCGCCCACTTTCTGAAAACACTTGAATGCCAGAAACGGTGCCAACAGGTACCACGGTGCCCACAGACACCACATTGGGGACTCTTGGTGTAGGCACCCAAGTTGGTAGCTACTATTGGTGCATGCTCAGAAATGGATTAGTTTAACCCTCCCCTCAGTCTCACAAAACTGTCATTGATTGCTGACATTAATTTTTAAATGGGACTAATCCCAGAGGAAGAAGAAGGGTTGGTTTTTATACGCTGACTTTCTCTACCACTTAAGGGAGACTCAAACCGGCTTACAATCACCTTCCCTCCCCCTCCCCACAACAGACACCCTGTGAGGTGGGTGGGGCCGAGAGAGCTCTAAGAGAGCTGTGACTAGCCCAAGGTCACCCAACTGGCTTCGTGTGGAGGAGCGGGGAAACAAATCCAGCTCACCAGATTAGCCTCCGCCACTCATGTGGAGGAGTGGGGAATCAAACCCGGTTCTCCGGATCAGAGGCCACCGCTCCAAACCACCGCTTTTAACCACTATCCCACGCTGGCTCTCAAGAATTAAAATGGGCATGCAATATACACAAAAGGTATTCTGGATCATGACGGGAGCAAAACATTTGACTGGGAAAAATGTTTTGAGCCTATGGGTACATCTGAAATTGTGACATAGCACAGGGGGCTCAGCCATAAAATGAGTGCAGCAGGAGGAACAAACTACAAAATGGCTGACACAATTTACCTTCAGTCACACAGTGAAGATCCTTGTGTTATGGTGGCAGTTGCTGCCCAAGCAATGTGGTGCAATCAGAAGCCATGCTGGGCAACAGCCCTACCTACCTGTCCCCACTCACTTTCTAAGAACACTTGGCAGATGGCCAGGAAAGGTGTCAGTGGGCATCACAGAACCCACGGGCACCCCACTGGGGATTCCTGCTCAAGGGCAAGGTATTCATAATGTAAATATGGCCTCTTTAATAATAAAAAGAAAATCTTGAGTCCAGCTAGGGTTGCCAGGTCCCTCTTCACCACCAGTGGAAGGTTTTTGGGGTGGAGCCTGAGGAGGGAGGGGTTTCAGGAGGAGAGGGACTTCAATGCCATAGAGTCATAAGAACATAAGAAAGGCCCTGCTGGATCAGACCAAGGCCCATCAAGTCCAGCAGTCTGTTCACACAGTGGCCAACCAGGTGCCTCTAGGAAGCCCACAAACAAGACAACTGCAGCAGCATTATCCTGCCTGTGTCCACCGCATCCAAAATAATAGGCATGCTCCTCTGATACTAGAGAGAATAGGTATGCAGCATGACTAGTATCCATTCTAACTAATAGCCATGAATACCCCTCTCCTCCATGAATATGTCCACTCCCGGACTTCCGGTGGTGCCGTTGGAGAGAGCACTCCATTTCCCCAGGTTGTCCTGGGAGAAATCCAAGTTTGCGTTATTTTTTGGGTACATAGATACCCCAATCCGACCCTTGCAAGTGGGTTGGAAAGCAGGAACTCCCTGCAGCCCGCAAACGCAGTTTGACCTCCTAGGTACTCTGAGGGGGCTTTTTTAAGCCCCTCGGAGTCCTAGACGCCGGTCCTGCGAGGGCACTAGGGAAGGACATCGCCAAAACGCAACTTTGGCAGCAAGCTCTACCCTCCACCGCCTTAATACCAACGTAAGGACTACATAAAGAAAAGAACCTCACCTCTTGACACCCAAGTGAGTACAAAAGAACTCTTCGTCTACTTACTAGAAATTTGAACAGACGGGGGGCTGATAAGAATATTTCTGGGACCCCCACCCCTCCATAATCCGAACTGAAAAAGTTTGATCTGAGTTAGTCATCGGGATTAGCGACAGGAGCCTTATCGGATCGATCAGCCTAAACCATAACAAAGAGTCGGAAGGATACCTTTTAGACTGACAAGAATTATCACCAATGAGAAGGTCCGAAGGAAGGGGAGGGTGATCTCTCTTCCTGATTTTCCGGCGAATTCCTGCCACGTTTGCAGTAAGGGAGTGCCTGGAACGGAAGACTCTCTATAACACTCTCTCTATCATTGGAACTAAAACAACAGGAAGTAGCCGCGGGACTGAATATCCGTCGCACTCGAGTTACTTTCAAATCATTCCTGAAGGAATAACCATCGAGAAGAGGCGATAGAAGGTCTGCAGCACTAGTAACTTCCTGTTTACTTCCTGATTAATCCGATCTAGAGCGACCGAAAAAACTCACTGGTATTTTAAAACTTTAAAATGCAATTTTAAAGCCAATTTCGACTCTTTTCAACCCGAAAAAATTATTAGGCTGATCTTTGAACTATCATCTTTTAACCAGCACCTTAAAGGCCCTGTCGGTGGACATGTATTTTACCAGCTTTTTTTTAATGTAAATGTCTCGACCCCGCTCTGGCTCACTACACAGCCCTGCCTATACTAAACTAAGGGACTCTTTACAAACCTCGACCATGGAAAAAAAGTTACAGGATATGCTAACTAAACAAACTGAGGCAACAAATAAACAGTTTGAACAGATGTCTACACAGATGGCACAGTTGACTTCTATGATGACAAATCTTGGTCAAGCATCCCAAGCTATTAATCAGAAGTTGGATGTGGTCACTGGAGACTTGAAAGAAGTAAAAACTCAAATGATTGTTATGAAGACAGATATGCAAGCGATGGATGTATCAATTAAGAAAGTGATGGATGAGCATAAGGACACAAAGAAAAAATTAACAAGCCAAGAAAAACAGATTGAAACAATACAAGCGGATCAGATGGCGGCAAAAAATCAAATGGCAATGATGGAGATGAGAGTGAAAGAGACCAACCTTCGTATACGCAATTTTCCAGATATGATGGGAGATAATAAAGAATCTGCAATACCAAATTTGGCCTACTTATTTCAGATAGATGAACAAGAATTAAAACAAGCCATTAATAGAATATACAGGATACCACTACCTGCTAGAATGAGAAGATCTAAGCCAAGAGATTTGATGATAGTGTTCTATGACACCAGAGTTAAAGACAAGATTATGAAGATTCATTATGAAAATCCAGTGTCAGCAGGAGATTCCTCTCTTATACTACTGAAGGATATTCCAAGGCATCTACTTTCACAGAGGAATAACTACAAAGACTTTGTGTCTATACTGAAAGCTAATGGTATCAAATACCGTTGGATTATGCCACAAGGTTTGGCTTTCACCTATAAGGAAGTGAAAACGACAATTCTATCCCAAGCAGATGTGGGGAAATTTCTGAGAAAATATAAAATGGACCTTAAAGAATTACCTGGAGAGAAGGAGGAAGAAGAAGAGGAAGAAGAAGAGGTGCAGGGTGCAGAAGGTGGTACCAAACTATAGACTTTTTATTTTGCTAAAAAACACTACATTATGGCAAAAGCAATTTCTTGGAATGTAAATGGACTGAATGAGAAAACTAAAAGGGCCAGAATCTTCAAATATCTACAGAAATATAAATACTCCCTAATTTGCCTACAAGAAACCCATATAGCTTCAAAGCATAAAAAATACTTGGAGAAACAGGTGCTTGGACAAGCATTTATTGCTTCTGCTAAAACTAAAACAAAGGGAGTGGTAATCTATGCCCACCCCAGTCTCTGTCCAGAACTAGTATATAAAGACAATGAAGGAAGAATTGTAATTATCAGAACTAAAATATTGGGACAAAGGACAATAGTGGTTGGAATCTATGCACCCAATGAAGGGAAAAAATCTTCTATGAAAAATTACATGATCTGATAACCCAGTACGCACAAGACCAAATTTTATTGATGGGCGACTTCAATGGAATTATTCTCCCATCTCTGGACAAAAAATCAAAAGCAAAAGATATCAATGATGGATGCTTGCCTAAAACTTTCTTTGCCATGGCTTCAGAATTAGAATTACAAGACATTTGGAGAACAATGAATACAACAGCTAAAGAATACACCTTTTATTCAGCAAGACATGATTCACACTCCAGAATCGATATGATATGGGCCAGTAAATCAATTTTCACGCAACTACGTAAAATTCATATTTTACCTAGAACTTTTTCTGATCACAATCCTGTTACCTTTGATTGGAACAATAAACAAGCATTTAGATGGCGAATAAACGATAAACTTTTAAAAGACAACAAGATACAAAAGGAATTACAGGTTTTAATGAAAGACTTTTTTGAAATTAACCTTAATGGGGAAACTTCTTTAAATACAGTTTGGGACGCATTCAAAGCTGTTCTGAGAGGTTTTATGATACAGAAACACTCGGCCTGGAAGAAGACTCAATTGCAATTTACAAACAACATACTTTGGAATTTACAAAATTTGGAGCAGAAATTGGTAATGGTAATACAGGAAGAGGAGAGAAGAGAAATTCAAATACAGATTTCTGCATCTAAACACCAATTAAATTTGGTAATAATGGAGGAAATGAATAAAAATCTGAAACTTGCTAAACAAAAGTATTTTGAATATGCAAATAAACCAGGAAAATTTTTAGCAACACAACTGAAGGACTCATTTCAAAAGAAGATTATAACAAAAATCCAAACTGCTAAAGGACCAGTTTATTCAACTTCAGAAATTCAGAAAGAATTTGTTTCATTTTACTCTAAGTTATATCAGAAAGAAAATACTCCAAAACAGAAAATAGATAAATTTCTAAACTCAATACAGATGAAAGCTTTGTCAATGACCCAGAGAGAATGCATTGAAGCTCCAGTAACAAGGGAAGAAATACAAGAAGCAATACTGAGACAAAAAAACGGATAAAACACCTGGACCAGATGGAATTACTGCACTATTTTATAGAACATTTAGTGACAATTTAGTTGGATTTTTTGGTTCACTTTACAATGCAATTTTGGACGAGGGAACATCCCTGGATACTTGGTCACACGCATTTATATCACTGATACCCAAAGAAGGAAGAGATCCAGAAAAAACATCTAATTACAGACCTATATCGCTCTTAAATGTGGATTACAAAATTTTTGCTTCGGTTTTGGCATGCAGGATAAAGCAATTTATTAAGGATCTTATACATGAGGACCAAGCAGGTTTTATACCAGGAAGGCAAATAAAAGACAATGTAAGAATTTTACTAGATTCACTGGAATATTATGACCAGAATATTCAACAAACTGCGGCTTTTGTATTTTTGGATGCAGAAAAAGCCTTTGATATGGTCTCTTGGAACTTCTTGAAACGGATTTTGGATAAATTGAACTTTGGAGATCGTTTTCAGAAAGGTATATCGGCTATTTATACCTCCCAACAAGCTAAAATTTTGGTTAATGAATCAATGTCAGATAACTGCCAAATCACGAAAGGGACTAGACAGGGATGTCCCTTGTCTCCACTTTTATTTTTGTTGGTGTTGGAACCGCTATGTGTGAAACTAAGAAGTATGGAGGACATCCGCGGGCTAAGAATTAAAAAACATGAATTTAAGTTGAGAGCATTCGCGGATGACCTACTGCTAATTTTGGAAAACCCAACACAGTCAATGAATATACTTCAGGAGACTTTGGATGATTTTGGAAAAGTATCAGGCTTTAAAGTGAATCAAGAAAAAACAAAGATAATATTTAAAAATTTATCGGAAATACAACAACAGGAATTTATATCATATACTGGCTGGGAGAAAGCTAACAAAGTTAAATACCTGGGAATTTGGATTACTGCAAAGAATAAAGATCTGTTAACCAACAACTACCTCAAGTTATGGGGTAAGATTAAAACTGATATGATTATATGGTCAAACAAAAAATTGTCATTAATGGGACGTATCTCAACGATCCAAATGAATGTCTTACCGAGGATGCTCTTCTTATTCCAAAATTTACCAATAATATCACAAACTAAATATTTTGAAACTTGGAGGAAAGACATTTCAAACTTCATCTGGCAAGGAAAAAAACCAAGGACTGCTTATAAATACTTGGTGGATCTAAAAACTAGAGGAGGTTTAGCACTGCCTAATTTTCAACTCTATGCTGAAGCGGTAGCTTTAGTATGGCTAAAAGACTGGATGAATTTGTCAAATGTACGTTTGTTAGACTTGGAAGGTTATAATAACTTAAGTGGATGGCATGGTTATTTGTGGTATGATAAAATTAAATTACAAGCAACATTTCGTAATCATATAATCAGGTCCTCTCTACTTCGTATCTGGATGAGATATAAACACATTTTGGAACCAGAAACACCGATGTGGATATCGCCCGAAGAAATGCTAACTCTGCGCCCACTTAGACCAGACAAATTTATTACTTATCAAGATCTAATTAATTGGGAAGGAAAGAAATGCTCACTAAAAGACTTTCAACTTCTTAAGGATGATTTACAATGGCTTCAATATTACCAAATCAAATCAGTTTTTGTACAAGATGCAAAAAAAGGTTTCTCTAAAGAAAAATCTCCTTTTCAAAGGATTCTACTAGACAATAATACAAAGCTGATTTCTAAAATGTATAATCTCCTTTTAACAATATACTGTGAGCAGGACACGATTAAACCAACTATGATCGATTGGGCTCAAAATGTGGGACATGATATTGTTTTAAATAAATGGGAAAGATTATGGTCTAAAGATTTAAAAGGAATAAAAGCACAGTCAGTGCGAGAAAACATTTATAAAATGATGTATAGATGGTATCTAACACCCAAGAAAATTGCAAAGATTTATAAAACGATGTCCCCTACTTGTTGGAAATGTAACAAAGAAATTGGTTCCTTTTATCACATGTGGTGGACCTGTGACAAAGCCAAAGACTTCTGGGACATGATCTATAATGAATTGAGATTAATACTACAAAAGAATATACCCAAAACACCAGAAATGATGTTATTGAGTATGATTCCAGACGACTTAGCAACACAAAGAACTTTTTTGATTTATGCCACAACAGCTGCGAGACTGCTTTATGCAGCGAAATGGAAAGGGCTAGAAACTCCCGAGAAAAAAGACTGGATTGTTAAAATGTTTGAAGTGGCAGAAATGGCAAAACTCACAGCTATTCTAAATGAAGAAAATGACGTTCGGTTTTTGGGGGAATGGGGGGCGTGGATGCATTATTGTGAATATGAGTTAAAATTGGGAAGAATGGAAGAATATTTTCTAATCTGATCCAGAGGATTATTTTTGATTTTTTTTATATTGAATAAGCATAATTATATTTACTAACAGATTATGGTTTTTTATATATGGTATTGATATTTTATTAAGATTAGATTACCTATGACGGGATGAACTTTTTATTAAGAGGCAGATAGAGGTGAAGGGGAAGTCAAAAAAATTTCCATTTCTTTTTTTCTTTTTTCTTTTTTATTATATGATATGGAATTATAACAACTTTAGGTTAGAATTGAAATTTGATATTGTTATAGATGTTGTTTAATGCAATGGAAAATTTCTATCATAAAACCCAATAAAATTTATATAAAAAAAAATATTTGAATTGGTTGACAGAGAGTTTAACTATATCTCACCTGGGCCAGTCATCCCTAAGGAATTTGCATGAAGACCAATTTGGAGCTGGTCCATTTGTATAGAGTGTTGATATACTTTCAGAGTATGTGCTTTGGACTAGTTCAAATAATTCCTTATGGACTAGCCTCATAGGGTTGCTCTTAGATACCAGCTATCATTAGTGTGGGAACTCTTCTGGGGAGCTGCACAAGGTGCAATCCTATCTCCCACTCTATTCAACCTCTACGTAAAGCCCTTAGGACAAATTATTTGTAGTTTTGGGGTTGGCTGTCATCAATATGCTGGAGACACCCAGTTCTGTATCTCCTTATCCAGATCTCCTGATGATGCAGTAGAAGTCCTGAATCACAGCCAGTCTGTTGGGGTTAAATGACTAAGAGTGAACAAATTGGAATTGGATGTTGTTTAATGCAATGGAAAATTTCTATCATAAAACCCAATAAAATTTATATATATATAAAAAAAAAAGAATATGTCCACTCCCCTCTTAAAGCCCTCCAAGCTGGCAGCCATCACCACATCCTGGGGCAGGGAGTTCCACAATTTAACTATGCATTGTGTGAAAAAATACTTCCTTTTATCTGTTTTGAATCTCTCACCCTCCAGCTTTAGCAGATGACCCCATGTTCTAGTATTATGGGAGAGGGAGGAAAACGTCTCCCTGTCCACTCTCTCCAAACCATGCATAATTTTATAGACCTCTATCATGTCTCCCCTCAGCCGCCTTCTTTCCAAGCAAAACAGCCCTAAGCGTCTTAACCGCTCCCCATAGGACGGTTGCTCTAGTCCCCTAATCATTTTGGTTGCTCTTTTCTGCACCTTCTCAAGCTCTGTAATATCCTTTTTAAGGTGTGGTGACCAGAACTGTACACAGTATTCCAAGTGTGGTCTCACCATAGATTTGTACAAGGGCAGTATGACATCAGCAGTTTTATTCTCTATTCCTCGTCTAATTATAGCCAGCAGGGAATTTGCCTTTTTTACAGCAGCCGCACACTGGGTTGACATCTTCATTGAGCTATCCACTACCACCCCAAGATCCCTTTCTTGGTCTGTTGCTGCCAGAACAGATCCCATCAATGTATATGTGAAGTTGGGATTTTTTGTCCCAATATGCATCACTTTACACTTACTCACATTGAATCTCATTTGCCATTTTAATGCCCATTTTTCCAGTATGCAGAGATCCTTCTGGAGCTCTTCACAGTCCGATTTTGTTTTAACCACCCTAAATAATTTGGTGTCATCTGCAAACTTGGCTACTTCACTGTTTAACCCCAACTCCAGGTCATTGATGGACAGGTTGAAAAGCATGGGTCCCAACACAGATCCCTGAGGCACCCCACTGCTCACATCCCACCATTGGGAGAACTGACCATTGATTCCTACTCTCTGCTTCCTATTTTTCAGCCAGCTCAAAATCCATAAGAGGACTTGTCCTCTTATTCCGTGACTATGAAGTTTGCTTAGCAGTCTTTGGTGGGGGACTTTGTCAAAAGCTTTTTGGAAATCCAAATACACAATATCCACAGGCTCATTCCTGTCCACATGCTTACTGACGCTTTCAAAAAACTCTAATCGGTTAGTGAGACAGGACCTACCCTTACAGAAGCCATGTTGGGTTTTGCCCAGCAGACCTTGCCCTACTATATGCTTGACAATTTTATCTTTAATAATGCTTTCCACTAATTTACCCAGAACAGACGTTAAGCTAACTGGCCTGTAATTTCCTGGGTCCCCCCTGGAACCTTTTTTATAAATGGGTGTTACATTGGCCATTCTCCAGTCCTCTGGTACAGAGGCTGATCGAAGGGACATATTACATATCTTTGTTAGAAGTTCAGCAATTTCCCATTTGAGTTCTTGAAGAACTCTAGGATGAATACTGTCTGGTCCCTGTGACTTGTTAGTTTGCAGTTTGTCTAGATGTTCTAGGACTTCCTGCCTTGTTACCACTATTTGCCTCAGTTCATTTTCCCCTCTCCAAAATCTCTGTTCAGAAGGAATCTGCCCTGTATCTTCAACAGTGAAGACAGATGAGGAGAATTCATTTAGTTTTTCAGCAATCGCTTTACCCTCCCTTAGAGTTCCTTTACTCCCATTGTCATCCAATGGTCCAACCGCTTCCCTAGCTGGTTTCCTACTCCTAATATACTTAAAAGAATTTCTTATTGTTTATTTTGATGTGTTTAGCAATATGCCCCTCAAAATCTTTTTTTGCATCTCTAAATTATCTGCTTGCATTTCCTTTGTGCAAGTTTGTGTTTGCTTCTGTTCACCTCGTTTGGGCAACCCTTCCAGTCTCTGAAGGAAGACTTTTTTTCTCTAATTGCTTCCTTCGCCTTACCCGTTAGCCATGGTGGTGACCTCTTGGACTTATTACTACCTTTCCTGACCTGCGGTATACAAGCTAGCTGAGCCTCTAGTAATGTGGACTTGAGTAACTCCCAAGCCTTTTCAAGAGATTTAACCTTCCTAACTGTTCCTTTCAACTTCCTCTTTACCAGTTTTCTCATTTTAGAGAAGTTCCCTCTTTTAAAGTCAAAGGTAATTGTGTGAGATTTCCCAGTCACTTTCCCATTTGCATATAAATTAAATTTGATGCCATTGTGATCACTATTGCCAACTGGCTCAACTACATCCACATCCTGCACTAAATCACTGGCAGCACCACAGAATATTAAATCCAGGATCGCCTCCCCTCTGCTTGGGTCTATGACCAACTGTTCGAGGGCATAGTCATTTAGGATGTCTAAAAATTTTATCTCTTTGGCTTGACTGGAGCATACATTTATCCAATCAATATGAGGGAAGTTGAAGTCTCCCATTATTACTACTTCATTACGTTTACATGCTTCCCTAATTTCATTCTCCATCTCAAGATCACCCTGAGCCATTTGGTCAGGGGGCCGATAGAACATCCCCAGTACTAAATCTCCTTTGGGGCCCGGAATTGTCACCCATAAGGATTCTGTGGATGAGTCTGCCCTTTTTATGGTCTCTAGCTTATTAGACACTATGCCTTCCTTGATATACATAGCAACACCCCCTCCAATACTCCCTTCCCTGTCATTTCTATACAGTTTGCAACCAGGGATGACTGTATCCCATTGGTTCTCATCCTTCCACCAGGTTTCTTTAATGCTCACTATATCTATGCTTTCTCTTAAAACCATGCACTCTAATTCCCCCATTTTTGCTTGGAGGCTTCTAGCATTAGCATAAAAACACCTCCACACTGTTTCTCTCTTTCGACTTGCCTGACATGTGCCTTTGGGCATCTTTAAGTGGCTATCCATCATTTTTTTCCCATTCCCTTTCATGTCCAAGTAATTCCCATGTGGGCAATCTGAAACAATTTTCCCTTTGTCCGTGTGCACTGAGTTTGCCCGAACCGGATGCTTCTCAGCTCCTGTCGGCTTTCCCCCCAGGTTCAGTTTAAAAGCTGCTCTGCCACCTTTTTTATATTATGTGCCAGCAGTCTGGTTCCATCCTGGTTCAAGTGGAGCCCATCCCTTTTGTATAGTCCCGGCTTGTCCCAAAATGTTGCCCAGTTCCTTACAAATCTAAAGCCCTCTTCCCTCCACCACCGTCTCATCCACGCATTAAGACTCACCAACTGTGCCTGCCTAGCTGGTCCTACACGTGGAACAGGTAGCATTTCTGAGAAAGCTACCTTGGAGGTCCTGGCTTTTAGTCCAATGGCCAAAGCGGCCATTTTCTCCAGGTGAACTGATCTCTATCGGCTAGAGATCAGTTGTAACAGCAGGATATCTTTAGCTATTACCTGGAGGTTGGCAACCCTAAGTCCAGCTGTTGAGGTGGGAGAAATAAACTTCCTTCTCTTGGAGAAGAAAAACAACTTTGACAAGCATATACATCTAGGTCACTGGTTCCCAACCAGGGGTCCACGAGAACTAAACCAGGGGTCCGTGAAACAAAGTTATAAACCCATAATAAATTAATATTTACGCAAGCGGCATGGCGGCGGCTCGCGGGCGCACCCCATTTTAGGGATGGAAGCCAAGAAGAAAATACAAGGAATACGTCTATCGAACAATACGGTAAAAGCTTGAATTGAAATTATGTCAAATGACATCGAGGAGCAGCTTGTTTCGAAAATAAAAAATTTGCCATGTTTCGCTTTGCAGTGTGATGAATCGACAGACGTTTCTAATAGCAGTCAGTTGCTCGTATTTGTCCGTGTTTTAGACGACAACAACACTATTAAAGAGGAATTATTGATTTCGCAGAAACTGGAAACGATGTCAAAAGGTATCGCCGTCATGAATATAATAGCGGAGTATTTTGAGAAACATAGCATTATGTGGGAAAAGCTCACCGGCTTCTGTACGGATAGTGCACCAAAGTTCGTTGGCTATCGAAAGGCAATATGCTGGGAAGGTTATCTGAACTAAGAAAAGAGGTTGAGCTGTTTCTAGCCGAGAAGAAAATTAAAGATTTACTAGAGCTGTTTTCTGATTCGAAAAGTCAGATGCATTTGGCTTATCTTGTGGATATTTTCTCACATTTGAATAAACAAAACTTACAGTTGCAAGGTTCTGGAAACATAAATTTAGCAGGTGTGGGAAACATTTTTATGTTTGAAGATAAACTGCGTGCCTTTATTTGCAAACTTCAATTATGGGTAGGCGAAAACAATTATTCTGCGTTTGTGACATTAAAAGCACTGGTCGATGATAGTAAAGATGACATGATCACCGCAAATATACAAGACAACATCAGAAGTCATCTGCAAATGCTGGTCGATGAATTCCACCGTTACTTCCCGGAATATAACCAGACAGAATCAAAAGATACCCAAAAGCTGATTTGCAATCCTTTTGGTATTGCTGTTGAAGAGGTTGCAGAAGAAATCCAGGAAGAGCTTATTGAATTCCAAAATGATAGGCACTGTAAGGATGTGTTTGAATCAGTTTCTCTTGAAGAGTTCTGGTGTAAAAAAGCAATTTCATATCCTACAGTTCGGGGATTCGCCTTGCGATAGCTTATGCTCTTCTCCACAACTTATTTATGCGAACAAGGGTTTTCTGCTTTGCTTATAATTAAGAACACGACAAGAAATCGATTGGAAGCAAGTGATGATATTCGTGTAGCTCTGAGCAACAGTATTAGCCCCAGAATTGCCCAGCTTGTAAAAAGGATGCAAGCTCAAAAATCACATTGATTTACAATTAAAAGTTCTCTATTATAAAAAATATATTCAAATATTATTCTAAGTTTAATGTTTAACTAACAGTTATGATTAAAGTTTATTTTCAAATTCTCGGAATTTTTATTTTGAACCTTGGGGTTCCTGCACCGAACAAAAAAGTCCTAGTGGTCCCTGGTCAAAAAAAGGTTGGGAACCACTGATCTAGGTAATGCGTTGGCTTCCCTGGTCAGTTTGCTTCCTGCAGCTTACAAGAGACAGTGTGAAAATGTGCATGCACAGACAACAAAAAGTAATGCAATTTAGAACTCTTTTTAAAGAGCTATTTTTTAAGCTGTTCACAGATGATACTTTAGCGACTGCATTGTGATTGCAGCTGACAGGAGTGAAACTATCACTACTTTTGATTAGATTTGATTTTGGAAGAATCCTTTTCCTCTCTTCAGTGAAAAAGTTAACCAGTGCTTCCTCTTTTTATTCTAAGCTCTTAAATAACTAATTTTGAAGTCTAATTGCATATTTTTGAAAGAGCAATATTGTACGTGAATTGTTTACCTCCATCTGAAGAAAAATAACTCCAAAGCTGCCCTTGGCCTTGTGTATTCTCACTTAGCAGCTGGATTCCCAAATTCAATCTCTGTGCTTCGTGAATCTTGTTTAAATAGTTCTTTCCAAAATGTTCTAGCCTTGGAATCAGAAAGTCAATAGTGTTGATGCATAATCTTAAGGTGTGAGAATGAGAGGCATTCATGAGAAGATAGAGCTTGAAAGAACTCCGAGGTAGAGCCAGTACAGCAGAAAAAACACATAAAATGACACAGCTAGAGTGCTTGTTTGATGTCAATGTAAACTAGGGTTGCCAGGTCCCTCTTCGCCTCCAGCAGGAGGTTTTTGGGGTGGAGCCTGAGGAGGGTGGGGTTTAGGGAGGGGAGAGTCTTCAATGCCATAGAGTCCAATTGCCAAAGCAGCCATTTTCTCCAGGTGAACTGATCTCTATCGGCTGGAGATCAGTTGTAATAGCAGGAGATCTCCAGCTAGTACCAGGAGGTTAGAAACTCTAATGTAAACAATTGTTTGGGTAGGCCAGAGGCCTGACAATCAAGAAGGGTTACCGTACAAAATGGATGCTGTGCTGGGAGTGACTTTATATTGGGGTGATGCAACAGATGCAAGGCAGCTGTGATATCATCATCCAGGGAAGGCTTGGGAAATGGCCACTTGCCTACTCACCTGGGGTGATTAAGAATTTCCTTCCAGGCATGAGCTTGGAGGCTCCATTTTATTTTCCTTTAAAGATGCTAATGTGCCACAAGTAACTAATGCAGGTATGGGTGGGCAGCAAGGCTAGCAAATATTTTTGTGAATAGGTAGATTTTGCAACTTTGGTAGATTTTCAAAACTGATCTCATACCTGTGGGATGGTAGAGAATCCCCATCAGATCAATAGCCTTATTTGGCTTCAGTGTAGTTAAAATAAGTTGAAAATGTTGGCTGCTTCCACACTGGATGTTTACCCATATGGAGAGAAGGAAGATCCTACATTAAAGGAGAACACCTGTATAATGTAATTGTCATTCTGAGCATGACTCGGGACATCCCTGAGGCTTTCTCTTTTAAACTAGATTTAAAATAAACCTGTTTTAAACTGGTTTAAAGGGGAATCAGCATAGTGGCTGTTTGAGGAGTGTCCATACGGACATTCCGTTTGTCACCACCAAGCAGAGAGGGCAACAGCTAAGCTCTGCTTTCAAAATGGTGTATACTACCTTGCTGCCATGTGCCATCCACCCCTTCTTAGTCCTTTAAAGGGCTTTCCCCCCTTTCCTTGCCAAGCTGTGCTGTAGTGTTAGAGCATGGCTTGGTAGGGGAAGAGAAAGTAAGAGAAAGGGGTTGTGTTCAGAACTACAGGGGGTCCCAGCATGATTTCCATTTCACCTGCATATTTATTTCATGTATAGCTCACCTTTCTTTCTGAGACTCAAGGTATATGCACAATGGGGGAAAGATGGAGGAACAAGAAGTAGCAGTAGCAGCAAGAGGTACAGGAATGGGTGTGTGTGGATGGTATTTCTACCCATTCTGCTTGCTGCTTCTTCCCTGGCAGGGGCACATTTACACACATCCATATGGACGCTGCCAATGGGGAAGGGCAGTTGCTAAGTGGTAGAGCATCTGCTTGGCATGCAGTAAACTCATACGCTCCCATCATGGGAACGTGTAAGGAACCAGCAAAATTATGGTCAGTTTCCATATACAGTTTGTTCATCATTGTCGGAGCATGTAATTTATAGCATTGATGTACATAATGTTATTGGATTCTTTAATGTGAATACATTTCTTGGCATTGTTAGGTAATAGCCTGAATTGCTGTTATTTTTGTAAACTTACGTGGTCAGCAGTTCTTCCCCTTTATTTTGAACTGCTGGGAATGATGGAGGGCTATAATTTTAAAAAATAAAATAAATAGCCTGCCTTTAATTAGCTATGGTAAGAGGCTGGGAACAGCATTGCTAACACTTACATTGGTTTTGTTTTATTAGAATTAGTGACACTTACTGTGCCATCTAAAACAGATTTGCACTGCCCTAAGCCCATTAACTTCAAAGGATTTAGAACAGTGAAACTTTGCTTAGGACAGAACTGTCAGAGGGCAGTCCTAAACAAGGCTACTCAGAATCTTAGGTCTATTCAAGGAGGCTTACTCCCAGGAAAGTCTTCTTAGGACTGCACTGTAAGGGAACAATCCTAAGCAGGTATACTCAGAAGCAAGCACTAGGTTATTCAATAGGATTTACTCCCAGAAAAAAAATGTTTCGAGGATTATTTATTTATTCCTTATAATTATAGCCTGCCCTCATTCCCAGCAAGCCGGCTCAGAGCGGGTTACAACAATATGATCATAAAACATACTTTTAAAACTTCATTAAAACTCTATACTCCATATAATAATAAAACAGGATGGCATTCAATAATCCTAAATAGTGGCCACTAGGAAAAACCTGGCCAGGCAGTGATCCCCCAATAAACAGGTTGGGCGGGGGAGGATGAGGAGGCCAGTAACTATGACAATAAAAGGTTACTTGCAGCTGCCCTCAGTTATAAGCCTGAAGATTGAATAAGGTTACAGAATGATAATATGTGGGCTGGGAATCAAGCAAACGGAAGGCTTATTTTGGGATGGGCACAGAAACTGTTTTCAAAGCTCGAACTCAGCCCCGAAATACGCAAAACAATAAACCTCTGCACATACTGGGCATCCATTGCTGAGAAAGTGAAGCCACCTCCTATCTATTTGGGCTTAAGGGTCAAACACTCAGATCACCAGAGAATGTACCTTTGAGGAACTGAGAAGGCAATCAGCATGATGATTAAGGTGAAAGCAGATTTAACTGAAATTCCATCTTTTTTTTTAACCTGTTACCTTTTATTCATTCAATACCTGCTTAGACATCAGCAATCAATCACCCACCTTACAACATAGTCAAAATGCTAAGATCTATTTATATTTGGCTAAAAATACCTTTTAAAAGGTATGTTGTGATTGTTGGCGAGGAAAACAGGAGGCAGAAATGAAAGTTACACAATCAGAACAAAGGAGGGGAGAAATTTTCACTTCCATTTGCTAGAAAATACTAAAAACAAAGTATGGTTTTGATAGTGTTCTGTTTGTAGTGTCTTCTGTCACCAGCAGATTTCTTTCAGCTAAACAAAACAGCATCCTCAACATAAGTATCTCCATCGCTCATCAATTCTGCCACTCTGTTTTCCTCCAACTATTTTCAGGCTGGAAGGTGATGAAGTGGGGGGGAAACACAAACAGCTAGATAAAAACAAAAGCACTTGCCTCACCTTTCATGGTATGGCCTGGTGATTGCAGAGATGCTCCAAAGTAAATGAAAGAAAAACTGGGGGTGGCAGAGCAGCCTCTAAAACCCTCAGGGGAAAAGAAGGCCCAGCCAGGGAGGCCATTGGTTCCGATTCCTTAAAATCACTGTGGGCTAGGGTTTGCAGGCATGGCCTGGCAACTGGCAGGATTGACTGGTGTGTGTGTGGGCTCACCATTTACATAATGATGTCACCAGCAATGCACTGACATCACTCCCCATTACCCCCTAAGTGACATCAGCAGTTGCCAGGGACGCACTAACATTTGGGCAAAACTCTGTGGTAGAGCTCTGTGAAGTATATGGGTAAGGGGTGGGTGACTGGTAACTGGCCTGCCTGGTCTAGTGGGGTCTCTGGAATAGGAGAGAGTGAGGACCTGGTGTGTATACACGGGTCGGGGCTCTCAGCATATGATTTAGAGACAAGAGGGGTAGCAAACTGTGATAGCCTGACCAACCTGTATCCCTGAACCTGAGAGAGAGGTTTACTGTGGGGGTGGTAGATTGCGGGGGGGGGGGTGTCGCAGTTTTTAAGACAGAGATAACCTATGAATCAGTGGTACAACGGTACTAGACAAGATAGATGCTGCAAATCTGGGGACTGCTCCAACTGGATAAATCATTTTGCATTTTTCTGTGTGGTTATTTGGAGAAACAAAACCAAATAAATGCATCATGAACCAACCCTAACACAATCTCATGCAGGCAAGTCCTTCGAGTGGGGATACACAGCTGCAATATCAAGATGGAAGAAAATATGATAGGGGTGGGGAAAGAACAGAGATCTTCTGGTGTTTATAATTTTGTTGAAAAATGTACTCTGAAGCTTTAAAATATGTATTTGGCTCTTTGAGACAAGTTTTTCTAAACATTTAAAACATAAACAATCTGTACAAATTGGCTGTTCATTGGATAAGATAAATTCATACTATGACTCATAGAGGGACAATCCATAGCTTATTTCTGCAGGGTGGGGCCATAGCTGAGTGGTAGAATACATGCCTTGAATCCTTCTTAGCTACAGACCAGCTTGAGAGTACCTCTGGTTACAGCTCTCATTTGAGTTACATGAATCCTAATAAACAAGAGTAAGCCAAATCAAATCTAGTGTGTTAATTCAAAATATTCACAGCAGCAATCTTCCTGTCTGCAAACTAAGTGCCATACGTGAATTATTCACTCCAAATAATTCCAGCCCCAAGTGCTCCTGGATGACATCCAAAACACAATCAGATTAAGGAGAAATCAGTGACTTTGAAGGGGGAAAATGTTTTGGAATAGTTTTAATTTCCATTTAGACTGTTTTAACATTTGGAGCAGTTCGTTAACGTTTTTCGAGCCTTCCTCTGCATCAGTGAATAATAAAAGCAAAATTTTCAATGCTAATGTTTTAGAAAGCTAAACAGACATTTTTTTTCTGCCATCAAGTCACAGCTGACTTATGGAGACTCCATAGGGTTTTCAAGGCAAGAGACGTTCAGAGGTGGTTTGCCATTGCCTGCCTCTGTGTCGTATCCCTGGTATTCCTTGGAGGTCTCCCATCCAAATACTAGCCAGGGCTTTAAAGAGGGAGGAGGAGATGGGGAAGTTCAATGGTATTTACCCCAGAATTAATTTTATGTGCAATAGTTCTACAGCACTAACCAGCGAGCTCCAAGTTGAATACCAGATCAGGTTTAAAGTTCTGGTATTAACCTTTAAAGCCCTGAATGGTCTGGGACCATTGTACCTGTGGGACCGCCTCTCCTGTTATACCCCTAAGAGCATTACACTCATCAAATACCAACTTATTAACCCGAGAAATATCCGACTGTCCTCGACTAGAGCCAGAGCCAGCGAGACCTATCGCAGATCAGGGCCTCTAAGACAAAATTGTTCTGCCAGGCCTACAATTGAGGGCAGCTATGGTTCTATCACCCTGACCTGGGTGGCCCAGGCTAGCCTGATCTCGTCAGATCTCGGAAGCTAAGCAGGGTCAGCCCTGGTTAGTATTTGTATGGGAGACCACCAAGGAATACCAGGGTTGCTGTGCAGAGGAAGGCGCTGGCAAACCACCTCTGTTAGTCTCTTGCCATGAAAACCCCAAAGGGGGTCGCCATAAGTCAGCTGCGGCTTGACGGCACTTTACACACACACACACACACACACACACACACACACACACACACACACACAGTTCTATCATCAGCTGGCCTCCCTGTTCTACTTCTATACCATCTGTTATCGGCTAACATTCGCCTCCGACCTGAAGATTCCAACACTGGCAATATTGAAGACATTTGGTGTTCATATTAATTTAAATTGCCAAGATTTTTACCGTTAAACAGAGTTTATTGGATTTTAGATATTTTGTATTGTATATTAAAAGGTAAAGGTAGTCCCCTGTGCAAGCACCTGGTCATTACTGACCCATGGGGTGACATCACATCCCAACATGTACTTTCCTTTTATCCCTTAGAAGCTCCTTGATCAATTGATCTTGAGCAGCATATATCTAGTGTTGGAGGGATATAAGGACTGAAACAAATCTTGCCACTGACAATGTAGCCTTGGGGTCCCTGTCGCTTAGTAAAAAAGGCATTATGTCAGTCACAGAGGCATTGGATTTGTATATTAAAATGGGGGAAATATAGTGCGATCGAAGTTCCTCGTAAAAGCGGCATTCCAAAAGGGCATGGGCTAATGTGTCAATAGAGCCAGAAGAGCAAGGGCAGATCCTGTCTGAGTATGGTATATTCAGAATTCTGCCCTGCATTACCATAGAAGGGTTAGCATTCAATCTAGCCAAGCAAAAAGCTCTACAGAGACGAGGAGTTGTCAGATAATATGTATAGGCAGGCAGACCACGTGGAGGGGGTATTCCAAAGAACTGGGATGAACAGACGTGACGAGCACGAAAAGTAGTGCTGTTATAATCGAGCTCTTTAATGCGCTTTTTAATTTTGGCAAAAGCTTCAGTTTTCCCAAGATCTGATAACATATCCTGCGAGAAGCCCAGCAACGCCAGTTTCTCATCTAAGATTTTTTGCCATGAGGATTTGAAAGGGTCATGCTTCAGAGAAGCTAGGAACCCCTCAGTGCTAAAGCACAGTTTAAGGTGGAGTTACGGCCAACCAAGCCTTAGCTTCAAGTGACATTTGGCCAAACTCGGAACGAAGAGTAACGCCAGCAACACATCGAGGGGCATTTAGGAGTTTTCGTAAGAACTGAAGCAGTGGACAATCTATAGATTCACTGATGACTGTAATCCAGATGGCAACACCAAAGAGGATAATTGGGGTAATTTTCAGGTTAAAAACCTGAACAGCCCCTGGAATATATTTGCCACCTTTGGTGTGAAAAAAATTGACAATAGCACCAACCCCAGGTTTAATTTTGTTGGACACTACTAGGCAGACTATGTTTATGGGGTGGTTTGCCAGTGCCTCCCCCAGTCATCTACACTTTACCCCCAGAAAGCTGAGTACTCATTTTACCGACCTAGGAAGGATGGAAGGCTGAGTCAACCTTAGTTACTTGAATATCCTTGGGTTTGTTGTTGGACGTGAGCCACCTTGAGCCCTGTTCTGGCAGGGAATGGGTGGGATATAAATTTAAATAAATATTTTTTTTAAAAGCAGCTGATGTAATTACACAGCTTGTTATTGTCCTTCCCAGCCCACAACTGACAGGAGAATGGCTTAAAGGCATAAACTTTGGCCCTTCTTTGTTTCCATTATAAACATTTGAAGACACTGGATTAATGTTTTCATTCTGTTTAGGCAGATGCAGAAGTGGCAAAACTGATCATTCAAAATGGAAAGCTCAGATTTTGAAAAAAATGCCATATTTCAAAATATTATGAAGGTCAATTGGTGCATAAGTACAGGAATGCAAGCTTTCCACCTCCAGCATCCACTATCAGAAAATAAATGCCCACCAAGGTACAAATCCAGGAGGAGAAAGCACATGTAAGAAATGAATGAATATTTAACATGGCCCAGCTAAAAAAAGTACTAAGGTCCCTTTCATTTCCACAGAGAGAAATAAGCATGTGCTCAACTCTCTCATTGACATAAATGGGCCATTGGGATTTTAAAGTGCTTAATGTTGTCTTTTTTGGTCTGATGATTTCAGGCTAGCTAAAGAGTAAAATGAAACACATTAAGAGTATAAGCAGCAAGAACTGCAGTAAGTCAGCAGTTCCCATCCTTTTTGGTATGGTGATAGATCACAATGGATAGCTGTGTTAGTCTGTCACTAGCAGCAGAAAAGAGTAGGAGTCCAGTAGCACCTTAAAGACTAATAAAATTTCTGGCAGGGTATGAGCTTTTATGAGCCACAGCTCACTTTTTCAAATCTGAAGTAGTGAGCTGTGGCTCACGAAAGCTCAAACCCTGCCAGAAATTTTGTTAGTCTTTAAGGAGCCCCGTGGCGCAGAGTGTTAAGCTGCAGTACTGCAGTCAAAAGCTCTGCTCACGACCTGAGTTCGATCCCGACGGAAGTTGGTTTCAGGTAGGCGGCTCAAGGTTGACTCAGCCTTCCATCCTTCCGAGGTCGGTCAAATGAATACTCAGCTTGCTGGGGGTAAAGGGAAGATGACTGGGGAAGGCACTGGCAAACCACCCCGCAAACAAAGTCTGCCTAGAAAACGTCGGGATGTGACGTCTCCCCATGGGTCAGGAATGACCCGGTGCTTGCACAGGGGACCTTTACCTTTACCTTTAAGGTGCTACTGGACTCCTACTCTTTTCTACTATTTTTGGTATGGTGACCCACGAGTCCAAATATACTTGGTATGGTAATCCATCCAAGGCTGGCCCAAGGTTTTTTGGAACCCTAGGCAAACTATGACCTTGGTGCCAATCTACTTCAGCATTCCATTTTCTACAGTGACTAACCAGATGTTTTTGAGAAACCATCAAACATCGTGCACAAGGTGCAGCTGCCCCCACTACAAAACCCAAGCAAGTGGCATTCCAACATATATAGTCTTGCGTACGGAGGTCACATTCCAGCCTTTGACCACCTTCTCTTTCTCTATTACTCCCTCTAAGCCCCCCTAAGATTATAAGAAACTCACTCTAGTAACCACAAGGACACGTTGTACTTGACCAATGTATATAAACAGTGAAGAAAAAAATACCAACTAATGTATGCCATGGAAGCTACTGTTTTCAGGTTCAGGTCTTGGTTCCCCAAATACAATAGAGAGCAATGGGAATGGCAGGGGTGGCCATTAGGGAGGGCTGGCTTGCCACCCACTTGCAGAGGCTCTGTGACCCACTTTTGGGTCCTGACCCACAGACTAGGAAACTTACAATGCTGTAAGTCATACTAAGATCCCATGTTAAAGATCAAAATACATTTTGGAAGGGGGAAATCTTTGGGAAACGATGAAACAAACATTTGAAAACCAAATCTTCGGCTTCTAGCATACAGTTACAGATTAGACACAGAGATATTCACAACATAAGGTAATACTGTTAGGTAGCATCAAAAAAGTAATATTTTGTATTACTGCTGTACTAATTGCACACTGAGAGCCAGTGTGGTATAGTGGTTAGGGTATCGGAACAGGACCTGGGAAACCCAGGTTCAAATCCCCTCGCGCCCTGGAAGCTTGCTGGGTGACCTTGGGCCAGTCACACTCTCAGCCCTGACCCTAGCTAGTATTTGGCTGGGAGACCTCCAAGGGTACCAGCGGCATGACACTGAGGCAGGCAATGGCAAACCACTTTCGGACGTCTCTTGCCTTGAAAACCCCAGGGGTCGCCATAAGTCAGCTGTAACTTGACAGCAAAAAAATGTATACTACTTATGGCCCTGTCTGTGACAACTGTGCATCAGTTTCATGCATTAATAAAATACTGGCTTGGGGATCTCTCTAGAATGAGGTCAACTAGCACCATACTTATTTGCTCTGCAAGCTCCGCAGCAACACACAGCCTTCTCCCTCGTGAGATTTGATGTATTTGCCATCTCCAATCTTGTACGGGAGATTTCAAAAACTACCCTACTCAGCCAGGAATTGTCTCTGTGGGAGGAGCTGTATTGAAACTCTCACGTATGCTTTTTGACTATTCTTATTATGCAGAAATTCGATCCAAACTTTTAACTCCCATCTTGGCAAACAAGACAGGATTCTCTGATTCTGCCAAGGTGTCCTTCCTCCTGAACAATGGTTCTTCCATTGTAATGGGGAAAGTGGCCAAATTCTTTCAGAGTGCCATAAAAGTACGATATGACAAAACCCAGAGGTGAATGCTGTTCTATAATTGCAATGTAATTTGACCTTTTTTGCAATATTTTCATTGTCTAACCTGTATATTTTATGCCATTAAAGGTTTTGGTATTGGTAATAAAATCCTTTCTTGTTGCCAACTGGAAGCAATCTGGTAAGCAATATCCCCCTCCTCCCATCCCAGTTTGGCTAGGAAAATTCATCTAATTCCAGATGGGGTCAGCCTTGTAGTGGGGATGAAACAATTTCTGGAGGAGGAGCACAAATCATAAGGCTGAGGGAAAGTCTGTAGCATTAAGCAGGATTACCTTCGAGTCCTGCATAGCTGGGAATGGGGTAGCTGGACTCCAGACAAAAGGTCCTTGACCACAGTTGCCCTTTACCTTAAAAAGCATCCTGAAGCCAGGGCCTAGTTGCAAGGAGTTCTCTGAGCATGAAAAGAGGAGGCCATTGGTAAATAAGAGGCCAACTGCTGCTTTTGCAGAGAGGAACTCTATGACCTCATCACTCCTTCTGTACCTAGTCTGACACACCATAACTAGTCTTTACCCTTCTGAGCAACAACAGCAGCACAGGAAAAGAAAGATGCTCCTCCTTTGGGCCACTTTTCTCAGTTGCTGCCAGTGCTGTTGCTATTCCTAAGGAGAGAAGTGGGGGAGAGGTATGGGTGGGAAAAACACAAGAAACTCTTTGTGCCTCAGCACACCAGGCAGTAGTGAAACTGACAAGATTTTCCCCCTTGTGGGTTTCATGCCAGAGCAAGGCTAGTGAAGGAAATGGCAGCGGGACAGGAGGTAAGATTGCCAACGGCCTGGACACACAAAAAAATATTGTTCCTTGAATTGAGGCATAATAAGATGTTATTTACCTCCATGTCATGCCAAGACTCAGTGGCTCATTTCCATTTCTGTTAAAGGGGCATGACAACCCTAGCAGTAGAAAAGATGATATAGGAAGGCAGAGTCACTAACCATTTTCTTGACGATGCTTTTGCATAAACTGTGACAGGATAGCTACTAAAGACTGATTCACAGATGCAGAAGAATGAGGGATTAAACTGAGGCGGCAGACTACAGGAGGGGGATTCCAGCCAGGAGAGCAACATGTTTCTCTCTGGGGACCAGGAGCTTGGAGCACACAATGGAGGGGGCACCACATCAGCAACTTTTCACTAGTACTCTGCACCAGCCTGAACCCACTTACTTTCAAGTA
Organism: Euleptes europaea; assembly: GCF_029931775.1. Classification (NCBI taxonomy): domain Eukaryota; kingdom Metazoa; phylum Chordata; class Lepidosauria; order Squamata; family Sphaerodactylidae; genus Euleptes; species Euleptes europaea. The sequence continues at coordinate 25,125,983 of NC_079318.1, forward strand.
CGATTAGAGATTTGAATATTCCTTCCCATAAAAATCATGGCAAGAAGAAAACTACCACAACAGGGAGAAAGGTTTTATCCATTATTTTCATGTGTAGTCCCCTACATGCAAGTTTTTTACACAGGTAAGATATCCTATATCTGCCTACAGCCCATTCTCCTCCTACATGAGTGAACCAATTTTTAGTTCACTACTTAAAACACTGTGCTGTAAGTTACAGTGGAAACTAAACAAAGCACTGTGGGGGGGGGGGGAGACCACGGGAATGCAATAGTTTGGAAGGCACGTTGCCTAGATTTTCCGGAAAAAAATCAGTACATTTGCCACCTGTTTCTAATTTCAGGCCACCACTTCTTATTCCATTTTAGAAACATGGGAGGGGGGGAGATGCACTACACAACAAAAAAGAACTTTAATATAGTACTATTGCTGAAAGTTAAAAGGGAAAGTGCCAAAGTAGGACTACAGCTGAATATCAAGGAGACAAAAGTAATGACTACAGGAAAATTACTCAACTTTAAGGTTGACAATGAGGAAACTGAAATTGTTCAAGACTTTCTATTCCTTGGCTCCATTATCAACCAAAAGGGAGACTGGAGCCAATAAATCAGAAGGAGATTGAGACTGAGAAGGGCAGCCATGAAGGAGCTAGAAAAGATTCTGAAGCGTAAGAATGTGTCACTGGCCACCAAGATCAAGTTAATCCATGCCATCGTATTCCTTGTTACTATGTATGGGTGTGAGAGATGGACAATGAAGAAAGCTGATAGGAAGAAAGTAGATTCCTTTGAAATGTGGTGTTGGAAGAGAGTGTTATGGATACTGTGGACTGCCAAAAAACAACAACAAATCAGTGAGTTATAGAATCAAATCAAGCCTAAACTGACCCTAGAAGCTAAAATGTCTAAACTGAGCTGTCGCATTTTGGTCGAACAAAAGTCACTGGAAAATACAATCATGCCAGGAAAACTTGAGGGCAGCAGGAAAAGAGGAAGACCCAACAAGAGATGGACAGATTCGATAAAGGAAGCCACGGCCCTCAGTTTGCAAGACCTGAGCAAGGCTGTCAAAGATAGGACGTTTTGGAAGACCTTGGGGGTTACCGCACTTTGGGGGTTACCGCACTTTGCATTCCCAGCAACTTATTAAGAGTTAGAAAATGTTATAAAAAACATCGCTTTAAAAGGGTTTTTGAATACCACGGCTTATAAATGGTTGGAAGACGTCTTTTCAGCTAAAGGGGCCAAACAAAGTGTGAACAGTATTTTTTATAATGTTTTCAAACTCTTAATACATCAGTAGGAATACATAGAATGTGCGAACAGTATTTTTTATAACGTTTTCAAACTCTTAATACATCGGTAGGAAAACATAGAATGAAAATATTATAAAAATACGATGTATTAAGAGTTTGAAAACGTTGTTAAAAAACATCGCTTTAAAAGGGATTTTGGATACCAGGGCTTATAAATGGTTGGAAGACGTCTTCTCAGCTAAAGGGGCCAAACAAAGTGCGAACAGTATTTTTTATAACGTTTTCAAACTCTTAATACATCGGTGGGAATACATAGAAAGTGTGAACAGTATTTTTTATAACGTTTTCAAACTCTTAATACATCGGTAGGAATACATAGAATGAAAATATTATAAAAATACGATGTATTAAGAGTTTGAAAACGTTGTTAAAAAACATCGCTTTAAAAGGGTTTTTGGATACCAGGGCTTATAAATGGTTGGAAGACGTCTTCTCAGCTAAAGGGGCCAAACAAAGTGTGAACAGTATTTTTTATAACGTTTTCAAACTCTTAATACATCGGTGGGAATACATAGAAAGTGTGAACAGTATTTTTTATAACGTTTTCAAACTCTTAATACACCGGTAGGAATACATAGAATGAAAATATTATAAAAATACGATGTATTAAGAGTTTGAAAACGTTGTTAAAAAACATCGCTTTAAAAGGGTTTTTGGATACCAGGGCTTATAAATGGTTGGAAGACGTCTTCTCAGCTAAAGGGGCCAAACAAAGTGCGAACCGTATTTTTTATAACGTTTTCAAACTCTTAATACATCGGTAGGAATACACAGAATGAAAATATTATAAAAATACGATGTATTCAGAGTTTGAAAATGTTGTAAAAAACATCACTTTAAAAGGGGTTTTGGATACCGGGGCTTATAAATGGTTGGAAGACGTCTTCTCAGCTAAAGGGGCCAAACAAAGTGCGAACAGTATTTTTTATGTTTTCAAACTCTTCATACATCGCTGGAATACATAGAAAGTGTGAAGAGTATTTTTTATAACGTTTTCAAATTCTTAAGACATCACTGGGAATACAAGTGAGGTAACAGCCTTTGTATTCCCAGCGATGTATGAAGAGTTTGAAAACGTTGTAAAAAAACATCGCTTTAAAAGGATTTTTGGATACCACAGCTTATAAATGGTTGGAAGACGTCTTCTCAGCTAAAGGGGCCAAAGTGCGAACAGTATTTTTTTATAACGTTTTCAAACTCTTAATACATTGGTAGGAATGCATAGAATGAAAATATTATAAAAATACGATGTATTGTTTGAAAATATTGTAAAAAACATCGCTTTAAAAGGGTTTTTGGATACCACGGCTTATAAATGGTTGGAAGACGTCTTCTCAGCTAAAAGGGCCAAACAAAGTGCGAACAGTATTTTTTATAACGTTTTCAAACTCTTAATACATCGCTGGGAATACACAGAAAGTGCGAACAGTATTTTTTATTACATTTTCCAAACTCTTAATACATCGCTGGGAATACAAGTGAGGTAACAGCCTTTGTATTCCCAGCGACGTATGAAGAGTTTGAAAATGTTGTAAAAAACATCGCTTTAAAAGGGTTTTTGGATACCGGGGCTTATAAATGGTTGGAAGACGTCTTCTCAGCTAAAGGGGCCAAACAAAGTGCGAACAGTATTTTTTATAACGTTTTCAAACTCTTAATACATCGCTGGGAATGCAAGTGCGGTGCCCAGGCTAGCCTGATCTCGTCAGGTCTCAGAAGCTAAGCAGGGTCAGCCCTGGTTAGTATTTGGATGGGAGACCACCAAGGAAGACCAGGGTTGCTGTGCAGAGGAAGGCACTGGCAAACCACCTCTGTTAGTCTCTTGCCGTGAAAACCCCATGAGGGGTCGCCATAAGTCGGCTGCGACTTGAGGGCACTTCACACACACAGCCCCCTTTGATTCATAGGGTCGCCATGAGCCGGAAGCGACTTGACGGCACTTAACACACACACACACGGCCCGACGCGAGGATGTTTTAATCCAGCACGGCTAACGTCCCGACACACGAAAAGGCGCCGTCTTCTGACAGCCTCGCCCTGGGCTCGATATGGCGGAGCTGCTCAGGGCCCAGCAGCCCTCCCCGCCAGCGGAAGAGGCGCTCCCACCTCGGGGTTGCCCAGGGCGACCAGGCGCGGCGACTCCCAGAGGCCTCTGCGGCCGACGACGCCCCGCCCCCCTCCCGCCGCGGTCGCTAGGCAACGGCGGCCGGGCGCTTCCATAGCGATAATTATGCACCGCCGCGGCCGCCCGCTCTCGCGAGACCTCCGCAGGATGGAGGAAGGCGATGGCGGCGGCGGCGGCGGCGACAGCCTCTTCTCGCTGGAGATCCTGGTGGAGTCGGCGCGCGTGGAGCCGCGGCTGCTCCCGTCGCCTCTGCCCGCCAGCGGCCCCTTCCGGCCGGCGGTGGCGCTGCGGCTGCTGGACTTCCCCACCCTCCTGGTGCGCGCCCCCCACTGCGGGCCGGGGCCCCTGGTGCCCTTCGGGCGGGGCAAGTCCTGCCTCTTCCGGTTGCGGCCTAGCGCCCTGCGGGGCCTGCTGAGGCGCTCCCCGCTCCACGCGCTGCTCCTGGCGCTGCCCCCCACGGCCGGTCCCGCCCGCCTGCTGGGCTCCTGCAGCGTCTCCCTGGCCGCCGCCGCCGAGGAGCTGCTGCTGGGGGCCGGCCCCGCGGGGCGGAGGGGCCGCTTCCCGCTGCGGGACCTGATGGGGGAGCCGGTGGGGGAGCTGGGGCTGAGCTACCACCTGAGCAACCTGGGCTCCACCATGCTGATGCACATGAGGGAAGGGGCGGCCGCAGGGGAGCCTTGCACCGAGGAGGGGCGGTGGCAGCGGCCACCGGCCCTGCCGCCTCGCACCCCTCTGGGCACCCAAGGCGAGAGGGGGCTCAGCCTGGAGCTCATCCCAGAGGCCGAGGAGAACCAAGACCCCGGAAGCGGAAGCGGCAGCCTGTATTCCTTCAGTAGCTCCCGTACAGAGCCGCAGCTCAGTGACTCCGGCTGCGGGGACACGGCCAGAGAGCTGCAGACAGAGGCCAATGTCTTCTGCCCCCCGCCGATGTACTACAACTGCCTGGCTGAAGATTGCTGCCCTCCACCGAGAGCCTCTGAGCCTCTGAGGGCCGCTGAGCAGCAGGAATCTTTTCAGAAAGAGGGAAATACGCTGCCATCCGCCGTGCCGGTGAACGAGGAGCTTTCAAGAGGGGGCCGGGACATGTCTCCCTCGCCCCAGACCTCGGTGAACGCTCTGCAGCTCAGGCAAACCTTGAGTCAGCTACCTCTCCTGAACGCTTTGCTGGTGGAGCTGTCCCTGCTGAACAACCAGACCCCTCAACCAGGGCCATCCTCTGTGCACCCGCAGTTAGCATGGCTGTACCAAAATGTAGAAGAAAGCTCCAAAAGCCCACCCCCGTACATCAAAAGTGCAAGTCCCCCACGAGAGGATAAGAAAACTCCTCCTCGCAAAGAGAGAGGAAGATCCCCTACCCTCGTGTTAAGAAGTCGCCCCGAGAACTTAAAATGTATGTCTTCATCCTTCCAGCGAACCTGGACTGGATTTAAAGCCTCGGTCTATGAAAGAAAGAGCAGCCCTGAGAAGAATAGCAAGGAAAACTCTCCCCCAAGAAGCAAGCTTGTTTATGGGATGACCAATACACTCAGGCTTCGGTTGCAGCAGACCAATCCAAGCATGTTGAAAGTTCATGAAAAAAGGGAACATCGCAGGAAAAAACAAGCAAATGTGTTCATAAGAGGCAACAAATCCTTAGCCAATAGTAAAATACTCCGACGTTCTCCTGAGCGTCATCCAAAGCCTTCTGGCTCTGCACACTCTGAAGAAAGAGTCATTTCAGACCAAAACATTCAATTTAATGACAATATTGAGACTTTAATACAATATAGTGTTGAACAAGATTGCTGTACCAACAGGAAAGAAGTAAATTCTGATGTCCAAAACAGTGTTGTGGGTTGTCACGCGAAGAGCCATGAAAATACAAAGGAAAGGTGCCAATTTAAAAGGTTGGGCTCTGGTTATAAAAAGAGGAGGTTGAAAGTCCATCTGCCAAGAGTTTCTTTACAGGATACAGATGTTTTAGAAAATATAATAGATACAGAAGCAGAAAGGTGTGCACAGGACAAGGATGGCAAGATTTCAGTGCTACAGAATCCTAGCCAAAATAATGTTGAAAGCTGCTATGAATGTGAGAATTCAGACGATGTCAGCACGAAGTGTGAGAATGGGGGCTATTCAGAAGATTTTACCAATGCTGATAGTTCCAGCTTCGAAGCTCCACTGAGCAGTTCTGAACCTTTACTAGTGAACCCAAAACCAAGCCATTCTGACACTGTTTCAGATTCTAAAATAACTGAAAGAAGTCAGACTTCTGAAAGTATTTCCTCTCTTATTCCAGTACCGTCAGCAGTATCTCCTGTCCAGAGTCTTAAAAAGACCAATCCTGGTCAGAAAGTTGTCGATCAGCACAGATATAATGATGATGATTCTCCTCCCACAAGAACCTTAAAGGGGAAACGTTCAGATCAACAGGCCAAAAAGCAAGAGAGCAAAGATTTGCAGACTTTTGAGAGTAAACGAGAAAGCTCTGACTTGAACAGCAGGGGAACAAAAGACCAGTCTGTAGAAAAGAGCCTCTCACTAAGGACATCTCAAGTTAGCTCTTACATGCCCTCAAACATGTCTGATCTTAGTGAGTTAGAAAGCAATACATCTTACAAAGAAGAACAAGATGACTTTGAGATGCCAGACATTACCAATCAGTATAAACATGTCAGTGAACTAGTAGTAAACAAACTTCCAGGATATACAATGTAATTACCAATAATAATAACTGATCAAAGTTTAAATGTCTTAACTTTTATAAACAAACACATTTTGCAATATTTTGAGTGTTTTTTACATTAGCCTCAGTTCAAAAGAATTGCTATGCATTGGGTAACAAGGAGGTTGCTAAATTTTGTACGAATTTTTCCCACAAAAATAATCTGTAAACTTTTGGAAGGTTAGTAAAGAATAATTGAATTGGTATAATTGAAACAATGAGAAAAACAAAATGAACAATTATATTTACACAAAATGAGCTGTGCAAAACAATCCCAGAAATTGTATCTTGTGAATGCATGATATAAATTGTAGAGCCCTTTAGTAGAATATAGAAATGAAAACAATGGTTAACAAAAGAAAAAATGGCTGATATATCTTTCATATGAATTTTTTTTTGCCGTCAAGTCATAGCTGACTCAAGGCTACCCCATAGGGTTTTCAAGACCAGAGACATTCAGAGGTTGTTTGCCATTGCCTACATTTGCATCATGACCCTGATATTCCTTGGATGTCTCCCTTCCAAATAATAGCCATGGTCGATCCTGACTTAGCTAATTATATCACTGATGTATCTTATGTTACTGTGTGATGAATGTAAGAATGGGCTTCATATGAATAGTAAGTATCAGGGCTTCATATGAATAGTAAGTATCAAATGGTACATCAATGAAAAAAAATTCTCAAAATATTCTCCATAAATAAAAAGAAATAATTCAATTTGATATACATTTTTAAAGTCAATGTGGCCCTGTTCATCTAATAAATAGAAGTTGTTCCTTCTGAAATTATTTTTAAAAATCAGTCTTTTGCTGTTGCTTTCACATGTGTAGCAACTGTTTTATTTTTGTATTTTGGAAGTGTTTTATATCTTGGAAGTTTATAACAATTTTAGCTGTTGTTATAATGAAAGAACCACTGCATAGTCAGATAATTTCAAACTGTACTGCAGTAAGCAGCATAGGTCTACTTAATGTGACCAACTGAGCATGTGTAGTTGCAAGTAAAGCTTTGCCAGCGGGGTACACTGGCTTCAGTGTATGATGAATTGGTGTGTGGCAGCCACATGCCGTTGCAAACTCCTAAGAGGTTTGCACTGACGTTTGAGGAGGCAGTGAGTAATGCATCTCGGGGCTAGATGTCAACATGGTTAAGGCTTTTTCTATAGCTACCGTATGTCCAGATGGCTGTGTAAGAATGTACTTTCATGATTAGTCCAATAGTATAGATGTATATTTTACAAAATAAGAAAGAGATGTTTTCTTACATTCATCATACTGTAACATAGGACAAATCAGTGATTTGAGCCAGTAAGCTTGATGCAGCCCTCTCGATCAGACCTCTGAGAAAGCAACACAGAGTTCACAGAGATGTTAAAGCAGGTGTGTTTTATTACCATGGACTGGCAGGTCTTTGCTTTTGAAGCAAGCAGTCCAAAATAAAAAATTCTGTGTGGATACAGTTCACGTGTGGATGCTGGTAGACTCGTATCAGACCTGACTTAAGGAATGCAGCATGGCTCCATGACTCCTAACGTTCCACGCACAACTGAAGGACCAGCTACAAATGCTGTCCATTTCTGTGCATGAATATACCATAGATCTAGCATGCATAGATAAGGACTGTTATAAGAACAAGAAGGTGAAACTCCATTAAGACAAATATGCAGAGATAGCACATTGCTGGAAAAGGTGAATTTGCTAATCCAAAATGTGGGATGATCTGTTAAATATCTGTGCTGCTGAGGGAAGTGATTTTAACACATCAGTGCTCAATGTGAGTCAGTGTTTGTGAAGTTTGCTGTAAAAAGGCAAATGTTATTTTCACTTTCATTAGCATTACCCGTGTATTCAATATATTAGCAGTGTTATGTAGTACTAGGGAAGTTATTTTTGTGCTCTTGGCTACTCTTAAAACGATTCTACTGTTATTTTTAATTAAGTCACTATATAGCCCCTGGTTCCTGAGGTGCTTGTAGGTGATTTTAAAAGGTTCAACATAATGTAGAATCAGAGTAGGGACTGAAATGCAGGAAGTCAGATTTCAGTTAAGGGGGAAGTGGAGAACATTGCCATTTGTGTTAATAATTGAGCATGCTTGAGTGCGAAGAGTCCCTGCATAGGGATGGAACACCTGTTTGATCCTCTCAAGGGTACCTCAAGTGGCAGTGCTTACTCTTTCCCCTTCTTACACGTTACATTCTCAGAATAACAGGACAAATGAGGCAGTTTTCACTGGGGGACCTCCTGTTGTGATGGAGGCCTGTGCACGTGCACGCTGAGATCAGCTCACCAACCTGCCCTGACCACCTTTTTTTCCTAGGTAGGGTGTCTGGTGCTGGAGAGGCTCTGGGCTCTTCTTGAAGCCTCATCCTCCTTTCCCCCCCCCCCCTTACATTAGAGAACAGGCTCTCTAAAGTAATCCCAATTCTTTTGGCCTTTAGAATTTTTTTTTTAAATCTGCCTAGTTCAGAAAAACCGTCTTTTGACAGTGGATGATAAATGGCCACCAAGGTGTTTATTTGACTGATAAAAACAGTAAATTGCTGAGATTTATGGAAGGATGCTGTTGGTTTTAATATGAGGCGAGTCTTCGTTTATTTTTAATATATTGACATTGTTTTTGTTTTTCACTGTTTTATACTGAGCTTCTTTGGGTGGGGGAGGGTGGCAGAGGGAGTGGGAAATTAACTTTGAAAATTCATAAACGTTTTCCTGTTGGTTTCTAGCATGAGTGATGGGGGGAGAAGAATGGTACTTTTGGATTTTTCAGGGAAGTTGCTTCCACCTTCCCTGTCAGCTCTCCTGTCTGCTTGGCGAAACTTACCTCTCAATTTGAGAAACCTAACCATAGGGAGCCCTGACCTGGATAGGCCAGGCTAGCCTGATCTCGTCAGATCTCAAGGCTATGTAGGGTCCACACTGGTTAGTATTTGGATGGGAGACTGACCGACAAGGAATACCAGGGTCATGACGCAGAAGCAGGCAATGGCAAACCTTCTCTGAACATCTCTTGCCTTAAAAATCCTATGGGGTTGCCATAAATCAGCTGTGACTTGACAGCAAATAAATAAATAAAATAGGGAAGTTGTGAGCTTCCACATGTTACCATATTTACTCAAAAGGCGACCCTGGGGGAAAACCTGTTTTGCATCAGAGGAAATACTGTAGAAGTTTTGGGGGGAACTAGCTTTCATTTATTGTTTAAGGCTTCTGTCTTGTTTAGACAGTTACAAAGATTTCTCTGTAGATTACGGTGTCTCACAATTTCAGTTTATGCTTCACTGCAGAATGGGTCTGAAGTTACCCTTTTCACAAAAAAGTACTTGGCAATCCAAGTGCAAGGTAGAGTTCAGATTACGTATGCAATTTTGCACCAGAATTTAGTATATAGAATCTAGTTTCAGAGCAACACATTGGATTTAGGTAAGTTTTGAGATTCCCCTCTGCCTTGTCATTTTTAAAGTTTAGTGTTCCTTTTCATTTATTTTTTGTTCTTTGTCAAGATGTTCGTAAAGTTCATCAGTTGGAATTTATTCATATGCTGAGATTTTCCATATGGAGTTGGTATAGTTTCATAAAGTCAGCTGTTCAAATAATTTGTTCTTGAAAATATTTCATGTCAACAAATTCTATAATTTATAAGCATTTAGTGATCTGTAGCTTGCATTATTAGGAAAAATCCAGTGTATTATTATTCTTGAATATGTTTTAAGTCAGCTAAATTCAAAATTTCTAGCTTTTTCAGAGGTTTAAAATATAGTAGCAATGATAGAAAGCTTTATCTCTGATTTTATCTTTTATAATATTTATTTATGCATGTTAAATTAGATTTGTTTTACTCAATATAAAAAATTTGCAAAATTACAGCTGGCTCTGAAAGCGTCTTATGGGCAATTAGGTAAAGGTAGTCATCTGTGCAAGCACCAGGTCATTACTTTTAGTTGGCCCAACTATGTTTACGAGGTGGTTTGTCATTGCCTTCCCCAGTCTTCTTCATTTTACCCCCAGCAAGCTAGGTACTCATTTTACTGACCTGGGGGGGATGGAAGGCTGAGCCTGCTACCTGAAACTACTTCCATCTGGATCAAACTCAGATCCTGAGCAGAGCTTTGACTGCAGTACTGCATCTTACCACTCTGCACCATGGGGCTCCTTATGGGCAATCAGACAAGGCTATAAACCAGCCAGCCTCCAGGTTGCTTAAAACAACTAAAGAATTGTAATATTTTACAAGTTTCATGGTACAAACCAGTGTCAAAATACTCATTATGTACAAATAAAGGGAACAGGTAAAAGATAATGTAGCTCTTTCACTGCAAGTTATGTTCTCTGGGTAACTGATGATGTGCTATATTGCCAATCTGTGGCTTCTTCCAAGACATCTGTGCATGATTGCTTGTCATAACTACTGCACATGCATATGGAAAATGGGAGGCAATAATTGGCGTTAAATGCTTGACTACATTTTACACTGAGCACATATCTAGTTTCCACGTTGTTTACTTTTTTAGTCTAGTAAGCAGCCCCTATTTTCAAAGCCATGTGATTGTGATTATATAGTGATACTATGTGGTACATACCCAGTAATATGTGGAAGTACTACTATTAAGGCCACTACTTAATATGACATCAAGCCTCACCCCATGATATCATCCTTCACCCAATGAGTCTCAGGGTTTATGTGGGGACCTGGAAGCCTATCCCCCCACCAGGTACTCATGCCTCCTTACCTTAAAATTCTGGCTATGAGCCTGCAAGCAGTACTGCTGCTTTTCTAACTCTTAGAAAGCAACAATATGCATCAATTTGATCTTATTATTACTATGTGTTTGTCCTGCCTCTCACCTTTTAAACCAGTATTCAAGTGGGGGGAAAAATGCTCTCAGATCAAATGACCTATCTGGTGAACCAACTGAAGTTATTCATAATTAAGTCATATCAAAAACCAAGAGGACTACCTTACTTGAGACTAAAACGATTTCAAAGAGACTTCGATGCAACTAGTACTATTTGGATTCTTTATTCATAAGAGTTGGTCTTGTGACATTATAAATTCGTAGCTTATGAATATGAACTTTCATAGACTTCATAAAATGCTGAAATTTACTCACAAGCACAGAAGTTTGAATTTTAAAAGGAACCATCAAGGCTCTTGAAAAAGTTCATGCTCTTAAAATAAAAATGTATTTTAATAAAGAACAAGTGTCAAACGTCGCTTTCATCTTTTAGTTAGATTGGAAGTCGTTGCGAATATTTTCAGCTCACCTACATGTAATTTCTAGTAAGTCTCCGTTCAATAGTGCCTACTTCCAAGGCAATATGCATAAGATTGCAGCATTAGAGAACAAGCTGATTTATGCCATTGAACGTCACATTTTAGGATCTTATATTTTTTCCAGTTTGGATGATCATTCATTTGAGTTGGCTTTTTGCCATCGGGATTTGCTTACATAATTTTAACTTCTTTCCAGCAATTTCAAAGAATCTTTTACAAAATGTAATCATGTCTTGATTGGTCTGGCTTCTCCTATTGAGTTCTCAAAATTCATTGTAGCTAGCTAGAAAATGTATGTTATTCTTCACTAGGTTCTGAAATGATATGTATCAAGTCACTGAAACCCAACGATGAATCTTTTCATGCCACCTTTCAATTGGTAAGAAAACCACTTGCTAGCGATGATTCTTCTCTTTTTAATAAATTACATGGCCTGCTGGAGAGAATTTCTAACCACCATCTGATATGTGGTTTTGGCAAAATTATAGTTTAAAGTGCATTCAATTACAGAAATTACATTTTAAAGTGCATTCAAGTATGATTATTATTAGAAGAACAGACAAGATGAAAACAAATTTTTACAAGAAATAAAATATCTTTAGCTCTGTAGTAAGCCCTAGGAAATGGAGTTTAATTATCTTAACGTGCATGGCAAAGTAATTTCAAAATGTGGGTATTTTTTTTAGCTGAAGCTCTTATTATATTTGGCTTACAAATTGGTAGCATTATTATCATGTGTATTTTTATAAAAGTGAATTTCTTCCTGGAGAGGGGGGCATAATGTGGGCTTTGACAGGTATAACAAGCTTCTCAAAAGCCTCCCTATGACCCTACTCTCTCTTTGTCTTTTATACATCTTTCTTTCAAAAGAAACACTATTATAGATGATATTATTTATCATGAATGTGTTGTTTGCTGAGTGGCATAACCAAAAACAGATTAACAAACGAATGCAGCAGTGGAATCACCATTTCATGCAATATGCAAATCTAAGAATTTCAGTAACTGTAAAGAAACGGATTTGCTTTGAATTGTCTTCCTGTTTATATTAACTCCTGCAAAAATATAAGTGGTGAGAATGAATGCATAGATAGGCTCAATATAATATACCATATTTTGAAACAGGCCATGGCGTGTGGATCAATAGATACACAAAATGGATCTAGGGACAGACAGGATGGTTTTTTCTACAAACCTGAAGAAAATTCCATGTCTGCTGAAAAGTCTTTAAAAAAAAAACCTGAGATTAAAAAAAAAACCCAGATAACAGAAACAATGTCTGTAGCTTTGAGAAAAGAATGTTGACTGAGCTTCCTGTGGCCATATTGCTTATTTGTAGCAACCACAACAATATGGTGACTTTTAAGCCTTGGCTTCTATAAAGTGAAGCTTGGGGTGGGAATCTTTGGAGGCCAAAACAGCACTGAAAAAGTCCTTGTCATGGCCCCTGATGGAGGAGGACTTTCCAAGGAACATACCAGCAGTGACCAGTGGAGACTGAATAACCATACAACTGCCACCATGCAACTGACTTTGGCCCAGCACCTCCAGCGGCCACTTCGTAATGGAGCCCAGCACTTCTGCTTGCCACTATACAGCTGTTCCCAGCCCAGCACCAGTCACCACCATCATGCAGCTGGGTCCAGCACCAGCAGCAGCCACCTTGCAGCTAGGCCTTGCCTGGCAGCAGCCACCATACAACTAGACCTGGCCCTACAGTGGCAGCCACTACGCAACTCGGCCAGTCTTTCCTTAGGAGAGGCTGCTAAGAGGAGGCAGGAAGGAAGGAAAGCTGAGGGTGGGGGAGCAGATAGAGGTAGTTTGGCTGGTGGGTGGGAAGGAGAGAAGGAAGCAGGAAAAGGGGAGAGGCTATGGGGTCTTTCAGGGTAGGGAAAGAAGAAATGGGTGGGGGCATGAGATCTCAGTTCAATGGGTCTTACTCCCTAGAAAGTGCACATAGGGTTGCATCTTCTGGTCATGTTTTTCTTTGATAATGCCTGTATTAGATGTAGTCCTTTAGTCTTTTTCTTTGTGCCCTGTCAATAACCATTCCAATTTTTCCCATAATTTTTGTTGTGACAGAGAGAACTGAACAAATGGTTGCTCACTCAGCTTTATTTATTTGCAGCTGGTGCCAATAGGCCAGCTGTTGACAAGAGTTTATTAGAACACCAAATGGTTGCAAAACAAGGAGAACGTACAGCTTGTTGCATTGACTCACGTAAGAACAGCTCATGGGTCAGCAGACAGTGACGGAGTTGAGCAAAATAAAAGTTTCAGTTATCTAGTACTGGAAAAAGCAATATGTTAACACCGTTTTCCTAGTATAGTGTTGTTTGGAAAGAATTTACAGAAACATACCAGTTTTAAGGTCTTGGTTGATGATTGTGGGGTCTTTTCTCTTTTAAGTATTTCATGGGCTTTTGAGCCAACAGATCATGTGATGCTGTTGGATGAGGGGTGGGGGTAGATCTGACTTAGGAGTGATTTCATTCTTTTTTTATTAGGATACAATAGGTTGTTGTTGCTGATGGTAATTTGGCTGTTGACCTACAATGTTGCATATCTAGTGTAACATCTATAAGCAGCTTCTGGAAAAGCCAGCGTGGTGTAGTGGTTAAGAGCGTTGGTTTGGAACGGTACAGTCTGATCTGGAGAACCGGGCTTGATTCTCCACTCCTCCACATGAGCGGCAGAGGCTGCTCTGGTGAACTGGATTTGTTTTCCCACTCCTCCACATGAAGCCAGCTGGGTGACCTTGGGCAAGTCACCCTCACTCAGCCCCACCTACCTCATAGGGTGTCTTGTGGGGAGGGGAAGGGAAGGTGATTGTAAGCCGGTTTGATTCTCTCTTAAGTGGCAGAGAATGTCGGCATATAAAACCCAACTCTTCTTTTGATATGGTCCTTTGGAGATGGGTGTCACCAGTAAGTCAGACACCCAGCTCTGTATGTCGTCAAGTAAGTATTCAAAAGCAGTTGTCTCAGTTCAAAACCAGTACCAGGAGAAGGATAATCAGGCTGAAACTGATGAGATAGAGGTAATGCTCATAGGTAATCCCAATGCTTTGGTTGAAGTGGACTTTTATGTGATAAATAAGGTAGTGGTTTCCCTCCATGATTAGGTTAGGAGCCGGCTACTAGTCATGGACCCCACTTAACTTTGTAACAGATTTGCTGGCAAAGGCAAGGAGCACATTTTATCAACCTCGTCTGATCCACGTGGATCTGATCTTGCCATGGTAATGAATGATTTGTAACCTCAGAAACTGAATAACTTGGTGCAGTTGACATTAAAAACAACTCAAAACCTTCAAACAGTTGCCTGTCTCTTTATAGAGATTTGGAAAAGGGAATATAGCCAACCTTTTAGTGGCAACCACATCAGAGACCAGTTAGCTTCCAGGATTGTTCAGGGTGCTAGTTCTTCCCTTTAGAAGCCTTCACACCTAGAAGTTTCCACTCCTTATGGCCTTCCAGCTTTATGGAGAGCATATAAATCTTACATCTGTGGGAGCTCTATGGTTGCTGTGGGCATTGAGTGCCCTGTGCTGCTTTTTATATTTATTAATTGGTTTTTGTTTTTAATTTTTATTGGCGACCACTTCATGTTCTTTGCAGGGGAGCAGAATGGAATTGTGTGGTTTCAGGCAAACCTAAATTCTTATCTTTGAGCCCTTGTGTAGTTATTCAATTAGGAAATGCCACCCACTCTCAGCAGTTTTCTTTATATAGCCGCCTTTGATGCAATTCTCACTTGTCAGACCAAAGAGGTTATTTACTCTCCAGCTGTACCATTCTGTTATGCATTTCACAGTGTGACTTTTCCAATTTACCTGCCATATGGGCCTTTCTTCAGAAACACAACAACTGTCTAAACTGTTTCTTTCTGACAACATGGGTGGGGGGTAGCAAAAAATGGATGACTTTTTGTTATCAATGGGGGTTCACTGGCTACAAGGTTTCATATGGGAACCATCATTTGCTGCATTTGCTAATAAAACGTAATTGAAATTTCATTCCTGTACAAGCAAGTGCCAGAGGAACAGATGGTTTGTAACTGTTATGTTCACAAACTGGTTTCTATCACATGCAATGATTACCGAATTGAAAGGGAGGCATGCTTGGCAAATATTTTAAAGACTAAAACCGTGCTGTTTAAACATTGTAAAAACAATGGTTTAACAAGGTAAAGAGGTGGGAGAGAGGGGGAACCACAGGGAATTCCCCCAAAGCTGTAAACAATCATTCTTGCCAGCAACAATCAAATGGCTTGGGATCACCAGTTGGCTAGTTACTACTGAACTACATGATTATATAACTACGTAGATGACACAGATTCAAACTGGATTAGTGATGGCTCCAGCACACAAATATGACTTCTTTGCTGAGATGATGAAGAAGAAGAGTTGGTTTTTATATGCCTACTTACTCTACCACTTAAGGGAGAATGAAACCGGCTCACAATCACCTTCCCCTCCCCACAACAGACACCCTGTGAGGTAGGTGGGGCTGAGAGAGTTCAAAGAGAACTGTGACTGGCCCAAGGTCGTCCCAGCTGGCTTCATGTGGAGGAGTGGGGAAACCAACCCGGTTCACCAGATTAGCGTCCGCCGCTCATGTGGAGGAGTGGGGAATCAAACTCCGTTCTCCAGATTAGAGTCCACCGCTCCAAACCACCGCTCTTAACCACTACACCACACTGGCTCTGTAGAACTGCAATCCACTAGCCTACTCCTGTGACAGAATGGGAGAGGATGGCAGTAGCCTCGGTTTCAAAGGTGGATTGAACCAAAAAGTTGTAAAGCAGCAATGGGATAGGGATCCAATTTCTTCTTCTTCTCCGCTTCAGCAGCTTTCTAAAGGTAAAGGCCCCCTGTGCAAGCACTGGGTCATTCCTGACCCATGGGGTGACGACACATCCCGACATTTACTAGGCAGACTTTGTGGAGCAAATAAAAACTCCAACCCCTCCAAGGAAGTCTCTTGCCACTGAGTAAATGACATGTCTACTTAACCACCTGTACGCTGTGGCAGCAACAGCAACCTAATGACAGCCTGCAAGCTGGCCACTTCTCCTAGTCCCTTCTGTGAAGCCGCTTTCCGCATGGGATTCCCAAAGAGCCTAGCTACTTGATCACACAAGTGCGGCAGCATGAAGCAGCCATTTGTCATGTGACGGCATGCGGCCAAACAGAACCCCTGCAGGGCTGACCTTCCTAATGCATTTCTTTTTTGGCCTTAACACAATCTGTTAGATATCCAGTTTCTCTTTAATTTGACCCTGAGCTGAGTCCAGAGTCTGCTCCTCCTGAATTTCCTTTGCTGAATTTTACAGTTTAATGGTTTCACGGCAAATGATTAAAAACAAAGATAATTTCTTGCTGGCAGGTTTAGTGGGATATATTCTTTTCCCCTTCCAAATCAGAGCTTTTGCTTGAATTCACTCTGTTTGGTTTTCCATCTTTCCTGTTTACTCCCACACTGGCTTACCCAAGGTGCATTCGCAATCTCAAAACACTGAATTCTTCTGGGCACTCCTGCCTTTCTGAAGGCATTTTGTTCTCCCCATGCAGCTGCAGACGGAGAAACATTAAAATGGGTAATGGATGACTGTCCATTCTTCTTTCATTTAGCTGCCCCCTCCTCCCAAGACTATGCACAAATTGTGCTGACTTCTCAAAAGCAATGACTGCAGGTGCCGAGCACTTCTTTGTTGATTCTGGCAAGGTTGAAAATAGCAACTGCTAACCAATATTTTGTCCTTCATGTGTCTCCTTGCAGCTCTGCAGCTGTTATCTCATGCAAGTGCCCACGCCAAGGGGAAACAGGAACTTAATTAGGTTAGAATAAGCTTCAAAAAAAAAGTGCCTGCTTAAATATATTCACAATGCTCTGTGGGATAGGGTCCTTGAACAGAATCCTTCCTTGTGCTGCTGGGAGCAATTATTTCAAGCTTCTGGTTTTGTTTTGTTTTGCTTACCTGGATTTTGCAGATGGATGGCTTTAAATTGTTAAAAGCATGGCAGCCACCTTTTCTTCCAACGTGTATTTCCTACAAAACAAACAGACATCACATTATTAGGAGATAGTACCTCTTGATAGGAGGAAGCAGGGAGGAAAGATGATGAACCCGAGGGAGTGAGTCTGATATATTCAAGGGTAAGAAACAAATAGTTTGGTCCGTGTGTGTGAGAGAGGATGTTTTCATGCACAGATCAATAAGATTAGGAGACATGCCTCTCTGACAGAACCCAGCCTCTTATGAGTCAGCTGTGCTTCTTAGTGTGATACTCAACAAAGCAATTCATGTTGGAATAACATCATAATGAATGCATTTGAAGACTCTTGCTACATGTGGATCAGATCAGCAGGTGTAGGATACTATGCAATATAAGAGTTTCCTGATATGGTGGTGACAATGGCAAATTTATCCCAACCAAGAACATGAAACAATTTATTTCCTATTAGTATAGATGTCTAACCTATAGAAGAGGAAGTGTACAATTAGTTGTGTGTATGTTTCTCAATGTAATAAGTAGCTTGTGTGCATAAAAGACTAACTGTACATGAATCCAGACTGTTTTTAAGGTCCCAGATGCTGATTGTTCATTTGAGGGCCTTCCTTCTCCCTATATGTTATTTTTCCTAAGCTGGAAAAAATATAGATATGTGTATAATCTTTTCAAAAACTATTTATATTTGACCCCAACTGAGGCCCCTCCCTAAATCCCCCTCCTCCAGCTCCCCCCTCCCCCCCAGGTATTGTCAACCCTAACTACAGACCCTGTTCCATCAAGACAAGTGCCACTCCGTTCAGAATGGGTGATACGTCAATTCTCAGTCAGACCTGCACACCAGCAGCACTAACATCTCATTGGGATGGAGCTTCAGTTTATCAGCCCGCATCCATTCCAAAACTGCCTCCAGGCACTGGTTCAGGATTTCTACATGATATGATGCCATAGAGTCTGCCCTCCAAAGCGACCATTTCTTTCCTCCAAGGAAGACCCAACATGAGATGGATTGACTCTGTAAAGGAAGTCACTGCCCTCAGTTTTCAAGACCTGAGCAAGGCCGTTAACAATGGCTCATTTTGGAGGACATTGATTCATAGGGTTGTCATAAGTCAGAAGTGACTTGAGGGCACTTAACACATACACACATGTGATCCCTTGTTTTTAATAGCTCCCTCCCTAGAGTTAGGTAGTAGGCTCATTGGCTGGTCATTTCAGGTCTTGGAGGATGAAGCTCTTTAGCTACTGGATTGCTTTGATGAATCCCAAAAGGGTTTTTAAAACATTGTTTTAGAGTTCGGTTGTTTTTTGTACTTTTATAAAAAGGTGACTTGTGGCTTCCCCAGGCCAAAATGAAATAAATAATGGGGGGGGGGGAAGAGAGAGAGAGATGACTGATAGTGAATCTTGCAGCTCCTACTGTGGTCTGATCGACATGGCATTTATAAGTGAACACACACACTTGCAATTACAAGACAAGCTGACTATATGCCTCTATTACCATTTTTGCTAGGCAGTTAAGTCAATAAACACACAAAGGAGACCGGCTACTTTCCAAATTCCAGAGATTCATTGAACCACAGCCATCAGGCTACCCTAGCTGAACAGTGTCTGCCAGGTAAAAAAAATACTAGACTCAAACACAAATGAGGCTAACAGAAAGCCTAGTAGAG
Organism: Euleptes europaea; assembly: GCF_029931775.1. Taxonomy (NCBI): domain Eukaryota; kingdom Metazoa; phylum Chordata; class Lepidosauria; order Squamata; family Sphaerodactylidae; genus Euleptes; species Euleptes europaea. Next base: position 25,145,092 of record NC_079318.1, read on the forward strand.
CATATCCACGGTTCCTTATTCTAGAAAATTACACCCACTCATTCATTAGTTAACCCAAACACAGAAAGATTAAGTAACCACCATATTTACCTTTGTCCATTATATTTGCTTTTGAGGACTTGTCTTGGAAATTTATGACAAAAAATAAGGAAACCTGTCAAGTTCATTGTTGTCCCAGTTTTTCAATAGGTCTGTTTTAAAATTACAATGTAACATAGTTTGATGAAAAGATCGTTCAAGAAATCCAAGTGTAGAGTCACTATTTATATTTCTTTTTAACATCTCAAGAATTCCAATGCAGTGTTGAATTGTAAGGGTCAGATTTGCATGAAGGCATGGCTGTTGAATTCCTTTCCCATGCTCACACATCTTGATCTTGCTCTGATTACTTTTAGATACCAGTTAAAAACCTTGCTGCTTACTTGGCCATTCAGTGGTCTTTAGAGTGACTCACTGTTGAATGGTTATGGTTATATTTTAAGCCAAACAGCAAGGGGCAGAAAGAACTTCAACCCAGCAACAGCAGGTAACCAAGAAGGTTGACCAAAAAAACACATCCCTAATAATAAACAGAATAAGAATGGGTTATATACAAAAAATTAACAAAGCTTTATTTAATACATTGTAAATAATAAAAATCTCAATTAAAATCAAGTGCATTTTGGCCAATAGGCCTTCCTTAGTGGTATAAATTGTTAAAGTACACACCATAAAGGACAATCATTCAAAATATAAAATACAACAATTCTGAGCAAGCAATAAAACACTCATAAGAAGTAGGGGCAGTTCATTAGCTAGATAATCACCCCTTCATTATTGGAATAACATGGGCCCATCCAGTATCATTTTTCAGACAGTTGTTACATCTGGTCCAAATATCTTAGTAAGCAAGGTCAGCATAAATCCTATCTTTATGGTGTGTATACATCCACATTCAGGAGGCAAAACTGCTTAAAATACATAAAAATAAAATTAGTAATATGTATGTCAGTCTTTATCCTAAAACACACTTTATCCTAAAACCCTACAGTGGGTTTGTGTAAAACTGGGTATGATGCTAACTTATTTTACTTTTTTTTGGTAAGAGTTCACAATGCATAAGGATTGTACCATGAATAAATTTACCCATCCATCTTCCAAAATGAATTACTGGTGGAAGTTGATAGTATGTTAAAATGGTAGGTTTCTTAACAAATCATTAAGTAACCACATAATTTCTTGTCTTGTAGCCATTATAATGCATGAATTCAAATTAATTGCTGACAGCAAGGTAATTCAATATGGTAATATCTTTATGATGGCTTTTTAATTTTTATCATTATAAAGAACAAACGTGGCAGTGTTTAACCAATCACCTCACCCCATTAATTTAATATCCTCTTGTGCCTTTTCTATGGCTGAATGGAGAAGAGATTGCCTTGAGAAACAATAATTAATTATCTCTATTGTTAACAAATGAAGGGGTTTTTGTTCTCTTAAAGAGGTATAAGCAGGTATATTGTAATTTCTATATTACCTTTTCAAAATGTTGACTTTTTTTTACTGCCTTTGCTTTTCAAAGTTCTTTGCTGATTTTGGTGAAATTAGAAACTGTTATTTAAGGGAGGTGGTGGTTCTAACAATTAGTGCCCATATAACTCAGTGAGCTTTGTGGCCTGAACAAGGATTCCAATTCATGTGTCTCTGGTCCAAGTCTAACACGCTAGCCACTACATCAGACTAGTTTTCTCCACACAAGTTTACACGGGCAAGTAACCTTGTTGCAGCATTTGACACAGACTTAAGGCAACCCCAAGTCATGTGCATCGTAGTAAACCTAGTTGTGATCAGAGCATGTACAACTGGGATCAAACTATGCCTTTCAAGGAAGGGTTGCACTTGGTACTCCAACTGTGGTTTGCTAAAGGTACTACACACTACAGAAGACGTCCATGCTTCCATTTGCAGGCATGGATCCAGTAGTATCCCCATGCAGAAAACTACTCCTTCAGGGAGAGAGTACAACTCCATCCAGGTGGCCACGTTATCAACCAACAGCAACCGCCGGAATTGAGCTTCACCTGATTGGCCCCCATTCAGTTCCTTACCAATTCCAAACACTTACACAAGACATCCAATGGCTCACCTGACTGAGATATTACAGTGTGAATGGCAGCAGGAGACTATTCACTTAATTTTTCTCTGCCTATAGAGGCTAAGTGAAAGCTGCACTGAATGTTATTGGGAGAAATAAATCACCAGAAGTAGATGGGATATCAATAGAGCTATTCCAAGTCACAGAAATGGTGTCCATCAAAATCTTAACAAGAATATGCTAACAAATATGGAATACAAAACAATGGCCCATAGACTGGAAGCACTCAATTTACATTCCAATTCCAAAAAGGAGACAGCAACAATTATAGCAAAGCTTTTGACTGTGTAGATCATGAAAAGCTATAGTTGGTTTTAAAAGAAATGGGGGTGCCACAACATTTGATTGTTTTGATACACAACCTTGATTGTTTTGATGAGCAACCTGTACTCTGAGGCTACTGTTAGGACAGAATATGGAAAAACAGCATGGTTTCCAGTTGGCAAAGCTGTCAGCCAAGGATGCATTTCAGGGGAGGGGCTATGGCTCAATGGTAGAGCATCTGCTTGGCATGCAGAAGGTCCCAGGTTCAATCCCCAGCATCTCCAGTTAAAGGGACTAGGCAAGTAGGTGATGTGAAAGACCTGGAGAGCTCCTGCCAATCTGAGTAGGCAGTACTAACTTGGATGGACCAAGGGTCTGATTCAGTAGAAGACAGCTTCATGTGTTCATTTTATCTCCCTATCTCTTCAATCTATATGCAGAACATATAAGGAAAGCTGGATTAGATTTAGATGCACATGGAGCGAAAATTGGTAGAAGAAACATTAACCATTTGAGATGCGCCGATGACACCACATTACTGGCAGAAAATAGTGAAGACTTGAAACAAGTACTGATGAAGGTTAAAGCAGAAAGTGCCAGAACAGGATTATAGCTGAACATCAAGAAGACAAAAGTCATGACTACTGGGGAATTACACAGTTTTAAGGCTGATGATGAAAAAATTGAAATTGTTAAAGATTTTCTATTCCTTGGCTCCATCATCAACCAAAATGGAGACTGTAACCAAGAAATCAGTAGGAGATTGAGCCTGGAACGGGCAGCTATGAAGGAGATAGAAAAGATTCTTAAGTGTAACACTGTGTCACTGGCAACTAAGATCAAGATAATTAATGCTATAATATTCTCCATTACTGTTCATGGGTGTGAACGCTGGAAAATGAAGAAAGCGGACAAGAAGAAAGTTGATTAATTTGAAACGTGGTATTGAAGGAGAGTTTTATGGATATGGTGGACCACCAAAAAGACAAATAAGTGGATTGTAGATCACATCAAGCATGAACTCTCCTTAGAAACTAAAATGATTAAACTGAGGCTATCATACTTTGGTAACATTATGAGAAGATAACGGTCACTGGAAAAGACAGTAATGCCAGGAAAAGTTGAAGGCAGCAGGAAAAGACGAAGACCCAACATGAGATGGGTTGACTCAATCAAGGAAGCCACAGTCCTCCGTTTGAAAGACCTGAGCAAGGCTGTTAACAGGACATTTGGGAGGTCATTATTCATAGGGTCACCATAAGTCTAAAGTGACTTGATGATGATGACACTTAACACACACACACACACACACACACAAAGAAGCTAAAGGGTCAAGGTCTATGTGATAACAGGAGATCTATGATCAAATTCCATAATGTATATTTTAGCTTCTAAAAGCAGCTGTGAATGAGAGGGATATAGATTGACGCTTCTGCACTGGGGAATGGAAAGCAATCTTTGCTTTAAGCCCTGGGAAGTAAAAAAGACAACCATAGTATGGATATCTGTTCTTTCTTGCTCTTGAGACTCAAAGTGGCCCAGGGAAGAAGAAGAAGAGTTGGTTTTTATACCCCAATTTTATACCCCTTTAAGGAGTCTCAAACCGGATTACAATTGCTTTCCCTTCCTCTCCTTTTGAGATAGGTGGGGCTGAGAGAGTTCGGAGAGAACTGTGACTGGCCTAAGGTCAACCAGCAAGCTTCATGTTTAGAAGAGGGGAAACAAACCTGGTTCACCAGATTAGAGCCCACCGCTCTTAACCACTACACCATGCTGGCTCTCCTTCTGATCAGGGGAATGGCATCAGGAGGGGGGAGGTCTACCTGGCCTCCACTCAGCCACATTTTGAAATTAGAAATCACATCTAGGCATCCAATAAACAGATCCCCACATCATTTGTAGTTTGTTTGTTCCCAAAATTTGCTTTTGTTTGTTTGAGTGATCATGATCCTAAAATTACGGCTACCTTGGCTGAATTTCTTACAGGAGTTCTTAAAGAACAAGAAAAGTTTTATTAACCTGACTTGTAACTTATATGTATTGCCCTTTGGAGGTATATTGTTGTTTTTTATCTCTGTTTTTTGGTATGCCAATAAAGGTTAATGAAATGAAGTGAAATGAAATGCTTTTGTTTGTTTGTTTTAAATAGCATCTGAATAGCAGCCCAGTTTGGACCAGGACTACAGTACATAGAAGGGATGGGGGTGGGGTTACCACTTTTATCCTGGGTCATTTTCCTGATTTGTGATCTTGATTCAAATCAAGCTCATGTAGAACAGGCTTTCGGAGCTTTAAGCATGGAACTCCAGTAACCTGTCTAGTCTGACCCTAAAAGAGCCCTTCACCCTCCCTTTCTTTTCTCTGTTTCTATAATGCAAAAAGGCTTCTCGTTGCTAAACACTAAAAAAAAAAGAGTAGCGTTTCCCAATGCCCCAGTTCCTCCATCTCAAAACAAAGCAGAGACCATCCCCTACTTCAGCATTACAGCAAATGAGTCGGGGCTACATGAGACATCTTGAAAGGGCAGGATAAGTAATTGGGAAGTTTTTCCAAATCTCCCCCTCCGAAATGCTACAAGCACTTGGGGGCTTGAGCAAGTCAATTTCTCCACCTCCTCTTTGTTTGTGCTCCTTCCCCCTGTAGCAGATGCTGAACAGCCCTCAACTTTCTGTGTCTTATATCAGACTATTAGCGTGTTCAGTCCTCATCAGTCCTCATTGGGGGGAACTTCTGTTCTGCTGCCATATTGACAGGTATTTTTGACCATCATCTTTGCTATTAGAGGGAATGGTGGCAATACTTTTAGGGTTGCCAGGTCCCTCTTCGCCACCCGCAGGAGGTGTTTGGGGCAGAGCCTGAGGAGGGCGGGGTTTGGGGAGGGGAGGGGCTTCAATGCCACAGAGTCCAGTTGCCAAAGCGGCCATTTTCTGCAGGTGAACTGATCTCTATTGGTTGGAGATTAGTTGTAATAGCAGGAGATCTCCAGCTATTACTTGGAGGTTGGCAACCCTAAATACTTTGCATGTATACATGTGTTGCATGGATATCATTTTAGGTTCAATCTTTTTGCACTTCCAATTTTTAAAAGAATTGTAGTCCAGAAAGTCTGGGAAGGCTGCTTAGGGATTGGTCGCCCATGAATGTTAATGGTGTTGGAGTACCGTATATACTCGGGTATAAGCCGACCCGAGTATAAGCCGACCCCCCAAATTTGAGGCCAGAAAAGGGAATTTCTTATTGACCCGCGTATAAGCCGAGGGTCAATAAGAAATTCCCTTTACCGGCAATGCTGCGCTCTAAAATAGCGGCCGCCATTTTAGAGCGCAGAGCCCTGCCCCAGGTCGCCCTCCCGCCGGCCTCCGGGCCCTCCCAACCCACCCCAAGCCACCCCGACCCCAGTGCCATTCAAGGGGGGGAGGGGGAAGAGCCCCTTACCTGGAGAGGCGGCGAATCGGTGGCGGCGTGGCCTTCCTGGGCTGGCAGGAGGCCCCCGCCGGCCGGAGGAAGCCACCGGCCGGAGGAAGGCGCCCAGGCGCGCGGTCGTCGTCGGCGCGGCCGGGGGGGGCCTCCTGCCTGGGCGAGAAGGTCCCTGCCGGCCGGCCAAAGGCGCCCAGGCGCGCGGCCGGCGGGGGCCTCCTGCATGGGCGGGAAGGTCCCTGCCGGCCGGCCGAAGGCGCGCGGGCGCGCGGGTGGCGGGGGCCTCCTGCCTGGGCGGGAAGGTCCCTGCCGGCCGGCCGAAGGCGCGCGGGCGGCGGCGCGGGCGGCGGGGGCCTCCTGCCTGGGCAGGAAGGTCCCTGCCGGCCGGCCAAAGGCGCCCAGGCGCGCGGGCGGCGGGGGCCTCCTGCCTGGGCGGGAAGGTCCCTGCCGGCCGGCCAAAGGCGCCCAGGCGCCCAGGCGCGCGGCCAGCGGCAGCGCGGCCAGCGGGGGCCTTCTGCCTGGGCGGGAAGGTCCCTGCCGGCCGGCCGAAGGCGCGCGGCCGGCGGCGGCACGGCCGGCGGGGGCCTCCTGCATGGGCAGGAAGGCCCCTGCCGGCCGGAGGAAGGCGTCTGGGCCCGGCGGCGGCGGTGAAGGAGGTAAGTTCCCCCCTCCCTCCTCCCTCTTCCCGCTTCCCTCCTCCCCCCTCCCCCCTCCCCCTCTACCGTATTGACCCGCGTATAAGCCGAGTTCGGCTTTTTCAGCCCTTTTTTTGGGCTGAAAAACTCGGCTTATACGCGAGTATATACGGTAGATGGTTCCTTTGCAGTATAAAGCAGTTTTACCAGGAATGCTGTTGTGTTGTGTCAAGAGAGGTGACCATCTCTTGGCTTTCCTACAGCATGGTGCTTGATGGCTGGTAGCCCCAAGCTATTAAACACATTCTACTTGTTCCAGTGGTCCTGAAGAAAACAATTTGGTAGTGGGAATTACTCTGCAGAAGAGAAACTAGTTTCAGTTTTAAAGCTGGCTAATAAAAGAGAATTAATAAAATTTATTAAATTAATAAAATAAAATTAATGTGAATTAATAAAAGAAAGACTTGGTTGGAAGTGGGTAGGGTACGATACTATAAAACAGCTCCGGATAGGCACAGACAGCTATTCAAGTGGTTACATTAGTGAACTGGAATTTGATAATCTTTGTAGGGGATGGGGGAGTGGAGATTTGTGCATTTTAAAATCTCCGTGAAGCCTCTTGAAGGGTTTTACACTTTGGCCAGAAAGGGAAACATGAAAAACAGAAAAGGTGAAGAACGCTGACTGTTCTCTTTCTCCCACATGATTCATTCTGACTCACCCCCCTGACCTGCAGACAGCCTCTGTCAGAGTGAAGGGGGGGAGAAGAAAAAAAACCCTTCGAAGTATGTTTCTCTTTGAATAAAACATACTCAATCATCCTCACTGCTGCTGCTTCCTCTTCCTTTTATGTTTTAGAAAGAACAACTGAGTGGTAAGGGACGAAGTGTCTGTAGGAGATGGCAGATGGAATCAGTCATTCGCTGACACGAACTACTGGGTTTGAAGACCAACCAGACCCCGTAAACAGAAACGGGGAGATCAAACAAACACCGACCCAAAATTAATCAAGCCTTAGCCGAAGGAGAAGTCACCTCCATTGCGACTGTAGCCATAGCGGTATCAGCCCAGCATTCAGGAAGAAAACGGGTTTTTTTACTTTTACAAGACGAGCACATTTGTGTAGAGAAGCAGAAGGAAAAAGAGAACAGTAATTGGAGAAGTAATCGCATCTGCAGCAGGGTGTACATAAAGGTGAGGCAGAAATTATAGCGGACACGTTTTCAGCAGCTAACAAAAAGAAAAATAAACTCTGTTTTGCAGTACATGCTTCCTGTCATGCACAGTGGTCACAGTTACACAGATGTACTAGGTGGGGGGAGCGACGCTAGAATACAAAGAAACTGTGTATTTTATTTATTGCTACTCTATAGAATTATGAATAATGTCTATGCCAAGAGAAAATGTATGGTTTGAAATGGGCCATCAGGTTTATATTATTTTACTGAGGTCACTATGGTCACAGTAACTATGGCACACTTTGGACATTCTCCAGGAGCTATTTTATTTGTTTGTTTGTTGCCCACCTTTCTCACTGAGACTCAAGGAAGAAGAAGAAGAGTTTGTTTTTATATGCCGACTTTCTCTACCACTTAAAGGAGACTCAAACCGGCTTACAATCACCTTCTCTTCCTCTCCCCACAACAGACACCCTGTGAGGTAGGTGGGGCTGAGAGAGCTCTAACAGAGCTGTGACTTGCCCAAGGTCACCCAGCTGGCTTTGTGTGAAGGAATGGGGAAACAAATCCAGTTCACCAGATTAGCCTCCACCGCTCATATGGAGGAGTTGGGGAATCAAACCCGGTTCTCCAGATCAGACTCCACTGCTCCAAACCACTGCTCTTAACCAATTCACCACACTGGCTCTCTTCACCACGCTAGCTCTCTTCACCAATTACAGAGTACAAAAAGATAGAAAAAAAACATATAGTATAGATAGAGCTGCCAACCTCCACATACTAGCTGGAGATCTCCTGCTGGTACAACTGATCTCCATCTGATAGAGATCAGTTCACCTGCAGAAAATGGCCACTTTGGAAGTTAGACTCTATGGCATTGAAGTCCCTCCCTTCCTCAGACTCTGCCCCCCAAAACCTTCCACCGGTGGCAAAGAGGGCAACCCTAAGTATAGGACACTGAATGAACAATGCACTGAGACTAGGAGTACAGTACAAGAGATAAGGCCCAGAAGTGTGTGGTGAATCTTATTTACTACACACTCCTGGGTGACAACCAGATGGGAAAGATGCACATGTTTCCTGTAGGGAGATGCACCTTCTTTCAATGCTAAGAAAAACTGCTCTGCTTCCACTTCAGCTGTAACCCAGGAGCACTGGTAGAAGCAGCATGAGTTCTTCGCGCTTCCTTTCTCGCCATTTCTAGCAAGTGTCCCTGAGCATTTCCTTGAAGCTTTAGAATGGGATTCTTCTGCTTTGCCTTGTTACCGTTTTGGGACTTGTGATACTTTCCACAAATGCAGCAAGAGCAAAAAAAAAGACCACACTGTTTAGAAGGATTGTCCTGGGTTGGCTCGTCATGGGCCAGCCCATCTGTCTCACGTGACTAGCTTTAACAGTTTTTTCCCTAGCATAACTTCCTTGTCTTTTATATTCTTTTGCTTCTCTTTCCTTTTTCTCCAGCCTTTGTCTCTCTCTTTCCCCCCAAATAGCTGTCACTTATCACTCATTACAGCACCCCCCTCACATACAATGCAAGATGTCACTTTTTTCTCCCAGGGCAATACCATGAAATTAAAGTGATAGCATCTTGTTTGCATTGGCCATTTATGCTTGGTAGTAAGCAGCACGTTCCAGGCTGAAGTGCCCCGCATATATTTTTTTTCACACTGTACCATGGAGGGAACAGTGTGAAGCTAAAATGACTAAACTGAGGCTATCGTATTTTGGTCACATTATGAGAAGACAAGAGCCACTGGAAAAGACAGTCATGCTAGGAAAAGTTGAGGGCAGCAGGAAAAGAGGAAGACCCAACAAGAGACGGATGGACTCAATAAAGGAAGCCACAGACCTCAACTTGCAGGACCTGAGCAGGGCTGTCAAAGATTGGGCATTTTGGAGGACATTGATTCATAGGGTCGCCATGAGTCGGAAGCGACTTGACAGCACTTAACACACGCATCATGGGTGGGGGGGAGATAAAGCCTACTTTAGATGGACTGATGCATAACTATAGTAAGGTACAACAAGTTTTACTACTGATCATATTATTGTATATTATTGAGCCCCCTGCCTGATTTCCTGGGTTATCAAATCTCCTCCCTTTTCCACTCAGAAGGCAAAAATGTTAATTACCTATAACATGGGAATGTTTCCTCCTATTTGTCTGAAATGGCAGCGAGGATCCCATGGGTGAAGAGAGCAAGCCTGGGAATTGCAGGGAGGGGGAGTTGCAGCTGGAAATGTGTTTCCTACTGGAACAAATTGCTTTAATAACTAATGTAATGAAACCAAAACAACATTTTTAAACTTAAAATGAACCCAATTAAACAACAACAACCTAATGTTGTTCATATCCCTTATTTAAATCTTCAGGAGAATCTGGGAACAAACCAGCCTGTCCCATTCTCCATGCCTGGAAACCTGCTCATAATAGCAGACAAGCAAGTGGGCCAGACAACAGACAGAAGCTAGATGGTCTGGTCAGAAGTACCATAGCTCAGTGGCAAAGCACATCCTTTGTCTGTAGGAAGACCCAAGTTCAAGGCCCTGGCATCTCTAGTTAAAGGCTCTCAGGAGCAGGGCTAGGAAGCAGCATCTTCCTGAAACTTTGGACAGCAGCTCCCAGTCAGTAGAGACATTTGTGGGCTTAATGGATGAATGGTGGATTAACAATCGAATTAGTCAGGACCCACAGCTGCCTCTGTTCCTGAAGGGCCTAGTGTTTCCAGGTGAGTCTCCTGATCTTCCAAAAAAACCCTTTGCAGGGGCTCTGATATGCATATCAATTCCCTTACCTGGGTTTGCCAGTGGAGATGACACCACATGCACAACAGGGCGAATGCAGCAAAGAGCACTGGAGGGCTTATGGACCCCAGGCTCTGTAACAGAGTGACTGAGCACCATTGAAAGACATGGAAGGCTGCCTCCAGTATAGTCATGCTTGAATAAAAGACCCGATCACAAATGCCACATGGATGGCCACTTGAAACACAACCATACAGGCTGTGCTACTGGTATCTGTTTTTTTTTAACCATGTTAGCACAACCCTTCCATTTTTTCTAGTGTGTGATCAAGTGTTGAAAATCAATGGATTCCATATAATGAGCTGCGCACACAAAGGGTTTGCCACGTGGGACAGAGTGCCTGCCTATGAGTTTCATGGCTACTCATATATCTGCCCTCATATTTGACTCAGGCCTATATTAACAGGAGCCCCATGGCACAGCGTGGCAAGCTGCAGTACTGCAGTCCAAACTCTGCCCACGATCTGAGTTCGATCCCAACGGAAGTTGGTTTCAGGTAGTCGGCTCAAGGTTGACTCAGCCTTCCATCCTTCCGAGGTCGGTAAAATGAGTACCCAGCTTGCTTGGGGTAAAGGGAAGATGACTGGGGAAGGCACTGGCAAACTACCCCATAAAACAAAGTGTGCCTAGTAAACGATGGGATGTGACGTCACCCCATGGGTCAGGAATGACCTGATGCTTGCACAGGGGACCTTTACCTTACCTTTTATATTAACATCAGAATAGCAAAAGTTCTTCACATTTAAGAACAGAACAAAGAGGGGGGAAATTACACCAATTTTTTTTAGATAACAGGTGTCAGGAACCTTTGTTCATTCTCCTTTGGCCAACCTCCTCCACAGTAAAGTACTCTGATCCACATAATGAAAAGTACAGCCACAGTAGACATTTTAAGTTCACCCTGGTCAATATTTTAATCACTTAGTTGGGCAAAATCGCCTGAACCCTGTGCATTTATTGTAACAGACATGTCACACTCAGAATTAATAACAATCCACACTGAGTTCATTGTAACTTCATAGAGACTTAAACAGGTTGATATAGCATCTCCCAATGTAAACCAGCCCTCCTGTAGACTGCAGAATACCCTCCAGACAATCTGGCTAAATCCTTAAGTGTAAAGAAGGGGTAGCAAGGATTTATTAGGATCCAGAATTGTAGGAAGTTTCTGCCTGCCTGGTTGTTGTGCTGATGAAAAAAGGAAGTGTATACCAGGGTTGCTGTGCAGAGGAAGGCACTGGCAAACCACCTCTGTTAGCCTCTTGCCATGAAAACCCCAAAAGGGGTCACCATACGTTGGCTGCGACTTGAAGGCACTTTACAGATCTGGGGAGCCATGGCTATATGGCAGTTCTTTCAGATGACTGGGCTGTCAAAAAAAAAATCAGTCCTGCTTCTGTGCAGGAAATAATCTTGATCTAGATCAGCAGTTTTATGAAACTTGAATGTGCCTTTGTAGACTCCGTAGACAGAAGTGTGGGTTTATGTCTCACTAGAAGGATGATTTGTCATTGGTACAGTTTTGTCATCACCATTGTATTATTGAGGTGTTGAATACTGAAATACCTGCCTGTCTCCTGCTTCCCTCCCTCGCTTTCAGTCATCCTGTTCATCACAAAAACAATTTGCAGGCAAAATGCAGGGCAACTCAGGTTCAGAGGTACTAGGAGCATTCAGAAGTATTGTCTAGGAATACTTGTGTAGACAGGCACACTCTAAACCACTGGTTCCCAACCGGGGGTCCGTGGACCCCCAGGGGTCCGCGAGAACTAAATTAAGGTCTGCGAAACAAAGTTCTAAACCCATAATAAATTAATATTTTCAATTAAAAGTTCTCTATTATAAAAATATATTCAAATATTATTCTAAGTTTAATGTTTAACTAACAGTTATGATTAAAGTTTATTTTCAAATTCTCTGGAGTTTTTATTTTGAACCTTGGGGTCCCTGCACCGAACAAAAAAGTCCTAGTGGTCCCTGGTCAAAAAAAGGTTGGGAACCACTGCTCTAAACACTGATACAATTCCACTGGATTATTTACAAAGGTGTCACAAATAATTGAGAGTAATCACTGGAATGGCACTGCACTTTCTATTTTCACATAGAAAAATGGATCTGAATACATTAAAATGTATTCTTTCCTTTGTCTCCTATATGTTCTTCTGGGTTTTAGGTACCCAGAACTAACACGAAGCGTCTATAAATGCCATCTGCTGGATATATGGCTCAGTGCAGTCACCACTGCAATGATTTTGACAATTTGTTGCAACATATTTTTTTATTTATGACATAAGTACATAATTGCCTGGTTCAAAGTATGAATTTACCCACCACAAAATTATAGATTATTCCAGTTTTTACACATGTGCTGTTCAAAATCTGAACTTCCCTTGCTTGCAATGTCAGTTTCCTTACAGGTACTGGATAAAATTGCATCGCTGATTTGTTTGCAATTTAAAATTAGGACTATTTCAAGTAGTTTTCCATGTGGGCAGCATTCACCATGGCTGATGGCTGGGTGGCCACTGTTGGCGCATGGACACAATTTGCCTGGACTGTGTGTGCCCAGGGTCATCAGAAGCAGATCATTAGGATTGCCAGGTTCCTCTTCGCCACTGGTGGGAGGTTTTTGGGATAGAGCCTGAGGAGGGGGGGGTTTGGGGAGGGGGGGGACTTCAATGCCATAGAGTCCAATTGCCAAAGTGGCCATTTTCTCCAGGTGATCTGATCTCTATCAGCTGGAGATCAGTTGTAATAGCAGAAAAGCGTAAGCTACCACTACACAGGCAAACATCAACCACCAGACTACTATGTAGCATTAAGAAAACAACAAGGCTGAAGAAGCCATCATTGGTGAAAGCGTCTATTACCTGGAAGACGTTTCCATTCTACTATAAGTGCCAGCTTGGTCTCCGTTTGAAACACCAGCAGCACATAGCCAGTGGATACAAAAGTCTGATTCCCCACTTGGACTCTTGGAAAATCTGTAGGAATTCTTTCTACTTTCGGGACAAGCTCTTACAAAGACTGAAATTATGCTGGAAAGTCTTTAAGACTCAAAGAGAAACATTAGACATAGATTTGTTGTATATATTGTTCTTTGACTTGTCTTTTGATATTTTTGTATAATGTTCTCTTGTTTGACTGTCGCTCACCTATAGATATTGCTTGCACCACGTTTTGTATTGACTATCTCCTTTTGAATATATGTATAGAACTGAGCCTTGTGTGGGTTGTTTTTGCATAGCCTATTAGCATCGCACTGTGAATTGTTTTGAAGTACCTGGAGGTTGGCAACCCTACGGATCACGCAGAATGTAAAATCAGCTACATTTCGAATGCGTGTGCTCCATTTCCACCTGCACAGTAGCAACGTTTATTACAGCGGCAATCATCATAGTGGGGCGTGTTCCAGAGAGGGGTACAGAGAGAAATGTGGGAAAGCAGTATGAGAATGTACGTGCGCAAAACAATTGCAATATAATTCAACACACCTTTGAGTGTTTGATAAAGGGCTTCCATTTGCTCAAGGGCGCTGCTCCAATTTGCAGTCTGGACCGAGGAGCACTCGTCCAGTGTTGCTCATAAGTGCTTGAATGCATTTTAGACCAAGTGCCACATTCCTGGGAGACTCTTCTCTGGATGGGTTCCTCTGCACATGCATGGTCACCTTTCAGGCAGACCAGGCTGTTTTTCCAGGCACAAAAACTCTTTAATGTTAGCCTTCACTCTTGATTGACTGTCATTGATCATTGTCACACTACATAGATGCACAAAAGCTCCTTCTTAATGTCAACCTCTTGCCCTCTGTGAAGCTTTCACCGAGCCTCTTGCTGATTATAGTGAACCTACATGACCCCACTACCTGGTCCAGCAGCCTTTTATTTGATATCTCTTCTATATTCAGGTTAATTCTTTTGATTATTTCTTGCTACCCTCTCTTGTTCCCAGGTGTGTCATTTTGTGAAGAATGATTAAACGCTGCCGTTCCCTAGGAGCAATATGACAGGGGCAGATGCATGACATAATCAGCTCATGCTAATCCCTATCATGAGTCAGAAGACACTTCAGAACAGCAACCCTGAGTTCTTTGAAAAAGCTCATAAATATTGAGCCTATTCTGAACTGAGCCAAGGGTCGTTTGCCCATCACCAGTTGATGTCAGATCACATTAAAAATTTTCTTTCTACTTGTATTTTCCATACCTCCACAAAAAAATGACTTAATACCAGCAGGCAGTATACATTCCACCTACCATGTTCCTTTATATTGTATTGGGGGGAGGAGGAGGAGGAAGATGATGAAAAAGAGTTGGCTTTTCTACCCCGCTTTTCTCTACCTTACAAGGGGCTTACAATCGCCTTCCCTTCCTCTCCCAACGACAAACACCCTGTGACGTAGGTGGGCCTGAGAGAGTTCAGAGAAAGCTGAGACTAGCCCAAGATCACCCAGCTGTAGGAGTGGGGAAACCAACCCGGTTCACCAGATTAGAGTCGGCCACTCATGTGGAGCAGTGGGGAATCAAACCCAGTTCTCCAGATTAGAGTCCATTGCTCTTAACCACAACACCACGCTGACTCCTCCACATGGCAAAGGACAAAATGGTAAGACAGTAATAATCCCCTTTATTCCCCCCCATGAGGTTAGAAAATATTGGTATAGCCAGTTCATAGATAGAAAACATGTGAATTTTTCCTAGACATTCCCTTGATATAGGGGACCACCACGCTGTTTTTTGCATCTTTCTTGCTTTTGTTACTTGTGCCTATGAAAGTTCGTCAGCAGGCAAGTTCAGTATAGCCTATTCTTACTGGCCCTTCAGGATATTGGGCAGAGATCTTTCACATCACCTATCGCCTGAGCCTTTTAACTGGAGATGTCGGTGGGACAGCGGTGCTGGGATCTTTGGCATGCTGTGCCACTGAACCACAGCTCCACCCACTTCACTTAAAGAACTTAAAAGCTCACTGTGTATTATCAGCTGGATCCAGGAAAAAACACCAGTTTTAATATATCTGTCAACTTGAAATATACTTTTGCAGCTCGGCAGTATTCATTGGAAACCTATTGCAGAAAGACATTTTGTTAGCTCTGCACTTGTTGGGATATTCTTTTCCCATTTCACGTCAGAAAATGGTACTGTCTAATACATGAGGAAAGCCTGCTATGCCTGATTTATCCCAGTGAAGTTTTAATTTTACCATTTAATTCTGACATTTCCATTGAGAATAGTACAGCTTAACATCAGTAACTTTATGGGCAGCATGAACTACGGTAAGTACCCATTATACTATGGCAAATGCAAACCACACTACACTTACTTGTAATTACAAAAGCACTAGCTGGTGTGTGCGTGTGTTTAGCAACTCAGTGTTGCAGATTCTTGCTAGCAAAACGCAATTTCCCAGCCAGAGAAGTGCTACCATTTAATTCCACATTATCATTAACCCACAGATTCTTTACAAGGTCCCTTTGGCTTATATCTTTTGCCCATAGATTGCCACCTCCCCATTGTAGTTCCAGGAGAAATCTGAATAGCAGATTTGCTAGAGGGACTCTAAGAAGATAAGGGAGTATAAGAGAAGAGAACCTCGGCTTCTAGAAAATTTAGAAAATGTTATTACAACCATGATGTGAACACAGCCGAATCGTCACTCTTATACTGCCATTTCCATTTTATCAGCCTTCTACCCATTTTGGAAGGAAATTGGCAGTACCAACAGCCAAGGACCACAAGGCCAAAACATTAAGTCAAAGCCATGTGGCTACTGGTCCTTTCCGGAGGTTATACATACAAACAGCAAACATACAGACAACAGTGAGCTGTGGACAATCTTAGCTTTTCGGCTAATGAACTTGCATGATACAGGTCCTGTATTTATCTCATTAATGCTTCCCATTTAGTAAGGTGTGTAACTCAAAAACATCATACTTGAGAGGCAGTACATCCATTCGTTGGATCACTTTTTCTGCAGAGATCCTGAACACAGAATTTCTGTTTTGTAAGCAGTTTGATTTTCTAAAAAAAGAAATCTTTATTGAGATGAAGAAAAATTGAGCTGAAGTTTATCCCAAAAACCTTTCTGAGTGAGTATGTGTATGTGTGAAAGATAGAGATAGATAAGGGCTCTTCATCTCCTTGACAATTCCTTGTGATAAATAACTTACATAAACAGCCTGTGAAATCTCTTGAAATTACTGAAGTACCACAGTAAAAGACTGTAATTTGCAGGCTTGTGCATCACTCAGATACAGCTAGACTCATCATGAGGGACAAGATTCACTGCTCAGGTCAAAAGATGCAGACATTTGTTCATGGTGTTTTCCTTTGTTTCCAGTGCTTCACTTCGAGTCGGCGGCTATACGAAGGGCTTCAGTCATGACTCATCATTTCGAATTCCTACATGTGTTTTTTTTCTCTCTTTTCCCAGACATTTAAATGGTTTAGCAAGGGCTGTTGGCAGTCATTATTCAAAGTGATCGATATTTAGAGGTGGTGCTCTGCTAAAATCATTCTGCATTACTGAGACCTAGTAAGAATCATTCTATGTCCAATTACAAAACACAACCAACAAACGCAATTTCACAGGATGACTCATATACTCTGAAAGTAACATCCATTTAAAGATTGCAAGCGCAGCCTTGATTGGAATGCTGGAGAAACTGTTTGGAGGAGGAGGAGGAGGCCTATGTTCATAACAATGTCACACAATTAACTGAATCCTATTAATCAAACCAAAAATAACACCCCGACATAGTTTTAATAACACTGCTTGGGGGAAAGTGAACGAATGAGAATATCGGATGGAATTCAAAGAAGGGTTGCCTGATCTTAACCCAGAGACTGTTTTTGCTTTTCATCTCGCTTGCGAGGTGTGAGTTGGAAAGCACTAAAAGGCTGCCGCAGCTGGGAAAAAGGACCCTCCCCCATCTCTTGCATTGAAACCCCAACCAGGTAGGGGGGGGCAGATCTCGTAGCACTTCCAGCTGGGCAGCTTCAGACCAGGCATCTGCATCCTGCAGACCACCGCAGAGATGGCCTGACGGAGCCACTCCTTGGTCATTCATGCATGGCTACTTTCACTCACATTCGCCCCCGGTCTGTTTCAGTTCTTCCTTGGAGTGATGCATGAGTTTTCCCTCCATTAGAGATGACCTCGCTCACTTTTTCGGTGGGTGTTGGGGAAAGGGTATTATTGGATACTTAAATTGATTATGATTGAATTAAATATAAATACCCTTGTATAATTCTTTTTTTTTCTTTTAATACTATTGTATTTTATATTTCTTTTTTTTCCTTTTTATTTTTTCTTTTTATATTGTATGTTTTGTTAAAAATTTAATAAAAATTATTAAAAAAAAGAAAAAAAAGAGATGACCTCACTGCCTGCCTTCACAAACCCCAGGTCTTCCCATTCCTCTGTTAACCCAATTCTTCCACCTCCCCTGAGCTCAGCCCGGGTGAAATCCCTATGCATCAGGTGAAGTGCGGGGCATGCAAGCTTGGTTTCTCTCACAGCCAACTACAAAGACGTTTGTAAAGAGGTGGGGATACAAATACTTCCTGCTTCCTGGGAGTTCTTTCTGAGCAGAAGAATGGACTTTTAAAATGAGGCTTGGGTTTCCACGCACACCCCCATTCCTGTTAGGGTGCTCCGTTTTGTTTTTGGCTTCCACGGGGGGGGCGTGGACTTCTCTCTCAAAGAAAGAACTACAGCCAATCACAAAGCGGCATTTCAAGGGGCGGGCTTCTTGTTTCGAGCTTGGAGACTGCTGGTGCATGGCTTCTAAAGAAGAAAGTGTGGGTCCAGCGAGCAACAAACCTCAGGTAAAACTCCCGTGCATAAATGATCCTTGCCTCCGGGGCTGCCATGCATTTCTTTTGGGCGTGGATGAGGGCTCTCCCCAACTCCACGGAGGCAGGCAGGCTTTTGCTACCTCCTACTCCCTATTTCCCCAGCCACACTGGCAGATTTAAAATAGTCCCCAAGTTAGTGATCATTGTAAGACCTATGAAGCGGTTGTGGTGGCAGCAAAGAAACATTAAGTAAAGGTAAAGGTCCCTTGTGCAAGCACCGGGTCATTCCTGACCAATGGGGTGACGTCGCATCCCGACGTTTCCAAGGCAGACTTTGTTTTATGGGTGGTTTGCCAGTGCCTTCCCCAGTCATGTTCCCTTTACCCCCAGAAAGCTGGGTACCCATTTGACCGACCTCGGAAGGATGGAAGGCTGAGTCAACCTTGAGCCGGCTACCTGAAACCGACTTCCGTCGGGATTGAACTCAGGTCGTGAGCAGAGCTTTTGACTGCAGTACTGCTATGTATTTATTTTTATTGTTTCCATTTGTATACCGCTCTCACTCCCCAGCCAAAACTGGGATCAGGGTGGTTAACAAACCATTGCATAATAACAATAAAATCACAATAGCAAACACCCACAATGAAACATTAATTTAAATACATTAGATTAAAACCATCTAATGGCGCTCACCATCGGGTCATAGAGGCCACCGAAGGCCCAATAAGCAATCAAGGCCCCCACACATAGGTTGATGACAATCAAAATTATATTATTATATATTACTATTATATATTACACTATTATAGCGTCAGCTACTTCGCGTCCATCCCAATTGTTCAAGATAGATCAGCTGCCTAAATCTGAGCCTCATCTCCCAGGAACAAACAATTTGCTGTGATACTTTTGCCAACTCTTTTGCTGATACAGTATCGAGAATATGCTCTGACCTGGATGTCAGTGGTAACATAAGGGACACCAGAAGACAGGGCTAATACACCACCTGGTCTATTCATGGAACATTTTGTCCCAGATTCTGTGATGGATGTTGACAAGATCCTGGGATCAGTGAAGGCCACTTCTTGCACCCTGGATCCTTGCCCATCCTGGCTGCTAAAATCATGTAAGGACCACATCAACAAACCCTTAGTATCATCATCATCATCATCATCATCATCATCATCATCATCATCATCATCATTCCTTTATTGGCATAAAAACATAATACAAAAAGGGTACAAAAGGAATGGAGATATTAAAAAGTGCCCTTTATGGCATAGTTAAAAGACAGTTACATCAAATAGCGCTGTTTGTTGATACTGCCATCTAATTAACAGTTTGGCGGGCTTTTAAAACAAACTTTAAAAACTGTGCCGCCGTCTCCAATATATGGGGCGAACGATTGTTCAATAAATAGGAAAAGTTAAAAGAATCTGAGACTTTCTGTCTATTAACCAACAGGGGGCTTAAAAGTTCGTTACAAGGTTCTCTGTAGAAACTACAATAAAATAAGACATGAGCAACCGATTCAGTACAATTGTTGCCACAAGGGCAGAGCCTGTCAGACAGAGGGATTTTCCGAAATCTGCCTTCAAGTAGTGCAGATGGCAAAACGTTAAATCTGGCCAGAGAAATGGCTCTACGTTGAGAAGGATCACACAGGTGAGATAAGTATGGGGAGGGCTGATAAACATCAAAAGGTACCCCCTTAGTATCTATTATAAATTAGTCACTAACTCTGGGCAACGTCCCTCAGCCACTCAAGAGCCAGTTATCCGTTTGCTGCTACAAAACAAAAAACAAACCATCCCTGGAGAAAAATGATGTGGCCAATTATCTCCCAATCTCTAATCTACCTTTTCTGGGCAAAATGATTGAGAGAGTAGTAGACCACCAACTCCAGGTCTTCTTGGAGAACTTATCTGTTCTAGACCCCTTTCAGTCTGGCTTCAGGCCAGGCTATGGGACATAGACAGCCCTGCTAGCTTGAGTTGATGACCTCCGCCTGAGTGTAAACAACAAAGGCCACCCCTCTCTGTTGCTCTTGTTGGACTTATTTACAGCCTTTGATACAGTAGACCAGGGCTCTTGAACTGGGTGCTCTGTGGGCACCCCAGTGCCTACTCACACCTTTCCTGGTACCCACCAAGTGTTTTTTTTAAAGTGAGTAGGGCCAGGAGCGGCACTTGCCCAGCAGGGCTTCTGATTGGCCACTGGACACCTGATTGGCTGGGTCCTTGCCCACCACCCTGTTTCAGGGTCAAAATTGTTGGAGACCCTTGCACTAGGCATCCTGTTGAGATGCCTAGAGGCAGGAGCAGGTGTTAGGAGATGTGTGGCGAACTAGTTCAAATCATTCCTCATGGATTGGACTCAAAGGGTTGCTAATGGAAACCAGTTATCATTAGTGTGGGGCCTTTCTTGTGGGGTTCCATAAAGCACAATTCTATCCTCCATGCTTTGCGATCTCTATGTAAAGCCCTTAGGACAAATCACTTGTAGTTTGGAGGTTAGCTGTCATCAACATGCTGGCGATACTCAGCTCCATATATCATTATCCAAATTTCCTGGTTATGTAGTAGAGGTCCTGAATCGCTGCCCGACTGTTCTCGTAGGGATGACCGGGAGGGAAACAGCCGTGCATAAAAGGCCGTTGACGCGGGCATGCTGGTTCCAAAGTTTTCCCAACTGCTCCAACAGAATAGAATGATAAATTGTATCAACAGTCTCAGACAGAAGGATTAAAAGTGATGCTAATGAATAAGCCTTGCTGAGCATGACAAAACTACCACACATGTATGCTTACAACAGGGATCTGGTCTCAGTTGTCAGTGCAGGTACTGTATACCTATTTAAAGAAGAAAATATTCAAGCCAACCTTCTATTAATCTCCCAGTATTGCTGCAGTGAACTGTATTCTTCTGTGTGGCAGTATTCTTCTGTGTGGCAGAGGCACAATTTGAGTTTGTGCAAGCATAATTAAAACAGGGCCAGTTTAATTAATTGATATGCTTGCCAGAGTTAAATTGTTCAGTGTTGTTCTTTCAAAATGACATTTTAATAAAGACATCAGCCAAGCCATTGACTACCATCAGGCCTCTTGCTTACCAATACATTGCAGCAGATGTTAATTTCCAGTTGCACAATTCTAGTGAATGTGGCCATTGTTTAACTGTCTTAATGAGAAGGCTTTTTGAGTTAAATGGGACCAGTTAAATACAAATGGGAACTTATTTTACCAATGGAGTTAATTACAATGTCAGATTAAAGTTGGATAAAGTGATTTGCATACAATGAGCATCTTCTAATCTATCCCCATAATGCGGCTGATTTGCTAATGTTTATATGCAGCTTGAAATAAAAGTTTTCAGTGGATTAGGCTGATTAATGGGATGAAAATGAGAGCTGTTGTGCCCCGTCGGATACAATTCATAGTAGCTCTTGAGGGTTCTTCTTACATTCTTTGTTAGGCATTAAGAGCCACTGTGGTGTAGTGATTAATGGGTCTGGGGGCCCATTGCAGATTGGACCTGCCTAGTGGCTACAATTTAGAAGGGAATGCCATCTTGTTTTATTATAATATGAAGTGTGGAATTTTAAAGTATGTTTTAATGTATGTTTTAGTTGATATTTTATTATTATGTTGTGACAAGCTCTGAGCCCGACTTGCTGGGAATGAGGGTGGGAGATTAGATAGATAGATAGATAGATAGATAGATAGACAGACAGACAGACAGACAGACAGACAGACAGACAGACAGACAGATAGATAGATAGATAGATAGATAGATAGATAGATAGATAGATAGATACTTTTGGATCTGGGAGACCCGGGTTCGAATCCCCACTTGTGTCATGGAAGCTCATTGGGTGACCTTGGGCCAGTCACACACTCTCAGCCTAACCTACCTCATAGGGTTGTTGTGAGGATAGAATGGAGGAGAGCAGAATAATGTAAGCTGCATTGGGTCCCCCTTAAGGGGGAAAGGTGGGGTATAAATGAATTAAATAAATAAGTGACAAAATGAAAGTGTAACTGTGATAGAGTAGTTAATGGCAATGGGCACAATCCACAGGATGATCTCCTTTTCTTTGAAAGGAACTGTGGCTGCACAAGAGCACTGCAGTGTGGGGCCTGAGCAAGAGAACATCCCGTTAGAGTATACCCAACTCCACCTTATCAGAATTAGCCATGAATTCGTGAAATGTCAGAATTTCGGATATGGTCCTTCGAGCTCCATATACCAGCACAAGAAGCTGTGAAGTACAGCAAAGATGGACGAGTCCAGACTCCAGCCACTCTGCTCTACTTGAAGTAAATCAAGCGAGGTAGTTTTCACTAACTGTTACAAATTACGAATTTAGTATCTTTAGAGCAACTGCACACTATTACAACATTTACGGTTGTATGCAGTTTTACCTTTCTGACTTACAAGCACTAATATATATGTGTTAGGGTTGCCAATTGCCCGGTGGTGGCGGGTAAACTACCGCCCATCCATCTGAGGGCTGGCGGGCACTGTGGGCATGCACGCAGACGCGGCGCACGGGTAACTTTTGGGTAAACCCAAAAGTGATGCGGACGCTCTAGCATCCTCGGCTAAAACTCTTTGGAAACCATAAGGTTTGGGCCAGGATCGCTAGAGTGTCCCCGTCACTTCCGGGTTAAACTGGTAGTGGCGTAGGTGCATCGCGTGCTAGCGCCACGGCCCCGCAAAGCTCCCGCCGGTGGAGCTGCGGGGCCTGGCAAACCTAATATATGTGTATACACACACACACACGCACACACATATGGGTATGGAGTATGGTTCTGGGTCACTGGGGGTGTGTGGGGGAGGTAGTTTGGAATTTCCTGCATTGTGCAGGGGGTTGGATTAGATGACCCTGGTGGTCCCTTCCAAATATAGATAGATAGATAGATAGATAGATAGATAGATAGATAGATAGATAGATAGATAGATAGATAGATAGATAGAGTTGGAAGGGACCACCAGGGTCATCTAGTCCAACCCCCTGCACAATGCAGGAAATTCCAAACTACCTCCCCCCCCACACATACATATATGTGTGTGTGTGTGTGTGTGTGTGTGTGTGTGTGTATATATATATATATATACACACACACACACACACACACACACATATGTATGTGTGTGGGGGGGAGGTAGTTTGGAATTTCCTGCATATATATATATATATATATATATATATATATATATATATACACACACACACACACACACACACACACACACTTTCCCCCAAAGATTATTATAAGTTATTGCCTTCTCCCAGAGACTTCTGTTTGCTATTTAAGAAATGACAGTAACAACTGTATCTGTCCTATCGGAAAATTTCCCAGGCCTTTGAAATAGACTTTCAGGAAGTTGTGTGCTCGCTTGTCTTCTTTTGGAATGGCCACTTCATAAGGAGACAGACAGAGTCTTAGATCCTGCCAACAGGGTGACCAAATAGAACATGCAGACTCATAACTGTAACTATGTTCACAGCAGTATCAGCTTGCGTTCTATAACTGGAACAGACAGATCAGATGACTTTTTGAGAACTATGCTAGCCCTTCTGTTTGGCTAGAACAGGATCTTCCTGCTGTTGAGAACTTAACAAAGACGCTTGTTTGCGTGAAGGCTCCTTCTCTGGGTTCAGGGGCTGGGGAGAAGAGGTATCCTGTTGCACAGGGTTTTATTTATTCCTTCCTCCAGTGGTCTGCACCATCTATTTTGACCTTGCTGTTCCCTGCAGACGACTGGGCAAATCAGCGCACTGATGCGGAGATGTTTGTAAGGCACTAATGTGCCAAATGAATGTATCACAACTCCCACACAAAACCTATGCAGCGCATCACCACCAGCCCTCAGAAATATCCCCAATCAAGGAAAAAAGGAAGATAGGAAAGATATCCCGATCCTAACGATTCCACTGGAGGGCCAGCATACAAAAATGCCATTAAATAAAACATTTTTTAAGTCAGGTGAATCTTGATCTGATGGGCCAGTTTTCATTGCCCCCTTGGGAGTTAAGGGATGAGATTCTCCTGGGTAAAGATTGAGACGGACTCTATTGTCAGTATTGATAATGTAGTTCTCAGCTGTTTATGAAACGGGAGACTAGGGGGTGGGAAGCCATAGGTCTACCTTCAAACTGAGACCTTCTGAAGATTCTTGGCCTAAATCCAGTGGCTCTGCCTTGTACTACAATCCTCAAAGTGTTTGGCTGCTACAAATCACATTAATTTCAATTGAATTTGCACAGATGAAATTGTAATTTGAGGGTGGGAATCTAGTTATTTCTGTCCTGGGAAGAGTATGTTCCCTGAGCTTTATACTGAAAAAACAGTTGCTATGCACATACTAGATTTGTCTCTCTCTTTTTTTTTTTTTTAGGTTTATCTGAACAGAAAGGTTAATGCTGACAAATTCCAGTATGTCCTCATTGGCTGGAAGGTGCAATCACACCAATTGTTTTCATGCATGCTACATTGTAGGTGTGCCTGAAACACATGAGCACCCACACTTTCCACCATAACCAAGGCAGTTTGGCTGCTTAGCTAGGTGAGCAAACAGGGCCTTTCTTCTGCTCAGAAAGAACTCCCAGGAAGCAGGAAGCATTTGAACCCCCGCCTCTTTACAAGCTGCTTTGTAATTGGCTGTGAGAGAAACCACATTTGTGTGTCCCACACTTTTCCTCATGCACTGGGATTTCACCTGGGTTGAGCTCAGGGGAGAGGGAAGAATCGGATTAACAGAGGAACAGAGGAACAGGACGTCCCAGGATTTGTGACTTGTGAGGGCTGGTAGCGAGGTCATCTTTAATAGATGGAAAACTCATGCATAACTCCAAGGAACAACCAAGACAGACCGGAAGCAAATGTGAGTGAAAGTACCCACTCATAAATGACCTAAGAAGTCCCTTATTCCCATCAAAATCTTGGTCTGACACTCCCCTCACATACTGGCTTTTCTAGCATTCAACCTACCCTGCCAATATACCTAAACTTTTAAAGATTTTATTTCATAGAGCCATAACTGCAAGCCCCTGCACTGACAGAGAAAGTTTCTAGGCAAGCCATCTATATGCTGTGCTCATTTCCTCTTTACAAGGCATTGTTAACGTGAAGGTACTTTGAAAAATGTAACCTCTCGACTTCAGAATGAAGTTACACAGTCTATCGTACGGCCTCACCACTCTGCTATCTCATGTCTACCTCCTTCTGCCCGTGTAGTCCGGGCCTTAGTGCTCTCTTCAACCACAGTCTCCAGGGAACATTGAGCGTCCACGGTCAATAGGCCCAATGCTTAAATATGTCTCCATCCCTCAGTGAATTACAAACTTAACTTGAGAAAGAGGGCAGTTCAAATATTGGTATTTTCACTGCATCGTTCTTTGATTTGGACTTTATTCTTGCTGCATTCTTCTTGTCGGAAGGCTCAGGGACCTATTAGCGCTGAATTAGATATCAGTGACAACCAGGCTGAATTACTCACTCCGAGGTTATTGTATGTATGATAACTAAAGGGCGCACAGAATGACCCTGAAGAATCTGTACTCTGAGCAAGTGTGGAGTCTGTCAAAAGTGAAGTTTAAAGACTCTCTCCCCAGCAGCCAGGTTTCTATAATGACCCTAGTAATGATCTTACATTTACAGAATGTCTTTCATCCTGGAGAAAACCTTGACAAATTGATTTCTGCAGTGTATATCTCCTTCTCCCAGCAGTCAAGTGCTTATACAGCAAGTTTTTTTTTCAGCACAAGAAATTCCACCAAATGGATCATGACATGCTGTGCAGAACAATGTGTGTAACCTAAAGGGAAAAGGTGAGCTGTAGGAGATCGCAAAGACTCATCAATGGCACTCACAGTACTCATCTTTCAAAATGCAGCACACAGAGTTCCCCAAGCATGGGCTCCGACTCTCCGAAAGAGCCACGTTTTGCAGGCCTGTGGTGAGGGGTGGCTGGAGCAAGTGCGGGGGCTCGTCAGGCTGGGCGTCAGGCTTTTCAGGGCCCTGGGGGGCAGCGGGGCTGGCAGGCACACCACGTTGAAATGGCAGCCAGCTGGGAGGCCGGGGAGTGATCTGCAACGTTGGTGGTTCTGGTGGGAACTTTCCTCCCCTGCCACTCCTTCCCCAGCCTACCCAGGGCCAATCAAGCCCCGGGGCTCTGGGGCAGGCCCTCCTCTGAACTGTGGACCTGAATGTTTCACTTAGGTAACCTACAGAAAATTTAAAGAGCCCTTTCCCGGCCCCCAGCTCGTTCGGCTTCTGAGTTCATAGAATCGTAGAATCACAGAGTTGGAAGGGACCACCAGGGCCATCAAGTCCAACCCTTGCACAATGCAGGAAATTCACTACTACATCCCCCCCCACGCCCCTAGTGACCAGATGATGGCCAAGATGCCCTCCCTCTCATCATCTGCCTAAGGTCACAGAATCAGCATTGCTGACAGATGGCCATCTAACCTCTTCTTAAAAACCTCCAGGGAAGGAGAGCTTACCACCTCCCGAGGAAGCCTGTTCCACTGAGGAACCGCTCTAACTGTTAGAAAATTCTTCCTAATGTCTAGACGGAAACTCTTTTGATTTAATTTCAACCTGTTGGTTCTGGTCCGACCTTCTTGAGCAACAGAAGACAACTCGGCACCCTCCTCTATATGACAGCCCTTCAAGTACTTGAACATGGTTATCATATCCCCCCTCAGTCTTCTCCTCTTCAGGCTAAACATACTCAGCTCCTTCAACCTTTCCTCATAGGACTTGGTCTCCAGACCCCTCACCATCTTTGTTGCCCTTCTCTGGACACGTTCCAGCTTGTCTACATCTTTCTTAAATTGTGGTGCCCAAAACTGAACACAGTACTCTAGTTGAGGTCTAACCAGAGTTGTCCCACCCTTTGTTTCAGCGGTTTGTTATTCATGTTCCGTTATCTCATCACAACTTTGGCGGTTTGGCATGGGGCCAAATCCAATTTGGGGGGAAAGATAGCCTGTGTGTCCCCTTTCCCCCCATTCTGGGGACTCCAATAAGGGATTTTGGGGGAGACCCAGATTGTGACATACCCAGTGGGGGGCTGTCAGGGACATAGCCAGTCGGGGGCTGTTTAAGGTGGCCTCCCGCCAAGTGGCAGGGGACCACACAGCAGGCTTCCATCCATGCGGGTCCCACGGACTGCCATCCCAGGCTATTCCCAGCAAGCAGGCTGGGGATAGAAGATGCATCGGTTGGCAGGCAGGTTGCCGATGCTTAGGATCACGATCCTATGCCATGCCAATGCCTGTAGCTGAAACCAATAAAAGTTGTGGCCATTTCCA
This sequence comes from Euleptes europaea, assembly GCF_029931775.1. Classification (NCBI taxonomy): domain Eukaryota; kingdom Metazoa; phylum Chordata; class Lepidosauria; order Squamata; family Sphaerodactylidae; genus Euleptes; species Euleptes europaea. Next base: position 25,172,647 of record NC_079318.1, read on the forward strand.
TCCAACAATGGTTCCTGAGTGTTTAATTGCATGCCAAGGTATTCTTTGCTAAGAAATTGGGGTTTGAAGTGCATTCCAAGAATGGGGAGGATAGGGTGCTGCTTAGGTAGGGAGCTCTAGGCACTTCCCAATCAAGTGCTAGGTCAGCAATTAATATTTATACGTTGGCTGTTGTCAAAGTGGAGTGTCTGTTTTGCAAGTACCGTATTTTTTGCTCTATAAGAAGCACCTGACCATAAGACACACCTAGTTTTTAAAGGAGGAAAAAGAAGAAAATTTTTTTTTTAAAGACCCGCTGGGTCTTTAAGAAAATATATTTCTCTTCTTTTTCCTCCTTTCCTTCTCTTTCCCCACCGCCCCCCTTCCCGGGACTCCCGGGAAGGGGGGCGGTGGTGGTTTAAACTGCTCTGCGCTGCCTGCCCAGAGCTCCCCCTCATTGGCAGTCTTCAAGCAGTGGCTGGACATACACTTGTCAGTGATGCTGTAGGCTGATTCTGCATTGAGCAGGGGGTTGGATTAGATGACCTGCATGGTCCCCTCCAACTCTATGATTCTATAACAGTCACTTCTCTCACCTGTTTCCCAAAAGGAAGACTATTTAAAAAGTCAGCCCAGAAAGGACTACATATGTTAGAGAGAAGGGACAAGTTGAAGGCTAGGGCAGAAGGTCCTGTATTAGGTAAACCTGCAGACAGAAGAGACAAACTTTTCACTGGACATTATTTCCTTTCAAAGAACAAAAGGTAAATGTGTCCTTTGTGCGCTAACTAATTTAAACCAGATGCAGAAATTCACAATTGCAGACAAAAAATTGGGAAGAGGAATGAACTGGATGTTCATGTTTAATTACACTCTTTACAACAACAAAACTTCACAATGATTTTAGAGAACATTAAACCAATCTGAGTGCCATCTGGAGCCATTCACCAATCCTGCATAAATCTTACAACATGCTATAGCTAATGGAATGCAACAGCAGTCTACCGACAGAAAGCCATTCCTCTTTTGTTCTTTCATAATATAAAGAAAGCTTTTGACAACTGTATCTGAAAGATTCAAAACCTCTAGGAAACTTTTTAGATATCATTGGATCTCTTTACCGGCCGGCAATAAGGCATGATTGACAAGGGGACGAGGGGGGATGTAGAGGCTTTGCCCCCTCCCCGCAATAGACAGCCCCTGCAGGGGGTGACAAAAGCAAATGATTTCTTGGTTTAGCTGGCAGGCAGGGCTGCAGAAGGAGACTGGGAGGGGTACGGAGCAGAGGCCAGCCCTCCCCACTCCACACACAACAGACAGCTCTCCAGCTTTGTGTGTGTGTGGGGTGGGGGGAATGTAGAAGCAGAGGCTGAAGGTTTTGCCCCAACAATTTAAAACAAACACATATCAAACCCCCAAAAATATGAGAGATCACTGATTATTAGGGTTGCCAACTGCCAGGTAGTAGCAGATCTCCTGCTAATACAACTGATCTCCAGCCAATAGAGATCAGATCACCTGGAGAAAAATGGCCGCTTTGGCAATTGGACTCTATGGCACTGAAGTCCCTCCCCTCCCCAAACTCTGCCCTCCTCAGGCTCCGCCCCAAAAATCTCCCGTCGGCAAAGAGGGACCTGGCAACCCTACTGATGATGGCCACCTCATCACTCTTTCTGTGAGATAATTACCAATTCGGGATCTCAGATCACTCAACTTACTTGGTTTAAAATTAAAGCACTAAGCAATTACACTTTCCCCTCATAAAAATAGTGCAGTCAGACTAGGATCTTGAAGACCAGGTTCAAATCTCCATGCTACCATGGAAGCTCATTGGGTGTCCTTGGGCCAGTCACTCCCTCTCTCTCTCAGTCCAACCTACCTCACATTGCCGTGAGGATAAAAGGGAGTAGGGGAGAATGATATTGTATGCATCTTTGAGTCCCCACTGGGGACAAAAGCAGAGTATAAATATGAAAAAAATGCAAATAAACACATCCCTCCAGCTCCTCCTTTTCCCCTCATCAAGTCACAGCTGACTTATGGTGATCCCGTATGGTTTTTAAGGCGAGAGGCCTTCAGAGGTGGTTAGCCATTGCTTCCTCTGTGTAGTGTCCCGGGTTTTCCTTTGTGGTCTCCCATCCAGGGCTGAACCTGCTTAGTTTTGGAGACTGGGCTAGCCTCAGCTATCCAGGTCAAGCTATCCCTACTCCTCTTAGCCCCATGTAACACAAGTGGGAGGCCGATTTTCAAAATAAAAGTTGAGCCCATGGGCAACATTCCCCCCCCCCCATTTAAGTAACAATCCGCAAGTCACTTTGGATGGGAAAAAATGTAGAAATCAACCAGGAGCTATCATATAAAAGTGGGAGAATATACCTTCCCCCATTGGCACACTTTGTTTTCATTTTAAAAAAGAATTCTTTGCTTGAGGATCTCGGGAGAGGAAGAATAACTCATTCATATACCAATTCATACTTCCCTGTACAAATTGAGTGTTTCTATTGCCCTTGAAATAGGGTCACTTTCTCCTACAAGCCTGAACATTGGAAGGAAGAATCCTTTCTATATTCTAATCAGGTGGGAAACAAAAATGTCACAAGCAGAAACGTATCTTTCACTGAAAACATAAGAGAACTGAGAGCAGCAGAGGAGGCAAGGAATCCAAAGAGGTGTCATTCCTAACCAAAAAAAAATAAAAGACTTAAGTCAACATGAGTATAACCCAAATAAAAATTTTGTGCACATCCCTACTTGTCTTTATTCCCCAGTGTAGCTAGTTGCAACTTCAGACAATGTTCTGCAATACCTCTTCCAAAGCAGCTTCAGGTGCTTACGTGGCTACTTTTAAAAAATTAGGTTAGCTGATCCTGCATCTTCCACGTCCCTTGTAGCTGGGTGCTCAGAAGTAGGCCTGTATCTCATGATAAGGCTAGAAAACTAGTCTCACTTTTATTATAATAAAGTGGGGCCTCCCCCTACCAATATGGTTCTGAGGCATGGAAATCAAGTGAGTTCACTCCTCTGCCTTCCCTCGGGCCTATGGTAGAAAACTGACAATCTTCAGTGGAGTCATGGCATAATATTTTTCCAGAAAGGAAGCTTGAGACCAAATATTTATTTTTACAATCTAACATGTAAAAGATCTTCCTTGAGGTGACCCAGCACAGCCACACTGGTAGCCAGAATGCATCAACAGTCATGAAGGGCTTTTCAGCCAGTGCGTTCTGAGCAATAGTGAAGTGCTTGTTACTCACTGGCTGCATGTGATCTAGATCTCTTTTCTAGCAGTAGCAATTCTCCTCCAGGGACATCACATGAGCCCCAGCCCTTGAATCATAATTTCATGTAAATAGCTTGGAAAAGCCCTAAATGTCTACTCTGCTAGCTGTACACTCACAGTGTTCCCTGTTTAGGGTATATTGTTATTCTTGTTAAGGGTAGGGGGTTGTCATTCCCTTTGACACCCTCCCTTTGCACTTCTTTTCCTCCCAGGCCAGGCTTGTCATTCAGTTCTTGCTTCATTTATTTCCCACTCAATCCACAGTCACACCACTGATTTCCCACTTGTCTTCCTGTTGTTTTGCTGCCATTGTGACCCAGAATCATGTCATCTCATTGATTCTCTTCCCACTAAAGATTTGTGGTGTGGGAAAGGTAATTTTGCTTATGCTCATTTCATTCAACCTCTTTCTCCGAATTCTAGCTGCGACCCCTTCAAGCAGAATGAATACATTTCTTTATGTGTGTGAAATAAACACGAGTAATGATAAGGCTTTGACCCTAGAAGCTAAAATGAGGTTATCGTATTTTGGTCACATCATGAGATGACAAGCGTCACTGGAAAAGACAGTCATGCTAGGAAAAGTGGAGGGCAGCAGGAAAAGAGGAAGACCCAACAAGAGATGGATTGACTCAATAAAGGAAGCCACAGTCTCAATTTGCAAGATCTGAGCAAGGCTGACAAAGGTAGGACATTTTGGAGGACTTTCATTCATAGGGTCGCCATGAGTCGGAAGCGACTTGACGGCACTTAATACACACAATGATAAGGCATCATTTCAATGGTGATTGTGTGAGCTGGAGCTTCTGATGTGTTCTGAAGACCACCATCATGTGCAGGATGGATGTGCTGCATGTAAATAATTATCATTATTTGGCTAGATCAGTGGTTCCCAAACTTTTCGGGCCACCGCCCCCTTGGTTCCACAAACTCAACCCCAGCGCCCCCTACCCTAGCCAACAACCCAGTTGAAGGGGCCAACCTCTAGCGCCCCGTTACCCCCTTGCCTCTTAGTGCCCCCTAGGTAATTCCAGTGCCCCCAGGGGGTGGTACTGCCCACTTTGGGAACCACTGGGCTAGATTATGCGCCAGAGACTTGGGCTAGAGTCCGGGAGACCCAGAGTTCCAAGCTCTCACACAACCCTACCCACCACATATTTTTGAGGTAGGGATATGACTCAGGTGGAGCATCTGCTTTGCATGCAGAAGGTCCAAGTTTCAATACTCTACACTTCCACTAAAAAAAAAAAAAAAGGAATCTGGAAGTAGGTGATGTGAAAGGCCACTGCCTGAGACCCGGAAGGGCTGCAGCTACTTAGATAGGGTTGCCAGCTCTGGGTTGGGAAATACCTGGAGATTTTTGGGCTGGAGGCTGAGGAAGGCAGGGTTTTGGGAGGGACTTCAAAGCCATAGAGTCCAATTGCCAAAGAGGCCATTTTCTCCAGGTGAACTGATCTCTATCTGCTGGAGATCAGTTGCAATAGCAATAGCTAGTCCCTGGAGGCTGGCAACCCTATAGAGTTGAGATTACTCACCTGATAGACCTATGGTCTAGCTCAATATAAGGCAGCTTAATCAGTGTTTATGTGTGGCTCGCCTTTACAATCATCTGTTAGGACTCAATGCCCTGTTCTTTTCTAGGGTTGCCATGCCCCTCTTCGCCATCGGCGGGAAGGTTTTTGGGGCGGAGCCTGAAGAGGGTGGGGTTTGGGGAGGGACTTCAATGCCATAGAGTCCAATTACCAAAGCAGCCATTTTCTCCAGGTGAACTGATCTCTATCGGCTGGAGATCAGTTGCAATAGCAGATCTCCAGCTAGTACTTGGGAGGCTGGCAACCCTATTCTTTTCTCCATTCAGTTTAGCACGCCTCCAACTTGGCAGCCTCTACAGCTGCAGAGAAGGGTCTCGTTTCGTTTTTAAAACCAAAAGTCGAGTGAGGCTTTTTGGGGTTGCCTTCTGGCCAAAAAAAAAGGGGGGGGGCTCTGCGGGTGTTTGACCCAACACAAAGATCTGCAATAGTAGAAAAGAGCAAGAGTCCAGTAGCACCTTAAAGACTAACAAAAATATTTTCTGGCAGGGTATGAGCTTTCGTGAGCCACAGCTCACTTCTTCAGATAGGTATCTGAAGAAGCGAGCTGTGGCTCACGAAAGCTCATACCCTGCCAGAAAATAGGTATCTGAAGAAGTGAGCTGTGGCTCACGAAAGCTCCTACCCTGCCAGAAAATATTTTAGTCAAAAAGGGCAAGAGTCCAGTAGCACCTTAAAGACTAACAAAAATATTTTCTGGTAGGGTATGAGCTTTCGTGAGCCACGGCTCACTTCTTCATTTAGAAAATATTTTTGTTAGTTTTTAAGGTGCTACTGGACTCTTGCTCTTCATGGAAGGTTTTGCCTTGGATTTGTCACTCTATAGATGCACATTTTCCCCCATCTGAATTCTCAAAACTCTGCATGGCTGTTGGATGTAAATATACACTTTTTTTTGTGACCAGATTTATTATTAAAAACATAAAATAAAAAAAAAACTGTCCTTCATGGCGGCTTATTGTTGAGTTTTGAGGATACGGATGGGGGGAAAGTGCATCTAAAGAGTGGCAAATCCAAGGCAAAACCTTCCATGAAGGTTTTGCCTTGGATTCGCCACTGGGAAAGATCTGCAAAAACTCGTCTTGCCAAAAGTGAGACGAGCCGGGTTTTTTATTTATTTATTTATTTTATTTTATTTTGCAATAGGTCTGCAGCAAGAGAACCCCGGGGGAAGTGCGCCCTCCCCGGCGGGAGGGACAGCTGCGAGGCCGGCGCTGCAGACGCCGCCCGCGTTTTCCCAGCACCGCCTCCCCGCCGCCGCCTCCTTTTGCAAGCGGGCTGCAGGGATCCGAGCCAAAGGGGGGGGGGGAAGAGCTCCCTCTAGACCGGCCTCCTTCTCCCCCCTTCGGGCTCCCCCAGCATGGCCAAGCACGTGCTGCTCACGGGACCGCCAGGTAAGCCGCCTCCCCCGAAAGAGCTCCCAAGGCCCAGCCGGCTGGAAGCGGAGCAACCGGGCCGTGCAAAGGCAGGACGTCGGGCGGACCCGCACGGGCGCTCGAGCCTCCTTTCTTCCCTGTTGCAGCCAGGAAACGGTTTGGGGCTGAAGACCAGGTTTGAAACGGCCGTCCCCCACCTTTTCCCCAAAAAGTGTGCTTTTGGGATAGTCCCTACTATTGGACTTTTTGAAGAAAATACAGCATTTACTTGAAAGGACAGGGCGATTGGTGCATTGAGACTGCACTTTACTTAGATCGCTGGTTCCCAACCAGGGGTCTGTGGACCCCCAGGGGTCCGCGAGAACTAAATTAAGGTCCGTGAAACAAAGTTACAAACCCATAATAAATTAATATTTTCAATTAAAAGTTCTCTATTATAAAAATATGTACTCAAATATTATTCTAAGTTTAATGCTTAACTAACAGTTATGATTAAAGTTTATTTTCAAATTGTCGGAATTTTTATTTTGAACCTTGGGGTCCCTGCACCGAACAAAAAAGTCCTAGTGGTCCCTGGTCAAAAAAAGGTTGGGAACCACTGACTTAGATTGTGCATACTGTATATAACTTTGATTGTTATAACTTTGTATATAACTTTGATGTATCTTTCACTATTGTATTGTTGATGTTACATGTGTAAGCACCAATAAGAATAACATACCACACCCTCATTAGCACATTATCTTGATACTTACAGGACAATGGTTAGCACCATTACCTTTGATACTTTTTGCAGGACAATGATTCAGCTCAAACCCAACCTCTTTCTGACTATATATTACTCTTCCTACACACTTGACACTGAGAGACACTGTCCTTCAGTGTTACTCCTCTGAAGATGCCGGCCACAGCTGCTGGCGAAATGTCAGGAAAGAAAATACCAAGACCACGGTCACACAGCCCGGATAACCTACGAGAACCAATGAACTCTGACCGTGAAAGCCTTCGACAATAACAAGAAGAAGTTTTTGCTACTTTTGTACTGGAGGCTCCGTTGCAGATTTTCTAACCGTTGGTATTGGCACGGAGGTGCCTATTTTGTATTGTCACCTCCAGGTAGCGGCAGAAGGTATCCTGCTATTTCAACTGATCTCCAGCCGATTGAGATCAGTTCACCTGGAGAAAGTGGCCGCTTTGGCAATGGGACTCTATGGCCTTGAAGTCCCTCCCCAAACCCTGCCCTCTTCAGGCTCCGCCCCCAAGATCTCCTGCCGGTTGCGGAGAGGGACCTGGCAACCCTACCTACCATGGGGTGATGTCGCATCCTAGGCAGACTATGTTTGCCAGTGCCTTCTCCAGTCATCTCCTCTTTACCCCCAGCAAGCTGGGTACTCATTTTATGGTCCTCGGAAGGATGGAAGGCTGAGTCAACCTTGAGCCGGCTACCTGAAACCAACCCCATAAACATAGACCATTTATGCATGGGAGGTTTTGCCTTGGATTTGCCGCTCTGTAGAATCATTTTCCCCATCCAAGTTCTCAAAACTCAAAAATAAGCCCCCTAGGCAGAGTTGAGAATTTGGATGGGGAAAATGTGCATCTACAGAGCGGCAAATCCAAAGCAAAACCTCCCATGCATAAATGGCCCTAAACTAATTTACAGGCCAAGCCTTGTTTACTCAGATGTAAGCGTCGTGGCACCCAGTGAGACTTACTCGCCAGTAATTGCTTGGATTGCGCTTGTACTTCCTTGGTTCCAAATAAACATGGCGGTGCAGAAAATCATTTGGATCGGCCTGGTTGTGAGAAGGACTTTTATTTATTGTTATATAACAACACTTAAACAGCAATTTATATTTACTGGCTAGAAAGAAGCCTGCAGCCAAATATATTGGCTGGTTATATCGAATTGCAATGTGAAATTGGCTCCCGCAGCCCTTATTGATTCTTGTCCCTTGTTGCTTTTTTCTCTCCCCGCCTCCCACCCGCAATTTTGCCACTAAAAATGCTCAGGAAAGAAACATTCACCCCATCCAACCCCATTCCATACATTTGTATGGCATTTGGGTTGAATGAGCTTCTTAGTGTCTCAGTATTGCAAAACAGGCTTCTTATTTTATTTTTGGATAGTAAAATAATCATAACAAATCTTAGTATTCCCCCCAGAGTATTATATATAAGTACAGTGCATTAAAGAAAGTCCCACTGGACTGCATAAGACCTGTTTTCTGAGTAAGCATACAGAGGATCAAGCTACACATGTCAGTTCACTTCAAATACTTGATTTTAACTCAGGTATGCTGTTATAGGATTATACTCACCCTGCTGTTCAGGGTAGGCATATGGAATTAAATGACAAAATAAATTTCATTTTTATTTTTTAAAACGTCCCCAAATATTATTTGACTGCTTTGTTAAAGTTTTTTAATGTTCTCATGGCTCAAACCTCATTTTTAAAGACGTCCCCAAATATTATTAAGACTGCTAAAGTTTTTAATGTTCTCGTGGCTCAAACCTCATTTTTTGGATCCTGACAGGTTTTGAAACAGCTACTGCCTCATCAGTTAAGTTGCAAGCGCCAGTGGTCCCCTTAATATTCAGATTGTGTAGCTTAATCTTTTTTAAAAAATGATTTAGTATGTCCAATTTAAGTAATGTACCATTATGGGACAATTATCATTGTCCTCCTATTTTGTAGGAATAAATTAGGTTCCTGAGGGTTTAAGTGGTAAACCGACCAAACAGAGTCATTTGTCAATGGATGTTAATATGATTGTGTAGGATGACAGGATTAGAGTTGGGAGGGCAGTGGTGGCTATATTAATAGGCAAACACTTTTTATTGCGTAGCGTCCGTCTGTTGCGGAAATTGAGACGATGGACCTCATTTATCACCTATAAGGAAGTTCTTTTTTAATATTTGTTTTTATTTTATAATCAAAAGGGTACAGAAGGGGGAAAAAGGGAAAGGGAAAAAATAAAGATGTCCAACATACAATAAAAAAACAAGGATTCAGAAACAAATCAAGCAGACTACATTACCCTGCTTTTCTACACTGTTTTACGATCGAATGATTGCCTAAGTTGAAAAAAGAAAAAATATTTGGGCAAGCTAAATATATAACATCTGAAAATACTCACCTTTTATATCTATCAAGCATATTTACTGTAATAGCTCTGCGTCGAAGTAGTTATCTAGATCTGAAATTAAGATACAATTGCCATTAGCTAATATCTACTTTCTTATAGGGAAGTTCTAAATACATCAGTCTGCAAAATGCTTACGCAGGTATTCTTACACTTTTATAAAGTGTAAGAATATCTTTGAAAATGGATATTTGGGGATGCTTCCCAAAAAATATCAGTGCGTGTTTATGTAATTACTCAATACATTATTTGTTTGAGAAGTCTGAAGTACAAACAGTTCTTGTATGCAAAGGCTGCCCTTTCAGTCTCCACCAAGGCAAACGGTGGAGTATAGGAATATGTGCCAGATAGATTAGGATTTTTATGTTGTGAATGTCCCTGTTCCCACCCTGTATGTCTGTGGCTGATGAGAGGTTGTGAAGACTTGCAATGTCACAGTCCTGATTATATGGTAAAATCTTCTATTTCTAGTGTCATGTGCAGGCCGCTGCAGGAACCCCATTTGGCTACACCAGCATCATACTACATTGGAACTATAATGTGTATTTTAGGAGAGAGGTCTATAAAAACTAGAAATAAGTTTTTACTGCCTTACTATTTTAGAGTTTACATCTCATTGCTACTGAAAGTGTGGCATAGCAAAGACTCTCTTTGTTACAGGAATTGGAAAAACCACATTGATCCAGAAAACCATTGAAGTTTTGAGACCGTCCGTTGGCCCTATTGATGGATTTTACACAGAAGAAGTGAGAGAAGGTGGCCGGAGAATAGGATTTGATGTTGTCACTCTAAGCGGAAGAAGAGGAGTTTTATCTAGGATTGGGTACTAATGTTTTAAAAGATACACTGTGGCATCTCACTTCCAAAGCATTTGGCACAAATGCCCTTTTGTGACCACTGCGCTCTAAATCCTAAGTCTGTTGGGGTTGGCTGAAGTGGTAAAACCGTGACCATCATGTAGTAAGAAAATGTCTTGTAACCAAGCAAAATATTGGAGCATGCAATCAAATGAGAAGTGGAAGTAGTAGTAGTCACCGTTCACTATAAGTATGTATGACTTAGAAAATCAACACTATACTCCTAATTATGCCGTCTTGTGGACCCTGATAGGGTGGAAAGGTGGCATAAAATGTTTCCAATCAGTCCAAATTAAGAATTATGGCAACCTTCCAGAGCAATTAAAGGACCACTTGGGTGAATCCAATGCCCCGACTGACTACTCCATTGCTGTCACCTGTTGTGGTCGTATATCATTCCAATCTATCATATTTCATAATAATACTGTGCAAGGATTAATGTCTTGCAAGTATTGGGATACTAGCAGCTACCTGGAGCAGCAAAGAAAAGTATGGAGATATTAGCAGGGAAAGGGAAGAAGAAGGGTCTTGGCATGCCCAGTGGAGAACTGGTGTGCTTCCCTGTTGAGAAACCCTATCCGAAGTGTTAATTGTTTCTGCTGTTTGTGGTATTTAATTTTTAATATTTTCTTCCTTTCTTTAGCTCTAGCTCCTCAGTGACAAGGCATGAATACCGTGTTGGCCAATATGTAGTAGACCTAGCTTCATTTGAACAGTTGGTTCTTCCTTTGTTGAGATACGTGAGTAGCTTATTTAAGTTTTTGGTGAGCGACTTGTGATCTGATGTTGTCATTGAAATATAAATGTAATATTTCGCATTCCTTCAGGGGCTCTTTGTGATGTAGCGGCTCTTTGGTTTAAAGCAGAAGTTCTCCAACTACCTGAGGGACCCCATTTTTGTTTAAACATTTTCATGGGCTCTCCCCCCCGCCCAAGTCCTTCTTACACTGGCACCTGCCATGTGGCAGACAGCTGCTTTTCAAAATGTGTGGCAAGCAGTACACATCTCATGGATGCTTCTGTCTCCCAGTGTTTCCTGTGTTAACACTTTAAAAGCAAGTTTAAGTCCGATGTTTGTGTTGTTTGCTCATGACCTACAAGGTCAGGTCTCAGGCGACAGCTGACTTTATATAGGGCTACAAATTCAAAAGGTCCTGACTGAAGTTCTGATCAGTCACCCATTGATTGGAAGAGACTTTGCGCCAGAGACCGAACGAAACTGCCTTATTGGTTAATAACTTCGAGCCAGAGGCCAGCTGAATAGGGGAGGAAAGGGGCTTGGGGAAAAAAACATTCAGAGCTGCTTGCAGACCAGTGTCTCGCACACACTTCAGTGTTCAATGAAAAATTGCAATTGGCTGTTGAACACCCTTGTAACTCTGTGATATCCTTCGCATTGGAAAACTGAAAACCAATTCAGTTTTGTGTCTGATGTAACTATGATGACAGTACTGGGATTCTACCTCCTTGATACCACTCTGCCTATTGGAGTTCCTGGTGCTGATCTATTGGATTTTATTTCATGCATGAATTTCTGTGCTGGATCCCAGCAGCCAAGCAGTGCATTTTCTGACTAGTACTCTGAGTCATCTGTAAGTTAGGTGGCTGCAGGTAATTGCGGCTCTGTCAATTCAATTCAATTCAGTTCAAAAACCTTTATTGGCATAACAAATCGTACAAGGTATTCCAGAATTTGACAAATGATAAAAACATCAATATAGAAATCTGTAGCAATAGATATGAATAAAATGAGGTATGCCGGAGTACAGTGAATATAAGGTATATATAGAAAATGAGTGTCTACAAGTAACTGGAATAGCAGCTATTATATTTTTTGTTTGATTTTTATCAGAGCTTGCTTCAAAAACATGGCTACTATTTCTGTAGTTTCTGGATCATACCTGTTCAGTAAAAGTCTAAACAAAGAGTGGGGGGAAGAGTTCCTATCCAAAATTGATGGCATTAAAAATTTAGTACGTAGGTCCGCTAGCATTTCACATTCCAATAAAATATGATAAATGGAGTCTATCTGATTAAAGCCACAGCCACAAATTCTCTTTTCCAAATTCTCTTTACCACTAAATCTCCCGAATAAAACCGCCGATGGGAAGGCATTTTGTCTAGCTATCATAAAGGCCCTACGGAGGGAAGGATCACTTAAAAAGTAGAAGTAATCCTGGAGGAATCCAAAATTGGCAGAAAGACCCAATTTGGATGAAGAACAAGATAAAGGAGTTGCAGGCAGGATTGTTTGTCTTTCATGGTCAAGTAGTCTTTGCTTAATAACTCGGAAAATGGTTTGCCTGTCCAGCATCAATAAATTGTCTATATCTAATCCCAAGGTTTTCAATTTGTGTGGGATAAGCGTGAACCACTCTGTATCTGCAGCTTCTTTTAATAAAAAGGGAGTAAGACGATTTTCATTTGGAGAAAAATGAATCTTAATCCAGTATTTAAAAGTTAAGAGCCAAGCTTTGGTCTCTAAAGTCATCATTCCAGTTTCACTAAGGATAGATTGGAATGGGACGCAACTAGGAAGTCCTAGTATTTGGCGGAGGAAGGAAGTCTGTACATCTTCCAAATTTTTATTCAGTGCTTCTATCCAGACAGGTATTCCATACAGTAGTTGCGCCAAAATCTTAACTGTAAAAACATGAATAGCTGCAGGTACATATTGGTTCCCTTTTAAGTAAAAAAATCGTTTAATCTGTGATGCTGAATATTTAGCTAAGTTGATGACATTATTTCTGTGATTTGTCCAAGTTAAATTGTAGTTAAAAGTGAGACCCAAATATTTAAAAGTCTTGACCTGCTCTATTGGTACATTGTCGATGGACCATTTTGAAAGATGCCAGCTTTTGGTGAAAACTAGAATTTTTGTTTTGGCATAATTAATTTGCAATTTGTTACGTTTACAATAATTGGCGAACAGTTGTAGGTGTCTTAATAAGCCGACCCTTGTAAAAGATAAAATAGCGGCGTCATCAGCGTAAAGTAACAGTGGAATTTTCAGGTTTCCAATCTTAGGGGAATGACCATCAATTGAGTTAAAAATCTTTGGAAGATCAGCTAAAAATAGATTAAAAAGATGCGGGGCTAAAACGCAGCCTTGTTTCACTGTTTTTGAGGTGGGAATTTTGGGTGTTAAGTGGCCTTCATCCGAGAATTTGACCTGGCAAAAGGTACCTGTGTGGAGTTGTTTAATGAGATATAGAAGGCGGGGGTCTATGTTCAGGGACTCTAATTTGTTCCAGAGAAGGTTCCGATCAATTGAATCAATAGCTCCTTTTAAATCTATAAAAGCAACATATAACGTTTTTGTGCCCGATTTCATATATTTTTTTGCTAGACAAGATAAAAGGAGACAGTGGTCCACTGTGGAACATCCTTTTATAAATCCAATTTGTTCAGGGCCAATGATTTTATTATCCTGTATCCATTTAACTAGTCGTTGTTCTAGATATTTAGCATAGATTTTAGATATAATGTTCAAGAGGCTGATTGGGCGATAATTTTCGGGACAGTCTAATCCTCCTTTTTTATAGATTGGTATTATTATTGCACTTAGCCAATCTTCAGGAATACAGCCAAAATTGTTGATGGTAGTAAATAGCTTTGCTAGTGGATCTGTCCACCAGTCTGCATTTTTTTTTAAATTTTTAATTTTTTAATGCTTTTTATAATAAAACATACAAACACAAAAAAAGAAAAAAATATAATGGTAGTGAAATCATAATACAACAACAACAACAACAAAAAACCAACATACCGTAAAATATATAAAACATATACAGAGCACTGATTCACTGCTAATACAATATTCTTTTCTCTTTATAAACCCTATAGTGCCCTAAAACCCAAGTCTGCATTTTTTTTAAAGAGTTCTGGAGGCAGCGCGTCCAAACCTGGAGACTTCCCAGATTTTAATTTCAAAATTATATCTTTTAAATCCTCTGATCTCACTGGTTCCCATGAAGGGTAAAGAGAGTCAGTAAGGGCGGCTGGGATTATATTGGTTTGTGGAGGGCAATCATTATCCGCATAGATGGAACCAAAGTAATCCATCCAGGTTTGGGGGGAAATAGTTGACGCTGGTGGGTTTTGATCTTTATTGATGTTACTGGAAAGCATCCTCCAAAATAGTTTGCGGTTATTTGTGGTAAAGGCTCAATATAGTTGGTTCCATTCGTTTTGGAAGAATATCTCTTTTTCCGAATCAGCTCTCAAAAAGCTTTTTTTTGCATTTGGTATTCGGCATAGTGATCAAGGTCCCTTGACATACACTAGTCATGAAATATGGTCCTCAACTATTTTCTTGGTTAAACAGTCGGTGTCAAACCAGGAATGAGTTCTAGGTCTTGAACAATTTATGGGAGCAGCTTTAGATTTACATTGGTTAATTATTTGTAAATAAATTGAAATAGTTTCTTCAGGAATAATTGCATTCATTATTTTCTCTCTCAGCGCAGTTAGTGTCTCAGAGTATAGTAAGGAAAACATTGCTGTCTCATTTGCAATGGACCATGTGATCCGTTTCAGTTTTTCTCCTCCCTGTTCGTCGCTTCGTTTATCGTTATAGTTTTTCCCTTGGGTAAGATCGATAAATATTTCTAAGGGAAGGTAGTCACTCTCAGTGCGATATGCTAAATTTGCACTTTTCACATTTTTTAATATTTCAAGGGAGCATAGTCCATAATCGATCGCAGCCAGTAGGAGCCCTGAAAGTGTATTCAACTGAGTTGGGAAATTGACCAAGGCCATTTAGAATAATAACATTTTGAGCTATGCAGAATTCATAGAGTCTAAGGCCAGCTCTGTTAATTATTTTATCTTTAGACAAGCGAGTAAAGGTCAAAGGCCAGGGTAAAGGGTCGTTCTCATCATAGCCCAGCTGAGAAATTATTTTATTGAGGTTGTTGCCTGAGCGAGAATTGAAATCATCAGCTATAACAAAGACTGCTGTTGGATGTCTTTTAGATAAAGATGTAACGAACTCAGAGAGGGAATCCCACTGAGCAAGGATTTCGTTAGTTGATGGAAGGTAGACATTAATTATGATTAATTGAATCTTAGGGAAAGTTAAGCCGATAGCTTGGGCAATAGAAGCACAGGGTCCGAGATCCAAGGGTATACAATTGCAGGTTAGTTTGAATAATATGGAAAGACCACCTTTGCATCTACCCTTCTGCCTGGGTTTAGTAGCTAGGAGGTTGAATGACTTGAAGCCTTTTAAATTCACGTCCGTTTCTGACCATGTCTCTTGTAAAAGGATACAATTAAATGAGGTTAAGTAGTCTGTGAAGTCTTGGTCTCCGCATTTACTTTTCCATCCTGCTATATTCCATGAAATGATAGAAAAGTTCTTCCCATTTCCTACTTCAGATAGTCAGTCCTCTGTTTTTGAATATTGTAGGGGAGAGGTGGTAACAGTCGGGCTACGGTCATCTGGTGTATCCGATGGGCCACATGGATTATTAAGCGGAGTAAGAGGTACTTGATTTATATAAATGTGTTGGCTTTTATAGGGGGTTGATGACAATCCCCTTCTACTGTTGCTTTTTCAGCATCTTTCAGTTCTTGAGAAAGAGGTTTGATATGGTCTGAGGTTTGTTCATCTCTGTTGCAGAAAATAGTTGTAAAGAGAATTGGGGGGTCAATTTCTATTTCCTCCCGTATTGCTGTTTCATAAATGTTAACATTGATGGGAGTTTTTTGGGGGCTAGGTTGGTATTTATTGGTGGTTTGGACTTCTTCCCTTTCTTGCGAGTTGTCCTCTTTATAGGGTGAGGTCGGTGTTATTTTTGAAGGTCCGCTATTTCCATTCGTATTTGAATAGTATGATGATTCTAGGGGCGGAATCGAGGACTGTGTAGTGGAGGGGCTACTTGATAAATATTCTCCCTGAATTTCCATTTCTGACGTATTTGCTTCAGGCTTGTCAGTAATTAAATGGTTGCAGAGGGTTTGGCTGGTTGTTTTATCTATATTATCAGGCCCCTGGCGTTCCATTTCTGGTGTTTTTTGCTTATTAATTGTTTTAGTTGTTATCACAAGGTCAGTTGGTATTTCCCCATCTCTCCTTTTCAGAAGTGTTTCCAGTAGCTGTGAAGGCTCCCTTAAGTGGATGTTTAGTTCTTAGTTTGAATAGGGGAGGGCAGATACTATCTTTAAAAACTCTTGTTATAAAAAATTGGTATTTTATTAGGGAGTCTCTTCTACTCATAAGCAGAGATGTCGTCCAATTTGATCGGAAGGTGATCAGGAGTCGTTTATAGAAGTTCTTGCTGGGGAGTCAATATAATTCCTGAATCTCACCCTCCCTGAGACCACCCTGGATTATTTCTTTTAAAGAGTTCAGTACCGCCCTTTCGTTATTCCATCGGCCGTGGTTTGCTGCATGGTTCCCAATAAGGAAGGCTAATTGGTTCCTTTGTGATCTGCGGCTGTTTCTGTCATTCTCAGTTCATTCATTGATTATAAGGGGTCGTTGGGAAGGGTTTGTTTTTCGTTCCGTATTCATATAGCAGGATTTGTTTGTCGCCTTTCCCAGGGAGTTACTTTTTCCTGTCTTGTCTCTCCCTTCTCCTTGGCAGTCCGTCCTAGTAGTTTTTATCACAGTCTTTAAGTCCTTTAGTTCATCTAACTTCAAGTTAATTTGGTCGATTTTCGTATAAAGGTTAACTATGGTTTCTGTTATAAGGGATGTCTGCTTTATGAGGATATCCGGGTCACTTGGCTGCTTTTCAATTCTCTGATTACATTCCTCCTCCGCACCTGCAATGGTGGTAATTCTTGAAGTATCAAGTGTAGCATTCTCACCTTCAAGAGGGGTGGGGGTTTGTTCTAGCACTGCATATTTGTTGCTAAGTGGTATAGGAGTAGATTCCCGGTTCTTTTCTTTCCAGTAGTAATCTAACTTCAGCTGCTTTTCAGTTTTGTGACCTAGCTGCTCTGGAGAAGAGCGCTGTCGTTTCTTCGAGCTCATTTCCCCAGAGGTGAAATAAACGGTTTTGCCAATTATATTTACTCACGTTTGGTCTTGAGGGATATTTATAGGGTAGGAGGTAGGAAACAAGCTTCACTGGCCGAGCAGGTTAGTAAATAAAGTTAAGAACTTGTCATCCACCGCTCTTCTCCTGCTCTTCTCCCACGTCTTCCATGAGATGTGTATTGTTGCGTCTTCCATAGGATGTGTATTGTCGCGGCTCTGTCTGCTCCCGCTCTCTGGAAAAGGAGAGGTCTGTTTCCACCCCTTCCCCTGATGGCAATGTCTCTCCCCTCACTTCTAAACAACGGACTGTATGGACTCAAACCAGTACTATGAGTTGTACCCAGAAGTAAATGCATCAATTTATTGTGCTGCACTCAAGAAAAAATGATCCATTCTTCAAGCTTGGGATAAAAGTGGCACTGATTGATTTTAATGTTTTATGTTATGGCATGTGGTTTGTGTGTGGGTAAAAGATGTGCCATTGATTTGGGTTGAAGCTTTCAGAAACAGGAGGGAATTCAATTTCTGCTGTTATGAAACTCCTGTTGGATTGGTGTTGGTAGATTCAGAATTTGACTGGTTTATGTAATGCATGAAGGAAATGATTGGTCAGTCCAGAGTTGGTTGTTAGAGACTTGAAGGAACTTCTGAGAGAAAGGAAGAAGGAACTGCAGTCTGAATATCAGAGTCTTGAAGAAATTGTTATAGGAAGAGACATTTATATTTATTATTTACGTTTTGTTTTGAATAAACCATGGTTTAGTCATACTTTGTAGTTTCCAATAAAGTTTATCCGAGTGTTGCCTGCAAGTGGGATTTGATATGTTCGGTCCTCCTGTAGCACATCTGTTAATGTCCTCCTCAATGCAGGAACATTTAATAAAATCAAATGGATTCCCCTGTTCGACTTGAGGGTATATGGTAAATAGAGAAGTATCTCAAGATGTGTTAGGAAGGATCCAGGAGGAAGTTCAGTCTCTGTCTCAGAGAATTGCCACAGAGTCAACTTATTTTCCATTAGCACCTGTCAAAACTTCTTATTGTAGACTCTTGAGATACATAGAACAAGGTAGATACTGAAAAAATGGAACAGTTGCTCAGAGAAACAGAATAAACATCCAGTGCTATATCGAACACTCTGACTGAGATATTTACACATGCAGTGTTGTTTGCTGGATGGGATGGCACCTTTCTTGATTTTAAGCTAGTTAATAACTAGTTAACAACTAGTTAAAGATAGTTAATAACTGACATTCTTAGAAAAAAAGCTTTTCCCCTGTTTTGTGAAAAATTTAATTTTAAAAGAAATTGTTCTTTTGAAGTTGAGTTGTTGTTTTTTTAACTATACAGAATGATGACTTCATTCATCCATAAATGTGGTAAACTGTCTTGCTGAGCTTTTCAATCACATTTTATATATTTTCCTCTTAGGCTGATCTTGACAGCAGTGGAGTGAAAAAAGTCTGCGTAATTGACGAGATTGGAAAAATGGAACTCTTTAGCCAGCCCTTCACTCAAGCTGTCCGTCAAATTCTCAGTGGCTCAGGAACTGTGATACTTGGAACCATCCCAGTGCCCAAAGGAAAGCCTCTGGGGCTCGTGGAAGAGATCAGAAATAGGAAGGAGGTGAAGGTCTTCAGTGTAAGTCACTCAATGATCCGCTGAGGATGTTTTCGTCTTTAGTTCTACATGGCATCCGACACAGTTCTCATGACTACTTTCTGACATAAGATAGAGCCAGCATAGAGATAACCCCAATTCATGGCTGACATATTGTGATAGACCCTTGAGCTCACATGTCCCCTCCTCCTTGCATGGTCTTATCCTCCTCCCTCTGTGGCATAGCAGAGGTTGCCGTTGGGTCCAAACTGGGCAAAGCGTGATTTGCACAAACCAGGAAGGAAGGGAGGGAACGAGCAAAGAAGGAGAGTGTGAGGGAGTTTGCAAATCTAAGGCTTGTTCACATAAAACCGAACTGTATTCCTTTGGGTAGGTAGGGGAAGCTTTAATCTCATCCTGTCCTCATCATTCGCAGAATTATCCACTCCTGTAGCTGTTGTGATGCAAGCAGAGGTTTATGCTGCCACCCTCTGTGTAAAAGGTAAAGGTCCCCTGTGCAAGCACCGGGTCATTCCTGACCCATGGGGTGACGTCACGTCCCAACATTTACTAGGCAGACTATGTTTACAGGGTGGTTTGCCAGTGCCTTCCCCAGTCATCTTCCCTTTACCTCCAGCAAGCTGGGTACTCATTTTACCAACCTTGGAAGGATGGAAGGCTGAGTCAACCTTGAGCCGGCTACCTGAATCGAATCCAACTTCCGTCAGGATCGAACTCAGGTCGTGAGCAGAGCTTGGACTGCAGTACTGCAGTTTACCATTCTGCGCCACAGGGCTCTACCCTCTGTGAGGCAACCACAAAACCCTCCTCATTGAGGAGGAGAATCCTGTCAGGCTCAGTTGATAAGGCCTGGTCAAGTGATCGAACAAGTCGATGGTGTGTCCTCCTACTACACTCATGCTGAGAGTCCTGCATCTGTTCCTATACTGCACTGATGCGGCATGGAAGGGTGTGAGACTGGCCTTTTGATCCAGTTCTTGTTGAGCAGAATTTACGATTGTAATTGACTAAATTTCTGGTAATCTCAGCAGATTAAAACAGCCCCACACCTAGCAGTGCTGCAATTGCTGCCATAATTTACTTAGAAATGAAGTACGTGGATTAAAATTCATTGCCCCTGTTGAATGGATAGGCTTTGTGAAATCCTTGTCCTAGCGTTATTTCCACAAACATGGAATTCATTAAACCACTCTTGCAATATCCTAAATGGGTTTGTGGAAGCAAATGTGCAATTAATTATTTTATATTTTATCCTCCATTTTCTCCATTTGCTTTCAGTTATGACTCTTCTGGCACAAAAAAAGTGTTTTGAATTGTAGTCTCAGGCGATAGAGAGGAACTGTTCTCTTCAGTAGATTATTAATTGAATTGCTGGTGTAAAATAAAAGAAGATCTACATTGAACTCTGTTAAACAGCACCAGTTGCTGAATGGTTATAGTCAGAGACAACATTTATATAAACTAGAAGTGTGCAGCTCAAGAACTGGGTGCGTAGTTAATCAGTTTGTGAAATAACAGCTCCCATCCCTTGAATTGCTTCTTGATCCTTGTTGTTGAACCACATCCCCAGACTCTCTGATCTAGTAGTCATCTAGTAGTATGTCTTGTACCCCATTATTAGTAGCATCTGAGTCTTCAGAACACAGGAGAATTAATACCAGAGTTAAGGCCTAATATTTTGTATTTTAAACATTATTGCTTAGACTTTCCATTTGCATTTGAGTACTGGCCGCAAATGCCCAAGCATCTGGATCTCTTTCAGCTCTGTATACCACCTTCCATTGCATTGGTACTTAATGTTTGTTTGTAGTGCAAGACATTTTCATTTGTTTGTGTGCATAAGAGCTGTATTTCACATTTGTTTGTTACTGGCATCTGGTAACAACATGTCAAGTTCTCTTTGGATTAAGCCACATGAACCTAGAAATATCAGACATAAAGTCAATGCAGGTAAATGCCCAAGATGCTCTTGATTCATCTGTGTCAATTTATTTTGATGAAAGCATCAAAGAATATAGATTTATAGCACTACTTTTCCCCTACCTGCTTCCTTTTTCTTTTCCAAGCACAACAGAGACTCCATCTCCAGAATGATTTTGCAGGTTCACCTTTTCTTGGCCATTCCACCCCTCGGAAGGATTGTATGTGTAGTCTTTTGCTAGGGTCCTGTTTTTTTCTTTGGAGAAATGTCATGTAGTTATTATGCAGATCATGAATATTGTATAAAAGCAGGGAACCCACAAGGACTTGTAGGGGGGCATCTCATTTCCTCCTCCTCCAATATTTCCTCTTTCCTTTCCCTGAAAGCCCCCATATCCCCTCCTGTTTTCCTGCCGCCTTCTCTCCTTCCCACCCACCACACAGTCTACGTTTATCTGACCCCTTGTCTTCAGCTTCCCCTTCTTCCCTTTCCCTGGGGGGACACAGTTCTAGCTGCTGGGCTGGGCCAAGCCCAGTTGCTCTTTGGGGAATCCTCAAGGACTTGCAAGGGGCACCTCACTTTCCCCTGTACCCCCTCCCCACACAATTTCCTCTTTCTCTCCTCCTGGCGGCCCCCATATCCTCAACTTTCCTTGTATCTTTCCCACCCACGCACCCACCCACCTATTTTTTATCTGCACCCCTGTCTTTGGATATATTTATTATTTATTTACTTCATTTATATCCTGTCTCTCTTCACAATGGGGACCCACAGCAGCTTGCTTAATTCTCCTCTCCTCCGTTTTATCTTCATAACAACCCAGTGAGATAGGATAGGCTGAAAATGTATAACTGTCCCAAGGTCATCCAGTGGGCTTCGATGGCAGAGTGGGGGTTCAAACCTTGGTCGCCCAGATCCTAGTTTGAAATGCCAACTACTAGAGGATACTGACTTTGGTGGGGGTGGGTGCCATTCAACAGTAGCAAACAATCATTCCTTGGTGAGGCAATCAAGTTGTGTGGTATCAAGTTGCCCAGGAGTTGCTGCCAGGCCTGCTTCTGATAAACCCTCCTTCAAAGGTCAGAACAGCCCTAGAAAGGGTCCTGCCCCTGACAGAAACCAAGGCTTGAAGGTTGGCAATCCTATTATGGTTGCCTAGCAGTGACCACTGAGGGCATTCATTTCTTAAAGCTACAGGTGCTATTTCTATTATTTGGGGGGGGGGAGGTTAACTCCCCCCAGTGTTTTTTTGTTTTGTTGGGACTTCTCTCAGATTTGTAGATATATCTGTCTTGACTGTTCATGGCTCCAGTCTCTAGATTTAAGTAGGCACAGATCTGGCTACACTGAGAATTCAACACATTCGTATTTGCTGTTCTGTTGACATTGTGTTTGAATATTTTCACATCTGTAATAGCATGAACAATTCATCTGACCCTTTTGCTGTTAAGCAATTAAAAGCAATTAAGAATCCGTCAAGTATCTTGAAGTTGGTTGCTAAGGGACCTGAAAGAAATATTGTCCAATATAGAATTGTAATGCGAGATTTCTCATTCATGTTTTAAAGAAAAATTAGTGACTGAATATTCACATTCTCAGATTTTGTCCTAGTGACCAAGCACACACAAGTCAATATCTTGCCTGACAACTGTTTAAATCCCCTGAGCCTTGCATGTTAAACACCATTGTGATAAATGACAACCACTAATAATCCAAACTCTTTTTGTGCTGATACGTGTTCTTCTGATTTTTAGATTACAAGGGAGAACAGAGATAGCGTGTTGCAAGATGTTGTGACAGCTGTGCAGAATTGCCTAAAATGAGAAGTTCCTTGAAATCATACCCTCTCATGAACTCTTGACGGCTCAGCACACCTCTTCTTGATGTCTGTGGGACTTCATTGACTTAGACTATGCAGATAAGAGCAGTGCTATTTCACATCTACCTGCATATCTCACATTTACCTACCAATGCTTGCTGGTTAATATAAGACAATTAATCTTGGGCTCTGAAATCAGTTTCTTAAATTACTCTCTGTATTATATTTAATGAAAACCCAGACTCTGAGTTAAATGAACTTTGACCCACTTGAATGGTGAAAGAGAGGGCTTCCATTTCATCACAGCAGAGTTGGGCTCAGACCTTTCCCCCATATAGCAGGTAGTTTCGCAAACATTTCATAGGGGTGGGATCCTACCGCTCTCCTCAGCTAAGTGCAGAGCCTCCGGCAGAAGAGTTCTTCCGCTGAAATGCTCTGCATTTACCTGAATGACAGGATCCATTCCATTGTCTCTTCTCTCTGATACATCACAAACACAAGCTCTGTTCAAATTTGTGGTGGTTGTGTGCCTAGGCTGTCCATGGCATGCTCTTCATCACGAATATTGGTAATTAACGGTGGACAGACAAATCAGTTTGATTTACTTGTTGAGGTAAGTACAGTGCAAAGGATAGGGGCCACAGGCTCTGCAATTTTTTTGGTGTCATTTTTAGGCTGACGTTTCAAAGAAATTGGGCTAACTATTTTGCTTGTGTGGTGTCATGAGGATTGCGGCTTCTGGTTATTTCAGGTTTTCCAATAGCCCTTTTTGACTCAGTTTGCTTTTTATTTCTGAAGGGATTTCCTAGATTTCCGTTGCTCTATATTGGAAGGTATTTCCTATTCAGAAATTGATCTTTTCCTGTAACTTGGTTTGTCGTTTTATGGGTCATATTAAACAATCTGTGTCCCCTGCTGCTTAACAATATTTGTTTTCTCTTGTCGTCCCTTGTCTCACTTCCTGTTAATAAAGAAACTGTGACTGACTGTGACCCAGTTTGCATCATGCAGGGGTTATGAATGGCTTTCAGGAAAGCATTCACCACTTAATCAGTTTTGCATGTCATAAAAGCTAAATTCCCAGCCAGGTGTACATTTGTTTTCCTATCCTGCAAAGTATTCCTTGGCTTTAGCAAAAATCATAAAAGAATGGAGCCCCTTTCATTCTATACTCTTTGGTGTGTGAAGTATAACTACTGTAAAGTTAAAGCATTCCTTGACTGAAGGAATGTGGAAATTCCCATTGCTTTCAGAGCCATGTATTTTGGACACCAGGTTCTAATTAATCTACAATACAATTCTGTTGGATATATCTGTTCATGAGCCTACTGTGTAGCCCTGGCTAGCCTGGTCTCATCAGAGCTCAGAAACTAAGCAGGGTTGGCCATGGTTAGTACTTGGATGGGAGACCACCAAGGAAGACGAGGGTTGCTGCACAGTAGAAGGCAATGGCAGACCTCTGTGCTCATCTCTATCCTTGAAAACCCCATAGTGGGGGTCATCATAAATCACTTGTGACTTTACCTTACCTTCCAGTATTGCAGACTCCTTCATAAGTTGCCTGTAGGCTGGACAGAAATGAAGGGATTGCTTGTCCCATATGCTAGAGGCCAGGGCTTATTATAACTGCAGAAAACCTATGTATGACTATAACCCCATTCTGTACCCCATATGTTTCCCTCCTTTGGTCTCCACATTGAGACTGAGCCCTAAGTGAAAAACTGCTCAATTTTAAAGATTTGATGCAAAGGGTCTATCCACCTGTCATTTTTGATATGAAGAAAGGCTTTTCTGCAGATCCAGCTAACAAGAAGGTTGATTGTCTTTGGTTTTTCTGTTAGAGTTATTTTCTTGATTTTGAGTACATCATAACCTGTGATACATGAACACATCTGCTTCAGCGTCCTGCTAACACAACATGCCCTGTTTTACATGTTTTGTAATGTAGTGAGAAACTGGATTATTAAGATGAACCTCATGTTTACGATTAGTCTTAATAAGTTTCTCACTTCATTGTTGTTTTATGGGGCCTTATGTTGACAGTTGGGTATTATTTTGTGCCTGCATTTGGAAAAGCTCAAGAGCTCTGTGATAGGAAAGAAACAGTTGTTCTGGAAATGTTCAGTAAGGATGGCCTCTAGTGCAAACAGTATCTCTTGAAGGTCCTGATTACAATTTCGTTGCACCTGCTAATTTTAATTGGGATAACAGGAAGAGGATAATTTGCGCCTGGCCTTCTCTGTAAGCCTCAGACACAAGGCCATTTGGCATAAATGTCTGTTGCAATTCAAGTCAAAAAAGTAAACAAAAGGCTGCAATATTCAGCACGTGTCAGTCTTTTTTGATTGTACTCTTTGGATTTCTGAAGAAAGGATTAATTTGTAATGCTTAAACTTCTGCAATTTGGAGAGAAGTTAAAAAAGATACAAATTAGATCCCCTAATAGAAACCTATGATGAGAAAAGCCAATGTAAATACTATACAGGCATCAAGAATTCTAGTAATGCACTGAAATCAGGAAGCCATCAAATACAACATTCTTTAACTGTTTTTACTTTTGTGCCTGAGAGCACAGTTTGCTTAGCCTGAAAAAGAGAAGACTAAGAGGGGATATGATAACCATCCTCAAGTACTTGAAGGGCTGTCATATAGAGGAGGATGCTGAGTTGTTTTCTGTTGCCCCAGAAGGTCGGACCAGAACCAGTGCGTTAAAATTAAATCAAAAGAATTTCCATCTAGACATTCGGAAGAATTTTCTACCAGTTAGAGCAGTTCCTCAGTGGAACAGGCTTCCTCGGAAGGTGGTAAGCGCTCCTTCCCTGGAGGTTTTTAAGCAGAGGCTAGATGGCCATCTGTCAGCAATGCTGATTCTATGAACTTGGGCAGTTCATGGGAAGGGGGGGCATCTTGGCCATCTTCTGGGTACTGGGGTGTGTGTAGGAGAGGTAGTTGTGAGTTTCCCGCATTGTGCAGGGGGTTGGACTAGATGACCCCGGTGGTCCCTTCCAACTCTAAGATTCTGTGATTATGCTTGCTGAAGAAAAAGTGATAAATATGTTAGGAATTGCTGTGAATTGGCAGATTAGTATGCTGGTTCTGAGAGCCAGCATGGTTTAGTGGTAAAGAGCAGCATACTCTAATCTGGAGAATCGGGGTTGATTCCCCTCTCCTCCACATGAAGACTGCTGGGTGACCTTGGGCCAGTCACAGTTCTCTCCGAACTCTCTCAGTCCATGCGGAGGCATGCAATGGCAAACCACCTCTGAATGTCTCTTGCCGTGAAAACCCTATGGGGTCGCCATAAGTCAACTGTGACTTGACGGCACACACACATACGCTAGTTCTAACTTTTGCTGAGCCATTGTCTGTCTGACGGGCCATACATAAGTCGTCTCTCAGCCTCAGTTTCCTGTCTATAAAATGGGAATAGTAGCTATTTACATGGGATATTGGTGTTTCCTGCTGATTCAAAATTCCGCAAAGTCCCATAGGGGATTTAATTTTTTTTTTTTAATCCAGATAATATCCTGGAAAGGTGCAATGGACTTGTAATTGAGACCAGCAGTCTAGTCTGTCTGTTTCCTTTCCTCCTTTGCCTGTCTGTCCCCCATAACACAATCTCCCTTGTCATTTTGGAGTTTTCTGATTTTTATCCCAAGCCAAACAAAACTTCCACTTCATGCCTTCATTAACATTCTGTGATATTACAGCCACCTCAGCATCTCTACACAGGATGCAAAAGGAATTCTGTAATTCATAAAACATAATGGAGATGTATTGTCGAAGGCTTTCACGGTCAGAGTTCATTGGTTCTTGTAGGTTATCCGGGCTGTGTGACCGTAGTCTTGGTATTTTCTTTCCTGACGTTTCGCCAGCAGCTGTGGCAGGCATCTTCAGAGGAGTAACACTGAAGGACAGTGTCTCTCAGTGTCAGTATCTGCAGGATAAAAGAACATGAAAGATACTGCAGACTTGGCCAACCTGAGAAATCAGCAGTGGCTGAACATGGACTGACACAAACAGGACACAGGGTCTTATTCCAAGACACTGAAAGACTGGACAATTCTACCAACTATTTTGTCAGATTACACAGAGAAGCCATTGAAATTCATAAACATCAGCACAACTTTAACAGAAAAGAAGAGAGTTTAAGAATGAATAAGGCTTGGCTTCCTGTCCTGAAAACTTCCAGACTAACAAAGACTACAGTCCACAATAGCCCTGCAGATTAGCTTTGGATTTCACACATTAACAGATCACTTCAGGATACAATGGTTCCATATTAACATACCACACCCTCATTAGCACATTGTCTTGATACTTACAGGACAATGATTATCACATTACCTTTGATACTTTTTGCAGGACAATGATTCAGCTCAAACCCAACCCCTTTCTGACTATATATTACTCTTCCTACACACTTGACACTGAGAGACACTGTCCTTCAGTGTTACTCCTCTGAAGATGCCTGCCACAGCTGCTGGCGAAACATCAGGAAAGAAAATACCAAGACCATGGTCACACAGCCCGGATAACCTACAAGAACCAATAATGGAGATGTATTTCTATATTCCCAGCATCAGATTTTAAAGTGTTTTAGATTGAAATGGAATTGCATTTGTCAATGAACATGGGGGGAGGGATAAGGGTTGGTTGAAGTTGTTGATTTCCCAATGCCTCCCAAGTTCAACTTTTGCAAGGTGGTGAAGTGACTGATGAAAATGTAGTTGAACCAACACTAATTTCACTGGAGATTTCAGGGAGGGATCACACTCAGTGACAGAGAACCTGCTTTGGATACAGAAGATCCCAGCTACAATCACAAAAGAGAACCGGGTGCTGGCAATTAATATCAAGAAGGTTGGAGAGCAGCTTTTAAATTTATCCTGGGGTGGGGGGAGCCAACAAGAGCTGGGGAGCTTCCTGTTTGGGACAAGTCAGTCCAAAGGGATAGTTGTGTAAACACTCAGGGTAATATTGATAGGAGCGTAATAGAACTTGGGAATGAGGGTAGGATGGTGAAGGAGAACCGTGTGTGAGGGTTGCTGGAGATGGAAACACATCATAGGTGTCTATATACCAATGCTAGAAGTGGGGAAGCTGCAGTGCTTGGTGCTCAATGACAATTTAGATATAGTAGGTATCTCAGAAACATGGTGGAATGGGAAAAATCTATCCCTGGGTATAAACTATTGGCAGGACAGGAAGAGATGGGTTGGGGGAGGTGTTGTACATAGAATCAAATAAGTTAGAGAACATCAGGGGAATGAACTCCCCAACAGAAGTGATATGGGTGGAAGTACTGGGCTCTAAGAGTTACTTAAAAGTGGGGTATGTACTGTTGCCCACCTGATCAAACCCTTGAGGCTAATCTTGAGACAGAGAAGGAAATAAGGGAGGTTCTGATACTGGGAGACTTCAATTACCCTCACATTGACTGGGTAAACATGTTCTCGAGTAATGTAGTAGAAATGAGATTCCTAGACACTATAAATGACTGTGCACTGCACTTCAGTGGTCTTGGACTTGGTTCTGATTGGGGCTCAAGACCTTGTTAGAAATGTTGTTGTTCCAGTTGGCAACAGTGACCACAATGCTATTACGTTCAGCATTCATGTCAAGGGGAAGTCCAAAAAAGTAACATTTGATTTCAAAAGAGGGAACATTCCAAAAAGCAGTTTGTGAGATCCCATATTAATCAGGACATCGTCTTACCTTCTTCCCGAGCCCATTTTCATATGGTAAGTGTGCCACACATTCCTTTAGTTATACTGTATACTTTCCTAATGTGGCTGTTTGTACTTTGTTTGGTCATGACCCCAGGCAGAGATTCAGTCACTGGAATCCCAGACATTCGACCATGCTGTGAGCCAGCACACCAGCTACTTCTGGCCACACTTCAAGCATACCCAAGTAGGTGTCATGTCTGTTTGCGTATACTGGTGCCCTTTCCCTCAGAGTGGGTGGAGTCAAGCACCAAAATCGTTTCAAGATTAGCAGTAGAATGTTCCAAGTAAGACTTTGCACAAGTGCAGATTGCCATTGGTGTGACTACATAAATGACCAAAGAAAACCAGGTACAGATAAGCAACCTATCCCAAAAATTTTAGGAATAAAATGTTGAGTGGGGTGACTGAGATCTGATGAACTGTGCAATGTGTACACACCTACCCTTCCTAACAACCTTGGCATTCACAACCTACTTCTGTACAGATCTGTAGCAAAAACATACCAATACTGACTAATAACCGTTCTCGTGAAATTGCATTCACAGGCCTTCCCTAAGGAATGGAGTGGATTGAAGCTATTTCCATGTTTTCATCATTGGCTTCTGTGGTCATCAAGGCAGCACATCTGTTTGTGTGTGAAGTGGGGGGCCCAAGTAGTTACAGCAGCTGTTCATTAGTTGAGAGGCCAACAATTGGGTACAATTGATTCCCAAGTTGTTTAAAGCTCAACCTCTGTAAATCTCCGTGAAGAGTACCCCAAAGAGTCTTGCATTCACGCCACAAATGTCTGCATAAAACTGATGACTATCTGTATTCTGCATAACAGCATTTACTTTCCCCAAACTTGACTAGCATTAATGAAGAGCAAGAGAGATCATGCCTTGGACACTGGATAAGCACTGGTGCATTAATGGCGTCCTTTTAGGGGATATTTTAAATGTCTACAGTTTGTGTTCCAGGTCAGAAGATAAGCATTTAATGGTAATCAGAACAACACTTCAAGGATTAAAAGTAAGGATGTGACATGTACAAATTACTTGTGTGTATTAAGTGCCATCAAGTCACTTCCAAAACATCCTATCTTTAACAGCCTTGCTCAGGTCTTGCAAATTGAGGGACGTGGCTTCCTTTATAGAGTCAATCCATCTCTTGTTGGGTCTTTCTCTTTTTCTGCCGCCTTCAACTTTTCCTAGCATTATTGTCTTTTCCAGTGACTCTTGTCTTATAATGTGACCAAAGTATGATAGACTGAGTTTAGTCATTTTAGCTTCTAGGGTCAGTTCAGGCTTAATTTGATCTAGAACCCACTGATTTGTTGTTTTTGGCAGTCCAGGGTAACACTTTCCTCCCACACCACATTTCAAAGGAATCTACTTTCTTCCTATCAGCTTTCTTCATTGTCCAGCTTTCACACTCATTCATAGTAACAGGGAATACGATGGCATGAATAAACTTGATCTTGGTTGCCAGTGACACATCCTTACACTTAAGAATCTTTTCTAGCTCCTTCATGGCTGCCCTTCTCAGTCCAATCTCCTGATTTATTGGCTCCAGTCTCCCTTTTGGTTGATAATGGAGCCAAGGAATAGAAAGTCTTGAACAATTTCAGTTTCCTCATTGTCAACCTTAAAGTTGAGTAATTTTCCTGTAGTCATTACTTTTGTCTCCTTGATATTCAGCAGTAGTCCTGCTTTGGCACTTTCTTGACCAAGGTCAAGATAATTCATTACATAGTATTCCCTGTTACAATGTATGACTGTGAAAGTTGCTCAATGAAGAAAGCTGATTTATTTGAAATGTGGTGTTGGAGGAGAGTTTTATGAATACTGTAGATCACCAAAAAGACAAATAAGTGGGTTGTAGATCAAATCAAACTTGAACTCTCACTAGAAGCTAAAATGGCTAAACTGAGGGTATCATACTTTGGTCAAATTATGAGAACAGGCTTTTTTGGCACAATGAACCAAAGCCATTGGAGTGTGCATGAGTTCAATTCTATGAATTTAGCATCATAAAAATGGAGAAAGATGGAAAAATGCAATTTTGTGAGTAAGTAGTACATATGTATGGGAAATGGGAAATTTAGTACAGGGATAGTGAGGGACAAAACTATGGATTTTGCCAAGTGTTTAGGTGGATACAGTCTTGAACATAAAAATCCTGCTCAACGCCAACTTAATTCTGGTACTGTTTTAGTCTGTTTTGTGAGACAAACAATGATCCAGCAGTCAGTCAACGTGGGACAGATGTGCATCTGGGCGCGACACACTACTTGAATTCATTCCAGGAAAATGAAGAGTGAGCAGAGCAAGTTAGTTCACGCAAACGTTTAAATGTGACAGGTGAATCGTGCAGGTTTCCCTCCGTCTACCAGATACCTGCCTGACACATTAAACATTGATCTATATAGCACTAAGACATTTGCTTGTGTGATAGCAGAAATCATTGTATGAAAAGCATTATGTACTTTTACGTAAATGTGGTAGCTCATCTCATGCAGCTGCCGTCTGATTAATCAGACATTTGATCCAATATGGGATAACCTTTTGTAGTCATTTATACATATCGACTCTAAGATAGAGAATAAATGTCAGCTGATGCAAAAGGTTTAGTTTCGAATATGAAACATCAGTTTTCACAGAAGTAAGAAAAAGAGAAAAATTAGCTATGTTAAAAACTTTGTTAAACTTTGGTTCTTGTAGGTTATCCGGGCTGTGTAACCGTGGTCTTGGAATTTTCTTTCCTGACGTTTCGCCAGCAACTGTGGCAGGCATCTTCAGAGTAGTAACACTGAAGGACAGTGTCTCTCTGTCCTTCAGTGTTACTACTCTGAAGATGCCTGCCACAGTTGCTGGCGAAACGTCAGGAAAGAAAATTCCAAGACCACGGTTACACAGCCCGGATAACCTACAAGAACCAATGAACTCTGACCGTGAAAGCCTTCGACAATATTTTGTTAAACTTGTTTTAACTATGTTAAAAAAGCCAGTCAGAATATAAATGAAACAAGGTTCTAGAATGCTTTGTGAGCTTATATACCTTGGCAGATGTCAGGTGTTGAGTGCTCAGTTTGTTTTAGTTTGTTTTTATAGGAACATAAGAAAGGCCCTGCTGGATCAGACCAAGGCCCATCAAGTCCAGCAGTCTGTTCACTCTGGCAAACCAGGTGCCTCTAGGAAGCCCCCAAACAAGACGACTGCAGCAGCAGCATCTTGCCTGTGTTCCACAGCACTTAATATATCGGCATGCTCCTCTGATCCTGGAGAGAATAGGTATGCATCATGACTAGTATCTATTTTAACTAGTAGCCATGAATACCCCTCTCCTCCCTGAACATGTCCACTCCCCTCTTAAAGCCTTCCAAGTTGGCAGCCGTCACCACATCCTGGGGCAGGGAGTTCCACTATTTAACACAAAGAATTCTGCAGATATGAAGTAAGGATGTCCCTGGAGTTTTACATACGCATGCTATAATTTTATTTGAACCACCAAAACAGTACTTTCAAGAATTTACAAGTTTCAGTGAGAACTGCCAGAATGCACAACAGGGTGGGTGTCTTCCCTTGTGCTTTCTGTGGTGCCTTTTCCTAAAATATAGCCTAGGGCAAGAGCATAGCAGGAGGGAAGGCAACATGGTATAGCCTGATCTTGTCAGATCTCGGAAGCTAAGCAGCCCTGGTTAATATTTGGCTGGGAGACCACCAAGGAATACCAAGGTTGCTGTGCAGAGGAAGGCACTGGCAAACCACCTCTGAATGTCTCTTGCCTGAAAACCCCATAAGGGGTCGCCATAATTCAGCTGCGACTTGACAGCACTTTACACACACAAGAAGAGAGCAGCTGTGTAGCTGAAGAGGGGGTCGTATAGCTTGAGTGTGCAACTAGTGGAGCAGGGGAGGAGGAAGAAGAAATTTTTCCAGGGCTCATAGGCTCAAGCAATTGACGCCTTTGCTCCTGCAACAGGTGGAGAAGAGGAGGTGGAGGCTGCCTTCGCAATCTCCCACTTTGTATACTCCTGGGCAGGAGGAAGAGACACAAAATGAGTGTGGAGGGGTTTTAAAGAGCTGTCAGCTGTCTTTAGGGTTGCCAAGTGCCCGGTGGTGGTGGGGAAAATCCTGCCAATCCACCAGGCTGCCCACTGACCAGCTGAGGGCCAGCAGGCAACGTGTGCATGCGCACCCATGCGACGTGCCTATGTCACATCCTGGTTTACCCAGAAGCGACGCAGACGCTCTAGTAGCCTCCGCAGAAACTATGGAAACCATAGTGTTTCGTCTAGTAGCCTCCACAGAAACTATGGAAACCATAGTGTTTCGGCAGAGATTGACAGAGCGTCCACGTCGCTTCCAAGTAAACCCGGAAGTGGCGTAGGTGCATCGTGTGGGACACACATGTGTGTGTCCCATGCTGCTGAAAAGCTCCCGCCAATGGATCTACGGACCTGGTAAGCCTAGCTGTCTCCCTCCCCAACAATTAGGCTGTACAATACAGAGCGTTGATTATTGATAGGGATTTTTTTTGCTTATTAAGCCCACCAACTTGTTTCCAACCTCGCCTTCATATCTGTGGATTTATGTTCTGCATGAAACCATGCACACAAGGCAAAGGTTTCACTATACACAGGATCCAGATGGCTCACACACCCTCCTTTAGCACAACTGGGTTTGATCACATATATTGTATGATAGAAACATGGCTGATAAACATGTCACTGCCTAGTAATTCACCATAATTTTAAATTGAGATTATATGAGACTGGCCATTTATGCATGGTCAGTTTTGATGCTCGCTCAAAGGTCTTTTTTAAAATGCGACTTTAAAAATGCCTATTCACGGTCCCGACGCAAAAGGAGAAATTCCACCATCCCACTCACCTGCTCCTTTGTTCCTGTTTGCATAGCCAACACACCGCTGCTATTTTGCATGGTTCCTTCAGGGGATTCTTCACAGCAGGGGCAGAGCAAACACCAAAGGTCGCGTTAAAGGGGCTCTTAAGTAAAGCGAAGCAAGTATGCGCCGGCTTCGCAGTCACTTCTGGAATGACTGTTCAGCGTGAAAAAATTTAAAAAAATATGCAGGGCAATTCAGCCTGGAACGCACTGCTAATTACCAAGCATAAATGGCCACTGTTTATTGTTTTACTGTGCCATAATTTCTGTTCTCCAGTGGTAGACAACTTCATTGCTCTATGCATGATCAAATCTTGAAAGCTTTTGTGATGCTGCAGCACAATATCCTTCTGCATTGAAGGACACTAGCACCATGAATCATATCCCATGACTACCTTTACTTTAATGCCCAAATGCTGCCCATTGACCCTGCCTCAAGGAATATTTCAGCCTGCCTTGAAGCCATCTGGATTTTTTTTGTCTCTTGTTTCTAGAACCTTTCGATAAGCCCCAGATTTGTAAGGAATATCCCCAAATGTCCATGGATTGTTAGTGACTTGAGAAAAACAAAAAGAACAAATGCACAGACATATATTGGTATTTATAAAGTTTTAATTACAAAAGAGTGGACATGTCTGTGTGTGAACATGAGAGATTATACAGTACATTACAGTTGTGTTAAGTCTCGGTTTTCAGAATTAGGCATGAATTTCTGTCAACCAAAGAGAAGTGCAAGGTTATGCGTTACGTACAACCTTTTAAAGAAAGCTTCTTTATTTGCAAACGAGGAGCACCATTGGCTTTGAGACGGCTTTTCATGCATCGGCTATATTTGGCTCAAGGCAATG
Organism: Euleptes europaea; assembly: GCF_029931775.1. Classification (NCBI taxonomy): domain Eukaryota; kingdom Metazoa; phylum Chordata; class Lepidosauria; order Squamata; family Sphaerodactylidae; genus Euleptes; species Euleptes europaea. Next base: position 25,206,694 of record NC_079318.1, read on the forward strand.
CTGAGCCTCACATTTTCATAAACTATTTCAGTATGGCTGCATGCAGTGGACCACCTTCTGGATGAGTGTTGCTTGTACAGAATTGCCAGCTGCAAAACACTTCAAACAAACAGAAGAACGAGGCTTAGCTTCCGCGTTGTTTTTTAAAGATTCAGCATACTAATCTTACAGTGTGCACTTTTTTTCTACTACATATTCATCGTTTCAATTAAAAACAATCCTTTCTGATGCATTATGTATAAAACGCCAGTTATTTAGCATGCAATCATCTATTTCGTTATGGCAAGAGACAGATGTCGGTGTGCTTTTTCACTGAGCTGCATTCAGATTTTCTGTTGCTTTCAATCCTCCCAAGTATTTGATTTCTGTCTTTTTTTAAAAAAAAATCCTTTCCAAATTCCATCCCAAGAGTGTCAGCACTTCTTCGAGAACGTCAAGAAGTTTTCTTTTTTTCCCCCTTCTCAGGTCACATTTGAATTTTCAAGAACCTGAGATGAAGTTGCACTGCATTTTTTGGACGGAACTAAATGCTAATTCTAGGATCTTCGATTTCCACATTTGTAAGCTTCTCCATTAAATACTGTTTTTGCTGAAGAGCTTAAAAAAAAACCTTATAGTTTTACTTGAAATAATTTAACTTTCTCCAGGAGACTAAGCTAGTTGTGTGTCGATATCAGTCGTACAGAGCACTACACCTTGTGCAAGTGCCGTTTTTATTGCTCATCTGACAGACTGTGTTGAGAACCAGTGTCTTCCAATGCCATGTCCTCTTGGCTGGCTCTTCTGCATTCCAGTGTGTGGCTCATCAGAAGAGCATGTGTCGCTCCCAGCTCCTTTCGCTGTCTGGATTCAGTAGCATCAGTTGCTTCACAAGTCTCGGACAATTGCTTGTAAGAAGAGAAATTGAGATATTTTCAGCACGTCTTCAAAACAGATAGTTCAGTATAAGTGCTAGGATCCAAATGGCCTTGCATGCTTTTTAGCATGTGCACCAGGGCTTTTCAAGTGCCCCCTCCCAATTCCCACCACAGGTCACACCCCCTGAAAAGCCACCCCTGTGAGTTAGGCAATCTTCTGGTATGACATGATGGAGTGTGAGAGGCTGCAGTGGTAGAACATCCGCTCTGCATTCAGTTCAGCCCAGCTGCTGCCAGTCAGCATAGACAGTACTAGCCTTGATAGACCAATTATATGACTCAGTAGAAGGCAGCTTCATGTGCTCAGTTTGACAGCATGCCTGGAAGCACGCTAGGCATTCACAAAGAGCACTTTGGATCCTGGCAAAGATTTCTGGCCCAAGTACCCAAACCCCCACCATGTCTACCTATCAAGATGCTGGTGACAGATGAAACGCGGTGGGGAAAATAAAGGGTGTTCTTGGTGTTTCTGGGATGTCAGGTTATGGCCTCAGTTTCTTAAGTGAAGAACTGGCCCTGAAGGCTGAGCAAAATGCTGGGGTTGGGGTGCTGTTTGGCATGTGTGCTGGGAGTTGCCTGTCCCAATTTAGAGCTCGGGAATCTATGCACGAAATTTACACTACATAGCACTGGTTTTATAACTCATGCAGAGACAGAGCTGGGGGAAGAAGTAGAGATGGCAGTGATCCTTCCTTCAGCTTCTTTAGCATCATTTCTGTCTTTTAAAGAGGATTTCAATTGCTTTTTTATGGAAAGCTAGTGTGAAAGCCACGTAGCCCATTCCCATTTGCCAAATGTATGTCATTACTTTAGCTCCGGCAGCCAAACATACTATTTTTGCTTCCACAGCTACAACAGACCTGTAATATCAGTCTGTTCATATATTTCTAAGAAAACATCATATTGTTTGAGATGACAGTTTTGAGCTGCCCATTTTGCTCTTAAACTATTTTAGTAGTTTGTGTTTCCATCTGGCTATATTAAAGAATGCAATATTAATACAAATGATACCCAAGTGAGCCAAACTGCACATCGTACAAATCTCTATCGTTTTCCACTTTAGAGTGCTTTAAGGAAGCCCGGAAAAGGTTTGTGTGGCCTAGAGAATGGCTCATTTAGTGAGCATAGAAAAAAAAGAAGGAAAACCTTGTGCTGTAAGTTCTGACGCCACAAAAAAGAAATTCACAGCACGGTGGCCACCAGACTAAACAATCCATGTATACTCTATCTTATCACACAAAAAGCTGCATCTACCTAATACATTAAAAGAGCTGGTACAAATATGCTGCTATAAAATATAACAGTGCATCAATGTTTATGCAAGATAATAGTAACATCATGTGGTAAATCAGGCTTGTCCAAACTGCGGCCCCCGGGCCGTATGCGGCCCAGGACGGCTATGAATGTGGCCCAACACAAAATCGTAAACTTGCTATCATTAGTATTAGTATATTTTATGTGCGGCCCAAGACAATTCTTCCAGTGTGGCCCAGAGAAACCAAAAGATTGGACACCCCTGTGGTAAATAGTCCATATGAGTACAATCGGTACAAAATGAATACAACAGGCTGCATAACGTTAAATACAGCATATCAGTTTCAAAAAGCTGCATCTACCTAATATGTTAAAAGGCCTGGTACAAATACGCTGCTACAAAGTATAACAGTTCATCAATGTTTATGCAATGTTTTTAATGCATTAAAAGAATGCTACAAATATGCTGCCACAAACAGTGCATCAATATTTATGCAAGATAATAGTAACTTAACATGGTAAATATATGAGTACAATCGGTACAAAATGAACGCAACAAGCTGCATAACGTTAAATACCGCATGTCAGTTTCGTGGTACTTTTCATTATAATCAGCATTTAACTTTATGCAGCTTGTTGCATTCATTTTGTACCGATTGTTCAGTCTGTTGGCCACCGTGCTGTGCATTTCCATTGTTTGTGTCGCTTAGTGAGCAGCCACGGTACAGGTAAAGCAATAGCTGTCACAGCAATCATTTTACGTCAGTGTGATTCAGTCTTACCCGTGTGCTCTCCTGCACAGTACGGCTTGCTGCTCTGGCAGACGGGCCCATGGCAATGTTAACGCTGCTGGACGACTGGGTGTCTGTGGTGTTTCCTCCTTCGGCAGCGGAAAGCCCAGAAATGACCAAAGCGCTTGAGAAGCTCCTCTTGCCAAACAGGAGGCTGAGCGTCGAACTGGTGGAGGAGGCCAGACTGGACCGGAGCATTGCCCCGGCTCTCTCTTGGACGGTGAGCTGGCCCATGGCAGGGATGGCCGGCGTGTGCGAAAACACGGAGGCTGCGGAATTGTGGAAGGAGAGCTGGCTGCCGGAAAGGCCTCGAGCGATTTCGTGGGCAGACGTGGATGTTTGGCTGAAGGCCTGGTGACTTTCTACGATTGGGCCGGAATGGCTTGAACGAGGGGGCCTTTGACTTAAAGCAGCGTACGTCTGAACAGACTGACTCCGGAATTTTCTTCTGCCTTTTAAGAAAGACACGGAAAATTATTTGGGGGACTTACGTCTCTAGCGATATCTTCCCAACTGTACTGCCTCTATCCGATTATTACGAAGCAGGAGGTAGCACATGCTGTATTGACTCAGTGACAATTTTTAAATAAGTATATTCAAAGCTCAAAGAGCTGTAAAAGGGCTCTAGGGCCACAAATACTATATCCTCATAGGTAATCTGCAGTACATTTTGTCATGTGGCCTAACTATGGTGTAATTTGTAGTGAAATATACAATATTTTTCTGACCCAATCCTAATAATGAAAACGATTTGAGATTTGGTTCCAAGTAATTGTAATTCAGAGTGTAGCCTCATTCAGAGAACTGCCTACAAGGTACTTAGTGGTCTTTTGGCTCTGAACCAGAGAAAGTTATGCACATTTAAACCTTGCACTACCCCAGTTAAATCGACAGTGTCATCCTAAGCAGAGCTACACCCTGGTGAACTCATTGACTTTAATGCGCTCAGAAGGATGTAACTCTGCTTAGGATGGCACTGTAAATCTCGCTTTAAATGGGGCTTGAACATGACTAATTTTTCTCAGGATTAGCAGAATTGAAATCAATGGGTTCAAAATATACATTACTCTGTATTGACCTGTGCCTAAGGTAAACTTTGGACTGACTAAAGATTATCAATGTAATCTTACATGCACCTACAAACTGGTTTGTTCAGCATTAACCATGGAGCTGGGGGCCAGGCAGCAGAAGAGGACAGAATTTTCCTCCCTCAGATTTGGCCACGTGAACATTCCCATTTCTTGTCATAAAGTTGTGCAACAAAATAAGATTAAGAAAAATTACATTGGCCCTCATAATAAATGCCTGTGAATATGGTGAATTTATGGTATTAGCAGCCATTGAGCTAATCTATTTTAGATATTCTCATGGCTTGATTTCCCTCACTCCCTTTTTCTATTGTTCTTATCGCAGAGCAGAAGCCAGGATTCCCTTCAGAGTTCTCTGGCAGTGCTAAGAAGAGGTTAACTGAGCAGTTGGGTCATTTAACTACAGAATTGGTCGATTATTTTTTTCCTTCCACATGACTTGTTCAAACAATAAATACGCAAGCCCAGCAGATATAAAGCATCTGCATGAGCAAATAGTCGCCTCTCCATAAGATAATAAGTAGGCCCAATTGGCTGCCTCTACCTGTTGCTTTTATCCCTTCGGCTGAAAACAACATTTTGTTGGTTGGTTTTTTTATATGCTGACTTTCTCTACCACTTAAGGAAGAATCAAACAGGCTTACAATCACCTTCCCTTCCCCTCCTCACAACAGACACCCTGTGAGATAGGTGGGGCTGAGAGAGCTGTGACTAGCCCAAGGTCACCTAGTTGGCTTCATGTGTAGGAATGGGAAAGCCAAACTGGTTCACCAGATTTGCATCTGCTGCTCATGTGGAGGAGTGGGGAATCAAACCCCGTTCTCCAGATCAGAGTACACCGCTCCAAACCACCGCTCTTAACCATGACACCACGACACTTGTCTCTTATTTCGTGCACTGAAAATTATCAGGGGCAAGGTCTTAGATAGCTATATCGCAGCCATTATTGTTCATTTGACTAGAAAACTTGAAATGCGTGTTTATGAGCTTTCTATGAAGTCCATGAATCATCTTTGCTTTCTTGGCACACAAACAGCAAGCTTTGATTCTTCAAGCGTAAAATTTCAGTTCTAAAGCTTTGTGTACACAGTAGCTTACACGGAGCAGGGGATTGGTGTGCTGCACTTGCTAAGGAGATCAGAATCCCCTGTGCAAGATATCTAGAGCTCTTGGAAGAGGGGATGAAGACACAATAAACAGATGAAATGTTATCCTGTGGAAAGTAAGTCCATCGTTGAGTTGCAATCCTATGGCTAAAAAGATGCAAGTGTAGTCCAAGTTTCCATCCTGTGCTATGAAAATGCTTTGCTCCAGATGTTGATATGATGCAGCTGTAACAGAATTACTCACTGCCAAACTTGTGTAGCAGCATGTCAGTGCTGCTCTGTTACACCATCCTGGATCAGCTTGTAAGGACACTACCAGGACAAGATGGTGAAATGCTGATGCAGATTGAGACTTTGCATTTATCTACATGAACAGCAAGTTGAAAGCACTGGGCTGGGGCAGTAGATTTTTAGATAGTTAATAGCAACAGAAATACTCCCTGCTGTCTTGAGAAGGAATTCTTGTATGTAAAGAATCTATTTATAATAGTGGAGAAGGAGGGACTACCTCACACTTTAATAATCCAAGTAATACTGGTCATGGACAGGTTGTGGGAATAGTTTCACATTACTAAAATGCAAATATCCCAGTAAGATATTTAAAATGGTAGATGTGAATTAAGAGACATAATAATATTTAACTGTGAGTCAATCACCTCACTTTGTGGCTTTTACCATCAGTAGTGGCAAAATATCAAAGAGATGGATTACCCCCTGGTAAGCGATTGTCAGTCAACCATCCTCAAATGCTTACATAATTTATTTTTACAGTAACCTAGACATGTATGCAGCAACTTCAGTCAATTAATAATTACAGCAAGAGAATATCTTCCTGATCCACCAGCAATGTATTAGCATTTCAATTTTGCTGCTTGGGATAAATAGAGAGTATATTTTCAAAACTGATATAAGGCATTGGGACTCCAGTGTAAAAAGACCTATGTTTTCCATTAAATGGATCCAATCCAATGCCAATCTGTTGGCACTCCTTTGAACACACAACCACACACCCTTAGATGTCTTTGCAATTTCAAAGAGGGGAGGGACGTTTGGTTGTAAACTAGTTAGACACAGGCTGTCTCAGGAAACCTCTGCTCTACAATACACTTTTAAAACTGTTTTGAGTACGTTGATTCCTTGAAGTTCAGGGTCTGGATTAAATTCCCCTTCTGGGTCTGTCAGTTATTTCAATTTTACTATCTTTAAATTAAAAAAATACCACTAGGAAGTGAGATGGGAGGGGCTCTGTTCTGGGCTGGTACATTCATGGTCATATGTGGCCAAACATCTGTGCGCAATTTAAACAGCTAAGCTGACCACTGTCCAAAAATATTTCGTACGCATTTCTAATTCAGTGCTGTACAGCAGACCACCCATGTCTGCACATAAATAACTTCCTGAAAATGCTCACTGTATAGAAGAGCCTTTGTTTCCTTATCCTAAGGACACTTTTCTAAGGCACCCTATCCCACACCAACTGCTCCTGATTTTGACTCAGTGGTGATAAATAGTTATAACTGTATTTCACAGATGGAAACACACTGGCCAATACAGTTACATATTAAATTAAGAAACAATCAATCCACTTGGGAATCCCAGGGTCATTATTTCACAGTTAAGTTTGCATTCTTGATTATTGCCAGTCCAATCACGAGTGCAAAGAGGAATAGTGTTCCATCATTAGACTGAGTTAGCAGCAGTTATTTTGACCTTACAATTCTTTACTTATGGGAAGACCATTTGGAGCATTATCTATTAATGTCAAGTCGGGAGGGGGGGGGGAATCCAGCAAGCAATTTGCTGATTCAGTGGCCACAATATATCACCAAGTTACCAAGCTTAAGCCTACTGATTTGGAAGTGATCGAGTAATTTATTTGATTAAAAAGAAGAGCTTGGGAAAGGGCGCTCATGTCCAACCTCACAAGCATGCAGTCCCTCCAACGTAATCATCCTCCCTTTCCCTGGGAGGTCAGTTGCCACCTTGGCTGGGGCACTGCTCATTGTCATGGTTTGGAATGATCTCCTGCATGACTACACTGGCCTTGAAAGGGTGCACAAGGAGACATTCCTCTGCAAATGCCCTGATAATAAAGCGGGTAAAAAGGAAAAACAAATTGCTCCTCACAATAAGGATCTCTTTAGAGAGAAGCAGGAAACTGGAGAAGGAGGCAGCTCTCGAAAGATGAAAGATAAAATGCTTGCTAAAGGAAGATGGTAAGACTGCAAAGGGGCAGAATGCATCTTTTCATAAAGTAATTATGGGGTGGTTACCCACACCAGAGCCAATGTTTTCAGAAAAGGTTTTGGAAAAAACAGCATCAAATTGATTTATTTTACTTCATTTATAGCATGCCTTTCTTCCCAATGGGGAGTCAAAGTGCCTTACCTTGTCCTCCTCTCCTCCATTTTAGAGATGAGGTAATGAACAATGATGGGCTGGGGCTAATGGACAAATTATAAACCAACAATTTCCTAGATGTTTATGGCATACACTCCAGGGTTCTTATGGAACTCAGATTGTTCATATAACAAAAGCATGCGATGTCGTTAAAGTCAGCCTCACTTCCCCAGGATTGGAAAGTACTAAATGTAATGCCAATCGAGAGAGGTCTAGGAAATTACAGCCCAGTTAGCCTAGCATCTGTTGTGAGCAGTCTGGCGAAGGGCTTCTGTGCCAGGAAATCTTTTCTCACCAACTTTTGGGAGTTCTTTGAGAGAGTTTTAACACACACATATGGACAAAGGATCTCCGACTCCAAGATACATTATATACTTGGGCTTCCAAAAAGTATATGATTAAGTTCCTCACCAAATCATCCGGAATAAAAACTCATCAGTTGTGGGAGAAGATGTTAGCGACCGGTTAAACTGCAGGAAGCGGAGGGTAGGAATAAGTGGAGAGTTTTTGCAAGGGAATGAAGTAAGCAGCGGGTTCCACAGGGCTCAATATTGCTACTAATGCTATTTTCTCATAAATGGCCACGTTTTCAGATGACACCCGATTATTCAGGATGGTGAAAATCAAAGCAGATGGTGAAGAGATCCAAAAGGATCTCTCCAAATTGGGTGAGTGTCCAATGATACGATCAATTTGTTTCAGTGTAAGTCAGTAAAATCAGGACAGATGATTCCACCCTGCAAGTCCCCTCTCACCTTGGCATTACCAATGTAAGGGGAACATGAGAGGTTAGGACTCCGGTGTTTCTCTTGTAATGTCTACCTTATTTTTAAGTGCATTATAAAATATTGCAGAGGACTTAAACACAGACTGTGGCTCCAGTAGTTTCTTCTACCTCTGCTGGGTCATAGAGGCTACGAGAACAAAACATGAACATAAGACGTCTTGGCATAAATACCTGGAAACTGAGCAATGTGTAACGAAGACTGCAACTGGGGTGTACTGTTCCATGTGTGCTGGGAGCTGCTGTTCTGGCTCGAATTATTCGCTGGATTGTTGCTAGAAGATGACCCACATCTACTGTCAACTTCATCAACGTTGCCTCCACTGTTGTGGCTGGCATTACAGTCTTTCCGCATTCTGATTGTTGAAAAAGCAAACAAATGTATCCCCAAAATGGGTCGAGGACATGTATAGCACAGAACAATAATTTTTCTTTCGTAATTGCTTTAATTGTCTTGTCAGATGGAAACTGGGAACTTTAGGTAAAGGTAATCCCCTGTGCAAGCACCGTGTCATTACTGACCCATGGGGTGACGCCCGACATTTACCAGGCAGACTATGTTTACCATTTGCCATTGCCATTGCCTTCCCCAGTCATCTTCCCTTTACCCCCAGCAAGCTGGGTACTCATTTTACCGACCTCAGAAGCATGGAAGGCTGAGTCAAGCTTGAACCAGCTACCTAAAACCAACTTCCATTGGGATCGAACTCAGGTCGTGAGCAGAGCTGTTGACTGCAGTACTGCAGCTTACCAGTCTGCGCCACGGGGCTCTCTCTGGGAACTTTAGCTTGGGAAAAAGGAACCTCAAAATGGCTACCCATGTAGTATGCCCCAAACTGCTGTCATTTCTGAAGCTCCATCATACAGTCAATGTTTAGTTGAGATTTACATCATTCTGCGCACTTTTGACCTGATGCACATTGTTCATTCCTGCTGTGCTATAATTTGGATTCTGTGTAGGTAGGTCTGCTGGACATTAATGCCCACTGGGGAAGTGGAGATAGATTGCCCCCCTTGCGGCTTGCTAATTTTATAATCCTTTGATGTGATGAACAGCTTCTAAGTTATGCAATTTTTTTAAAAAAAAAACTTAGTTCATACAAAACTGGTTTTGAAGGATCTGCTGGATGGTGGCCAAGATGTGAAACAGAGTCCTTCAAGGGAGAGTCTGAGAGATTTGTGTGTCTTAGAACTCTTGCTGTCAATTCCCCTACCTCAGATTCCATAATGGTCAGTTTCAGCATTAGAACTACTACACCTTAATGGACATTGTGGCACCCATTTTAAGTCAGGGCATCTGTCCTAACTGCAAAATAGTGCAACACTGGGGTGAAGGGAGAAAGGAGACCCTTGGACTAGTGGATAGTTTGGAGGGGCATGACACCTGGGTGTGAGGAAATGTGAGTTTTGTGAAGAGTTCAGAAGTATTCCACTAGCCATGAGGTACATATATTTTGTCATATCTCCTAATCTGCACCTTCCCAAGTACAGAAAAGGTATGGCGCATTGTAGTCAGTGCTAAAACATGACCAGGATCATTGAAGTAAATCAAAACTAGGATAAAACTGAACCATGTTCTTGATTATGCTTAACTCTTGAAAAAAGGAGATCTAGAAAAGCAACAAATAAACAAGCTTTCTTTGCTTTCCACCAAAACAAAAGGATCAGCATATAGCCCATGTGACTGCCACTGTGATCCCAATCAGGAGAGTGGGGAGTCAGGTTGGACAGAACTACCCACCCTTACCCAGTCAATGTATCCAAAAATTTTAAACTGGTGTAATGGAGATAAAGGAAGTTGCACATCCCACAGCAACTTCTATGTGCCTTCTTTGGGATGCCCATCTCATATCTTAGAAGCCTGAGACCATGCATACATTGTTTGGGGAGGGACTGTGGCTCAGTGGTACAGCATCTGCTAGGCATACACAAGGTCCCAGGTTCAATCCCGGCACCTTCAGTTAAAGGGACTAGGCAAGTAGGTGATGCGAAAGACTTCCGCCTGAGACCCTGGAGAGCCACTGCCAGTCTGAGTAGACAATACTGACTTTGATGGACCAAGGGTCTGATTCAGTAAAAGGCAGCTTCGTGTGTTCATGTGTTTATATTAGAACAACTAGGATATGATTGAAGGTCTCTTGTCTAGATGGCGCACCAGAGTCTGATGTGCCAAGTGCTTACCTAAGCCACTTGGTTCTGAACCATGTTTTGATGTTGTCCAGGCTAATTGGTCCTCCCCAAACATTCTTCAGTTGCCTGTGGGTCCCTATGTATGATGTGGTTAAAGGGGAAACATACATAGGGTATCCCAAGGGTTGGTCACATGAAGAGTTAATCAGGTTTCTCAAAACTTGTTTGTTGTTCTGGATGCTGCCTCGCTCCGGGTTACGATTGCGCAAAAAGATGAGTTCCTGTTGCTGTCCAGCCCAGAGACCTCGGACACATTCCTTATTAACCTAGGTACAAGCAGATGAACCAGTCAAGTGATACACTTCTCACAAGGAAGACCTATTTAGGTTGCAACTCTCTAGTTACCAACCACAACACCTTTATTGGCATATATTCGCAGTGAGGTACAAAAACAAGAAAACACAGAAAGCTAAGGCGAAGCAAAATCAGGATTTAAATTCGCGGAGCCTCATTGCCAGTTGCAGAAATTTTGCTACCCTGTCTACTGTGGTAGGATTTTGTCCAGAAAGGAAAAGCTGTACCTTGCCTTTGTCCAAGGCTCCATTCCATGCTGCTAAGATTGAATTAAGTAGTTTAGCCTGAATGTCAACATAGAAAGGGCAATACAGAAAAACATGGTGTAGTGATTCTACATCTCTCAGTCTGCAAGGGCAGAGTCTATTTATATATGGGATTTCTGAAACCTCCCAAGTAGCACAGCTGAAGGTAAAACATTAAACTTTGCAAGCATAAAGGCTCTACATTGCTGTGGGTTGATCAGGTGGTAAGAAATAGAACACAGGGCTGTCCAAAGGTAGTGAAATCCACAATACAGTGGGGAGCAGGTTTTCCTGGCTGCACAATTAAGTTCTTGAATTAAGTTCTATGTCTAGGATTCAACATTTTATGATTTTATATTTGGATGTTTCAGATACCAATCAAAGCGAATCTAAGGAGATTCCCAAAGTTTTAATTTTTTTGCTCAACGTGGTTTTACCATTTGGAAGACTGATATTCAGTGAGCATTAAATGGGAAAGACTAGTAGAATCAGCAGTTAGCAACTCTCTAGCTGATTATTGATTATTGCACAAAATAACATGGCAATTTCCGAATTAAAATCTATACCACAACTATATTGGTCTTCATGATGCCAGGAATAAAGCTGCCAGATAGGTACATCTGTGATCTAACAAGATATGACCAACTTAGTGTTTATGTTTAAAGTTATAAATATAAAGTTATATATAAAGTTATAAATATATTAAGTTATAAATATAAAGTTATAAATAGAAAATAGTGTTTGCAAGAAGCAAGCTATTGAGCACCACATGCCAACAGTTAAAAAAACACAAAACTATAGCAGTTAAACATTCAGAATCATTTGTTCCCATTGCAAGTAACATTTTTCTTTCAAGGGAAATTCCCTTTGCAGAGTGGTGATGAGTGAATTCTTTACAGCTCACTTTGAATTTATGCTAGCTGCTGCAAGTTTTCTTTGTGATCACTGGAAAAACCTTCTTGCTTTTTTTGTCTGAGTGCTCATTAAGAAACAAGCAAAATGCAAGTGCAAAAAAGTTGCCCCCACACATATCCAGGATCCCATTCGCTTCTTCTACTTCCCCTATACTTACTAGGTAGAAGGGAAGCAATAAAATCCTTTTCTTCCTTCTAGGAAAGCATCAACTGTGTTCCAGGTACATAAAGTCATTGGAAATGCAGTTTCCCAGGGCCCCCAACACTTATCTCTTGGATTTAGGAGCTCGGGTGAACTACATTTCACTTTGTGTCATAGATGTTGCTGTGGCATCATTTTTCTAGGTGCTCTTGTAGAAGCAGCAAGGGAAAGGGACTGCGTTGCTGCTGCCCCTCCCCCATGGATGGGCGTTTCAATGAAGGGAAAGGGAAAATGTGGCAAGGAAGAGAGGCTGGCAGGGGGTGGGGGAGAGTACAAAGCTCTTCCCAATGTGATCCAGGTCTGAACCGGAGAGGGCCTGGCAAACCTTGCTTTGAACTAAAAGGGAATTTCATTCCAGTTTCCCCCAGTTCAGACTTCATCAGCACCACTACAGTTGGCTGTAATTCTCTGAAGACTCATGGCCAAAACTCATCTTCTAGTGACATATCTAAGTTAAGGCAGTAGACCTGCTGAAACCCCCTTCACAACTGATGACTGATTGCACAGGCATATTAATAATAGCTGAAATCTGATGTTTGTCAAAAAAGAACATTTTTATCTTAAAGATGGATGAAAAGCACCTTCTTGGGCTTACCATGTATAAGCTAAGTTTAGGGAAGCAAAAGCATGTCATGAAATATTGTCTGTGGCTGCACCAGAACTTTGTTTTGTCCTTAGAGAGATGTGGGCTGATTTGGAGAAGAGCTAGAGATAAGAGTCGTTTATGCATGGGTACTTTCACTCATGTTTGCCCCTGGTCTGTCTTGGTTGTTCCTTCATCATCAGCCTTCCTCATTGTCAGAGTCTTAAGCATTTACATGGTTGTTCCTTGGAATTATGCATGAGTTTCCCGTCTATTAGAAATGACCTCGCTGCCAGCCCTCACAAATCCTGGGACTTCCCATTCCTGTTAACCCGATTCTTCCTTCTCTCCTGAGCTCAGCCCAAGTGAAATCCCCATGCATAAGGCAAAGCACAGGACACAGAAACTTGGTTTCTCTCACAGCCAATTACAAAACTGCATGTAAAGAGGCAGGGATTCAAATGCTTCCTGCTTCCTCGGAGCTCTTTCTGAGCAGAAGAAAGGCTTTTTAAAACCGAGGCTTGGATTTCTCCTCCCCTCCTTTCAGATTGCTCCATTTTTTGTTTTTTGTTCTTAAAATGCCTTTTTATGCAGCAATTGGGCTTTTGGGGGGGGAATTTTCTCTCACAGTAAGCTCTACAAAGTAAGCCAATCACAAAGCAGCATTTAAAGGGGCAGGGACTTGATTTGAGCTTGGAGACTGCTGGTGCATAGATTTCCAACAGGAAAATGTGGGTCGAGCAAGCAACGAACTTCAGGAAAAACTCCCATGCATAAATGACCAAGGTGATCATAAAGCATGAGTTTTTAATATTTGATTTGTTTTAATCCTACATTGCTTTCCCACTATGCATGTTGAAGAGTTGATTATCCACTTAGACTTTCTGGGATGGGCAAAGCAAACACATTCAATGAAGTAATATTGTTAACAAAATAGCAAAACAATGAAATTTAGGTTAGCTGGAGTTACCTTGATAACTTTGAAGCTCAAGTAGCTCTTGTGGAGCATAATGACTTTGTATTCGTCTGTCCCTTCATCCACCACATGCCTCAAAGTAAGTAGCTCCTCCTTGTTTGAGAGGATGGCGCTACGCCAGGCAGGATCTCCTTCATGGCAAATCACAACTTTTTCTTCAAAAGACTGAATTGCCTCATAAAGGATTGCAGGGTCCTCATATTCATCTGGACAGGTGAACTGGTCCTGGTATTAAATGAAAGGCATGGCTATAATCAGAGAGCTCTGTGAAGAGACAAAGGCTGTCAAGGAGCACACCCAATCTTGCTCCCCAAGAGTTGGGTGAGAAGACTGTTGACTTCAGTTAAGATTAGGGGTCAGGTAGTCAGAGCAGCTGTTGCCTTTCACATCTAAAAAGTTAGAATCCACATCTCATTGAAATCACTGGTGAAGTTCTCATGGATTTAAAAAGAGCTGAAAAGATCCGAGTTTTTCCTGATGGTTATTGGGAGGGAAAATCTCATTAGTTTATGAAACAAACACCTTCTCTGAAGGTCAAAATATGATAGTTGTCTTTTTAAAAACAAAAACTAGGGCTTAAAAGGATCCTTGGGGGACATTTTCTGATCACAGGAACTGAGTACATGGGCGGGGGGTTAACCCTTCCCAGCACTGTAGCCCCTGCCTGTATCAGGCCATTCTGGCTTTGCAGGGACATGTTTTGAGTTCTAGATTCTAGTTATTCATGGAAATCTCTGCATCTCCATCTCTGTACTGAAAGGGATGAGAAACTATAATGCGTACAGAACTGGAGAGAAGTCTGGTTGTTGATCTGAAAAGGAAGGATTCAGTAATTAACTCCCATCAATTTAGTTTGTACTTTATACATAAAGGCTGATACATTAATTTGATGGCTGAATAAATAAGTGATGAGTTTGCATGTCCATTATAGATTCATTTAAAATATGCTTGATAAGAAACTTCAGGACTCCAGCCCCTAACAAATTTGATTTTGGTAAAGTTACTTTTTCAGAAGAAAGCTACAACCACATATTTGCTCTTTCGTTTAAAGTTCATTTTCTTTGGATCAATTTTTGAAAGTTATGATCTTCCTTTATACACTTTGTATAAAGTTAGCTCTATAAAATATCAAATACTACTAGCAGTCTTGCTGGTACCAGAGAGTACATAAAGGGGAGTAACTTGCCTGATGAAGTTTCAACGACATTCTGATGGCAGGAGAAACCACTTTGTGTAATAAGTCCATATCTGCAAACACCCATTCATCTCTTGATGTTAGTCGAAAATCCCCTTTGAACAACGCATGGAGTCCGTATAGGAAGGAATCTAAACTGTAGGATAATAACATTAGTTACCTACAGATCTTGTTCCCTTTTAAACTTTTAGAAAACAATTCTCTTATTCCCGTTAATGCTAGCTGCCAACCAGGATCCAGTTAAAGGGGATTACATGCTGCTCATTTCAAATGTACTTTGTTGATTGTAGAGGGGGAGGCATGAGAGAGTAGGAAATAAAAATATCTGCTTAGGGCATGAATCAGTAAACATTAAACACTTTAAGGCTGTAATCCTGAAGGGGGGGCCAAGCTCCTTAGGAGCCGGCATGCCCCTTTAACCTGGGATAAGGGAGGGAAAGCCCATGTCGTGTGTGTGTGTGTGGGGGGGTTCCTAGGGTGTTCCTGGGGGTGGAGCTCCCTTTAGGAAGCTTCCTGGCCCCTTTTGCCCCAAGAATGCCCCCCTCACGCTGTGGTGTTGCTATGCCAGGTAATTTGGTGGTGTAGCCTCACTTTACACAGTGGGGGCATTTCCCCTTTTTCATTTTATAAATGCCTTTTATTTTCTTTGCGCCGGATGGGAAGCTCCCAGCTGTGGTCTGACTGCCCCCCCTTTAGGAATAGGCTGCCCATCCAGTTGTTTTAATTAATTCCTCCCTCTCATATCAATGGATGAACATTGCAATCCTATCACTGACTTACACAACTGCTGGGTAGCCCAGGATTGGTCTGAAAAACCCCATGTGCCAGCAGAGCACAATTCTACATTGGTGGAAACACATTATACCAGTATGGTGACACCCTTATGCTGGTGGAATTCCTTTAATTAAACCCCCTTCAATTTGGATCTGCTGCTCAATTTATTTATTGGCAACAAATTCAGGCAAATCAAACCCAAAGAAAATTGCACAATCTTCTGTAAGGACCTACTGAGGCACTGGGATCTACTTCTGCCCTTCCACCCAAATCCTCTCAGACCTAAAGACAGATGTTTACATGGAGTTCAAGTTTTTACTAAAAACTATGTATGCAGGAGCCATGAAGCATGTTTTTCAGGGTCTTTTATGCATGGCTGTTTCCCTCGTGGTCACCCCTCCCAACAACGTCAGGTCTTTGTGTTGATTATACGGGTTGCTTCCAACTCTCAGAGGTTGTCTTGCATTCCCCCGCGTTCTGCCCACATTTTCAGAGACCTGTTTTATCTCAAATTTGAAAACGCGGGCAAAACACGGAGGAACGCAGAGGGAGAGTGAGGTGACCTCTGACGGTTGGAAACGGCATGCATAATCAACACAAAGACCCAAAGTATCAGAGGGGTGACGGTGAGTGAAACAGCCATGCACAAAAGACCCAGGTCATACTTGTCAGGAAACCAGAATTAAAATTCAGGGCATCCGTTTCAGCCCCAGAGGATGTTGCTTAATCTACCGGACACGGTTTTACCATTTTTACAGGAGTGTATTTTCGACTGTGTCCTTGGAATAAAGCATTACAATGTTAAAGATTGTTATTGTCCAGTAAGGTTTTACTGAGAATGTGCGATCTGTCCACTTAGTGGAACTTTCAAAATCTGTCAGAGTAGGAAAAATGCGTTTGGTAAGAACAGAACCCATTTAAGAAGATGTCCAGTCAATATTCAGTTTCACTACATTATTAATCTTCCTTTTGACTATTTCACATTTACGAGAAAACAAAATGGCAAATAGAAGGAAGACAAATTCTTCAAACTTGCTCTTCTTCAATATAACACCCTACCAAAAAACAACCATAGCAACAGCATTACAAATCCTCAGCTGTGGCAACAGAACTCTGGGTGAAAAGTTTTCACTGCACCTGTGCTCACTATAAGCTTGGGATAATTCTGCTTATTACAGTCATTCACTGGAGACCCTAAATGGAAAGAGCCAGCACTTTCTAATGGCAACTGGTTGCCTCTGCAAAGGGGAGATTAACATTTGGAAAAAATAGCAGGGGACAATTCAGTAGCCCAGTTATTTTAAATATTTTATATCTCTTTTAGTGCAGTACAGTGAAATCAGGTTATGAAAATAAAATATGCACATTATATTACTGCACTGAAGTTCTTTAGAACTTTCTAGTGCTCAGTACATCTACTGCAACATGTTGGTTTAATGTGCATTGTTCTGAAGATTTTAAAGAGATTATTCTAATTTTCTCAAAGCCTCCTTTAGGGCTTTTCTTCCCTCCCTCTTAGTCTGTTGTCCCAGTTTTCATGTACACATGCTAGAAAGTCTACTGTAGCTGCTGTGGCCACAATCCAGAAAGCTCCTTTAGGTGCATCCATTTTGCAAGATTTGGACTGCAACCCTGTGTACATCTACTTGGCAGTAAGCATTATTGAGCGAATGGGATTTACTCCCAAAGAAATGTGCTTAGATTCAAGTTGACGTTTCTTTATACTGCAGAAGCCATATCAGGCATTGCCTCTAAAACTATCTTGTCATTACTGAGATACGGGGTTACTTAGGGCAAAACCGAACGGGATGCAGAACTTGTGGCTGCTCCGAGTTCACTGTTGCCATCTGAGATATAGAATGCTTTAAGGGCCCAATCCTCCTCGGGCCCATGGCATGGAAGTCTCCTCCTACCCCGTGGCCTTTTCAAGTGCCCAAACAGCTGCCACAAGTTTCCGTCAGGCTTAGTTTGGTTCTTAGACACCAATACCGATGTAATGTGCTGTTATTACACTGTGATTTGAGCCAGAGTAACTTAGTCCTCTGTGATGGTTTCTACACATACCTTTTCTCTCTGCCTTTGCTCCCTAACGGGGCACCATTTTTGGTATCCATAGAATCATCCTCCAGTCATCTACTTTCCAGATTTTCCCTGTCCTTGGAACGGTGTCTCTCAAATCTGGTTTACTGCAGTATTTTCTGAAAGAACACTGCTCTAGCACACGAGCAGGCTGTCTAGACGGGAAGATGCTCATTTTCAAGGTTCCCGCCCACATCTGCATCTTTATTCTTCTGTCAGGCACTCATGAGGGCCCTTTTTTTCTGCTGTGGAAATAGTGCTACGATGCTATAGTAATTACTTTTTTTTTTTAAAGCCCTCCAGAGGTGGGCTGGGATGGGGGGGGAGAGAGAATGCAGGGAAAATGGCAGCTGAGAAAAGTACACAGAAAAGTTGCCAACGCAAACGCCTCTCCGTTTACAGCAGCAATGAATGTCAAATGGAGAATTCTCATTGTGTGGAAGCAACTTGTAAAATAATATATAAAATACCTCCTTTTTGCCAGACTAACACTGCAATCCCAAGGGGAGTTCCACCTTTCTAAATACGTTCCTTAATGGGTGAAAGGGTATAACTCTGCTTAAGACTGCATGGTAACTGACCCCCACATCCAGCACTCAGAACTGTGCATAGGGTAAGTTTTGCTGGAGTAGGGGATGTGAGGTCACCCCAATGGATGGTTATTGTCAGCTCTGATTACCTGTTTGGAAGACAGTGGGAGCAATCATAAGCAGGTCTACTCAGAGCGTAAGCCCCCCCCCCCCCCATTAGCCAATGTGCCTTATTTCTAGGAAAGCATCCTTAGGAGTTAAACGAGTATATGTAGAGACTGAAATGGTTTGCAAGAGGTACCTTGGTGTATGTCAAACATGGACACTAAAGGATTTTTTCTAAGGTCCCTAGGTGCACACTTCCATGAAGACTGCTGGGTGTGCAGAGTGAAGGTGTTTTACTTTAATTAATTGTGCATAGGATGTATGCATCAGCATCGACCCTTCAGAGCAATTCCAGAGCATTTAGAAATTCTAACAACCACCTTATATGGCAGGGCAACGTTGTCATCTTCATATTTGAAATGACAGGCTGAGTCTGAGAGACAGCAGCAGTCTAAAGCCACCTGAGAGAGTCCACGGGCAAAGGGAGATTTTGCACTTCTTCATTTCATAGCTCACATCCTTAGCCACTAACCATACCAATGGAGAAATAACAGTTTAGGTTTTACCATTTTTTTAATTCATCTACTGCATCCATGATTAACAAATAAAACAATGTACAGCATGAGTGTATAATGCTGATATTATATTTGTTTTCAGATTATATAGTCTGCATAGGTGCAGACTTCTTTGTACTTTCTGCTCTACTAATTTAGCAAACATATTGCATAATTTGAGAGCTTACATTTGGCTCCCATCCACTGCCATTTACACTGACAGGTAACTGAAATGTTATTAACATTCATTGCATAAGAGCCCTTACCACCGTAGCTTGCCGTTAAAATCCTCTGATTAATTGATTACACATAATTCATGTGTAAATGAAGGCAAATTGCTAGCTTACGTATATAATGTAAACTTCACTTTTGATGTAGCAGTATACAATTCAACATTACTCTCTAAACATTAATTTTGCCTTATAGTGGTAATGACATCTTAATGAACAATGTCAATACCAGGCAAGATACATAAAAGGACTAATACTGATCTTATTTATTGTTTGCTAAACCCTACATAACATTTATGTGCTAAAGGGAATACCTTGCATAATCACATATTATTTCATTTCCTGGCACCTGGCTTAGCTGCAAGGCACAGGATTGATTCAAGAATGACCCCAACATCAATGTCCTCAATGTGGTAAAGAGCAGATGTGATCCCCTGTCTCCCTCCATAAAGAGCATTAGAGTAACCCTGGGGCTACAAGCATATGCAACCCATCCATCCCTTTCTCACTCTGAGGGAAGGGCATCTTGGAAGCTGTGGGTGATTCCTACTGTGTACCTGGGGAGGCAGGACCAATCTTCATTTCTGTCTCCTTGGCAGGAATTGCCCTGCTGGTTTCAGTTTCCTTCCTGCCTCTGAGGGGAGAGCAACTTCGTAGCACAACTTCATGCTTAGTATAGGCTCTAAGGAAACCTTTATTCCAGACTTTCCTATCTACTTATCTAATCTACAACTTATTCCATCCTGTTGATTCTATCTACCTACTTCTTCTATATTCTGTGCCTTAATTTCTCCTCTGCCTTCTGCCTCTGAGGGGCATCATGCAGGGGCAATGATGCAAGGGGTACGTTTACGAACAATGATGCAAGTGGTACGTTTAGGCTAGCAATCCTAACAGTAGTCACTGGCCCACTAAGGAGACCATGAAAGCTACATTCTCCAGGGCTGGGCTCAGCCACCGGGCAGATTTTCCACCCTTCAATCCAGAGTCTGAGGAGGAGGAAAGAGAGGAGGGGGAATTCAATTCAAAGTCCTCCTTTGTGGAAGACCAGCAGCCCAGAATTTTTTCCCCTGAGAAATTTCAGGGGCTGCTTTCTAAAGCTCTGTTGGCCTTAGATCTTAATGAGGAACCTGATCTGATGGAAGAGCCAAAGCCAACAATTAAGAAAGGGGTGAAATAATTCTTCCCTAGAATTCAAACCCAGAGCAATACGGTTCCCTTTCCTGAATATTTTCAAAGATCTGTGAAAGTTGAATGGGACAATCCAGTCTCAAATCCATATCACACATTAGGCTGGGTCCTAACTCCTGCAAACTGGGGAGAAAACTTTATAAGAACATAAGAAAGGCCCTGCTGGATCAGACCAAGGCCCATCAAGTCCAGCAGTCTGTTCACACAGTGGCCAACCAGGTGCCTCTAGGAAGCCACAAACAAGACGAGTGCAGCAGCACCATCCTGCCTGTGTTCCACCGGACCCAAAATAATAGGCATGCTCCTCTGATACTAGAGAGAATAGTTATGCAGCATGACTAGTATCCATTCTAACTAATAGCCATGAATACCCCTCTCCTCCATGAATATGTCCACTCCTCTCTTAAAGCCCTCCAAGTTGGCAGCCATCACCACATCCTGAGGCAGGGAGTTCCACAATTTAACTATGCATTGTGTGAAAAAATACTTCCTTTTATCTGTTTTGAATCTCTCACCCTCCAGCTTTAGCAAATGACCCCGCATTCTAGTATTATGGGAGAGGGAAAAAAGCTTCTCCCTGTCCACTCTCTCCAAACCATGCATAATTTTATAGACCTCTATCATGTCTCCCCTCAGCCGCCTTCTTTCCAAGCTAAACAGCCCTAAGCGTCTTAACCGCTCCCCATAGGATCATTTTGGTTGCTAGTCCCCTGATCATTTTGGTTGCTCTTTTCTGCACCTTCTCAAGCTCTGCAATATCCTTTTTTAGGTGTGGCAACCAGAACTGTACACAGTATTCCAAGTGTGGTCTCACCATAGATTTTGCAGAAGTAGATCTTCCCACTTTCCCTTGCTGCCCCCCCAAAGCCTCTGGTGTGAACAAAATGGGTTGCTGCATTCCAAGCTTGCTCTGTTAGCACAAGGAGAGGGAGAGAGTTTGCCTGATTCTCCCTTCCTGCAGTCACCCGTGATTCATGGCATTTTATTCAGGAGAGTCCCTACCACCTTCAGCAGAATCTTGTCCGGGTGTGCAGAGAGCTGCTGGATGAAGGCAGGAAAGATCCACTCTTGATTAATACTGTCCATTTGTGAGAGCTAGAAATCATAATGTCCAAGACTTGTTCTCATACCTCACTGCATGCAAGAGATTGATGCTGAGGCCATGCGTGAACTGTACCACGGTGGCCAAGTGATTAGAGGTACTTTCCAGACTTTTCAGTGTGCGGGAGCTTGACTCTCTTGAGCAGAAGAGAGTCATCTATTCACCACAGCATGTACAACATAACCCTGATGACCCTGAATACACATTTCTCAAGCTAGAAACTTTGGGAAATACAGGTAACCCCCCCCCCCCACATTCTATAAATAAATGGTTTAATAAAATCAGGGGTATGGCTTTATTAACAAGACTAACATATTATCAGAGAACCGAAAGGAGCAATTTAAAAAAGAAAAGAAAAGGGGGGGGAGATAAGATATAAACACTGGATACTGTTTATTACTTTCTGCAGTGAGAAAATAATTGACAAGATTTACCCATTTGCCCTTTGATTCATTGTAGATTATTCTGCTTCTTGTGTATGAATTATTCTTTTTGCCCCATTTGTTTGGATACTTATGTAATTTTTTCCCTTTTCTCTGAGTGCATGTAATTATAAGCAACAATAAAAATAAATAAATAAAATAAAAGTTATGGCCTGAAGAATTTCTAAGTTGCAACAACAAATACCTGGTTTAATCCTGGTTTAGAATCATTGGTTTCTATATAAGAAACAAACCATAGTTTCTTATTTGGATGTAACAATAAAGTCTAGTTTGTTATGGATGTTGAAGCTTTCAATCTTCAAAGTGTGCATAAGTGAAATATGGAGAGGGAGTGCACAAAGCCAAGAAATTCCAATATTTGTTTTCATAATGACAAACCATAATTTATCATTATATCATTTTTAAAAAATTGCCAGAAGGCGTCCTTGCTGCTGCTCTCCTACCAATTCATATCTTTGTACACATTTCCAGTACTAACAGACCACACATTTCTTTGCTTCTTTAAAACAGGTTGTCATAGCTGTCCTAGATGGGAAGATTAGAATCTCAAGAGGAAAATCCACACTGGCTATTCTCTTATCCAGCATTTTGCTACAGTCATATTGTACTTCAATTCTTTGACAATGGGCGAAAACGCGTGGTCGCTTTACCCTCCTTTAATCCCTGTTTCAGCCAGGATTCAGCCAGGATTGAAACGCATGCGTTTCACCGAACGTGCGTCCGATCCTGGCTGAATCCTGGCTGAAGCAGGGCATAAAGGAGGCAAAAGCAATGATGCGTTCTCGCCCTATGTTACCAAGAGTTGGCTTTGCAATTAGTTTACGGTCTATTCTTTGTATTTATTCTATAACCCACAGCTCTTCACAATAAATGGTAAAGCAAACCAGGGTCAGATAAACAAACACATTTTTCAGCCTGCAGCAAACGCTTATTATATTGCCATAACCATCACGACATTGATACAAAGTTACCTGATGGCCATATTGTGTGATGCTGTTCCTAGAGCTCTTCTACCCAGAATGCACAGGGCAAAGGAAAGCGTTACTAAAGGAGAGTCTTCATCACAGTCTATCGGCTGTAAAATATTTAAGGCCTTCATAGTTAGTCTTTATTTACTTCAAGTGTAACCTGCCTTTCTCATTGAGACTCAAGCTGGATTAAAATTTAAAAATTCAATCGGACAGCACAAGTTATCGAATAAAAATGCAATAAATAAGATTACAGAAATTAGGCTTCAAAGCAATCTGACATTGCAAAGAGTCACTGAAACTGCATAAAACTCTCACAGCTTTTGACCAAATGTCTTTAATTCCATAACATATTTGTCTAAGGTTTATTGGGTTTCTTCTTCAATCAAAGATTTTCTAAAATCAGCACGGTGTTTATTTTCTTAATATAACATTTTGACCAGACTACTCTTCTCTTTCCTTTGTCAATTTTAGTTTGTCCTGTGTTTGAACATTGTTATATTTGTAGCGTTGCCAACCTTTAGGTACTAGCTGGAGATCTCCTGCGATTACAACTGATCTTCAGCAGACAGAGATCAGTTCATCTGGAGAAAATGGCCGCTTTAGCAATTGGACTCTATGGCATCGTAGGCCCTCCCCTCCCCAAAACCTACCCTCCTCCGGCCTCGCCCCAAAAACCTCCTGCCGGTGGCAAAGAGAGACCTTGCAACCCTATATATTTGCTTTGTTCAAATTATTCTGGCTGTTAAAATTCCTTAGCAGGAGCAGCCTAATAACTAATTAACAAGGTGCTTCCCTCCACCCCACAATTTTCCCCTTCTGAAGTATAACAGTCACAATTAGGGATGCCAGCCTCCAAGCTCACCTGGCTGTGATGCCACAAGTACCAATTTTAAAGGCATCATTGGATTACTGGGTTTTTAGTCTGTTGAACTGTTAAAATGTGTTATTTGGTCTTAACGATATTTATTTACTGTTATGGTGTTTGTATTTTAACTGGGATGTCAGCCGCCCTGAGCCCAGCGCTTGCCAGGAAAGGACAGGTTAAAAATCTAACAAATAAATAAAAAAAATAAAGTTGGAGTTCTCATGGAATTACAACCGATCTCCAGACTACAGAGATCAGTTCCCCTGGATAAAATGGCTGCTTTGGAGGGTGGACTCTATGGCATTGTACCTGTTGAGGTCCTGCCCATTCCTAGGGTGGCCAACCTCCAGGTACTAGCTGGAGATCTCCTGCTATTACAACTGATAGAGATCAGTTCACATGAAGAAAATGGCCGCTTTGGCAATTGGACTCTATGGCATTGAAGTCCCTCCCCTCCCTAAACCCCACCATCTTCAGGCTCCATCCCAAAAATCTCTAGTTATTTCCCAACCTGGAGCTGGCAACCATACCCATTCCCCAAACCCTGCCCTTCCAGACTCTATCCACAAATCTCCAGGAATTTCCCAATCTGGAGTTGGCAATCCTAGACACAATTCTGCCTCACCCTCTGCAGCCAGCCCATTATATCAATAAATTCCTTGCTGATGTTCATTGGGAAATGAGTAACAAAACAGGAGATATGGAAGGTAAATGATATATGCCTCAACCTGATACAATTTCTTGGTTTATACTACTCTGCTCACCTGCTAGTAACAGGAATTCAGGTAAGGGAGAAAGTGCCCACCCATCTATACAGCTAGCAACATGTATGTACGTACATCTACTCTTTTCCCGGCACAGAACTGAATCCAGTCCAGGTAAACACTACAGAAGCTTGCTCTGGTGATTCCTTGAAGGCAGGGCACATAGTCATCATCAATGTTAATATTGAACATTGCAAGGTCACGTTCTATATAATGCCATTTTGAGAAAGGCTGCAATGTCTTTTGGAATGATTCATCTCTTATCCAGTGTAGGATTTTGGGGGAACTTGCAGTAAAGTATATAATGCTCTGTTGATGAAAGCAAAAATAAAAATAAAAGATATTGCTTGTTTTAATAACATCATCAAAAGTCAGTTGAAATTGCTTTGAAGATGGAGGAAGAGCAATCTGTCGAGGGAGTTCTCATAGCTTATTGCCATCCGTTGCCATCTCCGGTCTTCCATCATGCTAGAAATTTTCTTATCCTTAAACATGTCTCAGCTCTAGAAACAGCTGTTGATACAATTGCATTTCAACATGAATGAAAAACGCTGCAGCAAAATAAGGAGGAATGAAGGACGTAATGGAATCACACTGCTGATACTATTTAAAATTCTTGGAATCTTCCCTCACAGTTTCATATTCAAACTAACAATTATACCTGCAAAAGGGGTCCTACTTATTGTAAAGAAATAAGACAGACAGCTAGATACAAAACAAGGACAGGCTGTAATTTTTCACTGTGCGGAAAGTGATAAGCACCATGCTTTTCAAGAAGAACTATGCAGATACAATGGATTTCAAAACATGCCACATTCAAAGATAGCAGACTTTAGCCTTCTTTTAAGAGATGTTTGAAGAGGAATACATTGAAAAGTGAATATTAAGGAGCCGGGGGAATAAATAACCTCTCATAACCAGGCAGAAAATGATTTCAAATATATGCAGAAAGGCTACAGGAGTTGACCCACTTTATTAGAGGCGAGCAAAAATTTCTTTTATGTGGAGAAATAGTTCATTCTCTCTTTTGGCTGTCAGCTTCATGGCAAGTAGGGGGGGAAAAGAATAAACTCAAAAAGCCAAATGCAGAGAGTATTGTTAAAAAGATCAACATGAATTCCTCAACCATATGACTAGGTAAAATTAAAATATTTTGAAGGAAAGTATTTCTTCCACTGCTCTGCTAAGTTTACATAGCTGCATATGCTGCTCAAAAGAACCTACCGTACGTTCCTGATTGTTAATCTTTACGTCTATAACTGTTAAATCATCTTCTCCCTTGTTTTACTCTCAGCATTTCTAGAATAGGCTGTAAATGAACATGTGTTTATTAGACCTCAGTATGAAAAAGACATCTAATATTGGTATTTGATCCTTAACTCTGGTATAGTTCATGTTGACTTAGCTGTTATCAATTCTATGTATTTTTTCATGTAAGGAAACTCTCTTCTTAACAACAATGTCATTTAACTTATCTGAATGATGCTTTGAACTTTAAAGTTTATGCTAGGTTTCATTCATTGCTGTTCTGCTCTGTGCTAGACTGAAACTAAAAACAGCTTATCTGCACATTCAATTACATTTCTGTGGACTCATATAGGGATGGATCCAAAGTCCCTCCTTCACAAGGGAAAGGGCACTTCTGCTCACACAAGGGGACATTTTTATTGATTCCCTCTTCCCACTGGAAACTCCTATTTCACATCCCACACTGTTCCATAAGGTCTACAGTGGGAAAGAGAATTATTTGTTTCCATAAGCAGAGTGCTTGCAACCCATTATGTGATCTGTTTCCATAGGCTTGGTGTGATGGACAGCTGAATTCTGAGGAGTTGTCCTGGTCACAGAACCCCTTGATTGACAGGGAGTTTGAATGGAATTCTAAGGATGGCAGTTAAAAAACTGACAGGGGGGAAGGGACAGTTGAAGGAGAGCTGTTGTGGACAGTGTTGGAGACAGCGGAGTGAGCTGCAAGCTGTCTATAGCGGATTGTCCTCTGGAGAACACGTTTTGGTTTAGGATTAGAAGGATCTGTAACCTGTTATAAAGTGAAATCTCTCTAGAGCACTGGTTCCCAACCAGGGGTCCGTGGACCCCCAGGGGTCCGCGAGAACTAAATTAAGGTCCGCGAAACAAAGTTATAAACCCATAATAAATTAATATTTTCAATTAAAAGTTATCAATTATAAAAATATATATTCAAATGTTATTCTAAGTTTAATGTTTAACTAACAGCTATGATTAAAATTTATTTTCAAATTCTCTGAATTTTTATTTTGAACCTTGGGGTCCCTGCACCGAACAAAAAAGTCCTAGTGGTCCCTGGTCAAAAAAAGGTTGGGAACCACTGCTCTAGAGAGGGTGATCCCTAAGCATTTAACAGGAAATAGCTCTAGTGAAAAGAGTGTTCCCAGGCCAGTTTAAAGAAGAAAACTGGGAAATTGTGCATATGTTCCTAACTCCTCCAACTTAAGAACTACTATTTGGAGAAGCTTATGTTTATAAAACAAAGCAGTGACTGCTAAGAGAAATCAAACTCAGTACTTAATAAAAACATCAGCACTTCTCTGTGAACCACCTTAGATACATCTGGAATTATAAAATATCTTTTGTATATAACCATCATAAGTTCCTTATTCCTGTTGTTCTGTTACAAGCCATATTCATGTTATGACACTTTATTAACCTGACCTTTACATTCCCCTAAAAGGAGACAGATAAACCATTTTAAGTTTTACTTTTAAAAAAAAGCCTCTTGTGTGCCAAATATTGCTGACTTTTAAATAAACGAAAGTAGAGCATTAGTTATACTGGTTTTCAAGAACATTCATTTCATTAGAATCTAAGCTAGGACCAGGTTGGATCTGCATGGTTATTGCGGTGTCTTACATATGTTGAGGTACAGGACTTGACTCTTTGTAGGAAGTAGGGTGGAACTCAGGAATATATGTATGGGTGTGTGGGCAATTCACCTGATTTCCATCTCAAGGAACTGTATACGCTGTGCCTTTCACAAGTGTATGATAACTTACAAATCAAACTAAACAAACCGCACAGAACGGTATTCCAAAAATAATTATTAGATATAGGTCCTGAAAACAAACCAATAAAACTAACTAGTAAAACTAACTAATAAAACTGGGAAAGCCCTCTGGAATTAAAAGCAGTACAAAAACAAAACAGGCTTTTCAAACAGTGACCATAGGAGCAAATCTCCATGCCTTCTCTGGAAGATTAATTCAGTGGTGAAGCACAGTCACTGAAAAGTACATGTGCATGCATAGGATATCTGACTATTTTGGGGAGGAGGCATGACCAACATCATCTGCTGGACTGACCAAAGATGATGCACACAGGTTCATATAGGGGGAGGTTTAGAAATGTAGGTCCCAGGTCAAGGAAAGGAAGACCCAGCACCCTGGATTAAGTTTGGAAGCAAACAGTCCAACAGTGAAAATGTTTCTGAATCTATGCGTGAGCACAATAGTCTATATCACTTAAATAGTTGGCTTGTAAATTCTGAACCAATTTCAGCTTCTAGGCTAGCTGAAAGGGCAGCCCCCATGTAGAGCACATTCCGGTATCCAGACCTGAGGTTACAGAAGCATGGATCAGTGTAACCAGTTCAGCAGAGTCAAGAAGAGAGACTAATTTACAAATGACACACAGATAATAAAGTACAAAGTAATGGAAGAACAGAGACACTGACAGCTGCTTTCTTTCCATTCATTTTTAGATATGGCTGAATCATTGAGAGACCTGCGCAACAGATTCAGACCATGTGTTATTTCCCACATGCAATGTCTGGCTTGTACAGTCCTGAAGCTCACTCCTTTTGTCTCAAAATAGGTAGGACATTATCACAATCATAATGTAGACTGGCTCCTATTCTAGCTTAAATCTTCCACTTAGTAAACCCCACCTACAATTTACATAATAATTTCCCCATAAATATTGTCTGGCAATTACCAAAACAAGACAACTCAGGAAGATGCCCGTGGCTTCCCTTTGTTAGCCTGCATCTCCTGCCGAGAAAAACAGTTAATAAATTTGCTGCATTCTCTCCATAGCCAAGTGAAAAGGTACACTGGCGCTTCTTTAAAGAGGATGACCAAATGCTAATACGCTGCGGCTTAATCTGTAAATTAGTTGTGCTAAATCTACCCAATCCTTGCAAATGGCTGCTTGTGCAGCAGTAGCAGCTAGTCAGCATTCTGCTCTTCAGTGGCATACTGTGGTGTCTGATGATCACCTGGCCATTTGTGCCTTTGTGGGCCTTTAGTTTGCTATGCTTCCTGCTCACTGCTCTTCTGGCCACTTTCCTTTGTGATCTGTGGACATGTGGGTCTTGTTAAGGCAAGGTTAGTGACAAAGAATGACCATAAAAGTGTGCAGTTTGATTAGTGTACAGTATGGAATCCTATTTGGAATGTTCATTTTTCTTCAGTGATGGTCTTTTGCATATAGTAGACATGATTTTTGAGAGAAAAGCCATGTTTTGTCATCATATTGCTGCCCCATTACGGGAAGAAGAGGACAGGTCCATTAATGCAGATGGAACTTTGCTTATCATAGGCATTTCATCCTTCCATATCCAGTATGTCAACGTTCAGCATTTGACTTGCATGATGCAAGTCATGAGTGGTTGTGCCAATGCAAACTTTTGAGTGTTTTGCTAAATGGGTACACCAATACTGTGCATCATGATGGAGTCAATGCACCCAATCCTACTTACTCTTGTACAATAGACTGAACTGTTAAATTACATTTTTTTCCCTTTAGAGATGGCAGGTAAAGTTTTATTACCTTGATATAATATCTGATGAGTATTCTCCGCAGGTCAAACACTTGGAGCATTGTTGCGGCATTGTTATCGATAATGCTGTAACCTTCCAGGATATAATGGGTCCGTGTTATTTCCCAGGTCAGCCATCTCAGATTGAAAGCTGCATTGCATGACAGCAAGTGAGGCAAGTGCCCCGGTTTACAGCAGCAGCAGCCTTCGTTATCCTCGTCTCCTTCTGTGATAGCTTCCACTTCTCTTTGCTGGCAGTACGTCCCTTGGGGGATTAAAGAACAGCACAATGGCAGTTACAGAGGAGATTGATTCAAAGGAGCTGTCCAGAGATAACAGTCTGCTTGCTGTCATATGCTTAATAAATGGCAATCGAAAAAAGGGACAGTTACAGCAATGAATAAAATGTACCAATTAATCTGTACTCAGCAAAGAGTGGTGAGATGCAGACTGTTTATTTCACCTTATAAAGTGAAATATGCCTAATTCTATGCTTTAGGCATGTTGGCATAAATTAGATAAAACATAATTGCATCCAAATGCTATTTCCCTTAAATGTAGAAAGATGGGGGATACAGTTTAGAAACACACATCAGGAACTTAGCCCTTTGATTGCCTAAAGCATAAAACCAACGTGTTGCTTTATGAATTTATTCATCTGTTATATTCAGTTGGAACATGTTCACCAACAAGACCAAAAAAAAGTTATGATTTTGTATAGAGAAGCCAAAATTGTTGGAGGTGGGAGTGTGTGTGTAGACATGCTAGTTGGCTGGTTCTCTAAAAAAAAGGGGGGGAAGGAACCAAAGCAATTCCATAAACAAACTTCAAATACTGGCGCAGGATCTTGCTGCCATTTTGGTCTCATGTACCCTTATCCAACAGTTCAAATGGTTTGTATGCATGCGTGTGGATCTGAAGAAACCAAGGCTGGCTAAATTTTCTTTCATGTGTGTTTAACCCCACTATGCATATGGGAGGTTGGTGAGTTCTGAATTGTGGCCATAGAGTAGATCATTATATTTACTGGATCGACTTACTAGGGGTGTTAAACATGTGGCCCACAGGCCGAATGTGGCCTGCAGAGGGCTTTTCTCTCCTCTCCCTTTCTCTTTCTTTCTCTCTCTCCCTCCTCTGTTTCTCTCCCTCTCTCTCCCTCTCTCTTTCTCCCTCCTTTTCTTTCTATTTCTCTTTCTCTTTTTGTCTCCCTCCCCCTTTTTCTCTTATCTGTTTTACTCTTTCTCTCTCTCTCTTTCTCCATCTTTCTTTTTCTTTCTGGATAGGGGGAGGGCTGTGTGCTCGCCAGCCAAGGAAGCCACCCCAACCCCAGTTTTAAATTTTAAAAAATTAATGCCAGGGACCAGAGATACAAACTTTATAGAAGACACAAGCCAAGCCAATTAATTATATTAATTTTTACTTTATTATTTACTTAAAATACAAACATGCTTAAAACAATAAGACTCTTTATAGTATTTTCTTTTATTTAACAGTGTTATTGTTTTAAGCATGTTTGTATTTTAAGTAAACAATAATATCATTAATTGGCTTTTCTTGTGTCTTCTATAAAATTTATATCTCTGGTACCTGGCATTAAATTTTACGGTACAAATGGCCTGGCCTGACCAAGTGACATTAATCAGGCTCTCATAACAAATGAGTTTGCCACCCCCGGTTTAAAAGGTAATGGTGTTATAGCCTGAAGTGGAGTTACATGATACTCAGATGATCACAAGTCTTACTCCTCTACCAATATGCTAGTCCATTAAAGAGTGACATTCCAAACTGATCCTTCTTCCGCAAGGTGAATGGGGGCAAACAAGTTTTTTCAGCAGGTTCATCATTTCTCCCCCTTAAATCACAAATTGCCCCTTGTCAAAATGTCCTCCTTTATACAACTATTAAAGATGCAGAAGCAACACCCTCCTGGGCATCTAAACATCCTATCTCTACATATGCCAGGTTCAGGTGTTTCTTTATGTTCAGTTTTTGAGCAAGATTGGCGTGTGTAATCTGCAACATTAAAATTCAGTAGAAGAGTTGTTTGTGTGAGTTGCTAAGTAGGACTAGATTTTCCCTCTCCCCAGAAACAGGATAAGTTCTGCCACAGCAAGCTATTTTCCCCCCTTGCTGCAAAAAATTGTTATTGCTACAAATTATGACAGTTTATGTTATTTGGTTTCTTTCTTTCTTTCTTTTTTAGTCTGAGGCCAAAAACACATTTGTCTGTCTCTGATAACAAAGCTTTAATGCATCTTGCAAGGTTTTTTTCCTTCTTCTTTCAAACATTCCAAGATAACTGTTGTCTATTGGACAACTAAAGGATGCTTTCAA
Organism: Euleptes europaea; assembly: GCF_029931775.1. NCBI lineage: Eukaryota > Metazoa > Chordata > Lepidosauria > Squamata > Sphaerodactylidae > Euleptes > Euleptes europaea. The sequence goes on from NC_079318.1 coordinate 25,238,370, forward strand.
TTCCTTGAGGAAATTCATAATATAAACCTAGTTTACACCACTCTCACCAAAACAGTTTTACTAGCATGTGTCTATGTTCACATCCTGCCTATGATCCCCTCCCAACCCTGGTACTCATATGCACACACTTCCTAAACTTGGAAAATCTCCCAGGGTCCTTAGATCGGAAAATGAGTTGTACCAGATCCTCCCGCTGACATCTCATAGAGCTGTTGTCTACAGGAGCTCCATCTTATTAATTGGTCTGTTCTCAGCAAATAACCTAAACTAACAAACTGCTATGGCAACACAAACAAACATATTCCACAATGCACTAGCTTTGGATGGGAGGGCAGGCTAGAAATTTAAATACATACATACATACATACATACATACATACATACATACATACATACATACATACATACATACATACATGTCACAGAAGTCTGTTGTCTTTGCCTCAAGCAATTAGCACTGCTACTTTTTGGGGGGGGGGAGTGGGGGGAATGACTAGAGAGCCTCATTCAGAACTTTCCCCTGCTTCCCATGTATTTTGATGCATGGTTAACCCAGTAGATTCTAGCCTTCCTGGATTGTCTTTTACTCTTCTAAGTTGGCAGAGTGAATTAGCGACAGGAAAGGTGCACGATCTGATTAAGGTAGGAAAGGTGCACGATCTGATTAAGGTGTAGACAAACATTTATTAAGGAAGTACATAATTGATGGTGAAGAGTAGACACAGAGACAGGCTCCTAACTACATAGCTAACTGAGAGTGCAGGGAAAGAGAGAATCAGACTTCCAAGAAGAAGCAGGACATTGCCCAAAGAGTAGCAATCTGGAGATAGACAAGGAATGACACTTGAAGGAGAGAAGGTCTCTCACCTCACTGTCCTATCTAACTGCCCACTTGCTGCCCCCTGCAGGGTCTTCTTCTCATCTTTGTAAGATATTTCCTATTCCAACAACATTACATGCTTCAGCAACTGGTCTTCATATTGAATAGTCATTCCTGCCCAATGGCATTTGTTCAACTTTCCTTCTAATACATTCCTTCTTTCAGAATAATGATATTTTTGTTTGTTCACTTGGATTTTCTGACTCCTTCGTATACACTGCTTTTTAGAGTAAATATTACCACTATTTTTAAACAGTCACAAAAAATTCATGGTTGGATCCAACTAAGCATTTCCACAGATGGAAGGATTTCCACCTGTGGACTGGAAATCACCCCTGTGTTCCCCAGGAGTTACACTGGGGGCATTTGGGGGCTGCAGTGGTAGAGGAGAGGAAAGAAAGTTGTGCTCTGTAGACACAAGTCTTTCTGTCTGTGGAAATACTCCAACAGATCAATGGTACGATCTGTTTTCTTCTTTGCAATGCCATAATTACATTTGAGCAACCAGAAATGAGCATAAGGGCTGTTCTTTAAATAAAGTCTTTGTATCATCATGTGCGTTCATTTACCATAATAAAATACCCTTGTTACTCAAACACCGTCTTTGCGCTTGGAGCATATAATCTACACTGTTCATATTCCTCCACCACTGTGTGATAAGCCAGCAAAAACGGGGGGTGGGAGGCGGACCCAGGGGCTATACTACTGCTGCAACAGCCGCTGCCTTCCCCAATCTGGCATGCAATTTCATCCGAGTCAGTACTGGACTCCCTTCCCCTGAATTTTCTCACCAACTTCCCAGCAGAGAACGGCTACTGTATTAGTGATATCATAGTCAAAACTAGCAGAGACATTTAGCAGTTAATGGTATTAGTGAAGAACAAAGGAAACTAGCTGGCAAGAAAAGGAAAGTCCAAGTCCACCTATCTAGACATAATGTTCTCAAATATGCCCGAGGGCCAGTTTGCACAGCCACTGGGTTTCCAGCTGCCTGCTTCCCCCACTCTGGCCAAGATTGCAACTGGCACGCGGTAAGGTCATATGGAAGCTAATCACTGGCTAATATCAGGTCTCATCTGCATTTCTAGGCTAGATACAGCAAGTTCTGGACCAGAATACCAGCCTTTATTATAGCTTCCCCCCCCCACATTAGGGTTTCACAGGGAAAGAGAACGTGGAGCCACATTCTGTTCATTTCTGCCAAAAAATGCTGTCTTCCTGTGTGTAGGCTATATGCCATCAAGTTGCTTCAGACTTATGACAACCCTATGAATTAACAACCTCCAAAACATCCTATCACTGACAGCCTTGCTCAGGTTTTCCTACCCCTTCACATTTTGCAAACTAAAAAAAGAAGAGTTGGTTTTTATATGCTGACTTTCTCTACCTTTTAAGGGAAAACCAGTTTACAATCGCCTTCCCTTCCTCTCCCCACAACAGACACCTTGTGAGGTAGGTAGGGCTGAGAGAGTTCAGAGAGAACTGCGACTAGCTCAAGGTCACCCAGCAGGCTTCATGTGGAGGAGTGGGGAAACCAACCCGGTTCACCAGATTAGAGTCTGCTGCTCATGTGGAGGAGAGGAGAATCAAACCCAATTCTCCAGATTAGACTCCACCGCTCCTAACCATTACGCCACACTGGCTCTCAAAAGACAGACCGACTTCCTCATATTATTTGATCTGGAAGACATGGAATTCTGAGGGTTGTTGAGCTGAATATCTCTTAAAGGGAAATAAAGAATAAATTGGGGGTGGGTGGGAATTGGCCTACCCAAGCTGCGAAGAGCTGAAAGTTAGTTAGTGGGTTAAATTTGGGCTCGTGATAAATTCCCCATTCATTTCTACCATCTGATTTTTTATGAATCCCCAGTTTATTCATCCTTAATGCTATGCTGTTAGACCTTATCTAGTCTATTGTATGTGTGGGAAAAATACTTCCTTTGTTTTGTTCTCAGCTTCCTAATGAATACGCACACTGCTTCCTAATCCTTATACAATTACCATAGATAAATATCTGCCCTACCATATGGGGGTATTCCCTCTCAGTTGATTCTATATTGGCTAGCAAGGAAACTGACCAGACAATGCCTACAATTTTGCTTTTGTATTTAAAGACAGATATGAACTTTAGGAACTGAAACAGTATGTGCAATGTACATCCAAACCAAAATATATTTCCCTGAATATCTTTGAAGTTAAGCCATCAAGCTTCATATTGCATTCTTTCTAACCAAGATCCTGATAAATTTTCTTCAGCTCTAGGAGTCAGCTCAAAAATTTAGGAGCCAGACTCATTTTCCAGCATTTGGGGTTTCGTATTTTAATGGTCATATTTTCTCACTGTAGCTATCACAGAACCTAGTCCTAAACTCATCACAGTTTCTCATAGTTTTATTAATGTTATGACCAAAGTGGAATAGTTTAGTAATAAATATAGGGTATCTATGTTTATCATCACCACAAAAAAGATAATATCTAATTGTGACCTAACTTCTCCCCCAATTTCTCACAACTTCATTATTGCTTTACAAACTGTTTAATTGAATAGTGAGTATTGGAGCCAGTGTAGAAAGCGACTGGTTAAGAAATGACTTCCTCTACCACCAGTGATATAAACAAGCTGTTACAAGAATTTCATGCACTTTGTCGTTCTTTGTCATACAGCAAAACATATTCTGATGTGAAATGTTTGTACGTTTTCCTGAGGATTCTGGAGAGACACATAATTGCTGAAAATTCTAGGTGTCACAGTGAAATGTCTAGGCACCATGGCAACCTGGCACCTGGGATTTGTCGAGCTCTGTTCTAACCAATTAAGGTAACTGCCGAATGGCTCACACTTTTCTTCCACTAACAGATCTTTTGTTTTGCCATGCTGAGCTCTTCCACTACTGAGATGCTCCAGGAAAGGAAACCTACCAAGCATACAAGAAACCTAGTGGTGGTGAGCCATGATATGGCAGCTGCATAGAATGGAAGGGTCTGCCTTCAAAAAGAGAAGCTTTTCTTTGAAGTTCCTTTCTAAGAGAACTGCTGCTCTTAAATCTGCAACAGAATGTCCTGGAAGGTTGAAATGTTCTCTTACAAAGCAGTTCTCTTCCAAAGGAATTTCAAAGGGAGATTGGAAAAAGAAACTGCTGAATTACAGTTGATATTCAAACTAAAGTCAATGCATTTACCTGGACTGAATAAAGACCTTGCATTCATGGCTCATTACCAATGCTGATTTTTCCACACCCATCTCTCCCCTGGACATCACAGACTCTTCTGCATACCACACCTAATCCCATCACGCCTGCTATTCACATTTACATACTGTTAACATTTACATACTAATGCTTGTCTGAATTCACTCTCCTCTACTTAAAGACAGATGGATTCACATTCTAGCTGTATCTGAAGAAGTGAGCTGTGGCTCACGAAAGCTCATACCCTGCCAGAAAATATTTTTGTTAGTCTTTAAGGTGCTACTGGACTCTAGCTTTTTTCTACTACTGCAGACAGACTAACACAGCTACCCACTGTGAATTAGGTTGAGAGAGAATGACTGGCCCAAGATCACTCAGGAAGCTGTATGTCATGTGGGATTTTGAACCCAAGTCTTTCAGTCCTAGCCCAACACTCTAACCACTATACCACACTGGCTAGCTAGTTTGCTGAAATTGTTAGACTGTTGGACTAGGGACTGGGAAAGCCAAGGTATAAATTTCTACTCTGTTGAAAAGCTCACTGACCTTGAGCCGGGCACTCTCTGTCAGCCTCCTTCCTCATATGACTGATCTGAGGATAAAATAGAGCAGAAGAGAATAATATATGCCACCCTGAGTTCTATGGAGGAAAGGTGAGAAGAACATGTAACACAGAGACAGATCTCCTGCTTTGTGCTGAGATGGGTCTTCTAATTGTGTAACATGAAAAATCCTTCAGCCTTACTAGGTCTTTTATACTGAAGATGCCCTACTGTCAGGTACTAGCAATGTTTTATGATTATGTCCAATACAACTTACGTGGACCTATAATTTTGTGCTACATCACAGACTAGAAATAGTATTTAATTAAGTGAATTATAGTGAATTTAATTAAGTGATGTATAGTAAAAGCCATATGGCAAAAGGATATTTTTTGCCATTTCTGGACCTTTTACTCTCTTACCTCGAAATTCTAGCCCCCTGAGCTGGAATGTGACCAGACCATTTCCTATTTCAATCAAGTGAACCAAGGCATTCAAATAGTCTGATGTCAAGATAAAGCAGTCTCCAGAAGTATAGTTTCCCCAACGTCCAAGAATCAAATCTCCACAAAGAGACTCCTGCAGAGATCTTGTCAGGTGCTCATAAAAGATGGAGTTGAGGTTGTTATCATCATTACCTAAAATCACAACAACATAGTCAGAAACAGGGATGAAGAACAAATCGCTCAGTAGAAGGCTCTGAAAAGAATTCTATTTTCTTACTGCATACTCAACTGGAAGCTCCCATCAGAGATTAGAATTACACTTCTGGAAGCACACATCACCATTAAATCCTGGCAGATTCTGCCCAGCTCACTTAACCACAATTATCCATGACTACATGTAGTTTCCCTGTAAGACATTTCTTATATCCTAAGAAGCCCACTGAATGTCTGAAGGCACAGGATACAAGTCTACCGCAAAGGTTTTCCAGTGTGTTGTTGTAAATCAGATTTGTGCAGATCTAATGAAAAATATGTGCGCTTCTGAATCACTAGTCAAAGCAAGAAAGAGGATATAACAAAGTCATTGCAACACATTTTTTTGTTCTTGTGTTTACTATAAGCTTAATATGTCTTCATTATCGTCCTGGAGTTGGGATTTCCATTGGCTTCATCCTCAGAGATACTCTAACTATATATCTGACGTTTTTCTCCTGGACCAACAACAGTTCTCAAACCTAAGCATTCAAGTTGTGAATGTGTGCTCAAGGAAAATTAAAATAAGAACCTATTAACGAAATGCAGCAAGATCTTCCACATGGGCCAAAACAGTGTCACACATTCTAACTGACAATGCGGGTGAGCCTGAATTCTCTTGCCTCCTTAGCAAGGTCTGGCTTGGTCAGCGCTTTCATTTTCTCCTACGCCTCAGCGCTCACCCACAAATTCCATTTAGAGGTGGTCCAAGGTGCTTGGGCCCTTGAAATAGATGCGGAAAACTTTCTGTAGGGATTCTGTCAGAATAGTGTAGTGAGGATCAATAGTGAATCGGAAACCTGACGGTTGCCCTTAAAACAGGTTTTTGCAATACAGTGCAGCCTGGTGGAACTCTCTGTCTAAGGAGAGCAGTGCTCTGTGAGACTTAGCTCAGTTCTGCAGGGCATGTAAGACGGAGATGCTCCCCCAGGCATATGGCTGAGGACAGCAACAGTTATGTAGATTAGCTGGCCTCTCACCCCTCCCGTTTCCCTCCCTTCTCCTTTCCCTATTATTTCGAAAAAGACTTCCATCCCCCCTTGCTCCTTTCTTCCTTGGTCCTGTGAGCCTTTTGGTGGCTGCTGGCCTTCCTGTTGTGAGATTTGTCATCTTTAGGCCAACTCCTCATTTGAGGTCAGCTTAGGGTTGCCAGCCTCCAGGTACTAGCTGGAGATCTGCAAATATAATTGACCTCTAGCCAATAGAGATAAGTTCCCCTGGAGAAAATGGCCGCTTTGGCAACTGGAGTCTATGCCATTGAAGTCCCTCCCCTCCCCAAACCTCAACCTCCTCAGGCTCTGCCCCTAAAACCTCCTGCTGGTGGTGAAGACGGACCTGGCAACCCTAGGTCAGCTTATCTCTATGAGCTAGTTTCGTAGTTTCGGCACCATCTGTGTCTTTAGAATCGGTTTACAGTTTTAAAGTTTTCAGTTATGTTAATCTTATGATGTATTTTTGTTGTTGGAAGCCACCATGAGACTGGCTGTGCCAAGGAGGGTGGGGTATAAATCTAATAAACCAACCAACCAACAAATAAAGAGTTACTATGGCATTTGTGGGTACACTGATCCACAATGGACGGCAGTGCTAGAGTTCTAAAGCCACCTTTGGCTGCAGTGAGGCCCCTTTACTGATAATGGTTCACAAACAAAACCTCAGAACTGATCCCTAGCTGCTTCATACTGGCAATACTAGCACTGTTAGGGCGAAAACGCATGGTCGTTTTATCCTCCTTTAATCCCTGTTTCAGCCAGGATTCATCCAGGATCCAACGCATGCGTTTCGCCCAATGTGCGTTCGATCCTGGCTAAAGCAGGGATTAAAGGAGGATAAAGCGACCGTGCGTTTTCGCCCTTAGTGCAGTGCTGCAAAAGCAGCAGGAAAGGGCCCGAAGCTTTGGACACCTATGCCAGATCTTCAGGCCACACTACTGAAGAGAAAATAGCCTGAAGCAAAAAAACAAAAACAGCAGCAGCAGCAACAAAACCCACAGAGCTCCTGTACTATTAATAACTGTGTAGAAGAGCTTTGTAATAACTTGCAATGTTGCCAAAATCCTTTCAACATAGCTAGTAAAGATACAGGGATATTTATATTTGGTCACCCGGTTCCAAACCCAACACGAAATGTGACCAACTCCTGGAGTTACTACAGAACTAATACAAGTCGAGGCCTGACCTGGATAGCCCAGGCTAGCCAAATCTCATCAGATTTGGAAGCTAACTAGGGTTGGCCCTGGTTAGTATTTGGATGGGAGACCACCAAGGAAATCTACGGTCACATCGCAGAGGCAGGCAATGGCAAAACACCTCTGAATGTATCTTGCCTTGAAAACCCCACGGGGCTGCCATAAATCAGCTGTGACTTGGTGGCAAAAAAACCCAACAAAAAACCTGAGGAAGAAATAATCCCCCTCTCCTCAGGGAACATCACCAGTATGGGATATTCCTCCTCTAAGTAGGCAGATTAAAGAGATAAGTACAAAATGTTTGAAATTCAATGGGATGATTTGCTGCTTGACAGCTCCTTTTCAAATTCTACTGCCTTTACATAGAACATTCCCTCGCAATCAGAAAGCATTTCAACGTGGAAAGATGCTTGTCAAGGTATAACATTCCTTCTGCATTTTTTAACAATAAACATTTGGACGTTCCATACCTGCATCCTTTTCGATTTGAAGCGCCAGCCTTGTGTTTGAATGGTCCGCTCGCTTTGTGCTGGAAATAAACATGTACGTACTGATCATCTCTGTACCTGTGCAATGTTCCAGTTCCTTTTCTGGCTTTATCTGGACACAGAGAATATTGTTGGGCAATGCTCCTTTCTTACACAACCTAAATCCTTTGAAGGGCATCCATTTGTGTGCACTGGCTGGATCCTTTGCTGCCTCGTGTTACCAGCCACTTAAAATGTTAGAGCCCTCTTAACCAATCCTATGCCTGTGTAATGATATAATTAAAACCATTTTGGGCTCAGTGGATTCTGGCTTGAAATAACTTGATTGCCTCCCATTTGCTGCCCATACAAAATGGTTCAGATTCCGTTCATAGGAAAACGAGGGTTTGAAATCAGTTTTGGCTGGGCATTGGGTTAAGTCTGACCATATGAATGTTTCTGAAAAACAATTATGAAGATCAAAAACTGCATGCTACTTCAGTTCTCCAAAGGAATACACTACATTACAACGTTTTAACACGGCAAACTTAGAACGCTGTAATTCATAAGCTTAGCTGCCTAGAGACCATTTCACACATATCAAAGTCTGTCACTGAATCACATTCAGCCTTTGTTGCCAGAGGAGGGATACGAGTGTTTTCACACTTCATTTTTGGGGATATGCTTAAAATATCAGGTGTAGTGCAGTGGTTAAGAGCAGCAGACTCTTATCTGGAGAAATAATTTGATTCCCTACTCCTCCACATGAAGCCTGCTGGGTTATCTTGGGCTAATCACAGTTCTCTCAGAACTCTCTCAGCCCCCACCTACCTCAAAAGGTGCCTGTTGTGGGGAGAGGAAGAGAATGTGATTGTACATTATTTGGAGACTCCTTAAAGTAGAGAAAAGTGGGGTATAAAAACCTATACTACTTCATTCTGGTGACCAACCTGATCTTCAAATTCTAAATGGCAATTTGTTTTCCTGCTAAGCAGGTCAAAGAAGGATGGTCACAAAGGTGATAGATATGGTGATGTGGCCTTTTATGGTCAAGTCAAGTTTATTGATACAGTCTATTTGACCAGCCAGAAGTTAGTATATCAAATTATCTAGGCCTTTTATGATCAAACTTCCCAATGGATAGTTCTAGTAAAGATATTAAGCAGTACTTTAGAAAAATATGTTTATAAAGGGAGGGAAGAAGCCTAGAACACTGGCCTGCCCAGTTCAGGAACTGTTTTATGAATGTTTAAGCATCTCATATTACATGGGGTTTCCCCCCAATGTATATTGGAGATCCACCATTAGGGTAAAGGTATTCTATATATGACAAAACAATGGTCGCAGATATTAACAAAAAAGTTTTTTCTTGACAGATTCATCCCTGTATAAACCCCCCAAATAAAAAACGAAACATGAAATAGACCAAGAAAAGTCACAAAACAGCCACATAATGCTTCAAAATAATAATTAAAAATAAATACATTAATCAAAGTAATATACAAGAGAACTTTAGAGCTTCACACAAATTTAGATCTCTTAATTTTACCCATTTTAACCTCTCCCATTTCTGATTTCCTAATATCACATGGCTATTTTAAAACAAAGTGCAGATGAACTTCACTGTTAAAGTTCAGGAAATTTGGAGTTGTTTAATTCAGGAATATCTGCAATGCCTATTTTGGACTTTAAAACCTCCACACAATTATGGCAGCTAAACTGCTGCAACTTATTAAAAGCTACAAAAATCTGTACAGTATTAAAATTCTAATATCTGTATTCCAGACTCAGCTCCACATTTACCCCTGGGTTTTCAGCTGTCAACTAGGATCTCTTCTAAAAATGAGCGTCTGGGACTACTGGGCAATTTCGGCTTTTCTCCAGTGGCTTCTTGCTTTAAATTTCACTCTTACCACTCAGCCAGGGCGATAATTAGCTCAGTAATTGAATTTCTTCCTGAGAGGCGTTATTCCAAACAAACCGAGTGCAGGTCCTTTGGCGCTTACCCTGAAGAGCATGTGAAAATTCTTCAGCAAGGAACTAATTCCAAAAGACTCCACTAAATCTTTAAATGGCTTCCATACTACTATTGCTTCTTTTTTTAAAAATGCTAGTAAAGGCAAATGGGCTTGCCATTATATAGCATGCATTATTGTATTGCTTATTGGTATACTATACTATTATAGGTATACTATACTATTATAGTATACTATTGTTCAAGACTTTCTATTCCTTGGCTCCACCATCAACCAAAAGGGAGACTGCAGCCAAGAAATTAGGAGATTGAGACTGCGAAGGGCAGCCATGAAGGAGCTAGAAAATATTTTGAAGTGTAAGGATGTGTCATTGGCCACCAAGACTAGATTAATTCATGCCATCGTATTCCCTATTACTATGTATGGGTGTGAAAGCTGGACAGTGAAGAAAGCTGATAGGAAGAAAATAGATTCCTTTGAAATGTGGTGCTGGAATCTTGTGTTATGGATTCCATGGACTGCCCAAAAAAAAATCAGTGGGTTATAGACCAAATCAGGCCTGAACTGACCCTAGAAGCTAAAATGACTAAACTGAGGCTATCGTATTTTGGTCACGTCCTGAGACGGCAAAAGTCACTGGAAAAGACAGTCATGCTAGGAAAAGTTGAGGGCTGCAGGAAAAGAGGAAGACCCAACAAGAGATGGATTGACTCAATAAAGGAAGCCACAGCCTTCAATTTGCAAGATCTGAGCAAGGCTGTCTAAGATAGGACATTTTGGAGGACTTTCATTCATAGGGTCGCCATGAGTCGGAAGCGACTTGACGGCACTTAACACACTCACACATACTATACTCTCCTGTTGATGAGGTACCCCTTTGATATATTCCATAATGTTGCTAACTAAAATGTCACTCCTGATTCTCAAAATTATTTAAGCCCCCAAATCAGAAAATCTTGATGAGCCAGATCCAAATTCAGAATATTCATTAAAATTAATACACCAGAACTGTCTCTGATACCACATGTGAAGGCCCCAGGCTCAAAGCAATTGTTTTATTTATTATATATATCGTAGGGATGATCTCAGGCTTTAAAAAGTAATCCCACAGCATATTTATATCCTTTCCCTCAGATGCAGCTCTATTGTTTAGGGAAAAAATGAAGCAAACAGGAATGTGTGGAGATAAACTTTTTTCCCCCAGTGAAAGCTGGGGATTCAGAGGAACTAGTAGATTGTGGTGATAGACTGTTACAGTACAACAGCAACTACGGATTTTTTTCAAGCCCTCTGATGGCACAATGTGTGTATGCGGGGGGGGGGAGATGCAGGGGGAATGGTGGTTGATGGAGAAAAATCCACATAAAACTCTTGAATGGGAGCCCCATTGCCAGTGAGAATACCTCCACATACATGGCAGTGAGGACAGGGAAAAGGAGAATCCCTGCTGTGTGGATGCAGACTCTCCTCTTCTCCACCAAGTGTCTTTCTTCTGCTTAGCTTTTGAGCTTGGGTGCCTTCTCTTGTATGGGCTGGTTGGGCTCTCTCCCTTCTGAGCATTCACTCTGCTAAAACTTCAAGCCATTTAAAAGCATCTTTTAATTTGGCAGAGAACTACTGAGCAGTGAATCTTGGATGTGTCTCCAATGACATTTCACAAAGTGCTTTATTGGCCAATGGAGGAAAAAGTAAAAAGAAGAAAATATAGAACCAGTTAAAAGGGGCCTGTCTGCATTTTTAATAAAAAGACCCTTGAATTACTGTCTTTCCACTTCCATTGTTCTCAATATTGCGAGAAGCGCCAAAAGTTCCTGTTTTTATGCCAATTCTGGTCACTAACTGCAAATTCATATTCATCTGGCTACTAGTACACTCAGTCTGTATCTGCCAAGCTTCTCTGCCACAGATCTAACATTTCTCAGAGTGCAATCTTGAAGGGGGAGGGTACATCTGAGGAGGCTGGGAGCAGTGGATTCATGCCGCCTCCTCAGAGGCTTCCCGGCTGCTGTGGATAATTTTTTTAAATTAAAAAAGGAAAAAGGGGGAAAATACCCCACTGAAAACAGTGAGGCTCGCCACCAAAAAAGGTGGCACACCCTCACCGCTGCTCAAAGGGGTGTTCCTGGGGCGAAAGGACTGTAGAAGCTGCCTAAAGGCAGATCCACCCCCGGGAACGCCCTGGGAATGCCCCCCCATGCCATTGCAGGCTTTCCCTTCTGGAAAAGCCCTGCTGGCATGGCTGCGCTGGCGGCCGGCGGCACCCGGATGCCGGCATATTTGCCCCTGCACTGGCTTAGATGCCACCTTATTCTGTGATAAGTCATGCTGGCTCCAAATAAATCCCTTCAGGAATGGGCTGCCCTTCTTTAGACAAATATTACAATTTTAATTAATCCATTCATTCTTTAGTTCACATTTGAATAGCGTGATTGTTTCACAATAGCACACTACCATAATTTCAAAGAAAACTTAATAGGAATTTCACAGCTGATCAGAAGATTTTGCACATCAGAATGTCAGTGCCTTTACAAAAATAAAAATTGAAGTCTTCACTATTACTAACTCTTAGATTTCAGGGTAGGAAAGTAATATCAAAATATAACTCAGCTAGGTGACAATATTATTTGAGTGGGGTTTAATTTAGGTTGGGGAGGGGAAGAATCAAATTTTGGTCTAAAATGTTTTTCTAAAGTCTTCCACATTGCAATAACTGTCTAGAATATAATGGCTAAAATGATTTTTAAAGCTGTTTTTGAAAAATGTGGGGAGTCTGCTTACCGTGAAAAAACAAGTAATATTTCTTAATGAAGAACTATTTCAAAAACAAAAAGCAAAGCACCTACGTCACTTCTGGTTTTACCCAGAAGCAATGTGGACGCTCTATCATTCTCTGCCGAAACTCTGTGGTTTCCATAGAGCTTCCGCGGAGGCTGCTAGAGCGTCCGCGCCACTTCCGAGTAAAACCAAAAGGGACGTGGACACATTGCGCGGGTGCGCGTGCACACGTTGTCTACCGGCCCTCAGGTGGTCGGCGGGCAGCTCGGTGGATTGGCGGGATTTTACCAGCCATCACCGGGCACTTGGCAACCCTAGGTACCACAAAGCATATAGTTGTTGCAAACACACACCGTGCTGGAGAGGTGGTGGTTGCAGCTGTAGCCACTCACTAAAGCTAAGCATCCCCCCAGCTCTTCATTTCCCTGAATTTCTGAGTGGCTGCAGGAGTATAAGAACACTTGTTTTGATGCCATATGGTAAAATTGTAATGCACTTATGCATGGTCCCATTCCATGGCTAAATGACTGGCTGCATATGCAGAAATGGGGTTACAAGCAGCCACCACGGTGCAAGAAGTTATATATGTGCAGCTTTGGTGTCTAGTCAGTTGAGGGTGGCAAAGGAAAAGAAGTCAGCAAGGACTAAAATATAAGCCCCCAAAGAGGTCACTTGAATTGGTTTCAGGAAGCTACCCTAATCAGAGTCACCCCAGCAAATACAATTTTGGTTCATTCGCCAACACACAGGAAACCAAGTAGGAAACCGGAACAAAGTAAATGTCAGCCTTAAAAGTCTAAGGGCTTCACGATCACTTTTTCCCAGTAGTGTGCTATTTTGAGTGGCTATTTTCCAGATCGTGATTACTGGAAGAATGTTTGGGACGTGAGTCAACAGCTGGGGACCTATTATAATTTCCCCCCTCAATGTAGCGAGAAAGCTGGTAATACAGTACAAAGAAAACTGGCAGTTTAATCCTAACCTCTTTAGAGACACTGTAACTGATTTAGTTACACTACGCAGCAATTCACTGGAGACCCCCAGAGCTAACACAAGCTGTGTCATCCCCAAAATAGAAACTGTGACAAATGACTTGGAAAGAAAAGAAACAGGAAGGAAAGAAGGAAAGAAGGAAAGAAGGAAAGAAGGAAAGAAGGAAGGAAGCAAGGAAGCAAGGAAGCAAGGAAGCAAGGAAGGAAGGAAGGAAGGAAGGAAGGAAGGAAGGAAGGAAGGAAGGAAGGAAGGAAAGAGAGAGAGAAGAGAAAGGGACGTGCAAATGAAAATGCAGGATCCCTAATGGTAACTTCACAGCAGAGATGTATTACACCTCTGGACACACAACTTGCGTAGCTGGATGTTCCAGCAGTCCAGCAAACACACGAAGTTGCATCCTACAACTCCCTTTGGGTAAGCCTGGAGCCTTATTCAGTTGTAGGATCCAATCCATGGGAAACACAGAGGACTTATTGCTTTGTTGTACTCATTGCTTTATGGAACACTGTAAAGTGAGAAAAGGATGGAGAGGAAAACTGATTTTTCTAGCATTCGTGCAACTGTTCCTATTGTTGCTGGAGAAAAGTCAGACTTAGCACACACGGATGAAGCTTCCAAGTGTCCATATATCAGAGGAGATTTACTACCATTTCCTCTTCATTCTCCCAACTTCTAGGATGCAAACATTTGAGCAGCTGTAAAAATAATGACTAAAGCAGCGCCGGGGGGGGGAAAAACACCTACTAATAAGACAGTCTTTGATTCAAGGCTGCTACGACTTTTAAGGAACAGATGTGTTCAGAATTTGGCTACTATACAGACCACAAGCTAAGAAGTAAGCTAAATTAAACAATTCAGTAAATGCTAGCTAGATTTCCTATGAATGAAGCCCAGCCCTGTTGAAGTTTACTCATGTGGTGGAGGTAGAAACAGGAACAGAAAATGACATGGAACTAAAGTAACATTTTCTTCTAGAGCCACATCCACCTAAGAAACTTCCAATTCCCACAGATGGCCTTTATCTGAGCAGTATGGGAATTGTAGTTGCTTCCCCAACCTCTTGGTAACTTATGCAGAAAGCACTAATGGGATCTAGTAACTGACATTATTACTTCCCATAGCAACTGCTTCTCAATTTCTGCCGCAGCACAGAAAAGAGGGGGGGAAGTTGATCTATGTGTTATTTCTCATTACGCGGATGCCATTGTAGTGAGTTTCCATATCCAACTATTATATTAAACACTATGCAATCATGGCCCTTAGAAGCACAAAAACTCAATATGTGACGACTAAGAATAACAAAGAGTTTCTTGAACTTCCCTCATGTTTATACAATGCCAGCTGAAGATGGAAAACCCATCATGGGAGTCCTGTTTCTTTCCTCCTAGTAATTCAAGAGTAATATAGAGACCATCTCAGTATGATTATAAGGTCTCTCTCATTTTGGTGCTGGAAACCCACCACTTTATCCTAAGAACAGCTGTAAACATTCAACAGCTAACATAGTACATTGCTTATGTCAGGGAAAATATTTATTTAGATACTAGCTGTACCCGGCCACGCGTTGCTGTGGCCCAGTCTGGTTAAATGGAAAAGAAAGACAAGAGAAAGCGAACGTTTCTAATATGTTTAATTTCACAATGCTTGTGGGTATACAATATTTTTTGTGGTTCCATTGCCTGTGCAGATATAGAGATTGTCTGGTTTGCCGACTCTAGAACACGCAACATATAATTGTCCATGTGAGAAGCAATCCGTGTCTAGATCTAAACAGCACAATTCTAAAGATTGGCTCTGAGCTTTGTTGATGGTGATTGCAAACGCCAATCGAATTGGGAATTGCAATCTTTATGCAGCTCTGAGGTGCAGGCAGCGGCGGGGGGGGGGGGGTGTGATCCTCCCAGTCCTTTTACCCTGTGCAGAAGGCACACAACACTCACCCTGCTTCTCTTTGTGCAGCTGGGATTCTTGCAGCCTCTGCTTTGGGCTGGCAAGAAAACTTTGCTCTAGGAATCAAGATACTTCTGCATGGGAGGTTTTGACTTGAATTTGCCGCTCTGTAGATGCATATTTTTCCATTGCCGTGAATGCTGAGACCTCTTGTTTTTCAGTTTTGAGAATTCGGGTGGGGAAGATGTGCATCTGGAGAGTGGCAAATCCAAGGCAAGACCTCTCATGAGGGAGGTACCAATTTATCAGTATATTGCTATTTTATCAGGGAGAAATTAAAAGAAAAAAGGACGACATAGTCCTTAGTGAGATCTCCACCAATGGAAAACAGGCTTTTTTTAGGGTGGCCGCCGCGCCGTGCGCATGCGGGGAAAGGGCGGTGGGTAAATGGCTGTGGGAGGAACACCATTGAGATAACCCAGCCCTATCGGAGCAAAGGTCTGCGTGTTGGGATACCATTGCATAATTCGCGGCTCCAATCAACATCGGACTTTCTCATTTGATTCGGTGCCATAAATAAGCATTTTAAAAGGCGAATTTTAAAAAAGAGCTTTGAGGGAGCAGCAAATTCATCCGTGCATAAATGGTGCCAGAGTAAAATTCCGGTGGAAGGGCTTCCACGTGGCTGATAATATCCCTGGAGCAGCAACTGAGCTTGGAAAGGAGGAGGAGGGAATAGGGACGACTACAACTTCAGTAGGGGCTTACACAACATGAATGCTTCATTGCCCAGCCTTTGCATGTACCACCTTGCTCTTGTGCAGAAGGCTCAATCATGCTTAGTCATTTTAGCACTGTTATACATGTTGTAGGGTACGGTTTTGTGTGAAGAAGAGGACCTAAACAAGCTGGGAATGATTAAAAAACAAAAAGAATGTCATTGGAAATGTAAAAAACTGCTGTCAAAGTAGTGTGACATGGAAAGGTCTTTAACAGTAGGAGGATAACAACAACCACCAGGAGGCAAAAGAAATAAACAGAGGGGGAGGAAAGCTTACTAATAACAGGAAAAATGTTTAAAATGCATGAGAAGGAAGGAAGTAAACATCCAGTCAGATCATTAAGGGACCGTGCTGAGTAGTTAATGAATGATAAACATGTATCTGGGTCCATGTTTTCCTGCCCTCAATGTTTTTTCTCTCTTTTTATTTCCTTCCTAAAAAAAAGGGGGGGGCTTAAGAATATACATAAAGACAAAAATGTAATAACAATGGTGGTGGATCTAGACATAAGTGTCTATAAATGGTTTCCAAATATTGAAAAACAAGTCCGTGTGCACTTGCTCTCAGTGTTAACAGAGTGGCCTTTGGAATACTTCTGAAAGAGAGAGACTGTGCTAAGTTTAAGTTCTCAAATGTAGATGGAAATTAGAATGCAACACTGGTTAGCTAAGGAAAAGAGGGGTGTTAACTTTATGCCACTTAAATGACATCTGTGGGTGCTTAGATGCAAGGATTCAAATTGTGTGTGAAAGTAACTGACAGTGCAATCCTAAAACAATTACAGACTTGTGTGGGTGTCAAGTGATGTCAAGTCGCTTCCGACTTAAGGTGACCCTATGAATTAATGTCCACCAAAATGTCCTATAGTTAACAGCCTTGCTCAGATCTTGCAAACTGAGGGCCGTGGCTTCCTTTACAGAGTCAATCTATCTCATGTTGGGTCTTTCTCTTTTCCTGCCGCCTTCAAATTTTCCTAGCATGATTGTCTTTTCCATTGACTCTAGTCTTCTCATAATGTGACCAAAGTATAATAGCCTCAGTTTAATTTTAGCTTCTAGGGAGAGTTCAGGCTTGATTTGATCTAGAATCCACTTATTTGTATTTTTGGCGGTCCTCAGTAACTGTCAAACTCTCCTCCAATACCACATTTCAAAGGAATCTACTTTCTTCCTGTAAGCTTTCTTCATTGTCCAACTTTCACACCCATACATAGTAATAGGGAATATTATGGCATGAATTAACTTGATCTTGGTTGCCAGGACCCATCCTTACACTTAAGAATCTTTTCTAGCTCCTTCAAGGCTGCCCTTTCCAATCTCAATCTCTTTCTGATTTTTTGGCTGCACTCTCCCTTTTGGTTGATGATGGAGCCAAGGAATAGAAAGTCTTGAACAATTTCAATTTCCTCATCATCAACCTTAAAGTTGAGTAATTCCCCAGTAGTCATTACTTTTGTCTTATTGATGTTCAGCTGTAGTTCTGTTTGGCACTTTCTGCTTTAACCTTAATCAGTAGACGTTTCAAGTCTTCATTCTTTTTTGCCAGTAATGTGATGTCATCTGCATATCTCAAACTGTTAATGTTCCTTCCACCAATCTTCACCCTCATCTAAATCTAACCCATCTTTCCCTACGATATGTTCTGCACAGAGATTGTAATAACAGACTTAGGGGCTTAACGCACGGCCAATTTGTCTCGCTTTTGTGCCTTAATAGTAGAGAATCTCCATGGTCCACACGCACGACCGTCCAAGGGATGCGCATCGGACCCACCTTAGTCGCGAATTAAGGCAAAAAAACCCGGGTTAATCAATCCCTGGTTTATAGCGATCTTTTCAGTGCTAATCCGCTACTTTTTTTTAATTCCGCTACATTACCGGAACACCGACGTGCGTGTAATTACTTGGCTAGCTCGCTACTAATGCCCCTTACCGGTCTCCTCCATCCCGCCCCCTTCCCTGCGCGAGCAATTGCCGCTTCCCGTCCCCCGTCCCGCCCCCTTTCCTGTGCGAGCAATTGCTGCTTCCGGCCTCCCGTCCCGCCTTTTTTTAATTGACAGGTTGAGACGATGGTATACCGGAACGCTGGTGTTCCAAGAAAAAAAAAGGGGGAGAATCGCCCTTTGATTGGATAACTCCTCAGCCAATCCTTGGGCGATGTCACTCCCCTGCTATCCCGCATTGCGAACTATCCCACATTATATGGTTGGTTCAAACGCACGGGGAGCCTCCAGCAGCTACTTGTTTCAGACTTAATGTGGGATAGGCTGGCGTCATGCGTTTGATTATCCAGACTTAAATATTGTGGGATTAAATATTGTGGGATAACAGAGGAGCGAACCAGGAACATTCTGCCCATGCGTTAATGCCCTTAGACTCTGCTTAGGATTCCACTGCTAAATTTCTTATCAGTACAGTCTCTCTCATGAGGTTCAAAGAAGAAGATAGGAGGCACTAGTACTGGCCTATTTTCACCTGAATCAAACCAGGAATCTAATTGACAGATTTGTGATTTATGATCAGAGTTTGACTTGGCATCTCTGTGGAACTATGTTTCACTTCAGGTACTTTCTACCATACACCTACACTTATAGTACACCATTCTGGCATGGTAAAGCCGAACTTACTTTACCTGATACCTGTCAGCAAGCCCCATGGTTTACCATGGAATTGGGTGACCTATAGAGGGCCAGAAGTTGTCTAGAAAGAAGCTAGTGGAAACATGTACTGAATCTGACAGAGCAAGCTAAAGAGCCCACTAGAAGACCTCTGAAGGGGCAGTGATAATGGCAAAGAAACGTTATTTCTCTGCAACCCTTGCATAAGCTAGCTCATGACCATTCCAATTGTTTGTGATGTCTTGACATCTGCTGACTCCTTCATCTAAGTCTTTTATTGCTTCAGGAACAGACAATTAGCTGTGATACCTTTGCAAACGTTTGCTGATAAAGTAGCATGAATGCATGCTGATCTGGAGGCTACCTGCCTATAGGCCAGGTAGAAGAAATACCTGATACTTCTTCATGTCTGTTAATAGACTATTTTAACTCATTTACTGTGATGCATGTTCACAGGATCTTGGCAACTATAAAGACCACTATGCACACTGGATCCTTGCCCATCCTGGCTGCTAAAATCATGTAAGGACCACATTAATGAGCTTTTGATGTTAATCATAAATTAGTCACTAACTCAGGGCACCTTCCTCCACCACTCAAAGAGATGGTTATCTATCCACTATTTTAAAAAAACCACACCTATCCCTACAGGAAAATGATGTGGCCAGTTATCACCTAGTCTCTAATATGTCCTTCATGGGAAAAGCAATTAAGTGAACAGTAGTGGACCAGCTCCAGAATTCTTGGATAATTCATGTGCTCTGGACCTCTTTCAGTCTGGTTTTGAGCTGGGCTATGGGACAGAGACAGCCCTGGTAGCTTTAGTTGATGGCCTCCATCTGAACGAAGACAAAGGCCACACTATTTTGTTGCTCCTACTGGATCTATCTGCAACCTTTGATACAGTAGATCATGCCAACCTGTTGAGGTATTTGGAAGCAGCAGTAGGTATCAAGGCATGTACTTTGGACTGGTTCAATCATTCCTCATGGATCAGACTCAAAGGGTTGCTGTTGGAGAACAGGTATCTTCAGTGTGGGAGCTGTCGTGGTGTTCTACAGGGTGCTATCTTATCCCTCATGTTATTCAACCTTTATGTACAGCCTTTAAAAGAAATCATTTGCAGCTTTGGAATTGGATGTCATCAATATGCTGATGACACCCAGCTCTATTTCCCTCTATCTAACCCCCCTTGCTGATGTAGTAGAGGTTTTGAGACAATGCCTAACTGCTGCGGGTAAATGGCTGAAAGTGAACCAACTGAAACTGACCCCAGATGAGGCAGAAATGATGATGCTTGGAAAAGCAGAGATCTTGAAGGACATTGTTCTTCCCACTTTGAAGGGATACAGCTGACCCTTGCTGACTCTGTTAAGAACCTATGGATTACACTGGACCCAGCATTGCTGTTGGAGAAACAAGTTCATGCAGCTGCAAAAAACACTTTCTTCCAACTCAGACTAGCCCTTGACACAGCCAATCTGGCCTCCTGGGTCCATGCCATGATAACATGGAGACCAGACTGTGGTAATGAACTCTAGATAGGTCTCCCTTGAAGTCAACTCAGAGACTCCAGTTGGTGCAGAAATGCCACAGCTTGGTTATTATGAGGAGCTAGGCAAAGCATGTATATTACTCCCATTCTGCAGTCACTCCACTGGCTGCCCATCAGTCACCAGGCTCAATTCAAGATACCGCCTATCACATACAAAGCCCTTCATGGCCTTGGTCCCTCACATCTGCAGGACTGTCCCTCTCCCTATGCTCCACCAGAACAGCTTCGAACATTGGAGCAGGGCCTCCTGCAGGTGCCATCTGGTAAATGAGCAAAATCAATAACTACCTGTACCCATGCATTTTCTGTTATGGAATGGCCTGCCTGATGAGGTCAGGAAGGCTCCCACCCTCCTGGCTTTCTTCAAACTATGCGAAACTGAATTATTTAAGAAAGCTTTCTTAAACAGGTCATAAGGGCTGTACTGTAATAAAAGGTTTCAGAACGTTGCTTTGGTGAAGTGATACGGACAGTGAACTACACTACTGTGTTTAGTACATATTGTCTGCTATTAGTATGATTCTCCCATGTCATGTCATGTTAATGCTAATGCTTGGTTTCAGCTCCATTTTCAGATTCCTGCAATCTAATCTTTATTGTTTTGTTTATTGGCGGTCACAACCTGCTGGTTGTATTTGACCTACACTGCTCAGAAAGAACTCAGAGAAAGCAGGAAGCATTAGAGTCCCCACCCCTTGAAATGCTGCTTTGTAATTGGCAGTGGTGCTTACTGGGAGAAAACCGTCAACTGCCCCCCCCCCCACAAGCTTCTGTGTCCTGCGCTTTGGCTTATGCATGGAGATTTCACCTGGGCTGATCTCAGGAGAGATCAAAGAATCGGGTTATAAGAGCAACAGGAAGACTCTAATGAACGAAAAACTCATGCATAACTCCAAGGAACAACTGAGTCAGACCAGTGGCAAACGTGAGTGAAAGAACCCATGCATAAACGACCAACTTAATTCTTCAACCTTTTCCCTGCAGGAATGAAGCATTATCTTGTCTAAATATGAAACTTATTCTTCACATCAGCGTTCTGCCACTGATATGTACACATGTAAAACTCACTTTCCTTCCCTAAAAATCACACAAATTAAACCCAATTTACAAACTGTTTTTATGTCTCATGTAAGGAGGACACTTGAGGGACAGGAGTTGAAGGAAAATAAGCCACTACATGGGGGGGGATATCACAGTACTTGCCGCTCATTAGTACGTACACATGCACAATCTGAAAATTTAACAAGTCCTAGTTGTGTACCTGGAGATTTGAAGCTTTCTTTCCTCTCTCAAGCTGCCAAGAATGTATGTAGGGGGTGAAAATTCTTTATTCTGGGGCTGGCAGCAATTCAGTATGAATAAAGAATTCAAATAGGCAGTGATTAACATTATGTCTGCATGAGCATCTATATGTTCACTGAAATCAATACAAGCACAGAATGAAATCCACCAGGAATGTCTCTTACACAAATCCCTTGAAATTAGAGCTGTCACCTGATTAAAGAAATCTTAGTCAATTAATTGTATGAGTTTGGGTCGATTATTTGATTTAATCAATTATATCTACATAAATTTGCATCTGAATAAAACCATTCTAAAGGGGAGAAAAGCATTCTTTGTTTTTGGGTGATACATGAATGTGTCTCAGCAGGCACCATCTGTGTGAGAAAGGAATGCCCCTTCTAAGATGGTGCTTGTTGTGGAAAGATCCCTGTCTTTTAGGCCAGTCCTGTTTTGAGTTTCCAGTGAAGTTCAAAACTCCATTTCACAGAGATGAACAAAGCACGTAACCATCCCAGATGGGGGGGAGAGGAGAGAATTAGCATACAGATGTCACACCTGGCCATCTGTCACAATGACCTATCAACGCGGTGGGAAGCAACAGAGAATTTTCTCTAGTCTGCCCTGTGACACCATCTCCTCTACAATGCACATGCTTTTTCTTTTTTTACTCTGTAAAAAAAGGATTGTGTACAAAGACATGCTGGGATCATAAGGACACCGTTTATTGGTGAAAACTTCTTTTAGTAAGAGTTTTCAACAGAGCCTCATTTTCTGACTGGTTCAAAAACGAACTCCCTGCCTCTTGAAATGTGGGCCAGAACGGTAAAACCCTTTGTATCTCTTTTACCGGGACAGAGATGTCTGAAATTTTGTAAGTATAGTTAGCAAGCAAACTGTGTCATTTCCCCACCACCACCACCACCGCAACCTATCCTGGAGTTTTCACTTTCTTAAATTTTCTTAGTAGCATGTGAATAGAATAAAACCTTTTAACAATTTGTTCTTTTGGCTTCAAGAAATTTCTTGATTACTTCCTCCATAAGCTGGCCACTGCAAGCACCCACTACCAGATAGATCCTGACAGGAAGGGAGCTTTCTCTCTCTCTCTCTCTCTCTCTCTCTCTCTCTCTCTCTCTCTCTCTCTCTCTCTCTCTCTAACAAACAAACAAACAAACAAACAAACAAAGTTGTTTTATGTTTAAGGAAAGTATCACTGTGTTGACCTAAAGGCCAACCTAATCCCCCCTCCAAAAAATAACCTTAGGTAGGCAAGGAAACTGCCAATGATGCATATATAGTCATTTACAGGTACACAGCGGATTCAGAGCAACACCAGGAACAATAACCCTGTAACCTGTACTTAAAAAAAACGCCAAGTACCTATATTTAAAATAACATTAAAAAAGGCTGCACAATAAACTGGCAACACCTTCATAACTGATCAGACGTTTTGTAATACATCAATCTAGCTGCTTACTCAGCTCAGCATGGCAACCCCACTTAACATGAATGTGCAGAAGTGCAGACAACTCTTGTGCAATTCCCATTCATTTGATTTGGCTGTGTATAGAGGATGTTCCTAGTGTGCTTTTAATGATTAAGAATGAGAAAAGCTTGTTATACACACACACACAAGCATTAGCAAGCTATTCAAGGACTTTCATGTTCTTTTGAACGATGACGTAAGGAGGAGAGAACTTAATGAAAACAAATCAAAGCTCTTTTGTTTATTGGCACTTGATCCTACTGATTGGAACTCTGTATGAAACTGCACATAGTGTCTTGTGCCAATGTAGCAACAATGACATGGTGTGCTTGGCAACTGGAGCATATCCGTCTTGCCGTGCATTCCCATCACTGACTGATCAGAAAAAATGTTTTTATATCGTCCAGAGCTTATGTAGCATGCAAAGCGCAAGTAAAAGAAATGTTACAAATTACACCCCTATCACACACCCCAGGGAGCCAGCGGGGTGTAGTGGTTAAGAGCGGTGGTTTGGAGTGGTGGGAGTCTGATCTGGAGAACCGGGTTTGATTCCCCACCCCTCCACATAAACAGCGGAGGCTAATCTGGTGAACTGGATTTGTTTCCCCACTCCTACACATGAAGACAGCTGAGTGACTTTAGGCTAGTCACATTCTCTTGGCCCCACCTACCTCACAGGGCATCTGTTGTGGGGAGGGGAAGGGAAGGTGATTGTAAGCCGGTTTGATTCTTCCTTAAGTGGTAGAGAAAGTCAGCATATAAAAACCAACTCTTCTTCTTTACTCTCCTTCTGTTTAGCATTTTGTTACACTGCATGTTAGTACAAGCAATACCATTTTACTTCATCTGACAATAATGTGTTGACTGCATAGGAAATGCAACGTGTGTTTGGTTGGATCTAAAGAACCACAAGCAGGAGTTCTGGCGACAGAATGGCTCTTTCCATCTACCCATTTTCTGCAGTCCCTGTGCCACCCAGAAAGATGCTTCTGAAGATAAGGGAACCCTTGGGAACAGCATGGAAGACGGTGTGAGGAGAAGCAATCTGGGGGATGCAGAAGGGAGGAGAGCAGGATTGTGGTGGTAAGCTCTGCTTCTACCTACACATATATGTTGGAAGGTATGCAAGTGCGTGCATGCTAGGCTTCCTCCCTGTGATCAAGAACACTGCTTTTACAGGGTTACCAATTGCATGGAGAGTTACCGACATGCATTATCCTTGTATATGTGTAGGACTCCTGCATACCTTCCAACAAAGATGTGTAGGCCAGGGGTGGAACTCGTCACCAGGATCCCGCTTCGGTCCTTACATTCCCCTCAGAATGTTGTGGGAAAGACCCTACAGAAAAGCTGCCTTGAGAGAGGGTGATTAGGAGCAGAGAAGTGGCAAAGGGCGGAAATACTTAACTCTTTTCTTGCCTACCACTTTCCCATGACAACTTCTCCCCACCCCTTAGGAAAAAGAGCAGTGTGGGGGAGGGATTTCAATACAAAAGTGGTGGGTGCCTCCCATTTATCCACTGAAATATTATCCCCTCCCAACATGGTTTTCCAGCAAAGAAGTGTGCTGTTTGGGGTTGTTTTCTTCTTGCGCAGGACTGCTTGTAACATGAAGTTTGACTCTTGCACTCCGAAAGGTGAGATCTCCCCTCCCACCCAACCCCCACTTATCTGGCAGAACGTTAGCTGGCTAACATACACTGTATTAATCCATTTTGACTTCTAGTGCCAAAGGCCAAATAGATTTAGTTTTCTGAATGTCAGCAGCTATTGATTCAGCACAGTTAGAATTCTCCTTCCACACCCCTTTTCATGGCCCTCTCCAACTAGCAAATGTGAAGTGACAAGTCCTCCGCAACATTTTGATGACAGTTTAAATACATTCATTTTCCAAAATGGCTACAAATCTACAAAACACTCAAAGCCAACATAAATGTGTAAAAAAAAAAAAAACATGTAAAAGCAAAACTAGAAATATTAAGCCCATAACATATTTAATAATAAAAACAATAGATTTATAACACATCGACTTACTTGTAATTCCTTTCCCAGAACTTCACTGGTCTGGCGTATGAGGTGAGAAAAATGACGCTCCCAAGAAATGGACTCAGTGGAGTAGAAAAGACAGCAGTGGCCAGAGTTTGAAAGAAGAGCATAGCAGAGTCTGAACACTTCAAGTTAAGGTAACACAAAGGAATTCACTGCACTTTTACGCTGTCCTCCTGGCACCTTCTGAACCTAGTTATTGTACTGATTTTGTTGCTCCCAGATAGGCAGAAACAAATAATAGGTAGCTGCTAAAGATCATGCTAGGAACCTCTGAGTTGGTAAATTTGTCTCCGGACTCTACCACTGTAGACTATAGGTGAGCATTCCTTTCCTTTTATCCCTTAGAAGCTCCTTGATCAATTGATCTTGAGCAGCATATATTTAGTGTTGGAGGGATATAAGGATTGAAACAAATCTTGCCACTGACAATGTAGCCTTGGGGTCCCTATCGCTTAGTAAAAAAGGCATTATGTCAGTCACAGAGGCATTGGATTTGTATATTAAAATGGGGGAAATATAATGTGATCGGAGTTCCTCGTAAAAGCGGCATTCCAAAAGGGCATGGGCTAATAAGTCAATAGAGCCAGAAAAGCAAGGGAAGATCCTGTCTGAGTATGGTATATTCAGAATTCTGCCCTGCATTACCATAGAAGGGTTAGCATTCAATCTAGCCAAGCAAAAAGCAATTCTATATAAGCAAAAGGCTCTTTATTCCCTATGTTATAATAAATTACTGAAGTGCAGTTTTTAATTTTTTTTATTTGAGTAAATATTTCAGTTCTGGGAACAACATGTCATGTTCTAACAATCTGCCTATTCAACAAATATTTATAAAGTATATAACTGTAACTTCTTCATTTTTCACAGAGAATGCTCTAAAACAGTGTCTGAGCATATTAGAGGGTACCTGATATGATCTGCCCTCAGAACTTCCAAGTTCAAAAGCCAAAGGGGAGAATAAGGAGGGAGTAAAGTGTCAACAGAGTTCAACTTGGCATAGCATCATGGACTGGTAATTCATACTGGCTGCAGCCCACTGCCTCCCCCCCGCCCCCAAGAAAGTCACCTCTGTCAGATAATTGTAAGGAGCTAAGAAAGTGGAAAAACAGAAAGAGGAAAATAAGGTGGACAGACCAGAAAATCTCCTAATGCTATTTGAAAAATTAGCTACTCAGAAATACGATCTAATGTCAAAGACTTATGAGTATTCTACTGTGATGAAGAAAATCAATCAGCAAAGATGTTCCAGCGAACTAAACAGAATCTTGTGGCACCTTGAAAACTAATGTTAAGGTACCAGAAAATTCCTTTTTGCTTTTTCTGCAACAGGCGTAACATTGCTACTTTCTCTGGAATTTGACATCTTGGAATGAATGCGAAACCTCTAACCGGCAGGGAAACATCTGAGCTCCCAATAAGCAGTTGGGGAATATAGGATTTTAAGAAGCTCCTGGAGAAGAGGGGATTTCAGCAGTTGCAGATTCTCTCAACCTTGTGATATCTGTAGGGTTGCCAACCTTCAGGTACTAGCTGGAGATCTCCTGCTATTACAACTGATCTCCAGGCAACAGAGATCACTTCCCCTGGAGAAAATGGCCACTTTGGCAATCGGACTCAATGGCACTGAAGTCCCTCCCCTCCCCAAACCCCACCCTCCTCAGGCTCCACTCCAAAAACCTCCTGCGGTGGCAAAGAGGTACCGGACAACCCTACATTGAGGGTTTCTGACTCATGAGCAATGTTACATATTACAAGGTGTTTTAGGGACAAGAAAGTAACTTCCGAAATGAAAGACCTAAAATAGTTATACACCCTACTGCACAAGTAATATTTTCAGAAGTAATAATGAAATATATTTCTCTGTTCATTACTTTTTCCTTCTTTTTATCTATTTAATAATTAACATTTTTACTTTCCCAAAATGTTCACAGCTGCTTTTCTGCTACATTTTTGTCCTCCAGAAAGATGATATTTCCATCAGAATGTTTCATTTTTTAAAAAAAAATCATCTTTTTATATCAATTATCAAAGAGCGTCAGCATATAAGTGAGCTGAGAATAAAAAAACCAGAACATTCTCAAAGGATATGAGGTATTGCAAAGAGCTGGGCAAACACATGGAAAGAAGAACCCCAAGCAATTTGCCAAGGAGCAATATAGGTCATAATGAACTGTAATTTTTGCAGTAGGTCCCATAGCTGAAAGCAAAAAGGGGGAAAAAGTTAATGGGTGTATATTTTTAAACAATTTTTTAAAGAGCACGCACACACAGAGAGAGCGCTACCTTATAGTGAACTAAACCACTGGTCCCTCAAGGTCAGTATTGTCTACTCAGACTGGCAGCGGCTCTCCAAGGTCTCAGGCAGAGGTCTTTCACATCACCTACTGACTGGTCCTTTTTAACTGAAGATACTGGGGATTGAACCTATGACCTTTTTGCATGTCAAACAGATGATCTACCGCTGAGCTACAGCCCCTCCCCATGCTTTCACTTTTTATGTATGGCTTAATCCGTAGGCACCTATATTATAACTATAATGTAACCTTTGATGATGATATTTAATTAGTACAGAAACTGAAATATTAAGTAAACTAAAGATTAGAGCAACAGCTTCCCTGGGGCACACGCTGCATATCTCCCTGTCCTTACAGTAGAACATTACAAAAATGGCAGCTCCAGGTCACATTCTCCCTCACCTGTGATATATAAAGGCTCGCAATGCCATGTCTGGACATCATGATGTTATGGATATCCATGTTAGCGAATGGTGTGGATTGAAAGCAGGGAAATGCTGTTTTGATGTCAGGACAAAGCTGCCTCAGATGCTATGGGTGGGAACTCCTCATGAGGTGGACCGATTCCAAAGTGGCCCTTGGACAAAGTAGCTATGGGCAGATTCCAAAGCAGCTGTTGTGGTACAGTGATTAGAGCGCCAGACTAGGATCTGGAAGACCCAGGTTCAGATTCTGACTCTGCCATGGCAGCTTGCTGGGTGACCTTGGGCCAGCCACATATTCTCAGCCTAACCTACCTCACAGGATTGAGTGAGGATAAAGTGGAGGAGAGGAGAATGATAATGCAGTAAACACATAATTTTTTGAAGCTTACTTCTCACTTGCAGTGGCTTTGATGTTTTCAGCCCACACTGAACAAGGATATGGTGACGTCTTATTTATTTACTTTATTTATATCCCACCGTTAGGCTGAGGGAGTATGACTGGCCCAAGGTCCCCCAGCGAGCTATTATGACAGAGTGGGGATTCGCATCTTTGTCTCCCAGATCCTAACCCAACACTCTTAACCACTACACCATGCTGGCCATCAAATTCTACCATATGCACTAATCTCAGTTTAATATGATACCTCAAATGAGCTTCAGTAACCTGATGCATCTGGGTCTGTGATTAAGCCCTGACAACTGCTCACCATAGTGATATATTCACAGACTGACCAAGAAACAAAATCACCATAGTATTAAAAGCACAACACAAGCATTACATTATTTTCTATTATGTTTCTCACAACATTATCTCAAAAAAAAAAAAAAAAAAAGCAACACAAAAACACAAATTCTGCCACCCTCTTATAGTGAAGGGTGCAACTGTGCAAATTATGTGTATCATGAAAAGTGGTGAAAGTGTGAATCCATCTATTTTGCATAGGTAATTCCTCTTGCAGCATTTGTATTTTGAAGTCACAGAGTTTGGAGGGTTACAAATGCAGAATTTCAGATATAGAGATTCACAAACCGGTTTTAACAACATAACTGTCAGGAGACTCATCTGAAAGATCTTAGCATTTCCACTATTGAATCAGAATCATAATGCTTCTCTTTTATGTATATTCAATTACAGATGGGTTTTTTTTTGTCTATTTACAGACTAATTTGGTGTTTATGTCCCTAATCTCCCCTGCTCATGAATATCTTTAACAGTTTTTCTGCATCTTCTGAAAAATTGGCCGAGCTAGGGGATTGCTGATGACAAAGATTCTCTCACTGCAGTAAAATGTCTTTTCTATAAAACTATCTGTTCCATAATCCAAAACTGTTTATTACTTGTGTACTTTGGTCTTCTTTGATGTCTTCATCATCTATTGTTCTGCAGGGAACAACAGACACATTCTTATGCATTATGCTTCTTAATTAAAAAGCCTTAGCAAGTTTATGACAACATGTGCTTTTTATACAAATATAATCAGTGGGAATGTTTTAATTTATGTAATCCCAGAGCCTGGATGGCCCAGGCTAGCCTGATCTCGTCGAATCTCAGAAGCTAAGCAGAGTTGGCCCTGGTTAGTATTTGGACGGGTAACTACCAAGAAAGTCCAGGGCTGTAACATGGAGCAAGGCTCCTACTGGATTTGCTCCTACTGGATTTATCTGCTGCTTTTAATACCGCAGGCCATGATATCTTGTTAAGGGGATGTGTTTTTGACTGGTTCAAATAATTTCTCATGGACCGGACTCAAGGGGTCGCCGCTGGAGTCCAGCTATGAGAGTGTGGAACCTATCCTGTGGGGTTCCCCAGGGCGCAATCCCATCTCCCATGCTTTTCAAACTATATATAAAGCCATTAGGATAAGTCATTTGTTGTTTTGGGGTGGGCAGTCATCAATATGCTAACAATACCCAGCTTTCTATCTCCTTATCCAAATTTCCTGGAGATGTATCAGAGGTCCTCAATTGCTGCCTGTGATTAAATAACAGAAATAAATATATAAAATTAAAACAATCCCTCTATCCCTGCTGCTGTTATAAACCATGCTGACTATGCAATAAGAAAAAGGGAGGAAGAAGTAGTCATGAACCTCATGGATGCTGCAGATAAATTATCGGAAAGTGCAAAGCAAACGATTGGTGTGTGGCAGGCATTCAGCATGAGCAGCCCATCCCCACTGATAGGGGCTGATGACACAAACATCAGTTGTGTCTGTGACTCCTTCTAGATATGTTGGTAGTTAAGCATATGCAGAGCTTGAATTGCTGACCTCTGGCATGGGATATGCATGCTGTTCCACAGCACCAGGTCTTTCTTTGCAGTCTTTCCTGTGCCTTTCCTAGTAAATATGGCTGGTTTCAACACCAGCTGTGTGGTTACCGTACTGGTTCCAAGTCCAGTGGGTTCTATACCCTCCTGCCCTGTAGTTTTGCTGCTGATTGGCTTGTAAGTGGCTAAAAGGTGAGCTTTGGGGTTGCTCTACAAGATTCAAGTTTGAAATTTAGATGGAGACTGCAATTTTTAGATAACCACACACTAATCTTGAAATTTGAATGGAAATTCCACCCTTAGATTTGTTTAAGTTGTGGAAAATTTTTGCAATTGTTCTTGAAATCCTCTCATCCCCACTCCAAGAAAGACCCCAGCAGGTGGCTTCCTGCTGACCAGATTAAGCTGACAAACTCATTTTGTAACATTTTTCATAAGAAATTCTGACAGGTTTTGACCTTGATTGCCAATCAGAGCCAATACACACACTTGCCAAAGGAAAACAGTTAATCAGAACATGTAAAACATGCAAAGCAAAAAAATTATTCTACAGACATTTCGTACTTAGAATATTTAATTTGATTACCAAAATGAAAAACCAGGATATTTCTGCCTTCATGTGTATATAACTTTATAACACAATGTGCTATATGAGAAGGTTATCAAATTTGAAAGAACTGAAATATCAAACACCTCATGTAAAAAAATGTTATCTTGAATAGTATATCCTTGTAAAAACTGAACAGATAAACTACTAAAACCACATGAAACAAATATATACTATAATCTGAGAAACAGGAATTTAGAAATCATCATATTCAGAAACCTGACAGAGAGAAAAATAATCTCCATTGAGACTTAAGAATTGTACTTCCAATAAATGATGCATTCTTCAGCCACCACTCACTAAGAAAGCAAGCTTTTGCAATTTATGACTTGTTGGTTGCAGGACGTATTGTGTGTCTTAACCCTTTTAGACTACTTGATTCCATTTTGTTATCTACCATGGTTATCTTACTAACACTTAATGACAAACCTTGGGTAAATCATGTCAAGGTCAATACATTCTGGAGAAAAATGGGCTTCTGAATGTATTAGGAGTTTGCAGCAAAAAACAGGTATCAGCAATTTTATGTGGTAAACCTAAAGCTTACATCATTGCCCCAATGCAAATTCGACTACTGTTCTCAAGGAAGCTACACATTCTACAACCAACATGATATTACCAGCCCCATGTTATTGAACATATGAATAATCTTTACCCTGAATAAAGCCATAGTCTATCAAGGTCTACTCTGACTGGCACCAACTTTTCCCCACTTAACACTTACTGTGCAAACCCTCCCTCCCATCCAAGGAGTTTGGGATATGTTTTGTCATCAAGTGGAGGAAAGCAGCTAAGGGAAAAGGCTGCTGAAGAAATATAGCAAGTGTTGAATATATTCCTCATGTTCCTTTTCTTGGTCAAGATAAGTGCCATTTAGCCAGGTTTTTTTCCATATTGAAAAGCCGGGGGGGCAGCCAACATTACTGATTTATCTAAATCCAGTGTGAGTTACATGGTCGTACACTAACACGGGGAAAAAAACAACCTAGGAATGGGCATTTGGGTTCTAGTACCCTTATTTGCGCAATAAAGGTATGTTGATTTGAATCCTGTGATCCAACTGGATTTCATTAATATAAGAACAGAGATAAGGGGGGAATGAATACCATTATAGTGACTCATTACTGATGACAGATGAAAGAATTTTCAGCTGACATAGAGTAATGTGGGAATGTCTGCTATGTTTTTCTTAGGCTAGCAGGAAAAAAATGGAAATGTTCTCTCAACCATTGCTTAGATTTAGTTTCTTTTGCTATCAAGGTGATTATACCGGCTTATGACACTCAGGAAGAAGCCTTGCCATTCAGACATTGGAAAATTCACACTTTCAGTGAATAACAAGTTTCTGGCTGTCACTTTCAGAGTTATTTCTACATTGCCAAAGGTGGTGGCAGTAAAAATGTGTTTTCTATCTCTTTTAAGAATAGTTGTGAACATTACAGTGACTGAGTTGCGCATTGATTGAAGCTGTCAGTTCTTTTTCTTGCTGAAGCATAGACCACAAAGGGTTCAAGAACGAGACGGATATACTGATACTGACCAAACAGGAAACACACACACACATATATGTACTGACATTTCACAAAGATGTAATTATTCCCAAATGATCAATTTAGATGCCCAGCCCATAACATTTGAAAGACTCTTGGTGATCAAATAACCTGAAAAATGTGACAATTTGCAAAAGCCTATAACTGTATTTATATCCTCAGTGCAGGCCTATAATTTCCTGCCTACTGCTCAATATTCTAGTTTAACTCATTACCCCAGCATCTTGCCCTACAAAACAAGTTTACAACAGGTCTGTACAGACTATTTTCATTCTTAGCTGTCACTAGTATCCGCCAACCTACATGCAATCTGCCAGAGGTACTTTTAAACAAACATCCTTACTTTTTCCTCAAATGCCTAGAATACACTTATATCTGTTAATTCTAAACCTAAAGAACTGTGAAGATCTACCCCTTTAAAATAAATGGTATTTATTCCTGAAAACTTTAATTTATTTGTGGGGACTCCAGTATCTAAAATGGTGGCCAAAACACACACACTTTCAGGAACTACACACAAGAGACTCAGCCTAGTTCTAATATATTGCTTACTGCAGTATATATCACTGGGTATTGCACTACTGTATTTATTCACCTTTTAGATTTTCTAAGGTGGTAAATGATTACAGTAACACAATATCCCAACAATGGAGGGATCCCCCCACCAGAACAGTGTAGTCTCAGGGACATAGAATGATCCTTAATAATAGGGAATTTAGCCATCATGTCATAACATGATGACCAATTTCTGTATTCTTACAGCTCATTCCTGAACCTTGCAGCACTCCGGAACGGCATGGCCTCCAAAGAGGCCGCTACAAGGCTAAAAAAACCTTTTAAAAAGCAAAAATTGGGGGAAACAGCCCCATTCAAAACAGCAACGCTGTGCCAAGAAAAAACCTGGCATGGCAACGCTCTTGTTGGAAGGGGCGTTCCTGGGCTGAAGGGGCTTAGGAAGCTGACTGCAGTCAGCTATGCCCCGGGAATGCTCTAGGAATGCCCTCCCCCCAAATTGGCGCCACATTTCTCTTCTGGGATTTAGTTCCTGGGGAGGCTGTGGCATTGGAGGAGCACTGTGCAGCTCTGTGGCACCCAGGCGCTGTTGGAACTGCCCCCGCTGCCAGTGTAAGTGCCTCTTATTCCGTGATAAGAGGGCGCTTACGTTGCCGATGGGGTCAAGCCGCCTCCACTCCACTTTCAGCCCAATCCTCAGGAGGCTGGCATTATTGACATGTTTTACCACTAGGCCATTTTTGCTGAAACGGCCTAATGGTAAAACTTGTCAATAATGCCAGCCTCCAGTGATGCAGTTAGATAATTTTTTTATTCTGGACACGATAGTCCCACACAGTATCACTTCATGGACTTTAAATGCAAAGCACCAAAAGGAGAATTCAACAACAGTGCATCTGAAGGCATGAACTCTGGTACACAAAAACTTAATGCAGAAATAAAATTTTGTTAAGTTTAACATACCACAAGATTTTTTTCCTGCAATAGATTAACACTTCTACCTCCCTGGAATTAGATTCCGATGTAATCTCGAAGGATGGCACCTAGCTAGCATTTGTGCCATAATATCTTAAGGCTAGTGTAAAAGAACATAAATAGGGTAAAATGTCCTGAAAACAAGTGGGAAAATAAGTCAGACATCAGAGATTAAAAATAAATTAGATAATGGAGTAATTTCCTCTAAGAGCTCATTGAGTCAAAACTCAGAAATGCTAAAAAGATAAAGAAAAATTCAAGCAATGAGCCTGGCAGGCTGACCTTCACAAGTGACCCAGGAAGTCATGTTCCAATTCATTAATTATGCTATTTCTAAAAGCTGCTCTACAGCTGTGAATTTCTACAGCGTCATGTCAACACAGAAGTCAGCATGACATTTCAAAGACATTCTGAGACTATTTTTTCCGATGCTAGGGAGGGACACACTTGCGTTACTGCTCTTCATTGAGAAGGTTTTTAAAAATTAAAGTTTAAACAATCAGATATACAGAGTTACAGTTCAGCAGCATTATAGCGTTTTAAAGAAAAGAAGAAGTATCTAAGGCGGAATAACAGTGGTGCCCAAAATTACAACAGAATTTTAAAGACCAATTCACTTGCCTTATCGAACACAATGGACATCACAAAGAAATCCAACAAGAAGTTCTCAGAGACGTCTTGGTAGTCAAACTGGAAGAAGATCACGGTAAAGCTCAATGTAACAAATTGGTGAATGGGGTTACAAAACGAAGACCGCAGTAGCTTCATTCCTGCCACTGTAATCAGGAAGATATCACAGCTGCAAGATGAAAATGAAGAGAAAAGCTCAAATCAGGAAAACTAGCATAAATAGAATAGATACTAACAAACATATCAGGCCTGCTTCTGCTTTGTTTAATTAATCTCTGCAGGGAAAGCTGAATCTTTATTTCTGCCATTAGTACTATTTTACGGTCATCATGTTTATTGAAGTGAACTGCTACCATAGCTTTCCACTGCAATTATCAGAGGTTTGAGAAGGCAAGAAGAAAAAGGAAGTGAACTTTGGGACTTGGATCCCATGGCAAATCTTTCTAGCAAGGCATTTCTTTCTGTGCAAAGGGTCTTCCTCATCTCATCCCTCCGGCTATAGTCCCAAATGATCCCTGAAATGCTGTTCCTGGGGGGCAAGGAACAGCATGAAAGGGAGAATTGGGGGGGTGGCGGCAACTAGAGGGGAGAAATCAGCTAAAATTGTCGCTCTCGTTCTGTTCACAGAAATTTACCCACAGGATCCAAACAAAGAGAAGGAAAGATATCAGAGCAAAAGGGCTTATTTTCATCAATAAAACAACTGTGCGTTTCTGTTCCTGGGTTTATTAAGGTTGAACAAAGGTTTATGGAAGTTACATTGCCTCAAAGAATGGGTGGTACAACTTTATATTACACCTACACACACACACAACAACAACAACAACTTGATAGGAAAACTGTGAACCATTATCTCCAAATTAAATATAATCCACAAAAGTACAAAATGGTACAAAGTCTGTGATGAGTGGCCAGTTCTTTCAAGACCTCTAGGTTGTGTTCTCCTGTCATTTCATCAAGGTATTCAGCCTGGCCGGATTTAAGCAATTTCAGTCTCAGTGACACTTGTTCTTTGCTTTGTGTCCCTCCATGCAGATTCCTAGGTTAGCTTGAGATGAGGCTGCTCCAACCAATCAAACTAAATGCTGCAGTGTGAATGAAATG
Source organism: Euleptes europaea (assembly GCF_029931775.1). Taxonomy (NCBI): domain Eukaryota; kingdom Metazoa; phylum Chordata; class Lepidosauria; order Squamata; family Sphaerodactylidae; genus Euleptes; species Euleptes europaea. Next base: position 25,274,106 of record NC_079318.1, read on the forward strand.
TCAGAAATGCTTTATGAGCCTGTCACAGCCTCTTCTGTTATTCATACTTCCATTTTTAAGGTAATATAAATAAGTACAGAAGAACTGGCTCCAAACTTGTAGACAGCCACCTTTCAAAGCGAAAAAGAATACTTGCTGGATTTGGCATCCCCGAACAAGGACGGTTTGAAGGGGAAGGGCAAAGACAAAAGTATGCCAAGCGAAAAGAAAAAGTCATAGCTGCTGTACAAGGGCGTGGACAATTTGGGAGTCAGCAAACCAAACATAAAACCATCAGCAATACATGGTTACCTCACCAGAGGCTAAATACACCTTGTCTATTCGCTGCCTTCCAAAGGCTGCAAAAATGAGATGGATGGTTGTCCGCAACCTGGCAAATCCACCACACATGGCTATTATGGTGCATCCACATTGGTGGGTCCTCAAGTTGGTACTGCCTGCTAGAAATGCGCTGTTCCTAATCTTTTAATTTACTCTTAGGGTTGGATCCAGGGCAACATTTCTGCCTGGGCTAGAGCTCTTGCGCAAGTAGAAATGCAACAAAAAGACCGCGTTCACTGCTTGTGCTGAGCCAAACTTCTTGTATCCCCACTCACATTTCCACTCAATCAATTTCTGGGCACTACAACACACAGGAAGAAAAGTGCTAGGTGCTACACAAGTGCTAGGTGCTACACAAGTGCTAGGTGCTACACAAGATCTTGCACAAGCCTTAATCTGCACTATTGAGTATAAACAACTTACTGTGGGGTTAGACTCTTGTATTTGCTGATTGAAAAAGCATCATTGGTGAGGGCATTCAGTATGATTGCAGGATATAAGACATATTTTTCAAAACACTGAAGCCACACATAGAGTCTTTCAAACCACATTAAATGGGCAGCACCTGAAATTTCCAAAGAAGGCAACACTTCGTCAAAATACACTCAGCCCAAATAATAGACAGCTTATATGTTCTGTACATGCTATTAATTAATATTCATTTATTACAATGAATGTTGTTAATGAAATAGGTTCCGATTGAAGATTGATATTACATTCAAGGCATGTAATATGTGTTAAAATCAGAGAGAAATTCCAAAGCAGCTTTTGATCACAGGAGCAATTCAAGTCCCAAGTACCAGAACAATGTTCCCAATATCCTTGCATGCATAAGTAGCAGGTTAGAGCTCTTTAAATCTGAGAAGAAAATGGCAGCAGAAGAGACAATAAAGAAAACTAATCACAGCTAAGGGAAGTCAGAGACTTCTGGACACATAGATTGTTGTGATTTGGAGATGCAACATGCTTTGAAACACAGAGTCCCTGGGATCCTGACAGCCATTTGTTTTCCCAGGGAAGATGGCCATAAAATGCACAAAGAGGTCAAAGAGGAGAGAGGAATTTCTGCAGAGAAATAACCATTTGCCTGCCTGCTGGGGGGGGGGGCGGGGGGCAAGACAGATAGCTGTTGTAAAACATGACCTGGGTATTAAGATGTGTAGGCTGTGAGCCCTGGGTTGATTGGGTGATTGGGATCACCCTGTTTTGTAATGCATTGTGTTTGCGGGGTGGGGGAAGGGTGCCTGGGCACAAACCAAAACCTAGGATGATCTTGGTGACTTTGGCGGAAACTGTCTTTACACATATTCTGACGTGCCAAGATTATTCTTGTACATGTTAACAGCCTAGTAAGTAACGAGTGTGGGAGACTGTATCCCAGTGCATTATCCTTCAGATATGCATTGCTGTGACATCAGACCATTTGAAAGGCTTGCTGAACAGCAAGGTTTTATTTTTCAGTTGGAGTTAAAATTATTAAAGGGGGTTGAGCTTTGCTTGCTCTCCTGTTGTACTATATCCTGGGTAAAGCCTGGAATCTAGGATGTTGCTTTCAAATTAACCATTCTGAAGACACAGCTATACTACCCTCACACATTTAGCTTGTGTCTCATGAGGATGTTTTCAGCAAAGAATCAGTTGGGCTAGTTTTGAAAAGAGAGTGAGGTCACACAAACAACCATTATTCTGACATTCTTATCTTCAAAAGTGTCAAACACACACATTGAGAGTGATTAAAGCATAAACCCATCAGTACTTGACAGCAAGCTCCTATAGCGGCAGAGAAAAGAGGGTAGCTAAGAAACAAATCAATGTTATCAAAGTCAAGGCATTTCATAGTATTAACATTTACAGATATCCCTAGCATTGAAATTACCGCCTGCTGAAGATAGCAGTTCCTTAAAACCAAGTTGTCAACAATGAGACTTTTTCATTCAGTTTTATGGTGTCTCATGAGAATGCAATGCAGGAAATTAAAATCACAAGCTTACCACTCAAACTTTGTTCTACATCCAAACATCTGAAATACAGGTCTGCCAAAAATGTAAAAACTGAAATGCATTTTAAAGGCTAGGATTTTAGGGTAAAAAGATGCCTATGTATATCTGCACACAACTGATTCAATATTGTTCAATATTTTAAAAGAGGTGAATACCAATGAATACTACGGAACAGAAGTCTGAAATTGGCTAAAATACACAGAGAGCCCAGATGGCAGAGATTGTTCTAAACAGAAGGACCAACCTCCCACCCAACCTCTTGCACAGGTTGTGTTCATTCCATCGCATGTTGGGAGGAAGTTCTGGCAGATCCCCAGAACATTACACAAAAGCAGTGCTTGGTGGGTTGAGGTCACAGAGATAACACAAATTCATTATTTCCTAGAGCCACATTTTCTCCAGCAGCAGCCTAAACGCAAGACCAAACAACCTTTGTATATGCAAAAACTGACTACAAAGACACAGCTTCAGCAATATGGTTATGCAAATCTGTGTTGTCATTCTTTGTGGAGTTTTTTTTAGAAAACAAATGAAGTAAATTCTTCTCTCCGTTTTTAGTTATCACCAATGTCACAGAAATCATGATCTAGCCTAGGGCTGCCAGGTCTCCAGCGATGGTGGGAGGCTTCCCACCAGTACCCTCATTGCCTGCCGCTGCTCCAAGTGGTGGTGGTAGTGGTGGGAAGTTAGTGTTGTCTGAGCTGGAAACCCAGAAGTGATGCTGGGTACCTTTAGGAATAGTTGGCAATTCCTAGAACTGGGTTTCCCCTGGAAGTGACATTGCGGCACCGATGATGGGGCCCACAATGTCCCCGTCCCCAAAGCTCCCACAAGCACCACTAGCAAGCAACAACAAGCAACTAATAATAATAAAAAGAAGAGCTGGTTTTTATATGCCGACTTGCTCTACCACTTAAAGAAGAATCAAACCGGCTTACAATCGCCTTCCCTCCCCCTCCCCACAACACACCCTGTGAGGTAGGTGGGGATGAGAGAGCGTGAGTAGTCCAAGGTCACCCAGCCGGCTTCATGTGGAGGAGTGGGGAAACAAATCCAGTTCACCAGATTAGCCTCCACCGCTCATGTGGAGGAGTGGGGAAACAAACCCGGTTCTCCAGATCAGAGTCTACTGCTCCACACCACCGTTCTTAACCACTACACCAGGTGAGGTTAAGGGAGGACATGATCGTTGGACACATCTTTTTTCCTTCCTTCCTGCCCTCTCATTGCTCAATCATGGTGCCTGCTAGGTTCATAAATCCCATCTTCCTTGGGGAAGAATTTTCTGTTAAAAGGGGAGCCTTCGTGTCCCTCCCATGAGAATGTCCTGTCAACCTGAACTGCTGCTCAGCTTCAAGCTGAGGGTGGAGTTTTTTTTTAGTATCACTATCCCACTTACCATGCTTGAGTAATCCTGAAAAAAAATCCACTTTGACAACTATGGGTATGAACCAGTGAGTCACTTCCTCCGAGTTTTCTTCAGAGAGTAGGAATCTTTTTTCCATTGGCTTCCTCCATTAAGAAGCTTAGAGGGGGGCAAGCAGTAACTCACTTATTTTTGGAACTTGTGCGTTATAAATAGGTACAGCTAAAAATAACTGTCATTCAATTTATACATTTCTGACAATTCATTCGCACTCATCAAGCCTATGAAAATTGAGTGTACGTATGCATAATACACACATCGGTCCGGTCAGAATAGGGTTGCCGGCCTCCATGTGGGACCGGGAGATCTCCCAGAATTGCAACTGATCTCCCTGCTGAGGTCCCTCCCTTCTCTAAACCCCACCCTTTCCAGGCTCCACCCCCAAATTTCCATGAATTTCCAAACCTGGAGCTGGCAACCCTAAGTCAGGATTGAATCCAGAAGTGAATTTTTCAACAAGAATGCAAACTGGCTAAATTTTCTCTAAATAGTCTTTTCTCTTCCTCCTGAGGTCTCTGTAATAATTGCTGACATAGCTGTATCTGCTTCTGCATAATTTCTAGTGGGCTGTGATTTCTATGCCCAGTAGCTGACTTTGACCTAGATACCTACTCACAATGTGAAAAGGTTTATATTCTCTAGCTATCCTACTACATTCATTTCCCCCTAGGGTTGCCAACCTCCAGGTGGTGGCTGGAGATCTCCCGCTATTACAATTGATCTCCAGGCGACAGAAATCAGTTCCTCTGGAGAAAATGGCCACTTTGGCAATTGGACTCTATGGCATTGAAGTCCCTCTCCTCACCAAACCCCACCCTCCTCAGGCTCTGCCCCCAAAATCTGCAGGTATTTCCCAACCCGGTGCTGGCAACCCTATTTTCCCTGAATGATGATAACAATTTGTAACCCACGATTTCATATAAAAATTCATACCATTTTTTTTGTTGCAAACAGGTAGATAGTACCATGCAAATGGGGGGATACTTAAAAAGGAAAGCAGTGCTTCCATACCTCTCACTTCTCTCTGCCGATATTCTTTATTTTTAAGGATAGGGTGGGAAATCCACGACCACGGATGGTGTTTGCGAAGCTGAGGAAGTATGTAGTGTGTTACGAATCCCACAGTCCATGCTAAAGCGAAAAGCACAATGCTGAGAAATGGCTGAGTTAAAAGGGAAAGAAAGGGGGAAAAAACCCTAAATCTCATTTTTAAACAATAATTTAGATATTATTAGATACTTCCTTGTTTTTATTTAGAGAAACAAGTTTAAATTTTAAAAGTACCGTTATTTTCTTGAGGCTTCATTCAAGAATAGCCAGTTTTTATTCTGAAAAAAAAAATGCTTATAAATGTAGCAGGTGGGGAGCAGATGTGGAACTAAGGAAACGACAGCAAAATCTACTCTTAATTTTCATTTTCTTTTTATAATGTGCTTGATAGACAAGATGTATTTAGATTTTATTTCAAAAGAAAATAAATGCTTTTGTATGGTTCTCTCACTTCTGCAAATTATTTGGTCTGTACATTCATAGCCAAGGAGTCCATCATATTGAGGATACAACACAGGAAGTGGCTCATCAGGGAATGTCATTGAAATGAAAGACCAGAAACTCAGAATATGCCAAATATACGGAAGAAGTCCAAGGAATGCTTCAGGTGTTATAGTAAACATTTACATTTAAATGTAAATAGTAAACAATTCTTACATGATAATTATGAAGGGTGCTCGTCTTTAAGACAAATGAGAAGGTAATTTTGAAAGCTACTTTGAATGAGGACTATAATGTGTAGAACATCTTGCTACATCAACCTTAGTTTTTGTGCGGAATGTTTCACATTATCATGAGCCATTCTGGCCATGATGGGAGTGTAAACTCTACAATCAGGAGGTCTGATCCATGTGGCCAGCTGCTGTGGACACTGGGTTGGATCCAGTGGAAGATTCCACAGGAGCTGACCGAGTGGATCTTTCTCCTTCCTCAAGTAGCCAGGCATTTGTCCTGAATTTCCACTTCGAGGATCGCAAGAGCCTCACAAACAAAATGTATCACATGATGGAGCGCTGCAAAGGCAAAGGGGAATCTCAGAAAATCACTTCCCTCTCCTTCCTCCACAGACACAAACTGTGAGTAGAAAGGAACTCCCATCTTTCACTTATCTTCCTGTTCTTTAGCTTTATAGAATCTACCCTTTTATAGGTCTGCTTTCCAGTACTTATGCCTCGCTGATTAAGTTGCGTGGGGAGGGGCACATATCCAGGGACCCATTAATTTGTAAGTAAAAACAAAATGAAGCACCCAGGGCACATAAATCATGGATTTTGATGTCTCTATAGTGTGCAGAGTATGGGAAACAAACAGGAGGAACTTGAAGTCTTAATATAGGAAAAAGACAATGACCTAATAGGCATTACTGAAACTTGGTGGGATGAGACTCACAATTGGAATGTTAGGATTGAGGGGTACAACTTGTTTAAAAGGAACAGACCAATAAGGAAGGGGGGAGGAGTAGCATTTTATGTCAAGGATGTATACATCTGTGAGGAAATAAATGAATCTGAGCATGGAAGGGCAGTTGGGAGTCTCTGGGTAAAAATAAAAGCAGTAAGAAATAATAGTGATATTAAGATGGGAATCTGTTATAGACCATCAAGCCAGGCAGAAAACTTGGATGATACACTCTTAGAACAGATTACAAAATTTTCAAAGAGAAAGGATATAGTGGTCGTGGGAGATTTCAATTACCCTGATATCTGTTGGAAGTCAAGCTCCACTAAAAATGAAAGGTCTAATAAATTCCCAACTTATCTTGCAGACAACTTCATTTTCCAGAAGGTGGAGAAGGAAACAAGGGGGGGGGGTCTCCTATCTTGCAGTTGATTCTCACCAACAGGGAAGAACTGGTTGATGAGATGAAAGTAGTGGGCACCCTGGTTAGTAGTGACCATTTAATTTTGGAATTTACGATCTTGCGGAATGGAAAAGCTTTATGTAATCAGACATATAGATTGGACTTTACAAAAGCTAACTGTAACAAACTCCAAGTTATGCTGGGTAGAATACCATGTCAGAAATACTCAAAGAAAAGGTAGTCCAAGAGGGGAGAGAGTTTCTTAAAAGCAAGATATTGAAGGCACAATCACAAACTGTCCAATGAGAAAAATGGGAGGAACCTAAAGAAGCCAGGGTGGCTCCATTAACGGCTTTCTAAAGATCTGAGAATTAAAAAAGATACATACATTTAGGAAATGGAAGGAGGGCCATATAACCAAGTATGGATATAAACAAATAGTCAGTGCTTGTAGGGAGAGTGTTAGAAAAGCTGGAGCTCAGTATGAGCTTAGGCTGGTGAGAGATGCTAAACACAACAAAAAAGGGCTTTAAGAAACTCCCTCCCCTCTTGGACTACCTTCTCTTCGAGTATGTTCAGTGCAAGTGGTAGGCCCACGGCAGGGAGAGGAAAGCGGAATTTTAACGGGTGATGGAGAGAGGGCAGAACTGCCCAATTCCTGCTTTGCCTCAGTGTTCTCTTGCAAGGGAAACCTAAAAAAACCCCACAGAATTTCCTGCTTTGTGCAGGGGGTTGGACTAGATGACCCTTGAGATCACTTCCAGCTGTTTCTATATATTACCAACATAGTTCTTCCTCTCTTAACTCTCTACATAGGTCTTTCTTAGGAATTTGTGTACACAGTGTACAAATCTTCCATTACCACTTAAAAATCAAACATTTCTTCTTCTTCTACCATGTCTAACATAAGAGACTGCATTAACAACTTAGGAAAAAAACATGGGAGAGGGTGAAGAGTTACGAGACCTACCTGCAATGACAAGAAAACAGTACTGGCACTAACTGCGAATGAAAGCACGGCAGCCATAGAGCACACAATGAGATCCGATTTCAGGGTTTCCCTCTGTGAATATAATTTCATAAATATAAAAACTCAAGAAAAGTCCATTTTGATTTGACAGATTAAAACAACCCATTCTTAGCAGTTGGTAGTTGTATTATAAGTACATTGTGCATGTGTGTGTGTGTGTGTATAAAGTGCCGTCAAGTCGCAGCCTTTTGGGGTTTTCATGGCAAGAGACTAACAGAGGTGAATCATAGAATCATAGAGTTGGAAGGGACCACCAGGGCCATCAAGTCCAACCCCCTGCACAATGCAGGAAATTCACAACTACCTCCCCCCTCCACACCCCTAGTGACCAGAAGATGGCCAAGATGCCCTCCCTCTCATCATCTGCCTAAGGTCACAGAATCAGCATTGCTGACAGATGGCCATCTAACCTCTTCTTTAAAACCTCCAGGGAAGGAGAGCTTACCACCTTCCGAGGAAGCCTGTTGCACTGAGGAACAGCTCTAACTGTTAGAAAATTCTTCCTAATGTCTAGACGGAAACTCTTTAGATTTAATTTCAACCCGTTGGTTCTGGTCCGACCTTCTTGAGCAACAGAAAAAGTTCACCTTTCACAAAGCTGTTCTGCCTCTCAAGCTCTGTAGATGATAAAACATCTATAGTGTTTCATAATATATCCTGTGGGCTGCTTGTTAAAAATGTATTTAATTGGGTTTTTGGAGCTTTGTTCTCTGACTGTTGGCACTCAAAGGTCAAGCAGGAAGTTGGTTTTGAATGCAACATATGAATGCCTTCCGGCTGCTGGTTAATGTAGCAATCGACTGTGGATGCCTATGAAATTAATTGTGAAGCTAGAAGTTCCCCCACAAACTTGAATAATCAATTATCTAACACAGCTGCTTTGTAATTCCAGGCACCCAAGCTAACAATTGTTACAGTACTATTAAAGCAGCTAAAATGTAGCACAGGTCACTGAAACACACAATAAGTTATTACCAACATGAATGTGAAATCAGAGGTTTCTTTCATACAGTAAACTGCTCTGGCCTAATTTTGCAGTGTATCAAATATCTTCAGCTCAAAAACGTACTGATATCAAGAGCTCCAACTCATAATAAATATTAGCCACTATAAAAGTATCTCTGTCTGTGTGTTGATCAGCAGAGAGGCGCTATCTGCAGGAACCACTTGACAATATAATGTGTTCACTTGGATTATGTTGCAGTCATCAGAAAGGATAAGCACACAAATACGTTATAATATTACATTACTTTTTCACATATTCAAACTACCACTTAATACTTTTTCTTGATGCAACCTGGCTGCACAAGTCAAAAGGGGCATAATCACAGCTAGTGGGAGCAGGAACTTGTAAAACCATGGCTGAATACTGTAAGACATTGTTTTATGCCCTCAGCTTTATTGGAGGGTCATTATAAAGAAAACTCCATGTCTCAAAGGCGTTGTTTGTGTGGCAGTGGGCAAGTCGATTCTATGGAACACATTCAATTATTTTGCTCTCTTTATAAAAATGTTCGTGATGAAATGATCTCCCCGTTCAAAATATTGTCGAAGGCTTTCACGGTCAAAGTTCATTGGTTCTCGTAGGTTATCCGGGCTGTGTAACCGTGGTCTTGGTTTTTTCTTTCCTGATGTTTTGCCAGCAGCTGTGGCCAGCATCTTCAGAGGAGTAACACTGAAGGACAGTGTCTCTCAGTGTCAAGTCTGTAGGAAGAGTAATATATAGTCAGAAAGGGGTTGGGTTTGAGCTGAATCATTGTTCTGCAAAAAGTAACAAAGGTAATGTGCTAACCATTGTCCTGTAAGTATCAAGATAATGTGCTAATGAGGGTGTGGTATGTTAATATGGAAGGCTTGGCTTCCTGTCTTGAAAACCTCCAGACTAACAAAGACTACAGTCAACAATTGCCATGCAGATTAGCTTTGGATTTCACACATTAACAGATCACTTCAGGATACAATGGTTCCATATTAACATACCACACCCTCATTAGCACATTATCTTGATACTTACAGGACAATGGTTAGCACATTACCTTTGTTACTTTTTGCAGGACAATGATTCAGCTCAAACCCAACCCCTTTCTGACTATATATTACTCTTCCTACACACTTGACACTGAGAGACACTGTCCTTCAGTGTTACTCCTCTGAAGATGCCGGCCACAGCTGCTGGCGAAACGTCAGGAAAGAAAATACCAAGACCACGGTTACACAGCCCGGATAACCTACGAGAACCAATGATCTCCCCGTTGTTGGCAAAATATCCTGGCCAGGACTCAGTGGATAGGATTAGGAAAATTGTTAAGCAGTGAGAATCCTCAGGTCACAATCAAGGTCGCCAAATATTGTGCTGTTATTATGAAGCTTCGTAAATCTCTGTTTAAATGATGTTATCTGCACTTAAGGTGCCTTGTTTTCTCACTCCACCTAGATTTTTATGTAAAGTGTTCTTGAACTTCTTTATATTTGCTCCACCTGGTTAAAGTCACTTTTATATTGTTTTTGCTGAGGTTTATTGCTGTAAAAAAATTTACTGGTCTGACTGACTGTTTTAAATAAATTTGAATTTGAATATAGACATTGTTTTATTCATCATATAATCAACACTTTAAAGAATGTTCTTTTTACGAGCAACTGGTTGTGGCTTCTGTGATTGGAGAAGGAGGAGGGAGAGACATGACTTTTCCAAGATCATTTCCCAGCACGTTCAGTTTGATATAACATACTGAACTGGGACTGCAGGAAGTTGTCAACAGCCCTTTAAACATAATAGAAAGTGACTCCATTAAATCAGAGAGAGGAGCCAAACAATGTAATTATCCCACTTAGGTATTGAAGCAAGTAAGACTTGCAAGTAAGACAGAACTGCAATAATTATTTCTTCACAATTTAAAAGGCAACTGGCCAGGGAGCTGCTGTTGGTGAAGGCTCATGATTCACCAGCTTGCTTGGATTACCCAGGCCCCAGGATAATCATGCATCATTTAAAACCAGCTACACTTTAAGTGTTTATGCTGCTGGGCAGTGCATGGCATTCGTCATACCGATGCATGCTCAAAGCTCACAGAGTTGAACTACAGTTCCCAGATGGCCGCACAAAGCTGAGTATTGCACAAAATATCTGCAGTCCAATTTAGAACACCCAGTTAACATGAGCATGCTTATCTGTGGCAGGCAAAATGGGCAAGGCGGGAATACCAAGACAAGCTTTCCTCCCTTCCTCAGTTGGATTGAGATAACTTGGGGGGGGGGTGCGAATAAACCTTCTACATGGATGAGACAGCAATTATTTGCACTCACATAAACAGGCAATTATGCACCATCACAGCAACATTAGAGGATCCTAGTGGTTTTCTTCTACACGCCGAAGAAAGAAAGAGCAAGGAAAACAGTTGCATCCATAAAGCCCTTCTTTCTGCCGTTCAAGAAGGATCCCATTTGAAACAGTTCACAGCTCTGTCTCACACTGGTTTCCTTGTTACAGATTTAAATAATTTAACTGGGCATAATGGCACATTACGCCTAAAACAATTATCACAGCCTGGCGCTGGAATTTCAGGCGCACGTTCCCACAATATAAATAAGTAAAGGACGCCTACCACTGATTCTTTCATCTTCCCAGGAAGTGGATCATTCTGTGAAGCTTCCAAATGTTGATGTAGAAAGTGAGGAAAATATTTACCCTGAATAAGAGACCTAGTTGACAAAAAACAACCACCACCCCAACAAAACACAGTTAGGGCATTTTTAATGTGACAGACTGTTATCTATTTATCATTCTCTTCAGAGAAAAGCAATCTAAGCACAAGAGCCCAAGTTTTCTGATACATCTGGATAACCAAACAGAATCTGAACACTACAAATTCCCTGCTTTTTTGCTTTGAAAATAAATATTTACTTAGGGGAAAAAAACTGGCTTTCAATAGTCTGTATGACAGTCACACTTTAAAAAACCCACAATTCTTCGCAAATTTCAGCTGTGATCAAACAGCTTCTTTGCCTCTTCCCTCAAGCCAGGGTGAAGGGACCTTCTTGCACCAGACAACGGTGCTCAGTAGCAGAAGCTGGTAGCCCTCCAATAAAGTGCTTCATGAACTGCTGTTGGTTGCACCCAAAAATTATTTATCAGGAAGTCGTTGACAGAGACTGAGTTCAGGACTGAAATGCCTTTGGCTGGCAGCAACTCACAGAATGACATCTGAACAAAAAGCCAAGAATCTGACCGGGTGTGTTCCATAAAATGTTTCCAAACACTGACATATGCAATAATCCACTGAAAATGAAATGCACACATTTTCGTTGTATGACACTAATGCACGTTGGGATACACAGAAGTGGGACCTAAGGACTGGCCCCATCTCGTTCCATGGATGCATGCGGGGTACTTCAGCGTAAACTGTCCCTATCTGCCAACGGAGGAAACAGACAATATATCTGTGAAGCAGCATGCCTTGCTACACCACCACTGAGTCAACCTGCACACCGGCCAAACAACAAGAGCCTATTTTGACTGGTGCAGATGAAGCAGTACTGACCAGACCAGCCATCTCTATTGGTCAGTGTAGGCCAATTGTGTCACTGACTTACACCTTGTAGGCCTTCATGTAGCCCCGGCCAGCCCGGGTGTGCCTGCACTAGACAAACCGGGGCCTTCTTGTTCTCCTTTGTTAACATTTCGCTTTGATGGCTAGTACGTGTTCACCCGTTTACCTCATCAGTTACAATAAAGGGTGGCAGATGGGAATAGCAGTGCCACCCAGGTGCAACCTTCATCCAAGGAGCAGCCCTGGAGATCTCAAAGAAGGGATTCTTGTAGAGGTGTTACCTTCTCTGCTTGCTAAAGGAGGCAGCCATTGGCCTACCCTCTGCTGCACTTCAGAAGTAATCCTAAAGGTGGCCAGAGAGTGCTACTGGAGTCAGTAGCTCAGCTGGAGTCAGCGGAGTCCACAGGGTTCCACCCGCTCATGTCAAGCATCTGACTTAGGTCTGGTTCCTCAGTATAAGCAAGTCATTGGTCCCATACAGACTGAGATTCCCTGAGACGACCTGCCGTGGTGTGACTACTTCTTGCCTGCTTGTCTGCCTGCTGTCTGCCTGTGTTCTGACCACCAGCCCTGATGAGATGAAGCCAAAGCTTGAGTAGACCTAACATGTACCACCACAGCACAGATTCTGACTAAGTATATATTCACAAATATGAAGTAGATCTGTACCACGAGGTTTCTGGATTTCCACAGCAACCTTCTCCTTGCACCCACTGACCCCACCAATATCTTAGTGTTGATATGTTTGTTGCATATACTACAGAAAATCAAGTTAAAGCAACACAGGTGTGGAGTTAGGGGTGTGTGTGAAATTACACACAGATTGAGAGCCTGTCTTCTTTCAAGCAGCTATGCTTTAAAGGTTAAAATCAGCCACATTAGCAGCAAATATGTTAATCTCAAATTTAGTTCTCACTTCTTTTTGTCTTCCCTTGACTACTCCTTAATTTAGTTCAAAGGATTTTTTTGGGGAGAGGATTAAGTACTTTAATCATGGTTATTTCATGAATATTTGAAACCTTTTAAATATCAAAAACAAGTTTTTAATCCCAAACAAGATATTTAACAACAATTTGAACTGCAGAGATGAGATTAAAGGCATTAGAAGAGATTAGAAACTGTACAAAGCAACTAAGAAATGATTTCAAGGACACAAAAATGCTTAATTTAAAGCAAAAGGGATACTTTTTATAAATAGAGAATTAATAAAAAGAGATTTGTTTGTTTTTAAAGGGGAAAGTACGTATCTACTTTTCAGCATTTTAAATAACGAAATTTCATTTCTGCGTCTTCTGCTCTGAAAACTCTTGGGACCTGTGAAGATTCAAGAATCCCAGCACACCTCTACAGTAGTCTGTACATATGTGGTTATAAATGCACACCTGGTACACCATTCCAGCCCCTCTGAGGCATACATACAGTTCTAAGTACACTTGCCTGGAAGAAAGTTTCTATATTCCCTACTGAGAAAAATTATGCACCCTTTCTAATACAAACACCCTTTCTAATCCTGTGCACCCTTTCTAATACAAACTTAAGAACCAGATTGCACAGAGAAGCCATTGAAATTCATAAACATCAGCACAACTGTAACAGAAAAGGAGAGAGTTTAAGAATGAATAAGGCTTGGCTTCCTGTCCTGAAAACCTCCAGACTGACAAAGACTACAGTCCACAATAGCCATGTAGATTAGCTTTGGATTTCACACATTAACAGATCACTTCAGGATACAATGGTTCCATATTAACATACCACACCCTCATTAGCACATTATCTTGATACTTACAGGACAATGATTAGCACATTACCTTTGATACTTTTTGCAGGACAATGATTCAGCTCAAACCCAACCCCTTTCTGACTATATATTACTCTTCCTACACACTTGACACTGAGAGACACTGTCCTTCAGTGTTACTCCTCTGAAGATGCCTGCCACAGCTGCTGGCGAAACGTCAGGAAAGAAAAAACCAAGACCACGGTCACACAGCCCGGATAACCTACAAGAACCAATGAACTCTGACCATGAAAGCCTTCGACAATATTAAGAACCAACATTCTGGTTCTGCCCAAAAGGCAGCATCGCTCAACTGCTTCAAAGCCATAAGTATATATCCTCAGGGTACGCTGTCCTACTGAATTTCCTTGACAAGAAACACTTTTACCAGCGTGGAGTAGTGGTTAAGAGTGGTGGTTTGGAGCGGTGGACTCTGATCTGGAGAACCAGGTTTGATTCCCCACTCCTCTACATGAGCAGCAGAGGCTAATTGGGTGAATTGGGTTTGTTTCCCCACTCCTACACATGAAGCCAGCTGTGTGACCCAGGGCTAGTCACACTCTCAGACCCACAGGGTGTTTGTTGCAGGGAGGGGAAGGGAAGGTGATTGTAAGCTGGTTTGATTCTTCCTTAAGTGGTAGAGAAAGTCAGCGTATAAAAACCAACTCTTCTTCTTCTACCAACTAGAGAAGTTTGCACTAGATAGTAAGCCAACAAAACTGATCCAAACCACACCTATTCTTTAATACAATTAAGCCAAATGATGGAAACATTTCTGGCAACTTGATGAGTGGTTTCAATTCCCCAGGCAGTGGAAGGGGCAGTGAGAGGAGGAAATGGCTCACTAGTTACATGCCTGACAGGGACGTCTCCAACAGAAACAGTTAGTAGATGTTCTCAACAAACAGGATCATCCTAACTAGATTTCTGCACACACCATCTTCCCGTACCACAAATCAATGCACTGTTGCCAACTGGGACTGTGCCTAATAGGCACAAGGCAAGCACTTTGCTTGCAGCTGCTGGCAGAACCAGACTGGGTACAGGGCAAGAGACCGAGGTGGTACTTGCACATGAGTGCACACATATATACAGAAACCGTGATAGGCAGAGTGCCTACCAAAATGCTCTGCTCCAAGCTGAAGAGCATGAGTGAGGGGAGTTAAACCCTACACATTCCTGTGGTGCTAGAAACATTTTTCCTCCCAAATAGGCTTCCATATTGAAAGATAGTCATGTTGGGAGAAAACTGCTTCAAGCACCAAATCACAGTATGGCAAGTTGTGGCAACAAGCAGGATATCAATCCCCTGTTCTGGCAGAGGAATGTGGGGGTGGAGGAAAACATACAGCAATTCATCCTCCCTATGTAATGCTGTACATGTAAGTCAATAGCCCCTCATACTGAGAATGGGACCCAACAGGGAAAGAGAAAAGATAGAAAAGCTCCTACAAGGAGATAATCGCTCAATCACCTCTCAGGTAGCAAAGTTTTGTACGGCAGCAATGAAAATTCGTTGCCACAGAGTAGTCTCTTAGTCCAAATGGCAGATGTAACTTGGATGTTATTTATTTTATTATTTTTATTTTTTAAAGTGATTTAAGACTCGGACTGTAAACCTTTGTCGGAAAGACCATTTTAGTCCATGTATCTTGTTTTATCTGGCCAAGGGCTGCAAATAAACAATCTATCTATCATGTAAGTCAATGGGCTTAGAAGAGTATAACTGTTTAGGAATGCACTATAAACTCCTTATAAAACTGGGACCCTTTCTTCCGTCTGCCTGGAATTTGGCATAAATGATCCCTTTGGTAAAAGACAGTGTATGAGAATTTCATACCAGATGGGTTTAAAACAAAAACACTACAGGGAGATACCCATTTTTATTGAACCAAACAGAAATTAAGAAAGAATAGGGGGAAATAATTTAGACTGATGTGATAATTATAATTTAAAAAAACAAATACTTTAAAACATTAAATTATACGCTGAACTGAAAGCAACTTGAACAGCAATGACGGCAGACGACAAGCTGCTCTTTGCACAGCATGTTAGTCATTATCCATGTTCTTGTCAAGAAACCTTTTATGAGTCTCTAAAAATCCCCAAAATGAACTACAAACAAACTTCTCTGAATGATCCTGTCTTTGGCAAGGGAGCACCTTCTCGAGGCTATGGTGGCTATTGCTAGGTAACAATATCGCCAGCCTTCAAGCCTTGGTTTCTGTCAGTAAAAGGTAGGAGGGAGGCCCCTTTCCAAGGCTATTTAGGCCTCTCAATTTATCCCTGCTCCCCTCCTTTCTGCTATGGAGGGAGGACTTGCCAGGGCCAGCAGCAACCACCAGACATTTTCTACCATGCTTGCTCATCAGTGATGCCTGGACTCCAACTCACTGAGCTCCTGACCAGGAGAATGCTTCCCCCCACCCCAGATCAGTTTTAAATTTCCAGTCTGTCCCATATTAACATACATACATACATACATACATACATACATACATACATACATATATACAGCAAAGATGTTTGCCATACGAAGAGCACACTACATAAAAGTGCAGAGCTACCCTGAGCACTAGCTTGAAGCTGACTTACCACAAAGGACAAAACCACATTTATCCCATTCATGTTAGTTTACAAAAGCATCAATACAAGTCTCAGTGCTAACGAAACGGGGGGGGGGGAAGAGACTTACACTAAAACAGATGGGTCACTGCTTTGCCTACTAAGATGATAAGAAAGTCCAACTAAAAGGCCACAGAAAGCAGAAAACAATGCAGGAATATGTTGAGCGTCCCACGGATCCTGCAGAAATAGAGGGGAAATGAAGAATATTTTTGTTATGAATGAGCAGTCACTTTAGAAAGAAACTAAACACTGTATATGTGCTCATAAATGTACAGTAGACCAACTGTTACTCCTTGATTTGAAAGGATTAAGACGAACCTCTGCCTCTTAAGTGTAGGATGTTAAAAGTATGATGTTACACACACTGAAAATTATACAACCCACAGTTATCTTTAAAATGAGCCAAAGAAACCACATGGCAATCAAATGGCTCTCCCTCTTTTAAAACCTGAAAACACTAGACTCAGAGGCAA
The DNA here is from genome assembly GCF_029931775.1 of Euleptes europaea. Lineage (NCBI taxonomy): Eukaryota > Metazoa > Chordata > Lepidosauria > Squamata > Sphaerodactylidae > Euleptes > Euleptes europaea. The sequence continues at coordinate 25,291,159 of NC_079318.1, forward strand.
AATGAATAATTTTATTTTAAAATTGATTAGCCTCACTTCTCCTTCAAGGCAATGATATGCATAATTTCAAATGCAACACCTGAAAGAGCAAAATAACCAATGCCAACATCTCCCCTCTTCTTGTTTTAACATAATTAATAGTTGCCCTGTTGATCCCAGAGAACAAAAAATACTAAAAAAAAAAAAAAGACGGGGTAATAAATGGTCCAGTGACTATAATCCTCACGACTGTCCTGTCAAGAATTACACACAACAATACTATATTTGGGTGCAGTCTTACCTACAGGAATAAATGGCACTAGTCCTACTTATTTTGATAAAGTTGGATTCTATCCTTGAGCTGTATAGACTCTGTGAAACTTTCAATAGCCTTCTGTCAGAAATAGCGAAGAACAGTACAGGGATAGCCCCAGGTAATTTTCAGGTCTCAGTGAACAGAATGCGGGTCTGGAGGAACCAGGTTCGAGTCTGTGCTCAGGGCAAAACAAAATGTGACATCAGAAGATCTGTGAATACCGCCCCCCCCCGTTTAACAGCAGCCATAAGAGGCCCAGTCTGAGATTTGAAGACATTAACCCCCACCACACACACATATCATTTTCCCTCCCCCCACCCCAGCTGCCACTAAGAGTGAGAAATACCACAGGAGATCCATTCACAGATCTCCCAAATTCATATCAAGTTTTGCCTTCAGAATCACAGAGTTGTTATGAGGATTAAAGGGGAGGGGAGAGATGAGCTTCTTGGAAGAAGAATGAGATACAAATATGATTAACAATTCTGATAACTCCAAATCATCACAGTTGAAACCTCAACCTTCTAGTTGAGAAGCATCTTTATTTACCTGTTGCATTTTTATACCACCCTTCCTCCAGTAAATGTAGGGTGGTATATATGATTCTCTTCTCCTTTATTTCATCTTTACAAAAACCCTATGAGGTAGATTAAGCTCAGAGAGAATGCCAGTCAAACTGGCTTCACAAGCCTAGTCTGACTCAAGCACTATTACCCGTTGGTTCTCTAATACACGCTTTAGAATTAAACACCATTAAAATTAATATTAAGGAGCCCCGTGGCGCAGAGTAAACTGCAGTACTGCAGTCCAAGCTCTGCTCACAATCCGAGTTCAATCCCAACAGAAGTTGGTTTCTGGTAGCCGGCTCAAGGTTGACTCGGCCTTCCATCCTTCCGAAGTCGGTAAAATGAGTACCCAGCTTGCTGGGGGTAAAGGGAAGATGACTGTGGAAGTCACTGGCAAACCACCCCGTAAACAAAAGTCTGCCTAGTAAACGTCGGGATGTGACGTCACCCCATGGGTCAGGAATGACCCGGTGCTTGCACAGGGGACCTTTACCTATAAAATTAATATTAGGCCAACTGATCTCCAGCCTATTACGTGAAAGACCCAATTCACATATGGTAATCAATGGTGTGGCTGATGATTGCAGTGTAATCATGGGGGACGTCGCTGGTGTGAACTGACTCTCACATAGTGTTGGCTGTTTTTACAATGCCATGACAAACCTACAAATAAAAGAAGCGCTGTGGCGTGAATGAAACTGTGCAGGGAGCTGCCTTATACCGCTTGCTTCCACGGGGGTGCATTTCAGTCAACAACCACGGCCACTGTTTGCCACGTACAAACTGGGTCCAAATACGTCAGCATCAAGAGGTTCTGCATTGCCCAGGCAGCAATGATATCTTTTTTTACTTTCTGGTACTAATTATACTTTGAGATCCACAAGTTGCTCTAGTGACACTTCTTTGTAGACTCAAAATGAGACTCTATACATATTCAAAATTATCTCCCCAGGGCAACACATTAAAAGGAAGCAGAACACATTTATTTTGACATCAACTGGATTTTAAGCACCTTATCGCTCATTTGATAAAGAACAACATAAGCTTGGTAACTAGTTTCCAAAATTTGTATCTCAAATAGCTGAAGAGATCCCAAGGGGATCTTAATTCAGAACAGCTAAAACCACTCTCTAAAATGCTATAACGTATTTTGAATTATTTTTATGAGCTGAGATAGTCGTTATTTAGTGAAAGGTAATTAACGTATCATAGGATTATTTTAAATATGCATTTGTGGAGTGGATATCGAGTCTTACTGAAAAAAGTCTACTGAGAAATCTAGCCGCTGGAAGACTATTTTCAAATTCTACACTTTGCCACTAAAGCGTTTAATTAAGATAAATGAGTCAAAATTATGGGTGTATAGATTAAGTTTGTGCTACCAAAAGCAGGTATCCCAAAGCACTTCATGCCTCATTGATAAGATTGATGAACTTGGGAATATACTTTAAACTATGCCAACTTCTTGTGGTTAAGAAAGCCTAGAATAGTAAATACCTATGACAACCTGTGGATCAATTTTGTGAGGAGATATTTTTGTATTCATGAGGGCATTTATTTATCTTTTACTTGTCAGTTATAGTGCTACCAAATGTGTCCTTAAGCATCACATAATGGGACAATCAAGCAGGGGAAGCTAGCAGCAGAATAAGCAGACACACTCAATGATGAGTAGAGACATAGCCCAGGAGCAGCCATTGCCAGAAGGATGTGCTAGAGTTTGTTGGGTGACATCACTGTTTCCACATAATCCTTGATGGCAACATGACATGGCAAACACAAGAGTGTCATAAATAAATCTATTGCTTTCATAAGAGATAAGGCCTAAAAGACAGCCTGGCAAAAAACTAGAAGATCCCACAAGGTGTAAGGTGGAAAGTCCACATCTTCTGGACAACCCCTCAATTAAAATGATAGCTGCCTCTCTTCTGGATTCACTGTTCAGTACAGGGCTAAGATTCTGAACAAACCTGAATCTCCATATCCTGCCCACACTTCTGCAACAGACCACAGAGAGGACACTTTCAACATAACATCTAACGGAGTCCGGTCTTTGGCCTTTTATGCATTACTGTTCCCCTTTCCATCACCCCTCTGATGACTTTGGGTCTTTGTTTTGATTATGCATGCCATTTCCGACCATCAGAGGTTGCCTCGCTCTCCCCCTGCGTTTCCCCGCATTTTGCCCGTGCTTTCAGGGACGTTTTACCTTGAATTTGAAAATGCGGGCAAAACTTAGGGAAATGCAGGGGGAGAATGAGGTGACCTCTGATGGTCGGAAACAGCATGCATAATCAAAACAAAGACCTGAAGTCGTCAGAGGGGTGACAGCGAGGGGAACAGCCATGCATAAAAGGCCGTTGTCAGTCATGTGCTACTGTACTTGGAAGGAAGCTGCCAACAATAGCTTAATTGGGGCGGTGGACTCAGATCTGGAGAACCGGGTTTGATTCCCCACTCCTTCACATGAGCGGCGGAGGCTAATCTGGTGAACTGGATTTCTTTCCCCACTCCTACACATGAAGCCAGCTGGGTGACCTTGGGCTAGTCACGCTCTCTCAGCCCCACCTACCTCACAGGATGTCTGTTGTGGGGAAGGGAAGGTGATTGTAAGCCGGTTTGATTCTGCCTTAAGTGGTAGAGAAAGTCAGCATATAAAATCCAACTCTTCTTCTTAACTCCAAGAAATATTATTTGCAACAATGTAGAGACTGAATAAGCTGCAAACCCATGGTGAGCATAGCAATTTCATTCCACAAAAGCATTTCCCCCTCTTATTTCTTGTTGCATAAGTAAAAAAGAATAGTAAAAAAAAGAATAGTTCACATGAATGTCATATTGAAACTTTTAGCCTATAAAATAGTTAGAAAAGCCATTGTCTGTAAGGTTCAAAAAGTCAACAGTTGAACTATTTCTTTCCTTAGTTAGTTAACATGCACAGCCCATTGCTAGGGATCTTTCATGTACTCTGTAAAGACCAACAAGTTAAAATTCAACACAGGGATGGGAACAGAGGGAAGGAAGGGAGAGGGAGAACAGTGGAAGAATGCGTGCTTACTTTAGTTGCATTTATTTAGGATTAGTGTTGGAAGCATACACAGGCTAAAGTGTTATAACAGAGACTTAATGGGAAAAATTACTTTTGAAGAGGGATTTGAACTAAGGAAACGAGAGAGAAGGGATCATGCAGGTGTTCTTGGAGGCAGCTCCAGACGTAAGGAGCAACAAAGGAGAAATGGTGGATCACTGTGGGGGGCAGAGACCTTCAGTCAGCTCAGGATGACAGGGATGGATAATTTATTCAGCTCACAGGTTTGGGCATTCCTTGATGCCAAATCCTGATGTTTTCTTCTTAGTGCAGAGTAACACAGAACTACACTTTGTACTACTGGCCATCATTACAGCCTTCAAGCATGAGATCCATGGATCAGTGGTCCAAGAACAAACTCTGGTAGCTCTATTGGTAATTTCACAGAGAGCTGAATGGTATCCCCTTTAATGTCCCAAATCATGTGGTACCCCTTTCTCTCCCATCTGTTTTTCTAAACTATTCTGATCTCTTTAGCTGCTGTTCATATGGAAACCATTCTGTTATTATTGCTGCTCGTTAAACGTTTTTTCCAGTTCTTCCATATCCTTCTTTGAAATTGGTGGAACAGAAAGCTACACTATATTTTTTAATAGAGCAACCTCACAATACTTTTCATTTTACTTTCAGTTGTCTGTCCAGAGATTGTGTGACTTCTGTTTTTTAAATTAACAGTGTCTATATTATCAGCTTATCTTCCAAACTCTTACTTCCTTAGGGTTGCCGACTTAGGGTTACCAACCTCCAGGTGCTAGCTGGAGATCTCCTGCTGTTACAACTGATCTCCAGCCGACAGAGATCAGTTCACCTGGAGAAAATGGCCGCTTGGGCAACTGGACTCTATTGCATTGAAGTCCCTCCCCTCCCCAGCTCCTGCCCTTCTCAGGCTCTGCCCTCAAAAAGTCCAGGTATTTTCCAACCCGGAGCTGGCAACCCTATGCTAACTGCAAAAATCATAGAGATCTGGAGAGGGACCGTAACAGGATCTAATGCTGTAGAGTCCGCCCTCAAAAGAAGCCATTTTCTCCTGGAGGTTGGCAACCAGTATTTCCTTGTTTTTCTTAAATTTTCACTTCTGCATACTTTTAATTAGCCTATACAATGAGTGGTTCTCTGGGGAGGAAGGTATATTCTGGGTTACTGTATTCTAAGCTGTCCAAAAAGGGTTCAGGAAGCAAAATACTGGGCAAGAGGAATATCAGTTCTATTGAATGGAAAGTATGAGCTGACACATCGCTAATATAAAAGGTAAAGGTCCCCTGTGCAAGCACCGGGTCATTCCTGACCCATGGAGTGATGTCACATCCTGACGTTTCCTAGGCAGACTTTGTTTACAGGGTGGTTTGCCAGTGCCTTCCCCAGTCATCTTCCCTTTACCCCCAGCAAGCTGGGTACTCATTTGACCGACCTCGGAAGGATGGAAGGCTGAGTCAACCTTGAACCGGCTACCTGAAACCAACTTCCGTCGTGATCGAACTCAGGTCATGAGCAGAGCATGGACTGCAGTACTGCAGCTTACCACTCTGCGCCACGGGGCCCCTCTTTACCTTTTCATCACTAATATGGCCAGCAATAATTTAAGGTCACATTCAGTAGGAATTCAAGTTTAATGCAAGCCTTCACTCCACACTGCATAAAGGTTATGAACATTCTAACACTATGGTGGACTAAAGTTAAAAGATGAAAGAAGGGGTATCATTTTTGTACACTTAATTATCTTGCTTAACAATATCTTCAGGAGGACAGGACCATAAAATTCAAATTAGGGGTAATTTTTCTGTGTGAACGAAAAACCTTCAGTTAATATGGGTAATTTGCAGCTGATATCTTGTAAATCTTTCACAGCACTCTCCAACTTCAGGGTAGCATTATAAACACATTTCAAATCAGTAAGACATCTAGCCCATGGGCAAGATTGCTTATCTACAAAGCCACCTGCCTGGTGTAATTTAGATGATTGTGCTGGGAAAAGATGTGCAAATGGGAAAGTACATTTAAAAGGATTGTCCTTAATGCTATTTACCAAAGACAATTTGGAAGCTCAGTTAACCCTCGGAGAGAACAAAATTCTATAGTTACTGACAAACACACTTGCATCAGATTCTCATTCTTTCCTCCACAGTCTCATACAATATTTCTCAGCTTCTCATTTCCATATTTAATTCCTCTTTTTCAGTATGCATAAAAGACTAAGACCCAGTTCTTACATAGCAAGTGATACAATCTTCTTTGCGCAGTGGAGGGGTATTAATGTAACATGTTGAACAAAGTCTCCATGCAGAAGCCCAAACAGACAGTGCACCTGTAAGAAGAGTCCTTCTGGATCATCAGACCAAGTGTCTTCCTATTCCAGCAACCTGTCTTACACAGTGACCAACCATATTCCTGCAAGCAGAGCAAGAAGCGAACAGCCTCCTCCCACCGATGCCCCATAGCAACTAGTGCTTTGGGACAAACTGCCTATGATGTTGTGGATCTGTGAAACAAAAGGGGCAAACCCAACCCAAAACTGAACTGGAAACCTAGGAGGTTAAGGGTAACACTAGAAACAGGAGTTAAACAAAATATATCTTTAGTCCAGCAGCTCACTTAAAAGCACATTAAAAACCGAACTGGCATCTAGGCCATGCAAGTCACAAACTTTGCAGTACACTAAACACCTCTTGCAGTTCCTTAAAGTATCACAGATTAATCCAACGAAATAATATACATGGACCAGACGTGTTTCGACCAAGAAGGCCTTCCTAAGTGGTCACAATCAACTAGTACATACACAGTAGATGAAAGATAAATTGATGTTGTAAGCCGTGTCAGGTCATATGGTTGCCTGAAAAATTAATAATAGATCAAAAATGGAGCCAATGAATAAACATAATATTGGAAAGAAATAGGCTAAATAACAGGGTTCATAAACTCTTAAAATGTTCCAGCATGCATTGTGAAGCTGTGATCAGATCTCCAACAAGCAATTTCATTGGGAAATGCAGCTGGCGGGGCTGACAGGGAAACACAGTAATGAGGAAGATGGGTTTTAACTCCCCCCCCTGCCATTTCCCCCAATCAAAAGTGGACCCTGTTCATGGCTGTTTTATGCCCAGTACAGAAAGAAAAGGCAAGTAAACATACTGTACTTGTTTTTTCCCATCCAGGGATAATAACAACTTGACAGGTGGGACACCAGTCTAGATCAGTAAAATGGCGCAGGGTGGACAGCGCCTTCCCTCTCATTGTGGCCCCTCTCAAGGCTTCTTTTTCAATATATATTAACGTTGGGGGATCTGATCATGTATTCCCAACATTTAAACATAGTTTAGCCCTTGAAGCACTTTGCCTCTGTGCATGGAGGTTTCATTTAGCCATCATGGCTAATAACTCTTTGAGAAACTTTCCTAGGCCCATTTCAAAGCCATCTAAGTTACTGGCCGTTAGACGAAAGTAGTGAATCTGAGCTACGGCAACTATAGGTTCCGACTTGTTTTACCAGCAGAATTACCCCCTCCTTACCTTTACTGCATTGAAGCAGAATGCATACAGAACAATCACAACTATAACGCTTCGAGAAATGCTGTAGACTGAAGATATCATTCCAGCAACAGCTGCTGCAACAGAAAACAAAATGTAATACCCCCAGTCAGGATATAACAGCTGCAATACAAATCAGAACTATGAAGGACACCTGCATTTATTTTAATGTTTAATTTCAGGAGGCAATTGCCTGGATAGAATACAATTAATACATGAATTATTGGAGTAGGGGAGAGAAGGGGGTAATAGTTGAAACATGAGCTTTCATTCATACATTGATTACAGGTTAAAGACAATATCTAGTTTGAAGATATGAATAAGAAAGACTATGCCAGGTAACCCAAACACATGACCCACTACATACACTACAGAGGGAAACCAAGCATTGCTAGTTAGCTAAATACAGCGGTCAAGATCCAGAATAATAAAATTGCAGCAGCCTTTCTTTCTTACACATGACCCTATAAAATAAACTATTCCTGTGTCCTAAACTGCTTATACCTCTCCAATTTCAGAATTGCCTTTCAGTTAATTGCCTTTCAGATTGCAATAATCCTTGGAAAGTTTATGGTTCTCACTGGCTTCCTTTTCAACCAAAATTTTCAATGAATTTGCTGACGGTTGTATCTATCAGTTTCTAGAGAGATCTCTTTTAGTGAGCACACTAACAATACAAGTGGCATCACTCCAGTTACCCTTCAGGTGCAGCACGGGAAGCAGGATATGGAGAGAAACAGCATCAGTAGCCATAAAAACTTGGCCATATTAAGCTGCTGCAGAGAACACAGGGAGCAACATGCTGTAGTGGTTGAAATGATGGTCTACTACCTACCACCATTTGACTAAGGGCCAAACTAGGCATGATGCTGGCCATGGGACGATCCTTGGCTGCTGCTGACACCATTTTAAAGGAGAAATTGCTGTGAGGGCTGGATCCTGATTGGGCCCACAGCATGGTGGCAACAGATAATCTTGTTTCCTCCCCCAGCACATTTTATAGTGCCTTAACAGCTGTGGGGGATATGTTTTGGCACTTTAAAAGGTGCAGAGGGAGGGGGACAAAATTTCCTGTGGCTGCCGTGTCATGGGCGTGATCAGGATCAGGTCCTTGTGGCAATTTTTAAATGGCTAAAGTCTCATTTAAAATGACATGAGTGCCCAGGGATTGTCCCCCAGGCCGCCATCACATCTAGTCCGGAGCGCACGCTCTCTCTCTTTCAGCCTACCTGACAGGAGTGAGGATAAAAATGTGGGGAAGACAGAGCCCTGTATGCCACTCTGAGCTCCTTGGAGGCAGGGCAGGGCACAAATGTGCTAGACAGAAACTTAATTTCCTTATGGAGTACTATTTGTCTCCTCCTCCAATGCTTGCTCTAACTGCGTGACAGCCTTCCTAATGATGATACACATCATTGAAAGTAAATTCAATATACAACAGAGGGCTAAATATCTCATTGCCTCTTTCCTGAGCTCCTAATGAACCAATTTTATTTTACAGTGTCACAAAGTTTATTCAAAAGGAAACACTGCCATTATGCGCCAAGGTAATTTTCAGCATATTTTGCCCTTCACAAGAAGCCACATCATTGTATACATAAGGTGTTAACTTTATTTTGCTTAAAGCATATAGCTTCAAATAGCTCATTGCCTATATCTATGAGTTTTAGGGCCAGACCAGCTGAGATTCTAGGGCTATAGAGATCCCAAGTGGTGTATAGGGGAAAAAAGTAGAATCCTTTTGATTTTGCCGGATAATAGGATTTTGATACAGCAGGATAATAGGGTGTTGTGTGTGTGTGTGTGTGTGTGTGTGTGTGTGTGTTAAGTGACGTCAAGTCGCTTCCGCCTCATGGCGACCCTATGAATCAATGTCCTCCACAATGTCCTATCTTTAACTGCCTTGCTCAGGTCTTGCAAATTGAGGGCTGTGGCTTCCTTTATTGATTCAATCCATCTCTTGTTGGGTCTTCCTCTTTTCCTGCTGCCCTCAACTTTTCCTAGCATGACCATCTTTTCAAGTGACTCTTGCCTTCTCATAATGTGACCAAAATACGATAGCCTCAGTTTAGTCATTTTAGCTTCTAAGGTCAGTTCAGGCTTGATTTGATCTAAAACCCACTGATTTCTTTCTTCTTCTTTTTTGGCAGTCCACGGTCTCCGTAACACTCTCCTCCAACACCACATTTCAAAGGAGTCGACTTTCTTCCTGTCAGCTTTCTTAATTGTCCAGCTTTCACACCCATACATAGCAATAGGGAATACAATGGGTGTTAATTAATCAATATTATGTTTTGTAATTATTTAATGGTTTTATATTAGCTTAGTTTAAAAGGTTTATATTCATTCCAGCTATTCACAAACAGTAACTTGTCCAAGACTTGTATTGATAGGTAGAGCTGTTGTGTGGTGTAGTTTGCGTGTTTCTTTGCTGTATGTTTTATATTGTGTTGAAAAATAATTTTAAAAAATCAAAAAAAGAAAAAAAAATTAGAATCCTAACAGAAATTGCAACCGCAGTGCAGGGGGAGAGTGTTAAAGTAAGAGAGAGGCAATCTGTTTGGTTCAACCCCCCTGCCCTCCATGCAGCATCAACCTGCAAAGTTGTTTGCGTGCTAGCTAACAAAAGTAGTAGGCGGCAGCGAGATGAGGGTTCCCTTTATCAGACACACTGCTTGTGTTGCAAACACAATGTTCTAATTTCCCCCCCACACACACACAAGAAAGCCATGTACTAAAATAAGGCAGCTTTGGCAACGTTGGCATAAAACACCAGTGCTCTTGCTTTCAGTGTGCAAATTTGGCGGAAGAGGGAACTTTGACAGGCCCGGCTTGTTCGGAAAAAGTGGCACCTGCCAAAATCTCTTTTTCTACAAATTTATCGGAGGAACAGGAATCTCGTCCACTGTTACTTCAAGTCACCTCAACAGAAAGTTGGCGTTGATTAATATTTTTTCGGATTAGACAACACAGGGCTATAATAAACTGCTTACCAGTACCACCAAATAGCAGCATATCTACTTGTTCCAGGAGGTATATGCAGAAAGTGTTGATTTGTGGGAAAAGACCAAGGAGAGAAATAGCAGGAAAGCAATATAAAAATCCTGGAATTAAATACACACAGAAAATGAGATTATTCTTTGCATCTGAAAGTCTCAATAACTGACATTCATGAAGGGTATACAATATGCTTTTGATGGAACACCTTTCATTGTTATGGTATACAGATTTTTATGTTAATATAAAAAGTAGCATGGGTTTAAAGAATCAATGAAACCCGTTACTATTTTGTTCTTATAGTTTTATTAAGGTTTTGGCTTATAAAAAGATGTTATAACAAGAACATTTACAATGTCTGACACAGGCTAGAAGCGAAGAACCAATTTGATAAAGATACAATAATAACCACACTAAAGCCCATTTTCTTCAATGCCTGGAGATCATGTTGAACTTGTTTCCTGTACTCTGCCCAACATACTTGCTAAGAGCCACATTTCTACACATTTTGTTTGTTGAAAGATGATACGTGGACTTGTATCAGATGTGCAATGGGAGTTCTGTGCCTCCCAGAGGTATGCCTGACCTTTTTTTACCCAGTGCATGACAAAAGGGGACTATTAAGAAAAACCCAGTTGATTTGCCATTTGTGAGGTGCTGGGGTGCGGCTGAGGCAGTGAACAGTGTGTGAGTGAAGAGCTGTCACCCTGTTTATGTGGAACATGGCTGTGAGACTGTAGCTAGTTGGATATTTTTGCCCAACACATAGGTGTGCAGGGCTAACAGACTGTTGTAGAAGGTCTTGAATTCTAGCGCACTGATGTAATGGAGTACTTCTCAGGTGGACCATACCCCACTGACAGACACTTGACCAATGTGGGTGCCCCAACCAGACAAGGAGGTTTCCTTAGTGAGTGTGACTTCTGGTAGAGGGGGGTGGGGGTGGAACAGAATCTCTATTAGGACTTTGGCACCTAGAGTCCACCAGTGGAAGAAGTGTACCACTTGTCTTGAGATCTTTAACCTCTTTGATTGATGGTGCCAAATTGGGTTGAAATTCCTGACAAGCCATAACTGCAAGGGATGCATGCGTAGACTTGTGTGGGGTACCACCAACATGGTGTAGACTTGCATGGGGTACCACAACCTTGCGTGGGGTACCACAATGCAGATTTGCCCTAAGCCACTACTCATAGAGATTGCTCAGTTTTATACCTTTGTAGTATCAAAATGAAACCAAATTCCAGGAAGGAATTGATTTGCAGCAGTCAAAATGATAGAGTCTTGGGGCACCTTAAAAAATAACAAATTTATTGTGGAAAAAGCTTTAATGAGCCACAACCCAATGGTTTTTTATGATACTTTTATTCAACATGTAAACAGATGCTCATTGGATGTATACCTATCCACAAATTATGTGAACATGAGCGGTTGGTTCCTGGGTGTATAATTGCCTCAAAATCTGGTGATAAATGACTGTAATGTTTTGATACATAAACTGGTGTAAAGCTGGAAAACTAGTAAAGGATGGTGAATTACACTGAATCTTGGATTGTCTCTATTCATTTTGCTATATGAAGGTGAAGTAACTTAACTGTCCTTGCATGTAATGAATGTTATACGGAACTTAGCTATCCTGTGAATGTGTTCTTGAGCAGAAGGGAGACAACGGTCAGCAGTGGGAACCGACTGAGAAGGCTAAGTTGAGAACTGGAGGCTTTGTCTCTGTCAGAGCAGCTGCTTTAGAATCAAACTATTGGTGTCAGGAAGATGACACAAATATACATAATCCTGCAATGAGCAAGGGGTTGGACTAGATGGCCTGTATGCCCCCTTCCAACTTCTATGACAAGTGGATCCTCCCTACCATGCCTAATTTGACCCTGAAGGCCAATTCACATGTTGCAAAGTCCATGTGGCAGACAGGTAGACTGCCATCAACAGATGTGTGCCTTAGGTTCTGTGCTGAAAACTAAATTCCCAGGCATATGGGGCCTGATCTGGATCAGGACCACAGTGTGTGGGGAGAGGGGATTTAACCCTTCCCCTTATGCTGTTTTTCTCAGCCTGAAATATCTCTGGGAGTCACCATTTGTCCCATTGGTGAAACTTAACTGTAGCCATCAATACATGTTGACATTTTCCCCAGTGGGGACAACAGTAGCTTTCCATGGCTACTTTAGGTCAAGAAAATGGCAAGGGGGTTGGGTAGGGGAGTCTGACACCTCTTCTTCCCATGTGCAAAAGACTCCATCTGCATTGGGTCCCTAGGAACTGAGTAACCAGCACAGAACTCCAGGCACAAGTCTGATCCTAAGCCCTTCTGGAGGCCATATGTCTCCCACTTAGACTTTGTAATATGTGAATTGTCCTTTGGTCTCTTTATAGCAGAATGTTGTAGCAGCTCCCATTACACCTTACGCTTGTCTCTATGGAATGACTTAAGATAGTTTGCAGGATTTGGAATATAGTGCTCAATAACATCACTATGGTGAGTAGTGAAAAGTAGTGAAAACTGGCAAAAAATAGAAATTTGTGGGAAAGCTTGTTCAGCTGACGTAACACCAGGGAAAGTAAGAATGAGGACATGAAGACCACAAAGAAACTTTCAAAGTGAACAAGCTAAAAGGAAAACAGATGACAAAACCAAGAGAATTATCTGAGCAAACAGATTTTTACAGCACAGCTCTCTAGATTAAAATCTGCAGCAGACAGAAAAAAAGAACGTATTGCGCAATGACAGCAAATACATTGCCGCAAAAGTCTGTTAAACTTGAAACTATCATGAGGAAACCCAACAAAGACCTGATCTGAAATCCATGGGAAAAGAGAGGGAGCCTCATGTCAGGCTATGGGTGTAGTTAAAGAAAAAGCAATCAGACGGCTATGTTTACGGGTCCACTGGGAAGCTGTACGAAACTATGTTTCAAACAGCACACAGATTGTTCATTCTGTTTCTTACAGAACACCACATTGCTGTTCCTGGCAATTTTCCCTGTGAGTAAGCCCATTTGTTAGCCTGGGCAGAATATAGTCCTACTCTGATGAGCCTTGAAAAAAATTTTTAAAGCAAAACTTGAAGGCATTTCTCCCTTTAAAAGCATGAATGCATCCGTTTCTGTAGTCTGCTATACTGTGCCTAGCACACTTCTGCTAGATACCTTCTTTACACAAAGCGAGATCTTCTGTGGCTCAAAAGAGGGTCAGATCAAAACAGAGTCATACCCTGGGAAAGCACATAAGGACATCTTCCCATTGAAATGATTTAGGTGAAAAGTCAAAACTTCTTTATTTCACTTGGCATTTAAAACTGATCTACAGGAATATAATCTTTACTTCCATCATTCCTTTATTCGCATAAAGTCACAGTACAGAAGGAATATAATCTCTTGTACTATTACACTCTGGGCTTTTATCCCCCCTCATGGTCATCTTAGCAGCTTCATGATTTCCTGTCAGTTCTAATAGCCTTCAAAGGCTTGTCAAGCAAAAAGGCAATTAATAAAATACATAAATAAATATAAATCTGGCCAGTGGCAGCAGTAATAGCAGGAAAGCAATGCCATAGGGAAGCGCTGTAGTGAATTCAGGGCCAAACTAACAGCCCATTCCTGACTTCTGAGGACGGACGTCCTCAGGAGGCCAGGAAGGGGCTGTGCCGGCCCCCGCACCAGTGCCCGGGCTACTTATGCTGCCATGAGTGGCCCCAATGCCAGCGTTCCAGGGGGTGTGCCGGTGTCAGAGGGGGAGCACTCCTGGGGCGTGCCGGGGAGTGGAGCTGCCTATAGGCAGCCTCCTGTCCCCTTTCGCCCCGGGTACGCCACTGGGACAAACAGCAAGGCTGCGGCTGCTGCCTTCAGCGGATAATACTGTGTGTGAAGAAATAACAGAGAGAGAGAAAGAGCGTAGAAGGGGGGAAGGGAAAGATGAATCCACATAGCAATCAGAAGGCCTCAATGGCTGGACCAAAGAATGTGTTTCCTGTAGCCTGCAACACAAACACTGATGTGAGTAACGGATCAAGAGAATTGTGGTTTGCCTTTACAGATGGGATACTAATAATTGCATTTTTACTGTGTCCTGGAGGGCCCTGCCTTAGAGAAAGAAATGGTCCCATGCCCATCTCCATTTCATTTTTAGCTATGGGTGTGTAGGTATGAAAGACCTCCTTCCTACTTAGATGTGTGCTGTCTGGTTTCCATGTGGGCTTTTTTCCATGTGGGCTTTTTTTCTTGTGCGCATTTATGACCGTGGGTTTTTTTCTGTGAGCAATTTTCATGTGGGCATTTTTCATGTGCGTTTTTTTCTGGTTACCGTGCTGTCTGCCCTGATTCTATCCTGGCTAAATTCACCTTCACAATGACAGCCACGTTAGGGGCTAGCAACTCCTTGCTTTGGAGAAGGAAAGCAAAGCTCTCCTCAGGGTATGCTTATGAGTAGTGGAAGACTGATTCAGTGGTTGAAGTAGGGTCCAGGACAGCAGGAGACTGATTCACTGGCTGGACATCTGCAGGCCTACCCATTGCCAAAAGGGCTTGCAAATGAATGAAACAGACAACATGCTGATTTTGGTATCCTGGGACTTGCAGCTTTAGAGAAAAAGAAATGGGAGGAAATGGGAATATTTCTGCCTTTAGCTGTTTTTTTGTCTCTGTGCATTTTTACATGGGGGAAGAGATAAAGTTGGTACCCCAAATATGGAAAATGAGGTGATTCCGCTGTCCTGGGCCCTACTTCAACCAAACAAAGCTCTCATATTTTCAGGCCAGGGTATCCAAGAGGCCAGTATTTACTCTAGCTTATGAGATGCATTTGGAGATTCATATTGAGTATCCAGTATAGAGTGTTGGTCCAAGATTAGGGAGACCAAAGTTCCACTCCCCACTTAGCCTTAAAGCACACTATGTGACCTTTGGGCAACCACATACCCTCACAGGGTAGTTGTAAGGAAAAAAGAAAGGGGGCGGGGAAGGACTGCCTTTCATACACAAATGAAATATTTTTCTCAGTGAAGGCGTTAATGACATCTTCTCTTCTTACAGAGCCCTCTTTCTTTGCCTGAGATTCAGACTAAAAACACACACACAATTAATTGTTGATGGCATATGGTTTTTGGAAACATAAATAGTATAGCTTACTACGTATGAGCATGGACCAGGTTCAGTCCTGTGCCCTCCCATTGGGAAATGGAGAAGTCTATGCCTCTGACCCAGAGAGTCGCGACTCTCTTTTTGGAATTTTGAAACCACCCTTTAAGAAAGTGACGTTTAGAGCTCCTCCTATCTACTACTATGGCTAACCTATCTGCAAGTATGGCCTGGTTTGCCTGGCTAGCAATTAAAATCAGGCAGTGTGTGCTTAAGAACCTACAATAGCTAATGAAATAGAGAATGAATACTGTTGTCGCGACTCTCTTTTTGGAATTTTGAAACCACCCTGTAAGAAAGTGACGTTTAGAGCTCCTCCTATCGGCTACTATGGCTAACCTATCTGCAAGCATGGCCTGGTTTGCTTGGCTAGCAATTAAAATCAGGCAGAGTGTGCTTAAGAACCTACAATAGCTAATGAAATAGAGAATGAATACTGTTTGATCCTGCAGTTTGAATACAAGTTTATTCATTTATTCATTCATTTATTTTTCCTTCTAGTTTTAGCCTCTGTAATTTTAGGATATTATCAAGCATTCTAATTGCACCCACATTTAGTATTTGCTCAGATATTAATTAGTTATGCACTTTGATAATCTTGCAATTTTTAACCATTTTAACCATTTTTAATAGGAAATCTATTTTGTATTTGTTTTTATCCTATGGTATTTAACTATGCAAATTAGTCTTATTTGATGGTCTATGACTGCAAATAAATTGATTGATTGAAAGCACCCATATGCTAAAGCTTTGCTGAGTATTGAGTCCAACCATTACTACAACTACGGATTCACAGGTTTCATTTGTTCCTCTAATTTCAAATCCCCCATCATCTTCTGTCTCATCTACCCTTCCTCTCTTGCTCCATCTGTGCTGTTTCAGGAATCTTTAATGCTCAAGAAGAAAAGAAGAATCAGAGACTTTCCCTGGGTGTTCTGATATGTTTCCTCCTTTCCTCTGGGAAGGTGGATAAGAAGAACGAAATAATTCTCAGATTCAAGAAGAGTTTTTAGTCATGCTCAGAAGAGAACACAACATGCTTCTGGCTCTGTGAAAAATAATAAGATAGAGTTCTTTTTTAAAAAAAACACTACTTCTGCAACTTACTGCCCAAGAAATGGGTAGGCTAACAAAGGCAGCTTGCTGCACCTATTTTTTCAAAGATTCAAAATGAAAAAATATATTGTTTCCCTCAAACCCAGGCTTCCTGAAGAATCTCCTGAAGGGGAGTAAAAAAAAAATCAGCACATTTTATTGTAGCTGCTATGTATCCTCCCTTTATCTTTTTCTCCCAGGAGCCATTTAGGATTCTGTCTGAATTATTTATCACCTTTGACAAAAATACAAACATAAGCAAAGAAAAACTCTGATGAAAGCAAAAGCAAACTCTAATAAAGAAACTAACCAAAATAAGTGGTCCAGTTTTCCCCTCACTATGTAATTAGCTATAGTAGGAAGTGACACCACAAAACCCACTTAATCCATTCCATGATCTTTAACATCAGCTACACAGAAGTACCACAAGTAATGATGGGACAGACCAGTTAGCTCACGTGATTTGTGGCATTCCCCATCCAAGCCTTATGTGTTTCATACAAGAATATTGTTCACTTATCTTAAGAAGGTTATCCTACATCCTAATGGCAGTTTCCAACCAACTGTCCTAATATTTACCATCACAGTTCACAAAGAGAAAAGCAGCACTCTAAGGAGAACAAAGTGGCTGCAAGAAAGTGATAGGATAAACCATATTTTCTTTTCTGGTCTTTGTCTAACAAGTTTGTTGCTTGGGACCCAACTAAGAGTCCCCTCCTAAAGTAAAAACATACAATGGTCCTCAGTGTCCTAGCACCTAAGAATAATACACAGCCTCTCCAATAGGATCCTTTCCCCCTTTGACTAGATATGGTTTTCCCACACATATAGTAACGTTCTTTTTGAGCCAGTGGGGTGTAGTGGTTAAGAGTGGCAGACTCTAATCTGGAGAACTGGGTTCGATTCCCCACTCCTCCACATGAAGCCTGCTGGATGACGTTGGCCCAGTCACAGTTCTCTCAGAACGCTCTCAGTCCACGCAGAGGCAGGCAATGGCAAACCACCTCTGAACGTCTCTTGCCTCTTCGGGGTCACCATAAGCCAGCTGTGACTTGACAACACTTTCCACCACCACACAGCAGTGTAACGTATCTATCTCTGGATTGCTTTGCCTTACTTTCTAGATTCCTTTTGTAACAACTTCTTCCGTTTCTCCCCCACCTATTTACCTAGTATGTTTTTATATTGCATTTCCTCTTCAGGGGCACCATAAATGGTTCTCCCCTCCATCATTTTATGTTGACGACAATCCTGCGAGGTAGTTTAGGCTTAAAGAATGCTCATTGTAAGCCGGTTTGATTCTTCCTTAAGTGGTGGAGAAAGTCAGCATATAAAAACCAACTCTTCATCATCAGATACTGGGCTCAGCTCAAGGTACTGGCTATCACATGAAAAGCCCTTCACGGCCATGGTCCTTATCAGCAGGACCACCTATTCTCTGCCACAACGTCGCTCACTGGAGCAGGGCGTCCAGCAGGTGCCACCCTGAAAATCAGAAAAACTCAACGACTCCCCTTATATGTGCATTCTCTATTGTGGCCCCACCTTATAGAACGGCCTACATGTTGAGGTCAAGATGTGGTCAGGAAGGCTTCCACTCTCCTGACTTTCCGCAAACTAAGCAACACTGAATTATTCTGGAAGGGTTTTTTTTACACAGGTAATAGGGCTACATTATGATGAAACGGTTCAGAAATATGGCTTTGGCAAAGGGACATAGACTGTGGACTATACTACTGTATAACATCTGTGGCTGGAAGTATGCTCCTCCTATGTAATTTCTGCTTCATTTAACATACCATATTTAAATGCCTATGCTGTGCTTCAGGTTGGTTTCAGCTCTGTTTGAGATTTCTGCTTGTTTTCAGATTTCTGCAATCCAAACCCTATTGCACTGTTTACTGGATGTCCCTTCCTGTTGATTGTATTTGACTTACCCTAAGTAATCTGCCTTGAACCTCAGCGAGAAAGACACACTATAACACAAAAAATGTAACTACCCCAAATGAGGTTCATGATAGGCTGGGGGAGTCAACCTGCATCTCTCACATCATAGTCTGTCACTTGAACCATTATATCACACTCTATTTGTACTCAGAGTTCTGTCAATGGAGGGTGACCCTTCCTGCATCTGGAAACCTGAGTGCTGGCTCACAAATGGGATGCTACAATAAAGTTAGTTTTTAAGGTGACACAGGACTCTTTGCTGCTTTGGGTGCTACAGACTAACATGCAAAGCTCTGTAGCAACTCTAAGTGAGCAATGAAGCAGTTATATGTAGGCTCCAGCCATGAGTTCAACTGGGGAGGGGCTGTGGCTCAGTGGTACAGCCTCTGCTTGGCATGCAGAAGGTCCCAGGTTCAATCCCCGGCATCTCCAGTTAAAGGGACTAGGCAAGTAGATGATGTGAAAAGACCTCTGCCTGAGACCCTGGAGAGCTGCTGCTGGTCTGAGTAGACAATACTGACTTTGATGGCCCAAGGGTCTGATTCAATATAAGGCAGCTTCATGTATCCATGTGTTCTCAAGTTCAGCACACCTTAGACTTGTATGGTCCTAATCAGGACTGGGAACAAGGTGAGTGGAAAGAGGGAGTTAGACCTCCCCCACCACGCACCATTTTCCCAATATGAAATGACTCCAGGAGGTGCAGTTTTCCCTGTCGTCAAAAGCTAATACGTAGCTCATCATCTCCAGCTCCCAGTGGGGCAAAGAGTGCCCTCTGGGGCCATTTCAGATCAGGAAAAGGTCTAAGCCTTGTCTCTCCACATGACGTGCTGCTAATCTGAATTGGCCCCGCAAACTCTTGAGAAGTGCAGAACTCCAGAACACACCTCTCCACACAACCCAGGAATGTAGTTACGCCCTTAGGCTCTCCAATTAGTCACACAGGAAGTACTATCATTTTGATCTGATACTCAAATTAAAAAAAAATTAAACAACCTGTCTCAGAAGCAGTGTTGAATGCAGGGCATTGCGATCAGCATAATTATAAATTTTTATGAGTTGTGGAAAGGGTTGGCAACTGGGGAGGAAAAAAAACCCAGACAGACTGACCAGGTGGTTTTGCTTTCAGGGAAGTTGTTAGAAAAGTTATGAACAGACTCACACCCCCACCACCAGTGAGTGGGAAAAGTGATTGAACCTCCTCAAATGCAAGACCGCTTTGATCTCCACAGTGGCTGGAGACTATTACTTTGATCACAATGGAATTTTACTTTGGGGAAGTGGAGGAAGCGGCACCTTCTGTCCAGTGGCTACAAACTGCTGGGAACAAGTGAAGGGGGGGAGGTCTGCAGACTGATGCCCTGGTTTCACAGAACTGTTCTCCGCCTGACCCAGGGACGTCCCCAGGGAAAATGTAACGTACAGTTAGATCCTAACTAAACATTACATGCAAACGCATGAAACAAAGCCGCAATAGCCACTTTTTACAAAGGAAAATTCGCTTTAGGAGGGAACAATTTTAAGCACACAATAAGGTAGCCTATAACTAGGATGTCAACGCCTGGATCTATGCAGAGTGAGACATAATAGCCACATTAATACTTAACACTTCACATCTTTAAAAGAAAACATTCAACTAAATAGCAAAAACATTAAATAGCATCTTCAAAATGTCAGAGACGTGTGTGTGTGGGGGGGGGGGGAAAATCCAACAGTGATGACTCCTGTACCAGCATCTTCCATCTCATGGAAGAGAGGCTATTAATGCTTGAGTGAGTGGAACACACATCTGATCATCACATTTAAAGGCTTATTCCTCACCACCACCACCCCATTTCTCAGAGATAAAAGTGCAAAGAGACTCAATGGCTTGTACAACTGGAGGGACCAACCGCCCATGGTTAATTTTTCAGCTATTTTATCTCACCTATTGTATGATCTCTGGCTGCCCGAAGTGATCCAGGTGAGAAAATCTTCAGGCCATATACTGTATAAATTGACGGACTTTTATTTTTAGATCCAGCATCTAGCAACAAAATAAGGCTGCACAGTATACAAAAATATACAGGCCTGCTGTACGTTATGATCTGGTTGTGTCCCTAAAAAGCAAAGAAAATATATATATTTATTTAATGCTGGCATGATACCTTCTCACATGTAAAAAAAACCATGCAGACTGCACTAAGCATTAAGACTCAAAAGAACAATATTTACATATATACACATCTTAAATACTGCTGAATAAACAAAATAACCAATCTGAGCAATTTCAAAATCCTTATAACCAGATTAGCCTCCGCCACTCATGTGAAGGAGTGGGGAATCAAACCCAGTTCTCCAGATCAGAGTCCACCGCTCCAAACCACCACTCTTAACCACTACACCGTCTTTGCAGTAGTATCAAGGTGCCTTGTACGCTTTCACTCTCATGCAGCTCTGTGAATTATAGAGAAGGACAATATGGCACTCTGCGATGCCTATTTGTGGAACCATTTTGAACGGCGTTCATGCCTCAATTTAAATGCACTAGAAACTTTTCAGAATCTTGGTGATTGTAACTCATTACACGGCACGGCACTACTTCATTCCAAAATGTTCAGTTTCATTCCAAAGCTTTCATATTCAGAAAGCCATGGAAAAGGATGGTGTTTATTTCTGAAGTATAATAATAATCGTAACGTTTTTATTAAATCTTGCCAAGAAAGAAGGGAAGAGAAGAAAGATGGGGATAAAGAGGCAAAACCCTTGCACAATCGCAGGCCGAGTCTTGAAATTTTCAGGAAGGTGTTCAAAATGTTCTTGATTTGCCACTGCCAAGCATGTGAGGCAGGCTGACCCAGCTATCAGGACATAGCAGCTTGGAAAAAATGTAGTGTAAAAAGCAGCAATTAATTGTGGTATTGACCAGGTTTCAAAGGCAATTAATTTTTAACAGATCGCTGTTTGCTGGGCTTTAGACTTACAGGGATATCAAGATTCCACAGGGTGGGGGGGTTGATTGAAATGATCAGCCCCAGTAGCTAGCATTAGTTTCCAGATAGCATTAAGGGGTTGTATGAAGAAGCGCTTCCCTTTGGCTATCTTGAACTTTCTGTCAATTAACTTGAACACACATGAAGCTGCCTTATGCTGAATCAGACCACTGGTCCATCATGGCGAGTATTGTTTACTCAAACAGGCAGTGGCTCTCCAGGGTCTCAAGGTAGAAGCTACCTCTTTCCTGGTCTTTTTTTAAACTGGAAATGCCAGGGATTGAACCTGGGACCTACTGCCCACATGTCATGCAGATGCTCTTCGCCTGACCCATGGCCCCTCCCTAAACTTCATTCAGTGACCTAACGTTCGGCTCCTGGGAGGAAGGGCTATGTCAGCTCTCTCTATACTGTGCACAACTCTGAGTATCTTTACTTAACTATATTTTTTCTATGGTAAAAAGCCCCAAATAGGGTAGAGAGTATATATAATACTATGGTAGTAAAGAATATCCACATTAAAAAGATATCAGATTACAAGGAATCACATCGTCGATGTTTTATTTTGCAACAGCACTTTATAAACCAAATCATAATTTAGTATTCCTATGAAACTTTGTTCAGTTACTAAACTTCACCCTCAATGGTGTATGTGAAAAATGCTTTCATTAAAAATCATTATGCTGTTTGTTTCTGACACTACCAGCAAATCAAGCTTTGATGTTATTATAATGCAATTTTGATTAAACCAATTTCTTCTCATTTTAAAACAAATGTGACCGCATTATCGCTGTCTGCCCAAACAACAGATTTGATTACCATTCATGTTACTGTATACAGCTGAACTGACAAATAGAACTTATATTTAGCACTGAGAAAATTACCTCTTTAGAGAGGTCTGAATATTGATTTCTTAGAAATCACTGGAAACATCATATGTAATACTGAATAGAACTACAAACTAATATCCTATTTAATGGCAGTGATCACTTTGCATCTGAACATGAAATGCCTTTAAACTCTGATGTATCTGAGGAATTCCATATGCTTTGTGATGGGGGGTGGGGTCAGAGAAAATAAATGTTGTGAAATTCAAGATTAATTTTGGTATCAGCTACAACCAGACATTGGCATGAACTTGATAATAAAATCTACCCATTCTAGTTTTCATAAATTAGATATTTTCCTTTAGATATTCTTCCTTTAGGGAAGAAAGGTGGCTAATAAATGTTTTAAATAAGCAAATTATGTACACCACACAATCTCATTAGGTTTGAGCCTGAGCGGCTGTGAATTCGAATCCTGCGCCTTTCCACTGGTGTGCAGCAAAAGCCTGTATATAAGGAAATTTTACAAGGCCCCACAAATCAGCTGAAGAACACGCATGCAGAAGATTCCACAAATCTCTGGCACGTTAGATAGCAGGACTGGGAAAGACCTCGGTGTGAAACCTTGGAGAACTGGTACTACTCAAACTATATTGTCCCCAATGAACGGAATGCCTAGATTTAGGACAAGGAAGCCTCACATGTTTCATAGCTGCCTAAACGCTATTCTGCACATGCTTATCACTATGGACCTAATGAAGTAATTCAAAATAGCATTGTCACCAATCCCTTCCTGCTCAACCTCCAATCAAAACCAGACTATAATATCCAACCATTTGGGGAATAGCTCCAGGAAAGACTATGTTGGAGGCACTGATAGCAGGAATTTTTTTAATAGAAGTAAAAATGACATAAATTCGAAAAACAATGCAATGAAGATAACAAAGTGGAGATTTTGGAAATAATGCCAAACCCTATGCTCACTGGACTAAGCAAGTAAAATACAATATTTCAGGGACTATAAACTGAACAATTATGAAAACACAATCCTATATTTGGAGGGATTACATAGATACATTTATAACTAAAGATTATACTCAGTACTATTGGTTAGGTAGCGGGGGAGGAAAGGTTGTGATCATAGCCACCTACATGGTATTAGAGCTAAATCAGTAGGCAACACATGAACACTAAAAAATGTAAAGGAAATCCTAGTTACGTATTCAGTGCGGTAGTGGTCATCCTGTTTCTATGGGTAATACTTAAAAATTAACAAGACAGAGATTGAAAGTGACCTGCACAAATCCTCTTTCACACATATGGTTAACATCTGAAGCTGTGACTCATCCATCTCATGTGTGGGGAGATATGTGATTTCTAAATGCCCTTCTAACATATATCTCCCTATTGGGAAAGATGTGTGAATTGCTCTTAGAAACATTACCCAGAATGTGGAAAGAGAATGAAAGCTCAAGTCATGCTTGCTTCTTTTTCAAACACTTCTAAATAACGTCTACCATCACTCTAGGACAACTGGGAATGGGATACCATAATTTCCCCCCCACAATTAGGGGATCCCATGCAAGTTTACTACTTAATCAGCATGATCCTCGAATATGTTATAAGTATCCACTGTTGATTCATTAGTTACATTAAAAAGATTACTCATAAACAGAAAATGAGAGAAAACCAACTAACTTATTAGGGAGTTAACCTAAGCGTATTTTGTTTCGATTGTGTTTTCCAGCTTCCTATAATTGGATCTCCTTCCTGGCTGTGTGTTATGTATGCATCTATGTTTTACTGAATTGCTTAAATATTTTATGTACACATATTTTAATGTCTTGATTAGGATTGTGTATATTGATATACCCAGACCCAAAATAAACCCAAACTAGCCATTTCAGCAATATTTGGGTTTCAGTTTTACTGAATACCCAAACCTGGGGATCTTCCTGAAGCCGAATAAGCGATTCCCAAAAAAGCCAAATAATTATTCAACTTTTTTGGGTTTGGCTATTTGCTTTTGCTCAGATGCATGGCTCATTGCTTTCTCCCATTTTCTTTTGGGGGGGGGCAGGTTTTTTGTTAAAGCCCCTAGTTGTGGCCCTTTTGACGTAGGGGTCGTGTAACCAGAGCCAACTTGGTCCGACCAACCATTCAGCGGGTTGATCTGGATCAAGCAGAAGGGTTTTTTAAAAGTCGAGGCTCACTAAGTCCTGTTTGGAGGGATATACCCTCCAACTAAAAAGAACCGGCTTCAACAGCTGCTCACACCACCAGACTTCCGAAGGAGACTCCCTCACCCATGTGGATGAGCAGTCTCTTTCAGAACAGTCCCATGGTTGAGACTTCGGCTGGCTCCGATATCACCCCCCCCCCGAAATCCTGCTCTCAAGCTGAAGGTCGCCCCGAGTAGAGGCTTTGTTTCCCCGCACCATGACCATCTCTTTAAAGCAGATTTTTGATGACTATAATAAAGGACTGTTCACAGAATGTCATTTGCCACCAAAAGAAATTTTTCCATGCCTTATTTTTCTTGCATTTAAGCCTTTTCCCTCTGTTTCTAAGCTAATTTGCATGGACATCATGCTATGCATCCCAGATACGAAGGGAGCCCCAGACTTAGAGGTGCTAGCCTGCCAATTGGCTCTTTCCACCAGTCCTTGGCAATGCTGAACCTCTGAACCTGAAAACCGATGGACAGCTCGGCTCACAAATGCCTGGAAGATGAGGGCTACCCCTTTGCTGGCCCATAAAATTGGAGCCCCATCCTAAAGTTCACCAAAGTTCGGTGACCATCTAAAGAGAGTCCCTTGCAGCCACGGTGCAAATTTGGTGACTACCTCCAAAAATGCCCCCACAGGAGCTTTGTGCTGGCTAGCTGCCAATGCTCAGGTCTCTGCTTATAGTGTCTCTGAGATACTGCTCCAGGTGGTTGCCAAAAGCAGGGAGAGGGTAAAGCAGCATCCAAAGAACAAGTCTGTTTGTCAAAGCCAGAATTCAGAGTCCAGTACCTGCCAAATCAGAGTTACAGTTCGTAGTCCAGGTAGCCAGTCCAAGATCAAGGGTCATGGAGAGTCAGAGGT
The DNA here is from genome assembly GCF_029931775.1 of Euleptes europaea. Lineage (NCBI taxonomy): Eukaryota > Metazoa > Chordata > Lepidosauria > Squamata > Sphaerodactylidae > Euleptes > Euleptes europaea. The sequence continues at coordinate 25,316,704 of NC_079318.1, forward strand.
CCAACTAGCCAGTCCAAGGTCTAAAGGCACGGAGAGTTGTTCAGGCATGGGAGTCAGCAGGTTGCTCAGGTATACACTGCGTTGCTTCCTCATCTCTGGGTTGTTCAGCTGCTGCTTTTCTGGCATACTGATTCCATGTCAATCCTCATCCTGCGAGGACTCACTGTTCTGCTGCTGTTCCAGCAAACGCCAGTAGGCTTCCAGCTGGGCACTATGTCTTTTAGCCGCCAGTGCCTTTCTCTGCTGTTGTCTCCACTTGTCAGCCCTTGATGCTGCCTCAGTAGCTTGAGGGCTCACAGCTGGGCCACTGGGTCCAGGTTCTGAGCAAGGCAGGGGTGGTTCTGCCACAATTTCTGACTGCAAGTCCTGTGCATGCTCTGGAGAGCCACCAGCTTCAGGGCTGTCAACCTTCTCCCAAGGCTGTGCTGAGTCAGACCCCACTTCAGGCTGCAAGGTCAATGGCAGCTCCAGTGGGGCTGAATCCTCCTGAGGAGGACCCCTTCCCCAGGGACTGCCCCATGGCAAGCTTCGAAAAAAATCCCCTTAGACTATAATGGATCCTAGTTTTTTTCCGGTAAACCCAGCAATAAAGCCGAAATACCCCTTTACCAGTATAGGTACTGTATTTGGCTTATTCCAGTTTACAGGAAAAAAATCGGCCCAATAAACCAAACCAGAAATTTACCCAAAAACGTTTTTTTGCACAACCCTAGTCTTGCTGCTTTAGTGTTTAAAAGTTATGATGTTCACTTCCTTGGGAATGCTGCTTGGATGGAAAGGCAGCACAGAAAAGTTTTAAAGAAAGAAAGAATTTCCTAATTATTTGTAATAATCAGCTACAGTGTTTTTAAAAAGCAGTATTTTCATGAAATGTTATGGTTTTAGATGACTGAAAATATTGAGCAACAGTTCAAGGAAGAAGACTTATTTTAATGTTTTTCAATAATTTGCTGAACCACATGGATAACATGGATCAAGAGACATGGATAACAAAAGTTTTTTGTTTCTTATAACTTACATGTACTGGTGAAGCAGGATCAGGCTGCACACTCTAAAAACAGAATCAGAAATGAGTTTACATCTCTGCAGAAGTTCTCTACAGGATCCAAAATACATACAAAATATAGGTATGCAATATAACATTTTTATTTACCTTTAGAAGGGAATACTGACAACTTGCCATGATAACACAGAAAAGGAGGACCCAAATATCTTTACAAAAACCTTGGTTCATAATTAAAAAGCCAAGAAAAGAAACAAGGATTACTAGTAGAACTGCCAAAACGTTCTCCTTGATTTCTTCTGTTCTGTAGGAATAAAACAGGATTTTTTTTCAATCGCAGAAAGGTAACTGTGAGTATAAGACTTGTTTTCCAGTATTTGGTGTCATAGGAGAAGTTAAACAACGGAACTTGAGACTATAGCATTGCACTGAAGTCCCACGGGACTTCAGAGTCTTAACTGTCTCTGGATTGTATTCACATGCCCCAAACCAGAGGATCATATATGTGCCAAGGTCAACTGTGCCCCATTGAGTACATTCCCATAGCCTCATTCACCACACACACACCTTTCCCCCAGCAAGGGTCAATACTGCTACTGAAGCTTGTATGAGGAGAAATGCACTTGCTGAGACAGGCAGCAGAGAAAAAGAAGTCACAGATGGGAAGAGAATTTAACCCCATGACTGAGGTGGCATTTGTGTTCTAACACAAGACTCCCCCCACACACACACCCCACCTTGCTCTGTATGAGAGTAGGGCAGGCCACCATCATGTGTAGTTTACAACGTGTAGCTACGAACACTCAAATACTGCCAAAATAAAATTGTGACTGTTTTTTTTTATTTGATTGCTAATATTTTTATTGACAATTTGTCATAAAGCAGACTTTCGATGTATAACAAATCACAATAAATACTCCTAAAGTTGTTATGAAATTTAAGGTTGTTCCTCTCCCACTGAAGTGTTCCACTTAGTAAAATCTAAGACGTCAGCGCTGGTCTGAGAAACAAATGAACTTCATTAATTCAGTATATAAGACAGAAATTTTTACAAGCTTACCTATCTAACAGCGCCAACAAGGTGAGTCGATCATACCAGATTTTTATCCATTTGCCGGGAAATATAATCAATTTATAAAACTGTCGATTAATTTTTCTTTGCGCTGATGAACATGAGGAATCCTCAAGATCTTCACTAAGATGCTTTAAAATAAAAGCATAGATGAATAGAACTGTGTGTTGATTTCATAAAACTGTATTGTTTCAGGAAATGCTATTCAACTTCATTTACAATGCATATTGGGAAAGAGGGATCTACCTAAAAAGTTTTTTTTTACTAACTTCATTTTGCTTCTCCAAACAATCAAACTAGCCTCTATTTTCTTTGGCATTAGAAACTAAGCTAGTCTCATTGTAGTTATGAGCTATGTCACAAGCCATTTACAATACATACAAACAATATAATCACTGATATGGTTCTCTTCATCCTGAACAATTCTTGTTCACCTATAATTTTGATCTAGCAAATCTTGGCCCCACCTAGTGTAAAGCCTGAGGATGCTAAAAGATGTTCTTTGGCTTGTTTCTCAAAACAAGCTAAATTGCTTTTGAGCCCCATTCTCACCAATTTTTTTAAAAATCATTATTTAACCATCAGTTGACCGGTTTCGACTTCATGTTACCATTTAAAAAAAACATATTTCCTCATTTTAAATTTTCACCAGTGGAAAATTAGTCAAGCTTCCGTTTGGTGGCGCACCTATTTCTACTGAAAGTTACAGTCCGTACAGCGATTTTTCTCCACTGCACATGTCCACCTGTTGACATATTTGTCTCTGCAGCAGTACTTCTGGAATGATTTCTATGAAGCTATGTACACATAAGCTATTATATCGTGGAATCTGCCAGGGCCAGGAAGGGGCTGTGAGTAGCTATGCTTAGAAGAAACACTGGAGTGTATGCTCTCCAACTGTAAGATTGGCATGCAGAAGGCAGGGGGTATTACACTGTTCACAAGGCAAAGGCAGAAGGCCAGATTACTATTATCTATACATCTTGTGAATTCTGAGGCTCCATATTACCTGCTAATTCCAGTGGCTGATGTTGTACCTCTCTAAGCCTAATATCATGTACATGGAGCCTTGTAACATGACCCATGCCTTCACAGCCATCATTCTAAATGCATTCCCATACAGCCAATGGTTCAACCAGATCCAAAACAACAAAAACAACAACAAAAAGGAAATCTGCCAATTCACAAAGCCTGAAGCAGAAAATCACATATAGTACATACGTTAGTCAAAAGCAGACAGTCCCTGTACAAATTTCACTCTAAAACAGGGGTTCATCAGGAGATACTTAAGAGATAATGACCAATAAATATGTTAATAAGATGAACAGGAGGGAACAAGATGAACAGAGAGAGGGTTATTGGCACTCCCTTCTCCCTCTGCAACCTGTGAGTCCTTTCCACCAGGTCATTTAAAAGTATTGTTACTATTTAAAGTACTTCTATGTCTGCATCTCCTGATCAACTCAGGACCCAAGTAATTACATGTCCTGAAACAATATATATTTTTTCTTGAATCAGGCGCTTAACCATCTTTAAACAAATCTCCCTTATCCCAGCAATGATGAGCAAATCAACAGAAGAAAACTATTGAAAAAAAATCTCCCTCCCAGAAACAATGTGGATTTTTATTTTTAAAGAAATATTCAGGACTGAGGTATTACACAGTACCCGTGGAGTTTCAGAAAGGGTTCTTCGTGCTACCATCAGTAAGAGCTGCTGTTGCAGTGCACTTGGCCCATGGTCACTAGAAGATGCTTCCTGGCTCTCTGAGGTAGTTGTGCTAGAGGAGCTGAAATGGGCTTCACTGTGTACAAGAGAAAAAGGAGTAAATTGATTTAGCGAGCGACTCATTCATGCACGAAGAAGGCTAGTGAGTTTCATGGACTAACAGCAGAACCTAAAGCCTCCCCCACAAGAGACTGGAGGAAAACTTAGCCCAAATTTCTATTAATTGTACTTTCAACATCCCAAATGGTTGTCAGTTCTATCACATCATGACATCAGTCCTTCTATGTATTTCCAGAAAGCTGAGCCAGAGTTAATGATGCATAAGCAACCAAGAGAGGTTGCAGGTAGCCATGTAGGTTGGGTACCCAAGATTGGGTGAAAATAAAATATATATAAGTCTATGTATAAATACTAAAAATATAATTTATTAGAAGCGCTATGTAAAATTTAAATAATTTTAAATTTTACATAGCGCTTCTAAAAAATTATACTTTCAGTATTTATACATAGACATATATATATTTTCTTTTCACCCAACCTTGGGTACCCAGCTTTTGTTTTTAAGTTGGGTTTTATTCCCCTCCTTTTTTTCTTCTAGGTAGCCATGTAGGTCCAGAGCAAAATCTAAACACAAAAGCCATATAATACCTTTTGTTTTGGACAACCAAAATAACACAAAACAGCATGGAGGCTACCATTTCTTCTTCTTCTTTCAGAAGGTGCAACCCTGATGCCAGCTCCATCCAGCTCCAATTTATCTACTCAAATCTGCCTGGCTTTTTACACAGGGTGTAAGGCACATTAAGATTAGGATCAGAAACATATTCCCACCCTCTTTTAAAAAAAATTAACGCCCACCCCAAGGAAGAGTTTTGGAGAACTCAAAAGATTGCACACACTTTTCTGTTATTATGGTTGCTCTTAATAACAGCAACTAAATTTTGGTTTTGAATAAGCTATGGAGTAACTGAAAGAATAAATCTTTAACATGGCCTATAACTGGGTTTTGAAAGAACAAGCAACCTAGAAATATAGCAAAGTGTTTCTGAGAGAGAAGTAGCCATGTGTTCACTTAGGCAGATTAAGATAGCAAAGCAACATTCCTAAATGAGGCACAAAGCTTTGAACCCGTCAGCTGTCCATATTTGTACATCAGAAGATAATCTTTTTCCTCCTCAAAGTCTAAGCTTCTAGTTCACCAAGCCCAGAAAGTTTCTGTTCATTTCAAGCTTGTGTTGAAATGCCACTTAAGGGGACTTTGATTCTTGTCTGCTAGACATGCAGTCCAAATAATTCTGTAGTGTATTTTCTATTTCCGTTAGCTTGCGCCTGATTCCCCTTTGTGTGCTTTGTTCCCGGGCTCGGGTTTTCCTTTTTATGCTGCTATGTTATTCAAATACTCTTCAAACCCTATCCCCAACTCTGAATGCTGTCATTTTTGCATACTTTTATTTGAAAATATACTGCCTCTCTGATGATTACTGTTACTCAAACACTGAATAGCAACACAAAACCTAGTCATTGTGTACATTTCATAAGTATAAAACATATAACTGATTAAATAATCTGTACAAAAAGTAAAAAACAAACAGAGATGCTCAAAGTAGCCTTTGGGTTAAATGCAGAATCTAATCTGTTGTAAAGAGATCTGTCGCAGTGCAGTAGACAATTAATATTTGAAATGGAATAAATATATTTTGAAATGTAAATTAGTAACCAAAAATCTATTTGACAAGCATGTTATATATGCATGACCTATACAAAAGCTATACAGTGCCCTCTACAGACACACTGAAGCTGATTTGTTTACGGTGGGTTTCTGTCCAGAGTTTAATTTGTTAGGAAAGAAATCTAATATAACTGCTAGGTAGGTCATGAGGGTCCGCAACCAATATACATATGTTCCTGTTGCTTCAGGAAGCAATGCTTGAATGTTTGCTTGATCAAACATGCTAGGCTTTAGCAAATTTGACACCCTTGGTGACAATCAAAACACTGCTCCAGTAAAACTATATACATTGCCGATTTAGTCAAGGTGTTGAGGGCCTACAGCAACTGAGAACAGCAGCATCCAAGGACAGATCCAAGTCACTATTGTCAAAGTGTGGTAGATCGGGGATTAGATTCACATGACAGGCATTCCCATCTCACAAAATGACCATCTATATTCTATCATAAAAATGCATTACTGACTGCTGTTGAACCCACAATGGAAGAATTGCAGTTGTAAATAAGACACTGACTTAAGGCCTAAAAAGAATGGCCTTCCTGAATCACAGCTCTAGTCCATCATTCCGCCGCTACAATGGCCAAGCAGATGCATCTAGGAATCTTACAAGCAGTGCATGGTAGCTATAGCCATCTCCTGCTCCTTTTTAGCATCTGAACATCATAAATCCACGGCCATAAGAGGATGCAGATTTTACATTCTGATTGTCATAGGGTTGGATTCCACAGAAATTTTCCCCAAAGGCAAACATTGCCTTCAGTCTTCCCTTATCCCATGGCAGACCTTTCATTCCCCACTCATGCCACTAGTGGTGGAGTCAAGCCACAGCTATCAAAGCCACGGACAGAATTATCAAAGTCACCAAATTGCAATGCAATTCTTTGCTGTGCTACTTCAGTTTGTGTGTGTGTGTGTGTGTGTGTGTTAAGTGCCGTCAAGTCACTTCCAACTCATGGCAACCCTATGATGAACCAATGTCCTCCAAAACATCCTATCCTTAACAGCTTTACTCAGATCTTACATATTGAGGGGTGTGGCTTCCTTATAGAGTCAATCCATCTCTTGTTGGGTTTTCCCCTTTTCCTGCTGCCTTCAACTTTTCCTAGCATTACTGTCTTTTCCAGTGACTCTTGTCTTCTCATAACGTGACCAAAGTACGACAGTTTAGTCATTTTAGCTTCTACGGTCAGTTCAGGCTTGATTTGATCTATAACCCACTGATTTGGGGTTTTTTGGCAGTCCACGGTATCAGTAACATTCTCCTCCAACATCACATTTCAAAAGAAAGTACTTGCTTCAGTAAACCCATTTATTTCAATTGGAGTAACTCTGCACAGCATTACATTGTAAGTAATACTTTTAAAAAACTATCGGATCAGCTGGTCAGAAATATGTACGGCAATAACTTCTTTATTACACTTATTTGCTACAAGTGGAGAGCCAATGTAACTAGCACAGTAGGAAGGAATAAGCTTCTTTATATGTTTATTTTAAATGGTAATGCATTTTCTGTAGTTCTGTGCAAGATGAGTCCCTTTTCCTTAGCAATATCAAATGTGACGGTGCCAATTATTCAGTCCTTTCACTGCCACACAGGTGCCCTTCACACACTGAAGTAGTGTTATGGGAAGCTGCTTACCTGTGTCCTTAGGGGGTTACCACATTATATGGGGATTACCGCATTATGTATTCCCAGCGATGTATTAAGAGTTTGAAAATGTTATAAAAAATACTGTTCACACTTTGTTTGGTCCCTTTAGCTGTGAAGACGTCTTCCAACCATTTTTTAGCCGTGGCATCCAAAACCCCTTTTAAAGCAATGTTTTTTATAATATTTTCAAACTCTTAATACATCGCTGGGAATACATAATGTGGTAACCCCCATTGTCACACAGCTGCTGTAACATTTGAGAGTCAGGCACCAATTGTGCACGTCTTTCTCCATTCAAGATCAAAAGCAACAACTGTATGGCAAGAACCAGCGCGACTGGCCCCACCCACATGGTGCTAAGCCTTTTAAATGTTGCAGCTGCAGTGTGGGATGGAACTACGTACATGCAGCTCCCATGCTGGTGTCATCAGGACACTTCACTTAAAATTTCCTTTTGTTGTTGCCTTTTTCCAGAAAATTTCTCCCTCAACACCTCTCCACTATCTATTTCCATGTCCAAACCACTATAACAGAACCAAGACATAAATCACCACTATAGCAAATTAAGTTGTAAACGTGTTCCTAGACTGCACCATTTCACACTGCAGGTAGAAGATGGCATGTTGGAATGCTTCCTCATGAAACAGCTTCACCTTAAATCTGGTATTGTGTATCACAAGGAACTATCAGAGGAAAGTTTCTTCCAATTCTCATTTAGGCTGAAAATAACATTTTAAATATGCAATTTTCAGAATTATTTTTTTAAAATCATGTTTGGCTCCTGGCCCTGGAAAAAAAAAACCTGCTGATACAGTTCTTTAGCAAGATTGTCTTCAATCAGATCAGGATCACAATGGTAAGTGTTCTAATAATTGCAATTGTTCAGAATTGTACACTAAATACTCATTTCAGTTGTAATACATTTTCACTCGTTTAAATATGTCACAAGGTATCAGACATCTAACATTAAACATTTTAAAACAGAATGGGGGGGAAAGGGAAGATTTTAACAATACTTGTTTGTCTTTGTTCAGTAGAGCTCCTCTCAGTTCCTCCAGAAGGCAGATATTTCTGTCAAAATTATACCTCTGCCTTTAGATTGCTAAAGGCAATTGATTGTTGACAGACATTTGCTGCCACCATGTGGCAATACTTTCCACATTCTAAATTTCCAACTACCCAGTTTATTAATAGACACTAGGATATAGAATTTCTAATTGCAACATATACTTTTTTTTGTACGGCCTATGTTATGTGTTACAGGTAGTTTGGATTACAATAACAATGGTTTAAAATATAATGCAAAAAACCCTGATTTTATTTCAGCATTCCTGAATAATTATCATCTGAAATCTGCCATAATACATTAAAACATGCAATATTACTGGATTGTTTATCTACTCAGGATGCCTGTGACATTTCCCAAACTGCAGATCAAAACTGGCTGATTATGCATCGAAGGGAGACTGCTTAGGAGAGAAAAATGTTGTAAACTGCTTTGGGTTTCCCTTGGGGAGAAAGTCAGGGCATAAATTAAGCAAATAAATTATCATGAAATCCAGTTTTGGAAAGAACTCTAAAAGGCTGACCTTTACAGGGTTTCTCTCACTACTTTGATCTTTCAGAGGTGTTAGCCAATATGTAATAGTTGATTATAAACCAGGGGCCCTTGGGGAATCTTGCTGGGGCAGAGGAAGAGAAAACAATTTAGAAATTTCCCCTCTAGGATCTTATATACTTGCAGGGGCATGGACATGCCTATTTCTTTATCATACTCTGTTTTTTTACCTCCTGGGCTTAATCCTTACCATGCCATTTTGCCCCCCCCCCCCAAAAAATGCTTTTGGTTAATTATCAAAGTTGTACTTTTCTGTATATGTAGGAGAAACCCCTTCCTTGCCCCTGGAGGGCCTTGCTTTGCTGCTTTTGCAATTGGCACTGGCAAAGAAGAAATCAGAGTAAGAATTCCAGATGTGTGTATTCTAGATTTGCCCTTGTTCTGCTAAAGCAGACCAGGACAGGACCTAGGATGAGTCTGTGCCCCCTGGAAGCGACAACCAGTGAATTCATGTGCCTAGCCCAATAGCTCTACCTGTTGGAGCAATTGGGAAGAGTAACCCAACTTCCAGTATCCCCTCTACCTCTGACAGAAAACATATGGTTACCTTATTGGCTAACAATGATCACAGGAAGCTAATGACATCATAGCCATTTATCCTGGTTTCATGTCTATAAGTAGTTTATCATAATTGGGTGGCTCTGGTTAAGGTGTTTTTTTGCTTTTGTTTTTAAACCCGCAGCCAGCAAGTTGATCTGCAGATATTGGGGCAGGATAAAACTTGTGAGATCATGGAGTAAGAAGTATCTGCTAATTATCAAACAACAGAAGGACAAGCCATTTTATCCCTGGTCAGTTGGTGCTTGCTACAGTAGAGTGTTATAAAATTCTCTCTCTCCTAGTTATCCCTGAGTTGACTACAATCAGAGCTTTTTTTGTAACAGTATATACCATTACTGAGAACCAGCACCTTTTACCAGGTCTCTCTCGTCCTGAAGAGGGAATGAATGGAAACTATGCAATTGTTTCCCCCCCCCCTCTCCCAAGGCCCTTACCACTGCTTGAGTGATGAAGCAAGACAAATTCATCACAAGGTTTTTAGCAGAATTCTCTCTCTAAAGAAGTGCACTGTAAAGTTGTCTAGTTCCTGTGTGCTTGCAGGCAATACAGAGACCACCCCATCCACTAGAATGCAAAGGGATTTTCTGAGCATGTCTCTCCTTTGCATGCACAAAAAGAGTATTTCCCAGGGCTGCATGTCTGCATCATCTCTCTCCCAAACTTTGGATTGCAGACATCACATGAGTATTACCAACCCGTACATCGTAAAAAAGATATTCATATTGCAATTCTATACAGTCTTAGGTGGGAGTAAACGCTAGTGAAATCAATTATGACTCACTTGTAAGTAAACGTGCATATCAAAACAACATGACAGCATGAATGAGGAACAAAACAAGCTGTTTATAATTATTCCCTCGAATCCTCAGAGAGCACAAAGATTTTCATTGTAGACTGTCTTAACATTTATGCAGCAAATTAGCAAGAGAAACCTGTCAAAAGCAGCCTTCACACTCTGCAGAGTAGTAAAAAAAATCAGCAGCCATAGCTGAAGGATGTCCCTGTAATTTAAAGTCACCTTGACGAATGAGAAGAGAAGCCTGCTTTTCTACGCCATCTAGTGCTACCAAACTTAAAAAGAATGTCTGCTCCCATTTCAAAAAACAACCTTGAGTGCAGGATACATTTCTGATAATGTGAAGAACACTGTGATGCTGAAAACTGTCAGATATGAATGCAACTGCCCAAGAGAACTCTAGTACCATTGAAGTATTCACAATAAAATGCCTTCATACTGTACAGGGTAGTCTGAAACTGGGTATTTATGGGGCTGACTCTGAATCAAGAAAGTAGATCAACTAGAGTGAAACACTCCTGAATGCCTGAGGCCAAACGCACTTGCATTTCACAGTATTTAAGAACCTGCTTTGGCGGGGTATTTTAAAAGTATCTTTCTCCCAGTCGCTAAAGGAGAATCCCTGACTGCTGCAATTAATTCTTTGTAGCCCTAGGCCTCTACCACTATTGGAATGATAAATGTGCATAAAAACAAGCAAAACAAATTAATCATAAGATTTTCAACAGAAAATCCCCTAAAAAATGGGGAACAAAAAAGGATATTGTTGATGTGATACTTATGAATTATGAAAAATCTTCTTGATATATTGTATTGAATATGTGCCTAAAATGGGAGGGAGTTAATTTTCAATATTTGGGAAGTGTTATTAGAAATATAAAACAATAATTAGCACTGTAAGTATTTTGTATATTTTATTTTTCCTTTGGTGTAGTGGATTTAATTGTAACTGCAATCATTATATGGCTTTTTATTTTCTTTCATGATTTGTTTGTATTCTTTAAAAATAAAACCATCTTTATAAAAAAGATCTTGGGGTACGGGTGGACTATAAACTAATTATGAGCAGTCAGTGTGATGTAGCAGCAAAAAAAGACTAATGCCATCTAGGGGTGTATCAACAAAGGCATAACATCCAAATCGCAAGATGTCATAGTCCCGCTATATATTGCATTGTTCAGGCCGCACCTGGAGTACTGTGTGCACTTCTGGATGCCTCATTTCAAAAAGGATGTGGACAAAATGGAGTGGGTGCCAAGGAGAGTAACAAGGATGATCAGGAGCCTGGAGACCAAGCCTTATGAGGAAAGGCTGAGGGATTTGGGAATGTTCAGTCTGGAGAAGAGGAGGTTGAAGGGGGACACAATTGCTCTCTTTAAGTAGTTGAAGGGCTGTCACTTAGAGGAGGGGTAGGGAGCTATTCCTGTTGGCAGCAGAGGATAGAACTCGCAATACTGAGTTTAAATTACAGGCAGAAAAGTACCCGCTGGATATTAGGAAAAGATTTTTTTTTTTTTTTGCAGTAAAAGCAATTCAGCAGTGGAATCAGCTGCCCAGGGAGGTGGTGAGTTTCCCCTCACTGGCAGTTGTCAAGCAGCAGCTGGACAAACACCTGTCAGGGCTGCTTTAGGCCGATCCTGCATTGAGCAGGGGGCTGGAATAGATGGCCTGTATGGCCCCTCCCAACTCTATGAATAAGGCGAAAGGAATACACCAGAGGATGAACCTGAGAAAGGGGGAAAGACATGGGGGAAAGAAGTGGCAGAGGGGAATGATGAAGCTGACCAGGGTAAAGATGCAGCTGACCAGGGTAAAGATGATAGAAGTCCATGCAATAATTTGGCATAACCAGTCACTAGAGATGTGCATACTGAAATACTCGGACCAAAAATATACCCCAAAATGACTTTTGGGTTGTTTTGTATAATGAAAACAGAATTAAGGAACTTTCTGGCAATAGGAAAGAAAAACCACAAAAAAATGGGTGGAATAGGGGAGTTAAAGGGGCCTCAGCAGGTGTTTTTAGAGCAAAATGGGACCACATTTACAGAGAACCAAAATACCGCCACTTTCCGAAAGACCCTCCACGTTTTAAGGGGATTGGCTAAAGGGGTCTGATTTTATGGACCCATGAACAAGGTGTCCCTGCCCATCCCGGTCTTTTTTTCTTTTCTTATGGAGGAAAATGCCATGGTTAAAACCTCTGATATATTAAAGCAACCTCCAATTCCCACCCAAGAGCATTCCAAAACTCCACCAGCGAACAACAAACCAACAGAAACAGACCCCCCTGCCCCAAGACCACTCTCTATGGTTGCCAGGCCAAGCCAATTCCTAGAGAGGCACAATGTCACTTCTGGGTAACCCCTGGTTTCCTTAACAATGATATTACCATCAGCCAATGGCCAGTTACTTTATTTTTCTCTTGCTCAGACAGGTGGCGGGAAGCACCAGCTGAGGGAAGGGAATCCCAGCCCCCATGTGGGTGGGCTGGAAACCCTTTCACTCCCAAAGATCAGAGCAACCCAAAAGCATGAAACCTTTTCAAAAATCCAAACCAAAACCAAAAGACAACAGCAAAAATCCTAAATATATAGGTAAATGCACAAAAACAAAAAACAAATATGTTATTCCTAGGATTGCCAAGCTCCAGATGGTGGTTGGACATCTTCCGTTATTACAACTGATCTCCAGGTGACAGAGATCAGTTCACCTGGAGAAAATGGCCATTTTGGCAATTGGACTCTAGCATTGACGTCCCTCCCATCTCCAAACCCTGCCCTCCTCAGGCTCCACCTTTAAAGTCTCCAGGTATTTCCCAGCCTGGAGCTGGCAACCCTAATGATTCCCCCCTCCCCCAAAAAACTGAAAGCATACCCCCCCCAAAAAAACTTTTTCATACAATGTTTGATTTTCTCAAAGGCAAATTTCCAATACATACTTTTAACGAACAACTACTGGAAGTTAATGGGATTATGAAACGCAGTCGAACACAAATCAAATACATGACATTTATAAACACACCAGAATGTTTATTTTCCCTTCTATTAATTGTTTGATTCTTCTGCAACCTCTAGCCTTCTATAGCCAGAAGCATCTAATACAGTTAAAAGAAACGTTTACTCACCGAGCATTAGAAATACAGTCACAGTTGGGTGCCTGATTTTGAACATTCCCTTCTTTTTGGCTGCCAGCCTTTAAGTAACAGGATTTAATTTCTCCTTTAAGAAAAAAACAAAAACAAACTACAATGAATTGAATGGTATAATGAACTCAATTTCAGAACCGTAAAATAACAAAGCTGGAAAGTCAAAGACCAGTGCCCTCTCATCCCCACTCGATACGATGCATTTCTTCTCTTCACCAGGGTGTCCGCAGTACTGTTTTTGTTAAACACTATGTGGTGGAACCAATAAGGGCCTAGCTCCACTAGAACACTAGGCATCTCCCTTTCCACTTTTAAATAATGTTAAATATTTAATATTAATAAGGGAGAAGAGAAACAACATTTTCTTTCTACTCGTTCTGCAATCTATTTTCTGTAAGCCAACCTCAAAAGGGCGTCCATCGGTTGTGTAATTATGCATTCAGACTATTTAGGACTGAGTTCCCAGAAAGAAGGATTATGTTGTAACAGCATATAGGATGTATATGCGTATATTTGCCCATTGAACTATCCATATGTATTTTTCTGGCAAGGCCATAATAAAGTGTTTGTTTGTTTGTATATAATCACCTTCAACAAACACTCATGATCCCATTACTGGATCCCCTATCTGACCACTTCAGTTCAGCCCATTCTCAACAGGGATTCTCAGAAACCTTTTGACACAATAACATGCAGCTCTCATACCATTCCCAAAAGTCTTACAGAAGTCTTACAGGTGCAGAAGGCTAGAAAGCTACCACAGCTGTTGCTTGCTATGGATGGTACCTAGAAAGTTTACTTCCTACGAGGCGTAAGCGGAGATCAACCAAGGGGGAGATATCAGCAGAGCTTTCCTTATAGAAGCCAAATGCTTCATACTTTTTATGGTTGAAATACTATGGAGAAATATACAGGGAGCCAACAGAAGCAGCCAAGATGAAAGTCTGCAGTAGAGATGTACCTTTGTTTTCAAGTAAATGAAAAAAATCAAAAAGGTGTCTATTAGGAAAATGATAACAAATGGGAACCACAACAGATAAATTGATGTTGTTGGTTTCCTTCATTCATTCCTCTGACACCTGGAAAGCTGATATGGGCCCCTTTCAGATTACTGTTCTCAACCGGATGTTATCCTTTGTTGGCCTGATTCCAAGTAAAGCAATACAGGGACAGGCGGTACATACAGCTCATTTCAATCCATCTATGAGCCATCTCTAAAGCGCTCAGAAGAGCTCTGGCCATTTCAAACAGTGCAGTGCTTTTCATCCGTCTTTTTAAGTAGTGCATTCGTTTTTGGCATTTTTTTACATTCTACGATTAGTGCTATAGCACCACAGCAACCCAATGTATTTGAATGCTGGTGATATAGCAATTCAGTGCTATATCACCAGCATTTGGATACACTGTGTTGCTATAGCGCTAATCTTAAAATGTTCCAAAAAAGCAGGAAAAAAAACATGGTGCTAAAAAAGGGGAGTAGCAGTCTTTGTGGAAGCACTTTAGGTTGTAAAGTACGCACTGCAGCAATTCAGAAGTACAAGGAAGAATTGAGAACAGGAGAAAACAATTTTCATTAAAAAAACAGCTGAGCCTCGGGATGCCAACGGGTTGCCAATCTCCATGTAGTGAGCAAAAAGGGGTTTTAATATAACAAGCACACAAGCCACAAATAATAAGAATTAGCAGTGTCTATGTCAATTTAAATTATATTGTGTAAGCAACATACACCATCACAAGCCACGCATCAAAAAGCATATTACAGCATATGCTTAAATAACAAAGTACAAATGTCTCCACAACACAATTCAGAATCAATGTACAATGTAAGGTACAGGTCCCAAGATGTACAATAAATTTGAGCCAGAAAGTATCAGCAAACAGTAGTGTGTCCCAAAAGAAAAAAGCGCTGTGCAGGGCATGCGCAATGAAAACTTTGAAGCTGAGTCAACGCCGTATTTGCGTCTCAAAGTAGCGTGTCCCTAAGGAAAAAGTGCTGTGCGGGGCTCAAGGTTCAAAGAACTTTGAAGATAATCAAAACGCCGCTCCTGCGTTAAAAAGCTTGTAAACAAAGCGAAATACATTCGGCTTGATGGTAATAAAGTGGAAAACAAGTTGTAAATACCGTCCTTGAAACAAACCCGAAGGTTAAAAATTATGAAAGGCAGTAGTTTGCTCAAACTAGGATCGGTAATCTCCGGTAGTCTCCAGCCGTAAGCACGGCAGCCGTAAGCACAGTATGTGACAAGTACCGGTAAATGCTTGTTTCGGTTATTTCCTTCTTCAAAACATTAATTAACATGCATAATCCATCAGACCGCAACATTTGCAGTTCTCGGAAAGAGACTCATATGTCATCTACACACAGCATGGCTTGTGATGGTGTATGTTGCTTACACAATATAATTTAAATTGACATAGACATTGCTAATTCTTATTATTTGTGGCTTGTGTGCTTGTTATATTAAAACCCCTTTTTGCTCAGCTTAATAACAGCACACGCTCTTTAAAAACCTCCAGGTAGTAGCAAGAGATCTCCTACTATTACAACTGATCTCCAGCCGGTAGAGATCAGTTCGCCTGGAGAAAATGGCCACCTTGGCAATTGGACTCTATGGCATTGAAGTCCCTCCCCTCCCCAAACCCCTCCCTCCTCAGGCTCTGCCCCAAAAACTTCCCGCCTGTGGCGAAGAGGGACCTGGTAACCCTACCAATGGGACACAAGAGGTTTTCTCTGAAAAGGTAAAAACATCTGTTAGCAGCTGGAAATATCTGTTAGCACCCGGCTGCTCAAACGGATTACAAGGGCAGTTTGAAAGGGGCCTAAGAGTTCAAGGAGAGCTCAGAGGGAGAGAGTGTGACTCAGTGGCAGAGCCGCAGCTTTACGTTCAGCAGGATCCAGGTTTAATCCCTGGCATCTCCATTTCTGTCAGTAATGCTGCCTGCCTGCTGGGTAACACCTCATGCTTGCCTTTGCCTTAGGAGAATCCCTTGGGGATAAAAACATGTCCCCATATTGCATGGCAACTGAATAAATAGCTTTCTAAATGCTGTAGCACTCAATTAAAAAAACCCATGTGGCTATAAAACTGGGACCCTTTCTAAACAATAAGCATATATGCATATGTGTGTGTAAAGTGCCCAAGTCGCAGCCAACTTATGGCGACCCCTTTTGGGGGGTTTTCATGGCAAGAAACTAACAGAGGTGGTTTGCCATAATTCTATAGGGGAAGGGCCATAGCTCCGTGGTAGAGCCTCTGATTGGCATGCTGGCGGTAACAAGTTCAATCCCCGGCATCTCCAGTTAAAGGGACTAGGCAAGTAGGTGATGTGAAAGACCTCTTCCTGAGACCCTGGAGAGCCGCTGCCAGTCTGAGTAGACAATACTGACTTTCATGGGCCAAGTGTCTGATTCAGTATAAGGCAGCTTCATGTGTGTCCTATTTAAATTTAATCATTAAAGATAAAAATAACACAATAAAACCAAGAAGATGGGGTTCAGTCCAAACAGCAAAACCCTATAAACCTCTTCCTAAATAAAGCAGGGCTACATCTAGTGGTACTCTCTTCTAAACAATCTAAAAGAGGCAATTAATTACCTCTTAATAATACATCCTCAATCGAAGGAGCCTGGCAAGAGATAAAGCATACAAAACTAATAAATGAAATACCTAAGATAAAACAGCAGAGACAATCAAGCATAACCAGCCACACCCTACTAACCAACTACTGGATGTTTAGATAATCTAAATAATTTAAATTTGGATAATTAAATTTAATATAAGTAATTTTAAATGTTTATTACCATAAAAATGAATCAAAATAAATACAATTTAAATAAATAAAAAACTCAAATAAACACAAAACAAAATAACAGAGACAAACAGAAATAAACAAAACCTTCTCCTACCCTCACAGGAATTTAACACTGCCTGTTAAGACCTCTGGAGAGAGATAAACTAAAAGAAAGAAGTCAACTGTTTCGATGTCTTGCCCTTCCCTTATGTGATTTAAGCACGGGGGGGGGGGGGGGGAGAGAGACAGGAGAAGATAAAAAGAAAAGAAAGAGCTAACATTGTCAATAAAACTAGAAAACAAAAATAAGACCTTGAATGAACTTAAACGAGTCAGCCGGAAATAAAAATTGTAATAAGCCCAAAATAAAAAAAGATAACAGCTTTGAATACAGAGCAGATCCTTGAACGTCCTACAGCATCACCGGAAACCAGAAGTCCAGCCCTCTGGGACCCTCTTTATTTCTCTAAAAGTAGGCAGGGGGATCCATGGGAGATGAGGGGTGCAATCCCTCAGAATTTCATCCAAACTGGATGGAAAATAAAGAAGCTGAAGTCAGAAATGCATTTCCCACTGGAACAAAAGCAATGGGAAAAAATAAGGAAAATAAACATGTGTAATAATTAATACAATGAAAACAAAGCTTTTGAAACAAAACCAAAACCAACTTGTTCAGTCAGAAGGGTTTAACATTTAGGGAAGGAGAAACCTGCTTTCCTTATTCTTTTAAAGAAAGTGGGGGATCTCACAGTGCCAGCTTACACTGAGTTACCCCTTTCTAACTACAATGGACTTTGAAAGGTGTAACTCTGCATAGGCTGGCACCCTTTAAGTCTTGAAGCTTCCAAAAGGAGGGAGGAAACTATACCATGAAAGTATCCATGTCTCCAGACAAAAATTGACCAATGATAAAGCAACTAGTACCCTGTACCTCCATCTTAGCAGCTCCCTGTATCCAGAACAAGGTGGCCCCATGGCATTTGAGGAGCAGGGTTACTAGCATTGTTTTTTACTTAATTAATTCCATCCTTGTTCCATCTACAGTGGCTTCCGATTTACTTCTAGGCCCAATTCAAGACTGCTAAAGCGTTATATGGCTTGGAACCAGAATACCTTAAGGCAGGAGTCCCAAATATTTTTGAGCCTGTGGGCACATTTTGGAATTCGGACACAGCGTTGTGAGCGCAGCAACAGAATGGCTGCCACAGCTTAACTTCAATAACACAGTGCAGATCCTTGTGCTGTGGTGGCAGTTGCTGCCAAAGCAACATTAAAAAAAAAAAAATCTGCACAGCTAATAAAATCTTCAATAGTCGATCAGAAGCCTTGCTGGGCAAAAGCCTTACCTGGCCCCACCCACTTCCTAAAAACACTTGGCAGGCACCAGAAAAGGTGTTGGCGGGCGCCATGGCACCATCAGGCACCATGTTGGGGATCGCTGCCTTAAGGACTGCCTACTCCCATATGTGGTGTTGGAGGAGAGTGTTACGGATTCCGTGGACTGCCAAAAAAAAAATCAGTGGGTTATAGATCAAATCAGGCCTGAACTGACCCCAGAAGCTAAAATGACTAAACTGAGGCTGTCGTATTTTGGTCACGTCCTGAGACGACAAGAGTCACTGGAAAAGACAGTCATGCTAGGAAAAGTTGAGGGCAGCAGGAAAAGAGGGAGACCCAACAAGAGATGGATGGACTCAATAAAGGAAGCCACAGCCTTCAATGTGCAAGATCTGAGCAAGGCTGTCAAAGATAGGACATTTTGGAGGACTTTCATTCATAGGGTCGCCATGAGTCGGAAGCGACTTGACGGCACTTAACACACACACACTCCCATATGAGCTTATCGGACCATTATGGTTATCTTCAAAGGTCCTACCCTGGGTGCTCCCAACATTTGAAGCTAAACAGGTGGCAACTTGAGAAAGGGCCTTCTTGCCCCAAAACAATGGAATTCCCTCTTCAGGGAGGCTTGTCTGTCATCATTGCTTTCCACTAAGAGGTAAAGATTTTGTTGTTGTTTGGCATTCCCTCACTGACCCTCCTTCCTGTTTGTTTTAATTGCTGTTTTACATATTTGCATTTTTTAAGGAGATTTTTAATATCTTTTTGTTTGCCACCCTGAGGGCCCGAATCGGGTAGGAAGGAAGGATACAAATGTTTTAAATAATAATAATAATAAGAGTTGGTTTTTATATGCTGACTTTCTCTACCACTTAAGGAAGAATCAAACTGGTTTACAATCACCTTCCCTTGCCCTCCCCACAACAGACACCCTGTGAGGTAGGTGGGACTGAGAGAGTTCAGAGAGAACTGTGACTAGCCCAAGGTCACCCAGCTGGCTTCGTGTGTAGGAGTGGGGAAACAAATTTAGTTCACCAGACTAGTGTCCACTGCTAATAATCAGATAAATGCTATTTTATTGATTTATGTCCCATTTTAAGAGAGGTACAAACAAAAGGAACAGAAGCTTCAAGGTACTTAACTAGGGTTGCCAACTGCCAGGTAGTAGCAGGAGATCTCCTGCTAATTCAACTGATCTCCAGCCGATAGAGATCAGATCACCTGGAGACAAATGGCCGCTTTGGCAATTGAACTCTATGGCATTGAAGTCCCGCCCCTCCCCAAACCCCGCCCTCCTCAGGCTCCGCCCCCAAAATCATCCACCGGTGGCTAAGAGGGACCTGACAACCCTATACTTAACATCTTTAGCATTTTTAAACCTAATATTTTTTAACCTCCCCATAGAAACTTACCATTTTCATCTATGAAGACATGCATTGAATCCGCCGGCAGCTCGTCTTGCAGAGAAGCCTCAGGCCCACTTATGATTTGCAAGAAAGAATTATCTGGCTGAGAAGTGACTCGGTAGATGATCTTCCTTTGCCTGGTGCCCTGGTAACTGGACAACAAAACATTTCAAAACTAATGTTAGGAATAGACTTTTTCCCTCCTTGTCAAAATGAAAACAGAGAGAGAAAATAAAAGATTGATCCTTCAGACAACACACATCATTGCAGGCAACAGAAATGTGAAGGAAATGGTTCTTACTGAGAAGTGATCTTGCCAGGCTCAGGACAATCTTGATTCTGAACCTCTGAACTGTCCTGCTTAGAAGAACTATGTGTACCGTTTTGTTCCGATTCCAGAGTTACTTCCTTTTTCTCTGTTGTGCAGCCATCTAGAAGATGCACAGAGGAAGAAAGGTGGCTTTTTCTACAAGTCATCAGAACCTTATATCTAATTCCTAACTTGGCTCCACCATGCAAATTATAAAATCTGCAAAACAGGGGAGCCTAGGGATTGGGTAGATATTTTTATTCATCACGGGGAACTTCTGTTCGCAGAAAAATCCACAAACAACCCCCCAAAAGAGGGTAAAGTATTAAAATTTGTAGGCATTTAAAATGCGAGTTTTTTTAAAATTATACACAACCTTTACAAAATTTCTGCTGTCTCACATACATGCACTCCTGTCTCCTGTTTGCTCCTCACTCCACTCCTTAGTCCTCAGTTCAAAGTGTTGGTTATCACCTGCACAGGTTATCACCCTGTGTCGCTGTGATCCACCACAGCAGCTTCGCTCACCTGAGCAAGGCCTTCTGAAGGGGCTACTCTCCAAATGGTTACGGTCAGCAGCTGCCCATTCAAGTGCATTTCTCTCTTTTGTGGCTCCTAACTTGTGGAGTGGCCTACCTAAAGTGATCAGGAAGGATCCCACACTTCCGTAATTCTGCAGAATATGCAAAACAGAAATGTTTAGGGGGGCATTTCTATAAAGGGACTGGAACAGTTCAGGAGGGTGCTTTTATAAGGAAATAGAATGTAGTCTGTGGCAATGTCTATTGTATTTGTGTTCTTGCTTTCACTGCGCTGTCTTCTATCTTTGCAATCCACTTTTTACGTTGTTTGTTACAGTATGTTACTACTTAAAACAGTTTGTATTTGCATTATGCTGCCGGTCTGAATTGGTTTTTATATTTTGTAATCTGGGAAAACTGAAGCTTTCACCAAAATTAAAAAACGCATTAAAGAGCTTGATTATTAAACGCATTAAAGAGCTTGATTATAACAGCACTACTTTTCGTGCTCGCCGCGCCGCGTTTGTTCATCCCAGTTCTTCGGAATACCACCACCACGTTGTTTGCCTGCTTATACTTATTATTTGACAACTCCTCATCTCTCTAGAGCCTTCTGTTTACCATATTTTTCGCTCCATAAGACGCACTTTTTTCCTCCTCAAAAGTGAGGGTAAATGTATGTGCATCTTATGGAGTGAATGTGTGTGTGTGCCGGCTCGGATGCCGACAGCCAGCTGGGGGGCGGAGGCCCTCCCCCTGCCGCCCAGCGCACCTCGGGAGCCCGGCACGCCCCGGAGCCAGCTGGGAAGCCGACAGCTAGCTGAGGACATGCGCGCCTCTCCCTCCTCTCCCTTCCCTGCTTCGCCTCCCTCGAGTTCGGCGAGCGTGTAAGAAGAGCGGCTGGCGAGGGCGCGCGCGTCCCCAAGCGGCTCGCCTCCCCCTGGCTCTGCTCAACCAGCTCTTCAGAGGTGAGGAGGAGAAGGGAGGAGAGCGCGGGCCGGGAGGTCACGGCGCGCACATGCCTCTCAGCCTCGCCCCCCCCACCCCGCCCAAATGCACCCCGGGAGCCAGCTGGGAAGCCGACATCCAGCTGGGGGGCGGGGGGCCCTCCCCCCTGCCGCCCAGCGCACCTCGGGAGCCCGGCACAGCCGAGAGCCATCGGGGAAGCCGATAGGGAGTCCCGGGAAGGGGGGCGGTGGGTCTTTAAACTGCTCTGCGCTGCCTGCCCAGGCAGCGCAGCGCACTTTCCCCCCTTCCCGATCCAATGCTCAGCTGTTGGGCGGAACTCGCCCAACAGCTGAGCTGGGGGGGGAAGTGCTCCGCGCTGCCTGGGCAGGCAGCGCAGAGCACTTTAAAGACCCACCGCCCCCCTTCCCGGGAGTCCAAATATTTTTTCTTGTTTTCCTCCTCTAAAAATTAGGTGCGTCTTATGGTCAGGTGCGTCTTATGGAGCAAAAAATACAGTAGCTAGACTGAATGCTAACCCCTCTATGGTTATGCAGGGCAGAAGTTTGAATATACCATACCCAGACAGGGTCTGTCCTTGCTCTTCTGGCTCTATTAATTCATTAGCTCATGCCCTCGTGGAATGCCGCTTTTATGAGAAACTTTGACCACATTATATCTCTCCCCTTTTAATATATAAATCTAATGCCTCTGTGTCGGACATAATGCCTTTTTGTACTAAGTGACAGGGATCTCAAGGCTACATTGTCAGTGGCATGATTTGTTTCAGTCCTTATATCCCTCAAACATTAGATATATGCTGCTCAAGATCAATGGATCAAGGAGCTTCTAATCTGCCTTGAGTCTGAATGCAAAAGGCAGGCTATAAATAAATAAATACTACGTCTATTCCTTGCCATATATTCGTATGAGCAGGTATTTTGGAATGGCAATTGGTCGTAATGCAATTAAAGCACCCCAAAAAATCTCTCACATGCACAGGAAAGCCAATAATGTTGAAAGCATGTGGTGTACCTTCAGACAGGGCCTTGTCTTTCACAGCTTCTGCTTTATAATCAGATGCTGCCGCCTTGGAGGTATTAATAGATTCCAGCAGCGAGACGAATTCCAAGAAATTAGATTCATTTGGCATCTGTCCTTCTTTAGCTTCCAGGTCAGATTTAGAGGTTGGCAAAAGTTTTTCCTTGTCACTGACGGTCTCGGTGGAATTCTTACTCAAAAGGACATCTGTCCCACTGTCCACACTGAGCACACGAGCGTGTCTCTTCTCATGAGCTGTTTTACAAGAGGGCAGGCCCAAGTTTTGTTGCCCTTTTTTCAAATGTACAGCTGTGTTTGCCAAACCCTCAGAGGCATTTTCTGGAGATGTACATATTTCTGCATTACTACTTGTTGGTTTATCACTATATTCCTTTTCAGCCTGGTCTTGTTCACCAGATTCATAGCCAGAACATTGGTTGGATGATGCATCTACATTTAAATTCTCTGGTGTTCTTAAACTTTCACTTGCTTCTTGATAAACACGGCCTCTGCTATCATCGGATAGTTCAAAAGTAATGACAGGTATTATCACTTGTTCGTTATTGTTTTGTATACTGTGTTGATCCACCGCAGTAATGCCAGAGTCAAGGTTGGAACTGGACTTCTCAGTACCCAGCATCTTTAGATGGAACGAGCTCTCTAAATCACAAGTTGAATTCTGGGCACTACTCATAGTGATAACTATTTTAATCGGTTCATGAAGTGGAAGCGTATCTCCCGGAACAGAATGGTCAACAAAGGCCGCAGCTACCTCACTGTCTGAATCATCGACACAAGAACTTTCCACAGGTCTATCATTTTTCTTGACTGCTACCATGTTGCATTGCGGGCAACTACTTGTAATGCTGTCTTGGGCTGACACCTCCAGTAATTTCTCTCTCTTGAAACATTTCGGATGGCTTAAGTGCTCTGAAATGATGACTGAATGATCACCGTTCCAGGGTTCAAAGGAAAGGCCAGTTTTTAAAATGTCATATTGAGACAAGGAGAGACTTGGCAATTTTTTAACCGTACCTTTATCAAGAGGAGTGTCATCCACTCCACTGTGGTCAGGAGGCTGCATTTTCTCTTCCTTTTCATAGGTTGTACTATTAATAAATGTCTCCATAGCATTTGGCTTTGCCACTATTGCTGATGTAGTAGAACTTGACATAAGTGCCATAGAAGCTGTTAGAATATCTGCTTTGACACAGGGTGAGGTAGATGAAATTGGTTGGACAGCCTGGTCTTCTAAAATTGCTACCCCTAATAAGAATACAAATACAAATATAAGGTCATCCAAAATCAACATGAAGTTCTGTCACAGGAATTTCAGAGAATCCATAGAACATTCCCATTAAAAAATCAATAGGACACTGCACAGTTTAGCTATATCCCATTGCTTCCACATTTCTTGTGACAGCACCCACTATATATGCAAGATTTAATATCTATATAAGAAAAAAACAGATTACTAAGAATACATGAAAATGTACACTCGTACAACACACTGAACAAAATTAAGGAATATCTTCATTTCTTATTTTTATACCCCATCTTCTTCCAAGGAGCTCATTGGAAGATACCAGGGTGATCCCATTTCATCCCAACACCATCAGCCATGTGGAGTAAGATAGTGTGACTGGCCTATCCAGTGGCCTACATGGGAAGTGGGCATTTAAGCCCGGGATTCCCTGCTCAAAACTCTTACCACTATACCATACAGGCTTGTACTGGCTTAAAAATCAAATGCAATAGGCTCAAACTGCTCTTGAGTAGTTTACATTTGGCAGAATAACAGCTAACAGTCTGAAATCTGTTCGCCAAGGCACGAGGTGATGGTGTTGTTTGGTCATGACAAAACACAGAGGCTCTAAGCACTTAGAGATATTTATTCAGTTGGTTCTTGTAGGTTATCCGGGCTGTGTAACCGTGGTCTTGGTATTTTCTTTCCTGACGTTTCGCCAGCAGCTGTGGCAGGCATCTTCAGAGGAGTAACACTGAAGGACACTGAAGAGACACTGTCCTTCAGTGTTACTCCTCTGAAGATGCCTGCCACAGCTGCTGGCGAAACGTCAGGAAAGAAAATACCAAGACCACGGTTACACAGCCCGGATAACCTACAAGAACCAATGAACTCTGACTGTGAAAGCCTTCGACAATATTTATTCAGTTGTCCAAAACACTGACATTTTAACTGAACCCAGTTCAGACATCCTGAACTACCAAGCAATCAAACAGAGGAAATTCACTATCTCTATAGACAATATATTAAACAGCCAGTATAGTGTAATACTTAGTTGATGCAATACGTTCTTCAGGTTGAAATATTGTAGTTTCTACACAGAATTTCGTAACAAAAATTGGTTAACAGACAGAATGTCTCGGATTCTTTTAACATTTCCTATTTATTGAACAATCATTTGCCCCATATATTGGCGACTGTAGCACAGTTTTTAAAGTTTGTTTTAAAAGCCCGCCAAACAGTTAATTAGATGGCAGTATCAACAAACAGCGCTATTCAATGTAACTGACTTTTAACTATTCTGTAAAGGGCACTTTTTAATATCTCCATTCCTTTTGTACCCTTCTGTATTATGTTTTTACGCCAATAAAAGAATGATGATGGTGGTGGTGTAATACTTAGATTGTTGGGCTACAATCTGGGAGACCCAGGTGCAAACCCACACTCTGCTGTAAAAGCTAGTTGGGGACCTTGGGTCAGTCACATACCTCGCATGGTTGTTGTGAGGATAAAATGGAGTAGGGGAAATGATGTCCACTGCCCTAATCTCCTTGGGCAGGATAAAGATGTACTGAATAAATACACGTTTCTTATGAAAAAGGCTTTTAATACAGAAAGTAATTAAAATCTATTATTGTAATCACACTCTTGGAAGAGTAAATTTCAGCCGGACATACAACTTTCTTGTTCACAATAGAGATAGGAGGAGAGGGAGACAGTTTGGATTGTTTAAGGAAGCCTGGGAAATAAAGATGCTTTAATTGATTTGGCAGTATAAATTAAATTAACCAAAGTGGTGACATAATACAAGTCATGAAAAAGACTGCTTACGTCTGAATCAATTAAACGCTTGGGTAAAGTTCTGTCACAGAATTGTCTGTAAATATGCTGTAAACACTGAGAAACAATGCTTTCTTAGCATTGACAGTTTGATAACAGTAACAAAAATTGCCTGAAAGATACCTTTTAGGTCTTCAATTGTTTCCTGTGCAGGCAGTTCCTAAAATGAAGCACAGGGCTAATATGATAAACAGATTTTCTGTAAAAGTTGCAAAATTTAAGCCTAAGCACTGTACAGTAGCAAAACATAGTGAGTACAAGTCTCATCCCATTAAAATCAAAAGCCAAAAAAATATTGTTGAATGTAATTACTATTTCCAATGTACATCATCTTATAGGTATAACAGTAGTTACTTGTTCGCTCTACACCAGTAGTTCCCAAACTTTTCGGGCCACCGCCCCCTTGGTTCCACAAACTCAACCCCAGTGCCCCCTACCCTATCCTATAAAAAGCATTATTCAAAATAGGGGTTTGCACAACTCACTAAAGAAGATAATAACAATAAAATTTCAAAACTGTAACAATCAATTGCACATCAATTCAAAATCAAATTAAAACTTTTAGTTGAAATTTATTCAACAGAACTGATGAACTTGATCCAGTGGTACCAGCTCTTCAAAGTCTGGAAAAAAATTCTGATAGTTTCCACCAAATTTGCCAGCATGGTTCCATAGGCTTGATCTATTGTAAATTAGTGAACCACACAGTTGAAGGGGCCCACCTCTAGCACCCCCTGCTGCCCCCCTAGGTAATCCCACCACCCCCCAGGGGGTGGTACTGCCCACTTTGGGAACCACTGCTCTACACACAATGAAGGATGAGAGGGTGCTGGACTCAAGAACAAGCACTCTCTTCCCATTACCTAACAAACCATCAGTATTGTCATGGGATGAGGGGATAGATCAAGAACACAGAATGTGACCCTTTTAATTCCCCCACCCCCCATCTTTTACGAATTCTTGAAGAATTTTTTGCTTTGTATTTTCAAATTTATCTACAACTATGGCAAGAACTGGATGCTAATGGAGTAACAGGGCTTCCACCAAAGGCAATACCATCTCTTGTCATTACTCTGATAAAGTTCCATTAAAAAATGCACGATGTGATGCCATCCCACTGAGTTTTCCTGCCCACTGGATGCCACTTGTAGAAGCAGGTAAACTTGAACCATGATGATATCCCATCAAGCAATTTGCTTACTAGGATGAAGACTTGCTGTTTTTGGCAGTATCCACATGTCTCTGGTAACACATAGCTCCAGCATATATTAAAAATGGGGGGAAATGAAACCTTCCAGCTACTACTACAATAAGGGCTAGAAGTGGTCCCAAAAGCCTCAATTAAAAAAATACAAGTCCTTAGTTTCTAAGGAGCCCCGTGGCGCAGATTGGTAAGCGTCAGTACTGCAGTCCAAAGCTCTGCTCACGACCTGAGTTCGATCCTGACGGAAGTTGGTTTCAGGTAGCCGGCTCAAGGTTGACTCAGCCTTCCATCCTTCCGAGGTCGGTCAAATGAGTACCCAGCTTGCTGGGGGTAAAGGGAAGATGACTGGGGAAGGCACTGGCAAACCACCCAGTAAACAAAGTCTGCCTAGAAAATGTAGGGATGTGACGTCACCCCATGGGTCAGGAATGACCCGGTGCTTGCACAGGGGACCTTTACCTTTTATCTTAGTTTCTATATCTGGAGATAGGGTGTCATAACAGAGTTCCTTTCAGTGTCTCATCTAGTATGATGCTAAGATGAGGCAAAGCATCATCAAAGTTTGAGTTTGTACACCAAATACAGATTCAAGAAGGCAATTACAAGGAATATAAAACAAATATCATTAAGATCCTTCTGGTTATAAAGCCCACATTCTACTTGTCATCACACAGAATCCAGTAGCACATGCAGAGTGACTAGCACATGGATATCGTTATACAAAAGGTATACTAACCAGTACTCCTGAAGAATGATGCGACAGTATAGCCTGCACTTTTACACTGCTGTGTACAGTTGGCGTTGAACCATTACGTTTGAGCTCTTCAAAAGCATCATTGTCCCCCATGTTATTGCTACTCAGAATGATAGAGGACAAAAAAGGTCAGTGATGCTTATTCCTCACAATAGCTATTAATGCTTTCAATACAAACGAGTGTTGTCCTGTCGAAAAGCTGACAGTCATATGAATCAGCCATTCCGGGAGAGGGTAATTTAGCCCCTTCTTAAGTGGTTCATACTAACATATATTTTCTAACAGAGAGGCATGTACATAGCCCTCTTAAATTGAGGAGGGACCACATATACTTTTCCTCACATTGTTCCACATCAAGGAAATAAAATATATGCAGAAATCTCCTTCATTAAGTGTATGCCCAAGAGAGCACCAGGAATGACTGTACACAGTAGGGAAGAAAACTTACCTAAGATTTATATGACGAACTGCATTATGTCTTCTAGGTTCTTTATTTTGCTTTCCTTCCCTCCAAGAGACTTGTTGTTGAATTGCTTCTCCTTTGTCAAACATAACATGCAGGCGATAACTGACCACCTTGATTATTGTGAAAAATAAAGTCACAGAACTGCAGTAGATAAAAGCTGTGATGGTATTTGGCGGGAATGCCTAGAAATGAGAATAAAAAGGAAATGCAATTAAGCTGTTTACCAAGATGTACGCTGTTGCATCAATTTTAATTTGTGACAAGATCAATCATTAATGCTAATACCATTACTCCTAGAAATTATAATACTATTATTTTCATAGGCTGTATTCAAAGGCTATTTATGCTTGGTTATTTGTCGCGTGATTCCCACGGAACTGGCCCAGGAGTTCTTTTGAGTTATTTATGAATTTTCTGTCCTTCAAGGGTCACCCTGCAGCCACTGCACCCTTGTCCTGCATTTCCAGGGACCCATTTTATCATGATTTAAAACTTTGCCCCGCACCCACCTCAAAGCAAAATGTGTAAAAATCCATGAATAGTAGAAGTTTCGGGTTTTCTCTGCCCTCGCCCATTCTCACTTGCCCCACCCTTATCCAAGCCCTCCCAGATAATCCATTTTGGTCAACAGCGTAAAGATCTCAGGAAGGGAGCTGCCCCACCACCACCCGGCGTTCTCTCTGGTCAGTTTCAGCAGCATGTTAACATCTCCGGAATGGAGATGATCAAATGAAAGAATTATGTTGCTGGGATGGTGGGGTTGGTAATGTATGGGCTGGTAAGGCAGCAGCCGCCGCCATGGGGCGGGAACTCTCTAGCAGAGAACTGCAGCATTTTTTTTCTTTTACTGTGCTGCTTTATCAATAAATCATTAAAGTAGTAATAAATTAAGTGTTTTATCGATAAAACAGCACTGTAAAAGAAAAAACCACTGTGACCTTCCACCGGAGAATGCCCACCCCATGGCCACTGCAGCAGACCGTTCTCCCATCTCTCCCTCCTTCTCCCATTTAACATATTCCATGGCCAAGGGCCTGGTGGGCACGTCAGAGCCGTTCATTGTCAGATCAGATGCCATCCTCTTGCTGGGGCTGCCGCCGATCCTCTCCCACTCATCTCAGAACCTGGGTGGGGAGGGGACCAGGGGCAGCGATTGCAGCAAAAGGCTAAATAACCCACCCCCAGATTCCTAAAAACTGAATTAGGTACTTGCACTGTGTTGCTAAACTTATTTTAAACTAGAGGTGGTAAGCTCTCCTGGGCGCAATTTGAAATTAGCTCTGCTAGAATTAATTTATTCTGTACTTGGGCACATTCAAAGCTCCGGGTTTCACTACACTTTTAATGCTTCTCCCACAAACACCTCACGAGCCCCATCCCCTTCTGCTGAGCTGCCTAGTTCAGGCCCTACAACACCACAGTTGACTATCCCTGTATACTAGTTCCCAGAGCTTCTGGGACCTTAGTAAAGAAATAGAAGCTCTGAGAAACAAACATATTTCCTCTAGTGCTGCAGCAGATCCTAATGATAGCCACATACTGGATAAAGAATTGTAGAAAAGGTAACAGGGATAGCTGTAACATTGAGGAGGGTTGGTGCAAGGGCTCAGGACAAGATAAACAACAGCCAAGCCCAAACTTGAGAGATGTTTGGATTCAGCTCATAAATAACAAAGGATCCCAACTGAGAAAGTCTGTACACTGAATATCTGTTCACAACTCTGACATTATTTCTATTGTGAATCAAGTTTTGCTATCGTCTAACATTATATATTGACAAGCAGAGGACCCATGAGGACCTGTAGGGGGAACCTCATCCCCACCCCCAGCTGATCATCCTCACCAACTTAATTCCGTTTCCCCTCCTTCCATCCACATCACAGCCTCCAAAGTTTTTCCCCTGTTACCTTCCATCCACCTATAGGTCTCATCCAATCTGCCATTATCTCATCTGTTCTTTATTCCATCCTCCTTGCAGCTTTCCTGCTTTCCTGCTACCTCTATTCCCTTCACTCTCCATTTCTCTCTTTGTTTCATCCTTCTTTGCTTCTCTTTCACCAATCCCTATCTTTCTTCTTGCCTGCCTTTCCAATTTCCCCAAATTACCTCCAGTGTTAAAATGAAACTACAGCAAACTTTCTGGATTACTGGAGTTACCAAGGCAACCCACAAATGCCAAAATCCTGTGAGATCTCAGCATTTTAAAACTCTTACTTTATTCCCCTCCACATTGTTTTACAACAGAAGATTTCCTGCAAAACTGGGGGTTCTCCCAAGTCAGTAGAAAGATCTTCATCCACTATACACGGTCTTAACCTGCGGATTTAACAATCTACATATATGTCCCTGTTCATAATTTGATATAATGATTGGCATAGCTTTACATCACAAGGAAGATCAGTTTCTTTTTGCTTTCCTCCTGACACAAATGAGTTAGAAAGGATTAATGAGAAATGATTGTGGGGGACATGCATGACAGAGCTTTCTAAATGATACATGGGATAGAGAAGATGGTCATAGTACTAGAACTCAAGGGCACCTAGTGAAGTTGAAGGGCTACCGATTAAGGGTGGACAAAAGTACTCCACTCAATAAGTAATTATGGAATGCACTGCCAGTGTAAAGAGCCACTAGCATGGATGGCTTTAAAAAGGAAAAAGCAGATTCATGGAGAGTAAGCCCATCAATGGCTACTAGCTTTGATGACTACAGGTAACCTTCACAACCAGAGTAAACAAACTTCTGCCAGTGTTGAGAAGCAACATCAGGGAAGACCTTGACTTCCATGCCCTGTCTGATGGTACTCGGGGAAAACAGAGAAATACAATGCTGTGTTAGATGGGCCACTGATGTAATCCTAAAGGCACCTCGTCGGTTCTATGAGGTATAGCTGGTAATGTATATTTAAATAAGGAATGCAATTATCTCTGTTAAATGGCATAAAGTATCACTGGATTGAAATATTGCAATATTTATTTGAATCAGTTTTATTAAAGGGTAAAGGTTCCTGACCCATACGGTGACGTCACATCCCGACGTTTACTAGGCAGACTATGTTTACGGGGTGATTTGCCTGTGCCTTCCCCAGTCATCTACACTTTAGCCCCAGCAAGCTGGGTACTCATTTGACTGACCTCAGAAGAATGGAAGGCTGAGTCAACCTTGAGCTGGCTACCTGAAACTGACTCCAGTCGGGATCAAACTCAGATTGTGAGCAGAGCTTCTGACTGCAGTATTGCAGCTCTGCGCCACCTTTCTTCCCAATGGGAACCCAAAGCAGCTTACCTTGTTCTTCTCTCTTCCATTTTATCCTCACAACAACCCTGTGAGGTAGGTAGGTTAAGCAGAGAAAGAGTGACTGGCCCAAGGTCACCCAGTAAGCTTTCATGACCATGTGGGGGTTCGAACATGGGTCTCTCAGATCCTAGTCCAACACACTAACTACTACACCACAACATCAACTAAAATCAAGACGAAAACCAAGTTATATCAATAGACAAGTCTAGTTCCAAGTAACTATATGAAGGGAGGACACAATTCAGTCAAAAATAAACAATTTAAATCATTCTAATTATCAGAAGGCACTGGCAAACCACCCCACAAACAAAGTCTGTCATGGAAACGTCAGGATGTGACGTCACCCCATGGGTCAGGAATGACCCGGTGCTTGCACAGGGGACCTTTACCTTTAATTATCAGTGGGAAAAACTGAAGCGTATGTTCAACATTCCCACTGAAACCAATGAGTCCTATAATGGCTTACTTAACATGGGCTACATCATGCCACACACTTTTGTAACATATAATTCAGAAAAAAATAACAAAAATAATTGAGATTAGTTGGTTTTATTTCAAAAATCTCTTTTGCAAATCCTAATCTCTTTGTTTTAAAGCAATAGTCTAACACAAATGCCTTCATGCTTTCCCCATACAGAGTGGGGTTATTTTTCTTAAAGAAGCGAAATAAGTCCCTGTTCAGAGTTGAAACCACTAGAAAGACATCACTGAATCAGATATACAGGAGCTTTACATACGTACTGCCACATTTATCAGTAAGTGAAAGAAAGACAAGTGTGTGTGTTTTCAACTCTTCTGACCTAGTTTTTACTGCTTTTGATACTGGTGAAGCAGAAAACATGGTTTATTCATTTACATTATTTATAGTCTGCCTTTCTCACCAGGACACAAACTGGATTACACAGAATAAGTTAATACAATCAACAGGTTGGGACATCCATTGCACAATACAATACAATGCAATTTTAAAAACAGCAACCAAAACGGAATAAGCGTAATGCTTAAATTCCACTATGTTCTTTGAGAGCCCAATCCTATGCATATTTAGTTGGAAGTAAGTCTCACTACATACAGTTGGACTTAACCCAAACCGAGCATGCACAATGATAAATAGATTGCCAGCTCCGAGTTGGGAAATACCTCGAGATTTTGGGAATGGAGCCTGAGGAGTATGGGTAGGGAATTCAATGGGGTATAATGCCACAGAGTCCACATTCCAAAGCAGCCACTTTCTCCAGGTGAACTGATCTCAGTTACCTGAAGATCATTTGTAATCCCAGGAGATCTTCAGCCACCATCCTAACAATGAATCCTAAACATCATTAACATTGTCTGGATTGTCCCAACATGCTATAAAGTAATTTGCTCTAATTTATTTTAACATGAAAACATATGTTTGTTCTTGAAAGGTGCAGGCAGGTGAGAGCATCGTATCCAGAATTAGATGTCCTACATGTTCCTAAAGCAAACCCTACTAAGCTATACAGTCTTACTTACGATACTTCTTTCACAAGTACATCACAAGCCTTATAGGTCAGTCCTAACTTTATTTGCATGGTCTTACTAATTTCCAGTAATATCAGTGGAACTTATTTCTAGAAAAAATATTGTCAGGATTTCACCCTCCAAGCAACAAAATGACCAGTGCTTACTTTGACATAAAGTTCTACAATGAAATAAAAAACAGCAGCAACAATACCCACTTCCAGTTTTATCAGAGGTCACCTTCTTCCCTCTCCCTTGTTCGCTCTTAATGTCCACAATAATTCCCTTCATGCTGTGACTAGATTGCCTCCTAACTTAGCTCTCCACATGCCCATGGGTTGCCGTGCTTGGCCAAGGCCATCTAGCTCTACCCACTTTCTAGGCCCGGGGCGGGGGGGGGGGAAGGACTTCCTGGCCATCTATTCATGGGAGGTTTTGCCTTGGATTTGCAGCTCTCTAGATGCACATTTCCCCTCCAGATTCCCAAAGCTCAAAAATAAACCCCCATGCAGAATATTGTCGAAGGCTTTCACGGTCAGAGTTCATTGGTTCTCGTAGGTTATCCGGGCTGTGTGACCGTGGTCTTGGTATTTTCTCTCCTGACGTTTCGCCAGCAGCTGTGGCCGGCATCTTCAGAGGAGTATCACTGAAGGACAGTGTCTCTCAGCGTCAAGTGTGTAGGAAGAGTAATATATAGTCAGAAAGGGGTTGGGTTTGAGCTGAATCATGCAGAGTTTTGAACATTCAGACGGGGAAAATGTGCATCTAAGGAGCGGCAAACCCAGGGCAAAAACTCCTATGCGTAAATGGCCCCTGGGCCACTTATTCCATAACAACGGTGCCCTCCACCCTCCCAGCCCAGGCTGCTCTCTCCATATTGCTCCGGCTCTTCCCGAACGGCTGGGCTTCCCTTGCTCACCAGGTGCAGCGCCAGGGGCAGCAGCAGGAAGAAGAGCCATAGGTAGAGGTGGAAGCTGTTGGTGAATCGGCCCAGCTCCGGGTCGTGGTACCAGCCGCCGGTCAGCGCTGCCCACACGCCCTGCCGGAGCAGCTGCACGGCCTGAGACACCATCGCCGCCTCCTGCCCGCTCGCCGCCGCCTTGCTGCTGTCGGCCGCCGCTAAGCGGCTTCCCGGAGGAGGGCGCCGGGACCGCTCATGCCGGATGCTCGAGGGATTTTCCCATCATGCTCCAGGCGCCTGGGGTACCCACGCTGTCTCTGCGGCGGCCGCCGGGATGGAGAAAAAGGAGGCGCCCCGCTCGGCTCCGCCCGCCAAGCCGGACGGTAGGATTCCTCCGTGTAGCGCGCTTCGCCTTCTTCTCCTCTGGCTGCTCTTCTCGCCAGACGATCAGCCCTGGGCGTTCATGTCTCCTTTATGCATCAATTCTGAATCCCGTCCCAAACCCTCCTTTTTATTAAGATTAAGATTAATATCCTGCCTTCACCCCTGTCCCCAAGGCGTTCCTTCTCCGTTTCAGAAAGAGTGACTGGCCCAAGGTCACCCAGTAAGCTTCCATGACCATGTGGGGGTTCGAGCATGGGTCTCCCAGATCCTAGCCCAACACACTTAACTACTGCACCACAACATCAACGAAAATCAAGACGAAAACCAAGTCATATCCATAGACAAGTCTAGTTCCAAGTAACTGTGTGAAGGGAGGGCACAATTCAGTCAAAAACAAACAATGTAAATCATTCTAATCATCAGAAGGCACTGGCAAACCACCCCACAAACAAAGTCTGCCATGGAAACGTCCGTTTTAGCTTTATAACGATTCCTTTGAAATGTGGCGTTGGAGGAGAGTGTTACGGATTCCGTGGACTGCCAAAAAAACAACAAAAAACAGTGGGTTCTAGATCAAATCAAGCCTGAACTGATCCTAGAAGCTCAAATGACTAAATTTGAGGCTGTCGTATTTTGGTCACGTCATGAGACGACAAGAGTCACTGGAAAAGACAGTCATGCTAGGAGAAGTGGAGGGCAGCAGGAATAGAGGAAGACCCAACAAGAGGTGGATGGGCTCAATAAAGGAAGCCACGGCCTTCCATTTGCAAGATCTGAGCAAGGCTGTCAAAGGTAGGACATTCTGGAGGACTTTCATTCATAGGGTGGCCATGAGTCGGAAGCGACTTGACGGCGCTTCACACACAAAAGGTAACTTAAACTGAGAGAAAGTGACTTGCCCAAGGCCATCCAGAGAGCAGCGCAGTGAAGTGGGGATTTGAACCCAGGTCTCCACTCTCTTGATCTTCCGCTCTATCTACTATAATTTCAAGTGGGTAGCCATGCTAGTCTGTTAGTAGTAGAACAAAATTCAAGCAAGTGCTGTTAGGAATGCGAACAGGTCAATTACCCCCCCCTTTAACTGTCATGCAGCTGCCCTTAGATTCCTGAAAAAGCTAAGTGTTCATTAGGCCTTATTTGAAGGGCCTTTTAAAAATTTAGAAGTGAATATTTTTCTGTATTCCCGGGGACTCTGCAGAGCATTCAGAAACTCCTGTCTTTTCTACGAATAGCTCTTTCACTGCTTATTTATAGGCTACTTAATTCCAAGATAAACAGGAAGTTTGAGATCTTTTTTCTGCTTTGGTGATAGACAGTTGAGCATGAATTTTGCTATTAGAGGAAAAATGGGGGGGCCTTAAGTAATCATGGGGGAATGAATGAAAAATCCCAAATCCCCAAGTTCTGTCAGTTTCAGGGGCTTAGTAGCTCAATTTCCACATCTCTTTCTGTTCTGCTCCCTTTGCTGACTCAGTACTTGTGGCTCTGGAAGCCTGCTCAGTGAGGGGGGAGGCATTTGTCTTTTGGTGAACTTACAAAATTATTTTTGCCATCCAGGAGGGAGGGAGTCTAGAGATGTAGAAACTCCCATCTTTTTATGATTCACTTGGTTGTTCTGCTTTCATAATTGGCATGAGCCACCCGCTTTAATATTGGATATAAAAGTGTATCTAGAGATAACAGTTTAATAAAAGAAGTGCAAAACCCAGACTAAATTTTGAGTATGTACTTTACAATATATCCACTAGGGGGCGTGATCAAATAATTTTTCTGTATGTCACCTGGAATAGTTGTTCCTCATGAGTTCTTTATTCCCACAGTAATTTCCTTTCATTCTGTGACCCATGGTATCTCCTGTTTTGACTCACCACTGTCATATGGGTGTCATCAATTTTCTAAGCTCTCTTGTAAGCTTCTATTTCCTTTTCTGAGCTGCCTATTTCTACCCACAGCCCAGGGACAGGGTAGGATATTATGCATAGTTTCTTCACCAGAGCAGAAGAATCCAGCGCCCTCTTACCTCCTTTGCCAAGATTCATCTTTCCAATAAGTCAGTTGATGGAATCTTGTAAGTTTCAAACTTAGTCAATGGGCTATAGGAAAACATTCTTGTGATTTCAGAGAGATGTATAGGGGGGGGAAATATACTTCCGAAGTTCCAATAATCAGCTTAAACAATGATTTTATAAAGGAATTCTTCTTAAACAGTATTTTGTAACACAACTGTGCCTCGTGATCAATTTTCACCATGAAATTATGTGGTATGGCATGTGTACATTTTAACATCAGAAATTATAACCTAACCTTGCAATTTTTTGGTAAATTAAAGTGAAAGAGCAGAGCCAGAACCATCCTGAAGATCCCAAAGGGTCGGGAGGGATATCAAACAAAAGTTATCTGGAATGTAAAAATCTCTGATGGAAGGATATGATGAAGTATGAATCAAAACTAAAATGTAATTTTACCAGCTCTATTTGCAATAGAGTAACATGGACTCACAATTTGTTTGAACACAAACAGTGAAATATACAGGATAACACTGACAAGATCCTAGGTACAAGCTCACTTTAATATTCTTCTGATATCTTCTTCCATCTGAATGAAAACCAAGGACCATGTGCATACAATCATACTCTAGAGAAGAAAACAAGAACCACTTGATAATCTGTGCAAGTGGTGGAAGTCATAATACCAGACTGAAAAGAAGTTATATGTTCATAGTAATCTGGAAAATCAATTGCAAATCGATATTGTATCATGGATCTCATCAGTACTATTCTGTATATTTCACTGTACATGTTCATATAAATTATGGATCCATGTTACTCCACAGTAAATGGATTGGTTAAAATTAAATTTTAGTTTTAGTATATTCATTATATCCTTCCTTCTGGGATTTTTACACTTCAGATAGCTTTTGTTTGATATTCCTGTCTTTTGGATCTTCTGGATGGTCTTGGCTCTGCCCTACTTTTTTTGGTTTTCTGGAGGACCTCTACTTTCTTTTTTGTTCTGTGAGGTTGAAATGCTAGGTCACTAGTACTGATCTGAATTCCAGATTAAATTATTTACTAGTCTTTTACAGAAAAATCAAACAGAAATCCAGTAGCACCTTACAGACTAACATTCATCAGATGTATAGGCTGAGCAACAAGGCACGAATGTTTCTGATGGAATGAATTTTGATAGCCTTTAAGGTACCACTGGACACCTGTCTAGGGTTGTCTGCTCTGGGTTGGGAAATACTTGGAGATTTTGGAGATGGAACCTGAGGAGGGCAGGGTTTGGAGAGGGAAAGGAGTTAAATGGGGTATAATGCCATAGAGTCCACCTTCCAA
Organism: Euleptes europaea; assembly: GCF_029931775.1. Taxonomy (NCBI): domain Eukaryota; kingdom Metazoa; phylum Chordata; class Lepidosauria; order Squamata; family Sphaerodactylidae; genus Euleptes; species Euleptes europaea. The sequence continues at coordinate 25,354,280 of NC_079318.1, forward strand.
AGAGGCCATTTTCTCCCCAGGTGAACTGATCTCTGTTGCCTGGAGATCAGTTGCAATAGTAGGAGATCTCCAGCCACCACCTGGAAGTTAGTCAAGCATATGCAGTCACAATGGCTAAAGAAAATTATATAGAAAAACCAACAACACAACTGCTTCACAACTATATGATAACTTTCTTAAGTTTTATCTGGTTTTGTTACTTCACAATAACCATATGTGTTGTACACTTTTCCAATGTGTTGTACACTTTTCCAATGGCAACAACAAATAATAACCAAAAAATAGGTATAAGAACCATATACAACCAAGACAGGAGTCCGGTAAGTATCCTGTTTCACAGTATATTTCTTCAGTTAGTGTATATATATTGTCCCATAAATTATAAGTAGTATCAAAATAAATTATTCTTTTTCCTTTTGCAGGTTTTTGTTCAGCGTTGCAAAATTCCTGTTGCACTTGATTGAAGTTTCTTCATCAATTTCTTTTTTGAAATTCCTTCTTTTTGAAATTTTTAGGTCTATTACAATTCATTAAAGAAAATCATTGATACAATGTTGTTGGTTAATCATTACAAAATGTCATGCATGAACATTTATATAAACAATAAATTAACTCACCGACAACTTTTCACGTCTTAGTGCATCCTAGCAGGTGCTTTACAATCAATGTTTCTGAGGCATCATGCTGGATAATTACAATCAGAGACTTTCAGAATAAATGGCGTTCCAGCTCATTAACACAAAAGGTAGTTTTACAAAAATCCTGAGTAGTCACACGTGACGTTTAACCCATTAGGGGCTACTGTATTCATCATGGTGATGAAGTGTGCTTCCTGTTGACTAAGAATTTTATCCACGTTTTCCCTGGAGTAGACCTTTCTTTTCTTATATTGCCATAAGGCAAAAAACCTTAGATCCGTGTCCTTATGTTTTAATTGTACAAAATGCGAAACGATAGGAGCCTCCATTACAAGATTGCGCACCCGCGACCTGTGCTCACCAATCCTTAATTTCAGGGCTCGATTGGTCTTGCCTATGTATAAAAGTTGGCACGGGCAAAGAACGGCATAAATCACATTAATTGAATTGCAATCCGTGCATGATTTGATTTCAAAAGTAAATCCGGTTTGTACACATGTAAAGTTTTTAACAGGTAAGGCATATGTACACATTACATACTTGTGGTCCAAGTATAATATTGTTGTGACCACCTGGAAGTTGGCAACCCTACTCTTGTCTGATTTCATTCATTACTGATCAAGTAATTGTAAGGAGACTAAACAACCACAAATGCAAATAAAAACCTTACCAGAGAAATTCAATCATACTATTTATTTAGCAGTGGGCCGATAATGAACAGAGAGATCAGACTTGACTGATGGTCTCAAATAGTCTAAAACCCAAATGCAAGTCCACAAACATTACAATTTCAGATGATTTTCATCATAGAAGTGAACGGTTGTTTACACAGAAGCACCAGCTCTTGAGCTTTATGCCTCCTCCTCAAGCACCCATTCAGTTCTGCCCAGTTACCTGTTAGTATTGCCCTGGAGGCCCTGGACAAGGCTTCTCTGTAAGGAGCAGCTGAAACCAGAAACCTCAAGATAACAGTGTCTCAATCAAAAGATAATTATGGCTGGCGGCATTCACATCTTAGAAGATTTTTCAGTGGTTGGCAGGCCTTCCCCTTTACAAGCCAATATACTCCCTTGCATGGATCTGGACTTGAAATAATAGGTAGCAGACTTTATCATAAAGACCCTGGGCACTTTCACACATGCTGAGTAATGCACTTTCAATGTGCTTTAAGGATCGTTTGCAAGTGGATTTTGCCATTTCATACAATAAAATCCAGCTTCAAAGTGCATTGAAAGTGGATTGAAAGTGCATTATTCAGCATGTGTGAAAGTGCCCAGTAGGGTTGCCAGGTCCCTGTTCACCACCGGCGGGAGGTTTTTGGGGTGGAGCCTGAGGAGGGCGGGGTTTGGGGAGGGGAGGAACATCAATGCCATAGAGTCCAATTGCCAAAGCGGCAATTTTCTCCAGGTGAACTGATCTCTATCGGCTGGAGATCAGTTGTAATAGCAGGAGATCACCAGCTGGTACCTGGAGGTTGGCAACCCTAGAGCCCAGCCTGTTTGTTTGCTTTGGAACCAGCAAACAGGTTGTTGTTTTTTTGCTGCAACCTATCTGGAAGATCGATCAAGGAGCTAATGTCTTTTCTCCAACCCAATTTTAGCAACGTGCCCATGAAAACAAGCTACAGAGGGCCAGGGCCGGTGCCAGTCTTTTTTCCGCCCTAGGCAAGGCTAACTACTTGTGCCCCCCCCCCATTGCTAACCAATTTTCAAAAACCGATGTCTTGTAGAAAAAATAAAAGCCTGATGCATTCCTTCAGAACTTTTTATAAGACGTTATAATTATTTTCCATAGCACTTTTGTGGTACTTATCTTAAAATAAAAAATAAAAATTGCATTTTTTTCCAAGAAACGAATCTATTTAAAACTGTGCCCCTTAGGCCCCTCTGAGGTCTGCACCCTAGAAGTGTGACTGCCTAGAAAGTGCCTGTCTTTTATTCACTCCCTAAAATTCACAAGTATTAACTCCCCCTTCAGTCGTCCAATCTTATCAGCCATAGGATCACCCCTAGAGCCACTAGCCAAATATATGGATCATTTTTTGCAGCCATATGCTGTGGCTACAGATTCTTATCTTAAGGACACTAGGGACCTAATTTGTCAGGTTGAAAATTTACCAGTCCCTCAAGAATGCATTTTAGCAACGATGAACATTACAGCTCTTTATACGAACATCCCTCTTCCAGAGGTTAGAAATATTATAGAAGAATAACTAAACAGTAGAACATCTCCTTCTCCTCCTACTTATTCCCTACTCAACATTTTGGATATCATTCTAGAGAAAAACTGTTTCAGATATGAGCAATTTTTTTCCTAGGTGAAAGGGGTGGCTATGGGCGCCTCTTGCGCCCCGGCCATAGCCAATATGTATATGTGTGAATTTGAGCAAAAACACACCATCATGACCTTTTTCTTAACAATGTAATTTTTTACCGTAGATATTTAGATGATTTGTTATTACTAGTGGACACTAAGGAACATTTCTTTGAACTGCAGACTTGGCTCAACTCTGTAGATGAGCATATTAAATTCACTGGCCAATGGCATGAGGAGAAAATAGCTCTTTTGGATGTAGAGATATATAAATTTAACCGGAACACTCTTGAAGTGAAACCCTATCAGAAGCCAACGGATTGCAATGCAGGACTACATTTTAATTCATTCCACCCTAAGCATTTAAAAATAAATCTGCCATATAGCCATTTTCTCAGGCTGAAAAGAAATTCAACCAAAGTAGAACATTTTTTGGAAGCAGCTAAAGATACAGCAGCTACCTTACGAAAGAGGGGATATTCCAGAAATACCCTAGATACTACCTTTAGGAAAGCATTAGATGCAATTCGTCAAACTTTATTGTTTTCTAAAAATAAGCCCAAAAATGAAAACAAAATATATGCATCTATGCAACATAACCCATTAAGCTTCCAAATTAAAAGAATTATATACCAACATTGGCACTTATTAAAAGACATCCCGGGCTGTGAATTGCCACCTGTCTTTGGGCTTAGGAATGCCAAGGCTATGAAAAATACCCTAATTCACTCAGATTTACTACAACCAAAGAAATTTCCCAATATCAAAGGGCATCATAAATGTGGCCATTGTTCTTTCTGTAAGTACAGGTTACCTGTGAAGGAAGTAGGGGCATCTTCTACTAATTTTAGATACACTCTCAAGCAGTTTAGCAACTGTGGAACACACCATGCTGTTTATGCAATAAAATGCAAATGTGATTTTTTGTACATTGGAAGCACGATTAGACCAGTGAGGCTTTGTATAGGGGAGCACTTATCTCGCATAAGGGCAAGAACAAAAGACGCCCCATTAGTAGACCATTGGGTGGGAAAATCGCATAAAAATGATGATTTATCATTTTTTGTATTATGGGTACATAAACCACGCCCCTACCAAACGCAGGATGATCAAAGAATCTTGTTACAAAATGAAATGAAGTTCATCTTTTTATTTAAAACGCTGGTTCCACATGGGTTAAATACAGAGTTCGACCTATCATGTTTTATTTAAATTTGGATTAAAAACATAGTTTAAAATATGCTTATAAAATTGTATAGAAAGGTCTAAAAATTATTTTTAAAAAGGTATCATGTATATATTGACTATGACCTATAAAAGAGGTGAAGTGCACTTTAAGATGAGTAAAAACACCTAATGGATATCCCATACCTGTAAGCTATTAATATCTATCTGCATCCTGCAGTTAGTAAGGCTACTCAAGTGAACCGGTACGGTCTATTGAGAGGAATGCTAGAGCCTGACTTTTAGGTATGTACCAACTAAATAAGGGGAATTTCTTGGGCTGGATATATTAAATAAGTAAGTAAAAAATCAATAAGGATATATAATAGATGCTACAATTTATTATTTTAGAGCAAGCAGAGCTTAATAAGTGGGTAAGGAGCTGACAAAAGGAACTTTTGTGAAACGTGTAGGAAATCCGGAAGGCACGTCCTCCTAACAACTACCCGACTTAACTACCCGAACACGGGACTATATATTCACCGCGTATACTCTTCATTTCTGCTATTTCCTTGAAAAAAGCTTGAAGAATTATCATCCTGAAGTAAGGTTGATAAGTGCAAATTGCACAAGTATAACGCAGAGTGCAAGTGAGTTTTCTTACCTCCGAGAGAAACTGACAAGCAAAGACGACAGGAACTCCGGTGGGAGCCCTTTAAATTTGACACTGTGCGGTTTATGACTACAATGGAGTAAATTGTGGTGACTTGCACTGGTTGTTTACATTATACTTAGTTGGATTGCTTATGTTCTTATTCTTTAAATTTTGTATCCTGCTGTATTATTTATGTAGGACTGTACTGATTCTCTGTAATGAATGTGACTTTAACACTCATAAGTAGTAAAAAAAGACATAATACCCAAAGGGATATATGGAAAGTTTTTATTTAAGGTGGTAATATCAACTATTGTATTAAGGACTTCTGTATATTGTTGCCAAACATCTATTCCAGTACCTGGAGGTTGGCAACCCTAGTGTAAATGAATGGGGGGGGGGGTCGAGAAAAATTTGATCTATTATCAGTAAATGTTTGATTTGTATACCTATTTTATGTACCCACATAACCAGGGTTGCGTAAAAATTTCCTGGGCGAAAAGGGGTCGCAAGTGGAAAAAGTTTAAGAAGCCCTGCCTAGGGGAACCTATGTCAATCACCTTAATCATAGAGTTGGAAGGGACCACCAGGGTCATCTAGTCCAACCCCCTGCCCAATGCAGGAAATTCACAACTACCTCCCCCCCACACCCCCTCAGTGACCCCTACTCCATGCTCAGATGGCCAAGATGCCCTCCCTCTCATGAACTGCCTAAGTTCATAGAATCAGCATTGCAATGGGTGTGTAAGGCAAGGAAGGCCAAACTGATTTATGCTTTTATTCCAGCTCTTAATGGGGGACTCATGATTTTACTAAATAGTGTATTAAGGATAGTATTTGTATTCGTTTATTAATGTATATTATTGAATTTTAACTATTAGTATTCGTTCTCGGGTTTGTATTCTTTGGATGTTGGAAGCGCGAATGTTGTGTGCGTGTGTGTGTGTGAAGAGCCGTCAAGTCACAGCCGACTTATGGCGATCCCTTTTGGGGTTTTCATGGCAAGAGACTAACAGGGGTGGTTTGCCAGTGCCTTCCTCTGCACAGCAACCCTGGGCCAGATTTTCGTATAAGCTAAACAAGCTATAGCTTAGGGCCCCACTCTCTTGGGGCCCCCAAAAATTTAAAGGAAAAAAAACCCTGGATGTACATTTCCAAAATATAAGATAAAAAGCAAATAAAATAAAACCTACATACAACAACAGTGTTTTGTGTTGTGTAAGCTCCTATGATGTAACTGTATTTCAGTTCAACAATTACTTTAATAAAATACATATTTTGTTATGTGCAAATGGTTTTAGATACCTATTGTGTGTAAAGTGCCTTCAAGTTGCAGCCGACTTATGGCGACCCCTTTTGGGGGGTTTTCATGGCAGGAGACTAACAGAGGTGGTTTGCCAGTGCCTTCCTCTGCACAGCAACCCTGGTATTCCTTGGTGGTCTCCCATCCAAATACTAACCAGGGCTGACCCTGCTTAGCTTCTAAGATCTGACCAGTTCAGGCTAGCCTGGGCCATCCAGGTCAGGGCAGATACCTATTAGGTCCATAAATTACCATATAGCATATATTCAACACAAAAGAACAGCGACAATTTGTTGTTGACCAAGGACAGCTGGACATATAAAGGGCCCCATTCCCTTCAATAGCCTAGGGCCTCAACAAACCTAAATCCGGCCCTGACCCTGGCCTTCCTTGGTGGTCTCCCATCCAAATACTAACCAGGGCCGACCCTGCTTAGCTTCTCAGATCTGACGAGATCAGGCTAGCCTGGGCCATCCAGGTCAGGGCAGATACCTATTAGGTCCATAAATTACCATATAGCATATATTCAACACACAAAAAAACAGCGACAATTTGTTGTTGACCAAGGACAGCTGGACATATAAAGGGCCCCATTCCCTTCAATAGCCTAGGGCCTCAACAAACCTAAATCCGGCCCTGACCCTGGCCTTCCTTGGGGGTCCCCCATCCAAATACTAACCAGGGCCGACCCTGCTTAGCTTCTGAGATCTGACGAGATCGGGCCAGCCTGGGCCACTCAGGCCAGGGCGCGAATGCTGCAGATCTCTGAATTTCATACGGAACGGGCCAATTGGCCGTAATAAAACGGACTGGCAGCGCTGCAATGGTAGCCCCGGCCCCGAGAGAGGCACAAGGCGCCGCTTTCCAGTCCGTGGGCTCTCCCAAAGGGGGCGAGCCGCTCGCCGCCTTCCAACCGCCCACGGGCGCGCGAGGACCGCCAGAACCCTCCCGCCGCACTTCCGCCCGCAGGGGGGGGGGCCCGGCGGCGCGAGCCACCTGCGCGCGCCCAGCGCCGGGGCGGCCGCGTCACGTGCCCGGGGCCGGCCAATCCGGGCGGCCCGAGAGCTTCTCGGGGGCGGCGGACGTGTCTCGCGCCGCCTGGGGCTGAGGGCTCCTCAGCGACCGTTGCCGGCGCCCCCCTTTACCTGTCGCCTTCCGCGGCGCTCCTGCCGCCGCCTCACCTGCGCGGAGGAGTTTCTATCCCGCGCCGGCGGCTTGAGCAGTCGACCTCTTTGCCAGCGCGGGGCTGGCTGCGCGCTTCTCCGCCCGGTGGCTCCTGCTCCAGCCGCCACAACTCACTTTTGTACCGCTCTTGTGGTTTTCCTGGCACCCCTTTCCTATCTGTTCTGTAGCTTGGGAAGTTTTTCTCTCTGACTCTTTCCCCCCCATCTTCTTCCTCCCCTCTATTCTCTCGGACTCTTTTTCTTCCTCCCCTCTTTTTTCTTCCTCCCCTCTTTTTTTTCTTCCTCCCCTCCCTATCTCTTTCTGCCTCTGGGTTCCATTATCTTAAATCTCCCCGCTTCCTCCTTGGCCTGAGCGCAGGAAAAAAAACAAAAAACCTTTATCTGAAGAAGGGAGCTGTGGCTCACGAAAGCTCACACCCTACCAGAAAATATTTTTGTTAGTCTTTAAGGTGCTACTGGACTCTTGCCCTTTTCTACCCCCCTTTATGTTTGCGCCTCTCAGGACCCCCAGCCTTTGTCCCCTCTCTTTCTACTCTGCTTCTGTGACCCCTTGCCCCCCGTCTTCTGGAGACCTCGCCTCCATCTTTCCCGTGCTGCTTTCACCTTCTGCACCCACAGGGTCCCCCTCTCTTTGCCGCCACCTTGACGCTTCTCCGCCCAGTTGCTCCTGCTCCAGCCGCTGCAACTTACTTTTGTATTGCTCTTGGGATTTCCCGGCGCTCCTTTCCTATCTCTTGTGTAGCTTGGGAAGTTTTTCTCTCTGACTCTCCCCCCCCCCCCGTTCCTCCCCTCTGTGCATCATTCCTAGCTCTTTCTGCCTCTGGGTGCCATTATCTTAGATCTCCCCACTTCCTCTGTGGTTCCTCCTTGGCCTGAGCCCACACACACCCCTTTATGTTTGCTGCTTCTCAGGACCCCAAACCTTTGTTCCCTCTCTGCTTTGCTTCTGTGACCCCTTGCCCCCGTCTTCTGGAGACCTCGCCTCGATCTTTCCTGTGCTCTTATGCTTCTGCTTCTTTCACGCTGAGAGCTGGTGTGGTGGTGAAGAGCGGTGGTTTGGAGCAGTGGACTCTGATCTGAAGAACCGGGTTTGATTCCCCACTCCTCCACGTGAGCGGCGGAGGCTAATCTGGTGAACTGGATTTATTTCCCCACTCCTCTGCATGAAGCCAGCTGGGTGACCTTGGGCTAGTCACGCTCTCTCAGCCCCACCCACCTCCCAGGGTGTCTGTTGTGGGGAGGGGAAGGTAATTGTAAGCTGGTTTGATTCTCCTTTAAGTGGTAGAGAAAGTCGGCATATAAAAGCCAACTCTTCTTCATCACCTTCTTCATCCACAGTGTCGCTCTTTCTCTACCACCACCTTTACATTCTCCTAAAGCAGTGAGGAGAGCCTTTCCGAGGGAGCTTCCCTGACAGCTTCCAATGCTGAGGCTGAACCTGATGTGTTTCGGGCCACCACTGTGACCATGGCTTTTCTGATCCCCGAGGGAGTGGCTGAAGGGGCTTTGGGGGCCAGTGGCACCTCTTGCCCTCTCTGGACTGTACTGTATGACTATGAAGCCACTGGAGAAGATGAGCTGAGCTTGCGGCGGGGAGAAGTGGTCGAAGTTCTCTCTAAAGATGCTGCGGTTTCTGGAGATGATGGCTGGTGGGCAGGCAAAATCCGCCATCGCCTTGGTATCTTCCCAGCCAACTATGTGACTTACCAGCCAGGACGTTATCAACATCCCCAGTTGGGATTATTGGAGAAGTCTGGGCATCGAGCCCAGAGTCTAACAATGGGTGATGGACATTCTACAGGCGGTGAAGACCATCTCGGTTCTCTTGCAGAGATTGACTTCCAGTATCTGGAACTGCAAGAGATCATTGGAGTTGGGGGCTTTGGCAAAGTTTACAGAGCGATGTGGAAGGGCCAGGAAGTGGCAGTGAAAGCAGCTCGGCAGGACCCGGATGAGGACATCACGGCCACAGCGGAAAGCGTACGGCAAGAAGCAAAATTGTTCTCCATGTTGAAACATCCCAATATCATTGAGCTTCATGGTATCTGTTTGCAGGAGCCCAACCTCTGCCTGGTTATGGAGTTTGCTAGGGGAGGACCGCTCAATAGAGCTTTGTCAGGGGCTTCCCCAATCACAAGTGGAAGCCATTGGGGCCGGCGCATACCTCCTCATGTGCTGGTCAACTGGGCGGTACAGATCGCTCGTGGGATGCTCTACCTTCATGAAAAAGCCATAGTTCCTATCCTCCACAGAGACCTCAAGTCGAGCAACAGTAAGTATTTTGATACTGAACAGGTTTTTTTTTAATGAAAGCTAGGAACACAACTTGTACTTTCTCTATTATGTTTAAATGTTATAATCACAAGAAGCTCTATACGTTATTTTAAACTATTCTGCTTTTTGAAATGAATGAGATGAAAGAAACATGTTTGGGAGGCCTGGATAGATGAAGCCCAGATGAAGCTGCCTTACACTGAAAGGTCATCGGTCCATCAAGGTCAGTATTGTCTACTCAGACAGGCAGGGGCTCTCCAGGGTCTCAGGTGGAGGTCTTTCACATCACCTACTGCCTGATCCTTTTAAGTGGAGATGCTGGGGATTAAACTACGGGCCTTCTTTATGCCAAGTAGAGGCTCTACCACTGAGCCAAAGCCCCTCCCCAGTAGGAGAGGGAAAAGCCACAGCACAGCTCTGATTCCTTGAAGCCAAGTAAATTTATGAGTTTGAAAACCAAAAAGTAATATTGGCATCATGTTATTTTCAAGTTGCTACCATTTGTGTGCCTGTCAGAATCTTCTTTGTTTACCTTATGTTGCAGGATAATCCAGTCCAGTTGCATGTGGGTTCCAGCAAAGTTTACGCATCTACTAGCATTTCAGTGCTCAGCTGTGTTGTATTCTTAGAAAACTTGTATAGCCGTCCCTTGTTCTTTCATTACAAGAAGGGGCTGGATCAGCCTTCTCTTCTGAATCATTTGCCTCTCCATACATGGGTTATTAGAACTTCAAAACGCCTTTATTGTGTGATCAGTTTAATGCAGACAGGACTACTGTTTATGCTTGGCCTGATTTAGCCATGCTAGTGATGCATGATAAAAACACTAATTTATAGGATGCTGATTTTTTGTTTCCTGTTGTTCAGCTTTTGGGGACATCATCATGCTGTACCATTTTGGGCTATGGAAAGATTTTTAAGATGGCTCATTCCATTCTTATATCCATTGTCAGCCCAAGGTGCTTACTTCCATAACTTGTTACCAATGTGTAGAGAAACCATTCATTTTCTCTACCTGCTCTGGTATATCAAATCCTTGGGTTGGTGATAGGGGTTCTTGGTGAGGCTTATAGTACTACCAGCCACATTTGAAAACTTCATAAAGAAGACCAGTTCCATTTCAAATGGAGAAATACTTTGTGGAGAGTGACCCACAGTTGGGTGAGCGAAGCATGCTGTGGTGGAATAATTTTTTAACTGGTTTCAGAGTAAGGGATGGAAACTTTCATGTTATTCCACCTAGGCCCAATTAGTCTATTTTACTGGAATGTTTCCTTTAAAAAACCTTTATCTCTTTTCTAGTACAGAAATGCTCTTAGTTTTCTTCATTGTTTCCCTGTTGATTTACTCTGGAATTCTTTTTGTGCTTTGCATGTTGAGACAATGCCCATCTCTTTCTGTATTCCTTTGACAAAGTTAATATCTTTTTGTGTGTTTCTTTAGCAGAATATCTATGAAATCCACTATTATTGTTCTCTGTTATGGTTGGTGTTGCAACAATGACTTTTTCATGTCAGTAGACACATAGCATGTGCAGTGACATAGCTAGGATTTTGAGGCCCTGGCAAGGCACATTATGGGACCTTCCTGTACCACTAACACACCAATTTCACATTTGCAAATCAAAAGCATTATTTTAAAATTGTGTCTGCTTTTAATTGCATACCCAATCTTACCTTTTATCTTTTTCTAGCACGTTTCTATCCCTTTCTTCAAGACATGTAGACCAGAATGCATGATTTCTCTTTCCTCATTTTACCTCACTACACACCTGTGATTAAGCTGAGGGTGACTGGTCCAGGGTCTCTCAGCAAGCTTCAGTGCACAGTACGGTCTTAAAACTAGGTCTCACAGGCCTGTTTATAAGGTTGCACCCGGATACACATGTGTAGTTATATGGTAGTGCAAAAATGGTAATACATGAAACTGTAGGTCACAAAAAAGCCTGGTAAATTTTAAACAGCAGCCCTTCACGGTCAGTTCTTAGAAATGTGCCATTTCTATTACTGTGTTGCCATTTAGATTAATTAGTTGCCATGTGACCAGATTACTCTGTCTTTACCCCAGATAAAGGGGTATCAAATCTATCAAATCTTGAACATTTTCCAAATATGGCTGGTTCTTGGTTGGTGCAGAGAAATAGACGGAGGATGTAATAAAGAGAACAAGGGCAAAATGAAGTTTTTGAACAGTAAAGGGTGTGTGTGATTAGGTTGGAAATGGGCAAAACAGGCCAAGTATAAATAAGGATTGGGTAACAGAGGTGCCTTGATTTCTTTTTTTAATTTTATGCAAGCAGATGAGAAGAGAAAAATGATTAGTTTGGTGCGCTAGCCATGGATGCATAGGCAGAAGTGGAGGACTATGAAGCCATGGAAGATGGAAGTGTATGCCTTTTTTCATAAAAAGTCATGTGAATTCAAGAGGACAGGACACAATTAAGTGTAAAGGCTAGAGATGCTTGCATTTGCTTAGCCATGAGGTCTGCTAATAGTTGTGATGGCAGGTGACAGCCCAGTGGAAAGTATCTGGGTGAGGGTAAGGGAAGGAAGGACAAATGATATTGTGGTTGAAGTCTGCTGCAGGCCACTTGACCAGGGAGAGGAGGTGGATGCTGTCCTCCTTGAGCAGCTGGACAGTGTATCCAAACATGATCTGGTAGTTATGGGTGACTTCAACTTCCCTGATGTGTACTGGGAGACTAACTGCTAAGCATCCACAATCATGCAACTTCCTGGCTAACAACTTCCTGTTTCAAATGGTGGAGGAAGCTACGAGGGGCTCGGCCATACTCGACTTAATGTTAACCTACAGGCAAGAAAGAATTGGTAGATGGGATGAAGGTGGTAGGGTCCTTAGGGGGAAGTGACCATGTCATCCTAGAATTCCTTTTGCTATGAGAGACCAAGGAAGTTTGTAGCCAGACATGTATGTTAGATTTTAGTAGGGCAGACTTTAATGAACTCAAGAGGCATGCTGAGATTCATTCCATGGCCAAAAACTCTGGAAGGGAAAGGAATGACTGAAGGGTGGGCTCCTAAAACAAGAGCTCTTGCAAACTCAAGCCATCAATATTCCAACAAGATGAAAACGTCGTAGGGGATCCAAGAAGCCAATGTAGATGAACAGAGAACTCCATGATGAGCTAAGGTAGAAAAAGGAAATGTTCATGAAATGGATGGAAGGACATACCTCCAAAGAAGAATATCTGAGGGTTACTAGGTACCATATAGGTCAACCATCAGAGAGGCCAAAGCTTAGTGTGAGCTGAGGCTGACCAGGGAGGCTCGCTACAACAAGAAAAGCTTCTTCAGATATGTGAGGAGCAAATGCAGGATAAGAGGTGACAGGTTCACTGTTGGGTGAAAATGGAGAAACTCTGACTGAGGATAGAAAGAAAGCAGAATGGATTAATGCTTATTTTGCCCCAGTTTTTCCCCTGAAGTGAACAGGCTTCTCTAGAGATGGTAGTAGAAAAGTCAGGGCTGCTGGTTGACATGGACAGAAAGGTTGTTGAGAAGCATCAGGCCGCGTTAGATGAGTACAGATCCCCTGGGCCAGATAATGTGCACCCGAGAGTGCTCAAAGAACATTCTAGAGAGCTTGCATAGCCTTTGTCCATCATTGTCAAGACCTCTTGGAGGATGAGAGATGGGCCACAAGACGGGAAGAGGGTGAATGTTATCCTGGTCTTCAAAAAAAGGGAGGAGGGATGACTCAGGAAACTACAGGCCAGTCTGTATCTGACCTCTGTCCCAGGGGATTCAATGTTGTTGCCGCTGAAGTGGCGCATGCCAGTTTTGGCCAACATAGCTTAGTACTCAAAGTTCTGATTTTCTCAGAGTGAGACAGTTGTTGACAAGGATGACCAACATTGGCTTTGCTCTTCTGGATCATTTTCAGAGTCTGTTTGTACCCTAAAACATATTTACCACTTTTCATAACCAGCTGAAGCCTGGAGTTGGTGGACTCTAGGAACTTATTGTCTTCTTGGCAGCCACCATCCTTGCAGCTCATGTTGGACCTGCCATTACCAGAGTGATGCCTCCAAGATTGCAGGGCAACGAGGAAAGGCAATTTCAGGCTGGCACTTAGAGGTGGGCAGGGAGCTCCTCCTTTTGGCAGCAGAGGATAGGACTCAAAATAATGGGTTGAAATTATGGGCGGAAAAGTACTGGCTGGATATTAGGAAACTTTTTTTTTTACAGTAAAAGTAGTTTAGCGGTGGAATCGTCTGCCTAGGGAAGTGGTGAGTTCTCTCTCACTGGCAGTCTTCAGTCAGCACCTGGACAAACACTTGTCAGGGATGCTTTAGGCTGATCATGCATCGAGCAGGGGGTTGGACTAGATGGCCTGTATGGCCCCTTCCAAAACTATGATTCTAGTGCATAGGTTGCTGGAAGTTTGATGGGAATGAAATGTTTCAGTTTTAGCTACCCAAGGACAGAAAGTTCCAGCCCAACATGAACTCCTTTTTAATCCACAAAGGCCAATGATAGCCTAAACTTAATCCATATGGGGTATGAATAGATCCCATTCAAATCCACATAAACGGAGATTAGATAGCCTTTCTGGTGCTATTCAGTTAAGAATTATGAAATTTTTGTTTACACCCACCTGTCTCAAGTGCACAAAGGTTGGTTATTAAGTATTACATTGGTTCTACCTTTGCTCTCAATGAAGCAAAAGATGATGCACAAGAATATAATAAAGCAGAGATTGTTTGGGGCTTCCCTTGCTCTCAAAGGTTAACCAGATCCTTTTCTGTTAGCTCTGACAGAGCCTCTCTTGGTTATGAGAAGTCAAACGTCTCTTTGTTCTGGGTATTTTTTGAAATAATTTCTGGCAAAACTAGTACAAAAGCCATGGCAATAAAATCCATCATGGAAGATTTTTGTTTCCTTAACTGTGCAATCCTAAACAGAGTTATATCTTTATAAATCCATTAAACCTTAGAAAGAGTAGTTCAGAAAGGTGTAATTCTGCGTAGGATTGCACTGTTAGTGTCTTTTAATAAGTTTCCTGATTTTAAGTTTCTTTTAATATGAAATTTTTTATTCTATTTGCCTTGCTAGCATGATGTAGTGGTTAGGAGCAGTAGACTCTAACCTGGAGAACCGGGTTTGATTCCTCACTCCTCCACATGAGTAGCGGACTTTTTATCTGGTGAACCGGGTTGGTTTCCCCACTCCTATACATGAAGCCAGCTGGGTGTCCTTGTGCTAGTCACAGTTTTTTCAGAACTCTCTCAGCCTCACCTACCTCACAAGGTGTCTGTTGTGGGGAGAGGAAGGGAAGGAGATTGTAAGCCAGTTTGATTCTCCTTAAAAAAGTAGAGAAAGTCGGCATATAAAAATCAACTCTTCTTGCAGAAGACCCAGATTAGTTTATAAACTTTCCACAACCTTTCTGGGCCTGTAAAAAGAACTTAGAAGTTGCCATGAGGGATCAGAATAAAGGTCTGTCTATTCCCAAGAGCTTCAAAGGATGGAGGCTCCATCTTCACTATCACAGCTGATATGTCTGAGTTTGAGTATCTGTTGAATGGAAGGACATGCTGCTCACTAACTCTCTCCAATGTAAACTTTCACAGCTATGTTTTAGTTCTTTCCAAACTCCCATCTCCTCTTGTGGCATTACTGCCTCTCAGAAGAGTAAGAAAAAGAGAAGAAAATCTGTAAACTTTAAAAATAATGCTGAATTAAATACACCCTGTATCAGGGTGGATTTGATTTAAATCAAACGGATTTAAATCACGATTTAAATCACTAGTCAGTAAGACTATATGTAAATCATGGGCTTCTACATAAACAGCACTTCTCATGATGTTGTTTCATTTGGGCCACCAGGCCTTGCATTTCTTTGTTGCAGTGTTTGCATTTTGCACACATGCCTGCGTTACCCATAGGTAGAGGAACTCCATTAAAATATTTCCAGACTAGGTCTCTTTTACGGCCTGCTGCCATTATAGGTTTGCTCCTCCAGGGAGAGAATACTGTGATAAACTTCAGGCTATACACACAAAGATCTCAAGACTTGGAGAATTCTGCTCAAAAGGTTTCATTATCATTTTTACTGCTTGCCCCTCTCACCTAGCTCCTTGTGCAGATCTATTCCATTCCAATCAATCTTCTGTTCATTGAACTTCTTGAAACTTAGCACTTAAGAGGGAAGGGGTTGATTCTGTGTACATGGATTTGCAATGTGATTAAGGTCTTTCTCAACTCTGTATGTTTATATAACATTTTTGCTGTGAAGAAAAGGTATGTTATCTCTGCAGACCCAAATTCACAGTTTTGAGAACTGCAAAACCAAGCATAAAACCTTCAGCATGCACTAGATATTAGGGAGTAAAGGGCTCCTTCTTAAAAACACAGTGAAGGGACAATTATGGAAACACATTGGAGACTAAAAATGTATTTGCCTAGCACCAGGAAAGAGCCCCGTGGCGCAGAGTGGTAAAGCTGCAGTACTGCAGTCAAAAGCTCTGCTCACAACCTGAGTTCGATCCCAACAGAAGTTGGTTTCAGGTAGCCGGCTCAAGGTTGACTCAGCCTTCCATCCTTCCGAGGCCGGTAAAATGAGTACCCAGTTTGCTGGGGGTAAAGGGAAGATGGCTAGGGAAGGCACTGGCAAACCACCCCATAAACAAAGTCTGCCTAGGAAACATCGGGATGTGACGTCACCCCATGGGTCAGGAATGACCCGGTGCTTGCACAGGGGACCTTTACCTTTAGCACCAGGAAGGCTGCAAGTTTGGTGCCAGGCTAGCATCTCTGAAGAGGGATTTCCAGAAGCTTGGCACTACTGTAGAAAGGCCCCTGTCTCTCGTGATCACTCGCTTCTGCCAGTGAGGGCACACAGAGCAAAATCAATGTGTAGCTCAACAGTGGAGTTCAAAGGGCTGTTTCACACATGCGGCAGCATCACATTCCTTCCATGCAATTATTCTAAGCCTTGCTTGTGTCTGAGGCATACCTAGAGATAGTTGCATGTGTGTGTACTTCTGCCTCACATGGAGGTAATCTTTACACAGCTGTTCAAATCGTCCTCAGTTCTAGACAGAAGATGCACTGTAAAGGAGAATGTAATCAAGGTGGGGTATTATTTAGTGTGTGGGGGAAAATGTCCCATTTTATGAGGTGACTTAATAATCTTTGGTGTATAGGGCATTCACATGAATTGTCAGCAATTCTAATATTAAAAGTTCTGCTTCAAAATGTCTTTGGCTGCATTCAGATGTCACAACAAATGATATTAAACTGGGATTCATTTCTTAACCAAAATTGAATCCAGGTTTAGAATCCCAGTTTGTGGGGAAATAACTTGGGGCATTCCACACAGGGACTCTTTCCACTGCTGATACACAATTGTCCCTTGAAGTTGGAGCAAAAGGAGAAAGCCCTGGGAGCCCCTGATGTCATGCTTTGAAACGGCACCATCCTGTGTGGAACTATCCGCCCCTCCCAAAAAAAGTTGGGGCATCCTGTTGGCTACAAGAGACAGGCAGCCCATTCCTGAAGGGGGGAGCAGCTCCTTAGGGGCCGGTGTGACCCCGCGCTGACGTAGGTGCTACCTTGTCACGGAACAAGGTGGCATCCAGGCGCTGCTGTCCCCCACCGCTAGCAGAGCCGCTCCAGCAGGGCTTTCTCAGAAAGGAAAGCCTGCGCCAGCATAGGGGGCGTTCCTGGAGGTAGAGCTGCCTTTAGGCAGTTTCCACATCCCTTTTGCCCTGGGAACGCCTCCTTGAGCGGTGACGGGCTGTGCCACCTTTTTGGGTGGTGCAGCCACGCTGTTTTCAATGGAGTATTTCCCCCTTTTTTCCCTTTTTATAGTTTAAAAAAGGCTCTCTTTTTTTTTTGCTCTGCGGCAGCTGGGAAGCCCTTGAGGATGTGGTGCGGCTCCACTGCTCCCAGCTGCTGCAGATCTACCACTCCTTCAGGATTGTGCTCAAAATATCTGCTTGAAAACCACCTCTGGCCAACTCAAACATTTACGTGCACACATCACAGGTAACCAGATTGCCATCCAGACTCTTGGCAATAAAACAAAGCCACATGGGCTTTTGCTGCAGTAGTGTCAGCCCTGAAGGTGCATGAAACATTTGTGAAACATTTCTGGCACATAGAAGCTTATATATGTGGTATAGTTTAGCATTGTCTAGTAGCTTTTCTACTTCTGGATCCTGTAAACTAGGAATAATCTTAAATATCTTTAAATACACGTGGGCTGAACTGTTGCTCTCAACTTCATGTGAAGTAAGGTAATGAAAGGTATTAAGCTAACAGTGCAATCCTAGGAGTAACTCCACATAGGATTGTGCTGTAAATGATGATCTATGGTTGTGTTGGAATGGTGTTAGTAGGAGGTTGGCCTGTTTACAAAAATGCACTAAGATGCTGTCATTTAGGGATTGTATATAGAAATGTACATACATTTAGAAGTCTAATCCCCCCCACTCCCCAATGAATAAGAGATAAGGTGTTTAAATTTTTAGTACCAGTTAGGTAACCATTTTAATCTGGATAAACCAATACTGTCTTTGTTTGCTGTCTGTCAGCTTCTTGTCTCTTAAAAAGTTAAAGTTCTTGTGTTGCAGATTTTGTACAAAAGTGGCCTTGTAGAGTAACAGAGTACTTAGGCGTGGGTGCCAGGCTGTTGCTGATTATACTTCATCTTGACAATGAGAGCATATGCACTTTATTTCTGAATCCGTATCAAGTGACTTACTAAGGTTTTAAAAAGTAGTCTTTAAGGAAAGTTACAGTAAATGTTCTCACTTTATCCCACACTGTTTTAAAAACAAAATTCAGCTTTTGACATGGCTGTAATTGCAGGGTGTGCATTATAATACCCAAATTCTGATTTATACCTTGCTGCCAGGGGGATTTTCATAAAAGGTGCCAGTTTAAGATAGTTTGAAAGTTGGCTTGATGGCAGAAAGCTATGAAATCTCCAGTAGAGTGCAATAAATCTACAAGCAGAAAGGTTGGGATGTAGGATTTAGAGTAAAAAGAACACACAGAAGCCAGGCAGGAGGCTAGCGGAGCAGCCCGATATAGTATGTATGCCAGGGGAGATTATCCAATTTATTGCAGGTATTCGGTGAAATATTCAGGTATGAAAGGGCTGGATATTTGGCAGACAGTGTGGGAATTGTGATTCAGGCAGACGCAAAAGGGGTTGGGGGAGAGTCTATACCAACTCGAAACTCAAGTTGTTCCTTTACACAAAAGGTACAGCTTTACTTGCTGATCTTTCAAACTGCAGAATATGCACTTCAGATGCACTGTGTGACTGTGTGTAGCTTAAAGTACAAAAAAACCCCTCCTTGCTACATTAAATCTTCCCCTATCCACGTTTTTTTAAAATGTCTCAAAACTCCATTGGTAAAGCAACCAGAGTATGTGAACAGGGAAAGCCAAAATCAACTTCTCTCTCCAAAGTTCACTGCCAAGGGGTTCTTTCTGTAGTGTCAGTTGAATCAGCCCTAGACATGCCAGTGTTGGCAGAACAATTCCGCTTTGTTCTTTTCACTGCTAATGAAATGTTTGTTTTTGCAGGTGTGCTTTTAACTCAAGCCTGATAAGCCAGCAGCCTTCTCTCTTCTTCCTCCCAAACACTGCAACCAAAACGATTTTCATTCCGTAGTTTGAAAACTCAAGGCATGAAATAATCTTGAAACTTATTCAGACCCAAGCATTTAAGGTTGTTTATTAAAACCTTAATTTTCCACTGTGGAAACAATAGAGACTGAAGCAAGTTATTTATCAGTCATATTAGTAGCAAGACTTTCATTTTCTTTTGGATCATGTAGTAAACAAGCATAGTCATTGCGGCTTAAAGCTGTAGGGAAGCCTGGAGCGCCAGTGTGGTGTAGTGGTTAGAGTGCTGGATTAGGAAGTGAGAGACCCACGTTTGAATCTCCACACTGGTAAGGAAGCTTTCTGGGTGTCCTCGGGCCAGGCTCGACCTGACCTACCTCAAAGCCTTTTTGTGAGGGTAAAACAGGGTAATGATGTAAGCCATGTTGGTCCCCTGTAGACAGAAAGGTGGGGTATAAATGAAGAAAACAATTTTTCCTCTTTGTTTTGAAGTGTCTCCTACAGTTTAAACAGCTTAATTCAAAAGTCTTAATTTTGAAAAACTTTGACACATTCCTATGTCCCCTATGTCCCTCTGAAGTATTTTTATTTGGTCTGATGTATCTGTAATCTTCATGTATCTGTAATCAAGAACATCTAGTAATAAATTATAAGAACACTGAAATTATTATGCTTAGCCATGATAATAGTACACACAAATGAATGTTGGAGGAAAGCTTGAGTAAACAGATGGTAGTTCTTATTTATTTGGGCACTGTTTTACTCTTCGGCCTCTGGCAAGTATTACAAAAAGATAATTCATGTTGTATTGTAACATTTAAATGGAGAGCCACTGTTGTATAGTGGTTGGGGTGTCTGGTTAAGAACTAGGAGACCCTAAGATTCAGATCCACACTACCATGAAGATCATTGTGCAACCTTGGGTCAGTCACAGTCTCTCATGAAGCCTAACCTATGGTTGTTGAGAGGATGTAAAGGGGAAGGGAGAACCGTATACACTGGTGTAAGCTCTTAGGAGAAAAGGCAGAATAAAAATGCAGTAAAGAGAGCTACTGGCTTGGATCAGGTGGCATGAGCGAAAAATTCTCTATCTATTGCATTGTTTTTTAATCCTGCCCTCCCCTCCCACCAGGATCTTGGTTCTTCTTTCCCTGTTGTATGTTTGCAGCATCTCTGTGAGGAATTTACGATGAGAGTGTGACTGCCCCAAAGGTCATACCATCACATTAACATATTGGCTGATCTTTCCGTATTGATAGGTCCCAGAAGTTTTATTTTGTTCGATAATGCCCACTTTATGATGCAGTCACAAAGACTGCTTTCAGATATCACGATATACCATAGTTCGATCAGTCTGAAAACAGGCTGCCCAACAAACCGTGGTTTGTTGGCAGGTGCTAAACTGGGATTCTGAGTCACAATTTACACCTGTCTTGTTAACTGTAATTTGTGCTAACGATGATTCGTTGTAATTGCCTGAATGCAGGAAACCCTAGATTATTCGGTAGCCCTGCCTGTCAGCCTCCTCTATGCAAAAAGAGCAGCATAGGCCCACAGAAGACCTTGTCAATCCAGCTGCATTCAGCTAGTGATGGTGCTTTCCCAGGCTACACCCTCCTAATTGACTTCTCTGCTCACATCCCTTCCTTGCTAGTGATGATTCACCAAGTAGGAATACGCTTCAGAGATTTCAGCAAAGGGGAAGATTAAAAGGTAGTGAAATGGCAAGAGAGAAAGGGGGAAATTGAGCTGTCCAATGCTGGGATTGCTGTGACTCTCTGGATGGTAAACAACAGACTAACTGAGATTTATGCATGAACCGGTCTGCGTGTTCATTTTAACCGTAGTATTGGGAGGCTGCCATAGTGTCTGCCTTGTCCTCTGTGTGCCACTTGTAGCAATAGCTTAATGCGCTGTTAAAATAAAAATTATTGAAAGATCCGTGGCTGTTAGATTATACTGTTTCCACACCAGCTCCCGTAAATCTGCTACAATTTTATCCTGTCCTTCCTCCAAGGAGCAGTATACATGGCTCTCCTCGCTGCCATTTTATCCTTGCGACAGCCCTGTGAGAGAGCGGCTGACCCAAGATCACTCTGTAAGCTTCAAGGCTGAGTGTGGATTTGAGTCCATCATAGTCCTGCCCTCTGACGACTACGCTGCACTGGCTCTCAGATGCTGGAAATAAGGCACCGTGTAGGTGTAATTATGTTTTCTTGAGCCGATTAACTATTTGATTTTTACGAGCCTAGCAACTTCAAAGTATACATAAATAGTAATTTTAAAACTACGAATAACTACGAATTCTTAAACAGATGAATATAAAAAAATTCAGCGAAATTATGTGTGATAGTCTGGAATCTCCGATTCAAATCTTCCCATTGTCCCAAAGCTCCTGCCAAATATATGACTCAGCTTCATGCCTCTTTTTTTGTAATCCTGAATTATAATTCCATCAGAAACTTCCCTTCCTGTTGTACTTCCCCAGTTCTCCCGGCCATTTAGTTAGTTCTATAATTTTCTCCAGATTACCGTAGTTGCCCAGCTCCCAAGTATTCCTTTATCCTCTGTCGTAATCTTTTGTTTCTTGAAAAGAAGCCATTTTCTTCTGTGAGCCAAAAACGGTATAACTAGCCTGGCTTTAGAGCCAGTAATGAGAATCTTATCCTGGATACCAACTGAACTGCAACAGAGTCTCCCAGCGCACACTGGATCCCTCCTTCTTTCATCTGATTTCTTTGCAGACTAGGACAAGTAATCTTTGCTCTCCCTCTTGATCTAGGCTGAAAGAGTTGGCCCAAGGTTACGGGCAGCCCATTCCTGGAAGGGTGTGTGTGTTGCATGGCAGTTGGGAATGGCTCAGCCACACCGCTGCCAAAGAGGCTTCCTGGCCACCACAGAGACGAAAATACCATTTTTAGATAATAAAAAATAGAAGGGCAAAAAAGCCCCATTGCCTGTAGCAGAGCTATGCCATCAAAAAAGGTGGCATAGCTGTACCATCGCACCAAGGGGCATTCCCGGGCTGAAAGGGGTGAGGAGGCAGCCTGGGAACACCCCTCCATGCCAGCGTATGCTGCCTCTTCTGGGATTTAGTTCCCAGAGTGGCGGCGCTGGCAGGGAAGGCCAGCTCAGCTCTGCTTCATCCAGGCGCCGGCGTAAATGCTCTCCACACCAGTGTATGTGCCCTTTATCATGGGATAAGCGGGTTCTTGTGCTAGTGCGGGGTCACACCAGCTCCTAAGGAGCTGCGCCCCCCCCCCAGGAATGCGCCCTTAGCTTCATAGTTGAATAGGGAATTGAATGTAGGTCACCCTGGTCCTAGACTGACACCCTAACTACTATTCTTCATTTACTTTGAAAATTTGTTTACTTGAAACATTTCTGTGCTGCCTTTCCAGTATACAAGATGGAATATCTGTAACAATTGTCAATTAATAATACAATAATAAATAATACAATTAATAAATCAACAAAACAATAAAATCTTATAGAACTCAATAAAAGTTTGAAGTGGCTCTTTATGTTAACATAAAACAAATATAACAAAAGTTTTCATCAGTTTTACATTATAAATATTAATGAGCTGTTACTATAATATTCATTACTATTTAAGCCTTCTTGTAAGAACATATAGGTATATTGATGGGAGGAGTTCAGTATTGGAAGTTAATTTATAGGGAGCTCACTCCAAAGAATAACCTAGGATTCAGGTGTAATCTGTAGACTAATTTCCATTTCCAAGTTGCTCTTAACAAAGCATATTCATTTAATGGTTTCTATGACTCTACAAAGTATATTTGTATTACCTTTGTAAAACATGTTCAGTGGCACCTTAAAGACTAATAAAATGTATTCCAGCATAAGCTTTCATGAGTCAGACTTTACTTCATCAGATTGTGCATCAGGAGTACACAATTATTTTACAGATAGCCAAAGTTAATAAAAGGGGTTGGAGAGAGGAGTTGTAGCAGAGAGAGACCTGTTGTACATCATTCAGGTGTCAGTCTAGGACTGGAACAGATGTGGTTATTAAACATAATGAGGAAAGAGAAATCAGAGATTCCATCCTGTCATGCGTGCAGATAAACAAGATCCAGGCAAGAAATAAATCCATTAGCACATGTGTGAGGATCACCTCTAGTTGTAAGTGGTGGGCAAAGGAGGATAAACATCTAATAAGAGGAGTGAAATGTGAAATTTAATAAGTATAACAGCACAATCCTGAGTGGGGTGGTAGTAGAGGTGCACCTGAGGACAGCACAGCCAGGCCACCTCCAGATCAGTTTGCTGCCAGGTAAAGCAAGCCAAAAATGTAATTTTTGTGAAAACCCCATGGAAGTGCTCCATACTATTCCACAGGCCTGTGCCCCCCTTTTTGCAGACACAAGTTCGCACCAGCAGAAGGGGCCGTTGCCAGGGCACAAGAACTCAGGGAGCTGACTAAAGTCATCCCCGACCCTAGGAACGCCTCCTTTGGTGCCAGCTCGAGCCCTTGGCTGGAGGAAACACTGTTGGCAAGGCTGCACCGGCACCAGTGGCTCATGCTGCTCCCCAGATTCGGCATAAGTGGCCCTTCGCTGGCGTTAGTGCTGGTTTAGCCAGCTCAAGTTGCACTAATGCTGGTGCAGGGGTCATGCAGGCTCCTGTCCTCTTTTGCCCCCCCCCCTTTGTGGATTGCTCTGCCCATAACAGCAACTATCTCATTAATTTCCCATGTGAAATAAATGATGCTCAAAGTCTTACAAGATTGTTACCATATATGGAATGATAAATACCAGATGTTCAAGCTGGATTCAGAAAAGGAGGGGGCACTAGAGATCATATACTAAATGTACATTGGTTACTGGAGCTTATGAGAGAATTTCAGAAGAAAATCAGCTTGTGTTTCATAGATTACAGCAAAGCTTTGGACTGTATGGATCAAGAAAAGCTATGGTTGGTTTTAAAAGAAAGGGGGTTGCACAACATCTGAATGTGCATCCTATATGCTAGCTAAGAGACTACTCTTAGGACCGGTTATGGAGAAATGGAATGGTTTCCAGTTGGCAAAGATGTCAGCCAAGGATATGTATCTCTCTATCTGTTCAATCTATATGCAGAATATATCATAAGGAAAGCTGGCTTAGATATAAAGGTAGATCGAAATTGGCGGAAGGAACATTAACAATATGAGATATGCAAATGACACCACATTACTGGCAGAAAATAGCGAAGACTTGAAACGACTACTGATGAAGGTTAAAGCAGAAAGTGCCAAAGAAGAACTACAGCTGGACATCCAGAAGACAAAAGTAATGGCTACCGAGGAATTACAAAACTTTAAGCTTGACAACGAAGAAATAGAAATTGTTAAAGATTTTCTGTTCCTTGGCTCCATCATCAACCAAAAGGGAGGCTGCAACCAAGAAATCAGAGGAATTGAGACAGGGAAGGGTAGCCATGAATGAGGTAGCAGTGACCCTTAAGTGCAAGGATGTGTTGCTGGCGACTAAGATCAAGATAATTCATGCAATAGTATTCCCTGCTAATATTTATGAGTGGAAAAGTTGGACAATTAAAGTTGATGTCTTTGAAATGTGGTGTTGGAGGTGCGTTTTACAGATACAATAGACCACCAAAAAGACAAATAAGTGGGTTGTAGATTGAATCGAGCCTGAACTCTTACTAGAAGCTAAAATGACCAAACGGAGGCTATCGTACTTTGGGGACATTATGAGAAGACAATAGTCACTGGAAAAGATAATAATGCTAGGAAAAGTTGAAGGCAACAGGAAAAGAGGAAAAACCAACATGAGATGGATCAATCTCATGTTGGTTTTCCTCTTTTCCTTCTCAATCAAGGAAGCTACGGTCCTTAGTTTGCAAGACCTCAGCAAGGCTGTTAACGATAGAACATTTTGGAGGTCATTAATTCATTGGGTTGCCGCAAGTCGTAAGCAACTTGATGGTACTAAAAAAAACAACCCCACACACATAACTAATTAACATCTGTTAAGGGTGTGATCATGCTAAACTATTAACATCTATAATGAGTGAGGAAAGCTGAGTCTTTGTTCAAGCCTGGGAGAGACGGTATTCAATCTTTTTATGAATCTTCATTCAGCAGTTTCACATTGGATTCTACCTTTGAAGAATCTGTTAGTCATTAAGGTGCCCACAATTTTTTGCTTGTTTGCTTTTATTGCTCTAATCATGTATGGTGGGTCCTGTTACTGTGCATGTAAAACATTTATGGATTTATGTTGACCTTATTTTAAAATGCTACAGCTATTTGTTAATCCAAATACATTTATTTTAAAATGGCTTTTCACCCAGAGTCTACATGAAATGTTTAGTGTATTTAAATAGTCATGTAAATAAAGAACGTGAGTAAAAGATCTATCTGTTTTAGGATATTTTAATATATGGATATAATACCAGTATTGGAAACCCATTTTTCAATTTAGGTTCTTCTAGGCCATTTTTGCATGGTAATTAGCAGCGCGCTCCAGGCTGAATTGCCCCGCATATTTTTTTGAATTTTGCACGCTGAACCATCATTCCGGAAGTGACTGCGAAGCCGGCGCATACCTGGTTCGCATTACAAAAGAGCTTGTTTAACTCGACCTTTGGTGTTTGCCGAGAAGAATCCCCCTCAAGGACAATGCAAAACAACAGAGGCGTGTTAGCTATGCGTATGCTAATGGCTATGCAAACAGGACAAAGGAGCAGGCGAGTGGGCGGAGTGGAACTTCTCCTTTTGCGACAGGACCGTGAAAAGGCATTTTTAAAGTCTCATTTTAAAAAAGAGCTTTGAGCGAGCATCAAAATTGACCTTGCCAAAATGGCCCTAGAGTAAAAATCATTGTTTGTGCAAAGTGTACTCTTTAGGATTGGGCTTATCATCTAATTCTAACGGCAAATATTAACCTTTGTGGTTGTGGTGCTCATGTTCTACCTATCTTTTTTTTTTAAAAAAAACGAAGCATTTTGCATAGTTTCTTACCTGAGTCACAGTACCTGCAATAAAAGCTTCCACATTCTGATGCTGCCATTTGTGAACTTCAGTCAGGTACGGTTGAGTGCACAGGATAAGCCCAAGGTTGTAAAGGTCATTTGTTTTGATATGAAGCTAATGAGGGGCAAATATCTGTAGAAGTCCACCAGGGACGGCCTGGTGCAAGTTGCTAGGCAACCTACCACAAGAATTTGTTCAGTCACGAGCTGTTTAGTATATTTATGTCAAGCACTCTGCCACCCAGCTTGCCAAGTGAAAGGGAGGGGGGGAAATGCAGAGTTTATGTAGTAATTGTAATTATTCTTTGTCCCGCTTGCTGGAAGTTGCTCCGCCTGCTGTTTCCCCCCCTCTCCGTGTGTAAAATGAAACCTGGCCGTCAGCCAGTTATTACCTTTTCAAGGCAGTTTGTTTGTTTTTGGTTTCGGTCATACTGACTGACTGACATGGAATTTATGGAATTCTGCTTTGCGTGTCTAGAATGCAAAACAATAGACCTTTTATTAAAAGGCAAAGGGCATTGTATTCATACCGTTACATTTACAATATTCTTTTTATATTAATTACTGCTGTTGTAGGCACTGAGTGACGATGTACGCTCTTTGGTTTTTCAGTTGTGCTTCAAGATTGGTTGTTCCGCATTAGTGACCCTTTTTTTTAAAGCATAGTCAAATATTAATAATTTCCTGCATTGCATCTGTAAGAGTTCACCAGCCTTCTGCTTGAGCACATTCCACAGTTTTACGTGGTTTAACTGGTTAACTGTTAATGGTATTTTACAATTTATATGGCCAGAAAGTTACCTGTGAATTGGTGCTTGCCCTCTGCGTTATCCTGCGGGTGCTACAACAGAGCTGCTCCTGTTGACAGAGGTGGTATGAAATAGACATTAGAAAAGTTTCATTGCAGTAGTACAGACTTCTAAGTCTAGCCGGCTCCCTGATACACTAGTGGTTTTATGTGTAAAGATTCTGTTTTTCTATTAGGATGCATTTTGCCATGCAGTTTTCCCTCCTGCCAGTGGCATAGTCCAGCAATAGATTAACCACCTCATTCACTGTTGTGTGGACTAGGTGGCCACTGGCTCGAAAGAAAGCTCTGTTTCCAGAAATGGCATCTGCAGTATATTGTGTGTGTGTTTCCTCCTCATTCATTAAGACAGTAGATCACGTTTATAAATGTTCAATATCTCTGTCCAAGAACAGGGTATAACTATCTTTCAGGCCGTGTAAACCTCAATCAAAATATTGTCTCCTCATAGCTCTGTTGTTTGCCGGATTTGTTTTGTGGAGTCCCACAATTTTCTGTTCACTAACCCGTGCTCTATATCTATAAAGGTAAAGGTAGTCCCCTGTGCAAGCACTGTGTCATTACTGACTCATGGGGTGACGTCACATTGCGACGTTTACTGGGCAGACTATGGGCTGGTTTGCCATTGCCTTCCCAGTCATCTACACTTTAGCCCCAGCAAGCTGGGTACTCATTTGACTGACCTTGGAAGGATGGAAGGCTGAGTCAACCTTGAGCCGACCTGAAACCGACTTCCGTCATGATCGAACTCAGGTTGTGAGCAGAGCTTGGACCGCAGTACTGCAGCTTACCTCTCCGCACCACAGGGCTCTTACCTATATCTATAATGAGGCCACTGAATTAGATAGTTTAGATTGTTTGAAGCTTTGAGGTTGGGGTGTTATCAATAAGCAGATGCCACCCAGCTATATATTGCATTAACCAACCATCCAGATGTGTCTGTCTTGGTTCTGGATCCATGCTTTGAGGCTGTCGTCAGGTGACTAAGGCAGAACAAGTTGAAGCCAAATTAACTCTGGTTAGGAAGGCTGATAAGAGGGATTGGATCTGCTTGTCCTAGATGGAATGAAGTTGGCTTTTTCAGAGCAGGTTCCTTCTCTTTGAAAAAGCAGGTTGACATGGTGGCCAGGAGTGTCTTCAATCAGCTGCATCTGGTTCACCAACTTTCTTGTTACCTATACTGAGCCATAATCTCACTGTTGGGTTGCTGCAACATGCTCTATGTGGGGCTGCCCTTGAAGACAACCCAGAAGCTGCAACTGTTCCAGAACGCAGCAGTCCAGCTATAGTCAGGGGCTAGCTGCTGGGAACATATGTTGCCCATTTTGAAACAGCTCCATTGGCTGCCAGTCTGTTTCCCAGTTCAGTTCAAGGTGTTAGTCATGATCTTTAAAGCCTGGGACCCATATATTTGAAGGATTGTCTCCTTCCATATGTCCCTATGCGCCAGTTGTGGTCTTCAGGTACCCATCTGTTTGCTATCCCACCACTTAGGGTGGTCCATCTGGCAACAACCAGGGCCCCAGGCCTTTCCCATCATGGCCCCTGCTCTGTGGAATGGGTTCCCTAAAGAAGTGAGGGGAGCCCCTTCCTTGGAGTGCTTCAAGAGGCTCTAAAAGTCTTGCTTGTTTGCCAGGGCTTTTTTTTTGGGGGGGGGGGTGTTCAGTGGCAGGCATATTTTAATGGGGGGAAGGGAGAAATGTTGGGGTTTAACTGAAAATGCTTTTTAACTATTGTAAGCCACTTTGAACCACAAGTAAAGGCAGGGTATAGATGTTGTAATAAATAAATCTATGAAATAAATTCAAATTGATTCCCCCCCCCTTAAAATAGAAAAGCAGTAATACAAAGGAATAAAGAAAGGCACCATAGCTACACTCTTATTACAAGTAATGCATCTAGGGTCATCAGCTGTAAATGATATGCTTACAAGTTAACAGTAAAGAAGATTTAAACACTTTTTTCTCTCCTTTGCAGTTCTGTTGCTTGAGAAGATAGAGAATGATGATATTCATAATAAAACTCTGAAGATTACAGACTTTGGCTTGGCTAGAGAGTGGCATAGGACAACTAAAATGAGTGCAGCTGGCACCTATGCATGGATGGCTCCCGAAGTTATCAAGTCTTCCATGTTTTCTAAAGGAAGTGATATTTGGAGGTAAATGATTCATAGCATTCTTACATTTATTTATTTTTTTATTTTAAAAAAACTGATTTCTGTATAGTGAAATGAAATTTGAAGTAGTAATGGGACTAATGTTTTCCCTAACTACCAGCCCTATAGAAATATGATTTTTATTTGACATAAGGGATTTTTTCATTCTGTCCTTGCTCTTTATAAGGGAAATATGCAGGGCACCAAAACCATACCGATAGACCTTCTCCAGCTTTTAGGTAGAAATTGTCTGAGTGCAATGCATCTTAAATGAAAGGGTGCTTAACATTTTGGTTTTAACTTTATGGTGTTATGAGGGGCTATCTTGAACTG
Source organism: Euleptes europaea (assembly GCF_029931775.1). Classification (NCBI taxonomy): domain Eukaryota; kingdom Metazoa; phylum Chordata; class Lepidosauria; order Squamata; family Sphaerodactylidae; genus Euleptes; species Euleptes europaea. Next base: position 25,383,711 of record NC_079318.1, read on the forward strand.
AATTGCAATGGTTCTTGTAGGTTATCCGGGCTGTGTGACCGTGGTCTTGGTATTTTCTTTCCTGACGTTTCGCCAGCAGCTGTGGCAGGCATCTTCAGAGGAGTAACACTGAAGGACAGTGTCTTTTCATGCGTTACTCCTCTGAAGATGCCTGCCACAGCTGCTGGCGAAACGTCAGGAAAGAAAATACCAAGACCACGGTCACACAGCTCGGATAACCTACAAGAATCGATGAACTCTGACCGTGAAAGCCTTCGACAATATTTTGAATTGCAATGGGTTGGATACAGCGGAGCTTTTCCAGTGACAGAAGGGGGTGATATTTGTTGATTCCCCCCCCCTTTCTACTACAGAACTCCAGTTCCCCCCTCATGCTGTTCCTGCATGGCCATCTTCCCCCCAGCAGCAGCATTTCAAGGGGCATTTTGGCCTGCAGAAGGAGGGAAGAGGTGGGGAAGTCAGACTGTACTGATGGAAATTTTTCTGTCAGAGCAAATTTTTAGCAGGGCCCAAGCTATCATGTTTGGTATGGGGAATGATAGATTTCCCAGTGGTACTTTACAGGTCATGATTAACTTCTGTTGTGCTTATATTGTTTGAGAAAGAGAAAATGTTAACAGTTCTTTCATAGCTTACTAATACACTAGCTTCTCTTTAGGTTCAACAAAATTAATTTCTCTTTTGTCTTGCATACTTATTCTTATATTACAAAACAAAGCATTCAGAATTGGAGTTTTTGGTTTGCAAGGTTCATTTGATAGCTAAATTCTATGGGCATGATAGTTTCCCAAGCAGCTTCAACCACGATGTACAAAGAGTTCCCCATATACACAACAGAACTTTGTAACATAACCCATAACAGAAAGTGATTGCAGAAAATGGGCAGCCTCTGTTCACCCCCATGTCTCCTTTCAGTCTTTGTCCCACTCCCTTGGTCAAGAAACATAAGCTTAGAATCTTCTAGTCATCATGATGAACTAATGCGGTACCTGCTCGCACACCCAATGTCTGCAGGATTGGGGAGAAGGAGTGATGCCATATAAGGATACCATAGTGGTTGTCTTTTGGCATAATGTCCTGTGTCACTCCCACTGCTATTGGCCTACCTGTTTTGTCCCTTATTCATTTCTGTTGCTTCCCACGTGGAAAAAAGTCATATATTCAAGCAGAATAAATTATTCATATAGATTCGTTAGTTAGATGCAAGAAGAAAAAGTAGCTCCTCCCCCCCATGCTCAAGAGTGTTTTGAGGAGTAGAGTTATGCACAAAAGATGCATAATTTTGCGCAGTTATGTAAAAGTCACTTTTGGCTTTTAATTTAAGAATCCTTAAACATCACGGGCCTACTATAATACATTTCAAATTAGACCAAATCCATTTCAAGTGAAATTAACACATAACAGTGGGCTATTTATTGTGTGTTTTTCAAGTTGAAAAACATGTGTGACAGGATGGAAGAAGATGGATTCTTCTGTTCCTTATTCTCCAGGCCTTTCTTGCATGCTTAGACCTCTGGTGGAAGGAAATGGGTAAAACTACTTCGTTGTTCCTAAGATTCCTCTTCATTTATGTGGATTATGTTGATTGCCTGGTAGCATATGTGTGATTGGTAGGCATTTTATTTTGCTTTAAGCATGTGTAGCTTCGCTAATCAGTGTTGGAAGGATAAAGATTATTGAGATTGAATAGTCTTTGTTGAGTTTTCAGATACTTTTCAGTCTTTACCAAAGTACTTTCTAGACAAGTATTTTCTAGTACTTTCTAGACAGTCTTTATTTTGCCCTTCAGTAAGCCGTGTGTCTGCATTAAAGGAAGTAAATGTAACTGTTTAAAAATTTACTTTGTAGTTATGGCGTATTGCTGTGGGAACTGCTTACAGGAGAAGTTCCTTACCGTGGCATTGATGGTCTTGCGGTGGCTTATGGTGTTGCTGTCAATAAGCTTACTTTGCCCATTCCATCCACCTGTCCTGAACCATTTGCTAAACTAATGAAAGGTACATGTGCAGCTTATTAAAACAATTGCTACAAGATGACTAGCTTGTTGTCTATAATATGCATGTTTTTAGTTTCAACATTTCACTTGGTATCATGCTAACTTTACATTAGTTTGCTACTTCATGGCAGTTCTGTGCTAAAAACGTTTTTTAACACATTCAAATCTGATGCATATAGTTAATTTTTAAGTCTATATTAATCTTCAGAAGCATTGCTTGTATATTTATTCTTTCTTTACTTACTTAATTTATACTGCACCCCAATGGGATCCCAAAGCAGTTTACCTCCTTTCCTCCATTTTATCCTCGCAACAGCCCTGTGAGGTAGGTTAGGCCAAGTATATGTGACCTGCCCAAGGAAACCCAGCAAGCTTTTCATAGCAGAGTGGGGATTCGAGGCTGAGTCCCAGATCCTAGTCTAATGCTCTAACCACTGTACCATCCTGGCTTTTGGAGCCACTAAATTGTATTTCGCCTTTCCCATAAATGAACTCAGAGAAGCAGTGTAACTTCACAGTAAGCTGTGATCTAGTTTAGGTTGAGGGATAGTGACATGAGAAAAGCTACCCTGTTAGGTTTTGTAGCCTAATAAGGATTTGAATCCATCCAAACTCACATTTCAGCCAGGGTATAGCTCTGGCTTTGAAAAGCAAATTTAGAAGTTAGTTAGCAAAGCCTGGTGAAATCGAGTAGGGTTTCACACTCTGGGCTATGGCACCTTACTCTTTTCACCATTGCAGTGAATGGAGGATAAGAAAACAGCCCTTGATTGCTAGCACAGTGTGTTTGTTTGGTTCTTACCCCCTCATCTTTCCCAGCCAGGCCAGGCTCAGGGTGGCTTCCAACAGTAAATAAACATACAGTATAAAACCAATACACAGCATTTAAAACCATAATTCCTATCCTAAACGTATAAGAAAATTTATAAGATGGCGCCCTGTGCTACAGGGCTACCTCCTATAGGTGGACTGTCCTCTGTAGGTGAAATTGGACTGGAGATGGTAGATGGGAAGACAACCAACCGGTGAAAGCTCACAGGCCCAGAAAGGTTAGGGTTGCCAGGTCCCTCTTTGCTGCCGGTGGGAGGTTTTTGGGGCAGAGCCTGAGAAGGGCATGGTTTGGGGAGGGGAGTGAATTAAATGCCATAGAGTCCAATGGCCAAAGCGACCATTTTCTCCAGGTGGACTGATCTCTATTGGCTGGAGATCAGTTGTAATAGCAAGAGATCTCCAGCTAGTACCTTGAGGTTGCCGGGGCCATAAACAACACTTCTCATGATGTTGTTTCATTTGAGACACTAGGTCTTGCAATACTTCGCTGCAGTGTTTGCATTTTGCACATATGCCTGCCTTATCCATAGGTAGAGGAACTTCATTAAAATATTCCCAAACTGGGTCTATTTGACAATCTCCTGCCATTATAGGTTTTCTCCTTCAGGGAAAGAATAATATGATAAACCTCAGGCTATATACACAATGATCTCAAGACTTGTGGAGAATTCTGCTCAAAAGGTTTCACTATAATTTTTACGGCTTGCCCCTCCCTCCTCACACCTAGCTCCTTGTGCAGATCTATTCCACTCCAATCAATTTTCTATTCGGTGACCTTCTTGAAACTTAGCACTTAAGAGGTAAGGGGGTTGATTCTGTGTACATAGATTTGCAAAGGAGCAATATGATTAAGGTCTTTTTCTCAACTCTGTATGTTTATTTTATAACATTTTTGCCACGAAGAAGAGGCATGTTATCTCTGCAGACACAAATTCACAGTTTTGAGAACTGCAAAAACAAGCATCTGTGATAATATCTTCTACATCAGAGGTGTCAAAGATACGGCCCATGGGCCGGATCATGCCAGCCAAGCACTTTTATCCAGCCCATGGAGTCGAGACAGACATCCTCCTGCTTCTCCACCCCCCCGGGGCCGCAGACCTAACAAATGAGTTTGACACCCCTGTTCTAAATAGAAAAATTTCCCAAAATAATCTTACAGAAACCTTTGGAAGAGCATGACATTGTGAATGGATTAATGGAATTCATTTGCCAAAAAATATAAACATTGCATCAGTATACAGCCTCATGCTGCATAATTAAAAACTAATCCTTCTTTCATGATGAATAACCTTTAGACTATAATGTATCTTAAATAGAAAATTATCTTTGGATAGATTTTTCCTCAAAAAGCATTTTATTTTAAAAATCTGATTTTTATTATTTTAAAAAAATCATTGATTTTTATCCACCCGGGCTCCTACCCCACCATTGCACGTAGCAAACTGCATGCAACCTGGATGGATTTGTACATAATGTATACATGTGTGCTTTGCTTGCTTTTCTTTCCCCCCGTTTTGAAAGGGAAGGGCTCTCAGGTATTCTAGAAATCAAACATACATTGATCTGTCTGTATTCCCATTTTCCACATGTTCTGCCTGCCACGCTGTATGTAGGATTTTGTTCCATTTGGTGACCCTGAATGGAAATAATCTCAGTGACTTTCATGGGGTTCTCACAGGGATAGTTCCAAGTGAACTGAACCAACAGACATGAAGGAAAAGAAATGACATATGTGGAGATCTCTCACGTGAAGTGCCAAATAGTTTAGCATTCATACAAATTGCTGTACATTCAAGTTTTGTTTGCATTTTCTTCTGATTGATACAACTGATGAATTTTAGACTGCTGGGCTCAGGACCCTCATATCCGACCATCGTTTGCCTTGATTCTTGAGCAGCTTACTGCCATTGAAGGGGCTGTTACAACTGAGATGCCTCAGGAATCCTTCCATTCAATGCAAGATGACTGGAAACTGGAAATCCAACAGATATTCAATGAACTTAGGACCAAGGAAAAGGTAAGTGAATTTTTCAGAGGCAAGGTGGGTGAGCAGCAAAAGCAGGGTCTTCTCAGTGGAAGCACCAAGCTCCCTCTCCCCAGATGTTCACCTGCCAGTAACTGTACTATTTGTTGTGAACCAGGCCAAGACATTTTTATTCACCCACTTCTTTTAGAAATTCTGCTCTCTCTGATAGTGTTATTAGCTGCCCTAGTTGGGTATCATCATTGTTTTAGGAGTTCATTTTCCACTGAGTTTTTATAGATTTGTAAACCCTTTGTTTTTACTCTGATGTTGCTTTAATGTTTTTAAAGGTTTTATTTCAATATTTTAATTTTGTTTGATGCCATTTTAGTTTATTGTGGTGACTCGTATTTTTATTGTTTTATTTATAAGCTGATTTGTATGGTGAGGCAGGATAAAATATTTTGTATAAATAAATCATGGGGTCCAGTTCAGTTCATATAATTGGTTTGTGTTGACATAAGATTGGTCTTTGTCCTAACAATTATTTCTATAACTGTTATTAGGAGCTGAGGTCACGAGAAGAAGAATTAACAAGAGCTGCTCTTCATCAGAAGTCTCAAGAAGAATTGCTGAAGCGGCGTGAGCAGCAGCTAGCAGAACGGGAGATTGATGTACTGGAGCGAGAACTGAATATTTTGATATTCCAGCTAAATCAAGAGAAGCCCAATGTGAAGAAAAGAAAGGGAAAGTTTAAAAAAAGCCGATTAAAACTTAAAGATGGACATAGAATCAGTCTGCCTTCAGGTTTGGTTCCCCCTCTCCACTCTTTTTAAAGGGGTATTGCATTGTCAGATTTAAATTCCTGGTTGAAATTTAAGTATCATGGGATTTGGCTGACTTCACTATTAGTATATAGATACAGGTGGGGACCAGCAAGAAACTTGCAGAGAGGGGGCATTCACCCCACCTTTGTTTCATCCCCTTCTCCCCCTATTTCTTTGCCTCTCACTGTTTCTCCATGTCACCCCTTCTCTTTCTCTCTCCCCCCAAGCCAGTCCCCCTTCTTTCTCCCCCCCCCCCTCCTTTTTCCTACCTTTGAGCCTGGCAGTCAGTGGTGTTGCCTGGAATCTGCTCCAAGCCCAGAAAAGCTCTCCGTGGTGGCTGGGCCTTTCCCAATGTCTGCTGCAGCCGAGCCCAGAGAGGCTGCCAGCATACTCCACCGCAGTGGCCGGGCCCAAACCATTTTCCAGCATCCACCACTACTGCAGCCAGTCCTCCTGGGCTGTGTACAGCCAGGCTCCGCTGCTGCTGCAGCAGCCGCCACTAGTGGGGCCCACCAGCAAAGAAGCAGCAGGAACAGCGGCAGCCGCCAGGGCCCTCTATTTTACTTTTGGGGGAATTAATCCCCCCTGGTGTTCTTTGTCTGCAAACGATGATATGATGATAATCTGTTTTAACTGAATTAAAAGAAATAGCCATTGGCCTATTGAATTACTATTTGCTACTGCTAATAGATGCAAAAGGAAAGTCCGAAGCTGTTCGACGCATATAATAGGAACATGGAATGTGAGAAGCATGAATCAGGGTAAGCTTGAAATTGTTAAACAAGAAATGGAACGCATGGACATTTCAGTCCTGGGAGTAAGTGAATTAAAGTGGACTGGATTAGGACATTTTCAATCAGAAAATTACAAAGTGTTTTATTCAGGGAATGACAAAAAGAGAAGAAACGGAGTTGCTTTAATAGTGAGGCAAGATGTAGCAAAGGCAGTCAGGAGCTATAATGCAAAGTCTGACCGAATAATATCAATCAGACTTCAGGGAAAGCCTATCAACATAAGCATCCTTCAAGTTTATGCCCCAACTACAGATGCTGATGAGGAAGAAATTGAAAGTTTTTATGCCAGTGTTCAGGAAGAAATTGATCACACACCTAAACAAGATATGCTGATAATCATAGGTGATTGGAACGCAAAAGTAGGAAACAAAGCAGAATCAAATGTTGTTGGCAGATTTGGGCTAGGAGCACAGAATGAAGCAGGAGAACGCCTCGTAGAATTCTGTGAAGACAACAATCTGTTCATTGCAAACACATGTTTCAGGCAACCAAATAGACGATTGTATACATGGACATCACCAGACGGCCAGTATAGAAATCAAATAGATTATATAATTGGAAGCAGAAGATGGAGAAGCTCTATTCTCTCGGCCAAAACAAGACCAGGAGCCGACTGCGGTACAGATCATGAACTGGTAATATCGAAAATCAAGATAAAGCTTAAGAAAAACACCAAAACATTCATAGCACCAAAATACAATCTAAGCAATATTCCGGAAGAGTTTAAAGACCATGTAAGGAACAGATTTGCATTACTAAGTTCAAGTGAATGTAAACCTGAAGAACTATGGGTGGAAACTAGAGATATTATCAAGGAAGAATGTGCAAAGACTATTCCTGTAGCCAAAAGAAAAGAAAAACCTCGATGGATGTCTGAGGAAACTCTTAAAATTGCCAGAGATAGACGAGAAGCAAAAGTAGAAGGTGACAGAAATAGAATCAAAAGTCTAAGTGCAACGTTCCAGCGACTAGCACGTAGAGACAAAGAGACCTATTATAATAACCAGTGTAAAGAAATAGAAGAGAACAACAAAAAAGGAAGAACAAGAGATCTGTTCCACAAGATCCAAGAAATCAAAGGGAAATTTAAAGCACGGTTAGGCATGCTGAAAGATCAGCATGGAAATACATTAACTGAACAGGACAAAATAAAGAAAAGGTGGGAACAATACACTGAAGAACTATACAGAAGAGATGAAAGGATAAAAGATTCTTTCCAAGAAGAATCTTTTGAAGAAGAACCTACAGTTTTAGAAAGTGAAGTGAAAGCTGCATTGAGAGCAATCGGGAGAAACAAATCACCAGGAGCAGATGGGATATCAATAGAGCTATTTCAAGCCACAGAAACGGAGTCCATCAAAATCTTGACAAGAATATGCCAACAGATATGGAAAACAAAACAATGGCCCACAGACTGGAAACGATCCATTTACATTCCAATTCCCAAGAAAGGAGACATCAAAGATTGCAACAACTATCGGACCATTGCATTAATTTCTCACGCAAGTAAAGTGATGCTCAAAATCTTACAGCAAAGACTGTTACCATATATGGAACGAGAAATGCCTGATGTTCAAGCTGGTTTCAGAAAAGGAAGAGGCACTAGAGATCATATTGCAAATATACGCTGGTTACTGGAGCATACGAGAGAATTTCAGAAGAAAATCAGCTTGTGTTTCATAGATTACAGCAAAGCTTTTGACTGTGTGGATCATGAAAAGCTATGGCTGGTTTTAAAGGAAATGGGCGTGCCACTACATCTGATCGTTTTGATGCGCAACCTGTACTCTGGACAAGAGGCCACAGTTAGAACAGAATATGAAGAAACGGAATGGTTTCCAATTGGCAAAGGTGTCAGACAAGGATGTATTTTATCTCCCTATCTCTTCAATCTATATGCAGAACATATAATTAGGAAAGCAGGATTAGATTTAGATGAAGGTGGAGTGAAAATTGGAGGGAGGAACATTAATAATTTGAGATATGCTGATGACACTGCATTATTGGCAGAAAATAGTGAAGATTTGAAACAACTACTGCTGAAAGTTAAAAGAGAAAGTGCCAAAGCAGGACTGCAGCTGAACATCAAGAAAACAAAAGTAATGACTACAGGAGAATTACACAACTTTAAGGTTGACAATGAGGAAATTGAAATTGTTCAAGACTTTCTATTCCTTGGCTCCACCATCAACCAAAAGGGAGACTGCAGCCAAGAAATTAGAAGGAGATTGAGACTGGGAAGGGCAGCCATGAAGGAGCTAGAAAAGATTTTGAAGTGTAAGGATGTGACTATGGCCACCAAGACTAGATTAATTCATGCCATCATATTCCCTATTACTATGTATGGGTGTGAAAGCTGGACAATGAAGAAAGCTGATAGGAAGAAAATAGATTCCTTTGAAATGTGGTGTTGGAGGAAAGTGTTGCGGATTCCGTGGACTGCCAAAAAAAACAAATCAGTGGGTTATAGATCAAATCAAGCCTGAACTGACCCTAGAAGCTAAAATGACTAAACTGAGGCTGTCGTATTTTGGTCACGTCATGAGACGACAAGAGTCACTGGAAAAGACCGTCATGATAGGAAAAGTTGAGGGCAGCAGGAAAAGAGGAAGACCCAACAAGAGATGGATGGGCTCAATCAAGGAAGCCACAGCCTTCAATTTGCAAGATCTGAGCAAGGCTGTCAAAGACAGAACATTTTGGAGGACTTTCATTCATAGGGTCGCCATGAGTCGGAAGCGACTTGACGGCACTTAACACACACACTGCTAATTGCTCTATGATTACTAGAAACGATTGCTGTTTGGCTTGTAAAGCACAATGTGTTTTCAGTTCATGTCCCTTTCAGACTGGTAAATTAATTTAACAGAGTATGAGATCACATTAATAACTATTGAAGCCAGTGTTGTCCAGTATATAGTGTGGAAATTGCAAATGGGGAAAACAGGATCCAGTTTGCATGCAGCTGCAAAGCTCACTGGTCATTACCTGTGCTGTAAGGTTATTGTGAGGTTAACACTGCCCTGAGTTACATGAAGTCTGGGCAGTAGGATTACGTATGTAACAGACTTTATGCTTCTGTTACCTTCTTCCCAAATTTCAGAAATTATCTATAACTATAGCTTTACTTAGGAGCCCCATGGCTCAGAGTGGTAAGCTGCAGTACTGCAGTTTTGCTCACGACCTGAGTTCAATCCCGACGGAAGTCGGTTTCAGGTAGCCGGCTCAAGGTTCACTCAGCCTTCCATCCTTCCGAGGTCAGTCAAATGAGTACCCAGCTTGCTGGGGGTAAAGGGAAGATGACTGGGGAAGGCACTGGCAACCCACCCCATAAACAAAGTCTGCCTAGTAAATGTCAGGATGTGACGTCACCCCATGGGTCAGGAATGACCCGGTGCTTGCACAGGGGACCTTTATCTTTACCTTATAGCTTTACTTATTTACTTTAAATTACTATGCAAATTCTCTGGGTTTGTATTTAGAAACAATGAAACTTTCGCGTTCTTGTACTTTATAACAGATTTCCAGCACAAGATAACTGTGCAAGCTTCCCCAAATTTGGATAAGCGAAGAAGTTTAAACAGTAACAGCTCTAGTCCACCAAGTACCCCCCCAATACTTCCACGTCTTCGAGCTATACAGTGTAAGTATACATCAGGTTTTTTCCCTTGTCTTCTTGATTAATATAAAGTAATTTTTATATAGTAAAGGTACTGTTAGCTGGCAGCAGATGAATGTAAGGGGAAAATATTCCTCATACAAGTTCAAGGGGGCTGAGTAGGGTGACAAAGAAAATAATGAACAGAAAAGTCCCCGCATGAACGTCATGTAGTGTCTTTTCTTGTTCAGCTACCCGCAATTTCTGTCTATTTTGGGAAACACCAAATTTGGCCAGTAAAGAAAAGGATTCTTCAATGGGAGGAAGATTATATTGGATGGAGCTCTTTTTGTGGGACTTCCTCATCTCTTTTTACTACATAATATTACCTTATTCAGCTTCCATTGACTCTTTTGTTAGTGCATCACCTAAATTAATATCTAGCTTTGTTAATGTAATGACAAGCACATCTTTCCTTTGCTGTTGGTGTTTTCCATTTGGTGTTAGACATTTTAGATTTTCAGACAGAGCCTGCTTTTTTCTTCTTCCTTAATCCCTAAAGACTATGGTGAAGCAGCATCAGCTCCACCCAATACCACCTAATATAATCTGCAGCACATCCTGCATAAGAAGCAGACAAAAGCCTAATGGTTTGAACTCCCCCCCCCCTTTAATATCCAACCTGATGATGCATTCTAGGAAACTCAAAAGCTTGTGTGCTATTTTGTGTTCTTTTATTCAGACCAACTAAAATGGCTTTTGTTTTTGGATTTATCTTTGGACCACACGGCTAATTACAATCTTAGAAAAATAAAGGTTGTTATAGTTAATTTCATAGCTACTGTGTGACAGCTACACAATGTAAAAATGTATCATGGTTTGCATTCACCATGCTGGCAGTGGCCAGGAGTGCTTTTTTGCTGCTGCTGTGGTGCAGTGGCAGAGTATCTGCTTGGCACGCAGAAGGTCCCAGATTCAATCCCCGGCATCTCCAGTCAAGGGAGATGATGTGAAAGACCTCTGCCTGAGACCCTGGAGAGCTGCTGCTGGTCTGAGTAGACAATACTGACTTTGATGGACCAAGGGTCTGATTCAGTATAAGGCAGCTTCATGTGTTCATGTATTTATCAGGTGTACCCTTTCCTTGACAAGAAGTATTGACCACAATTATTCATGCCCCAGTAACCTACAGACTAGAATTTCTTAGGGCCACCCTTGAAAAGCATCCAGAAACTTCAGCTGGTCCAAGATGCAGCTGCCAGGGGTCAGCCTAAATGAACTACTTTGCTGCCAGTAGGTTTTCAGATCCAATACAAGATGCTGTTTTCCTCTTTTTTGAAGACCTAAATGGTCTTTATCTAGGATATCTTGTGTGTGTGTGTGTGTGTGTGTGTGTAAAGTGCCGTCAAGTCGCAGCCGACTTATGGCGACCCCTTTTGGGGTTTTCATGGCAAGAGATTAACAGAGGTGATTTGCCAGTGCCTTCCTCTGCACAGCAACCCTGGCCTTCATTGGTGGTCTCCCATCCAAATACTAACCAGGGTTGACCCTGCTTAGCTTCTGAGATCTGACGAGATCAGGCTAGCCTGGGCCATCCAGGTCAGGGCGATATCTTAGGGAACACCTTTTGTCCATGGGCACTTAAGTAATTATCCTTAACTATGGCTTGGACAGCCTACTAATCCATGGTTGGAACTTGCAAATAATCAGGCAAATCATGGCTTAGAGCTGCTTGTCTGCTTAGCACCTCCTTTTCTGTTGGCTTAGCACTCCCTTTTCTAGATGCAAGCATTCAGGATGTGGAACAACTGTAAATATGATGTGTCAGTTCAGAAATCATACCAACCTATAGTTAGTCCAAACCTTGGTTTGCAAACCCACTTCACATCATGGTTTATAATTCTGATTTGCCAGACAATTGCAAACTGTGGTTCATCAGTATGGATATTGGATCAAACTATGGTTAAGCTTCCTTAATCTCATTTAACACTGCATGTGAGGTGAGCTTAAAATTGATTGTGGTGAAGGGAGTGAGTATATACAAGAGAAGTGATGTGCTGGGGAAGTGTGTGGTCTGGTTGAGGGGATGCCAGCCTCCAGGTGCGACCTGGGGATTCCCCAGAAGAATTACAGCTCATCTCCAGATTACAGAGATCAGTTCCTCTGGAGAAAATGGATGTTTTGGAAGGTGGACTGTATGGCATTGTACCCCACTGAGGTGTCTGTCCTCCCTAGGCTCCACCCCCAAATTTCCAGGAGTTTCCCAGCCTGGATCTGGCAACCCTACCTCACCATCCCCCACCAGTGGCCAGGGGGAACTTGGCAACCCTATCTGGTCCTGATCCTTTAAACTAAGGGCCCAAACAGGTGTTATAATAAGCATTCATATCCAGATCCCCATATGTGAAGTTGAGCTACCAAAAGCAGCTGTGAATGTGACTTATTTGTATCATGATTGCCATGCTTGGGTTGTTGGTGGTGGTAGTAATTCATTTACTGACTCTATTTTGAAAATACCTCTACCAAACTGTTTTAAGCCCCTACAAGGAAGAAGGCATGATATGGATACCTAGCTATATGTTTCTCCTACTGTGGCTGAAAGCAATGCAGAGGGGAGCATTTCTGATCAGCTAAGTGGCACAAAGGAGTTAATTCACGCACACACACCCTTCCCTAGTGCTATAGTCCCTATCCAGATTTGACCTCCCAGCTCACATTCATGTATGGGGATTTGAATACTGATCCCCAGCATCTCTTTTATTTCAGTCCATAGTTAAGGGTTATACATATGCACTGGACTTAAAAGAGTAAATTCAGGTCAAGTTGAATGGTAGTAACTACTGTTGAAAGATCTTTCTGAGGAACATAAAAAATCAGCCAAGCATGTGTTTACGGTAACTGAGCTTGAAAACAGCAAGGTCAAGTACAAAGTTTGCACAGGAAAACAGAGAATTAACTAAGAGGGCAGGTAAAGAAGCAGAATCCAACTCCCAAAAAGCTAAAAGATATCCATTTCTAAAATTGTGTCAACACCCTTTATTTCTTAGCCAGAGCTTTTTGGGTACGAATCCTAGAGTGTGCCACTCATGCATTTCTTTATCTAAAACAAAGAACTTGCTTCCACTCGGCAGAGAGGTGGTCAAATCCTGTGTTAAATGTGAAGCTGATGATATACGCAAACTCACTTGTGGGTCTTCATATTCTCGTTCTGGGCTCTCCAAGCATCTTGCAACTGTGGGTTTTAGCATCCTGTGCCCAGGGAGGCAGGACTAAAAACTTCACTTCCTGTCTTCCTGGGCGGGAGCTCCATCCATCTCCAGTTTCCATCCTGCCTTGTACAGGGAAGCAGCTTCGCCAACAGGCTTCGCCACTGGAATACCCTTTTTACCCGGGATTTCCTCTATCTTCTGATCCTTTACCTTCTGATCCCTTGGCTTCTTCACTTCCTCATTCCTCCTCGGCCTTTAAAAAAAAAGAGAGAGAGAGACAGTCTCCCTCCTGCTTCTTTTACCGCCCACCCCTTTCCCACTCCTCCGTCTTCACTCCGGAGAGAGCAAGATGATGGCCGAACGGGGCGACTTGGACGAGGAGCTCCTCCCCTGGGGGGAGAATGACCGAGCTCTCGTCGCCTCGACAGGGCGGAGTCGCAAGAGGGATTCCAACGGCCGCCTTTGCTGTTCCACGGAATTGGGCGCGGAGAGCCTAGGCTCCTCAAAAAAGGCGCACGCTGCAGATTCAGGCGCGGAGGCTTCTGGCGCCACAAAGAGCGCGCTCAGCCGAGCCGCTTGAAAATGGCGCCCACGGGGAACCGCGCGGCGGCGAGTCGAGCGGCGGCAAGCCGGACGTGAGTACTCCGCCAGGGCAAGGCGCGTTTTTCCAAAGCGGGGGGGGGGGGCGCATGCACGTTTACCCCAGACTCTCCGCTTTCCCGCAGGGAAGCCTTTAATTTGTTTACGGGGGTTATGGAAAAGCTGGCGCAGATGCTGCAGGCATTTAGCGATTCCCTCTCCCCTCTGTTCAGGTCCTTGGTGAAATTATCCCAGGATAGTGCTACGAGTTCAGATTCTGGGGACCCTCAAGGCACATCTGGCAAGGGCCCCTTAGAGGCTAAGGGGTCGGGCTGGAACACAAAAGCGGCAAGGAAATCTTCCCGCACATTCCAGACTAGGGCCTCCCTGGAGGATGACTCATCCATTATGGGCTATTCTGAAGGGGAAAGCAGAGAAGAAGGGGAATTTGATTCTGACGAAGACAATCCATTGGTTTGGGAGGAACAACAGCCTCGCCTCTTTGGGGCAGAGGATTTTCAGAGCCTACTAACAAAGGCCCTAGTTGCCCTAGTTCTAAACGAAGAGCCAGATCCGGCTCCAGTTGCTACGAGCGCTAAGAAAAAAGGTGATAAGGAATTTTTTCCCAGATCCCAGCCCCGACAACATACTTTTCCTTTCCCGGAATACTTTGAAAACCAGGTCAAAGCAGAATTAGACAACCCCCTGGCCAACAGACAGTTTCCAGCCAGCGTCAAGAGGCTTTATGCCATGACACCTCAGACTATGGAGCTTTTACAAGTACCTATCATTGATGCCCCAGTCGCGGTGGTGCACTCCCTGGACCTGCCTGCTGAGGATGGCATGGGCAACATAAGAGACCCCATAAGAGACAGGAGGGCTGAGAATTTGACCAGAAAGATCCATGACGCCTCGGCACTAGCCATTCAATCCTCGGCCGCAACTTCAATCATGGCCAGAGCATCCATAGTTTGGATTAGAAAGATAGCTCAGCTGTATTCAGGCGAGAACTGCAGGGTTGTAGAGGGCCTTAATCGCCTCTCCAAAGCAGCGGCTTTCATGGCAGATGCGTCCTTTGACTCAATGACCTTCGCAGCCCGCGGCCTATCCTCCAACATAGCAGTGAGGAGGTCCCTGTGGTTGAGGCCTTGGCAGAATGAGTTCAAAACCAAGTCGCTTACCCTTTCCTACCCCTTCAAAGGAGGGAAGTTGTTTGGGGATAGGCTAAAAAAGATCCTGGTCGAGGACAAGGACAAGAAGAAGGTACTACCAAAGTCAGCTAGAAAGGATAGGAGATCCACCACTTCCTACCCTACCTTCAGGTTCTTCCACGCACTACCGCGCTTCAGGCCTGACCAGCGTAGGGACAGCTGGAACAGCTCCAGGGGCTCCTTTCGCAGGGGGAGTGGAAAGTTTTTTCGTCCCCAACAGGGCCAACAGCATTTCCACCCCAAGGGAGACAAGTTCTCCAAGGGCAATAAGCAATGACGCCAGACAACTGGCAGTGGGGGGGGGGGGGAGATTGCAGCACTTCAGCCACAAGTGGGTCCCTCCCCACACAGACGTTTGGGTATCCCAAGTGGTCTCCGAGGGATATTGAATAGAGTTTGTGAGCACACCAAAAAGCAGATTCCTGAGGTCCCCCAGATCACTGAAAAGGGAAAAGCACCAAAGAACCCTGGCAGCCATAACCCATCTATGTCCATTCAGGCTATCGAAGCGGTTCCCATCGCTGAGATTGGGACTTATTCAGTCTTCTTTACAGTCCCAAAACGCAACGGGGACTGGAGAGCCATCCTGAACCTGAAGCTCTTGAACAGGGCTGTAAGGTACAGAAGGTTCAGGATGGAGACGTTGAAGTCCATCATAGAGGCCTTGCAGCCAGGGGACTTCATGACATCCCTGGACCTGAAAGAGGCCTACCTGCATATCCTCATTCACCCGCTGCACAGGAGGTTTCTCCGCTTCTGCTACGCTGGGAAACATTACCAATTCAGGGCCCTCCCCTTCGGGTTGGGATCCGCCCCTCGAGTGTTCACTAAGGTACTTATAACCTTGGTGGCCACCCTCAGGCAAGAGGGGATAAGAGTTTTTCCTTATCTGGACGATATTCTGATCTGCTCCAGATCGGTGGTGGAAGCGGAGGCTCACACGCACAAGGTAGTGCAGGCTCTGTCAGATCATGGCTTCCTGATAAATCTGGAGAAAAGCCAGTTGACACCCACTCAGAGCCTACGCCACCTAGGGGTCATTTTGGACACCAACAGAAATTTAGTCTTCCTACCCCCGGACAAGATCCAAAAGATCAGATCTGTCGTCCCAACATTGCTAAGGGCGAAATCGGGAAAAGTAATGTTTCTAACCAAGTTGATGGGACTGATGGTGTCTTGCCTGAGTTGTGTTCCCTGGGCCAGGTTCCACTCGAGACCACTGCAGAGTCTTCTACAGCCTCACCAGCAGCTGATCGCCAAGAAGTTAAACAAGAGCCTAGTGCTGGATCAGAGCTTCCGGTCCAGCCTACAGTGGTGGCACAACCCAAGGAATCTCAGCAAGGGATTGGTCTTCCTGATGGAGGATCAGATCCAGATTCACACGGACGCCAGCATGGAGGGATGAGGAGCGACATGCCAATCTCGCATATCCCAAGGAACGTGGTCAAGGTCAGAAAAAGGTCTTCACATAAACGTCCTCGAATTCAGAGCCATTCGCCTAGCCCTGATCCAGTTTCAAGACGTACTTCGCCATCGTCACGTCCTCGTGAGAACAAACAATGTGTCAGCCAAAGCACACATAAGCAAGGGGGCTCCACGTCGTCAAGGCTTCACAAGGAAGCAGTCCTGATATTCACCTGGGCAGAACCTCCAGTCCATCTCGGCGGAACACGTCAGAAGAGTCCTAAATCTCCAAGCCGACTGGCTGAGCCGCCAGACGTTCGACGAAGGGGAATGGACCCTCAACAAATCCATCTTTCTCCAAATCACAGAGAGATTCGGACAGCCGACAGTGGACCTGTTTGCTTCGGGGGAGAATCATCTCCTCCCAAGGTTTTTCACAAGGTACTTCCACCCACAAGCAGAGAAAATGGATGCCCTGGTGTCCCCATGGCCCTCAGAGCTCCTCTTCGCCTTCCAACCTCTTCCCATCCTTCCGAAGGTAGTCAGGAAGATCAGGAAGGAGAGGGCAACAGTCATCCTGGTTGCTCCATTCTGGACAAGAAGGCCATGGTTTCCCAGTCTCAAGGAGCTGTTGGTACAGCAGCCTTGGGAACTGCCTCCGATACCAGACCTACTACTTCAGGGGCCCCTGCGTCATCCAGACCCTCTATGGCTACGCTTGACCGCCTGAAAGTTGAACGGAACTGGCTCCTAGACCAGTGATATAGCACGGCGATTGTCAATAACATGATTGAGGCTAGAAAGCCTTCCACTAGAAGGATATACGGCCTGTCGTGGAAGGCCTTCGTTCTGTGGTGCAGAAGAAAGGATGTCGATCCCCTATTTCCTAGTGTTTCCGAGGTCCTGGAATTCTTGAAAGAGGGGGTGGAACAGGGCTGAAGGCAGCTACTCTACGCAGGCAGGTAGCAGCTCTGTCTTCTGTCATTCCTTCCATCAACGGCATCGCAACCTCCAGGCACCCACACATTCAGACCTTCCTGAAGGGAGTGCTCCAGACCAGTCCTCCAGTCTACATTAAGCGTACTTCTCACCTGAGAAGATCAGACTCTCTGTTCATCTCCTTAACCAACCCCAACAAGGGTCTTAAGGTGTCTAGGGCAGCTATCGGCTACGCCATAAGACAGTGCATCGCTGTGGCGTACCAAGCCAGTAAGGTACCGGTCCCAGAAGGGATCTTGGCTCATTCTGTGCGGAGCGCTGCCGCCTTGGCAGCCTTCAATAGACAAGCCTCGGTGGAGGAAATTTGTAAGGCAGCCACCTGGGCATCAGTGTCCACCTTCACCAGGCACTATAAGATTAATACCATGGCCTCTGCCGATGCAGCCTTCAGCAGAAGAGTTCTGCAACACGTCTTGGAAGCTCCTCAGCCCGCCCAAACAGGGTAGCTCTTGGAGATCCCACAGTTGCAAGATACCTGGAGAGCCCAGAACGAGAACGGAACCTTGTTTACTTACATGAGGGCTCCTTCTGTTCTGGGATCGAAGGCATCTTGCCCGCCCAGAGCTCACTTCCAAGACGTAGTAATTTAATGAAATCAGTTTCAGGGGTTTCATGGGACACCCTGTAGGGGACTATACCATCTCCTTCGCCCGTTAACTTGCTCTCAACAAAGAGTGTGTGTTTCCTTATTTGTTCATGTGGCTACCAGCGGTGAATTATCTTATTTGTTCATGTGGATATGTTTCCTCTTATTTCTTTCTCACACTCTAATAATCCCGGGTAGTGTTGTTGCTGTTTTTTGCACTTACCTGTCTCCTTTAGCTCGGCGAGTCCGAAAACTGGATATGGGTGGAGCTCCCGCCCAGGAAGACAGGAAGTGAAGTTTTTAGTCCTGCCTCCCTGGGCACGTGATGGTAAAACCCACAGTTGCAAGATGCCTTCGATCCCAGAACAGAAGGAGCCCTCATGTAAGTAAACAAGGCTCTGTTCACCACCGTATCTGGTTTAAACTGGACTGCCAGCCATGCAAAGTAGCTGCACATGCTTAGTTAGCATACCAGCTCAACACTGGGCCTGGCAGGCTAGGCACCTGTGGTTGGTCTGCACGGGTGGTAGCATGGTCCCCCCGATCAGGCCTTCTGATTCAGATAGTTCCTGAAGTTCACAAGCAGAGCATGAAGGTGATGAAGGCCTTCCATGTGGATCCTTCCCAGCAGCAGGTTCTGAATTTGAGATTCTGTTTAAATAATATAGCTAATGTTTGTTGTCAAGTTAATGAGCCTGCAAGGAATCATGCATGAGCCTGAATGAATGAAAATAAATTGGGAGTTTCCCTCCTTCCCTCAACGATGTGAAAGTGCTGAGTGCCAGTACTAGGTGATAACTTGTTCCCCTTCTGGGTTCCTAGCCACAAGTGACATCAAGTCTTCACACAATGCCATTTTGCCAGTCCCCACCCCTCCCCAAATTCTCCTGCATGGAGCTCAGCTGGCATCTCTACTGCAGAGTTGCCAAGCTCCAGGTGGGCCTGATACTCTGCAGCCTAAGGCCATATCGTAGGTCTCTTATGCATGGCTGTTTCACTTGCCGTCACCCCTCCAGCGGCTTCGGGTCTTTGTGTTGATGATGCATGCCATTTCCGACTGCCAGAGGTCGCCTCACTCTCCCCTTGCATTTGTCTGCATTTTGCCCACGTTTTCAGAGACCTGTTTTATCTTGAATTTGAAAATGCAGACAAACCCGGGGAAAGGCAGGGGGAGAGCGAGGCGACCTCTGACGGTCAGAAACGGCATGAATAATCAACACAAAGTCCCGAAGTCGTCGGAGGGATGATGGCCAGTGAAACTGCCATGCATAAAAGACCTTTGTTACCTGATGGCTCTGGCTGCTGAGTGGGAGCGTGTTAGTCATATGTCTGAGTAGTACAGCCTTCAGAGTGTTCTTACCTCTTCCATTCTGTATGGAAGGGTTGGAGGTGGGTGGCAGTTGGAGCTGGGTGTGCAGCCCTCACCATAATTTTATGCCATCGCCCTCCATTCAGTTTCAAACAGCTGGAAAATGTTGGGGGTGGGGAAGGAAAGTGCAAATAAATAGGAACAGAAGAAGCACATTTTCTCTGATTTGCAATTCATCTCTAGACTCTTTTGGCTTACTAACCTGGGAAGGAATAAGAGTTGAGGAGTGTGTTCTCATAGCTTGCATCTCTAATGCTAATCTCTTTTCCCAGGACTACATAAATTATCAAGAGTTCAGTCAGCCTATTTGTTCCCCTCTGCTTCCTTTTGTGTTGTTTAAAGCAGATGCTCAACTGCCCTCAATATTGCATGCCCCATGAAGGGCAATGAGCAAGCTGTGTCAGATTGTTCTTTGGGCACCTCCTTCCTTTTTCCCCATCCTTCCAAATCAATATTTCTGTACATACCTGGGGAGTTCCATCATGATGTGTGCCTTTGTGTGACTCTGTTTTACTTCCCTATAGCTATTTGATACTAGACAAGTTGGGGGGCTTGTTTGGACTCACATGGAATCAATTATTGGGGAAATTGCCCTCCTAACATAATAGCTGAAGACTGCTGAGCTCGGGGATGGGAACAGTATTTATTGTGCAAAAGTCAGGAGTAGGCAGCAAACGCAGCTGTGCCTTCAGCAAATACTGATGTGAACATAACAGAGGCTGAACTTCTAGTCCCTTGATTAGATCACCAGCAAGTCACTCAGTACAGAAAAGAAGATCCAGCATATGCCGTCATTCAGTTGTTGAATCCACCATTGCTGTACTGCTTTTCCATTGCACTCAGACCCTAAAGTCTAATTGATTTTGGTATCTTTTGTTTGAAGGTAATAAATTATCACTCTTATTTCCTGGAACTAAAAAGCGCAATTGTTGGGTAATCGTTCTGTCTGGATATCTGGGTATGTTTAGCCTGAAGAGGAGAAGATTGAGAGGGGATATGATAACCATCTTCAATTACTTGAAGGGCTGTCATATAGAGGATGGTGCCGAGATGTTTTCTGTTGCCCCAGAAGGTCGGACCAGAACCAACGAGATGGAATTAAATCAAAAGAGTTTCCATCTAGACATTAGGAAGAATTTTCTAACAGTCAGAGCGGTTCCTCAGTGGAACAGGCTTCCTCCGGAGGTGGTAAGTGCTCCTTCCCTGGAGGCTTTTAAGCAGAGGCTAGATGGCCATTTGTCTGCAATGCTGATTCTATGACCTTAGGCAGTTCATGGGAGGTAGGGCATTTTGGCCATCTTCTGGGCATGAAGTAGGGGTCACTGGGGGTGTGGGGGGGAGGTAGTTGTGAAATTCCTGCATTGTGCAGGGGGTTGGACTAGATGACCCTGGAGATCCCTTCCAACTTTGATTCTATGATCTTTTTTTCCCCTTTGATCAGCATTTTCTTAATCCTGTGTTCTCATTCCCTTCTGTTCTTTCTGAGATGGGGAGCTGGTGGGACACTGAAAAGTGTCCTAAGTGAGCAAAGATGAAACTTGGTCTTTCAGTGCGTTGTTGTTGCACCCCAGGCCAGACACAAACACACACCTCATATAGGCTGCATTGCAATGGCATCATGAAGGAAACTGGTGCATCTTAAGTACAACTGAAAATTCAGATATGGGTTGTCTTTTTGTCTTTGGCAAGGCTCTCATGGTGCTCATGTGACTTTCAAAGATTTATCATGTCCTTCATAACAAGAAAAGTATGAAAGATACTTTCCTCCTCACGTAGTTTTATTTTTCATTGCATATTATATTTTTACTTAGCCTTCATTGATTTTCTTTTGCAAAGGTTATTACCATCCATAAGATATCAGGAGAACTGGATATAACTCTAAATTATGTGTTAATTTCTTTAGAAAATGATGCTTTGACTTTCCATTAGACAGAGAGCCCAGTGTGTGGGTGTAGGAGAGACACTGAAGTCAGTGAATAAGTAAATGAGTTTTTAGCCCTTCACTGAGCAACTAAGGCTGCAGTCTTCCTCTAGCCCACCCTTCCATCACAGCCATTTCTAGAGCATGAAATAGTTATAAGGATTGACTATCATCCAGAGGACTCAGGACAAAAGAACAAATACTTGTGCATGCTGGTGATGCACAAGTCCTTTTATGGACTTCTGCTCAGTAAGCCAAATTTTGCCTTTAGGGAGTGCCTGGGGATTTTGGATGTGCACTCAGAAAAAGCGTCTTTGGGGGTACCATTACTGCACGTGTAAGAGGATCTATGGGACCTAGTAATTGGAACTGGCTCAGAGGTAGAGCCTCTGCTTGGCATGCAGAAGGTCCCAGGTTCAATCCCCGGCATCTCCAGTAAAAGGGACTAGGCAAGTAGGTGGTGTGAAAGACCTCTGCCTGAGACCCTGGAGAGCCTCTTCTGGTCAGAGTAGACAATACTGACTTTGATGGACCAAGGGTCAGGTTCAGTATAAGGCAGCTTCATGTGTTCATACGTTCAACTCAAACTGCAGTGTGTGGGTTTGTTGTTCTTTTCTCCCATTTTTTCATTTTCTATTGAAGTCCTCTGGGGATTTTGCAAAGTGTTTTCACTTCCTTGTAAGCAGTCAGCAGCTGCATTCCATCCATTCTAACACGTGGCTGCCTTATGAGTCAAAAGGCTTTTAGGGGTGATGCAGAGAAAAGTTGTCCTTTGCCTCATTCATATCTGTTCCCATTTCTGGGCCACATAATGGCACTATGTGACGTGGCAAAAGATCATCAGCTAACAATTGTACTACTTGGCATAGTTCCCCTATCCTTTTCTTACACCTGTGCAATGTTCTGACCAGATCGTTACAGTGCAACAGCGGGGTGGGGGGGGGGATTGTGGTGCAGCACTGAAGCATCAGTCATTATGTATAATCCTAAGCACTTTTTGCTTAGTCCAGCAAATGGTGGGATGCTGCTGTTTAAAACAGATCACAAAATAATCAGCCCTGCACAGTTCTTGCTCTGTCGGTATTTGATCAGCTCTTCTGGATCATTTGAGGCCTGTTGAAATATTTTCAGCGTTAAGAGTTTACTTGATACTCAGTTTATGTATAACTTGGTGTTTTCCTCTATATTCTCTAAATGTTTCTTCAGTGATTTCCAAAACTGAACAAAATCCAACTAATGGACGAAGAAACAGTATATTTGTGTACCAGCAAGATGTAGATATCACAAATGAATGTGAACTTCCGTGTGGGGTTAAAAAAAAAGGCAAGACAAAGTTAAATCATACAAGGTGTTGGTTATATTAATTTCTAAGCTAAATTTGTATGGTGATAGCCTGAGCACTTGAATATCCATTTTAAAAGATAGTTTTGAATTAACTGATGTTGGGGGTTACCGCACTTTGTATTCCCAGCGATGTATTAAGAGTTTGAAAATGTTATAAAAACATCGCTTTAAAAGGGTTTTTGGGTACCACAGCTAATAAATGGTTGGAAGACGTCTTCACAACTAAAGGGGCCAAACAAAGTGCGAACATTATTTTTTATAACGTTTTCAAACTCTTAATACATCGCTGGGAATACATAGAAAGTGCAAACAGTATTTTTTATAACATTTTCAAACTCTTAATACATCGCTGGGAATACCAAGTGCGGTAACAGCCTCTGTCTTGTATTATGTCATGACTTTGTCCCAGCTTTTCCACAAAAGGTAATTTAGTACACACAATGCAAGTGCTCAATGTCTATCATTTATCTGAATATAATAAAAAATTAAAAGCAAAAACAAATTGGATGCTTTCTGCTGATTTTAATTTCTCTTCTTACCCTTTGTAGATATTCAATTCTTTGCCTGCTTAACTTGATCATCTTAATTGATGTATTTCCTTTGATGGGGAAAATAAAATAATCTCTACCGCAGTAGCAGAGAGTGAATGTTTTGAGCAGGTTGTGTTGCCAAGGGTAACTCACCATTGACCTTATGACGTGGCTTTGATGTTGCTATTGAGCTCTTTCATCTGTCTACAGTAACCTCAGACGAAAGCAACAGAACTTGGGGAAGAAGCACAGCTTGTCATCAGGAGGAATTCGAAGAAATTAAGAGAAGCTTTAAAAAGAAAGGCTGCACTTGGGGGCCAAATTCGGTTCAAACAAAAGAGCGAGCAGATTGTAAAGAGAGGTATGGCGATTGTGTGTCATGGGAAATATGATACAAACTTGGTATTACAATAACATAGGCAAATGCCTTTGAGTAGCCTAGCTGTGGATACTGGAATCAACAGAGCCTAATAGAGCCAGTGTGGTGTGGTTTTTAAGAGTGGTGGTTTGGAGCGGTGGACCCAAATCTGGAGAACCGGGTTTGATTCCCCACTCCTTCACATGAGAGGTGGATGCTAATCTGGTGAACTGGATTTGTTTCCCCACTCCTCCACATAAAGCCAGCTGGGTGACCTTGGGGTAGTCACAGCTCTCTTCGAACTCTCCAGTCCCACCTACCTCACAGGGTTGAGGGGAAGGGAAGGTGATTGTAAGCCAGTTTGATTCTCCCTTAAGTGGTAGAGAAAGTCGGGATATAAAAACCAACTCTTCTTCTTCTAATAGATTAACTGATCAAGTGTGCAATAACAGATATAGTTTGTGTCAGTCAGGACACAGGGTCTTATTCCAAGACCCTGAAAGACTGGACAATTCTACCAACTATTTTGTCAGATTGCACAGAGAAGCCATTGAAATTCATAAACATCAGCACAACTTTAACAGAAAAGAAGATAGTTTAAGAATGAATAAGGCTTGGCTTCCTGTCCTGAAAACCTCCAGACTAACTAAGACTACAGTCCACAATAGCCATGCAGATTAGCTTTGGATTTCACACATTAACAGATCACTTCAGGATACAATGGTTCCATATTAACATACCACACCCTCATTAGCACATTATCTTGATACTTACAGGACAATGATTAGCACATTACCTTTGATACTTTTTGCAGGACAATGATACAGCTCAAACCCAACCCCATTCTGACTATATATTACTCTTCCTACACACTTGACACTGAGAGACACTGTCCCTCAGTGTTACTCCTCTGAAGATGCCTGCCACAGCTGCTGGCGGAACGTCAGGAAAGAAAATACCAAGACCACGGTCACACAGCCCGGATAACCTACAAGAACCAATTGTGCATTTCAGTTTTCATGTCAAAATATACATGTTTGAGGGAGAACTTTTAACTGAATGGTTATGCAGATTGCATGACAACTACAATTGAGTTTATCTCCTTCTGTTCAAATCTTGGACCAATTACAGGCCAAGCTGAGCAGTATAAAAACACATAAAGGCTGAGTGAGTGAAGCTGGTATTGGATTGTCATCAGTCACTTGTCAGACCTCAGTACCTCGTTGTGTTCCTTGCATAAGGGACTTCACTCCAGACGTAGTCGCGAGTTTAAAGTTTTATTAAGAAAGCCAGCAAGTTCAGCAAGTCATAGAAACTTAAGGCTAGAATACAGACATGGGGAAATACTGGTACATTTATAGGGTACATACAATGGGGTTGATTAGTTCAGGGTATAATACAAAAGAACGAGGAGTGGCAGAGTTGTCTTGATAGTTCAGATACAAGGAAACAATATGGAAGTTAACAGCCAGTAACTACTTAAGAAAACGCATACAAGAAATTAATGCGTGCAATAGCTAGATGATCTCCAGGGCTCCCAGGCATTGTTCCGCGGGACCTGGTATCATACTAGCGATTACTCGGGCGGGTCTCCATTGTGGTGCAGATGCCGGGCGGGGGACAGAGTGCAAACAGGGGAGGACGGAGCGAACTAAAAATCCATTTTGTTTATGTAAGGAACCATCTTGTCTTATCCGGGGTTGCCAGAAAGCCTTAGCTGACATCACATGAGCCAGACAGATGGGCTTACAGAGAGATGTCTTGTTCTAATAGTAAGCAAACAGTGTACAGGCCTGGGCTGAGAGCCTTGGCGTAACAGGTACCCTACATTTAGGAGCTGTTGCTTGTTTTAAAGTACTCCATCACACTCTTCCTGCTTGTTAAATTTTTCACTCATAAGGAGAGTTTGATGTGGGAGTGCCTTAAAGCAAGCAATCTGCTCTGCTTTGCCTACTCTGGCTGGCTTTGTACAGGAATCAAACAGCAAGGCAAGTTAGGGGAGCACATTGCAGTATATAAGTGCTCAATCAGATAAGACCTTCCTGTGTATTAAGAAGTCTGTAAATTGCTCCAAACTGTCTGCCACTCAGATGACACCAGGAATTAATTGGGGAAATCAGACATAGTTATATCCACTGTCCACTGAGCATTTAAAGATGTTTGGTTGATTTGATTGAGACTTGAACAACAAAATGCTTCTATTCAGTTTTTAGGTGGCTAATGCATCTGCATCTTTCCCCCTGTGATTTGTTATTGCTGATCTGCCCTGTTTGCACGGATGTAGTGAATGGGAGTAAGCAGCTTGAACATATTTAGTACAGAAGAGGAAAGCTCAGAAGTATATCCTTACCTGAAAACTTCTATGGATTTCTGAAATGCAAGCTTACTAATTACTGTGGCTTTATGGCTCAGAAGTAAAAGGATGCAAGGAGATTAAAAGTCTAGAGATGACTCAGAGTAGCTCAGATTTATCCTTAACAAAGTGCATCTGCTTTGTTGAATAGGGCATAAATTGACAATCATCAGTGACTGTAAAGGCCTGTAGCTTAAGGTCAAACTAGACATCATGGAGGTCATGGGTTTTGTTGCCCCTGAGACCCTCAACCCCTGGGGACCCCCATTTTTGTCATTGTTTGTTCTCCTTTTGTATGCGTGTGCACCTCAGTGTGGGCCTAGGATTGATAAAAGAAGCCTGAATTAGTGATATCAACGGGCAGTGAGTCATGCCAAAGGAGGAAAGGAATGCAGGGCAGCTCCTCTATCAGTCATGGGAAAGCCCACCCTAAGGGATTCAGTCGAGGGCTATTTTCCCCGAGGACACTGGAGCCTCGTCCTAGATAATTTGATCTCAACTACAACCCACATTTCCAAAACAATAAGCAACGGGCCAATTCCAGCAATTTACTCAGTATCTAAATGACCAGCCTAGGAAAGGCTGCAGATGGCTAGCCGGTCAAGGCTGGTAAAACGCACACCTGGCCACGGCTGCCACCTGCTAATCCAGCAGTGGGCTTGGGTCCAAGGGCATGACAGAACTATGGACCTGCTCCTTCAAGGAGAGTGCAGCCCCACTCAGAATGGGTGGCTCACCTTAAAGTCCAGGTCAGACTTTCTGCTCACCAGTAGCACTTCTGTCTTGTCAGGATTACACTTAGCCCACATCCACTCCAAAACTACCTCTAGGCACCTGTTCAGAGTTTCTAAAGCCTCCTTGGGATCTGCTAGAGGTGCGAGATAGATTGTCTATGCTAGAAGGGGTTTAAACCTCCCTGTACAGATTTGCTATAAAAACAGGCTTCTCAATGTGGCTATAATTTGCCTTTAAGATTAATAGCGGTCTTAATAGCGATAAACGTCACTCTGTTTATTGATGTATGATCACAGATCTGATGACTGTAGACTAATAGAGACCATATAGGTCAGTGATGGTGAACCTTTTAGAGACCGAGTGCCCAAACTGCAACCCAAAACCCACTTATTTATCGCAAAGTGCCAACACGGCAATTTAACCTGAATACTGAGGTTTTAGTTTAGAAAAAACAACTCATATATTAACATCTTTTGTCTTAAAAGAAAAACACAATAACTGAGCTTTCAATGATACAAACAAATTTTTATTGAAAGGTAAAAGTTTGCATTTGGCATGCTTTTGAATAATTAATGTGATTTTTGCTGTTGTATGCATGCTGATAATTTGTCTAACCTTGGCTCATACTTTGTAAGTTTGAGATCAACACATGCAGCACTCAGGTCATCTGTTAGTCTGTTTCTGGTGTCAGATTTGATATAATTCAAAGCTGAAAACAGCTGCTCACAAGCATAAGATGATCCAAACAAAGTAAGGAAAGCCATCCCAAGTGCTTCCATTGACTTAAAACTATATGGCAGAGAATTCCACACTTTAAGGATTTCATTTTCAGAACTAACTGTGCTGTCCTTTGTCATCCCTTCTATCTTCTCAAGTGTTTCACGCAGGTCATAGAATTTATTTTTCCAGATAGAGCTTTCTTGAAATTCTAATAGTTCCATTTCTAGATTTCCTAAATCTAACCAGTGTAAGTAGGAAAGATCAAGTTCTTCCGATTTGGCTTTATCTGGAGAAATAAGAAAACACAGGGCTGTCTCCATCTTACGGAACTGTAAAAATCTGTTACTAAAATTCACCTTTGCACCTGCTATAATGCTAGAAAATTCCTTGTACATTTCCTGATGGCTTGTAGGATTGTCTGCAAATGTTGTAGAATTTTCTAAATGCATTTTTAGATTTGGAAAATATTTCAGCTGCCCACTTTCAAGGTCTCTTTCAAAAACCTGCAGTTTTCTCTCAATATGTGGACAAACCCATGAGATCTCAGTTTTCCCTGCCGCATGTGACAGGGGAGAGAGGAAGCGCTCCCATTGGGCTGCTGGGCAGAGGGGCGGGTGATGTAAGAAATGCCCTCAGGCGCGTGGAGAGGGGGAGGGGAGCAGCCCAGCCCGCGTCCCTCTGGCTTTCTAGTAACGAACTCAGGCGAACTCTGTGTTGGGGCGACAGCGCGCGTGCCCACAGAGAGGGCTCTGAGTGCTCCCTCTGGCACGCGTGCCAAGGGTTCGCCACCACTGAAGGTATAACCTATGATCTATCATGCTTGTCCGTTAGCTATTAACATCTATCAAGGAATTTAAAAAAAAAAAGGTTATTATGGGTATCCTTAACTGTCTTCTACAGCAGGCTTGGACACATTATCAGGATGCCTGATTAACATTTGTTTACTATATAGAATGGTAGGCTTTCTCAGGTCAGTGGTGTTTCTGTTAAATCTTTTGACAGATCCAGATTAAAGGACATGGGTTCTTGTGAAATCTGGCAGTTAGTTAAATTGGATGCTTTGTGCTGTGACTGAAGCTTTTCTAAAATATCACATACAATGTAAAGCATCTTATGAATTTGACACATAGCCAGAGTAGATTTTGCTGCTCTTTGAAAATGGTCAAGGGTATTCCTTCATGCTTGCATTTGTTGCCCATTCTGTTCCAAAAGTATTCTAATTATCATCTGAGAGGGAATCTTTCAAGTAGTTGCATTTTTTTTCTTCCACAGCAGATTTAATAGGACAAGTTCAAATCAAATCAAATCAGACCTTTATTGGCATAAATCTTTTAAATACTATATTCAATTATTAAAATACAATCTTTGAACAGTAAGATACCAATAACCTCTGTTGTAAAATCCTGTATGCTTTTGTATTCGGGTATAGAGGCATTGGTTTTTGTTTATTATTAAAAACTAGAAACAAATACACCTAAAACCCAATAGTAATGGGGGGGGGGGACTTGCTGTGACACTACAATAAATCTGGTACTGAAGCAAACATCAAAACATGTCCTGTCATACAGGAAAAAATCTTCTCTGTTATTCATGTTCTTAATTGCACAGTATGAACATGCTGTCAATATTTAAAAAAAAAAATTCTGATAAAAGAGTTTCTCTGATTTCAGAATAAGACCGCTCTCAGACGGCAGCAGTCCTTGGTCAACACTTTTGATGAAGAATCAGAAAGGTGTTCCTTTAGCCTCTTTGTTCATGGACCAAGGTTAGTACTATATAGCAGAGTACTACAGCAGGAGGGGCTGTTTCTCAGGATCCAGCGGCACAAATGTCATTGCGTTTGAATATTTGCCATAGATTAGAGGCTTCCAGTGGCTTGGATCCAGACTAACATTTCGGTGGGTGCCAGGATTTCCTCCCACAGAGTGTGATTTCCCCCACCCCACCAGCGGCGGCCCAAAAACACCCTGTTCCTGGAGACCACCAGGAACATGATTTCTGGAGACATTTCAGGCTTCCAGGAGACTGGAAGCTGCTCTGCCAGCTGAAATTGTTGCACCTGCAGAAACGCTAATATGGAGCCAAGCCGGTTAAGACTGTTCAGCCCTTTGCAGATCACACTGGCTGCAAACATTCCTTCTGGAATGTAATCTGAGGTCAAGGCAGAGGGGAGAAATTCTACACAGGATAATGAAGTATAAGTAGCTTTTTTTTTTTTACTTCCCATGCAAACTGACACAAGACAATAAGATGGATATTCCAGGAACCGTGCTTCAGCATTCTCACTAACGTTGGTGATTTCTATCAGTCAAGGAGGCAAGACTTGGCTATTAATTTCCTGTTTCCACTGGTGGGGGCCATCCACTCTTCAGTTCATTTCCAGCTTAGAATAGGAGTGTGGGCTTGTTCAGGAGCTCTACTGTCCAAAATCTCCCTTTCAGCCTTCTTTTTGCCTCCTGTATCTTTTCCTTCTTCTTTGGCTTTTGTTCTGCTAATCCCTCCACTGTACTTCCAGAGGTATCGTAGGCGCACAGCGTTTGCTGTAGACCACCCTAGGGTCCCTCGGTATCTGCCTCAAGTTCTCCCTGAAATTGCCAGGTGACTGTGACAAATGATGGCTGAAGAATTTACGTGACTGCAAAACAGCAATCTTGAGACGCTCACTAGAGGGTGCAAGAGACTTGGCTCATCAGCTCATCCTTCCAACCCAGTCCCCACCAGTGGAAACAGAAAAAAACCCCACCAGTGGAAACAGGAAATTGATATCTAAGTCCTGTCTCCTTGACTCGTTGGTGGGAGTCACCCATTTTAAGATGCCCTCCCTAGCTCAGAATAGAAGGAACTTTCACAGTACGCATCCAATGTTCCTTTCCCCCCGATATCTGTTGTCATTTTCAGTGGCTTAATAAGAGCCACTCCTAGCAACTGCTACGGTAGCTGAGACAATGGTTCCTGAAGTTTGAGTGGTTAGAAAGCCTAGAAGAGGAATGGTACTTGCCCATAGCTGCGTAGGTCTGCTATGAGATTTAAGAAGGCCCATATTCAGAGACAAATCGTTGTCATTGCCAACTTGGGAGCTGTGCCTCTATATACTGTGGTTACATGTTTTATTTAATATGGAATCCAGCCCCAAAGCTGTTAATTAAAATAGAAAAAAATTCACAAAGGGACAAGTACCAATGCAAAAATCCCAAGAAATTTACCATCAAGCTATTTGAAGAAGTGTAGTAAATCTCAAAAAGTATTAATTACCTTGCTTGCTTGTACTGGTTAAAATTTCCACTTGCCTCATGACATAAATTTTGCATGGCATATGGCAACTTCTTTTTGTTGTTGAAGCTAACATCTGAACAAATGTTTTGTCTCTACAGAGCAGAAGCTTTCCCCTGAAGGCCTGGATGCTAAGCGGCCAAAACAATTA
Organism: Euleptes europaea; assembly: GCF_029931775.1. Lineage (NCBI taxonomy): Eukaryota > Metazoa > Chordata > Lepidosauria > Squamata > Sphaerodactylidae > Euleptes > Euleptes europaea. The sequence goes on from NC_079318.1 coordinate 25,414,462, forward strand.
AAATTGCCAAATCAGGCCTATATTGACCTACCTCTCGGGAAGGATGAAAAAGGACTCAATTCTGCAGAACAGGAGAGCTTCGAAGAAGGAAATTCAGCAAGTTCAACAAATAGCACTCCACAGATGACACCTACCAACAGTCTCAGTAGAACGCTGCAGAAGAAGAAAACTGACTCTGTGTTATATGGATGTACTGTCCTCCTTGCGTCTGTAGCTCTGGGCTTGGATATTAGGGAGCTGAACAGGCCGCAGGTTCCAGAGGAAGTGTTGCCTAGGGAAGAAAAGAAGAAACGTGATGGACTGTTTCAGCGAGCTTCCAAGTTTCGTCGAAGTGCAAGCCCTTTAAGGTTGCATTCCAAAAAAGAAGAAATGCACATCCCTTCAGTAAGCCCGTCTGCAAGCACTGTGAATCTTTTGTCTTTATCTTCTGCTTCCACTAAGTGCCTGCTCCAGTCTGACTGTGAAGATGCTACTGCAAGGACACTGCCCAGTGACAGAGACAGTCCTATTAAATGTTTGGTGGCAGAAAGCCCTGTAAGTAGAAAAGAACAAATTGTTCCTGCTACTGATTCTAACTTGCCATGTCCTGCTCTTCTTGTGAAACAAGAATCCCAATGTACAGCAAAAGTCTCTTCCTCTAAAGTGAGAGTTATGGGGCACAGAAGGACCGTGTCGGATGGAAATCCGTGTCATGCCACGAGTGAGTAGAACCAAGTGTCCAATTTCATATATTCGTTACGGATCAAAAATGACCAGGAAGCTATGGGGTAATTAAAGGAATAATGGAGGTGGTATATGGAAATGTTGTCTGGACCATCAATGAGGAAGTGAGGAGCATGTACCACCAAAATTCAGGCAATTCTTGCTGTACAGAGTAAAAGAAAGAGTAAGCACAGTTATGTTTATCCCAAATTATTAAATACAGAAGCCACAGTTCTTAAATACGAACATGTGCCTCAGGCCTTTTGCAGTCCAAAGTTCACATTTTATATACAGCTTCCTGGACTGCTACAACCATGAACCATTCTCTTCTGCATTGCACCCAGGATGCATGTACCATTTTCTCGCATTCTTGGATGTAAGGAATTGCAGGGATTTAGGACAATCAAGTATGTTTATTTATCACTTTCTCTCCAGAAGCTGTTCAGCTGGTGTTAGTCTGCTTTAAGTTGAATAATAGTGGAAAGGATTTGAGTATTGTATAGACAAACATAATACAGGGATTGAGTCCCCCTGTGTTTTACCCTGTTTACCCTGTGTTTTACCCATTCCACATTATTTATCACACAAGAAAACAGCATGTAAGATGCCCTAGCTCCACTTTTCTGTCACAGCTCCTCAGGATTTTTTAAAAAGAAATTTGGTAATGTCTAGGGTTCTGTAGCTCATTAAGTTGGATTCTAAGAACTGTAGGAGTAACTCTACTCAAAAGAGTTGGGCTTTTCCACTTCCTCCTTGCTGCATTTTATTGCAGCCCCTCCTGCTAAAAACCACTCCTGGGGGTCAAGCGACCTTCTTGAATGCCATGGGATGTATTTCAGGGGCTTCAGATGAAGAGAGCATCTCTAGAAATGAGTATCTCTCCCCCTCCCCCTTGCACAAGCAAAGTACTTGCTGCTTGTTCAAGGGTCCCATGGGCCCCTTAGTCGTTGCCATAAGATGTATGACTGTTGTGATGTTCTGTTTATCCCTTTCTCACCCTACTAGCTAACGGTGTCCCTGAGGTTCTGCTCGTTTCGTCGCTCTTACAAAGAAACTTTTCCATCGACGCATCTCATGAAAAGCAAAGAACTGTCAGTATTATACCAAGACCTCGGCCTTCTTCTTTAAGAAGCAGGCTAGATCCTTGGCAGGCTGTTTCACAAAGTGTGAAGCCAAGCCCTTCTGAGACGGATCGCTTAGAGGGTGACGGAGGTTCCAAGGCTAACTCGCTAACCGACACCGAGGAGAGAACTAAATCCCATATGCCCTCATTACTTGATATCGATGTTGAGGGTCAGAACAGTGATTGTACGGTGCCTTTGTGCAGAATGAAGAGTAAATCATGCCGGCCGTCAATATATGAACTGGAGAAAGAATTTTTGTCTTAAGTGCCTTGAATTTTTTAAATGCCGTTTTAAAAGAAGTAAGGTTTAGACTTTTTTTAATGCAACCAGGGCAACTTTATGCTGCTTTTTCCTAAATTTAATAATCGAGACAACCGATGGTACACAAGACCAGCTAAAATATTAAATGTAGAAAGGATGTACAGGGGGTGGGACAATAGTTGCTCTGTGGTCATTGACAGTATTCTGAATTAACAGATACATGTCAGGTTTGGTGTATTTGTCACAATTTGAATTTATCTTTCTCTTCACGGTGTCAAAGACTTTTTAAATTCCAGTGTTGATCAGCTAAATCTTAAGGGCGGGGAGGGCGGGGTAAAAATGCAATAAAATAAATACAATAAAGTCCTTTTGCAGTGTAAATTGACATTTTGCCTGCTGATGGCTTGCAGGAGAAACACTGCTAGGAACTGTGGTTTTAGGATTTCTTAAAAAGACATTGAAAGTGTGTGATCTCATCTTTACAAGAGAAATAATAGTGACTACATTTGGAAACCTCAGCCTCAGATTTCAAACTGTGTGGTTTTAAGTCATAATAAGAACAGACACAATTTTGAATAGACACAAAGGCAGAAATTTATCCAAGTAATTTCTTATCATCCATCATAAGGTTACTTGGAAATATGCACATTTGAGATCACGATTTTTAAAATGAAGCTTCCTTTGATCAGGTAATCAGACATTATTTTTTTAAGTATTTAAGATCTTTAATAAGAAAACAGGCATGGATAAGTGTTTTATCGCAGATGAGAGTGCATTCTGGATTGCTTTTAGTACTGTTAATTTGATCACAATTCCTAAAATCAACGTATGAGTTTGTATATTTTTTGAGCAGGGGGGGGGGGAGAAAATTGAAACAAAGGGCATTTTTTCAAATTGTTCACTGAGCATAATATCTAGCATGTTGGCAAATGCTGTTATAGATATTGAAAAGGAGTCAATTATTGTTCTTGTTGCAGTCCGCCAATCATTATTTGAATTTCCTTGTCAGTATATAGTCTTAAAAGCTAAAGCCTTACAACCCTGGCTCAGTGTCAGTGAATGCACAGCAATTTAATTGTAACAATTACATTTTGACAAAGGTGCATTTGAAATTGATTGAGCAATTTAATTTAAAGCCTATGTTGGCTACTTAAGTCACAGTATTTGTTTTCACTGAATTCTTGAAGGCATTTTTAAGATATCATCATAAAAAGGTAAAACTAGTGGGTTTTCTGAAGTTGTGGCTCATGTAAATTAAAAGTTGTTCATAATTGCCATTTTGATAGATTTCCATATGCTGTAGAAATGAATTTGTCCACAAATGAATCATTAATTTTCTACATGTCTCTGTTTTCTTTTCTTTTTTAAGGATGTTATTTTGAAATGTGTTGGCCAGGATCCAAACAATCAGTGCAAAGTGAAAAGCTTGGGGGGGCATATTTTGCTTATTTTGCTTTCTGACTGTAGTTCTTTGCACTGCATATAATCCAAAGGATCCCCCAACCTTTAGGATTAGTTTTTCAGGGAGTGGGAAGACTGGTAGTGGGACCGTAAGAAATGCTATGTTGCATGGCAAAAAGATATAACCCTGTGGATTCCACCCTTTGTTCCTGTAATTAAATATAAAAAGTTAGATTATGTGTTGTCCATCACTTGGATTGCATTCTGTGTTCAGTTAAGATTCACGGGCAAGGGTCTTGTTAATTTTCATGAATTGGAATTGCAGTAGCACATAATGTTCTCCTGATGGTAATTTGTACACAAGGTGAATAATCTTCCCAGGAAGAATGGAAGAAGAAGTAATTATGCACATTTCTTTGGACTTAAAGTAATATTCCTACCCAGTTTTTTTTAAAGGCACACTGATGTCTAGTTGTAATTTGAGTGGTCTTTGTACAACTGTTTATGACTAAGTTATTGTTTTTTAATTTACCTCTCTTTTTCCTCAGTGCTTTTTATAAGTTTCTTCTGTTTCTTTTTGATGTCAACTACTTTGTGTGTGTGTAAAGTGCCGTCAAGTCGCAGCTGACTTATGGCGACCCCTTTTTGGGGTTTTCATGGCAAGAGACTAACAGAGGTGGTTTGCCAGTGCCTTCCTCTGCACAGCAGCCCTGGACTTCCTTGGTGGTCTCCCATTACAGTACTATAAAATGTTGTCCCTTTAAATGATATGCAATCCGAATTTTAGAGTTTTATCATTTGAAAACTTGGATGGTTGGTTCTTTAGTTGAAAGGTGGGCACACTGGTGTATAGGAAAGTATGTTTAATTTTGGAAAGATGTGGGGGGGGGAAACCCTGAGAAAAAAATCTATTATAATTTTACATCTGGGATTTGGCAAGGAAATGTTTACCATGTTTGCTGATTTTCAGATAGTACATTACCGGTTCAGGATTCAAATCCTTGGGGTGCGGGGAGGGAGACTGCAATTTCAGGACTGTTATTTTCAATGGGGAACAAATTCAAGGGTCAGAGGCAGCTGTTTTTAAAGATAATGGCACTAAATTTCCACAGAACGTAGTTCACTCTTTAAGTTTCAAGCTGAATAGACAAAAGATTCCCAAAGTAGGTGCCTCTTGACGCAAGGACACTTCTCTCCACTGATTGCTGTGGGTGGGAAACAGTGGCAGCCCAACAGGAGAACACCAGCCTCTTAAAAAATGTCTTGTATGCATCCATTCGTTATGTGATCTTACAGTGACTGACAATTTAAAAAAATTACCTTTTGCTGAAAACTCTAAGAAAGATTTCCTTTACAGAAACCTCCCTCCAAACCTGCGGTCTTTGAAAATAGTTCAAATTCTGTAACCTCATGGTTAGATTGCTACAGCGTGTTCTATGTAGGGGTGCCCTTGAAGACATCCCAGGAACTACAACCAGTCCAGCGTGTGGCAGCCTGACAGTTGCCGGGACTAGCCATCGGGACCATATATTGCCCATTTTGAAACAGCTTCATTGACTGCTTCCAAGTTCAATTCAAAGTGCTGGTTATGACTCTTAAAGGCCTTCATGGCCTAGGGCCCATATATTTGGAGGATTGTCTCTTTCGATATGTCCCTGTGTGCCAGCTATGGTTATCAGGCAGCCATCTGTTGCCTATTCCACCACTTAGGTTGGCCCCAGACCCCGGCCTTTTCCATCGTGGCTCCAGCTCTGTGGAATGTGCTCCCTGAAGAAGTGAGGGACCCACCTCCTCGGAGGTCTTCAAGAAGCTACAAGATTTGTTTGTTTGCCAGGGTTTTGAAGAGAGGATGAATTGGTAGGCATCTTTTAAGTGGAGGAGGGGGAAGAGATTTGGGATTTATTTTATTTTTACTTTTAAACAAAAAAAATTTAGCTATTATTTTAAGCTGCCTTGAATCACGAGGAAAGGTGGAATATAAATGTAAGTTTTGGTACTTATCTTTAAAGCTCTAAACGGGCTGGGACCATTGTTTCTATGGGTCTGCCTCTCCTGATACACCGCCTCAGAGATTGCTATGCTTGTCTGAAAATATCTGGCAACCAGTTGAAGCTGGTAAAAGGCACTCCTGCCACCTGCTTATCCAGCTTCCACTTGCTTATCCAACATAAGTTTGGGTCCAAGAGTACCCCCAGAATACAGGCCTAGTCCTTCAAGGGGAATGCAACCCCATCCAGAATGGGTGACACCTTAAATCCTAGGTCAGATCTTACACTCTCCAGCAGCGCTTCCATCTTGTTGGGATTAAGCTTCAGTTTATTAGCCCGCATCCACTCCAAAAGTGCCTCCAGGCACCGATTCCGGGTTTCTACAGCCTCCCTGGGATCAGCAGAAGCATGAGATAGAGCTGAGTGTCATTCACAGCCCATCCCAACTCCAGATGACCTCATCCAGCAGTTTCCTGTAGATGTTAAAGAGCGTAGGGGACAAGATGGAACCTTGCAGGACCCCATGGACCAAAGGCCAAGGGGCTGAGCAGCAGTCCCCCAGCACCTTCTGAAACCTACCCTCCAGTTAGGACCAGGACCACCACGGAATGGAGCCTCCCAATCCCAGCCTAGATAGGCTGTCCAGAATGCCACCATGATTGATGGTATTGAAAGCTGCTGAGATATCTTGGAGTATGTACAGAGCCACACTCCCTCTGTCTCCCAACACAAGTAATCTACCAGGACAACCAAAGCTGTTTCAGTCCCATAACCAGCCCTAAACCCAGATTGGAAGGGTTCTAAACAATTTGCCTCATCCAGGAAAGCTTGAAGTTGTCCAGCCACCCCTGTTCAATCACCTTGCTCAAGAATGGAATATTTCAGACTGGTCAATAATGAGTATGCCCTAGAGGTGCCCCAGCAATAGCTGGTGAATCCCTTTTTAAACAACCTGGTGGTATTTTTTCTTCAGTAAATGAACTAAATTAAAAGTAGGTTTGCATGAGTAGCAGCTTTTGATAATCTCTTAGTGCCACTAGAGGGTGGTGGTGCTCTGTTTTAATTCTCACCATATTTATCACAGGTTTGTGATTTGATTGGTTACATTCCCATGCATTTGAGAATATTGGTAAAATTATGCCATATTTTTCTGTGAATTCAAATCTTGGATCCAAACCAGATGTCAAAATATGCCTTACTTCAAAGGTGATGAGACTTTTATCTTTTCTTTCAAAGGAGAATATATATGTGTGTGTGTGTGTCTATAAAGAACTAATAAAGGATCTCATAGTAGTAATAAACATTAAACAACTGCTTACTGAGTGCCCATGGCGTCCCCAGTTATATCATCTTCCAAATATCTATATGATTGTAAAAAAAGATACAATTATATAAATGAATCAATATATTATAGTGTTGCAAAATGATGTACATCAATAGACAAACAACTTTTCACTCCAAAAATCATAAAAGCATTTCCATTATTTAGAGAAATAAGCCCAGTTAGCCTGTCCATTCCTTACCCTAACTAATTCAGTCAATTTCAGTAATCTTGCCATCTCTCATACCTTATTTATCCAAAACTTTAGTCAAATATTTTGCACTCTTCGAATTCTGTGCAACTAACTTTCTTGCAGCAGAGTGGTAAGCTCTAGTACTGCAGCCAAAAGCTCTGCTCACGACCTGAGTTCGATCCCGACGGAAGTTGGTTTCAGGTAGCCGGCTCAAGGTTCACTCAGCCTTCCATCCTTCCGAGGTCGGTAAAATGAGTACCCAGCTTGCTGGGGTAAAGGGAAGATGACTGGGGAAGGCACTAGCAAACCAACCCGCAAACAAAGTCAGCCTTGGAAACGTCGGGGTGTGACGTCACCCCATGGATCAGGAATGACCTGGTGATTGCACAGGGGACCTTTACCTTTTAACTTTCTTGCAGCAGTACAAAATACCGTATCTCTATGAACTTTAGGAATATGTTCTAATAGAAATCCCAACAAAAGTCTCATTGCCTATTTTATACAAATCGCTGGACTAAGGGTGTTTAGACATAAAACCTACTGACTGTAGGCCAAGAAGCTTATGTAGCACTTTTAGCCAATCTGTTTTTCATTGTTCTTGCTTGGTATTGGTGTTGTACACTGTGTAAGTTGGACATAGCTCTTTCAGCCCTGTGTGTGTGTAAAGTGCCGTCAAGTCGCAGCCAACTTATGGCGACCCCTTACAGGGTTTTCATGGCAAGAGACGAACAGAGGTGGTTTGCTAGTGCCTTCCTCGGCACAGCAACCCTGCTATTCCTTGGTGGTCTCCCATCCAAATACTAACCAGGGCTGACCCTGCTTAGCTTCCGAGATCTGACGAGATTGGGCTGTACCATGCTGCCTTCCCTCCTCTTTCAGCCCTACACCCAACTAAAAAAGCACAAAAGCAACACATGCTTAACATTAACGAGACTTTCATCTTTACCAACTCCTCTAAGAGGCGTCAACAAACATTAAACAAAAAGGAAACAACCAGTTTTCATTTTCTCTGCCTCTGTCTTGCTGAACTCAAAGTCTTTGATTTGGTTCATTAAACTATGAAGCAGCTCTCATCTTTCTAGAGGTGTTAAAAGGTTACTAGCATGATTTAGTGGTTAAAGTGTCAGCACAGAATCTGGGAAACCCAGGTTTGAATCCCCAACCTTCCATGAACCTTGCTGGGTGACTTTCGGCCCAGTCACGCACTCTCAGCCTAACCTCCCTCACAGGGTTGTTGGGGAGAAAGGGAGATATAAATGATGTCAATAAATAAACAAAATCTCAGCTGATCAATTTCCCCCCCCCCCTGTATACCACTAAATCCATTGTGAAAGTTTCCCAGAAATAAAGCAATAGTACATCCTTGTTCTTGGGACTTTGGCTGCAATTATCAAAAGCATTTCAGGGTTTGAGGGTCTCCTGCCATTTTAGTCTAAGATATTACTGCTATATAGCTTTTATTGCTTTTCTTCCTCCCCTGGCTGCAGTAGATGAAAAATGATGTTTAGACTACCTTCACTGCAGTTCCAGTGAAAAGCACAGAGGCATGGAATAGGAGAAAGGCTACATAAGAAATCAGTTTCAGCCCAGGGATGCTGGTTCATCTCCTACATAAGAACGTAACAAAAGCCATGCTGGATCAGACCAAAGCCCATCAAGTCCAGCAGTCTTGTTCACACAGTGACCAACCAGGAAGTCCACAAACAAGACAACTGCAGCAGCATTATCCTGCCTGTGTTCCAAAGCACCTAATATAATAGGCATGCTCATCTGATCCTGGAGAGAATAGGTATGCATCATGACTAGTATCCATTTTGACTAGTAGCCATGAATAGCCCTCTCCTCCATGAACATGTCCGCTCCCCTCTTAAAGCCTTCCAAGTTGGCAGCCATCACCACATCCTGGGTCAGGGGGTTCCCCAATTTTACTATGTTGTATAAAGAAATACTTCCTTGTATCAGTTTTGAATGTGTCACCAGCTTCAGCAGATGACCCTGTGTTCTAGTATTATGAGAGAGGAACAAAAGCTTCTCCCTGTCCACTCTCTCCAAACCATGCATAATTTTATAGACCTCTATCATGTCTCCCCTTAACAGCCTTCTTTCCAAGCTATACAGCCCTGTTTAACCTCTCCTCATAGGGCAGTTGCTCTATCCCCCTGATCATTTTGGTTGCTCTTTTCTGCACCTTCTTAAACTCTAATTCCAGTGCAAAGCCATAGATAATTAACAGCACAATCCTAAGGAGTAGGATGAAGAGGCTCAGGGAGCAGACTGACCCTTACACCAGCATATCTCTGGGTTACACTGGCATAAGGGCCAGTAATGCCAGTGCAGGCCCCCAATGCAGCTGCCCCACTCTTGGGCGCTGGCACAGCTCTGCAGCAGCTGGCCATCAATGCAACTAAGGCACAGGCCTCTGTGCCAGCATGGTTGTGGGTGGTTCTGGGGGCATGGCCAGAGTTAGTTGGCTCCCTAAGACCTTTCAGCCTGGGAACACCCCCTGACCGAGGTGCAAAGTCATACCTTAGAAAACCATGGCATACCCGATAGGCATTGTGTGCGACCATCAAGTGCTCCCCCCAGAGCAGCAGCCATGCCCATCAGGACCCAAACAGCTCAGGATGCTGACGGTGCAACTAGAGGTGCCAACCTCCAGGTACTAGCTGGAGATCTCCTGCTATTACAATTGATCTCCAGCCGATAGAGATCAGTTTACCTGGAGAAAAATGGCAGCTTTGGCAATTGGACTCTATGGCGTTGAAGTCCCTCCCCTCCCCAAACCCTGCCCTCCTCAGGCCCCAACCCAAAAACCTCCTGCCGGTGGTGAAGAGGGACTTGGCAACCCTAGGTATGACCAATCAACTCCCTCCCATGACTGCCCAGTCCCCCCAAGCCCTACAAACCCCCCAGCCAGGATGCCAAGAGGACCAACTCTGTCCGTCCCTAAACATGGTCTCCTTGTTGTTTATAGCCATCAGCCATGGAGGGCATGCTGGGTCTGGAGAGTGCCAACTGAACAATAAATGGAGTTAGTGGTGCCATCTTATGCCATCATATTCCCTATTACTATGTATGGGTGTGAAAGCTGGACAATGAAGAAAGCTGACAGCAAGAAAGTAGACTCCTTTGAAATGTGGTGTTGGAGGAGAGTGTTACGGATACCATGGACCGCCAAAAAAACCAATCAGTGGGTTATAAATCAACTCAGGCCTGAACTGACCCTAGAAGCTAAAATGACTAAACTGAGGCTATCGTATTTTGGTCACATCATGAGATGACAAGAGTCACTGGAAAAGACAGTCATGCTAGGAAAAGTTGAGGGCAGCAGGAAAAGAGAAAGACCCAACAAGAGATGGATTGACTCAATAAAGGAAGCCACAGCCCTCAATTTGCAAGACCTGAGCAAGGCTGTCAAAGATAGGACATTGTGGAGGACATTGATTCATAGGGTTGCCATGAGTCGGAAGTGACTTGACAGCACTTAACACACACACATTGGTGTCAGGGCTGCACCAGAGGGGAATGGGTCATCTCGGGATGCGGTTGTGGCAATGCATCCGATCGAGTGGGAGTGGCTTTGTAAACTATAGAAAAATCCCTAAAATGTTGTCAACCCCTGATTAGTGTTTCTCATTTGCCTGGGAATCAAGTGGGTGTCAAGGCCCCAGAGAAATGACTTGCTGCCAGTTTTTTCAAAGGTCAGCTGTCTTGCTACTGGGAAATTCAAGCCTGGTCAATTGTGTGTCACCTACCTCCTGAGGCAGGGACCCTCTGACAAGCCTCCTATGAGGTGTGATGGTAGCAGTTGCCAGATGGCAATGTTGTAGCAGTTGCCAGATGGCATGAATACCCCTCTCATGGAGGAGAGGGGTATTCATGGCTGTTAGTTAGAATGGATGCTAGTCATGCTGCATACGTATTCTCTCTAGTATCAGAGGAGCATGCCTATTTTTTTGGGTGCGGTGGAACACAGGCAGGATGGTCCTGCTGCACTCGTCTTGTTTGTGGCTTCCTAGAGGCACCTGGTTGGCCACTGCGTGAACAGACTGCTGGACTTGATGGGCCTTCGTCTGATCCAGCAGGGCCGTTCTTATGTTCTTATGTAGAGCATAGTACAGAGGGCAAAGAGCTTGGCGACTGCCAGTGGCTGCATGGCTCGCTGCTCTCCCAGTACTGCATCTTCAGCTGGCTGAATACCTGCTCAATGACCATGCATGTCTGGTGGTGGGCTTGGTTGTAACGGCTGTGTGGTTTGGCGGATCATCTTGGGGACACGGGGTCAGCAAATAAGGAAGGATCAGTCAGCATGGATAGAATGTCACCCGTCAAGACTTCGACCCCCTGCACAGTACTCTGCCACCCCCCCAACCAGACTACTGTCCCGGCTACTACCCTTTGCCCTCTGGCCATGTGGCCAACAGGTGGCTGAGGCCAGGTGCAACAAAAATGGCTACCAGGCATCTGAAGGAGCAGCTTGCTGTCACAAGGGATGTCAGGGAGGGAGAGGTGCTCATTGAGAGACTGCTGGATGGACCTGTTATAGATGCTTCACATCCCCACATGATGCCTCGCCCTGGCGGGGGGCCCTCCTGCTCTGCCACAAACAGGGGGCACGGGGATTAGCTTGGGGGCATCTTTGGCAGCATGGTTGTCCTGCTGCAAGGCATGGCTGCAGGCGAGTGGAGGACACCCATGACTGCATAGACTCCCCACAGCATCTCCCCCTTTCCCTTCAGAGGTGAGGGCACCCACTAGTCCATTCGGGCCAGGGGCTGGCTTGGGGTGTCCACAGGTGGGAGAATGCTGGGGCCCTTTATCTATTTATTTAGATTTATATCTATCCTTAATTCCCGGGCAGTATTTTTTACCTGCATGTATATGTGTGTGTGTGGGGGGGGACCCTCTGTTCCAGTTAAGGTCAATTGCTGTGGAATAAAGTAACAGGCTACTTGGAACAGATAGCGGTACTCAAAGACTGGCACACATTTCTCACAAAATCAACCATTATATCTGGCTCTGGAGTAAAGTATTGTCCCAGTGCTCAAGTACACTTGTGATAAAGCAATCAGCCTGTTGTTCCCTCAGGAAATAGAAACATCTACTAAACAAGACAAGACTTTTTTTCTTTGACATGCTTCAGTCACAAACACTTCCAAGGTATTTTAGAAATTGGAAATGCTTGCCATTATAAGTATCAAGTGTTTTGTGAAGCCAGCTGAAGCTGGGGCTTTGCTCCAGTGAAAGACCTCTAAAGTAGATAGGGCTGAATCGAGCAGTACAGAGATACTTAAAACATCTTTTGCAATTCAGATGGCCAATAGGACCAACTTGGCTGGAGCATCCTTGGCATCTCCTGTTAAAGGAACTCAGGTAGCAGATGTTAGGGAAGATCACTTCTCTGCCTGAGATCCCAGAGATCAGCTGGTATTGTTTACTCTTACTGAGCTAGATGGGTCAATGTATGACCCTGTATGAGGTGACTTCATTGGCTCATATGAAAAAGCAACAACACAATAATACTAGGATCACAATTATTTGAAATCTGAGGTAGACTGAAAGCCACCCAGTAGATCGCAAAGAAGTAAGAAAGACATCACTTTCACACAGCCCAAATAATGCACTTTCAATCCAATTTCAATGCACTTTGAAGGTGGGTTTTACTGTGTGAACTGGCAAAATCAACTTGCAAACGATCATTAAGGTGCACTGAAAGTGGATTGGAAGTGCATTATTTGGGCTGTGTGCCATGTCTACAACACAAGGAATGCAATCTTAGCAACAAGATGTTGGATGTCTTGACGCTTGTGTTTCAATGACCGTCCATGATCAAGGCATCATAGACAGAAAAGTCATTAGCGGCTTTTACTGTTCGCCTTAGTTGGCCTTGGTAATATCTGCTGTTTCAAGGAGAGAACAAATGAGCGCTTCAGTCTCAGAGAATTGCCTTTGCCGAACAATAATGACATCAATAATGTGAGGTGTAATTTTAACAATGGAAAATGAGCTCTACTTTTCTCTGTTTTCAATTTCTTTCTCAAGAGCCTTTCTGTTTCTTTGGCAAATTTTGCAGTTTTACAGATCTTTGTGAAATTCTTGATGAGTGTGACTGGGGGAGGGGGGGAAAGTCCCACATGAATCATTTTAGCAAGCTATAAGACGTTTTCTGCTGCATGCGTGAGTTTTCTTGGGAGTCAATCCCACCAGCACTGGAATCGGTTTGGGTAGGGTTCTTCCACACATCTCCCCCCCCCCGTGCATTTTTACGGTTTATTGTCTTCCGCATGTGGCTTAAATAATGAGGACTTTGGAAGGGTCTTTTCATCAGTGTCAATATGTTTTTTTGTTTTTTTAATGAAAGCTGGGAATTCAGAGAATCTGCTTAAACTATCATTACAACACTACAGTGTTATATCGATACTTTAAGTCCTTTAAAAAAAAACGGAAATAACTGGGGGGGGGGCGCGTCAGGAGTGGTTTAACGATGATGACAGTCCAAGCATTGAAAAGTGGGCTGGAGGTGGGTGAGACAAATAATGATAAACAAATAAACAATAAAAACTTTATGTGGGTGGGGGGGAAGCTGGTTCAAAATCGGCTTCCAGAAAAACATTGGGGTAAAAGTGGTCTCAAGAGAAAGGGAAAAAACCCAGGGGAAAAAAAAACCAGAGTGAAAACTAAAGGTACAAAAATGCATGCAAAAAACCAGGGAGGAAACTGAAGCAGTATGGGGCCAGAATCAACTAAAAAAAAAAACACACACACACGTGGAAAAGCCCTCAGGGTCCACAGCAGGGCCAAAATAGTTCAAGCTCCAATTGTAGAACACATTTTGAGAGAGCCACTGTAGCTCTGAAATAGAAGCAGAAAAGTAACAGGAACAAAGCATTGGCTCTTCCAGGTTCAGAGAGAGGGAAGAAATTCAGGTGAGCTCAAAAGTCAATTTTCTGATTGGTTGGAGAGGTTGTAGGGGAGTTCCCATGATGTGGGAAGATTTCCATATAAGCAAGAAGGTGTGTGAGAGGTGGTCTTAGTAGCAAAACCAGAAATTAAGCAAAGGTAAATAATGTAAACAAATTGTGGCGCTTGAGGCTGATTGTCACTTGCATCTCTTTTGTTAAAAGGAATGCAAGACAGGGTTGCCAACCTCCAGGTACTAGCTGGAGATCACCAACTATTACAACTGATCTCCAGTTGATAGAGATCAGTTCACCTGGAGAAAATGGCCACATATGGCACTGAAGTCCCTCCCCTCCCCAAACCCCACCCTCCCTAGGCTCCACCCCAAAAATCTCCAGGTATTTCCCAACCTGGAGCTGGCAACCCTAAAGACAGTGCTTAAATTACCTTGACTGAACTGAAATATCTCAAAAAATAGCTAAGAGCCTTCAGTTAATGACTTAGTCAATCTTGTTTCTGGACTTCCAGTATACCAAGGATTCCCCCCTGAGCTGGTTTAATATCTTGCAGGTTGATTATTGTGTCAGACTGGGTGTTCTGACTGCTATCCATCTCAAGCTCTTCAAAGGTGCTTTCACTTGTGGAACCGTTTTATTCATAGGGCAGTTTTTGCACATTTCATGATGAAATGATTGCCCTATGTGCAGTTGACATTAAAACTGACTCCTATCTATTATTCTGCCAATTTGCTTCCTATTATTCTGCAAATAGCCCAAAATTAGGTCTGCAGAGTGTTGTGTGTGGCATGAGACTTACTTGGTCAAGAATCCAAGATGGAGGGAGGATGAAACCAAAGCCACAAAATGGGCGCTTCGGGCAACAAGAGGCCCAGGAGTGTGGGCAGGTACAGATGTCTGTGTTTCCTTCCCTTTCCACCAATCCAAATTACTTCCTGGAGTTTCAAGCTTTCTTTTCTAGTCTACCAGAAAAATACCAACTGGGAGGGAGTTGCGCCAGAGGGGAGGGCTGAGTAGCCAATCCAAACTGCAATGATTGGGAAGGGGCATTGAAATAGAAAGGAAGGAGAAGAACGCATCAGATATTAAGGAGCTGAGACCTTGCACAATTGCAATTGGTCAGGCACTTGGTCTTTTCTGCTGGTACAAGATCAGTAGCAAGCCAAATGTCATGCTCCCAATTTAAATTGTCCCATTAGGTATTTGGAATACAGCTGTTCAGGGGGAAGAGTGGGAACTGGAAATGGGAGTCCCCTTCCCTCCAGCCGACTAGGAGTGTACAGGAAGTCCTGCCTCTCTTGCCAACCGGTAAGGAGGATTTTTTTTTATCAACACACCTCTGGTGCAAAAAGGTATTAGAGCTAGGGTTGCCAACCTCCAGGTAGTAGCTGGAGATCTCCTGCTATCACAATTGATCTCCAGCCGATAGAGATCAGTTCACCTAGAGAAAATGGCCACTTTGGCAATTGGACTCTATGGCATTGAAGTCCCTCCCCAAACCCCACCCTTCTCAGGCTCCACCCCAAAAAACTCCTGTCAGTGGTGAAGAAGGACCTGGCAACCCTACTTTCAAGCAGAAGGCATGATGGTTGTCTACATGGTCTCATTCCTTATGCAGCCACTGTGTTGCTGCGCGAGATATCTGGGTGGTTCCAGATGGGTACCAGCTATGGACAGTGGGCACAAGATAGAGGAAGTGACACTGACATGGTAGAAGTCCATATCTGTTCTTATTTTATTGTCTAAACCAGACTCTGCATTGTTGTCCTGGTGGAACACAATCTTCTATCAGCAAGTATAGAAAATACCTTTTTGGGGGGGGGGACAAGATCCGTGGTTAGCCAAACATCATGGTCCCAGTTTAAATTGTCCATATGTTGCTCCAGTTAGGTACTTTGACTACAGCTTTTCAGGTTGAACAGAGGGGACTGAAAATGGACCTCCCCTTCCCTCCAGGCAATTACCTGTTCGAAGGTTTGCTGTTGTCGTTTGACGCTGTTAAAGGCATATTATGCAGCCTAAACACCGCATCTTCTTCCTGCTGTCAGCCATGGGAGTTTTGCAGTCCAGCTGAAAGCAAGCCAGTCACTGTGATTGACATTTGATTATCAGCGTGGTGAAAGCAGTGCAATTTTCCCATTTTGGAGAAGGAAGGGAAATTACAGAGGCTGAACTAATCTGGGTGTAAACAAACAAATCCACTTGGATTCTGCCGTTGGACAGGTCCATCACGACTTGTTCCTGTTGCTTTTGATTATTCCCACTGACAGCAGATGCCTCATTAAAATGAGTTTAAAGTTAAATCCCTTGTTATCCATACCTGTTTTCTGAGCTTGTTCTCTTCTCCCTGATAAGATTGTCAGCAAATGCTGCAATTCCTCTCTCGGGTCTTTTTGAGGGCTACAAACTTTAATTAGTACATGCATTTAGTAAACCTTGAGTTGGTTGATCACTACAAGGCAATTTTTAATCCAAGAAGGAAACTTTCGTTGTGGGGCGGAGTTTGTTTATTTTGCATGGCAATTATATTTCTGGTATGTGACTGTAATAGGGAACGAAAGAGAAAATGTTATAAACAAGTTGCAACAGGACCTTTTTAAAAATAAAATCTATCTCAGCAATACCTCCTCAATAAAAATGCTCTGAAATATTTTTAGGCTTTTGTATTTATACACTAAAGTCTGTTTAATGGTGGTTGTGCCCAACTTTTATGATGGTTCTCATGGGATTGTTGAATTTGTATTGAGGCGTATGTCACTTTGAAGACTTTAAAAAGCCAGAATATTTTCTTGAAATTTCTTGCAAAATCATTACCACATCTATACAACTATGCTATTTATAAGCCTAGAGCTTTTCTCCCTCTCCCATAATACTAGAACGCGGGGTCATCTGCTGAAGCTGGATTTTGAGAGATTCAAAACAGATAAAAGGAAGTATTTTTTCACACAACACATAGTTAAATTGTGGAACTCCCTGCCCCAAACTGTGGTGATGGCTGCCAACTTGGAAGGCTTTAAGAGGGGAGTGGACATGTTCATGGACGAAAGGGGGGTATTCATGGCTACTAGTTAAAATTTATACTATTCATGATGCATGCCTGTTCTCTCCAGGATCAGAGGAGCATGCCTATTACCTTGGGTGCGGTGGAACACAGGCAGGATGGTGCTGCTGCAGTCGTCTTGTTTGGGGGTTCCTAGAGGCACCTAGTTGGCCACTGTGTGAACAGACTGCTGGACTTGATGGGCCTTGGTCTGATCCAGCAAGGCTTTGCTTATGTTCTAAGCAACATCTGTATTAAAACATCTTAGCCAAATAGGCATGAACAAGCATTCTGGGTGTGGCAGAATAGTTACAATCAAAATGGGGATTTTAGGTACATCAGGTAAGACATTTTATTTCTGCCTCAGAAGCTTTAGCTCAAGGAACCCATCTGGGACTCTTTTGAACTACTGACAGGCAATTGTTTGATCACTCTCAAAGAGAATTGTCTCATATATACCTATCCAAATAACATGGATTACCTGGAGACACTGAGGGTCTCTTGAGTTTCTTTTCCAGAATCCTGGAAACATGTTTTGTATTGATTCTTATTTTAAAACTAGTTGGGTCACACTGAAGAGACGGTGTCCAAATTAATTCATAGGGGACACCTAATGTCAGTGAAAAGCCACTCAAACCCCTCGAACCCACATCAAATAAATGGCAGCGAGGCTGTGATGGGCTGTGCTTTAAGCTAGAGTGGTGTAGTGGTTAAGAGCAGTGGACTCTGATCTGGAGAACCGGGTTTGATTCCCCACTCCTCCACATGAAGCTTGCTGGGTGACCTTGAACTAGCCACAGTTCTCTCAGAACTCTCAGCCCCATCTCCCTCACAAGGTGTCTGTTGTGGGGAGGGGCAGATGATTGTAAGCCGCTAGGAGGAGGAGGAGGAAGAGGAGAAGAAGAGCAGGTTTTTATTTGCCAGCTTTCTCTACCACTTAAGGGAGACTCAAACCGGCTTACCATCACCTTCCCTTCCCCTCCCCACAACAGACACCCTGTGAGGTAGGTGAGGCTCAGAGAGCTCAAAGAGAGCTGTAACTTGCCCAAGGTTACCCAGTTGGCTTCGTGTGTAGGGGTGGAGAAACCAACCCAGTTCACCAGATTAGCCTCCGCCGCTCATGTGGAGGAGTGGGGAATCAAACCCAGTTGTCCAGATCAGAGTTCACCGCTCCAAACCACCGCTCTTAACCACTACACCACGCTGGCTCTACTTAAAGGTAGAGAAAAGCGGAGTATAAAAACAAACTCTTCTTCTTCTACATACAGTGGATGTACGTCTGGTGAAGTAAGCATTGACTCATGAAAGTGTTGGTCTGTCTGGTGCTACTGGACTCAAATTTTTGTTCTGGGATAAACTGTAGATTGTTGCTTGGCTCCCATTGACCCTTATGGTTACAACAGAGCCAGCGTATTGTAGTGGTTAAGAGTGGTGGTTAAGAGTGGTGGTTTGGAGTGGTGGACTCTGATCTAGAGAACCGGGTTTGATTCCCCACTCCTCCACATCAGCGGCGGAATCTAATCTGGTGAACTGGATTTGTTTCCCCACTCCTACACACAAAGCCAGTTGGGTGGCCTTGGGCAAGTCACACTCTCTCAGCCTCACCTACCTCACAGGGTGCCTGTTGTGGGGAGGGGGAGGGAAGGTGATTGTAAGCCGGTTTGATTCTCCCTTAAGTGGCAGAGAAAGTTGCCATATAAAAACCAATTCTTCTTCTTCTACGGCATGATGGCTTCAACAGCTCCTCTGATGATCCTGCCCCACTACACATAATTACAAAACATTGCACTGCTCCCACTGCTTGACCCTAAATCCAGTTCCCAGACTTGGTTCGCAGCACCAGTTTATAGTCTGACATTTGATTAATTTCCTCTGATAATGTTTCAGATCAACCGCTAATATAAACCCTTTGCTCTGTGCTTTCACTTGCATTAATATCTGGACCACTCACACTGTGAATGTTAAAGCTGTGCGCAGAACTGCCAGCATAAGTGATCTTGGCAGCACACTCTGTATCACTCCATAAAATTTAAACAGAGCCTGGTTAAGGTCAAGCACCTTACAAGATATAACAAGCCTCCACTGACTGTATCTCTCATCAATGAGAAACTGGTTTTCATTCTCTTCTAGACAGCAAGTAGCTTTCAGGTTTCAGGCTGATGCATTAAGTGTAATGCCAAACGAATGAGAATTAGATTGCCCAAGGGGACACACTTCAGATATCACATGACAATCAAGCTTGCTGCTTCCCTCCCTTCCCTCCACCAAATCAATGAGGGGGTGGAACAGGTAGTCAGCGCAAATGGGGAATAGTATTATAGGTCATATACATTGAACTTTATATCACAGCTCAGTCTTGGAGGCAGATTTCACATGACAGAGGGTTTTCAACCTGTCCTTGCCTTCTGGAGAATGAGTGTGAGATGATCCAAGCTAAGGTTTAAGCAAGGAATGTACAATATTGTCTTGAACATGGACACAAATTAGTTGTAATTAAGAGAGTCACTGGAAAAGACAATCATGCTAGGAAAAGTTGAAGGCAACAGGAAAAGAGGAAGACCCAACAAGAGATGGACTGACGCTATAAAGGAAGCCACAGCCCTCAATTTGCAAGGCCTGAGCAAGGCTGTTAAAGATAGGGCGTTTTTGGAGGACATTGATTCATAGAGTTGCCATGAGTCGGAAGCAACTTGACGGCACTTAACACACACACAAGAGCATTCGAAAGATAGAACAGGTAAAATTTTGTCCCAAACTTCAGTTCAGTATCTCAGTGTTACGGAGAGGTAGCATTCCTTTTCAGATGTTTTGACGTTGCGGAATAAAGATTGGTATCATGTTCCCTGTCTCCATTCTTGAGTGCCACATGTTGATGTGAAAATCTATATCAAGTCTCCACTTGTACAGTTGTGCATGCATAGGCAGCTCTCCACTTGGTTGGTAAATGATGGGAAACAAAGGTTACTGGTTTTGTGGAAAACCTCTATGTACAGTTGTACATAAAAAGATTCTGTTCACATCTTGAAATCAATTAATGGAAAACAGGAGCAAGGATGTGTGTATGACACCATTTCTTCCCTCCACGCACCGAGGAAGACCCTGTAATATTACCCATGGACATCAATGAAATGCTGGATTGACTGGTTAACTGATTAATCCTCCTTGTGGATGGAGAAACTGAGAAGGTTAGAGAGACACTGTGGCTCATTCAGCTTCACAAACCGAGCTAACAGCTTGGATATGTGTAGAACTTAGAACTAGACATCCTACTGTGCAGAAAAGAGACCAATACATAATTGTTGTGGAAAACGGAACCAAATCATTGGACAACTTGCAGAAAAGGCAGTTCCAATTTGACTAGTATATTGATCAACAGCTGGAGGCCACAAAGCCAAATCTCACCCTTCAAGAAGCATTTCCCTTTACTTGCCAGCCCTTGGGCAAAAATAGGAAGTATCGTCTGTGATAGACTGGCTGAAAATATACTTAGTAGGGGATCGCCCCTTCAAAGGGGCCCTCCTGTCAGATGAGGTGCTGCTTGGGGTCTGACACTCCAGGTAACATTAAGCCAAATATATGTACTGTTAATAAGATTGGGAGATAAGACACATTACTTATAGTCAAAAGCATTCAAGAGGCAGAACAGGTTATTTGTCACCATGGTAGCGCTTCTTGCAAGGAAGTCAGCATGACTCTAGGTTTTAACCTCAGTCATTTAATATGTTGACATTCAGGAGACTCAATTCAATTTGTTAAGTGCTTTCCTGTTAACTCCACAATCTATGGACTTTGAGCAGGACAGCTGAAATCTTGTTTGGCTCAGTTAGTGTTTCATTTTCCATGGTGAGAGCACCTGTGCATT
Organism: Euleptes europaea; assembly: GCF_029931775.1. NCBI lineage: Eukaryota > Metazoa > Chordata > Lepidosauria > Squamata > Sphaerodactylidae > Euleptes > Euleptes europaea. Next base: position 25,435,271 of record NC_079318.1, read on the forward strand.
AAAACTAGCCTTCTGCACAAAAAACAACAACCCCAAAACAAAAAAAGATCCCTGCATGCTTTCCTTTTGTTGCGTTTTATCTTTAGTGGGGAGTGGGGACAGCTCATTCATTTGCAGTCCCAGGGGTAAGGAGGAAGAGAGGGAGGGTGAAGGGGAGAATAAACAATCAGACTCATTTATTGGAGAAAAACAGGCCACAGCTTTTACTGAATACAGTCACAGGAACATGGACGCATAATAGGGCACAGATCAAGCATTGGGCAACCAGCCGGTTAGCTGATGGTACCAACCATCCCACCAGCAGGTGGAGCCAACTGATTACATGGTCCTGGCAACAATTTAAATAGTGGGGAGGGGATAGAGTGAAGACTCTGGCTTCCAGGTCCTCCTGGAAGTCCCCCCCAGCTGGACCAAGTGCCTGATTGGCTGCCTGCACTACAGCCAAGGCCAATCGCTACAGTTCCTCATTGCTGGCGTGGAGCCAAAAGGGGAATCCTTCCTCTTTTCTCACTCCCAGCCCCACAGCCACAAAATTGGCCCCAGGTATGTCTGGGACCATTACTCTTATTCCTTTTTTTTTTGGTTACAAAATGAATTGAGCTTTTCCAGTCTTTTTTGTCCCTATTCATTTTTAAATGAATGCACATCTCTGCTTCTTATATATCCAAGTGCAAAGCTGGCATAATGATTACAGGTTCTGACTTCACCTCCACTGCAGAGCATAGCAGATGATATAATGACATTGGAAAAGAGGCTGTTTGGAGGGTACACACATACGTAAAGTATAGCTTCTGAGCATTGTTCCCACACAACAGCATCTCACTAATGTGGTTTTCGACTTTGCACAAGAAGCACTCTAGAGGATGAACTCATGATTCACTTCCTGATTGCTGAGTGATTTACCAAACTAGAGCACCCTTGTTGGGCAATGTCCTCTCAGGGGGATTAATGATGGATGTAGAAGAAAATTAAAAACCTACAATCCACACTGTAGTAAAATGCACACTACTTTGGGCTTCATCATCCTATTAAGAGTTTTGGGGCTACAAAATCCCCACATTCATTTTAAGAAGTTTCTTTATCAGTACAAGGACAGGAAATAGGAGAGCGGATAATTGGTCTCAAGCATCCCATCCTGTTGATGGGTCTCTCAAGCAACCAGTACTTAAGGTTTAGTTATGCAAATACTTGTTGTCAACAGAGAACAATCAAAGGGCCATCTCATACCCGGAAAAGAATGTGACATTTAGAAGCTGACAGAGACTTAGAATCATAAAGTTGGGAGTTGGGATGTGGGAGGTTAAATGGTATCTTCCTGGAGACCTCAGGAAGGGACGATTTGACCAACAGGATGGGGTAGGGTGGTCAGGCTGAGGAGATGAATTCTTTTTGGCATGGAGGGAACAGGTTCCTTTTTGGATTATTGAAACTGAAGGAAGGAGATGTCACACCCAGGCTCCATCTTGAATACAAGGAGCCTACCTTCGGGCATGTGTAGAGCTGAGGGACAGAGAACTGTGTGTTTGCACCTTTTCTTTGTATTCCTTGCTCAGTTTGTTGCTGTGCAGAGTATGTGTGGTCAAATTTTTATTTCAATAAATCATTTTCTATTTTAAATGGTGGTAGTACCACATAGACCGCCACCATTTAAATATGATCTCCTATATGGGAACCAGGGGAGGGGAGGCAGCTAGTTGCTAGATCCCTATTTCCTTGGGAGTGCGCAAATGCAGTAAACCATCCCTGAGGTACTAGGAGATACAAGCTCTAGGCAGAGCCTTTAAACAGCAGTGTGGAAGGGAAGCTAGGAGTGCTGGCCCTCTTGTCAGGAATTTATGAAACTGACCAACTAGCAACAGTGTGCCAAGGGGCAGCACAAGAAAACTACTCTGAGAGCAAGATGGACTCAGGAAAGTGGTGTGTCACTGGTTGCAGACTTGGGACTGAAAGCAGAACTGAGTCTTTGCACAGCAGAACTCTGTAGTCTGGCTGCTTGAGGAATAAGCTCACACAGTGCACTCCTAAGGAGAGTTACTCCAGTCTAAGACCTTTCATTTCAATAGGCTTAGACTGGAGTAACTCTGGGGGTTACCGCATTATGTATTCCCAGCGATGTATTAAGAGTTTGAAAATGTTATTAAAAACATCACTTTAAAGGGGTTTTTGGATGCCACGGCTAAAAAATGGTTGGGTTTTTGGATGCCACGGCTAAAAAATGGTTGGAAGACGTCTTCACAGCTAAAGGGGCCAAACAAAGTGCGAACAGTATTTTTTATAACAGTTTCAAACTCTTACTACATCGTTGGGAATACATAGAAAGTGCGAACAGTATTTTTTATAACATTTTCAAACTCTTAATACATCACTGGGAATACATAAACCCTTCTGATAGGATTGCACTGTCAGGCTTAGAATTCTTTCCTGCTTCCTGCCTGGACTCTTTTTACCCTTACAAGTTAAATTTAACCACACAAGGTCTTTCTTCTGATTCCACAAAAAAGGTTCAAATCGCTTTTCCCCCTTCACCTTTGAAAATGGTTCACCCTATTTCTTTTGATCACGATTTCTTCCATGGTATACTTACAAGTTAGCTCAAGGTGACAAATGCTATTATTTCTGAATGTCACAGAAATGTTCTAACATCTGTCAGGGGCATCAACCCAGTCTCTGCTAAATCATAATTTATCTTCATTCCAGAGAAGCTGACACCTTATCAACATATTTCAGTGGGAGAGGAGGGAAGAACATTTAAAAATTGATGCTTTGGTGTCCAATTAGCTGTTTACTCTTGAGGGCTGAGAATATACTTACAATGTGCCTCTTGCATATTGTGATTTACTAGTGATACACTGTATTCTTTTTGATGTGTATATGAATCAGACAATTTCCTTTTTGGTTTCCACTAGGGCTGTCAATTCGGTTCGTCCCAAACCGAAAAACAGCCAAATTTTCCCTGATTCGGCGGTTTTTAGTTCGGATGGAACCGAACTCAAAAAGGCGGGAAAACGGGGAGCCGAATTCAGCGAGTTCGGGGTGTTCGGTGAATAAATTCAGCAAATTCGGGGTTTGGCACAGCAGTATAACCGTCAGTTAGTAAGCAGCATTCTCCCCCGGCCAATCAGTGGCCAAGCTGGGTCTTCTTCTGGCCAATCAGTCGCGATTGAGTGCATGAGCCCAGCTGCTGCGCGGCCTGGGCAGAGAAAGAGAGAGTATCTGTTTGTGTGAGAGAGAAATCCCCGTGGGGGGGGGTGCTTGTGCACATTCGCTCCTTTCCGGGGCTGCAGGGGGTGTATTTTTGGGGGTACAGTCCCCAAACTTTCAGCGTAGCTTCAGAGGAGCCTTCTTGCAAGAATCCCCACGTTTTGTAAAGATTGGATCAACAGGGGCTGAGATATGGGCCCCGAAAGGGGTCCCCCCCTTAATGTGCATTTTTATTCCATTTACAGCACACATTCGAGCCATTCCGTGGCTGCAGGGGGCACATTTTGGGAGGTACAGCCCCCAAACGTTCAGCGTAGCTTCAGAGGAGCCTTCTTGAAAGAATCCCCAAGTTTTGTAAAGATTGGATCAGCGGGGGCTGAGATATGCCCCCCCTTTTCCCTATTGGGATGAATGGGATCAGCCGATCCTTTGTGCATCTCGACAGCGGCAAATCCAAGGCAAAACCTCCCATGCTTAAATGGAACTGTATTGGATTACCCAGTCCTCCAAGTCCCTCCTGATGGAACAGAAGACATCCCCAGTAAGACCCCTTTGGGGGCTTTATAATTTTTCTCCTGTGTGTGTGTGTGTGGGGGAAAGCAGAGTCTGTGTGTGTGTGGGGAAGGAGCAGTTTCTATGGGTGGGGGGAAGCCAAAGGGGGCTTTCACCCATTCTGTCTGGGGTGTGTGTGCCCCCTCGAGTCTCTCTCTCCCTGGTTTGAGGGGGGGCTTCAGTTGTGTGTCCTCAGGTTTTCCCTCATTCATAAGATCGGTTAGGTCTATTTTGATGCTTGCTCAAAAATTGTTTTCAAATTGTGACTTAAAGAATGCATTTTCCTGGTCCCGAGTCCGATGCAAAAGGGGAAATTCCACCCCCTCCTGCTCCTTATGCTTAGCTAGCATGCCTCTGTCCCTTTCCATGGTTTGCAAACTCCCAGGTGTCAGGTGTTGCTTTGCATGGTTGCAAACGTGTTGCTTTGCATGGTTTGAATGGTTGTGTTGCTTTGCATGGTTTGCAAACTTCTTCACACCTGCCCCGCCCTTGCTCCCCGCAGCTCAGTTGTTTGTTGGGGCTGGGAGCTTCGAGTGGGGGGCAAGCTCTGCTAATTGCAAACCCCCATTATCAGATGCACATTAAGGAGGGGGGACCCCTTTCGGGGCCCATATCTCAGCCCCCGCTGATCCAATCTTTACAAAACTTGGCGGTTATTGCAAGAAGGGTCCTTTGAAGCTAGGCTGAAAGTTTGGGACCTCTACTCCTAAAAATGCCCCCCCCCCAGAGCCGTGGAAAGGCTCGGTTGTATTTTTAATGGCTTTATTCGGCCGAATTTTTCTCCAAACTCCGGACCTCATGCTGAATTGCACGGACCCGAAGCAGGGGAGTTCGGACTTCGGCATTTCCCGAATAAAAACGGGCCAAATTTTGCCGAATCTGAATTTTACTGAATTTTTTTTTCAACAGCCCTAGTTTCCACCTCTCTTTATGGATCTTCTCAGCTTGGTGCTAGCCAGATGACAATGAAGTGGGTCATTACAGAGGTGCATAAAGCATGCTTGGCCCTCCGCAAAGGCTGTTGTGATTAACCCATACCCCTTAACTGCTGCAAGAACCATTGCCCTTTGTTCAAATCTCATGTCTTTAAAAAGTCAAAGCAAAATTGGAAAGCAGGAAATGCCTAGTTGTTAGACAGAACAGATTCTCATTTGCTTCCACTGCACCAGCAATACTGGGCACTCTGCTGAGAAGAGTGTTTGAGGACCTGTCAGTTCTGTCTTGCTTTCCAGCCTGACTACTTGGGTGTCCCTAGACAGAACACAGAATGCCAAGTTTGGCAGGTGTTTTCCCTTTGTACGCTCATAATTGAACTCTGGGAGGGTGGCCTCAATATGCAAGGTGGATTGGGTGTTGCTTTGATTTTGGAGATGGGCTTTATGGCATCGCACTCCAATTTAGTTCTCTCTTCTCCCCAAATTGTGCCCTCCCCAGGCACCCCTCCAAATGTCCACAAAGTCAGAGTTGGCAACCCTATATTGGGGGAGGGATGCCTCACAGAAGCCTAACTCTGGGTGACATGGCAGAGATTATAACAACAGTCTAAATCTTTGCAGTTAAATTGCTGATGATTCTTATAACAGATGTTATTCAAGACTCAGTGTGATGCAGAGGTTAGGTAAAAAAAGGTAAAGGTCCCCTGTGCAAGCACCGGGTCATTCCTGACCCATGGGGTGATATCACATTCCGACGTTTACTAGACAGACTTTGTTCACGGGGTGGTTTGTCAGTGCCTTCCCCAGTCATCTTCCCTTTACCCCCAGCAAGCTGGGTACTCATTTGACCGACCTTGGAAGGATGGAAGGCTGAGTCAACCTTAAGCCGGCTACCTGAAACTGACTCCCATCGGGATCAAACTCAGATCGTGAGCAGAGCTTGGATTGCAGTACTGCAGCTTACCACTCTGCGCCACGGGGCTCCTGATGCAGAGGTTACTGTGCTTGAAAAAGACTTCAAGGCAGGGTGGGAATTTGAACCGATGCTCATTTTGTAAACCTGGGCCAGCCACTGTCAGTTAGCCTAACTACTACACAGGGTGGTTATGAGAGAAAAGGGGGACAGAAGAACTACGGTCACTGCCCTGAGCTCCTTGGAATACAAACAGGATAAAAATGTGACTGATTGATAGGCCAGCTAAAATAGCCACTCTTCTGTATTTGGCAAAAAATAAATTAAAAGCTATGTGTAAAATTGTTTGTTCTGTTGCATGTCTGGACCAAAATATATGTACATCATATTCCTTTCCCCCAACTCTTGTTGTCAACAGTATTGCCCCCAACCTAAAATTTAAATCACTCATTGATGGCTGCAGAATCCATCTTTTGGAGCCTTGGTTCTACATTTCCATTTAATCACAGCTCTTCTAATAAACACTTTTTGTGAACGGGTTTAAACGGGTTCCTTGCTGTTCAGCCAGCCCGTGAAAGCAAAGAGAAAGTCGTTGTTTCCAAGCCAGGGCCTCAAAATGACATTAGTGCCTCTCAGAAAACATTTAGCGGTCATTTAAAAGCCAAAAGCATTTCCACTGGTACCCTGGAGACTTGGTTTTTAATAACATTAATGGAATATAAATGCCATAAAAGTCAAATAAACCCTAAATTTGAATACAGTGCCGATAACTAGAGAGAATCAAACATCTCTGCAAATGTTAACGGTGGCAAGTTGGTTTTCACACTTGTTTCGAGTACCCATTTAATGTTGAAATCAGACCTATTTTCCAGTGCTCCTCTTAACTCTGTGAGCATCTGCTATGAAGCATTTTTGTCCAGTACCATCCTCCAGTGAAATACTACAGTACTGTATGATATAAAGATTTCATATAAAAAGAGCAACACTGCAAATTATTTTATTTATGTACTTACAAAATGTGTACACCTTTCTGCCCTCATCAGGGCCACCCAAGGTGCCGAATAAGAGTTATAAATGTGCACAATTAAAACACTTAATACCAGAGGTAAATGCTTCTCTAAAAGCACAGGAAACAGCAATTAAAATATACGGCAGGATCATTGAGAGAATACTAGAGGAAACAACAAAAGGCTTCACCTGCTGGTGGAAGACAGTGACAGAAGGGGGCAGAGAAGTCTCTCTGGTGAAAGAGTTCCATAGTTTGGTGTCATGGCTGAGAAGCCCCATACAGGTAGCCCCCACCTAATCTCAGAAGGTGGGGGCACCCGAAGGATGGCCTTGGAAAATGTCTGTAGCGATTGGGTAGGTTCATATGGGAGTGGGTGGTTGTTCTGGTGTGCTGCTGTGCTGTTGCACTTAAGGTGTGCTGCTGTGTATCTTAGAGTATCTCTCTGATCTAATTCAGAATATGTACAATCCTGTATCGCTTAACTGTATTACTCTTGGACTGTAAATTTATTCTTTGTAAGGCTTGTCTCTGTTTTATCTGGCAAAATAGCTGTAAATTTATTGTTGTTGTTGTTGTCATTCAGGTGTGCTTGTTAGAAGCTCTACAAGGCTTTAAAGTTGAACACCAGCAGCACCTTGAATTGGGCTCAGAAACAAATTGGGAACCAGTGTAGATGGGTGAAGTATGGAGTGATATAGTCACTACTACTGCCGCATTTTGAATCAAATGAAGATTCTGAACAGTTTTCAAGGGCAGCCTCACAAGGAGCACATCGCAGTAGTCTAATTTACATTTAACCCGAGTATACACCACAGTGCCCGTATCCTTTTTACCCAAGAAAGGCTTCATCTGGCTAACTAGTGAAAGCTGGTAAAAAGCACTCTTGGCCACAGCTGCCACCTGCTTATTCAGCAGTGAGCTTGGGTCCAAGAGCAGCCAAAACTATGGTCCTGTTACTTCAGTGGGAGCGCAACTGCCTCCAGAATGGGTTATCTTAAGTCCTGGGTCAGACCTTCCGCTCATGTGTAGCGCCTCTGTCTTGTTGGGATTAAGCTTCAGTTTATTAGCCTGCGTCCACTCCCAAATTGTTGTGAATTTGTAAGCTGGCGTGCTATGCTCCAAACCCTTTAATGACCTTGCCCAGAAATTTAATGCAGAAGAACATAAGAGACAAGATTTAACCCTAAGAGACCTTGTAGGACAATTCCCACAATGAAGAGAAATAGCCTTCCAACATTACTTACTTCTGGATAGGCTTGCTGAGGCTTGCTCCATGTGGCCATTAAAGCTTCTTTAAAAGTCAGCAATATTTCATAGACAGTTTTATTAAGATATTTAATGCATACTCATTTACACAGTAACGCCTTAAGTCAATAACCACTTACAATAATTTCTATTGTAGTCCAAGTCGATGTTCTGTCCGTCAGCGAACTACTTCCCATTTCCAAACAGCACGACAGCATAATTTGCAGGGACTATACCGCTGACCCGGATACAGCCAGGAACAGATTGTACTTTCCAGGTGATAAAGCAGGCAGGCCATCTGTGATTATTTAATGTACCAAGCTGTATCTTTGCAGCTCTCCTTGCTGCAAAATCCCACGTTGCAACTGGACAGTGTGTTCTGCTGAGCTGGCTTGCAGCGGGGGCAGGTGTCTGGGGCCCTTTCACAGCGGCCGCAGTGGGAAAACTGCCGAACGCTTTCTCAAGTCCAGACTTAAGATGGCTGCCGTTTGCCTCTGAGCAGACCTGTCAATCAAGAAGACATGTCAAATCCTTTGAAATCTGTTCAGCACTGAGGTGTTCTACTTCAGAAAGTTGCACAAACTCACACTTTTCTAAAGAAGAAGTCACAGTGGGGCATCCCTATGGCTAGAACATAAAAATAATTTCAGCCATATGTTAATATGCTGAAATTATTATTATTTGCCAAGTATTAGGAGCCCAGAGTTGCTAATTAGGAAATGTATTTTTATTTAGGAGGACCATTTTAAATAAAACTCCAGCCCTTTTAACCCCTTCAGCTGTTTACTAATACAATTCTTATTTATTATCAGCCTTCTCCAGATGCTGCTCATATATGCTACTTGTGGTAATTTTGCCATGTTCTGGGTGGAATGGAAATACAATAATGGAAACACAATCTGTTCACAATCTTCCATGTACCACTATTTTGGCTACCATACAAACTGTTAGGAACATCATCTTGAACACCACAACTGATTCTCACCTGCAGGATTTACAATAGACATTTTTGGAATTACAATACCCACCTATGTAGTAAGGAAACAGATCGACAAAGCTAGGATGATACCAAGAGATTACTTGGTACAAGATAGGCCCAAATAAAACAACAGAACACCACTGGTGGTCACACACAGCTCTCCGCTCAAACCAGTTTAATGCATCATTAAAGACCTACACCCTATGCTAGACAATGATATTCCTCTCCCACAGGCATTGGGAAGCAAACCTATTCTTGCCCACAGACACTTCCTAACCTTAAACAACTTCTCACCTACAGTAATACCCCTCCAAACATGGACATGGATCCTGGGACCAGGGCCTGCAACAAACCAAAATGCCAACTCTGTCCCCAGATTCATTCTGACAACACAATCACCAGACTTGACAACACCAGCCATACCATCTCAGGTTCATTCACTTTTTCATCGTCCAACATTATAAATGCCATCTAATGTCGGCAATGTTCTTCCAGTCTCTACATTGGACAAACGGGTCAGTCCCTATGGAAAAGAATAAATGGACATAAATCTGACATTAAAAAAACACAACACTAAAAAAATAGTGGGAAACCATTTTAATCTTCCAGGTCATTCCATTGCTGACCTAAGAGTGGCAGTCCTAAAACAGAGAAGCTTCAACAGGTTATTACAACACAAGATAGCGGGGGGGGGGGGGGAATTGAAGCATGGGTGACTCTCCTGCTTTTTCACTGTTGGTTCAATGTCCAAAGAGAAAGGACTGACATTAACGTGTGAGAGTGATACATAGACATTTATCAGTAGGAGCCCTTATATTTTGGGTGACTGCTTTTTTGCTGGCAGAACTCAACCCCTGGACAGCCCTACTGTGGCAGGCTTCCGTTGTTTTTTGACATTGCCCTTTTTCTGTGCTGTTATGGGCACAATTTACAACCACTTTTAGGGCACTGACATTCTTAATGGGCTTTGGACAAGCTGCCTGTGGGAGAGAACAGCCGGAAAAGGTTAGGTATCTGACATTTTAGGAGGCAGTAAATAACAAAATTTGATAATGTCACAGAGCTGGCACAGTTGTTAGAGGCAATTTTCCGAAAAAATGAAGTAGCCCTCTAGAAATATTGATAAAAGATTGTTTTCCAAATAGTATTTTCAGGAAAAACCTGTGGGGTTTGCTGTTGCGTTATTAACTGAGGTGAATGTGAAAGTTCTTGTGAAGAACACACCTAGATATCCTACAGAAATACAAAAGTAGCCATGTTGCAATGTTTTGGTAAAAGGTAAGGTAAAGGTCCCCTGTGCAAGTACCGGGTCATTCCTGACCCATGGGGTGACGTCACATCCTGACGTTTACTAGGCAGACTTTGTTTGCGGGGTGGTTTGCCAGGGCCTTCCCCAGTCATCTTCCCTTTACCCCCAGCAAGCTGGGTACTCATTTCACCGACCTCGGAAGGATGGAAGGCTGAGTCAACCTTGAGGCGGCTACCTGAAACCAACTTCCGTCGGGATCGAACTCAGGCTGTGAGCAGAGCTTGGACTGCAGTACTGCAGCTTACCACTCTGCGCCACGGGGCTCCTAATGTTTTGGTGGGGGTGGTATATATCTTCATGTTGCTGGAAATTATCCCCATGAGAAACATTATCATCCAAGGACGCCCTGATTTTCTCTTGTCAGTTTGGTGGCCCTTACCCACTGACTCCAGTCCATCTTCACTCAGAGGAAATTACCTGTTCTGGATTCAGTGCTGGGCCCAAGAGTAAATTTGCACCTCAAAAATTGGTAACCAGATAGTCTAGCTGTGGTAAGTTGGGCAGATATGCATGACAGAAAGAGAAGGTTTGAATTTGCCAGCCTGGGAGCAATGCTGGCTGAAGGATGATATCCTATAACAAATGAGTTAACTGGGTTAACTAGCCAGAATATTGCATCTGCTTCACATGCCGGGCTCCAGGTGGAGCAGTTGGCATGATAATTCTTCTTCTTTTTTTTTTTTTTGCTAAGTATATTTTACTGCTGGTAATAATAAAAAAAAAAAAGAATTATCTTAATATATTCCGGTTGCTGTAATGAAAGCAACTTCCAAGAAAATGGAGACAATATTATGCACTTAAATATGTTTGCAAATGACTACGCTCTCTGTTAACAGTTCAAATTGTTTTGAAGGAAAAATGCTTTTCAACCAAGGCAAATGGTATCTAAACTGATGATTTGCATTTTGCGCGAGCAAGAAAATGCTTCAGCATTAAAACATTCTCCGCACGGATGCGCATCTGTTCGGTACTATCTGTTGGCTTGGAGCCACCGCACATGATATATATCTGGCTGAAGACGGGCCAGCAGTATTCCCAAGCACTCCATGGCTTTTCGCTTTTGGTTTGGCTCCTGTCTCCGTTCACAGAAATGAACACTCGCGTTTTTAAATGAACAAGCTGAAATGTTAGGGGTGTGTGATATACTTAGGATTCCTGTTGCAACCCAAAATCAGATCAAAGAAGTGTTGGTTGTATAATGTCGGCCCCCAGAAATGCCAGCTCTTCTCAGTAGAAGCAGTTCTGTGCTACAATTATCCTGTTTGCAAATATTAGATATTGATAGGGCTGCCAAGTGCCAGGTGGTGGTGGGAAAAACCCCACCAATCCACCTGGCTGCCGACTGACCAGCTGAGGGTCAGCAGGCAACCCATGCACGTGGCGACACGTCACTTCCGGTTTACATCTAGAAGCGCCCAATCGCAAAGGACCGTTTTTCATTCAAACTGGGAGTTTGAGTGGAAAACGGCTTCTTGTGATGCGTTTTACACCTGGAAGTGCTGCATCGCAACAGGCCTTTACAATGCAAAACCGGCCCTTTGCAATGCAGCACTTCTGGTTGTAAACCAGAAGTGACGAAGCACTTCTGGGCGCACACGACCCCCCCCCACACACCTCCACTCCAAAAACCTCCCGCCGAAGAAGAAGGGGGACCTAACTATTGAAGAGTAAGTGAATAGGTAAGAATGATTAATGCCCTGACCTGGATGGCCCAGGCTAGCCTGATCTCGTCAGATCTCAGAAGCTAAGCAGGGTCAGCCCTGGTTAGTATTTGGATGGGAGACCACCAAGGAATACCAGGGTTGCTGTGCAGAGGAAGGCACTGGCAAACCACCTCTCTTAGTCTCTTGCCTTGAAAACCCCATAAGGGGTCGCCATAAGTCGACTGCGACTTGACGGCACTTTACACACACACAAGGATGATTAATACTAATGGCATAGTTCAAGATTAAGCAGTGGATTGTAAGATAGTTGAAAAGCCATTGTTTTTCTCCATTACCCTTTTGTTGTGAATCATTACTATTTTTGTAAACTTGTAAAGATAAATTTAAAAAGACACCCCTCGAAGGTGGATTATACTGTATGTATGGGAATTATTGAGTTTGTTATGTGTGTTTTTGTTTTTGTTTTTCGAAGAAGAAAAAAGAGAGAAAAGCACGCTTCTCACAGACCAGGCCCTTGGGGATCTCTGTCAAAGAGGGGCTGGGATTCCTTGAGACCACCATGAAAACTGGTGTGCTGCAAGCCAATTCTCCATACATTCAGGACTGGTTTTTGCATGCAGGTTCCTCAATGAGTGCAGCACCAAGTCCATACAGTGCCAATATGTCGCCTTACATTATGCCAAAGACAATGAGCTGGATTCATTCCAAAGTAGCTTGTGGGTGGAATTTTTGTTCACCCCACACTGCAGCCTATTGAGTTCCCATCCCAAATTCTGTTCACTAGCTAGGTGGGCCAGTGGTATGAGGCAGCTTCATACATTCATTTGAATCCCTTTGCTAATAATTCCCAGCGTTTAGTATTCACTGGCCTTGCTCATGGCCCTTGCATACTAAACTGATGTCTTCTATGACTGTTCTCTGCATCTCTTTCCTGGTTAGACGCGTAAGTGAACAGGATAGGATTTTCTTTTTGCATCAATGCACATAAATTTGCACTTATGTTGAATGTCATTTTCTATTTTGTTGACCATTCCCTTTACTCTGTTTGTATTGCTTCTGGTTTTCAATTGTCTCCCAACCTTGCCATTGGGCATACTGCAGACCAGGGGACATACTATTTTCCAATAGTGCTTTTCTGCAGTTCCTTCCTTACTAGGTTTTATTTGATTCTGTCTTTTTCCTTTTAGCTCCTTCAGTAGCCCAGACTAGCTGGAGCCTGTAAAAGCTTGGAACACAGTTAGGACTTGGATGGGAGACACCAAAGAAGGCCAGTGTCGTTGATCAGAGGAAGACAATGGCAAACCACCTCTGCTCATCTCTTTTCTTCAAAACCAAATAAGAGGTTGTGACTTGATGACAATTATTATTTCTTTCTTTTCGTTTGGAGAAATCCTACTTTGAATTTTCATATGGCTACATCCAGAGTCTATGAGCGTGCCGAGCGCCTTTGCAACCCAGCTTGCCTCTTCACTATAACACAACATTCACACAAGGATTTGTTAGATGGAGGTGCCTAATATGTCAAAAAAGAAGACTAACAGAGGATCTAATTCAGTCAAGAATTAATTTAATCCTGAAAATATAAAAGCTGTCAAGATGACAAATCGATACATTTACAGTGCCATCCTAAGCAAAGCTATATCCTTCTAAGGTCATTGACTTCAGTGGACTTAGGAGGGTGTAACTCTGCTTAGGATGGCACTGTTAAGCTACAAGTTGGTGCATTTCCTAACCAGTAATAATGCTGTAAGATACTCTTACGGAACTGTTAAATAATTCATTCACATGTCAGCATAGCAGAGTGAATACCAGTAATTGCATTGAAATGGGGGGAAACGTTATCTGTCATCCCTTAACAATGACTCAGAGCTGTCTCTAATACTATTTTAAATGCACTTGATCTGTTTATTCCACTTCTGGTTTTTCAACCCAACTTTGCAATTCAGCATACTGCAGGCCAGGTGGTTTACTCTTTTCCAGTAGCAGTTTTCTGAAATTCCTTCCATAGTGGGTTTTATTTGATTCTGACTTTCTCCTTTCAACATTATTTCTCTTTGCACTAGTGCCAAAGGAAAAGGTAGGTTGATAGACCAGTTTTTACTGCGGTGTTTGCATTGCTCACAGGCTGTCTGAGGAATCATACTATAACAGAATATTTCTGTAGAAACAGGGACTGTGTGGTCACAAACAGGAAACTGTGATGGCATTTTGACAACTATGCCACTGATCTATTGTTGACACAATCCCTTACACTGACTGAACTGCAAATATATACTGGGTGGGTATGCAGTACAGCATATACGTCACAAATCTTATGTATATCAACAGGGAGGAGAGACAAAAGCAAATAGACCAGCAGCAGTACTTTAAAACACTGGCCTCTGTCAAGGCTAGGGTTGCCAACCTTCACATGGTAGCTGGAGATCTACTGGGATTACAACTGATCTCCAGGCGACAGAGATCACCTCACCTGGAGAAGATGGCTGCTTTGGAAGGTGGACTCTGTGGCATTATACCCCACTGAAGTCCCTCCCCTCCTCAAACCACATCCTCCTGTGGCTCCACCCCCAAAATCTCGAGGTATTTTCCAGCCCAGAGATGGTAAACCTAGTCAAGGCTGACCAGCCTTGGTTTGAGAGATTTGTTCCCCTGTCTCCAAACTGAGAGCCTGGAGCAAGCTCCTCTCTGGTACTGTAATCAAGATTAACCTGGGTTTGATCTGGTAGACTCGCAACAACACACCATAAAGCAAAATAAAGCTTAATTGAAGAATTTTTTAAAAGATTTTTAAAGAAATTGAGCCTATTCCTTTAGTCCTGCTTCTTTACCCAACCTTGTTCTGCCTGACATATGCAAGCAAAGCTTTTTTTACTTGCCTATCATACCCAGTGCCAGAGAACAAAATAGTTTATGCAGGCAAGACCCAGGTTTATATGGAGTCGGAAAAGCAATGAGATAGCACAATGATTGGCATAAAATGGAAAAGCCTTAACACAGAAACATCAATTAAATTGAGCCTGTTTGGCAAGAAGGTGGACTAACAGTTCAGGCTAGAGGCTGTTCCTGCCAGGCAAATAACTTCTGAATCATGTTCTCTCCTTACTGCCTAAGGTAAACGAAATTACACAGCGAGTTGCCATGTCAGATGTCAGATTGGAAAGGTTTCAGCTGCTCCCAAAATGTTAGAAATAATTTTGTTTGGATTCAAACCCGTTTGCAGTATTTACGGCTGAGAGTTGTTTGGGTAGGATCTTTATTGTTTGGAGGTTCTAGCAGGGGAGCGCAGCTATCGTATACCCTTGACAGAAGAACGGTACACTCCTTCTATCTGGGATGATCATCCTCTTCCACCGAGCATGCAGCTTCAGGAGGGACGCACATGGAGCAGTGAGGGAGGTAGGGAACACCCGCCTAGCCAGCCAGATCAGCCGAATCAACCCTGACGATCAGTGGGGTGACAGATGTTGCAGCCAGATTGCCCTCACTTTCACTGGTCAGTGATTGTATTTAATAAATCTATCTATTATCTTTATTGGTATATTTCTGAAAGTGTTTCCCTAGTATAGTTGCATCAGGAAATTGGAGTATGATCGGCACTGTTCTCAGTGCCGGCGTTACGGGGAAAAGGGGACAGGAAGCCACCTATCAGCGGCTCCTCCCCCCGCCCCAGGAACACCCCGGGAATGCCCCCCCCACGCCGGCGCCGCAAGTCTCCATCGTGATCTGCGTCATGGGGAGACTGCTCTGGTGGAGGAACAGTGCGCAGCTCCGTGGCGCTCAGGCGCTGATGGAACTGCCCTCACCTCCAGCGTAAGTGCGTCTAATCATGGCACAAGATGCACTTATGCTGGCAGTGAGGTCACGCCTCCTCCTAAGAGGAATCGGCCCCCAGGCTCAAGAATGCATGGTTAATGTGATTTTTATTGTATTTTATTGGTGGAATACCAAGCAGATTTGCAAACAGTGCTCTGTAAACTTGGGCTGTTTCCCTATGGAAGTTCTGTTCCATCTTGGCTTCCTTACAGCAGTACGGTTTTCAGGAGCATCCGCATGATGACCTTCCCTATTCGTCCTGCTTCTGTGTGTCCCCCGCCCCACTTCACTGCAATCTTTCCCAAACCTTGAAAGACTGCACACAGTTTGGGAAGGGGAGGGGCCTCTATCGAGGTATAATGCCATAGAGTTCACCTTACAAAGTGGCCATTTTCTCCAGGTGAACTGATCTCTGCCACCTAGAGATCAGCAGTACTAGAGGGAGACCTCCATCCACCACCTCCCTAACTCCAAATCTTTATAGAATGCCAACAGGAAAGTGTGGGTCCAGTGAACAACGAACCTCAGGTAAAATTCCCATTCATAAACAACCACAGAATCTTCTAGAAAATTCTGCCAGGTAGATGTTCAAAAGGGGGAAGGATCTCTTTGGAGGAAAAAAGCAGAAGCTACAGTAGAGACAGGAAACAATGAGGCTTGAGACTGTCCAGTTTGTAGCTGTAAGGTAAATAACAACTGGAATCTATAGCTGCAAGTTTAGAGCCCATCTTCTTTCATCTTTAGAATAAGTTTCAATTTAGGGAGGAAAGAATTTCCTACTTCTATGTCTTTCTTTACTCAGTTGCTATAAATAGTCATTCATTTGCTTTCCTTTTGTAGGAAGTAATTTTACATAAGCAACAATTTTGATGTGCTAAGTAAAAGCTAAATTATTTTTAGTCAGCTAGCTAGTGTGCTTTCCTGCTCTTTGTGCAGCTCGAAACTTACCCCATTACTAGGGTTGCCAACTACCAGGTAGTAGCAGGAGATCTCCTGCTAATTCAACTGATCTCCAGCCGATAGAGATCAGATCACCTTTAGAAAAATGGCCACTTTGGCAATTGGACCCTATGGCATTGAAGTCCCTCCCCTCCCCAAACCCTGCCCTCCTCAGGCTCTGCCCCAAAAATCTCCCACGGGTGGCAAAGAGGGACCTGGCAACCCTACCCATTACTGGTAGGATACGGCCTCTTCCTGGATATATAAATAACAAAAAACTTTGATTCCTAGTAAGTGGTATAAGTGGCAAGGGGGAAACCTGCAGAACTAGTTTAGAAGAAGGGGAAAGTTTAAGTGCCTTAAAGAGATGGTTTGGCTAACAGACATCAAAACCCATTTTCTACTTTCTCCTCTTGGTGGTGCCAGGAAAAAGCAGGATTGAAAAAAGTTTTCTTTTGGTTGGGTGGAGGAACAAAGACTGGGAACAAGAAAGCACCTCATTGAGATCTGGTAACTTGAAATCTAAACCAGTTGGTTGCTTTCTGCTCTCAGGAAAAAGGGGGAATTTGTACAGCCTCTTTTATCATGCTTAGCCTTCTAAGCATAACTCGTTTAAGAACCAGCATGGTGCAGTGGTTAAGAACAGCAGACTCTAATCTGGAGAACCGAGTTTGTTCCCCCACTCCTACACATGAAGCCTGCTGGGCTAGTCACAGTTCTCTCAGAACTCTCTCAGCCCCACCTTCCTCACAAGGTGTCTGTTATGGGGAGAGGAAGAGAAGGCAATTGTAAGCCAATTTAAGACTCCTTAAAGGCAGAGAAAATCAGGGTATGAAAACCAACTCTTCTTCTTCATCTGATTGGCAGTAAACTAATTTTTACCAGCCAGAAATGGAAAGAGTAAAATATTTCCACCTGCTCCGCAGGATGCATCTTTTATCATCCAGCTCCAATGTTAAAGTCTAGTAACATCATCGGGGATAGATTTTCACTCCGGTTGCACTTTTGGCAGCAGAATACACAGAGAAGTGACGGTAGAGTTTTTTTCTTCCAGACTACAGAGAAAATGGCAGCTTTGGAGGGTTATTTATTTGGAATCCCATCCCTGTTTAACTCCCCTAACTGCCCTCCATAGTTATCAGCCCCAAATGTCCAAGAATTTCCTAGCCTGGAGTTGTGATGCCATCAAGTTGTGTTGATTTCAGCCCCACTTCCCAAGCAACCAGTGATCTGGGACAGGGCAACATACTTATAGCATGTGCTGAAGTCATATCATAGGTAAATATTCCTCCCGGTGGAAAACTTGTAATGAGTGTGTTTGTATGTGTGTGTGTGTGTGTTTAGATGGCATTCTCACATTGTGCATAGCAATAAATACTCACTAATTTCTCTACAGACTCCCTTTTTAACTGGGAACAGAAAGTACCATAATGGTCTAAGTCCCTTAGTTACTGGACCTCAATGAGGAGCTTTTTGTTTCTCTACTCAACCAAAGAAAATATGTGTAGGCTCCAAATGATAAGGAATAATGTAAATTCATTCAATAATGTCTGGTCAATATCCATATTCTCCTACTGAATATGATCTACTTTGTAAGAAATTATCCTTACTCTATCAACTGTGCACATTTTTAATGTCCTTGTGTCAATATGCTGAACAGCCAAGATTTACGCACATTCCCTTGTTAGTTCTAAAGACCTTTTCAGACCATTTTAATACAATAAATATGACATTGTTTGTTACTCACATTTTGTAGCGATCGAAAAGTCTTTCCTCAAGGCAATGTTTTTGTTGCAAAGATTGCATGCTCCGAACAACCTGAATGTGCTTCTGACTCTTGCCCCCAAGAAGCACAGCTATTGAGATTGTTAGTGGGGGGAAAAAACGTATTCTTTTGCTGAAGAGAAACATTTCCAATTATCTTTAAAGATAACTGAGAATTGAAAGTGCTATAGTAATACCACATTCTGTCTAATAATGCTGTGGTCTTCTTTCCACATCCAAGTTTTCTACCTCATTAAAAGTTCCACATTTTTGGAAGCTTCCCCCTTCCTTTGCCATCTTTATTGTAAGCAGTTCTTGGGATTGTTCTCCTTGGGATCTTTTAAAGATCAGGAATTCTCTTTCACTCATATACACAGAGCTAACTATTGATTGGGTAATTATACTGCAAGCCATTAGCTCCAGTGATCAGTGACATCCACTTTGCATAGCCAATGTCACTGCCTAGCCATAAGCATTATCCGCTCATCTTTCAGCAGGAATGCTTGAGTAACATTTCTTCATTTATAAATAGGGTAGGAATATTGTCTGGGGCATTATTTTTAAAAGTTCTTTAACTTAAAAATAAAGACTGGACCCAGCGTTACTTGCATGTGATTAGAAGGCCCTTCTTCTCTCATACTGGGATGTAAGGAGATCAAAGAATCTGCACAATGGGGCCATGTAGGGAAAGGGGAGAGATTTCTACAAACCTGTGGAAACTCCTTTCTTTGCAAAAAAAATAAACCCCAAAAGCTAAAAAAAAAATGACAATCAAGATCTCAGGAGATCATGATTACAGTCAGAATTAGCAACCACGTGCTACATCTCACAAGTCTTTGTTCTCCCACAAAGGTAAGCAGCAGCCAAATGGGAGTGAACAGGAGGATTGGGGAGCAGGGGAAAAAACAAGGTTAGGGACAGAACAAGAGGAGAGGAAAATACAGGGAATGGGATTTCTTCTCTTCCACGAATCCTTGAAGGTCCCTCTCTTGTATTATAGTAGATTTCAGATGACTTATCAGACATATTTGGGGCAGAAGACTTCCTTACTCTGCTTTAATGTTATAGACATTTCATATTGTGTGTGTGTGTGTGTGTGTGTGTGTAAAGGAAATATGAAGAACAAAAACAGGGGGAAAGGTTGCAGCTGTTGCATAATCTTTCATATTAAAAAGCCTCTTCGCCTCTATTTTGGTTGTTAATTTTTGGACCACCATCTGTCCAACAAGTGAACAGGCTACATTTCTGAAAGAGAACATCAGATTAGCAGCTCCTGTCTATGAGCCTCCTAGAGAATTAGAAGGGCTGCACAGATTCAGTTCGCACTGATAGCCTCATTCTGGCAGCTTCATCTTTCTGAATAATGCAGAAAAGAGGCCTAGTTTAATTTTGGAGTAATTTGTGGTCTGAGCCTATTGGGACAGCATGAAAAATGAGCACAGATTTTTAAAAACCCTCTTCCAATTAAAGGATAAGTAAAAGGATACCTCTGTATTTTTTCACTTTTTTCTGGGGGAGGGGAGGTAAAATAATTTGAAGTATTGTAATAAATTCGGGGAGGAAAGATGGCATGGTATAGCCTGATCTCGCCAGATCTTGGAAGTTAAGCAGGGTCAGTACTTTTATGGGAGACCTGGATGGCCCAGGCTAGCCTGATCTCGTCAGATCTCAGAAGCTAAGCAGGGTCAGCCCTGGTTAGTATTTGGATGGGAGACCACCAAGGAAGTCCAGGGTTGCTATACAGAGAAAGGCAATGGCAAACCACCTCACCTGCCTTGAAAGCTCCTTGTTGGGGGTCTCCATAAGTCAGTTGCTACTTGATGGCACTTATGCAAATAATGAATTCAGAGAGCAGGTGGATCACAGATTTTGGAGAAACAAGTTTGTTTTTTAATTTAAATATGGGATATAATTAGAAATCATCTTCAAAATGACCTTTGTAATGGGTCTTTGCAACTCACTTTCAGTTTAACTATCATTGAAAGGGCAGTTAGAGTTCAAGATAAAGGAAACCCACTCTTACAGATCAGATGCCAACATATCTCTCCTTTTTCCATTTGATAAAATGATGTCTGTTTTACTAGAACAGCTCAGTAACCCTAATGACTGGAGTTGATACAATGTTTTATATTTCACATCTCTGAAGCATCCTTGAGTTTAAAATACCAATTGAATCTGAGAGCCTGTCTCTATTTTAATGTGCAAAGAAAGATAGAAGTATACCAAATAAATAGCTGAATGAAACAATCCAGGTAAATATATTGTGAAAGTGGCAAGGTGGAAAGCTTATAGAGATGGGTGATGGCAGGTCTTAAAGGAGTTTGAATACTTCAAGGTTATTAAACAGGAAAAAAATATGCGTTATTTGCTTTGTATTTTCTTCCTTAAATTTACAAACCTTGCTCTTTGTCTGTTGCTCCTGGATTTTGGCTGGATGCATCATTTTGGATTCTATGAAATCTGTCATTTACATTTTCATGGGCATGATTCAGCCTTTATAAGCAGAGTGGTAAACTGCAGTACTGCAGTCCAAGCTCTACTCACGACCTGAGTTTGATCCCGATGGAAGTTGGTTTCAGGTAGCCAGCTCCAGGTTGACTCAGCCATCCTTTGGAGGTCAGTAAAATGAGTACCCAGCTTGCTGGGGGTAAAGGGAAGACGACTGGGGAAGGCACTGGCAAACCACCCCGTAAATAGAGTCTGCCTAGTAAACGTCGGGATGTGACGTCATCCCATGGGTCAGGAATAACCCGGTGCTTGCATAGGGGACCTTTACCTTTTTACCTATACTTGCATACTGGCCTCCTCTACTAAATCAGTCCCTAAGGTGAGATGACAAAGGCAGAGAGCAAATAAAGCCCTCACATGAGAACTCCTGAGCTGACGGGAAGAGCTTGGACTGAGTGACGAAGCCTCACTCGCACTCCTAACTGCCAGCATCTATGTGGGGTAGGGTTGCCAGGTCCCTCTTCACCACTGGCAGGAGGTTTTTAGGGCAAAGCCTGAGGAGGGTGGGGTTTGGGGAGGGAAGGGACTTCAATGCCATAGAGTTCAATTGCCAAAGTGGCAGTTTTCTCCAGGTGAACTGATCTCTGTCGGCTGGAGATCAGATGTAACAGCAGGTGATCTCCAGCTAGCACCTGGAACTCGATAACCTTAATGGAGGGCCTGAAGGAATAGCACCAGAAGCAAAAGCAGTTGGGCCAGCTGGAGGCTTGTGGAGAGGACTAGAGGTGAATGCTTTTGGGAAGGAATGACGGCAAATTCACCTTCCTAAAGAGTACCCTCTATCCAGCACTGGCTGCTGCCCTCTTGTCTTAAAAAAAGTAAAAATGGTATTCCCTCAGGCAAGTTGCTTCAATGGACATAGTATTTGGTGTAAATACAAATTGCCCTTTGGAAGCCAATTTAAAAAGCAGGGTATAAACATACAAAATAAGCAAATGAACACAATAAGTCAGTATTAGTAGCTGTTACATTAAATGAATCATTCTTTTTATAATGATGAGTTGATTTTGAATGCTCCAAACACTTTGCACACTGTCTCAGTAACCCTGAAAATGAGCCCCGGAAACTAGGTTAATATTGTTATTTGGAAACAGCATTTTGGGTTTGCAGAAGGATATTCTCCTAAAGCTGTTACAATAATTGCTTCAGATATGGCTTCCGTTGTGGTTGTACGGATTGCTGAGGTTATCTATATGTAGTGTTTTGAACACTCAAAAAGCACCCATGCAAGCTAGTAAGTTAATATTATTCTTTCTTTCTTCTATGTTGTTACTATTGCATTTTAATGAAAGCTGAGGCTCTCGAGAACCCAATGTCTGACATATTTTTGTCATCCATATGGGTATTTCCATGTTTTTTACAGATTATTAAATGCATGGATCACAGCACATTTTTTCAGTCATATAGCACTAGCCATATCAATTCAAAAGTAAACCTCCTACATGAGTAGAAAATAAAATGAACTGCATTCAACAGAGGGGGCAGGATCAATATCTTTCAGGCACTTAGCTAATCAATACATGTTAAAGGGATTTGGGGGGGAATAATATAAATTGTATGTGGCGCTCTGTCTTTTAAACAATTGCTTTTGCTGGATTCTCTTTGCAGGAAGCAAAAGAGCTGTTGTGGGAGCTGCGACTTGCAGAAGATTCATTTACAAGGTTGTCACCCCCCAACTACATAATTCTTGTCATTTTCTCACAGTCTGATAACCTCCTTTTCTACAAAGCTCTGTAACAAACTGTTCCTTTGCAGTGGGAGGTGGGGGATGAATTTCCCTCTCACTGCCAGTTTCTGAGTTTACCAGAGAGGGAGGCAAGACCAGTCGCCACCATTAAGTTGATCTAAAGTGGAGAAGCATGTACAGCACCTGAACTCCTTAGAAGAAAGGTGGGATCAAAACACACTGTGTGCGTGTGTGCGTGTAGGAGAGAGAGAGAGAGAATATATACTCTTGAGTGACACTGCTATAGTGGCAGACCCAAGGGTGTCCTGCTAAAGCCCATACTATTCTCATCCAGCTCAAGACCTGAAGTGACTTTTATGACAGAATAAGCAGATTTATATATTATTCTACCTAATTCAGGGTTCCTAATACAGCAGACGTTAAAACACTAAACATTAACATCAAGGTCAAGGTCCCCTGTGCGCATGGGTCATTCCTGACCCATGGGGTGACGTCACATCCCGACGTTTCCTAGGCAGACTTTGTTTGCGGGGTGGTTTGCCAGTGCCTTCCCCAGTCATCTTCCCTTTACCCCCAGCAAGCTGAGTACTCATTTTACCAACCTCGGAAGGATGGAAGTCTGAGTCAACCTTGAGCCGGCTACCTGAAACCAACTTCTGTTGGGATCGAACTCAGGTCTTGAGCAGAGCTTGGACTGCAGTACTGCAGCTTACCACTCTGCACTACGGGGCTCCTAAACATTAACATATCAAAGCACAAAAAACAGGCAGAGGGCTAATAATAGTTAGGGAGGGAATGCCAAACAAAACAAAAAATTCTTCATCTGCTGGTGGAAGACAACGATAGAGCTTAAGCTACGGTTATATTAAAGCAGGTAGAAATTGCTTTAGCTCTGTCCCTGTGCCTTTTTCTTTCAGAATTACACATGTTGCCGACTTTATATGAATTAATATGCCGACTTTCTCTACCACTCAAACCGGCTTACAATGACCTTCCCTTCCCCTCCCCACAGCAGACACCCTGTGAGGTGGGTGGGGCTGAGAGAGCTCTAACAGAGCTGTAACTTGCCCAAGGTCACCCAGCTGGCTTCGTGTGTAGGAGTGGGGAAACAAATCCAGTTCACCAGATTAGCCTCCACCACTCATGTGGAGGAGCTGGGAATCAAACCCTCTTCTCCAGATCAGACTCCACCATTCCAAACCAAGCTGGTCACATTTCTTGCCTAAAGGGTTCGGTGGTTTCCTAATAACTCCTAAATAGGCCATAACTATTTTTGTCATGATCATTTACAATTGCTTGTTGGATTTTTTAAAAATATGCAATTCGGCATTTCCCTGGAGGATCAATTATTGCAGTTCTTTGAAAGTTCTCACATGTGCATTTTCCTCTGAGGCCAATAAATGAGATTCAGTGATAAAGTCTTACATTTCTTGAAGTCCCTCAGCCACAGATTTCCATTTTCTGGCCATTTAATGTTCCACTAGTTACTTAAAGACTATTCTATGTATCATTTCATTTCAGTCTCACTTAACTTCATTCCTTCAACTAGCCATCACGTAAACATTCGTAGCTGAATTTATAGTCCCTCCAGAGGTTATTGCAGTCTTTTATTTGCAAATGTTCCTTCCTATACCTTGTTAAAGGGTTGCTGTTTATTTTTGGGCTGAGTCGTCTTCTTTTTTTTAAGCTTTCAAAAAATCATCACCCAAAACCAGCCTAGTTTAAGCACTTTTAAATTCCATCTATTTCAGTATGGAAGTTAATCTTATGCTTGTTTGCTGACTAGCCAGTAGGTTGGATCCTCTCTCTCACAGGACTCCGTCCACGCCAGCCTGACCTTTTCCAAAAGTCAGACTAAATTGTGCAAGGTCTGCTCATTACTGGCGGCAAGCCTAACCATTGGGTACTCTGTTCTTTCCCAGAGATAGAGCTAAACCACACTGCCACACTACTGGGCAGAGCTACCTTTCAAACTGTCTGTTCTTTAGCTGAGCCAAACCTGAGCTATCACGGCTCTGTCCCTGAGTCAGAACTCAACACGTTCCTCTGTGCTTCCATCCCCCTTCTTAAAGGTGATTAGATGTTGGATCTTCATCCACATTAAGAAGAGAAGGTTGGTTTTTATTCCCTGCTTTTCTCTACCTTTTAAGGAGTCTCAAAGCCGGTTACAATCACTTTCCCTTCCCCTCCCCACAACAGACACCTTGGCCAAAAACGCATGGTCCCTTAACCCACTTTGTTCCCGTTTTCAGCCAGGATCAAATTTACCCGGGCTGGGGGGGGAAACTGTACGCATTACCTTGAAAAGCAGGGACGAAACTGTGCCAATAGATCCATGTAAACCACTGGTTCTCAACCAGGGGTCCGTGGACCCCCAGGGGTCCGCGAGAACTAAATTAAGGTCCACGAAACAAAGTTATAAACCCATAATAAATTAATATTTTCAATTAAAAGTTCTCTATTATAAAATATATATATTCAAATATTATTCTAAGCTTAATGTTTAACTAACCGTTATGATTAAAGTTTATTTTCAAATTCTCGGAATTTTTATTTTGAACCTTGGGGTCCCTGCACTGAACAAAAAGTCCTAGTGGTCCCTGGTCAAAAAAAGGTTGGGAACCACTGATGTAAACAGAAAGTGCGGGAGACATGAAGTTCCTGTTTAGTTTGGCACACACCCCACGCTCCCGGTGATTGGTCTTTTCAAATTGACCAATGAGGGCCTTCCCTGCCCCGGGAAATGACCAATCAATGGGGGGGGGGGGGTGTTGCAAGCTAAACAGGAACTGTGCACGTCTCCCGCACTTTCTGTTTACATGGATGGATTTGCACACAGTTTCGTCCCTGCTTTTCAAGGTAATGCGTACAGTTTCCCCCAAGCCCGGGTCAATTTGATCCTGGCTGAAACGGGGAATAAAGTGGGTTAAGGGACCATGCATTTTTGGCCCTTGTGAGGTAGTTGGGGCTGAGAGAGTTTGGAGAAAACTGTGACTAGCCCAAGGTCACCTAGCAGGCTTCATGTGGAGGAGTGGAGAATCGAACCCAGTTCTCCAGATTAGAGTTCACTGCTCTTAACCACTATACCACTACATGTATGGAAGGCTGCTTATATATATGGGTCTCCATTGCTGGTCTGGGAGACTGTGTTGTACTCCTATTCAAGCTTACTTGGGATGAAGTCCCATTGATTGCCATGGGTTTTACATTTCAGTGAATGCGCAGAGGATTTAATTGTGAGCTGAAACTGGTCTTAAAAGGTGTTGTGCTAACATTACCACATCAAAAAGTACATGCTGTGAGAAATGGATCTTGGAGAGACTCGCTGAAATATGCCAGATGAGATACAGAGCTGAGCAAAAACAATGAAAGGAAAATAAAATCACAAATTAAAAAGAAGTTTTCTTGATTCAGCAAGAGAAGAATGAAAGAAATTTCCAGGATGTAATTCCTTTTTTACTGTCAAAGCACAAAAACATTTGAGCGTGATGAGTAACTTTGTATTTTTGCCACATCTCCAATACAGTTATACTAGTGTGTGTGTTGGGGGGGGGGCGCATAGATTACACCCCTAAAATATTTTGGGTTGTAGATTGGTTTGCTTTTTTTATTTGTTTGCCTTCCCTAGTACTCTGTCTCTTCATTCTATTTCAATGCAGTAAGCATAATTTACTGCTGTCCTTGAGAAAAGTGCTGTTGTTTCAAAACTGCTCCCTTATTTCCCTTATTTTAAAAGGCAATCGCTTTTTGTCTACCCCGTCTTTGACAGCCACACTCACAGGCCTCTTCCTAGCAAAGGATAATGAATTTTCACAACCAGCTGCAATAAATCAGGGCATGCTGGGAAAAGGTGCTTCCTTGCAGCATAACAAAAGGTATTATGGCAACTAATGCAGAGACCTTGAACTCGGGTCAAGTTGATCACAATGCTATTTAAATCCTTAATTGCATGTGGCATAGCTGAAATTGGGGAAGATCCTGGGGGATTTTCACTGAAAGAATGTTCTTCCACCCAGCCTTCTGAGGGGTGTTTTCTCTCCTGCTATTAATTTTTAGCCTTGGGTGGATGAATCCTCCATTATCTGCTCGCATTTGTAAAATCAAAGCATCCTTCCTAAAGAAAACTGCTTCTGCATACCAAGAAAGAGACTCTTTGCTGACCCAGGAACTCCATTAGCTGCCAGTTCTAAGAAAGGTAGTTTTTGCAAAACATTCTCCAATCCAGTCACTAGAGAGCAAGGCTATTCAACATTAGGTTTTTTGGGGTGTTCAAGTCCGTATATACCTCTAGTGCAGGAGAAGCCAAGCCTCCAGGAGGAAAGCACATATGCTATTGTTCTGAATTATTTGTCAGCACCACTGAATGCTGTGAGATTTACTTCCAGTCACAAACCTAGAGGAGAAGATATCGAGATAGAAAAAGTTAATAAGTATTAGCTAGTCAGGGATCCCCAATCTTTTTGGAGCTGGGGGCACCTTTGGAATTTCAAGAGGGGGTGGTGAATGCTGCTCCGAAATGGCTGCTGCAGGAGGTGGAGCCATACCTAAAATGACTTCCACAGGAGGCAGAGCTAAACACAATGCCTCCCTCCTTGCTTTGCAAAAGAACTGCAGATGCCAAGGGAGGATGGGAGAAAGAGGAGTAAGGATAAAAAGAAGGGGAACCACAAGCCCGGGTGCTTACGATAGCTCCTGGCACTCCAGCGGCTGCAGCTGCTATTGCAGCTGTAGAAAATCCTTTCATTTGAACGAGGAAAACCAGTTACAAGCTCTGATTACAATGACCCTGTCTACTTCTTTTAAAGGTTTGGTGGGAACCAGGGGAGATCCAGGCAGGTGCCATGGAACCCACGGGCGCCACCCTGGGGAACCCTATGCTATTTCATTCAAATTCAGTAAGTGAAAGTAACCAGTCCTGGAGGCTGTCTCTAAATCAAAAGCTGCTGTATTTGATATTGATTGGTTTAGGTTTTTATTCCAGTTAGACCCTAGATGGTTCATCCAAGTCAGTATTCCAGCTGAAAAATAAATAAAAACAAGAACAAAATCCAAGTAATTAGGACCAGCCAAATTGACACAAACATTGTATAATCTTTTGAGCACACCAGACTCAGACTAGATGTAACAACATTTTAAAAGCCAAAACAAGAATAAACCTGTGCTGAAAAACTGAGCACAAACCTAATAAACAGCACTATGGCTAAGAAAGATATATTAATAAAGACCCCAAAAAATAACAAACAACAATAATAATCATGCAAAATACATATTCATTAATCATTCAGTAACAATTTATATGCAGCTATGAACAAGTAAAGACAACAATAAGATATTTGATCGCTTGAGTCCATAATAGGAAAATTCCTTTGAAGCAAACACACTTGGCAGACAATAATTTCTGAAGTAAAGGGAGGGTGTCAAAGTTCAAAACACAGGTTGATAAGCAACGGTGATGTAAAACAAGCAACAGAAGAATGAAAATAATAGGAATGGGATGGAAGTCCGGATTCTTCTGCCGTTTCGTGTAATAGACTTCATCAGCCTGAATAATATATACTGTTGCAGTGATAAGGAGATAACATGCATAAACAATCTTCCTTTCATAGAGACAAGTGTATAATAACAGCATTGATAAACTGTTATTTAGTATATAGTAACAGCATGGAAAAAAGAAGTATAAGGAAGAGAAAATATACACACACAGTTCTAGAGTTGCCAGGCCCAGCCTGACACCCAGTGGGAGACTGGGTGCGGTGGAGACAAGGGTGGGTGGCAGTTGGCAATGGTGTGACAGCACTTTCAAGAAAAAACTGAAAGTGACATCACATCTCTCTAGGAATTGCCAGAAAATCTACGGTAAAACCATAGATTTTGGCAATTCCTAGAGAGGACTAACATAACTTCCATGTTTCCCCAGAAATGACACCACACCTTCTACCCTATGGCAATTTTTTATTTTTCTTTCACCGCTGCTCCAACTGGCAGTGGGAAATGAGAGGCAGAGGATCCCCTGCCTCCACTGGGAGTTGGTTTGGTTTTTGGTTTGGTTTACCTGCTAGCATGGCTCATAAATTAGAAATGTTTACTTTTTCCACTGGGGGACTGGCAACCCTACACAGTTCCTTTGTAAGCTGAGAGCAAAAGGAAGCACTTTATGTAGTCTTATTTAAGATTATTTAAGATAACTTTCAGATGATGCACAAGGTATTTAGTCAATTAAAGCCAAGTTTGGTGGTTTATAAATAAACTTCCTTTATAACTACACATCCTTACCCACTGAAGAAGATGAACAAAGGTCTGGAGGGCAACATTAATGCACAGAAAAGAATGCCAAAAAGCAGGGGACACCAGCAGAGCATAAAATATAGCCTTAATCTAAGGCGTTCATTTTTACTACTTATTCAATAAATTGGATTTGGAGACTGAAGATACAATTTGTCATCCCCACCCCCCACCCCAATCACTGATGTTGCCTTCCTGTCTTCCAGCAGAATGGAAGTACTTTCTACAATAAAGGGTATTTTACTTACCATCTGTGCTATTATACTGCTGTGAAATAGATGCCTTACTTGCAGTCTATGAATCACTTACTCTGCAGAAGTTTCATAGACTTGGGCTGCTCTGAAGCAAGCACTCTGTAATACTCTGTGGAGTTTTCCCTTCAGTGCTTCCATATGTAATACATACTAAAAGTGATGATATAGGAGTGCCTGAGCGTATTATTGTGGACAAAGGAGAGCTACAACAAATCTAGAGAAAGACATTAACATTTATAATCATAGTATCACATCATTAAACAACTCCCACCAAAAGTATTTAATTGGCGAGCAGGCTTTCTTTAAAAATACAAACACTGGCCATGGTAAAACCTGACCTTCAGATTAGTTTCTGCCTGAATTGTGCATCAGATTTTGAGGTTATCATCAGAAACTGTTCTTCCCAAGAAACCATTCTTCTACATCCATGCTGTATAACCTCAGACAGTAAGGGCTCACATAATGAAATGTTTCTTCATATATAAGATTTTCAGCTGTGTTGGTCCAAAAATCTGCAGAATCACTTAATACCTTTCTTGAGACCAAACCAATGACCCATAAAAGTGTGCAAACTTTTGAGTTCCCCAGAATTCTTCATCTTGCCAGATGTTACAAAATAAAAAGGGAGGGGAAGAGAAGATTTTAAGCAGATCATTTCAGATCATGATGTTAAGAAGACGTCCTCATGCCAGTGTCTAGGGCAGTGGTTCCCAATGTGGGGCACACGCCCCACAGGGGGGCAATTTGATTTTTAAGGGGGGCAATTCGAGAATGAATTATTAACAGTGAATTTTTTGCAATTCTTATGGTTCTAGGGGCCTCATATACAGTATATAAATATATATTGTGACATACACATTTTAAAAATTAAAATCAGAATGTACACGGCGGTCAGCTGGTGACAATGGAGAGGGGGAAAGCCCGCTAATAGAGAGGAGTGGTGAGAGCATAGAGTTGACTAGAGAGTGCCTGAGCACAGAAAAGTGAGGCAACTTTCATTCCACTAGTCAGTACAACTTGATTTAAATCATGTTTTTTTTACAGAAAGACTCATTCTTGCTGGTATAATCTTGATATTTACAACCAGATGAAGGTTTCATTTTAGACTTCCTCCACGTGAATAGGAGTTCACTTTTTGAATAATAAGAAGTATATGTCTCGGGGAGGGGGGCATCAGGATTTTAGAGATGCTTAGGTGGGGCATGGCCAGAAAAAGGTTGGGAACCACTGGTCTAGGGGGTTTTCTGAAGG
Source organism: Euleptes europaea (assembly GCF_029931775.1). Classification (NCBI taxonomy): domain Eukaryota; kingdom Metazoa; phylum Chordata; class Lepidosauria; order Squamata; family Sphaerodactylidae; genus Euleptes; species Euleptes europaea. The sequence continues at coordinate 25,465,576 of NC_079318.1, forward strand.
CAATAGGGTTGCCAATCTCTACCTAGAGATCTCCTGGAATTACAACTGATCTCTAGACTATGGAGAACATTTCCCTTGGAAGAAATGGCTGCTTTGGAGTTGGACTGTATGGCATTATACTTTGCCAAGATCCCTCTCCTCTTCCCAAACCCCATCCTCCTCAAGTTCCACCCCCAAAGCTCCAGGAATTTTCCAACATAGATTTGGCAACTCTAGGCAAAGAAGAATCAGGTTTCAGGCTGCTGCAAGCCAGGGTCTATTAAAGCAAGTCGTAATTTTTAAAATCCCTCCACAGAACAAGTCCTCCCAAGAGTCTCTAACCTCCCTAATATTTAGAGAGACTCTTTTCAGAAAGCGAAATGGTAAACCATCAATGCAAACAGAAAACTAGCTTGTCAAGATTGTCAAGGGAGAAGCAGGCTAGAACTCATCTTCCTGGATCTATATAGAGCTTGGTTTTGTATAGAGAAAGTTTTGTTCATGTGAAGCTCCCACCTCTCTTGTTTGAAATAGTTTATTATCTCAGTGTACACTAGGCTGCCGTTCAGGGAGCTACTATTGGAGATCGGATCTCTCTGTACTTCCTCATATCTCCCTAGTTTCCATCATAACAAGCCTTGCTTTTTTCCTGCTTCCTCTCAGCTGTGGTGGCATGCAAATGTAACCCAGCTGACAAGAAATAGGAAGATCAGCGTACACTATAACCAAGACCTCACTGTAGATGTAGCCACAAGATCCATGTGAACTCAGTTTCCTCCTGAGTGTGGCAGTTGCTAAAAATCTGAAGATGCCATTCTTTAGAGGGGCTGTGGCTCAGTGGTAGAGCCTCTGCTTGGCATGCAGAAGATCCCAGGTTCAATCCCCGGCATCTCCAGTTAAAGGGACTAGGCAAGTAGGTGATGTGAAAGACCTTAGCCTGAGACCCTGGAGAGCCCCTGCCGGTCTGAGTAGACAATACTGACTTTGATGGATCAAGGGTCTGATTCAGTATCAGGCAGCTTCATGTGTTCATGTGTTCCATGCCAAATTCAGTGGCATTTCACTAATGGGAAAGGAAATATATAGAATTAATTCTATGCTGTTGCATGGACTATGCTTACTTGATACTGAAATGGGATGCTGCCTTTTCAGCTCAAACGAATGAGCTCCAAAGGATCTGAGAGCATGTAAAAGGAAGATCAAATTAAACACAAGATCAGTTTAAAAGCAGAAAGACGGGTAACTCGCAACTTCAAATAATTAAGCCTGAATTCTAAGATTCTAATACATTTTATATCAAATGGATGTGATAAAGAATGAGGAGCACAGAAAAGCTAGAATAGTGAGAGCACTTTCTCCTTTTCATTTGAATTATATCTCTTGGGTAATGAATAGTGTCTTCTCTGCTTTTGCTGTGATTTGTGCTGGTCTACAACCATATTAATAAAGAATCCTTCTGTGCTTCTTTTTCAGCTTCAGATGTTTTATCTAAATAAAAAAGGCCTTAGATGACTATTGCTGGCTCAGTGGATCAATGGATACCATTTTTCTGTTAGTTCAAAGTTTGCACTAAGCATGGTACATTAGAAAATAGCAGGCAGCCCCTAGAAATCCTTGAAAACTTTTTTCTGTCTGAGAATTGCCTTAGAATGCTTCATTTAATTATTTGAACCATCTTGAACTTAACAACCGTACACAGAAATGCAGTGTTAGTGGTTCTACAGGAAAAACAAACCATGCAACGGCAGGTTTAACGCTTGGTGAGAAACTGAGTAAGAAGGAATTAAGAGAATTTCTCTTAACAACACCACCTTCTGACACCACACTTTTAAGGAAGAACAGCACCTGAAAACACGTAACGTAGTTTGAACACCAAAACTGTAACAAGGGGAAAAGAGCGACGAGAAAAATAGTAATGCAAAGACTTGTGACGTATTTGACAGTTTTGAAGAGGCCCCTCAGACAGGCACCTTTTTTGCTGATGCAGCCTCACTGTTTTCAGGGGGTGGGGTTCCCCTATTTTCTTTTTTTAAGTACCCTTTCAGAATCAGACTTTATTTGTAGTCATGGACCATCAAATAGCCCCAAAAATTGTAATTAAATATATACATAAATAGTTATGAACTGATAATACAAAAGTTAAAGATGTAGTGGAGATTCAAAACTGGAATAAAGGGATAAAATCCTCCAAAGTATACACAAAACAGTAGAGATTCATAAACATCAGCACAACTTTAACAGAAAAGAGGAGAGTTTAAGAATGAATAAGGCTTGGCTTCCTGCCCTGAAAAACCTCCAGACAAAGACAACATTCAACAATAGCCATACAGATTAGCTTTGGATTACACACATTAACAGATCACTTCAGGATACAATGGTTCCATATTAACATACCATACCCTCATTAGCACATTATCTTGATACTTACAGGACAATACTTTTGCAGGACAATACTCAGCTCAAACCCAACCCCTTTCTGACTATATATTACTCTTCCTACACCCTTGACACTGAGAGACACTGTCCTTCAGTGTTACTACTCTGAAGATGCCTGCCACAGTTGCTGGCGAAACGTCAGGAAAGAAAATTCCAAGACCACGGTTACACAGCCCGGATAACCTACAAGAACCAGTAGAGATTCTAATTATAGATTGGTTATTCTAGAGCCTTAAGTGTGTTTTGTCTTATTTTAGTTGCCACCCAGGCAAATCTAGCCATACTAACAGATAAATTTGGTATAGTGTCTGACAAAAGGAGCTCTAGACGATGTTTTCTGAGAGGTTAAGTACCCTTTTTTCCCCTCCACGGCCTCAGAGGAGGCAGCGTGGTTCCGCCACTCCTGGCCACCACAGATCTACCGCCCCTTAGGAATGGGCTGCCCATGTTCTTATTGTTGTTAGCTGCCCTGCTGTGCTGGGAGAAGGTGGGATACAAGTGTAAATAAATAAATAAGAATGGAAGAAAGGTTGGTTAAATGTCCTTCACAGCTATGGCCATTGATCTGATGATGGCAACAGAACATCAGACAGTTGTAGACTGTTTCACTAGCAGATTCCCTTAACACAACACCTTTATATATACTGACATCATTTCCATCTACATTATCTTATTTTAGAAGCGACTTTTTATAGTAATCTATATCCTATTCTCATTTAACTGGACCAACCAGAGACTATATTAATTGGAATTTCCTTTAGCTCTATGGTGACATGTTAAACATTCCTCACATTGCCAACTTGAAACCCAGTCATAAGTCTCTTCATGACACCCTTTTATTGTGGACAATGTGTCAAAAATCTAAGTTCTGATCAACTCTTAATATCTGGTATTACCATACTGAATAGTGAAGGCCATCTGATATTCAAATGATAAGCTATAGTTTTTGTCCATGATTTTTCGTTCCTTATTAGATTGTAATTTACAACAAAATACCCAAACAGTGGAAAGCATCAGTTTACTTATCATTCAAAGGCTACAGTCCTAAGCACATCACTTCAAAGTGAGATCCACTCAAATCAATGGTGTCTAGGTCCAAATAAAAGCATTTAATTTGATGAAGCGCTATGCAAACTGATTTATATTCTGTATCTTGTTTATCGTCACTACGCTCCTTTGAAGCAAAGATGCAAATCAGGCACTGCTGTGTTTCCATAGCAGGTTCTTATCTGCTAAAGCTTCTGAAGCCATTTAAATTACATTTACTTTTTCAACAAACAATGCCTTTGAGAATTCATTCTGTGGAAAATACAGAAGAATACTTTTTAAACATGAGTACTATTTCATCACAATGGCTTCTTCACAATTGTAAAGGAACAATCCTGCTTTGCCAGCATTTCTGCATTAGTGGAAAGCAAGTGGTGGAGCTGGTCCTCATAGGAGCCAAGCAGACTGCTGGGAAGCCATCTGCAGCGCCCACTTGCTCCATTGAGTCAAATGACTTCACCTCAACAGGGGCTCTTCTGCACCTACATAGGTCAATCGTGCGCCTTGCTCATTCTCAGGCCCAGTGTTCACAGGCTGCTTAGTGGAAACATTTGAGCTACACGTGGGCCCAAGGATGAGGGAGAGAATTCCACTGCCCTATGTACTTATTAACATCTCTGAGTTTCTCTAAGGAATCATGGGAATTGTCGTTTTACAAAGCTTGTGCAAACTCTGGCCCTCCTTGGAAAGCTATAATTTTCTGTATTATTTTGGCACATCCATTGGTGCTGTTTTTTAAAAAGCCTCTGGATCCCAGCTTTCAGCCAGTCTCAAATGTGTTTTTTTAAAGGTGCTTGAGAAAGGGGTGGTGTCTCAATGCCACGTCTTTCTAGATTAGGCAGGTTATTTAGAAACTTGCTTTTTGACCTAGGAAAGGGGCAGAAACGTCTTCAGTTGCTCAAATATACCTACCGTACACTGAAAGCTGGCAGGAAATACTTCCCTATTAGTTTTCTTGGATCTTTCAGTGGCATTCAGTACCAGATCAGGATATCTTTCTGGCTTGAACAGCTGTGGTGGGACTAGTAGGCACAGCTTTGCTCTGGTTTCATTTGTTAATGGTGGGTAGCTTTCAGATGCTGGTTTAAGGAGATTGCTGTTCTTTCCGATGACCTCTGGCCTGTGGGGTTCTCTAAGATTTTCCATCTGCATGAAGCTGCTGGAAGAGATCATCCACTTATGTGGGTACAGCATTACCAATAATGCTTGTAGCATCTAACTGTATCTCATTTTTCATCTCCCTTTAGTAGGTACTAGCTGGAGATCTGCTATTACCAGTGATCTCCAGCTGATATAGATCAGTTCACCTGGAGAAAAGGGCTGCTTCGGCAATTGGACTCTATGGCATTGAAGTCCCTCCCCTCCCCAAAACCCACCCTCCTCAGGCTCTGCCCAAAAAACCTCCCGCTGGTGGTGAAGAGGGACCTGGCAACCCTACCCTTTAGGGACGAATAAACAAACTGTGCAAACACACTAAAACTTAATCCAGATAAGGTGGTAGTGTTGTCTGAAGGGAGTTAGAGATGCTGTTTCTTGATAAACATATTGCAGAGGTGGCTAGGAAGTACCTTTACCTGTGTTTTACCACAGACCAGGCCATGGTTACACACACCTTGGTAGGGTTGCCAACCTCCAGGTAGTTACAATAACGAGGTAGTGGCTGGAGATTGCAACTGATCACCAGGTGACAGAGATCAGTTCACCTGGAGAAATGGTCACCTTGGAAGGTAGAGTCTATGGCATTATACCCCATTGAAGTCCCTTCCCTCCCCTCCCCAGACCCCGCCCTCCTCAGTCTCCACCCCCAAAATCTCCAGGTATTTTGTAACTCGGAGCTGGCACCCTTGGTAACATCCAGATAAGACTACTGTGTTACAATCTACATGGGGCTGTCTTTGAGTAAAGAATACCTGGAAATTAATGGGTATAAAATGTGGCAGCCATGATCCTGAACAGCATTTATTATGAGGTCTGTACTATTGTACTGTTTAACATTTTAATTTTTTTAAAAGGTACATAAGCCATCTTGTGTGTATTTATATAGATAGGGAGGAGAAATTAATACCTAAAGAAATAAATAAATGCCTGTATATAGGTGTCTTCTGTGTATGAAATTAACCTGTAATTACGTTTAATCATTATTACAATACAAATGTTCCAAAACAGGCATTCTTGTTGTTTATATTTGTTTTCACAGGGTATTTTGGCTTCTGTGATAAAAAATACCAAATATCATTCCCATACATGACAAGAAATAACAAACCAAATATATTTGCATGAAGTTTAGGTCACATGGTCAGCTTGAACTGAGCTGAGCAGAAGTGAATAATGTCTGAACTACTGAAACATGCAGCATTAAGAGTTTGCTGAGATGAGTGAATATATCTTGACAGCCACTACATTTAAATCCCGTTAGTTACAAATGCTTTTTGAAGTTACATGGCTCCTGAGGTTCAATGACCTACATAACATTGACTTACATTAATATCTCACCACTATTATCTCACAAATGCCCCAAAAGCTGGTAAATGGTGTTAAAATGAATTTAGGGTAGCCCATCACAGTTTTTCTGTCTACATATAAAATGTGCTTATTAGTTTGGGCATACTTTTTATTCTTTCTATGGTTTGCTTACTGTGCATATCTTCTGATTAAATAGAAGGGATTACTCTTAATTCTTAAAGGGGGGAAAAAACTGTAGAAACAAAGTTCAAATTGAAAACCAATGTGAGAAATTGACTGTGTAGGTTTTTATTAGAATATGCATCTACTCAGTGTGAACATTTACACTGTATGCATAACAGAAGATTTTATGTTCTGAAGGCCAAACTATACTTGATGCAATGACTTCAGACATGTTTGCCCCCCACAATAAGTGTGGGCTGTGGTTAGGGTTGCCAACTGCCAGGTAGTAGGAGATTTCCTGCTAATTCAACTGACTCCAGCCGATAGAGATCAGATCACCTGGAGAAAAATGGCCGCTTTGGCAATTGAAACTCTATGGCACTGAACCCCCTCCCCTCCCAAACCCCTCCCTCCTCAGGCTCCGCCCCAAAAGTCTCCCGCCGCTGGCGAAGAGGGACCTGGCAACCCTAGCTGTGATAGGGAGGGCTGATCTGAATCAGGGCCAAGGAGCAGGGTAGTGCTTTGCCCCCTCCCACCATTTCCTTGGTCAAATACAAATATTTGTCATTTCCCCCTACTAGGGTTGCCAGGTCCCTCTTCGCTACCAGAGGGAGGTTTGGGGGCAGAGCCTAAGGAGGGCAGGATTTGGGGAGGGGAGGGACGTCAATGCCATAGAGTCCAATTGCCAAAGCGGCCATTTTCTCCAGGTGAACTGATCTCTATCGGCTGGAGATCAGTTGAATTAGCAGGAGATCTCCTGCTACTACCTGGCAGTTGGCAACCCTAACTGATCTGTCGGCTGGAGATCAGTTGTAATAGCAGGAGATCTCCAGCTAGTACCTGGAAGTTGGCAACCCTACCCCTACTGAGGATTAAAGCAGTCCAAGTCAGGTGCCATTTCCAATCAATGAAATGGCGGGGAGGGGGGTAAGTGGACATCAAGGCTCTGGTTTAGATTTGGAACACTGGCTGTTCGGGGCTAAGTTCCACATCTGGAGTTCCAGAGCCCCATGCAGTTGGTCCCTATATCTAGAGTCTGACAGACGTAGCATCCATTTTGGCACAACTCTGACACTCCATTACAACTCATTATATATGAAACCAAAGGAAGAGGAGGACATTTATCATATTTTCTCACTTTTTTTTTTTTTGCTGTCAAGTCACAGCTGATTTATGGTGACCTTGTAGGGCTTTCAAGGCAAGAGACGTTCAGAGGTGGTTTGCCATTGCCTGGCTCTGCCCCACGGCCCTGGTATTCCTTGGAGGTTTCCCATCCAAATACTAGCCAGGGTCAGGGCTGAAAGTGTGTGACTGGCCCAGGGTCACCCAGCAGGCTTTCATGGTTCAAGTAGGGATCTGAACCTGAGTTTCTCAGATCCTATTCTCACACCTTAACCACTACGCCGCACTGGCTCTGTTACCATATTCTCTACACATAACATATTTGGGGGCTTCGCTGAAGGATCAACGATATTCTCATGAAAACTTAGCCATATGTTAAAAGCTTGGCTTTTTCACCCAGCAAGACTCTGATGTCAGCAAAAGCTACCCACCAAGTCGTCCAAGGAGAAATGTTACAGGATATACGTAACTCCATGCCATAACCATCCTATCTCTGCTGAAGCAGTCCCTGGTTAGCCTTGCCAATTCAAGTCAGGGAAAACATCGCCCCTCACTTTCTCAGAAATCCCATTGTTTTGTTTATGTTACATCTCGCTACTGAACATTTTAGTTTCTGGCTGTTATTTTGTGCTGTGACAGTTGATGGGGTTCCTGTCATTGATATATTAGTGGCTTACCTTTCAAGGGGACCATAGAAAGTGCCTTTCATCTTGGAATCTGGAGCATCTTTTATTATTTTAATAACTGCTTTTGGAATTATTCCTTTCCTTTGTTACCCTGTCTTTTAAAATATGGTACTTGGAATGACTAGCCCACAGGCACATTCAATTTTATTGTTTTCACATGGGTGAATGACTCAAGTTAGCTTGTTCTTGTCCCAAGGCCTCCCTAAAAAAAAAACAGGAGAGGAAATACTGCTTTCTTTATTGAGTTTAGCAGTATAAGTGCTGCTGATTTGTGGTCTAGACTACGATTCCTTTTAGATTATAAAAAAAATTATTATTTTTAAATCTTGAGAAGTTGCTTTCTGTGTGTTTGTACTTCCTGGGCTGTAATCTGTTTTAAGGATCATGTTGTTGTTTTTACCTCAGTTATGTCATCAATATTTCAAAATCCTTTGAAATGTTTAAAAATGCAATCAGTAACAAATAAAAATAGATTTCTCCTAAGTTAAGGCAGGTGACTACTGAGTTTGTTAGCTTTTTTTGTAGAATTTAGTCTTGATTTATGCTTGAACACATGAAGCTGCCTTATACTGGATCAGACCCTTGGTCCATCGAAGACAGTATTGTCTACTCAGACTGGTAGTGGCTCTCCAGTCTCAGGCTGAGGTCTTTCACATCACCTACTTGCCTAGCCTCTTTAAGTGGAGATGCCAGGGATGCAGACGCTCTATCAATCTCGGACGAAACTCTATGGAAACTATAGAGTTTCGGCCCAGGTTGCTAGAGCGGGTAAACCCGGAAGCGATGTAGGCTTGTTGTGCGTGTGTGCGTGCCCACGGTGCCCTCCGGCCCTCAGCTGGTCAGCGGGAAGCCCAGTGGATTGGCGGGATTTTACCCACCATCACTGGGTACTTGGCAACCCTAAAACCCAATGTGTCTCCAGACATCCTGTGTACAGCTACAGATTCTGGACACTGTAACTATGCCTTGAAACAGCCTTTTCTCTTCCCATTCCCATCTTTTTTCTTTGTACAGAAAATGTAGGCTGCTGAAGAATTACAAAGGACTGAAACATTTTCATACTGTTTTGTACACCAGTTTTGAGATATTTTGACTCACTTCAGGCAGGCCTGATTAAGAACTGCCATAGGCCCCCAGCCAGCACGGTGTAGTGGTTAAGAGCAGTGGTTTGGCGCGGTGGACTCTGATCAGGTTTGATTCCCCACTCCTCCACATGCAGCCTGCTGGGTGGCCTTGGGCTAGTCACAGTTCTCTCCAAACTCAGCCCCACCTACCTCACAGGGTGTCTGTTGTGGGGAGGGGAAGGGAAGGTGATTGTAAGCCAGCATGATTCTCCCTCAAGTAGTAGAGAAAGTCGGCATATAAAAACCAACTCTTCTTCTTCTTCTTCTTCTGAAGCATGTTTACAGATGCCTGTGACCTACCACCATGCATTTAATGTAACAAGTGGCAAAGTTCTCCATGTGGAGACCCAAGTCATGTAATCCCACCCACCCCCTGAAAGAGCGCATGCCTGTAGTATCCATGACCTATAGTACATTACATACATGATAGAGGGGGATGTGCACATGCCTGTGCTCCCATATGATATAAGGAGCTGGGCTGAGAAAAATAGCATACTGTATTAGTAAACAACTTTGGAAACCAAGAGTAATTTCCAAAATGGTGTATGATTTGGAAAGGGTGGTGGATTTTCAACAGAAAACAAGTCAAAATCCTACAGAGTGTACAAATGTCCTTGGGCTCCCATGTAGTAGCTCTCTTAATCTAGCTCTTGTCTCTGATATTGTGTGAAGAGGTGTATTGCGTTCCTGATAACACTCAGCAGAATGGTCATCATGGAATACCAGCTAGTCTGTTCACATTTTTAACTGAGTGAAGAAGGAAATCAGCTTTCATCAGCATCAAGGGCTCTGCTTTAATTAGAGCTCTATGTTAGAATCTCTGATTAATACACCGGTATATTGCAATCATGGATTCATGTCAAAGAGAGTATTGGGAGACCAAAAATAAGGCTTTTGGGCATTAGATGGTGATTTGCTGTTATGAAAAGGGCTATTAATCCATCACCATTATTTCCCCCAGAGAATCTAAACTTTTGCCTAATATTGTATAATGACTTTGTTTTCAAGCTACCTACAAGATTTCTTTGGATTTTAGCTTATTAGTTTCTGTCCAGATGCCTCTTCCGTTGGATGGTTTGCCCTAAATATACACCATGCCATTAGCATGAAAGGCAAGCAGCATGTCTTTAAAGACACAGATCTCACTGAAATCAACCAACAAGTAATGTTTAGGTTTTGATGTGGAGAATTTAATGGGGACAATTCTCTCTCTCTCTCTCTCTCTCTGTGTGTGTGTGTGTGTGCTTTGTCCACATGATTCTAGGCTTTTGTTTTAGGCTTGCCACCAGAACTGAGGATGTTATAATGGTAAAATATAGACTCTATATATACTGTGTAGGTTACAACTTATCCTGATATTTGAATGGACAAGGTCATAGTTTATTTATCTATCTGTAGGAAGAACTCTGTGGCATCTGTAGCCCTGACTCCAAACATGCTTTACTCCCAGATTGGTCCAGGAGTTGCTTCTGGAGAAGACTATTATTCACCCTGCTGCCACTGCCAAGGCTAAAACAATCAGAAATACCACAGATTAATGTCAGCAAGACCAGAGGACACGTCATTCCATCAAGTCCTTAAATGCCATCAAGCCAGATGTTTGTGGTAGTGTCAAACTCAGGTGTCTATTCCTAGCATCCCAAAAATCACACATGCCCAGGCAGGTGATCCTAACCAATGCTACTTTATTAGGAGCAAAAAGACAGATTAAAAGAAGCTGACTCTAGGTATGCGAGGTACAGGTTAAAAGCATTCTAGGCAGAGAAAGCAAAACAGTGAAGTAACTTCAAGATAGCGGTTCCCAGGGAGGGAAGCCATAACATCACACATCTGAGATAAACAGAGGAACCGAAACTCTACACACGGATTTGCAAGCCTGAGAATCAGACCTTGAGAAGCAGCCAGACTCTGGCCTTGACTGGAAGCCAGCTCCTGGCCTGCATATGTCTTGAGCCAGTATTCTAGTAGGTAGCATGGACCTGACAGGTAGGAGTAGCTCTGACCTTCTCCTTGAACTATTGTTAGCTCTTCTATTCCTGGACTGGCATTTTGCAAACTATGTACAATAGACAGTGCTTTTTCTGTTAAAAATAGGTGCTCATACTCATGATGGTCACTGCCTTGGAGACCCTATTTGGGTGGCAAGGAGGCACAAAAAATGTTCGAAATAAATGATATATAAGGAAGAAATTAATACATACGCCTTCTTATATTTTTATTTTGTAAATACTCTCATATATATACATTTATTTACATTGCTAGGAATCCATGGAACAAGTTAAGGAATAAATGGTAAAATGAGTACCCAGCTTGCTGGGGGTAAAGGGAAGATGACTCGGGAAGGCACTGGCAAACCACCCCGTAAACAAAGTCTGCCTAGTAGACATCGGGATGTGACATCACCCCATGGGTCAGGAATGGGTCAGAATCTCTTAGTCTAACCAACTCTGTCAGTTTTCTGCCCACATACCTCACCTCAGTCAGGGCTGCTTGAGAACTGCCATAGGCCCCCAGTCAGATTCCTTCTGGAGGGTCCATCACACTACCCAGATCCAACCCAGTAATCATACAACAAACAAACAAATCCCATGACTTGCCTGAGAGCCCCTGGGGAAGGTCACAGAGCAGGCTGGTGGAAAAGGTGGCAGGGCCACAGCTACTAAGCCCCATCCCCCGCACCCGAGTCCTGTTGGCCATCACCACTTGGAGCAGCGGTGAGAGACTTTGTTTTAAGCATCCTTGAGTACTTACTGAAACTTCTTACTGGAAGTGACAAAGGGTAGCTCTAGGACTCCTACACCTTACAGTAATTACATGAGGCTGCTTTAAAAAAAAAAAAAACATTCCTCCTGGGATGCTGCCCACCCCCAATTTTCCCACCAGCACTGCCTGGCAACTATAGGCAGGGCAGGCCAGTGAAGAAGGCAGCAGGGCATCCGATATACCCCACCATGCTGATACCATCAGTGGGCATGACTTTGGCTGCAGAATGGGCCATAGTGTGGATTCTTGATTGGTCTGGCTTGGCCTCAGCACAGACAGCCCATGCTCCAGCTGAAAGAGGTGCTAGTTCACTGTACTAGTGCATACCAACACCAAAGAAGCCCTAAAAACAGAATATTTCAGGAGGGCATTTTTTATAAAGGAAATAAGGCTACATCATAACAGATTGGTCCAGAGAAATGCATTGTGTTTCTACTTATGTGCAGCATTGTTTCACTTGTTATGTTTAAGCCATATTCTTTGTTCAGATGACAGCATGGTTTCAAATTTCTGCATCCCTAGTCCTATTCGTTGCTTATTAGATGTCTCATCCTATTGTTTGCATCGGTTTACATTGTGCAAACCGCAATGAGTCTCAGTAAAAAGGTGAACTATAAGTAATTTAAACACAATTAAAAATAAAATCAAGGTGATGCCAGATCCCTTTAGCATAGCCATCCAGCGTAGACATTTTAAGACAGTGTGAGGGAGTCAGTTGGTTTGTTGTAGGGGGGAAGATGTAGAAGTTCATCCCTGCTCAGTCTGGAAACAACTTTGTTCAAACCTGTGAGCCGTCTTGAAGACCCAAATGGTGGAAAGGCAAGAGCTTTATCCTAAACAAAAGTCCACACCTATTCAAGAGAAGGGGCAATAGGTGGATGCTGGTCTAAATATCCCATGTCATATCTCCGAGAAGCTTAATCAGGAAAACACACGCAGTGCCCCACACATCTCCACTAATGAATAGAGGGCAAATCCTGCAAATCTGGTATCCTACTCAAGAGTCAGTCAAATTAATGTCATTGGAGTTGTGCAAAGGCACCTCCTAGTGCTACTCCATGGTTTGTTTGGCCCTGGATTGCCTCTACGCTTACCATTTAGTCTGAAATTGCCATCACTCATTCATTCAGTTTTGATGATACAAGACAATGAATCCAGATAACATCATTGCCAATTCGTTGTATTCCTGTGATTTCTGTATTCACCCTTCATTTTCCAAACCTGTTCTGTGATCATTTATTTCCCAATTTGACACCCCTTGTGTAGCTAATTTTGCAAAAAAAAAAAAAAAACACCTTTGCAAAAAAGAGCTGCATCCATCCATTACTGGATAACGGTGGCAGCTGTAGCATCTGTTTACAACTGGAGTTTCCTGTGTGGACTAGATGTTTCAGGAGGTGAATGGTATAGTGCAACGATAGTGCAACTATTCCAACAATGCGTAGGTGCAGTCTAAGGCTGCTTTAACACACATTGGATAATACACTTTCAGTGCACTTTTCCCTGAGGAAAATCCAGTTGCAAACATAAGAACATAAGAAAGGCCCTGCTGGATCAGACCAAGGCCCATCAAGTCCAGCAGTCTGCTGACACAGTGGCCAACCAGGTGTCTCTACGAAGCCACAAACAAGATGAGTGCAGCAGCACCATCCTGCCTGTGTTCCACTGCACCCAAAATAATAGGCATGCTCCTCTGATACTAGAGAGAACAGGTATGCAGCATGACCAGCATCCATTCCAACTAATAGCCATGAATACCCCTTTTCTCCATGAACATGTCCACTCCTCTCTTAAAGCCCTCCAAGCTGGCAAACAATTGCTGAAGTGCACAGAAAATGCATGGTGTGTGAGAGCAGCCTAAGTTTCAGTGTGGAAGCAGCCCCAGTGAATAGGAGAGCAAAGATAGGCTGCTCCGGCATGTGCAATGCAGGAACCTAAGATATATCTCCCAACACTTTATTGAATACTCAAGACCATGACACCATATACTTCAGTATCCTGCACAAATGTACTTAAGATTCACTGCTTGTAGATCTGCACTTATAAAGGTTTCAGGTGAATCTTCACTGCTTTGTACTGTTTGTGACTAAGGCTGAAAGATGTAGCACGGTATGTCCTGAAACCTAAAGATATTTTTAGTATTTCTGTAGTTCTTTTGATGTATATAATGGGTTGGACGGGTTGTAAGGGATTGCTAGTAACCCAGTGAGAGCACACAAGCGAGTAAAGGCGGTTGGAAGTCCATAATTTATAATGAGAGTCCATAATTTATAAAACTGCAGATAGTTTATAGTGTGAGAATTTATAGTTTAAAGGAGAGAGATGTTTTAATTACTTCTCAGTAGATGATGATTTTATGCTGTTTTTTTTAATTCGTTTTTAATGCTCCCCAGTAGATGATATGCTAATGCTAAGAGCCTGTATATGCGCCAGTGGGAAAACATCTTAATAATTCATTTAAAGCCCACTAGCAAGAAATCTTCCTCCTCCTTTCTGAGTGAACACGAGAGAGACTTCCTGCAATCCTATAGTGAAGCTCTCCTTCATGACTCCAAGTACATAGAGATGCTGGAGTGTCACCTTCAAACCCAGCACATTGAATTTCCATACAGAAGGCACATAAATTATTGACAGCGAGGCTTTTGGTTCAAACACAGAAGCAGCTGCTCTAAGCTCTTCAGTTTCACCACCTCCTAAAACAGTATTAAGGGGAATTCCTTCCCTAAGCCTTCTTAGGGAGGGGCTGTGGCTCAGTGATAGAGCATCTGCTTGGCATGCAGAAGGTCCCAGGTCCAATCCCTGGCATCTCCAGTTCATGGGACTATGCAAGTAGGTGATATGAAAGACCTCTGCCTGAGACCCTGGAGAGCTGCTGGCGGTCTGAGTAGGCAGTGCTGACTTCGATGGACCAAGGGTCTGATTCAGTATAAGGCAGCTTCATGTGTTCATGTGCACAAAAAACAAACAAAAAATAACAGGGTGACAGAGGGACAAACAAACAGGAAGATCCAAGTAGCAGCTGTAAAGTGAATTAGTTACACTTTACCTTACTTTGTTGAATAATACATCCTGTGAAATTAAGGACAGTGCATTAGTGAAAGTGAAAAATTTATTGCATGTAGCCATTGGCCATCACAATTTACTAAAACAAACAAATAATACAATGGATTAAAAAATAAAATATTAAAATAGATAATGCACTATATCTAACTATCTGAGCACAGAAGGTGCATAGAGTTTTCCCACATTCTCCACCATTCCTGCTGCCCTTTCCAGCTCCTAGACAGATTGTCCCCTGGTGTTGTGGGATTCATGTAGAGCAGGGGTGGGGAACCTTTTTTCCGCCAAGGGCCATTTGGATATTTATAACATCATTTGCGGGCCATACAAAATTATCAACTTAAAAATTTGCCAACCAATACGTTTTTCCACGGCCTGGGTGGGAAAGGGTTAACACAGTTTCTTGGGTGGCCCTAGCAGCTCCATAGCTAACGACTATTCTGCAAGGGGAAAAAAAGGTTCCTTTTCTCGGCAAAACAAACTCACATTCGCCTTGAATAGAGGCTGTTCCTGTCCGCGGGAGGGGGCGGATCACCAGTCTTAGATCCTTCTGAGCTAGAGATCTGCCAGGACCCATGAAGGGCCAGACCAAATGACTTCGCGGGCCTTAAACGGCCCCCGGGCCTGATGTTCCCCACCCCTGATGTAGAGAAACAGGCACGTAGGTTGATGGGCTAAAGGAGAGACAAAGGGATGAAGCTGACTCTCTCCTCAGTGGATTTGTGCTTGTGGAACAGGCAGAAGTAGCAATTTTGGGCCCTTGCTCCTCCTGATTTCAGTCCCCCCACACACACACCACCAAGTGTGGTTGTTCCTTCATGTGGGCCCCATAATAACCCTGGAATTTATCTTTACAGGGGTTGGTGTCCTGCCTTCTACAGGCCAGTAGTCAGATCTCCTCAGGAGCTGTGAACTGGAGGCAAGAAGCAGGAGCTGGAACACAGACTTGTGCCTAATAGACCAGTTGATCCAGCAAGGCAGCTTTCCCAGTTCTAGGGTGGCCAGGTCTTTCTTGGCCACCGGCGGGAGGTTTTTGAGGCGGAGTCTGAGGAGGGTTGGGTTTGGGGAGGGATATCAATGTCATACAGTCTGATGGCTAAAGCGGCCATTTTCTCCAGGTGAACAGATCTCTATCAGCTGGAGATCAGTTGTACTAGCAGGAGATCTCCAGCTATTACCTGGATGTTGACCATATGGCAGGGGTACAGGGTACAGGCACTGCCTCATTTCTGCCCCACCCCTTACATTGTAATGGGGCCTATTGAGAGTCATTCAAACAGCCCCCCGCCCCAAATCTTGAGCTGGTATTTCTCACATGAGATACCACTAAGCAGTGGTGTCTAACAATGTGGTCATCTGCATGAATGTATCTACTGGGCTATTCCCTGTGGAGAGTATGACCAAATGAATCAGGCACCATTCTTTTGATGCCTGTTGTTTGAATTAATATTTCATTTTAGTATAGCACATTTGGAGGAACAGAGAGCCAGCATGGGTTAGTGGTTAAGAGCAGTGGACTCTAATCTGGAGAACCAGGTTTGATTCCCCACTCCTCCACAGGAAGCCTGCTGGGTGACCTTGGGCCAGTCACAGTTCTCTCAGAACTCTCTCAGCCCCACCTACCTCACAAGGTGCCTATTGTGGGGAGAGGAAGGGAAGGCGATTGTAAGCTGCTTTGAGATTCCTTAAGGTAGAGAAAAGTGGGGTATAAAAACAAACTCTTCTTGTTGCTGGGTTTTCCCCATTGTGGTTAAGGTTGCCAGGTCCCCTCTCCCGATCGGCAAGAGGTTTATGGGGCAGGGCTAAGGTAGCTATGTGCATGCGCGCGCACGCGATGATGTCACTTCCAATTTTACTTCCAGAAATGCCGCATCACCATGGCTGATTTAACACACAACCCCCCAAATTTTGGGGTTTGAGTATTAAATCAGCCACAGTGATGTGGCGCTTCTGGAAGTAAAACCAAAGTGACATCATCACATGCGCATGCCCGTACACACCCGCAACCACCACTCCGGAGCAGCTGGGTGGATTGGCAGGAAATTGCCCACCAAAACCATCCACTTGGCAATCTTGATTGTGGAGCTGTTTTATGGAACAGATTGCCAAAGGACATGTAGAGGACATCCTCATAGGCAGTCACGTGTAGGGACTGAAAAACAGTCCTTTTTAATAAGGTTTTCAAGGTGAACTGTATTTGAGCTTTTGGGTAGATGGAAGAAAAATATTGTACCAGCAGCTTAATTTACAATGTTAAAATTATGATGTATTTAGTATTTTAGTGTTTTATTGATGCATGTCATAATTCTGAATAGCAAAGGGACTTTTCTTACCACCAGGAGCTATGGGTATGCATCCCACCAAGGATTCATTTGAATGATTTATTCATCATTTCCAGGCCTGATCTATGATGAAATGCATGCATTAAAATATGGATTTTAGTGCGGTTATAAACAACATCCTGCAAAGTTCTGTCATTTGCTAAGTGCTCACCAGTTAAAAGAAACAGCATATTCAGTTTGTAGGCATTTACCTTCACAAATACATATAAAGGCTTGCCTTGCATGTAAACTGATAATAAAATAATAATAATAATAATAATACAATACAAATATAAAAACAACAAGTTTATGTAATCAGAATCAAGCTGTACATCTGTTTAACCTGTCTTGTACAAGAGGCTGTCCATGTAGCACTTGAACCCAGCTCTGACAAAATTCATGGCTTTGTGAACTGCATAGGGAGAAAAAGGGGAAAAAAACTTACTAAACCATAAATATGTTAGAGCTACATATTTTCAAAGCAGAGTTGATTGAAGGGATTTAAAAAAAAACAAATCTAGTTGACATAGGTCAGTTATGCATGGGTACTTTCCGTCATGTTCACCCCAGGTCTGTCTCGGTTGTTCCTTGGAGTTATGAATGAGTTTTCCATCCAGTAGAGATGACCTCACGGCCAGCCCTCACAAATCCCAGGACTTCCAGTCCCTCTATTAACTCAATTCTTCCATTTCCCCTGAGCTCAGCACTAGAAAGCTCATATACTGCCACAAACCAATGGCTGATACAAAGATTTCCAGATCTTCTGTTTTCCACCAGGATATATTGCTGAGGAAGGTCACCAGGTCATTCCTCTGTCACTGGGCTACTGGTCTGCCTGTCACAGATACTTCTCTGCCTGTGGGCTTTAGCATGCCATTAGGTTAAGGTGCAGGCCTTGTTTTGTGCATAGAGAGTGCTCAGGATATACCCAAAGACAGAACTGCACATTTCTCATTCCTAAACAATATGACAGATGAATGTAAAGTGTGAGGTACAGTGTGATCGTTTGATAAAAGTCAGCAACACAAAAAGTATGCTATTCTTTATTAAAGGAAATGTGAGAAACAGGAGTATCTTGGTTGTCACGGCAACATTCTTTGGAAATTTGACTACTGCAGATACGTGGCTTTTATCACTTGAAAATAATCTGAGATTCATCAGGAGTTAGTGTGGCATAGTGACTGAATGTATGATACCTCAGATGGTATGTCCCCAGTTCAAAGTTTAGGTTCAGCTGTACATTCACTATGAAGCCCTAGGCAAACTACTATCGCTCACCCACATCTGCTTCTATAGATAGTAGTGGGACAATGAAGGCTTATCTTACAAGGCTACTGTTAAGGTGCCTGAAATGCCCTAAAAATTAGCAAAATGCTCAACAAATATTTATTTATTTATTTGTTCAATTTATAACCCGCCCTCCCCGGCCAAGACCAGGCTCAGGGCGGGGAACATCACACATATCAACATTAGCAATAAAAGTAATAATTCTAAAATCAAACAATAAAACCCAATTAAAAACCCTTAAAAACTCCAGATGGTGTTTAATTTTGCCCATAGTGCCCAGAATAAGCAGTAGCCCCCCCCCCAATAATGAGAGTCCCTTAAACAGAAATATTTGATGACAGTAACATTTTCTTCAAAAATTCAGATGTTGGGAGTGCCATTGATTCTACTTTGCATCTATAACCAGATTTTCTAATTGAAATGAAACAATTTGAAACAAAAGGTTTTTACTCTGAAATAAGGAAAATTAGACCTTACCATGCTCTAGATCAGAGGTGGGGAACCTTTTTCCTGCCAAGGGCCATTTGCACATTTATAACATCTTTCGGGGGCCATACCAGGTGTAGATCTCCCGGTGGGGGGGAGGAGAGGCTAGGGTTGCCAGGTCTCCAGCCACCACCTGGAGGTTGGCAACCCGAGGGGAGGCCATCCAGAGAAGGCCTGCAGGGCGCCCCCACTCCCCCCTCCCAGGCGGGAGGGAAGCCAGCGGTGGGCCCCAGAAAACGAGGCGCCAGAGGGGTGCAGCCCACAGTCAATTGGCAAGGGAGGAAGGGAGGGAGGAAAACAGAGAAAGAGGAAAAGGGAGGGAGGGAGAAAGAGAGAGAAAGGGAGAAAGAAATGGAGAGAGGGGGAGGAAGAAAGATAAGGACGAAGGGAGACAAAGAAAGAGACAGAAAAAGAGGGAGGAAGAGAGGGAGAGAAAGGAGAAAGAGTGACAGAAAAAGAGGACGAGAGAAAAGCCTCCCCCCCACACACACACACTCCTGCGCATGCCTGCCTGCCCGACCGGGCCCTAGCCACCCCACCTCCCCCGCCCACACACACACACCCGGCGGCGCACAGAGCACCAAGCAACCGGGCCCCAGTCTTCGTGCACTCCCCCCCCCCGAGTCCATAAAAGCCCTCCCCAAGCCCAATTGGTTCTGCATGAATGCTCTGCAGCCGGGAGCCGCCAGCCTCTCCCCCCCCCCCGCTGCTCAACAGTCAACAGGCAGCGAGAGGGGCTTACAATGTGCCGCAGCAATGTGCCAAGGCTGTAGGGGGCAGCCTTGGGGGAAGAGTCCCTCCCCCTCCCATCTCGCCGACCAACAACCAAAGTCAGTGAGAGGAGGTCCAAAGGCCGCTACAAGGGCGCTGTAAGCCGTGGCCCCAGGAACACCTTCGGGGAGGGCCACCCTGCGCCCCGCCTCCGTGGCAGGGTTCCCGGAGCTCCCGAGGGCCACAAAAAATGTCCTCGGGGGCCGCATACGGCCCCCGGGGCCTGAGGTTCCCCACCCCTGCTCTAGATACTCTTGTCTGGGTGCCTTCTCCAGTTGAAGCTTTTCTATACCTTTATGTTGCAGGTTCTTCTCTTCCCCCCACCGCCAAGCCTCTGTACACAAGTCTGCTTTGGATATTCTTTGACAATTTTGCTGTACTTTTTTTCCCCAAATGACCAGATAAACTGATAATGACTGACTCCACCCCCAAAACCTCATTTTGTTCATGCCTTGAATGTCATAGAAGTTAATATGATGAGTTCAGATTATAAGATTTTGTTCTATTTTTTTCAACCTGGGACTCTATTTTTAATTTGTATCCCTTATTTCTAGAGTTTTCACCATACAATACAGAATTTATTGTGTTGGATCCGGTGCAAAATTTCTATTTGATAGCTCTTGTGCAAACAGAAAAGAAAAAGAGAGTGGCAGCCACTTGCACTACGTCAAATTTATTAAGCCCCCACTTGAATTTTCAGTGTTCAAGATCTTGTGTAACCAATTTCTGGGCACCACGGTATATAGGGAAGAAAGTGCTAGGTGTTGCACAAGATCTTGTGCAAGTGGAGCTGTGATAAGTGGGTTTATGTTTCCACTTGCACATTGCTAGACGCAAGGATCTGCGTACTTAGGCTGGACTGTACTCTGTGTGAGAATAGGACCCCGAAGACAAAGCAACAGGCAGAACTATGAAGCGTTAGCCAGCAAATCACAAGTTCTGGGAGAATCAACCACCTTCTCCCTACAGAATGTTCCTAACTAGGGTTGCCAAGCTCCAAGTGGTGGCTGGAGATTTCCCACTATTACAACTGATCTCCAGGCAGCAGAGATCAGTTCACCTGGAGAAAATGGCCGCTTTGGAAGGTGGACTCTATGGCATTATACCACCCCATTGAAGTCCCTCCCCTCCCTAAACCCCTAACTCCTCAGGCTTCACCCCCCACAAATCTCCAGGTGTTTCCCAGTCCAGAGCTGGCAACCCCCTCTGCTGTCTGTTTTAGATCAAGCAACCTTGCACTGAGAGGTAGTCTCTTTTTCAGCGTGTGCCAGACTTCCGCGAGCCCTTTCCTCTTCGGGTTCTTCTCAACCTTCCCTTTTCATACCCCTGTGGATTGCTGCTCTGCTTTTGATGTTTCATTAGCACAGTGAGCTTGTCCTGCTTGTCCCATCCATCTCTTCTGTGTCAGCTTTCTACTGCTACCAGTCTTATTAAAGCCCACTGACGGCCAGGCAGAGAAAATAATGAAGCTCATTAGCCCTGAAAGCATTCTAGCAGTTTTCCGGCTATGTGGGGGAGGTTCTGGCCTAGCAGGCAGGAGGGTCTGTTCCAATCAGCCACTACCAGGATTCAGACAGATTTTCAGATAAAGGCAGAAAAGGGGCTGTGGAATCTCTTTTAAAGGTACTGACAAACAAAACCACGAGAACTTCCAAACAGAAAAAAATAAGTACACTTGAGAGAAGCTAGTGAAGTTTTGTGTGTGTGTGTCAAATGTATAATTCAGTCACAGACGTTTCAGATTTAGAGGAGGGCAGGGAGCTGTTCCTGTTGGCAGCAGAGGGTAGGACTCACAGTAATGGGTTTAAATTGCAGGAGGAAAGGTACCGGCTGGAAATTAGGAAACATTGTTTTACAGTGAGTTGTTCGACAGTGGAATCAGCTACCTAGGAAGGTGGTGAGCTCCCCCTCACTGGCAGCCTTTAAGCAGAGGTTGGACAAGCACTTGTCAGGGATGCTCCAGGCTGATCTGCATTGAGCAGCAGGTTGGACTAGATGGCCTGTATGGCCCCTTCCAACTCTATGATTCTACCAGCTGGTTATCCAGTGTAGTGTATAGTGCAGGAGCCATGTATTTGTGTACTCTATGAAATACAAACAGGATAGCTCATGGTGTGGGCTTTACATCTAATTCATATGATTCTTGTTAACTGTCTTTTTTAGAAGAAAAGGCTGTACAAATCAGATGGGCGTGCATACTGCTCATCACAGTTCATATAACAATTAGGGAAGGAGAATGGGAAAAGTCCATTGAGATCCCAGTACGTATGTTGACTTCTGTCTCCTTTGGAGTCACAGAAATGTCCAAAGAGCCATGCATTCAACCCCCATATGAAAGAGCTAGTTCATACAAAATGCATCTCAAGAAGAGATCCTTCCACCAGCAAGCTCTTGTATGGAGACCACCAGCTAGTGTAGCTACACATTGGAATATCTCATGCGCCTTTATTCCAAACATTGTCTGGATCCTGTAAGCTGGAATTTTTTGGAGAGAAATATACATTAATGCAAAGAAGAGAGCCTACCTGAGCACTGTGTCTCCTCAGAACCTGAATATATTCCTGAGATTCGCTGGTCAATAACTGGATATCAGCAGGTCAGTCTACTGAAACCAATATTGCTAGACCTCCCGCTACTTTGGCTCTTGCTACTAGATTTGATTGCTGGTACTACATATGGATGGAACCCACAAAGAAATATAGAATTGGGCTCCAAGATGCAGGTTTCCTGGATACATAAGATGTCACATTTCAGTAGGTACAGGAGAAATGCAGAATCATGAAATTTGTTATTCCATCCCATAGTATTCCAAGAAAGGATTTTTAGTTGTCAATCTGCTTTCTCGACTCTATCCAAGATCTTATTAGTATCCAGGAAAAATGTAGCCATTTTTACCATTGTTAGGAGCTGTAGTGGGGAGCTGGAGAGAAGAGTTATGGACAAAGATCTTTATACGGGGATCTGGGTGACCAAACTCATGATCCTACAAATAACAATCAAACATCTCTACATCAGAGAGCTTTTTATAGAATTTGGAGCAACTAAATTCAAATTATTATCAAGCTCAGCCCTGATAGAGTGAGGTGCATATAATTTAGAAACTCCGGACTGATTTTGTAATGATTGGCTGCCCAACAAAACCCGACACTGTTTGTTGTCTTTAGCTGAAATAGGGGGAGAAAGGGCAGAAGAGGGTAAAAAAACACTCCAAGAGTGTTGACCTCAGTTATGCAAGCCTGTCGGCAATGGCCACTTGCTCAGAATTGGGGAGGGCTTTAAAGGAATGAATTAAATCCTCTTCAATGGAATGGGCAGAAGAGAAAATCCCTGGTTGCGAGGTTAAGGGGAATGCTGGACAGTTTCCCCAGCTATTTAAATCTTTGGCCAAACCCCTATCAAGCTGACCCATAGCATGCCGGGGTGGAGATGTGGGATTGTTTGTCCTAGGGGTTCTGTGGATAAAGAGGGGAGTGGGCAGCATGTTGTTAAAGTCTCACACAGGATGAATGCCTTTGGAAATCAAGAGCTTTTTTCCTGAAATATCAAGAACTGAGAGTTCAAAAGCCAACAGGAACCTGCTCCCAGTTTATTCTTAAAGGAATGAACAGCATAATTGGATGAGAACTGAATTTGTCAATTTACAAACATAACTTTACAAGTGGCGCATAGATACTGTTTTTGGTTGCTTTTATGGTTCTTTTAATTCACTTTATCACTCACAGCTCCTTTTATCACATGGACTTGGGAGTAAGCACCAATTAACTTATTTCTGAATTAGCATGAACAATTACCTGTCTCCAGAGCTAGTACCAAGTACCAAGTTTCTTATTACAGTCCATGACCAGTATATGTCTTCAGAGCTATCATAAATCACCTTCAGAACTGCTTGCTTGAGTGGCAAATTATAAATTTTTTAATTAAACTCTAAAACAGTAACATTCCAATTTCTTCTGGGCCAGGCGAATTCTTCATTCTGGTTTTGATGCACTATAAAAAGTAGTAAGTATGCATTTAATGGGACATTTGATGCTAATACTATAGCATAAGCAACCAATTAATTAAGAGTTTTAAAATCTACGAAGATTGATTAGCACATTTAAAACCTATCATCCCATTTATCTCTTCTAAAAAAGAATTTAGTCATCCCTTTCCCCAGCGCCAAATAGAATATATTCACTCCAATCCCATAACTGCTTTTTAAAAGGCACAAATAACATTTCATGAATATAGATTTTACTTGCTGCAGCCTATGACTTAGAAGCACTGATAATGCAACTCTGTTCTATCTTAAAACACAAGAGACAATTTATTTGTATAATTTATCATCTATAGCAGTATATTGAGCTGAGCTGAGGGTACAAATTGTGCTATCGGCTTCAGAACAACTAGACTTTTAAGATGTATTATATGTATGTATTAAGTCAGTATTTTTTATGGCTATTGAAAGAGGTAGCTTCTGTTAATAAGGTAAGGTAACTTAAATTTTAAAGCTGATCTCTTCCAATTGAACAATGCAATCCTTTTCTTACAAGACGTTTGGTGGATAATATGATTTTTAAAAGCTGTATCAACTACACATATGTAGAAAGTTAGGGTTGCCAACCTCCAGGTACTAGCCGGAGATCTCCTGCTATTACAACTGATCTCCAGCCGATAGAGATTAGTTCACCTGGAGTAAATGGCGGCCTTGGCAATTGGACTCTATAGCATTGAAGTCCCTCCCCTCCCCAAACCCCGCCCTCCTCAGGCCATAGAGTCCAATTGCCAAAGCGGCCATTTTCTCCAGGTGAAATGATCTCTATCGGCTGGAAATCAGTTGTAATAGCAGGAGATCTCCAGCTAGTACCTGGAGGTTGGCAACCCTATTGAATACTCAGACTGGCAGTGGCTCTCCAGGGTCTCAGGCAGAGGTCTTTCACATCACCTACAGTGAGGGGAAAAAGTATTTGATCAGTGGTAGAGCATCTGCTTGGCGTGCGGAAGGTCCCAGGTTCAGTCCCTGGCATCTCCAGTTAAAGGGACTAGGCAAGTACAGTGAGGGGGAAAAGTATTTGATCCCCTGCTAAATTTGCCCGTTTGCCCTCTGACGAAGAAATGACCAGTCCATAATTTTAATGGTAGGTTTATTGTAGCTGTGAGAGACAGAATAACAACAGGAAAACCCCCAGAAACCCAGAAGTCAGAGATTGATGTGCATTATAATGAGTGAAATAAGTATGTGATCCCCTATCAACCAGCCAGATTAGGGTTCGGGTTCGGGTTCGGGTTCTGCTATCAACAGAAGCAATCAATCCATCAGATTCCAAACTAGCCACCATGACCAAGACCAAAGAGCTGTCCAAGGATATCAGGGACAGGATTGTAGACCTGCACAAGGCTGGACTGGGCTACAAGTCTATTGCCAAGCAGCTTGGTGAGAAGGTGACAACCCTAACCCTGACCCTAACTGTCAACCTCCCTCGGTCTGGGGCTCCATGCAAGATCTCATCTCGTGGAGTTGCAATGTTCATGAGAACGGTGATGAAGCAGCCCAGAACTACACGGGAGGAACTTGTCAATGATCTCAGGGCAGCTGGGGCCATAGTCACCATGAAAACAGTTGGTAACACACTACGCCGTGAAGGACTGAGATCTTGCAGAGCCCGTAAGGTCCCCTTGCTCAAGAAAGCACATGTACAGGCCCGTCTGCAGTTTGCCAATGCACATCTGAATGACCCAGAGGAGAACTGGGTGAAAGTGTTGTGGTCAGATGAGACCAAAATCGAGCTCTTTGGCATCAACTCAACTCACAGTGTTTGGAGGAGGAGGAATGCTGCCTACGACCCCAAGAACACCATCCCCACCGTCAAACATGGAGGGGGACATATTATGCTTTGGGGGTGTTTTTCTGCTAAGGGGACAGGACACCTTCACCGCATCGAAGGGACGATGGATGGGACCATGTATCATCAAATCTTGGGTGAGCACCTCCTTCCCTCAGCCAGGGCATTGAAAATGGGTCGAGGATGGGTATTCCAGCATGACAATGACCCAAAACACACGGCCAAGGCAACAAAGGAGTGGCTCAAGAAGAAGCACATTAAGGTCCTGGAGTGGCCTAGCCAGTCTCCAGACCTTAATCCCATCGAAAATCTGTGGAGGGAGCTGAAGGTTCAAGTAGCTACACATCAGCCTCGAAATCTTACTGACTTGGAGAGGATCTGCAAAGAGGAGTGGGACAAAATACCTCCTGAGATGTGTGCAAACCTGGTGGCCACCTACAAGAAACGTCTGACCTCTGTAATTGCCAACGAGGGTTTTGCCACCAAGTACTAAGTCATCTTTTGCAAAGGGATCAAATACTTATTTCACTCATTATAATGCACATCAATCTCTGACTTTTGTCTTCTGGGTTTCTGGGGGTTTTCCTGTTGTTATTCTGTCTCTCACAGCTACAATAAACCTACCATTAAAATTATGGAC
Source organism: Euleptes europaea (assembly GCF_029931775.1). Lineage (NCBI taxonomy): Eukaryota > Metazoa > Chordata > Lepidosauria > Squamata > Sphaerodactylidae > Euleptes > Euleptes europaea. The sequence goes on from NC_079318.1 coordinate 25,491,745, forward strand.
TGGTCATTTCTTCGTCAGAGGGCAAACGGGCAAATTCAGCAGGGGATCAAATACTTTTCCCCCTCACTGTACTTGCCTAGTCCCTTTAACTGGAGATGCCGGGGACTGAACCTTGGGACCTTCCGCTCGCCAAGCAGATGCTCTACCACTGAGCCACGGCCCCTCCCCAAATCAACTGCAACCAGCCTGTTTGCTTTCCTTTCATTTTACTCCCCCTCCCCAATTGCTACTATACTTGAGACTCAACTGTAGCCACATTTACTGTTATAGTTTTTGTTAGTTTCAGGGTAGTGAAGGAAGGGCTGCTGTAGCTGCCTCATAGTTACAGAAAGCAAATCAGTTCCAAGTCAATCCAGTCAATGATTAGGAGGTCTGTCCTGTGGTTGCCAGGCAACTGCAATTCCACTTTCTCTTTCCACCCAAATACACAGAAAAAGAAAGCAGTGTGTGCAACATGCTCAGTGGAATGTCGGAAGCAGAGGTGGTCAGCCCTGCACAGTATAAAAATAGATATGCAACAAAAGTTAGAGGCCTCCATCTTTCGTTTATTCTTGAAGCATACACTGACAGGAAGCTGACAGGAAGAAAGTAGACTCCTTTGAAATGTGGTGTTGGAGGAAAGTGTTACTGATAGCCTGGACTGCCAAAAAAAAAAAAAAACAAATCAGTGGGTTATAGATCAAATCAAGCCTGAACTGACCCTAGAAGCTAAAATGACTAAACTGAGGCTATCGTATTTTGGTCACATTATGAGAAGGCAAGAGTCACTGGAAAAGAAAGTCATGCTAGGAAAAGTTGAGGGCAGCAGGAAAAGAGGAAGACCCAACAAGAGATGGATGGACTCAATAAAGGAAGCCACAGCCCTCAATTTGCAAAACCTGAGCAAGGCTGTCAAAGATAGGACATTTTGGAGGACATTGATTCGTAGGGTCGCCATGAGTCGGAAGCGACTTGACGGCACTTAACACACATACACTGATTTACATCCATGACAATGCAATAGAAACCAGAAATGTGAATAAAGAATTTGCTACACATTCTTAAAAACCTTTGCTGAGTTTTTAAGAAAAGTGGTTTTCAAAATAATTTTTGAAATGTATTTCAGAAATACTGCAAAAAGGCAGAAAGTATCTATTCAAATGAACAGGGATTTTTTTTTGTCCTGATAGGTTATCAATACACCTATTGCCTATCATGAAAATGTGGCCAACCCAAGAAGGTCTGAGCTGCAGTGATATCCAGTGTCTGTTTATCAAGCCTTTAAAAAAATATGACAGGTAAAGGAAATGACACTATTTAAAAGTTTTATGATTGTTAACAAAGTACATATTATTTATTTAATAAATGAACACTTGAAACCTTGTTTTTTGTTCATTAGGGGAAAATGACTTTAAATCTGTGTTCTCTTGAGCATAGTGAGCAAAAAGTTAATGCAGTATTGTGAAACAGAATTTTAATTAATAAAACAATGAACCACAGGAGGCAAATCTTTCATGGAGAATGGCCATGAGCTTGGCTCATACAAAGGGCTAACAAATGCAAGCACAATGGGTTTAATTCTCTGCTTTAAAAGAAGGGATACTGTCATAGAACTAGTTTCATGGTAGTTTTGATTCTGGCCAATAAGTATGAGAGTATTTAAAATGTATATTGCTATTTTAAAAAAAAAAAAATCAAGAGTTGCTTGCATTTCAGAAGAAAAAAAAACATCCCATCATGGAGAAATGTGGAATTAAAGCAAAAATTAGATCCCGCCCTATCAATAACAACAAAACAGAGGAAGAAGGCAGGACTAGAACTTAATATCTCTTGCATGTATTTATTTATTTATTTATTTATTTATTTATTTATTTATTTATTTATTTATTTATTTCTGTTATACCCTTTCTCCCCAATGGGGAACAAAAGTGGTTTACATCATTCTCCATGCCTCTAATTTATTCTCACAACAACCCTGTAATAATTTACAGGGTGAGGGTGTGTGACTGGCCCAAGGTCACTTAGCAGATTTTGGTTTGAACTCCATTGTATCACAGGCTAACCCTCTAAAAGGCAGCCACACAGAAAATGGGCAAATCATAGCTAACTGGCACCCCCATTGATTCTGCTGACACAGCCAGTTGGTAATTTAGCCAACTAGCTAGCTATTAGTTTCCATAGCCCCCTCCCATTCATTCAGCCATGCTTCCTCCATCTTCACTATGTTGATTAGCTCTTCCTGTTATTTATTACCCATCTCAATCCTATTCCATATGCTCCGGCCTTATTGAAGGGTTTTGTCACACTGGCAGTAGGGGAGGGGGGTTGTAAACCCTTAGGAACTTGCCTCTTTCCCCTTGCTAGAGCAAAGCAGCCAAAGAATAAAGGTTACTCCTCTTTCCCCCTCTCCCCACCTGCCCCATAACAAGAGAGAATCCTATCCTGAAAGAAGTTCAAGCATGTAACAAGCGAGGTGTGGAAGGATGTTTTCCAAACCTGTTAACACAAGTGAGACATAGCCATAAAACAGCTCAATCTTTTATTGAACGGCATCAAGAACTGAAAACTCCTGAAAACTAGTCATACTCCTGAAAACAAGTCAGATTAATGGGGTTGACAGTTTATTGTTCTGACAGGCCTTTTATATCTCTGAAAGTTGTACAACAGGCAGCAGGGTAACAGTTTACCTTATTACTGCGCGCGCACACTCATGTTAAGTACAGATTTATGGGTCACAAAATTGTTTGTTAAGCAGCTCACAAAAGTACAAGAGCCCTGCTAGACAAGTCAGCAATAACACACTGGAACATCTGGATTTTAAATCACGGGTGATAGTCAATTTTAATAGTGGGGCTTCAAAGTCAGAAATTGGGTGGGACTATTGTACGCAGGGCTTTTTATTGGCTATCTTCATTCAAGTAAATGAGCTTTTGATGGCTGCAGTAGTAGCCACAGCCACTGGAAAATCAGGAGTGATAAGCCCCCCAGCTTTCCTTAATCAAAGCGTGGTTTCATTTCCCCTTGTCTCTCCATGCCCATGATTTCCATTGTTTTAGCCTCTTTCTCTTTCTCCCTAACAACTCATTCAGACTTTCCTTCGTTTCTTTTTATTCTCCTTCCCTCCCTTCCAGGCATTCTTTTATTTCTTTTTATGCCCCTTCTCTTCCTTATGAAATAAGCTTTTATATTTTTACAGGGATTTTTTTAAAACAGCCCTCATTAAAAAGGCTTATTAATATAGGAAGCCAGAGAGAAAATTAAATAACATGTCTCTAAATAGAATGCCACCAAGAATGTTTGCCAGTCAGAGTAGAGACAATTCTGGTGTTGATAGACCCTCAACATAAGGCTGCTTCCTGTGTCCATCATGGAATAAAATGAGGCAGAGAGGAGTAGAGAGATGGAGTTGTGACCTGACTGACTTTTGCCATGACTTTTGCAATGCAGAGACAAAGTTTTAGTCTAGTTTTACCGCCCAGGGAGCTGGGATGAGCCATAAGGGGAGATGAGTGTTCAGGAGTAGAAGCTCAGCCCTCCTCTTCCAAGCTTGCTGTCCTCCCAGTGGCTGGACCATGCTTCCAGTTACAGTACAGATAATTCCAAGCTTGACAGTAGGATTGCCAGCTCCAGGTTGGGAAATATCTGAAGATTTTGGGGCAGAGCCTGAGGAGGGCGGGGCTTGGGGAGGAAAGGGACTTCAATGCCATAGAGTCCAATCGCCAAAGGGGCCATTTCCTCCAGGTGAACTGATCTCTGTCAGCTGGAGATCAGTGGTAATAGCGGGAGATCTCCAGCTACTACCTGGAGGTTAGCAACCCTACTTGACAGATCAATTACTTCAATAAGGCAGCTTCACATATTCAGCATGGTTGCCATGTGATTCTTTTCCAAAGCGAGGAGGGAGGCATTGTGTTTGGTTCTCCCTCCTGCAGCAGCCATATAGGGTAGCGCTCTATGGCTTTTGGGGACTCCCAGATAGAGACGTTTATTGAATCTGACTAGGTACTACTAGTACAGACTTGTCCATTTATCCAGGGCATCTGCTTTATGGTTTGTAATGTTTAAAATATGAGCATGAAATCCTATATGATTTACATTTGCCTGGAAAATCAAGGTTTGTCCTTTGTATAGAACGAAGAATGCCTTTTGTTTTGATGAAGGGTACATCTGACTATCCATAACAACTAAATTTAGGAGTCCTTGGAACTCTCCTTTTATCCCTTCAGTAAGGTGATCCTTTGCTTTCCATCCTGAATCATATCTGCATCGATTTTGGAAGCAAATGCATCTCAGACAACCTGAACAAAGCTTAAGGATAATACTGACGTTGAAAGGCAAGAGAGCGGAAATGAATGGCTTTGTAAACTTCTGGTTAATAACTTACTTAAGTACAGCTTTATTTCTGAAACGTCCCCCTTTAAATTCTCCAGTTTAATAAACTGGTTTGTTGCAGCTTTGTTTTGACTCATACCTGCTGACTTCACGTTGCTACAATGCCTCTTTATTCTCCTACCTACGTTGTAAAATCAACAAGGAAAGCACTGTACTTTGACTCATGAATCATTGTTGTAATTGATATATAAATACCAGATGCCGCATGGAATGATTCTGCGTCTCATTATGATCAATTTTTGCAATACATGTCACAAAGCAGGATTTGTTCTTCAGGACCTTGTTTCTGTTAACACTAAAAAGCCTTGGTTTCATATGCATCAAAGCAATCTTTTCACCAACAAAGAACATCTCTTGTTTTGACTATGCATATTGTATATTACTGAAAAAATAATCAAATATCAAGAGTCTGGTGGCACCCTCATTAAAATAACCATAATCCAAATCCTTATATTAAGATCAAAAGACACATTCTGTTTGTTCAATGGGTGAGTTAAGCACTGCAACGTGGAAGAACATCTGCCCACCTATCAGCTATGTGTACAGAAACTTGCTCACTCAGAACACTCCCTTGTGGGAGTGGAGTACATTAACATTATGTTTGTTAGTTTAAGTTTGAAGGAACCACTTCAGAAAAGTATGCTTGGAACTCCAGGACACTATTACTAGGTACAGTTGCCAGCCTCCTGGAAATTTGTTTTGAAACAGGGCATATACCGGAATCCTGTCTTGTGTTTGTGCTCATCCTCTTTTTGTACATATATTTATGTGCTTATTGAACTTATACAATCAAGCCTTTATATAGGTTGTTTTTGGTTTTTGTGGAAATAACAAAGACTAAAATATATTATATAAGACCTTTGGGTTATTGATTTATATTATAGTTATTAGCCATAGTGGCTGCACTTATTTGATTAACTTCCATATTGCAGCCCAAGTTTTACATTTTTCTGACTGAACCTCCGTGCGGCAGCAGGAGATCTCCCGCTATTACAACTGTTCTCCAGCCGACAGAGATCAGTTCACCTGGAGGAAATGGCCGCTTTGGAAATGGCCGCTTTGACTCCCTCCCCTCTCTAAACCCCACTCTCTTCAGGCTCTGCCCCCTAAATCTCCAAGTATTTCCCAACCCGGACCTGGCAACCCTGTTACTTCGCACTTTGATGTTCTATAGTAGAAACTCTTGAAAAGCCACATGGCCTGCAGATCTTTGAGCGCTTTCTCCTTTTGCTCTTTATGTGTGAAATTTGGGGAGCTGAGCTGCCTTTCCCTAGCAAAGAGTATGACTTTCTCTACCTCCCCAACTAAAAGTACCTAGACAGTAACATGGTAAGAACAGCTGTGGCAGCATTTCCCCAGAAACTCTGTGTCTTTTAGAGAGCATTGATTACTGATATGTAAGAAGAAGGCAAAGCTCTAGATCAAATATTAAACACCTTAAAGTCTGTGAGTCATCTCCAATTATTTGCCCTCTAGGCATTGCTCTATAGTGCATATGAGTCTTGTCTGGCACACTGTGATCTGTTATGCATAGTTTAATCCTTGGTTGGTGGATGCAATTTCTGTTCCACTGCTACCAATTGATTTTTTTAGTCTACAAATTACATTGTTGTTACATTAAACATCTAGCTATTTAAATAACGGCAAGCTATTATTTGAAAAAAAGGTGAAAGGTCACTCCCTAAAAAAGAGAAAGGTTTTTCTGGAAGTAGATGGCTCAAATGGTGTGGCAGACATAAGAAAGGAATGTGACCACTTGCTACAGGAAGTGCAAAGCCTTCTCATACTCTTTGACCACAATATGTGTTAACTGGTCAAGAGGCAGAGTGGAAGTCCACTCAGACTGGCCAAAAGTGATGGCTGTGTGCCTCCCTGCTGACTGTCAATGGCAATTGGGGGGGCATATTAATTTATTTAGTTATTTACTTAGCTTTTATGCTGCCTTTCTATCTTGAAAAGGTACCCAAAGTGGAGCAAATAATTAAAATAATAAAATAAGCTAAAAGCAAATTCAGATCAATATAAAGAGGTTGCAGGTAACTGCATAGGACAAAATCAAAATCCCCATACAAAAGTCATGTAATACCTTTTATTAGGACCAACTAAAATTACACAAAGTAAAAGTTTTTGAGTTACAAACACAAACCTTTATTGGCATAATTACGATGCCATAATCATAAATCCATATAAAATACACTTAAAGCATAATATAGATTGGACGGATACAATAAAATTCCATATAAACTAAGATATTATACAATATACTAATTAAAAGCAGTTTTAATCTTAAGCACTTCTGTGAGATATTGGGCCACCGTCTTAGTTATTTCAGGGATCGAATTGTTCAAAAGAAACTGACATTTAAGATCATTATTCAAAAATCTTTTGGTAGCTAATAAAGTAGATAGCAATCTTTCCTGCAGACATTCATAAAGAGGACATTCTAAAATTATATGATCAATGGTGCAAGAGTTTGTGCCTTGGAATCTGGGAATATCTACCAGAGAGCATCTTAGATGGAAAGGCATTTACCCTGGCCAATAGAAAAGCTCTACGTTGTAAAGGTACAGTAAAAGTTTTTGAGTTGTCCAGATTTAAAATGGTGCTGGCATCATGTTGCATCCTTGACCTTCTCGAAGCAGCAGCAAAAAATGGAGGGATACCCCCCCCCCCAAAAAAAAGTACTTCAAGCCATTCAGGGCTCTAAAGTTCAAAGGCAGCATCTTCAGTGAAGCTCAGAAAAAACCTGGGAGGCAATACAGCTGCCACAGCATTGAATTTATATGCTCATTGCTGCAGCTACTGATAACGGCTGAAAGGTCAGGGCTACCGAGGTACTTTATGTACTGTGATGGGATCCAGATTGAAAAGGATCGTGTCTAGCTCATTTTGCTTCTCAGAGGCTCCTTGGCATACTCATGTCACTGTTCTCTTTCATTTGTTATGCTTGCGTCCAAAATTGAAAAAAGAGATGAGTCATGTGTGATACTAATTGGTGGACCGACTAGTTTTCTTTCCCTGGTTAAAGCGCAGGCAAAATCCTTCTGCCACCCCCACACTTTCCCTGCAGAAAACTGATTTGCCAAACCGATGACTGGATAAAGCCTCTGTTAGATTAGTATCTTATTTGATGTGGCTTGTCATGTCTATGCACCATCCCCTCTGTGCGTTCAAGCAGGTTTTGAAAGTGAATTGAATGCATTTCCAAACCCCAGTAGCTGGGATGGAGTACAACAATTACTGCTCCATAGCAAGAGGCAGGCGATCACAGGACCTTATGCCATTGACATGACCCACTTCCTTGGTAAGTTAAATGCCAGTGCAGCGGCATCCAACATATGGCATAGAAATAGGCTAGGTAGGCCTATAGCCTTCTCAGCTGCATGAACACCTTTCACCCAAAGAGAACTCGTTACCTCAGCCCAATACAATAAATTGTAGCACATTGTTATGAAGTGATCCTAATTCATGGGATAGCCCCGTGACACAGAGTGGTAAACTGCAGTACTGCAGTCAAACGCTCTGCTCACGACCTGAGTTCGATCCCGAAGGAAGTTGGTTTCAAGTAGCTGGCTCAAGGTTGACTCAGCCTTCCATCCTTCCGAGGTCGGTAAAATGAGTACCCAGCTTGCTGCTGGGGGTAGAGTGTAGATGACTGGGGAAGGCAATTGCAAGCATAGTCTGCCTAGTAAACATCGGGATGTGACGTCACCCCATGGGTCAGTAATGACCTGGTGCTTGCACAGGGGACTGCCTTTACCTTTTAATTCATAGGATAGACATACAAACACCACTTTGCCTTGTACAGGATTCCACTGGGCTTAACAGGCCATAGCACTGCAGCAATACTTCTGTATAAAAATGCTCCCCAGTGACAGGGGGAATTGCTGCTAAGGGCAATATCAGGGTAGCTCTGCTTTCTGGGATCAGGTGTGCAGTTTGGAATGTGTGATTCCCTACACTAAATACTCATGCCAGTCTCCCATTTGACCAGTGGTAGTGTTGCCAACTCCAGGTTGAGAAATTCCTGCTGATGTGAGTGTGTGTGTGTGTGAGTTTGGGGAGGGAGCTCAGAAGGAAGTGATGCTGTAGAGCAGTGGTTGCCAACCATTTTTCACTTGTGTACCCCTTGGCAGCCTATTTCCATGAATTGTACCCCTCATATTGAACGCATGAAGCTGCCTTCTACTGAATCAGACCCTTGGTCCATCAAAATCAGTACTGTCTACTCAGACCGGCAGCAGCTCTCCAGGGTCTCAGGCAGAGGTCTTTCACATCACCTACTTGCCTAGCCCCTTTAACTGGAGATGCCAGGGATTGAATTTAGGACCTTCTGCATGCCAATCAGATGCTCTACCACTGAGCCAAGGCCCCTCCCCAAATGTCTGTTACCAAAATGTTCGTAATTAATATAGTTGCTGTTATGTCAAATGCCTTTTCCCGCCATTGTTCATTTCCCCCCGCATACCTCAAATGTCCTAGTTCGTATCCCTGGGGGTATGTGTACCCCAGGTTGGGAATCACTGCTGTAGGGTCCACCCTCCAAAGCAGCCATTTGCTCCAGGGAAACTGATTCCTGTCATCTGGAGATCAGCTGTAATCCTGGGAGATGTCCAGGACCCACTCAGAGGCTGACAACCCTGCCACCTAGTTGAGGACAGGCAGAGGAACCATATGTGGACATGTATTCAATACAATTACAAGTAGCCAACAGTGACAACAATACAACAATATATATAATATATACAATGACAAGATATAGAACAAGAAGGTGTAGCTAATCAGCTACCACATAGGATGGTAAGTTCAATATATGGTATAATATCTAAAGGTAAGTACAATGTCTCTTGTGTGTTTCTTCCAGGCTGCTTGAATGGAGGCTGCCTCCATTCAAGTAGCCAGCCGGGCGCATAGAAGGACAAGATATTTTGATAAGAAATTGTACATCTGTATAAGGAATATCAACAACTGTGAAGATGATGGCTGAGGAAGCTGTCTTGTGACAGTGAAAGAGTCCACAATCATCCGGAAGGAGCTCCCATCTCTCATTTCTCCGGTCCATGCTTCATTATTATTTCTTGGAAGAAACACACAAGAGACATTGTACTTACCTTTAGATATTATACCATATATTGAACTTACCATCCTACGTGGTAGCTGATTAGCTATACCTTCTTGTTCTATATCTTGTCATTGTATATATTGTAACTATTGTTGTATTGTTGTCACTGTTGGCTACTTGTAATTGTATTGAATACATGTTCACTTTTTGCTTACATTGAGAGCTGAGTACTATTGTTTCTCACAGCTAGTCTATTTAGTATTAGTGCTTTACTTTTGCGAGAGGAACACTATGGACTACTACAAGCACAGCTTGCAGTGAAAGGGTGTCCTTTCTTTTGGATGCGTCCCACACTCCTGTGCTTGATCCTGAGAGTACTTATTTATTTACTTCGTTGGTACCCTATCTTTCTTCCCAACGGGGACCCAAGGTAGCTTACATCATTCTCCTCTCCTCCCTTTTATTCTCACAACACCCCTGTGAAATAGGTTAGGCTAGTAGTGTCCACATCAGCCCTTAAATAGAATGGTGTTTACAAAGTGCAGCAGCCAGGTCCAAAACGAAAAGAAAACCCACAGATCCAGGGCCAAGAGCCACAAAAAAGGGACGCCTAAGGTGCCAAGGTACCTAAGGTAATGAGTACCCAGCTTGCTGGGGGTAAAGGGAAGATGACTGGGGAAGGCACTGGCAAACCACCCCGTAAACAAAGTCTGCCTTTACTCTGCTCTGGTTAGACCTCTCCTAGAGTATTGTTTTCAGTTTTGGGCACCACAATTTAAGAAGGATGTAGACAATCTGGAACGTGTCCAGAGGAGGGCAAAAAAGATGGTGAGGAGTCTGGAGACCAAGTCCTATGAGCAAAGGTTGAAGGAGCTGGGTATGTTTAGCCTGAAAAGGAAAAGGCTGAGAGGGGATATGATAACCATCTTCAAGTACTTGAAGGGCTGTCATATAGAGGAGGGTGCTGAGTTGTTTCCTGTTGCCCCAGAAGGTCGGACCCGAACCAACGGGTTGAAATTAAATCAAAAGAGTCTCCATCTAGACATTAGGAAGAATATTCTAATTGTTAGAGCGGTTCCTCAGTGAACAGGCTTCCTCGGGAGGTGGTGAGAGCTCCTTCTCTGGAGGTTTTTAAGAAGAGGTTGGATGGCCATCTGTCAGCAATGCTGATTCTATAACCTTAGGCAGATGATGAAAGGGAGTGCATCTTGGCCATCTTCTGGACATGGAGTGGGGGTCACTGGGGGCACAGGGGGGAGGTAGCTGTGACTTCCTGCATTGTGCAGGGGGCTGGACTAGATGACCCTGGTGGTCCCTTCCAACTCTATGTTTCTATTGCCTAGTTAGTAAATGTGGGGATGTGACGTCACCCCATGGGTCAGGAATGACCCGGTGCTTGCACAGGGGACCTTGACCTCGACCTAAGGTGCCAAGGCAGAGTCTCCCAGGGACTGGAAAGGTCTCCTTTTTGCTCTGACGGTCGTTCCACCTGAGCCCACGACCCTCCAGCTTTTCAGGGGGGGGTGTCTCCGCGCACACCTTCCCCCACCCCCTTGAGAGCCAGCGTGGTGTAGTGGTTAAGAGCGGTGGTTTGGAGGGGCGGAGCCTGATTCGGAGAACCGGGTTGGATTCCCCACTCCTCCCCATGAGCGGCGGAGGCTCATCTGGTGAACTGGATTTGCTTCCCCACTCCGACACATGAAGCCAGCTGGGTGACCTTGGGCAAGTCACACTCTCTCAGCCCCACCTACCTCACAGGGTGTCTGTTGTGGGGAGGAAGGGAAGGTGATTGTAAGCCGGTCTGAGTCTCCCTTAAGTGGTGGGGAAAGTCGGCATAGAAAAACCAACTCTTCTTCTTCTTCCATGTCCCTAAAGCTCCTAGCTGGAACTGTAATGCCCAGATATAAGGGCTGGTTTAGAAGACTATGTATTCATACGCACACACATGGAAGTTTTGGGGAAGTTGGAATCCGGGAGCCATGAACCAACAAATCATGCTCTCTGTGCCTGGTACGGCCTCTCACCAGTAGAGAGCTCTGAATTACGATCATCTTCAGGAATGTGGTTTCTGGTTACCGAGCTCACAAGATCAGGCACTCGCTAAGTGACGCCTTCGGCCAATACCTATGGCTATACTAATTAGAGTGAAGTAGACCCTTAATGTGCATTGGTGCTTTCGTGTATCAATCTGCTTGTCAGCAACCGTGGGCCTGCCCCATGCGAACGCATCAACGATACCGACTTTCCTTTGTTTCTCGGGCGAGTCCCTCTGCACATCTTATTTGTGGCTGATTTCACCCCCAGGCCTGGTTCCCAACCTTTTTTTGACCAGGGACCACTAGGACTTTTTTGTTCGGTGCAGGGACCCCAAGGTCCAAAATAAAAATCCCAACAATCTGAAAATAAACTTTAATCATAACTGTTAGTTCAGCATTAAACTTAGAATAATATTTGAATATATATATATATATATTTATAATAGAGAACTTTTAATTGAAAATATTAATTTATTATGGGTCTATAACTTTTGTTTCGCGGACCTTAATTTAGGGACCCCCGGTTGGGAACCAGTGGAGCTCAACCAAGAACTGTCGCTCTTTTTAACCTCCTCCTCGTGGTCTTCCTCGGGCTCTATGAGCCGACCAGGGCCCTTCGGAAGCCGTTCAGCCAGCAGCTCCCGCCGACGCCCGGCTCCCTGCCGGTTACCTGAGCTGGGGAGCCAACCCACGTGAGCGCCACATCATCTGGGCTCGGGAGCTGGCAAGTCGGAGGCAGGAGGAAGGGACGGCGCCCCAGCGGCGGGCCAGGGCCGGCTGCGATCCGCCGCAAAGGCTGGCGGGGGCGAGGGGCCTTCTCGGGAGGAGGGTCCCCGACGCCGCCTGGCCCCGGCCTTCCCGCCTCCCGCGCGCGCCCCCCGCCCCAGCCCCCCGGCCGCGCCGTCCGGGGACGATGCTGCCGTCGTGCGCGCGGCTGGTGGCGCGGCACGGCCCCGCCTGGCGCTTCGGCCTGCTGGTGCTGGGCTACCTGCTCTACCTGCTCTTCGGCGCCGTGGTCTTCTCGTCGGTGGAGCTGCCCGCCGAGGACCTGCTGCGCCGGGAGCTGCGCGAGCTGAAGCGGCGCTTCGTGGCGGAGCACGCGTGCCTGTCGGAGGCGCAGCTGGAGGGCTTCCTGGCGCGCGTCCTGCGGGCCAGCGACGCCGGCGTGTCGGCCCTGAGCAACGCCTCCGACACCTGGAACTGGGACTTCGCCTCGGCCCTCTTCTTCGCCAGCACCGTGCTCTCCACCACGGGTAAGCAGCCGCGCGCCCGCCCGCGCGCCCCTGCCCGCGCGCCCCTGCCCGGGGACCCTGCCCGGGGACCCGGCTCGTGCCAGGCGCGCGATGCTCCGCGCGCGCCTCGCGGCCCCCGGGGCAGCGCTGGGGGAGAAGAGCTCTGCTGGGACGGGGGCTGGCTGCCGCTGGGGTTCAGCCTCGCCGCCGTTCGGTCTAGAGCAGTGTGACAGCAGGTAGACTTCCCCTGACTATGGAAGATCCACTGACTTAGCAATTTGTAATCATCTCTTTTCCTTTCTGTACAATGTATTAGGGCAGCCAGGGAAGAGCTTGTTGCTGGGCAGAATAGCCCTGTATGTCTGTGTGCTAAGGGAGTGGGTTAAGAGTCATGGAGAGTCAGAGTGAACTATAAACATTGGTAGGAGAAACTGGATAGAACCGAACTGTACTGCGCCGCCTCTATGTCTGGAGTGCTGTCAGCCTACCCTGAATGTTGATGGGTTGTCCTATTTTGAATTTGGATAAATATCCCTTCCTCAGTATGATCGGGGCTCAGAGATTTCTGCCCATTAGGGCCTCTGGGTCAGCAGCTGCAAGTAAACTGTTTTCTTGAAATATTGATCTCAGGTCTCTCTCTCCCCCCACGAACCCTTGTTTGCCATATCAGCAGTGACTCCTAACCGGGGGAGGGGGCACACGCCCCACAGGGGGGCAGTTTGATTTTTAAAGGGGGGGGCGATTCGAGACTGGCCCTGACCTAGGCGTTGATAAATCAGATGGATAATGTACAATTTTTTTTGGGGGGGGGGAATGGGAGGCGTGGAGACTCTACTGTGAGAAGCAATTTTTAACGGGGCCGTTTAAAGGATATTCTTTGATTTAATCCCTTTGACAACTTTGAATTATGATTTTTAAAAAATTATTAAAAAAAGAGAGAGAGAGAGAGACTGGCCCTGACCTGGATGGCCCAGGCTAGCCTGATCTCATCAGAACTCCCCGCCCCACTCGCCTGCTCCTTTGTTCCTGTTTGCATCGCTGTTACCATGTGCATCGCTACCGCGCCTCTGTTGTTTTGCATTGTTCCTTGAGCAGGATTCTTCGGGGCAAACACCAAAGGTCGCGTTAAATGGGCTCTTTTAATGGGCTCGTGGATGCCATGTTCTTTGGAAGCTTGTTTGGACCAGGTTAATGGCCTTTTAGAATTGCTCCACGTGAATAGGAGTTCACTTTTTGAATAATAAGAATTATGTGTCACGGGGGGGGGGCATCAGGACTTTAGAGATGCTTAGGTGGGACATGGCCAAAAAAAGGTTGGGAACCACTGGAAAGTATTCTCCTTTTCTGTCAGCAACATGCCCCTCTCCCTCCCCATCCATTTTTGCATGGTCAATTTTGATGCTTGCTCAAAGCTCTTTTTTAAAAATGTGGCTTTAAAAATGCCCTTTCACGGTCCCGACACAAAAGGAGAAGTTCCACTCCCCCCCCCACTTGCCTGCTCCTTTGTTCCTGTTTGCATCGCCATTAGCATGTGCATAGCTAACGCACCTCTGTTGTTTTGCATTGTTCCTTGAGCAGGATTCTTCGGGGCAAACACCAAAGGTCGCGTTAAATGGGCTCTTTTCCAATGCGAAGCAGGTATACGCCGGCTTCGCAGTCACTTCTGGAATGATGGTTCAGCGTGCAAAATTAAAAAAAAATATGTGGGGCAATTCAGCCTGGAACACGCTTCTAATTACCATGCAAAAAATCCCCCATGTAATTCCTGTTCCTTCTGTCCAAGTGCTTGCCCTTCTCTTTCTGTATACAGGACTCTACTTCTGCCAGCCTGGCGCAGGAATTTCTAGAGCAGGGGTGTCCAGTCTTTTGGCTTCCCAGGGCCACAGTGGGAGAAGAAGAATGGTCTTGGGCCGCACATAAAATACACAAACACTAACGATAGCTGATTCATAATGTTTTAAGTATGCTTACGATTTTGTGTTGGTCTGCATTCATAGCTGTGTTGGGCCGCATGCGGCCCGGGGGCCGCAGTTTGGACAAGCCTGTTCTAGAGCAAGGCCTAGTATGCGCCAAGGTTCAGCCAAACCTGTTTTCAGTACTTGGAATAAGTTCTTGAATGTATGAAGATTTGATAAAGAAGATGCCTCTGAGCATATGCAAAATGTCTTGCCCTCCCTACTAAGTAGCTACAGTCACTTTATTGTAAACAGCAAAAAAAAAAAAAAAAGAAGGGGGGGGGGCATTTTCTATGGCTTCCAAAAAAGGCATTTTTTATGGCTTCCAAACATGGCTGAGCCCCAGTACCTCTTTGTTTAGAAATGTAAACAGTGGAACTAGTTCAGGTCTTTTAAACATATATATAGTTTCCATTCTGGACAAAATTTCAGTTGGCCTTCCTCCCTGCCAAAACCACATTAGCAAAATTTGAAATAAATGTTACTGTTAAAATTGATTCATGTTTTTGCTTCAGTTGCGAAAAAAACAGCATATAACGTTAATATGATGTAAGAGTAACATAGAAAGAACAAATGAAAAACATTTGCCAAAGAAAAGAGATGGGATGAAAATGGCCTTCATATACATGTACAAAAGTTAAAAGACTCAACAAAACCCCATAGCCATACATTGCTAATGGAAACAGATTTTCCAAAAGAGTAGAAGATAACAAAGGGCAGGGATGTAGGGCATAACTATACATTACGTTTAAAATGGAATTTGACCTATTTTGGTCCATAAAGCAAGTGTAAAGCTTTCCCTGGCTGTATTAAGTAAAGGTAAAGGTCCCCTGTGCAAGCACCGGGTCATTCCTGACCCATGGGGCGACGTCACATCCCGACGTTTTCTAGGCAGACTTTGTTTTGCGGGGTGGTTTGCCAGTGCCTTCCCCAGTCATCTTCCCTTTACCCCCAGCGAGCTGGGTACTCATTTTACCGACCTCGGAAGGATGGAAGGCTGAGTCCACCTTGAGCCGGCTACCTGAAACCAACTTCCGCTGGGATCGAACTCAGGTCGTGAGCAGAGCTTCGACTGCAGTACTGCAGCTTTACCACTCTGCGCCACGGGGCTCCTACTGGCTGTATTACACATATCATTTTTAAACTGTTCTCACCCACGTTTTATCCCACACATGTAGAGATAGCATAAAGCAGTGGTTCTCAATCTGGAGGTCGGGACCCCCAAGGGGGTCACGAAGTGTTTTCTGGGGGGTCGCCGCCACTGTCCTGGGACAGCCCCCATCCCGGGCTGTCCAGGACTAACCCAGACGCCCTGTAACCCTGATCCGTCCGTGAGGGCAGGGAAGACCCCAAGCAGAGAGGTGAGGAACTGGCCGACCGACAGCCAGAAGGAGCCGGGCTGCAGAGACGCGGCGGCGTGCCGCCACACACCAGCTGTAGCCCCGCTGCCCAGCTGAGAGGCGGGCTGGCCAGTCCTGGGCGCGGTCGCACCTGTGCTGGGCAGATGATGCGGCAGGATGTGTGGGAGGCCGAGGAAGCTCCCCTGGCTCGTCCAGTTCAGGTCTCGGAGGAGAAGAGGGCGGTCCCCCTTGAGGCCGCTACAGCCACGTTGTTTTTACTTTTAGCTGCGCTCGGGTGGGGCGGGAGCTTCAGCCTGGAATCCAAGTGCGCATGTCTGTAGTGTGGCTTCACTTTTCTGCCCTGAGTCATCAGTTCCGCTCTGCCCTGAGTCATCAGTTCCATTCTGGCAAGGCCAAGGGGGAGAGAGTCGAGGTGCATGCACAGTTCGGGATTTCCCCCTCGAGCGCGCAGGTTTGGTGAGGCGCAGAAGGAGCAGTGACTGGCAGAGGGGAGAAAAAGGCACGAAAAGTCCGAGCGGGATAAGCGGCCCTCGGCTCTTTCCTGGCCCTTCGCTCTCGTGAGGTGGTTAAACAGAGCTCCGCTTTGAGGGATAACTGCAGTTCTGTGCACAAGCAGTGTCCCAGTCACAAGAGAGGGGGTTTCCTCGCAAGAGCCCCGGCCTGCTTGGAAGAGTTTTTGGGGAGAGAGGGGAGGACAAGGAACGCAGTGCATGCTCAGAGGCACTCTTTCCTCCGTGCCAGGAAAGGTTGCCGCGCCACACCGTCACAGCCGTTTCACAACAGGTGGTAGTACCGTTTGCTTGTTTGTTTTAAACTTAAAAATTTAAAGTAATTATATATATTGATACCCTGGACTGCCCAAAAAACAAATGTGTTTTCTTTATCCTATTGAAAATGTCATTTATGCAAATTTATGCAAATGTGACGAGGGTCGCAGGTTACTTGGCAATTGTAAAAGGGGGTCACGACTCAAAAAAGGTTGAGAACCACTGGCATAAAGGGAGAGGCAGGCCTTGATAATTCCACTGTGGCTCAGTGGTAGAGCATCTGCTTGGCATGAAGAAGGTCCCAGGTTCAATCCCCGGCATCTCCAGTTAAAGGGACTAGGCAGGTAGGTGATGTGAAAGACCTTAGCCTGAGACCCTGGGGAGTCGCTGCTGGTCTGAGTAGACAATACTGACTTTGATGGACCAAGGGTTTGATTCATGTGTTCAGAAAATTCAGCCTATAAAAGTCAAGACCAGCATTTTGAATTGGGCCCAGAAACTAGTCACAAGCCGATACACTTCTTTCGATACTGGAATCGGATGCTTCATGTAGACTGTACATGAGAGTGTTCTTCAGATTTAGATGTTCAGAGCCAGAAAAAAACAACGTCAATGCTGCATTGACAGGCCAGTGTTCACCCAACCATGCCTAGAGGAAGTAAGGTAATGCTTGTGTAATTGAGTTCATCAGAAAAAACACTTCCTGTGTTATGTTGAGAATCTGTGCAATATCTTACGGCAGCTGTGCATTCTTGCGAATAACGGCTTGAGGTTCAGTTCCTCAGTTAAAGAAAAAAAAGTTCTCTTCAGGGATCATCTTGTTGAAAAGTTTGGCAGCCAAAGAACAGCATCTCCCTTACCCATTTCTTGGATGTAATGTAAAGAGAGTGATTCCAAACTAGAAGCACAGTTTTAAATTTTGAGAATCTGACAAAAAGAGATATACACCCACTCCTGCGTGTAGTGACTCTTGTAAATCTCATTTATTTTAGGTGAATTTATTCCTGTCAGGATCACTAGATTCCTAGATTGCATAAGCATTACTGCATTGAAATAGCGGCTCTGCACTTTGGACATGCTCTCTCGCCCCCTGATCATGGGGCTGAAAAAGTTTAAAAGTGTTGTCAGGAAGGTCAGTTTGTGAGTGTGCTTGCTTGCTTTCCTTAAGTTCTGCAGAGAGGAGACTGTAAAAGAATAGTGACAAAAAGAGCATAAACTTTTGTCTCATTTCTTTGGTTTCTCTGATTTCCAGTTAAGTAGTGAAAACACTTTGCATTTAAAGCTAAAATCCACTTGAAATAAGATTTCAGTCATGTGATTTTCCTTATGTGAAACATCCAAAGTAAAGTTTTTTTGCAAGAACTGAGAATCTAATCTAGATTCCACTAGGTTTAGAAAAAATGTTTTCCAGTTGTTATTGATAGAACTAGAAAATTCAGAAGCCTCATCTCATTATCATGAGAATACAAGTTCTGCAAATCTTCTCAAAAGCATAAAGTACATCACAGTGCTGATATGATGGCTGAAAGAAGGAAAGTTACCTTCTGTGCTTCTCTCGCTTTCTGAATAACATCACCTGGTAAGGACAAGCAAGTATTACATTTCCTGTTGCAGTGGAAAAACTGATTGTTCATCAAGTATAGCTGAAGGGGAAATGCACACCCATAACTAATTTATCACATGTTCGCGATCTGGATAGCTGACTTGTGCCTTGGCAGCTGTTTTGTTGTGTGCTGTGGCTTTCAGTGTTCTAGGTGTATGTTCTGAATCCTAAACAGGCCAGTTCAGTTTGGAGTCCTTCATCCTAAATCAGCTTTCCCTTCATTCAGAATACTTGCTTCCCCCACCCCAGTCAGGCTATGCTTCTCCAGCCATTTGGCAGTCCTGTAGAAGCCCTGAGGCTGCAACTGGTTATAGCAGTGACGCTTGTGGTGACAAATCTTGAATGATATGAGTAAGGCTGAAAGATCAGGGCCAGAGTACTGGATGAGATGGAGGAAGTGATCCACGTGATCCCACACACACACACACACACACACACACACATTTAAAGCTAGGTGTGTAGTTATGCTTGTGAGGGAAACGAAACCTTGCCATTTCCCTGGGCTTAACTCTCTGAACTTGGTTGCATTCAACACCTTCTTCCAACCCATCCCACTTCTGGTATTGGAGCAAGGGAGGAATGAAAGCACTAAAAGAAACCAAGCATAGCAGACAAGGTGGGGGAGAAGACAGGGTTTATCTTCGCCTTTATTCTCATTTTTTGTTATATAAAGTAGACCTCTCAATTAGACATGAATGGGTAAAAATGTGTATAGAAATATGTAGATCTTCATTCTGTCACACCTAGTTTGATTCTGACCTGCAGATATTGTACTGTAAGCTTCAGTTAATTGTAGGTTAGACTGCAGGGGTTTTTCTCTCTCTCTAGGATAATTCATGGTTATTGGAGCTTTACAAAATATAATGTTCCCCCTCGCCTGAAGATGACTTACAGGTTGCCCAGAACTGCTGATCTTCTTCAACAATATTCACTGCTTGTCACTTTGGGAGGGGGTGTTATTTTTACCCCTTTGGATATTGAAGGCTTGTTGATTCCTTACAATTTTGGCTACATAATTATCTTAGTTAAGGATAAGTTTTTTTTATAAAGCACGCAGTATTTAATGAGAACCAGTGGTAATTTTCTGCGCATGAAAGGCACTTGTATCAGAGAACACAACTTTGATGTCTTCTCCTCTCCAGCCCTCTGACCTCTCTAAAATGTTGTTT
Source organism: Euleptes europaea (assembly GCF_029931775.1). Classification (NCBI taxonomy): domain Eukaryota; kingdom Metazoa; phylum Chordata; class Lepidosauria; order Squamata; family Sphaerodactylidae; genus Euleptes; species Euleptes europaea. The sequence continues at coordinate 25,511,301 of NC_079318.1, forward strand.
CTGGGAACAAAGGGACCCCACAAGCACCATGACTGGTGAGCTTGGGGGTCTGCTGTGGGAAACGGAATCAGCAAAACCCACCCCCTTCCAGTTGTGGAAGGTTCCTGCTGGATCCAACCCATTGTAATGTGAGATAGGGATGGATCTAAAACAAATTACACCCCAATCAAGGAATTTCTTTGATGCCTTCTCTATTTCTTCTGGATATTTAGTTGCTTTTTAGGTCATTTTGCAACTTTGATGCATGATTGTATAAAATGCTACAATCTATAAATCTATGTTGATTCGTGCCATATATGAGCAAATAAAAATAAATTTGTTCTTCATTAGACATTAGTTCATAGAAACTTTTTAATTTTAAGAATAACTGTGCTAATATCAAGAAATTGATCTGTGTACCAGCACTGCCATCTTTATGTATGTGTGTGTAAAGTGCCATCACATCACAGTTGACTTATGGCAACCCCAGCAAAGGGCTTTCAAAGCAAGTAAGAAGCAGAGGTGGTTTTCCATTGCCTTCCTCTGCAGAGTCTTCCTTGGAGGTCTCCCTTCCAGGTACCAATCCTGCTTAGCTTCTGAGATCTGACAAGATCGAGCTATATCATGTAGCCTTCCCTTCCTGCCATTTTTATAGTGATGATGAAATGTTTGTGCTGTTGTGTTTCCGCTGCTTACTAGATGGTTGAGAAGACAGCCCTTAACAGGTACATCTCAAGTCTAGCATCCCAGTTATTGACTTACCCCCTAGATTTACCGGGATGTGTGAGAGAATGCTGTTAAGGGGTAAGAATAGCATAGTTGTATATGTTGATTATCTCAATTTGCCACTAGTTTTCACAATGTGTTATGTTGACAGTTACATGGGATAGAACACTATGGTCTCCAAACCAGCCAAGTCTAAATTAGGCATGTCGTTTACTGGTCATCTAGTTCCTCAGTGGGCACCCTCTCTGGGTTGGCAGAGGTGCTCTTGCATGCAGTTCTGGGAACTCCTTAGAGTGATTATTCTGGGGGGACTTCAACTTTCATGCTGAGTGCTCCTTACCAGGGTGAGCCCATGATTTTATAGTGTTTTTGGCAACCAGGGTCTCTCTCAAATTGTTACAGGTCCAACACTTTAAAAATGTTACACCTTAAACTTAATCTTCTGCATTGAGCCCTTGAGCCAAGGTCTTGTTTCAGGACTGGAGATTTGGCCTGAATCATGATCTGACCACTGCCTGCCTAAAGCAATGGTGAACATGGCTCCAACCCCCCCACAAAAGCCCCCTCCCCAGTTAAAAAGGTCCACTCACACAGGCTCATGGATCCTTCTGGATTCCAGATTTTTCTGGAGGATTTTAGAATTCTAAACACTTATACTGTTGAGGCTGCAGTGGCAGCTTGCAATGTGAAGCTCCTTGAAGCTACTGGCAAGATTGTTCCTTGTCAGCCTCTCCTGCACATGGGGCAAAAGCCTGCCCTGTGATTTACTGTGGAGCAGGGTGACCTAAAGAGATATCGAGAAAGATGCTGGCAGAAAACCTGTACTGAATCTTAACAGAACCATCCATAGAGCCCATTGGAGGACTTACGAGGCAGCAGTGGTAGTGGCAAAGAAATGTTACTTCTCTGCAACCATTGCATCTGCTAGTTCTTGTCCATCTCAACTGCTCAAGGTATTCCTGACATCTGCTGCCTCCTAAATTAGAGCTTTTATTGTGTCAGGAACAGACAATTAGCTGGGATACCTTTAGAAAGTTTTTTTTTGCTGATGAAACAACATGAATATACTCTGATCTGGATGCTGGTTGTAATATATGCCAAACAGAAGAATTGCCTAACACTTCATCTGGTCTGCTTATGGACCAGTTTGGCCCAGATACTGTGCTGCATGTTGACAGCATCCTGGGATTTGTGAAGGCCACAACTTGTGCACCGGATCCATTACCTTTCTGGCTGTTAAAACCATATAAGGACCACATAAATGAGCCTTTGATGTACATTATAAATCAGTCATTAATACATGGCACCTTTCATTTATCACTCAAAGGGGCCGTTATCTATCTACTACTTTAAAAACCTTTCTGACAGAAAAATGATGCTCACTGAATTATTTTAATTTATCAATTATCACCCAGTCTCTAATCTACCTTTCCTGGGAAAAGTGATCGAGAGAGCAGTAGCGGACCAGCTCCAGGTCTTCTTGAATAATTCTTGTGCTCTGGATACTTTTCAGTTTGGTTTCAAGCTGGGCTATGGGACAGAGACAATCCTGGTGGCCTTTGTTGATGACCTCTGTCTATATGGAGACAAAGGATGTGCTTCTTTGTTGCTCCTAAGGGATGTATCTGCAGCCTTCGATATAGTAGATCATGCTATCCCATTAATGGCTTGGAGGCAGAAGCAGGTGTCAGAGGATGTGCCTTGGGTTGGTTTAAATCATTCCTCGTGGTTCAGACTCAAAGGAATAATTCTTTGCTTTGGAACTTGGTGTCATCAATATGCGGATGTCTGGGGATGGAAGAGCCCCTGCACTTGCCTCCTTCTGAGAAGCCCAATGTCCCCGCCACTGAATCACCAGGAGGCATCATGTGGCCTCCACTGTCAGATGGATCCACCTGGGCAGCAGGGGCCTCAGCTGCCAATCCCTGGCCACCATCAGATGAGGGAGGAGGGAAGGTGAGGCAACACCTGCAGCGGGAGGTTGGCCAGTGGTGGGAGGCCAGGAAAAGGAAGGGTGACCTCTGGGGACTCCTTGGGGAAGGTGGGAGGCCGGGCAGGCAAAAAAAAAAAAAAAGCCTTGGGAAATATGGGATGGGCCTTAGCCCAGGTAGAAGGGGCTGGGAGAGGCTTTTAAAGACTTGGAGGGAAATGACAACTGGACAGAGCAGAGGGACACCAGCCCATTGGCTGGTAGGCCAGTCACTGAAGGGGCCTGGGATGCATTGGTGGGAGCATGGGGAAGCCCTGCCCCAGTTACTCCATTAATAAGGCCTGCCTGGAGGACCGCCAAGGAGGGAGGAGGCCCGGTCTTGGCCCAAAGCCCAGAGGGCAGGCAGAGGCCAAGGAGAGAGGGAACCAGTGAACAAATTGAAGCTGAGCCCAGACAAGGTGCAAGTGATGCTAGTTGGGAAGGACACTGGGTCTTGAAGGGCATCCTTCATGGCCTGAGTCCATCATATTCCGCAGGACTGCCCCTCCCCCTACTCTCATACCATAACAGCTTCACTCATCTGAGCCGGTGCCACCATGGAAATGGGCGAAATCAACAACTGCCTACCTTTGTGCAGTCTCTGTTGTGGCCCCACCTTGTGGGACTGGCCTGCCTGATGAGGTCTGGAAAGCGTCCTCCCTCCTGGCTTTCCATAAACTATGGAAAACTGAAGTATTCATGAGGGTTTTTTATACAGATAACAGGACTATACTGTAATGAAGTATTTTCAGAAAAATGCTTTTGGAAAGACTGTGGTATGTACTGCTGTGTCTAGTATGTTTAAAATGAATTTAAAAGAAGAGAAATAAAAAGGCAAGAGAGAAGACAACATTTATTTTGAGGACTCTCATACTTACTTTGAGGACTTTCATACTTTTCAACTGAGGAAATTTATTTTGAAACAGGGCATATACCGGAATCCTGTCGTGTTGATAATTATCCTCTTTTTGTAAGCATAATTACATGTTTACGTGCTCTTTGAATTTACATAAGCCTATATACAGGCTGGTTTTGGCTTAGAAATTTTGTATAGGCTGTTTTTGGTTTGACTTTTGTATAGAATGTCTTTGGTTTTTGTGGGGATAACAAAAACATAAATAAGATCTTTTAAAATTACTGGTTTATATTATAATCATTAGCCATAGTGGCTGCATTTGTTTGATTATTGCAGTCCAAGTTTTGCAACTACTTGGAGGTTTCAACCTTACCAAGGGTGTTTGGTTAATGGTGTGGAAAGCAATGTGGGATCACTTCCTGACAATTATGGGAGTCAAACTATCCCTCTAAGTACCAGGGCAAACTTGCGTCGGCAAGGGAATACAGGAAGATGAATTCAGAGTTTTCTAAATGGTTAGAATTTGGTAGCTTTGCCCCGTTTACATTACATGCCGCTTCAGCTGCAGCAGTTGGGCTATTGTGGGTTGATGGTTTTAAAGCTTTTTAAAAATCAGTTTCAGTCTGACTAGCATGCTACCAAGGTTTTAAATAGTAGAGGGGGAGGGGGAATTGAAATGAAGAAAATAACCATCACAAAATAGTATGTGGAATAATTCCTTTCCCCAGATTTAAAAAATCTCATTTGTAAAGAACAGGGATGCTGTCAATATTGCTTTAAAGGAAAGAAAAACCAGCTATACTTGGGTAGACACAGAGTACTCACGGAACATGTAGAAAATGAGTCACTGAAAATTTTCAACAAGGCTTTTTATGAGTATGAGATGCTTTTAAAGTCTGATTCACTGATCCAAAGTGCGGATTTGACTTTCAAGTGATACTTGGCAGGGCTTTGTGGTCTTTAGGAGGAGAAATCACTTATTTCCAAACTAGTGCGAGAGAGTCATTTTAAAAACATGAGTTATAATCCAAATGCATTTAAATCAGCATTTTCTGCTTTTGATTGGCTTCAGAGGGAAGAACTCAGACTGGCTGCTTGTTTGGTTGAGTCCTTATTGGAATGGATACTGGATTTTAATGATTTGTTTGATTAAATGTTATGAATTCTTTGTTGTAATCTGCCTTGGGTCCATATTGGTTGAAAAACAATATTGCATATATTAAAATCAAGTAAACTATGACTGCAGTCCTGTGTAACCATAATGATTGCTAGGAAAATGATAGTGCAGATGCTTTTTAAGTCATAATGCTGTATTTCTGTCACAAAGTCAGTCTGTACAAAACAGAACACTTGTGGCACCCAATCACTTTTGCATTAGTTATTTCATGTTTACAGCAGAGTAACATACTGCCAGATGTAACTTACTACCTATTCCTTCTTTTCAGTCAGAAGGTTAAGGATTCTTTATGGTGATAGTGGTTAAAGTGCCAACCTAGGACATGGATTCGAATCCCCAGACTGCCATAGAAACGTGCTGGGTCTTCATCCTACTGCTTTGCATGCGTAGAAATCAAGGATGCCATGCTTTCTGCCTCTGTATGCATGCATGGTGAGAGGATAAATCACTGAAAGGTTTCACAGAAATAAACTTCCTTCATACTATCATGTGTACAGTCATTAGTGTTAATTAATGAAGCTCTGTATTTTTGAGGGGGCACTTTATCATCAGTCCCTTTCTGTTTCTCCTTTCCGGCTATTAAACACACATGCAGACATGCAAAACACACTGCCTGCATTAATGTGTCTTTGATGCCATTTGGGTCAGAAGCTATCTTTCTGTCCTGTATTTTTAGAGCCCCCTTTCATGAGGGATATGGCTGCCAAAATAAACAGCAATTCTGTATACGATTTCAAACACACAAAAAGTCAGTCTTTTAAACCTTCTGCAATATTTCCTTCTTTGTTTGCCACTGATGGCAATCTTTAGAGATTTATGCAACCCAGTCTAATGTGTTTACTCAGAATGGGAGTGTTAACTGATTTTTTTTTTAAATAAGGAACATACTGTGAGACTGTAAGAAGGTGACATGCACCATAACTGCAAAGAACACATTCCCAGGGTGGCATCTCCTCTTTTCCACAAGTGTTTCTGATTATATAAATAATATACAGGTACTTATAAAATCAAGCCTGAACTGACCCTAGAAGCTAAAATGACTAAACTGAGGCTATCGTATTTTGGTCACATTATGAGAAGGCAAGAGTCACTGGAAAAGACAGTCACGTTAGGAAAAGTTGAGGGCAGCAGGAAAAGAGGAAGACCCAACAAGAGATGGATAGACTCAATAAAGGAAGCCACAGCCCTCAATTTGCAAGACCTGAGCAAGGCTGTCAAAGATAGGACATTTTGGAGGACATTGATTCGTAGGGTCGCCATGAGTCGGAAGCGACTTGACAGCACTTAACACACACACTTAGCCTAACTCAGAAGTAAATCCTGTTTTGCTCAATGAGGCTTACTTCCAAGTGTGCATAGGATTGCAATCCATTCAGATGGGTAACAAACGTTACTGCATGCTATTTGCCCATGATCAAGTGTTTGTACGGCAACATCACTACTTGTAAAACTAGGTCTTTTCAGAAGATCTAAGAACAAGCATTGTGACTATGAGATTTTGGTTGCTAGGTAATAAAAAACAAAAGGGGAAGTTATTAATCTGTTTATCAAAACTTTGGGTCAGATCCATGACCTTCAGAGGTAAGTTTGTGCTGGAAAAAGATGTGACATGAGAGAGTCATGATCACCTGACATTCCTCCCTTTAAATCTGTCACAGGGCTTTGATTTTGATTGGAGCAGAGTTCAGAGGAGAGCGTGTTTTAAACCTTGCCCCAAACCATTTTCCCCAATCTAAATTGCATACTTACACATACACAAAGCTGCTCTTAGCACAACATCAAAAAGAATGGTGTTTGTTGCTTTCTGCTGTGGAGATAGTAGCAACTTTATGGGTGAATTAGATGAGGAAAACAGCAGGGCGAAAAGGTTAAATACACCCTTCTGTTAGTGATTTTGTTCCAACTAAATTTGGAGACCTCCCCCACAAGAGTTATTCAAAAGTCATAGATCTGATCTGACCATGGATACCCAGTATCATGTCTGTTTCAGTTCTTAGTGTCTTCAAGAGATAGAACATTGTCTTCAAGAGATAGAACTGACAGTCTTTCAAGACTGAGGATTTATAGTTGGAAAAATATTTCAATTGCATGGATTATTGTTTTAATTATTTTTTTAAAAATCAGGATAGCAGTTAATTTTTAGCAAGGAAGGTCCATCTATTGAATTCTGCAAGGGCTGAAAAGCTAGCAGTTTTGACTCCAGCAATTGACTCATTCCCACAGAAGTCAATATGCATTCACAGGACACATAGAATAGCCAAAACATCGGCAGTACCCAGTGTCTTCCTGTTTGCTTGTGTTTTGACTCACTGTGTGCAGAGTGGGCAAGTGACAGGACCTCTGTTTATAGTCTAACAGGAATGTATATGACTATAAAAAAAATAAAAATGGCAGTAGAAAGGGTGATGAGAACCTTGGAGTCAGGGGACTATGCTTGGGACTAGATAGGACACTCTAGGTGGTCGGGTTTATTTACTTCATTTATAACCCACGTTTTCCCCCAATGGCAACCCAAAGCTGCTTACATCATTCTCCTCTCCTGTATTTTATCCTCACGACAACCCTGTGAGGTAGGTTAGGCTGAGGGAATGTGACTGGACCAAGATCACCCAGCAAGCTTCCATGGCATGAGTGTGGATTTGAACTTGGCCTTCCCAGATACTAGTCCCACACTTAATTACCACACCACACTGGAGCCTGTGGCCTATCCTTGTCCTAAAAAAAAGCAACTAATGAACAAATACAGAATAAACCAATGTCAGTGGAATATTATATTATGTTCTTGCTCCAGAATTACATCTAATATAAATTTATCCCTAGAAATCCTGTTTTATTATGTTCTGTAGGTTGCCTGAAAGTAGTGGTTATAGAATCATTTGAAATGTAAAGACAGAATAATGTTAACCATAGAACAAAAGTTCCTGGGCATTTGACATTGGTAAATGTAACCTCCTATTAAGGCAGTTATGATGTGCTACAAATCTAGCTACATGTCAGCTGCCAGAAACTGTAGACATTACATACAGATTTCTGATTTGACTTTTGAAATGATGCAGTGTTTGTGAAAGGATTTGGGATTTTCAAAATGCTGTTTGCTATGAAGGCAGTTGGTTACAATCCAGAAAAGTGCTTGAGTGGGATCCCTTTTTAGAGCCAGCGTGGTTTAGTGGTTAAGAGCGGTGGTTTGAAGCGGTGGAATCTGATCTGGAGAGCCGGGTTTGATTCCCCACTCCTCCACATGAGCAGCGGAGGCTAATCTGGTGAACTGGATTTGTTTCCCCACTCCTACACACGAAGCCAGCTGGGTGGCCTTGGGCAAGTCACACTCTCTCAGCCCCACCTACCTCACAGGGTGTCTGTTGTTGGGAGGGGAAGGGAAGGTGATTGTAAGCCAGTTTGAGTCTCCCTTAAGTGGTAGAGAAAGTCGGCATATAAAAACCAACTCTTCTTCTTCTTCTTCTTCTTGATCCCTTTTTCCCCTTGCCTTTTCCATAATTCCAGTCCAAATTGAGGCCCTGTATGGATACTGTCCCCTTAAAAACTGGAAAGACCCAGTCATGGGTCTCTTACAGTGGAATCCTAAAAGGAATTACACCCATCTGAACCCGTTTAAGTCAATGGGCTTAGAAGGGTGTAATTGTTTAAGATTGCATCAATATATTTATTAAAATTAAAAACCAGCCATGGGCCCCTGATTTTAATCACAGCCATTGTGTGTGTGTGCGATTTGGGGGGGAATAACCCTGCTGTTTTTGCGGTAGACATTGGCTCCCTTGAGCAGCTGTTGTCCCATAAGGAGGTAAAAAGACAGCTTCAATTTATTTCCTTCTAATTCACTGAATGTCTATCTTCTGGACATGTACTTCTCTCCACAGGGCACGGAATGACTCTACCATATATTTGCAGCCTATATATGGTGAGGGGTGAGGATAGATTACTGGATGCCAAAGGAATAACAAATGTTCTCTGGTTGCTATATTGTCCTGATTCATTGTTGCATGGCTGGCGTCTGTACACAGCAGTCACTCAGTGAAACTGAGTTGTGATCTTTATTTTCTTGCACTTTCATTACTGGATTTTGTTTTTAGACGTTCCTTGTCATTGTTGGCCAGCAGCAGCTATTGGTTGAGTATAGTGCCATGAAGAGGAAATAACCACAATATTCCTGGCAGTTAGAGATGGAAGCTCACAGAAATGTTTGCATATCACTTCTACCCCTCCCCTATACAATTTATGCAGCTTATTTCATGCACGTTTTCGGCTGCTCATCTAACAAGAAGAAATACCAACTGTATAATGAGTTCCTAACCAGTTAAGTGCTTGATTTATTAAATGCAGCAGTACATGGCAATGTATGACTGTCAAGCGGTTGACCAAGTCATGCTGCTTGTGGGTTGGTGACAGATGCCATATACCAGGGTTGGGAGCCTGTTCTGGATTAATTGTACCTGCCATTTGTTCTTCTCAAGCTGAGTCACCATCCTGCACAGGTGCTTCACTCAGCAGTAGCAGCCTTCACAGCTGGCAATCTCCACAGTGAGCTAGGAATAAACAATATATTTCAAGTACTTGGATTAATTAGGATAAGCTTTAAAAAAGGGTTGCACTTTTGTAAATGATGCTAAAGAAGGTGGGGGGAAACCCATATTCCAGCTTCAAAGAAATACGCAGTTCCATATTTTGTGGGCAAATTAAACATTGCTAATTAACAGCTTCATATTAGCATATCGAGCAGGCCCCTCTCGTTACACATGGTGAATCATTAGCATCTAGAACCATTTTATACTTTCCTGTTACAGCTAATTTTTAATTGGAGAAAAATAAGCAAATTAAATTATTTTTATGTACTTACTTTTAAATGTTACACACCTAAATCCTCAGGCCAGAGCAGACTCCAGGGTGAAGTAAACAGTTTGTCATGTAGTTTTAAAGATGTCAAGTGCTCATAGCAGGGATCTGCAACAAGGCTGTTTTAAAAAGAAAATGAAATCTTTAAGGTATGTTGGCAGGGTAGGTAGATGCTAGAATAGCCTGTATTTGAAGAGAGTGGCATGAAAAGATTTTTGTAGGACTAAAGGGCTTCCTAGTGAGCCCCGTGGTGCAGAGTGGTAAGCTGCAGTTCTGTTCATGACCTGAATTCGATCCCGACAGAAGTCGGTTTCAGGTAGCCGACTCAAGGTTGACTCAGCCTTCCATCCTTCCGAGGTCGGCAGAATGAGTACCCAGTTTGCTGGGGGTAAAGGGAAGATGACTGGGGAAGGCAATGGCAAACCACCCTGTAAACATAGTCTGCCTAGTAAACATTGGGATGTGACATCATCCCATGGGTCAGGAAAGACCCTGTGCTTGCACAGGGGACTACCTTTACCTTTAAAAGGTTTCCTAGAGATGATTTACAAAAAAGAAAATAAAAGGTGTGAGCTGTTGCAGTAATCCAAGTGCTGACTATGCACAGATTTATTCCAGTGCACAAGACAATCATCCAGGGAGCTCCTGTGTGTATTTATTACTTATTGTTGGATCCTGTGTGTGCCACTTCATAATTTATATGCTGCCATTCTCCCTAATATGGGAGACAAGTAACAACAAATAAAATGAAGAATACCCTGCACAAACTTTATGGCTTATTAATCAACACGCCTGTTATTAGTAATGTTAAATGGAATAGTTTTGGTTATGCAAGTAGACTTTCTTATGCTGGCTATTTGTTGAACCCTTTCTCTGAATTTTGACATCGTGTGGCTGTTCAGTTGTGAAAGGTTTTAGATCCTTGACTCAGAGCTTTTCACAGTTGTACCTGAAGGACTGCCTCTCTACATGAACCCATGTGACAACTTCATTTCTCAGGCCAGATCTTTTCCATCCCTTTGTGCAAACAACTGCACACTGGCTACAAACTCTGTGCAATCCTTTCTAGTGGTAGTGCCCATTCTGTGGAATAGTTTTCCCAAGAATGTCAGGAAGGCATCCTTGTTCCTTGTCTCTTATTAGCATTTCAAAGTTGTCCTCTCCAAAAGGATTTTGTAACTGTAGAATACTGGGTAACTGTGGAACATTGAGGATTTAAGGCAGTATTCTTCTTTATTTTATTTGTTGTTACTTGTCTCCCATATTAGGGAGAATGGCAGCATATACATTATTTTGATTATTATATAATAACATCTCCATGTTGCAAATTTGTGGGTGAGGCACAGTGAGAGAGGGGCTGGGCCCAGAGTATGGTCTGACGGCATGATGATACCATAAGCTTGCTGACGCTAAGCAGGTTTGCGCCTGGTCAGTGCCAGGATAAGAACATACCTGCATTGACTTCCAGGATGGGGAAAAGGTGGGATGTAAATAAATGAGCTTCCCGTCTCCCCTAGTAACAGGATTCTGGGGCACATTTCTGGCTGCCATGTGAGGGGGGAAGGCAGGAAAATTTCATTCTGTGGGCGCAAGAGCTTGCACATCCAGAAATGCTTGCGTGGATCCAAGCACATGGCTTCTAATTGGTTCACAGCAGAGGCAGCAGAGGCAAGAATCGAACCGGAGACTGCTGACTTTCCTCAGTCTCTGTGCTGCTCCAGCTCCACTTCTTTCCAAACCCACCCAAGAGCACTTTTGTATTTCTTGTAAAATGTGGCTGTAGTTAACTACTATTTATTGATTGAGCTGTGCCAGGTTGCTGCTGCCTACTTGTTAGTAGGAGCCTCACCCTGATTCAGTCCTTTTATTGCTTGTTGCCTAGCAAGCAGATAAATCAATAAATGAGTAAATTGGGAGTTTTCCTGCCTGAATCCTTCAAGGTTCTTCTCAAAGTCTTAACTTTGTTTTTGCCTTCCTGGCTGATTATTTTTTTATTGAGCCAAAATAATGTCCTTTGCCTCGATTTGATTTGTAATATGGCATAGTCGAGTTAAAAAATTACTGTGTATTGAAAGAGCCTGGATTAATAATTTATCTTGCAGTAATTTTGCTATTTGCAATTCTGATGTCCAGAAAGAACTTGAATAAAGGTTAATAGGTTTTCACTGTATATTTACATTCTTGAGTGTTCAGATATTCATGCTTTTAGGGAGTAAAGCAAAGGAATAATTTGATTTTCATTGTGGTAAATGTATTGAAGGAATTAGATCCAGTTTGTGAGTAAAGTGCTTCATACAGGGCTTGTTTTATTGTGTTTCTGGAGTCCAGGTTTGAGGAAAAACATGTACTGTTGAAGTTAGGGTTGCCAACCTCCAGGTAGTGGCTGGAAATCTCCTGCTATTACAACTGATCTCCAAGCGACAGAGATCAGTTCACCTGGAGAAAATGGCCACTTTGGCAATTGGACTCTATGGCATTGAAGTCCCTCCCCTCTCCAAAGCTCACCTTCCTCAGGCTCCACCCTCAAAGTTTCTAGGTGTTTCCCAATCCAGAGATGGCAACACTAGTTGTAGTCCCAGGAAAGTAGAAACCAAGCAAATAATGTTTCTCCTGGTCTAAAGATTAAGTAATGGAAAAATGTTTTGCTAAGTTTAATTTTTGCTTTTAAGTTAACCAAAGTATTGGGGATAGGGTTATATGACCAGCATGGTTAGTGGTTAAGAGCGGTGGTTTGGAGCGGTGGACTCTGATCTGGAGAACCGGGTTTGATTCCCAGCTCCTCCACATGAGTGGCGGAGGCTAATCTGGTGAACTGGATTTGTTTCTCCACTCCTACACACAAAGCCAGCTGGGTGACCTTGGGCAAGTTACAGCTCTGTTAGAGATCTCTCAGACCCACCTACCTCACAGGGGAGGGGAAGGTGATTGTAAGCCGGTTTGATTCTTCCTTAAGTGGTAGAGAAAGTCGGCAAATAAATACCAACTCTTCTTCTTCTTCTATATGGCATCATCAGAACAACACTCCAGAAGGACTGCGTGAACTCTGAAGTAGGCGTTTTACAGTTTCAGGCCTGCTATGTATAAGAACATTCTCACTATCATCCTAAGAAGTAATTATGGATGCAGGCGGTCTTTGCAGTGTATGTTGGGTCATAAATTATAATGAACAACAGTAAATGTGAACGGCAGGCGTCTTTCTTGCACACAGTGTAGAATAAAGGTTTTTCTGAGTAAGTGGAAAGCACAGAGCACAATTAGCTGATTTAGGATTCAGAGTCTGATCCTTTTTATCCAGCATGCTTAAGGGAATAGCTGAAGCCACAGTAACTCATAACCACCTTCTTCCCAGTTTCTTATCCACGAGTGGTGTGCATTTTTCCATACTGAGTTGCTAATTAGACTCCCTCATTGCAATGGTGTAATGGTTCATCCTGAGTTGACGCTGCATGCTGAGCTCATACATAATACAGGCTGAGTAGGAAAAGCAATAGCTAGTATCATTCTCTTCCCTTAGTCATTTCTGTTTTAGGCAAAAGAGAACATATGATACTGCAGCTGATATTACTTACACATGCATATAACAGAAGTATATTCAATACTGCATTTGTCAAGGTCATATTTTTTAAAGTGCATCATCATTTAGGCTTTTGCAACTATAGAATCTCCTACTGTACAGTATCTAAACTGAGGCATATGATAAACTCATAAACAATTTGGTCTTTGCCTATTGTCGCTCTTTGACCTTTCTTGCAAATGATAATGTCAAGAGTTTCGTTCATATAATCCATACTTAAAAGGCATCTAGGAAAATACTACAGAGTGCTCTGGATTGTTGTTGCAAAGTGACAGCATTTATTTTCCTAGAGATTCATCTAAGTCTGTTTGTGCATATTCAATAAGCATTCTAAAGTGTTTATATAGTTCAGTACCCAAATCTGGTGATAGCCCTTAATACTATCACTATCCTATTTCTGTTTTGTGGCCGCCAATACTGCAACTTGCCAAAGATTCGTTTGGCTTTATCCCAGCTATTGTGGAACTTAAACTAGAAACCCGTATTTCCCTAAACCATGCTTTTACCCACTAAGCTTTGGGGAACAGGGACGCCTTCTGTGAATTCTAGTGATTCTTCTCGTGTTGCTTGTCCTGGCGTCTGTTTTCCCTTTCTTTTCAAAGACTGGAGTTTCATCTCCTCCTAGGGCATCATTTTCTCAGTGGGACTAGAACCCTTGTTGGGGTGGGTTCATGGGTTTTCTCTGTTGGCTTCCTCTCTCAATCCCTAGAGGGGGTGAGATACTATGCTAGGACTGCCCAACCTTTCTTCCCTTCATGTTCACTTGTTTAAATGTTATGTATTTGAAGAAAGGGATTCAAACGTCTATCTTACTTGTGTAAGAAAGTCCCATGCTCCTATAAGAGTACGCCAAAACAGGTGTTCTGTAAACCCCTGAACAGCATTATATGAGGGGTGGGTGCCATTTCTTGATAGTTGATTTCACCCATGGAATACTCTCTCTGCTGGGATCCAGATCTGGAGCAGCTCCCAGAAACAATTCCAGGATTGCAGTTTCTGTCCAGTTTGCTTGTTTTACTATTTTTGCAAAAACAAACAAAAAAGAAAAAGAAACTGCTGTTATCTCTTACCAAAATTCAAGGAGGCTGGAAAGGAAATGTTTCAGCCCTGTAGGACAGAATAAAACTATGCTAAACTTTCAACACTCAAGAAGATATAGACAAATTAGTGTGCTTTATTTTGCCCCACAAGAAGCAGGACTGAACGGTCTTATTATGGGGTTCCCTAACTAGTCATGTCATAAAACAGTTGATACTTGGCTGACTGGCAAAGTAAGAAAAGTTTTTAAAAGTGCTGAAATTAGTCAGTGGTGGTATTAATTTTTATGGCTTTCCAGAGCAACCCAACAAAACAGAAAAACTACAGGTAAAAGCTTGGAAGAACTTGTGTGCAGCGCAGAGTTGGGTGGGATCAGAATTTTAAAACCCATATATAAAAATATAAATACCCTGTTGGGTCACACCAATGACTCATATAGTCCCAGCATCCTGCTTGTTCCAGGGGCCAATCAGATGCTTCTAGGAAGCTATAAGCAGGACTGTAGGCAGGACTCGCCTCCTGCTGTTTCCTGGCAGCACCTAGTCAGATGTGCACTCTATCTAAATAGGGATATTTCGTGTAGTTATTATAGCTGTTATACATTGTTAGACCTTTCCCCCGTGATAGTGTCTGTCCTGTCCTAAAGGTATCTAAACTAGCGATCATTATTACATCTTGAGGCAGCAAACTCCGTTAAGTTAATTATGCATTGCATGAAGAAGTATTTTCAAGCTACATTTCAGTTTCAAATGTGGCTTTCCTCTTTTCCAGTATGAGTGACTTCAAAGGAGTTCTGTGTGTGGTTCTTCCTAGTCTCTCCTAGCAAAATAAAAGGGTTTGAAGGAAATGTTGAAAAATATACCTTTGGATTTCAAGATTTATTCATGTTGTTATTTTTTTTAATTATTAATTTAGGAAATTTTATGGTACCTCTCTAGAGTCCTGCTCTTGAGTCCTGCTCAAGGTGGCTTACAAGTAAAAACACCATAAAACAAAAAATCATAAAACTAGCGAGGAATGTAAAAAACAGCATAAAGATACCTATAAAACATACCAGACCAGAGGCAGATCATAAACTGCCAAGTAGATAAAACTCCTCATTTAAAAGACTGGGTAAAAAGATATGTTTTTGCCTGGTGCCTATAAGATATTATAGTAAGCACCATGCAAGCCTCAAGAGGGAGGACATTCCAAAGGCAAGGTGCCAACACTAAAAATGCCTTGTCGGTAGCTGCCATTCACCTGGCCTCTGAAGGCAAGGGCACAGAGAACAGGGATTGTGAGGCAGATCTGAACTAGTTTTTATTCCACTAAACATATACATGATCTAAAAGGTAAAGGTCCCCTGTGCAAGCACCGGGTCATTCCTGACCCATGGGGTGACGTCACATCCCGACGTTTACTAGGCAGATTTTGTTTTATGGGGTGGTTTGCCAGTGCCTTCCCCAGTCATCTTCCTTTTACACCCTGCAAGCTGGGTACTCATTTTACTGACCTTGAAAGGATGGAAGGCTGAGTCAACCTTGAACCAGCTACCTGAAATCAACTTCCGTTCTAGATGTTGATAAACTGTGGGTGATATATGGTAAATCCAAACCTTAAATGTCATTAAATCTTTCTCTCTTTCTTTCTTGTCATCAAGTCACAACTTACCTGGCAGGGGAGACACCTTGATCACAATGTTGGGTTTTCAAGATGAGAGATGTTCAGAGGTTTGCCATTGCCCGCCTCTATGTAGTGACCCTGGACTTCCTTGTTGGTCTTCCATCCAAATACTAACCAGGGTCAACCCTGCTTGGCTTCCAAGATCTGATGAGATTGGGCTAACATGAGTTACCCTGGTTAGGGCATGAAATCATGTAATCAGTCATTATTGACTTAATTCTGCCCTATGGCAGAAGATAAAAACAGAAAGGCTGTTCTGTTGTAAAACAAAAAAAAGTCCGGTGGCATCTTAAAGACTTAACAACCTTTGTGAGTCAGAGCTGATGTGTCTATTTTTAATTTGACTTTCATTTCCCTGGTGTGCCTGTTTTTCTGAGTCCCTCGTCTTCTTTTTCTTGTTACAGGTTATGGCCACGCTGTGCCTTTGTCGGATGGAGGAAAGGCTTTCTGCATCATCTACTCTGTCATTGGAATCCCCTTTACGCTTCTGTTCCTGACAGCAGTGGTGCAGCGCATTATTGTGTACGTCACCCGGAGGCCTGTGCTATACTTCCACATTCGATGGGGTTTCTCAAAGCAGATCGTGGCCATCATCCATGCAGTGATTCTGGGCTTCGTTACTGTTTCGTGCTTTTTCTTTATCCCAGCAGCAGTATTTTCTGTACTTGAGGAAGACTGGAACTTCCTGGAATCTTTTTATTTTTGCTTCATTTCTCTGAGCACCATTGGCCTTGGTGACTATGTTCCAGGAGAAGGTTACAACCAGAAATTCAGAGAGCTGTACAAACTAGGAATAACATGTGAGTAAAATGCATCAATACAAATAACAGATACTGGCTGAGAGTTTGTCAGAGCTCTGTTGTATGTTCTTCTGTCTCTATAACATTTGGTTCATATAGCAACAAATCAAGAAACATCCAAAAGTAATTTTGTAACAGTTATCAAACTCCTTTTAAATTTGTATAAAATATGAAATTAATATATATTTTAATGTAATGCCTGGGATTCCATCATAAATTTCTGCTAACAGTAAGGATGGGGGAGGGGTATTTTTACCAATTCCTCCCTCCTGCTGCAGACCTCCAGTTAACTCCTCATGCTGTTCCAGAGGGTCCCTATTTCCCTGGAGCAGCATTTTAGGGGTCATTTTGAGATGCAGGAAGAAGTGGGAGGCAAGAATGTCCTGCCTTACTGATGGAAATGCCATCCATTAGCAGTGATTTACTACTTGAGATCCTCTCCAGTGTTCCAAAATCATAGTTGCTTTGGCAATCATGACTAAATGTAATAGATCTGAGTCCCAAGTAAAGACTACTGGAGTTAGTAATTTCTGGACCAGATCCTTGTAGACATTTCAAGGACCATGTGCTTTTCTGCCTAACTAATACAATCAATGTATAAATGAATCTATTATAGCATATCTGTGCAGTTTAGGATTAATAGTGGCAGCTACTAGCTTACTAGCATTTTAACAGGATCATAGGAATTATTGGAAAACAGATCGATCAACAGCTATAAGCCATGATAACTAGATATTCAATGCAGTGTGCCACTGAACACCTGATGCCAATGGACAACCATGGGAGTGTTCCAGTGGCATCAGATGGCCAATGTGAGAGAAGTAGGACACTGAACTAGATAGCTTTTCTTAAGGTGTAACCATTAGCCAGAGGTATCACATACATAGAATATTTCTTTTCTTGCACCCACGTCCAGGAGGTAGGTTGGCGTCCCCTAGAACACAAAAGAAACAGCCTTTTTTGGAGATTATTTATATCACTTTCTTAACGCCCTTGCTGTGCTCCGTGCTCATAGCTAATAAGTGCCTTCCATCTCCACCACCTCCAGCACACGCAGTTCTGGCATTTAGCAACTTTCAGTAGTAGAGACTCTAATCCCTCTCCCCCTTTTTTTGCAACAAAAATCCAGCTCCCTTTGCCAGCATCTGCCTTCTTCTAAAGGGCCAGACTATACATTACATGCAAATGTGTGTAACAAAGCTCCAACTGTTGGTTGTTGTTTTGCATTTTTTTAAAGAAACAGCATAGAGAGGGTTGAGCATGTCTTGTTCCTTCCTGGTGCTTTTTCATTCAAAATCCTAATATATGGCACATGATAAAGCATTCTTGCTGAAACTTTTTGGGAATCCTATGTAAACTGCCTTGACCTCAATGATGGAACAAAGGCAAAAGATTACTGCAATAATGTAAATTAACAACTTAGCCATCATTCTGGTGCTTCATAGCCTGCATTTGTGTGTACAGTGAGGCAGCCTGTTCAGGAAGCTTTTACATCATACAGTTCAGGAGATGCATCATGCCAGAAGTGTGCAGCATGCATGACAATCCTGAAGTACAGTAGACCCAGTGTAGTACTGTAATTAGAGACATCTTTTTTGGATGTGGGAAAACCCAAATTCAAATCTCTGGTCAGTTCACAAACACGTGGAGTGACTGGACATATCACAACCTCTGTCTCACCTCATAGTGGCTAAAACACCATTCTGACCTTTTTGGAAAAGGACAGGATGGAAATTATAGATAAACATGAATGAAATAGATGAGGGTCGCACATTAAGTGTAACAAAGCTCCAACTGTTGGTTGTTGTTTTGCATTTTTTTAAAGAAACAGCATAGAGAGGGTTGAGCATGTCTTGTTCCTTCCTGGTGCTTTTTCATTCAAAATCCTAATATATGGCACATGATAAAGCATTCTTGCTGAAACGTTTTGGGAATCCTATGTAAACTGCCTTGACCTCAATGATGGAACAAAGGCAAAAGATTACTGCAATAATGTAAATTAACAACTTAGCCATCATTCTGGTGCTTCATAGCCTGCATTTGTGTGTACAGTGAGGCAGCCTGTTCAGGAAGCTTTTACATCATACAGTTCAGGAGATGCATCATGCCAGAAGTGTGCAGCATGCATGACAATCCTGAAGTACAGTAGACCCAGTGTAGTACTGTAATTAGAGACATCTTTTTTGGATGTGGGAAAACCCAAATTCAAATCTCTGGTCAGTTCACAAACACGTGGAGTGACTGGACATATCACAACCTCTGTCTCACCTCATAGTGGCTAAAACACCATTCTGACCTTTTTGGAAAAGGACAGGATGGAAATTATAGATAAACATGAATGAAATAGATGAGGGTCGCACATTAAGTCCTTTATGGCTGAAAGTTAGCTACACAGTAGATCTGTAACTCACAGAGGTACATCTAAAACAAATTTGAAGGGGCATCTCTCCATGTCCACGAGTGAACTTACAAATAGCTTTCAGCCCAAACTGTTTAAGTAAAGGTAAGGTCCCCTGTGCAAGCACCGGGTAATTCCTGACCCATGGGGTGATGTCACATCCCGACGTTTACTAGGCAGACTTTGTTTTACAGGGTGGTTTGCCAGTGCCTTCCCCAGTCATCTTCCCTTTACCCCCAGCAAGCTGGGTACTCGTTTTACCGACCCCGGAGGGATGGAAGGCTGAGTCAACCTCGAGCCGGCTACCTGAAACCGACTTCCATTGGGATCGAACTCAGGTCGTGAGCAGAGTTTGGACTGCAGTACTGCAGCTTACCACTCTGTGCCACGGGGCTCTTTAGCATCTTGTATTTTGGTGTAAACTTAGAGTGTTGTTGTAGCTTACATTTTATCAACTAATGTTTCAAACACTATTGTCATTCTTTTTTAGGTTACCTTTTGCTGGGCCTCATTGCAATGCTGGTTGTTCTAGAGACATTCTGTGAACTTCACGAGCTCAAAAAATTTAGGAAAATGTTCTATGTGAAGAAGGACAAGGAAGAGGATCAAGTTCATATAGTAGAACATGACCAGTTATCTTTCTCTTCGATTTCAGACCAGGCAGCATCCATGAAGGACGATCAGAAAGTAAATGAACCTTTCGTCAGTCCTCAGCCTACACTTAACTGTGATGGCTCTATAAACAATTAACCAAGGGCTTCCATTCCAATATCAACAGTGCACTTACATTCTTGCAGTTAAAACTAGCACCGTTAGTGAAACTATAGAGGCAGGAAGGCTATGCTACATTATTAAGTATTCGTTGTTTGGAATAATTTAATAAGTATGGGCCAAATTAGGCTTTCTTTAGCTGGATCTACATTCTGGGGACATTGGTGGAACCATAGTGTGCAGCTGGGAACCCCTGAATTCATGGTGTATAAAGAAATAGAAATAAGTGAGGCTACGTTTGAAGAACAGTGCAGTTCTCACTTCCGCAGCCTGTTGAGATCCTCCTCCCCCCCCACAAAAAAACCGACCCCTTTGGCAAAGCAGAAGTATTTTGGCACAAAGTCCAGGCTCTGGTTTTGAATGGGAACTGATGAGATTGAAATAACTTGTCTGAAAAAGAAATCATCTTGCTTTCCCAGTAGTGCGAGTGGGAATGGCACGTAACACTGCCTGGAAAACAGGAATAGGCTTTGCAAGGTCACTGTCATTCCGTGACGTCCTTTAATGAGCAGTCAGGGCACAGCATGTCGTGCCTCTTCTTCCACCCCACGGAGTCCAAGGCTGCAGGCAAAGTGCACGGCAGCAGTTCTATGTAGCCTCCCTCGTTGTGATTCTGGAGCTCAGCGAACACACCATCAAAGCCTGGCTCAGTAAGGACAGAGACCGTCTGCAGCGTGGAGGCAAGTGGGTTGAGCGTGCATTCATTGTATACCCACCACACTTCGAAGGTATATTCCAGTCTGTAGGCAACACTGGACAAGAATTCTCTATTCCTGCTTTCCGTAGGAAATCAAACTGGGTGCTTTATTTCTGGCCTTAAAACCCTAGCAAAAGTGTGTGCTGCAGCTGATTTCAGTGAATACAGGATCAGGGACCCATGAGCACCAGCATACACAGCATTGTAGGTAACATAGGGGAAAGCCATCTTCCTTTGCATTCAGACACATCCTTTGGCCTTTACTTTATCCTATAGGATGTGATTCCCAAACAATTTATTTCTCAGTGGTTTCAGAATTATGGTAATATTTATCTGTTCATAGAAGGTGGATAGTTGCTGTAAACAAGCCGAATACTGTTTAGATTTTTCATGAGAAAGACAAACATACTTGAAACTCTTATCACCTAAAAGCACTGTATATGAATTTAGTTAGGACTTAGTGTTATTAATAGATTTTATACCTTTACTGGAAAAAAAAATCAACTTTCTTGTTAGATCTGCTTTAAAGCCTGTGTGAACTGAAATTTATATTAAGAAATTAAGAAGACAGAGATTCTTTATAAACTTGATTTGGAGCATATTGTAACTGCATGCTGTCATCTGAGTGGCTATTTTTGTACAGCCTAAGTTGGTTCTATTTATAATGAATGTTTAACTACCGTGTACATAAATATACATAAATATATTTATATAATGTACATACATTGAAAATCACCAGAATTTAAACGGACAACTTAGAAATTGTGAAGATCTCTGCCTAGGGTTGTCAACCTCCGAGTGGGGCCTGGAGATCTCCTGGGATTACAAGTGATCTCCAGACTACAGAGATCAGTTCCCCTGGAGAAAATGGCTGCTTTAGAGGGTGGGTTCTATGGTATTATACCCGAGGTCTGCCCCCTCCCCAAGCCTCATCCTCCCAAAGCTCCATTTCCAAATCTCCAGGAATGTCCCAACCCAGAGTTGGCAATCCTATCTCAGCCCCCCCCCCCATGATTTATCTTGTAAGAGAACAAATAATTCAAACTGTGACACTGGAAATAATGACTTAAATTTTGACTGACTGAATGTGGAAGGATAAGTCGGCAGAGCTGCAACTCTCCGATTCTTATTTGTAATATGTCTAGCCAATGATTTGAATGCGGTGTTCTTTACTGTACCATGAAAAGTTTTTCACTGAAGTTCTGTTAACTGTTGGTACCTGGAAACAGGTATGATGTGTGTACTTTAGTGTATAGCTACTCTCTGAGGAATATCATATGTGTTGCAATGTAGTGATGCATTCAGTTGCAAAGACAATGGACATTAAAGCACAGAACTGAAGAGACAAGCTGAACACCACACTGTGTTATATATTACCAAACAGCATTTTAGATTTTTAAAGTTAAATAAAGTGTGGTTCCAGTTCCCTTTTTTGTGCATTGTGTGATGTTCAACTATCCAGAGATACTTGAAGGCAGCAAATGGCTATGCATTCACTCTCCAGCTGCAGAATCCCTCTCACTTCTCCCTACTGAATAGATCAGTGGAGGTGGCAATTACCAGCATGATCAGCAGCAAGGGACCATCAGTTTCTGTTCACAGATCATCCCCACGGAATCATGGCATGTGTTCTGATTATATAAAAGGTCAAGGTCCCCTGTGCAAAGCACTGGGTCATTCCTGACCCATGGGCTGACGTCACATCCCGACGTTTACTAGGCAGACTGTGTTTGTGGGGTGGTTTGCCATTGCCTTTCCCAGTCATCTTCCCTTTACCCCCAGCAAGCTGGGTCCTTACTGGAAGGATGGAAGGCTGAGTCAACCTTGAGCCGGTTACCTGAAACCAACTTCTGTTGGGATGGAACTCATGTCGTGAGCCAAGTTTTGACTGCAGTACTGCAGCTTACCACTCTGTGCCATGGGGCTCTTTCTGATTATATAGTAGGGGGAAAATATCATTGATGTAGTTAGGTGAAAGTGCATTAACTCTCTGCTGGATTATGTCCAAAATATTTGTTCATGATGGACTCCACGTATTTACATACAGTTAGTTTAAAAATACACCATTCACATGTCCAGTTTTATGTCAGGATTCAATTAGAAAGTGTGTAATGTGTCAAGGACCCTAGAGGACTCTAGTGTCAAGGACATTAGAGGGGACGGTCCCTCTGGCAGGAAGATCTGATGGCTAGCAGAACCCTATGTGAGATCTCTCACAAGTTGTGGTTGTGGAGGCCTGGGGTAGGGAACCTGCACTTGCCTGCTTTCCAGCATGTGTGTTATTCCATCTCAGATCAAGGTGATACAAAAGGGTGGGCAGATATGGCGATAGGAGGAGTGTTGGTGTCAGAAGGCATGCAAAGAGACATAATGGTGGTCGCTGCATGCCTAGTATCCATCCTACCCCGCAAAATGTGGGTGGGGAGACTCTGTTAGGTGGCTCCACTTCAACCTTGGAGTTGTGCAGTGCCAAGTCTGTGAAAAATAAGATCGCAACAATATTTGACCTGTTGCATGAGGAACAGGTTGATCTGGCTTGCTTGACAGGATGACTGTGATGTGGTCACTCTGATACAGTTCACACCAGCTGGGTATAAAGTCCTTCACCAACTTTGAATGGGAGGACGGGATGGGATAGTATTTCTTTTTTGGGGGGGGGATCCAAAAATTTTTTAGTTCATTATTCCCTATGGGGAAACGTTCTGGGTAGCTGGGATTTTTTTTTAAAGGTACAGGAACCAAAATCATGCATACAAACTGGATAAGACTGAGATTTCATGATATTCCGTGACTGATCTGCTTATAAAAACAATGTTCAAGTCCTCAGAGATGTGAGCAATTTTGTCTGCAAATACCTAGCACACAAGTTGAAGAGGTCTGGTACATACACTGAATTTATAACATCAGTGCCCCCCCCCCAAGTCCCCTCATCACCCAGAACAGTTCTGGTGTACAGCTTTGCCATCATTGCCACAGAGTAAGCACAATTATGTACTGTAATCTCCGTGTATTCAGATTCTTCAGTTTCTGTTCTAGATGTCTATCAAGTTAGATAAGGATTGTTCAGGTCAGCCTTCATTGTTTGATCTTAAAACGTGCAGTCTGTTAAGAAGAATGTTTGAGGAGCTAGTGATAAAAATAGTAGTAGTAAAATGGCATGTGGATCGGGGGGGTGCCAAAAAATGATTGTTTTTTCCCCCCCAGATTCAAGTATATTGGACCTGAAAAATGATGGTATTCCTGAATTCCAATACCAATATGGTTTTCGGATTCACATTTGGGGTTGGGGGATCCAAATTCTTTTTTCATTATTCCCTGTGGGGAAACCTTTTGGAGATCTGGGTTTTTTTTTTTTGTTTTTTTTTTGAAGGTACAGGCACCATAATTGCAGTGAAGCTGCTAGTGCCTGTCCTTTAAATAACCCCCCAATTTCAAGTAGATTGGACCAACGGGTCCAATTCTGTGAGCCCCTGAACAGAGCACCTGCAGCTATCCTCCATTATTGCCTATGGTGGGGGTGGGGGAGAAAAAAACCTCAAGCTGCTTTCAGGAAAAAACCATGCCTGCAAACAGCAATCACTGGTCAAATCATGCAAGCAGCAATCACTGGTCAAATCATGCCTCCCATGGAAGAACCAACACAACAAACCCAGCAGAACAATTGTAAAACCCAGTAATCCCATTAGAGCCACAAGCCAATGTGCCAAGCTCAACAGGACTAAAATCAAACCAGAGAATCTCTGCCATAAAAACTCCAAGTGGGGAGAGGGCACTTTTGCAAACCTAGCAGAATTAATGGCCGTATACAGAATGCCCAGCAGAACTCCAGGGCCACAGTGGCAGTGCAAGCTCCACAGGACTAATGTCAAACCAGAGAAGAACAAATCCAAGCTCTGAGCAGTAAGTAACACTGTAAAAATCTCCAAGGGAACACAAAGCAACTCTTGCAAAGAAAGAAAAAAAAACCCTCTTGAAACTGACAAAGAAACCAGAAACTGACAAGCAGCCCAGCAAGCCCATACAACTCCCCTAAGACACAAAAACAGAGGGCAGAAATGGAAGGAAGGAAGGAAGGAAGGAAGGAAGGAAGGAAGGAAGGAAGGAAGGAAGGAAGGAAGGAAGGAAGGAAGGAAGGAGTCCTTGGGAGCCTGCAAACACTTGCTCCTGATCTTCCCAGTAAATCCTGAATATTTCCGGGATTTTTCGGGATAATCTTTTTCAGTTTCCCAAAAATTCCTGGATATATTTGGGAGACCTCGAATATGCTCAGGTGTATCCAAATGCAAACCCCCAATGTGGATTATTTTCATACAAGCAATTAGATGAGGTAATGCTAAAAATCTCATTTTCACCAGTCGGTGCAGTTGATGGTAATCTTCCAGTTCCTGCCCATGCAAAATCCTCCTTTGAAGCCAACAGTGCAAGACCTCATAGCATCAACATGTTGCTGTTGGACTCAAGATTACAGAACAGATAGGAGATCATTCCACAGAGCAGTTTTCTGTATAAATAGGAAGTTGTTTTGTTTGTTGCTGAAACTAATCAGAAGTCAAGCTGACAGGTGTAAATTGAAACAGAGACCAAAAGCAACAGAGGGGGGTGGGGATTGAGCTCTGTCAATGTCAGTGTTTGACAGAGAACTGCAAGGAGAAACAAGTGATATATTATTCTACACCCTCACAATCTTGCTGATGATTGGAATGGACCCCAATGGGTTACCTAGGCCATGGAGACCCATCTGAGTCATGGAGACCCATCTGCTGGGTCATGTGTGTGTTAAGTGCCACCATGTCACTTCCCACTCATGGCGACCCTATGAATCA
This sequence comes from Euleptes europaea, assembly GCF_029931775.1. Classification (NCBI taxonomy): domain Eukaryota; kingdom Metazoa; phylum Chordata; class Lepidosauria; order Squamata; family Sphaerodactylidae; genus Euleptes; species Euleptes europaea. Next base: position 25,536,622 of record NC_079318.1, read on the forward strand.
ATGTCCTCCAATACGCCCTATCTTTAACAGCCTTGCTCAGGTCTTGCAAACTGAGGGCTGTGGCTTCCTTTATAGCAGGGCTCCTCAAACTACGGCCTGAGGGCCGGATCCGGCCCCCGGAGGGCTTTTGTCCGGCCTGAAGACCGAGAAAGCCAGTCCCCCCTTGCCCCCTCTCCAGAGCTTTTCTGGGCTTCCTGGCCACGTGCGCGCACCTGGAAGCCTCCCTCCCGCCCCAGTCGCCCCCTTCCCTGCTCCCTCTCCAGCCCAAAACCCCCTTTCCTGGGCGCACGAGGCGTCTTGCTGCCTCGCGCGCCACCCGGTCACCCCCTTCCCCCTCTTACCCTCCCCGGCCCAAAACCCCCTTTCCTGGGCCCGGTAGCCCCCTTCTCTTCCACAGCACGCCCCACCGGGAGACTTCTTATTGCCTAGCTTTGTGGCCTGGCTGGACCTGGCCTCCTCGAGCTCCATGCAGCTGCGCCTGGTCCTTCGAGCCCTCCACGATGCAGCCCAACGTGGCCCTGGTGTTCCTGTTTTGGCCGCAGTCGGCAGCTTTCTCACAGCTCAGGGCTCTCTCTCCTCCCGGGGGTATCCTTGTGACCTGGAGGTTATTGTAGGGGTCCCTGGGGGGGGCTGGGCATATCTCCAGGGAGAAGAAGAAAAAGACTTGTGGTCATTTATGCACAGGAGGTTTTGCCTTGGATTTGCCGCTCTCCAGATGCACATTTTCCCCATCCAAATTCTCAGAACTCAAAAGTAAGCTCCCTACCCCCACCCCCGGGCAGAGTTTGGAGAATTCGGATGGGGAAAATGTGCATCTGGAGAGCGGCAAATCCAAGGCAACCCCTTCCATGAATAAATGGCCTCGGTTTTTACATGCCGACTTTCTCTACCACTAAAGGGACACTCAAATTGCCTTACAATCCCCTTCCCATACCCTCCCACAACAGACGCCCTGTGAGGCAGGTGGGGCTGAGAGAGTGCTAACAGAACTGTAACTTGCCCAAGGTCAGCCAGCTGGCTTCGTATGTAGGGGTGGGGAAACCAACCAGGTTCACCAGATTAGCCTCCGCTTCTCACGTGGAGGAGTGGGGAATCAAACCCGGTTCTCAAGATCAGAGTCCCCGCTCCAAACCGCCACTCTTAACCACTACAGGGGGAAGGTCCGGGCTCGGGAGGAGGATGCTTTTCCGGAGAGCCCCCTCACGCCTCCTCCTCCTCCCCCGCACACACAGGAAATTTGTTCATATTTTTTTCAAACTATAGTCCGGCCCCCAACAGTGTTTGAGGGACAGTGAACTGGCCCCCTGTTTAAAAAGTTTGAGGACCCCTGCTTTATAGAGTCAATTAACCTCTTGTTGGGTCTTCCTCTTTTCCTTCTCCTTCAACTTTTCCTAGCATGATTGTCTTTTCCAGTGACTGTTGTTTTCTCATAATGTGACCAAAGTACAATAGCCTCAGTTTAGTCATTTTAGCTTCTAGGGCCAGTTCAGGCTTGATTTGATCTATAACCCACTGATTTGTTTTTTTGGCAGTCCATATCTGTAACACTCTCCTCCAACACCACATTTCAAAGGAATCTACTTTCTTTCTGTCAGCTTTCTTCATTGTCCAGCTTTCACACCCATACATAGTAATAGGGAATACAAAGGCGTGAAGTAACTTGATCTTGGTTGCTAAAGACACGACCTTACACTTGCTGGGTCATGAGCCCCTATAAAACTACTATTTTTGCTGCCATTTAGAAGAATCTGCACGTGAAAAGAGCAAGAGCATCACGCCTCCTGCCCATCTTTGTATGCACATTATTGTACTGCAGAAGTACACCGAGGAAAGGTCATTTGAGTGATGGCAAGAATTCCTCCATGGCTCTTCTGGTGCTTGACTTGTGTTTCCTGTCCCTGGATCTTTCGGTTTGCTATCTGTAATCTCAGCCTTGATACCTGTGTAATCAAAACTCTGGCTCCCATTCTCCCTGACTTAGGGAAGTTCCATGCTCGGTGGGACCCAGGTCTGGAAAGACTGAAGACCATTGGTCTAGCCAGAACTTAAAGGTATGATGTGCCTGAATAACCATTAACCAATGTGCATTTCATTTTTTAAACCTCATGGAAGGATGTGCCTAAACAACTCATTCCATGGCTGAGCTGCTCTAAAAATTAAGAAGCTTATCTTAATGTGGAGCTTATTTACTGCTTACTCTTAATCTTCTGTTGACAACACTGAGCACTTTCTTTGCTCAAAATGGTAGACGTTATAAAATAGAGTTTATTTTCTACCCAGACATAGCCAACATCTTTAGGCAGGATATATCAATCTGCATAAGCGCATTTAACCCTTCGCTGAATTGTAACTAGAGTACTGTTCCCTTGCAGACTCCCAGATGTGAAGATCTGTAATGTTAAATGCAAAATGTTATGATGGATGCCTCCTTGCCAATGGAGGCACAGGTCACAGCTGCAGCCCAGGCAGCCTTTTACCATCTCCCCGGGCTAGGCAGCTGGTGACATACCTCTCCCACCCCAACCTAGCCACAGTGATCCATGTGACTGTCACCTCCAGGCTAGATTACTGTAACTCACTTTACATAGGGCTGCCCTCGAGACTGATCCAGAAGCTCCAGCTGGCTCAGAATGCAGCAGTGAGGGTCCTTACAGGACCCCGCTGAGAGCCCATATCCAGCCAGCGCTCCGACCACTGTACTGGCTCCAGCTGGAATATCAGATCAGGTTCAAGGGGCTGGGTTTAACCTTTAAAGCCCTAAACAGTCTGGGACCATTGTATCTGCGGGGCTGCCTCTCCTGGTACGGCCCCCTAGAGAGCATTATGCTCAGCAGATGCCAACCTGCTGGTTGTCCCCAGCCCAAGAAGTGTCTGGCAGCCCTCAACCAGGGCTAGGGCTTTTTTGGCCCTGGCATGGTGGAACTCCCTCTCAGAGGACACTGTGGGCACTGCGGGACCTGTCCCTGTTCTGCAGGTCCTGTAAGATAGAGATTTCCGCCAGGCCTGTGGTTGAGGGCAGCCACGGTTTCCATGAGAGATGGCCTCCCTACCTCCCCCTACGTTTTCCTTCCATCTAAGCGGGGGAGTGTGACTGCCCCTTCCAGGTCGGCCATGACCCCGTGAGTCAAAATTGAGCGCCGTTGATATTGTTTTAGGCTGGAATTTTTGGTTTTAAATGAATTACTGTAACAAACTGATTGTTTTATTGTATTTTATGATATATTATTGATGTTAGCACCCTGAGCCCGGCTGTGGCCAGGACAGAGGGCAGGATATAAATCCAATAAATAAACAAATTAACATTTTATTTTGGTTTTTATTCCACCTTTCTTCCAATCTAGTAAGGGTATCATAAATTATTATCTCCTACCCTAACCCCATTTTATCCTGTCAGCAACGCTTTAAAGTAAGTTAGGCAGAGAGTTTATCCCAAGCACACCTAGTAAGGTTTATAGAGAGCCAGTGTGGTGTAGTGGTTAAGAGAGGTGGTTTGGAGCGGTGGACTCTGATCTGGAGAACCGGGTTTGATTCCCCACTCCTCCACATGAGCAGTAGATGCTAATCTGGTGAACTGGGTTGGTTTCCCCACTCCTACATATGAAGCCAGCTGGGTGACCTTGGCCTAGTCACAGCTCTTTGAGCTCTCTCAGCCCCACCTACCTCACAGGGTGTCTGTTGTGGGGATGGGGAGGGAAGGAGATTGGAAGCCAGTTTGATTCTTCCTTAAGAGGGAAAGAAAGTCAGCATATAAAAACCAACTCTTCTTCTTCTTCTTATAGCAAAGTGGGCATTTAAACCCAGGTCCTAGTCTGATGCTTTAACCACTACACCACGTCAGCACCGCAGATACAAGCGAAGTATAAAGGGGGACATTGTTAATGATACATTTTTTTGTTAAAATATTTATACCACACCTTTTCTTATGGTTCAAGGTGGATTACAATAATAATTAAAAACATTTCCAGTTAATACCAGAATAAAACAATAAACCACAAATATCTCCCTCCCTTCCATAAAAATTCCTGCCATTTAAACCCTCTCAAAAGCCCTTTCTTGGACTTAAGTATCCACATTTTGGTCTAGAATAAAAAACAACATTAATAGATTACTTTTTTTTGAGGATGTTCTAAACTATGTATGATTCGCTTGCCTGAGGTGAGATACATTTAATTATTTGGAACAATTCTTACACCAAAAATTGATTAGTTTATAAAATGAATAGATTTGCTTTCAGAAGTCAAACACTGCCAATCTGCAAAGGAAGATGAAAATACGCTGGTTTTAGTTTTCCTTTCAGCTTGGCCAGGCAAAAGGAATGATTGGTTTTACATATTATTCTTTTTTCTTCATGAGGCTGCTTATACCTTTCTATTTATAGTGCCTTCATTTTGTTGAATTCTCAATATTTTAGCATTGATGTACCCATTATTTTTGTAATAGTTTTTTTCTGAAACTATTCTTTGATTACATTGTGAATGTTTTAAGCACTCGTTCCAAGTGCATTGAACCACAATTTTGATCTTTTTTTAAAAATTGTATACGCCCACCTTTCTCCTGAGCATCTCCAAACAAAGGATATTTTAATTAATGTATAAACATTCGCAATATATATGAGCCTGTGCTCTGTGCCTGTATCCACAGTATAAGCCCACATAGTGTTTTAAGGATGCAAGCTGATTTTAATAAGAATGCACCCTAAATCAACATGACTCTGAGCAGCTTCAGTTGCTCCTTGGAAATGCATCCTGGCTGCCTTAAGCAGCACATACGTGTGTGCAAAATGTACGAGCGAGGATGTCCCCCAAAGAAGCTTCCTGGTGAAAACTTCCATGATTTGAAAGCACCTTTTTGCCCACCGCGATTACAAGGAATTGCCTTTAGGTAAGTGTGGCTATTTCTGTGGACAGCTCATTCTCCACATAAATACAGCCCCAGAAAAGCTTCAGGCATATAGGCGCATAGAGGTACACCAATATTTGGGGTTTTTGGAAGGCCAAAAAGTAGGGTTGCCAACCTTCAGGTAATAGCTGGAGATCTCCTACTATTACAACTGATCTCCAGCCGATAGAGATCAGTTCACCTGGAGAAAATGGCTGCTTTGGCAATTGGACTCTATGGCATTGAAGTCCCTCCCCTCCCCAAACCCCGCCCTCCTCAGGCTCCACCCCAAAAACATCCCGCTGGTGGAGAAGAGGGACCAAAATGCCCCTAAAATGCCATGTGATACAGAAATAGCCTAACACATTAACAACTCTATTTCACTCTCTCCCTGCAGATTTTGCAACTGCTCTGGTTTCTTAGAGTGGTTTGAGACGGCATTAACATAACGCACGAAGCAAAAGTAGCTCTCGGGGGGCACAGTGGCACAGCTGCTGAGGTAACAGTTCTTATCACCGCATATCTAAAATGTTGCAAGCTGATGGTGCCAGATAATGTATAGCCTCGTTTTCCAGCTTATCGTTACAGCCCTTGCGTGAGTGACAAACAGGATACGTTGCACCATGTGAGTGTTGGTGAGGTGACAGATTCAATAATGGAGGAAGTTAAATATGGATGAAAAGATGGGGAAAGCTGGCAGCCAAGTCTGGCTGAGTGACACTGTGGGGACGCTTCCTGTGATGAGACGGTAAGTCAGGCTGATAATGGATGGATCAGTGAAGACTCATTGACATTTTTCTATTTGTTGCAGATGATCTTAGCCCCCGACTATGGGATGGCTCCACTGAACTGAGGCGGGGGGGGGGGGAATAAATGTTGTGGCATAAGTAAATTATTTAGGCAATAGGTCTCTTTAGCACTGAAAATATATTTGTCGGGAAGATTAGGAACATTTTCAAAACTATCGGAGCTAAGAAAGAGTGCAGACAAGCTGACCAAGAGGCAGAATCCATTTCAGACCAGTAACTTTTGACAGTTGTGATGAGGCATCTTTTATATTCTCTGTGCTCCCAACACCCAGCGAGTGCCTGAGGCAGGAACAGGATGTTTGCTCCACATCAAACATGTTTTTTGGGCAGTGTATTGTTTACAAGTGAAACGCACTCTATGACAGCCCCTTGAGACTGCTCCAAGGACTCCAGCTGATCCAGGATGCAGCAGCAAGGGTCCTTAGACGGACTGAGCAGCGTGTGGGGCGAGCTCTGATTTTATGTAGAGCAGGAGGACCTGAGTGGGAACTCCTCCTGCTCTGCAACTGCCGCCCGTCCCAGGAGCCCCCGCCCAGAACCTGATTGGCTCGTCTGAGCCTTTTGACCACCCCCTGATTGGCCGGGAGCCGAGCTGCTCCCGGGACCAATCAGAGGGAGGGGAGAAGGAGCCCCTTTGCTCGGAAGAGCCGCGGCTCTGCTGCCCCTCGCCCCCGCTCAGGACACCAAATCTGGCTCTGGGTAAGTGCCCAGAACCAATGGCTGACAGGGACCTCGCTGAGAGCACACATACAGCTGGTGCTCTGGCAACTGCACTGGCTTCAGGTGGCATACTGGATCAAGTTCAAGGTGCTGGTATTAACCTTTAAAGCCCTATACAGTCTGGGATCATTGTATCTTCTGGTATGCCCCCCACAGATAACAACCTACTGGTGGTCCCTGGCCCAAACAGTGTCCAGCTGTCCTCGACCAGGGCCAGGGCCTTTTCTGCCCTGGCCCCAGTCTGGTGGGACTCTCTATCTAGTGAGACCAGGGAACCTCAGGACTTGATACAGTTCTGCAAAGCCTGTAAGACTGAGATGTTCCACCAGGCCTATGGCTGAGGGCAGCAATAGCCTCCCTTCCCCTGCACCCCTTCTTTCTTCATTTGATTGAATTGATTGATTGGTGGGGGGGCTGACCATTCTCTTCTGGGCTGGCTGCCACCCTGTGTGCCGCAAATTATGTACCAACTGGATTTTAGAATTATGATTTAGGTTTTAATTGTAAATTATTTTTGTATTTTATATTAATACAGCGATGTTTGTATCAGTGTTTTAATGTTGTAAGCTGCTCTGAGCCTGGCCTTGGCTGGGGTAGAGAAGGTTAAAAATTAAATAAATAAATAAATAAGTCATCTGCCAGTAGAAGGCGCAGTGATGAAAGGGGACACACAAATATACCAGGGGAGGGAGTTCCACAGTTTTGGTGCCATCACCAAGAAGACCCCCTCTCGGGTAGCTACCTACCTAAATTCAGATGACTATAGTGGTTAGGAAGGTTCACGTGAGAGTAGGTGGTCCTTAAGGTTTGCTGGTCTTGATCACAGAAGGTTCTTCTGTAGACTAGAATAAGGGCTATCCTAATCTCTCAGCTAGATTAATTCATGCCATCGTATTCCCTATTACTATGTATGGGTGTGAAAGCTGGACAGTGAAGAAAGCTGATAGGAAGAAAATAGATTCCTTTGAAATGTGGTGTTGGAGGAGAGTGTTACGAATTCTGTGGACTGCCAAAAAAAACAAATCATTGGGTTATAGATCAAATCAAGCCTGAACTGACCCTAGAAGCTAAAATGACTAAACTGAGGCTGTCGTATTTTGGTCACGTCCTGAGATGACAAGAGTCACTGGAAAAGACAGTCATGCTAGGAAAAGTTGAGGAAGACCCAGCAGGAAAAGAGGAAGACCCAACAAGAGATGGATTGACTCAATAAAGGAAGCCAAAGCCTTCAGTTTGCAAGATCTGAGCAAGGCTGTCATTTTGGAGGACTTTCAGTCATAGGGTCGCCATGAGTCGGAAGCGACTTGACGGCACTTAACATAACAAATCTCTCAGCTAAATATTGGCATCTCAAACCAGAAATCAAGTAATTCAGAATAGAACAGACTTGAAGAGGGACAAATAACAAAATAGCTATAGAATAATAGTAGTATAGAAACACTCTAGCTCATACTGAGGGATATATTGGTACTCAAGTGTGAGTAGTGTCTGAGATTGGTGAGAATGTTCAGCCAAGGACAGTAATGAAGATAGAGATCAAAGTTGTATAATGGTTAAGGGCCAACATTTGAGCAATTTGCAGTTCTTATTTCTTTGTTGGGATTAAAAGAGGCAAGAATAAACTAACATGGCATTTTTTTTAATTTTAGAAGTGAGTATAGATAACGTAGATGTGAGTATAGATAACTTTGTACGGTATTTGAAGTTATAATGTAATTAATTAGCCAAGAATGTCAATCTTGTCAAGTGGGATAGTTAGCTATTGGTAGAGATGATTCTGAAAACCTATAAATATGGAAGTTTGAATCGATCATCAGCTTCTTCATGGAGGAAGCTCCTTGCCTTGTGAGCCTGCTTGCTCTTGAGTAGGGTATTCAATGGAGTTGGGTAATTGCTCTCCTACAGTTATCTATGTAGAATTAGTGGATCATATTATATTCCTTTGAGTTAGTCAGTGTTAAAGAACCATTTAAGTGTTATGTTTAAGTAAAAGATAAAATGAAGACAAAGATTCTCCAACAGTATTTACTAACTGACATAAGAAAGCTAATTGGATGTCTAAGGGAATAAGCCTAAGCAGTTCTACTCAGAAGTAAATCCCATTTTATTCAGCGGTGCTGTGACTCCCAACTCACAGACTCTACCATACATCACAACCTTGGTCACTCAGGCTCATGGATACATGTGGGTCAGGCAGTCACAGCTTGCCACCCGTCTTATCTATTTTAAATATATAGTCCTGCCCCTTTCTCACACCAGGCCCCTCTCTTACTTCCAGACATGCTTCTAAACAGAGCAGCCCAGAGCCCTTTCATTAACTACTCCTTAGTAGACACTTCATAGAGCTATTGTGGTTGGGACTCAAATGCTGCTTCACATGCTCTGCCACTATTTATTCATATCTATATCTATCTAGACAGTTGCAATGGTGATGGGAGAGGAGGAATCTTTGAAGGGTAGCCACTGAATAGCAGCAGTAGTGGAACGGGACACTGGCAAAGGCTCTTTCGTGGACATCGGCCATGCCATTTCAGCTAACCCTGGTTAGTACTGCACAGAAGAAGGCAATGGTAAACCACTTCTGATCATCTCTTACCTTGAAAACCCTATGACCGAGACAATCCAAAATAAAGGAATATATAGTGCTGGAAGACAGGACCCCTAGGTGAGATGGCACTCAGTCGGCTACTGGGGAAAAGTGGAGGACAACTACCTATGGTGCTATTCTTAATGACACAACCAGACTAAAGTCAAAAGGATGTTCAGTTGTTGATGTGAATGAATGCAAAAGGAAATTCCAAAGCTGTTTGACACATATAATAGGAACAAGGAACATGAGAAGTATGAATCAAGGTAAACTCGAAATCATAAAACGAGAAGTTTGGGCTGCCAGGAGATTCCACCTCTGTCAGAGGAGCCCAGGATCTGGGCTGCTGTCCTCCTAACCACTGGGCCATGCGAGACATTTGGTTAGTGAGGCACTCTGGGCATTTCCAGGTACAATGTCTGTGCGTTGTGTGTGGCAAGGGGTATGCGTACCAGATGCCATCATTATAATATTCCTGCCATCACCTTTACATGCATGGGAACAACATTAATGCACATGGTTGTGACTGGGTGGTTGCAGTGCAATCGCTGATGCCTCTATGGGCATGTTAGTATTCATGAGTATTTGTTCTTCAGCTTTGTTACTTCATTGTCTGAAGTGCCACTATGTCCTTCACCAGAGTGGTGTCAGTGTAGGAGGGGCATCGGTGCATCTTGCCTGACATGAAACTTCCCTTAATGTCCCCAAATCCATGTCCCTCAAAGGTAGTATATGAATGTGGAAAAAGGGAGCCATCCTAAGTAGGTCTACTTGGAAGTAAGTCCCATGTTTATCAATGGGGGCTACTCCTCAGATGGTATCCCTAGGATTGTAGCCTTAGTTACCATACCTTTCAAAAACCTTTCTAACTGAAAAGGCAAGAGATGTAAGAAAGTGACATGGGATGAAAATGGGCGCTACTCTTTGGCTTGTCGTCTCCAGAGTAATCAAAGAACAAGGACAAGTTTGAAAGTATTCTTCTTATTTGTTGTGCTCTTCGTAAACAGTTTTACAGGTTTCCTAATTGAAATTCCTCCCTCATTTAGATGTTATTCATATTACAAACCACATACAGAGCAGCCAAGCTTTTCAGTCCCAGGGTAGTCACCAGTGTAAACATAATTTTTTCCTAATTTATATTCAGCCCTTAATACCAGATGCACAAACCCATAAAAACTCCTACCAACAAGATTACATGACAGTATTCATGACACGTTTTAAGTCTGTACCTAATCAGAATACCAAGTCAAACAAATAAAAGGCTTGGGGGTTTAAAGATGGACTAGGCTCTGTCTTCAAAACAGCTTTTGTACGTGTGTTTAAAACAGGTTAATGTCCTGTATTCTGCAAGCAGGGCCAGTCAGGTCTCCTTGAGCGACAGTGCCCTCAGGCTTGAATAGCAAGGCTTGAGCATCAACAGGAGCTGGAGGCAAGGAGCTGGGACATGAGCTTTCGCTGAGTGGACCAGTTGATCGAACAAGTTTCCCCTCCCAGCTCAAGGCTGAAATAGGCTGAAAGGACAGCTGCTCCACCTGCTCTGGAAGCAGCACCTGGGACTCATCTAGCCAGGCTTAAGGGGGCCACAATCCTGCAAAGGATTCCACCCACCATCCTCTGACCTAGGAGGTAGGAGATGGGCTGCCAGCCTGGCACTGCTCCTTCGCTGGGCTATCTTGGCACAAACCCTCTGCCATTTCTGCTGGGTGGAGGTAGATTCTGGTGGGCTTGTGGACCGAGTCCTGGACTGTTGCTTCGTTGCCTCAGGACCTGGGGGGACAGAGGGAAGTTCTGGCAGAGGATCTCCCACTGCTAGGATTGTCAGGTCTTTCTTCGCCACCGGTGGGAGGTTTTTGGGTGGAGCCTGAAAAGGGTGGGGCTTGGGGAGGGGAGGGACTTCAATGCCATACAGTCCAATTGCCAAAGCGTCCATTTTCTCCAGGTGAACTGATCTCTATCGGCTGGAGATCAGTTGTAATAGCAACTGTAATAGGCTGGAGGTTAGCAACCCCACCCACTGCAGGTTCCTTAGGGGCAAGTTCTGGAGCAGATGGGCCAAAAGCATCTGCCCTGCAGGGGTGTTCCAAGTTTCCTGTTCTCCTCCTGGCAGTATTCTCTGGCTCCTCTGGCTCCTTGGAGGCTTCCCAGTTGGAGCCCAGAGCCAGCTCAATTGTGGGGGGGGGGTGTCATGAAAATTAAATTATGCTGTCATGGGCACTTAGAGACAGCTTGTTGACAAATTATGGAAATTTCATAGTAAAAGTCTACAATTACACAGTATTTAATTGTTTCATGATAATAGTTTCCACAAAGTTTAGTAGACAGGAAGTGCTCAATTGGGGAAGTGGCTTAATATATATTTACGAAGGATACTGAGAAAAGCCTTATGAGTTTACCAGCTAATAGTATGCAAAAAGATATACATGTGCACATACTGTGATGCTCCTTTTATTAAGTCAAAATAGATTTTCATCTTCTCTCTGTGTATGTTTCTCTGTGTATTTGTACATGCATAGAAAAAAATCAATTTTACTATTATTTATCTTTATAAATAAAATACATTATACCTTTATTTAATTTTAATTCATTTCTGTTGTTCTTTTTATTTGTTTTAGCACAACTGTTTAGAAACAGAAAAACTATGCAAACTATAAAAGAGTATACAATGTTGGAAATGATACTAGAGGTATCAAAAAGAGTTTTTGGTCTGAATATGGACATTAAAATAATCTTAGCAGCATTTTGCAGCCACCAAAGTAAAACTGGCTACATAAAAACTTGCATATGTCTTGCTGGTCACACCAATCAGATTTTTCTGTCAATCACCAGGAATGCTCAGGGACACAACATATCAGCTCTCCATCTGTTTGCCAGTCGTGGACAGAAAGCTAATTATCAGTTGATCAGTTCGCTGTTTGCAAGCAGTTTGAGCCTATTCATTGGGTTACTTTTCAAATATTCAAACAATATCTTGTCATATATCAGAAGCTGTCAAGAATATACAAGCATGCTGTATTATTGTGACAGGACAGCTGAGAAGGAGCTGTCAGATCCACTTAATCTTGCTGATGCAAGGTGTAGTAATGACTTGGCCCAGCAGAGTGGACTGGAGAGAACTGGATGGAACTGGTGGTATGATGCATACACCAGGTGGCCAGATAATTAACTATACCTGAGATATGTATATAAGGAGCACAGCCTCTAAGGTTTAGTTTTGAGGTGAATTACTGACTAAGCCGAGGGCTATGCTAAAATGTCTATAGAACTTTTAGAACTGCACTGTGAATAAACTAGTACTTTTGTAGAACAACCGTCTGGTGAAGTTTTCTTGGAGCATCTGATTAAATCCGCTGAACTTGCGATAGAAGCTAAGCAGGGTCGACCCTGGTAAGTATTTGGATGGGCAACCTCCAAGGAATACCAGGGTTGTGATGTGGAGGAAGGCAATGACAAACCACTTCCAAACATCTCTTGCTTTGAAAACCCTCTGGGGTTGTCATATGTCAGCTGTGGAATGTCCCCAACAATGCTCTTCAAATATACAGTGATGAAAGGGAAGATTATTACAGCACATTTATTTTACCTGATGTTTTTAGAACAATTCTCTGTGTTTTTATAAGTGGACAAAGCTAACACTTGCAGTGTGATCTTATGCAATTTACTCAGAAGTTAAGTACCAGTTAGTTTACTGTGACTGCTTCCCAAATAAGTGAGCTTAACTGTGAGTTTCAGTGAACTTCAATAATTACGTACGTGTACACATTCAGTAAGAAAAATGTGCAAGCATAATTCTTCAAGTGTACAAATATACTCTTAGGAGCCCATTCTCCTTTCTACCAAAGTCAAAATCCTTCTCTGACTACATACCATGTATGACAGATACTCAGGTTTATATAAAAGTCAGAAATATTTGGTGTACGAGAGGCTTTTTGAAGTAAAAATGGGTTTATTTGTTTCTTTTGAGGGAAATGTAAAGGTCAGGTTAATAAAATGTCATAACATGAATGTGGCTTGTAACAGAACAAAAGGAACGAAGAACTTATGATGATTACATTGAAGAGATATTTGGTAATTTAAGATGTATGTAAGGTGGTTCACCGACAAGGGTTGATACTTTTATTAAGTTCTGAGATTGGTTTATCTTGGCAGTCACTGCTTTGTTTCATAAATATAACCTTCTTCAAACAGTAATTCTTTAGTTGGAGGAGTTAGGGATATATACACAATTTCCCAGTTTTCTTCTTTAAACTGGCCTGGAGTCACTATTTTCACTGGAGTGATTTCCTGTTAAATGCTTAGGGATCACCCTCTCAACACTAGATAATAAATTTCCCTTTATACGGTAAGTTTTTCTGATCCTAAACCAAGGTATGTTCCTCTCTACAGAATTCTCTACAGACACTTTCAGCTCACTCCACTGTCTCCAACATTGTTAACAGCTCTCCTTCCATTGTCCATCCCCAACTTTCAGTTTTTCTAATTGCCATCCTTAGAATTCCATTCAAACTCCGTGTCAATCAAAGGATTCTATGATGGGGACAACTGAGAATGCAGCGTCTATCACATCATGTTTCGGCTATCTTCCCTGGATTCTGTGTCAGAATCTCAGACTTTCTGTCAACCTGTAGCACTGTTCTCTGCCTTTGAATGGAATTGTGTTGGAGCCAGGTACAAACATACACACTCAGTGTTTTCAGCCAGGCTGAAATGTCCAGTCCTGGAGCCAAGGCTGCATTCCCATAGCCCCAGGCAGATCAGCATCTATAGCTTATGTTTTCTGTTGAAGATAATGGTAACAGCAAGCAGAGGGACTGATTCAGACCTCCCCTCCCCCAAACAGATTATAAGCATTGTTGACAACAATCTGTCTGGGCTTGTGTGCAAGCAGCACCAGCTCCTGGATCCAGCATTTTAGCCTAAGGGAATGCATTTGTGCCATCTGTTTTCTTGTGCATTTGTTCCTGCTGAAGAGGGGTAAAAGTGAAAAACACAGTTGCACTTACCTGTAACTGTTGTTCATTGAGTGGTCCTCTGTGCAGGCACACATGGGATCTGCGCATGCGCAGGCCAGCCGCGGGAAATTTTGATTACCAAGCTTCTCTGCCTAGAGATAGGGACGCTCCCCCTCCCCTCTGTCAACGGCTCTTCCCGCCAATTGGTGACATGACAGGGGGGGGAGGGAGCGGCCATCCCTCAGTTCTCACTTCGCCGCCGTGGGACCACCACAGAGAGCTGCAGCAGGCCACAGAGGGGAAGGAGGGAGGGATGTGTGCCTGCACAGAGGACCACTCAATGAACAACAGTTACAGGTAAGTGCAACTGTGTTTTACATTGTCGTGGCCTCTGTGCAGTCCCACATGGGAGAATAGCAAGCAAATAAACACCAGGAGGCGGGAGTGAGGCTGCAAAGCTCAAACTTTATTTAAGAGCAGACATGAGAACAGCCTTACCCACTGCTGCTTCCGCAGAAGCGTCCACATCCATTGCATAATGCCTAATGAATATCGACACCGATGACCAAGTGGCAGCCCTGCATATATCCCTCAAAGCCACTGAGGAAGAAAAAGCTGCCGAGGAAGCCTGGGCCCTGGTAGAGTGGGCCGTCACCTGTAGAGGGCATACTTCAGAGGCAAGGTCATAAGCTCGCCTGATGGCCTGTGTCACCCACCTTGAGATAGATTGAGAAGAGGCTGCTTTGCCCTTATTTGGTCCAGAAAAACAAATGAACAGATTGGAATGAACCCTGAAATGTTGTGTACGGTTTAAATAAACCAACAAAGCCCTCCTAACATCCAGAGTGTGAAGAGTCTCCTCCCCGACAGATGAAGGGTGAGGGAAAAACTCAGGTAAGGTGACCTCTTGGGAGGTGTGAAAAGTGGAAACCACCTTGGGGAGGTGATCCAAAGCAGTGCGAAGCACCACTCGATCAGCATGGATTTGACAAAATGGGGGGTCATGACGGAGAGCCCGAATGTCGCCAACCCTCCTAGCTGAGGTGATGGCTACTAGGAAAGCTACCTTGTATGATAGATAATCCAAGCCACACGAAGGCAGGGGTTCAAAAGGGTCTTTAGTTAACTGGGAAAGAACTAAAGACAGGCTCCACTGAGGAATCACCTGCTTAACAGGAGGGAACACATTATTTAAACCCTTCAAAAACCGCTTACATAAAGGGTGTGAAAACAGTGAATTGCCCTCTAGGCCTTCGTGGAAGGCGGAGAGGGCTGCCAGATGTAACTTAACTGATGAATTGGCCAAACCACTCTCTTTTAGAGAGAGCAAATAGTCGAGAATTCTGGGCAAGGGGCAAACGAAGGGATCTAACTTAGCTGCCAACGCCCACTTAACAAATCTGCTCCATTTAAGCCTGTAGGCCTTTCTGGTAGAGACCTTGCGGGAAGATAAAAGAATCTCCGCCACTCCCTGTGAGAAAGATGAAACTACAGAATCAGCCAAGCTGTTAGGTGTAGGGAGGGAACATCGTGGTGTCTCACCTGATCTATGGAAATCAGGTCCGGGACAGATGGGAGGGGAATAAGTCTGCCCCTGGCTAGGTTCCACAGAATTGGGAACCAGGGTCTCTTTGGCCAGTACGGGGCTATTAGAATGATGGAGGCCCTGTCTGACACAATCTTGCTCACCACCCTGTTGAGCAGAGGAATTGGAGGGAAGGCATACATTAGACTGCCGTGCCACCTCATCTGGAAGGCGTCCCCTAGAGACCGAGGGTCCAGGGACGCGCGTGAGCAGTATTGAGGGCATTGGGAGTTGATGCCCGTGGCAAAAAGGTCTAGGGTTGGTATGCCCCACTTGTTGAATATGGGTTGTATGTAACGGGGATGCAAAGACCACTCGTGGAGGTCTGATGTGTCCCTGCTGAGTGCATCTGCGGTGATGTTGTCTGCGCCCGCTACGTAGATGGCAGAAAGAGACACGTCGTGGGCTACTGCCCAATTCCACAGTGCGATTGCCTCCGTGCAGAGCGCTAAGGAGCCCGTGCCACCCTGTTTGTTCAGGTAGTACATGGCTACCTTGTTGTCCGTAGCCACCAGCACGGTCTTCCCTGCCACGATACCTGCAAAAGAAATAAGTGCGTACCTTATCGCACGCAGCTCCAATAAGTTGATATGCAGATTGGTCTGTGAATGGGGCCATCTGCCTTGGGCGGTCAACCCTTCGCAGTGGGCTCCCCAACCGCTCAAAGATGCATCCGTAAATAATTGGACATCAAAAGAAGGGGAGCCAAAAGGCATGCCTGATAAAAGGTTGTCTGCAACCGACCACCATCTCAGGGAACGGAGTACATATCTGGGAATGGAAAGCTTTTTCCATTGAGGATCCACATTGATTTTAAAGTGGCGTAGGAACCAATTCTGTAGAGGTCTCATGTGTAGCCTGGCCAAAGGAACTACCGCTGTCGTAGAAGCCATCAGACATAGTAATTTCTGAATGGTCACAGCCTTCTGGAACCTATTATGGCCGAAAGCTGAGACTAGGCGTTTAATAGCTGAAATTCTGTCAGGGGGGGGGAAGAGCTTGCCCACCTGGGAGTCAAAGATAGCACCAATGAACTTGATGCGCTGCGTAGGTGTAAGGTGGGATTTCTTATAATTCACCACCAACCCTAAAAAGGAAAGCAAATCAATCACCTCAGAAACTGAATCCTCTAAACCCGACTGGGAATGAGAAACTAACAGCCAATCATCCAGATAGGGAAAAATAGTGTGGCCCTTCATGGAGAGGTAACCCACCACCTCTGCCATGCATTTGGAAAAAACCCGAGGAGCTGTAGAAAGACCAAAAGGGAGGACATTAAACTGATAGTGAACTTGACCACAGGTGAAACGGAGGAACCGCCTATAACTTTCATGTATGGCAATGTGAAAGTAGGCGTCCTTGAGATCAAGAACCCCAAAGTAAACCCCTTTTGTGAGGAGCAGGCGAATGTCTGAGACCGACACCATCCTAAAGGTACGGGTGTACATGTACTCATTGAGGTCCTGGAGGTCCAAAATAGGACGCTTACCACCGCCCTTCTTGTCAATTAGGAAATAGCGTGAATAAAAGCCATGGTGCAGGGAATCACCTGGTACCACAGAAATGGCTCCCTTATGGAGCAGTTCAGATACCTCCTGGAGAAGTTCAGGGGGATCAGACTCACGAACTGATAAAGGAGAACCACAAGGAGGCTGTGAATAGAACTCCAACCTGTATCCTGATTTTATTATGGACAAAATCCAACTATCAGAAGTAACATATAACCAACAATGTAGGAAACTTGCCAAACGGTTAAAGAAATTTGGGGCTTGAACTACAGACCCCTCTTGGGCGGTCAGTCATGTGGAACCCTTCTTCCCTGAAGCCCTCGGGGAAGACTGCCGATCCCACTTTTTCCCCCTGCCTCTAGGAGGGAACTTTCGTTGCTCCTGAGGCTGGTAATGCGATTTAGGCTGTTGGTAATTATACGAACTGGGCCCAAACCTAAACCCCCTCCTGTAGAAGGAGCTCTGCCTAGATTGATATCTAGGCTTAGATGAGGACGTGGCCGGAGTTTGGGTCACCCCTAACGATTTTGCCATTGCCCTATCCTTCTTAAATTTGTGAAGGAAGTCATCTGTAGAAGCATGGAACAGAGCCAGCTCATCAAAGACCATGTCTTCCAGCCGTGACTTTGCATCCAATGGCAGGTTAGAGGAGCGGAGCCACGAATGGCGCCTAAGTACAACGCTGGAAGCAATGGACTTACTGGCTGCATCAGCTGTATGCCGAGCTGCATAGAGCTGATGGCAACCCAGCTTATACCCCTCAGCCTGCATGGCCTTACCTATGGGTACCTTGTCCTCAGGGAGGAAATCCATAAGGGGCCCCACTTTCTCCCAAAGCAGCATTTGGTAACGAGCCATCAACGCAGAGTGGGAAGCCACTCTTAGACCCAGGGAGCCCGCTGAATAAAAACGCCTCCCTAATACATCGAGTTTGCGCCCCTCCTTATCCAGGGGGGCTGCGTGGGGGCCAGGTTTCCCTTTGTTAGGGAGGGTCTCCGCTATAAGGGAGTTGTTGGGGGGATGATTATATAAGAAAGAGGAATTCTCATCTTCCACCCTGTATAAATTTTCCACCTTCCTAGGAATGGGAGGGTAGGAAGCAGGTTTTGCCCAGTTTTTGAGGGCCACCTTCCTGATTCCCTTAACCATAGGGACTTTAACTGGTCGAAAAGAAGAGTCTTGAAGAACATCCATGATGGGGTCAGACTCTTCTTGTTCGACTGGAACCGCTGCAACCCCCAGCGCATTGGCCATTCTGGTCAATTGCTCGTTGTATGAATGGGTATCCTCAGTGGGAGAAACCGGGTAAGGGTCCCCAACAACCCCATCTGGGGATGTGGTCAGAGCCGACTCCGAGTCCCTTTCTGAGTCATACGACTGGTCATCAGAAGTGTATCGGAGGACTTGCCTTGGGGAGGTGACATTGCGAGACCGACTGGATGGCTCTCGTGGAGTCAGGGTACCTGATCCAGATGAGCGCTGGATACGCGATGGCTCCCTGTGATGGGGGTGGTAACGGTGACCCCGACGGGAAGAAGTGGACTCGGACTCAGAGCAGTCAAGCACCAGTACGTCCCTACTGTCTAAGACAGGTGAACGGCTACGGTGAGATAGGTGAGATTGGTAGGACGCAGACCGACGGCGCCGCTGAGAAACATGAGAAGGTCCACCCTGGTGCCGAGGCGAACGTGCCGAGCTGCGACCTGGGGACCGCGCCCGAGGTGGAGAGGGGCGGTGCCGGGATGATTCCCAGTCACGGTGCCGAAGGGGCGCCTCCTTGTGGTCGCCTTGTTCCGCACGGCGCCGTGGAGAAGCTGGGGAGCCGCGCCGCGGAGACCTATGGGTTTGGTGCCTGGGTGGGGTGCGGTGCCGAGGAGAGCTACAGGCTCGGTGCCGAGGGGACTTGGAACGCCGAGCCGAGCTGGAACTGCGACCTTCGCGGCGCCTGAGGTCAGGGGAGAGGTGGGAGGCAGATCTCCGTGCCGAGGGAGGGGTGCGGCCTCTGCGCCACTTCTTTGGCGAGTCTGGGGCCGACCGGGAGGTTGATCGCCCGGTGCGCGAGCCTCTGGAGGCGGACCTTCCGGTGCCAGAGTTCTTGGAGGCGGGACTTCCGTCGTGAGGGCTCCGGCGCTCAGAGCCTTGCTCTCCGCGCCGGGGCTCTGAGTCGCGACTACGGCGCGACCTGGCGCCTTGGGGCGAACCTTGCCCCCGGGGAGGGTGGTTGGTGCCGGCTGACTCCCCGCTCCTTGAGGACCTGCGCCGACGGGGTGATGGCAGCCGGCTTGGAGCCCCCGAAGCGCTGCGACGCTGTGGGTCGGGGCGGCCGGAGACAACAGAGCGGGAGGGGCTGTGCCGCTTGGAAACAGAAGAGCCTCCCGTTCGACGAGACATCTTAGAAGCCGGAGAAGGGGGGGAGGGCGACCTGCTTGAGTGCCCGGAGTGCCCCTTGGCATGGCTGTCAGGCCCAGAAGATCTCGGAAGGTGAGGAGATCCAGAAGGGCGGGATTTAACTGCCGCGGCCGCGGGCTGTTCAGAAAGCGACGATCTCTCTCTAGCCCTAGCGGTAGGTCTCGGGGAAACGGGGGCGCTGGAAGCCGACGGGCGGTTTCCCCCCCATTCGATTTGTCATAGAGAGCCCCTTTAAGACGCCTCGCTCTATCCTTGCGGGCCCTTTTAGTCAACCGAGAACAAGCCCGACAAGCGGACGGTATGTGAGATTCTCCCAAACAAAGCACGCACCTGTCATGATCGTCCTGCCGCGACATGTTGGTGCCGCACGCAGAACACTTTTTGAAAGGTGCCATTTTTATAATAGTAGAGAAAGCAGTAACTGAAGCTTGAATAAGTCCTCTTCCCACGGCGGCGAAAAGAGAACTGAGGGATGGCCGCTCCCTCCCCCCCCTGTCATGTCACCAATTGGCGGGAAGAGCCGTTGACAGAGGGGAGGGGGAGCGTCCCTATCTCTAGGCAGAGAAGCTTGGTAATCAAAATTTCCCGCGGCTGGCCTGCGCATGCGCAGATCCCATGTGGGACTGCACAGAGGCCACGACAATGTACGTGCTTTCATGTTGCTAGCTGTTGAGTCAGCCCCTCTCGCTTTCCCGAACAGCCCTTTGATCTGCCGCAATTACCAGGGTACATTTATTAGAGTTACAGGCCATAAAATGCTCCATGTGCTGATTTCTGCTATCAGACTGTTAAAGTTGAGTTGGGGGAGAGACCAGGCTGGTTCACTTTGCTTTTTGCCAGTTGGCAGTTCTAGGAGGGACATAACCTTGCTGGCTGATAACTCCACATAAATTAGTACTTGAAATGGATTTCTATTCTTGCAACTTTCTCCTTAAGAGAAAATGATTCTCATATTGTGTATAGTTAAAAATTGTATCTTTCAAAACCCTCTGATCTAAAAAGAGTCTGGTAAGGAGAGCAGCTTGCTGCTAAGGAGATCAAGAGATGACATTCACTTTTGCTCATCTGAGAAATGTGGCAGAAATGGCTAAATGCTCTTGGGCCCCAGTCTGCCATCTGACGTCATATTTACTTTGTGTCAAAGCAGTATAAATCCTCCAGAGCTCGGTCTCCTTTTAGTTGTCCATACGCTGTGCTGGGCAATGTCACATATTACAAAGAAGCAGAAGGAGAAAAAGTACAAATGATTGAAGCACTCTCTTTGTGGAGCTGGTGCAGTTCATATAGAAAGAGAAACATAAGTTCCCACTCCCAACAATGTATTGGGAGCACTGAAACGGAACATGTGAGCCCCTGGTACTTCTTTGGCTCTGGTTTCATGTATAATGCAAAAAAAGCAACCCACAACCTCTTCATCCAGGGGAGGAACTACTCATGGTCAGATAAATGTCAGCTCAGCCTCAACAGAGAGCAAGAGGTATTTCATGCACACCATGAAACAAAAGACGGCAACGGGAGGGGGAAGCTCATGCAAGGTCATGCCAGCAGAGTTGGAGATAAATGGAAACATAAAGGGCAGCCGCTGGGTGTGAAGCAGTAGCAAAAATAAACCTGCTGTCAGGGGAGGGGTTCTCTCAGATCACCTCAGTACACTGCATTAAGAGAAAAGGCTAATTCTAATTTCCCTTAGAATTATATAAGAGGCTGCCTTTTATTTCTATATGTAACCCAGCTGATGTGCATGTCCTCTTACAAAACACAAGAAGAAGCGATGAACAAAGAGTTAATCTTTGAGAGAAGTTCAGGAAAAAAAACTGGCAGGGGGTGGTCGGAGCTAGGGAGCTCACTCTCTTTTCTGAAAAAAAGGGAGAGAGTCTGTTTTTGGTGACCTGTGTGTTCAAGTAGCTGTTTTTGACTCTGGGAACCTGAGGGTTCAGATTTGCCTAAGCAGTTGTGAACCCTCTCCTGTGGAGTGACAGACAGAGATTGGGAGGAAAGGGACCCTTTCTCAGGTCACTGAAAGGGAATTGGCTCTGGGAAGGAGATATTCCAGATCCGGGGTTTTGTTAACGTATTACTGCCACAAAAGTGGGGTCAATCTATAGAAAGAACGGGAAGAGAGATTTGAGGAACACTCTCCATACTTTTTTGTTCTCTGGGGGAGAGAGACTGTATAATCTCCATACTTCCCTGTTGGCTAGGCAGCAGAGTCTGAATAGGAACATCTATAGGAAGCTCTGTGAACTGAATTTGGGAACTTGATTTAAGAATTGTAATTCTGTACTAACTAAGCCATCTAAGATCTATGCCTTCTCTGTAGTAAAACTTATAAACTAGCCCTGGTTCTATACCTGCCCTACCTACCATTTTTCCTCCAAGTAAATCCCTTGTACAGTGTTTAATAAATCTCTGTTACTTGGTTGTTGGAAGACATATCCCTGTACATGTAGCTTCACTTCTAAAGTCTGTGACAAGTCAACGAAGAAGGCTGATGCGAGGATGGTAATAAACAGTGGAAGAATGTCATTGTTCCTATTACACACACTTAGGATGCCGTTCTCAGGAGATAACGTCCAGCCGAAAACAAATGTCCTGGTTGTCCCTGCTCTTCTCTCTTAAAAGTTATGAGGAGGAGGAAGTGGCTCCTTGGGGAAGTTCTGGGTTTAAGAGCTGTTTCATGGTGGCGGAGCAAACCTTCACAGGGAGGTTAATTCTTTTAAAAGGCAAAGAGCAGGTGGCCCCGAGTGACCCGTTATTTTACGTGTAACCCACAAAACCACAGACTGCCCCTCTCCTTGTCTGTGGAGAAGCCAAAAACAATGTACGACACAAAGGTCTTTGCTGTTATTTCATGAGGATTTGTTGCCATGGTCTCTGCATAAAGTAGCAGAAACTGGAGGAGAGGTAAAACGGTGATGGTATGAAGAATGGTAATCGCTGCTGATATTTTAAAGGGTAATTGCCATGAGGAATAACGGTATAAAGGAAAAACACAGTAAGGATGTTCCCCTTGTCATTCCTTTCCTGAATGCCTACTTCACAAACTGTTTTAAAGGCTGCTTTTGAATGGATACCAATGTAAATTGTGAGTACCGGTAATAATTGTTGCTCCCTTGATTGATACTCCAGATTAAAGCATAAAAGGCAACAGAAAAAATAACTCATTGGCAGGCAATTGACACGCTGTTCACCATCTGCATGTTCATCACTTCTCCATCTTTCTATTACGGAGCCTGTCTTAACCTGACATGTTTTATTATGTGTTCAGAACGAATTTTATTTTAATAGTTTGGAAGCAAACACACCGTAACTTCCCTACTTACGTATTCATATAAATATTTTTACAGTTTATTTATACAGATGCAATTTCCACTTCTCAAGTGGATAACAGTCACGCCTGTTTGCATATAAATGAAATATTCACAAATTTAAAATTCTGTAGTGCCTATATCATTAAAGCTGATCATATACACATTTGAGTGGCAAGACTTTTCCAGATTAGACCTCCCCCAGATCCTTGTGGCAACTAATCTACCAACCATGATTATCTGCTCAGGGGGCCTCATGTTGCCAGGACCCACCAAACTCATTGCAAGAGGGGCCAAGGATCAGGAGAATGAGTCAGCAAATTCTGAACCTGGAACTGGCTGCTCAGACCTTTCAAGTATAAAGCCTGAGTCATACCACTCCACTATTAAGGCTAACCCCTCTCTCAGGATTCCCTTCTGAAGAATGAAGCAAGCACAACATAAGGTCATGCAATGGTGTCAGCATATGGCTGCTAGTCTTCCAAGTTACTTTGCTTGAGGCTTTGGTGGTCATCAGGTCCTGTTTACCTGGCAATTGGTCTGTTCAGTATTTGCCTTCCTTGGAAAACCCCAGGCTCACAGAGTGACTAGAACAGGAACAATAGATAGTAGGTTTTTTTAAAAAGACACATCAGTGTTTTAAAGGAATCAAGACAATACCTTTTTATATCGCCTCTAGAATACTGGTACCCAACCTTTTCGGTATGATGACGCAGAAGTCCAAATTTACTTTGTACAGTGACCCATCTAGAGCTGGCCCAAGGTTTTTTTTTGCTGCCCTAGGAAAATTATGACCTTGGCACCCATCAGTTCCAGTAGTCTGTTTTCGATAGTGCCCTACCAGATGTTTTTGAGAAACCAAGAAACTTCACACAAAGGGTGCAGCTGCCCCCACTATGAACCCCAAGCAAAGGTGAGTTCATGCCCTCTTCCTCTGCCAACTGGGCCAGAGCTGGAGTTTGAGGAGGGGTGTTTGAGGGTGGTGCTGGGTACCGGAGATAAACGAAGATGGCAGGTGGCAGAGAAGAGGTTGGCAGCAAGAGGCTCAGTGCAGGACGTCTCCCTCAGCAGGTAAAGGGCAGTGAGGTACTGCAGAGGACTGGGCAAGACATTGGGTGCTGAAGGAGCAGCACCAAGACAGTATTACTGGGGAGATGTGCAAGACAGGTGATATGAGCCAGCGGCAACCATACCTCCTCCACAACATGTAGTTAGTTCCTCATGGTTCTCATCATGTCCTACCACAGTTGATCCAGCAACACAAAGTGTATTTGAAGCCTGCCTTAGTGAGCAAAAAAGTCAAGAGCAATTTGTAGAAAATGACTATTTTAATGACAGAAGAGATAGGGAGAGAGGGCAGGTCTTCAATGGTAGGACTGACACAATTGAGTCTGACAAATTCTTATCCACAAGAGCATTCTGCATAGAAGATTTATTTGTTAATTGCGCACATCTACCCAAACACACTGTTTCCATGATGGTCTTCAGCACTGGCACACATGACGCCACAGATGCACACAGAATTTTTTAGACATTATAACTTTTGCATCACCATAGGAAAGTGCATTTAAATGGTTCTCAGATGGGGGCAGTAGCATTTGAACAGTCATGACTCCCTGTGGAACCTAAACATTGTTTGTGTCTAGTAGTATTTTCTAAATTAAAAAAAAAATCTTCACCATAACCTGGATCAAGTTTCAAAATAAGGCCTTTGCCTCACTGTACTTTGATATTAGCTGTGTCCATTAGTCCCACAAATAGTATCATGAAAGGCAACATCTCTTACAGTAAATGGAAGCCTGTTCATTCTTCACAGTATTTTATCAAAAGCTGGGGAGAGCATTTTTCAGCAACTGTACTGAAATGTGAAAGCATGGCATAGCCCCAGGCACTAACACTGTTGTGGAATCAGATACCATACCTGTTGGTGCTAATGTTGATTGTTACTTGGCAACAAGATCCTCAGTTGCTCAGGAAAATTAATATAGTCCCAGTAATTTCCAACTGCATAAAATGTATTAATAAATGGAAGGTCAAATCTATGCCAATTAATATGAACATATTTTGCAAACCTTTCATATACTCATCAAAAATATTTTCTACATTTTTTTTGAACTGAATAACACATGCATTTTACCTGACCTTTTCCCCCTTAATTTTTGTTTTTCTGCAATAGACTCTTTCCTGAAACCTACTGCTTCCCCACTTGGGTCTCGTGTTTGC
The DNA here is from genome assembly GCF_029931775.1 of Euleptes europaea. Lineage (NCBI taxonomy): Eukaryota > Metazoa > Chordata > Lepidosauria > Squamata > Sphaerodactylidae > Euleptes > Euleptes europaea. Next base: position 25,561,598 of record NC_079318.1, read on the forward strand.
TGTTTTTAGTTTGGCATCAGAAATAATGTCGTGCTACCTAGTTTGCCAACCAGCCTTTATTCTACTGTCAGTTTGCATTTCATTCTCTGCTCTGATTCCAGTTAACGATTCTGTTCTCTTTGTTTTTAACTTAGAATTCAGTGCCATATGCTTCACACCACCACTCACTCCTTTCTTCCTTTGAATGCAGCTCCCATCAAAAGCTTTTCTGTATTTGCTTCCAATAAAATAATTTCTGCAGCAACTACGTCAATGGTACAATCCAGCACCTCCTTCTGCTTGCAATGACAAAACTCCATTGTCCTTAATATGTGGATATGGATATTCCATGTACAGGGTGGTGTGATAGATAGATTTTAACATGGCCTTCCCCTCAAATTTGGTGTTGCCTGATTATCCATGACATCAAAGCTTAAGCCAGTTCACACGGGTTGAGTTCAACAAGGGTGGCTGAGAGTAATTTTCGCTTACGTTGTTGGCTGCATCAAAAAAGCTCTCCCCTCTTGGTGGCTTTTTGGGGACTATTTGGAAAGGGAGGCAAAAGTAATTGCTATACAGAATGCAAGGAATTGGTGATCTGGATTGTAATTCATCAAGAAATGCAGAAAGTGCTAAAAAATCTCCTTTCCCCTAAGCCCAGAGACTATGCCCCATGGCGCAGAGTGGTAAGCTGCAGTACTGCAGTCCAAGCTCTGCTCACGACCTGAGTTCAATCCCAACGGAAGTTGGTTTCAGGTAGCCGGCTCATGGTTGATTCAGCCTTCCAGCCTTCCAAGGTCAATGAAATGAGTACCCAGCTTGCTGGGGGTAAAGGGAAGATGACTGGGGAAGGCACTGGCAAACCACCCCGTAAACAAAGTCTGCTTAGGAAACGTCGGGATGGGACGTCACCCCATGGGTCAGGAATGACCCAGTGTTTGCACAGGGGACCTTTACCGCACTAGAAGAGTTGGAGAAAAATCATAGAGAATTGTTCAGTTATATGACCACAGCAACAAGAACGGTGTTGGCATCAATGTGGAAACAGGAAGAGATCCCTGAGATAGATAAGTGGAGATAGAAAATGGAGGAGTATACAGTGATGGCAAAACTGATGCATTTGGTGAACAGAAGACCGGAGGAGGAGTTTCAGAGAAAATTGAAATTGTATATTGAATATATGTAACCACACTATGGTTAGAGGGTGTTAAATAAATAGAATGTTAATATTAGTAGGTTAGAGGGTATGTAATATCAAGGGGGGGTTAGTATAAAATCAGATGTCGGCAAGCTGTAATTCATATGATATTAACATTGATATAATAGTGATTCATATGATTCAAGCAGTAATTATTAAAGTCAGTAGATTACTAATCTGATATTAGAAATATTATGAATGGCTTTAAAAATATGTCCCCTTTGCAAGCAATGATTTTCTGTATGTGTGGGATTGTATGTGTTATATTCTTTAATAAAAAATTGGGGGAGGGGGAAAGCTCTCCCCTCTTGGTGGCTTTTTGGGGAATATTTTGAAAGGGAGGCAAAAGTACGGTAATTGCTATACAGAATGCAGGGAATTGGTGATCTGGTTGGTTGGGATCATGCATGTGACTGATTTGACCTCTCTGACCCTGTCATATAACCAGATCTGACTGCCATTGTATGCACTGTGTGTTCCCTAGCTAGTCTGAATCATTCTAGGATGAAGAGCAAAACCCTGATCAGGAAAAAAAAATGGCATCGAGGCAGCACAGACAGGGGAAACGATGGCAGCCAAACAGGTTCCCAAAGCAAGGGAAAGAAGGGAATATTTCACAACTGACACATATGCACACATGCCAAGCTCTATGTTGCCCCCAAAATTGAAATACATTAACATTTTGTGGACCACTCAGTCAGACCCATTAACTGCATTGTGGACTTGGTTGTGCACTCAACAGGAGACTCACTTTTTTTAAATTGACACAAAGCTCATGAGTTTGTTATCATTTACACTTTACAGAGCTGCTAACTCTCTTGGATGCTGTTTTAGTGATTGGGAGAGGTTCCTAGTGAAGGAGAACAGTAACGCTTAATAACCTACTTTTAGATGTATCTACGATTAAATTACAAAGAAGCAGAATATTTTACATTTCCTTCATTTATTTAGACCATTTCTATAATACCATCTCTTCAGAGTCCTTCTTGAGGCTGCTCATTATGTTCACTTGTTTCTGCCTAAAAATCAAATTAAGGTTATTAGCACAGGACAGACACCCTTGGTATGTAAGAAAGGGATTTGTGCCTTTGATATGCACCGTATACCTTGTACATGTAGCCTATTTATTAATAACAATATAGTCATTCAGTGCATAGAAGCAGTCATATTAGTTCACTGAGGAGAATCACATGTGTCCTGCCTACCATGATCAACAGAACAGTTATTTATGTCCATGGTGTTATTTGCATATATATTAAGGTACCAGGGGATTCCATTTCCATAGCTATTTATTTTCAACTTATTACTAGCATTAAATTGTCTTTAAGATTATTATATTTTAATTTAATCTGGATAGATTGTTATTTCTTGAAGCACTCCCTCACATACAAAAGCAGTCAAGGAAGAGACTAACAAATATGAAGAGCATATCTGAAGTGACCATCCTAATACCTTTGGTAGTTACTTGATTGCCTAAATATGCGTCATTGGCAACATTCTCTCTTTTTTGTCACATCCTAATTTCCTTACAGATACTGAGCAGATTTAAGAAGGGAACACAACATGTGATAGCAGATCCGTGATAATGGGTTCACATATTTAATTGATTCAGGGGGTTATCACATGGAGAAAGTGCTGTCTCACTGACTGTAGAAAATGTTATTCAGCTGAGCAGGGACAAGAGGATTTATCTTAATGGGACAGGCAATTTCTTCCTGTTATGTACTAGTGTTGTTTCTATGTTGATCTCCCCAAATTGGGATGTTCTGTTCTGGCCATGAAGTCTGAGCTGAAGCAAACTCATTGGGAGAAGGGGCAACTGGCAGCAGGTTGTAGAAAACTGCAAGAAACCGAGTGCAGTTATCAGTTAACAAGAATCCAGGTAGCAGTTACAGGGCCCAAGAAAACACCCAGTGAACAGGCAGCCATCAGTCCAATTAAGTGGCAAGCCTACTCTATGCCTAAGCCTTCTCCTTCATGTATGAGCTGGTAAAGGTTTTACAGGACAGAGTCCTGTTTTTAAGTCTTGCACTTAATTGGTAAAGTATGCCATGTATCCAAGAAGGAAAGAAGCTGTTTCAAAGGAGGGATTGAGTGTCAGTTATAATCGGATACCCCCAAACTGTGTGTCATATATTTCTTTAAAACAGACAAGTCATCCTTCCTTTTTGTTCATGTGACTTACTCTGTATGAACCAATTCTACAACACCATTTCATCAGTTCCTGAACTGTTTCTTCTTCCTGGCACACCACATTCCTGTGAACCAAACGATTCCATCAGCAAAAGCAACTATGAAGGAAGAAATAAGATGAACTGGAGAAAATAGAGAAAAGATTACCCTTCTGTTTTCTTCTCCCTCCATTTCAGTGCCTTATGGCCGTTATAGTTACTAAGCAGAAATCAAATTGCAGTCAGCAGCCTGCTTGTGTGACTGCATTAATATTGGTCACTGTTCTAGCCATCTTTGTAACTCTAGTTCTGAGACAAACTGTATAGCCTAAGTACAAACTGTATAGCCTAAAAACACCTAAACAAAGGCCAGTTTTATTGCTTTTATATATATATTTTATATATAAATATATATTTTATATATATATTTATATATATATGTTATATATATTTTAGTTGATTTTATGAGCAACATCAGGAGCTAGTCTACATGGGTTTATTTGTCTAACTCCCCTTTAATTCCATCTAAGCTTGGGACCATCAGTGGGTTCCGTAAATTAATTATGTAAATTAATTATGTAAATTAATTATGTAAATTAATTATGCACTGTGTGAAGTACTTCGCCTTTAATCTACTGCCCATTAATGTCAGTCCTCTCCCCTTCCCTATTTTTAGTTTTTATGGTTTTGTAGATTGATGCTTGGTTTGCCTTCACGGTATTATTATGATATTATGGGGGGGGGGGGTTTACAGTGTGAATAGTTCAACAGTGGAACCAGCTGCCTAGGGAGCTGGTGAGCTCCCCCTCACTGGCACTCTTCAAGCAGTTGCTGGACAAACACTTGTCAGGGATGCTCTAGGCTGATCCTGCATTGAGCAGGGGGTTGGACTGGATGGCCTGTATGGTCCCTTCCAACTCTTTGATTCAATGTTGCTTTTCTGATACTTCTGGTCGTACTATATATCTATTTCTCTATTTTACCTTCTTGTTGCTGTTTTAATTGGGTCACTGTAACTGTTTTTTTATGCTGCTCTCTCTCTCTCTCTCTCTCTCTCTCTCTTGTCCTATTTTAACATGTTGTTAAATTGAATATTGTAAGCTGCCATGGAACAATAACACTCTTCCTAGCTGGTTCAGTGCAGAGTTCACTTTGCAGAGTTGCCTCCCCGTAGATGGTTCCATGACTAAATTAGATTTCTTTGTCACAAGCCGACCATAATATTTAACCAGTCAATGTGAGAATAGTTGAAGACATCCACTTTATATCATGTTTCTGCTTTGGCTCATTTCTTTCTTTCTTTCTTTTTCTTTCTTTCTTTCTTTCTTTCTTTCTTTCTTTCCATTTCAAGGTCATTCTAGAGTTCTGGTTAGGTACGTGACACTAAAGCCTCAGGATTGTTACCTTTCAGGCTTGGCATTCCTCCCATCACTGTTCTGCGAGGAAGTTTGTTCTTGTTTAGTTTTCTGTCTTACTGGACTCTTTTATACAGATACATGAACATCTTCGAATGGCACTAACAACAGCAACGACCGTAGCAAATTAATACAGTGCTTCCACATGTTCAAAGCCTTTTGTATATATTTACTGAATGATCCTTAGAAAAGCCCTGTATGACAGGCCAACACGGTTATTCCCACACTACAGATGAGGAAAGAGGGCAGAATTAATACCAGCGATGGCAGTTAGCTTAAGGCTAACTAGGAAGTTATGGCTGGGATGAAACTACCCCACACTCAGCTCCCTCAGAAGTTTACGTCCTAAATATTTCTCTCAAGTACTTCTGTGAGGTAAAACTCACTCCCCATGGCTCTCTGGCTGGATGCATGTGACTGAGCTTGTTCTGTGCACCTCCTATCATGCGGGAGATTCATCTTTCCCAGCATCACTTGGAAAGCGGCAGAAAAGCCCTCCCATCGCATGCTGTCAGTATACATAAAGTATTTGCCACAGGGTGGAAGTTGTCACATGCAGGTGTTTTTTTCACCTATGGCTACTATATGCTGAAAGTTGTGGGAACAACCCCTGTTAAATCTGTGATTATTTGCTATGGAGTCACTTTTGCAATTAAGTGTGTTCATTTAGAGCAACTGGCAGTCGATCAGATGGTCTAAGTCAGTGGGGTAAGGGAGCTGGCTGACTATCGCCGAATCCCAGCTTCCCTCCAGAGTTGCAAATCTTTCATGTTTTGTGCCAGAGAAGCTCAGCTTTCACAGTCTGTTGAAGTGCAGTACAGTTCACAGCCCTTACTCTTAACAGCATCATTCATTTATGCCCGGCTGGTAATGCCCTGACCTCATTTCCCCCTTTTTGGTGGTTTACAGTTTGCTTCTACTCCTGGCCTCCATTCCTTTCTGCTTTTTATTTGACTTTGCTGTATATGTGGATGCTATCAAAGCTTTTAACAGTTTTTGTAAACAGTTTATTAATTCATTGCAGTTATATTTCCTTGTCATTACCCTTCTTTCTTCATTGTAGAGCATATACAAGGTTCATTCTCTGACATCTCTGTCTTCTGTTGGGAAACAGAATGCCGGCCATTCAGAGTAAAAAATACTGGAAAAGACAGGCCAGTAGTCAAATAAGGCCCAGCAAGCCAATGTGATATAATGGATATAATGGATAGAGTGTGTTAGACCAAGGTCATAAGAACATAAGAACATAAGAAAGGCCCTGCTGGATCAGACCAAGGCCCATCAAGTCCAGCAGTCTGTTCACACAGTGGCCAACCAGGTGCCTCTAGGAAGCCACAAACAAGACAACTGCAGCAGCACCATCCTGCCTGTGTTCCACCGCACCAAAATAATAGGCATGCTCCTCTGATACTAGAGAGAATAGGTATGCAGCATGACTAGTATCCATTCTAACTAATAGCCATGAATACCCCTCTCCTCCATGAATGTGTCCACTCCCCTCTTAAAGCCCTCCAAGCTGGCAGCCAACACCACATCCTGGGGCAGGGAGTTCCACAATTTAACTATGCGTTGTGTGAAAAAATACTTCATCTGTTCTGAATCTCTCACCCTCCAGCTTTAGCAGATGACCCCGTGTTCTAGTATTATGGGAGAGGGAGAAAAACTTCTCCCTGTCCACTCTCTCCAAACCATGCATAATTTTATAGACCTCTATCATGTCTCCCCTCAGCCGCCTTCTTTCCAAGCTAAACAGCCCCAAGCGTCTTAACCGCTCCCCATAGGACAGTTGCTCTAGTCCCCTAATCATTTTGGTTGCTCTTTTCTGCACCTTCTAAAGCTCTGTAATATCCTTTTTTAAGTGTGGTGACCAGAACTTTATACAGTATTCCAAGTGTGGTCTCACCATAGATTTGTACAAGGGCAGTATGATATCAGCAGTTTTATTCTCTATTTCTCGTCTAATTATAGCCAGCATGGAATTTGCCTTTTTTACAGCAGCCGCACACTGGGTTGACATCTTCATTGAGCTATCCACTACCACCCCAAGATCCCTTTCTTGGTCTGTCGCTGCCAGCACAGAGCCCATCAGTGTATATGTGAAGTTGGGGTTTTTTGCCCCAATATGCATCACTTTACACTTACTCACATTGAATCTCATTTGCCATTTTAATGCCCATTCTTCCAGTATGCAGAGATCCTTCTGGAGCTCTTCACAGTCCGATTTTGTTTTTACCACCCTAAATAATTTGGTGTCATCTGCAAACTTGGCTACTTCACTGTTTAACCCCAACTCCAGGTCATTGATGAACAGGTTGAAAAGCACCGGTCCCAACACAGATCCCTGAGGCACCCCACTGCTCACATCCCGCCATTGGGAGAATTGACCATTGATTCCTACTCTCTTCTGCTTCCTATTTTTCAGCCAGCTCTCAATCCATAAGAGGACTTGTCCTCTTATCCTGTGACTATGAAGTTTGCTTAGCAGTCTTTGGTGGGGGACTTTGTCAAAAGCTTTTTGGAAATCCAAATACACAATATCCACAGGCTCATTCCTGTCCACGTGCTTACTGATGCTTTCAAAAAACTCTAATAGGTTAGTGAGACAGGACCTACCCTTACAGAAGCCATGTTGGGTTTTGCCCAGCAGCCCTTGCCCTTCTATATGCTTGACAATTTTATCTTTAATAATGCTTTCCACTAATTTACCCGGAACAGACGTTAAGCTAACTGGCCTGTAATTTCCTGGGTCCCCCCTGGAACCTTTTTTATAAAGGGGTGTTACATTGGCCATTCTCCAGTCCTCTGGTACAGAGGCTGATCGAAGAGACATATTACATATCTTTGTTAGAAGTTCAACAATTTCCCATTTGAGTTCTTGAAGAACTCTAGGATGAATACCATCTGGTCCCTGTGACTTGTTAGTTTGCAGTTTGTCTAGATGTTCTAGGACATCCTGCCTTGTTACCACTATTTGCCTCAGTTCCTCATTTTCCCCTCTCCAAAATCTCTGTTCAGGAGAAGGAATCTGCCCTGTATCTTCAACAGTGAAGACAGATGAGAAGAATTCATTTAGTTTTTCAGCAATCGCTTTATCCTCCCTTAGAGTTCCTTTACTCCCATTGTCATCCAATGGTCCAACCACTTCCCCAGCTGGTTTCCTACTCCTAATATACTTAAAGAATTTCTTATTGTTTGTTTTGATGTGTTTAGCAATATGCCCCTCAAAATCTTTTTTTGCATCTCTAATTATCTGCTTGCATTTCCTTTGTGCAAGTTTGTGTTTGCTTCTGTTCGCCTCGTTTGGGCAAACCTTCCAGTCTCTGTGTTCTAATTCCTGCTCAGGCACTAAAGTCACTATCTCTCAATCTTTATTTTTAGGCCCAGGGTGGCTCCTAGCTAGGGTTGCCAGCCCCCCCCCCCCCCCAATGGGGGCAGGGAATTTCCCCTCTGACACATTTCATTTCCCACTCTGCGTGGCAGTAGGAGAAAAATGTTTTAAAAAATTGTTAACAGCATGATGTAACATGGGGAAAACCCAGAAGTGATGCCAGTCCTCTCTAGGAATAGCTGGAAACTCTATTCCTAAAGAGGACTTATGTCACATCCAGGTTTTCCTGGAAGTGATGTCACACCATCACCAACAGTCCCCCCATATTCTCCCCTGTCTCTCACCACTTACCTGGCAATCCTGTCCAGCCCTGATCTAGATACCAAAACTCTAGAAGCCTCTTTAAAAAGGACCTTGGGCAACTGTACACCTATGCTTAATGCCTGATTACAGTCCCTGGGCATTGGACCATACAGAAGACTGTACATCATAGCTTGTTTGATTCCACTGTCAAACCAACAGAATCTGCAATATGCCCAGAAGGCTACACTCTGTGTGTGTGTGTGTGTGTGTGTGTGTGTGTGTGTGTGTGTGTGTGTGTGTGTGTGAAGTGCCATCAAGTTGCAGGCGACTAATGGCAACCCCTTTTTGGGGTTTTCATGGCAAGAGACTAACAGAGGTGGTTTGCCAGTGCCTTCCTCTGCACAGCAACCCTGGTATTCCTTGGTGGTCTCCCATCCAAATACTAACCAGGGCTGACTCTGCTTAGCTCCTGAGATCTGACGAGATCAGGCCAGCCTGGGCCATCCAGGCTACACTACCTATCATATATTAAAATAACTATTAACTATGCTTCTTAGAGAGGTAAAAACCATAGCCTTTGCAAAGTACTTTAATTTTTTTTATTTTTCATAGATATAAACAAAACATTAAAAAGAGAGTAAAAGTTATTTAATGAAAGCAGTTACAATTACATCGATTATGCCAGAAAAAAAGAAAAAGCAAGAATATAACAACAGTGATACAATAACAATATGTAATAGAAAATAGCAATTATGAGCAGTATATATAGGCTTGACAACCTCCAGCTACTAGCTGGAGATCTCCTGCTATTACAACTGATCTCCAGCCGATAGAGATCAGTTCACCTGGAGGAAATGGCCGCTTTGGCAACTGGACTCTATGGCATTGAAGTACCTCCCCAAACCCCACCCTCATCAGGCTCCGCCCCAAAAACCTCCCACCCGTGGGGAAGAGGGACCTGGCAACCCTAAGTATTTAGCAGAATAATAATAACCATTAAACCGTAATTATCCTATTATTTTTAACATGTCATAAAATACTTTATTTAATACTTAATAAACACAGTATTGATATTAAACAATATTATAAAATGAATTGTGAAATAAATTAGATAAAAATATACTTAGTGTTTTATATTTCTAAAAATACTTCCCAAACATTAAACAGCCTCTGCAAAGTACTTATGGCCCCTGACTATCACTGGTAGACCTTGTCTGAAGTGGCAGAGCTAGGCATCCGAGATCAGTTAGGGGTTTGGTTGTTTATAGGACTAGTGGTTTATAGGACCTGCTCAAAAGCCAACAGCCGGGCTATCACCACATTCCAAGTTGCTGGAGGGGCTGTACTCGGGCCATCTCCTTCAGGTTTGTGTGTACAGTCTGTCTCCATCCAATCTGCCTCCACATTGGCAGTGCTCATGCGAGACTGCCTCTGCATACAAATCTCCCTTAACATAAGAACATAAGAAAGGCCCTGCTGGATCAGACCAAGGCCCATCAAGTCCAGCAGTCTGCTCACACAGTGGCCAACCAGGTGCCTCTAGGAAGCCACAAACAAGACGACTGCAGCAGCACCATCCTGCCTGTGTTCCACCGCACCCAAAATAATAGGCATGCTCCTCTGATACTAGAGAGAATAGGTATGCAGCATGACTAGTAGCCATTCTAACTAATAGCCATGAATACCCATACTAACATAAGAAAGGCCCTGCTTAAAAGACTGGGGCAGGCATAATCATATAATACATTTCTTGTTCCCAATATAGACTGCCAGATTACTCCTTTTCAATGCAAGTCTAATTGGCAGAATTCATTGTTCGTGTCTCACTTCTTGTTCTTTTTGAGTCTCTAGGAAATATTTCAATCCCTAATCAAGAAGTTAAATCCCTCTCTGATGGCAAATGTCTCATACCGGATTGATTTGGCAAACAAAAACAGTTGACAGATGTTACTACCAAATGCCACTCTCTGGGGGAAGCTGACCCAGTTCTGCTTTCTGACAACATAGAAAGAGGCCAGTATGATAGGATTACTACTAAATCCCCAAGTCAAGACATTTGTATTTATAGTGTGTTATTTTTGTGTTTCTATATCTATGATTTCTTTTCTATGCCAATATATTTATGAAAAGGGGGAACAGCTGTTAGAATGTACTGGCCAAAAAATTTTTTTGTTTGTCAAAAATTGTATAATTAATGTTGGAATAATGCATATTCATATTTTGTGTTCTTTTAGCGTTACTAATCTGAAAATGGAAAGATTTCCTAATTTATTAGAAATCTATTAGAAGTATCAGTATTGAACAGCAATCCTAATGCCTATGGTCCTGTTTGCTAGCTACCCAGCTTCATCCTAGCTAAAATTGTCCATAAGTCTTGAACAGTAGGCAGAGTATATGCATCATCAAAATGACCTGTCTTGTTGCTATTTAGATCTCTCTGATTGCTAAATTCCTTCCATCCACTTCACCCGTGGTGTTGTTTGGATTTGTTAAAGAGTCCTAGGGGAAGGGGCAGATGGGAGAAAAGAGAAAAATTTGCATATAATAAATGAAATAGTGCATTGGATGCATAGACTTGAAAATGCAAGCCTATTATCTAGATCATGGAGACATGATAGACTATCCACAGATTTGGCCAATCAATCGCATTAAAAATAAGCAACAGATTTTATGAATAATATTAAATCCCTTTTAAAATGTTATAGAATCATCATGGACCAGTTATTATTATCATCTTATATTCTAATAATGAAGTTGGCCAAATCTGTGGATACGTAAATCCAGCAACTGGGGCTGTGAACGGGCAAGAAAAATCTTTCTACAAACCTGAAAAGGGCACCAAGGTTTGCAGAAAAATGTGAAATCTAAAACAAAAATACATTGGGTTAAAAAAAAAACCCAAAAAATATAAAAAGAACACCTGTAGCTTTAAGCAATAGATTCTCTCAGTGGCTGTTACTAGGCAACCACAGATTCCAGGCATCTGTTTCTGTTAGCGAAAGGCAACGGGATGGTGCAGGGCCCCTTCAAGGCCAATTTTGGCCCTTGAAAGAAGGCTCATTGGGGTCAGGCCTGAGTCCTAGGGTTGCCAGCTCCCTGTTGGGAAATTCCTGGAGATTTTGAGGTGTACTCTAAAGAGGGCAGGGTTTGGGGAGAAGCTTCGACTGAATATAATGCCATAGAGTCCACCTTGCAAAGCAGTCATTTTCTTCAGGGGGACAGATTTCTGTCATCTGTGTCACATTCCTACACTGGGTATGTGTTTTCTCACTTGCGTGTTGTGTGGTTGAATGCATGTAAGAAGCATGTTTCCTCTTCCTGCATCCACCCCAAGATATAAAACCCAGCCTCTCAGTAAATCAGTAAACCTAGTAAGCACATGCAAAGGGCAGCGCTCCAACTACATTAGGTCTCCCTTGAGTGTGTGTCCTTGGAGCGGTCTTTAGCATGTGGGTGAGCTTTCCAGGCAGTCTGCTTTCTTAAACATACAGAAGCTTTATTGAAAATAAAGCTAGAGCACAGTTGTGGGGAAAAACCACCATAGTAAAAGGTATAGATCCTAGGAAATAAAAGTAAAATCATGTATCTAACTAAATTGCATCATGCTAGATACCTTCAGATGGATCAAACACATTTCCCCCCATCCCAGCATCAACCCTATCCTGGCACGTATGGGTTTCCACGTCAGAGCAGAGTGGACCCTTCTGCTCCATTCTCCTCTCACTACACTGCCACAACTTTCCTTTCAAATATATTTCTCTCTCTTTTTCTTTTCTTTCCAAAGTTTCTTAACTTGTCTTAACAATTTATACAACAACAAGGTTATAAGTTCCAATACAGTTTAACTTCACTATACAATTACTTCATTACACTTAATACCTTCTCAGAATCTTAGGATTGCACAATTTTATATCAGTACACCTATTTATATAGCCATTCTCCTCTCACAGCACATCACACCTCTCCTTGTCATTTTGCTCCCCCTCTTCGCTCTCTCAAACAGAGGAAGGGTTCACCTTTTAACCCTTCTGCCTGCTGAGGTAAAAACTCACCCCTCCCAATCAAGATTTGTTCAACAGTGGAATTGGCTACCTAGGGACATGGTGAGCTCCCCCTCACTGCCTCTCTTTAGGCAGAGGCTGGACAAACACTTGTCAGGGATGCTCTAGGCTGATCCTGCATTAAGCAGGGGTTTGGACTAGATGGCCTGTATGGCCCCTTCCAACTCTATGATTCTATGCTTGACTCGGACCTACACCATAAAGTTAAGGACAAAGGGCAAGTCTGTACCCCATCCTTGCTGGCTGGTTCTTCAGCAGAACAGTCCTCGTGGTGTGGCCCACACTGCTGGGATGTAGGGTTGCCAACCTTCAGGTGGTGGCTGGAGATCTCCTGCTATTACAACTGATCTCCAGCTGATAAGAGTTCAGTTCACTTGAAGAAAATGGCCTCTTTGGCCATTGGACTCTATGGCATTGAAGTCCCTCCCCTCCCCAAACCCCACCCTTCTCAGACTCCGCCCCAAAAATCTCCAGGTATTTCCCAATCTGGAGCTCGCAACCCTATTGATACCAGAACACAGTCCTAGAAGTGGCAGTATGGGGCAGTATGGGACCAGAACAAGCCAAGAGAAAAAAAAATGCAGAAAAGCTCTTTGACTGCTGGTAACAAAATGGATGGACTTAGCATGCGCCCAGAGGCATTGTCATCATTGATACCTGAGCCCTGGCTCCGCTTAAGGACACCCTGGCCAGTCCGTAGGGTTGCCAACCTCCAGGTGGTGGCTGGAGATCTCCTGCCATGACAACTGACCTCCAGCCAATAGAGATCAGTTCCCCTGGAGAAAATTGGGCAATTGGCCTCCATGGCGTTGAAGTCCCTCCCCTCCCCCAAACCCCACCCTCCTCAGGCCCCGCCCCCAAAAACCTCCCACCGGTGGCGAGGAGGGACCTGGCAACCCTGCCACCCCTGGCAACCACGTCGCCGCCTTGCGACGCAAGGGAGGCTTGTTTTCGCACGCTCGTCGCCGCCTCTTGCCAAATAGGCTCCGTGGGCGACAGGAGGGGGAGGGCCGTTGGAGGGAAGCCATGGGAGCCGCTGACTGGAGCCGCGGCGCAGCCAGGAGGGGGCGTGGCGAGCGCGCCCGTTGTCACACGTGACGCCGAGGCGGCGCGAGGCGAGCGGGCTCCGTTGTTCACGCCCCCTCCCCGCCTCGGTGCGTTCCATTGCCGTTGAGAGGCTCTCTCTCGCGCACGCGCCCTTCGCCGCCGCCAGTACTAGCGGGTGCCAGCGCGGCCCAGCTGCCCCTCCGTCCCCATGGCGACCGGGCGGCCTTTCCAGCTGGGGGGCTTCGGGGCTTCACCGGCCAGTATGTGGTCGAGGAAGTGGCGCGGGTGGCGGCCGAGGAAAAATCGCAATACTCAGAAACAAATGGGGAGGGACCGTTTTAATTTTCTAGGGCATTCTGTTGCTGCTCTAAAAGTCACCAATCTCCTACAAAAGAACTTTAAAGGGGAAATTCGGGGGGGGGGGAAATAGCTTAATTCGGGGGTGTCGATCTCGCCACCCCAGATGGAGAGTGGGGTGGTGGTGGCTGCCCTGGCCAGCACACAGGCTGGATTTGGCCCGTGGGCCTTATGTTGGACACCCCTGGCGTAGTTAACTTTCATCAAGAAGCTCACCACCAGTTGTACTTCAGCTATACTTCTGCAACTTCCTGTTCTCTCTCGTATCTCATTTCATATTACACTAAATTTTGCATTTTTACTATTTAACAACAATTACAAGTATCCTACACCCATGCATTTTGGATTAGGTTTTGTTTTGAGACAGCCTAGTGTTGTAACACACAAACACTTTCTGTTGTGTATATAAATTGGGCCTGATGAATTTACAGTCCTATGCATCTGATCAAGTTACCTTTATCTCACAAACAATTATGCTAGAATACATTTTGCTATCCTTTAAGGGGCACTAGACTCCTGTTTTATTTTGCTACTGCAAGCCTAGTATGGCTTCCCATCTGGAATTTTCAATTTCTCCCAATACCTTCTTGGTTTGGATCTGGGGAATGGGTTTGTCTGATAGGGACTTAATGCAAATTGCCATTGGCTTGGTTCAGAAAGTAGAGACTTTCTTGTATCTGCAAAGGCAGAGAACCTAATACTTAGCACTTTTACAGTTCATTCCTGAGCCTTGCGGCGGCCAGGAACAACATAGCTGACCCTAGGCACTGCCACGCGCTTCAAAAGAATTTTCTTGGCTGCCACAAGACTTTAAAAAGCCCTTTCTAAAGGTTTTAAAAAAATGGGGCTTTCCCCCCATAGAAAACAGTGATGCTGCACTAGGAAAAACCTGTTGTTCAAGGGGGTGTTCCTGGGCTGGAGGGGCTTTGGAAGCTGATGACCGTCAGCTCCACCCCCAGGAACGTCCCCCCATGCCGGTACCGCATTTCTATCCCGGGATTTAGGTCCCGAAGAGACTGCGGCGTCAGGGAAGCAGCGTGAAGCTCTGCCCCGTCACCAGCATAACTGCCTCTTATTCCATGATAAGAGGCCACTTACGGTGGTGGTGGGGTTACACTGCCTCCAGACCACCTTCAGCCCCCCCCACCTCAGAAATGGGCTGTTAATTGCAAATTCAGTTTTCATTGTGATGTTAACTCTTAATAAATTTTTGAAGGAAGGCATTATTATTCTTATATAGAAAACTGAGGCTGAGAAATAGTACTTTATGGATGGAAGAGCTGAATCTTAAACCTCTTAAATTTAATGGTAGGGATGACTCCTGAATAAGGAACACTCTGATCATTTGATCATCCTGGTTCTAGACTTTGTACTTTGCTAAGCTCAGAAGTTAATGTCTGTGAATGGAGAAAGGATGACCATGTAGATCATCCTGAGCTCTATGGAGGAACAGTGAAATAAAAATGTGTCATAATCTACATGTCTCAGGCTGTAGTTGGAGGGTGCAATTTTTGATCATTTAAATGTTATTATGGTTTTCCTTTCCTTTTTCCCTTAGAAGCTCCTTGATCCATGATCTTCAGCAGCATAATTTTGAATCTACTGTTTGGGGGATATAAGGACTGACATAAATTTTGGCACTGCCAATGTAGCCTTGGGATCCCTATCACTTAATAAAAAAGGCATTATATCAAACACAAAGGCATTGAATTTATGTATTAAAAGAGGAGAGAGATATCTAAGGTCCTCATAGAAACGGCATTCCAAGAGCACATGCGCTAATGAGTCAATGGAGCCAGAAGAGCACGGACAAGTGTTATTGTGGTTTTATTGTATTGTTACCTTGTAAAATGCCTTGAGTAGGTCTCTTGATAGTCAGCATGTAATTAAAAAATAATATGTGACAGCATGCTAAAGCAAAAACCAGTTGGTCTAGTTAATCCCCTGAAACTCTGGGTCTGCTGCCCTGAGTTCTACCATGCCAGACAGATATGATAAAAATGTAATAAATGCAAAGGGGTCAGGGTCCGTTTCTTTGATTTGACAGATCATAGCAATTCTTGCAGTAGCAACAACCGTGGGGTTGGATTCGAACTCGCTTCCCTCTAAAAAAAATGCTGCTCATGGTGGAAGGCTCTCCTGAATAATATGTTATTTGGCATGGTAGCAAATGTGAGGAATTGGGCAAAATCTAGGCTCCTCTTTGGTCTTATGTGAATAGTAGAGCATGCTCAACGAACAGAGCAAAAGCTTGTGCAAGTGGGGGTGGTTTAACCAAATGCTCCTTCGCTGAGCCCCCTGTTTTGCTGGATTTGGATCCAACTCATTGTTTGCATGCTTATGCAGCACTGCTGATGTTCAGTTTGCTGTGTTATGCTCAGCACAATTTCCTGCATGTTTATTCTGAGTTCTATACCTCAGGCAATGGCAAACCGCCTCTGAGCGTCTCTTGCCTTGAAAACCCTATAGGGTCGCCATAAGTCAGCTGTAACTTGATGGCAAAAATACCCTCTTCAAAGTAAGTGTGCTTAAGGTTGCGTGCAGCATTAGTCAGATGCGGGAGCTTTCCTGTTAAAAATAGTAATAGTTGTCTTTGGTGAAATGAACAGTACAAGTTACTTCACTTATAAGTCTTGCTTTTGCAATCTTTTACGCATCTCCACACTAGGCTGTTCTCTCTGTCCTGACTTGTTTATGCTAGTCTGTTCTGGTAAGAGGCTCTCGTGCTTGGTCAGTAAACCTTCCAGCAACACAGCATATTTAGATATTTTTTATTTGGTTTTTGTATTTATACATAAAATATAAATTTTAATAATGTGAATGTGTTGTGTCGCTGGAAGGTTTTTTACCTTACACAATTTTGCTTCTTAATCTAGATTGTTTTGCTGATGCCTTTCAGTTGAAACTTGCAGGCTTCCCTTGCTTTTCAGCCCAGGCTTCCTAATTTATGACTGGAGACATTTGTCTTCATGAAAAAAATGTGTGGTGTTGGTGCTACAATTTTAAAAAAATCATTTATTCACAAATTGCTGTAATTGTTCTCCAAAGGTTCAGACGGGATGACTGGGATAACAATCAGCATTTGTTACTGTATGTCTTCTTGTAATGAATTGTTCTTAACTAGTTTCCCACAGTTTCTGGAGACCTTTTATAGTGATTCCTTGGGATAAGGGGCCCCATCTTCCCACAGGCACAGTTGTTTGTTCTGAAAAAAGCATCTTGGGAGAAATATAAGAGTCCACATTTTATGTAAGAAAACAACAAAGAAAACCCCCAAATTTAATTTTCAACCTACTTGTTTGTTAAAGAATTTTACATTTGCCTTTGCTTTCTTCCCTTAACCTACTAGTTAATAACCAAATAGGATGATTAAGGAAAGGGAAGGAGTAGATTGGAAAAAATAATGCTACAGTAATCCTTGTAACATTTTTCTTTCCTTGTATTCCTTGTAACACTTTTCTTTCCAATTTCAGGGAAGGCAGAGCTGAAGTCAGAAGTTGATATAATCCTATGTGATGTCTGTGATCCAACCTCTCTTGCTAATATGGCTAAACAAGCAGCTATTGTTCTGAACTGTGTAGGCCCTGTAAGCCTCTGATTCTTTTTACGGGAGTAAACAAAATGTTGTTATGGTGTGCTTTGCAAATAAAGTCCAGTTTGTTTTGCAAGATCATGATTTTGAAAAGGAACATTTTTTAAAAGCCTTCTAAACTGAAAAGTTTCCTAAATGAATAATCTTAAAGAGAAAATCCTTCTGTCTAATACTATGAAACTGAGACAGATTTTTTTAAAAAATTATGGGAAACACTTGGTGAAAGAGAAGGGGGTGTACACTGAGAATACAGTTTTTGGCACTTTTTGAAAAAGTTGTAACTACTGCTAGGGTTGCCAACCTCCAGGTTGTAGCTGGAGATCTCCTGCTATTACAACTGATCTCCAGCCAATAGAGATCAGTACACCTGGACAAAATGGCCACTTTGGCAATTGGACTCTATGGCATTGAAGTCCCTCCCCAAACCCCACTCTCCTCAGGCTCCACCCCAAAAACCTCCTCCAGTGGCAAAGAGGGACCTGGCACCCCTAACTACTGCCCTTGTTGGTTATGTTTAATTGACGTAGAGGCACCAAAAGGAGTTACCTTATTTCCAGCAAGTTTCAGGCTGCTGAAGTGCTGCATTAGATAGATCTCTGTGTAGCATGACTGATTGCTGGGAACAATTTGACAGCTCCACCTCTACAGATTGCAAGCCTGGAATTTACCAACTACAATTGAGAAGTCCATTAAGACCCTTTTAAACTGTGGTAAAGTGATTATAGTAGTTGAACCAATTACTTTCTGTTTCTCCTAATCTGTTATGAACATCTAGCACAAATAACTCTTCATAATATGGCAAAAACTAGGGGTTTTTTCATTAGCTTGTTTTCCTTTGGTTCTTACTGATTATATGTGCAGTTATGAAATGTAAATGGCCACTGGATATTTTTTAATGAGTAGTAATTTATGCTGCTTAAAAGCTGAGTGTGTGTTGTAGTTAATTATGCTAGGATTGTAGCCAGGGAGGGAGAAAATGGGCATGGTTGCTTCATGCTATTGCAACATTATTTTTGCCCACTCATTCATCCCAGGGTAAAGGTCAGTAATTGAAACTTGCATATTTCCTAGACGAATAAGAAACAGTATGCAAATAGTATGAAAAATAGCAGTATGTTATTGAAAATATTTATTTGGAGTTCTTAATGAACTTAGGTTAGTGTCTAACATTAAACATAATATGTACATTCAGATAATAATATTAAAATCATTGTAATGAATAAATAGGGAGCCACTTTTAAAAAAAACCTTCTTGCTTATAAAATAGGTTACATTAATTTTTGCTCATTTTATATTCATGCCTGGGCTTCTGGATTGACTCTGATAAAGGTGTGATAAATTGCTACGGCATGGTGCTCTGAGACAGACTGGCAGGATGCAATAGCTCCATGATAGAAAAGATTGGATTTTCTGAGTTTCTGCATACAGTCCTTAACATTGCTGTAGACCGATCATGTGGAAAATCTGTTAACCATGTATTGTCTAACAGCGACTATTTCAAGATTAGGAAAGCATTTAGTAGATTAATAAATTAGATCGATCTCTTAAAAACCTTTTGTTCAGCTTAAAAGCCTGACCCCTTTTTAAATGGGTAATTCATTCAAAATACTTTAATACAAGTACTTTCTTTTTTTCTTTTTAATAAAAATTTTATTGGTTTTTGGGATACAGACTAGAAGAGGGAATGGGAAGGGAAAGGGAAAACATGAAGGAACAGTTTTACAAAATATGTAAAAGTACAAGTACTTTCTGAAACTAGATGTCAGGTATTATCTTAGAAGAATCATTCCTTCCTATGTGAAAAAGAAAGGTGAATTTGTCTTCTAAGGTGGTGCCTGCTGTGACAAAATGTACTTTTCCCCAAAAAACGTTTTGTTTACATGCAGATTGGATTTATGTATTGCCAAGGAGAAATTGTTCTTTTTCTCTAAGCAATATGCAGGCAATGAAAATGGATTGTATTAAGTAGCTTAAGTAGTCTACAGAAGAAACCATCTGCAGAAGAATCACTGCAAGAAAATAATATGCATATGTCCCTTCTTCTGTCATGACCTCCTGGGACCTCCATGCAGACTGAAACTGTGGAACAGTGCTGTGCAGTTGGCTAATTCTAGGGGGACTGTCCATTGTTCTCCAGGGGTGTAAGGGATGTAAGCATATTATTTTCTTGCAGGGATTCTATAGATGTGTTGTTCTTCAGTAGAATAGTCCCGCTGTACACTGCATTGGTCAGGCCGTACCGCAGTTCTGGAGGCCTCACTTCAAAAGGGACATGGACAGAATGGAGCAGGTTCAGAGGAGAGCGACAAGGATGAATGGGGTCTGGAGACCAAGCCCTACGAGGAAAGGCTGAGAGACTTAGGAATGTTTAGTCTGGAAAAGAGGAGGTTGGGCGGGGGGAATGATTGCTCTCTTTAAGTATTTGAAAGGCTGTCATTTAGAGGAAGGCAGGGAGCTGTTTCTGTTGGCAGCAGAGGGTAGGACTCAACAGTGGGTATAAATTATGAGCAGAAAGGTACCAGCTGGACATTAGGGAAAAACTTAAGTTCAGCAGTGGAATTGGCTACCTAGGGTGGTGGTGAGCTCCCTATCTCTGGCAGTCTTCAAGCAGCGGCTGGATGAACACTTGTCAGGGATGTTTTAGGCTGATCCTGCATTGAGCAGGAGGTTGGACTAGATGACCTGTATGGCCCCTTCCAATGCTATGAGTCTATGAATACTTAAGCTACTTAATGAAATCTATTTTCCTTCACCATTTATGTGTTCATTGTCTGTGTATCTCTTAAAGGAAAGAAAACATTGCTCCATGGCAATACAATTTACTGTATTAGAACTCATATAGTTAATCTGCAAAGATTATTCAAAGTATGTAATATAAATTAGATGGTTTGATTTTCCAAATAAGTAATCAGTTTTATTTTGTCCTATAGTACAGATTTTATGGATAACCTGTAGTGAAAGCTTGTATTGAGAATGGTCCTCGGACACACTGCTGCTGGCAGACCGGCTAGACACCTCCTCTGCTCCGTCTGATTCAACCTCAGACATTCTCAACCTTCTGCTCACCACAGCCCTTGTTCCACAGATAGTACCTCTGCTCAGAACCTCCAGGACGTCAACGAAAGAACTGAGTTTACCAGACCCAAAGAGCTTCCAGAAGGAGCGTGCACGAAAGCAAAGGGCTGCCCTATGCATTGGGACAAACCCATACCACACCAGCTTGCCCTCTCTGCAAGTTTTATTTACGCTTAGAGCATGGTCCCTTGCCGCGTGAGCTGCTCCCTCGTTCCCTGGACGAGCTGCACCCTCGTTTCCTGGACGGGCTGCACCTTCGTTTCCTGGAAGAACTGCATCCCTGGCTCTTGGGTGACAGGGAGGCCCTGGGTTTTGCCTTGATCCGGATCCTTGCCCTGTTAGGAGATTTCTTCTTCTGCTTAGCCAGGGGGCTGTATCCCTGTTCGGATGAGGAGCTCTGCTGGTCCATAGCTGGGGAGCTGTGCCTCTCTTCGGGTAGGGGCCGCTGGTAGTCTGTAGCCAGGGTGGTCTGCCGCTTTTCGGACAGGGGGGGGCGGTTGTCCACAGCCGGGCAGCTCTGTCCCTGTGTAGTCCAGGGGAGCTGCTTGATCTGAGCCACGAAGTTCTGCCAATCTCCAACATGTTAGTTCAGCTTCTCCTCAGCCAGGGTGTTCGTCCTCTCTTCGGGCACTGGTTTCTGCTCAGTGGTCTGCTGTCTGCAGACAGCAAGCAAGATCCTTTCCAGCTCCTGCTCCGGGTGGGTCCAAAACAAGGTGTAAAAACTTGTTGCTTGGGCTGTTCCGTGGGTGGGCTGGGAGCACAGGGCCCCCACTCCCCTTGCGGGGAGCTTTGCTGTCCAACTGGATTCCTGCTTCAGTCCTATTACAGGTCCATTCCTCCAGACCCTGCCCATGGAGAAAAGAGCTCACACAGGTGCCTTTCATGCTGCAAGCTTTGCTGTCCAACTGGATTCCTGCCTCAGTCCATTCCTCCCGGCAACCCTGCCCATGGGAGAAAAGAGGTCACACCCGGGCCTTTCATGCAACGGGTCCCTGTCTTGGGCATGTCATGGCAGCTATACAGGGTTCTGTATTGCATGCCATAGCGGGAGATGTCTATAGCTGCAGGGGGGCTCTTTCTCCATCCTTTGCAAGACAAAGGCTGCTTCCACATGGAAGATTTGCTGCAACCCAGCTGAAAGATGTAGGATTTTTCAGAGTGGCCACACATCATCTTCCATCCACGCTCCTCTTATTGCCTTCCATGGTTCACAATGAGGTTTCCAGAACCGGTTTAACTCTGATCATTCTGGAAACCTCAGAGTCAGACTGGATCCCCCAACAGTGTGGATAGCAAAGTGCAGATGTTCCGACACCCCTGCCTACATCTGGTGCCATTTCCCCTACCAGCCAGTGTGGTGTAGTGGTTAAGAGCAGTGGTTTGGAGCGGTGGACTCTGATCTGGAGAACCGGGTTTGATTCCACACTCCTTCACACTCCCGGCCGGGAGGCGCAGATGAGTTTAAATGACAGCCCGCCCCCCTTCAGGGGAGCCCGCTGAAGGGAGGCGGGCTGTCATTTAAACTCATCTGTGCCTCCCGGCCGGGAGGCGCAGATGAGTTTAAATGACAGCCCGCCCCCCTTCAGGGGAGCCCGCTGAAGGGAGGCGGGCTGTCATTTAAACTCATTTGCGCCTCCCGGCCGGGAGGCACAGATGAGTTTAAATGACAGCCCGCCCCCCTTCAGGGGAGCCCGCTGAAGGGAGGCGGGCTGTCATTTAAACTCATTTGTGCCTCCCGGCCGGGAGGTGCAGATGAGTTTAAATGACAGCCCACCCCCCTTCACGGGAGCCCGCTGAAGGGAGGCGGGCTGTCATTTAAACTCATCTGCGCCTCCCGGCCGGGAGTGTGAACGAGTGTGGAATCAAACCCGGTTCTCCAGATCAGAGTCCACTGCTCCAAACCACTGCTCTTAACCACTACACCACACTGGCTGGTAGGGGAAATGGCACCAGATGTAGGCAGGGGAGCCCGCTGAAGGGAGGCGGGCTGTCATTTAAACTCATTTGCGCCTCCCGGCCGGGAGGCACAGATGAGTTTAAATGACAGCCCGCCCCCCTTCACGGGAGCCCGCTGAAGGGAGGCGGGCTGTCATTTAAACTCATCTGCGCCTCCCGGCCGGGAGGCACAAATGAGTTTAAATGACAGCCCGCCCCCCCTCAGGGGAGCCCGCTGAAGGGAGGCGGGCTGTCCTTTAAACTGATCTGCGCCTCCCAGCTGGGAGGCTCAGATCAGTTTAAAGGGCCCCCGCCGAATTTTCCCCCGAACTCCGGATCCACCCGAATTACCGGGGATCCGAAGCGGGGGAGTTCGGACTTCGGCACGTACCGACCCCACAAGGGTCAAATTCGGCCGAATCCGAACTGTACCGAATTTTTTTTTTTGACAACCCTAACGAAAATAATGTTATGGTTGGGGGTCACCACAACATGAGGAACTGTATTAAAGGGTCACGGCATTAGGAAGGTTGAGAACCACTGGTCTATAACATTATGCATGGTTTGGAGAGAGTGGACAAGGAGAAGCTTTTCTCCCACTCTCATAATACCAGAATGCGGGGTCATCTGCTGAATCTGGAGGGTGAGAGATTCAAAACTGATAAAAAGAAATATTTATTCACACAACACATAGTTAAGTTGTGGAGCTCCCTGCCCCAGGATGTGATGATGGCTGCCAACTTGGAAGGCTTTAAGAGGGGAGTGGACATATTCATGGAGGATTCATGGCTACTAGTTAAAATGAATACTAGTCATGATGCATACCTATTCGCTCCAGGATCAGAGGAGCATACCGAATATATTAGGTGGTGTGGAACACAGGCAGGATGGTGCTGCTGCAGTTGTCTTGTTTGTGGGCTTCCTAGAGGCACCTGGTTGGCCACTGTGTGAACAGACTGCTGGACTTGATGGGTAGGGTTGCCAGGTCCCTCTTTTCCACCGGCGGGAGGTTTTTGGGATGGAGCCTGAAGAGGGTAGGGTTTGGGTAGGGGAGGGACTTCAATGCCATAGAGTTCAATTGCCAAAGCGGCCATTTTTTTCCAGGTGATCTGATCTCTATCGGCTGGAGATCAGTCGTATTAGCAAGAGATCTCCTGCTACTACCTGGCAGTTGGCAACCCTATTGGTTGGTCTGATCCAGCATGGCTTTTCTTATGTTCTACATTGCCTGCCAAATACTGCTCAGGTATTTCTAGTAAATTCCATAGCCATGTTGGTCTATTGCAACATCAAGAACAGAGTATTTTATGGAAGCTTAAGTCCTAGAAGATTTATTACGGTATAAGTTTGTGAACCAGGTGCATAAAGTGAAGTTTTGTCCTCAGTTGGCATATTTATATTAATTGGTTCATAGTAGAAAGTATTATACACAGGTGACCAAAAGAGCATGAAATTGAACAGATACAGCAAATGAAATTTCTATGCCAAGATCTAATATATGCAAGATAAGACATGGATCTTTCACAAGAGTAGTAATTTGTGACAATATAGCCTTCCTAGCTTTGCGATGCCAATTTAACACTTTGAATAGAATCAAACTTGAGAATAAATTCTAGTTTAACAGTATTCTGCTGAACTACCTTTCATCTGCTTTGTTATTGATAACGAAAAAGTGGCTATCAAGTCAGCAGCCAAATGTCCTGGAAGATGTTCTTGGCTGGTTTTGGAATGTTACCATTTTTATGTCTGAGTTGTTTCCATTCATCACTTTGCATATTATTATTTGGTCTTATGAAGACAGCAGAAGGGCATTGTTGGCAAGTGATGATCTATATCACACTGGAGGATGAGATGGTGAATGAACCCCAGATGGTAAGGCTGATGTCATTAGATTCTATAACAACGTTGCTTATTAAGTGGTTAGAGTTAGAGTGAGCATCTGAATTTGTTGCAGGGCCTAGACCCTGGATTCAGATCGATCTTAGATAGGGGTCCCAGGTCCCTCTTTGCCACAGGTGGGAGCCTAAGGAGGGCAGGGTTTGGGGAGGGGAGGGACTTCAGTGCCATAGAGTTCAATGGCCAAAGTGGCCATTTTCTCCGGGTGAACTGATCTCTATCGGCTGAAGATCAATTGTAATAACAAAAGATCTCCGGCTCTAAAACCTGGAGGTTTTAGCAAAAACAACCTATTATAGTATAAATCAAATTGCAAAATCTAAGTTGCAAGCTCTGTTGTTACTACCCTCCTGGACAGACCTAAGGAGGAAAAAAATCTCAGTTCAGTAGTTTTAAGATTTGTCTAATATAAATCCTTCATATTTTAGTCCCTGTCAAAGGAACTGGAACATACAGGACTTGGCAGCAGACAGGGGACTGTGTAGTACGCTCTGGGAGCTATCTAGAAGCACATATAGAATAGATGTCTATGAGTTTCTACTAGAAGGTGATGCTTGTATGTCATGTAGTAACAAATCATGAGCACTAGGTGGCATCAGAAGAGAATTCTTAGTGGTTTGGGGGGCTGTGAATGTGCACACAAGACTGCTCATCCCTGCTTATACTGATGATTGTGTAGACTAGGCTAATATTCCTAAAGGATCACCTTTAGCATAAGATCATCTATTATCTCTAAAGTCAATCAGAATTCTCAAAAGTGCCCAAATAGATGAGTAGGGAGAGAAGAGGCATCCAATTCATAATTCATCTGGGGGTGGGGATCCAATCTGGATTCAGAATTGTGCTACTCCTCCAGTGACTCTTCTGAGGATTATGAATAATTGAAGACACCCTCTTTCTCCAACTATTAATAGTAGCTATTTTATACACTACTCGTCCATTAACATTAAAGCGTATATTTGTTTTCTCCTTATCCACTTATACTTCTTCTCCTATGTGTGTTATGTTTCTCTCATTCTGAGGAAGAAGAGAACTATCTAGTAAAAAAAATGTTAAAAATCCATTTTCATCTAACATCAAAAATAGTTCGGCAAAAACCTTTATTTTATTTATTTTTTTGAATCCAGAGGGCTGAATAATATAATTCAGTAAACTAAGTGCTTCAGTTCAAAGTCCAGCCCCTTTATAAATGAAGTTTATGAATGCTCTTTAGTCGTGGAAAAATTAATACTTTAAAAATGGAGTCTGTCGTACTTTCAGAATTTTAGAACCGTTTACAGAATAGTCAAAACAACTGAAATACAGGAATTACCAAAAGACTTACAAGATAAAACTTTAAAGGGATAAACATATTTTAATAC
Organism: Euleptes europaea; assembly: GCF_029931775.1. Classification (NCBI taxonomy): domain Eukaryota; kingdom Metazoa; phylum Chordata; class Lepidosauria; order Squamata; family Sphaerodactylidae; genus Euleptes; species Euleptes europaea. Next base: position 25,587,316 of record NC_079318.1, read on the forward strand.
AAAATTTGGCAGCAGCATGGAGTTTTAGAAAGAATGATACTTCAGTGTGATTCATTCCTGCTGTCATGCCTGCTGTCACTAAAAGTACCATTGCTAAGCCTACACTTGCTCTCTTTTGGGTTTGTTGCCCCAATCCAACACTTAGCTATAGCCTCAATAGTTCACAGTAGTACCTTTGCATCACCAAGCATGCACATCACTTGTAGTGAAATGCCTTATACCCTAGAACGTATCACAAATTTTACTCTGCACTCTATACAGGCTCAGTGTAACATACTTTTTGCTGGCTTGCAAGGAGGGGAAAAGGAGGAGATCTTTCAGCAATGTTCAATATGGTTGATTACGATCTGTTAATCCACCGCCTCACCAACCCTGGCCAGTGATCCATGCCACTGTCACCTCCAGACTGGATTACTGTAACTCACTCTACATAGGACTGCTCTTGGGACTGCTCCGGAAGCTCCAGCTAGTACAGAATGCAGCTGTGTGCATCTTAACTAGGACCCTTAGAGAGCCTCTATACTCCGGCAGCTGCACTGGCTGCAGGTTGGCTTCCGGATTAGGTTCAAGGTGTTGGTTTTAATTTTTAAAGCCCTGGGTCTAGGACGCTCACACCTGTGGGATGTCCTCTCCTGCTATGTTCCCGCAAGGATGCTGTGCTCTAGCTCCCAAAATCTACTGAAGGACTCTGGCCCAAGAGCAGTCCACTTACCCTCAACCAGAGCCAGGGCCTTTTCAGTAGTGGCCCCAGCCTGGTGGAACTCTATATCAGAGGAGACCAGGGCCCTGCGGGACCTCACCTAGTTCTGCAAAGTATACTGGCCACCAGACAGAACCTCCCTCTCTGTACTCCCATTGCCCTCCCTGTTGTTAGTGTATGGCTGTGGGCCAATTAAGGCTGGGTAAGGTAACAATGGGATTTTAGTGCACTCTCTATGGTTGACTACTGACTGGTTTTAAATTCTATATTTGGATTTTATAGCATATATTCTGTTTTAATTTATTGTTGCTAGCTGCCCCGAGCCCCTCTTAGGCAAGGAGGGGATATAAGTAAAAATATAAATAAATAAATGTCCCAGAGCACAAAGGGAAGTCATTGCTTAGTAGTCACCATTTTCTCTCAGCCATTTTTACACAATAAGGAAAAGGAGGGAATCCATATTGTCCAAGAGGCAGCCGTGACTACATGTTGCTGAAATCAGAAAGGGGGAAATCCCACATGCTGAACAAGGCAACGGATCATTTCTAAATGCTTGCAACTTCAAGAATTAAACTACCTATTCTTATTTTCCATCCATAGAGATATGTAAGATTCATGGTCAGAGGGTTGGGTTAATATCACCCTTTCTTTGATCCTTGTTAAACTTGGTGTGTTTACAGAATATGTGTTTGCCTTTTGTTTTCCTAATAAATTTCCTTTCATTTTAAATTCAGTCAATCTGATATTTGTGACCCATGTTTGGTTCCTGTTTTGATCCATGCAAACCAAAAGGGAAGAGTGGGGAAAGGGCAGCAGATACGCTCATCCCCTGGAATGCTCAGTCAGGTCCCCATGGCAACAGATACTGAAGCCTAGCAGATGCAGCCAGTGAGCGGAGCCTGCAAGGGCCAAATTGCAGAGGGAACATATGTGTACAGAGTTCATAGGCTAATTCCCTTAAATTACTGACTTGTAGGTCTTGGTGATGCTCCTGTGTGGGTAGAAGCAGGTGCTCTTGAAGCCATTTCCTCACACCATGAATCACAGCCATTCTTGTTACTGCTGGGTCCAGCCCTGTAGGCAGATTCAGGCAAAGATTGATGGAGTTCAGTTTTCAAGATATTAGTGTTCGGTTTTGTTTTTTGAGCCACAATGCAGCAGAATGTTTTCTGGCCCATGAACGCACTAGCCAATTACCTCTTCTGAACAGCGCGTCCACCACTGAAGAATCCACGTCGAATTAACTTTCCTGTCCCCACCGCGCCGCCCTAATCTGGCGCATTCAATAAAAACCGAATGTTTCCCCTTCGCACCAAACAAATTAATGTGAACAAACCAAAAAAGAAGTGGGGGCCACCAATTCCGCCATCACGGCCCTGGCCTTGCTTTAATGTAGACGCATGCGCGACAGCGTTGCCGCGGAATCGTGATGTACAGATATGATTGGACCACTTCATATTTGAATTTGGGGGACGCATCGGCGCCACTTTCTTGGAGACGTTTGTGTTCAAAAGTAGCGTGAAGTGAAGTTCTCGAGATGGATTCCAGCAGCCTTCTCGCGTCCCTGCAGATTACGCTACTGATGTGGCATGCTCTCAATTCTATCATTCAGATATTCAGGCGAAGAGCGATGGCGAGAGAAAGGGCTCTTCGACGGGTGATCAATGCTAGACCGAGGCGTCATCGTCAGGCGGTCTGTGTGTTCCATGGCATCCGACGCCCGTTACTTGAACGACGACGCGCCAACTGGTATGGTCTCGCCTGCAGTCCTGTGTCGCCACGATACTGGGTCTATCCGAAGACCACCGACTGGTGGGATAACTACGTAAATGGACTTTGGGGCCCCGAGCAGTGGCTGGCAAACTTTAGAATGACCAGCGGCACCTTTTTCGAGCTCGTCGAGGTACTTCGGCCGCACATTCAGAGGAGAAGCACCAGGATAAGAGAGGCGATCCCGGTCGAGAAGAGAGTGGGGATCAGGCTATGGTACCTGGCCAACACTGTTACATATAGACTCGTCACACAGCAGTTTGGGGTTGGGGTGGCCTCAGTCGCAGAGATTGTGCTAGAGGTCTGATTTGCGATTGAGATCGAGCTGTATGGGAAGGTGGTCTGCCTGGGACCCAACGTTGCGAAGGTATTCATGACTTAGAATCTTCTCTAGCGTTGTGTGCTTGGTGAGTCTGGCTTTGGAGAAGTCATCTGGTGCATGGTAACGTTGTGGTCGCGCGTTCAGACCACAAGGCTAAAAAAGTACAAGCTAAACAAAGAGGTGACAGTTGAGGTCACCTTAGCCGAAAGATGCACCAGCACATACCTAACAATGGAGACCTCAGGTGATGGGTTGCAATGGGGCAGCTTAACTTTTTTCCACAGGTTTGACACCCATTTTATGGGGCCACCCCTTCAATCACGACGTAGTCCCACACGCCACTGTCCCAGGTCACATTTCAGGCTTAATGTTTCAGTTGTCCGCTGCACCACGGTACTCTTGCTCTCGTGTGCTTTCTTTCTGATCAGTGCCATTTGCCAAGGATGGGCCATTGACTGTCAACTGGCCCTGTCTCGATGGACATTCATGCTTGTTTCCACCTTCCCACTATTCTGGAAACATTTGGTTGTTCTGACACCTTAATTTTCCTTTTTATCTCTCCTCCCCCAGATTATGGATGGTTTCCGAAACTTGGGATTTCCGCACTGCTTTGGGGGCGTTGATGGAACACACATAGAGATTAGGTCGCCCGGGGGGAGACTGAACGAGTACGTTAACAGGAAAAACTTTCCCTCGGTGCTGCTGATGGCCACGGTGGATCACACAGGACGTTTCATCGACTTGGAGGTCGGATATAGTGGTAAAAACCATGACGCGTTCCCCTTTGCCCACTCCAACATGTGTGCTGCGATGGACGAGGGAGCCTATGTTCCTGTAACCCTTGTCTAATTTTGGACGGTGTGGCCGTGCCCCTGCTGGTAATTGGGGATGGTGCTTTCCCGATGAGGAAGTGGCTGATGAAGCCCTATGCTCCCTGCGCCAACGGTAGACAGAGAATCTTTAATGATCTACTCAGCCGTGCTAGGAATGTAGTTGAGTGTGCCTTTGGCCGGTTAAAGGCCCGATGGAGATGTCTGGGCGGCTGGCTGGCCGTTCTTGAAGAGAACACCACGCCCGTGATAACAGCGTGTGTGATCTTACATAACATCTGTGAAGAGAGGGGACACTCCATTGTCAATTCAGGGAAAGAGAGAGCGGTGCGCCTTTCCCGCATTCCACCGGCTGAGTCCGTGGAGGTCCACCTTGAACAGCCATGGCGCTATAATCCTCGAGACACCCACAATCGCTGTGAGGGGGCTGCCGTTAGGGATGTCCTCGCGAGGTGCAAGGAGGAAGGCACATTATAAGGGCTTTGTGCCGTGGATGATGTGTCGATCTGGCCAAACATGTTAATCAATGACACAGCCAGCTAAGTTATTGTCTGAGTTATTGTTCAGATTGGGAACAAACAAGGATTGTGATGGCCACAAGTTTAGATGGGTGTCAGTTTCCAGGAGAACAGAGAAGAAAGGCTATTGCCTTCATGCCATCGTTCTTGCTTTCCTGGAAGTAGCTGGTTGGCTACCACAGAAAATTATATGGTCTTTTGGCCTGATCCAGCCAGGCTGTTCTTATGTTCTTACATACCGGTGTGTGTGTGTGGGGGGGAATATGAAACCAGATGATAATTCTTTTTGAAAGGCAAGAGGCAGAGTCTATGCCAAACTTTTGTTAAACGACATGTCTCAAAGTTCCAGGTTTCAAGCTGAAGGATGATTTAATGCTGTACTGCTCCTTAGCATCCAAAACGCACTGCTGAACCTGGTAATTTATCATCGTTTATTGTTTATTTAAGAATCTATTATCTGGACAGCCCAGCTATAAAAAGGCAGAGTGACTATTACAATACCTATGTGATTTCCTTGTTTTGTGAATTGCATATTACATACGGTGACTGGATCGTTCATTGGTGCGTGAATATTGTAAGACACATTTATTTCGGCTGATTTGGGTGCTTCACAAAATCTGCTCTAAAGATGTGAGCCATTGTCAGCCTTAATTAGAAACTACATGTCTACTCTGCAGTCTTAACAGTTCCCCTGTGGTCTTGGCATGGGACACCACACACTCTTCTTAGTGTATATGTGATCTCTCCTATTATCATTTCACCAGCTAATGGCCAGCATTAAGGTAAAGGTCCCCTGTGCAAGCACCGGGTCATTCTCACCCATGGGTTGACGTCACATCCCGACGTTTACTAGGCAGACTTTTGTTTTACGGGGTGGTTTGCCAGTGCCTCCCCCCCGTCGTCTACACTTTACCCCCAGTAGCAAGCTGGATACTCATTTTACCGACCTCGGAAGGATGGAAGGCTGAGTCAACCTTGACCCGGCTACCTGAAACTGACTTGTCGGGATCGAACTCAGGTCGTGAGCAGAGTTTGGACTGCAGTACTGCAGCTTACCCCTTAATCCCACAGGTTCTCACAATAAGTAATAAATACACACAGGAGCTCCCTGGATGATTGTTTTGTGCACTGGAATAAATCTGTGCATAGTCAGCACTTGGATTACTGCAACAGCTCACACCTATTATTTTCTTTTTTGTAAATCATCTCTAGGAAGCCTTTTAAAGGTAAAGGTAGTCCCCTGTGCAAGCACAGGGTCATTACTGACCCATGGGGTGACGTCACATCCCAACGTTTACTAGGCAGACTATGTTTACAGGGTGGTTTGCCATTGCCTTCCTCAGTCATCTACACTTTACCCCCAGCAAGCTGGGTACTCATTTTGCCGACCTCGGAAGGATGGAAGGCTGAGTCAACCTTGACCCAGCTACCTGAAACTGACTTCCGTCGGGATCGAACTCAGGTCGTGAGCAGAGCTTGGACTGCAGTACTGCAACTGACCCCTTAATTCCACTGATTTCATTGCAGGAGTAAAAGCCATCACACTCAACCTGGAATAATTTGGGGGTGCTCAGCTTTGTTTTGTCCATGGTTGTAATTAAATACTCAGGTTAGTAAACCTGGGCACATATCAATGGTGTACATGAGGATACTGGGAGCGATGTGGGCAGAATGCTAAATGCAGGTCATGGCAAAACTATTGTCTCTTCACTCGGTTGTGCATGTGTAAATCTGTATGCTGAGTATACAAAACAGTCACATTCAGAGCCAGAGTCCATCTCATACTGGTAGTGTACCATCTTGTACTGTCTATTCTGCTGTCTATTTTGACAGGCCAGAAGTTTCCCAGGCAGGGGGTTGGTCCCAGCTCTACTACTGGAGATCTTTTACCTGAATGTGGAGAAACGAACCTGACAAACGGCATGATTGGTGACTGAATTATGGGCTCTCCCACTTGGCAATCGACCCTTTCACTTCTGTTCGGGATAAAACTATGATTCTCAGAACTCATCCAGTTCTCTGCCTTGCCAAAAATAATATTTAGGGTTTTATCAGTGCTGCGGTAACTGTCCTCTTGAATAATCAGGCACTAATTTGGTTTAAAAAAATAACTATTTTAATAAAAAGCTGCTGGTGGGAATGCTTTCATAGAAGAGGTATCCCTTTTTCACTCAAACATAAGAGAAATGCTTCATCTTAAACAGTGCCTGCTGTAACATGTAAGTGCATTTAACTAAAACCAAAGAAAGAATGCTTCCCCCCCTTTCAGAAATACCCCTGTTAATTTTTATGCCCACATGGATTTAATTGATTGATCATTCTGGCTGGTCCTTATGCAGATAACGAAAGCTGCAAAAACAGACTACCTACATACAAGGTAGGGGAATCTGCCTACTTATGGGACTCATCAGGTATGCAAGACAAATATGATTTTGTAAACAAATCTTTGTAAATAAATATTTAGGAAAAAGGAGGACTCCCCCCAAAAAATAGCATGATGTGCACTGAATATACTCAAAAAGGGATGGACTGTTGAGAGTCTGCCTGTTCTACAGTGCAGCATAATGAGTGGAAGAACAAACCATATTACTTGAGACTACAGGTGAAGGATCACTTATTTCAAAGTTCCCCTACATTAATAATGTCCTGCAACTGGAAAGCTAGTACAGCATGCCAAGGGCTAGCCTAGAATGTTTCTCCCTAATGTGCTATTTTCTTTTATTTATACCAGGAAGTATTTACAAGGGCACCATTAAAAAATGTGACTCGCTCCACATGCAGACGGAAGTGGTATTGCTCGGTCTACCACCCTCAAAACTCTACTTCTTCATGGTACTGCATCTGCAGACCAAGTCTCAGTTAAAGATAGAAAGGGAGGAAAGGAAATCAGTATCAAAACTAACAAAGTGTTAGAGGTGCTAATTTGTGGAAATGGGGGGGATGCTTCCCAATTGTTCCCCCTCTCCTATAGTTCCTTGTGGGCTACCAGCTTGTCAAAACTATTACTAATGAACTAAGATTTCTTTTAACACAAGATTTCTTTAACTAGGTGACAGTCATATTTAAAAGCCACCTGGTACTTGTAACATTGTGTTGCCACTACTTCATTACATACAGAAATGAAGAAACTGGTTTTTATGGGTTTGGAGCACCTGTAGGCTTCCCTGAAAATCTTTGCAATTTGCAGGTGCACAACATTTAAGAAGACGTTCGCCAGGTGAGACAAGCCATCAAACTCTAGGCTTTAGAACATCCACAAAACAGCCAAAGAAGTTCAAGCTTTATTAACACCCAAGATCTGAAATGTGGAATTTCAAAGAAAAACAACAACAATCTATGGAGTTTCAAAACCTGTGTAGCAGCCAAAAGAAAAGTTATTGTAACACTTCATTTATTTAGAAGTTAAGGGTATTTTTTTTTAAGTTAGCAGAAACAAAGGACGAGAAATGAACTTGTATAGTTTATTTTGCTTCACTTGTGTGCCTTCATTCTTCCAACTGGATCAGAGCAGTAGTCTAACCTCCCAACCAACTTGTGATATAATACTAGAAAGCGGGGTCATCTGCTGAAGCTGGAGGGTGAGATTCAAAACAGATAAAAGGAAGTATTTTTTCACACAACGCATAGTTAAATTGTGGAACTCCCTGCCCCAGGATGTGGTGATGGCTGCCAGCTTGGAGGGCTTTAAGAGGAGAGCGGACATATTCTTGGAGGAAAGGGGTATTCATGGCTATTAGTTAGCATGGATACTAGTCATGTTGCATACCTATTCTCTCTAGTATCAGAGGAGCATGCCTATTATATTGGGTGCGGTAGAACACAGGCAGGATGGTGCTGCTACAGTCGTCTTGTTTGTGGCTTCCTAGAGGCACCTGGTTGGCCACTGTGTGAACAGACTGCTGGACTTGATGGGCCTTGGTCTGATCCAGCAGGGCCTTTCTTATGTTCTTATGAGGTAGTTTAAGCTGTGATGGAGTAATTTGCCAAGAGCTACCCCATAAGCTACATAGGTAGGGATTCACATTCATATCCAACTCAGTTCACTGATGTGAGTTGTGGAAAGCTAGATTGGTTACAGTCTGGACAGTAATTAGTCCAGCTTCATACAGCTCACATCAGTAATATTTTACACAGCAGTAATTTGCCATATCAACACAATTTTTAGCACCTGCAAACAGGATGTAGGGCAGACACCTGTTTGAGAACCCAAAGGAATAAACAGTGAAGCCATGCAATTGTCCATGTTTCTGTGGAACGTGTTGCCTACTAGTTTACATATGTGTGTTTCACTTGTACATTTTAAGCTATTTATTATTGCCCAGGCAAATCAAGAAATGCATTTGCTCCATAATATATTAATTGGCCCCCGTGCAATCTAATAAACCATTGATATTGTAATGTTTAAAAACCTGTAGCAGAATCAGGAAAGGCATTTTTTAGTTCTCCCCACAGGTCATTCTACACTTTTTGGCCAGTTGGGAACTAGGACTTTGTTCTTCCTTTCCCCCTTCCTACCTAATTTCAGAATTCAGTGTTGATGCTAGTAGAGATTGCCTGGAAAGCCTGTTTTGTATGATTTATTATGAGTGCTATGTTGATTGAAGGTTGTGGTTGTGCAATCTCATCAAGAGACCCAGCTTTAGAAGCTCATTTTTGGCTTGTGTGGAATTGCTGAGATCAACAAAAGTGTGACTTTTATGCAGAATACTTATAAGGCATTTTGTAAACCACCATAGTTTCCTAGCACAAACAAGGTTTTTGCAGAGTTGGAAAGAGCTGTATATCATCTAGGCTATTTCCATATTCCTTTGGAGGGAGGAAGAGACTGGAAGTAATCTTCCACGCTGAGGAGCTCACACAGCCAAAACGCAGTTACTTACTGAAATATGATATGTAATCATATGTGCATGCTCACCACCTGATAAGTACATCATCAAGTGATGACTTGCATGTGCAAATGTGACATCACAGATGGAGCTTGTAGATGGTTTCACATGAAATACAATGCCTTATAACAGAATTGGTTTACAAATGAAAGCCCGGTTCAGATATTCTAAAGCCACCCATTATGAGTGTCCCTGTGGAGGAAATAACATCTGACATGTATAAACCAGTCCTGCCTCTTTTTTCCAAAAAGAAATGCCTTTCAGACACATGGACATACTTGCAAAATAATATACAGTTCGATATCTACTTCGTTTGTTCAGCCTGTCAAGCATCTTCAGGATAAATGGGGGTGGAACAGAGAAATATTTCAGGGCCGTTTAGAATTACAATCCTTTTAGAAGGTCATCTGCTCCAGTCTCAATCTTAACCAATGTGATTCAAATCTTCCTGAATTTCTATGGCTTGTGCCCTTTGGCAGAACTAGTGGATGCTGCTGCCAATCCAGAACAACATCAAGCATGTTAATGAGGCATCTTGGCATTTTTATTTGTTCAACAGGCAAGAAGATCCATTCAGTGATAACTTTTTTTTTAGAAAGTATAATCAAGTGTTTTTCAAATTTAACTGAAGAAACAAATGATGCAAGGATTAGTTCTGCAGTGGGTCTATTTCTGCTTGGCAACAGCTGCTCACAAGATTGTGCAGAAGCCCCACTGAGCTCCTGAGCTAAGTATGGTCAGGATTGCAACCTAATAATATTCTTCAGGTTATTTCTAGGAAGGCATATATAACGTTTTTAAGACTCAGACACCGAAGAATAGGCAGCCCAGATTTCATTAATGCAAAAGCCCTATCATTGCATAAAGGACATTATAATGACCTGAAAAAATAATGAAAGCTGGATCTCCAGCAACCACGTTAATTCAAAAAAAAAGCGCACACACACACACACCTTTGACCTGTATCCAACCACATTCCAAAGACTTATGGGCACTTAAGTTTTCTTAAGAGGGGATGGTGATTTCTGCCAGTTTTTGCCTTCCACTGTAAAGGTCCACTAATCCCCCACCACAGAACAAAATTTGGGAAGTTCAGTGGACTGCAATGTGTGTGTGTGGGCGGGGAGCAAATTGGCAGAAATCACTGCTTCTCCTTTTTAAATAAAGCTTAAGGACACAAGTTTTCCTAACTGCATGGTTGAATACATGCTGCTATTTGTGCATAAAGTGCCATCAAGTCTCAGCTGACTTATGGCGACCCAGTAAGGGGTTTCCAAGGCAAGGGAGAAGCAGAGGTGGTTTGCCATCGCCTTCCTCTAAAGAGTCTGCCATGGAGATCTCCCTTCCAAGTACTGACGCTGCTTAGCTTCTGAGATCTGACGAGATGGGGCTATACCATGCCACTTTCCCTCCCAGATGCCACTGTAAGTAACATTTATTTTTAATTCTTCCAAAAAATGACAAGGTAGAAAAACTATATTACTTGTGAAAAGACAAATTGTTCTGATATGTAACGTACCACCTCCATGTAACTGACATTTTCCATAATAAATGTACATGGAACCACTGGAAGAAGAATTTCAGTGCAATCGTAGGAAGACAATACTGTGTGTTGGTAACATCACCTGAGGTTTCCTAGTTTAAGAAAGAAATGATAAGAGGAAGAAGAATGTGCCGTCCAGTCGCAACCAAATCATGGCAACCTCAATCATCTGGGGTACAAGATAAGAGATGAGCAGAGATGGTTCACCATTGCCTTCCTCCACACAGCAACCCCAATCTTCCCTGGTAGTCTCCCCCATGTATTTCCTGTGCCTCATCCCCCCCAAAAAAGGCCTTGCAAATAAAACAGCTATATGAAAGGCAATTACAACACATGCAGCCTTTCCTATGTAGTGATGAGGAAAGTCTCCTGCGGAAATTTCATCTGCCATATGGCTGAAGGAACATGAACCCTACCAGAAAGAAAGGCAGTCGTTTTATGGAGATGCCATCATAATAGATTCAGCTGTTTTGACAGGTTTACCTGCACTTCTATGATTAGGATCTTTCTCAGGAGGATTCATTCATGTATTTCAGACAGCTGAGTACTTTCAACCAACTGCTATCTTCCTTCCTTTAAAGAAATATCAGACAATCCTCCACTTTAGTAGTTAATAAAGTAATTGGAGTCACTGTTCAGTGTCTGCAATAGGCAAAATTTAGCAAGCAGCAGGATGTATGTGCCTTAGGGAGTCAAGCCTATGTACCTCCAAAAATTTGGAACTAGAAACTTCCCAATTAACCAAATCCTTTAACAGAGTGATTGATTTTACATGAAAATGTCTGCCCATTATAAAAAAGATAACCTTTCATTAGAACACCATCTGTTGCTGGCAGTGTTCAAACTTTTGCTGGGTACCCAAGGTTGGGTGAAAAGAAAATATATATAAGTCTTTGTATAAATACTGAAAGTATAATTTATTAGAAGCGCTATATAAAAGTTAAAATTATTTAAAAGCATTAAAATAGCACAATGGCATTTCCTGAGGTTGATAACTGTAACCACATACCAAACGCATTTTGGCCTATGGGGCCTTCATCAGTGGTTAATTAAAACCCTTTGTTAAACCTGCACAGATTTACAGAAATACATTAATGGATACAAATACAAACAGTTCAAACCCAACCAGGCATGTGTATATGTTGTAAATTCTATACCCAATTACTCAAACATCTGGTATAATAGGTTCTTGTAATACTGGTTAGTAGAAGTCTCTCAAATACCAGGTGTACAGGTATCAACCTAATAAAGCAGTGCTTCACCCAACCTTGGGTACCCAGCTTTTGTTTTTAGGTTGGGTTTTATTCCCCTACTTTTTTTCTTCCACTAGTGTTCAAACTTTGGCCAGATTTATACAGAATTGTTTGTGAGGCAGGATCGAACATGGAATATTCTCAGCCATGCATCTCTGAAACTATGGGTCAAACCAATATTGGCTGAGTGGCAATATCTCTTCAGCCTTCATTTAGGGGTATTCCCAGCCTGAAGTCCTTTTTGACCAGAGGCTCCGGGAACTGTGCCTGAGAACATGTATGTGCAAAGCATACATTCTTCCACAGAGCTGAGGGCTTTTTTAAAATTTTCATGTTGTGTTTTGTGTTATTTTTATGCATTATTTTTTTTTTGCTTTAGATTAGGTTGAAAGACAGTCCTATAGACAGCTAGAGTATTCGGTACTGCTGGCCTTGTACTCTCAAATGTTATGTGTCAGGCTGGCACAAAATGATTGTTAAGAGTAAGAATACTGGCAATCAGTAACATTTACTGCTATAAAACTTCCGTGGAATTCGATTGATTGGAAATAAGTTGCTACTCCACCTTCATTAAGGTTACAGAGGAGGGGCACGCCGCTCGGTGACTTGGTGGCATGCTTCTATATTTATCACCTTCAATTAAAGGGCCTCAGAAAGAAAAGCCTTGAAAGACTCCTGCCTGGGGCCCAGGCAGCGTAATGCAAATTAATATAGTATGCGGCATATGAACTGTGTGGCAGAACTCAATGGGAATATTGCAGAGGAACTTGAGGAGCCAGATGTTAAAGGTTGTGATGCTATTCACATTTGCTTGGAATGAGAACCATTGAAATCAGTAGCATGGACTTTTAAGTGAACCGGTATATGATCGGGCTGCATTTCTAAATATATGTTGTCAGGGTGCTTTCCACATGGGGACAGGCTTGTGTAATTATCTCATTGCTGCTGCCAATACAACCTAGCAGGAAGGGGGCTTCTACACATCGGTTTTCCCTGAGGATTTCCTACCCCAGTCCCCTGTCAGTAGCCATCCCCCCCCACCTCACACCACCAGGGCCAGCATCTGAATGCCATTATATTATAATAATGTTATAACTATCTCTGTATCAGGTTGTCTGAATTCTCAGCTTTCATTCTTTTAAAAGCTGTAGCTCTTTCCCTTTATACATCCACAATGAATAGGGCTAGATAGGGCTAGATATTTACTTTTTAAAAAAAATCTGGGAACTGAAAGAACCTGATACACAGATAGTTATATTGTTGTGACGATAGTGAATTGCTGACTAAACAAAAAACAAAAAAAGCCCTCTTGGTGCAGGGGGGGAAATGGCCACTGCAGGTAAAGCCTAGTCTAAACACATTTAAATTACCATTTGCCTTATGCCAACTATATTATCAGCCTCTGGGCTGATTAGTTTCTTTGGTGGACAGAGACTTATATCCTGGGAACACATTGACAAAGTAAACATAGGTGAAATGCTGTAAAACAGGTAATAATATGTAAGAATGTATTACAGTGCCCCTTTCAAGAACAGCTTCTTATTGAGCAACTTCCTTTCGGAAATATTTTCAGATGATAATCCGTTGCTGAGCAAACATACTTGAATATTGTTTTCTCATGATGCATTAACAGTTCTTTATAACCACTTATTTTGCACACACCAAGGGGAAAAAATAAATAAAAGAAAACACCAGTCTGAGAATCAGCTTGCGGTCCCAAGAATATCCATTTGGATCTGACACCTTCCATTAGATGGTCTTATCACCATACCGATCACCAGTCATTGAACTAGCTTCTATTCATGTTATACTTCCACACTCCCCACAAGATGAAGATACTGCCCAGTGCCTCTTTGATTCTTGTAAACCACATGTGGAAGAAGCCTCTGGCTATGGAAATAATATAAAGTTATTTCAACCCTTCTCCTGAACTTGGCAAGATTATTACTTCCTAGTGTTTCTCCAAGAGGATTGGTTTTTGGAGTGAATGCAATGAATGACTTGCAGGTGGCAGATCTTTCCAAATGTAACATGTAGAATTACATCCTAAATTGCTTCTGCTAGAGTTCAAATGAGAGATTAAACTACAAACCAACAGGCAAACAGAGAATTACTAACTTGAATTAACACAGTGCCTCAAATTTTTACAGAGATCTTAGGCAGAGAGGAAGAATGATATGCAAAGCAGAGGCTCTTCTGCTGAGCCATGCCCCCTTCCAATGTATTGGGTTCCCACAGGGTCTCCATTTGAAGCATTGTCTAGCTTTAGCCAAGTTTTTGAATCATGTACTTCTATACTTTGGACAAGAAGAAGCTGCCCTTCTAATATATCACACATCCCATCTGGGATATGATACATGTACGAATCTTGTTTGCTTTCAGTTCAGGACTCAGTCAATTTTGCCTTTTTGCTGGGTTGTTGAAAGAACAACAACCTGATAGGGAGCTTGCAGGCTGAATGCAAATACATGTTAGAAGTTGCTTTAAATCAAACACGAAATGTGACTGGTCTCTTGTTTGCTATCGATTTATGTGCCTAGCACCTTTAATGGACATGGTGCATTACCAAACAACAAAAGTAAAAAAAGCCAGACACAGGAGAAAGCTTCAGTACTCTTGTATATGTGTATATTGATGAGGACAGAATTTCAGTGAGTGGTGCATTTCTTAACACCACACTGTTTTTTTAACTATTAGGATTAGGGTTGAAGAGCAGTGAATTTGTCTCAAGTATAGCACCAACTCTATGCTAGCCTCTTTACGCCCAAGTTTCAGATAGCTACTGGCATGGAATTCCAGAGGTGCTGTATTTGATGTGTAGATTGGTGTCTGAGAGGAGAGAGAGGGAGAGAGACAGGGAGAAGAATTTTGCTTTAGAAGTATTCTCATTAAAGAAAACTCCCTCTGTTGATACAGTATAAACGGATAGTTCTAGGCTTCCTTGCCTCCACCAGGTCTGCGTCTTTCTAGAGTTATTGATTCCTGAGCAGCTGGGGACATTAATCGACAGAGGACCCCAGGGACTGCACTGGTATCAAGCACACAGAATGCAAGCAACTGGTTCAGACCTTAGCCTGCTACTTGCTCTGCATACGGTCTTACTTGCCTACAGTATTTTAAGGGTCCTTGATTGGAATGTGCCTCAGATTATTCAGGGAATCCTGGTTGGCTACAGCCTGCTACAAGTTCTCCTTGAGCTTACTGCCAGGGACACTCAGGGTAGCTTTTGAGTAATATGTTGCATCATTCCTACATGGTTAGTGGAGTGGGACCTTGCAAGACCCTGTAAAATATACTCGTTTTTTTTTTTTTTTGGTTCAGAGTCCCTAAGGCAGCTGCCTCGCCCCAGCCTTACCAACCCGTGACGCTGCCCCGGGCTTTGTCTTCATCCAGTGTCAAGCACTGGAGAAGACAGACAAATCCCAAGGTCAGGGGAAGGAGCTATCATCTCCCATTTGGATTTTCAAAACTCTGACAGGTGAAGGACAAAATCCTCGGAAGCATTATTTCTATTCACTCTTTTTTGCAGTTCCTTTTCCACTCCGTGTGTTTATGTGTATTATTTTAAGTGAAACATGCTTCGGATCCCTGTTGGCTACAACAAACCCTCGGGTGGCAAACAATGCAATCCTTAATGTGTGCTACTCGGAAAAGACTAAAGTTTAATGAAATATATTCTGCAGTAAGAGTTCTTACGATTCCAACCTCAGCTGCTAAGGAGCTGAATCTGTGTCGTTTGAGCTCGTTCATACTGTACTTGGTTGGAGTGGTGTTTAGGCTTTCTAATACCATTTCTGCACGGGAGGTTTTGCCTTGGATCTGCCGCTCTCTAGATGCACATTTCCCCCCATCTGAATTCTCAAAAACTCTGCACGGGGGCTTATTTTTGAGTTTTGAGAAGTCAGATGGGGAAAATGTGCATCTAGAGAGCGGCAGATCCAAGGCAAAACCTCCCGTGCCTAAATGTCCTTTAGAACACGTAGTAGAAAAGGGCAAGAGTCCAGTAGCACCTTAAAGACTAACAAAAATATTAGTCTTGAAGGTGCTCCTGGACTCTTGCCCTTTTCGACTACTGCAGGCAGACTAACGCGGCTACCCACTGTGCATTATCTTTATAACACGCTTTTTTGATGAATGCAAAAAGACGCCTCGCGCTGGACATCACAAGCAGGACAACTCCTCCCGCTGACTTCCCACCTCCCCCTTTCCGACCCCTAGTTGCCCCCCCCTCCCCCTTAGACGCACTGACCGGTGCGGAGGAAGCCCTTTCTCCACGGGCTCCCCCTGTCGGTCACCGCACCCACCGCACTGCCAGGAGGGACGCTCAAGGAGCGGGCTCCCCCTACGGGCAGAGAAGGGAAGGACGCCCTTTCCCGGGGAGCGGGCTACAGAGCGCGGCCGCTTGCGAAGGGGCGACCAGCGTCTCTGTCTCTCCTCCTCCGCTCCGCTGCTGCACACGGAGCAGGAGCGGCAGCCGGTGGCAGCCCGGAGCCCACAGCTCGCCTGCGCCGAGGACCGAGGGGGAGACTCCCATGCAGCGGCGGCGGCGGCGCTTCTCCGGCCGCTCCAAACTCCGCGCCTCGCTCCCCGGCTCTCCTCTCCTCTCCTTCCCCGCGCCGCGCCGGCCAGCCCGGGGCGGCCGCGCCTCTCGCGAAGCCTGGGAGCCCCGACGCCCCCGCTGCTCTTCCCCATGGGGATCCGGGAGTTTCCCAACGGCACGCCCAGGGGCAAGACCGTCGCCATGTGAGTGGCCGCGCGGGGCCCGGAGAGAGGGGGGTCCGCCGGCCCCACGGAGGGCCGCCAGGTCCCTCCGCGCAGCCGGCGGGAGGTTTTGGGGGCGGGGCTTGGGGAGGGCGCGGTTTGGGAAGGGGCGGGGCTTCGGTGCCCTAGAGTCCAATGGGCGAAGCGGCCATTTTTCTCCAGGGGAACGCGTCTCTATCGGCTGGAGATCAGTTGAAACAGCAGTGGCTGGCAACCCTAGCCCCAGAGCAATTTTATTGATTGATTGATTGATTGATTGATTGATTGAAAAAGTTATGTTATAAATATATTTTTATTTTATTGAAAAATTACAAAATATATATTTGAATATATTATATATATATAATTTTTAATTTATTTTATTGAAAAAGTTAAGTTATAAATATATTTTTATTTTATTGAAAATTTATAAATATATATTTGAAAATTTATATATATATATATATATATATAATTTTTAATTTATTCTATTGAAAAGGTCATGTTATAAATATATTTTTATTTAATTGAAAATTTATAAATAGATATTTGAAAATTTTATATATATATATATATATATATATATGTATGATTTTTAATTTATTTTATTGAAAAGGTTATGTTATAAATATATTTTTATTTTATTGAAAATTTATAAATATATATTTGAAAATTTTTATATATATATATATATGTATAATTTTAAATTTATTTTATTGAAAAGGTTATGTTATAAATATATTTTTATTTTATTAAAAATTTATAAATATATATTTGAATTTTTATATATATATATATATATATATATATATATATATAATTTTTAAATTTATTTTATTGAAAAGGTTATGTTATAAATATTTTTTTTATTTTATTGAAAATTTATAAATATATATTTGAAAATTTTATTTTATTGAAATATATTTTTATAAATATATACAAAATTATAAATATATTTTTATTTCATTGAAAATTTATAAATACATTGGTTCTTGTGGGTTATCCGGGCTGTGTAACCGGGGTCTTGGTATTTTCTTTCCTGACGTTTCGCCAGCAGCTCAACCCAACCCCTTTCCGACTATATATTACTCTTCCTACACACTTGACACTGAGAGACACTGTCCTTCAGGGTTACTCCTCTGAAGATGCCTGCCACAGCTGCGGGCGAAACGTCAGGAAAGAAAATACCAAGACCACGGTCACACAGCCCGGATAACCCGCAAGAACCAATGAACTCTGACCGTGAAAGCCTTCGACAATATTATAAATAGATATTTGAAAAATTTAATTCATTTCTTATAAAAAAATTAAACGCCAGCCTTTGTCTCCTGGCAACCAATGTTTTTAGACCCTCTGGCTGCCACTGAGCCGAAGGCAGCGCGACTTGCTCTGCTCGACCTACCCGCTTCCCACCCTTCCTCCCGGGGAAGGAGCTGCGCTTCAGCCGCTTCACCCCCCCCCCAGAAGTGGGCTGCTCCGGGAAGGCCACAGAGAGCAAAGTTGTTGGCCGCCGGCCGCGGGGCTCTTCTGCGCCTCTCCTTTCTGGGATATTAGGCGCAAGAAGCTGAAAGGGGGAGGGTGGTGGCGGGAACCTAAACTTCGCCTGGAGGGAAGGGGTGTGGGGGGAGGTCTCTCATGCCACTCTCCGGGTGCCCCCCCCCACCCCTATAGGTGGCTTCGGCTATTTGTGCCTGGGAGGTTTTGCCGCTCTCCAGATGCACATTTCCCCCATCCGAATTCTCCAAACTCTGCACGGGGGCTTACTTTTGGCCATTTATGCACGGCAGGTTTTGCCTTGGATTTGCCGCTCTCTAGATGCACGTTTTCCCTATCCAAGTTCTCCAAACTCAGCAATAAGCCCTCCCCCCCCCATGCAGAGTTTTGAGAATTCAGATAGGGAAAATGTGCATCTACAGAGCGGCAAATCCAAGGCAAAACCTCCCATGCGTTAGTGGCCTTTGAGTTTTGAGAATGGGGATGGGGAAAATGCACTTTTAGAGAGCAGCAAATCCCAGGTAAAACCTCCCGTGCATAAATGGCCTTCCTCTCGGTGTGTTCCTAACCAAGGTGTTGCTTAGGGGACAGTTCCAGTGGGTAGTCGTGTTCCTCTGTGACAGCAAAATAAAACAGCGGTCCAGTGGCACCTTAAATCGAATAAACAAACTTTGCAAAAATTTCTCCTTCGCTTGTGTTTTGTGCCTTCTGTCGCCCTCCCCCAACTGGCCATGCTTTGTCTGAGAATACCCACGGTATTTCTGGGAGAGTTTTGTGTTTAATATATCCTGGTCTGCTTTGCTTTTGCTTTTCTCCTAGTGGTATGAGGAGGTCTCCCGATGTCAGTCCCCGGAGGCTGTCTGACATCAGCCCGCAGCTCCGCCAGCTCAAATACCTAGTGGTGGACGAGGCCATTAAGGAGGATTTGAAATGGTCCCGATCCATGGAGGACCTCACCAGCGCTTCTGTGGGACTTACGTCCATCGAGGAAAGGATTCTGCGGATTACCGGGTATTACGGCTATCAGCCTTGGGCTGCCAGCTACAACAGTAAGTCCCTCCTTTATCCCTTTCTCCTTTGCAGCTGCAGCCACCTCACTCTCTGTAACCCCCCCCCCCAACTTTCCGTCAGCAGCAGGAATCAGCCTTCTCCCAAGCTGCCTGGAGGGTGCAAGAAAAGGCTTAGTTTGTACTCTGGAAATTAACTCTCTGCAGGCCCTTCTTCATGTCAAGTTACCGACAAACTAATTTTGTATTATCAGGGTAGATATCACTTTTGTCCTATGGCTAATTTGCTGCTGAGTGATTTTCTAAGATTTTTTTCCTGCTGTTCCCTAATTATGCTCATGTTTCAGTCTGACATGATGGGTAGCTGATGGGTGAAAAAAACCTTGCCTTGTGCCGATGTGCCTTAACATTTCAGGCTGTGACAGCACGGTCATCTAAGTGTCATTTCATCCAAGACTTGGTCAGCTGAACTTTCTGGTTGTTCGTAAAAATGGTGCCGATAATTATATAAACCTTTATAATCTGGGGAAGAATTCCGGCTTAGTGCTCAAGCTTAGATCAGAAATGAATTTTGCAAAAGGTCACTGTGGCATAAAGACCTTTTGTTTCTTTAAGAAAAGCTGCTGCATTAAATGATGAATGAAGTCTGCATCTTTAATAGAAGGAACTGATATTTCACCATACTTCCAGGAAAAAGCTGCATGATTTGCCAAACTGTTTTCATCTTTGTCAAATATTTGTATTAATCTAAGATGATTTTTAATGCTTTAATGTTAATCAGGCCAGTTTTAGTTCTGAAATTTACATGTTTTGTGTTTAATACCATTAAAGAAATATGGTAATCGGGCTTATTTATGAAATAAAGTATCATGCATAGTTCATTGTATCTTTATTTGTGAGAGCAGTGTTCTGCTTCAAGTGTAGAATTTTAAAAAAATAAACAGTTAAATTACTACATTTCTCAACACTACACTAAGCATGCAACATGTTTGCATGCTTCCAAGATTTGTAGTTTGCATGGCAAGAACATCTCTGATATCTTTCAGCATTCGTGGTTACAGTAGCAACAATTTTCTGTAAATATTGTAGAAAATAAACTCTTGGAACTTTTTTTGTAGGAGAGATTAAAATTCCATTTTGATTATAAAAGCAAAAAGAAATTTAATAAAAAAAATCAATTTTGAATTTTGTTTATCCACTCAGTGACATTGTAGCAATATACCTCTTGATTGTCTGGAAGGAAATGTTTTCAGGCTCCTGACTTCCTTTCCCTCTAAGTATTAGTTCAGGACAGGTTCTCATAAGATGACTGTAAACATTGGATTTAACAACAGTGCTAACTTGTTTGTCCCCAGACTCAGAAATAGTCATTCAGGGCATAATTCAAATTAAATGTGTATATACATATTTATTCAGCTCCTTGAGAACTGCCCTTTTGGAATGCCAGTAGGTTCTATCTCAATATCTACATAAAGTTGTTAGGCGAAATTGTTTGAAGCTTTTGGTTGGTGGTGTCATTAATATGGTAATGACACCTAGCGCAGGTTTCCTGTTAAGATTCCAGAACAGAAGTGCTTTCCAGTGCTAGTATCTGGCAGTTGTAATTAACTTGATGAGGATTAATAGGTTGCAGTTCAAGACAGATAAGATATAAATGATAGTTGGGATCCCTGGAGAGGGGGGAAAAAACTAGCGTTGATGGAATTTGTCTCGTTTAGCAAGTGTGTGGCCTAAGAGTTATTTTTGACCATGCCTTATGAAGCATGTGTCCTTTTTCTGAAACACATGAATCTGGAAGTGATCATCCTTCCATTAGAGAGTGAATAGAGCAGGGGTCCCGAACATGGTACCTGTGGGCACCATGGTGTGTGCCAACACCTTTTCTGGTATCCACTGAGTGTTTTTGGGAAGTGGGTGGGGCCAGGGAGGGCTTTCCCCCAACAAGGCTGATTGCCTTTTGGAGACTTAATTGGCTGTGCAGATTTTTTAAAAATGTTGGTTTGGCAGCAGTTGCCAACACAGCACAAGGATTTACACTGTGTTGCTGAAATTAAGCTGTGGCGAACATTTCGTGGCTGGCTCCACCATCCTGTGGCAGCCATTTTGTTGCTGCACCCACCATTCTGGGTCAGAATTCCAAATTTGCCCACAGGCTCAAAAAGGTTGGGGGACCCCTGGACTAGTGTGTTCTCCCGGCAGCGGGAGAAAGGGAGGAACAGGCGGGGAGAAACTTTGTGCCGGCAGGAGAGCCCTGACTTGTGTGTGTGTGTGAGGGTACTCTCTCTATCCCTCAGTATCTCTCCCTTCCTCCTCCTGCTGCTTCCCCCTCTCCCATCTGCCACTCGCAGCAATTTCGCTACTTTTCCAGCCCTCGCCCTCCTCTGCATTCCTCCCCCCTCAAGCCCATGAACCGTTTACAAAATCCACTTCAAGGACATTCCATATGAGAGAAATGTTTGATTGGGACCCTGTACAAATAAAAATGGTTGATCTAATGTTCCAACGTTCCCGTGTTCCTTTGTAAGACCACAAGCACTTGTGTGTTGGGGGGGGGGGGGAATTAAGTAACAATAATGATTGGTGGATGCAAATGGGAGGGGAGGGGGAAGGTGAGATGGGAGGAGAAAGGCTTTTCATTGGGTGTTGCAAAAAGAGGGGAGGAGAACTGAATAGCGTATGTAACTGAACACACCCCTTGGATTGCCGGTTTTGAAACGACATAACGAAATTCATCGTGGTGTAGGCGTTTTGGGGAAAAACAGATGTATGGCGCTTCCAAAGCATTTCCAAACTGAAATGGGAGGTCTGAGGTGCTATCTAACCTGGATAACACGTTTTTTTAAACATAGTATATACCCGTGTTGGCGAACCTATGGCACGCATGCCATAAGCGACACGCTGAGCCCTCTCTGTGGGCACGCGCGGAGCTGTCGCGTCTGCCCCCTCCTCCACCCCTCCTCCACCCCTCCTCGCGGCCTCGACGCAAGTTTCCGCCGCACCGCAGCCAACTTTGTCACGGGGCGGGGACGGAGGCAAGGCGGCAGGCGTAGCAGTGCGGCTGGCCGGGTAGCTGCTGGCCCGTGACGGCAGCTTCCTGGTGCGCAAGAGCGTGGCCGGCGCCTTCGCCCTCTGCCTTCTGTGAGTGGCCCTGGCCCCTTGGAGGCTGAGGGAAGAGGGCTTTCTCTCCCCCCACCGGTAGGCTGCGAGTTGGGAATCACTCCCCCCCTTTCCCTCCCCTCCCCTCGGAGCCCCCCTGAGTCGGGAGCTGCTACCGAGCGTGCTTCTCCGCTCGGCACCAGTCCCGCTCCGCGCTGTGAAGGGGAGAGCAGCGGCGGCAGCAGTCGGCTTCTCCCCCAGGCCAATGGATACCGTATGCAGGAGCCAACTTTGTCACGGGCCAGCCGTGACGGCAGCTTCCTGGTGCACAAGAGCATGGCCGGCGCCTTCACCCTCTGCCTGCTGTGAGTGGCCCTGGCCCCTTGGAGGCTGAGGGAAGAGGGCTTTCTCTCCCCCCACCCCGGTAGGCTGCTCTGTGATCGGCGGCAGCGAGTTGGGAATCCCTCCCCCCTTTCCCTCCCCTCCCCTCGGAGCCCCCCTGAGTCGGGAGCTGCTACCGAGCGTGCTTCTCCGCTCGGCACCAGTCCCGCTCCGCACACCCCAGGCCAATGGATACCGTATGCAGGAGGGCGATGGCAGAGCTCCAGAGCTGATTTCCACCTCCTCGTCCATCCCGGGGTTTGCATTTTGCTGCAGGCGGCGGAGGGGAGCCAGGGGAGCCGGACTGGAGAAACGGAGTGGGAAAGCCCCCCCCCACTTTTGCAAACTTGCCGCCCTTTGCACCCGCACGGCTTTTGCTGCTGGTGTGGGAAGCGCGCGAGCTTGTCCCCCCTTACCCGGGGTGCGTTTCAAGGCGCCTCTTTCTCTGCAACACGGGAGGCTTTTTTGTGTGTGTTTGTGTCTTTGCATCGTTGGGGGCGAGTTGCAAAAGTTCACCTTGTGGGTTTTCATGCAAGCCTGTGGACAACTCGACCTTTCCTCAGGGTGTGTGTGTGTGTGTCTCTCTCTCTCTTCCCCCCCCCATACACCCCGTTGCTGGGGCAAGCTGGCCCCTCGCACATTTTCCCCATCCAGATTCTCAAAACTCTGCATGGGGGGTAATTGGCCATTTGTGAATGGGAGGTTTTGCCTTGGATTTGCCATCCAGATTCTGAAAACTCTGCATGGGGGGGGGGGGGGGTAATTGGCCATTTGTGAATGAGAGGTTTGTCTTGGATTTGCCACTCAAATGCACATTTCCCCCATCCAGATTCTCAAAACTCTGCATGGGCGGGGGGTTTATTGGCCATTTGTGAATGGGAGATTTTGTCTTGGATTTGCTACTCAGATGCACATTTTCCCCATCCAGATTCTCAAAACGTTGCATGGGGGTTATTGCCCATTTATTAATGGGAGGTTTTGCCTTGGATTTGCCACTCAGAATTCCTTAAAAGTGTGGAATTCTCTGCCAAATAATTTTAAGTCAATGAAAGCACTTGGGATTGCTTTCCTCACTTTGTTTGGATCATCTTATGCTTGTGAGCAGCTGTTTTCAGCTTTGAATTATATCAAATCTGACACCAGAAACAACTAACAGATGACCTGAGTGCTGCATGTGTTGCTCTCAAATTTACAAAGTATGAGCCAAGGGTAGACAAATTATCAGCATGCACACAACAGCAAAAATCACATTAATTGTTCAAAAGCATGTCTTTCGATAAAAAGTTGTTTGTATCATTGAAAGCTCTGTTATTGTGTTTTTCTTTTAAGGCAAAAGATGTTAACGTATGAGTTGTTTTTTCTAAACTAAAACCTCAGTATTCAGGTTAAATTGCCGCATTGGCACTCGGTGATAAATAAGTGGGTTTGGGGTTGCAGTTTGGGCACTCGGTCTCTAAAAGGTTCGCCATCACTGGTATATACTGAGTGCGTTAGGCCCCCTGGTCTATTTTATGGTTAACCCTGTTTTAAGGCAAGTGTTTTTAAGCACTACTCTTTCCACGTTTAGAAGCAAATGCATTTTTTCCTTTCATGAGAACTTTTAGCGATCTAATATTCACATCCAAAACTGGAGGAAATGGAACATTTCTGGTTTGTTCATTTTAATATTTCCTGTAATTTTAAATTTGTATAGTGTGAGCTGCCTTTGACCGGTTTTTAAAGACATACTAGATATTTGTATTAAATTATTCATTTGAGTTTAAAATGATTAAACCTTGAATCATTTGATTAATCTTTATTTCTCATTGACAAAGTCTTCAGCATTCATAATACAGAGAAACAAAGAAATTAACAGTTTTACAATTTTAGAATAAACACAATTAATAAAAGATTTTATCCATTTGTGGTGCAGGCTAAACTTGCGTTATCAGAGCTATTGGTTAGCTTTAGGACCATTATATGTGCTAGATGTTTGCTGCCCCCTCATTGTCCATCTGTAGGAGGAGTTGTGAAACCGCCCTGTTTAAGAGAGTTTTTAAAGGCTAAGGAATGTTTGATGATGATGTGATATGACTGTCTTATTGTAGTGGTTGATGGTTTTACAATGCAAGCATAGTTGCACCCATCTAAATCCTCAGTGGATTTAGAAGTGACAGACCGCTTAGGGTTGCACTGCAATGTTTCTGTCGATGGAAGGATTTCTTCCTGCAGAGTGTGACTTGCTTTCCTCCCCTCTCCTTCTGCATCCCTTGGTGGTGTTGATGTGTGTGTGTGTGTGTGTGTGGGATTTTCTGGTGAATCTAAGCCTTACTTAGTCTTTAGTACATTATGTTCACTGCATTCTCATTAACAGGAGAGTTTATAAATATGTCAACAAATTGCGTGCAAAACACAAACTTAAAAATGACCATCTCAGCAATGAGAGAAATGTGTACTTGGTTGCATGAAGCTACCCTGTAACACTGAGTCAGACCATTGGTCTATCAAGTTCAGTATTGTCTATTCTATCTGGCCTTAAGAGCATAAGAAAAGCCCTGCTGGATCAGACCCAAGGCCCATCAAGTCCAGCAGTCTGTTCACACAGTGGCCAACCAGGTGCCTCTAGGAAGCCACTAACAAGACGTGTGCAGCAGCACCATCCTGCCTGTGTTCCACAGCACCTAAGATAATAGGCGTGCTCCTCTGATCCTGGAGAGAATAGGTACGCATCATGACTAGTATCCATTTTAACTAGTAGCCATGAATACCCCCTTTCCTTCATGAACATGTCCACTCCCCTCTTAAAGCGTTATGTGGGTTTCATGTACAGGTCATTCACATCACCAGCTACCTGATCCTTTAGCTAATGACACTGATAATTGGACCTAGGACCTTCTACATTCATACCATGTGCTGTACAACTGAGTCATAGCCCCACCCTATTAATGAAAGTACTCTTAGAAGCCTTTAATACACTACCAACCATTTTCTTTATCTTTCATACATTCTATATTTCAGTATAATAATTTATAAGCTATTGTACCTTGAGGGTAAAATAACTTTGAACTTGACATCAGTTGCAGAAGATCAATGGATCTGTGCCAAAATGATTTTTTTCAGTGTGGTCACAGTATAATTCATTGTATGCAATTTCACACTTTAGGAGAATAATACTTACACTAAAAGACTGCAGTTTTTGATGCAGAGCTGCCTTGAGACAAAAATGGCACTTTCATGAGACTGCATGTTAATACATTTTCTGATGTGCTGACCCACGTGTTGTTATCTAACAAAGTTACTACTTTACAGTAATACAAGTGAAAGGTGTTGATTGCGTGCTGTGCAGGGTTTTACAGCTGTTTGCAAAGCTTCTACAGTTCATAAAAAAACATGACTGAAAGACACCAGAGAAAATACACCTCAGGTAAAGTGTTGGGATGTTTTGCTTTGTTAGTAAAAAAACAGTCTGCAGTGTTCATCTATGGTTATTACTGCCTTGACAACTTGATTCTGTCAGCCTTAAATGAGTGGTACCTCGTCTTATGAATAGCCCCGTTGGCTGCTTTTTGAGAGAAATATTATATTGGTATATTTGCTGGATTGGTCCTTATGGGAGGACCGGTTTCTGAGCCGGGTGTTAATGCTTCTTTCTGACATAATGACTAATAGCCCAATTGACTTCTTGTCAAACAGCTGTGGATAAGTCTTGCCAAAATGCAAAAGGTTATGTCAGTGACTCAATTATTAACCTGTTGGCTTGGATTTAGAATTAGTGCTTGGAAGCTAATTGCAATCAAAACACAGTGTTTTATGTGAGCTCTACACAGCAGTGTTTTCAACGTGTTTTTAAAATCTATTTTATCTGGAATTTAATTTATGCTGTAGGTATATTGTGAAGAAAGCCCAAAGAAGAACTAGCAGAGTTTATGGATTAGTTACTAAATATAATAATTTGTTTGAATTAATTATTTTATAAAAGTTAAGTTATATTGTTGGAATACATTATACATGTGTGTTGCACCTGAAAAGTGTTTTGCATCTTCTATTTTTAGAACATAATTGTGGAGAGAAATAATAATATCAGACTATTTATTTATTTTAAAAAAATTATCCCGCCTTTGATTCAAGGCAGTTCACAATAATAATTAAAACACCCCCAGCTAAAACCAGAGATAAAATAACAGTCCCCCCTTAAAGGATGTCTGCTATTTAGATCCCCTCAAAAACACTGGCAAACAGGCAGGCCTTGCAGCACATCCTGAAGACCTCCAAGGATGGAGCCCATGGAGGGGAGGGGATGTGGCTCAGTGGTAGAGCCTCTGCTTGGCATGCAGAAGGTCCCAGGTTCAATCCCCTGCATCTCCAGTTAAAGGGACTAGGCAAGTAGGTGATGTGAAAGACCTCTGCCTGAGACCCTGGACAGCCGCTGCCGGTCAGAGTAGACAATATTTACTTTGATGGACCAAGGGTCTGATTCAGTATAAAGCAGCTTCATGTGTTCATGTGTGTTCCACAGAGCCGAAGCCACAATGGTGGAACAGCCAACAGATGACTGTAGTTGGCATACAGGGCAATGTGGAAGGAGACTGTCCTTCAAATATGTGGATCCTATGTTGCAAATGGCTTTAAATGTCATAACCAGCACCTTGAATTGAACTTGGAAACAGATTGGCAGCCAACGAAGCTGTTTCAAAATGGGCAACCTATGTTCCAGGTCAAGCTGTTGCATTCTGGGTTGTCTTCAAGGGCAGCTCCATGTAGAGCACATTGCAGTAATCCAACCATGAGGTTACAGGAGCATGGATCAGTATGGCCAGATCAGCTGAGTCTAGGTAACAAGAAAGCAGGTGAATCATATGTAGCTGATAGAAGGCACTCCTTGTCACCATGCCAACCTGTTTTTCAAACAGCAAGGCAGAGTCCATGAGCAACCCCAAACTGTTAACATGCTCTGAAAAAGCCAGCGTTACTCCATCTAGGACAAGTGGATTCAGTCCCTCTAGAATAGCAACCTTCCCAACCAGCATTACCTCTGTCTTGTCTGGATTCTGCTTCAGTTTGTTGTGCCTTAGCCACAAAGCACCAGTTCAGAACCAAAATGGACACATCTGGAGGCTTGGATAATGAAATATAGAGCTGGATATCATCTGCATACTGGTGACACCCAACCCCAAAGCAATTCCACCCAGTTTATTCTCCGCTTCCAGTGGAGACTGTGTCTGGTGAGACAGAAAAGAGTGAAACCACCAGAGATCTACACCCCTCAATACCAAATCCATATTCAAGCAGGTGGATAAGAATGAAGTGATCAACTGTATCAAAGGCCTCCTACAAAGGCCTAGGGAGGATTTGATGATTTTTCACTAACAGCTCCAATACCTTTTCCCAACAAGATTTTAAAAGCCAGGAAGGGCATGGGTCCAGAACACAAGTGGTTGCCCTCGCTCTTCCAAGAACCCTATTAGCATCCATATCCAGGATCAATCTGAAGCTATCCATAACAAAAGGATAAGCAGGCACTTCTGATGCCTCAGGTGCTGGAACTGCCCTCAACTTGGCCTCCTAGTCTGAATGGATGAGAACCATTTCATGCTTGTGTTTACTGTGATTATTACTATGAAATTTTATCATAGTCTTTTGAAGTATCACAAGGAGTATTCCTCTTGGTATCAGAAGTTAGGTGGGTAGCAACCAGAAACAGGGCTTTTTCAGTAGTGGCACCTTGCTTATGGAATGCCCTTCCCCTTGAGGCTTGCCTGGCACCTACATTGCTTTCTTTTAAGCACTAGCTTAAATTTGTTTTTTGTTCACCCAGGATTTTATTAAAGGATGGAACTTTTACATTACTTTAGTCTGGAAACTTATTTTAAACTATTTTTATGGTCTGTGTTTTTATGCTGAGCTGGATTTTTAATGCTGGATTTTAATATATATAATTTGTAAGCTGCCTCAGGCAAGTTGCTGGAGAGGTGGTATAAATGTTTTCTAAATAAATAAATATTGATAGAAAGATTTTGATGGCAGTCAGAGCATTAGAAACATACTGCTATAAAAACTTCAGGTACCTGACCCATCATCTTTGCGAAAAGACAGAAGAAATGCCTTCTACTTGATTGCATCTGGTAATTTGTGCACCACAAAGCTATCAGTCTAAGAAGCAATATTTTTACTTTTCTGTGAAATCATCTGCAGCCAGCTTTTATCAGGCTGTTGAAGAATTAAAAAAAAAAATTCCACTACTAATCAGGCAAAATAAAGTCAGAAAAAAGGTAAAAGCTTACTCCACTCTTAGTGCCAAGTACTACTTTAGTGTAGCATATGTGGAAGGAATGCATGCTTTTCCTTGATGGAATAAATGCAATGAAGATGGTAGTGGATTTGACATGTTTAGGCTACGATTCTTATCGGGAGGCAGTGTACTGAAATCAGACTTCCAAGTACAAACGTTCAAAATTAGATTGTTCAAGTGCTACTTAAATGTATGTTCCCTAACTATATTCTGTCATTTTCTACCATTTCCTGTTGCTTCAAGTTTCATGTGCAAGGATATTTCATGTTGAACTGCTCAATCGAGTGCACAAGGAACTGCTGTTATGTATTAGTTATAGTTATAAAAGTATTCTTGCAGTATTTACTGAACTTTAGAGCACAGCATTTAATTCAGATTAGTAGTTGCCTGTGAAGGTAAATTGGTGGGTGTGAAGGAGAAGGAAGCAGGGGAAAGTGAGGATATGGGAGTTGCCAGGATGAGGGAAAGAGGAAGTAGTGTGGGAAGGGGATGCAGGAGAAAGTGAAAGAATCCGCTGCCACACACACATACCCTTGGCAAAGGTGCAGGGAGATGAAGAATTATATTTGTGGCTCACCCTCACCACTGGGGGAAGGGAGGAGGAGCAGGAGTTGTGGCTCACCCCCCCTCCAGCAATGATGATGATGATGAAGAAGAACAGTTGGTTTTTATATGCCGACTTTCTCTACCACTTAAGACAGAAACAAACCAGCTTACAATCACCTTCCCTTCCCCTCCCCACAACAAACACCCTGTGAGGTAGGTGAGGCTGAGAGAGTGTGACTAGCCCATGGTCATCCAGCTGGCTTCATGCATAGCAGTGGGGAAACAAATCCAGTTCACCAGATTAGTGTCCGCCACTCATATGGAGGAGTGAGGAATCAAAACCGGTTCTCCAGATCAGAGTCCATAGCTCCAAACCACTGCTCTTAACCACTACACCACACTGGCAGCTGTGGCAGAAGCCACCACTGTGCCCTCCCCCCACTGCAAGCTCAGGGAAGTGGAGGAGGAGTTGCTGTTGCCCCTAGCCACCCCCCTCCACCAATGCAACCAAGAATCCCCCCGTGAGTTCCTTGTGGGTCTATGCTTGCACAGAATAATCTACATCTTTTTATGGGTGTGAAAGATCAGTTTGCTTTTGTATTGTTACATTCACTGAATCATCGGCCTTCCTTTGCTTTTATGATTGAAGTGCCACAGCTTCTGCAGAAGAAAATGTCGTTTTCCTCTTCTCAGAAGGCACAGGTGACAGTGGGTTTACCTTCGTCATTACCTGAATCACAGGGTACACTGATGTCATCCATCCCACTTTCCTGGCTATCACACGCTTACTTTGTTTGCAGTTCTCTGGGATCCAAAGCAGTATGACTCCTAAAATTTGTTGGGACTGATACTGCGTTTTATTTACGTTACAGATTTTTTTAAAGACAGAAAAATTGCATATGCAGCCATATGTGCCTGTCTTTCACCCTTTTTGCATTTCCACAGCAGCTGACTTTGTCATTACCTTGTATGCCTTAGTGAGCTGTGGCTCACGAAAGCTCATACCCTGCCAGAAAATATTTTTGTTAGTCTTTAAGGTGCTGCTGGACTCTTGCTCTTTTCTACTACTGCAGACAGACTAACACGGCTACCCACTGTGAATTATCTTGTATGCCTTATTTATGCCTTATTTCCCAGCAAACAGACATGGCTTTTTTCACTGATTGCCTTAGCTTTAAAAAACAACAACATTTAATGCTTTTACTAATTTATTCATAGACAATTTGTTTCCTGTATTTAACGTTTAAATATAGTAAAAAGAGTATATTCTTCAATAACTGAACTTTAGGCCTGAGTGGGAATTTGAATCCCTGCCTCCTTCTCACAGTCTGTCCATTATTCTACACTGGCTGAATAGTTTTGATACTGCAACTATAGTAGGTTTACACCAATGACAGGGATTTATTTTTTGTATCAATTTGCTGCTAAAAGCTTTTTTTTAGGAGAGACATAAGACTCTAATGCTCACAAGAGGATTTTTTTTTCATTTCACAGGATGTGATGAACAGATGTTGAGCTATAAGTTAACACCTGGAGTTATAAAATACTAGACATTGGGTCCATTAATACTGGATTCTAATGATGCTTTGAAACAGTAGGAAACGGAAGCTTGGATCCTATGAACAATTCTGTGCATGCCAAATAGCCTCTACTGCAAAATACACTTCTTCTTTCACTTGCATTCCTGTTTGCACAAGGCTCACTAAAAGCCACAGACCTTGCGCTAATGAAAATGCTCATGCAAGAGTAAAAGTAAACTTACAGAAATTGTTCATAAAGTCCAAGCCAAAGTGTGTGTATATTTTTAAAAAAAAAATGAAAATGCAAAAAAATGAAACACTTGTTTTTTGAAACCTGTACTCTACATTTGTCACAGGCACTCATGATAGCTCACTGAAAAAAAGCAAAAAATAAATAAAAAGGATATAAGCTGTTTTACTTTGATTAAATTAAACATCAAATCAAATATCAAGTGTTGGTGAAAAAGAGATCTTTATTTCTTGAATTGAACAGTTACAAAAGGTGGTTTTGCCCCATATATCCCCTGCAGATCAAAAGTATTGGAACAAGCAAAGCTGTGTCACTTAGTTGACTGGATATACTTACCGAGATAAGGAAGCCTGTTTTGTAATCCCGGTCCCCAATGAAGGACTGACTGATTTCTCCTTCCCCTCCTAATTGCTACTTTATTACCTGTGAGGGGGAACAACATTCAGCAACTGTGTACAGCAGCTGTTTTGCACAGGGTACATTTACACTCCTTCCCCCCACTCATTTGCTTTAAATTAGCCTTCCCCCCCACCTATAGTCCCAGCAGAAACAACTCAAGTTTGACATCCAGTTATTTCAAAATGCATATGACCCTCATTCTTGACTGCACTTTTAGAAGAAAAATAGAAGCTAATAAGGAGGCGTGATAGAAAAGTCTATATGTTGTATTTGTTACCTTTTGTTCCCCTTCTGTTCTGGCAAAGCATTAATTTCTCAAGCTTAATAGAAAGTAGAACAGCAGTGTTTGGTGTTTTCCTTGAGAAGACCATAGTTGCTTTGAAATAGCTACTTGTAGGATACTGGTTGAAAAAATGAGCATCCCTCATTTTTTTAGAGTTGGAAAGGTAACCTGTATCTGGATGCTTAATTGCATTAGGTGATATGTTCCTTACTCATATTGTATTATTTGCTATGTAGTTGTATAATATCGCTGAAAGTTGTAACTTGTCTGTTGGTCATGCAGTCTTATCTTTGATATGCCCTCTTCATGTCAAGATCAAGGATATTCTAGGCTGTCCGTTTGTGACAAATATAATTGGTCCAGTTGGTAGCACTTGCTCATCCAAGGTTTTGGACTGAAACAAAAGTCAGAAACAAAAGGAGCAGTAGTGGCCTATACCCTGGGGTCATGGGTGGGGGAGACTGATTGTCCACAACAGGATTGTCTACAACAGGATTTCTCCAAACTGGATGACTAGGCCACGACATACCACATGAAGTTCAATGTAAACAAGTATAATTTGATGCACATTGGTGCAATTTTTTTGTTAATCCTAACCACAAATATACTAATGGTATCTGAACTGTCAGTGATCGTTTAGGAATCACAGTAGATAGCTCAATAAAAATGTCAGTAGTCTGTGCTAGTAGGGTTGCCCAGGTCCCTCTTCGCCACCGGTGGGAGGTTTTTGGGGTGGAGCCTGAGGAGGACGGGATTTGGAGAGGAGAGGGACTTCAATGCCATAGTATTCAATGGCCAAAGCGGCCATTTTATCCTGGGGGATTGATATCTATTGGCTGGAGATCAGTTGTAATAGCAGGAGATCTCCAGCTAGTACCTGGAAGTTGGCAATAAGAAAACAGTGCAGGCAAACTGTATCAAAAAATATATTCAGTGAGAAGGTGCAAACATCAACATGCAACAGTGTTAACATGAACAATAAGAATACAAAAATATATCCACACACACGAAGAAGCTGTTCAAAATGTGGCAGCAATGATAAATAAGGCACAATGGCTGTCTCCAACAAGACTGAGAAAGTTCAATACAAGAAAATCCAATGTCAATAGCTGTAATAAGCCAACGTCTGAAGGAACAAACTGCTGCTCCAAAAACTTGAAGACGAGTAGAGGGAAACAGAGGAAACGCTATCCCGGATATTCTTAGCGGTTTCACCATACGCTTGGCTTCATCAGCCTCAAAGTAAAGGCTAAAGCCCACAGATGTATAATCATACAAGGAGGTTCTTCAGATGAATCCAAAGATTTCAAATTATATTTTGTATTTATTTTATTTATTTTAGCTCCCAAAAGAGTGGGCTGAAAATGGCAAATGTACTCGGGATTTAAGACAAAACAGCCGGCATCGTAATGCCTTTGTGAAGATTTAAAATGTGTCTGCATTAGGAAAACTGTGTTCAATTATTATAGTCCTCTCAAGAAGAATGTTTTGGAACTGGAGAAGGTACAGGAAAAGATAAAATGACCAAGAGTTGCAGCACCTTCCTTTGGACCTGTAGCCACAGTGGGGCCTGCAAGGGCAAAGCCCCACCCCAAATGTGCAGGAGCCCCATAAATCAGCATTCTTTCTACTATAGGAGGCAGGCTAGAGTCAAGTGTCACCCTCTCCTCCACCACCCTTAGAGGCAGGCCGATGTGTTTCCCCACTCAATCTGTGGAGCATAGTTGGAGTTAGAGAGAGAAGGTAGGTGCTTCCCTCCCTCTACTAGTGTAAGGTTGCCACATGTCCCCTGGAAAAGTGTTTTTAAAATACATTTAAATGTCCAGTAGCTCACGTGGTGGCTGGTGCTCCTCAGCACGCTTTACAGGCCTGAAGGATAGGGTTGCCAGCTCCGGGTTGAGAAATACCTGGAGATTTGGAGTGTGTGGAGCCTGAGGAGGGTGGGGCTTGGAGAGGGTAGGGACTTCAATGCCATAGAGTCCAATTGCCAAAGCGGCTATTTTCTCCAGGGGAACTTATCTCTGTCACCTAGAGATCAATTGTAATAGCAAGAAATCGCCAGCCACCACCTGGAGCTTGGCAACCCTATTGGAGGAGGAGGCAGCATCAAGCCTGCATGTGCCTCATGCTCCTCCTCCAAGCCCCAAGAGCACAAAACACACTTCTCATGCTTGGAGGAGGCAGCATGGAGACCAAGCCTGAACTAGCTGCCATTTGGGTTGTGCACCCAGTGCTGACATTCTCCCAAGACCAAAGTAGGACACCGCAGCGGCTGAGGAATGGCCACAACCTAGGAGGATGCTGCAAGATCCAGGCAGGATGAATCTGTCTCTAAGATAAATATTGTTACTTTTGTGTTAGTTTTAAACAGCAATACCTACAGTCGCTCCTTTGAACAACTAGCTAGTATTTCATCTCTGCTGCATTTAATAATGTGCTGTAACTAACACATTGAATGCACTTCCTGGAAGAAATTGCTACCCTTGCAACACATGGTGCAGTTAGCTTAATAATTTTGATTTTCAATACAGAATTTAAAATCACTATGGGTTTCTAAGTTTTATTTGGCCTTGTATTGAAAGCAATCAAGAAATACAGCTTTAGAATATTAACATTTTTCTGTATGACTCTAAGATTTAGAAGTTAGAAAATTTCTTTTTTGATTTCACCAGACTCTGCTGCTCAGTAGAAGCTATTGTACTGTGTTCATTTTACCCTGGTAATGACTCTTTGAGTTGGAGACTTGCCAAAAGCCATGCAGTAAGCTTCAAAGCCGAGACTTATGTGTTCAGACCCAATACACTAGCTGGGAATTGTTCTGTGTCCCAGAGTCAAAGTGTTTACACTGCAACTCACATTCCAATAACTCTCCCCTCAGATGATAACTGTGTGTCAGGCAGAAGCTGTGTGAAAGTTGCACCTTTCCTGGCCAAATACAGACTAGATGGGAGACCACCAAGGAAGTCCAGGGTTGCTATACAGAGGAAGGCACTGTCAAACCACCTCTGTTAGTCTCTTGCCATGAAAACCCCATAAGGAGTCGCCATAAGTCGCTGTGACTTGACGGCACTTTACACACACACACACACACACAACTGGCCAGTTATTTCATTCCATCATTTAGTACTGAGAGGTACAGTGTCTCTCACCATGGAGGTTCCATTTCTCTCTCATGGGTAGAACCATTTGTAAAATCAAAAAGGCGGAATGGATAAGGTGTGACGCAGAGTTGATTAAACTATGATGCAAAACAGTTCAAGTTGCACAAAGGGCTGCTAGGTTACAAGAACCATCCTGTGAAGTAGGTGATGCTGAGAATGCCAGAGTAGGGGCTCAAACCTGGGTCTCTTAGGTCCAGCACTATAGTTACACACATACTGACTGGAAGCACAGCCATTACAAGGTTTTCTGTCCCAGTAGCTCTTGGTGCAGTATGATATCTGTTTTATGTGGTTTAACCTAATTTAAATTGCATAGTACCTCTTATACTACATCTTGTTAAACTTCAGAGATGGCTTTTTCCATGGCCTAAAACAGCTTTCTCTCCCCTTCCCCCTCCCTTTAAAATTATAACTATCCTGAAGAGGAGGGAAGTTAGGTAAGGTTGCTCACAATTTCAACTATTCAACTATTGATATTCAAACTAAAGTCAATGCATTTACCTGGGCTGAATAAAGACCTTGCATTCATGGCCCATGACCAATGCTGATTTCTCCACACCCATCTCTCCCCTGGACATCACAGACTCTTCTGCATATCACACCTAATCCCATCAAGCCTGCTATTCACATTTACATACTGTTCCTCTACTTAAAGACCGATGGATTCACATTCTAGCTGTATCTGAAGAAGTGAGCTGTGGCTCACGAAAGCTCATACTCTACCAGAAAATATTTTTGTTAGTCTTTAAGGTGCTACTGGACTCTTGCTCTTTTTGACTACTGCAAACAGACTAACACGGCTACCCACTGTGCACAATTTCAACTGTTTAGTTGGTTATAATAAAAGGTATTTTACACCGCTATTATTCTTGAATTCATTTTCTATTACATCGGTACAGTGACCTGAAATTCTGTAGGTTTTGTGGAAGCTGAAATTTTTAATCACATTGAGGAGACCTCAAGTTCAGCATCACAGTTCCTGAGTTCAAGTTATGCATTTTGACTCATTATTTCTCCCTGTGTCCAGCTTCATTTCTCAGAGTTCATTTCTTCAAAGAGGGACCATATGCATACCGTTGAACAGTTTGAAAATTTTCCTGTTACCTGTTAAAGTAGTCAGTATATTCTACATGTAAATATGTTTGTAATAAACCTAAAACGTTTTTGTGTGATATACCACTTAACTTATTTAGAAGCATAAGCATGGCAGTTCTGCACAGGCACATAATAGGCTGCTCTCCACTGTGCTAAATTGGCCCCCTTAACAAAAAAGTTCTGGCTACAGGCCTGCCTTCCTTAAAAGGAAAGGGATAAAGTGTTTGGGGATGTACTACATCTTACCACTTTGCATCGCGGGGTTCCTCAGGCCTAGATATAGAGAAAAATAAATCCAGGGTACCACCTGTAATACATGCCCTTTGGAAGGTTCCAGATTTTTTAAAAAAGTTTGGACTGAAGAGATGTGAACAAAGTAATTCCATGAGACCATTTTAATTGACAAAACAATCACCAGGATCTTGACAGTAGTAGGACACATTCTTTCTCAGTAAATATACAGGAATGAAAACTTACCTGTTTTCTTAGGCTTTTAATGGACATGTCACTGTGAATCTGAGAACTTGATTGTGTGAGTTCATGCTTCAAAATTACATTTTATTACTGTGGTTTTAACATTATTTAATAGTTTTTAGATTTTTGAATTGTATGACTGTAGAATTTTTGTTGAATGTATCCTGTTTTGAAATTTTGAAAAGTAACTAAAAATCTAAAAATAACAGTGCCATCCGAAGCAGAGTTACAGCACTGTAAATCAAGTCAGTGGTTTTAGGTAGATATAATTCTGTTTAGGATGGGACTCTAGATGGCACAAAAAAGTCCAGCTTTATTTTTAACTAGCTCAAAATAAAGGCGAAATAAGGGGAAAGTATTAATAGGTGCAGAAAAATCCATTCTGTATAACCTTTTTTTTTCTTTTCCAAGGAAACTTTAATATTTAAACCCAAGTTCTTCTAAGCCCTCCTCTGACAGATTAAATAGCTGCATAAAACCTTAATCTCAGTGTTGTTCTCTCCAGAGAGATCTGACAAGCTGTGAAACAAAAATGCTGAAAGACATGCAATAATGAGGGTTTTTAAAATCATTTTCAGACAAATGATCTGAAACATTCACTTTCTGCTGTACCAAATACAGCTAAAGAATGACTACTCTTTAAAATATTTTGGTAGTGTTATGTAAGATTTTTTTCTTGAACCTGATGTAAATTCTGCCCTTTTGTATAGTAATAATCTATATTACTCATAAAGGCAGTTCAGACATCTGTAAATTTGAAGTACTTGCCGCAAAGAATATATGAATTTTTCAGAGTTTTCTATTGTACCGCTTGCTTGAATACAGAAAAAAAATTGCTGGTGGTTCTGCTGTCTCTTACAGGAGGGAGAGATTTCTTGAAGTTCTGTGGTGCAGAATGCTTGCATATGAAACCTGCAGGGCACTAGAGCCCTTTGCTGAGCCCTACACTAGTTGTTGCTTGTACAAAGAAAAGGTGGGGGGCCGGTGGATCAGTGTGGTTGCACAGTCCTAAACAATAAACATGTATCGAATAATGTAATGTTCTCCTCCCCTTTGGTATTTGGCATCTCTTTTCGGTGGGCTACACTTCCCTGTTTAACATTATAGTATTAAATCAGCTGTGGTATACAAACACCTGATGGAGGAAAGTGATGGCAATAATAGAAGGTTGTTTCATGTAACTAAGATGTCACAATGCCCAAGCACAACGAAAGAGGTGGATAGAGGATATTGTTTCCATTACTTTTTCAGATGGTCAGCTATGGTGGTTGGTTGGGATAGTCCCATATGAAAAATTGCTTGGGCTCTGTTCTTTCTTCTTTGGGCTCCGCTAATTCTTATATTAAAAACATCGTTTGCTGCGGCACCAGTATATTGCAACCCTTTCTGTTGTAAAAAAAAAAAATCTCAAGAGGAATGCAGTCTTGAGCCAAGAAAAAAGGACACAATGGCAAATAAAAGGATAGTCTAGATTTTTAAGAGAGAAAATGTTGTTGCGTCTTTTTTTGCTGTTGTTCCCTTGGAGAAAATAGCTTCTTCGGAGGGTGGACTGTATGGCATTATATCATTCTGAGCTCACTTCCCTCCCCAAACCTCACCTCCCAAGCCTCCACCCCCAAATCTCCAGGAATTTTCCAACCTGTAGCTGGCAACCCTAAAATAATAAGCAGGAAAAGGGGAGAGGCTACTGGGGCTTTCAGGAAAGGAAAAAAGAAAATGGGGGAGGGGAAATTATGCGCCTTAAATCATTATGAAATCCAACAAAACAACTAACAGAAACACTTCTTACTGAAACAGTAGGATATAAAATGTGTAATTCCAGCCTTTCATCAAAGCCATCTTATTTTGCGGGTTCAAGTATCAGATTCAATTCCATTAGAATAGAGATTGGGAGAGATCGAAGATGTGTTCATTTATTAGGTGTATCAAGGAATAGCTACAATATTTTTGGTATGTGGGTCAGATCTGAATATTTTAATTATATTAATATAGTAACAATAAATATAAGGCAAATATTAGGGTCTAAAGAGGGCATTCTGTTTCCAGTAGCGGCCAACTAAATACTTATAGGAAACCCACAAGTAAGCCATGGAAATGACATTCCTCTTGTTGTTTGTACTTCTGCTTCTGAACATGGACTTTCCATCTAGCCGTAATTTAAAATTTATCAATTTTATTTATTAAAATATTTATATCTTGCCTTTCACTGAAATGTGGCTCCTTACATTATAAAATCACAACTGTACACTGTGAAATCAAAACAAACACACAGCCAAGCAAAATCTGAAGACATCAATCTATTTCACCTACTGTGTAGATGCAATAGTGACCCACAGGGCAGAAGGAAACAAAATTCTAACAAAGCTGTTTGTCAACTGCTGTAATCAGTGGTGAGGTGAAGCGATCCAAGTCTTGCCTCATGAATTATTGCTGCTGTTGAAAATGGTATATTTGCCTGCTGAACATGTTCACCGTGAAGTTCACAGCATCTCTAGAAACCTGCAGCATGTCTGTTTCCATAGCACCGACAGATACCTTGTGAGGTGCCGTTGATTTGATCTTGTCGATAAGCCATCAGGTACCCACTGATACCAAATTGTTAAGAAGTTATTTCTTAAATCAAAATTCAAGTCCACTAGCACCTTAAAGACCAACAATATTTCCCAAGGAATAAGGTTGTTTAATCAGAAGGCATTAATAAAGTTTCTTTAGATCAAATCAGAACCAGCTTTTGGTGGTTGTACTGTGAATCTGAGTTACACTTTCTAGAATCCAGACTTGAATAGGAAGTATCAATTAACATGGCCAAGACAGATCCAGTGATTTGTGGATGCTAGGATTCAAAATCTTCCTTCTGTTCTCATTATCCAACCCCAGGAAAGTTAACCCCTGGCAGTGCGCAACCAGCATACAGTTGGTTGCATGACCTTCAGTGTGCTGTGCTGAGGAGGGGGAAGGGAACAAAATCTTTCTCTCCCTCCTTCATCAGTGCAAGTATCTAAATTAGTGCTTTTGGAGCTGCAAATTTCTTAAGTTAATTATGTGGTATGTGAAAAATTACTTTTGTCTGCCCTGAATCTACTGGCAATTAATTTTATTCAGTGACCCTGACTTCTACTGTTACTAGAGAAGGAGAAAAAAAAAATCTCTTTCTACTTTTTCTGTATTCATACTTTTATATATTTCTATCATAGCCCTCCCCCAATCACCTTTTTTTGTAAGTGAAAGAGTTTTTACTCGTAGAGAATATGCATCATCCCTTTGACCATTTTGTTGCCCATTTATTTGACATTTTCTAGTTACATAATACTAAAATAGTACACAGTATTCCAAATGCAGACA
Source organism: Euleptes europaea (assembly GCF_029931775.1). Lineage (NCBI taxonomy): Eukaryota > Metazoa > Chordata > Lepidosauria > Squamata > Sphaerodactylidae > Euleptes > Euleptes europaea. The sequence continues at coordinate 25,627,194 of NC_079318.1, forward strand.
CACCATAGACTATATAAGAGAATTACAACATAATAGGTGGGGACCTTTGAAAATCATGGGGGGGGGGTCCCATCTCACCCAACCCCAGCTTTGCTATGGCAGCTTCCCCCATCCTTCCTGTCACCAGCTGTGACAATGACAGTGGTGACTTCTCCTATCCCACACAACTAGGGTTGCCAGCTCTGGGTTGGGAAATGCCTGGAGGTTTGGGGGGTGGAGCCTGAGGAGGGTGGGGTTTGGGGAGGGGATGGACTTCACTGGGGTATAATGTCATAGAATACCCTCCAAAACGGCCATTTTCTCCAGGTGAACTGATCTCTGTTGCCTGGAGATGTTGTAATCCCAGGAGTTCTCCACCTATCACCTGGAGGTGGGCAACCCTACACCCAACCCCAGCAACAGTGCCTCTGGCAGTGGTGGCAGCAGCTCCCCCCAAATCCACCTGACCCCAGCCTTGTTGCTTCAATGGCAGTGGCCCCCACATCCTGAGCTTTGCTGGACTCTAGAGGGAGTTGTTCTCCAAACCCTGGTCCCCCTAACAGCACCACTATTGGTTCTAGTAGAGAAGGGTTGTCTGCACATGCACGATCCTCTTTTTTGAAGGATTTTGTTTTTTTGCTTCAATATGCCTTTCTTTATACTTTATTGTTATTAGTTGCCCACTCACCCAAATTTGAGAAGTCTTTTTTGGGAGTTTTTCATGATTTGGTTTTGTTTTGCTACCTCTCAGCTCACTCCTTACTCCAGATGGTTTATGTTTAAATAACACTGGTTCTAAAATGAATCTTTAAGGGACCCTAATGTATACTTCCTTCTGTTTCCCAAAATTGGGTCTAGTTAAAAGTAGAATTAGGATTGCTCAATGTTCATATTCTGGTTTTCATACTCAATTGGACAGTACTGTAACGGGTAAATCTTTTGACGATGTACTTATTTAGTATGTTTTTGCTTCTTTTCCATCTCTTTGGTGGTGCTATAGTTTAATAAATCTTAATTTATTAATTAAACAAATAAAATATTAGCACCTTCACGTTTGAACTCTGTAAGAACTCTGAGATGCGCATGCTGTCCAGACCTACAGATTTGTTGATCTATAATTTGTCAATTAACTAAATTATTTTGTTGCGTTCTTTAAATTACTCCATTCTTTAAATGACATTGGAAAAAATGGTTCAAGCATAGATATCTGTCCAATTTCTTTTGCATCAAAGGTCAGTGTGAAGAATGCATCTAACTTCTATGCCATTTCACTATCTTTCACTAACAGTGCATTCCTAAGGAGAGTTACTCCAGTCTGTGTGTGTAAAGTGCCTTCAAGTCGCAGCCGACTTATGGCGACCCCTTTTGGGGTTTTCATGGCAAGAGACTAACAGAGGTGGTTTGCCAGTGCCTTCCTCTGCACAGCAACCCTGATATTCCTTGGTGGTCTCCCATCCAAATACTAACCAGGGCTTACCCTGCTTAGCTTCTGAGATCTGACGAGATCAGGCTAGCCTGGGCCATCCAGGTCAGGGCTTCATTTCAATGGGCTTAGACTGGAGTAACTCTCCTTAGGAATGCACTGTAAGCCTTTTTCACCTTTGTCATCTAATAGTCAAATAACATCCGTGTTGACTTTCCTGTTTTATATTTAAAGGTATACTTTTGTTTGGCTTAAAATTTTAGCTGTATGCTCCTCACATTTTTATTTATTTGCTGTTGCCAGCTATCATTTGTTTTGGTAGTGAGGCAGTTGCTGGGATCCACTAGTGGTGTTGGGGGGAAAGAATCAGCGATGTAGTAATAAAAACGTAAAGATAAATGATATGCCTAGGGACAGGTATTATTACATCCTTCACCTCAAAGATAATGTCAGTGTATTTTTGTGGGGTTGTTTAATGCCCCAGGTGTGGGTTTGTCTTGTTGTTTACTGAAAGAAAATTGTAAGTGGCAGATAGTTGTACTTTGGGGACATTGTTTACTAATGTACAGGTAACAATATCCTAAAAGGGAAGAGCCAAAGAGCCATTTCTCTATGAATTCTGCCCCCAAATGCAAACTGGGGAGGAATATTATCCTAGAACATTGTTAGGAATGTATCTAAAACTGTGTGATGAAGAATATAAATAAATAATTTGCAAGCGCTTATAAATTACTTCCTGCTGAAATTAAACATTCCAGTAAAAGAAAAATTAATTGGAAATTGTAATCTCTGGCAACATAAATACACATTCTCTTTCTTGAGTTGGGTTAGTTTTTATTTTCTTACCATCACAGACATGATCTACACATGTTTGCATGTAATTAGCTTCTAGGAGACTTTATGTGTTTATAATGACTCCCGCATTGTTTATATGTTTATAATGTTCTCCCACATTGTTTAAATCAATAGCAAAACTCAAGTTGATTTTAATTGAGCTTTATCTCTTCCACAGTCTATTTTTGTGCTGTTCCCTTTCGTCAATACTGGTCATGTGATTTTAAAGTTGAGCAATGAAATAAACTATTTTTTGGGTTAGGCTGAGATCTGAATAGCCTAAGTCTTGGTTCTTTCAGTCCTTATAGTGAAGTGTGTGTGTGTGTTAGAGAGAGAGAGAGATGTGATGCACAGCTGTAGTAACTGCTATATGAAAACAGGTGCACTACAGGCTCATTCTTACCTTAAGAACATAAGAAGAGCCCTGCTGGATTAGACCACTGGTCCATCCAGCATCCTCAATCACAAAATGGCCAGCAAGTTGTACCGGGGTCCAACAAACAGCTCCTAGAGGCCGAGTCCTTCCCCCGATGCTCCTTTTTAGCACTGGTATCCAGAGGTTTGCTGTCTCTGAGTACAGTGATTCTTCTTAGTCATCATGGCTAATAGCCATTGATCAACCCTCACTCTGATTTATCTTTCTAATATCATCATGTGACCATTACCTAATAACATAACAGCATCAGATAGCCAATGCGCTTTCTGACCAACTGACATTGTCTTATGGAAAACACCTTTATTTTTATTTTTTAGAAAAAGTGGTGCTAAAGCTGCTGACTGGGAAAAGAAGCATCTGAAAACCGTGGTAAATAGTATGCAAAAAAAGATAATTGGGAAGGTGTTTATCTTTCCTTTTCAACTGGAAATTTTCACGGTCAAACATTTTGCACAACTGTAACCACAAAAACACGGGCAGGTGTAAATATTTGTTATCCAGTAATTTTTGTGGGAGTATCTGAAAGCTGCACAAAGTTGTTTGCTGAATATGTGTACTGAATTCTCCAGCTATATGAAGGATAAATTAATTGGCAGCGCCCTTCTCTCCCCCACCCCTGCTTACTTAGGCAAATATGAAAATACCACAGGTTATAAAGAGAAAGGAGGAAAAAGAAAACTTCAAAATTATGCTTCCCCCATGGAGTGTGTGGTCAGAAAAACAGTGTAGTTGACAGGGCTACCTATCTTCCAGGGTCCCTGTCATACGGGGAGTGAAGCAAGAAAAACAGTGTTCAAACACTGCAACTCAAATGATGCCTTTTAATTGCAGAGAGAGAGAGAGGTATTTAAAGTAAGGAATATCTTTGTGAATAAATGTAGTTTTAAAAAGTGCTCTTTTGGTCAGTCAATTTAGAAGGATGGTCATGGCTCAGCAGTAGAACATCTGCTTTGCATGCTGAAGGTCAATCACTGGTATCTCCAGTTTAAAGGACTAGGTAGTAGGTAATGTGAAAGACCTCTACCTGATGCCGTGGAGAGCCACTAGCAGTCAGAGTAGACAGTGTTTACCTTGCTAGACTGATAGTCTGACTCGGTATAAAGCAGTTTTGTGTGTGTTTGTGTGCGTGTGCAAATAGGAGCTCCTTGCTCTTCTGGCTCTATGGATTCATTAGCTCATGCCCTCTTGGAATGCCCCTCTTATGAGGAACTTTGATCACGTTATATCTCTCCGCTTTTAACATATAAATCTAATACCTCTGTGTCTGACATAATGCCTTTTTTATTAAGTGACAGGGATCCCAAGGCTACATTGTCAGTGGCAAGATTTATTTAAGTCCTTATATCCCTCAAACATTAGATTTACGTTGCTCAAGATCAATGGATCAAGGAGCTTCTAAGGGATAAAGGAAAGGCAAATAGGAGCGATGCAGTAAATTAAAATAAAAATCCCAGCTAATACCGGTAGGAAGAGCCCCAGTTGGTGCAGGTTCTTTTGCATTTTTTTGTAGTCAAATAGGAAATCTTTTCTAGAAAGCAAAGTATCCACATGTATTGGTCATTCACTCTTGATGATTGTGTAGTGTAAAGCGATTTGAAGGAGTAAGGCTTCTGTTAACCCACCTACCTCACTTGTTTATTCTTCATCTTTTGGTTGCCTTGGTTACTACAATTAAACTCATCCCAGGTTTTTCCGGCACTTCTTATTTGTATCCTGTTTTTTAGCCTCTATAAAGCAAATGTTTAAAAAACGTTGTAAGGATCAAGCAAGCTCAAGATTGTTCTCTACTATCCTTGTAACTAAATTGTATCATGTTTGAGTAGAGAACATTTCTTACCTTGCTTTAATGAACACTTGCCACTGGGAACTGTTGGGGGAAAAAATTTCACAGAGGAGTCTAAAGTCAACACTAAATTTCTTAAGTTGTTTATTTCTAAGCAAAGCATATTGTTGCTTAGATTACAGTTTTCTTGAAGACTACTGTTCTCAACATTTCTGTGTATATTTCTATATAGTTTTATAATATAATGTAATTGGGGGACCCTCAACATAATGTTGAGCAATTGCTGCTCCAACCAAACCCTCCACCGAGGTGGGGGGGAGGCAGGGTGGCTGAGAGCCACCCTGGGACCCTGGACAGAAAATCCACCTGCCCCCTATGACCCTGATCCAAAATAAATATAACAGGCCATTCCCCAAGATGGGGTCTATACCAGAGTATAGCTTGATGCAATTAGGATCTTAGGGTGTAATTTTTGTATCATTTAATGTGTCATGTTAATACTTATGCTTTGCTTCAGTTCCAGACTTTTGGTTGGTTTTACAATCCTAATTCCTACTGCATTGTTCATTGTATGTCCCATCCTGTTAATTGTATTGACTCACTCTGTGTAATCCACCTTGAATCCATGTGATTATAAATAACATAAATAAAAAATTAATAGAATATACTTATAGTTTTCACATGTGCTTTAACTAAGTCTAAAACAAGATGTATTTTAAAACCACTAATACAGATTATAGTCATATATTTAAGAAGAGCGTTGTTTGCTTTGATATAGAATGAAAAAAAGGCATCCACTGTTCTACATTTATAACCTCTAATAAAAATTAATACAGATCACAGTGCATGCAAATTGTGTGTGTGCGTGTGTGTGTGTGTGTGGAATGGGGGACTCACCCTTTCACTACTTTGGTAGATTCTTGGGAAATATTAACTTGAAAGCCCTTTCTATTCATAATCTGAACAGAGGTTTTCTGTTCTATTATTATGTTTTAACTCCCCAGCCAGGGTAGGAATGAGAAGAAATGAGGAAAGGGTGGGGGGCAAATACAGAAGAATTAGATGGTGGGGGGGAGAGAGAAATAAAGGTATAATAAATATCAAAAATTAATATCAAAAATTAGGATAAAGCTGAAGAAAACACAGAAACATTCATAGTGGCAAAAGACAATCTAAACAACATTCCTGAAGAGTTTATGTAAAGAACAGATTTGCATTACTAAGTTCAAATGAACATGAACCAGAAGAACCAGAAGAACTTTGAGATTCAGAAAAGGAAGAGGCACTAGAGATCACAGTTCAAATTTATGTTGGTTACTGGAGAATGCTTTTCTGAAGAAAAGCAGCTTGTGTTTCATGGATTATAGAAAAGCTTTTGACTATCCTGAAAATTTTTGGCTATCATGAAAATTTATGGTTGGTTTTAAAAGAAATGGGGGTGCCACAACATCTGATTGTTTAGATGCACAACTTGTACTCTGGAAAAGAGGCTACAGTAAAGACCTGAGCAAGGCTGTTAATGATAGGATGTTTTGGAGGTCATTAGTTCATAGATTCATAAGTCATAGTTCATAAGTCAAAAGCGACTTAATGGCACTTATCACACACACTGTTGCTTAAGTTACTGGACAAATAAAATCTTTAAAGAATAATGGATGTATTCTGTATTTGCAGCTGGGTGGGAGTTAGGCATGGATTAAGGCTCCTTTTCAATAGCCAACTTCTCTGCCTTTTGTGAAAACAGGATATTTTCCCCCATTGGAACATTTTTTCCAGTAATTAGAATGATCATCCAGTATACTAGTCAGCAGAAGTGTAGCAATGTAAAAAAGCCTAGATTTGTATACATAGGTTCCTTGAGGTCATGTGACATCCTAAGAACACTTTTACTAAGAGTATCCCATGTATAGGCCTGAGTAGAATTCTGAGTAGACTTATAGAGCAATCCTGAAGGGGGGGTGGCCTTTGGAACCAGCATGACCCCTGTGCCAGCGTTAGTGCCACTTGCGCCAGTTAAATGGGCACTAACGCAGGTGCAGGGCTACTTACGCTGGTGCTGGGGTGCCACACGGTAGCACCATGCATGGGTGCCGCTTCAGCCATGGTGGCAGCATTTTTCTGGTGCAAGGGCTCGCGCCAGCACCAAAGGAGATGTTCCCAGGGACAAAGCTGACTTTAGTCAGTTCTCTGAGCCCTTTTGCCCCGGGAATGCCCCCTTTTGCCGGTGCAGACTTGCACCTGCAAAAATGGTGGTACAGCCCTGTAAAACTCCGTCGAGCAGTTTCACAGGGTTTAGGAGAAATTAAATTTTTGGCTTGCTGCACCGAGCCAGCAAGCTGCTGAAGAGGCTGGTGCTGTTCCTGGGCCCAGTGCAACTACCCTCCTTAGGATTGCGCTGCCCCTCTTGCAGTTACTAAGGGAGCAATCCTAAGCAGGTCAATTCAGAAGTAAGTCACATGTTGTTCAATGGGACTTACTTTCAGGAAAGCACCTTGAGGATTTCAGTGTAAGTCCACAGAGCAGGCAACTAGAGGACTTGGTTTTAACTTGGCACAGACTCTCTCATTTCAATTGAATTAAGCCATTTAAAAGTAAAGTACATCCACGTGGTTTGTGGATTGGGTTGTATGGCTTTATTTCTTTGGTTTTTAACCAAAAGAAGATAATCTGCAGCATGGCTGAATATTTTCCTCACCTCTTGAAAGGAAAGTCTTTGTTTCCTCTGTCCACAAGGACTCTGGGTAAGCTATACATTTGAAAGGATAATGTTAAAAGCCACATTTAAAATCTGTGTTATATTTAAAACCTGTGATTAGTCTCAATAGGTTAATTGATGCCTTCAGTCTGAATATCTAGCATAGTAAAGATTTACTTGGTTATGTGAAAGGAACATTTGGTTTTTTTTTTTAAGCATTAGGGTAAAAATAGTTCCTTTCATGTCTGACACACCTGAACTCACTTATGTTGAGATTACTTGGCTGCCCTGGATATCAGCAGTGATGCTTTGATCCTTTATGTAGTTTCTGCCTGGTGTTGTCATCATCTTTTATGGAGAGACTGAGAAGCAATGGGTTTCTATCCAAAAATGCATATTTTGTTTTTCACCTTTTTTGATAAAGCTTTGTACAGAACAGTTGAAAGTAGAAAAAGGGAAATCGGTGTTAGAGCTTTATCTGACAGCAAATTAATTTATATACAAGTCTCCCACCTTGTTTCTTTCTTTCATGTGTTGTTCTTTGACACCTTTTAAGCTCCTCTCTCATGACAGCTATGCCTGTGTACCTGTCTTCATTATTAAGTTGTCATAAGACTCCTATTGTATTTTGCTGCAACAGACTTGCAGCCCATTCCTGAGCCGAAAGGACAAAAGTCCTTAAGAGGCCAGGAAGGGGCTGCGCCAGCGCCCGTGCCACTGACACCTCCCAGGGTGGCACAGATGCCAGCAGGGGGCACGCATGCCATCTTCCCAGCGCTGCCACAGCAGCAGCACCCAGGGACGCTGGCACTGCTTTGCGCTGGTGTCCGGACGGTGCACCTTCATGCACCGTCTTCCTGAGGGTGTTCTGGGGGTGTTCCTAGGCAAGTCCAGGGGAGGAGCCACGTTTAGGCAGCCTCCTAACCCCTTTTGGCCCAGGAATGCCCCCTTTGCCCTTTCTTGCACTTACGCCACCTTTTGAGGTGGCATAGCCCCATGGAGCCCTATGCAGCGGTGCTATGGGGCTTGCAAGTAAGGATAAGGTTTCAGCTTCAATGTGTGGGGAGCTGAAACCTCCTTTGAAGGCAGCACAACTGAGCTGCCTCCAGTCACTGACGCAGCCCTCCCCCTCAGGAATGGGATGTTAGGCGTCTTCTTCACAGGGGGCAGGATTTCCCCACTGATGGTGGAGCTGCAGATAAAGGTGCAACAGCAATGGGACTTCTACAAGGCAAGTTTCCCCACAGTTTCCTGACCCAATCCCCTAGCGGTGGCTACTCCTCAGCAGTGGCCACCCCTCTCCACTTATGCATTTTTTAAAAAAAAGATCAGCACTAGAATGTTGTTATATTGATATACTATTGGTTACAAAGACATGCCTTTTCCATTCAGAGAACCTGCTACACCTATTGCTACAACAGTTTACCGATATAACAATATTCTAGTGCTGATTGTAAAAAACATTTATTTATTAATTTAGTTTAGTTTAATTTATGTCCCGCCCTTCCACCACAAAGCAGGGCTCAGAGTGGCTAACAACAATTAATAAAATAGATTTCAAATTACAATAAAAATAAAATGAAAACAATAAATACAATAAAAAATAAAAGCCCCATGATGACAGGAGGAGGAAATGGTTGCCGTGGGGACAGGATATGGGGAAATGGCTGCCATGTGGGGGAGAAAATTTGAATTTTCCCACCAACACAGCAGCCATCTAGGTTTCACTGAAATCTTTCCCAAAGCTTTGGAACCAAGCAGGTTTGAGAACAACTGGAAAAAAACTGGGGAAACCCTCAGAGATACATGAATGCACCAAAATACTGTGGGGCAGTAGGGAAAACCACTTCCCAAAAGCATTGAACTCAGGGTAGATAACCTGTTGGAAGCCATCTTAATGAGTTTTTATTCTAGCACAAACTTTTGTGGACTACTTATACTAGAATGAAAATCTGTTGATATATAGGGTGCCTTTTTAAATGTGTACAAATCTAACCATGTATCATCTGTCTGAATTGCACTGTAGGAGAGGGTCCTGATTTCTGGACAGGGGACTGAATTAGTTTGGTCTTTGGCCCTTTTTTACAATTCATCTGTGAGTCTAGCTTGGAAAAGAGTGAGCTTTTAAAATTAATAATGTTATCTGTGTTAATGTTTTGCATGCTATTGTGCAGTAAAAGCCAAAGGATTAGAAGATTTTTGGATTGAAGATAGTCTCGCAATGATACTAAGCCACCGACCATAAGTGCGGCAAAGATAGCTTTCATTTTTAATTGTTTTTGTCTTGTCTGTTTGACAGTCTTATATTGTTTATGTTTGTGAATTGTGATTGTATTTATATATGTTAATAAAATTTAAAAAAATACAGCAAAATTATGGGAAGAGATTTTATGTTGAAAAAGCAAAATAAAAGTTTACTAAGGTTTATAAAAGGGATTTATGTTGAAAGTTTATAGGAAAGTAAGTAGAACAAGTCAACAGCAACAGTTTGCAGCAGCTGATTCCTCCATCCAAAGCTACCTGTGTAATCCCTGAATTCCTGCTGTGATCTGCATCTGCTGCCCAGATTGAAGAAAGCCTGGAGGGATTTAGTTTAAAATATTTATTTGCACTTTTTCTGCACTTGAAGTACCTCACACATCATATGCACTGAGCTCTGAGAGAGTTATGTCTTCATGATCCACATAATCACTAGGGACTAATAACACTGGCTTTTGTGAACCGTCATTGTGAAGATTCCTGAGGTAACTGTACATATGTGAAGTGCAGTTGTGACAATCTTGTGGCATTGTTGACACACTCTGTATGTTGGTGATGAGTGAATTTGGTTGGCTTTGTTCTGTTATCGTTTCTCTGATTATCTGTGTATAGGTATTCCATTCCTCTGGCCTTCCACTCCTCCTTAAGAATTTTGTTTTCAATATTTTGCCTGAACATATGTATTTGAATTCTAATTTGACTAGACTATTCATAACGCTATTTCATATGTGTTTGGCTGCAATAATGCTGCAGTCATACTGTTCCCAAATATTTTTGAATTCACATTTGAATATCTAGATTCAAGTCCAGTACTCCATGGAGCTCTCTTCGTCAGAACATTTGAATATGTATTTTACTTCATTCAATAGGCAACAAAATGAGGAGAGAATAAGGGCATGCTGGATTCGTTTATATGTTGTGCTGATGAGTGGAAAGATCAGATCTGATAAAGGAATTAATCAGTTAGGAATTTCATAAGCATCCTTAGCGCTGACCTTCTTTACAACACCATTCCTTAGAGCAAGGAGCTGTCCAAGGTCCTGTAGCTTGCATCCAGCTTGATCTGTCTGTGGCTATTTGCTATCTGCTTCACTGGTGGCCACTGTTTTCCTTGGAACCCATACAACAAAGAAACCCACATTAGGAAAAAAAGGTTTTTCCATGCCTTCAAAATGTCCTGAATTGTTATATCTCTGGTAGTAATTCCCATTGAACCCACATGAATAAACATGCATAGGGTTGTGCTGCAAGTCTCTTACCAAAGAGGCCCTTTTTGATTGGTATAATCCATCCCATAGCTGGAGGAAATGCTTATTTTAAACCTTGGAATCCCAAACCAGACAAAGTTCTTGGTGGTAACCTGACCTTATAAGTTCTGCAGCTGGCTTGAAAATCTGTTTGACAAAAGATGACAGAGGCAAGAAAGCAATGAGTTGTACACCATGGCCAATGATGGCTCTGTCATATCACCTTCAGCTCTGGTAAACTATTACCTGTCTCCAGTAAGACAAAGGAGATTAATGTTTTTATTGATTTGTCAACAAATGGAGGATGGAAGGAAAGGAATTTAGGGAGTCATTAATCAAATCATTTGCTGTGTCTAGTAAAACATAAAGAAATGTGAATTTCTCCTGATTCTCAAGGAGGAACAGACAGGAGGGTACTGTCTCAATGACTGATTTCTCCTAAAGTTTTAAAACTGAGTTAACATTCTAGATAAGGAATTCTAGATTAGGCAAATTGTCTAGATCCTTTCCAGTCTGGGTTTAGGCCTGGTTATGGGACTGAAAGAGCCTTGGTCGCCCTGGTGGATGATCTGGGCTGGGAAATGGACAGAGGGAGTGTAACTCTGTTGATTCTCCTGGACCTGTCAGAAGCTTTCAGTAAATACCTACTAAGAGTTTAGCCCCATAACAGGTTTTCATTGTTAGAGCAAGAAATAAAAGGAAGCTAGTAAACGAGCATCAACAGAGTGCCTTTCCCTCCCTCCCACGATTCAGACCTGTTGGCTGATTGGAGCATGATTCATTTGGGCAGCGAAGAAGGTTACAGAGCTTCTCTTCCAGTTCTCCTCCCCTGCAAACAACTTTGATGCAAATTGTGTGCTGGATGGCTCAGTGCTGCACAGGCAGCTGTCAACGAAGAGGAATGGGTAATTCCTATTCTCCTCCAGTCCTTAGCCTTCAATATCAAGCCATAATATAAGTACATGCACTATTGTGAAATTATCCCCCCACAATTATCCCTCTTTACAAAGAAAAACAGTTTTCATAAGAGGGGTCATAAAGTCAACTTTAAATGATTACATGTTTGTATGAAATCCAGATTTCACGTTAAGCCAAGTTATTTTTATTATAGTTACAACTTTGAAAATATGGCTTACATTTTTTAAAAAAATCCATTCCATTTTTATCTACTCTGGAACAGACTACTTAGAATTATACAGACTACTTAGAACTATACTGCCACATTTCAGGAAACATAACTTTAATTTTGTTGGCCTAAAAATTGTGCTGTCTTTTGTCCAAAGTTCAACTAATATAGTAATAACAGTTAATTTAACTAAACTGAACCAATGCTATTTTAAAACCCTACATTAACATTATGACTTTGAGGAGGCAATCTGTGAGGCACAAACTGCATTTCAGAAAAGGATGATTTAAAAAAACCCTGAAAATGTCACCTATTCAGTAGAGAACTGAAGTTTGAGTCATTTGTTCAGTTAATTGATTCCAAGTTCCATGCTGGTTTACAGAGTTCTGTTAGGGTCAGTTCAGACACTAAATTGGCATCTCAGACAACGTATGAAAATCAGACATGAAAAATCTCTCTTTGACATTGCTTCTCTATGAATAGAGTAGTGCTTGAATCATTGACCTAGGAATCTCATCGATTTGTAGATCTATACATCATGATCTTACCATGTACAAAATTATGCAACACTAATTTGATCATTATGTTATTATCAGGAAAACAGAAGCATGACTGATTCTTATATTTGGATTTGATGCTAAGTACAGTAAAAGGATGGGGCACAATCCCTAACAAATGTTTTGAATTGCAGTTGAAAATATGATTTGTGATATTATTATGCCGATAATAAAAATGGAGGTTGTATTTACAGAGAAATAATGTGGACAAATGACTTGGCTGATTTTTTTTTCTGGAGAGGAGAGAACAGAGGTCAGTAGTAGCGCATGTTTTTGAAAATAGAAAAACCCGTTTCATCCTTGGTTCTCTAGTTAAAAAAAGAAAATGGCTGAGCAAGACAAACCTTGGACAGTCAGTCAGAGTATTGTGCCTTACTAGGTAGACCAGTGTAGTCTCACTCAGTTAAATCGCATCAAAATTCATTCATAGTCACACACTCTCAAAATTAATTCAGAAAGTATTTCTAGCTATCTTATCCCCCTTAAAACCACACCACACTGGAGTACATAAGAACATTTCATCAGCGGCCATGGTCCATTGTATTCTATCACATACCTCAGCTGCACTGTGCTTTGCCAATAGGAAACAGGTGGGTAAATTAAATTGTGGTTTCACACTGTAATTTGGAAAGTTCCTTTGAAATTGATCTTTAAACGCCAGTCATGCATATATTAGTCAGGCTGTGAAGCAGTGTGGTCCATCCTCTTCCATTTACTTTTTATAACACAGAATGGGGATTTAATTACCTATTGCACAGCCTATTGATGCTAACCCCAGTGCTGACTCTGCTTATACTCTGGCCTTCAACTGTTCCACACTAAATTACAGATTGGAATTTGGGTCCTTATGGCAGAATGGCAGACAGCATCATCTAGGCCCAGCACAGAACTGATAACAGTGGTTGCATGCAGTTCTACAAAAGAACTGTAAAGTACTTCCTGTTCTCTGCTCCTAGCACTAGTCAATTTTATATGCAAATACAGTTTTGAATATCTCCTTAGAATTTACTTCAAAAATACACACTCTGCTATGGATCCATCCTTCTCTATTTTTAAACCACAACTATGGCCTGCTTTATTATTTAATACATACATTTTTTCATGGAACAGCTTTGGAGTCAAATGCCGTCACCTTCTACATAGTTATTATTTATTTATTTACAAAATGTATATCCCACCTTTCTGCCCACACAAGATAACAAATTAAAACATACACAATAAAACCACATTTTAAAACAATTTAACCTCCCCCACAAAAGCAAACATTTAAATAATTAAAAAAACTGAGCTAAAATAATACAAAGACATAAAAGAAGATGGCAACAGAAGGGAACAGATTAATCTCTCTGTGGAGAGAGTTCCAGAGTTTTTGTGCCATTACTGAGAAGGCCCTCTGCTGAGCTGCCACCCACCTAATCTCAGAAGATGGAGGAACCTGAAGCAGGGCTTCAAAAGATGACTGCATTGGTCAGGTGGTTTCATAAGGGAGTAGGCAGTCCTTCAGGTATGTTGGTTGCAAACAATCCTAAGCATAATATTGTCGAAGGCTTTCACGGTCAGAGTTCATTGGTCCTTGTAGGTTATCCGGGCTGTGTGACCGTGGTCTTGGTATTTTCTTTCCTGACGTTTCGCCAGCAGCTGTGGCAGGCATCTTCAGAGGAGTAACACTGAAGGACAGTGTCTCTCAGTGTCAAGTGTGTAGGAAGAGTAATATATAGTCAGAAAGGGGTTTGGGTTTGAGCTGAATCATTGTCCTGCAAAAAGTATCAAAGGTAATGTGCTAATCATTGTCCTGTAAGTATCAAGATAATGTGCTAATGAAGGTGTGGTATGTTAATATGGAACCATTGTATCTTGAGTGTAAGAATGAATAAGGCTTGGCTTCCTGTCCTGAAAACCTCCAGACTAACAAAGACTACAGTCCACAGTAGCCATGCGGATTAGCTTTGGATTTCACATATTAACAGATCACTTCAGGATAAAATGATCACATATAGTAGTAGACGCCATTATATCTTTCTTTACTTTTATTTTATTCTCATTATTTGCATTCTTTTCTTCCTTGCGTACACTTTGCCCATAGCTAAAGTGTTTGGCTATAGCAGGAGTTGGTAACATGACACCAATTGTTTTTAGAAAATGGGCAGGGACAGGTGGAGCTTTCTGAGTTTTTAATGCTTATGGCAAAATGCACGCAATGGCTTTATGTAAACTGCATTACCAGTGCAAATAGCTGAGTCATATTCTTAAAAACAAAAAAACATGATTGGGCTGCATGGCTAAATGCTTAACGCACCTAACAAAAAGTCATCAGATCTTCCCAATTTTAATTTAAATTTATAACTCAGGTGGAAGTTGATTTATATCAGGAAGATAGAATGGGAAAAGATTAAACTCCTTCCCCCCAGTATTGCTGCTCCAACCAAACTTGGAAGTTCCTATGGCTATTTTATAAAGAAAATGAATATATGTTAATTAAATCATAGGTCATTTTGTCCATTGTATATGCTGTTGGGAATAGGTTATGTGTGAAACTACTCAGTGGAAGGTATGGGAGCAGTAGTTGTTTCTATATGCCTGCCCAATCCTTTTCTATGTACTGTTTTTCTTCGAGGCTCATTGAAAATGAGGAAATTATCAAGGAATTTCTGGAACTCAGATGGAGTATTACTGACACCTATGGTTGAATGTACTCAAGTGTTATCACTTTCTTCAGCTGATTTTTTTGAAAAGATGTCAGCACTTGTAGTCCAATAAACTCTGTTTCATAAGGGTCAGATAGCTCTAGTGTTGATAGGGTTGCCAACCTCCAGGGACTAGCTGGAGATCTCCTACTATTACAACTGATCTCCAGCCAATAGAGATCAGTTCGCCTGGAGAAAATGGCTGCTTTGGCAATTGGACTCTATGGCATTGAAGTCCCTCCCCAAACCCCACCCTCCTCAGGCTCCACCCCAAAAACCTCCCACTGGTGGCGAAGAGGGACCTGGCAACCCTAAGTGTTGACCTTTTCCTTCAGTTACTATCTGCTGCTTTAGAACTTCAGCTATTAGGTAGGAAGTCCTTGGTTCAAACCTCAGCTCAGCTGTGGTGTCATTGGGCTAGATCTCATGTGTCCTTTCTGCTAACAGGGAAGCTCCGTGGGATCCAACCCGCTGCCATTTGTCATGTGGGAACAGAAGTAGGAGCCTACCTTACAGAGTTACGATGACTTACAACTGAGTTATTAAGCAGAAACTAAGATGGTAGCTATTATTCCTATAGAAACTTCAGAAAACTAAGCATCTTCCAGATGATTTTTCTAGTGAAAGGATGGAGATAATATATTTTTAAAGGACTGTACTTTTTTGTTAGCCATTCATGTGTCTTTTAAGGAAGGGAGATCTGGCTTTTTTCAGTCAAACCACAAAAAGGAAACCTACTGTACGGCATATTGTGTGCTTAAAGGACATTCATAGTATTGGCCAGGAACCGAACAAAAGGAAAACTACTTGGAAATAATGACCTTTCTAAGGCTTTCAAGATAACATACTAAAATGTCCAGGCTTGGTTTTTTTTGTGTTTTTTTTTTACTTCTTTCTGCTGAAACTAAAAAAAAAAAAATCTAAAATGTGAGCTAGAGATGCTTGAACAATTGCCAGCTTGGCTCCCATCCTGTTCACTTGTAGCGAGCAGGGAGCTGGTTTTTCTGTTGTTCTCCCATTTATGGCTGTTCTACAGGGTTGCCTCACCGTATTGCTTCGTAACGATGCAGTGTAGCAAAACTTGCCTTTCCTGCAGCCAGGGCCGCCACCATTTTCTCTGCCATGCCAACTGGAGAGCTTTTGGAGGAGTTTTTAAATCAGTAATTGCTGTTGCAAACTAACTATCTGTGGCCCAGTTTCATTTCTTTAAAAGTAAGCCTCTAATCGTTTTCATTGTCAAAATATGATACAAAATATACAGGCCGCAGTTTTCCTTAAAGCTTGGCAAGGAAAAACACTGGAGACTTCTTTTTCCCTTAGATGAAATCCGGGACTTTGGAGATCATGCCAACAGATGATTAGAATGTTGGTTCACAATAGCAATTCTTGATTTAAAAAATTTCAAGCCGTCGATTATGGGGAAATGCAGGGGATATGTGTGGATTCAGCCACAGATAGTTAAATCAATCCCAAATTATATAGGTCTGTCATAAATAAATGCTGCCTTAAAAAAAAAAAAACTACCCTTCATTTTTTTATACTACTATTGAAAAGGCATCTTCTTTCATGCTAGTCTCCTGTTCATCTGAAAACAATCCAGCCTGCGTTGTTTCTTTGGAGACCAGAGAAGCAGTGCAGGCAGGGTTGATGTCAGATCTGTCCCCCCAGGCTTTTCCAGGGTCCGGAGAAGCCCAGGGGCGGATCTGACACCAATACAGCTCGCACCGCTTCTGTGGACGCTGGAGAAACAGCGCAGGCTGGATTACTGTCAGAGGCAGGTATGTAAGGGGGCAGGGAGATGGAGGGAGGGAGGAAATAACAGTGGGGCCAAAGCGGCCCAAATAGTGCTGGAAAAAATTGGGCATTATTCAGGATCCACATTTTTCAGTTCCCTTTATTGCTGCCTTTTTTATATCAGTTAAAAATAAACAACGCAAAAAATTTCGAAAAGGTTTTTTTGGGAGGGGTATTTCAGGATAGGGCCCTGACCTGAATAGCCCAGGCTAGCTTGATCTCGTAAGATCTCAGAAGCTAAGCAGGGTCGGCCGTGGTTAGTATTTGGATGGGAAACCACCAAGGAATACCAGAGTTGCTGTGCAGAGGAAGGCACTGGCAAACCACCTCTGTTAGTCTCTTGCCATGAAAACCCCAAAAAGGGGTCACCATAAGTCAGCTGCGACTTGACGGCAGTTTACACACACACACATTTCAGGATAGTGATATGCACACCCCTGCACACCCCTGTTTATTTTCTTCAGGGGGACAGATCTCTGTTGTCTGGAGTTGAAGTTGTAATTCTTGAAGCTCTCCCGGTCCCACCTAGAGATTGGCAGCTGTAGGCCTGGAAGCCACCTCTGGGTGACTTGATACCACCCGACTTCCATGACTCAACTAGGCTTAGCTGCTTGCTACTGTTCAACAGCAGCCACCCGATGAAAGCCAGTGTGGTATAGCAGTTAGACCCAGGTTCTGGGAGACCTAGGTTCAAATCTCCATCCTGCTGTGGAAGCTCACTGGTTGATGTTGGGCCAGTCACATACTTTCAGTCTAACCTACCTCACAGGGTTGTTGTGTGGATAAAAAGGAGGAGAGGGAGAATAATATAAGCTGCTTTGGCTCCCACTGTGGAGAAAGGTGGGGTATAAATAAAGTAAATAAATAATATTGCTGAAGATGGGAGGAAGATGAAAGGTAGGTTGGTGAATATCTGAGAAGGAGAGATGAGGCCGGGAAAGGGGAGCATATATGGGGGTGGCCAGGAGGGCAGGAAGAGAAAATAGTGTGGGGAGGGGGATACAGGAGAAAGTGAGGCGCCATTCCACAAGTCCTTGAGGATTCCCTAATATGTGAGTAGGCCTGGCCCAGTAACTGGCATCATACAACTGGGTCACAGTTTTCCTATGTAGAGGCTGGCGGGGGGTGGGTGGGGAGAGAAGCTGAAGATGAAGGGACAGATAAAAGTAGGGTGGCTGTTGGGTAGGACGGAGATAGGGTTGCCAATTCCAAATTAGGAAATTCCTAAAGATGTGGGTGTTGGAGCTTAGGGAGGGTGGGGTTTGAGGAGGGAAGGGACCTCAGAGGGGTATAAGGCCATAGACTCCACCATCCAACACAGCCATTTCCTCCATGGTAACTAGGGTTGCCAACCTCCAGGTTGGGGTTAGAAATCACCTGGAATTACAGCTACACTCCAGATGACAGAAATCAGTTCCCCTGGAGAAAATGGCTGTTTTGGAAGGTGGACTCTATAGCATTATACCATGCTGAGGTTGCTTCCCTCCCCAAACCTCGCCCTCCCAAG
The DNA here is from genome assembly GCF_029931775.1 of Euleptes europaea. NCBI lineage: Eukaryota > Metazoa > Chordata > Lepidosauria > Squamata > Sphaerodactylidae > Euleptes > Euleptes europaea. Next base: position 25,645,518 of record NC_079318.1, read on the forward strand.
GCTCCACCTCCCAAATCTCCAGGAATTTCCCAACCTAGAGCTGGCAACCCTAAGGGGGAACTGATCTCTGTAGTTGGGAGATCTGTTGTGGTTCTACAAGATCTCCAGTTCCCACTTGGAGGTTGGAAACCCTGGAAGGAGAGAAGGAAGCAGGAAAAGGGGAGAGGCTATGGGGACTTTTGGGAAAGGGGAAATAGTGAGGGAGGGGGAAATGAGATGCCTCCTGCAAGTCCTTGCAGCTTCCCACTTGTAAGATATAAATAACATATAGATATTACATGATTATAATAAACCAGACCACTGTTTTGCTAGCCCAATAGAATCAATTCTGACAGCAGTTCTCTAAGAAATCAGGGATAGATTTACATGTTACAGGGGAGGGGCTGTGGCTCAGTGGTAGATCATCTATTTGGCATGCAGAAGGTCCCAGGTTCAATACACGTTAAAGGGACTAGGCAAGTAGGTGATGTGAAAGACCTCTGCCTGAGACCCTGGAGAGCCGCTGCTGGTCTGAGTAGACAATACTGACTTCGATGGACCCAGGGTCTGACTCAGTATAAGGCAGCTTGATATGTTCATAGATCTTTCCCAGCCCAGCTGCCTGTGTCCTTTGAATTGGAAATAAGAGTTGGAAACTAGAATTTTGTAAGTGCAAAATGTATGTTTTGCTACTAAATAAGAGTCTTTCCCTCTCTAGCCCTTTTCTCCAAGTTCATATCATTCCCTTCCCCATCCTATCATTTTCTTTTCACTCATGTCTTCCCCCCCCTTATCCACAAAATCAATTGTTCCCCTATTTGTTTTTTAAACATACAAGTCACTTCCACTGCTTTGCTGGAATTTGTTGCTGGAATTTATAATCCTATTGCATGATCCGTCGATCTGCCAAAACCTCTTCAAATCTTTCAAGCAGCCTGGTAAGAGTTATTTCAGAGGGTAACACCATTGATAAAACAGATGGCGTGGTCTACCTTCCGATTGTTTTCTTTGCGTATGTACCGTATTCCATGTTACAGTAAGGACAATGTAAGCAAAAGGCAGTCCTCAGCATTTTGAAGATGAAATGAAGCCACGTCTGTCCTTCTCCGTATAATTGCTCTAACTTCAATGAACTAGGCCTGCAGATTCTTCACAAGCTTGCTGCATTTGTGATGTTAACAGTTTTTTTTTTTTTAATGTGTAAGGCTCTTGCTTACTCCTATGAAAATTGCCCAGGCTTAAAAGGGTATGTTCTTTGCTTAATGTATGCTGACACTTGCTGCTGCGTAAGAAGCTTTTGGGAACAGCTAGAATTTCCCGTGCACTGCATGCAGGCTTTCACCATGTTTTTGTCAGTGGCTGATCAGGCTTTTTGCGTTTGTGTGTGTGTGTGCGCGTGCGCGCACGCCTGTGGTTTAAGTGTACATGAAAAATGCTCTAAGCCTGTTACAGGCTTTGACATATTAGAGCACATGAACTGTGGAATTAGTGTTGTACATATGCAGAAATATTCAATGTAAAATCAAACTACACATATGAACTACAAACTATATAGCGGAGGATTACATTTCCTTTTAAAAGGAAAGAAAGCCTGGATATTCTTTGCCAGAGGCTTATGTTTCTGAATTACTCTGTCAAAGATTTCAGTGTCAGTGCAGATTTGCTAGCAGCATTTTCAGCCTTTTTCTATGACCTTCCCCAGCCTTCTCAATGGCTAGAGAGCAAAGCTTTGCAGCACTTCCTACAACATTTAGGCTACAGAACAGAGTGTAGCTTACAGGCACTTCCTGCCTTCTCAATGACTTCAAGTGCAGAAATGCGCTCCATTCCAAGGGTGTATGATGCTGATTAATGATGTAATGATGTAATGTAAACAATATATTGTATTTGATGATTTAAACATGAAAACATGATGCTAGAAATTAATGAATAGGTTCAATCTCAACATATTTTTCTGGAGATGAGTATGATAAAATTGATTATATAAAGTATAACAAAACTCAAAACTGACTGTTTAAGAAATAGTATGCTTAGCCTCCTGGAAGAGGAAGTCTATATATTGCAATCTAAAGAGAAGCCACTGAGCATGTGCAGTACAACTGTCTCCTGCTCGAGCTCTAGTTTCAAGCTCATTGAAGGTGACTGAAACAGTATAAATACAGGCAGGGAGAGGGCTAGAACTTCAGACCTCTAAGGGAGGCTCAGAAGATGGTATTGGTATGTATGGCTTTACAAATATATTATTCTAGAATGTGAATTAGATACTTTGAACTAAATCAGACTTCTTTAACTGTTATATTTTAAGTGTTGGATTTTAAAACTGAATAGAATGTAGAAATTGCTTGCTTTACTGTATACATTGTTACTGAATTTTAAGACTTTGTAATACTTGCATATACACATATGTGTGTGTGTAAAGTGCCGTCAAGTCGCAGCCAACTTATGGCGACCCCTTTTGGGGTTTTCATGGCAAGAGACTAACAGAGGTGGTTTGCCAGTGCCTTCCTCTGCACAGCAAGCCTGATATTCCTTGGTGGTCTCTCATCCAAATACTAACCAGGGCTGACCCTGCTTAGCTTCTGAGATCTGACGAGATCAGGCTAGCCTGGGCCATCCAGGTCAGGGCATATACACACACATATATATACACAATTACATTGGAGCACATCAATAAAAAGACTTACTTTTTAAGTGAGTAAAGTAGTTGAGTCCTGCTTAGTAGGTGACTAACTGAATAAGATAACATACCACTTCTCAGGAAGGGGTCAATTGTAAAAGCATAGTCACTCGAAAGGCACTGACCCACTTCAAGCCCATGCCTTGGGTATTTTTTTTTTCATATGCTTCAGTGGTTGTAGTTTACATCTAGGTGTACAGCCTCAAATCCTAAACAGGTTTTAGAAGCCTTTGATATATCTTTGGAAAGGCTTGTTTGTGTTGTAAGTCAGTCTGTTGCTTTGGGTAACAGAAGGCTACGTACTGTACACAGTATGTTTGGTATTTCAATTCAATACCTTTATTGGCATATAAGAAAATAGTCAGGATGACCTACAAGCAGTAAACATTAGATTTAAAGGTTTCATATTTAAAAGACAAGCTCCCGTATCCTTATTGCATAATGTAAAAATTCTGCAACCGTATTGATTAAGTCCGGATTCTGGCTATTCAATAAAAACAATAACTTGTGTTTATCAGACGACCCCTTCTTTCCTCTTAAAAGGGGAAATAAGAATTTGACCCGAATTTCTTCATACAGAGGGCAGTATAACAAAACATGAGTAACAGTCTCAACTAGGGCTGTTGATTTGGTTCGTCCCGAACTGAAAAACAGCCGAATTTCCCCTGATTCGGTGGTTTTTAGTTCGGGACGAACCGAACTCAAAAATGGCAGGAAACCGGGAAGCCGAATTCAGCGAGATCGGGAGTTCACGAATAAATCCGGCCAATTCGGGGCCGTCAGTAAGCAGCATAACCGTCAGTAAGCAGCATTCTCCTCCCCCGGCCAATCGGTGGCCAAGCTGGGTCTTCTTCTGGCCAATCAGTCAGGATTGAGTACTGGAGGAATCAGCTGATGTGCGGCCCGGCCGGGGAGAGAGAGAGAGAGAGAGAGGGAAATCCTCGTGTGTGTGTGGGGGGAGTGCTTGTGCACATTCGCTCCTTTCTGTGGCTGCAGGGGGCGTATTTTTTGGGGTAGGGACACAAAACTTTCAGCAGAGATTCAGACAAACCTTCTTAAGAGACCACCCAAGTTTTGTAAACATTGGGTCAGGGGGTCCCGAGATATGGGCTCCCCCCTTTTTTCTTTCCATGGCTGCAGGGGGTGCATTTTTGGGGGTACAGACCCCAAACTTTCAGTGGAGCTTCAGATGAACCTTCTTAAGATACCCCCCAAGCTTTGTAAACATTGGATCGGGGTCTCGAGATATGGGCTCCACCCCTTTTCCCTCCACCCCTTTTTCCATTTACGTGGCTGCAGGGGGCGCTTTTTTGGGGATACAGCCCACAAACTTTCAGCATAGCTTCAGACAATCATTCTTAAGATACTTTTGTAAAGATGGGTTCAGTGGGGGCAGAAATATCGGCTCCCCCCTTTTCTCTTTCCATGGCTGCAGGTGGCGCATTTTTGGGGGTGCAGATCCCAAACTTTGAGCGGAGCTTCAGACAAGCCTTCTTAAGAGACCACCCAAGTTTTGTAAAGATTGGGTCAGGGGGTCCCGAGATATGGGCTTTCCCCTTTCCCCTTTTCCCTATTGGGATGAATGGATCAGCTGATCTTGTATGCATCTCCAGAGCAAAACATCCCGTGCTTAAATGGAATCTTCTTGGATTACCCAGTCCTCCTCCCACTCCTCCTGATGAAACAGAAGACAGCCACAGTAAGACCCCTTTGTGGGCTTTAATCTATACTTTTTCTCCTGTGTGTGTGTGTGGTGGGGGGAAGCAGAGTCTGTGTGGGGGGGGGAGGGAGCAGTTTCTGTGGGTGGGTGGGGAAGCCAAAGGGGGCTTTTGCCAGTTCTGCCTGGGGTGTGTGTTCCCCCTCGAGTCTCTCTCTCCCTGGTTTGAGGGGGGGGTTTCAGTTGTGTGTCTTCAGGTTTTCCCTCATTCATAAGAGCGGTTAGGTCTATTTGGATGCTTGCTCAAAACTGGTTTTCAAATGTTGACTTAAAGAATGCATTTGCCTGGTCCCGGGTCCGATGCAAAAGGGGAAATTCCACCCCTCCTGCTCATTATGCATAGCTAGCTGCCTCTGTCCTTTTTCATGGTTTGCAAACTCCCAGGTGTCAGGTGTTGCTTTGCACAGTTGCAAAAGTGTTGCTTACAAGGTTGTGTTGCTGTGCAGTTGAGTTGCTTTGCATTACTGTTGCAATGCTTTGCAAACCTCTCAGCTGTTTGTCGGGGCTGGGAGCTTTGTGCGTGGGCGGCAAGCTCTGCTCAGACATGCTCATTAAGGGTGGGGGGACCCCTTTCGGGGCCCATATCTCAGCCCCCCCTGGCCCAATATTTACAAAACTTGGGGGGGGGGTCTTTCAAGAAACATCCTTTGAAGCTCTGCTGAAAGTTTGGGACCTCTACCCCCAAAAATGCCCCCCCCGAGCCACGGAAAGGCACGGTTGTGTTTGTAAAGGCTTTATTCGGCCGAATTTTTTCCCCAAATTTTGAATTCCCGCCGAATTGCACGGACCCGAAGTGGGGGAGTTCGGACTTCGGCATATCCCGAATCTAAACGGGCCAAATTCAGCCGAATCCGAACTATACCGATTTTTTTTAATTCAACAGCCCTAGTCTCAACATAAACAAGCTCACAAGGACAAAATCTATTTGCATATGGAATTATGCGGTATCTCCCCACTCTCAGCGCTGAGGGTAAGACATTAAACCTGGCCATCATAAAGGCTCTTCGTTGTTGCGGGTTTGTTAGATGATAAAAATACGAAGCAACTTTATCCAGGCAAAAGGGAATTTCTATGCTCAACGGTGAACAGGTTTTCCTAGCCGCACTCATAAGTCCTTGTCTTTCTGCATCTAGGAATCTACGCTTAATTATTTCGTATGTCGAGTTTGCGGAATCTAAACTCAGCCCATCTAAAGAAATCCCCATAGATTTAATTTTATGCTCAATAGAGTCTAACCATTTAGACTGGTTTTCTATGAGCATCATATGTGTAAGACTGGAGGACTCTGACCTAATATGTTTGGTATTGAGATTACCTAAGGAACTGTAGTATCACATTTATCAGCTATTTACAGATTTACTCTATATTTTTTTATATTCACGAGTTTCAGTGAAGAGGGCTTATTTTTTCATCTACATGATGATTTACGCTTTCTGGAGTGGCTTATCCCAGTTAGTGCCAAGGATTATAAGAGAGAAGGTATATCAGGAAGAGGTTCTTTGAACTAGGTCTGTAATCTGAAATTTTCAGATGTTAATACTGTCCAAGCAGTTTAAATGTCATCCAATACAATCCTAGGCACCTTTACTCTGAAATAACAATGAGATTTACTCCTTGGTGAGTATGCTTAGGGCTGCATCCTTTTAACACCAGTAGACAGTTGTGCCTAATGGCTTTAAAGTACTTTGAAGAACCAGGTCATGTGAATACTGCATGAAGAGAGCTATAGCTCTGCGGTTGCTACCGTGATGCAAATGATGCCCGATACATAAAAGTTACCATTTTAGCTGATGCAGCACCACCTGCTTGTCAAATGGGGTACTTTAAACATCAGATTTTTATCCTGCCTTAATTACTTAAAATGCTTCAGTTCACAGAACTAGTGTCCTTTCTGCTCAGCCTGAATCCTATTTAGCTCAAGACAGTAAAAGCCAAAAAGGAGGAGTAGGAGTTGGTTTTTATATGGTGACTTTCTCTACTGCTTAAGGAAGAATCAAACCGGTTTACAGTCAGCTGGGTAAGGAAAAACAGGGATAGATAATTTGATAATTTGAGTTAATCCCTCTTTCTGGTCCCAAGTGGGGGGAGCTGACCACATTTCAGGATGCTGTGGGTGGTTTGCAGTTTAAATGCATGTGTGCCATTTACAGGGAAGGAAGGCAGTAAGGTATAGCCCAATCTCGTCAGATCTTGGAAGCTAAGCTGGGTCAGCCCTGGTTAATATTTGGATGGGAGACCACCGAGGTATACTAGGGTTGCTATGCAGAGGAGGGCACTGGCGAACCACCTCTGTTAGTCTCTTGCCTTGAAAACGCCATAAGGGGACTCCATAAGTTGGCTACGACTTGACGGCACTTTACACCACACACACACACACACACACACACACACACACACACACACACACACACACACACGCCATTTACAACTCTCACAAGGTGTTTTGTACCTATAATGAAATACAAAAGACATTGTAAGAAGCAATCTTCGGGTTTACTGTCAGTTTGCCTGATTGCTGAAAATTCCTTTGCCTAGAAGCTTCCTAAAAAAACATGGACTGCATTGTGCATCTCTTTTCTGCATGGGTTTTTTATCATCAGCTCTGGCCCTGTACTGGGTTGCCAGGTCTCCCTCTGGCCACCAGCGGGGGATGGGGGATAGGGTTGCCAGATCCAGGTTGGGAAACTCCCAGAGATTTGGGGATGGAGCCTGGGAAGGACAGGGACCTCAGTGGGGTACAATGCCATAGAGCCCACCCTCCAAAGCATCAATTTTCTCCAAGGGATCATATCTCTATGGTGGGGAGATGAGCGGTAATTTTGGGGGATCCCCAAGTCCCACCTGGAAGCTGGCAGCCCAACCCCGTACCGCTTCGGTTTATTCCCTAATTTCCACATGCATTTTTGTGCCTTTAATTTTCAGTTTGATTTGTTTGTTTGTTTGTTTTTCTCCCATTATTTTCTGGAAGGTGATTTTGAGTTGGCTTTTTCCTAGTGCGCAATGTTTCTATTGGGTTTCTTTGTCCCTCCCATCGCCAACCCGCTTTTCAATGATTGAACTGTCGTCATCATTACACTACTCCCACTGCTCCCCCGATGAGTGATTTCATTTTTTTAAAGGTCCTAAAATAGCAATGTAATGCTGTAGTGTTACAATGATAGTTTAAGCAATGATAGTTTAAGCAAGTTGTCTGAATTCCCAGCTTTCATTTTTTTTAAAGTCTCTAACTCCTTCCCTATAAGGAAAAAGGCAAATCTTCACAAAGAAAAGGGCTCTTTTTAAAATGAAAGCTGAGAATACAGAGAACCTGCTTAAACTATCAGTGTAACACTGCAGCATTATACTGGTGTTTTAGGGCCGTTTTTTAAAAAATAGGGTATTCTGACACTACTGATAACAACCCCAATGATGACAGCATCCTCTCTTGAAAGTCTTCATTATTTAAGTCATGTGCAAAAGAAAATAAACTGACTCCACAACTGTAAAAAAGCACAGGGGGCAGATGTGCAAAAGAAACCTACCCAAGCCAAATCCAATGCTTGTGAATCAACTCGCAAGAAAATCAGGAGTAAGTCCAGTGTGCTAAAAGACATTGTTGCCAGGACTGTTTGCGAAATATGCTTGGTAAACCAGCATGTTATCCTTTCAGGCAACACAAGGTGGCAGCACAGGACTATACTTTCTAGACTGGCTGAATCCTGGCTGAAACAGGGAATAAAGGAGGCTAAAGCGACCCTGAGTTTTCGCCCTGTTTTATTGCGGGATAAGCTTTTTTAGACTGGAGACCTATTTGTCAAATTTATAAAGTAGATTCTCTTATATATTCTAGAGGGGGGAAATGTAGATAGTGGAACCAGATGACCATGGAATTCAAGAGATGTGTGTGTGTGTTTTTAATGCAGAAACAATATTTTTATTTTTTTTGGTTGAGTTGGGATTTTGACTCTTGATTTGTGTCTGTGTTTTGTCTCCAGTACTAACAGTGCACTCCAAAAGGGCATGTGTGTGTGTGAATGTGCTCAGGGAGCTAACTGACCTTTATGCTGGTGTTTCTCCGAGTTACACTGGCGTAAGGGCTAGTTACGCCCTTACACACTCACGTAAGTGAATGAGCCACTGTGGTGTGGTGGTTAGAGTGTAAGACCAGGATCTGGAAGCCTCAGGTTCAGATCCCCACTTGTGCCATAGAAGCGAGTTGGGTGGCCTTGGGCCAGCCACACAGACTTCGCCTAACCTCCCTCACAGGGTTGGTGCGAGGCTAAAATGGAGGAGAAGAGAACAAAGTAAGGGATGTACTAAAACGAATGACAAGCTAGCCCATTAGAAACAATGGGAGAGGCTGCACAGCCCATTTAAGATAATAGGAGCCTGGAGTGTCCATAGACTTGCATGGGCACCTTGCTAGTCCCAGGGGCTGTCAATTCCCTTGGGGGGGCTGTCATTCTAGGCCCAGGACACTTGTGTTAGTCCCTAGCCCCTGATTGCTTCTGCCTGCCCTGTTCATCACGGCCCAGCCGTTGCAACCCAACACCTGGTTGAGAGGCTACAGCATAGTTGCTGGGGATGTTGACATGGTTGCGGCCACAAAAAACCAGCTTTTTCCTGCTGGCTGCCCACCCTTTAGGGAGGAGATTAGCGGTGACACAGTTATACCAGCAGCCGGCCACCACAACACAGGCGGCCCTCAGAATTACATTTCCTGTGTACTTGTGTTTGTGCTGAGTTAGAAGCAAGGGCATAGCTACTAAAGCTGGAAAGGAGGGGGAGTAAAGGGCATTAATTGAAGTGGCATAAAACACTTGAGTGTGACTGGGCCCTGGCTGTATGGCAGTATGTCTATTCAAAGGGATCTTTGTTTTTAGTGAATTTAAAAATGAGAGAAAACTTTTTTAAGATGATCCATCAGTGGTACTCCTCTCTGTGGATGTCTAAAATTCATCAGAATCTGTCTGGAGAATGAGGGTATTGTTTTGAAAAAATAGCATTTTTTTTGCATATATAGTAGCGGTGTAACAAGGCTCCAGATTATTGGAAAACAGTAATTCAGATAATCGCAGAAATATTACAGCTAAATCTGTCCCTCAGAGCGGGAACGTGCATATTAAATGTTGTTGCAATCATTCAAAGATCACATCAAGAATTAGTGTTAAATTTATTGACTACAGCCAGAATAGGTTTCTAATATTTACAGGACAAAACAGTTGGAGAGCCTGCTGTGATCAGAAATCTGAATTCATTTGACCTTGCACTATTGTAGTATGAGTCATAAACGTGACAAAAAATGAAATTCACCTTGGATATTACCACGTATTACCACTCTATTTGACATTTTAGCAGCACAATCTAAATGTGATCTGTAATTTTGAAAGAAAAAGAAACAAGGACACACGAGTAAAGCTCCCATGTGAGTTTAACATTGGGAGGTGCAAGTTAGAGTACAACATGTGTTCCTTTTTGGTACAGGATACTGTATGGTTTCAGCTGAGCACCCTTCGTTCCCCTTAACACTTTTACAGCCCATTCCTGAAAATCGGGCTGAAAGGCCTTAGGAGGCCAACTCCGGCCTCTGCTGGCACAGGGGCCCACACCACCGGTGCCAGAAAGGCACACACCGGTGTGAGTGGCCCCAGCACCAGCGTGCAGGTCTGGACGCCGGTCCCCAGACGCGGCAGCGCTGAGTTTGGACACTGGCGCAGGCCGCTGCAGCAAGCTGGGAGGCGTTCCCTGGGCGTCACGGCGCCCTGGGCGGGGGGCGGGGCCAACATTAGTCAGCCTCCCAAGCCGTTTCGACTCGGGATCTTCCCCCCTTTTTTTTAGAAGATACACCAGCTTTTTGCTGGCACATCTCCCGTGCAACCCTATGAGGGGTTGCACGGGTTTTTGGCGCCGGGTAGAGGTTGCAGAGGTGCCAAAACCTCTTTAGGAGGCAACGCCACTGGGTTGCTCCTAAAACCGGCGCAGGCATTCCTTTCAGGAATGCGCTGTTAAACAACCAAAGCAGTTAGGAAGGTAAATGCCTGCGGAGGAAGGGGCTGTCCAGTGTTTTTGAAAAAGTGCCACATGTATGATTATCAGCCCACAGGACAGAAATTGAGGGTGTGAGCTCAATGCATGGAGTTCTTGGCCTTCAAGTTAAATGTCCGTTCCCTTGAGGCTAGGGCTGCCATCTTGAAGAAGATGAGAGAGGGTATGTAGATGAGACCCTCACAGCCCTGCTAGAATGATCCCACTCCTGTGCTGACAGCTTTTCTCCTGTCATGGAGATAAGAGGGTCTTGAGGTAGGTGGCTGTTGGGCTAAGGAGGGTGCAAACGATCCCTTAGAAGGCATGATAAACTGACATCATCTTGTACTCAGGCTATTCTTCTAGGGTTGGGAGAGGTCGGCTTTTGTAGTGGGTGACTTGATTGTTAGGAACATAGAGAGTTAGGAACATAGAGTCTGGCTTGAGCATTTTGACCACATGGTGACCTGCCTGCCTGTTGGGAAGGTTGCAGATATCACATACTATCTAGGTAGGCTGATAGCTAGTGTGGGGGAGGAGTCAGCAGTCATGGTTCATACCTGCACCAATGATGCTGGGATACGTAGTGGTCCTGGAGGTCACTAGGCAGAAAGTTAAAGTCCAGGACCACAAAGGTAGCATTCTAAGAATTCCTACCAGTTCCATGCGCAGGGCCACCTAGACAGGCACAGATGCTTGGATGAGAAAGTGGTGTTGGGAGGGAGGGTTTATATTTGTTAGGCACTTTCGAACTTTCTGGGATGAACTGAACCCCTATAAGAGAGATAGGTGTCACTTGAACCGAAAGGGAACTAGGCTGCTGATGCTTCATACCAAAAAGGCAGCAGAGCAGCTTTTAAATTAACTCCTGGGGGAAAGCCAACAGGAGCGGGAGAGCTTCCAGTTCAGGATGACTCATCCCAAAGTGATGGTGTGGTAAACTCTTGGGATAATATGGTTGAAGGGGGCTAGACTTGAGAATGAAAATAGGACAGTAAAGGAGGGAACCTATGGACCAAGGGAGGTGTGGATCCTTAGGGAAACAAGCTACAGGTGTCTATATAACAATGGTAGAAGTGTCCAAGCCAAGACTGGGGACATGGACTGCTCGGTACTAAATGACAAGAATGTCAGAAACTTGGTGGAATGGGGAAAGTGAAAGAGACACTATAATCCCTGGATGCAAGCTATATATATAGAACAGGGAGGGATGTGTTGGGAGATGGTTTTTATCTGTCTATCGAAGAGGGCATACAGTCAAATATACTGGAAATATCGGGGATAAATGCCCCCGCAGAATCAGTGTGGGTGGTGGTATGGGGCCCTAAGTATTACTTAGAAGTGGGGGTGTTCGGTCTCCCACCAATCAAAACTATGAGGCAGATCTTAAGATGGAGAGGGAAATATGGGAGGTGACTGAATTGGGAAATGTAATGCTACCCTCTCACTGACTGAGAAAATGTGTGCTTGAGTCATGTCATATAAATGAGGTTTCTAAACATCATAAATGACTGCATTATAGCCATTGGTCATGGGTCAACCAGAAGTATAGTGACTGGACTTTCTATTCACTGGGGATGTGGGGGGAGGTAGTTGTTAATTTCCTGCATTGTGCAGGGGGTTGGATTAGATGACCCTGGTGGTCCCTTCCAACTCTATGATTCTATGGACTTGGCTCTGAGCAGAGCTTGAGATCTGGTGTGAGATATAGATGTTAAAGCATTTCTTATAGATAAAAGTTAAAAAAAAAAAGGACAGATATCTGAGGTGAGGGCATACACTATTATGTGAGGCAAAACAACACAATGGAGAAGTGATGACTTCTCTTTCAGTTTGTCTTTTAAACTAAACTTTATTCAAAGTGGATTTAAGGCTGGAAGTTGGCGTGGCTAGAACTTGGAGTGGTCTAGTCTATCTGCCATAATACCCCGTTCTAAGTTTATTGAGCCCTTCATACTGAGAATGGGACCCAACAGGGAAAGAGAAAAGATAGAAAAGCTCCTACAAGGAGATAATCCCTCAATCACCTCTCAGATAGCAAAATTTTGTACGGCAGCAATGAAAATTCGTTGCCACAGAGTAGTCTCTTTAGTCCAAATGGCAGATGTAACTTGGATGTTATTTATTTTATTATTTTTATTTTTTAAAGCGATTGAAGACTTGGACTGTAAACCTTTGTCGGTAAGACCATTTTAGTCCATGTATCTTGTTTTATCTGGCCAAGGGCCGCAAATAATCTATCTATCTATCTATCTATCTATCTATCTATCTATCTATCTATCTATCTATCTATCTCTATCTATCTATCTATCTATCTATCTATCTATCTATCTATCTAGTCTATCTGCACTGATATGAAGAATGTTGAGCTGGAATTGAATCCTTTGTGACACAATACATGTTGGAGAGTGAGAAAGGGAAAAGCACTCCTTACTTCCTTGTACACTGACCTTGCCAGCCCCCTCTAGCTATCAGCCGTGCATTGCCACAGGGTCAGGTTTGGTATGCCTAGGCTCTGTATGCACAGCAAAGTCCTCGATAAAAGGTTTGATTCCATTTGTGCATTCAGAGCATGTCCACGTCAAATAAGTTAGTATAGCCATGTGTGGATGCCTGCTGGCATCAATGGTGGGACCAGCATGCCAGATGGCGCGGGAGTCAAGGTTCCCCTCTTCTCATTCCCCAACATGCCAGCTTTAAGAAGGGTAGTTCATTTTGTTCTGCCAGTGATGAGCTCATACTTACTTATAGCATCTTCTGATGATTGCAGTACCCAATGGCTTGGATCCCACTAATTGCAAGCAGAGTTCCCTGTGTATAGCACTGTATTCTTTTCCTAAGTATTCTTAACAATTATGTATCGATACCTACATTTTACTTTAAAATAAGAATGCAGTACTACTTCCTATCACTGAGCATCTATTATACTAAGTTAGACATGGTGTGGACTGAGATAGACAGCCATGTTAGTCCAAAGCAAAATTCCCAGACCCATGTAATACCTTTTATTAGGACTAACCAAAATGAGACAAAATGGTATGAAAGGTCTTGAGTTCTCCAGAACATTTTATTAGGCTGGGTGTCAAAAATAAAAGGGAGGGGACACACATCATTCAGGCCATGGGGTTAAGGCCTCTTTGTCACATCTCATCAGATGTCTGTAGGATTGGCAATTGACTATAGTGCACACGTGTGTCTAGCTGGTATCAGGTTGGAGTACATCCAGCTGCAGTTCATTTTAGTCTCATCCTTTGTACCAATTTTGTTTATTTCCCATTTATACATGCTGCTGCTTCTGGTAAGAAGTCACCACCCAGTATTGGGGGTTTTATGTGGTGATGCCAACTTTGTGGACTGTCAGCAATCAACTTTGTTCATTTGTAGGAAACTTTGTCAGGAATATTTTTTTAGGGGCCTTTTGATGCTAGCAATCAGAGTTTAATGATTGTTCATTTTGGGGTGTTTTAGTTGTTTTAAGATCTGTTAAGTGGCTGTTTTTAAATATTGTGGTCAGATGCTGTCAGTCCTTATTGAAGGTATACCCCACGCATAAACAAAAATGTGACAGGTGTTCAGCCCTTCCAAGAGCCCGTCCAATCTCCGTTTGCCTCAGAATGACTACCCCATATGGGGGAGAATGATCCCCCTAACCCTTAGGGGTGTCATATGACCCCTCTGGGCACTCATTTTGTTGCTCTGGAATCAATATGAAAGGGTTTCAAGTTTGTGGAACACACAGGTGGAGGGTGCTGTAGCACCCCACTTTCCACTGCCCAAGAGTACCCCTCTATAAACTCACCCCATCATCCTGGAATGGACCAATGGGAAAATGTTTTGAGTTCGTTGGATGCTCAAGTAGAAAGTTGGTGGTGATAGCACCCCCAACCCCTGGAGTCGCCTAAGGGAGGCTTTGTGACCCCTCTATGAACCTGCTGTATCATTCGGGACCAAAAGGAATGGGTTTTAGGTTGATCAAGTAAGGGATGAAGCTAAAATACCCCACATCCCCAAGGGACCCCCTAAGGCAAGAGTGACCAATGTGTTGCCTATGGTGCCATGCTACCTTCTGTCACCTTTCCTGGTGCCCACCAAATGTTTTTAGAAAGTGGACAGGGCCAGGTGGGGCTTTTGCCCACCAAAACTTTCGATTGGCCATTGGATATTTGATTGGCTGTGCAGATTTTTTTTTTAAGTTGCTTTGTCAACAGCTGCCACCACACACAAGGATCTTCACTGTGTGAATGTAAGCTGCGGCAGCTGTTTTGTGCCTGGCTCAAACTCCTGCAGTGTTGTGAAGTTTGGTCGTGTGATGGCGTGAGTCTGACCAATGGAAGCCTTTCTCAAAAGGCTGGCAGGCGGGGGGCTTCCGGTAAGGATTTGCTGATCGAGGTGTGTTGCCTCACTGGTTCTTCCAGTGAAGGACTGAATTTACGTCTAAATAGGGGCATACAGACCCCTGCCCGCTCCTAAAAAGTGGAGCTGGAAACAGGATTTCTTCTGCTAGCCAGCGAAGAGCGGTGTTGACTCCTGAGTTTTCCGAGAGTGCTTTTTTAAGACTCCCGGAATCTCAGATGCTGTCCCGCGTTTGGCTGAGAGGATCAGATCGCCGCAGACGTTTATTTCGGAGTTAGACCTCGATCTCCCTTATCCAACACCATCTAAGCAACTAATTAAGGGAACAAAAGCCTCACCCTCCAAAAATCAACGTGAGTAACGAGAATCTCTTTGTTTACATGGGAAAATAAGCAACCAAAGGTTTCTTTTAAAATGACTACTGTTCCCTGACCTCCAGACTGGGAAAATGACTTTATAAGACTGCATTCAGTTTTGAATTAGATCGGCAGGACGTTTTTAAAAGCTATGGGAGATAGACTAAACAAACTGAATTGAAAATGGACATACCTGCTACCCAATAGCACAGCCGATCATCTTGAGAGAGAAGGAGGAAGTTCCCACCTCTAGCAATGGCCCCTGAAAGTTGATACTAGCTGCGTGGCAAGGTAAAGAGAGAAAGGGATTCCAGGAACGGCAGGCAGAGATCACAGGCTGCAGAGCGAAGCTGAAGGACCGGAAGCAGGTCATAAGGTGCAACTGGTAAGACGATCCGATTTACCATAGAGAGGACGGCAGAAGGTCCGCAGCACTTCCTACTTCCTGCCTAGAAGCCGACCTAGAGCGACCCAAAACTCGATGGTATCTTAAAACTTTTAAACTTGATTTTAAAACAATCTAGGGGCAGAATTTAAGTTTAAACATTGCGATTTTGATGGGACAGTATACTACAAGCTAATCTCTCAAGAAATAAATTGCTGGGAGCTGGCTGAAAAACTGAGGTTTTTTGCCAGAATTTATGTCCACTTCAAGACCACGTTCAAGTTCATTCCATACTCCGACAACTACCAAATCTACAGAGACCATGGCGGATAAGCAAGAAAAGAAAATGCAAGAACTTTTGGCCAAACAAACTGACACTTTTACTAAACAGATGGAATTAATGTCAAAGCAGCAAATGGAGCATGTGTCCAGACAGCAGGAGAAACAAATGACGCAATTAACTGAAATGTTAGCTGAGATTGTTAAAGAAGTTAAAGAGACTAAAATCCAGGTCACCTCGCTACAACTAATATGCTTACAAGAGACTCATATTTCAAAAAAAGATAAAAAATATCTGGAGAGGAAAGCCTTGGGACAATTTTTTATTTCCTCGGCTAAAACTAAAACTAAAGGACTTGTTATATATGCTCAAGCAAATCTTATTCCAGAATTGGTTTACAAAGATGAAGAGGGCAGAATATTGTTGATTAGAGTGAAAATAGCTGGACAGAAGGTATTGATAGTAGGGATATATGCTCCAAATGATGGGAAAGCTCAGTTTTATACACAATTGTATGAAATTTTGTTGCAACATGCAGATCACCAACTATTATTAATGGGAGATTTCAATGGAATCATTAACCCACTATTGGATAAGAAATCAACAGCTAAATATGAAAGAGAAGGTTGTTTACCTAAAATATTTTACCAGCTTACTGAGGAATTTTATATACAAGACATATGGAGAACTACAAATACAACATCAAAAGAATATACTTTTTACTCCACTAGACATAATTCACACTCCAGAATTGACATGATATGGGCCAGCAAGTCTGTTTTTACTCAATTGAGGAAGGTTCATATACTTCCAAGAACTTTTTCAGATCACAACCCGGTCACCTTTGAGTGGTCTACTAAACAAGCATTCAGATGGAGACTTAATGACAGGCTATTGAGAGATGAGAAAATAAAGAAGGAAATACAGGACATTATTGAAGATTATTTCTGTATCAACCTTAATGGAAAAACCAGTTTAAATGTGGTTTGGGATGCTTTTAAGGCGGTGTTAAGAGGTTATATGATCCAGAAGAATACTGCATGGAAGAAAAAACAACTACAACAAATGAGTGAAATACTTTGGGAATTACAAAACTTAGAACAGAAATTAATCTTGGAAACACAGATCAGAGGAAGCAAATTGAGACTAAAATTAAATTAACCAAGCATCAGTTAAATTTGCTGACTATGGAAGAAATGAATAAAAATATGAAAATTGCTAAACAGAGATATTTTGAACATGCCAATCGACCTGGGAAATTTCTGGCTACTCAGATAAGAGACTCCATGCAGAAAAAGGTAATCAACAGAATACAAACTTCAAAGGAACCGGTCTATACAACAACAGCAATATTGAAAGAGTTTGAACTTTTTTATACAAAATTATATCAAAAAGACATTATTGCAGCAAAAAAAATGGATAATTTTTTAAGAAGTACAAAGGTAAATAGACTTTCTGTGGAACAACAGCAGTTTTTGGATGCTCCAATTACAATGGTAGAAATTGAAGAAGCAATAATGAAACAAAAAACTGATAAAACACCTGGCCCAGACGGAATTACAGCTTTACTCTATAGGACATTTAAAGAGAAGGTTAAAAACTCTCTTTTGCAGGTATGCAATTCAATTTTAGATACAGGAACAGTTCCTGAAACCTGGTCTCATGCTTACATATCATTGATACATAAGACTGGAAGAGACGTGGAAAAGGTGACCAATTATAGACCAATTTCGCTTTTAAATGTGGATTATAAAATTTTTGCTTCAATTTTGGCTAATCGCTTGAAAAAATATATATTGTTCTTGATACATGAGGACCAAGCAGGATTTGTACCAGGTCGACAAATAAAAGACAATTTAAGGATATTATTAGATGCGGTGGAATACTATGAGTATAATAATCAACATAAGGCTGCTTTTGTTTTCCTGGATGCAGAGAAAGCCTTTGATATGGTTTCTTGGGATTATATGAAAAAAGTTTTGGAAATAATGAACTTTGGAATAAGGTTCCGTACAGGTATTGATGCGATATATACCACACAAAAAGCTAAAATATTAGTAAATGAATTAATGACAGATAATTGTGAAATACAAAAAGGAACCAGACAAGGATGTCCACTATCACCTTTGTTGTTTATTTTGACCTTGGAAACCCTCTGTTGTAAGATTCGGGAAACAGAAGCAATTCAGGGACTGAAAGTTAATAAGCATGTGTTTAAACTGAGGGCCTTTGCAGATGACTTATTGATTATATTGTCAGATCCAATCCAATCCGCACCTCATTTATTGGAATTATTGAAGAACTATGGGGAAATATCTGGTTTTAAGGTTAATAAAGATAAGACCCATGTTTTATTTAAAAACCTCTCTAAGGAAGAACAAACAATTTTTTTGGTCACGACAGGCTGGGAAAAAACAAACAAAGTGAAATACCTGGGCATATGGATTACAAATAAAAATAAAGATCTTTTGGAGAATAATTATGCTAAACTTTGGGATTCTATTAAAAGAGATATGATAATCTGGTCCAATAAAAATATTTCATTACTGGGCCGTATATCAGTAACACAAATGAATATTTTGCCAAGACTACTTTTTTTCCTTCAGAATTTGCCAATAGTGGAGCATGCCAAATACTTCGATGTTTGGAGAAAAGACTTGCTTAACTTTATATGGCAAGGGAAAAAACCTAGAATTGCCTACAAATACCTGGTTGATACCAAAGAAAGAGGAGGATTTGCCTTACCAAATTTCAAATTATACGCGGAAGCAACAGTATTAGTTTGGCTAAAAGATTGGATACAATTGAAAAATAATAGATTGTTGGACCTAGAAGGATTTAACAATAGATATGGATGGCATGGTTATCTATGGTATGACAAATTAAAAATACACAAGATCTTTCAGCATCATGTTATTAAATCTTCATTAATAAAAACTTGGCTAAAATATAAACATCTTTTGGAACCTACAACACCACTATGGATCTCTACACAAGAGATGCTGACATTGAAACCACTGAGACCAGCACAATTTCTTACTTATCAAGACTTATTGGTATGGAAGGATAATAAATGTGCCTTAATGGAATATAGTGAAATCAATGAACAGATTACCTGGCTCCAATACCATCAATTACAATCTGTGTTTATTCAAGATATGAGGTTGGGTTTTACAAAAGATAAATCACTTTTTCAACGAATGTTGTTAGATAACAATGAACATTTAATATCCAAGATATACAAGATGTTATTGACTCTATATACTGAACAAGACTTGGTTAAACTAACAATGATAACGTGGGCACAAACTTTGGGTCATGATATACATATGCATAAGTGGGAAAGACTTTGGTTAAAGGATATGAAATATATATATTCACAATCTATGAGAGAGAACATTTATAAAATGATGTATAGGTGGTATTTAACACCAAAGAAATTAGCCAGAATGTATGGTAATATGTCACCGAACTGTTGGAAATGTCAAAAAGAAGTGGGTTCTTTTCATCATGTTTGGTGGCTATGTGAGAAGGCTAAGAATTATTGGGACATGATTTATAATGAATTAAGGTTGATATTACAACAAAATATCTCTAAAACAACAGAAATGATCCTATTGAGTATAATACCGGATACTATAGTGAACCAGAGACCTTTTTTGATGTATGCTACTATTGCCGCCAGAATGGTATATGCTAGGAGATGGAAAATGACAGAAATACCAAACAAATCGGAGTGGATTGAAAAAATGATGGAATTAGTAGAAATGGCAAAACTTACGGCGTCGGTAAATCAAAAGGATGATAATGAATTTGCAAAAGATTGGGAGGCATGGATTAATTATTGTAGAGATGAACTTAAATGTGATATTAACAAATGTATTTTGATCTAATTCAGAAAGGATGTATTGGGCATGGATGGCTTTGTTATAATTGAATTAGAAAAACAATACAAAGAGGGAAAAAATGTTAACTAAAAGATCAGAGGAGGGGGGAGGGGAAGTCAAAGAATTATACTTTTTAAAATGCGCAATGGAATGTATAATGATTATTTGGAAAAATAAAATAAAAATTTCATTAAAAAAAAAAAGGCTGGCAGGCGGGGCTGGATCTACATTTTTTGAAGGGGGGGAAAAGTACAAAATGATGTATGGAAAAAGTACAAAATGATGTATGGAATATGGCCTTGGGATGTTGTATACACTGTGATAGAGTTTCTGGTATTTGCTGTGCATATTTATTTTTCAGAGGTCTATGGACCCATCTAAGTGAAAATTACTCAACTGGAGAAGCATTCATTGGCGAAACGTGCACAAATCCGGAGGTGGCGTTTTGAAATTTGAAACCTATTTAAGTATTATTACTATGGAATACCTATTTTGGACTATTGAATAATCTCTACTTCGAACCATTGAATATCTGGGACTTTGTTAAATTGAATATTACTACCACGGAATACTTACTTTGGACTTTGGACTTTTACCTTTGGACTCAGTATTATCTCTGAACGTGGTTTGGTTGTTTTGAACGGTTTGAATTTTCCCTCTTTAGGGAATTATGCCTGGTGATGTAACCAGACTTATATTATTGCTTGTTACTTTTGGAGTTCCACCTTATATTGAGTTTGTACACTTCAGTATATAGCCCGGTCAGCGGGGATATTTGAGTTTGTCTTTTATGCATTGAGCTGGTGCTGCATATTTCTTCAACAGTGGTTAATTCGGCATACGTATCAATTCTTTAGTTTTGACTATACTAAACCTCCAGGTACTAGCTGGCAATATTCCGCTATTACAACTGATCTCCAGCCGACAGAGATCAGTTCAGCTGGAGAAAATGGCCGCTTTGGCAATTGGACTCTATGGCATTGAAGTCCCTCCCCAAACCCCGCCCTCCTCAGGCTCCGCCCCAGAAACCTCCCGCCAATGGCGTAGAGGGACCTGGCAACCCTACATGTATGATAGATGTTAGGAAGACCGACTTTAATGAACTCAGAGGCATGATGAGAGTCATTCTATGGCAAGAATGCTGGAAGGGAGAGGAACAAGTGAAGGGTGGGCTCTCCTAAAACAAGAGTGCTTGCAAGCTCAAGCCGTCAGTATTCCAGTAAGATGGAAATGTGGTAGCGAATTTACTATGATGGGGGAAATTTAAATTCCAATGAAGGGAGCCCCCTACCCAAATAAAGAAAATAGATTCAAAGTCTTTATTCTAGGAAAAAACTACAAAGTTTATTGGTTAGCCAAGGCAAGTGCCTGACACTCAAAAGAATCCACAGCAGTTGCAAAGATTCAAAGCACAGTTTAGGCAGTTATAGAAATTCTGACATCAGAGTGACATAAAGACCAGTACATTTACATATAACCAATAACCATTCATGAAGATAGGCATATCCAGTAAAAGAAGTCTCATCCCACTAAAAACTCAGCTCTTTTCAAGCTGGAATCTGGCGTCCTTTCCAGCAGCTTGGCTGAAAGAAAAAAGCCCTCTACAGATCTGGCCTGAACATCCAGCCCCCTTCTCGCTCTCATCCACTAATGCCCAAAATGTCCAGTTCCCATGGTAAAGAATAAAATATAACAAAGAGCCTAAATAGCTTTCTGAGCATACTGATATTGAGAGATTTGGACACGACTGTAGGCTAAAATAAGATCTTTTCTGTTTGCTTTCCAAGGTGTTACTATGTAGTTTGACTATGTACTACCTTGACCAAACATTGGTGCCACAAATCATGAGAATAATGAGTGGCGTTCTCAAACATCTTGTGTTGTGCCCATTCATTTTCTTTGCTAGTCTGCATTAGTTCTGCCCCCCACCCCAGTTCCAGCCCTGACAGAAGATCCTGGGTTCAAACCCCAGCAGTGCCTGTGGAGGGAGGGCCCCCTTTATCCCTTCCATTTTAATCCTGTTGCTGCCACCGGGGGACGGGGGCAGGGGTATGCTTCAGGTGCCCCCCCCCAGGAAGCTTCAGCTTGGAGGAAGGAGATAACAGCAGAGGCCATGCTAGGGAAGGCCATAGGGTGGTCTCAGAGCATACACAGAGTGCCTGTTCCCGTCCCCCACTGACAAAACTAGGACAGAAAGAGACGAATGATGTTAAGGGGCACATGATCCGCAGACCCCAGTGCTCCCAGTCCTCACACCCCAGGGTGACGGCCCACACTGACTCTCCGAGCACTTCCTAACACGCCTTTCCCCTGCTGGGCTCAAATGGGCAGCTACAGAGCCCCCCTTTATGCATCTGTTTTGTGCGCTAGCCTCCCCTTTTCCTCCCTGCAGCCCTCCCCTTGCCAGGGCACAGAGTAGAGAGGCTGTGTTTCCACGTTCCAATCCAGACACAAGAGGCTTTATTGGGGGGAGAAGGGGGTCTACTTGATGACGAACTGTGCCAAGGGGGCGAGGCTGCACTGGCCTTTGTGGGCCTCAAAGAGGGCACACAAGGTAGCCATGTAGAGCTGGTGGTAGCAGGCGACCTCCTCCTCCATGGACGATGGGCAGTGCTGCACCAGGATGGGCATTCCCACTGTGGAGACAGAGCTGGGCGGCGCGCTGCAGGGCCAGGAGGAAAGTGAGGCTGGGCACCCCGTGCCACCTAGCCCCCCTCCGTCTTACCCACGATGATTATGGGGGTGGCAAAGGGCAGGAGCCCCCAGGAGCTGCCGTAGAAGAGACAGGCTGCAAAAACCCAGTGCACTCATTGAAGACACACTGGAGGGGGTGCTGCTGCCCTCGCGAACTGCAGCTGCTGGAAAATGTTGTTTTTGCTGAAGGAGTACACCAGTACCAGGTTAGCCATGGGGGGGAACAAGGAGGGCAGCCGCCCCCTCTCTTCCCACAGCTGGGGCAGCTGCCCCTCCTCACCCCCTAGATCTGGCCCTGTTTGCAAGATGCTAGAAGTTAGTGTGTTGGATCCTGTAACTCAGTTCTGCTAAGCCTTCCTTCAAGAGAGAAAGACTTCCCCAATGGATAATTTATTTTTTGATGGAGAATGACTTCTTCTGATGGAGAAAATTCTTTATCTGTTGAATGAAATCTTTCTGTAGCAGAGCAAGAAGGAAATCTTTCTCTAACTTGGTGGAAGGGAGTCATAGGATAAAACCCAGTATCATGGAAATGTGTTCTGTTGCCTCTTATAACCAAAGTTTGCTTTAAGTTGGGGATAAAAAAATTTTTATTTACAAATAATGTCTTTTGCTTTCAGGGCTACTTTTGTCCTGGTTGTTGACAGTGAAACTGCTGGCTGAAAAGATGAGAAATTTCTTCAAAAGCCACTTTACTTGCAACTGATTGATTGGGTCTTTTATGAAAGCTGTTTTTGAACTGATCTGTGTTTTAAAGAGCTTAATTAAAGAATTTAGCTGAAATTAATAGGTTTATAAAAATGGTTTGATAAACAGAGAATACACAGCTGACAAGCTTCTTCTTCTGGAATATGCTTTTATGCACTAGCTAATTTGTGAACCTGTATGACTCACCTTTGCCCTATTAAACTCTCCCATCCCCACCCCTGCAGATGGTTCATCTCCAGTGGCCTTCAAGCACCAGGTGGAAACTGTTCTTTAATCTAGAAGGCCTCTTAAAATTACATTTTCTCAGATATTTTTAACTGTTTCTAGTGGATGTTTATTATTTGTTTTATAATTATGGTTTTTAAAATACTTGTAAGCTGCCTTGATTATTTATTCTAAATAGACAGGTGGGATATAAATGCTCTTATAAATGAGAGCCAGCGTGGTGTAGTGGTTAAAAGTGGTGGTTTGGAGCAGTGGAGTCTGATCCGGAGAACCGGGTTTGATTTCCCACTCAACATGAGCAGCGGAAGCTAATCTGGTGAACTGAATTTGCTTCCCCACTCCTACACATGAAGCCAGCTGGGTGACCTTGGGCTAGTCACAATCTCTCAGCCCCACCTACCTCACAGTGTGTCTGTTGTGTGGAAGGGAAGGTGATTGTAAGCCGATTTGATTCTTCCTTAACTGGTAGAGAAAGTCAGTATATAAAAAACCAACTCTTCTTCTTAAATAAATAAATAAATAGTGCCTTTGAGCTGATTTATTTACTTCTTTGGGTATTGACATATGGATAGATAGATAATTTATTTGCAGCCATTGGCCAGATAAAACAAGATACATGGACTAAAATGGTCTTACCGACAAAGGTTTACAGTCTGAGTCTTAAGTCACTTAAAAAAATAAAAAAAATAACATCCAAGTTACATCTGCCATTTGGACTAAGAGACTACTCTGTGGCAACGAATTTTCATTGCAGCCTTACAAAATTTTGCTACCTGAGAGGTGATTGAGGGATTATCTCCTTGTAGGAGCTTTTCTATCTTTTCTCTTTCCCTGTCGGGTCCCATATGTAATTTCAGTATGTAACCTTACTCGTGCGCCAAACCAGGTTATAAAAGGATGCCAAAAATGTATAAAATAATTCAATTCCTTCCTTCTCTCCAACAATGGATTGCTTTTACCGGTATTAAAGCTCACCAGACTTTATCTAAATCATGTGAGGTCTCTGCTTGTCTGTGTGACTTTCAGAGGCAGAGAACCCAAGCAGGTTAAAGTTGTACAGCTGACAATCCCAGATAGACTGTGTGCCAGCCTCTATGACTCTATGGAGCAATATGCTGATAAAATTAACCCTGAGTAATCTAGAGTTCACATAA
Source organism: Euleptes europaea (assembly GCF_029931775.1). Classification (NCBI taxonomy): domain Eukaryota; kingdom Metazoa; phylum Chordata; class Lepidosauria; order Squamata; family Sphaerodactylidae; genus Euleptes; species Euleptes europaea. The sequence continues at coordinate 25,669,936 of NC_079318.1, forward strand.
ATCATGCCTATCACAGGCTAATGACACATTATGGCAAAATTGAATAGATCCTGTGTTCAAAAGTGGGAACATATTTTAATATGATTATATCAGACTTTTCTACTATAATTTTCAAATCTAAAATCAGTGTATTTAAAAATAAATATTGATGAGACACCTACATGTCATGTTGTGTTGAAATTAGGCTATTTGGAGATAGATGACAATTGAACCTAGAGCAATTTATGTATATTGATTCAAATACTTCCACCAGGAAATCTCCAGGGAGATGAATCATCTTCCTTCTGACATATCACAAGATGGAAGAGACCCCTTGACAGACATGTTTATAAGACAGTAAGAATCTATATTGGTAGTGTGAATTGTTTTTCTGTCTTAAGTCATTGTCTGACACTGCTGACATGCATCTGTGTAACTTTCTGATTGTAAAACTAATTTAACTTATCATTCATGATTGCCATCAACAGTGGTTTGCTACAATTTTGAGGAATCATCCTCTGAAGTACTTGCATCTAAGTATTTCAAATGGCGTCTACTGCTGTGCACAGCTATGCTGTCTGGTTTCCAATGAGACATGCTCTTTAGGTAATAAAAAGAGCTGAATCATATTTTTAATTAGAGTATTCAAGAACTCATCCGAGCTACATGGCTCTGAGACTCATCAAAATATGTCACAGTAATAACAACTAATCCATCACTAGCTCGGAGGAAATAATCAAGCACTGTTATGAAAATGGGGTGAGTCATACAATTGATGGTCATGTATGGGGGAAAGTGGGTTTATGCATACCCCCTGCTGTACATATATATTTATGTACATCCAATCCCTAAAAATCTTTTCAAAAAGGGGAGACAAAGGGAGTAGGATCCAAAAAAGGACCAAATGCGTTTTGGCCTAAGAAGGCCTTCCTCAGTGGTCAGTAATATAGTTATAATTTAGCACACACACTGATAATATAATTATATCATAAAGAACAGTAAAAAATGTATAAAAGCCCTTCTAGTATAGGGAAGCTCCCTGTATGTTTATTTATTTCTTAAATACTAGAACGTGGCTTCCATGTCTCACCTTCTGTTGCATGTTGGGCTCTTAAGGATTTGTATACATCAAGCAGCGTAATAGGTCAAGTCATTTTTGGATCCTACTTTGTTCAATATAAGATTGTACATCGCAGGTGTTCATGTTTGCATACATTGAATGTGAAAGTTTTGCCTATGCTCGAGGCCTGTGTTTTTAACTTGAATGTGCACTTTATTAAAATTTATATATTTGTAATTTTAGGATTTTTCAGCTTAACCTCTTTGGTTTGGAAAAGCTGACTATGACAGGATGTGTGTGTGTGTGTGTGTGTGTGTGTAAAGTGTAAGTGTATTATTGCGTGTATTATTACGTGTATTACGTGTAAGTGTATTAAGATTTATTATTACGTTCCTTAGACCAAACATAAAAATTTTGGTGTGTAAAGTGCCTTCAAATCGCAGCCGACTTATGGCAACCCAGTAGGTTTTTCAAGACAAAGGACTAACAGAGGTGGTTTGCCATTGTCTTCCTTTGCATAGTGACACTGGTGGTATTCTTGGTGGTTTCCCATCCAAGTACTAACCAGGGCCAACTCTGCTTAGCTACTGAGATCTGACAAGATCAGGCTAGCCTACCCATCCAGGTGAGGACATGACAGGAAATTATCCTGATTAATTCAAACCCAACTGATATTTACTTATAGATGTGTTGGGATTCAGGTACAGGAGATAAGTTGAGCCTTATCATGGGTTCTAGGGCACCATAAACCACTACACAATTATAGGGGTCCTGGCTGTAACAGCCATCTGTTTTGAACGTTTATTTATTTATTGAGAACATTCCTATATTGCCTTTCCACCTAAATTCATTGTGTTGATTCTCCAGGACTCTCAGCAGCTTTTGATTCGCCTATTTCCTTCTGTTGCTATCTTCCATCAGTGGGTGAAGACTTTTTTTTTGTTCCACTTGGTATTCCTTTAGAGATCCCTCCTTCCTCCCCCAATGTTTTAACTGTTTTTTCTTCCTTTTGTACTTATTTGAAGCTTCTGTTTTAACACAATCAGGGAAGAGAGCCAGGAACAGTTATTGGGGGTATGCCAAACAAAAAAAAAAAGTCCTCATCCTCTGATAGAAGACAATGATAGAGGAAGACAGACGAATCCCCCTGGGGAAGAAATTCCAAAGTTTTGGCTCCATGACCAAGAATGCCCATTCTTGGGTTGCCAGCCATCTAGCCTCAGATATTCAGAGCACTCAAAGCAAGGCCTCTGAAGATTACCTGAGTGGATGGGTAGGTTCATACGAGAGAAGACAGTCCTTAAGGTATGCTGGTCTCAAACCATATAGAGCTTTAAAGGTCAATATCAGCACCTTGAATTGAACCCAGAAGTAAATTGGGAGCTAGTGTAGATGGAAGACTGGAATGATATTGTCCCTTTCCAGTCAACATTCTGGCTGCAGTATTCTGTACCAGCTGTCGCTTTGGGGAGCCCCATGGGAACCACTTTGCAGCAATCTAATCTAGAGGTTACCAGGGCATGCACCAGAGTGGCAAGATCTTTTCCATCCAGGAAGGGCCACAGCTGGGTTACCAGCTGAAGCTGGTAAAAGGCACCCCTGCCACCTGTTTATCGATCAGAAGGGCCAGGGCCAGCAATACTTCCCAAGCTGCAAACCTTCTCTGTTAGGGGGAGTAGAGTACATCCCCACCTGTAGCAGGAGATATCCTAATTCCTAGGTTAAACCTTCCCTCCACCTCCATTTTATCAGGATCAAATTTCAGTTTGTTAGCCCTCATCCATCTCAAAACTGCCTCCAGGCAGTTCACTGTTTGCATAGCCTCCCTGGGATCAGCTGGAAGTGCGTGATAGACTTGGGTGTCATCCACATACTGGGGGAAACTCAGCCCACATCTCTGGATGACCTCTCAGTGGCTTTACATAGATATTAACAGGCATGGGGGACAACATAGAACACTGCAGGATCTCATACGCCAGAGATCAAGGGGTGGAGAAGCAGTCACACTCAAGGGGTGGAGAAGCACCATACACTGAAAACTACCTTTGAGGTAGGACCAAAAGCTCAGCAGAACAGTGCCTCCCTGTCCTAACCCCAAAACACAGTCCAGAAGTGTACCATAATCAATTGGAAGTGCCAACACTATCAGCAAGAAAATATCCGAATGCCATTTAAAAACCAGTTGGATTCCTCTTGTGATAAAGACCATTGAACTTCATATCAAAAAGGAAGAAGGGTGGTTCTGTTGAAGTGGATGAAATTGTGCTTCGTGGCAAGTCATCTCCCATCACTTCTCTGCACCCACTATTTGTTTTGTGAAAAGTCTTGTGCTTTGGGAATTGCCCTAGGGCAATTTCCAGCTTTGTTGCACTGATGCCATTCTGTTATTTTCAGCATTGCACCCAATCCTGTCCACTACCTGCCCTGCATCGCTGGCTATCAGATTGGGCTATAAGTAGTTTTTTTTAAATATACTTTTATTTGTTTTTTATAAAGGGTACAGAAAAAAGAAAAGGGAAAAAGCAAATAGGAGAACTATCACAATTCTTATTTGGCCCGTGACCAGGGTGGCCTCACCGTCTATCTTAACCCCGTAATCTCTCTTATATTTATTCAAAGTTTAACTAATATTCCCATTAACTGTTACTAATTAATATTTGAACTGTTTATATTGGTCTTATGCAATAAACTATTATACACATCAACCTTGATTGCTGGCTATATCTATGTATCCATTATAAAATTGTATCAGTTGTAAACAACCTATGATAAACAATAGGTAACATAATTTTTTCTAATCTCAGTTATCTACTGTTCTGCTTTGTAATTAAGGTACCAATGACCTTTTTCATAGACATTATTAATCACTTATATCTATCCAAAAATGGCCGCCACTTCTGGTTGAATTTGTCAGTCGGCTTTCTTTGTGATTGGGCTATAAGTAGTTTTAAAACATTCTTTTGAGGCATTTAATAAAATGTAGAATCAGAATCTCAGCCAACACGTAAGATCGAAGTGGCACCTATGAAGCCTCTGATTCACTAATGTAGGGATGCATATGATTCAGGTGATGATTCAGGTTCTATAAACAGCAGAGTTAACTTGCTCTTTTTGAGGTATGATCTTTACAAATGTGCATTGTAATTGGTCAATTAGCCTTTATAATTAGACCGTTAATCATATAATGGATTAATTAATTTCTCTGGAGTTCATTTAAGAGGATCAATGGCACGCTTTTAATTAACTTTTTCCAAAAGCCCTCAGCACTTGGAAAGACAAATGATAAGAAGTGACAAAGTGCTTGCCCTGCTTTGAGGCTGATTTCTTCCGTTCATCAGTAGTCCTCAGCTTTCCATTCTTTCCCAATTGATCAAGCAATAAATTGTATTTTCTCAAAGCTGGGCCTTTAAAAAAACACGATTTAAAGCACTATGTTCTACTTTGACGCTGCTTTGTCTATATATCTAATTCTGAACATGACCCCAGAATGCAGATTAAAAAAAAAATCTGTACAATAAATCCATGTACAGAAAAGGGCACACACACCCCCGCACACAAACCAGAGATAGCCCTCAGGTTTACAAAAACATTAAAAAAAAAAAAAAAAGATGAGGGAGATTTAAAACCCTCCCAAGATTGTTGAAGCTGAAGATGCCACATTGTGAGATCTTAGCCACCATTGTGAGGGCTAGCAGTCCCCATAAATCACACAATCCAACCAATTGTCTAAAAATTAAGGAAAGGCAAGCTTGCAACAAAAAGTGTGCCCTTGGAGGAAAAGACTGTGGGCAATGAGACGGGGGGATTAAAAGATTGTGGGGAATGGGATGGGGGAGAGAGGGGGGGTTACCGCACTTGTATTCCCAGCAATGTATTAAGAGTTTGAAAACGTTATAAAAAATACTGTTCGCACTTTGTTTGGCCCCTTTAGTTGTGAAGACGTCGTCCAACCATTTATAAGCCCTGGTATCCAAAAACCCTTTTAAAGCGATGTTTTTTATAATGTTTTCAATCTCTTAATACATCGCTGGGAATACAAAGTGCGGTAAACCCCAGAGACAAACTGTGGGGACTGGGATGGGAGGGATCCCCCCAGAAATCATATGGGTCCCCATCTTGTACATAGTAATACTGGACAATAATACAGGTTATCCTTTAGAGAGGTAGGATTGTTTTTGGTATAGATTATTTTGGAATTCAGGTATCCTTTGTATGGAAATATTAATTCTGCTTGCTAATAATACAAATGTTGTAACGTTAGAAATTTTCATTATCTTGAGGGCATTTTAACAGCAATTTTGAATTGTTATACATGTTTACTCACAATGGCATGTATCCAGCCATCTACAGACTTTACAGAGAAGGACTGTCACACTTTCCTCTTGTTGCAGTCCTCTGAACCCCAGAAATTTTGTTCCTAGGGTCAGCAGACCTTCAGGAACAGCACAGGGGGCAAAGTTGGGAACCTGCAATGGGAGGGGAGAATCAGTGGAAATCATCACCCACTTTTCTGCCATTGCAAATGCCTTTCCTTTAGAGGAGCTGAGTGGGTAGACACATGGAGGATCTTTTAACTATTTATTTAATTAGAATATTTCTGTTCCACATAAGGCAGCTTACGATTAAAAAACACAGTATAAAATACCGGCCATTAAAAATACAAGCAGCTTAAAACTTATCAGTAAAACAGAACAGACCATCACAAAGCTGATAGGATAAAACTCTAATTAAAGCCTTATGCTTTAAAAATGGTTGTAATTAGATGGCACAGTAATTTATATATTGTGTTTTTCTGGCTAACTCTGTATGTAATATATAGTACTAATTGTTTGTTGTTTTTATAGCTTTATCCTCTGAAAAAGACCTGGTGAGCTTGACACACATTAGGTTGGATCCTGCCAAAGATTTCCATGGATGAAAGGGGGGGTGATTTTTTGCTGATCCCCCCTTGCTTCAAAACCCCAACCCCCCTCCTCAAGCTGGTCCTGGGGTCCCCTGTTCTCCCAGAAGCAGCAATATTTGCAGCAGAATCTGGGGGAAGCCTTTGGGGCTTCAGTAGGAGGGGGAGGCAAGGGACTCATGCTCCATGGATGGAAATCCTTTCCATCCACAAAAACTACTGGTGGGTCCAAGCCATTGTATCTTGCTTAGTGGTGGTATAGATAATAAGCTGTATATATTTTGTGGTATCAGTACTAACAATAATAATATTAACAACAACAGCAACAATAATTTATATTCTGCCCTCCCCCTGCCAATGCAGGGCTCAGGGCAGTTTCCACAATAGAACATGAGAAGACAGGAAGTACTACTGGCCAGACTACTGATAACTAGAAAGGATAGGCTTTTTAGACTGCGTTACAGTATTATTAACAAGCTGAAAGCTCTTTTGAGGATAACTCTGAAAGCTCTTTTGAGCTGAAAGCTCTTTGAAGAAAGTAACCTGACAGTGGAGGATCAAGATGCTCCTGCCTATTACTCATCCCATGATGGCAAGACACTGTTGTCTATATACTGTAGCTGTGTTCCTCTGGTTTTCTTGCTTCCTTGAAGTCTATATCTGAAAAAGCATGGTTGCAAATTGAACTCCCCCCACTTTGAATAACAAAGAAACTTTGTAAAGCAGTTATTAGAAATATGATAGACTTTGCCCTGGCATGTATGCTGGATGAATCCTATAATGTATCCTGAGGGATTCAAGCTTTGAAAGCAACAGCTTGACAGTGTATTTATTCCTCATCACTAAGTCATTACTTTCCCTGTGATTAGAATCAAATACTACTTTTGGTGATGTAATTACTTCAGTGAAGCTATGAAATATACCTTTTGTCTTTCTAATATCTCTTATTTTTTATAAAATCAGAGGTAGAACAGTATCATGCTATGAATTGCAGACGAGTGATTTTTGCCGATGGAGAAGGCATCTGCGCTCATTGAATGAACTATAAATTCTCATCTGAGGAGGATATTATTTCATTGTTTATTTCTGTTTTGGCAAGGTCTGATCATACTTTGCCTTAGAATAAAGTGTGACGTTTATCTCACATACTGAAAAAAATATAGTAAAGTTATATTGTATGGGTAGAGACTAGCTAAGCAAGAATAATTTCTGGAGCACGTCCACGGTCTTTTTTGCAGTCACATTCATATGTGAAAATTACTTAGGGATGCCATCCTCCAGGTGGAACCTGGGGATCCCCTGGAATTATACCCCATCTCCAGACTACATAGATCAGTTCCCCTGGAGAAAATGGATGCTTTGGGGAGTGGATTTTATGGCATTGTAGCCCACTGACCCCTGTCCTCCCCAGATTCTATCCCCAAATCTCCAGGAGTTTTCCAACCTGGATCTGGCAACCCTACCTACCCCCATCCCCCGCCATAGTCAGGAGGGACCTGGCAACCCTAAAATTATTGCACTTTCTCAATAGATAATGCAGACTTGAAATCAACCAGGTAAGCCTCATTTACACCTAACTATGGTTTGATGGATCATCCGAATGCAAAAAACTAAATTCCTCAAACCAGGATCTGAAGGTTAAAAACAAAACAAAAAACGCTAACTGTGGTTACATATGAATGCAAAATTGTGGCTTAATTCCCCCCACACCTGCTTTATTTTCACCCAGCTCACTCTGAATAAGAATACAGGAAGTTCCCAACTTAAGAATGGGTTGCATTCCAGAAGTTTGTTTGTAGATCAATTGTTTGGAACTCGAAACACATTTTCTTATAGAGATACATGTAATAGATGGTGGTTAAGTTCCCCATTTAGCCCGCACAAGCTTCTTAACCCCCAACATAGTTGAAATACTGCATGTTTGCAATAAGAAACAGAGGGAAACACTATTGTAATACTCTGCAGTGACTGAACAAGATATACACTAAATAACTGTAGAACAAAATATTATTTCTTTATTTTCTTTGAATGTGGGTGCTGCCTTTCTTACAGGAAGCAGGATAAATTAGGAAAGGCGAATAATGCATAGCGCAGATCATACTTAGGGAAAGGGGAGTCCTTCAGGTACAGCAGGCTCTCTGTGTGTAAAGTGCTTTCAAGTCACAGCCGACTTATGGCAACCCAATAGGGTTTTTAAGACAAGAGACTAACAGAGGTGGTTTGCCATTGCCTTCCTCTGCATATTGGTGACCTCCCACTCAAGGACCGACCCTGCTTAGCTTCTGAGATCTGATGACATCAGGCTAGCCTGGGCCATCCAGGTGAGGGCTTGATTGATGGTAGGAGCAGGGAAATAGGAACTGGGAGTGGCCAGGTGAAAAGGGGTATACAAGGCCCCAGCTGAAGGTGATAAGGAGGCAGCTGACTGAAGGCTGGGAGAAGGCTGTAGGCAGGCAGTCTTGGGGCCTTTGCAGAGAGGAGGGTACCACATCTCCTGAACCCTCATAAAGTGGCATTCCTGGCCCCAAGAGCAGCAAGGAGGAACTAGCAAATGACATTGTGTTCTTTTCTATCAGGCCAAGGTTAATAATTCAATATTAAGCTTAAATGTTGGTGGTGCCACACATCCTGTAAAACTGCCCTAGGCATATTTTATTCTCAGCAGCAGCTCTTACTGATGTGTCTGCAACAGGCTTGACAATAAAAAGGGATTTTCTTGAGTCATACTGCAGAATTTCCCCCACAGGCCATTTCTAGAAGCAAAAATAACAGAAGTACATTGCTAATGCTTGCCATCAAGCAGAAAATGTATAATAGAAGAAAATGCTTAGGGGTTTAGGGAACCCAATGTCAGATATATTTGTAATGTTACTTGGTCATCTTTAATTTGGGGTTGATTTCAAATTGTTGAAAAGCTTGTCTTGATGCCATGGGCATAGCACTCAATGTTCACACAATCTTTGAATATGTTACACTTCACTGCTGTAGTCTGTCATGCTTTGTTTGTGGGTGTGTGCATATTAAAATGTTTAGTATTTATTCCCAAGTCAAGAATTCTAATAGCCTTTTAATTGCCTCGCAGTGAATGAATGAGAGGGAATCCCCCTGCTGTTTTAAAACTACAGCCAGAGGCTTGGATGCTGGGGGATACCTCTACTGACAAAGGGGATTTCCATCAGTGAAGTGGGACTTCCTTCCCACCTTCTGCAGCAGCCCAAAACAACCCCTTAAAATTCTGCTCCTGAGGGACAGAGGGAGGAGTCTGAGCTCTGCTTTGGGAGGAGGGTATCAGCAAAAATTGTGCCCCCCCTTCATCTATGGAGTTTTTCCACTGGCTTCAAGCCACAGACCGCCCAAGACATTTAGGGAACAATCCTAATCCTTTCCTGGGAGAAGGCTCAATGAAGCCTTCTCCCAGGAAAGTACCCTTAGGATTGCAGTCTCACTGAAACAGAAAATTGGCTTAAGTGGCACTCACTGTGATGCTAAATACTGACTATTTGCTTCATTTCATGTTATACCAAAATCTGGAGTCTAATAGTGGTCACTGCTCTGGTTGCAGCATCTGGATATGCTTGCTTTCAGAATGCAATCCTATGTAGAATTAAACTGAGATCAACAACTATAACTTAAGTAACTCTGTATGCAATTGCAATGCTAGCAGAGCTACACCTTCTAAGGGCCAAACTAGAAGTGACGGCATGATCATTAGAGTTGCCACTCTCCAGGTGGTACAAAAAAGACTCAAAGCCACTGTTAACCAGAAATGTAAGAACAAAACAGGGTCGGCTCAAATATCATGTAACACAAGCTATATTCAAAGTTGACAAATACAAAACACAAGCAAATATGAAAACAATTGTGCAACTACATACATAAATACATGGATGTAAGGCTGTACAACTAGACAGCAATTGCAAACAAAAGCTCAATGGCAGTCTCCAAAAAAGGGAACGAGAAGCAAGTCAGGAATTGGAATGGGTCTGCTTTGGGAGGAGGGTATCAGCAAAAATTGTGCCCCCCCTTCATCTATGGAGTTTTTCCACTGGCTTCAAGCCACAGACCGCCCAAGACATTTAGGGAACAATCCTAATCCTTTCCTGGGAGAAGGCTCAATGAAGCCTTCTCCCAGGAAAGTACCCTTAGGATTGCAGTCTCACTGAAACAGAAAATTGGCTTAAGTGGCACTCACTGTGATGCTAAATACTGACTATTTGCTTCATTTCATGTTATACCAAAATCTGGAGTCTAATAGTGGTCACTGCTCTGGTTGCAGCATCTGGATATGCTTGCTTTCAGAATGCAATCCTATGTAGAGTTAAACTGAGATCAACAACTATAACTTAAGTAACTCTGTATGCAATTGCAATGCTAGCAGAGCTACACCTTCTAAGGGCCAAACTAGAAGTGACGGCATGATCATTAGAGTTGCCACTCTCCAGGTGGTACAAAAAAGACTCAAAGCCACTGTTAACCAGAAATGTAAGAACAAAACAGGGTCGGCTCAAATATCATGTAACACAAGCTATATTCAAAGTTGACAAATACAAAACACAAGCAAATGTGAAAACAATTGTGCAACTACATACATAAATACATGGATGTAAGGCTGTACAACTAGACAGCAATTGCAAACAAAAGCTCAATGGCAGTCTCCAAAAAAGGGAACGAGAAGCAAGTCAGGAATTGGAATGGGTCGAATATCAAGTCCGAAGGTGAAACCACAATCTTGCCACTGCCAAAAACGAGCAAGGCGACACAATGAGGATAGAGGAACGCTTTCCCAGGTAGTTGAGACGATCCATTCACATACTATCACGTGACTTGAAACAGGAAACATTTTATACGCCCTTACAGTCGACAGCGCCAACTCTAATTTTGCAGCCCACTTCCTGTGGGAGCATGAAATTCCTTCAAGAAAAATAAAAATAGCAAAACAGAACTGAAGATGTTCAGTCAATTCTACTCGTTTAATTATGACTCTCGTTGGCAGAGTGTAGATACTCCTTTCGGAGGTAAGCAAATGGCTTTTTTCAGGCAAACTTGCAAAACTTTTAAAACTTAAAATGTTTAAAAATGATTAGAACTTGTATATAAGTATAAGTTATTATTTGTTCCTTAGGCTGACGAAGCTCTTGTAAGTGAAAGCGCCTCAACTACCTGGGAAAGTGTTCCCTCCATCCTCGTTGTGTCGCCTTGCTCGTTTTTGGCAGTGAAAAGATTGTGGTTTCACCTTCGGACTTGATATTCGACCCATTCCAATTCCTGACTTGCTTCTCGTTCCCTTTTTTGGAGACTGCCATTGAGCTTTTGTTTGCAATTGCTGTCTAGTTGTACAGCCTTACATCCATGTATTTATGTATATACCATAGTTGCACAATTGTTTTCACATTTGCTTGTGTTTTGTATTTGTCAACTTTGAATATAGCTTGTGTTACATGATATTTGAGCCGACCCTGTTTTGTTCTTACACTCTCCAGGTGGTGGCAGGAGATCTTCTGCTATTACAACTGAGCTCCAGCCGATAGAGATCAGTTCCCCTGGAGAAAATGGCCACTTTGGCAATTGGACTCTATGACATTGAAGTCCCTCCCCTCCCCAAACCCCGCCCTCCTCAGGCTCCTCCCCAAAAACCTCACCAGTGGTGAAGAGGGACCTGGAAACCCTAATTATCATGGCAGCCACAGCGACACACCACTGCCATTTTAAAGTCATTTTAAAATACCACAGGGGCTCGATCAGGCCCACAGCACGATGGGCTGAGGCGCTCTTGCTCCCACCCCCACCCCCGGCCACCTGATCAAATACTGAAATGGCTGTACCCTAACCAATAACTGTTTCAGCGCTTGACAAGACCTGTGGGAGGGGGACAAGAGCTCTGCACTGTGGGTCCGATCAGGATCAGACCCTTGTTGCATTTTTAAAAGACTTTAAAGTGGCCATGAAGCCATTCTTGTGGTGGTCATGAGGATGCCATAACACCTACTTTGGCCCTAAGTCCATTGAACTCATTGAGCTTAGAAGGGTATAACTCTACTTAGAAAGGCACTGTAAATATCTTACTGCCTGACCTAATGGGAATGTGCTCCTGTTTTAATCATATACCCTAGTAGAACCATAAATAAGCAAGTAGAGATATGTTATGCAATTCACTGACTGTTTTAGATAATTAGATAATATTAGCCACCTGTCCAGATAATTGCTCAGGATATCGCAGAACAAATTTTAAAACAACAATAAGAATGAGATTAGAACAGCCATAAAAGACCAGCATGTAATAAAAATATATATTATCATTAAAATAGTCCAGTAGAATACCATAAAACGCTATAATATACCATTCAACAATCTAAACAGTCCAGTCCCATAAAGCCATAAAATCAAAAGAAAAGGCCAGACAATTAAAAACATTAAATAACAGCACAATCCTGTGCGGGGGGGTGTTATTAGGAAGTGTCCGAGGGGACAGCACAACTGTGCCACCTCCTGAGCAGCTGAAAAGGCTATTTTGTAGAAATCCCTGTGAAACTTCTCCATAGAGTTTCATGGGGCTGCGCTAGCAAGTTGGCGCCTGCAAAACAGGGCATTCCCGAGGCGAAAGGGCTTAGGACTTTAGTCAGCTCCCCCACTGGGAACACCCTCTTTGGTGCCGGCACAAGCCCTTGCACTGGGTAAATGCTGCCGGCCAAGGCTACAGTGGCGCCTGATCCTCGCGCTGCCATGCCGTTCCCTGGAGCTGGCATAAGTGGCCCTGAGCTGGCATTAGTGCCAGTTTAGCCGGCACAAGTGGCACTAACGCTGGCACAGCGGTCACACTGGCTCCTATCCCCTTTCAGCCCTCCCCCCTTGTGGATTGCTCTGTAAATCACTTGCATCTGCTTTAAAGTCAGGCGATGATAAAATTAGTTGGAGGAACTAGCAACCCTTTCCTAAGGCTTTCCATATTCCACACTGACGCCAGCACAACATCAGCTTAGCTAGTCAGTATCCTGTGCTCTCCTAGGAGAATAAATGACATGGAAGACCTTGTCCCAAGAGACTGGAAGCATAGCGACAGTGCTGGAGTCCACAGTAACACCACTGTCTGCTATCAATCAGCATCAGGAATGGAGTCCTGACAGCATCAGTTAAATAGGGTTGCTAGCTCTCTTGTTCTAGCAAGGCTCTGGGGGCTTTGGGGGCACTCACCAGTTCTACCAGCCAGATTCCAAAACTGGAATTAAAGCCTGCTGGAGGAATAAGCAGGCTGGGAGGGAGAAATATTTGCATGAGAGAATCAGGTACATCCTAAAGGAGCTCTTCTGTAAAATTGTTACCTTGCAGATGTTGGTTTGGAAATAAATGTTCACAGATAAATCGCACACTTCCCCCATTAGAATGTGGAATTACCTGAATGTAATAATATCTGAAAACAGGTTATGAGAATATAAGAAATACTGCAAGCATTGTATAAAAGCAAAACTTTATCTTTTACCTTTTCACATGGATTTTTCCCCCCTATTTGTTTTCCTGAGCCAATTGAAATGACAAGGTAAGAGAATGCTGTAACATCCACCTTTGTCAAAGTAGGATACAACAAAGCATCTGCTCTTGGAGTGGAGACTTCACGAGGGCAACTTTCTCATTGTTTTAAACAAGAAATTAATCATTTGCCTCCCCAGACCTCTTCCTGCTCTCTCAACGTGTGAGCTTCATCTGAAGTCTCACTCTGCACAAGCAAATCCCAGAGGCTTAGATCTAATTTCAGAAATAGTCATCCATTGCTCTTTTTCTTTCAAAATCTGTTTCATATGGAAGCCCAGAGGACTTGGTGTCAAGATGTCCATTCCCAAGGACAACTGTAAATCATTATCCAAACCTATGGTTAATGTATTATTAGCCAGCGTGGTGTAGTGGTTAAGAGTGATGGTTTGGAGTGGTGGACTCTAATCTGGAGAACCGGGTTTGATTCCCCACTCCTCCACATGAGCGGGGGACACTAATCTGGTGAACCGTATTGGTTTCCCCACTCCTACACATGAAGCCAGCTGGGTGACCTTGAGCTAGTCACAGCTCTCTTAGAGCTCTCTCAGCCCCACCTACCTCACAGGGTGTGGGGAAGGTTAGTGTAAGCCAGTTTGATTCTCCCTTAAGTGGTAGAGAAAGTCAGCAGATAAAAACCAACTCCTCCTCCTCCTCCTCCTCCTTCTGTTTGTTATATCTCTGATTTGCAGGGTTGATATAAAAGGTTACACATGCATTTGCTAGATCATTGTTACTGATTGAGAATTTCTGTCTCTCTACCAGTCTAAGTATTTCTTCTACCTGCAGGAGGGAAGATATATCTGATGTCATGCTGGGTTTGTGCAAGTTCATTTTACATCACAGAGAATTTTGGGGGGAGGGTGGAATCTCTCACCTCAGGCTGTGTGGGAAAGACGGATAATTGTTCTGTAGATATTATAAGTTCTCTTGTCTGATTCTCTAGTCCATTTGAACATTCAGTTCATATTATAAAACCTCATCCATGCTGAACTGTCTATGCTGGGAACAGTGTCATTTACCTTATGTTTAACACGTAGGGCCAGCTTCCCTGCTGGGGAAAAGCTGAGCTGAATTTTCAGTTGATTGTAGAGTCTATTTTATATTTAAAGAAACAAATTCAGACTAGGTGGTTTGATGTCTAAATTTGTGCATTATCCCAGCATGATCATATAAATGCATTGCAGACAATTGGTTCCACTATCTGTCCCTTGGACAAATTTATTGTGTTGGCTATTTTGCTGATGCAAATTTTTTGAAAGGTCACATAAATTTTTAAGCTGGTATTTTAAAACACCATGTTGTCTAAAGTATTCAGCAAGCATTCAAGCAGAGCTAATACAGTTGCAATGCTCTTCTAAGTTTTCTTCCTGAGTCATGCACAGACAAAGCAACTATCGCACCTGCTGGATGATTTATATTTTTATACAGTTTTATGCCATCATTCCAGTAGACAGGACTGGCTTTCATTTGGTAAATAACAAGATTTTTATATTGATCAAATGCCTTCTATACAGATATATGGATGGGAGGTGTAACATTATGAAGAAGCTGATTGAGTTGAGGGCTGGAAGATGGTAGCATGGAAGATGTGGCTTGGAGAACAAGTGGAAAGTGGATGTTAGTATGGACAGTAGCATTTGCAATAGAGGGCAGGGACAGAAGGTTGGATGCTGTTCAGGCTTGGAGGCAACCAGAAAAGTGGAACCAGCTGTTGAAACCTGGTGGTTGGTTTGGCACTGAACTCTTTTTTCCTCCCCGTTTTGGAAGACCTTTTTCTTCCCTATTGATCTGAGATGCACTGCAGACTGTTGTATTGATTACAAAACTTGGTGGGGGGGTTGATTAGATTAACTGTCCTGTTGCGTTTCAGACTCGTTTGGTACACACACATTAGCAACGTTTGGGATTCTGAGACAATTGTGGTGCCTAACTAGTATGGTATTTTCACTGTTGACCTACCTACCTACAAAGATATTAGCAGTTCCATAGTTCAGAGGGTGCTTTATGTAACATTTCCAATAACTAGAATTCTCGGCCAGGATTAAAGATTCAGATATCACAGCAAACTGGAGTTAGATCAAAGATCGAGGAAGCCTTCAATCATAACTTTGCAAACAAGGGGAGGAAGAGGGAACGGCTCTGTGAGCCTGACAATAAATCAAGTTCTTGCTTATCATAAGCAAATTCTGGTTTATTTGCAACCTAAGAATACAGCAGCTTGTCTGTTCTTGTTGGAACTTAGACCAGTGTTTACCAAACTTCTAACAGCTGAAGCACATCTATGGCCAAACTACACATTACACCAGAGATCTGTGACCATACCTCCTCATTTGTTAAAGCAGTCAGAGCATCTGTAGAGACAAATTAGATTGGGACCAGAACATTAGAGTTAACACCTCTCCCCACCTCATTTCCCCAACTGACCCTCCCCGCCACAGCTGCTACTAACTGTGTTCTATGATAAAGAATGATGCACTAAGAGAATCTGCCCTTTTTCTTGCCGTGGCTAATAACAGATGGGGGCATTTTGATTGAAGAAACAGTGCAGAGTGTTAAAATTGTCCCTTGAGCAGCAGCATGGTCCTGATCCAATGGGGGGGGGGGAGCTGAAGCTGCATTGAGGCCTTAAAAAACTGAGAGCTTTAATCAGGTTCCACATTATGCTGGTCAGGCCTGATTCAGATAAAGGCATGCACTTAAGAAGCCCTGGGTGTGTAGTTAGCTGTCCTATATAAGATCATTAATATAATGTTTTAACAGAGATTGCGTATGTAATTGATTTTACCAGGGAAATGCATACTGTTGTAATTTTATTTTATATCATTTTAAGTGTTCTGTATTTATGTACAGAAGTTTTGTAATGCCCTACGGCTAAACAAATAAACAAATACTTACACATAAGATCATTAATCTCCTGGCAAGAGGCACACCTCAACAATGTTATTGGTTTGTTTGGAGTATAGTATACAAGTAAAAATATTACTAGAGAATCTTGCCTCTTTGTACTAAAACATGATTAATTTACACTTTTAACACAAACTCACTTATGATGTTACATAGCTAATAAACGGAGAGGTATTATTTGAGTCCATTAATCATTTCTTAACAAAAGTAAGCAGGTTACAGACTCCAGATGCTCCAGATCAATTCTATTTTCCATAATCAGCGGTTTTCAAAATCATCTCCCAACAATAGCTAGCTGTCCTAAATCTGACAGGGTAACTAATTATAACTTCAAACACCATAAAAGGTTATCTATATTAATGCATTTTTAAAAAAATGTATAAAAGTTGTGTTAGTTCATTCTCACTACTTTTCATCACAACAAAGAATATCAAAATAGGGATTACAAGTTTCTCATGCATATCTGCTGGCCCTCAACCAATACACACATCTTTGAACTAGATCTTAAATTCTGTAATAAATTCTGTATCTTGCCATTCTCAGATGCTTTTTGAACTTGGGTCCAGACACATATCTGCTGATATTTCTAATCCACAAAATATCAAATTTACAGTGCAAGCCAAAGGAGGGGGTAGTGAGGTGCGACCAGGAATGGCGCAGTTACTTTTCTGATGAGCTTCTACCTCTCTGACACTACTGATTTCATTTCTGCTCCATTTTCTTCATGTTTGTTAACTTCTAACTGTTCAGCTTCTAGACTTTTCAGCCACCAGGGGGACATCTAAGTGCTGAAGCCTGAATGGAGGCACATGGAGATGCAACCAGTAATGCCCTGTACCTTTTCTCCACTGGGCTTCAGTTATCTTCAGAATCCACTTATTCTCCATAATGGAGATAATGTTTTAAAAAAGAGAAAAGTTGCTTACAAAACTGTAGTTCTATAATATATTTTAAATGGTTTATATTTCTCACATTCTCATTTCCATAACTGTATGCAATGTCACTGAGTTTAATGACAATTTCTTCCAATTTCTTCCAATTAAGTATATACTACCCTTTAAAATTATTGACCTACCGATGTTCTTAGCAGCGTCTGACGGATTCTACAGGCAGCTGCACAAAACTTAGCCTAGTTCTACCTTAAGTGGTTTTGTTTGTTCACAGACACTAAAAAATATGACAGGATTGCAAAAGAACTTCTCTGTCTGAAACTCCCACTGATCAGTTTAGGAGAGTGACTTAGATTTTAGCTTTCAGTTTTAAAAAAACAATCTGTGTTTACCACACTTACTGGGGGGGGGACTCAGGGGGGAAAGACTACAGGCAGTTGGCCTTGCTCATATGTTTTGGCTCTCATACTACTCACACAAACATTGCAGCCACATTCTGATCTTATCACAAAGAAGCAGGTTCCACAAAGCAACAGGTGTGCATCAGTGGGCTTGTAGTCATCAGCCCTGCCTGAAACTGTACGTGTGGGAGAGTGGCAGTTACTATCTGAAACCCAAATATTCCCTCAAGTATTCTCTGTTTAGAATTGTATCAAAGAATGATAAAAGTGTTAGCTCAACTAGAAATTTTATTACAGGAGCTGATTTTCAAAAGCCTGCTCATAAATAAACTGCATTAAAAAAAAAAAAGTTCCCTAACTCCCTGCTTGTTCATTTTGGCAAAGGAGCAGCCTACTTAGAAACTGGTTGTGCAAATAAAACACTTTTATTAACAGATAAGCCAGACACTTAAGAAATTAAAAATATATATCTCAGTAATGAGGCTTTTGCCTGTTAAAAACGAGCATATCTAATTTGGAAGGATACCAACTATGCATAAGAGGTTTGTTAATTCCTTGAGGGTTCTGAAATGTTCATTGTTATTTGGCCTGGAAATATAAGGGGGGAGCAGTCTTTTTGATAGTCCAGATGCCCTTCAGCCAGAGTACACTTACATACAAAAGTAACTTACTGTCAACATGTCACAGAAATTCAAAGCATCAAGTTCTTGGTTTCATCAGATTTCTCTTCAAGTGGGAAATAAAATACAAACTGAATGTTTCTTGGATTCTTCCATGTTTTTTGGAGCTCAAATCTTGAATCTCCCCCAATCCATATGGAACTAACCTGCAAGAGAGGAGAATGGATGCTTCTGGGGAACAGTGAAGGCATACTGAATGCTGTAAAGAGACTAGACCTTTTTCATAGTCTGTTCAAAATTCAAACAAGTGGTTCAGGCCTAGAGAGAAAATGGGAAGTTTTCTGCTCCATGGGAGATCAAGGTTGAGCTGACTGCGGCTCAGAGGGAGAGATAAGGAGGATGAGAGGTATCCACAAGTGCTGGGTACATCATCTTTCCTAGACGTTTCAAGGCCACCAAAGTGGGCCTACACGTTCTGTCATAACAGCAAAGATTTGGGAGTGTCTGCTTAACTGGATCTGATACAGCTGCCAAGTGTCAGACTTAATTTGCAATCCTTCCTGATTGGTTGAATCACCTGGTCAGTAACACCAGTGGTTAGTTAGGTTACTTCATTGGACCCTCATTTGGTTGGTCAGCCAGAATCATGCCAGAGCAGGTTGCAAGGCATAAAAGGAAAAACTTTTAATTCTAGTGTTGTTCATTGACTGGAACACAACCAACATTGTGATGTTCTTGATTTTGGGTGGACTAGAACAGCCAGGTATAGGAGCCCCGTGGCGCAGAGTGGTAAGCTGCAGTACTTCAGTTCAAGCTCTGCTCTCGACCTGAGTTCGATCCCAACTGAAGTTGGTTTCAAGTAGCCGGCTGGAGGTTGACTCAGCCTTCCATCTTCCGAGGTCAGTCAAATGAGTACCCAGCTTGCTGGGGGTAAAGGGAAGATGACTGGGGAAGGCACTGGCAAACCACCCCATAAAACAAAGGTCTGCCTAGTAAACGTCTGGATGTGACGTCACCCCTTGGGTCAGGAATGACCCGGTGCTTGCACAGGGGGACCTTTACCTAGAACACCCAGGCACCTATTTGATTTGGATTTTGGAACTATCTTGGACTCAGTCTTGTCAAGGTAACATCTAGTTTGGAACCAATGCTTGTAAAAGTGCTTAGGTTAGTTAATTAGCTGTTGTATTTTATCCTCATTGTTCACTTTTATTGTATATTCCTGCATTATCTTTTAATTGATTATTTAAATTTTATTCTGTGGCGTTCTTGAATTCTGGGGGCTTCAATCTGAATCTAGTACTTTGGCCTACATTGGCTACAGCTACTGAAGTAACTTGTTTTTGAAACTCACTTTGTAACTGTGCAAACTTGCAGGGTTGACTTTCTTTTGTTCTTAGACCTGGGAGGGCTAGAGGCTTGGTCTCTTGGTCTCTGGCTGTTGGGGTAGTAAAGGCGGCTGGTGGCAGCGATACCTTGGGATGTAGCTTTCACTTTCAGCACTTTGGTTTTGTTTGCCCAACCTGTGTCCTTAAATGGGTTAGGTTTTAAGGTACTTTGACAAATCCTATAAAAGTAATGTTCTAACTTTTTTTTTCCATTTGGAGAAGAGGCAGCCAAGCAGGACAGATTCCATAGACAATATACGGTACCTGCAAGTCAGGTATTGAGAGAGTAGTGAAGTTCACCACCCAGCTATCATCTTGCTCAATGTTTATTATTCTTATGCCGTGGCATGAAAGGTTAGTCTAAAGGTAGTATGATCCACTGAATTTGAAATAACTGAAAGTTCACTCTTATACCTATCTATTAAAAGGTGTCATGCACAAAGACATGAACAGAATTTATCAGACACTCCAAACAGAAGGAACTCAGCATAGCTTTCAAAGCAATTAGGTGTGTGTGTTATGATCACCTATTAATATGTAGTAGAAAAGGGCAAGAGTCCAGTAGCACCTTAAAGACTAACAAAAATATTTTCTGGCAGGGTATGAGCTTTCGTGAGCCACAGCTCCCTTCTTCAGATACAGCTAGAATGTGAATCCATCTCTCTTTAAGTAGAGTGAATTCAGACAAGCATTAGTATGTCAATGTTAACAGTATGTAAATGCGAATAGCAGGCGTGATGGGATTAGGTGCGGTATGCCGAAGAGTCTGTGATGTCCTATTAATATGTGATCCTTTCGGAACAGCATGCCAGATGCCCTAACAGGAGGCTTCATCGGGAGGTGGTGGGCTCTTCTTCACTGGAGGTTTTTAAACAGAGGCTAGATGACCCGACCATCCGTCAGCGGTGCTGATTCTGTGACCTTAGGCAGATCATAAGAGGGTGGGCTTCTTGGGCATCTTCTGGGCATGGAGTAGGGGTCGTTGGTGGCATGTGTGTGTGTGAGGGAGGGAGGTGGTTGCGAATGCCCTGCATTCTGCAGGGGGTTGTACCAGATGGCCCCGGGGGTCCCTCCCAACCCTATGATTCCATGAGTCTGGTTTGTTGGTTTCCCCCCCCTCCTGGTTAAGCCTGGTCACAAGGACGCACCTTGCAGAGGTCTGCCAAACCCACAGCCCTCTGAGTCAACAGGAGCATCGACCCCCCCCCTTTCGCCCTTCCGGGTGCCATCATATCTCCCCCCCTCCTTCTTTCGAGCTTAAGCCTGGTCACAAGGACGCACCTTGCAGAGGTCTGCCAAACCCACAGCACCTTGCAGAGGTCTGCCAAACCCACAGTCTGCCAAGCCCACAGTCAACAGGAGCATCGACCCCCCCACCCTTTTCGCCCTTCCGGGTGCCATCATATCTCCCCCCCCCTCCTTCTTTCGAGCTTGGAATTCAATGCAACCCCCCCACACACACCGGGGTCCCACACCCCTTGACCGTGAGGTCAAGCCGAGGGCGAAGGGAGGGGTCCGTCTGGTGACGTTTCCTTCGCAGCCGGGAGAGGGGCGCGCGCGAGATGGAGAGGGCTGCGGCTGCTGCTGCTGCTGCTGCAGCGGAGGAGGAGGAGGAAGGGAGGAGGAAGGGAGGCGGAGGCGAGGCGCAGGGACACAGCGAGGCTGTGCCGGCGAGGGGAGAGGGGTCCCTTGCGCTCTGCCGCCCCCCGGCTTCAGGATGTAGGCGCCGGGCGGGAGGGCTCTGGGCGGCGGGAGGGCTCGCGCCATGAAGAAGCACTCGGCCAGGGTCGCCCCTCTCAGCGCGTGCAACAGCCCGGTCCTGACCCTCACCAAAGTGGAAGGTAACGCCGCGCGCGCGCGTGCCGCGCCCGGGGGGTCCGCCGGCTGCCGGGCGAGGGGCGCGCGAGCCTGGCACCTGCCCGGGCGCGCGGGAGGGAGGGAGGGAGAGGGCGCGCGGGCGGAGGGCTCGCCTGCTGCAGTCTCCCCCGCCCCCTCTCCAGCAGGCAATGCGGGCATCCCCCTTCCGAAAGCCGCCTCGACCCACCTCCTCTGCCCGGCGCGCGGGTTTTGCAGTCAAAACCGGGGTTTTCGGGGGGGGGAGAGGGAGCCCCAAGGCCGTTATCAAGGAAACAGTTTATTTGCTGTGAAATGCAATTGTTACATGGGGTCATTTAAAGGATGGCCTTTGGCCGAATCCCCTGTACCTATTTTTGTATTACGGCTGTGTTAAGGTATTGAATTAACAATATTAGACAAGATAAGTATGTACTAATCAAATAAGATGGGGATTAGTTTTGTTAGCAAAAGTGTATACAATTTAAATTAAGATGGAAGAGAATGAGGGGGAAGTCATTTTATGTTTTAATTACTATATTTCCTGGATGCAAGGGCGATCTGGCTGCGACATCTGTCACCCCATTGATCGCCAGGGTTGATTCGGCTGATCTGGCTGGCTGGGCGGGTGTCCCCTACCTCCCTCACCGCTCCATGTGCGTCCCTCCCGAAGCTGTGCGCTCGGTGGAAGAGGACGACCATCCCAGATAGACGGAGTGTACCGTGCTTCTGTCAAGGGTATACGATAGCTGCGCTCCCCTGCTAGAACCTCCAATACTATATTTCCTTTTTATTATCTTATCAAACTTTAAATAATTGATGTTTTTATATATGTTAATGAAATGAGGAAAATAATAAAAAATTGTTATGTATAAAAAAAGAAAACAGTTTATTTGCAGCTGCTGAATCAGAGGCCCTAATGGGCAGGAAATCTCTGAGTCCCGATTATACTGGGGAAGAGATGTTTATCCAAATTCAAGTTATGACGATACAGCAACAAGTTATGCAGATCTGATTGTATTGCAGACAGAAAGGCTGCTCAGGACAGTTGCCGTTTCATCCAGTTTCTCCTGTCATTGTTTATCGTTCACTCTGACACTCTTAGCCCAGTTCCCCAGTGCACAGAGCAGGCTTGTAGCTAGGCAGAAATTCCTTCCCTGGCAGTCTGGAAGCCAATTATTACCGGGAGATCTCTGGGGCACTGTCACAGAGGCTTGGGCATGAGGTCGCTCGGCGGGTCTCCACGTCGAGGGGGGAAGGAAAAGCCGGCATTGCGCGGTGGGTGGGGAGGGAACACATGCTGCTTGGCGTGGGTGACGGTGTCCTGGCTGTTGGGAGGTGGGGACGGAGAGACTTCTGGGAACACTTCTTTTTTTGGGGGGGGGGTTTCTGCTGATAGCGACACAAAACGACAACAACCCCTTGCCGCAGTTTGGAAAGGGCATTTCCTTCCGGCTCGCCAAGCCCCTTTCGAGGCTAGGAACTTATTGCTACACCAAAGCCGGGGGGCTGGTGGGGGGGAAATCCGAGTTGATTTATTACGGTTTGAGCCCGGCTGTCGGCATTGGCGGATAGATTGTTGTTACACGAGAACATAAGCAAAGCCCTGCTGTATCAGGCCAAGGCCCATCAAGTCCAGCAGTCTGCTCACACAGTGGCCAACCAGGTGCCTCTAGGAAGCCACAAACAAGACAACTGCAGCAGCACCACCCTGCCCATGCTCCACCGCACCCAAAATAATAGGCATGCTCCTCTGATCCTGGAGAGAATAGGTACGCATCATAACTAGTATCCATTCTAACTAGTAGCCATGAATACCCCTTTCCTCCATGAACATATCCACTCCCCTCTTAAAGCCTTCCAAGTTGGCAGCCACATCCCGGGGCAGGGAGTTCCACAATTTAACTATGCCTTGTGTGAAGAAATACTTCCTTTTCTCAGTTTTGAATCTGTCACCCTCCAGCTTCAGCAGATGACCCAGCGTTCTAGTGTTATGAGAGAGGGAGAAAAGCTTCTCCCTGCCCACTCTCTCCAAACTGTGCATAATTTTGCAGACCTCTATCATGTCTCCCCTTAACCGCCTTCTCAACCACTAGTTCGTCGCCTTTGCCCTCATTTCAAGTTGGGCTGCAGCCGCGGAGCGAGATGCTCCCCCTTTCACGATCCGAGGCAATAAGGTTGTTAATTGAAGTTGCTTTCCAAGCCCGCCTTAGACAGGAAAAACGACTGTGCCACTGATACAGTTGGCTGCCTATGTAGGGAGAGGATGCGGTGCTTAGAAAGAGCCTATAAAATGACTGGGGCAGGGAGGTTTGCTGTGCTCAGAAAAACAGGCTGCTTGGAAGTTTTGGGGGCATAAGGAAAGTGAAGGGTGGTATGACTGTGAAGGAGGGGAACGGGAAGGCTGGATAAAGTGCCTGTGTAGAGAATCTAGAGATGACTGAGAGGAAAAGAGGCCCTTGAGGATGAGGAGAAACGTTGGTTTTTCTAAGCTGACTTTCTCTACCTTTTAAGAAGAATCAAGTCTTAAAATCTCCTTCCCTTCCTCTTCCCACAACAGGCACCTTGTGAGGTAGGTGGGGCTGAGAGAGTTCTGAGAGATCTGTGACTGGCCCAAGGTCACCCAGCAGGCTTCATGTGTAGGAGTGGGGAAACCAACTCAGATCACCAGGTCCACCGCTCTTAACCTACACCACGCTGGCTCTAATAAAGCTTTAATAAAGACAGAGAAGTACAAAGAGAGAATGTAAATGCTGTGATTGAAACATAATTAGGAGTTTGAATAATTAGGGGAGCATAATTAAGAGATGGAAATTGGAAAAGTCAGAAAAAAAGAAAGAATGGGCAGAAACTGAGAAGAGAGTACCTATTAAAAAGAGGATAAAACTAGATTCAGAAGAGCAAGGATCATAGATGCAAGGTACCAATCAAAATTGAACCTGCGTCTTAAAAGAAACACAGTTCAATCTTAAACAGAGTTCCACCCTTTTAAGTCCATTGATTTAAGATGTCGCTTACAGTGGCTTAAAACTAGGGCATCAACAATAGGTCTCTGTCCTATTATTTTTCTTGGAAATATTCGAAGGAGAAGATTTGAAACCTCCCCTAACAAGTGACTTAATCTGTCAATTGCTTCAATAGTAAAGGTGTGGTTTTTTTACTTAATGTGTAACACAAATAATGTGATTAGAAAGACTGCAGAAAGGTAATGAATGGAAGAGGAAGGAAAATAAATTGTGGGATTGGAAGACAACTAAAGTGCATGTGAAGACAAGGGAAAGAATAGACAGAAAAGATAGAGAAGATGAAATGGTGGTAAAAGGAATTTGTGAGGTGGTAAAGATGGATTTAAAACATTAAGCAAAGGAGAAAAGCAACAGAAAAAAGGAAGCGCTTATGGTAGCAAGGCTGGAGGCAGCTTTGGGAAGTATATACTTGTATTATATCAGTATAGAAAAAAAAGGCAAATACCACTTTGAGTTCTTAATAAGAAAAAGTAGATTGGTTTGTATATTCCAGTAATGCTTGCTGGGACTGAGAGCAGGCTATAAGTGTAAATGTATAAATAAAAAAATGAATGAATAAAAAATATCTGTTAAAAACCCAAGCTTTGGGTTTTTCATTCATGTGCCTGAACATTCACATTTTAACTTTCACAGAACAAAGCCTATGTCATCATCTTTTGGTCTCGTTTAATTTTAAGAACAATGTTGGGGTTAATAGATTATAAGAATAATGGGAAATGTCATATTATTCCCTTTTTTAAATATCAGAGTGGAGTGGTTTTCTGTGTGTTCTGTACATTAAACTGTATACTGGGTTTTGTGTGCACATGTACATTACAGTATTGGTTAGCGGCTTTCAAATACCTACATCTAGATTAGGTTACTGCCATGTGCTCTATGTGGGGCTTCACTTGACGACTGTCCAGAAGGTACAGTTGGTACAGAATGGTGCAATGAGAATGCTGACTGGAGCGGGTCATAGGATCATATCGTTATAGTCTTGTGCCACCTATGCTGGCTACCAATTTGTGTCTGGGTTTTAATTCACAGTGCTAGTATTCACCTTTAAAGTCCTATGTAGCTTGGGGCCAGCATACCTGAAAGACTGCCTGATTCCATATGAACCTACTGCACCACTACAGTCATGTTTGGAGACCTTGCTTCAGGTGCCCCTGCCACCTGAGGCTAGACAGGTGGCAACCCAAGAAAGGGCCTTTTCTGTTGAGTCTCCAGAACTCTGGAATGGGACCCCAAGGGAGATTCATCTGTCTCCCTCTAACATTGGCCGTTTATGCATGGTTAGTATGTCCCTGGTTCATCCCTCTCTTGTCTTACACTTTTATATCCCGAGATTGGAAAACCTTATGCAACCTTATGGTTGCTTGTAGTTAAAAAAAAAAAAAAAAGTCCTGGACACCTCTTGAGCACAGCATAATCACAAGGAGAAATCAGGAGGTGTCTGAGTCCCCTCCCCTTGAAACTCTGCATTGTCATTGGCAGTAGTGCTTACTCTGACAAAAATGTCACCCCAGGTTAGCCTGATCTTGTCAGATCTCAGAAGCTAAGCAGGGTTGGCCCTGGTTAGTGTTTGGATGGGCAACCTCCAAGGAATATCAGGGTTGTGACACTGAGGCAGGCAATGGCAACCCACCTCTGATCATCTCTTTCCTTGAAAGCCCTACGAGGCTGCCATAAGTCAGCAGTGACTTGATGGTACAACATTTTTTTCTGTTTTATTTAACTGTTTAAAATATGTACATATATTTGTATTTTAAATGCTTTTAATGTCTGAAATAGTGTAAATGTTTTAATGTGATGTTTTAATGTTTGCTTTCTTGGGGACTCTGAATTGGGTGGAAAGGCAGCACAGATCTTTTAAAAATAAACATATCTATCTGCCAAGCACTGAATTGACCTGGTGAATAGTATGCACCATTACTTCTTATATACTTTATCTTGTTACTATTGTAATCTGGGCAAAATATCATTATTTTCAGGTCCCAAATTAGAAAAATAAAGAAAAAGTGGTAGATAACTTTGTCTCTTACAGAATTTAGGCACCCATATGCATATCAGCTTTTTGATCATCTGGCAGCCATGTATGTGCTTCTCTGCAATTTCCTATATTCAAGTTGTTTAGACAGTTTGTTCATCCTTAAAGGATCATTATTATTCTGAAGAAGTTGCTTGTGAGGCCATATCCTTTAAAATATAAAAAGGTGTGCAGGTAAACTTTAGTAGTCTGCTTTATTTCACCGATGCAAATATATAATGCATTCAAGTTTTTCTAAATAAATGATGTAAGTAGCCACACTGGTCCAAAGCAAAACCCCAAACAAAATCCATTAATACCTTTTATTAGGACCAACCAAAACAATAGTGTGCAAGCTGCTGAATTTTCCAGAACTCTTTGTCAGACTTCTGTTATTTTAAGATCAAGCCTCATAAAGAGTTATAGAGAAACTACACACAGTTTTGTGTTATTTTCGTTAGTACCAGTTATTACATGCCTTTGGCTTTTGTTTTTCTAGTGGCTCTCATTGCCCTCTGCCCCCACCTTTTGTATAGAGCTGCTGTAGCCTATGTTTTTAAAACAGTGTTAGGAGGGAATTGCTGCTGGTTAAGAGAAAGAGAATATCTGCTTCTCTGGTTACTGTTTCTTGGACAAACATAAAGCCAATCCAGTATGAAGGAACTGCAGTTGTGGAAGTCTGCGGATGCGCCACCTAATAGATAGGCTGCCTCCAGAAGTCTTTCATTGATATGCATTACTTTAAGCCTTCAAGCTTTTTAATCTCACTCCTTGTACAGTAACTACTTTATCCCAAAAGGGAGATAAGAACTTTGTGCTCTTTCTGGTGTGTGACTGCCATTTCAAATTATTACAGGGATGGATTCATCAGCATGAACTGAGCCTGTAAGATCATCACATCAATCTGTATTCATCATGAACTGAGCCTGTAAGATCATAACATCAATATGTATTCATCAATCTATGAAGCAGCATATGGAGTCTTTTTGTATGTGTCTGCATTTCTAGCATACTGTGCACTTTTAGTAGCTCATCTGAAGCTTAGGGGTGTACTTTCCTATTTTCTGTTTTATTTTGTATTGAAAACAAAATAAAACACATTTCTAAATATTATGTACTTTCTCCTTTTGCTGTTATTGAATGAGCATACTCAAACTTGCTATTCAAGGATACGTGATTGTGTTTTGAAAGGTCCAGCATGAGGGCAGAGATGAAGAATAGATGGGAGAAGAGGGAGAATATCCTTATCTAGTCTAGGGCATACAACATTGTCCATGCTACTGTGTCTTTGTAGGCCACTGATTTATAGACTTTCCAGGAGGAGCCATGATTCATTGGTCTGACATGCAGCAGGTCCCAGGTTAAGACCCTAGCATATCCAGTTAAAGGATCCAGGATAAGACCCTGGCAAATCCAGTTGAAGGATCCAGGTAGAGCCACTGCCAGCAACAGCAGACAGTACTGGGCTAAGACAGACCAATAATCTAGCTCAGTATAAGGCAGCTTTCATATAAAATTTCTACTTTCCACATCAATTTATTTGCCAAGGATCTAGTACATGTCTGCTATGGATCCATGTAGTGCAAATGATTTTGGAGCATATGGACACACAAAGAACAACAGCCAGCCGGGCCTGTTTCATCATTGTAATGAGTAAAATGTCTGTGCCCTAATGCTTCCCCCATGACTATGTCCTGTGTCTTTCACAGATGCTTGTCCCAATTAAAAAATCTCATTGAGGAATCTGATATAAGCTTTTGAGGAACTTCAGTATCCCACAGAACACAGTTTGAAAATCACTGCTGTAGCAGTCACTGGTAAAATACATGGTGTGTAACGCATCTTCTCCCTTACTACCACCAAGTTCCAGAATTCTAAGTTAATCAGAAACAAGAATGACCGTTTTCTACTTTTGTAATTTTTCTCCTCCACGACTAATGTTTGTGACTAGAGATAGATGAGACTTAAGGTTGTTGATTCAGTATTGTTACTCCTCAATACCTACCCTGAGACAATAGCTGTAAAATGACTTAAGTACATTGAAATTCAAAATATAATTGTAGATTTGTCTACTTGCTTAGAACCAAACAGTTAAAAAAAAACCTTGCAGTGATCAGTAAGAAATCCTATTGAAAGCAGATTTAAATCAACCTTCCTTTTGTTTGGAATATCACTTGTTTAGAGTCTTTGACAGGTATTTGTCAAATGTAAATGAAGTTCTGGTAGTGAACACTGTATTTAACTTGATAGTTCCTCTGTTACTTTCAGGAGTTAACCAGATATGTCTGTTAGATGCCTAAACTTGTAAAGGAAAATTCAATGGGAGACTGTTTAACTCACATCTATACATTAGAGCAGGGGTGGAGAACCTTTTTCCTGCCAAGGGCCATTTGCACATTTATAACATCATTCAAGGGCCATACCAGGCGTAGATCTCCCAGCGGCGGCGGGGGGGGGGGAGGGAGAGAGAGGCTAGGGTTGCCAGGTCTCCAGCCAACACCTGGAGGTTGACAACCCCAGGGGAGGCCACACAGAGAAGGCCTGGAGGGTGCCCCCACTCCCCTCGGTCCTCCCCCCCCCCCCAGGCGGGAGGGCAGCCAGTGGTAGGCCCGAGCAAACAAGGCGCCAGGGGGGCGCAGCCCGCAGCCCACAGTCGATCCACAAGGAAAGAAAAGAGGAATGGGAGGAAGGAAGGAAAACAGAGAAAGAGGAAAAGGGAAGGAGAAACAGAGAGAAAGGGGAAAAGAAATGGAGGGAGGGGGAGAAAGAAAGAAAAGGATGGAGGGAAAGAAAGAAAAGGACAGAGGGAGACAGACAAAGAAAGAGACAGAAAAAGAGGGGGAGAGAGAGGGAGATAAAGGAGAAAGAGTGACAGAAAGAGGGAAAAGAGAGAGAAAAGCCTTCCCCCCCCCGCGTGCACACACACACCGGTGCATGCCGGCCCCGAGCAACCAGGACCCCGCCTCCCCCGCCCCCCCCCACGGCGGTGCACACAGCCCCGCACGACGGCCCCAGTGTCCACGCCCTTCCCCCCGAGTCCACAAAAAGCCCCCCAAAGCCCGATCAGCTCTGGCGCGCATACTCTGCTGCTGGGAGCCGTGGGCCTCTTCCCCGACCCCGCTGCCACTGAACAGCCGACAGGCGGCGAGAGGGGCTTATAGTGTGCCGTGGCATTCCTGCACGCCACGGCTGTAGGGGGCAGCCTTGGGGGAAGCGTCCCTCTCCCTCCCCCTCCTCTTGCCGACCAACAGCCGACAGTCAGCGAGAGGAGGTCCAAAGGGCACCACAGCACCCCCGCAAGCCGTGGCCCCAGGAACACCCTTGGGGAGGGCAGTGCATCTGCGGCAGGGCCCCGGAGCTCCCAAGGGCCACAAAAAATGTCCTCGGGGGCCGCATACAGCCCCCGGGCTGTAGCTTCCCCATCCCTGATCTAAAACCAGGTACTACAGAATGTACAACTAAAATAAACAGGAGTTTTGTAGTACCTTAAAGACTAACACGTGGGTGTGTAGGGGTTAAATCCAGCCAGTTTTTCTGCAGGTGACTAAGGAAGAAAGGGTCCCTTTTGGCCATAAAAAAGCTTTGCTAGGGCTCATGGAACCTACATGTACAAAAGCCATATGGAACGGGGGCTGTAGGAAGGAGGGGAATTGGGTGAGACTGAGTGAAAAAGTTGGCTGTATCCAATACTATATATAATTTCTTTAAACTGAAAATTTTTTCCTTGCATCTAATGATACGGGCCACAACCCAAGACAGTGCATAGTGCAATGGAAAAGCAAGCCTGTGCACTTTTACTCAGAAGTAAGTCCAACCTGCATACAATGGGGCTTACTTCCATAGGACTGCGCCGTCAATCTGTTAGTTTTTAAGGTGAGGTAAGACTTTACACACACACACAAGATTCTTATTTGCTTTTGTTGTTTTAGGTAAACTAACACCTATCTGGTAAACAAGCAAAAGTACTGCCCTTGCGAAAACCAAAGCTTCAGTGGGATAATGTTATTTTTAGCTTTTAATGATTAAGTTCCTGTAAATTCATGCTTCATCCTATTAAGGGGGACTTTATAGTTTTCTCTCTTACCATTTATCCACCCCAAATCACTACTTGTCTCCAGTCATATGTTTATCCTTGTTCCTTACATTCTTGTCATTAACCAGATGTATCATTTCACATTTACGGTAATAACACGTTGATAGTACTACTTTAAATATGACCAGTAAGGTTCGGAAGTGCAACATTGTAACACTTTTTGGTTATATAAATTCCAGAATTTAAAGACTCGAGATGGGAGTACTCATTTGCTTCACAGGATGCTTACATCCTAGGTTGTAACGGAACAAGAGCCCCTTTGGGAGGAGGCCACTGGCCAGCAATGTAATATGCAACTGGCAAGTGGTCAAGATCCAGAGGCAGGGTGAATGGTAGAAGAGTTTAGCATTTGTTGTGAGTGTAAAGTGCTGTCAAGTCACAGCTGACTTACAGTGACCCCAGCCAAGGGGCTTTCAAAGCAAGTGATTAAGCAGAGGTGGCTTGCCATTGGCTTCCTCTGCACAGTCTACCTTGGTGGTCTCCCATCGTAGTACCGACCCAGTTTAGCGACTGAAATCTGATGAGATTGGGCCACTCCACGTTTCCCTTTGTTAGGGTCTTCTTATTAGGAGTTCCTTCCTGTTCCCTCCTCCCCACCTTACCAAGAGCTACAACGCTACTCCCTGTCTCAGATTCCATACTGATTCTGTTCCTGATTTTATCCTTTCAGTTTATCTGGTTATACCGGATCATGATCAGAAGCACTTTTATGGGGGAGTAAGTGCCATTTAACTGAGTGGGCCTTACTTCAGAACAATGTTTAGGCTGCAAATATAGGAGGATTACTTCAAATGTTTGGTGCAACCAAACTCTTAATACAAGAGATATACTTTTTAAAATGTGTACCAATATATCCCTCTTTCTGACTGTTTATTGTTTGCATAATCTTGTCCTGTCATCCTTGATTTTCTTTAAGTTCTCAAACAACAAAATAATTGTATTGCTATCAAATCTGGTTTATTAAATGGGAATTATTTTTGTGTAATTCTGCACAGGATCTCATACTCTAGTAGTGAGCCTTTTCAAGCTGCTTATTCTACGTTTATCCAATAGTAATCCCACAGACTGCTGCAACAAATCTAGTGATTCTCTTAGCTTCTGTGATTAAAAAGCATAGTATATGGGGTGTGGGAGTGCCTCGACATTTATTGTGGGATAAACTGCCTGTGTATGATACTGTCTGTTGTGGATTCTTGCAATCTACAGATTCGAATAGGTGTTACAGAGGGAGTGTGGCAGGGGGTGGAACCCACATCCAGCCTTGGGTGAGTGCATTTGGTACTCCATTCAGGTCTGCCCCACTAATGAAATGATTGGCGCTGTTGGCATTGATAGTCATAAGCTGGTAGGTAAATGGAAAATTGATTCTGCCATCCCATTCTCATTTTGATCAGTGCTTCCCAAACCAATGTCGGCATCCTAACTTGGGCAAGTAGGGGAGAACCGTCTTATCACAGTGCCCCTACCCTACCACAGTATTCCTGTGGATGGACATGACATGGAATGCACATGACATGGTTCTGACGATTTCAATATGTCAGTGTTGTATGTTGAATAATTTACATTGGAGATAGACAGGGGAATACACCCTTTTGACTCTCTTGGATCTTTGAGCAGCATTTGATACCATCAGCCACAGTATCCTTTTGAGTTGTCTGACAGAAGTAAGTCTAGATGCTAACATTTTGCAGTGGCTCCCTTTCCTTCTGAACATGATATTGTGGGACTACTGCTCGGCCCCATGGCTTTTTGTGTGTGGGGTGTGACAGGGTTCCATTTTGTTCTCTGTGCTTCTTTACACCAATATGAAATCCTGGGAGTTCATCCCAAGATGTAGGTTTCATTTTCATCTGTATGTTGATGGACCACAGTTTTACCTCTGATTTCCATGTAGCCTTGGGAAAGCAGTGAAATTTCTAAACTAGTGTTTAGAACAAACAGAGCAAACTTAACCTTAGTCCAGATAAGGCAGAGGTGCTGTTGGATAGAAACATGTCTGATCTGGGTATGTGTGTTCTTTTTTTGGACAGGGTTATGCTTCCCTGGAACACCTAGATCTGCTGCTTGAGGGGGCTCCTGGTCTATGTTTGCCAACCTCCAGGTGGTGGCTGGAGATCTCCCGCTATTACAACTGATCTTCAGCCAACAGAGATCAGTCCACCTGGAGAAAATGGCCACTTTGGAAGGTGGACTCTATGGCATTATATCTCACTGAAGTCCCTCCCCAAACCTTACCTTCCTCAGGCTCCACCCCCAAAATCTCCAGGTATTTCCCAACCTGGAGCTAGCAACCTTATCCTGGTCCCACTTCTGTTCCTGGTTGGCCAGGTGATGGCTATGGCCTGGGCAGTTTCAACTAGTTTGCCAATTGTGCCCCCTCTTGAATCAGTTGCTTGGATTGATCAAGGCCCTAAATGTCACTAGATGCTTCATTTGGCTCAGTTGTTTTTCTGATGTCTCAGGACTTGCAAGCTGTAGATAAGACAACAGACTGCTTAGGAGTGAAGGTTCTGGTTTATGAGGAACTAAGTCAAAAGCACTTGAGCATACTTATGTCTCAGAGCATTTCATTGAAAATGAACTCTTGCTGTTTATACTGTAGGGCGGAGAAGGTGATTTTCATAGCCAGAGTGAACAAAGAAGGCATTCTGGAATAAAGACACCAACTACTTCAGAAAGCGGTGTAACTTGTTTTGGCTAAAGTGTTCTTTACTCCTTACAGTGTGAGATTATAACAGCATCTTTGGAAATTCAGTCCCCTGATGTGCCAGATCATTTTCATAGTAAAGTGATACGTGAAGTATTGTGTGTCGTGCTATTTCTCCAGTGCAGCACCTTTGTTAGTGTATTTAACACTTTTGTTTAACAGCATACATGGAAGAGCTATGCATAACAAATACGTGTATGGGAATTTTACTTTTCTATTTTATTATTGCTATTTGGTAGATTTTGAGTGTAGGGATATTTCCTTATGGCCTAAGTGGGCTGTGGGTTTGCAAACATCTACATTAAGTGGTTTGTAAAGATGAGAATGTTATCCCGCTAAACTCAAGGGAACAAATTTTATTTATTTATTTATACTTATATTTATAGCCCTCCCCACCTGCACAGCAGGGCTCAGGGTGGGTAACAACAATACACTGAATAATACATAAAAAACTAAATTTAAAACAGTACACTATAGATGGTGCTAAAAAGGCAGTAGTGTGCAAGCTCCAATAGTGCTCCTGGCCTAAATACTGCTGCAAATTCAGACACTGGGAGCAACACACAGCTTGCTAACCAGACTGGTACGGTGTCAGCCAAAAAACCAGATGATCAAATGGCCCATGATAGCGCATAGCGTATGGGAGGGCCCCACAAAGGTTCAGGCTGGTTGATGCATTTACTGTATATTGTCTCTGCCCTCAGCTATATGCTCAATGGAACAGCTCTGTCTTACAGGCCCAACGAAACAGCTGGATCATTTAAAGCTTGGGCCTCCCTAGGCAGAGCGTTCCACCATTGCTAGCAGTGGCTGTACGCACAGAATAGATATTCTGGGTGTTTTTTCCTTAGACATAATACCATGATCTGATTTGCACCTATAAATATTTGTTTCTCTGTAATATTTTTATTTTGTATTCCAATGGTAGGATCATTTGGGCACATAGTATGTATCCTCCTCAATCAACTGGATGTGTGTCTCCATTCATACTCCCTTTTATTCATTACAACTGTCAGCTGGTATTATAATACCCATATTATTCCTGACCATATTCATGTTCTTTTCAACTTTTTCTTTGTTTTTAAAAACCAAATTCTTGAAGAGTTGTATATCTGAATATGCAGGAGCTAGAGAAAGGTTAATTTAGCACAGACTAAATAATTAACTCAGTTATCTACCCAGTTCCAGACTATTAAAAAAGGGCTTATATTTCACAGTTCAGATGAGAACAAATCAATTCTTGTTTGCATCAAAACATATTTTGGGATAGTTGTGCAAGAAAGGCCGATAATCTTCCCTAGTTTGTCACTCAATGGTCTGTCAAACTGATGTCATTTTTAAATTTCATTTATTTCAGTTGGGTTCTTCCTGATAGATCAATATAATTTATGTCATAATTAAGCTCTGAAAAAGCACATTCACTTAGGGTGGCTTCATATTTTAATTTTGTACTTGGGCGAAGGGCCAGAGTACAAAATGCATGTATACCACCATGTGGTTTAGGATTTATTTATTGGAAAATGAAATGGTTCGGGATATTCTCCCATCAGTTCTAACAAGATCTTCTGTCTCTCCTCTCTCTTATTTTTCCCCCAGGGGATGAGCGTTCCCGTGATTCCCCAGCCCCAGCAGAAGCCCAGGCGCATGCTGGGATGGAGGCTGGTGGAAGAGGAAGCCGATGTTGCTGGACATGCTCTGTAACTCAACTTAAGAAATTTTTCTGGGGAGTGGTGGTGGTACTCGGTGTCTGTTCCTCCTGGTCAGGTTCAACTCAGCTAGCAAAACTGACCTTTAAGAAATTTGATGCACCTTTCACTTTGACATGGTTTGCAACAAACTGGAACTTTTTATTCTTTCCTTTGTATTACATTGGACATGTTTTTAAGTCAGCTGAAAAACAGTCTCCACAGCAAAGATACAGGTAAGGGCGAACAGGGTTTTTAAAAGTTGTGCCACCATAAATTTTCCTTACTGTTGTTGGTTTTTTTTTAACATTCTTCCCATACTGTTACAAAATAGGACTGTGAGGTTACATGTTAAATATGATGACAGGAAAGAAGAATGTTAAAGGAAGGTTCATATGAGAGAAATAGAAACAGAAACAGTCAAAGCTTGGAGAGGGACACAGAACTATTTGTTTGAAAGTTATCACAAGCTATTCTTCATGGATATTAAGTAGGGTTGCCAGGCCCCGCTTTTCCACTGGTGGGAGGTTTTTGAGGTGGAGCCTGAGGAGGGAGGGGTTTGGGGAGGGGAGGGACTTCAATGCCATAGAGTCCAATTGTCAAAGTGGCCATTTTCTCCAGGTGAACTGATCTCTATTGGCTGAAGATCAGTTGCAATAGCAGGAGATCACCTGCCACCACCTGGAGGTTGGCAACCCTAATAGTAAGAGAGTATTCAACACTTATGGCATATCAGAACTGGGTCTTGAAAATGAAAAGAATAATAGGAGAAGTTAAATAGCAAAAGCAAAATTTGAAAAATCTGCTAGTGTAGTCTGAGTGATGAAGAATGTTCAGTTATTTTGAAAATGTAGGCAACTATTCTGTTTTCTGATCCTTTTTGTGTGCATTAAGAACAATGGAGGAAACAGTCAAAAAATCAATACTGCCTCTGAATACCCAATGGTAACAACAGTTCTCATGTCTATAAACAGTGTGTGTTGTACAACAATTATAAAGCCTTGACGGTAATTGGAATATTTAGGTATTGGCATAACTTAGTATAACTGCATGAGAAGCAAACTTGTTGAGAAATCTCAGAACCATCTACTGTTGTCAGTGAGGTAATCACAAATATATTGTGAGGTCATATCTGGGAAGCCGCTTTGGAACAGTTTCTTATTGATTTTTAATGTTCTGAGTAGATGAGTCAGTACTAGCATTATAGCCTGGCTTCCATTGACATTGTAAAGATTGATATTGCTTCTTGTGATTCTGCCTTGCTTGAAGAGAACAAAGCAAATCAGACTAATCGATATGTCCCAAAATATTTATTTCTGATCAGTCTGAGCTGTTTCTGCAAGTGTTGTCCAACAGTTCCTGTTGTGTGTTTGTAGTTTTCCTTTCAAGAAATATCTTGGCGTTGTAAACCATGGTGACTTCCTTTTGAGAATGATAATGGATTACTAAAGACTAGAAGGTTATTTAAAACTGATAATAAATTGTCTTGCATTTTACCTCCTCATCAGGTTTGCCAAGATGATTAGCAGATTGGTATATTTTAGTAGGAAAGTCTCATTTTATTTTTCAAAATTACCAGTAAACTCCCTAATACCCTAAATCCTCTAGCATCGTAACGATTTTAATTTGTGAGATCGATGATGTGGCTTGTTATTTCTATAAATGCCCTAACGTAGGTCTGTCAGATGTTCAGTCTTCTTCTCTGCATATGACTGGGTCTCCACTGCACACTTCTTCTGACGAGCTCAGAATTTAAGCCAAGGCGGTATATCTTGCTATTCTCATTTGAGCTGACTTTACAGTAAACTAATAGTCAAGTGGTTAGCCTTTTGTTACTAACAATGCAGCAGTTGCTTACAGATATTGTAAACTTTGTTCCTGTGATTTTTCCACTCTTCTGCTGCAGACTGAATATTATCTTGAATCCAAATCTAAATTCTGCCGATTTTACATCTTGTCCTGTCTTCTGGTTTATAATATGTGGTGTTAAAGCTTTGCAGTTTGATTTCTCCAGTCTCTGTCTTCAATAAGGTTGCGGGAGAGGGTTCATCCTTAGTACTGCCCTTCCCTGTAGATGCACATGAATGTGGAGAGCAGGTTGCTGAAAATAAATAGAAACAAGCTTGGCTTGGTTTCTGCAACCCAATTAGTGTGTACACACGCATGGGGAAACAGAAATTGTGGCCTGAAAAATTGTACTTTTTTAAAGGGACATTGTGTAAAAATTAAATTAGGCTTGTGTTCTTGCAGACTGTGCCATTATGCCTTACAGGACAGTCTTTCATAATTGGTAAACTGTAATCAGTGAACAGAATGATTAGAGCTTTAGGTTGAAGTACAGCCGCTGGTGTTTCACACAATCTGATTATCACAGTGTTGTTGAAGCTTTAATTTAAATCTGATTTAAAGGCTCTCTCCTTGCTAGGCTTGGGGGTCTATGCCAGTTATCTATGCTAGTTACTTCAGTGTTTGCTTTGCCATTTTGTAATCATCCAGCAGAATACAAATCAGTGTTTCAATAGCAGCAGCAAGTCATAACATCTTTTACATAGTGCTAGAGAGAAAAACCTCTAGCAGATAGGTGATTTCATAAGTAGCTTGTCGTAAAATAGATAAACTATGTCCTACCTTCCTTTCAAAGTATAACGAGTTAATTGCAAACAAAGCATGTAGTGTGATTAAATGTGAACCATGTCAAATGTGCTGTCTCTATTATACACAAACACACACACACACACACACCAAAGAGTATACAGCTTTGGACACCTTTTGATTTTTATGAGTGCTTTTCTTCTCACATCCTGGCAACCACCAAATATTGCCACTTATTCCTTATATCCTGCTTCCAAATTTTCATCTGTGTAACATTTTGGGAAAACGTCAGTGTTTCTCCCCACCCCAGCTCACGAAGAGGTTAGCCTTCTTGCCAGTCTTTTCTCTGAAATACCTCCTATATCCAGTATATCCTTATATACCTAAACCGGTTTCTGGCTACAGCCCCATTGATGCCAAGCTACTAGTAAAGGGAGCATAATTTACTTGCATTATGCGAAGATTACTGGTTAGTTTCTGGGCATAGTTCATGGTACTAGCGCTGATGTTTTAAAACCTTAAACAGCCTTGACCTAGGAGGGCTTTGTTCATGTTAAACCCTCACGTGCCTCACCCTTACGTACTGCAATTATCAAGTGAGTCCTTGAACCAGTTAACTTGTCCTTCAGACAATAACAGCAGAGATACAGTGATATTTTCTCTGTACATTTTCCCTCCTAGGAGGGTCCGCTAGGCTTCTTCTTTGGTTTTTGTTTTGTTTTGCCAAACTGTTGGGGGTTATGAAGTCATTTGAATTGTGGATCTTCTAACCCTAAGTGCAAGCCTGCAAAAGTAAGTTGTGGAGCTGCATCTTCCAGTCAGTGTAGCCTCCATCCTCAACACACTGCTTTCGTGTGTTTTGTGTTCTTTAAACTGATGCACTTCTGTGCATCACTTCCGGGCAACCATCAGCCTGCTCTTTCCCCAAGTTCTCTCTCTGCTTCTACTGCAAGTAGAGCCATGTGCAATGGACTTGGAAAAGCAACCAGGCCTTCAGGTAAGATTCTGAGGAGTCTCTATTTAGGAGGATGTACCTGCTGAGCTGCAGCGTACTGAGCATGGAGATGGGTTTGTGGGGGAGTAAAAGACTGCTCTGCACCTTGTTCCGCTCATTCAGAATTGCACCCTTGTGTATTTGTTTTTAATTGCTGTATGGTTATATATTTTGTGAAAAATAGGTTAACCATACAGTTGTGAGGATTGCATCAAGCCCAACATTGCACTTACTAATATGGACTCAGCAGCATTCACTCACACACATATCCCATCCCCCCCTGGCTATCTGTGGTCCAAGGAAGTATGGTGTTAACTGTATGACCTGATGCTAATGAATTATGCCAGAGTGGCATAAAATGCTGATGTAAAGTTCTGAAAAATGCTAATAAGAAACTTAAAGGTTCTTTAATCTAATGGATAAAAGCATTCAAAGAAGAAAATGCCTTAATGTTATTGAGATAATGTACATGGTTCTAATAATGAAGATAATTTAGGCCTAAGATGAGATGTACAAAGAAGAGGGTGTCTTCTAAAAATATGCTTTTGCCAAATAATAAAAATGGTAAAATAATGAGGGGGCTTGCATTGTAGGCTTGTACAACAGGGGCACAGTTTTGATGGGAGCTGAATACAGTAAAGTTGTGTTGTATATTGTTCAGCAGGTTGTTGACATCTGTAGAACTGACTGGAGGGTGCTGTTTGTTCTATGGGTTTGTGAACTGATTGGTACGATGGTTTACATTTAACACTCATGTATTCTTTTCTCAAGAGGAAGGGTTCTTGAGGATGTGGATAAAATGAGTGATGAGTACACTTGGCTCTTCTCAATTTGTAATTAGCTTACAAATTAGCCCATTCCTGACTTCTGAGGACAAAAGTCATCAGGAGGCCAGGAAGGGGCTGCGCCGGCATTGGGACCCCCTGTGCTGGCGCCCAGGCTACTTACGCCATCGTTCACTCCTCAGAGAGTCCACCCACAACACAAGAACTTTGTATTACACGTGCAAGGGGAGTTTTGTGCCTTGGTGTGGTGGGAACAGACTTCCTTTCTTGACCTTTTTCCCTTCCATGGCTAACAGCAGTACAGGACTGATAAGGGAAAACTCCCATGGGGAAAGAGGGTTAAGCCTTCTCTCATCCTGTAGGGTTTAAGGGGGAGCGTGGATCTCCCAACATCATGTTCTGTTTGGTCATCATACTTCAACATCATCTGGAACAGGAAGAAAAGGCTGTGGCTGAAACATCATATACTTTTGGTAAGTCATCGTTAGCTTTCTAGATCCGTATTCCTTTACCGCATATCCCAAAAAACAGTCCTCTTAAGATAGGCAAGCAGGCAACTGACTGGTATGGGAAATTGCAATGATTCTACCCTGCTTTGCATTGCAGGGCTGAGTTAAGCACTGGATGCTCCCCTGTCCATTTGCAGAGATGACCCTCAGCCCTTCTCTTCCTTTTCTTCCAAACAATCCAACTAAAGCTGACACGCTGTCGTCCTCTAACTGATGCTAAAGAAAACATAATAAATGCAAGCCAGGTGCCTATGTTCCCCACCAGGTGCACTCCTTAATTCCCCACCCAACCTTATCTTTCATTTCGGCAGAAATTGATCCTGCTGCTGTCACTGCCCTCTGCTGTGACCTCCAGAGTTTGAAGAAGAAGGGGAACCTAAAGAAGAATATACCGCAGCTAGCACTTTTCATCCTGTCTTCCTTCCCACTCCACACACACACACACACACACACACACACACACACACACACTGGGTAGGGTTGCCAGCTCTGGGTTGGGAAATACCTGGAGATTTTGGGGGTGGAGCCTGAGGAGGGCAGGGCTTGGAGAGGGGAAGGGCTTCAATGCCATAGCGTCCAACTGCCAAAGTGGCCATTTTCTCCAGGTGAGCTGACCTCTATCGGCTGGAGATCAGTTGTAATAGTGGGAGATCTCCAGCTAGTACCTGGACACTGGCAACCCTATTGATGGGTACTTAAATGGATTCTTATTGACATTTCTGTTTAGACAGCTTAGGGCATTCCATTCCCCCTCTCCAGGCATGTGTGGAAAAAGGCAAGTAAGGCAGGCTCCTTGTCCTCCAGTGTCTGCCAACGATTATTATGACCCCGCTCAGTTCTGCCTTACGGTGCTCAGCTGACCAGAGTCCTGGCCAGCCGTCTGCCTGTTTGCAGTGACAGCCCACAATCACCCTACCACGTGTGACTGCTATCGGTAAAGTATTCAGCTGGGCCAACATGAAAGAACGTCATAAGGGCGGGGAAATCTGATCATAGAAGTACTTTGGCAGTGTGTTTGGTGCAGGTATTATATCGTAGAAAAGGGGCGAGCAGGTCTTCCGTGCTCCAGCTATTAATCTCTGGTAGTCAGTGTCGAGGACGCGTCTCTTTATTTCAGTATAAGATTGTTTTTCATTCATATTAAATAATTGCTCCATAGACAACCCAATGGTTTGAAGTTGTTTAACTATTCTGTTGTACCAGGAGGAGTTGGTGCTTTCGGCAAGCATCAGCTCAATCAGATTGCCTGGAGTTGCTCGATAATGCATTCGTAGCCAGAATCTAAATATATTTAACCAGGCACGGGATGATAAAAGGTTCAGACCAGTTTCTAAACATAGAGTCTCATAAGAGATGCCTCTTGGTACTCCCAGAAGCTTATGAAGGAAAGTGGCCTGGATTTTCTCAATTGCTGGGGATAGTTTCAGACCCCAAATCGGAATACTGTAGAAAAGTTGTGATAATAATTTAGTTTTAAATAGTTGGA
This sequence comes from Euleptes europaea, assembly GCF_029931775.1. NCBI lineage: Eukaryota > Metazoa > Chordata > Lepidosauria > Squamata > Sphaerodactylidae > Euleptes > Euleptes europaea. The sequence continues at coordinate 25,711,323 of NC_079318.1, forward strand.
TTACCGCTGGAACATATTGGCCTCCTTTGGAGAAGAAATTTTTTATTATGGCTATTTACTCAATCTAACAGTGCCATCCTAAGCAGTGTTTCATCATAAGATCATTGTCTTCAGTGAATGTAGGAGGGTATAGAATCATAGAGTTGGAAGGGACCACCAGGGTCATCCAGTCCAACCCCCTGCACAATGCAGGAAATTCACAACTACCTCCCCCCATACCCCCAGTGACTCCTACTCCATGCCCAGAAGATGGCAAAAAAACAACAACAACCCTCCAGGATCCCTGGCCAATCTGGCCTGGAGGAAACATTGCTTCCTGACCACAAAGTGGTGATCGGCACTATCCTGGGCACGCCGGAAAGGGCCATGAGAGCCAAACACTGACACAACCCTTCCTGCCCTCCCTCTCATGATCTGCCTAAGGCCGTAGAATCAGCATTGCTGACAGATAGCCATCTAGCCTCTGCTTAAAAACCTCCAGGGAAGGAGAGCCCACTACCTCCCGAGGAAGCCTGTTCCACTGAGGAACCGCTCTGTTAGAAAGTTCTTCCTAATGTTTAGGTGGAAACTCTTGATTTAATTTGGTTCTGGTTCGACATTTTGGGGAAACAGGATTATAAATTAGCCCTCCTCCCCAGCTGCAGGAGAGAGAAAAAACAGGCACCTATATTGTGCCTATAATTACCCCAACTGAAACGAATAGCAGCTGGGGGGTAGGTTGGTATGAAAAATGGGACAGGGGCTAAATAAACCCATCCACTCAATGATGTTTCTCTGATCAAATTAGCAGCCCCCTAAGGTGTCTTGAAGTGAAGAATTCTCAGGAGATCTAGTCATCAGTCTCCAGTGTCACACGTTTTATTTTTTGGCTTTGAGAAACTGCTAAATATGTATACAGGTTTGTGGCACAATGTTGGTTGGTAGGGATGAGGTACTGGAGGGCAAATAAGAATGGTAGTTTGACCAGCCTTTTTTGCTACCATTTGAAACATTATAGAATGACTAAGATCATTCTGTTACTCAATCACAGCAATTTTCACTGTTATTTCAAATTAATGTATTATATAATGTGTGTGTGTGTGTGTGTGTGTGTGTAGAACCGGGTTGGACTCCCCACTCCTCCACATGAGTAGCGGACTTTAATATGGTGAACCGGGTTGTTTCCCTGCTCCTACACATGAAGCCTGCTGGGTGACCTTGAGCTAGGTCACCCAGATCTTCTCTCTGAACTCTCTCAACCTCACCCACCTCATAAGGTGCCTGTTGTGGGGAAGGGAAGGTGATTGTCAGCAACTTTGAGACTCCTTAAAGATAGAGAAAAGCAGCGTATAAAAACCAAGTACTCTTCTTCTAGGCCTTTATGGTCTCCCTGCATGTTATATCTGGCTACCAGTAGGTAGCTTCCTAACCCCTTTCAGCCTGGGAATGCCCCCTTTAAAAACAGCGGTGCTGTGCCAGCTTTTTGTTGGTGCAGCATCACTGTTTTCAGTGGGGTTCCTGTTGGGATTTTATATTTGGTTAATATAGCAGAGTTTGCCCAGTCATGGAAGCGAGATATTGAGTGCAATAAATTCCGTCTTCCCAAGAAGTAAATTGCAAAAAAAAGTAGAACTTACATTTATTCAGGTTCAGTTTGTTAACATTCTTGTTGCAGTTGATAAAAGATAGAAAGCCTCATCTAAAAAATACATGTCCCTATACAAGTGGCTAGCTAATCCAGCGTCATGCGAGTGCGAGTATGATTGTATGGTTTATGCAGGAGAGACCTGTAGAAACGTCTGCCTCCTTTGCAGACCATGTGGAAAGAGCAGAGAGACAAAGTGGCTGCTGAGAAAAGAGAAGGAGTTAGAGTGCAGCCCCCCCAAGTTCAGCCAAACAGCAACATCTCATTAAAGAAACAGCAACTACAAACTTAAGAGTAACATAGTGCCCCCCCCCAATGTCCAGGCATGCTGAGTCGCTCTCACTCCAACACTTTCCCCCTCTTTTTCTTATATTTCTTTTAAAAAGGGCCTTTCCCCCCCCTGCTGCAGCGGCCAAACATCTAGGGATCCCCTGTCTGGCTGCGCTCAAGACTTCATGGCAACTGTGTGCCTGTCTGTCCCAAGTTGTGGGCTCAGCACAAGAAACAGTACTAGTAACATAACTAGTACTGCTGCCTATTGATTCTGGTCCTTCTTACAAGATTACTGTCAAAGAATTCCTTTCTAAGAGGCTAATAATTCCAGAGGGGTAGTTGTATTCGTCTGTTGCAGCAAAATCAAACAGAAGTTTTGTAAAACAGCAAGTCACACTGCTGTGAGGAAATGCAGGTTACATCATAGCAGGTGATAGATATTCTGGGAAGATCTTGACGGAGCTTTCTGAAAGGAATGGCACTCTGAAAATATTAGGCACTCATTTAAATGCTCTCACTGTGTTTTGAATGACTGGAAATGTTACTGCATCTCTCTACTGTGATGTTGGCATCCTGCCTACACTGCAGTAATTTCCTTATGCTTTAGAGCAATGAGGACTTTTTCCCTTTCTGAGTTATTTGGTATCCTGTGTGACCTCTTCAGGCAATCTCTGGCATTTATGGAGACAAGGAATTAATTTTATCCATGGCATAATAAATGTCACACCCTCAAATTGCTTGTGCTAAACTGATCTTCATCAGTTCCATCCTACAGTAAGCATTGCATTAAGTCCTTACAGTGCAAAGATACAAGTACTATTAAAGGCACCCGCTTGTTGTTGCCACAACTGTTCTGCCTCCATTTTGAGCCCCAGTTTTCACCCCTTTTAGGTGCTTGACCAGCCCACTTTTCTTGCCATCTCAGAAAGTTCAGTTTTCCCTTGCCTAAACAGTCATTGGGTAACAGAATAGTTTTCTCTCCATGAGCTGTACTTTTTTTAACCCTCTTTGGATTTATTGGCTACATTGCTGCCTGGACTGCCACCTGGTACCGATGCCATGCAGCACTCTTGAATTGCTAATGATGCTCCCTCATAGAAAGTAATAGGTAACATCTCCCTTCTAACTTTGTTGCTGTTCTCTTCTTTCTTTCCCCCTCTTCCGTCTTCTATTCCTTGAGATATACACTGCACAGTATAGGTAAATATTATGTGAGTGTTGAGACTGGTACAGGTATCTGTACTGCAGTGTATTTGAATACCGTAATACTCCGATTGCATGGTTGTACTTTGATTTTCCTCAATAAACTCTTGACTATAAACTGTTTCCATATTCATTCCAGCCTTGCATTGGCGATCCATCACTTTGTCAGAGGGTCCTTAAAATCAAGTGTAGTGGTCTATGTTTAGGCTTGGGGCATATTCCCTTCTACTCACTCATTAAAACCTAAGTCAGTAGCTACTGCTAGGATAGGTGTGAGGACCAGCAGAGGAGAGGTTTCTCTCCTATACTTTGATGGCTATTTTTTATGTGGCTTTGAATTCAGTTTGAAAGCTGGCTCATTTATACAAGATGTGTGTCTAACATATAGATTTACAGATGGTATGCAGTAATACTGGCTCAATTTGTTAAACTTCCCAAGCATTTGTACTGCATTGAGCGCTGGGCCCAACTTTCAGTTTTAGTTTTTCCACTAGATTTTAGTGCTACTGTAAGATTACTAAGCACTAATCCATCATTCTAAAGCCATTAAAAATGTGTTTCAAAGAATGCACCAAATGTGTGTTGAGAGTAGAAATCAGAATATAAAACTTCTATTTATATATTACCTATCTTTACCTCAAGAGGGCTCACGCCAGGTTACAACAACATGCAAAAAGCATTAGAATTATATTTTTAAAATTAATTAACCATAAGTATCCTTCAAAGAGAGTTTATGAAAGCTAACCATCTGTGACTCACTGCTTGGGTTGCCAACCTCCAGGTGGTGGCTGGAGAGGGTTGCCAACTGCCAGGTAGTAGCAGGAGATCTCCTGCTAATTCAGTTGATCTCCAGCCGATAGAGATCAAATCACCTGGAGAAAAATGGCCGCTTTGGCAATTGGACTCTATGACATTGAAGTCACTCCCCTCTCCAAACCCCGCCCTCCTCAGGCTCACCCCCAAAATCTCCAGGTATTTCCTAACCCAGAGCTGGCAACCCTACTCACTGCAGTCAGATCTTCAGAATCAATTAAATGAGCTCATGTAGATCAGCCACAATGTCTCTGGAGCAGATCTTATCTTATGTTTCTTTTGGAAAACCAGAAGTAATGTTGCTCTCCTCATGTCTTTGGTAACCTAGCTGCACAGTTAAGAACCTCATTACAAAGAGTATCTGACATGTGCTCTGTAATATTGGAAATGTGGGTCGTTTTGTTCACTCAAGAATTGTGGCAGTAACTTTTCCTATTCTGTTCAGTTAGAAAATTAATTTTCCTGCCATTCATTTGGATTGAGTTTGCAATGAAATCTGATGATAAGTGTCATTTATATTTCAGGAAGGCTTGCTCTGTCTTCAGCACACAAGTCTGATTGAATTGCGTTCACATAAAATGTCTAATATAATTAGCAGGCTACAAGGCAGAGAGGAAAATTACAATGCTTCTTAGTTTATTAAGATTTGGGTTGCGTCTTCGAACCTACTTAAGTCTTGAACTGCATTTTAATTTTGTGAGAGTGTTTGTTTCTGTTCTGCTAGTGGAGTGTGATTGTACCTCCCCTCCATTCTTGTACTTTTCTCTGCTCTTGGTCCTCCATTTCTAGACAACTGACTCTGTTCTGATTTTCATTGGTTCTGGCCAGGTATGTAGGCCTTGCCTCTTCTGGCTAGTATCAACTCAGCTTCTAGCTAGTATCAGCTTTCAGAGTATTGAATATTTGTACTTATTTAAAACACGTTTCCTCCTTTTCTGCTATCACGTCTCTAATGTGTGTTACAGCTATTTAGAAAAATGTTAGAAGGCACTCCTTTCAATGTAATTGTATTTTATTTATGTTATGTAAACTGTCTTGGGGAGCCACGGGGATGAAAAAAGGTATAAAAAGAAGTAATGATCACAATTATATAGTAAAATCCAATGCAAGTACCAAACATTTTTTTAATAAACCACTTAACATAATAACAGTAGGAAGCAACTAAAAATGCACACAGAAAAACAAATACATCATCTACCAAAAGCTTGGGAAAATAAACTGTTCTAATTTCAGACTTAAAAGATAATAAAGATGATGTCATACTAACATTTCTGGGGAGAATATTCCATAGACAAAGAAGCCCATTGCCAGTTGCCACCTTTTGTGGCAATTTGTGATGGTGAGATTGCCCAAAGCCTCAGAATTAATCATTTTTTAAAAGCAGGTTGACATGGGAGGAGATGGCTTTTTCCACACCGTGGCCGCATACCATTGCAGGTCAACCGGCGGCGCACAGAGCCCCGCGCGACCGGGCCCCAGTCTCCATGCCGTTTCCTCCCCAGAGTCCACAAAAGGCCCCCCCCTGAAGCCCAATTGGCTCCTGCATGCATGCTCTGCCGCCGGGAGCCGCCAGCCTCTTTCCCCCTCCCTCTCACTGCTCAACTGCCGACAGTCGGCGAGAGGAGGTCCAAAGGGCGCCGCAGCACCACTGTAAGCCGTGGCGCCAGGAACACCCTCTGGGAGGGCCGCCCTGCGCCCCGCCTCTGCAGCAGGGCCCCGGAGCTCCCGAGGGCCACAAAAAATGTCCTCGGGGGCCGCATACGGCCCCCGGGCCTGAGGTTTCCCACCCCTGTATTACATAATAAAAGTGTATTATACCGTTTGAAAACCCAGGAGTTGCAAGATGAATGGTTGGAACATAATGGATAAAACATTGCCTATTACTCCTTTTAGTACTATTCGGTATATATCAATCATTTGATTAACTGGAAGTCATGTAAATGTAAAATGATTCCCACTTTTCGTCAAATTGTTCTGTTGTTATGATTGGGATGCAACATAAAAGTCATTTTGGCCATACTAGCGTAGTCTAGCCGTTTTTCTTTCTTTCCAGTCTTCTATTTCGGGTATTTGCATTTGCTTCCAGGTTCTTGCAGAACCACTCTGGCTGCCATTGTAGCATACTTAAAAACATCATGAAATCTCGAAGGCAAATTTGATGGGACCATACTGAGCAGGAATTATTTAGGGTCTAGTGTTATCTTCATTTTTGTTATTGTCTGTAATTCTCGTTGGATCTTTTTCCAGAACGTTTGTAGTTTAGAACAAGTCCACCAAACATGAAAGTAAGAACCATCCGTTTCTTGACATTTACAACAAGCGCCTTTCTTTCCGGAGGAAGTCATTTGTGAAATCATATTTGGGGTCATGTACCATCTGTAGAATGTTTTATACCAATTTTCTTTCACTTCTTGGCACACAGTATATTTCAATTCAGACATACAGAGTTTTTCCCATGATTCCATTGTAAGCATTTCACCAAAGTTTTGCATCCACTTGATCATATTGATTTTCACTTGTTCTTCTTCTGTGTCATATTTCAAGAGGAGTTTGTAGATTTTTCCTAATAAGTGAACATCATTCTTGGTTATTGTCGATTCGAATTCAGTCAGTTCTCGAAATGGGCGAGGATGTAAACAGTCTTTTTGTAGATTGGACCTCAGTTGAAGGTAAGTCAGCCAGTTTAACTTTTGGAAATTTTCTTGAAGTTTAGTTAAACTTTTGATTTCTCCTGTAGGCTCTACCATGTCACTGTACGTAAAATGAACAGCGGTTTTCAGTTTAACATTATCATGATAGGCTTCGATCGGAGACATTATGGATGGTGGAGAGGGACGGACTCTTCTTTTATACCTTTTCCAAACTTTTAGTATCGTCATCTTGATATCACAGTCTTCTGATGCTTTATCTGTTTGAGTTGTTGTTGAGGAGTCCCACAAAGCTTTATGGAATCCTTGCCCAAAATCCGCTCATTCTAAAGTGACGTGTCTACTTCTAGGATGTTTAATCCATTCTGTAATCCAAGTTAAACAAGCAGCGTGATAATATAGTTTAAGATTGGGTAGTGCTAATCCTCCTCTTTTCTTTTCGTCTTGCAAGACTTTAAATCTGATTCTTGGATTTTTCGCATTCCACACGAAACGATTGATTTGTTTTTGCCAATTTTCTATTATTCCATCTGATAAATAAATCGGGAGAAACTGAAATAAAAAATTTAATCTTGGAAGCACATTCATCATTATCACAGATATCCTTCCTAGCCAGGAGATATTCATTTTGGACCATGAGCTTAAGTCTCTTTCTATTTCTCCCCAGATTTTCAAATAATTTAATTTTAAAAGTGTCCTGTTTTGTGATGATATGTTGACACCCAGATATTTAATTGACTCCTTCATTATTTGACATCCGGTAATTTCTTTAATATGGTTATCTTTGTTGTTTGTGGTATTAAAAGTCAGAATTTTTGTCTTTACTTTGTTCAATTTATAACTGGAATACTTTGCAAATTCCATAATGTGATGATGAACAAACGGGAGAGTTTGTTTTGGGTTTTGACATATTAACACAACATCATCTGCGTAGCTTTTAATTTTATGTTCTTCATTTCCTGCTGTAAGACCTTTAACGTTTGGATCATTTCTTATATAGTTCGCGAGAACCTCCATAGACAAATCAAAAAGAAGTGGAAAAAGTGGACATCCTTGTCTGGTGCCTTTAGTGATGTTAAATTCTGTTGATAGACAACCATTGATTAGAAGACGTGCCTTTTGAGCCGAATATATTGTACTGAATACCTTAAGAAGGGTGTCTCCAATTTTTTTTCTTTTCTTATTTTAGGGAGTGCTGTCGATTTTTTGGAGACGATGGCTTGACTTTGAAGGCATTTTTTACCAAGGCAGCACCCTTCGGTGTACTTTGGACACTAACAAACTACCTGTACTTACATGCAATAAAAAAAATAGACACAACGGATGTTTCCGTCTTGTTCTGCTGCAACAAAGCTTTTGTGTTTTTGCTTTCGTGGATTGTTCTCAGGGACAGGTTCATGGGAGTGAGGGTAAGTGATTCATGATCTCTTTTGCTCCACTCACCATCTTTTGTTTTAATGTTTTCCGGAGCTTCTCTGTTGGGAAAATGACAATATGATGCTAGTCTTAAAGATGCCACTGGGCTATTATGACAGGCTGCCTTTTAGACTTAAAAACAGCTCTTCCAGTCTGGTTTTCCTAGGATTTTAAATTGATATACTCATTGCAAAACAAACTTACTTCTAGATATTATAATTGTAGCTTTGCCTTGGCACTCTTGTGGCTTCTTCCTTTTGAAATTAATTAAGGTATTACTTTCCCAAGCATACACGGATTAAAGGAGATATAGTGTGTGATGTGTGTGTTGTTATGTGGATTCCTATTAATAGTCTGCTTGCTAAAATGTATAGACGTTTTTCATAAATTGTAGCCTGATAGAGCCTCCCAAATATACTCAGGCAATATGATCAGGGCTTACTAACATCAGCTATACCATATTAAACACATTTGCTTTCTCATCCTCCAATGAATTTTATTTATTTTGTTAGTAGCTGGGATACTTTTAACCAGCTTTTCTCCACTCAGCTGTAGACTCAAAGCAGCTTAGAGTGTTACCTTCCCCCACACACACATAAACACACAACAGAAACAAAAAATACTTAAACCTAAATTAACAACAACTCTACCACTCACCGGGAGGAGAAGGAGCAGAGCCCATGGTAGAAGCGCTGCCCTGGATGGCAACAGTCTGTCTCCCCAGGCAGGCAAGTAGGCACTTCACATAAGTTAAGTAGGTCAGTCCCTATGCAAAAGATTAAATGGACCCAAATACAACACTAAAAACTGCAGCGTTCAGAAACTAGTATGTGAACATTTTAATCCTCCAGGGCATTCTTGTTGCTCACTAGAAGTCAATTTTCCTCTACAAAAGAACTTCAAAGGGAGAATCCAGCAGGAAATTGCTGAATTATCCTTCATCAAGATGTTCAGTACTATCTCCCCTCCTGGCCTAAGCAAGGAACTAGCATTTCTTACTCACTGTAGATGACTGAATTTCTATGGACTATGGTGGCTTCTACATAGAATATCAATAAACGGTTATTAAAATAGCTGTGGCATGTTCTTGGAACATTTTCATTTTTAAAAAAAGTACATCTCTAACCTTTTCTTTTGTAAAGATATGCCCTTTTCCTTATATCTCAGCAAAAGAAAGATCTAGAGACTTGCTTTTAAAAAAAAATGAAAGCTGAGAAATCAGAGAACCTGCTACACCTATTCTTACAATGGTACAACGATATAACAATATTCTAGCGCTATTTTTTAAAATACCACCCCCCAGCGGCAAGGGAGAAAATAGCTGCTCTGGAGATAGGGTCATGGAAAATGGCTGCCATGGGGGCTGGAAAATACCAATTTTCCCACCTACAGAGCAGCCATCAAGGCTTTACTGTGATCTTTCCCACAAATTTGGAGCAATGCAGGTGTGAGAAAGATCAGAGAAAAGCCAAGAAAACCCCTGAAGTTCATGAATTTAGCACAATACTTTGGGGAAGAAGGACAAGAAGAAGAGTTGGTTTTTATACTCCGCTTTTCTCTACTGAAAGGAGTCTCAAAGCAGCTTACAATCACCTTCCCTTCCCCTCCCCCCACAACAGGCATCTCGTGAGGTAGGTGGAGCTGAGAGAGTTCTGAGAGAACTGTGACTAGCAGTTCATGCATCTGATGAAGTGAACAAATTACTCATTAAAAATTATCCTGGAATAAAAGTTTTTAGTCTTCAGTGTGCCACTGGACTCCTTTTTTCATATACTGCTACAGGCTAACAATGCAATCCTAAACAGAATTACACTCTTCTAAATTCATTGAAGTCAATGGGCTGTGTGTAACACTGCTACCCATCTGGAACTGTCTTGGCTGTATAATATGCTGGGCAAACCTCTGAATTTTATACATAGCTTTTACCCATAAACAAAATATGAAAGCAGGAATTATTTTCACATATACACATTTTACTCTATTCTGCATTTTTGCTTGATATTTCCACTAACTATTAAAATACTAATTATTTCCACTCATTTATTTATTTTGGTTGTTTTGAGCCCTCTTGGATTACTGTGTTCTGTGGGGCTCGCTCTACACTATTTCTAGGTAAGCGTGTGTAGCGATGCATCACTAGACTTTTAAAATGGCAAGGGGTGAACATTAGCTTTAGGATTGTATGTTTAAAGGAATCTTTACAAATTACTGCAGGGAATTCTACTTCCTAAATCCAGTCACCAGTAGTAATTCCCTAATAGTGGTACGAAAATCACTTTCTGACTATATTTCCCATGAAGTAATGATGAGGGTGAACCCAGGAATTTCAATTTGTACTTTTTTTCTTTTAAAAAAAGTCAGCATGGTGTAGTGGTTAAGAGCGGTGATTTGGAGCGGTGGACTCTAATCTGGAGAACCGGGTTTGATTCTCCACTCCTCCACATGAGCGGCGGATGCTAATCTGGTGAACTGGGTTGGTTTCCCCACTCCTACACATAAGGCCAGCTGAGTGACCTTGTGGGGAGAGGAAGGTAAGGTGATAGTAAGCCGGTTTGATTCTCCCTTAAATGGTAGAAAAAGTCGACATATAAAAACCAACTCCTTCTTCTTAACTGGGTAGAAGCTGAGTTGTCATAAAAAGAGTCGTAAACACAGTTCTCAAATAGTCCTCTGTAAGGAAAAGTAACTCAACACCATACCTTAAAAAAATCAATGCCTGCAGAACAATGTCTGTCTGTCATTGACAACTTGTGGTTCCTGAGGAAAGGAGCAGCCAGACCTATAAGGTCACATTTCAAGGGAGCAGACTGTGCTTGATTGAGAATTCAATGAGATTGAGAAACCATGACAGGCACCATCCACAGATTAGGTCAAGCCGTCTCCCAAGGAAGCATCTCTCTTACATGATGAGTGAAAGGAAGTGGGACTTTCTCCTTTCCTTAGCCAGCAAAGTTCCTGACTAGGAAGGAAAAGCACCACTGCTTTGTGGAGATTTTAGCTGTAATCTGCACTTTTTGGAAATAGATACTCTTTAAGTCAATAGGGATTGCAGTGTTGTAAGTGACAGATGGCATTCATTTTAGCAAACGCCTTACCCTTTGAGAGCTTCTTGGTCATTGTTACATGCTTAAACAGCCTTTTTCAGGAGAGACAGTGGGGTAGGAAATGCTAAGAAATGATGGTCATGGTGGTATTGAAAATGCAGAGTATATCCTTTTCTGCAGAATCTACAAATTCAGCAAAGAAAACCCAGACAATCAGAAGGCTACTTCATGCACTACATGTTTTACACGTGTCTAAGACATTTTATATGTATACTTATAGACCAAACTAGGCATGAAAAGCAGCCTTGAGAAGCTGCAATTTGGAATGGAAAAATGTTGATTACAGGTTCGGTTTCAGGCAGCTCTGTCTTAACCACTTCACCACAGCCTCCAGACACCTGGCCAGATTTTCCAGAGCATAGTGCTGCTGGCCACACATCAACAAATATAGTTGGGTGTAATTTACATATTGGTTTCAGGTAGCCGGCTCAAGGTTGACTCAGCCTTCCATCCTTCCGAGGTCGGTAAAATGAGTACCCAGCTTGCTGGGGGTAAAGGAAAGATGACTGGGGAAGGCACTAGCAAACCACCCCGTAAACAAAGTCTGCCTAGAAAATGTCGGGATGTGACATCACCCCATGGGTCAAGAATGACCTGGTGCTTGCACAGGGGACCTTTACCTTTTTAATCTACATATTGATGACACCCAAGCCCAAAACTCTGGACCAAATGGGAGAGGGGATGCATGTAGATGTTAAAAAGCATTGGAGAGAGAATCACCTCTTGCGGGACTCCACACACCAAGGCTTGGCATGAGGAGAGCTTCTTCCCAATTGCCAGCCTCTGTCCCCAGCCCTAGAGAAATGAAGACAGCCACTGAAGGGCTGTTCCATGTATTCCAATGCCGGTGAGGCAGTTGGCCAACTATTCATAGTTGATCACGTCAAACGCTGCTGTGAGATCAAGAAAAACCAGCAGCACTGACCCACCTCAATCCAGTTTCCTCGGGAGAGCATGACCAGACCAGAAGCCAGATTGAAATGGATCCAGAACTCATGCTTCCTCCAGAAACTCCTGTAGTTGCTCTGCCACCACTCTCTCAACCAGCTAGCCGAGAAACAACAAATTCAAGACTGGGCGGTAGTTGGCTGAATCAAATGGATCCAATGATGGTTTATTAAAGAGCACCTTCATCACTGCCTCCTTGAGCATTCCTGGGAAGACCCTTGAAATCAGGGAAAGATTTATCATGTCTCCTGGGGAAGCTTGTACTCCTCCTGTGCTGGCTTTAACCAACCAAGAGGGGCATGGATCAAGGAGACATGTGGTTGGTTTCACAGCTAAAAGGATCCTGTCTACATCATCCTGGGAGAGATGCTTGAAATAATCTAATATTGGACCCAAAGAGGGCCAAGGGGCCTCTAGTTCACTTACTGTATCCAAATTGGTAAGAAGATTGCAGCAGAGTGACAAGATTTTATCTGTGAAAAAGCTTGCAAATGCCTCACAGCTAATCTCCAAATTACTATTATTTTGGGAGCCCTCTGACAGGGATTTAAGTGTTGGAAGTACCCTAAATAATTGTGCCGGGCATGGCCTTGCAGATGCAATGGAGGCTCTTTGTGTTCTTCACTGCCATCTCATAGGCTGTCATAAACATCCTAAAGGATGGTCTTGCAGCCTCGTGAGTATGCCGCCAAGCTTGTTCTAGTCAACTAAGCTCTCGTTTCTTCTCCCTTAGCCCCAAGGAATACTATGGTGCTAATTAGGAATGGGGGCAAAGAGGATGTCGGGAAGCGAACCTATCAATGGCTTCCAAGAGGTGGCTATGCCAGTCCTCTGCCAGTTCATCTAAAGAACCACCAGGCTTTCGCAGAGCATTCTGGAATCCAATAAGATCCATAAGTCTCCACAGGCAAGCATAAATCCACTCGCCGCCTCATCCGGGAGGAGTTGGCAACCTCAGACAGGCCTTCAGGGCAAAGTGGTCCAACCACAGCATTCTATAGAGATCGGCCCTATATCCCCTCATTTTTGTAAAATGTTACTCTTTTGGACTTTAGGGGTCCCTTTCAATTGATGTGAATGGTGAACTTAATAGCATTGTGGTCACTGTTCCCAATAGGTGCAACAACGTCTAAATTTCTTACCAGGTCTTGAGCCCCACTCAGAACCAAGACTACTGTGGTTGGCTCTGTGACCAACTGTTCCAGTACACAGTCATGTATGATGTCTAGGAATCTCATTTTTACAGCATGACTCAAACACATGTTTACCCAGTTAATATGAGGGTAGTTGAAGTCTCCCAGTGTTATAACATTATCTTCTTTAGTCACCTCCCTTATTTCCTTCTCCATTTCAAGATCAGCATCAAGGGTTTGATCAGGTGGGCGATAGTATACCACCAGTTTTAAGTAACCCTGAGGGTTACCCTATTTCCACTCATATCACTTCTGTTGCGGAGGTCATTTCCCTGATGTTTTCTAAATTCTGATTCTATGCCCTCTTTGATGTACAACGCAACACGTCCCCCAACCTATGCTTCCCTGTCCTACCTACATTTACTTTACTTTTATTGTTATTACATTGGCCAGAAAATACCTACATTACACACAAGATTTCAGAGAGCAATCTGCTAATATGGGTGAGTGGTAGTTAACTACACAGTTCTGATGGTTGTCCTTACAGTAGCATAGCCTGTAGTTTCTTTGTTCCCGTTGAATGGCACTTTCAACTGCATATGTGCTTATGCTGCTGGAGGCTCTAACGTTTCCCAATAGAACCTACTGGGAGTAGTGTAAGAATAAGTGGTTGTCTTAAGAAAATTCTAACCCTTTGCTTTGTCTCCAACAGATTGTGGCTGCTATACTTGCTATTGCAGGGATAGTCATGATGACTTATGCTGATGGATTCCACAGTTATTCAGTTATTGGAATAGCACTTGTTGTGGGATCTGCCTCAATGTCAGCTCTGTACAAGGTAACTATGCTCAAGCTCCCTCAGGCTGTGGGTGCCATCTTGGAATGCTAACATAGATTGGCTTGGATCTGAAAAGCCACCATAACTTAATACTGTTCCATGAACTCTTGCACAAGAGCTAGTGCAAGCTTTCATACAAATGCTTCTGCTAAGACTAGGAATGGCTTGTGCAATCTTTTGAACTATGTCTGAAAACAGGGACCCTTGCTTCATGAGCAACTGGTCTGAGACTAAAACCAGCCATACAAATCATGCTGCTTAACAAGAGAAAATCCTATTTGGGCATCAATATTCTATCCAGGAACTATCTCTGCATGTAAAGTGCTGTCAAGTCACAGCCAACTTATAGCGACCCTGTAGGAATTCAAGGCAAGAGATGAACAGAGGTGGTTTGCCATTGCCTGCCTCTGCATAGCAACCCTGGGCTTCCTTGGCTGTCTCCCATCCACTTACTAAATAGGGATGCCCCTGCTTAGTTTCCAAGATCTCATGAGCCCGGGCTAGGGCAGGGCAGGGCAGGAACTATCTACGGCCCTCACTACATGCCCTGAAACAAGATATCTGGGAGGCACATGGGAACAAGCAGGTAGTCCTCACTATGCCACTTGTTGTCTTGTTAGTATATCCCCACAGTAAATAAGCAAAATAGAAGCTACATGCACCCCTAATGTTCACTGGGATGGTTTGCCCTATTTTTGCTGCCACTGTGTGCTGAATTAGATAGGATGGCAGCTATGCAGGGACAATCCTCTTTCACTCACACACACACACACACACACACACATTTGAATATTGGTATTCTGTCTCTCCTGAGACCCTCTAGAGGCAGCTCACAACATGAAACAATACAATAAAATTATAAAAACAACAGCATAAAATTGTCAATTATAAGTAAACCATTACAAAGCTGTTTAAAACAAAGCACAAAAACAGCATAAAACAACAACCTAAAATGATATTTATAAAATACTGCTTGGGCTAGAACCAGACCATAAAAACAGCTTAAACTGTGAAACCCCTCAGTTAAAGTTTGGTTAAATGTGTTTTGGGCAAGTGTTGAAAGGAAAGTAAGCTGGGGGGGGGGCATTCTAAAGGCAAGATACCACCACTTAAAAAGCCTTGTCTCTGGTTGCCATCTGCTTCTCCTTTGCAGATGGGGGCACAGAGAACAGGGCTTGAGAAGAGAAGATAGACCTGTCCAGGAACCAAGAGCACCTGTCCTTCTCTGTGCGCCCTCACCATTTGAAGTATGAAGGGAGGATCTTCTCTGTTGCAGCACCATAGGTTGGAACTCTCTCTTGAGGGAAGTCTGCCTCACCCCATCCTCGCTGTACATTAAAAAATGGTCTTGTGTGCAAGGGCTTTTGCCAGCCATACTGCTAATTAGTAGTGTGACTTTGGCCTTTTATGCATGGTCTATTTCCGCTGGATCTGTTGCTCTCTAACTGCACATTATTTGCAGTTAAATTCTCAAAACGCTATGCACAGGGGCTTTTTGCCCCAAAGGAATTCCAGGAGTACCTTGTGATCAATTATGCATTCCCAGCGAAAATGCGAAGCTTCTGAACCACACGTGAGTCTCTCCCCCCTGAAAACGCTACTTTGTAATTGTTTGTGGTGTATTAAAAAAAAAATGTCACCAGCCCCGCAGCTGGATTCTTTAATTTGATCTGAATCAAGCGGCCATTTTACAGCCAAAGCAGAGAAGGGTCCAGACAACCACCACCACTCCCAGCCAATTTATTTCTGGCTATCTCAATGCAGGGATCATAAGAACATAAAAACACTCGCACGGTCATTTATGACATTCATCATTCCATCGGTAGTCTTGCACTTGCAAAAAAAAAAAAGGCTTTCATGCCTATAAGAGGAGGCATATAAGGGGAGGGCGGCAAATCAACCTGGCTCTGTTCCATCCTGCTGAGAACTGAAACTGACCCACACTCGCTGTGAAAGTGACCAAATATGCTGCCTCATGGTAATCCAGCATTATTCTCTTGCTAGTTCACTCAATAATGGCTTTGAGGGGAGGGGTTGAATGACAGGGACAGGCACGTGGGAGGGAGAAGTGAGAATGGGCGTGGGGAGAAAAACCCGAAGTGACAAGTATGGACTGAATCAGCTTTCAACTTGGGATCAAGACACACTTTAAACTCAGGGTAAAACAGCATTCTTAAAACGTGAGGGGAGAGCGAGGCAACTTCTGAAGGTCGGGAAATACATGCATAATTAAAACAAAGCCCTGAAGTAGTGGGGGGTGACTGTGACGGGAACAACCCTTGCATAAAAGACCTATGTCTCCCATTTTTAAACTCTGCTGGTTTTTTTGATGCTGGTGGGTAAATTAACTTCCTCTTTTAGCAGTGCTCTATATTAAACTTACTGGTGACTGGCAATAGAAATCTGGGGCTTAGTGGTGGCATTTAGTGTGCGTCTTCTTGAGTGAAGTTGTTACCACCTGCCAGTAGCTAGTCAGTAGAGTGTATCAAGCCTTTCTCTTCTCTATTTCCATCTAAAGAGAAGGCAGTTTGTATTACTGAGCTAGCTGCAGTTAGCTGGAATGGGCATCCTAACAGGCACACAATGTGCTATTTCATAGCTATGTTGCTTGTGGCATGTTTACAAAGCCACTGAGGGAAACTCGCAATTTCCTTGGAAGAACCTAAAAGCTACAAATACTTTTTTACACCCCAATCTTTAACCACTTGCTTTGAAATGGGACTTACTTCAAAGTAGGTGTGCTTAGGATATAGCACTATGTTTTGCAAATTTGAATATGTAACTGAGCTAAAATAACCTCGTGGAAATGCATGGAGGCTGTAGCAGGAAGAGAAAATCAGCAAAAACACATGCAAGTTCTTGTTCGGTTTGCAAAAGAGCTCACACAAGAGGGACTAGTGGTTTCTCCTGGTTCCTAGGCTGTCGCTTCCCACCCCCCACATGCATCCACCATGCTCACTGGGACTTGTGCATAGGAATGCAGCCTTAGGCACCATTTCTCCAGTGACCATAGTTTTGGCCTTTCCCCCACAGAATACCAAACATACAAATCTGCCTGAGCATAGTAGCACAAGCCAAATACTCTGCATTAGGGTATTGGTTGGGTAAACAGGTAGTTAGAAATTACCTCTTTGAAATTATGTGGGGGCGGGGAGTCCAAAATAAATATATGCATAAATTAAAATGCCTGGTTTGCATTCTGTTTCTTTTTCTGTGTTACAGGTTTTATTTAAACTTCTCCTGGGAAGTGCTAAATTCGGAGAAGCCGCCTTATTTTTGTCAGTGTTAGCTGTCTTCAACATCCTTTTTGTTACCTGTATTCCTGTCATCCTTTACTTTACCAAAGTTGAATACTGGAGTTCTTTTGATGCCATTCCTTGGGGAAGCATTTGCGGATTTTCAGTCTTATTATTGAGTAAGTAAAAACTGTGCATTCTAACATTCCCCAGTAGTACCAGGTATTTGTTTACATACTGTAGACAATCGTGCTGGACAGACTTCTTTTTCCATACTAAACTTGAAAATTATCTTGAAAAATTTTAGGTTGCTTTACATGTCCCGAAACAGTTTCCGTTTCTTTAGGACATCAATAATTTCTGCAGCAATCTTAATGAAATAAGTACACCAGTATTAACTGCCATCATAAATACACCTTTGTTCACTGCAAAGAATATTCCCATAGAATATATGCCATTCATGTGCTTCTGCTAGCAAGACCTCGCCTATAGTTGTAACTGGGATTGTAAATATTGTTAAGGTATGATATCATAGTGCTTCTGAGGCTTGTCTTCTGTAATCAAATTCATTTGTTATAGACATAGTACTATATAAAGGTTGTAATCCCCTCTAAAGCAAAGCACCAACAAAAATTTTGTTTACGGGAGATACATTCAAGATTTTACTTGGAGCTTTGTCCCTTTCATTTGAACAATTTACTGTGTAAATGGAATAGTTCTGAACATCTGTGGGCATCCTAGTCTTACTTTAGGGGAAATTATGGCCAGTTCTAGGTTTTCATGGGCCCTAGGCAACAGAGTATAGCTGGGGCCCCTTTCTCTTCTAACCCTACCCTGTTCCATTTGGCCCCTCCCCTTTGGCTCTACTCTTTTCCATTTCAATGTGATTACTCTGGTAAAGAGGATAATATACAAAATGTTGCTGTCTTGGTTGTATGAAAGCAACACAGAAAACCACCACACTGTGGGTACAGCCATAGTGTAAATGCAGTGGGAAAGTGGTTTAGTATATTGCTACACTGCACAGTTAACATGGGGAAAGAGCTCATGTTGTTTCCTAAGTCAAGTGGGTCACTTTGTCAAGTGCGGTATGTTTAAAACTCCGCAGAAACAATCCAAGATCCCTTTGTTTCCTCATCACTCCAATTCTGATTCATAACTTAGAGCCATAAGACATTTACAACTGATTAATAATTTCCATCACTCTTTATGATAAAGTTAGCTATTACTTTTCATTGTAAATTCTTCTGCCATTCTAACAAGTTAGTCTTTATAGTAATGTACCCGGTCGTACCTTTTTCACCCTGAGCTATCGATCAGCAGCAGACCCTTATACTATTCTTTAAAAAAGCACAATCCCTGAAATAACTTTTATTAAGATCAACCAAAATGATACAAAGCATTGTTCAAGTTTTTGAGTTCACCAGAACTCTTCTTCAGGCTGAATGTTACAGGATAAAAAAGGGATGGTAGTGGGGAGATGTGGTTGTTCTTGCCTGCATTCCTGTGCTTAGTGTGGACAGGCAAGCAGATATAAAGTGGGTGGCATTAGTGTCAGGTTGTACCCTAGTTCCTGCGAGGAAGAAAAAACAAATAGTGTCTCTCCACTGAAAATTATAAAGGCCGGCAATGTTCCTTGCCTCTCTGAGACCCCAAGTGGGATTCCACAGATCCCTTGTAGCACAAGAGCAAAGGAATTACTTAGTCATTGTATTAACAGTTTTGGAGATACATTTAATGTGATGCACGAGGTAAAGAGGGGAGTGATTGTTGAATTTGTGTGGGAAATTGTTGCTATGGAGTTTGTGGTATTACCTCTTGCTTTTATGGCCCCTGGCTTGCCACAACCTGAAACCTGAATCTTCTTTGCCTGTCAGAAAAATCTATCATATGCTGGTATGAACCATGACCGAAAAATCTGCTTAAGATCTGCTCTTTCCCCTTTTTATTTTGTAACATCTGGCCTGAGGAACAGTTCTGGGGAACTCAAAAACTTGCACAGTGTTGTGTGTCACTAGGTTGGTCCTAATAAGTGTATTACATGGATGGTGATACAGGAGTAAGCTTCATTAAGTCCAGTGCTATTTACTTCTCAGTAAATATGCATATGATCAGACTGATTGTACCCTCCAATTTGATTTTGGTCAGGCCAATCCCACGGAGAAGAGCTTAGCAGATGATTTGCTGGCTGTAATAGACTTTCCCAAGCGATTCATCACACTAAGCAGTAAAACTGACAAAGTTTATGCCTATGAGTGGGCCTCTGGGAAGCCCCCAAGCCTTGGCATCTGCCCTACTTTGGGGACTGCTGACACCACTCGGGTGGAAATACATCAAGGATTAGTTAAGCTCCATCCATCTGTTGTGTCAAAATATAATCATCTTTTCATTTATAGCCCACCTTTCTCACTGAGACTCAAGGTAAAATGAAAAATAATTCAAACAAACAGCAAAGATCTGCAATAAACAAAAACAATGCATTGTGGCAAGGATTACAGGATTGGAAAATAATGCAGTGGAAAAAACTGTCTAAAACATCAAAACTGTCTAAGGGTTGAGACACCATAATGAATAAAGGGTTATAAAGGTAGAAGACGTTGCACTACAGTGAAAAGGGGTTCATACATACAATTAAAATTGAAATGAACTACAATACTATCTCCTATAGAGGCAATTTCCCAAGTAGATCCATTATACTGTAGTTCTGATCCCTTTATAAGAATGCCTTCCTGAACAATTACATCAAAATGAGATCCTGCTTGGCCAATGACAGCTTTTGGTAATGCCCTGCAGTTGAAGATGATCAGCCACTGCTAAACTCATCAAATGTCAAACATCATGCTACTGAGCTAGCATTGCCAAGCAGCCCAAAACATTAAATTGATGCAGTTGTGTGTCATGCTGGTCTATGACCGTAACAACAATTAATTAAACTAAAAATGCAGTTGTGTGTACCACAAGAAATGCTAGTGTACCACTAGAACTGCTTCTAGAATGGGGTAATCAGGTGTAACCGTGCAAAAGCTGTAGCGTGTCAATAGAATTTCAGTGGCAAGGGTGAGCAGACGCACCTATGCAGAATCAAAGGTTCATTCTTGTGGTCTCTTGTGCTGTCCTACGTGGGTACTGTGCCTGTGCAGGCCTACCATGGGAAAACCTCTAGAGCTCTGAAAAAAGTGCAAAGTACTCCCCCATGCCATCTTTTCCTACCCTGTCTACTGACATGTAGGCAGAAGGGAGCCCACCCCTTCAATTCTTTGTTTGCCACCATGGAGAGAGCACTGTCTTCCATAAGCTCTTCATCATTGTTCTGTGTGTGGTCAGTTGTCCTACTGTTTGGAGTTTGAAGGAAAGAGACTTGGCTTTGGAAAATTGTACTAGTATTATTACTTAAGGCAGTTTCTGACATGGACCACTGCTATGACACAGAAGGCATTATATTAAAAATGTGCCGAGTATGGTTCAGCCCCTCGATCCACGGACACTGTTTTTAGAGTCATGCATTCAGGGGCATTGGAGCCTGTTGTGTTCGTGCTAATGGAGGATCTTCTCCATTGGAACCATGGCTGAAGAAGAGTAGATTTTTATACCCCGCTTTTCTCTAACTTAAGTGGCTTACAATCGCCTTCCCTTTCCCTCCCCACAACAGACACCTTGTGAGGTAGGTGGGGCTGAGAGAGTTTGGAGAGAACTGTAACTAGCCCAAGGTCACCCAGCTGACTTCATGTGGAGGAGTGGGGAATCAAACCCAGTTTTCCAGATTAGAGTCCACCGCCCTTAACCGCTACACCATGCTAGTTTCCACTCCAGTATCTCAAAAAATGATTGAAAATATGTACTGTACAAAGCCAGAGGGGAGTCCATTCTTATAGCACATTAATATAATTTTAAACTAAATAACAATGTGCATATGCAGCAGTGGATTGTACAAAGGGTGTTTTGCATTATTTCAGTTTTGAAATTGTATCAGAAGAAATATCTTGTACTATGTTTTGTGCACCTGGAAAAGGTAGTGAAGACACAGTGACTTCCACCTGGCACAAGCAGACAGCAAGAAGTAATTTCAGCATCTCTGCTTGCGCAAGGACTGTTGCAAACAGGGAAATCTATAGGATCCAACCAACTGTATTTGCTATTGGAGCAATGCTTATCTAGGTGAAAGCCCATAGAAGAGAAACAGGTAATCGACAGTGCACACCATATTGTGTTATTCCATATGGGCAAGTATTAAGAGAAACATTATAATCTGCAGTGCCCAACCAAATCTTGCACTTTCGGTGGTTATATCTGATTATAGATCCATTTATATCTGTAAACTGGGTGTGAAGATGTAGTGGAGATAACAATGAGGACTGTATAAGCCAAAGCTTTCAGTAACTGTAACAAAAAAAAGGCCTCTGCTCTGTGACCAATCTCAAGAGTTCTACTGTGCTCATACAGCTATTGCACGAGCTTGTTTCCCCACCTAAGAGCTCTGTGCATATAGTGAATGCACACATGGAACTTCTCCTTTAGTGGAGTACCTCTTGCACAGACATCAGTTCTTTGGGCAGACTGGCAGTCCTATGCACATACGGAGCCTCTGTATTGTTGGCACAATCTAGAGAATTTCAGCAGCACTTCAGAGTGGGGTTCAGGTATGCCTGATCTTCTCTGGCTACACCTCATGGCTCTGATTTTGACTTCTCACACTTGCAAGTGTTTGCACTGATTCAAATGGGATTTTTAGAGTGAATTGGTTAATGGATTGTCATAAGTGCTGGCTGAAGGGGCTTTGCTTTTATACGACACTAACTCTAAAATGAAACATTTTTATTTCTTATTTCAGCATTCAATATTTTATTAAATTTTGGGATTGCTATTACATATCCTACCCTGATATCTCTTGGAATTGTACTAAGTGTACCTGTAAATGCTGGTAAGACCTGTTTTATTTCAGATTACATGCATGCATTATATAGACACATATCCAAACTATCACACAGGATAAATAATTGAAAACATGTTTTGTATTCAAACTACCACAGAGGTTTGTTGTATAAATATCTTCATCCAACTATATAAATATTCCAGTTTTATGCTATTTCTACAAAAACAATAGTTTTATAATATTGGCCTTTAGGCTATTTCTACAACAGTTTCAGAATTAACTGATTGCAAGCATTGGGGTGGGTCCTACCATTTTCCAATGAAAGAAGACTCTTCTTTCAACTTAAGCGGCAGTTCCTCCAACTGCAGATTTCTCACTGTTGGTCCTCTAGAGAGAACGAAAAATAATTTCATAGAAAGCAAGGGATCTAACCAGAAACAGGAAAAGGCAAAACCACATCTCTAGACAACTTGACCTGGAACAAAATTCCCTCAAGAACTGCCAAGTATGGAGACCAGTTAGAATAGGGTTGTAAACTCTGGTTTGGCAAATTCCTGGAGATTTGAGGGTGGAGCCTGAGGAGGGTGGGGTTTAGGGAGGGGAGGGAGCCTCTCCAAAGCAGCTATTTTTTCCAGAGGAACATCTCTTTTGTCTGAAGAGCAGTTATAATTCTGGGAGATCTCCAGGCCCCACCTAGTAGCTGGCAACCTTAGGTCAGGAGATCTTCAGTACGAGCAAAACTCATTCAGCAAGTAATTCCAAAGGCAGTCCAACAGACCTTGGAGTGACAGTGTGAGGGCATTTGCTGCCTGAAAAGTCAGGTTCCTTGCCGTGCTTTTATTCACAGTTCTAGGTACTCTAGCCTCCGTGAAAGCAAGGAACAATTAAAACAAAAAGTTTTCTGCCAACAAAATTATCTTCCAGATCTTGTTGAAAATACTCATTCATGCTTAAATCACACTATGTTGGCAGTATATTAAAACTGCAATCCCATGTACTAATTTGGGATTAAGCCCCACTGTCTTCAGTGAGAGTGGTACTATTGAGTGGGCAGGAATGGGGCAGGAGAAAAACTAATTCCACATAACCCCACATGGCTTTGGTTTCTCAAACATCAGGTACCTTCTCCCTCCTCAATGCAAGACAAACTGTATTTGAAACTGCAGAGTTTTTATATTGTTGTTACCTGCTTTGGGTCCTGAGCCGCTCAGAAGAAAGGCAGGCATGTAAATATTTTAAATTAATTAATTAAAGCAAATGTTGAAGCTGACATGGGTATCTACTGTTTTGGTTGTGGAAAGTGCCATAAAGTTGCAGCTGAGTTATGGCGACCCATAGGATTTTCAAGGCAAAATGAGCAGAGGTGTTTTGCCATGCCTGTTTCGGTATAGCAACCTTGGACCTCCCTTGGTGGTCTCCCATCCAATTTCTTACCAGGACCAACCCTACTTATCAATGAGATCAGGCTAGCATAGGCCATTCAAATTATGGCATCTACTGTTCTAGAAAAGTCCAAATTCCCACTGAATGCAAACCTTTGTGCATGCCTAAAATGCCTCTTTGTAGTCTGACCAATAATCAAAACATATATAGAGAGCTCAGTGACATAGTCTTTAACTCAATGGAGTATTATTTGGTTTCATATATGCGGCCTTGACTTGTTATACTGAACTGAGATCCAGACCTTTGGCTTTTAACCATGTGCTGTTCTTTAGAGCACGTGTGTGATGCTTCTCAGATGCTTCCTACCCTTTAATGATATCAGTTCAATGTTCCATGCAGTTGTCGATCACTACCGGAGTGACATCGTCTTCAACAGCGTTCGTGTGATTGCCATCGTCATCATTGGCCTGGGCTTCCTCCTGTTGCTTTTGCCAGAGGAGTGGGATGAGTGGTTAATAAAGCTCCTCACTCGTCTCAAAGTTCGGAAGAAGGAAGAGGTCCCAGAAGGAAACGGAGACATTGTGTCTGGATTGCAAAACAAAAGCAGGAGAACACGCCCATCCATGTCATCTTTCACACATTAGTGCTGTTATTTTTTATGGAAGCTCTTAAACATTGTATGCTATAATTCCACAGGTCTTTTCTTGCAAAGAAGCACATGGGTTCGATACAGTGTACATAGATGTACAGTTTTGATATACTAGACTCTGAGGCATCATGTTTCAGCATGTCCAAACTGCTTGCACTGTTTCACATCAGACCTTTCACTTGGGAGAACTTTAAAAAGGCAAAAACAAAACACTTTTTAAATGAATGTAATG
The DNA here is from genome assembly GCF_029931775.1 of Euleptes europaea. Lineage (NCBI taxonomy): Eukaryota > Metazoa > Chordata > Lepidosauria > Squamata > Sphaerodactylidae > Euleptes > Euleptes europaea. The sequence goes on from NC_079318.1 coordinate 25,735,693, forward strand.
TATAGATAAATTCTCTTTGCCTACATTATTTTAATGATAAATCATCATGAGAAGCAGGGCATATGTTTTGAACATTAAGTACTGAATGACACATCGCACACTGTGATTTACAGATATATAGAGAAAGACGCATATATATGCTATGCTATGTCATAAACTTATTTTTAAACCAGAGCTATACTCTAAACATTTTCAAATAAACCAAAAGAAAATCTTTCATGGGGGTGGGAGGGAGGGAGATTGCTTTGTGAAGATAAGTGCACTTTGTGCCAGAGCCACAGGAAGGATAAAATGTTACGTTTTGCACTAAAGTAAGAGGGGGAAAGCAGTCAAGAGTACCAGGGCACCGTCAGCCATGAATTCCTCCTGTGAAGGTCACACTGAAATGAATGTCATCCTGCCTGCTCCCCATTCATTTCAGTGGCATTTGTGCAGGAAAAATTCTCAATGGATTGTGCACCAAATCTTCTTTAACTGTGCATGACTGCAATCCACGCTTAATCTCATGCAAGGGAAAATACAGTGCCTTCTATAGAGTTTTAGTCCTTTGTTTAGTCCTTTGTCAGTCACGCTGCAAGTTACTTGTGTTGGTCTTACCACATGAAGAGGTGGCTCTGCAGACATAATGCTCTGGAAACTCCCAAAGAAATCAACGAGTGCCTACTTGAAGCCACTGATTAATGGGAGTGCTGAACACCTAGGGGGCTACAAGGTCTTCTCCTCTGGTTGGATTCACTTCTCACTTGCATGGGTCTTGATGTGGGGACCATCCTGCTCTGTATTTGCGTGAGTGAGGGGAGAATCAAGCCCTGCGCATAAGAACCTTGCTTAAATCAAAAACACTGAAGACCTAACAGCCACTTATGATGTGAACATTGCTGAGAATATAGAGGAATCAAGAGGTGAACTACCACTTGCTTTTATTCCATTGCTGTGTTTTTGATGAGGACATAAGTTATTTACATAAAATCTAACACTTTTTACAAACTTGGAAGCACCAAGCTGTTTATTTCTACAATTTAGGTTTGCCATTGAATTTCTATCTGTGATAGACCATGTGATATGTACAAAGAAACAGACAAAGGTTATAGTTTACTATTTTTGAAGTTTACATTGCTGCATACAGAATTTGAAATGTTATTTTGAAATGTTGCCATAACCTAATGGTACCTTGCTGCCTCCGTGGCATTTTTGTGTCGAAGGGGGGTGGCATTCACTTCTCAACTTTTTATTGAATCAGTTTCAGATTCAATTATCTGCTTGATAAAACTAATTAATAAAATGATTGTTAAATCAACGTAAGTCAGTGGCTTCTTCTTTGCCTGCCTCCTTTACTGTAAGTCAATGTAGTGTTTTTCAAAAACATTTTAGTTGTACTAAAATGACAAAAAAGAATTTAAGGACCTTCTTCATTACCCTGACAGAAGCTTTACCTGTGCATCAGCTTAGTGCTAAAGTTGCTTCATTTTGGATTCCAAGATTAAGAAATCTCGCATGGTTTGTCTTTGTTATGACCTTAACATGCTCAAGGGAGTTTGGTGCTGGCATAGATTAATCAAATCCATACCAGAATTCTTTGGTACCAGAAAGTTTGTCGAAACACCTTCCATCCAATTCATTATAGTTACTCAGGTGCAAACACTTGAAAAGCTTATAAAGAGGAGAAATACTTGGAGTATTTTTTTTAGTACTTGTAGGAACAGCAAAATTCAGGACACAAAAGAATGCACCTCTGAAAAAGTATAATATATACCAGTAAATAAGGCATTAGCAATCAAATATGTCTCCCTAACTGAAAAATCCTTAACAGCCAGTAGATTTCAGTATTCTATCTCGAATAAAGTCACTTATGCAATTGACAGAAAACAGTGCAGAAAATAAGTAATGATTTTCTGAACTTAAGCCACTCAGTGCTAGTTGGGGAATTGTACAGCCAGTAGAAACAAATGCAAGAGCATGAAAAGTTAAAATTCCTTACTACAAGGGCAAAGCATCATGGCAAAACTAGACCTGATTGCATCCTCATGTCCAACATGGGAAGGCCTTCATTTGGAAGCCTAAAATGTGTGTTTTTAAAATGGGCAGCAGGACAAGGCGTTGTTGTTTCTCCTGCCACATCTTTTCAAGTGCAGAAACAGCAGCGCGCACACCCTTTGTGGCTGTTTCAGTGCTTAAAGGGGCAGCAGGGGGAAACGAGTGCCTTGCCCCACCCAATGCAAGCGCAATGTGGATCAGGATGGGGCCCTCATGGCATTTTTAAATCACCCATTTTAGGCTGTAAAATGGCAACAGCATCCCTGTGTCAGACACAAGGATGCCATCGTGCCTAGTTTGGTCCTCAGGCAGCAGCACTGTGACAACTATCTGTAAAATTATTTTGGGGAAAAAGTAAAATACCTAACAGCATGAAAAAAAAAGCAGTTTTCCCCTTCACTGCTTCATATTATTTTGACTACTGAAGCTCTCAAAAAATGCTGTTGTTTGACACACATCCGGTATGTCTTTATTTAGTGTAGAAATTCGAGTAATTTTTCTCCTTCTTTGGGTCATTGTTCATTTGCTTCAGGTCAGTTCCCAAGCCTCAGTTTCCCCAGCCTTTCTAGTCCTTTCTCTCAAGGTTGTTTATATATACTGCAGCTGGACGTTACATATTCTATATATTCACAAAGTATAGATGATGGGCCCATCCAGTCCTGCAAAAAGCAGTCACATCTAGTGTACTTGCTGCCCAATCCTATGCACAGGTCAATGAGTAAAGTAAATCTGCATAGGTGTTCAACCTTAGCTGTTTAACTGTGTACTCAGTTTCCATTAATCCAAATGTAAGCTGGTTGTGCCCAGCTTTTGCTAAATCATTCCCTCTTGCTGTGTCTTCCTAGATTCTAAAGACCATCAGAACATCACTTTAGTCTAAGGATGCAGAAGTATGTTTCCATTTTAGCACAACTCAGCTGTCCTAAAAAGTTTGACAATACCCTGTAATAAACCCAGAGCTTCAATAAACCAGTAAATTATGTATGAGTACTCACTATCTCCACTCCTCGGTTGTAGATTTTACTGCTGCAGGATATTAGGATGATAATTTTACTGGAGTTTATAAACTTCACTCTTCCTCCATCCTCACAAAGTGTTTTTATATCACAAAATGTTCACAGGCTGCACAGCCTTTATCATTATTTTATGTCCTTAGTCCTAGAGGTTTGACGTCCTTTTTGGATTTACAAAGGATTTTACAAATTTATATTGAGTGAATATGATCCTGCCCAGATTAACCACTTTAATAGTCCCTAGGATTTTGGAGGGAACAGTGAAACATTAGCTTATTCATCAGATGTGAACCTTAATCTACTTTTGCTGTTTTGAAAACGTACAGCCTGAGACCAGGGATGACATAGCTGCCGCAGTGCCTCCAATGAGATTTTGCGGCCACTGCAGTGGGAAAAAAAAGGTTTTATTTTTAAAAACCCGAAAATGGGGAGAAAAATGGTGTTGCAGCAATGTCATTGCGTTAGGGGGCTTTCCCAATGTGAAAGGGGTTAGGAAGCTTCCTAACAGCACTTCCACCTCCCAGAACGCCCTGGGAACGCCTCTCGGGATACTGGCATGGTTACTTGCATGGGAAAATGCAGGTGGGAGGCTGCACCGGTGTCCAAGGGTCATGCTGCTGCCGTGGTCCGGGGGGCTGGCATAAGTGCCCCAACACTGGCATCTGTGCCAGTTTGCATGGTGCAAGTGGCATGGATGCTAGCATAGGGGCCATGCTGCCTCCAAAGGAGTTTCACCCCTCCCCCTCAGGAATGTGCTAAAAATCTATCGACTGTCATATTCACACTGGCAGGTGATATTCAGGCAGCAGGGAGATATGAAAGCAATCTGAAGTAAAATCCTAAATGTTCCATGGTCAAAAATCAAGGATTAAAGACAAGAGGTTGCATGATTCATACACATTTATAGGGCTCAGTATAGATCGGTACATTTCTTGGATAACTAACTCCGGAAAGAGAGATTGCAGCTCATGATGGCACTGTGCCACCAACATTTGCCAGTTTTGAGAACTCAACACCAATTATCTTAACAAGGCCAAAACACTTGAAATTTTGCCTCAACAAAAGATCATATAGGCTTGCTAAAAATCCAGAGATTCCATATTGCAACAGTCATTTGAACAAAACCTTCAGGGACCCACCTCCAGACAGCTCCAGCACAATATTTCCATCAGTGTATGTTGGGCAACTCCTTCAGAGGTGCCGCTACAGTTTAATAAGTTATTTGAGTACAGCTTGACTAAATTGTGATCACATGGGCAAACAGCTCCCCGGGGAAAGGTAAACCAATAAACACAGAGACACTTATTTTTTTGGGAAAACAGGCCTGCAACCAGGCGGCACACCCTTAAATAGGCACCGGGAGGGGCGGGGAGAGCGAGAGCTGTTGCCATGATGTCACTCCCCGGCACCCACCCTGTGCCCTAGGCTGGGCAGGGCTGCAGAAAGCCTCAGAATGATGTCCGGAAGCCTGCGTGCAAGGGCGAGAGTGGCAATGCTCCCCCTCCCTCCCGCGAGACCTCCTTTCCCCCAGGAGCCGGCCTGAGGGAATCCCAATGAGCGACCCAGTAAATCAGGTCACTTTCATTCCTTCTTTACCAACAAAATCTAGAATTAAGAATATGCCCAACACTTGTCAGGACTGAGAAAATAATCTTGTTTCTAGACACCAGCATCAATTTTAGTGCAGGATTTTCCAGTTTGGCATGTGTGTCACCAGCACCCCAAGGCTGTCCAAGCGGCATTGTACTATTGATTGATGCAACACACAAATAAGTACAACCTTCAAAACTGTCAAGAACAAGAGATTTGTTGACAAATCTGATTGTTTCCCGTTTGTCCTGGGCATTTCTTAATTTTTTAAAAAAACCTAGGTAAAACATTTGTGCATTGATGGAATACACACACACACATACACACCAGTGTTATCTAGGACATTCAGCTCAGCATAAGAAAAATTAGTTACATAACATCCTGTTAGTCAGCAAAATCTAGGTGATAGGAAAAAACCTGAAATAGGGTATTCCATTTGCTGGTGTTTTGAAATCATTTGCTTATTCAAGTGTACATAAAACCAGATGAAGTTTGTGCACCCAAAATCAAAGCATAAGCCCCTAAAAACAGAACAGACTTCTGTTCAAATGCAGTAAGGATTCAAAATTTAATTTGTTGTTGCATGTACGGTACTGAGGAAAATTAGGTTTGTAAAAACCGATCAGAAAAAAATGCATGCACTGCTTAGCTAAATGCTTCTCCAAAGCCATTAATCAAGCTCATGGATTCTTTAACTACACTAAAGAAACTCTAATTAGGACTCCCAAGTACAATCGACCAGTAGATCTTACTGAAAGCACTGCTGCTTATTCCTAACTGGGTTTGTGGCTACACAGTTTTCCAGCCCATTTGCAGCACTGAAACCCAGGATTGTGTGCAAGGGTTCCAGCCCATGTGAAGTGAGAGACTTCTCCCCTTAGCTTTGGAAATATGGCCAAGCCTGACTTCATTCTTTACTTGTGCAAGAGACTATATAAATGCTACTGCACCAGAACTGTGGGAAAGCCGCGTATGGCCTAACTGGACCATGCAGAAGCTTTTGAAGAACAGAGAGTCAAAGAAATGGAGCTGCAAGTGACCACTTTGGCTGTATACTAAGGACAGTCAGACCAGCCTACCCCACGAGCGCTTAGAGTACTTTGCGTGACCAAAACACAGAGTGATGAGCCGATTTAGCAAATCCCATGGCAAGCTTCATCTCTGATGTCAGAGGCTACTGTTACCAATCAAAGACTTATAAAATATTGTGCCACCCACCCACCCCATCAAGCATCTGGTAAGGGCTCTGAACTTCCACGCCAAAGAGGTGGCCTGGCCCAAACCTGATTGTCCTTTGTCCAAAAAGGATGAACTTTGTAGGGATGGTCCAAAGTAGAATGGAAATGAATAGGTTATTCTAATGTAAGCCCCAGAGGTCCAAAATCCCAGACAGTCTAGTTCAGGGGTGGGGAACATCAGGCCCGGGGGCCGTTTAAGGCCCGTGAAATCATTTGGTCTGGCCCTTTGTGGGTCCTGGCAGATCTCTAGCTCAGAAGGATCTAAGACTGGTAATCCACCCCCTCCCGTGGACAAGAATAGCCTCTATTCAAGGCAGACGTGAGCTTGTTTTGCTGAGAAAAGGAACCTTTCCCCCCCCCCCCGCCTTGCAGAAGAGTCATTAGCTATGGAGCTGCTAGGACTGCCCAAGAAACTGTGTTAACCCTTTCCCACCCGGGCCATGGAGAAACGTATTCCCTCTGTACTACAAGAGGGCTGGGGGTGGAAGTGGCGACAATGGAGGGGTTAAAGGTGGCAGGGCCAGAATGTGTGTGTGTGTGGGGGGGGGGTTCTTAGCTAGTGTGTCCTCGTTTCACCACTGTAGGTGGAGGTAGCAGGAGCCGGCTGTAGAATCTGGCCCCGACCATGTGGAGCAGGAGCGACTCCAGCGTGTGGCTGGACAGCTACACCCTGCTGGTGCAACAGACCATTCTGTGCCACCAGGTGGGCAAGTGCACCACCGGTTGGATGCCTGCCCACTTGCCCATGCGGGGAAGAGTCATCTGGGGCAGCTGCATGATTGGGGCTTGCTCGGCTAGTTTTTAAGTTGATAGTTTTGTATGGCCTGCGAATGATGTTATAAATATCCAAATAGCCCTTGGCAGAAAAAAGGTTCCTTGCCCCTGGTCTAGTTGGTGCTCTTGAGTCCTAGTAAGGTTTTAGGGTTTCTGTAGCATCTTCCCCTTTGAAGTTCAGTTCGAGCAGGCTTGTTTTGCAGAATAGCTAGTCGGAACTGGACAGTATGAAATGTCCGATACTGGCTGAACAGCCAGAACCACAATTGAGGTTATTTAATTAACATGACTTCACAATTTTGTATTTATGAAATACAGGCAAAGTGCACTCATTGGACAGAAAATATTTAAAGGCGGGAATGCTCCTCAGAGGGCAGAGCAATGGAGACAAAAGCCATTTATGCCTGGGAGGTTCTGCCTTGGATTTGCCACTTTCTAGATGCACATTTTCCCCATCCACATTCTCTCTCTTTTTTTTTTTATAAATTTGTATTCGTTTTTATAATATATAAAAAAGAAACAATGGAAAAAAATACAAAAATAAAAATAACAAAAATACAAAAATAAAAATAACAAAAATACAAAATGCAAGAGTACATACAATTATTTTAACTATTTTGAATATTACAAGAATTTAAAGTACTGTTAATACCCACCACCCACCCTAATACATGTATCCCACCACCAGTATTTGACCCGGAGAAGTGTTTGAACAGTATTAAAATTATTGATTATTAATATATAAAAATATATTTAAAATAATACTATGTGTGTGTGTGTGTGTATATAATATAACAATATATATATATAAATATATAACAAAACAAAATATATAACTATATATAAAAAAATTACAATATCTCTAACTCATTAACTATTTTAGTAAAATTCATTTTCGCCAAAAATCAACAACCAGCCCCCCATGCAGAGTTTTGAGAATTCAGATGGGGGAAATGTGCATCTAGAAAGCAGCAAATCCAAGGCAGAACCTCCCATGCCTAAATGGCTAAAAAGACTCCACACGTGCTCTTCCTTATATCTAACACAAGAGGGCTGAGACTTTCCCTTTCTTTAAAGGAAGCTTTAAAATCCAGGAAATGCACCGACACAAATGTCCCTGCGGCGGACTAGAGCCGCTTCCCCGGCCCCCTCCTCCCCGCACACAAGCACGCCGAGGAGGCGGGGCCGGGCCGTTGCCTAGCAACAGCGCAACGCAAGCCCGGGAGAACCGCGCACGCGCGCTGGGTCCCTCAGCCGTACGTCTGACCCGTACGGAACCAAGCTTCCGGTTTCCCTCACCTTGAATCTATATCCGGCGGGTTCTTGAGCACGGTCGGAAGAGCGGTGGGTTGATGCGGCTACCGGGGCTCGTAGTCTGCCGGTCCTCTTCTTCGTTCCCCGTGACGTTCCCAGTGCGCCAGCCGTGGCCGTAGGTTTAAGTGCCTGGCTGCAAAAAGCACGCAGGAGGGGAAGGAGGGGGGGGGCGCCTTCTCCTGTCCGACCGGCGCTGTCGCAGTTTTATGACGCGTTGTTACCACTTCCGGTCTCGAGCCTCGGTAAGGAAGAGAGACCTCGACGGAGGAGGTTTCGTCCCGCTGGTATTTTGGTTTCTCCTCCGTGCGGTGGCTCTTGTTAAGTGTTTCCAAGTACAGACTTGGCGCAGCTCAAACGGTATAATACACTTTTAATATGTAACAGGTAGACAATCTGATTGATTTTTGTATTTTTACAATTATATATTTTATTTTACTGGATTAATATTCATGCTTGTTATGTGATATTGTATTCGACTTAAGTTTATTTTCCATTGACTTTGCTATATTGTTTTTGTATATTAAACGGTTTTTACCCTTCCCTTTTTTTCCTTTCTGTATCCCCTTAATTATAAAAATAAACCTTAAAAAAAAAGAAAAAAGACCTCGACGGAAGAGGTTTCATCCCGCTGATATGTTGGCTTCTCCTTCGTGCGGTGGCTATTTTAAGTGTTTCCAAGTACAGACTTGGCGCAGCTCAGTCCTGTCTCCTCAGTCCGATCGGAAGCAGAAATTACATTAGGATAGGTGCTGAGGCATTCCCCCTTGGCTCGCTTACTTTGAATTCAACGGTTCAAGGGCCGGGCGGGTATTTTTTAAAAAAGGTTTTCAAACCAATCATGCTTTAAATAATTTAGCAAATTCCTTTTACGCACTAAATGTTATCAAGCTTCCGTAAACTCATCATTTCGCAGTTTTCCTTCTGAATGTTTAATGCATGCGGTAGACCTTGTATTTAATACAGGGGTGGGGAACGTCAGGCCCGGGGGCCGTTTAAGGCCCACGAAATCATTTAGTCTGGCCCTTCGTGGGTCCTGGCAGATCTCTAGCTCAGAAGGCTCTGGCGATCCGCCCCCTCCCGCGGGCAGGAATAGCCTCCATTCAAGGCAGATGTGAGTTTGTTTTGCCAAGAAAAGGAACCTTTTTTCCCCCTTGCAGAAGAGTCGTTAGCGATGGAGCTGCTAGGACTGCCCAAGAAACTTTTAAGGGTGTTAACCCTTTCCCACCCGGGCCATTGAGAAACGTATTGGTTGGCTAATTTTTAAGTTGATAATTTTGTATGGCCCATGAATGATGTTATAAATATCCAAATGGCACTTGGCAGAAAAAAGGTTGCCCACCCCTGATTTAATATAACCTCGTGTACGACTAGCCCTGACCTGGATGGCCCAGGCTAGCCTGCTCTCGCCAGATCTCAGAAGCTAAGCAGAGTCAGCCCTGGTTAGTATTTGGATGGGAGACCACCAAGGAATACCAGGGTTGCTGTGCAGAGGAAGGCGCTGGCAACCACCTCTGTTAGTCTCTTGCCATGAAAACCCCCAAAAGGGGTCGCCATAAGTCGGCTGCTACTTGACGGCACTGTACACACACAGTGTACGACTTGTGCTAAATTGGTATTTCTAACTTTTGTACAGCGCCTTTTAAGAATATCTTTTAATAAAATCTCAACCCGGACCTGTAGTGTAGTCATAAAATAGACAGGAATAGAACTTTAACTATACAGATGAGACACCCCCCACTAAAGACTCCAAATCAAGAACCGCTCTTAAATGTGAGAATGTTATCTTAAATTGGTGTACTCAATGCTGTCCTGTGAAGTTCACTGGATTTTTTGAAATGAAAATCAAGAAGCTATACTGTCCAAAATTAACCTGAAGAATTTAACAAATGCTGGGGATTTACAGTGGCAATGTTCTACATTGGGAACAAAAATACTGTATTTATATCCAATCACCCTTTTTCAAAAGAACCTGATGACTAACAAAATGTCACTGAAAGCAGGCCCAAAGAAGGGGCCTTGCAGTATCTTACTCCTTCTGAAGAGTAGTTAGAGACTGATGGACACACGCGTAGTAGTTGGTGAGTCAGGTTGATGAAAGGAGCCTTGTTCGTTACCCCTCTATCTGTGTTATGGCTTCTGATGGAAGAGAAGCCAGGTGATAGTTGGGATAAGTAGACTTATGGAAACGGCTGGACTCTGAATTCTGCAGGACTGATTTTTCAGCAAACATGCATGGGTGAGATCTGGGTGTCATCCTATCGTTGGTATCTAAAATTAAATCCTGCTAGCCTCGTTGACAGAACGCTTATTAAACCTTCTTAAGAGTTGGCTGTAAATAATTTAGGCTGTGTAGATGTATGTGTGTGTAAAGTGCCGTCAAGTCTCAGCCGACCTATGGTGACCCCTTTTGGGGTTTTCATGGCAAGAGACTAACAGAGGTGGTTTGCCAGTGCCTTCCTCTGCACAGCAACCCTGGTATTCCTTGGTGGTCTCCCATCCAAATACTAACCAGGGCCGACCCTGCTTAGCTTCTGAGATCTGACGAGATCAGGCTAGCCTGGGCCATCCAGGTCAGGGTGGCTGTGTAGATACATTGGTTTAAATGACATTACAATTTAAATTTTGTCATCTTATTCTTGAGATATTGTGGTAAGTGTGCATTAGGATTTCAACCTAATAATGAATTCCATTGACCTCAGTGAGACTTCCTGGTAAGTAAACATGCATAGGATTGAGTTACATGAGTAGCCTAAGTACATGTGCTGTTTTACTTGGGCTGTGACTCAGTGGTAGAGCATCTGCTTGGCATGCAGAAGGTCCCAGGTTCACTCCCCGGCATCTCCAGTTAAAGGGACTAGGCAAGTAGATGATGTGAAAGACCTCTGCCTGAGACCCTGGAGAGCCGCTGCTGGTCTGAGTAGGCAATACTGACTTTGATGGACCAAGAGTCTTAATTCAGTATGAGGATACAAGGGCACTGACCACAGTATAAGCTTCATGTGTATTTACCAAGGAAGTCTCACTGAATTTAGTTGGACATTTCCAAGTAGCATGTTTAGGAGGGATGAATCACCTTATGGAATTCCTCGAGTGGCTCAAAAATGATAACTTGTTTTTATCTTTCAGTATTATTAACTAATGTCAGCACCGTTAATGAAGGAAAGGGAAGCATGCTGGGAAGCACGGGATACGTTCTGGAAGTGCTTAGATGAAAATATGGAAGATACATCCAAGTGTGAAAAGTTTAGGTGCTCTTTTGAAAGTTTATGTCCACAGCAGTGGGTAAGTGAAACTGGCAATATAAACATGTACAAACTGGTCAGGATACAAAGGCACTGATTGTACTTGTCACTGTTAGTCTCCCAGAGGCAATAACCAAAGTTACATAGCATTGTAGTTGCCCCACTCTTTTGGTATCCCAGACTTCAATTTTATCCTTTTCTTTACTGAACCTTTTTTCTGACCAATGAGATAAATGTAGATGGTGCTGTTCTACTTACCAGATACTAAAGCGATACAAAATCAAACAGTTCTTTAGATTATTCTTTATATTGTTCTGGCTAATGCTGTAAAAATGAATTCATTTAAAAAGTTCCACTAAAGTCATGTGTTCTTGGATAACATTAAGGTTACTTATAACATATAAATTGGTATTTAGTAGGTGTCATCAGTATTATATACATTTACTGTTTTTTTTCCTTTTCGAAAACATTGGGAAAATGATATTCTATACAGGTGCCAGGGCATTAACAGGCTGGTTGAGAGCTAATAAGCTAAAGCCACTTAAGGCAGGTATAGTTAGTCAGTTGTCTACGTTATCAAGAATTGGGGAGGCAGCCTTTTATATATGGGGTTGCACTCCCCTTGAAAGAACAAGTTTGCAGTCTGGAGGTGCTGTTAGATCTGTCTCTGCCACTGGGCATTTGTATCTCCTCTGTGGCATGTCACACTTCTGGCTAGGTTTGGTTGGCTAACTAGCCAACTCTTCCTTGAAAAAAGTGATTTGGCCAGTTATCTATGCTCTAGTTACATTCAGGGGTGCATCCACATATAGCTGGATATGTGCTGTCATTGCACTACAGCAGTCATTTGCAACCTGGTTTTCTTGTGTGGACTAAACAATCCAGTTGTGAATTATTGCTATAGCACACCAGTAGCACAATATCCAACAATGTGTGTGGGCCCGAGTTCAGCTAGTTCAGTTAATTTATTTACAGTCATTTGCCCAGCAGATAAACATTGATTCAGCTAGTTCAAATGCAGTAAGATTACTAATGTAGCACAAATTAGACCACATGCCTCACCTGTGCTAGCGCATTTGCATTGAACTGAACCCAGAAGCAAGTTGGTAGCCAGAGTGGTGGCTAGCATCTTTAAAACTCTACATAGTCTGGCACTAGGGAGTTGAAAGTACTGGCTGCTACTGTATGAACTTCCCCGATTAGTGTGGTCATCATCTGAAGCCCTGCTTCATGTGCTGCCAGAATCAGGCAGAGATTTTTCTGTTGTGGTATCTCAGTTAAGGATCACCTTTCCCTACAGACATCTTGCTGGTGTTGAGTGAGTGCGGTCCTGGTGCCAGCTAAAGATACAAGCATGAAAACACATATTTAACAATTAAAACAATGTAAACAGTCTTCATTGAGCTGAGTACTGTTGTTGGTGAGAGTAGATACATGTGATTGAATAGTTACACTTAAATTTGAATTGCTGTAACAAGTATTCAGTAGCTCTGAGTTTTGTAACACTGTAATTTAACTGTATCAATCTGGTATCCTAACCAAGTTATTTTTGTTCAAAACAGGTTAAATACTTCAATAGAAGAAGAGAGTATTTAAGATACAAAGCTAAACTAGAAGGAGGAGAATTTCTGCCTTCAGAGAATCCTCAGAAGTCATAGCTACTTAGTCTCTTTTCTGGTTACTTCAGCCATAAAAATGTTTGCAGAAAAAAAAAGTACTGGTGTGCCACCAGCCTCTTTTGAATTAAGAGATGAACCAATCATGTGATGGCTAGAATGTTGATGTGTTGCCTGCTCTGGTGAGGAGAGTACTGCCTTGTAAATAAAACTAAAGATATAATTATTTCTAGATCTGGTGTCAGTCTCCCTCATTCATTCTTTGTAGGGTAGGAAGAAGGGTGACCACCTGTCGTTACAACTTGTGAGGGCTTCTACTCCCATTAAATAAGAACAGAAACACTGTCCAACTTTAAGGACGATGTACTCGTTGGTTTCAGGTAGCCGGCTCAAGGTTGACTCAGCCTTCCATCCTTCCGAGGTCGGTGAAATGAGTACCCAGCTTGCTGGGGGTAAAGGGAAGATGACTGGGGAAGGCACTGGCAAACCACCCCGCAAACAAAGTCTGCCTTGGAAACGTCGGGATGTGACGTCACCCCATGGGTCAGGAATGACCCGGTGCTTGCACAGGGGACCTTTACCTTTACTCACCTCTACTCTTTTTTAGGATACACTTGCAAAAATAATTCCACGCGACTTTCCTCCTTCCCTATAGAACTTAAAACACTCTCACATCAATTACTGAGCAACAGTCTATTTCATGGCAATTTCACATATGCCAAAGCAAACCAAGATTGAGCTTCTTCTTACAGCTCCCCTTGTTTTTCCTGTTGGCTTTGCAACCCACCTGTGAAAGATTGGTCACACACTTTGGGGCCCTGACCCTCAGTTTGAGGACCTCTGACCTAGAGACCACAGCACCTGGCCATTACCCTGTCTCTGGTGTTAATGTTTTGGAAATGGGAGGGGGGGGAGATTAGGCAAAGAGGAAAGAAGAAAACATTCTCTGCTAGAATGTAAGCTACTTTGAGTGCATTACAGTCAACAAGATAAGCTTACATTAATATCCCTCTGGAATCTGCACCAAGACATTCTCATGTACCCCAAAAGCATTTATTATCAGTAAACAATTTTAATACAGTGATGGTTTAAGGCATTTAATATTTTTAAAAAGACACATGCAAAAAATATAATCCTTCCGTTGTCTGGCATCTGTAATTGCTCCTTGGATTTTATAGCACCATCAAAGCAGCAGTTCTAGTGTACCTTGTTGATTTATCTCTGTACTTTCTGCCTGATGATCTGTTGCCTTGTATATTCCCAAATCAGCAGAGCTCCACTTACGTGGACATTAAGTGACCGAATAACTCCTTGCTGAGGGATTTCTACACAAACATCCAGTTGCTGAATCAGATTTGCAGGAATTCCCTCATGCTCATTTCTGATGGTAAAACACAAACATTCAGATTTAGAGAATACAGAGCCATAGCATTAGAACGACGATTTTGTTTCAGAACTTTCCTTTTGAGGACAGCATTGCAGTGGGGCAAATTCCTAGTCCTGTTTCTTTGTTCTGGTTAACAGAATCCAAAGAATACCTTCCCTGTTCAGCTTTGGAAAATGAGTGCTTAGAACCCCTGAAACCTTACACCACTGGGCAGAGAGGTTTTTAAAGAAATCTTTTATGCTTTCAGCACTAGGTGATCTTAACAGTATAACTATTTTAATTTAATGCAGTGATGTCCTTATGGATTCAAAATGGCAATGCTTACCTGTGTGCTACTGCTATATTGGTTTTATGGAAGAATATAAGGTACCCCAATGCCCAGAGAGCTAAATGGAAAGGAAGAAGGCCGTTTTGTGTCATGGCAAATGTCTCATGGGAAGTGGTAATTAACAGATAAATGTTAAGGGTCAGATCTTAGAGGTTTGTAAACAACCCTGCTAGGTCAAAAGCTTACCAACAGGCATCTTACATTAGAGTAAACTGTAAACTGATGTGTTAACAGAAAGAAAGAAATGTTTGTTTTAAAATATGAGCTTGTAATATCCCTGGTGCCGCAGGAGGAGGCCTTCACTTGGTCCTCCATTTATGGGTTTGGAACTGCACAAAGCACAAACCAGGGAGGGAATTACTATGTCAGTTACATTTTGTCTACCATCTCTACCACCCCTTCCACAACTAACACGGTACAGAGATCTCTGAAACTGTTCCTGCCTTAGCCCCCTGAATGCTGCATTGAATGCTATTGTATCAAATAAGCTGTAAGAACATAAGAAAAGCCATGCTGGACCAGACCAAGGCCCATCAAGTCCAGCAGTCTGTTCACACAGTGGCCAACGAGGTGCCTCTAGGAAGCCCACAAACAAGACGACTGCAGCAGAATAAAGTTCCTTACAATAAAGTAAGCATATTAATTTTGCAAAGGTAAAGAGGCTCCATGTATAAGGGGCCACTGACATCTTTCAGGCACTTTTTACAGGTGAAAGGGAGCAGGCAAATAGTGTGGAACTCGCTTTCTCCAGATAAGGCCACAGGAGATGGGTTGGGGGCTGTTATACAAAAAGAACCAACATCTATCAGAGAAAGATTAGCAAAACAAATCTGAATGTGGGGGGATGGGGGGAAGAATCTGGTTTTGCTTACCCCAGCAACAGCAGGGATTTCTCTGGAAAGCAATACTCTGTTAGATCACAACTTTTAGCTGTTTGTTCCACACCTATAATAGTGTATCCTTCAGTTTTCTTCTGATCCAAATAATCAATGAGCTGAAATGGCTTTACCTGCACATTAAAAAAAAAATCCCAGCAAGATCTGTATTATAAAATCCTTTAACATATTATAAAAATAGTTGAATCTGTCACACCATCTAAAAGCTAATGTTATGTGTACTGAAATTATTCTTGGTAAGGCTGATCAAGATATACCACTTGTACAAATCATGTTCTGTTCAACATCCCATTTCCAGCAGTAACCAGCCAGATGCCTTTGGGAAGCTCACAAACAAGCTATGAAGAAAATGGCCATCTTCTCACTGTTTGCCACCCAGATATTCAGAGGCAGGATGGAAGATAAAATGCGGTAGATGGTCATAATAGTTATATAAAGAAAAATAACAAAGACCTATTCTTCATGAGTTTGTCTAATCCTGTCTCCAGAGCCATCTAAGCAAGAAGTAATCATTATATGTTGAACACAGCTCAGTGGATGAGACTCCAGCTGCTATTTCAATAGGACTTGAAAAAAATGCAATTTCAGGGGTACACTGAGTTTTATACATGTAAATTATAGATCTCATGAATATGTGGATATTTACACAGAGTACATTATCTTTACGGAACTTGACTTGGAAATACAGGTTGAGTATCCCATATCCAAAATGCTCCAAAATCTAAAAAGTCTAGTGTGATAGTGACAGACACCTTTGCTTTCTGATGGTTCAATGAACAATAACTCTGTTTCATGCATAAAATTATTAAAAAATATTGTGTAAAATTACCTTCAGGCTGTGTGTAGAAAGTGTATATAAAACATAAATGAATTTCATGTTTAGACTTGAGTCCCATCCCCAAGGTATCTCATTATATATATGCAAATATTCCAAAATCCAAAATAATCCCAAATCTGAAACACTTCTGGTTCCAAGCATTTCGGAAAAGGGATACTCATCCTGTAAAAGCCCACAGTATCCTATGTTATACCTTCTAAGATATACTGTTACAAATTTTTTAGTTTTATAATGAGGGGGAGAACTGGGACACAGTGAAATCACTGAGATGCAATGGTGTTCAACTACCTGAACAAAGCACCACCCTGCAAACAGGTAAAATCAGCAACTGGGCAGTTCATGAACATTCTCTGTGGTGGCGCCACCATTATGGAATGGTCTGCCTGAGGCTATTAGGAAGGCCCCAACACAACTGTTCGGGGGGGGGGGGATTTTTGTCAAAGGAGCAAAGCTACAGTCTAATGGTTCAGCTAAGGAGGTGATTTATTAGGAATAAAGTCCCACACTGTCTTGTTGCCTTAAACAGATGTGGTGCTCTTGTTTTTTCCCCATTCTACAATCCCGGCCCAACTGCATTATTTTATTTTACTAGGAATCTTTGCTGTTAGATTCAAATATTGCCATATTTTATAATCCATTTACTGATTGATTAAAAAAAAACACTTTTCAGTCTTACTTGTAATACACCTTAGCCCTGACCTGGATAGCCAGGCTAGCCCGATCTTGTCAGATCTCAAAAGCTAAGCAGCATCAGCCCTCGTTACTATTTGGATGGGAGAACACCAAGGAAGTCGAGGGTTGCTACACAGAGGCAGGCAATGGCAAACCACCTCTGAAGTTCTCTTGCCTTAAAAGCCCTATGGGGTTGCCGAAAGTCAACTGTGACTTGATAGCACTTTACACACAAAATACACAATAATAAACAACTTTGGTTGCAGTGGCTCTGGTTCACAACAAGGTGCTACAACATTAGCAAACCGATGCATAAATTCTGGATAATAATGTGAAGTTTGTAATGCCACTTCATGAGGACCAAAGTCTGAGTTCTGCATAGCAATTATACCCACGTGGTACAGAAATAAGATTTTTTACCCACCTCAAGAAGGGAAAGCCACTGTTCTGCAGACACACTGAGATACTGAAACTGTTTGTCATTTATGTAATGGAGGCTGCCAACAATTAGAGATGACACCCCAAATATTTCACATGTACGACACAAGCCTACAAATAAAGAAAGCATTTTCAACTACAAATCTATTTCACCAATGGAATACTGCACTTTGATACTGTGGAAGGGAGGGAAGAAGAGATTCAAAGCAGGCTCACACATAAGCTATTAGGTTATAGACAAGCACCAAAGCAGCAAGCTCTAATTTCCACTTTATTAATCTTTAAGATCTTAAACTAAGTACACACATTTTGCAACACAGTCCTGCAACTATTTCATTACTCCACGCAACTATACTAATTTGTAGTAATTAGCATAACAGGAGAGAAGGAAAAGGAAATATGCTTCCCTTCTGTGTTCCAGCTTGATCATTAAAAAAGAACCTATTTCCATCTGAAATCCTTAAAACATTTCTAGGATAAATACAAAAAATAGACTTGTTAGTTTTTTAATTATAAAACTTTAAATATGCTACTGGTTTAAAACAATTAAGCTTACCTCCCAGATTGGTGGGTTTATCAATGAGTGAAGCCACTACAACCAGTCCACTGTTTGATTTACCCAGTTTAGTAGCCCGATCTTGAAATACAAGCTCCAGATCAGAAGTGCTGTTCTTCCAAGGAATAATCTTTTTTTGAACATCTGTCCATTGCCTTTGATTATCTGGCTCAGCTGATTTCAAACCTGGGATAAAAATCAAATTAAAAATTCTATATTGTGTGCTGATTTTGGTCCTGTTATGAGAGAAGAGAGCTAGAAACATTTTAAATAAAATAACTATTTGAAGTCAACAAATAATTTGAATATATTTGGGATATTTAGGACAAGTCCTTAATAGTTGGTAGCTAACACTAGCTAAGATCAAAATTAGTCTGCTTATAGTTTACCTATATCTTGCTGAGACCAGTCGTCGGGCTTTAGATCAAGGAGGTCAGTATGAGAAGAGGTGCACGGAAATGTTGCACTCAAAGGAATGTCTGTGAATGCAGTAAATTTGCTGAGAGGTATCCATTCTTCTTCAGCAATTTCTGAAAGACGTGGTAGGGTGTAAAATATTGTCTGCAAAAAATAAGATTTTAAAAAATTTCACCTATATTAAAAATGCACCTCTCTTCTTCCCTCTCCCACAGAGCGTGAAGGAATCCTGGTTTAAAACTAACTCCACCTACTCAGGATGTACAAATGCTAGTGAGCTGCTTAGCCAGAGTTCATCCCACCCCTACCCCCAGGAATCTAAGCCTGGATTCAACTGCTTGGCAAGCGGGGGAGAACGCTAGTTAAGCACCTGTATTCATATGTTATGGGTAATGGCGGTGAAAGGAGAACTGAGGGAAGGAGGTCTTGCCCCTCCTCTGTTACATGACTGTTTGGGCGGGAAAATGCCTGCTCTTGGTGCGAGACAGAGGGGAGGGGGAGCGCTCCAAGTGCTCTGAAGCTTCTAGAAGTTTGGAAATCTTTCCTCTGTGGCCAGCCTGCGCCTGCACAGTCCCATGTGGGACTGCACTGAACACACGACAATGAATGGGAATTGGTTTTAAACCAGGATTCCTTCAAGATGAGGGATTCACCCAGAGCCCGGCCACAAGTTGGCTTTGTGCACACTCCATCAGCTTGGCTAAATGAATGAATGCAGCCAGTGATTGGTCCAAGAGAACTTCATTGCTGAGCAGGGATTTCAAAGTCTCCCTGCACCAAGTACTGCTCACTATCATGTCCATCACACCGGCTCTTTTGAAAAATCAAGGAACAGGTGGCAAATCTAGAAGGAGCATTTTTTTTAAACACATCTGCATATTTACCTCAAGACTGTAATCCTTAAGTGGGTGGAATTTTTCAAAAAAGAAGTGCTTCTGGATGCGCTGCCAATTCTTTTTAGCATTCCTGCAAATGGGGGGAAAATGGAAATAAGATGCCTGACTTCTAAACTGTGATTTGTCATGGTTTCTAAATAGTAAGAGCAAAACAGTGATAGAAAAAGTACACAATGAGACTGCAAATGAAGAGATTTTTTACTTGTGAAGGGGACCCTACTATAGGAAGAGCTCCCATACAGTGTCAATAGAGGGACATTATCAACACAAGTTTGGGATTTCTCCAATGAACTGAATAAAAAGGCTCATTTGAGCAATGCAGATCAGTGAATCTGACCATGTCATATGACTGCAAGGCTCCAGTCTCTTATATTATTGGCTTTGCTTTTGGACCAATATGGCTATAAACAACTTGTCTACTTGTGTGATACCTGAATTCAGCTGATGAGAGGTTGGAGACATCTGGAAGCAAATGGAATTAGCAAGAATGGGTGAGTATAAAAATGGAACATGGGGCAATGACGACCTAATTTGGCTTTACTTGACTATACAGAACTCATAACATTGTATATTCTTCTCATAAATACAATTACTTTCTATCGCTCTGCGAAAAGACTCTTACTGGATAAAGCGGAGAACAGATACTTTGAAGAAGAGTTGGTTTTTATATGCCGACTTCCTCTACCACTTCAGGGAGAATCAAACCGGCTTACAATCACTTTCCCTTCCCCTCCCCACAACAGACACCCTGTGAACTAGGTAGGACTGAAAGAGTGTGACTAGCCCAAGGTCACCCAGCTGGCTTCATGTGTAGGAGTGGGGAATCAAACCTGGTTCTCCAGATCAGAGTCCACCACTCCAAACCACCGCTCTTAACCACTACACCATGATGGTGATTTGTTGGAGATTGGTTGCTATGGAGTCAAACTGTTTTATTGCCTTTTACTTTTATTTATTTACATTATAGTCCGCCTTTCTCATTGAGACTCAAGGAAGCCCCTGGCCTACAGAAATTCACATTGTTATCTTTGTTGCCTGCCAGAATATCCACCATGCACTGGCATGAGGAAGTCTTTACATCAGCATCTAAAGAATATAATTTAAATCTGCTATCCTCCTCTTATTTTGTAACATTTGGCCTGACGAAGAGTTCTGAAGAACTTGAAAGCTTGCACACTGATATGTATCGCTGGGTTAAAAAAGGTAAAGGTAGTCCCCTGTGCAAGCACCGGGTCATTCCTGACCCATGGGGTGAGGTCACATCCCGACGTTTCCTAGGCAGACTTTGTTTACGGGGTGGTTTGCCAGTGCCTTCCTCAGTTGTCTTCCCTTTACCCCCAGCAAGCTGGGTACTCATTGCTGGGTTGGTCCTAACAAAATGTATTATATGGATTGTGTCTTCATATTTTGCTTTTGACCAACATGCCTATAAACAGATTGTCTACTTGCAAGATGAGACAAGGCAGAAAAGTTTACTTCCAAGAACACTGCTTGTGCAAAACAGAATCAAAGCCATTACCAGAAGTCTAGCCCTTCACTCAACATTTCCCCAGAAGAGAAGTCATTCAAAACAAACCACCTCACTGTCTTACACGGGGGGGAAAACACTGCTCCCCTTTAAGCTTCTCCCTGTTCCTGCATGGCCCAAGCAACCACCTTCCCATCATATCCATCCAGAGTAAGATGGAAGAGCCCTCTTCAAGTAAGTGGAATGCAGGTCTGTTCACTGACATTCAAGATGTAGTTGGCATACTGCTCTCTCTTTCTACTGCACATGCCAAGAATCGTTTTTACAAAAGAGCCACATTTTCATTAAGAATTTCACTTTCTCGCTTGATACTCAACTTGGCTCTCTTCTGAATGTTCTGACTTAATCAGAACAACCTCGCAACCATACAAACAACTAAATATTTCTTGAGTTGATACAACTCACCCAAAAGTGGTCTTTGCATTTCATTAGATTTATTATAATAAGCAAAGCAAAGAAAAAGAGCACAACATAAAAAATGTACTAACCCTGTTCCATGCATTCTTTCTGCTTGATGGAGACTGCTTTCAATGACTGGAGTTAAAGTCTCAAAATCATCCATACACAACTCTTTGCACATTCCCCAGATTTTCTTAAGCGCAATTAAAGCATAAAGTCGAACGCTGAAATTGTGATGGAAACACCACTGCAGAACAACAACTAGGGCTTTCTTCAAAATTGGTGTCTAGAGAAAAAAGCATTCTTTATAGTTCACAACTGAGAATCTTTGCACAGCAATGAAATCATATAAATATTATTCATCCAATTCCTAAATAAAGAGACATTTTATTCTTGGCACTGAATGATGTGTAAAACTCAAGTGCATTAAGGAATTGTATATCCAGAGTTCAGATTTATTTTTCCAAATTATATTCACACACTTTCCAATTTATATTATAACATTTCTCTACAACAGTCTTTGACTTGATACTGCAGGGTTGTAACACAAAAAGCCTGTTCAAAAACACTTAGATTCCATGGAAAAGTTCCACAGGATTTTTCTAAAATCCCCTATACTTGATCTGGTTTTCAAGAAGAAGCACTTACCTTCTCAGAGGTACTCTGAAGAATTGTATCCAAGTGTGACAGCACTGATAAAAATGTACAAATGCTAGTTTTAAGCCAGTCTTCCTCCTGAAAAATAAGTGTATATATCAGTACTAAGATTTCTCAATGCATGCAGTTCAGTAATATTTTTTATGAAAAATATAAAAATATACTCAGAATATAGAAAAGAAGCTAATAGTTGAAATGTAATTTCAAAGTAAGTTCCAAATATAATATGATAATCTATATGTTAATTAATTATATATCTATATAAGTAATTTTTTCTCTACTAGACTTGACATCATCAGACTTTACTACTACAAAACTGTGTGGCCATCTTGGAAAACTGTTGGAGGCCAAATCTAGTGGCAGCTCATCTCCTGAGGGGGATGGACCCAAAAAGATCACATAGTGCTCTGGGGTCTACATTGGCTTCCTTTAGAGCACAGTTCATTATGCTGACCCTGACCTGACATAACTTATGAATGTTCTGGGTGTACATTAGGGCATAAACCCACTAGAGCATATCTCCTGCCACGATAATCTTGGGAACTCAAGATATTTCTCAATGCTCTTTTACAATACCACATTGCTCAAATGGCAAGGATACAGAGAGGCACTTCTCAGTGGCTGTCTCATATGCTCCAAACTCTTCTTACCTGCAAGCCTCCTAAAAGCAGAACATGAGCATTTTCCAGGAGCCATGCTTGGACTGACAATCGATAGCTGGATGTCAGGCCAGTATCACATTTATTCCATGTCATTTTTCATTTTCTAGCTGGGAAGATGTTATCTACTTCAGCCTTCAAGAAGGCAGAATACTCATTTAAGTCAGTCAGTGCTTTTCTTAGCGTTCTGAAAACGTATTAGAAATCATGTGGAATCTATGTTCCTATGTATTCAATGTAATAATCCTTTGGAACTTATCTTCTTTTGTTAAGTTCTAGTGGCATGCTAAACACTGGACAGAACACAAGGTTTACATCAAACCAGACAGTGATAGAGGAAAAGGGCAGAAGCTGGGAAGACAAAAAGAAGTAGAGGGAAGTGGAGACTTAGGCTTTTCTGGACAATTTGACAGCAGCATGACAAAAAGCACAGAAATGGGAACAGAGAGGAATGTAAGTGAAGATGATGAAACAAGAGGTGGAAAATACTAGGAAATTAGCACTAGAACATTGGTAGTGGTATTAAGCATGAAAGGAAGCCAGCGCAGAACCTTAAGTAAATTAGTGATACTGTATATTACTACAAATATTCTGAGTGCACAAGAGCACATGGGAGGTACAGAAACCAGAATCAATACAGCTAAATTATTTGAGAACTCAATTAACCCAATGATCTTGGAAGGGATTTATGAGTGAACAAAAACATATTTTATAGGATAATATATCACATTTGCATTCAAAATATGCACTGAACTGAGCTTCTAAATTCTTACATAGTTAAAGCAATCCCAAAATTTCTGGAGAAAATGAGGAAACTTGTGTAGAATCCAGATGATGCTCCACTCTATTAAATACTTTATAGATGCTTGATTGTTGCTATAGCCAGCCTGAAGAATCCTATCAACAGTCCTTGTCAAAATGTCCTAAATAAAACGGCAGGTGTAAATTAGAAGAAGAAAAGTTGGTTTTTATATGCCGACGTTTTCTACCACTTAAAGAAGAATCAAACCGGCTTACAATCACCTCCCCTTCCCCTCCCCACAACAGACACCCTGTGAGGTGGGTGGGGCTAAGAGTGACTTGCCCAAGGTCACCCAGCTGACTTCATGTGTAGGAGTGGGGAAACAAATCCAGTTCACCAGATTAGCCTCCACCGCTCATATGGAGGAGTGGGGAATCAAACCCAGTTCTCCAGATCAAAGTCCACCGCTCCAAGCCACCACTCTTAACCACTACACCACGCTAGTGTAAATAAAATTGTACTTTGCAGATACATCATTTTATACACACACACTTAGAATTCATCCACCTTTTTCAAGATGTTTCTTTCTTAATAATTCAGTGAGTACAAAGCCAAAGTATTACCATCCTGCCCATGTGAGGTAGATGTAAATATAAAATTTCCTCTCCAGATAATGTGTTTTCATTTTATGCTACAGCAAAATATAAACACATCAGAGCAAACTGTGGTGGAATAGCTACTGATTGATTTCTACATGAAGGGAACATGTTCAAATATCTGCTCTGTGATAACGTTTCTGCTGGAGTAACACAAGTCAAAAGTAATGAGCAGACGTTCTATGTACAATAATACCTCATGAAGTTTTGGTAAAAGGACAAGCAGCGTCTGCCATAGTCGATTTTTAGCTCTGTGTTGTAAGGAGTTCACATAATAGCGAGTTTTTGATTTGGACATCAGTTCACCCTGTGGAGAATATAAACACAGATATAGTCCATAGGATTGCTGCAACTTTGGTCGAACAATACCCTCTTCTGTACCAACATACTGATGACACAGTACACAAGCGTTTGAAACAATCCTTCAGCAGATGACGGTCATGTAAACATTATTTTAAACTAATCTTTATGGCAAGCTGGAGCGAAGACTGGTTTGACAATAAAACCAGTAGCTGAACTGTTCATCTCTGAAAATGAGGAAGTGTAATGGCTCTAGCACAGGGGCCTCCAACCTTTTTCAGCATGCAGGCACCTCTGAAATATTAGGAATGGTGAGTGCCATCGCAAAATGGCTGCCATAGAAGGCAGAGCCAGATCCTAAATGGCTGCCTTAGGAGGTCGAGCCAAACAGAGTACCTCCCTGCTCACACCTCCTGGGAAGAAGCAAATCTTGTAGGGGGGTATGAAACCACATACTGACTAAAGAAAGCACAGGTGCTTACCAGTTCTCCTTATTCTACTGTGGAAAACCTTTTCATTTGAAAAAGGGAAGCCAATAACAGACCCTGCCTTACAATGGTCCCACCCACTTTCTGAAAAGCTCAATGGGTGCCAATGGAAGTTCTGGCGAGCAACATGGCACCCAGGGGCACCATGCTGGAGAACTCTGCTCTAGATTTACCATTTTCTAGCTTCTTTGTATTACGAACTCCAGTTATTACAAAATAATCTAAGAAATAAAGGGCACCCCACCCCCAAAAGCCAGGCATGCAACTGCCAAGTGAGTGGGACTATCAGGCTCCCACTGTCAGTTTGGGACAACTGAAAAAGAGGAGATCCAATAAAGAGGGGTGAGTTGGGTAGCCTGTGGCCAAAGTAAAGCTTAGATGTATAGTACTCACAATGCACCACAAATAAGTCTTACTTTATCAAGTAGATTCATGAAAAAATCTTCTATAAACTTCTTGTGCAATGTATTTGTTTCATCTAGCAAGCAAAGGAATTTGATGGCACAAACTCTCACAAAATGGTCATCTCTGTTTGTACTGTAATACATTATAATACTTGTATATCAGAATCCATTAGTTAAGTTTTCTGCAATACTCAGTACAGCATTGAAGATTAATAATACGTGCTTGGTTCCATACTAGTAACTGTATTATGAAAAGCATATCTGCAAATAATATTCCTGTTTCACAGCAAATCTTTCTATTCCTGAGAACTTGAGCCATCTCTTATTTGAATAAATATTCCTCTCCTCTCAGAAACAGTTGGAAGAATGGGCACACTTGATAAGTAGATAGTAATGTGCCCTCTGAGGATCACATTTATAAATGTGCAATGAATCTGTTGGAGATAGACATTATCACTGGCAAGCACAGTTGGTAGATAAAATCCAGATTCAGACAGAAGAGGAGAAAATAAACGATCAAATTCAAATAGATCATTCATTTTAAGTAGGACCTTGTGTAGATTTACTATCCTTTTGCAAATTAATAAAAATGAGTAATGGGATTCTATCTATATTTGCATAAGATACATAATATAACAAAGAGCAATTTTAATAATGGTGTTAATGGTGCGTTTGGGGAAAGTTGATATTACTATACTAGTGCACTACCACCATACTTCTTTGCCTGAAGTACCTCACTCTCTTCCCCTCAAGACTGAAACAAAATATTCCAATGCAAAATACAGGAGCAGTGTTTTGCAAATATGATTTAGCATTGATCTTCCTCAAAAACTGAGGATCTGTCCATTATTCTGTCTGCTCTGGAAGTTTACAACAGCAAATATTTACCTTTTTCTCCAGTTTTGAGTTCCTAGCAACTTAGCATTCACATATACTTCAAAGCACAATTCAAAAATCATGCTTCAGAAGAACATCTTCAACATATTGGTTTCAATGAAAGGATCTGAGGAAGATCAATGCTAAATCACATATTTGCAAATACATTTAGTTCTTGTCTAATAGTGAAAACTGAATATATGCAAAGGAGAGAATGTAACAGTAAATAGTATACAGGAAAAGAAGCAGTTCCAATTAAATATTAAAAAAAAACTTTCTAAATACTGACCTTTCTGTAACAACATTTGCTGCACATTCATCTCCAAGATTTTCCACAAAGGCACACATCTCTTGATTGAGTCTTGGTATTAATTTGTATTTAAAAGAAGAAAAGCAATTCAAAATTAAAGATTTTAAATAAACTCTTACATTGTTCCCTAATAATCTTTTAAGCTATCCAGCCATCACAAACACAAAGCAACAATGGACCATATATAACAGAAAATGGAATTGTTCTTCTTAATTCCTTTTTACCTTTGATCACGCCTGAAAACAGTTCCAAACAAACAGGCCTCTACAAGAAGTTCACTATAATTGCCAGCATTTGAGAAAGCATTTTCTACAGCAATTGTATTATTGCGAGTAGGAAACATCCACGTTTGACAGCAGTAAGTTAACAGTGTATTAAAAACTCCAGTCTTCGTAGAGGACATTTCAATCATCTGAAACATAATCTGAAAGAGGAAGGGGGAGAGCCATCATAGACCCCTAAAAAACACACAACTAAAAATCCCATTCAACTTAATCACCCATTTTAGCACCTTGTTAAAATTAAGCATGTCTTACTTCAATTGGTAGATTTTGCTTCCTTTGTGTTGGTAAGACAACATGAAAGGTACATGAAAAGTTTTGAGCAGCATTTTTGCCTACGCCCTCATGTGTATAACAACTCTTGCTTTACCTAGACCTGAAGTAAACCAATAGCATACATCCTTCATTCATTCAAACCAAAGGCAGCATCAAGTAAAAGAGAGTCCACAGGCCTAGAAGTTATTCCTACACAAAGGACCAGAAGTATGAAAGAGCTTCTATTCTATGTCAGAGAATGGGAAAGACCAAGGTAATTCCTTTCCATTAAATCTGCACAGGAATATTACCTATTACAGCTTTAAAATCTCATAAAATCTTAGTTAACCAGAAGAGTGATTTGAAACCTACCCAATAATCATAAAACTAACAAAGAAATCATAGGCTGGAACCAGTGGAAAGGTTCATAGATGGAGTTGGAGTGTTGGATCTTTTCTTCCCTTCCCCAAGCTGCTGTTTGCTCTGAAAAGCCTCTTGGAGGGTCAGGAGAGCACCCCCCCCCAATGCTCCACAATACAAGGCACTGCAGCAACAAAGGGAAACCAGGTAAAATTATTTCCTTCTCCCTATTCTATTAACGGTTTGTATCTGATATTCAGTGGCTCAAGAGCTGTATGTGGCTCTTTGAACACAGTTCCTCAATGTGGTATCTGCCTCATGTCCCAGAAAAGTGAGCAAGGCAATTGCCTGGCGGGGCTTGTAGTTGGCAGGTTCTGCCGGAGGAACAGGAGGATGGGTAAACTGAGATTCCCTGACCTGTTGGCCCCATAGTAGGGATTTCCCTTCCTTTCCGAGAACCCCCACCCCCACCCTCTCTGCAACCTCTGCACTCTTATCCTAGCATCTGAGTAACTGCTGCGAGGAGACCAAACTGCCCACATAGAAGAGATAGTGAAACAACCACTGTGGCAACCACACAAGAAAAAAAGCAAGAGGGACATGGGGATGTGAGTGATGGTTTTACTCCCTTTCGCCACAGCGAGCTGGCTCTCCTTCGGGTGCCTTGGCAATCTCACTGTCTCATCTGACCTGCTGTGCTTCATGCTGAGGAGACAGGAGGCATAGAGGGAAGCCCTCCCCTCACTCCAGATACACAAGTTCTGGCTAAGGTTGAACCGTGGGAGAGACACATGCAAAAGGTACTCTTGGTGCTTTAAAAGATTATAGTTACATATTTAATATTAATAGTTGTACTTTACATTATCATATGTGTGTGTTTTATTATATGTGTGTTTGGGACAGTGCACAAGGCATACAATAGCCATATGTCTCTTCTGGTTGATGGTAACTGCAAAAGTGTCTCTCCATGAGCGATGGAGTGAGTAAAGGAACTGGAGGCAATTTTACCTGACTCCTCCTCATCACTGCAGAGCCCCATACGGTGGTGCATTGTCTTGACGAGGCTCTCTTGACCCTCTGAGATGATTTTCAGAACATGGGAAAGGGGAGAACAGGAAAAAATCCAACTCCACCAACTCCTTCTGAGAATTCTGCTGCTGGACTCAACTCCATCTGTTTTAAACAGTTACCTCTTTTATTTTCATGTATGCTTTGCTCTTGTTCTTTGCAGCAACAGCAAGAACTTCAGGATCAAATACGAACTGTACAAACGCTTTTAAGTTAGGCCAGAATATTAGCTGTGTGTTGCTAAGAGAAGATATGATTTTCCATGACAGATCAAAAGCCTCTATGCATAGAGATTCAGAAGATTCCAGAAGCTAAAGGGGAAAAAAGAGCAAATGTTTAATTTTTCAGGAAAAAATATATCTACTTAATAAAAGACCTGCTCTGCTTTTGATCATTTACCTTGGGAACAAGTATTTTCATGCAATGAAATACAGGTAAAACATGGTCAGAAGGAAGAATTGATAGTGCTTCTAGTGCAGACTGTAGACTCCTTGTATGTTTCTGAACATCAAACAAAAATTGTTCCAGATCTTCATCTTTAGAAAGGTTTTGATAGTTGTTCAGAGTAAAATGGTGACAAACCCACTGATCATGTATGTAGCGTGCTACAATTTTCCCCCACCCTTGATGAGATGGTGGCTCCTCAAGGGAACTGTAAAAATTAAATATACACTAATTTTAGTTCATTATAAAGATTGGTTTTCTTTTTCAAAGGGGAAGATAAAGTTACTGTATAGTATTCCAAAGGAAAAGCACACTAAAGGCAAAAGCCTAATCAAGTCCCATTAAAATTAATAGGAACTGAAAGATACTTCATCAACATCATAAACCTAGAGACATTTACTGGGAACATACTTCCAACTAACTATGCTTAGGATCACAAAATTTAATTAAGCCCTAAAGTCCTTACTTACTAGGAAGTGAGATAATAGGAACACACCAGAAACTGGACAGCCAGATAAACAAAGTCACTAGCTAGGATTGCACGAGGATTTTTAGTGAAGGTAAGATTTGTGAGAGAAGGGGAGGAGTATTTTTCAACATGGTTAATGAAAGTGATTAACCCGCATACCTATTTTTTTCCATACTGCAAGGCTTCTTTAATACATGGTCAAACTGTGAGCAGGAAATAACAGTTTTCAAAGATTCAACTGATGGCAGAGACTGAAGCTGAAGAGCTGGCTTCTGATCTATAATTTCACAAACCACACTTAGAGATGCCATGCTCACCACCTTCTGAATCTGTTCTCCGAGTTTTACTTCCTGAAAGAGAAGATATTAAAGACAGTTTTCATGTAAAGAACCTAATACAACATTCTCTAACAAAATATAAAAAAGCAAGGACAATATTTACACACATATTTCTACCAGTTCAAATACAGATTAAAAGGTCTGCTTACTGAGTACATAAGATTCAAAGTATCCCACTGAAGTTTGTGGTTAACAAGGAACTTTCCCGCCCCTACCCCTTTCTCTCAGGAAGCCCTGAGACCTCTAGAAAGTGAATACTGGTGGACACAGGACCACATAGTCAAAAAGCCACATGACCCAGGGCGGCAGTATGGAGGAGGTGGCCCCAGCTTACTCTTGTGCCAAGATAAGAATTGCTGGCAGAAAAGGAAGCTGGAGGCAATTTTACCTGGTAAACCTCCTTACTGTGGCCCTTCAGACCATGTGATTTTTGTCCATATGGGTCCTGCAACCTCCAGCATCAGGTTTTCTGAGGTCACTGGGGGAGGGCAGGAAAGACTTGCATCCACAAGCTTCTTGTGTTAGAAGATTGACATTGAAGACTAAGTTGGGTGCAAATGAAATCTGGTCGGCCCCCTTTTCTCTCCATCCCTAGCACAAAATCAAACCAGGCATCTTTAATGAGCTGGTTTATCATTTGAGCCCCGAGGCGCAGAGTGGTAAACTGCAGTACTGCAGTCCAAGCTCTGCTCATGACCGGAGTTCGATCCCAACGGAAGTTGGTTTCAGGTAGCCGGCTCAAGATTGACACAGCCTTCCATCCTTCCGAGGTCGGTCAAGTGAGGACCCAGCTTGCTGGGGGTAAAGGGAAGATGACTGGGGAAGGCACTGGCAAACCACCCCGCAAACAAAGTCTGCCTAGAAAACGTTGGGATGTGACGTCACCCCATGGGTCAGGAATGACCCGGAACACCTCCCGGGTAGCCGCTGTGGCATGTGCCGGCGGCTATATGTCGCCGGGAGTCTCCAATGGCGTCTGGGCCCCATGCTGCCGTGGGCCTGCACGCCGGTGCTGGAGCCACTTACGCTGGCGTGCGCCTTCCGGGCGCCGGCGTTGTGGGCCCTTGCGCTGGCAGAGGACTTCGTTGGCCTCCTAAAGGCTTTGGGTGTGACCGCCAGAGTGCCTCAGGAATAGGCTGTTAGTCTGCTGGCAGGGAAAAATAAATCCTTGTGGAATTTGTTTCATATGTCTTTGGATCTTTACCTCTATTTATAGACATACTACCATTTTAACAGTGCATTAGAATTTCTAATTATTTTGTTTAATAGCTGATATTATATTTCAGGAAAAATTGGAAACACTGTTTTGATAAACCTACACTGGCACATCCTAACATCTGGTTTTCTGCTGTAAACAGAGCAGTTCTATGTCACTTCTATACAGCCAAGTTACACTTGTTTCAGTGCTTCATATATGCTACTTCTAAAGGAGTGTGCGTGCGTGTGTGCGTGTAAAGTGCCTTCAAGTCGCAGCCGACTTATGGCGACCCCTTTTGGGGTTTTCATGGCAAGAGACTAACAGAGGTGGTTTGCCAGTGCCTTCCTCTGCACAGCAACCCTGGTATTCCTTGGTGGTCTTGTCAGAGATACAAGTTGACCATAATAGTTTGACAGAGACAGTTGTCAGATAGCTGTCAGATCTGGGAGATCTAAACTGATGCAAGAGGCAGCAAGAGCCTTGGAGGTTCCAGAGTGAACTGCAGCAAACCAGATTAAGGCAGTAGGCTGATGCAATACTGTGGGCAGGTCTGCAGGTGGCCTAATTGGTATCTGGTGCTGAACATGTATATAAGACTGTATGATAATTACTCTGTGTCGGGAAGTATAGTGGAGTAAGTGTACGTGATGGTTGGTTTTATCTGTGTACTGTAAAAAATAAACGAGCACTGTTTTCTACAAAGCCAAGGAGTTCTGGTGGTGTGTTCTGGATAACTGCTAATCCCCTAGCTCCCACGTCAGGTCTCCCATCCAAATACTAACTAGGGCTGACCCTGCTTAGCTTCTGAGATCTGACGAGATCAGGCTAGCCTGGGCCATCCAGGTCAGGGATCTAAAGGATTAGTGAGTGAAAATGTGTGGGTCATGCACAGGCATTATGACTCAATTTCATTTTTAGGACTTGAAAATTACCTTTTCACTGCTCATCTCTTGTAAATTGCTGAGGGAGGCACTGATCAGAGAGGAGATGAAACCACAGACAGACCCTCCCCTTGTCCAGCCATTGACTGAGCAGAAGTTCAATAGCTCTGACAACACTGCAAGATATAAATTACAGCGCTCCAGATCTGAAATCTAAAAAGAATGGATAAATTATTGCACCCTAAAAAAGAAGCTTGTACAACAGTTAACTTAATGTTCAAGACTTGAAACAGACAGAAACCATGAATGCTGAGATCCAAACAGGCATGTCCAGTGGTATTTTCGTTTCCTTTGAACAGCAAGCTATCAGGTCATAACTTACTTATTGTGTAACCCCTTTCCCCATTTCAGAAATGGGTTTGCCACTAGCGCTGTTAAGAGGAATTCTCTTAATTCCTCTTTACCCAATTTCTCCCTGAAATCCAACAATCCATGTATTTTCCTCTTTTTAGGAATTTGGAGTCTGTTTCCAATCAATTCTGTTCTGATCAAAAGAGAAATTAGACAAGAGGAGGGGCAGGAACAGAGAGGGTCTACAAAATTATAGAATTTCATCCTGCAGATGCGACACTGGGGATTTACGCATGGCTGTGATCGAATTTGTTTGTCCCTGACCTCTCTCACGTTTTATGACTCCGTGTTCAAAAAACTGAGTGCACAGGGACAGAGACCAGGACAAACACATTCCGAGGAAGCCTGTACAGCTGCAGAGCAGGCAGGGCATGGGCTGGGATCCACTTCCAGCTGATGGAGGCAAAAATCATTTGCATAAGCCCTGCCCACAGAGCAAGGAGGAGGTGTAGCTCAATCTTAAGGATATCTTCCTCCACTGATGGAGAACTTATTCTTGAGACAGACAATTGCCACACATCACTCTAAAACTCTCCATAAATCAAAATCTGACACTGTAATTAAACAGCCATTAACTGCCCCATGGTGCAGAGAGGTAAGCTGAAGTACTGCAGTCCAAGCTCTGCTCATGACCTGAGCTCGATCCCAACAGAAGTTGGTTTCAGGTAGCCGGCTCAAGGTTGACTCAGCCTTCCGAGGTCAGTAAAATGAGTACCCAGCTTGCCGGGGGTAAAGGGAAGATGACTGGGGAAGGCACTGGCAAACCACCCCGTAAACAAAGTCTGCCTAGGAAACATCACGTTGTGACGTCACCCCATGGGTCAGGAATGACCCAGTGCTTGCACAGGGGACCTTTACCTTTTTAACTGTTTTTCCACAATCACCTGCCGACTGGGACAAATTAGGTGTAATAATTATTTATGAAGTATTCCCCCCTCCCAAAAGGTGGGGGGGGGTTTCTAAGTAAAACGATCATCAATATATAATATAGAAGTGAAATGAGCCAAACTCTCCTGCATTTTTACAAAGCTAAGGTTGATAGAAGTCGGTCCTGGCTAGTATTTGAATAGAAGACCACCAAGGAATACCAAGGTCGCTATGCAGAGGAAGGCAATGGTAAACCACCTCTGTAGTCTCTTGCCTTGAAAACCCTACTGGGTTGCCCTGTTGGCTGTGACTTGACGGCACTTTACACACACACACACAAAAGACTGATAGAAAGATTTTAAATAACTTGTTTTGATAAATGATATATACACTGCATGATAGTATTTCAGTATTTCTGTTTCAAATAATTCTCAAAGCACTTGAAATAAGAACTATTTAAGATATTGCTCCCTCTATGTAAGAGCAAGGAGAACTTCACTTGCATGGTAACTACACTAAATACTTACTGTATTTAATTCATTTGCTGTAAGTCTTCTAAGGAGAAAATCCAAAATGCTTTCTGAGGCAGACATAAATTCATTCTGGAGAAATGTTATTACTCCATCTGTACAAAAATACATTAGATTTCAAATACTATAAAATATCTATGGTTGAAACATACAATTGGACATATTGTGGAGGAAGTAAAACCCATAAAACAATAAAATTGTTTAAATGAACAGTGAAAGGTCTTATCCTAATTTCCAAGCATCTCATGTTCTAAAGAATAGGTCTAGGGGGCATTTTGAATAATTAAGAGGTCATCTTTAACATTAAAATAAGAAAGATTTTTTAAAGCAACATTTAGGGTGCATTTCTGAGGGGGTGGCAAAGCTCCTTAGCAGCTTGCATGACCCTGTGCCAGCGCAAGTGCCCTCTTAGCCCTTGATAAGGGGCACTTATGCCAGTGTGAAGGGCATTTATGCAGGTGCCTGGGCGGAGAACAGCTGCGCCAGCCTCCCCCGCCAGCACTGCCACTTTGGGAACGAAATCCTAGAAGAGACAGCATACGTCGGCATGGGGGAGGAGCATTCCCGGGGCGTACCCAGGGGCGGAGCTGCCTTTAGGCAGCCACCTCATCCCTTTCAGCCTGGGAATGCCTCTCGGTATATATTGAAAGCGTATCTTGAAAGCGTTTTGTGACCATCTTTTTAATATGAATTGCAATTTCAAAATGAGGTGTTATAATCGGTGGTTGAAGCGCTTGTCAGTAGCCTGATTCTTTGTAACACCGGATCAAGGAGCAAGATTGATAAAGACCAACATACTGAAGAGACCACTAACCAATTTGTGGATTGGAACATTTGACTGAACATGTCTGCAGTAACTTCAACAATAGCTGGAGGCTTTTATCAGTCTTCAGTGTTGAGATGTAGGGATTAGTGCCAAGTTTCAGCAAGACATCCAGTAGAGGATTTAGGAGAGCCTTCAGCTCAATCAGTTCTGTACTGCCAGTGCAACTACACAAAATGAACATTAAAAAGAGAAAAAATGAATATTCTACTGTCTGTTTTGCTGACTTTTGGATAAAGTGCATCTTGCACATATGCAAAGCAGGCTGCTGTCACTTAAGTCACATACACATCTTTTACTCAGCAACATGCTAGAAGGCACACAGCAATCTCCTTTGTAAGCTCTCAAGCAAGAACTAACAGCATTC
This sequence comes from Euleptes europaea, assembly GCF_029931775.1. Taxonomy (NCBI): domain Eukaryota; kingdom Metazoa; phylum Chordata; class Lepidosauria; order Squamata; family Sphaerodactylidae; genus Euleptes; species Euleptes europaea. The sequence goes on from NC_079318.1 coordinate 25,770,253, forward strand.
CAATTTTTGTGTATGATTATAACAGAATATCTGTATCAGGGACAGGAGAAAAATGAAAACATTTTTAGAAATCTGAAGTCAATTTGAAAGAGGGAATGCAGCTTGTTTACGCTTATTCCACAGCTGCTTCTCTTAAAACAATACTATCATTTGCAAAGCCTGAGTAGAGGCAACAGTAAAATAAACAAAAAAATGTATGCTCATTCTTCCAAGCCACTTTGAACCCTTCTAAAAACTATGGCTATCATCAGCCAGTATTTTCTGAAGGTTGCCATTCTGAGCCTCTGGTACATGTACAAAGGGTCAACTCCCAATCAAACCACAAGACTACCAACTAATCTTAATTTTTCATTTCAAATTAGTAATAAAAACGAGTTAACTGGGTTTCAGGTTTTGATTAATGTCCACATGTATATTCCTTACACATTAGACCAAGCTGAATAGGTTGCTGTGCTATAAAATAAACTGACAAACTGTTAATCTCTACAGACTGTTTACCTTACACAGACATTGAAGATAGTCGTAAATTTCAAAGCAATACATAATGACCAATGATATATTTTAGCAATCATATCTGAGCTAAAGCTAACTTGTGAGTGACTTCAATGCCAAGTCTGATCTTATCTGTAGCAGATAACTCTGATCTCACAACTCTTTTTAAACTTTTAAGAATCCAAGGATTTAATCTGGAACAATCCCTTATATAATTATTTGTATTCACCTTTAGTGTACCAAAATTAGAGGTAAGTGGTAAATGGAGCAAAGTGGACTGCATCCTAATAAAAATTCAATGGGAACACATGAAGATTCTGCTTACTTGTATTCACGTGTCATCTCTTCTACATCTGCAGCCAGAAGAATCATTGTAGCAACAAGTTTAGCTTCAAACCAATCAGGCATAAGGCAATCTTCTACTAATACAAATAAAACCAAATTTCCAGTTTTTAAAATAAATGTTTTATCTATGCATGAATAAATGCTTTATTAATGCACGAATGGGTATGTATGCATGACTACTTTAATATATTTAGGTTGGAGATTGGACAAAATAGTTTCCAAACTGCTGTACTATATTAAAATGTGTTAATATTCTTACAAGCATCACAAGCACTGTTAATCTGAACACACATTTTTTTTCAGGTTTTGCAAATGTTAAGAGGAAAAAACACAACAAAATTATTAATTTTGAAAACAAGAAAAAAGTTTTGTTAGTTAAAGGATTTTTACCTCACCCTTCACTTAAAACAGCTCTCCTATAAAAACAGCAAATAGGGGGGACAAATCTACTGCCCTTTTATGTAAAATAAGAACCTTCTACATTTCAGATTTTTCTACTAGTAATAATCCCTGAATGAGAGATATAATTAAGGATCTTTTGACAATTGCATTGATTTTGCTTGATTAATCCATGTAAAAATAAAAATATTTACTATTGAAAAAAACTGAAGTTTGTCCCTCACTTCCAAACTTATTTTTAATATGAGAATAAAAATATTTTGATACTAATCCTGAATTTAAAGCACACAGCAACATCTGAATCAACATGCAACAGGGCAGTTTATATCTATTCAGCAAGAGATCATGGCATAGGCTCATCCCACCCTTATACAATGCAGATACCTTGGCCATATTCATCTCTACCACTGACTGATAAATGGGCTCAGTGAGCATCATGGCATACATGCAATGAATGCATGACCTCCACACAGTATTATGCACTTCCAAGTCCCAACAACCTCTGTCCCTATGTATTTAGGCTGAAAACTACTTCTTACATTATGGAAGATGTTTACATTTGGATAATTTAAGAAAAATTCTTGCAGACTTTGCAAATCTGACCAGAGCACAGGGTTCTTCTATCCAGATTGCAAGAGGAGCAAGATGTATGCACTTATTTTGAATTTTTAAGCCACCAGCACACTGAACACGATCTTCCAAACTAATCGTGGGTCTTGGTTAAAAACGAATACAAAGGGCTACGAGTTTAGAAAGATTAAATGTTTGCCGATAATCTAAAATCTAGTTGTAATATAATATTACTATAGCAAGGAAGGTGAAAGTTAGTAACTAGTGAGATTCCCACAAAATTGTAACAATATGTCCACAGAGATGGCAACCTTTAAATCTGATAGTACGGATGAGATCATTGTGGCTTCTGTTCTTTGAACTAAGACTGACAAACCATGCAGAAAACCTTCAGAGAGCTTATCTTCTTTGAAAAAATAAATATTTCTCTTTATTAGGCAAGAGATTAGAAAATACAAGCATGTGAACATTACAGCTACTGCAAAAACAACTGCCAAACTTATCAAAGCTCCTAATGTTTCTTAATCATATTATAACAAGTAAAAATTTAAAGCGAACAAGCTTTCATGTTATTGTCTCAACCTGCTCATAGAGATTTTCTATAAACCCAAGTCACATATACACACACAGAAATCTCACTAATCTCTTCTAAGAGATCCAACCAGAGAAATGTGATTTGCTTACCACATCAATGCATTTTATAGAAAAATATCAGTCCTATCACCTTCTGATAAAGGGCTTTTAGAAGTATAACATTCGTTAAACATAATTTAAGTGATCGACAAAGAATAATGTTCAGAAATTTCAGTCATTTTTAGTAATCCACCTATATTTACTTGAAGCATAGAGTGTATCTTTCTACCAATGAACAATAGTGAAAGTGGAATCCAAAGACCTAATTCATGAATGATCAAGAGCTGGTCACAGCCAGTGGGATTTTTTACATTTTTGCTTTGAAGAACGTACCTATAGAGCCGTATCACAAGGGCTTTTGAAGTTCCTCTTTGATTCAAAAGCAGTTTGCTATAATGCTTGTAACTGGAAACTATTCAAGAAAAACAAGCTCTAATACCCTTTAGGCACTCAAAACTAGTTGCGCTGTTCTCTGAATCCTGGTCTTTATAAAAACTGTCAAAAGATTTTCTATATTTCCAAAGGCTATTGAATTTGTTACCTGTGTGTCATATAATGTTTTAATTTAACAAGATTAGAAAATACTCAGTGTTAGTAGTAATGTCAGAGCTATGAATTCTAGAAGTCTAATGCCCATCAATCCAGGGATCTTGTAAAGGATGCTCTTTGCCTGAACATCTTTTCTGATTCAGATTCCTTGTTTGCATAATTCGGCTCCTTTTCTGAAATACATGGGGACTCTGGTGCATGAAGGAAATCTATATCCAAGTACATTCAGATGTTTGATTCTGAGTACAAGTCTCTCCTTCCAAAACAAATGCAGTTAATTTTTTCCTGTTTTATTAACTATAAGCTTTTATTCATTAAAACATTTAGTAAAATGTGACTATCAAAACAATATATTTAACCATCTTGTAATTATACATATTGCTCTTTATTTATAAAACCACTTACCATTGGATGCAGGTGTTTTTAGATAGTCCTGTACAAGAGACTGTACATAAACATTTAACAATGTTCTGTCTTGAGGCACACCATAGTTTAAAGGCCTTTGAAAGTGCTTGTCATTTCCATGCAGCCAGTCACAAAGCTAAGTGAAACAAAATGAATTATTCACGTTATACTTTTCTTCTCCAAACCATAATTAAATTATATATAGGCAAATACATTCACTTATCTACATTTCCACAACTTCAAAGTATTGCTAATTACATCAAAAGCACACAAACCAAATACATACATTATAATATAGTTTATTCCGTTTTGGAAGAAATTCTGCCTTTTGGATTGACAGCAAATTAGTGTTTGGAATGGGGCCTACTGGCTGCTCTATCCACACAGTGTTACCAGATACAACATATATCAGCTCTGGAGGTATGTAGTTAATGGCAGAAAAAATGTTTAGACTGAAGGTGCTAGTGTGTCTTAAAACAAGGTGACTTGTCCTTTCATCACACTTGACCAGAATTTGTTAAAACCTGCTTCTTTCACAACCCAATATTGTTTCTGCAGTCCTAATCCTATTGCTTACTGGATGTCCTATCCTCTTGACTGCACTGATTTACACTGGGTAATTTGTCTTGAGTCTCAGTGAGAAAGATGGAGCATGCATAACATAAATAAATAAAATCATTGTATAAACTGAAGTATTAAATAAAACCAGATTTCTTTTTTAATACTTTTCTGTATTTCCCCGGGTCTATAACAGTCTTGCACAAACTAAGGGCAGGCTTTTCTGCTGCAGAGTAAGCTCTGCCATGTTTTGATCCTCAAGTGGATCTGGATACAACCTCCAGATCAAATTTTCCCTCCCTGTTCTTCAAGCATGCTATCCTCTGGCTCCTCTCCCACCCCCAGACACCTTGCACAATTATCTGCTCAATCATTTACTAAACATTTAGTACATTTTTTAAAAAACTGCTATAAGAAAATAGAGGAATTGGACTTCTGATGGACACTAAAACTGGCAAGACAGTGCCATGGAAATCCAGCTTTTGATCGAAACCAAAAGAACAAGTTTTCCAGAGCTTGATCAGGGGAAGAAAGTTTCAGCTTGTTCTTCCACGGCAAGCTCATACATCTGAGCACATCCTAAAGTAACCGCTGCCACCAAGGCTAACACAACAGTGAATATAATACTTTAATTTCAGTTCTCTCACCATTTTCCACAAAACGGTTCCTCTGCCTAAGGACTCTTCTGGTCTCAGAGATACTATGAAGTTTGAAATATCTAAAAGTGACACCTTCTCCTAAATAAACCAAATAAGTAAATTAATCAGAAACCAAGAAAGAAAAACAATGGTTTTATTTTACAAAGCGATTATATAAAACAAGAAGTGGGAACTCGCAAGGACTTGTGGAGTGAATTTCCCTCTGCATTGCCCTGCCTCATGCCATCCGCCTCACTTTATCTTATGACTACACAGGAGGTAGGTGTGTTATCTCCCCTTGTGCAGAGAACAATCTTTTATTTTGGGGGGAATTTAAACCCCCAATGTAATTCTTTAAAGATTCTAGATTCTAGAAGGTCCCCCAAGTTTGCAGGAAAATCTGTTTAGTATCAGTGTGGCCCTGCTCTTTAGATTTAGATATCTGCAAGTGGAGGCCACACTTCACTATTACAAATATAGAAATTATAAGAAAGCATGTTTTATAATCTACCATACACAAAAATATGTACACTCCAATGACATGCATTTTTTCTTCAGATTCCATAACAATTTCATAAAGAAAAATAAGCAGTTTCCATATTAGATTCTAAAATCCCAACTTAAATTCTTGTTTATCAGTGTAATTTTAAAAGAGACTGCAATGTTGGAAACTCAAACACAAATCACAATTTAATGTAAGGTTTCTCAAACAAACGTATCTGAGCATTCAATGACATTCTTTTTAACCAAGTTAAAGCACCCAATGATTAGAACATATAGCATTTTATTTACAAAGTCTGTCTGCCTAATCAAAAACATCAAGCACAATAACAATATCAAAAAGCTAAGACAAAATTTGGCTTTTTAAACAAAGATACTTCAGCTGCAATGGTGAAACACATCCTTGTGAAGTAAACAGTGAGAGTTCCCTTCTAACCTAGTAACCACATAAATATACATGTGTCTCCCTCTGAAAGCTGTTTCAAAACAAACACTTACTACATTGGTCAAGAGCATTGCTGCTTTTAGAAGGTAGCACTGAGCGGCTCCTCGTAGCAAAATCTGGTGTGTGATCATAGTACACTGCAGCACATCTCTGAAAGATGATAAAAGACACTTTGAGAAGTCAACACAATGGAGTGAGAACAAAGACTAATCATATAGGCAAAATTCAGCTTGTTACCTGAGAGCTAGGAGCCCTTCTGTATCCAGTACTCTACATGCTGGAATATGTGCTAGTGCCATGGATAGAAACAAAATGGGAATGGAACACCAGTGCCTATCGCTCATCTTCCGTATAAACTTTAACAAAAAACTACCTGGGGAAAACACAAATAAAACATTTTTGTTAAATCAATAACCATAAATGGCAATAAACCAATATTTTAACCAACACTTGCGTTATATTCCCTGCATCCAACAAACCCCTTCATTTACTGCAGCCGCAACTCGCACACGGTCGTCTGACTGATGATACAAGATGCAGCACAGAAGGCAGAAAAAAAGACGGCTGTCACACCATCATGGTAAATGGCATCAAAACAGAATACGGTTCAGCCTGCCTAGTTCAATGCTGTAAATGATTACAGAACATTGTACTTTTACTACTGCTCTCCCTACCAGCACCCCAATTCCATGTCCAGCCAGACTGGAAAGCATAAATTGGAGAAAGAGATAAGGCTGGGAACAGGAAACTGTGGCCTGCAAAAATCAGTTCAGCATGCAACAGACACACCCATGATATGCTCGGATGACCATGATCCCAGCAGGAAGGGGGAGGGGTGTCTTTAAGTATAACCACTTTAAGTACAACAAAAAATAACCACTTTCTCCATTCTAGAATCAACAGCAAAACATACATTACACATAAATGTACGTAATGAAGCCCTGACATACTTTTCATTAAAAAAAACTTTAGAAGGATGTGACTTTGAGCAGAGGAGGCTGAGGTTGTGCTTACTGCAATCCCTTGCCACCTACACCGTTCTAAGCCCAGGGACTTCAATTAACCTCGAAGGGCGTAACTCCACATAAGCCCCAACCTGGATAACCCAGGCTAGCCCGATCTCATCTTGATTTCAGAAGCTAAAAAGGTGTCAGCCCTGGTTAGTACTTGGATGGGAGACCACCAAGGAAGTCTAGGGTTGCTCTGCAAAGGCAGGCAATGGTAAACCACCTCTGGCCATCTGTTGCCTTGAAAACCCTAGAGGCTTGCCAGAGGTCAACTGCAATTTGACAACAACAAAAATCACCTACAAGAAAACAAACAAAAACCCTCTACGTAGGACTGTGCTGAAAATCACTCCACAATTGCTTTTCCAACTGTGGTGTTCCAAATACATGTCTATGTAGGTAAACACACATCTGGAATCACATAAGGAGAAAAGTGGCTTGGGGAATTATTAAATGCAAAGCCAGGGAGCAGAGAAAGTATGAAGCATGCCCCCACTGTTCTACTGCTCAGAAATCTTTCTGTTTTTCATTGAGCAATTGGGGTGTTTTTGCTCATTTTGCATGTAATGTGGAGTTTGCCCTCTGAGAGCTCTAAACCCCATTCACTGGGGCAGGGAGAAGAAGAGGGACCACAAGGAAAAAAATTTTGTGCAGAGCTGACTCATCTCTTTTGCTACTTCTTTGCCCGACGCCCAGGCATCACTGGGAACGGGGAGTGGAGTATGCTCTTCCCTCTTCCCCGTTCAGTTCCCTACTTCGGTCACATCTCTACTTTTTTCACCAAGCATGGTGAAAGCGGTACGATGCTTTTAATGTAATAAACATGACTAGACATACTTTTTTCTTCCTCTGGGACATTTGTAAAGAAGGCAGCCAAAAACTTCTGCAGCTTTATTCCTAATGAAGGACACGTCCCTATCACCTGGCCTGATGACCTGTTAAGTGAAAAACAGAAACACATACTGATCTTATTGTAGAGTCAAGAGCTATGACTCCCAATTTGCACCTGATGGTGTTTTGTTGACCTGCCACTTATCCGCTCAATTAAGTTTAAATAATGTGTATACTACCAGAAGTTTAGTATTTCATAATTGAAGGAAGTATGTTAGCATGCAATTTAACAAACGCTTCCATTTTCTGTTACAGGAACCTTGTGTTAAATGTTCAGCAACCACACCAGACCCAACTTAGCCTCAAGCAACATACAAACATGTCTGAAGTCAGAGCCCCACTGATGAATCATAGAGTTGGAAGGGACCACCAGGGTCATCTAGTCCAATGCCTGCACAATGAAGGAAAATCTAAAGGAATCTACTGATGGTGCAATCCTCGGCAGAGTTACCCAGGCCCATGGATTTTAACAGAGTTACAATGTAATCCTAGGAACTCTTTCATGGGAGTAAGCCCCACTGAATAGACCTGTTCAGGATTGCTTTTAGACTGGGCCCACTCTGTAGGACTGTACCTTAAATCTGCTAATTAAGGTTTGCATCTCTTCACAAAACCTCTCTAAAATGGAGCATCTTGGAGTTTTATTATTAAAGCTATATCAGCATCTGAAATAAATTGTTTTGAGAACTTCACATAGTATTGTAAATGTGGATTAATCATGGATTATATCTATTATTTTTCCCTTTCCTGATTGAAAAGAATTCCAGGGATCAGCTGTTGAGAGAGACACTTATGAAAAGTCAGTCTTCCAAAGAGATGCATATATAGTCGGCATAAACATCTGATAATCTTTAGGGATTTAGTTACCCAGTTTCTCACTGAATAATTTATTACCTGGAATAAAAAGAACTTTCTGAAAGAGCATCCATTAATGGTCCAATAACAAACTGCAAAAAGAAATTATATTTGCATTAAAAGAGATGACAGTAAATAAATATGTTTATTTATACCATATAAACAGGGGTGCTACATCTTATTAAAACCTACCTTAAAAAGGAAACTTGGCAACAAGATACGCAAGTAATTATTTCTGTTAAAGGAAAAACATTAGGCTTGATTTTACAAAAAACAAAGCTAAATGAGAAAATGTGTCACGTATACAGAACCAGCAGTAATTTATTTTTTGTTTATGTTATTTATAGTCAGCCTTTTTCACTGAGACTCGCGGTGGATTACACAGAGTGAGTCCATATAATCAACAGGATGGAACATTCAATAAACAATGCAATAGGATTAGGATTTTAGAACCAAAACAGAACTAAAGCAAAGCTTAAGTATTAACATGACACATTAAATGATGCAGAATTACAAAGCCAGAACCTACTTACAACAAACTACACACAGTAGTAAAGACCACAGTTCCTAATAATGTATCAAAGAAACTTTGTGAATCGTTGTGCAGTGCTACCCTATTGCCTGCATAGAAAGGGGATAAGCCTCACTGATATCTCCTTACAGTTTGTGCATGCTTCTGATTTAGCCAGAAGGCTAACAGCAAAACCCTGTAAAAAAGCAAGCCATGCAGCATGTACTCAGGGCATTGATGGACAGTGCTCCCCTCATTTGGGGAAGATGTTGTGCTTTCTTAGATTTCTGTCAAGAGGCTATAGATCGTGTTGCAGAATTACACCCTTACTATTTTACTATTTCTGCCCCTGCAATCTCTTCTAAAACGTAAGTGTTCCCATAAAAAGAGCAGCAAGCAAGTATCTTTTCAACTTTCCTCCCTAAGGATTGTAAAGAGCAGAGTTTAAATACACAATGAAATTGGATTTCAAAGACACCTGGGCAAGGGACTGAGCATGGAATTCAAAGGAACAGCAGGAAAACAGACCTTACCTCTGAAAATCCTGGTGATGGGGGAAGAGATTGTGTTTGCCACATTTCAAGAAAATGAATAACTCCTTCCTTAGCCAACGTTTTGTTTTCACTCTCAAACATTCTTTTATAAATGCACATATGCCACGACGGGTGAAAGACCCAACTATCTGTTGTTTAAAAATAAAAATCAGTTCTCACCAATGTGTACAAAAAGAATATCTAAAGATAGTTGATGTAATAAGGTATGTGGTAGATTATCAAGTACATTTCTATGTACTTCATTTATATCCTGCCTTTCTCCCCGATGGGAATCCAAAACAGCTTACATTGATGGGCAGCCCATTCCTGAAGGGGGGGGGGATCTGCGGTGACCGGGAGCAGCACAGCATCCTCTGACGTTTCACAGCCGCCGTGGAGGCAAAAAAAAAACCTTTTAGAAAAGTTAAAAAAAATTAAAAGGGGGAAATGCCCCATAGCAAGCAGCGAGGCTGTGCCACTGAAAAGGTGGTGCAGCCCTGCCGCTGCTCAAGGGGGTGTTCCTTGGGCGAACGGGCTGTGGAATCTGCCTAAAGATAGTTCCACCCCTGGGAACACCCCACACACACACGCCAGTGCAAGCTTTCCCTTCTGGGAATGTCCTGCCGGCGTGGCTGTGCCAGCGGTGCCCAGATGCCAGCGTGTTTGCCCCCGAGTTGGTGTAGGTGCCACTTTATTCCGTGATAATGTGGCACCTATACCGGCGTGGGATCACGCCGGCTCCTAAGGAACTTCAGCCCCCACTTCAGGAATGAGCTCTTCCTCTCCTCCATTTTATCCTCACAACAACCCTGTAAGGTAAGTTAGGCTGAGTGTGTGTGACAGGCTAGAGGTCACCCAGCATGTTTCCATAGAATCAAAGTACACAAAATTCTCATTTATGAAGCTGTCATTTTGGACACACATTAAATATCTAGCTGAACCTGGCTGGCTAATGCTCATTGGCTCCATGACTTTTAGAAATCAAAGCTGCCTGCCTTTCACAATGCCTGCTGACTTTTGTTCTTCTAGGTCCACAGCGAAGGGTGAGATTATACCATCTTTGGCCAAAAATGTGTGGCTCATCAGTATTTCTCACCGCACATTCAATGAACAACCAAAGATGTGCACATCTATAATGGATTCTTGCAATCCTTCCTCCACCCAATTTTTTAGGGGAAAGTACTGCAAAAATTGAACATACACACATACTAGGCACATGTTACATACAATATGTAAAAAAATGGGATGCAGTCCAGGTGCCTAATCATAGACTGCTGGATATCAATTCTTGAACATGCCTTTATCTAATAGCCCTGTGTGGCCCCACAGTGTGGAGCAAATCAGGACCTCCTAGGGTAGAGATTTTTGCAAACCTAAGGCATTCACAAAACTTAGAGAAAATCCGAAAGTTTTAAAAGGGGGAGGGGGAGGATTATTAAAAAATTAACAGTGATGCCTGTACATGCACAATCACCACAAATTAAAAATAAACCTAATACTTTAATAACAAAGATGCAGTGAGAAGACTTCACGAGATCACAGCTTTACTTTTGGGGTACCATGGCAACCCCAAGCAACAGTGTGCCTCCCCGCAAGGCATGGAGAGTTTGCTGACTGATGGGGGGGCAGTGGGGGAGGGAAGACAGATTCTGGTAGAGGTAAGGATGCAAGAGCTGTAACCGGGGGTGTGGGGAGAGGATTCAGGGAGAGGTGAGCAGAGGGGAGGCAGAGAGGGGAGAAACACAGCAGCAGGTGATGAATTAGGGAAGAGGGGGAAGAAGTCTGGAAGAAGACGGGAACATAGACTGCACAGCACAGAGGGAAGAAAAGCAAATCTGACAACAAGAAGGACAGGGGCCAACTAGATTGAAGGTTAAGTGGCAACTGAGCCAACAGGAAAGAAGCTGGGACAAGGGGAGGATTTCCCCTCCCCCACAAATTTGCACAGGCCCCCCACTTTTACATTCTTGTTACCCATCAAGCCTAGAAAATTATTTAACTTGCTGAGCAACCAGATGCCAGGAATCTTGGCTGCCCTATAAAGAAACATATAATCCTTCTCTTCACTATCCAACAAAGTTATTGTCTGAAAATGGTCCTACCTTTCTGTTCCGATATTGCATGTTCATATAAGCTATTTAACTTTGGTAACACAGGCTTTATAACATGTATCTAAAATTGAAAAAGAGACATTACATTAATTTGATTTTCTCTGCCTATAAATATATTAACAATAGGAGAAATTATAATTTACAAGACTGTGATATATCTGCAGTCATAGAAATTATAGCACACAATCTATGCAATCTATGTAGCCCAGTTTCAGCATCCCTTTTGCAAACATCAAACATGAACATAATGCTGCTCTCGGTATCTTCTTTTACCTTAGAAAATGATATAATGATACCAAATTGTTCCTCCTATATTTAAACATTTTCACCAAAGTGAAGAAGTGTTAGGTTTGAAATGCATCAGAAATGTTTTGCTTGACAAGAAGTCATCGTCAGCACCTGTTGGCTTCCGCAGTATATATACATGTTTACTGTTGTGCAGCTCTTCTCCTTATAGCAACCCTCAACAGTGATTTGTAAAGATATCACACTACATTTACCTGGTTTCCTTCCAGAGTCTCCATAATTAAAATATAGTTTTCCCAAAATTGAGTAAGTTGATCATTTTTCTCAGCAGACCACCAGAATACACATGGTTCTATAAGATAAGCAAATCAGAGACATTACCTTCTTCTCTAAGCAAGGGAAACAAAAAAATAAGGCCACCTGCAGTAATGTCACCAATATGAAAAAGGTAACAAAACCAGGTCTGGTCTGATCTTTTCCCCATAAATAAACCTATCAATGTCAGCAGGAAACCTGATGAACAAAAGCCCACATAAGCAGCAAGCAAGGAGTACTAATACCTATGAACCCCACAATTCTTCCCTTCCACATGGATTTGTAGATGCAGAGGGAACTCCCACAAGCTTCTACTGAGGACTCTCCTCCCACCAGAAGCCCTTATATGAACACACTGCTACTGGGCCAATGCACCCTGCCATTCCCAATAATGCAAGGTCCTCCTGAATCTCACAGTTATTCAACAGGCCACTTTTCTTCAGCCCCTTGCTAAAGGTTTCTCCCACAAATAACACGAGCACATTGCACACTAGAGAACCTGTCAAGGAACAAGCAGCAAGTTAGTGTGGTAGATGTGATGTGCCAGAAAACCATTGGGAATGACTGGACATATTGTATATTGAATTGCACCTGGCACGGCAGGAACGTGTCCAGCTGAGGGCCAAGGGTAGAGGAAGAGGTCTGAACAGAAGCACATGAGAATCCCACAGCATGAACTCTGCACAAGTGATAGAGGAAGACTGGCATTCTAATGTTTTAGATGTGGCTTCCTCTATTCTAATGCAAAAACGAAGTCATGCTTTAAGAGGTACTAACTTTACTGTGACATACCTAGGTTTTATATGAGCAAGTGTTATGTAACAGTTATCTTTCTGCTCATTGATCCACCTAGACTCCTTCACAGTCATATTCAATCATCTCACAAACAGAAACAAACAATAACAATCAAGGACCAGAATCACAACCCTGGCTGCTTCATAATTCCGTAAAGTAAATCTCCTCTTTTATACATATTTCAGCAAATCTACAGAAGTAATTTGATGGTTGTAGGCATATACAGCATTAAAAAAAAAAGCCAGAGAATAACAATGGAAACACCAAAACAAATATGGGACAAACAGAAACACAATGTCAAAGCATGGCAACACGGGGATGAAGATATCCCTTAGGCTGCTTCCAACAGCAATGGTAGTGTATTTGCAAATGACAGTGAAGGGGTAATTCCTCTGGTTAAGTCTACTAGTTCAAACTAGCCAGATCAGCATGGGTACTACCAAAAGTAATACCAAAAACCCTTCTCTTTTAAGTATTTCCAGTTGAACTTCTTCTGTTGGCATTATGGTTGCTGGGAAAACTGCCATCTGGAAAAACCCTGGTGTATTCCCCGTGCTGGCATCCTAGGGGTCATTCCAGGGGTATGCACAGGGGAGGAGCTGCCTTTAGGCAGCTTCCTATCCCCTTTAGGGCTTAAAATGCGCCATCTTGCAGGTGTCAAGATACGCCTGCAAAATTCATGGCACAACCTTGTGAAATCCTATGGGGAGTTCCATGGGATTTTGCGGGGGGGGGGGGACTTTTAAAAACTTTTTTCAGCTAGCAGCACTGGCAACAAGCCATTCTGGAGGCAGCGCAGCTCTGCCGCCTCTGGCCACCGTGGAACCATTTCCCCGCCCCAGGATTGCACGGTTAGAGAAAAAGAATTTTAAGATGACTATCACAGTCTGTCGGGCAGTTGTCAATGCCGCATTAAGGTGTGCTTCTAAGATAAATACAGCTGAAATAGAACACTTAAGTATCTAAAAATGGGGCATTGCTCAATTGGCTGGGCATTGATTGTCCCCCTGTGCTCGGTCTCACTGTTACCAAAGACCACAATTTTCGTTTTATCATAGCTGATCCTCAGTTTTTCCCTATCACAGCAATCAGCCAGGCCAGTCAACATTCTCCTAAGACCCATCTCAGTGTGAGACATAAGTGCTATCATTGTGATGAAGAAAGGTCATGAAGAAAAAGCCTGATTGTCTTGACTTCCGGCCACTCCCAGTCCAGCATCTCTGCTCTACCACACAGAAGATGCAACTTTTAGCACGCCTCTATTCATCCAGAGTTACAGTGGTTTGTGGTATCCTACACAAGGCAACAGGCCACAGGACTAGCTTGCCCTAGGCTGGAAAGTAGGATTGCAGGGTACCTCTTCGCCACCGGCAAGAGGTTTTTAGGGCAGAGCCCGAGGAAGGCGGGTTTTGGGGAGGGACTTCAATGCCATAGAGTCCAATGGCCAAAGCGGCCATTTTCTCCAGGTGAACTGATTTCTATGGCTGGAGATCAGTTGTAATAGCAAGAGATCTCCAGCTAGTACTTGGAGGTTACAACAAAATCTGACATAGAATGGCAAAATTAGCTTATAGTCTCTATATTATCACCTCTTATATAACCACATACACATTAGAGAATCTTAACAAAACCTATAGTGTGCAGTTTAAATTCTTAATCAAAAAGTCCATATATGAGTCTACAAAACTGTGTTAACTGTGTTAATCATCCATGCTGTGCTTAAGTTGTCACTCTGTTCCTCTGCAGGAGGGCGTGTTAGTGACTCTGGAAGACGACTCTTCTCGAGACCACCTCGTTTCGACCTTCTTCCTCAGTTCCGTTTTTCAGAACTCTCCTCTGTGATTATTTATCCTCATAATCAGTCATTCAATTTCAGACTCGCCTCATTGCCTTGTTCCTCAGTGGGATACGTGTAAGCATAAGGTTTTAAAAAACAGAACTGAGGAAGAAGATCGAAACGAGGTGGTCTCGAGAAGAGTCGTCTTCCAGAGTCACTAACACGCTCTCCTGCAGAGGAACAGTGTGGCAACTTACGCACAAGTGCATGGACTCATATATGGACTTCTGGATTAAGAATTTGGACTGAACACTATAGGTTTTGTTATGATTCTTTAATGTATATGTGGTGATAATGTAGAGACTGCCCTGACCTGGATGGCCCAGGCTAGCCTGATCTCGACAGATCTCAGAAGCTAAGCAGGGTCAGCCCTGGTTAGTATTTGGATGGGAGACCACCAAGGAATACCAGGGTTGTTATGCAGAGGAAGGCACTGGCAAATCACCTCTGTTAGTCTCTTGCCATGAAAACCCCAAAAGGGGTCGCCATAAGTCGGCTGCGACTTGATGGCACTTTACATACACAATGTAGAGATTATAAACTAATTTTGCCATTCTGTGTCAGGTTTTGTTGTATCTAACATATTGCACAGAGGTGTCATAATTCTCAACCGGTACCTAGAGGTTCTCATCATAGGGTTTTCAAGATAAAGGTTGGTTAGAAGCGGTTTACCAGTGCCTTCTTCTGCGCAGTACTAACCAGGGTTAGCCGTAGTGGCACTGCCGTTGTCTACGAAAGATCCTCCGCCAGTGTCACCTTCCACTACTGCTGCTGCCCAGTAGCTAACCTTCAGGGATTCCTCTGCCCCCATCACCTTGGAACTGCCTGTTCTCTTCTGTGGATGTGGCCATTGATCCTTTAAGGGGGTGGATGCATCTTCATCTGGTGTCTCAGCTGTGACCATTCCATCTTGAGTGACTCTGCTAGGAGTTTAGTCTCTTGATAGAGTCTAGACCCCTTACGGTATTGCTCTCAGCTTCCCTGACACACACAAACCCCCTCACCATGTTAAGGTGCGCACCCAGAAGGGGGAAGCAGCAGGAAAAGAGGAAGACCCAACAAGAGATGGAGGGACTCAATAAAGGAAGCCACGCCCCTCAATTTGCAAGACCTGAGCAAGGCTGTCAAAGATAAGACATTGTGGAGGACTTTCATTCATAGGGTCACCATGACCCTATGCCATCAAGGAAGCGACCTCAGCCAACTTTTCCCCTCGCATCTTAACACCTACCCAGCTGACAGTGTTAACAGGGTGTCAGGCCTTTGCTGTTAGCAGGAGTAAAGGCTCTTGACATGAGAAGGCCAGTGTCTGGCTACACGTCAAGTTCTTGCTTCTCATGCCTGTAAACTCTTGTGTACAGATCGCTCGTCCTGTTTTCCACAGCTGCGCTCTAATGTTTAGTCTTCCTGCCTGGGAATCGCTTATCTCGGGGTTGCTTAGCCACGTTTACCTTCACAGCCTGTAGTGCTTTTACACATGTAACCTACCTATGTTTCGCCATTACCAGCCTCACCTGCCTGTAGGCAGTCAGTCCTTTAATCTGTCTTTTTGCTCCTAATGAAGTATTACTGCTTCA
This sequence comes from Euleptes europaea, assembly GCF_029931775.1. Lineage (NCBI taxonomy): Eukaryota > Metazoa > Chordata > Lepidosauria > Squamata > Sphaerodactylidae > Euleptes > Euleptes europaea. The sequence goes on from NC_079318.1 coordinate 25,786,466, forward strand.
GAGCTACGTGCCTGGATGAGTTTGCTTATGGGACGCTAGGGACAGACGCCTGATCCTGACACAGGGCACAGGCTTCACCTGCCCATCGTCACAACAGAGTATACAGGCAGGATACCCCACCGGAGCTGCCAGGCACCTACCCTGTCCAGGCTCCTCCTGGCTGCATGAGGAAGAGACTTGATGGCACTTAACACACACACACACATCACACACACACACACGTGGAGGTTGGCAACCCTAATGGAAAGCCAACCTCAGCAAACTTTTCCCCTCGCATCTTAACACCTACACAACTGACAGCGGGGGTTACCGCATTATGTATTCCCAGCGATGTATTAAGAGTTTGAAAATGTTATAAAAAACATCACTTTAAAAGGGTTTTTGGATACCACGGCTTATAAATGGCTGGAAGACGTCTTCACAGCTAAAGGGGCCAAACAAAGTGCGAACAGTATTTTTTATAATGTTTTCAAACTCTTAATACATCGGTGGGAATACATAGAATGAAAATGTTATAAAAAATACTGTTTGCACATTCTATGTATTCCCAGCGATGTATTAAGAGTTTGAAAACGTTATAAAAAATACTGTTTGCACAAACTCTTAATACATCGCTGGGAATACAAGCGAGGTAACAGCCTTTGTATTCCCAGCGATGTATTAAGAGTTTGAAAATGTTGTAAAAAACATCGCTTTAAAAGTTTTTGGATACCACGGCTTATACATGGCTGGAAGACGTCTTCACAGCTAAAGGGGCCAAGCAAAGTGCGAACAGTATTTTTTACAACATTTTCAATCTCTTAATACATCGGTGGGAATAAAAGTGCGAACAGTGTTGTTTATAACGTTTCCAAACTCTTAATATATCCCGGGGAATACATAATGCGGTGACCCCCAGTGTTAACAGGGCATACACTTCACCTGCCCATCGTCACAACAGAGTCTACAGGCAGGAGACCCCCACCTGGAAGAGGAAGACCCTATGAATGAAAGTCCTCCAAAATGTCCTATCTTTGTCAGCCTTGCTCAGATCTTGCAAATTGAGGGTCGTGGCTTCCTTTATTGAGTCCCTCCACCTCTTGTTGGGTCTTCCTCTTTTCCTGCTGCCCTCCACTTTTCCTAGCATGACTGTCTTTTCCAGTGACAATGGCGTTTACTAAAGTTCGATATCTGTCACCGTAGCGCTTCTAATAAATTATATATTTCCATTATTTATATATATATATATTTTTTTCATCCCACCCAACCTTGGGTGCCCAACTTCTGTTTTCTAGGTTGGCCAGGCACCTACCCCGTCCAGCCTCCTCCGGGCTGCAGCCGCACTCCGACCCCAGCTTCTCCGACGCGTCCACCGCTCGCTTCAGCAAGTAGCGGGCTCTCTTCCGGCACGGGGCGTCCCTCTCCGCCAGCCCCCTCTGCACCGCCGCCCAGAAGCCGCGGGAGAGGCGCGCGTCCAGCGGCCGGGCCGCCTCCTCGCGGCCCCCGGGGAGCACGGCGTCGGCCAGGGCGCTCAGCGCCAGCAGGGTCCGGCTCACGGGCGGCTCGGGCGAGAGCAGCAGCCCTTCCCACACGCGGCGCAAGGCGGCGCTGTTCCTCCCCAGGGCGGGCAGCAGCCTCGCCGCCGCCAGCAGCGCCGGGCCCTCGTCGTCCTGCCGCAGGAGCGCCAGGGCGCCCCCTACCGCCCGCCCCAGCAACGCCGGCTCCGCCAGCCACGGCGCCACCGCCGCCAGCACCTCAGCGGCGGCCTCGGCCCGCAGCCGCCCGCCGGCCAGCGCCCCCAGCGCCTCCCGCGCCAGCCGCTCCGCCAGGGCGGCTCCGCCCAGCGAGGCGCAGGCGCGCAGGGCCCCGCAGGCCGCCCTCGCCTCCGCCGCGCCGCCCCCGCCCCCGAGCAGCGCCGGCCAGCAGCGGCCCAGCGCCGCCTCCCAGGCCAGCCGCCGGGCCCCGTCGCCGTCGCCGCGCCGCCCGCCTTCCGCCGCCCGCTGCAGGACGAAGCGCAGCGCCTCCAACCGCTCCGCGGGGAGCGCCGCCGCCCCCGCCGCCGGGCCCCCGCACACCGCCCCCAGCAGCGCGGCCGGGTCCCGGCACTGCGAGAGCAGCGCGTCCGCCAGCGCCCGCTCCATGCCCCCCCCTCCCCACAGGCGCGCGGAGCCAACCGTCGCAGCCTTTTCCCCCAGCAGCCTTTGCGCTCGGGGGAGCTGCTGATAGGCTGCAGCTCTGCGGCGGCTCGTCTCGGAAGGTTTGGGTACCCAAGGTTGGGTGGGATGGGGGGGAAATGTATATAAATGATGGAAACATATAGGATAGGCAACCTTCTTTGCGGTATATAACCAGCAAAATTCCAATATAAATATATATATAAAAATGATGGAAACATAGAATAGGCAACCTTCTTTCCGGTATATAACCAGCAACATTCCAATATGTATATAAATATATATATATATATATATGATGGAAACATATAGATTAGGCAACCTTCTTTGCGGTATATAACCAACAACATTCCAAAATATCTATATAAATCTCTCTCTCTCTCTCTCTCTCTCTCTCTCTCTCTCTCTCTATAAATGATCGAAACATAGAATAGGCAATCTTCTTTGCGGTATATAACCAGCAAAATTCCAAAATATCTATATAAAAATATATATAAAAATGATGGAAACATAGCATAGGCAACCTTCTTTGCGGTATATAACCAGCAAAATTCCAAAATAGATAAATAAATAAATAAATATTTATATTTAAATAAATAAATATGATGGAAACATATAGAATAGGCAACCTTCTTTGTGGTATATAACCAGCAAAATTCCAAAATAGATATATAAATATATATATATATATAAAAATGATGGAAACATATAGAATAGGCAATCTTCTTTGCGGGATATAACCAGCAAAATTCCAAAATATCTATATAAAAATATATATAAAAATGATGGAAACATAGCATAGGCAACCTTCTTTGCGGTATATAACCAGCAAAATTCCAAAAAGTCCCTAATCCTAATACGCTGTAGTAGAAAAGGGCCACGTGTGGCTCACGAAAGCTCATACCCTACCAGAAAATATTTTTGTTAGTCTTTAAGGTGCTACTGGACTCTTGCCCTTTTCTACTACTTTTCTACTACTGCAGACAGACTAACACGGCTACCCACTGTGAATTACCTAATACACTGGTAAATCCAACCCGCTGTCCAAATACAGCGGATGGAATACAACGCCCCACAGTAAAATTTAAAACTAATATAGGTATAAAATGCACATACAAAGCCCATCCAATCGCCTAGGTAACAAGCTTTCATTACATCACCACTTTATCTTTACGGATTTTAATGGCTATGTATAATTTATCAGAAGCGCTAATGTCAAGATTAAAATTATTTAAAAAAACAAACGTTAAAACCCCACAATGGCGTTTGTGTGTATGTTAAGTGTTGTCAAGTCGCTTCCGACTCATGGCAACCCTATGAATGAAAGTCCTCCAGAATGTCCTATCTTTGACAGCCCTGCTCAGATCTTGCAAATTGAGGGTCGTGGCTTCCTTTATTGAGTCAATCCATCTCTTGTTGGGTCTTCCTCTTTTCCTGCTGCCCTCCACTTTTCCTAGCATGACTGTCTTTTCCAGTGACAATGGCGTTTACTAAGGTTGATATCTGTCACCATAGAGCTTCTAATAAATTATATATTTCCATTATTTATCTATATCTATTTCTTCCCACCCAACCTTGGGTACCCAACTTCTGTTTTCTAGGTTGGGTTCTATTCCCCTCTTTTTTCCCAAACAAGGTAGCAGATTGAATAAAACATGGGAAAGTTAACTCATCCAGCTATTTAAAGCCAGCAGCAATCTTATAAATAACATCCATAAGAGATCCCTTATTTTCTTATATGACAGGGATAAATCATGCATCAAAGCCATGGAATGGGCTGCCAAAGGGTGCCAAAGACACTGGTCACCTGGGTCATCATTTAATCTGGCGGGCAGCCCATTCCTGGGGGGGAGTTAGGCGGCAGCCCCCCCACACATGTTGAAGCCAGAAAGCTGCACCGCTCCATAGCATTGCATGGGACTATGCCATGTAAAAAGGTGGCATCATTTGCAATAAGGACAAAGGGGGCATTCCTGGCCCAAAAGGGGTTAGGAAGCCGCCTAAAGGCAACTCCACACCCCCCCTCCCGGGAACGCCTCCCAGGACGCCAACACAGGGAAATACGCTGGGAGAATGCTGGTAGGGGGCTGTGTTGGCGCCCAAGCCCCGTGCAGCGGTATGGCATCCCGGGGCCAGCGTGTGTGCCACCCAGGACACCGTAAGTGCCCATTATCCTGGGTTAAATGGGCACTTATGCTGGCGCGGGGTCACACCAGCTCCTATGGAGATTTCCCCCACCCAGGAATGCGCCCAAAGCTGGAGAATGGTTGGCCATTGATGGAGTTTTCAGTTTGAACACAGGCTATATTGTGTGATCCAAATAAATTTATTTATATGACATGCAGGGGAAGCCTGTCTCCCGCCCCCGACTTGCCACAGACTAAGCCGTTAAGTGGGGAGAATCCCTACTGTTGCAAAGAGACTGCTCCAGTCAATGGGCTTCTATTGACATTGCAACCATTGGGGATTTTGGACTTGTCAGTGGGCTGTAGACAGCATTTTTTAAAGTGATTCTAAAAGCGGAAACATGAAGACACGTGTAATGATAGGCTTGCTGCAGTTCTCTATTGCACATTTTTTTGGGGAAAGAATCTAGAATCCTGTAGATTCCTGCTTCCAGGTCCAGAAAAGTTTTTTAAAATTTGTATACCCTTATGAGTTTACGTCCAAAAGTGGGTCTGTGAACAGAAAATGATGCTGGCAGCAAGTGTGCGCAAGTAAGATGCAAAGTAGCACTGTAGAGCGCTCTGAATATGGGCATATTTTTGCATTGAGACAAATATTAACTGAACTATTGAGCAAATGATACCTAATCAAAGAGCACCTAGTCAGCAAGATGTTGTAAGAGTACAAGCTGTTTTGACATGAATGAAGCTTGCAAAGATGAAACAGGCATAGAATTACAGCCATAGGTTAGTCCAGATCTACACTGCATAATAGGCTGATGGGAAGACTTCTGAATTTGATACTCACAGGGAGCTGTACTGACTACTGCTGGGTATCTACTATGACTGTCATCTTTCATTTAGAGTTAGGTGTTGTCCACCAAACCGCCATGTGTTTCCTTCTTCTGAGCAAATATAGCAAATACGGTAACTCGGGTGGTCTTGTAGGTCTGTATATCTGGGGGTTCACTAGATAAAAGATCTCAAACTCAAGAAAACTGTGTTTTCACTTAAAATAAATGGAACCGTTCCTTAAATCATAAGATCAGGTTGAAGTCTTGATTTTTTCCCCTCAAGCCAAAGAAGTTAAGTTATCCTTCGCACAGTGCCTAAAATAGGATTGCACAACTCTGCGGAGCACTTTTACATTTTTGCAACCCAGAACATTATTGCAGAAAAACATCTTCGGTAGAGTTTGTTCTTTTTATCCTTTTTTTCTGTTAACCTTGGCTTTCTATGAATCCTGTGGTGCTGACTGTATTCTGTCCGACTCCCTCCCCCAATGTTTATTTAATTGATTTATTCACCTTTACCCTGAAGTTGGGGAGGGAAGGCAGCATGGTATAGCCTGATCCCGTCAGCTCTTGGAAGCTAAGCAGGGTTAATACTTGGAAGGGAGAGCACCAAGGAAGACTCTGCAGAGGGAGGCAATGGCAAACCACCTCTGCGTCTCACTTGCCTCGATAGCTTCCTCCTGGGGTCACCATAAATTGGCTGTCACTTGACAGCACTTTATGCACAAACCCTGCTGTTCCTCCAAGGCTCTTAGGGCAGCTATCCTCACAGCAATCTTGTGAGATGGCTTAGTGTATGAGAGAAAGTCTTGGCCCAAGATCACTCAGTGAGCTTGGTTGTGAGACTCCCGTTTCAAAAACCTGACACTAAACACTTCACACTGGCCTTCAATTGTTATGGTCAGCAGTGATGATGAACCAAGCTCCCGAAAACCTGAGTTGGAGTCTGCATCCAGAGGGAAAATCCTGTCCCAGTAATACCGAAAGCATGGAGATGAGCTGCTGTGGGGAAGATACATTCCTGAACTGCTTCATCAGGAGCCACAGCAGTTATGGGGAAAACACAGGCTAGCAGCTCTGTGGAGATGCAAAGGTTTCTCCTCCCCCCCACACCTGATTTATTTTGTTTTGGCTTGGCTTTACTCTTCCTGAGTTTTCACACAAGGCTTTCATTCTATCAGTTCACACTTGGAGGAAATCTTTCAGGTGCCGTTGAGCAATAGAGCGTGGCTGGCTGAAAGATCTGCCAACATATCTCTGAATCCAGGGAAAGAGGAGCAATGTATTCTCCATTCCCAAACCCCAGTTTTGTATGGATTTTAGCCCCTGACAAAGAAGCAGGAAAGGGCAGTAAATAACAGGGCTCTGTAATTCCCTGGAGGTTCCAAATGGGGAGGGCCATAATCAAGCTGTTATGTGGTGTAGACCTAGTCTAAACCGTGTTTATAATTCTTCCTCTCTGCTTCATTCATGTTCAAAAATGCTGTAAAATTACTGCATCTTGCTGACTGGACAGTCATTATTTTGAGTTTAATTTTGTATAATGTAATCTATTTTGGGTGCCAGTATGGGCAGGAAGGTGTGATATAGATGTTCTTAAAAAATAATAAACCTAAGGGTGTGGGTGTCAGTAATATGGAGATAATAATGCTGGCCTGCCTGACATGGCTGTTATAAGGATGACAAGAAAGCAATTTATGGAAAGCACTTTGCAAACTGAAACTGCTATATAAATTCTTGCTGTTGTTATTTACTACAATAGAGAAACAACAAGATTAGAATTGGTAGCTGGGAATCAGCATAAATACATTCTCTTATTAAAAGACATGTATGTGGGATCAAAGTTAGTTTATAATTGTTGCTCTGGTAGATGAGCATAGATCTTTCCTTGACATATGGAAAAGAAATAGGAACACTGCAACAATAGCTAAAAGGTCAGTTTTTGAAGGGAGAAGCAGCTGACTCCCATACCAGCCAATAGCATCTCTGTGCCTGTCCCATTATGTTTGCTATTGTCCTTTGTCTCTTTACAGGCTCTTTAGAAATGTGTTACAAAGTCCTTACTAACAGTGCAGTTCTAAGTAGGGTTACTCCCTTCTAAGTCCATGGAAGTCCACAGTGCTTTCACATATGCTGAATAATGCACTTTCAATACACTTTAACGATTGTTTGCAAGTTGATTTTGTCCTTTCGCACAGTAAAATCCAGCTGCAAAGTAGATTGAAAGTGTAATTTTCAGCATGTGTGAATGCACCATGAGTTTAGAACGGGTGTAACTCTGTTTAGGGATTGCACTGTAAATTGGAGGAAGGCTGCTATTCTTCTTGTGGAACAGCAGGTGGTAGTGTTGGCAAGTCTTTCAGTTACAGTGTTGTTGGGTTTTTTCTGGGCTGTGACTCATATAAGAGATCTCGGGCAGCCCAGGAATTTTGATCCCTGAGATAGAGAAGCCAAATGGCATTCTGTATCAAAATTAACATGAGGTATAACCCAGCAGGACATTTTCCTAGACAGATCTCATTAATAGCATCTACACTATTTTGTCAGCTCTCAATTGAGAGAGATGCTTATAACATGAAAGTAGCACGGGTCTGTTTGGCCTGTCTGAATAATTCCTTATGAATTCTCAGTTTTAGGTAAAAGAAGCTATAATATTTCTCCATTATAATTTTATCCAAATGGACTTCAACTCCCGTGTACATTTCCCACGTCGGTTTATTTACTTACTTACTTCATTTATACCCCACCTTTCTCCCCAGTGGGGATCCAAAGTAGCTTACATCATTCTTCACTCCTCCATTTTATCCTCACAACAACCCTGTGAAGTAGGTTAGGCTGAGAGCATACAGCTGGCCCAAGGTCATCCAGCAAGCTTCCATGGCAGAATGGGGATTTGAATTTGGGCCTCCCTGAACTTAGTCTGGCGCTCTGACCACTATACAACACTGGCTCCTTCCATGTGGGCATGCAAGATCTAAATAGGTGGTGGGTAGGCTGTGGCATCTCTCCAATATACTGAACATATCAATGAGACCTAGAAAAAGCCTAAGGAGAAATCTTCCCCATCCTTGTTTAGTTGGCCTGAATTCCCATCACCTTCCTTGCTTAGTCATTTGCATAAATGCAATGTGATGTTTAGATGCTTATGAAATCTTACTGTGATGAGGCAACATTTAACAAGCACATTGAACTCGTGTAATGGTTGGAAGGCAATGGTTAGTATTTGTGCCATTAACACATTGTTGGCTTGGCTTGTGCTGAAAATTGCAGACTTCAAAGAGTTCCTAGAACTTCTTTGAAAATTCTTACCCTGGATCTTAAAAGAAAACACGTAAGCATCTCATCAGTTTGGCTGAGAATGATGCCCGTGGAAAACATCTGCTAAGAAAACAGGCTCTCTAATGCAGCATTGGCTCTTAAATGAGAGTAGCTAATCCTCTCTGATCATATACCTAACAGCATGGTTCAGCTAAGCCTTGCCAATTACTTGGAAAAGGCTGACTCATTCCAGTATCACTTAGGGCCTCCTTCACTGAGTTCAGAACAGCTTCAGCATCAGAGGTTCGTCTTTCTTTGTCATGTTCTAGAAATCTTGGGAAGAGAGTTCATGGACCAGATAGCATCGGCCATGGGGTAATAGTGTCTTCTGCTAGAGTTACCAGATGCAAAGGAGAATGGGCTCCAATGCCTTTCAGATTTGTGTTGAAGAATCTTGACAGGTACAGGTTATCATGCATGGGAAAGAAAAACTGACCATAAACCTTTTCCCTTCTTCACAACTATGAAAGGCACAGTGACTCTGCCATTCTTCACCAGTGGTATTGGAACTGAAAGAGAGAAGCAAAGAAAGATGAGAATCACTGCTCTGAACTGGAAGCAGACATTGTAGATGGGGGGTGGGTGGATACTTAAGACAGAACCAGACCTTGAAAGAGAATTCCCCACTGAAATAAGGAAGGCAGAACTCACTCCTTTACACAGTAGCCTTCCCAGATGACCAAACGCTTTGCCCAGCTTCTCTCACCTTCACACATACAGCCTGAGGAAGTGTTTTACAGTTGCCTCTCCTGCCTACTTAGCTTGGTTCCATGTACTGGGAAAGGGGAGGGAGCCGCCTGAAATCCCAGGTATGTAGTTCATACTCTTCCAGAGACCAGTAACCCAACCCTTTTACTCCTGACCCCTTACTGGATTTGCCTATAGCTAGTCTCATGAACTTGAAGGGAACCCATAATTTTCTCCTAGGCCTGAACCAAAAAGATTACAGCTCTTGTCTCCTCCCTGCCACACCCCCAGCCTTCTTAAACAAAACAAAACAAAAAACAGCAGTGAAGAAAAGAAAGATATCAGCTCACTTGAACATTTTGTCCTCTCAGTCCTCATTCTCTCTAGGGTTTAGTGGCTGAAGTTTATGTAAACAGCCTTGGTGACCTCTAGCTCAAGCATGGAACATGGACCCTTTTCGATTCTTTGCTACCAAGAACAGAGGCAGAGATTTCACAACACACACCAAAACCACAAGTCAGTTTGAAAATGGGAATTGTTGTCTCCATTAGAGCAGAGAGGGGAAACCATGATGTCTCTCGTTGGTGTAAATTAATTATTTTAATGAATACCAGTTATAAATATATTCATTGTGCAACACTGAGACTGGGATTAAAAATGAACAGTTGGATGGACCAAACAATGGCTTTGCTATTCAATCATGCTCCCACTGTGAATAAATGCAGATTCAGTATGGAGGTAGCTGCAATTTGCACTACTGAAAATGCTTGTGAATATGGGCTATACGTAAAACTTTAGGGATCTGTGACCATTCCCCCCCCCCCTTGCTCTTGTTGCAAAGTTGTTTGGGAATCATCAAGGCAGTAAAAATTTTTGCATGTTGGACTTAACACTAAACAACGCTCCACAGTGAAGTCACACTAGAAACGTTGTCTCTAAAGAACAGTGCTGGATCAGCACTAGAGCAGAATAGGACAACGGAGACCTGATTTCACATCCACTCTCAGCCATGAAGCTCACTGGGCTATCTTAGGCTGAGAGAGGGTAACTGGCCCAGTCTACCACACACGGCTGTTCTGCAGTGCCAAATACACCACCTCAAAATAATGTTACACAATTCGAAAGTGAAAGGAAAGATTCCCAGGTCAGCAGAGATGCAACTATGTCGGGCACCAGAACCTCTTGTAAAAGCTATATTAAACTCTGCAATGCAAGTCCTGTATCTCACTGTCTGTGAAGATTTTGCTCTGAATATAGGGTTGACAACCTCAACCTCCAGGTAGTGGCTGGGGATCTGCTATTACAACAGATCTCCAGCTGATAGAGATCAGTTCACCTGGAGAAAATGGCCGCTTTGGCAATTGGACTCTATGGCATTGAAGTCCCTCCCCAAACCCTGCCCTCATCAGCCTCTGCCCCCAAAACCTCCCACCAGTGGCAAAGAGGGACCTGGCAACCCTATCTGAATATGTCGCCTGCTGTGCCATGCCATGAGGGTGGTCCATCCAAGCAAATTTCATGTATCCAAGAATGGGAAACGTGTCATTAGAGCAAATTTCAGTCTCCATAGCTTTCATTGCACAAATTACGTAATGAGATAACTGCAATATTCCCAAGAGATAGGAGACCTATTTTATTTAGCAGCTACTTCCAAATGACTTCAAAAGAAGAGCAAGCAAAATATACTTCAGAAAGGAAAGGAAAAGCAATATAGACCTGCATTTACAGCTAAAATCCAGCAGATGGTAGAATGAAACCGTAGTGAAGAAGGTGGCTAATGAAGAAGCTGGCCACTGGCTGCAAAGACATTCCCTTGTGGAGTTTATTTCATTTTAAGGGAAATTTTGACCTTTAAAGAAATTCAAATATAATTGTGGAAAGAACTAAACGGGTTGGTATACTGGGGCAGTTCATAAATACTCTAAACTCAAAAGAAGTCATCCAAAGTATCTGTAATTATAAAAAGGGTTGTATGGGATTTTTACTCAGACTGCTTCCACATGAGGATTATCTCCTGCCTGGAATTCAGGAAGCCCTCTAAATGGGAGCATCCACACAGCACTGTGCTTTCTGGCTTTAAGACAGATCTAAAGGAAACCACCTTTGATCCAGCTCAATGGAGGAACTGTGGGGTGGCTGCCAGGGGATCATCTGTGTGGATGCTCCACCCACAGCCACTACAGGGAGGAGCAGAGCTCAACTCTACATTTTCTCCCTTCCCTTTGACCTTTTAAAGGGCTTGGTTTTCTTTTTCCCAAGTGTAGCTTTAGTGTGGACCAGCTGGGGAAAGGGAAAGGCGAAGGGACGGGAGTTGCTTGGTTGCAGGTAGGGTTGCCAGCTCCGGATTGGGAATTACCTGGATTTTTGGGGGGTGTAGCCCGAGGAGGGTGGGGTTTGGAGAGGGGAGGGACTTCAACACCATAGAGTCCAATGGCCAAAGCAGCATCTTCTCCAGGGGAACTGATTTCTATCACCTGGATATCAGTTGTAATAGCCGGAAATCCCCAGCTACCACCTGGAGGTTGGCAACCCTAGTTGCAGGGGAAGGAGATATCAGGGGCAGGGCCTAGAGAATGGAGGGGGGGAGCTCAGTGGGGATGTGATGCCACACAATCCACCCCTGGAAGCTGCCTTTCCTCCAGGGAAATGGATCTCTCTAGTCTGGAGAGCAGTTGTAATTCTGCAAGAACTGGGCCCCACCTGGAAGCTGACAGCCTCAGCCCAATGCAATCTCTGTCATGTCTATTCCTCTGATGGAGGAAAGGGGCAAGGTGAGGGGTGGGTGAGCCTGCAGCAGCAAGAGGCACAGGACAGGGATCTGTAAGTCCCATTACTGCTGGAAAAAACTCTGAAATAAAACTGCTTCTTGGGGCGGGGGGGGGGGGGAGAGATCCTTCACAACCAATAATTAACAACTATGTATTTGTTACTTTGGTACGGATTAGCTCGACAAGTTGTTATTTTAACAAGTTTATGTAAAAAATACTCATAAATTTTAAAAGTTCTCAGACCAGTGTGTCCCACAGAATATTTTTAATAGCTCCAAAAGAGCCATGACATTTTACAGGTGCGTGAGATGCAAAGTGGCATTGTTGCAAAGGAAGTCGACAGGAGTGACAAGGAGCCGCACCCACTCAAGTTCCCCTCTTCTGTACCACTCGAAAGGCACAGCAGCCCTGTCCCTTGGAGCAAAAGTTTATTCCCGCGGATGGTTACTGTGATCAGTTGGGGTGGCAAGAGAGGGCGCTAAAATATATTTGGCAGGGAACACCGCACTCAGCCCATTGCCACTGTCCTCACAACGGTAGTGTGTGTTGATTTTGGGGTTAGCCAAGGACTAAGAACTACACGACACTTCCCCGTTGTTATTATTTATTTGCTTATTTTAAACATTTATATCCAACCTCTGTCTTGACTCAAAGCGGCTTATAATAAAAAAACACACAGTGCAGTCATCAAAACACGTCAACCATGCCGCAGTCAAAAAAATCAGAGCCGTTACCCAAATAGCTATTAAGAGCTCATGAACTCAATCCTCAATGTTCTGCAGAGTTACTCCATTTAAGTCTATTGATTTCAATGGGTTTTGGTGGGAGTAACTCTCCAGAAGGGCCCATTTATGCATGGGAGGTTTTGCCTTGGATTTGCTGCTCTCTAGATGCACATTTCCCCCATCCGAATCCCCAGAACTCAACAATAAGCCTCCATGCAGAGGTTTGAGAATTTGAATGGGGAAAATGTGCATCTAAAAAGGTAAAGGTCCCCTGTGCAAGCACCGGGTCATTCCTGACTCATGGGGTGACATCACATCCCGATGTTTACTAGGCAGACTTTTGTTTACGGGGTGGTTTGCCAGTGCCTTCCCCAGTCATCTTCACTTTACTCCCAGCAAGCTGGGTACTCATTTCACCGACATCGGAAGGATGGAAGGCTGAGCCAAACTTTGAGCCAGCTACCTGAACCCGACTTCCATTGGGATCGAACTCAGGTCGTGAGCAGAGCTTGGACTGCAGTACTGCAGCTTATCACTCTGTGCCACAGGGCTCCTAAATGTGCATCTAGAGAGTGGCAAATCCAAGGCAAAACTTCCCATGCATAACTTGCCAAGATTGCACTGTATGTCTGGGAAGCTTGTTCATTGCAGGCCATCAGCCTCAGTCTAGAGCATCATGATTTTATTGATGTACTCTGGTTGCTTTTGACAGTGTACATGCTTTATTCATATCATGCTGACAAATGATCTAATAGACAGTCGGTACAATTCTTTTCTAATGTCTTGGAGAATCCGTTACCAAACTATAAAGGGAACTGAACCTTAGCACTCTGCCAAGGGAGCCTTATCCAGATGGAGGCTGATAGTCTTTAGAGTGGAATATGATCTACTTGGTCTGTGGTTTGTCACAGTCTCTTCCTGATACTGTAGCAGGTTGTAACCAGTGAGAAATATGAAACAAGAGCTGCTAATTGCTAGTTTTTAAAGCCTAGGGGGGTGGGAACAGAAGGCATTCCACATGGCTTTAATTTAAGAGAGCAGATGCCATGATTCAGCACATTGATGTCCCACACCCCACACAGGCTGGGTGCTCAATCCCAAAATGGCCCTGCCCTCATCTGTACAGCTGACAAGGACCATTCAAGAAATAGTGCCTCAGTGCTGGTGGCTTCTAGCCTATATGCCCCAGGCTCCCACTTACGCACTAGTTAAAGATGGATGGGGCTGCTGTGTAAATAGGGTTCTAAGGATGTTGATCTGTCCCCAAATGCCCTGTTTACTTGGCAACTTGTGCCCACAAAATCAAGCCATCAGTTAACCAAGACACAAGTTACATGAGGCAGCACTTAGCAAACTAGGATACAGTTCCAGGGCAATGGGAAAAAAATTCATTCAGCAGTCTGTTGTTTTTATGTAATGATGCAATTTATCTGAATTATTCTCTCCTGAATTTATATATTGTAGTTTTTAGAATACCACAGAAATGTTCATATATGCACCAGCGTCGTGGCTTTTGATATGCAGAAAGCAATCAAAAGCCATAATGCTAGTGCTCAGAATAGGGTTGCCAACTGCCAGGTAGTAGCAGGAGATCTCCTGGCTAATTCAACTGATCTCCAGGAGAAAAACGGCCGCTTTGGCAATTGAACTCTAGGGCATTGAAGTCCCTCCCCTCCCCAAACCCCGCCCTCCTCAGGCTCTGCCCCAAAAATCTCCTGCCAGTGGCAAAGAGGGACCTGGAAACCCTAGCTCAGAAGCAAGTCTACATGGCAAGGAGATTTCTGCACAAAGTGGCTCAAAAAAAGAAGATGGTAGTGGGGAGAGAGAATGCAATGTCCTGGACCCACATACCTGTGGGGCCACATCTCCCGCTATGCTCTATCACAGCATGTGAGCAAAAAACATCTGAAGGGTGGGTGGGTAAGATCAGCAACACACATTTTTTGTGGTGGCTCCCACCTTGTGAAACAGCCTGCCTGAGGATGTCAGGAAGGTCCGCAAGCTTCTGTCGTTCTGAAGAATCTGCAGAACAGAAATGTTCAAGAGGAACAGTCCAGGAGGACACTTTGTAAGCAACCGTCATCTATTGCAGTGTTGATTGCATAGATCACCTTCCTTTTAGAAGAAGAGGAGTTGGTTTTTATAAGCCGACTTTCTCTGCCACTTAAGGGAGAATCAAACCTGCTTACAATCACCTTCCCTTCCCCTCCCCACAACAGACACCCTGTGAGATAGGTGAGGCTGAGAGAGAATGACTTGCCCATGGTCACCCAGCTGGCTTCGTGTGTAGGAGTGGGGAAACAAATCCAGTTCACCTGATTAGCCTCCACCACTCATGTGGAGGAGTGGGGAATCAAACCTGGTTCTCCAGATCAGACTCTACCGCTCCAAACCACCGTTCTTAACCACTACACCACACTGGCTCTCCATTTTACTCCATTGTCTACCCACTGTCTGTATTATGGTATTTCATGCCTTTTGTTTGCACTGTTGTCCAATTCTGTAATCCTATTTCCACCATAGCTGGAATTCTCTGGATAACCTGGTTGTTTTATGTTCTGTAGCCTTCCTGGAGTCTCAGCAAGAAAGGTGGACTATAAATGAGGTAAATAATATACAATCTTTAGCAACATAAATCACATTCTAGGTATGGGGTAAGGAGTAGTGAGGGATGCTGAATTCAGTTTAGGTTTTGACAGAACAAATCTCATCCTGATCACCAAGCAACAGGAGGCAGCATGGTGCTGTACTATTGGATTCCTGAATCAGGGTCATCCTCTTTCATGAAATTATAGTTTTATAAACTGCCCATCCCCATTTTGAGTAATGACATAATGGAAAAGTCCATCCTGAAATTTGAAAAATAACAAGCAATTGTTTTAGTTGCTTGTTATCTTAGCTGAACCTTGAACTCATTCTATGCAGCAGGAGTTTGTTCTGACCTCTAAATATTCGGCACTCAGGACTTATTCCATTATTTGTATTATTGCTTATATAGAATATACACAATACAATATACAAAATAGGTGAGAAAACCAACAAACAATCATAGCGATCCACATCCTATAAATTATCATACTTAGATTACTATACTTTCAGCCCATTCCTGAGAATGAGGCCGAAAGTCTATAGGAGGCGGCGTGACCTGGCCGCCAGCATAAATGCATGTAATCACACGATTGCACACATTCACGCCAGCGGCGACGCCAGTCCCGGCGGCAGCCGATCGCCACGGAACTGTGCCTCCCCCCTCCGCCGGCGCGGCCTCTCCATGGCGCTGGCAACGGCATGGAGAGGCCACGCAAGCACAGGGGGGCGAAACAGCTTTTTTTTGTTTAACAGCATTGGGGAAATGGCTTAGGAAGACCGTCCCTGTTAAGTCTGCGTGGGCAGGATTCAAGAGGTCGGAGACGGAGTTCAATGCAACAGTTTATTGTAGGGTAGAACAGAACTGGGGATACATTGGGAATGGTCCTGCTTATATGCCCCCCTGGCCGCCTGTGGCCGCTCCCCCCCCCGATCCGTGATAGTGGGGGACAACCTTCCCATGCCCAATGGCGCGCACTGGCTTAGGGCCAATAGCGTGGCCCGGTTTCGGCCAATGGGGCGAGCAGGGTAGGAGCTTTTGCCCAGGACTCAAGCTCCTAGGATTTCCCCCTGCTTACCTTCTAACACATACATAACAGTCCCCGTACGGTTCAGCTCAGGAATGGGCTGTTAAATATACACACATACACAACCAAAGTGATTTTATATATATAGTTTAGAATTTCCTCTTAAACAATCTCATTATGTTTAGAATCTAGCAATATTAGGAGCAGCCAGCAGCAAATTTGCTGTAATGTTCCATTACGTTGTATGAAACAATAACATTATTGGTCAATATTACACTTTTAAACACTTAACTTTTTGTGCGCTCCTATACAGTTACTCCAGTTTAAGCCACTGATTTAAACTGACATTAGTTAGTTAAACCGAGAGTTAAGGACATTGGACGACAATTGGACTTGACTAGAACATCATCCTTTATTGCTCCACCCACAACTAGATACCTGTTTGCGCCAGCCACATATTTGCTTTCCCTTGAAGCAAATAGATATAGAAGAGCATTCACACTCACCAGATGCTCAGCTTTGCCCTCAGCCTTCCTAGAGGGTCATTATAAAAAAAATCCCCAGGACTCAAAGATTTTGTCTGTGTGGCAGTGGGCAAGTCGAAACTATGGAACACATCTTACTATTCTGTCCTCTTCATGTAAATGCTCGTGCTGAAATGATTTCTCCGTTGTTGGTAAGATTCCCAGGCTGGGACTCAGCGGATAGGGTCACGAAACTGTTAAGCGGCAAGAACCCTCAGGTTACAACTCGGGTTGCCAAATTGAGTGCTGTCTCTACGAAGCTTCGCAGACCTCTGCTAGAATGATGTTATTGGCACTTATCCCACTTTTTTCTATTCTATTCACTTTTATGCAAAGTGTTCTTAAAATTTATATAAATATGTCCCTTTCTCTTTTTTTTAACACTTTTTTATATTGTTCATGTGAAGTCTATTGTTGTATAGTTTTTTACTGGCCGGATTGACTGTACCAATAAACTATTACATTGATTTCAACTGAGTGACTGCAAAGGTTTGCACTGTTTAATATACCAGGATTTACCTTCTGGGAGTCCATACTTTGCTTAGCATTTTTTAAAATTGGTGAATTATTTTACATGGTATTGTGATAATCATATTCTTATTGAAATTGTGAATTTGTGTTGTATAATGGTTTAAGCAAGTAAATGTATTAGAGGGGAGGGGAGAAACAGTGCAGTGAAGGGTTAGAGGGCTGGACGAGTATCTGGGAGACCCAGGTGCAATCCCCTACTCTGCCATGAAAGCTTGCTGGGTCACCTTGGGACAGTCACACACGCCTAGCCTAGCCTACCTCACAGGATTGTTGTGAGGATAAGATGAAGGAGGGGGAGAATACAGTATGCTGCTTTGGGCGTCCATCGGGGAGAAAGGCAGGGTACAAATAAAGTTAAATAAATAAATAAACCCTTAAACATCTATTCTATTGTAAGCATTAGGGAAAAGTCTACCATCACATCTGAAATTTGTAATTTTTTTACCGCTTCCTAGTGATTCAACACAAATTTTCCATGCAGATGTGATAGGAGATAAGAGTGGGGTCAACTGTTCCACTGCCCGCATTTGGCTAAAGTGCAAAATCTGCCATATCTGCCAATGTAAGTTAGTAGCAATTCTTGTGACTTCATAGCTTTCTTCCTGCAAATGATTTTGCTATGAATGAACGTAGTGGGATTCATGTGCCAACCCTTCCCTCCCCCGCTGCTTACTTCAGAGAAAAAGATTGCAAGATAAAGGGAGACTTTCAAGTTCATCCAGTAGGTCCCTTGAGGATCCAGGAGTTTGCCGACTTTCCTCCCCACTGCTGTGCTAATCTCTCAGGCAGCCCAAGGTAGCTGCAACTGTCAATCATGCCTTGTCAGACTCACTCAAGGATCAAAAAAATGTGTTACACAAAATGCTTAATTAAATGAACTCACTACAGGGTAATGCAACTGTGTCTTCCTTCCCACTCCCTTCTCACCAGAAGCCAACAGCCTGAGATCTTCATGTTCTGCATTTGCTTGTAACAAAATGTTTAATATCAAGAATCCTTTTATCTCTTTATCTCTCTATTACCTTTTTTATCCCACCCATCTTCCAATGACCTCAGGGAAGCATAATTATTTGCTCACATCCATCTTATCCTCAAAGCAACAATTCTGTGTGGTATGTCAGGCTGAGTGACCCAAGGTAACTCATGGCTGTTAGTGAGGGTTTTGAACTAGGATTGCCAGCTCTGGCTTGGGAAATACCTGGAGGGACTTCAGTGGAGTACAATGCCATACAGAGTCCACCTTCCGAAGTGGCCAATCTCGTCAGATCTCAGAAGCTAAGCAGGGTCAGCCCTGGTATTTGGATGGGAGACCACCACGGAATACCAGGGTCGCTATGCAGAGGAAGGCACTGGCAAACCACCTCTGTTAGTCTCTTGCCATGAAAACCCCATAAGGGGTCACCATAAGTCGGCTGCGACTTGACGGCACTGTACACACGCACACATAAGGAAATGAGTGAAATAATTGGAGACCAAATCTCAAGCTGTCTCGCCACCATGGCTGTTTCTTGTGTGTAAAGTGTAGTTGTGTGACTGTCACAGACACATATTAATGCCAACGATGTCACCGATAACAAGAAACACTAGCCCCCTCTCCAGCCTGCTCACGGTTGGGTTTTTTGAAAAGCAGATTTATTTTGGCTCATAATGTTTGCAATTCTTTCCAGGAATGATGAGTGTGGGGTTGTTGTTTTTTGCTCTACCGCGTGAGTGCTGGTCTAGTCCACTTTAAAAAAAATTTTTTTACAATATGGCCAAGCTACTCCTCTGTCCTGCATGAATGTATTTCATGAAAACATACTTTGCTGTACTCCCAACCCTCCAGCTCATAGATCTGGTTTGTTTTGTTGACAGGGCAAGCAGGCTTTTCCCAGCAGTGAGGCTGTGCACAGCTCAGCAAGATCCGTCCTTCTTCTATTACATTTGTACAATGATGCTTTCCTCACAGAACCGAGGCAGGAACAATGATAGCCTCGAGATATTTTCATTTGGGAATTTAGTGGTGTGTCGAGATGAGCAGAGGGATTCTTCTGGTGACCCCCCCCCCCCCGCTCCTTTGTGAAATGTTTTGATTACTTGGTTCTAAATATTGTGTTGTGCCTTTAGAAATTGGGATGGGAAAGACACACAGACAGAAATTCCCACAGCAGCTTCAAATAAATGCAGAATAAGTATAAACAGAATCTCATTGTTTTAAACATTAGATTAAGGTACCTGGATTTGTAATATGTATGCAACTAGTTATGTATGCAGATGCAACATATGTGCCCTACTACAGAACTGCATTTTGCTATAGAAATTATCTCATGTTCTCTTTTTATAATTCATTAGTTTTCTCTAAAGTAATCTGAGACTCTTTTTTCAGGGTATTTTTCTGTGCAAGGAATTATATATTAGCATGTACATGTGTGTGTGGAGAGAGAGGGGGGAGAGGGAGATAGAGATCTAATTAAACATCAGATCAGAGAAGTGTGTGTTAAGGAAGCCACATTAGATGAGACATCCAACTATCCTTGACATTTCAGAAAATGTATGGAAGCTAGAGGTCACTGCACTCACAATTTTGCGACACCAGATGCCTTATTCTTGAAGATTTTATATTTCATATGCAATTCTAAATTACTTTAAACCACAAGAAATATCCTTCAAACATTATTTCATTCTTGAAAATGTAATGCCGAGGAAGGCTGAACAGGTTTTGTCAAGACCTCTTGCTTCCCTTCTGAAAACATAGCAACTGGTCTTTAAGCTGAGCATTTGTTTCCTTACAGCCTAAAATATGAACCTCGGAAAGTCTAAAACGCCATTAACATCTTATATTCTTTTAAACCGGACTTGGCTCTGTGGAACACAGCAAAATCTGACACCTAACTGTTTAGGGAGGAGGAAAAGAGCTATTCAGCATTAAAAATTTAGGAATGTCTGTTGACATATTAAGGAAACAACCTCAGGGGACAGCTGACAAGGCTCCAAGAAGCATTACCAAGGGAACAGTGACGCAAATGCATTCCATTTTTACAGCCTGGCACGTTGCCAGATTCTCTCGCCTGATGTCTGATGTAATGCTAAGCCCTATCTGGGTTACTGCTTAGCTATCAACCACAACAGCTCTCTCTGCTGCAATCAATATTCTGTAGTGTTCTTTTTCACAAGAAAAGCAAAAAAAGAAAAGTGCAGCCATGGCTGAACACTGAAATCATGTGAAATGCAATAAATAAGGGGGGAAAGGTTTAACGCCCAGTGTGAAACCCCTTGGTGTCTTTGTAATGTGTACATGGGTCCCTTCCAGAAATTCACACAGATAAAATTACTGGCAGTAAGCTACAAGCTTTTCCAAAATGAATCGAAGTCATTTGGTTCACTTCATGGGATAATGGACCAGGAGTGTTTGTGTTAGGCAGCACAGAAACAGGAGAAAACATGCAGCATGAATTGGGGAGGGGATTTTGATTTTGTATTAAAATATGAACATTTTGCACGATAGCTTCATGCCATGTTGAGAAACATTAATCAGGCTTTATAAAAGTCCATACATACTAGACTGCCTATGGAGTGCGTGGGGGAGGTGTTAAAATTTAAATGGAAAAAAGGGATATAATGAGAATATTTGGTGCTACATAGCAGTTTCCCTCACTAGGTGCCTATGCAATAGCTACAGGTCCCACCTGGAGGCTGGCATCCCTACAGTGAATGCAAGATAATAATTTAATTAGCAATGATGCACATGATCACAAAGTCCATGATCGGTCATATAGGTCAAGGGTCTCAAAACTGCGGCTCCAGGGCCGCATGCGGCTCTTTGGCCCGTTGAGTGCGGCTCTCCGAACTTGGTTCGGAGCCCCTGCTCTTGTGCCTGCTCGCGCCTGCAGCCAGGCTGCGGAGCCGGCGCACCTGAGAGAGCGGGCACACTGTCTCTCCCCCCCCCCCGCCGTGGAGAATGGCCAGTCCCCCTTTCCCTTGCCCTCAATGGTTGGGAGGCTAAAGCCTGCCCTCCCCTCTAGCCGAACGATTGCTGGACAGGCGGCTCGGCAGTTCCTGGCCCCCCTGCCCGCCTATCAGCTTTTAGGCGGGGCGGGCTTCCTTTGGTAGACCTGGCCTCCGGCTGAGTCCCATTGGGAGGCCATGTCTACCCACTGGCTTTCTTGGCGGTAGACCTGGACTCCGAGGAGGGGAAAAAGTCCCCCTTCAGAGGCCAGGTCTACCAATTGGCTTCTATGGGCCTCCGGAGGCCAGGTCTACTGCCAAGAAAGCCAATGGGTAGACCTGGCCTCCCAATGGGACTCAGCCGGAGGCCAGGTCTACCAATAGGCTTTTATGGGGGTAGACCAGGCCTCCAGACGAGGACTCCGGACGGGGAGGGGGAAATGGCAGGGACTTACAATTTAATTTTTATCAATAAATAAGATCACTATTAAGTATGATATCAAGTTTTATTCAGTGTACCTATAGTTTAATTAAGACTTAAAACTTTAATTAAAGTTTATTAAGTTAATAAACAGTGTACCTACCTATATAGTTTAAGTTTAAGAAATTTGGCTCACAAAAGAAATCTCAATCGTTGTACTGTTGATATTTGGCTCTTTTGACTAATGAGTTTGCCGACCCCTGATATAGGTCACCAAATGACCACATGCTATTTTATACAATCCTTATGCTATTAATGCAGACCTGTGGATTATAGCACTTGTGATAAACCCGGTTTCCACCCCATTTGCCCTTTAAAGATAACCTGACCCAGGGAAAGGAATAGATCCTCCCACCCAATGGGGCAAACAGGATAGTATCGGCTTCATTTACTTCTCTGTTTGCCAACACCTCTATAGCAGGCAGGGCTCCTAATTTTTGTCTTATGGTTGATTCAGAAGAGAGAGAGAAAGAGGTGACAAAAAATGATCGGGATTGGTGGATCAATCATCCAGCTGAGCTGTGTGAAATGCGGGTACACAAAGGTAATTTATTTGCCAAACCAATATTCTTCAAGGAACTTAGGTCAACATACTTCAGAATAGTTCCATTTCTTCCTTATTACAACCCTATGGAGTAAATTAAACTGGGATATGGCAACTTGCCCAGGGCTGCTCCACAAGTTTTACAGTTGTGTAGGCCTGAACCTTTGCCACACCCATGTTTCTAGTCACTCCACCGTACAGGAGGTCAAAGAAAAAACGTGACACCATGTCTTTACTATGAGTTTTTACAGAAACATGTGAGGATGCCACAGATGTGCTTGAACCAGGCTTTATGACTGGTACAGCGCACCCTGTCGCCATGAGTCTTGTTTGTGCTTTCAATCCCCCCTCCTCCTGCCCCCAACCTGTGCACACTGTTAAGAAGATTCATAATCTCCAGATCATCCAGCAAGCCATTCATCTACCAGACCATTTAACTTTGACCTTTGAAACTCTATGGCTTCAACATGACTGCCAAGGCCGGCTGGGTTTTTGGTGCCCTTGATGACTGCCTGGTTTTGCCTATATGTTGGGCTAGCCTTGCCCACAGTCAGTTTCTCAATGTAAGACTTAGTCCCAGGTAAACTTGCCCAAAGAATCCTTCCTGCCTACCACTCTTTGGTGGCCTCATAGATAGGGCTGCCAACCTCCAGGCACTAGCTGGAGATCTTCTGCTGATTCAACTGATCTCCAGCCGATAGAGATCAATTCCCCTGGAGAAAATGGCCGCTTTGGCAATTGGACTCTACGGCATTGAAGTCCCTCCCCTCCCCAAACCCCACCCTCCTCAGATTCTGCCCCAAAAACCACCTACCGGTGGTAAAGAGGGACCTGGCAACGCTACTCATAGATGGTTGCATTCGTAGATCCCGAGCTCCAGACAGTGTGAATTGTCCTACTGCAAACCTTCGTCTTACCAGGCACATAAATTCCAATGCCTTCCCTGCCTTCCCTTAGCAGAATGTCAGTGGTGATCAAGCTGGCAGAGTTAGTATTGCCCCATTCAAAACAAAACATACAGCCTCCAAACAAGTCTGCCTAGGTTTCTGAGCAGGCATGTAGCTGAATCCAGGTAGGGGTGTGCTCTAAAATATTAAAAACAAGATGGGTATCAGCCTCAGTTCCCTGCAGGGTGTGTTGCCTTCATAATCTCTCTCACACACAGAGTACTCCAATTAGTATGACTCAGGTATTGTCATGCAATGTTTCTTACTCATAACACCCCACCTTGTTGGTGTCATCGTGGTATTTCAGCATGCCTCAGAAAGAAACTATTTGAAAAAGATGATGACGCCAATTTAAAATGAGTGGCAATTTAGTCAAAACATGGATGCACGGTATTAAAAGTTCCTTGTCTGACAGGTATCCTTGCCACTTCAGGGCTGCATCCAGAAATTCTCTGTGTAGCTCTCGTTGCTGTGAATGCAGAGGTAGTCACAGTGGCAACAGAGCAGCCACACAATTTTCCCAGTACTTGCATTGCCTTGCCCCCTCCCACCTGTGGCTAAATATTCCTCACCCATCAGAGAGCTTTATAAAAAAAAAGTAATGGACAGATTGTGTGTGTGTGAAGTGCCATCAAGTCACCGGCCGACTTATGGCGACCCCTTTTTGGGGGTTTTCATAGCAAGAGACTAACAGAGGTAGTTTGCCAGTGCTTTCCTCTGCACAGCAACCCTTGTATTCCTTGGTGGTCTCCCATCCAAATATTAACCAGGGCTGACCCTGCTTAGCTTCTGAGATCTGACAAGATCAGGCTAGCCTGGGCCATCCAGGTCAGGGCGTGAGTATATTACTACACTGTTATAACGTTATTGCACTATAGTGATCTGCCAATTATTGGGTTTTTTTAATCGAGTGGGAGCAATGGGAGCATTGCAATGGGAGCAGAGGTAAGGAAAAGGGTGCTGATGTGGTTGGGCCCTGCAAAACCGCTAATCTTCCCATCCTAAGGTTGCCAACCTCCAGGCAATGGCTGGAGATCTCCTGCTATTACAACTGATCTCTCGCCGATAGAAATCAGATCCCCTGGAGAAAATGGCTGCTTTGGAAATTGGACTCTATGGCATTGAAGTCCCTTCCCTCCCCAAACCCTGCCCTCCTCAGTCTCCACCCACAAAATCTCCAGGTATTTCCCAACCCGGAGCTGGCAACCCTGTCCCATCCACACAGCTTCCAAAAGCACTGTGACTGAGATCTTTCCAAAAAGATATTGCAAACCAGGTTTGGGAAAGATCACAGAAAAGCATGGAAAAACACAAAAGTGGGACAGAGGACAATGGTATGTGGACGCTCCTGAAAACGGCGCTGCTGCAAGGAAGCCAAGATGGAGCAGAACATCTGTGCGGACACAGACCCAGCTGGAGACCTTGGTCCACTGGAGTCACTGCTGCAGGAAGTAGATTGAATAATCACCATGTGTCTTCTGAATAGGGTTGCCACATTTTTTTTTAGCAAGGCTTCTGTACCTCCTGTACATGGCAGACATAAATTCAGTGGAAGAAGTGCTACTGATACACAACACTGCAAGAAATTACATCTGCTGAATGCCCAAATAGACAGCCATAAAATTATTGTTTGAGGAACTGGAACCCTGCTCCCCTCAATAAATGTATCTACTTACAAATTTTATGTCCCACCCTTCCTACATTCTGAATGGCTTACAGTCAGTCGGTCATAACAAATTAAAACCACCTAAAATAATTACAATCTTAAATTGAATTAAAACACAATATTCACATCACTAAAACTCCAGCAAAACAGGATAGTTTTACAAACCGTGAAGGTAAAGGTAGTCTGGTCCCCTGTGCTTACTAGGCAGACTATGTTGACGGGGTGGTTTGCCATTACGTCTGCATTTACCCACAGCAAGCTGGGTGATCATTTTACTAATCTCGGAAAGATGGAAATCTGAGTCAACTTTGAGCCGGCTACCCAAAACCAACTTTGGTTGGAATCGAACTCAGGTTGTGAGCAGAGTTTTGACTGCAGTACTGCAGCTTATCACTCCGAGCCGCAGGCCTCCCTCTACATGTCCTATGAAAAGTTAATAAAGAAAGAGTTTTCCCTCCCTTCTCCAGTAGACCATTTCATAAAACGGGGGTCATAGTCGAGGAGGTGTGAGCACAGACTGTTGCCTAGAGGGTCCTTACAGCAAGCCCTAAGAAAGAACCCAAACTCTGCATGGATCCTAGAAGGAGGGACAATTCTTCAGGTGGTAATTTTATTTTAGACCCTATAATTGTATTAAATTTTTGTGCAGAGATTGATTTGCATTTCATGCCTGGATAAGGATGCAATCTGATTGCAAGAAGTACAGGAGATGAAGAAGTGGCATCTTTTCACCATCGGTGACCTTCAAATCTATAACAAAACACTTGCCCTTTCTAGTATATGTTGTCTTTCCAGTACAAGTTAAACATCTTTCCCATGAGGAAGCAAAACAGGACTGGGTGTGGTTTGGCCTCCTATGACAGAACTTCTCCTGCCAGGTAAAGGCCCTGTAATATTCCACATACAAAATTAAAATAACTAGTCTGTTGCACCAAAAGCTGAGTCAATGGGCTTGAGAGGGACATGTGAAACACCTGTGATTAACAGAAAGGTAAAGCCAAATACCAGCAACTGAGCACATTTAGCAGACACTCCTTTTGGGATAGATCGCCCTACACCCACAAATCTCAGCTAAAAGGGTGTTCAAAATTCGGTACAAGTAAGGTTTCTTATTGCGAGGTATTAAAAAAAAATAAGGAGGCAGCCTGGGTTCAAACTGGAGCACAGTTTAGTAACTCCATTTCTTTCTCTGTCTGGAGCTACAGTGAGTACAACTTCCTTTCTCCCTGTTCCAGCCCACACCATGTCCTGCAGTAGACCAAAGCTAGGGTTGCCAGGTCTCCCTTCACCTCCAGTGGGAGGTATTTGGGGTGGAGCTGGGGCAGGGATTGAACGCGCAGCCGCATTGATGTGATTACTTTAAGCAGCCTGTTGTAATGCAGTACTTCCAAGTGTAAACTGGAAGTGATATAATCGCGTTGGTGTGGCTGCATGCGCACACAATCCCCGCTCCTGAGCCAGCCGGCCCCGTTCCTGACCTGGCAACCCTAACCAAAGCAGTTTAACAAACTGGCTCGGATTTAAGGAATCGAGTTGTCAGGACACCACATCCTTCCTTTCCCCCTAGACATGAAACTGTCCCCTTAAACACAAATGCAGCAACTTAAAACTCTCAACACCTAGTAACACACAAACACACACAGTTGTCTTTTTTTAAAAGAGAACACACTGCACAAATGAACCGATGGAAATAACTGTATAGATAAAGTCAAAGTCCCAAATATATCTCAGTTTAGGTGTGACATAGTCCTGCAAACAACTTGGACCACGACGACTGGTCCTTTGTGGGTAACGCTGACTTCCTGTTTCTGGAGCTGATGGTGTTTCTGGATTGTGTACAATGGAAATATCAGAAGGGGCGACATTGCCACTGTTCTCATACTTAGATGTATGACTGAATACCTTTTCTTGCCAGGAAGAAGAAGAAGAAGAAGAAGAAGAAGAAGAAGAAGAAGAAGAAGAAGAAGAAGAAGAAGAAGAAGAAGAAGAAGAAGAAGAAGAAGAAGAAGAAGAAGAAGAAGAAATTGTACAGAATAGTGATTAAGAGCTGTGAAGTCCTGGTTCAAGTCTCACCTCAGATATGACTTCATTGGGTGACCTTAGGCAGTCCACTGTGTTTCAGTCCTATTTGTAACAGGGGGGTGAGAATAATGGCTTACCTTACATGGGTGTTGTTGTAAGCCTAACAGAGAAAACATATATTAATCACACTGAACATATCAGGAAAGCGCTATATAAATACTAAGTAAGTATTATTAAAAGAGAAAACTCAATGTTTTGGTTTTAAAGGAGAAAAATGGTCAAAGAGATATATCATATTTAACCAGCATTATGCTGTTGATGGGCGGCAGGAACATACACTTTGGGGCTAACAGAAACATTTAGGCCGAGTTAGAAGGTCAAGTCAGTTTAGCATTCACATATAGAATAACAGAATTTAAGGATATGGAATTAAACATCTTAGACAGTAATCTTAAACAGAGTTACACCCTTCTAAGACCACTGACTAACTCTGTTAGTCAGCAGCCACTTATACCCCAACCCTATAGAGCCACATCCCGCAGCTGCTTTTTAACGTTTAAAGACAGTGTCAAGAGATCTCCCATTTAATGGGTACACTGGCCTTCAGCAAGAGAAAAATGGCATGGCCTCTAAGAGAATGGGAGCCTTGTCTGGTTCAACTACAGGGCAATCCCATGCACGTCAACTCAGAATTGTCCCAGTATGTTCAATGGTGCTTACTCCCAAGTAAGTGTGCATAGGACTGCCCCATTCATTCTTATGTTTAGTCATTTGGGCATTTACTTGATTCTGTTAGAATAGATATTCTGAGAATTAGAAGAATCACAGTGGGTTGCTACAGCTTAAGCAGAATCATCACAACAGACGTTTCTACAGAAAACAGCAGCTCCCCCACCGTTCAGCAGTCACACCTTCAGTCCTGGCAAGTTGGCAACTGATCCATCCCACACATGAGCTTTTGCGAAGTGTCAGGATCCATACACACAGGGAAAAAAGGCTACAGTGGTTGAGTTCACCTTGGATTTCCTCCAAGTAAAATGGTGGTGTTAATAAAAACCACTTCCTGATGAACAGTCCAGAGCGTGATGTGTTGAGAGCAAGTTTTGCATGAAACTTTACACAACAACCCAACATTATCCCCTCCCGAGAACTTTCTCCTCCGTCAGATAGCTTAAGAAGATGAATTCCTTTTGCCTTTGCAGACCTCCAATATCCTGTGTGGCATTTCCAAGAAGGAAGGGGGGAGAATAACAGGAGGAAAGGAAACAGATATGGTCTCTCACAGCCTAATTTGCTATGTGCCCCTGAGGAAATTTGGTTTGAAAATACTTGACACTCACGGTACAATCTGATTAATTCCCAAGGCAAAGATTTGACTCTTCAAAAGTATTTTCATGAGCTCTGGGGATCTGCCTTGTCTGGCAGGGATGATTAAGCGGAATCTGAAGCAAGTTGTTTGACTCTATTAGAGGCAGAGAAATCACCTCCAGCTTTCCCTCAGTTTGGTGGCAGAATTTTAACAAGAGAACCCCCTCTGGCTTTTCACTAAGTGTACAAAACTGGAGGAAGATGATTTTACAGTCAGTTATGGCCTGCTTCACACAATGGCACTAGTTGGATCTGCAGGGCCATTTTGATAATCACAAACTAACCTCTGATTCACTGCTGGGAGTGGCACTATTTTTAATGGCCCTGCTCCGGTACCCTTTAACACAGGGGCGAGGAACCTTTTTTCCACCAAAGGCCATTTGGGTATTTATAACATCATTCATGGGCCGTACAAAATTATCAACTTAAACATTAGTTGACCAAGCCCGAAGCAGGCAGCTGCCTTAGATGACACCCCCCCCCCCCGGCGCGGGCAAGCAGGCAGGCATCCAACCAGTGGCACGCTCGCCCACTGGTGGTACAGGATGGTCTTTTGCACCAGCCAGGCGTAGCCGTCCAGTCGCACACTGGAGTTGCTCCTGCTCCGCATGGTCGGGGTTGGATTCTACAGCCGGCTCCTGCTACCTCCGCCTGCAGGGATGAAATGAGGACACACTGGGTAAGAACCCCCCCCCCCATGCATTCTGGCCCTGCCTCCTTTAACCCCTCCATTGTCGCCACTTCTGCCCCCAGCCCTCTTGTAGTACAGAGGGAATACGTTTCTCCATGGCCCGGGTGGGAAAGGGTTCACACAGTTTCTTGGGCGGTCCTAGCAGCTCCATAGCTAATGACTCTTCTGCAAGGGGGGAAAAAGGTTCCTTTTCTTGGCAAAACAAACTCACATCCGCCTGGAATAGAGGCTATTCCTCTCCGTGGGAGGGGGCGGATCACCAGACTTAGATCCTTCTGAGCAAGAGATCTGCCAGGACCCACGAAGGGCCAGACCAAATGATTTCACGGGCCTTAAATGGCCCCCGGGCCTGACGTTCCCCACCCCTGCTTTAACAGAAGACTAACAGAGTTGAGTAAACACAAGCTTTCAAGTTACATGAAATTCTTCCTCATGACAGAATTTAAATTGCCTTTCAAATATGGGTAGAGACCAAGAAAAGAAAACTATAATTCAAAGAATCAAATATACTGAATGGCAGTCTGATCTGTCAAAATCACCTGTATTCATGTCTGCCCCTATGACTAGATACATTCTTGCCCCAGCTGCCTATCTTTCTTCTTTAGACGTTTATAGCCATAGGAGGGCATTTACCTTAGCCAGGTGTTTGGCCTTACCCTCGGCAGTTCTACAGGGGAGATTTAATAAGACACCAAGTTTAGAGAGATTTTGTCCATGTAATTCTGGCGAAGTTGAAACACTGGAACATGTGTTTTTCTGAGCCCATTTTATAAGGTAGCCCGTTTTAAACTAATTCGACCTCCGGCAGATAAAATTTCAGGATACTCTGACAAACTTCGGATCAGAAAGCTTCTTTCAGATGAGAATCCATACCTAACTAGTGAGGTTGCCAATTTATAAAGTTATAAATTGCTACAATTTATAAAGTTCATCAAAGTCTTTTTAAGTGAACTCCCAAAGAAATTATTAAATTTAACCTGCAAATAGTGCGCAAATGGATATTGTATTCTATTTTACTACAAAACAGTTTAAATGTATGTTTCTTCTTAAACTACTATGCTATAACCTATATAGTTTTTAAGTTACCTTCTGAAATATCTTTGTATTGTTTGTTTTAACTTTCTATTGGTGAAACGCCGTAATAAATTTTACTACTACTGGGTCTGGAACCCACGGGGAGAAATACAACCTGACAAAGGGGGAGTTTCGGTGTAAAGGGGCCTCTCAACTGCAAATCCTCCCAAGGTTGATTTGCGAGAGAAGGAGCCAGTGGACTCACTGGGTACTGCATGGCTACACAGCTATATTTTGATGTCAAACAAACTGGTTGATTCTGGTAAAGGTATGGTCCAGTGAATTTTGGTGTAATGGAGCAACATTATCTGATTTTTATCATTTACTAATTAATAAACAAAAGAAGTAATTAATGTTGCCAGTAATTGTTTTACATTAATGTTCTCAAATATAAAACTGTTTGTCTTGCAGCCAACAATAATGTAGGCAGGGATGGAAGAAGGGAAAAAAAGAAGGAACTTAAATTATAATAATTGCACTGGGACACATATACAAGTAAAAACAACAACAAATTACCCAAATCTGGAAAGACCCATTTAAGATGGGAAATACAAGAGTTACTGAAAAGGAAGTTGAGAAATTAGCATACCAGAAGTAATCCAGCTGGGAAGACTCAACTGAAAACCCAGAGTGTTCAAGGGAGGTTCTTGAGACTGTTACCACAGTGTTTTCTTCATATAGATTTGGAGAAAGGGGGTTTAGAATTGGTTAGTTTTTTTTCCCCCATGGAAAGAAAATAATTGAGGTGTGCCATTTGCCTTGCAATACAATGAAAGTCATCAATTCCTCCCAAGTAGCTCAGTTTTCTGTGTCTCCCTTGTTCATTGTCAAGTATATTTTATACGCATCAAGCAAGCCCAGTTCTGGAGTACTTAAAGGCTTAGAGTAGAAATTCCAGCATTTAACTTTTTATTTATTCATTTTTAAAATGAAGAGATTTCCCCACAAAAAGAAGTAAGATTTTGCAGGACCAAAACCGATGTTGTTTCCCCCCCCCCCCCGTGTTGTATTTGTTAAATTGTGACACAGCATTGATAAAGCTGGTCTGTAATGTGATCGTGAAATCTTCGTAAGACTCAAGGCACAGTAAGGCCTTTTATGCACGGCTGTTTCCCTTGCGGTCACCTCTCTGATGACTCCGGGTCTTTGTTTCGATTATGTATGCCCTTTCTGCTTGTCAGAGGTCACCTCACTCTCCCCCTGTGTTTGCCTGTGTTTTGCCCGCATTTTCAAATTCAAGATAAAACAGGTCTCTGAAAACAAGGGCAAAATGCAGGAAAACACAAGGGGAGAGCGAGATGACCTCTGACAGTCAGAAATGACATGCATAATCAAAACAAAGACCCAAAGTCGTGGAAGGGATAACGGCAAGGGAAACAACCATGCATAAAAGACCTAACTCTCTTTTCCACATTGTATCCTACATTAACATAATAAATACATGGGACAAGTACCATAAGACAGGCTTTAGGGCACTTTTATGCCCCCTGTGTAAACAAAAAAACATTTGGCATTTCCAGATGGTTACCCAAAAAAGAGGTTTGGATCCATGAAGCACGAGGAGCTATTGTGGAGAAAATGTGGACCCAGAACTAGCATCAAGGGTCAGCAAACTTTCTACCTGTTGTCTCAGCCAATCTGATCATGTGGATCCGTGCCATAGTAACCTTAAGGCTAGGCTGTTGTAAAGTGTTCATGATGATTCTGCCCTTGAAGACAACTTGGAAACTCCAACTGGTGCAGAATGCTGTACCTCATTTACTACTGGGAGCTAGGTAGAGCAGGCCTATTACACGATAGAGATCAGTTCACCTGGAGAAAATGGCCACTTTGGCAATTGGACTCGATGGCATTTAAGTCCCTCCCCTCCCAAACCCCACCTTCCTCAAGCTCCGCCCCAAAAATCTCCCGCCGATAGCGAAGAGGGACCTGGCAACCCTAAGTTCTCACCAGCAACTCGCATCTGCAATATGGTTGTGTGAGTCCCTGTGGCAGACTCACGTTGTAACATATATTTTGGCCCTTACTGGATGTACTTACGTAGCTCAGTGTGCTGTAATTGTGAAATACATCTTACTGGAACTTGGTTCTCTAATTGTGAAATCCGGTGTAAGTGATATGTTAAACTGTTCCTCTTTCATCGTTCTTTAATTTGGGTAATGCTGTTTTGTTTCATTGTTTATGGTATGCACTTTATTTATTGTTTTTTATATCTCTGTAGCCTGCCTTGAATCTAAGCAAGAAAGATGGATGACAAATGAAACAAATATTCTCTGGGGATGGCCCATGTGGTCATGGTGTCTGACCCATAATTGCC
This sequence comes from Euleptes europaea, assembly GCF_029931775.1. Lineage (NCBI taxonomy): Eukaryota > Metazoa > Chordata > Lepidosauria > Squamata > Sphaerodactylidae > Euleptes > Euleptes europaea. The sequence goes on from NC_079318.1 coordinate 25,818,779, forward strand.
AGGCATATCCTAATGCCCCCACCCCACCCAGACTTGCACTAGTTTGCATCTCCTTTTGGTAGGAAATGCTTTCCTATGTCTTTTTTCCCCTTCATACCCATCACGCGCAATGTTCAGTCATGGACTGTACCCCCCCCCCAATAATAAGCAACCTACTTAATAGAAAGGCTAGCCCATCTTACTGGATTTGGCTAACATAGTCACGCGAAGCAATTGAGATGGTATGTTTACTGGAACAATTAATGTTCAAAATGCTTGTAGCATTTATTAAGTTATACCAGTCTGAACATGTCATACTATTTGCCATGTTTAATTTTTTGATCTGAACACCTTTGTCTGAAGAGACCTGTGCAACCTGAAACCTTCTTTTCCATAGTCACATTCAAAACCTCTCTTGTTTTGTGTTTTTCATTTTAGTGAAGCTGTCTGAATCAGAGTAGCCATAGGATAGCTCTAGATAACAGCCAATTTAAAGATTCAGCAAAAACCCTTTATGTGAATTGCTGGTGTGAGACAAGGGGGGTTCACGAGCTTGTTGTAAATCAGATTGAAACTAGAAGTTGCTGCAACCATAATATGCAGAAGCCCTGGCCCTTGACCACTATAACAAATGGATCCCTCTCTAATAGCATTGTCAGGCTGAGCCTGGTGACTGGCGGGAGGGTTAGGGGGCAAAATGGTTGAGCCAGGGTTGTGAGTGTGATGACATCACTTCAAGGGAAAACCCATAAGCAACAGTGGTAGCTCTAGGAATTGTCAGAAACTCTATGATAAAACCGTAAAGTTTCCATTAAATCCTAGAGCTTCTTAAAGTTTCCTAGATTCCTATCACTTCTGGGTTTTTCCCAGAAATGACATCATCATGCTTACAACACTGGTGATTTAAAAAAAAAAAACTTCTCCTACCGCCACTTGGAATGGCTTGAGATGGGGATTCTGTGCCCTGACAGAGGGCTTTGCAGCCCTGCTCTCTGCTACTGGCTTCCAAAGTTTCAGCATGAATTGTTCGCATAATTTCAGTACATAGGGACTAGAAACTTTTAAGAAGTTGATATTCATGGTACGGTACAATCTCAGAAGCACAGCCTTGCCCAAAACGTACATTTACACCAGGCCTAAAAATCCGACAATATTCTGAGGTAGGGACTGGAGCCATTGCCTTATTTTGATGATAGACATGTGAGACGCAGTACCTGATGCCTTTACAAGATGATTAGCCCTCTCTCTGTCATAGTTGTGGTTGCAAAGAATATTGAGCTGACTGACAGAGGCACTTTTAACTTGAAATAAATCAAATCTCTTTCTGGTGCTGTTTAAAAACAACCTTGTCCTCCCCCTCCCACCCCCCTTCCCAGACACTAGGCAGTCTCCATGAAATGAGACAGCTTTCCTTTCAAAAAATTTTTTCCAGGAAATAGAGTTGTCTTCCACATGTTACTCTTAATGTAACTCAAACAAATGTTTTAGGAAATTCCTACTAATTCATTGAAATGGTGACCTTGGCAATAGAGAAATGGAAATTTGACTCAACGGTATTGTATTTCTTTTTAACTGTCCAGGCGAGCAAGGCTTAAAACCGATTGCTCAGGGAGAGAGAAACTCATGTTACGCATAAAGGATCTGGCAGGCCTGAACACAGAAATTTCCAGAAGTGTTTGCGTGGCAAGAAGTCTGTGCCAATTCACATATTTTAGCTATTCTGGCCAGATGCCCAGCGTACAAGTAAAGTTGTGCAGCAGTGCAGTTCATTGGCTTCCCTGATGAGTTTCCATCCTTCATGGCAACGCCGGGTAATTTTGCACGCCAAAATCTCCTGCTACTTATATTGTTACAAAATACCAGATGTGCTTAATAAAGAGCAAGTGAAGCCAAACCTAGGGTAATCACATAACCTATCATTAACATTTTCTTTAAAAAAAAAAAATTGCAGTTGGAATGCCAGATTACTGTTTTGCTTTGTTTGCTTTACGCCCTGTTGATGGAAACCCCCCCCCCCAAGGGTGATGGGAACAAGACGCAGTAGGAGTAGAGTTCTGGAGCGTTTGACGGCATTGTTTACAATCACACCCCTGCACATCTGAAACATGTGTGAGAAAGTAAAGGCGAAGCACATTTCCTTTGCGCCCAGTGCAAGGAACAAAAGGGAGGGGAAGAGACCGCCGGAAGAAGTCTGCAACAAAGCCGAAAGCAGTGGAGTCATGTTTCCTTATCCCGTGGAGAAGAACAGAACAAAATAACACCATTAGCTCGAGACTCTTGTCCTTTGGACACCCAAAACTCCCGCATGTGCAAGGAATGCACAAACAGACCTTGTTTGAGGGAGCCTACTGGCAATCAGATCCTCCCCAGCTGGTTGAAAGCCTGGTTTTATTAGGTCAGGCACCCAGTCACCAAAATGTGTGTGTGTGTGCCCGCGCACCTCCCATTGATTTGAAACGGGCGTTGCACATGTACATCCCTTCAGCTGATCCCAGTTTCAGAAATAATAATTAAGTCTCGTAAATAGCGATCAAATAGTCTCTGCTGAGGGAGACGTGGGAAAAGGAAGGAATCCAAGTGTGCGGCTGGTTTTGCAGACCCTTATTTTGAAAGGGGGGGGAAATGTAGATGATTTCCTCTAATGCAACAGGAATACCATAAAAGCCGCAAGGCATTATGAATATGAAATGGCTGTCAGAGGGAAATGGCCATTTTCTCCCAATGAAAAGAGTTTGTGGTTAAAGCAAAGCATTTTAAATAAAATAAGTAGAGGAAGAATAAGATTCCCATGTTTATCTAAGCAGTTTTATTACAGTTATTATCCAAATGGAAACGCTGGCAAAATTGCACAGATCTGAAACTCATCAAGAATCTTAATTATAGCTTAAAGGAAAAGTGTGCTATGCATTTAGTTTTTCATAGTAGAAAATGGTTGATGAATGACACTTCTGTGTTATGTTTAAGAAAGGGGAGGAAGGCCTGAATATTTATGCCCAACTAGAAGTAAATAGAAGGCCTTCTGAAGCATACGGGATACAGTGGGAGTGTTCCCATATGACAAATGCAGATCTGGTGATGAGAATTAGTCACAGTAAAAGAAGCAACAGGTGAACAAGTGATGATAAGTTTGAGTCACTGAAGCCCAGAGGGAGGAGGATGGACTCCTTGACTCTTGTTCGAAAAGTTGCATAATATAACAGCCAAGTATTCAAGAATACAATCGTGGTTTCCTCACAGGGAAAAGAATAGGCTGCTGCAGTCTGTCAGACAGGCAGTCAGGAGGGAAACCAGGTTCTTTCCTAACCAATTTCCCACACAGAGTTTCTCACTTGAGGCCTTCAAAGGGAGCAGGTGAGTCTCTGGGAAGACCTAAGGCTTTTACAAGCTTTACTTGGGAACCCATTCCCGATCCCAATCATACACAAATTGTTTCTGATATAAATGGTGTGAGAATATGATGTGTTCGTTTCCAGAAGAAGAAAAAAGCAATTTATACATTGTATAAAAATGGTAAAGTTCCCCTGTGCAAGCACCGGGTCATTCCTGACCCATGGGGTGACGTCATCAGAATTTGGAACTGGGAGTGGGTACAATTAAAAAAAATGGCTACCATGGGGGCAGGGGCCAATTACAAAACATATGGAGGTTCTCAGGAGGTGGAAGTTCTGAGTCATAGTCCTAAGATGGAGGCAGCTGTTTCTGAATGGGTGCTTCCTGCAGACCCAAGCATGATGGTCCTCCTGGGTTCTTCTGAAGCACCTCATGAACAAATGAAGTGGAAGAAATCCAGGATTTGCTCTCTGCTGTGGGGGAAAGATGTTTTGCGTCGATTCTGGTCGATTCTGGTGTATACCAGTAGAAAATCACGTGAGACAACTATTCCTGGACAGATTGCAGGTGTTTGTGTGTGTGTGTGTGTGGGGGGGGGGGTTGCTTATTTGAATGGTCCCTCACAAAAATATTGTAAATATATAAAAAGCTAGGTGAATTGTAGCCTAGCTGCCTTCTTGAAATGCTGCCTTCCATGCATTTTCTGGATGCTGTTTCAACCAGCATCCAGAAAACACGGGCAAAATGTGCGGAAACGGAAAAGGCATGCATAATCAAAGGAAAGCCACAAAGCATGTGGGGGGTGGGGGATGAAACAGCCATGCATAAAAGGTCTTTAAGTAGTAGCTGTGGATTCAGAGCGGGGCACTTAAAGGCAAGGTACTCAGTGTGAGAAACTTAGTTTAAAGGACTGCATTTTTAGTGGTCTGGGATCAGTAGGGTTGCCAACCTCCAGGTGGTAGCTGGAGATCTCATGCTATTATAACTGATCTCCAGGCGACAGAGACCAGTTCCCCTGGAGAAAATGGCCACTTTGGCAATTGGATTCTATAGCATTGAAGAATCCTCCCCAAACCTCACCCTCCTCAGGCTCCACCACTAAAATCTCCAGGTATTTCCCAACCCAGAGCTGGCAACCCTAGGGATCAGGAATCAGATGGCCTCATCCTCATTTAGCAGGCCTAGTTCTTTCTCTTGCAGAGCAGCCAACAAACCATGTAGGTAGAAAGGGCTATTTTCCTTTCTCCCATCATGACTATGACCCCAAAGGCTGTTTGAACCATCCACATCCAAGGAGACAGTTTATGTTGCAATCCTGCTATGATGAAAAGCATATTTCTTTGGATATGACCCTAGTCGCGTGGTTTATGAACAGGGGTATCGCAAGCGGGCACCCACCTGTACAATACTAGCAAGATAGCATAGGGAAATCCCACCTGTGAAACCAAGTGAATGGATGCTGCATGGAAACCTAATTGAGAGAGGCGAGTATTCAGTTACTGTATTGTTCTATGGGCTTTATTCTTTCAGACTCTAGAAGTGAGTTGACTGTGGATTTTTCATTGCTTATTGAACTCTTATGGCTGCTCTGTATTTCCTCAGTCGTGGTGCTCCTTCCTTTCCATCACATGCAGTAAATATCACATTAAACACATGTTAAAGGAAGTTAAATTATGCAGAATAATTATTCCAATGGAGTGTCAATTCCTTTGGCTGTTACTCAGCAAGACCCAGTGTTATTATTAAAAATATAATTGATTCTATAGGAAGGAGCAGTGCATATGCAATTAGTTTTATAATGATACAGCCTCCAATCCCCTTAAGCCATCATACTTACCAATAAGGTAGTTTTTAGTACCATTAACTTCAGTTTATGGGTATGATGGAACTTATACCATGTTTATTCATATTCCACTTCTCATATTCATATGGCCAGCGCAACCCAAAGGGGGGAGTAGATAGACAAAAGGGGAGCAGCCGAAAATCCCCCATAGTATTGAATAGTGTTATGCCACCTATTTTGGTGGCGCAGCAGCACCACAGTGCAAATGCCAGGTCCAAAAGCCTGAAAGTTGGACCTGGCAACCCTAATCCCTACAGTTAGTTCTGTGCCAGGGCAAAGCTCTGTACATGATACTATGCAAATGATCTCGAAGACCACCCATGACAGGTAAGCAACATATTTAGGGTTGCCAGCTCCAGGTTAAGAAATACCAGGAGATTTTGGGGGTGGAGCCTGAGGAGGGCAGGGTTTGGGGAGGGGAGGGACTTCAATGCCATAGAGTCCAATTGCCAAAGCGGCCATTTTCTCCAGGTGAACTGATCACTATCGGCTGGAGATCAGTTGTGATGGCAGGAGATCTCCAGCTAGTACCTGGAGGTTGGCAACCCTAAACGTATTTTTCCCCTGCACAAACTTCCTAGAAATGAACAGATGTGCAAGAGTATTGCCATCCTTGATCGCTGCAGCATGGCTTGCACCAGGATACCTTCCCAGGCAGATTGTGCCCTTTAGCAGCTTCCTGTGATAACTGTTCTGTACTTTGGCTGTGCTGTTCTTGTTGCATTCGGGGAATGCTTCTTGAACGTGACAGCCGGTGTCACCGAAGAAGCCCTGTGCCATTGCTGCTGCATTATTTATTCACCTACAGCAAAAGCTGCTCTATAGTTAGCAGATGATGTCAGTGGATTGTTTGGATCCCTGGAAAACTGGCAGGGAGCCACTTCTCACATGATATATGAAATCACTGATAAATGCTGCTTTTCAGTGAAAGAAAAACAGCTTAATAAATGCAGCTCTCTCTCTCTCTTTTGGCTTTCATCTTTCCTCCCACCACTTCTGGGATTTGTCTCTCCCAGGCACGGCTCAGTAGAGTCTGTGAAGTGGAAATGAGTGCTCAGGATCACAGATCGGAATTAGGCATTTGGTATGCTCAGGATGCTCTTCCCTTCCACCCCCCCTTTCAGTCTTGGAGTGCTGCCAAAGGCTTAGTGAGTCAGACAAAAAAAGAGAATTGGTACAGCAGAGGCTTTGTGGAGATTCAGTATTTCTGGTATGCAGCTTCAGGTTGGGCATGTGTGTTTTAGCAGGCTGCTGTGGGGGAAGGCAACTCAAGAGCAATTGCTTGTTTTGTGTTTTAAAAAATGGCAACCTTAACAAAGTCAGTGAGAATCTATAACAAAATTACCCTCGGATGCCTGGATACATCTGAAAGACATTATATGAAGTACTTGTACGGAAGAGCTTCTATAAAATACCATTGTCCAGCACGCCTATGGAAAGTCTGACAATAAAGAGAGTTTGTGACAAAGGAACCCTGTTTTGGCTGGGTCAGACCCTGTGCTGCAAGGAGATGGCAGAATTTATTGGAGGGCGAATGAGCTAATTCAGGGGTCCCCTGTGAGGTACCCATGGGCGACACATTTTCTGGCACCCGCCAAGTGTTTTTAGGAAGTGGGTGGGGCCAGGTAGGTCTCAGTGGTACAGCCACTGCTTCGCATGCAGAAGGTCCCAGGTTCAATCCCTGGCATCTCCAGTTAAAGGGACTAGGCAAGCAGGTGATGTGAAAGACCTTTACCTGAGACCCTGGAGAGCCGCTGCCAGTCTGAGTAGACAATACTGACTTTGATGGACCAAAGGTCTGATTCAGTATAAGGCAGCTTCATGTGTTCATATGTCTTTTGCCCAGCAAGGCTTCTGATTGGCTATTGGAGTCTTGATTGGCTGTGCAGATTTTTTAAAATATTGCTTTGGCTGAAGCTGCAACCACAGCACAAGGATCTACACTGTGTTACTGCAGTTAAGCCGTGGCAACCACTTCGTGGCTGGCTCTGCCTCCTGTGGCAGCCATTTCATAGTAGTCATTTTGTTGCTGTGCCCACTATGCCATGTCAGAATTCCAAATGTGCCCACAGGCTCAACAAGCTTGGAAACCGCTGAGCTAATTTACTGAGTTCTTTATACCAAGGTTTAAAATCAATGTGCTGCTTTGACAAAAACAAGACAGCACCTCAGCATTTCAGATGTATCCACATCAGTAGAGTTGCCAGGTCCCTCTTTGCCACCGGTGGGAGGTTTTTGGAGTGGAGACTGAGGAGGGCGGGGCTTAGAGGAGGGGAGGGACTTCAATGCCATAGAGTCCAATTGCCAAAGCAGCCATTTTCTCCAGCTGAACTGATCTCTATCGGCTGGAGATCAGTTGTAATAGCAGGAGATCTCCAGCTACTACCTGGAGGTTGGCAACCCTACACATCAGTGAAGGCATGAGTGACTCTAATGCATCACGTGCAAGGGGGAATGAATGCCCACCTCTAAAAGGCTGTGTTCATTCTTTGCTCGTGGACCAGGAGGAGTGGATTTGCACAAACCACCACTTCATTCAGGCTAGCAGCATCTTAATGGCAAGCCCTAGGAATAATGTTTCTACACTGAATTTTTATACAAGCTGTTTTGTCATTTTAACTGTCACCTGAACAGATTGATAAGATGTCTGAATGGAGAACACTCCATTGCAAGAACATCTTGCTTGTTGCCACTTATCCCATCAGTACAAAGTGAATGAAGCATTATGCATTTTGTAGGAGAATTGTGTACCTCGTGCTAAAAAGCCTGAATGAGGTGAGTAAACCTTTCTCAGGCAGCTGGTAAGTGAAACTGATGAACGAACTGTGTTCATTTTCATAAGAATGGTGTGCCTGGGAGAGTTATACAACTGGGACAGTTCAATTATTTTTAACTCTCATCAATTTCCAGTAAAAATTTCTAATGGTGCTTACTAGCAATATAAGTGTACTGAGGATGCCATCATTGCAGACATATTACAGCCACGCAGGATAACAACCTGCATCATTGTGCACAATCCTGCAAAAATACTGCTGGTTGTTTATAGGCTTTGTACATTAGAAGCTGACATGCGTTTTACTCCGGCCACAGGGAAACTGAGGAGAGCAGTATATCCTCGTGGCAAGTTCTCCACCATACCATCTGTACCACCTTGCTGAATAGAGTGCAACCACTAGTGAGCACTGCTGCCTTCTCATCCCATGTCTCTCATGGCCATTGGATGGGATACTCATTACTTGATGACCACACTTGGCACTGTCTAAACCAGGGGTGTCGAACTCGATTGTTACGAGGGCCGGATATGACATAAACATAACTTGGTCAGGCCGGGCCATGCCTCACCAGCCCAGATCGAGAGTTGGGGGTGGGGGTGGCTGCCTCGGCTGGCTTGTGGGCCGGATAAGAGCTCCCAAGGGGCCAGATCTGGCCCGCGGGCCTTATGTTTGACACCCCTGGTCTAAACATTACAGCCCATTCCTCAGGAACACCAGCATTGCCCACTGCAAGAGAAATGTGAGCTTCAGTTTCAAGATTGCATCTTCACCACAAACTTCTCTCATTTTTATAGCAACATGGCTATCGTGGCTTCCACCAAGGAATCCTGATGACTCTGGTTTGGTGAAGATACAGGGAATTCTGGCAGAGATCCTTAGATCCACCCACTTCTCACATGATGACAATTCCCAGTATTATCTAGGGAGAGGGAATTAATATTAAAGCAGTTTAAGCCTGTGGTGTAAATATGCCCTAATTCTCCAAATACTTTAGTTAATCAGAGTATTGGAGTTCTTCTAGGGGAAATGATAGTCCACATACATCCTTACTTTGGATTACTATGTCACAAATTATTCCGTGTACTTACATTTGTAATTGGATATGAATAGCAAAAAACTGAAAAGCTGCTATTGATGCAAGCTTATTCAAACTTTTAATGATTTAACTAATAGGTTTGCATTAATCGGGATTAGATCTGTCCAAAAGCAAACATTTGTTTTGCTTCAAAACGGGGGGAAATTAATATCACGAAACCAATTTCACCCAAAACCTAAATGTGTTTCCTTGGAAATAAAATGCAATGATTTAATGAGGCTTCCTGCAACATTTTACATTGTAATCTCAAGGCTGCTTCGTTGAAGGTGACACGTCTTGTGCAAAAGTCATTCCTGTGGCACAAATCCTACCTGCTCTGAGTGGAGACAGAGCTCCATGCTGCAGTCCGATCTGTGGTTGCCTGGGTGGGAGATCGCCTGAAAAACCTGAGTGGGCCACTTTGATTGCTATGGAAGAAAGATGGGATATAAATGCAATATATGAATAAATAATGCATATTGTTAATTGTCTGGGATAAAAGAAGCTGCAGCAGGAAGATGCGGCTAGTCACAGGGAAGACACAGGTGCATATGTTACACTTGATGAATGACACACAATTTGGAGAGATACGGCAAGTGAGGAAAGAATTAAATGCCACCATATGTTAATCTAAACTGCCCCTCCCAAAGAGGCTTTTCTCTTATCTGTTTTCATCATACGCAGTTGTGCAAAATGTTTAGTCAGGTCCTCTAATGCAAAATTGCACCGAACTAGGAAGGCTTTTACACATGGGGTCTAGATGCAGCAACTACTCCCCCCAATACATAAAGTGCTTCATGAGGCAGACTTAGGGTTGCCAACCTCCAGGTAGTGGCTGGAAATCTGCTATTACAACTTATCTCCAGCTGATAGAGATCAGTTCACCTGGAGGAAATGGCCGCTTTAGCAATTGGACTCTATGGCATTGAAATCCCTCCCCTTCCCAAACCCCGTCCTCCTCAGGCTCCGCCCCAAAAACCTCCCGCCAGTGGTGAAGAGGGACCTGGCAACCCTAGGCAGACTATCTCTCGTCACCACATCCACATGGAGGTATCACCATATAAAGGGGCAAATAATAACTGCCTTCATCTAAAGGTCAAGTTTAGGATTCGAAACCTAAGAAGCAGCTTTTGCATGAAGACCAGAAGAATCTTGGTTCTGTATCCACAACAGAAATTGGAGGTACTCAACTGGCACAATTGTCTCCTTCTCTGCTCATAGTCTGAAGTTCCAAGACTTTATCCAAAATGCTAACGACTAAGGTCTTCTCCCAAATGATTGTGAAACACCTGCTTGGTAACATTTGAAAAAGTGGACAAGAGTCCACTTGGTATTCTTCTCTAAAACAGATTAGAAAGCTGTTGTGCCCACCAGTAATGGGGACCAACAAGTGCTACACTTTTTTTAAAAAAAAGATACTCAATATATCATAAATGCATGGGGAGAATGCTTGGGAAGAAAATAAGAGATAAAAATAAGGCTGAGGCCAATGGTGCAAAACAGGTTAAAATTTTTTACTCAGAATAGAATTTCCCTACGTGTTTCACCCAAGAGGCTTCTTCAGGAGAATCTGCAGTTACTACACCAGCGTGGTGTAGTGGTTAAGAGCAGTAGTCTGGAGCGGTGGACTCTGATCTGGAGAACCAGGTTCAATTCCCCACTCCTCCACATGAGCAGCAGATGCTAATCTGGTGAACTGGGTTGGTTTCCCCACTCCTACACATGAAGCCAGCTGGGTAACCTAGGGCTAGTCACAGCTCTCTCAGAGCTCTCTCAGTCCCACCTACCTCACAGGGTATCTGTTCTGGGGAGGGGAAGGGAAGGAAAATGATTGTAAGCTGGTTTGATTCTTTCTTAAGTGGTAGAGAAAGTCGGCATATAAAAACCAACTCTTCTTCTTCCTCCAGTAGTCCTTCAAACAAGCATAAATTCTGTAGGGAAATTTTATTCTGAGTAATAAGTTTTTTAACCTGTTTTGCACTATTGGCCTCAGCTTTATTTTTATCTCCTGTTACTAGTGCAGCCCTTTTATTTCTCTTTGGGAAGAAAATAAGCCATGTGAAACAAAAATGAGGGGTCAGAGCACCAGCTCCCTTATGAGAGCGCTAGAAGGTCTGCAAAGTTGGCTCTATGCAGGTGCAGAACCAATATATGGGACTTCACAAAGAACCGGCACAACCAACCAGCAGTTCTCCCAACGTGAAATTCTCCACTGAAATGTAAGAGAGCAGAAGGTCCCAGGTTCAATCCCCGGCATCTCCAGTTAAAGAGACTAGGCAAGTTGGTGATGTGAAAGACTTCTACCTAAGATCCTGGAGAGCTGCTGCTGGTCTGAGAAGACAATACTGACTATGATGGACCAAGGGTCTGATTCGGTATAAGACAGCTTTATGTGAGTGAGTGAGTGAGTGAGTGAGTGAGTGAGTGAGTGAGTGAGTGAGTGAATGAATGAATGAATGAATACTTTATTTACAGCTTTTGCCAGAACAAAGTAAATTAGGCAGCTTCATGTGTTCATGAGAGCACCATATAATTCTGGTAGTGCTCTTGGGAAATTTTCATTTATTGCAATGGGACTCATGCCCCAAACCAGCTTTGTTTTCCAGTTTTTTCAAGACACACAAAACTATCCCGATGTCATCATACTGTTAGATGGAACCATCATACCATCAATGTCACTGGTGGGTTTTTTTCTACAATCGATTTTTATCTTTAGTACCTATCGTGAAGGTGAGGATGAGGACCCTCCAAAATATGGCTGCTCACTCCACTCTTACATGTAAAACTACAGTTGGATGATAACACAGGATCTTCTATGGATATGGTGTGTTTCCTTGTAAAAAAAATCATATTCAAATCACAGCTAGGTGTTTTAATGGATGCCACACAGTGTTAACAATTTCTAAATCCTCTGATATTATTGAAGGGCACCCAGCTCTAATAGGCACTTTAATTGGCTTTGTGGCATTATGCTCTACCCAAGAAGAATCTAAAGAGGGATTAGGATTTATAATAAAAAATTCACGGTGTCCCCCTCCCCTTCCAAATTTTAAGCCACCATATGGGGGGAACCATTTCAGAACAGGCAGCAATGAGAGAAATTAAAGCAGGAAACAAGAGGACAATACACGGTAAGAGTTGCCGCAAGGTGTCGGATCGGCATGAATCCTTTTCTTCTCCCATCCTAGATACAATAGAGCCTGTTGCTATGGAAACTGGTGTAAAAAGCACCCACACAGGCAAGCAAGGCAGGCAAAGACTAGAAATGAAGGGAACATAATATTTTTAGGGCCACTTACAAGGGATGCTAAAGAATGAGATTAGCTACATTCATCATTTGCATCCAGGATAGAACTACTGGTGATTTATGCTACAGGGAGTTAAATGAAGATGTGTACATTATAATGGTGAATGATAAAGTCTGCAGTAAAAGTGAATTCCACAGAATATTGGACATTTTCTGCAGTCAGCAGCTAAGGGATGTTTACTACTACTGTGCGAATAAGAATTTGTCATCCAGAGCAAGATGAATTCTATCCAGTGCCAATGATCACAATACTGTCAGGAAGTAATAATGATTTATTTCCCCCCATGAAATGTAAACAGTCTTGAAAATCTTTAGGCGCTGAAGGGAAATCAACATCAACTCCGCTTCTGCCTTAAGTATATACGGCCTAATTTTTAGAGCTGTACCTCATAAACACGCATGGAAGAGATACCTACATGTTGACTTTCTAAAAGGGCAGTTGTTTGCTTCTAATCAGTACTTGACTTGTAAATTAAGAGGTGTTAGAGCTGAAACCTCCTTCAAGATCTCCCCCTTTGATTTAGAAGCCCTTTCCCCTAATCCCAGATAGTTGGGGGGGGGGGGCAGCTATACATGGTTAATCTGCTTGTGCTGAGGTGTACGCCCACTGGTTATCCCTTCACCTATTCCTGCCATTCAAAATTAGCTCTGGGGCACAGCCCTGTCTGCAATCAAGACCTGGTTCTTACACCGGTGACAAATCAGTGGGGCATTTTTCACGGTAGATTTTGCTTCTGTTTTGCCACGGACTAAAAAAACCCCATGATTTAAATGTTTTTTTCATGGCCGCGATTTATCCCCGTCAACCTCGATGTAGTTTTGGTTTTTCATGGGAACAAAGCACACTGTATTTGACAACGGTTTGGTCTGTCCCTTTTGCAGGAGGGCTCCTAGCTTGCGCGCCAGCCCCGATCCAGCCAATGTGCATGGCGGGGGGGGGGGGAGAGGAAAGAAGGCCCCTGGATTGCGCGCCGGCCATGATCCAGCCACAGTGCATTGAGAGAGAGGAGGGAGATAAGAGCAGGCTGGCCGCCCCTCTTCAGAAGAGTGATGGGAGGGAGTTTTGCCTTGGGTTTTCCGCTCTCAGGATGCATATTTTTCCCATCTGATTTCTCAAAAATCCCCCCTCCCTGCTGGGGTAGAGGGGCCAACAGCCCCTTCCCTTGAACATCACCCCCCCACGGGTCCAGCTGCCCTAGACCGAGCCGCCACCACCCCCAGCGCACGAGGAGCACATGGCATGGCCCCGCCGGTCTCCCCCTGGAGCCGTCCGTCCGATGTCCCCCTGGGCTTGGAGGTGTGGGCCCAGCTCCAAGGCCCATCCCGGGTGAGGGGTGGGGAAGGCGTGCCACCTGCCCGCCCGCCAGCCTCCGGGACAGAGGGAGAGAAGTGCCAGGACTCTAGGCAGGCAGGCAGCAAAAGGGGCGGTATTCTTGTCCGAGCGTGAAACTCCCCCAGCCAATCACCGTTCTTGGGGGAGGAGAAAGGAGACGTCCCGGGGAGCGAAGCAAACATTTTTTCATGGGCATCCGAGCAACAAAATGCGCTTGTACTAGAAAGTACGGCTCAGAAGTGGTTTGGTTTGCCGCTGACATAACGCGGCTTTTATACCTCTATCAGGGAAAAGCCGGATCTGCAATGAATAACCAAAATTTGACTCCGACGCAAATCAGCGTCGAAACAGCAGCAAATCTCCATGAAAAATTCCCCAGTGTGTCAGTAAAAAAGTGTTCAATTAACCCTGAAAGGAAATGCCTTTCTGCTTTCAAGTAGTGAGCTGAAAATGGAGGGTTGTTAAAGAGTGAGATGATCCTTGTACCAGAGTTGCTGCTCTATCCATGCCAGGCTCTGCTGTTACTGCATCGCACAGCAAAGGCCGGCGTATTCCTAACAGTAGGCAATGCTACTGAATAAATTTTGAAAATGCATATAGCCCCATTCAAATCAAGCATCATTTTTTTGCTTTGAAGCGTGTCCAGATCTGTCTTTGGCTCTTACGAATAAAAATGAAACGTTAACGAGAAACAATGTCGTCTTTGTCAGGTCCTCACCTCCAGTCCGCAGGAAGACGAAAGTAGCTGCGAAGCTAGTGCGGTGGAGAAAAATGGCCTTGTCTTGTTTGCTTTGCATTGCAGCGCTGCTGGCACGTAGAGGCTGCTGCTGCTGCTGCGCTCGAGAGGCCTGCATTGCCATTCGAGTCACGGTGCCAGCCGTAAAAGTTAGAAGGATAAAGCCCAAAGGAGCATGTTTCTTGTGACTGGGAAACTTTGAGTCTGCTCACCACACCAGAATAATGATTAGCGCACGTCATGCTCAGCTAGAGCGCCTAGTAGCTGTCACCGCTGCTGAAGCCCATCCCTAGAGCCAAGCAGGGACTGAAATGCCCAGTGCACACCGGTGGCAAATTACCATAAATAATTAGCTTCCTGCAAATTGGTTTCAGGGGCTTGTAATCAGTTTGAACTGGAAGCATGCCCCTATCCCCCCCAAAAGAAATTGGCAAAAATTCCTCATTACGTATAAATTTGCAAACATATTCTTCACCTATGCCTAGCTTTGTTCTGCCATATTCAATTCTTTTCATAGTCAGGGTACACAAACACACTGGTCACTTTTCTGGAAAAAAGTCTGACTAGCAACAACCTCCTTCACGTTTTTGCGCACCACACCGGCTATTTTATTTTTGGGTGAAGCAAGAATTGCCCATCAAGGCTATCATTTCCTCTTCCTTTATAGACGGAACATTTGGCCTGTCATTCCTTACCTCCAAAGGCAGAGATAACTGACACCTGGAAATTCTGTTTCGTCACCGTTTAAGAGATAAGGGGGAACTATCAAGCTGCTGCTATTGCTGTACAGATTAACTGCTTCTTCATTGGTATGAGTGGAGGGGGTCATGCTCTTACTAAGCATGTGAGCACTGGCTCTTTCCTCTTCTGCTCCATTGAGAAAGCATTAGGAATGATATCGCTCACCCTTACTTATGTGGTAGGTGAAACTGGAATTTATAAGGTTTTATCCCTGTCAAATATGTTCATAATTGTGGGCAAGTCTAAGGCCATTTATGCTTGGTAATTAGCAGCGCGTTCCAGGCTGAAGGGCCCCACATATTTTTAAAAATTTCTTCGCTCTGAACCGTCATTCCAGCCGTCACTGCGAAGCCGGTGCATACCTGCTTCGCATTTCTTAAGAGCCCCTTTAACGTGACCTTCTGCATTGAAGCATTTACTGAAGGAACCATGAAAAATCACAGCCACAGCTTAGCTATGCAAACGACCATTGCTAATGGCTATGCAAACGAAGGGAAGATGGAGCGGGCGAGTGTGGGGGTGGAATTTGTTTGACTTTCGGGACCGTGAATAGTCATTTTAAAGGACAGATTTAAAAAAGCAGCTTTGAAGAAGCATCAAAATCGACCCTGCATAAATGGCCTAACACACGCAACACTAAGAAGATACCATTTCCAAGATACACAAGATTATATTCTGTTATATACCACCCGCAGCTTGCAGTCCCCTGAACCCCAAGGGACTGTACAGTATTAAATATCTAAAGAATAAAATATCTAAATATCTAAGCGGATAAAGTATCTAAATTAAAAGAATCATAGATATTGGTAACATATTTATTTATTTACTTATTTATTTGCATTATTTATAGTCCGCCTTTCTCACTGGGGCTCAAGGCAGATTATACATTGTGAGTCAGCACAATCAACAAAATGAGATATTCAATAACCAATGCATTCGGATTTCAGAAGTCTGGAACCAACCAGAAAAAACTGAATCATAGCATAAGTATTAATGTGACACACTAAGCAGTACAAAAATTACATAATAGGACCCTACTTATGTTAAGCTATACACAGCAGTATACACCATCCCTAATCATTTATCCAAGTAATTTTGAGAATCATTTTGTACAGTGCAACCCTATTACCTGCGCAGACATAGTAAATATGTAAATATGTAAATTCTTCATTGGACAAAACAATACAGAACAATTCAGATGTTGATCAGAGATGCTTCTCCCATATCTGTGGCCCAGTAGAAGAGCCTTTGCTTTGCAAGCAAGAGGTCCCAGGTTCAATTCCCAGCATCTCCAGTTAAATGGACCAGGCTGCAATATGAAATTGCAAGTTGAAACTTATCATGGAAGTGATCATCGAAGGAGACTTTGGGGTCTTGCCATTGGCCTGGAAAATCCCCTTTTATCAAGAGGGCCATTTACTGAAGCCAGCCCATTGGTCTACCCATGTGGAAGCTAGAGCTGCTGCTATTTTTGAAACTCCTGAAGCCTAAATACTTGTCAACAAGTTGAAAAAAAGGTAGAGTGCTTCTGTAACGCTGGTTATAGAATGATTAATGCCAACCTTTACTTGTAACTGGACCAGGCAGTAGGTGATGTGAAAGACCTGTACTTGAGCCCCTGGAAAGTCACTGCCAGTCTGAGTGGACAATGATAACCTTGATGGATTGATGGACTGATTTGGTATAAGGCAGCTTCATGTGTGTGTGTCACAGTGCTGCAGTGGAGAATTCACCACTGTGAAACATCTCTGAAGCTATTAAAGGATAAACACCCCTTTTGAGGCTGGGCACCAGAAAACCTAACCAAAATAATTACAACAGCAACAATACATTGACAAGTGTTCTTCACAACTTCTGCCTTGCTTAGCTCCATGTTAACTTGCTGAAAAGCATAGCATTTGTTTGAAAATGGAATAAGCCATTTAAAACAACAGAATGAGCAATACTCATGACAAACAGACCACCGGTCGACCTTTTTGTCAGGGGCGAGTTCACAAGATGGTCTGTTGCACTTCAGTACACTTCAGTGCACATGACAAAGATCAGTAATGGGGGGAAAAACCCTGAATTAACAGCATAGAACAGTTGTAGTAAATATGTAGTACAGCAGGACTCCAGGATAACTGGAGTATAGTGATCTGAATGACACTGTTCTTCAACTTGCTTGATCTTGCCACTATTGCCAGTTTAATCATTTGATTAGGCTACAACCCTACTTGGAAGCACAAATATCCTGCAAAGAATGGCTCTGGTTCTTAGCTGAGAATGGAGAGCAGTTAATAGATGGTCAAATAGAATGAAGATGGCTAGATTCTCATAATGTCAACAAATCCATGATTCATGGACAAATCCATGAATCATCAGATTATCCATTTTTTCACTGAATTACCAAGTCCTGAATCAATTGCAATACAAAAGGCTACAACGGTGAGTGGTAGGGTTGCCAGCTCTGGGTTGGGAAATATCCGGAGATTTTAAGGGTGGAGGGCAGGGTTTGGGGAGGGGAGGGACTTCACTAGGATATAATGGCATAGGGTTCACTTTCAAAAGCAGCCATTTTCTTTGGGTGAACTGATCTCTGTTGCCTGGAGATCAGTTGTAATAGTGGGAGATCTCCAGCCACCACCTGGAGGCTGGCAACCCTAGTGAGTGGACATTGTGCTTTTTGCTCAAGGTCAGTCAAAATGTAAATGATTTACTTCTATAAGTACTCCAAATCAGTACTGCAGTGTGATTATTATTGCTTACTTCATTTATACCCAGCTTTTCTCCCAAATGGAGACCCAAAGCAGCTTACATTGTTCTTCTCTCCTCCAGTTTATCAAAACAATCTGAAAAGTTAGGAAATGTGTTTTACAAAAATTATTACTTTTGCAACACTTTGAACTCAAGACTCAGCAAATTGTTCTTTGACATTTTGAAGGGGCTGAAAGTTGTTTAATTATATTTCATTATTGTTTCAGAATTATTTGAATTCAAGAAGGGTTGGATTTTATACCCTTTTTCTCTACCATAAGGAGCCTCAAAGTGGCTGATAATCATCTTTCCCCCCCCCAAACAGGCACCTTATGAGGTAGGTGGGGCTGAGAGAGTTCTGAGAGAACTGTGACTAGCCCAAGGTCACCCAACAGGCTTCATGTGGAGGAGTGGGGAATCAAACCTGGTTCTCAAGATTAGAGTCTGCTGCTCATGTGGAGGAGAGGGGAATCAAACCTGGTTTTCCAGATTAGAGCCCATCACTTTTAACCACTAAGCCATGCTGGCTCAGCACCCAGTAATTATTCTTTCAACCAGTAATTTTTAATAAACAGAGATTTTGATGAATAGTGCCATTGGCTCTGACTGACCATGTGAGGTGGAATATAAAGTTACTCCATGATAGCCACCATGTGGTTTTATGGGTTTCAAAATTACCCCCCAACGGTTATGATTTAATTACCTTGCCTAACAAAGCCAAACAAAAGTTTAATGAACAAAATGATCTCAATCCACAGCAAAATAAAAATTCTCTTTGCATCTCTGGTCCTCTCTGTTTCGAGAAACTGATATTGGGTTGCTGGAAACCTAAGAAGACCTGCTTTGGCCTGGAGTAGCTAGAAACAACACTGCTGGTACCCAGATAGGGAATGTGAGATTCCTCGTGCTGTTTCTAAGCAAACTGAAGCTGGATACTTGGATGTAGGTATCCCCATCACAGAGAGAATGGCTATAAGAAGAATGTGTCTAACTATCTGTGCTAGGGAAATGGAAAACACTGCAAGCCTGATCAGCATGCAGGATGGACGGGATGATATAAATGACACAATGGTGCAGAATTATCAGAAAAGAGGAAGGATGTCTACTTATATTCTGTGATCCACGTTGCTGCTTTTGTTCAGAGTTTATGTTGTTAATTTACTAGTCAATACGTAGTCAACTGTGTCAGTGAAATAATTAGAATGTGCAGGTTATCGCTGCAGTAGACTATAAATTAGAGCTCTGTTCTTCCAGTAAATTTATACCTGCTAGCATTGATCATAATAAGCTGTGAAAATGTACATTGCAGTAATATGTCACGATAACCTGCTTAAAGCATTTTCATTTCTTACCCATGTCAACTAAAACCGAAGTGTGACTGAAATAAATTATTATGTAATTAACACTGAGGCTATTGCATTTAATTGGGAGATGTGTGGCAGTGTTTACAAAGAACAATGCAGGGGAGAGGGGAACCAGCGTGACTCTTGATTTTTTTTAAAAAGGTAAAGGTCCCCCTGTGCAAGCACCTGGTCATTCCTGACTCATGGAGTGACGTCACATCCTGACGTTTTCTAGGGAGAGTTTGTTTGCGGGGTGGTTTGCCAGTGCCTTCCCCAGTCATCTTCCCTTTATCCCCAGCAAGCTGGGTACTCATTACTTGATTTGGGACAGGGCAAATGCAAAAAATGCCTCCATTAAGTTAAATTCTCATTGAGGATAGAATTAAGTTTGTAATAACTTGAATTGCACAAAGCAGGCATGATCAAGTCCAATTTGTTGTTTTATGTGGATAATTTTTAAAGGCTGGGAAACAAAAACACAACATTCTCAAAATCAGTTGTTAAATATTTGATGATATAATTAAGTCTTATTAATGTAGTGGCCTTTATTTTGCAAATTAAAATTTCACAAGAATACATTTTCATCTCATTGGTCCTGTGTTTGTCACATTTGTTTGCTAAGTATTTGATTAATATTAAATGTTGAAGAGTTAAAAAATATCAGTTAATACTCTAGATCTAATAGCTATGCAGAAAGAGTATTAACGAGTTAGTATTTATGATGCACACTGGTCCTAAATATTACTTCTGAAATTTTTATTGCCACCCAGGACAAATACAGTTCATTACAGATGAGAAATAGTTTAATCTTCAAGTTCCATGCAATAATTTGCAAAATAAATTGTTTTTAGCGTTGCTTTTGTTTTGCTCTCTGTTTCCCATCTTGATTCCCAATCTTTCCTTCAGTTTTCATTTCTAAATTATTATCCAGAGTAACTCCTGTTGCGTACCTACTGCTGGCAGGCTGATAGCCAAAGGCGATAGCCATAACAGCCCAAGCTGATGCTAGGGAGGAAGTTAAGGGGATAGAAATGGATGTGGTATGCATCAAACCAAGCAACGTTATCTAGGGAAAGCCAAATATGTGGTTCATTTGTGCACCGATTCAACTAGCAATTGGTTGCTGTGCACCTTACATCCCCATGTCCTGATTCTAAAAGCCAGGTGACCAAGTATCCCCAGCTCTGGTAGGCGAGACATCTCTGGGTGGTGTTTCCAGCCATGATCTCAGAACCCAGTGAAACAGAATGTAATCCCCTGGGCCAGTGCTGCTACTGCTGCTCTGGTTATGGCTGATGTCTCCTCATTCCTGAAATCCCAGTTTGCAAGTGGAAACTCCTAAACAGAGTTACAACCTCTTAAGCCCATTTATTTCAGTTGGATTTACCCCTTAGAGCTGCCAAGTACTTAGTCTTTACGGTGCTACTGGACTCATGCTCTTTTCTTCTGCTATTGACAGACTAACACAGCTAACCACCCATCGTGATCTATCTCTAGAGTTGCCAGCCTCCAGGTAGTAGGAAATCAAAAGTCTGCACTTGTATAAAGCTCAATAAAGCACATACAAAGCACTTTGCAAGCAGTTATATTGTGAGGTGGAGCCTCACCAAAACAATATCCCAAGGATATAAATACAGAGCAGGAACTTGTTATAATGCAATAATTTACATCAGGTAAGTGCATATACACAACAAAATCAGGTGCACAAAAATTGACAATCCAGGTAGTAGCTGGAGACCTGCTATTACAACTGATCTCCAGACGACAGAGATCAGTTCACCTGGAGAAAATGGCCGCTTTGGCAATTGGACTCTATGGCATTGAAGTCCCTTCCCTCCCCAAACCTCGCACTCCTCAGGCTCCCCCTCAAAAACTCCCACCAGTGGTGAAGAGGGACCTGGAAGCCCTATTACCCATGCTTCTGACTGCAAAGCCGAGTGCTGGGTGCCATACCACTACTGCTCTTTCCTGTCAACCATGATGATCCTCTGAAAGAGCCTTTCTTCCATCAGGTCCTTGACTTTTTGTGTAACTGTCACTATGTGCCAGATTTAAATTTAACAGGCGTTCCCTCTCCCCAGTAAACCTGTAGTTCTGGGAAGGGGAAGGTTGTAGGGATCACTAAGAGAATTCTCCATAACCTCATCAAACAGCATTATTTGGGGGAAGCTAGAGCAGCTAAACTGGTATACAGCTAAGGATGCCAGGTCTGGGTTGGGAAAAACCTGGAGATATTGGGGTGGAGCCTGAGGGAGGGTTTGGAGAGGGGAGGGACTTCAATGCCATAAAGTCCAATTGCCAAAGCGGCCATTTTCTCCAAGGGAACTGTTTTATATCAGCTGGAAATCAGTTATAATAGCAGATCTCCAGCCACCACCTGGAGATTGGAAAAAAGAGGCACTTGGTACTAATGAGGGTACAGCAGTTCAAAAAGGATAAGTACCAATATTCTATAATGCAAAACAAAACTTTAGTGAGAGTGAACAAAGTGCAAGGGTGAACTGAGACACAAGTCAACAACACAATACAATAAACATATACATAGCTCTCTAGAAGTCTTCAATGTAGTCGTCTGGAATTAATAAGCTAGTCCAAAATATTATTCATTCATGAATGTTCTTAAAAAGACGGTGGAAGTGATCAAATCGAAACGCAGTCCGGATTAACTTAACGTTTTCACCGCCGCAGCGGCGGCTTCATCAGCGCACCGTTTAAATGATGGGAGATAGGGCTCCTCTATAAATGCAATAAATAAATAAATATTCTTTCATGCTTACAATAAATAGGTTAATTTAAACATTGCACAATAAAACTTAAAAAAGAACAAAATTCTGCCTGACATACCTTAATACCAAAGTAATTAATTCTCTGAAAGTATCAAGGGAATTCAAAAGCGCTCGAAAGGCTGCTCCATTCAAAGTCAGATGATGAGGTTACAGGTGAAGTTAATTTATACATAGTTATCTAACACAACAACCTTAGAGGGAACTTAACTTAAAGTGACACATCAATAATTTAAGCCACTGGCATATATAATTGTAAAATTGAAAGAATGCTATAAAAAGCAAGACAAGTCCATTTCGTTATTAAGCCCAAATGGAGAATAAGATTTAAATAAATGTATAAAGCGCATTTCTTGTTGTAATAAAATCTTTTGTACATTTTCCAAATCAAATTGATTGCCTTTGTAAGTCCAGATTACAAAAAAGCGAATGTCTTCTTCGCTGTGTTTATTGTTAATAAAGTGCAAAGTGAGGGGGGCATCTAAAACCTTTTGTCTAATCCTAGATTTATGCTCACCTATCCTAAGTTTAACTTGGCGAATCGTGCTGCCCACGTACAGCTTTCCACATTTGCATGAGACGCAGTAGACACATTTACTAGTGGAACAGTTTGAAAATTGATTTAATGTAAAAGTAAAATTTGAGGTAGTTGATGTAAAAGTTTTTAGGGGCAAACTTAAAGGACAGAAGGAGCAGGAGCCACAAGGAAAGTGTCCATTGATAGAAGGAGAAAGTCTCTTGGGAAGAAAGTCTGAATGGACAAGACGGTCTCTTAAAGAGACATTACGTTTTAAGCCAAAAGTGGGTGGATTAGAGCAGCCTGGTATAGTGGATAGAAGATGCCAATGTTTCTTAATAATCCTTTGGATAGAGGAAGAATGACGACTGAAGGTAAGTGAACAAAAGATTCTATTGTTGTTGTTTGATTTCTGTTTCGGAATAAGCATTGAGGATCGGTCTCTCAAGCCTGCTTTGAGCTTGGCACGATATACTACGTTGTCTGGATATCCTCTATCGGCCAAGTCAACTTGTAAATGTTGGGCAGCTTGTTCATAGTCTTTTACTTGTGAGGAATTTCTTTTTAATCGAATGAACTGACTGAAGGGTAAATTGTTTTTGAGGTGGTAAGGATGATAAGAGTTGTATCTCAAGCCTGAATTCCTAGTCATGGGCTTCTTATAGGGTTTAAATGCAAGTAATCTGTCAGGTGTGATGAATAATTCTAAATCCAAGAAAAAAATGGAATCATTGTGACAAGATCCTGTAAAGTGCAAATGCTCATCTAAGGTATTAATCCAATCTGAAAACTTATAGAAAATGTCTGCACTTTTAAAGCAAAATAGCAAGTCATCAACAAAACGTTTATAAAAAATCATATCACCAGCGAAGGGATTGTTGGAATAAATGTATCTTTTCTCAAAGTCAACCATATAGAGGTTGGCCACGGCAGGGGCGCAGGAGGCACCCATTGCTACTCCTTTAGTCTGGAGAAAAAAATCTGATCCATATCTAAAGAAATTGTTTTCCAAAACAATATCAGAAATGTCAAGTAAGAAGTGAGAAGGTGGTGTTAAAGAGGACCTGCTATCTAGACTGTGAGCTATAATGTTCCGTGCAGTATCCAAGGGAACGTTAGTATACAGGGCAGCCACATCAAGGGTGGCTAAAATTGCTCCCTCTGGAATCGAGAAGCCTTCTATTTGCCTAATAAGATCTCTAGAATCTAGGAGGTAAGATGGAGTATCTTTAGAAAAGGGTTGTAAAAAATAGTCAAGCATCTGTGCAAGAGGTTCTGTCAAACTGCCTCTAGAGGAAATTATCGGGCGTCCTGGAGGATTGACTGCATCCTTATGAAGCTTGGGTAAGCTATAGAAAATGGGCGTTTTTGGATAAGGGACAGAAAGAAATTTAGCTGTATTATCATTTATATAGCCTAGTGCTACTCCTTCAGAGATTACTGTACGTATGATTTTGGATATTCTGTTGGTAGGGGAGGGACTTCAATGCCATAGAGTCCAGTTGCAGAAGCAGCCATTTTCTCCTAATGAACTGATCTCTATCAGCTGGAGATCAGTTGTAATAGCAGGAGATCTCCAGCTAGTACCTGGAGGTTGGCAACCCTATGGTCCAATGAGGTGGAACTTCTTGCTGGCCCATTCTATCACAGCTTGAACATTTCTGAGCCAGTTCCTGGAAGAAAACAAATAAGTAAACCGTCAACTCAGACTGTGTACAATCCCATATGTCTTCATTATTATAGTTAGAACAAGGAGAACCCTTGTACAAATGAAACAGCTGACAAATGTAATTTACTGACTACAACACTCAGTTCACAGGAGCCATATTCTATGACAGCAACTGGAAGGCTATAGGCTTTATTTATTTATTTATTTAAAACATTTTAATGCCACCTTTTCACCTAAATAGGGTTCCCAAGACAGCAAACATGAAAAAATTAAAACATTTGAACCGTAAAACAG
This sequence comes from Euleptes europaea, assembly GCF_029931775.1. Taxonomy (NCBI): domain Eukaryota; kingdom Metazoa; phylum Chordata; class Lepidosauria; order Squamata; family Sphaerodactylidae; genus Euleptes; species Euleptes europaea. The sequence continues at coordinate 25,843,239 of NC_079318.1, forward strand.
CATCTAAAGTGATATATAAAATTATTCAATAAAAACATATAAACACTCAACACCAAAACCAGGTGAAAGAGTTATTGGAGGTATGCCAAATGTTCCATATATGGTAAAAGTCTTCATTATAAGATTTTGAATATCACTTTACTCACGTGAGAAACGAATGTGATGGTCAAATAGTTGACTGCAGTCTTTTACATCTCGAGTTATACCCTTCTAAGTCCACTGAAGTCAATGGCCTTTGCACAGCTGTGATAAGCTTGTTTGGATAAGCCCAGAGCTTTGTTAGTAGTAGGCTGGTAAGAGGTCCCTTGAAGGTGCCAAGGTTTCTTTTTTCTTCTTGTTCCATTCAGAGAAGCAAGAGGGCCCCAAGCGACCCATAAGGAAGTGCCATGGCTAGGCTTGCCAACCTGGAGGTTGGCAACCCTAATCATCGGATTGGACACAAGGAAGTGTGACAACATCTGTGGGGGAGAGTATTTGTTTCTTTCTGAGAAACCTCCGCTACGGGGTGGGGCTGTCTATTTTTAAACAAGGGAGACAAAAAGCTAAACCCCGTACCCTCCATTGCTTTATTTACTGCAATTTCAGCATTGCTCCTTCACTCTGGCTCCAGTATCAGAGCGAAACTGTGAGCAAATGCCAGAAGCCATCAACCAAGCAAAACAAGGCAAGGCACTGGAGGGAGACGGCATTCAGCTCCCCTGCCACATATTCCACTTTTGTTGAAAAATACACTGCCCACCCCACAATTGATGCACATATAAATAGGCGGACCAGTGTATCAAACAAGGATTGCCCTTCCGGCTCAGAACTAAAAAAAAGCCCGCTTCCTGTCTTTTACATTTCTTTGCTCCAGATCAGAGGGGCCCATGACTGTCTTTCAATGTTACCCATTTCCGTTTTATCGATTTATGATATTTCATCATCACAGATGACTCGTATTTTCTCCTGGCCAGGCTGCAATGAGGGACATCAGCATGGTTAGGGGAAAGAAATGCTGAAAGAACTGAAGATTAACCAATTGAGGAGAAGGCAAATATGGCTCATACGAAGGGTTGCCAGGTCCCTCTTCGCCACCGGCGGGAGGTTTTGGGGATGGAGCCTGAGGAGGGTGGGGTTTGGGGAGGGGAGGGGACTTCGATGCCATAGAGTCCAATTGTCAAAGCGGCCATTTTCTCCAGGTGAACTGATCTCTATCAGCTGGAGATCAGTTGTAATAGCAGGAGATCTCCAGCTGCTACCTGGAAGTTGGCAACCCGACTCATACGTTCAATTTTTGTAAAATCAAAAACCTATGGGAATGACTGCCATGCTGCTTCCCTAATACAGCTGGATTTACTTCCAATATTAAACAATGTGGCTCCAGTTTTAAAAATTACCAATAGCATGAATCTGACCCCAGCTTCTTCTTCTGCATACCGCTAGACTGCTTTCATCAGCTGCTTCCTTGATACAGACCTTGTTGACGGCAGTGCGGTCCCAGTCCTGCTACTGCTGTATTTTTTGTTTATTTTGAGAAAATTAAAATACCATTGATTTCCTCATTAAAACGTGGTCAATTTTAAAAGACAAATGTATGTAGACCAGATTAAAATACACTTCTCATATAAACATTTGCTTTTAAACAAATGTGCTCTTAATTTTAAAGTATGCCCAATTTATTAAGCTACGTACTGGCTGAACAAGTAAATCCTGGGTGTTTCAGCCACACACCCTTGCTGACTCTCTTGGAGTATTCACCAGTCACTGCATTTCTCTGTTTTAACTGCAGATTTCATCCTGGAGTCCTGGTACTGTTTACGCAATCGCCTACCCTGGGATCAGAGAGAGGTGAATGTTGATCACGATAGGCATTAAGCCAGTTCTTGGGCTACAGGCGCAGAATGACAGAGAAGGGCAGATAGGAAAAATATTGTAGAAGCCAAGTTAATCTGAGCACACAAAGTCCCTGAGGAATAGTTGGGCTGCAACCCAGAGAGGTCTGCCTTTGTACACACTGATAAAGCAGGAAATGAGGTAACAGCTGCCACTCTCTCCTATTCATCTTCAGTCCTTTCATCTTCCCTTCTTCAGTCTCACACCTTGGTGCAACTGTGTCTCTCGCATGACCAGGCCGTATTCAAAGGTAAACACACATTCTCTGCCTTGCAGTCCGGCAAACACATAGGTGGGCGCACGGTACATGGGAGGGTTCAGGAGGCTGAGGAATCAGGACACGCTCTATCTGTCTGCATTGCCCAGAAAATAATAGATTGTAGCTAGGAGTGCCATGAAGTGCGCAGCAAACATGTAAGGCAGGTGAACATACCATGTTCAACAGCTGCAATCATTCATGAGCCATGCTTCCAATTTGTTCACCTAGCCACTGTGTGCCTCAAATGGCTTTACAGCTCAGCTGTAGATGTGGTGGTGAAGTTTCATTTCCTTGAGTGATGGAGCTTCATTTCTTTGCTGGGTGCTTTTGCATCTGTGCAGTAGATGAGAGGATTCTACCCAGACATGGATGGCTGGGTCAGGTAATGAAATGACAAGAGTGGGGAACTATGCCTCCCATAAGTCTGTGTGGAAATGTGCATGTTTGAAATAACACTGATGACATGGGCTTAAACAAACACCAAGTGCCAAGCAGTCTGTGTGAAAACGTGCATACATTAAACACTGCTAACTGCAGTGTACTGTACTGTTTGAATATATGAAAAGTAACCTGATGACCAGGCTCAAACTGTTTCTGAACAGCCAAACTGATTGAAGAAAAATCAGCTCCATTTGCCACCGACAAACAGACCGTGAGCTGAACCAGCAAGTGTTTGAGCATCCTTAACTTCAGGTAGGGATTGAGGCACTGCAACACCAGACCGCTATCATGTTATCTGAGAAATGCCTTTGTTCTAGTTTAGTCTAGCGTTGGTTACTGGGAAGTTAGCAACAATACACTCTTCTTGGATATGAAAGATTATTGAAGGATAACAAATGTACATTAAGTGATCTTGTGAAATCCCCCTAAGCAAGGTAATAAGACTGATAAATCTACTATCAGCCTGCAAATTCAAACTGTTCCCTTCCTATATATTGTGCTTTTGCAGTTGGAGCATGACAAAATACTTCTATATTATTTTTCTTCTTACAGTATTTTGGTCTATTATTCAAATACTAATAAGGGTTTGAAGTTAGCCCATGACAACTCCTGCCACCTCATCCTTCTCTTAACAACAAAATAATTTTAATTGTCATTTCCCAAACAGTAGAAGTGACACAATTTACTCTAAATAATTTACATTATGTATTAATGAAAATACTGAAATATAAATCTGCTGTAATTTAAATTATGAATAAATGATAATAACATTCTTTGTAATAAACTATCATTTCTATCCTAGAAAAAAATTATTGCTTATAATAATAATTTCCTTTAAAAGGACAGACCGATTGGTAGGGTTCCTCTAGTTCTCATCCTGCACAGTAAATATTAAAACTTTCATATACAAGAAACTTTTTTTTACTAGTCCAGCTCCTATGCCTTTAACAGAGACTGGCATACAGAAACGTAGACAGGAAAGACTTTCCTAGTGTGAGTATAAGCAAGATTGCAGCCCATATTAAAATTAAAGGAATGAGAAAATCTCTGAGACAGTAGGGGTAGCTGATGTGAATAGTGTAGCTGACAGGGACATGGATTTTTTTTAAAAAATCATCCGCTATTTCAAATTCAGTGTGCATTGATACTAGTCAGAAAGATACTCAGGGTCAAAGCAGATATGACACCGGTAATCTTTCTCAGGGTTTCCTTTTTTAAAAACTTCAAAGCAGCTAAGGGGCACTGAACTAGGCAGAAGAAGTAGCATTGGTCAACCAGGGCATTTAACCCTTTCACCCTATTTTCCTATGGGCAAAAACATACAGGTACTATACGTGATTTCCCTTGTATGGCAAATGGCAATGGGAGTTGGTGGAGTAAGAGGAGCTGCTCCCTATTTCCCATTGGGTGCTACTTTTTCTAGTAGGAAGATCTCCCTCTCCTTGTCAAGCCCATCATTCGTCAGGATGTTTTTCTCTGTTTCCATTGAGTTGCTATTAGAAACTTTGCTGCTGTCAACTATAAAAATATCAGTGCCCTACTCAGGTCAGATATAGAGTCTCCATCGAGTTGGCTAACAACACAGTGAGTGATTACAGCAGTTAAACGGTTCAAATGCTCCTAAAAGTTTGGTGTGGGTGACTAGGAACTAAAAGATTTTTTTAAAAAACCCTAGACATGACTGATTGCAATCCTATGAACATTTTCCTGGGAGTAAGCCCCATTGGACAGGCCTGAGAGGATTTTGAGTAACCTGCTTAGAATGACACCAATGAACGGAAGTGCCATATTAGTCCTTGTTCTTCCAGCCATAAACTTAGTACAAGAATTCTTGGTCTGGAAACAATGAAGGAGTCATGGAAGCCTTCCAGTTGAACCCTCTGGGCTTCTGGCAACAGGTGCTGGGGAAATGTCGATTTTTTTTACTATTAGGCCAAGAAATGAGGCAGTAAAATCCCCTTCGCCAACAAGATTCTAGTGCAGCATGTCTAGAAGAGTAGCCAGGGTAACCCACAGCATACAGTATCTTTGGGCATCTTATTGTGGAATGGGCTTTCTGAAGAAGCAGGCTTTTACTTGAAAAATGCATCACAAAAACTATGTTAGCCTTTGAATTGCCACAGGACTTTTTTATTATTATTATTTATATCCTGTCCTTCCTCCAAGGAGCTCAGAGCAGAGGACAGTCTCATCTCCATTTTATCTTCACCTAAGCAATTTAGGTTAAACGAAGTGACTTACTAAAGCAACGAATTTTGGGCATATTAAAAGGCCAGCTGTTTATTGGTTATTTAATTGACTATTATTATTATTTTGCCACAAATGAGCATACTGTTTGGATTTTTCTACCTCAGGCGCCAGAATTTCTTGGGTTGGCCATATGCTTGAAAGCCACTGTCCCAGGAGATGGCTGTCTAGGGAAGAAGGAAAAAGCTCTCAAATGGTTATAATCCAAAGACAAACTGAGCAAGCCAAAGGGTTGCAACATACTCAAGGTCAAAGCACATCTGTGGTGTTGGGGCGGAGAAGTATGTAATGCTTTTAGTACTGTTCTAGTCTGCAGATAAATAGACAACTTCTGTCTCTCGAGCTGCCTCTCTGGCACCTTTTGCCAGCACTGAGATCACACACACAATGTTTTTAAAACCCTCAAATCCATTACTCTTTGTACTTTCAGAGAAATGGCTGAAGGCCAATTTACAAACCACCATGCAAGAGCAGTAATTCCCAGAAATACTCTGCCTGGAAGATCTTACTGTTATTACAACATGACTTTAAAAAAAGAGAGAAAAGGATAGAAAAGTTCAAAGTGAGAGCTGCACACCGATTAATTAGTATTTATATTGGCTTAACAACAGTGGAATTGCAGTTTTAAAATGTTGGGTTCAATATGGCAAATCCAGGGTGAACCAAATACATGGGTAACATTTAAAATAACCCCTTCACCTGGAAATATGTTCAAGGAGAAATAGTTTGCAACATAGCTATTACATTTACAACCAGAGGCATATAATAGTTTTGAAGGGGGTCAAAAATGAGTGGGAATGCACGTATGTCCTTTTATCCCATTGCTAACTGTGCTCGAACAGGTTTGATGGTTTTCTGAAAAAAGCCAGGTCCTGTGCATACCTACTTGGCAAGCTTCTTGGAAGTAAAACTGAAATTATTTTCTCAGCAAGTGTGCCCATTGGTTACTGGTACTTTGAAAGCACTGCAAGATGCACGGCAAGTTCTTCCACTCAAACTCTAGTTTTGAATACCCCGCCACTAAAAACTTCCCTCCCCCTTTTCTATTTTATTTTCCAGATGCTGCACCAATCCTCCCGCTATCTTTTTTAAAGATATCCTTGTGGTCAACTACACACAACAAAGCTATCTTGTAGCAACAAGGCTACGCTTGCCCTTTTTCATTACAGAAGGGGTATATGGCCATCACTAGGTGATAAGAGAAAATAGCGCTCGCCCCCAAACAACCTCATTTTGGAAGACCCATATTCATTTTTAACTACAAGTCAATGGATTTCCCAAATGACTATGTTCTTAATGCCCCCCACACCTGACTCATCCACCTACTGCCAGCGCTGTATGTTTGGGTGGCACTATGACGGCAGAAAAGGTGCCGTGCTTGGCGATAACAGGCACACATCAGGATTCTGCAAGCGTCAGACAGCCTGGATCACTTCCACCTTAACAGGTTGGCCATCCAAGCCCTGTGCAAGGCGCTTGAGCCATCTCTCCATGGACAAGCTCCCCTCCCATACCATCCCTGTCCTACGGAAGGTCATGCTTTCCCTCAGATTCCTGGCCACTGGATTCTTCCAAGGGGTCATGAGTGGGTGGCTACTATGGGGCTGTGCCGGCAACCAAGAGTGGCGGAGCAGCCCTAGGGACCTGCACCAGTGTAACTGGCCCTTACATCAACATATTGAGATATGCCGGTGTAAATGTCAGTCAGCTCCCTGTGCATGCACCCCCCCTTAGGATTGCACTTTAAGAATCCTACTCAGGTCTGTACAATGGGGCTTACTCACAGGAAAGTGTTCTTATGACTACAGCTTTACAGGGCAATACTAAACAGAGTCGTATCATCTAAGGCAATGGAATGCAGTAGATTTAGACTGGAGCAATGCAGCATAGGTGTGTACTGTTAATTAGATTTTATCATTACTTCAAGATGCCAATAAAGGTATTGTATTGTAATTAGATTTTATTGTTGGTAGTGTATTTGGATTTTATAGTATTTTATTGGTCTGTAAGTCACCTTGAAGCTAACATTGGTAGGTACCCCCTGCAGTTTACAAATTTGCTACAGATTATTTATTTACATTATTTATAGTTTGACTTTCTCACTTGGACTCAAGGCGAATTGCACAGAGTGAGTCAATTCAATCATCAGATGGGCATTCAATAAACAATGCAACAGATTCGGGTTGTAGCACCAAGTAGAAAGTCTAAAAACAGAAGCGAAGCAAAGCATAGGTATTAACATGACACATTAAAAGATGCAAAATTACATAGTAGCATCCCAGTTTCAGCAAGATATCCACAGTAGTATAGAACATATTCCCTAATAATGTTTGTGTAACCTTGTAAATAATTTAGTACAGTGCAACTCTATTGCCTGCGTAGAAAAGCCCTCTTGAATAATTCAGTTTTACATAGCTTGTAGGAAGCCAGGAGAGCCTTTCTGACCTCCACAGGCTATTCCATAAGGTGGGCGCCACAACAGAGAAGCCACATGCACTGGCAGCTGTTGATTTTCCCCACTTGCAGAAGACCCTGCTCTGATGAGCAATGCTGTTATGGTTTAGGGGAAGAGGCAGTCTCGCAGATATGAAGGTCCAAGGCCATGAAGGGCTTTGTATGTGATATAGCTAATACCTTAAATTGAGCCCGGTAACTGACAAGACAACCAGTGACGTGCCTGCAGAATAGGAGTAATATGCATGCTCCATCTAGCTCCAGAGAAAAATTGGGTGATAAATCATAACAGTCATAACCAATAAAAATTAAAATGCTAATGTTTTATTTATTTTTTTAAAAATACTACAAACTTTAAAAAAAACATTCAAAATCTGAAGGATATTTTAACAGGATAAAACATACTTTGAAACATAAAAAGAGAAAAGGTGGGGGAGAGGAAAAGATGCTTATGGAACCTTTAAAAAGAAGCCCCACAAACATGATTGGTAGTAAAATAAATGGCACAGTGGGTTCCTTCTCAGGCTCATGCCAGAGAACGCACTCAAAACATCAAGGGTTATCAGCTTGCGGCTCTACGCTGAACTGAGTCACTATGGCCATTTATGCAAGGGAGGTTTTGCCTTGGATTTGCCGCTTTCTATACACAGTTCCCCATCTGAATTCTCAAAACTGCATGGGCGTTTATTTTTGAGCTTTGAGAATTCAGATGGGGAAAATGTGTATCTTCACAGCAGCAAATCCAAGGCAAAACCTCCCATGCATAAATGGCCTATAACTAGGCTGACCATGTGTACCATTTTGAAAGGGACAGTCCCGTTTTTAAATTTCCCGGCCGCCCCATCTTTTTAATTAAAATGTGGATTTTATCCCGTTTTGCACCTCATCATACTTCCAATATTTGTTTCCTTCAGTTTTGACATTACTTTTGCTGCATGCAGGCATGGCTGGGTAAATTCTCATAGAAAAAGTGCTCCGATTGGGTTATACTAATATTACATAACCCCTGCCCTGTTTTTGCCATCCTAACGTCCCATTTTTGTCTCAAGGAAATATGGTCAGCCTACCTATAACTACTGCTGAAAGTTAAAAGAGAAAGTGCCAAAGCAGGACTGCAGTTGAACATCAAGAAGACAAAAGTAATGACTACAGGAGAATTACACAACTTTAAGGTTGACAATGAGGAAATTGAAATTGTTGACTTTCTATTCCTTGGTTCCATCATCAACCAAAAGGGAGACTGCAGACAAGGAATCAGAAGGAGATTGAGACTGGGAAGGGCAGCCATGAAGGAGCTAGAAAAGATTCTTAACTGTAAAGATGTGTCACTGGCAACCAAGATCAGGTTAATTCATGCCATCGTATTCCCTATTAATATGTATGGGTGTGACACCTGGACAATGAAGAAAGCTGATAGGAAGAAAGTAGACTCCTTTGAAATGTGGTGTTAAGGATACCCTGGACCGCCAAAAAAACAAATCAGTGGGTTTTAGATCAAATCAAGCCTGAACTGACCCTAGAAGCTAAAATGACTAAACTGAGGCTGTCGTACTTTGGACATATTATGAGAAGACAAGAGTCAATGGAAAAGATAATCATGCTAGGAAAAGTTGAAGGCAACAGGAAAAGAGGAAGACCCAGCAAGAGATGGATTGACTCTATAAAGCACTGGTTCCCAACCAGGGGTCCGCAAGAACTAAATTAAGGTCCGCGAAACAAAGTTATAAACCCATAATAAATTAATATTTTCAATTAAAAGTTCTCTATTATAAAAATATATATTCAAATATTATTCTAAGTTTAATGTTTAACTAACTGTTATGATTAAAGTTTATTTTCAAATTCTCAGAATTTTTATTTTGAACCTTGGGGTCCCTGCACCGAACAAAAAAGTCCTAGTGGTCCCTGGTCAAAAAAAGGTTGGGAACCACTGCTATAAAGCCACGGCCCTCAATTTGCAAGACCTGAGTCAGGCTGTTAAGGGTAGGACACTTTGGAGGACATTGGCCATTTATGCATGGGAGGTTTTGCCCTGGATTTGCCACTCTCTAGATGCCCATTTCTCCCATCTGAATTCTCAAAACTCTGCAGGGGGGCTTATTGCTGAGTTTTGAGAATTTGGATGAGAAAAACGTGCATCTAAAGAGTGGCAAACCCAGGGCAAAACCTCCCATGCATAAATGGCCTTTGATTCATGAGTTGGAAACGACTTGATGGCACTTAACACACACACGCACCTATAACTAATATTTGTGATACTCTCAAAACCTTCGAGAAGTATCCTTCCAGCTGCGCAGGGGCGGACTTAGGTTTGATGAGGCCGGTAATGGGGCCCTTTATATGTCCAGCTGTCCTTTGCCAACAACAAATTGTCGTTGTTTTTTGTGTGTGTTGAATATATGCTATATGGTAATTTATGGACCTAATGGGTATCCAAAGCCATTTGCACATAACAAAATATGTATTTTATCAAAGTAATTGTTGAACTGAAATACAATTAAGAAGTACATTAATAGTGAAATTATTAAGCTCTAACTTAAAATAGTTTTTTTATTCATAACAAACTTGATAATTCAGTGGGTAGCCATGTTAGTCTGTCTGCAGTAGTAGAAAAGGGCAAGAGTCCAGTAGCACCCTAAAGACTAACAAGAATATTTTCTGGCAGGGTATGAGCTTTTGTGAGCCACAGCTCACTTCTTCAGAAGTAGAAAAGAGCAAGAGTCCAGTAGCACCTTAAAGACTAACAAAAATATTTTCTGGTAGGGTATGAGCTTTCGTGAGCCACAGCTCACTTCTTCAGAAGTAGAAAAGAGCAAGAGTCCAGTAGCACCTTAAAGACTAACAAGAATATTTTCTGGCAGGGTATGAGCTTTTGTGAGCCACAGCTCACTTCTTCAGAAGTAGAAAAGAGCAAGAGTCCAGTAGCACCTTAAAGACTAACAAAAATATTTTCTGGTAGGGTATGAGCTTTCGTGAGCCACAGCTCCCTTCTTCAGATACAGCTAGAATGTGAATCCATCTGTCTTTAAGTAGAGGAGAGTGAATTCACACCAAGGCTTGTCTGAATTCACTCTCCTCTACTTAAAGGGCGAAAACGCACGGTCGCTTTAGCCTCCTTTATTCCGTTTCAGCCAGGATTCATCCAGGATCGAATGCATGCGTTTCGTCGAACACGCGCTCGATCCTGGCTGAAACAGGGAATAAAGAAGGCTAAAGCAACCATGCGCTTTAGACCAAAGACAGATGGATCCACATTCTAGCTGCATCTGAAGAAGCGAGCTGTGGCTCACGAAAGCTCATACCCTACCAGAAAATATTTTTGTTAGTCTTTAACTAACTGGACTCTTGCCCTTTTCTAGATGCAAACACATTTGTTTCCCTTTAAATTTTCGGGGGGCCCCGAGAGAGTGGGGCCCTAAGCAATAGCTTGTTGAGCTTATACGTCAATCCCGCACTGCAGCCGCGACCCTCCCGGCTGCGTTCTGGGGCTCGCGCGGACCTCAGCACAAAGGCTAGGGAAAGCGAGGGTCGCCGCGCGGACGCCGCTCCCCGCTCGCAAGCCCAGCGCCGCGCGCCCAGCCAATCAGCGCCCCCCACGTCACCGCCGCGTGCTCTTTCCCCCGGGCTTGCACGCTCGCGCCAGGCTCCCCGTCTCGACAAGGAGCAGCCGCCGTTGACTATATTTGGTTCACCAGGAGGTGACCCGTCCAGATAAAGAACCGGTGCACGACTCCTTTCTTGGTACGGTTCGGCTCAGGCAGGCACGGGGGGCTGGAGAGGGAGAGAGGCAAGAAGGCAGGCAGGCGGAGGAGCTGCAGCAGCCCTTGCAAGGGAGGCGCCTCCCGCTCTAATTTTAGCGGCTGCAGCTGGCGCAGTTTCCTCGGCTGGGCGGGGCTCGGAGGCTTCCGGAGCCTGCGGCTGCTCCTCCTCCCCCTCCCCCCCGCTCCCCCCTCCCCTCGGGCCCGCGCTCTGCATTGCTACACGATGATCTAACGTTTTTGTTGCAGAGGTGCCGTTTAATCCTCGAAAAGGGGGGGGGGGAAGGAGTCGGTGTCTGCACGCCCGCCTCCGCGGGCGGGGACCCGCGGACTGCAAATAGTCGGAAGACTTCATGGGAAGATAAGAACAGGGAAATCAGGAGTCGGTGGAAGACCTATTTAGAGTGGGTATCAATGGAAGGAAGAAAAGACATTCGGTGGAAGATTCATTTAATGGCCATTTATTCATGGAAGGTTTTGCAGTGGATTTGTCTCTATAGATGCACATGTTCCCCATCTGAATTCTCAAAACTCTGCATGGCAACTTATTGTTGAGTTTTGAGAATATGAATGGGGGGAAAGTGCATCTAAAGAGTGGCAAATCCAATGCAAAACCTTCCATGAATAAATGGCCGCATTAAGAGACTAAAAATTATAAGGAGGAGTGGGGTTAGGGAGGGGGGTGGGTGGGATGGAAGGGAATGAGAAAAGAATACGTTATACAAACAATGTATGTAGAAAAAGAAATATATATTTGAAACTTGTATAAAAAGAAATAATAATATTAAAAAATAGCCCGCATCTTAATTTTGAAAGCAGCAGAGCGGAAACGCACGGAAAGGGGTTGCCTTGCGTTTGCCACTCTTTAGATGCACATTCCCCCCCCAGCCCAATTCTCAGAACTCAAAAATAAGCCCCCCACCCCCACCCCGGGGCAGAGTTTTGAGAATTCAGATGGGGAAAATGGGCATCTTTTCTCTTTCCCAGCCTTTCGGTTTTAAACTGTAGCGTCCTTGGGTGTTGCTTCGCAGCTTCCTTCTTTCCTCGTCTTCATCTGTGGATGGGCGATGGGAGCTTTGGCAAAGCTTGTCGACCAGTAGGGCGTGGTGGAGGAAGAACAGGGAAGACCGTGTGGAGGGATTTGCACTATGGCCTGTGGTATTTTTAAAACGAAAAAAAATCTTCCAAAGAATAAGAAGTTGTTCTGTATTGGTTAATATGGGAAACCTTTCTCCATTCTGAAAAGGTCGAAATGTCAAAGTAGCTGTGAAAAATCTAACTGCAGTGCACCTGGAAATATGCAGCAGTTGGTATGAGGTTGCTTCCTTGTGTATTTCTCCATCACAAGATGTGTTTGGTACTTTTGCGGTAGGGTACAACTCTTTTTCCTGGTAAGGCTCATGTGCCTTTAAGCAGCTGGCAGAAATGTTATAAGTCCAGCTTTATTTTTATTCCCTTCATTTATACCCTTCCTTTCTCCCCAATGGGGACTCAAGGCAGCTTAACGTAAGTCTCGTCTCTATTTTATCCTCACAACAATCCTGTGAGGTAGGTTGGGCTGAAAGTGTGGGAATGGGGCACGGTCACCCAGCAAGCCATGGCAGGGGAGAGATTCAAACTTGAGCCTCCCAGATCCTAATCCAACACTTTAACCATGATACCACATTGGCTCTTTTCCTAATATGAAGATGCAGTGATTGAAGAAAGCTTCATCTACTAAATTTCTGCCTGACATGCAGCTGTTAAATGCACTAGAACTCTGCTAGAAAAGGAATGGGTCTTTCTAATGGCCTGTTCCAGCCTGGAATGATCACAGGTTCCTTACAGGGATGTGTCTAATTCCTGCTTGCTTCTATGAACTGCCACTTCCTTCACCCCCATTCTGTGAACTTGCTCCATATTTTAGGAATCATGATTACATCGAATCAATTACAGTCTGGCTTGTTTTTTCTCCTCCCTCCCTCCCCCTCTCCCTCCCCCAACAAGAATGCTGCGGCTGCAGGATTTATATTGGCAAGTGTGTGGAGTCATGCTTGGGATGGTAGACTTCAAAGGAATACATTGAACTTGGTTGTGCAAACACTCCTATTTGGACTTAGGACTTTGTCTGGAGCAGTGAGTGCCTTGAACAAACCTTAATCACAGAGAACACTGGGCTGGATTGCAGAGCAAGTACCTGGAAAGGAAGCTAATGATTGACTAGCCCACACAATCCCTTCATGCTTAAACCAAGGGTTCAGCACCACCAAACTCACAAACCAACAGACCTCTTAAAACCATATGAAAGCTGGTGATTCATTCAAGGAATATTAATGAATTAACAGAATTGCTTGCTGGATTTTGGGGCAACAAGACCTGTTTTTCATTAACTGGGGACTTCACATGCTTATTCCATTTAAAATACGTGTGAAGAAGATGCTTACACATGCAGGGAGCTCTAGCTAGTTAAAGCTCCCCTGTTGTGCCTTGGCATCTTGTGTGGTTTTCAAAACATATCCTTGTCTCCCACATTAGCAATAATCAGCCCTTCCTCACAATTCAAATCAACAACCCAAGTAAACTGAAATACCAATATTTAAATTAGGCCGTGCCCCAATCCTACATTAGGTGGAAGTCAATCCTACTAGTTTTAGAGTGGCTTTATTTAAACATTGTGTTTAGAACTGTGGTACCAATCCCATAGTCTCCACTCATCTTGAAATCCCAGTGTGTGAATATTTAATGTGGTGGTTCAAAAGACATATTTCAGTCTCCGATCTTCATCTGTAAAATCTGACTCGTAATAATAGATGCTCTTCAGTCTACCAGTGCACATATTTGGAAGATGCTTCAGTCTAGTAGTTACAACAGATTTCCTAAGGGGACCTGCTAATAATTTATCAAGGACGTCATCTGTTTCTATTTCCTAACCTCCAATGTTACCATCCATTAACCTAGCACAGGGACGAGCTGTAACATCCACTTCTGGTAACTGGATGACTCATCCATAAGTCTCCCAAAGCACCACTTGGGAATCACTGTTTTAGAGTAGGAAACAAATCTGGGCCAAAAGCAGACACGGAGGACAATAACAATTACAGCGATAGTAATGCCTGTAAGGGAAATCCATGTTGGGGTGAATCATCAACCTGGCTCCAAGAGTAGACGTCTCCCCATCAGCAATGCCTCTAAAGCTGACTACTTGGTCTTGGTCTGCACATTTCCAAGGCCTAGTTTCTTTATGCCTCATGCAGCTCTCCCACAGTTTTCCTACCACACATCCATTCTCTGCTAAAATTATTTCTTTAAGTGCACCCCCCCCCCAAAAAAAAACCTTATTATGATACAGGAGGGAACTGTAGGTAAAGGGATGTGGCTTAGTGGTAAAGCATCTGCTTGGTATGCAGATGTTTCCAGGTTCAGTCCCCAGCATCTTCAGTTAAGGAAGCCAAGTAGTAGGTGATGTGAATGACCTCTGCTTAGGACCCTGGAGAGCTGCTGCCAGTCTGAGTAGACAATACTGACCTGAATGGTTTAATAGAAGGCAGCTTCGTGTGTTCAACAGTGTACCCTTCCTATGAAGAAATATTTGTTCTGAAAATCCAGTTTTTTCATTGTTGCTACAATGCATTGCATTGTTTTACTGACTCTAGTGTACTGTTAAGTGCATGATTTAATTTTGTAATCCTATTTTATAGCATTGCCTGTATTTGTACTGCTCTACTTGCATTGGTTTTAATTAACTGTGCAGTCTGCCTTGAGTCTCAGTGAGAAAGGCAGACTATAATTGAAGTAAATAAATAATTTTAATCGGTAAAATGGTCCAATCCAGCCAGCATTTTCTGTGACAAAAGTTTAAATAAAACCCAATAGCATTCCCCTGTTGAGAATGGCTGGAAACAAAAGACCCATCTGGTCTAGCATTCTGGGTCCATCGGTGGTCTACTGGTTGCGTCTGGAAGCTTATTCCCCCCATCCCCACAGCAGCTGATATTCAGCAACATTATGAACACATGAAGCTGCTTTATACTGAATCAGACCATAAAGGTCCATCAAAGTCAGTATTGTCTACTCAGACGGGCAGCGGCTCTCCAGGGTCTCAGGCAGAGGTCTTTCACGTCGCCTACTTGCCTAGTACATTTAACTGGAGATGCCGGGGACTGAACCTGGGACCTTCTGTTTACCTATCATAGCAAATAGCTGTGGTTCCTCCACAGGCCTCTCTAATCCTTTAAAAAAGCCACTGTACAATAAGGAATTCCTTAATTGTGTGTTATGCGAGGAAATCTACCCCCCTCTTTGGGCGATACCCAGGAGAAAGAAAAGCCTCTCTTTTAAAATCATTAATAGCTTAATTTTAAAACATATCCTCCAATATGGGCTGTTTCTATGCATTTGATGGGTCTTGGAAATGGCAGCCCCCTCTTCCCCAAATCTGAAATCCATTGGCACCTTACTGGCTAACAGCATTAATCCCCACGTGAGTTTTTGTGTGTCAAAGCTCACTTCTTCAGAAGCCGCCGTGTTTGCTTCACCTATTTCACATTCCATGGCTACTTGGAAGTGACTCCTACTGCGTGAAATGGGGCTGGCTCCCACATCACTATGCTTAACACCATAGCTGCCCCTGCCTTTTTCGGTATCTTTTCCAGCTCTGTGACATCCTGTTAGAGACGAGATGATAAGAAAAATCTTGCTTTGAGATTTGAAGAGGAACCTTCTTTGCAAGGAGATAAAAAGTGCTATCTGAAGAGATTTCAGGAGAAGGAACACGTTATAAAACTAAGAAAATCATATGTATCAGGTTGCTGTCAGCTCTTTATTAGAATAAACTTGCCTTGAAAAGTATTAAAGTTGATCTTCGCAGTTATATTGCATCTCTTCCATGAGTATTTTGATGACATAAACAAGGTCTGATTCCTTGAAATTAGGAACAGGTGACAAACCTAGTGCTGGGGTTGGTGGCCTTTTCAGTATTAGTCTTATTGGTTTTCCTATTTCAGATAATATCATATTCCACTTCGGGCAGATCATGTGTGTCTAGCACTTAACATACACCCAGCTGCTTACATCACGTTAATCCATGTTGCAACTTACACCGCAGTTAATGCCCCAAACAAGCCAAAGTGTTATTTGTTTCAGCCTCAATTACTGGATTGCTACTTCAGCTGGTGTAAGTGGACAAACACTGTTTCCAAATTTACAATATTTCCTGTGAAGTATCTGCATGTATCGTTAAAGGAATTGTTCTCACAGTGAATTGGTGAGTGTATTCTGTGGACTAGACCTATTACTGCATTGTGTGTTGCATTGGTTCAGCAGGGTATATGAGAACCCTTGTATGATGAGATATGTTTAATATGGGCTTTGCATTGAGCAAAGCCCATATTAAACATATTTCCATATGTGCTTATGATTTTTGCCCAAGAGTCTTAAATGAAATGAAATATTTGAGTAGAATCTATGATCAGTAAATTGGAAGCATGCAGTTCACAACTTTACACTACTATAAACATGACATAATGTTAGTGACAAATGGGTAGAATTCTGCAAGAATAAATATTTCTGAGGTGATCTTGCCAATCCTAAATACACTACATGGAAGTAAATTCCTCTTATCTAAGCCAGTGTGGTGTAGCGGTTAGGAGCAGTGGACCCGGATCTGGAGAACCGGGTTTGATTCCCCGCTCCTCCATATGAGCAGCGGACTCTAATCTGGTGAACTGGGTTGGTTTCCCCACTCCCACACATGAAGCCAGCAGGGTGACCTTGGGCTAGTCCCAGTTCTCTTAGAGCTCTCTCAGCCTCACTTACCTCACAAGGAGTCTGTTGTGGAGAGAGGAAGGGAAAGAGATTGTAAGCTGGGTTGATTATCCTTAAAAGGCAGAGAAAATCAGCATATAAAAACCAGCTCTTCTTCTTCAATTGGATTCAGTTCTGAGTAATTGTTTTTAGGACTGGGATGTCAGACTGCAGTACCCAAACCACTACTTCGGGGGGGGGGGAGGAATAGACTTTTAATTAAACAGTCCTTCAGCATTACAAAGCAAATATCGGACCTACACTGTATATAGGCCATGAAGACACAATCAGCGTCAATAAAACACACGTAATCAAAACATAATTAACTTTGTTTTGATCTTAAATTTGGTTATGAATTTCTTGTTTCTCCACGAAAGAAGAGCATATTTAGATGTTTCGATGTAATCAAAATAGCAAAATTATTACAAAATTGTCTGCTTATTATAGCTTAGCCAAGGGCAATGAGTGAGTTAATAATCCAAGCGCTCCAGTGCCTGGAATGATGAAATGGGCAAATATGTACTCCATTCATCTGTAAGCACAGAGTGACCTTGGTCTATGACAGAGGAAAGGCGTGTCCTCTTGATCGGCACTACTTGAACAAAGGCAAGCAAATGAGGGTGACTCAGGAGTTTGTGTGGCCTAGATATGACATTTTCTGAATGATCCCAACACAAGAGTCAGGAAGAGAAACCCATTATTCTCTACAAACCAAATAAAACTCCTTTGAATGCCATTTCATTTATAATCGGATGTACATACAGCATAAAAGCTGGGTTGGAAAAAACTTGCCTACTAATGTAAGGGTAGATTTGTAGTACTGGCATACCCACTGCTGCCTGAATTGAATTTTGTTTGTTCCTGATTAAAGTGCATAGCCAAAAGCAAGGAAATTAAACAATATATTTTTTAAAAGGTTTAGCTAGGTTTACTTTACAGTTTCAACTAAGGTAGGGCCTACTGCTTCTGTGCAGCCTAGAACACTCTCTCTCTCTCTCTCTCTCTCTCTCTCTCTCTTATACACACACACAATTTTCAATATTTTTTCATATACATCAATGCATTCTGACATGGAATCAAGAATCACTGAAATTAATGTTTTTTGCCATATATGTGAGATTGAGTTTGTTTCTAGCTTTCAGTCGTGAAAGCGTGCTTCAAAAACAAGTAGGTCCAAAATGTATTTAAATATCTCAAGAACTGTTTGTATTTCTTAAGCACAATGTGTCCATCAGCTGCCGAAATAGCATCATGTAACTGTAAACTGGAACCTGTCCACTCAAGCCACAAGCCAGATATGTGGGAGTATTTGGATTTATGCCAATTCAATTCCACTGAAATAATTGGTTTAAAACATTCTGGCTTAACTGTGCAATGTATCAAGCTACGTTTATATGTAAATACACAAAGTTAGTTGTACATCTTCCTGTACCTCAACAATGCAACTCTGAATGCTGAGCAACCTGAATAGCCATATAACACTCCAGGACTAGTGTTCAATATTCCGGGCTCCTGAAAAGTTTCTACTGAAATTCTGAAGCTATGTTTTAAGATCGGCAATGCTTTTAAAACACTTGTCATAATCATATCTCAATCCTTTTTCAAGGATCATTAAAATTTAAACCACAGCTTCTTGATTAAAAAATATTTATCCTGCATTTGTGCATGGCAATCCATTTTTGTTCTTCCCTACATACCACTTTGCAGTAATGAGAAAGGCAATACCAAAAACACTAGTACTCCAGTCTTAAACATTTTTACTTGAGCTCCAACTTTTTTCCCCACTTGCAAATTGGTGGATAGCTGTTTGCCACCAGCCTTCTTATGATTCATATAGGATTGTCATGTTCAAGGAGGAGCGCTTTTTGCAAAGCTGCAGCAAGACTGGGAGAACACCTGCTTTCAATGAGTCTCTCTCAGGTCAGTGGAACACTGCTCCTGATCTTCCTGGTAGTAAGATGAGAAGGGTTTGGCTCAAGTACAGAGAAAATAATTCCTAGGTCCTGTTGCCATAAAAAGCCATTGGGAGAACCCTCCTGAATAAACCTTTTCATAAGTGAGGCTTCATTGGGTACGTAGCTCAAAATCTCTATACACTATAATGAAACTAGTTTGCAGGACTTCTCTATTTTTACTTCCTTGGAACTCAGAGGGCAACAGAACAGAAAGAACTCATGAGAATATCTTCTTGGGGGGGAAAGTATACTTTAAACTTATAGTTTGCTCTGTCTTTCCCCAAACTTCTCTTTCCAGGTCACACAAAAGAGGACAAATTTTTAATTTAAAAAAAGTCCAGTTGATTTGGCTACTGTACGTATTATTTTAGCAGCTGCAGTATTTTTTTTTAATAAAAAGGGAAACAAAAAGTACACTCACAGAAAAGTGTTTAAAGCTCCTAATTTCACTTTATTTAATGCAAAAGATAAAAAATAATTGGTAAAAATAGTAATGTGTTAGTTTAGCAACTATAAACAACAAAAGCATAGTGCAGGTGATATTTCAATAAAAGTAACTTAAAAGTGTACTGAAGGTGAGATGGGAGAATCTCACACCTCATTAAAACAACATTTTGCTTTATTGCTATACAAATTATCACCATTAAAAACTTCCAAAAAGTAAGGGTGCAAGCCTGACTCCATTGAAATAAATGGTTCTCATTGGTTGCAATGGAATTGGGGTTTCCACTGTTATCAGAGATTAATGGTAGTACTGTTGCAGCTAAAGCACTAAAAAAAAATATCTTTGTAGCCAAGGAAATATTTAGTAAGTATATAATGACCCACTGAGATGATGTCATAAACTCATCAAGAAACAAATTAAAATTGAATTAGGTCCAAGTTTGGAGGAATTCAAAAACCATGTATGAAATATGACGTTTGACCCAATCACTGTAACAGGTTTGAAAGGAGTTATCTAATCTGGTGGAAAACATTAACAATCGTTTCAGTGGTATGAGAAGACCTAAACTTTTCCACTTTTAAAATAGTTTAAAGAACAGCGAGGGATATCACTGGGCTACAATATATGAATACCCTTATTCAAGAGTAAGTGTAAATAAAAGGGCATTTGTTGGAGATTCAAATTAAATGCCTCTCAATACTTTGACATTCCCGAATAACATTAGCCAGCAAAAAAGTTACTATCATCCCACCTCAACTCAGAAGCTCAAATCTGAACCACGTGCCAAGACATCACAATGAACTTTCCATAAAATTTTAGTAGGGATATTATCTTAGAACGCAAATTATCCATTGAACAAATTGATATAATACATGAGGTATCATGTCAAGAGAGACTTTTAAGAACTTCTTACCATCTATCAATTCAAATTCCAATTTTAATAAAGTGCCTAAATACACATTTCCACATACTATAGTGGTTCCAAAGAATCCTTTACAGTTGTATATATGTGTGGTTTGTTTTTTTCTCAAACTGTCTAAATATGTTTACATAAGACACCAGTCTGGACTATATGTATTTCTATCATTTTAAAGAGTAATGAATTGATTCATCATGCAAATCTTGTTATTTAATATTACACTGACCTGTAATATGAAACACAATGCTAGTGGGTGTGCTTATTAAAACACTTCATAAAGAAAAGTTACTGTGCATGTGCAGATTGGATTTTCAAATGTCATGACCATTAAAAAAAAATACTACCTGAACATTATTACATAAGAACAGTCTGACCAAACAGCATCCAAAACTGTTAAACTTAGCCGTACAGATTCTTTCAACATCAATACGTATAGTGTTATTTGCCACAGAGATGGGGGGGGACCTTATAACCGCCTTTCTGCTTCAAACAGTTGCTTGCGACCATATTATAAACACTCAACTACAAAGGGGTTGCACAGCAGTGTTGCTAACACAACTGCAAACAGCACAAAAACACTACAGGAAGGCTTAGCTATTTCTAGTAACTGATGATTTATTGGTTAAAAAATGTCTGTTTTGCCCGATGCAAAAAAAGTGTGATCAAAATAGTAATTTTACAAAAGAATTCTTGAAAGTAGTCTAAAAGGCAAAGCATGCCCATGTGAAACTGCCATTGACTTAAGTTCCAAGTCGTTTTATTTAAATGAGAATTAAATGTTTCCCCAACTCAAGTTTTAAGAAACTTCAGGTAAAAATGTCCATTCTTCTTTATGCTGTCAACATCAGTAAGCCTGGCAAAATGCTGGGATCTGTCACTATCTAGTAATATGATGTCAGCTATAAAAACAATAGTCCCTAGTAAGTAAATTCAAAGTCCACCTGCACCATATTAAAAACCCTACCCTCAGAGTTTCCCACACAAACCGGAAGAAAATGGCAATGTTGAACGCTGCTGAAAAGGTACAGATTTGTTTAAAAGATGGCAGTGCTATTCTGTCTGCATCAATGTATGGTTAATGCAATAATCAAATTTATCTCGAAAATTCTGCATGAATATTATGTAATCAATGAATAAATGCAGTTTTGCAATCTTACAATCAACCACTTGAAGAGTGGTCAACTCTGCCTTTCAAGAAAGAAAAAAAAAAACCTCTCAAAATCCCTAATGCAACAGCTCCTCAGTTCCCATAGTGCTATGAAGGAAACTTCCTTCTAGAAACAAGCCACTCCAAGAATCTGACCATTTTTGCAAGCTGCAACAAGGGAACGCTGCTTCCACAAGAAATCCCTTGTGCTTTCTCATGCTCACCTGCATTTAGGCTGGACTAAGTGGCATTATGGAGTTAATCCTACCAACAACTTTAACCCCATGTTTATAATAATCTAAAACCTGCATGCCTCCAGCTGGGGTGGGAGTTAAGGACAAAAAATAAGGAAATCACAGACAGTAAGGCAATTGTTACAATGTCAGAAGATGTATTTGGCATTTAAAAAAAAGGGAGGGGGGAAACAAGTGCATACAAATACAGCTAGAAGCATTTCTTGTTTGCTAAGTGCTCTGTAGAAAAAGCAGCCCAAGTCACAGCCTACACTGAACAGTAACTGTCACCAAGGAACCACAACAAAGAGTTGCTAAAACAAAAACAAAAAAAGGAAATGCTTTCATAAGTACATACCTTTTGTCTCCAAAAATATAGAAACACAATGTATTTAAAAAAACAAAAAAAGAAATCAAAATTATACAGCCATGTTTTATGAAGTCTACATTTCCCTTGTCTTGGAGATATATATATATATATATATTTATATATATAGATATTTATAGATATATACAATTCAAGCAGTTTTAGTTAAAGGGGGGATGTTGCTCTGAGAAACTGGGAAAGTCACGAGTCCCTCTCTTTTTTCACTTTCACGTCACCCGCAAGAATGGTCGCAATCTCGCCCTGCATGAAGGCCCAAGGGACATTGGAACCCACCAGAGGGCACTTCTCCCCACTGGGACAATACACCTCCCCACTGGCGCCTTGCTGTTTGATGCTTTGTCTGGAGCAAGGGAAGCAAAACTTGTGGGACGGGACAGAAGGGCACTGCACAAAGTGGGTGTCTTCCAAGCGCTCGTGGCACAGGGTGCAACACAGAGGGACGCTGGCGGCCAGAGAAGAGTCCGGGAGA
This sequence comes from Euleptes europaea, assembly GCF_029931775.1. Lineage (NCBI taxonomy): Eukaryota > Metazoa > Chordata > Lepidosauria > Squamata > Sphaerodactylidae > Euleptes > Euleptes europaea. The sequence continues at coordinate 25,865,607 of NC_079318.1, forward strand.
CTGGCTGGGTGCACTGGCTCCATCCCTCCGGCATTGGCCCCTTGGCTCGACACCTCCCTGCTCGGGCCCAGCCTTCTTTGGTTCACAGACGGAGAGGGCGGACTACTGCTATTCCTCCTTGTGGTAGAGTGAACCTGGTTGGCATCTTTGGAGGCATGGTTCCCCCCGGCATTGTCTGCGACTAAAATGAGCGCCGCCATAGGGGACTGGCCGTTCTGGACTGCCTCGGGTGGCGTGGTCCGGTTAGAATGAGGCGAAGCAGTGGGCGGAGGTGGGTTCATGAAAGACGCAGCGGCCATTGTTATTTTCATCCCTTCCGATGAGGTTGGTAACCACGGTTGCGCCTCGCCATTGATTTTAGGAGGTCCAGCTTCCCCTTCTGGCTCTGGAGAAGGCTTTCTCTTCCTTGCTGCCCGAGCCCCTATAAACACAGGGTTGGAGAGGAGAAAGACGTTGCGGAAATACAGCGACACCAATGTGTGTGCAGATGGCAAAGTCTGGGGGGCCACTAGTCCCACCAAGCACTTGGAGAGAAACTGATTTTCAAAAACTGGCTTAAAACCAGGTTTCCTTGGCTTCCCTCGGGTAGCGTGGGCCAGCGGTTGAAAGGCAGGCAAAACATGCCGTCCCACTGCTTACGCTACAGTACATGCTGCATTCAAATGCGCCTACACTGTACCACACTCCCACGCTGGCCTGCAGCCAAGCAGCCGCTGCATCCTGGTAATCCTCCCCTCGCTCAGAACACGGCCAAGCGAAAAAGCGCCATGCCAGCAACACGCCGTGCCCGCTCGCACCCAGACCCTCCTCAGCGAGGGCTGCCCCTTTGCCCGCTTGCCCCTCGGCACAGGGGAAAGCCAGGGCCGCGCGGAGCAGGAGGGCCATACGGACTGGGGCTCTCCCATTCAGCAAAATGTCTGCTGTCGCCACTCCTCGCTGCCTCAGCTCAGCTTGCAACAAGAATGTGGCCAGGGCTAGGGAGGGGAACCCCTCTCGGTGGGTGCCTATCAGCAAGCGCCCTGACTCATCCCTGTTATGCTGTTTCAGCAGGCCCCAGGAAGTGGGCGCGAAATGGCGACCCTCGCTTGTTTTTCCAGGGGGGGGAGGCAGGGCCGGCACTACCATTAGGCGAAGCAGGCGGCGGCCTAGGGCACAGACCGCAGAGGGGCGCAGTTTTAAACCGATTAATTTCTTCACCCAAAAACGCAACCGACCATTTATATTTTTAATTTTCAGACAACGGTCGAATGTAGAATGTCTTTGTATGCGGCCACAGGCCTTCACAAAACATCATCCACAGAGTTCATTTTAAGGGAAGTACCATAATAGTGCTCGGGAATATATAATTAGTTATCATGTCCTAGAAAAGGTTTTGCGCTTTCGTTTTTCTACGAGTCACCTGTTTTTGAAAACTGGCTAGCAAGGGGGGGGGAGGGCACTTGTAGTTCGCCTCGCCTGGGGCGCCAAATTTGCAAGACCTGAGCAAGGCTGTGAAAGGCAGGACATTGGTTCATAGGCCATGGATGCACGGGAGGGTTTTGCCTTGGCTTTGCCACTCTTGAGATGCATGTTTCCCCCATCGACATTCTCAAAACTCAGCAATAACCCCCCCCCCCTGCAGAGTTCTGAGAATTGAGATGGGGAAAATGTGCATCTAAAGAGCGGCAAATCTAAGGCAGAACCTCCCGTGCATCAGTGGCCATTGATGCATGGGAGGGTTTTGCCTTGGCTTTGTCACCCTCTAGATGCGATTTTTTCCAATCCAAATTCTCCAAACTCAACAACCAGCCCCCCATGCAGAGTTTTGAGAATTCAGATGGGGGAAACGGGCGTCTAGAGAGCGGCGAGTCCAAGGCAACGCCTCCCGTGCGTCCACGGCCATGGATGCACGGGAGGGTTTTGCCTTGGGGTTCGCCACTCTCTAGATGCACATTTCCCCCATCCAAGGCAAAACCTCGTGTGCGTCCACGGCCATTGGTTCGTAGGCCATGGATGCACGGGAGGGTTTTGCCTTGGATGGGGGAAACGCGCATCTAGAGAGTGGCAAACTCAAGGCAAAACCCTCCCATGCATCCATGGCCGTGGACGCACGGGAGGCGTTGCCTTGGGTTCGCCACTCTCTAGATGCGCGTTTCCCCCATCCAAGGCAAAACCTCGCGCGCGTCCACGGCCATAGGGTCGCCATGAGTCGGAAGCGACCGGACGGCAATTCTGGCACCGGAGCGGGGGGGGGGGAAGGCGCCTCCCTCCGCAGCCCCCCCCCTCAGCCGGGTCCCAGCGCCGCCCCCCCTCCTCCTCCTCCCCCCCCCCGCTTACCTGACTTGGCCATGGCCCCGTTGCTCTCGTAGCCCAGCAGCCTGCCGCCCGCCATGCCGGCCTCCTTCTTGAACTTGCCCTCGTAGGGCCCGGCCGCGTGGCCGCCGTGCTGCATGGCCAGCAGGGTGTCGCGCACCGTCTTGGGCTTGCTGACCCAGTCCTGCTCGGCGCCCCCCGCCGCCGCCGCCCCGCGGCTCTTGCCCTCCGCCCCCAGCTGGTCCAGGGCGTCGGCCGAGCCCCGCGCCGACGACGCCGCCGCCTGCTGCTGCTGCTGGCCGCCCTTGTCCTTGCCGTCCAGGTCGCTGGCGCCGCCGCTGCTAGACGACGAGACCGAGCCGGGCCGCTTGTGCCCCCCCGCGTCGCCGGGGGGCGGCTGCTGCTGCTGCGGCGGGCCCTGCGCGCCCGAGCCCTGCAGCGGCGTCGGGGCTGCGGAGATGGCGGCCAGGGCGGCGCGGCTGTTGATGCCGATGGCGGCGCCGTTGAGGAGGGGCACCAGGGTGGGGGGCACGGGGTGGCTCCGCCGCGGGTTGGGGCTCTGCCGGTTGAGCTCGGGGGGCTCGTCGGGCTTGGGGAAGCCGTTGGGCACCGGGAGGCCGTTCACCTGCCGGCCGTACTCGGCGCCCAGGCGCGGCGGCGGGGCGTAGCGCTCGTGGGGCGGCGGCGGCGGCGGCGGGGCTCGGGAGGCCGCCTCGACGGCCGCGTGCATCTCCTTGGCGCCCAGCGGCGGGGGCGGCTGCTGCGGCTGCTTGGCGTGGGGGGGCGGCGGCGGGGGCCCCCGGCCCTCCTGGAAGCTGTGCGCCCGCTTGAGCTGGCGGGCCGTGTCGATGACGAACTCCACCCGGTCGGCCCCTTCGTAGTTGACGCAGCCCCGGCAGACGGGCTCGGTGAAGTCCCAGATCATGGCCCACGGCATGCGGGGCAGGTCGCACAAGTAGCACGACTGCCGGCGGGAGGCGGCCGCCACGGCCACGGCGGCCGACGACATGGCCCGCTCCTCGTCCCCTGCCTCCCCCTCCCCTTCTCGCCACCCGAGAGGCCCGGGGGCCGACGGCCGCCTCCCTTGCCGAGCGAGCGAGCGAGCGAGCGGGGAAAAAGGCGCTCCGCCCTGGGCCGGCCTCTCCTCGTCCGCCGTCCGTCCCCCGACGGCTGCAGGCGCTCACAGGGACGCGGCGAGACGCATCGCAGCCTCCGAGCGCCACCGACGGCAGCGCGCACTGCCTCCTGCCCGCGGCGCGCTCCTCCTCGCTACTACGCCGCTGCCCGCCGCCCAGACGCTCGCACTGGGGCGGGGGCTCCGGCAAGCCGCCCAGACGCTGCTGCGCTCTGCTCCAGTGACTCGATTCTTCGACAGTGCCCAGGAGCGCCTGCGTGCTAGGCCCTCCCCCCCTCCGCGTCCCTCCCCCCTCCGCCTCCTCCGCCCCTTTCCTCCTCCCGCTGCTCATTGAACTCCTGCCAAGACAACAAGAGCTGCAAGAATAACCAGCTCTCTCTCCAAACGCGCGGTCGCTCGAGCCTCCTTTCTTCCCTGTTCCAGCCAGGATTCAGCCAGGATCGAACGCGCGGACGTTCCAGCCAGGATCGAACGCACGAACGTTCTTTCCTGTTCCAGCCAGGATTCAGCCAGGATCGAACGCACGAACGTTCGAAGAACGTTCGTGCGTTCGATCCAGGCTGAATCCCTGGCTGGAACGTTCGAGGAACGTCCGTGCGTTCGATCCTGGCTGGAACAGGGAAGAAAGGAGGCTCAAGCGACCGTGCGTTTTCGCCCCTAGCCAGCACACTGGGGGGGGGGGGCCCGCAGGGCTTTCACGTGTGAATGGACGCGGGGATCTGGGCGCTTCCCCTCCTCTCTCCGATGGAAACGCGGGGGGGGTTGTGTCCTGTTTTGCGTTTTATTTTATTTCCCCTCCCCCCCCCGTGCGGACGGCGATCCGATTTTAAAACCTAGGGCCAGAAAACGCACGGTCGCTTCATCCTCCTTTCATCCCCGTTTCAGCCAGGCTCGAACGCGTGCGTTTCGCTCAACGTGCGTTCGCTCCCGGCTGAAACGGGGTTGGAAGGAGGATGAAGCGACCGTGCGTTTTCTGGCCCTAGGTTAGCTGAACCGAGGCCGTTTCTGCACGGGGGGGGGGTTTGCCTGCGGGTTGTCGCTCTCGAGGTGCACCCGCGGACCCGGCTTGCTGGGGGTCAAGGGGAGGCGGCGGGGGAAGGCGCTGGCAAACCACCCCGCGGACAAAGTCCGCCTGGGAAAATTGAGGGTGTGACGTCACCGCGTGGGTCAGGAACGACCCGGTGCTTGCACAGGGGACCTTTCCCTTTAGGGGCCCATTTTCCCCACCCGAATTCTCAACACTCTGCATATAGGGGGGGGGGTAATTTTTGAGAATTGGGACGGGGGGAATGGGCATCTAGAGAGCGGCAAATCCCAGGCAAAACCTCCCGTGCAGAAATGGCCAATCCCTTGCTCCAGTTCTTCAGGGATCGGTATTGACTCCCCGCACCGGGTGACCTTTGGCAAAGGGACTGGTTCTTCGGAACAGAAAGATCCCAGCAGAACCGAAGCTCTGGTCTTCTCCGGAGTGGCCCCTCCCCACTAAAAAGGCTTAATTATAGTACACTAGGTACAGGAAGGGGAATGGGTACGATCACGGTGTGAGTGAATGTTTCGGAGCCGCGGCCACTCCCTTCAGATGCATCAGGAATCCTTCCCAGCGTGCAGGTCTACTTTAAAGTAAATCCCAGTCCCGCTGATTTTAATAGGAATTGCTTCCAAGAAAATGCGGGCACGACCCAAGCCAGCGGCTGCTACCTGAAGCATAAGTAACCTGGGAGTGCCATGGAATTCAGCGGGACTTACACCTGAGTAGGCATGCACAGAAACCGGCAGCTTAGAGCTGCGATCCCAAGCACACTGAATTGCTGATGCGAGGATACTGCATTTGCCAAACGGAATGCAGCTAAGGTCAGGATGCATTCCTAAAACCGCTCACTTGGGTTGTGGTGCAACTTCTTGCTACCCACAAACGGCTTCAGGAGGAGGTTGCTGGTCCGCGAAATCCGTACCAAATGAATACTTTTACACTGTAGCTATACAATTTTCAAAAAGGCACACGAGAGCTAAGCTGACGTTAAAGTCCACAAAAGGGCATATGGAAGCTCCGGGTTGTAGTTCCGAGAGTAGCCGCGCAGGTAATATACACCGAGTTTTTACAGCCTGTTATGCTTAATCATTGCTTTTGTGTTTGGCTACACGTAATGGTGGCAAGTGCCATTCTTTGCTGCTTTCCCCAGCATAAAACTAAACACGTCATTTAGTTTAGCAGCAGGGACGTCTCTACCCCGCCCCCCCGACCTTTTAACAGTAAAGCACTGCTACTGGTGCAAATTCACCCAGCACCCCCACATTGTACGCGCAGACTTTTCCTAAACATCTGCACTCCCTAACCAGTCAGGCCATTTAAGCATAGGGGTTTTTGCCTTGGGTTTGCCGCTCTCTAGATGCACATTTCCCCCCACTCAACAATAAGTCCCCCCTTGCAGAGTTTTGAGATGGGGAAAATGTGCATCTAGAGAGCTGCAAAACCCCCCCCCCCGTGCACAAATGGCACCAGCCTGCAAATATCCCTCCTCCTCCTCCAACAGAAACGCCGAACTGCTCATTTCTCATTTGCGCCACCGGCAACGAGAAAAGGGGCTGTTGCCACCACGAGGAAAGGCGTAATCCTACTGTATATGTGTCGGCGTCGCTGTGCGTAGGGGATTGTGTGTGCAGAGTCAACAAAGTGGAAGCGCTTCCCTCCAAACACGCCTGCGTCTAGGTCACCATCCCCACAGCGCTGCTGAGTTATGTAGGTTACAAAGGGAAACCGGGCCGGGGGGGGGGAAGGGAAAGGAAAGGGAGCTCTGACGTCCGCATTGGGTTTCAAGGGCTTTCTGCCGCACTCTCTGCGCAGCCGCACCCGGGGACGTGACTCTATGCAATTGGCACTCGAAGCCGTATTAAACGAAATGCACATTCCAGGGACGGGGAGGGAGAGGCCGGCAGCCAGCGCCGTCACGGCCTGAAGCGCCGCCCTCTTTGCTGCTATTTCTGGGCTCCGGATGGTCCCTCCTCCTCCTCCTAGGCTTTAACTTTTTGCTTAAGGTAGCATGAGCAACGTGCATGCTGTATTGGCGGGCAGGGTAAAAAAAGGCACAATTACAGTAGATCTCTAGGGCGAAAAGGCACTGGAGGTTTTTTTCCCTAGCCTTGGATTCACCGCTCTCTCGATGCACGTTTTGCTCTTCTGAATCCTCCAAACTGCATGGGGGGTGGGGGTTGTTTTTGAGTCGTGAGAATTTGGCTGGGGGAAAATGTGCATTTAGAGAGCGGCGGATCCAAGGCAAAAACTCTCTCTCTCTTTAGTGTTACGTGTTAATAAGCCATGCGTTTTTTTTAAAGGAAGAGTCGCGGGGCTCTTGAGCCATGCATTCCGCGTAGCGAAAGGATTTGGCGTCGCTGATCCTGGCGCAGTAGCTTGGGGGGGGTTTGCAGTGTTAGATCTAGAGGGGTAGGTCTGTTCGTCCGTTGCAACAAAACCAAAAAGGAGCGGGGGGGGGGTTGGTTTAAAATGTAGTCGTTCGCCGCCGCCATGATTTGCCTCTGCAGCTTCTTGCCTAGTACAATCAGGCTGCCTGTTTTGCAGCGGCGGGCCGCGCTGCCGTGAGCTGTCTCGCAATGGCAGACCCTGTCGGGACATTTGCAATAGGAGGATTTGGGAAGCTCGTGGTTTCCTGTTTGCTTTTAACCATTTGCACGAGCCTTTTCTTTCTCTCTCTCCCCCCCCCCCCAGTTACATGTAAGAGCTTGGTTACATGTTGCAAAGCACAACCCAGTCTCGCTCCCGCTGAAGTGGATGCAAATCTCGCTGTTGACTCACCGGCTCTGATACTTGCCAACGCCTATTGAGTTGTAACATGAACCTAGGAAAATGTCCCTCCCCCACCCGCAAGCTCAGTTGCTTTAGCTGTCAACTTTCCGACCGCCATTCTTTCTTTCTGTGTTTTTTTTATTGCAAACAAACGCCCCAGGCCGATTTAAAAAAAAAAAACTCCTTTGAACTGGAAGGAACTGGTTGTGAGTTGGAGGAGCAGAGTGTAGATTATTATCTCTAAAACGACATTGGCAAAGGTGGAGGGGGGGGGAGGAAAGGGAGGAATCTTGCTGACGTTTCTGCCCTGTTGTTGTTTGAACAGCTTTTCCTAATGAAGCGGAAAAGAGGGGGGGGGAAGCAAACCGTTCTCGGCTTTATTGATTTTTCGAGAGATCACATGGATATAAACCTGTTCCAAAGCCACACGCCAAACGTTTAATCCAATATTAACCCGCATTCGATTTTACCAGCAAATCTGGCCTGACACCCCCGTGGGGGTTTCCAGGAGGTGCTGCCGCTTGTCGCGGATGCGTTTTGCAAGGCTGCCAGCCGATTCTCCCAGCGTGGAAACCGGTGCTCGGTGCAGGCTGCCCTCTTGCACGAACCAACCTGGGGAGGGAACTGTGTGAAGCCCCCCGTCCCCTCCCGCCGAGCACCAGTCCATCTCTCCCATTCCGTCCTCAGACTAGAACATTTCAACCGGGATCAGATGAGGGAAACCCTATGGTTCTCTGGCGCACTGCGGGGCGAAGCGTTTCCTGCCCTTCGGAGCCTCCCCACTGAAGTTAGACGAAACGTCAGCATGGCCCTTCCTTTTTCACCTAGTCGAGGCGCTCCCCGCAAGGCATTGAAATCCCCCCTCCCCACTCCTTTTCTCCTCCGCCGCCGCCCCATCCAACAATATGATCGATTTTAAACAGCGTGAATCAGTTGCTTTTGGAAGGGTTTTGGGTACAGAGTGAAATCTGTTCGTGTTTTTTTTTTTAAATAAAAACAGTACGAAGGGTTCCCCCCCCCCAAAAAAAACCCTATTATTAAAAGGGCTGGGTCTCTAACTAACCTGACAAACTGTCTTTCTGCTCCCTGCAACAGCCATGAATTGGCCATTTACGCACGGGAGATTTTGCCCTGGATTTGCAGCTCTCTGGATGCACGTTTCCCCCATCCGAGGTCTCAAAACTCTGCATGGGGCGCGCTGGGGGGGGGTTATTGTTGAGTTTTGAGAATTTAGATGGGGGGGAACGTGCATCTAAAGAGTGGCAAACCCAAGGCAAAGCCTCCCATGCGTAAATGGCCAATGTCTCCAGGGTCTTGGAAATGGCATCTACCGCCATCCACCCAGCCCCCTCTGGTCTTCATGTTGGTTTTGGGCAAGCAAAGGTTAACGCGCCTTGTTTTCAGTTCCAGAGCCTTTTGCATGGTCGGCCCCTCGAATTTGGCCAGTTGTGCTCTCTTCTTTGTGTGTGTGTGTGTGTGTGTGTGTGTGTGTGTGTATACTGTTGATGTTCTAAAGAAGCTGTATACTTTTCATCAACAGATCCCCCCCCCTTTTGTTTTTGTCTTCCACCCACTGCCCTGGTTCTTTCTCCAGGGTTGAACTTGGATTCTTTCCAACGCGGCTGCAGCACACACACACACACACACACACACACACACACACACAGCCAGAGAGAGAGGGAGAGCCGGGTTTCTAGGGTGAGGCAATGCGTCTGCAATTCGCAGAGACAAGGCTGGAATTGTAATTGCTTCCATCATGTGATGGCTTATGAAAGAGGAAGTGCGGATGCTTTAGTCACGTACGGCTGTGCCCTCTCGCTTAGCCTCCAGGTCCTGTAAAAGGGGGAAAATGCATATATAAGTTGTCCGTGCTGGTGGAGAGCCAAGAAATAGCCTGTTTGAGCAGGGGGAAGGTTGTGTGCGAGCAGGGTGAGCCCTTGGCTAAAAAGAAGCGAGGGGGAGAGAAGGAAACTTTTTCCAGACAGGGGTCATTTACGCATGGGAGGTTTTGCTTTGAATTTGCCCCTCTCTTAAGGTACATTCCCCCCCCATCTGAATTCTCAAAACTCTGCATGGGGGCTTATTTTTGAGTTTGGAGAATTTGGATGGGGAAATGTGCATCTAGAGAGGGGCCAATCCAAGGCAAAACCTCCCATGCATAAATGGCCAGGGAGCCTTGCAGGGGGTGGTGGAGGTTGTCACACTGTGGCTTGGTAAGGCGATCAGAAACGACGCTGAGGGCTTGACATATATTGAAAGGTGCAGAATTTTTAAACGAAGATGCTTTTAATTCTGCAAAAGGAAAAACAGGATAGTTTTTGTTCTTGGAAGAAAAAAAACAGGACTGGCACGTCTCCTGCTTCCCCCCACCCCCTTGAAACCTGATATTTTGCAGGGCATTGAATATGTCCTCTGAGTCAAACAATGGTGTGTGGGGGGAGAGTTGTTCTTCTGAACTGGACTGAATTAAGCTCTTGGAACTTAACCTCTTCAAGGCTTCCATTGTTGCATGGTCATTCTATATTTAGGAACTGTTATTGCTAGAGGACACCTAATGGTGGTTGGCTGTAATACCAGGCACCGGCGAAAGAACTTGCATAACCACTAGAGAAGGCAAACACGCTGAAGACTTCTGATTCTGCTTTTGGCCAAAATATAAAACCAGGAGTCCTGATGTATGTTCTTTGAGGCACAATGGCCTTCCTAAATAGGGAGTGTCGTTTATGTTTTATGAATCAAAGACAATTATTTTAATTTTAAAAATGCCCTGTATTTTAGACTTCTGTTTGGTTCTACAACCCATATTCCTGTTTCATTGTTTATTGAATGTCCCACCTTGTTGACTGCGTTGACTAACTCTGTGTAATCCACCCTGAGCCCCAGTGAGAAAGGTGGTCTGTAGATGACCAAACACTAAACATGAGTAGACCAAACACTGAACATGAGTCAGCAGTGTGATGCGGTAGCTAAAAAGGCAAATGCGATCTTGGGCTGCATCAACAGAAGTATGGTGTCCAGATCACGTGAAGTGATGGTATCACTTTACTATGCTCTGCTTAGACCTCACCTAGAGTATTGTGTTCAGTTTTGGGCACCGCAATTTAAGAAAGATGTAGACAAGCTGGAACGTGTCTGGAGGAGGGCAAAAAAGATGGTGAGGGGTCTGGAGACCAAGTCCTATGAGGAAAGGCTGAAGGAGCTGGGTATGTTTAGCCTGAAGAGGAGAAGACTGAAAGGGGGTATGATAACCACCTTCAAGTACTTGAAGGGCTGTCATATAGAGGAGGGTGCCGAGTTGTTTTCTGTTGCTTCGGAAGGTCGGACCAGAACCAACGGGTTGAAATTAAATCAAAAGAGTTTCCGTCTAGACATTAGGAAGAATTTTCTAACAGAGCAGTTCCTCTGTGGAACAGGTTTCCTCAGGAGGTGGTGGGATCTCCTTCCCTGGAGGTTTTTAAGCAGAGGCTAGATGGCCATCAGGAGCCCCGTGGCGCAGAGTGTTAAGCTGCAGTACTGCAGTCAAAAGCTCTGCTCACGACCTGAGTTCGATCCCAACGGAAGTTGGTTTCAGGTAGCCGGCTCAAGGTTGACTCAGCCTTCCATCCTTCCGAGGTCGGTGAAATGAGTACCCAGCTTGCTGGGGGTAAAGGGAAGATGACTGGGGAAGGCACTGGCAAACCACCCTGCAAACAAAGTCTGCCTTGGAAACGTCGGGATGTGACGTCACCCCATGGGTCAGGAATGACCCGGTGCTTGCACAGGGGACCTTTACCTTTACCTTTTAGATGGCCATCTGTCAGCAATGCTGATTCTATGACCTTAGGCAGATGATGAGAGGGAGGGCACCTTGGCCATCTTCTGGGCATGAAGTATGGGTCACTGGGGGTGTGGGGGGGGAGGTAGTTCAGAATTCCTGCATTGTGGAGGGGGTTGGACTAGATGACCCTGGTGGTCCCTTCCAGCTGTGATTCTATGACGTAAATAAAATAAATAAGAGATATTTGGCAACCCCTAGATATGTTAACTAAAGAGAGTGACCAGGGTTAGTCTGTAATTTGGCAGCCTCAGACTAGAGCTGAAACAAAGGTGATCTGTCTGACTGACCTCTGAGCACCAAGATCGCTGTCACCTACATGAATGTTGTCTACTATTAAGAGTTAAATGTGGAGGTTCTCGTAACAGGCGTTTACTTTAGTCTGAAAGGCACTGGTTGAAATCACCACTGTCACTAAAATTACTCCTTAGCCCTGGGAAAATCGATCAACCCGGTCTATGTCACAGGAAAACAGATCATACATATACTTATCAGGAAGTCTAAATAAATGATTCTAAATAAATGTATAGGAGTGGGAAATACTAACTTGTACCTTATGTGAAGAGGATTGGGAATAAATTAGAACAAGCTTTTGCACTAGAAAGCAATAGGTTTCCCCCTATTATTTTGGTAAATTTTCAGACTGTTAGTGAGTGCAACCAGTATTTGTCAGATTGGTACATTGTTTGGGGAAGGAGGTGGAAACTTACCAAACATTTTTGCTTGTTCCTTGTTAAAAGCCTACAAATACTCATATGCTGAGTTATCTTTGACGGCTGAAGGGCAGGGAATGTTTACTTGGGGCCTAAAGATATATTTTTGAGAAGCTGTACAGTCTTGATATTGTCGAAGGCTTTCACGGTCAGAGTTCATTGGTTCTTGTAGGTTATCCGGGCTGTGTAACCGTGGTCTTGGAATTTTCTTTCCTGACGTTTCGCCAGCAACAGCCACAGTTGCTGGCGAAACGTCAGGAAAGAAAATTCCAAGACCACGGTTACACAGCCCGGATAACCTACAAGAACCAATGTACAGTCTTGATTTCAATAATATATGTTAGATAATACCCATCCTCCCAAGCTTCCTTTGGTAGTTTGTCAACCTCTTTTTTTGTTTTTGTTTTCAAAGGATGGCTCATTTCTAAATTGAATTTGCTCAGCTTTAACTTCCAGCCAACTGCGATCTTGTTATTTCTTCCTCTACTTAATGAGAACACCATTCCTCACCCCTTTTCTCTCTGAAAGTACTTATATAATGTAATTGAGCCACCTCAATTATAATCATGTAGATAACTTAATTTAGGCATGATTAAAGCTCCTTCTTCAAAGCTTTCGCACCTATCAATGTTGCAAGAGACCAAAGAAATGAGAGAAAATGTATTTGTGAATGTGCTTGATCATCTTTCTTTTCTGATTCTCCCTCCTAAAATTTGGTGCCAGAAACTACAGCTGAAGAGGCCCCCATCTGTAAAGAGTTGATCAGCATAACCTCCACCTTTGGGAGATAATGGTGATGGAGAGTAAAGGGTTTTTCTTTTTAATTAAACACATTTTAATCCAAGGAGCTCAGGCTTGTTTTAGACAGGGCCCCCTTCCCTCTGTCTTATCTCTGTTACCTCAGATGAGGCTGAGAGAGAATGACTATCCCAGGATCACCTAGTGAGCTCAACGCCAGGTGGGGATTTGAACTTGGGTCCCCGTAGTCTTGGTCCAACACTGACTACTGCACCAAAAGCTTTTTCAAAGTTTTCTGACCTTGACTAGGTTTCAAATTGGCTACATTCTTGGGGTCTAGGGTTGCCAGCCTTCAGGTACTAGCTGGAGATCTCCTGCTATTACAGCTGATCTCCAGCCAATAGAGATCAGGTCACCAGGAAAAAATGGCCGCTTTGGCAATTGGACTCTATGGCATTGAAGTCCCTCTCCTCCCCAAACCCTGCCCTCCTCAGGCTGCGCCCCAAAAACCTCCCACCGGTAGCAAAGAAGGACCTGCCAACCCTACTGGGGTCTGTAGAACAGGAACTCCTGTACTTGTTACAGCTTAACATTTTTCTGGCGTAGGTCTCAAGAAGTTTTGGCTTTGGTTTGGAATATTTTATTCTAATATACAGAATCTTCTGAGTCTGGGTGCTTTAAGGGTTTCCTCTAGCCAAAAAAAAAAATCTATAATGATTTACAGATACTCAATAATTTGCTGTTGTATTCTACAATGTTCTCTTTCTTAACAATGCAACGCTGTCATTACTTGTGTATGGTGAAGAGTTAACAGTCTGAGAGGAAAACAGCTTAATTGTTTAATGTAAACTTTATCAAAGAGCTTCGCAAAATGAACTTTTCAACCAAGTGATATTCTTAGTTCTTTGTTTACCCCGTGTTCTGTTAATGTGTTTCCTGTGAAAATTCTTGGCTTTCCCCCATTTTCTGTGGAGCTTGTTTGGCCTATTGAACTAATGTGTTTCAACCATGACTGCAGCTAGAGCTATTCACGATCAGGGTCACAGATTCCATAGTTTCCTGTTTATTTGTAAAAATGGTTTGCTAAGGTTATTCCCAGACCCTCGTTAGAAAAATAGAAAACTTGGGGGTAAAGTTCACCTCTTTTCCGAAACGTAAAATGCAAAAATCATGCGTCTTTGCATCCAAAAACTCACATTGGGGGTTACCGCACTTGTATTCCCACCGATGTATTAAGAGTTTGAAAACGTTACAAAAAATACTGTTCGCACTTTCTATGTATTCCCACCGATGTATTAAGAGTTCGAAAACGTTATAAAAAATACTGTTCGCCCTTTGTTTGGCCCCTTTAGCTGTGAAGACGTCTTCCAACCATTTATAAGCCGTGGTATCCAAAAACCCTTTTAAAGCGATGTTTTTTGCAACATTTTCAAACTCTTAATACATCGCTGGGAATACAAAGTGCGGTAACCCTGATTCAAAATAATGGGTTTAGTGTACACTGTAAGAACCATTCGGAAGAGGAAAAGTAGTTGCTGACTAGGGGACTCCGATTAACTCTTAGACACAGACACACCCATATCAGATATCTCATTAGATCAGGCAACCCCAGCCATATTGAGCCTGTAGGCACGTTTGGAAGTGGGAAGTGGTAGGATTGTGTGCCCAAGGCTGGCAGTGGCCAGGAGACTTGCCACGGGGGTGGAGTTCTGGGAGAGTGATAGTGCATCACCTGACGCAATGACATCACTTCCGGGTCTCACCAGAAGTGACGCCATGGCATCATTGTATTGCTGATCTCATTTCCCCTAGCATTTTCCCCTTGCTGAACAGCAGTGGACAGAGCTGGTGGGAGGCAGGATGTCTCTGAAGTTAAAGATCCGGCCTCCCTGGAAGTGGCATCACAAAATGGTGCCGTGGCTCAGTGGTAGAGCATCTGCTTGGCATGCAGAAGGTCCCAGGTTCAGTTCTTGACCTCTCCAGTTTAAGGATCTGGTAGTAGGGGACGTAAAAGACCTCTGCCTGAGATTCTGGGGAGCCACTGCCAGTCTGAGTAGACAGTACTGACTATGATGGACCAATGGTCTGATTTAGTATAGGGCAGCTTTATGCATTCATATGTTCTTCATATGGCTACTATGCAAGGCGGGCCAATCACAAAATGGCTGTCATAGACAACAATTACAAGATGTTGCAAGGTTCTAAGCCCGTCCTCCTATGATAGAGAAAGTTGTTTCCAAATGAGTGTTGCTTGCAGATACAAAGGTGATATTTTCTGGAATCCTTTATTTATTTATATTATTTATAGTCCACCTTTCTCAAGGGCCATTTGCGTATGGCTGTTTCCTGGCAGTCACCCCACCGACTACTTCGGGGCTTTGCTATGATTATGCTTGCATTTTCCGACCGTCAGAGATCGCCTTGCTCTCCCAGCGCATTTCCACGCATTTTCCCCATGTTTTCTGGATGCTGGCTAAACACGAATCCAGAAAACATGGGCAAAACACAGAAACACACAGGGAGCGCAGGGCGGCCACTGATGGTCAGAAAAATGCAGGCATAATCAAAGCAAAGCCCTGAAGTAGTCAGCGGGGTGACCGCGAGGAAACAGCCATGCATAAAGGGCCAATGAGATTCACTTCCAGCTCCTATGAGATGGAGGAAATCCAGACTGGCTTTCTGCTTTGGGAAAGAATAAAATGGGCACCAGGAAACACAGTGGTAAGCACCAGGGCAACCATAGGCACCATGCTGGTGATCACCACATTAGAAACACTAAGGAATATTCTCCCAATCCTTCCCCCTACTCACTGTCTGCATTCCTCCTCCTGTCAACCTCCCAATGCCATGTTCCATTCTGAGCTCACAATAAACACAAATTTGTAACCTCCTCTTACATGCAAATATGTGTAAGGAATAGCAGTAGTCACTTGTGTTACAGAATAGCTGCTCTGGAAGAGAGCAGTTTGGAGCAGAGAAATGGCAGTTAGGAGGGGGGTGTTAGGGTTGCCAGGTCCCTCTTTGCCACCGGAGGAGCCTGAGGAGGGCAGGGTTTGGGGGAGGGGAGGGACTTCAATGCCAATTCCCAAAGCGGCCATTTTCTCCAGGTGAACTGATCTCTATCGGCTGGAGATCTGTTATAATAGCAGGAGATCTCCAGCTAGTTCCTGGAGGTTGGCAACCCTAGGGGGTGTTCAGTTTTCTTCCTGCAGCATCTCTTTAGGCCACTAATGCCTCCTCTCAGAGTTCCAGGCATATGATGTTGCATTATGGCTGTAGCTAGAATTATCAAGCTGGGTTGGGGTGACATTCCATCCCGTACATATATGGATGCCTTTGGATAATACTGTGTTAAGCAATCAGTGCCACAATGCCACCATCTCATTAAACAAGAGCACTTGGATCAGCTAATTTTGTCCTATTAACATAAATTGCAGTTTATCCAAATATTAGAAGTAAGGCTCAACTGGTTTGTAGACTGATTGCAGCCACTGGCTCCTAACTTCTTCAGTAGGGTTGCCAACCTCCAGGTACTAGATGGAGATCTCCTGCTATTACAACTGATCTCCAGCTGATAGAGATCAGTTCACCTGGAGAAAATGGCCGCTTTGGCAATTGGACTCTATGGCATTGAAATCCCACCCATCCCCAAACCCCACCCTCCTCAGGCTCCACCCCAAAAACCTCCTGCCAGTGGCGAAGAGGAACCTGGCAACCATATTCATCAGCACATTGGAAGTAGATTTTAAAACCTATAAAACACACACACACACACACACATATATATATAAAGGGTACTATATATAGTACCCTAGGGATGTGCATACAGAACAGATTTCACTAATCAAAATCAGAACTCCCAAACATTCTACTTGTTAATATAGATATTACAATTAATCCAAATGAAAACACTAAAGACATTTAGTAATATTGGGAAATCCTCTAATCTGCCTATTATTCGGGTACGGTACCTGCTTGTCTGGATTAGACTTCATAGAGCTCAGAGGCAGTGTGAAAAGTGAAAAGAAAAGGAATCTTCACATAACATAATTGTCAGCTGAACATAAAGCTGGTCCGTGTTCAAGCATTCCTATTCTGCTCTGATACTGTGCTTGCTCAACACAGGGACAAACAGTTTGCTTGTACAACCTGGCATGCAGACTGTGTGGCAGACTAAGGTATGCTATACTATACCACACTGCAAGCAATTCTGCTACTGGGAGTGGACAGAGGCAGACATTTTGCTTGCACCTCCAGGAACACAGGCAGTGTTGTATACTGTGTGGGTGAAAAGGCAAATGGTATATTTGGTGCCCCCCCCCCATTCCAGGAAACATCTGCTGTCTCATTTCCATAATGTTTACATGCTACACTCAGTAACCGTGAGGGGGAGGACTTATGGGGTACCTCTAATAAAGTTTTCCCCAGCAAGAGTAAAAGGCAACTCAAATTTGGGTAGCAAGATGGCCCAGTTGGAGAAAGTTAAGCAGTCTTCTCCCCTTGCCTGCTGGTCTTCACCTAGAAGTTGCAATCCCAGCTGTTGCATACAATTAAAAATGGTTTAAAAGATCACAGAACTACATATACAGGTTGAGTATCCCTTATAAAGACATTCAATATCCGGACTGATCCGAAAACTGGACCTTTTGAGCTGACATGCAGGCATTACTCACAGGCCCTCATAAATGCCATTGATGGTTCAATGTACACAAAATAATATTGTTTAAAATTACATTCAGGCTATGTGTATATAGTATATATAAAACATAAATTAACTTTGTGTTTAGACTTGGGTCCCATCCCCAAGATATCTCAGTATGTATATGCAAACATTCCAAAATATTCCAAAATACGGAAAGATCTGAAATATGGACCACTTCTGGTCCCAAGCAGTCCGGGTAAGGGATACTCAACCTGTAATGTGTATTTAGAACATAAGAAAAGCCATGCTGGATCAGACCAAGGAACATCAAGACTAGCAGCCTGTTCACACAGTGGCCAACCAGGTGCCTCTAGGAAGCCCACAAACAAGACGACTGCAGCAGCATCCTGCCTGTGTTCCACAGCACCTAATATAATTGACATGCTCTTCTGATACTGATAATAGGTATGCATGCATCATGACCAGTATCCATTTTGACTAGTAGCCGTGGGTAGCCCTATCCTCCATGAAAATGTCCACCCCCCTCTTAAAAGCCTTTAGAGGAAATGAAAAGAGGGAAAATGCACACCATTGTCACAGACCTCTACTAGGTATGCCTTCCCCTGATCTCTGCTAGCTTGGCATAGAGATGATCCCATGTTCCTGCTCAACAAGGGCATTATGTTTTTAAATTTATTATTTATATATTATTTGCGCCATCCTGCCATGGCCCACTTTGCAAGTGAAATTTTTAATTGTGTATAAAATGGGAATGCTTTTCCTGTCGGTCTCAGATTTGGCAGAGAGGATCCCTTGAGTGACAAGCATAATCCCTGAGACTGGGGGCATCAGTTATGGCCAGATAAGTGTTCCCAACTGAAACCAAAGGAAACAAACAAACCACTCTGAATAACTAAAAAGAGTACTTTAATAGTGGGTTTAATTGAACCAAATCAAGTTGTTTTAAAGAAGACAGCAAAATGAATATGAAACAACCATTTGTGTATTATGCATCAAAATCTATTATTATTTAACACACATGACTTCATGTAGCACGCCCAACCAAACTGCTTTCTGGTATAGTTCCAGTATCATAATGATATAACTCAAGGGATAAGTTTGGCCTAGATCTACCAGCCACAGAATTATTCAGCACCAGGTCATAAGGCGAAGGCCCATGTCTGTCCCACAAGAGCTGGACTCTTAGCCCAGAAGGTCCAAATCGTAGTCTGGACAAGAAAAGCCTACGGTTAAGAGATCTATGTTGTTAGATTTGGTTAGTTGTTGAAGCACTCCATAAAATGTCAGAAATATGTCAGAGTCTAAAATGTGATGGCTCACAAAGGATTTTCCTTATCCCTTTAGATTTAATGAAACATGAACTGGAGGCATGTTGGTATATGAACCAGTCTTTAATTACGGTATGTCAGAGAACCCATACAAATGTAAAAGGGATAGGCTTTGGATGAATAGATCAGTAAAATGCATGTACATGTCCCCAGGTTTATTACATTTTTGTACAGCCTTCTAGTTTGCATGGCTCATCTTTTGTGCAGAACTCCCAGATCAAGAGAAAATGTGTAAGAAAGACATCCATTAAAAATAAATCAAACACTTTGAGGATTTTTTGGGGAGCTTGTTTTTAAAAAGCTGCTTCACAGAAGTTAGAAAAATTATAGCTAACACGTTTTTAACGTATTAAACCTAGCAGAAGCTGCTACACTTAGGGATTTTTCTTGTTCTTACATAATATGCATATTCTTAAAAATTCTCTTTGATTTGAATTTTGGTTCAAGGCTAATCTACATAGGCTGATCTTTCAGATCTTTTTCCCTTTAAACTCTGAGGAAAAAGAGAGAGAGAGAGAGAGAGAGAGAGAGAGAGAGAGAGAGAGGAACACAGAACTCTTTACAGAGTTATACTAGCCCTCAACATGCCTTGGTTTACAGATGCAGAACTGAAGAATACTCTGCCTGCCTGCCTGCCTGTCTGTCTATCTGCTCCATGGGTACATTGCTGATTTCTGCTAGGTCAAATAGTGGACTGGGGCGAAGACTACCAGGTTAGAATTGTGTGGCATAGACCAGAACAGGTACTGTAACACAAACCCCCCACTTTAGCACATTTTTCTTCTTTGAGGTATTTCTATCACTTCCTGCTTAATGCTACAACATTAACAGTGCAATTTAAGCTGCAGTACTGCAGTCCAAAGCTCACGACCTGAGTTCAATCCCGATGGAAGTTGGTTTCAGGTAGCCGGCTCAAGGTTGACTCAGCCTTCCATCCTTCCGAGGTCGGTAAAATGAGTAAAGGGAAGATGAATGGGGAAGGCACTGGCAAACCACCCTGTAAACAAAGTCTGCCTAGTAAGCACCGAGATGTGACGTCACCCCATGGGTCAGTAATGACCCAGTGCTTGCACAGGGGACCTTTACCTTTACCTTTTCCCTTAGAAGTAAGTCCCACTGTATTTGATCAGGCGTACTTTCAAAAAAGTATACATAGGATTGTACTATAAATTGGCCATGGGTAGGGTTGCCAACCTCCAGGTGCTTTAAGTTATGAAATATCACCAGTGCTGCTAAGTTAGTTGCTAAGAAGAACCGGTACTAAGCCAATATATACTCAATAGAATTCAATGAGCAACAATTTGTGTATTTCAACAATTATGCGACAATACAAACATTGTAACAGTAATGTGCATGTGCAAACAAAAGTTTTTTCAACAACATAAGCAAAGACCACACAAAACAACAACACAAAACAACAGCAGTCCACAAGGGAGGACGGAGAAGTCCACTAGCAAGGGGCTTGTGAGCCTCAAACAATGAACAGTCTTAACTGGACCACAAATAGCAAATCCACGTTCTTGCGTATTTCAAATGTTTGATACGTGGATTTGCACGTTTTTGTTTTGTGTGGTCTTTGCTTATATTGTTGAAAAAACTTTTGTTTGCACATTCACATTAGTGTTACAATGTTTGTATTGTCGTATAATTGTTGAAATACACAAACTTTTGCTCACTGAATTCTATTGAGTATATATTGGCTTAGTACTGGTTCTTCTTAGCAACCTCCAGGCGGTGGCTGGAGATCTCCCGCTACTACAACTGATCTCCAGGCGACAGAGATCAGTTCACCAGGAGAAAATGGCCGCTTTGGCAATTGGACTCTATGGCATTGAAGGCCCTCCCCTCCCCAAACCCTGCCCTCCTCAGGTTCTGCCCCCAAAACCCTCCTGCCAGTGGCGAAGAGTGACCTGGCAACCCTAGCCGTGGGAGAAGCTGCTATCTGAAGTCTGTTCGTCTTAGTTATGTAGAAGGAGGGTAATAACAAAGCCTTTTGTTAGCTACATAAAGAAGACGTAACACTTAATGTATAGCTATATTTAAAAGCCTCTTTAACAGAAGGCTTGTTGAGACGTGCTTGCTTCAGATCCTGTCAGCTTACATATTTTGCATATCCTCCTGATTCCAGCTAAGTGTTTGGTTTTCAAGATCACTTATCCCGTTCAGCAGTTTTTTTTTTAAAAAAGAAAAGGTACTGTGCCATGTAGATCCCACATCTAAATATGCCTGAAGAGCTTTCCATGAGTCATAATTACAGTGTAAATGTCAACTCATATTAAGCTAACAGATGCCAAGGTAAGACAGCAAACAGGTAAACAAATAGGTTTTTCACCTGACTGTTTGCTCTTTGAGACTAAAGGCAAATTTCCACCAGTTTTCAGTGAGAATAGAATTCATTGCTTTGATATTGAAGAGTCAAAGACATATATTTGAATTCAAAGTGTAGCTGTGGATACAAAAGGAATGTATTATCTTGAAGTTATTTATCCCTTACTGTTTCATCATAGACTGGTGAGTATTAGATAAGAAAAGAACATCTTTTCTCTCACCACCTCCTGGACTTGAGGAATGAGTTTTCCTATATAATGTAACAGAAGCATGTATTTGCATAGTGGGGACTCCATTTTAAAAACGCACACTTCACAAAATTTAAGGAATTTTTAAAAGAGGTCTAACAGTACAATCTGAAAGGAGCCAACTGAGCCTTACGTCAGCGTATCTCCGTGTTGGAATATGAGACTGCACATGGCAAGCAGATGGCGAGCAGATGTAAAAGATCTATGTGACAGCCAGGTGATTGGTGGTGTCACATGACAGCTCAATGACTGAGCAGAAAAACTGGCTTGTACTGGACTGAGCTAGATAGTCCTGGAGACAAGGCAGCCAACAGGTGATTGGCTGAGAGACTATGCCAGATATGTATATAGGTGTGTTATATATGTATTGGGTTGTGGGTTGTGGAGAGTTGATGACCAAGCGGAGCATTCTGTCACTGTGAATAAAAGAGCACTTTTGTACTACGTGCTGAGTCTTCTGTGCTTACTCGCCTGTAGAGCTGCAACGCTTTCTAACATACGCCAACAGGGTTATGGGCCCAGAACAGCTCAACTGCGCTACATCCTGGAGGTTCTGAGCAGAGGTACTATCTGTGGAACAAGGGCTGTAGTGAGCAGAAGGCGAGTGGATGTCTGAGGTTGAGTCAGACGGAGCAGAGGAGGTGCCCAGCAGGTCTGTCAGCAGCAGTGCGTCTGAGGCGCAGGAGGAGAGCGACACGGAGCAGGAGCAGCAGGGAGCGGGAGAAATTATGGCTCAAGCTGCAATGTCCTTGCTTGTGGAGAAGCTCACTTCTACCAACTACAATGTGTGGGCGTTACGAATGCAACACTACCTTAAAAGAGAGGCACTGTGGATTTATGTCTCCAACCCACCGGATCCTGAGACGCCGCAGGACGTGGTGAAAGATGAGAAGGCACTGGCAAGCATAGTGCTGAGCGTGGCTGACGACCAGCTTGTCCATGTGACGGGAGCTTTGAAAGCGAAAGCAGCCTGGAACTCATTATCACAGGTCTACGTCCAAAAAACAGCTGGCTCTTTGATAGCCATAACGAGACGTTTGTACAGAACTTTTCTTTTGCCGTCAGTTCCTGTGAGAAACCATATAAATGAACTGACTGAATGTTTCCAAATGCTGGAGCAGAGGGGGAAGACTCTACCGGAGGATGATAAAGTTTATATACTCCTGAGCTCTCTGTCTGAGCAGTATAACATGCTAATTACAGCTCTGGAGTCGGTTGAAATTGATAAACTAACTTTACAGTATGTTATTGGAAGAATTTTGGAACATGAAAAGAGATTGCTTGCAAGAAATCCTGAGAAGCCTGCCAAGCCGGAGGGAAACCTGCCAAGCCGGGAGACGCGGAGGTTTTTCGGCGGAGAAAGGAATGCGGAGCAGAGAAAGCCGGGTGATTTACAGCAGCACGTGGCTCTGAGGGTCAGACGTTGCTACATCTGCAAGGCTACAAATCACTTAAAGCGTGACTGCCCAGAAGCAAGGAAGAAAAGCCGAAGGGACCAGTCGTCACGTGAGTTTGTGAGCGGTCAGAAGGCATCATTGGTGCTGACTGAGCACAGTGACACAGCCGGTGTCTGGATTTTAGACTCTGGTGCGTCACAGACCATTTGCCGGCATCAGGAACTTTTAAAAGACACACGGGACTCAAGTTTGCCGCATGTAAGCCTCGCTGATGGAAGGAATTCTGAGGTGACACGTGAGGGGAGTGTGTGGTTCCCAGCTTTGAACTATACATTTAAAAAGGTGCTATGTGTCCCTGAACTAGAGAACAATCTGTTAAGTGTAAGTGCCCTTGACAGGGCTGGATATACTGTAACATTTACAGACAAGGCTTGTAAGATATCCAAAGGTGGGAAAGTGCTTCTTACAGGGAAAATGTGTAATAATGTGTATGTGGTAGAAAATAGGCATGTGGAGGCAAAGATGATAACTAATAAGAGCCCCCATGACAATTGCATACATCTGCTACATAGAAGGTTGGCTCATGCAAATTATGAGACCATAAAGAAAACGCTAGCCTTACTGGGGAAGGAAAAAGTTAAAGAGTGCGGGAACTACCTGGATTGTGAGGTATGCAAAAGTTCCAAATCTAAGGCTTACCCAGTGGCTAAGCATAGTGAGAGACTCTCAGACACTGCATTAAAGGTAGTGCATGCAGATGTAATAGGCCCCTACAGGGAGAGTCACTCAGGTAACCATTACGCGTTGATTCTGGTGGATGATTGCACCAGATTCTCCTGGGTGTATCCTTTGAAAAAGAAGTCACAGGTGTTTGAAACATTTAAGTATTGGGCCAAAAGAGTGCAGAAACAACTTAAATGTACCTTGGATTCTCTCCAAACAGATTTTGGGGGAGAATTCATGTCAAATGAGTTTAAGAAGTGGTTACAGGTGCAAGGTGTGAGGCACAGAGTTGCCAACGTGGCGGTGCCAGCAGAAAATGGTGTTGCTGAACGACATGGGGGAATGCTACAAACAAAAATGTATTCCATGTTGCAGGATGCAGGGTTGCCAATGACATACTGGGCAGAAGCAATAAAGGCCGCCTCCTATGTTTCCAACAGGATCTGGACCAGGTCCATACAAGACATACCTTATAGGGTTTTGTACCAGAGGGATCCTAGCTTAGGTTACCTCAGAGTGTTTGGTACAAAAGCCTGGGTTGATGTGCCAATATCCAAGAGAAGGAAAGGAGGAGCGAGAGCTAAAAAACTAACCTTCCTTGGGTATCAGTCTGGCATGAAATCATACAGGTTTGCTGATGAACATAATTCTCTCAGCTACAGCAGAGCTGCGAATTTTTGTGAGGGTAATAACTGGGCCAGAATTCATGGACAGGAGGAGCCAAAAGAAATTGGGCTACCATTGACAGATCTCTCACAGGATGCAGATGGGGTGAAGCAGGAGGGGTCTCCTCAAAGGGCTTCATCGCCAAGGGCTGAAGAGGGGAGACAGATTCCTAGGGTGTCAAGCAGGAGCACTAAAGGAATTCCCCCGGAGAGGTATGGTTTTGAGACCACTGATGTAAATCATGTACAAGTCAAAGAACCAAAGAGCTTTCAGGAGGTAATGGCTTTGGAAAGCAGGGAAAAGGAGGCCTGGCTAGAAGCCATGCAAACTGAGTTTGATTCCCTGAAAGAGAATAAGGTATTCTCTGTAACAAAACTGCCAGCTCAAAGAAAAGCCATAGGGTGCAGATGGCTTTACAAAGTCAAACAGTGTCCAGAAGGGAAGATACTCCGTAAGGCCAGGCTTGTGGCTAAGGGTTATTCCCAAGTTGAAGGGCAAGACTTTGATGAATTATTTGCTCCCACTGTGAAGGCTGATACTATAAGAGCTGCATTGTGTAAAGCTGTCAGAGATAACATGTTAGTGCACCATTTTGATTTCACCACTGCATATCTGAATGCAACAATAAGTGAAGAAATATATATGGAGCAGATCCCTGGGTTTGAATGCAAGGGTAAACAAGGAGTATTAAAATTGCATAAGGCTCTGTATGGATTAAAGCAGAGTGCACGTGCATGGTCCCAATGCATTAGTGAAGCATTGGCAAATCTTGGGTTTAAGCAAGGTGTTGCTGATCCTTGTATGTTTACCAAATGTGTAAAGGGCTCTGACTGTGTTGTATTTTTATATGTTGATGATCTTTGTTTGTTGTGTCATACAAAAGAACAACTAAACTGGTTTAAGGAGGCTACTGGAAAACTGTTTAAAATGAAGCATCTTGGTGACATTCAAAATTATCTGGGGGTAGAAATTACCAGGAACCCAGAAGGATATTTTGAATTGTGCCAGGAGAAAAAGATTGAACAGCTCCTAGAAAAATTTAAAATGACAGAGGCCAAAAGCACTGAGACTCCCATGACAACAGGGTATGTGAAAGAGGTGGATGATAAGGTATTCCATGATAAAAATCAATACCAATCGTTGGTGGGTTCATTGTTATATCTGTCATGTTGGACAAGACCAGACATTTGTATGGCAGTACATTTGCTTTGCCAGAAATGTGCATGTCCATACATGAAAGACTGGAATGCAGCAAAAAGGGTGCTGCGATACTTAAAAGGCTCAGCTTCAGCCAGGTTGTGTTTAAAGGCTGATGCAGAGGAAACAATCACAGTGTATAGTGACTCCAGTTGGGGGGAAAGAGAAGAAGGAAAGTCTACCACTGGGTACGTGTTATTTCTACATGGGGCACTGGTTATGTGGAAGTCTTTAAAACAGACTCATGTAGCTACCAGCACATGTGAGGCAGAATATTCTGCATTAAGCGACAGTGAGATTCAGCTGGAATGGCTGTGTCAACTGGCTAAAGACCTAAATCTTGAATGTGAAATGCCTGTAAGTGTTTACTGTGATAATACTGCAGCACAGCAATTGGCTGGATATCAAGGTATTAGAACAAGAAGTAAACACATCACAATAAGATACCAGAATGTCAGGGAAGCGGTAAACAATGGTTTAATGGTTCTGAAACATTGTGCTTCAAATGTAAATATTGCTGACGTTTTTACCAAGTGTTTGCCTACAGAAAAGTTTGAACTGTTTAGAAGCAAATTGGGGCTTGCAATGTCAGTCTAGGAGGAGTGTTGGAATATGAGACTGCACATGGCAAGCAGATGGCGAGCAGATGTAAAAGATCTATGTGACAGCCAGGTGATTGGTGGTGTCACATGACAGCTCAATGACTGAGCAGAAAAACTGGCTTGTACTGGACTGAGCTAGATAGTCCTGGAGACAAGGCAGCCAACAGGTGATTGGCTGAGAGACTATGCCAGATATGTATATAGGTGTGTTATATATGTATTGGGTTGTGGGTTGTGGAGAGTTGATGACCAAGCGGAGCATTCTGTCACTGTGAATAAAAGAGCACTTTTGTACTACGTGCTGAGTCTTCTGTGCTTACTCGCCTGTAGAGCTGCAACGCTTTCTAACATACGCCAACACTCCGAGATACACATGGCGTCCAGGAAGCTGTGCAGGCAGCGGCTCCCCGACACCTCCAGGACCTCAGCCATGTCCCCTGGGAAGGATTTGGTGGCAAGGAACCTGAGGGAGAGCAGGACCTTCTGTACGATAGGGATGGCATGGGGAGGGGGGGGGAGCTTGGTCCCAGAGAGCTGGTCCAAGCTTGGATGGCTGCCCTGTCCAGGCCCAAGCGATCCAAGCAGGCACTGCCTGACAGATGGCGGGTGCTGATGCATGCTCAGTATCAGCAAGCATGGCGCCTTCTGTGCCATCGCAGTGCCACCAAGCCTAGAGTGCTGGCAGTAGGTGGAAATGTCCCATGGTCAGCTGAGGCGATCCATGCAGCAGCAGGTGGATTCAGCATCTTCAGATGGCAGTGGAGTTGGGGTGGCGGAGACTGTGGAGGGGAGCCAGAGGCGAGCCCCTTCCTCTGTAGCCAGGTAGCATGGCTGCTGGTGCTCCAGGCGATGCGGGGGATTCCAGCTCTTCCCAGGGGCATAGGTCTGGCACCCATCTCAGCCCATCCCCCCACCCTCTCATCCATGTGGGTGTTGATCAAGCAGGAGGGGCTTCAGAGCTGGTGAGAGTGGTGGGAAGCCTTCTCCAGAGGTCACCACGGGATGGAAGGGCTAGCAGCGTCTGTGATGGTGGCTGCCAAGCTCCTAGAAAGGCTGCCGTTGCAAGGGACATGGGGGGGTGAGGGTCAGGTTCACATTGAGAAGCTGCTGGGGGTCCTGTTGGTGGCAATTTGGGCCCCACTCTATGCCCTGCACCTCCAGCCCCCTCCTGCTCTGTTCCCAGCAGGGTGGCTTGGGGGTTGGCGCGGGGACACGGTCAGCAGTGTGGGTGACCAGCTGTATGGCATGGCTGCCGGTGAGCAAACAGTACCTGTTACTGTATGCACTGCCCACAGCATCCCCTCGCCCCCTTCTGGGGTTTGGGAACCCTTTGCTTCATGCGGGCAGGGGCCCAATTTGGGGTGCCTGGGGGGGTGCTCAGGCCCCTGCACCACTGTCAGGTGTGACGTCCAGGGTCTTGCAAATGAAGTTGGTCTCTTGAGTTCTGCGTGGTGTGGTGGTTAAGAGCGTTGGTTTGGAGCGGTGGACTCTGATCTGGAGAACTGGGTTTGGTTCCCCACTCCTGCACACATGAAGCCAGCTGGGTGACCTTGAGCTAGTCACACTCTCTCAGCCCCACCTACCTCAGAGGGTGTCTGTTGTGGGGAGGGGAAGGGAAGGTGAATGTAAGCCTGTTTGATTCTTCCTTAAGTGATAGAGAAAGTTGGCATATAAAAACCAGTTCCTCCTCCTCCTCTTCTTCTTCTGACAATGAGCAAGCTTTCCTGGCTACCCCCCTCTCCACCCCTGGGTTTTGACGGGCACTTAGCTTGGCCCCCGTGCCTAGTGATCCCTGACTGGTTCTGGCTGCCATGCCCATCAGAGTCCTGCCGCCTCACCACAACACCTCCACAAGATATAGGGACATTAGTGTGGTCGCGCTCAAAGAAAGCCAAACAAACCCACTATTCCGCTAGGCAGCGTGTAACTAAACCCTATAACTAGGGTTGCCAGGTCCCTCTTCACAACCGGCGGGAGGTTTTTGGGGCGGAGCCTGAGGAGGGTGGGGTTTGTTGAGGGGAGAGCCTTCAATGCCATAGAGTCCAATTACCAAAGCAGCCATTTTCTCCAGGTGAACTGATCTCTATCGGCCGGAGATCAGTTGTAATAGCGATCTCCTGCTAGTACCTGGAGGTTGGGAACCCTACCTAAAGGGACCAGAGTGGTGCCACAGTTGGCCCACGGCTGGCCGCCACAGCGCAGGTGAACTTCAAGATTGCTTTGTAAATGTTCTGCAGTCTCTTCACATTTTTACTTGGCCATAAACTTTGAATACTTTTTAGTGTTGCAGCCTTTGTATTATTTACGAAGTTAAGCCAACAATATTCATGTAAAAAAAAAATGCATCACTATCACAGACCCCTGTCCACAAATTGCTCCCCGAATCCTAGCCCCGGGAAAATAATAGCACTTGCTCCAGAAATGTACTTTGAAGCTCTGGTTGCTAGACAACAGATGGTGCTGCTAAATACCTGGGCAGAGACTGAGGTCATGGTGTCCAAGAAATTAACAAGATATGTTATCTCTTCTCACCACAGAAATAGTGGAGTGCTAGAGGTGATGCGTATTTAATCTTGTGTAGGCTGGCATAGTGTCTGCAAAGACTGGCATAGCCTCTTCATACGTTTCAAGAAATGGCAATTAAGTGGGAGCATGAGTGACGCTGGCTCCATGATTTGTGCATTTGGCATAATATACAAAAGAGAGGTTTGCATATATCTTGCATTGCATGCTGTAAAAATCCCAATTGTCTCTGAATCTCACAGAGTGGTTGTGGTTGAGTGACAACTGAGTGATATTTTAGCATCCACAGCAGTGCCTTTCACTAGCGGTTCAACTCATGGCCGTCATACAGGTGGAATTACTGTCAGAACTGGTGGTGAGAACAAACGGAAAAACCAGGCTGATTCCAATGTGCTTTGTTTTTAATTTATTTATTCACAACATTTATATCTCGCCTTTTTTTGCCCTCAAAAGGTCCACCAAGGCAGCTAACAAATTAAAACATGCATAATAAAATCACATTTTTAAATCCAAAAAACCCAACTCTGCCCCCAACATGCATCATTAAAACAATTAAAAACAGCGCTATAATACAAAGTCATGAACACAACAATTACAACATTGTGCGGAAAGGACGGATCGCTGAGGGAACGCCAAAATACACCAAAAAAAGTCTTCACCCAAAATATGGCAACAGAAGGGGACAAATTTCACTGGGGAAAAAGTTCCAGAGTTTTGGTTCCACAACCAAGAAGGCCCTCTCCTGGCTTGCCTCCTGCCTAATCTCAGAAGGTGGGGGCACCCAAAGCAGGGCCTCTGAAGATAACCGGAGTGATCGGGCTGCTTCATAAAAGAGTAGGTATGTTGGTTACAAACACTATAGGGCTTTGAAGGTCAACACCAGCGCCTTGAATTGTGCCTGGAAGCAAATTGGAAGTCAGCGTAGATGGCCAAGACTCGAGTAATATGGTCCCTACAACCCCCTCCAGTCAACATTCTGGCAGCGGCATTCTATTCCAGCTAAAGTTTCCAACCACTTCTCAAGGGCAGTCCCATGAAGAATGCAAAGTGTTAATATAACCTAGATGTAACCAGGGCATGCATCACAGTGGCCAGATCTTTTCTGCCCAGGAAAGGCAGCAGCTGGCTAACCAGTCAAAGCTGGTAAAGGTCACTCTTGGCCTCAGCTGCCACCTGCTCCTCCAGCAGTAGCCTGGGTCCAAGAGCATCCCTTAGACTGCAGACCTGTTCCTTCAAGGGGAGTGCAACCCCATCCAAAATGGGTGACATCATAAATCCTGGGTCACCAGGATTCTTCTCACCAATAGTGTTTCCTTCTTGTCAGGATTAAGGTTCAGTTTGTTGGCCTGCATCCACTCCAAAACTGCCTCCAGGTACCAAAATTCAGGGTTTCTCCAGTCTCCCTGGGATCAGCTGGAAATGAGAGAGAGCGCTGAGTGTGGTACACATATTGATGACAACCTAACCCAAATCTCTGGATGGCCTTGACCCGTGGTTTCATGTAGCTATTAGAGCATAAGGGACCAGATGGAACCTTGCAGACTGGATAGGCCAAAGGCCCAGAAAGGCTGCCCAGAAGGATACCATGTTTGATGATATTGAGAGCCACTGAGAGGTCCAGGAGAATCAACAGAGTTGCATTCCCTCTGTCCATCTCCCAGCACAGGTCATCTACCAGGTAACCAAGGCTGTTTCAGTGCCCTCCCCCTTTTGCCATCAAGTCACAGCTGACTTATGTCGACCCTATAGGGTTTTCAAAGCAAGAAATGTTTGGAGATAGTTTGCCATTTCCTGCCTCTGCGTCACAACCCTAGTATTCCTTGGAAGTCTCCCTTCAAAATACTAACCAGGGCTGACACTGCTTAGCTTCTGAATCTGATGAGATCAGGCTAACCTGGGGCTATCCAGGTCAAGGTTCCCCATAACCAGACCTATAACCAGACTGGAAAGGATCCAAACAATTTGCCTCAACCAGCACAGCTTGAGGCTATCCAACCACCACCCATTCAATTGCACTGCTCAACAATGGAATATTTGAGACTGGTCAGAAAAGAGCAACCAAAATGATTAGGGGACTAGAGCAACTGTCCTATGGGGAGCTGTTAAGACGCTTAGGGCTGTTTAGCTTGGAAAGAAGGCGGCTGAGGGGAGACATGATAGAGGTCTATAAAATTATGCATGGTTTGGAGAGAGTGGACAGGGAGAAGTTTTTCTCCCTCTCCCATAATACTAGAATTATGGGGTCATCTGCTAAAGCTGGAGGATGTGAGATTCAAAACAGATAAAAGGAAGTATTTTTTCACACAACACATAGTTAAATTGTGGAACTCCCTGCCCCAGGATGTGGTGATGGCTGCCAGCTTGGAGGGCTTTAAGAGGGGAGTGGACATATTCATGGAGGAGAGGGGTATTCATGGCTGTTAGTTAGAATAGATATTAGTCATGCTGCATACCTATTCTCTCTAGTATCAGAGGAGCATGCCTATTATTTTGGGTGCGGTGGAACACAGGCAGGATGGTGCTGCTGCACTCGTCTTGTTTGTGGGCTTCCTAGAGGCACCTGGTTGGCCACTGTGTGAACAGACTGCTGGACTTGATGGGCCTTGGTCTGATCCAGCAGGGCCTTTCTTATGTTCTTATATTGAGATCTCCTGGGTCCAGGGTATTTAGCATTTGATGCACCATAGCTTGTTTCAAGGCTGGAGCAACCACCACCTCTCTTAATGAAGCGTTAACTACCTTTGACCCAGTCAGCCAGCCCCCCACTTTCCTTTAGCAAAGTCCTCATTTGGGGTATGGTGCCACTTCAGTTTTCGCATGGAATTTGTTTAAAAATGCCCTTTTCACTAAAACTTACTATATTTCAAATGAAAATTAGAACATTTGCCTTCTGTCAAGTATGGTTAGTTTTTCACAGAGCTGTGTTTTCAGATAAATGGTCACCTCAAGAAAGCTGATGTATTACAATCCCTACCTAAAGTCTTTAACCAGCCACTATATATGGTTGATTCCATGGAGACTTTTCTTTTTTAAAAAAAGTCTGTTAAGCATTCTCTTTTTCTTTTTCATTCTCCTTTGTTTCTCCTAACCATATTGCCTCTCCATCTTACATTACCCATTCTTGAGGAATGGGGATCTGATTGTAATCAAAATTGCTGTTACCTGAACACTTGGGGTAGGATACCCTATATATGAAAAAGCAATCAAAATGCCAGGCTACTACTGTCCATCAGGTTGAGCCCCCTGAAGCCATAATTATATTAATTTTACAGTCTGAAGTGTCATCTGTTAATTAGTATGCGTCTACCTCTTTGATGGTTTCCTCCCAATAGGTATTTCTTAATGTGATATCTGCAATGCATTTGATTTAGAGACATGTGATTATTGAATGAAAAGTGGCATAGGGACCTCAGTCTGGGCTAGAGGTGTAAACAAGGCGTGGTAAGGTCTGAATATGATTGTGGACTTGATATACTTGCTGTGTTGACTACTGTTTACTGGTTTGGGGCATTTCACTGCTTGGTACCAGCTGACTTTGAACAGTCAGCTTGTTCTTCTGCTGATCCTCAAATGCACAGATCATCCAAGACATAATATGCCCCCACTTGTGAGTGTGCTTTTGCTATCACAGTTGCTGTACTAAAAATCAAGATTTCTTTCTCATTACGCAATATATATATATATAAAATAGCCTTTACCAGCTCAGATGGAGGAGTTGAAGTTGCTGTCTACATAATCTGATTTATGCCATGTACAAATAGATTCAGTCATTGTTACAATGTGTAAATTTGGGTTTGGGAGCAACTTTTATTATAGTGCTGGTCAAGTACAGTGACTAAGGCTGGAACCATGTTGCCAGACAATATATGAGAACTCTCATATGAAATCAAGTTCCCTCATGCAATGTATGAGATTGAGAAGGAAGAGGAAGAAGAAGAGTTGGTTTTTATATGCTGACTTTCTCTACCACTTAAGGGAGAATCAAACCGGCTTACAATCACCTTCCCTTCCCCTCCCCACAACAGACACCCTGTGAGGTAGGTGAGGCTGAGAGAGTGTGACTAGCCAAAGGTCACCCGGCTGTCTTCGTGTGTAGGAGTGGGGAAACAAATCCAATTCACCAGATTAGCCTCCGCCGCTCATGTGGAGGAGTGGGGAACCAAACTCAGTTCTCCAGATCAGAGTCCACTGCTCCAAACCACCACTGCAAATCACTGCTCTTAACTACTACACCACTAGGTAAGAATTCAGGGTTATTGGGACAAGGGCTTTCCTATGTTCGAGTGCTGTTGCTTATACAACCTAAGTTGCATTCTGTGCCAAGGAGCATTTTGATAATGTGATTCCCCCATATACATAATAAATAGCAGGAGTACCTATGCCAAGAATGGCATGGTATGAGGAAAGAGGATAAGTAGATTGCGAGCTGCTTCCCTCTGGCATTGGCTTTGGAGGAGCGGAGATAGAATAGATGAGGACTTTTGAGATCCAGCAGAGCTGCATCCGCACGCGGTCGGATATTGTGTTCTGGTTGTACTATAGCAATTCTTTGCCACTGGATTGTCTTGTCCAGTTGTCCAGCCCAAAAGGAAAGCCTGCACAACTCTCAGGCTACTTAAGAGAACCAGCAGATTTGCCAGGAGAGATTGCTGCTGGAGGTAAGAAGGGGAAATCCCCAAGTTACATGGCAGGCATGATTCTCTAAGGTGCTTTCTTGAAGTGAGGCAGTTAGCAGTGTGGCTAGAAAAGGAGGTGGTGCAAGAGGAAGCCAAGACCGGAGCCTCCCTTCTTCCTGGTACAAGAGCGTGAACAAAAACCATGAGGTTCTGGATTTCAAGCTGAGAATCTGGCAATGCTAGATTGGAGCGTCCATACAGCCCATGGCTTCAAGATGCAAAGGAGATCAGAGGGACATCTTTTTGCAGGCTGCAGAGAGAGTGACCAGTCCATAGGTCACGTTATGGATCAATCAGATTAACAGACTGAGTGGAGGATTTGGTCCAGAAAGAATGGCCTGACATTGCAAGCGTCTGCTCTGGCCGCTTTCACATGGGGATTTTCCCCTGCATGGGTAGTGGGTAGCCCTCATAGTATTTTGGGAACATCTGATGATGGGGTGCCCAATCCAGGCATTACTTGTTTTACTTCTGTAATCCCCCCCTTTGAGCTGGATCAAAACTAACCGTTCCTTGAGCTGTGGCAAAGGGGAATGTGGGGTGGCTGCAAGAGGAGTGTCTTTCTGGACTCTCTGACCAAAGCTGCTACAAGGAAGAGGCGGAGCTAGGCTCCACCTGCAAAATGACAGAGCTATACCCCCCAGCTCCTCCTTTCTTTTTAGCCCTTTCAAGGTTTTTTTTTCCCCTTTCCCAGCTGAGCTGCTTTGTAGTGTTACAATATACATTTGCAGGGAAGGGGAAAGGAGGTTTCTGGGTTGTGGAGGCTGCTGAAACCAGCGTCACTTCTGTGCTTTTGTGGAGGCTTGATGGGAGGAAAGGGGGTGGCAGTGAGCATAGTGGTGACTACCATGTGCGGACACTGTTCCTGCCTCACTTGGTGCTGCTGCTGCCTAGATCTGCATCCCTTGGCACTGATGTGCACTGACAGTACAGATCTGTGTAGGAGTGAAAGAAAGTTAGCGTTCCTGGGAAGAAAGTGGCCGGTGTGTATAAATTTGTTTTGAGGACCTCTACCAGATCATTCTTGTGGGTGAAGGCTGTCACTGAGAAGATGCT
This sequence comes from Euleptes europaea, assembly GCF_029931775.1. Lineage (NCBI taxonomy): Eukaryota > Metazoa > Chordata > Lepidosauria > Squamata > Sphaerodactylidae > Euleptes > Euleptes europaea. Next base: position 25,899,505 of record NC_079318.1, read on the forward strand.
TCCACATGCTGAAAAGTTCTGTCATCAAGAAGCAGCCTTGGCCAACTTTATTTTTTTAAGCAAGTGTCCCTGCATTCTTAAACCTCCCCACAAGTTTATTTTAATAGACGAAGCATGCTATAAACTTCCAAGGACTCACTGGCCGTTGCTTTGATAGTCATCTGGCACGTGGTACCTCATAAATCCTTCAACCTGATTCTCAGCTCCTCTCCCTGTAAAAATCTTTGTCCAAAGATAAAGAAGGTGTTGAGCTGAGAAATGTCTCTTGTTGTAAAAGAGTCGCAAATCCTGATAAGGTAGACATGTTTTGTCAAGTGTGTTGATCAACAGTAATTTTCAAATTTGACTCTCTGTGTTGGTTTTTATGCATGTGTGTGTACAGTTCCTCCTTGGGAAGGGTAGACTTGTACCATCTTGTGGTGAAGTCTGCGTTGGCACCAAGGACCTCTACGTGGCTCCAGGTTCTCAGGTGAGTGACTTCCTGCATCATGACGCATGTGGGCATTGTGTTCTAGGAAGCCGTCCTGATGATGATGAAGTCATAGCTTAATTAATCACCTAGATTAATGTCTCTAAAACATTTAACACTGAAGGTGTGGTGGTTTTTTTTCCAGTGTTAAAGTTGGAGGATCCTTCACCTGACTTATATGCATATGCAGAGTCCCCTTTGCAACTGTTGAAATACCCAATCAATATTGTCCCTTGGCCTTCCCTTTCCTTGTTCTTTCTAGTCTGTGGAGATATTCTGGAACTCTGTCACTCAAGTTGCATTAGGAAGCCCCAGTACATTGCCATACATTGTCCATTGGAGTGAAATCACTGTCTATATATTGACAGAAAGATGGGGGATCAATGCTGCTTGGGTCTCCCTACTCTGCAGGGCTTAGCGGGGTGGATGCACCCCATGTAAAGGCTTAATTTTCCGAGGCACACATTACACTCCCTCACAGCACATAGTTTTGCCCTGGCTCACAGGCTAGGAGTCTCTGTGCTCCTTCATTATGCCTTTGCATTGCCTCTTCAACAAACCATAATTCATTTTTATGGCACAGCAAGACAAAAGTATAGAGAATCCACGAGAGAGTTTGTCAGAAAGGTTTAATCAGCAGGAGACCAACAGTATCATCTTAAGCAGAGTCACACTCTTCTAAACCCACGTACTTCAAAGGAGGAAGAGGAAGAGTTGGTTTTTATATGCCGACTTTCTCTACCACTTAAGGCAGAATCAAACTGGCTTACAATCACCTTCTCTTCCCCTCCCCACAACCGACACCTTGTGAGGTAGGTGGGGCTGAGAGAGCGTGACTGACCCAAGGTGACCCAGCTGGCTTCGTGTGTAGGAGCGGGGAAACAAATCCCGTTCACCAGATTAGCCTCCGCTGCTCATGTGGAGGAGTGGGGAATCAAACCCAGTTCTCCAGATCAGAGACAACCGCTCCAAACCACCGCTCTTAACCACTACACCACGCAGGTGTAACCCTGCTCAGGATTGCACTACAAGTAGCCTACACAAGGACTTTGTCCATTATTATCTTAAAACATCCATTGGCTCTCATTCACTCTCAGCCATTCACTGGTGTATGTTTTTTTGTTAAGCATTGATTTATTCTGCGATGTGTTTTCCTAAGAACTGGAATTAACAGCGCCCTTTCCATCTAAAGATAACTTCCATTTACTGTAGATGGATTTTTTATGCCAAATCTCTCGGCACGCTTGCAACAACGATCGATGCCATCATCACACTTGAATAATTAACGTGTACAGTCATACCTCATTTATTGAACTCTTCAGTGGACATGAAAGTAATTTTGAGATATAGGTTTTGGAAAAGGGACAAGACTTTCCAAAATATCAATGCGTTTAATATCTGTCCAGAAAGTAAGGCGGGGCCCTATTTTCAAGTAAACAAGCTCTGGCATGATCATTAATGACAATCATTAGCGCTAGCCAAAAAAGCAATCCCAAATGATACAATAATGCAAAGCAAAACAGAACAGGTCCTCCAAGGACAAAGCAAGTATCCATGTGAATCAAAGTGAGTCGAGACTGCATCTGCTCGAAAGGTAAAGTGAATCAAACACATGATTGTGAAACAAACAGGTTATGATTCAAGTCCTAGACATGTTTAGCTGAAAGTAGATCTTACTGATTTTCAGGGAACGTACTCTCCAATAACAATCAGCGTACGCCTTGAATTACAGACAGGATGTCATTCTCGCTCATATACAGTGTGATTCAACAGATCTGAATTTATCTGCCCAGTAAGTAAGGCATGCACCTACTTCATTTATACCCAACCCTTTTCCCCAACGGGAACCCAAAGCATCTTACATCATTCTACCCTCGGTCATTTTATTCTCAGCAGCAACCCTGTGAGAGGTAGGCTGGGCTGAGAGTGTGTGACTGGCCCAAGATCACCCTCGGCAAAGTGGGGGTTTGAGTCTGGGTTTCCCAGACCCTAGTCTGACATTCTAACCACTACACCATGCTGGTATAAGTACGCGGGCACCTTGTGATATTTAATTGTTGTGTACAGCACCTAGAATCTTCAGATATTCTAAAAATATTATCATCATGATTGGAGTTCTGATCAGAACTCCAGTTTTAACCACAATGGCCCTGATAATCAGGGTACTGATCAAAGTACTCATCAGCAGGGGGCTGCATGCCTACTTCTGGTGTTTGAGCATCCTCCCCCTTTCTCCTACCCAATGAATGATCAATGTATTGTTGATGACCAGTTGGGAAAAGGGAATGGCTAGATGGAGTTTAGAGTTCCCTTATCCCACTTGTTCCACTATCCCAAGTCCGACAGAAGTGATAATTTCTTTGGCAGTATTTACATGAATTCCCCCCCCCCCTTGCAACACCCTTTTGCACATGGGTAAGGGCAGATCAGCACACGGAAACTTGTTTCTGCTTGTCACAGAGCAAATGGTATGCTTACTGAAATTAATGGGACATAAACATGAAGTTAAGCACTTAAGACTGCAGTCATATGCACAGTTTCCTAGGAGTAAGTCTGAAGGATCATGGTGAGATAATTCTGAGTAAACATGCATAGAATTGGGCTGCATGTCCCATACATTTCAATTAGATTTAATGTGCCTAATATTTTAAATTTGTTTATTCTGTTCATTCCTTTAGTGTTTTTTTCCTTAGGCCCCCATTATCTGACAGTGCAGTCCTAAACACAAGTGATGGTTTAGAGAAATGTAACTCTAATTAGGATTACAATGTTAGGGACAGATCTTACATCTCCTAGTGCTAACCAATAAGCTAGGGTATTGATAACAACTGTCAAGGCAGTCTTCTGACTGGCTGGGAACACTATATAAAGCAGGGGTCCCAAACCATTTTGAACCTATGGGCACCCTTGGAATTCTGACACAGGGTGGGGGGAGCAACCACAATATAGCTGCTGCAGAAGGCAGAGCCAAACACAATGTGGCTCCTGCATAGGGTTGCCAACTTCCAGGTAGTAGCTGGAGACCTCGTACTATTACATCTGATCTCCAGCCTATAGAGATCAGTTCACCTGGAGAAAATGGCCGCTTTGGCGGATTCTATGGCATTGAAATCCCTCCCCAAACCCCTCCCTCTCAGGCTGCGCCCCAAAACCCTCCTGCCGGTGGTAAAGAGGGACCTGGCAACCCTGCTGCTGCAAGAGGTCTAGCCACACTCAGAGGGGAGCCCAAGTGCAGGGGGAAAGAGAGTAATTTAAAAATCACATTGGAAATGAAGGGGAGGGGAGAGAGAGAGAGAATAAAACCAACACTGTGGTGGCAGAGGCCACTGAAACCAAGTTATTTTAACCTGCACATCCAATTAAATCTCCAATATCCAACCAGAAGCCCAGCAAGCCAAGAGCCCTATGTTGCCCCACTCGTTTTGTAAAAATGCTCGGTGGGCACCAGGATAGATGTCAGTAGGAACCCGGGAACCCACGGGTACTACGTTGGGAACCCCTGAAAAGCAAACCCCTGAAAAGCAAACATTGTCCTCTGGCTTCAGCCAGCAAACAAAACATCTCGTATAAAAAATTTTCTTCAGCCCTGAATCACGTACTTCCCTGGATGCTTGTTTTTGTGAATTCCCTTCTTGGACACTGACCTCGGTATGTGCTTCCTTGACCTACATAGCAAGGTCTAACTCTGAAGTGAAAATACTGACCATACCTGTCTTCCAGATCTCAGGCCACCCCTGGAGGAATTCCTGCCTGTCAACATACCTCCTGACACTTTATGCTGCTGCTGCTTGAAAGCCTGCTAAGGTGCCGCAAGAAGTTAGCAGTGCAAATTCTAACTCTGGACCTCCAGTTTCGTCCACATAAACCACACCATCTTTAACCTACTCCCTTTCCAACCAGAACAGCATTTCTTTCCTTTCCTTGTTTGTCATAATTTTTGGTCATTATCTGGTCACAATTTCTCTTTTTGAGGCTAAGGTAGTGTATGTATTGAACAATTCAAGATATCATGGCCATGGATAATGTGGAGTGAGCCTTTTTGATTTTAAGCCCAGAGCAAAGACTGCAATATTTTTGCAGTCTTAGGCCTTTTATGCAGGGAGGTTTCCCTGCGGTCACCCCGCTGACTGCTTCGGGCTTCCTTTTGATTATGCATGCCTTTTCTGCCCATCAGAGGCCACCTCGCTCTCCCCGAGCATTTTGCCTGCATTTTCCAGATTTTGGCTTAAACAGCCATGTTTTTAGAAGCCCCGAAGTAGTTGGCGGAGGTGACCACGGGGAAACGTTCCTGCTTAAAAGGCATAATGTTTACAGTGGTACACCTAAACTGAGAAAATCAAGCAGGCTGTTGATGTATTTATAGTGCCATACTAAGGAGAGTTACCCCCTTATTAAGCCCATTAACTTCCTTGGACTTAGAAGGGTGTAACTTTACTTAGGATTGCACTGTTGGTCATTGGTCCCTGGGTACTGGATTCCCTATGAAAGCTGATAGCATCATAGTGGCTTAGCAACATTGTTAAGCTATCCCTTCAAGGTCCCCCGGATGATCATGCCAGCCAAATACAAGAGAACAAATGCCAGGTAGCTTGGCAGGTAGACAGTATCGTTTAAGAGGGAATGGTGTGATGCAGCGTTTATCTGTGCTGCCGCTGCACTCCTGCACATTCCATACTGTGGAAGCTGGTTGTGCATCACTGTCTATCCAGTGTGCCACTGACCTGTGGATTTGTGCAAGGAGCATCTCAGAATGCATCAAGACAAGGAGAGAGGGTTCTACCTTCCCAGAAAGAAATCCACTGATGCTAGTTTCTCTGGTGTGTTGCATTTTGTGGCTATATCCAGGTACAAAATACAGCTAGCGCCAACAAAACTGCCCAACCCAACACTTCAAATCTGTTTTCAAAGTAATACTGTCATTCTTCTTCATCACCTTTCTCTTAACCCAATCGTTCCCTGGGCTTAGTCCCTACTTTGCAGGGTTAGCTGGCCAAAGGAGCAACAGTCGTTCTGCAGAGCTGTTGTGTAGGAAAGCGAGCCACAAAAGATATGCCATGTCATGTCTTTTTATCTCCTTATGAGGATTGCCAAACTTTTGAGTCAAGGAGGAGCAAAGGACGATCGTTGTGAGAAGAGGAAATGGCTCTGATCTCTTTTACAATACTGAAGCATGTAATCGCTTGTGGTAGATTGCTTCGGAACACATGGGCTTTAATCTTAATTTTCAGTTATGTTCATTGCAGTTAGCAGAAGGTTTCAAAGATATATATTTTTTAAAAATCTCGGTTTTGATTCACTTTACAATGCACCCTAATGGTGAGTCACCAATAACCATTGTATTCCCAGCGACGTATTAAGAGTTTGAAAATGTTATAAAAAATATTGCTTTAAAAGGGCTTATAAATGGTTGGAAGATGTCTTCACAGCTAAAGGGGCCAAACAAAATGCGAACGGTATTTTTATAACGTTTTCAAACTCTTAATACATCGGTGGGAATACATAGAAAGTGCGAACAGTATTTTTTATAACATTTTCAAACTCTTAATACATCGGTGGGAATACATAGAAAGTGCGAACAGTATTTTTTATAACATTTTCAAACTCTTACTACATCGCTGGGAATACAAGTGCAGTAACCCCCACTGTCTTTCTGCATCTTAAATGTGTGCCCAGCACTTATAGCTGTTCCCAAACTCACCTGATTCCCCCCACCAACACCATTTATTTGTTTTCAAGAGGAGGTGATGGAGCAACATATTAAGAAGTGGAAGCATCTTTGTTCTTATCATTCCTGTATGCCCTGGCCAGACCGAGAACCTGAAACATCTGAGGGAACCAGCTTGGAGGAGAGGACAAACAGCAGCAGGCAGCTATCAGGAGAAAATCGTAGAGATCAGAGAAAAAAAATACAGGCAGTGGATTGGATTCATACCCTAAGATCTGGGAGAGTCCTCCTGAGACACAGCAGGAGACGATACAAAGCCCATTTGAGTTGTTATCTCCAAGGCTGAGCACCACCCCTCAAGTGAACGTGTGGCGGCTACCAATTCCACATTCTGAGGTAATCCTCAGAAGGGAAGTTGTTCCTCATAATCTATTTTACAGTTGGATTTAGGATCCATAGCATTGCTTTGGCCCTGACCTGCAATGCCCAGGCTAGCCTGATCTCACCAGATCTTGGAACCTTTGCAGGGTCAGCCCTGGTTAGTACTTGGAGGGGACACCACCGAGGGAGTTTAGGGCTGCTACACAGAGGCAAACAAGGGGAGGGGGAAAGTAGTTTTAAGTTACTTTGCAACTGAGCCCTAAAAAGTTAAGGAAGTCTGGTACGGGCGCTTTCACACATACTCAATAATACACTTTCAATCCACTTTCGAGCTGGATTTTACTGTATGAAACGGCAAAATCCACTTGCAAATGATCGTTAAATTGCATTGAAAGTGGATTGAAAGTGCATTATTCAGCACGTGTGAAAGCACCGTAAGAGTCCCACTTCAAACCACTGGTCTGGAGCTGTTATTTCCAATGTATATTGGCCTGTTGCTTGACTTTGCTGGTATGTTCAGGCAGAGCCAGTCCATACTCTTGTCTGCTTACCGCCACCATCTTTCTTAAGTGGCCCTAAAGCTGGACAGAAATCACTGACAAGCCAGTCGGTGTTCTAGAAGTTTTCCCTTCCAGTTTTGATACTGGGTAGCAATAGATGCCAGGAACATTTGCCAGCTGTTGTTCTGTCCTATACAGGTTGAGGTATAGTACTTGTTCAGCTGTATAACTCCAGCTACAAGCAGATTATCTGGCTGAGATGTCAGGGACCTCAGGTTGGCTGGAGTTCTGAACATTTCTAGTAGGTCATGCGGTCACTCCAACCCATTAGGAGTTGTCAAAACTAGTGATGAGGAGGCAAAAATAAGTCTTCCTGAAATATATGTTAGCAGTATATTCATAGGTACGCATAAAACCTATATGAAGGAGTCTTAATTGTAACCTAATCTCTTCTACACATGCTATCACATTTTCAGTGATTGTGAATCTGCACCTTCTCAAGAGTAGGTGTTGCCCTGTATTGGATTAGAAAAACAAGTTATCCTAGGCTGGAATGGCCATTACGTTGTCATTAAGTAAGGTGCAGAATGCTAAAGTGTGGCTTTGCTGGAGGGTAATTATTATACACTGATAGGGGTGTACTAAAAATTTAGTTAAAAGGTGAAAACGAAAGGGAGAGTCAAGCAAAGATGACTGCATATGGGGAGGAAAGGTAGAAAAATTATGTGCATTCTTGGTCAGACTGATATATTACAAGCAAGGCTCCTGTAAGAATTTGCAGAATCTTCTCATCCCCCCGCACTATTTCCTTTTTGCCTTCCCTAGCCTTTTCCTGGCAGATCCCCTTAGCCTCTGCCTCTAGTCTCTTCCCTGCTTCCTTCTCTCCTTCCCACTCACCAGCCAACCTACTTTCATCTGTTTCCTCTGCCTTCAGCTTTCCCCTCCCTTTGCTATCCTCTCCCTGGGAAAACTCTGTATGTTTTTGGCCACCAGGGGTTGGTCAAGCTGAAATGTGTAGTGGGGAGACTGCAAGGACTGGTGGGGGCACCTCATTTCCCCCTATATCCTTCTCTCCACACTATTTCCTCTTTTCCTGCCCCTGGCAGCCTCCATATCCTCGCCTTTCTTGGCTTTCTTTTTACCTTCCCACCCACCCTCCTTTTATCTGCCCCCCCATCTTCAGCTACACTTATTCATTTATACTTTGCTTTTCTTCACAATGGGAACCCATTGTTCTGTCCTCCATTTTATCTTCACAACAACCCTGGGAGGTAGGTTAGGCGGAGAGTTTATGATGGGCCCTAGGTCACCAGTGAGCACCATGGCAGAGTGGGTATTCAGACCTGGATCTCCCAGATTGTAGTCTGAAACGCTAACCACTACACCACACTGGCTTTCATGGAGTGGCTGCTGTTGAACAGTAGCAAGCAGCCGGAGCCCCCAGTGGTTGCTGCTGTGCCTGGCCCTCAGAGGCTAAAGCAGCCCTGGAAAGGTCCCTCTGCCCCTTCTTCTTACCTTTGTTTCTTAAAGGTACTTCAATTAACTACCACTTCAATTATTTGAGGGGGGTTTAACTGCCAATGTACCCAGTTGAGTGCAAGGTAGCTTTTCTTATGTCTACTCAGGATGTGGCCACAATTGACCATGTAGCCAAGTTTTTGCAACATGCAATGTGGATCCGCAAAAGATACCGTAAACGGGAACAGGTGAGCTCTGTTGAGTAAAATTGTACGATTATGTTCTCTGCAGGTATTGTGTATGCCAGTAAAGGTTTTGATTGATTGATTGATTGATTGAACTGCCAGTGTGTGTGAATATACATATATTAGTTTTCAGATTTTTCTCCAAACTGGTGACTTTCCTGTCTTGTTCATAGCTCCAGTCTCCAGATTTAAGTATCCACCAATTATACAATGACCAAATGCTCCCATTTTGTTGAATACTCTGTGTGATGAATAAACTTCTTGTGCAAGGATCTGAGCTGATCAAAAATACTCTTTTGAAGTGGAGATATCATGTAAACATGCAGGATACGACACCAATCTGGCTATAAGAGTCGCATGCCAAGTACTGAGTATCATATCCAAGTATAATTTCAGGGAAACACAATGGAGAATCTCCTCCCATCTGACCCCTCTGTATCCCACTCTCAGCTTTGCACACAGCCCCCAAGAGTGCCCTGTACCCGCACACACACCCATGATCATGGGTAAATAGTTGGATGGCCTTGTTCTTTCTGGAGAGAACCTTTGCATAAGCCCCCCACCCTCACTTGGTTGGTTGAAGATTGGTTGATTGGTTGAAGATTAATCTCCTTTCCCCCCTGAAACAACTGAAATCTAGACTAGCAAGAAGAAGACTTTTTGTCAGCAGGATCAAGCTGCCAGTTGTTACCCCTGCCAGCTTTCATCTACGGAATGGGGCTTGGCTCACTTTTGCAAGGGAGGCGTACCACTAGAAACATACTGTACGTTTGGCGTTAACCACAAACTGCAGTTAATTTTGTTTCTAAGTTTTGCTTCTGTTCCTCATCCCCCCATTTTCTAATGTGTGTACATTTAGAAAAGAACATTTCAAAATTGGAATTTCAGCCCTTGAGGGAGAACCGAGTTGCCAACAAGTCTGAAGAAAAATGCCCTGCCCCTTTATTAGAGACTTAATGTGTAGAAATGGGCAGCTGGAAGGGAAAGGCTGTTGTCTCGTAGAGACAAGAAACATGACCTGAGCTCCCTTCCCTGGCAAACAACTATTTTCTCTTCCGTTGGTGGCAGACTACTGAATCTAAGAGGGCTTTAGGTATACGTGCCCTAGTGGACTCAGAGCTCCTGTAAACTCCCAGTGTTATTTGGTCATAAAAATTCACTTCATCCATCTAGCACAAGGAGCTCAAGGGGATATGGATTATTATCCCTACTCAATTTTGTCTTCACAATAAATCTGTGAGGTAGGTTAGGCTGAATGACTGGCCCAAGATCACCTGGTGGGTGGGGATTTGAACCTGGGTCTCACGGGCCCACATCCGGTACCGTTCTGGTCGCCACACCTAAAAAAAGATAGTGCCAAGCTTGAGAAGGGGCAGAAAAGAGCAACCAAAATGATCAGGGGGCTAGAGCAACTGCCCTATGGGGAGCGGTTAAAATGCTTAGGGCTATTTAACTTGGAAAGAAGGCGGCTAAGGGGAGACATAATAGAGGTCTGCAACTGGTACTCAAAGATACACTGCTTCTGGTCTGACAGGCATATTCAATAGTGAGGATATTCAATAGCTATATGTCTGACAGGCATGCTGTCCAGCCAGAACACTCAGCCCATGTGTGGGCCGTAAAATGTCTATGATTACCAGTCGTTCTGTCCAATCACACTGCTGGCTCATTGGCTAGAAGAAAGTTCTCACTCTACGTTCAAAGGGTTATTTGTAACTGGAGCCACTTCAGTGATTTAGTGGTACCCCTACCCCATTGAAGAGTAGGCAAAGGTACGCTCTTGGAGAAGGCAGGTAGAAGGAATAGAGAAAGAGCTTCTTCCCAAATTATGCATGGTATGGAGAGAATGGACAGGGAGCAGCTTTTCTCCCTCTCTCATAATACTAGGACGTGGGGTCATCTGCTGAAGCTGGAGGGTGAGAGATTCAAAACCAATAAAAGGAAGTATTTCTTCACACAATGTATAGTTAAATTGTGGAACTCCCTGCCCAAGGATGTGGTGATGGCTGCCAACTTGGAAGGCTTTAAGAGGGGAGTGGACATGTTCATGGAGGATAGAGCTAGTCATGATGCATACCTATTCTCTCCAGGATCAGAGGAGCATGCCTATTATATTAGGTGCTGTGAAAAACAGGCAGGATGCTGCCGCAGTTGTCTTGTTTGTGAGCTTCCTAGAGCCACCTGGTTGGCCACTGTGTGAACAGACTGCTAGACTTGATGAGTGTTGGGCTTTTCTTTTGTTGTTATGTCTTAACAACTAGGAGTTATAGTGTTGGACGTGGGCCCATGAGATCCAGATTCAAATCTCCACCTTTTTATGAAGCTCACCAGATACTCTGAATGCTCCAATACAGAGCCAAATCCTTTGTTCTTGTAACTCCAGTGTTGTTGATGTTTTTAAAAGTTGCACCATTAATTTGAGACTTGGATATGCTGCAAATGTGGGCAGGAAATTAATTGTCAGTTTTTAGACTGTGTCCCAATTGCAAAATTCTGTGGGCACTTGTGTAATTTTGTAAAACTGCCACAATCCAAAGCAGCTTTTGCTGGAAAAAATATGCACCCTACTACATTACTAAGAGTACTTGTTTCACTCCTGTTCCCTAAAGGACAGCAGATTATAGCCCTCCTAGGGAGGCTGGTAAACACAATGGCTACTCTCACTAAACATAAGGTCTGTGCTGTAGTTGGTAGATTGTTGGACTTAGACTGAGTTTGAATCCTCACTTGGGCCCTGAAGCTCGCTTGGACCAGTCACTCTCCCTCAGCCTAGCCTACCTCATAGGGTTGTTGGGAACAATCAACTTAAGATCCCATCCATGTATGCCACACTGAGTACCATGGAGGAAGGTGGGATATAAATGCAGGAAATAAATAAAAACACAGGGTCAAGTCCTCACCATATCTAATTATAGGTAATTGAAGGGCTGAGCGTTACAGGTGAGCTTTTTAGTTGGATAAATGAACCAGTCAGTTTAAACTGGTTCCTTAGTCCTTTTTGCAGAGTGCAGGCATGGTCACTTGAACCATAATACTTGGCTCCAAAGATGGAAGGATCCTTCCATTGGTGGAGGAAAAGACATGGATTTTAGCTGAGTCTCCATTCCCAGTGCAATCCACTGAGCCACCCCAAAATTTGTTCCTGGTGTGAACCTGCAGTGAGGGTCTGTAGGGAGAGAAGGAAGGGCAGAAAATGCCTCTTTTTTTCTTTTGAAAATGGAAGTGTCCCCTCTGTCTTCAGAACCAACTTCAAGGATACATTTCAGTAGCTAGAGGCACACCATTGTAAGTGTTTAAAAGCAGGAAAAACTTAATTCACACACACAGTGGGTCTCTTAGCCCACAAATGTACCATTGTGCCTGGTAACTGTACCATCTGTGTTTAATATTCTGCAAAATAGATGCTACCAATCATCCTTCTCTGAAGGGAAGATATCAAATTAAAACATCCCAAACCCATTGAATTAGAATGGTGTAGTGGTAAGCTGCAGTACTGCAGTCCAAAGCACTGCTCACGACCTGAGTTCGATCCCGACGGAAGTCAGTTTCAGGTAGCCGGTTCAAGGTTGACTCAGCCTTCCATCCTTCCGAGGTCGGTAAAATGAGTACCAAGCTTTCTGGGGGTAAAGGGAAGATGACTGGGGAAGGCCCTGGCAAACCACCCTGTAAACAAAATCTGCCTAGGAAATGTCGGGATGTGACGTCACCCTATGGGTCAGGAATGACCTGATGCTTGCACAGGGGACCTTTTTAAGAGAAGTAAGGCCCCATCCTCTCGGTCTGTTGTTACATCTACTTGCCAAAGAAAGCAGAATAGTTTTGACTCTCCCCCCCTAAAAGCCATCAATGAGAAAGCTACTTAAATCTCCCTTGGTGGAGCACTTTTCAGTACTGTTGCTGCCACCAGTGGACTGTACCTGCCTGTTTTGCCCACCCTCCCGTACATCTGACAGTAGGCTACACAAAACAAGACCTCAGACAATAGCCATTTATGCAGGGCTGTTTCCCCGCAGTCACCCCCACTGACCGTTTCAGGGTTTCCTTTTGATTATTAATGCCTTTCCTGACCGTAAGAGGTCGTGCAGAAATGAACAGGGAAAGCGGGCGACCTCTGACAGTTGGGAAAGGCATGCATAACCAAAAGGAAGCCCCGATGCAGTCGGCGGGGTGACCGTGAGGGAAACAGCCCTGCATAAATGACCAATGTATGAGCATATAGAAAGCTCAGATTGGAGAAGGCCATCCAGTATCCTGGTCTCAGGTCACTTAACAAGCTCTTGTTGTGAGAGTCAGTTTCCAAAAATACTGGAAGCTTATCAGAAAGCAATACAGCACTCCTAAAAAAAACAAAAAAACAACCCCAATTAAATGAATAAATGCTCATCTTGATCACTGTTTGGATTGTCAGAGAGTAAAGAGCTATCATGATATGAACAGCATTAATGGCTGCCATTTTGATAACACTGCTTTCATGTTTCCTTGATTAATTCCTTTTTATATTAAACGTGGGAAGAGAGCAGAAGCAAGAGTTACTGGGGTGTGTGTGTGTGTGTCTCAGACAGGTTTGCCTGTTGTCAGCATCCGCAGCTCATTCGCTCCTGAGCTTAAAGCTCTATTATTTCGCAGAAGGACACACATGCTGAGTCACTGACAAAGGTTAATAAGCGCAAGTGTTGCAACAGCAAATACCCATTAGAGGAACAAAGGAGCTGTCGACAGTTAATAGTGCATAGCTAATTCTGATTAAAAAGCTGGACTGTGCCTTTAAGGGACCATGGATGGGGGGCAGTTTTGCAAATAAGGCCAAGGGAAGTTCCTGACTTGATTTGGCCATAAAATGTATCCTTGGTTTTAAATATATGCCGCAGAAGGATCCATGAGACAAATCTGCAAAACGGAGCAGCTGTGTAAGCTAAGCCCCATCCTTCTTTTCTATGAGGCACCTTGATCCACTGACAGCCCCAGAGGGAATCTACGGACTCAATAGTGCAATTTCATATTGTTTTAGAAGTGCGAGTTATTAACTATAGTTTGGCCTATAAAATTAAGAGAGAAGCCCTCATCTGTTCCAGGATCCTGAAATGCCTGGCCGCTGTTTCCTGTTTGCACACAATGTAAGGAAGGCCTCTCACTGGGCAATCCCTATAAAGAAGCAAACAGTAGACTCTCCAGCCAGCAGAGGGACACAATGGTAGCTACTGTACTGAGAACCGCAGAATATGGTGTACTGGGGCTGAGTTGGGCTATGTGACACCATGGATTCAGCCGACACAGGATCCAGACAGCTGCTGGGGGCAGAGTACCAAAAAAATCTACTCCTCTAGTGGTTTTGGATGAGGTGGGAGATTGGAACAGTGGAGTGGGGCTGGAAGCAAACAAGGCTTCCCACAAACAAATCACCATTTAATTCCATCGAATTCCATTGAATCCATTGAGTATCAGTGGATGGGTCAGAAAAGCTCCAGCACTTTACTAAATGAGGGAGAAGAGATTTAAAAGAAGAGAAGAGTTGGTTTTTTATATGCCGACTTTCTCTACCATTTAAGGGAGACTCAAACAGGCTTACAATCACCTTCCCTTCCCCTCCCCACAACAGACACCCTGTGAGGTAGGTGAAGCGGAGAGAATGTGACTTGCCCAAGGTCACCCAGCTGGCTTTGTGTGTAGGAGTGGGGAAATAAATCCAGTTCACCACATTAGCCTCCGCTGCTCATGTGGAGGAGTGGGAAATCAAACCCGGTTCTCCAGATCACACTCCACTGCTCCAAACCATTGCTCTTAACCACTACACCACGCTGGCTCCCCCCAAAAAAACAGCTGATAAAGGTCATCCAGAAAAAGAAACCAGAAAATTTATTCAGTTGGTCAAGTTGGTGTCTTGAGCTTATCCAGCTACGTTGCCAGCTCCAGGTTGGGAAATACCTGGAGATTTGGGGGGCAGAGCCTGAAGAGGGCATGGTTTGGAGAAGGGAGGGGCTTCAATGCCATAGAGTCCAATTGCCAAAGTGGCCAGTTTCTCCAGGGGAGTTATCACCTGGAGATCAGTTGCAATAGCAGGAAATCTCCAGTCACCAACTGGAGGTTGGCAACCCTACCCTGTGCTCATTTGCTAAATATCTGCATGGCAAAAAGGGAAGGTGAAAGGCCAGCCAGGCTGAGAGCAACATTTGAACTCAGATGTCCGTGGCCATTTCTCCAGTGCCCTATCATTTGTCAAGACATTTTTTCCATGCTTCCTATTAGTACTATAGTAATGGACTGTACCAAAACACTGGAGGCTTCTGTGGAAATGTGCCTGGTGTGGAACTCCTGTGTGCTGTAGAAGCTTTTGCCAGTTGGAGCTGTGCCCTGACTCACCCAGGAAGGCTCACTGCAGTCAGGGCAACAGGCCTGGAATATAAAATACTTCTGGGAGTGGAGACGGGCTCAGTATCTCTTGGAGAGAATCACAATGAAGCTCAAATTTCTCATTACTGATTACCAAAGAAGAAGAGTTGTTTTTTACATACCGACTTTCTCCACCACTTAAGGAAGAATCAAACCAGCTTACAATCACCTTCCCTTCTCCACCCACAACAGACACCTTGTGAAGTAGGTAGGGCTGAGAGAATGTGTCTCGCCCAAGGTCACCCAGCTGACTTCGTGGGTAGGAGTGGGGAAACCAACCCAGTTCACCAGATTGGCATCTGCCACTCATATGGAGGAGGGGGAAATCAAACCCAGTCCTCCAGATCAGACTCCACTGCTCCAAACAACAGCTCTTAACCACTACACCACGCTGGCTAGGGATGCTACTGATTTTTGCCTATTCCTGGGAGAAAAAAACAAAGCCACAAAAGAAGTAATCAAGCACAAGGACAGAGGGATTTGGAATGGAAATAAAACACCACAAGTATATGTCTCTTCTATACATAGTGTCTTGCTTTATATTAAACATTAACAGTCAAGAAGGGACCTAGAAACACTGCTGTGGACCAGAATGTTTTTGGGGAGAGGATGCTCTAGCTTTTACTAGAGAGAGAGGTTGGAAGGATCACACAGGACTTGTGTTAGGGTAGACATGTGAGATCAGGTCCATAACTAGCATCTAACTAGCATTGGAGCAGTGGAGTCTGATCTGGGGAACCAGGTTTGATTCCCCACTCCTCCACATGAGCGGTGGAGGCTAATCTGGTGAACTGGATTTGTTTTCCCACTCCTACACATGAAGCCAGCTGGGTGACCTTGGGCGAGTCACACTCTCTCAGCCTCACCTACCTCACAGGGTGTCTGTTGTGGGGAGGGGAAGGGGAGGTGATTGTAAGCCAGTTTGAGTCTCCCTTAAGTGGTGGAGAAAGTCGGCATATAAAAACCAACTCTTCTTCTAATGAAGAACATGAGTCAGGGTCAGGTCCTGGCAAGGAAGTTTGTAGCAGAAAGCAGAAGTTCAAGACAAACTACATAATTGGGATATATGAAAAATACCTGATATTTTGTAAAGAGTCTCGAGGGCAACTAGAACAAAGCATGATAATGTCTACAATGCAAATTCCCACGCCAACCAGCAACTAACGAGACAATGACCTATTTCTTACACGTGGCAGATAAATCAATGTACTCGTTTTGGACTATACAACCCTAGTTTGCAGGTGGGGGAACACATACAAGTGCTCCATACAAAAATCCCTTCCCACATGTAGCAAACAAGGTTGTAATGAGGAGGATTCTGGTCTAGCCTTCTCCCTGACTAGGGTTGCCAACTTTCAGGTACTAGCTGGAGATCTCCCGCTACTACAACTGATCTCCAGCCAATCAAGATCAGTTCACGTGGAGAAAATGGCCGCTTTGGCCATTGGACTGTATGGCATTGAAGTCCCTCCCCTCTCCAAACCCTGCCCTCCTCAGGCTCTGCCCCAAAAACGTCCCACCAGTGGCGAAGAAGGACCTGGCAACCCTGACGCATGCAGAGATTTTTTATTTGCATGGGAGCATTCAGTCATGTGAGCCGGGCCCCCACCTGAAGCGGTATTGTCCAAAAGCAGGCTGACTGGTTCCTCTGCTGTTTGTAGAAACCAGGCTAAATAAAAGGCTCGGGTCTCAGCCCAGAATCCTCAGACTTGAGTTTGACAACAAAAACTCAGATGCACCCCTTTATTCGTGGGCACCCTTCGCTAAAATGGCAAGAAGAAGATGGGTGAGAAGAAATTGTAATTGCCCTTTAAACTGAAGAGACTGTGACTGGTGCAAACGAAAGAGAGGACCATTAGAGACAATTGAGCGGTGGTGGGGGGAACATAGTATTTGGGAGCTCACCCCTTATGTAACGTTCTTATGTAAGGCCATCTATGATTCACTTATACAAAAAAAGTGTCAAAATTCAGTGCCTCTGATGGGAGAAAATTGCAGCAATAAAAAGTCATCTGGAAGGAAAGCGTGATTCATTCTGAGGGCCCACTTAGCCAGCCTCAACGTAGAAACACTCGCTCCAGTGATGGCCACATATGAATGTCTCTTTTTCTTTTTAATGACTTTGCCATGAAGGGAGTGATTACTGCCAATGGAACAGGTTTCACAGCAGAATTCTACAACTTGGACTGTTGGTGGTAATCCTGACTCAACCCAAGGAGTCTCAATGAAGTCACTGCAACATCATAAGTAAAGACTGCCAGAGAAGAAGAACCTGAAGCACTCAACGTTTTGAGTGGGCCACTGTCAAGTCCAAAATATCCCATACTAATTTTAATAATGGCTTTTTCTATGCCTGGGATAATTCTAAGACAAAAACACAAACACAACAAAGAGGATAATTCTGGGAGTGTCCTGCAGACCTTCACAGTCTTTCCTTTTGCTGACAAGGCCTGTCATGTTTAGAAGTCCAATCCTTGTTTATGTCATTGTCATAGTTTAAAGGGACAGAATCTGGAGAAGTTCCAGGTTGAGTTTTTGTTGTTGTTGTTGTTGTGGAGTCTCTCCATAGGCTGATTAAAGTCTTGTTCTTTACAAAAGATTCTTCTAAATCTCCATTTCCATTGATACTGTGATAGTGTTAACATGAGATGCTTGTGTAGCATGGTGGTTTAAGAATGTGAAGTCCCTGGTTCAGATCCATTAACTCATGATGTCACCTTTGGCAAGAGTCCAGCAATCTCAGCCCCCAGATAATTGAATATAATAATATTACTGATTGATCTTACAGTGTAAGGATGACTGAATTCATCACCACCAGGTGCCTAGACTTTTTCTCGAGGTTCTCTGTGTTTCCCCCACTTCCAAGTGGTGATCATGCAGTAGTATTGTTTAACTGACCTTTTATTTATTGCTGGCTAAATTGTATTTACGGCTGTTTTCATGATTTATGAATAAGACCTGCACATTTTTATCGGATTATTTTTAATAGGTCTGTGAAATTTTAGTTGTTGCTGATTTTGGGTACATTTTATTGGTTTGAGTTTCTTTGATTTTATTGGGTGGCACTGTTGTATCTGTGTCAGCCTCCTTGGGAATCTTTGAGAGAGAGTGGGCTGAAATATTTAAATATGTAAAGAAAATAATGTACATGCTTGGAACCTAATAGAGCTTACCTCTGGATCCCCTGAGACTCTGAACCCAGTTCTTGCTGACTTGTGTGTGTATATATGTTAAGTGCCGTCAAGTCGCTTCCGACTTATGGCGACTCTATGTATCAATGTCCTCTAAAATGTCCTATCTTTGACAGCCTTGCTCAGGTCTTGCAAATTGAGGGCTGTGGCTTCCTTTATTGAGTCCATCCATCTCTTGTTGGGTCTTCCTCTTTTCCTGCTGCCCTCAACTTTTCCTAGCATGACTGTCTTTTCTAGTGACTCTTGCCTTCTCATAATGTGACCAAAATACAATAGCCTCAGTTTAGTCTTGCTGACTTAGCTGTCGCTTATAAATTATGTAAGGATTGATATGAGTGGCACTAATCAGTGATGGACATGTTCCACCCTAAATGAAAGGCTGACTCACTTCCTGCTGAAGATGTGATAATCTGGTCCATGCCTATTATGTAAAATGCTATATAAATGATACGTATACTACCAAAATTGTTTTCAGTAATATCAATCTTCTTTTAATTAAAAAAGTCAAACTCATTTTAATCTTTCTGTCCATAACATACACTACACGGATCATACCAAGCCAGCTCAAGCTATGTTCATGGCTGCTGGGTGGGGTGGGGCAGGCAGCAACTCTGCTAGGCGGAGTAGACAATATTGAGCTATAGAGGCCAGCAAAAATACTTGGTATAAGGCAAATTCAGAGGTACAGAAGTGTCCTTTGTATAGTGAGAATCAGGACATGTGAGTCAACCAGTTAAGTCTGGAATGTTATTTTTTATTTTTTTTATTTTTTTAGAGGTTGAGGTTTCATTACATTTTTTGAAAGTATGACTATGGAATAAATCATTAGTTTTCATGACTTCTTCAAAGGGAATTCCATAGAACAGAGTTATATACAGCATGGGTTCTGTGCTCTTCTCTCTGTTACTGGCCCAAGATCAACCAGCAGGCTTCATGTGGAGGTTTGGGGAATCAAACCCAGTTCTCCAGATTAGTGTCCACCACTCTTAACCACTACACCACTTGAGCTCTCAGACAGATAATCCGAAACTTTGAAGGTGGCTGTCATCACTATGATGATGACACTGAACTATATGTATTTCATTAAGCAAGCCTCTAGATGCGGCTATCTCTGCCACAACCAATGCCTGATTATTATTATTATTTATTTGATTTATAACCTGCTCTCTTCCCAGTCAAAACCTGGGCTCAGAGCAATACTGCCTTGGTCAATTGGCTAAGGGAGAATAAACTGAAATAGAATCATGACGGAGGTGCTGATCAGCTAGGTGTCTGCTTTGGAGGGAGCTATGTTTCCTGTGTTAGATGTGGTCCAGTTTTCTTTACAAGATGCTGTGGTTAATGCCAATAAAGGTTCTGTTTTCTGTTACAAGATGCTGTGAAAAGCCTGGAACTTTTGTTAGACCTGGCCATCTTGTTGGAGAAACTGGTGTCAGTGGTGGCAAAAAAAAATATCATCCTGTGATAACTGCTGCGTGTGTGTGTGTGAAGTGCCGTCAAGTCGCTTCCGACTCATGGCGACCCTATGAATGAAAGTCCTCCAAAATGTCCTATCTTTGACAGCCTTGCTCAGATCTTGCAAATTGAAGGCTGTGGCTTCCTTTATTGAGTCAATCCATCTCTTGTTGGGTCTTCCTCTTTTCCTGCTGCCCTCAACTTTTCCTAGCATGACTTTTTTTTCCAGTGACTCTTGTCGTCTCATGGCGTGACCAAAATACGATAGCCGCAGTTTAGTCACTTTAGCTTCTAGGGTCAGTTCAGGCTTGATTTGATCTATAACTCACTGATTTGTTTTTTTGGCAAACCACGGTATCCGTAACACTCTCCTCCAACACCACATTTCAAAGGAATCTATTTTCTTCCTACCAGCTTTCTTCACTGTCCAGCTTTCACACCCATACATAGTAAGATAACTGCTACACAGCTAAATTGGAGATGAGAGGCCATAGTTTGACATTAACAGCTCAACTACATTTTTCATTTAGCACAGTTAATTCTCATCATGTTATTGTGTGTGTGTGTGTGTGTGTGTGTGTGTGTGTTAGGGTTGCCAGCTCCAAGTTGGGAAATACCTGGAGATTTTGGGGGTGGAGCCTGAGGAGGGCGGGGGTTGGAGAGGGGAGGGACTTAAATGCTATAGAGTCTAATTGCTACAGTGGCCATTTTCTCCAGGGGAACTGATCTCTGTCGCTTGGAGATCAGTTGTAATAGTGGGAGATCTCCTGCCACCACCTGGAGGTTAGCAACCTGTGTGTGTGTTTGGTGAATAGCCCTCCTTTTCAAAGCCACATACTTGTGACTACACACATTCACTGATATCATAGTGGTGCATGAAAGTACTACCTTAGAATTGCTATTCATTGTGACATCACTTGGTCCTAGGGTTGCCAACCTCCAGGTAGCAGCTGGAGATCTGCTATTACAACTGATCTCCAGCCAATAGAGATCAGTTCACCTGGAGAAAATGGCTGCTTTGGCAATTGGACTGTATGGCATTGAAGTCCCTCCCCTAACCAAACCCCACCCTCTTCAGGCTCTGCCCCCAAAATCTCCCGCCGGTGGCAAAGAGGGACCTGGGTACCCTACTTGGTCCTCTTCAGTGACATCATCAGACAGTGCCCTAAAAGTCTTAAAGTTCAAGATGATGGGGACTTGAAACCTACATATAAGAGAGGACTGCCAAATAGTAATAGGGCTTCAGACACATAATGAAATTTAGCTAAATTGTGCTTGATAACTGTTAGTTTCAGCACACTGATAGACCAGGTCTCTGTTATCGATGTAAGGAGCATACATTGATATTGGCTACTGTACACCCACAATATGCTTGGCGTTCTTTACCTGTGTAGTTTTGCTGGACAATTTCTCTTTGAAAGTCTGGAGGAAGGAATATTTTCCTGTTTGGACTACAAGTTGCTAATGACTGTATGAGTGTTTATGATCACTCCATCTCAATCATACTGTCTCTGTGTTCTCTACTAAATATTCCCCTAAGCTTAAAAGTACAGTTCTGTGAGTTTAAATTTGTTCTCCTGCTCAGTGTTCTTGTTATTATATAACCACAACCTCAATATTTGCTTTGGGAAACAATCCAAGACCCATAGTGAGCTGCAAATCCATTTACTGCCAATGGGCTTCCGCCTAATCTCAGGAAGAAACCAGGCCATTCATTCAGATGTGGGGGAACAAGACAGTGCATATGAAGTTCCAGAAGAACCACAAGGATGAGGCAGCCTCCAAAAAAGGTGCCCAGGAAGCAAAGCAAGGAATGGACTCATGTCCAAGCTTGGTTTCTGGCCATCCTTCCAAAGACTTGGTTCACTTGAAAGGAGGTTGTGTGCAAATAACTACCACTAAGGAGATAAATTGTTCTGAGTCAAACTAGAAGTGATTATGGCAATTCGATATGCCCTAAGCCCAAATGAAGATAGGTAGGGTTGCCAGGTCCCTCTTCGCCATTGACGGGAGGTTTTTGGGGTGGAGCCTGAGGAGGGCGGGGTTTGGGTAGGGGAAGGACTTCAATGCCATACAGTCCAGTTGCCAAAGCGGCCATTTTCTCTAGGTGAACTGATCTCAATCGGCTGGAGATCAGTGGTAATAGTAGGAGATCTCCAGCTAGTACCTAGAGGTTGGCAACCCTAAAGATAGGGGTGGTGGTGTCTGATTCTAATAGCAAAAGAGAGATTACAAAAGAGAGGCAGTGAATCCTTCCCAGCTGTTTGTGTCCCCACAGAACTACTTTCTATGGGTTTTTTTGCTCAACCAGCATTGCTTCCAGTACAAAAGCTTGGATAAAGAGAAAGAAGGCTAGCCTGATCTCGTCAGATCTCAGAAGCTAAGCAGGGTCAGCCCTGGTTAGTATTTGGATGGGAGACCACCAAGGAATACCAGGGTTGCTGTGCAGAGGAAGGCACCGGCAAACCACCTCTGTTAGTCTCTTGCCATGAAAACCCCAAAAAGGGTTCGCCATAGGTCGGCTGCGACTTGACAGCACTTTACACACACAAAGAGAGAGAAATGCTCGGGGAAGACATTGCCGGAAGGCAAGTTGCAAGCAAGGAGTTTGGCAGGTTCTGAGCACCTCTCTTTACAAAAATTAATTTGGACTTTTGTCTCAAGAAAACGAATGGACTTAGCCAGGTAAGTAAAGGGCTTAGGAAAAGAACGCTCAGTAAGATGTTTGGGTGAAACTATTCTATTAAGTAACTGTATCTTTAAGGCAGTCCTGTTATTCTGTTCCAATGAGCAGAGTGAACAGTTAGTTGATTCTTGAGCTGTGAGTAATAAATTAAACTGTCCTATAAATTAAGTATTTTACAAAAGCACGAATGATTGATTCCATAATATGATTAAAATCATCCAGGGAAAAGCATTCCCCTCAACAATTCTTCAAAATTACACACACCTGTACATTTACAGCTAACCTCCACAGCATTCTTTCCACAATTTTAAAACTCCCTGACATAATATAAATTCATCTCTTTTCCTAATTTCAACCAACACTGATGTTAAGGTGGTAAAGATTGATTTGGGGACTAAAGTATAATATACATAGGTAATCATCTCAACCAGGTGGAACAGAATACAATAAATGGCTTCAAAAACAATCAAAGAGGCTGCCAAAGGGAGGGCTGTTGTCATCACAACTTTGACAACTATATAAAAAGCTGGGAGATAGATCTTGTGTCATGAGTCAGCCTGCTGAGGCTTCCTCAGAGGAAGAGGACCTGGAAGCAGCAGACAGCGAAAGGGAGGAATCAGAGCAGGCATGGGTGGATGAATGTTCCCTGTGCCTACAACTATCCAGGAAAGAGGACTCACCTGCATCTGACAGCAGCCCAACACAGCCACTGGAGCAGCGATGCCGAAAGTGCAGATTATTCCTATTCAACCAGAGGAGGAGTACTACGTTACAAGCACAACTAAGAGCACTGCCTGCTGGCAGCAATGAGGATAATGAGCCTCCTCCAGCAAGGAGTGCTGAGTCAGAGGAACCAGCAACAGCTGGTTCTTCCTAGGCTTATTTAAGCAGAAGTTTGCATCCAGGTGGGAGTGGGAACAACGTGGGCTACTGCTTTGTGGCCATTGTGACTTTACCTGTTGCTAAACCCTTGCTCTTCGACTGTGTTTTGTTACTCGGACCTGGACTCCATAGATCACCCAGCTTTGACCTTGGATCGCTCCTGACCATGCTGATCTACCTCTGGCTCTGGGACATAACATCTTGAACATGACATTTCACCATCCTTAGATTCCAGTGACAAATACCAGGAAGAATTTTTAAAAATCTAATAAAAGCACTTCCCACATATGTATAGGGACAAAATGACACCAAGACACTGCAGGATCTTCAGCCAGTTACCTTCAACTTACAGCCTCAAAACATAGAGACAATCATTGTTTTGGGGAATTGGCACAACATGGTTTAGTCGATATGGACTTCTATCCTCAGATCCTATTGATACCACATATCCAGTTATTTACAAGATACGATGGACTTGCTAAGGAAACTACAATCCATAGACAATTTATCAGACAATAACGTCCTGGGTGTTGTAGATGTTAAGGATATCCCCATCTCCCTCCAAGGTAGACTACAAGCCATCAGGAACATTATGTCTGATAACTCCACAGCACTTGTTACCACCAAGCTTTACTCCTTAATGGCATCTAGGGTTGCCAACCTCCAGGTGGGGGCTGGAGATCTCCTGGAATTACAACTGATCTCCAGACTACGTACATCACTTATTTATTTATTGTTTATTTATTTAAGACAATTATTCCACTTCTCCTGGAGAAAATGGCTGCTTTGGAAGGTGGACTGCATGGCATTTTACCCTACCAAGGTCCCTCCCTAAAACCCACTGTCCCAGGGTCCACCCTGAAATCTCCAGGTGTTCCCAAACCTGGAATTGGCAACCCTAATAATGTCTGGTTTGGTGACAGATTGTACCCTCAGATTAACAGCACTGCCATTGGTACATGACTGCCCCTTAGTAAGTGAACATAACATGGCTAACTTAGAGCAATGCTTCCTCAGCAACTTCTCAGCAATTGTTCCCACACTCCTCTCCTCTCCTTGAGATTTATTGAGGTCATTTGCACTATCTGGACACCTGGGAAGCAATCTCTTGAGAAATTCCACCAGGACGTCAACAGCTTTTATTTCAGAGCTGATCTTGTATCAAAATAAATATTTGATTTGATTTGAACAGATTTTACCCCACCATCAACCTGGGCCTGCAACAGTGACATCAGTCACACAACAAGTCCATTTTCTGGATACTAATGTACAGCTACATGATAGCATCATCCTATTTGGGAAACAATGATTGCTACACATGTGTGCTTGCTTTCAATTACCACCCTAAGCACACCACCCATTCACTAAAGCCAAGGCTTACATTAAAACTCCATTTGCTATAATTCCTCGGACTTTAAATCTAGGCATTTTTAGGATTATAATATCCAACCAATGAAGTGAGGAAACAGATTGACAAGATTAGTCTGGTACTCAACAGTTTTCTGCTCGTACCAGTCTATCCTGCTCACACCAGTCCAATGCATCATCAATGATCTGCAACTCATCTTACATAATGATATGGGCCCTGAAAGGCAGGACTTTCCTTGCCTTTTACCAGCAACAGTGAGCCACTTGACAGAGGCAGAAACCCAGGGACCAGACCCTGCAACACATCCAAATGTCAACTGTTCCCATATCCGTTCAGCCACTATTACAGGACCTACCAAAAAGCATCACTCATGCCATCTGGAGCCAATCTACTTGCTCATCCTTCCATGTTACATACGCCATCATGGGTCACCATGCTCACCGCCTAAAACAAACAAGTCAGTCACTACACCAAAGAATAAATGGACACAAATCTGACGTAAAAAGTGGCAGTATCAGAAACCAGTTGAAGAACACTTCAATCTCCCAAGACACTGATCTAAAAGTCATAGTTCCCCACCAAAAATACATCAAAGGAAGACTGCAGCATTATCACCAATTACTGCTATTGTGAATGGTCTTTATACTTGTCTTGATTACTTATGAATTATACATAATTATATCTCACCCGGTACTTCCTTCATTTCACGGCCCTTTGACCCTGCTGTTTACATATTTTTTCTTCATAACCACCTATATATCTGCCAATTGAGGACACACCTCATGCATCTGACAAAATAGATTCTAGTTCATGAAAATGTATGCTAAAATAAAAACTGGTTAGCTTTCAAGGTGCCAACAGATTGTTTTCAAAACCAAA
Source organism: Euleptes europaea (assembly GCF_029931775.1). Taxonomy (NCBI): domain Eukaryota; kingdom Metazoa; phylum Chordata; class Lepidosauria; order Squamata; family Sphaerodactylidae; genus Euleptes; species Euleptes europaea. Next base: position 25,925,072 of record NC_079318.1, read on the forward strand.
GTTGATTTTGAACAAGGACCTCTCTAAAATCCTAGTCCAGTTGATTGTTTCTTGTTCCATTTACATTAAAAGTCTTTTTAAAATCTGAACTTCTGTAAAATACTCATTTATTATCTAAGGTTTTCGTTATTATTTTTCAATTTGTTTAAAAATGAACATAAAAAACAGCAGTATTTTTTGTAGTGGCATAATGAGCCAAACATATGTTAATATAGCCATTACAGTAAGATATACAATACATCAAAATGTAATCATGCCTAGGAAAGAGAAACAAGATGAAATGCGATTAATTGTAAGTGATAAAAAAAGAATTTGCATAGACAAGCATCACCTACATGCAAAAGGATAGAACATCTTTGTGGAATCAATGAGGTCTGAGAACACCTGCTGTGTTTGATTGAGGGACTGCCAGCATCCTGCTCTCCTCTGCAATTTCCCCTTCTTCACATTTACATATCAGGTTCATTTTATTAGGTGATTTGTTAAACGTCTGGGGCGTGAAGTCTTTCCTTTTGTCTCTCTGCAAATGTCAATAATATTAATGTCTCAAGCAAATGTTTGGAATATCTTTGAGTTGGGCCTGTAGCCCTCTCTTTCGCTGAGCGTTAGAAAAGAGCAAGAGTCCAGTAGCACCTTAAAGACTAACAACGTTTCTTGCATGGTATGAGCTTTCATACTCTGCCAGAAACTGAATTAGTTTTTAAGGTGCTACAGGACTCTTGCTCTTTTCTGCTGCTACAGGAAGACTACCATGGCTACCCATCGTGAGCTTTCTTTGTGGAATCTTGGAGGAATTAATGGCTCTTTTTTGTAGCTAACTTCTGGTAGCTGGATGGGACACTGTGTTTGGATTTTACTTGGTTTGGGGTGTTTTGTTGTTGTTACATATAAGTTTTAAAAGGGTTTGGAGAGGGGAATGACAAGATTATGCTGAGTTTGACAGCAGATTGCAACTTAAAATATTTTAACATTAATAAGTGGGAAAGTGGAAAATACGAAAGAGGAAATGAAAACATTAAATATTGGAATATTAAGGACTAAGTGAGGTTAGGTGGAAAAACGGGATTTGTTGTGTGAGTACTTTGCAAGGAAAATTCAGGTGGAGAAAGAGAAGTTGTTTCAGTTATCCTTGGGAAAGAGGAGGAAGAAGAGTAAGAATTTTGTGCACTAAGTTGAGAGAATGATAAGTTGAGAGGATGATAATGGTTAGACTGGATACATAACCAACAAGCACAGTTATAATTCAAGTGTACAACAGTGCTTGCGAATGCTATGGTTGTGGTGGCCATGTTTTCTTCCTGCCAGGCAAAGGAGTACTTGGTCAAAGGGACTCAAATCTCCAACTGTAAAGCTCCCTGGTGACTTTGCTCAGTCCATTGGAGGGGCTTTGTTCCCTCTCTTGTAGTATTCCACGTATGGGCAGCAGCACCCCAATGTTAAGAATATGTGGGTGGCTTTTCCCCATCTGTCTGTCATGGGTGCATCAGTGGCACACCACTCCATGTCTGGTGGGTGCCCGTGGGGTTTTCCACCTTTGGTATAAAAATAATTAACAATTGCCCCAACACCAGGTTTGATTTTATTAGACAAAGCCTTTTGACGGGAGTTGCAGCTCAGATGATAAGAAAAGAGAATACCAAGGTAAGCAAACTCCTTAACCTGATCAACCTGGCAGTTACAGTGGGAAGAGCGGGTTGTTTTGGTGTCCAGCAGTGTGATCCTGAAGAGACTTACACCCTTGAAATATGATGATTTCAACAGATTCAGAAGAACGTATTTCTGCTTAGGGCTACTCTGGAAGTAATGTGGTTGTGCTTGGAGGAATATGTGTGGGACAGGTGACATGTCATTACTTCTTTTCCTTTATTTCCCTGGCAAAAGGGCTAAATGTTTCACCAGACCTATCACGTGGGGTGGGTTGAGTTCCTATCTGCAGGGATCCTTGGGGACTGGGCCTGAGAGGATTTCACATACTAAGTCCCATTCCTCCTCTGGCACACAATGGCCCCCATTTCTGGCTCCTACACTGGTGCAGCTGTCCCAGTTTTCATTCTTGGCAAAAGCACTGAATGTTTCACCAGGCCTATATGTGTGTGTGTGTGTGTGTGTGTGTGTGTGTGTGTGTGTGTGTGTGTGCGGGTGGGTGAGTTCCTATCTGCAGAGAGCCCTGCGGACTGATAGGTCTAAAAAGCTCCTGCTGTGTGAGAAAATAAGCCTTTGTGGCTAGGTCTATTTAAGGAACTTCAGAGAAAGAAGAACTGTACCTATCTGAAACCATTATGCTTATGAACTTTACTGAAACCATTACACTGTTCTACTTGTAAATAAACTCTGTTTATGTTTAAGAGAAAACAACTGTTTATTTAGAGCAGGGGTGGGGAACCTTTTTTCTGCCAAGGGCCATTTGGATATTTATCACATCATTCGCGGACCATTCAAAATTATCAACTTAAAAAATAGCCTGCTATATTTGGTCAGATATTAAGCCAAGAGGCACAACCGGAGACGGTTCCGAGCGTCTGCCACGTAGAGCGACTCACTTTTGAGCGAATTGCCAGTCTTAGATCCTTCTGAGCTAGAGATCTGCCAGGACCCACGAAGGGCCAGATGAAATGATTTCGTGGGCCTTATACGGCCCCCGGGCCTGACGTTCCCCACCCCTGATTTAGAGTGAAGGATTTCCTTTTACCTCAGAGCCACTCCCATGCGCTGACCATTCTGTCATTCTATCAGATATACTAAGCCATCTGGTTCTTTGGGTTCACCTAAGAATTCTAAGTCAATTCTAAGTCACACCTTTGGCGGCAGTGAAAATAAGCAGAAAAAGCTAAGGAAGGGAAGGAGATAGCATAACACACATCACCTCCGAACACCACAGAGAGGTGCCTTTACAGGTGTTACATATAAGGGGACTCAGAAAAAAGCAAGTCTTACAACCATGATTGACTGATGATGTAGCAGTGAAGGTGGTTATTGAAGGGAACATAATAAATACAATGGCATTGATTTTTCAGAACTGTGGCCTAAAAATAAATGAAAATAAAACAAGGCATTACTGACAAGTTTTTTTTTTTTTAAAGCCAGCCCTGTTGCAGTTTGTGAGTGTGTATAAATGGGAAGCAGATTGAACAACTACAAGAATTTAAATAGCCAGGAAGCAAGTTAACATAAGATGGAGGATCTAGAGCCAAACATTAAAAGCAGAATAAGTATGGCAAACAGACACTTTTATAAGAAGAAACACTTGCTGACAGGAGGAATGAGAGACATATAAAACACACACATATGGAGCACATCTCTGTATGGATGTGGAATATGGAAAATAATTGAAAACAGAAGAGAGGAAACTGGAAATGTGGTGTGGTCTTAAAGAAAAATATGTAATATGAGTTGGATAAAAAGAAAGACCAATTAAAAATGTTGGGTAGTACAGGAAAAAAACAAGGATTGATGCAAACTGTAAAGAAGGAGCTATGAATATGATAAGGCATCTACAAACATGGGAAAGTAATCCAAGACATAGTTCAAGCACAACTAGAAGGAAGAGGAAGGACTAGCTACAATTACATAAAGCAAATTCTAGAATGGCTTAGGATGGCAACAAAGCCCCTCGGCTGGAGATATGCTAATGTAACCCACGTTGGAATTGGGCCATGCTGGGTTGATTTCTCTGTAAACTCACTGCTGCCACAGCTGCACCAGTGTGGGAGCCAGAAATGGGGGTGGGGGTGCCAGTGGTGTTCCAGGGGAGGAATAGGACTTAGTATTCTAAATTCTCCCACCCCCAATATTGGCAAAAGAGGTGGTGCAAGTCAAAACACTCCCATTTAACTCAATAGGAAAATGTTTCCCACCTGCCTACAGAGCCATGGTGCAAAGACCAGCAGAAGAAAAACTGGGGGAGATGAGGTGGATGCACTCAAGGTCTGCGGGTGCACAATTTCACTTCTTGCAAAAACTGGAAGTGATGTCATGACGTCCTGGGGGCCAACACTAAGATTTGCCCACAAAAATTCTAGAACATCTCCCCTTGACATCATGTCATCATTTATATATTTTTTCTGGAAGTAATGATGCATGCTGGTATATCCCTGGCCCTGGTCCCAAATCCTCCTAGCTGAGCCTACAATATCACCAAAAACTGTAGTGACCAGTATCTATCTAGCTAGTCTGCTGTCGGGTGTTCGCTTCTGTTCTTCTAGGCTGGCTCCTGCAGCTTTGCAAGCCGCTTAACAGGCAATAGTTTGACCACCACCTCCCCATTCCATTGAGGGTGCTGGGTCGCCTTTGTTTTTTTGACCTGTTTTATGTGTGGGGTGGAGCATTGTGACACCACAGAGCCATGCAGGCTTCAGTGTGCATTGGTTGGCCCCCTCCACATATAGCCAACATGTGGTGTTATTGGCATGCTGCTATGTGATTGGTGGGTATCGGTGGTGTCAATATGGACTCCGGTGCTCTTATTTTCTTGGGATTCGTTATTCTTTCAAATGTTTTTATCTGCTGATAGGATAGCAGTTTGTTACACTGGTACCATGCTGGTGTAAGCAGTATGTCCAAAGGCAAGAAAGGGTGGAAACATATGTAAAATACTTGTCCAAGACAGACAAGAATGGAAAGCTCAAATACCAGTGTACAGAATCTTAAGAGAATACAGTATTCCCTTTAAGTTACAGTGTATTTATCCTTTTATGTATCTAAGTTGCACATTTGGGGTAACAAGGACATTTCTTAATATTTTTGTTGCATGTTCAGTTCAGTTTGAGGCTGCTTTCTTAGAATGAACTTGGATGTAACTTTCTTAATAACAGGTTATTCATGGACAGTGCGAACGTATTGTCACAACTTGTTTTGCACAGTCAAACAGATAACAGTGCAATCCTAAACAGAAGTAAACCCTCTAAGTGTATTGAAGTCAATGATCTCAGAAGTATGTAACTCTGTTTAGGATTGCACTGTCAGTCATGGAAACTATAGTATCAGGGTTTTTTCCAGTCATTTCAGGACATTGTTTTTTAAGAGTTCACTCTAGAAATGAAGAATGTATATATAGTTTCAGGGCAGTAAAGGTGCATTCAAACCATCTCTGCCATGCTTAAAATATTACATCAGTCATCACTTTTAAGGAACCTGATGACTCGCGTGATAGACAGAGATAATCTATAGATGCAGGCTTTCACAAAATCAAATACCTCCAACAAATGAATTGGCTTTGTGTGGATGAGTGAGCACTGTTTACACAAATGGTTGCCTTATGGAGATAATCAATTCACTATTTCTAGCAATGGTGAAAGATGTTTACACTGACATGGTAGAAGTCTGCCTTCTTGGGGGCAGAAGTCTAGGGAGAGTCCCTACTCTCCACATGCAAGTTCAGAAAGAAGATTTCTCTGGAAGTGGTTTGATATCAGTAGCAAGACACAGATGCCTTGTTTTGTTAGGAAAGGGAGCAGAAAATCTTCATAAAATCTGTATAATTTCTCAAATCTTATGGAGTGATAAGTTAAAACTTTCCACCCTTTCCTTTATACAAGTAAGATATAAAAGATAAGGAGTCAACAGTTAGCAGAATCTGTGCAATGTTTGGAGAAAGTTCCTAGGGAAAGAACACTAATAAACTAGAAATGTTTCTGTAGAAAAGAGCAAGAGTCCAGTAGCACCTTAAAGACTAACAAAATTTCTGGCAGGGTATGAGCTTTCGTGAGTCACAGCTCACTTCTCTTGCTCTTTTCTACTGCTACAGACAAACACGGCTATCCATCGTGATCTATAAATGTTTTATGATTGAACTGGTCTTTTAGGATCTTGCCAATGAAATGTTATGATGTTAACGACAACAATACAGCTAGGACACATTATTGGAGGAATATTACTTGCTGTATGGCCCAGGATAGCCTGATCTTGTCAGAGCTTGGAAGGTAAGCAGGGTCAGCCCTGGTTAGTACTTGGATGGGAGAGCAGCAAGGAAGTCCAGGGATGCTACACAAAGGCAGGCAATGGCAAACCACCTCTGATCATCTCTTGCCTTGATAACCCTAAGGGGTCACCAGAAGTTGGCTGCAACTTGGTGGCACTTTCTACCATCATTACTTGCTGTTCATGTGATGTATATAGAAGAATAAGTTTTTAACTTTGTAGGAGAACCCATGTTATGAGGTAAACATGGGATTTCTGGCCCCAAGTTTGCTTTGCCTTGTAACAATAGCATAGTGAGTAAGAGGGATTTACAGAACAGAATTTGGAATGGGACTGCTTCATTCTTCCCATTCCTCCACCTCTGGTATCTCCCAGACTAGAAAGAAAACTCAAGAGAGGATGGGAAAGGGATTGTGGGGTAGAATCAGTGGGCAGGATAAGGATGTCCTCTTCAGCTTGCCAGTTCTCATAACCCTCCTTTAACTGGCAAACATATGCTTGGCACAAAAATTGTTTTGGCCAGGTAGTATGCAGTTCTGACCTTTAAAATGAGCACAATATCATTTTAAAATGGGTAAGTTTTGTGTGAGTCTCTTAGCAATGATACTACCTGTGAATAATCTTTTACTTGTGCCTGCCTACTTTATCAGCTTAGATCCATGCAGGTAGAAGTCCTCTGTAAGTCTGGATTTAAGATGTTCTAAGACAGCATTTTCAGCCCTCATATGAGCATTTTACACGTGTGTCTTCATCATTTGATGACTGCTACATCAAGTGACTTGCATATATGAATTATAGCTCAGACCTTACATTATTGAACTTCCATATCACCTCTCTTCATTCAAACAAAATGCATTTCGGCTGCAAATATGAATCAGCCTACAGTTAACCGCCATCTGAAAATAAGGATGCTTGAACACCTGCCAGTTTGACTCACCATCTGTTCACCAGTCACGAACAAGGAGATGATTCTCCATTGATCAGTTTGCTACTTGCAGAAAGTTTGATTCTGTTTGTCGGGTTACTTTTCAAGTATTCAAACAGTACCACATAGTACAGAGAAATCAGCAGTGTTTCATGCAAGAACATTGACAAATCCTGTCTTGCTTTTCCCTCTCCCCCCTTCCCAAACAGAGTTGTTGTGGTTACATGGCACTCGGTAACCAATGGCATAAATAACCAGTGACCACATCAATGAATCAGCCAGCAATTTAAAGCATACATTTTTAAAGTCTTACCATTTGGTGTTTGTATAAGTCCATGTGATTGATATTATTAGGGTTGCCAGATCTCTCTTCGCCACCAGCGGGAGGTTTTTTGGGTGGAGCCTGAGGAGGGCGGGGTTTGGGGAGGGGAGGGACTTCAGTGCCGTAGACTCCAATTGCCAAGGCGGCCATTTTCTCCAGGTGAACTGATCTTTATTGGCTGGAGATCAGTTGTAATAGCAGAAGATCTCCAGCTATTACCTGGAGGTTAACAAACAAAGCAAGCACTGATGAGATTCAAAAATATGTATATTCAATAGAACAAAACAATGTTAATTATACATAGGAAAGAAAAATTCCAAACTGGTAAAGTCACAAAGATATCCTTATGTGATACAAGAAAACCAAGCCGGGGAAGAGAGTTATCCCGACAAGATACCTCGCTCCTTGCTGCAGCTTATCCTGGGATAAGTAGGTTTACAGCCTTTTTGTGAAATTCGGTAATAATTAGCCTACAACAACTTAATCCCTTCCCGAACATATATTTGGTTTAAATCCGCTGGAACATCTTTCCGGGACTTTGTTACACCCGCTTCGCAGCTGTGGCAAGGAATGAGGTATCTTGCCAGGACAACTCTTTTTCCCGGCTTGGTTTTCTAATATCACATAAGGATATCTTTGTGGCTTTACCAGTTTGGAATTTTTCTTTCCTATGTATAATTAACATTGTTTTCAGTGGGTAGCCGTGTTAGTCTGTCTGCAGTAGTAGAAAAGAGCAAGAGTCCAGTAGCACCTTAAAGACTAACAAAAATATTTTCTGGCAGGGTATGAGCTTTCGTGAGCCACAGCTCACTTCTTCAGAAGGTATCTGAAGAAGTGAGCTGTGGCTCACAAAAGCTCATACCCTGCCAGAAAATATTTTTGTTAGTCTTTAAGGTGCTACTGGACTCTTGCTCTTTTCTAACATTGTTTTGTTCTATTGAATATACATATTTTTGAATGTCATCAGTGCTTGTTTTGTTTGTTAAATTACCTGGAGGTTGGCAACCCTAGGTATTATTCATGCCCCCTCACATCAATGACCTGATCCAGTTGTCCATGACTCTGGATAGTACCAATCTCACCTACTATGCAAAGAAATGAAACTCCACCACCACACAGCTACTGCGCAGGTTCAACAACAACTTTCCCCACACCTGTTTACAGTGGTCAACAGACAGACAAACAGACTGGACCTTTGGGTCACAAGTGGTTGCAAACACTTGTTGAACAGAGTATTGAATGTGCTTGCCCTGAAACTTGCAGCATCTTTACCTGAAAATGCTTTTAGAATCCATGGGGTTGCCAGGTCCCTCTTCACCACCGACGGGAGGTTTTTGGGGCAGGGCCTGAGGTGGGCGGGGTTTGGGGAGGGACTTCAATACCATAGAGTCCAATTGCCAAAGCAGCCATTTTCTCCAGGTGAACTGATCTCTATCGGCTGGAGATCAGTGGTAGTAGCAGGAGATCTCCAGCTAGTACCTGGAGGTTGGCAACCCTAAGAATCCACCATGTTTGTTCTCTCTGCCCAACTATACAATGAGCATTTCCCAGTACTGACACAGTGGAACTAACTTTATAGTGCATTTTCCCTGTGGAAAAGCAGAATAATTACAGTAAAAAGAAACTCTAGGAGAAATACATAATCATGCTGTACAATCGAGGTATTTTTCTTTATTTCCAGAGGTATTTAAAGATAGCTTGCATGATAGTTGGTGGGAAACTAACAGAACAATAGGAAGCAATGGGGTATCCTTTTGATATCTGTGGAAATCGATGCTGAAGTTGTCCCTCAGTCTTCACGTTCCAATAATTCAAATTCATTACCGCCTTCTGAGACCATTTTGATGTCAGCCCTCTTCACATTTTGTGTGGGCATATTGAATGTGTGGAGGGGAGGAACAGGATTACAACAGGAGGCCTAGCCTTCTTCTCTGCATATTCAGCAGTCCTTGTATGGAGACCGGGCACTTCCCATTCTTTCTTCTATGCATTCAACATACCCATACTGGTTGTGTTAACGGGTATATTGTTAAAGCTTTTCCAGTGGTATGTTGCCTCCAAGAGTACCACCAGAGACCTAACAGTTGTGCCATTGTTTTCTTAGCTACGTGGGCATATTGTTTTGGATCTAAAGGTGAAACACGTATGGGCAGAGAGCATTTCTTCTTATGCAAGCAGGGCTCTGTGATTTTGTCACATTTCCTGCCCACTGTGCTACATCCCACATGAACCTTGAGATTCCCCTGAGCCCTCAAGAGAGGCTTTTTTGGGTGGCATGGGGAGCCTCAGAAGATCTGTCCTGCGAGCCACTCATGGTTCCTTGGTTTCCTTACGTTTCACAGATGAGGTTGAAGAAAGACACTTTTGTTTATCCATTTGTTAATAATAGCTGATGACCCGTGCTAGATTCCAACCCACCAATTACTCTTCAACAGGCTTAATTTGAACCAGAGTTCAGCCTCAGAACCTTTGAACTCAAAGCCAGGGCCTGTTTTCAGTCTCAGAAACTCACCCTGCCCTAGCGCATGAGAAATAATAAAACACAGAGTATATTTCCATAGAGTGCACTACCACAGCCTATCCCCAAACATCTGGGATTAGGAGTGAGGGTTTGCAGGTCAAATGACAACCTCCAAGCAGACTTAAGGTCTGAAATCTCTCTTTTTAGAAATTGATTATCCATTTGAAATTGGGTGGAAAGGAATTTTGTTTGGCAACGTTCAACTGAGGAGCTAATAGTATGGACTAATTTTTGTGACGATTTCTGAGATTCTCTTTGATGTTGAGGTCCTAGAAGATCTTTCATATTAGAATGCATGCAAGCTGGAATTTCTTTAACACATGGCTTGCTGCTTGAGTGCCAAACCAAATGTTTGGGAGCATTTCCTACTGGAAAAGAGAGAAGACTCTGGGCTAGGGCTGTCGATTAGGTTCGTCCCGAACCGAAAAACAGCCGAATTTTCCCCGATTCGGCGGTTTCTAGTTCTTATGGAACCAAATTAAAAAAAGGTGGGAAAACAACGAGCCAAATTCAGCTAGTCCGGGGTGATCGCCGAATAAATTTGGCAAATTCGGGGGCTCCAAATCAGCAGCATAACCATAAAGGCATTAAAAACATATCCGCGCATTTCCGCGGCTCTGGTGGGGGCATTTTTTGAGGTAGAGGCCTTAAACCTTCAGAGTAGCTTGAGGTGACCCTTCTTGCAAGAACCCCCTTCTTTGTATAATTGGGTTTCTGTGTGATTTGGGTTGAACTGTAAGGTACACAGAAGTGTCTGTTTGGATACAACCCCCCTGGAGGTTAGCAACCCTAGACAAGGCTGAGAAAGGAAAGGAAAAAAGACACAGCTGCTGAATCTCCTGATCAACTAACAATTTTGAGGGAGAAAAATCAATCTTTGGCTGCAAAATGGAAACTCTACTTGCTAGGACTGAACACACACAATTAATATGGCTGACCCCTCCCACAGAAAGGCTCGGTGTACACATATCCTGGAGATGTGACATGTTTATTCTTTAGTTGTCATGTTAGCATTCTAACTTTCCCTTCAAGCAATCAGTGCTGCACACAATTATTGTTTTCTTTCTTTTCTTTTCTTTTACCTCAAAACAAGCCCAAGAAGTAGATAAGGCTGACAGAGTTACTTGCCCTGGGCCACCCAGTCAGCTTTATAACTTGGCAGGAATGGACTTTTGTCCCTACAGATGAGTTTTTGGGTCTCTATAAATAGAGCACGCAGGCATACACAAACCCCAAAGAGTAGTTTTTAATATCTTGTCTGTAATCTAGTGGGCTCTGTGAGCAAGCTTAAGATTTTCATTTGCTTGATTGCCTAACAGATAGCTTCTTCCTTCTGGTATTACAGCGGATAACAAAACCTTGGTTTTTTTACCTTCTTTGGTCATAACCACTCCTTGGAGTTGCAGTTGCTTAGGGCAGTGTTATTGTTTGTATATGTTGGTCTATACCCAGGGTTCTCCAAGCAGGAAGTGTGGATGGTTGCTAGGGAAGGCATGAACTCCACAGCGACCCTCTCCCCACCCCAAACTTCATTTTGCATATCATCTTGATTAACCCAGCAGCAGGCAGGGTTCTGAGCTTCTCCCACTGTCCTGGTGGCCCCCACATTGCTGGCAGGGGTCAATGGAGCACCCCCCCTCGTTTTGCTGATTTTAAAACAACTTTCTTCACACTCGTTCCCATGCCTGTACCTGAGAATCCTAAAGCCAAAATATAGATTCACATGTGCCTGCACATTTCTCTGTTTGGTCATTCCAACAGGTTTGGCAGGTTATTTGCCGTCCAAAAACATTAAAAAATTCAAACAATGCCAAAGGAGCCAGACATCGCCACCAGTCAGTTAACCCAACGTCCTTCCAGAGCAAATCCCCCCGCGCTTTTCTCCAAAAGACCAAAGAGATGGAACTAAACCTCAGTTCGCATGGGAGGGAGTTCCAGAGTGTGGGTGGGGGTAGAAGGAATCCCAGTCCCATCAATCTTACCTCAGACTAGGCAGGTTCTTGATCTCAGGATCTGGGCAGGGTGAGACAATCTGACCTTTAGGTACTGTGGACCCAAACTGTTTATGGCTTTAAATCACAAAATCACACAAGGTTGGAAAAGAGCACAAGGGCCATTGAGCCCAACCCCCTGCCATGCAGGATCCCACAATCAAAGCACTCTCGACAGATGGTCATCCAACCTCTGCTTAAAGACCTCCAAAGAAGGGGACTCCACCACCCTCCGAGGCAGCGCATTCCACCGTCGAACAGCCCTCACCGTCAGAAAGTTCTTCCTAATGTTTAGGTGGAATCGCTTTTCTCTTAGTTTAAATCCATTACTCCGTGTCTGACAGCACATTCCTGAAAGGAATGCCTGTGCCGGGCTTAGGAGGCAACCCAGTGGCGTTGCCTCCTAAGGAGGTTTCGGCACCTGCGAAACCTCTACCCCGCACAAAAAAACCGTGCAACCCTCATAGGGTTGTACAGGAGATATGCCAGCAAAAAGCTGGCGTATCTCAAGAAAATAAAAAAGGAGTGTTCCCGAGCCGAAATGGCGCCCCCCTGGCTGGCGCCGGAACGCCCCGGGAACACCTCCCGGGGAGCCGTCATGCCTCCCGGCTCGCCTCCGCAGCCTGTGCCGGTGGCCGGAGGCTGGTGGGAGGCTGCGGCAGCATCCGGCCCCAGTGCTGCCGCAGCGGCAACCAGGGACTGGCGCCCCGGCCTGCACGCCGGCGCTGGGGCCACTCACGCCGGCATACGCCTTCTGGGTGCCAGTGGTGTGGGCCCCTGTACCGGCAGAGGCCAGCGTTGGCCTCCTAAGGCCTTTTGGCCCAAATTTCAGGAATGGGCTGTTAGTCTCTGAAGCAACAGAGAACAAGCTTGTTCCCTCATTAACATGGCATCCCTTCAAATATTTAAACATGGCTATCATGTCACCCCTCAACCTTCTCTTCTCCAGACTAAACAAACCCAGCTCCTTAAGTCTCTCCTCATAGGGCATGGATTCCAGACCTTTGACCATTCTGGTCACCCTCCTCTGGACACGTTCCAGCCCCAGCCCCTTAAAGTGGGCCCAGAAGCAAAGCAGAAGCCAATTTATCTCTAACCAAACCCATTTCATCTTTTCAAAAGGGTAGAACCATCTGTTGTAGCAAAATAAAACAGAAATCGGGCCACACCTTCAAGACTAGCCAAGTTTACTGCAGCATAGGCTTTCATGAATTATGCATGGTTTGGAGAGAGTGGACAGGGAGACGTTTTTCTCCCTCTCCCATAATACTAGAACACGGGGTCATCTGCTAAAGCTGGAGGGTGAGAGATTCAAAACAGATAAAAGGATGTATTTCTTCACACAACGCATAGTTAAATTGTGGAACTCCCTGCCCCAGGATGTGGTGATGGCTGCCAGCTTGGAGGGCTTTAAGAGGGGACTGGACATATTCATGGAGGAGAGGGGTATTCATGGCTGTTAGTTAGAATGGATATTAGTCATGCTGCATACCTATTCTCTCTAGTATCAGAGGAGCATGCCTATTATTTTGGGTGCGGTAGAACACAGGCAGGATGGTGCTGCTGCAGTTGTCTTGTTTGTGGCTTCCTAGAGGCACCCGGTTGGCCACTGTGTGAACAGACTGCTGGACTTGATGGGCCTTGGTCTGATCCAGCAGGGCCTTTCTTATGTTCTTATGTTATTATGAGTCAAACCTCACTTCTTCAGATGCATCAATTTTATCTGTTTATTATAATGGATTCCAGTATACACTCTAGCAGCTGTGTTCTGAACTTGAAGTTTCAAATCCATCTTCAAGGGCAGTCCCATTTACAGCACAGTGCAAGAGTCTATTCTGGATGTTTCTAAGGCATGTGCGATTATTATCAGAATTTATTTCTGAGTTAACTGATGACCTTTCCTATAGATTTGATGTTCACCTATACAGACTTCTTTTTTTTAAAGAGATAAGAAAATGTGTTTTCTTACACTGACTTTAAATTATTTTAGTCACATTGTAATGCAATTACACCTTTTAATGTCCTTTCATTGATTCCTCATTTATCTTATCTGATTTTGTACAAGCAGACTGATTATGAAGTTAAGTAGAAAGATGGATGTAAGGGACAAGTTCAGCTGTGAAATATTGAATGCACTGGAATGTAATTACATTTCAGTGTTGCACTTGAGCTATTTTAATGTAAAATGCGATTAGCAAACTCAAGAATTTTTAGAATTAATAATGTCCACTACTATAATTATAAACCTAAAGGTGGAATTGAAATATAGCCACAGAGGTAGGGTATATGAGACATGATCAAAATTAACATTTGGTATTGCATCTGAGGAAACTAGCTAATTATCATACCATCATTTATCCTAGGAAAATTAAAGAATCACTAACTTGGAAATTGTGGAAATTATAGGTATAGGTTTGATTGAAAACTTGGAGCCGTCATCATTTTATATGTTAAATTCTATTACTGAGTTGTAATTTTAAATTCATCACCGAAATAAGACACAAAATGAAACATTTCAAAGTTTGGATGAACAGAAATTCTATTTTTAGAGCCATTTATTTTGAAAATGAAAAACTAGTTAGATTTCTCAGTATCAGACAAGTAGTTTCTGCTGAGTGAACGTATTTGCTTGTTGCAGTGATGTTTACTTCTAAGACCCAATTTAAACTTATTTATTGTCACTGTCCTTTAGTGTTACTCCTCTGAAGATGCCTGCCACAGCTGCTGGCGAAACGTCAGGAAAGAAAATACCAAGACCACGGTCACACAGCCCGGATAACCTACAAGAACCAATAAACTTATTTATGTTGCACATTTTAAATCCCACCTTTTCTTAGAATTTCAGAATATCAATTTCCCCTTTTCCATTGAATCCTCACAACAACCCAGTGAAGTAGGTTAGGCTGAGAAAGAATGACTGGCCCAAGGTAACCGAGGAAGCTTTATGGGAGGATTTAAACCTGACTCTCCCATATCCTTATCTGGGTACTCTATGTGGCTGTCAGCATGAGAGTGACTCTGGTGAAGGAACATACCTTACCCATGGAACATTATACATGCTCAGTGTCTCATTTAAACTGAGTTGCTGCCCTGCAAAGTTATCCAATCCAAATGAATCTCATGCAACTATAATTGAAACAGCAATCCAACTTGCAGGGGGCTTGCTAAGTGGAGGGGGTGATGCATTTTTCCAGTAAGAACAGGTCCCAGTTTGCATGATGGGCATATGCAGTGTTCCCTACAACAGAAGTGCTTCATTCAAGAAAGACGTCAGGATTTCTTGGAACAAATGGCTGTTGTTTTTGCTGAATTATAAGCTGATCCTCTGGAAAAGGTCTTTCATTTCCCATGATTCTGAGTCCTGCAATTTTAGGATATTTCATGTGTTTGCTGCCTTTTGATCTGCTACTGAAGCTGCCTGAACTCGAGCCATCTGGACTTAGATAAAGTATATCAATACTATTATATATATATATTGTCCCTCCATTCCCCCAAGGAGCTGTGTGCAGCTCACATTGTCCTCCCCTTCTCTATAGAAACCAAATATTCCTAAGCTCTGGGCCAAAGTACAGATGTCTGGATTTGGTTTATGGTTTCATCCATCTCTTGTTGTTTAATGTCAACCATTCCATTAACAATCCCAATGGATTCAGTGATGCGCAATGTTTTCTTTCCATACTTAAATGACATGACACTCATAAATTTTCATCTTATTTAAAGCTGTTTATCATCCATATCTATTATGGAAAGTCATCAATTATGTAAAATGACTGAATATTTAAAGAGTCTCTGAAGTGTCTCTTTTTATGGATCTTATGCTGCCTTCTTCATGCTTTATTGACATGTAAGTTGTTGAAAACATTTTATTAAACGTCCTGTACAAACTACATGAACACAGAAATGGACAGGATGGTGTGGGGAGGTAACTGCAATACAGTCAACCCATCTTCGAAGATTTCTTGGATTAGTTATTAAAAATTTATGGGCATGTAGTTATGCGGGTATAGAGCTTTCATCAATAAGAAAGGTTTAAGAAAGGTGCAATGAAAGGAAAGGAGTGCATGAATGTGGTAGTGGATCTAATCAGTGGCTACTTTGTGAAAGCCAATACATATGACATTTTGAGTTATCTGTTGTCTTTCATTGGTCCTCACTTTTATGCATTTATGTATTTACTTTATTTACATCTCACTTTGGTCCTCCATGGGGATGAGGGCTGCCAAACCCCCATCAGGGAATCCCCTGCCCCCCACAGCTGGCCCATGGGGTGACTTATCAGTGGCCAGGGGAGGCCTAGGACGATGAAGCCTATGGTTTTTGCCTAAATACTGAAGCATCCCGTGTCTATGGCAACACAGTGACATCACTTCCAGTTCACGCGGAAGTAATGTCACCAGCCTAGGCCTCCCCCCCCACCATCAGTGTCCCCCTCCGCCCCCCACCGGTTGCCAGGAGGGACCTGGTAACACTATTGGGGATCCAAGCAACTTACATTGTTCTCCTCTCCATTTTATCATCACAACAACCCTGTGAGGTAGATTAGGCTGAGTGTGTGTGACTTGTCCAACGTCACCCAGCAAGCTTCCATGGCAGAGTGGGGATTCGAACCTGTGTCTCCCAGATCCTGGTCTGACACTCTAAACTACGACATCACACTGCATGGCAGGGGCTCAACAAATTGTGTGACTGCCGACATCACCTGCTGACATCACCTGCTGACATCACCTGCGTGGTGTAGTAGTTGAGAGCAGCAGCCTCTAAACTGGAGAACCGAGTTTGATCTACCACTCCTGCACATGAACCCTTCTGGATGACCTTGGGCTAGTCACAGTTCTCTCAGAACTCTCTCAGCCCCACCTACCTCACAAGATGCCTATTGTGGAGAGGGGAAGGGAATGTGATTGCAAGCTGCTTTGAGACTCCTTAAAAGTCTCAAAAGAGAAAAGCTTGCTCTGTTTCAGTATCATATTGTAATAACAGTTTGTAAAGAGCAGGTGAAAGACTGCATGATAAAGGGATGCAAAATTTTGAGGAGGGTTACAAATGAGTCAGTGGGACAATCTTTGGACTAAAGAAATTAAATTTACTGAATGTCAACTACTAAGAGAGAACTGGTATAAAATGTTTTTAGATGGTATATTACACTTAAAGATATAGCAAAAGCCAACAAAGACTTTAATGGGAAATGTCAGAACACAGATGCAACATTTTATCCTATGTGGTGGACATGTAAGAAAGCAAGAAAATATTGGATAATAATACATGATAAAATGCAAAAGATATTAAAAATCAAGTTTCTGCTGGATCCGAAAAGCATGTTATTAAATATTTTGCCAAGCAACATATCAAGAACATATAGTGCACTATTTAAATACATGGTGATGGCAGCAAGAGTAATATATGCAGCAAAATGGAAAGCAGAAAATATCTGGATTTAGATGAATGGATTAATAAATTAACTGAGGATGCAACTATGGCAAAATTGACATATTTTATACATAATTCAATTTCAGAATATAGAGAAAAACGGAATGCTTTTTTAAAAGAATTATGGCTAGAAATTTGGAATAGAACTGAATTGAGATAGAAGGAGAAAGATTTAGGTTAAATATGTTTAATAAACAAGTAATAAATGTGTTAACAGATATGGAATAATATGTGGAGAACAAAGTGTAATGTAATCCAAAGAAATTGGCAGTTGAATTTTAATTTTGAATGGCAAGCTCCATGTGTTATATTGTGTATGAGGTTTAATGTGTTTATATTTGTGATGTCCTGTTAAAAATTTTTAAAAATTATTGGGGGGGAAAGTAGAGAAAAGCGGGGTGTAAAAACCAATTCCTCTTCTTTTTCTTTTTGCATTCCGCTATAACCAAAGCATTTTGAGAAGTAGAAGCTGAGAAGTGAGTACTAAAACACAGTCTGTGCAGAGTTCAATTTGCATTGTCACCATCCAGCTACAGCTGTGCAGTTAAAAACCAGCCTAAATTGATGGGGAAACAAATCCCAGCTGTGTGCCCAACAGCATCACATGCATCCTAAGCCAATTCCATATGCCCTCCCCCTAGCACACAACTTATTCCTAAGTCAAAAGTACTCAAGAAGAATGTTGCAGTATGCAATTATCCCATCTCATCCCATTTCCAAAATGCCTAATCACAGCTGTCCACATAAAAATCTGTACTAATACCAAATAGGGTGTCCCATCTTCTGGAAGCATCATTCAGTTTTCTCAGTTGAGGTGGGGAATTATGGGCAAGGTAGAAAGTATATAATAGAAACTATTATATAATAGTCAAAATGACAGTGAGTGATCAAATGGGTTATAACAAAGAGCAATGTAACAAAAGAACAGACATGGCATTATAGGAGATATAATCTAACATAAATGTCTAGTGGGACCTCATGAATAAAAATGGGTATTAGGTACTAGGTAAAAAGCAGCAGGAGCCCCATGGCACAGAGTGGTAAGCTGCAGTACTGCAGTCCAAGCTCTGCTCACGACCTGAGTTCGATCCCAACGGAAGTTGGTTTCAGGTAGCCGGCTCAAGGTTGACTCAGCCTTCCATCCTTCCGAGGTCGGTCAAATGAGTACCCAGCTTGCTGGGGGTAAAGGGAAGATGACTGGGGAAGGCCCTGGCAAACCACCCCGTAAACAAAGTCTGCCTAGGAAATGTGGGAATGTGACATCACCCCATGGGTCAGGAATGACCTGATGCTTGCACAGGGGACCTTTACCTTTTTAAAAAGCAGTGCTGCCACCAGTCTGCAGTATATAGCAGTGCAGTCCTCTGCCTACTCAGTGAGTGACTTCCATGTAAAACCGCACATACAAGAACTGGGTTGCATGTCAGTGAGACACCATTGCAGTTTATCTGTAATTTTTGCATCTACTGTATAAAAGGATAACCTTATTCCCAATGCAGTCATCCTGATTCTACTTAATGAAGAGACTGTATTCATGATCACGAAATTTGGCTATTCTCTGGAGGATGAACAAGGGGAGTGTTGCCAAAAGTTACGTGGGAAATTTTCTGGTGGAGTGTCAACTTGCCACGGACTTATGGCGACCCTTCATGGGGTTTTCAGTTCAGTTTCCATCACCTTTATTGGCATGATACATGGGGTTTTCAAGGCAATGTATGGCCATTTCCACACTAAGTATTTGCAGCATTTAATGAAACATCATATGTACTGTATATGTGTCTGCACTGTTTTCCCTCTGTTTGGGATTGGAAATGTTTTGCAGTCATCTAATCTCCATGTTATCTGCAACCACTTATAACACGATGCTTCCATTTTCTCTGTTTCAAGGATGACTTCTGAGGTGCAGACATGAATGAGACACTGCTCATTTCCACAGTCCTGCATTGATCCCACCCAATGTATAGCCCTCTTCCCGTTCCCCATTCCCCCCTCCCCTCTCCTCCTGGCAGCGATTTTCCAAGCTTTTAAATTTTAAAAAAATCAATTCAGGCTACCAAAGGGACATTGGAGCATAAGAGTGTCTCCCCTCCACATTTAAGGAGGTGGTGAGAAAGCAAGTGAAGGGTTAATACTCAGGCTCAGGGTGTTAGGTTTCCAGATCAGCATTCAGAAGGGGCTGAGCCCCATCATTTACTTATATCTTGAGACACATCGTGAGCCGCTACTCCTTATCAAGAGGCATTTAATAAATAAATGCATGAAAAATGCTTCTTTAACCAACTGAGTTGCTTAGGACACAAAGCTGAGTTGTTTAGGACACAAACTAGGCATTCCTTCCAGGCCATCTCCTATTTTTTGTAACCAATATGCCCCTCCCACCACATATATCACAAATGCAACCTTCCTCTTTGTGGTTCTGCATGATAAAGAAATTGGTTATGCTACTGTACAATGGCTCATCTTTTCAAAAATGCAAGGGTATATATAACCATTTAAAAATCAAAACTATTAAGAAAAACTAAATTTTGCAACCAGACTTTATAAATCATGCATATTAAAGAAATGTGCCTATAGTTGCTTTATTTGCAAATATTGTTGGGGCAAAATGTTGCCCTCTGACTAATTGGTGTTTTAATTAATGGTTTTTGAAATATTGTTTTAGTATGTATATTTACAGTATTTTAATATGTTTGTGCAGTGGGGCTCACTTTGTAGGCTGCCTTGGGCCACCATTTAATGTTGGAAAAGGGTACGGTAAAGAAAATAGTAATAAAAATAACGAGCAAACTACATCTTATACACACTGATATGTCATAAAGCCCAGCAGAGGTTTCTTGCTCTGAAAAGCAGTTTTGAGCTTGAGTGGAAGAGTGGGTCAGGGAAAAGGGAATGTTTAACCCTTCCTCTGTCATTTTTTGTTTGTTTCCTATTTCAGAACCTTTCCAGCTGCTCCCCCTGCCAAGGGATTCTCAAGGTATGTTTGCAAAGGTAAATGCAAATCGGGAATACTGCAGGGTGGGGAAAGCAGCCAGCAGAGGAAGCATCACCTGCTTTCGCTTCATGCCGAAACTCCCGCTCACAAAAGCTCATGTTACAATAATTTAAAAAAAATCTTTACAGTGGCCCATGCCCTTGTTCTTTTAACAGGGGAAGTGTCCAGCATCCCCCTCCACTGCCAATTCTCCCCTTCAAATGGTAGCTGCCCAAGGTACTTGTCTTACCCAAGAAATGCCTCTGTCAGAGCACAAGTAATCTAAAATATTAAACTAACTAACAGCATTGCTGTAAGGTTTTTAAAAAAGCAGCAGGAGAAAAAGCAGTCCCGAAGTCAATCATTCTTTTAAAAAGAGGCATCTAAAATTATGTAAAAATTATGTTCTCTCTCCCTGCATTCTCAGCCTCACAGTTTCTTAGGTTTCACTAGGCATCGCCAACACACTTTCAAACTTCTCTTTCTAGCCTTGAGGGATAGCAACTTGTTATAAACAAAAAAGAAAAAAGAAAGAAAAGAAAGAAAACCCAGTAAGCCAAATTCTGTGCCCAGTATCAAATTCCATTCTTGTGTGGTGTGGTTTGAAATGCCTAACACCCTGCCCTGAGGAAACTGCTTTCATGTTAATGCTTACCACCTTGTTTTCTTATAGTTATTTAGCTGCAATTAATTATTTAATGATCTTAATTCTTTGAAAAGGGTCCTTTAATTATTAACCAGCAAACGCTGTCTAGAGTTGCCGTAGGCCGGCAGATTCACTCTTGTGCCCCATCCATCTCAGCTGTTTCGAAACAAATAAATTTGGGTGTTCTCGTTTCACTAGCCATGAGCGATTCATAAAATCCCAGACTGCTGCACACACAAAAAGCAGCAACCTCTGGATGATGTTAGACAATCCTGCTTCTAGTCTGTTATGAAACAGGGGTTTTGACATGCTACCAACATTTCACATGGCACTCTGGAAGCAGAGTCCTTGCTCCCCTGTAAAAAATGGAGCTTCTTGTTACATAAAACCTTTCCTGGCAACTCAGATTTATCGGAAGAAAAAAGAGAGGAATAAGACCCAACCTTAAAACGGAAGCTGGGTACCCAAGGTTGGGTAGAAAATATCTATCTATCTATCTATCTATCTATCTATCTATCTATCTATCTATCTATCTATCTATCTATCTATCTATCTATCTCCCCTCTGCAAGCACCGGGTCATTCCTGACCCATGGGGTGACATCTCATCCTGATGTTTCCTAGGCAGACTTTGTTTACGGGGTGGTTTGCCAGTGCTGTCCCCAGTCATCTTCGCTTTACACCCAGCAAGCTGGGTACTCATTTGACCGACCTCAGAAGGATGGAAGGCTGAGTCAACCTTGAGCCGGCTACCTGAAACCGACTTCTGTCGGGATCGAACTCAGGTCATGAGCAGAGCTTGGACTGCAGTACTGCAGCTTACCACTCTGCGCCACGGGGCTCATAAAAACTGCTCTACTAGGTTGATAACTGCACACATCGTATATGAGAGACATATACAAACCAGTATTACAACTAGAACCAATCTGACCAGATGTTTGAGTAATTGGTAATAGATTTTACAACCTATACACATGCCTGGTTTGATTTGAACTGTTTGTATATGTATGTATTCATTTATTTCTATAAACGTGTGCAGGCTTAACATGGGTTTTAACTGACCACTGATGAAGGCCCAATTGGCCGAAACGCGTTTGGTATGTAGTTACAGAAATCAATCCTAGGTAATGCCATTGTGCTATTTTAACGTTTTTAAATATGTTTAACCTTTACATAGCGCTTCCAATAAATTATATTTTCAGTATTTATATATATACATACATATATTTTCTTTCTACCCAATCTTGGGTACCCAACTCAGATTTATCACCACTAGCGCACATGCTCACGGAGGTGACGTGACTGTGGAAAAAGTCCACAGCCGGTCCACGGACCAAGCAGCTGTTTGCCCAAAGGACAACAAATGTAGAACAGCTCTCTGCCCTCAGAATAAAGGCAAACCGAGAGGCAAAACAATTCTGTTTTGTGTGGAGTGTTTCGTGTGCGGTGTTCTGCACATGTGTGCACAACAAGCCCTAGAAACAGATGCCAATGTGCTGAAAGAAATATGGTTGGAGAGGCACACATTACAGGGAGGAGGTTGTACGCATCCCTGGCCAGCAGGTTATTTCCAGTGCATAACATACCCCCTCTTCTGGCCTCTCCCTCTGTCTCTTATAGTGCTACGACAAAAGGAAGCAAACATCGCTGCTGAAAATATATGCCAAGGGAAACAAACGTGGAACAGAAAAAATAGTAGATCGGGGTGCTGCCAATAAAAAAAAAAAAATTGATTCCGGTTATAGATATATAAATACGTATGTATGAATATTTCAGTATGAATATCTTGTATTCCTTTTGTATCTATAGACAGAAGTAAGTGAAGATTTTTTTTTTCTAGAAAAGGGAGGAATTAATATTTATTGCCAGAAGAAAGCGCCCTGGCAGTCAGGGAAAAGCCTTGGGTGTTTTTTTCTCCCCCCACAGAGACCTATCATGCCTTGCAGGGAGCGAAATTCTCCTAAATAAAACTGTTTGATCAATATACTGCTTAAGTTCTGGAGGACTTTATGCATTTCTGTCTGTGGAGCCAGTTCTCTTCTGAGGTGATCTTTCACTCACGGCCATCTTTTTATTAGCAGAAGCACATCCCCCCTCCCCTCAATCGCACTCTTTCAAAATTATCTCACTAGAAGACAGGCAATCATTAAATTGCTTTTTTTAAAATTAAAAACTCTTTGGAAGCCCTAATTTTACCACAATCGTCCCCTAATGTTCAGAATGCCGATGGGGTGTCATATTGCGAGCGTGATTCACAAAAACGCCCTCAGCCTGTTCGTTCCTGCGTTCTGCAGCGATTTTCCATTGTTACAGAGCTGATGAAATCAAAATCCAAACCTAGCCAATAAATTTAAATACAAGGCAAAATAAGCATTGATTACATAAGGATGAATAAGGATTACTTCTGAGGCAAAATCAGGGCATCTTGAGTCACAGCATCAGTGTACCGATTTGGGGTGGGGGGGAAATGGCTGTGCTTTGTTTTCTCTTTGAAATTTGTAATGCCATTGTGAGATGCAGAAATCAAAAGAAAATGTTTCAGGAAGAAAGATCTGCAAATTCTGAAAGTACTGGGCAAATGAATTTTTGTAGGCACATTATCAAGCCCTAACTGGAAGGGAAGACACAAAAGTATACTGCACGAACAAAAAGAAAAATAGTGTGCTTGGCGTCGCAGAGAGGGTGTTTTCCTTCCTTCAGGCAATTAGCAGAAGATGCCAAAGAAGGATCGATTTAACCATGTACAGATCGTCACACAGGGTAGAGATGAAAGTCTGGAGGAAGGGAAAGAAATTGTCCTTTTGACATCCATGCATCGATTGGAACATGCACAGGGTCTTATGTGCATGTACCCAAATATGCATAGATTCTGCATACATGGAATTGTAAGCTCCATTTTGGCACAGTAAAGATTGCGCATCAAGAGCCTGTGCATGTAAAACATGTGCAAAAGGTCCAATCAGTGCTTGGAGAGCTGGAAGGCAAATTCTACCCTTTCCTTCCATGCTTTGATTTCTATCTTGTTTGACCATGTGCACACCATCTTTGTTTGTTGGCAAGCAAAGGTGAAACGATATGGGGAATTGAGACAGACTCATTTCTCTCTTCTGCACATGAACATTTGGGCACCGAATGGCTATGGGGAAAAGCCTGTGTATAGTGGCTTGTAGGCATTGGCAAGTTCTTCATGTACTGCAATTAGCTTTCTCCAGTTTTCAACATGCATTGGGAAATGCTGCCCCCCTCCCATTTGTACGAACAGGCCCCTTGGTGACTGGAGACTAATCCACAATATTTATTAACACGCTAGATCTGAGCCACAGTTGGGTCAAGGAGGGTCATTTCCCCTATGGGGCTCTCCCTTTTTAGCCTAGACTATTGTTATGTTCCTGTAGGCATTCCTGCAGCTTTTGGAACTGTCTGTAGGAAGCAAAATTGGAAAGTGCTTATTTCTACTCAAAATTAGATCAATACTATGCTTTCCCTCTCCTCACTGGCTCCCAAGTGATTCATGAATCTCAGAACGACTTCATGAATCTGAAAGGTGGGGGGAGAGAGAGGAGATCGAGGATGGAGATGGTAGAATATCTGCAGTCAGCAAATCTCATTCCTCTCTTATAAATCCAGGCATAATGTTTGTTCCTGACACTGATACTATTGGAAGCCAAAGTTTCAGAGGTTGCCCTTTAAAAATCTTTACTTGTTCTTGGGTTTCTTTGGTTTTTTTTAAAAAAAACCTCCTTTATCATGGGGTAGCTTCTGTCTCTCTTTTCATGCACACACCCACAGAAGTGCAAAAACCAGATTTGTATCATGTAGTAGCCACGAGTGAGCAAATGCTAAACATAGAGCACAGACACGTCAGGGCTTTGGCTAAACACAGCTCTTCTCAAAGAGTGCAGGAAGGCAGCTAGAACACCAGTGAGAACTCATGTGGATCTCATACATTAGCTATGTTACTGGTATGCATAGGGGGGAGGTGATTCTATGGACGAGTGCGACAGCTGTTTCATGTAAGCAATTTTGGGAAGGTGCGCACAAAAGAGATAAATCAAGGTACGCTTCGCAGCACCCTGTGTTTGCATAGGACTCGGAGAAGCCACTTGTTCTGGGCTCTTTAAATCCGCATTGCTGTACCAAAGCCAAGTGCATTGCTCTGTGGAGTTTCATAAGGAAGCACATGATGAGGGCAGTTGGAAGCCACAGCTCTGCTGGTGCTGATTACAGCCTGCTGAGCAAAATGAGCTCCCTATCTTGTGTGTGAACACACACACACACACACACATTTCCCCTCACTTTGTTTGGCTACGCTTATTGTACCACGGCACTTTCGGATTGATCGAGAATCCAAGGGAAATCATCTAAAACACTGAAGGGGGCTGTAGGGGGGAGGATGTTCAGGAGAGCAAGGAGGGGGGGGAAGTCACCCTGCTGGCAGATGAATGCAGCAGGGATGATGTCATTGGAACAGTTGGTGGAGAAAAGAGAAAAACAAGTCTGTGTGTGCTAATCTTGTTTGCTGCCCTAAAGGGAATGGAAAGCAGCCAAGGCAAGGAGTTCTGGGAAACCATATAAGGGTGCCAAACAAGCTTTGCCGCCAACATCAGGAACTGACATCTTTGTTCTTTGTAACTTGGATGGCTGCCAAAGGCCTCGTTTCAGCTCTGCAGCATGATTACACTGGACGCCTGCCAGCTGAGCTCTCTGAGCTTCTTTTCTTCTTGGGAAGCTTTTTGCCAAACATGCTGCAGTTACCATGGCAGTGGAAAGGAAAGTTTTTTTTGAGGGGAAAAATTATATATGTGTGCGTGTTGTGTGTGGAGACAACAACAACAAAATTGGGGGCATCCCTTCATCCAGATGTGCTGCATCGTTTCAAAGATAGCCTCCTTAGTGAAGAATAGCTTTGGAAATGCATTAAAAGTAGGAAAGCAAAAAAAGGTGATTGGAGGGTAGGTGCGCATGCCATGAGACGGCACGCAGCCTCGACTACAGAGATGATGCCGGAAACATTTCCCCCTTGAGCTATTTCTGTTTGAAATCATTAGATTTCTGATTCCAAAGAGAAAGTCAGATCTCATACCACAGCTAAAAAGTGTTTGCTTGTTTGTTCTTTAAAACTTAGTATTAGCAAAGAGAAGCTAACCAATGGTGATAACGACTGGAACAGAGCCAGTGAAGCTACACAAGGAAATGATACTTTTTTTTCAAAGGATGTCAGAATCCCCACACTTATAATGAATGTCTTGTTTAAGTTGGAAAAAGCTGTTGGAACCCAAAGGGCAAATTTCATTAAGTATATAATGGGAGAAGTGTATTCCAGTTTTGCTTCCTTCTTCCATTCAAGGAGGCATCCAGTCGTTTCGGTTTACAAATAGGAAAAGTTCTTCGCTCAGGGATTTCAAGTTCATCCTGCTGCTATTTTTAACCAGCTTCATTTTTCATCTGGTTAGAAAGTGGATCATCTCCTGGGAGGTAGCAAGAATCTATCAAAACCATCTCTCAAAGCACATACAGCCGGCGTGTTTCTGAAGTCAAGGTTACAGAGAAGCAGGGCTCGGATTGCAGGGATCCTCCTCCTCTGCTGCAAAGCCTGTCACTTGACCTCATGGTGATATCCTCAGCGTATCCTCTCTTGAAATTCAGTCCCACTGCAATGGGATCTCCCTCCTGCCTTGCCTTGGCATTACTGGTGTTATTTATACAGCATCAGAGAGGGGGGAAAAACCTCACTCCAAAATATGCAAAGGCAATACTGCTGAGGAAGAGAAGGATAAACATACCAGTAAGTAACAGTGGGCCTGATCCAGCCAGCCAAAATGAAACATTATTAAGTCCGGTTGATTTCAATGGAAGATTTAAGTATGCACTGATCCATTAAGTCAATGGGATTTAAGTAACCAGATTCTATACTTCAGAAGTACCACTGAGTCAAACTTTCTTCTGCACAAAGCTGCCACCTTAGAAGAGTTTGGCCCCAAATTGTTCTGCTAGGCACATGGTTATTGAACTGGGAAGCAAGTTTCTTAAGAAAGTATGAGTACTTGCTTGAGAAAACATGGCTCCACCTTCTCCCTTCTGGTTTGACAGTGTTTTGATTGGGTTGAAAGGCCAATTTTTTATTTTAACTCCTTCCAATCAATGTGGCGCAGGTGGATCTGGGGGGTCTGTCTTAAGTGACTCACAACCAATTCTCAAGATCATTAGGATAATAAAAAGAAATTACTGTGAGGTAACTTTTAATGTCATATTTGCACGGTAGAATGATTCTGTGAAAATGCTAAGGTGGTGAGTCACCACAATTTTGACATCAGTCAAAAAGAAACAATTTCTGATATGTGCGAGCTTTTCCATGTCTGTCTTATGATATGTAAATTGAAAGGTGGAAACGCTATTTGTTAACTGTTTATAAGATGACCGTTTCTCTTTAAAATGTTAATATAAATCAGGGGCTGTTAATATAAATCCCTCTGCCCATCCATCTTTCTTTTTTGAGTCCTCAGAGGCTAATGAATAGGAGGAATTTTTTCAAACACTTCTTAGGAACCCCAGAGCTTACAGAAGTCAAGACTGGACTGTTAACCCTCCCTTCTAGGGCTGCCAGGTCCCCCCTCTCCTTTGGCAAGAGGCTTTTGGGGCAGAGCTGAGTGGATTACGCGGTGCGCGCAGCTGCGCGGACACGCATGCGCGTCACTTCCGGTTTACAGCCGGAAGTGCCACATCGTGAGGGGCCCCTTGCGATGCGGCACTTCCAGGTGTAAACGCATTGCAAGGGGCCTTTTACCACTCAAACTGGGTATAAGGCCCCTCGTGATGCAGCACTTCCGGTTATAATTAGTAGGGTCTCTGTTTTAAAAGTATATACAATTTAAGTCTCTTCTTCATGCCTGTATAAAATGTATTTCTCTATTAGGATGGCATTTCTAGGCAAACTTGCTTGGGAGTAAGTCCCACTAAACTCAGGGATTTAATTTGGAATAAACATGCATGGGGATGTGTAGCTCGCCTACCAAATGGAAATTTGCCCTTCTGGTTTTTCTACACCTATGAAAAAGAAGTTCACGACACTGGCTGTCCTTAAGATTGCCAGCTAGCTAGAGGCAAACAAGGCTGCCCGCTGTTTGTTTAACGGAGGCTTGGTATGGAGGTATCAGCAGGCGAAGCTTCTTCTGGCATGGGCATGAGTCTTATCACTGGCTAGTGCCTACACATCCATCTGCTGCTAAAGGTATGGGACAGAGGCCAACATGACAAGTTGGCACCCTTGGTTTCCCCTCTTTGTGAGTGTGCTCTGAGCAGCAATATTTCTGCAGCACTTTTGAATGTACAAAGTACTGTGCATTATAATACTGCTAGATGTCATTTGGTATCCCAACTTGTCTTTGACGAGGCACAGGAAAATAAAAAGCGTTTGGGTTAAGAAATGTACTTCAATCTTTTGTTGTTAATAAAAAAAATGTGGAGTCTTTGATAAGCATAGTACATTGTTATTTATATTAAGGATCTTAAGACACTTTAATACCAGTGAAAGAACTTTCCTTACATCATATTAACAACACCTATTTTAACAGAATGTTTTCTAGCTTCCGACAAAGTAGCCGAGTTATCCCCATTACCACTTGAATACTACATAAAATTATCTTTCATTATAAATCTTGCTGTACTTCAAAATGGATATAAATAGAACCTTGGTGCAGCATTGGCAGGCCTAATATTTCTTTTGGTTTCTATTAAATGAGCCACTAAATTACAGTGTCCTTCTTTGTAATAACCTTCTCCGAAGCCAAGCATTCCATGTGTTATGAAGGGCTGTTAGAGCATGGGAAATTAGCATGGGTGGTTTATTATAGAGTAAGTACTTAGCTGTACATTAGTGTTACAGGAGAGTGTGTTACAACAGAGGAAGAGTGGGCAATTTCATTATCCTTTCAACAATCTGTCATGGGAACCTGGAAACTCAGCCAGGATTTGATATTCTGCTGATGCAAGGGTACGAAGAAAGAAATACAATAGTCTTTGGGGATTTAGGCTCGCAGCACTGCCAATCCCCAAATGGTTCCAAAATCATTTATCAGGCATCAGAAAAACTATAAGTGACTTTTATTATGATTTAGCATTTCAATAGCACTGTTCAGTGTTACAAAGTGCTTTACAATGCTTACCTCATCCTCTCTACACATCAGATTAAGCTGAACTATAGTGACTTGAGGTACAACCCAGTAGGAATTTTTCCTGCATAAATTCAACCACCTCAGCAGACTGTTCTATATGGCCAGAGCCTAGTGTTGCCAACCTCCAGGTACTAGCTGGAGATCTCCTGCTACTACAATTGATATCCGGCCAATAGAGATCAGTTCCCCTGGAGAAAATGGCTGCTTTGGCAGCTGGATTCTATAGCATTGAAGTCCCTCCCCAACCTCTCCCCAAACCCCGCCTTCCTCAGGCTGTGCCCGAAAAACCTCCAGGTATTTCCCAACCCTGAGCTGGCAACCCTACCAGGGCCATGTAAAAATGTCTCCACTAAAAAAGCTCAACCAGTTTTTAACATGGTTAATTCACAAAGTCTCCCTAGAACTATAGATTTGGAGGGTGAGGGTAATTTCCTACTTGATTCCTACTAGCTCTTTAGGAAAATGCAATTCCCAGGATATCCTTAGGGTAAACAGAAAACTGCTTAAAAGCTACAAAAATAAATGTAAGCCTTTCTCATTATATTTGTGCCACTTATGAATGTTGTTATTTCAAGACAGAATGCCGCAGATAGATAAATTATGTATATTATAGACAATTTATTCATTTAGATTTTATAGCACAACCTATCCCAAAGGTTCAGTGTAAATGACATAATTACATTTACATTGGTAATATGAACTGATTTAAGCAGAAATCAATCTAAAACTCAGCTGATAGAGATCACCTGGAGAAAATGGCTGCTTTGGCAATTGGACTCTGTGACATTGAAGTCCCTCCCCTCAACAAACCCTGCCCTCCTCAGTCTGCACCCCAAAAATCTCCAGATTTCCCAACCCGGAGCTGGCAACCCTATACCTGTTCCTTTTATTGGTCTTTCTCAGTTTTAGCACATCCAAATATTGCTTATGCATCACAATGGACATTTGACCATTCTCAGCTACAGATAGAAAAAGGTTTATTAAGAACCATGAGTTCCATGCTCAGTCACCGAAGCCTTTTCTAGGGCCTACATCCCATCTTAAATATGCACTGTTGGTGACGACAGAACTCGAACAAGCAGCCTATCAAGAGTCAACACAAGTGGATGATGACCAGGGCAGATTAGGATGATAAAACAGCTCAGGAACAAGCCATTCTGAGTGGCTCCTGAGGGTACATGCTCTCAGCTAGGCTTGCCAATTGCCCAGCATTTGCCCACCAATCAACCAAGCTGCCCGCTTCCCCTCAGCGGGCAGAAGAGGGCCAGCTGAAGGAGGGGGAACGATGTGGATGCTCTTGCACTCTCCCAGAGTCAATTGCTAGAGCATCCCCATCACTTCCTGGTTTACCCAGAAGTGAGGCAGACGCTCTAGCACACTTCCCTCAAACTCTATGGAAACCATAGAGTTTTCTATGGAAATCATAGAGTTTTCAGAGGTGATTGCTAGAGCGTCTGTGTCACTTCTGGGTAACATTGCCCCAGCCCCAGAAAGCTCCCACCAAATGTCAGGGGGAACCTGGCAACCCTACTCTCAGCACGTACCCACTCAGCAAGAACAATGGCCAGTGGGCATAGGCTTACCTTCCCTGCTGCTGCTGGGCAAAGCCACACAGCCCCGCCTCACTCTGAGCACCACAAAGGCTTCAGTGCTCCAGGCCGCCATGGCCCTTTAAGTCTGGTGGACTACTATGGGCTTCTCCGGTCAGTTAAAGGGCCAATGTATTCTGATGACAACCCCACCCTAAGACACATGGCTTTCTCCAACAAGCAGCTGGAGAAAGAGAGGTAGTCGTTTAAATGCATCTCACTGTTAATAATCTACAGTATAATGTTAACTAAGCAAGGGAATTCTGCATCATTACTACAGCATCCGTGTCTCTTTAAACATTCTGGCAGGCTATTTCTGTGTGGCCTCTAAGAATGCCTACCATAACGAACGGCCATGAATAATCAATGAAAACTAAAGGCTTTTATTACCTACAGTGCTTTGAAGCGGTGAAATATGATGTAAAACTACAAGCCAAGCAGCCTCAAGTAAATGGAATAAAACTCCCACAGTCCAATGCCTGGCATCATCCTCTCGGCCTAGTAAAACCTTTAAACAAATTAGGGATGTGCAAGCTGTGAAATACCCAGACTTAGCAGCAGCAAAGTGAGGCGGCTGCTGGGGCTATATTCTGTAGCTGCCAAATGCATAAGGCTCATCTTGGCAGTCAGTGGGAGGCAGGTTATCAGTTTCCGGAGCTTTAATGTACAGAACCTTCTAGCGAGCAAATGCAGTCGTAAAGAACAAAAAATGAATGTTGCAGAACACGAGTTGGCTACCAGGAATTGCCTCGGCAGCTGGGTACCTGCCAGCAGTATCTCTGTGGCCTAACCCTTTTAATTGTAGAATCACCAATAAGGCTCGGAATGCACCTGAAAGCTACTGTGTTCAGATCCATGGGCTGAGTCTGGTGTCTTCTTCCCAAAAAGCAGCCTACACCTGGTACTATTGATTAAGCCCCCATGATCTAATAGCACATAAAAAATAGCTATGGGGGAGGCACTTTTAGTCGATACAGAGAAACGTCTAAAAATGCTACACAGCTGAGTGTCTAGATCATTTTTTTTGCCATCATTTTTCATCCCTTAACAGAGGATCACAGCTGAGCACATCTGTCTACCTTCTCCTCCCGAAATGCATCATCCTGGTCAGTGAGCTGCCAAAATGATCAAAGGGAAGGAAAGGTAAGAGGCTGGCAGTCCAATCTGAAGCGGTTATATACTTCTAAGACCACTAAAGTCAAGGGGCTTAGAAGGATGTAACTCTGCTATGGGCTGCAATGTGGGATCGGTACCTCTTTGAGTTACAACTTCAAAGATATTATTCCAAATATAAACGTACCCTCTAGGAAAGCTACACAAATGGTACTCAGGCTTCTGTGCGCACACACACATACACACAGAGAGCTGAGCTTCCCAATGACATCTCACTTGCCTTCTTGATTTTTGGACATGTTTGCAGCATACTAAGTGACAATAAGTGCCAGTGTGAAATAGGGAGAATGAATGGCGAAGCAAGAGAAAGGGAAGTGGAGTCAACAGAGGCTTGAATGATAGAGCTGTGGCAAATGAAAGATGGAGCCGTGGGAAGGGAAAATGGATCAAAGCCTGCTGGAAAGGAAAGATGGTGTTAGCAAGGTGCTATAATGGCCCATTAAGATCAGGCCACACTTCCATAAACATTTTTGTCCGATAGGCATCTCACTAGTTTTAGGATAATGCTGTGTAAGGAGTACCTGTGCGCTCCATTAGAATTTTTTCCTGTTTCGGTCATTCCTCCTAAGTAAGCGCACACTCCTCATCAGAACAAATAGGGCTGAATCTCAGCACTAGATGGTACTTTTGCATGTGTGGTGCGGTTATAGGTAGGTGTTAGTCCACCCTTCTCCAGCATTGCTAGATGTGCCGGGAAAGATCTTTTTACCTCCTGGTAGCATCATTCAGATGATTGCTGCTTCTTTCATGCAGGAACCTTGAGGTGGCTGACAGATGCTCCATTTCCAAAGTGAAGCAGGCCTACCTGTTCCAGCAGAAGTTTTTCCTCTACCCTATCACTGAAGTATTTTTTTTATTATTTACACAGTGACTGTGCTGCAGAAGAAGAAACCAGAGCAAAATGAAATTTGATAAAATTTGATAAAATTACACCCTGGTATAGTGATACATTTAAATGATAACCACGTGGTGTTATTAAAACATTATTCTTGCTTTGTTACAATGAGTCACATAGACACAGAGTGAGTTGCTAGATATTTTCGAAAGAGGGTCCCTACTGTGCTTTCATGATTCTGTTGCCATGGGAATATTTGCCAGCAACACGAGGGCTTGGAGACTGCAGAGGCTCAGGAAAGCCATTCAGGAAAATGTTGTACGATAATGCTTCAGGTGCAAAGAAGACGTTGTTGATCTCGACCTTAGAAAATCCGGGATGTACTTGGTTGATTTGGGGTCCAAGTGCATCGGACTGTCTTTTTCTACAAAGGGAGCTTTGATTCTCGAAAGCTTATACTGAAGAGCTGGCGTAGCCCCATGAAACTCCATGGAGGACATTTCATGGGTTTTTGTATTTTCTTTTATTTCTTTCATTTATTTTCTGGCCGGGAAGCCTCTCAGGAGGCAGCATAGCTGCACCATTCCCAGCCGGCAACTAACTACCTTCTCCCTTAGGATTCGGCTGCCCATCTTCAGCATTTCCACTCAAAGGATCTCAGGAAGCAGGGCTGGGAAAGACTCCTGTTGAACACATGAAGTTTTCCTTTGCTCCAACCTAGTTTACTGTTATCTGCTAAACCTAGCAGGAGCTCTCTGTGGTCTCATGACGGCCAGTTCATACATTACAAAGTCCTTGTGCCTCCAAGTCTGCCCCAATCCTCTTTTTTTTTAATAAAGAATTTTTATTATTTTTCATAACATTATAAACAAAACATTTCAACAATGTGTACAATCTATCAGTAGGAAAAAGAAAAAAATTACATTATTGTTGAAAATATATCTTTGTCATTAAGTAGATATAGAAAAACTTCCCCTTCATCTTGTTATAAACCTATTTGCTCTTTTGTATTAAAAATTCTAATCCTAATATTGTTTTATATAACTAAATATGGTTTCTTTGTTCAATATCAATTCAGCTATAATTACAGAGTATGTCAAACCAAAGATGCTTATTTCATT
Organism: Euleptes europaea; assembly: GCF_029931775.1. NCBI lineage: Eukaryota > Metazoa > Chordata > Lepidosauria > Squamata > Sphaerodactylidae > Euleptes > Euleptes europaea. The sequence goes on from NC_079318.1 coordinate 25,958,679, forward strand.
GTTTTAAACTAACCAAATTAATGTATCACATTTCTTCAACAATATCTTTGAAAATGGATTAGATCAATGAGTAACCTTTACGTTTCCCCAGTTGAAGTACAATTTCACAGTAAACCCTCCATCCTCCCATTCACCCATGAATTGTTGGTGTTTCATTTATTTTTGTGGTTAGGAACTTGTAGTTTACCTTGAATATAACTTTGAACCATTTATGAGCTGAGTGCTGTTATTTTTGACTAGAACCGTCAGGCTTGCAGCCCCCATTTTGTGTTTTGTTAACCTCCAGGTACTAGCTGGAGATCTCCTGCTATTACAACTGATCTCCAGCCAATAGAGATCAGTTCACCTGGAGAAAATGGCTGCTTTGGCAATTGGTCTCTATGACATTGAAGTCCCTCCCCAAACTCTGCCCTCCTCCACCCCAAAAACCTCCTGCCAGTGGTAAAGAAGGAACTGGCAACTAGGGTTGCCAACCTCCAGGTAATAGCAGAAGATCTCCTGCTATTACAACTCATCTCCAGCCGATAGAGATCAGTTCACCTGGAGAAAATGGCCGCTTTGGCAATTGGACTCTATGGCATTGAAGTCCCTCCCCTCCCCAAACCCTGCCCTCTTCAGGCTCCGCCCCAAAAACCTCCCGCTGATGGCGAAGAGGGACCTGGCAACCCTACTGGCAACCCTAATGCTCTGGGAGTTGCATGCCTGAAACTCAATTTTCAGATGCTTGCAGGGCCAATTTGTATTGGGACAGTAGTGTGGAGGGGAAAGGGGCTTAAACCCTTCTCCCTACACACCACAGTCCTGATCCAAATTGGGCCCATGTACACCTGGGAGTTAAATTCCAAGCATGAAATTCCCAGAGTACATCCAGTTGACAGGACTCAGGCAGATTAATGAAGGACACAATAACTTTGTGTCTGTGAATCAGCCTCAGGCTTTTCCAACCAGACAGCCTTTCTCAGGCAAAGCACAGGCTCCATCACTGAGCCACAGCCCCTCCCAACTGAAGAGTGGCTAACAGCCTTGAAAGTCAAAAGTAAGGGATAAGGCCTCCTTCAGTACAAGACATTTTCTTATCTGCATACAAATATTACAGTGAAGGTCAGAAATATGATGTCAACATATACATATTGTGAATGCCGCCAGACTCAGAGATACACCAGGCTAATACTCACTGAAATGTGATTGACAGTATTCACTAGTATCTGTCTGAAAAATAGGACAAGATTTTGGGGGACATTATCTGTAATCTGCATTCTAATAGAATGTCCATATTCATCACATTTGGACAGTTACTGTGACACAGGGGACCCAGACAAATTCCACCTGGAAATCCACCATGTGTCTAACTTTGCAATTTTATATTTATATACACATACATATGTGTACCAATATAAGACATACTTCTTACATCAGGTGAACTAGGCTGTAATTCACAAAAAAAAATTGTATGACAATACATCCTTAGTAAGTAAATCAGCAAGAAATCTATGTAAGTTTACCCTTGTACTTTACCTTGCACAAAAACAGGGGCAAATTGATTATGTAGTGGTGCTAGATGAGAAGTACTGGAAGCACTGGGACTGATTTTGCTGACATGTTTTCCAAAAAGACTGTCATTTGTCATATAACATGAAGCTTAATGTCTGCAGTACCAAAGTAGCATTCACAAAGGGATATTATAAACTAAACTAAACAAAGGGATATTAGATGTCCCACCAATATAACAACAACCCACTGCCTGAACAGTGTTTAAAATGTAATTAAATCTAATTAAGGGGGGAGTTCTAACTTTTGTTCCACAAGTGTAACCACTAAAACAGATTAAAATGCCATTGCCATGCATGTAAAGGGGGGGGGAGCATCCTTTTGCTACTTTGATAGATCACAGGGAAATATTTTTTTCAACGCTCCATTTCTGTTTATAATATTAACAAAGGTTGGCTGCTATACTACTATTAAGTACATTCCAAATTGCCAGCCAGGGATTAGAAGAATTTGAGATCAAAACTGACAAATAAAGGGGGGAATTAGAAAAGGGGGGGAGATGAAGATAGATCATGAAAAGAAGAGAGCAAAATGGAGGATGAAAGTGTGGAAAAGAGGAAGATAAATTAAGAAAAAAGGAAAGGTTTTATTTTCTACAACACACTGACAAGGAAGATATTACTGAGCAGACAAAACTATGGAGCTGAATGGAAGGGAAGGAAGAGGATAACAGACTGCTGGAAAAAAACAGCTGGGTAATGACTGTAGCAGCCCTGAGCTGTGCTGGCTGGTCTTTCCTTGCTCCAGTGCTAATGGGTTTAGCAGGATATGCAAGTGTTTGCCTCCTTGTAGTAAACGTTGCAGAAAGGCACAGACAGCAGTGCTACGGCAGTTTACTGTGCTCTGCCTTCCCTGCACCCGTAGAGACTTCAGTGTAGCACTACATTAGAAGTAACAAATCCTGATGCATTCTAAATGCAGTGTGTGTGATGCTAACTTCAGGGGCCCTCCTGCTGACCTGAGCTGCAAGAATTTTGTCCCTCCAGTCATTCCCTCTTGCCAGCCCTGAACACAAAAACTATGTGGGGATTCAGTTGCACACACAGAGCTTCATGTGAGCAGATCGTGCTTCTTTCTCCATAGTAGGGTTGGCAACCTCCAGTTACTAGCTGGAGATCTGCTATTACAACTGATTTCCGGCCGATAGAGATCAGTTCTCCTGGAGAAAATGGCTGCATTGGCAATTGGACTCTATGGTATTGAAGTCCCTCTTCTTCCCAAACCCCGTGTTCCTCAGGCTCCACCCCAAAAACCTCCCGTTGGTGGCAAAGAGGGACCTGGCAACCCTACTCTATAGTGATCGAAGGTGAATACCCCATGCAGAACCTTTTCTGAGGGCCAAATACATGTAATTCTTCAATGGGACTCTTGTTGGCCTGAAATGATTCTTTTGGAGGGAATGATAGGGAGTAGAAAAACAATGAGGAGTAGAAAAAGAACAGTTCCTTGCTACTCTTGGGGAGAGGGGGATTGAAAGAGGGAAAGGGTAGGCAGGAAAGGGTGTTTGCATCCCTGCTGCTTGCCCTCTTCCAATAAGCTGCAGTCAAAAGCTCTGCTCACGACCTGAGTTTGATCCTGATGGAAGTCGGTTTCAGGTAGCCGGCTCAAGGTTGACTCAGCCTTCCATCCTTCCATCCTTCCGAGGTCGGTGAAATGAGTACCCATCTTGCTGGGGGTAAAGGGAAGATGACTGGGGAAGGCACTGGCAAACCACCCCGTAAACAGAGTCTGCCTTGGAAACGTCGAGATGTGACGTCACCCCAAGGGTCAGGAATGACCCAGTGCTTGCACAGGGGGCCTTTACCTTTTTTTTTTAAAGAACAGTGTTTTTTTCAAGGAGGGGGTCAGCTACCATCATATGTCATAATTACTGAATAAGAGTCTGTAAAATATCGTGGTAATGTAAGTAAACAAAACCCTGAAAACTGAAAGACTTCAGCTCAACTCCATGCAGCGTCTCCAGACCAACCACCAGAACAATAAGATTTTCCACATCCTACTCCAAATGTAGCTGGGAATTTCAGTTGAAGCAATACTCACGTCACCCTAGTAATAGGCTACACTTTGTCAAGAATAAGACCTACCTCAATTAGGGTTAACCGGTCCCTCTTCACCACCGGCGGAAGGCTTTTGAGGCGGAGCCTGAGGAGGGTGGGGTTTGGGGAGGGGAGGAACTTCAATGCCATAGAGTCCAATTGCCAAAGCGGCCATTTTCTCCAGGGGAACTGATTTCTATCAGCTGGAGATCAGTTGTATTAGCAGGAGATCTCCAGCCACCACCTAGAGGTTGGCAACCCTAACCTCAATTAAATACATCTTATTGAGCATGAGAAATACTGTAGAGACTGCTTCATTCATTTTCACGTTTTAGTCAGTGAAGAACATCTTTCCCCTGAATAGGTTGACAGAATGAGCCATTACACTGAGGAGCTGCATAATGTGAGCTTCAGAGTGCCTGGCAAATGCATACTTCCTCCTCCAAGCCTCCCAGTGTTGATCCATCAAAGAAAAACATTCTTCATGCAACATCTGGATCCTGTAATAATACGTTCAGTTGTTATTAATTCATAAAAGAAGGAAGTACAGCCGATGTCATTTGAAGATACAACCGTAATGTAAGCTCCATCTCAAATGTAGCTCACTAGAGAGGAGGGCCTTCCCTTAGAGCTCTGCTGGACACTTCTTTATTTAACTTGGCTTCTAATTCCTTTAGTCTGTGGTAGGATGCGATATTTTTATCTCTGGTTTTGTCTGCGTTAACTGACTTTTGAGATGTTATGTTTGTATTTGTAACAACAGTGCATTCTGGAATCGAACAAAGGAAGAACTTGTGCACATTATTCAATACATTGTGAACATACCCAGGAGAATAGTTTTTAGCCATTAGGATTCCCAACCTCCAGGTGGCACCTGGAGATCTCCCAGAATTACAACTGATCTCCAGAAATCAGTTCCCGTGGAAAAAAATGGCTGCTTTGGAGGGTGGACTGTCTGGCATTACACTCTGCTGAGGTTCCCCACTTCTCTAACCCTCCCCTTCCCAAGCTCCACCTCGAAATCTCCAGGAATGTCCCAATCCGGAGTTGGCAACCCTATTTGCCACGCAGTTACCATGTCCAGTTGTTAGCATTCCTAATGGCTTCTAATAAATTTAAAACTCAAGTGCCTCATTTAAAATCTCCTGTTATTACAACTGATCTCTGGACTGCAAAGATCAGTTCCCCTTGACAAAATGGCAGTTTGGGGGGGGGGGTAGATTATATGGAATCACATCCCAGTAGACCTCCCTACAACCCTCAAAATTTGCCCTCCCTAAGGCCTGCCCCAAATCTCCAGGAATTTCTCAAGCCAAAAGTTGGCGTCTGTAATTGTAGCTTAGTGTGTAAAATACTTTGCTATTCATAGATGTTTTCCCCCACCAAGCAGTCTTGTATAGTTGTAGACAATTCACATTTCCATTTTACAGAAAGGGAATTGAGGCTGCAAGATAGCAGTTTGTCAGTGCTATCTAGAAACCTTGTGACTGTGCTAGGATTTGAATCCAAGGCTCTATAATGGAGCCCCAGAAAGCCTTCCACTTCCTGTGGATAAATATAGAAATCAGCTAATGGCTGCTGTCTGGTTGGGAATCAGGGTGGTGGGGATCTGGGCGATGCACAGTTGCCACAGAGTTTCCAGCAATTCCTAGAGTGACATTATGCCACTTCCAAGTTTTCCCTGGAAGTGACGTCACACCGTTGTGCTGATGCTGATTTTTAAATTAATCCCCCCCCCCGTTGACCAACGGAGCAGTGGCAGGAAGCAGGGGTTGCCTGCAGGAGGTCTCCGGAAGACCTGGCACCCTAAGTTGCAGAGGTAAGCTGGGAAGTGATTAGAAACAGGGTTTGTTCAGTGGTGGCACCTCACCTTTGAAATGCCCTCCCTCTTGAGGCACACATAGCATCTTCCTTATTGCCCTCCAGGCACACCAAAACATTTCATTTAACCCAGATTTTTAACAAAGTTTTTTTTTTAAGGGTTTTCTAAAGTTGGCTTCTAGCCTGAGGGCTGTTTTATGAATATCATTTTAGCCTGCTAAATGTTTTATGCTGCGTTTATTCCCCTGGCTTGTTTTGGGGGCTTTTTATTAGTGATAATTTTATGTTGTCGCTTTTATGATTTGATTGCATTGTTTTTACTTTGTGAAAAAAATGGTTAACTATAAGGGGGGTAGTGATATTTCTAATGATGCAAAGCTATATCAGTTAATATTCCACTTCTTGTAGGAGTGGCTTGTTATAAACATATTTTGATTTTATTTTTATTTGCTTCGTTTGGATATGGTGGCTTATGGCCCAGGCAAAAAAATAATACTACTGAAATGAACTCATGAACAACTGACTCTAGCAGCATTTCTCTAAATGAAGGAAGCAACTTACTTTAAGGTGGGGTGGACATCAACAGCCCATTCCTGAGGTGGGGGGCTGAAAGTGTTCTGGAGGCTGCGTGACCCCACTGCCAGCATAAGTGACCTGTTATCACGGAATAAGAGGCACTTACGCTGGTGGGGGGGGCAGTTCCATCGTCGCCTAGGTGTCGACGGAGTTGCACGCCGCTCCCCCCATGCCGCAGTATCTCCAGGACCTAAATCCCGAAAGAGAAATGCGGTATCGATGTGGGGGGGGTGTTCCCAGGGGCGGAGCGTCCAAAGCTCCTCCAGCCCAGGAACTTGCCCCCCCCCATCAACACCGTTGTTGCGTCAGATTTTTCCCAGCGCAGCATCACTGTTTTCAATTGGGGGGGGGAGCCCCGTTTTCTTTTCCAAGCGTTTAAAAAGGCTTTTTAAAGCCTTGCAGTGGCCGGGGAAACTCTTTGGAGGTGCCGCGGTGGAGCCTTGGCTGCGCCATCCCCAGCCACCACAAGGCTCAGGAATGAGCTGTATGTCAGAATCTCCTGTAGAGAGAATTCATGATTGAATATCTAGTTCACCACTAGTTCAGAATCACCATTAGTTATATTTCATTACAGTTAGTGAAATCATCTGGTTATGCCTGTGAAACTTAAAAAGTTTTGTCATGCTGTCCAGTGTTAATAATGAGTTCAGTATGATCCCCTAGGGCGAGGATTATCTTCAGGGCCTAAGGGCAGAAAACAAAGGAGTGAAGCAAGGTGCTGGTTCTCACCAGTTCTTTCCCAGCACTTCCCTCATCCCCACTGCAACAGGCAGTCTGAAGCAATCCCAGGACTTCTTGCCAAGCAGGTCAAACAACAAGAGATGGCTTATTGTATTTCAATGGGTCTAGGTTCAGCCTGATCCACAGTCTTGAAGTTGAAAACATCTTCCCGCCTAATGGCTAAAACATAGAAAGTGGTGACAATTTGAAGAAAGTCAGCTGTTAGCCAATTCCACTGGTCCGTCTTTAGTTTTGACACCATATACCTTCACTGGTTCTCTAAAATAGCTTGGCTCATCTAGGGTTGCCAAAAAATGGTCTGTCCCTTTAACAGAAGCTTAATGGATGTTATTTACCAGGTGATATTGTTTATCTCTGCGCATGAAAAGCTTACATTGCCCACTTCCACACATTAAGCCTCTAGTGACGGGACATTTTTTCTCCCAGCCATTGGTCACTCTGCTCAACCTTGTGTATGCCATGTTCAAAATTCACTGAATAAAAATATCTTGTATCAGAGTAGGGTTGCCAAGTCCCTCCGCCATCGGTGGGAGGTTTTTGAGGCGGAGCCTGAGGAGGGCGGGGTTTGAGGAGGGGAGGGACTTCAATGCCATAGAGTCCAATTGCCAAAGCGGCCATTTTCTCCAGGTGAACTGATCTCTATCGGCTGGAGATCAGTTGTAATAGCAGGAGATCGCCAACTAGTACCTGGAGGCTGGGAACCCTGTATCAGAGGGAAGCCACTACGCTTGCTTAATGACCTTTGGCCACTAAGGCCAAATAAGACCCTCACAGGGTCATTATGAGGGCAAAATGGAAGAAGGGAAACCAGTGTACACCACTTTGTTCCTTAGAGGAAGTAAAGGAGAAGAGTGTGCTAAACAAACAATCACAATCTTAGTCCATTATGCCAGCAATTTTACCACAGGGGCTTCCAAGCTTCCCTCTAAAAACCAGTCAAGTATTAAAGGTGCTAAGAATAAATGGGATCATTTTCTGTGATCTTGCTCTATAGGCCACAGTTTACTCTGCTGCACTATTCACCTTTCCCCACAGATCCCACGTCTGCAGGCTGCCAGAAGCTTTCTATGGCAAAAAAACACACACACAATGGCCTTAAAAGAATGATTTTGAAATGCCCCACTAAAGAATGTTGCCTTTGTTCATGACTCATCTGCAAGTTCAGTCTTCTTACAGTGAAATACAGCATTTTTAACCCTTAATATTGCAAAAGTCTTAATGTTTATTGCTGCTGTGCTGTACAAGGTCCCTGTATCTTTGTACATCGTAACCATTATATATACTAACAGCCCATTCCTAAGCTGATGGCGTACGTGGACGGTGGGGAAGAGGCGCAGTTGCACCTCCTCCTAAGCCGTTTCGCGTACGCTGCAAAACAAAACAAAAGCCGTCTCACAGGTTTTTTTTGTTTAAACGGGGCCTTTCGCCCCATAGAAAACAGCAAGGCTGAGCCTGCTAAAAAGCAGGCGCAGCAACACTGTTCCCGGCGCTGGTGTACTGGCGTGAATGGGGACAGGAAGACGCCTAACCGGCAGCTCCTCCCCCGCTCCGCCCCAGGAACACTCCCCCGTGCCAGTGCGGCCATTGTGCGCCATGACCTCTGCCATGGAGAGGCCGCGCTGGCGGCAGGCCGCAGTGCAGCTCCATGGCGCTTGGGCGCTGGCGGAACTGCCCTCCCCGCCAGCGTAAGTGTGCGTAATCACGTGATTACACACAATTACGCTGGTGGGGAGATCACGCCGCCTCCTAAAGAGATTCATTACGAATCTCAGGAATGGGCTGCAAGAAGGTTAATGTACAGTGCTTCATCCAGATTAAGGACTGTATTATAATTATCTATATCATCCCTCTGCCATGAAGCTCCCTGGGAGACCTTGAGCCCATCACTGTCTCTCAGCCTGACTTACCTCACAGGGTTCTTGTGAGGAGAAAAATGGGGGAGAAAAGTCAGGTATGGCATTCTGAGCCTCTTGGAGAAAAAGCAGGATGAAAATATGAAAGAGAGAGAGAGAGATTCTCTCACTTTCTGTAGTACAGGTTGTTCTTAGAATTCCCACACCTCAAACACCATTGCTGTTCCTCTTATTACCATTTCCCCCCTAAATTGTCTAGCTTTAGAAAACCTCTTCTCTGCTAAACAACCGCCGTCCATCTGTCGTGAAATCCCTATATGTTGCAGTGGTTTCTGGTTAATGTTCTGGGTTGCATTCAGTTCATGCAGGGTGTTAGCCATACCTTCAGATTGTATGCCCTCCCAAGAAGCTGCATATTGCAGGGAACAAGTAGAAGAAGTGGACAAGCTGTCCCTCAGGGAAGCTTGACCTTTACTGATTTGAGTACTCATGAACACATGAAGCTGCCTTATACTGAATCAGACCCTCCTCGGTCCATCCAAGTCAGTATTGTCTACTCAGATCGGCAGCGACTCTCCAGGGTCTTTGACATCACCTACTTGCCTGCTCCCTTTAACTGGAGATGCCGGGGATTGAACCTGGGACCTTCTGCATGCCAAGCAGAGGCTCTACCACTGAGCCACAGCCCCTCCCCTAAGTAGTTAGGCTGTATGCTGATCACCTACCCCCAGATGACTTCAAATCACTGCACTATGGATCAGGTCACCCCCTCTCACCTGTATGAACTGGGACCCTGAAAACACCACTTCATGGGTGCTGGAAGGGGAACCCCAAGAGCGGTGGGCCGGAGGCGTCCCCTCCACAGGGTTCCTTTTCCATCACGCAATTCTCACCTGGGCTTCCCTTGCCCCAGAGGGATCAGTGCACCCACCGCTATAGCACCGCCAAGACACGTTCTCCCCACCCCCACACGCACCACCCTGCCCCAAAGAAACCCTTCCCTGACCCCACAGCACCCCCACACACACAAAGCAAGACCCGGTCCCCCGCTCCGGAGACTCACACGTGATGTTCCCTGTGCCCACACGGTGACCTCCCAACACCCCTCAAGACACACACACCACAGCTGTCAAACCAAGCCCCAGGGGTCCTCCCTCCCAGGGGGGCAAGCCCTCCTCCTCTTCCTCAAGGACAGGCAGGGACGTAAGGAGCCTTTGACAAGCTTCTGTGGTTCCTTGGAATTAACTGAGAATGTCACCCAGAGCACTTGTTAGTGGTCGAACTGCTCCAGCTACCTGGGGTGCCATAAGTGAATATAGGACCAAGGCCAGCACAAGAGCAGGGCACTGCTCCACATAGGTGAACCACTCTTTCAGGGACCTGGAAGCCATCTTTGTGCTTGTACTGTACCTAGGAGTTGGAAGAAGAGTTGGTCACTTTACATTTTCTTCTGGCCTGGGGTGTGAAAGGCCAATTAACAATGGGAATTACTAAGCTTCCCTCACATATTAAATTAAGCACTCCTAGCAGACACCTGGCAAACACTGAGAACTTTGAATCCCATCAGCTGTGGACGATCAAGGTTATTCAGGAAAAGCCTAGCTATTCTTCTGCATACTTGATTCCCATCAAGACAGTCACCAAGCATTCATAGGAGATTGATCAAACTTCTTTCTGCTTACACCCCTCTTGAATAACCCCTCAGACATTCCCTCACGTTCCAATGTCTATACAGAGCAATCACCAGCAATCAATTATGCAATCACACAGATATTCTTTAGCTTCCTAAGACACATTAAATTTCTCTCCCTCTTTCATCCAGACCCCGGAGAAGCAGTCAGAGTTCTTTGTCCCTGGTAAAGCTTCCTTTGCCAGTTACCTCATATTGCTTCAGGACTCATTTAGGGGTATAAATATTAGCCCTTGTGGCATTCGTAGTGTGTGTGCCTTGTATCCAAACATTCACCCCTTACTTGCATGTAAGGTCTCTCACTTTGCTTCTGGAGATGCTAGTTCATTTCCCCCTCTACAGCGCTGCTTGTACCTTCTAGATAGGTACATTGTTCTTCTAGATAGGTAAATATCACTTAAAACCTAATTCTGTCTCCACCCTTTACTCCACCCCCTCCATCCTTTACTTTCCTTAGCTCTTGTGTGAATTGCATGTGTGTTTATATTGCGTGCTTGGAATGACTTTATAATAAAACCCCATTTTATTTGGAACAAACCACTTCTGTATTTTTTCCAAAGGGACTTATCTCTGTATGCATAGGCTGAAAAGATCCTGGTTACCCAGCCTCTCACAAGGCTTAGTCTCCAGTGCTAATTCCCCTCATCAAAACAGACTATCTAATTCGAGTAACACACTAACCAGAAACTGCTGTGGAATGCAGGGATTCCATAGGAAACATACAGTAGCTCCTTAGCAAAAATGTTGGAAACTGTTTCCTAGCAGTAGAAAGTTTAGAAACCAGGTTAGGAGGTCAGGGAGGACTGCGTGGTTTTGTCCCCTCCTCCACTGTGAACCTCATAACCTATGAGGTTGGATAAACAGAGGCAATGAGTGATGGGTGAACCCAGTGAGTTTCATAGCAGGAGTGGAGATATCTTACAATACAAACCTTAATCAGGATGAAGCACCGTACATTAGTATTCTTAATGTATATGATGGTTTCAACATACATGGATGCAGAAAACTTGCAGGGGAACCCTAAAACTTTATACACCAACAATGTATATTAAAACTTTTGCAATCTAAAGAGTTAAAAATGTAAGAGGTCTGAACTCACTGGTGGGTCATGCACAAAGGTGAGATTCTTTTAGCGGGTCACCTTTAGAAAAGCATTTCGAAATCATTCTTTTAAGCCTTGCCATAAAAAAAAACTTGCAGGACCTTAAAAAAAACACATACTTTTGTTGCCTGTTAACCTTTTGCTTGCCAAAACTGTGTTTATGTTTTCCTTGGCACTTTACATTCACTTCGGAGAGGATTCATTTGGATGTACTCAAACATTTCCCCTTAATCTCCTAACAAAGAGTCAGACTCTTGAATACTTTCCAGGACTCCCCACTGGTGAGTTATTTCCTTTTGAAAACATCTCCCATTAGTGAGTTGTGGAGATTATTGGGCCCAGTTAATGTCTTATTTATATCTGTTTGAATCACAAAAAAATCTAGCTAGTTTGGTTGGGCCAATCCATAATTATATGTCAGAGCAAGATCATCCTCCAGAAGATGAATTTCACTAGAACTTAAAAATTAAGGCAGAAGAAAGTGAGCATAGTTTCATTTAAAGGTCTAGAAAAAAAGGTAGGAAAAACCTAAGGTTGCTAACTTTCTGGAGAAAAAAATGTCCTTTCCCTTTAATAGAGGCTTAATAGTTTGTTATTTAACAGGTGATGTTATTACCTCCATGCAATGAAAAGCTTCAGCTGCCCATTTCCACACATTGAACCTCTGTTAACAGGAGCCCCCGTGGTGCAGAGTGGTAAGCTGCAGTACTGCAGTCCAAGCTCTGCTCACGACCTGATTTCAATCCCAACGGAAGTTGGTTTCAGGTAGCCAGATCAAGGTTGATTCAGCCTTCCATTCTTCCGAGGTCGGTAAAATGAGTACCCAGCTTTCTGGGGGTAAAGGGAAGATGACTGGGGAAGGTACTGGCAAACCACACCATAAACAAAAGTCTGCCTAGTAAACATTGGGATGTGACCTCACCCCATGGGTCAGGAATGACCCGGTGCTTGCACAGGGGACCTTTACCATTTTAAACAGGAGAAGACATTTTTCATCAGGCCTATTGGATTGACTCTATAAAGGAAGCCACAGCCCTCAATTTGCAAGAACTGAGCAAGGCTGTCAAAGATAGGAAATTTTGGTGGACACCAAATTCCTGATTCATAGGGTCGCTATGAGTCGGAAGCGACTTGACAGCACTTAACACACACATTGGTAACCCTAAAAAAAAACTTAAAGGGGCTGTAGATTTATAGAATAGGTTGTTCCTACTATTCAGTCAACATCTGTCAATATTGAATACTTCACGATGGCCCAAGTTGTCCAATGCAGAAAACACTTCTGTGCAGGATGTCTTTTGAAAGCATGGCTAGGCATTTGTGGAGATTGCACACATATGCATTTTAATGTGTGTTTTCTGGTGGCGTCCTCAATTTTTGCTTCTATGTTATGACCACACACAATGAGTCTCACTTGTCCCTGCCTCCCTTCCAAAACATATGTACACAAGCTTTAGTTTGTAGGGCCCAGGATTCCACTAGTTTATTATTTTGAAATTTAATTCCTCAATGTTGTTTCATACTAATTTGACTAGAACATGTCCCCCTTTCCAATTCCTGCTCCCAGATGGAAGTAAGGTTTCCCCTCCCCCCTGAGATATCTTTGACTAATGGTTATCACAGAAAGGGAGTTTGGTTGTTGTATAGTAATGCAAACAACATAAAGCAGAACACCCTGAAAGCTGGTGCTAATGTTACACTCAGCCCTTAGGATGCTGCTGAAATCAGCCTCCCCATTGTTGGTGACCCCTACAGTTGCAACAATGTACCATACAGGTTAATGCCACCATGTTGAACATCTCTGTGTCCTTCCTTGTAGCCTCTATAAATGTTGTGAGGCAGTAATGGGATTCACTTGGGTAGGATCTAATTACCCCCTTCTGCTAAGTGAGGAGTCCTCCTCCTGCTTTAAAGGTCCTTACTCCATTACTTCCAATGTCAGAGGAAGACTCCTCATTTAGTTTAAAACACCTGTTGGATCCTGTCCAGTGTAATAATGGTGATCTGCTGGTAAGTCGTTCCAAACGTCATGGCTAGGCAGGAGGAATCACTCACCTCAGGGAGATTTTAAGAATACATTGCCAAGGCAAGTATAATATATGTGCTGGCCCTGATTCTCAACTTAAAACAAGAATTTTGTTAAAAACCTTAGTCCTTGATCTTTAATGTGAATGTTTCCTGCAATATAACTAAGCAGTGCAGAGCTCTTTCCCATCTGTGCCTTGTCATAGGGCCTATATTTGCAAACATTGTTTGGATGTTGGGGGACCAGTTTTGGTGAGATGACCCTTGGTCATGGAAACTCTTCTGGTCCCTTTTCTACCTTTGGGTCCCCTCAAAACAGCAAGACCCTTGTGCGCTCTCCACTGTTTGGTAGTGGCTCTTGGGCGGCTGACCATTTCTGCAGCTAGACGCACTTGACTTGGTGGCACTGGTGTTTACACAAGGTAAGGAAAAGAGTGTTATCAGTGCAGCTGGTTTGAAAAGCCCAGGGGGATGGGAAAAGTCAATGGGAAGGCACAAATCAGTTGGAAAATAAATGCTATTTTCAGCTTTTTGAAAGGGTATTGCTAACAAAAAGAAAGCTTGGCTATAGAATTGTTCTTGATGGAGCCCCTTTGAGATGCGATAAAGGTGTTTTTCTCTCACTCTCTGTTGTGTGCATTTTCATTCAGCCTTTGTCCAGCTGGGTTTAGAGATTGAGGTCTGGGCATGCAATTGTGTATTTGTTCCACTTGATATTGAAGTATGTTTGCTTTGAACAATGTGACTTTGTTGCTTTTTTTAAAGAAAGTATGGTGGCAGCCTAGTGGTTGTTGGGGTGTGGGGGTGGAAAAGATCTACTGCATGCTGAAGTTAATAGATGTGAAAATCAGCTTTAATTCAAGGAGGATGTACTGCAAAGAGCACAACACGGTAGTTTTCCTAACCCTGTCTGCTAGCAAGGGTTAAATATGAGGCCAATCCAGCAATATGTCATAAGCCTGCACATTTGAGTAGGATCACACATGTGCCTTCTTCACACATGTGCCAATTCTTTTTTTTCTTTTCTTTTTTTTTGATAATTTTTTTATTAGTTTTTCATGTGCAGAATTTTTCTGTTTCTTTGGGGGGGGGGAATGGGACAGCCTGTCTGTACTCCATGCGCACATGCATACTGAGTAGGGTTGCCAACCGCCAGGTACTGGCCGGAGATCTCCCACTATTACAACTGATCTCCAGCCAATAGAGATCAGTTCCCCTGGAGAAAATGGCCGCTTTGGCAATTGGACTCTATGGCATTGAAGTCCCTCCCCTCCCCAAACCCTGCCCTCCTCAGGCCCCACCCCAAAAATCTCCAGGTATTTCCCAACCTGGAGCTGGCAACCCTAATACTGAGCCTGGGAGCAGAACCCATTTAGGACAGAAGGGGCTGTACTATGTGGAAGAAGGTGACACTGAACTTCAGCGGGGAAACAACTAGCATAATTATTCATGGAGAAATCAGTAATGAGTTCAAGAAGAGAAAAATATGTGTGGACCAAAATACGTGAAGGCAGATGAAGGGAAAGTTTTGAAGAACTTTCTTTCACAGTTCACTGGACGGGATCCCTTTCTACTAGTTCATGGTGTTTGTTCAGTGCATGTTAAACTCAATTTTTGCTTTTTTTGCTATTGCACTGACTATTATATCTTGCCTTTGCATTTCTGAGGACTGCAGGTGGTGTTATCTCTGCTGTTTTGGTCCCATCTTGCCTTTCATATATGTGGGAGTCAGGAGGAGCTTCGTATAATTATTCAAGGACAGAACTTGGCCTGGTGCCCAGGCCCTGAGGCATTTTGTAGCATCTCAGAATGATAACATTCAGGCAAGATATAAAAATACTTTTCAAGGTAACATTGACAATCCTTATTCCCAAGGCTTTGTCTGTCCAAAATGATAACTATAAAACACTGGGAAGAGTTTTCTGTGTTTTGCTGACCAGAGCTTGGATTTATCTGAGATGCCCCTCACACACACACATACACACCCAACATTTTAGATGTTCTGGCAAGTCCCCACGCACACTGAAACAAGACAGGAACATTGATGTTTTTCAAGACCCGCGACATTGCTTTCTATTATGATAGGCAAAGAAGAAAAACAAAATACTATCTAAGCCAGACTGGAAGCCTGAAAACGTTGATAGTGTGTGATGTTGACCTTGTCCCTCATAAGTTAGTATCAATTTGGAATACAATCGCAAACTTATGGAAGCCTCATAATAAAGCCTGGGGTTGGGGAAAGTGAATTCTGCCGAATGGTCTGTATATGGTTGGTGGAAAGTGCCATCAAGTCACAATCAATTTATGACAACCCCTCATGGGGTTTTCAAGGCAAGAGACATTCAGAGATGCTTTGCCATTGCCTGCCTGTATATATTTGTGTGTGTGTGTAAAGTGCCGACAAGTCACAACCGACTTATGGTGACCCCTTTTGGGGTTTCCATGGCAAGAGACTAACAGAGGTGGTTTGCCAGTGCCTTCCTCTGCACAGCAACCCTGGTATTCCTTGGTGGTCTCCCATCCAAATACTAACCAGGGCTGACCCTGCTTAGCTTCTGAGATCTGACGAGATCAGGCTAGCCTGGGCCATCCAGGTCAGGGCCTGTATATATTTAGGTGCATATAAATCCAGCAGGCTTATCGCACCCAGGCTGGGAAATGTATGGAAAACACCTTAAAGCGATCGTGCTGGATGCGATTTCCTATTTCCCCCCTGCACTTCAGCTCATTCTAACGTCTCTGAAATGTTTGCTTTCAAAGCGCACCTCCAATGAAACAGCACGCAAAAGAGAGAAGGGGGCCTGGAGGGAGCACCATGTAACTTGCTTGGGTTCCCCTCCACCTCCATCGGCATTTTGGTGTGCTTGCGTGGGATCGTCAGTGCATCGGGACGATAGGATGATGGGCTCATGTTTCCCCCATGCCTCTAGTTCTCGCGCGAACGCAAAGGGACAAAGAGCAGGAAATCATTCAGATCTTCCCTTGGGGATATTGCACCAGGAGGAAAATGGGAGGGGGGAGAGAAAAGAAAGAAGAAACTCAGAAACAATCATTCTCCTGCAGCTCTCAAGGGAAGGGGGGATCAGAAGAACAAAAGCAACAAGTTTCCTTTACAGCCTTGTCTGAGCCTTGTCTGTAACACAGAAACAAAGGAGATTTGGTGGAGAATGGGTCGCTTCTTTGCTGGCTTTAAATAACTTGCCTGATCCCTTGTTTTAAGAAGAAGACATAACAATCCAATGTTACTCCAAGTGCATTTATTTTTTTAAAAAACATGGCCACCGGAGGGAAAGAGGCGGGGACATGGGCTACACAGTGGGTGTGGACAACAGAGGGGTGGAGAAAGAAACAGCGTCTCAATCTTATCTGCACTTCAGGGAAAGCCATCTGGGAAATGGAGAAAGGAAAAACATTGTTCTATAAGTGTTTTTGAAAACCACGGGGATTACACGACTGCAAAACGGTTCCACCCCCAAAGGGAGGGGGGAAGTGCCGTCTTGATTGAATAAAACGTCTCAAACAGTAAGTGCGTTAGCCCTTCGGGTCACATTACAAGCTTGTAAGGCACACATAAAGCCCTATTTGGGTTAAAAGTCAGGCTGAAAAATTAAAAATAAATAATAGAATGGAAAATAAAGATTTTTCATCAATCCTAACCACATTTATATGGAAAGAAATTGAGTTGATTTCAGTTGGGTTTCTAGTATTGTGTGTGTTGTTGTTGCGGTTTTTGCCATCAAGTCACAGCTGACTTATGGCAACTTCTGGTGTTTTCAGAGCAAGAGACACTCAGAGGTAGTTCCCCATTACCCACCTCCACATCACACCCCTGGTATTCCTTGGAGGTCTCCCATCCAAATACTTGCCAGGGACGAGGCTGAGAATGTGTGATTGGGCCAAGGTCATCCAGCAAGCTTCCATGGCAGAGCTGGGATTCAAACCTGGGTTCCCCATGCTTAGGACTACAGAAGTTGCTGCTTTTAAAATAGAAACAAAATGGTACAGACGCCAGAGGGCAAACTTGTGATGATCTGAGGTGATACCTGCCTATACTGATGATCGATCTTTCACAGATCTGTATTTTGTATGTTGCTGAACAAGAATAAAACATTACAGAGATAATTTTTCACCTACCCCACACGATCACTTGATCATCTGTTCAGATTGGTGAATGTGCATGTATGTATTATGTGTGTGCGTAGCACAAAAACCCAACTATTTTTGCGGTCATATTTTACAGTTGGGGAGAGGCCACAGCTTAGTAGTAGGACTAGGATTGACAGCTCTGAGTTGGGAAACACCTGGAGACTTTGGGGGTGGAGTCTGGGAAGGGTGAGGTTTGGGGAGGGGAGGGACCTCATCAGAATATAATGCCACAGAGTCCACCTTCCAAAGTGGCCATTTTCTTTAGGGGAACCGATCTTGGTCATCTGGAGATCAACTGTGATAGCGGGAGATCTCCAGGTACTACCATGTGGTTGGCATACCTATGTAGGGCACATAATTTGCATGTAGGTTCCAGGATCAATCCTTTCCACCTTCTGTTAGAAGAATAAAATTTTCAGTCATGGGTAGGGCTGCCAACCTCCAGGTAGTGGCTGGAAATCTCCCCGCTATTACAACTGATCTCCAGGTGACAGAGATCAGTTCCCCTGGAGAAAATGGCTGCTTTGGCAATTGGACTCCATGGCATTGAAGTCCCTCTCCTCTCCAAACCTTGCTCTTTTCAGGCTCCACCCCCCCCCCAAATCTCCAGGTATTTCCCAACCTGGAGCTGGCAACCCTAGTCATGGGGATAGATCCAATACAGATATATGTACGTAGTCAATGTGCTCAGGTTTGGATGAGTGCATAAAGGAGTGGACAGTCCCAGCACAATTGTTCCCAGACCCCCTTTGTTTATGTTGGCCCTGTGCACAGATATGTGATGTATCTAGGGCTACTATAAGGCAGTTTCATATGTATATGTACACGGGGTGCGGATATCTTATGAAAGCTAATGCAGTCGGGATTCCAGCAAGATTCATCCATGCAAAAGTGCCTTGTTGTGTCATGCATGTTCTAGCTCTTTTTTTCCAATTAAAAATATAATTGGATGTAAAATATATCTCCTTGTTACTCCTTACACCTATTAGTCTGCCATATGTTCTGAAGACTATTGAAGTACACTTGACTTACAAAGGGGGGGGGGGTAAAAACCTTTCTGGGTCTATTTGAATAGACAGCCATTGCAGCTTATCTGGCTATTGCCATAATAATAAAATCATTCGAATAGACAGCCCTTTTAGAAACTTTAGAAAATAAAAGTTGGCACTTTATTCAACCTTTGTCCTTCAAGACGTTTTTCTAAAATATTCTTAGTCCACTACTTCCTTTGTTTAGTTTCACATGAGGTGTTTTGGACACTTTTCAGTTCAGACTGAGAGAGCAGAAGGACTGGTTAAACCTTTCAGCTTGGTTGGTTCTGAATTTGGACACAGAACAGAAGTCATGGGAAAGAGTCAAGTTCTGCGCCCCCACAGATGGTGAGAAACCAAGAATAGTGCCAAAGGGGCACTTATCCTCATGTACCCTTTGAGTGTGTCTCCATTGTTTTAATATACCTGGAAGCATGCTGTCTGCCATATTGTCTTATGGCAGCAGTAACTGGAGGTGGTATGCAGAGAAAAAAAAGCTATTGGAAGCAACATACAGGGTTTGTTATGAGCAACAACGTGTTTAATTGATAACGTGGCCTGGGCCCTAAGAGCTTGTTGCACCAAAAAAACTCATTTGTATTTACAAATGCAGAGAAAGCACAGCTACAAAAGACAAATTAAATATGCTAGAGCTTCAGCAAAAGGTGAGGAACGGGGAAACATCTATGATTCTGGGGAGAACCTCCTAAACAGTTCAAAGATGGGACAGAGGCTTCAGATGCCTGCCTCAGGCCAAGTGGATTCAAGAAGTTGCCAGGGTCCTTGACTTAGGATGCAGCCATCATTGCCATCTTGAGTCTCAGCCTATCAGAAGTATATCAGCCTCTGACCCTATGTGAAAAGAGTGATTTCCCAAGTCCCCTGACAAGATGCAAGAAGTTGGTACATTTACTTACTTTGTACACCTTGTGCCTCTCACTGACCATGAGTCCATCCTTTAACCCTACTCCAGTTCAGAGTAGGGGCGTGCATTTGGCTAAAGCCAAATGGACCCCCCCCCAGGGGGGAAATACCTTTTTGGTATTTTGGCTGAAGCCCAGAGCTTAGATGGCCTGCCTGCCACCCCCAATCTCGGGGGGGGGGGGTGGCGGGGGAGGCGAAGCATCAGGGGAGGCAGGGGAGGCAATCTAAGCGCTGGACTTCAGCCCAGTGCTTAGCTTCAACTCTCCTGCCCGGGGGTGTGTGGATCAGATCTGCACTGCTTGCTGGCTCCCCGCTCCTCAACATGGATCTGAATCCCCCAGCAGTGCAGAACTGAATGGAGCCCAGCACTCAGCTCTGAGCCACCTATTTTTCAGGTTCGGGGTTAATAAACCTGAAAATGTTTGAATTATTCAAAAAGCCAAATCCATTATATTCGGCTTCGTGGATTATTCGAAATTTTCCAGGTTTATTCAACCCAAACCCGAAAAATACCTTTAAAAAGCTGGACAGCCCTATTTCAGCCCCATTCGTAAATTTTCTGAAGGTGACAATCAAAGCCCCATCCAACCTCCAATCACCACTCAGCAGTGAACCAGCCAATCAGGAGAGAGGGGGTGTTATATGGTGGGAGGAGACAGTTAAACTGCTGGATGTGTGCAGGTAAAGTGCCTTCAAGTCGCAGCTGACTTATGGCGACCCCTTATGGGGTTTTCAAGGCAAGAGACTAACAGAGGTGGTTTGCCAGTGCCTTCCTCTGCAGAGCAACCCTGGTATTCCCTTGGTGGTCTCCCATCCAAATACTAACCAGGGCTGACCCTGCTTAGCTTCTGAGATCTGACGAGATCAGGCTAGCCTGGGCCATCCAGGTCAGGGCAAACTGCTGGATAGGGCTGGGTAAAAAGAAAGATGCTGATTTCATAACTCCTTCATACTCTGTGTTTGAAAAAAAAAAAACCATCATGCTGAGGAGGGAATTAGAAGGGCTTTTCTTTGGAGAAGAGAAAACCATAAGCTCCTTCTAATAAGTGTTAAGCTCTTAGTGAGATGTTTTGGCTGATATTTTGAAAGTAACAGGATCCCCAAAAGCTGTGGCCAGTCTTACGTACTTGGAAAGGCCCAAAGAACATTGCAGGGAATGAGTAGTCAATCTCTGGCACATGTGCTGACAGTACCATATGGTTGCCAGCTCTAGTTAGGAAAATTCCTGGAGATTTGTGGGTGAGGCCTGGGAAGGACAGGGCTTGGAGAGGGGAGGGACCTTAGTGGGGCATAATACCATAGACTCTACCCTTCAGATCAGCCTTTCTCTCCAGGGTAACTGATCCCTGTATTCTGGAGATCAGTTGTAATTCTAGGACGTCCCCAAGCCTCACTTGGAGGTTGGCAATTCTAACACCAGACAATTTTGCTTGGCATCCAGGACCAGATCTCTGTCCAAGCAACAGCAGTAGTAGCAGTAGTAGTACATTTATTGCGGCATTGCACCAATAAAGATTAAGAACATAACAGCAATGTTACCACGGGTACATTGATATTATTTAAAAGTTATGTCATATTAAATTGAAAGAGTATGTATAATTAAAATAATTTACAGTTAGGTAAAAAATAAACATTTTGACACAGTTTTTTTTAAAAAGCCCTCTCTCTTCTTCGTTTTCCGTAATTTCTTTGGATTTTATCATAAAAGACTTTGATGAAGTTTATAGATTGCTGCACAGAATTT
This sequence comes from Euleptes europaea, assembly GCF_029931775.1. Lineage (NCBI taxonomy): Eukaryota > Metazoa > Chordata > Lepidosauria > Squamata > Sphaerodactylidae > Euleptes > Euleptes europaea. Next base: position 25,979,916 of record NC_079318.1, read on the forward strand.
GGCAACCTCACTAATTTGGTGGGAATTTTCCTCCGAGAGGAGCTTCCTAACCTGAAATTTATCAGAATATCCTGAAATTTTCTCAGACATGGATTGAGTCAGCTTAGAACGGGCAACCTTGTAGAATGGGCATCTAAGAAATATGTGATCCAGTGTTTCAACTTCCCCAGAATTGCATGGACAAAATCTCTCTGAGCTTGGGATCTTATTATACCTTCCCTGTAAGACTGCAGAAGGTAGGGCTGAACACCTGGCTAGAGTTAAATCCCTTCTATGGATGTGGATTTCCAAAATGGAAAGGTAGGCTGCTGGGGCTGGAATGTATCTGGTCATAGGGGCGGACATAAATCCGGGTGCCCTCAGCAAGTCAGTCTGCCTTTCAATATCATTAACTCTCTGGGTTATAATTTTCTTTGCTTGGTCTCTCTACCCATCTTCAGCAAAGCAACAGCAGTGCAGGAGAAGGCAACAGCTGTGGTTTATGTCCGCCATTACCTCCCAGACTTGCCCAGCTACAGCTGAGTCCAAGATGAATGCATAAGGTGGTGTGTGCACCTCTGGGACTTGGTTTGCACCCAATAATGTCCAAGGTAAATGCTGCATTTTTAGCACTTGGCTCCAAAAAAAGGTTGCCTATTCCTGCTTTAGATATATGGCAACACAGAGTCAGCATTGTTTGGATTCTTTGTGTTTGATTGGTTTCGGTTTTGGTGTTCATTGTTCCGCTTTTGCCCTCTGTTGTAAGCTGACAAGAGGCCTGTCGCTTGGAGAAAGATGGGTTGGAAACATTTTGCATCACTGAATATTTCGAAAAACAATGTTCAGATGTTCTTACCCGAGACAGTTCTGAGCGTTTGTCTAGATGAAACTTCCTCTTCCTCTAATCTAATTTTCTTTGGCTTAATAATCCTGAACTGGAGAAGCAACAGTACTGCAGAACTGCAGAGGAAGAGGAGGAGGAGGAGAACCACACATTCATACTCATCTGTAGTTCTCAGCTGGAGAAGGGTATGGATCACATGGTCCTATCTTCTATGTTTACTTGTTTAATGAATATAGTATTTATTTCCCCATTATATGAAAAGGCTGCTGACGTATTTCAACTTTTATAATAATGCTAGAGTTTACTTGCCAATGGCAAGTTACAACATTTTGTCAGTCACAATATTGTCTGTATTTCCAAGGCCTAATTCCTTATTTATAGGGTTGCCAACCTCCAGCTACTAGCTGGAGATCTCCTGCTATTACAACTGATCTCCAGCCGATAGAGATCAGTTCAGCTGAGAAAATGGCTGTGTTGGCAACTGGACTCTATGGCACTGAAGTTCCTCCCTCCCCAAACCCCGCCCTCCTCGGGCTCCATCCCAAAAATCTACAGCCTTCTCTCTGACACATAGGACATATCTACACTACAAAATTATACTGGTATAAAACCAGTTTAATAGTCACAAAATCTCCAGGAATTTCTTAAGATGGAGTTGGTAACCCTAATGACATGTCATGTTTTCGCCGGGCTATCACTGGATCTTCACAATTAACTTGGAAAGGCAAGTTCTGAGCTGGAAACTTAATCCTAGGCACACATAGTCTAGGGTTGCCAGGTCCCTCTTCGCTACAAGTGGGAAGTTTTTGGGGCGGAGCCTGAGAAGGGCGGGGTTTGGGGAGGGGAGGGACTTCAATGCCATAGAGTCCAATTGCCAAAGCTGTCATTTTCCCCAGGTGAACTGATCTCTATTGGCTGGAGATGAGTTGTAATAGCAGGAGATCTTCTGCTATTACCTGGAGGTTGGCAACCCTAGTTGCCAGGTCCCTCTTTACCACTGGCGGGAGGTTTTTGGGGTGGAGCCTGAGGAGGGCAGGGTTTGGGGAGGGGAGGGACTTCAATGCCTCAGAGTCCAATTGCCAAAGCAGCCCTTTTCTCCAGGTGAACTGATTTCTATCAGCTGGAGATCAGTTGTAATAGCAGGAGATCTCCAGCTACTACCTGGAGGCTGGCAACCCTAACACAGGCCCAGTTGGGATTGGTCTGTGGCATGCGGGAAGAGGGTATTTACAAGGCCTCCATTGTGCCATTTTCCTGATCTGAAACAGCCCCAGGGGGCTATTTTCCTCAATGGGGGCGCCACGCTGACTGATGGGGTATCCTTAGGTTTCTCCAGTCAAGCAAATAGTGCCCCCAGAATTGTTTCATGTCAGGAAAATGTCATGGGGTGGGGGACTTAAGTTCCCTCTTTTCATGTACTCTGATCCTGATCCCAATTGGGCCTGTGCTAGGTTTGCCATCTCTGGGTTGGGAAATCCCTGGCAATTTAGGAGCGGAGTCTGGGGAGGGTGGGATTTGAGGAGGGGAGGGAGCTCAGCAGTGTATAACGCCATACAGTCCACCCTCAAAAGCAGCCATTTTCTCCAGGGCAACTGGTTTCGTTCATTTGGAGAGCAGCTGTAATTCTGGGAGATTTCCAGGCCCTACCTGGAGGCTTACAACTCTATATTCTATGTACATGCCCAGGAGTCTATCCTCAGGACAAAATTCCCGATACATGTGTGATCATGTGGAACAAAGGAGGACCCCAGGGGAAATGCAATATGTAGTTAAGTGTCATATTTTGCTGAGGAGAAGTAATGACTCTCTCACTAGTATAAGCCTGTAATACAGCTATGCCTGTAGTCACCTCTAGAAACAGAACTACTGTTCATCTGAGGTCAATTCTGCATTCAAATTTGAGGCAAACATCTGAGTTGTTCCTGCATGAAATGTTGTTGCAGGCAATGAAAAAAGACCTAGCTAGCCAATGCCTTGGCACCAATTGTTGGAATACAGCCTAAGGATATTAAGCATGTTGGCAGCTTCCAGTCTTACTTGGGAGATGTGTTTACTTTCTAGCCACTTTCTGTGTCAGGCTGCACGTAGAAGATTCTCTTCAACAGAATATGTGGAAGCAGATTTTTTTTTAATCTTCTGAAATGTTTTTATCCTGATTATTTAGAACAGGTCAGTCAGGTTGCTGTTGATGTGTTGCTTCCTGGGCCTCTGACCTTAGAGGGTGACATTAAGTGTCTGAAAGTATGTTCAAGGATAGGAAGGCCATTTGAACAGGCAGCAAGATTTTCTGCTTGCGAATGACGGAAATTGTTTATCTACACAGACGGACAGAACAAACAGTATCGGAGACTCTGAAACTGAGTAACTAATTTGGAACAAAACATTATTTAGCCATGATTTGTGAAAAAAGCCCATCTCCTGAACAATGTGAAAGGGAGGGGTCAGGCTGAGACCCTTTTCTCACCGTTTAGCCCACAAAAGAAGTCAGACTTGACCAGCTCTTTGTCATTCTGAGGAAAGAGATCAGGCTTTCCACTCGTGGTTGCCATCTTCGTCTTTCCTTAGAGTGATCTGGAGCGCTCTGACTTATTGTTTGTTTGTCTGATAGTTTCTGTGTGGGGTTTGTTAAATCTGTCAAGTATTATTCTTCTCTTTTGCCTTAACCTTTAATAAATCTATAAGCTTTACTGTTATATGCGTGTGTGTGGATTGGTCCTAAGTCTATGGTCTGTGTTTCTATCACATTCTCTGGCTTTGCTTTGGTGAGTAGCAGGCAGAGAGATTCCAATGTAAAAGGACCAAGGGAAGGGAAAGGGAAATTCTCCCCACACAGCTCATCTCCAGATACCATATACACCCACTAGCTTCATGTGATTGTTTGAATGCAGGACCATGAAAACATCATTTGACTCAAGATCTGCTGATCCAATAGATGATGGCGTAATCAAGGCATCTAGCATGATATAGGGAAATGACTGTTTATGACCCCTTCTTCTCCAAGGGGCTTAGAGCTGTAAACGTTGGGTTATCCCATTTTATTTTCACAACAGTCCCATGAAAGGGTTTAGGCTGGGAGACGTGTGATTTCCTAAGGCTGCTCAAGGAGAGAAGCAAAAACTTGAACTCAGGCCCCCCAAGTCCAAATGATATCCACTATGCTGCACTAGCTTTTCCATGGGAAAGTGGGGATGTGATAAGTATGTGATTCTACCTTAGATGGCATCACAGTGGGTTACAGCAGAACGAACTGACTGGGCTGAAAGATGTAGCCAGTTATCAGCACAATCAGGACTACAGCAAAGGAACTGAAGACATCCAGAGCCTCTACTAACGCACCCTTCGTTTGAAGTAATTCAGTCCTTATGAACAAATTGTTCAGATTTGTATTTTCATCATTAAAAAAAAAGAAAGAAACACTATGGCATTGTCCTCTGCCACTTTAGAACTCTGTGGCATGGACGGTTCTCTGCTTGCGATAACCCACATGGATAAGCCTAAAAATAGACCAGTGAATCAAGCGCTTGTGAATGGTTGGAGTGAAAAGCCTGATTAAGAAAGAAGTTCTGCAGTTATACCAGCAAGGAGGTCTAGCCCAGGCAACAACTTAAAAATATCTGTGTGAGTTTCTATGAAGCTTTCTGCCAATGTGCCTCCAGTGTAACCCAGAGGGACCTGCTCAGAGTGAGTTCATCATCTACACTTACTCAAACTGTTGGCAGCTCTGCTGAGGCTGCCAAGAGAAGTGCCAATCAAATAGTAGGGTGTGTGTGTGTGTGTGTGTGTGTGTGTGCATGTGGGTGTTTTTTCTTCTTCTCCAGCATACAATGTGGAAGCAGTTGCATAACTGAAGAACTCAGTGACGGATGTAATTGAACAGCAGACAGAGTTTTGAGAAGGTGGTGAGCCGGACGTGAATCATAATCTTGTGAGAAGTGTTTCGGGGCTGAATGCTGCAAGCAGCTGTGTGTGCCCATGGGCAGGACTTGAAGCTTTTCAACACTGCGAGCCCAAGTTCCTATTTACCAAGGCTCTTGGGGGTTTTTCCCCCTTAATCATGGGTAAACGGGGCTCTAGAACAGCCTGCAGCCTGCAGGGCGGTTCCAAACTTTACTTTTGTATTTGAAAAATGTTTACTCATTTCACTTTCTCATAACTATGTAAATTGATGGAACATTCGATCTTCCGCCCAGTATAATTTTTTTAAAGTATGGGGGGGAGGGGAAGCTATGAGAGACATATCTCCACTGGCAGGACGGGAGAAATTAACCCACATATTTTGGTTACCCTGTCTCCATTTGAAAGGCGCTTCAGGCACTTTGAGATGATGCCTTCCTACACTCTTATTTGTATCCTCAACAAGAAGTGCAAAAGGGAGATCCTTCCATGCGGCTACGTAGCCGCAGGCTTATCCAACAACTGCTGCTGGTGCTGAGAATGGCCACTAGCAGAAATAGGTGGAAGACCAGCGTGAGGTGATGTTACAGGACTATGGACTGTGTGCTTTCTTCTGACAAATAAGGGCAATATAATAACAAGATCTGTGTTGTGCCTGATAGCACTATGTCATAAGGTTGCCAGCTTCAGCTTGGATGGCAAGCTGGGACAATGCCTGAGATGGCAGAGTGTGGGGAGAGGAGGGAGCCCAGCAGGGATGTGACATCAAGTCCTCTGATTCACATCCTGTGGTGCCCAAACTTAAAAATTTAAATTCCCCAACCTCACCTCCTTGATCCACACTTTTTCCTCCCACCTTACAATACGTGTCTACTTCTGTATGCATGTGTTCTGTATGTATGCCAAATTAACTCTTCGATCCTAAATATTTGTGCTGTACAACTGACACATTCAGTTATGTTCCACTCAACTAAAAATAAGATCCTCGTCAAGTTTTTCTCAGTGTCAAGGAGAAAAATTCACACTGAAGACATAATGCCAGCCAACATTTGTCCCATCCCCTCTCTCAATCCCCAAGCAGCCTCTGGCCTTTAGTATCGTTACAGGCAACAATCAATCAATTTCTTCTAGTCTCTCTGGTATACCATAGACTCTCTATGGTATACCACAGGAGAAGCAGAAGTCCTAGAGCATCCATCTGCAGTAGCCACTCCAGGAATTCCATTTCTCCTAGATGATATTATATACCATAGAGTTTGGAAAGAGCAGATTGCTAAAGGTTGGGAAATACCTGGTTGGGAAATACTCCAAGTTGGGAAATACCTGGAGATTTTCAAAGTGGAGCCGGAGGAGAGCAGTGTTTGGGGAGGGGAGGGACTTCAATGGGGTATAATGCCATAGAGTCCACCTTCCAAAGCAGCCATTGTCTGCAGGTGAACTGATCTCTGTTGGCTGAAGATCAGTTGTAATAGCAGGAGATCTCCAGCTAGTACCTGGAGGTTACAATCCAAAAAAGTACAGAGTCTGGTTTAAATATAAACCCCAATATACAAGGTAACAACTATATTGTTACAATCTCCACACATGTAGAAAAGACATGTAGATAAAACACCAACAATAATGAGCGACTACTATTTCCTATAACAGGTAAGTATAGTGTCACATACAATATTTCAACAAAGTAATGATTTTAAATATGTCCAAAGTATGTCTTTTGTTTTCTTTCAGATGTCAGGCAGAAGAGGAAGACAATCGTTTCCATTCTTCTTTAGTTCCTCCTCTGACACCTATCATATACAATAACACCATCACCCATCTGCCCACTAAAAAAGGTAAAGGTCCCTGTGCAAGCACCGGGTCATTCTTGACCCACGGGGTGATGTCACATCCCGACATTTTCTAGGCAGACTTTGTTTGCGGGGTGGTTTGCCAGTGCCTTCCCCAGTCATCTTCCCTTTACCCCCAGCAAGCTGGGTACTCATTTTACCGACCTCGGAAGGATGGAAGGCTGAGTCAACCTTGAGCCGGCTACCTGAAACCGACATCCGTCGGGATCAAACTCAGGGCGTGAGCAGAGTTTTGGACTGCAATACTGCAGCTTACCACTCTGCGCCACGGGGCTCCTATCTGCCCATTAGCCTAAAATTAAATTATACATTTTAAACTTTTTTACAAATGTGTGGAGACTGTAACAATATAGTTGTTACCTTGTATATTGGGGTTTCTATTTAAACCAGACTCTGTGTTTTTTTTGGATTGTAACTTCATTGTACACAGAAGTGTCTAGATTTGCTTGAGAACCTGGAGGTTGGCAACCCTATTAAAGAAGTAGTATATTGGGGAGAGTGGGATTGAAGTGCCTATCTATCATAGGCAAGGCGTGTCTTCCCACATAAGACTGGAATCCATGAAACTCAATTAAATAATTCATTTTGGGAGGAGAGACTTTGCTTTGGGGAAAATAATTTTCCGCTGTTTCAGGCTGCTGATCTGACTAAAACTCTCCCTCCTCCCCCATAGCTTTTTCTAAGTTCTGATTGGATAGTGCATAGAACGTTGTGTCACCAACCTTCTGAAACTAGAAGTACCATTTAATTTCTACAGAGATTGATATCTTGTGCAATGTCAGATGCAATATGTGTCCAGGAAAAGGACATTTCTGAATTATCCAGTTCCAAGAGGCTGTTTACACAAGTTTCTTGCAAGCCACCGCATACAGAGGAGGAAGAGGGTTACCAAGGAAGCCAGCTGTTTCATCTCCAGTGGTTCCCATCTTTCAAAAGCTAATTTCTTAAAAAAACAAACAAACAAAAAACACTCTCATTCTATTAAAACTTAACTCATTCTACACTGTGCTGGAGTCTAACCCCCCCCCCAAAAAAAGATTTTTATATTTACTTCCTGAAGTTGTGCTACTCTGTACAAGAGTTCGGACTCTCTAGACCAAAAGTTCATCATCATAGGGTGGATTTCCAGAATGTAGATCTCCTGGAATATTCCATTTCAGATTGCAGTTAAGGGAACTGCATGACTGAAAACTGCCTCGAATGTTCTTTTTTTAAAAAAAAGAGATAACCCTTCCTCAGACTGTGTGCAGAAAACAAGATATTAGGAAGAAGGGCTCTAGCCTCCTTTTTTGGCCTGCAAGATTTCTATGTACAGCAATGTATTTTTGTAGGTAACAATCAAGCATTTCCTCCCACCTGTTGTATACTCCAGCAACAATTTTACCACCCGATGAGCTTGCTTGTGTAGAAAGCCTGAGGCAAAGAGAAGTGGGGGGAACTACCTAGAAATATTTGCAGAAACCCTAAAACAAGGCAGCAGGCAAACACCAGGCAGCAGTAATTCATGGGCCACAGAGCATAATGTAAAATCTGGGCCTCTGAGATGGAGGGCTGAGGGGACAACAAAATTCCAGGGGGTCTAGGACTGGGGTGTCAAACATAAGGCCCAGGGGCCGGATCCGGCCCCTTGAGATCTCTTATCCGGCCCGCGAGCCAGCTGAGGCGGCCACCCCCACCACTCTCAATCTGGGCTGGCGAGGCATGGCCCGGCCCCACCAAGTGACATTTATATCACATCTGGCCCTCGTAACAATTGAGTTTGACACCCCTGGTCTAGGAGTATCATGTTCTCTGAATTCCCAGCTTTCTTTTTTTAAAGTAAGTCTCCAGACCTCTCCATTGCAGAGATAAGCCTTGCCCTTATATATCCGCAACAGAAGGGGTTTGACACTTTAAAAAAAGAAAAGGAAGAAAGCTGGGCATTCAGAGAACATACATATCTGTAATAACATATCAATATGATAATATTCTAGTGACAATTTAAAACATTTAAAGTCTCTTATGGTGGGGGAAGAAAAAGGCCTCTATGGGGCCAATCTCAGGGAAAATCTGGAGGACTCAGCTAACGTTTCTCCTTTCCATGAAGAATGAGACTGACTTTTCACATCTCCCCAAGTTTTCTTCCCCATTAAGCATCTTTTCATTGTTGTGAGCCTGCTTTTTTTTTGGGGGGGGTGAGTAGAAATATTTTGATTTATTTTTCCAGTTGAGTACTATTTGAGAGAGACTGATGTCTCACTTTATTCACTGTGGCTTATTCCCAGGCAATTATAGTGCACTTCAGTATTCTGGCTAGGTCTCTTGGCTGGAGAGTTTTGCTGATTCTGCTTGCTCATGTAGTTTTTCCCACCGTATCCTATTGCAATCTGCATAGTGTAAATTATAAGTAAAATATTGTCTTTAATAATGCTATCTCTTTTTCTTCACTGTTTCTTACCTAATCAACAATTATTATTTTATTCATGGCATCACAAAGCCAAGTGATTTGTGTTTTTTAATGATATTTGGTTCAAATCAGTATCATGGGGAGGGGGCAGATAGAATCTTTGTCCAGGGACCCATGGTGGTTCTTGGTAGCCCTGGGTAAAACACCGTGTTTTGAAAAATGTGACAACTCGTGGTTTAGAAAGAACTACAGAGAAAGCAGAACCTTTGTGGCTCCCTAGTAAATGCTTGTGACTCCATAGGGAAGAGCATCTAATGCTTTAACAACAGTTTCACAACAAATATGTAGGGTTGCCAGGTCCCTCTTCACCACCAGTGGGAGGTTTTTGGGGCAGAGCCTAAGGAAGGGGGTTTAGGCAGGGGAGGGACTTCAGTGCCATAGAGTACAATTGCCAAAGCAGCCATTTTCTCCAGGTGAACTGACCTCTATTGGCTGGAGATCAGTTGAAATAGCAGGAGATCTCCTACTACTACCTGGAGGTTAGCAACCCTACCAATATGGTTGAGGAATACTTTATAAACAACTGCTATCCATTTCACCTAGATTGTTTCTGAAATATTTGTTAACCATACTGTTAGTGAAACTGTTTTAAAATGTGAATCAGACCTTCCTATAGAGGCACAAACATTTAGAGGGAAGGTACAAATTTATGAGAATAATAAAAAGGACTAGAAAAATCAGGGAATGCATGAAATAAACAAAGAAAACAGAAAACAAAAGTAAGAACAGTTCAAGAAACAGGAACAGACTTTTCAGCAGAGCCCTTGAGAATTGGGTACCGTTCAATAAAACCCTGAGAAAATGATTTGTGAAAGATATACTTGCAAATGAAACCTTATTTGAGGGTTTTAATTAAGATACCATTTTTTGCAGACAAAGGAACTATTCTGTTTCCTTAAGCTCCTTTTTGTCTTATTTATCATCATGATAAATTATCCAGTGAAATTGTAAAACTGTGGAAAGTATAATCCATGAAACAAAAACTACAAACCAGAAGTGGATTGCATCGATTGGGAAAGGAACAAGACACCATTCCTGAGAGAGACGCCTGTTAAATCTCAGCCTGTTTCAGGACATTTTGCTACACACAATGTATTTCCCCAACAACCGTTAAATTCTCTTGGACTATTGAGTAGCACCAAAACATATCTTTAGAGACAGTAATGAGTATATTCACCCTTCCCATGTGACTTGTTTAGAGCTGATTGATGCCCTCTTGGAAGCCACTGAGAAACACCTCTCCATGCCAGTAGAAGCTACCACTAGGAGACCCTCAATGCATTTACCACCTGGCAAGAGCATCCAGACATTGTGGCTACTTATTTGGAAAGCTGCCATGTATCATAATATGTAGCATGGGAAAGTAGCCTTGATTCTCTTAAAAACTGCAGATTTTAAAAAATCTGCAGTTTTTTTTTTTTTTTTTTTGCCCTCATATGAACATATATGGAGCTGCCTTATACTGAACCAGACCTTTGGTCCATCAAAGTCAGTATTGTCTACTCAGACTGGCGGCAGCTCTCCAGGATCTCAGGCAGGGGTCTTTCACATCACCTACCTGCCTAATCCCTTTAACTGGAGATGTCGGGGATTGAACCTGGGACCTTCTGCATGCCAAGCAGATGCTCTACCACCGAGCCAAGGCCTCTCCCCAAATTGACATTTCTATTGAACACACATGAAGCTGCCTTCTACTGAATCAAACCCTTGGTCCATCAAAGTCAGTATACTCTGACCGGCAACGACTCTCCGGGGTTTCAGGCAGAGGTCAAGTCACATCTGACTTATGTCAACCTCTGGTGGGATTTTCAAGGCAAGAGACGTTCAGAGGTGGTTTGCCATTGCCTGCCTCCACATCATGACTAGGGTTGCCAACCACCAGGTACTAGGTGGAGATCTCCTGCTATTAGAACATATCTCCAGCCAACAGAAATCAGTTCACCTGCAGAAAAGGGCTGCTTTGGCAATTGGACTCTATGGCATTGAAGTCCCTCCCCAAACCGGCCCTCCTCAGGCTCCGCCCCCAAACCCTCCCGCCAGTAGCGAAGAGGGACCTGGCGACCCTAGCCACGACCCTGGTATTCATTGATGGTCTCCCATCCAAATACTTGTCAGGGCCAACCCTGCTTAGCTTCTGTGATCTGATGAGATCAGCTAGCCTGGACTAGCCTGGTCAGGGCATCTGCAGCCTTACACTACTAATAAATGAAGGGCAAATTCACATGGCTTGATTTCTAGACATGAAATTATCCTTTCAAGTTTTTCCCATGACTGGACACTGGCAGAAAGTTATTGTAGGAGGTATTCATTTCCTTCCCTCACAATTGCATCAATGACTGTCCTCCAGAATCAGAGCTGCCGTTCATTCCAAGGGTGGTGGTCAGAGGGTACATCAAGTGTTGACACTTTTTGGCCTAGAAAATCCCGCAGTTGGCAGAACAAAGGCAGCTTTCGGCTTGGCACTTCCATAGCCATTAAATCAAAGTAGCTATAAACACTCCTGTTCTGTCTCCTTTTGATTATTTTGAGTACACAAGGATGTAACCAATCTCACTAATCCTCCAAGCAGGTGACGGAGAATTGTGTAACCATCCTCGCTTCTAAATGAAAATAAAGAGGTGACCTTTGTTCTTTGCTCTGCTGAAGCATGTTTGCTTTCCTGTGGTTTAAGCCAGTTTGGGGCTGGGAGCGTTTGCGTTTCAAAGGCAAAATGTGGGCCTTCTAAAGTGTAAATGAGACGTGCAGAGGCTTAGTCCTTTCTCTCTTGATGTGAAATATTCCCAGTCATCCCCATCTTGTATGCAGGGCGTACTCTGTGACACCGCAGAGCAGGAACACCCGGGCTTTCAATGCCTGCTGCAGAGAGAAATGGAGAGGAGTTATTAACATTTTGCAGGTCTGGCTCCCTGTGACAAATGCCAAATGTCTTCTGACTCATAAATTATAAAAATGAGCTGCTGAAAATCATGAATATTTCTTGCCAGCCTAAACTTACTTTGGTTAAAATTTAATACTAAAAACTTGTTCTGGTGTCTTACCTTTTGAGGTGAAGCTAGTGTTTAGCATTCTGGCTCCCTCTTATTTCCTCCTTGGCTACTCCTGGGAAAAATATTTTCAATCCATAAGCCCCCCTCAATTCCACTGTAACTCCAAATGATTGATTAATGTCTATTTACATCGCAGCACCGGGAATAAATTACTCATGCCTGTTGGTTTTCAAATAACTTAAAAAAAAAAAAGATTCAAGTCTTTGGAAAGCAGAACCCATTATGACATCTGTACTTATCGATGGACTCCTGTCAGAATCCTGGAAGTGTAATGTCTCCTATCTAAATAATCCTGTTCTAAATAATCAGGATGAAAACATTTCAGAAGATAAAAAAATCTACTTCCACATAGGGTTGCCAACCTCAAGGTACTAGCTGGAGATCTGCTATTACAACTGATCTCCAGCCAATATAGATCAGTTCACCTGGAGAAAAGGGCCGCTTTGGCAATTGGACTCTGTGGCATTGAAGTTCCTCCCCTCCCCAAACCCTGCCCTCCTCAGGTTCCACCCCAAAAACTTCCTGCTGGTGCTGAAGAGGGACCTGACAACACTACCTGGGAGAAGGACCTGCATCCTGCTGGTGGAACAATGCTTTCACTCGAACAACCTACTGATGGCTTGAGCTTGCAAGAGCTCTTGTTATAGGAGAGCCCACCCTTCACTTTGGTTTTTTATATATTTCTAATGTTGCCCTCCACGCTGAAGCAATTACTTTGTCTGACCTTGAAGTATCTCAAACTGATAAACACAGCAAAATAATTAAGGTCAGTGCTTTGTTAAGCACCAAAAAAAGAAATTAAGTAATGTATAAAACACAGAAAAAATATAGCCCTGAATCTAATTCAGACAATGCATGACAATAATAATGCTAAATACTAGAGGAGAAACCCCAAACATTCCTTGTTATCTAAAGTTGCACCGAGGTCAGATGATAAATGCAAGAGCAATCCAAGGCAGTCCATTTGAACCACCGTCAGGAGTTGGTGAGCAGCCTTGTTTTCCCGTCGCCCATAAGATTTGCTGTGTATCATTGCTCCTGTTTTGCCTGTCTTGCCAGTTTCAGTTGGTGACAGATGAAGAAATAAGGGGAATGAGGAAGCAAGGTAAAAGTGAAAGGAGCTTTCTATGCCGTGGTTTTGGCTTCATGCCTAGCTACCTAGAGTCATATTTGGATGTGTACTGAAAGAATTTTTACTCAGATTTTTCTTTAACTGGATTCTCCGCCCCCTGGACCAAAAAAAAAAAATCCATGCATGGGATTAATGAATAGCCAATCTAATTATTCTTGCAGTATTTACACTATCCAGGGATTGTGCTGTTACAAAGAGAACTGATCCTGTGTTACTTTTACATTCGGACTCATAAAATGGATTTGTGGGATATGAAATTCTAGTGAACATTAAAAGCAAATACTAGAAAGAAAAATATTTTAAATACTGCACAAACACTGGAGCTATCACAGCTACAAATGTACGGGTACGATTATTGCAAGGGGTAAAAATATATATTCCCATTGACCCCCTTGGGAATATATAATGTGTTGAACAAAATTATTACATGTTTTAAAGAAAATATAGTAAAGAAGAAAAGCAACAATACGGAAGTCATCCTTTACAACTACAATGGAGAACAACTTAGACAGAGTAACAATGTAATAGGAAAGTTAAAGTTCGGTAAGTAGAAAGAGTCACTTCCAAGCGAGCAGCATCTTCATTCTACTTGTTTGGACTGGCCTCAGGTGTGATTAAGACCTAGCTTTGGTGAACCAACCTTGCTTGAGAAAAGTGAACCGCAATGTATTGCAAAACAGTAATCATACGGTTTTTTTTTAAAACTCAGTGATTCTTTAAAAGTGGATCGGGAAGAGCCACCCCTGTCTTACAGGAACCACAGCATGGGTGGGCTACCAATATCCTAGCCAAGCTGTTGTAAGCTTTGTAGCTTTTGTTGGTGTTTGATATTAGATACTTTGATATTTTGAAAAGAATATCAAGCAGGTAAAACGCAGCAACTGTACATATGGTCATATTTGACTTCAAAAGAGGAAGCTTCTGTAAAATGAGATATCAGGTAAAAAGGAAGTCATGAGAGTAAAATCTTTCAAAAAGGCTTGGGGGTTACTCAATACCTCAATACTAGAGACTCAGTTAGAATGCATACCACAGGTTTGGAAAGGTAGTACAAAGTCCAAGAGGTCACCAGCGCGGCAGGGTGAGGGAAGCAATCAAAGTGGAAAAGGCGCCCTTCAAAAACTGGAAGACTTGCCCAAAGAAGGCAAGCAAAAAACAAACTTGCATAAGGAAATGCAGCAGACAATCAGGGGTGCAGAAAAGGATTTTGAGGAACATGTCACTAAAAGGATCAAGACCAAAAAATAAAGAATCCTTTAATATATCAGGAGCAGGAAACCAGCTGGGGAGGATGCTGGACTATGGGATGCCAATGGAATTAAAGAAGGATAAGGCGATTACTAGAGTTGCCACTTGCCAACCTCCAGGTACTAGCTGGAGATCTCCTGCTATTACAACTGATCTCCAGCCAACAGAACACGTGAACACATGAAGCTGCCTTATACTGAATCAGACCCTTGGTCCATCAAGGTCAGTATTGTCTTCTCAGACCGGCAGCGGCTCTCCAGGGTCTCAGGCAGAGGTCTTTCACATCACCTAGAGATCAGTTCACCTGGAGAAAATGGCCGCTTTGGCAATTGGACTCTATGGCATTGAAGCCCCTCCCCTCCCCAAACTCCGCCCTCCTCTGGCTCCATCCCAAAAACCTCCCACCAGTGGCGAAGAGGGACCTGGCAACCCTAGTAATTAAATAATTACAGAGAGTTCTGGTAGTTAGGCAAGAGAGAAGCTGGTTTCTCTGTGAGGCTATCTGTGTTTCTAGTGAGCATGAAGAGATCAAGGAAAAGATGTGCCTGATCATGTGCCTTCCTTGCTGGCCTTCAGCCTTTGTCTTGGGCATAGTCCAAGCTTCATTTTCTGGGCCTCATGACTGGCAGAGAAGAGCTGGTCTCAGTGCCAAAATGGAGGGGGAGAGAGAAAGGTCAACAAAAATGGAGGCTTAATAGCAGCATGAATGAAAACAAATCCGATTTCCCAGGGTATAAGAATTTTCTGATGAAGTAAGCTTTGATCAGTGCTACAGACTAACATAGCTATGCACCTGATGCTATCAACACACAGTAAAGTCTCTTGCAACAGCAGGAAAGTAGGCTGCCTGCAAAAATCTCATAATACTAAGAGAAAACGCTATCTTTTCACCTCTCTAGATATTAACTGACCTCTACCTCCCGATAGAGAGATGTGTATCTTATCACAGTAGAATCACTGGTTATTCCAGAGGTGAACTGCTTCTACCAGAATGTATTTGCATACAAAATCCCAGAATGCTCTTTCTGCCCATTATTAATTTACATCTGATCTCAGACAACAAAGTGAAAGCTTGGATAACCACTGTGTTCACAGAGGCCTTTTGATGCTGCATTTTATTAAGTGGATCAGGAACTTTAAAATCATTTTCGAAAGACAGAACTTGTAATAGCAGACATGTGAGGAAGGCCACTGTCTAGTCTCCTGCAAAGGAAGACAAGGGTCTTTTATGCATGGGCACTTTTACTTACTTTCTCCGCCGGTCCAACTCAGTTTTTCATTGGGGTTATGCATGAGTTTTATGTCCCTTAGAAATGACCTCGCACCCAGCCCATGCAATGTTTGGGTCTTCCCGATCCTGTTGTAGCGTGGTTCTTTGATCTCCCCTGAGATCAACCCAAGTCAAATCATCCCCATTTCCATGCATAAGCCAAAGCGCAGGAGAGAGCAGCTGGAGATGTGGGGGGGATGTTTTTTCTCAAAGTAAGCACTACAGCCAATTACAAAGCAGCATTTTCAAGGGGTGGAGACTCAGACGTTTCTGGATTTTTGCTGGCGATTCTACAGTATTCCAGAAACCTCAGGACTTTCTCCAGGGCAAACAACAACATGCATAGCATTTTTAGGATTCGGAACAGAAAAGTGTGGGTCCAGAAAACCTCAAACCCTAGATTAAACTCCCATGCATAAAAGACCAATGTTTACTCTCAAGGTGCACTGGTCAAATGTCCTACTTCTTGATACTGCTCTCCCACTTGTCTATGAAAAAGTATGTGCTGCTGTCATAAGGAACCCGTCACCCACTGTTATAATGTGCAGAAGACTCAGGGTGGGGGTGGGGATAAAGAGAGCAGGTTCTGGAAGTTACTTTTCTCCCTACAAATCACCCCTTGTAAAATATATTTTATTGGTGCCATATGGGCTAACTTTTCATGCACTAGTAAAAGGGGGGAATCCTTTGTCAAGGAGACAAATATACCAATTAAGTTAAATCTAATCCTTGGTTAAGTCTGACTTTTTGGCCTCCGTTATTGAGGGCCAGGTGGCACATTGCTTCTAACTGCTCAACCGTAGGGTGAGCTGTCTCTTCCTGACCTTTGTTTTTGATAATCTCAGACACTGGCAAAACAGCCAGACACCTATTGCCTGTTAGGACGAGCCTGAATTTAGTTGGTCTATTGTTCAGTCTTTCTTGATCAAGTTGTACCCCAAGGCTAATCTTCCAGGTTGAGTTTTCCTCTAAGAATAGATGCTTCTACAGTGTCTTTAGTCATACAGCTGGTAAACAATCTGCCCACTGGATTCCACACTGCACTCTCTGTCAATCAGGAGTCACTGTTGTTTGCTATGGCTTTCCAGTAAGCAAGTAAGCTGTGAACATCTGCCTAGTATATTACCAGGGAGCAAGTATTAACACAGAAAAAATAGTTTTGTATTTTATGTTTTTTTTTTTTAATGCATTCTCTTTCTGTACATTAAATAAACCTATGTGTTCTGGTCTGGAGAAAGAAGCCCATGTTAATACCTTTATCCTTTTCATCAATTCACCAGTACTAAGAAAGAATATAATAGCTCTTTAGGGAAATGGACAATTTGAGATTGGCATATGGGAGAGTTCTAACCCTACTGGTTTCTAGCCCTACTGGTTAGAACTCCAAATATGCTTGATGCTTTTCTGCATTGAACTGTTAAGTTGATCTGATCCTCTCCAGGCTATAGATAGATACTAGATTCTAGCTACTACTGAAAGACACACACACACACCCCGTCATAGTCTGATTGGAGGGTGTGGAGAATCCACAGCCCACTCAGACCCAACTTCCCACCAGCTATGGGATTTGGCTTGCTCAATGCTAGTGCTATGAGACAAACTTAATGCCCATGGTAGGATTGTTGGGTGCAATGAAGTGCCATCTTCAGACTTTAAAAAAAAAAAAAGGGCTATGTGTATATATACCAGGTTTCAGCTTTCTGGGTGCCCTGGAAGTACCTTAATGATTTAGAGGTTCCTCGCAACTAGGGAGAAACTTACAAATGCCCTCTGTTCAGAGAGTACATATACTCCTAATTTCACCGTCCTAGTTGGTAAGGGAACAGCTTAACCAAGTCCCCTATTTTGGGGAAAGAATGTAAAAATGTCAATTTTCCTGATTTTTCTAGTAACGGAGGAGCCCTGGACTATGCAGATGACAAACTGTAGGACTTCAGCTCATTAGAAAGTCCCCAAACAATGTCTACACCCCTTTGAGATGACAACCTGTAAAAGTAACCTGCAAGCACTGGGTCATTACTGACCCATGGGGTGACATCACATCACAATGTTTACTGTGAGGATCTGGACATATATATAATATAATGAGGTGGATAGGGGAGATCCGAAACACGAATGCATGGGAAAATGAGATCTCAGTGGGATCAGGGCATGCTGGACTGCCGATATATTCCAAAGGTTAATATTGTGGTAGACATATCCTCAATTTCTCCTTATAGAATCAAAGCTGGGGCCATATTTAGCAAATTATAGAAGTGATGGTTAAAGTGTATTAGGAGGTTTCTTAATTCAGACCATTGAGGCATATAGCCTAGTGCTCTCTATTCAGTGGGTTATTTCTCACCAATAAGTTTAGGTGTACATTTGAGTACACACTGTATAAATGTAGCAAATATGTGTTTTTAAACATGACTGTCATACAGGTACACTTATCAGGGAGCCCAAACTGGCTGCAGTGCTCCATTGACTGTATACTTGGTGGCAAACCCAGCTTTGACTTTACGTATCATCACGTGAAAAGGAATTGCTTTGACTGGCAGAAGTTCTCCCAGGTCCCCTAAAGAAAACCCTCTCCCCACTACTCAATTTTCTTTTAGTGTACAATGCTTTAACTGTCATAATCTAGACCCCTGTAAATAGGGTTGAAACCTCCAGGTGGTGGTTGGAGATCTCCCACTATTACAACTGATCTCCAGGCGACAGAGATCAGTTCCCCTGGAGAAAATGGCCGCTTTGGTAATTGGACTCTATGGCATTGAAGTCCCTCCCCTCTCCAAACCCCGCCCTCCTCAGGCTCCACCCCCCAAATATCTAGGTATTTCCCAACCCAGAGCTGGCAACCGTACATGTAAAACAGTGATTATTAGTTCAGAACATTTGTATTACCTCAATTGCTGCCAAGCTTAATAAGCACACAGTTTTCACTACTGGAGAAACTTATTTGTTGTCACCCTTTCACTTTCTTTTTACTAGCTTATAATACCCCCATTCAGAAGTTTGAACATAAGGAATTGGTTTGTTTCCTTTTAGGCAACAAACCTCAGCCTTATTCCCTCTATTCAAAGCTATAGTTTTGTTTTCAGTCTCCATTACAGGCTTTCATATAAGGAAGGTAATGCATTTTCAAAAGAAAAGGCTTGGCTACCATGTTTTGACAGTCTGGCTTCAGCTGACGTATAATTAAACTATTTAAAAAAAGGTTTGAAAATTCAATCGTGCTGTTTTCACTCGGGAAGAAAAAATAATTCTGTTTTTTACCTGCAGAAGGGGAATTAATTTGTCCTTCACGTTCCATTGTAAAAACAAACAATTGGATTAAGAATGCTACTATTATAAGCAGTGCATAGCTAACAGTGGGAGAGGGCAAATAACCTCTGAAACAGGATAAGCTTTGAGGTTACCTCTGAGCGATAGGCCGTTTATGTATGGAAGGCTTTGCCTTGGGTTTGCCGATCTCTACATGCACATTTTCCCCATCCGAATTCTCCAAACTTTGCATGGGGGCTTATTTTTGAGTTGGGAAAAATTGATTTTTTAAAAGAGTGAATCACTTGAATTCTGTGCATACCCCCTTCACCAGAGCTGGAAATGCGAATATTCAATGTGTATATCAACCCTTCGAAGAGCCCCGTGGCGCAGAGTGGTAAGCTGCAGTCCTGCAGCCCAAGCTCTGCTCATGACCTGAGTTCGATCCCAACGGAAGTTGGTTTCAGGTAGCCAGATCGAGGTTGACTCAGCCTTCCATCCTTCTGAGGTCGGCAAAATGAGTACCCAGCTTGCTGGGGGTAAAGGGAAGATGACTGGGGAAGGCACTGGCAAACCACCCTGTAAACAAAGTCTGCCTAGTAAACGTCAGGATGAGACATTGCCCCATGGGTGCTTGCACAGGGGACCTTTACCTTTTTTATATCAACCCTTAAGGGAGCAGGTTTACAATATATTTAAATATCAGCCCCATCTTTCACCTTCTCCCGCCCCCAAAATACTACATCCCATTCTAATTGTGGCTTACGGTGCATCTGCAAATCCTGAATTATGTACCTAAGAGCTATTTAGTAGGCTTGCAGCCAAAAAAAATGATATTTTCCTCTCCTAGTTACTGAAATTTCCTTGAAAACAAAGAAGCAGGACTCTTAAAAGCACAGAACGGACAAAGCTAATGCAATTGGAGGAGCAGACAAGATGTCAGGGTCAGTTAACTTAGTATAGAGCAGACACTCCTGGATCTATGGGAGCAGCACGGATACTGAAGGCTTTCTGGATTAACAACAGTTATTAGGTGACAGGTATTTAGAAGGAAAAAGATACTTTCATGGCCTTTTGTTGATATTGGGGGAAAACTCAAGAGTCCACAAACAAAACAAAGACAATTTTGTGAAACGAACCAGATATCATCAGCACAGGAGTTTATAAATCCTCATAACCTTGTTTGGTTATAATCTGAGGAAGGAATGCTCTATTGTAGTCGTCGTGTCTGAAGTCTGTGCCAAAGCACGGAACAGGGGTAGAAATCTATCCCAGTAGAACAAAACCGGTGACCGCCAAATGAGGGAGAATGTGGTCCTTGCTAGAGTTGCCAACTCTAGGTTGGGAAATTCCTGGAGTTTTTGGGATGGAGACTGGGGAGGATAGGGTTTGGGGACTGGGGGGATCTCGAGGCCCCACCTGGAGGTTGACAAACCTACTCGCTTACCTCTCCACTGCTCCAGTCACAGCAAGTACATGGACAAAAATCAGTTAACTAGCTCAGCAACTTTGAAACGATGCTGCCACGGCCGTGCCTCAAAGTGTTGCGCTTTCCCCCTCTAAAATGTTTTTACCCTTCCTCACCTCCTAGTTTTACTTTGCAAGCACAGTTTGACTTGAAAAGAAGCAAGAACAGAGTTCGGTGACTGGACTGGCACTGTGTCGGGAATCAGGATGAAGCATCCCATGAGAAAGTTTTACAGTGGGTGTT
The DNA here is from genome assembly GCF_029931775.1 of Euleptes europaea. Classification (NCBI taxonomy): domain Eukaryota; kingdom Metazoa; phylum Chordata; class Lepidosauria; order Squamata; family Sphaerodactylidae; genus Euleptes; species Euleptes europaea. The sequence goes on from NC_079318.1 coordinate 26,000,580, forward strand.
TCTCCATAGGTGATTTGTCCCGAGGTCAATACTGTTGGGATGTAGGGTTGTTTTTTCCCTGCTTCCCCACAGCATTGTGGTGCACTTGTGCACCTCCCAGCACTTGCCTGGATTTTCTGTGATCTTTCTCAAACCTGATTTGCACCAAAGTTTTAGGAAAGATCACAGCAAAAATGAGATGGATACTGTGTGGATGGGAACATTTGGATTTTCCTCCTCTACTTTCACAGCAACCATTTCACCCCATGGTAGCCACTTCTTCTCCATACTTCCTACTTAACCTTTTTTAAAATGGCGATTTAATAGCATTATATCAATATACCATTATATCAAAATAAGCAGTAAGTTCTCTGAGTTCCCAGATGTCAATTTTTTTAAAAGTCTCTAGCCCCTTTCCTTGCAGGGAAATGTGTAAAAAGCATATCTCTACAACAAATTGGGCTAGAGACTTACTTTAAAAAACAAAATAACAATCTCCTTTATTGGCATAGAATCGAAACATGGGGTGTCTGCATAATAACATAGAATTATTGCAGTTGCGCATTTCTGACAAGAATAAAGCATAATAAATAAAAGGATGGCGGAATTAATAAAAGCTCTCTACTTAACTTGCTGACAAACGTTCAAAAAAATAAAAATGAGAGCTTGGAACTCAGAAAACTAATGCATAGGCTTAGGATAATGGGATATTGATATCACGCTATTAAATTGCCAATTAAAAAAAATTCCCAGAGAAATCTGCTTTGTAGAAGCCCAGTTGCTACTGTCCTGTATTAGCAGCTGCAACAGTGACCAGGAAACTGCACAAGCCTGTCTCCATCTGGAAAGAGGAAACTAAGTGCTGCAGGATTACCTGAGATTGACGCTATTCCAGACATAATAGAGGTGCTACAATGCAAGCCAAGGACAAAAAGAGTCCCGATCTCTGTGGAGCAACAGGAAGGTTCATCTGTAATTCAGGACCGTTGCCAAATTAGTTACAAGTATATGGCAGCACTCTAGTCCATTAATTCAGTCATAAGACTGAAGTAGCATATCTTTTTATTTACTTCTGAAGATATGTATATACCCCCACCTTTTTGCCAGAGCAGTCAGGTACACAGCAACTGTAGGGTTGTGGCCCTCTGGCGACGCTGGCAGACCACCGCTATGACCACTAGGCCGTGTTTAGCGAGTTGGCAAACTGCCGCTATACCATGCCCGGCCTTGGAGGGGCAGTCAGGTGATGGCTGGCAGACCACGTCACTGAAGACTGCCCCTCCTCTGTAGAGGGGGGGGTAGAACAATAGACAAAGGCTTGTATGACCTAGTCTGCTATCTCTGCCGCTGCCATGGTTACTCACAACAGTTACAACTTACAAGTTAGTATTTACTGCTTCCTATAAATAAAACGCAGCTCTGAGACCAGAGGTCTGTTTCCTTGACACCGAGTCCTTTGTCTTCATTCTCTCAATTCCCACATCTGGTGCCGCCGACGTGATTCGACGTGATTCACTGGGTCTCGCCTGCTTACCACGACTGGAAAAGGTTTACGCGTACTCTCAGCTCTTTGGCTCCCACGGCTCATCGGCCCCCTCGGCTTCGGCCCCCATTGGTAAGTATGGGTGAAACATTATCTTCAGAGCAGGTAAAGCATGCTGAAGAACTTTATCAATTGGTGAGACATAACGGGGACTCAGTGTCGACAGCAGACCTTAAGGATCTCCTACGGGAGATTGATTGTCAGTGTCCCTGGTATCCCCAGGAAGGCACTCTCAAACCAGGGGACTGGGAGCAGATAGGAAGGGACTTGAAGGGTGAGCCCCATGCACCAGTGCAATATATTCTTGCCTGGCAAAAGGTTTATAGAGCTGTCTGCGCTGGGACGCCAGCGGACAACATGCTCTTGAAACCTGCTATGGAGGTGACACCGCCCCCCTATCCGGCTCTCCTCCCTGCAGCCTCGTCTTTGGCTCCCTTATCTCCTTCTCCCGCTTGTCCACCGCCTCGATCAAAAGTGGCGTTGGCAGTCCAGGCAGCCCGCTGTAATGGGGACCTGGATCTTTCCGAAGAGTGGGAGGGAGATCCACCTGCGTAAATCTTTCTCTGCCTTGAAACAAAGTCCCAATGAGTCATATGCAAGTTTTGTAAATCGGCTTAAAAATGCCATCTCACTGTTTTCACTGCCAAAAGCCCAATCGCTTTAGGAGTAAGTGCCGAGGCCTCGGTGGGGGAGCCTACCGAGGGAGTGGTGCTAACACTCCTAACTCTATGTTGCACAAGCACTTCAACAAACCCTCCCTGGTGAGGTTGCCCTTGTTTCCATGCGTGCTGAGGCTCCTCCTGGCACATACCTGGCCTTACATACCTGTGCAGCCCAGCAACAGGGGATCAATGTGCAGCCGGACAAGGTTGTGGTCCAGGACAATTGTATTTGTTGTTTTGCAGTGTTGGAGCGCTCTTCCTTTGAATTTAAAGGAAGGTGCTTCCTGTGCACACCTTGTGCCGCTCCCGCCCTCGGGAGTGGACAAGGGGGATTTTTCTTCTGATTCCTTACAGATTGCCTTGGTCACCGCGAACATCTGGCACCAGAAGCCAATTCGTGAGTATAAGGTACAAGGTAAAAAATTAAGAGGTCTTCTCGATACTGGTGCTAATGTTTCTGTGATCACCCCTCAGGATTGGGACCCCTCCTGGCCTCTAGAACGGTCAGCTGCTGTCTGGGGGGTGGGGGGTTCCACGCCGGCACAACAAAGTGCTCGGCCTCTCCTTGTCACTACCACAACTGACCAGCAGGTGGGGTACGTGACTCCAATTGTCGTCCCACTTAAAGTCAATCTTTGGGGGCGAGACCTTTTGTCTCACTAGGAGGCTACTTTAGTCACTAATGACTAAGCCTCGTGCCCTTGCCTTGTCATGGCTTTCTACAGACTATGTGTGGATCGACCAATGGCTACTGCCTGGTGAAAAATTGGAAGCTTTGCAACGCCTAGTTGCAGGGTCATTTGGTTCCTTCCACTAGTCCCTATAATATTCCAGTGTTTGTTATCAAAAAGAAATCTGGTAAATGGCGTTTACTGCATGATTTGCGCGCCATCAATAAAATTATCAAACCTATGGGTGCCTTACAATGTGGCTTGCCCAACCCGAACATGATCCCTCGTAATATGGCTATCATTGACCTTACAGCCTCAGGATCAAAAATATTTTGCCTTTCAAACTCAACAGTCACATTGTCTATAAGTCCATTTTTGTGGACTTATTAGGTCACCTCACACTCCCAAAATATCCATAAGTGTCTGCAACGGCAATAGCATGCACCAGATGCTCAAAAATCACATCTCCAGGCCATTCCGGGAGAATCTCCAGGCCATTCCGGGAGATTCTCCAGGCCATTCCGGGAGACACCCCATGTCCATATTCTGGTGGAAGTTATGAAGGTTATAATATGTACAAATAGTGTAGAGAAAATAATGAATTTACAATGTAGTTCTTCAAAGGAAGGTGGGAACATGAGACTGCAGCTCATGGTACACGTGGTAAGATGAAATCTTAATAACAAAGTCAGTGAAAGAAATGGATTGTATAAAGAATGATTCTACAGTGGTAACTATGTTTAATTGGACTACATCTGCATCGATGCAAATAACAGCAGAAGTTTCCCACCAGCCATTAAAATGTATATATTTGAATGTTTATGCTGTCTTTGTGGGTGTGACACCCAGGGCACTTTGGCCTCTGGATCTGCATGCCATAAACCTTTCCCCCTCTTTTTCTCTCCTGCTCTCTGTTTCTCTGCTACACACTTCACTCAGTGTGCCTAAACAGCACACAAACACGTTCACATTCTTAAAGTTGCAACAATTCTATGCCAGCCAGCTCGCTGTACTCCCCTCCCGTTGCTACGGCAAAGACCTTCAGTAGCATCTCCTGACCAAAGAATTGGTTGTTTGAAAGGTTCTATTGTTCCTTGGAATTAACTTTCTGTGCTTAAGTCAACTGCAGTTCTAACACTTTTTGTCCTTTTAGGGTCCCTTTGTATGGGCCCATTTTATTTTTGCGTTTTGCAGTTCTATACTAAAATTAATGGACATTATAAAAAATCTCAACATTTTTTTCTTTTGCTTAGTCCTTTTTTTTACTTTTTCAAATACTTCTGAAAATTTGTTTCATGTTTGTCACATTGGTCTTTTCCCTCATGATGCAGTCAATCTCATCTCTGATAGTTTGTATGTGTGTAATGTCATTTCTCAGGTGGAAGGAAGCTACGTGTCTCCTTCCTGTGATGACAATCTCCTGAGTCTGTTCATTGCTTTGCGCAATCAATTGGCAAAGCGCACTGGATTGCTGTTTGTTGCTCATATTCGCAGTCGTCAGCCCTTTCCTGGCATCATCTCTGAAGGAAATGCCCGGGCTGACTCCCTTGTTTCCTATGCTGCTCTCTCCCCCATTGAGAGCCATGCCATGCATCACCAAAACGCCAATGCCTTGGCGAAACAATTTCACTTGCCCCTTGCAGAAGCCTCTGCCATCATTCAGCAATGTCCTCAGTGTTCTGGACAGGCTTCCTTTCCTTCCACTGGTGTCAACCCTCGAGGTTTTGGAGCCAATCAATTGTGGCAAATGGATGTTACTCAGTTTTCTTCATTTGCTCCCTGGAAATGTCTCCATGTGGTTGTGGACACCTATTCTCGTTACCTATTTGCCACTCCCCAAAAGGGTGAGAAGGCTAAACACGTTTGCACCCATTTAATTCGTGCCTTTTCGGTTATGGGTGTTCCCTCTGCTCTGAAAACAGGACAATGGCCCTGCCTATTGTTCCTCCGCCTTTGCTGCCTTTTGTGATCGGTGGCAAGTGCGCCATACCTTTGGCATCCCATATAATTCCACGGGCCAAGCCATCGTGGAACGTGCCAATGGCACTCTCACAAGAAAGCTTGACAAATTGAAACAACAAGGGGGAGTTGGCCTCTCCCTCTTGGACAGAGAGGGCCTACTAGCTCAGGCTCTCTTTACCCTCAACCATCTTAACCTTCTCTCTTTTAATTCAAAATTTGTTACTAGGACTCAGCGGCACTTCCAGACTGACGTGCCGCTGCCACAGCCCCTGGTGCGCTACCGCCGCCTCCCCGACCCCCTTTGGCACGGGCCGGTGCCTCTCATCACGTGGGGCCGGGGCTACGCTGCAGTCCAAACATCTACTGGACCGTTGTGGGTGCCTGCACGGTGTGTTCGCCCTTATCTTCATGGCGTGGCAGCAGGATCTCCCCAACCTGAGTCCTCCAGCCAACCTGATTCCCCCCGACCCGAGTCCTCCGGCCAACCTGATTCCTCACTTCCGCCTTCAGTTGGTGGACCCTGAGCCCATGGCCGAGAGGCGTCGTGGTCGTCGCAGATCGAGCCCTCCAGTAACTTGGGGGGCCCTCAAAGGCTTGTCTGAGCAAGCTCAACTGGAGTTGGCTAAGCAGCACCTGCCTATGACCCCAGAGAACTTTCTGGCTGCTGTGTTTGCCCAGCTGACTGTGAACTCAGTTATGATCGTCTTATGTTTATGCCTCCTGAGCTCTGGGGTGCAGGGGGTCAAGCATGAGTCCTCTACTCCGAACTTATGGGTTCGTCATGCTTCTTACATGTTTGCTTTTCATGGCATGAACGTTTCTCTGATTTATGAGCCTCCTCTCTCTGCCTCTGCTATGTCCTTTTTGCCTACTCCCTTTAACTCTCCTGAACTGGTTCTGTCTGAACTACAACATTTGAACCACTCCATGCTGTTTGCCTCCACCACTGACCCTCACTGGAACAGTACTCCTTTCCAAAGGTTTCGCTTTCATCGCTACCTACCTGGGTTGTGCTTCTGATGTTATGCTAGCAATCCTCTGTTTTCCCACTGGACTTATACGACTGCTGCTGATCAGATGTGGGGAATTAATGCAGCCAATTATACTGCTTGTTCTGACCGTTTTTACCTTTGGGGTACCTTTAACTCTTCTTTCCAACCCAATCTCCATCTCATGAACACTACCACACAACAGTTGTATCACCGTTTACCGATGTTTTCCCCAAATGCTTCCCTGCTCACATCCGGTAGCATTTGTGGCAATTGGCTCATCCGCGATCCCAACCTTTGGTTCTTTTGGGGGTCAGGGTGGGCTACCAACTATCATCCTGGAAAATATCAGTGTGCAGCTCTTGGGTATCTTACCTTGCCAGTCCAAGTCCTGGATGCTTCTGGGACACCTTTAGCCAATCACAAAGTGAGGCGTGCCGCAGCGGCCCCCCTTGGCCCCGGGTGTTCCGATGAGGTTATTGTGGACGCCCAACTCAGTGGGGGAAGCGACTGGGGTCGCGCCATAGGGGCTGGTCTTACTGGGATTTTGACTCTGGGGAGCTACCCAGGGATCATTGCCCAGGAGAACCGCCGTTCCATCTTAGGCCTCACTTGTAGGTTAGAAATGACTGTTAATGCTACAAGCCGCTTAATTCATGATTTACAGCAAGAGATTTCTGAATTGCATCAAATCACCTTACAGCATCGCTTTGCCTTAGATTTTCTCCTGGCTCGTCAAGGTGGGTTTTGTAAAATTGTTGGTCAGGCAGGTTGCCAAGTCACATTCCATGACCTCAACAAAACCATTGAGGACGAGCTGGAGAAATTACGTCATATGCTCACTAACAATGTTATTACTTCCGGAGCTCCTGGTCTTTTTGATTGGTTGACCAGCTGGCTACCTGACTTTGGGTGGCTGCGAGCAACTTTTTTAGCGTTACTTGGAATCATTGCTGGTTTTATTGCATTGGGGTGCTTTGTCCAATGTCTTCCTGGTCTTTACAATATGTGTGCTTTCTCTAAGGAGCATGTGCAACGTCACTTTCTGTATTATGCATATCATCAGCTTAAAACGAAAAAGGGGGAAGTGTAGGGTTGTGGCCCTCTGGCGACGCTGGCAGACCACCGCTATGACCACTAGGCCGTGTTTAGCGAGTTGGCAAACTGCCGCTATACCATGCCCGGCCTTGGAGGGGCAGTCAGGTGATGGCTGGCAGACCACGTCACTGAAGACTGCCCCTCCTCTGTAGAGGGGGGGGTAGAACAATAGACAAAGGCTTGTATGACCTAGTCTGCTATCTCTGCCGCTGCCATGGTTACTCACAACAGTTACAACTTACAAGTTAGTATTTACTGCTTCCTATAAATAAAACGCAGCTCTGAGACCAGAGGTCTGTTTCCTTGACACCGAGTCCTTTGTCTTCATTCTCTCAATTCCCACAAGCAACAACAAATGGAATAAAATAATCTATTAAAACAATCAAAACACACCCTTAAACAGATAAGCCACATCTATAACCTTCAAGCTGCCCCAAGAAGCTAAAATCACCAAACTGAGGCTATCATACTTTGGTCATTATAAGAAGACAAGACTCACATTATAAGAAGACAAGACTCATTGGGAAAGACAATAATGCTAGGAACAGTTGAGGGCAGCAGGAAAAGAGAAAGACCCAACACAAGATAGATTGACTGAATCAAGGAAGATACCACCCTCAGTTTGCAAGACCTTGAGCAAGGCTGTTAACGATAGGACATGTTGGAGATCATGAATATATAGCGTTGCTATAAGTCGGAGACAATTTGACGGCACTTAATACACGCACTGCTCTTCAGTGCTGGCTAGTGCTACTACAGACATTAGCATAGTTAAATAGGGACTTACAAGCTGTTTTTTGCTGCTTATGTCTGGAGGCTTGTCAGAATTTGTTGCACAAACCACAGTTTAAACATACCATGGTTTTATCATGATATCCGCAACCTTTTCTTCCACTGATAAGTGTAAATGTTCACCAAAAAAGTTATAAAAACAGTTTTAAAAGATGTAATTTGTTACACTCTGCTAAATGTGGTGAACTGAAAAAGATGTAAACCAAATTTAAGAGTAAATTGTTGTGCTGGAAAGTCCTACAATTGCTTCAAAATTCTGAACCTAGAGGCCATTTTCTTAAGTTAATTTCAGGTTGCTCTCTAAACTTCATCCATTTGAATATATGCTTGGAAGAATGAAATTGGTAGTTACTTTAAGGCCATTTTGCATGGTAATTAGCAGCGCGTTCCAGGCTGAATTGCCTCGCATATTTTTTTGAATTTTGCATGCAGAACCATCATTCCAGAAGTGACTGCGAAGCCGGCGCATACCTGCTTTGTATTCCTAAAGAGCCCATTTAACGCGATCTTTGGTGTTTGCCTCAAAGAATCCCTCTCAAGGAACAATGCAAAACAACAGAGGTGCGTTAGCTATGCATATGCTAATGCAAACAGGAACAAAGGAGCAGGCGAGTGGGGGGAGTGGAACTTCTCCTTTTGCGTCAGGACCATGAATAGGCATTTTTAGAGACGCATTTTAAAAAAGAGCTTTGAGCGAGCATCAAAATTGACCATGCAAAAATGGCTTAAATGTTCTTTCTCTCTCTCTCTGATGGTCATATAATAAAGACTTGATTCTGACAGTCGTTTTGCCTCAGCTCTGAAACACTGGAACCATTTTCAGTAGAGCAGTAATGAAAAAGACTGACAGCTTGCTGAGTGCTGAAACAGACCCTTTATGGATTTTCCAGGGGTTACTGCCATTGGCATAAACATTACAAGAGTTCTCTGTGCCTGCAAATAATGATTGTCCATCAGCCCAGCCAAGTGACCCAGACAGTGCTAGCAGAATCTCAGATATTAGATTCACAGCACAGATACACAGAACAAATGCAAGACACATATCATAATAAAAAAAATGAGGCCTAAAAAGTTTTTACTGGTGAAAAGCATTTTACCTTACTTCTCAATATACTCTTAGATGTCTGTAAAAAGAACACCAAGAGATTAAAGCCAGATGAGCTAAAACTGGAGCCCCTGCCAAAAAAATGAGCCCAAAGGAGATTCTACCACCATAAACTGCATTAGCCTTTCAGACTTCTGCTAGGTGCCTTAACTGTGCAATCCTACAAACACTTTCCTGGGAGTATGCCCCATTGAAAAGGCCTAAGTAGACATGCTTAGGATTACCCTGCTGATACTGTTTAATTAATTGCTTTATAAATTATATTCCAAAATCTAGTCCAAAATCTGGATTGTGAAACTCACAAAAACTTTCAACCTCTTCCAAGGGTTGTAAAAAAGCCTTTCTATTGGAGTCTGGCTTTTGGCAGATGGGTTTAAGCTTTTCAGTGGGAGTCCGCTTTTGGTGCAGGCTTTATTCCTTATGTTGAATCTTTATATTGCCACCTGCCCTGAGCATTAGGGATGGGGTAATCCAGAGCCCCTGGTGGAGAGTGGTAAACTGCAGTACTGCAGTCCAAGCTCTGCTCATGACCTGAGTTCGATCCCAACGGAAGTTGGTTTCAGGTAGCTGGCTCAAGGTTGACTCAGCCTTCCATCCTTCTGAGGTCGGTAAAATGAGTACCCAGCTAGCTGGGGGTAAAGGGAAGATGACTGGAGAAGGCACTGGCAAACCACCCCATAAACAAAAGTCTGCCTAGTAAACGTTGGGATGTGACCTCACCCCATGGGTCAGGAATGACCTGGTGCTTGCACAGGGGACCTTTACCTTTTTAATCCAGGTAAGGCTGACAACTTCATTCCTGGCCAAGGCTGCTATATCTTGAAGAACTGCATGAAAAGCATTCAGTTTTACCTTGTTTCTGCCTGTTCAGCAATTATCAGCACAGAAGCCCTTCAGGGGTAATAGAGGAAAAAGCTGGTGACCCTAGCTAGAAATCCTAATGCATGCATTCAAGCACCCACACATCCACTAAAACGAACAGATGGTCAGATATTATGTACCTGTGGGGAAACTACAAGGCCCCATCATCACTGTCTTCTGCCGAATTTTCTTTGCTGATGTTCTCTTATTAGGGCTATGAATCATCACCAGTTGAACTAAAAGTTCCATGGGGTGGTGTAATTAGGGTTGCCAGGTGCCCCCCAGGTGAGTCAGGAGGGTCCACACTTCCAATTTACAACCGGAAGTGGCGCGCACAATACCCCCAAGGCCTCCCGCCGGAGGAGAGGGGGGACCTGGCAACCCTAGGTGTAATGGTGGGGTGGCCATCCAGAGTCGTGGTTTAAAGGGAAGCAGGTCAGAGCCAGCAAATGCTCAGAACTGTCTAGTGTTTGTTTCATGGCAAACCTATAGCATCGTGAGTGTGAAATGTCTCTCACCTATAAAGTTCATTGGGTAAGGCTGGCACCTTTTTGGAGACTGACTGGAGATGTCGGTTCACCGCTCACTCGCTTACGCCACTATGGTAAGCAGAGGCGGACGTTAATGAAGCTTAAGCTTCAGGGCCCCTAATCCCAGAGGGGGCCCCTGAAGCAACTTTTTTAATGAGTGAATTTCTCAACCAAATTGATGGAGTGTTTTAGTGATAGAAACATAAGCCAATGGGTTGAAGTACTTAATATTGACTTTAGAATATGCCCTAATACCCATTTCATATGGCCTGAAAATGTCCCTGTAATTGGTCAAATTTCAAAATTTTCTCAGGGGTTTGCAGCGCTTGAACCCCCAGCTGTAAGGGCTCACTGAGCTCGCCAGAATCTATTCACAGCCTACATTTTGGCAGCGGGATCCTCAAATCCTTTGTTGGTGCACTGCTTAATAGTTCTGTGGTTTTATTTCATCACTGTGTGGCCCATTTTTGAGGACTCCATCCCACCACTCTGTTCTCCACCATTTGGGCCTCAAGGTCCTTGCAAGGGCAGCAAGGCCCTTTGTACCTTGTTGGATGTTGCCCTATTGTTACTGGTTACAAAGGGGGCCCCATAACAGTTCAAGCTTCAGGGCCCCAAAAATGTAGGTCCGCCACTGATGGTAAGTCAGCCATGACCTCACAGCCACACTGCAGATGAGAAGCACGTGTGAGGTTGAGATATTGTGGCTTTAGTAGGGTTGCCAGGCCCAGGTTGGGAAATACCTAGTGATTTTGGGGATGGAGCCTGAGGAGGGTGGGGTTTAGAAAGGGGAGGGACTTCAATGCCATAGAGTCCAATTGCCAAAGCGGCCATTTTCTCCAGGGGAACTGATTTTGGTCACCTGGAGATTGGTTATAAAGGTAGTTCACATTTGAAATCCCTTACTATATGGGCATGCTCACAGAGCAGCTAACCCGGAGACAGAAAGGAATCCCATCCAGTTGGTAAGCCAGGCCCCGTTATTATGTTTTGTAATTAGTAATTGTTGTTAGAAATATACTGAGCTCCTTTTATGTTGTATGTAAATATTTGTTATAGTTGCTATCCCACTTGTTGTAAAAATGGCTGGAATAAAGACGGAGTGATTCCCGTTTTGGTTTTGGGCATACCATATAAAATCACTTGCCTCATTGATGGAATAGGCGGCTGAAGAAGACACGATCAAAACAGGGAGAAATCACTTAGGACCTGTATTGCCTACATTTTGCCTATAATCTTTTTTGCCATGTTGCAACGACGATCTTTTCAACAATAAGGACTTTATTCAGAACTTTACAGCACTATAAGGATTAGTGGTGAGAGTTGGACTCTGTAATTTCACTGTGGGATTGTTATATTTTGATATTTAGTTTTTTGTATAGGATGTGAATACACTACCATATATAATATAATAGATGCACAACTTGGAGCTTGTTGATGTTATGTTTATTATTGTGTTTATTATTGTAGTGACATTGAACAATAGGATTGCATAAGACAATTTGGCCATAGTGGCTGCAAATTGTGTATAACTTTACTTGTGCAGCACAAGTTTGATTTCATTTGTGATTTTACCACCTGGAGGTTGGCAACCTGAAGCAAGCCACTCTCTCTGACTTAGCTTCCCATCTGTAATATCTGGATAATAGTAGGAGCCTACACTTCAGGGATGTTGTGATAATGTACATAAAGTGCTCTGAGTGCAAAGGAAAAGTATGATGCTAATACTAAATGTTATTTATTAGTGGAAAGTCGGCATGCAATTATAGTATCCTGGCAAGTGCTCAGACAGTGCACTGAACTTGGGTGCTGTAGGAAAACCTATGCAAGATAGATTCTCTTACCAGCTGCTTCTGTGAGATTTCATTATTTGCAGACCAGTGGGCCACAAAGGAAAACACTGCTTCTCAGAATGACCCATTTACTTCATTCCTGTACTTTTCTTACTTAGTGGACTGCTTTGCTCTTGCCAAATGGAGTCAGTCACCAGTGTAAATCTAGGGTTTTTTCCCCCTCTTGTTTCTTGGAAAGCACCATTCCATACCATGTCAAGAAAAACAAACAGAGAGGGTTTGCTTGGATTCTATTTAAGGCAAATCACCAGTGGCAGTTCCAATAACAAACCCAAGGCCAACATTGATGGCTGTTACAAGACTGGGACTACTGTGCATAAAAAAGAGGTCAACGCAGTGTTTCAGTAAATGTATCACCTAATATAGCTGGGGGGTTTTAAAACAAAAAAACAAACCAATGTTGTGCTTACTTCCCTTCCTAAGTAAAATAGAGGCAGGCAGTAATGAATGAATGAAGAACTCTAAGCCAATATTGAACCAATTAGACGCAACTGTGGTTTTATATCTACAAAGCAAGAATATTCAAGATGAAAAGCAAGGGACCAAAATTACGCAAGGAACAGATACAGACGATAACTTCTACCATAAATCTGATTGTTTTTTAAAAAAAATTTATTGCAACCTTTTTAAAGGCTCAGTGATAGAACATAGGGTTTCATTAGAAGACCTCAGGCTTGGTCCCTGAACTAGGTGGACCAGTGAGATGAGGCAGGACAAGATCTTCATATCCTTATTTACAACTATAATTGCTGTTAAAAATTTCAGGGTGTACCTTTGCTTTTCCTTACTTTTAATAGAATCCATGAAAGGACCATTTGACTTACACTTGCCTTCATCCAGAATTACACATGTATCAGTAGGCCGGATAGACTGATCCAGATGGGATTTTCACATTCTAAAAGTGGGAGAGATGCTGCTTTCTTCAGTTTTTCACCAGCCTGATCAGTGTTATTCCCAAGGTTTACATGCACTCACCTCAGCTCCTAGATTGGTAGGGTTGCCAGGTCCCTCTTTGCCACTGGCGGGAGGTTTCTGGTGCGGAGCCTGATGAGGGCAGGGTTTGGGGAGGGGAGGAACTTCAATGCCATAGAGTCCAATTGCCAAAGCGGCCATTTTCTCCAGGTGAACTGATCTCTATCGGCTGGAGATCAGTTTTAATAGCAGGAGTTCTCCAGCTAGTACCTGGAGGTTGGCAACCATATGGACTGGGCTAAATGGAGTGAGAACAAAAGGCATATCTCACAAATCCCCTGTAACAAAGAAAATCAATCTTCTAGCTTTTCTGTGATCATCAGATAGTTTGTTAATTAATTGTTCCCAGACCCCGTGTCACTCACTCTTTGCTAGCCCTTATATGGAGTTAAGGGAGATAAAACATTAGCTGTTTCCACACTGAGACGTTTCCCCAGGTGGAATACAACATGCCCCTGCTTTATTTGGGAACTTCTGCATGATGTTGTGCTCTTTCTGAGCATGGCTTGTGGGGATCTGGAGTTTTCCCTTTTAAGCAGAGTGGGCCGGCTGCAGGTGGGGAGTCTCTGTATGAAAGCTCTGTCTACAGCAAATTGGGTGGGGGGAGATGAAGCTTAGTTCCCCTTTCCTCTTTTAGATCTTATACAAGGCCTCCCCCCCCCCTTAGCGATTTTTCTACAGCTCAGCTGTTGGGCGAAGGAGGGATTGTTGGGCCTCCAGAGGTCTGATAAGGTTTTGCTCAAGTTGGCATTGTTGCCCCAGGGAAGGAGGGGGTGGGGTGTGACTGCCATCCCCATGCAATGCCTTCCAGCTCACTGCTGCTTGCACAACAGGTATGGCTTTCCCCACCCACATGTAAAACCAGCCATTGGTGCACATAGCTATTCAACCAAACTCTATCCCCTATCATTCTTTTAAGCAGTTTAAAAACAACTTGTTTGGATTGTGTTATCTGCCACTGATGGAATGAAGCTATTGCTGACTCAATTAAAATCTTTCTTTACTGTTAGAAAAACAAGGTGCCTAACAGGTAGGGCTGCCAACCTCCAGGTGGGGACAGGAGATCTCCTTCTATTACAACTGATCTCCAGCCGATAGAGATCAGTTCACCTAAAGAAAATGGCCACTTTGTCAATTGGATTCTATGGCATTGAAGTCCCTCCCCTCTCCAAGCCCTGCCCCCTTAGGCTCCACCCCAAAAACCTCCTGCCAGTGGCGAAGAGGAACCTGGCAACCCTACTAACAGGACTTTTCCGCAATTTAATTTAGTACAAAAGTTATCTCTTGCCATTGTCTCTGGGCCTGTAGTCTATTGTTTAGCATAAAATCACACACAAGGTTGGAAGAGACCACAAGGGCCATCAAGTCCAGCCCCCTGCCATGCAGGATCCCACAATCAAAGCTCTCCCGACAGATGGCCATCCAGCCTCTGCTTAAAGACCTCCAAAGACGGGGACTCCACCCCCCCCACCCCCCGAGGCAGCGCATTCCACCTTCGAACCGCCCTCACCGTCAGAAAGTTCTTCCTAATGTTTAGGTGGAATCGCTTTTCAGTTTAAATCCATTACTCTGTGTCCTAGTCTCTGAAGCAGCCGAGAACAAGCTAGTTCCCTCATTAACATGGCATCCCTTCAAATATGTTCAGCCACTGACTACAAGTGCAAGAAGAGAAAATGAGAGACCTGCAGTTAGTTGCTCATCAGCACTGCTGACTGAACTCTGAACTCCAGTATGCAGGAAAATTTTTGTATGATTGCTGCTCAGCTGACTCATTGTGAAACAATGGTGCATTGCTGTGACCACTTGAACATCTGAAGAAGCGAGGACATGGTAAAATTCATTTCACAACATGGCCCGATGCAGCAATGACCATCTCTCCAAGCCATTAGAAGCTCCATTGAGTTAAGGGGGATTGTGATTCACCCAGAGTTGTGAACTTATTAGCAACAAGGATCCAAAACAGTCAGGAAAGCAGACATTCTTAGCCCAAGAATTTTCCACTGCCAGCACTTTTTTCATTTGTAAGAAAATTGCTTTTACTTAGAGGGCGAAGGACTCTATTATTTCTCAAATTCTTCTCAGCTTCAAAGTGGCTTTGGAAATTGGCTGCACACCTAGGCAGCTGATCCTGTCTGCAATCTGCCAACCTGAAAAATCAGATTGTTGGTTGTTGTTGGGCTTTCTTTCTTTCTTTCTTTCTTTCTTTCTTTCTTTCTTTCTTTCTTTCTTTCTTTCTTTCTTTCTTTCTTTCTTTCTTTCTTTCTTTCTTTCTTTCTTTCTTGCCACAACAGCAGCAAGAAGTGGTTTGAAACCAGAGGGATGAAGATTATATCCTAACAGACTCAGACTTAATTCATCAGAGTACATTTAATTGGTCCCCATATTTGCTGCTGTTGTGCCCTGAATTTTAGAATCAGGGATGGCTTCTTGCCACATTTTTTTCCTACTGACAAAGAAAATAGGCATGGAAAGACCCCTTTAGTCCCCCCACCCTATTTTAGAACAGTTGGTTCTTGAATTAAGAAAACACCTCCAATGCCAAGACCATGTGCCATACATTCCCAGGGGATGGGTACTGATCGAGATGTGGGCCTGTGCCAGGCTTTGGGGGAAATGCATTTTTTCCTGGAGGGCACAACCGCCATCTGTTTGGAAACAAAGCCCCTTTGGAGGTGGTTTTCAAAACACATCTTCCACAATCCAAATGTATGTGTCATGAGACCCAGACACGCACACACATTTGGCTAAATATCTTTATATATATGAAATACATATTATGGAGTCATTGGTATCTCCAAAGAGATGTTGATAAGGATTGGGATTATGGTTTATTTGAAAAGACATCCTAGAAAGTGTTCGTGTGCTCTTAATTGCCTTGCAATTGTGAGACCTGGGCCATGTCCGCACTTACCATTTGCAGCTCCGATTTCTGCGGGCTTTCCTTGCATGTTCCCACTTCATCTCACCCGAAGGATTCCGAGGACTCCTCCAGAACACAATTCCTCCGCGTTAAGCGCATCCGCTTATTCGTCGAATTAAAAAAATAAAACGTCTTCCACCTCCAGAGCCTTAAAGTGGGAACATGCAATGAGTATTAAATCCACTTCCTGCTGCCAGCCAATCCCCGCACTCCCCCCGCTTCCCTTACTAACGCTGACCAATCGCCATCCTTGCTTGGAGCGCCAACTGCGCATGCGTGGGAGCATGCCGGTCTGGGGATTATCAAATGCAGCGGAGAAAGGAGGCGCGGTGGGAACAGGAATTTAAAGGCGTTTTGGATACTTGCGTACTGGACTCGTGTAACTTGCGAGGTAAGTGGCTAGTGCGTTCACGGGCCTGGTTTCAGTTTCTCACCCTTTTGATCACCTCAAACAGCTCATCATTTCTTTGCTTCCATTTTTCTATGAAATGTGACTGTTGACATTTGACTGAGCTGTCTGGCAGGTGCAGCACTGACCACAGACCCAGTGTTTAGAGAAGCCTGCGTCATATATGTGCCGTTCCTCTTTAATTTCATTCACAACGATGAAAAGGAACCTGTTTCTCAATTCAATTCAATTCAAATTCAAAAATCTTTATTGGCATAACAAATTGTACAAGGTATTCCAGAATTTGACAAATGATAAAAACATCAATATCGAAATCTGTAGCAATAGATATGAATAAAATTAGGTACGCCGGAGTACAGTGAATATAAGGTATATATAGAAAATGAGTGTCTATAAGTAACCGGAATAGCAGCACTGACCACAGACCCAGTGTTTAGAGAAGCCTGCGTCATATATGTGCCGTTCCTCTTTAATTTCATTCACAACGATGAAAAGGAACCTGTTTCTCAGGCAACCGAGGAATGATTTCTTCAGCGCAGCATCTAGCAGGAACTACAGACTGGCACAGTGGAAATCTCCCGAGGTCAACAACAAAGGCTCTTTTCTGGGACTGGCGCAGAATGCCAAATGAGGACATGTTTGTATTTAGGACAGTATGAAGTTACATTTGGCTTACAGCAATTTCTGGAGTTGTTTATTGTAACCTGGAGTCCTGACACTATTAAGACCTGACAGTGACCAGATTCTTCAAGAAACATCTGCTAGGCGGGTGCCAAGGCTCAACAATACTTTCCCTAATAAGTCCAGCTTGGGCAGCAATCGTATGCACATTTACTTGGGCGTAAGTCCTACGGAGCTTAGTGCCTGAGTCAACATAAGAACTGTGCTGTCACAAATGTAATAATATATATATATATATATACACACTCTGAAGTGATAAGGTTCACATGTGGGTTTTGTTGTTGTTTTTCTTCTACTACTACTCTGTCCTCTGTCCTACTACTTTCCTAGAAGTGAAGACTGAAGGGGGGGGGGAATGGTGGGAAATTCTGTTTCCCCCCCCACACACACAAGGGTTTTTTAAAAGTCTAACATGAACACTGGACTGGATCCTCCAGTCATCTACCAAAGGTGGGCGGGTTGCCAGGATAAAGCATTCTACACAGAAAAGGAAGGGAACTCCTGCATTAAGTTTGACTGCTTCTAAGGTCTTCTCTGCCCTGGCAGCAAATATATACCTACTGTGTATTGGTGCAACAACCTTCCCTTATGAGCTGCTAGCAATACGTCCCACACTTGTTGCCTCTGTTCAGCCGATGCAGTCGAATCAATCGCACAAATAGCGCTGCACTGTGAATTCTGTGATGAAATCAGAACAAATACTATTTTGCCCTCTGCATCTGAACTTTTTTCTGGGGTGTACAGAGCTAGCCACAGTCAAACTATTGCCTGAGGACAGGGAGGCTGCCGTATCCCGTGCAATTGGTAGGAAATAAACACAGTTCCTATGGCTAATATTAGTTATATACAGTCGAACACAGCTTTCTTAAACACTCATTATTATAATTCTTTCTTTGATTATATACACAAAACATACGTATGAACGAAAACATATACAAAACAGGAAATCACAATATTAATGCGGCCATAAATTCAGTGGAATATCTGGTACAAGGGGTGAGGATGATACAGGTTTCCGGTAATGGGTCCCTGTTTCACTGTGCTCCTTCATCAGTCACCCATGGTTGAGTTGAAACTGTTTTATTGAAATTATATTGTCTCTCAAATTCTTTCTGGGCAATGGCCAGTTTTCCTGTAAATTTCATAATCACAACATTTTTGCAAATAATATAAATTGTACTTCTAGTTTCTTTTAACACGGTGTTCAACATAAATTATATAGTATATTTCCAAAAACTTACCCATTTCTTAATTTCAATCCTAGCACTAAGACATTACATCAGCGCTTTGTTACACCTCTTTGGGTATGAATTCCATCATGCAATCCTCTATTAGCTACTGGTGTTATAAATCATATACAGAGGAACCTAAATTCTAATCCTCCTTCCATCCTAAGAATATATCGTTACTTACAGAAACCCGGAAAAATCACACACTGCATTAAACCCGTTAGGGTTTACTGTATTAAAAAGGCTAATGAATCGAGCCTCTTGTCGGCTCAAAGTTTTCTCAGTATTTGTTTTCATGAATTTATTAGGTCATAACTGCCATAAGGCAAAGAATCTCAGATCCGTATCTAGGTGTTTTTTCTTCTTAAAATGCTCTACAACCGGGGCTTCAATAACGTTGTTTCCAATGCATGATCGGTGTTCGCCAATACGTAACTTCAAAGGCCGACTTGTCTTTCCAATATAAATCAATTCACATGAACAAATCAAAGCATAAATTACATTAGCAGAATTATAAGTTTTTTGCTTTAATTATATTGACTGTATCCTGTGCAATGGCAAAATTCTGCTTTTTAGCCATTAAGAAGAGAAACGCGTTGATAAATAAGGAGATGGTCTCATATGCACAGTATTGTAGCTGAGGTTTGCATAATTCACTTATGACAGGTATATAGTTATCCTTGGCTTATTTATTCAATCAGGATTTTTAGTTTTTTATTTTATACAGTTTTTCTCTTTTTATAACAATTGTAATTAGTATATATGCTCGTCTTTGACTGTTACAATAAAGTTTGATTGATACGTCCCACACAGGGCGCACACAGTGATTATGCTCAGGGCAAAAAGCTCCCCCCCAGTGCTGACAGAACGTCACTGCAACGTTAGAACAATGTCATGCAGATGTAATCCAACATGCAGTAAAGGAAACAGAGAGCACAACCACATTTCTTTGTGACTGTCAGTCACTCCCGCCATTACAGTTGATGGTCAAATACTCATGATGTCTTTTGCCTTGAAGAATCAGAGTCCTGTGAACAACACAGGCAGAAACAAGAGGACACAAAATTTGAATACAATAAATATTAGCCCAAGAACTATTAAATATTAGCCCAAGAATACAATAAATATCAGCCCAAGAACTATCCTATTTCCCCAAACAAAGGAATACTACAGTATGGGAAGCCCCAAGGAAGAAGAGAGAAAGGTATAGGAACTGGAGGAGTATCTAACAGGTGCATTTCATTCTAATCCATAGCTCACACCATATGCAGAGTGCTTGAGCCCTCGTGCTGTTTGTTGCTATGTGTGTTAAGTGCCGTCAAGTCGCTTCCAACTCATGGTGACCCTATGAATCAATGTCCTCCAAAACATCCTATCATTAACAGCCTTGCTCAGGTCTTGCAAACTAAGGGCTGTGGATATCTTTATAGAGCCAATCCATCTCATGTCGGGTCTTCCTCTTTTTCTTCTGCCTTCAACTTTTCCTAGCGTTATTGTCTTTTCCAGTGACTCTCGTCTTCTCATAATGTCACCAAAGTATGATAGCCTTGGTTTTGTCATTTTAGCTTCTAGGAACAGTTTGGGCTTGATTTGATCTAGATCCAACTTTGGTTCTTGTAGGTTATCCGGGCTGTGTAACCGTGGTCTTGGAATTTTCTTTCCTGACGTTTTGCCAGCAGCTGTGGCAGGCATCTTCAGAGTAGTAACACTGAAGGACAGTGTCTCTCAGTGTCAAGTGTATAGGAAGAGTCAGAGAGGGGTTGGGTTTGAGCTGAGTACTGTCCTGCAGAAGTAATGTGCTAATCATTGTCCTGTAAGTATCAAGATAATGTACTAATGAGGGTGTGGTATGTTAATATGGAACCATTGTATCCTGAAGATCCAACTTATTTGTCTTTTTGCCGGTCCACGGTATCCATAATACTCTTCTCCAACAGCACATTTCAAAGGAATCTACTTTATTCCTGTCAGCTTTCTTCATTGTCCAATTTTCACACCCCTACATAGCCATAGGGAATAGGATACCATGAATTAACTTGATCTTGGTTGCCATTGACACTTACACTTAAGAATCTTAAGAAACATAAATTTGCAATATGATCTCTAGTGCCTCTTCCTTTTCTGAATCCTGCTTGAACATCAGGCATTTCTTGTTCTATATATGGTAACAGTCTTTGTTGTAAGAGTTTGAGCCTCACCTTACTTGTGTGAGAAATTAATATAGTGGTCTGATAGTTGCTGCAGGCTTTTACGTCTCTTTTTTAAAAAAATGGAATATAAATTGACTGTTTCCAGGCCATTGCTTTGTTTTCCATATTTGTTGGCATACTCTTGTTAAGATTTTGATGAACTCAAATTCTGTGGCTTGCAGTAGCTCTATTGATATCCCATCTGCTGGTGATTTGTTTCTCCCAACTGCTGTCAGCCAGTGCAGCTTTAACTTCATTTTCTAAATCTTGGAAGGAATCTGTCATCCTTTCATTTCTTCTATATAGTTCTTCAGTGTATTTTCCCATCTTTCCTTTACTTTGTTTGTTTGCTTCTGTGCAACATTACTCATTATTGCCCTTGGGCCTCATTTGGTTCTTTCCAGGCAACTATCCAGAGGGGTAGAGGCCAGGATGAAGCCTATTAACGGTGTAGTGTCAACTACCACATGACCAACAGCTGCAGGGACTAGTGTGCATCTAGGTGCTCTGCTGTGTAGTAACAAACTGCTTTGTTTTAGCCTGTCTCCTAGTGCACACTGCTTAACGAACAATTGTTTGAATACAACGTTGGTAGCTATCATGAATGTGTGACAGGGACTACTTTTGATTCTGTTATCTGTTAGTATGGTTTTCAAAGGCACAGGAGCCTTGCTAGATAAAGTGAGTTAATAACCATATTCCTCAGACTTGCATTAAGAATTCCATTCCTGATGCTATTCAATCAAGGGATTGTTTCATATCTGTGTTGAATTTTAATAGAGTAGGTATCTATGATAGGGATCCATGACTATCCCTTTCTCATAACTAACCTCAGCTGTCTTCAATGTAGGACTCGTAGGAAGAGAGCTAAGGGAGTCATTCACAGTTTCAAGCAAGGGGGAGATTCACAGCCCCCCTTCCCAAGGTCTCTGCCATTGTATGATACACTATGCAGGCTGTGTAATGGAAATAGCAGATGAAAAACAAATATTGCTGAGATGAAGAGCAGCAGGCAGTGGTAATGAACCTCATGAATCCAATGGAAGGATGGCAACATGAGAAGGTGCTAAGCAAAATCATGGCATGGAGGGATAGCTAATCAGCATGCATGACCCATCCCTTGTTTTTGAGTCTACTTATGCAAAACCTCAGTTGCGCCTGGGTCTCCTTCCATGCAGTCTGAGCCTGGGACCTCAGGCATGCCAAACCTATATCCTTCCACAGTGCTATGCCTTTCTCTGCAGTCTTTCCTGTCTTGTCATAGGTGGCTGGTTTCAAAACCCAGATCAAAGGAGGGTTCCAAGTATTCCATGTTATGTCTTTTCCCCTGTGGGCCCAGTATGTGGTGTGGATTCCAGTACAGTCTTCTTTTATTTTGCTATTGAATTGCATTAGAGTTGCCAACCTCCAGGTACTAGCTGGAGATCTCCAGCCGATAGAGATCAGTTCACCTGGAGAAAGTGGCCACTTTGGCAACTGGACTCCATGGCATTGAAGTCCCGGCCGGGAGGCACAGATCTATTTAAAGGGCCCCCCGCGCGCCTTCAAGGGAGTCCCCTGAAGGCGCGCAGGGGGGGCGTGGAATAGATCTGCGCCTCCCAGACGAGAGGCACAGATCTATTTAAAGGCCCCCCCCCCCGCGCGCACCTTCAGGGGACTCCCCTGAAGGCGCGCGGGGGGCCCTTTAAATAGATCTGTGCCTCCTGGCCGGGAGGCACAGATCTATTTAAAGGGCCCCCCGAGCGCCTTCAGGGAAGCCCCGTGAAGGCGCGGGGGGGAACCCTGAATCTGCCAAATTTATTCGCCGAACCCCCGAAGTCGGTGAATTCGGCTCCCCTGTTTCCCGCATTTTTTGAGTTTGGTTCCTCCCGAACCGAAAAACAGCCGAATCGGGGGAAATTCGGCTGTTTTTCGGTTTGGGACGAACCGAATCGACAGCCCTAAAACTAACGTTACAACAGGCTGACTGTTTGCTTTGCCACTACCTGGAGGTTGGCAACCCTACCCTTCACCCAAATAACATATTCTTGCAGTTCAATTGCAGTGCATAGAAGCTTTGCTGAGCAGCCATTCCAACTGTCACTTCATGTCTCCCGGCAACACAAAACGCTTTGTAGATTAGCAAACTAGCAAAGTCTTTGAACTAGCAACACTTTTAAAAAACGCTTATTGAGCATATTTTTAAAGATCCAGAGAACCGTATCTTTGCTGGAAAGGGAACTCAGTGCTGGAACAACATCAGCCCTCTGAAACATAAGATACACTCGGCTTGTTCACATAGTTTATGACCTTGGATAGCTGATAAGCCAACCTGATACCCTTTCAAGCCCCATGTTTTTGCAAGCTTCAGGTAGCAGGTGTTACTGAAGGTCACTGTTATGGAAATATAGTCTCTCCCACAATTAGAGGAAGGCTACAGAGAATAGTTTTATGAAGCACAGCCTGTTGATGATTAACAGTTTACTCTCAGTCTAACCGTAGAGTTAATCGTTACAACAGGAAAGGAGGTAGGGAGAATTGTTTATGAAACACCAGTTGTGAACCACGTATGACAAATTCAAATGCATATGATGTGGAAATGCAATGAACTATGTCCCCAAAGTAAAAGGAAAAACAATGATAATGAGTGCACTGAAAGCTGGAAGGTTATTTTCTTTAAGAGGGCTAGCTGCATGTTTCCTTACATTTTAACCCCGGTTTTTTTAAAAAGACAAGCTGATGTCAAAATGTTTCTAATTTAGATGCTCCCCTAAAACCAATTTATCTATGCATATATCTCTGTGGGGGTAAACAAAGATCTATTGTGCAACCAAAGGCCTTCCTTCTTTATGGGTGTTCCATATGCTACTGCAGTATTGAGCAGAGATGTCGTGAATCATAATCTGACTTCTAGTTAGAGTTGCCAGCTCTGGGTTGGGAAATGCCTGGGAATTTTGTGGGTGGAGCCTGAGGAGGATGGGGTTTGGTGAAGGGAGGGACTTCTGTAGGGTAGAATGCCATAGAGTCCACCTTCCAAAACGGCCATTTTCTTCAGGCGAACTGATCTCTATCACCTGGAGATCAGTTGTAACCGCAGGAAATCTCCAGCCACCACCTGGAGGCTGGCAAGCCTAGTGAACATGTCAGATACGAGAAGGGTAAGTGGAGAAACAAAAGCAAGTGAGAAGAGGAAAACATATTGCTTAATTGTGATTTTGCATTTCCTTCTCTAATTGATCCACAAACAAAGGGCTCATGTGGTGTTCTGCACCTGGATTAGCAGATGTTGCGCAAAGGTGTCTGATTTCTTATTTGCCACTTCACTGACAAGCCTGGATTTCGTGTTTGCATAAAATTGCCTGTACACATAAAGACAAGAACAGCCTGGCTTTCCTCACTCCCGCCACTCCCCCCCTTAATTCTGTGTTGTTTTGTTGGACAGTTATCTTGTTGGAGAGTTAATGAGCACAAACAATGTATTCATGACTGTGTTGAGACCGTCAAATACATTATTAAATTTAAGGATAGAAAGCGCCAACAATTTTCCACATGGTAAAAGCCAGGGGTTCCCAATGTGGGGCCCACGGGCACTTTGGAGCCTACCGACACCTTTCCGGGCACCTGCCAAGTGTGTTTAGAAAGTGGGTGGAGCCAGATGCGGAGTTTGCCCAGCAGGACTTCTGATTGGCCACTGGAGATCTGATTGACAGTGGAAATTTCTAAAAACAACAGCTACCACCACACCAACAAGGACTTTCACTGCATGACTGGAAGGTAAGCTGTGTGTATGCAAGAAAATTACATAGATAAAATATCTTGTTCATAAAATAATATTTAAGTTATCATTTATTGTTGCCCGTTCTGGGTTGGCAAATGCCTGGAGATATTAGGCTGTTACCTGGGGAAGGTGGGGTTTGTAGTGGGGAGTGATGTCAGCGGGGTACAATGTAGGGTTGCCAGTCTTCAGGTGGCGGCTGGAGATCTCCTGCAATTACAACTCATCTCCAGCCGATATAGATCAGTTCACCTGGAGAAAATGGCCACTTTGGCAATTGGACTCTATGGCATTGAAGTCCCTCCCTCCCCCAAACCCTGCCCACCTCAGGCTCCACCCCAAAAACCTCCTGCCGGTAGCGAAGAGAGACCTGCTGGCAACCCTAGTATTATGTCATAGAGCCCTCTTCCAAAACAGCCATTTTCTTCAGGGAACTGATCTCTGTGGTTTAGAGATCAGTTGAAGTTCTGGGAGATCTCCATGCCCCACCTCGACAATGGCAACTAGGGTTTCCAGGTCCCTCTTCGCCACCGGTGGGGGGTTTTGGGGGCAGAACCTGAGGAGGGCAGGGTTTGGGGAGGGGAGGGACTTCAATGCCATAGAGTCCAATGGCCGAAGCGGCCATTTTCTCCAGGTGAACTGATCTCTATGGGCTGGAGATCAGTTGTAATAGCAGGAGTTCTCCAACAAGTACCTGGAGGTTGGCAACCCTAATACCACTTGCAACCTGCCATGAAAATATTGTCGAAGGCTTTCACAGTCAGAGTTCATTGGTTCTTGTAGGTTATCCGGGCTGTGTAACCGTGGTCTGGGAATTTTCTTTCCTGACGTTTCGCCAGCAGCTGTGGCAGGCATCTTGCCTGCCACAGTTGCTGGCGAAACGTCAGGAAAGAAAATTCCAAGACCACGGTTACACAGCCCGGATAACCTACAAGAACCAATGCCATGAAAATATTCATAGTTGCTAAGGGGCATTGTTCCCTAGGATAACCTCCACATGACAAGTTTTCTTTAACTAAATAAAAACCTGTTTTTTTTAAACCACTTAGAAGGGGGTGAAGCAATGCACTTGTACTTGCAGCAATGCACTCACCAGCCCTACCCAGTCTGTAGCTGTAACTCTAAGGCAGGGGTCCCCAATATGGTACCCATGGGTGCCATGTAGGGTTGCCAAGTGCCAGGTGGAGGCAGGCAAACCCCCGCTAATCCACCTGGCTGCCCGCCAACCAACTGAGGGTCGGCGGGCAATGCGTGCACACGCGCCATGACACTTTCGGTTGTAAACCGGAAGCGCTGCAATGCAAGGGGCCATTTATCACTCAATCTCCTAGTTTGAGTGGTAAAGGAAGGCCCTGTTGTGACACAGCACTTCCGGGTGTAAACCAGAAGTGCTGCTATCGCGTACTGGTTGGACTGGTGTCCCTTCTTTTTTTTACATTGTTGGCTTCCAGCAGTGGGTTCAATTGATGGTCCATAACGACAAGCCACCACTGCCGCCACTTGGTCATTCAGGAACATTGCTGAGTTCATAAATATCCCCAAACTACACATCTGCATATTAATGGAGATGTAATGCCATTCAGGACTGGTATTGCCTTAGCTAACCAGTCCATTGAGTCATCTGCCATCATGACATATTTCTTTTCTAGATTCAAGTATAAATTTGTTCTTCCTCGTTTAGTCCATTACTGATCTCAGACTAGGATTGGCAATATCCAGGTGGGGCCTGGAGTTCTCCCAGAATTACCACTGATCTCCAGCCTACAGAGATCCATCTCCCTGGAGGAAATAGCAGCTTTGGAGGGTGGTCTGTATGGCATAACATCCCTGCTGAACATTTTCCTCTCCCCAGACTCTGTCCTGCCCTGGCACTGCCCCCAAATCCCTAGGAATTTTCCATACTGGAGTTGGCAATCCTACAGCTCAGACGCTTGTACAGTGAAGCCAGCACGGAAAATGGTTCTGATGGAACAGCATTGGCCTAAAACAAAATATTAACTATTTTGTATTCAAATAAAAATGAGAACCAATCATTATTATTTTATTAATGCTTTTGCAATACCCATCTTTGTGAACATCTGAAACCCCCTGGGGGAAACAAAGTTCCCTGAAAATAAAGAGTGGTTTGCGTTCTGCAAAAATCTTTCCTGTAATGACAGACAGAAGACACACATCTATTTAACTTTCTCCAGAGGAAGGCAAGGGAGTGATTTAATGAGAGACTCTGAATCCTCTCTGTGAAAGGGGGATTTCTGATAGCAGATGGCTCTTCAATTTAGCTGACAAATATGTAACTAGATGCAGAGGATGGAAG
Organism: Euleptes europaea; assembly: GCF_029931775.1. Classification (NCBI taxonomy): domain Eukaryota; kingdom Metazoa; phylum Chordata; class Lepidosauria; order Squamata; family Sphaerodactylidae; genus Euleptes; species Euleptes europaea. Next base: position 26,027,093 of record NC_079318.1, read on the forward strand.
CCAAAATAAACAAATGCCTATTAGACATAAGGAATCTAACAATTAGCATTCAGGGTAATAACCTACCTAGGGATATGATGGATTTTCCCCAAGTTCAAAATCATTATAAACAGATATCTAAAAGACAGCTTAATTACACCTTATATCAATGAAGGAGGTGCTGCTGGGAGTATTATGTTGAAGTTCTGGGAAACTGTTAGGGATGGGCATTCAGAAAATATAATTACCTAAAATAATCACTGCTATTTTTTAATATAGTTACCATTAACAATGACATGGTAATCTTTGGAATTCTTTGGAAATTATCCTTATTCTGGTACCTTGCTGTTTGCTTTTCACAGCTTTGAAAGATGAAGGTGGTGGGAGGGACAAAATAACTCAGCAAATAATTTCAGTTCTTAAAAATGGTATCTTCCAACCATAAGAACTGGCAGATGTTCCTAATGGTCACACCCATACGCAGTGGGGGTGGCTCCAGTGGGGAGTCCCCCACCCCAGGCCATTGGCCTAGGCTAGGGGAATTTTTCCTTTTTTTTTTTTTTTTGTCTTTGTTAGTCTGGAGGTTTTTAGAACAGGAATAAGGCTTGGCTTCCTGTTCTAAAAACCTCCAGACTAACAAAGTCAACATTCAACAATAGCCATACAGATTAGCTTTGGATTACACACATTAACAGATCACTTCAGGATACAATGGTTCCATATTAACATACCATACCCTCATTAGCACACTATCTTGATACTTACAGAACAATGATTAGCACATTACTTTTGCAGGACAATACTCAGCTCAAACCCAACCCCTTTCTGACTATATATTACTCTTCCTACACCCTTGACACTGAGAGACACTGTCCTTCAGTGTTACTACTCTGAAGATGCCTGCCACAGTTACTGGCGAAACGTCAGGAAAGAAAATTCCAAGACCACGGTTACACAGCCCGGATAACCTACAAGAACCAGTTCTATAAGTAGTTATAGAAAATAACTATTTTTACAAACTGATATCTTCTGGATATTTGCTCAGCTGGAAGAGATCTTTATAAACATGCTTAGTCAGCCTTCCTAGGGTTCTCACAAAGAAGAAGATGATGAATAATATATTTATACTATAAATTTCAATCCCACTTAAGAGGCAATTGAAAACCTAATGCCCTTTCTGGACTGAACTATCTATATTGCACTGAAGTTCCTTTCAGTCTTCTCTCATACTTGTTGATCCCTAGGGTTGCCAACTGCCAGGTAGTGGGTAAGAAAGACTCACTAGAATTGTAAAGTTGGCTAGCAATAAAGAACAGCAATGGGCTCGATATGTGGTATCAACATACCAACAGTGGTATTTTGGAGCAGAAAATCTCACTCCAAAACTAAACAGCTTGGCTTGTTGCAGAACTCTGGATTGCATCAGGCACAGGTGGTAAAGGTAACACCTTTCCTGATAATTTCAGCGCTTTCTCCACTAAAAAGTGGCTTCTTCAGCCTGAATATAAATAGAACAAAATGCAAATGCAAACATTCTAGATAGTGAGATTTTCCGCTCCAAAATACCACTGTTGTTTAGCTTTAGTTGGCTGTCAGCTTTATTTACGCTTGCTTTTTGTATGATTATTGTATGCTACACCTTTGTTACATGACACTTTGTTCATGTTCATGTTCGTGTGCAATTTTTGCTTAGTACGTTTGTTCCCTTCCTGCTTAGTGTGAATATATTGCTTTTGAATTGTTATCTTTTCCACGTATTGTTCATTGAATAGCATATTCATATAGAGCCCATTGCTGTTCTTTATAACTGCCAGGTAGTAGCAGGAGAGCTCCTGCTAATTCAACTGATCTCCAGCCGATAGAGATCAGATCACCTGGAGAAAAATGGCCGCTTTGGCAATTGAACTCTATGGCATTGAAGTCCCTCCCCTCCCCAAACCCTCCCTCTTAAGGCTCCGCCCCCAAAATCTCCCGCCAGTTGAGAAGAGGGACCTGGCAACTCATCCCTGAGATGTTCACAAGCCATGTGCATTTGCTGGTTTGCTTCACTATGTTGCATAAAGATGTTTCACAGATCAATAAATGTATTTTTCATGCAGATAAAAACATTAAAGTTTGCATGCAGCACACAGGTGTTCATAAATACACGTATCATTCAAGTACACTTATCAGAAAGCCAGGCCTGGGTACATCACCCTTTGAGTGTATACTAGATGATACACTTGGGTCTGCCATACTGTAATATATGAAGAAGTTGTTGTAGGAATTAACAAGGTTTCAAAGAGCTTTGAAACACTGGCCTTTGCTGTTTTGAAGGTAGGGCAGATGTGGATGTCTTTGCCCTGCTTACTAAGCTTAGAATACTACTTTAGTGCCTATTTCTGCCCTAGCTGATATCTTCAGCTTTGTCAACCCCACATTTATTCCTTGTCCTTTCATGCAGTTTATCCAGTCTGCCTTGTCCTTGTCTTGGCCTTGCAAAGGATATTTCAACAGTGTCACTCTACATTGTGGAATGGCCTCCTTGATGACATTAGAGTTAGGGTTATAAAAAATAAGGCCAAGTCCAATGGTGCAAAATAGGTAAAAATATATTGTATTACTCAGATAAAATTCCCTATGTGTTTCGCCCAAGAAGCTTCTTCAGGGGAATCTGTTAGTCTTGCAGTGGTTTTTCAAAGAGCACTGCAAGACTGACGGGTTCCCCTGAAGAAGCCTCTTGGGCAAAACGCATAGGGAATCTTATCTGAGGAATACAATATATTTTTACCTATTTTGCACCATTGGCCTTATTTTTAATCTCCTGTGACTGGTCCTGCCCTTTTATTTCTTCTTGTTAGAGTTAGGGTTGCCAACTGTGGGTTGGGAAATACCTGGAAATTTGGGGGTGGAGCCTGGGGAGGGCAGGGTGTCAGCAGAGTATAATGCCATAGAATCCACCTTCCACAGCAGCCATTTTCTCCAGAGGTATTGATTGTGGTCATCTGGAGATCAAATGTAATTGTAGGAGATCTCCAGGTGCTACCTGGAGGTTGGCAACCCTAGTTAGAGTGGTGTCTACTCTGTTGCACTCCTATAGGCTGGGCAAGGACAAATTATCTAGGTGGGCCTTTAACTGATGATGAAAGCATGCTGCTGGGGGAAGCATTGTTTTAGGGATGCCAGCCCCCAGGTGGGACCAGTGGATCCCCCGGAATAACAGCTCATCTCCAGACTGCAGAGATCAGTTCCCCTGGAGAAAATGGATGCTTTGGATGATGGGCTCTGTGACATTGCACCCCACTAAGGTCCCTGTCCTCCCAGGCTGCATCCCCAAATCTCCAGGAGTTTCCCAATCCGGATCTGGCAACCCATCCCCCCCGCTGGTGGCTAGGGTAGGGTTGCCAACTTCCAGGTAATAGCAGAAGATCTCCTGCTATTACAACTGATCTCCAGCCGATAGAGATCAGTTCACCTGGAGAAAATGGCCGCTTTGGCAATTGGACTCTATGGCACTGAAGCCCCTCCCCAAACCCCGCCCTCCTCAGACTCAACCCCCAAAATCTCCCGCCAATGGCGAAGAGGGACCTAGCAACCCTACACTGTTTTGTTGGTGGTCAGCTACTTATCTGTTTCTTAACTGCTGTTTCTGTACACATTGTTTTTGATTTGTCATTATAATCTACTTTGAGCCCCTTAGGGGGAAAGTATACTTAAATAAATAACCATCACCTAGAAAGACTGCATTTAAGACTGCATTTGACTAATTTAGTTTTTTATTTATTGGCAGTCATTATTAAGATTTTAAAATGTAGCCTTGTAGGTTTTTAATAATTTTTAACTTACTTTGTAAGCCGCTTTGACTATCACAAGGTAGAAAGGTGGCTGGTTTCAAATAAATAAATAAATAAATAGAAAGAAAAAATAACAGGAATTTTTGAAGTGCCTTCTGAGTTAGGATCTGCATTCAACTCAAGTCTCCAAGTTTCATGGGTAAAGGCTCATGGGTTACTCCTCAAGAGCATTTAAGCTTTTCTCTTTTGACTGCAGAATTCACAAAATTAAATTAAATACCCCAATAGTCAATCTGTAAAGAGTTCAGGTGTTGCACAATTTGCAGAGTAAATGTTCAAGCATCCCCTCTGAAATGCTGCCAAGTAAATAATGGAGGTAGGTGAAGCAACACAACCACCAGGCTGTCAAAAGTGCAAGATACTCTTTTTAGTAATTACAAGGCAATTAGAAGTTCTCAGCAACTCCAACAAAGATGTATGTCTCACAATATAATGTTACTTTTCTTAATCTGCCCAGTAGAGTTTCATTAAAGAAAGCAATAGCTCAGAATTGTCTCATTCTCCTTCCCTATGGGCATAATCCTCAAATGCCAGTCCATGCAAGGGCAAGATATTCCCCCCGAGTCCTAATTAAGTGGGCAATTTTTTTTGCCGTCAAGTCACAGCTGACTTATGGCGACCCTGTAGGGTTTTCAAGGCAAGAAATGTTCAGAGGTGGTTTGCCATTGCCTGCCTCTGCCCCACGGCCCTGGTATTCCTTGGAGGTCTCCCTTCCAAATACTAGCCAAGGTCAGGGCTGAGAGTGTGTGACTGGCCCAAGGTCACCCAGCAAGCTTCCATGGTGCAAGTGGGGATTTGAACTTGGGTTTCCCTGGGCAAATATTAACAAAGTGTAATTGAAACTTAGGGCTGTTTAGCTTGGAAAGAAGGCGGCTGAGGGGAGACATCATAGAGGTCTATAAAATTATGCATGGTTTGGAGAGAGTGGGCAGGGAGACGTTTTTCTTCCTCTCCCATAATACTAGAACGCGGGGTCATCTGCTGAAGCTGGAGGGTGAAAGATTCAAAACAGTTAAAAGGGTTTGGGGAGGGGAGGGACTTCAATACTATGGAGTCCAATTGCCAAAGTGGCCATTTTTTCCAGGTGAACTGATCTCTATTGGCTGGAGATCAATTGTAATAGCAGGAGATCTCCAGCTACTACCTGGAGGCTGGCAACCCTAATTCATGCTGATAATGTGAAATAAACCCAAGCACATTCGTATTTGCAAGGCTTATAACTATCTTCAGAACCAGATAAGTCATGTGTTCCACAATGTCTGAATTAGCAAAAAAAATATTTGTCTGTCATAAAACCATGGATATCAACATACAACATTTCTGCCGAGCTATCATAGTCAAGTGTTTGAAGTGTGAATAAATATACGAAGCAGTTATTGCTGACTGTTTGTGGGCAATCACTTGTTGACAATCCAGGATGGATTGAAAAGTCAGGACAAGCAAACATTAGCTCATAGTGGAGAAACTCAGAGTAAGTTCTAGGAGAAACGTGTAAACACTTCACCCATGGTGATCGCCCTACATGGGTACTAACCCCTGGATTTTCTGGATAGAAAGGCAGTGCCAGAAGGTTATTAGATTGTGCCGAGTTCTTTAGATCAAAGGGTTCTAGATACATTATTCTGTTGTAAATGTTAACAACAATCCTTTAAGGGAGGTCAGCATTATTATTCCTCATAACGCAGCAGTATGAGAGAGTAGATGTGAAGCTGAGAGGGTAGACCTGGACAGATAACCAAAGCAGGTCCAGTCTCTGCCTTGGGAGAACAGGACTGAGCTCTCTGGCTCTCTTATCTTTATGCATTTGAAGTCCCATCTGCAAAGCCTATGCACTCACACCTATGCTTTGCATGTACAAATTATGCTATGAAAAATGGACAGAGCCCACATGTTTTCAGGTAGATATGTGCCCTTATGGAGATGTATTTTAACCTTGCAGGACATTCAGTTGCTTATTTAAGAGTAGCAGTTCTCTTACAAAGGGATTTCAAAGGTAGATTAGAATGAGAGACTGCTGAATTACAACTAATAATGAAGCTCTAAAGTAGACTATGCATTCTCCTGGACTGAATAGAGATCTGGGATTCCTGTTTCATTACCAATGCTAATTTCTTCACGCCTACTACCCCTCTGCATATCACTCAGGTAAAAGAAGCCTTCATACCCTTTGTTGAGTGGCTCACCTTAGGGTTTTCTCCAACAAGCCTTTGTCTTTAAATACCTTGTAACACTCATGACTTGCATAACATTCATCATGAAATAATGAAATGCTGATGTAATATTACTTTGTACTGATTGCTTTCAAAGATCGGGTGAGTGGTCAATAGAATTTGTTATTATTATTTTTGTATAATAACACAGCTTTGGTTATAGTTTGCTTGTATGTAAAGAATAATGCGATTATATGACTGTGTGACTGTGTTAAATACAACTCAGTGAGTTTACTAACCAATCAAAGCTGTGATTTATAATATTTTTAGGAAATAGGAGTTTAGCCATAGTGGCTGCAATATTCTTTATCAAGTCTTTAAATATCATGGCTAGGTCTTTGGATTCATCTCCTAAATAGATACTTATGGAATATGATTTATCCAGCACACACAATTTTAAAATACCAATATTGCAGAGGTGGGGTTTTGTTTGTTTGTTTTTGTCCAACAGAGGCTTCCCCTTTCACATCACTGGACTATGTTGTATCTGGAGAGTTGTTTTGAATGGAAACTAGCTGTCTATGCCACATATCTGCTGATGACTAATGGATGTCCAAAGTCCTCATGACAAACTTTAGCTTCAGAGTTCACTTGGAAAGATTAAGATAGTAGGTCAGCCATAAATCATGTCATTCTGCTGACATGAAGGCAGGAATGCCAGTTTACCTTGCTGAGCGGCTCCGTTGTAAACATGTCCCTGTGTTTGCCAGGGTTGTACATTAACTCATGCCTTCAATATTTTTTTTCTGGGGGCCATGTACTGGGCAAAAAGTTTTAGGACAGACCATTGATTTACCGGTAATAAATAAGTTGTAAAACAGAAGACTGGAACCATTGATTAAATTCAATGGCCAGGGGATTTTAATACAACGCTGAAAACATTACCCAATTCATTTTACAAGTCGTTTAGTCTCTGTAATGGTGGCCCTTGAGAATTCCCGCTCCCTTAAGGACCATGCTATAATGAGGAATATGCTCCTCTCAAAGCAATGTATGTGTTTTAATTTCCTGTAAGCAGCATCTTGTACTGTTTCTGACATTCTTTTTTTCATTGTTTCATTGCAGACTTTTTATTAATGCACCCTGCTGGGTTTCTCTCTCTCTGTAATTGCACCCGCTAGGATCCTGCGAGCTAGAGAACTTTAGGCAACAATTAATCATGTTTGGAAGATTGTAAGGCCTGTGCAATGGCTCTGTCAAGGCCCATTTCCACAATCGAGTATCAAATTCACTCCAAATCTTCAATTTGCTTTCATCATCAAGAGGTTACACTCAGCATTAAGTGGGCGCAATGAGAAAGAATGATACCCTTGCTTTATTTGGAAGCTTGACTTTCCTCTTTTACCTTAGTCTGTGGTAGCATGAATATTATCGATTATGCCAAGAGTAGGCAGGTGAATGTGACTAATGGTGACACTTGATGTGATTCAGGACACTGAGGATCAAGATTCCCTGCAAGTTTTCCCTACTAATGAGCAGCTCCATGTAGCTAGTTTGAAGATCAGGAAAGTGGCACTGCAGGGAGGAATGTTTAACCCAGAAAGTTTACTAGTCAAACAGTGCCATCCTAAGCAGACTGATGCCCTTCTAAGACCTTTTAAGTTAATGGGCTTAAATGGGGGTCATCTGCACATGAACCCGCTGCTGCTCCCCTTCAGTTCTGCCCACTTACTGAGTTATGCTCCCATATGGTGTGTCAAAGATAGGACATTTTGGAGGACATTGGGTCGCCATGAGTCGGAAGCGACTTGACAGCACTTAACACACACACATGGTGTGCCCATTCCCCAATATGTGTTCAAGCCACTTTCTTGAGCTGACAGACATGGCCAAATGCTGCTCAACTTAGCATCTGGCCTGCCTTCACATGGATTAGGTTTATATTTTTTTAATAATTTTTATTTTATTTTATAAGAGTAAAAACAAAACATAAACAAAACATATTAAAAGCTGAAATTACTACAAAAGAAGAAGGAATCAGACCATGATCTCCATTACAATTAGAACAGTTAATACAGTTATACTGAATTTTTAAACGATATATCGATAATGTTAAATAAATAGCAGTTTCAAACAATATGTAATAAATAGTAAAAAGCATTAATTAATTATTATCCTGATATTTTTGTCTTAAATCATAAAAGTATTTAGTTAACCACAATATTTATATTCACCAGTATATTTAAATGAGTTATAACATAATTAAAAAGAAATCGTATTGATTATTAGATTATATTTCTACTAAAATTAATTGTTGTTTTATATTTCTAGTAATTATTCCCAATATTAAAAATTGAGTTCCCCCCATCTGACATATATTCTACACATTGTATGAACGAAATTTTTCAAAACATCTGAATATCATACCATATCAATAAACACCTTTTCTGTTCATTATTTTTAGGGACAATATACATGATATGCCTTCCATTTGTCGTGGAACTCTTTGATTGGTCTTTTAGTCACGTAGTTCGTCAGTTTTGCCATTACTGCATATTCAGCTAATTTGCCATTCCAATTCCTCTCTGTCTGGGCACTCTTCTGCGTTCCATTTTGTTGCAAATGTAATTCTGGCTGCCGTAATCATATATCTGAACAGTTCTTCTGAAGTTTTATTAATATTCTTTGGCAGGAAGGCCAATAGCATAATCTTAGCTTCCATTGGGAATTTGATATTTAAAACTTTCTGAATTTCAGAGTGTATCTCTTTCCAATATTTCTTTGTCTTATCGCAAGTCCACCACATATGATAGAAAGTTCCATCCACCTTTTTGAATTTCCAACATTTCTCTTTCTAATCTTTGTTCATCTTCTCAATGTCCTTTGGGGTAATGTACCACTGGGGGAAAAATTATACCAATTTTCCCTTAATGACTGATGGCTGTAAATCTTATATCCTTTGGATATTTCTTCCTCAAAGTTCTGCATCCAACTGACCATACATGTCTTAACTTGTTCTGTTCCTGTGTCAAATTGAAGTAGTAGCTTATAAATTTGCCCCAGTAAGTAATCTTTTTGTCGCGTTATAACCCTTTGAAATTCTGTCAGTTCCCTTATTCCACCTCTTGCCGTGTCTTTTTTAAATCTTGAGACTAATTGTAAATATAGCAGCCACTGTATATTGTTACCTTCATCTTTCATTTTTTGCCACAATTTAACTTCTCCAGGTATATATTGTCTGCGATGACGCAGCACTGGCTGTCCAGGGGGACAGATAGGGTTGTCAGCTCCGGGTTGGAAAATACCTGGAGATTTTGGGGGCGGAGCCTGCAGAGGGCGGGGTTCGGAGAAGGGAAGGACTTCAATGCCATAGAGCCCAATTACCAAAGCAGCCATTTTCTCCAGGTGAACTGATCTCAGTCACTTGGAGATCAGCTGTAATAGAAGGAGATCTCCAGCCACCACCTGGAGGTTGGCAACCCTAGGGACAAAGGGTTGGCCAAGGCCAATGGGTGCTGGTAACGGTGGCTGTTGGCCTCCTGTATGCCTCAAGGCACCAGGTAAGGGACATGGCAGCCGGAGGGCTGGTTGCTTTTCCTGGACTCAGTCGATCCCTATGGATCTATGCAGCAGTTTTTGTGGGCATAGCTCTGAGCATTGTTGTAGGGTGTTCCCAGTTAGAGGCAACTAACTCTTGCCCCTGGGCCTGCCACTCCCCCACTGGCACAGGGGGTTGCACCAGCAGCACTCAGAGAGGGACACAACAATATTACAGTGGGGGGAAGAAGAAGAAGAAGAAGAAGAAGAAGAAGAAGAAGACTTTCTCTACCACTTAAGGGAGACTCAAACCGGCTTACAATCACCTTCCCTCCCCCTCCCCACAACAGTCACCCTGTGAGGTAGGTGGGGCTGAGAGCTCTAACAGAGCTGTAACTTGTCCAACGTCACCCAGCTGGCTTTGTGTGTAGGAGTGGGGAAACAAATCCAGTTCACCAGATTAGCCTCCGCCACTCATGTGGAGGAATGGGGAATCAAACCTGGTTCTCCAAATCAAACTCCACCGTTCCAAACCACCGCTCTTAACCACTACACCACACTGGTGTGGCAGCACCAGGCCACTCTGCTAGCATATCTTCAGGCTGCACCAGGGATATGACATCTCAAGGATATGTCAGCGTAGTAGCTGTTCAGTTTCCTGAATACCTTTGCACATACCTCTTCCCCAACACTTTTCCAGTCTTCAAAGCAGCTGCATGGGACTGCAGCTAGTTACAAAATAAAAAGTAGAAGAGTCTGATGTCAGATCTCCTGGGTCACATTTAATTCGTCCCTAACACGTCTTGATTCCTGGTCTGTGTAATTGAGAATTGTTAACTTCCTGTAAAACAATCCATGAAAATAGCCTAGTGTGTCACTAATCATTTAAGTAATCCTCTAATCATAACATCCATGATCCAATTTAATAATATAAAAATGGACAAGGTAATAGTGGCTGTGTTGGACCAATTTCTATTGTTTTATCAGGATATGGGCTTTTTAATTCCAATGGGGAAACAATGATTTAACTCTTATAGAAAAGGCAAATAGCGAGACCTTCCTTGGGGAGGAGTACATTGTACAAGGAAGGGGTCCACCCCCAATTGAACAGGCCCTGTCAATGACGATGCTCACTCATGGGGAGGAGGGAAACAGTGCAACCTTTTTATTTGTGACAACAGCTTAAGCACCCAAGCCTTTCAGGCTAGCCCCTCCTCAAGAGAAATAAAGCTATAGAAATGAAACTGGAAGAAAGAAAAAATCTACCACGTTCATAATGGTGTAGTGATTCGAGGGATGGACCAGGATGTGAGAGACCCAGATTCAAATTCCCACTCTGCTTACGGAAGCTTGCTTTGGACAGTCACACACTATCCGGCTAACCTACCTCACAGGGCTGTTGTGAGGGCAAAGTGGAGGAGAATAATGTTAGCTGCTTTTAGTCCACATTAGGGAGAGTGATGGGGTAAAAGAGAAATCAATCAACAAATAAACCGCCCAAGGATGGTTTATAGACATCCATGTACATGTTGTAGAAAACACTTTCTGGCGATTCTGAATAGTTTGCATTCTACCTGGAAAATGTTAATTTTGCAACTCTGTTCTACCTAGCATTTTGCTGTGTGTTCCTACTGTTGGCATAGAAAGCTTTTATCTATGAACTCCATTCCTGCTGGGAGCACGAAGCATTTTTCTTCATACCAATTTATCTCCTTCTCCCAGGCCTCCTAGAGGCTCTGCGTAACAGGCTGATTGTTCCATTTTTTATTTTTATTTTTAGAAAGACTGAAGGTGAATAGGGAGGAGACCCACAGACAAGATGGACATGTCTGGCATATATCCACAAAAGGAGCAAGAAATCTCATGTGTGGCTCGATTCTCGAGAAATCTAAAAACCTGCCACTTTCTCGACTTGATTTGCTTATTTTACAAGCTCAGAGAATAAAATATTTGACGCTTCACAGCAGCTGCCCCAGGAAATAATTCACTCATTCCACCACGGCAGTCTTCACGGAGGAATAAAACCAGTGAAGGAAGAAAAATGGTTCCTTTTCCAAAAGATCCAGTTTCCCAACTGTTTTCACAGGCTTTCAATGAAAAGAATGTTTTTGGTTTGGTGTCTTTCCAGTTCCAGTGGTTTAGAGGAGGATTTTGGAAAATGCATTGGCTTCATTGCTAACAGTTCGAACAGATTTTGTCCTATAGCCTGCCTTGCCTTGTGCAGAACAATTATTCAGGCCTGCGGGGAATTTGAATACATAAATGTTTACCTCAGAAAAAGAGATTCTGCAGACTGGGTAATCATTTGAGTTTCCTTTTCTAAAAATAATAAAAATAATTCTAGATTGCCAGAAACCATATACAATAGGAGACATATTTCTTCAGCGCAAATCTTTCCCATAACATAGCTTTTAAAAAGAAACAGAAGGAAGAAATTGCACTATACTATTTCTGTGGGGTACAGACCAACCTACATCCCATCCAAGATTTAAAATGCTCTACAATTTTTGTATTACTTGTCTCCACAATAACACCTAATAATTTCTACTCTTACCAGTGATCAGCGGAGGCTCGCAGATGAGAATTGGCCTTGGCCACTAGTGAAAGGGTGGGTTCAGGTGTCTGGGATGCATTTGCAGTGCAGACCAATACAGAGTTACACCCCATGAAATTCATTAAAGTAAGTGGGAAAGTATAACTCTGCTCAGGATTGCACGGTTGGACACTTAAATGCACTTGTAACTATATAGGAACGAACCTAATGAGCCTCTGATTAGTGAAATAATGGGCGAAAACGCATGGTTGCTTTATCCTCCTTTAATCCCTGTTTTAGCCAGGATCGAACGTACATTAGGCGAAACGCATGCGTTCGATCCTGGCTGAATCCTGGATGAGACAGGGATTAAAGGAGGATAAAGCGACCATGCGTTTTCGCCAATGTTACCCCCACCATTTGTTCTTGGTCTAATCATACATTGGGTTTAGGGTTGCCAGCCTCCAGGTGGTAGCTGGAGATCTCCTGCTATTACAACTGATCTCCAGTCGATAGAGATCAGTTCACTTGGAGAAAATGGCCACTTTGGCAATTGGACTCTATGGTGTTGAAGTCCCTCCCCTCCACAAACCCCGCCCTCCTCAGGCTCCACCCCAAAAATCTTCAAGTATTTCCCAACTCGGAGCTGGCAACCCTATTGGGTTGCTTTTTGAGGTGTCTTTAACATGAATGTATCCACTATATGCTAAATAATGGCAGGAAGCATGGCACATTTATATAAAAGCTAACATTTGTTGTATGCTTTGTTATCTTCACCCATTAGCCAACATTATATACATTGTTCTCCTTCTTCACTGTATTTATTTTACTTGTGAAGATTCATTACTAGTTTCACTAGTTTACATCTGTACAAAGCCTAATTTTTTTTTTTTTTTGCCATCAAGTCACAGCTGACTTATGGCAACCCTGTAGGGTTTTCAAGGCAAGAGACTTTCAGAGATGGTTTGCCATTACCTGCCTCTGCGTAGCGACCCTGGACTTCCTTGGTGGTTCCCCATCCAAGTACTAACCAGGGCCAACCCTGCTTAGCTTCTGAAGCTGATGAGATCAGGCTAGCCTGGGCTACCCAGGCCAGGGTAAAGATTTGTTTTGTCTTGTTTTGCTGTCAAGTTGCAGCTGACTCACAGTGACCCCTCTTAGAGTTTTTAAGGCAACAGATGTTAAAAAGCGGTTTGTCGTTGTCTTCCTCTCTGTAGTGACCCTGGACTTCCTTAGTGGTCTCCCATCCAAATACTAACCAGGGCCAACACTGCTTTGCTTCTGAGATCTGACAAGATTGAGCTAGGCTGGGCTATCTAGATCAGGGCCAAAAATAATCATGCTATTATTCATCACACAGATCTCTGATGGAAGACTTTGCATTCAGACAGGTGGCTACTCGGAACACTTTGCCAGGAATGTTTCATTGTGTCATAAATTTCCTTTTCTCCTGTACACATTAATGAGGACACACGCACCGAGGACATTGACACAGTCCGCCTATCACCGGCATCCCCCAATCCATGCTGCACTGAAGGGAAAGTCACTGGTTTTGTTACTGGAGATCAGGAACGCAGCTTGCAGTTTGCACACTTTGCCAGTGCCTCATCATGCATTCTTCAACGGCTCCAGCACTTGTGTGTTTTGAGTTTACCACTGGTTAATGCTGTAGGGTGGGGAAAGCTCTATTGTTCATTTTTAATACCCATAATTTCTTAAAATACACAGACAACAAATGCTCAGACATGGGAACCAAGGGAGGATCCAAGATTCTCTTAGTGCTGAGGGTCTCATTTACAGTGCAATCCTAAACACAGTTACACCCTTCTATGCCCACTGACCTTAATGCCTTTAGAAGGGAACAACCCCACTTAGGATTGCATCGTTAGTCACACAAACAGATGTGTAACGTTACAGATTAGGTTATTCCCTTGGAGAACGATTGGAAAGGATATGAGTACATCGTACAATCTATTCCATAGGGGATGACGCAATACATAGAAATGCAGATAGGATTGACACTTTGATCCAGTGTTCTGTTGAGCAGCACAATGTCAGTAACAGTCAACAGGGCCAAATAGCAACAGTGTGAAATCTGAATACAGAATATGTTAACCCTGTAAATCAAGCTGCATCCTAAACCCCTTAGTAACATGTGTTTACACAGCATTAAAAGGGGGGTGGAAAAGACCTTGGTGAGAGTCGTTCTCCTTTCAGAAGCCAAAAGATTAATTAACAGCCATACATACATGATATAATATGGGGAAGCTCCCACACAAGCCACAACACAAATAAGGCATCCTTGTACCTGCGTGCTTATGGGTACAACACATGGTCCTTCCATAGCAAATACTGACAGACACTCCCACTGCATCCAAGGCAATGCTGTTACCACCCACCAATCACATATTACCCATGCGTTGAAGGCACTAAGGGGCACATAAATTCCACATCGGAGGTACTTCTGGTGGGCCATTTCTTGGTAGGAGATAAGGCAGCCATTAAGAAAGATTTTTCCATATAGGAAGCTGCACTCAGTCTCTAGCTCCTGTAAGTCATTGTACTCCTTCTCCTGGGTCTGACCTAACCAAGCAGAAAAGGTCTTGGGTGTGTGGCCAGAAGAACCAATATTTAAAGTGAAGTGCTTGGTGTTCACCAACAATGGTGGTTCCCTACATACATACATGTAATGTAAAGTCCTATGTATAGGAATTCACGTTCATCAGGATACCTTTTCATATTTGCCCTCTGTAGAAGCTGAGAGGGTTGTTTAACTCCCCCCACCTAGTGGGCCCCCTGTCCCTTGCTTACCTGTGCGCTGTGCCTTGTGCATTGCCAGCAACAGAGCTGAGCTTTCGATGAGCGGTTGTATCTGGGGTCTTGTCTTGCTCTCTGGGTTTCAGGCGGAGGTATTTCACATTACCTTCAACCTGATCCCACCAGATGCTTTTTTTTTTTTTTACTGGAGACACTGGGGATGGAATCTGGGACCTCCTATGTGCTGAGGATACGCTCTACCACTGAGCCGCGCCTTCCTCACCTGCTTTGTTGTTAGCCTTGGTGTTTGTTATTTGTACTATGCGCTCCCTTTTTGTGACAGGACAGGTGCCCTTTCACACACAAAGAAAAAGTCCCTTAAAATTTTTATCCTGCTTGGAATATAGAAATGTGATTTTCATTGAAATCTGTAATTAAAGGACTTATTTAGGGGAAAAAATTATTCTGCCTTTCCTCCAAGAAGCTCAGGATGATTTATATTGTTCTCCCCTCCAAATTAACCAAAAGCATTTTTTCTTGTGTACTTGCCTAATTGGGTCCCACATCTTAAGCTGTAATATTGCTCTTTGAAGCAACAAGAATATTTATTCCAGGAAATGGATTACCATTCCTGGAATTGTGGTAATTATTCAAGATTTCAGAACCAATGCCTAGTTTAAAGTCACAGAACTAGTTAACAGTTAGAAATGCAAGTATTTTATTCTTCTGCTGATTTAATTCCTTTGCTTCTCTGTGGCTCAGGCTCATGGTGCTTAAACAGGACAATAGGATCATGTGGGATGTAGAGACCTCATGAGGCACCAGGCACTTCACCTCCTCCTGGCGGCTGGTTGCATTGACAGAGAACTTGCACATGATCCACACAACCCACATGGTTCTGTAATTCAAAAGCTACCAGAGCAGCAGAGATCCAGCTATGCAGACCACACAGCACATCAATAATAAATGAATTGGGCCTTTGAGAGTGTCCAGTCAAAGGGTGTGCATGTGTGTGTTAAATGCCATCAAGTTACTTCTGACTCATGCTGACCCTATGAATCAATGGCCTCCAGAATGTCCTAACATTAACAACCTTGCTTGGGTCTTGCAAACTAAGGGCTGTGACATTCTTGATTAATTCAGTCCAGCCCATGTTAGGTTTTCCTCTTTTCCTGCTGCCGTCAACTTTTCCTAGCATTATTATCTTTTCCAGTGACTGTTGTCTTCTCATAATGTGACAAAGTACGATAACCTCAGTTTAGTTATTTTAGCTTCTAGGGACAGTCCGGGCTTGATTTGATCTAGAACCCACTGAATTGTCTTTTTGGCGGTCTATGCAATCCACAATACTCTCCTCCAACACCACATTTCAAAGGAGTTATCTTGATCTTGGTTGCCAGTGCCACATCCTTTCACTTAAGAATCTTTTCTAGCTCCTTCATGGCTGCCCTTCCCAGTGTCAATCTCCTTCTGATTTGTTGATTCCAGTCTCCCTTTCAGTTAATGATGGAGCCAAGGAATAGAAAGTCTTGAACTATTTCCGTTTTCTCACTGTCAACCTTAACGCTGAGTAATTCCTGAGGAGCCATTACTTTTGTCTACTTGATGTTCAGCTGAAGTCCTGCTTTGGCACTTTCTGCATTAACTTTCACCAGTAATCATTTTAAATCTTCGCTTTTTTCTGCCAGTAATATGGTGTCATCGGCATATCTCAAATTGTTAATGCCCCCCCCCCCAATTTTCACGTCACCATCATCTAAATCTAATCCAGTTTTCTTTGCAATATGTTCTGCATGGAGATTGAAGAGCTAGGAAGATAACATACATCCTTGTCTAACACATTTTCCAATTGGAACCCATCCTTTTTTGTCTTCTTGGTGTTCAGCTATAATCCTGCTTTGGTACTTTCTGCTTTAACCTTCATCAGTAATCATTTCAAGTCTTCACTATTTTCTGCTAGTAATAAGGAGTTATCTGGTTATCTCAGATCGTTGATGCTCCTTCCACCAATTTTCACTCCATCTTCATCTAAATCTAATCCAGCTTTCCTTACGATATGTTCTGCATATAGATTGAAGAGATAGGAAGATAAAATACATTTGTCAATTGGAACCCATCCTGGATCTCCATATTCTGTCCTAACAGTAGACACTTGTCCAGTGTATAGGTTGCACATTAAGACAATCAAATGTTGTGGCATGCCTGTTTCCTTTAGAACCAGCCATAACTTCTCATGATCCAAACAGTCAACAGCTTTGCTGTAATCTATGAAACACAAGCTGATTTTCTTTTGTAATTCTCTCATATTCTCCAGTAACCAACATAAATTTGTGATATGATCTCTAGTGCCTCTTCTTTTTCTGAATCCAGCTTGAACCTCTGGCATTTCTCATTCCATATATGGTTACAGTCTTCGTTGCAAGATTTTGAGCATCACTTTATTCACGTGAGAAATTAATGCAATGGTCCAATAATTGCTGAAGTCTTTGACATCTCCCTTTTTTGGAATTGGAATGTAAATTGACCATTTCCAGTATGTGGGCCATTGTTTTGTTCTACATTTTTGCTGGCATATTCTTGTTAAGATTTTGATGGCTTCTGTGGCTTGGAATAGCTCTAGTGATATGCCATCTGCTGCTGGTGATGTCTCTCTCCCAATTGCTCTCAGTGAAGCTTTCACTTCACTTTCTAAAACCATAGGTTCTTCAAGAGCTTCTTCTTGGAGGAAGGAATCTGTCATCCTTTCAACTCTTCTGTATAGTTCTTCATTGTATTGTTCCCACCTTTTCTTTATTTTGTCCTGTTCAGTTAATGTATTTCCATGTAGATCTTTCATCATGCCTAGCCGTGCTTTAAATTTCCATTTGATTTCCTGGATCTTGTGGAACAGATCTCTTTTTTTCCCTTTTTTGTTGTTCTTTACACTGGTTATTACAATAGTTGCTTTGTCTCTACATGGGAGTCAAAGGTTAGGGACCTGCAATTTAGTTACCAACTTCTGAGCTGAACAGGCCCTTTGTAAATATAGTAAGTGCTTCAAATCCAAACTTCAGCCTGCAAAAATGTACACCTTCACACACACACACACACACACACACACACACACACACACACACCATGCAAAGGTATTCTGTGATCTTTCCCAAAAGATTATGGAACCAGATTATGGAAAGATTGCAGCAAATCATGGGGAAATGTACAAGCAGAATGAATAGAGGACATCATGCTCCTGATAACAGAATACTGCTGTAAGGAAGCCAAGGTGGAGCAAAACATCTGCGTGGAACTAACCTCTGTCAAATTTATAATCGGTGTGCTTTCATATTGATATCTTTTGGCAACTCTTGTAGCATTTCTAGCAGAAATGTACAATGGAATGCACACTTTTTACTTATTTATTATCTGCATATATTTACAAAGTACTTTTACGCATAGGAATGGTGGAGCAAGCTTTACAGTGCAATCCTGAAAAGAGTTACTTCAGTCTAAACCCCTGGGCTAACTCTCTTCAGGATTGCTCTGTTAGTCACCTAATGAACTTTGTGTATGAAGCTCAAAACAGTGGCAGGAATGAACTCTAATTGCCATGTGAATCATGGTACATCTCACAGATACATATAGTCTTATATCCTCCTCATATTATGTTGAAAGGTGGCTTTGCAAACAAGTAATGCCCAAGTAAAGTTCATTGGAGGAACAAAAGATACCACAGGTCTTAATTGTAGCCTTTTCCAAAATGCTAGACAGCTACTGAGTGCAGAAAAACACTGGAAGAGTCCCTGTTAGAGAAATGCTAAGAATTTCCCTCCGCCACAAAGTTAAAATTCAGCTTAAAACTTTGCCAAAGTTCATGACTTTCTGAGGTTTTGGATAGAGCCCATTTCTATAAACAACCAAAATAAACCCTACTTTCAGCCTTCCTCAAACACATTCACCACAATCTATTGAGCAAAGAGAAACATCGCAATTCAATGAGGCTTCATTTTGAGTGAATAGTGAAAATTCCACATTAAAGAAGAACATCAGAGGCCTCCACAGCTGCATCAACATTATCTGTAAAAATGGCATGACACTACTTGGAGCTCTGGCGCTGAAACCTAAGTCCCAGAATCAGCCAAGGGCTGGAGCCGGGCCATTTCCGAATTCTCATGTCAAATGAGGCTGCCATCTTGCTTACTTTCCACTGAGGTTTTCCACAAATTAACAGCTGTAGCAGACGCTTGGAAAACATGAACTCTTTCCAAGTCTTTCTTCTTTCAGTTTTTTTCATCCTTTATTTCATGTTGCTCCATATGAGAAGGAAGAGGGAAAAAATAAATTACAAATCAAAAACAGAAAATGACTGGGTATAAACTTTTGTATGCAGTGCTATAAAAAAATAAGGCAAAGAACCAGCACAAAAACTTTAACCTTTTTCAGCATAATCTTCTAATAAAGAAGGCATAACCAAATGAATATTCTTCAGAGTAGCTAGCTGTATTGCAAGCTTTCTGTTTAATTCATAATATGTATAATGCAAATTGTCATATTTCTATTAAAATGAAGGGCTAAATCCCCACTTTATTTAATAAGAACAACATTTGTACCCAGGCATCAAGGGAAAATGTATCTATTCTTACTACTTGTATTTATGTCCTACCTTTCTTTGTAAAATCCAGGGCACTCTATATTCATTTCCAATTCAGGCATTAGTCAGACTACTGGATCATGTAGAAAAGAGCAAGAATCCAGTAGCACCTTAAAGACTAACAAAATATCTGGCAAAAATCCCAGTACTGATCCCAGTACTATCCAGTACCACTAGATAATAAATTTGCCCCTCATTTTGTGCTAGGTAAAGGTACAAGAGAGGGATGTGGAATGGTGTACTATAGCCCAATCTCCGATCTTGGATGCTAAGCAGGGTTGGTACTTGGATGGGAGATCACTAAGGAAGATTTAGCAGAGGAAAGCAATGGCAAACCACCTTGCTTAATCACTTGCCTTGAAGACCCTATGGGGTCACCATAAGTCAGCTGCAACTTGACAGCACAGAAGTACAAATGAATTTTTTAAAACAGATTTCTTACTGATTTGATTACTAAAGGTTTATTATTATACTGTTTGTGAACTACAGCCCACAATTGCCTCTCCCCCTGTGCTTGCTGTTGTGTATGTATATAATTGGGGAGTTATCAAGGGAGGCGGAGGAGCTTGAGTTCTGTCGAAGGATCCTAAACCCTGCTCACCCTATTGGTCAAGCAGACGGATCCTATTGGCCCTAAGCCAGCATGTCCCATTGGTCACCGAGAGGGTATTTCCCCCCTATCACGGATCAGGGGGGGAGTGGCCGGAGGCGGCCAGGGGGGCATATAAGCAGGGCACGTTCAGTGTGTAAAGTTAGTTCTGTGCTGAAATCAAATAAAGCTGTGTTGTTGAATTCCGTCTCTGATCTCGTGAATCCTTCCACGCGGACTTAACACTTGCCATGACACCTTCACTCATTGGCAAATGGGCAAAATCAACAACTGCCCATACATGTGCCTTCTCTGTTGTGGCCCCCACTGTGTTGAACGGCCTGCCTGAGGAGATCAGGAAGGCTCCCACTCTCGTGGTTTTCTGCAAACTATGCAAAATTGCATTATTCGAGAGGGTTTTTTTGGCACAAGCAATAGAGTTGCACTGTACTAAATGATTCACAAAGTTACTTGGAAAAATTATTAGGAACTGTGGTCTATACTACTGTATACAGCTGCTGAAACTAGGATACTACTATAGAATTTTGCATCATTTAATGTGTTGCCCCGTGGCACAGAGTGGTAAGCTGCAGTACTGCAGTCCAAGCTCTGCTCACAACCTGAGTTCGATCCCAACAGAAGTTGGTTTCAGGTAGCCGGCTCCAGGTTGACTCAGCCTTCCATCCTTCCAAGGTCGGTCAAATGAGTACCCAGCTTGCTGGGGGTAAAGGGAAGATGACTGTGGAAGTCACTGGCAAACCACCCCGTAAACAAAGTCTGCCTAGGAAACGTCGGGTTGTGATGTCACCTCATGGGTCAGGAATGACCCGGTGCTTGCACAGGGGACCTTTACCTTTTTTACCTTAATACTTATGCTTTGCTTCAGTTCTGTTTTTAGACTTCTAGTTGGTTCTACAACCCTAATCCTATTGCATTGTTTATTGAATGTTCCATCCGTCAATTGTGTTGACATACTCTGTGTAATCCACCTTGAGTTCAAGTGAGAAAGGTAGACTATAAATAACATAAATAACTAAATAAAAATGTAAGAAGCGTGTCCTGTATTGGTACATATATGTATGTGTGTTCAAATATAAAATTACAGTTTGGATTAGCGTCATATGGGGTCCCGGGGGGGGGGGGGGCTCTCAGCAGCCTGGGATCTTTCCTCAAAAAGTGTACTCAGTGAGTTTGGGAAGAGAGTGGATGGGAAGATGCAGACTTCCATACTTCCCACCCACATCCAGCACCATATCCACAGATTGGCTACCCTGAGCATTAGAAATATTGATATCTGGAAAGTATAGCTTCTGATCATCCCATCTGTACTTGCCACTTTAAAATGACATATTTCATGTGTTCAGAAGTCCATCATCTCTAGGAAAGACAAAGTGTCAAAAATGTTTTCCAATTGTTCACAAAATCTGATGTGATTATTTCTGGCAGCTGGTTTTTGTCATGAAGTGACACTTATTTTGTCAACCAGTCTCAAGGAAAAACTGCTGCTCTACCACTTAGAGGTCTGTCAGAGAGAGGTAGACTATTCATTTAATGCTTTATAAAGGCATTGTAGATCTGACCCCGTTCTTCCACTCCAGACATCAGCAGCTGCCTTTTCTCCCTGTTTTGAATCTATGACAAGATGACAAGACTTCTCAGGAAAAAAATCAGTCAACCTGTAGACTCCCTGAATAAATCTGGAACTATATTCATGAACAACCAGCTCTTATTACCTACTAGACATCCTACACGCATTAAATATATATATACTAATAAATGAAAATGGTTTATTTCAAATCCTAGCTCAAAATAATCATCATTATCATTATAAAAAGATAGCTGTCAAAACATCTGCTATGAAAATTTGTGTCTATATTCTTGAAGTTCCAGTTTACTACCTCCAGGCTTCCTATAATCTTGCAGCTTCTTCCTCAGTTTCCCAGTGCCCCAGAATAATAACCGGATACAGTGGAACAGGCTTCCTCAGGAGGTGGTAAGCTCTCCTTCCCTGGAGGTTTTTAAGAAGAGGCTAGATGGCCATCTGTTAGCAATGCTGATTCTATGACCTTAGGCAAATGATGAGAGGGAGGGCACCTTGGCCATCTTCTGGGCATGAAGTATATGGGTCACTGGGGGGGGGATAGTTTGGAATTTCCTGCATTGTTCAGGGGGTTGGACTAGATGACCCTGGTGGTCCCTTCCAACCCTATGATTCTAAGCTCTCTCTGGCCACCTACTACTGCCATTATATTTATTACTATTATTACCATCATCAGTGTGGTTATCATCATTATTGTTGTTATTATTATTAAATGTGTGTATAC
The DNA here is from genome assembly GCF_029931775.1 of Euleptes europaea. Taxonomy (NCBI): domain Eukaryota; kingdom Metazoa; phylum Chordata; class Lepidosauria; order Squamata; family Sphaerodactylidae; genus Euleptes; species Euleptes europaea. Next base: position 26,049,422 of record NC_079318.1, read on the forward strand.
AAAATTTGGAGTTCAATCTCAGTCCTCTGCTCTACAAAACTGTGAGATGGCACATAGTAAGTCACTACTTTTATTCTGTTTTTCATGTCAGAAGTAAAGGGTTACAACCCCCATGCTGCATGTACTTTTTAAAATCCTGAGGAAACAGGAAATGATGAGTCTTAAGAGAATGTAACAGTAGTTGTGCTGGATCAGATGAATGGTCAATTTTATCCAGTGGCTGAACAGATGGCTTCAGAAGTTCCATAACCAGGACATGGAAGGCAAACCCCCACCCTGTTATTGCCCTCCAGAACAGGTATTCAGAGGGTCACTGCCTCTGAACATGGAGGCTCCAGCAATGTGTTGGCCCTCCCCACTTACCAACTGCAAACATGGTTGTGTTGCTGCTCATCCTGGATTCCAGATCAGTTATGAACAAGTTAAATAGCACCAGTTTCCTGCAGTGCCCCAGTGCTTACTTCCTTCAACGGAGAGCTGTCCATTTACTCTCACTGACACTGGTTGTTATTATTTAAGCAATTTCTCTGATCCATCATCATATTCCATGACTGCCAATTTTACCCTGCCTTTGGTGAGGAACTTTGTCAAAACCTTCTTGAAAATTCAAGCATATGATGTCTATTGGATCATCCATGTCTATGTGTTTGTTAACCCTCTCAAGATTGGTGAGGGTGGTCTCTGTTCAGACATTGAATTAATTTCATTTCTACGTTCCTCCTACCCATTTCTTCCTGTGTCCTTGTGCCTACCTTGCTCTTACCTCTGCCTACAACACCTGCTTTAGTAGGAAAACTCTTCAGTTTTGCTGCACAGCAGGGAAGAGGAGAGTGATTGAAGGGTCCAGGAAAGGAACTGGGTGGCGGAAGTTATGAGCTCTCTCCCCTTTTCAGGACTTTTAAAGGTATTTGCAGCACTTTTGAGTAGCATCTTGGCCATCCTATTCTAGCAGGTTCACGCATTCAAATTCAAAGCTTTATTTGAAGAAGAAGAAGAAGAAGAAGAAGAAGAAGAAGAAGAAGAAGAAGAAGAAGAAGAAGAAGAATTGGTTTTATATGCCGACTTTCTGTACCACTTAAGGAAGAACCAAACCAGCCTACAATCACCTTCCCTTCCCCTCCCCTGTGAGGTAAGGGAGGCTGAGAGAGTGTGACTAACTCAAGGTCACCCATCTGGCTTCATGTGTGTAGGAGTGGGGAAACAAATCCAGTTTCCCAAATTAGCCTCTGCCACTCGTGTGGAGGAGTGGGGAATCAAACCCGGTTCTCCACATCAGAGCCACTGTGTGAACAGACTGTTGAACTTGATGGGCCTCGGTCTGATCCAGCAGGGCCTTTCTTATGTTCTTATATCCTTAGTCCACCACTTCAAACCACTGAGCTTAACCATTACACCATGCTGGCAGATACAGCAATGTAAGAATTGGTGCAAACTTGTGAAGTAAAAACTCTTCCACTGATGACTTGCACAAACAATGCTCTATCTGATCAAACTGCTCTATAAGAAGAAGGGCTATTACACATGACTCAAGCTCTGCACAAGGTTGAAGATGCCCTTTTCCGCTGCTGAGGCTGCAGAAAGTTTGAAATACCAGCATTGGCCCCAATAATATTCGAAACATCTTTGACTGTTAAAGAATGAACTAATTTTAACTCTCACTAAGTGACAATAAAACAAGCTCTATTGATTGAGCCCAAAAGCTGTGCCTTTTGAACTGATCAGCAAATTTTGCCTTTTGGAACCTCCTCAGTCCATACTGTCAAGGAAACTCATTTAGTCTATAAATAATGCAGATGCAGCAGAGCTCGCTCCTCCTTATGCATTACAATATCTCTCTACCAACTGACTTATCAATCATTTACACTTTTCTACCACCTTTCAGGAAGGCAATTTGGAAGCACTTTACAGACGCTGCTGTCAAGCAACCAGCTAAAATGCAAAGTGAAACGAATCTGAGACTGTTTCATTCACACTAACAAACAACCCAGTTCTGACAAAAGAGGAAGGAAAGTCAATTCCATTACAATGGGACATTGAGACTCAAAGGTCATTTATGCATGGTCGCTTTAACCTCCTTTATTCCCCATTTCAGCCAGGATCAAATTTTCCAGTATGCACGATACCTCATTCCTTGGAAGCTCAATGCTGTTTCGATGCAAAACAAACCTGGCTTTTCCCATTCCTCTTCTGGCCCAAATTAAACCGTTGATCCTGGCTCATTCCAAAGTCACAGAGCATGCATATTCCGTTAGGGGGAAACACAGAAGATTGGCTTCTCTCACAGCCAATCACAAAGCAGTGTGTAAAGAGGCAGGGATTCAATTGCTTCCTGCTACCTCGGAGCTCTTTCTGAGCAAAAGAAAGGCTTTTTAAAAATGAGGCTTGGATTTCTCCCCTCCTCCCTTCTTTCAGATTGCTCCTTTTTTTGTTTTTTATTCTTAAAATGCTTTTTTGTGCGGCAGCTGGGTTTGAGGGGAAGGATATCTTCTCTCAGGGTAAGCACTGTGAAGTAAGCCAATTATAGAGCAGCATTTAAAGGGGTGGGAGTTGATTTGAGCTTGGGAGACTGCTTTTCTGTATTCATGGCTCAATTAACACACAGTTTCGTCTCTGATCATTCAAGCCAATGCATACAGGTTTCCCCAAATCGGGTTATATTAATGTGCAATGAACCCAGGTCCAACCAGGGAGATCCAACCCATGCATAAAAGGCCAAAGTTGCTATCCTACTCCTCTATCCATAGTTATAAAACTCATCTAACTTTGAAATTTATCAGACCCACAACAAGCAGGGAAACTGGGAATTACGAGTCAGTCACAGACTAAAGTTTGTTCATTAATATTTGATTATCAAATCAGAGCATTGGTCTATCTGACTTGGTACCATCTAATTTCCATCCAGTAATCTACATCAAAATGAACACAAACTGTATTAAAAGCAGCTCAATAGCACAATTACAACACAGCTCATCTAGATTCAAATCCAGTAGCACCTTAGAGACTAACGACATTTCTGAGGTATAAGCTTTTGAGAGTCACTCTCCCTTTGTCAGATATTTGATGAAGGAAGCATTAACTCTTGAAAGCTCATATCCTGAAAATCTGGTTGGTCTCTAAGGTGCTACTGGACTAGCTGTTCTAGTGCAGACCAACATGGTTATTTTCTGAAATACGGCTCATAACAATAAAATGTTAAAACCAATAAGAAAGAGCTGGAGCATCAGCTACCTCTCCACTTCCTCAAAAACCCTACCAAAGAGTAAAGTTTTGATTTGCTGCCTAAAAGCCATCACTGAGGAAGCCAAGAAAATTGCTCTCAGGAGGTACTACTGCTGGGGTACTACTAGGGCAATCTAGGTGCTGCTACTGATAAGGCCCTGTTTCATAATACCTCTTGTGGGAGGGGGACCAAGTGAAGTGTCTGAGGATGATCTGAGTGAAAGATTCATGAGGATGAACTTTTAGACAATCTGGTTCCAGACCATTTAAGGTTTCACCAGCATCTGCTCCCACTGTTCATTTCCCACCTCAAGTCATAACCTCCTGAGTAAGGTATCCAGGTCCTCCCTAGCCCCCAGACGGGGGTGGGGGAAGGGTTGCCAGATCCAGGTTGGGAAACTCCTGGAGATTTGGGGATGGAACCAGGGGAGGAAAAGGACCTCAGTGGGGTACAATGACACACAATCCGCCCTCCAAAGTGTCCATTTTCTCCAGGGGAACTGATCTCTCTAGTCAGGAAATGAGCTGTAATTTGAGGGGAGCCCCAGGTCTCACCTGAAGGCTGTCATCCCTACACCTGAGTAAGATATCACTGCTATTTTTTCTGGAAAATGTTGATGAAGTCACCAATTGGATTAGTACTACCACTGAGAGGTGCTTTGGGAGAAGCCATAACAGTTAAAACACTTTCCACACTGGCTTAAATACATGTGTTCTTGAGGAAGACAAATTATCTACAAAAAAAACCTGGTTAGTTTTTATCATTTCTTGAGCCATATTTTCCCTTCATTTGAGGTTCACAACCAATTAACAGCAACCTTTATAACTTTAACATTTCATTGAGAACCATAAAACAAAATAATTCTGAGACCCAATTTTACTGTCCTCATTAAATTATTAGATAGGGATTGTTTTTCTGAATAAGCACACAAATCCAGCAAGGGGCATATGGACATGAAAGAAACCCGCTTCATGTGTTCCATTCTAGCTACTTGAGGAACCATACACACAAATGGTGTGAGGTTTCTCAATAACCATTGCTTGGTTACACTGAGCCCTCTTCAAAAACCAGTAATTGCACCTCTTCATTCAGGAGTAAGATGGGACTGAATTGTGATTCTCCATATTCTTCTTCCCTTCTAAACAACTGATCAACATGATAACTACATTTTGATAAGGGCTGTAGATGTGCATCGCTGTCCAGGACCATGATCTATATAATTAATGACTAAAAATTATGCAGATTGGCCCTTATGGGAGAACAATCATTTTATTTGTGTCAGGGGGAAAAAGGAATCGATCCTTGGTACCATTATTTTCTGGATATGAAACGAGCAATTCTGAAAGTACATGGACTCAATAAACCTTTCATAATTCAATTAAATAAATACATAGATTCTGTTCCTTGATACCAAATTGTGTGCAGACATCTGGAAGATCTAAATAGACTCCTCTCCTGTGTATCAAAGCTTCTTAAATTCCTCTGAATCCTCCCAGCCTTTGGAAAATGGTTGACTCAAAGCTGTATATAGCAGATGGCTATGAGATTTCAGTAGAGCTGCATCAGGATACCAGAGTACAATTTGGCACTAGATATACACACAGACTTTTTTTACTGCCTAGTGCCTACTTCACAAAATAATTATGTGGTATTATTTTACAGGCCTGCCCACCATCCACTGCTCCCCTTCTGCCTTCTGTGCTTCTACACACTTGTGCTTCATTCATTACACACTTGGCAGACATGCTTGTTGGTGTATTTAAAGCCTTATGAACATCTGCCTGATTCTGTACTTGAAGACTGGCCTTGGGCTATTTTAAGGGCACAAAGTATTTATGTCTTTCTTTCCTTGGCTAAATGTAGGATTGCAGCCGAATCTCTACTTTACAAAAGATACTGCTAAAGATGAAATCAGTATTGGTGTTGAATATGACCACCCATCTAGAAGAAGGGGTAATCATAGATAGGGCAGAAGAAGCTGTGTGGTTTTGTCATCTACCCCACATTCAAACATTCTGCAGTCCTCTGTTGGTGCAACTCAGGGTTACATTAGACAAGAGCTCACATTCAAATTTCCTTTAGTCTATTTCATTGTTAGTGAAAAATAATACTGTTTTCCTTGGATTTCACATACAGTTTCATTACCACAATGCACTTCCTTTGTAAAGAGTGTTATTTTACAGGACATTTTTGATTACCTTGGAGAAGTGGGCTTTAAAGAAAGAAAGAGAGAGAGAGTCATATTAGATTATTTTGGCTACTTTTGCTTATTTGTTCCGATGTTGTCTGTATATTAGGTTCTGAATTAATCAACCATAGAAGACCAACACAGGATAGTTGTGCATGCAACTTGTATAGCCACCATGTTTGAAAATAGAAGGAAGGGTAGGGTCTGTAGAACTGATTTGCTGTAAACAATTTTCAGTATTGCAGTGAGTATGTAAACAGAACCAGTATGAAACCCCTCAGAAAGATGTAAAACAAACATTCATCTTAAATACCCAAGGATTACAGTGCAATCCTAAAAAGAGTTACATCCTCTTAAGCCCTTCAGTGGACTTAAAGGGGTGTGCAAGTCTGTTTAGTACACTGAATATCCAAAGGGTTCTGAATTAGGGTTGCCAGGTCCCTCTTCGCAACCAGCGGGAGGTTTTGGGGGCAGAGCCAGAGGTAGGCGGAGTTTGGGAGGAGGGACTTCAATTGGGGGGGGGCTGTGGCTCAGTGGTAGAGCATCAGCTTTGGCATGCAGAAGGTCCCAGGTTCAATCCCCGGCATCTCCAGTTAAAGGGACCAGGCAAGTGGATGATGTGAAAGACCTCTCTGCCTGAGACCCTGGAGAGCCGCTGCCAGTCTGAGATGACAATACTGATTTTGATTGACCAAGGGTCTGATTCAGTATAAGGCAGCTTCATGTGTTCAATGACATAAAGTCCAATTGCCAAAGTGGCCATTTTCACCAGGTGAACATATCTCTATCAGCTGGAGATCAGTTGTAATAGCAGGAGATCTCCAGCCACTATCTTGAGGTTGGCAACCCTATTCTGAATCTACATAACATTCTTTGTCCCAGTATTAATCAACTTGCATTTCTTTTTTTAGTGGGAATTTTCTGAACATAAGAATCGTCAGTAGAAGAGTCAACCAAAAGTGTAGAGAAATGCTTAGGATATTCCTTGGCAACTCTCTCCACTAATCTCCGCATCATGTTTTGTATGATATTAATCTCATAAGCAGATAAAATACTTCTTTGTTTTCTTTTATGGAATATGAAAGCAGCCAAAAATAAGCAAAGGGGAGTCTAACTATTGTATGAGTCCATTATTTCTGGAAATGTCAACGGCTGCCTCCCTTTCCTCAGTCTTTTCCTTTAGGCAATTTACTTCAAGAGTTTTCAATGAGCCTAAAATAATGTTCCTATTCAATAAAAGAGGCATTCACGTTTGCATTAAGGAAAAGAAAACAAATGGTCCCATTTCCGTAAGCACTGTGCTTCTCCCCACTTCCGTACTGTTAAATTATTCCATAGAATAAATGTTCAGGGTTTTCCTCTCACCTGAGTCTATGGGCACGGTTAAATCAGCCTTGATTTCTTCCTGTTCCAAGGGGTAAAGTACGTGTTATATCTTGACATACTCCCACATGACAGCTATGCTGTTCAGCCAGCCTTCCTTTTGTGGTGCCTTCTCTTGGGATTGTACATACAACAACAGCTAGATCAGAAGCTTTCTCAGTGGTAGGTCCTCTGGAGTCGTCTAACACAGTAGGTGCAGACGGTACCATCAATGGCTACATTTAGGAAGCCCTGCAAGACAGTTCTATTTCAGAGGGCATTTGGTAGAGGCTACTAGGTTGCCAACTTCAGGTTGGAGCAATTCCTGGAGATTTGGGGGTGGAGCCTGAGAAAATGGGGTGTAGGGAGGGGAGGGACTTCAGAGGGTAAAGTACCATACAGTCCACCATCCAAAGCATCCATTTTCTACAGGGGAAATGATCTCTGCGCTCCGGAGATTAGTTCCCTCAGAGGGTACGTTTGTTTTAATCTTTGTTTTTAATTTGTATTAAAAAAATTGTTTTCAGCTTGTGTGTTAGTTTTTATCTTGTTGATGGACTCACATTTTTGTGTCCTTGCAACTTGTTGCATTGCCAGCCGCCGTGAGGAGGCAAGATATAAATATTTTGGACAACTATCAGCACACTCCTAACTTTCTAACAAGGAAAGCAGTCTCAGGAAAGAAATTTTTGGCACAGGAACACCTTGTTCTAAACAAGAGGGGAAGAAGTGAATGTGTTACCCTTTTCTCTCGGCCATTTTCCCATGCAAAATCATACCCCCAACTGCTTTCCCCCCACATAGCTTCTAGATAGGGTTGCCAGTTGCCCGGTGGTGGAGGGCAAACCCCTGGCAATTCACCCCTCTGCCTGCCGACCAGCTGAGGGTCGGCGGGCAAATGTGCACGCGTGCATAAACACCGTGGTACGTCACTTCCGGTTTACACTCAAGCTGTAAAAGGCCCCTTGCAATGCATTTACAACCGGAAGTCCTGCATCGCAAGCGGCCCTTTACCACTCAAACTAAGAGTTTGAGTGGCATAAGGCTCCTTGCAAGGCAGCACTTCTGGTTGTAAACTGGAAGTGATGAGCATGCACGTCGGTGCGCGGGACCCTTTGAGCTCTGCCCCAAAAGCCTCCCACCGGAGGGGAGGGGGGACTTGGCAACCCTACTTCTAGAGGTTATTTGTTCATAAATGTAAAAACGCATATGGAACCTGTGACGGACAGGGGACTGTTACTACCCCTGAAGGGAAAAACAGCCACTCAACTGATCCGATGGAAGTGCTGCTTCCAGCCGCATCCAATCACTTTCCAGAAGGAGGATGGAATATTGTAGGGAAGCACAGAGGAAGGAGTTGAGTTCTGCCTCAGGGAGAGAACCCAATAGTGTGGCAGAGGGATTTAGCTCTGTCTCTGGGAGATAATAGAGTACCTGTCTCTGGTAATGAGCAGACTTCGTACTGTTTAGTCTGACTCTTGGGGGGAAAGCAGGCTGGTGTGGATGGAATCCTGTATGTGAGAGAGAGGAACCATCTTAGTAGCTAGTGAGTAAAAGCCTGCTTGTGCCTGAAAGCATTAAAGAAAATTCAAACCACTCTCTGGCTTAAATTTATGCGCCTCAACCAGGTTTCTCCTCTGACTATATGGAGACCTATACTGCTGATCTGTTATTCGAAACCAACCTGTAAATAAATAAATAAATAAATATTTGTTATTTATATATTAATCCTGCCTCAATGATCTCCATATTCTACTTGCACACCAGAAAACGTACCTCACAGCAGTGAATCCGTTCCTATACTCTTGCTACCTTAAGAACACCTGGTAACTGAGGGGAAGATTTATAGTTCAAAAATAAGCCTGATTCCCTAAAATCATAGGAGGCTATGTGAATCCCCTCAGTTGGTAGAAAAGGTCTGTCACAGAACCCATAAAGCAAAAAGAATTTGGGGTGGTTAACTGCTGAACAGGAAACTGTTTAGCATTTGGCTAAAGCTGATTAAAAAAAAAACACCCTGAAAATATTGTCGAAGGCTTTCACGGTCAGAGTTCATTCGCTCTCGTAGGTTATCCGGGCTGTGTAACCGTGGTCTTGGTATTTTCTTTCCTGATGTTTCTCCAGCAGCTGTGGCAGGCATCTTCAGAGGAGTAACACTCAGTGTTACTCCTCTGAAGATGCCTGCCACAGCTGCTGGAGAAACATCAGGAAAGAAAATACCAAGACCACGGTTACACAGCCCGGATAACCTACGAGAACCCTGAAAATACCTGGCCAAGCCCAGTGTTCAACTCTGTGCCGCACATTTTTCGGGCTTTCCAATTTTTCGAAATTTTCAAATATCTGAAAAAAGCCAATATAAGGATTCAGCTTTTGGGGTTTTTTCCAAAAACTTCCGGGTTTATTAAACCCAAAAAATATCGGTGGGAAATGGTGCACGGCCCTAATTTTGAAATAGCTTTTCATTAACCGCCCCCCCAAACGTCATAATATGTTTTTCTCTGTAATGTCTAGTGTTTGAACCAAGTCTCAGGGTTTTTCTGCTGTATTAAAGATTCCAGCCTACATTCATTTTATTTATGTAGTCTTCCATGTTTTCAGAACCATAACTTATCTTTTATCCAGACCTACAACCTGGTACCCGCTTTTAAAAAACTTTCCTCCCTTTTTTCCTTCTAAGACTTTCTCTCTGCCTGTTTTTTATGGGACTATACATTATTTGTCAGGAGCCCCGTGGCGCAGAGTGGTAAGCTGCAGTACTGCAGTCCAAGCTCTGCTCACGACCTGAGTTCGATCCCAATGGAAGTCGGTTTCAGGTAGCCGGCTCAAGGTTGACTCAGCCTTCCATCCTTCCGAGGTCGGTAAAATAAGGACCCAGCTTGCTGGGGGTAAAGGGAAGATGACTGGGGAAGGCCAGGGAAGGCCCTGGCAAACCACACCGTAAACAAAGTCTGCCTAGGAAACGTCGGGATGTGACATCTCCCCATGGGTCAGGAATGACCCGGTGCTTGCACAGGGGACCTTTACCTTTACTTTTATACACTATGTGTAATTCAGAGATCATTGTAAAGGAATATTTTTCATTGCACAGGGCTGAGATTTGCATGGGAGAGACTGCAGGGAGGAGGAAACATGGGAAATACTTCCCCAGGATTGCTAGGTCTTGGGCTTTGTCCCTGAGACTCAAAATTAAGGCTCATTCTCAGGACCTCAGGCTCATGCACTTGGTGGTTTCTGCGCATGTCTGATGTGGCAATTCCTGCACACATAAAGTGAAGATGGGAGGCAACAATTTAGCACTAACCGTTCAACTACATTTTACATTTAGCACATAAATAATCACCATATTTTTTAAAGTGTGGAGAATAGCCCATCTGTTCAAAGCCACATGATTATGACTATACACATTCACAGATAACATTTGGTATGATTGTTAGTGGTGTGTGGAAAAACAACGGATAGTGCTGCTATTCAATATAATATTAACATGTTCCGCCTCATGACATCACTAGTCCTGCTTCATGAATCTCAGGATTTGAAATGATGGGAACCTGGCAACCCTTGGCTGGCAACCCACAGGAGCATTATCAGGCAGACAGCCAGGAGATCACTTCTGGTTTCAGAATAGGAAATCACATCACAGCACTCTAAGAGCTTTTCTATTCTATATGGTAAAAACCAAGAGCCCCGTGGTGCAGAGTGGAAAGCTGCAGTACTGCAGTCCAAGCTCTGCTCACAACCTCAGTTTGATCCCAACGGAAGTCGGTTTCAAGGTTGACTCAGCCTTGCATCCTTCCGAGGTCGGTAAAATGAGTACTCAGCTTGTTGGGGTAAAGGGAAGATGACTGGGGAAGGCACTGGCAAACCACCCCGTAAACAAAGTCTGCCTAGTAAACGTCGGGATGTGACGTCACACCATGGATCAGGAATGACCCGGTGCTTGCACAGGGGACTACCTTTACCTTTTCATGGTAAAAACCACAGATATTTGGAATTTCCTAGAGCATCCTGATTCCACTTCTAGTTTTGGAACAGGAAGTGTCATTACAATGCTCTAGGGATTTCCAATCCCTAAAAACCATAGAGAACTGAAAATTCCTACAGCATTCTGACATCACTATTCCAAAACCAGAAGTGATTTGCAGGCATCAATTGATGCCACCACCACCCTTTCCCCCCACTGCTACATTGAGTAAGGGTGGGTGATGGGGAGCGTCGTGGGAGGTTGCCCTCTGGAATTGGGTAAGTGGCCGCCCTACAACTGCCCCATGGTAGTTCCCTTCCAAAATTGCAGTCTCCAAACTGCTTGACTTTTGCTGGGGGAAGGGGAACACCACTGCAAATACAGTCACCCGTTGGAGCTAATAAGGTGCAAATCAACTGAAGACCAATATTTTACGCTATACATTCCAAACTCAGTCATGATGATTTTTTAAAAAATCTTTCTCCTCTACCACACAAAAGCATTTCTATTCTCCACACTGGCTAAGTATTTCATAGCTTTGCATTAGATTAATTATTACTGTCAGCAGCTGCTGTATGCTCCTGTTCAAAAGCAACTATCATCACACTGGGATGTTTTAGAATTGCTTTTCCTCCCTAAACAGAAAGCAGACTACTGGAAATGCAGTAATTGCTACAGGCATTAAGACCATGCTCACAGGCCTTTAGATTACTGGGTCATTAGTATGAACAATACCTCATAAGCAGTCAAGCTGCCCTAACTGCCTCATATCCTTATTGCTCCAGTGGACAATCGAAAATGGTAGATCAATTAAAAGTTAACCTACCATCATAACTGTCTCGGAGATTACTTTGTTCCAATGTCCCGGAAGGGGAAAATAATCTTTGCCACATGACCAAACGGCCTTTGGCAGGGAAGCACATCCCAAACTGCAGCGTTTCAAGGAGAACATCCCTGCTCCTCCAGCAACGGTTCCCCCCCCCTTTGACAGTGCAAAGGATCCAGCTCCACACCCTTCGCTGATCACACACCACACTTCTCCCCATAACTAGGCCCCTAAGTAGCTGTGCACATTAAAGGATAATGCTTTCTTTCCAATGGGAGTCTTGGGATGCTTTAACATGCAACTGCAGGAAAAAAATGCCTTTGACCCTCTTTTAGTATTTGTGCCACATGTGAATGATGTTGATGCAGAAAGAAAGTAGAGGATGGAGAGCTGTAAACTGAATTTATGCAATCAGACCAATGGGGGGTTTACGTTTGCTTTAGGCAAGCCAATTTAAACCTCATGTGTGACATGTTTGAGAATTTGACATGTCCATAAATAACACAGCATAGGCGTTGTTAGAATACACGTCTGTTTGGTCTTGGGTTTCTCATCATGTCAGATAGCCAAAGAGAGTCTTTGTGAGAGTTTAATTTCCAAAACAGGAACCAGGTTTGATTCTGGAGATTTACTACATATTCAACAAGTTCAGTAGATTCAGTAGTCTAGAGAGGAAAGTGTCATATTTGCTCCAAGAGGAAGAAAAACATACAAACCCTGTGAACTAATATATGTCCTTTTAGCCCAGAGTTTTCTCTCTAGCTGTAGGTCATCAGAGTTAATAAAAAATGAAGGTTACGAGCCTGTTACTTGTCTCCAGTGTTTGATAAAGAGAGTTATATGTCTTCTGAATGTGGAGGATCTATTTAGCTCTCGTTGCCAATAATGGTTCTTTGTCTAAGCCTTTTCAAAGATCTCTAACTTAATGGTCATCATTCCATCTTTTTTTAATTGTTGTTGTTATGTGAGGAATTTTTCAGTGAGTGCTTCATCCAGCGGGGCTAATTAGTACAGAGAGGTAGTACCCAGCAGCCTTGAACTGATGGCCCGCCATAAACCTATTGCCTTCTAGGGATGCCAACCTCCAGGAACTAGCTGGAGATCTCCTGCTACTACAACTGATCTCCAGCCGATAGAGATCAGTTCGCCTGGAGAAAATGGCCGCTTCGGCAATTGGACTCTATGGAATTGAAGTCCCTCCCCTCCCCAAACCCCACCCTCCTCAGGCTCTGCCCCAAAAACCTCCTGCTGGTGGCAAAGAGGGACCTGGCAACCTGGAAGATCATGTTGCCAGAACCTGCCTTTCCAATCCATCACAAGCTCCTCATCCCTCCTCTCAAATCCCAATTTTTCACGGGAGAAACAGCGCACTTCTCTGCGCTGCTTACGTCTGCTGCCGCTCATGGCTCACCGCTCCAAATCCGCCTAATCCCGCCCACTCTTCCCATGATCCTGTGTGTGTGTGTTTGGGGGAGGCATCCCGAGAGCAGCAAATCCAAGCCAAAACCCCCCATCACCCTTCTGAAGAGGGGCAGCCAGTCCGCTCTGGGTCTCCCTCCAGCCGGTGCGATCCTATGTGTGTGTGTGATGGGGGGGGCATCCTGAGAGCGGCAGATCCAAGCCAAAACCCCCATCACCCTTCTCAAGAGGGGCAGCCAGTCTGCTCTGGGTCTCCCTCCAGCCGGTGCGATCCTATGTGTGTGTGTGTTGGGGGGGGCATCCTGAGAGCGGCAAATCCAAGCCAAAACCCCCATCACCCTTCTGAAGAGGGGCAGCCAGTCTGCTTTGGGTCTCCCTCCTGCCGGTGCAATGCTGTTAGAGTGGCAACTCCCCCAGCCAATCACCGTTCTTGGGGGAGGAGAAAGGAGATGTCCCGGGGAGCGAAGCAAACATTTCTTCATGGGCATCCGAGCAACAAAATGCTCTTTTACTGGAAAGTACGGCTCAGAAGTGGTTTGGATTGCCTCTTTTAAACCGGCTTATTTTGCTCAGTGGGGGAAAACACGGCTCTGCAGTGAATAACCAAAATTTGCCTCCGACGCAAAACAGCGTCGAAACAGCAGCAAATATCCATGAAGAATACCCCAAAGTCTTCCTTAGCTCTGCTTCACACACCCCTCTTCCCTTGGAATATCCTTGCTACTGTTTTATATTTTGTTTTAAGCTATGTATTTATTCAATGTGCTTTAAATTGTTGTTACCTGCCCTGAGCCCTGCTGTGCAGGTGGAGGGTGGGCTATAAATAAATAAACAAATAAATTTTAAAAATGAGCTTTGCTCCTTCCGCTCTCAGACATTGAAGTTCTTGTGCTCCATTAAACACGTGAACTCCAACTGCCTTGGTCTATCAAAATCAGCACTGGAAGCAGTCCTGGCAACATGATCTTCCATGTTACCTGCTGTGTGTGTGTAAAGTGCCATCAAGTCGCAGCCGACTTATGGCAACCCCTTTTGGGGTTTTCATGGCAAGAGACTAACAGAGGTGGTTTGCCAGTGCCTTCCTCTGCACAGCAGCCCTGGTATTCCTTGGTGGTCTCCCATACAAATACTAACCAGGGCCGACCCTGCTTAGCTTCTGAGATCTGACGAGATCAGGCTAGCCTGGGCCATCCAGGTCAGGGCTGTCACCTGCTACCTGATCCTTTTAATTAGAGGTGTGCATGCCGTCAAGTCACAGCTGACTTATGGCGACCCCATAGGGTTTTCAAGGCAAGAGGCTTTTTGAGGTGATTTGCCATTTTCTGCCTCCACATTACAACTAGGGTTGCCAGCTACAGGTTGGGAAATACCTGGAGATTTTGGGGATGGATCCTGAGGAGGGCAGGGTTTAGTGAGGGGAGGGATTTAAGTGGGGTTTAATGTCATAGAGTCCACCTTGCAAAGTGGCCATTTTCTCCAGGTGAACTGATCTGTGTCGCCTGGAGATCAGTTGTAATAATGGGATATCTCCATCCATCAGCTGGAGGCTGGCAACCCTAATCACAACCCAGGTATTCCTTGGTGGTTGCCCATCCAAATACTAACCAGGGCTGACTTAGCTTCTGAGATCTAATGAGATCAGGCTAGCCTGGGGCTATCCAGGTCTTTTTCGTGCATCCCAGAGCACTTTGTGATACCACATCCCTTACCATCTTCCTTCACACCCTCCTCAAAACCACACCTGTTCTGTGTATCCTTTTGGAGCGACCCTTCATTATTATTCTGTCATTAAAGTAAGCTGAGGTGTGTTGAATGGAACACACAGGCTTCTCCTGATATTCTTTCTCCCTTATTCTTTCATTACTCTGTTGCATCCCTTGAATCACATCTTACATAGTATGCTCTTCAGAGCCTGTCTTTTTTCCCTCATTATTGTGTTAAGTGCCATTCACGCTGATGGCATCATTATCACCACTATAATTCTGACAGTTTAGATGGACATTGTCATGTATTTTTGCATTTCTTTACCCAGAAGGTTGGGGTGAAGACAGTAACTGACGCGCAGAAAGCTAAAACTCGTATTATAATTTGTCCATGGAAACAACATGTCCTAAGCAACAGCTGCTACTTCCTTCACATTGATCTGTGTTTCTATGCCTCCTAGAGAGGACAGCCAAGTAGCATTCATGGAAACTTCTCAGTGTGCCAAACACTGCAACAAACCGAGATACCTGCCAGCGGCATGTAGATTAGTCAAGTACAGGGACTTCAATCATATAGAGGATAAGAGTTTTTCATGCATCTCGGTTTCAGCCTGGGTCAGGCTGACATTTACTTTAGCCTGTCATTGAGAGGGCATAAATAATAGCACGCAGATCCTTGCTACATAAACTTCAGAGGAATGAGCTGACTTGGGTCCAACTTGTGTTGGCAAGAGGACAACATTGTGATGAGCAGCACAGTGCCTTCTGACTGGCATAGCAGAGCCCTGAATAGACATAATATTGCCAGGTTGCAACCCAGAGGTTCAATTTGTCCCATTAATACTACCAAATGAGGCCGACGAGGCAAAGAGCTTCCATGCCATTATACCCCATCGAAGTCCCTCCCCTCCCCAAACCCTACTGTCATCAAGCTCCACCACCAAAATCTCCAGTTATTTTCCAACCTGGAGCTGGCAACCCTTAGCTGATTCTCCCACTGTTCTTTGCAGTCTTGACTGCACCTTTTATTGCCAAATAGGGTTGCCCACCTCCAGGTACTAGCTGGAGATCTCCTGCTGTTACAATGGATCTCCAGCCGATAGAGATCAGTTCACCTGGAGAAAATGGCCGCTTTGGCAACTGGATTCTATGGCATTGAAGTCCCTCCCCCCCCCAAAGCCCGCCCTCCTTGGGCTCTGCCCCCAAAACCTCCTGCTGGTAGCGAAGAGGCACCTGGTAACCCTATTGCCAGAGCACCAACATGGAACAATAAGTTTAGTATTGTGCCTCCCAAATCCAGTGTGTCTTGGCTTACTCAGGATAACCAAAGCTCAAGGACATTTGAATGATGTCGAAAATCACTTCAGCAATATGGTGACCCTCCACTATTATTTCCAGTATTGTGGGATCTGAGCTCCATTGTGTATTCAAGCGCTTACAATTTTCAACAAAGCCACAAGCACATCAGCTGTATATTAGTACTTTGCTAAAATTCAGCCAACCGGGGCAAAAACACCGCTAAGGATGTGCCTCATGCTCTCTTACCAGCCCACACACATTTTCCCTTCCCCAGTTGTGGAACAAAACACGCGGTTGAACATTGGTCTGTCCATCTGGCAGAGATTACATATATAACAGTAACCCCTGAAACATTTGACACTGAGAACATTTGTCAGTTGTTGGGGAGGACAGCCTGCATTTGCTTCCTTCACTTACAGGGTGCATGTTACTGCTTAGTCAGCTGTTAACAGTGGCACGCAAAACTTTTTTTGGAAGAGCTGTGGTAGAAAATAACTGTAAGTCAAAAGTGTCAAAGCTGTCTGGGTAGGTGGAGGCACTAACAGGAAAGCAGGAAACCTTGTCTGCAAGTTTAGAGCCTGTGGAAAGGAAATACTTTCCATCCAATATAGAGATTGTAGACTAACTTGGACAGGAGGGCTCAGACAAAGCCAACAGTATTTTTCCCCTGCCCTGCTTTAATGATTTTAGCACTCCAGAGGAAGTGAGGCTTAAGCTGCTTCCACTCAGCAAGGATTCACCACTAGGCTTGCCAACCTCCAGGTGGTGGCTAGAGATCTCCCGCCAGAGTGGTGTAGTGGTTAAGAGCGGTGGTTTGGAGCGGTGGAGTCTGATCTGGAGAACCGAGTTTGATTCCCCACTCTTCCACATGAGCGGCAGAGGCTAATCTGGTGAACTGGATTTGTTTCCCCACTCCTACACACAAAACCAGCTGGGTGTCCCTGGGCAAGTTACAGCTCTGTTAGAGCTCTCTCAGCCGCACCTACCTCACAGGGTGTCTGTTGTGGGGAGGGGAAGGGAAGGTGATTGTAAGCCGGTTTGAGTCTCCCTTAAGTGGTAGAGAAAGTCGACAGATAAAAACCAACTCTTCTTCTTCTTCTATTACAACTGATCTCCAGGTGACTGAGATTGGTTCCCCTGGAGAAAATGGCCACTTTGGCAATTGGACTCTATGGCATTGAAGTCCCTCCCCTCTCCAAACCCTGCCCTCCTCAGGCTCCACCCCCAAAATCTCCAGGTATTTCCCAACCCAGAGCTGGCAACCCTGTTCTCCACATTGCTTTCATCACTGCTCTGTTAATGCAGAGGCATGCATGTTGATGACAGAGCTTCCACATACAGGAGTTTTCTGCACATGTTCCATTGTCTTTTCCCCCACCCCCAACTTTCGCTTTCTACATATGCTCCACAGTGATTCTAGGGTGTGGAAACTTGCCATCCTGGGGTTGGAGGGAGTACTTATCTTCACTTATAAGCTATAGAGCAGTAACGGTTCTATGAAAACCCAAAATAGACAAGTGACAATAGATTGTTATATCACTAGAAGGCTATAGAACTATAGAAATTAGTGATTTAAAAAACTCAAAAAGCTGTCTAGTGGTTCAACAGGAACAAATCCTGGCAAAACAGCACCTATAAGGAAGTGATGGCAGGAAAATGGACTCCAATGTAGGCAGGACCTTTGCAGGTCAGGAAAATGTGCCCCATTCCTAGATGGCATGCTAACAAGCTTAGACTGTGTTCTTTCCAAACATAACAGAGTAAAGTAGGTTTGGGGAAGGAAAATGTGTTGAGGACGGGAAAATCTGGAAACAGGACAGCACAATAAGAACATAAGAAAAGCCATGCTGGATCAGACCAAGGCCCATCAGGTCCAGCAGTCTGCTCACACAGTGGCCAACCAGGTGCCTCTTGGAAGCCCACAAACAAGACAACTGCAGCAGCACCATCCTGCCTGTGTTCCCCGGCACCTAATATAATAGGCATGCTGGAAGTTCCATGTGGAAGTTCTGAAACAAAAGGTGTGCTCCAGTTTGGAATCCAACGTGAAGCAAAATTGTCTGGGTGGAAGCTGCCTTAATGCTTTTGCTTCTCCCTGCTATCAGCACAGCAGACATGGAAGGAAGGAGGACTGGTACATGTATACACATAACACCCATTAATGGGCATGCATAAAGCAAACACCGTGTCTCAGCCAAACCAGGCTATAAATCTGCTGGAATTTAAGCCTGTTTGCTCTGTTTTTAAACCTAGCACATTTACCCATTTCATAAACAACCCAGCTGTATCAAACAAACCGCCACACGGATCGAATGTCAAGTGCAAGCCTGTGATTCCCTATAAATACCTAAACAGATATTTCAGTAAAGGGATTAAAAAATCTTTTTTTCCCCTTTTGCATCACCTGGAGAAATGCATTCATCTAAAGGGTGTGTTTGTGTGACAGCTTCCCCTGCTGTTGGTTTGAGATCTGAGCATTGAACAGGAAGTGAAGAAATACTTTGTTTAAAAAGTGATGCTGGTTTTAAGGAGTCCTCACTAGGGCTGTTGATTCGGTTCGGCCCGAACTGAAAATCAGCCGAATTTCCCCTGATTCGGTGGTTTTTAGTTCGGGAGGAACCGAACTCAAAACTGGCAGCCAATCAGTGAGTTCGGGAGTTCGCAAATAAATCCGGCAAATTCGGGGCCGTCAGTAAGCAGCATAACCGTCAGTAAGCAGCATTCTCCTCCCCCGGCCAATCGGTGGCCAAGCTGGGTCTTCTTCTGGCCAATCAGTCAGGATTGAGTACTGGAGGAATCAGCTGATGTGCGGCTCGGCCAGGGAGAGAGAGAGAGAGAGAGAGTGAAATCCTCGTGTGTGTGTGTGTGGGGGGGGTGCTTGTGCACATTTGCTCCTTTCTGTGGCTGCAGGGGGCGTATTTTTTGGGGTACAGACACAAAACTTTCAGTGGAGCTTCAGATGAAGCTTCTTAAGATACCCCCCAAGTTTTGTAAACATTGGGTCAGGGGGTCTCGAGATATGGGCTCCCCCCTTTTTCTTTCCATGGCTGCAGGGGGCGCATCTTTGGGGGTACAGACCCCAAACTTTCAGTGGAGCTTTAGATGAAGCTTCTTAAGATACCCCCCAAGTTTTGTAAACATTGGGACAGGGGGTCTTGAGATATGGGCTCTCCCCCTTTTCCCTCCCCCCTTTTTCCATTTATGTGGCTGCAGGGGGCGCTTTTTTGGGGATATAGCCCCCAAACTTTCAGCATAGCTTCAGACAATTATTCTTAAGATACCACCCAAGTTTTGTAAAGATGGGTTCAGTGGGGGCAGAAATATCGCCTCCCCCCTTTTCTCTTTCCGTGGCTGCAGGGGGCGCATTTTTGGGGATGCAAATCCCAAACTTTGAGCGGAGTTTCAGACCAGTGTTCTTAAGAGACCACCCAAGTTTTGTGAACATTGGGTCAGGGGTCCCGAGATATGGGCTTTCCCCTTTCCCCTTTCCCCTTTTCCCTATTGGGATGAATGGATCAGCCGATCCTGTGTGCATCTTCTCCAGAGCAAAACGTCCCGTGCCTAATTGGAATCATCTTGGATTACAAGTCCTCCCCAGCCCCTCCTGATGGAACAGAAGACAGCCACAGTAAGACCCCTTTGGGGGCTTTAATCTATAATTTTTCTCCTGTGTATGTGTGTGTGTGGGGGGGAAAGCAGAGTCTGTGTGTGTGTGGGGAGGGAGCAGTTTCTGTGGGTGGGGGGGAAGCCAAAGGGGGCTTTCGTCGGTTCTGCCTGGGGTGTGTGTTCCCCCTCGAGTCTCTCGCTTCCTGGTTTGAGGGGGGAGGTTTCAGTTGTGTGTCTTCTGGTTTTCCCTGTTGCAAAGGTGTTGTTTTACAAGGTTGTGTTGCTTTGCAAACTGTTGTCGGGGCTGGGAGCTTTGTGCGTGGGCGGCAAGCTCTGCTGAGAGATGCACATTAAGGGTGGGGGGACCCCTTTCAGGGCCCATATCTCTGCCCCCCCTGACCCAATCTTTACAAAACTTGGGGAGTCTTTCAATAAACGTCCTTTGAAGCTCTGCTGAAAGTTTGGGACCTCTAACACCAAAAATGCCCCCCCCAGAGCCGCGGAAAGGCGCGATTGTGTTTTTAATGGCTTTATTCGGCTGAATTTTTTTTCCGAACTTTGAATTCCCGCCGAATTGAACGGATCCGAAGTGGGGGAGTTCGGACTTCGGCATATCCCGAATCTAAATGGGCCGAATTCGGCCGAATTCGAACTATACCAAATTTTTTTAAATTCAACAGCCCTAGTCCTCACCCTAGAACTGTGTATAGGAGAGTGGAACACAGGCAGGGTGGTGCTGCTGCAGTCGTCTTGTTTGGGGGCTTCCTAGAGGCACCTGGTTGGCCACTGTGTGAACAGACTGCTGGACTTGATGGGCCTTGGTCTGATCCAGCAGGGCTTTTCTTATGTTCTTATGAGAGTGGAGGCAACTTCACCACCATCAACCATGTGGACTGGCAAGCATCAAGCACAATGTCGGGTGAATACATATGATCCTTTTAGTAAACTTAAGTGCCTTAAGTGTGTAAAATGTGTTCCAACCTGATGCTACCATTTAAATACTAGTGTTCAGGTGGCAGCACACTCTGGTGGAAAACTTGCAATTTTTCAGTAGTCTTTTGAGAAAACTTTTGCAAGAGCTACTCAGAAGGAAAATGGCTAGTTCCCAAGCAATGTATTAGTAACAGATTAGTAATAAATGAACATCGATTGTATGAATAAGCCAATCATCTGGAATGATCATACACTGACGATTTCTTTTCCATTGAGAACTAATTTTTTCATCATCAATAAATAGGGTTGCCAACCTCCAGGTACTAGCTGGAGATCTCCTGTTATTACAACTGATCTCCAGTCGATAGAGAACAGTTCACCTGGAGAAAATGGCTGCTTTGGCAATTGGACTCCCCGCCTAGGATTGCCCGGTCCATCTTCGCTATCGGCGGGAGATTTTGAGGGCAGAGCTTGAGGAGGGCGGGGTTTGGGAGGGGAGGGACTTAAATGCCATACTGTTCAATTGCCAAAGTGGCCATTTTCTCAAGCGGAACTGATCTCTAGCGGCTGGAGATCAGTTGTAATAGCAGGAGATCTCCAGCTAGTACCTGGAGGTTGGCAACCCTATCCCCGCCCCAGACCCTGCCCTCCTTAGGTTCTGCCCCCAAAACATCCCGCTGGTGGCAAAGAGGGACCTGGCAACCCTAACTAGTAGCCATGGATAGCCCTACCCTCCACTCCTTCTTAAAGCCTTCCAAGTTGGCAGCCATCACCACATCCTGGGGCAGGGAGTTCCACAATTTAACTATGCATTGTGGAACATATGGAACTGGCAGTAAGACAAAAAGGCCCATGGCCTTATTAAAAACTTCAAACATCCTCCAGGATAGTCACAACAGGAGCAAGGGACGATGGTCCTCTCCCCTTCAGAACATGCATTACAAACACAAATCCATCTGACCTTGTTCCACTGCGTGCAACAGCACACCTCATGTTGCATCAAGAAACAAACACCCATTCTCCACCCTACATAACCAGCCTACGAACAGCTTTCAAAAGGGCAGCATTTGCTGCAAGCAAATAACTATTAGTTGAGGAGGTGCTGCCATGTGACATGAGCTGCTTGCAACAAGAGTTCAGAGGTGATGGTGCCTTTAAAGCAGTCATCGCTGAGATCAATTCTAGGAAACCTCAGCAAATAATTCGAAGAAGCTACACCTTTGTGGTTGCTTTACAGAATTGCAACTCATGTTGTCAACAGGACAAGGCGTGCTCTTCACACCGCAGAACACATCCAAAATCTGCACAGAAACTTAGCATCCCGTGCCTAGAGCAGGGTTTGCTAATTTGCCTCTAAGCCAGGAAATTGATTCCAGTTGTAATCTTTGGTTTCCCCAGACATTTTGGCAATGCCTAAGATAATGGATAAAGTTGCCAGCTCTGGGTTGGGAAATACCTGGAGATTTTGGGGGGTGGAGCCAAGGAAGGGTGGGATTTGGGGAGGGGAGGGAGCTCATCAGGGTATAATGCTGTAGAGCCCGCCCTCCAAAACAGCCATTTTCTCCAGGGGAACAGATCTCTGTAGTCTGGAGATCAGCTGTAATTCCAGGGGATCCCCAGGCCCCACCTGTACGGTGACTTTCCTACTGAGGAACCAAGACCATTGGTTGAGGAAGACCAGCGTGACCAGGAAGAGCCTAGCATGACAGAGGAACCAACAGATTGTAGTCGGCAACCCACCCTAGAAGGCTGCTTGCTGGATCAACTGGTCCAGTAGGCGCAGGCCTGAGTTCCAGTTCCAGGCAGTGCTTCAAGTCTCACTATCTGAGGGCACTACTGCAGAGGAGACCTGACTGGGACTTCCTGCAGAGCGCAGGCCACTTACAGGTACAAATAGGCTTTCACTGACTAGCCTCTAGGTTGGAGCCTTTCATACACACAGGATTCCACCCACGCCCTATTCCAAGAGTCAGGCTAAATGGCATGAGGTCTGCTCACCACCAGAGACAGGCCTAACAACCAGGACTCTGTCTTCTAGAGGTAGAGCTGTACACCACGCTGCCACACTACCAGGTAGAGCTGCCCCTTCAAACCTGAACTAACTGCTGCTGCTCTTACCTCCCATCGCCCCTCTGAAAGGTGACTGGATGCTGGAGCAGCCCTCCCATAGGCTCAGGGATGAAACAGATGAGTGGCTGTTTTTCCCTTCAGGGGCAGGACAGCCTCCCGTCCATCACAAGAGCTGATGGGTGTTTTTTGTTTGTTTGTTTTGTTTGTTTGTTTGTTTGTTTGATCTTGTGCATGTCTCCTTTTCTCTTAGGAACAAAAATTTCCTTTGTAAAAGAACTAAGCCGAGATTCTCAGGAAGTGCTGAAATCTAAATTCCAAACTTCCTTCTCACAGATGTAAAGGATAAACATATGAGCATGCTTACAAGGGTTAGAGTTTCCACTCCAGTTATTATTCATGGTTCAGATTAAGCAGCAACCTCCACATGTTGCACCATACACTTGTGTCTTTAACAATGCACTGTGCTGGTTATCTAATCCAGAGCAGTCACAATTTATGCCAACACAAAAGCGATTGTGTCACACAGTGTTTCTTAGCATCTGAATGAATTTACAGTAACTAAACCCCTTTCACCAGGGCCTTTTATATAAACAAACAAGGCAGGAAAGTGACTGTCTGGAAATCTATGAGCCAACTATGCTCAGATGTTTACCAGCACTTTCTCAGTTGATGGGCGAGGCACTTACGGTATATTCTTCCTTAGATTTCCCACTCATAAAAAAGGGATATTGCCACAAGAATCAGTTTTCAGTGTAAAACCTGTGCAGGTCTACTCAGAATCCTACTCAGGTATGTTCAGTGGCACTTACTCCCAGGGAAGTGTTCTTAGGACTATACTGCGTGTGTAAATTGCTGTCAAGTCGCAGCCAACTTATGGAGACCCCTTTTGGGGGTTTTCTTGGCAAGAGACTAACAGAGGTGGTTTGCCAGTGCCTTCCTCTGCACAGCAACCCTGGTATTCCTTGGTGGTCTCCCATCCAAATACTAACCAGGGCTGACCCTGAACATAAGAACATAAGAAAGGCCCTGCTGGATCAGACCAAGGCCCATCAAGTCCAGCAGTCTGCTCACACAGTGGCCAACCAGGTGCCTCTAGGAAGCCACAAACAAGACGACTGCAGCAGCACCATCCTGCCTGTGTTCCACCGCACCCAAAATAATAGGCATGCTCCTCTGATCCTGGAGAGAATACGTACGCATCATGACTAGTATCCATTTTAACTAGTAGCCATGAATACCCCTTTCCTCCATGAATATGTCCACTCCCCTCTTAAAGCCTTCCAAGCTGGCAGCCATCACCACATCCTGGGGCAGGGAGTTCCACAATTTAACTATGTGTTGTGTGAAAAAATATTTCCTTTTATCTGTTTTGAATCTCTCACCCTCCAGCTTTAGCAGATGACCATGTGTTCTAGTATTATGGGAGAGGGAGAAAAACTTCTCCCTGTCCACTCTCTCCAAACCATGCATAATTGTATAGACCTCTATCATGTCTCTCCTTAGCCACCTTCTTTCCAAACTAAACAGCCCTAAGCGTCTTAACCGCTCCCCATAGGACAGTTGCTCTAGTCCCCTAATCATTTTGGTTGCTCTTTTCTGCACCTTCTCAAGCTCTGTAATATCCTTTTTTAGGTGTGGTGACCAGAACTGTACACAGTATTCCAAGTGTGGTCTCACCATAGATTTGTACAAGGGCAGTATGACATCAGCAGTTTTATTCTCTATTCCTCGTCTAATTATGGCCAGTATGGAATTTGCCTTTTTTACAGCAGCCGCACACTGGGTCAACATCTTCATTGAGCTATCCACTACCACCCCAAGATCTCTTTCTTGGTCTGTCGCTGCCAGCACAGATCCCATCAGTGTATATGTGAAGTTGGATTTTTTGCCCCAATATGCATCACTTTACACTTACTCACATTGAATCTCATTTGCCATTTTAATGCCCATTCTTCCAGTATGTAGAGATCCTTCTGGAGCTCTTCACAGTCCGATTTTAACCACCCTAAATAATTTGGTGTCATCTGCAAACTTGGCTACTTCGCTGTTTAACCCCAACTCCAGGTCATTGATGGTTGGACAGCACCAGTCCCAACACAGATCCCTGAGGCACCCCGCTGCTCACATCCCGCCATTGAGAGAACTGACCATTGATTCCTACTCTCTGCTTCCTATTTTTCAGCCAGCTCTCAATCCATAAGAGGACTTGTCCTCTTATCCCATGACTATGAAGTTTGCTTAGCAGTCTTTGGTGGGGGACTTTGTCAAAAACTTTTTGGAAATCCAAATACACAATATCCACAGGCTCATTCCTGTCCACATGCTTATTGATGCTTTCAAAAAACTCTAATAGGTTAGTGAGACAGGACCTACCCTTACAAAAGCCATGTTGGGTTTTGCCCAGCAGACCTTGCCCTTCTATATGTTTGACAATTCTATCTTTAATAATGCTTTCCACCAATTTACCTGGAACAGATGTTAAGCTAACTGGCCTGTAATTTCCTGGGTCCCCCCTGGAACCTTTTTTATAAATGGGTGTTACATTGGCCATTCTCCAGTCCTCTGGTACAGAGGCTGATCAAAGGGACATATTACATATTTTTGTTAGAAGTTCAGCAATTTCCCATTTGAGTTCTTGAAGAACTCTAGGATGAATACCATCTGGTCCCTGTGACTTGTTAGTTCGCAGTTTGTCTAGACGTTCTAGGACTTCCTGCCTTGTTACCACTATTTGCCTCAGTTCCGCATTTTCTCCTCTCCAAAATCTCTGTTCAGGAGAAGGAATCTGCCCTGTATCTTCATCACTGAAGACAGATGAGAAGAATCCATTTAGTTTTTCAGCAATCGCTCTATCCTCCCTTAGAGTTTCTTTACTCCCATTGTTATCCAATGATCTAACCGCTTCCCTAGCTGGTTTCCTACTCTTAATATACTTAAAGAATTTCTTATTGTTTGTTTTGATGAGTTTAGCAATATGCCCCTCAAAATCTTTTTTTTGCATCTCTAATTATCTGCTTGCATTTCCTTTGTGCAAGTTTGTGTTTACTTCTGTTCACCTCGTTTGGGCAAACCTTCCAGTCTCTGAAGGAAGACTTTTTTTCTCTAATTGCTTCCTTCACCTTACCCATTAGCTATGGTGGTGACCTCTTGGACTTATTACTACCTTTCCTGATCTGCGGTATACAAGCTAGCTGAGCCACTAGTAATGTGGACTTGAGTAACCCCTGGGGGTCCTGGCTTTTATTCTCCTGCCTAGCAACCTAAATTTGGATTCCAAGACCTCCGGACTACATTTCCCCATGTCGTTGGTGCCAACATGCACCACAACCACTGGCTCCTCCCCAGCACTATCTACCAGACTACCTATATGACGGGTAATGTCCGCAACCTTCGCATCAGGCAGGCAAGTCACCATGCGGTCCATGCACTCGCCAGAAACCCAGCTATCTACATTCCTAAAGATTGAATCCCCCCACTACAAGGAGTCTCAATCTGGAGAATCGGGTTTGATTCCCCACTCCTCCACATGAGCGGCAGACACTAATCTGGTGAACTGGGTTGGTTTCCCCACTCCAACGCATGAAGCCAGCTGGGTGGCCTTAGGCTAGTCACAGCTAGGGTTGCCAACCTCCAGGTGGTGTCTGGAGATCTCCCACTATTACAACTGATCTCCAGGTGACAGAGATCAGTTCTGCTGGAGAACATGGCTGCTTTGGCAATTCGTCTCTATGGCATTGAAGTCTCTCCTCTCTCCAAACCCCACCCTCCTCAGGCTCCATCCCCCCAAAATCTCCAGGTATTTCCCAACCTGGAGCTGGCAACCCTATTCACAGCTCTCTTAGAGCTCTCTCAGCCCTGCCTACCTCACAGGGTGTCTTTTGTGGGGAGGGGAAGGGAAGGTGATTGTAAGCTGGTTTGAGTCTCCCTTAAGTGGTAGAGAAAGTCGGCACAAAAAAACCAACTCTTCTTCTCGGTGAAGTTGTGACGCCTTATTCCACCATAGTCCACCATATTCTCCACAGGAACTGGCCTTTGTAATCTAGAGATCAGTTAGAATTCCAGGAAAACATCAGGTCTCTCAGTTGAAGGATGGCAACCCTATGCTTGCATACATTGTCATGGCTCAGTTCTTTATCCACTAACCAGCCAAGAGCTGTGGTCTTGGTGGTGTTAAGCCAGTGTTTGGGGACAGTGGTCAAATGGAACAGGGTGAGCATGCCAAGGATTGATCCAGACAAGATAGAAGTGATGTTAGTATGGAGAGAAAATATTCTGGGAGGGGTGAATAATTTCAACTGTAATTGTAGGTTTTGCTATTGACCTATCAAATAGGTTCTCAGGCTAGGGGTGCTGCTGGATCCAGTGCAAGGCCTGGAGGCCCAGGAAGCAGTTGTAGCCAGAAGTGTGATTTACCAGTTATACCTTTTTCTATGGAATGCCCTTCTTTCAGAGAAGAAGGATCACGCAATCTCTAACTTCGTAACTTCTCAGTCTAGGGATGCCAGCCTTCAGGTGGGACCTGGGGGTCCCCCAGAATTACAGCTTTTTCCAGACTACTGAGATCAGGTCCCCTGAGGAAAATGGATGCTTTGAGGGGGTGGACTCTATGGCATTGTACCCCACTGAGGCCCCTATCCTCTCCAGGCTCCACCCCCCAAATTTCCAGGAGTGTCCCAACCTGGCTCTGGCAACCCTGTCCATGGGGCTACCTGTAAAGATGTCTTGGGAACTTTAGCTAGATCAGAGAGTTTCTATATTCTCCTGGACGATGTGTAGAGGTAGCACTACATACAACCAATTTTACAGCAGTTGCACAGGCTACAGGATAGTTTCTGGGCTCAGTTCCAGACCTGAAGCAAACGAATCCCCATTTGGCCTTCAAAGTGCTTCTGTACTGCAAGCTGAATATCCTCAGGGCTCCTCTCCATATATTTCCGCCCCACCCACCATTTAAGGTCCACATTGAGAGCCCAGACCCATTTTGTACCTTTATACGTGATCAACCTCATCAAGAAGCGGGACTTCTTTGGTGGTGGCCCAAGGAATGGCCTCCCCCTGTAGGTAGGGTTGCCAACCTCCAGCTGGAGATCTCCTGCTATTACAACTGATCGCCAGCTGATAGAGATCAGTTCACCTGGAGAAAATGGCTGCTTTGGCAATTGGACTCTATGGCATTGAAGTCCCTCCCCTCCCCAAACCCCGCCCTCCTCAGGCTCCACCCAAAAAAAACCTCCTGCCGGTGGCGAAGAGCAACCTGGCAACCCTACCTATAGGAGGGTTAACACTCTCCCAGTGACCTGTTGAGGGGACTTCAACGTGACATGTTTAATCAAGAGGGAATTTCAGATCTGAGATCAGGATTTTAATTGCTGTTATTATTATAAACTGTTGGACCACAAATATTTGAAATAAGTAATGATACATTTCTATACCCAGAGGTTTGATTATGGTTGGTCTGTTAAAATACCATCAAAATTAAACTTCTCCTCTGATTAGAACTGAGGATGATCTAAAACACAAAATAAGAATGAAAATGAAACAAACAAAAATAACCAGTGAGACAATTTAAAACCAGCTAGGTGTCAACACAAGCAGCCGCCTGGTATGGACTGATATTTTTAGCATGTGTGTATAGGTTTTTATTTTTATGTGTGGTTAGTAAGCAGGTTTGATCATTGTGTTTCTATGAGCAAAGTGATGATGAAAGTGTTCTGTGCTTCCCGTTTGAGAGAACACTGGGCTCCCCGCCTGTTGGACAAGTCTGTTGGGAAAAGAAAACCGTCGCTGTTATAACCACTGCCATTGCTATGAGCAAGTATTTTGTGTAACTGTATGCCACTTTTTTAAATTGATAGGAGGCTTAGCAGCAATTTTAACAGCAGTTTTAAATTTTAGCAGCAGTCTTCCTGAAGGTTTACTGGCAGAACCCAAGTCTGGTATACTACTCCAAAGCAACACAATACTCAGATCTCAGTAATGTAAATACTAGGCTACAAGTACAGCCTTTTCTCTAAATTCAAGAAACATCCAACTCCCAGAAATCTTGTTCAGTGTATATGAGACTTGCGCAGATGAGGAAAATTGCCAGTTTAACTGTTTCTAAAGGCTCACTGCAATCCGGATGCTTTTATATTTTTTGTGCCTCAGCAACAGTGTTTGTTTTCAAAAATATCATTATTAACCATTAAAGGATTGATCCTAACAGCGAGGAAAGTTAAAGCAGATTCATATGACACTGGCCGTTTATGCTTGGTTATTAGCTGCACAGTCCCAGAAGAACTGCCCTGTGGCTTTTTTTTAGTTATTCATGCATTTTGCCTCCTTCAGGGGTCACTCCGCGGCCATCCCGCACTTGCCCCGCTGCTTCAAAAACCCCTTTTATCACGAATTTAAATTTTTGGCTCGACCCCAAAGCAAAGCTAATCAAGGAAATTCCCGTGAATAGTGTTAACATCGGGTTTCTTTCCTCATGTCCATGGCTGCTTGTCCCTCCTCCTTCAAATCCCCTCCACCTTGAAGCCATTGTGGTGATTTTCAGGAAGTGTGTTTTAAGATCTCAGGAATGGAGCCGGGTGTTTCTCCCCCCCCCCCCCCGCAAACCTTACATGTGACCTTTCTGGTCAGTTTCTCTTAAAGGCACAAAACCCTTTTTTTTCTGTTTGCGAGTAATTGTTGATGCATTGAGCTAGCCTGAAACAAACTGGTGGTGTGGAGGGTGGGGTGTTTTTCCAGACCCATCTCTGCTTTGGCTGTAAAATGACCATGTGGTTAATTACAAACACAAGAATCCCTCTGCAGGGCTAGTGTGGCTGGTGATGTATTTCAAAGAACACACTACAGCCAATTACAAAGCAGCGTTGTCAGGGGGGAGGGACTCAAAAGCTCCGTATTTTGCTGCGTATGAATAATTGAGGGCAAGGTACTCCAGGAAGATCTTCGGAGCAAAAAGACCCCATGAATACCAGTTTTTAGAATTCAGATCAGAAAGCTGAACAACAAACACAGCGCAAATTTCCCCTGCATAAGTGGCCATTGTTTTAGATGCATACCTACACCCAACATGTTAAGTGCAAAGAAGTACTTGGATAAAACCTATGTTTGCAAAATCATGTATTGCACACATGGATGGATCAGATTAGTTGTGGCTCCCTGACAGAAGGGGCACAGCTGGTTTTTAAATAGTGTTTTAGTAAAGAAGTGTTTTAATAAGTTGTGACAGGGACAGGCCAGAGAGGAAACCCACTTCCTGGAGGCTCCTCATGAGGAAAGCTCTGAGGCATGGCTGGAAGCAAAAGGGTACACCAACAGCTCTGAGAAGTCTGCTCAGAAAAGGCCAGGTGGAGTTGGTGAGGGCTAACAACCCTGGAAATAGGCCAGCCAACAGCCGTTAGCAGCAGTTGGGAGTAGGTGGGGCAGCAGGTCAGTCAAGCCAGGGTGCTTGCTAAGGCAAGGCTTAAAAACAGCAGCCAGGGGCTCACTGGGGGAGGGCTGATGGAGTAGTGAGGGGAACTAGTAAGCCATGAGGCAGGAAGGATGCTGTCAGCTGCTTCCTCGCACTGTACGCCTGAAGCTTAGGGGAGAGGCTGTGGCTCAGTGGTAGAGCCTCTGCTTGGCATGCAGAAGGTCTCGGGTTCAATCCCCGCATCTCCAGTTAAAGGGACCAGGCAAGTAGGTGATGTGAAAGACTTCTACCTGAGACCCTGGAGAGCCGCTGCAGGTCTGAGTAGACAATGCTGACTTAGATGGACCAAGGGTCTGATTCAGTAAAAGGCAGCTTCATGTGTTCAAATGACTGGCTGAACTGACTGGAAAGTCCTGTGTGTGCTTGGGGGAATGGGACTGATGGACTTAACTAGACAATATTTGTTAATTCTGAGATTTTTCATTCTTTGTTTTGTTTGGAGGGCTTTTTTGTCTGTTTGAGGTGTTTTCCCTCCAAGAGGAAGTGGGGAGGCTTCACTAGCTTCAAATGAACGAAGTCTGGTATTTATTTTCACTGTCACATTACTTTCCACCCACCCTGGGTTCTATTTCCTCCCCCTCCCATAATGAGGACAATAAATGGTTACTTTTTTGCTGTTGTTGTAAAAGAGTCATATTACCTTTTGCTGCTTCAAGATGGAGCTTGTGGAATTTTCATTGTTTACATGGGAAGTGCAACATTTCCCCATCCTTTTACCTCTCAAGATACTGAACTGGTCAATGAGAATCTCATCTTCCTACAGCATGTAGGGATAAAACTAAAGAACATGTCACTATTCTTAGCACTGAGGTTTGTTCACCATATGTCCTCTATGCAGTGGCTGGAAAAATTCCAGGAGGATTAGAAAAACAGTTCACCAAATAAACGGGCTGGACAAAAAGAAGAAATTTTACAAACGTGCCTACAGTTGCACAAAATGTATGGCAGCCATTTGTAAGAAGCTTCCCAGAATCTGGCTCTAATTTTGGGTGCACGGCAACAATGCCCTCTGACATTGAAAAGTAAACTTCTGTCATTGTATTCCATCCGTTTTATCAATCGGCTAAGTAACTTGCCTATTAAAAAAAGCAAGCAGAAGATATTCCAGTGAACATTTTCAGTTAAAATGCTCCAAGGTTAGAGAATACTGGTCTAAACATGGATAGAAGCATGTATTTATTTGTTTGTTTGTTTTAATGCTCAAAGGAAAAACCATTTAAGATAGGCTTTTAACACAAACTTCTCAGTTCAGAGTACCTTTGCCTGAGTTTCTCAGAGCTAGACATCAAGTAGGCCTCCTGTTTTTATAAGTTTTTTAAACTATTAAAGAGCATAAACTTGGAAGTTCCCTATATAGCCTCCAGCCAAGCAATAAACTGTCAGTGGAAATTAATGTGCATCATCCTTCTCCCTCAACGCCTTAGAAATCTGGAGAAGCAAAGAGGCAGAGCATACTGCTTTGTCTGGGAGCAGGAGAGAACATGACTGGGTATTATATGTTAAGTAGTCATACCATTCCATGAAATGCACAGTGTGAGTGGATTGGAAGTCATCCTCCCATACATAGCAAAACCCCACAGCTTTAGCTCAGGAGTGGAATGAAAGTGACATAATGAGATGGCTCATCATTCAGTTGTCTATATGTCACTAGCCCTCAGTAATTCCCAGCCTGGGAAGAGAAGAAATGTGGACTGATGACATTCATGCCACGTAAAGCACCTCGGAGTCTTTCCCCTGCTGTTGACAGGGCACCATTATGGTTTATTCATAATCTAATGTTTTAATTTATTTATATGGTATTTATTATTTTAA
Source organism: Euleptes europaea (assembly GCF_029931775.1). Taxonomy (NCBI): domain Eukaryota; kingdom Metazoa; phylum Chordata; class Lepidosauria; order Squamata; family Sphaerodactylidae; genus Euleptes; species Euleptes europaea. Next base: position 26,081,286 of record NC_079318.1, read on the forward strand.
TTGTAATTCCATTTTGCTAACCGCCCTGAGTCCGACTTTAGTCGGGAAGGGCAGGCTAAAAATATAATAACAGGCCATTCCTGAAGGGGGGAGGGATAGTCGAAGGCCAGGGATGGTGTAGCCACGCCTCCTCCTGAAAGGCTTCCCGGCCAGAAAAAAATAATTTAAGATGCCTTTTCACACACACCCGTGAAACTCTCCCATTGAGTTTCACAGGGCTACGCCAGCTATTTTGCTGACGTAGCAATGCTGCAGCATAAAGGAGAGTTCCCTGGCCAAAAGGGGTTTGACTTATGAGATTTTGCTGCCTGCACTGCTGCTTTGCTCCCCGGCGCCGGGCCCCCATGCCAGCATCCATGCCACTTATCACGGCTCAACATGGCATGGGGTCATACCAGCTCCTAGGCTCACTTCGCACCCCTCCTTTCAGAATTGCATGGTCAACAAATAAATGACAAGGACCAAACTGAAGCGGTTGTACTTTGGTCACATTGTGAGAAAACAAGACTCACTGGAAAAGACAATAGTAATAATGCTAGGAAAAGTAGAAGGCAGCAGGAAAAGAGGTAGAACAAATATGAGATGGACTGACTCAATCGAGGAAGCCACGGCCCTCAGGTTGCAAGACCAGAGCAAAGCTGTTAACAATAGTGCGTTCTGAAGGTCATTAATTCATTGGGTCACCATAAGTTGGAAGCGACTTGGCAACACTTAACACACAATGAGCACAATGATTTCCCTTCCCTTTTAAAAAACTAGATTTTATTCTGGATTTCTTTTTATGACAACCTTTCTTTAAGGAGTTCAAAGCAAAATCTTCACGACAATCCAGTGGGGTAGGATAGGTCAAGAGTGTGTGACTGGCCCAATGTCACCCAGTGAGTCTCATGATGGCATAAGGATTTAAACCCAGGTTTCCCCCCAGCATGACAACAGAATAAAGAGTCCCCAAAGTACATTGATAATAATTTGTATATATCATTCAACTATTTAAACAAACAATTGAATAAAGCCTGCCAATTAAGGACTTCATTGCATAGTTGTTTATTTTGCATTCATTATTCAAACTGAATAATTCATTGGCACAAAATGGTTTTATTTTTCCTGCCTGCTTGCCATCAGCATTGTGGTACGTTTGTGTACCTCCTGGAGTTTCCCCAGCTTTTTTCTGATCTTTTATGAAGCCTGCTTTGTCCCAAAGTTTTGGGAAAGATTGCAGTAAAGCTTGGATAGCTGCCATGTGGATTTTCCCACCTACACGGCAGCCATTTAACTCGACCCTGTCCCTCCAGCAGCCATTTCCTCCCTATAGGGGGCTTTTTTCAATCGGAAATTGCACATCATTATATTGATAGAACATAATAACAATGTGTATACCAGGCTCTGTGAGTTCCCAGCTTTAATTTTTTTTAAGTCTCTAGCCTAGGGTTGCCAAACTCCACGTACTGCAAATCCCTAAGGAAAAAAATCTCAGTACACAGCCACTGTACCCTTAAATGTAATAATATCAAACTCTAAGGCATCAACATTAACGTATACAAGTCTTTTCAACTGTTACCAATTATAAAGAACAATTCTTTACACTTTCTTGTTAAGTATAAATGATACAAGGTGGCCGTGTTATACAGAAAAACACCTTTGGTAACAAATAAAACCCCCAGGGAAAAATGTTTAAAAGTCTGGCAGCAAAATCCTGCGTGCTGTGCTAACGGATGCACTTGATGTTACGGTCAGCTGAATCCCGCGGCTGCTGGGCAGGTTGACGAGCCTGATTCTCTCGGCTGCTGGATTAGCAAGCTGGCAAGCCCAAATCTTCCAGCTGCTGGATAAGCTAGCGTTGTTTGTACTAGCAATTAGTATGATGTTATGCACAAAAATTACAAGATCCGGGTTGTTTTCTTGTTTCGTGTTGAAGTTCAACTTGCTTCTTCAGACTGCAATTTATTCTGACTGCAGATTTGCAGTTCATAAGAATGACACCTAGTCCTGCATAAGAATGACACCTAGTCCTGGAGATCTCCTGCTATTACAGCTAATCTCCAGACGATAGAGATCAGTTCACCTGGAGAAAAATGGCCGCTTTGGCAAGTGGACTCTATGGCATTGAAGTCCCTCCCCTCCCCAAACCCTGCCTTCCTCAGTCTCCGCCCCAAAAACCTCCCGCCTAGGGCTGCCAGGTCTCCCCTCTCCTCCGGCGGGAGGCTTTTGGGGCAGAGGTCAGGGAATCTTAGTTTGAGTGGTAAAGGGCCGCTTGCGATGCAGCACTTCCAGGTGTAAACACATTGCAAGGGGCCTTTTACCACTTGAGTGTTTACATGCACGTGCAAGTTTGCCCGCCGACCCTCAGCTGGTCGGCAGGCAGAGGGGTGAATTGCCGGGGGTTTGCCCGCCAACACCGGGCACCTGGCAACCCTACTGCCGCCGGTTGTGGAGAGGGACCTGACAACCCTCCTCTAGCCCCTTTTGTTGGACGGTATAAGGGGGAAATCATAGCTCCACAACGAAAGGGACTAGAGCAGGGGTGTCAAACATGCGGCCCACGGGCCGGATCTGGCCCCCGGAGGGCTTTTATCCGGCCCGCGGGTCAGCTGGGGAGGCCTGTGGTGGCAGGGGGCGTTTTGCTGTGGCCCCAATGGGCTGCAGGTCAGTTGGGGTGGTGGGGTGTGTTTTGCCATGACCCCATCAGGACGTGGGTCAGCTGGGGAGGCCTGGGATGGCGGGGGGCGTTTTGCCGCAGCCCTGACAGGCCGTGAGTCAGCTGGGGTGGGGGGGCATTTTGCTGCAGCCCCGACGGGCGGCGAGTCAGCTGGGGTGGGGGGGCATTTTGCCGCAGCCCCCATGGGCCGCAAGTCAGCTGGGGGGCGTTTTGCCTTGGCCACGACGGGCTGTGGGTCAGCTCGGGTGGGGGGCATTTTGCCTTGGCCATGACGGGCCACGGGTCAGCTGGGGGGAATTTGCCTTGGCCACCACGGGCCGTGGGTCAGCTGGGGGGGCATTTTACCACAGCTAGTAAGCTGGGGAGGCCTGGGGGCATTTTACCGTGGCCCCGATGGGCCGCGGGGCAACTGGCAAGGCCGGGTATGTGTGTGGGAGGCTTTTCTCTTTCCCCCCTCTTTTTCTGTCATGCTCTCTCCTTTTTTTTCTTTCCCTCTCTTCCTCTTTTCCTTCCTTCCTTCCTTCCTTCCTTCCTTCCTTCCTTCCTTCCTTCCTTCCTTCCTTGAGGTTTTGCCTTGGATTTGCCGCTCTCCAGTTGCACATTTTCCCCACCCGAATTCTCAAAACTCAAAAAAAGCCCCCCCCTCAAGTTTTGAGCATCCATATGGGGAAAATGTGCATCTAGACTAGAGAGCAGCAAATCCAAGGCAAAACCTCGGGTGCATGACCTTTCTTTCTTTCTTTCTTTCTTTCTTTCTTTCTTTCTTTCTTTCTTTCTTTCTTTCTTTCTTTCTTTCTTTCTTTCGGATGTGCACATGGCCCGGCCCGACCAAGTGACATTTATGTCATATCCGGCCCTCCTAACAAATGAGTTCGACACCCCTGGACTAGAGACTTTCTTTTTTAATGAAAGCCAGGAATTCAGAGAACCTGGTACACCCATTATTATAACTATCGATATAACGATATTCAACTGCCAGTTTTTTAAACAACTGAAAAAGCCCCAGCGGCCTGGGGGAGCAGCTGCCTGGGAGAGCAGCTGCCAAGAGAACGGGGCAGGGAAATTGCAGGGCATCCTGCCATGTGGAAGCCACATTGCTGCTACTCTGTATTGGCATCCACAGTATTGGCAATAGGGAAACTACACAAGCCCGTCCCTATGTGGAAACCACCGGAGAGAAAAGTAAAGTGGGAGGGTGTGATATCCCCAAGACATGGGTGGGGACAGAATGGGAACGTGGCTACCCCTTCTTGAGAAGATTCATCCCACCTGCCTCTCTGAGTCAGCAACCTTGTGACAGGCCTAGAGTAGCCAATTTCCCTATTAGAAGCATACCCGAGAGGCTTAAAAGAACCGTCTAAAAGCCACCCCAGTGTTCCAACTGTACTCTAAGCCATATATGATTATTCGCTTTTGGAAAGAAGTGATTTTTTTGTAGAAGTGATTTATGTCATCCATGTACTTACAAGGCTTTCCAACAATCTAAAAAACAAGACAGCCCCCCCCCCCAGCTTCTCTACCAAATGGATACAAACTTGGAAGGAAAGTAAAATACTATAACTGTCTTTTAGTGTCATATGGGATTCTGATGAAAGAATGTTGGAACAGCCACAAGACATTTGGATGTTCAAGCCTTGAATGACTCATGACTTCATCTGGGCCCTACTAAAGAGCACTTTGGAAGAGGAGAGTAATTGGCTCATAACGACATGATGTAAACTTTGTTTTTCCTTCCTGGAAATGAGCGCTCGGTAGTCTAATGTAGTTTCCATTATATTATTCTTCACTTGTATTAATTTAGAGCTCTAAACAATTAAATTGCATTTTAGCTTACAGCATCCTGCACCTTTGACAATTTCATTGGTAGGGTTGCCAGGTCCCTTTTTGCCACCGGCGGGATATTTTGGGGGCGGAGCCTGAGGAGGGCAGGGTTTGGGGAGGGGAGGGACTTCAATGCCATAGAGTCCAATGGCCAAAGTGGCCATTTTTTTCTCCAGGTGATCTGATCTCTATCGGATGGAGATCAGTTGAATTAGCAGGAGATCTCCTGCTATTACCTGGCAGTTAAGCAACCAAAATAAACACCTCTGTACTACTACCACAGGTAAGGAACTAAGTACAGGAAAGGCTGATGATATTCAATCAATCAATCACAAGTTTACAAAAACAAGGTGTATTAAGTGCAGTGAATGACATACAACACACAAATCTATATACAATCCTATGTTAACAGTCCTAAAGGGTACAAGTCTCAAAGGTTTTACTATGAGTAATCTTCATAGAGGAATGGCGAGGGAATTTGGTATAAACAGTCCCATACAGGTACAAGTATCCAACCATGAACTGCAACAAATCTTCAACAAATCTTGCTACTCTTCTATGAAGATTTGTTGCAGTTCATGGTTGGATACTTGTACCTGTATGGGACTGTTTATACCAAATTCCCTCGCCATTCTTCTATGAAGATTACTCATAGTTGAACTTTTGAGACTTGTACCCTTTAGGACTGTTAACATAGGATTGTATATAGATTTGTGTGTTGTATGTCATTCACTGCACTTAATACACCTTGTTTTTGTAAACTTGTGATTACCTGGCAGTTGGCAACCCTATTCATTGGTATACTTAAAAGTTTTACAACTGAATTCTGTAATCAGAAAAATCAGCAGTAACACAGAGGCAGTGAATGTAAGTGACCAATATACTCCACAGGTAGGGTTGCCAACCTCCAGGTATTAGCTGGAGATCTCCTGCTATTACAACTGATCAGTTCCCCTGGAGAAAATAGCCGCTTTGGCAATTGGACTCTATGGTATCGAAGTCGCTCCCCTCCCCAAACCCCACTCTCCTCAGGCTCCACCCCAAAAACCTCCCGCCAGTGGCAAAGAGGGACCTGGCAACCCTATCCACAAGCTCCACGCAGCAGGTGTATAGTTTGCTTCTTCAAGATGCCCTGAGATACAAACATTGTAGGATTGACAGGGCAATCCTAACAGCATTTTCCTGGGAATAAGCCCCCAATAAACAGTAGGATTTATTTATGTATTTATTTAATACAAGTCTTATGAGTATCTGCAACTAATTTTCAGTGAAGTGTGCATAACCCTATAGTAATGGCAGAAGCTGAAAGAAGTTTCAGCAAACTAGCACTAACTAAAACTTAAGAAGGTCTACTATGGGGGTAAAAACAGTTAAGCCACCTACCTTTCCAGGATCAGGGTCTCTGCAGGCTCAGAGGAGCATGCCTATTATCTTAGGTGCTGTGGTACACAGGCAGGACGGTGCTGCTGCAGTCGTCTTGTTTGGGGGATTCCTAGAGACACCTGGTTGGCCACTGTGTGAGCAGACTGCTGGACCTGATGGGCCTTGAGTCTGATCCAGCAGGGCTTTTCTTATGTTCTTATGTTCTATCTGAACTTAAAAGAGACGATTAGACAAAGGCCATGGAAATAAAGATTCAAAGTAAATTGGTCTCTGTATAAACTGTTTGCAGCCACATCATTTTATTAAGGTCTTGTAGGTTATCCGGGCTGTGTGACCGTGGTCTTGGTATTTTCTTTCCTGACGTTTCGCCAGCAGCTGTTGCAGGCATCTGCTGCTGGCGAAACGTCAGGAAAGAAAATACCAAGACCACGGTCACACAGCCCGGATAACCTACAAGAACCAATGAACTCTGACCGTGAAAGCCTTCGACAACATTTTATTAAGATTTTTCAAAAACCCATCAATAGGACAATACCTTAAAACTAACCAAACTGTTACAAAATAGTCAGCAAGCTTCATAGAATTTTTCTTCAGGCCAGATGTCACGTCAAACAAAACTAGCAGGCAGGGGGTGGGGAGGTTAGGGCCATGATAGAAAAGCCCCAGAGTGGGTCATGAGGGTAATGTCAGAAAAAGTAGAAAACGAAATTACATAATTAAAACCAAAACTTTTATTTTATGACTCATGAGATAGCACGTCTGCATGCGATGGGATCATGCTTTACATGTAGGAGGGCCTCTGTGTTACAAGTTTGTAGTGAGCCCATAAAAATAATGTTTGGGCTCTGAAGAAGTTTTCTCTGGATCTCCATCACTCAGCGACTGCGAAAGTGATCACAGAACAGGGAAAATGTGGCCTCTTCAGTGTAATCTGGGTCAGCTGTGAAGAAGATAGGAGCACTGCCTTCTCAGCTCAGAGTGCCTTTCCCCTGTCTCACTGTAAGCTAATATAAAAAGTTTTATTTAAAATCTCTGTGGACAAAAGGGGGAAGGTTCAATACACACACATACACACCACCATCACTACCACCTTTCTCAGGTCTCTCTGCTCCTCTTAACAATGACTTTAAAGAGGTGTGTTAGGTATTAAATTCTTATTTCTCCTCTTTTTCTTCCAACAGGCAAAGGCCTAAAAGGGAAACGATATGAGTTCTTTGGGAAGAACTTAATGCACGCTTTCTCCAGCATGGTGTCGTGATTAGGAGCGGCGCGCTCTGATCTGGAGAACCGGGTTTGATTCCCCATTCCTCCACATGAGCAGCGGACTCTAATCTGGTGAACCGGATTGGTTTCCCCACCCCCACACATGAAGCCTGCTGGGTGACCTTGGGCTAGTTGCAGTTGTATCTGAACACTCTCAAGCCCCACCTACCTCACAAGGGGCGAAAATGCATGGTCGCTTTAGCCTCCTTTATTCCCTGTTTCAGCCAAGATTAAGCCAGGATCGAATGCACAGTTGGTGAAACGCATGCGTTCAATCCTGGCTGAATCCTGGCTGAAACAGGGAATAAAGGAAGCTAAAGCGACCATGCGTTTTCGCCCAAGGTGTCTGTTGTGGGGAGAGGAGGGGATGGTGATTGTAAGTGATAGCTCAAGGTCACCCAGATGGCTTCATGAGTAAGAGTGGGGAAACAAATCCAGTTCACCAGATTAGCCTCCACTGCTCATGTGGAGGAGTGGGGAATCAAACCTGATTCTCCAGATCAGAGTCCACCACTCCAAACCACTGCTCTTAACCACTACACCATGCTGGCTCTCAAGATAGCAGCATATCCAGCAGAAACAACCATCCTTACTGCCCCTCTCCTTACTCCTTTACATTTCTGCTTTCTCTCTGGGCAATCACTTCCTCACATTCCTTCTAGTGAATCACTGCTTTTCTTCCCACAGCTGTTTTATCCCTTTGCCTGTTTTGATTCCTCTCTTCTTCTGTGCTCTGGTCTCCCTAGCAACCATCCTACTCCTCCCTGTAATTGTCCCAATATGAAAACCCCTTCCTCTCAGCTCTTGCTGGCCAGGTCTGAGAGTAGCCAAGAGGCAGTGGCAAGTCTATAATAAGGGCTCTCTGGTGCCCAGCCATGTGGTATTATGTTGGAGGCAAGACGATGAACAAACTACCTTCCTTCATAGGCTGGGCAAATGGTTGCCAAACTGTTTCTTATCTACTGGATATGCTAGAGATACCCTGAGCATAGAGGAGGAGGTGGAACATCAAAGGAGCCATGGGAGCACTATTATTTATCAGGGAGTCCCAAGTGTAAATGAAAAGCAAAGTTTTTGACTGTGTGGATCATGAAAAGCTATTGCTGGTTTTAAAGGAAATGAGTGTGCCACCGCATCTGATTGTTTTGATGTGCAACCTGTTCTCTGGACAACAGGCTACTGTTAGGACGGAATATGAAGAAACAGAATGGTTTCCAATTGGCAAAGGTGTCAGACAAGGGATGTTTTTAATCTCCCTATCTCTTCAATTTATATGCTGAACATATCATAAGGAAAGCTGTATTAGATGTAGATGAAGGTGGAGTGAAAATTGGTGGGAAGGAGCTGACCTGGTAACCCTAGTGGTAGGCCTTTAAAGGCTTTTTCAACCCTTGGGCTGCTATTTCTCATACTTCCTTTTTAAAAAATTGCAGTGTTCTAGTTCACTTCTCTGTCAATCCATTTAAGCCAACACATTGTGTGTGTGTGGGGGGGGGGAATGAAAAGGGAAACTTTTGATTTCTCATCTCTTCTGAAAGCACCATGGCCTGTTTTAGAACTTTGTCATCATAACTGTTGGGTTTGTGGTTAACAACACTGCTGTCCCATGATGCTTTGCATCACCTAAATCATTATTTTAGTAAGGAAGTAGAATCTCATAACCACAAAGTCAGTTTCTTTTTGGATCCTTAGTGTTGCTGCAGAAATTTTTTCTTTTCTTTTTTTTTTAGTTCTCTTTCCTGTTTTTGAAACCCAAGCACCTACATGGCTGGCAGGTTTCTCAAATAATCTTATCACTTAAAATAACACAGGCGTGAATTTCAAAACTGCTTACTCCAGTTGCCCCCCGCCCCTTTCCACACATATATCTATTTACTCACAGAGATCCTTATTTACAGTATCCCCTTGCCAACTGCTGACACAGAAGGAACACAACACCCAGTTACACATTAAGTTTTATTGTTGAAGCATTCATGCCAGGGACTGTCCAAACACCATTTTCTGACTGACCTTAAGCCAAGGTAAACCCGAGAGGGAGAACAATTTCCAAAGGCAATCTTAAACTTTGCCTCCTTCTTGCTCTTTTGAAACGTCTCCCCTTCCTCCACCCCCCCCTTTTTTAGCTAGGCAGAGACAGTCAGGTTCTTCACAGGATGCGTAGTTTCATTTTTAGAAAGTGAAATAACATACAACCAGCTCCTTCTAAGGTCACCAGGGAAGGGTTGACTGGAAGGGGGGGAGAGAGAGGAGAAGAGCCTGCCTCTAGTAAACACTGAGAAGACATGAAACTGTCCGTGGCATGAGTCTTGACCTTAAAAGAGATATACACTGTGCAAGTCGGGACATGTTTTTCCACTTCAGTCCAGAAAGAGGGGGAGGAAAGCATCTCAAGGATGAAACTATGCTTCTAGTAAATCCAGAAATTCGCCCCAATGTGTCTTGTTTTGCACAGCAGCTTTCGGAAAGAGCTGCCAAATGTAACAGCTTTATTTGATAGTCATCTCCTGGCTCAACTCCGGAGCTGGCCAGTAGCCACTTGACGTTGCACAATAAATGCCTGAAAAATTAATCATAAACTCCCCGGTTGGAACGCGGAGTGCTGCTTTCTTGGCGCATGCCTCAGTCCCCGCAAGAGCTCTGCCAGGCGCTTTCGGTCAGATGATGTTTTCTTTCATGACCCCGGCCGGTGAGGGCAGAGTATCCCAAAGAAAACCAACCAGGGGGAACTTTATTCCTGCTCCCTTCTGCTCTGACTTAAGCAACTCTGAAGTGCAAACACTCCCCACAATCCACGGGGCAGGAATTAAGACAGCCCGTGTCTAAACTTCACACTGCCACAGTCTTTTCTTGCAGAATTAACACTTAGCTCAGGAAGAAAGAACATGTGTTCCTAAAAAAAGAACTGTTGTTAATGTATTTTATTCTTTGCCCACCAGATGAAAACTTATTACCGATGTATTTTAAAGCTGACAATGATCTCGTGCCGATTTGCATTTGTCCCTGTTTATTTTGGTATATATAATTTACATCTTTAAAAGCCAAGGAGTAATTCAACACAATGTGAGTATAAATAAAATACTCCCATAATGTTTGCAAAGGAAGACGATGGTGTTTAGAAAGAAACAAACAGAACAAAATATCTAAACTTACTTAAATTAAGAACCATCACTGTTTATGAAATGTAATAAAATGTAACTTGATACAAAATTTCTGTCCTTGTATATCTTTCCATATTTGTACATATGCAGGGAGTTTATGCTAAGGGTCCCTAACATGGTGCCCGGGATGCCTTTCCAAATGTGCCCACCAAATGTTTTTGGAAAGTTGGAGGGGGGCAGATAGGACTTTTGCCCAACAGAGCTTCTGTTTGGCCACTGGAGTTCTGATTGGCTGTGCAGATTTTTTTTTTATTGCTTCAGCAGCATTTGCCACCACAGCTAAAGGACTGTGTAACTGAAAATTAGCTGTGTGTATGCAAGAAAATATTTTTAAACAACATGTTCATTTTAAAAGACATCCTATTAAGCAGTGTTTCTGCCTGAAACACTGAAGAGCTCCCCTAACTACCGGTCGACTGGCTCCTTGTTTGTCTGCCCTGCATGCCCCGCAAATGCGTAGAGCATTTGCACTTGCTAGGTGCAATGCTCTCCCTTCAGCTGTTACTTTTGGAAGATATAACCAAACCAGACATTCGGCGAGGCTATGTCCCTGCAACTCAAATTCAATTGAGTCGGTTTCCCATATCCTTCTTTATTGTCCTCAGTGTGATGTTATTCATTACAATCTACTCGATCATGTTTTAACTAATATGGGAGGCCCTGAAAGTTTATTGTCTTCTCAATGACTTAAATAACTGAAAAAGTAGCTGTTTTTTTTTAAGTTCAGTAATCAAAAACAGATTGGATAAGGTCAGTGATTGATGGTGCCCAATATTCCTTGTTTTCCTATAGCTATTCATCATTTGTATGGATCACTTATTGTATTGTATGCCAATAAAGGTCTTGAATTGAACTGAAGAGCTATTATTCGAGATGCATAACTTCACTGACATTTTGTGGCTGGTATCATCTACTGCGGCAGCCATTCTGTGATTGTTCCTGCCAACCTGTGTCAGAATTCCAAAGGTCCCCTTTGGCCAAAAATGCATTTCTGGTTTAGGCATTTCTGTTCTTTCACCAACTTTGCTTTAGAGGGGGGAGATTGCAAAAGCACCATTTAAAGGCTGGTAGCTGTTAAAAGTCTGAGTATTAAGCTGTCATGATCGTTATATTTAGGGTTGCCAACCACCAGGTACTAGCTTGAGATTTCCTGCTATTACAACTGATCTCCAGCTGATAGAGATCAGTTCACCTGGAGAAAATGGCTGCTTTGGCAATTGGACCCCATGGCATTGAAGTCCCTCCCCTTCCCAAACCCCGCCCTCTGTAAGCTCCACCCCAAAAACCTCCTGCTGGTTGCAAAGAGGGACCTGGCAACCCTAGTTATATTCCACAAGAGCATATATACTGGGAGAAGCAGCATATAAATCTCTTAAAAAAACAGATAATAAACCAGTTAAACTAAATGTCAAGCCAATTTACTTTTTTTAAATTAATTTTATGTGGTTGCTAATGATGAGTAGGGTATAGTGCTTGAATACAATGCTTTATGAAGACGGTGTCTTTAACATGCTTAAGCATGTGGAATCAATATGAAAGCATATGCATTTAGGATTAAGGTGGAAATGTTTTCAAATGTTGACACCAAATGTAAGTATGTTAGCCCATAAGACCTGGGAAGATCATAGGGCTGGAACCCACAGATCCGATCCATTCTCTAACCACTTTCTTCCAGTGCAAGAAGCCTATCAGTGACTCAAGGGTCCATCTTTGCCAGGTCCATCTTTGCCACTGGCGGGAGGTTTTTGGGGCAGAGCCTGAGGAGGGTGAGGTTTGGGGAGGGGAGGGACATCAATTCCATAGAGTCCAATTGCCAAAGCGGCCATTTTCTCCAGGAGAACTGATCTCTATCCGCTGGAGATCAGTTGTAATATCAAGAGATCTCCAGCTAGTACCTGGAGGTTGGCAACCCTTCTCAAGGGACTCAAGAGCTTCTTGCAAGCTCTTGTACAAATCACTTCACTATTCATGTCACTTTAAAGACAAAGTGATGATAATGTTTTTCATTTATAGTCTGCCTTTCTTACTGGGACCCAAGGGGTATTACAAGAATGATAAAAAAAAAAAAAACTTTTCAACCAGTGAGTAAACAGATTACAAGAGATGATAAAAAATTGAATCTAACAGCAAGGACTCCTGGTATGTAAATAAAAATACAGTTGGGCTAGGAATGCAGAACGGGGCGGGGGGAGGACAAAAAATTAACGCAAACATATATGTCCTGACTGGTCCTTAGAATGCTTTTGTCACTTGTCCTCACCTTTCTGTAAGGTTACCAGCCCACCAGAAAAAAAATGTCTAGCTCGTGGTTTTCCTTTTGGACAAGCTGCTAGAAAAGAAGGGCACAAGGTCATTTTTTGTTTTCCTCCTCTCTTGGAATAAACAACTTCTGCATTGCTTCCAGGCTTTTTAAAAAAGCAAAAAATGAGAAAAGCAAAAAAAAAAAAATGAGCCCCACCTACACCTACTGGGCTTAGCCCACTAGAAATCCACTGGGATCTGTCTCCAGCTCAGAAAAAGTTGAGATCTGCCCAAGGTTTTCCTCCAGGCCATGGTCAAATACCAGAATGTTGTGTCTCCATCCTACTTCCTGACAGGTTTATTGTTAATCTGAATAAGATAAGCGTTTTGTACATCAAGACAATAATGATGCAGCAAACTGTGCCCTACTGCATAGGTCATCCCCACTGCATCTGGTGCTGACATATGGCATCCTCCATCATGAAAACTTTATGACATTGTTGATCGGGGGGGGGGGAGCTTTTCTCTATACCTACATTGAGGCAACTAATTCTTTGCCTTATTCACTGTTATGCCCTTGTCTGTAGTTTTTGTGTGTGTCAGTGTTTTTGTGTGACACACATTTAGCTGTAATGACTTAACTCACATTTTCAAGCTCTCCGCTGCCATCATGAATAGGGTTGCCAACCGCCAGGTACTATGTTAATACCAAAAACAGTACCAATGCTCAAAGCACAATCAACTATTCCATATATGCTTACTAACCACCAATATACAAAGAAACAATAATGCCTGTCACTATTAGAATACTAAATCTAACAATACAATATGTGTCTTCACAATAAGTCGTGTAATACACAAAAACAATGTACACAATCTGTGTTCATAAATCCATCCGTCCCCAAAACGTGGAGTAGTCATGGACCACAGCAGGTAAGTGAAGAACAGGACTTCCGAAAGAAGCAGTGGTAGCCTGTAACAACTGAGTAAACAGCAGACTCCAGGTGATAGAAAGTCCTCCGCTGTCCGATGTTGGACTGAACAGTAGAACAGAAGCGACCAGTAGAAAAAGTGAAGCCAGCAAAGATGTGCATCCTAGATAATCACACGTGTGGATTTAAAGCACATACAATACAACTTAATTATTCCAAATGACATCATAAGGAAGAAGAAGAATGGGCCGTTGGGTTGCTATTGACTCATGGTGACCTCATCCATGGGGCATTCCAGGCAAAAGATGAGCAGAGGTGGTTTGTCATTGCATTCCTCTGCATAGTAGCTCCAGTCATCCTTGGTGGGATCTTATCCAAGAACTGACTGTAGTCAACCCTGCTTAGCTCCAAAGCTCTGACAAGCCTAAGCTAAGCTGGGCTATTCGGGTATCATAGGGACTATCAACCTATTCCAATAAACAAAAGGTCAGATAAATGGGATGAAAGGTTTTCAAGTCCTGGACAGGATAACAGGAAATGTATTTACATAGACAGGGGATGATGTGTGTTATATGAATACAATTTGAATAAACCAGATATTAGTCATCAAAAAGGAATAAAAATCAATTTGACTGAAGTTGGGAAATGCAATTCAATAACCAATTTATTGCTAGGTTTCTATCCTCCCTGGCCAATTTTGGCTGAAATCGGAATTAAACCGAGCACATTCAATGAGGAAGCAATGGAAACTTTGAACTCTGCCATCTGGAGAGTAGAATCTGTGTTTTCATAGCCTCAGGTTACAGGTTAACCTTGCCAAATTGGGCTATTTGCGTAAATAGCTGGGGTCTCTCCTCTTTTTTTTCTTTTTTTTCCTTTTCGTAGACTTTGTCACTGTAGAGTAGTAAAGCCGAGCGGGTTATCATTGCCAGGATGTTTGGGGAACGGGTGGAGGCAGGGAAAGGGAGGGAGAACATCGTGGCCATTTCAGCTAATCTAAAATTATCCTTTTTATTTCACAGGAAGAAGTTGCAACATTGGCTGTAACTTTTGCTTCACAGTGTAAGTCAGCACAGACGGGAAAGCTCAAAGCTCCTCGCTGAACAGTGGAAATCGAGCCAGAGCATGCTCAGCGGACCTGCATGACCACGTGACGACAACACAATTCTCGACCATCTGTGGATGTACTCCTGGCCCCCCTTGGGCACTTTTCCATCTAGCCTGGCAAGCAGCTGGATCAATTTACTCCTGCCTATGCTGCAATGCACAGGCATGGCCTGAATAATTACTCCTGGAAATCCCCTTTCTGCTTCAGACCCTTGAGGAAGGAATCCAGTCGCTTTCATGCTCCTGACAATTATTAGCCTCTTTGGTTGAAGGGGGGAAATGGCGCAAACATGACGTTTCAAGCCATTTGCTCGGTTTCCAGCACGCTGAAGGGACTGGTGCCTGAGGTATAAAGCAATATTATTCAGCACAGTGGGGACATCAACTGACTGACATCAGTAAGCCTTCCTCTCCCCACCCCCAAGGAGGCTCAGGGAGCTTGGTTTTAAGGGCCTTTGCTTTCCCAATAATACAGCTACCGTTGACTCTGTCACATAATGGGTTAGCTCCCCCCCCCCCATGAGTCATTTTAAATGGAAGACAGTGGAAATCAGTTGGAAACAATTTTTGGAACCAACTGTACACATTTCTCCCAGTTAGTATGATTAACTGCTGTGACTAAGGAAACGCTTTTCCTGTGGCTAAGAACACATCCTCATTCTCAGATTGAGCTAGAAACTGTTGACTAGTTGTAGGCGACCCTCCTCCCTCACCGATTCTACCGCGATGTTGTTTAGGTTTGTATACAGATTGAGCCTTCTCTCCTGTATGCGATGCATACAGGACAGGATCCGTTGAGTCCTGGGATCAGTTTCATAAGCTCAAGAGGGATTGAGAATGGTTTTTCTCAGCTGTCTCCTTCCAGTACGGCAATTGAAATGGACGGGGTTACCGCACTTGTATTCCCAGCGATGTTTTAAGAGTTTGAAAATGTTATAAAAAATACTGTTCGCACTTTCTGTGTATTCCCACCGATGCATTAAGAGTTTGAAAACGTTATAAAAAATGCTGTTCGCTCTTTGTTTGGCCCCTTTAGCTGTGAAGACGTCTTCCAACCATTTATAAGCCGTGGTATCCAAAAACCCTTTTAAAGCGATGTTTTTTACAACATTTTCAAACTCTTAATACATTGCTGGGAATACAAAGTGCGGTAACCCCCGGAGTTTCAAACAACATTTAGGACTCAGCATGGCAATCTGCTTTTCAAAGACAAAGAGACAAATATTTCACAGGGCTTGGGGGGGGGGAGCTAACTCCTGATTAATGGAAACAAACCCCAAATTTAAGTGTAGCTACAGGGCATGCCAGGACTCCAGCCAGATGCTCTAGATTATAATTTTGCCACCGCAAAATTATAATCTAGAGCATCTGGCTGGAGTCCTGGCATGCCTGCAAAAACGGAGTGGAGGCTGCAGTTGTGCAAAAAGCAGGGGCAATTTCTGGTGTCTCCCCCTTGTGGCTGCAGTACTCTGCACTGCATCCCATGCCATTCCCCAGAGAAGTGATTGGGGTGGGCAGAAGGCTGCATCGGGAAAACACATTCCATTCATGGTTCAATAGAACTTAACTCATGACATTTGTGATGGGTTACTAGCTCCAGGTTGGGAAATACCTGGAGATGTTGGGATGGAGCCTGAGGAGGGCAGAGTTTGGGGAGGGGAGGGACTTCAATGGGGTATAATGCCATAGTGTCCACCTTCCAAAGTGGTCATTTTCTCCAGGTGAACTGATCTCTGGAGATCATCCAGGTGATCTGTCACCTGGAGATCAGTTGTAATAGCGGGAGATCTCTAGCCACTATCTGGAAGTTGGCAACCCTATTTGTGATAGCATGTGTCAGTACTTCTGCAGCTTGATCCAGAGATTTCCAGACCATTTAGGTGTTGCTTCCATGTGTCGATTTTTCCTTGCATGAAACACAGCAAACCCCTACATTTAATGGAAGCTTCCATACGGCATCATGCTTGCTGTGAATACAACTTGTGGGCCGCCTATGGCTTTCCCTTTTGAGATGGCTCCCAAAATAACCACCTCTTTTGATGCAGCTCAAAGGAAGAGCTTCAGGGTGGCTGCAGATTGAGCAACCATGTGGACACTCCACCTGCAGTCAATATGAAGCCCTTTACCTAGCTGAACCACACATGGGTATGGGGTATGTGGACCCCATTCCATGCTGGTTGATGTTACTGCCATGGTGGTGGTTTGTTTTGGTGCCCCCTTGTGGATGCAAACACAAGACAAACAGGGCCAACTCATCATCTTGATACCTGTTGTCACATCTGTTCAGCCTTACCAGATGCTTCACCAGGTCTGAGAAAGGAGACAGTTGGGTTGCAAATTCTAGGCCAACCCCTGGCACATGTATCAGACAGCAGCACACCAGTACATTTTGCTCAGCATACAAGGCTGTTTCTCTGACCATACAACTGAAGAGAGCCCCTGAGGGGGTGTACAGTCCATAGCATTTGCCCCTCATTGTCTTCTGGACATGTACGGCTTCCAGCTTGGTGTCAGGAAAGTCCCTGAGGTGCTGGACGTCTACTTTTCCCTTGCATGTCTCCCCACCCTTTTGTTGTCTGGCAACTAATACCTTCAAAGACAGATGTGGCATTTTTTCTGCATGTGGGCCAAAATGTTTGTCTACCCTCGCTCTAGGCCAGTGGTTCCCAACCTTTTTTTGACCAGGGACCACTAGGACTTTTTTGTTCGGTGCAGGGACCCCAAGGTTCAAAATAAAAATTCCAAGAATTTGAAAATAAACTTTAATCAAAACTGTTAGTTAAACATTAAACTTAGAATAATATTTGAATATATATTTTATAATAGAGAACTTTTAATTGAAAATATTAATTTATTATGGGTTTATAACTTTGTTTCGCGGACCTTAATTTAGTCCTCGCGGACCCCTGGGGGTCCATTGACCCCTGGTTGGGAACCAGTGCTCTAGGCAATATGAGTTTCATTTTCCTAATAATTGAAACTTGGAGGAAGAAGCGGGGGGAAGCAGCACTGCTGAGTCTGGGAACCTGGGCATGTGTGGAAGTTGGCATAGGCCCAGGGAGGTGCATACTCAAGTCCCTTTCAGGATGTCAGAAGCCTAGGGAGATGAGTAACTTGGACCCTCCACACCTAAGGGCCCCTTTTCAGCACAGGTTTGCTACACAGATACCACTGAAATATAAGAGAATGGGGAGAACACGTGGTCACTCCATAGCCGCATCTTCAAAATATAAGACAGCCCCTCTAGGGATGCCCTTTCCCCAGCATCGGCATCAGTGAGGTCTGCATGGCTGTGAATGAACTTACAAGTTGCTGTGGTGTTGGGTTGCCAGCTCCGGGTTGGGAAATATCTGGAGATTTTGGGGGTGCAGCCTGAGGAGGGCGGGGTTCGGAGAGAGGAGGGACTTCAGTGCCATAGAGTCCAGTTGCCAAAGCAGCCATTTTCTCCAGGGGAACTGATCTCATTTGTAATAGTGGGAGATCTCCAGCCACCATCTGGAGGAGGGTGACCATAGGTGGTGCTGAGTGATGGTGCTGAGGGCTCAAGAGATGGCTCTCCATCTTTATGAGGTTTGGGCTGCTTCAGGTTGCTCCTTCTTGTATTGGAAAGAATGCTCTGTGTGTGTGTGTGTGTGTGTGTGTGTGTGTGTGTAAACCTGCATGGCCCCAGTTCTAAAATAAATGGTTATTTCACAACTGTGAACCTGTGTGTGTTCATTTATGGAGGCATTGCGATGCTATATATACAGTAATCATGTGCTTCTCCAGCTTGTGAGTTATTGCTGCTCTTGCTGTAGTGTTTACTCTGTCAGCCTTGGTAGAAAGTTCCTACGATGGAATCTTTCGCAACCAAGCAAAGGTCAGAGTTTTGCCGGTGATTAATGATGAAGAGCAAGGAGGGGAATTCCGCCGGCCCAGTCATCTGATCTGCGCAGCTGTGTACCAGCTCTGGGCTAGTTCCCCCTTTCGTAGCCCTTTCATGAAGCCCAGACATCTGCTAGTTCCTGAGTTTACGGTGCGCTTGCATCATTGGACGAAGCCTGCCCTGCTGAGCTAAGATTTATTGCTTTCCAAAAACGTGCATCAGCTTCAAACATAATCAGCTGAATCACTTAAAAGCAGCTGGGATTTTGTTGCAAAAAATTCATTGTAATTTCACCTCCACTGTCTATGCCAGGTAATACAAATTCTGCACTGACAAAAAATATTTTGCATGCATTGTATAATATATTCTACTTCTAATCTGAATTTTGCAGCAGAATATCACAGTGGGGGGTTGTGTTCTTGTATTGAAATGTGCCATAACTGTAGCCCTAAGTATCTTCCATTGCACTTTCTAAGAGTCTATTTAAACTCACGTTTAATTTTGGTTTTAGTTATGCTCGCCAGATCTGCTATGGATAGTAGGGTTGCCAGGTCCCTCTTCACAACCGGCGGTAGGCTTGTGGGGCGGAGCCTGAGGAGGGCGGGGTTTGGGGAGGGGAGGGACTTCAATGCCATAGAGTCCAATGGCCAAAGCGGCCATTTCCTCCAGGTGAATCGATCTCTATCGGCTGGAGATCAGTTGTAATAGTAGGAGATCTCCACCTGGAGATAGCAGGAGCCACCACCTGGTAGAAAATTAGCATTTTTCTGGTTTATTTTAAAAAATCAGTTCAGTTTGCCAGTCTCAGTCCGAAACTTATCTGGTATCTGTTGAAGAGAGCTTTGACTCTCGAAAGCTTGTACCCTGAAAATCTTGCTGGTTTCTAAGGTGCTACTGGACTCGAATCTAGCTATTCTACTGCAGACCAACACGACAACACTCTAAAATTTAACAGAGGGGAGTTTGCCAATCAATTGTCCTATCCCACCTCCTTCGTTTTTGGAGATTCCTTTTGAAACTTTTTTCTCCGTCGATGTCTGTTGATCTTGATAATTTCTTCTGCTTATATTTTAAAAGCAGGAACTGAACTCAGTCAATTAATAATCTCCTCCCCAGGTTCCCAGCCCATTTGAGTAGATGCTCATTTTGTCACGGCACAACAAATTTATGTGGCCTTCTGTATTTCTTTCTGCATTTATTTATTTGGGACATAATATACCACCTCTCCAGAGACCCAGGTGCTCGTGTGCAAATCCAGTGCTATTAAAAAAGAGAGAGCCTTAGATTCCAGGAGTAGAAAGTGCTTATGATTAGGACCTGAAAATAAGTACTCTAATGATAAGGGACCAAACAGAATGAGTTACAACAAGAATTCTGGTTTGGAGGCAGTCTTATGCTGATGTCAACAGCCAGGGTCACAAGAATACATTCAAGATGATACCTGCATCTGTTTCGGCTCTTCCTTTTCCCCATTCCCTTAAGACAGTACAAAATGGACTGCGGTTCATCGAAATACAGTCTGTTATAAAAGTTCAAAGGGCACAGCTTATACTTCTCTCTTTCCCGGAGCTAGCACAGTTATCGCCATCTCATGACAATAACTTGCAGTCACCTCATGAACAGTGCCAATGCAAATCCCAATGAGAAAATCATTTTAAGATTACAACAAATGGCCTAGGTGTTGCCCAGAGGAGTCCTGAGAGCATGCATCATGAACCCCTCACTAAATAGATTTGGGAGCAGATTGTGAAATCCATCTTCCATCTGCCAAAAACAAATTATTTGGTGCTTCATGAGGCTGAATTCTCTAGCTTGTAGTAAACCATTTGGAACAAGATTAAGGAAGTTCAAATGGTGGAGCATAACGCAAAGTATTAACAGAAGCACAGAGGTATTCCAGCAGCTGATAAGAACCACTCAGTCTTGGTAGAAACTGAATGAAATATTTTTGAACGTTTCATCATGGATGCTAAAGAGAGCCAAGCTTTAAAGTTCCCACCATGCACTGGGGGAGATAACAGGAAGAACAACCACCTTTGTGGGCGAACACTAAGCCCTCCACCCAGTGGTATTGGCAAAGTATTTATGACTACTTGTTCCCTGCAGGACCTGCATCAAGGCAATAGGCTAAGCCTCCCAGTAACAAGAGCCAGAGATCTGAAGCAACTCTATATGACACATTTTCATCTAGCCCTTCCTCTAAGAAACTCAGGGCAGAATGCATAGTTATTACCTCCCACATTTTGTCCTTTCAACAAACTTGTGAGATAGGAGGAGGAGTTGGAGTTGGTTTTTATATGCCGACTTTCTCTACCTTTTAAGGAGAATCAAACCGGCTTACAATCTCCTTCCCTTCCTCTCCCCACAACAGGCACCTTGTGAGGTAGGTGGGGCTGAGGGAGTTTGGAGAGAACTGTGACTAGCCCAAGATCACCCAGCTAGCTTCATGTGGAGGAGTGGGGAAACCAACCCAGTTCACCAGTTAAGAGCCCGCTGCTCATGTGGAGGAGTGGGGAATCAAACCTGATTCTCCAGATTAGAGTCCACTGTTCTTAACCACTACACCACGCTGGCTAGATGAGGTTGAGAGTCTGTAGGGAACATCACAGCCTAGTAAGGGTTTGAACCTCCACCTCCTCAATACTAGTTCAATGCTCCAAGCACTACACTAGGCTGGCTTTTCCTCATAGGATAGATGGAAATTGTCTTTATGAGTACATTATACACTACCGATAGGTAAACCACAAAATTCAAGGCACCAAACACTGGGAATCTTATGCTATCCCTGTAATACTAATGTGGGGGTGGGGCATTTACAGAGGAGAATTGGTGGGTGGGAGTCCTTAACCCTTCTCCTACCTGTTGCTTCTCCCTGTAAGTGCCCCAGTCTGCAGATTTAAATAAGTTTCCCAACCAGGTTCAGAAACTGCGGTATGTATGGCTGTTTCACTCGCCGTCACCCCTCCAATGACTTTGGCTCTTTGTGTTGATTATGCATGCCGTTTCCAACCGTCAGAGGTCGCCTCGCTCTCCCCCTGCGTTTTACCACATTTTGCCCACATTTTCAGAGACCTGTTTTAACTCGAATTTGAAAATGTGGGCAAAACACAGGGAAGCGCAGGGCGAGAGCGAGGCGACCTCTGACCGTCGGAAACGGCATGCATAATCAACCCAAAGACCTAAAGTTGTCGGAGGGGTCCCGGCAAGTGAAACAGCCATGCATCAAAGACCTGTAAATCTGCCTGGTGGGGTGGACAGGTTCATAGAACCATAGGGCGAAAACGCACGGTCACTTTAGCCTCCTTTATTCCCTGTTTCAGCCAGGATTCAGCCAGGATCGAACGCATGCGTTTTCGCCGAACTGCATTCAATCCTGGCTGAATCCTGGCTGAAACAGGGAATAAAGGAGGCTAAAGCGACCATGCGTTTTTGCCCATAGAGTTGGAAGGGACCACCACCAGGGTCATCTAGTCCAACCCCTGCACAATGATATGATAACTCCACAACGAAAAGGGTTAGAGGCTTTTTTTAAATGAAATAATTCAGAGGAGCTACTAGATTGCAACAATAGAGCATCATAACATTGTTGCTCTATAGCAATCTAGCAATTGCAGGGGTTTTTTAAAGCCCTCTGGCAGCACTGAGGATAATGGCAGCCACAGGGTGCTGAGGTAAGGAAAGTGCAGGGAAAACTGCTGTGTGGATGCTCTGGGGCCACTGCGAATGCCTCTACGCAGCTCAAGAGCTACACAGAGAATCTTCACCATGTGGAAGCAGCCTTGGAGGACATCTGCATTGAAGGAATGAATGGGTGAAGGAGGAAATGATGATCCGTCCTACCCGCTGATCCTTTTCTGCAGATGCCCCTCACACACTCATTTACCTTCACAGATGCACAGTTGGCACCACACAGCTGCCAATATGACATTTCAGTGCACCCCGAAATGTTGTGGCCCTCAGGCACCATCGCACTGAACCCAAATGTGCTTTCAGACTCACGCACTGCACAAAACGCCACCACGTGGAAGTTTTCAGCAGCGTCAATATGAGGGCTTCTCATGCCTGAATTAAATCATTACTAGAGAGGAGCAAAGTGGGCAACTGGCAAGTCGATTTGTCTGACTAGCCTGAAAGCGGCTGCCTTCTCAGCCTCTTTCGTTCTACTGCAGAGCTGACTCAGAGGAAGAGTGACATTTATGGCATAATCAATACGTCTTCCTGTACCACTCAGGGATTTCCTTGAAGGCATCCAGTCCCGATACTAAGAATGAATTTGATTAATTCTCAAGCTGAAAATCTACTTGGCTTACCTTCAGGTTCTCCCCACACACGCACACACCGCCTCCACTGTGAAGCAGGTGTGGCTATTCTTGTTGCAAGCACGGATGGTGAGGTAATTGCCTGCAGTACAGATGAAGTCTCAACGCGCAACTCATTGAGAACATGCTCGAATGATTAAAAACGTTTAGTCATCTGGAGCTTTTATGTGGAGGTGGTCAGCTGCATGTTACTGAGAGAGCTCTTTGGATCCAGCCTACATTTCACAACCATCCTCTTCACAAGAAAGCTGACCCAGCTTACGTCAGCCAGCTGAAATGACCTGCAAAAGTGAATGGAAATCTCTGCCCGCCTGCAAACATGCATTGAAAAAGCTGTGGGAAAGTTATCCTTTACCACTTTTGAATGACGTGATTTTAAGCACTAGAGTACAAGAACTATTCCTCTTCTCCCCCCTTTCCTATACGAACAGGAACATACATTGGGTGGTTTTTATCTTCCTTTTATAAAGCATCATGTGCACCAGTAGCAGCATAAATAAATAAGTATACATATAATATTACTAGATGCCAGTGGTAACTCCTACAGGAGGCTGGTGACTTGTAGGAAATATTTGTTGATCTTTTATCATTGAGAACTGGTAGCAGAAGCCAGTCTTCTGACAGCTGGGAATGCGCCCTGCTTTTGAAATGTAATTCCGGTTGGAGTTTGAGACGGTAACATCCTCCAGTTAGGGCCAAAATACATGTTACGTTTGACAGATGTCGGGACATGGGCGCCTGGCCCAACTCTTAGTCGAAAATTAGAGTGGGGACTGACCTGTGTATGTGCGTAAAGTGCTGTCAAATCACAGCCAACTTATGGTGGCCCCCATATTGTGACCCCAGAAAGGGGCTTTCAAGGCAAGTGAGAAGCAGAGGTGGTTTGCCATTGCCTCCCTCTGCAGAGTGTTCCTTGGTAGTCTCCCTTCCAAGTATTGACCCTGCTTAGCTTCCAAGATCTGGTAAGATCAGACTATACAGGCTCCAAAGCCTACAAGGGGGAAAGGATGGCCTTCAGGCTTCCCTCCCCTACTACTTTTGCCAATGGAAATGGCTGCAGGGGAGGCTGTTTGCCCCTTCTTCTGGCTCCATGTGTTCATTCCCAGGGCACACCGTTCAGGCTTCTTTTTTCTGTCACTGCTCTCAGCTTGTAATATCGTAAATCAACTAAATCTTATAAAGACACTATATGTCTACAGCGTGGTGTAGTGGTGTAATGGTTAAGAGCGGTGGTTTGGAGTGGTGGAGTCTGATCTGGGGAACCGGGTTTGATTCACCACTCCTCCACGTGAGCGGCGGAGGCTAATCTGGTGAACTGGATTTGTTTCCCCACTCCTACACACGAAGCCAGCTGGGTGACCTTGGGCAAGTTATAGCTCTGTTAGAGCTCTCAGCCCCACTTACCTCACAGGGTGTCTGTTGTGGGGAGGGGAAAGGAAGGTGATTGTAAACCGGTTTGAGTCTCCCTTAAGTGGTAAAGAAAGTCGGCATATAAAAACCAACTCTTCTTCTTCTTCTACTTCTCACTCAAAGAGAAGAAGCAAGAGTCCATTGGTAGATCCAAGTTCAAATCTTCATGTGGGTATGAAACTTACTTGGACACTTTCAGCCAGTCACTCTCTCTCACCTAACCTTCCTCACCAGGTTGGCAAGAGGATAAAACAGAAGGGGAGAATCATATATGTCCCCCTGAGACCCGTGGAAGAAGGGTGGGATAAAAAAGCAATAGAAACTGAAGACCCCCAGACCACTATTGCCCTCCTTGGGAAAGTCAGGAGCATCTGCATCCAATTAAAACACCTTAGTGAGGCATTAGCTGTAGCCCTGATTCAACACAAACTGCTGAATTTACCATTCTCTTCATAATGAATGCATAAGGAATTGTTGGTGCAACAGTGACTTGATCGAGCGTAGTTGTCTATGGAAAAACCAAAAGAGGAGCCAAGCAAATGGTGGGGCAAACCTGCAGAGAGCATTTTGGTAGTGCACACCATCTTCTTGGAGGGCGAGTGCTCTCTCACTGCAGAGAAGGAAATAAGCAACCTTCTCAAATTGTTTTAATCATCTGGACACTGAAGTCACAGAATTGCATGAATTATAGTTGTCAAAGGGAATGGTCTCCCGAAAAGGCGAGACATCTGGGTGGGCATTCCAGAGTTGTTGCTTTGATATCAGCAGCTTTTACAGAGGTCAGTGTTCTTGGAAAGGATTCTGGTGGGAAAGGCAGATGCGCCGTTTAAGATCACTGTGGTGTGGAATAACTATGATTATCTTTTAAAAGCATGGCCTAAATTATGGGCCTGTAGTTCCAGCTTGGCTTTGGACAATGATGGTTTTCATCTGCAAGTTTTACAACTCCAATATAACTCAGCAACAGAACAGCACAGAATCGCCAACTTCAAAGCTGGAAGCAATCTATGGGTCATCCCTGCTCTAACTAAGAGTCTCTCGCAACTGGCCTGGGAATAAGTTGCTCAGTAGGGTTGCCAGATCCCCCTTTTCCACTGGTGGGAGGTTTTAGGGGCGGAGCCTGAGGAGGGTGGGGTTTGGGGAGGGAAGGGACTTCAATGCCATAGAGTCCAATGGTCAAAGCGGCCATTTTCTCCAGGTGAACTGATCTCTATTGGCTGGAGATCAGTTGTAATAGCAGGAGATCTCTAGCTAGTACCTGGAGGTTCAACAACTACAAGCCAGTACCAAGGCTCCAAATCTATGTATATATTCCAAAAATTACAACAATTCAAACAATACACATTCAAATACAAGTAAAATGTGATACAATGGAAAGTACAAACATATAGGACACCTACAGCCTGGAGGTTGGCAACCCTATTGCTCAGATCCAGTAGCTGTGATTCAAATTTCAGCTTTCATGGAACAGGAACTAATCTGTAATGAGACAAGAGTTCACCTAGCCACAATACGGCCCTTACTTATCAAGTCATGGCTAGGGAGGGAAAGAAAATTCTTGGACTGAAAGCCTGCCATCAGCAAGGAAACCAAGCAGTCAGTTCTATAGAGCAGAGTTCAGACTTGCCCACCACCAGATATCAGCCTTTTCTTTAAAGCTTCAAGGAAGGAGATTCCAACCGAACATGCTAAGCAGCTTACTCCATTGCTGATCTGTTCTTCAGCAGATTCACCTGGGACTTTTCCACATTCACTACGTGGAGGATAAATTCATCACCTTGACCCTTGTAATGTGCCGCCACCGGTTCCTTCCCCTCTAAACCTTTTGCTTCCAGAAGACAAAAAGGAGCCTCAGGGAGAGATTGCTTGGGGGCAAGGTAAGGCATCCTTCTAGTCCCTCCCCCTGTTGCCTCAACCATGCAGCCTTCAAGTTGTTTGGCATAAGTGTCTATCCCTTTGATCTGTGACCAGCTGACCTGTTCTGCCAAAGTCAGGAAGGTCTGGCAAGCTCTTGTCTGGGAGTTCTTCCAGAGGCTATATGCAGGGCAAAGGAGGTAAGGCAGGAGAACAGTCAGGAGCATGCTACTTTTCATTATTGAATTAGTCATGAACTAGAATAGCTAGCTAACTTGGCTGCAGAAAGCTGTAGCTCTTGCACTAGGGAAAAGCCATTGAACACAATGCTCTGTTGTATTAGTCTTACCAAAATCCAGGGTACTTCAGCTGCAACGTAATGACTAACCCATACTCTTTCCTTGTCTCCTTATTTTAAAAATCTACACCTGTAAAATAACTTCCTTGGCATGCTTCCATCACACCTCAAAGCATCCTCCTACCCCAGTAAGAAGACTCACTTTTGACTCCATCTGTATCCCCCCTGCCTTTTTCCCATTCCAAGAAAATTGTTTGTTCCTTTTATTCTTTGCTTTTGCAGCAAGAGCTACTTCCATCATTCCAACTTGAGCTTAGTTTGGATTCTGATGCTATACCCTGAGGATCTAGATCGTCTGCTGCCTCTAGACCTGCTCTTTACGTTTTCCATTCTAGATATCCTTGGGTTATTGCTTGGGTTCCCACTTGGCTCCTTCACCAAGCAGCTCTTCCTGGAGCACCAAACCTCTGGATCGGTGTAGGCCTAAGATCTGCTTGAATCATCAGATACCTGAATGCTCATAAGCCATCCTAGATGACATTGCCACATAGGGTTGCCAACCTCCAAGTGGTGGCTGGAGATCTCCCACTATTACAACTGATCTCCAGGCAATAGAGATCAGTTCATCTGGAGAAAATGGCTGCTTTGCAAGGTGGACTCTATAGCATTATACCCTGCTGAGGTCCCTCCCCTCCCCAAACCCAGCCTCCTCAGGCTTCTCCCCCAAAATCTCCAGGTATTTCTCAGCCTTGTGCTGGCAACCCTGTTGCCTACATGAAACAATAGGTAATACTTGCTGTATCCCCTTTTTCTTCCTCCCACTTCAGTTTTCCATTCTCTGAGGTTCGTGTTGCACAAGGAGTTTGTGTGAGTGGGTGTTTAGCCTGTGCATAGGTATCCCAAGCATTTTAGTATCCTGGGCTCTAACATATTTGAATATCACTTTGACTACAATCTTGTGCCCCTGCTCTCCCTCAACACACTGAATCTGATTATTCTGCTAAAGTCCAGGCTTCATTTTCATTTGGGAGCCTGAGAGCTTTGTTCTTTTGTTTTAAAGATCACTTGGAAGCGTGAGGGCCATTTCTTTTGGCTGGGTTTTAGCATCTCACCTTGCAGCTCCTTTAGAACAAGAATGAGAAGTGGCAGAAGAGAAGTTTCTGTCTTATGCTTGGCTTCCCCAGAGTAGATTTGGACCCAAGTAAGAAACAGACCTCATTCGTGCAGTCATGTAAGTAGTGTGCCTATGCCTTTTCAGCACACATGTGTATTTTCTCCCCTTGAAAGCTGGATAATGTTAATAAACAGTGGGGTCAAAGGGAGAATTGTCTGAGTTGCAAATTCTCCAGTCAGAGCAGGAGGTGCAGTTATTGCTGTTGTTATGAACACTGATAAAGAGAGTGAAGTCAAGATATATAGCTTAAAATAAATTATTATTGTTGTTTTTGGTGTTATTATTCATGCTGATAAGGAGAACAAAGTCACGAAACACTGGTTAAAAGAAAACATGTCAATCTATCTTGTCCATAGATTTGGACATCTAGACAGGTTCTGATCTTCAGAGAAACTCACAGATCCATACAAGGAGCAGCCCTCTTTGTTCCAAGACAGCCATGTGTTTTAGGCACATGGTCTTTCTTTTGAACATTGCGTGGTTAATAACAAGTAGGGTTGCAAACCTCCGGGTGGAGGCTGGAGATCTCCCTCTATTACAACTGATTTCCAGGTGACAGAGATCAGTTCACCTGGAAAAAATGGCCACATTGGAGTGTGGACTCTATGGCATTGAAGTCCCTCCCCTCCCCAAACCCCACTCTCCTCAGGCTCTACCCCCAAAATCTCCAGGTATTTCCCAAACTGGAGCTGGCAACCTAAGGGTACTGAGAGGGTACACTGATAGAAACTACTTCGAAGCGAAAAAAGGCCTCTGCCCTCAAATGAGGATGGCCCAATAGAGAAGATTTTTCCATAGTCCAGAAGGAGATGTAAGCACCACCTTTGAGGGGGAGTTTATGTAAACTGGGAATAACTTCTGAAAGCAGCATATATGCCATGATATCACATTTCTGAGTCAGACAAGACTAATTATAACAAAACAAATGAAATTAAATAGACAAATTCCTAGAGATAAAAGACAGGTACCAAGGTTAACTAAGACATTTCCTTCTGCTGTAGTTTTGGGATTATACAGAGATTACCGATTGGCATGATGGCACAAGAGAGAGATTTAAGTCCATAATGACAAATGGATAGGGTTGCCAGGTCCCTCTTTGCCACCGGTGGGAGGTTTTTGGGGCAGAGCCTGGGGAGGGCAGAGTTTGGGGAGGGGAGGGACTTCAACACCATAGAGTCCAATGGCCAAAGCGGCCATTTTCTCCAGAGGAACTGATCTCTATCCGCTGGAGATCAGTTGTAATATCAAGAGATCTCCAGCTAGTACCTGGAGGTTGGCAACCCTACAAATGGATAACAATGGCTATTAAAGAAAAACATCCATATCTAAAAATATGTTGTTTTGCCACATCCTATTATACATTTCTCATCTCTAAACTGCAAAAAAGGGTACATTATTGGGGCAGTGGTTTTGCACATCAGCAGTATCCCTTTCCCTTTGTGAACCCTATGGATGCGTCACATTTTTGCAGATAAAGCAAAAATAGTAGATGAATCAGTTTACTCGCATATAGACATTCCAGCTTGTTGCCTGAAATAGCAAGGTGGTACACGTACCCATAAATTAATTTGCATGCATCCATGTGCTGCCACTTGCCTTGAAGCTAAGCTGACAAGGTTGCTCCTGACTTTGCGGGACGACAGATGGTGCCTTCCGGCAGGGCTCACCCTTAGCTCAGGTACAGTTGGCCACAGAAGGGATTTTCTGGCTGCCACCCCAGTCTGCAACTCTTTCCTCCAGAAAAGGAGACTGAACTGCCCCTTCAGGCCTTCTGGAGTAAACAGAAGATATTTTTTTCTATTCCAGAAGACCTATGAACCAGTATAAAAACGGGATGGAGACTGGTGTTTTGTCACCTGAATCTGATTTATGAATTTGGACTCTTTGATTGATTTTATATTGTTACTTAGTACTCTGGTTTTCAATTTTTAGCTTCTTTAAGGGCCTGTGAAGGTAGAAAGGTGACATTAAAAAGGTAAAGGTAGTCCCCTGTGCAAGCACCGGGTCATTACTGACTCATGGGGTAACGTCACATCCCAACATTTACTAGGCAATGTTTACGGGGTGGTTAGCCATTGCCTTCCCCTGTCATCTACACTTTACCTCCAGCAAGCTGAGTACTCACTTTACCGACCTCAGAAAGATGAAGGCTGAGTCAACCTTGCGAGGCGGCACTTCCGGTTGTAAATGAGATCTGAACAGAAACCTCCTGCCGAAGGTGAGTGGGGACCTGGCAACCCTAGAGCAATCATTTTCAAAAGTGTCTTTGCCCTAGCAAATATGGTGTTTCTGCTCTATAGTCTCTTCTCCCAAAGCCATTTGTAATTTTAAACACTAGTGTCACAGCTGAGTTGGACACATTTGTGTGTTAGGCATTCATAAACTGATTCATCATTTTTCAGCATTAAACGCTCTCAGTTGTGGCTTACAAAAAAAGGAGGAGTGGCATATAAAAACTTCACTTTAAAATAATCATTATTACCCACACATTAATTTACTTTACATTAGTAGTCTTCAACAATGTATTTAGCCCTAGGCATGCATAAATTGTACACTACGTTATTAAACAGGAGTCCTGTAGCACCATAAAGACTAACAAAATTTATTCCAGCATAACATTTCATGAGTCACAGCTCATTTTATTGGATGCATGAGATGTACATCCATAGAAGATATCCACAGCATTGTGAGCCCTGCTGCCGTCTCCTGGTAAGTCTTTACTGGATATAGGTGATTCCCCATCTCTCTCTCAAGGTTTGTCAATCTTTCTGAGTCATTATTCATTCATATGAGTTGTTTTAAATTATGAAGCTAGAAAATTGCCAATAGCTTAACTATAAAACTGATATTGTTGGCCCAGCAGAAGTCTTCTTTGTAATATTGCACTGGGATCTGGAAGTCCAGAGTGTAAATTCCCACTCTGCCACGAAGCTCCCTAGATGACCCTGGAATAGGGGTCCCATTTCTCCACTGGGGGTGGGAGATTCCCTGCCCCCTGCTCCCATTGCCCACTGCTGCTGCAGCTGTGGCATCATATCACTTCCAGTAAAAAAAACAAAAAAAACCAGAAGTGACATAAGGTATCTGTACGAACTGCCAGAAACTCTACAGTAAAACCATAGAATTTCCAGTGATTCCTAGAGCTACCCATGCCACTTCCAGTTTTTCAAAGGAAGTGACATGATGCCTCGGCAGGTGTCATGCCCCCCCCCCCCATATTCCCAACCACAGCCCTCCAGCCCTGGATCAGACACTTGCTTGCTTGCTAATCCATCTGACAGGTTTGTTATACAGATATAGGGGTGACACGTATGCTGCCCTGAGCTCCTTGGAAGGTGGGTAGGATTAAAATCTAATCTACATTTCACCACTATTCATTGTGTTAATACATCTTCTGATACCTTCTAAATAGCTAATTATAGGTGCAGGAATCCTGGCCTTAAAGTCATTGTTTTGCTTGCCAGCGTCCCCGCCTGCTTGTGAATGAGTTCATGGTCGCAGATGCTATTTTCTCCTCCCTCTGCACCCTCGGCTCTTCTCATTCCTTCCTTCCCTTGACATCACTTTCTTCTTGTTTAAATCCGCCATATTTGGATAACCCACTGCTAGCAATGTATGAAGAATGCCTAGGGTTGCCACCCTCCAGGTACTACCTGGAGATCTCCTGCTATTACAACTGATCTCCAGCTGGTACAGATCAATTCACTGGTTCGGCCACTGTGTGAACAGACTGCTGGACTTGATGGGCCTTGGTTTGATCCAGCAGGGCCTTTCTTATGTTCTTCTGGAGAAAATGGCTGCTTTGTCAATTGGACTCTATGGCATTGAAGTCCCTCCCCTCCCCAAACCCTGCTCTCCTCAGGCTTTGCCCCCGAAAATCTCCAGGTATTTCCCAACCTGGAGGCCAATCCTAGGTAGGAGGCCAAAATAAAAGGCAATAGAAAACCCTTATGCTGGGACCAAAGGACAGAGGAGTTGTGTGCTGTTAGTAACAAGTATAGAGAGAAGAACATATTGATTCAGCTCTGCCCCGAAAACCTCCCACCGGTGGCAAAGAGGGACCTGGCAACCCTACCAGCCAAATGTACGCTAAGGCTTTACTTTTCATGAAGGGATAGGGCTCTGGACTGTACTACAGTGTATAGCACAAACTGTCTGTTGATGTAAGTAGCATCTTATTTCTGCATTGTTTAATTGAATTTCACCTACACTGTATAATCTCAGTGAGAAAGGCGGACTAAAAATAATATAAAATAAATTATGAATGATTTGGCCAGTACATCCAGATTAAAGAGTGCTACAAGGAAAAAAATTGGGCTTTAAAAGATGCAAAGACCAGTTTTTTAAAAGCATCTAGATAACTCAAGCAAGTGCCTGAAAAGACCCCAAAAACAAAACAAAAACCCAACCCAAGATCAGGGAGCAGCAAAGCTATTTAGTCAAAATGATTTGGTCAAAATATTTGGTTATTGTATGTATGTTTATGTATATATATTTATTTATTTGGGGATGGAGTTTTTTTTACCGTTTTAAAAATCCCAATCAAACATAATTCTTATAAATGAAGTATCTCAATCACAGCAAAGTTCATAGAATAAACAAAAAATATCAATAAGGAATGTTTAAATAAATAAAGGTAACAATAACACAGCTGTTGATGTTTACAAAGAGTGCCCACATGGAATACAAATATGCTCGCATTGTGGAATCCTCTGCCGATATCTGTAATCTTTTGTTGATGGAGGGAAGAGAAGGACAAAGAGATTTTATCAGCCTTTTATTCATGGGTACAAACCTTTGGATGAGCATCGTGGCGCAGAGTAGTAAGCTGCAGTACTGCAGTCAAAAGCTCGGCTCACAACCTAAGTTCGATCCCGACAAAAGTCGGTTTCAGGTAGCCGGCTCAAGGTTGACTCAGCCTTCCATCCTTCCGAGGTCAGTAAAATGCTGGGGATAAAGGGAAGGTAACTGGGGAAGGCCCTGGCAAACCACCCCGCAAACAAAGTCTGCCTGGGAAACGTCAGGATGTGACGTCACCCCATGGGTCAGGAATGACCCGGTGTTTGCACAGGGGACCTTTACTTTTACCTGTTTTACAAACCTTTGCTCAATAATAAATGAAACCTAAGAACCTTCTGGAAAGCTGGGGCCGGCACTTATGCATAGTGACGAAGGTAAACAGCAAATGCTGATTCACGGTGCAGCTCACCTCATTTGCCAAACAATTTATATAACTTCTAAATATGCATGCAAAGGGCAGCGAGCTGTTGGCAAGGGACAGAAGTGCATTTTTGAGAGGGCCAAGAAACAAACTGATGCTGACAGAATAGGAATAACGCAGGGGGGTTCCCCATCAAAATAACCCAAGCGATGGAGAGCACTTAATCTTAGCAGGGCTATAAAACTGGAAGAATTCTGAAATCATCTGAGCTTGTCCAATCCACTGGTGAAGAGTTTCATGGCTAGGGGCCTGAAAAGGGGGGCAGCTGCTAGGGTTGCCAACTCCAGGTTGGGAAATACCAGGAGATTTTGGGGTAGGGTTGCCAGCCTCCAGGTACTAGCTTGAGATCTCCTGCTATTACAACTGATCTCCAGCAGGTAGAGATCAGTTCACCTGGAGAAAATGGCCACTTTGGTGATTGGACTCTATGGCATTGAAGTCCCTCCCCTCCCCAAACCCCGCCTTCCTCAGGCTCCACCCCAAAAAACCTCCTGCCAGTGGCGAAGAGGGACCTGCCAACCCTATTTTGGGGGTGGAGCCTGAGGAGGGTGGAGTTTGGGGAAAGGAGGAACTTAGCGGGTATAATGCAATCGAATCTACCGTCCAAAGAGGCCATTTTCTACAGGTGAACTGATCTTTGTCGCCTGGAGATCAGGTTGCCAGGTCCCTCTTCACCACCAGTGGGAGGTTTTTGAGGAGGGCGGGGTTTGGGGAGGGGAGGCACTTCAATGCCATAGACTCCAATTGCCAAAGCAGCCATTTTCTCCAGGTGAACTCAACTCTATCAGCTGGAGATCACTTGTAATAGCAGGAGATCTCCAGCTAGTAAATGGAGGTTGGAAACCCTACCTGGAGATCAGTTGTAATAGCAGGAGGTCTCCATCCACCACCTGGAGGTTGGCAACCATAGCAGCTGTCCAGGCTACCACTCCTGTCTCCACCACCTTTTGCCACTGCCGGCTTCTGCCCAGGGCCAGCCATTCTGATTTCAGAAAGAGCTGAGCTGCAGCCAGCTAGCCACCTCTTGGTCAATTCAAAAGCAATTAGGAAGTAAGTGCAGCTTGCTATTCCTTAGCAACTGCACTGTGCTCTGCAACCAGAAAACAGGCCCATCTAGCCAGACATAAAGCATAAAGATGGTCAGAAATAAGAGGGAAAAGAGAAGAGGGAGGGCAACCAGGGAGACAGAAGTGAAGTTGAACTAGCAGGGCAGGCAAACATATGGGAAGGACAATGTGCCAGACAGAAGGAAGGAAAGTGTGTGTTTGGGGTAGGGTTGCCAACTCCGGGTTGGGAAATACCTGAAGATTTGGGGGGCGGAGTCTGAGGAGGGTGGAGTTTGGGGAGTGGAGGGACATTAATGCCATAGTCCAATGGCCAAAGCAGCCATTTTCTCCAAGGGAACTGATCTCTGTCGCCTGGAGATCAATTGTAATAGTGGGAAATCTCCAGCTAGTACCTGGATGTTGGCAACCTTAGTTGTGGGTCAGATAAAGAAGGGTGGTAAACTTGAATAGAACCAGCAGGAGGATAGAAGTGATGTACATGTGGGAGGGAGGAGTGTCACAGAGTTAGGACTCCTTCAGTGATTCCAAAGTTTAGGATCAACCCAGGTAATCGGAATTTGCATGCATAAGCAGAAGATCCAAACAGTGCCTCTCCAGAGTGGTAAAATATAATAATAAATTATTGGTAATTTGCTGGCATTTAGTGAAACCTCAAACCCAATCACTTTCTGCAGGGCCATACAGTTCTTAAAACCACTTCTGCCTTCAGCTGAATTCACCCATTCAGGCAGACAACTCCGATGGGACAAAATCAACAGAGGACTCTCTTGTCTACACCCCACACCTTTAGTGCTGCCAACTCGGTAGGGAAATTCCTGGACATATGGGGACAGCAGAGTTTGGGGAAGGGAAGGAGCTTAGGAGGGATGTGATGCCCTACAATCCATCCTTTAAAACTGCTCTCAAGGGGAATTGATCTCTGGTCTGGAGATTATCCATAATTCCAGGAGAGCGCCATGTCCCACCTGGAGGAGATTGGCAACCCTACATACTTTCAGTATGCATGCCTTCACATGTCAGCTGAATGCCTATCTTCTGCTGTCTCATTATGGATATATCATCCATAGAAAGACAGCCAATGATGACTGGTGACAGCAGCTTAATACATTCAGATTATCAAGAACTGACTACAATTATTATATTAGGAATGTAAGAACAGCCCTGTTTGATTAGACCCGAGGTCCATCTAGTCCAGCATCCTGTTCCATACGGTGGCTAACCAGTTGCACTGGAGGACCAACAAACAGAGCCTACAGGACAAGGCCAACTAGCACCAATATTCAGAGGTGCCTTTGAATATGGAAGATCCCTTTAATCGTCATGGCTAGTAGCTACTGATGGACCTCTCTCCCATTAATCTGTCTAACCCCACCCCCTTTTAAACCATCAATAATACTGGTAGTGGCCATCACTCTGTCCACTGGCAGTGAATGTAGTAATATGTAAACATTCAAAATATTGTGGAGAAAGACTTGTGGTTGAATGGTGTTTCTGGGATACTGAAACTATAAAGTCTATATCAAGAAGGATAAGTAATTCATTATCTGAATTATGCTGATATGGGTACAGATGTAAAGGAACACATCCTCTCACATAAATGCAGCATGGCTGAATTCTTTAATGTATATGAGTTGCTATTTTTGCTGTTGTCTGGCAACAGAAGTCATATTAGGCAATGTCATAAAACATGCTGGTGAAGTCCGTTCTGATTCCTGTTGCCATCAACATCAATCAAGATGTCTATCTAAACATTCAGATGACAAATATTAACAAAGACATTTAAGTCGGCATTCGCTACTTATAAAATGTGTGTGTGGGGGGGGGGGAGAGAATTAAGCAAATGTGCCATTTTCAAACCAATTTGTTGGGGAGAGCTCTGATGTACCATAAAACTTGGGTTTTCCAATAATAACCGTACAGTGGAAACAGCAGAACTCTCTTTGAAACATTCGTACCCACCCAAGAGGAGTTGTCCAGTTCAATTGAGTGGCATGGAGATTGCCTCTGCTGACCGGCAGGCAAGCCCGATCAGTTTCAGCTGGAAATAAGTGCCTCTGTATTTCCCAGAAATGAGCCTTAATGGAAGGCAAGCTACAGTCATTATGATGAAGTCATTAATGTTGCTGTTATACAACTGTTTGGAAAGCCGCTTGGAATCCAATGGGGTTAATGCAATGATATGCATGAGAAAGTTGGTATTTATTATTATGACACTACAGAAATGAAAGGAAAACCCTTGTGTAAACTATGAATGGCTGCGGCTGACAAAAGATGAATCACTGTGTTTAGCTTTTAAGAGATTATTCAAGTTCTTAGGCCTTGATAAAAACCATTCAAGAGATACAAAATGTGGAAGGGACTGCTATAAAATTAAAGTATAGGCCTCCTCTCCTTTAACTAAGTTGAGTGGAATTGTTGACCCTCTGCACCACTTTTGATTTAGAATGATTGCCTTTTAGGCCCAATGAATTCTTAGTGACTTCAGTC
Source organism: Euleptes europaea (assembly GCF_029931775.1). Lineage (NCBI taxonomy): Eukaryota > Metazoa > Chordata > Lepidosauria > Squamata > Sphaerodactylidae > Euleptes > Euleptes europaea. The sequence continues at coordinate 26,117,542 of NC_079318.1, forward strand.
ATGTCTACCCTCAGAGCCTACACTGGCTTCATTGTCATGCCTCCTCCTAAAAGAACTTTAGACCGCTAGTTATGCAAAGGGAGCTCGAGATCTCACAAAGTTGCTGACCCCAAGATTACTTCGAGAAACTGTGCCCAGGAAACTGCTGGCTTCTGGTTCTATGCGGACATAAAACAGACTTGCCAATCAAAGGGCTCTGGTACTGCATAAAGAGCTTTAACCAAATGACATTGGCTCCTCTCCAGCACATGCTGCATGAATAGGGAGGAAGGTGGGGAGGGGGCTTTTCCATGGCTGTCCACAGAATGCCTTGTGCTTGATCGTGATCTCCCTCTCATAATACTAGAACGCGGGGTCACCTGCTGAAGCAGGAGGGTGAAAGATTCAAAACAGATAAAAAGAAGTATTTCTTCACATAACACATAGATGAATTGTGGAACTCCCTTCCCCAGGATGTGGTGATGGCTGCCAACTTGGAAGGCTTTAAGGGGGAGTGGACATGGGGAGAGGGCTATTCATGGCTACTAGTAAAAATGGATACTAGTCATGATGCATACCTATTCACTCCAGGATCAGAGGAGCATGCGTATTATATTTGGTGCTTTGGAACACAGGCAGGATAATGCTGCTACAGTCGTCTTGTTTGTGGGCTTCCTAGAGGCACCTGGTTGGCCACTGTGTGAAGAGACTGCTGGACTTGTTGGACCTTGGGCTGATCCAGCATGGCTTTTATTATGTTCTTATAACTGCTCCTATCATACTGCCCTTGTACAAATCTTCCACTGAGTAATATGGGACACGGATTCAGTGGTTTGTATACCCCGATTTTCTCTACCTTTAAAGAGTCTCAAACCGGCTTACAATCACCTTCTCCCCACAACAGACACCTTGTGAGGTAGGTGGGGCTGAGATAGCTCTGAGAGAACTGTGACTAGCCCAAGGTCACCCAGCAGGCTTCATGTGGAGGAGTGGGGAATTGAACCCGGTTCATCAGATTAGAGTCCGCCACTCTTTGTTGGTAAAAAGAGATTCTTGACACAAAGCCCAAAGACAGTGGGGAACTGGGCTAAAGGCTGCTACTCTCTTCATTCATACTCTCTGCATTCATTTCTGCTTTCCTCAGCCTGTACATTTGTAAACAGCTTATTGCAAAAGGCATTATAAACCTCCAGCCTCCTAACAATTGCCTGGACCTTTTTATCACCGATGGAAGCATGGAATGCAATTCATTAACTGAGGTGGCAGCTAACAAGTTGTGTTTGTCCTCTGGACCTGTTCATAGCCTAGCAACGTCTAGCTTCCTGAGGTATGCTGTCAAAACCCACCCAAATTTCTGACAAAACTAATCACAGGACAGGAAATATATTTGAATGCACCTTGTACATGTTTTCCCAAAAAGGAAACAAGGGACCAGGATGATTCTTCACCTAACGAACATGTTCCAGGACCCTTCGGTCACAAGGGCACACCAAGCTCAAAGGTTCTTGGTCTCGAAGATGGTGTGGAAGAAAAACACGCTACAAAGTTACCTTGTCAGAATGAACACGTTGGCACTTCCAGTCTCTCCTGGGTTGATTGTCTAGTTCAGCGACATTCTAGACAGTAGGAAAGCGAGCATGTTAGGCCTTGTTCTTGCCTGAGATGTTGGTAAATACCCAGCTGTTAGAGCTGTACACAGCGCTTCCTGCCAGGAACTTTTTGCATGTATTCTGAAGGAAGTATAGGACTCTTTTGCTTCATGCGGTGGTTAAAGGTAACCCCCATGTTCAAAGGCAGTCTCTCTCTCTCTCTCTATCTCTCTATCTATCTGCATTTCCCTCAAGTATCTCAGAAGCCAAGGATCACAGCATTATAATATTATAGAGGCAATTAAATAAAACAATAAACATTCATAACAGATATAGAATATATTAAAACTATATTAAAAAACCAATCTAAAAACATCTTCCATTCCCCCTTTGCCAGACTCAGGCTGCCCCTAAAGCTCTTCAGAATAACTCTGTCTTGCCGCCTTGCCAGTAGCCAGGAGAGTAGAAGCCCACTCCCCAACCTCTTCTGAGAGACTCTTCCACAGATATTGTGCAGCCACTGAAGAGAAAAAAACAACGGTTCAAATAGTTGCAAAATATGCCTTAGACCAGGAGTTCTTCACCTATGATCCATGGATGCCCAGAAAGCCCATGAATGGGCTTCAGGGGTCCTTAACTGAGTTCAAAAAATGATTTCCCCCCTTCTATTTCCTTCCTGTTACTTTGTGACAATTGTCAATAAAGGAAACGAGACCAAACTGAACAAGCAACAGTGGCTAGATGGTGCTACGGATACTTCAAGTGGAGGCATCCCCTGTTATTGGGAATAAATAGGGTTGCCAGGTGCCTGTTAATGGTGGACAATTGCTCACCAATTAACAGGCCTGCCCACACACCCCTCAGGTTGCCAGCAGTGGAAATAGGCAAGCTAAAGTGGGTGACAATCCCCGCACATGTGTGAAATGGCACAATAACGTCTCTTCCAAGATAAACCTGGAAGCTACAGGGATGCTCTAGCACATCCCTCAAAAAAACTCTATGGAACCCATAGAGCTTTTTGGAGGAATGTGCTAGAGCATCCCAGTCAAACCTGGAAGTGACAGGGATGCTCTAGCATATTCATCCAAAACTTGATGGTTTCCATAGAGTTTTTTAGGGATGTGCTAGAGCGTCCCCATCACTTCCGGGTTTACCCCAGAAGGGACATTACTGCGCCCGCCGATGGCAAGGGGTGACTTGGCAAGCCTAGAAATAACCTACCCTCTTGGCCTCCAGTTACCAGTGAAGAAGTGAGGCCTCTGGTTAGGGAAATGAATTTGGAAAAAGCCCCTGGTCCTGATATGAATCCTGTTGAACTTTTCCATATTTGGAGTGGTTTGTTAGCCCAGTTTTCACAATAGTTAACCAAACAGGTAACATTCCTGATATCTGGAGAAAGGTTATAATTGTTCCAATCTATAGAAAGGGAAATAGAAAGGACTTGTCTACTTACAGACCAATTAGTCTTCTCTCTGCGACTGGGAAATTATATGCTTCATGGCTTCAACAAAAACATAAAGAATGGGTTTCGAGAAAGGGTTAATTGGTGCAGACCAGGCAGGTTTTATGGCCAGGAGTTCAACAATAGATCACTGTGTAGTTCTTTATCATCTAGCAAGGAAATACATTTCTTACCCAAGTGGTTGTTTATATGTTACCTTTATGAATCTTCAGGCGGCATTTGATTCAATCCCAAATAGATGACTGTGGGGAAAATTGGAAAAGCTAGCTATAGACCCTAAATTACTTTGGCTGATTTATCATTTATATGAATCTACTTCAGCCCAGGTGAGATGTACCGAGGAGAGTCACCTTTCAAGGCCTTCCCTGATACGTAAAGGGGTTAGATAAGAATGCTTATTGGCACCTATATTGTTTAATTTATATTTTTTTTGATATGGTGACCTCTTTAAATAAAGTTAATTCACATGCTCCTATGTTATAACACTCCCCAATGTCTGTTCTCCTGTATGTTGATGACACTGTTTTGTGTGCCAGAACACCTGTGGGGCTGTGACATTTAATAGTAAAAGCCTTTGCTGATTATTGCAGACAAGAGGGACTTACTGTTAATTATAATCAGTCAAAAATTCTGATTTTTTTCTAAGTCATGTCCCCCAAATTGGAGTACATGTTTTGGAGCAAGTAAATCAATTTTGTTATTTGGGTGTTTATTTCCAGTCAAATCTCTTATGGAAGGTCCAGCTTGAAAATGTGCAGGGGAAAGCTTGGATATACACTAAGGCTGTAATTCAATTATTTTTAGTAGAGGCGGGCAATATCTTCCCGCAGCACTTATGGTATTCATCTCTAAAGTAGTAATGCACATGCTATACAGAGCTCCAGTATGAATAGAGGTTTGCCAGGAATCACTAGATTATATCTTAATAAAATTCCTACGTAAAATCTCTGGGATTCCAGGTTGTGTAGCAGGAATGTCACTTAGGGTTGCCAACCTCCAGGTACTAGCTGGAGATCTGCTATTATAACAGATCTCCAGCCGGTAGAGATCTGTTCACCTGGAGAAAATGGCCGCTTTGGCAATTGGTTACTCTATGGCATTGAAGCCCCTCCCCAAACCCTGCCCTCCTCAGGCTCCGCCCCAAAAACCTCCGCTGGTGGCTAAGAGGGACCTGGCAACCCTAACTTCACTGCAGTTAGAACTGAAGTTCTCTCCTGGGAAGAATGAGCCTGGGCTGCTGCATTTTGCATGGGGTTGAAGGTGGTCTTTGATAAGACTGGTTATCTTCCTTCATTGAGGGAGGACTCTTATGTAAGTCCTTGGATACGACCGACTGAATCTAAGCTCCCCTTCTGGGGAATTCAGATCGAGGACCTGAGGACATTGGGGATGGAAACTGCTCAATTGTTGATTTTGAGCCGTTTGTATGAACTGGATTGCCTGAGCATCCATGACAGAGCATGGAGAGTTTTCTCTCCCCCCTCCTTTATTTAGGTTTATCATATCCAAGGACCTTTCCTGAATATTTAAAATATTTAACTGCTCCATGATATAGAAGAGTGTTTATGTTAGCCAGAAGGAGCCCCATGGCGCAGAGTGGTAAGCTGCAGTACTGCAATCTGCTCATGACCTGAGTTCGATCGCAACAGAAGTCAGTTTCAGGTCGGCTCAAGATTGACTCTGCTTCTATCCTTCCAAGGTTGGTAAAATGAGTACCCAACTTGCTGGGGGTAAAGCGTAGATGACTGGGGAAGGCAATGGCAAACCACCCTATTAACATAGTCTGCCTAGTAAAAGTCAGGATGTGATGTCACCCCATGGGTCAGTAATGACCCGGTGCTTGCACAGGAGACTACCTTTACCTTTTTATGTTAGCCAGATTAAATGCAATACCTTCTCAGGTAATGAATGGTGGCTATCAGACGTTTCCTTATTCAAACAGATTATGTTTGTGTCAGTCAGGGTGAGTTGATACATTGGAGCATTGTCTTTTGGAATGTGTGTTTCACTCGGATATAAGAGAATTATGGATTTTGCCGCTTCTTCGAGAGAGGGCAAATATACCTATTGGTGAGAAACAGAGAGTGCTTCTAGCAGGCATTGAACACAACGCCACATTGGCTATTGCAATTTTCCCTCCCGACGCTATAGCAAGATATAATAATATGAATAAAAAAATGAGTCCAAGTCTGGAGTTGGGTTATTTGGATTGTTTTTAACTTTATTAGTGTGATACCACTCAAGACCATTGGATCGAATGAGTAGTTTCATTTAAGTAAAGAGACTTCAAGTGCCTGTGAACTGATTAAGGCAGCATCTAAGTCAGAATGGTTCTGAGAGATTTTATTGCTTGGCAAGGAACTGTGCAAAAACATCACAGCTAAATACCAAATCACTAATCTTTAAGACCTCAGTCCTGGGAGTTGTCCATTACCTAATTAATTCAAATAATTGTACTGGATACATTTCAGCCAATGCAATGGAAGCCTAAAATTAAGATTTCTTCACCATCTTACAGGCATTCCAATGGGATCGATGATGTGTTCTTTTAAGATATGGCCCTAGCTTTCCACCATCACTGCTCTAAACATCTACCCACTCCTTTAATACAGCCGACTCCCCTGAAAACAAGAAGGCTAGAATTCTATTTGAAGGTGGTAGAAGACCCTATCATCTCACGGTGCCTGTCATTCTGGCTTCCCACCAGACTTTTTACAGAGTCATTCATTAGGGTTGCCAGGTCCGTCTTCACCATTGGCAGGAGGTTTTTAAGGTGGAGCTTGAGGAGGGTGGGGTTTGGGGAGGGGCTTCAATGCCATACAGCACCATTGCCAAAGCGGCCATTTTCTCCAGGTGAACTGGAGATCAGTTGTAACAGCAGATCTCCAACTAGTACCTGGAGATTGGCAAGCCTATCATTCATTACAGGTACAGGTCCCCTGTGCAAGCACAGGGTCATTCCTGACCCATGGGGTGACATCACATCCCGACGTTTTCTAGGCAGACTTTGTTTACGGGGTGGTTTGCCAGTGCCTTCCCCAGTCGTCTTCCCTTTACCCCCAGCAAGCTGGGTACTCATTTTACCGACCTCGGAAGGATGGAAGGCTGAGTCTACCTTGAGCCGGCTACCTGAAACCAACTTCCGTTGGGATCGAACTCAGGTAGTGAGCAGAGCTTGGACTGAAATACTGCGCCATGAGACTATTTTTCTATTCTTTTCTATCATTCATTGGGCTCTCCAAATCCCCCAATGCCTCTTGGAATTTCATAGGATCCATTAGCTTCTGAGGGTGTACTAATCTAACCAGTCCGCTGCCCTTGCAGTGGTATACCTCTGAATACCAGTTGCGTATTTATTTCTTATTTACTTATTTATCGCCCACTTTTCTCCAAAGTGACGTATGAGTCATGACACTATCTTCTCTTCCATTTTATCCTTACTACAACCTTGTGAGGTAGGTTAGGCTGAGAGTGTGGGGACTGGCCCAAGGTCACCCAGCAAGTTTCTCTAGCAGAGTGGGGATGTAAACCTGGGTCTCCCAAATCCTAGTCCAACGCTCTAACTGCTACACCACACTGGCTGTCAGTTGTGGGTGGAGAGACAACAACAGGGGCCGTGGCTCAGTGGCAGAGCATCTGCTTGGCATGCAGAAGGCCCCGGGTTCAATTCCCGGCATCTCCAGTTAAAGGGACTAGGCAAGCAGGTGAAGTGAAAGACCTCTGCCTGAGACCCTAGAGAGCCGCTGCTGGTCTGAGTAGACAATACTGACTTTGATAGACCAAGGGTCTGATTCAGTATAAGGCAGCTTCATGTGTTCAACAGGAGGAGAATTTGGACTGCAGGCCCTGCTTTATGGGCCACCTGGTTGGCCAACAGGATGCTGGACTAGATGGGTCCACTCCGACAGGGCTCTTCCCTTGCATTCTTCTTTTTATAAGTTCCTCATCCCTCAACTAAGAATGATATAGCTTATAACTCCAGACACAGCATCATATTGTGGTGGCTTCTGGCTGAACAGTACACAGTTAAAAGTAATCATTTTTCTTGTACTCCAGGCAGAGTACAGGACTGCTGGCAGTGTCCTATATAGGAGACGATAAAATTGAATCCTTTGCCTTCATTTTTGCACTAACCTACTTAGCCCAACTGTGGCTCATCGCGCTTGCTAACTCATCCTGCTCCTGTTGTCATGGCAGCACTGCTCCGTGGAGTGCAAGGCAAGTAGCTCATGGGCTGCTTCTGAGGCTGATTGAGAAACTCTCTCTCTCTCTCTCTCTCTCTCTCTCTCTCTCTCTCTCTCTCTCTCTCTGATGAGTCATGGGAGGTATGAGAAAACAAACCCGAGCGCTGATGAAAACGAGGCCATTTTGTCTGGAACGATAGCAGTAGCAAATTAATGGCTTGCTTGAGATATTTCTGCAAGAGGCTTTAATAATTGCTTTCTCTATTGTGCAGCTTCCCAACGGCACAAAGGAGGCCGTTCCTGGAAAATATTAACACGATGGCTTGGATCCAGAGAACAAAGAGGAGAGTGGCGTTCACCAACGGGACCCTTGCTGTCTCCCCCTACTTGCTGAAGCCAGACCTGAGCCCCCTGAAAATTAAGCTCCCTGAGAGTGAAGGGACATCCTTGCAAGAAACCCACAAGTAATCCAAAGAGGGAGCTACATTCTACCAGCTGTTCCATTGGTGCAAGAGACTGGAGGGGTGGATTCCCCTCCTTTCTGCAGCCCCATCTTTCATGGATTTTTGCTCATGCGGATCTCATGATCCCTGGCATAACCTTTTCAGGGGTGATCTGTGCTTTGTTTATGCATATATCTTGAATGTTTCCTCCACAGAGGTGTGGATTATAATAAAATGATAGATAGCGGGAATGTGCCTTGTGTAGAGAGTTGCCAGCTACTCTATTTCTTTCAGATCACAATCGGTTCCTAAAGTAGCCCTGAAGCAGTACCTTTGCAATGTTCAAATAAGTTCACATCTATCATCACGCTTACAGCCACCTTGGAAAATAGGTCAGCATTACCACTCAGAGAGCTTAGGCTATGAGAAAGCAGCTCCCAAAATGAACAGATATGAGAGGCAGCGCAGTGTAGTCATTAGAGCGTGGGAGGGCAGTGGAGATCTGAGTTCACCTCCTTAGTCAGCCAGGGAAGCTTGCAGCGTGACCTTGGGCAAAGTCACACACTCTCAGCCTCACTTATTCCCATGATGCCCCGAGTTCCCAGGAAGAGCTGATGTAATAGACAGATGTGAGGTTTGAACCAGGAGTATCCTGGTCTCTTGGGGCATAAATACATGTTACAGGTGACATGACTCAGGCCATGCGTCCCTGACCTGACTCTCAGTCACATATTCACACAAGGACTACCCTTTAAAAGCCCCTCTGTCCCTCTGCACAGCTCCAAACACAACAAGGGGGAAGGATGGGCTTCCAGCTAACTTCCCATGCCATTTTTTCCAGGGGAAACTGCTATGCAGGAGTCACTGTTTGCCACTTCCTTGAGTGCCACGTGTCCATCAGGTCATGTGGAGTCTGAGAAAGTGGCAAGCAGCCCCCTCGATGGCCATTTCTACTGGCAAAAATGGCAGAGGACAGCCTGAAGTGTCGTCTTCTTCCCCCTTGCAGTGTTTGGAGCCACACAGCGCAACAGAGAGGTTTAAAAAAGTTAGGCCCTGTGTGAACATGTTGTGACAGGCACCCATGACCCAACTCATATCTTTTGTAATGGGTTTTTTTGGCTCTTATTCTCTTAGCCACTGAGCTACCCCAACTTTTGAGTTATTTCTCTGAGGGCAAAAAATTGTCAATACCACTGGATTTTAAGGGATATGAGGTCAAAGAGATAGACACAGGCTGTGACTAGACTCTTTGGAAAGCTCTATGGAAATGTCCTCCTCTTCTTATAGTTGTGATTACATTAGCATCTAACTCCCCAAAACACTCTTAGGGAGGGAATTCAGTCATTGTTTGACAATTAACTAGAACAGAATGACAACTAAGATGTGACTGTTGTTCACAATGAAGCTTTGCACCTACTCTCTACATAGTCCAACCCATAATTGCCTTGTACAACATACTGCTAATAAATATCAGTTCTGCATTCATATAGCAGCACATGGAAAAAATCACTTGGTCCAGATTTATCTGTCTCCTCAGTGCTATTCTCCTTGGCCTTAGCCTTTCCCTGAAACAGAAATTTGAAAGGAAAATCCTGAAGTACTCCTGCTGCTTCCCTCAGATGACTAGATTCAGCCATTTCCCCAAGAGCTCCTTGAAGAGGCAGCGTAGGACAGTAATGTTAAAAGCAATGACAGAATCCCTATTCCATGTAGCACTGTGATAGCCAGGCCTAAAACAAGGTACTTAACAATAACCCATTGCCAACTACAAGTCAGAAGCTTGCAAAGAATCATAGGGGACAAACAATTGGAAATTCCCCACAATAGCATGAGATTGCTGAGCTCTGAGATCAGATGAACAGCTTCCTGTTCACCTAACCATGAATCTCAGCAGTCTAGCATTTTAATGACATTGCTGACTGCTGAGGTTCAGACTAGGCAAACAGGAAGCTGCATCTAACCCCAAACCTGAATGGTTCAATGCAAGAAAGAAGTATTTTCATTCTCCTCGTCCCGTCCCCCCCCCCACACACACACACACAAAATGCTGCATGGGAGAGGCACATCTCACACCCTCCAGCATTTCATAAACTTTTAGGAGCAGGAACAGTTCTATCCTGCCCCCCCCCTTAAACTAGGGTTGCCAGGTGCCCCCTGGTGGTGGGCAAACCCCCGGCAATTTACCCCTCTGCCCGCCGACCACCCGAGGGTTGGCAGGCAAATGTGCACATGTGCGTGCATACCATGTGCGTGCATACCGGTTTAGAACCGGAGGTTCCGCCTCGTAAGGGGCCTTTACCTCTTAGTTTGGGCTGCTTTACCACTCAAACTGAGAGGTATAAGGCCCCTTGCAAGGCGGCACTTCCGGTTCTAAACTGGAAGTGGCGCGTGTGTGTTGGCAACTGCGCACGCACACACTCTTTCTCGCAAAAGACTCCCGTCAGAGGAGAAGAAGGACCTGGCAACCCTACCTTAAACCAATGCTCAGTTCAATGCTTCCTGATAGGGATGCCAGCCTCCAGGTGGGACCTGGGCATCCTCTGGAATGATAGCTGATCTCCAGACTACGGAGATCAGTTCCCCTGGAGAAAATGGATGCTCTGGGGGGTGGACTCTATGACGTTGTACCCTACTGAGGTCCTCCCCAGCCTCCATCTCCAGTTCTCCAGGAGGTTGCCGACCTGGAGTTGGCAACCCTAGCCACAAAACCCCCACCAGTGGCTAGTGGAGACCTAGCAACCCTACTTCCTGAATAGCTCCATGGATGAGTGGGCAACATCACAGCAAATGAGGCCCAGTGTAAGTGAAAAGAGATTTATACGGGGCGAAAAAATTGTGACCTTACATTTGCACTCATGGGATCCGAACTGGATAAGTGACCAGGAAAGAGATCTTGGGGTTATGAAAAATTTTGACATGCTGTGTGAGAGAAGTGAAAAAGTCAAATTCTGTGCTATGGATTATTAGGACAGGGGTTGAAAATAAAATGGCCTGTATTGTAATATTCCCGTATAGATCTATGGTGTGGCTCCATCTGGCCACTGGGAGAGGTGGGAGATGCTTCTTTTTAAATGTACAAAGTAGTACTTTTCTGCATACTCGGGGAATCCTCTGAGTAGACAGAAATGTCCACCTGTCTGTTTCCCAACCCTCTTATAATAATGTGTATCGCCCCAGCAGATAACATGTGGGTTAGGAGCTCTTTACAAAGTCATGGTTGCTATGAGAACCAGCTCGAGACCAAGGAAACCTGGGGATGCAGTGGGTCAAATGACTTGGAAACCTGCCCCTGAACATACATCCTAATCTCTACCTCAGCTTCCCAGGGGCTATTCTCAGTGGCTATTTCTCAACTACTCTCACATTCTATGTCTCCTCGGACATACTCAGTTCTCATTTGGACATTTTAGGGGTATTGTAGCTTTTTCTTTTGATTACTGTACAAAGGCATGTTTTTCTGCATACCTGGAGAATCCCCTATGTAGAATCCCTTCCTTGTCTTGGGATAGGAAGGTCTGGTTTTGTTGCTTTTGTGACTGCCACAGGGACCAGTCGGCCACCTTACTATTAGATACAGCAAAGCCTGCAAGAAATCATTGGCGGCGGAATATATGATTGGGAATCCCCCCCAGCCCACATTTCTTCCTCTGCTAGGTTACATAGACCTCATGAGACCAGGCTCTAAATCTCTGACACATCACTTGAACTTCCTCCTGTGATTACATCATTGTGCATTAGCTGAACAAAAGGATAATTCATAACCGTGATATAAAGAGGTAAAAAAAAAGTAAGCAGTATTTCGGTAGGAATGTTGGGCACTCTCTAAATGAAGGGTGGGGACTTAAATTTTTAGCTTTCCTTTTAAATTGCATTTTTAAAAAGTGTTACGGCAGTTTCCTGATAAAGATCTGCATGTCTCAACCACTGCCTCCAGTCTTTACAAATGGTAGCTGTTACAGCCAGATAGGGCCAGCAATTTGAAACACGAGGTAGGGACCCAGTTTAACAAAAAATGCAGCACTTGTACAGACAAAGGCAGATAAGGATGCAAGATTTGCAGAAAGAAATGTACAAGAACAGATAGCAGTTCCTGCATTTGGAAATTTGGCCATTTTTCCAAATACAAATATTTATGGGGAAATAGTAGTAGTAGTAGTAGTAGTAGTAGTAGTAGTAGAAGAAGAAGAAGAAGAAGAAGAAGAGGAAGAGGAGGAGGAGGAGGAGGAGGAGGAGGAGGAGGAGGAGGAGAAGGAGGAGTTGGTTTTTATATACTGGTTTTGGCCATTTTTCCAAATACATATATTTATGGGAAAATAGTAGTAGTAGTAGAAGAAGAAGAAGAGGAGGAGGAGGAGGAGGAGTTGGTTTTTATACCCTGGTTTTCTTTACCTTTTTAAGGAGTCTCAAAATGACTTACAATCACCTTTCCTAACACATTATACAAGGTAGCTTCAGGGGAAATGTAATTTGCATAGTGTTCATGATCTGCCCCCAAATGGGTGCGTTAAATTTCCTATGTCCCAGATCTCATGAGCGCATCAAGCAGTGCTGAGAACACTCTCAACCCCTGGATTAGCCCAAGGGATATTTGCCAAGTTGTTGTTCAGGAACTTCCTTCATTCTCTACACAGATAGCTTTCAACTAGCTTCTGGCGTTCCCTAAGTGATCCCTCCTGCCCTATGTTTTAATTGTTGTTTTGTTTTTGTATGTGTATTTTTAATACTTTATTAAAACAAACCAAATAAAAACAAGGGTCTAAAACACAAATTACTAAATACATCAACCTCAAAATATACAAGAATAAACTAACTGCACATTCTAGACAAAAATAAATCCATTTTTTCAAACTTTTTGGACTTTTGCCCACGTAATAGACAGGTTAATTTACCCAGACGAATGTACTCTTGTCAGTTTTTCCAGCCACTCTTCCTTCTTCAGGATTATTTTTTTCCCAATTTTGGGCAAGTGTTAACCTTGCCAATGTTACTGGATTAAGCAGAAATTCATGGACTGCTTTTGGAAGGAAGTCCATGCAACTCAACAAGAAAACCTTAGGGGATGATGGTAACTCTTTCCTTGTACCTTGAGAGATCACTGTAGCATTCATATTCCTGTATTCTACCACTCTGCTGCATTCCCACCATAAATGTATGCAATATGCATTAGTAGCTCCACTTATCCAGCACTCCCCTTTATCCCCCTGATATATTTTTTTTTGCCAATTTAGAGGGTGACAGGGGCCACTGGTATAGCATTTTTATTACATTTCTTTTGGCAGAGATGTTTACAGGGAATGCTAAACCACTTCTTTACACAAATGCGCAAACCCCTGGTTTTACTGGGGCTTTTAGATCTTTTTGTCCAGAGCTTTGCGAATGTTTTCTGCCGTTTGCTATCATCCTCCAATAGATAATTATAAATCTTCGAGCGTATATTGTCCTGCAGTTTTAAGCTGTGCCATTTTAGCTGCTTTCTGTTTCATTTATATTGTCGATGCTGCGGTTTCTTTTTGTACTAACATTGTGAGCTGCCTGAGGTCTTGAGTGAGTGGAATCTGCTTGGAAATCTGCTTGCTTAAGTACAACCTCACATTGACACTACAATCTGTCTAATCACTACAGCCACACACACATGAAGCAACACATGACTGAAGTGAAATCCCTTAACTCACATGAGCACAGCAAGTTGTTTCGAATAACAACTTGCTAGGGCTGGCCTACTATACATCACCATCCTTAACTTGCCCTCCCACGGGCTACTGCAACATTCTTTGTAAGTAAGGCAACAAGCGTCCTGTGGAGGTGTGAGAATCTCTGCCTACCTTTACAGGAACAATGGCTTCTCGTGTGTTTCCAACCTAGTATTTATAACTACGATTCCTCAATGGTCAGTATAAGCAGAAGAGATGTTTTAATGGCCTGATTCGACAACTAGAAACAGAATGTCGGCGATGGTGTTTTTGGTTTTTTGCTAGTGATAACTTCCAGCCCAAGTGTCAAGTTGTTGTTCCATGCCTAAGGATGCTGTTCCACTGGAAGTGTGGACTACATTGATAGACTCACCTGAGACTCTGTAATGTAACTTCAGACCTAAAAATCTAAGTGCTGTCTCTCTATTCTATCCTGAATATACATTTTATTTATAAGCAACCTACATATCGTTCAGACATCACTCTTTGCATGGCCCGTATGAGTGATGTTCAGTAAAACCGGAGGAAGGAACGTATATTTAATCAATTTAGACAACAACATTCAAATTCCATAAGTTAACACAACTGGTTTATGATTGGACTGAAACTCCACCTTATCTTTTGAGTATGTGTGTGTTAAGTGCCATAAAGTCACTTCCAACTCATAGCGACCCTATGAATCAATGTCCTCCAAAATGTCCTATCTTTGACAGCCTTGTTCAGATCTTGCAAATTGAGGGCTGTGGCTTCCTTTATTGAGTCAATCCATCTCTTGTTGGGTCTTCCTCTTTTCCTGCTGCTCTCAGCTTTTCCTAGCATTACTGTCTTTTCCAGTGACTCTTGTCTTCTCATAATGTGACCAAAATATGATAGCCTCAGTTTAGTCATTTTAGCTTCTAGGGTCAGTTCAGGCCTGATTTGATCTATAACCCACTGATTTGTTTTTTTGGCAGTCCAGGGTATCCGCAACACTCTCCTCCACCACCACATTTCAGAGGAATCGACTTTCTTCCTATCAGCTTTCTTCCATGTCCAGCTTTCACACCATACATAGCAATAGGGAATACGATGACATGAACTAACTTAAACTTGTGACCAGTGGCCAGTGACACATCCTTACACTTCAGAATCTTCTCTAGCTCCTTCATGGCTGCCCTTCCCAGTCTCAATCTTCTGATTTCTTGGCTGCAGTCTCCCTTTTGGTTGATGATGGAGCCAAGGAATAGAAAGTCTTCAACAATTTCAATTTCCTCATTGTCAACCTTAAAGTTGTGTAATTCTCCGGTAGTCATTACTTTTGTCTTCTTGATTTATTACTTTTGTCTCTTGAGTATACTGAATATTAACTTCATCAGTGTCCAGAATAATACTGCTTTCTTGTGAGTTGTCCTGCAGCGTTAAACAGAAAGCCCTATGCACATCACAGATGGGCCTGAATCTGTACCACTCTTTACAACCCAGATTCTGTTGCTGTTGGCAGGGATGGCACTAGCTGTGGTTTACATAAACAAAGTACATGACTAATTATACAGAAATGAGGATGACAGATAAGAATCTGCCACACACCTGCTCTGGCACATAGGTGCCTTTCGATGAGAGATGCTGTACATTCCCTGCTCTGTGGGCAGATCGTCCCATCTGCTGGTGTTTGTGACTTGGTCAGACATTTTTCATTTGTTGTACAGTATTGCAGATTCCATTTGTCCCTCCTAGATGTTCTACCAATCTTTGACCGCAGCACCTGACCAGGTGCTCTATTGTTAGCCTACAGGGAAACATTGCCAAGATTTTGCCAGAAAACCAAAGCACGTGTAACCTGATAGGTATAAATGCTAAAACAGTATTGTAATTAAAGGAAAGTGCTACAAGGGTATCTGCCTTACAAGTAGTTATGAACTGATTGGTGCTTTTAGACAACTACAAGCATTTTTGTTGGTGTTGTTAATGCTATTCCCTGTTCTCATTCAGTGATAATTGTGTAATATGTAATCCATATGTAATTAATTCCTTCTTCTGAAACTGGCATCTTGGGAAATGTCACTCATCCCTCCCCTTTTAATTAGTGCACCCTTTGCTACGGCTGCTACTATAAGAATTTCGACCAGCTATTTCTCATTATGTAAAGAGTTTCCTCACATTGGTGGTGGTGGTGATGCTGCTCCATCAAACTCTCCTTAACCAGAGTTTCCATCATCCTCAGTTGATGGGGGAACTTTGGTTCCCGTCGTTTCCCCATTAAAAACTTGCATGCCATTGTTGCTGTGGGTGGATGACGGGAGAATGCAAACAGATGGAGGTGGCTTTTGCGGAGCAGATTAAGAGTCTGGGGTTGCTCGTGGGCCCAGTCTCGTTTAAAAAGCAGGTTGGTATAGTGGCCAGAAGTGCCTTCTATCACCTGCATCTGGCCTGCCAACTCTCTCCTTTCTTAGCCAATCTGGCCATGTTGAGCCATGCTTTTGTAACCTCATGGTTGGATGACTGGTAATACCCTCCACGTTGGGCTGCCCTGGAAGACAACTTGGATACTGCAGTTGGTTCAGAATGCAGCAGCCTGATTACTGACGGGGGCTAGCCCCTGGGAACATATCTTGCTATCATAAAACAACCACCATGGCTGTCAGTTTGTTTCTGAGCTGAAGTCAAGGTTCTGATTAGGATCTTTAAAGCCCTTCATGGCTAGGGTTGCCAATCTCCAGGTACTAACTGGAGATCTCCTGCTATTACAACTGATCCCCAGGCGACAGAGATCAGTTCACCTGGAGAAAATGGCCACTTTAGCAATTGGACCTATGGCATTGAAGTCCCTCCCCTCCCTAAACCCCGCCCTCCTCAGGCTCCACCCCAAAAACCTCCCACCAGTTGCAAAGGGAGACCTGGCAACCCTATTCATGGCCTAGGATTCACATATCTAAAGAACAGTCTCTTCCCATATATCCCTGTGCGCCAACCATGGTATCTGTTCCCCCACTTAGGGTGGCCCACCTGGCTACAGCCAGAGCCTGTGCTTTTTCCTTACTGAGGAGGTGAGGGGGTGTTGTCTCTAAAGGTGTTTGGGAGGCACTGCAAGGTTGTTTTATTTGTTAGGGCTTTTAATGGGATTTATGCTGGCAGGGATTTTTAGGGGGTAAAGGGGGGTTGTTTGGGGAGGGGTTTGTGTATGCTTTAAATTTGAGTTCGTAGCCACCTTGAGTCATAGGGAAATGCAGGTTATAAATATATATATTTTAATAAAATATTAAATTGTCAAGGGGTTTGTGAATTTCCAATCATTCTGTGCATAGATACTATAAGGACACCAGTTGCAGAAGTAAAGACATGAAAGAAGTGATTAATAAAACTGTGCCTTCACACCATCACTGCTGTACACAGCTACGAATAATTTTGAACAGAATCGACCAGTTTTCCTCCCTTCAGCTCTGCATTCCAGTATAGTTTCAAGATATGTACATTCAATATTCTGATAGCTAGCTAAGCTAGATACTTTAGAGCAGGGGCGGAGAATCTTTTTTCCGCCAAGGGCCATTTGGATATTCAGAACATCATTTGCAGGCCATACAAAATTATCAACTTAAAAATTAGTTTCTTGGGCGGTCCTAGCAGCTCCAAAGCTAACAACTCTTCTGCAAGGGGGGAAAATGTTGCTTTTCTCGGCAAAACAAACTCACATCTACCTTGAATAGAGGCTATTCCTGTCTGCGGGAGGGGGCGGGTCACCAGTCTTAGATCCTTCTGAGCTAGAGATCTGCCGGGACCCACGAAGGGCCAGACCAAATGATTTCGCAGGGCTTAAGCGGCCCCTGGGCCTGACATTCCCCACCCCTGCTTTAGAGGTTGGTTTGTTCTACTAGAGTAGATGGAATTGGTAAAGGATTGTCTTCCGGTAAGGCATTGCATTTAAAATGACTTGCTGTATTCTCATAGCAGGAGAAGTGGGGAGGACAAACAGAGAGAATGTGACTGTCCTTCCTGGAAGATTGAAGTAATTGATGCCACACTGAGCTGAATTCTGAAAGCCACAGCGTACCTTGGGCCTGCAGAGAGCAAATGACGGAATATAGCCAAGTACAATTCCCAAGTGCAGGATGTCTAAACGAAGCACGGTTTCTCCGTTCTCTACCACAGGCTCCCCTCCTCTCTGAAAGACGCCTTGTACATTTTAATAAAATGGGAGATGGGATCTGGTGGTGAGTCAAAAGATTTGTTAAAACAGCATGCTGGATGGATACATGTTGGCACAAGCCAATTGCTAGAATGGCTTCAGGAGAAGGAGAAACTCAGGAAGCAGCAGCAGTAGCCGTCTGAGATGAGCAAGTTTTCTTCAACATCCTTCCAGAACGTCAGTCAAATGAGTCACCTGCTTTTGAATTAAACCAAGGAAAATGTACATTATCTAAAGATCATGCCTTTGTAGTGGACTTGGATTTAAGATACTTTGGATTTCACAAACTCTTATTCTTCTTATGTTTTGTACTGTCTCTGTTTTTGCATTGACCCAAGATCAGGCTCAGTCTTGCACAATTTCCAGAACCTTGATCATGGTTCACTTACTGATTTGGGGAAACGTCAAATATATTATTTTAATGTAATTTACTGAGCATAGGTGTGTTGATTTGCTTTGGGGCTAAAAGTGGTATATCTGTAGTCAAGGTACAGCATCAGTAGAAGGCATCTTCCTCACGGTCTCTTAACCACAGAACCTGGAATAAGAATAAGAGAGTTCCGTGGAAGATTATCAGCATGAGGGCTGAGTGTCGTATAACGATTACTGCTGGGCTAGAATTTGGGAGACCAGAGTTCAAACCCCCATTCCACCATGTAGCTTACTGGGTAATTTTGGACCCGCTCCCCTCCCCCCCAACCTATCTCACAATGTTGTGATGAGGATAAAATGAGTAAAGGAGAACCATTTACCGTATTTTTCACTCCATAGGACGCACCGTTCCATAAGACGCACCTAGTTTTTAAAATCTTGTTTTCCTCCTCTAAAAACTTGTCTTATGGAGTGAATGCCAGCTGGGCGCATGTGCGTCGGGACGGCGCGAGCTGGCATATCCTGCCCCGACAGCCAGCTGGGAGGCGGGCGGGGCTGCACAGAGCTGGCTGGGCGCGTGCGCGTTGCGCTGGAACGACGAGCCGGCCAGCTGGCCGTCGAGGCGGGGAAAGCCGGCTCGCGCTGGAACAACACAAGACGGCTCTGTGCGCCCCGCCCGCCTCCCAGCTGGGAGGCGGGCGGGGCACACAGAGCCGGCTGGGTGTGCTGGAATGACGTGAGCCAGCTTTCCCCACCCCGATGGCCAGCTGGGAGGCGGGTGGGGCACACAGAGCCGGCTGGGCGCACTGGAACGGGGCGCACAGAGCCAGCTCGCGTCATTCCAACGCACCCAGCCGGCTCTGTGCGCACATTCGCTCCATAAGGCGCACAGACATTTCCCATCACTTTTGAGGAGGAAAAAAGTGCATCTTATGGAGCAAAAAATATGGTACATTGTTTTGGGATCCTTGGAAGAAGGTTAAAATAAAAATGTACTAGATCTATACAAAGATTATCACAGACTCTTCAGTAAGAAGATAGTAATGGAGGCTAACCTTCTTTACTTACCCTCCATCTTCTATGAAAGCTATTCCTATTTTTAACAAATTACTGTCTTGAAACAATGAGAGTAAAAGTTCAGATTTTTTTCCCAAGGTTAACTCATTTCACTGTGAGGTGGGCAAGAGCCATTGCCACAGGCCTGCTGGCCAAGCCTCAGATGGTGTGGGCATGAGTAGCAGCAGAAGTCTTAATTTCTCTACTTCTTCAGGTGAATGGAGCTGTGGTTGGTCGGGGCCCCTCCTAGCATGGGGCCCAGAGCAGCTGCCCATGTCGCACATTGGCTAAGACCGCCCCTGACTGCAGCAGGACTAGGTGGACATAGCCCATTTAGTCTGGATCCAGCCCATTAATTCAGGGACCAAGGTCCTGGGATAAGTTCACTTTGTCCAAGACCACCAATTTATTGCACACAACAGTCGGAGCTGGAGTTGGAATTGGAGTTCAGTTAGGGCAACCCAGATCATCTTTAGGGAATTAATGCATGTAATCTTAATTCTTGTCTCCAATAGTTTTCATCTTTTAAAAAACCCTCTTTGACTCTGCTGATCTTGCTTACAATGACAAATTGGAACAGGTCAGGATGTTGCTGCTGCTTTTGTCCACGGATGCATAATAACGAGAGCTGACACCAGAGCTGGGATAATCAAAAGGGCCAACTTTATTTTTATTGTTCAAGAGGGATCTGCAGCGCACACAACCAAAACATCCCCAATAACTGACTGCAGTGCGGGCCATTGTGGGGTTGCTGAAGAGTCAGGCCTCCCCTTGTTTTTTGCATCCCCGTTCTTAGGGCGAAACCCACCCTGGCTCTGAGCTCTGAGCCGTCATGTGTGGTACGGCTCCTGCTCTTCCTTGCCAAGCCTTTTTAGTGCTCGAGGGAGGTGTGCCGCGTCCAATCCACCCTAGCCGTGAGGTCTATAGGTAAAGGATAGCGGCACCCCTCAAGGAGTTCCTGTCCCAGGTCCCTGCCAGGCACCGAGGCCCCCGTCCTGGTTTGAGGGTTACTCCTTCATCTTCCCAAGCGATGCCTCAGGGTACTCACCGGAGTTGTACCATAATCATGAAACCACCTTTTCCCGCACTGCTCCCGCCACAGGGGGCAGATCAGCTTAATGCTTGGTCCGCCCCATGGCCCCACTTGCCCTTAAAGGCCGCCATGAGGCCATGCTGCAGAACCCCCAAGAAGATGTCATAGCCGACATCTGAAAGGTGGACATCATCAAGCCTGTACAGGTGTGGAAAGCAATGCTTGATTTCCGGATGAGCAATATGCAAATCACCCATGGAAACTACCCCATGCCGTATTTCGCCATTCACTTTCGCCCGTGCCCTTTCCAAACACCCTGGGTTCAAAGCACCCTTCCAGACCCACCACTGGAGCATGTCCGACCAAACCAACCGTACGCCTGGCACCAGTGTCCTCAGGTGTTCAAAATCTGTCAGGCCTTGCCAAACAATGGACTTCCCAGCCCGTTTTCCTATGTCATTCTCGCCCAAGTGGACGACGATTACATGAGGTGGGGGAGACGCCATCAGGTGGTCGTGGAGGGTTGGCAACAACTGTTCCCACCGTATGCCCCTTCTGCCCAGCCATGTAATCAGCATCATCTCGCTTATACCCAACTGCGAGCCAAGGCCTCCAGTGGCTGCCCTGCGGCTAGCCCAAAAGACAATGCTGTGGCCACAGATGAGAACCTGCCTCCTCCGGTGAAACCCACCTGAAAAAACAAAATGTCAGTGTGTTGCTGCGGAGGATCCCTGCCCCATCCCCATTCCTTGCAGCTGTGCCTCCAATATCATGGGCCTGACATAAGACCTAAAGGCTGAGGAACGCCACCTGCCAACCGACTTTACCATCTCGTCACCCTGTCCTAAGGTGGCTGCTGTAGAGGCTGCCCCAATATGAAATGAGTGCGTGCCAAAAAGGTGAGGGGGGGGGGTCCCAGACTAGCTAACACTTTCTTCACCACCGCCCAGAACTGGTACCTGGTAAGCGGCCTGCCATCGGAGTGTTGGAATAAAGGCCCAACCCCCTGGCCCTGCAACGTAACATAGCCCTGCAAGGCCTGCACGGGGCCAATGGCAACTGCTGCACATGGGTACAGCTGAAATACCTCCCCTCTCCCCCTCTGATCTGTCTTAGATGACTGCAACCTGCCAATCCCGTGGCCATGATGGTAACATCTTGCATTTGCAATGCTCTGCCCGATTGGTCCCCTTTTGACCGCACCAGCAATTCGCCGATCCGCAAGGCCCCAAAGAAGGCCAACAGGGCTCTCATTCTTGTGACCGCAGCCAAAATTCGCCCCGCCCCTTACTTCTTCGAAGGTGGGCTGGGGCGGTCTTAATAGAGCACCATTTTTAAGAGAGCACCTCTGAGCTATCTAGTCATGATGTAACTCAACACCATCCAAACAACATGTTGTAAACACTTGGGCATTTCTATAACTTGATCAACTCAGTACCTGTTAATCAAAGAATCCAGACAGGTGGAGAAAAATTGCCCAAAACATGTAATGCAGGAGCCAAGGGATTTCCCCCGCTGCATGTAAGCTTCCTGGTCTAAATTTGGACTCTGATCAACATTGCTGCACCTTGGAACTCAGAAAATGCTTTCTTTTGCCCTTCAGCTACATTGCAAAAGAAGCCAGTGGTACAGGTTTGGACTGAGCAACGAATACAAACATCTCTGAATAACCCCAAAGGAAGGATTATAGCTGTCTGCCTGTCACATAATTTAACCTCCTTTCTGAATGATGTTGTCTGTAAAAGACAGTTGAAGGAACCAAAAATATTTTACATAGTATACCGTAAGTGTTTCCCACAACTTAAAAAAAAAAAAGAAATCTTCTTCATCGGGACATGAAAACCCTGCCATGTATAGTTAAGGCCAATCCCATTTTAATACATACACATCCTCTGCTTCTGTCCCTCTTCTCCATAGCATCCCTATGCTATTCTCCATAGCATCTAGGGTTGCCAACCTCCAGGTACTAGCTGGAGATCTCCTGCTATTACAACTGATCTCCAGCCAATAGAGATCAGTTCCCCTGGAGAAAATGGCCGCTTTGGCAATTGGACTCTATAGCATTGAAGTCCCTCCCCTCCCCAAACCCTGCCCTCCTCAGGCTCTGCCCCAAAAACCTCCCACCGGTGGCAAAGAGGGACCTGGCAACCCTAATAGCATCCCTTCTGTCCCTCTTCTCCATAGCATCCCCACAGCTCAATTTAAGATAGGCTATCAAGCTGTCCTGAGTGCAGATCAAAATCATTATCTGGGTTAGGGAGTGCAGGCAAAACATTCCAGCCAGAAAATTTAGGCTGTATACAGACACATAGAACCAGAGCACCGAAGCTTCAGTGGACCGGCATCTGATCTATTCCATTTTCGTCAGACTTAGGAACTTCTCTGCAGCATTAAACACAGAACCAGGCTGCTAGGCACCATGCTGCTTTGCTGGGGGCTTGGGACATCATGTTTCCTCCTCTTCCCAGAGCAGCTTTTCTGTTTTGTTTTGAAGATCGATTGGTTTGAGTTTTTTTATAACAAAATTGGAGAACTGCACAAATATTTAAGAAGGCAAGCTTGCTAGGGGTAACTCTCCCCCCCCCCTCCCGCTGCCCCTGGCCAGCTAGCTTAACCAGGGTTGTGTGCAAAGGCTGAAAGATTCCATGTTCTTCTTCTGGTACTGGAGAAAGGCAGAGGAACCTCATTTTCCTTCTCCCCTTTGCCTGCAGCTGAAAGGCAGTAAGCAGCAACCCATTTGCTTCCCTTTAGTTTAACAACTACCAGGCAGAATGAGGATTTGAGGGTGTGCATTTTCCTTATGCTACAGTGTTCCATGGCTGCCTGACAAAGAGTAATGACTGCTTGTATGGATGCTGGGGGGAAAGTCATATTTTTCTGTTTACTATATGATTGCCTGGAGATTTGGGGGGTGGAGCCTGAGGAGGGTGGGGTTTAGAGAGGGGAGGGACTTCAATGCCATAGAGTCCAATTGCCAAAGGGACCATTTTCTCCAGAACTGATCGCTGTCACCTGGAGAGCAGTTGTAATAGCGGGAGATCTCCAGCCACCACCTGGAGGTTATTCGAAAGCTGACACAGATAAATTCAAGAATCAAGGTTGCAAAAGGCACGCATTACATTATACACAACCACAATAACACCAACAACAGCAACACTCAGTGCTCATACATTGATACTTTCTTGTAAATCACAATGGTCAGTCCCTTAAGCTAATAAATATTTGTTTTCCCAACAGATGTGGGTAAGTATTCTTCTCCAGCAACGGGAAGATCCAAGGTTGAAGAGGAAGACGAGGATCGAAGAGGAAGACTGACCGTTTCAAACTTTCTTCAGTTCCCCTTTGTGGACCTATGTTCCATGTGGCTTATTGCATACAAACAAGTCTTTCCACAACCGTCTTTCACAGGTTCCTGCCCGGATTCAAGAACGTATCAATGTATGAGCACTGAGTGTTGCTGTTATTGTGGTTGTGTATAATATAATGTGTGTCTTTTGCAACCTTGATTTTTGAATTTATCTGTGTCAGCTTTTGAGTAACTGCTTGTATACACAGAGGTGTTGATTTTGTATTATCACCTGGAGGTTGGCAACCTTAGATTGTACCCAATCTTACCCCCTCGGATGGTCATCTGTTTGACACCTAAGGTGGCTCCCACTCAGTGACGATTCAGTAACAAATCTTATTGGGAACTGCTCCATTGCTTAAACATCTGGTGAAGAAGTCTCTCCTTCATGATCCCTCCCCCCACTCTTTTACCTTTAGCAGTAGTGATTCCAAAAGGTGTGTTCCCTGGGGTCACAGGCTGTGCCAGTTGCTTATGCAGTGAGTGGCAAGGAGTTTGGAGGGCAGGACAGGAAAAAGATGGCATAACCTTGGATCAGAAATAGAATCAGTACACAGTAAGAAGAAGAAGAAGAAGAAGAAGAGTTGGTTTTTATATGCTGACTTTCTCTACCACTTGAGACTCATTCCAGCTTACAATCACCTTCCCTTCCCCTCCCCACAACAGACACTTTGTGAGATAGGTGGGGCTGAGATAATTGTGACTAGCCCAAGGTCACCCAGCTGGCTTCATGTGTGTAGGAGCGGGGAAACAAATCCAGTTCACCAGATTAGCCTCTGCCGCTCATGTGCATGTGCATATCACACCTAATCCCATCAAGCCTGCTATTCACATTTACATACTGTTCCTCTACTTAAAGACCGATGGATTCACATTCTAGCTGTATCTGAAGAAGTGAGCTGTGGCTCACGAAAGCTCATACCCTACCAGAAAATATTTTTGTTAGTCTTTAAGGTGCTACTGGACTCTTGCCCTTTTTGACTTAAGTGGTAGAGAAAGTCGGCATATAAAAACCTCCTCCTCCTCCTCCTCCTCCTCTTCTTCTTCTTCTTCTTCTTCTTCTTCTCAGCCCCATCGCAGTATATTAGCTGCTGTAACTGGACTCGGCACTATTAATGACTGGCAGCCTGCTCCTGGAGGGGAGGGGGCCTGTATCTTCCTTGAAAGAGGATTTAAGGCCTCGTTTCACCTTCAGCCTTTGCTGGAACAACATCCATGATGCCCGGCTCCAGCTGTAGTAACTTGACTCCTGGATCTCAGCCTCAAGCAGGACAAGATGTTTGTTTTGTTCAAAGGTGGGGGGGGGGGAAGTGAAGCTGTAGAAAATGATGAGACATCGGATGTCACATAATAAGTTCAAAGCAGTTTGCATGTTAACAACAATCCCCATAGCTAACTGGGATTGTTGTGTACAGCACATATACCTGTTGCTAATTATGCTGTATGATTTTTTTATATTAATCCGAAAGAAAGGGGAGGGAGCTGTTATTGTAGATGCAGAGGATGTTTCCTGAGGGTATATGGCATGACAGTGGGAAAATTCACTGCTGAGCCAAGCAATTCTCTCTGCCCCTCCCTCCTCCACTATCTAATGATCTTCTGGCACAGATTTCCCATGTCAGGGAGTCTAAAATGACATGTCAGTATGAAAATCTCTCCCTTCTCGATGCCAGTTTTTAAGAACCCAAACAAGAGGAGGATTCTGGTTTGTACAAAAGATGTGTTGAAAAATCCGTCATAATTACTATTAAAGCTGCATTTTTTATGTGCACTAATTTGGGAGTAAGTCTCATTGAATCCAATGGGGTATATCCAGCGTCTGGCTGGATGGCTATACCCGGCTGGTGCAACAGACCATCCTGTGCCACCAGGTGAGCGAGTGCACCACCGGTTGGATGCCTGCCTGCTTGCCTGTATGGGGGGTCATCTGGGGCAGCTGCCTGCTTGGGGCTTGGTCGGCTAATTTTTAAGTTGATAATTTTGTATGGCCTGTGAATGATGTTATAAATATCCAAATGGCCTTTGGCGGAAAAACGGTTCCCCACCCCTGCTCTATATCTTCCCCAACACACTACAAATGTAAAGAACAGATAGCTCAAATTAACATCTATCACTATTAATTATAATATTGATACCCAAAGCATGAAGAAGAGACTGAGATAAACAACCATGTTTGGTGAATGAAAAGAAGTGTACTTATGTTTGCAAGGGAGTAGGAAATGGAAGACGTCATTCTGCCTTCACATTAAATCACTTGGAAAACTTCCATCATGAAAACACCCATATAAAAGGGTTGTGAAGCAAATCCTTCCTTAGCCATTCCTTCAGGCTCTCTGGCTGGTTGGTTGCTTATATTGAGTAAGGGACCCGACCCAAACCTGGCTGCAATAGTCACCCCCTCCTCCTTCCATGATGTCACAGCTCAGGAACTGACACCAGGAAAGATGCTGAAAACTGCCTTGGGAAATTGGCTTTCCAAAACTATAACACACAGCCAATATTCACTGGCTTTGTTTGCTTCCTCCCCATCAAGGAAGACTAGACTAATTTTGAAATGAGATTTCATTCTGGCAGAAAAAGGCATCCACATCTCTAGTAATGACATGGTGCTGGATACTTTTAACATATCCGTTATAAACTGAACACCACCCATTGATTTCATTGTATTCATTCCCAGTTTTTCAGGGGGTAAAGTGAGAACCGCAACTTCTGCACTTTTTATGGAAAGCTAGTGGCTGTCAAACCATCCCCAAAGCCAAGATTCCTACCCTTTCTGTTGTTCTTTCACTGTAAGCTGTTCTGTGACATACCAGACAGAACCAAGTCATAACTGTCAAGATTTAAAGAAGTTATTCTAGGTACAGTTCACCACAAAAAATATGTTCTGGTAGAATGAACAGGGGAGGGGGCTAAGCAGCAGCAGCTGTGCTGATCGAGCCCTTCCCTCTAGATCTCCCTTCTGTATCCAAAATACAGAGAACTGGGAACAGGCTGATATCCATCCTCTGCCAGGTCAGTACATAGTAGATCCTGTGGTTGAAAGCCAACAATTTCATTTGCTAAGTCCCTGAGCCAGCTCAGCGTTCACTGGTCCCAAACAACGAGAGAACAGATTTCAAACACCCTATTGTGATGTGATTGTGGCCCTCACTCGCATATGTATACACACATGGTCTTCCTTGGATTTCTAAGTGGCTACAGGACCATGGAAATGCTCTCTTCACTACCTGGCCAAGATTATACATGAATCCCTCTCAGCAATAAACATGAGTTTTGTGTTTTGGCATAATGCATTTCTCATGCTCTGTGCCCAGTGATGACTGGGAATATTTTCCCCAGACACCATAATATTTTCTCAGGGTCCTGTACTTGAGCATTCATGCTCACTTTCACAACTGCTGGTTCTCCAAGGATTTGCCATACGATGAGTTTTTAAGGGCCAACCCTGGTGAAAAACTGGTGAGTTCCATGTCTGGAGCTCACAGAGTTGTTTTTGCTTAATTCAATCACCAGGCATGCAAGGCCCTGATCTGGATTCAGACCATGGGATGATGTGAGGGTAGGGTTGCCAACCTCCAGGTACTAGCTGGACATCTCCTGCTATTACAACTGATCTCCAGCCACTAGAGATCAGTTCACCTGGAGAAGATGGCTGCTTTGGCAACTGGACTGTATGGCATTGAAGTCCCTCCCTTCCCCAAACCCCGCCCTCCTCAGGCTCTGCCCCAAAAACCTCCCGCCGGTGGCGAAGAGGGACCTGGCAACCCTGCATGAGGGATTTAAGCTTTTCCAATAAAAAATGGCCCCAGAGAGCTGCTATTTGTGTCATTCTGGCAAACATAGCATTTTTCCCCAGTCAGGCAAATAACAATTCTTCAGGGCCGTTTTAGACCAGGAAAATGGTGCAGGGGGTGATGGTTTCCCCTTCCTTTGTGCCATGGTCCAAATCAGGCCCTCACATGCCTGATAACTGCTTTTATTTTTAAGTTGGGAGCTCAGACAAGGAACTCTTTTAGTGTTTCATTTGGTTTGGCCTTAAGTAGCCATATTTCCAGCGGTCCTTTGAAACTATGTTCAGATAACCAACACCATGGGAACTTGTAGAAAATAAATATCTTAGTAACAAAAGAAAGCCTGGGGGGTACTAACAGCAGATGCTAAATCATACTATGTTGCTGAAGATCTGTAACGGCTGCTCTGGAAGACTTGCAAGTTAGGGACCTCTTCTAAAAGATGATGCCTTAGTTTCAAACTATGAAAAATGGTAGGGTAGGTCAAATGATTCTATCAAATCTGGAAAACTGACAGAAAAAATATTGTTCCTGGCAGTAAAACGTTTCCATATTGATTCAATTTTTTAAAATGTGTTTAAGGGAGGCCATTCAATGCTCACATCCTTTGGTTTACTCACTTCCTCTCTTGGCAACTTTTCTTCCAGGAGTCAAAAGACTCTTCTTACTTTTCAAAGGTCCACAGTTGGGTCATTTCTTGGCTCTGACTCAATATGTATGACACTGCAGTGCCCTAAAACAGCAACGTTTAATATGTAATATTCCAGCATTGGCTTAGCTGCTAGAACTGGAGAAATTCCTACCCAGTTCAATGGGACTGCTTACCTGTGACAGCTAAGCCCCAAATTTCTGATTTGACC
Source organism: Euleptes europaea (assembly GCF_029931775.1). Lineage (NCBI taxonomy): Eukaryota > Metazoa > Chordata > Lepidosauria > Squamata > Sphaerodactylidae > Euleptes > Euleptes europaea. The sequence goes on from NC_079318.1 coordinate 26,145,506, forward strand.
TAAGATCACAGCTCACACCAGCCTGCAAGCTTGCCAGCAACACATAACTTTTCCCAAGTCTTAGCTTCTAAAACAACAATTTCTTGGCTCTAGCATATCAGATTACTTTGTTCTTTGGTTACATTTAACTGTGAAAGTTTAACAACTATGACTTATGGGCTTCTACACTTGGCAATAGAAAAATGAACGGAGGAAGCAATGGAAAATAACCACAAGCAAGGCTGTTCTATGCTGTGCACAATTTCTGGGCTCTTTGTCGTGTGAGTGTGTGTGTGTGTGTGTGTGTGTGTGTGTGTGTGTGTGTGTGTGAAATATTTTCCAGAAACACAGGCCTGGCCTCATGAAGCTCTTATTTATGCCAAGTTTATAAAAAGCAGCTGCAGACGGGGTTGAATGAAAGGATTACACTGCTGCCTGCCTTCCAGAATGTGCTTTAGTTCACACCCTCTCCCAAAGAGCACGGCTGATTTCTTAAACCTCCATAAATTTACTCATGCGCACACCAACACACACACACTCAAAAAGAGGGGGGGAAGCCACCATGCCCTGGCAGAGATCTCTCTCTCTCTCTCTCTGAGTGTGACACCATGTCATAGTAGGAACTGTTCCTTCATAAGAAAACTATATAATCCATTATGCAAACAGTTACCAACTTTTTGTTACAAGCCTTGCTCCAGGGCCTGCAACACAGGGGGGGGAAATTAAGCCGCTGAAGATCTTCCCATCACTTGGAATCTATGCTAGGAAAGATTTCCCAACAGGGATGTTAGCAACCTTAATTATGCAAATTAATAAAGTGTACATTGCTTGCTTAATAGCTCCACCACTTACATCAGATACAGTGTGTTTTCAAATGTATTTCTGCAACCAGCAGGTGTACGAACTTGCTGTAAGAAAACCGAGGGAAGGGGGCGGGAAGGAAGCCAAGAATACTGCACCAAATTCCACACTCTGTGCTAAATTTGGTGTGCCTCATAAAGCAGGAGCAGTGATCACTGCTTATCTTTTCACTGTATTTAGGCCACATGTTACCCTAGTATTTTACTATTCTATGAATCAATGACTTTGATGCTGAATTTGGATGGCTGCCATCAAATGCAGCAAGCGGCGACTTTCCTCTTTGCTCTGCATACCATGAACATCTATGACCCTCTTCTGCAAACCACGGCAAGCATTCTCTGAGCTTTGCAATAGATTTAAATGCAAATCAAATTTAAAACATCTTGCCTGAGTCCTGAATAGAGTAACAACCAAATGGCAGTTGCACCCAACAATAGGCGATGTGCTTTCGTGATTGGTTCAAAAATTAGCTAATTTAAACTGTGCAAGAACTAGGGTTGCCAGGTCCCTCTTCACAACCGGCGGGAGGTTTTTGGGGCGGAGCCTGAAGAGGGCGGGGTTTGGGGAAGGGAGGGACAGGTTTTAAATTCATATTGAGGAATTGTAGTAATTGTAACAGCAAATACATGATTTATGTCATCAGGTGCCCATGTGGGCTTCCCTACATGGGTAAAACGAAAAGAGCAATTAAACTTAGTATTCAAGAACATAGATCCCGCATACGTAATCGGATTTTAGAGGCACCTTTGACAGCCCATTACCTAGAAAAGAAACACCAGGACTTCAAGATGCAGTTTTTCGTTGTATGGCAATATCAAGGGAAATCTTTTTCAATTAGTAATATTGATCGTATTATGTCTCAGCAAGAATCCCATTTTATATTTATGTTTAAATCATTAATTCCAGATGGACTTAACACACACATAGATTTATCCAGTTTCTTGTAAAATTTAAGGGTGCTTTATTTAACATATATGAGGTAATTGATTGTAGAGGGATTACGGTAACCATGAGTTTGCTTGTTTCAGCCACTTTTAAAATGGCGTGTAAAATTTCTAATAACAGATGTCTTATCTAGCCGTCCATGCATACAAGGAAGGTATACTCCTTCATCTTTTGAATGGTATGAAATGCTTATTATGAATTTTGCACTTATTGTTAGCATTTCACGATGAATAGTGTGCTATGTAGTTTTATATTTTTTACAGAAATTGTGGCATGGAAGGACTTGAAGCTTGAAAAAGTTCTACATGAAATAGGAATCATACCGGAAGCCTATTGCACAGAGTCTTGATTTCGTTGCTTTTTGAGACACTTTAAATGTATGGACTTGATATCATTTGAGCGTTTACACCTGTGTTTACAATTTTGTAACGCCTAGTGCGCTATCTTATTGGGTCTATAAATGACCAATTTGTAAATTCCTTTGTTTTTCTCAACTGCGGTTGTGTATGTGAGGCTTTCCTCGTAATATATATTTTTCTAAATAGCAAAATTGCATTTGAATAGCCTCCTTGTTGGCTTTTTTTGCTTGTGCTCTAACTTTGATTCCAGAACTACCTGGAGGTTGGCAACCCTAGCAAGAACAAATTCTGTCTCCAACTTATATTTCCTGGGGGGTGTTAGGAACGGAAGTGGAAGTATTGGAGAAAAGGGTGGGAGGCAGCATTTTAGTATGGGGATTTATGCTGCTGTTTCCAAGGACAGAGTTTTGTTTGGTTTTTGCCATCAAGTCACAGCCGATTTATGGCGATCCCATAGGGTTTTCAAGGCAAGAGATGTTCAGAGGTGGTTTGCCATTAGTTGTCTCTGTGTAGCAACCCTAGTATTCCTGGGTGGTCTCCCATCCAAATACTGACCAGGTCCAACCTTTGCTTAACTTCCAAGATCTAATGAGATCGGGCTAGCCTGGGCCATTTAGGTCAGTGCAGTTATGAACAAGGGTTGCTTTATTTCTGAACAGAAATTCTTGAAAGTATTACTGCTCTTAAATAAAAACAACCCTAAAAGGAAACATTTTTTTTTTAAAGGTAAGGCAGGACATGAACTGATGACTGCAGCATATGGATTTGAACCCTACTGCTTTTGAATCTTTTCAAATAACAATACTGAGAAAACCAGCATTGCATCAGAAATATCTGTCAAGACAATATTTCCTGGCAATTGTTTAAGAAAAGCTGTTTTCAGAAGTAATTGCTCCTAAGGGGGTTGAATTTCCCTGTTTTTAGAGAGGGAGTAATGAGGAACTTTGAGCCTCTGTTTCCGACCATAAGCCCTAAAACTGGGAAGGGGTACAGAAATACAATCACTGTCTCTGACACCCCCACCCCTCTTTTGATAGAGGAATGGGTAAAATTACCCTTTTGTGGGAGGGAAGTACACACACTAAAAATTGGGTTTTACAGGAAAGAGGGAAACTCCTCGCAGTAACTGCAAGAGTACCACATTGCCATCTAGTGGAATACGGTTTAGAAAGCAAGGCTAATTGGCTGTCTGAAGGCCACTGGTGCTGCGAGTAATCTCAGCCCTTGCCTTGATACAGAACCAATGTCCTATTCCAGAAAACCCAGGCATTTCTTAATCTAATTGCAACTCAAAAATAGAAAGAGAACAAACAAAGAGGGGGAAATCATACTGAGTACCAACAAGAATTTAAATTTGGAAGTGTTTTTCTTAGGACAAACTATAGTTTTTAAAACAGATAGGGTTGCCAACCTCCAGGTAGGACCTGGAGAACTCCTGGAATTACTACTGACCTCCAGACGACAGAGATCAGTTTCCCCGGTAGACAATGGATGCTTTGGAGGATGGACTCTATGTAGGGTTGCCCGGTCCCTCTTGACCACAGGTGGGAGATTTTGGGAAGGCGGGGTTTGGGGAGGGGAAAGACTTCAATGCCATAGAGTCCAATTGCCAAAGCAGCCATTTTCTTCAGGTGAACTGATCTCTATTGGCTGGAGATCAGTTGTAATAGCAGGAGATCTCCAGCTATTACCTGGAGGTTGGCAACCCCAACTCTATGGCATTATACCCTGCTGAGCTCCCTTCCTTCCCCAAACCCCACGCTCCCCAGGCTCCACCTCCAAAATCTCCAGGAATTTCTCATCCCAGGGTTGGCAACCCCAGGGATACAATGTTTTAAGAATTAGTCTAGAATTTTAGGGTTGCCAACTCTGTGTTGAGAAATTCCTGGAGATTTAGGGGTGGAGCCAGGGGAGGGTGGATTTGGGGGTGGTGAACGACCTCAGCAGGGTGTAACGCCATTAGGGTTGCCAACTTCCAGGTAATAGCAGAAAATCTCCTGCTATTACAACTGATCTCCAGCCAATAGAGAACAGTTCACCTGGAGAAAATGGCCGCTTTGGCTATTGGACTCTTATGGCATTGAAGTCCCTCCCCTCCCAAACCCCACCCTCCTCAAGCTCCGCCCCAAAAATCTCCTGCCAATAGCGAAGAGGGACCTGGCAACCAAAAATGCCATAGAGTCCACCCTCCAAAGCAGACATTTTCTCTAGCAGAACTGATCTCTGTAGCCTAGAGATGAGCTGTAATTCTGGGAGATCCCCAAGAGGTTGGAAAGTGTTGTCTAGATGGCAGTTTATTTTCCTGTGCTGTTTGGTAGTTAGGCATTTGTAAAAAAATGTCTGTCCTTTCTCATCCAACTGAATGGTGTGTAGGGTTGCCAACCTCCAGGTACTGGCTGGAGATCTCCTGCTATTACAACTGATCTCCAGCCGATAGAGATCAGTTCCCCTGGAGAAAATGGCCGCTTTGGCAATTGGACTCTATGGCATCAAAGTCCCTCCCCTCCCCTCCCCAAACCCCGCCCTCAAGCACCACCCCAAAAATCTCCCCCCGGTAGCGAAGAGGGACCTGGCAACCCTATTTTATCCTCTTGGATAAATCGCTGTGCACGCAGGAAATATGTCCACGAAACGCAGCAAAGAAATATGCTAAATAAAAATACTCACACACTGGGCAAGGAGGGATGAGAAGTATGTGGGCTTTTTCTTCCCTAAGACTGCCCCATAGAAATGGCAGAAGGGATGAGGGGAGGACAACAGTGGCAACAGCTGAACAGGACGTGCTCAAAGGCAACAGTGGCTGCAACTTCACCCTCTCAGCCTGTGTCTTCCTCTCACTGCCACACGGACATAAAACATGCCTGCATCTGTAAGCATGCACATGGCAAATGTCACCTCTCATTAGGCCCTCCCAGCTAATACTAGCGGGGTCCCCACGTCTGCAGAAAATATAATTAACAAAACAATTAAATGGGAAAATGATTATAAAATTATTAAAATAAAAATGATTGTACAATAATGAAAAGGGGTTAAAAAAAATTGCTCCGATAGGGTTGCCGGGTCCCTCTTCGCCACCGGTGGGAGGCTTTTGGGGTGGAGCCTGAGGAGGGCGGGGTTTGGGGAATGGAGGGACTTCAATGCCATAGAGTCCAATTGCCCAAGCAGCCATTTTCTCCAAGTGAACTAATCTCTATCGGCTGAAGATCAGTTGAAATAGCAGGAGGTCTCCTGCTACTACCTGGAGGTTGAGGAGAAAATAGACACCACTGTACAATTATCCAAGGATTTAGAAGCTAGTACAGGAGTGATCAGTTAAAGGGAAGGGAGGGGGAGCGAAAAATCAGACTGCTCAGGCTCCTGAGAACATACAGAATCCTGGACGGCAGAAAATTAACCAGTAGTTTCCTCCCCCGTCCCGATTCCCCTGATTCCTTGTCAGTGCCCTTCTTGCTCTTTCTAATAGCCAATGTCAGGGGCCGATGATCCTCAACACAGCAGATGGGGGTCAAGGTTTTTGTAAACTTAGGAAACTTCCCCAACATGCCGAAGTATTAGTATGTAAATTAGTAATGTTTTTTAACATCTGAGGGTCAAGGGACCATCCTGGAGAAAATGTTACCTGGCATGGGGAGAACTGGATGAAATTGCCCCTGTGATACAAGCAGAAAGCTTGGCCTACTAATTATCTTCCACTTGTTCAAGAGGGAAGAAGCCCTTTCATTAGCCCACCTCACTGCTTCCCCATGCGGTGTGGCATTTTGACTACAGGAGTCCCTTGACTCCTTGCAGTGCCTTTTGTGGAGAGTTCACAGGGGGCTGTGGGGGAACATCGCTCTCCATGTTCTTTGCTCAAAGATCTGAGCCTCTGCATCTTTAATAGGGTTGCCAGGTCCCTCTTCACCCCTGGCGGGAGGTTTTTGGGGCAGAGCCTTAGGAGGGCGGGGTTTGGGGAGGGGAGGGACTTTCGAGCACTCTAGGTGTGGGAGGGGGAAGGAGGAAGAGATACAAGATCACACCTGCCAGGTCCGTTTCTGACTTCCATGCGTTTATTATTACCTGCACAAAAGCCTTCATATGTATATCCCAGAGGCTCAGATTCAACCAGTATTGGAGCCCCTGTGTGTTTCTCTCACACTTCAGGTAATATGATTAAGATAATTCTCACCATAAACTTTCCTCATCCACCTCTATTGAGCTAGTTTAAGATTTATTTTCATTGACTGGCTAATTGATTTAAAAGCCAAAAAAATTAATAAAATGAAAAAACTAACAGTAATGCAGACTGGAGCATCAATACATGAATGACAAAGCCTCCAGAAGGGTAATTAGTCATACTATTGACCCTAAGTATTGGAAATTAATTTCATAGAGAACAAACTGACTCAGTAGCTGTCGTGCTGCCACTTCTTTATTGATATAGTAATGTAATCAGTCCTGTAAGATTTGGACAATGTGGCTGAGAAGTAATATAGCAAATCTAGTCAATGTGTGGGCTTTGGGTTATAAAGCCCGATTGCCTGAAGTGCTTAGTCAACTTAGCGAATGATCATTACAAATAATGCCCTCAAGTTCATTTTCTTTCCCATTTTTATACAATGTGCTTTATGCATGTGAGAAGCGCTAATTCCGGAGTATCTAGCTCATTTTTATACCTAAGCTACACTATTCTGTACCAGCAAGTCACCCACACACTATCAACATAAAATTGGAGCAAACGTAGGAAGGATGATGGATGTAGGGTTGTCAGGTCCCTCTTCTCAACCGGTTGGAGATTTTGGGGGGAGAGCCTGAAGAGGGCGGGGTTTGGGGAGGGGAGGGACTTCAATGCCATAGAGTTCAATTGCCAAAGTGGCCTTTTTTCTCCAGGTGATCTGATCTCTATCGGCTGGAGATCAGTTGAATTAGCAGGAGATCTCCTGCTACTACCTGGCAGTTGGCAACCCTAGATGGATGGCAGTGAGACTTAAACACACACACCCCAACTAAAACTGTTCACAAAGGCATTTTTATAAAGGGAACAGATATATTATTCTAATGGTCTGTAAAAACATTTAAGCGGGTTTTTTTCCTTGCCCCCCATTATTGTCCGTTGGATTTATTATGTCTTTATTTCATTGCTTTCAAATTGCTTTCGAATTGGATAATCTAGTTTTATTGCATTATTTATTGTGTTATACTGGTCTTTTTCGCACTGTCTATAGTTTTGTAAACTGCCTTGAGTCTCAGTGAGAAAGGTGGGTGACAAATTATTTATCGTTTAATTCATTTGTACCTTGCCTTTCTCCCCAGTCGGGACCAAAAGTGGCTTATATCGCTCTCTCCTCCATTTTATCCCCACAACAACCCTGTGAGATAGGTACCGTATTTTTCGCTCCATAGGACGCACTTTTTTCCTCCTCAAAAGTGAGGGGAAATGTCGGTGCATCTTATGGAGTGAATGTGCGTCTTATGGACCCTAGCCCAGTCCATAAGACGCACATTCTAGCTTGGAAGGAAGGCGGGCGGGGCGCACAGAGCCGGCTGGCCGCACCAGAACGACGCAAGTCGGCGTTCCCCGCCCTGACAGCCAGCTGGGAGGCGGGCGGGCCCACTCTATGCGCCCCCCACCTCCCAGCTGGCCATCGGGGCGGGGAACGCCGGCTCGCATCGTTCTGGCGCGCCCAGCTCTGTGCGCCCCGCCTGCCAGAACGACATGAGCCGGCATTCCCCGCCCCGACGGCCAGCTAAGAGGCGGGGGGGCGCACAGAGCGGCTGGGCGCGCCAGAACGACGCAAGCTGGCATTCCCCGCCCCGACGGCCAGCTGGGAGGCGGGGGGGCGCACAAAGCGGCTGGGCGCACCAGAACGACGCGAGGCAGCGTTCCCCGCCCCGACGGCCAGCTGGGGGGGGGGGCGTCTTATGGTCCGGTGTGTCTAATGGAGCGAAAAATACGGTAGGTTAGGCAGAGAGAATGTGACTGGCCTAAGGTCACCCAGTGAGCTTCCATGGTACCAGTGGGGATTTGAACCCTGGTCTCCCAGATCCCAGTGTGACACTGAACCACTATGTGTGTGTGGTAAGTGCCGTCAAGTCGCTTCCAACTCATGGCAACCATATGAATCAAAGTCCTCCAAAATGTCCTATCTTTGACAGCCTTGCTCATATCTTGCAAATTGAGGGCATTACATTTTATTGTTATGGCCATTGGCCAGCACAAAACAACAGAGCAAATTGAGGGCTGTGGCTTCCTTTATTGAGTCCATCCATCTCTTGTTGGGTCTTCCTCTTTTCCTGCTGCCCTCAACTGTTCCTAGCATGACGTTTTTTTCCAGTGACTCTTGTCTTCTCATAATGTGACCAAAATACGATAGCCTCAGTTTAGTCATTTTGGCTTCTAGGGTCAGCTCAGGCTTGATTTGATCTAGAACCCACTGATTTGTTTGTTTTGGCAGTCCACGGAATCCGTAACACTCTCCAACACTTCATTTCAAAGGAATCTACTTTCTTTCTAATACTATACACACAAATAAATAGCCTTATTAAGCTGATTTGACCATTATTGAGTCAGAAGATGAAGATGTTATTAAACTCATAAGAACAGATTCTATATTGTTCTTAGCCAAAAGGCAGAGAAGAGGAGGCTCCTCTCGCCTTTGTGGTGCCCATCAAAATCTGGCACCTGATGCCTAGGTTTGTCTAATGATCGGGCTGGCCGGATCCAGCAGGGTTCTCCTTGTGCTCTTATTTATTTATTTACAACATGTTTACTCCACCTTTCTGCCCTCATCAGGGCCACCAGGCAGCTAACATATTAAAAATGTACATCATAAAAACATGTCTTCAAAATCTGTCAAACCCAAACAAAAACACATCATTAAAACATTTTAAACCAAGCTAAAATACACAAATGAAGACACTGCTAAGTAAAGAAGAAATGAGAACCCAACTGACGGGTTTTGAAAAATCAGCACTAGCCGGCAAAAGGCATATACCCTCTAAGATTTATAGTTATCTATTGGAGGTTGATAGTAAACAGCAGAAAACATTTGCAAAGCTCTGGACAAAAAGATCTAAAAGCCCCAGTAAAACCAGGGGTTTGGGCATTTGTGTAAAGAAGTGGGTTAGCATTCCCTGTAAACATCTCTGCCAAAAGAAAATGTAATACAAATGCTATACCAGTGGCCCGTCACCCTCTAAATTGGCAAAAAAAATATCAGTGGACTAAAGGAGTGTTGAATATGTGGAGCTGCTAATGCATATTGTATACATTCTTGGTGGGAATGCAGCAGAACGGTGGAATACTGGAATATGACTGCTGCGGTGATCTCTCAAGGTACAAGGAAAGTTATCATTGACCCCTAAGTTTTTCTTGTTGAGTTGCATGGATTTCCTTCCAAAAGAAGTCCATGAATTTCTGCTTAATGCAGTTACATTGGCAAGGTTAACACTTGCCTAACCTTGGAAGAAAAACATAACTATGAAGAAGGAGAAGTGGCTGGAGAAGCTTAGAGAGTGTAGTTGTCTGAGTAAACTAACCTCTCTGTTACATGGCCCAAAAACCAAAAAGTTTGAAACATGGATATTTTTTTGTGTAGAATGTGCAGTTAGAATCACAGAATCATAGAGTTGGAAGGGACCACCAGAGTCATCTTGTCTAATCCCCTGCACAATGCAGGAAATTCCCAACTACCTCCCCCCACCCCCAGTGACCCCTACTGCATGCCCAGAAGATGGCAGTAAAAACAATTACCGTAGTTTAAGCTTGTATATTCTGATGTCGATGTAGTTTGTAATTAGACCCGTTTTTATTTCCTTTGTTTTAATACCATTTTTAAAGATGAAGATGTTACTGTACTGATATATATATGTGTGGCACAAGTATTATTCTGTTAGACATAATTATGTGATTACCTGTATATTTGTTTATATTCTTGCGTTTTGCTTATTAGAAGTAATGACTTCATGTTTCTTTTTTCCTTGTTGCAAGGATCTTTTTCTTTCTTTCTTTCTTTCTTTCTTTCTTTCTTTCTTTCTTTCTTTCTTTCTTTCTTTCTTTCTTTCTTTCTTTCTTTCTTTCGCCATTGAGAGACAGGATGCTGGATTAGATAGATCCCGGGTCTCTTCCAGCATGGCTCTTCTTATGTTCTTATGAATAATTTAGGACCAACAAAATCAGAAATTCATTAAGTATAATTGGTACTGTATCCAATGTATGCATTCTGTGTAAGATGCACTAGAGTATCACCATCTCACTTGTTTAGCTAGCAAAATTGTTAGGGTAATTCCCAAACCCAGAGAAAACTGTTTGGAACACACAGCTCTTATCAGATAAGATTGCAAAGTAGACATTTCTCCATAACAGCAACCAATGTCATGCTATAGTTTTACAGAAAACAAGGGCATAAGGACTTCCATTTTTCTATATTAGAACCAGACTTCATCTGGAGAAGGGCAGATTTTCATTTGCAGTCAAGAATATATTGGAATTCCAGACATCAACAGAATGGTGGTACACATGAACACATGAAGCTGCAAAATATTGTCGAAGGCTTTCACAGTCAGAGTTCATTGGTTCTTGTAGGTTATCCGGGCTGTGTAACCATGGTCTTGGTATTTTCTTATACCAAGAAAATCGTATACCTTGCAGCTGTGGATAAGTTTACATCGGGACAACAAAACGCAGCATACAAACAAGGATAAAAGAACATGAAAGATACTGCAGATTTGGCCAACCTGAGAAATCAGCAGTGGCTGAACATGGACTGACACAAACAGGACACAGGATCTTATTCCAAGACACTGAAAGTCTGGACAATTCTACCAACTATTTTGTCAGATTGCACAGAGAAGCCATTGAAATTCATAAACATCAGCACAACTTTAACAGAAAAGAAGAGAGTTTAAGAATGAATAAGGCTTGGCTTCCTGTCCTGAAAACCTCCAGACTAACAAAGACTACAGTCAACAATAACCATACAGATTAGCTTTGGATTTCACACATTAACAGATCACTTCAGGATACAATGGTTCCATATTAACATACCACACCCTCATTAGCACATTATCTTGATACTTACAGGACAATGATTAGCACATTACCTTGGATACTTTTTGCAGGACAATGATTCAGCTCAACCCAACCCCTTTCTGACTATATATTACTCTTCCTACACACTTGACACTGAGAGACACTGTCCTTCAGTGTTACTTCTCTGAAGATGCCTGCCACAGCGGCTGGCGAAACGTCAGGAAAGAAAATACCAAGACCACGGTTACACAGCCCGGATAACCTACAAGAACCACATGAAGCTGCCTTCTACTGAATCAAACTATTGGTCGATCAAAGTCAGTATTGTCTACTCAGACCTGCCGCAGCTGTCCAGGGTCTCAGTCAGAGGTCTTTCACATCACCTACTTGCCTAGTCCCTTTAACCGGAGATGCCGGAGATTGAACCTGGGGCCTTCTGCATGCCAAGCAGATGTTCTACCACTGAGCTACAGCCCTTCCCCAAGGGTATGAGGGAGTTCCTATAATACATGCACTTACATGTGAATGTGCCCTGACCTGGATAGCCCAGGCTAGCCCAATCTTGACAGTCCTTGGAAGCTAAGCATGGTCAGCCCTGGTTAGTACTTAGATGGAAGACCATTGAGGAAGGCTAGGATTGCTACACAGAGGCAGGCAATGGCAAACCACCTCTGCTCATCTCGACTTGAAAACCCTACAGGGTAGCCATAAGCGGGCTGCAACTTGATGGAACTACACTTTACACATACAGGTGAATGCATGTATATGCACACTAGATATCATGCCATTTTGGGGACATGGCTTAGGTGACAATTATTTTATTCAGTTAACATAAAATAGGCCAAGGGACATATAAAAATTATTGCTATGTAGAGGTCTATAAAGAAAGCCACGGCCCTCAATTTGCAAGATCTGAGCAAGGCTGTTAAGGATAGGACACTTCGGAGGACATTGATTCATAGGATCGCCATGAGTCGGAAGCGACTTGACGGCACTTAACACACACACACACAGAGGTCAGATACTTTGTGTGTTTGCAACTAACATTTTCAAGCATTTGGAAGATAATTTACACATCTTCTACACCGTGATAAGATGAAAGGTACTGTAAATTTATGTAAAAATGTTTCTATGCTGCCTTTCCTCCCAAATCAAGATATATTTTCTTATTGTTCACTAGGCAAGACAAAATAACTTTATTTGAAGATCCGGGAGGCTGGACTAGAAAATTGTTAGGCCCAATGCACATAGAATGTTTTCAGTTTCCTAAACACAATGACATTGGGAGTGTGCCATGGAATTGCATATTCCTTCCCTTTCTTTAATTTGCTTTCATTGTAGTACGCCAGAGCTAAGCAAGGTAATGCTAAAAAGGAATGTCCTCATAACCAAAGCTTGAAGTGGATGTTTAAACCTTGTTTATAAGGAAATCTAGTTACCATAAACTACAGCTAATGCAAAGAAAGAAACCGTAGAAAGGAAGAGGGAATCTGCAAGGGAGAAGATGGATGCTTAATCTCCTTTCCCTACTTTCTGTTTCCTGGCTCTGAATCATTTCTCCTAGGTACTTTTCCCCTTGCAGGTCTTATTTAACTTTGCAAACATGTGTCTGGATCTCACAGAAGGAAAAGCAGCTTATGGAAACCATCTGAAGAGAAGTTGTGACAAGCCTTTTTTGTTCTACTGAGGGGACACACACAGCCTTCTAAGATTTGTGGGATCTAGGTTTGTTTTGAACTATAAACTTTCTCTGTTTCCAGGTGTTCTACAGGAAGCAAGTGTATAGGCTTTGGGTTCGCTGCTGAAAGTTTTATGGTGCACAAGGAGATGATTGAGATCACTGAAGCTGGATTAATATATAAACAACTAAAAAGATGTATTTATTTACAGGTTGGTTTTAAAGGAACAAACTAGTGGCATAGGTCTCCAGGTAGACAAAGTAGACACCTGGCTGAGGCACAAAAATGTAAACTAGTGATGACTTCAGAGAGGAGTTACTTTTCTATGCTTTCAGGCACAAACAGATTTTTATTGAGTAGCCACTAGGTTGGATCCTCTCTCACACACAGGATTCAACCCACGCCAGCCTGTCTTTTCTCCAGAGCCAGATTAAATTGTACAAGGTCTGCTCATCACCAGAGACAGGCCTAACAATCCAGCACTCTTCTTTCCTAGAAATAGAGCTAAACCGCTCTGCCGCACCACCATGCAGAGCTAGCCTTCACTCTGTCTGCTTCTTTCCCTGAGATAGACCTCAGCTGTCACTGCTGTCTCCGAGGCAGAACTCAACTCCTTCTCCTGTGTTCCCTCCACTATCTCATCCCCCATTGCCTGCCTCTGCGTAGCGACCCCGGTTTTCCTTTGTAGTCTCCCATCCAAATACTAACCAGGGCTGACCCTGCTTAGCTGGCGAGACCTGATGAGACCAGGCTGGCCTGAACAGGGAAGTTGTCATTGGTTCTAATGGGGAAACTCCCAGTCAGCAATCGGGTAAAAGGGGTACGCAACCGTGCACCCCTTTGTCTAGTTCTGGAACACTTGTGAGAGGGGCCTCGGGAAGTTCACCTAGCAGAGGGCTGGGGTTTGCCCATCCATCCTCAGACCAGAAGGACCTGGGGTTGTTCAACAGAGTGTAAGTTAACTATAGCTAGCTGTGTCTTTAAGTTCGTTTCTTCAGTGGATCCTGCTAAATCTCCCCTTTTCTGTAAGGTACTTCCTAACTATTGGTGCATCTTGCTTAAATAGAGGTTTAGTGAAAAATAAAGCTCTTGTAGCAATCCAGACTGATCCTTAGGGGTGAGGGGAACTTTCTGGAGGACTCCCAAACATGCACTCCAAGACTACTAGCACAACTCAAGGCTACTTAAAATAGAAAAGTCCTGATGGACAGACAATCCTAAGTTGAGGAGGATGGGATGGAACAGGAGGGAAGGAGAGATAACTACAAAGGATGAGCTAGATGCCCTCCCTCTCTCACATGCGCACATCCACAGGAGAGAGGTAAACCAGAGATTCTCTCTCCCACAGTGTTACTAGGAAATCCATCATTGGATACTGTCTGATGAAAGCAAGCTACCAGGTCCTGGTCTACTTTGAAGGGAACTGCTTGTAGTACCTGCTTATCTCCAACTGCTTGTAGTACCTGCTTATTTTTCTTGGACATGTCGCTGCTGCCTCAACTTCAGTATGACTAAGTGTCGAACTCAACTTTCATCCAAGGCCACTTCTCAGTTACTCCCTGGTAAGCTGACCTCACTATTCATCCTGTTGAACAGCTGCAAACCTTTGGCTTTATCATTTTGAAAATGCTGAATACTCACAAAAAAATCTTTGATGTACAGATACTCCTGTTTTGTTTATATTGGAACATATTTTAGCATGTAGGGAACAAAACTATGATTGGTATTTGGCAAAGCAGGTTATTGTGAATTATTTCTAAATTATCATATGGTGCCCCTTCACAGCTTCATGGTGGCTGGCAGCCATTGCCATCAGTTTCAATACGCTAAATTTCTGTAATCTGAGTTACTGTGCATGAAGACAAACGTTTATTTGTTGAATTAACTACCTCTGTGACGGGTGGGAGCCTTTTCAAAAGATGAAGAACAAAAAGGTCCCTAATATCAGTCACCACTCTGCATTCTCATGGAAAGATTTCAGCTCAGGTTCTTGTGCAGATTTTATAAATATAAGTGATTGCCTGCTTAGTATTTTGATGAATGGAGGACATTTTGAGTCATCTCATAACACATCTGGGTAAGCACATTATGTTATCATAAACATGCTAATATTATTTATACAGTTATCCTAGTTCAGATCTCATTACACAGTTTTTTTTTTAAAAAGTCTTCTTCAGAGAAAAATCCTGAGGTGTTTTTGCTCGTATACCTCAGAGTGTGAACCTTTACCCAAAAGATTCACTGTAATATCCACTCATTTCAGACTGAGTTCCTTTAAGGAAAGCTAGTAAACATGAAGTTTTCTAAAAGAGCACAGCCTCGTCTGAAATGTACACAGGAACGTTTGAAGGCTAGGATGGGGTAAGAGGGACAGACAAAAGAAAAAGAAAGGGGAGGGGCCGTGGCTGAGTGGTAGAGCATCTGCTTGGCATGCAGAAGGTCCCAGGTTCAATCTCCAGCATCTCCAGTTAAAGGGACCAGGCAGGTAGGTGGTGTGAAAGACCTCTGCCTGAGACCCTGGAGAGCAGCTGCCTGTCTGAGTAGACAATACTGACTTTGATGGACCAAGGGTCAGATTCGGTATAAGGCAGCTTCATGTTTTCAAAGGTAGTGAGAGAGGAGGATGAAGACTTGTGGACAGGACAAAGAGAGGACTGGTGAGGTACAGAAAACTGATGTAACACAGAGAGGAGACAGTAAATGCTATTGAGTGCAAAGATAAGAAAAGGGTATCCGTGATGTAGGGGGCAGAGAGGCCTTTGGGGCCAGGATGGAGAAAAGAGAGGTAATAAGAAGTACAGAGGCCTTTGACAATATAGAGAAAGAGAGAGAAGCTGAGTAACCTGTTGTAGTGCAGAGGAAGAAACAGCAGCCATGAGATGCAGAGGGGAAAAGGAGGTCAGTTGAGCACCAAACACACAGTTAATGTAATAAATGTGCTTTCCTTTGGTTCAACCCACTAGTTAGTTTTTAAAAAAAGAGAGTAAAAGTGGTCTCCCAATTTAATCTGTGTAACCTATAATAGTTCTACTGTTATATTGTTCCACATTTGAGTACACTAATGACTTGCTGCTTTTAATTTCTGGAAAACATCCAAGACACGCTGAGACAGGCTTGACGTGCCCACTTCAATAGTCAAATCAGCATACATGCACACACACACGCACACAGAGAGACAAGCACAGATAAATCTTTATTGCCTTAGCTTTATGTTCTTCAAAAACGATCATGGGGAATTTTGTGTCGTAGTTTTACATCTTTTATATGTACAATGTTACAACTGCCTTAGTAATAAATGACAGTGGTCTTTTATAACTCAACATGGTGTATTTATAAAATGAACTTATCAAAATACACTTTGCACTAGATAATAAATAAAGTCCAGCCAAACCAACCTACTCAAAGTTAAAATTAACCTTGGTAGATTTAAATGTGATATACAGTCCATTATGACTATGTTTGTTTCTTTATTTCCCCGCCCCCCATGATGCTCATTTTTTGCGCTAAGGAAATCTTATTTTTCCTGCTGTGATTTCTCATTCCACGTCATCTTCAGCCAAGCATTGTGCACTTACAATTCTCTGCAAAAGAAAATATTGACACAACTGTAGAATAGCATTGTGAATGGTATTACTGAAAGGAGTTATAATTGTTACAAGATTTAGACCCCCCCCCCAAAAAAAATCATCACTACTTCAAAAACGGCAGGCAGTTAATGAGTGAAAAAGACCCAGGAAACTACCTAATCAAGTTGTGTAAGACTTGACTGAGCTAACATTGGCTAAATATTACTTACCTGGGACCCAGATATATAGTTGCTATTAATGTTTACTCTACGGCAATCAAATGGTTTGAAATTAACAGAATTAGAACCAACGAGGTCGAAATAATGTGCGTTACTTTTATGTTAAACCAGACGTGAAGACACAACCAACAATTCTGCCCTTTTGCTGAAACCGGGCTGGCGGTTTGGGGCACACATGAACTCTGGGGAATTTCCCAGATTCTGACAACTGCAACAGTGACTTATTTATTCTAGCCTTTGTCATTAGTGATGTTCAAAAATTTACAGGCAGGGACTTCATCCCAGGCACCTCACTCCTCTTACAAGGCTTTTGCCTACAATTGTTCATAACAGCTGCTCCTCAGGCTGCCTTAAAATAACTTTTACAATTCATACTTTTCATGAGCAGTTTGTATGCGCAGAGTGGTAAGCTGCAGTAATGCAGTCCAAAGCTTTGCTTGCGCACGCGACCTGAATTCGATCCCGTTGGTTTCAGGTAGCCGGCTCAAGGTTGACTCAGCCTTCCATCCTTCCAAGGTCAGTCGAATGAGTACCCAGCTTGTGGGGGGTAAGGCAAGATGACTGGGGAAGGCACTGGCAAACCACCCCGTAAACAAAGTCTGCCTAGAAAATGTCGGGATGTGACATCACCCCATGGGTCAAGAATGACCCGGTGCTTGCACAGGGGACCTTTACCTTTAGAATGGCTAACTGAAAGATATTTGGCATCGTAACAGTGCAGAGCCAGAAGTTACAGGCAACATTCAAATATGTCTACTTTAATAATAACCATTATAGAATTGGTCACAAGTGTGCCCCCCCCTTCCATTATTTGGAACAAAACAGTGTCTGAAAATGTTGGTTGAGTTGTGTCTGTGGACAGTATTCCAGTATTACACACTTAGGCAAGGACTAAGGGCTGAGGAAAGAGACTACTATATGGCTATCAAAAAACACAAACTAAGGAAAAATAAGAAGGGATATATAGGAGTTCCCCCTAATTATATTCTTCCTAGAGTTTTGACAATGGTGAGGGACCTTTAAAGCCATAACCGAAGGGTCTACCACTAGGTTTTGCTTCATATAAAAATGAGACGGAGGGAAGATGTATATTGTTAAAAGAAATCACAAGGTTAGAAGATAAGCAAACTAAATCAATTGGATACAAGATATATACAGCTGCCACATAACTGAATTTTAAAGACATTAACTGCACAATCCTAATGGGGGGGGAATAGGAGACAGCTTGACCCTTGCGCCAGCATTAGTGCCACTTGCACCAGCTAAACTGGCACTAACGCTGGTACAGGTCCAGTAACGCTGGCTCCAGGGAGCAGCACAAGCCGTGGATGCTAGAACATCCGCGCCGGCAGCGTTTTCCCAGCGCAAGGGCCAGCGCGGCGTCAAAGGGGACATTCCCAAGGGCGAGAAGCCCTTACAGCTCGGAAACGCCCCTTTTTGCAGGTGCGGAGTTAACGCCTGCAAAAAAGGGAGGCGTAGCCCTGTGAACCCGTGAATCTGAAAAAAGAAGCTAATAAACTGCAGGCATCTCAATTTGCAAAAGCAAAACATTATACCAATCAACATATAGGGAGTGATTTACCAAAATTGTTAGCCTATAAAGAGGGGTTTCTTGGGGGGGTTTGGTGGCAGGTTATATGGGACAGAAGATGCTTATTTAGAATACAATCTCCCCCCCCTCCCCACTTTACAAAATTAATGCTCAATTTAGTTTTAACTAGCCAAAACTAATTCAATATTTAGGAAATAAATAAGCAAAATTGTGGTCATGCATTTAAGAAGGTATGGAAGGCGAGAGATATTAAAAGATATTAAAAGACCTAAGACAGCTGAGGAAAATCAAAGGGGTCACAAACTCCCCATCTATTTCATAGGAAAAGGTTAATTAAATGCCCTAATGCTATCTAGAAAATCTAGAATCTTTGCCAGTTTCAGTTTCAAGAAGCAGCCCCTGAAGCTGGATAGCCAGATCTTCCATCACCTTGATCAAGAGTGGTAAATTTGAGACAGACTAGTAATTAATTAAGGTCCAGGGGATCAAGGTGAAACATGAGGCTAGGAATCACTATGGTTCAGTACTTTCCGGTGAGACATTTTGTGTTACGTTTATTGGTTTTACACAGAGGCTGAGATACAACTAAAGAAAATACTATAGGGAATGGCCTGCTTTCAAGTGTATAAAATAATGTTCAGAGTTATTTATGTGAAGTGATCTTTAAATGGTAATAGGGTAGAGATTCAGGATTTTCCTTGATGAATTCGAAATGGAGCAACATCTAAAACATAGGTCATTTATGCATGGTTGCTTTAACCTCCTTTATTCCCTGTTTCAGCCAGGATCACAGTAACCCAGGTTGGGGGAAACTCTATGCATTGGCTGGAATGATCAAGGATGAAACTGTGCGCTAATGGAGGCATGAATACAGAAAAGCAGTCTCCCAAGTTCAAATCAAGTCCCACCCCTTTAAATGCTGCTCTGTAATTGGCTGACTTCGCAATACTCACCCTGAGAGAAGATCTCCTTCCCCACAGACCCAACTAGAGCATAAAAAAGCATTTTAAGAACTAAAAACAAAAAACGGAGCAACCTGAAAGAAGGGGGGGGGGAGAAATTCAAGTTTTTAAAAAGCCTTTCTTTTGCTCAGAAAGTGCTCCCAGGAAGCACTTGAATCCCTGCCTCTTTACACACTGCTTTATGATTGGCTGTGAGAGAAGCCAATCTTCTGTTCTTCCCCTGTTTGGCTATCTGCATGCTGCCTTGAAGAGGGGTTTGGGAAAGGGTGGGGTGAAGCTCAACCCGAGAACAGAGTATGCATGCTCTGTGACTCCAGAATGAGCCAGGATGAACGGTTTAATTCGGGCCAGAAGAGGAATGGGAAAAGCCGGGTTCATTTTGTGTTGAAACAGCGTTGAGCTTCCAAGGAATGAGGTAACATGCATACTGAAAAATTTGATCCTGGCTGAAACAGGGAATAAAGGAGGGTAAAGCGACCATGCATAAATGACCTTAGTAAAGCCATTTTGTGTATCTATCATTTATATCCAATAACTGCTATTCACCAGGACTCCTGTGCTGGCAGAGTGGGGGGTTTCTGCCGACACCCTATCCCATTACAGATTCCCACACCATCCCTAGTGCTGTTCCTGGGGGTCCCCTGGAGAAAGCATTTCAGGAAGGAGGAGGAAGCAAGAAATTCCTCCAAAGCTCAGCTCTACTTGTGGTTCTTGCTGTATACAAGCAAACATCTTTGCCATCTGCTGCCTGCAAGTTTAAACAAGCTCCACGATAACTTTAAGTACCGGAAATGCTAAGTTTATCACACAGATTTTACCATATTTGGTAGAGATGTCAACATATTCAGTAGTACTGGAGGAGACTGATAGACATTATTTCTCAAATGATTGGTGCTAGATTAAAGATCTGAGCCCCGCGGCACAAAGTGGTAAGCTGCAGTACTGCAGTCGAAAGGTCTGCTCATGATCTGAGTTCGATCCCGACGAAAGTCGGTTTCAGGTAGCCGGCTCAAGGTTGACTCAGCCTTCCATCCTTCCGAGGTCGGTAAAATGAGTACTCAGCTTGCTGGGGGTAAAGGGAAGATGACTGGGGAAGGCACTGGCAAACCACCCTGTAAGCACAATCTGCCTAGTAAACGTCAGGATGTGACGTCACCCCATGGGTCAGTAATGACCCGGTGCTTGCACAGGGGGACTACCTTTACCTTTAGATTAAAGATTGATCTCCACATGTGTTACTTAGATGAGACTGTTCAGGCTCTGAGCAACCCCTTGTTACTGAATCTGCTTTTGCAAAAAAGATGGCTCATTTGCATTACTGGAAAGGGGCTTTACCATCAGTGATGGAATAACTGAAGTAACAGAAATGGATATTTTGCTACTCTGGGCCTATGAATCTTTCACAGTTTTTCAATTTATTTGAGAGATTAAGGGATTTCAAGTATACGTTATTAAAATTCTGCTTTAGATTACTTGAAAATCTAATGTTTCCTGTAATACACAAAGTGGAGAAAAAAGGTTGTGTTAAGTACAAGTTATCTGACAAGTCAGAATTGTGTGTGAAAAGAAGTGTGGTAACCCTCATACCTATTTCAATAAGGTCTAGAACTGAAAGAAGCCAGCATGATGGATAATTGAGCTTCCGAAGAGATGCATATTAAAACTGATCTCAAAGTCTCCAAATTCTGCCCTTCAACTTTCCCCAGTTGTTCTGGACATTTCTGTAATCCTATTATTCTTCATTTCTAAAAGAGTGATCCTGTGCATGTGGGTACTAAGAAATTACATGGACTTAAATGGGATATTCACAAGTAAGTGGGCATAGTAAGTCTTAGGTATCTCAAGGCAGGCTAATGATAAGAACTTGAGTGAATACTAATTACTAGTTGTCTCTCGCAACATGCCCATCCAAGAAGTAGGCTTTTGTGGTCAAGAATGTCAAATGACAAAAGAAATGGTTTTCTTCAGTGAAGTGCATTATTGGGAGCAGCATTTGTTGTGGGAAAAGTGTTGAATATTGTATACAGAGGATAGGCAAAACATCTGTAAAGTTATGTGAAACGCTCTGAACTCTCCTTTGGTTCAACTGTATTTCCAATCTGGGACACTCAGGTTCAAATCCAAGCTCTGATGTGGAAGCTCACTGGGTATATAAATCTTGTAAAAAAATATATATTAAAAAAAATGGACCACTGGTCTGTCTTATGCACCAGGGCACTTCTTATGTTCTTAACAGAATCATTTTTCTTCTCCATTGAAAGATGCCAGATAATTATATTGGTAGAACAATTTCATTACTATTTTATAACACCCTACAACAGGGTAAGTAAGGCTCATACTCTCCTTGAGAGCACACTGCAGTGATCTTGCTGACAGTTTAACACCCGAAACAGTTTGATGACCTCAAATGTTGCCACAGACAAACTCTCTTGAACCCAAAGATAGAACTACATTTCTGCTAGAACCTAACTGCTTGGAAAACCTTCTCAACCTTGAAAAGTGTCAACACAGCACTATAAGAAAGCCACCACTTCCCTCATTCCAGCTAACATACTTTCCTCATTTTAACAATGAAAGTGTCCATCAACATATCAAATTAAGGAAGTACTCATTAAATGCTACCACACATTAAAATCAATCCCTAGGTCTAGAACCCTGTTAAACAAACTGGAGTTTTTGACTATACATAGGACCGGGCTATAAATAATCCCAATAGTTAACTAAATCTACTTTAGATTGGAAAAAAAAAAAAACATACGGTAAAAGTTACTTTTCATACCTGGCTAATTGTTGGGAGTTTAGTGAGAAGCATCTGGAAAACTGGTGGTGGAAGAGTCTGCTGTAGAACTTGTAATAACTGTTGTGGTTGTCCACACACAGCAATGGCATTTGTCAAGTGGTCAACACCTTTTTCATATTCACCTGTACAAAAAATTAAACATTATTACATTGGCTTTAAATTGCATATTACAACCCCCCATCAAAATTATCCCAGCAGTGTCTCTTTGTACATTTTAGATTAGATAAAGATAAAGAGAGACTGTACAAAAGGAAGGCCACTGGCCTGGAAATTTCAGCTTCACCTGTTACCCAGGTTCAGTTAATTAAGGTCCAGGTGTTCATAACAATTCATTCCCACAGAGACAAAGGGCCAATAGGATGACCCGCCCACAGAGACTTATGGATCCACTTAATTTCCAGACTGCTCTGGGGGATTTTAAAACCCTCAAGGGTGATTCTACAAAAGCACTTGTTGGGGGTGGGAATATCAAGCTTCTAAAGCTATTGGTAGAATTGTTCCCTGGCATCCTCTCTCACTCTCAGGGAAAGGTCCAGTTCTCTGGTTTACTACAAAACTGGCAGTGAAAGTTCCTAGAAACTGTGAAGTTATCCACCTGTAGCCTGGGTCGTTGCTCCACTTTGTTAACTTTGGCTGTTACCCCGTTAGGTATTCCCAGGGATGTATTAAGAGTTTGAAAATGTTATAAAAAATACTGTTCGCACTTTCTATGTATTCCCAGCGATGTATTAAGAGTTTGAAACTGTTATAAAAAATAGTGTTCGCACTTTGTTTGGCCCCTTTAGCTGTGAAGATGTCTTCCAACCATTTTTTAGCCATGGCATCCAAAAACCCTTTTAAAGCGATGTTTTTTATAACATTTTCAAACTCTTAATACATCGCTGGGAATACCTAGTGCGGTAACAGCCAAAGTCATGTGGGGATAAGGTGAATTCTCTGGCTAATATTAGCTTTTCGTTTTGAGCAGGGGATTTCCCAAAGCCTCGGAAAGAGGTTATTCAACCTTTAAAAAAAAAACCCAGAGAAAAATGACTAATTATAAGCACATATCTTTAATGATACAGCTCTATTGGCCTACAGACCATGAGCTAAATCACAATAAAATCCCCTGAGATAAAATTAGTCATTCATATCGTTACCCTAGAGAATAATTTTGCAACTGATAAGGTTATATTAGGATCTGACCCAGCAAGCAAAAATTTCAATTTGTCGCCTATAGGTGCATCAGCAACTCTTTGCAAGCAGGGAGAAATAAATGTCTTATGTGTGTGAATAGGCTACATTCTAAAAGACCATGCTCCATTGTGTCTACCTGCCCTGATGTGCAAAAGCACGTCCTATCAGAGTAAGGCCTATTACTATAACAATCTTTTAACAACTGAGATGGAATTGCATTTAGCCAAGACAGCATGAAAGCTCTTCTGTAGTGTGACACAGATTAAAAGTATATATTAGCAGGAGGGCCTTCAAGGTACAAAAGACCCAAGTAAAAAGGGGAACACCCACTTCAAGCTCGCATACCTGAGCTAGATAGATCTAATTCAAAAAGATGTTTGAGCATTACAGTATTGGCAGAAGTCAGCCCTAAAGCTATTAGATCCGTAGGCTGATATCCTAATAGTGAGAGTCTTGGTTCAATTAACTCCCTCCCAGGGCTTAAGTGAGGATCATCTTTTCAGAGGGATAAGTATCTATCATTGGCGAACAATATTTTCAGCCAACGCCTAAAGGTGGTCCTCCATGCTCAGGCCTCAAGTGAATGTAAACCCAAATCTAGCCTCAAAACAATTCCCACAACATATAGTGGTGTCCCAGTAATCTTTCAAAGAAAGGATAACAATATATGATCTAGAGCTTCGTGGCATGCCTCTATCCACACAGGAATGCCATATAACAACCGGGAGGCAACCTTGCTGTCAAAAATTGTAATGGCGGCTGGAAGGTACTGTCTACCAGAAGTTAGAAAATATTTCATAATTGCTCGGGACGTAAGTAGAGCCTTATTATATATAAGCACCTATCAAACTTTACCATTTCTAGGCAAAGTGATTTAAAGAGCAGTGGCAGCACAACTCCAGGGTTTCTTGGATGACACATTTGCCCTTGATTTGACAGAGGCTGTATGAGTAGTGGTGGACAATCTTTGCTTACAGCAAGATAAGGAAAATGCACCTTTTCTGGTCTTGCTCAGTTTGTCTGCTGCCTTTTACATAGTTGATCACCCACTTCTATTAAGCTGCCTTGAGACAAGCATGTGTTTGAAAGCTACCAAGTTAATGTGATTCCAGTGTCTTATCTGGGCTCAAAAAGCCTCTGTAGACAACTCGGTGGCGTGGGATCAATCCTGTGAAATCCTATGGGGTTAATTAGCTCAATGTTTAATTTATACATTAGATTTTTTTAAATTAGATAGTCCAGAGCTTTGGGGTTGTCTGTATTTTTTTAACAAGCTATCAGAAGTTGCAGTATCTGGCCTAGGCCAGTGGCCAAGCAACTGAGGGTAACAGGCTAAAGCCAAACCCAGGCAAGAGAGAGATGATATTGGCCATCAAGATGAAGGTTTCTGGAAGGCAATGCCTTTTCTATCCCATGCTGGGCAGTGCTGAAGCTGATAATTTTAGGAAAGAGCTGAGATTCTGATTTGTTGAAGGATCAGGCTAACACAGCTGTGATAAGTGCATTTCCCCCCAGTTACAATTTGTGCAGAAAGGGCCTTCCTAAGTAGATTTTATCATGTTGAGCCATACCTCCATAACTTCAGGAGTATGCTGTTACAATGTGTTCTACAGAAAGTTTTCCTTGTAGATCTAAAAGCAGATTGGTACAGTGTGTAGCCATTCATTTACATACTTGGAGTAATGATTATACTACCTTAGCTGTCCTATGGTTTTCGGTGCCTATCTGTTTCCAGGTCAAATTCAAGATGAAGGTTTTTACCTTTAAAGCCCTAGGGAGCCTGGGTCTCACGTATGTGAAGGACTGCCTCTCCCAGCATGATCCCATGTACCAACTTAGATCTTCCCAGGGCTTTCACTTGTGTGCCCAAGCTAAGTCAGATCTGCCTTGACACAAGAACATTTCTTCTTGGGCACAGCACCTGGTCTTTGGAACAGCCTCCCGGAGAATGCCAGTATTCCTAGCCTGGAACAGTTTTAGCAATTCAAAGAAGTGTTTGGGGGCATCTGAACTGAATTAAATATAGGCTTGTGCACATAGGTTCATGCGACAGAGATTTTAGGGCCATTTTATGTATTTCTGCTCTTTGTATTTATGTTTTAATGTGTTTGTCCGGTTTGTTTACCACCTGCACTTGTCATTTACTTTGAGTCACCATTTAACAGGGGTAAGAAGGGGTATACATATTTTAATACATTACTATAGTTGAAATTGGAACAGCAAATCCTGTTCCTTTAAAAGACATATGCCAATAAAGCAACTTTATTCAGTAAAATGGCATCATTACCACATAGTTCTCACACGTTGTTTGCTCCAACAGGAACAATTTACAAGCTGTAAGATTTTAATAGTCCAGAAAGAGTAGACACGTGTATCCTTACATGCTTCTCAGTGAAGTCTGAATCCTTTCTCCAACTTAAGTGGCTCTTCCACTTTGATGAGCAGAGTGGCTGGATACATAGAATCATAAGAGTTGGAAGGAACCACCAGGGTCATCTAGTCCAACCCCCTGAACAATGCAGGAAATTCACAACTACCTTCCCCTCACACCCCCAGTGACCCCTACTCTATGCCCAAAAGATTGGGGGGGGGGACCCTTCCAGGATCCCTGGCCAATCTGGAGGAAAATTGCTTCCTCGCCCCACAGTGCTATGAATTGTTCTAAATACTGCTTGTAGAAACTTGGAAGCTGATTTAAAGTAGATTTTTTTAAAACTTCATTAAAATGGCAGTTCCCAAGGCAATCACTTCAAGAATTAATATGGTTTATATTTCAGCACATTTTATTATTCCCATATTTTAGGGAGATTTGCAACAACCTTGTGCTAGTAATTCCTCTCCGAGTTGTATCTCTTCAAGGAAAAACTTCTGAACTGCTTCAGCATCTTTTAGATCAGGTAACTGTAAAAAAAAAAGACATTTATAAGACAAGGAAAAAAATGTTAATTAGAAAAAAATATTTTATGGTAAGAGTCGAAAGGTTCCAGATCATTTTGATCAGCTTATAAGTACTCAAAATTGCCAGAGAAATGAACTACAGCTGGCAAGACTATCTCCCCTCCCCACAAAACCCACTATGGAAATAACTCAAAGTACTAACTGGAAAAGCTGCAAACATAGTACCGTATTTTCCGGCGTATAAGATGACCCCCCATTTTTACAGTTAAAATATAGAGTTTGGGATTGTCCCGAGTCCGCGGCCTAGGGCCGGCCCTCGGGACTGCGCCCCAACCTGCGGCCGCCCCCAGACCTCCTGGAGCGGCCCAACCAGAGTCCGCGGCCTGGGGCCGGCCCTCAGGACTGCGCCCCAACCCCGCGGCCACCCCCGGTCCTCCTGGGGCGGCTCAACCCCCGGGGAAACAACACCACTTACCGGGGCGGGAGAAAGAGGGGGCGTGGGCGGCCGGATGAGCTGGCAGCGCGCCGGGAGGCTGGGCTGGCGGGAGGAACAGTGGAAGAGTGTGTGCCAACCCAGCCCGGCCGGAGCAAATCCTGGAGGCGAGGCGGGGAGGGAGACTCCCCGGGCAGTGGGAGCCCCACAGCCAGAGACGCCAGCTGTAGCCAAGGCTCAGCCCCGGGCTCCGGTGGGAGGGTGGGAGCCCAAAGCGGCGGGACGTGGCTCTTGGGGGGAGTCGGCGAGGGGAGAAGGGAGCGGAGAAGAAGAGGGGGACGGGGGCGAGAGTAAGGGCCCTCGAGAAGGGCGAGGGGAGGACTGAGCCAACGGCCCGTGGAAGGCGGGGCTAAAGGAGGGTTTGGAGGGGAGGGAAACCCATAAAGACAGAAGCTGAAGCGGAGGCCGGGGAGGAAAGGGGACATGTTGGGTGTGCTAGGCAGCAGCCAAAACACCCTGTGCCGGGAGAAGAGAGTGGCCACCCCAGCCCTGGCCAGCCAGCCAGCCGCCTGCCTGCCTTGCGCTGCCGCTGGAGTGCAGCCGAGCACTTCCCTCCGTGCACCCCGGCGCGCCTGGCTCCGACTCCGAGCCGGGCAGTGAGTGCCCTCGCCGGGCTCGCCTCCCCTCCCTCCTCTGGTGGACATGGACAGAGCGGAGGCGGCTCCCCAGGCAGATTCTCCAGTCTGGCTCGGAATTCAGCATCCGGCGTATAAGACGACCCCCGACTTTTGAGAAGATTTTCCTGGGTTAAAAAGTAGTCTTATACGCCAGAAAATACAGTACATTCAACCAAACTCCATTCTGAAGAGAATTCCGCACTCCATTTATTATACAGCACTGTAAAAATTAAACTAAGTATGACAGGATAGTAATACCTTTGAAAGTCCTGCTCTTTCTTTGGCAAGCTTCTGCTTCTTCCTTCCTGTGGGTAACACACCATATACTTTCAATATGTATTTTATAATAATCCACATATCTGCACTTGATAAGGACACACTGATTTTAAAATCATAATTCTATTTGCATCCAAAGTTGATGGGGGGGGGGAGAAAACCACAGGGTATACACAGCGAAATGTGCTATAGATCAGGATTGTCAAACATAAGGCCCGTGAACCGGATCTGGCCCCTTGAGAGCTCTTATCTGGCCCACAAACCAGCCTCCACTCTTGATCTGGGCTGGTGAGGCATGGTCCGGCCTGACCAAGTGGCATTTATGTCATATCCGGCCCTCGTAACAATTGAGTTACCATCTACAGATGGTGCTGAAGAAGTTCCCACCCACCCAAGTCAATAAACACGATCACTAGCCCCAAGCCGTAGCTGCAAGAGGCCACCAAACAGGGGCAAAACTCAAACAGCAATGGCGCCTCTAGAAGTGCTACTGTTCTTCCCAATTATGCCAGCTGCTGCACCACTGCTTCCTCCTTTGATCCACAGGAGTACGGGCATGGCTGGCAAACCTCCAAATAGGAACTGGAGAGCAGTGAAGGGCTGACACTTTCATAGTAGTACAGGGTCAGGTGGGAGTTTGGAGGGCAGAATGGATATTGCCCCAGTCTTGGTGCACAGTGTCCAGGTTGGAGTTACCTGGAGGCAAAATTGAGAAAGGAGATGATTTGTTCCAACTACAGGCAATAGCTGCTGCTGTGACCAACCCACCTCGACACCAATCAGAGCCCTCCTGAACAGCAATGAAACATCATTTATTTATTAAAACATTTATATCCAGCCTTTCCTTCTGGTTCACGGCAGCTTGCAATGATAGTTAAAATGTTATCAGTTAAAACCATAAATAAAATAACAAACCCCAAATCTTCACCCACACACTCTCAAAAGATGCCTGCCATTCGACCTCCCCCAAAAGCCCTGGCAAACAGGCTGGTCTTATAGCGCCTCCTGAAGATCTCCAAGAAGGGGGCCCCTCACCTCTTCAGGGAGCCAATTCCACAGAGGCCTGATGGAAAGGGCCCTGGCTCTGGTCAAAGCCAGATGGGCCACCCTAAGTGGTGAGGTACCCAACAGATGGCTGCCTGATGGCCATAGCTGGTGCATAGGGACATATGGAGACAGTCCTTCGGGGTGAAGCCAGGAAGCCCAAGCCTGCCTCTCCCTATGTCACTTTACCACACACCGTTTCTTCCCAGCAGCATGAGGCTGCTTGTGCTTGGAGTCCTTTCCACTAAGTCAAAAGAAAGCAATGTAATTAAAGGCAGATTTTCTTCCCTTTTATTTCCTTGCCTAAAATCTTTTTTTTACAAGTCACACTCTTTAACTAGCTATTCCTATCTTTGCGTTAACATCTTTAAAGATGCTATTCTTCAAAGTTTAACTCTTCTCTAGAGTCTACAGAAGTTAAATTTGCACTTTAGTGTTTGGACTTTATGCATATAAATGCAGACACATAAATACTATCTCAGTATACATGCATGCCCTGGTGCTTAACTGTAGTTGGTATATTTTGAACTAGAATACCTTTAAACAAGAGAATAACCTCACACTTGGCTTTTAAGTCAGAGTACAGCAATCTACTGCAGAGCAAATTAATATATTATACTGTCGGTACAGTAGAGCTTTCAGCGAAATGTAATAATGTAGGGGGCACAGGAGTGGTCTTTAAGAAATCAGAGGAATATGCCCCGGGTTTTATCTGTGAAATGTCAGAGAGTATTTCATTTCAAAAAGAAAACAATCAGCATAAATCATTTTGGGTTCTTGAGACCTTTTATCACTGCATTCTAAGTATCAGGCTGATACAATGGTTAGCAAATTTTGGAATTTTGGCTCCTACATCTGGGTCAGATGCATCCAGGTATAGCAGTGGGAATCATAAAATAAAGGTGGAAGATAAACTATCTGTGAATTTGTCTTACATCTGGACAAGAAGCAATTTACAAATTATTACTAATGAAAGGTTTAGAATACTGACAATTTTGTTGTTTATACTGCTCAGGTAAGTCTCTGAAAATCTTTACCAGTAAAAGGCTACTACCTCAGATCTTAGGACTGGCTTACAAATAATTACAAATATATGCTCACAGAAATTTCCTCTTAAAAACAGATTATATGAAAGTGCATTTATGTTCCTGTTGCAGATGTGAAATAATGCAGAGCAATAAAAGAATGTTCTGCATTTTGGATAGTTCTACATTTTTCTTTTGCATTCGTCCTTATCCTGGAAGTTGTAACGGCAACAATACCAGGGGGGTTTGAGAATGCGTTAGGTGAAGTGAGTAAGCAGCTACACTTCCTGCCCCTCTAATTTTATAAACTTCAAACTGCAAACCACACACTATTTCTGCTGCTACTAGTACTACACATATAGAATCACAGAATCATAAAGTTGGAAGGTACCTCCAGGGTCATCTATCCTAACCCCTTTACAATGCAGGAAATTCACAACTACCTCCCCCATACCCACAGTGACCCCTGCTCCATGCCCAGAAGATGGCAAAAAAACCTCTCCAGGATCCCTGGCCAATCTGGCCTGGAGGAAAATTGCTTCCTGACCTCAAAGTGGCATGCAAGAAAGGGCCATGTGAGCCAGGCACTGACGCAACCCTTCCTGTCCTCCCTCTCATGACCTGCCTAAGGTCACAGAATCAGCATTGCTGAAAGATGGCCATTTAGCCTCTGCTTAAAAACCTCCAAAGGAGAGCCCCCCACCTGCCAAGGAGGCCTGTTCCACTGAGGAACCACTCTACTGGCCACAGTAGAAGACCTATCAGGCCACTCTTTGCAAAGGCTGAACTCTGACACAGATTCGTATTCCATAAGCATAAACTAAACCTCTATTCAAAAATCACTAAGTTTGTGACAAGCACAAACACAGGAATTGAGGTTCTAAACCACAGTTTAATGTTAGTCTGTTCTGAGTGCTGGGAAAGAAGCAAATTTCAGTCTGTTGCTCAGATTCAGATACTGGAACAAACATTGCGCGTGTAAGAGGAGGCGAGAGGAGATAAACCAAGTTTGTGCTTGTGCATTAGAACGAAGACTTCTGTAAGCAAGAATTCTTCAAATCAGGCCCCTCAAGAGGAGAGACAGGTCCGTGCAAGGCGGACTAATCAGGTTTATTCTTGTCACAAACTCTAGTTTATTCCTAGTGTCTGTATGCAGCTGAGGTAAACAGGGTAATGTAGCCTCTCTTCCATTAAGCCCCTGGAAGTTGGGGGTGGACATTTTTTATATCCTTACACTTTAAGAGCGTCATATATTTTCATACATGCATCTCAAGTTCATATAATATAAAGTCTCAAACTTCCACATGCAGTTTTTACCACCACATGTAAAAAGTAGGCGACAGACACAGGTTCGATTCGTGCAGTAATAAACACTCTGCAAGCCAAGTGACCCTCACTCACACACCCATTAACCAAAAGATAACCAAAAGAAACTGGGGTTTGCTGGACATCTAAGATGAGAAAGGGGATCCTTGATGACAGATGAAAGGAGGGGGGAACAGGTTAACTCTGAAACAGACAGACAACTGAGTGTTTAGAAAGCTAGACTATGGGATAAACTGGCAAAAATGGATATTACTAATTTAGTTAGTGAATTATAGAAATTAGTTTTTACTTTTTTTATATTATTGTTAACAGAGTAATTTTTAAACTGTTTAGACACTTCTCCGGAAGTCTGGCGATGGGTCACTTTTTTGGGGTGGGTGGCGGGTCAAAAGAGTATTTTGAAATCTATAATCTTATTAAGTAGATCATATTAAGTAGATTGTATAATTGATACTCTTTTGTATCTTTTTGTTATTTTTCTTTTTATTGTTGTAATTGTTTGATTTGTTTTTGTTGAGTTATGCTATAAAAACAAATATATATATATGTATGTATGTATATATATATATATACACACACACACACACACACACACACATATCTATATATAAAAAAAAATTTAAAGAAAAAAGTTGGGCTATGACCTGGGTTCCAATCTCAACGCCGCCATGGAAGGTCACTGTGTGGGTGACCTTGGACCAGTCTCATCCTAACCTACTCCGCAGGTTTGCTGCGGAGAGAATAAAATAGGCTAGCAGCAGAACGGTGTCACAAGCTACTTTGGGAGAGCATACCCATACTGAACGACATAAAAGAAACACAGAAAATGCACAGCTTTAGGCTTGACCTAATTATCATTCCTGGGGCGGGGGGGAAGGACACAGCCCGTTTGTAGGATCCTATGGAGCAGGCGCCTCACTTGGGTCTCGTAAAGGCTTACGAAGGAGCGGGGAAGCACAGGCGGGGGCTTCCCTGCGCTACGACCCTCAATCCCCACCCCAGTAGCCGCGGGGAAGGCGAGGGCGGCCGCCACGTGCTGGGGGTGGGGGGAGGGGAAATCCCGCTACGGGTCCCAGAGCGGCGCGGGTCGAGCCAGAAGGGGAGGCCCGAAGCTCGACCACGAGGAGAGCCACCGAGCGACTCACGTTCCCGCAGACGGTTCTTGAAATCGGGGTCGCTCCTCCTCTTGCGGTCGAAGTAGATGCAGTAGCCGATGAAAAGGGCCCCGCAGAGGCCCGCGGCGAGGGCGCTCGTCTTGCCCACCATCATCCTGCCTCCAGTCCGCCCGCGCGCGCGGAGGGGGGGGCCAACCGCCGCTCTCCGGCCCGCCTCGCGCTTCACAGGCGCCTCGGAGCGGGCGCCGCTTGTGACGTCATCCGCCCGCGACAACGAAGAGAACTGTGGTTTTCTTTGGCCCGAAGCGAGCGCCTAATGGGGGGGAGGAGAAATCAAACCGGAACAGCGTGCGACAATAATGCGCATGCGTCGCCGTGCCAGCCCGTTGCCTCGCTTTATCTTCATCGCGCATGCGTCAATATCACCCTCTGTTGGAAATGTCATAAAATCAGAGGCACCTTTTTCCACTGTTGGTGGACATGTAAAGTCATGCAGAAAAATTGGGGGGGGGGGGGAATCATAAGAACCTCAAAGGCATTGTAGGACAGAGCGTAAAATATGATCCCAAACTCTTTCTTCTGAATAAATCACCAGATACCATGAATGAGGACCAACAGCTCGTATTAAAATACCTTGTAACAGCGGCGAGAGTAGTCCTGGCATCACTTTGGAAAACAAATAAGATCCCAAAACTTCAAACATGGTTAGGTAAGTCCCTAGAATATATTACTATGGCACAATTGATGGAATATATGAAAGATAATACACGAGAACTGAATCATGAGAGATGGAAATCCTTTTATGAATATATTAAAAGCACCAGATAAAAGATCTAGTCAAATCAAATTACTATTATGTTAAGAAAATAAGGAAGACGGTTTCATAAAGAGGGATAAAGAATGTCAGATACCAACAAAATGATATGTAAATAATATTATCTTCCCTTTCCCTATTTTTCCCTCTGTATATCTCCTTATTAATGAAAAAATAAAAAATATATATACAATAAAAAAAATATATCACCCTTCGCCTCCTCCCTTCACGAATGCAGAAGGAGTTACGTCAGCACTGGAAATAATGGCCATTTATGCATGGGATGCTTTACCTTGAATTTGCCACTCTGTAGTCTGTCTGTGTGTGTCTCTGTGTGTAAAGTGCCGTCAAGTCGCAGCCGACTTAGGGCGACCCCTTTTCAAGGCAAGAGACTAACAGAGGTGGTTTGCCAGTGCCTTCCTCTGCACAGCAACCCACCTGGTATTCCTTGGTGGTCTCCCATCCAAATACTAACCAGGGCCGACCCTGCTTGGCTTCCGAGATCTGACGAGATCAGGCTAGCCTGGGCCATCCAGGTCAGGGCACTCTCTAGTCTAGAGGCATGTTTTCCCCATCCAAATTATCAGGACTCAAAAAATAAGCCCCAATGCAGAGTTTTGAGATTTCGGATTGGGAAATGTACATCTAGAGAGCGGCAAATCCAAGGCAAAACTTCCCATGCGTAAATGTCAAATAATAGCAGAACGCACCTTAATCAGGACCAGCTGAAAGTCGCGAAGAAGTCTGTTAAGACTCTTCCCCAGGCTGGTGTTTGAACAAATTGTAAATACGTGAAAGTGGCGTCAAAATCAGAATAGGAGGAGCCAGAGTTATGGCCTCAGCTTCATCAAGAACAGGCCACTATAACGGGTCCATAAATACAAACTGAGCAGCTTAAGATATACTGTCTTGAGGAAGTAGCCTAGGGTTGCCAGCCTCCAGGTGGGACCTGGACATCTGGAATTAGAACTTTTCTCCAGAAATTCCCCAGGAGAAAATGGCTGCTTTGGAGGGTGGCTTCCGTCATTATACCCCACTAAGGTCCTGCCCCGACTTCCACAGGCTCCACACCCAAAATTTCTAGGTATTTTCCAGCCCAGAGCTGGCAACCCTATAAACCAGCACAGGAAGTTTAGAGCTCTTTTAAAAAGTTCACTCTTGGAAAACCATGGCTTTTCTGAGACTACCACGTTCTGCAAATTTACCTTGTAGCATGGATTAATATGACGCATCTATGCAGCTCATTGTAAAGGATTTTGTACCGTAAATGAATCTCATTCCAAACCTCTGTCCAATACCCTCTCTTCCTAGTCAGGAGATGAGATGGCAGTATTTGGATACATTCAACTGAGATGGCAGTATTTGGATACATTCAACTGAGAATGCAATCTTTTCCACACTTAATAAGCCATTTATGTACAGTAGCTTCCAGTAGCACTGTACTTTCAGTTATTGGCCACTTTGGGAGACTTCTTCAAAAATATGTGCATAAATAAGGTATTAAGGTACCATTGCTTTGGATTTTTCTTTGGTAGACTGATGTGGCTATGCAAGATTTCCATCTGTTCCTGTTTAAGATGTGTTACTTGCAACATGTTTGTCCCTGCCAAATGGGCATGGCCGAAACAGTTCACCATGTGTTACTGTATAGGCACATAACTCCATTCTTATCAAAATTTTTATTACCCTCCTCTTCTTGTGTTGTTCTAACAAGACCACCTTTAAGGTGGCCAAATTTTGCACCTCGTTGTGTTTAACAAGAAAGCAGCTGGTTAAGGGTTTTTTATTAGTTATGCCTGTACTATTGAAATAAGCCTATTATGTGGCATTGAAATTTTATTCTGTATAGATGGGCTGATGACTGTGTATCAATCTTCACTGATCTATGATCACAAGAAATAAAGTTACTTATCTTACTATGTATGCCAGGCAAGAATATAGCAATTGCATAGTAAATACCATCTTAAAAATAGTTGAGCGACAAAGATCCACATCTCACTATTGGAATCCTTTCCAATCCTTTCCCTAGACCAGTGATGGCGAACCTTTTAGAGACCGAGTGCCCAAACTGCAACCAAAAACCCACTTATTTATCGCCGAGTGCCAATGAGGCAATTTAACCTGAATACCACCCCCAGAGGGGGCCCAGAGGGAGAGGCTAGGGTTGCCAAGTTCCTCTTCGCCATGAGTGGGAGGTTTTTGGGGTGGCGCCTGAGGAGGGCGGGGTTTGGGGAAGGACTTCAGTGCCATAGAGTCCAATTGCCAAAGTGGCAATTTTTTCCAGGGGAACTGATCTCTATTGGTTGGAGATCACCTGTAATAGCAGATCTCCAGCTAGTACCTGGAGATTGGCAGTTTTCTCTCTACATATCAAGACAAATGGAAAGGTGTTTGGAGGATAGCTTGTGGGCACTTCAAAGGTGGAATAGGACTGCACGCCCCTCTGCCCGCACAGACCCAGAGGGTGCCGGAGAAGCCGCTGGAGGGAAAGAAGGAAGGAAGGAAAGAAGGGAAGGGAGGGGGAAAGGGAAGGAAGGGAGGGAGAGAAAGAAAGAAAAAGAGACAGAAAGGGAGAAAGAAATGGAGCAAGGGAGAGAAAGAAAAGGACAGAGGGAGACAGAAAAAGAAAGAGGCCATTTATGCATGGGAGGTTTTGCCTTGGATTTGCCACTCGGTGGGGCGCGGCAGCAGGCTTGTGAGAGGCGAGCAGGGTGGGGCAGAGGGCGCCTCCTTCGCACCCACCGACCAGCCATGCCCCTCCACCCGCACAGGCCCAGAGGGTGCCGGAGAAGCCGCCGGCCATGCCGAGTGTGAGCGCTTGGCTTCTGTTCCCCGCTCTCCCACCCGCCTGGCTGGCCGCGCACGCTCCAGCGGCGGCAATGGCGGCAGCTTCTGTGGGAGAGTCCGGGGGCCACCGCCAATCATGTCGGAGGTTCTCCACCCCTGGGCTACAGCCTCCCCCATCCGGGGTGGGGCAGAGCCGGAAAGACCAGCGGCTTGGAGGAACCGTGCGTGCCGGCAGAAAGGGCTACGCGTGCCGGAAGTGGCACCCGTGCCATAGGTTCGCCAACACGGCCCTAGACTGAGTGGCTGTTGCCACTCAGAGTAAACAATACCAACCTTGTGTGTAGATCCACCACATTTGTTATATTTTTGTCTTTATGTATATCTTTTTAAAAAGATACACATAATGTATGCTTTTAAAAGCTGAACGAGACCATTGGCACTTAACACATACACTCAGGAAGACTTGCCTTTGCTGATGAAATTACATTGATAGATCTAGATGGGTGCCTGGCTTTGCAAGCCCGAGGCAATGGGTAGGCATGCAAGTTAATGCAGTTGCAAAAAAAAGGATTCTTCCAACTCAGCCTAGATTGAAAAAATGGCCTCTTACCTTGGATCCATGCCATGGTGACACTGAGACTAGACAACTGTGATGCACTGTATATTGGTCTCCAGTTGGTGCAGAATGCTGCAGCAGGGCTGTTATCGGGAGCTTAGATGGTGCACGTGCATTACTCCTATTCTGTAGTTGCTCCACTGGCTGCCCATCTGTTAACGGGCTCAATTTAAAGTATTGGCTATCATATACAAAGCCCTTCATGTGCTTGGACCCTCATATCTGCGAGGCCGTCTCTCTTCCTATGCTCCACCACATCATCTTCTCTCATCTGAGCAGGGCCTTCTGCAGGTGACAACCCGCAAATGGGCAGATCAACAACTGCCTATACATATGCCTTCTTTGTTATGGCCCCCACCTTGAGGAATGGCCTACCTGAGCAACTCAGGAAGGTTCCCACTTTCCTGGCTTTCCTCAATTTATGCAAAACTGAAGTATTCAAGAGGGCCTTTCTTTGTAGATAATAGGATAGCAAAGTACAAAATTATTCACAAAGTTGCTTGGATAAATTATTAGGGACTGTGGTCTATACTACAGTGTATAGTTTGCTGTGAAGTTGGATCCTACTATGTAATTTTGCATCATTTAATATGTCATGTTAGCAATTTGCTTTGCTTCAATTTTGTGTTTTTTTCTGGTTGGTTCTACAACCCAAATCCTATTTCATTATTAAAGATCCCATCCTGTTAATTGTATTGACTCAATCTGTGTAATGCCCCTTGAGCCCCATTGAGAAAGGGGGGCTATAAATAATATCAATAAATAAATAATGTCCCATCAGAGAATCAGTCTCCCACCCCAAGTTTCGGCCACTCATTAACACAGCCTGAAGGGAGCCTTGGCCTTACCTTCTCCAAAGTTTGGCATTGCTAACCCCTAAAATGGTTGCCAAAGCAAATTTGGCCAAGATGGAGTCAGACCAGACAGCACACATCTGGGAAGTGGGTCTTGGTAACAGGAATGTACATAATAGGAGCAGTTACATGTGCGCAAAGCAGAAAACACAAAATTAAGGCAGTAGACGAGTCCAGTGATTTCCACCAATTCCTCCCTTCTGCTGCAGCCCACTGAACCCCCCCTCCCCAACTTTTGTTCCTGGGAGTCGGTGGCTTCTCAGAAACAGCGTACAGGGTAAAGGGGGTAGTCCGCAGTGGGACAGGGCAGAAATTGCCATCACCTTTTGAGAAACTGAAGTACATTTAAGTCTTTGGAACGTGTGGTTAGATACAGGCCACAGTGGTTTCAATTTATAGTGCTCTACTGTATATCTGGAAATACATTCATTCCTGCCAGAAATGGGAAAGATGAAAGAATATTTTTAATT
This sequence comes from Euleptes europaea, assembly GCF_029931775.1. Taxonomy (NCBI): domain Eukaryota; kingdom Metazoa; phylum Chordata; class Lepidosauria; order Squamata; family Sphaerodactylidae; genus Euleptes; species Euleptes europaea. Next base: position 26,182,966 of record NC_079318.1, read on the forward strand.
AGCAGGAACAAGCCTTATAAAAAGCAGATTACTTGTGGTTAGCTGATCTCCTACAGAGATCCAAGATGGGCTAATGTACAGGAATTAAGATTTATTTGTGCTCCTAAAAAAAAAAATGACTAACTTATGTGGGGAAAATGGGCTAGTAACATTTTTGTGGGTTAGTTCAGCTCTCTTAATTTAACTACAATTTATACTGTAGTTAAATTAAATTAAATTATACTGTAGTTTATACTGTAGTCACATGCATCAATCTATCCGAGCCTATAAATTACAACTGACACAATTTTTAAGAATTCCAACACAGAATGCCTATGAAATAAATTTATTTAAAATGCGCACTTTGTGCACGATTTCATTTGTGCTTTTTAAATTTTTTCTTTGCAGTGTTAGTTGATCTTGGTTTTTTGCTCTTTTTCACTGGATCTGCTTTTTCACCAACGAAGGTATCACTGGAATACCGTTTTGCATTGTTCATTGAGGCAGCTTTTTTATTTTTAAAGCTGACCAAATTCTTTACATTCTTTTCTGAGCTTTTCTGTTGCGCTTTTTCTCTTTCCATACAGCGCTTCACTCTGAGTTTTCTTCCTTTTAGCTCAGAGTTGTTTAGCTTCAGAGCAAGGTGTACAGCATCTGTACCCTTTAAGGAAAAAGATTTTAAAAGATTAAATATAAAGGACATAATATACAAAAGAATGCTCAATTTCCATTTTAGCCATTTTTGTTTCTCAAATTGCACCACTTGACATTGCAATATTCTGCAACCAATATCTAACTTGTGTTTTATCCAAAAATATTATAGCAACCTTAACCCATAATGTACTGTTTCTATACGAGACAAATACCCAAAGGTGAAACTAGCTTTACAGTACAATCTTAAGCAGAGTTACATGCTTCTAAGGCCACTGATGGGACGGCTCTAGGGTTGCCAGCTCCGGGCTGGGAAATACCTGCAGATTTTGGAGGCGGAGGAGGGCAGGGTTTGGGGAGGGACTTCAGTGGGGTATAAATAATTTATTACAGGCTAAAATCAATAACATATAAGGCCTTGCAATAGCCCACCAAACCAACATGTTCATGTAAATATACAACACAAATAGACATACAATCATAGAACTAGACTTTGACCAAACAGGTTTTGGCCAAATGGCCTTCTTCAGTGGTCACACTGAAGAGCTGGAGACCTGAGGGGAACACAACATACCTACAGTCATAAAGATTTTTAGAAAGTCATGTACATTTTTAGTCTGGAACTGTGATTGTTTTGACCACTGAAGAAGGCCATCTGGCTGAAAAGCAGAGTGGTAAGCTGCAGTACTGCAGTCAAAAGCTCTGCTCACGACCTTAGTTCGATCCCAACGGAAGCTGGTTTCAGGTAGCCATCTCAAGGTTGACTCAGCCTTCCATCCTTCTGAGGTCGGTAAAATGAGGACCGAGCTTGCTGGGGGTAAAGGGAAGATGACTGGGGAAGGCACTAGAAAACCACCCCGTAAACAGTCTGCCTAGTAAACGTCGGGATGTGACGTCACCCCATGGGTCAGGAATGACCAGGTGCTTGCACAGGGGACCTTTACCTTTTTAGGTTATTCCAGGGCCTTATGTTATAGATTTTAGCCTGTAATAAATACACACATATTTTGTATTGATATAACCTTTACACTCTGTAACCGTTGGTCTTGGATGTTGGTTTTTTTCTTGACCTCTGGGTACTTAATTCCATTTTTATAGGGGCAATACTACTTAGTAGGCCTCAGGTTCACGGCTACAGAGAAGAAAGCTGAGAAACTGTGTTAAGGAAGACTGCCTACTTGAGGAATGAGCTAAGCCTTTTGAATCCTGCATGCTACTGCAAGGAGTTAGAGATGATCTGAATGAGATGTCAATGTCGGTGGAAGAGACGGGTGCAGTTTCTATTCATCTTTAAATGGCTGCATCACTCTAACTGTTTAATATGGTAGCTATTGACTAAACAGCAGCTACCTTGCGCTAGAACAAATAGGAGGGCAGTGACAGCCATTTTAGGCAGACCCCACAATCAGTCTACAACATTTAAGGGCTCACAGCAGTGTGCTACCTATTTTGTAGGAAACTCTGACATATCATCTCTTATGTGTGGTTAACTGCCAAATACTTACTGAACCAACAAGTTACAACAAGACTTGGCTACCAACATATCAGCCCGGTGTCACAAGTGTGACCAGTATATTGGTGCTGGAGACAGACAGGCTGGCACAAAGGCTTACGACACTAGCATAAATCTAGTTTGATGTATGAGAGTTAAATATACTTTAATAGTACCTTGTAGTAAAAAAAGATAAAGTCTATACATGAATGAATGTTCCACTCAGGTCTCCAGCCCTCCAAACCCATTTCAAATGAACTTTGAATTTGAATAAAATCAGGTCTTGTGCTACCTGATACAACCCAACAATGAGGAAGAGGCACCAATCAGGCAACTAACAGTCTCAAAAGATGTGCAAAAATCTGCTGTTTATTATGGTCCAATGCATTGTGTGTCAAGGACACATAGGCAAACAAATGTTTCTTAAAAGGAATCACATGGGAACATACACCTAACAGTTGCGGGGGCAGAAGGTGTTCACAGTGGTTATTCCCCCCCCCCCATCTTCCCCTTTCCACAGCAGCCTCTCTGACTTATCAAAAGGTATTGGTGGAAATTGTGGGACCCCCCCCACCCCCCACATAGAAGAAAAGCTACCAGGCGCAGGGAGCTTCAGTAAGCAGTAAGCAGTAAGCAGAGACGAAAATTGGGTGGAATTGCCCAGACTTTGCTCTTGCACTAACAGAGCTCTTGCTTTATTTCTTCTGCCAAGATTTTCTTTGGCACAAGAAAGGGAAGCTGGCAATACAATTTCAGGGGCTGCAGAGGACTGCTGTGAGACAAGGAAGATGGAGAAAGATCTGCCGCAGGGAATACCTAACATACGTACAAACTCTGCATACTAAAATAATTTCTAAAACAGCCAAAAGGGTACTGTTTTCTAAGTTATTTTAGTATAGCGTGTTACTATTTCTGTTCAATTTCTTCTATGGAGGACGTTCAGTTATTCTTGCAAAACCGCCTTTGATACTCAGTATATTGGGACAAAACAAACAGGGCTTTTTGTGCACCTATAAGGCTCTGTCTGTTATGACTGTACTACATGAAGTGAAAAGCAAATACATCTCTAGATTTTGTATGTTAAATACTGGATATTGAATCTTTTATCACAGTTATGCAACAGACGTCAACGTACCTCAAACAGAACATAGCCAAATCCTTTGCCAATGCCAGTGTTTCGGTCTCTCACAATGCGCACACCCATCACAGTTCCACACTCAGAGAAATGGTCTCTCATAGTATCATCATCAATGTCTGTAAGCAAACAGTTGAAAAAGGGTGCAGGTACTAAAATGTAGTTCTTTTATGCGTATGATCAAAATCCTAAAAATGTTCATTTGCCCCTTAAATGTAAGAAATTTCCATTTACTTGCAATGAGTACTTCACTTTTTGCAAGGGTATATATTTCTTGGTAAATTATCACAATATGTAATTACTATTATCTAACGGTTTGTAGCAACGCTAGTATTTCTTGACAAATGTGGCTGTTCAGCTTATTAAAAGTACACAACTATCAACATTGCAGAAACTGAATCTACTCATCTGCAAACCACAAATGGAATAGCAACTTTTATGATAGATTAGTCTAGAGACAGTGTTGAATATCCACTTTTTACTTACCATAAGGGAGATTTCCCACAAATATAGACCTCTTATTATCATGCTACAAAGCAAGTAAACAAGAAGAATGGTGTCAGAAGCCTAAAGCAGCAGCTCCCCAAAAAACATTTCCCCACAACATTTAAACTACTCACAGAAGTGGATTGTGAAGCAAGGTCAACTCTGATGTGGAATCCATTAGCAAATTCTGTTCCATTACTATTGAAGCCACAAAAGGAAAAACATGATCAAAAATAATTAATTGGTATCATGTACAGGTCACGCACTGAAATATTTCAGTAGACTTTTTAAGATTTATGTGCTTTCAGTTGTTAAGATATATATAATACGATTGTCATATGTATTCTGTTGTTCTAGGTTTTATGAAAAGACAGCTAATTTAAAAAAGATTACCGTCTTAAGGCATTAACAGCTGCACATTCTTCTTTGAAGACAACATAAGCATTCACATACTTCCTATTAGGATGCACCTTTTGCCTGAAAAAAACACATTAATTTGTTTTTAACTGAAAAGTGTTACATTTACAATTTTTTTAAGCAAGACACAAAAGGCTACAGAACTCTCATTATCATCTTCAACATGCTTATCTGGCCATGTCCTATCAATTCAATGGGACTTATGTTGTCTAATTGTTAAGACTAGGAAAAGGGAACCTAGGTTCAAATCCATACTTTTCTGTAGCTCACACAGCAGTCACTAACTTTCAGCCTAACCTACCACACAGGACTGTTGTGGTATGACACAGTTACATGAAACTGTGTTGTAATCAGACTTCTGGTCAATCAAGATCAGTATTTACTTTGACTGGCAGCAACTCTCCAGGGTCCCGAGTAGAGGTCTTTCACGTGGATCCTTCTAACTGGAAGTGCCAGGGTCTGAACCTGGAACTGCATCAATGTAAAGGAGATGCTCTGGCAGAGCCACAGCATATCCCAAGGGCCATGAATACCACCCTAAACTTCTTTGGGGACAGGTAGGATAAAAATCTAATTTTTAAAATGCTTCCTGGAATGTATAGCAAAAACTCTATTTTTGTTTTCAAACTGTTCAATCCTAAGCTCTTCTAATCCAGCTGAGTTCAGACCATATAGGATCAGTGTGTCCAGCTGTTTCTGCATCAAAACCCTCAACCAGTCCCAGCACAAAGAGGTGAGAACCCTGTCCTTGGTAAAGAATCCAAAAGGAGCCTCTATTTGCCACATGAAATCACAAAGTGAGAATGGGACAGAAAGTACTTTCAACCTTTTCAAGGCAGGGAGCCAGAACCCATTTGTGGTGCTTCAAGAGATTTTTCACAAATCAACAAATAGCCTGAAGAGGAGAAGACTGGGAGGCGATATGATAACCATCTTCAAGTACTTGAAGGGCTGTCATACAGAGGATGGTGCAGAGTTGTTTTCTGTTGCCCCAGAAGGTCGGACCAGAACCAACGGCATGAAATTAAATCAAAAGAGTTTCCGTCTAGACATTAGGAAGAACTTCCTAACAGAGCGGTTCCTCAGTGGAACAGGCTTCCTCGGGAGGTGGTAAGCGCTCCTTCCCTTGAGGTTTTTAAGCCGAGGCTGGATGGCCATCTGTCAGCAATGCTGATTCTATGTCCTTAGGCAGATCATGAGAGGGAGGGCATCTTGGCCATCTTCTGGGCATGGAGTAGGAGTCACGGGGGTGGGGGAGGTAGTTGTGAATTTCTTGCATTGTGCAGGGGGTTGGACTAGATGACCCTGGTGGTCCCTTCCAACTATGATTCTATGAACTACTTAGTGTTGTATAAGTTACACTGTCCTACAAAATTGTAAACTGCAGAGTAACTTGTAAATCAAGGTCTGGAATAAATGAGAGGCCACTTGATCTTTACCATAAGCATTCCTTTAACTGGTCACAAGCTTTTTGGAGAGACTGCATATTATAAACCTGTTATTTTGAAAATACTGAAAAATGAAACAGAAGTTTGTAAGACCTACTTTATGGCTGCCAATTTTTTGGATAACGTGTCCTCTGCTGGAATCTTAAAAGAAAAACATAAGAGCATTAATTGATAGGCATTCTTCAGCTTCAGGATGTCACATTATGAACATCTGAGAACACTATGCTCATTGCAGCAGGGAAGGTGAAGACGGCTTCCGCCCAAACCTGGGCTCTCTCAACAGCAGTCCCAGTTGTTTATTGGCCTTAAGAATACTTGTTTCTGTTTACTGTTTTTTCAGAAAAACGGAATATAAATATTTTAAAATACACATATTCTGGTGTACGTTTTAGATGTGGATGGAGTAGAACACTATTACAAATGGGATCACTGCATCAGTGATGGTTCCAGTTATATGCTAATATGCAATGTACTGAGCAAAATAATTATTTGAAAACATGAGAAAACTAAGGTATTCATGAAACCAATCCCTTAGACTGTTCAAAGCAGCTATCCCTTCTATCACTGCCTAGAGCTGGGTTCCCTAACATCTGAGCCTGTGGGCACTCTTGGAATTCTGAGGTAGGGTGGCATCCGTCGCTACAAAATGGCTGCCACAGGAGGTGGAGCCAAGCTCTCTCTCTCTCACACACACACACACACACAAACGTAGAGAAGGAGGATAACACACACAGAGAGAAGACATCCAAGAGAAGGAAAGGGTGTTGCACTGCTCCCTACACCCCACCACCTCACAGGGGGTCCAAATGTTCCTGCTTACAAGGATCATAGATCGCTCTCCAGTCCGAAGTGGGGAGCATCCACATGAAGGCAGCCTGTATCTGTATGAAGGCAGCCTGTCCACTGGTTCTGCATTCCCAATGGTCCTGCCTACTTTCCTGAAGCACATGATGCATGCCTAGGGAAGTGCCTGCAGGTGCCACGCTAGGGAACCCTGGCCTAAAGACGGCAGGCTCTCTGTGTGTGAACACTCACGCAGCCATATAAAATCACAATGACAGTTATACTGTATGCTTACCAAACAGCGGAAGCGAACTGATTCAATTTGTCCATATTCTTTGAAAAACACCTTCAGCATCTAAACTCAAGCACATTTGATTCACTTGGTCAAAACAAATAAGAACAGCAATTTAACCCCCTCACAGAATGAGGTCATCTTCAGGGTACAATCTGTTTTTTTTCTATTCTTATTATAACCAAATACAAGAATGCCCAGTAACTTCCATGGGTTGGATCCACTAGAACATTTATGCAGACAGAAGGATTTCTATCCAGAGAGTGTGGATAGAACTTTATAACTTCCCCTCTCCAGCCCAGAATATACCCCAAATGCTGTACTTGAGAGTGTACCGTTTCCTAGGAGCAGCATGGGGAGGGGGAGAGTAGGCTGCTGCAGGAGAGACACAAGAAAGTTGCACTCCAGAGATGAAAACCCTTCCATCCATGGAAATGCTCTGATTGATCCAAGACATGATAGGCTAGTGAAAACATAAGAAAAGCCTTGCTGGATCAAACCAGTGGTCCATCTAGTCCAGCATCCTGTCTCACACAGTGGCCAACCAGTTCCTCTAGAGGTCCAGCAATAGGGCATAGAGGCTGAAATATAGGAAAAATAAAAAAAGCAACTGGAGAACATGTCTTCTCCATCACTGAATGAAAAATCTGTGCTGTTTAAGCTGATTAGCAGTATAAAATTCATATTTAAGTACTGTTCACCATAATTTTATTTATTAAAATATTTATATCCTGCCTTTTCTTGTGGCTCAAGCAAGAATACTTGTCCCCTGATCTTAAGTTTAATATTTATTCACATAGAATAGAATCATAGAATTATAGAGTTGGAAAGGACCACCAGGGTCATCTAGTCCAACCCCCCTGCACAATGCAGGACATTCACAACTACCTCCCCCCCACACCCCCAGTGACCCCCAGTGCCTTCCCTCTCATCATCTGCCTAAGGTTATACCTACATAAGTTACACCCCACCTTTCTACCCTCATCAGGACCCCCATGGCAGCTAACAGAGCAAATATATATATAATAAGATTATATATTAAAACCAAACAACTTTTATATATTAAACATTATATATTAAAAACATTATATATTAAAATAAAATCAAAATATATCATAAAAATAATTAAAGCCAAAGCTAAAATACACATATAAAGCAAAAAACCCAACAATTATAACACAGGGAGGGAGGGATCACTGAGGGAACACCAGATGAAGCAAAGAAGTCTTCACTCACTGGCAGAAGGTGGCAACAGAAGAGGACAGGTGAATCTCTCTGGGGAGAGAATTCCAGGGTTGTGGTGCCACAACCCAGAAGGCCCTTTCCCAAGTTGCCATCCATCTAATCTCAGAAGGAAGGGGCACCTAAAGTAGGGTCTCTGAAGATGACTGTAGTGGTCGAGTACATTCATAAGGGAACAGACAATCCTTCTGGTTTGCAGGTCCCAAGCCATATAAGGTTTAAAGGTCAACAGTAGCACCTAGAATTGTGTTGGGAAACAAACTGGGAGCCACTGTAGAATATGGCGCCTACAATCTACTCCATTCAGCAGCCTGGCTGCAACATTCTGCACCAGTTGAAGTTTCTGAACAATTTTCAAGAACAGCCCTGTGTAGAGAGCACTGCACTAATCTAATCTAGATGTAACTAGGGCATGCACCAAAATGGCCAGATCGTTTTTGACCAGGAAAGGTCACAGCTTTTAAGCACATTTCCTTCAAACAAGCCCCAATTATATTAATGGAACTCATTTCATCATTTGTGTGCTTCAGGGATCACTGTCTATTTCCTTAAATATCAGAAGTGATGTCTGATTTTTGCTCCCCAGCATTACTCACTTACCTGTGCTGTACAACCAACAGGTAAATTCCCCACAAAGATGGTCCTCTTATTCTTTAGCATTTCCTTAGCCACGTTGATTTGCATTTTCTTTTGTTTTATTCCAGCATCAGCATCTGAAGCTGAGAGATGCTTAGCAGCCAACTTTTGTTTGATTTGTCTCTCTTTTTCCATCTCATCTTCATCTGTTTTATCCAACGCATACTCCCTTGACAAGCAGTGAAAAATTGAAGCCAAGCTGTTAACATCCATTCGCTATACTCCTGGAAAAAATCTGTTTTTTTAATCTACCCAGACACAGAAGTAATAAAAGATCAATTGTTGGAGAAACTAGAGGTGACAGTTACATTAAAAGAAAGCAATGTGTGACCCTCATGCTAATGCACAGCCGGAATATCTTTGCAAAAGGATGCATAAACACATTAAGAACCAGTTCACACATTTCACACTTAAGGAGTGATCACATGAAACCAGATCCTTATACACTGGTTTGAAACCTTTCAAGATCCTGTTAATTGGGTTGGGCTGGACAGGAATGAAGCGCTCGTCTATCTACTGCCTTCCTCCAGCCTCAGCGTTTAGCACTTCTCAGGCACCATCTTTCCCTTCCTTGTTTCTAAACGGAGGAGGAGGCCTTGCCGCAGTGAGCACATTTGTGGACCATTGGCGTTTCATATTTGCCCATAAAGGGACAGATTTCGGTGTGCTGTAGTGGTTAAGAGTGTTGGACTAGTATCTGCGAGATCCAGGTTTGAATCCCCACTTGTGCCCCCGCATGGAAACTTGCTGGGTGAACTTGGTCCAGTCACACTCTCTCAGCCTAACCTACTTCACAGGGTTATTGTGAGGATAAAAGGGAGGAGGGGAAAATGATATAAGCCACTTTGGGGCCTCATTGTTGAGAGAGGAGGGGTATAAATGACTTAAATAAATAAAATTTTATTTTACTGAGAAGAAGTTGCTACTGGCCAGGCTTTTTTAAAGAGAAGATTACCCACATCAGAGCTTATACCATTGGCTTATACATCAACCCCTCATCAATGCACTGTGTTAACTGGAGCTAAGAGATAAGTACACATCCACCATTTGTTAATTTATTCTATTAGATTTTTATCCTGGCCTTCCTCCAAGGAGCTGAGGATGATATACATGGCTTTCCACATTTTTACTGTCACAACACTACGAGGTATGTCGAACCACAAAAGAATGACTGGCCCAAGGTCACCACTGACAATAACCATAAAGGAAGCCAAACATACAGAAAAGTGCCCTTACATGCCATAAAACATTGTTAGTTGTTAAGCTTCTAGCTTACTCTGACTTTAAGGCTTAGTGAAGATGACACAACCAACTAATAAAATCAGTGAAGTAATCTTCTGAAAATATGAGTAATATATTCTGCCATGAACACATGCCAGTCTAGCTCTAATCTTTAAGACAAAATACTTTTTTCCCCTCCCTGGCTTTAAAATGATGAGACTTGACCTTCTGAGTATAAAATGTTTCAGTTACCTGCTAGCTAATCTTGCCTCTGCTGGAGATAGTACTTTCTTTTTAGCTTTCTTCATGTTTTTCAAAGGCGCTCTTTCAATAGAGTTCTGCATTTCTGTGGCAATTTCTTCTTCTGTATGCTTGCGCTTCTTAGTTTCCTTTTAGAAAAGAAAACTGGGTTTAACAGGTTAGAGTAGACAAGACTATCAGGTTACAATAAAATAATCAGAAAAATAGGACAACTCATGCTTAACCTTCCACCAAAGTCCCCTTTTGTTTAAATACTTGAATAAAAATATATATTTTAAAAAAACTTCTATTGTCAGACTTCCCACACATGGTCCTATTAGGCAAAAAGAATCTGTGGTACCAGCGTAATTATCATGTACCTTTGAGAAAAAGCTTATCATTTTTACAATAGGTTATGAACTTGGAACTGCAGATCAGTACTAAAGAACAGCTTCAAGCACAAAACTTTGTTTTAGTTATGCTGTAAAGTACTTTTTGTAATACAAAAAAGTTAATAGGATTAAACAAGGATAAGTTTCAACACAGACTTTCTACTCTTCTTCTACAGTTCCCATTATACAAAATGGTGGCCCAATTCTTAGGTTGCCACTGAGCTGTGGGAGATGCCTCCAAGTGAAACAGCCCCAGACCACAGTGGTAACATCTATTAAAGATCATTTGTGCAGTAAGGAGGTCAGTTAAATCCAAATTTATTGCTGGATGCTCAGGTAGTTCTGTTGTCAGCGATACTATTTTATCTAGATTTAGATGGCATAAGAAGAAGAAGAAAGAAGGACAGGTCTGGTCAGAGTCTGAAAATACACCAGCCTCATTAGTGTAATTATGTCTGAATCATACTGTAACACTTCTGGACAGAATTTTGCTTTCACGAGTTGGAAGGTGTAAAGGGGAGGGTGGAATCATGCAATGATTATTAGCATAGTGTTGTTGAAGGTTCTGTCTACAATGTTGGGTGGACAAGTTCTGTGTCAATGCTTCTCTGCCACAAGAAATCTAAGCATCACCGATTACAGCTCAAAAGTACATTGCAACAGCACCTTTTTATTCTGCAAGCTTTCAACGAGGCAGCCATCAGTAAAAAAAATTATGGCACTAAAGACTTATCAGAGATACAGCTGACGTTTTTGAAAACCTCGTTTTTGCATTAGCTGTGTAGCCCTTGACTTGTACCACAAAGGGACATAAACTTTACTCATAGATCAACCATTTTGAAAAACAGTGAAAAATGTGTACTATTCCATTTCTTATGGTAATAAAATCACCTGTCTGTAAGCAATACCTAAACAAATACAGCAATGAACAAACAAACAACAGTCAAACTCTGGTCTTACTTAAATGTGTCATGCCAATGAAAGGTATTACTGAATTGCAACAGTGACATTGACACAGTAGAAGGTACACCTTATAGGAAATTCATAAACGGATTAAGGAACGTAAACAGTATTTCACTGAACTCTGCAGGAGATGGTAAAATTACACAACCAACATGAATATAGATCTCTACCACCTTTCGAGTAATAACAAAGTTAGCTTCTACAAAGTTATTTTAAGTAATTAAAACAGAATGTTTGTCCAGCAGTATCACCACATTTCTATTCATTTTAAAACAACGCTATACAACTTGTGACCAACTGAGCAAAACACAGATATCAAAGACTCAATAAACCCCCCTCACTGCTGCGTGCTATTGCTCGATAAATTATTGGTGAGCTGTTTGGTTTGCTGGATTACAAATTCCACAGACCTATTCTGAAAACTGACCACTACATTTTTTTAACATTTACATAGCCAAACAAAATTTAAACCGCTCTACAGAATGATAGTATGATCTATACAACTTAACCATCTATAGCAATTTGACTTCATAAGGAAATCTGCCTTTCTAGAAGCTGCACCCATTACATGCACAATACCAGAGAGGAGATATATTAGGGCCAATTGACGCATTATCTAGATTGGGATGGCCAACTTTTCAACATTAAGGGTTCTACCACTTCTATAATCGACAACCAATTGGCTAAGTGGTACAGAACACGCCTCACAAATAGAAGATTCCCAGGTTCAATTCAAGGTACTGGTTATTGCCTACAAACCCTTTATGGCCCAGGATCCACATATCCAATATCCTCCTCTGTGATAGCTGCACTCATCTGCATTGCTTGTTGTATGCGTTACCCTGTTTGTACTGCATTGTTTCTGGATCTTTGTTATCAAGTTGCTGCACTGTTTACAGTATATCTTACCCTATTATGGTGTATCTTAGTTGTAGGGTAATGCATAGAGCAAGAAGTGCAATAAATTGATAAAATGATTCCGATCCAGAGGTTACTGTAGATGTTGCCAATTTTCTAGTGCAGGGATGGGGAACCTCAGGCCCGGGGGCCGTATGCGGCCCCCAAGGACATTTTTTGTGGCCCTCGGGAGCTCTGGGGCCATGCCGCAGAGGCACAGCATAGGGCAGCCCTCCCTGAGGGTGTTCCTGGGGCCACGGCTTGCAGGGGCGCTGTGGCACCCTTTGGACCCCCTCTTGCCAACTGACGGCTGTTGGTCGGCGAGAGGAGGGGGAGGGACTCTTTCCCCAAGGCTGCCCCCTATAGCCGCAGCGTGCAGGAACGCCGGGGCACACTGTAAGACCCTCTTGCTGCCTGTCGGATGTTGAGCAGTGAGAGGGAGGGGGGGAAAGAGGCCCGTAGCTACCGGAGGCAGAGCATGCACGGAGGAGCCGATCGGGCTTCGGGGGGCCTTTTGTGGACTCTGGGGGGGGGAGGGCATGGAGCCTGGGGCCAGGTCGCGGTGGCCGGCGGGTGTGTGTGTGTGTGTGGGGGGGGGAAGGCTTTTCTCTCTCCCTCTCTTTCTGTCTCTTTGTCTGTCTCCCTCCGTCCTTTTCTTTCTCCCCCTCTTTGCATTTCTTTCTCCCTCTCTCCCTTTTCCTCTTTCTCTGTTTTCCTTTCTTCCTCCGTTGACGATCGACTGCAGGCTGCGCCCCCCTGGCGCCTCGTTTGCTCGGGCCCACCGCTGGCTGCCCTCCCACCTGGGAGGGGGGGAGGACCGGGGCGCCCTCCAGGCCTTCTCTGCCTTCTCTGGGGTTGCCAACCTCCAGGTGGTGGCTGGAGACCTGGCAACCCTAGCCTCTCCACACCCCCACCGGGAGATCTACACCTGGTATGGCTCAAATGATGTTATAAATGTGCAAATGGCCCTTGGCATGAAAAAGGTTCCCCACCCCTGTTCTAGTGGATGTGATGAAAGTTCAAAAAGCCCAAAGTTTGTAATTTCTATTATTGGAATTTACTGGCCTATGTTTTTATCTTAATGACTGCATATTTTATGTACCTTCTGTAACAATTGTAATATTACTTATGCCATTAAAGGTTTTTCAAGTTCAAGTTCAGCGCAATAAATTACAACGCTAATCCATACAGCACACAGTGGATAAACTACAAACCTATTCCTTATATGAAAACACCCTCCTGAGCAATTTAATTTACTACACCCGGGTCACCTTTATGAAAGTCCCATGCTGACTAGTTCCATTTATTACAACCCTATTTCCTTTACAGAAATGCCCGCCTGAAGAATTCTGTGGTATGCATTCTGCAGAATAGGAACCTTTCTGACCACCTCAGGCAGGCCACTTATTTGTACAGAGTATGCAGCAGCCTGAATAGCCTAATTTAGCTCAAGCTCATCAGAGCTGTGAAACTATGAAGGGTCAGCCACAGTTAGTATTTGGATGGGAGACCACCAAGGAAGTCTAGGGATGCTACATTGAGGAAGGCAACGGCAAAGCACCTCAGCTCATCTCTTGCCTTGAACATCCTGTAGATGCAGTCACCATGATCTGGTTGTGACTTGATGGAACATTAATCCATTCATTCAGTACATGACCATACACAGTTTGTTTATATTATACTGTTTCGGCCTCAATGCAGTTTACCAGAAGAATATACCAGTGCCCACAAACAGCCAATACTAGCACAACACATTAAAAACTCAATCAAAATACAATGCCGGGAAAGGGCAGGGTAGAAATTGAATAAAATAAAACAAGATAACGTTAAGAACTGTATAGTTAAAGGTAGCAACAACTCACCAAGATCAAACGAGCCACTTGGCCACAACAGGCTTGGAAGAAAAAGAAATTTATAATAACCCCCCAAACATAACAATTGAGAGAGGCTGTTAGATCTCATTGGGGAGGGCATCACTAAAATTTAAGAGTAGTTTAAAAGAACTGCTCATTTTTTTAAACTGTCAAATTAGATCAAACCCCTCCCCCTCCCCTGCTATTTACTCTACTAGAAGAAACGTGCAGGCAACCATAAGGGGTTTTGATGGAGGAACTAATATTGTGAAAACGTGGAGTGGTGATGGAAGGAGATGACATCCCTTTGTTAATCCAAATCCTCCACCACATTTCTACTTGCCAGTTAAAAATAAACAAATAAGGGAGATCTGTTCACAGATCTCCACCATCTCACTGAATCTCTCTAAAAGGATTCTCCAACAGAACTTCATTGAGGGTCTATATATGTTGGCCAAGACATGAAACCCTTTGGCTTCATTATTCCCACACCCACGACAGGGAACCCAGCAATTTGATCATGACATTCCAATAGCTCAGTGCATGATGCTGAACTCTTATTTTGGGAACTACTGATATAAGAAAAGAATTCTACTTACTCTTGGTACAGCAACATACACTGGTTGCTTTTCCGACCCTGGAGCACTGAAAAGTCGTACCAAGGTATCTGTGCTGCATACTGCAGGGCTTTTCTGACACAGACTGCTGGCCACTTGCCCTACGATATAGTCTTCATTTGGTACAGCAATAGCATCTCCCTCACAAACTTTTCTATTAAAGAAAGTCAGTCATTAGGTGCCACTTGGTACCACCAGCAAACATACACAAATACATTTTATGCTAAATGTTTTAGAATGCTGACTTAATGCAACTTTTGAAAATGACTCTGAATTGCTTCTTAAGATGACATCAAGACATTCTGAAATGCTTATTTTTAAGATAACATACTTATTTTTAAGACGGCATTAAGAGACATATTTTCCAGCATGTCACATGAGAAAAAAGGAAACATAAGAACATAGACTCAATCAGTTTCAAGGTTCCATTTCTGTTAAAGTTACAAAATTACTGCCTCTGTGTGTGGTCATGGCCAATAAAATCTTAAAACCACTTTAGTGTTAGCCAGTCTTCAACTTGGGCCTTTGTTATATTCATTACCAACTTGTCCACTTTATTTAGAATAACTGAAATTCACCACCTCTGAAAGAGGCCAGTGCCTAACAAGCAAGGTAGATAAATAGCAATTTTTAAAAAAATTTTTTTATTTAAATTGATTTTTTTAATAAAATGCTTTCTGAGGAAAATCTATCTAAAGATAGTTTTCTATCAAAGATACATTATGGTCCAAAGGTTATTAATCAAGAAATAAGGATTAGTTTTTGATTATGTAGCATGAGGCTGTATACAGATGCAATGTTTATATTTTTTGGGTAAATGAATTACATTAATCCATTCACAATGTCATGCTCTTCCAGAGTTTTCTGTTAAGATTATTTTAGGCAATTTTTCTATCTAGAAGATATTATCACAGATGCTTGGTTTTGCAGTTCTCCAAACTGTGAATTTGTGTCTGCACAGATAACATGCTTCTTCTTCTCAACAAAAATGTTATAAAATAAACATACAAATTGAGAAAAAGACCTTAATCCCATTGCTCCTTTGCAAATCTATGTACACAGACTCAACCCCTTACCTCTTAAGTGCCAAGTTCAATAAATAGAAGATTGACTGGAGTGGGATAGACTTGCACAAAGAGCTAAGTGTGAGGAGGGAGGGGCAAGCAGTAAAAATGTAGATTTATATCATGTAGAAAGCCATGGTATAATTCTAGTCTTACTGACTAACAATTTAAATTGTGATTTAAGTCAATTTGATTTAAATCAAATTCACCCTGCTAACAAGGCATATGTGCTGAAGAAAAGGAACTCTGAAATACAGAAAATCTTAGGTTCTATTTCAGGGAGCCAGTTATCTGAAGTATATGTACTTGGTGGATTGGTATTCAAACCCTTGAAACACCAGAGCATCCGAGGGCAGACTCACATATATATGTTCTTCCTACACAGATAATGTCTCAAGGGGGGTGGGGAAACCAGCCTGCAAATAAGCACACTTTGTATTATAAGCACAGATAAGTTTATGAATGTATCAACTTCTGGAACTCTAAGCGCATGGCATAACAAATACTTTGCAAGTGACAGCACAAACAGCAATATGAAAAGCAGCCTCTCTAGACTCTTCCATGTAGGAGGTTTTCGGGTACACGCTTTGTGGTAAGGCTTTGTTCAGACAACCTTGTCACGAAACTTACTAGGTGACCTTGGGCCAGTCCACTGTGCCCCAGCCTAGCTTACCTGACAAAAGGTTGCTGAGAAAATAAAAGAGGAGTGCAGATCCGTGCACGCTACCCTGAGCTCCTTGGAGAAAGGGCGTGGGACGCTAATGCACTAAACAATAAACAAATAACAGACACAGAGTGTCTTTCCCGCTGCACAATAAACATACTCCCACATCTGTATAATTCACAGTGGGTAGCCGTGTTAGTCTGTCTGCAGTAGTAGAAAAGGGCAAGAGTCCAGTAGCACCTTCAAGACTAACAAGAATATTTTCTGGTAGGGTATGAGCTTTCGTGAGCCACAGCTCACTTCTTCAGATACCTCTTCCGAAAGCTCATACCCTACCAGAAAAAATTCTCGTTAGTCTTTACGGTGCTACTGGACTCCTGCCCTTTTCTACTACTGCAGACAGACTAACACGGCTACCCACTGTGAAGATCATTCACAGTGGGTAGCCGTGTTAGTCTGTCTACAGTAGTAGAAAAGGGCAAGAGTCCAGTAGCACCTTAAAGACTAACCAAAATATTTTCTGGTAGGGTATGAGCTTTCGTGAGCCACAGCTCACTTCTTCAGATACCTCTTCAGAAAGCTCATACCCTACCAGAAAAAATTCTTGTTAGTCTTTAAGGTGCTACTGGACTCTTGCCCTTTTCTACTACTGCACAGAGACTAACATGGATAAGTCTGTCTGCAGTAGTAGAAAAGGGCAAGAGTCCAGTAGCACCTTAAAGACTAACCAAAATATTTTCTGGTAGGGTATGAGCTTTCGTGAGCCTGCGGCTCACGAAAGCTCATACCCTACCAGAAATTATTTTGTTTGTCTTTAAGGTGCTACTGGACTCTTGCCCTTTTCTACCCACTGTGAATGATCTTCATGGAAGGCACCACATTTAGCCGTACAGAATGGAAACCCATCAACCTCGTGAAGAAACTGGCACAGGTGCAGACAGACATCATGTTTCTCACCAAACGCACAAGACTCCACATCTGGAGTGAGCCGAAAGGCTTTCCAAAGCAAAGGGCCCGGTTTTTTGGAGGGCAGCCCCTGAATCCCACGCAACCAGGCGCGCAGTACCAGACGTAACGCCTCGGGCCTTGCCCAGCAGGCGTTGGAGGGAAGAGGGGACCGAACCCAGGAACCATTGCAGACCCTCAAGCATTAGCAGCCGGGTTCAGAGGCCGGGACGGCGATCGGGTGTGTGTGTGTGTGTGAAAGACCAGCTGCGTCCCTTACTTTTTCTCCGGGCGGAGCTTCTTCACTCTAGACGGCTTCATCTTCGAGAGGGAAACGCTCCCGCGGTCCCTCGTCGCCAACCCGCTTCCGCATCAAGCGCACACTTCCGGTCAAAATGCCCCCCCCCTTCTACTTCCGACTCTCCGCAATCCCTTTCAATGCCCGTTATGGAAGACGAACGCGAGCGCCCTCTGCCGAGTTGAGGAGGACACGTTAGCCCGGTTCAGAGGAAAGTGACGCACGCACGCACGCACGGGGGGGGGGGAAGAGTGAGATTCCTGTGACGGTTTTTTTTTGCCGTTATCAACCCCGTGGCGCAGAGTGGTAAGCCGCGGTACTGCAGTCCAATCTCTGCTCACGACCTGAGTTCGATCCCGACGGAAGTTGGTTTTAGGTAGCCGAAAAGGGCAAGAGGCCAGTAGCGCCTTAAAGACGAACAAAAATGTTTTCTGGTAGGGTATGAGCTTTCGTGAGCCACAGCTGAGCTACCAGAAAAAAAATTTTGTTAGTCTTTAAGGTGCTACTGGACTCTGGCCCTTTTCCACTACTGCAGACAGACTAACACGGCGACCCACTGTGAATTAGGTAGCCGGCTCAAGGTTGACTCAGCCTTCCATCCTTCTGAGGTCGGTAAAATGAGGACTGCTGATTTTGTCACTGACTCTTTCTATCTATGCATAGCAAGTCCTTGATATGTAGAGTTGCCAGCTCTGGGCTGGGAAATATCTGGAGAATTGGGGGGTGTCTGGAGCCTGGTGAGGAATGAGGTTTAATTCCATAGGTTCCACCCTCCAAAGCAGCCATTTTTTTCATGGGAACTGATCTTGGTTGTCTGGAGATTAGCGGTAATAGCCGGAACGCCAGGTGCTCCCTGGAGGTTGGCAACCCCATTGATATGGCAAAGGCATTTTGCTCTTCCCAGATCAGTCTGCCACCTTATAAGCAAGACATTATGGGGTTGGGAGGGGCCACGGTTGCCAGCATCTTTGCAGCAATCTTGAATCTGTTGAAAGAAGACCATGGCTTCCGTCATGGGAGTAGCAGGACGGGTTGGTTTATGATAGCATTAGCAGGCTGTGTGCTCTGCTGGGGAGGGGCTGTGGCTCAGTGGTAGAGCATCTGTTTGGCATGCAGAAGGCCCCAGGTTCAATCCCGGGCATCTCCAGTTAAAGGGACTAGGCAAGTAGGTGATGTGAAAGACCCCTGCCTGAGACCCTGGAGAGCCGTTGCTGGTCTGGGTAGACAATACTGACTTTGATGGACCAAGGGTCTGATTCAGTATAAGGCAGCTTCATGTGTTCAAGGACCCAGGTTGCTGGGGGTAAAGGGGAGATGACTGGGGAAGGCACTGGCAAACCACCCCGTAAACAAAATCTATGTAGGAAACGTCGGGATGTGACGTCACCCCATGGTTCAGGAATGACTCAGTTCTTGCACAGGGGACCTTTACCTTTTTCATCAATTTGCAGCAAATAAAGTGGCTGGCTAGTTTCCGATGGCTCAAGCTTGCTAGACCTAATACCTGTTTACAGGAACCAATAACACCTCCTTTACCATCTTGGGCTCCTCTATTTACGAGTCATCCAATTTAATACATGCCTTCATGTGCCAACAGTGCCCTTCGACTGTCCATGTTGGACAAATGTGTCAGTTCCTATGAGAGATAATCAATTAATATTAATCTGATGTAAGAATCCAAAACATTCAGAAACCGGTGGGTGAATATTTTAATCTTCCTGGACATATTGTTGCAGATCTGAAAGACACTGTTCTACCCAAAAACAAAAACAACCCTTCAAAGATAATATATAACGTGAAAGTGCTAAATGAGAACTCATCAAGAAATTCAATACGACCTTTCATGCTTGTTTAAACAGAGACCTGGGTTTCCTTATTCTCTGTAACTTCTAATAGCACAACAGGACTGTCGGGAGTGCTTTGATTGTGGGATCCTGCCATGGCAGGGGGTTGGACTGGATGGCCCTTGTGGTCTCTTCCAACCTTGTGTGATTTTTGTGGTTTGAGGACCTACTTTTTAGAATCTCTAATTGGCTCTCCTTAACATGTTGTATTATGCTGTGTCCCTTTATTGATGTCAGTTTTCTCATGCTTCAGCCAACTTCTAAAATTAGTTGTTGTTTATCCTACTTAATTACACATTTTGCTTATCTGCACCACATGAGACAGATGCTGGAACCTCTGAACTCTCATCATCCATTATGTATAGCTACTTTTTCTAAGCGCATTATTTCTATCTTTATATTAAAACATTCTCAGCCTTTGAACTTTAAACTTTATGGTGATAACTAATTTACAGAGCTCTCTCAGTCTTGGCCCTTTCTCCTCTTGCTCAGGCCCCAATTGAGGAGAAATAAAAAATGGGTGTTAGTTTGTCTAATTCCTGGCTCCTCCCAGGAACTACAACACAATCAGTTTTTTTTATTATTATTGCCACATCCCTTTTAAAACAACAAAATGTTAAGGTCATTATACATAATCTCTGAGGTGTGCTAGTCTCTTAATAACACACGCACGTTGAGTGTATTTAAGTTCTGGTGTGATCGCCATCAACAGTCTTCCTGTTATCCTCTCCCCCTCTGTCTCAAAGCATGTCTTAGGTGCAGTCTCTTGTTCTCTGTGCCTCTCAGCTGCACTGTCCTCCCTCTTGGTCCTCATGTGACTGAGAGTCCCTTCCTATTCTCTCTTGCTGATCTCTCGAGTGGTTGTTGGTGTGCCTGTTACCATAGTCTGTGCCCTCACCAACTGCTTCTTTTGTTTTCCTTAGGTGTATTTGGTCCCTTCTTGGTACTCGGCCACTATCCAGTTGCCCCTGGTATGATTGTTGGTTTCCTGGCTGAATTACTGCTGCTTTGTGCCAGATTCCATTTTGCTTTGTTAATGGTTGAATTTGCACTGTTTCCTGGTTGTAGGTCAGCAAGATCTCTGGCTAACTTTAATACAAGGCCTGTCTTGGTTGGTGCTGTCTCTAGGGTTGCCAGCTCTGGGTTGGGAAATACCTGGAGATTTTTGGGGGTGGAGTCTGAGGAGGGTGGGATTTGGCGAGGGGAGGGATTTCAATGCCATAGAGTCCTATTGCCAAAGTGGCCATTTTCTCCAGGGGAACTGATTTATATCACCTGGAGATCAGTTGTAATAGCGGAGATCTCCAGCCACCACCTAGAGGTTGGTGCTGTCTCTAGGGTTGCCAGATCTGGGTTGGGAAATACCTGGAAATTTTGGGGGGTGCAGTCTGAGGAGGGCAGGATTTGGCAAGGGGAGGGATTTCAATGCCATAGAGTCCTATTGCCAAAGTGGCCATTTTCTCAGGGGGAACTGATTTATATCGCCTGGAGATCAGTTGTAATAGCGGGAGATCTCCAGCTACCACCTAGAGGCTGGCAACCCTGTCTCCTCAGTTCACCAAAGCATATCTCTGTAAACTTTGGCTGTAGTAACCTTCTTGAGGGTAAAAGGGTCTTGGTTCTTTTGCTCATTAGCTGTTTGCTGGACTTGAGTTTAAGCCTTGAGATGGAGTGTTTCTATGATCTAGGAGGGACCCTGCAGCTTTTGCTTCTCTTAAGTTTCCTCATGGTTTTTACTGCTGACTCAGCTTTGCCATTACTTTGAGAATATCCAGGTGGTGATGTAATGTGATCAAAATCCCACTCCTTACTGACCTTCTAGAATTCCTTCCCTACAAATTAGGCTGCACTGTTGGAGCAAGACTGTATTTGGTATCCCATAGCACACACAGTGTGCTTTTATCTTGCATGTAACTGTTTTGGCTGAAATATCTGGTAAACAGGCCACTTTCCACAAATTTGAAAAGTAATCTTCAATAATCAGATACTCATCTGCCCAGCTGAACAAATCTACTCCCACTTTTACCCAAGGTCTCTATGGAATGTCATGCTGTATTAACGTTTCTTGAGGTTGACGGTCTTCCCAAGACATAAACACATCACGTTTATTTCATTGCTCATTCATTCGTGGCAAATAAACGGCTTCCCTGGCCCAGCACAGAACCCTTCAGTTCCCAAGAGCTTCCAGTATTACTGCGCTTTCTCTTCTGAAGAAGATGCTGTTCTGTACACAAAGCTCATCTTGTATCTGGAAGAAAGGTGTTATCCCTTTTGGAAAATTGTCTTTTGTTTTTGGCCAGCCTTGCAATATCATGTTTTAGTCTCTGGAGTATGTTGTCATCTTCTATTTGCCGTTGAATTTCCCTTAGCCTTCCTTTCCTCTGGAATGGGCAGATACTGTACCATATTAACAGTTTCTACTGAGCCCTCTTTGACTGCTTCTGGTAACTATGCTATTATTAGGGTATCTCCCAGCACTGGGTCTCTGCCTGGGCAGCAGTTAACCTGTGTAGATCATACTTCTGCAGATGCATCATCATGTGCTGTAGAGTTTTGGTTCCCCATATATTTCCATACGGTCAGTCTGTATCCCACAAATAAACTGATGAAATTTCTCCATTCCAAAAAGAATGGCAAATATTTTTCATTTTAGGTGTAGCCCTTTTCTGTTTCTGACAGGGCTCTGCTTGCAAATGCAACTAGCTGACCTCCTCCTTGTAACATGGAAGTGCCTAGACCTGTCTTTGATGCATCACATTGCAACTTCAGTGTGGTTCTCCGGGGTAATAGTACTTCAAAATAGGGGCAGTTGTAATAATCTTTTGGAAAGCCTCTTAATGTTGGTCAAACCACTCCCATATTGCATCGCAAGGTGTCACCTATCTCAGTTGTCTTTCTTTTAGAAGAAGAGTTGGTTTTTATATGCTGACTTTCTCTACCACTTAAGGAAGAATCAAACTGGCTTACAATCACCTTCCCTTCCCTTCCCCACAACAGACACCCTATGAGGTAGGCGGGGCTGAGAGAGCTCAAAGGCGGGTGACTAGCCCAAGGTCACCCAGCTGGCTTCATGTGTAGGAGTGGGGAAACCAACCCGGCTCATCAGATTAGCGTCTGCCGCTCATGTGGAGGAGTGGGGAATCAAACCCGGTTCTCCAGATTAGAGTCCACCGCTCTTAACTATTACACCATGCTAATTTAATATGCAGCCAATAACTAAATTTCTGTGCAGAATCTAAGCATATTTCTTCGAAGCAGAATATGTTGTTACATGTCCTAGGTATCATTTCTGACGATAGTGCTTCTGTTGTAGAGGGGCTGCATATTCCCAGCAATAATGAACAATAGTATCTTGCTGCAAGAAAAACAACATTTTCCTTTCCCTCCCTGCTACTAGAGCCATTATGAACATTGTATGTACTTTGTGAGATTGGATAGCTGTTATAAGCACCCCTCTACTGTTTGTATAATACCTTTTAATTGTGTGAATTTTTCTCTTTAGAGATTGAACATTCTCCTGCTATACCATTTCAATGCAAGGAGTACCAACCCTCCTGTTAAGGAAGTAAATGATGAAATGAACCTCTTTAATGGCCTTTACACTTTTAACAAACATTTTAAAGCTTTATGTACTCTAGTCACACAGTTCTTGGGAAAATTATTATTGAAAAGAAAATTGCCCTTGTGTTTCATTAAACTGACAGAAAGTAAAATGTATTAAAACTCAACAGCATATCTTAATTTCTATGCTCAGCCCCAAAAGGATCATACAAATTATAATGGTGCAGTAGGTGTATCTTTTATGCAATCACTGTACGTGTTTATAGTATGCAAAGGGATATTTTATCATGAAAAGCAGCAACGTTGGCATGCACAAAGTCCTGTTCCATCCTGCATACTTGCACTGGAAAGGTTAGCTACTAAACAAATGTAGCTTTCTGAGTTCCTGTTGTGGAGCATTCTGAGGAGTGGCCATGAAGGAAGTCTGCAATAAGCATCCTTTCTGAGCAGCATCCCCACAGGCAACAGCTCAGGAATATCAGCCAATGAGGTAAGAAAGATTCCGGCCCATTCTGCCCAACTCTTTTTGATCAAAGGAAAGGGCAGATTCTTGACGGGAACACAGTATACGCATTAGGGTTCTAGATCAATCATGGAAAGAAGACCGGTGCGCTCACCTGAGTGGCAAACTAAACGTTTCTGGGTGCTGATTATCTTTCTGCTGGCCTTTCTGCTCAGATTTATGATACGTTTGCTATTTTATGGCCTGGATATAAGCCCAATGGCTCTCATGAGGAACAGACATGCAGCACCAGACAACTGGATCCATGAGCAACCAAATGGCTGAAGCACCAGATACCTCCAATTTGGAAGAAACTAGCCAAGATGTACTGATCCAAAGCAACTTTGATATATAAAATGTATGCTCAAAGCTGTTCTTGTCCTGCCTCTTCATTGGTCTGCATGACTTTTTTCTCTATTGATACTGATCCAAAGCAACTTTGATAATAAAATGTAAATGTATTCGCATTAGCATTTCAAAGTAAGGAAAAAATCCATACACGGGAAGGCCCACTTAGGCAGCACGTGAGCAGCTCCAACTCATGTCCCTGTGCTGGAATGAAATTCAGTTTTCATTGATTTGAATCATTTCAATGATTCAACCAGTAAAATATTAGGCATCAGTTAATACTTTCTTTTAAAGTGTTAAAACATGTTAAGCGGCTAGCTCAATCGAAATGGGTAAACGCGTGTCAGTTACCCTGGCATCAAGAAGCCCACCCACACCAGTTGCGTCCCTAGCTGTCTTGCAAGGACACCGAGCGGCATGAATCTCCTCCCTCAAGTTCTCACTTCAGTTTGGAGAAGATGACAAACAGCAAGAGTCTTTCCCACTTACCTGTAACTGTTGTTCACCTAGTGGTCTTTGGTTGTTGTTGGTTTTTAAATAAACCAGAGGTTGACTAGTAAGCCAAGTGGAACATTCTTTTTGACGCCAATGAGACTTAAGTATGCCTAGAATAAATTGACTTGAATGTGGTTCAGAAAGTATATTTATATGGCAATTTGTCCAAATGTAACAATTGCTGTTATAACATTTACATTAGCTATGCTGGATCTATAGCTGGCACTTTCTAAATATCTTAATTACAGTGTTAGAAACGAAATCCAGTATTCACAAACTATGGCATTTTATTTCAGAGGCCTTTGCTTACATTTGTACAATATATTACATAATTCCATTGTCTGCAGAACCTAATATATATTTTATAGCTTCTCTCTATATGCCTTTCCTTCAATGTTTGTCAACAATGTTTTTTTACAGTCCTGTACATATCTGAATAGCTTGAAACCATTTTCAATAAAATCAGTTACCTTAAGCACACACCACTAAGACTGAAAATGCTTTTCTTAGAAAAGTCAAATGTAAAGGTTCTGACACTCTAGCATCTACCAACAGAAGGTTTGAAATTCTTACATGTTGTATTGCCAGAAAAAAGAAAATAAAAACATGCCTGCCTCCATAAGCCCCAGCCAAAAGAAGTACACAGAACTACAATTAAAACAGTAAAACAATCTGTACAATAAAGTACTGTGTATTAACAGTGCCAGGTATTAAATATCTTGAATGAACACTTTCGCCATATACAAATGTCTTACAAAGGTGTGTAATTAAATACAAGTGCCAAACAAGAGAGGACTTGGGATTCATACAACATAAAATCAATAGAAGTGGAAACAGTTGATTTGATTTTGGATTTTGTACAAGGCATTTAAAAAAACAAAAAACAAAAAAACCTAGTCATATCTACCACTCAGTTAGCTATTTATATTATAAACAACTATCCCTTTGTGGCAATGTTCTCAGCAACCATGAATTATATTAATGCAGTTTACTCCTTGAAGACCTCTCGGTTGTAGCTCATAATAAAATAAGCATTACAAATGAAACATTTTTTGCTTTAACAGAAAAGAAACTTACAAGAAAAACACAAAAATATAAGTGTTATAATTCATTATGAATAAATATACACTTTAAACTGGCTAGATACAATCTTTTTACATTAAGATTTTAATACAGTTTGTTAGCCATTTTCTTCACTTTTCACAATGCATTTTTATCAAAATTAAAAAAAATACTGATTCATAGAAAAATGGCAAAGTACAGTAGTTTCATTCCAATGTGTGGGTTATTTAAAACCCACAGTAACCTATTAGCCTAATTCAAACCTGTAAACATTAGTCAGCTTTTTAAACAGAATCCTTATATTTGGTTATCAGGTCTGATGAAAAAAATCCTATTAACGGCAGGTTTGGAATTAAATTGCGTGTGCTTGACTCGTACAGCTATAGCCACGGTAAGGTAACTTGGTTAAAAAACAATTAGTTGTAAAAATGAAAATAGGTTCATTTTTCCTAAATAATGGAAAAATATCAAATGCTCCAGATTCAACAAAATACCAGGGACTATGTGAACAGTAAGTCATTTTTAATACACCAATTAGGCCTATCCAACAACTGTATGCTTTCTGTGTTTTTATTCTACAGGCAGGGAACAGCCCCCCTTTGCCACAATGGAAGGCCTCCAACTCACTCAACATACAATTCCCAGACAAGTTGGAAACAATTATTGCTTGAGGAAAAGCAGTTTGTTGTACTTTTTTTCTTCTTAAAAAGTGCACTTAAGTGCAAAGTTAGCTTGTCAAGAAATTTTTTTAAATACAAAATAGTGCTTGTCTGAAGTTTGTGCCACTGTGCAGTATAAAAAGTGGCTCTCAGCAGCCATTAAGTGCAAAGTGCTTGGGCAAGTCTTGCTGTCACCTGCACTCGACTGACATTCCGTTTTGTGATGAACTGGACATGGGTGGATCTGCTAAACTTAACATAACGGCTGCTGTAATGGAACTGGAGGAAGGTGAGGAAGAGGATGACGATATGGTAGCAGCACCTGTAAGATAAAAGAGCCACAATTACTCAAAGTTGCTACTGAAATGAAATAAAATCTGGGACATGCATTTATCTGTGTCCCAGGTTGCCGCTTCAGCGTGACACCCCGGGTCTTTCTGGCCACTTTCAACATACCCGGGCTGACCAGGGACTACCTCTCCTTCCTGACACCTTCCCTGAAGCTCGTTGGGGAGGGGTTGAGCCGAGAGGTCACCGCGGGAGGCAGCACTGCCACCAGACTCAAAGCCAGGCATCATCCAAGGACACTGCCAACAACACTGCTTTGCAAAGCGGCACTCAGAAAGGGCGCGGGAGCAAGGCCATGCCAACCAGAGTTGCTCCATGCCACCCTGCACCACCAAACGGTTGACAGGCAGCCGTGCAAGAGCAGGGCTACAACGGGCCAGAAGGCCCTTATGGGGGAGGCACATGGAAGGGAGGAGCTGAGAAAGGACTCCCTACAGCAGGTCCCTACATAGCTTCCCAGGGAAGGAGCCTGGGAGGGGCTAAGGAGGCCCAGGGGTATAAAGGCAGCAGTGAGTGGAGGCCGTGGTGGATTGTTCCTGGTTGCCTTGAGCTCGGATGGACGGGAAACCTGGCAGCCACCGAGGGGGAAGGCAGTTCCAACTCGCCCTCCGACAGGGCTGAGGAGGCTTTGCTCAGCCAACTCAGCGGGGACGAGAAGGACACGGGCAATTCTTGCGGGTTCCCACCTTCAAAATTAGTATTTTGCAATCAGCTTCAAAGTACTGTCTCTTCATGTATAGTAATCTATAAAAGCAATTATAAGGATACTGAGTGTTGCCTTACTCAACACGAATGGAGACAGGGCTTCTTTGAATGGGATGAGTTCACAGAACTGATTTTTAGGGCCTCTCTCCAGCTTCCCCACCAGAAAAGCCACTATTGAGGTCCTGGGCACCTTCCAGAAAAGTATGGAGGTTGCAGCAAGGCTTAGCAAGATTTGTTCTCTTCCCTCTTATGCAAGCAGGCCCTGAATTCAGAGAGCTCACTGAATTGGCGACAGGAAGAAAAAATATTTGTGCCATTTCCCCCTTTTACTTCTGTTCTGGAAGGTCCCCAACTCTAAGCAGTAGCTTGGGTGAGGGAGGCTAATTGGAATCCTAGAGAAAAGAGAAGGTGGTGGAGATCTATTTGTGCAAACTTGCTCTTTTTAACAAAGCATTTATTTACTTAAAATTTATATCCTGTTCTTTGCTGAGTTCAGAGTAGGTTAACAACAAACCCTATACATTAAAAAAAACAAAGAATAAAAATAATTAAAGTAACAGTTAAATCAACCCATACAGCCACAACGTCTGGGAGACACATTACAAACCCACTGATCCCTATATGCCTTTGGGGAAAGTATTTCAGGGTGTGTGAAGAACAGCCACACAGGACTTTCTCTGTTTGGCTTCGAGCCCAAGTCCAGTAACACTGCTTGATGTACAATGAGATGTAAGAGTGAAGGCAAGGCCACCCTGCCCCGTTTCTAACCATACAGCATACGAGAGATTCAGAGTTGTCTTTTGGGACCGGGATCACATTGGATGGGCTGCAGTGTAGCACACTACTGAGACACTGAGAAGTAGCAATTTTCGTCCTCTGATGGGGGTCTGTGAAGCAAACCAGACTAT
The DNA here is from genome assembly GCF_029931775.1 of Euleptes europaea. Taxonomy (NCBI): domain Eukaryota; kingdom Metazoa; phylum Chordata; class Lepidosauria; order Squamata; family Sphaerodactylidae; genus Euleptes; species Euleptes europaea. Next base: position 26,211,113 of record NC_079318.1, read on the forward strand.
GGTGGCATGTGCTATCGCTAGGGATGAAGTAACGTTTTCCATGATATCCAAGTCTTTCTCCATGTATGATGGCCCAAGTATTACTATAAAATTTACAGTGTTTGGGGGGGGGGCATCTGTCTTCCAGGAACAGAGTTACTTGAAACTTGTTATTATTGTCTAGATATGTACTAGATATATTTGTTTTAGCAACACCTGTACCATCACTACTTTGACCAAGTGGTTGCATCTATCTTTTTTATGGGCCTGTTGGGTTCTTTCTTCCACTCAGCATGCAGAACAACTCTTGCCCTTTTCTTTTAGTATACTGTCTCCAGAGAAGGGACAAGTGTGTGGATCAAACTAGATGCAACAATGGGAGATTTGAGAACAGATACGCTACTGCTTTTTAAAACAGCAACAATAACTGCAGGAGGGGCAGTTTAGATTATGGCTGTGTGTGGATGTGTGTCACTTTATCCTTTCGATATGATGAAAATGATGCAGGAGAACAGGCTAACTCCCACTCCCCTACCTGAACATGGGGAGGGACTGTGGCTCAGCGGAAGAGCTGCTTTGCCTGCAGATAGTTCCAGGTCAATCCCTGGCATCTCTAGTGAAAAAGATCAGGCAGTAGCTGATGTGAAAGACCCCGAGGCCCTGGACAGCTTCTGCCAGTCAGAGTAAATAATAAAGACCTTGAAGAACATGGATCTTATTCAGTATAAAGTGGCTTCGTATGTGGATCTCCTGCAACCACTATTGGTATCATAACTAATTTGACACTGAGCTTTGTAAGGAGGAAATGTCCTTCCTGAATTTTTCACATTGCACAAGTATTATATATACTGGCAGCTAGTGAGTATGAGAAAAACAAATATCATGTCACAAAGGGGAAATGAATGTATCAGTATTTAAAGGGTAACCAACATGCCTAATTCTAAGAAAAAAATGTTTGGAAACTAAGTCCAACAGATGTAGTCGTTTTTATCCAAGTCTTACTTTCAATGTATGCTCCTTCATAGATGCTCTGAGCATCTAAAGGTATTACTTTAGAAACTACAGAGCCTTGGCTACTTACCGTGAAGGCTTCTTCTGCTCAGAGGGACGAAGGGCATCTTCATTATGGGTGTTTCCTTTTCCTCTTATCTCGGGAGGCAGGAACCAAATATTTAAATTTTTCTGACCTCTGAGGGTAAACGCCCCCTTGTGATCAGTTAAAGACTTTCCGAGCCTTATATATTTAAGATAGACTGAAGAAACATGTTAGTTATAATTCTATACAAGAAATAAGTTCCTAATAAACATTAACGATGAACCTTTAGGATAACTATAAGTCATGAACCAACAAACAGCGTTTAACTTGAATTGAATGTCAACTGGAAGTTAGATGTAACCATGATTACCTGTAATTTTATTTTATTTGTTTTATTTATATTTTACTGACGTCTGGGCGGGCAAGATGCCCTTCGTCCCTCTGAGCAGAAGAAGCCTTCACGGTAAGTAGCCAAGGCTCTTTCTCGCTCAGAGGGAGAAGGGCATCTTCATTATGGGACATACAAGAGCTGTCCCCCGCCCTTGGGAGGGTTAGACGTCCTGAAGTATACTTTGCAGTACTCGTCTGCCTAAGGCGGCATCTGCTGACAAGTATAAATCTAATTTGTAGTGTCTCACAAATGTGGACACCGAGGACCAAGTTGCGGCCTTACATATCTCTTCCATAAAGCACGGCAGTCGAAGGCTGCTGAAGTAGCCGCACTTCTTCCCAAGTGGGCAGTAACGCCCGCAGGAGCAGGTAGGTTACTTATTCTATAAGCCTGTGTTATGTATAAGGTGATGGTCCTACTAATGGATGCCTTGGACATATGCTTGCCCTTGTCAGGTGGTGAGATATGAACGAATAAGGAGTCAGAGTTCCTAATAATTTTAGTAAGATAAATGTAAACAGGTAGTGCCCTTCTTAGGTCTAGCTAGTGCCAGGCCTTCTCCTTAGGATTCTTGGGGTTAGTGCAGAAGATGTAAGCACTATGTCCTGCTCCCTGTGAAACTTGCAGCTACATTTTGTCCTATCTCAGTGATTGGTTCGAATGGTAGTTGTGTGAGTGCTGTCAAAGCTGTGTGCAGGCTCTAGTTGTGAACCTGTTGCTAACAGGAGGAGCTAAATAACTGACGCCCCTTAAAAAGGCTTTTATGTGATGGTGTTTGGTTAAGCGGTATCCAGATACCTTGGGTACTATGGTAGCTATAGATGCCAGTTGCCTTTGTAGAGTGCAGGTAGCTAGCCCTAAGCTCTGTCCCTCCTGATGGCTTCCTTGTTGTCAATATGGTAGTGACGGCCACCGGGCTATAACCTAGGGCTATAAGTCATCTCCTTTCAGTGCCCATGCGGTCAGTTTGTACCACCCTGGATTGGGATGGGATATTGGGCCTTGTAGAGGGAGATCTTGTCTGTCTGGAAGTCTCCAATGATTCTGTATGGACATCTGAATTATAGATGGGAACCACGGTCGTCGCAGCCAATATGGAGCTATGAATCTGACTGATGCTTTTTGAAGTCGTACCTTTCTCAATACCCTTGGAGGGAGGGGGGAAACCCGTACAGTAGGTCGTGTGGCCCTGGTGACATTAAGAGGTCCATTTGTTCCACCCCCTGTTGACGGTACATGGAATAGTACCTTGGCAGCTGGTGGATGATGCTGGATGCAAACAGATGAATCTGTGGCGTGCCGAATCTCTGAGTAATAAGTTGAAAGACCTCTGGATGTAGAGACCATTCTGCCTCGCTGATGTCCTGTCTGCTGAGCCAGTCTGCTTGTATGTTGACTGTGCCCTGAATATGTTCCGCTGATTTTGATGAGAGGTTGGACTCGGCCCAAGGAAAAATGTAGTCGCTTCTGAGGATCGTCCTGATTTCTAGGGCACTGATGTGAAGATTCTGTTCTTGATGGTCCATGTTGCTTGAGCCATTGTCCCTTGAGTGTGGCTTCCCAACCTGATAGACACGCGTCCGTGAAGATTTGAATTGGTGTTGGACGGAGATACCAACTTCCTTTCGTCAAATTCTGAGACTGAAACCATCATACTAGTCTTGATCTGACTTCCTCGGTCAGGATGAGATTTCTATCACTTCTTCCTTGGTATGTCTCTTTGGTACGGCCTTAAGAACCATTGAAGAGGTCTTGCTCGTAAGCGTGCCCCTTGAACTGCGGGAATGCATGCAGACATGTGACCCTTCAGTTTGGTCAGGGACATTAGAGAAGGCAACCGGGAATTAATCGCTTTCTTTGCTAGAGATGAAATGTTGTGGATTTTTGTCCACTGGAAGGTATAAGGAGTTTGTCAGTCTATGTCCATCCCCCATCCCTCTCTATCGTTGGGATGGAACTAAGTGGGTCTTTCTGAAGTTGATTATGACCCGTGTTCTGTTAACCTCTTCAGAACTCTCTCTGAATGATCTATGCTCTGCTAGTTTGAGCTTGCGCAAATCAGAATGTCGTCTGAGAAGGGTGCATTCTCACGCCCTCCTTGCGCAGAGATGTGACTGGTGTGTCCAGAACTTTGGTGAATACTCGAGGAGGGGCGATGATAACCCGAATCGTAAGGCCCTGAATTGGAAGAGGTGTCCCTTGTACGGGAACCGAAGGAAACAACAATGTGCCGGGTGTATTAGAATGTAAGAAAATGCTTTTCCCTGAGGACCTGTGTGACTGACTTTAGTGTCTCCATCCTGAAGCGCTTTAATGGGATAATCTGTTCAGAAACGTGAGGTCTAGGATGGCTTTCCATCCGCCGCCTTTGTTGGGAACAGTAAAGAATACTGAATAGACTCCCAATGTATGCTCTAATGGTGAGACTGGCTCCATCGCCTTGATGTCTAAGAGGCCTCTGAAGTTCTATGGATTTTTTTTTTTTTTTTTTGGGGGGGGGGAATGTTGGAGATATTACTAGTCGATGTGAAGGAGTGTAAGAAAAACTCTATCTGATAGCCTTGTGAGATAATATTTGTGACCCAGAGGCCTGGTTGGGAGGTGACCACTGACGGTGTAATAGGCTGAGCCTGCCTTCCACTGACTGGTGGCTGGCGTCACTGTTTGGTTGGGCGGTCGGGTTTATCCCCTTTATTGCCCTGGAAGGTGGAGGATTTTGGAGATTTATTGAATCGTCCTCCTTTACTAAAGGAGCTGCGATTCTGGTTCCGGTGGTTTCTAGGTTGATCAGGTCTGTATCTTTGAAGTATGTGGTATGCACGAAAGGACATAGAGGGAGTGATCCCTTGGATTCCTTGCGTAGAAACTTGTCTTTGGTCTCCACTGATATGGGGACCAAATTGTCTCCAAGCAAGGTCTTTCCCTGATACAGGAAGCCCATAATAACCAATTTTGATCTATATACTCCGCTTGCCAGGGGCGTACCCAGAGAGCCTTTCTGGCAGCTGAGGCTGTGGCTAGTGTTCTAGCTGCATATGACATGTTATCTAAGAGGAATCAGCTAGAAAGAATACCACTCTCGAAAACATGGATGACATGGTATCTAAGGTAGAATCAGCTGGAAGGATACCACTCTCAAAAAAAAAAAAAAAACATGGATGCCCTTCTGGCATCTGATGCTGCGGCTAGTGTCCTAGCTGCATATGGCATGGTATCGAAGTTCGAATCAGTTAGAAAGAATACCACTCTCAAAAAACATGGGTACTCCTGTAAAGGCGTTTCTTTCTTCCTGTGGAAAAAGTTGATATAACTTCCTAGTCCAAATTATTGCCGCTCTGTATACTAGGGCAGATGTGATAGAAGCGCTTGATAGTGAGTGCCAAGGCCTCTGAGCATTTATGCCTGCTAACTCTGCCTTCCTATCTGTAGGGTCCCTAATCATGGCAAGGCCATGTAACAAGGTTGAAGGAGTGAAGGCAGTGACAGGTGATTCTACTGAAGGCACTTTTAGAATTTTAGAAGCACCAATAAACCAAATATAAAGGCTTCCTAGAGGCTGTGGAGCATTGTATGGGTGCCATTGGTTTCTCCCGCTCTGCTTTCAACAGAGTTAGCGCTGGCACAAACCTATCTGGAGTCTTTTCTCCCACTGAGTCCTCTGAGAGATCAAGAGTAGCTAGGGTTTTATGCCAATGCAGAAGGAAATCTTCTGCGTTAAATACTATAGACAGTCTGGGTACCAATTGGCAATTTTGGGACCGTGAATTAGCTTTCAGCGCTGCTTAGGCTGGCCAGCACGTACTCTCTTGGTACTACTTGGACTGGTGATTGGTTCACCAGGATCTCAGGCAGAGGTCTTCCACATCACCTACTACCAGAATTGGCCCTCTGCATGCCAAGCCAACGCTCTGCCACTGAGCCACAGCCGTTCCCCTGCTTTGGCTGATATTCTGCCCTTTTAGCAATCAGACTACTGTTTGTGGTGCTAGAGGGTGTGATCCCTACGATCCCTGTATGGATGGGGCAGGATAAGGAGGTTGTACTGCCCTTAAGCCATCTGAGAAGGCGTTTTTAATCAGGGCGGAGAGCTCTGCTCTTACAGGAGTAAAACAGGCTGCATCTATGAGGGGGGGGGGGCGAAGTCACCTTACCGGCAGTCGATGTCTCCGTTGATGCTTCCCGTCCTTGAATAATAATAGGCGAGCCGCCTGAGGACGGAGCATTGCGAGGCAAAAAGGCGAGCCGCCAGCCTCCTTCATTTTCCCCGTTTGTGCAGTGTGAGAGAAGTGGCTATAGCCGCTGTGTTCTCCTGGCTGCTTCCCGCTGCTTCCCGTCCTTGAATAACAATAGGCGAGCCGCCTAAGGACGGAGCTTGGCGGGCGAGGCAAAAAGGCGAGCCGCCAGCCTCCTTCATTTCCCCCGTTCGTGCTGCGTGGGAGGAGCGGCTACTGCCGCTGTTTTCTCCCGGCCGCTTTCTGTTGCGATCTGGCAGTCGCGTCTTTCAGGCGCGGCAGAGCAGCGTGCGTTTTGCAGCAGGCATTTGGCGCGCTTGTTAGCGGTCGAGCCAAGCCGTTTGTACTTGCCTGCGCCATTCTTGCCGCTTTTGCCTTTCCCTTTTGAGTTTTGGTCCTCAGGTCACCAGAGTGACTGTCCGAGGGTTCATCTAATTGTAGTGGTAAGGCCACTAGCAGGCTAGGGTCTAAATTGGCAGGCGCTATATAGCTGTCCTGATGCCGATCCGCCATTTTTTTTTTTTTATTTTTTTTTTGGCGGGAAAAGACCCTTCTGAGGAGAATAGGCAGAAAATTAAGACAGTAAATAGAATTGAGTAGTAGATTAGTTAGGTTAAGTTTAGGTTTGTTAAAATAAGAATATTTTTAGGTCTAATAAGTAAGGTTAAGGTTTCTCTATTATTTCTGTAGCAGAGAGCTGCTAGAAGGCTGCTCTCCCGTTCAAGGCAGGAAATAGAACTGATCACAAGGGGGCGTTTACCCTCAGAGGTCAGAAAAATTTAAATATTTGGTTCCTGCCTCCCGAGATAAGAGGAAAAGGAAACACCCATAATGAAGATGCCCTTCTCCCTCTGAGCGAGAAAGTGTAGTTCTACAGTTAAGTCCAACAAGTTATTCCTATGCAAAAACATTTTATGACCAAAGTGTGAGTCAGTGATACTAAGTCCATTTTCTTGGAAGGAAGAAGATTAATCTTAATTCCAAATAATTAAGATTCAGAAAGGAGTACATGAGATTAACCCAAGATTCACAAGACCCAATGTTTTAACAGACGCCCAAGAGTCCAATTTTAATCGTACTGATACTGTTCAACTTCAAAATAAAGTTTAGGCATAACTACTCACTTTCCCGCTCTTTTTTCTTCAACCGCTTTCTTCTTCGGTCAATGGAAGCTACTTCAGATTTTAAAGACAAGTAATGTTTCCTGATTTCTTGTAACTTTTCTTGAAGGATTGTTATACGCTCAGCACTGGTCATGTTTTCCAAGTCAGCTGCATTTAAAATAACACATGTTACTCTAAGCTAAAATGTTAATCCTTCTTCATTTTGAAGAGTAATATAAAAATGAAGGGACCGCCAGATTATAGGGGAAGCAAAAACAGATATAGAAGCATAGCATTTAATATCAGTGAAGTCAAATTTATGTAAATACAGGATTTCTAATTGAAATATCAAAGGATTAAGAATATTTTCAAAAATACAAGAGTCACCTGCTGCAAGACTAGATGAGCCAGGAGCATTTAGTTTGTTTCTTAAGGCTTGCAGCCCTTCCCCTAGCAAGATCGTTACTTTGTCCTTGAAGCTGCAACAGGCACATACATAAGAGAGTAAAACAAGCTACAGGGAATCTACACTTACACATTTGGAAACTCCATTTGTAAAGTTTTGGCAAACGATTATTCTGCTCTTTAAGGTCTGACTCCTTCTCCCCATTTTTCCCACATTTTGCAGAAGGCTGTGTTCTTGCTGGAGATTTGGATTGCTGAGACTTCATTCCTGAAGAAACTGATTTTGTTGGCTGAGATTTGGCAATACTTTCCCCAGCAGAAAGTTCTTCACTATCGCTGCTGTTTGCTGAAGAAACACACAGAAATACTCTGTATAGTTTTAGCTGATTCCTAAAACCCTCAGAATCCTTCAGGTGTTTGTTTCATTTTATAAGCAGCATTTTCTCTTCAAGATTAAATGTAATATTTATCTGGCAACCATCCAATAAAAACAGAATGACAACTTGAACTAAACAAATGGAAATCTTACATAGCTTCTGCATAGGTAAGTAGGAATGTGACGGACTGGGAAGGGCGGAGGGAAAACAAGCACATAATCTGCTGTAGACTGGGCAACTATTCAAAACCATGGGGAGGGACATGGTAGTATCTATGCAGAGGTTACATACCAATATAATCATATTCTTCACTTCAACAATATTGTAAAATGTTCACTTGCAAAGAACCTAAATATTAAGGTTTTAGCTTTACAGAACAAGGCCCAAATTGGTGCCCCAAGAAATTTAATGTACCACTCCATACAACTGGAACTTCTATGTAATTTTAAGTTTCATGGATATAATTCTAACATGTTTTATTAACCAAGTTTTGCTCTGCACCTAGTTGCTACACTTACCACTTTTGCTCTTCTTTTTGTTGTTCATGACTGGAGTTTTGTGACTTCTTTTCTGCTTTTTTGAGGACCCACCTCCCTGGACATCTTTAAGCCTTTTCTGGCCTGTACAAGCTATATTAAAAAAGCAGTGAACACTTAGGAAGATGATATTATACTCTATGCATTTTACATAGCATTGACCCCCCTCAATATGATGTGGCAACTGCATGGCACAAAATTATTTTAAATGCTTCAGTGTAGGGTTGCCAACCTCCAAATGGTAGTCATCAAAATTCGGCTGCAAGTACTACTCGGGAGTTTAGAATTCAAGGTGCAAGCACCAGCAAAAGTAAACCTAAAATAAGGTAACTACAATACAAAATTGCTCTTAAAATGTATATTAAAGGTAATTACTAACAGGCACAACCTTGGTTGAGCAAACAGGAAATTTACAAAAGGTTCAAAGTGAATTCAATATAACAGCATACAAGCTTTACACAAAGATAAATATAGACAAAAGTGCTCAATGCATATCATAATTTCAAGTCCATGCATGTAGATTGCAAAATTCAAGCAACACAGACAAGACGTGGTGTAATGGAAATCCGGTATAATTCCATTTCATATGAAACTTTTTCAAGCTCTTAGTCCTTCCGTGCTAAGTTCATTCAATATATGAAGGAGTGTGCCGTGCCTTCCTTGTATACATGGATGGCAAAGTAAGACTTATCTTTGTGTAAAGCTTGTATGCTGTTATTTTGAATTCACTTTGAACCTTTTGTAAATTTCCTGTTTGCTCAACCAAAATTGTGCCTGTTAGTAATTACCTTTAATATACATTTTAAGAGCAATTTTGGATTGTAGTTACCTTATTTTAGTTTACTTTTGCTGGTGCTTGCACCTTGAATTCTAAACCTCCAAATGGTAGCTGGAGATCTCCTGCTATTACAACTGATCTCCAGGTGACAGAGATCAATTTGCCTGGAGAAAATGGCTGATTTGGAAGGTGGACTCTATGGCATTATACCCCACTGAAGTCCCTCCCCTCCCCACATCCTGCCCTCCTCAAGCTCCACCCCCAAGATCTCCAGGTATTTCCCAACCCGGAGCTGGCAACCCTACTTCAGTGACACTGGCTGCAATTCTAAGAACATTTCCTGTGAGTAAGCCCCATCGATTGAAATAGAACTTACTTCTGAACAGACCTGAGTAGATAATGGATTGTTTCCACTATCTGCTCCTTGGTTCAATGCAAATGCTCTAAAATAAACAGGCCATGACCTAAAGAAGAGCTTTACTTGCTGCTTTTGCCACATTAATCACTACTAGAAAAAACAAACTACTGCTCTATTTAAAAAGCATCTGGCAAGTGGATATTATTGAGGCAAAAACAGGAAGTGAGCTATTGTGTACTGATATCCCTTTTTTGGATTAAAAAACACAGATACAACCTCATTTTAGATACTCTAACTGTGTCTTCCTTAGCAGAACTGCATCATCCTAAACCCACTAACTTTAATGGGCTTAGAAGGATGAGGTTCTGCTTAGGACAGCATTGTAAATGAAACAAGGAATTGATTAGGTGATTCATTAAAACAAAGAGAAAAACAAGGGATATCATAATGTCTAATTCTGGACCCAGCCCTAGATGCAGATTATTAAACACACAGATTAGGGCCTTGTACAGGAGGCAGGTCATCCTATAAAATTGGGGGAACCCCCAGGCTTGCAGAAAAATCTTAAATTGTAAAATAATAAGGGTGGTGGGGGAGAAAATAAAAAAATGAGTTTTAGAATGCTGAGATCTCATAGAATTTCCTCATGAAGTCTTGGCAGCCATTTTGGATTGCCTAGGCAACTCAGGTCATCCAAAATGGCTGCTGCATTCCCACTTCAGCACTGGAGGTGAATTGGGAAAGGATGAGTGGGCAGGCAGACATGACAAGAAGGAAAATGGAAGGTTTGTGGGAGGAAGGAAACCAAATGGAGCAAGAGAGGGCAAATGAGTTTGGGAGCATCAAGAAAGCAGGAAAAACAGAAATTTTGCAAGAGGAAATGGGCAAGCAGCAAATGGGTTGAGAAAGGGCAATGGAAGGGGGGAAAACAGGGAAAAGAGAAGGTATGGGGGCTGTGTTGGGGAGGGAAGGAGGAAACTGTTGATAAGTTGGGGAGGATGATCAACTGTGGGGAGATAAAGTTCCCCCAGCAAGTCCCCTGCTTGTATTATTATAACATTTAAAAAATAAATGTTTAATGTACCAAGCATCAAACTGTTCATATTACTGATAACTTTCAATTTACGAAGTCCTTTAGAAGTTATCTGAAATATTTGATATTGCTGTAATAAGAAGAAAACTGTACTAGGGGTAAAACTAGTATAGGTCAACATTAAAGCATTTTATTAAAGTCATTACAGGACTCAATCAGGGCTGTACTTTTTTGATGACCCCAGATATTTTCAATTTACTGCTGATGTTATGTTTGAGGGATTTTTTTCTTAGTTTCCAAGGACTTTAAGTTACGTGCTTTCACAAAGTTATGTACAATTGTTATTTTGTTCAAAAGATAGTATGAACAGAGCTGAGCAGCAATGGAAGTAAACTGTCGCACAAGCCAAAACTGGCTGACAGTGACAAGTGAATAAATGGGCTGCCTGATTCCATCTTCAGTGACTTGCTCTCTTATCTAGTGACAAAGGGTATCCTTACCATTTACTGTAGTTAAAATTATCTGAAACAATTTTGTGTGATCTTTCGGTCCTATGAGCAACTACAAGTTATTAGAGCACAGTTATTGATGTATTTTTGGAATCCTGCTTATAACTTTCATGAGAGGAAAACATTTTAGCCCTTAAATTGGAGTTTAAGTAAAAATACTGGGTTAAAACCAAAGGTAATTTTACACCGATGTGAATCAGTTCTATGACTGAATGTGTGTGCAGGGGGGATTTTTTTTACCAATTTTTCCTTCTGTTTGGTGCCCACTACCTCCCTGCAATGCTACTCCTGGAGGGACAGCAGATCTTCAGGAAGAGTTGTTCTCTCTGAAGTAGTGAGCTGGTGCAAATTGTCCCCCTCCTCTTTGGCAGAAATGACTTATGCTGGCAGATAAGGGCATCGGGCTTCAAGCTCCAAAAATCTCTCATTCTAACTTATTTTTAAACAGAGTCATTCATTCAACTGTCAATCATATTGGTCAGGACTTTGACATTGTATTTGATATTCTGAACTTGCCAACTTCCATAGACTTTAAGTCATCAATTGAGGGATCTGAACACAATATATTAATAACTAAGGGTTGGGTCCTATCAACTTTCTGCTTGCACAAGAGGGAGGGAGCCAGTTTCAGCCACTTTCCCCTTACTGTAGCCCCACTGTGCTGCATGGCATGTTGTCTATGAGGCTCTCAAATCCACAGCACCAGCTTTCAAGAGGTCATAGGGGGAAGATAAGAAAAGACATGCCTTCCATGGAAAGCCTGCAAAATCCAAGCCAGTACAATTTAGAGCAGGAATATATACTAAACAGCACTTTTATACCTTTTTCAGTGTGTTCTGGTTGATTGCTGCTGCTGGAGCTAACGCTGGCATCAAAGCCTGTAGGAGATATATTTCCTTCTGACTGAAGATCCTGCAGTTCTCCAACAACACTGTCCACCTCGATTGTGCTATCCGTTTCGCTCTTGATACTTCGTACCTCTTCTTGATTCGGTGGCAAGGCATCAGAGACAGATACACTGGACTGATGTCTGCTTGACTCGGCTGCAGTTACAGATGGTGGAGATTCAGGTGTGGTCGGAGGGGTGTTTAGCACTGAGTTACTGCCACTACTTGGGAATTCAACTTTCTTGTCGTTCATTTCAATTGTTTTCTCCTCAACCGATTTGGTATCTGTGCTGAGTGGCAAAGGCCTTTCAACTTTAGAGCTGGACAGAGCGGTCTCCTCTTCTACCAGTGTTTGCAGATGTTCCTCTGGTACGGCATCCTCTGGAGAAGCATGTGGTGGGGAAGCTGCTGCCTCAGTGTCGGAGTCTGAAAAAAGTTCCTTGAGAGTTTTTTTAGGCCATTGCCCCTGAATACTTGACCACACATCTTTCCTGTCTTTAGCTCTAGTATGCTGCAACCGTTCGTCAGAGTTAGTTAGGAGTTTTACTCTCTTTTCTGCCACCTCAGAGAAACCTGAATAAAAAGCATTTGTCCGTAAGGATTTTCTCTTCTCCTCTAACCCATTGTACTTCTTCGTTGGAGTGATTTTTAATTTTTTCCCCTCATCTTCATCTGAGGAGCTGTTGCTACTGTTCTCCAAACTAAGCATGTCTTTGCCATTTGACTTGTCGTCCTTACTATTAGGTGACCCAGTTTTTAAACATTCCTCTGTGACACAGATCCTCCGTTTACCACGTTTTATTTGTGGCTTTGTTTTATCCACTGCTTCTTTTTTTACCTCTTTCCTCTTCTTGGTGGTTTCGTTTTCCCCATCATAATCAGTATCATCGGATTGCTCTGCCAGTTCTTTCAGCAATTTTTCTGGAGATTTGGATATTGGTTTAGATGCTGTGGCATTTGCAAGGGTCTTCGTCTCTTCTGGAAAGGATGAGCTGTTCTGCTCTTTTGGACAGAGTTCATTATTTTCTTTGCTCTCATCCTCATCTTGAGGTTCCTCCTTACCGTTATTATGTACACTTGGAACACTTTGGTCATCATCCTGCTCACTTTCATCAGAGCTTTCAGAAGCTGTTATAACATACACAAAAAGATAAGAAAATAAACATCAAATGCCATTATTCTGATCACACTTCCATAACATAAGGTTTAATGCACTGAAGGTTTAATGCATTCGTACCTCCTGTATTTTCTAAAGCTAAAAATAGATTATAAATAGATAATCAGTATATAATTACTCCAAGGAATTTTAGTCTAATGTTTACATTTATTGTGTTCAAAGGACTAATGATTTCTCTCATCTGTCATTATTCAGATTACAAAAATGTTAATGTCAGAAATCTAGGCTGAAAAGGAAAACAGAGTTGCACTTACCTGTTACTGCTGTTCATTGAGGTCTTCGGTGCAGACACACATGTGGGACTGCGCCTGCGCGCAGGCCTGCCACCGGAAACTTTTCATAGCCTCAGGCCTAGACTGGGGATGCCCCTCCCCTTGGAGCAGGCAGGCCCGGCTTCCTGCCGACCTACAGCATGCTTCCTGGGCGGGGCATCCCCTCCCTCCTCAGTTTCATGCCCGCCGCCAACCCATGTAGGTGTAGTTTTCTTTTATTTATTTATTTATTTATGGCAGACAGGGGGTAGGATGGGAGGGATGTGTGTCTGCACCGAAGACCTCAATGAACAGCAGTTACAGTAAGTGAAACTCTGTTTTCATTTTCAGTCTTCGGTGCAGCCCCACATGTGGGATTTTAGCGAGCTATATACACCAGGAGGTGGGTGTCGGTCTATTGGAATAGAGTTTGAAGGGCCACTTTGCCAACTTCTGCATCTCTACTTGCTAGCAGGTCAATGGTGTAGTGTCTCACAAGCACCTCCTCGCTCGCCCAAGTCGCAGCCTTGCAGATGTCGGTCAGAGGGACCTTGCTATAAAAAAAACTGCTGACGATCCCTGGGCCCTGATAGAGTGGTCCCTAACGCCTAAAGGACATGGAGTATCTGCTGATTTGAAAGCAGACCTGATAGCAGAGGCCACGCATCATGCAACGGACTGGGCCTAAGCTGCTTTCCCCGTTCTTGGGGCTTGGTGACAAATGAACAGGCTCTTGGAATGTCTAAAGTACTTTGTCCTGTCTATATAGTATAAGATTGCCTTCTCACATCTAAGGTGTGTAACACTTTCTCTGCTTCCAAAGACGGGTTTGGGAAGAAGACAGGCACCACAAACTCTCGAGTTAGGTGAAAACTGAAAATCACCTTGGGTTTAAATAGTGGGCTGGGATGTAAGACCACCCGTTCGTCAAAGATCTTTAAGAAGGCTTATCAATCCTGAGGGCAGCTAGTCCTCCCACTCTCCTAGTGGATGCCACTGCTATCAAGAAGGCTACCTTAGCTGACAGTAGATTGACTGGAGAGGTAGCTAAGGGTTCAAAGGGGGAGAGCATTGGTCCTGCTAGCACCAATGAAAGGGACCACTGGGGAGCAATCTCCAGTGCTGGAGGAAAGTGTTGATGAAACGTTTAGCTAGTGGGTATATGGAGACTGTGTACCCCTCAACCTTGTCATGGCAGGCTGAGATAGCAGCCAGGTGTACCTTGACAGATGAGACTGCCAGACCCTGTCTGGTTAAGTCTGGAAGGTAAACCAGAATCAGTGGTAATGGGCAGCTAAACACTGAGGAATTGTTAGAGCTAACCCAGTGCTCAACCTTTCCCATTTCAAATCATACAAGTATCTAGCAGACGGTATTCTGATTTGTAAGAGAATCACTCTGACTGGTTGGGACAAGCCTATGCCCTGGGTTTTATCCTTCATGCTGTTCGGTGTAGGCGATTTATATCGTGATGCATGAGAGTGTCCCAGCGGAACAGATCTGGGGCCCTGGAAAGTTCCCTGAAGTTGTGGTTCGCTAGGTGGAGCAGCTCTGATAACCACATCTGGCGGGGCCAGAAGGGGACCATCAGGATACAAGATGTGTGATTTCGTCTTGATTTTCCCTATGACCCTTGACAGGAGGGCGAAGGGTGGGAAGGCATAGAAGAGGGTGCCTGACCATTGTATCTGGAAGGCGTCCCATAGTGACTCTGGGTCGTGACCCGCTAGGCAACAGAACCTGTCCGCCTTCCTGCTGTTGCGGTAGGCGAAAAGATCGACTTGTGGGAAGCCCCATAACTGAACAATGGGAAAACAGGAGCTTGCCCTGGAGCTCCCACTCATGGCTCGTGAGGAACTCTCAGCTGAGACTGTCTGCCCAGATGTTGTGAATGCCTGCTATATGGATGGCTCTTACTGAAATGTCGTTTTCCAAGGTCACTTGTCATACTCTCTGGGCTTCTCTGCACAGGGGAACGAACCTGTACCCCCCTGCTTGTTGGCATAATAGCCCGCAGGAGTATAGTCCGATTGCACCAATGTTCCCGAGCCCCTGAGAATATCTATGAAGGAGGTGAGTAACAGATTGCACGCAGGTCAAGCACATTGATATGCATGTTTCCCTGCGATCCTTCCCAGAGACCCTGTATGGAGGGAACTGGTTAGAAGGTTGGACTCTGATAACCACCAATCCAGGGACCTGAGAACTGTCCTAGGGATAGACGACCTATGGGATTGTGAGTGACAGAACTGATTGAAAGTATGTAAAAACCAGTTCTGCAGGACTCTCATGTGGAGTCTGGCCTGGGGAGTGACGGCCGGGGTAGAGGCCCTCAAACCCAACAGTCTCTGAATCCATACCACCAGCTGGTGTCTGCACCTCTGGAACACTCCTGCCAGATATGCTGTTAAGAGTAGAGTCTGAGACAGCTCCTACAGACTGGATTCTTTGGGTGGGGACCAACTTGGATTTTATCCAGTTTACCACAAGATCTAGGTTAATGCAGGTTGTTAACACCAACTCTGTCTGGAAAGGGCGATTGGGGTGTCTGCCGTGAGAAGCCAATCGTCAAGGTAAGGGAACATACTACATCCTATACAGAGGGTGGTGGAGTCCCCTTCCTTGGAGTCCCCTTTAAGCAGAGGCTGGATGGCCATCGGTCGAGGGCACTTTGAGGGATCCTGCATACCAGGGGTTGGACTGGATGGCCTTTGTGGTCTCTTCCAACCTTGAGATCTTGTGATCTTGAGAGACCCTTTGAACATCGCCCTGCTACAGAAGCTTCTGCAGTTGTGGGCCAAACACGGGAAAGGGGTTGTCTCTTGTAGACGTATGATGTGAACAACTGGGGGAAAATTTACCTCTAAATGGTACCCCTCCATGACAACTCTCAGGATCCAGCTGTCCATGTAGATGGATCTCCAACGATCACAAATTTTGGCCAGTCTGTCAAGAAATTGAAAGCTTTCTTGGATGGCCTGCAGACACAGTCAGAAACTTTGAGTGGGTTGTTGCTGATCATCATGCCACTAAAGGTGAGTGAAAACTGAGACTGAAACTGAACTGCTGCTGTCTTTCAGAAGAGGGTTGGTGGCAGGTCTTTGCCTGTTGATTGGCCTACGTTTTCCCGACTGGCCCTGGTGACATGGCTGTTGGTATTGCCTCTGTTGAGGACACAGCTGCTGAAAGCGTTGTTGCCTTTGCCCTTTAAGAAGGGAGGAGCAAAGCCCTGGTGTCATGGTTGATAACACTCACGGGAAGGGTTGTTGTATGGTAGGACCCCCAGGGATCTGGCTGTCTGGTTGTCCTTCTTTATGTTTATCAGAAATTCTGTGGTGGAAGGAGTGAATACAGTGTCTCCCTCTAATGGGAGGTCCTCCTCGGCCTGTATTAGGTTAACTGCTGACTTGGCCTCCTCAGGGAGGGGTTCCAGATGGGGAGCGGCTTTTTCCCAGAGGAACAGCTGGTAGCCCCCCATGACTGTCTGGTAGTTGGCGATCCTGAAACTCAGGGCAGATGAGGTATGAGATTTTCTGCCCAGGCAGTCAAGCCTCCTGTTCTCCGTGTCAGCAAGTGTAGAGTGATGCCCCTGCCCCTGGCGGGCTCGCATCTCTCCTGTTGCGATGAATGGTCAGGGATTCCACAGAGTCCTGCTTGTAAGGATCCTCTATTTTCTTTGCAGAAACAGGGGTGGAGGCTGGTTATTTATTTATTTATTATCCTTTCCACACTAGCTTGCCACTATTCCAGGAGCGTCTGGGTAGAGGCAACTAAGGATTCTGTCCTTGGGCCTATTATCAGAGGTTGTGATATTAATCTCGAGGGCTTCTGCCAAGCGCAGCATCTGCTCGCTCTGGAGACGAAGTCTTCAGAAGGTGAGATGGCTTCAGTGTCTCTCACGTGCTCCTCCGGAGAAGGTTCTGACACTCCCTCTGAGCTTGCTACAGAGGCCGAGGCCTCGAATGGAGGAAGGCTAGGTTGGTGAGCTGGATCCATGGCTTTTTGGATCCATGGTTATCGGATCCATGGCTCTTTGGGTCCATGGCTCTTTGGATCCATGGCTCTCAGATCCATGGTTCTTTGGATCCATGGCTCTCGGATCCATGGTTCCTTGGATCCATGGCTCTCGGATCCAGGGCTCTTTGGATCCATGGTGATCGGATCCAGGGCTCTTTGGATCCTCAGCTCTTTGGATCCATGGTGATCAGATCCATGGTTCTTTGGATCCATGGTTATCAGATCCATGGCTCTTTGGGTCCATGGCTCTCGGGTCCATGGCTCTCGGATCCATGGTTCTTTGGATCCATGGTTCCTTGGATCCATGGCTCTCGGATAACAGAGTTGCACTTACCAGTAACTTCTGTTCGTCGAGTTGTCTTCTGTGCAGGCACACATTGGGACTGTGCATGCACAGGTCAGCCATCGGAATGACTTCTCATAGCTTCTATATGATAGATAGGGGGCGCCGTTTCCTCCACGCATGCGCCAGCTTTCCCACCCAAGCGGCGCGACGTTGGAGGGCGACGCCCCCTTTCCCTCAGTTCTTTAGTCTGCCAGCCACTATAAACTTCTGAAAAACACAAAGACAATAAAGAGCTTGTAGCGGGGCAGGAGGGAGGGATGTGTGCCTGCACAGAAGACAACTCGACAAACAGAAGTTACTGGTAAGTGCAAATCTGTTTTCGTCTTCGGTCTTCTGTGCAGTCCCACATTGGGAGATTAAGTAGCTACTCACCATGGTGGTGGGTACAGAGCTCTTAGTCAAACAACAAATGTAAGACCGCTCTCCCAACTTCTGTATCCTGTCTAGATGCAGCATCCACCGCATAATGATGTATGAAGGTATCCGGAGAGGTTCCTGATGGTTCCTGCAGTTCCTGATGGAATACCTTGCCCACCCTCAATAGATCCGGGGCCACAGGAAAACGAATAATCCTGTTGCCAGCCATCCTCAGAAGGAGGGAAAACCACACCTGTCTTGGCCAAAAGGGGGCAACCAAAATACAGTGAGTCCAAGACAGGAGGATCTTGTTGAGGACCTGTGCCATTAACGGTAGTGGCGGGAAAGCATAGTGCAGGCCCTTGCCCCACGGGATTAGGAATGCATCCCCTACAGAGTCGGGATCGTGACCTGCTCTGGAGCAAAAGAAGGGGGCCTTTGCATTGGTTGATGTAGCGAACAAGTCCATCACAGGAAAACCCCAAGCCTGAAATACCAGAAGGAGATACTCCCATTTGAGTAACCACTCGTGTCTTGGTAGAAAAACCCTGCTCAACGAGTCGGCTAGAGTGTTCTTCACCCCGGATATGTGAATGGCATGCAGAGACACCTTGTTGCAGATCGCCCATTTCCAAATTCTGGCCGACTCCCGGCAGAGAGAAACCGAAACGGTCCCTCCCTGCTTGTTTAAGTAGTGCATCACAGTTGTATTGTGTTTGTATCAGAACACTCTTGCTGCGTAGCACATCTGTAAATGAAATGAGAGCATAACGAATTGCTCGTAGCTCCAACAAATTAATATGAAACGAACATTCAGACACAGACCGCAGTCCCTGTGTAGAATAACCTTCACAGTGTGCCATCCAACCCATATTGGAGGCATCTGTAGTCACTACCACAGAGTGGGAAAACATGCCAAAAGGTACCCCCATAGACAGGTTAGTGTCAGATTTCCACCGAGAAAGCGACCTTAAGACTGACCTAGGTATGGATAACTTCTTGGAGTGGTGTTCCGTTATTGGGTTGTACGCTCTAACAAACCAATTTTGTAAAGGTCTCATATTAAGCCTAGCAAAAGGGACCACCGCTGTAGTGGAGGACATCTGACCCAATAGGACCTGAATGAATCTAGCAGACCGGAAACACATAGCTTGGGCTGCAGCTGCTAGTTGCTTAATGTGAGACATGCGGTCAGCAGGTAAAAAGGTTTTTCCGAGAGTGGTATTTAAAGACATCCCCATGAATTGAACTGAAGGTGAGGGAGTCAACACTGATTTTTGAAAATTAATCAAAAAACCCAACTTCTGCAGCAATGCCAGGGTGAGGTCTCTATGTCTCAACAATTCCTCTGGAGAGGGAGCGGTTAACAACCAGTCACCAAGATACGGGAACACCGTACACCCTTGAGTTCGTAGGTAAGATGCTACTACAGCTAAACACTTAGTAAAGACTCTAGGGGGTGTAACTAACCCGAAAGGGAGAACCCAGTACTGATAAAGGATGCCCCCCGCCTCAAAGCGAAGGAATCTCCGATGCTCCTGGGAAATAGATAGATGAAAATAAGCATCCTTAAGATCAAGCACCACGTACCACCAACCAGGTTTTAATAAATTCAACGCATTCTGCAGTGTAACCATTCAAAACTTTTGAACATACAGAAACTTGTTCAATTAGCGAAGATCCAAGATGGTCTTAAGACCTCCATCTTTCTTAGGAATAGCAAATAACCTTGAATAAAAACCAGGGATCAGTGAACTTGGAGAAAGCCTCTCCACTGCACCTTTAGCAACTAGCTCAGATAGGGAACATGACAAACTTGGTATTGGAGGGGGGAAACTGAACAGAGAAGGATCAGTAGGAGGGGTATGTAGGAACTCTAACCGATAACCATACTGGATAATTGAGAGAACCCACGTATCAGTAGTGATCTCTTGCCAAGCTTGTAAAAAAGGAACTAAGCGATCACCAAATATAACATTCCCCCCCAGGCCCGTGTCCCTCAGTCAGAAGGCTGGCTTAGTGCCCTGTTTCTGAGGAGATTGACAGCGATGTTGCGTGGACTGGTTTTTATAGGGCCTCCGCCTATTGGAGGATTGAAAGGTTTGATAGGGGCGTTGCTGCTGCTGCCCATAAGATGCAGTGGGGCCTTGCTTCTGGAATCGGGGTTGCTGGTATCGATCCTCGTAAGGAAAACGATTCCTATAGTAAGGTACTGAAGGGGGGGCCGTGACGCCCATGTACCTAGCTGTTTGCTTTTGCTTTCTCAGGAGCTCCAGCGTCTCATCAGTGGAGGCAGCAAAAAGCATCTGTCCATCAAATGGCAAGTCCTCAATTTTTTGTTTGGTATCTAGCACCAGATTTGTAAATCTTAGCCAAGAAAAACATTGTAGGGAAATAGCAGCCGCCATTCCCCTGGCCGAACAGTCAGCAGCATGGCGACCCGCATTCATTTGATGTTTAGCCAATTTAGAACCTTCTGACATGACCACTCTGGCAAGTGACTTTTCTTCCTCAGGCAACAACTCCACAAAGTCAGCCATCCTCTTCCATAAGAAAAGCTGATATGCAGCCATAACAGCCTGATAGTTTGCAATGCGAAAGCCTAAGGCATCCGCAGAGTAAAACTTTCTACTAAGAGAATCAATTTTAAGACTATCTTTGTCCACAGGTGCAGAATGACCACCCTGCCGTTGTTTAGAGTGGACCTCAGAAGCAATCAGCGATGATGGAGCTGGGTGCGAGAAAAGAAATTCACAATTGGTAGG
This sequence comes from Euleptes europaea, assembly GCF_029931775.1. NCBI lineage: Eukaryota > Metazoa > Chordata > Lepidosauria > Squamata > Sphaerodactylidae > Euleptes > Euleptes europaea. The sequence continues at coordinate 26,231,650 of NC_079318.1, forward strand.
ATGAACTCTATACAGATTCTCCACCTTTCTCGCAGTGCAGGGGATAGATGAAGGCTTTTCCCACAGCTTCTTTGCCATATCCATAAAGTCAGATAGGACAGGGAAGGCAATAGTCGATGGTGAATCGGAATACAGAGCCGATAGTATTTTTTCTTTAGGCTTTGGATTAGTTGGTTGGCTAGAAATGTCCAAAGACTTAGCCATCCTAGACATCTGTTCTGCAAACGATCTGTAATCATCAGAAGGGGAAGAAGAGGCAGAAGTACCCACAGCATCATCTGGGGACACCTCTGAGGCAGCTTCAGTCCCCAACTTCAGACTCAGTGTCAGTCTCATGAGTTAAAAATTAGGGTTCTCTAAGAGATCGAGAAGGAGGCTGGTTAACAGGCTGAGGAGGCAGGGTTGACCCTGCAGGTGGTTGCTGTGGAGGAGAATACCAAGGGTAGCCTGGGTAAATAGGCCATTGCATCTGTGCAGGTTGAGGTGGCCAATGTGGTCCCCACCATTGCTGTGGCATTAGGTATTGTTGCGCCGGAACCGAAGGCCCAGGCATCGCTGGATCCAATTGCGTTGGAACCGAGGTCTCCGCGGCAGTGGGCGGCTCGATGTAATCACTCAGCGAAAGATCTGGGAGACCTAGCTCCGATTCCGACTCGAAACCGATGATCGGAGACGGGGTGCGTGGAGGAGGTGGGGTACACAACCTTTCACTCACCATCGGATCCGATCCCTTCGGATCTGAGGGTTTCGGAACCAAGTGCTTATTTTCGTTTTCTTGCCACCAGGGGCCTCGAGGTGCTTCGTTTTCGCTTTCACCTTCTTATGCGTCGGTTCCGAGGTAGCCCTCTTCTCCTTAACTACCGGAGATGCAGGGCGTTTCCTCTTCGAATCCGATGCCGGTTTCGACCGCCCGGAACCAATAGGGTCAGAACGGAGGGCTTGTTCCCGCGCGACTGATTTTGACAAGGTCAGCAAATCGGAACAAGATAAGTTTTTTTGATAAAGCGCCGATTGGAGACGCGCAGCCCTGTTCGAGCGGGCAGTCGGGGTAAATTGTAAGCATATCTTACAGGAGCCAACCTTGTGGGCCTCCCCCAAGCAGATCACGCAGAGGGTATGATCATCAGTCTTGGAGATCTTGCTCCCGCATTGCGTGCACTTTTTGAAGGGCGCTGTGCGAACTGGCTGCGCCATAACCGCTGCTGCGGCCGAACAATAATCCACTTTTCTTTTTTTTTAAACTCACGGAGAGCAAAGCCGAGAAGAACCTTTTCCGAAGGCGGCAGAAAAAGAACTGAGGGAAAGGGGGCGTCGCCCTCCAACGTCGCACCGCTTGGGCGGGAAAGCTGGCGCATGCATGGAGGAAACAGCGCCCCCTATCTATCATATAGAAGCTATAAGAAATCATTCCGATGGCTGGCCTGCGCATGCACAGTCCCAATGTGGGACTGCACAGAAGATCGAAGACGAACCATGGTTCTTTGGATCCATGGTGACCGGATCCATGGCTCTTCGGATCCATGGTGACAGGATCCATGGTGATCGGATCCATGGCTCTTAGGATCCATGGCTCTTTGGATCCATGAGTCGGAGCCGGTGGGACCGACTGGACCGAGGGGGGCCGCTGGGGCATCTCGGATCCAGCGGGCAAGTAGGAGCTAGTAGGGCTCTTCTCCATGATTCGGCCTTCAGGTGTGTAGCACGGACATTGCGAGCTCCAGCAATGAATTATTGGCATACTTTACAAGCAGCCGCGCTGTGGGTGTTCGCCCAGACACATTCCCAGACCGCAGAAGCGGAAGTCCATTGGCTGGCTGGGCAGCCCCGGGCGGCAGCCATCGCTTAAAGAGGGCCTTGGAGGCCATAACGGCCCTCAGCACTTGACCAAGAGGACCGAGATTTCCAGGCCCTCGCTACTTGACCAAGGGGACCGAGATTTCCAGAGGAAAAAACTCCCGTACAGGGGAGAGAGGCTGGTCAGGAAGCCCTGAGCGGCAGCCTGGAGTAAGGAGAAGAAGACTCACGATTCTATCAGAAATGAAAGTGAAACGCACTGAGGTTTGTTAGAGACGTCTGTTCTCGGCGGCGGCAAAGAAGGAACTGAGGAGGAAGGGGATGCCCCGCCCAGGAAGCATGCTGTAGGTCGGCAGGAAGCCGGGCCTGCCTGCTCCAAGGGGAGGGGCATCCCCAGTCTAGGCCTGAGGCTATGAAAAGTTTCGGTGGCAGGCCTGCGCGCAGGCACAGTCCCACATGTGGGGCTTCACCGAAGACTGAAAATGAATTAATGGGTTAGCATCCATAGGTGTAAAGAAGAGTTAGGTCATGGCATGTCACTGCACACAATTATAAAAATTACATATATCCTGACATATGCAATCTCCATCAATATAATTATTATTTAAGCTGGTTGCATTTGTGTCTTGACAGTTCATCTTCAGTCCACATGTATGAAATAGGCATATTTCTAGCTTTGTTTTTAAAACTAATTCAAATGGATTCTGTTACTTTTAAGTCTCTGCAACCTCCCAAATCACCCTTCCATTTCTGTATCAAAAATACAACTTGTCACTTTTTGTTAATGTTAAGTCAACTTTTGAAAAATACCACATGAACATGAAAAATTATTACATGAACATCACACAAGTAAACATTATTCTAGGATAACTTGTAGATAACTTGCAAGACAAACAATGAGACAGACTCGAAAGGAAAATGCATAGAGACAAAGGGTAATGAGAATGATTCTGGAAGTGTTTAGTGGAGGAAGGGCTATAAAGCAGAAATGTACATTCAGAGGACAACACTGTACAAATGCCGAATGTAGAGCTACTAAGAAAGAAAAGATGGAGAAGGAGAGCCCAAGGGCAGACTGGGAGGAAAAAACGGCCACAGAAAAGGCCCCCCACTCAAGGGAGGACCAAAGAGTCTGCTCAGACAGCACTGCCTGGAACTCGGCTGGGTGTTTCCTTCCTTGTGTGGGCTTTGGCTAAGCCAGGTGCCTCCTTCCCTGCCCCACCCAGAGTGAGGGCTACTGGCTTGTGGCAGTGGCCTATGCCCACCCCACACAGGGTGAGGGCTCCCCCTCACTTGGGGCCAGGTGATCCTGGGTGGCCCCTCAGGCTTATTGGCCCCCCAGAACTTTCCCCAGTGGCCTTAAATGGACAATCTACACCTGGGAGGCCTCATAAGTAGCACAGAAGAGTGCTTCTGTTGTGAGGAATAACAAACTGATATATTGTTGTGGACAATAACCAGGATTAAAAAAAATACTCCTAGTTAGTTCCATGTGCACAAGGGTCCTTTAGACTTTCTGAACAGCATCCCCTGACACCACACGGGAAATGGTTTTGGAAACAAGGGAAATTTTATGGCATTCAACAGTTCAAAAAGTCAGAAATTCTTCTGGGTATGCAGAAGCCCTTGCGTACACAGAAAGCAGTTCTTCAGATTCTGACCAAAGACTAGAACCCAGAAGTTGCTTCCAAAAGAAACAGATCAACTTTGAAGAGGATGGGGTTCAACATAAATTTAAAATGAGAGGGTGGTATAAGCATGCATATTAGTAATACCTGGACCACAGAAGCAAAATAGAAAGCTTTTGCTCAATTTGCCCTTTGAGTTCCACCCATGAAATGTAAGGGATCGAGCAAGAGAACATGGAGACAAGGCATTTGATCCAAAAAAGAAATCTAACCGTACTGCAGGTACTCCTTACACAAAAGATTATTTCATTGCACTGAACAAGAAACAGAAACCGCCTTTCCCCATATACAAAAATATAGAGACACTATAAACAACTTTCTAAGTTTTATAAAATAAATGCTCATTTTTCTGCAACTCTCCATTCAATGTTGTGTTGCTTTATTCTATAAGCTGCACAAACGTGCCCACAGAAAACAAACAAAACAAAACCCAACAAAAATGCTGACCTTCCTGCCCCCACTTGTGCTAGCTGCTGATGTATACAGGCTACCAGATAAGCAGCTTCTTACACGCTCATGTAATATAAAGACCTTTTTTCTCGTAAGTCTTGAAGGAAAAAACACATTCAGACAATAAATTAGAAACGCTGTTAACATTACCTTGCAGTCCGTTAAAGATGGAAGCAATCTCTAAAGATTTATTTGGAGTTGATTCAGAGGTTTTGGCTTCAGTGCTGTCTGGTTTGGATACCATCTCAGGTGATATACTGGCATGAAAAGGTGGCTTTGATGAGCGGCGCAGTTTAAACGTTTTAGGAGAATATTTCTCATCTTTCTCTTTGTCGCCTTTATTCTAGTTTAAAGAAGGGATAAGACACTGTTTGCATTCTGTTAATTAATCCATATAATTTGTCTCCTGTAGGAGTTTGCGGTGCAGTGACAGAGAGATGGATTCTTCCTGCCTCAGCATTTCCCCATCCAAACTCATGCAATATAGGGGATTGCACTGAGGTGGCAAAATCGCCACTCTTGCCTGTTAGATAAAGAGGCTCTGCTGATGGAAGAGGAAGAGTGGGCCATTTCACTGGCATTCCTTTCCTCAGTGCAGTGGCCTGTGCCGCAAAGTCTTTATTCGTGCTGCCCCCATAATCTTTGACACCACCTTTCTGAGGGTCACAGGCAACTGCTGGGAGCAGCGGGAGGTGGGAAAAAATCGATTTCTGCCAGCGCCTTCCGCCTGCACTGCATAAAACCCACCCTGCTATTTTCACATAAAACAAAATGCCCTTTATCAAGGATTGAATTTATGAACTGCTCAAAGGTATTTCTTTCAACATATGACACTTAAAATATTAATCAAATAGGGAATATTTTTATATCACATTAGCAACTAGACCCTTCACCACAGAAATTATACTATCCTTCTGCATTAGCACAGAGGGAAAGAAAGGCATATGGGGAGAGTTCTTGGAAGGCTGATGGAGGAGTTCCCAAGCTTTTCTTCCTAGAATCCCACTAATAAAATGTTGCCTTTACTAGACACTGCATTTCTGCAAAATGAATACTGTGAGGCTCCTCCCTCACTGGCCCCATGCCAGGGGAAGCTCCTCCAGGCCTTGGAACAGGAGGGAGGTTGCAGTACTTCCACCCTCTTCCCTTCCTTGGAACACCATCTTCCTTCCAGCAGGAAGTCCTGTCCATACCTTTCCTCCCTGATGTGTCCCTGGAGCTTCTCTTATGATGCCTGCCCCACCCCCTTTTCCCATGGTCCAATCCCAGTCCTGTCACATTCTGTCACCTGTTCTGGCCGTTCTGGAGCTATGGGCAGGGCATTCACCCACCCCTTCCTGGCTGTTGCCTGCTCCTAAATTCCTCCCTCCAACCCCTAGCTCTAACAGAGCTGTGACTTGCCCAAGGTCACCCAGCTGGCCTCGTGTGCGAGAGTGGGGAAACAAACCCAGTTCACCAGATTAGCCTCGGCCGCTCATGTGGAGGAGTGGGGAATCAAACCCGATTCTCCAGATTAGAGTCCACCGCTCCAAACCACTACACAATGCCTGTAAAAGAATATTTACAATTTTGTCATCATGCAGAGTCCTTTCACTGATCTGTATTGAATCACACGTTCCTAAGACCTGAGCAGTGCAGCTCTGAGAAGAGGCACAAAGGGCGCAGAAGGATATAAATTGGTTTGAGATTGCACTGAAAGTCGCTTTAGTTTTCTTTAAAAAGTGGTGGCAATTCCCACCAATTTCCCTTCCCAATGCAGACCCTTACTTTGCCCCAGGAAAAAAAATTATGGACACCTCAGTTTGCTGCAGCAGGAGGGGGAAATTTTCTCCTTCTTAAAGAAATGTAAGTGTCTTTACATCTTCAGAACTACCTGGTAGTATACAGGACCCTTTCTCTCCCATAAGAGAATCCTGTGTATACCTTAGCATTCTGCACCACAGAATGCTGAGTTCACTGAAAACCTAATCTATTAGACTACAGATGGGCAAATTCTAGGTCTTATTCAGAATCACTTCAAAATGTGGCAATGCTTATAGGGAGCAGAAGAGTTTCTTTATGTACCTGACACAGAGTTTGGTCACAGTGTAAGCCTAAATATACTCTAATTGTTCGCATTCTTAATTTGCCTTCCTTGTTCTACTTCATGGATAATACTGGTTAGTATTAGTAATAGTTCACAAACAAAACTGGGCCAATAGAAACTATTACTGTGCCTACTTCTGCATTCAACAAGCCAGAAGATTCCACACATTAATGAAGGTCTGATATAGAACTGATATAGCTTTGAACTTCATAGGCAGCGGATAGAACTTAAATTTTAACTCTTAGAGATACATTGTGTATAGATAGTATGTCAATATTAACTCTATGTCCTTATTTTACTGGATCTCCCAGCAAGAACAAGAGCTGCTAACACAAAGAAGTATTGGGTTCTCTTCTCCCTCTTTGCACAAGAATAAAATTTAGTAATAGTTCATAGTGATCTACCTTTATTTTCTTTCGATGTTTTATTTTTGGAACATTTTTGTCAGCTGGTCTCACTATCTTTTCTGCTTTTATCCATTCGTCATACCTATGAAGAAATAAAACACACATGGTTACATTATGGGTAATATTCAATGCACAGACTTTAGGAAGACTACTACAGATGAGCATTCTTTCAATATTCAGGATCACAAGAATGACACTTAGCATTTATAAAGCACCCAAAGCATTTTGTATACGTGGTCTTACTGGAGCAAAAACTCATTCCAGGAGGTCAGTGTTTATTATCCCCATATTGCAAAGGAGTTAAGGCAGAAAAAGAGGGGCTGCCTAAGGCCCCCTAGGGACGTCAAGACTTGCTAATGTTTAGCTTACTCCCTTGGTCGCTATGCTACACTAAATCTCTTTTGCATTCTTGCAACTTAGTATTCATATATACTTTTTAAACAAGTCACAGAATGAGAGGAGCTTTAATCAGGTTCTTTTCATTCTATAACTTTGTTATGAATTTGCTCTCTCCCCATATCTGCTTCAGTAGGAAAGTCACTTAATATTAGTGGAAAGCCATGAAAAAACAGTATAAGAACCAATTGTACAAATTTTCATATCTAAACAGTCCTTAAGAGTAAGAATAAAAACACATGAACACATGAAGCTGCCTTATCCTGAATCAGACCCTTGGTCCATCAAAGTCAGTACTGTCTACTCTGACCGGCAGCAGCTCTCCAGGGTCTCAGGCAGAGGTCTTAAGAACATAAGAAAAGTCACAGCCCCTCCCCTAACACAATATTATCACAGTAAACACAGTATTATCAGTTACATAGTATCATTTATTACTGTAAACTGGTCAATTGACAGGCCTTATGCTGAAGTACAGACAAGAATGTTCACATTATTATTCATAGTGTGGATGCAAAGAACTGTGAACAGTTTGCCAATTTCCTGTTCCTGCTGATTTCCCTTGTGTGCCCCCTCGCCCATCTTTTCCTGGGGGACTTTTGGGAATGGTCTAGCATAAAGTGTAACTGGGCCCTCCAACTGTATGAGCTGTTGTGCAGATTGTGCAAAAGTGACAGAGGAGATTTCTGCCAGTAGGAACTGCAGGCCCCTGTACTGCACACCATACACCTCAGAAGCTGGTGTGTGTGTGTGTGTGTGCGCGCGCACACACACATGTGAGAGAGAGCGTAAGTGTAGAAGGAAGGAGAAAACAGGAAAGACCTTTTTTACAAACATTACTCTATTCATGGTAAACTGATCAATATGTCCAAAAGAATTTATTAAAAAAGAAAACCCTTATGAAACACATTTCAGGAGATCATTTCCTATAAAACTATGCTATAGATCATTTACTATAAAAGCACCTCATGCTGGTGTATTCAGAGCATATTTCATTCCTTCTTTTAAAAAAATAACATTTTTTAACTTTTATGAGATAAATGCATTAATTTCTACTCGACACTTGTTAAAGTATACTTGAGAGCCAGAGTGATGCAGGGATTAAAAGCAGCGGACTCTCATCTGGAGAAACGGGTTGGTTTCCCCATTTCTCCACATGAAGCCTGCTGGGTGACCTAGAGCTAGTCACAGTTCTCTCGGAACTCTCTCAGCCCCACCTACCTCACAAGGTGCCTGCTATGGGGGTGGGGGGGAAGGCGGCTGTAACCCGTTTTGAGACTCCTAATGGTAGAGAAAAGTGGGGTATAAAAACCAACTCTTCTTCTTCTTATACAAGAGCAATCTCATAAGCACAAATAAATTATGGGTTTGATATTCAACGTTGGACACTGTTCAGTCAAGTACTGTGAAGTTCGCTGTGCAAGCATTCCTTATGGTGACTACATTGAAGAGATTCACTGCAATCTATGTGAAGTGTGCAGGACTTGGAACACAACCAGAATAAAGACTATTTCACACATTACACAAGGGCAAGCCTCCTCCTTGGCTCCTTAAGGCAAGGAGGACTGACGGTGAAGGCTGCCTTCTTGTCCTGTCTCTTGTCTCCAATGCCTATTCCATTTCTAAGCAGATCAATTTGACAGTCTCCTGGGTTTGTCCATTTAAAATCCCCATGACTGCCATTGCTGCTCCTCTCAGCCTTTGGAGAGACTGAAGGGTGGCCAATGAAAGCAATAATCTTAATCCCGCTATAGTTTCTGACTCCATGAGTCACTTGGCCAGTGCAGCTAGGTTTGGAGATCCTTCTGTCCTAGGTCTCACCAGAAATTAGATGCATCCAGTAGCAACTCTTCTATAAATGGCTATTGCCAAACTTTAATTCAATGAAGATATGAAGGCTGTGAATCTGAATAACTGGGAGAAGCTAAACTATTACCCTCCTCCAGCCATCCAATTTTGTCTAAACCCTGTTTACCAGCTTTTAAATACTACCACAAATAGACACTATGCAAGAATCCAGATGTTAGGGCCAGTGGCCTACATGCAGGAGAGGACACAAGCTGTCATCGGTATATACATGAAACTCCATTCTAAATTTATAAAGTTCAACCATTAAACATACGCATTGTACACAGGTACACATGACCTGTTGGTCCACGAGCATAAAGAACAGAATAAAGGAATAAAAATAAAGGTACACAGGTTCATCAGTATGATCTCTCTTTAGTTTACTTTTGGTTTGGACTTTTAAAAAAATAGGGTGGTAAATGGCTTTGATGAGATACCTTTCACGTGTGCTTTCAATATTACGCCTGAGGGAAAATATAAACATGTTGGGTGGGATCCAGACTAAATTGGCAATTTCCACCAATTCCCCCTTCCTGCTGCAGATCCCGATATCATTCCCAAGGTCCCCTTCTCCCCCAGAAGCAGCATTTTGTGGAGATCAGTACACTGCGGTGGGCGGGGGGGAGGGGAGTTAGAGGCAGGAAAGTTCCATTCTGCTCACAGAAAATTTAGTCTGGATTCAGGCTACAGTTTCCTTGAAAGGAAGGCACCTTCATCAGCAGAATGAAATTGGTTTTCTTCTCCCTGCTGCTGCAGCCCAAAATGCTATTTCTAGGTGATGGGAGGCCATTTTGGGAAGCTCAGGGGGCGGCAGCAGCAGGGGTAGGCAGAAAAATCCTGTTCTATTGATTTCAGGACCTTCTGCTAATGGAAAGTAAACTTTGGATCTAATCCATTATTTGCATGCACAAACTGTGTATCCTCCAGCTGTCAGTCCCATTTGACCCACTCGCAAATCAGAATAAGAGTAGCTTTGGGCATTCAAAACACACGAAAAACAGGAAACATTATTAACACCAGAGCAGTGAAACAAAGTGACATGGATCTTTCCTGTCCTCCCTCTTCCTCCAACAAAATTCTGAAACCTCCAACAAAACAAAACAAAACAACAACAAAAACCCACTAATCCTGGAGATGGCAGTACCTGGATGGACAAAATGCCATGAGATCTGGGGGAACTGTAGTGAGGTGGAAAAAATGGGTGCAACTGCCCTGATCTTCCTCTTCTACCAGCAATGGTTTCAGTTGTGGAAGTCTCTGCTAGGGTTGCCAGGTCCCTCTTCGCCACCGGCGGGAGATTTTTGGGGCGGCGCCTGAGGAGGGCGGGGTTTGGGGAGGGGAGGGACTTCAATGCCATAGAGTTTAATTGCCAAAGCGGCCATTTTTCTCCAGGTGATCTGATCTCTATCGGCTGGAGATCAGTTGAATTAGCAGGAGATCTCCTGCTACTACCTGGCAGTTGGCAACCCTAGTCTCTGCTGATGTAGCAGTGAGGTAGGGCTTATATGACTGACACCCTTTCCCCAATGTTGTCCCTAAGGCAATGTGGGGATGTTGTTGTTTTTGCACATGCAACCCCACAACCTCCAGAACCAGCTTTTTGGAGATCTTTGGGATAGCTGGGGAAGGCAGGAGACATCTGCCTCCACCAGTGCCTTCTGTGAGCACTTATTTGTTCACAATGATTAGATTCAAGAACCTGTGTTGCATCAGGCAGAAGCGGAGCAAATATCCTCACCATAAAGAATTTTCTAATCTAAAGTCACGATGATCTAGCTAGGTACACACAACATATACTGATACAAGCCAATTCAAGTAGAGGTGAAAAGAGCATGTCGGCTCAACCCTTTTCCCTTCCTAAATGAGCTTCCCCTCCCCCCAACCTCTCCTGTATGTCTCAAGGTGGACACAGTGCCTAAGCTCAGACATGTCGGATGTGGTGCCCATGCTTCAGCAAACTCACAAAGGTAGGGCTTGCACACTGAAGCAAAGGGACAGAGCTACCACACGCACCCACATTCCTCTATGCATCCTGACTTCTCCCTATATGTACATACAACACATATAGGGGGGAACAGAAACCATTGTTTTATAGTCTGAAGCCTCGTACGCTGAATTTACAGGCAAGAATTATTTCCCTCCCAGCTACTACAGTCACTAACAATACACATACTACTGTACTCAGGCATGAAGCTCACTGGGTGACCTGGGACCAGTCATTTTTTCCTCAGCTTAACCGAACTCACAGCACTTGTGAGGATAAAGCAGAGGAGGACTGAACCAGGTATGCAGCCCTGAGCTCTTTGGAGAAAGGGTGGGATAAAAGTTCAATAGACAGGCAGGCAGACATTTCCTGCTGTTGCCAGCCCCTCTTAAAAATGACTACATTCTGACTGTCCTGGACCATGATTTTATGGAATATGTACTAGAGTCTCCACCCTTTAGTCAAAAGTTTGTCGAAATGTAGCTCTGCTAATAAAAGGCTGATATGGCTTTGAATGGGATTAGAATTAACTTAGACCCTTTGCGAAAAGCATCAGTACAATGCAAACCTTGATTGTATAAAATAAGCTTCTGCCCAAGGGTTAAAAAAAATAGACTCAATGGCAAATTAGTCTACAATTATGATGCTTTTAACCACCATCAGCTCATAACTATTACACAAATACTTTTATCTGATGTCAAAGCAGACTTCGTTCACTATCAGCTGAGAGATATTTTCAGCATGTTAATTCTGTCTGCTTTTACCATGAAACCTTGGAGGTATATTTACAGGAGGCAGCAAACACAGTTGGAAAGCTTCCCAAAATGCCCTTTTCAGCAATACACCAGCAACTTCTCCTCTAAATACACTTAAGTGGTATACCATGTTACATCATGCTATACGCACACCACAAGCATTGTATGCATACAATCAAAGGTGAGAAATACCCTGTCCTTGGAAGCTGAGCTGAGAAGACCAAGCTATCTATAATTTTTATTACTCATGACAGTGCCCAGGTTTGTAGGGGAAATTAATCTAGAATCAGACTGCCCTTGAACTAATGGCATACATCTACTACTGAGAAAAAACTCTTAGGATCAGCTAAATGTTTGTAACAGAAGCCCATGTACATTTCCTTATCTGATCAGCAATTATGTAAGCTAAGAGAATTTTGAAGAAACTATAGTGAAATATTTTCACAGCCTCAGACGCAAGTGTTGTATCCAGGAATACAATAAAGGTTCAAAAGAACCACCTGAGCCGTGCCAGTCACAAAGTCCTTACAAATCTTCTATTTCAGCCTTTACCAATATCAGCTCAAAATTTAACTAGCCTAAAAATTCCATTGAAAACCCGACAGATAAAATCTGGAACTCTTATTTCATACAGCAGTAAATGAAGTCTGCAAAAACAACCTTAGTTTTCAACTTCTTCCCAGTCTAAGAAGAAATAAAGACTTTACTGTAATAAAAGGTCTTGTCCCTTGAGCAGAAGTAGTAGTCTAGAATATACAGCCTTAACAAAGGTTACAAAATAGGATAAAATCAAAGGATAGGAATGCCTTTTGCAAGTTTTCAGAAGCACTACGGAATTCACATATAGTATTTTCATCACTGTACCTATACATAAAACGTAAGAGTTTATTATTTTTACAACTCATACCATAATTTCCTGAATAACTACTCTGTATTAAACTGTAGGCTGGTTAGGCAAAGTTAAAAAAAGAGGCAGTTAAAACCTTAACAGAGAATCTTCAGTATCAGCCTCTGATTTGTCTGATTAAGGATGACTTCATTGCACATAGTTCCACTATAAAAACAGAGAAGGTGTGACTCATGCTGGCTACCTTTGCCAGCACAAGGGTGACTAACATGGCCTCTCTTCAACCTTCTTAGATAAAGATGATAGAAAAGTAATGCAAATCCAAATGGCAGAGGAAAGATGATAAAGAGTCTATATCAATATTAGTGAGAACATGTTGGGCTTGTCACAAAAAAACCTTTGCAAAGAACATATTCATAAATCAAGCTTTCAAAAGAGAGCCTGAGGATACAGCAACATGGAAACTCCACAGAGTAGAACATTAAGGCATCAAGAGACTTCAAGAACATTTTGGCAAAATATTAAACTTGTCACTTGCCAAAAGCACTAAATTATGGCAACAAGCCATAACGATAAGAAGATGCTCAGATATAAAAATAACATCATCACTAAGCCAAGATGAATCTTCTTCAGAAGTACGTGGCAACAAGAAGCCAGGTCCAGCCAAGTGAAAAACCATTGTTTACTGCCCATTAGTGTGCACATGAAGACTAGGATGCTCAGAGAGACTGGTCACCCAATTTAATGCTGAAAATAAAATATGGATTCTTGCATGCAATCATCCAGAAAGAACTTCAATTTTTCCAAATGAAATCTCACCTTCACTTTAATTTCTTGGTAAACTACATGCATGTTTTCCATATTGGACTATGAGAAAAGTGTAGAGATTTAGCTATGTTGTACTCAACACCACATGATTGAGAAGACTTAATGGGGGAGAAGGGGACTATACCATGCTATTTACTGCTTAAAAGTATTTTTATAAATCTGTATCAGAAGTCTGGATAAGATTATTTTTCCTGACCTGTATGCTACTAGTAGCTGTAGTCATATCCTATAAAATAAATTATTTTATACAGTATAGTTAATCTTCATAGAGCAGCAATATTGAAAAAAAATCAATATTTAGTGTGTATTTTAGAAGTGGAAATACACTAGTGTGTTTTAGAAATATTTTAAGGAAGTAATCACTAGCTAAATCTCAGTTACCTCACATTCCATCCGCAGTAGTGCACCAAGTAAAGGACTTCTCCACCTTCAATATCAGAATCTTTAATACTAGCTTCGTACATTTTTAGATTTTTCCCTCGTCCATACCGCACTTGGACTTTCATGCCTGGTGGATAACATTCAAACTCTTCTTCCTCATTGTTGTCATTGTGGTCATCTTCCTCTTCTTCCTCCTCCTCTTCTACTTCTTCTTCTTCCTCTTCATCTTCCTCCTTAATGGGGCCATGGCTTGAAAGGTTTAAAAAATGTCAGTTAATGATAAAAATACTTGAAAAAAAATGCTCAGTGCCAATTGGCGTATACTGATTAATACTGTGGATGCACAGAGGGTGAAGAACAGCAGGCTCCATATATATATGTATATATATATATGAAATCCTTTAAAGATGAGATTTTTTTTAATTAGTATTGTCAACTGACAAGAATATCAAGCACCAGGATCAGTGACAGAAAGATGCTTTAAAATTCACAGAAGATTTTAAAAGATGACTTGGTTTAATGAGAAATGTTTATTGCATCTATGAAGACTAAAGATGCCCTCATAGACCAAGATGCTACTGGTTCTGACTATAGCCAGATGCTACTAGATCTGACTATTTTCCCCATCTTGGGTCCATCAATAACTATAGATACATATACTTGCTTTTTTTTTTTTTGCTGCGTGCATCATAAATTATTCTTCAGGAACTTAATTGTGATTCAATTACAGTGGCTTGACTGAAAACAGACTGCTTTACAGACACTCTTTTCTGACTAAGGTTGGGATCCAAAGAACTGTGCACCTAATTCAGCATTCTCGAGGTGTCTTGGTGCTTGTTTTTCAAAAACTGTAGTGCCCCATTCCTCGTTAAACCACTTATTTTCAAAAGGTGTTTTAAAAACAGTCTATGTATGGGGAGAGTATTGTGTTCTAAGACAAAAGTCCCAGGCCCTCGTTCATGTTCAAAGCAGTTTTTTTGGATCCTGGATGACATGTGGAAATATTTGTGATGCAGCAAAAGTCTTTAAATTAAAAACCTCAATTCAATATTTTCATCATATATTAAGACTTTTCTAAAACAGATTTCATTTTGGCTGTCTCTCTCCAAAGCACTGGGCAGGAGGTTTGTCACATCTCCTACTAAATCTAATACAAGGCAGGCACCCAAAATTAGCGGCTGTTTTTGAATGTTTAGGTCTGGATACAAAACAGAGAACATGCAGAAAAGAAGCTTTGCTAGCAGTTTGTCTCAGCTGCTTCTGCTGTTAAAAAGGCAAATTCAGTACAGAAGGTAGTTTGTCTCTTAAGTGGTAGGGTACTGTTGTGCCAAGAACAGACCGCAAGACTTGAGCTACTTACACAGTTTTCTTTTGCATTATGTGTGTCCTTTCTTTGCTTTCCAACTCTAACAATTACCCTCTAATCATAAACTGGATTTGGGAATGTACTTTATGAATATTAAAAACATTTATGCTTAATAATTGAGCACCTTGTAGAGAAAATCTTAAAACTAGAACAAATATTTTTGAACAGGGTAACAACTATACAGAGCAAGGTGCTCTACTAACTATATAACATCATACGTTAAAATATTTAGTATAAACAAAAGCCCATTTCTCATATAACAAAATGTAATCCAGTTATGGCTCTGACCTGGATGGCCCAGGCTAGCCTGATCTCGTCAGATCTCAGAAGCTAAGCAGGGTAAGCCCTGGTTAGTATTTGGATGGGAGACCACCAAGGAATATCAGGGTTGCTGTGCAGAGGAAGGCACTGGCAAACCACCTCTGTTAGTCTCTTGCCATGAAAACCCAAAAGGGGTCGCCATAAGTCAGCTGCGACTTGATGGCACTTTACACACACACAATATCCAGTTACAATTTGATTGATGAGGATAATAATAATAATAATAATTCCACTTTCCAATGAACTAATCTTTAACATGTCACATTCTGTAACTTTCAACTGCACTGAAGATGACACTGAGATTACTTACTATAGTGTCTATTATGGCCTTTGATTACAGTTCAGAAAGCTCCATTCAGTAGTACTGATGGGAATTTGGGTTCACCAAGGTTTTTTTGTTTTAAACTCCCATAGCCACCCTGAGCCCGGCTTTGGCTGAGGATCAAGGGTGGAGTATAAAAATTAAAAATGAATAAATAAATGAATGTGTAGGGCACACTAAAATTTCCAAACTGGTTATTTTGGAGGGGGGGGCAGAATACAGAGGGGCCTACTACTTGAAAATGACAGGAAAGGTAAGGTATAAGTATTTAAACTAATTATAAAAAAGCAAGAACTAAAGCTCAGTTGGATGATAAATTTTAGCTGTGTAGTTAGTTGTACTGCAGCCACTGTCTTTGAGTTGTGTAAACTGCCCTTATCTAAAAAGGTTTCATGAACAGCTTCTCGATTGCATTACCGTTATCCCCATTTTAACAAGTTTATATAGTCAGTGATCCATTCCTACAAAACTATCTTATTAAATATAAGGGAACACACTGA
This sequence comes from Euleptes europaea, assembly GCF_029931775.1. Taxonomy (NCBI): domain Eukaryota; kingdom Metazoa; phylum Chordata; class Lepidosauria; order Squamata; family Sphaerodactylidae; genus Euleptes; species Euleptes europaea. The sequence continues at coordinate 26,247,620 of NC_079318.1, forward strand.
TTAAATCCTATTAAACTTTTTTTTACGATGTCAAAATTATATCAATGGTATATCATGCTGGTATGAAATCTTCATTGTTTAAAATTACAGAAACAGCCATTTATGTTTCCCATGGATTTTTCTTCAGTTCTCCCGCTCTTTTTAAAACAATGAGTTTCTAACCCTCATGGTTGTAAAGAGAAGTCTGGGGAAATTATGAGAGTGCAAAAAATTCTGACTGAAAAGCATACAGTATAATCCTCATATCCTGAGAACAGGCTGTAAATCTTCTGGAAGTAAATATCAGGATTTTATATATATTTAAAAGTGGTAAAGAGTGATTTGCAATCCACAGATGGAAGATACAAAGATGCAACTAAAGTCAAGGATGTTCATGTTAGGGAAAAGCAGAACTGTCAAGAATACACGCTTGCATGTTTTCCAATTTTTTTGTAGATCTTTTACTATGAAGATCTTGTTATACAGACAGGAAGCAAAGTAGTGAACATCATGAAGCAGAATTCCTTAGGAAATATGTAGCCGTCAGGGTAAATCAGTATGTCTTGGAAAAACTTTACTTGACTCGTGTCAACACAAAAGGCAAATGCTATTCTTGTATTCTGGATTCTAAAGTTGATAAGCCAAATACCAAAGGTAGTTGTAGCAGGCAATAACCTATGAGATCTCAAATATTTTCCATAAAGCTGTGACAATAAGATGATTTGGGCTAGTGTTGCAAAAGAAACTGAATGACCATAGCATTATTGATGTGTTTTGCATTCTAGAGCACTAAACTGGTATGGTAAGATGAGGATGTAAGCAGGTTTCGTATGTACACTATCTCAAGTAGTTCATGTCCCCAAAAAAGAGGAACTTCAAAATTTTAATAGAGACAATGGAAGAAAGCAGTCAGCAATAAAAGAAGGCCACTACATTAAATATTTAGATACCTACTTGAAGATCATGAAGTAAATCTTGCTTAAAAGTACAATTGAAATATTAGCTAAAGCGAGCAAGAGAAATACTATTTGATGTAGAATATTTCACAGAGGAAAAACATCAGATGTCCTTGGTTCTAAGTTCTATGTAGACAGATCTTTATTTGTTACATTAACGCTGACAATGCACTAACTCTCACTCTGGGGTTTTTTAGATATTAATATGTATTACCATTAAGCAGAATACATTTCCAGGTTTGAAATTAATATATTTATGCACCACTGATATACTGAAATGAATCATAACCAGCCATACAATTCTGTAGACATCTGACACAGCTAGCAACTGCCCTCAAGAAAGCAGTCCAATGGAAAGGTTAACTTTTTCAGCCCTCTTATTAGCAACATAAGATTTGATCCAAAGACCTTCGTCTTCTGAAAGAGCTATCCCTGATTTCCATGGATACTACCCTCCACCTACAGAACCTTGTGCAACAATCAGTGCATCTTCCAAGCATCCACTGGCCCTCAGGAATGGCTTTTCAGAGGCTGCAGTGGGAGGGAAAGTTTCTCTGTGCAAGTGGAGTTCTCCTTGTTTGGTTTGACAGCAGTTAACTTGAAACCAGCCAGTGAGATTTGAACTTTTTATCCTGACACAATCCAAAATCAGAATGGTCAAACTCCCACCTACTCTGGGGTCCTTCTGTCAATAAAAGAAGGACCCCCAGACTCAGCAAATGGCTCCTCAGATCTCCAGATTTCTGCTGGTCACTCTGCAGGCTTTTCCTCCTTGATTTAATGGCTCCTCGCTCGGTTTCTTGGACCTCAGCTGCGTCTGCCCCTGGACCTCTCCAAATGTCAAGCCTGGCATTTAAGGTTGTATGACCCTTCTCTAAAACTTCCCAATTTCCTCCCTTCTCCCTTTTATAAATGTGCCCTCTTGTTGGTGTGTGTGTGTGAATGCGCACATATGTGTGATTGCTTAGGGGAATCAGTTCTCAGGTGCTTAGTGTAGGTTCTTTACATTTTTATCTTTTTATTTTATTTTGTACACAACAAAGTTATTTGTTCTTATAATCCTTCTCTTCCCCCCCCTCTTTCTTAACAATTTTATTTTGGGGTACCCCTACCAAGATCCACACCGGTATACAGAGGCTACAAGGTCTCGCGTTATTTGTTTCTGCAACCGTTATAAAGATAATTTCCCCTTCTCTGGGTCCAGTTTGGGTAACACATGGTTCAGCAATATGTTTCAACAGAATAGACAACACTGCACCATAATGAGTTTGTGCAAAAAGAAAGGGACTGTACTGGCAACAGTGGGCAGTGTTGTGCTATGGCAGCAAGCAGAATAGTTGCTAGAACTGGAAGGATGAGCAGCCAGGAAAGTAAATGGGCAAGCTCTCCCAAAAATTTCTTTGCAGGAGTTTTTAAATGCCCAGAGAATGCAAGGCCTTGCTGTGGACATGTATTAATCTTTAAAAACTTCAGACAATTAGGAATGCAAAATTTTGCATTACCAGTGCAGAAAACTCAGATTTCTTGAAAATCATATTTTTTAAATCAGGAGTCAGATAAAAGTGCTGGTACAAATACAATACTAAGACCTGAGTAAGATGAATGAGGGAAGAGGGGAACTGATCTGTGCCAAGTGGGAAGAAAGAGCAAATGTACATTACCAAGTTTAATTTCCAATTTGCAAACCATGACATGGATCCAATGTAGAGATGTAAAATTTCTGGAAATTCTGAAGCCACAGAACTTTTTTTTCTGGTTCCTCCTCCCAGAAAAAAATGGAGGTTTTGGAAAAATTGAAATACATGCAATGCTTACTGCCCTATCAAACCTAAACTAATTTTACTGCTTTAGGTTGCAATCCTGGGGGGGGGGGATCTCCATAGGAGCCGGCATGACCCCGTGCCAGCGTAGATGCCACTTTATTACAGGGGCAAACACTGCGGCGTCTGGGAGCAATGCTGCTCTGCTGGCCCCCACCATCAGCGCAGCCGGTCCGGGAACTAAATCCCGGGAAGAGAATGGTTGCACCCTTGTGAGGGAGGCATTCCCGGGGCGGAGCTGCCTTTGGGCAGTTTCCTAACCCCATTCGGCCCAGAAACACCCCCTTGATCGGCGGAGGGGCTGCACCACCTTTTTTGGTGGCACAGCCTCACTGTTTCCAATTAGAATTTTCCCCCATTTTTCCTTTTAAATTTTTTAAATACCCTTCCCCCCCCACCGTGGATCTACCCCCCTTTTTTGGAACTGAGCTGCCCACAGCATAAAATGCATCTTTTACTTAGCTTATAAAAATGCAACATTTGACATATTTATGGATTTTAAAAGTTATAAATGCCTTGGTTTTGTACAAGCAAAATTGCAAATACACTCAGTAGTTGAGAGAAAAATGACAGCTGATGCACCCTATGCTATCTTAGCACATGTATCTTAATTTTGCTATCTGGTTAGAGAGAGCTCAGTTCTCAATGAAACTTTTACGCCATGCAGTGTCTGCCCCACCTCATTCTGATCTTTTTTCTCCCTCCAGCAAGGTAGGGCAATAAGCTACTTTTTACTCAGTCTTTGGGTAAATGTATCACAGTGGTTTGAGGGACAGGTAAAAAGGTCAACTACATCAGGTCAAAATGACAACAGAAGGCACATAACTGCTGAGAAGCAATGAAAGCCATGCGTGCATCCCTCATGAAGATTCAGTATCCTTCTAGGTGCCAGGGCTGGATCTTGGGGGGGGGGGGAGGTCTGGCGCGGGCAGTTGCCCTCAACGTAAAGGGAGTGTGGGCATGAACAGAAGGAGGTCGCCGCACTGTGGCACAGGCGCAGCTGCCTGACCGCGGCCTGGCTGGTGTGTGCGCCGCCCAGCTGCTGCTCTCCCTCTTTTTGTTTCTGCAGGGGCAGCCACCACACACCCCACCCGGCGCATTTGTCTCTGCCCCAGCGCCTGGCTCCAGAGCACATGGCACACCCCCTCCCTTCCTTCTGCCCTGGGCCCTCCTTCCTCCAGCTCCATGCTTGCTAGGTGCAGAAAAGCATCTTGGATTTAAGAGCTGCATGTATCTACAACAGGGGTGGGGAACCTCAGGCCCGGGGGCCATATGCGGCCCCCGAGGACATTTTTTGTGGCCCTCGGGAGCTCCGGGAACCCTGCTGCGGGGGCGGGGCACAGGGCGGCCCTCCCCGAAGGTGTTCCTGGGGCCATGGCTTACAGCGCCCTTGTAGCGCCCTTTGGACCTCCTCTCACCGACTGTCGGTTGTTGGTCGGCGAGAGGGGAGGGGGAGGGACGCTTCCCCCAAGGCTGCCCCCTACAGTTGCGGCATGCAGGAACGCTGCGGCACATTGTAAGCCCCTCTCGCTGCCTGTCGACTGTTGAGCAGCGGGGGGGGGGGAGAGGCCGGCGGCTCCCGGTGGCAGAGCATGCATGCAGGAGCCGATTGGGCTTTTTTTTTTTAATGGACTCTGGGGGGGGAGGGCATGGAGACTGGGGCCCGGTTGCTTGGGGCTCTGTGCGCCGCCGGGTGTGTGTGTGGGCAGGGGAGGTGGGGAGGCTGGGGCCCGGTCGCGCAGGCCGGCATGCGTGGGTGTGTGTGGGTGGGGGGAGGCTTTTCTCTCTTTTCTTCCTCTTTTTCTGTCACTCTTTCTCCTTTCTCTCCCTCTTTTTCTGTCTCTTTCTTTGTCTCCCTCCGTCCTTTTTTTCTTTCCCTCCGTCCTTTTCTTTCTTTCTCCCCCTCTCTCCATTTCTTTCTCCCTTTCTCTCTCTTCCTCCCTCCCTTTTCCTCTTTCTCTGTTTTCCTTCCTCCCTTGCCAATCGACTGTGGGCTGCGCCCCCCTGGTGCCTCGTTTTCTGGGGCTCACCGCTGGCTGCCCTCCCACCTGGGAGGGGGGAGCGGGGGAGCCCTGCAGGCCTTCTCTGTGTGGCCTCTCCTGGGGTTGCCAACCTCCAGGTGGTGGCTGGAGACCTAGCAACCCTAGCCTCTCCCCCCCCCCACCGGGAGACTACATCTGGTATGGCCCCCGAAAGATGTTATAAATGTGCGAATGGCCCTTGGCAGGAAAAAGGTTCCCCACCCCTGATCTACAACATGCCCACTTTCTCTTTAAAATAATTTTACTAATTAAAAAAGGAGAAAATATTTCATAGGAGTCCATTTTTCAAATTTTTCCGTCCCAAAAAAATGATTAAAAGGCCTCGGAAAAAATCAGGTTATTGACAAATGTTTCCAATTCCCCCCCAGGCATTCACATCTCTAATCCAATGGTTTCCTTCTTTTAAGTCAGAAAATTCCTGTTGAAGTCAGAGTCCTTCCTCCAACAGAAGATTCTGCATTTAGGGGAAAGGAACCATTGGATCCAATTGCAGTTTGCAGGTAGCCGGTATTATGGATGCATATATCATAAAAGTAACATCAAGTAATGCATGATGACTATACTTCAAAATTCAGCCCATGAAATGAAGATGGACACATCAGCTCATAAAGTGTTTGGAATTAGAAGGCATAGTTACTTGGCCACACTGTATGTACAGAATTATGGGGTGACTAAAAAAACTAATTCTGCAGTTGTACTGCCCAGAATACCCACATTTGGTGGTGATGAACAGAGACAGCAATGGCAGCAGTTCTTATTATCTAACAATTAACTATTGCCATTGAAATAATATCCTTTGCTGGAAGCATACCATAACTAATCTCCAAAAGGAAGGACTTAGAAAAGGATTAGGGTCACTGCTTATTATTATTATTATAAATAAATAAATATTCCTATTTAAAAGCTTTCAATTTTTTTTCATCGACTTGTTCCAATACCAGCTTCAGCTTTTAGTTCTGAATCTATATCTAAGCATTACAAACTCCACGAATCACAATAGGAAGGTCCGCCATATTGTAATTCATTTAGAAGCCTATTCTCTTTGAAAATGAGGCACATGTTGCAAAACGTTTTAGATTACAAAGCATCAATGTAACTATTCCACACTACGCATTATTAAACTCACTGCTTTATTCACTAAAATCACAAACAAAGAACATAGGAAGAGGAGACTTTTTCAGCACCCACTCCCACCGGTGTTATTTTATTACTGGAAGAAACTAAGGATAATGAGTTAAGCGTTTCGGAATGCTAGAAAATATATGTTACTGAATGGAATAAAAGTGGCAAGAAAGTTCTGGATATACAATATATATGCTATTTTTAACCTGTAATACATTAACATAAATATTTATGCTTTATAGTTTTTTAACAAAAGTAGTAGAATCACTCGTTTAAAAGCATCCCATTCAGTTCAATGTCCTTTGTTACAACTAAAACCAAACAGCAGCAGTTCCACTTGCCAACTTCACATGATTTTTCCAAACACATAGCTCCGTATTAGCTAGACAGCATATAAAAACATGTGAAGTTGGCTTTTATCAAATAATAATACAAATTTGACTTGGAATCTTCCTGTGCAACTGAGGATTCATCCACCTGATACCAAAGAAGTCCCTCACCCAACCCTGAACCTCTCCAAGGTATTGGGGAGATATCTGGAATCTATACTTAGGGTTGCCAACCTCCAGGTGGTGGCTGGAGATCTCCTGCTATTACAACTGATCTCCAGGTGATAGAGATCAGTTCACCTGGAGAAAATGGCCGCTTTGGCCATTGGACTATATGGCATTGAAGTCCCCCCTCCAAACCCCGCCCTCCTCAGGCTCCATCCCTAAAATCTGCAGGTAATTCCCAACCTGGAGTTGGCAACCCTATCTATACTTTTAGCAGAGGAGTCCATTGCAGACCCCAGATACCCTTTATTTTATTTCCCTTGTTTCATTATAACATGGTATAAATCAGATAGTTATATGTTTTCTTTGTGGCCATGGTTTAGGCTTAGACCACCAAGACTGAGATGGAGATCACAGCAAACAATGAAGACGTGGGCCACACAGCTTCAGATGGAGATTGGGGTGGCTACACCATGAGGAGAGGTCCAGACTGGTTTCCACTAGGTAAGATATGCCTCCCCTTGGAGATGGTGCTGCAAACCTCCCTGCCCTTTTGACACTGCCCCACAATATGGCACGCACAAGACTAGGGAAGAGAGAGTAGGATGGGGGGGGGAAGCGAGAAAGGTGGAAGGAGCTGAAAGACAAAGAGGAAGAAAGGGAAGAGGAAGAGAACCAGGGAGCAGAGAAGGAAGACTCCAAGACCTCAAAGGAGCCCTGCAAATTAGGGTAACTCAAAGGGCTAGAAAAACCAAGATCCTCCCAAGGTCTGGCAGGTCAGAAGAAAGTGCAAGATCTTGAGCCTGACCAGGGGTTACCTGGGCATGAAAAATTGAGGTGTTCTATCCTGTGACATGCCTGTGAGTTTAGAAGATGTACCCATAAATGCTGATGACTGACCTGACCTCAACTTGTATGACTATTTTAGAGATCAAGATGGAGATGTTCAATGAACCACTATCCCCCAACATACCATAAGCTGTCACAGTGTGAAAAGGGTTTAGCAAGCTGAAGGTTACCTTTAATAATTTGGTTTGAATACTTTTATAACAGAGAAGACTAAACAGGCCTGAGAGAATACCATGACAATGTTCAGTACTAGAACTATCTTAGCCATGGAATTAAAGCAATGAAATGGTGAGTGTGTTGCTCCAGGCAAAAAAGGTGTAACTGCACAAGGTTGCATCTCCAGAAACAAATTACAGATGCTTTCCAAGTATTTAAAAAAGGAATTGCATGGCTACGACCCATACCCTGCTTTAGATGTCAATGGGGTTGCCAATTCCTGGTTAGGAAATAACTGGATATTTGGGGGCAGAGCATGGCGAGGGATGCGATGCCCTAGACTCTGCCCTCCAAAGCTGCCATTTGTTATAGGGGAACTGATCTGTGTAGTCCAGAGATCAGTTATAATTCTGGGATAACTCCAGGCCTCACCTGGTGGTTGGCAACCCTAGAGGTAAAATAGAAGTTACTCTTCAGTGTAGCAAATCTGAACATATAAATCTCCAAATGATTCTGTCACATTAAAACGGCATACAGCAGCATTCTAGAGGCACACTGCTGTTCCCAGGCCCCAAATCAAGAGTGTGGCAACCAAAGCTTTAATCACATAACTTCTATATACCAATAAAATACCAACTTTTCAATGAAAATCAAATTTAAAATTTAAACATGCAATGTGAACATTCTCTAAAACAACAAGGGCTAGAAACATACTTAAAAATATTAGCTGGGGCTCCTAGAATTTTAATGTAATAGAATATTCTATACAAAAGTGTGTCAGGCCTCAGGCCATGGGTTGTTGATACCTGAAGTAGCAGATTATTAACACTAAAGAGGAACTTCCAACTGAATGCAGAAAGGAACAACATATTGAGTGCTACATTTTAATGGAACAATATAGTATAGAACATATTCTCACCTAAATCTGCAGCATATAAACAAAGGAGAGCATTTCCTTCTTTTACATAGTTTCACCTCATTCCTCAAGGCTACCCAACCTCAAATCCCCCAAAGACATAAGAAAACATGTCCTGCACTGAATTCTCACTATAGGCAAACAGGCAAATCCAAGGGAGGCACAACCAGAGGATTAAACTGAGAAGAGTGATAATTTGCTAGTCCCACTGGTGACTGCCCACTTGGAACTGACAAAGTTATACATTTAGCTCCAGCATCTCCCTTCTCAAAAAAAGCAATAACAACAAAGACTAGTAGACAAATCCACAATAAGGAAGCCCACAAGCGTCAATATCAGAAATAATCATTTCTATTTGATAGCCAGACTTGAGTGTACCATTGGCCAATGCCAACATACATTAAAAGATCTATTCATAAAAACCAATTAATCAAATAACATTTCTGCCTGAAAGCACCTCCTCCCCACATCCCATGCATGCCAACTATTCAGATAGGTCCCCTGATCAAAGCCAACTACACTCATGCAGCCTTCCATATACACCTGTTCATTTCAGAGGTACAAAAGCAATACAACAATTTCATGTGGTTACTCAAAGCTGTTGTCAAAGCTTGGTAACAAAATCAAGGGAATGTCAGTAGGATCAACACAACCAGTGATCAGATGTTTCAACAATGTAGCAATACCAATTCTGCTGATGTTGCCACCTTTCAAGTGAATGAAATCATAAAGGATTGTTTTGCACAGCTGAATTTCTAGATCCAAAATGGTCTTCTCCAAGCCTTTTGCGCTTTGACAACACTTCAACCTGCCCACAGGTTTTTCCATTCCTTTTCTTTTAACCTACCATAAACTCTTCTTCCAGCTTTCACTTCTACTCCCCTTATATCCTAGCTCCCTCAAGTTCAAGAATCTGTTCGTAACTACATGCCCTATTACACATACTCCGAAATCCACTCCAAATAAAACCTTCTTTGTCATTTTTTCAGTCCTCTAAGACTTCAAGCTCATTGCGTCTAGTTTGCCATGCCCCTTTTCTCTCTACTTATCTCCTGTATCATCAGCCAGCCCCTTAATTTTGGTCACCAAAAAGTGCACTGAATACCCATTTCTCAACTCTGCTCTTGAAATCAGCTCTCCAAAACTAACTGGATCCATCAGTTCCCTACACTCCTGGAGGTTGTAAATGAATACCTCCTTTACACTATTATTTCTAGCTCAGCAAGCTTTAGGACAAAGCTGTAAGTGGACTGAACAAGCAGGACAACTGTACCCAAGAGAGTAACATGGACAAGGTCTTGCCTGGAAATGTCAGGCTAAGAACCTACTTGGCATGAAGACATTTACTTTTTATCCAATCTTTTAATGATCCAACTCAGATCTGAAACCTGATTCAGTTCCTTCACACAGTTTAATTGAAAAGAAAATATTCTTACTTTGATTTCTCTTTCTCTTCATCTTCTAGACTGGTGTTTTGATTTTCCAAGTCTTTATTCTTCTCGTCCTCTTTACATTCCATGTTAGCTTCATCTTCTCTTTTAATTATTCTTAATTCATTTTCATGGTCAGAGTGAGATTCCTGAAAACAGTTTTTGTTTTCCTAAGAGAAAGAAAAGCACTGCTATAACTCATTAAAAAAACCTATTGTTCCTAACCAGGAGCTGCTGAAATTCATACCACATTCTAGATGGTGTCCCTAAATAGGGCATTGCTTCTGTGTCTGTTACTGAGAAGTGAATGTATACATTGTCAAGAACACCCCCTCCCCAGTAGAAATGAGCTAGAAATGGAAAGGAACTTTCTTGCAGGCAGGCACCCCGGCTTGCCATTTCAAGTGGAAAACTGGTGAACCTACCCACAAATGCATCTACTCGCAAGGAAGAAGATGCCCCCCCCTGCCACTTTATCTGCTTGTGAAAAAATGACTGCAATCTGTTGCAGGAACAGGGAAATAAAATTGCTAAACATTTTGAAACCATGGCAGAAAGTATGGGAATTTTGGGGGAAAATAAAATATATTCAATATTATAAATATGGTTTCATTACATTCCAGTTTAGAGTGATGGCTACATGCAGGATGCTGAATCAACTGTGTTTTATTGTGTTGCCTGAATGCAGAAATCCTAGTTTATTCAGTAGTGCTGCCCATATTAGTCTTCTGCATACTAAGAGGGAAGAACAGACCAACAGGAAATCTTGCTGCTCCGACTGTATTTGGCTACCTTATGGTGCTGTTTTTATTCTTCACTCTAGAGGTGTTCACCTTGAAAAAAATCAATATTTTTCAGATCCGGGTATCAGGGAGCCCAAAAATATTAGTATTCCCAGTTATCCAGGTTCCAAATATCAGTCTGAAAATTCAAATCTGTTTTTGGGGAGGATTCCGATGTTATTTGGCTTCATTATTCCCTATGAGGAATCTTTCCAGAAGGCTGAAGGAGCTGGTTTTTATGATAATGGAACTGGAATTACAGCGGAGTTGCTGGTGCCTGTCCTTTAACCCCCAAATATCAGGTGAATTAGACCAAAAGGTACAATTCTATGTACCCCTGACAAGGTGTGTCCAGCCAACTCCATTGTTTCCTATGGAGGAGACTCCAACCTTTCTCCCTGGCAAAAAGTAACCAAACACTCAAGAACAAGCAAAGCAACAACTGGCTAAAAGCCTCTGAAAGCAGACAGAACCAACAAGCTCAAAGAGCCAATGCAGAACCAGGGAATCCCAGCAGAGAATTGCAAGCCAATGTGGCAAGCCCAACAGAAACAATGTCCAACCAGAGAATCACAGCAGAACAAACATAAACCGGGGGGGGGGGGGGCTTTTGCAAGCCCAACAGAACCAATATAAATCCACAGAAGCCCAGCAGAACCCAGGGCTAATGTGGCAGTGCAAGCCCAACAAAACCAATAGCAATCCAGGCAGAACTATAAGAAACTGACACAGTCATGCACAAACACACACACTAACATCAGCTCTCCCTAATGTGCTATCCCACTTGCCTGTGATATCTGCCTCCTTCTCGCCCCCTCCTGTTGCCTGGGAAACATGCAAAAAGGGAAAAAACCGAGCTGCCTAGGCAAGCTTTAAAGTTTAAATTGCTGACTCCGAATATACCCAAATATTCCTGAATATATCTGGATATATTTGAGGTCAGATTTATTGCCTTTGGTTCTGCTAGGATTTTCTTATTCGCTCAGGGATTCTGCCTGAAGATGAAAAAAGCCATGCAGCAGACAAGTGGGATTTACACACAAACGGTGATCTGTTATGTTCATCTGGTAGACTAAACATGGTTTGCTTAGCACTCTACAATAAATTGCAATTTATTGTAAGCCTGAATGCAGCCATTATGCATGCATGGTATAGATAAAAGATTTGAATCTCTACCTGGACTGTACAGACTCCAGACTTTATTTCATGCCCAAATGATGAGTCCACCTGCCAACACCTCCTTGGATGAGGGAGAGATGGAGGAAGCCAGCCCCAGCCCTTGGAGGCCGCAGGAAGACCCACTAGACAAGGAAGAGACTCTGCCTGGTACAGGAGGAGAGTCTCAGGCTGAAGTCAGAGCGCCATGCCCTCAGTCTCACAGCCCAGGTGCCGAGGCTGAAACAGAAACACTGCAGCCACCAGCCTCCCCTCCAGGGCAGCCAGAGAAGGGTGAACCAGTGTGGAAGCAACTTGCCCGCAACCCTTGTGTACCTGCAGCTGCTCTGTGTTTGCCCTTGGACTGGACTTGGACTTTGTTTCCTGGATTTACCCCTGACCTTGGTCTCAACCTGGCTTGAGCTTTCTGGATTCACCGTTCTGTTTGGGTGCTTGGACTTCTAACTACTTCTGTGCTGACCCTGAACTGTGCCTTGGACGCTTGCTGCCTGTTGCCCCAGGTCCCTGCCTGAACCTGGACAGATGCAATATAGGGCTTTATTTAGAATTCAGCATAACCCACAGAAGCATTTGCTCTAGTATATTCTCTGAAGGCATCAGTGTACTACAACAGGCTCAGCTGCCATTAATATCTGCCTGTTTGTTTATCTCACATACCAAAAAAACCCTCCCTAGGTGATTTCTGCTTTTATGCTGAATTTAACAGAATGCAAGGATATATTCTATCAAACACCAAAACAGAACATAACAACTCTTACCAAAGAGGAAGAGTTATCATTATCTTTTCTTTCATAATCATTCTCGGTTGATTTGACTTGTTGCTTCATAATTGCTGTTTCATTATCTCTTTCTTCAATATCCACCTTTATTTCTTTTACTTTTTGTTCAGTCTCTTCATGCTTTTTCACATCTTTTTCATAATCTTTACAAGACTTGCTTGCTACTTTCTCTGGCAATGCCATTTTAAATTCAATATTTGCTGATGTGCAATAATCTTCAAAGCCATAAAGATATCTAAAAGAAGGAAGCAACACAGAAAGGTCAGTTAGTATTAGTTTTACCAAACAAATACATCTTTGGCACATAAGTACATCTGCTGGACAACATATGTTTAAGATGGATTTGTTTTTTTAAGAACAACAACTTGGTGCTTGCTGAATATTTCTTTTCTTTTTTTCAGTAACTGCCCAAAAGGTTAACATTGTATAAAGAAAACATCCCAAAGTCAACTGTATTGAGGCTTGTCAGCAACATTTCTAGAGTGAAATTTATTAAATTTTCAAACATGATGTCATAAAAATGGAGAATACCACCACAAGTAACAGTAATCTCTTTAAATAAAATTACAGTTACCTAACTAACTTTATACGTCATTTACCAGAATGTCATAAATAGATGTACTTACTTTTTGTAAGCACATTTAACATTGTATCCAGCAGCTGAGTTCAAGACAGGGATCCCAAGATCCTGATACACCTGCTTCCAGACTGCTCCACTTTCGATCTATAAACAGAGGGAATATTACTGTCTCCATAAAAAGATCATGGTTAAATTAATGATTCTTCCATAATGAATACAAACAAGTGCTTTGCTTCATAAGAACTACCACTGTTTTCAAGTAGTTTCAAGCCCTATCCCCGTGTATGCTGAATAAGTGCCAAATCACTTCTATTTGTTCCACCTGTTCCTATGGTAAGCTCAATTATATATTTTGGCTGTATATTTGCAACATTTATTCCATGTAAATCAGGTGTATGTAGGCCAAACAAAGTGTGATCCATACCTGGCAAAATAGGGAGGTAAGGGCTGTGTATTAAAAGGCCTTTATGCAATGGAGCATGTGTGTATAAATGTGACAGGCGCCATACAACATGTCCAATGATCTGAGTAAATCTGAGTAAATAACAGCTGAGTCTTGGCCACACACAAATTCACTGCCACCACATGGAGTTTACCCTAATTATATGTGAATTTCAGTAATTTACAAGTTCTCAGTCTTAAAAGTCAATTTGTTGGTGCTTACAAAGAAGCAAGCCACTGCAGTCAAAACTGAATATAGTGGATCCTATCTATACAAGCTCTGCTTATTCCCCAGCCAGTTATTCCAATCAAGATACATAGCTCCTACTTTCTTTCATTTCAATTAGCTGTTAATGACTTTGTTGGTCTAATTATATAGAATCGATTAAACTCAAATAAAGCAATGATAACATATGAGTGATTAGTTCCCTCTTATATATTCCTTGCCCTGCAACATAGGCTCAGTGGTAGAAGGATATTCTTTGCATGCAAAAAGTGCCTAGCATCTCCAGTAAAAGAATCTGAGGTAGCAGGTATTGCAAAAGAGCATTCCCTGCCTGGGACGCTGGACAGCTCTTGTTTTCTAAGTACTGAGCTATGTGCACCAATGGTCTCAGTCAGTGACAGTATCATATGTTCATACTACGATATTAAACAGGAAGGGTGAGAAAGCTTTCTTTTTTTCCCTCCTCTGTTTTTAAAGGGCAGGTTTCATATGGGAGCAAGTGGTCCTTGATGTATCTTGGGTGAAGAATCCACACCAGCACTTTGAATTGGATCTGGAAACCAACTGAAAGCCAGTGAAGATGAGGTAAAAACTGTAATTTTATGTTTCCTACAGCCATTCCGGGTAATAAACAGGTGGTTACATTTTGAACCAACTATAGTCGTTCAACACTTTTCAAAGGTGGCCACATGTAGATAGCATTACAGTAACCTAATCTGGCTGTCCCTAGGGCAAAAGTTACTGTACCTAATTATTTCCCATTGGTAAAAGGCACTCATAGCTGTTGTGGAATATCCAGGAGCATTAACAGATGCATGAGCTGTCCCCCTCCAAGATGCACACCCAAGTCTTCAGAGGAAATGCATCTAACATAGGTTGGATTCCTTATTCCCCAGATCCCCAAGCATCAATAGTGCTTCCATCATATCCAAACTAAGCAGAAATTTATTCATCCTTAGTGAGATTAAGTACTAGTTCAGGATCTCAACTGCCTCCCAGGAATTTGATGTAAAGAGAGAGAAACTGGGTATAATCTGCTAATAACACCATAACCAAAGTCTCTAAATGGCCTCATTCAGTGGTTTTGTGAATATGTTAAATAAAGCAGAAGACAACATTTCACCAGGGCAAAGGCCATGAGACAGAGCAATAGCCTCCCAGACTATCTTTTGGAATCTATCCTCTGAGAAAGGCCATAACACTGTGCCTTCAATCCCATCCTAGTTATGTGGATCAGCAGCATACTAAGATCAATGGTAACAAAAGGCACAGAGAAGCCCAGAAGAACCAAGGGAGCTTCCGTTCCAAACACAGGTTGTAAGTATCTAGATATCAGTATAATCCAAGAACCTCTAAAGATGAGATGCCCCCAGCTGTTCTAGGACCCTGTAAAAACTCAAGAGACTTGAGACTGGCTGGTAGCTGTTCAATCAAGACGTTTTCTCTCTACTATTTTCTTAAGTCATGCGGACTACTCCCTCCCTCATAGAAACATGGGTAATTTCTTCTTGGACACCTGGGGTTTACACTAGATTAACCCATTCATTTCCATTCCACACTGGACCATCTTGCCAGACTTAATCCTTTCAGGGCAAAGGACAATCCAGTTTGGGCCAGGCCGCCTATTTGTCATGGAAGTTCAGAGCCATTACTAGGAGTCTGAGAGTGGTGGGACTATATTTTATATGCTTCTGATTTGTAACAATAGCCTCTGACATCAGAGATGGAGCTTTGCCTGGTATTGGCTAAATCAGCTCGTTACTCTTAGAGAGGAAACTGGCTTACTTTTAATTCCACTGACCATAAATATCAGGACATTTGGGATTTTCCCTTGTCTCCAGTCTTCAGTGGAAACTGGGGTCCACAGGAGGTTGGGTAGGAGTTAAGGACTCCTCCAACATCTTGTTACTGCAATGAACTCTGTACGTGTTCAGAGGAGCCTCAATTTAAAACACCAAAAACAACTCTAATGGATGCCATGGTGGCAAGATGCATGCTTTTACTGCTGCCATCAGTGTTACAGAATATGTCCTGCCAAGTTTTAGGGTTTCCATAAGTCTAAATTCCATCAGTCTATGACAGTATAAAACTCTACTACTTCCTGAAAACTTGTGCTTTATATGTTAGTATTAGTTTGGGCTAATTTTAGCCATACCAATGACATCATTTCCTGTAAGGCTCTTCCATTCTGCAGAGCATTATTTCCAAGTCGCATCACACTAAATAATGCAACTATGAAACCCATTTAGTCCGAATATTGCAAGAGATCATGATTCACCCCTACTGTGCTTGAAAAAATTATGCATGGAGTTCTTCTACAAATCTGTAAATGTAGAATTCGTCAGTATTAAATTTTCTTCTATAGCATATAGTACTTACATTATCAAATCCCCCAAGCTTATGTACAAGTCTGAATAATTTGAACAGGTTCAAGTTTCTGTATCCGAGTACAGGTCGTTTATTAATAGGAGTCCCTGTAAAACAAAGTATTTTGAAGTGTGGCTTTGCAGTTTGAAACAAGATCAACTCAGAAATCAATGCATATAAATCAATTTGCATTTTTAAATGGCAGCACTTCATACAGCAGATTTATTTTTCCTGGAGGACTACCACCTTCCCCACTGAGCGTTGGCGAATGATGAGAGTGATCTGGTTCCTTTGTTGATAATTAGTTCCGGAGGTAGAGCTACAGCCATTGGGATACTAGCCCTTGTTATCTCTGCCACTTTCCATCCAGCCACTGCCCTTTTCGTGCTCAGTAGGGAAGGCAGTAATATTAAAAAAAAACACCACACAAATCAGAACTGGGCTGGACTGCATATACATGCAGCCCAATCCTGTTCCTAAGTAAATTCAGCTATATTCGAACGGCCTTATTCTCAGATATGAAAGCCCAGGATCGCAGCCTTAAGCTTATTTTCCTAGTTAACAGCCATGTATTTGATAGATTTAATCAAACTTCCATATTATTCAAAAATCTATATTTTTGTAAAATAAAATAACGATTTATACATATTTTTAAAAATTAAGTGCTCACCTCTGTCTTCCATGAACCTATATAACTGCTGTAGAAAGTTCTCTCTTTCTTCAGGAAAGGGTTCTATTTCTTCCTAATTTAAATAGCACAGAAAGGGAAGAATATGTATAACATCCTATTATACA
Source organism: Euleptes europaea (assembly GCF_029931775.1). Classification (NCBI taxonomy): domain Eukaryota; kingdom Metazoa; phylum Chordata; class Lepidosauria; order Squamata; family Sphaerodactylidae; genus Euleptes; species Euleptes europaea. The sequence continues at coordinate 26,264,530 of NC_079318.1, forward strand.
TTAAACTTTTATCTTAGAAGCTTATTATAGGGCATTAAATTTATATTTTAAAAGAAAGTTCAATAATAGTCATAGGGCTGGATATGGAAGAAAAGCTTGTGGAAAGAGATGGTGGCAGAACAGATCTTTCCCAGCTTTTCCGTTGTTAAGTAGCCTCCTGTTTACCCTGTAAATCCTCTCTGAGAGGTTATACTGCTTTGCAAACAAAATACTGTACTGAGCACTCTAGTGACACAAGGGATTCAGGTAAAATTGCTGCTGCCTCCTCCAGCACAAGTCGCCAGCAAAAAAGCGACGAGGAAGTGATTTTCCCTGGTTCCCTTGTTGCTGCAGCACCTGGAACTGTGGTGCATTTTGAGAGCATTCCTGGGGGGGTGGGGGGAGGCAAAGTTTCATAGAAGCCAGTGTCACCTCGCGCCGGCATAAGTGCCCAGGATAACAGGCACTTACGCTGTCCCAGGTGGCACACCCGCTGGTGCCTGGGCACCCCAGTGCGTCGCAGGCCTCCGCTGCCATAGCCGGGACCTAAATCCCAGAAACAGCAGGCCACGCTGGCGTTGGGGGGGGGCATTCCAAGGGGCGGAGCTGACGTTAATCAGCTTCCTAGCCCCTTTCGCCCTGGAAACACCTCTTTGAGCAGTGGCGGAGTTGCGCCACCTTTTTCAGTGGTGCAGCCTCACTGTTTGCTATGGGGCATTTCCCCCCTTTTTTCATTTTTTACTTTTAAAAAAGCCTTTTTTTCTCGATGGCAGATGGGAAGCCTCTGAGGAGATAGCGTGGCTGCACCGCCCCCAGCTGCCGCAGATCCACCCCCCCACCCCCCAGGAATGGGCTGTTGGTCTGCAAGGCTCTCCCAAGCCTCAGAGGATTTCAGGACAAACAGCAGGCTGCTAAATGAAGGCAGAGAAAGATCTGCTCTGCCAGCTCCTTTTGCAAGCTTTCCTGCTGGGTCCTTTCCGATGAATGTGATAAATAATATTTTGGCACAATTTGCCATCTGCAAGTTTAAGCTAACCTTCCCAATTTTTTAAATTATAAAATGTTCAAAGATCTTTGCTTATGATCTGGGGTAGATAATTTATATATAAATATTAACAATTTTTAATCACATACAGTGGTCTAATAAACAGGAATCGCATTTTGCTGTCCAAAACCAGACTTCCCTACTTTGGAGATGCAACCTTTGTAGAATCTAATTTTTTTGAAGTGTAAATTCAGAGAAGGAACAGGAGGTGCCAAACTTTGCACTTCATGAAGTTCACTAGAAAAAGGATTTGGGAATGCACTATCTAATGTCATGGTGATATTTTTAGCCAGGAGAGGGGATTGTCACTAGTAATTTCAGTCTGCAAAGCCTGTATGTACATCAGAACTGAATGCACAATGGACCATTTCAGATCAGGGTTGCTATGATGTAGGAAGGTGCTTCGTGACTTCTCCTTCCTCTGTTATAAATCCACTGCTAGATCAATACCCCAGCTCCAAAGACTATGGCATCAGGGATATATTTCTGTTTTATAAACCACAAATGAGAGAGACAGGACATTACTCACTAATGGCTGCATGTAGTTGCCCCTACCACGCATAGTTCCAACATTCCAAGTGGCAGTGGTTTCTTGCTTACATAAATTAATTGCATGTACTAAGCAGCGTTCACAAATATAAACTATCTGCAAGCAAGACCTATCCTAAACAAGGCTTTGATCCTAAAGTGCTGTTCCATCAGCACAGCTCTTCTGACTGTACAATTTTTCTGTCTGCAGAGGAGAGGAAGAAGACTTTTGCTGACTGCTCCCTCTGGCTGTAGACTCCCAATCTGCTTCTCACACTGTTCCTTTGGATCCACTGACCAAGAGAAGCACAATTTCGGGGGGGGGGGATGACAACGATGACATAAGATTGCAGTGGGGGGATGTGGGGAAACTGGCTTCCTCTAACACAACATAATGTAATAAAAGTTTTGATATCAAGTCACCAGTGTAATTCAGTAGTCAATATACTCCTAACAGGAACTGTGCTAATATGAACCCATAAAATTACACTGCTATACTTGCCTCTTCCTCACTGCTATTATCTTCTTTTTCTTTTTCATCTTCCTCTTCTTCTTCTGCTTCACTACTGGAGGTTTCTTCTTTCAACTCAGTCTTCCAGTTAATGGGAACAGTTCTGTTTTTACGGAACTCTAAGGCCTGATCAAAAGCTGCAAATGATATTGTATTTATTAGAACAATGTCAAGCTTGCCCAACTAATCCATCAATCGCTCTCATCAATTTTACCTCAGGTCAACTGTGCAAGTCATGAGTTTCTCTTCCCATGTGGGGAGACGTTAACGTGTACAGGGAGATCCTAGATCTATGTGAATGTAGGATTTCCTTGACTCTGAGTGCTAAAGCCCATTTAGGCTTCAGCCAACAGATCACTGTTAGCATGTTCACCAATCTCTGCTCTAGGAATCCCATGTTTGTAGTTATATATAGCATAACTTGAAAACCAAGGAGTAGTAACTGGAAGGAACAATTTAGAAATTCCTCTTCCAGTACAGTTTAAGCTTCCAGGAGCACCTCTCATTACATTTCACAATAATAATGTTAATATTAAAGTTTCACAAATACACAAAAAAAGCAGTAGGGCTCTGGGTTGGATCGAAAGCACTGCCAGTGGGACTGCCCCCTCCCCCTTCCTGTTTAAGCCCACTGAGCTCCCTTAAATTCCGCTGGGGAGGGGGCCAAGTGATCCTCAGGAACAGTGTGGAGAGCAAAGTGGTGATCTGCATTTGGAGGAGGGGACTGCGGATGTCACCCTCGCCTTCTCCACCAATGGAAGTGCTGTTCCACTAGCAGAATAGCACCTTTGGATCTAACCCTCCAGTTTAATAATTATTAATCTATTAGGCAGCTTATGACAGAATTGAAAACACAACAATATAGAACGGCACATGACAAAAGCAAAAGAGATAGCAAATAAAAACTACCCTTGTGGATTAAGCTTCAGTTGAAAGTCAGCCTTCAAAAATCCCTCCTGCCTTAGCCTAGTGCAAAACACACACGAAGCAGCAATGACAAGGAGACGTGGACACCCTCCCTCAGAAAAGTTTCCTGACGTTGGTGACACTATGGAAGAGGCCTGTCATGTTGCCACCCACCCCACTTCAAATGCTAGGGAAATACAACAAAAAAAGTCCCTAAAGATGACTGAGTGTCCACCTAGGTTTCTGTGGAAGATATTTTGACCCCAGACAGTTTAGATCCTTAAAAGTCAAAAACAGAACTTTAAATTAGCCCAGAAACTTGCTAGGAAGCAGTGCGGATGGTATACAATTCGAGTTATGTGATTTATATACATCTAATCCCGTCAGTACCCTGATACTGCATTTTGGATCCGTTGTAGTTCTGGAACACACTTCAAAAGCCCGCCCCCACCCCCGTACACTGCATTACACTATTCCAAGGCGTAACTGGGCCAGAACTTTACAAAAGGATAACTGCTGGCATTGAGAGCCAGTGTTGTGTAGCGATTATAGTGTCAGGAGACCCAGGTTCAAATCCTCACTGAACCCACTTCACAGGGTTGCTGTAAGGATAAAATGGAGCAGAAGAGAATGGTATAAGCTGCTTTGGGTTCCCATCGGGGAGAAGGGACAAATGAAGTAAATAAAATTAATACCAGGAAAACGTGGTAAAACCTGGCCATCAACTCACCATCCAGGAGATAGCTGCATCCAAGAGATCACTAAATTAATAACTTGGGTTTAAGGAGGAGTGTAACCTCATTCAACATAAATAATACACCCTCTCCCAGATCAGCCATCAGTACTTCTGTCTTGCCTAGATTGTTTTGCTGTGTTATATATCTTAAGTATTGGTTCAGGAGTTCCACTGTACCTCCAGGATTTGATGGCAAAGAGAAACAGAGCTGGGTCTCATTTGGACATGGATGGCACAGCAGCCCAAATTTCCAGGCAATTCTACCCAGCTGTTCCATTTAAATGTTAAATGGCATGGGGGGAAGAAGATGGAACCTTGCGGCATGCACATGCCAAAGCCCACAGGATGCAGCAGTAGCTTCCCATCATCTTTCCCTGGGACCTACCCTCCAAGAAGAACTTCAGCCATTACAAAATAGCCCCTCCTAGTCCCAAACTCAGCCAGTCTGAAAGGACGCCAGAGTTGGTGGTATTTAAAGACAATGAGATCCTGGAGAACCAACAGGAATGTAATTTCTATGTCCATATCCCGATGCAGATTGTTGAGAGCAACCAAAGCGGTCTCTGTCCCATGACTAGGCCAGAAACCATACTGAAGCAGAGCCATATACTGAATGACAACCAAGAATTTCTGAAGCCATGGTGCTATTCCATGCTCAAGCACTTCTCCCAAGTATGGAGTACTGGATAGGGGACAAATTAACTTGTCTTACTTGATAGGATCACATGAGGGGGGATAGCCTCACCATAGCCTCTTTCAAAGCTGTGAGAACCACCCTCTCCATCAAGAGGATCTGACTTCCAAGAAAGGGAAAAGTTGAGCACACACGGAGCCTGACTCTTGCGGGTTGATCTTTTTGCACCCTGACCTTTGAAGCCGCCAGCTGCCATTTTTGTTAAACAACATAAGGATGCCCTATCCAGAGTGAGACCACTGGTCTATTGAAGTAATTATTGTCTACTCTGATGGCAGTGGCTATTCAGGGTCTCATTCAGAGATCTTTCACATCTGGTCCTTTTTTAGAAATAGAGATTGAGCCTGACACCTTCTGCATGCAAAGCAGATGCTCTTACACTGGGCCTTGACCCCAAATGATTATTTATATATGTTATTATTTATAGTATTTCTTTGGTTAAATAATGGTATAATTTGTTATTTCCTTTTGTAAAGTCCTGAAGGCAGCTCTCAATATTAAAATCATAATATTTAAATACTAAGGTGTGTTAAAAAAATTTAAATGAAAAACAATAGCCACATATATTCTACCAGAAGAAAACCTTGAAACAGAATATAGTACAGACCAATACTCTTCACTGATTACAATAATTAGAAGAGGTTTTCTTTTCTTATTTTAAAGGTATTCTAACCTTGCTTTAATGTAGCATCTGGCTTTGGTGAAGTGTCACTAATTTCCCGGACGTCTTTTCTTGGTACCGAAGAACTAAAAGAACAGTGACAAAGCAAGTTTTAAGAAAGCAACATGACAAACATGAATATTTTTTAAAACTTTGTGCTCTGATTGTGGGTTAATTTCAATGAAGTAATTTAATCTATTATTCTTAATCAACAACAAAAGAAACAGAATTAAATATAATATTTTGAAGATACAACAGTCCACAGAATTATGACCAATGTCAGTTTTGCTGACACTGGTTATACCATTTTGGAGCCTATTAAATAATGCTGTGTACTCCTGTCTTACAGTAATACACAAACTCATCACCGGGGACAAGGAAGAAAACTGGGTACTCTATATTCTCTTGGAGGTACCGCTAACCCTACTCTGGACCGCTCTCTATTTCAGGCAGAGCTACACACACTTTGCTCTTTTCTTGAGGCAGACCTGAGACTGCTAGCTGCTGCACTCTCTCACCCCCATCAATCAGCTCTCTCACAGGTGATTGGATGGTAGAGGTAGACCAGCACTCCTATAGGCTCAGGTGCTGAAAGTTGATTGGCTGTTACCTTTCAGGGGCAGGGCAGCCTTCTGTCTATCACACATTGGCACGCTGTCATTCATTCGCCCACTTTCCTGCCAGAAACCCAGCTATTATCCCAGCCTGCACCACAGGGCCCAACTGAAGGCAAAGCCTTGCTGCATCACCAACCTGCTTATTATTGGCCACCATCAATGCTACATAAGGAGGCTTCTGCCACCCCCACCAAAAAGGCAGTAAAGCTTTCACATTAACTCTTTCCTCACCAAAAGCCTAGGAAAATAAACACATGCTGTGATTTCAGTGCAACCTCCACATGAAACCAGACTCAACCAGACTCAATCAGAAGCATCTCATCTCTGCTCCAAGGCATACAAGATGCTTGCAGCAGACACTGCATGCTGCCACCCATCCCCTCTTACTCATGTGCCTCACTATGTTGCCATTTCCACACAAACACATTTACTGCCCACCACAAACCAAGGTCCCCAATTCCATAGTAGCCCCTTGAAGTGTGAACACTCCCATCATCTATTTCTACTTAACACAACAAACACAGAGATAAACTGTGTTAAATGCACTTTTCTGAAACAGAGAAAGCGACAACCACGCAACACAACAGCTGTGAATGCCAGCTTGTATAGACTTTATATAAGAGAGAGAAGTACAGAAACACTGGGGCAGGCCGGTGGCCTTCCTTTCATCCACCCCCTCCCCAAGGCCACTGCCTCCATGTATGCCACGTAAGTGGACTATTCTTGTGTTAGCTACTTTATTGCTAGAGTACAGGTAGAGCTCTAATAACGAAACTCCCCCCCCCTTAAAGATGTATGGAAGGATAATGCCATGTTGCTGTGTCTTGGAGAGATAGCAGAGCTGGAGGTGGGGTTGAGAGAGTGGGTAGAGTCTGGCTACTATGGACAGCCACCTATAATGATAACAGCCATTTCATTTTAAACCTGCTCTTACCAGGTGACTCTAGGCAAGGCAGGCACAAAGCACTGGCATTAAAACAAACCAGGATTAAACCAGAATACCGTGTTTGTACATAATGTGAAACCGTAGTAAAGACTAACTGTGGTTAATAAATCAGTTCATATTCTAACTATAGATAGTGTGGCAATATAAGTTTGAATGAAAAATTAACTTTGGTTATTGTAATTCATGGTTTCCTGTTACATCTGAACCAATCCACTGAATGATACTAGAGATTTGTATTTCCAGTAATTATAATGTTAGGAATTTTTGCTTACCAATTCTTAAGTTCACTTTCAAATTTTTACTACATTTTATAATAGTAATAACTACATTAAAAACCCATTGGAAAGATAAATGCACACCTTCAGTGATCCAATGGATTATAGACCCTACAACTTTATCAAAATTGAATATATGGCATAAAGACAGCAATTGCACACTGACATATTTTTAAATATCTGGAAAGCTTTTAAAGAGTCTTATCTGTAGACATGCTACCATTGTTATATTTTTTATTTATTTTTCTTTGCGTCTTTCTACTTACAATTTGCCATCCTTGAAAGAACGGACAAGAATGTTATCCTTTTTCACTGCAATGTCATCACTACAGTCAGGACAAACCACCTGCAAAAAATGAAATATTTGAAATATCTTAGAAGGGATACAAGGATGTATATAAAATATTTCCCATAAGAAGGCAATTGTTCATATCTGGGAATTCACAAGTGTGGTCAGGCACCACTACCTCTGCCTTGGATGCCCAGCGCAAAGATGCACTCCATTCCTCTGAGTTCTCTGAAAACTGCAAAGGAACTGGAGGGAAGAGGGTGTTTTACTGAGCCATACTTGCTAGACAACATCCCTCCCAAAGAGAGGAGAGAGGCTGATCTCTCTATGAAAATTTCCTGGTGGTCCTGAGCCACTGTCTGAACACTGTGTGTGGGGGGAATTGAAACTGAACCCTGGCAAGATGGAGGTAAGGCTAGTTGGGAAGAAGTCTTAAAGGATATTCTGCTTCCCACTTTCAGTGGGGTCCAGTTGACTCAGTTAAGAGTATTGGGATTATACTGTAATCCAGCCTTGTTGCTAGAGAAGCAAGTTAATGCAGCTGGAAAAAAATACTTTCTTCCAACTTCATTTAGTCTGGAAGATGGTCCCCCCACCTTGACTCAGCTGATCTGGCCACCTGAATCAATGGTACGGTAACATAAAAACTAGGCTACTGCAATGCACTCTACGCGGGTCTGCCCTTGAAGTCAACTCTGAAACTCCAGTTGGTACAGAATTCTGCGGATTGGTTATTATTTGGAGGTACCGGTACTTGGAACATGCATATTACGCCAACTCTGGAGTCACTTCACTGGCTGCCCATCAGTTACCAGGTTCAATTGAGGTTACTGGCTATCACATACAAAGCCTTCATGGCCTTGGACCCCCTCCACCTCTCCTGCTATACCCAACTAACAGCTTTGCTCATTTGAGCAGGACGTTCTGAGGGTACCATCCTACAAATGGGCATTAAAATTCCCATACACATGCATTCTCTCTTGTGTTCTTCACTTTTGGAATGGCCTCCCTGAGGTGATTAGGAAGGCTTCCATGCTTCTGTCATTCTGCAAACCATTTAAAACCTAATTGTTCAGGAGGGCTACACTATAACAAAATGGCCCAAGACGGTGCTTTTATAAAGGGAATGGGACTGTGAACTATACCACTGTATCGTATGTATTATCTGCTTGTTGTATGTATTAGCCTCCTTTCATTGCATTGTTATTATACTTATGTAATACCATTTTCTGCACTTCATATTGCTGTGATCCTAGTCCTATTATATTGCTTATCAGATGTCTCATTCTGTTGATTGCACTGACTCACACTGGGTATTCTGCCTTGAGTCTCAGTGAGAAAGGTGGGCTATAAATAAAATAAATACAGTTTTATAAAAAAAATTAAAATAAATGTGCAAGCAAAAAAGACCCTTCCACTGGATCTTTTACAATGCAAAGAGGAATCAAGAGATGGAAGAGCTTTTCTCCATTGGTGGAGGAAGGTACCATCCCACTCAACGCAAGGGGCAGGGGCAGAAATTTCTAGCATAGCCTATCTCAAATGGTGGGAGAAGGTCCCCCAGTTTCTATCCCCCTTTTACTGCATACTAGGCTTCAGAGAAGGGAAGAAGTAGTGCAAGGGCTTCACACAACTTCCCTCTTCAATGCCTACTCGTAAAGTGAGAGAAGGAAGAAGCAATGTAAGTCTCTCTCAATGTCTTCACTTCTCCCAAGTCCAACATCAATTAAATCACTGACCCACATTTTTCTATAATTGAGAGTGAAGAGTCAGTGGAGAACAAGGTCGGTGTTGACTACTGGTGGGCTGTTAAAACAGGCCATCATTTGCTGACTCCTGATCATATCTGTTCTCAGTAAATTTAATTTACTGAGCTGTTTCAGCAAAATATAATCTACCACAGCACTTTATTATTTGTTGACCTTCCTTATTTAAAATTAGTGCCTCAGTTCCCAGGCCTTGCTTTGCCTATCTTCACCTTCCAAGCATGTGACCTTATTATGTCATTCTGTTAAATTATGGAATCATCTATTAAGTCTGAGCCATGTGGCCTATTTCTAGAACACAACCAAATAATCATTTATTTTTTAAATAAAATAGTAGTTTGTAAAGCTTTACTATGGAACTCTAATAATGAAGCACAGCCATTTTTAAAAAGTTACACTTTTTAGTGCAGACACAACAATCTATGGAGAGTTTTGCTAATAATAGAACCATTCTCCATGTCAACTCATCTGATAAATTTTTTAAAAAGAGACTAGCTATAATTTGGTTGCCTCTGGTGGCTTAAACTTGGAACTGGTGACCAAATGAACTAATGTTTTTACAAAATTGTCATATACAATAAATACAAGTGATAAATAAATACTTAGCAGGGTATATCCATCCACTCTGCTCAGCAAAGTTTGAAGCATTCCTCCAATGTAAGGAGCTTTCCACCAGTTTAGAGGAAGGCTCCTTAAGAAGCCTTCAAATGTTGCTGAGCAGAGTGGATGGATCCACCCCACTGTTTGTAAAATGCTTTAAATAGTCACATACATTCCCTTGCTGTAATTCTTACAGCAGCTCGGTTAATGTTATTGTCCTCATATTACAGATGGGGGACTAAGACAGAGAGCAGCGTGTGGGTTTATGGCTCAACCACCTGGTTCACAGCCCATTCTTTCAGTCACTGTGCTACACAAGATGCACAGACAAGTTGTGGATAGTATTTTGATATGTGCTTAGTGCAGGGTACCCAACCTTTTTTAGACTGTGGGCACCTTTGGAATTGACACAGGGTAGTGGGTGCAACCACAATATGGCTGCCACAAGAAGTGGGGCCAACCACAAAGTGGCTGCCGCTGGAGGCGGAGCCAACCACAAAATGGCTGTTATGGGAGGTGGAGCCAACCACAAAATGTCAGGGAGTGAGGTTATGCATAATTCTGATAGCAGCTCTTCAATATTTTAGGCAGAAGAACTGTTTAATGGAATGCCTTTTTAAATTAATATATTGTTTAAAATATTTTCTTGCATACACACATATTGAGCTAGTTAAGAAACCATCATCTGGAAGTATCTTTCTTTATTTAGCAGATATCTAATGCATTTATGTAAAAGGAAAAGGAAAAACATTCTTCTTCTCCTGTCTGTTCCCTTTACATGAGCTCTTCTCTCATGAGCCCAGTCATTTTTAATCTGTACTATTATTTTTAACAATGACAGTTGGTGCTGAAGGGCAGATGACAGCTCACTGCATATGTGATGTGCACAGTAAGAGAGATTCTGGCCAGATTGATAGTAGCATAAACAATTTTTGAAAAATGAACAAAATTTGATGTTGTGATGTTATTATCAAATTCCACCTGAATTATAAAAATACATTAAAACTGGGAAGTTCTAAAGTCTTCAACAGAAGGTCCAGTTAGGTGCATTAAACATTTTATCCCTGCAGCTCAATTGTATTTAGTCAGAATCAAGTCCCGCTATGTTTTTAGAGTGTCACTCCACTTTTTGCACAGGTAAAAGTACTTTACATAAAATAACTGTCTTCATTATACCATAAACATCAAAAAAAGAAAAAAAGGAAAGGAAAGCCTGGCCCCATTATTTTCTAAAAACATTCCGAGGGTGCCAGGAAAGATACTGGCAGGTGCAATGGTGCTGTGCCGGTGTAGGCCAAGGGCTGGGCGGTGTCCGCAGTCCTCAGACGTGCGGGAGGTATCTAGCCCCTTTCGGAGCAGGCAACAAAGATTATGCTATCTACCAAAGTCAGAAGTCAGAGGTGTCGTCAAAGCAGGCAGGAGTCCACGGCCGGAAAGATCAATCATGAGCGGTAGCAGGAACACAGAAAAACTGCACGGTTGCTTCCGCAAAGTGAAAGCATGCCTGCACTGCCTTTATCAGTCAGTGCACTTCCAAGCTAGGCTTCATCCTGAAACGACTCAGCACCAGTTCTCTGTCTGCTTAGCCTCTCCAAGCGAGCACTTCTCCTTTTACCCTGCAAAATCACACGCTGCCGAGTCCTGATATGCCTAGCATGTTCAGGTGAGCTTGGAGGGCTGCCATTCTCAGCTTCCGCTGCAGGGGTTGGGGGAAGAGTAGCGTCTGTCTGCCCTTGTTCCATCTCTCTGCTTAGCTGTGGTTCCTGCTGAGTTGTTTCAGGCTCCTGTGCTACTGACTGCAATGGAGGTACTGAAGGCCCAGAGGCAACCTGTTCCTCCACTTCAGCTTCAGAGTCCTCCGAGTCCTCAGCTCCCAAGGCAGGGCCCATGACAGGTGCCCACAGCAACATGCTGGAGGCCCCTGGCTTAGAGTGACAGTTTCAAGTTCTACAAGAAGTAGATCAACACATGATGTGAAGTGCGATCTGTAAGTTCTAGAGCCATATTTTTTTTAAAGAAAGCTATTAAACAATATAATACAGAAACACTTACCAAAGCTGGAAACCAGAGGTTTTTCTTTTTATCCACATTAACACAGTCTACACATACAACTTTTCCTAACAGTTCATCAGTTTGTTTCCTGTCGTCTTCATCATCTTCACTTGAGGATGATGAAGATTCTTCTTCTGGGCTACAAGGGAAAATGTAAATTAACCATATAATTTATAATCCAGAAATAAATTACAAGAATCTAAAAATAATCAGAAACATGGACAATAATCTGAAGAGCTAAAGGCTTCAAGACTAATCTGTTTTCTAAAAACATAGAAATCTAACACAAACACATTCTCAATATACTATAAAAATTATAACGCCCTTTCTAAGAAATAATATGTGGGCAACTATTGCCCTCTACTGGGATGGCCCAGGCTAGCCTGATCTCGTCAGATCTCAGAAGCACCAGGATTGCTGTGCAGAGGAAGGCACTGGCAAACCACCTCTGTTAGTCTCTTGCCATGAAAACCCCAAAAGGGGTCGCCATAAGTCGGCTGTGACTTGACGGCATTTTACACACACACAACTATCCTATTTAAGCATCTGATGATTCAGCCAAATGGTCAGCTGATCTAGGAGAGTGTCACATGAAGTAGACATGGAAATATCATGAGGGCAAGCCTGGCCATGAGGCAGGAAAGGGAACACCTACATGAACATATGAACCTGCCTTATACTGTACTAGACCACTAGTCATTCAAAGTCAGTATTGTCTATTCAGACTGGCAGCGGCCCTCCAGGATCCCAGGCAGACGTCTTTCCCATCACCTACTACCTGGTCATTTCAACTGAAGATGCCAGGGATTGAATCTGGGACTTTCTACTTGCCAAACAGATGCTCTATCACTGAGTCATGGCCCCTATTTAAAGCAAGGCAGCCCAATTCCACCCCCAGCAATACATGCTGCAAACACAAACACCCTTCTTAAGGTGCAAGCCAAGCAAATCAGAATCTCTCTGCTCTATTGCTAAACACAAGGAAAATCTGCACTGGCATTAGGAGTTCAAGGCCATAACTGCAATCCTTTCTTATGAGACTAGATATCGAGATCACCTAATGAAAACCACTGGCAATAGGTTCAAGGTTGATGACAAGTACTTCTGCACTCAATGTATGGTGTCTGCCACAATAGCTAAATGGAATCTCCAGATTCTGAATACAGGTTGCTGGGGGACATGCTGTCCTTGTGGGCTTTCCAGTCTGCTCCAACAGACCAGGCCTTGAGATGGGAAACGAGAGGCCAGTAGTGTCCCTACCCAATCCTTCCCCCCACTATGTCTGCGTCCAAATTACTCCCCTTCAATGTATGAACTTCACAGCGGCACTTTCTACTTAAGTTTCAATCTATTTTATTTTTTAGCCAATGCAAATTAATTTGCTGATAACAAGATACTAATAAACCAGAGAACAATTAATAACACCACTTACATGTGATTAGACCTCCTTCCTCTGTTTGTTTTCTTTCCTATGACAGGAGTCCCAAAATGTTCAGGGTTGGTAAGTGGGAGTTGATCTAGTGTCTATTGGTAAAAGCATTACAATTATTAGCACATTGAGATATAATGGCGCAGAAAAAGCAGGATAAAATGTTTTCCCCCTGTTTCCCCCAAGTCTTTTTTTCATTTTTTCTGATGGAAATTTTTTAAAGATGTGGGAAAGCAATGAAAGGAAACATATTTGAAATATTTTCTCTTTTAGAATGAGCAAAGTGCTTCTTCAGGCAAGGTTTTTCACACTCCAAATGTATAGCATGAGATGTTTGAGGCCTCTTTCAATTTTTCTAATAGAAAAGCTGGGAAATGTGGAGGCACACTGAAAAGAACCCCTCCTATGTAATATTTTCTCTTTTCTTGCATGAAAAGCTTTGTCATATAAAGCATTTCACTCAATCCAAATGTACAAGCACGGAAAAGTCTGATTGCTTTTAATTTTTTCAGTGAAAACCTGGGAAATTTGGGGAGTACTGGAGGGGAAACCCTCTTATATTTTTTTTTAATGTAAATGATTTTAACAGCAATTAATATGCTATAATGTGTCTAATAACAACACAATATAAAAGAGTTCAGTGTTTCCAGTGTTCTAAACTTTAGCTTAATATCCAAACACTCTGGTAGTCTTACCTATCAAGATTCTATGATAATTTCTGTCCAAATTAACACTTTTTTTATTTATTACAGATTTTGTTTTCTGCCTTCAGCTTTTATATTTTTCCTTCATCTCAGATGGCAAAAATTAAAGCTACGTGAAAATGAATGATAGCACAGCTTACAGCAATTTGCAATTCTTTCTCAAGTATTGGGCATTTGCAATTGTAATTATAGAAAATGAAGGTACTTGTATTTATACGTACTTTTTAAATTCCATAAATATGCTAAATAGTACACTTTTATATGGAAAGCTATAAATGATGCATTTTATGTTGTTCAACCAATAAAGCAAGCTTAGGTTTGACAGAAAAGTACGTATTGCATATATTTGAATTTTTCTCAAAATTTCCATTTTTACACACATACATACACGCAAGGAAAAAAACTATTTTTTCCCTATGGGTTCAACATTCCCAGAAATTTTACATCTCTCTTAGCACATGAATTTTTCCACCATCAACATACACTTGAATAAAGCAAAAATTCATTTCTCACTTGATATTGCAGTGAATATGGTCACAGCAAATTAAACAATTGTTTATTGCTGTCATTACCTTGCACTACTACTTATAATATTCAACTGTAATTAGCTACTTTATGTTTGGTCTAGAGAGCCAGCATGGAGTAGTGGTCAAGAGTGATGGATTCTAATCTGGAGAACAGGGTACGATTCCACATGGAGCCTGCTGGGTGACCTTGGGCCAGTCACAGTTCTCTCAGAACTCTCTCAGCCCACATGGAGGCAGGCAACGGCAAACCACCTCTGAACATCTCTTGCTCTGAAAATCCTATGGGGTCGCCACAAGTCAGCTGTGACTTGAAGGCACTTTCCACCACCATATTTGGTCTAATTTACATATGAATTGTTGCATACTTGTTAACATACAGGTTATCATCGCTGAAAAAAACAATACAACTTTTGTTAAATAATATATTTTATAAATAGATAATATTCTCTTATTGGATGTCCAGCGTCCCATTTTGCAAAAAGTTACCCTGAAGTAAAAGTTACGTTGCTCAAGCCATGGTTATATAATCAAATGACTTCAACAGCAAGTCTAAGGTCTCCTCAACCAGAATAATGAATTTCCTAACAATTCATGTTATACTCCATTGTTTTCAGCTGACTAGCATTTAACTAGCCATATGTAAATGTCTTCCTATAATAACTAGATAAACCTGAGGGGGCATGCCAAGTTGCTACAGCACGACTACAGAAAAATTCAGATTTGAAAAATCTGTGGATTTGCAAAAGATACTTGTAATTAATTAATGGCTCTTACTTCACTTTCAGCAAAGTGTCTCTCTCCTTTCAGGCAAAGTGAAGAGCGTCTAAGAGTCTTCTCATCTCCATCATCAAATACTGTTACCAAAAGTGAAAGGAAACACAAGTTAATAAGGCAAGTTTAACTTTGATGATACAAATTACTTTAACAGTTATTGGAGGTTCAGTTCTGCACAGAACCAAATTTACGCTAACCACAATCATTACAACAAATCAGAACCACATGGAACTGCTTATAGGATTGTATCTAAAATCTTTTGGAAACATGTTCATAACAATACATAAGCTTAAAAGACAACACGCTGGATCCTATGAATCTATTATGCTAACACAGAGTTCTCTAGTACAACTAGTCCTCTAATCTAGTTTCCCCAGAGGACAGGTCCCCCACTAATGGGATGGATTCACAGAATCAAACCCACTGACATACGTGTTTCACTTCTGCCCATTTGCCTACTAAAACCAATTATTGTGTCCACTGAAACTGAGCCAATAAGATTTAACAGGATTCACGCCACACTGAAGATTGACTTGCTAAATGATGTCAGTACAGTGGGATTTTATAAGTTACTTTTTATCCCCAACAGATCAATAAAATGTTCAGGTTAGTTCCTGTATCGCATTTCTTTTTTGTAGATTTCAAAGCTGCAATAACAGATGCAAAAATTGCCTAGATATATGCTAGTCACAGACTTCAACTGGACTATAAGTGTACCAAAACTAAAGCATTAAACCTGTTTTTGAAGCCAAATGGATGGCATTCTTTTAACAAAACATACATTACCTGAAATTAGATTGCTAGCTTAATATTAACTAATAAGTTTATTAAGGGAAAGTTTCAACTAAGGAAAATATTCATGGCAGCAGCTACTGAGACGTGATGCACAATACAAGAATGTTGTAGCTACTCTGAAAATTACCTGTGGAATAAACATTATAGAAATCTGAACCCTGATCCCAAGGGCTGTAAGGTGAACACAATCTATACAGTGAGGTTTCTGTATCTCCCTTTCAAGAAGTGACTCAAGAAGAAGAGAGAGTCAGTGTGGTATGGCGGTTTGAGTGTCAGACTAGGATCTG
The DNA here is from genome assembly GCF_029931775.1 of Euleptes europaea. Lineage (NCBI taxonomy): Eukaryota > Metazoa > Chordata > Lepidosauria > Squamata > Sphaerodactylidae > Euleptes > Euleptes europaea. The sequence continues at coordinate 26,280,651 of NC_079318.1, forward strand.
GGAGACCCAGGTTCAAATCTCCACTCTGCCATTGAAGCTTGCTGGGTGATGTTGGGCCGGTCACACACACTCAGCCTAGCCTACCTCACAGGGTTGTGAGGATAAAATGAAGGAGAGAACAAGGTAAGCTGCTCTGAGTCCCCACTGGAGGGAAAGGTGGGGTATAAATTAAGTAAATATAAATAAATACATTCCCACATTGACTACCAAGACGTGCCCACAACACACAGAACACTTTAAAAACAGCTTCTAAAGAAGTATGAAAATGCAGAATATCTAGAACTGCGCAGTGTGATTTTTTTCTGGCCTCTAATTTTTAGAATGGTGAATCATGCAGTCAGTTTTCCTTACCTACAGTATACCAACTAGCATCAGTTAATTTGTTGATGACAGCCTCCTGGTAAATCCCATCTGGATTCTTCGCCTCCACCACAGTTCCCACCTAAAACATAAAAGCCACTCAGAGAATTTTCAAGGAAACATTAAATTAAAAACATTGTACACTACATTTCGCATCCGGTTAAATGCATCGTTCAATTTCTATTCTCAAAAACCAATTTAACTAGCTGAGTAGAGTTTCTGGGGGGGTGGGGGGGTGGGAAAGATCTGGAACAAAAAAACATCAAAAGGCATTCGGCAGAAAACGTTGGACCACTAGCTGTAACTTCATTGAGAAACGCTGACTTTTAAAATGTACAGGGTGAGGTACGGTGAACCATGAGCGGAAGGTGCTTCTGGTGACAGCTCTTTCCCTGCCTTCGCCATTCCCTCGCAGCTCCTTAAGGGCTGACACAGGCACATGAGGCTGCAGTGGGGGGGGGAGAGACCTGGTAAAATTGCCCCCTCTCCTTGTACCACTGGAAAGCCTGCTCCACTGCACTTCTGCCAGCAGAAGGAAAGCAGTGAGGGTGATCTCACCCATTCCCCTCTCCTTACTGCAGCCTCCTGTGTCTTGTGGCATTTTCCACAAGGGCTCACTCAACCCCTCCGCGCTGGCTTTCTGGGAGACTTAGGGTAGATCCTGAGGGAAAAGGGAAGGTGGGAAAAGATCTACTTCTACAAGCATCGTTTGTACTTTCTAGAGACAAATCCATAATTTTCAAACTAAATTTTGGGTTTTTAATGCAAAGTACGCTAAAAGTTGTTTTGGCATTTTTAACTCTAGTCCACTAGCCCCCATCCATTTTTCACAAGATGCTGGATTGATAACATTCATCTTACAAAAAGTAAAATCTGACATACACTAGTATGATGTATCTATTTCTGCTGAGAATGTGTCTTTTTAGACTAACAATATTAACTGATGTTACAAATGTAAATGTTTCACTCAGGGAAAACACTGTATATAACAGAAGGTACACTGCACATAAGCGTACACTCAGATTTTGCGGTGTATCTTCTTTAAAATCCAGTTGTAAAATAATGTTTATCATGACTATCCAAAGAAGCCCATTTGCTAACTACCTGTGAAAAATGAATATGGGAAGCAAATTCTGCTTTTTCCCCCAAACCTCATTCTACATCAAATGCAGCTCGTGAGTGCAAAGGTATCTTGATTTTAATTATTGCTTTTAAAAAAATAAGTAGGGTAGGATGGGTGGGAACTGAAAAGAACACTGTGACTCTTTAAATTCTGGTTCTTATAGGTTGAAGTTCTATAATTCTGATACAAATTTTATAATTAATTCTCTTGAAACTGTTCAGAGAGCCAGCGTGATGTAGTGGTTAAGAGCAGTGGTTTGGAGCAGTGGACTCTAATCTGGAGAACCAGGTTTGATTCCCCACTCCTCCACGTGAGTAGCAGACTCTAATCTGGTGAACTGGGTTGGTTTCCCCGTTCCTACACATGAAACCAGCAGGGTGACCTTGGGCTAGTCACAGCTCTCTTAGCCCCACCTACCTCACAGGGTATCTGTTGTGGGGAGGGGCAGGGATTATAAGTGGTTTGATTCTTCCTTAAGTGGTAGAGAAAATTGACATATAAAAACCAACTCCTATTATTATTATTAAGAAAAGAGTAAGAACATCTGCATGGCACAAATCCTGCTATGTGCAATACACAGAGGAGCAGGACTGCTGTTGATGGAACCTGGCATATGCCATTAACTCCTCCCAAAGAAAACACCTGTGACTATGTTCTTATGTTCTTAGGATTAGCTGTAGCTTTAAATGAGTGAACAAATTTGTACCTGGACTCCCCTCCTCCTATGTACTTTTTTTCAATATGCATATAAACCACCATACACTTGTGTGTAGTGTACCTGCCCTTATACACAGTGAAACTGTATAATACGTAGTTTACAAGGCACGTGTCTATAAAATTATGAATATTTGAAAGGTGAACATACTCACTTTAGCCTGAAAGTTAGTAATTCACAAATACCGCCACACAGTTACATTTTTTTACATAATTACAAAACCAAATTTCTCAATAGAAATAATATTTTTATAGGAGTCAGCATGCCCACATGATTTTAAGAAGTCAGGTTTCCCACTTTTAGCCCAGACATCCCTAAAAGCCATTAAGGAAATTTTGGTCTGCCTAGTATCACACCCGGCTGCCAGCAGATGGTGAACAAGAGCTAATGACCAAAGTTGTTCTACAGAACAGAGATCTAAAACAAAAGCCAGGTGAACTTTTTTACTTTTGTGTCCCAAATGTCTGGACTAGTGCACCGCCATTTGAACTCTTCTGTTATCTCAAAGAAGATTAAAGAAGGAGAAATCTCTAACCACTGTAAAACTTGGATTTTCCCCACAAAGGAAGACATTTGTTTTGCCTCTTGTGTTTTAAGAATTCTTTTTAAAAATCACACATTTAGTTCCATTAACCTTCATGTTCCCCTTCAGCTTTCTGCACTCATGCGCTCTGCACAGTTCACAGAATTATTAATACTGCAGAGAACAAAAGAAGAGCTTTGTTCTTTATAAACAGAGACTATACTTGCTTTAAATTTTAATGGTAAGGAGGAGATATTAGTTACCATTCATGGGTCGTTTATGCATGGGAGTTTTACCTGGGGCGAGCCCCACATTTTCTGTTGCAAATGCTAAAAATGCTATGCATCAGCACAATCACCATGCTCAAGTCTGGAAGCGTCCCAGCCTCTTGAAAACGCTGCTTAGTAATTGGCTGTAGCGCTTACTGTAAAAAAAAAAAAATCCAGTTCCCTCTTCCCCCCACCCCCGCACGGAAACCCAAGTGCCATGTTAAAAAGCATTTCACAAAAAGGAGCTCTTTTAAAGGAACTAAATGAGGCGTGAGGGAAATCCAAGCATTGTTTTAAAACCCATTTTTGGTGACAAATCTACTCAGAAAGAATAGCTGGGAGATGAAAAATCAGGAAGCATTTGAGTCCCCACTCCTTGAAACCATGCTTTGTAATTGACTGTAGTGCTTACTCTTAAAAAAGTCACCTCCGCTCCCCTGTCCCACACTTTGGCGTTTACATGGTAAGGAGGACAATTTGACCCAGGCTGATCTCAGGAGAGATAGAACAATCGGGATTTAACAGCAAAGGGAAGACCTGGGATATGCGAGGGCTGGCCACAAGTTCATCTCAGAGGGACAGAAAACTCATGCATAACTCCAAGGAACAACCAAGTCAGTTCAGGGGCGAACGTGAGTCCAAGTACCCATGCATAAAGGACTATAGTCTTCTATGAGATGCTTAATAGATTTTTGCAGTATTCATTTTCAGTTATTAGCTAGGCCACTGATAAACTTTATTCATCAGCACAAGGGAACAGCTAGTAGGATACACCCCATTACAAATAAATTCAAGCAGTCACACCTGCTTAGTATAGAGGCAATTTATGCCCATAATTTTCTTTTTTGTAATACACAGTGAATTTATCACTTGGCAAATGTAAGGCGCACAGATGTTTTGCATCACTGCCCAAAATGGAAAGTGTTATACAAATGGTGATGGCACACACAAAAAACACCTTAAGTTGGAAAATAAGTTGGAAAAGAAGTTGCCAGTTGCTAAACTAGATGGTCTCTGTCTGAGGTCAAGTAGGCTTTTAGGAAAAGTTTCTTTTACTGTTGGAACTAAACTGTATTTTAGATGTGTTTTAGTTCACAGAGCATTTACTACTTCTTTGTGCTTTTTTATGTTGCATACATGTAAATATGTTGTTATTGTTGTTACTTAGGTGTATCAACAATTTTAGCAGCATCTATGAAACATGCATAGAGATGCTTGCATTAAATTCTATATCATGTCTTCTCACCAGTAACAGAACAGTAACAAAACTAATAGGATTTCCACTTGAATAGCACCCAAGATAACAATACACAGTGACAACAATGCACATATGCAAATGCATGCATGCGGGCACACACACACCTGCTTTATTCAAATCTGTTGAGCAGGACAAGACACATACACACAAAGAGACTAATGTTACAATACCCACAGAAATAATAATCATCCTGCAATGCAGCAGGGAACATTTGTTGACAAGCATAGATTTCAAAAAGATTTACATCAAACAAGGATAAATCCTTTAAAAAGTTAATTATTTCACTACTATCAAGCAAAAAAAGTGAAAAACTCATCAGACGGCTGCATGTGTGAAAGGTGTATAATTGTAATGAACTTTTCAGGTCTGTAACAGTATGTCCAGAGAGATTAAAATTTTCTTCCAATAGTTTATGCATTTGTGGTTTCTTATGTTCAAGTTGAAGAAGAGTTGGATTTTTTAATATCCCACTTTTATCTACTATAAGGAATCTCAGAGTGGTTTACAATCACCTCCCTACCACAACAGGTACTTTGTGAGGTAGGTGGGGGATGAGAGTGTTCAGAGAAAACTGTGACTAGCTCAAGGTGACCCAGCAGGCTTCGTGGGGAATCAAATCTAGTTATCCAGATTAGAGTCCATCGCTCATGTGGAGGAGCGGAGAATCAAACCCAGTTCTCCAGCTTAGAGTCTGCCACCCTTAATCACTACACCATACTGGCTCATTGATTCTCTCATGCAGAGACCAACACATCTGTCCAATATAGACAGTGGAAGGGCATTGTTGACACAAGATGGCATATATTAAATTGGATGATGTGCAAGCTAAAAGGCTCAGGATGGTGTAGCTGCTGTTATTACACCCCATAACAATATTGTCCAAGTGTATTTGGGGACAAAGTTGACATCTAAGTCTGTTGTAGGGTTTGGCTCTTGGGTTTGTGTCTCTGTTGGGTGGCCCATGGCTGTTGGTGAGAAGCCATTTTTAATTAAGGGGGCTGCCTGTAAGCAAAGGCCTGACATGCAAGGCCAGATAAACATCCTTGTACAGGAGAGAATCATTGATGCTGCACTGAAGTGGTTTAAGTTGGGAGCTGTAGCCTGACAACCAGTGGTGTTCAGTTGTTGCCTTCTTTGGGTCTGCCTTGTACCAGGCCGGCTCTGAGTACCAGTCTGGCTTTGTTGAGTTTCTCCTTTACTTTACTGGGTGAGTACTGTAATCCAAAAAATGGCTTTTGTCAATTCTAGGAGTCCCTGTCTGATAAGTCAGAACAATTGCAATTGTAATGCAGTGCTTCACTGTAGAGCATGGATTGCTTTATCCGTTCCAGTTGGTAGCTGAAAGCATGCAGTGTGTTTGGCAGTTTTCCATATAAAATGGTGTTTATGTGTCCACTGCATAGTTTCGCAATGTTATCCAGGAAATGTACTTGTGTGGACTGGTCCATGGTTAGGTTAATGCTGGCGTGAAAACTGTTGATGTTCTGATAGAATCTCTTGAGAGCTTCCTTACCATGTGTCCAGACAATGAAAATATCATCAATAAATCTTAGGTCCAAGACAGAGGTTAATGGACAGGAGCTGAGGAAGCATTGGAATGATTGTTCCCATATTGTGGTGCCATGTGGGTGCCCACAGCTGTGCCATGAATCTGATAAAAACTGTTATCAAATTCAAAGTAGTAGTGGGTGAAGACAAACAAAGTTCAATAGCCAGGTTTGCTGTGGTATCATCTGGGATAATGTTCCTGATGACTTGTAGTCCATCTTTGTGGGGATGTTGGTATATAAAGATAACATTCATGGTAGCTAAGATAGTATTTTCTAGGAGTCAGTCAATGGACTGTAGTTTCCTCAGGAAGTCAATTGCATCTTGTAAAAAAACTAGGGCTACTGATGACATAAGACCTGAGGATGGAGTCCATATAGCCAGATACCCCCACAGAAAATGCTAATACTTCAGAGAATGGGACATATTAGGTTGCTAGGTTTAAGAGTGGATTCACACCTAACCTTTTATTGGTTTAGTTAATCTATAAGGTGCCACTGGACTTTCATTTTATCTTGCTACAGTGATTAACGTTGCTACCCCTTTGCAATCATTACAGAAGCCTGCACCTAAGAAGCATATGCTGTGTTAAACAAATGAAGAACAGAAGTATCTGTGAAGAGGGATTGCCAGAAATCAAGGTATCCCGTTAAAAAAACCCACTCTAAAATTCAAACCAATTTTCATCTGGATATAACAATTTTCTTATTCTTTAAAAGGAATTATTTCAAAGCACTCCTCTGGGGGAGGGGGGGGAGAAACAGAATCTGTTTGCAGTCTATGATACATCACACAAGCACCTGATCCAGAATGTGTTTATTTAGAAGAAAGTCTAACAGATATTAATGGGGCTCAGGGCTAAAACAGACTGTACAGAACTCCCACACTTGCTTTCTTCTTAAATAGCAGGTGTGTGGGATGCCAATTCAGATCAAGTTCATGACATGAGGGGATGAGAGTTTTAAGCCTCTCCCCACTTCTCAGCCCTGTTTTTCTGATGTGAAAAATTGGGGAGAGAAAACAATTAAATCCTATTTCCTCCAATTCAGGGACCCACATGTCTACATACTATTTAAAAAGGAAAAAATACTTGGGAGATATATACAGGAAAGTGGTTTTAAACGAGGACCCAAAGATCTAACAAATTAGTTCCACAGATCCCCAAAAGGGCTGTTTGTCCTTTCACAGCAGCACTTTCCATACTACAAAGCTTCATAAACTTCTTTTGAAATCCCCTTCAGTTTGAAAAGCGTTATATCGTAGAGAGTGGGATTCAACTAGTCAATGAAGGAATAAAAATTCAAATAGGATGGCACGAATTCCTTCGGTGAACCCCAGCTGCTCATTAGAACAAAGCCTTAGGCTTTTTGGTGCATCACCACAAGCACTAGAATGTTCAAAACAGTGGTTGGGATATTAAGGGCCCCACACTGCACGACATGCCATTCCTGAGGGTCCATGAGAGAAACAGAAGTTAGCAAATCCCTGTGATTGACTGGAACATCTCATGTGGCCTTTCAGATCCAAATCCACAAATTTCTAGAATATACTCTAGTTATCACATATCCCATGCCAAAAACAATTCTTAAATTCTATAGATCAGAAAGCTCAACCCAGCTTTAACACTTTGCAATGTATGTTCTATCTAATTAAATAATAACTTTTATGCTGGGTAGTAGTAGGGATGCCATCCTCCAGGTGTGGCCTGGAGACCTCTCAGAATCACATCTCCAGACCACAGAGATCAGTTCCCCCAGAGAAAATGTACCTTTGGATAGAGGATGCTGTGGCATTATATCCCGCTGAAGTCCCTGCCCTCCCCAGACTCCACCCCCAAATCTCCAGGATTTTCCCAACCCAGAGTTGGCAACTCTAAGTAGGATTGTTCAACAATTTTATCTAACTTTCACTATGTGTCAGGAAGCACCTATTTTCACACCTGATTGCTCTTACATTTGCAGGATTTCAACCCTGCTTTCTATTAACACAAGGCAGCTTACAGGTAAACATTAAAAAAGTACAGAAGACTACAAAAGAAGGAAACCACTACAACCACTTGACTGCAACCACTACAGCAACACATTAATCATAAAGCAACCTTAAAACTTGAAAAGCAAAAGAAACCCCCAAACAAAAACAAAAGCCACCCACAATAAAAAAAACAGCAACAGGAAAATATTACCTTTAAGGGGCCTTTTATATGATCATCCTGAACTTCCACAGTTGATGAATCATGCCTAAATGTTACCTAGAATTGAAGAAAAGTGCAGCGTCAATGTTAAGTTATATTCTCTTACTTTTGCTCTTGGAGTTCAGCAATTATACCAGTAAAAGTCAAAGAACTATATACAGCATGTCTCCCCTATGTCAATCTGTTAGGACCTGCAAATTATTCTAAGGTACTCACTTGTACTAGCCTAAAACAGATATATCATCTATTTTTAAAAGTCAGGTAGCTCAAATTGGTCTTTCCTTAAAAGCAATAGAAATATATTTAAATCTGAATAAATAATGGAATACTAAGGACAAAGGTTCCCTTTCCCTATTTATATCTTTAAAATGTTTGAGATTAATATATGGAAACTTCAGTGCTCCCAAAGCAGATTAGAAATCTTCATGGACCAACTGTTACCACTATCACATGCTGATGAATGATCCAATGCATTAATTTTAACAGTAAATTACAGTTACATACAGAATCTTTTAATTATGATGATATACCATTCCTTTGTGGGAAAGCAAATTTCCTGGAATTTGATTGTCTGGTGAGGGACAATCAAAACTGGACTTTGAATGTTTTACATAACAGTGATATCCCAAGAACACCTACTAACATGAGAATAAGCTCTACTGAATACAGTTAAGCTACTGTAGATTCTGAGTAAACTCACCTAGGATTGCTCTCTAACTAAAACGCTGAGGTTTTGCAACCAATTAAATAGATTTTATAAAAACTGACTGGTTTGGACAAATTATTTTAAACAAATTATACTGTATCTCAATACAGACGATATTTTGAGGGAAATGTCACATAATGTAAACTGTATTACTTGTGATTTCTAACACATGGGCAACAAAAATTACTAGTTATCTAGTTGCTTATCTTGAGCATCTTTTTCCAGCATCTCACACAGTTAATGCCCAACAGGCTCCCTTCCAGCCTTCCAAGAATTCTTGTGTGACCTCTGAGAGAACTTATGGATGCCACCCAACTGGACAGCGGCAAACACCTGGAAAAGGTCCATAATCAAACTTTTTTTTTTCATTCACCAGTGGCTTCTGCCCTGTGTAGTTAGTACTCACATGGGAAGCAGCTGCATAGCAGATAAAGCCAACTCATTACAGGGAAACACTTCCCAGCTAAGCAGTGATATGCCAGTGTAAATTGGGGGGAAATTATCATCTCAAGCAAATATTGTTGCCTTAATTTTACTTATAAAAATTCTAATTTATAACCTCCTAACTGATGATTTGTATGTGTCTGTGTGTTTTAAGAATTATAGATTTTGAAATTGTGATTAATGAACTAATCATATGAAATATTTCATGCTTTTAGCCTTGGTAAATCTGAATGAAGTCCAGTGATGTGGGTTTTCTGGGGGTGGGGATCCAATTCAAATTTAAATAAATAACTTAAATGATGTTAGCAAAAGAAGGCAAATACACCATGTATAAGCACTGGAGTTTTTGTCTGTGCTTCATATCTTACATTTAGCCTATCTAACATTATTGATTTGCAGCACAACAGCCCTGACAATTATATATAAACAGGGGGGGGGGGAATATAGCATTAGAACATTGTTCTGCCCCACATCACTGCTGCAGTTCTGAAGATAGTTACTCAACAGTAAGCACAAATGGTTTCAAACAAACTGCATAATAATACTTGGGATTAGGTTCAATGGAAATAGTTGTCAGAAAATCTGTTAGGCAAACCCCATTCAAACAAATAGGGTTTGTGCCAGAATATGTGTTAGTCACACAAAGTACTGTTGGTCTGAAAGTCTGTGGCACAACTAGGACATTACAGAAAGATGCATTAAGAGGCTCCTGTCACATGGAACAGCAGACACCTACAATTTTAGCAAATGGCTTCCCCAAATCTTTTAACATGGAGAATCTTCATTATACAATGAACCATGAAATTTAGTAGGGATATCAGATAATTACACCACTTTTCATCTTAGAGATTCTACAAGAAAACAAAAAGCAATCCTAATGCAATGCTGGTGCTGTTTACTTTGGCAGCTCCCTCCCTTAGAGTACCACCTCCCGGCAAGTTTGTCTGAAATACAGTAGAGAGAACTGCCCCTAGAAAAAATTTCCCGCTTCAACACCTTTCAAATGCACCAATGTAAGACTCACATATTACAGTGACCTACATGTACAATTAAAAAAAATGTGCACACATACCTTGACTTTGACTAGTCTTTTTGCAGTTTTAATTTTGGCCTCACAGAAGGCCCCTCGATATTTAGCACTCACATCAGTGCCCACTGTCAAGTAAGGAGGCTCATCAATGGCCTAAAAGAGAAAGAACGTAATAGGCTTTAAAATGCCTTCCTAGATGCTTTACATATGCACAGGAGCAGGGAAAAAAACTTATTATAAATGGTAATATTACACTTATAAAAATAAGCCATCATCCAATACTCACTTCAAAAAACATACACTATTGCCATGCCCAAGATATCTTATAAGCTTTGCAGCTATTATAATACTGAACAATCAAACAAGCTGAAAACTATCCATGAACAGGGATAATCAATACAAAATTCTTGTATAGTGATAGTTATCTCTCTCTTTGCAGTATAATCCATCAGATTTAAGAAAGTACAGAGGCAATGAGATCTTATCTAGGAACTTACCGTAAGTGAAAGAAGAATTCATACTCTATTTGTTTTCGGTTTAAGCTCTGTTTCTCTTTTTTGTATTAAAATCATGCAACAATTAAAATAAATCTATATCAAATAAGGACTCCTGAGAAAAAAGAGCTATAAATATTTAGCCTCTTCAGGTTATCCAGTTTGTTTATTCATGTAATCTGACACATTCTCTGCCCTTCTCTTCCTGTATCCATCACCTTATTCAAGGAATCCAAAGCACAATAGATGGTGGTCCCAGATAGTCTCATTGGCCAGATGCTGATTTGCTCAGCTTTACAGATGAGTTACATGTTACACTTATCATATAAAACATAGCCATGTTCCAGGTCTTCAGTGTGAGTTAAATGCAACACTGGCAAGACAAAAGAGCTTCCCTGTGTTATTTTGTACAGCCTTAATGTCTTGTTTAAACTGTTCTGGGACTTGCGCAAAGTAGATAACAGAGGCTTGCTTTGCACACCAGAGTTCTGTAGCCCTTTGCAGAGATTGTGCTGCTGGACCAACTAAACATAAATAGCTACTTTGCATGGGCTGCAGCATTGAACAATATCCTGTGCCTGCGGGGAAGCTATTTTGCCTCGTTAGAATCATGTTTAAGTCGGCCCCGGCGGCTGAGAATTCTAAATTCAAGAGACCCTTTTTAGTTCAAAGAGAGAGGACAGTTTATGTTCACTTGCCAAGGATGTTCATTGAGTTAGAAGATCCTGGAGATAGAGTAAGAAGGCAGCCCAAATTCAAGGGTGTGAGAAATTGTACTGAAAGAGGTTGACCAAGTATCTGTTGGGGTTGCCACAGGTATGGGATCTCCCCGGGTAGCTTTGCACTAGATCAGGGGTCTGCAAACTGCGGCTCCCGAGCCGCACACGGCTCTTTGGCCCGTTGAGTGCGGCTCTCCGAACTTGGTTCTCGCGCTGGCAGCCGGGCTGCGGAGCCGGAGCGCCTGAGAGAGAGAAAGCAAGCGAGAGAGAGCAGGCGAGCGGGAGCGCTGTCTCTCCCCCCACCCCGCCATGGAGAATGGACAGGTCCCCCTTTCCCTTAATGGTTGGGAGGCTAAAGCCTCCCCTTCCCTCTAGCCGCGCAATTGCTGGGCGGGCGGCTTGGCGGTTCCTGCCCCCCCGCCTATCAGCTGTTGGGCGGGGCAGGCTTCCTTTGGTAGACCTGGCCTCCGGCTGAGTCCCATTGGGAGGCCATGTCTACCCACTGGCTTTCTTGGCGGTAGACCTGGACTCCGAGGAGGGGAAAAAGTCCCCCTTCAGAGGCCAGGTCTACCAATTGGCTTCTATGGGCCTCCGGAGGCCAGTCTACTGCCAAGAAAGCCAATGGGTAGACCTGGCCTCCCAATGGGACTCAGCCGGAGGCCAGGTCTACCAATAGGCTTTTATGGCGGTAGACCAGGCCTCCAGACGAGGACTCCAGACGAGGAGGGGGAAATGGCATAGACTTACAATTTAATTTTTATCAATAAATAAGATCACTATTAAGTATGATATCAAGTTTTATTCAGTGTACCTATAGTTTGATTAAGACTTAAAACTTTAATTAAAGTTTATTAATAAACAGTGTACCTACCTATACAGTTTAAGAAATTTGGCTCTCAAAAGAAATCTCAATCGTTGTATTGTTGATATTTGGCTCTTTTGACTAATGAGTTTGCTGACCCCTGCACTGGATGATCCATTGAGTTTTTCTTTCCCAACAACAACAATCCAGGAATAGGTAATAGATGGCTGAGCTAACAGGAGAGTTATCCATTTTTCAGACAGCTAATCTCTTGTCACAAGGAACTTTTATCTTTTGTTATATGTTTAATGTAGCAACTTGTCAACAAAGTAGGAGAATGGCTTTACAATGTGGTATATAAAATGTGAAATAGAAAAAATCTTCTAAAATTAAGAGCACATTTGCCATTTTTTACATAGGATCAGGTTCCTTTATTTTATCAATAGCACAGAAATACTGCAATAGCTATAAGTTCTTCCATTACTGTACTTCCCTATGCAACTCCTGAATGACCAGATTTGCTCCGCATGTAATCAAGAAACCCTTATTTAGAAGGTGAAAAAACAAGCAAGCTGGTATCTTGACTTGGTCTAACAGCTACTGATGAAATTGAGCAAGCTTTTGAACACGAAGTATTCTACAAATACTGAACATTTACCCTGTCCAATACACAGATTTCCCCACCTTTAAAAAAATCTCAGATTTCAAGTAAGGAAATTAACTAGTCTGATTACAAGCCCCCCCCCTGGGGGGGGAGCTTGCTTGGGGAAAACAGTTTTTACACCATTTTACGGTAGGAAAATAAAAAGTATAATAAAAATACAGACCTTTCAAATAATTTAAAAGTGTGAATGGAATGCATAAGCACAGCTTCCTTCAGACTAAGGATAAGGATACAAAGGTAATACAGTAACTTCTATATTACCTTTGTATCCTTATCCTTAGTCTGAAAGAAGCTGTGCTTATGCATTTCACACAACTACTTAACAGAGGGAGGGACATAGCAGACCCCTCATGGTACCAAGAGGCAGGAGGAGGAAGGGCTGCCTGCACTGGCCTCCATAGGGGTAAAAGCCTCCTCAAAATAAAGGACTTCCTTGGTAGTAAGTTCTGAGAGCAAGAAAAAAGGCATGGCTGGGAGGAGGTGGATAAAAGGCTGAAGCAGATAGAAGCAAAAATGGAAACAGAAGCCAGCAAGGCCTAGGAATTCCACATCTAGAGATGACCAGGTCTTCTCTGGGCCAAGGGAGAAGACATTCCTGACCAGAAGAAGGTCCAGTTACGAATGACACTGGAGGCTTAGAAGCCTCAAGGCTTTAACCTGCTGTAAGGGTGGAGTGGCTGGAGACAGCAGCTAGAGAACTCTGGGGCAAGGACCTGTGCATATATGGGGAACCTTTGCTGAAGCAAGCAAAGGCAGCAGTGGGCATGTGGGGCAAATGGTCTTAATGAGGTTGATAAGACCTGGAGTTCTCTGTTAAAACTGTTTCACTGGATAAAAATGAAAATCAGACCAGCTCCCCTGGTATTAAGTAAGTAATAGCTTTATTTGCATTTAGCCATGGGCCATCACAAACATGTCCAGGATACCACAGATACGTAATAAAAGGAAATACGAGGTTAATAAAATGCTGGATTAATAATAGATATACATAATAAAACGCTAAATTGATGCATACAGATAAATAATAACTAAAAGTTGCAGAGGTGTCCCAATCAGCTAATGGGACCTAGCAATCATTAAAATCAACTCAAAACTCCCCTGGTATTAGACTGTTGTTCTTGAGGCTGGGGCTTGAATACCTTAGTAAGGAAAAGAATCCTGGCCTGGGGAATCAACGCCCCTATAGCTATCCTCTGGATTTAAAAGGCTAATGACACTTGAAGACCAGAAGATGGAGAATGCTATGTACTTAGCTGTCACAGTGTTGCACTACAGTTGCTGACTGACCTGGTTTTGGACCAGAAGTTCTAATGGCTGTGCTGGGCTGGTGCAAGAGGACAAAACACTAGAAGGGGAGATCAGCTGCAGCTAGTACCAAGAAAGTGGAAAATTGGGTGGCTCAGCTGCATAGTTCATTTCTAAAGAGTTTATTCTTTCTTTAACCATCAACTTTGACTCTTCACCACCTGAGAACCAGTTTTCAAATGAAACTAAAACATATCTATGTTAAATACATTGCAGGCTTCTACATAATAGTGGTTCTGAGCACAGTAGACACCTAAGGGAAGACTAACTTTTTTTTCTGAAGTACTTAAACTTTTGTCTTGGTAAAAGCTAACCTTGGTGGGCCTTGGGAGTTATAAAATTACACAATTGATGTTGTAACAATGGTTAATGTTTGGGGTAGGTTGTTTCTTTAAGGCTCCAATCTACTATCCATTCATATCAGCTGGGCTGCTGTAATGTAACTGGCAATCTGCACTTGGCCATAGTTAAACTCACTAAGAGCCAAAATCAAACCTTTCAATTGTCAATGGGTGTTTAGAGACTGATCTAACAGCTACATTACACAGGGATTGTAGTTAGTATAACTTTGTCCTCTTAAGGAAACTGACAAAACAAAGCTGCAGACTTGCCTTTTCATAAATGGCAGCCGAGTTGAAGGAAGAAGCAGAAGCTCAGATGGATCTGAGCTTCTGATATTGCAACATGCTTGAGTGTGGAGATCAATCTGTGTTCGTTCTCTGCATGCAGAACAAAATATCAGAATGCAGAAATCCTCTGTGGCTTTTGGAAACGCCCTTCCACATAATTTACTTGTTCATCTAGGTGCATTCACATTTGTATGCATGTGGTATTTATACACAAAAAGGGACATTTAAAATATGAAAAGTTTCCTATACAGGCAGCACTTCCATGTAGAAAATCCCATGGAGAATAAATGAAAGTAAGGGTTTCTATCTCACAGTTGGTTTTCAGTGACAGAAGTGCCCTTCTATCAAGGGTGATGGTGGGTGTTTTATGACAATTCTTCCTCCCATGGTAGCACCCTGCTTTGCCCCCTCCCCCACGCCGTGTCCCCTGAGCTCCCAAGAAGCAGAACATCAAAGGGCTTAGTGGGCTGTGTTGGGAGGGGTAGAAACCTGTTATAAGCTTGAATACAAGGCAGTAACATGAGAATCTTGCACATATGCCTTATTTCAGTGCCTATATATGTGCTGGAAAACTATTATAAACATGTGTTCATACAGCAAAAGAGATTATTATATTTGAAGCAGCCCTAGGAAATGACTGTGTTAACTTGCACACAGGGAGCCAGTAGCAATTATCCCAAAGCTTACAAGTAATAGCACCTGTCTCACCCTCCACCCTTAGGAGTTACACTACAGTCAATTGTTGAAGTGCTCTTTCCCAAGTTAACAGAGCATCATGGGGCTACCGTAGCAATGGTTTAACAAAGCAGCTGTGTTAGGCCTTCAATATGGTTTCAAGGTAATTCACTGAACCTTTTCTACCCTGGAAAACTCTGCCACGTTGTCTTTACTTCGGATGCAAAGTGCAGTGGGTGGGGAGAGCTCTACATCATTTCAACAAAGCCATTAGCACAGCTACTTTTATTTCTTGGAGCAACACAGCTCCAACACTGTATCTTTAAAAAATCACTTCAAAGACCTTTAAGATTGCTTCTAACAGTGGAAGACTCTTTTTATGTTGGAGGAAGTCCCTGGTGTTAACAGAACAGAAGTTTTGGATCCAACCCACAGTTATGTTTTTCTAATTACTTTAATGATTGTAAAGAATTGTTTTTTAAAAACATGATTTTAAACAATGGGAAATACTATCATTAGGATTTTTGGTGAGCCCAGCTTGTGTGGAGGAATCATTCTCATTTCGAAATGCCAGGAACTATTTCTGCAAATTAAATTCCACAAAAAGACACAGATATGTGGCTTAGGAGAAAAACAAATGCTAACAGACAAAACAGAACTATATCGTTTTCTAAAGTCCTGCCAGTCTTTGAATAGTTTTGAACAGATTCTATTTTATATACAATATTAATATATAAACATTTTTTGGAAGGGTAAGCTCGTAAATTTCTAAGAAAACATCTTTACTTAAACAAATTACATACATAACCTGGGAAGCAAATAAACAATATACTGTCATCATAAAGACATAAGAAGAGTCATGCTAGATCAGACCAAAGGCCCATCTAGCCCAACTTTCTGTACACACAGTGGCCCAACAGCTACCTCTAAGAAGCCCAGCAACAGCATCATCCTACCTGTGCTCCTCAGCAACTGATTTAAGGGAGGCATACTAACTCTGGTACTGGAGGAAGTAGACATCCATCATGATCAGTAGCCACTGATAGCCAAGTCCTCCATGAATTTGTCCACTCTCCTTTTAAAGACTTCCAAGTTCGCAGCCATGATCCCATCCTTTGGCAGTGAGTTCCACAGATTAACTATATGCTGTGTGAAGAAATACTTCCACGCCATGGGTAATTTTATAAGCCTCATGTCTCCCCTTACGTGCCTTTTTTCTAGGATAAATAGCCCCAAGAGTTTTAACCGCTCCTCATAGAGCATCTGTGCTAGCTCCCTGATCATTTTGGTTGCTCTTTTCTGTACCTTTTCAAGCTCTAAAATATCCTTTTTCAGGTGCAATGACCTGTACACAATACTCCAAGCATGGTCTCACCATAGACTTGTGTAAGGCAGTATGACAGCAGCACTTTTATTCTCTATTCCTGTTCAAATTATGACCAGCATGGAATCTGCCTTTTTCTCAGCAGCTGCACACTGGGTCGACAATTTCATTGAGTTATTCACTACCACCCCAAGAGCCCTTTCTTGGTCTGTTGATGCCAGTTCAGATCCCATCAATGTATACGCGGATTTGGGATTTTTTGCCCCAATATGTATCACTTTACACTTGCTCAAATTGAATCTCATTAGTCATTCTAATGCCCCCTCCCCCCAGTTTGAAGAGATCCTTTTGGAGCTCTTTGCAATCCTTTTTTATCTTAACCACCCTAAATAATTTGGTGTCATCTGCAAACTTGGCTACCTAACTATTCATCCCTAACTCCACATCATTTATGAACAAGTTGAAAATCACTGGTTCCAATACAGATCCCTGAGAACTAAGTTTGTAACACCTTCAGTACTCCATTTTGAAATATTTACAAACTGCAGCCTTTGGAGATTTCCCATTATAACATGAAATATTTTCCCTACTCCCTCCCAGTTGTGCTTTTGTAAAGGGCACCCAACCTGATTAAAAGTTCTGGGAAACTTAAAAGCTACTTCACTACTTTATCAAAAATTAAGTAGGTTCTAATCAAACAGAGCTTTAAAAATCGAGGAAGGAAAGGAATAGAATGAAAAGGACACTTTTTCATACTTTTACCCAACCACCATTTCTCACTTGATCCAACAAAGACCATCCACATGCAAAAGCAGCCTTCTCTGCACTCAGCACTTGTTGGATTAGGAGTCAGGCATAATATGGATGCACAGCTAAATGCTCCCCACAGTGCAGATGCTGTCTATCCTCACAATTCTGTCTTTACTCCTTATAAATGTGCATCTGACTTACATATGAGGAAGCCTGCTTCTGCACATTGATCTCCTAACTGGAACTAGGGCATCGGACTTCAAGGAGGCAACTCCGGGGTTAGCTGCTGCAGCCCCTCTGCTAGAACAGAGAAGCCCTGTTTGAGTAGCTGGTTTCTGCTGGGCAGGAGAACTAGGCTCCGAGTATGTACCCTCTATCAGTTCCTCCCTTTCAAAGGTTTTTTAGAACAAAGAGCACACAAACTCGTGGGCGGAATTTAAAAACACGGGTTCAGACTGAAACAGCCAGACTTCTCACGTGTGTCATGATGTGTGAGCTACGTTCACTTGATAGGCTGTGTACACAGACAGACATACACATTTTGATGGTGCTGTACAAGAGATTAGCCGGTTGGGATCCTATCCTCTGATGTGGCTGGGAAGGCAGGGGAAGCAGACACCACGGGTTCTCCATTGGATGAGAGAATGTACATTTTTGTTTCTTGCCTTCACATAGTTAACACAACCCGTAAGCATCTGACCTGAGGGATAACTCTTCATTAAAGACCACATGTTTGTGACTTAGATATAAAAATTCAAATTCCTCAGAGGAAATAAAATACATAAAATCTGAAATGGTTGCCATTTCACTCGAATACTGGATGCATGTGAGGGAGGGAGAACCCTCTACAAACGTATTAAGCAGTAAGAAGATTACCTAGTACCTTTCAGAAGTGATTCAGGCAGTAAAGAAAAGCACAGCCTTTTAAAAAATTGGCACCCCATCTTTGGAAAGCCCTCTCCTTATGGGCTTGCTTGGCACCAAACCTTTGGAAAGTTTAACCTTTTGGTGCCAGGTGAAGACTCAATTATTTCCCCACACATTTTAGTGATTTATGTATTGGACTCCCCAGACTCAGTGTGGATACAGTAGTGTTTGACTATACTTGGGGAGACCTGGAATCAAATTCCCAGTCTGCCATGCCATGAAACTCAGTGGGTGACCTTCTCTTTCATTGTAACATATATCACAAGATGTTTGTGAGAACACAATGGAGAGAATTGGAGCCATATATGCCACTCTGAGCTCCTCGGAAGAAGAACGGTATACAAATGCATTTTTTTTAAATACCCACTGATTTTTTAATATGTAAGCAGGGGTCCCTTTGTATACTATATGAAAGATTCTGTATAGATGCTATTTTAAAAAAACTATTTTCTGTTTATCCTAGATTTTCATACTTTAAGATACTGTCACTGGGCATCTTTATTTGTAAGCCACCTCAGGAACCAGTTCCTTGTTGAAAGACTGCAAGATATAACTATCTAAAATAAATAAATTGGCCACATATGTCAATCCTGTCACAGATTTTACAGGCTTTCTCCAATGAGTTTATTTTTCCAGCTTGCAAAGGAATTTTACAATAGCAACAAACTGCATTTTAAGTTAATGAATTTAGATGATAATTTCGGCTGATAATTTTTGGCAATGTTTAGAATCTATACTAATCTTTATACTTATAATTTTATTTCATTTTTTCATTCACTATAATGAATATACTTTATACTTGAATAATTGCCCTATGAGGAGCGGTTAAAACGCTTAGGGCTGTTTAGGTTAGAAAGGTGGTGGTTAAGGGGAGATATGATAGAGGTCTATAAAACTATGCATGGTATGGAGAAAGTGGACAAGGAAAAGTTTTTATCTCCAGGATCAGAGGAGCATGCCTATTATACTAGATGCTTTGAAAAACAGGCAGTATGCTGCTGCAGTCATCTTGTTTGTGAGTTTCCTAGAGGCACCTGGTTGGCCAGTTATGTGAACAGACTGCTGGACTTGATGGGCCTTGGTCTGATCCAGCATGGTCATGATCCAGCATGGCATTTCTTATGTTCTTATGTAAAAACTCATAAGCGACTTTGCAAGCATACCTTGACATTACAATATTGTAGAGTATGGTATATTTTTGAACTAAAAGACAATGTGGTTCTGTTCCAACCCAATGTTTTTACTAATGTGGTTTTAGTAAGATTTTCAGACTTAAAACTATGTAGTCCCCTGTGCAAGCACTGGGTCATTACTTACCGATGGGGAATAAAACATAGTGTAGCATTAATAAAACTTTTTAACATAAATGCTAGTTAAGCAAACCTCAAAGTAAAATAAAAGAATTATTTTCTGCCAGTGAAAGAACACTCTGTGGGCAATGAAAAATGAGCGATTTTTTCCAGCCCCACCCCTCTTCCACCACAGGCCCCTCCTGCACACTGCATTCAGTTCTAATCCTGTGTTGGCCCTCAGGGTCAGTGCTTCAGAGGACACTGAGGGGGAAAGTGGGTAAGCTGTGTTCCTCATGTCTGTGGTGCTTTGGATCCAACCCCTAACGCTTACATAGCAAAATCTGTTAAAAAAATTGTTGTAGTAGATCCTCATGTTGTATATGTGTGTTCTAGAGCACAGTTGTCTAAACAATTTTAAGTAACAATTTATTTTCTCTTTTCCAAATTAAAAAAAACCCCTGTTTGAGAAAATTCTCAGTGAGTGTTTGGAGGTTGTCTAATATGACAAACTATCCCATAGCATTTATTACCGGTAAATAACCAGAGTGCGAAGAAACAGCACAATCCACTTCTTACAAATTTACATTTTTAGTTAAGGTTTGTCTTTTTAAAAGCTTTAACAATACAGGTTGAGTATCCCTTATCTGGACATCCAATATCCGTACTGATCCGAAAACCAGACCTTTTGAGCCGGCTTGCAGGCATTACTCACAGGCCCTCTGCAGTGCCACTGAGGGTGGAATGTACACAAAATTATTAAAAATACTGTTTAAAATTACATTCAGGCTATGTGTATAAAGTATACATAATACATAAATGAATTTCATGTTTAGACTTGGGTCCCATCCCCAAGATATGTTACTATGTATATGCAAAAATTCTAAAATATTCCAAAATACGGAAAGATCTGAAATACGGACCACTTCTGGTCCCAAGCAGTCTGGATAAGGGATACTCAACCTGTACAATCCTAACCAATCTCCTTCCAAGACCAATGAAATCTACTGTCTTATGTGTGTAACTGTGTTTAGAATTACAGTGTAAGGTGCAGAAGAACAGTTTGACAAGTGATTAACATATGAGAAAAAGCTGAAGATGATTAATAATTAGTAGATAAAGCTATTTATTCTCTTAGGCGGCAGTAAACTATTATTTGCAAAATTAACATTTTAACATCAATATATCTGTTTCTCAACATTATTAGAGATCAGAGCCATGGACAGACAAGACAGAGCTTTATACAAACCTAAGAAAAGCCCCAGGTTTGCAGAAAAACCTGAAATCTAAAAAACATTAGCAACAACTATAAAAACACTGGGGGGGTGTTAAACCCCCCAAATAATAGAAGCAGTGCCTGTAGCTTTACAAATGCCCTCTGTGGCCATTGCTAGGCAACGACAAAAGTATTGTCTGCATTCAAGCCCTGGCTTCCACCAATGCAGGTGAAAGGGCAGGATCATTTCTAAGGCTGCTTTGAGGGAGAACTCATTGGGGCCTGGCCCAGCAGCAGCCACCAGTGACTTGCTGCCACATACCTTGCATGATTTACCGAGGACTGGCTGCTTGCTACTGTTCAACAGCTGCCACTCCCTGAAAGCCAGTGTGGTGTAGTGGTTAGAGCTTCAAACTAGGATCTGGGAGACTCAGGGTCAAATCAAATCCCTGCTCTGCTGTGGAAACTCACTGGGTGACCGTGAAGCAGTCACACAATCTGAGCCTAACTTACCTCACAGGTTTGTTATGAAGTTAAAACTGATAATGATGTAATCTGATGTGTCCCCATTGTAGAGAAAGGTGGAGTATAAATGAAGTAAATAAATAATAAATATAGCTGAAGATGGGGGACAGATTGGCAGGTGAGTGAGGAGAGAAGGAAGCAGGGAAAGGAAACGGGTCTGCCAGGAGGAGGGAAAAGAGGAAATAATGTGGGGAGGGGGATATAGGGGGAAATTAAGTGTCCCCTGAAAATCCTTGTGAGTACCCCACAGTGCAACCATGTCTAGGCCTGGTGACTGGCACAGTGCAACTTAGCCAGAGGTTTTTCAGCTGCCAGAGGGAGGGAGGAAGGAAAGCTGAAGACAATGAGGTAAACGCAGATTGGCTGGTGGGTGGGAAAGACAGAAAAAAGCAGGAAAAGGGAAGAGACTCAAGAAAGGGAAAGAGGAAATAGCAGGAATACAGGGGGAAATAAGATACCCCCACAAGTTCCTATGAGTCCCCCATTTGTCCCCCCAATTTTAAAATTTAACAATAAGCAGCAACAAAAAAATCTTAAACACTAATAAAGCTGTTTACCAAAAAATTCTATCCTCAAGTTATACCTGCTCCCCAGGATAGGATTGCTCTTTGTGCTGGTGGTACACAACACTCTGCTAGCAGAAAAAAAAGCTACCGGTACCAGTTTAGCAAGCCACTTGCAATCAAGGCAGCAATGGATTCAACCAGTGCAAGGGGAAATTGGGAAGAGTACGAGATATAGTGAGGGAAAAGCAGGGCTCGGTCAAAACCCTATGCTTACTCAGGGGATTGGTGCCACAGATATGCAGAGTGCAAAATTATGCCTGTAAAAGATGTGCCATGCTCCCCAGATGATTACCCATTCATTTGGCACCACTTTTAATATCTTTCAAGCACCATTAACATTGTTTTAATTTGGTGGGATTTAATAATCACGCAATCTATTTAATGCGGATTCTTGAACTGTATTTGTCTGTAAATTTAGCTTGCTTTATTTTTGTAATGGTATTTAAATGTTTATATAAGGTACCTGGAGCAGCGCTAGAATTGATATTTTCAACAAGTAAATACAATATACCGAGGTGCATAGTATGTTGGCACATCACTATCTGCACCCATGTTTAGAAAATTAGACACACAGAAAGCTAGAACTTGAGTAATAGCAGTGATGTGGATGCTAGAGTTCTCCATGGAGAATTTGCTGCCCCACCTATGTCTGTATATCAGTAATTGTCAGGGCTTTTGCACTACAAATCAATCTTTTTAGATGGTATAAATGTGGGATATAAAGCATGGACAATCAATCCCCAGTGTCTCTACATGGTCTAGGCTTGTGCATGGTGTATTTGACTTCTTTTGCTAACTTTACGTTTTGCCAATGCTATTTAAATGTTTTAAATTACTTAATACAAATTTGAATCAGAATTTTTTTAAGTTGTGTTAACAGAGCACTTTCATAAGCATATGTTGCATAACCTAACACCTAATAGGCATGCAGAAGAAAATGAAATACGGTATCATGAACTTCATCTGGATGGAGGCATCCATGTTCCCACAGTGGGGCTCAAACCCTTCTCTTGGGATGTCACTGGGTTTTCCATGAAGGTTTCCAACCGTAATGTCAGAGAAACATACGAAATGGGAGGCACCGTGGCTAAATTCTGAGTACCTGGTCATATGTAGTATGTGGAAGGATTGTTTCATTGAGCTAGGTGATGTCATGGGTTGTTTGGCCATGGCCATTTGTTGAGTGGTGTTTTCTGTGCATGGGTAACATGAGGACATCATCAATGCACAAGGCTGTAATCAGCAGATTTTGTGGAACTGCCAGGGATTCTGTGGGAGAGTCTATTGGTATTATGTTATCTTTTGTTTCCACAGCTACTGTCCTGGTGTCGACTTTACTGCTGAGTATAAAATCTCATCTTTCTTAAATCAGCACTGAACCTAGTGCACTATAGTGAGATCATAGGACTGTTCTGCATTTCTCTTACGCAGCTATTATTTGCAGTATCTGCATAGTACAACCAATTAATGTTCTTTAATCAAAAGCAGAAGCAACAGAGGCAGGATAAGGACATGAAAGTCCAAGAAGCCTAAAATTGTGCTTTGATTTACTACCATTAAAGAACTACAGTAACTGGGGGGGGGGGATTTTAAGGTGATCATAGAGAACCAGTATAAGTGCAACCCTAAATCACAGTTAGAATAAATAAGGAAAGGGAAGAGGAACTCACTCCAGAGAAGGCGTGGGTTGCTCATTTTGCTATTTTGACAGCAATCTACCCCAAGCAGTCTCCATGTTAACCTGAACTCTACGTTGAGTACATGTGGCTGAGACTGCAGTGGGAAAGCCCCAACACACTGGAATGTGGTAACTGAGGATTTCTAAATATTTACAACAATATTTTCAGAGGCAATTTAGCAGAAAGCTCCTGAGTGCTAGTCCTCAGGAGGAAAGTGTCCTGGTAATTGACTAGCTGGTGGCAGAATAGTTACAGAGAATGATATACCGAGCATGGAGGAAGAGGGGCCAGGCTGGGCAGACAACACAAAAAGGCAGAATAAATTCCTCACTCCCATGCGGCAGAAATGAAGGCTTGTGAGACCAGTTTCCCCACAGTCTTCAGCTACAATCCAGTCCCTAAGGAACAATTTAAACCAATCCAAAGAGCATTCCTTAAAACTTACTTCTACCACCAAATAACATGCCAAATAATAGGAGTGGAAAATGTTCCATACTGTAACCTGATTGAGACAATATTACTCCAACTGCTAGATTAACACTCTTCATGGTTATTATATCAATGTATTATTGTTGAAATGCACAAAGGGCAAGAAACCAATAAAAGCCTTAAGTCAAGCTACCAGCAGTACATACAGCTGAAATTAGTAGGGGAGCAAGAAAAACAGGAAAATGGCTGAGTACCAACATGGAACAAAGTGTGTTATGATCAGAAAACATGTAATTGTTAAATTTACACACAAAATAGGAAACCGTTACCCAACAAACAGATCTGTCATGTAACACTCACAGCAAGATGGAAGGAAGGCTGCTTCCTTAACCAGGATTGGAGGGGTGGAGGTACAATAATTGAGTAGAAGAGCACTGAGGCTACTTAAACACTCTGACTAGTTGCACTGCACTTAAGGCTGCCAACTTCCAGGTGGTGGCTAGAGATCTCCTGGGATTACAATTGATCTCCAGGCGACTGAGATCAGTTCACCTGGAGAAAATGGCCACTTTGGAAGGTGGACTCTATGGCATTATACCCCAACAGAAGTTCCTCCTCCTCCACAAACCACACCCTCCTCAGGCTCCACCTCCAGAATCTCCAGGTATTTCCTAACCCGAAGCAGGCAACCCTAACTGCACTTCATAGTGACTGCTAAACTGCACAGTTGCAGTGTAATTTTCTTGTAGGACAAGATGAGGTACACATAAGTTTTTTATTTTCTTCTTTTGGCTGTTTGAGCTGCTAGGTTTTTCAACAGAGAACAACAGTGTTCTATCTAGCACATTATAATAATTATTTTCCTATTCTTCAATTGTGGTGTAATCCATTTGTACTCTACAAACGCGCATTCAAACAGAATGTTCTGTAACTCGTAGTCATTTTGAAAGAAAAGTACAGCTACTAATGCATGCTTAAATATATCAAAAACAAATGGAAGTACCATACTCTACATCTGATACACCCTCAGCAATCTGTAGGAGAGTGGAAAAATTACATTATTTTTTTGAAAATTAACGTTATTGGAAGTTTAAATTTATTTTCATCTCTGATTAGTACAATGAATGGAACTAATGTATAAAGGATAACTAATAAAAAAACTAAAGCAGGCAAATAACATGAGTGGATACCTTGCTAGGATAACCTGCACATTTTGGACTGCTCTCTCACATGAATTTCCTCAACTGAACCTTTCTTTCACCTCTGAGTATAGTAGAGTTGCCTCTGCCTTCATTGTGCAAAGTGTTTAATAACAGTTAATGTTACTTAAGTCTTCTGCAAGGGTTTTATGTTTGGTTAACTGTCTTGCATGATTTCCCTGAGCCAGGAAATTAGACAGTGTCTCTCTGATCTGTAGGCATTCAAAATTAACAGGTATAATAATAACAAACAACAACATTACATATTATATTTTTCAGGCTTTGTGTGTGTGTGTGTGTGTGTGTGTGTGTTTGCTGTCAAGTCATTGCTGATTTAGGGTGACCTTGTAGGGTTTTCGAGGTAAGAGATGTCCAGAGGTGGTTTGCCATTGCCTGCCTCCGCGTCATGACCCTGATATTCCTTGGAGGTGTCCCATTCAAATACTTGCCATGGTCGAGACTGAGAGCGTGTTACTGGCCCAAGGTCACCCAGCAAGTTTCCATGGCAGAGTAGGGATTCAAACCCAGGTTTCCCAGATGCTAGTCCAACGCCTTAACCACTACACCACACTGGCTCTCAAAAAAAAAAAAAAAAAAAAAAGTACCATCAAGTCGCAGCCAACTTACGGCAACCCAGTAGGGTTTTCAAGGCAAGAGACATTCAGAGACAGTTTGCCGTTACCTTCCTCTGCATAACAACCCCGGTATTCCTTGGTGGTCTCCCATCCAAGTACTAACTAGGGCCGGCCCTGCTTAGCTTCTGAGATCTGAGCTAGCCTGGGCCATCCAGGCCCAGGCTTTTTATACCTACCAATATTTCTCAGTTCTTGTATGGCAAACCTATCCAAACATAAATTAATATTGAAATCTGTCATTTGTTACTTGCATGTAAACATATTGGTCTTGTACATCTCGAATATAATCCCAGGCATTTTAAGTAATACTATTTAATTTGATGCCAAACTAGAACATAGAGTGGACATTTCAAAACCTGGTGAAAAGGAAAAAGTAACATATGGGCAATGGCAGGAAAATCTTATTCTGCTGGCTAAGTTCAATTTCACTATCTCCCCCTAACAGAAGGCAATTGGCAAGGACTTATGCCAACAAAGGGCTAGCAGGTTCTATCACTGGTGAGAGATGCCTTGATGAAAGTGATGAGTTCACTGTGTCCCATCCAGCCGGCACCAGTGTCTTGACGTGTGCACCAGCATCTTCCATGGATGGATTTAAGAGATGATCTAATGGATTTTGGTCAACCAGTTCATCAGACGTGGAAGTTTGCTTGTCATGAGTACTTGGGGACTAAACCAGATGTGTCCTACCCCTGTAGGATGTCTTTGCTGGTAGGGAGATGTCCCGAGGCCCAGACTGCCTCTTCAAGACAGTCAAGTATTTTATGGTCCACATGGAGTTTTTCCTCCAGATGTTACCTGATGTGTTTGGAAGGTTACCTTTCTAGTTGAACCATACAGCTCCCAGATAGGGGTTTGTTAGTTAAGGATGGCTGTTGATGGGCCTTGCTCCACAACACCCTTGGGCAGAATGATTACCTGGGGTTGTAGGCTATGATCTCCCCCTGGCTCTGTGATGTGATGAATCTTGTTTAGTGGGAGTAGGTGGATTAATGGTTTTTGTTTGTCAGTGTTTTAGGTTACAAATCATTGCTTCTTGGCTCTGGTTTTTAACCCTACCTGTTGTTTTTAATGTTCTACCTGTGAACATATCTGATACCTTAAATCTTTCCATTGAATGTTGCAGACAAGTCCACAGATAGGTAGGAGCTTGTAATGATTATATCCTTTTGCCTATTACAATCTAAGCTTTTACTTCCTTGATTTTGTATTTTTTTCTCACTGTTACACATTACACGTCCTCATTCTTTCCACAAGTATTCTTATACTATTTTAAGAGCTTTATGAGACTGATGAACATTTTTGGTTTGTTTTTTTCAAATTAAAACACTGATGCATACTTTAAGGCCTGCCTCCAGTTTTATGTCCAGCCTGCTAGTTAAGATCTACTTCTGAAGCTTTCCATTCTGTGCCTCAACCTGCAGAGATGAGACAGGGCTTTTTCAGTGGTGGTTCATCTCCTTTGGAATGACCTGCTCCTTGATGTTTGGCTGATGC
Source organism: Euleptes europaea (assembly GCF_029931775.1). Taxonomy (NCBI): domain Eukaryota; kingdom Metazoa; phylum Chordata; class Lepidosauria; order Squamata; family Sphaerodactylidae; genus Euleptes; species Euleptes europaea. The sequence goes on from NC_079318.1 coordinate 26,308,142, forward strand.
GCCTCCCTTACTGTCCTTTAAGTGCCAGGCCCAAACATTCATTTTTACACTGACCTGCTTGTTGAATCCCAGGGGATAGAAAGTCACTTGAAGGGGTGTGATATGGAGCACTCAAACAGTGGGGCTAAGCACCCTCTCTCTTTTACCCCTTCAAAGCTCAAAATTTGTATATAACATGTATTTAAACTCTTCTTTCTTGCTACCTAAGAACATAAGAAAGGCCCTGCTGGATCAGACCAAGGCCCATCAAGTCCAGCAGTCTGCTCACACAGTGGCCAACCAGGTGCCTCTAGGAAGCCACAAACAAGACGACTGCAGCAGCACCATTCTAGATATCAACATAAAACCAAGGAATAAGTTTATTGGGGTATATGCATTTTCTAGGCGAGACCAAAAGGAGCCAAAAAGTTTACCAAAAGGCCTATATAAATTAAAAAGTATAAAAAAAATCAAAATAGAATGCCATCAAGAAGAAAAGGCAAGATTGTTTCCAATTATTTCTTAAAAGGAGGACAAAGAGGTGGCCTGCCAAGTATTTAAAGAAATACAATTCTGAACACAGAATTCTACAAAATAGAAAAGTTAAAGATTGGTATATCAACTAAAGAACTAATTGCTATATCTCTACTAAATACAAGAGAGAACCATTCTCTCTATATCACAACTACCTTTACAGGCAAGATCAATGTAGCTAAGTGAAGAGAATTTTGATACATTGCATCACACAGAAGTAACTCCCATTTTCTGTTTACAGGAAACCATTCTAGAAAACAATCCTATTATTTAGGTTAAAGGCTGGGACTGTGTGTCTTGAATCTGAATGCAACCACTAGAGCTGGCAGAAGTATGGGATGACCTATCTGACATATATACTAGAACATTAATAGGCCAGAGTATGTTTCGAGGCAAAGCGTCACTGGATTCTCCTTGACATTCCCCCTACTTGACAGAAGCTGGGGGAGATTTTTTTTTCCATTTGAGCAAGAATCCTACACTGGTTTAACACCTGTAAATACCATGCTGGCACAATACAAAAAATATGCAGAGGTTATTTCTACACAGAAATACAATGTGCAAGGCCAACTCAACTGTACAATGCAAGAACTTGAAAATAACTCAAAGAGGTTGAGAAGGTGCAAGGGAGTGGTTATTTTACACATTCCCTATGTTGATGCAACGTTGCACTTCAAAAATATGAGTAATGATTATAAACACATCTCTATGCCCAATAAGCAGTTCAGTAAAAAAAAAAAAAATCCATTCCTCCCAAATTAGTACCATAGGTTATAAAATAGGATTGCACCCAGTCAAGAGCTAATCACAAACCACACATAGAGAAGCTGCAACAAGAGAACAGCTCATGCATCAAAAAACGCCATCTTCTGCTCCAAGACTTATGGAACTCTATGTATGTAACAGGGCAAGAAGGGAACTTCACAATAAGCAACAAATGATGAACAAATATGCAGCAAAGCCTGTTGTCAACACTCAATATACCAGCTGCACACTAAGTATGATCTCAAAGAGTCCCTATATGTATTCTACCTTATGTCTATGGACATAAACTGCCACCAGGAACATGAATATGTGAAATTTATGGGGAGGTAGACCACTGGCCTATCCAGTGCTGTACTGTATATTCCAACTGGCAGCAGCTTTCCAATGTCACAAGAAGAGATTTTTCCTAGAATTGCTTTCTGAAACCCTTTAACTGGAGATGCCAAAAACTGGTTTGGGGCCTTCTGTATGCAAAGTATATCTTCTCCCAACCACCACTCCCCTCCTGCAGTTTCAGAGGTGCCATTCCCAGCACTCATCTCAAATAGTCTTGAACAGGGAACCTCGCACACAGTATAAGCAGCATACCCTGTGCATAGTTATTGTCAAACTACTGCATGCAATGTCATTAAGATGCATTTAAATATAAATATACAAAACCTATAAAGTGTATGCAATGTATTTCTTCCATCAAAGCAATGACAAGCATAACTGGCTACTACTAGAACAATTTATTTATATAATCTCAAAAGATGACTGGTGACTGATCTCCTGAATCTACATTTATAAAGGTTCATTGAGAATAATATTTCTTTCAGAACCCATAAGAAGCAATGCACTAATTTGACTAAAAACCCTTCAATACTCCTATTCAATGAATTGAATAGTACAAAATTATCTTCTTTTAAGAGACAAGGGTTAAAGTATTAGGTAGATACATAATGGTAATGTCAAAGAATAGTAAGAAATTACTTTATATATAAAATCTACCCCATTGTTACATTTGAAAAAATCTGTGTGAAGTTTTATACAAACTCTTCTACAGTTTGCTCTTCACTGCTGTTAAGGCAGAACATGTTTCATTATTAGAGGAAAAACTACAGAAATAGGTAAAAACCATTAAAACAAGGATCAATTAAAAACGCTGTCAAATATCAGTGTTTTACTACCTTCGGGCTTTCAATATATTTGTATGAGTAAGCTGTTATTTATCCCCCCCGAGAAACATTTCCAATTATGTATTTCTGTACTTAATTTATACACTTGTACAGATGTGTAAAATCTAAGTATAATCCATAGATGTAACAAAAGGAAGTCACTTTAGCTATTTCTACTGATTTGAAGCAGAGGGAGGGGAAATAACCCAATGTCAAACAACTTTTGCTATAAAATATGTCATTAATCCCTGATTATAATGGGTTAGATCCTATATTTCTTCTCCACTGGCGATGGTAAGATAAGACCATTTTACACTATTAGAAAGTACTGCATAGTGGAGCAACATACTGGTGTCAGAAAAATGGAAGTGCGGGATCAAACCCCTTATTTCTTATACATGTTTCTTGCTCTACCTAAGAAATGTCTCTCTTCCTGTCAGTTATCGAGATATCACATGACAATTTACCATGATGGGCTTGAGTCTGAGTCTTGCAATACAGGAAAAGTACAGGTATAAGCTAAAATAGTGAGTAAACATTCATGTAATTAGATCTATCTTCTACAACTAACTAGGTCTTCATACCTCTCAGGCACAGAAACTTGATTTTGTTCAACAGTCTGAAACAATTTCTCACTTCCTTTCCAACTACCCAGGACCTAATGCTTTCCTAGCATGTTCACTGGCTCCTACATCCCCCTCTATCTAGAAGAAGAAGAGTTGGTTTTTATATACCGACTCTCTCTACCACTTAAGGAAGAATGAAACCAGCTTAAAATAACCTTACCTTCCCCTCCCCACAACAGACACCCTGTGAGGTAGGTGGGGCTGAGAGAGCTGTGACTAGCTCAAGATCACCCAACTGGCTTCATATGTAGGAGTAGGGAAACCAACGCGGTTCCCTAGATTAGTGTTCGCCGCTCATTATGGAGGAGTGGAGAATCAAACCTGGTTCTCCAGATCAAAGTCCACCGCTCCAACCCACAACTCTTAACCACTACACCTCGCTGGCTCTCTAGGATATCCTCTCCTTGGAAAAGTGGACATGTAGCAGTCAGAGTCTCACAATCATTCCATTCTTTTAATGCCCCCAGTGAGTTACAAACCAACGAAGTATTATGGAAAGGCTTTGTAACTATTCCTAGTAACAAGCTAGACTTCCAAATTTATATTTAATAATCTAATAATGTATCTGATAGCTAAACTGTATTGCTACTTTTTTTATTAATTACGAACTTGTTAAGAACCAACTTCCAAACAGACCGTGGTGGCATCCCTTTATCTCTTCATTAACTGAAGACACCCACTAACAGAAATGGGATATGAACAGATCACTTTTCTAATATCTGTTTCTGCTACTAGCCATTCACAAAGAAAAAAATTAGGATATTTGCATGATTCCAAGACATGCATGATTTCTTTATATTCTGTTTAATCAGTGTTGTACATGAGTCCTAACTACAGGAACAGCAACTCTGACTGTATGTTAGAAAACAGTATCAGGCACTGAGAGGTAGATAACCTTGCACAGACGTGAGCAAGCAGAAAACATTTAATTGAAAATATAGAAGAGAAGAAAGGTGCAGAATCATCTGGGTGGAATTTATCTTGTGGGGTGCCACAGGCTTTTATTCTTTCACCCATGCTCTTTATTTTTATTTGTACCCCGCTTTTCCACCTGATCAGTCTCAAAGCGGCTTTTAGCATCATCTCCCCCTCCACTTAATCCTCAAAACCACCACCTCGTGAGGGTAGATTAGCCTGAGAGATTGTGATGGGCCCAAGGTCACCTGGCAGACTTCCATGGTCCTGTGAGGGATTCAAACGCAGTCATCCCAGGTCCTAGTCTAACACTCTAGATAACACCCAGCTCTATATTTCACTGTTCAAGCCTCCAGAATCATCTGTCTTGGTTCTGATGCTCTGAAAGGTGGCCTTTCCCCTCGTGCCTCCAGTGCTGTGGAATGGACTTCCTGAAGAGGTAAGGAGGCCCCCTCCCTAGAGATCTTCAAGATACGCTGCAATGCTTGCCTGTTTGTTAGGGCTTTAAATCGCAGGTATCTTTTAAGGGGGAGAGGGATTTGGGGCTTGCTATTTTATCTTTGTTTTTATCTGGGGATGTTTGAACTATTATTGCAAGCCACCTTGAACCAAGAAGAAAGGTGGGATAGAAGTGTTTTAATAAATAAATAAATAAATAAATAAATAAATAGTTCTTGGTTTAGTGTTCTAAGGCAACAAGTGTGACAACAGAAGTATTTCACCAGTCCTGAGTGCTGATATGAAAGTGAGCTGTTCCTGCCTTCCTCCAAATAAAGAGATTAGATATCTGATTAGACTGTAGGAAACTGATACAAAGAGTTTCTGGGGGGAAATGTGAAGCTGGAGTGGACTACACACTCCAGGTACTACACACTACCTTCAAAGCAGTCAAACTCGAGGAGAAGACAGCGTGGATACACGCCAGGCCAAGAGCCTAGCTTATTTGGACTACACTGTCAAGGGTTTACAGATTTTGGTTCAGCATACTAGCCAAGACATTATTGTGGCTTCAACCTATGCTTCTCTTTTCTGAGCCTTGTGGTGTGTGCACAGAATTTGGATATGGAAGAGGCATGGCTTCATGCTTAGATTTTTGCAGAAAGTGCAGGCACCACCTAGCTGCTATTACTTTACGCAAAAGGCCCAGGGGAGGGGAAAGCAACCACAGCGACTTCCCTCTGCAAACTCTTCCTGGAGGAAAGGAGTATTCTTAATGCACTGACAGATAGGCAGTCAACTGTCTTATGGAAAAAATCTGGCTAATTTTTGAAACATTTAAATCGGGGTGGCGCAACTATTTAAATTTTATATGCTGTAGCTCATGCAAATGAACCCTGTATGTTGCTAGTTAACCCATGGAGAACCTCTGATTTAGGGATCCACAATTTTTCTCATTTTCTCAAGCATACTTTCCCCCTTTTTGGCGATCATGAGTCTCATGGAGCTTGAAAGGAGGAGAATGCCTTCTTCCTGCAGATGTGCTGTGCTTTGGAGGTGTTCTGACTGTATCTGAAGTACCCCATTCTATGGATGACCATTAAATATCCTCCTGAGCTTGGATGTAGGGAAGGGGATAATCCTTATCAGTACGATCTCATACAAGACCCTCATCCTTCTTGGAGTTGAGAGTTATGAAGACCACAAACTGTGGATGGCTACCACAGGGCAGCCAAAATGTGTAGACTGTTTCTCTCATCTCTTTAACAGCCTGCAGCTTTTCATGACTGCTCCACCACCAGCCTTTGTGTTTATCGTCCTTTTGATGACGGTATATGATAACAATGATTTTGAAAGAGGGTATACGATCACAGTTATTTTGAAAGCACACTTGCTTTGACATTTCTGCCCATTTTCTTAATAACGTCCCCCATTACTGATGCACTCATATGACTTGCTTATGTGGTGAGCCACTGTAATTGTTTTGTAGTTGTCTTTAGTAATAGAACACTTTAAAAGTTTATCAGGTTCTTCATGGTGTTTCAATACAAATGACCTAAATTGAACATTATTTTAGTGGCTTTAGCTTTCTGGCTGCAGCACACATTAGTTGAAAGCTCAATTGTTCTTGCAGACAGTGTGCCATAAGCTAGTTAAGATCTTTGTAACCCTGCACTTTTCCAACCCTGTATTTCTTCTGCACAGCTGGCTAGAAGGGGAATGTGTTCAGGAGTGTGGAAGCAACTAAAAACAAGTTAAAGGGGGAAGAAAGTAAATACTTATGGGATGCTTGATTGTTGGGTTATGAAAATATTTTAAAAAAATAAACACTTGTTTTTGCACCCTTTCTAACCTGCCATTGGCCCTTTTTCAACTTCTTCATGCTTACATAATCATTATGCAGCAATAAAATAAAACAATACTTCTATAGAACTGTTGTGGCTTGTTTTATAACTTCTGTTATCATATACCCTGATCCAAAGGAGGCTTAAAGACATTTCACGCACCAAATTCCCAGTACTGATCTCATTTCTGTATGACATGCATCTCTGTTCCCAAATGGCACACAATTCTGGAATCCTCTGCTATTTGGGACTTTCTATGGAGTGTTCCTACGGCTAAACAGAGACATTTGTGTTGGTCACATGACAGAATACTCACAGTGAACATGCAATGGAAACTCATATAGGAAACTCATTGCATATGAAATAATCCATATTTGTCCTGAGTGTCCACTTTAAAATATGCTAAAGGAATTTGAAGAATTGTTAATTCAAGATGGGTAACCATGTTAGTCTGAAGCAGCAAAATAAAGCAGGAATCCAGTGGTACTTTAGAGAACAAAATTTATTCCAGCATACACTTTCGGAAATCAGACCTCACTTCACCAGATGTATGAAGTGTAAATCCATAAGGCTGATTAATTTATATTAATGGCTGCAAACAACCGAAAGGCAAGAAGAGGAGAGATGTTTTAAATTGACCTGTCTTTGTAACACAATCCAATCAAAAGAGTAATCAATCCACTCAGACTGGGTGACAGCTAAGCTTTACCCATAAAATAAAAAAATTAAAACATTATACTCAGAAGATTTTAAAAAATGTATTTCCCAACATAATTTATGAAACAATCAAGGAGTCAATACTTCTTTTAATTTTTTAAACACATACTTTGAGTAGACTGTATTACAAGTCAGCAGCAAAGTGCATGTCAATTTGGAGTCCTTCCCTATTTTTTTCCTAATCATTGTGCATATGACTGTTAGCAGACAGTTATGAAGGAAGTAGGTACACATTAAACCACTTATACTCTGTTGGTTTTATGCAACAGAGCTGCATACCCCAAACTAATAATAATTTGATTAAAAGGGCAATGACAAGCAAATGCCTCTTTCTGTACTGGAAGAGAAATCTGAATCAGTGTCTTCGGTATCAGAGAAGTGCATTACGCTTGTTCCTCAGCAAGAAATGGGACTCTTTTGAAATGCTCCTAAAACCTTGCGAACTAGCAATCTGTAAAGGCCAAAGGAACTATTTAAGAATCCCCATACATAAATTACTGCAGTAGTTCATGCTGTCTCTTGGCATACTGTGCTAATCGATCTCTGGTTATGAGGAGCATGAGATTAAAGGAGAAAGAGACAAGACACATTTAACACCTACTTAAACATCCATTGTTTCAAGATTCAACACGGTGCTATATTTTATTAGAGTCTATACTATATATTCATTCATACAAAATAATTAATTGAAATCAGATAGAAACTCCTGCGGGATATCAATTAACCTTATTAATAAAAGCAACTCACTAAACCACAATCAGCAAACCAAATCTTTGTTTTTACAATACTATTCATGGGAGAACAAACAAACTGTGCTACAAAGTGAAGGAAAAAGACAAAAGGAAAGTTGAGAGCAAAAGCGGAGTTTCTAGACACAGCCTTAAACATCAACTCTGCCTCCTTTTGCTTGAGGAAACAGTCAGAGCTCAGTGTATTGTTCTAGAATTAATTTCATCCCAACATACATGAGTCCATAGAATCCACTCACCCAGTTAAATTTTTTATTGCTTATTCTCCTCTATTTAAGCACTACCTTCCACATCACTTTACATATCATGTTCACTCTAGCAATACATTAAATTAACAAGGTAAAAAAAAACACCATCTTACTATTTTTGACAGATAGTCTTACCCTTACAATGTCAGTCTTATCCTTACAATAGTCAAAAAGGGCAAGAGTCCAGTAGCACCTTAAAGACTAACAAAAATATTTTCTGGTAGGGTATGAGTATCTGAAGAAGTGAGCTTTGGCTCACGAAAGCTCATACCCTACCAGAAAATATTTTTGTTAGTCTTTAAGGTGCTACTGGACTCTTGCCCTTTTTGACTACTGCAAACAGACGAACACGGCTACCCACTGTGAATTATCCTTACAATGTCAGTATGAAAATACTGTATCACACTCTTTAAGGAAAAGATATCAAGGAAACAGCTGTGTTATTTTTTTGGAAGTTTAAAAGCAAAGTTTTAAACAATGGATTAGATGTCTACAAATAAAAGAAACCCAGTTAAATAATGACAGAAGTAAAAATGGCAAGAGGGCACATAGTGGGTCTGGAAAGTAATTTCTTCCTCTGTATAGAAAAAAAAAAAAAGAAACATCTCGATAAGTCCCAGAACAACACTATAAGATGGGCTCCTGACTAGCCACGCTACTTATTTTTTCCTCCTGTACTCATAAGCCTTACATCAGTGAGGATATATTTTGTCAGATATAAATTTCTTTGGGGTGGCAAAAGGTTTGTGCCCTTTTGCCCAAGGCCGTGCATTCAAAAGAGAGCAAAAGCCAGTGCCAGCTCTAAGTATGTCACCACTCTTACAATCCAGAAAAGTAAATACTTTCCAAGTATCAGGTTCTCATAATCAGAGTTCTGTAACATTCTGTATTCAATGATCTTGCACATTTTAATTGAAAAGTCACTTCAGAAGAACCTAAATCAAAACTAGCTTGCTATGGTACTGAAACGTTAAACTGTTTAGTACACTCACCATAACTTTACTACAAACACATATCCTAAGATTTTTTTAAAAAAATAGCAGTTTCATTCAAAGATTTTTCTACACAAAATGCAAACATAGGTTGAGAGTTGTTACACAGCAAGGCTGTATCAGAATGTTTCCTCTGATTTATGACATCTTTTGAAGAACTGCATGGCTACACCCTCAGATTCCTGCTGTAATCACAGTACCTGGTCACAACTATTTCAGCCTAACTCCCCTATATCTGCATATATACAAGAACTTTGTATATTTTAAATGATTATTTTCTGTACTGAAAGTCTTAAGAATACTGCTTTCACCTGCCCTCACAAAACAACCTTAATATAAGGTACACATTTTGATACATTATTTAAGAACCCACTAGGTATTCTTTCACAGCAAGTGATTATTTCATCAAGAGAAAAGACTCACGATGAAACATATTTACTGAAAACTACCAATTAAATGGTATGAAATATTTGATTTGGTATTATTGCTAGTGTTTCCGGCACAGCTGATGCATAATTGCAGATATCTACATCCTTCAAGAAAGACCTCACTTGACAGAGGAAGTTGCTTACAATATTTAATAACAAAGATGGTAGACAGTGCATACCATTCGAGTATTCAACAATATTCCTTTTTCAGTTGTTCAAGAAGTGCCACCAGCAGATTTTTTTTTCAAGCCAAGGAGTCAGATTTATAACTGTGCCAGAATCTTATTAAGGGGTCAGTCTGGACGTTTCGATAATAACATCCTCTACTGACATCACAAGCTTTAAAATCAGGAACAGAGTATTCCTAATGGTCAGTTCAGCACATGTGTAAGTAACATGAACATTTTTTGGATAATATTTGCATATGACACAGACTACCAGCTGTCAGTGCTTTTCAAATAAGAGGAAGATGTCATACGAATTCCGTGCAACAGCGAAAAGTATTTGGGGGGAAAAAATCTTTCTGCGACTTGCAGTAGTATTTTACTGCAGGCATTCTTTCCCCATACTGAAGACACTCCTAGAAACTCAGGATTATTAACTCAACAGGACTCAGAGGAAGGGAAAGTAAACCAAACCGACCATTTAACCTCAAACGAGAAAAGCTCAACTGCTTTAAGGGAGCTTTTCCACTCCGGCTTCCTACTTTCCAAGGGAGAGCAAAAATGCCCCCCCTGATTCCCCTGCCAAACTACTAAGGCTGGGCCAGGCAGCCATGTCCTTTCCCTTTTGGAAGGGTGTTTTTTTTGCAGGAGGAGAAGTCCAGAGCAAGCGAATTCACCACGCGCCCTCCAGCACAGCGGACCTACGAGTTTGCAACACGCACGCACACACACAAAAAGCCAATTCACAGTGGGTAGCCGTGTTAGTCTGTCTGCAGTAGTAGAAAAGAGCAAGAGTCCAGTAGCACCTTAAAGACTAACAAAAAATATTTTCTGGCAGGGTATGAGCTTTCGTGAGCCACAGCTCATACCCTGCCAGAAAATATTTTTGTTAGTCTTTAAGGTGCTGCTGGACTCTCGCTCTTTTCTACTTCTGAAGAAGTGAGCTGTGGCTCCCGAAAGCCCATACCCCGCCAGAAAATATTTTTGTTAGTCTTTAAGGTGCTGCTGGACTCTTGCTCTTTTCTACTTCTGAAGAAGTGAGCTGTGGCTCCCGAAAGCTCATACCCCGCCAGAAAATATTTTTGTTAGTCTTTAAGGTGCTGCTGGACTCTTGCTCTTTTCTACTTCTGAAGAAGTGAGCTGTGGCTCCCGAAAGCTCATACCCCGCCAGAAAATATTTTTGTTAGCCTTTAAGGTGCTACTGGACTCTCGCCCTTTTCTACTTCTGAAGAAGTGAGCTGTGGCTCCCGAAAGCCCACACCCCGCCAGAAAATATTTTTGTTAGTCTTGAAGGCGCTACTGGACTCTGGCCCTTTTCTGCTACAAAAAGCCAAGACAACGAAGCAGCCTTTCAGCACAACAGCCCGCCGTGTAAATCTGGACGAAAGCTCGCCCGCCTCGCCCCGGGGGAGTGGAGCTGGGGCAGCCCGAACTCTTTCTCCCCCCCCCACCCCAACCTCATTCCGCCGCCCCCATATTCCGCCGCCGAGCGGTTCTTTACCTTCATGACGAACTCTCAGGCTCGCAGCAGGAGGACGGACAAAAAAAACCCGAGCCGAGGTTGAGCCGCCGAGGCTGGACCTGAAATTTAAAACAAAGCACTGAGAGCCGCCGCCACCCCCTTTCCGCCGGGGCGCGCTCTGCATGTTTGTGTGGGGAGGGAGAGCTCCCCTTCCCCCCCCCACCCCAGATGTCCTTCAAACCCCACCACGCGCGGGGCCCCCTTCCTGCCCTCCTCGCCCCTCCGGCGACGGCAGCCGCTTCCTTCTCCGAGGCTCGCACGCCGCGGCTTTCTCCCCCCCCCTCCCCCGCCGCCGCTGCTGCTGCCGCCGCTGCCGCCTTTGACGCCATTTCTGTCAGAGGAGAAACTTGCCACAACAACAACCGCTTCTTGCCACCCCCCGTTGCAAAAAAAAAACCCACAAAAAACCCCCAAAACACAACAAAAAAACAACCCCCAAAACACAACAACAACCCCTTCTCCGGGTACCGCCTCAGAGCGACCGAGCCTTCCTTGGGGGGGGGGGGGCGGCGGCGGCGGCTCCGGTCCCTGAAGTAAGTGGGGGTTGGGGGGAGGGGAGAAAGAGGGGCAGGTTGAGGGGGGGTGATAACTGGGAACGGCCCCCCCGCCCCAGCCAGGGCCGAGGCGCTTCCCTCATCCATACGGACAACGACACACACACGCTTCCCTGCGGGAGGGGAGGCTTCTCCCTCCATTGTACTAGGCCCTAGGGCAAGGAGCGTAAGATGGGGGGGGCGGCGGTTGGGCGAGCCAGCTCTCTTTCTCCTCGTCGCCGTCCCCCCCCCCTTTCTGCATCCCGGGTGAGGAGATCTCCTCAGCAACCTCTCTCTCTCTCCCCCCCCACCCAAAAAAAAATCAAGAGGTGACTCCGCGGCAGGAGTTTCAGCAACAGCTCCTCGCCCAGAGCTGGCCAGCGACCGAAAAGGCAGGGGATGGGGGGGGGGCGGGGAGGGGGGGAGACCGAGGGGAGCCTTCCCTCCCCTTAGGACCCCCCCCTTTTCCGCCTCTCCCCCGAGACACGAAGGCTCCGGGAGGGGGATCGGGAGGGGACTGCGGGGGGGGGCCCATCCGCGAGTCCCGCCGCAGCCTCAACAAGGAGGAAAACAACAAAAACAACGAAACCCGGCCGCTCTCTCTGCCCCTGCAAAGAAAAAAAACACAGCCCCGGCCCTCCCCCCCCCCCCGAAAAACACGGCGGCCACGGAGCTCTTCCTCGGGGCTGCGTTACCTTTGTTCCGCGGCTGCGGCCCGCCCGCTCGAGGGTCCCCTCTAACTGCGGGCGGAGGGGGGGGGCGGATGGAGCCGCCTCCCAACGCAGGGCTCGATCCCCCCCCTAGCCGAAATCTCGGATAGGCCCAACAATCTCCGGCCAGGCTGAAAGGACAGGCGGCGGCGGCGGCTCCCGCCCTGCAATGGCCGGGGCCGATCCCTCCCGTCCGGACCCCGGCGGCGACGGCGACAGCAGCAGCTCCGAGCCGTTCGCTCGCCCTCCCCCTCGCTCAGATCCGAAACGTGACTGACAGCGCGAGCCCCGCCCCCTCTCCGCCTTGCTCGCCCCCCATTGGTCCCGAGCGCGCGACGGGGAGGGGGCCGCCCGCTTTTTAACGCCGTTAGTCTCCCTTTCAGAAACGCTGATGTAATTCTCACGGCAGTTCTATGGAAACACAGACTCGGCGTCGCGGGGCCTTCTGGGTAGCGAGGTTTCCCGCCCGCCCTTCGGCCGCGGGCTGGAAAGGGACTTTGTTTCCGATCGGAACTACAGATCCCGGGATGCACTGAGGAGAGAGCGAGGAGAATGAGAAAATAGGGGCGGGGGGGGAGCGAGGGAAAGAGAGCCAAATAGAGCTTATTAAACGGGCATGGGCGGAGCTCGCGCCTGCGCCGAAAGGCCCCGGTGGCGCATTTTCCCCCCATCAGGCGAAGGTGGCGGTTGAGGCGGAAGGGGGTGGGGCTTTGTGCCTGCTGGGGTTGGGTTGACACGGGCCAAAAAGAGTGGCGGAGCCGAGCTTGGCCCGGGCCAGTCAAAAGAAGCGGTGGAGGCGACGGTAGGTGGGCAGTCGCCGCTGTCGAGGCGTCTGTTTTTGAAAATGGGGGGGGGCTTCCTGCCCCGCCCGTCTGCCGTAACGGGCCCGAAAGGGGGTGTGGGGTTTCATGTCTCCTCCCCCAGTTACCGCCCCTAACGCTCCTCGAGCACGCGAACACGAGGCTCCACCTTCCTCCTCCCCCCCCCCCGACGACCTCTATAAAGAAGGGACGGCTGCTTCGCTTGAGGGCAAACAATAGTTGCTTCTGGCGTCTGCCGGTCTGTTCCGAAAGCAGAAGCGGCTGCTGTTGACTCGAGAGCCTGCTTGGTTTCCCCCCCCCCTTCTTCTTAACCCAGCAGAGCTGTCTGCAGCAGTAAGGAAGGGGAGGGGTCTTGCGGCTCTCCGTTGGCGCCCGCGTGTGTGAATGTGGCTGCCCTTTCCAGGTATTGGGAACCGTTTTAATGCAGGTCGGTACCTCGTGTGAACGTGCGTTGCGTGTGTGTGAAGTGCCGTCAAGTCGCTTCCGACTCCTGGCGACCCTATGAATGAAAGGATCTGAGCAGGGCTGTCAAAGATAGGACATTTTTGGAGGACTTTCGACTTGACCGCACTTCACACACACGTGAATGAAAGCCCTCCAAAATGTCCTGTCTTTGACAGCCTTGCTCGGATCTTGCAAACTGAAGGCTGTGGCTTCCTTTATTGAGTCCATCCATCTCTTGTTGGGTCTTCCTCTTGTCCTGCTGCCCTCCACTTTTCCTAGCATGACTGTCTTTTCCAGTGACTCTTGCCGTCTCATGACGTGACCAAAATACGACAGCCTCAGTTTAGCCATTTTAGCTTCTAGGGTCAGTTCAGGCTTGATTTGATCTATAACCCACTGATTTGTTTTTTTGGCAGTCCACGGAATCCGTAACGCTCTGCTCCAACACCACATTTCAAAGGAATCTATTTTCTTCCTATCAGCTTAGTGCTGCCTTTTTGCCTGCCAATTAAAAAGGGGTGGCTTTTCCACCCCCGCGCGCGCGTGGAACCAGGGAGGCGGCTGCTGCTGCTGCTGCTTTCTTGGTGGTAACTTTTATTACCTTTGTGTTTCAGAGGCGTCCTACAGTTCTAGAACGTATCATGAAACATTTCTGGTGCTTGCTTATGGCAGAGTTTTAGTACGAGAGGTGTAGCTTTGGGGTGTGCGTGTGTGTGTTATGTTATCATGGAGTTTTCTAGTGTTGTGTTGAGAGACGGCAATATTTCTACTTTGGTCAAGTTCAGAAGGTGCAAGATTTCAAATAAGGCTATTGCGTTTGAGAAGGAAGTGCAGGAGGGTGCGTATTACAATATGGGCGAAAATGCACGGGAGGTTTTGCCTTGAATCTGCCGCTCTCTAGATGCACATTTTCCCCATCTAAGTTCTCAAAACTCTGCATAGGGGCTTATTTTTGAGATTTGAGAATTTGGCTGGGGGAAATGTGCATTTAGAAAGCGGCAAATCCAAGGCAAACCCTTCCCATGTGTTTTCGCCTTATGTTTCTTTTTCGTGCTGGTAGTAATGCATCGAACTATACAGTCGGGAGGCCCAGTGTCTCCAGTGACTATGTGAATCGTTTACAAAAAGTCAGTGAGCTTAATATTTGTTGAGCTCCTAAAACAGCCTAACTTAGGTATCAGTGTAAATTAACTTAAAAATCCAGTATTAAAAACAGTAATTGTGGTCTCTCTGAAAAGGATGCTTTGAACCAGGGGATAAGAACCTCTCAACCACATTCTAGTGCAGTGTACTTAAACATTAATTGTACCGCAAGTATTTATAAGGCATTTAGTACACTGTGCAGCAGACTAATCTATGTTGCCACAGTGTGGAAAAAATAGTCTGAAAATGGCAGAACCATTACAGGTTCCCAAACAAGTCGTTTCCATGTAGAAGGGGGGAAGTGAAACCTTGAGTTCTAAAAATGTTCCAACTTCTTCTTTCAGCTGTTCATACCCTGATCTTTTGAACAGCTAAAGCAGTAACTGCTGATTTATTAGGATGTTCTGGGTTTTATCTCTTTAGCAACTACTTTTGGTTCAAGTTAATTGTACATTCAACATAAATGTGAAGTAATAAGATTAGTGTGCTCTCACCAAAATGTTGTACTTGTGGATACCTGTTTTCTTTTACATGGGTGGTAATTAAGTGAGGTAACAACTGTGAAGCATTTCTATCTGAAAGATGTGTTAAAGTGAGAAATCAGCATGATAAACACCCAACTGGCTTGGATTATTGTTGGCTATCTTAAACCTAGCTAATTATTTACCTGTGACGGTTATGATCTCCCTTAAAATTCGCAAATAAAGCTTACTGGCCATATAGTTAAGGTGGCATATGTAATTCTCAGAATTGAGCATAGAATTTGAAGTGTTATGGATCTCTGACCTGGATAGCCCCAGGCTAGCCTGATCTCATCAGATCTCAGAAGCTAAGCAGGATCACCCCTAGCTACTATTCGGCTGGAATACCAGGAGGCAGGCAGTGGTAAACCAACCCTGAATGTCTTTCCTTAAAAATCCTACAGCGTCGCCATAAGTCAGTGACTTGATAATAAAAGAAAAATGCATCATTAGTTGGTCTTTATTGTTCTACCTTTCTTTCTTTAATAAACACACCCTTTTGCATACAGTTCTGCGAATATCAGCATACTGTACTGTGTTTGGGAGGGAGATTCTTGTTCAGCTCAGATTTAGTAACATCTGTAAAACAGAAGTATCTGGGGCAGTTTGTGTTTTGTCACTGCAGCATGTGTTTTTCTTGTATATTATCAGGCATGTGTTCGTTTCGTTGTTGTTGTTGAATACTTGGACACAAAATATAAAATCACAGGTTTAGTTTTGCAGAAGTGTGATGTTTGAATACAAACCATTCACAGTTTAAAGTCGATTTGAATGAGCCTAAACCAGTGATGGCGAACCTTTCAGAGACCGAGTGCCCAAACTGCAACCCAAAACCCACTTATTTATCGCCGAGTGCCAATGCGGCAATTTAACCTGAATACCACCCCCAGAGGGGGCCCAGAGGGAGAGGCTACGGTTGCCAAGTTCCTCTTTGTCATGAGTGGGAGGTTTTTGGGGTGGCGCCTGAGAAGGGCGGGGTTTGGGGAAGGACTTCAGTGCCATAGAGTCCAATTGCCAAAGTGGCAATTTTTTCCAGGGGAACTGATCTCTATTGGTTGGAGATCACTTGTAATAGCAGGAGATCTCCAGCTAGTATCTGGAGATTGGGAACTAGTTCCTTAGTGTTTTCTCTCTACATATCAAGACAAATGGAAAGGTGTTTGGAGGATGGCTTGTGGGCACTTCAAAGGTGGAAAAGGACTGCACGCCCCTCCGCCCGCACCGACCCAGAGGGCGCCGGAGAAGCCTCTGGAGGGAAAGAAGGAAGGAAGGAAAGAAGGAAGAAAGGGAAGGGAGGGGGAAAGGGAAGAAAGGGAGGGAGAGAAAGAAAGAAAAAGAGAAAGGGAGAAAGAAATGGAGCGAGGGAGAGAAAGAAAAATAGGGAAAGAAAAGGACGGAGGGAGACGGAGAAAGAAAGAGGCCACTCAAGTATGGGAAGTTTTGCCTTGGATTTGCCACTCTCCAGATGCACATTTTCCCCCATCCGGGGCAGGGCAGAGCCGGAATGGCCAGCGGCTTGGAGGAACCATGCGTGCCGGCAGAGAGGGCTACGCGTGCCGGAAGTGGCACCCGTGCCATAGGTTCGCCAACACAGGCCTAAACCAATTTAAGTGCACTGTGTCACCAGGCACTTGTAGACTTCAAACTGAATAGTTAGTGCTGATCAGCTCAGTTCTAAATGAGGCTTTGTTTCACTTCACTGCAGCTAAACTTTTACACTCTCCTGTGCTTCTCTTCTCTACATACATATAATATCTATGAAACTATTGGGAAGCAATTAGGTATTCTATTGACTGGCAAATGGTATCCTGGCACACGCAGTGCTTGCTGAGTTGGTGTGAGACCATATTACTATTGCAGTTTCTGTATTTATCTTGGATGAGATTAATTGTTTCAGTGTGAAGCAGCTTTATGTGCAGGGCAGCAAAAAGAGGTGAGAACAAGTAGAGGAAAAAGCTCACAGGCCTGGATTATGCTGGAAAACATGAATTTTGTAAATCCAAAAATAGTGTGGGATGCTTGAGAATGCGAATTCTGACACAGTAGATAAAATTTGAACAGTACTATACTTTCAAAGATTCATACAGCTTTCATTGGAGGTGTGCAATAAATAAGGCTGTGTTCAGAGTTTTCATATTGGCGCTTTACAGATAATCTGGTAGTCTACATGTCGTGCAGTCTTTTTACTTTTAACTTTGTTCTTGGAAAGATGCAAAGATAGTTTCCTTCAATCAACTTAGGCTTTGCACTAAGTTAACATTTTCTCCATATTGGCCTGCAGACTGTAACAGTTCCCCTGCTTTGTTTTTCTGCACCCTATCCCATATAATCCATTGTGAGAACTGTACATATTATAAGTAACATGTAAACTACAATACTAGAAGTTTTTTTCTAAACAGACTGGACCACCCTTCAAAGTAAAAACCTTTAAAATGGAACAACTAGAAGAAACATCCAAAAGAATTCTGTTGGAGCCATATAATTACCTACTTCAACTACCAGGTAATTCTCAATTTGTTGAATTCAGTCAGCGTCTGATTGCCATACAGTCCTTCTAATCTGATTGCAATTTAACAGGATTTCTTTTAAATCTAAGGCTAGGTTTCATTCGTCTCCAAAAGCTATTGTTTTATTTCTTCCCATTGCTACTTTGCCGTTGCATGCTTTTGCTCGCTTGCTGTCTGTTTCAGTTAATTTGTTTGACAAACTTTGGTCTGGATTTGCACTTTGTGCTCCTACCCTGCAGTTTTTCTCTGTGCATGTCAAGACAATTTAAGACCCTATTGTGCACTGATGTGTGCCTTTGTCAACCATGTTACTGAAAAAGGATGAGCCTTGACTTGGATTGTCATGGAAGTACTTAGGATTACTAAAATAGATATCTTACACAATAAACAGAAGCATTCCTCTTCTAGTTGAGTGAAGCAGTGGCTTCTAGCAGACACGTAGTAGTAAAGCTCATTCATGCTATGAAGCTGCTGAACATGGAAACTTGTGATGTTCTGGAGTCCTTTATATAATTGCCATAGTCATCAGAATATTTAGGAGAGTTTCAACTTCCACACCGGTCCGAAAGCATTATTCTCTCAAACTAAGTTTCAGTTTAATGAAACCTCATGTAATTCAACACTCACCAGAAGACAGTTGTCTCAGTTCCAGCTACTGCCATAACTACCCTGTGATGTACGCTGTAGAGTGATGGCTGCAGGACTAGGATCTTAGGCTAACTGCCATAAGCACTAGAGTGTACTGGCAGGGAAAGAAATGGGAGGAGTGCCTGCTGGCTAACAGCAGCTGAATAAGATATGGCTGAGTGTTCTCTCCACTGCACATAGGTATCTAATGCCTGGGTGTCGGCCAAAGAGCTCTTTGTGTAAGGGTTATAGCCTCGAACTGGAAGATCTGGCACAGATAGACAGAGGAAGGCCAGATCTTTACCCACAAACTTCCTCTAATTCTCTCTCTTTTTAGTACTGTAAGCTGTTCTGGGTCCCTGCTGGGGAGAGGAGCAGGATATAAATAAAATAATTGAATATGGCTCCAAGGGTAGGGGGAAAGTGTTAGCAAAACCAACCTCATTACCTTCATTTATCCTAAAGGAGAAAGGGAAACAGTTTATCTGCAGTATTTTTCTAGCTGGGGTCTCTTTGCTGTTACTCTGCCTGGTTGCCAGCAGTAAATCTGCTGATATGACATTAGGCTCACATGTGTACCTTCAGTAATCAACAGCAAATGTCCCTGTCTGGCAAGTGGCTCTATGCTTCCAGGGAAAAGCCCTGCTGTTAGGATAGAAGGCTGGACGTTACCAGTTTTTCTGCTGGTGCAAGGGTGACATTGTTGCTCAATTGTATGCTCACTGCAGTCCCATCTCATGGGTGGTTGTCTCATTATTTCTAGCAAAGCTTTTTTGGTAGTCTGGAGGAGCCCCTTTTGGGCCAGTATAAAGATGATAGCCTCCAACTTGCTGCTGTTCACCTTGCTATAGAGTGAAAGACTCTGCTTCTGTCACATGAGTTGGGCTTCTGTGCACAAAAAAACCCTACCGTCTGGGGGAAAATAGCAAGTTGTCAACCTTGTCCAAGCTTTTCCAATGCTGACCTTTGTTTTCATTTGCTTTATGTAACTATCGAGGTCTTCCTCTAATATTTTGCTGTTTCAAGAATGGTCCTCTGCTTCAGAATGTATTCTGTCATATCTGACTGCTGCCTCCTTGCATCACTCCCTGTCATTCCTCAAGCCTGTTCAAAATATCTTTGTATTCTATCCTTCTGCTGATTCCTCTGCAGCACCATGTTAAAACACTTCCACTTTTTGCCATTTTACTGATCATGCTTCATGATCATATAAAAATGCGCTCTGCAGATCCCTATACATTTTTGGGAGATAAATGAATTATTGTCAGCAGATGTTTCGTATAAAGTCTGTTCTTTCCATACCTAGTCTGCTGTTTAACTCGTGCTCTAGATCTTCTAGGAGCCCCGTGGCATAGAGTGGTAAAGCTGAAGTACTGCAGTCCAAGCTCTGCTCACGACCTGAGTTCGATCCCAATGGAAGTTGGTTTCAGGTAGCCAGCTCAAGATTGACTCAGCCTTCCATCCTTCCGAAGTCGATAAAATGAGTACCCAGCTTGCTGGGGGTAAAGGGAAGATGACTGGGGAAGGCACTGGCAAACCACCCCGTAAATAAAGTCTGCCTAGTAAACGTTGGGATGTGACGTCACCCCATGGGTCTGGAGTGACCCAGTGCTTGCACAGGGGACCTTTACCTAGATCTATCCTATTTCCATTCATTCCAGCTTCTTAAACTTGCCCAGTTAGCTTCCTTTCTATACTTTTTAAAGGGGCTTTCTTGTCACTAATATTTATTTTACTTGCTAAAAGCAAATACATTGTTTTAATGGGGTGGATCCTATCTAGCATGAGTGGAACAGCACTCTTGGAAGTCAGCTGTCATGTCCTTGGGGGCTGCTATTTTTCCCTGTAATTGTATGGAGGCAAAATGGCATGGTCTGTAGTGGGAGGAGTGAACTGGTAAAAGTTGCCCTTTCTGTTGGCAGAGGATCCACTCCTGTATGTTCTGTTCTCTTTCCATATTTGGTATTAACATTGTATTATCAGCAAAAATAATGAGTTTGTTTCCTTCCCAGTAACTTTAATTCTCCAAGTCTACTGTTTTATTGATTGTATCCTTTGTGAACGTTAAAAACTACAGGGAGCAGCAACTGTCCTTGACAGACTCTTAAAACCAATTTTGGCTCTTAATGTAATTCTTCCTGGATTTTACATGCAGTATTTTTCTGTCCATGTCTTTTGCAGTAGAGAACATTTTATTCTCGCCAAGGCAGTCAAAGGCTTTTCTAGGTCAATAAACATCATATAAGTTTCTCTATCAATATTCTTGTAAATTTCCGAGAACTAGGCTCTCAGGAAACCCATATAAGTGCCTCTGCATTTCTCCTATAGACACTGCAGCTCCTTGTTCTGTTAGTGTGCTGGAAGATCCTTCAGCTTTCAGGAACAAAATGGGGTTGGGTGCAGCAAATTTCAGGGTGTGTGTCTCAGTCTAATACTTCCTGTCTTAGAGGCCTGGTAAACATCTCTTCAGAAGTACTGAAGTGTCTGAGGAGACTTACCACAAAATACATGCCAGATAGCATGTATTGGCTACTCCATCCCATACTGTGGAAGCACTTCTATACGTTGGAAATTTCAGTTGTTAATCTACATGACTTGGTCTTCCATACATTTGAACAAGTTATTAAAAAGACACTGGAATGGATCCTCAGATCCCCTGTTGAAAGTTCGAGTTCATGGAAGCTGATCTTTACTGAGGATTGGGGAACCCCCTAAGCCTGGGAGGGGTTGTGGCTCAGTGGTAGAGCATCTGCTTGGCATGCAGAAGGTCCCAGGTTCAATCCCCAGCATCTCCAGTTAAAGGGACTAGGCAAGTAGGTGATGTAAAAGACCTCTACCTGAGACCCTGGATAGTTGCTGCTAGTCTGAGTAGACAATACTGACTTTGATGGACCAAGGGTCTGATTCAGTATAAGACAACTTCATGCGTTCGTGTATGCCAAGCGGCACAGGAGGACAGCAAAATTCTGCCAAATTCCCTACTCCTTCCTTGGTGTTAGGTTGTGCAAGAAAAAGGGAAATTTCACTCAGTTTTACCTGCCTTACTGTAGTGCCCTGTGCTGCTTCATATTGCTCAGCAGGGTCTCCCCACCTTTGATAGCAGCTTCAAGAGGAGGTATGGAGTGCAGCCCGGGGAGGATGGTCTGCTTCTGCAAACTCTTGTTTTTGGAGCTTATTTCTAACCTGCTGACCTTAGTGAAATATTACCATCAGTTAAAAATTTGAAATTCCAAAGGTACATTAAACTTTGATGTAATTGTTTTAATTACAGGTAAACAAGTCAGAACCAAACTCTCTCAAGCGTTTAATCACTGGTTGAATGTTCCTGAAGATAAACTTCAGGTAACTCATAATCTTCACTTACTATGTGTCTGTTTAATAGCATTTATATTCCTTTATAAATGTTTTACATGAATATTGACTCTTCAACTTTTTCTTTATTGGTACTGCTCAGTACAGAACCTTTATTAAACATTTGGTACAGACATTAAACAGTCTGAAATATTACATAGGTTAACACAAATATGCACATCAGAAGACGCACTAATAAATTATCATAAACTTAAACAGAATAAAGATAAAATTATTCATGATCATTCATAAGCAACCCATGCATTATCATAGAGACTAGGAGACACCTAGCAACTTGATTGTATCTGACTGGAATCCTTATATTACCGAAGAGCAAGACCAGCCACACATCTGGATAACCCTGATATTTGTGAAGGAGGGGACTACTTATGGAATTCCTCAAACATCTCTGTAGAGCTTTTTGCTTGGCCAGATTGAATGCTAACCCTTCTATGGTAATGCAGGGCAGAATTCTGAATATACCATACTCTTGACAGGATCTGCCCTTGCTCTTCTGGCTCTGTTGACTCATTAGCCCATGCCCTTTTGGAATGCCGCTTTTATGAGGAACTTCGATCGCACTATATTTCCCCCCTTTTAATATACAAATCCAATGCCTCTGTGACTGACATAATGCCTTTTTTTAATAAGCGATAGGGACCCCAAGGCTACATTGTCAGTGGCAAGATTTGTTTCAGTCCTTATATCCCTCCAACACTAAGATATATGCTGCTCAAGATCAATTGATCAAGGAGCTTCTAAGGGATAAAAGGAAAGGAATTCCTCAACTCAGTATAAAAGCTGGAATATAGGAAGACATGAGATAAAACCCCGAATGCCAGCCCTACATGGACAATATCTCTTGGGTTCTCAAAAATCTGCCATAAAGGATTGCTGAAGGCAGAATGTTGAACCTGGCGAGCATAAAAGTTTTGCAGACTTGAGGAGACTTAAGATGGGATAAGTAGAAAGCAGGA
The DNA here is from genome assembly GCF_029931775.1 of Euleptes europaea. Taxonomy (NCBI): domain Eukaryota; kingdom Metazoa; phylum Chordata; class Lepidosauria; order Squamata; family Sphaerodactylidae; genus Euleptes; species Euleptes europaea. The sequence goes on from NC_079318.1 coordinate 26,330,854, forward strand.
ACTCCATTAAATTGTACTATACCATTTGCAATAGAGGAGCATGTTCTTTCTGTGTTAGAGTAAGTGGTATGACACCCTTGTAGCCAGCCCCAAGCTATTATGGTCTGTGCTTACCTGAGTATTGCCTACCAGTGCAGAAGCATATCACATTTCATTGAGTGAGATGGCTTTGATTAATCTGGGAAGCTGAGCACAACAATAAGATTCTTCTTTGCCAGCACTTCCCAGATGTCATAACATGCTCAAATCACCACCATTTATCGAAACCTCCTTGCCTTGAAAACCCTGTCGTGTTGCCATAAGTCGGGTGCAACTTGACGTCACACATACACTCTTCTGGGTTCAGTACTACCACTCACTGTGTCCCTTCCCTGGAATGCTTCTCCTCCTCCCCCCCCTCCCGTGGCCATCTGTTATGTTACAAGTAGCTCCATTTGGTTCTTCCTATACTTCATTTCCTTATACTTCTGTTTGGTCTTGGACGCCATACATATGTAAATACAGGAGTATGTTACAACAGTGCAGGTGTATGGCAGAGTACAGAATACTTCTGTTTCAAACTGGTTTCCGAAACAATGGAATATTTCAAGTTTTCAAATGGTGCTGTACAACTTTTGAAATTATTTGGAGAGCAATGTGAGGGCTTCTGCATGCTTTCTAGACAAGGAAACATTTACTGCAGGTGTCTATAAATCCATTTGCCAGGTTCAAGTGCAACAAGGTTCAAGTGCAACCTTAGGTCAAGAGCAAGCCAGCAACACGCATTGTCAAGAGTGCCTTGTCCAAGAACTGTCCTGGGGTGGGCAGTTAGCAAAACAAATTACAAAACCCTGAAGGGTGAATACTAGTTTACTGCCACCAGTCTCTTTTGCCTACCCAAGAGCCAGAAACCAAGGGACAGTCTTCTGGCTTTCCTGGGACTAAAACCATGAAAGTCACCCTTGCAAGGCGAGGACAAAGTACCGGATTCAGAATGAAGCCTCTAGAATTCAAAGACACAGCAAAGTATAATTAAAGTGATTGTGCAAGGAATATAAATAAATGAACAGTGAACAGTGAGGGCAGAAAATAAAGACTAATTCAAAGGACTAACTACAAAGTTAAAAGCATCAGTTCTAATACAAGATGTTACCACAAAGGCTGAGTTCTTTACGCAGTCAAAGTCCAATCTAGTTGAGGTTAAGTTCAGGTTTCCAGGCATCAGGACTCATCCACAAGATAGATTCAAAGCAAGAACCCAGAATAGGGAGCAGGGAACCGGGAACAAAACTAGAATGAAGGGTCTGAACTGTATGCCCAGAGACCTGTGTTGGCCGGATCTTGGTTAGCCAATCAAATGTATGGTTGATTGTCAGTTAATCATGGAAGCTTATTGCTAGCCATGTGATCAAGGGGTCAGAGGAATTTGTCAACATGACCGGACCCATCTACAAAGGCTTTCCCCCCACTATGGTCTCAGTCTGCTAATTAGAGGGAATGCGTTTTCTCATCCCTGGTGTCCTTGGGAGCTATTATGGGCAGTGATGCACTCCTTGCACCTGGCTCTCTTATCTAAGTTTCTAGAAGTCAGTAACTTGCTGAGTTTCAATCAGGAAACTCCCCTTTTAGCTAGGCCACAGCCTGGACCAATGTTTAAAAGAATCAAGAAACTGCATTAAGGATATCAGTTTCTTGGCACAGATACCTAAGAGGTGTAAAATTTTCAGAAATGTTGAAGCCATAGAAGAAAAGGGAGGGGTTACAAATGTTTGGAAAATTGAGATGTATGCTGTACTTAACAAGCTTAAACTTGTTTTACCACTTTAAATGCATCATAGCCTATAAAAGTGCACTACTTTGCATATTTATGAGATGTATAAGTATAAATGCCTGATTTTTCTACAAGCAAAATTGTAAATACATCAGCATTTTATAACAATGTCTTAGCACATGTTTTAGTTTTTGCTGTGCAACAGGTGGGAAAAACTAAATGTTGAAAATAGAAAACATTAATTTTGTAGTGAACAAAAGTGTCTTATTTAAACAGAGGCAGTCTAATTTAGTCACAATAGGAGTAGCAACAATGTGGATATCAAGGTAAATTTAACTGAAAACATTTGTTTCTTCAATACTGTTATGTATTAATGACAGTGAAGAAGTGAGTGGATGCCAGCAAACGCATCAGCGGGTGCCGAGGGGCACCGCATAGGGGTGGTGTTGTGGCACGGAGATCCCCAACGTTTTTGAGTGTTCAGGCTCCTTTGGAATTCCGAGACAAGGGTGGTGGGCACAACTACAAAATGGCTGTCATAGGAGTCACAGCCAACTGCAAAATGGCAGGGATTGAGGTTATGCATAATTCTAACAGTAATTCTTCAACATTTCGAGTAGAAGTTCTGCTTAACAGGATGCCTTTTTAAATGATCATTGTTTAAAAATATTTTCCTACATATACACAACTTACTTTCAGTCATGCAGTAAAGATCTTCATGCTGTGGTGCCAGCTGATGCCAACACATGTTTTTTTGAATTTGTACAACATATTAAGAGCCCCATGGCACAGTGGTAAGCTGCAGTTCTGCAGTCCAAGCTCTGCTTACGACCTGAGTTTGATCCCAACGGAAGTTGGTTTCAGGTAGCCAGCTCAAGGTTGATTCAGCTTTTCTTCCTTACGAGGTCGGTAAAATGATTACCCAGCTTGCTGAGGGTAAAGGGAAGATGACTGGGGAAGGCACTGGAAACCACCCTGTAAACAAAGTCTGCCTAGTAACCGTCAGGATGTGACGTCACCCCATGGGTCAGGAATGACCCGGTGCTTGCACAGGGGACTACCTTTACAACATATTAGAAGCCCTGCTAGGCAAAACCTAGCCCCATCCACTTTCTAAAAACACTTGATGGTGGGTGCCAGGAAAGGTATTGGTTGGTACCACATTAGGACCCCTGCTGTGGCACATATGATAAATCTTTCTGCACAGGTAGAGGCTAGCTACTAGGCCAAGACAATGTTTATAGACCCAAGGATTAATATTTACATGAGTATCAAAGGAAATGCAAGAAGGATTGAGTGGTAAGCAGCCTGGGCCTGATATAGGTTGAAGCAGGGAACAGATATCCAGGAAATCAGATCTAACTAAAGGGCTTATTCTCACTTTACCTATTTTTTAATTTAAAGAGCAAAATAAAAAATCTCTTTGTCAAGTGTGAACAGTCTGTGTAAAAGTGAAATATTGGACTTACTTTTTTCCCCTCTCCCTTTAGGTTATCATTGAAGTGACGGAAATGTTGCACAATGCCAGCTTACTTATAGATGACATAGAAGATAATTCAAAGCTGCGACGAGGTTTTCCAGTGGCTCACAGTATCTATGGAATACCATCTGTAATAAATTGTGCGAACTTTGTGTATTTCCTTGGCTTGGAGAAGGTTTTAACACTTGATCATGTAGATGCTGTAACAGTATTTACTCGCCAGCTGTTGGAACTCCATAAAGGCCAAGGCCTGGATATTTACTGGAGAGATACTTACACCTGTCCAACAGAAGCAGAATATAAAGCCATGGTTCTGCAGAAGACGGGCGGCCTTTTTGGACTAGCTGTGGGACTCATGCAGTTGTTCTCTGACTACAAAAAAGATTTAAAACCACTTCTTAACACTCTTGGGCTCTTCTTTCAAATTAGGGATGACTACGCAAACCTGCACTCCAAAGAATATAGTGAGAATAAAAGCTTTTGTGAAGACTTAACAGAAGGGAAATTCTCATTCCCAACTATCCATGCCATATGGTCCAGGCCAGAAAGCACTCAGGTTCAGAATATTCTGCGACAGAGGACTGAAAACGTAGATGTAAAAAAATACTGTGTACATTATCTCGAGAACGTGGGTTCCTTTGAATATACACGGAAAACCTTGAAAGAACTTGAGTCTGAAGCTTATAGACAGATTGAATCTCTTGGGGGAAACCCTGAGCTTGTAGCGTTAGTTGAACATTTAAGCAAAATGTTCAAGGAGAATGAAAACTGACACCAGTTGTCAAGCATGTTGCTGGACTCAAAAAAACTAAATTTTGTTTTATAATTTCTGCCATTGATGCATAGGAATGTATCTCAAACATTTTATGGGATAATGGGGGTTTGGGTATATCTTGGATTGTCTTTGACTTAATTTCAGCTGCTCATGTAATACTGTATAGAACTGAAGATGTAAATATAGCTATCAAGTCTTACTCTAGAACAGTGGTTTCCAAAGTGGGCAGTACCACCCCTTAGGAGGCGGGGGGATTACCTAGGGGGCACTAAGAGGTTGGGGGCAGCAGGGAGGCCTTAGAGGTGGGCCCCCAACTGTGTTGTTAGATAGGGTAGGAGGTGCTGGGGTTGAGTTTGTAGAACCAAGGGGGCGGTGGGCTGAAAAGTTTGGGAACCACTGCTCTAGAACTTCATTCCTAATTTCTTTTTATTGGGGATTTATTTTCATTCTGATCAAGACATGTAATCAGTTTCTGAATACAAGAGGACATGGAAGTTTCACCTTCAACGTTTTATTAAATTTGCATTTATCTAGTTCTGGGTTGTCCAGATACGGAGTCTTGAATGTTCTCATTTCTTTTCCCCTTAGCTTTAGGCATTGGATTACCGTATATACTCGCGTATAAGCCGAGTTTTTCAGCCCAAAAAAAGGGCTGAAAAAGCCGAACTCGGCTTATACGCGGGTCAATACGGTAGGGGAGGGGAGGGAGAGGAGGGAGGGGGGAACTTGCCATTCTCACCGCTGCCACCGCCGCCCGGCCCTGCGAGGGTTCCTCCGGCCGGCAGGGGCCTTCTGCAGGGCCGGCAAGGCGGCCCGCCCCCGCCGCCGGCCCCGTGAGGGTTCCTCTGGCCGGCAGCGGCCGGCAGGGGCCTTCTGCAGGGCCAGCAAGGCCGCCCCGCCCCTGCCGCCGGCCCCGCGAGGGTTCCTCTGGCCGGCAGCGGCCGGCAGGGGCCTTCTGCAGGGCCAGCAAGGCCGCCCCGGCCCCGCGAGGGTTCCTCTGGCTGGCAGGGGCCTTCTGCAGGGCCGGCAAGGCCGCCCCGCTCCGGCCCGCAAGGGTTCCACTGGCCGGCAGGGGCCTCTGCAGGGCCGGCAAGGCTGCGCCGTTGCCCCCGCCGGCCCCGCGAGGGTTCCTCCGGCCGGCAGGGGCCTTCTGCAGGGCCGGCAAGGCCGCCCCGCCCCCGCGAGGGTTCCTCTGGCCGGCAGCGGCCGACGGGCCTCTGCAGGGCCGGCAAGGCTGCGCCGCCGCCCCCGCCGCCCCCGCGAGGGTTCCTCCGGCCGGCAGGGGCCTTCTGCAGGGCCGGCAAGGCCGCCCCGCCCCCGCGAGTGTTCCTCTGGCCGGCAGGGGCCTCTGCAGGGCCGGCAAGGCCGCCCCGCCCCCGCGAGGGTTCTTCCGGCTGGCAGCGGCCTCCTGCAGGGCCGGGAAGGCTGCGCCACTGCTGCCGCCGCCGACTCTCCTGGTGAGTAGGGGGTTCAGGGGCTCTTCCCCCTCCCCCCCTTGAATGGCACTGGGGTCGGGGTGGGTTGGGGTGGGTTGGGAGGTCCCGGGAGGCCGGTGGGAGGGCGACCTGGGGCAGGGGCAAGATCTTCCCTGTGCTCTAAAATGGCGGCCGCCATTTTAGAGCGCAGCTTTACCAGAAAAGGGAATTTCTTATTGACCCTCGGCTTATACGCGGGTCAATAAGAAATTCCCTTTTCTGGCCTCAAGTTTGGGGGGGTCGGCTTATACTCGGGTCGGCTTATACCCGAGTATATACGGTAATGTGTGCTTTAAAACTGTAACGTTTATCAAGATTGTGGTGGGAAGCAGGTAAACCGGTCCAGGGCATAAACTGTAAAGGTCTAAATGCCTTGGCTTTGATGCAACGATTCCATGGAGGGGGTGGGGGTTTGCTGTTTTTCTCCCTATCTGTAACTTGCTGAAAAGAGCTTTTAATCAACCCCTCCACGGTGATTTTTTTAGGGTGCATGGGGGATTGGTGAAGGGGGGAAGCCAGTGATGTGTACCCCCCCTTATGCAGTATGATTTTTGGATCCAAGTCCAGGATGAAAGGCAAGTTAGAACGCTGTGTAAGTCTTAAGGTGGTTTATTGAAATGCGTTTCAAGCTAATGGTGATCTTACTGAAATGAAACAATACTGAAGTTCAATATTCCTGAGTCTTACTTTAAGTAAGGAATCCAGAACATCATCTTTCAGGCTAGATGAATTCCAGAACACTTCACTGTGTTGTTTTATTTAAGGATTATAGGACACAAAAGTATTGGGGATGAGTAAGGTAAGCATAGGCTGAGTCATTCAGGATGGTTTTGATAGCGGAAGAGTGGCTTTAAGCTTGGGGATAAAATGCTCTTTTTTTTAACCTTAAATCATCTCAGTTTGGGTTTTATATAATTTTGACAAATACTTTCAGGCATATTGAATAGTAGGTGGAAATCAGAAGCAAACTCTCCCACCCCCTCGACCTGCTTCCCAGGAACCAGTAGAACCATTGGAGCAGCCTGGCCACCAGAAATTACTGGCTAGACGTGTGTTTTAGTTTGTGAGCTTGAAGATATGGACCTGTTCATTTTATTTCTATGCATCACCCAGTATTTATTAGCTGGATTTACAAAAACAGACATATGGGTCCAGACACCAGTATAACACTGGTGATATGATTTGCAAGGTAAAAATCAGGTGCTTTTACCAAAAGGGGTGGGGGTCCTAGTGGGTTCATGTGCAAATAAGCACTTTTTAAATTCATAATTTCAGTTTGTGATCCAGTGTCTGCACAGATGCCCACAGGAATGAATTACAATTGGTTACCTAGGAATCAAGTATCCCCTTCAGATGAACAACATTTATTTCACCATAAGCTTTTGTGATGCAAAAAATGTACAAGCATCTTGTATTTGGGGAGGGGGAAATAAATGTTGCATCTGTCATAAGCAGTCTCTGCAGAAATGGGAGAACAAAATGAAATGCAATAATACTCAGCCCTTTACTCATGTTGATTTATTTAAGTGATCTGGATCAAAATTTTATTTCTGACGAATAGAATGGATTATTGCAGTAGTCAGAATACTTTTCTGGGTGTATACGGTACCGATTGCTGTTGCTAAATTTGTTGACCTTTCCGTTTTTGTGTGCTGATCCTATAATGTGGAGAGTGCCATCCAGTCACAGCTAATGTGTGGTGACCCCATAGAGTTTTCAGGGTAAGGGAATGTAGCTGCCGCTGAATAGCAATCGGGAGGTATCCTTGGTGGTCTCCCATCCAAGTACTAACCAGGGCTGGCCCTGCTTAGCTTGAGATTTTATGAGATCTAGCTAGCCTAGGCCATCTGGGTCAGGGCATCCTGTGGCAAACTCCAAATTATTAGGTGTCAAAGTAACCCTGTTAGCCTTGAAGGAGGGGGTTGGAACAGTGCTAAAGAATTTATTGTTTTGGAGGAGAACATAAGAAAGGCCTTGCTGGATCTGACAGACCAAGGCCCATCAAGTCCAGCAGTCTGTTCACACAATGGCCAACCAGGTGCCTCTAGGAAGCCACAAACAAGACGACTGCAGCAGCACCACCCTGCCCATGCTCCACCTCACCCAAAATAATAGGCATGCTCCTCTGAAACTAGAGAATAGGTATGCAGCATGACTAGTATCCATTCTAACTAATAGCCATGAATACCCCTTTCCTCCATGAATATGTCCACTCCCCTCTTAAAGCCGTCCAAGCTGGCAGCCATCACCACATCCTGGGGCAGGGAGTTCCACAATTTAACTATGTGTTGTGTGAAAAAATACTTTTATCTGGTTTGGATCTCTCACCCTCCAGCTTTAGCAGATGACCCCGTGTTCTAGTATTATGGGAGAGGGAGAAAAACTTCTCCCTGTCCACTCCAGTAGGGAGAGGGTTCTGGGGGTGCTCCTCTTACTCTACACCAGGGGTGGGGAGCGTCAGGCCCGGGGGCCGCGTAAGGCCCGCGAAACTATTCGGTCTGGCCCTTCATGAGTCCTGGCAGATCTAGCTCGACGTGGAAGACACTTGGCCCAAATGTAGCAGGCTACTTTTTAAGTTGATCATTTTGGACGGCCCGCGAATGATGTTATAAATATCCTCACGGCCCTAGGCGGAAAAAAGGTTCCCCACCCCGCTCTACACTGTCGTGCCCATCTACTAAACACCTTTTGAGGAAGTTCTGAAAGTAGAAACATGTTTATGAAAACCTACAAGTAGTCCAAAAGCTTGTTTTTGGGGGATGAGGGAGTTGGGGGGGGGTGTTGGCTGTGAAGTTGCATCTGTTTTAGGGTGACCCCGTAAGGTTTTCAAGGCATGAGACATTCAAAGTTAGTTTGCTTTTGACTGTGCTTAATACATAGTTACAGATCAATAATCTGGGCAGTATCAAATAATGGAAGAAATGGGAACATTAAAAAAAATTCTACACAATGCTATAGTCTTGCCGAAGGCTTTCACGGTCAGAGTTCATTGGTTCTTGTAGGTTATCCAGGCTGTGTTACTCCTCTGAAGATGCCTGCCACAGCTGCTGGCGAAACGTCAGGAAAGAAAATACCAAGACCACGGTCACACAGCCCGGATAACCTACAAGAACCAATGCTATAGTCGTTTGGGTTATTTGCTTTATTATGTGAAGCGAACAACGCAATTGTTATAGAAGAATTTAGGAAGTTGAATTTCAAACACAAAGACTCAAAGCCAGTTTTTTGAAGTCAGGTTTCTTTTATTTCAAACAGCTGTTTTCCAGACTCTAGCCCTTAAAAGCTTTTCAAAATGGAGCCCGGTGCCCCGGACAGAAGTAGGTTTAAACTTTTATAACCTTTTAATTAGCTCATTATAATATTTTAACTATGCATATTACATTGTAGCTTTTCATTGGGCTCAGAGGTCTAGGGGATGATCCATGGAAATCAGAATAACTTTCATTGGTTACAAAAATAAGGAAAATCATTGGTTTACAGAAACATAAGAATAATTCCATTGGCTTAGATAATACTTGTTTTATGCTATTGTTAGTGCACCTGGTATTTCTATTTAGTTACAATTAATCTTTCCCTCCCTAACGGTTTTCAGACATATTGTCTGCTTCACAACCCTGGCCAACCTTGGAAAGACAAGCAATATTGTCGAAGGCTTTCACGGTCAGAGTTCATTGGTTCTTGTAGGTTATCCGGGCTGTGTGACCGTGGTCTTGGTATTTTCTTTCCTGACGTTTCGCCAGCAGCTGTGGCAGGCATCTTCAGAGGAGTAACACTGAAGGACAGTGTCCTTCAGTGAGACACTGTCCTTCAGTGTTACTCCTCTGAAGATGCCTGCCACAGCTGCTGGCGAAACGTCAGGAAAGAAAATACCAAGACCACGGTCACACAGCCCGGATAACCTACAAGAACCAACAAGCAATATTGTATAGCTATCTTTTTTAATTCTTTTCTGTCTGTTTCTAACTTCTAAATATATTTCTCCAGAGGCCCTCTGATTTTAGAGTTTAATAAAAATAATTTTCAATTTTTAACTCTTTACAGGTCTGCTGCCTCACAATAAATGAAGGAAAATTATGCAATTAATTAGGAAATCCTAATATACATTGGCCAACCATAGTTAAAATGCGAGGTAGCCTGTAGCGTTTTCAGTTTCCAAAAAAATGCAGGAAAAATGCGTCTAATTAGATGACCAGCTGCTTTGCTGAATCTGCAGCCGCCCTCCTCAGACGGCGACGTCCAGCCTAAACAACACCGGAAGCTTGGGGGCGTGTGCTGCTCCATCCTCTCCCCTCCAACCTCCGCAAACACGCTACCCATGAGCCTCTGCGGCCCTCAGTGTCTCGTTTCTATAGAGCTATTATGATGACAACAACTGCCGCGCTTCCGGCGCGAGAGGAAGGCGGAGCGCATCCGGGCTCGAGACGAGGCCGGCTGGAACTGGCCCATGGAGGAAAGGGGGCGGGGCTCCAAGAGGCCTCTGTAGGAAGGGAGAGCCGGTGGAGGCGCCCCTTTCCGCGCATGCGCGGATGCCCCAAGAACAATAGACGGTGACGTCATTTTTAATGCTACAGGAGCCTTCTGCACAGAACGGAGGTAATCGCTGCTGGGGTGGGGGAGCACCCATAGAGCTCCTGTGGGGCTGTGCGGACAGACGGGGATGGGGAGGGTCCAAGGACTGGGGGGCGGGAATAATCATAGTAGAGCCCCGCCCTGTTGCCGGGTGTGCTGCTCTAGCGCCTCTCCCTGGCCGAGGAGGGATATGACGCTGTCACGTTCCTCGTTTTGAACGGCGTCGTTGCTGGTTTCTTATATTGTCCTTTACGGTCAGGGGGAGAAAAGAGTAAGTGGCTTGTTTCTGCGGGGCGGGCGTGTAAAAATCTTGGTTAAACGTAAGATGGAAGGCAATCCTTTTTTAATAGGTTTGTTTTTATACGGCGGCGACCGCCTTAACTCGCTTGTGCGCAGTGTTGAATAGTCTGACACCCTGCTTCCTGGGCTCTCGAACTGGCGGGCCTTTGGGGAGTCTTCTGTTCTGCTGTCCATTTCGGTCGCGATGGTGGCGATGCAGCAGCAGACTCTAGGTTCCGTTTCCTTGCTGCTTGTTTTTGCACGTGCCTTTTGGAGCCCAGGAGTGTCCTATCCCATTGCGACTGTGCACTCTTCTAGCGCTGTGTAGCCATCTAGCCAATTATCTCCCCTTAAAACTGCTACCGTTTGACTGGCAAGCGTCTTTTCTAGGCAGAAGTTCACCAGGTGAAGGATCCCCCCACCCTGAGCCTGGTTTCAGCCAGAAAGTACAGGCTAGAAATGTAATAAATAACTGTTCTTTTTTTTTTTAATAAATATTTTTATTGGTTTTCAATATTAAGTGGGGATACAAGAAAAAGGAAAAGGGGGGAAAAACCCTTCGATTAAACAATATTTTGCATTAACAGAAGTAAAAAAAAAGTATTAGTAAAAAACAAAATGCATAGTCCTCCCCCTTGTAAAGCTCAATATCACATTCATAAAGAAGAAACAAAAACATGATACATTTGATCATCAACTTAACTTTCACCTATCTCCTAATTTTTTTTGTTATTTTTTAGTTTTAATGTATTCATAAAAGCCGTTCCATTTATCTTTGTTTGGCCTTTGAATATCTTTTTGTAGAGTTTCTGTTAAATGTGCCATTGTTACATATTCGTAGGTTTTATCTATCCAAGTTTCGATTTTTGGTGTTTTATCCGTTTTCCACACCGACGCTAGAACTGTTCTCGCCGCTGTGATTAGGTATTTTAGTATGACCTGTTGATCGTTGCTGTATTTGTCTGGTATTTTACTCAAGAGGAATAGTTTGGGATCATATGTTATAGATTGACCGATGATAGCTTCTAAGTTCTTATGTATTTTTTCCCAGAATTTTTGGATTAACTGTTCAATTTCTACTTTCATGTAATGTATAGTTAAGACATAGGACAACAAAGGTGCTGCTCAACTTTACCTGTTGCATCTGAATAAAAATTCAAGCACATGTATGTACAGGCCTTTGCGGGATCCAAAGAGCTGCTTAGGATGTGTGTGTGTGTATGCCTTCAAGTCGCAGCCGACTTACGGCGACCCCTTTTTGGGGTTTTCATGGCAAGAGACTAACAGAGGTGGTTTGCCAGTGCCTTCCTCTGCACAGCAACCCTGGTATTCCTTGGTGGTCTCCCATCCAAATACTAACCAGGGCTGACCCTGCTGAGCTTCTGAGATCTGACGAGATCAGGCTAGCTTAGGATAGCGGTTCCTCAACCTTTTTTCAAGTTGTGGGCACTCTGAGAACTGGTAGTGGTTGCTGCAGTAAATGGCTGCCCTGGGGGAGGTGAGACCAATCATAGAATGGACGACATGGGGGCCAGGCCAGTCATAAAACATTGGGAGGTCCCACAAAATGTTAGAGGTTTGGAGCCAAGCATCCTCCTATGATGAAGTTTCTGCATGGGTACTCCCTGTGGACAAGAGGGCCACGTATCATCTTTTGTTGGGGAGGGATGTACTAAAACGAATGACAAGACAGCCCATTGGAAGCAAGGGGAGAGGCTGCCCAGCCCATTGAAGATAATGGGAGCGGGAAATGTTGGTTGACTTGCATTGACTCCATTGAAATACATTACAGCACGAAAAGAGTTGCCAAGAAAATGTGGAATGGATTTCCCAGTAAGGTTTTTAAACCATTCTGAAGTGTGGATGACAGCCCCCCAAGGGGATTGAAAGCCCCTGGGACCCCCAGAAGTGTTCTGAAGGGGAGATGACAGCCCCTGGGACCCCAAGAAGTGCTCTAAAGGGGGGATGAAAGCCCCTGGGACCCCAAGAAGTGTTCTGAAGGGGAGATGACAGCCCCTGGGACCCCAAGAAGTATTCTGAAAGGGGGATGACAGTCCCCTGAGGGGGATGACAGCCCCTGGGACCCCCAGAAGTGTTCTGAAGGGGGGATGACAGCCCCTGTGATCCCAAGAAGTTCTAAAGGGGGGATGACAACCCCTGGGACCCCAAGAAGTGTTCTGAAGGGGGGATGACAGCCCCTTGGACCCCAAGAAGTGTTCTGAAGGGGGGATGACAGCCCCTGGGACCCTCAGAAGTGATTTGAAAGGGAGATGATAGCCCCCGGGACCCCAAGAAGTGTTCTGAAGGGGGGGATGACAGCCCCTTGGACCCCAAGAAGTGTTCTGAAGTGGGGATGACAGCCCCTGGGACCCTCAGAAGTGATCTGAAAGAGGGATGACAGCCACCCAAGGGGGATGACAGCCCCTGGGACCCCAAGAAGTATTCTGAAGGGGGGATGACAGCCTCTGGGACCCTCAGAAGTGTTCTGAAAGGGCGATGACAGCCCCTGGGACCCCAAGAAGTGTTCTGAAGGGGGGATGACAGCCCCTTGGACCCCAAGAAGTGTTCCGAAGGGGGGATGACAGCCCCTGGGACCCTGAGAAGTGATCTGAAAGAGGGATGACAGCCACCCAAGAGGGATGACAGCCCCTGGGACCCCAAGAAGTGTTCTGAAGGGGGGATGACAGCCTCTGGAACTCTCAGAAGTGTTCTGAAAGGGCGATGACAGCCCCTGGGACCCCAAGAAGTGTTCTGAAGGGGGGATGACAGCCCCTGGGATGATCAAAAGTGTTCTGAAAGGGGGATGACAGCCCCCCGAGGGGGATGACAGCCCCTGGGACCCTCAGAAGTGTTCTGAAAAGGGGATGACAGCCCCCCGAGGGGGGTGACAGCCCCTGGGACCCCGAGAAGTCTTTTGAAGGGGGGATGACAGCCCCTGGGACCCCAAGAAGTGGTCTGGGGTGGGGATGACAGCCCCTGGGACCCCCAGAAGTGTTCTAGGGTGGGGATGACAGGCTCCCATGGGGATTGAAAGCCCCAGGGATCCCCAGAAGTGTTCTGAAAAGGGGATGACAGCCCCCCGAGGGGGGTGACAGCCCCTGGGACCCCGAGAAGTCTTCTGAAGGGGGGATGACAGCCCCTGGGACCCCAAGAAGTGGTCTGGGGTGGGGATGACAGCCCCTGGGACCCCAAGAAGTGGTCTGGGGTGGGGATGACAGCCCCTGGGACCCCAAGAAGTGTTCTAGGGTGGGGATGACAGCCTCCCAAGGGGATTGAAAGCCCCAGGGATCCCCAGAAGTGTTCTGAGGTGGGGGTGACAGCCCCTGGGACCCTCAGAGGACGAACTAAAACGAATGACAGGCTAGCCAATTAGAAACAATGGGAGATGCTGCACAGCCCATTGAAGATAATGGGAGCCTGGACTACCAATTGGCTTTCATGAGCACCATTGAAATACATTACAGCACAAAAAGAGTTGCAAAGAAAATGTGGAATGGATTTTCCAGTAAGGTCCTTAAACCTGGATACACTACTCTGGGACTGGAATGACAGCCCATGGGACTAGCACAAGCATTCTGGGACCAGAATGACAGCCCCCAGTGTGGAATGACAGCCCCTGGGATGAGCAGAAGTGTTGTGGAACTGGATTGACAGCCCCAGGGGGTGGAATGACAGCCCCTGGGACAAACAGAAGTGTTCTTGGACTGGAATGACATCTCCCAAGATAGAATGACAGCCCCCCGGGACTAGCACAAGTGTTCTGGGACTGGAATGCCAGCCCTCCCCCCCCCCCCGAGTGGAATGACAGCCCCTGGGACTAGCACAAGTGTTCTGGGACTGGAATGCCAGCCCTCCCCCCCCCCCGAGTGGAATGACAGCCCCTGGGACTAGCACAAGTGTTCTGGGACTGGATTGGCAGCCCCAGGGGTGGAATACATGGGACACAAAATTCCTCAGCTACACCAGCAGTTTTAGTTGTGGTTTTCCATGTTAAGGTGCCTAATTCTACTATTACTTGAACATTCAGAATACAGTTGATCATGTTCCATGTTCTGCTTCAAATTCCTTATTGGACATAAGAACATTAGAAAAGCTATGCTGGATCAGACCAAGGCCCATCAAGTCCAGCAGTCTGTTCACACAGTGGCCAACTGGGTGCCTCTAGGAAACCCACAAACAAGTGATGCAGCAGCATTCTCTTGCCTGTATTCCAATGCATCTAATATAATAGGCATGCTCATCTGATCCTGGAGAGAATAGGTATGCATCATGACCAGTATCCATTTTAACTAATAGCCATGAATACCCCTCTCCTCCAGGAACATGTCCACTCCCCTCTTAAAGCCTTCCAAGTTGGCAGCCATCGCCACATCCTGGGGCAGGGAGTTCCACAATTTAACTGTGCATTGTGTGAAGAAATACTTCCTTTTATCAGTTTTGAATCTCTCACCCTCCAGCTTCAGCAGATGACCCCACATCCTAGTATTATGAGAGAGGGAGAAAAGCTTCTCCCTGTCCACTCTCCCTGTACCATGGACAATTTTGTAGACCTCTATCCTGTCTCCCCCTTAACTGCCTTCTTTCCAAGCCAAACAGCCCTAAGCGTTTAACTTCTCCTCATAGGGCAGTTGCTCTAGTCCCCTGATCATTTCAGCTGCTCTTTTCTGCACTTTCTCAAGCTCTGCAATATCTTTTCTTAGGTGTGGTGACCAGAACTGTACACAGGATTCCAAGTGTGGTCTCACCATAGATTTGTACAAGGACAGTATGATATCAGCAGTGCATTAATATTTATCATGTTGCTGTAAAATTATATAAAATTATTACAATACTTTTATTTACTAGAGTGGATATTTCCTATATTTTCCTATTGCACATTATTTTTCTGAATATGGCATCCATGTACTCGTGTTCCTATTGCTGTATAGGTAGGACATATTGAGAAAACATGGCTCCAGGAGCATAAAAAATATTTTCATTTAAGCTCTTGGTTTGAGAAATATAGTGATTAGCTAAAACAACTAAAATATAGTGAAATGTTGTATGTAGTATAAAATAACAGTATTATTTTTAAATTTCTCAATTTGATTTTAGAACACAGCTCTCAAGCTTGTGGTCCCTGTTCCGGGGCGCCAATGATGTGCTCCCCCCATTCCCGTAGAGTCCAATGAGCAATGAGGGCAGGAGGTTGGTTTGATTGCAGCTTGCTTCATTGGCCAAGAAGTCATAACTGGGTGAGCCAGGATACAGACAAACAGCTCTGCAATCCGGTCACCCCGAGGCAGGGCAAATGCAAGAGGTTTTATAGGCGTTTGACATTCCAATACAACAATGAGAACATTTTCTTAACATCCGATTTTAGCTTGTCAATGCAACGTCATTAGTTGCTACAGCGCGTGCCCAAGCCTCGCTGCATTAATGAATGGAGCCTATCTTATTGAGCAGTTCAGCGTGTTCCCTTGCAGGGTGAAGCGAAAGTATCAAAAAGGAGGAATAGGTGGGAGGGAGGCTGTTGGAGCGTTTCCTTATGCGAGGGGAAAGTTTCTAGCCTTTGGAATGTGTGTGTGCGTACCTGCTTGGTGCTAAAGGAAAAGGAGGCTTCTGTGGTTTTGCTCGTAAGCAGCTGACACGTGTAGCTTGCGTGTATATCTGAATGTGAGTGCAGGTATGATTACTCAGGCACAACAATTTTAGCCAGTCCTCCTCTACGTCCACCTAAATTTTTGTATGGGTTCTGTCACTGAAGAAGCTCAATAAGTTTGGGTAATAAAACTTTTTTTTTATCATCTTGCTTTTTCATGATTACAGAATATTACATAACCCCTGTCCCCTTTTTGCCATCCCAATGTCCCGTTTTTGTCTCAAGGAAATATGGTCAGCCTATCTAATACCCATTTCACATGGCCTCAAAATGTCCCTGTAATTGGTCAAATTTCAAAATTTTATTGGGGGCTTGCAGTGCTCGAACCCCCAGCTGTAAGGGCTCACTGAGCTCACCAGAATCTATTCATAGCCTACATTTTTGGCAGCTGGATCCTCAAATCCTTCGTTGGTGCACGGCTTAATAGTTCTATAGCTCAGCCCTTAGGCTAGAGCCAATCAGAACCATAAAAAGACATCTGAATTCTCAATTCAGGCTGCATTCGTCTCGCTTGTGCATTTTAACACCAAAAGATCAGATTTTCACCTCTTTATCCCTCTGATGACCCCTCCCTATTATTATTATTATTATTATTATTAATTAGTTAAATTTGTAGCCCACCCTCATTCCTGGTCAAAGCCGGGCTCAGGGTGGGTGTCATGATCCTAGGCCTCAAGTGCAGCCTACAGGCCCTAGGGAGGCCTATATTAAAGTAGTTACCAGGCCTACAACTCCCAGGTACCCTCTGGGCCTTGTGATTGGTGGAAGAGGATTTGGAGGGAAGGCTAGGGCCAATCAGGGGTAAGGGAGTGCTGCCTGGGGAGAAGGAATAAAATGCCTTGCCTGAAAAGGGAGCAGGGCTGGGGACAGGCTGCTGCAGACGGAGGGATCCCTCATCCAGGAAGGGGTGAGTTAGCCTGAGGCCTAGTAAAGGTAGATGTGTTGGGGTTTTAATTTGTTTGATTGCCTGCCTTTACTGGTTTTGTCATCCTATTGTGGCTTGAGTTATCATTATTATTAGACCTTTTTAATAAACTGTTTATTACTCTGCCCTGGCTCCTCATGCCTCATTTGGTCACCTAGAAAGTATACCCTGTTGGGAGAAGAAGCAGGCAGGGTGCTCTGGGCCTTCTTGAGTTAGGCTCACACCAGAGTGGTGGCAGCTACTGAAGATCCCCATTCCTCTCTCTTACCTGACAGCAGGTAACAACAATCATAATAAAATCATATATATCTAAAATTCATAAGTAATCAATAAAATTCATAAAACCATTCAATACAATTAACAAGATGGTATTCATATAATTACAGGGCCATTGGAGGCCTGGCCAAGCAGCCAAATCCTCATATTAGAAGCCCCGAGGGAGAGGAGAGGGAGGCCAGTAACGATGACAACCTGTGGTTGTCCTCAATTGTAGGCCTGGTGGAATAGCTCTGTTTTACAGGCCGTGCAGAACTTCTGAAGGTCCCATAGGGCCCTGATGTTACTTGGAAGAACATTCCATCAGGCTGGGGCCAGGGCCTTGTTGGGTGTTGCCCTATTGTTGCTGGTTCCGAAGGGGCCCCCATAACAGTTCAAGCTTCGGGGCCCCAAAAATGTAGATCTGCTACTGGGGGGGGGTTATGAGGGTGAAATGAGGGAGGAAGAGCAACGCACGTCACTCTGAACTTCTTGGGAAAGGGTGGAATAAAAATTATGTGTTGGGGGGTGGGTATCACACCAAACTTTATATTTATTAGGCAATGCATAAACTGCATCTTATTTGAAAAAAATTCTAAATTCCTGTAAGTATTGCAGATTTTATATAATACTGAAATATAATGTGTAAAGCATGAAGTGGTTATCTGTGGCTTTAGCAACTATGAATACTTTTCAGATATAGGATATTTATTAATAATACAATTATTTTATATGTTCGTTCAAGCATGACTTAATCTGTTCTACCAGAATAAACTGTAACATCTCCTGAAACTGGAAGCTGCTCATTTAGGAAGGTAAAAACAGGCCTTGTTGGTCAACAGTCCTCCTAGCCCAAATAATAGAATGGACACCAAAATGGTAATGACAACGAATAATTGAACTACAATATGCAGAAAACCTAACCAGTACAAAATCTGGGTAGGCCATGCTGCTATATAGGCAGTTGCAAGATTGCTGTGCCGTTTCTGCTGTTACCTACATCCTTCTGACAGCTATTTTAAGTGGTCGTCATTATGCAATGTAGTCAGCTTGTGAGCTGTCAGCTGTTCTTTGACATCTGTTTCCTTAGCAATGTCTAACTTTTCATAATTACACTTTAGCCATTGGTGCCTATTCCCCAAATGTTTTAACCAGAGAGATCTAATATGTTCTCCAAACAGGGAACATCTGAAAACTAGGAGTGTGTTCCCCCAACTGGTTTGGGACAGTGAAAAATTGATATCCTTGGTATATCATTTGTTCTCAGACCTCAAATTGGGAACTCATATTGTTTGTACATTGTGGGAATAAGAACTACATATTGACAAGCAGGGGACCTGTAGCATCTCAGGGCCCCCACCCATTATTTCCTCTTTCCCTGTTCTCTAGCCTTGGCACATGCTTCAGTTTTTGTCTATCCCCCCCCCCCACCAATTCGTTTCTCTTGGTGCATGTTGCCAAACCAACTTGACAATTTTAATCCTTCATCTCCAGTTTGTGGTGTCTTTGTGGACCCACACAGTCTTTTGTGGGGTTGGCTAAATACTTCCCACCAAGCCACTACTGACCAGTCATCTCAAGTTCTGTTAAGGATTTTTTAAGGATGTCTGAGCTGAAAATTACAACCCATCCATCTTGTCTCTTGGACGGTTTTGGCCAAAATGGCATTTTGGATTCCCAGTACATCCTGTTTCCTGGCTCATCCATCACTCAAAAACTGACGATCTTTCCCTCTCTGGAGTGACTTGAGAATTCCTTGAATTACCCCTCATCTCACAAACAAGGTTGTGTGTTAGTTCAAGGCATATTTCCATCTGTTCCTTCAAAACAGTGACCAGATATTTTTCAAAATACATGATATGGTTTAGAGGGCTAATTAAAACCCACTCTACTGTAAGAGTAAACTGCTTAACTTTCTAAGTGTATTCATTATTTTAAATACATCCCTTTTGGCTGAATGCATCATGTGTTTGGGGGAAATGCTGATTTTCTATTTAATTAAAAAACATATTGGATAATTTACCCTTTCAGTATTTATTCCTTGTTTGCTTTCCTTTGTTCTAAGTAATTGACTACTTCTGGGTGAAAAGTATTGAGAAAGCAAATTGTTTGAGGGTGAGGCTTATATAGTTTACCCACAGAATACTGCCTTCAGTTCTAAATATTAATGTTTGGCACAATTCCTTGTACTTTGAGTACTAGAGTAACAACAAATTTAAGCATGCAGTGTGTGTTGTATGTCTTTTAAAATACCAAAGTATAATGGAATTTCCTGCTTATCAGTTTGTTCAGGGTATTTAAGAAGCTTGGTTTTGTCTATAACTCTCACACATTTTCATAGTAATGTAAAACTGTTGCTTTTTACTCCTTAGGTCCTTGAAGTGCTTTGAACTCCTGTTTTCTCACAATGACCGGCAGCATTCCTCCTGATGCAGTGGGTCGGAGAATCCTCTGTAATGGAGAATATGGAACAGTTCTCTATGTTGGCAATGTTCCTCCTACAGCAGGTACAAAAAGGCATTCTTTTTCATTGCATACCATTGGTGGCTAGAGGTGGAAGTGATAGCTTAAGCTTAAGCTGTGAACTTGAACCTCTCTTTCTAGCCGTCTCCCTTGTCAAGGTTTTGCTGTCAAAGGGTCAGTTCTCACTTTACATTTTGGACTTGGGTATGGATACTGACCGCAAAAGTGAGCTTCAAAGAGGCTGTCTGCATTCTGATGCACTTTTGAAAAGTAGCTCTGAATGTATGGCTTTTCTTCTTGGTAGAGATATATTTTCAGTGGTCCACATGAATAATCTCTAAAGCAGACAAAGCTATGCTGCATCTCATCAGTAGATAGTTAACTTCTTGGTGGGGGGAGATAGGTATCATCTTTGAGAATCTAGTATATGAATTAAGACAAGCAGTTGCTCCCACATCTTAGTAGAAGTACATTGAGAAGGAAAACTTAAAATAGTTGTTGAAGTCTGGCTTATTATGAGTGAGCTGATTAATTTCTGTTTTTGCAATTGTTCAGCCCTTGGTTTGCATAGGAAGCTATTGTGGTGGTCTTTGTTTCAAGCTGCTTTATTTTTTTTAATTATTATTATTTTGCCATCAAGTCACAGCTGATTTATGGAGACCCCCCTAGGGTTTTAAATGCAAGAGATGTTCTGAGGTGGTTTGCCTGCATCTGTGTCGCTGCCCTGGACTTCCTTGGTGGTTTCCCATCCAAATACTAACTAGGGTCAACCCTGCTTAGCTTCTGAGATCTGATGAAATCAGGCTAGCCTGCGCTGTCCAGCTCAGGGAAAACTGCTTATGCATTTTGTAAAATCCTATTTCCCTGCTAATTGTGGGATAACACTCCATCTCCGGACCTAGAAACTAGAGACTTAAATTTCACACCCTACAAACTTCTTTTGTTTTTTGTTTTTCCCTCTAGACTTTCATTTTTATAATTGAGGCCTTTGGGACCACATAGTGCTCAATGAGGGCAATGCTTGGACTCAGGGGTGCCACCCAGCATTCACTTGGCCTATAATGAGGGGATTATAGGCTTGAAGGAACCACACAGTAGGCTTGATGAAAACAACTAGGAAAGAGGTTTATTTCAGTGGTGTGTGTAGCTCGGGTGTTTCTTTGTCTTCCTTTTTTCTTAGTCTTCTCAGTATTACAGTAACAAAGTTACCTGAGAGCTAGAGCCTGAGAAAGTGTAACAGTTACAAAGCAAGTTTTTTTCTCTGACTGATTCAGATTTATCAGATGGATCAGAAAGGCTTCTGACTTTTTTGACAGGAGCAGCATCCAAACCCTATCTTCAAAATGTTTGAAGCCCCTAATGGACTCCCTGCCTAACCAGCTGATCTCCTTTCTTTCACCAATATCTAACAACCCTCAACGGTCAGATGGCCAGCAGTTAAACTACAAAACTACTCCTTTTTCTTTTTCTTTTCAGCATTCCTATCAATCATTTGAAATTGATTGGCCAAGGCTTCTGGAGGGCGGGATTTGAAACTGACCATCACAAATAGTGCTTTACATTTATATAAACAAACATTTGAGAACAGGATTACTGCTGAAATTGCTTTAGCTTTTAGTTATATGCTGTAGGACATCTTGTTATTTTTTTATTTCTGATGGGTTGTCATATCTTGAATTTGGATAAATATCCCTTCCTCAGTATGCTCGGGGCTCAGAGATTTCTGCCCATTAGGGCCTCTGAGTCAGCAGCTGCAAATAAACTGTTTTCTTGAAATATCGATCTCAGGTCTCTCTAGGTTCATGGGGGGAGAGAGACCTGAGATCGATATTTAAAGAAAACAGTTTATTTGCAGCTGCTGACTCAGAGGCCCTAATGGGCAGAAATCTCTGAGCCCCGATCATACTGAGGAAGGGATATTTATCCAAATTCAAGATATGACAGCCCATCAACATTCAGGGTAGCGTTGATAACACTCCAGACATAGAGGCGGCGCAGTACAGTTCAGTTCTATCCAGTTCTTGTTATGGTTTACTGTAACCCTCCGTGACTCTTGCCCCAGTTACTAGCTCACAGACACACAGGGAGATTCTGCCCAGCAACAAGCTATTTCCTGGCTGTCCTAATACATTTCAATACATTTGCAGAAAGGGAAAGAAATTATTACAAATTGCTAAATCAGTGGATCTTCCATAGTCAGGGGAAGTCTACCTGCTGTCACATTTCCAAGTAGAAAACATGGTCAGCGGTGTTTGTGTATGTGTTAAGTGCCGTCAAGTCGCTTCCGATTCATGGTGACCCTATGAATCAATGTCTTTCAAAATGTCAGCCTTGCTCAGATCTTGCAAATTGAGGGCTGTGGCTTCCTTTATTGAGTCCATCCATCTCTTGTTGGGTCTTCGTCTTTTCCTGCTGCCCTCAACTTTTCCTAGCATGACTGTCTTTTTCAGTGACTCTTGTCTTCTCATAATGTGACCAAAATACGATAGCTTCAGTTTAGTCAGCAGTAGGGATAAATAAATGTCATTGTAGATGGATTCTTTGTTTTCTTCAGTACCATTTTACATTCAGTCTTGGAATTACAACATATTGGTGCCCACTTGAAAGCACAAACTTGTTGGGTCTGAATCCCTTGGAGAGCAGCAGGTGCCTGATGAAGCAGAAATTGCAAGCGAAAGTAATCTGTATACTAATCTTCAACAGCCAATTCTAGTGCTGAATCTGCAGCTGTAGTGCTTACTCTGGGCTGAGATAGTTTACTCAGTGCTTGACAAATGTTCAAACCCGAGAGATCTGCAGTAGGGGGATTTTTCTTCCATGATGTGTGGGGAGGCACTAAAATGTGCATTTGCCAATGTCACATTTAATTTAGGAACCTGCCCAGCAACTTTGACCATTAAAAAAAAGTTGGAGCAAGAAAGGGTAAGGTAAATTTTGACCACTGAAGAAACAGAGAGGCTACTTTAACTCAACAAACTTCCTATTTAAGTTTGGATTCAGTTAAATTTATTCAGGGTTGCAGGGTAGGTTTTGGGGAGATTTAAATAAGGTCTGTTTGTTGTTAGTTTCTTTACATAATCCTGCTGAGACTGTTAAAGGATGAATAGGAATTGGTCACAAAGATCTAGAAACCCATCAAGCATGTACCTTTCAGGCAGCTTTCTATGTCCCCATACGTGCCCTTCCAATCACTGGAAAGTAGATGCAGAAGATCAACCAGATTTAAGAGCTGAGCATTCAGTTGTGTAATATGTGTGAGACTAAAATCAAGAGGCATGTGTGACTGAAGTAGTAGTGTTGGAGTTGTGTACATGTGAGACATGGGGTGTAGCTCCATGTGTGAAGTGCCAAGTATATATGATATTGCGGTGCACCACTGGATGGAAGGGTATAGGAACTGAAGAGTGAAAAACAGTGAGTACCTTTGGCTCTGAACACAGTGGACTGGGAGCTCAGTATCTGAGCTTTGGGTGGCCGTTGTAAAGACCTCTTTATAAAGGGAGTTTGGGATGCGTTGGGATTATTGGGAGAATTATAGATCAGGCTTAAGAGAAATATTAGTGTTTTAATGTGAAGAGGTAAATACCTGGGGTGGGGGGAATGGGGGAGGTCCCCCGGGTGGGAT
Organism: Euleptes europaea; assembly: GCF_029931775.1. Taxonomy (NCBI): domain Eukaryota; kingdom Metazoa; phylum Chordata; class Lepidosauria; order Squamata; family Sphaerodactylidae; genus Euleptes; species Euleptes europaea. Next base: position 26,354,091 of record NC_079318.1, read on the forward strand.
AAAAACAGGTTTGTTCTGAATTTTCCCAATAGCAAAAATTGGGAAATTTCTGAAAAAATTATTTTGGTGTGACTATCCTGCTTTTAAAGACATTTTTAAATTTAAGACACCATAAGCATTAGATAATCCTTCTCATGCCATACTGGAGACACATATAACATGTTTTCAAAGTTATATATGTTGTTAAAATGCAAATAACTTTGGTAACACTTTATTTACAACATTTGTGTGCCACCTTTCTACCTAATTCAAGGTCCCCAAGGCAGCAAACATTGCAAGAAAGCATTAAAAAGCACTTAAAATACAAATATATTAAAAGAGTTGATATGTTGAAATCAGTGCTTTCGGTAGTAAAACACTTAACTAGAAAGCTAAATATGTTGGTAGTCCTATTGTGACTATATGAGAGTGTTCCTGTCCGAATAGTACACTTGGTTTTTTTTAACCACAGAACATGTTGTCTAATTTCAACTTCTGTTTTTTTCTACCTTGCAAATGCCAAAAATTAAGATGTAGGTGCTAAAGTAGCCTAGGGGCCAGTAGCTTGGAGCAGTTTCCCAAGTATTGGATATAGTCATAATTTTGGAAATCTTGTGGAAAGCTAAGGCATTTATACTTCTAAATTCCATACATATGCCAAATAGTACAATTTCATATGCTAAGTTACATATTATTCATTTCATATTGTTCAAGCAGTAAAATAAATTTAGGTTTGATAGGGAAGTACTGCCTATATTTCAGTTTTTCTCCCAAATTTTATTTTGATTGTGAAAAATGTTTTCAGTCTTTAAATTTTACATCTCTGTACTTCATGGATAAAATGTGGGCAGGAAACGAGAAAGAAAGAGATGAAGGAGGTTCATGTTTTTCTAGATTTTTCTTCTGAAGTTTAAAGTCGAGAAGTTTGCCTCAGCTGAAGCAGAGCATGTACCCAAGCCAGAGCCACTATTTTCAGGAAGGGAGTGTGAAGAACTGAGTCAGACAGAGGTGATGAGAGATTATGTTTTAGACCGCTTGAGGAAATTAAAAACTAAGAAGTCTCTGAATCCTGATAGCGTACACCCAAGTGCTCTTAGAGGAACTCAGATGTAAGATTGTTGGTCCGCTAACCAGTATATGTAACTTGTCACTAAAAGCAGCCACTGTATTAAAAGACTGGAGAGTACCAAATGTTACACCAATTTTAAAAAAGGGGTTCAAAGGGGAACCAGGAAATTACAGGCCAGTTAGCCTGGTGTCAGTCCCAGGCAAATTAGTAGAAACTGTAATCAAAGATAGAATTATTAGGCACATAGTGGAAGAAAGCCTGCTGAGGGAAAATCAGCATGGCTTCTGCAAAGGGAAGTCCTGCCTCAGTTTGAGAGCATAAACATGTAGATAATGGTGACATGCTAGACAAGGGTGGGTCCTTCTGTGGATTAAAAATTGGTCAAACGATAGTAAGCAGAGAGTAGGAATAAATAGACAGTTCTTTCAGTGTAAGGGAATAACCAGTGGGGTCTCATAAGGATCAGTATTAAGGTAGTGTTGTTTAAGCTGCCCAGAAATTAATTGGAACTGGGGGTGAACGCTATAGTGGCCAAGTTTGCAGATGATACAATATTATTCAGGAGGGTGAAAACCAAGGCCAACTATGAATAGCTCCAGGAGGATCTGCACAAATTTGTTAATTGGCAACAATGTGGCAAATGAAGTTTAGTATTGATAAATGTAAGGGTATGCACATTGGAACAAAAAATCCCAACTTCAAGTATAGGCTGATGGGGTCTGAACTTGTTGAGACTGAGAGGGAAAGAGACCTTGGGGTTGTAGTAGATAGCTCAATGAAAGTGTCAGCCCAGTGTGTCATCGCATTGAAAAAGTCAAACTCTATGTTAGGGATTATTAGGAAAAAGATTGAAAACAGAACGACTGATATTATAATGCTCCTGAATAAATCTATGGTGCAGCCTCATTTGGAATACTTTGTGCAGTTCTGGTCACCATATTTCAACAGGACACCACAATGCTGGGAAAAGTACAAAAGAGGGCAACCAAGATGATTGAGGTGTTGGTGAACCTTCCCTATGAGGAAAGGCTGAAGAATCTGGGACTTCTCAGTTTAGAAAAGAGACAACTAAGGGGAAATATGATGGAGGTCTGTTAACCTATGTACAGGGTAGAGAGAGTTGACAGAAAACTTTTTCTCACTCTTCCCAAATACTAGAACTTGGGAGCATCCAATGACGTTGATGGGCAGTAGATTCAGGACAGACAAAAGGAAATACTTCTTAATGCGATGAGTGACTAAAATGTGGAATTCACTGCCAGTGAATGTAGTCGTGGCCACAGGCATAGACAGCTTTAAAAGGGGATTAGACAGATTCATGGAGGGATAGATCTATCTGCAGCTACTAGATACGGTGACTAAAGGAACCTCCACATTCAGAGGCAGTCAACCTCTGAATAGCAGTGCCAGGAGGCAACATCAGGGGAAGGCCTCAGGCTCTGTGCCCTGTTGTTGGACTTTCAGAGTAACTGTTTGGCCGCTGTGTAAGTCAGGATCCTGGACTAAATGGTCTGATCCAGCAGGGCACTACTTATATTCTTTTTATGCTTGAAGTATCAAAGTTCTGCAAACTCTGATTAGACAGTTTGAAGCTAGAAATTAATATTGAGTCACTGGCCTCAGATTGTCCACCGCTTATGATGCCAGGTCTTTTAGGCCACAATATACAAAGCACTTTTTGCTGATGTCAATGGCTTCTTCACTTATGCAAGTGATCTATGAATTGCTTCATTTAAACAACTAAAATAGTTTCTTCTTTAAATATTTGGTTATAGTTATTTTTTAAATACATTTCTCCATTTAGTGGTTAACTTGCAAACTGGGTATGTTTGAGAATTGTTCCTTTTGTTTATTCTAACTTTGGTCAGAAACTTTGATATCCTACAGCAGCATTTCAGTTGTTGTTTTTAAAAAACTTCCAACAATCATTCACAAAATAAGTTGGTATTTGTCTCACCAAACAAAAGTTTAAAAATCTCATTAAAACTCAAACAAATACTTGAACCACGCATGAAGATAACAACTCCAGATGCTGCAGGGTGCATGCCCAGCTCCTCTACATTGTGCAGTATTGAGAGTAACTCGGTGCGCTGGAGATGTGTTTGGAAGAACTACTTATATGATTTATGTTTAATACAGATGGTTATGAAGACTTCCCGCTTCATTCTTCTCAGCCATCCCCTTCATTGCATACATCAGTCAACACTACAATTGCATGGCTTGAAATTAATTGCAGGCTTTAGTTGAGGTTGGGGAGGGGCTGTGGCTCAGTTAGTAGAGTATCTGCTTGGCATGCAGGAGGTCCCAGGTTCAATCCCCGGCATCTCCAGTTAAAGGGACTAGGCAAGTAGGTGATATGAAAAACCTCTGCCTGAGACCCTGGAGAGCCGCTGCCAGTCTAAGTAGACAATACTGACTTTGATGGACCGATGGTCTGATTCAGTATAAGGCAGCTTCATGTGTTCAAGACATCTCATGAAAGTTGTAACTTTTCGTATAGTGTTCGTATAGAGTTCAAAATCTGTGAAACAGTAAACCTTTTACTCCGAATCTTGTATTCCTAAGTCAATTTTTATACTTCTAATAGGAATTTGGCTTGGCATAGAATGGGACAACCATCAAAGAGGAAAACATAATGGTACCCATGAAGGAGTACAGTATTTCAAATGCAGGTGAGTTAATATTGAAACATTTAGTATCATTTGAGCATATTAATGAAAGGAGTGGGCATAGGGAGAGAAAGATGAATGGTTTAGCACAATTTTTATTGGATTATGTCTTGTACTGCATGCAAAGTTTCTAAATTTAATTATGAACAAACTAAATTTTAATTTGCCTTTCTGCCCATTGTATTTAGGGCTTTTTTATAGCAAACTCAGAATTTCAGACATTTTATTGTTTAATATTGACATTGTTGCAGCCCTCCTCTGAAACTCTCTGAGGTTTTTGCTTGAGTACCCTAAACTGTAGTGTTGAGGATCAGTGATGTTTGTTTAAGCGTAATCACACATGTGTGTCCGATTCCTCCCCTGGAAAATATATTTGATGCTCTCACTTGAACATGAAGCATGCAGTTGATCTCAGTCATCATATTGTCACAGAAATAATAACTCTCCCAACAGAAAATATTATAAAATGCTGAAGTGCTTGAAGAAGAGAGGAAAGACTTCTAGCTGCAGCCTTTGACATAATGTCAAGGGCTTTGTCATTTTCATGATGTTCACAGTGCTGATTATTGGGTAGGTTTGGAAAACAAGGTTCCTTGATTCTTGCCGATAAACCACTTACCCTGTTAGGCGAATGGTTGATCCAAATGTTCACTTTCTCATTGTCCCTGAACAGTTCTGTGCTGTAACAATGCTGCGCATTTCTGGAAAAGAGAGCGGAGACTCCTCCCATCCTGTGGAATCTGATAGAATGACAGCTAACTTCCCCTTTGCCTCCTCCCCACCATGAAGGTGGCACATACTTGCTCCCATACTACTGAGAAACAACAGGATAAGACCCCTTGCTTCTTTGAAGTAGATCATCAGGTGCTTAGTTCAAATCCTGAAGAGGAAGACCACGCTGCTGATGTATATTGGAATTATGGCTCCTGGATGGGGAAAGCTGGGTTGTTTTTTTACTGTTTGTTGTTGTTTTGTAGCAAGTCATCGCAAGTAATTTCTGGAGAAGGGAAACATTCATTTTCTAAATAAATAAGTACTTGCCCTCTATAGTCTCACCAACCCATTCTGTTTTCTCTTGAAAGTCCACTCCATTTTACAGTTTTTGTGGTCGTCCATTTGTTCTGATTTCCTGAAACGTATTATGTGGTCACAATATTAGTTATTTTTAACTAGGGCAGATGTTTAGAAAGTCTCTTGCTTTTAAAATGGTTTAGAAGGGAAACTAAATTGCGAATATTGCCCAGTTTGATTAAGTATCTTGTAAAAAGTATTACTTGTACATTAGTAGTAAGATGCTCGCTCATTGGTAAGATGCTCGCTCATTGGTAGGAGTGTGTATAGAAACATTGGCTCTGTTCCCATGTTACAGTGCGTGCACATACAATCTGTGTACAGGGTACACTTGATTGTTCTCTATACATGCATGCATTTAAAGCTGAATGTGTGGTTTAAACCTGGCCACATTTATTGATCCCTAGTTTCATTTGTAAAATGAACAGTCATTGGTTTTTTCTTACATATACACATGTATGTGCAGGCGGTATATGTGTACACATGTGAATAGAGCTAGTATTTCAGCAGCCTCTGTGGGGGACAGTATCATGAAATGACCTCAGTTCTATAGTTACTCCCAGGTATTGAGCGAGTATCCAGTAGGATGTTGTTTTCATTTGATCTTTCTCACATGTATCGTGAAAGCCTCCTATTTCTGTTGCTCTCCTCTGCGTGAGTGCCATTGCCTACAGTTGGTGAGCGCTTTGCCTAAAAAGTGTTACTTTTGGAGTGTACCTCAGCTTCTGAATGGGAATACCAGTTGAATCCATTACTGCTGTAGTATTTGCTAATGGCCCCAGTAGCTACAAGTGAGCCCATCAGTGATCAGGCAGCCTTCATAGAATGTACAGGGGCTGTATACCAGTTGGAGCTAGGAGGTGTAATTATGAAAATAAGTGTGTATAGAGGGAGAGGGTTTGATCTACTGTCTGATGAGGTCGTAAAATATACGCACTTGTCATCTTGTGGCTTTTCACGCAGCAATTTTTGGGGGAGAGGGTCACCTGAAGAGCTTTCTCCACATGCAAGTTCACAGGTTTCCTGAATGCAACCTGTCGCCTTTCCCTGCTTCCCAGCTTTGCAATGGTATCTCTCCTGCTTGGTCCAGAGAATATTTCAAGAAGAGGAGACAGTCTTGCAGATAAGAAAAAACACGCTGCTTTGCTTTAAAGAAAACAATCCTGGGTTGTGCCAGATTATTTTAGGCGTTATTTTTCTAATTCATCCTTCACTGGCCAAATGCCATTATGCCTACACATTACGCATCAAACCTCCTAGTAATGAATTCTGACTGAAAGCCTAGAGATTTCATTATCTGAAGATGAGCTCATAAAACCATACTTTCAGAGTGCAAAGCAAGAAGGGGAAAATATGGCTCAAGAGATCATCTTCAGCTCCTTTTGTAGTAATGAAAGTAATATCACAGCTAGATTGAAGGAGAATTTTGTTCTATCTTAGTGTAAAGAAAAAAATAATGTATATATACTGGAGCACCAGTTGAAACGCTTCATTTCGGTATCCGAGGTTGGACTTTCAGGAATATACACTGAGACAGATCACTGGTCTCTCTAGCCCAGTGTTGAGCTATCATCCTTGCTGTGACACAAGTTTATAACTTAAAGTTTCAAAGTAGGGATAGCCATAGTGTTTCTTTTCTTTTTTTTTAATCTGTTGCTGTTTCAATTTTTTTTTAAAGACCAAAAGAAAATGTGGGAGGGAATATGAGGAAGGCTAATGAGGATCAGCTTGGAAGCTTGCTTTTGTCCGTAGTTTTTCTAGACACATTCCTTGGAGAGCTCTCATATTCCAATCTCTCTATATTCAATTGGGGAGGGGCCATGGCTCAGTGGTAGAGCATCTGCTTGGCATGCAGAAGGTCCCAGGTTCAATCCCCAGCATCTCCAGTTAAAGGGACTAGGCAAGTAGGTGATGTGAAAGACCTCTACCTGAGACCCTGGAAAGCCACTGCCGGTCTGAGTAGACAATACTGCTGGACCCAGGGTCTGATTCTGTATAAGGCAGCTTCATGTGTTCATGTGTTCAATCGATAATGTTCCTTGGTGTGGCTAACCTCTCATGAGATGATGGCAATCAGTCTAACCAAAAGATTAATGTGTAGGAAGGGCGCTCTCATTAAAAAAAACATGGCTGTTAAAGGAAACACAGAATGCTGTGGTAGCATCACATTTCTGAAGTGGGGTGATGAGCTGTGCGGGGTCTTTGCGCAGTATTGCAGGACAGGTAACCAGAGATATTCCCATCTAAGCCCACTAGAATGAGTGTACTGGAGTAACACTGCATAGGGTTGCATCGGGTGTTTGTGAGGGTTGCTGAAAACAGATCTATTGTGGCAGGCGTTAGAGGTACTATTGGTTATTACTTGTCCTAAGAGGAAGACAAAGGTGTGGTGGTCTCAGGTCAATAGGTACTCAAAGGGAAGGGGTAGGAAGGTTTACTGGACATCTAACCTAAGGAGCAGGGCACTGAGAAAATGCCCTGGCCTACCACTTAAGAGGCTTTCTTTTCAAAAAGAACACGGAATTAAGGCCTTTGTAAAATTGCTTTAAAACTGGAAACATTTTGCAAGTTCTTTTTGTTTGTTTTGAAATCTTTCAGGCACCCTACGGGGGGATCCTTCATCCGCCCAAATAAGGCAAATTTTGGTGTAGATTTTCTTTTTGCTGTAAAGAAGCAGTATGGATTGGATGATGATGAACAAGGTACTGAAAATGAGACTAAAGCATTGTTGGTAATAGGAAGGAAGACAGTGGAATGTGTTGGATTTGACTCTATTAAAGAGAAGCAAAAGTAAGTATATATGTTTGTAGTGCATTGATATTTGAGTTTACATCAGTGTATGTGTGACTGTGGAGCTGACCTCTGTATTTTACTATATAGGAATACACTTTATTTAAACACTTTTTTTGTAAAAAAAAAACAAAAAACCAGTAGCTTCTTACAATAAAATTTAAATGACAACATACAGTCAAATCAAAATTACAACCATTAAAGCCAGATGACATATTAGTGAGCAAGACCAAACTACTGCATCAGCAAAAAAAAAAAAAAAAAACACCTCAAAATCCAGTGTTGATTTGAGCCCCAGCTGACTCAAACCACAACCCTGCTGAAACAAGATAATCTTCACTAGTCTTTTGAAAGCTAAAAATGTATAATCCCAGCGTTGCTCCCTGTTGCAGGCAGTTCCCAGGGCCTTAGTGTGGCCTTCAATAAGGTCCTATTGTACTTAGCCACCTTCCAAAGCTCCGGAGGTGGTGGAACATGGAGCAGGACCTTTTCTGATTATCAAAGTAGCCAATCTCCAAGTGGGTCCTGGAGTTCTCCCAGAATTACAACTGTTCTTCAGACTACAGTACTATTTGTTTCACTATTAAAAAATTGTATACTTTTAGTCCTGCAAAAGCCCTTTTAAGTAAGGGCCTCCCAAAGTATGGATGATTATATTGATTAGTTTTCAGTGCTTTCACATTTTTGTCTCCTTTTCGCTATTACTTTCCTTATCATGATGAGATCCCTCTTTCTGCAGGCAGTTGAATACACTGAATGACATCTCAGTAGATGGATGTGCAGTGAGTCTTGCTGGTCCAGAAGAGGAAATCAGAAAAACATGCCCTAGTATCTTTTTGTAAAAAGATTGCTAGTGTACTTCACACTTACAAGTAGGTTTTTGCTTAGAGTTCTGCTATAAGAATGAAGCATATTTTTACAGTGTTGATTGCAAGCATTGCTTGAAGCTGTTTCATCAGTTGGACATAACTTCGCCTTGTGTTATGTAGTCAGCCCCTTTCTGCATAGAGACAGCTGCCTTAATAATCCCAGGTTTAGCAGCTGTAAAATATCTGCATCTCAGTTCTAGTTAGAAAAATAACAAGGCTTGGGAATGCATTGAAAGATGCTTCCAAATGATATAGAATGCCACCGTTTGGAAGTGGATTTCAGCAGCCTCCGTGGGGGACAGTATCATGTAATGACCTTAGTCAGTTCTACAGTTACTCCCAGTCATTGAGCAAAGTATCCAGTAGGATGGTGTGCTTCTGCAGAAGTGAGTCAAAAGGCCAGGAAAGTTGCTCTTTGTCTGGTGCTCAGAATTTTAACAAAATCCTCAGTCTGTCCTTACTGCTTTGGTCAGAAAGGGTTTGGGACAGAGTGCCGAAATTTAGAAAATTTAAATTCCACCACTCTACTGCAAGCAGTATCCCAAGTGGCACACAGCATCACTTTTTTAGTTTGACTTGCAGCAGAGGTTCAAAAAACTAAACTGAATAAATCAGGTTAGATGACATCTCAGAGAGCAGGTAGAAAATTATGGGGTAGAAACAGGTTGCCAATCTCCAAGTGGGTCCTGGAGTTCTCCCAGAATTACAACTGATCTTCAGACTACAGAGATCCATTCCCCTGGAGGAAATGGCAACTTCAGAGGGTAAACTGTATGGCATCACATTCCCAGTGAGATTCTCTCCCCAGGACCCACCCCCAAATCCACAGGAGTTTCATAACCCTAGGCAGAAAGCACACTAGAATGGTGGAAGCTCTATCTGGGAATGATAGAATGAGTGCACAGAATCTAATCTTTGGACTAGCCTTTACTAACAAGGACTTTGGAGAAAGATCCACGCTTTAAGTTATATCACTTTTCAGGGTGTGGAGAATTGTACGTATGTTTTAATGCTGCTTATTAAAGTTGCAAAATATAAATTTCTAGTCATTCTTTGAGATAAATGTTTCTAGATTCTTGTATTTTCTCTCAATACACACACCCAGACATCAGAGTAATAAATCTATCAAAAAATCTCTTGTCATCATGGATTGAAGTGATAGCTATTGCACGCCAAGCTGAAAATCTAGAAACTGCAAATCTCAGGTATGTGTGACTGTTTCGTAGTATATGTCTTTCCTTTTGCTGCCTCCTCCTGCATGGTGCTAAAAAAAAATATTAAGGTTTTAAAGGAAGTGAGAACTTTTGAAACAACAGGAGTCTGAGCATCTCTTTAATGGGGATGGAGGAGGAGGCTGGGCTGTGGCCCGAAAAGTGGTATTTCCATGCTCTCTGGAAACTCTTGTGCTCTTCCTTTTCTGTCTCAGCTGGAGATACATCCTCCGTTAGCTCTTGGATCATGTGGCCTTTTATTTTTAAAATAGGCTGCACAATGGGTAGCTCCCAAATCTCAACATGCACTAGCCGTATGTGCTGGGCTCACCAGTGTTCAGTGAAGTCTTGGATTTCAGACATGAAGGTTCAGCTTTTAACAGTAGAAGTCAGGTGGTCTACACTGGCTTTACTAGGCCAAAAGCTGAACAAACCTGTCTCAGATGATACGCATTTTAAAAAAGACTTTGAAAAGGGTCCAGTTTTCCAATAACAAAAATCTTGAAGGTTGGAGGGGAAAGTACATGCTGATTTCCCCCGTGTTCAGATTTGAGGTTTGAACACATGGGTGAAAATCACAAAACTAAATGGTTTCAGCTAAGATCACAAAACTAAGATCACTGGTGTGACTGATTGGTTTGCCTTATTACTTTGTGAATGTGCAAATTGTGGGTTTGATCCAAAGTTGTATCAGTGTAGCGGTTTGAGACCACTGAAATGAACCTGTTCTAGTCACTGAAAATTCTGAACTCCTTTTTTTCTATTCTTATCACAGTCAAAACAAAATGAAATTTCCAGCTACTTCACCACCTGCTTCAGGAGCATTTTGTAAACTGAGAGTTCTAGCCCTTAATCAAACAGGTGTAACGTGGGCTGAGGTAATGCACTTTCAAATTCATTAAAAGGGTTTGGTTTTACTGAAACAAAACATTAAAAGATGTATAGAAGACCACACATCCTTGCAAAATAAAGTGTGATGTGATTTATAAGTAACAGTTGCCTACTTCTGTAACACTGTTGTTCCGTGGGCATTTACTTGCATGTAAGTCCTTTCAGAGGCATTGGGTTTTCCTTAGCAACAAATATGTTCAAGGTTGAGCTACATGTTCAACTAAATCACAGAAAAATGTGAAAGCAGATGCACTTGAAATAGTTCAAGGTAGTTAAGAACATAAGAAAAACCATGCTGTATCAGACCAAGGCCCATCAAGTCCAGCGGTTTGTTCACACAGTGGCCAACCAGGTGCCTCTAGGAAGCCCCCAAACAAGACGACTGCAGCAGCACCATCCTGCCTGTGTTCCACAGCACCTAGGATAATAGGCATGCTCCTCTGATCCTGGAGAGAATAGGTTTGCATCATGACTAGTATCCATTTTAACTAGTAGCCATGAATACTCCTCTCCTCCATGAACATGTCCACTCCCGTCTTAAAGACTTCCAAGTTGGCAGCCATCACCATATCCTGGGGCAGGGAGTTCCACAATTTAACTATGTGTTGTTGTTAAACTTCTTTCCATCTGAGGAAAACTCTCTGAAGAATGAGTCCTCTGCATCTGCAACAAATGTTTTAAAATGCTTTCTTTTAATTCAGCAGCTATAAGCTTTAATGTTTTTATATAAAGTGCAAAAAATGTGGATTTCTGAATATATATTAAGCTCTGAAAGAAGTAATAAAACTGGTTCAGGAGTCAACCTATTGGAGGGGATTCTTCCTCTCCACTGAGAAAAGTAAGGACCCCTCCTCCAACTTAAATTCCTTTTCCTCCAGTGGAAAATCTGCTTAAGTCAGGAGGAAGTCTCTTTGGAGAAAAGTTGGATCCACACCATTGCTCAGCATGTACTAGGCTGTCAGCACAGAGGAAGTCCTGATCTTGCCCCCATGGATTATCTGGATTCAGCATAAGTCTTAACCTCCAACCAACTACAAGGAAATAGTTTTATACCAAAGTGCTTGGTAAAATGAGCTCTGCTGTGATTACTGAATCTCCTGACATCATATGGGCCTACAAGACGGAGCTATTCCGCCAGGCTTAGGGTTGAGACCAGCAACAGTTCTCCCTTGAAAATACTGGGTCTCCCTCTTTCTCCCCTCCCCCGCTTCTGAGCCCTTTCCCCATTCTGGGAGGAGGTTAGATCCAACCATCGAGCTGCAGACAGCTATTTCTGTGATTTTAGTGCCATGGGGGGAAGTATTATTCCCCCTGTTTATTGAACTGATTGGGTTGTTTTTAAATGTATTTAAATTATATTTTAATGTTTTATTGGTTTTATTATTCTGGATTTTGTAAGCCACCCTGAGCCTGGCCTTTGGGCTGGGGAGGGCAGGGTAAAAAGTAATAAATAATAGCAACAACAATAATAGTAATAACAACAACAACTCCTTACCCCTTTTTATGGGGACATCATTTTCTTGCTGAAGGTTAAACACAATATTGGCTAGACTACAGTGCTGGGGCAGCGGTAGCCCAGGAGCAAGTGATTTGCTATAAAACTACAGCAAGACCTTTGGCCCTGAGGTAAAGCTACCCTAATCCATGGGGTGGCAATATCCAAGGTAGCTCTGAGTATTCATGAAGTAAGTAAACCTGCTGCTGTTTTGTTGGGTGTGCCTGTCCAAGATACACGAAGTACAGATGTACTAAATGATGTTTTCCCATTAGGTTCTTTTATGTGCTACAGGGTGGCCGGCTCTTGAAGAACTTCACCTGGCATCCAATGAAATCTCAGTTTTACAAAGGTAGGAAGGGGGACTGTAAAAGCTACAGTTAGTCTTTTTAGATTGTATTTAATAAATATCTTAAACAGCAGTATCAAGCATCACTTGAGTATAATTACTTTATATAGAATGCAAATATTTTTCCATCGTTCATAATGATTAGTGTAAACATTAGTTTTACAGGTGCAGTCCTTATTTGTGTGTGTGTGTTTGTAAATAAAGCAGCCTGCAAATAAGAAAGCTACTCCACTTTTTTAGAATATTGCCGCAGCTGCTTAATTCTTCCACAGGACTTCCCCCTCCACACACACACATACACTAATAACACTTATGTTTGATCAAAGATGATGCACAAGTTTTATTGTTTTAGTTCAGGGCAGGCACAGGCGTTGGGCGCAGAGAGTACCAGCTTCAGGTGAAAGAATCTTGGGTAGATGGCGACAGGAGGAACTTCTGGAGAGCCTCTACTGTATGACTGAAGGTAAGCTGTAGCAGCCCTTTAATGGCTGGCTCTGCTTCCAACAGCAGCAATTGTGTGGCAGCCATTTTGTGACTGTGGCCACCATGCTGTGTCAGAATTTCAAAAGTACCTGCAGGTTCCATAAGGTTGGGGACCTGTGCAATCCCTACACACACACACACAAGTAAATAGTCACTTCTGGGTGTTTAGCAAACTATTGTCTGCCCCTACATCTGGACCAGCAAACAATGCTGTGCTTGAACAGCAAACCAGGATTCCAAACCCTGTTTTTTCCCCAGTCCTGATTTGCAAGTGTACCCCAAACCATAGTTTGCAGCTTGGCTGTAATGGCAATTTATAATCTGCTGAAAATCCAGAAATGACCAGTAAGTCCAGGGTCCCCATCCTTATGGAGCCTGCAGGCACTTTTGAAATTCTGACACAGCGTGGTGGGCACAGTCACAAAATGGCTGCCACACAATTGTTGCTGCTGGAGGCGGAGCCAACCATTAAAGGGCTGCTACAGCTTACCTTCAGTCATACAGTGAAGATCCTTGTTCTGTGATGGTACCAAAACAATGTTTGCAGGGCAAAAGCCCTGCCCACTTTATAGAACAATTGGCGGGTGCCATGGCACCCATGGGCACCACATAGGGCACCCCTGCTGTAAGCTCTTAACACATGAGGAGGACTAGCATTACATCTCATCTTTGCCGCAGCTCAGTGGTAGAGCATCTGCTTGGCATGCAGAAGGTCTCAGGTTCAATCCCCGGCATCTCCAGTTAAAGGAGCTAGGCAGGTAGGTGATGTGAAAAACCCCTGCCTGAGACCCTGGAGAGCCTCTGCTGATCTGAGTAGACAATACTGACTTTGACGGACCAAGGGATTCAGTATAAGGCAGCTTCATGTGTTCATATGGCAGTTTTGTATGTTCCTGTCCCCTAGTATCTTTGGAGAAGTACTTCTTGGGGGCAAGTGAGTGTGTTACATTTCATTATTTCACCAAACACAAATTGATGAAGATGGTCCTGGGCACATTGTGATCTGTATTCCCTGCTCTTTGTTACGTTAGACTAAATTACCTACATTACGAGATCCAAATAATACAGGATATAGAAACAGCCATATCAGAAAAGAACCTTGAACCTGGCCTAGGCCAGGAAAGGATGGGATATAAATCTAATTAAAAATAAAATAAATTGCAGGAAATAGCTTGTTTGAAATTCTCGTGTAGTACAGTGTGGCCAAGAGTCAAGAAGACACAAACTAACCTGCTTATAGTCTTCACATTTTATGGTCAATTACGCATGGCTGTTTTTGCATTTGTTTGTCTCTGCCCTATCTCATGCCTTCGAACACATGGGTCAGGGGACAGGAACAAACAAATGAAGGTGCAGTAGCAGCCCCCCCGAAACGCTCCTCTTTCTCCCCCTCTCCCCCCACTCCCGCACCCTTTTCCGCCTCTCCCCTGCACCAGTTGGCGTTGCAGCCCACCTCGCAGCCTGCTGCCCGGAGCCTCACTGTCTGAGAGTTGAAGCAGCGAGGTGGTGCCAACGCCACGCACTTCCAGCCGCCGCTTCGCCGCTTCAACTCTGTGGGGCTGCAGGCTGTGAGGTGGGCTGAAATGCCTGCTGGTGCTGGGGAGAGGTGGAGGAGGGCGCAGGAATGGGGGGAGAGAGAGGCATGGGTGGGGGGGGGGAAGGAGCTGCCGTTGCTGTTCTCGGGGCTGGGCAGTCTCCTGGTGGGGAGTCGACCCGAAAACGCACCAGTGAACTCCCAGTTTCATGCACTCCCCATTAAAAATCTCAATAAGCCAGGACCTGGATAACCCAGAAATGTAGCGATAGGAGATGGGTTGAGCGCGCACATGGGAGAAGGACATGCATTTCAACTTCACGGATTCGCTACATTCCTGGGAGAATAGAGAGACAAAACAGGCATGCGTAATCGACCTATTATAAAGGACTTCATTTTCAGTTAAAACCATATTAAATGAAATCCCTTTTATTCTTCTCAGACCCATTGATGTTCTGCAAACCTTGAAATGGTTAGTCCTTTCAGACAACCAGTTAACTGATGGAAACCAACTTCACCTAATAGCAGATCTCCCCAGGTAGTAACCCAGCACTATTGTAACTTGAAATTGCATTCATTTTTTGCATTCTTTTTTTGCCGGTTCACTAATTAATAGACATTGAATTTGTTTAAGTACAATATTGTTAGGAATATTGAAACTTATATAAGCCCGAAGATGTAGGCGTTTTCGAGATTATGCATAGTTTGTCCTATAAGAATTATCTTTGTGTGGAAAATGTGTGCAAAATGTGTAGGTTGGGGTCTGCAACCTGTGGCTTAGTACAGAACCAAATATTTATTTTTAAAAATATTTCTCTGCTGCCTTTCCCTGCAGTTAGGGTCCCCAAAGCAACAAACATTAAAGCATTTCAACATTAAAACATTTAAGATATTAAAATAGCATTTAAAATGTTTAAATATTTTATATATACCTCAACTCATTAAAAACATAAACACACATAATACGTCCAGGGAGGAGGGACAATAAGTTATTGGGAGTATGCCAGACAAAACAAATCTTCCCCTGCTGGCAAATGACAACAGCGGAGGGAGATTGAAACTCTCTCCTTAAGTTTAAGCTTGGTGCCATGACTGAGAATACCCTTTCTTGGGTTGCCACCTGTCTAGCCTCAGCTGCACCTGAGTTAGGGCCTCCAAAGATGACCTATATGGGAGAAGGAAGTCCATATAGGGCTTTGAAGATCAATGCCAGCACCTTGAATTGAGCCCAGAAGCAAATTTGGAGCCAGTGTAGATGGAAGAAGACTAGAGTGATATGGTCCCTACGATCCACTTCAGTCAGTATTCATGCCACAGCATTCTCTACCAACTGTGGTTTCCGGATAGTTTTCAAGGGCAGCCCAACACACAGCACATTGCAGTAATCTAATATAGATCTTACCAGGACATGCACCACAGTGGGAAGATCTTTTTTTGACCAGGAAGGGCTGCAGCTGGCCCTACTGTCACGTGTTCATCCAACAGGAGCACCCTCAACCTATGAACCTGCTCCTTTAGGGGCAGTGTAACTCCATCCAGAATAGGAGATATCCCAAATCCAGGATCAAACCTTCCCCCCACTAGTAGTACCTCCTTGTTTCAGTTTGTTAGACCTTATCCATCCTAAAACTTCCTCCAGGCACCTCTTCACGGTTGCCACAGCCTCCTTGGGATCCGCTGGAAGCACAAGATAGAGCTGAGTGTCGTCCACATATTGGTGGCAGCTTAGCCCAGATGTCCAGATTGTGAGGACCCCGCCCCCTCCAGCTGAGACCCCTTAGATAGTAGGGCGCCCCTCTTATTTTGCACAGGCTGCAAAAGGGGGTGCCTATTAAAACAACTAAGTGCCAAGAGGATCTGAAGCTTGGGGTACTCTCATAAGGCACCTGGGTTGAGCCATAATATTGGAAATTCCCAGGAATGAAAAGGAAGAGTGTTTCTGCAAGGAAAGAAGAACAGGTGCGATCTCCCCCAGTTCAGTGGTGTAACCATTCTCAATAACAAAAGACTTTTCAACCCTGGAGACATCACCCAAGATCCTGACGTACCCCAGAGGTGTCCACCCAGCTCAAGGACGTTGCTGTTTCATTAACAAACTCCTGGTTCCTCTTCCTCCTCCTTTTAACTCAATCAAGAAGGGCACTCAATTCATAAACTTGCCCTCCACTCTGTTTCAGGACATATGTCGCCCAGACTTTTGTGTCCATGCAGATCTAGCTCTCTTCAACGTAATTAAAGTATGTCAGTCATGTTGCCTCACCCAGGCTCTTTGTGCCCAAGCAGGTTTGGTTCACAGTAGCCTAATCAAGGTATTTCCCCAACCCAAAAAATCTTTGACAGCAGTTAACTTTAAACCAGCCAGTGAGCTTTAAACATTTTACCCTGACACAACCCAAAGTCGGAATGGTCAAACCTCCACCTACCCTGGGGTCATTCTGTCCATAAATGAAGGACCCCCTGACCCAGCAAATGGCTCCTCAGATCTCCAGTCAGGATTTCTGCCGGTCAGAACTCTAGTTTCCTGCTGAGGAACCCCTGCTGCACTCTGGAGGCTTTTCCTCCTTCATTTGCCAGCTCCTTGCTCTGTTTCTTGGACCTCAGCTGCGTCTGCCCCTGGACCTCTCCAGACGTCAAGCCCGGCATTTAAGGTCATATGCCCCTTCCCTAAAACTTCCCAATTTCCTGCCTTCTACCTTTTATAAGTGTGCCCTCTTGTTGGTGTGTGCGCGCATGCAACAATCAGTGTTCAGGCTGCAGAAGCTTTATGGATTATTAATCAACATGCATGATAAACTGTATATTTTAAGTTATGCAAATGTGCTTTCTTATGCTGGTTCTTTGTTGATCTCTTGCTCTGAATTTTGACAGAGTTGGGCTCTTAATGATAAAAGGTTGACCCCTGGTCTAGGTCATCATCTGAATGTGTCTTTTTGCCTCAGGTACATACGTTGGGAAACCTCATTGTTCATAAAATAGCACACTCGCATTATTCATGTCTTATTCCTGCCTTTCTCCAAGGAACATAAGGCAGTAAAAATTACCACCCTTAATCCCACACACAACCCTGTGAGGTAGGTTAGCCCGGGAACGGTAAGGCTGCTCTCATATACACTGTACACCTCTTATGCCAATCAAAATGAATTTGCATCTGTGTCTTGAATGTAAGAGGGGAGAGAACTTGCAGCAGGAAAATTCCTGATACCCCTTTTCTAATAATGCATTTGTGCTCTTCAGTTTTCTTAAATGATCTGAACTTTCCTTGGCTTCCTCATTCAAAGCATATTGAAGAATAGTTCCTTCAAACAGCCCAATTACTGAAAATATTATATTGTATTTTTCTGTTGTACAGTTTTACTTTCCAGAAATGTATTCACAACATTATAATGTTTATTCTTTAATGACGCTGCTGGTTATAGCATATGAAGTGTACATTATTAGTTCATATTTTAACAGCCATATTCTACTTATAAATTTCAGCTTAGAACGACTAATACTTTCAAACAATGGGATTTCCTCCATAAGCTTTCCTGATGTAGGATTTGGTATGTAAATTGAGCACTGTTATATTTTTCTGTATTTTCTTCTTCCCTACGATCTCATCAGTTTCTTCTTTATTGCAGGTAGGAAGACTGCAATGTTTCCTTCTTTAACACATCTTGTAGTAAATGGCAATAGAATAGCAGAAGTGAGTAAAATTTCACAGTTCTCAAATTCATTTCTTGTTTACCGTATATACCCATGTATAAGCCGACCCGCGTATAAGCCGAGGTGCCTAATTTCTCCCCCAAAATGGGGAAAAATTAGGCACCCGCGTATAAGCTGAGGGTCGGCTTATAACCCCTCCCCCCCCAGCAGGCTTACCTGACAGGGCTCTCCAGCGGTGAGGGTCCGGCGGCGGCGCAGCCTGGGGGGGCCTGGGCAGCCTTCCTGCGGCTGCAGGAGGCTGCCCCAGGCCGCTCCCGGCGGGAGGAAGCGGCGACGAGGCCCAGGGGGACCCGGAGAAGCCTTCCTGCGGCTGCAGGAGGCTTCCCATGGCCCCTCCCGGCGGGGGAAAATGGCGGCGCGGCCCGGAGGGACCCAGGGCAGCCTTCCTGCGGCTGCAGGAAGGCTGCCCAAGGCCCTTCCCGGCCGGGAAAAATGGCGGCGGGGGCCTGGGGGACCCAGGGCAGCCTTCCTGCGGCTGCAGGAGGCTGCCCCAGGCCGCTCCCGGTGGCAGGAAGCGGCACGGGCCCGGCGGCGACGGCAGTAAGTTTCCCCCCTCCCTCCCCCCTCCTCCCTCCCTCCGTATTGACCCGCGTATAAGCCGAGGCCGGCTTTTTCAGCCCATTTTTGGGGCTGAAAAACTCGGCTTATACGCGAGTATATACGGTATGCTAAGAATTTGCTTAGTGTTTTTTTTGAGTGTGTAGTCCTGGTGTATTTAGACCAATCTGTCAGGGCAGCAAAGGGTGGTCATTCCCCAAACCAGGCTTGGATCTAGTTGAAATGGATCCAGATAGTCCCATTTTCCAAGGTTCCCCAGAGGTGAACAGCCAGGTGAATCGGCTAGGTTGTCTCAGGTAAAATAAATGCCATTTATGACTAAAAATTTCCTTATCGCCGAATGTGTCCTCTGTATAACCTGATCCAGTTCTGTTTATAGTATCTATAATTTAACATCAGTGACCAAAGACATGAGGGAAAGGACATTCTGGTCTTTGCCACTGGCCAGAGACCTTGGGTCCTTAGGAGGTTGCACCCTCTCTCCCCCTCCCAGGGAAGATCCACTTGGCCCCAACTAGCTATGTCTGTTTGTTTGGATATTTATACCCTGTTTTTGCCCCCCAATGAGGACCCAAAGTGGCTTATAACATCACTCTCTCATCCTCCATTTTATCCTTACAACAGCAATCCTATGAGATAGTAAAGCTGAGAGATGGTGACTGGGAGTAAAAATATCAGGGGACTCTATTTGATTTCTCTGCCATTTTTTCTCCCCAAAGGGACCCAGAACAACTTACAGAAGGGGCAGCCTGCTAGGACGTTTGATCATTGCATGCTGTTGGTTTGGGTTACTGTTTCCAAAACCTGAGAAGCTTCATGCTTTAATCCACATTGCCTGGAGTCGAGAAATAGAAAGAATTCAAATGTCTCCAGAATATATGGCATTCCATAGGTTTTGCATGCATGTGTGAGACCAGGCAAGATTTGACTACTTAGCTTTAATCATAGAGTTGGAAGGGACCACCAGGATCACCTATTCCAACCCCCTGCACAATGCAGGAAATTCACAACTGCCCTCCCCACACACACCCAGAAGATGACCAAGATGCGTTCCCTCTCATCATCTGCTTAAGGTCATAGAACCAGCGTTGCTGACAGATGGCAATCTAGCCTCTGCTTAAAAACTTCCAGGGAAAGAGAGCTTACCACCTCCCAAGGAAGCCTGTTCCACTGAGGAACCCCTCTAACTGTTAGAAAATTCTTCCTAATGTCTAGACGGAAACTCTTTTGATTTAATTTCAACCCTTTGTTTCTGGTCCGACTTTCTCGGGCAACAGAAAACAACTTGGCACCCTCTATGTGACAGCCCTTCAAGTACTTGAAAATGGTTATCATATCCCCTCTCAGGCTTCTCCTCTTCAGGCTAAACATACCCAGCTCCTTCAACCTTTCCTCATATGATTTGGTCTCCAGACCCCTCCCCATCTTTGTTGCCCTCCTCTGGAAACGTTCCAGCTTGTCTACATCTTTCTTAAATTGTGGTGCCCAAAACTGAACACAGTACTCTAGGTGAGGTCTAACCAGAGCAGAGTAAAGCGATACCAGCATTTGCCTTTTTAGCTGCCACATCACACTGTTGACTCATGTGTAATAGAAGGTTTGATTACCATGTCAAAGTATTAAGTAGATTGTTAAATGAATAAAAAATATTACATCTAATTCAGTGTGATAAACTGTAGGCACACTGGTAGGCATTGAGCTGGACTTGTATTCATATGCCATAGAGGGAAATGTTTCTTTTAGCTTAGATGCTGGCTGTTCATCTTTGTCATTTTCCTTTTGTTCTTTCAGTGGTCAGTTATCAATGAACTTGATAAACTACAAAGTCTTCAGTCGCTTCACTGCCGGAATAACCCTTTAATGGATACAGACAAAAACACAGAGACTGTGAAACAACTTATTACTGCCAAAATAGGCCAGTTAAAGTTTTTGAATAAGTCTCAGGTATGTCACTTTGTTTTCCAGTTAACAGCGCTAGGAATGCACAAGGGGCAGTATTTATGAGCATGTCAGACCCAAACACCTGGTGAGCAGTTTTGAGACTTCTGTGGCTTAAATCATTTTTATAAACAACCAAAAGTGTGAGTGAGTTAAAGAGCAAACATTAAAAATAAGATTCTGGCTTTGCGCACAAAAAAATGAGCATTTGCATTGATGAGTTACTTTTGTAGGATGAATTTGCTATATTTGCTTTGCTACTGACATATCTTTTGGCTCAAAATGTTATTTCAGTACTGAAGTTGCATGCCGCCTTCATACAACTGAAAAAAAAATGGAACTCCCTCCTCAGGGATATTTATCTGTCCCCTTCTATCGCTGTTTTCCACCAGCAAGTAAAGACATTCTTTGTTTTGTCTGGCATTCCTTCAATGATACCTCCTTTTGCATTATGTTTCAATTGCTGTGCTTGAGTGTTAAAGATGTACAATTGGGGGCCTGCAAGGACTTGTGGGGAGCATTCCATTTCCCCCTCTCCCATTATTTCCTCTTTCCCTTCCCCAAGAACTTCTGTTCTAGTGCTTCTATTGTTTTGGGGACTTTTAACCTCCCAGTGTTGTTTTTCTACAAACCTGGGTTGTTTTCACATTTGTAGAAACATCTGTCATGCCTGTTCATGGCTCCAGTCTCTGGATTTAAGTATCCAGAAATTTGGCTATGTTGAGAATTTGATTTTAGCTTTGGTTTTAACTAGATGTATTTTATAATTGTTTTTAATTGTTAACCACCTTAGTGGCCTTGATGGGGATGAAAGGCAGGATTTAAAGCTAGTTTGTTTTATTTTATGGATTGGATATGTATGTACTAAAATGCCTTTAAAATGCCACACAGTTTTGTGGTTTTCAGTAGTAGTCTGACCATACTTTTCCTTTGTATATTTCAGACTCTTGTAACTCTACATTTCACTATTATGCCATTACGTCTTAGACGTAATAGCATCAGTCAGTTCTGGCAATGAAATTGTTCTTTGTCAGCAGTTGTTATAACCAGTCCTGGCCACTTTTTTCCTGTTGTACTTAAAATGTTGTAACTTATTTTAAGATAATGGTGCTAAACCATGACAGATAGTTACACTGTCATGTTTCTTTGAGAAGCCAGGCTGTGCAATCAGCATTAGGGTCCAAAGATTATGTGAGCTGTGCCCAAGGGCTTGAACATGTACAGTGGAATCTTTGTCCTTGAGCAGCAGACTCCCACCCCTTTGGAAGTTTCCTCAGACTTGGAAGCAGCTGGCCAGATGCTATGAGAGGCTACAGTTTGGGGAGACGCATTTGGATGTGCTAAACTAGAAGCATGGTTCTCTGGACCACAGCACGTGACACCCTGCACCATCTTTGCAGCAGTGTTACACTGAAGTTTCAGTCAGGCTACTGCTAATGTTTAGAAGAAGGAGTTGGTTTTTATATGCCAACTTTCTCTACCACCCAAGGGAGAATCAAACCGGCTTACAATCACCTTCCCCTCCCCGCAACAGACACCCTGTGAGGTAGGTGGGGCTGAGAGAGTGTGGCTAGCCCAAGGTCACCCAGCTGGCTTCATGTGTTAGGAGTGGGGAAACAAATCCAGTTCACCAGATTAGCCCCCGCCGCTCATGTGGGGGAGTGGGGAATCAAACCCGGTTCTCCAGATCAGAGTCCACCACCTCATACCACCACTCTTAACCGCTACACCATGCTGGTTTAGGATTGTGGAATGGAATAACATAGGGTGTTCTGGCATCTGGAAAGTTAAATCTGGAAGTATTTTGAAGAGGAAGCCAGGCTGAGAAAGGTGTGGAAGGAGACGGGATCTGTATGCCTGTGGTTAGAGCTAGGAGGAGGTCTGTCCCTAAACTTAAGAAGCCAGGACTGTGAATTAAATGTGCTGTCAGACTTTAAGTACGGATTGAACTGTTTGGGAGTTTCTGGTTGTCAGTTGTACCCTGGCTTGCTGGGCTCTTCTATTAAGTAACCGGGAACAGTTCGATCCATCATTACAAAAGATTTCAAATTGGCAGAAGTGTATTACCTCAAAAAGTGGCGTTAGGATGAAAAGCATTTCTGCTTTTATATAACTGGTTCAACTATTCTGATAATGCAGTACAGAAGTAATATATGTTTTGTCCTTGTTTCACTGTAGATCTTTCCTGAAGAAAGGAAGGGAGCAGAACTTGACTACAGGAAAAAGTTTGGAATCGATTGGCTAAAGGCTGGTGGTCATCAGGACCCAAACAAAAACAGACCAAGTGAGGAATTTCTTGCTGCCCACCCCAGGTTCCAGTTACTCTGTGATAGTAAGTATAGTGATGATAGAAGTTCAAGGGGGGAGTTCGTTTGATGCAATGACTGTTTCATTAATGCACAAGCTTTTGTGGGCTAGAGTCCCTGTTCATCTCCTCACAAAGGCTTCTGCTGCCACAAGACTCTTTGTGCTTGCCAATGGAAAGAAAACTTTTCTTTAACATTTTATCTGGAGGTTTCCTGCTACCTGCATGTCTGAGCAGTGTGTTTCTTTTAGACTTTTGAGGCCCCTTTCTTATACTTGCCTTGCAGTTAGTTTCTGTGTGCGTGTAAAGTGCCTTCAAGTCGCAGCCGACTTATGGCGACCCCTTTTGGGGTTTTCATGGCAAGAGACTAACAGAGGTGGTTTGCCAGTGCCTTCCTCTGCACAGCAACCCTGGTTGTCCTTGGTGGGCTCCCTTCCAAATACTAACCAGGGCTGACCCTGCTTAGCTTCTGAGATCTGACAAGATCAGGCTAGCCTGGGCCATCCAGGTCAGGACAGTTAGTTTCTAGGGATGTGAAATTTGGAAATATTCAGAGGCGTTGAATAATGCTGTATTTGAAATCTGTAGTTCTGGATATTTGGAATAATTCCTAATATTCAGAGTTCTGTTGACTGCTATAAGCAGGCTAGGGTGCTTGCAAGAGGAGGAAAGTGAAACCTACTCCTCAGAAAGCTTGGCTTGGCTTCTTGAGAAAGGGGACTGAAACGTTTCACAGGGTTGTGGGGATAGAGAGCTGTGTCTTGACTGGTGTTGCCATTGTCTTGCCAAGGGAGAGGGGGATTGGGATGTCTGTCTGCGCTTATGAAATCCTGAAGCAAGCACTGACACCAGAAGGTACTTTCACATTGGTCCTTTTCAGCTGCAAGTCAGGCATAGCCGCTTACATAATTCCCCTGCAGTCCCCTGACCATTTGCTCTGCATGATGAAACAGTCCTCTCTGTGTCACTTACTAAGCACCACGTTAGATTCAATTTCTACCCTTTAGTGTGTATTAGAAATTAAATAATTAACAGCACTGTAGATTAATGGGGACTTTTTAAAATTAAGTTTAGGCCTCTTTCAGGGTATATCAGACATAAGGATAAGGTTTGTTAGCTAGATGTAGATAATAGATTTTGTTATGTGTGTGAGATTTTTATTTATTTTGTGGCCTGTGTTCTGCTGTAGCAGAATCAGATAACTGTTTTGAGGGGGGAAGAGTACCAGCAGAATAAAATGTGGATATGGTAGAGGAAATTGACACATGGGGAAGGCTGCAGGAATACTGCTGGCTTCCCTTGGGTGCTCTTTGAGAAAGAGAGAACGGCACCCTCAAGTCCACCTGCTTCAGTCCGCTGCCCCTTCCAGCTGCCCGTTCCCTTCTTCCAGTCGCTACTCCAGGACTGTGCCCGGTGCTGTTGAGGTAGTTCCAACCTGTCCGCCTCTGTCTGTCTGCTGCTCCAGTCTACCTGCCAGCGCCGCCCAAAGTATTTGGCCACTCCCCAGCATTGGCCCTATTTTGCTGCACCGTTCTGTGCCCAGTGCAGCCCTGGTAGCATTTGCACTGTGCAGCATTCATGGGCGGGTTGCAGTCATTTCATAATGCCTGGCACTGCTGCCTAACAATAGCAGCTGTTGCTGTGTGCACTTGCCACATCTTCTCAACTCTTTGAAGCTGGCATAGGCACTGGGAAAGGGTCAGAGTGCTAATGGAAGCCTTGTGAAAAGTGGCATGCCTTTTTGTGTTTTTCTTTAAGTGGGAAATGGCCCGCCTGGGGTAATTTGGGTGAGCCAAGGGGGAGGGGAGGCACTGCATGCCGTTTTGAGAGTGAGAGAATGGGGGGAAGCATTGGTGTGCCCTTTTGAGAGAGAGTGGGGAGCGTTGGCGCACCCATTTAAGAGAGAGAGTGTGGCAGGCCATTTTGAGAGAAAGAGAAGTATCGGGACCCATTGAGAGAGAAATGGGGGGAGGGGAGGGGGGGAGCCTCAGGGTGCCATTGAGGGGGAGGGAGGGCTCAGGGTGCCCACCCATCTCTGTACGTTTTTGCAGGTCTCCACTTGTATTTATCTAATGTTCCTGTAACCTGCAAGTCACCTTCCTGATTCCCTATCGTTCTATACAGCAGACACTGGAAAATGGATGCTGCAAATGTGCTGTATCTGTTGTTTCCCTGTGACACAAAACTCATTTTTCCCCATTTTAGTTTTGCATCCATTTATGGGTATTGTGCCTGCACCAACTAGAATTCTTGGGGAAGCTTAAAGTTCTACAAGAGGCAAATCCCCTTCCTTTTAGCGAACTCACACCTTGGATTGTTACCGTGTTTTGTGTAAAACTAATCTATCTTTTGCTGATTTTTTTTGTGTAAAACTAATCTATTTTTTGCTGATTTTTTCCTTAAGAGTATGGTGCCCCTGAAGACGGAGAGCTGAAAAAAGAACAGCCCTTTTCCCTGAAACAACAACTGCTGTGTAAGACATGACATTGTACTAGCTGTTTAAGTACATGTGAATTTTATAGACTAATGAAATACTATATAAGGAGCGGACTTCAGGGCAGGTTAAATCTCTTTCATGGTCTGCATCAGACCATACAATAGGTGGTTCATTTTGTTGCTGTATGTCTTCTGCAGACCTCAGGATCTGCAAGGGTTGGGAGATTCATATTCTTGTAATTCTGTATGAAAAGTGATACAGCCATTAGGAGTC
Organism: Euleptes europaea; assembly: GCF_029931775.1. Classification (NCBI taxonomy): domain Eukaryota; kingdom Metazoa; phylum Chordata; class Lepidosauria; order Squamata; family Sphaerodactylidae; genus Euleptes; species Euleptes europaea. The sequence goes on from NC_079318.1 coordinate 26,379,717, forward strand.
TATGTTGCATCTATAACTCAGTAAACCTGAAGGGCTGTAGATTCAGGACGGACAAAAGGAAGTACTTTACACAGTGAGTGATTAAAATGTGGAATTCGGTGCCAGAGGATGTAGGGATGACCACAGGCATAGATCATTTTATAAGGGAGCTCCAGAGGAACTGGTTGGCCAATATAAGACAGGATGCTGGGCTGGATGGACCACTGGTTTGATCCAGCAGGGCTCTTCTTATGTTCTTAATCATCTTTCTCAAAACAAGAAAAATTTTTGAACTGTTGAGTTGACTGTGCTAACTTGGGCAAGCAAGTTGGCAGACAGTCTCTTCTGTTTGGTAACGTACTTCACATCGTGACTCCTGCTTTCTGCCTTAAGGCAGAGGGGTATGACTTGGTTGTGTCGGCAACATGTGCATCACTGTTCTTCAAGTAGTTTTCAGGGCTGCTAATACTCAGAACGCATACCATGTAAACCAGGTTTGTGTCGAAACACCCCTGTAAAGAACTGAGAGGGGAAATTGTTAAATGTGAAAAATTTAGGTAAATCAAACGTTACTTTTTTTCTTCAGCTTTGACTATTAAGTGTCCTGACAAACCTGACCAGAAGCCCATAGACAAGAAACTACCAGGTAAGCATGGGAATCTGTATTGTAGTTCCAAGATTGTAAAGATATTTTGTGATCTAAGGATTCACTGAATCTCCTTCACATGAGTAGTAGCAAAGGTGAAGCTGTAGAGGCCAGACAGCCTTCATCTAATAAAACAGTTCTTGTTGCCTTGTGCTTGTTGAAAATCACTCTTTCTGGAGTCTGAGCAGCCAGCCTTGTGTGCTAAAATTCTGATGTTTTCCTGTCTGTTCGAAGGCATTGTAATTATCCTGTGCCTTCAGATTGTAATGCAAGAAGCATCTCTGAAAGATTGTTGGTTTGAACCACAGAACTAGAACATACTTTTCAGACATTAAAATCCTATTGCAGAAGCACTTCAAATAGACTGTTTCTGCATTACCTGGGATGTGCCTAGCAGTCAGCCAAAGGTGTTATACTAAAGTAGCATATGCTTCACAGTGCTTAAACTAAAGCTAAGGCCCTTTACTAGTAAGGTACAATCAATGGTTGTGTGTGTGTGTAAAGTGCCATCAAGTCGCAGCTGACTTATGGCAACCCCTTTTGGGGTTTTCATGGCAAGAGACTAACAGAGGTGGTTTGCCAGTGCCTTCCTCTGCATAGCAACCCTGCTATTCCTTGGTGGTCCCCCATCCAAATACTAACTAGGGCTGACCCTGCTTAGCTTCTGAGATCTGACGAGATCGGGCTGTACCACGCTGCCTTCCCTCCTACAATCAACGATTAGGTGCTTGCATATATGTATAAAACATGTTTTCCATATTTCTAAGTATATGTGGTGAACCTACCCCATATAGGTGCACACATGATGGGATCACTTCCATCTACTTTCAGTCACAGGCAGAAGATGACTGCATGATGAAAACAAAACATATAAACATGATTTGCATAGCAATCATCAGCCCCATGGTGAAGATTTTTTTTAAAAAGGTAAAAGTCCCCTGTGCAAGCACCAGGTCATTCCTGACCCATGGGCTGACGTCACATCCCGACGTTTACTAGGCAGACTTTGTTTACGGGGTGGTTTGCCAGTGCCTTCCCCAGTCATCTTCCCTTTACCCCCCAGCAAGCTGGGTACTCATTTTACCGACCTCAGAAGGATGGAAGGCTGAGTCAACCTTGAGCCGGCTACCTGAAACCAACTTCCGCCGGGATCGAACTCAGGCCGTGAGCAGAGCTTGGACTGCAGTACTGCAGCTTACTACTTTGCGCCACGGGGCTCCTATGGTGATGATTAGTCTATGAAATATACATTTAAGCTCTTGTAAAACACCTAATTTTTATTGTAGTTGTTAAGCCTTGTTCTGGGCTGTATCACTTCAAGCTGAGGCTCACATGATAGATAGTATTCTCCTCCATACGAGTAGATTCCTTCTGCAAAAATGTTAGCTAGTTAGAAACCTTCTCACTGAAATGCTAGTTCTGTGAAAATTGGGCCTCTGCCAAATGATGTTGGCAAGGTGGTATGAAGTGTCTGTGAATGTAATTTTGCTGTTAATGCACTGGTTTTAAAATAGACTAATATTTGTAAGATGCTTACAACATTTTGCTAGTAAGGCCTTTTAAGTGTTTATAGTTTAATCTTGTGAGGAAAGATGCCAGCATGAAGACAAAACATTAGCGTACCCTGTGTTAATGCAACAATACATGTACCTTTCAATAAGGCAGACGTTTGAATACGGTATTTTAAAAAGTATTTATTCTAAAATAAAAATCACATTTATCACAAGTTGCATAAAATGATACAGCTTTTCCAAAAAGTTTATAGAAAAATATTTACTTAAGTACATTTTGTGACCATAGAGGAATAACTCACTATTGGCTGTGCCATCAGATAAAGCTTTAAAAGAAATGGGGGAAATTAGCCAAAACAGCCAATATTTTGCATTGTTAGAATCTGATTTTGTTTAAAGTAATTTGTTCATTCAAGTCTTACTATAAAAATACCTTCCTGTTCATATGTATTGGTTCAGAATACATTAAGTGCATTAAGCTATGGCAAATCTGTTGGGAACTAATTAGCATCCACAACTTGGTGATCAAGACGTGAAGTCCCAGAATGACACATTTTCGGTAGAGGGAAGGGCCTTTACTCCTACTGTCAAAGTACAAAAGAGCAAATGCCACAAATCAAATCCTGAAGGTCACTTAGGTCAGTATGTATATATGAACTGGAAATCCTCCAATTTGGCTTATAAAGGCTTAAAATTTTGTCAAGGTAGTTAACAATGTCAAACTGAGATGATGCTAGTCGTTGCTTCCTCAGAGTTGCAAATCTACTGTCACTGTTGTCTGCTAGAACTTAAGTTGCCGCGGTGTAAATGCATCAAATGGATAATTTTAATTAATTGTTTTCCTGTACAGATTCTATGACTATTCAGAGGGTCAAAGGGTTGCTGTATCGTCTACTGAGAATTCCAGGTTCGGAACTGAAACTATCCTATGAAAGTTCTAAAGTAAGCTTAAGTTCAGTAATGCAACAATACATGAAATCAGACTTAATTCAGAATAATACAACTTGTCACACTGCTAAAATTCAACACTGAACTCTAACACACTATTGAATGAAATTTCTTTCGAATGGAGAGCAGTCATACTATAATTCTGGGACCCGTTCAGCTCTGAGTAGAGGTGGCTTGGCCCCAAATACTTAATCTTTTATAAAGGTATGCCGGATTGAAACACATGAACCTAATGACACTTTTCTTATCCTAGATGAAGGGCAAGGAATTTGAACTGGACAACGACCTCAAGCCCTTGCAGTTTTACTCTATTGAAAATGAAGACTGCATTTTAGTACGCTGGTAGCAGTTTTTGAAGAGTAGTTTTTGAAGAGTAACCACAGGCCGCTTGCAAAACCTCTACAATTAAATGTGCATATGTTGAGTTTTAACTGTATATATTTGGAAGAACCTTGATTCTTTTTTTAAAACGATGGAAAGCAGCTTGCTAAATAAACTACTGGTTCCTCTACTTTGTGGTGTTGAATGTCTTTTGAGAATACTTCCATACTATATTGTTGGAAATAGGAAATGCTTTAAGCAGTCTATAGTGAAAAACAAGTAATCCACGTCTGTGCTCTTTTCCTAATTAACATATTAGAGTCTATCAGTAGGAATGTGATGTACTGGTGTTTTTTAAGTCTATTGTCTTGTGTTAAAGGACAAGCTTTGCTCCTTACTTCAGTAAAAGGGAGGTACAGTGTTCAACCCACAGAAAATTAGACGAGGTATTCTCATTCCCCATCCATATTTGTTACAAGCATGGAATGCCTGCTGAGTGTAAGAATATTCATGGATTGCTCCTATGCCCAGCATTGGATGGGAATGTTTAGTTCCTTAGCTCCATTATGGTACTTCGAGACAGGAAGAGGCAGAATCACTGCAGGATACAAACCTTCCCTCACTGCCAACTACATGAAGGGGTCTATAGCTGGAAGTTCAGAGACCCTGCCTCTTTCCTGTCCCCTAACTCTAACCCACAGGATTAAAAACATCTCTCGGTATCGCTTTAACAAGCCACCCCTTTGAGTAATCTTTCATCTCTGCTCTATAAAGAAGCACCTGGGCATGGAACTTCAGGCCTAATCACAAGGTTCTTACACTACTAGAACACCCGTGTTCCTGAATTTAGCTTCAAGTTCTTTTTAGCTTCCTTGTTCTTTTTACACCCTACTTTGTAAGAGTTCGAGTTGATCTACATTTGTACCCACTATTGCCAATTGATTTCTCAATAAAGGAAATTGCTTTAGTTATGCATTTGGCTTTAAGTCTACTGTAGCAGCAGTTCTCAAACACTAGCAATCTGAGAGCACCCCTTCCCCCCAATTCATCAGCACACACCAGACAATTCCTTTTCGAAACATGTGCCGTAAGCCACTTACAATCCTTAGCAAAATACAGTGAGCCCCTCACCGGCTGCACTTTAAAAGCAAGGTTAAGAAAAAAATCTTTTTTGTCTAGCTGTGGTCTACAAGGTCAGCTCTTAGAGGGCAGCTGATTCTCTATGGCCACAACTCAAAAAGCCCCGACCCAAGTTCTAATCAATCTAACCCATGGGTTGGAAGAGACTTAGAGACACCAAGTAACTTCTTTACTGGCTAATTTCTAGATACTGACTGACTGAGCAGGGGTGGGGTGGGGAACTTGGAAACGCTTTCAAGAGTTGTTCGTAGAAACAGAGAAGCATCACGTACAATCTGTACACCCAGTAATCAATTCAAAACCACCATTGACTTATCTAGGGATGCAAAATGACATTTCTATCTTTCTAATGAAATCCTTAGTAACAGAATATAAAATGAAATCCATTTTAATTTTATTTCAGCATTAATTGATGATGACTGCAATGAGGTTTTTTTTCCTCCTTGGCACACAGTCATCCAATTACATTTCATAAGGATGAACTGTTAGTTCCCAGCATATTTTCTAGTTGGTGCTTCAAGACAAAGTAGAAGCCAGGAGACTCTGTCAGTTCCCTCCCTTCAAAACAGGGGAAGCCTTTATGTCCTTCCCACAAATCCCTAGAAAACAGACAGAACTCTATTTTCACACTAGCTGGATGGCCTGAGAAATGCTCATCCTTTTTCCTTACAATGGACTTGTAGCTCCCCAGGGGGTTTCTGGGCCCCAGTTTGAGAAACACTGTACTGTAATTGACAATAGAGAAATACCCCTTTAAAAAAAACTAAAGGGATGCGCAAACGTTGCAATAAGGGCCAGTTTACATGAGAAATTAACTATCTGAAGGATAAATATGAGTAGTTTGCCACTTGCAATGAATGCACACATCTCAACACCAATAACCATATGGAGGAATAACTGATACTGACAGACACTTCTGCGTTCATCACAAGTGTCAATCTACAAGTGTATGGAGATTTCTCTGTGAGAAGCGGCCTTATGAGATTTCCCCTATCGCATAACTGAAAACTTCTGTACTGTTAGACACTGTTCAGATGAAGCTGTTGCTGTTTTGTCAAGTCTTCAACTGTCTTCACATTTACAGGGATCTCCACAAAGTTCTTTTATTCTCCATAGATCTGTAAGTTCCTGGGGAGAATACTGAGGAGATGATAGCATACCACTCTCACATGTCTTCTCACATAACCACAAATTGTCCTGTTTAAGAGAGAGTAATTTCAGTGTTTCCTTAATAGGAAAGAGAATGTCTGCCCCAAAGATAAACCTTAGCAAGTATCTTTTTGTCAAGTCACTGTTACTAATACCAATACCCTGAGGACACTGACTTGTTTCTGTTTGTTCTCTTTACCAGACAGTATAATTTCCATTCCATGTATAGTTGATAGCATCAGAAATAAATTCTTGGGATTTTAGGGGCCAGGAAAAACTAGTTTAGAACAGAATACTGCAAACTTTGAGAAAAGGGGAAACAGCAGCAAGTGATAGATGTATGTTTTAGGGGCTGGTGGGTCTCTCTACTAATTACTATAATCCTTACCTATAAAATTAATAAATATGGAACTAATTTAGAGTACATGTAATGTTAAGTACTGGTTTAAGATATGTAGTGAGTTATGAAAAAAATCTACTTAATATCATGAAAGCCAAAGAAAATGTAATGGCTTGTTTAAGAAATGATTATGCAGTTTAAAAATGTCAGATTGTCACATTAATTTCTTATGGTTTGGATAAAATATTAAGAGCTCTTTAATGTAAAGAACAAATTAGCCAGTAGGCCATACATCAGTCACCACCTGACCAGAGAAAACCTTTTGGCCAAGATCTTTTGTGATTACTAATTGCATCAGTTGCCCTCAAACCACTGAGATTATTGAGGAGCAGTGTCTAATGTGACAATGAATTACTCAGGGCAATTTAACAGGAAAAAATAAGATAAACCATCACAGTCAAGCACAGTAAAATAAAAAGTAGCACAAAAACCAAAAAAATAACTAAAAGCACCATATCGTTCATGAGGGAAGTCATAACTAAATGTTAAATAAGTTCCCCTTGCTGAGAGCACCCTCTTTAATAAATAGGTCTTAACCTCATTTGAGAACTGGACAAGAGAAGGGTGAGAGCAAATTTCTTTAGGGAAAGTATTCCCTATGGGAGATGCCACCATTGATTCTGATCAGAAAACATGGATTGGATTCGTTAGAATTAGGAGATTTTATAACAGTAACCCCACTGGCTTCTAGGAAACGTACTTCTGTAAGTGAATCCTAGGAACATAACTATCATCTTAGAAAGACATGGCGTCACTCCTGAATGATAGGGCAAAGAGGGTGGGAAATTAGAAGGCAATATTAACTGAGCTATTCTACTTTTGAAACAAAGATACCCTGTCCATTGTTTTGGGAGATAAATCTCTGTTTTTAGTGCAGGAATGAAGTGTATTCTCTGTTTTAATACAGGAGGAAAAAACCAAATCTGTAACTGGTTTAGACTAATGATGTCTAGTGTCTTATAAGATAGCAACAATCCAATTATAGGTGAACTCCACAACAAAATTAAGCAAATGACTCAGCGACACAATTAGCTAAGTTTTCATCATATATTTATAGAAGAAAGAATTAACCCCCCACTCAGTTGGGTAAGTAGTTTGCATTGATTAATCACACTTTCTCAATTTGTTTATGCTGGGAGTTTTTCAGTTTATCTATGCATATTTTATTTCACAGTCACATTTTGCAGAGTTCTACAATTACTAAAACACATTTGTTTATTAATCTCTGAACAAGCAAGGCCTGTCAAAAATCTCTAGAAGAATAGGAGGCTATTTTCCTGCTAAAATTGATGTCGGCTGTTTCTAGCACATTTTCCCCCTTTCACAAGTGCTTCACAAATTTTCAGTAACGCTAAACAACCACCTTATAAACTGGACCCATAATTATAAGGAGCTGAGGCTTGAAGATAGCGACTAACCTTAGGCCCTGTAAACTGAATTTTCCAGCACATAATCTTAACCTCTATGCTTGTTATGGTCTCTAGGAATCATGTGTCACTTTGAAAAATGCTTTTGAAACCTGTTTATGGCAACGAAGGGAATGTCACTGGGCAGTTTTTTCAGTAAAGCTTGCTCCTGATCAGTAGAGATAAGGCAGCTTGGCTTGCTTCAAACTCTTCAGAGAGTAGATACTTCAAAATGAGATGTTTTCAGATATTTGCCATCTTTTGGAGCAGTGGACTTTTGATCTGGAGAACCGAGTTTGATTCCCCACTCCTCCACATGAGAGGCGGATGCTAATCTAGTGAATCGGGTTGGTTTCCCCACTCTTATACATGAAGCCAGCTAGGTGACCTTGGGCCAGTCACAGCTCTCTTAGAACTCTCTCAGCCCTGCCTACCTCACAGGGTCTCTGTTCTGGAGAGGGGAAAGGAAGGTGATTGTAAGCTGGTTTGATTCTCCCTTAAGTGGTAGAGAAAGTCGGCATATAAAAACCAACTCTTCTTCTAGGGTTAAGTGGTCTTTATTTTTCTGAACAAAAATGTAATAAATATACCGTCTCCTCTTCCTCTAATACCATCAATTTTCTTAGCGTAAACAAGTATTTTTGTCAAAACAAGTCTACTTCAAAGATAAACTTTTAACCAGGCACAAACTTTAATTGATAGCTCAAGCAAATTATTCCAGGAGCCAGAAGCTAGCTAGTCTCCTATAAGGGGCTGATGCACTAGCAGAGTAGAATTTAAAAAATAAAGTTCCCATTTTCATAGCACACACTTGGTCTGAATCTTCAGTTTCAAAAATAGCTTGCCACAAAGCATGGGGGACTGCTGTTTCAGGAAAGGCCAAAGCTCCACATGAGCTTATGAGACTAGTTTCACGGTTCTTTGGATACTAGACTTAAATATTAAAATAGCCTTCCTTCTAACAGTGTAGTAAATTGCAAGTTTTCCCATACTTCCCTGAAGAGCTCTGGAAAGGATATGTATTGCTATTTTGGCATCGCATACACTTGTTTAAATGTAATTATTCAATCTGTGCAGGGATATATCAATCATAAAAATTATTTAGTTAGTTGATATCCCTACTAAAAACATACCTGATATCGTTTCGGCCCAATTGCTGCCATCCAAATACCCATACTCACATCTTCCCCCTATGTGTTACAAAAAAAATGTTTAGAACATCTCAAGGCTGAAAACCAAAACTAAAATTTGCTGCCTAATGCAGATGCTTTGACTAATTTTTGTGCACTCTTATTTACAGCGTTTCTGTAAAGTCTAGCTGCCCTAACATCTGTATTTTAGGGAATGGAACGGGTATCATTCTGTTTAGACATCATGTGATGGCTTATTTTAGCTGTGGTTTGCGAAACCAGGATTTGGCGATCCTGCCTTGCTGTGACAAGTCCTGCTTTCAGAGTCTTCTCACTCTTCTGCTCCTCTTGTAAACAACGAGGCTTCTATCCCAGCCTGCTCAAAAGAAAGTTTTCCCAGGTACCCAACTGACTTTCTACGCGCATCAGTTATGGCATAACTATAGATCTTTACCCCGCTCCAGGTTGAGTGGACATTAGTCCTCTCTCACCCCAAATCAGAAAACATCCCAATTAAACTGAACCACACACCCAAGAGTCCAACAGAGCATTCCTCCCGCTTCAGTTTCATCTCACAAGTGACAGCCTAATTCAACTTACTTTGCCACAGATGCTTCCATTGCCATGCCAGTGTTAGCGAAGCAGGCCCTGAGGTGGGGTGATCCCCAGACACTCTCAGCAGTGGCATGGGTGAAGAGGCACCCATTCCACTCAAGGTGCACCTGAAGCCTTGAATTCCAGTGGCAGTGGTACACGTGATGGTAGGGAGGCACATGCCACTCTGCCCTACCATAGGCTGGTGGAACCAGCCTTGCACCCCGGGGTCTACAAATCAGCTGGGTGAGAGGAAGTGTGTGTGATCCACCTCCCCACTAGACAAGCCCCACTAGCCACCATTTGAGGGCAATAAGGAAAGGAAAGCTTCCTTTGATTACAACATATACGGATGGAGTATGCCACTGTTCTACACCTGTAAGACAGCAATCTTAAGCAGGTCTAATTAGAAGCATACTCAGTTTGGTTCAATGGGGATTACTCCCAGGAAAGTTAAGATTGCACTGTAAGGGAGGGAGTGAAGGACATGGACAAAGGAGAGAGCTTTATGCAGATCAGGTAGTTTGAAAAGCAGAAAACCCAGGATTCCCTGTTCATAGTCACATTTAACAGCCATAGTTAAGTGTGGCTAATAAGCCAGATCCTCGCTTTAGAGAACTAAATTAACTATGGTTACTGAGACAGCAGAGTTTACATAATCTACTAGCTATAGTTAGCATAATTAAAGCATGGCTTCATGTGATATATGTACAAAGCCTACAAGAAACTTTAAAGCCAGGAAAGGCTACACTGTAATGCTGTGAATATTACCACGTGCAGTCCAGTTGAATCAAGAGCGTTCCTTCAACAGCTACAAGCATTTTCGCATTTACTTCAAGTAAAGCAGTCAACATTTAGGCAAACTGAAATCTGGGAACTTTGGGGTGACCTGTCTCCAAAAAAGTAACACACTTTGGGGTGACCTGTCTCCAAAAAAGTAACACCTGGCCCCAGTTCTAGCATGCTGGCTTTCTATATATGCAACCCTAATTTTTTCTTTAATCAGACATCCCATTTCCCTCCATTCTCTTATCAACATACTTACAGTACCTGATATATCTTTAGTCTCTCTGAATTGCTTGCAAGCCATTCTACAATGTCTTTGGAGATAACATAACCAGACCCACAAGCAAAGGCTGGGTATGCAGGGCTTGGATACTCCAGTTCTTGCCACTTCCCTGTCCGATCAACTGCCCAATTTAACCTGAAACTTAAGACCAAAATCATCAAATGGAAGTTCTCTGGAGTTAGGATATTAGTAAATAATTCTCTATTTGTGCAACTTAAGGCTCTTTCAAACATATTCTCTTTCTGTCAGTGGCTTGACTGATGGGATCAAATTAAGAGTGGTAGACCGGAATTTGTACCAGGTTGTGCATTTCCAAGGCAGAAAGGGCGCGCCCTCATTCAACAGTTTTCCTACCCTTCTGATAATGCAGAGAAATAGACTGATAATTCAGACAGTGCCTTTTAAATTTTTTGGCCTAATTCTTCTCCCTGTTCCTTTTCCCCCCGCCTACAAATAACAGAAGAGCAAATAGGAAAGAGGTGATCTATTTCCTCCTCCACTTCTTGCCATTTGTTTTTAGGGTCTTCCCAACAGAGAGGTGCTTCTCCCCACTCTGATATTTTTGTAGCCGTGTGAAAGGGCTCGCCTGAACTGGCTGCCGAGAGCCACCAGCAAAAGCAATTCTAGAAACAGTAGAATGACTAAATCCAGATATACTGTATCTCTATGGAGGCTCTGGGCGAACTTTCCCACCATTTAAAGCCCGGCTTCTCCATTGAGATACATTGCGAAGATCACACTAAAGCATCTGAACACAGCCACTTTGCCAGTGCTTTTCAATGGAGGAGGATAGGGGCAACCCCTTCCAGACCCCATAACTCCGGACCCCCTGTCCCAATCTTTACTAAACTTGGGGGTTCTTGCATGGAGATTCCCTTCTAGCTACCCTGAAAATTTGGGACCTCTATCTGCTAAAATGCCCCCCAGGAGCTGCGGAAAGACGTTCCCAAAAAAGCCAAATTTTTATCCGGCTTTTTCAGGAATGGCAAATTTGGTTTTGCCAACCTCCCGGATTTTGTGGACTCAGTAAACCCAAACCCAAATTTTACCAAGTTTGCATTTATTAAAACTTTATTCAATTTATTATTGCATTTGGTTTTTACCGAATCAACAGCCCTACATTAAAGTAAATATGTTTTTCTTTTTGCCTCCTCGACCCAACCTACAAGTGAGTGAGTCAGACTACAACCAATTTAGGGGCAGGGAAAAATCTATACTTAAAACATCCTCCATTAGGAGTGCCGAGGATCCAACGAGATTATCAACATAAATCTCAAGGGGCATATCTAATGTAACTGGCTACAGATACATGCTTTCAAAAGCCAAAACAAAGTTATTTATTCAAGTTGCTTTCCCATTCTATCCCAAGAGCAGTTTGTTCTCATTTAAGCAAAGAGAAGGCAGCTTGCCCAAGGCCACCTAAAGCTAAGCAAGTGGGTCTTTCTCACTCCATTCTATTCAGTTTCCTACACTGTTTATATCACAGAATGCCATGCTCCTATTTCTATCATAAGCTTTCGCATTTGGTTGACCAAGCAAAAAAATAAAGCCAATAAAGCAAAATGCAAAGCATGAATCCTATACTTTTGCTCCACTGGCACCAACACATTCCTTTGGCACAAAGCACTTTGATGGTGCAGAAGAGTCTTGTGCTTGGAGAAAGTGTTTTGTCTTGCAGGACCACACCAGTGGAGCAAAAGAATAGGATCCAATCCATGGAATAAAACATTCAAAAGCAATCCTCTGAACAATGGTGGAAAGAGACACATACCCTGGAAAGTGTGCTGTAAAAATACTTATTTCGTAATTAAGCGGAGTTATTCACTGGCTTTTATACTGCCAATATATATACTGCTTTTATATCCACACTGTTGGAGGAGGCAGAAGTTTCAGGTATATAATTAAAAGCTGCTGGAAAAGTTCTGAGGGAAGCTGGACGTTTCTACTAAAGCTATACCACCTTTCTGATTTTTTTTAATTAAAAAGTAACCACCCAGTTTCTCTTTCAATTTTCCTTACTCCAAAATCTCTCTCAGGGGTATTCTTCACGGACATTTGCTGCTGTTTCGATGCTGATTTGCATCGGAGTCAAATTTTGGTTATTCACTGCAGATCCGTGGTTTCCCCCCCTTAGCCAAATAAGCAGGGTTAAAAGTGAGGCAATCCAAACCACTTTTGAAACGATCTTTCCTGTGAACACGTGTTTTCTTGCGCGGATGCCCATGAAAAAATGTTTGCTTCGCTCCCCAGGACGTCTCCTTTCTCCTCCCCCAAGAACGGTGATTGGCTGGGGGAGTTTTGCGCTCGGACAAGAATACCGCCCCTTTGGCTGCCTGCCTGCCTGCCTAGAATCCTGGCACTTCTCTCCCTCCGTCCCCGCACGCCTTCCCCGCCCCTCGCCCGGGATGGGTCTTGGAGCTGGGCCCACACCTCCAAGCCCAGGGGGACGTTGGACGGATGGCTCCAGGGGGAGGCTGGCAGGGCCATGCCATGTGCTCCTCGCGCGCTGGGGGTGGTGGTGGTGGCAGCTCAGTCTAGGGCAGTGGGGGGGATCTTCAAGAGAAGGGGCTGTTGGCCCTTCTGCCCCAAAGGGGAGGGGGATTTTTGAGAAATCGGATGGGGAAAATGTGCATCCTGAGAGTGGAAAACCCAAGTCAAAACTCCCATCACTTTTCTGAAGAGGGGCGGCCAGCCTCCTCTTATCTCCCTCCTCTCTCTCGATGCACTGTGGCCGGATCATGGTCAGCGCGCAATCCAGGGGCCTTCTTTCCTCTCCCCCCCTCGCCATGCACACTGGCTGGATCAGGGCTGGCAAGCAAGCTAGGAGCCCTCCTGTCTCTCACGATGCAATGTGGCCGGATCATGGCCAGCGCGCAATCCAGGGGCCTTTCCTCCCCCCCCCCTCGCCATGCACACTGGCTGGATCGGGGCTGGCATGCAAGCTAGGAGCCCTCCTGTCTCTCACGATGCAATGTGGCCGGATCATGGCCAGCGCGCAATCCAGGGGCTTTCTTTCCTCTCCCCCCACTCGCCATGCACCCTGGCTGGATCGGGGCTGGCATGCAAGCTAGGAGCCCTCCTGTCTCTCACGATGCAATGTGGCCGGATCATGGCCAGCGCGCAATCCAGGGGCCTTCTTTCCTCTTCCCCCCCTCGCCATGCACACTGGCTGGATCGGGGCTGGCATGCAAGCTAGGAGACCTCCTGTCTCTCACGATGCAATGTGGCCGGATCATGGTCAGCGCGCAATCCAGGGGCCTTCTTTCCTCTCCCCCCCCCTCACCATGCACACTGGCTGGATCGGGGCTGGCATGCAAGCTAGGAGCCCTCCTGTCTCTAACGATGCACTGTGGCCGGATCATGGTCAGCGCGCAATCCAAGGGCCTTCTTTCCTCTCCCCCCCTCGCCATGCACACTGGCTGGATCAGGGCTGGCAAGCAAGCTAGGAGCCCTCCTGTCTCTCACGATGCAATGTGGCCGGATCATGGCCAGCGCGCAATCCAGGGGCCTTTCCTCCCCCCCCCTCGCCATGCACACTGGCTGGATCGGGGCTGGCATGCAAGCTAGGAGCCCTCCTGTCTCTCACGATGTAATGTGGCCGGATCATGGCCAGCGCGCAATCCAGGGGCTTTCTTTCCTCTCCCCCCACTCGCCATGCACCCTGGCTGGATCGGGGCTGGCATGCAAGCTAGGAGCCCTCCTGTCTCTCACGATGCAATGTGGCCGGATCATGGCCAGCGCGCAATCCAGGGGCCTTCTTTCCTCTTCCCCCCCTCGCCATGCACACTGGCTGGATCGGGGCTGGCATGCAAGCTAGGAGCCCTCCTGTCTCTCACGATGCAATGTGGCCGGATCATGGCCAGCGCGCAATCCAGGGTCCTTCTTTCCTCTCCCCCCCCCCTCACCATGCACACTGGCTGGATCGGGGCTGGCATGCAAGCTAGGAGCCCTCCTGTCTCTCACGATGCAATGTGGCCGGATCATGGCCAGCGCGCAATCCAGGGGCCTTCCTCCCCCCCTCGCCATGCACACTGGCTGGATCGGGGCTGGCACGCAAGCTAGGAGCCCTCCTGTCTTTCACGATGCAATGTGGCTGGATCATGGCCAGCGCGCAATCCAGGGGCCTTCCTTCCTCTCCCCCCACCCCCCATTCCCACTTTCAGCTAAACACTTCTCTGGGCACATGGATTCCCTGCCCCCCCCCCAATCCTGTCTATCATTAAAGGGCAATGGGTTCCACACCTATAGAAAATAGAGGGAAGCTTTGAGGAAAGCGCTGCCTCCCCCCCCCCCCCACAATTTGGAATCTGACTGTTCCCAAAGCAGAACAGAGCGAGGGTGGAAGAAAAATGGAGCAGACCAGAGGGACTGGTGCTTGTTTTTTGCGCTGGGGCTGGTGAACCGCACGAGGTATTCTGCTGGGCGGAGTTGGGGCAGAGCTGGGGGCAGGCATAAACAATGAGCCTGTTAGAAGGGGAGGGCTCCTGCAAAAGGGACAGACCAAACCGTTGTCAAATACAGCGTGCTTTGTTCCCATGAAAAACCAAAACTACAGATAATTGATAGGGATAAATCGCGGCCATGAAAAAAACATTTAAATCGTGTGTTTTTTTAGTCCGTGGCAAAACAGAAGCAAAATCTACCGTGAAGAATGCCCCTCACACACAGAGCACTTCCCCATACAAGATCACAATTTCTACCAGCCATAATTGAGAAGGCCTGGTGGGGAAATGCAATAAGTCACAAGGCAGACCTCCTAAGATAGTCAAGGAAGAGGGTAATGGAGAAAGACACTAGCACATGTTGTTTTGTGTGTGTGTGTTAAATTTTGTTCCTCCTCTTCAAATATTAAATTTCTGTGCAGCATGAACCCAGCAGTTAACTCCTAATTCATGCCGTGTAAGAGCTTGTCTTTAGCTCTGCTATTAGGTCCTTACAGTGCAAATCAAAAGAGTTACCTGAAATTGTTTTCAGCAATCACATTGCTACAGAAGTCCCTAAGATACTGCTTCTGTGACTGTAAAGTTCAAGCTACCAAACACAGAACACTGATATATATATATTTTGGCAAGAAGTGTTTGTATGTTAAAAATGTCCCTTTCCCCCACAGTCTATTTTATTGTAAGCTCCTGGGGCACAGGGACCAATCTGGTTTTGCTTGTGAAATTAAGGATAAATAACAATAATACCAAAAATAGCTCTTACTTTCCCCACCAAGTATTTGGTCTGCCCAAGTTTTTAAGCTTTATTCTGTTGAACACAGCCTCTAAATCTATGTAGCAGTCATCATCTGTTTTCAGCAACACGTTGAAGCTTGCTGATTCTACTGTCCTGCAGCCAAACCAAAAAAGAAAAAGAAAAGTGGAAGAACAATGAAATCCCTTTTAACTGACCCTGACACAGTTACACATGTAATTTACATATTAAATTACTGCACTATAATCTATGCGGAGCTGGCCTGGAAGACAGTTTGGAACCTTCAAGCTATTACAAAACTCAACAGCAAGATCATTAACTGACCCTTGCTGTAATGAATGCATCATGCTAGTGGTATAAAAGCTACACTGACTACTGATTTGTTTCTGGGCTCTGCTTAAGGTGCTGGTTTTGCCCTTCCAGTTGCTTAAACACTTGGGCCCAAAGTGCCTCCATCCACATCAAAAGGCTGAGCTCCAGAGAGGAGCCTTCCTGTAAGAACCAATCTTATCTGAAGTAAAGTTAGTCGGGACCTGTAGGGAGGCCTTTTCAATTGCTACCTCCAAAGCATCAGAACTATCCCCATAAGCTTTCCAGACTAAGTTAAAGACATTTTTTCTGTCTTGGAAGGCCTTAGATAGAGAGTGTGGGATAGCGTCCGTTGTTTTAGCTTACGCAACGTTTTTACTTGTAAATATTTTAAACTAATGTTAAAAATAAAAAGTTATTATTCAATTTTTTGGGGTTTTATTGTTAGCTGCCGTGGAATCCTTTTTTGGCCAAAAGATGGCACCCAGAAGCACTAATCAATCAGACAGACAAAGTGACAGGCATTTATAATTCCTTGAACAGATGGAAGAATGTTGGCAGATGCAAGTTTTTAGTTCCCTGTAGCATCTCTGTGTAAGCCACACTGGCTGAAAGTACAAGACCACACACAGCCTAACAGGAAGGTCAACATTCTTTGTATTTCTTTTCTGGTACATAACAGAATTCTATTTTTAAAAGGCACTAGGGGGCAGCTACTCAACCTAATCACAACCTTCCCCCTCCTCCAAGTACAGTTTCAGACAGTTGCCATTAATAATGTTCTCAGGCTTAGTTCAGACACCACATGAGACCACGGCTTAATCAAGCTCTCTATGGTTAATGTACTCTTGTCTGCATGTGGGACTATTGTACATTGGGGTCCGTCAAACCTGGATCTTAACTTAGTTCATTAGCCACGGCCAGTCTTAACCATGATGTCACATGATGTGTGAGCAACGACATCCTGGCTAAATTCTTGTTTACCATGGGACAGAGTAGTCAGGAAATAAGGCAAGATTACAGATTAGCAGTTGTTGAGGCTAACCAGGATTTGAGTGGCCGTCTATGAGCCCAATCCTGGTTTTACAGACTAACCATAAAATAAACTATGTTTTGTGTGATGTCATAACTAAGCCTCCATGTGTCTTAGTGTTAAAAGGATTAAAACATTGGGGAAGGACCGTGGCTCAGAGGTAGAGTATCTGCTTGGCATGCAGAAGGTCCCAGGTTCAATCCCCGGCTACTCCACTTAAAGGGACTAGGCAAGCAGGTGATGTGAAAGACCTCTGCCTGAGACCCTGGAAAGCTGCTGCCAGTCTGACTAGACAATACAGACTTTGATGGACTGAGGGTCTGATTCAGTATAAGGCAGCTTCATGTGTTCATGTATGTGTTCAACATGGGTGGCCAGCTTGCATCGCTGACACCACAAGTAGCAAGGAAACAACAGTTTGACAAGAGCTAGGGCCAAAGCAAGAGGGAATCAAGCTATGACACAAATGAGACATGTATTCCTCCACTGCACTGTCTTACTCTCCAATTCAGTAGATCAGAGATGCATACGTACTGTAGTTGTACACGAAACTAGCTAATATTTGAATGTGGCTTGTGACACGTGTCAGAAAGTTGACCATCACTGCACTGAAATCACTATGGTGATTTTCAGTAACTGGCTAAAACATTATTATTACAAATATAGAAACCAGGCTGGGTGTGTCATGAGTCCTGTCCTGGTCCCCCTGATGTTCATCTCTAGGCAGTCAAAGCTCCAGAGAAAGATGGATAGGGTATTGCCTCCAAAAGGAATCAGCTGATTGGCTTGGCACCAGCCAGAGTAGGAGCAGATGCTGAAAAGTTTAAATGGGACTGAATGTGTACCCCAGCACTTGAGATGCACAGGGCATAGCACAGAGCTACCAAGAGCACAAAAAAAAGGTTAAAGAAAAAACAAACATAAAACATTTTTTAAAAGTTCCCAGAACAATACAACCCTGAGACTGCACGTGCACTGCACATGCTACTCTTTATTAATGATATTACAAATTAATACCCTACCGGTATTACCTTAACACCCAGTTACATTTCACGTGACACTCAAGACAGCAAGGGAGGGACTAATCTGAGGGAATAACTGTATTTTCTCCAAGGTATAAAATGTGCATCCATTTCTGGGAAATGTGACGGGGCCAACACAAAGAAGTGCCACCAGGCAGGAAGACATACAAACTGGGCACACAAAAGTAACAAAGAATGCACATTAATTGAGCTAAAGCCCATCACTGTAGAGAGGCCCGCAGTCATTTCAAGCCACAGGCAAAGTCTCAACAATCTTTCCCAACCTACCATCGATAGAAGTTTAATAATTTAGCTGGAACATTTCTGTATGTGTCAACAACGTCAACGAAAACAATATCATCGTACGCGCTGCTTTCGTCCTTCAATAAGGCATCTTCCTCTTCAAGCTTATTTACATGATGCACAATCCTTTCAGGGCGACTCTGCAAGCTTTGTAGAAGGGCCTCCCCTTCTGAAAGGGAGGCAGAAGATGCTAAGAAATTTTTATCGCAGGTATGTACAGCATCCACATGTAAATTATAGACAGGCCACATTTTCTAATATTTCCCCACACACCAGCAAGAATGCAACTAGAGTGTTCTTGAGGAAATCCAGGTATAGTTTTCAAAGGCGGGCATATAGGAAAGCATCAATGTAACTAAGACAACATCCAAGCATTGAATCAGAGCCAAAGATCCTTTTCCACTGATGGAAGGCGTTTCCACCAGTGGAAGGGGAGATGATTTTCATCTATTTCCTTCCTCCCATTGGAGACCCACACGTTGTCCCTCAGAAGAAGAATTTTAGGAAGTGAAGAAGGGAGAAGGGAAAGTTCTGTTCCATCAGCAGAGCTCTAAGAATGGTATTTTGGAACAAAGCCCTTATCTCTGCTCGAGGTGTTTTTTTTTCTTTTTTAAAAAGCTCATTGCTAGGGCTAGTGTCACAGATGGACAGTTCAGGCACACAGCAAATCCCAGTATCTCAAGAGGTGCCTGCCACCAACTCCTGAACCACCATCTCTGAATAGAAGCACCCACCGCCACCACATTCTCCTTCTCTCTAGGCAGCTGTGAGGATTACCCCGCATGGACCACTCCCCCATCCTCAGCATGCACCTGTGGCGGCTGGTTTTCTATGCCGAGACAGTAATTGCTCAGCCACATGAGTGGGTAGCATCAGCAGCCACTGGCCCTCTCCCTCTGCACAGCAGTGGGGTTTAGGCTGAGAGAAAGCAGCATATCTCTCCACCCCTCTCCCAGAGGAAGAGCACAAATACCAGCAGTTGTGTGTTCCTCTTTTTGGCTAACTATCACAGGCAATATGGTGGCAAGAAGATGCAGCAGCAACCACCACTAAGCCTCCTGTTATGTGAAATTGGTCAGGAGAAGGTGGAAGAACTGCCGCCGCCACCTATGAGGCAGAATTTTGCCTGTCCTGCACATTACTTTGCAACGCTGATCATCTATTCTTAAGTAAAAGGAATAAAACAGGGCTCTGCAAATTTGATATGTGAAATTGTCAAGGATACCACCTTACTTTGCTACAGAGAGCAATAATTTCTTCCATATATTAGAATATAACCCCCCCCCCAAAGCCTGTATTGATGCTTCCTCAGATGCTAAGTTCTGACAAACCTCAAAGCACCCCTGAGAGCTGGGGCTCCGATTGACCTCCCAGAGCAGGTTGCAACTTGTCAGCGACGTTAAAACAATTCCTAGGCAGATGTTAAAATCCCATAATACATAAACTTGTACCAATAGAGTATTCCAAACAGAATGGAATGTGCACGCCCACTTGGCTACAGAATACTACATATAATCTGATAACTGCTTGGGCTCAGCTATCTGTGCTCAATGGAGGGAAGAAGCATCAGCCAAAATAATTTTTAATGGATTACATCTTTACAGAATATTTGAATACTCACCTTGAATTGTGTAAATAAAACCACCTGTGATCCCCTCCACACCTTGTGTAAATTCATGTGGCAATGATCCTTCCCCTGCCTGTTTCACAGAGTGATTAATAATATGAGAATTAGTTCAATTTTTCCTATTCACATTGCTATAAAACAGTACTAAACCAGTTTGGAACTGTTTTAACTGTCAAGAACACTGAAATGTTTAAGGCTGCAAGTTCCCCAAGAATTCCTTTTTTGGCCATCCCTAATCCCTTCACAGAACTAGAATTCCCAGCACTCCTTGGTAGAAAACAATAATGTTCAATAGTCATGAATAGATTAACCTGGTCACTTCTTTAACATACAAAGATGCAGTTCAGTATTTCTTTAAAAAACCAAATTCCTTATTAAAACTAAACAATTTAGATTCTTCATGGATGCTTCAAGGGATTTCTCTGGCCAACTCATTAAAATTAGCAATGACCAAGCAACACAAACCCCTTAGGAGGTTTTGTGTTCCATTCCAATATTCCTCATGAGACTAAATAAACAGACTTGAAAACAAAACCAGGATAGTGATGACGGCAGAAAATGGGTTTAAGCTCCAAAACCATAACATTCAAAGGCTTCGATATAAACGTCACTCATGAAACAGCACTTATTTATTCGAATTAGTTCTTCGGTATTTAACAGTAAAATCACTTAAGCTACCGTCAGAAAATAAAGGTGGGGACAGGCCACAGGCTTAGCAGAATGAATCAGTAAGAGCATGTTGGTAACATCAGCTCACCACCGATACTGCAAGGTGATGTTTCACAGGGCTTTTCACCACCGATACTGCAAGGTGATGTTTCACAGGGCTTTTGAACAGTACAGAACTGGGCGGTGGGACATCACTGAAGCAACCATGAAGCCAAAGCACTGCTGCAAACTTACACCAATAGTATTTGATTCAGAATAAAATTGCAATTGACATGCAACGTAAGAGTATGTATTCCCCAGATCTGCACTGCATTAGTATACCTCAATAACCCTTTTTGGTGGGAGGAAAAGTGAGATGTGACTATTTTAGTAAGTGACAATTGCCACTACTGAGATATACCTTTTACACCCAGGAACTCTGCTACACTGCTACTACCACCCTCTTTGCATGAGTTCTCTCATTAATTTGAACGTGAGTATGATGAAGGTAAAGACAGATGTCCCCTACCCAAGGGACTGCAAAGGTCCCATCTGAGGGGTTCTGAATGCCATTTGAAATCCACACATGGAGCAAATAAACCAGGGTGCTTTTCAGTTTTCATGCTAGTCCACTTGTGTAAGGGTTTGTAGAATCCATCTTAGGTTCTTTGCCTTCAGGTGGTGATCCATCTGACCAAGACGCAATGACTCACAGTAGTTTGTGAACCATTAAACTGATGCCTTAAAAAGACAATTACGTCATGGCTGCAATCTGTCCATTTCCCAGAAGTAAATTTAATCCATGACCTTTGCAACTCACAAAGGGTGCGGAGACCTTTATTCACAGCAAGAGAAGATGAACCATTTTGTGTTGTCAATGGAATACTTCCCTTTTCATGTAGCATTCAAAGTCAAGATTCCTAAGGTGAGTTCAAGCTTATCGTGAACTAAGTGGACTTGAGTTCAAGCTTATCATGAACTAAGTGGACTTGCAGCATAAAAGATAAAAACCCTATTCACTTCTTCAAAAGTGCGAAAGCTCAATGGGTTAGATTCAGTGATGCATAAATGGAAAAAGAAATCTACTTAGCATAGTTCCGCTTGCTGATATCTTGTGCAACATCCCCCGCTCCCATCCTAGTTTGCTCATATACACAATGACATGCACACACAAGATCTTGCACAACAATCTCCTCCGTCTCCCATATTGCAGCCATTTTGAGAAGCAAGAACCTGCTAGGTTCACTTCATGAAATCCCAGGATTGATTGCACAAGGGGAAATGCAAGTGGGGACACCATAAGTTTGACTAAATGCAAGTGCATACCACAGTCTTTTTCTTGTGTTTCCCTGTGTGCAAAAAGCTCTAGTGCAAGTGAAAATTTGGCACTGGATCCAATCCCCCCAACCTCCACACATTTTCTTGTTTTGTAACCAGAGTACTCTCCAAAAGGCAGGGCTCCTGACTTTAAACATCAGGCTAATGTCCTTCACCTGAACATGGAGGGAATAGTAGATGCACTGTTGCCCCCCTTATGCATTGAGCCTTTTTGACGATATGAGCAGGATAAATAAAAATAATGTGAAATTAAGGACTTGGAACACTGTGACATCATGACACTGGTAAATTCTACTGGACTTTACGGTGGGAGATTAAAGAAGCTACATTTGCTGCTGACATTTTGGCATCAGCCTAATGTTTAACATAATGTCTAATTTGGCTCCAAGTTAGCAACCCACAGCAATCAATACTTATATCGCTGTTTGTGGATCCCAAAGGGAATCATGTCCTGCACTGAGGGTGGAAATCCAGCTACTATACAACTGAAATGAAAGGTTATAAATAAAACTGTGTAACAGCTTTCCTAGGGAGATGTGAAAAACCAATTGCGAGAGATTATCCTCTTACTCTTTTCCCTCCAACAGAGTTTTAAAGGAACAGTCAAGCATGGAGAATCTTTTGGAACATTAACTTGATATACTGACAGGAAAAGCACTGGTCCATCCATACAACATACTATTCAGTCACCAGAAGTAATAACAGGAAGTGAATGAGGAAGAACAAAATGACATGACACCCACTACATGAATTTCACACATGGCTGCATTTCTGTCGTTCTGAAATTTACCTTTTAATATTCAACCATGCAACAAAATCTAACATATTTTGTTCAGGGAATAATTTACAATATACAAAAAAGCAAACATTTGTTCCTTTTTTATATTTTATTAAATGTTATATATCTATATTAGTTTCCTCTTTACCACTCCTCAGTAATAATTTTGTATGTTATGAATTTATGAAGCGGCTTTATACCACATCAGACCATTAACCCCCTTAGACCAGCATGGATCACTCTGACCAGCAGAGACATGGCCCCTACCTTTAGTGATAATCTTGTTAATCTATACATTTTTTAGAATTCAGTAACGGACACGGTACTCAAGGTATAAACACACGTAGGAACATTTTTCCCTAGCACGTTTGAATTTTGTTGTAATAATTCAAAACAATTTGTTCTAGGTAAACCTGTGACCTAGAGTCTTACGCTAGGAACACAACACAATTTAAAAATAACCTCAGAAGCTTGACTAGTAAGATGTCACTCAACGTTAGGAACATTAGCATTTCATCTCTGGAGACTATTTTTAAAATTGTGGATTGATATAATTTTACAGCACTGGAAACATTTAAAATTCTCAGGGAGACGGGAGATGGTCCAAAGGAAACATTCTGGTTTGCTATCATGTGACAGTAATAATATTTATGGAACTCTTAATAACTGTGTGCCATACAAAAACAAAATACTGATGATGATGAATCAGTTCCATGGGCTTAAAATCTAAAAAAGATAATGCAGGGAGGTAAAGGGGGAAAGCACAGAAAAGGAAAGCAAGAGAAGAAGATGCAGAAGCCAAAAGTCAAAAGTTTAAGAAGACAGGCACATTTCAACATATTTTTTAAAAGTTGTAAGGAAAAAAAGAGGTGGAACACTGGGACAGTGTTATTGTAATATAGCTGATACTGTGGAACACTGAGCTCCACAGAAAAGGTACAAAAAAAGAAAAAAGACAAGACTTGAAAAGAAGAAAAATATCTGAGGCACAGCCTAAGGGAAAGCAGAGTGGAGACAATAAAGGAGCAAATAAGGGGAAGAGAGAGGAGGCCAAAATGTAAAGATATTTAGAAGTGTAAAGCAGAAGCTTATACCAAATATAATAGGAAACTAGAAAGTGAGAATAACAAAGGAAAAATGTGAACAAATTGAGACACAGAAAAGCAAACGAGTAGCCAAGTTAAGAAGGGCAAAGAGACTGAACCAAGAAGGAAACTGAAGTACTCAAGCTAGGAAAGGAAAAGAGAATAGAGAAAAGAGAGTGGATTTTTAAAAAATTCGTAGCCATAAGTTTTGGAAATAACTTGAATACAATACAAAAATATTTGATAAGAATTTAAGAACCATTTAAAAGGTTTACCAAAATGCTGTCATTATAAAAAGCAGATATGGTAATAAAGGACCAACCGTAGTGATTCTGAAAACACCTCCGCCATCATTCACCATCACTTTATGAAGATTTCTAGACACGAGGCCTTGAAGATCCTGGCTTTCCCACACAATAGTGCCTTCAAAACTCTGCCAAAACAATCCACCACTTAGTGTTAACAACATATCAATATATGCACATACACACCAACACACTAACTATACAAATGGATTTTTCGAGTCTGTTAAGGCTCTCTGGAGGACTGAATAAAACACAAGCATTACAGTCTCGTTCTAATGTACAAAGCCGTACCTAAGCCAACGGCTTCTTGAACCATAAATACTGTATTTTATGTACAGGGAAATCAGTTAGGGATAACCAGACACTTACAGTACATTCCTGAGGTGGGGGGCTGAAAGTGCTCTGGAGGTGGCATGACCTCGCCTGCCAGAGTAAGTGGCCTCTTACCATGGAATAAGGCTCTTATGCTGGTGGCAGGGGCAGTTCCGTCGGTGCCTGGGCACCACGGAGCTGCATGCCGCTCCAACAAAGCAGTCTCTGTGGGACCTAAATCCCGGAAGAGAAATGCGGCACTGGCATATGGGGGGGGGGGCATTCCCAGGGGTGGAACTGACGGTAGTCAGCATCCAAAGCCCCTCAAGCCTGGGAAAGCCCCCCTCCGCAACAGCAGTGCTGAACCAGCATTTTACACTGTTAAAAAAGACATTTTGAAGCCTTGCGGGAGCTGGGAAACCTCTTCAGAAGCACTGCGGCAGCGCCTTGGTTATGCCATCCCCGGCCGCCACAAGGCTCAGGAATGAGCTGTTAGTAACAGATCATTCCAATGAAATCCCCGAAATAGTTTTTTACCTGCCAGGACAATGGAATAAAGCATCTGTGAGTCATGTAATATGTGCTATCAGTATCAAAGCTCAACAGAAACCTCAAAAAACCAGTCCCTCATTGTCGTTACCATCTTTTTTTTCTGCTAGTTTATGTTTGAAGCCTCATTCATTGTTGGTCAATTTTACATTTGCAACCTGTTGCAGTGTACATTTTTACACGTATGTGGCATAAACGGAACCAGGGAACCTTTTTGTTTTATAAAACATTATTTAAAAGTAATTACCTTTGATAAGCTTTAAAAAGAAGCCACTTATGATCATATCACATGGACCACAGCACTAGTTACGTGTTTAAGGGTGAAAACTAATATTACGAAGGAATAAAGAGGTTCCCAAGACCATGTTTTCCTCAGAATATTAATGCAAAAACAGGGGCGGCAATTGCAGGAGATCGTATGAGCAGAAAAGGACATTTAAGCCTTCCCCTACCACGCCCCCCCAGCAGATTGTAGAGATTGTTTTTCGCTCTCAGAGGAGTTGTATACCAGAAATGAAAAATGACCACAGGCAGAAAGTAGCGGGTGCAGGAGGAGTTAAGCACTGTATCTGCCAAATCTTTCCTCGAAGTGCCCTTCTGGACCCGCATTCTCCCTTATCACCACAAACAGTGGACTGGAACCTCATGTCTGCCAAAACAATATATAGCTCCACCTTCAGAAAGTACAGTGAAACAAATGAGAATTAAAATGGTTCAGTAACATGTAGTAGAAAGGAAGTCAAATTACTGGACTGCAATAGTCTCTTCCAGAAAGCCCTGGTCAGACTGTTTGAGCACACTTTGCTTTAATTCCCACCCCCCCGGCGCGCATTTTATAGCTCCTTGCAAGTTTAGGCAGCTCACACGATTTTTTAGCTTTCTAATGTACTTTTGCTGACGCTCCTCTCATTTATCACTTACTCCCCCTCATTGATACTGGGAGAAAAATAACGAACAGTAGACTCAAGCCTCAGTTTCTTCTCCAGTCTTTACCTGGGAGAAGACCTTTCAAAGGTCTCAAGAGCCTGCTGGGTAGAGGAGGGGGGGGGGGGAAGGATGTAGGAAAGATCCGTAACTGAAAGTGCCCATCACTTGTGCTTTGTAGGCTCTAACCATACTTTGTTCCTAGGACTCTAGCCCAGTGGTTCCCAAACTTTTCGGGCCACTGCCCCCTTGGTTCCACAAACTCAACCCCAGCCAACCCTATCCAACAACACAGTTGAAGGGGCCCACCTCTAGCACCCCCTTGCTGCCCCCTTGCCTCTTAGTGCCCCCCTAGGTAATCCCACCACCCTCCAGGGGGTGGTACTGCCCACTTTGGGAACCACTGCTCTAGCCCAAAGAACAAATGGCATCTTGTATCAGCAGAAGGAAAGTTCTTGAAGGATAAATATACACATATAACTTTCAGAAATACACAAACTGAGTACTGAACTTTTGGCGTAAAAACAGGAGCATCATCTCTTATCTGCCTTTTCATCTATGAAATTCTAGAGAGTATATTATTAATATGTTGCACAGTTATTTAGACAATTTGATTTCACGCTGGGTTTTTCCATCTGTTAAGGAACAGAAAGGGGGAAAGGCACTGGGGAAACTTCAAATGTTTTGGAGCAGCTTCATTAATTTATATTTCTTTCCTTTCCTTTTATCCCTTAGAAGCTCCTTGATCAATTGATCTTGAGCAGCATATATCTAGTGTTGGAGGGATATAAGGACAGAAACAAATCTTGCCACTGACAATGTAGCCTTGGGGTCCCTATCACTTAGTAAAAAAGGCATTACGTCAGTCACAGAGGCATTGGATTTGTATATTAAAAGGGGGGAAATATAGTGCGATCGAATTTATATTTCTAGCATGCATTGAAATGCAGAATCCTTTTTTTGCCTACAGAAATATGTAAGCAAGTTAACAATGACATTGGCTTTCAGCTAATATATTTTTTTGTAAGCTGTGCCGATGAAAATCTCAGGGCTAAAACTACAGAAAGGCAAACGTTTGCAGCACATCTGAGACAACATCATCTGGTTTCTCCATATTTAAATGCCACCCTCATAGCCTTTGCACTGATGAACACGACTGAGCAGGTGTATTGACAAAAGCAGCTTTCTTTAAAATGTCAAACGGTACTGTGCCTATTGTTATTCTGACTCTCTCATTAATACACAAACAATAGACATGGTTGAGTCAGGGACAAATAAATATTGTTTTAAAACTTGCCTCCATTTCTTTGACTGTTTATTTTGGCTGCAGTTTCTCTTATCCTTAATCAGTTTGAAGCTTTCTAAAGCAGTATTAATTTGGCCTGACAACTGGTTGTTATGAAGTTATTTCTTTTCCTCCGTCGCTCTCCTTAAGAATATCAAAAGGACAGGTGCACTTCAATCAAGAAGACAGATGACATCTACCCACTCACTCCATTTATACAGTATGTTATTTTCCCCCTATTTAATACAGAGTTCCAGGCAGTCTCTAGGCACAGAGAAGCAATCCCCAAGGTTTATAGCTAATAATATGAAGCCTTAATTGCAACAGGAACTGAACAGGCTAAATATGATCTTCCCCCTCCCACAGCTGCAGGAGGCCGGCTGCCACATTCTACAGATTCCTAGCATTCCTATTAAGACCTCACTGAAGTTGCCTGGGCACAGTTAGTGATTGTCAGATCACTAACTTAAAAAAAAAAGTCGTATTATTTCTCAGATTAACTCTAGCAAACATAAGGCCACCTCACCCATTACACAGAGGCAAATGTATGTCACCACATGAAAGGAAGCCCATAAGAGAGCCACAGCCAATCTAGGGGCGAAAACGCATGGTCGCTTTAGCCTCCTTTATTCCCTGTTTCAGCCAGGATTCAGCCAGGATCGAACGCATGCATTTTCGCCAAACGTGCGTTCGATCCTGGCTAAATCCTGGCTGAAACAGGGAATAAAGGAGGCTAAAGCGACCGTGCGTTTTCGCCCTAGGTTTGTACACCAAATACGCCTATAAGATAAATTCAATTGCCACGTGGATATATTAAAGTTTAAAGCTATATATAAGATGGTATATGTGTAGCTATAAAAATGCCACGTGTCAAAGATTAAAATCCTCCAAGTAATTCTAAAAACTTATGAACAACTTTCTACAAAAGTACTTGCACCATGCCAGTGTCTGACCCTGGTGGATAAATTCCACACACCCCAGAGATGACTCTATGATAATAGACAGAATGTGCACTGATCCATTAATCCATCCTAGTTGTTTTGCTATAAGTGGGGAAGGATTCAGTCTTTCTGTTTCCTATTCATGTGTGAAGCTGCTGGCCCTAGGCACTTTCCTATGAGAGTGGTAAAGGTAAAGGTCCCCTGTGCAAGCACCGGGTCATTCCTGACCCATGGGGTGACGTCACATCCCGACGTTTTCTAGGCAGACTTTGTTTGCGGGGTGGTTTGCCAGTGCCTTCCCCAGTCATCTTCCCTTTACCCCCCAGCACGCTGGGTACTCATTTTACCGACCTCGGAAGGATGGAAGGCTGAGTCAACCTTGAGCCGGCTACCTGAAACTGACTTCCGTCGGGATCGTGAGCAGAGCTTGGACTGCAGTACTGCACCTTACCACTCTGCGCCATGGGGAGGGCAAATTGTAGACACTCAGTCTGTTTCTCTCTCATCCGTCTGCCACTCTCTTGTCTCTGTTTCCCTTCCCCAGATCTTTCTGTGCCCCAGGCCTCCTCTCTTTACTCTTTCCTTAGCCCCACAGAGATAATTACCTCCTGGACTGCAAAACACTGAAGGGTATGGAATCTCCGGTGTCTTAGTAGGGGTATGCATTTCCATATGCCAAACCGGAAAAAAACCCTGAAAAATACCTTTTGGACATTTTTTTTTGGGGGGGGGGGAAGGGATCTACCGAAAAAATGGCAGCATTTAAAGGGAGCGGAAAAGCAGATCCCTGAATAATGCCAAATGTATTCAGCAATATTTGGGGCCACTTTGGCCCCGCAACCATTTTTTAAACCCCCTCCCTCTCCCATTCCCTCCCTCACTTATCTGATGCTGGCTAGCATCGCCGCAGGTTCTGAAGTACTAGACTTTGGAGTGGGGGGCAACGCTAAACTGTGCCATTTTTTTGTGTAGCGTTGCCACCCGCTCTGAAGTCCAGGACTTCGGAACCTACTGCAATACTAAACTGAAGGCTGTGCTGGCTCCCGGTTGGGAGGCAACGCAATCTTCAGTTCCTCCCCGAAAAAAAGGACAGGAGGCAGCATGATCTTCAGCCCCTCCACGCAAGCCAAGCTCCATGTGGTGCTTGACTGGGGTGGTGAGGAAAAACTGAAGATCACACTGCCTCCCAACTAGGAGACAGCACAATCTTCAGGTTTTCCTCGCCGCCCCAGCCAAGCTCCGCATGGAGCAAGGCTGGCAAGGCTGGACTGAAGATCACGCGGAGTCCTGGCCAGGAGACAACACAATCATCAGTTTTCGTCCCCACCGCAGCCAAATTCTACATGCAGAACAGAGGGCTGGGGTTGCTCTGAGCCCAGACTTTAGCTCTGCACCCTGTATTTTTCAGGTTCGGGTTTATTAACCCAAGAACTTTCAATTTTTCAAGGAAAGTTGAATTTAGTATTCGGCTTTTCCCAGATTTTTCAAAAATGCCCAGTCTAATAAACAGAAACCTGAAAAATACCAGGAAAAAATTGGTCTCTAGTTCGTACCACACTTGAGGGAGAGATAAGTAATATTTTTAAAGTAGCGTGTGAAACTCTCCTGGAAGAATGAGGAAGAAAATAAATGACCGAGTCATTTCCCTAACTCACTGTCTTGTGCCTGGTTTTGCCCAATGAACTATCATTTTATGCCTGGTTCCGGTTTAGCAGATCTTGGGGTTCTATTTGAGAACAAAACAGATCTCAGAAGTCTGAAGTCTGTATACCACCAGCGTACACCTAAACTGCTGCTTTAAACAAAATCAGAATAATTATTTTCCTTTTATTAACACAGTTAGTATATGTGCCAATTAACCCAGAAATTATCTTATTGTTATGTGTAATATTGTGCTGGGATGCTACGTTAAAGCTGGTGAGTAGAAAATAACAGTTGGCTAAGCAGCCCAGCCACAATCTGTGAATCCCTGCTTTTAAAATACCTTTTCAATAGAAGCTCAAGGCAGTAACCACAAACCCAAACAATTAAATCATTCTTAAAACCAGTGTTCTCAGCTCCCCTGTTCCACTCTGGAAAATCTGCTACATAGACAAGCTATTTCACTATATTTCTTCCAGAGTCTTAAAACAGCAGTTGTCCAGAAACAGAAGAATACATAGATAGGGTTCTGTAAAACCAAGACTCAGATTACTGGTATAAACATTTATTTAGCACTCAACATGAAACTGGACTAACAACTCAAAAATATTCCTTAACTCTAGAATGTTGCCATCTGCTGCCTTCTCCCTGCCTCCCATCCAAAGAAGTCCAAACAGTTGTTAAACCACTATAGCACAGCAGGCCTCCTTTCTCAGACTGATCAGAAAACCTTTAAATCACCCATTTACAACAATGTTTTTAGGTCAATACTTAACGGTAATCTGTAAAGCAGTTTGTCCTCAACACAAAGAATTAACAGGTAAATGAAGAGTAGGTTTTTACACTCCGCTTTTCTCTACCTTAAGGGGTCTCAAAGCAGCTTGCAACCACATTCCCTTTCTCTCCCCACAACAGGCACCTTGTCTGGTAGGTGGGGGCTGAGAGAGTTCTGAGAGAACTGTGACTGGCCCAAGGAAAAGCCAGCAGGTTTCATGTTGAGGAGTGGGGAATCCAACCAGGTTCTCCAGATTAGAGTTTGCCGCTCTTACCACTACACTGGCTCTCCTGTAATCTGCTTTTCCCAAAAACCACGACACACATTTAAAATAACTTTTGTTTTAATGAACACCTTTTCTATATTATTTGCCTTCCTCCTTACACAATGTAGGAATACACTAGTGCGGTTCTCTTAGCTAAGTTACACACATCCCTTATTGTCCCATTAGTGATAAAATAATTCGCAATCTGGACATCCAATTGTTAACTCATTGCTAAATTCCTATATGACACTAACAAGTGGGAATCAACATGAAATACATGTGTGCAATAAGGCTTGATGCTAGTTTCTTCTACAAAGCAACCTTTACACACTGGGAAGCTAAGAGCAATCAGCACAGCATACAAGAAACCCATACAGAGTTTACATTCATTATTACTTAGAAGCGGTTAATGTGCGATGTGTACCTAATACTCTAAAATTTTCTATAAATTTCAGAATTTGGCTTTCATTACACTTTGCTTGTACACATCTCTATTCAATGAACAATTACTTCCATGAAATTATTCCAGGAGATATAATGGCATTTTCTTGTTTCATTTGTTACCATGCTAGCCATGACAGAGGCTAATGTTCAAATTTTATAGACAGAAAAAATGGTCTAAGAAATTGTCTTTGGCTGATCTGGGATTTGAATCCAGATTTCAGCCCAAGACTCTATCTGCTCCCCACTGTTTGAACCATGAAACAGACTTTAACCCAGAACATTCTGGAATATAGTGAGTCACTAATTCCTCCTGTTTACATCCTTTGAGCAAAAGCTGCCTTACCAATATAAAACTGATCTCTCCACATGAAGACTTAGGAGATAGTTCTCATGAATGCTAGTTCTCATGAATGCTATTTCCCCCTGTCATTAAATCATTATGATTGTAAGGAGATTTCATTTACTTACAGGAGAACAAATTAAATCACAGATCTTAATGCTGCAAAAATAAATGGATACTAATGCCTGGTATGTGTGACATCGCAAAACATGTTTGAAGCCAACCATGATTCAATAACTTTTGAAAAAGACTGAACAAACTTGAACACATTGGGGGGGGGGCCTCAAAACCCATTGATAAGTATCTGCCTTGTCTGTGCCCCAGGTTAGACACTACACATACCTCAGGCAGAATGAACTGTTCTACAGGCTTGTACCAAAGTCTGTTCACTTGTACTCCACAACTAGGAGGACTAAAACGAGCACTGAAGAGTGCCTCCTACAAAACAAAAAAACAAATTAGTAAGGCACGTTTATTATTAATACTATATATCCTTACTGTAGTTTACAACAGAAAAAGAGAGAAAATCCAAGACTTGGAAGCAGGGAAACATTTCTGAGCTTCCCTGACCAAGCGCCTCAACTCAATTAAGTCAGAGTATAGATAAAGATCCTTTATCTGGAAGCCCTTAGTATGAGTCATGAGGGCTAGGGGAGGGCTTACATACCACTGACTCGACCTATGCTGTAGTTCAGTGGGACAGAGCTTCACCAAGTTTGGTCAAGTTTGGTCAGACAGCCTAAGGAATTCTTAACTCCCTTGATCTCAAAGCTGAAGAGTTTCCCTGAGCTGTGCCCTCCGAGACTACAAAATCCCCTATACCGTAAAAAAAAAAAAAAAAAAGAGAGAGAGAGAGAGAGAGAGAGAGAGAGAGAGAGAGAGAGAGAGAGAGAGAGAGAGAGAGAGAGAGAGTGTGTGTGTGTGTGTGTGTGTGTGTGTGTGTGTGTGTCTGAGTTTTGTTCATATTTTAATATTCAGAGTTTGAATAAAAGACAAAAATTCCAAGGGGAGAGTTGAAAGCACCCTAAAAAATGAGGACACTGTTCAAGGATTTAAAAACAAAGCCGTTCCAGCTAAACTATACTGAAAACCCAAGAGTTGGTTTGGCACGTTTATATCTTTTTGGGTGGCCTAGTAAGAAAAGAACGTGTTCCTTTTTCCTGTGCCATGAGCTGCTGCTTGTTTTTGTTTTTTTGGCAGAAGAGATCATGATTGAATCATCTCCCTCAACGTACTGCAACATTTAAAAAGGTAAAAGTCCCCTGTGCAAGCACCGGGTCATTCCTGACCCATGGGGTTGACGTCACATCCCAACATTTCCTAGGCAGACTTTGTTTACGGGTGGTTTGCCAGTGTCTTCCCCAGTCATCTCCCCTTTACCCCCAGCAATTAGGAGCCTCTGAAATGATCATACTGCATACAGATTTCCACACATCACAACAAAACTACCGGATTATATCTAATTGCCTTTAAGAAAACTAAACTGCTAAAAGATTGAACATTACAAAACCCATAATGCATGTTCACTCTTCAAAGAGACCTTCTGTCTCCCCCCCCCACCAATTAACTTCGTCTGGTTTAAGGCGGCTATGGATTTGGTTCATTCTGTTACAATAACTGTAGCATCATACCTCCTGTTCTGCCTGGTACAGTTTCACTGTGATGTTTCTCTGGAATCCTATATCCTTAGCATCGTAGAAAACCCCAAGACTTGTGATAACTATCGGGTAAAGGACTTTGAAATGAACACTGACAATTTTGTCTTCCGAAAGCACCGAAGTATCATCCTCTGGCAAAGTGAATGCTTCAATTTCTTGATTCAAGACTATTAAAAAAAGAGCACAACACAAGCCCATCTAAAGTGGGAAGAAAGGGATCAAGATCCAGTCACACTGGAATACTCTTTATTACACAAGGCATAGAAAGTCTCCATATTAATTACCATCACTGACAAGTTCAGGAGATAATACAATAAGAAGCAGTTTAAATTTTAATCCTTAATAAATTTACCTGAAAGTAAGAGGGTTTGGTAAAACTGCAGACTATTTCCTGGCTCAGTATAACACAAAGAAATAGTCCGTCACATGCCTTTCAATTTTTTTTTTTATCATAATAGCCTCTAAGTGGGCAGAAAATTGTGATAGTTACAAGTTTTCAAGGCTTACTGTATGGAATATACTTATGACAAATCACCAGTTATCCAATACAATTTTTTTTAAACCCTGACATTCATACCTGGGTTGGTGATATTCAGAAGTTTGCATGAATAAGGATCTTCTCGATCTTCCACTGGCACATCACATCCACGTGAACCAATTATGAACTTCACAAGGACACTAAAATGTCATCATTAAGAAGACTTACTGATTTCCATATCACCATCTTCAGAATACTAATTATGAGGGCAAATATCTTGTTTCCCCACATACTAGGATGTATTCATAAGATCCCACAATATACCTAAGATCACTGATATAATACACTTCAGTTTTGTCCTTTAGAAAAGGCTTTTCTCCGCATAATAAAAAATTAACAATTATACGTTAAACTGAGATGGATTGATCCAATAAAGGAAGCCATGGCCCATGGTTTGCAAGACCTGAGCAAGGCTGTTAACGATAGGATGTTTTTGGAGGTCATTAATTCACAGGGTCAGAAGCGACTTGACAGCACTTAACATACACATATAATTTAAACGGTCAATAAAAATAGCAGACAAACTTATTTTACACACTAGTCTCATTTTAGTATCAATTTTCTTCTTTAAGATTAATGCACATTTTAATATGCAATAGAAAGAAAGAAAGAAAGAAAGAAAGAAAGAAAGAAAGAAAGAAAGAAAGAAAGAAAGAAAGAAAGAAAGAAAGAAAGAAAGAAAGAAAGAAAGAAAGAAAGAAAGAAAGAAAGAAAGAAAGAACCATCAATCAGATGAATAATTTTGGTTAGGATATTTCATGTTCAAAGACTGAGAAGTAGGCATCAGAACTTTCTATAACTTATCAATTTACTTATCAGTATATCCAATAGCAAACTATTACTGTCTGAATGATGAAAGCAGTTAAACCAAATCGCCCACAGACAAGGCAGAGGTCTCTGAATACTCCCTACGTATGCAGGAAAAAATGGGGGGAAACCCTTTAAAAATGGGGGGAAACCCCTCAGTAATCCTGAGAAGTGAAAATGATCTAGAAGGGACCACATATTTAGAGCATCTGAAGGGGGGAGGGGGGATTTGCATGTTCAAGTCCCAGGAAGTTTACAAAATTCTGGAAGGCAAGACTTGATGGGTGGATTTTCAACGTGCACCCCCATCCTGGAATTCCTCAATTTGTTTGTAAGGATTGTAAGATATTTTTAACTAATACCAACTAAATCAGGCAATCATCTCATATGTGTAAGCAGTGGTATTAGGCTTGGGGCTTCATGAGAGAGGGAGCAAGTAAGTACTGGGTATTACCGTTGATTTAATCCTGGATGTTGCTTCAAATGCCTGAACCAAGTGCTTCTTATAACGTTACGCAACTCTTCATTGTGTCTTGCAGACAGTACCCCTACAACGACATCATAATGCTTCGGTTTCCAGTGAGGAAAGAAAGCCAGTAGACCTGGGAAGTATATAATGGATAATGCCTTACCAGAAAAGCATCCAAACATATGCTGCTACAAATCTAAAGGCCAGACTTTACAAATACACAAGCAGTAAAGAAAAAAGGTTTAAAAAAACAGCATTGGGTCAGGGTTTTTTTAAAGATAGAAACTGCTTTTGTAGGATTGACTCCTATGGAAAGCTCCCTGACCCAAGGAAAAGTCCCTCTATTAGGGGAACAGATTCACAGACTTTGATCCATTATTATTTTTTCCAATGTTGTGTCACTTTAAAGAAGAACAAATTTATTGTCACCTTAAGGTGGAACTAATTTATTGAACCGTAAGTTTTTGGGAGCAGATGAATCAGATTAAGTGGGCTGTAGCCTAAAAAAAGCTTACGCTTCAAGAAATCTGTTCTCTTTAAGGCAATTCAAAACTCCTTTTTCCTTCTCTGCAACAGGCGAACATAGGGCCAAGCTAGATGTGACAGCATCTTTGTGTCCACCGTGGGGATGCCATCACCATTTTGAAATGATTTAAAAGTGTCACATGGGTCCAATCCTAATCAGGCCCATAGCGCCCCATACCTTTTCAAGTGTCGAAAAAGGCAGCTCCCTCACAAGGGGAAGAAGAGCACCTCAACCCACCACACTGTAGACCCAACCCCTTATGGCATTTTGAAGTCATTTTAAAATGGTGGAGGCATCCTCACGGTAGACCCGAGGCTGCCGTTTGGCCCATAGTTATCAGACTGGAATTTGCATACATATGTAGGCTCTTTAGTCAGATGGGCACGCCAAATGACTTCTTATAAGGTAAACAATCCCAGTCTATTTCAAAAGAAAAACAAAATTTTAAAAGGAGAGTATTCTCTAGATTTGGAGTCAATAAGGCAATAAGGACTTCAGATAAGTAATTTTGCATATTTGCAAACTGAAAGATTTGACATGCAAGCAGCTGGAGTTCCACGAACAGGAAAAATCCCATGCATCTCCCTGTTTGCTGTATTGCCATACATATTGACAATTTCCCCCTGTTATTTATTAATTTACAATATTAGCACTTCTTGTTACAACAAAAAGTTTTCAAAGCCGTTTACATAGTTAAATTAGACAACAATTAAATCATCCTAAAACACTGATGGGTATAGTTTACATATGATTCAAAGAATATCATACTGAGAAGGAAGTCTATAAAATGAGGAGCCCAAACATTCATTTAATCTACTGACAAGCTTCTGCCCTCTTAAAGTTTCAAGAGCTGGTAAACCACAGTTTTTCCCGGATTTTTGCTATTTATGTGGGTTTTCAACTATAATGGCAAAAAGCTTCACTAAAAATAAATGTACAATAAGTTATTAAAGTCCCATTTTTAAAATTAGGATGCTCTTTAAAAGTGAAACCTGATAAATGTGGCAAGAATCCCAAAGCCAATAAGGGAAAGCAGATAGTATGTATTCCTGACCTATTTCCAATCAGTTATTCTATAATGGAAAGACTTAAGACTTATATTTAGCATTGGCATGGGATCAGTTTCATCTCACTCTGCTTAATTTGAGAATCAATCCAAAAAAATTAAGACGGCAAATCAACTAATTGCTAAGACAATTTGGAACAACTACTGCACGTAAAACAGAAGAGGTAGTTTCAGAAATCTAATTTTATAATGTCCCAAAAGATCTACAAATTTACAATTCATGTGCCAGATATAATGTCTTAGGCTATGTTCCGTAGTGCCATTTTCCTGTCTGTGAACAAAGAAGGAAACAAATATGTTACTATGATTTCATGTTTACCTTCTGGCTGACTTGAATGTGAAACAAAACTATATCCATATTCTACTAATATATTTATTTGCATGAGATGCATGCAAGACATTGTTGTGACATATAGCTTCAAGCACTAATTCCAACATTCACAATATTATCATACATGCTTTCATTAATTATGAAAATATATCTGTGAGACCTATCTCCTTAGAGTTAGCTAAAATTATAATACATCAGAAGATTGATACTGGAATTGCAAAACTTCTAAAGCAACCTTTTTCCATACAGGGTGGACATACGAGTGGGCTAAAAGATTCTATCTAGAAAATGGCAGTAGCTTTTCGAGAGCAAGAAATGGGAATTTAAATTCCGTTTACTCCAGAGATTATGCTTCCGAATTTTGTTCCAGTGATCTCTAACAGACTGCAGGTTAGCACCTTAAATTTTATTAACAGAGGTATGACAGTTATTTTCCAAGTTATGAAAGCAAGATACTCTTCCAAAGAAACAAGAATGGTTAAATAGAAGGTGTATATCCTAATCAGACTTACTGCACTACAAAAAGATGTAGACAGATTAAACATATTATGGTATTCAGTTATTCATGGGGTGCATTAAGTTAGGGTAGAGGCATGAATGTGAATGCTGTCTGCTAAGGTGTTCTGAGAACATTAAGGTCCACATGGTTAAGATATTTTGAAAAAGCATCATGTTGAGTGATAAACATGTCTTCTAGTAAATAATTTTGGCTCTATATTTTCTTCTTCTTTTATATATGTAAGTTGTTTAACCCAAACAAAATGTATTTCAAAAGTATTACCATACGTGTTTTTAGAAAAGCTTTTTAAATAATGAGTTCTTCTTCCCAAGGAAGACAATCCTATCTCCAAAGCACACACAGTAAAACATAATGTTCTTAATTAGAAAGGTACAAATATCACAAGCATGGTTGAGATAAGGGTTGGAAAAAGTTCTTATTCAAGAACCAAGGAAAATTTCTCTTGGAGTTGGCTAGGTAGACGGAAGCTCCTTTAATATTCCAGGCCTGGTTGCTACAGATGCATATAATAAAAAGGTTTTCTCAAAATCTAGTTGGTTTGCAAAATCACTTCCTCTCTTACTTTTTTTTTAAGCTTTGTTATAATAAAACATGATCTTAATATTTCTTTTCATGGTATAAATATTACTGAAAACTCTGTATTAACCATTATAAGTAGTCTGTAAGGGCTACCAGTTCTCACTGAGAAACCAAGTAAACGTAATGGTAGTCCCCTGTGCAAGCACCGGGTCATTATTGACCCATGGGGTGATGTCACATCCCGATGTTTACTAGGCAGACTACGTTTACGGGGTGGTTTGCAATTGCCTTCCCCAGTAGTCTACGCTTTACCCCCAGCAAGCTGGGTACTCATTTTACCGACCTCGGAAGAACGAAGGCTGAGTCAACCTTGAGCCGGCTACCTGAAACCAACTTCCGTCGGAATTGAACTCAGGTTGTGAGCAGAACTTTTGACTGCAATATTGCAGCTTACCACTCTGCACAATGGGGTGCATTATTTCATTAAAAAGTAAATAAGTTTAAATTATCTCCTGAACTATTTTTAATATTACCTGTGCTACTCAGCAGCACTGTCTGACTTTGCTACCTTATTTTATTGTTTTAAATCACATTTGCCTCAAGTGTTACTACTCAAAGACCCAGGTATACATCAGACTGATTTCTGAGGGCAGCTCCATACACTGTGTCTTGAAAACACGCAATTTTGTATGCAGAAAAGGCATAAGGAGGTCCTTGTGGGACATACTTACCTCACAAACAGTTTAAAACAGGTGTTAAGTAATACAAAGTTTGTTCCAATGTACACGGTACTAAATATGTACGTGCTTAAATCACAGCATATACAGCAGTCAAGAAAGATATACACATTTCCCTTTCAAAGTAGAACTAACTACTGTTGAATCCACCTCCCACTAATGTCTACATGAAGTCATAAAAGTGGACCAAACTTAAGAGATGTCAGGCCAGCTACTGGCATTCCCAGGAGCATTAAGGGCAGGGGTAGAAATGACATTGTGTGGTGTCATGTTCCACCAAAACCCAAGATGTGAAAACAATCTTTTCTCCCATTGGTCTAGAGAGCAAGAGTGGGAAGGCAGGCCCACCAGCGGGAGCATTCCAGCCATAGGCAGGCATACAGCAACCCTAGCAAACTAGATGCAACATTAGAACAGACACACTCACCACATTATTGCTCTAATCTAAATTGGGGACCTTCCACAATATGGCCTCAAAATAAGTGAGAGATCCATTGACAGATCAAGAAATCATATCCCAATTACTCTCTAACTCTCTTGATAGAAATCTTATCTTACACTTTTATTTTAGCGTTTAGATCCATTAAGACCTTGCTCCCAATTATTGGTCTGGGTTTGATTATCTGAGTATACGAAAGCCAGAAGTACACAAAGCATAACCCTTTTCAGAGTCCAGTTCTCATACAATATTACCAGACAATGTCTCAAGGTTAATGTGGGTTAGCAGCGTCTTGGCTGGAGAGTGTTTGCCTGTATATTTTAGGGGGCTCTCATGGGAAATCTGGGTTACTGGTTCAATTATATCACATGGTTTTCTAATGAAAGTAGAATTGGTTCAAGATAAATAGATCTGATGACTTTTCCTTCTATCAAAATGCAGCTACATACTCTTAATCAGTTAAACCTTCCCCTGTTCAACATTAATTAAAGCTCTGCCATACACAGTTCTACTAAAACATAGCAAGCTATCTAACTATTAATTTTTTCATAATATACTCCAGGGTACCACTGGCCTAAGTAGTTAACTGGGACCTAGAGTAGCTGCAGCTGATGCAGGCAAGTAATATCTGAAGACTAGCTTGTCAGACATTAAGATAAATTCCAAAAGGCACTCAGAACAACTGAAAAGCAGTGTGGTTCACATCTCTTACAACTTCCCAGCAGAAATGGAAGATGTAAGCATACCATTGTCCTATCCTATCTATTCTGACTGGCAGCGGCTCTCCAAGGCCTCAGAACAAGTTAGACTTATCATGACTGCAGAATGACAACAATATGACAGATTTCATACAGAAAAATGTAATCAAAAGTTAATAGAGAAAAGGGGGATATCCTTGAACTAGTGACCATTAAAATTACTGCGCAATGGAAAAATAACAATAGAGCATAACTGCATTCCTGTTTCCATAAATCTAAAAAAAAACCTTACCCAAAATTTTGGAAAATATGAGACAGGCAAATAGACTTAGGTTACCAGAACTTTCCCCATGGCTAGAAGGCAGACCTCCTCCTGTAGCCACATTTCCCCAATATACCTGCATAGTCTGTCCCTTGATGATAACTCCCCAAGGTTATATCCATGTTAGTCCGCTGCAGCACAAACAGTAGAGACATCCTGAAAGCAAGATTTTTTTTCCTCCCAGCATAAGCTTTCATTTCTACCTTCCATTTTCCTCAAGGAGACCCTTCTCAGGTTTCTGCCCACTGCTGGTTGAAATCATACCTGTACAAACTGTTTTCATAGCCTTTGTCCTACCTGAAGGACAAGTTTAGACGAGCCTTAAAGCATCAACAGAGTATAAATTAAACATTTTTTCACCCCAGCTCTTGCCTGTATGAGATCACTTGCAGTAGACACCTTAAAATCAAACACGTCAATGTTCAAGAATCCTACCAACATTCTGAGAATTATTTGCAAGTGTTTCCCCCCCTATCCTAATTGACTATGCTTAAAAAGACGATACTTTCAAATGTAACCAATGTCTCAGCTGCTCAACAGAAAATGTGTTTGTTAGTGCTTTTCTTATTATTTGGATAGCTTTGTTATCACCAGTAGCCACAGGGAAACCCCCACCCACCCACCCCAAGCATTCTGGCCTACAATGCTACAAGGATTGAAAACAAATTCTAGGGAAAGAAAGCCCTGATTATATCACAAATCTTATCAGCTTTAGCTGCTTTGTACTTATGTTGCTTGGAACGTAAGGACTGTGGTTCTTATAAAGGCTGTTATTAACCGGCCACTTCTTCCTCCCCAGTCCAGACAAAGGTCAAACAAGGCACACATAACAACATATGAACATGTTATGCTGTCAGGCCATTGGTCTACCAAGGTCAGTACTGCCTACTGTGTCTTCTGACTACTCTACTCTGACTGTCATCAGCCCTGTTCATAAACAACAGTGAATGCACTGCACATACAATCTGAGCACACTTAATTTTTCTTTACAGTGCACTGAGTAATTCTCATGCTACAATCAACACAACGCACAACTGAACATGTGATTTAAACCCCATGTTTATCCAGGCACAGGTCCCCAGCTTCATTTGTAAAGTAAGCACACTTTGGCTCTTCCATATGAACAGAGGTATATGCAGTCACTGACTTGTGAACAGAACAATGGCTCTCCTGGATCTTTCACTTCACCTACTACCTGGTCACTTTAACTGGACATACCAAGGGTCGCCATGAGTCGGAAGCGACTTGACGGCACTTAACACACACACACACCAAGGAATGAGCCTGCACACAAAACAGACGCTCTAATGCTGAGCCAACCACCCTCCCGCAAAAAATCCCAACAGCTTTAAGGTTGCAAGCCCACTTACTTGAAAAGATCTCTTGTTGAGCTCAGGCCTTGCCTCTCAATATGTTTTGATCCCATTCCCTCAATATGTTTTAATCCCATTCCCTTTTCCTACTAGCCAGGTAGAAGTAATCTGTTTCCCTTCCTCCCATACTGCTCTTGGCTGCTGCTCCATACCTTATTTTGCAGCCCTCTCGCTCTCCCCCTCCCCCCAACTTCCCTTCATGTCCTTGGGGGAAAGATGCCAATCAATCTCCTAAACCAGGGGTTCTCAACAAGGGGGGAATTCCCCCGGGGGTTAAGGTTGTGGGGGGATTTGGACCACTATTCAGCAAAGTGTAATGGTCTAGATTATGTGCACTCTGTAAAATTTTAGTGTTTTTTTTTAGTTAGACTATCTTGGGAAGGGGGGAATTATATTCTGAACAATGGGGAAAGGGGGAAATGGAGTAAAAAAGGTTGAGAACCACTGCCCTAAATCCTTCCCCCCCCCCTTGAGCCTCAATCACCTGCGCTGAGCTTCTGACTGAACCCCCCACCCCAGCTTCTCCACAATGAGAGGGAGTAACCATGCTGGGGGTTAGTTGTGACCGTCCCATGCACGCTTGTTTTCTTTTGGGTGACTGCATGTGTGCGTGGGGGGGGGATATTCAGACATCCCCTTCTCCCTCACTCACTATGCAGCAGCGCTGCCAGCTCAGCCTCTTGGTTCTCCCCACTCCAGCAGCGTTTACCCCCACCCAAAAAAGCATAAAGGAGAAAGAAGTAACCCAGCCTCCTCTACTCCTTTGCTCTTTTTCGGTCACATCCCAGCCCCAGTGCGAATTGCTACGGGTGGCATCTCCTCTCCCCGAGGTGCCTGCCGCTCACCCCACATACCTGCTTCTTGCCTCCACACATG
The DNA here is from genome assembly GCF_029931775.1 of Euleptes europaea. Classification (NCBI taxonomy): domain Eukaryota; kingdom Metazoa; phylum Chordata; class Lepidosauria; order Squamata; family Sphaerodactylidae; genus Euleptes; species Euleptes europaea. The sequence continues at coordinate 26,422,009 of NC_079318.1, forward strand.
AACACATGAAGCTGCCTTATCCTGAATCAAACCCTGGGTCCATCGAAGTCAGTATTGTCTACTCAGACCGGCAGCGGCTCTCCAGGGCCTCAGGTGGAGGTCTTTCCCATCCCCTACTCGCCTAGTCCCTTTAACTGGAGGTGCCGGGGACTGAACCTGGGACCTTCTGCGTGCCAAGCAGGTACTCTACCACTGAGCCATGGCCCCTCTTCATGGCTCTCCAGGGTCTCGGGCAGAGGTCTTTCCCATCCCCTACTCCCTTTAACTGGCGGTGCCGGGGATTGAACCTGGGACCTTGCGTGCCAAGCAGGTACTCTACCACTCTTCATGGCTCTCCAGGGTCTTGGGCAGAGGTCTTTCCCATCCCCTAGTCCCTTTAACTGGAGGTGCCGGGACAGAACCTGGGACCTTCTGCGTGCCAAGCAGAGGCTCTACCACTGAGCCACGGCCCCTCTCCATGGCCCTCCAGGGTCTCGGGCAGAGGTCTTTCCCATCCCTTACTCGCCTAGTCCCTTTAACTGGAGGTGCCGGGGACTGAACCTGGGACCTTCTGAGTGCCAAGCAGGTACTCTACCACTGAGCCATGGCCCCTCTTCATGGTTATCCAGGGTCTCGGGCAGAGGTCTTTCCCATCCCCTACTCCCTTTAACTGGCGGTGCCGGGGATTGAACCTGGGACCTTGCGTGCCAAGCAGGTACTCTACCACTCTTCATGGCTCTCCAGGGTCTCGGGCAGAGGTCTTTCCCATCCCCTAGTCCCTTTAACTGGAGGTGCCGGGACAGAACCTGGGACCTTCTGCGTGCCAAGCAGGTACTCTACCCCTGAGCCACGGCCCCTCCATCGCCAAACGCGCGGCGGGGAGGACCAGGGTGCCATGCCCTCCCTCCTCCCCCCCCCTCCGCCAGATGCGCCCCCCTCCCCTCCGCCTCCTTCCCTACCTGCCGGGTGCTGCTTCCCGGGGCCGCCGGCCGGGCAGCTGAGCAGCAGCAGCCAGAGGTGCAGCACGACCCCGACCGCACACGGGCACAGAAGCACCAGCCAATTGCGCATTGGCCGCCGGCGGCCCCTTCCCAGCCGTGGCGGCCTCTCCTCCTCCTCCTCCCCAGGGACGGAGCGGCCAGGAGGGACAACGACGGCTCCCCCGGTTCGCGGCAGCGTCTCTTCCCCAGCCGCCCCCTACTCCACTCCCCTTCCCTTCCGACGGGCGGGTGAGCCAGCGCCGGAGTCCCGCCCCGGGCACGGGAAGCGTGCGCGCAAAGCCCAGCGCCTGCCTACAAGCCCCACAATGCCTGCCTGGGAAAGGGAGCCGCCTCCCCAGCTGCCCGGAGAGACTCTTTCTTGGGCGTGCTTCAACCTTACGGAGCCTGCTGGGGAGAGGACCGGGGGGGGGGGGCCTTCCCCTTAGTTTGCTGCACGGGAGTGGGGGGGGGGGGCACGCGCCCTTCCCAGGAAAGGAAGGACAGTTTGGCGAAGGCCTTGTGCTCCATGAGCAACAAAAAAGCCGACGCTCTTTTCATCGGGAATTTTTCTTCTTCTAACAGTTAAGCCGCCATGCAGAGTTTTGAGGAATCAGATGGGGAAAATGTGCATCTATAGAGCGACAAATCCAATGCCAAACCTTCCATGAATAAATGGCCATTTATTCATGGAAGGTTTGGCATTGGATTTGTCGCTCTATAGATGCACATTTTCCCCATCTGATTCCTCAAAACTCTGCATGGCGGCTTATCGTTGAGTTTTGAGAATATGGATGGGGGGGGGGGAAAGTGCATCTGAAGAGTGGCAAATCCAATGCAAAACCTTCCATGAATAAATGCTGTTAGAGCGGTTCCTCAGTGGAACAGGCTTCCTCGGGAGGTGGTGGGAGCTCTCCTTCCCTGGAGGTTTTTAAGAAGAGGTTCGATGGCCATCTGTCAGCCACGCTGGTTCCGTGACCTTAGGCAGATGATGAGATGGTGGCCGTCTTCTGGTCACTAGGGGTGTGGGGGCGGGGGAGGTAGTTGTGCATTTCCTGCATTGGGCAGGGGGGTTGGACTTGATGGCCCTGGTGGTCCCTTCCAACCCTATGATCCTATCTCTCACCCCTACCCTCGCTGCAGAATTTATAATAGTATGGCTGGTCACCTGTTTAGCCGTTTATGCCTGGGGGGTTCCGCCTTGGGTTTGCCGCTCTCTAGATGCCCATTTTCCCCATCCACATTCTCAAAACTCAACGATAAGCCCCCTGTGCAGAGTTTGGAGAATTGGGATGGGGAAAATGGGCATCTAGAGAGCGGCAAACCCAAGGCGGAACCTCCCAGGCATAAATGGGCAGTATTAGCAATAGAAACCCGAGACCATTGTTTCAAGAAACAGTTATTTATTTGGAGCAGCTGCGACCCAGAGGCCCTACTGGGCAGAAATCTCTGGGTCCCGATCATACAGAGGAAGGGATATTGATCCAAATTCAAGAGATGACAGCCCATCAACATTTAGGGCATATCTGATTGTATTACAGAGAGGCGGCAGTGTAGGAACCGTTTCACCCAGTTCTTGTCATGGTTCACTGTCACCCTCCGTGACTCTTGCCCCAATTGCTAGCACACAGACACACAGAGATATTCTGCCCAGCAACAAGCTATGCCCTTGCTGTCCTAATACATCTCAGTACGTTTACAGAAAGGAAAAAAAGATTATTACAAATGGCTAAATTAGTGGATCTCCCATAGTCAGGGGAAGTCTACCTTGCGGTCTCAAAACATCGTTTTTGCAGGGGACATATGAGTGCAGCCCCCCCCCCCACCTGTTGTCGCTTGCCATTGCTGAGGTAAATCCCTGGCCACTTGTGCACGGGAGGTTTTGCCTGGGGTTTGCCGCTCTCCAGGTGCACATTTTCCCCATCCGAATGCTCCAAACTTAAAAATAAGTTTTGAGAATTGGGAAGGGGGAAATGCAGAGTTTTGGGAAGGGGGAAATGCAGAGTTTTGAGAATTGGGAAGGGGGAAATGCGCGTCTGGAGAGCGGCAACCCCCAGGCAAAACCTCCCGTGCGCCAAGGGCCCCGGAGGCTCCCCTGCTCCGGGTTGTAGTACTTCCCAGGCTCGCGGACGTGTGGAACGAGCAGCGCGTGGGTGGGCGAGACGGTGGGTGGGCGAGACGGTGGGTGGGCCCCTCCCGGGCAGCGCTCTGGAGAGGCAGGCGCCGCCAGTCGGGGGTCGCTTGGTGAAGTGGCGATGGGTGCCCACGTAGTCACAACGCTTACCAGCGGGACGGGGGTGGGCGGGCGAGGAAGGGAACGCGCGGCGTCTTCAGACGGTCAGCCCGGTTGGTAAAGACGCGCGAGCGTCGCCACGAGTGGCTGTCGGGACTGTTGCGGCAGAACTCAGGAGCTGGGTTCTGTTATGTATGTATGTTGACAGTAGGCAGGAGAAACTCCGCCGAGCTTGGGGTTCTCCGAGGCTCCTAAAACTGTATGCGCCATTGGTCACTAGGGGTCGTTTCCACCCTCCAATCACGGACCGGGGGGAGTGGCCGCAGGTAGCCAGAGGGGCATATAAGCGGGGGTCAATCCACTGTATTGCAGTTCGGTTCTTGTTCTCAATAAAGTGGTTGTTGTTGGAACTCTGTCTCTGACCTCGTGTGTCCTCCCCCCACGTGGACTTAACAAGTTCCCCTGGAGAAAATCACAGTTTCGGAGGGCAGACTGTATGGTATACCATACAGAAAATCACAGTTTTGGAGGGGAAATGAAAGTCCCTTCCAGACACTACCCCCAAACCTGCAGGAATTTCCCAAGCCAGACTTGGGAAACCCTGCTGTATTGCAAGGTAGATTCCTGGATGATCCTAGGAGGTGGATTATGTTGTGTAAAGCCTCAATCATGGCCTGAACTTTCATGAGCCCTCTGGAAGCCAAAGAATACAACTGTTGACATGGGAGTGGCCAGGACCCAGAAGAACCTCACTACTTTCTCATGAGCTTAATGCTTTGATTGACCATAGAATTATCTTAATTTCTCAGCATTGATATCAAACATGGAGTCTCAGACAGCATATGGCCTGCGAAGTCATGGAGGTGACCCAAAAATATGTTCCCTAACCCAGAGCTACCAGTGGGGTTACACAACTTTCATTTTAAAAGTCCCCTTTCGTTGCAGAGATATAAGGGGAAAGCAGATTTCTGCAACGAATTGAGCTAGAGAATTACTTTTTAAATGAAAACTGGGAATGGAGAGAGCCTGCTATACCTATTGTTATAAAGTAATATTGATATGATATTCAGTTGCTGAATTAAAATAACTGAAAAAGCTTGAGGGAGCGCAACCAGGGGACCAGGACCAGGGCAAGAAACCTGCCCTGGGAAAGCCCTATTTCTGTTGTGATGTATCAGCTGAGGTGGCAGTAGCAATGGGGAAACCACATGCCTGTGTGCGTGTGGAAAACACCCTTGTCAATGTGATCATTAACTTTTAAAAAGCTGTTTACATTTCAATTTTGGGAGAGCGAGTTAATTGGCTGTTATTGGTATTTTTAGGGTGTCTTGTAGGGCCAATGTAAGCCTTTTGCTGCCTCAGGCTAAAATTAATTTTACCAGCCTCTTTCTAGTTATGTTGAACATGATGGCAGTGGGAAACTGGTGGTCCAGAGTTACGCCCCTCTAAGCTAATTGAATGTAGTGGTTTTGGATGGATGTAATATTGTTTAGCATTAGTTTCCTCCTTAACAATAAACAAGAGTCTTATAGCACCTGGTTATTTTTGCTGGAACAGACTATCCCAGCTACTCCCCACCCCCACCCCCAGAATTATTAGCATAGGAAACCCTCCTCAACAATTTTCTTCCTCGCAGTCCCTTTTCCCTATTCCAAAGGAAAGAAATATAATTTTCCTTTCTTTGCTATAATTTTCCTTTGATATAATTTTCCTTTCTTTGCAAATAGTGCAGGTCGCTACTTGTCTCCACGCAGCTGCCTCTATCTGGATCTCGCTCTTCGGAAGGTAAATATAATTCCCCCTGGGTACCTTCAAGTCCTTGTGACCAGCCCTTCAAACCTTTACTTTCTGAGTTCTGTGTGTATTGGGAATTTTGTGTGTATGTGCAAACTAATTAGACGATTTTAATAAAACCCTTAAAATTCACAAAATGCTTCTTTATTGGGAACCTTTCCCACTGGTGTGTTCATCTGGCGTAGAAATTGGTTTGAAGATCCCCACACCAACCTCTTGCAAAGTGAAAGCTTTACCGGTCTCCAGCTAATTTCCCCCAATAAAAGGAGACCCCTCTGCTTGGCGTAACATCTTGTGAGAATAAAGTGGAGGAGAGGCAAACAATACAAGCTGGTTTGGGTTCCCAGTGTGGAGAAAGTCAGGAGTGAATGAATTAATAGGGATGGGCAGCCCGTTCCTGAAGGTGGGGTAGTTAGTCGACCGCCAGGAGGGGGGCAGCTGCGCCGCCTCCTCAGAGGCTTCCCAGCTGAAGAAAAAAGTTTAAAAGGCATTTAAAAACCCTGTGAATCTCCTCCAAGGAGTCTGTGCCACTTATCATGGCGCAAAGTGGCACGGACGCCAGCATGGGTCACACCAACTCCTATGGCGCTTCGCTCCCCCCCTCTTCAGGATTGCATGGTTAATTCATTTATCTGGATATAAGATGGCATCCTTAGCCTTTAAAAGAAAAAACAAGGGGCAAGTGTCCACAAGGTGACGTCCCAATCATTGCAACAAGCCCTTCCAATTCAAGCCACCATATTAGGCTCAGTTGCTTGGGAATAAGACCCCGAAACTCAGCGAGACTTTGCTTCTCAGATTAGCATAAACTGAGCTGTATTAATTGCTTCTCTGTCTTTCCCATCCTCCTCTGTTCTTACCTAGGCCTGCACTTTAGCAATAACGTGTGCCTCCTCCACCTGTTAAACAAAAGGAGGCAAACATGTTTCGCTCTCCAAGCAGATGTCTACTCCTTTTAGGCCACCATGAGCACACAAGATCGTCACTGTTATTATTTGATTTATTTATATTTTTTAAAAATATTATTTTTAGTGAAACATAAACAACTTCACATTTATTTATCATGTTTATAAATCGTTTGCTCTTCAAAAATAGCGAGTGAGCAACACAATATGTAAACCGAAATGCAATATAGTACAATAAAAACAAAGGAACAAAAATACCGTTCGAAAAACGAATGCTTCTTTCTTGCACTGAAATCCAGAGTGCTTGCTTCTTTAAGATTGTTTAAACTTATTTTAATTTAAAACATGTGAATTAACTATGAACCACTTTAAGTTAATTTGGCAAATCAAAAAATGGGCCAAAACATAACTGAAAATGAATGAATTTTCATATTATTATTTTCTGTGCCTCTGATTTCTGAAGAAGAATAGCTGGACAGATTACATCCACTTGTGAACACCATTAAGGTACCGAATTATAGTACCGGTAATATGGAACTTGCTTCCCCTGGGAGAAGACAGTGAAGACAGAATGGCATGATACCATTTGTCTAGAAATGCAAGACTAGTCTTGGACATTTTGACATTGATTGTAAATATTAAAATGCTATTACCACTATTATATGCTGATATTCAAATCAGCTTTGCTGATCAAGTGGGTGTCAATACAACAATCCCAACCACCGCAGGCTCTTCAGAGGCCACTGTTTGTTTGGGCCTTACTTTCTGAGGAATCCCAGCAATAGTTTTACCGAACTCTTTTCTGGGCAAAGTGATAGAGTGATGTTTCATCCATGGGCTGATCCCATCCAGCTTTATTCCCCCCCCCCTTAAATATCAGATCCAGCCATCTTGGGGTCTCTCCCAATGCCTGTCAACTGTGACATGGAGGACAAGAGCAAATCCACTGAACTAAATCTAGACCGGATAGGCTAAATATCCTAACTCTCCTAAAGTCACCAGATGTGGACAGTCATCTTATTATTGATGCTCCATTAGCTAGTCACGCAGCCAGTCCGGATATGCAATTGGACCTAGACTGTTCTTGAATGTACAAATAACAGCAGTAACCAAGGCTGCATTTTACTGCTTCCATCTGATTCAGTAACTGCAGCTTTATCTTCAGAGACAGTGGCTGTTACCGCACTAGGTATTCCCAGTGATGTATTAAGAGTTTAAAACGTTATAAAAAATACTGTTCACACTTCCTATGTATTCCCACCGATGTATTAAGAGTCTGAAACTGTTATAAAAAATACTGTTTGCACTTTGTTTGGCCCCTTTAGCTGTGAAGATGTTTTCCAACCATTTTTTAGCCGTAGTATCCAAAAACCCTTTTAAAGCGATGTTTTTTATAACATTTCCAAACTCTTGATACATCGCTGGGAATACCTAGTGCGGTAACAGCCAGTATTTGTCAACGCCAGGTTTTGGTTGTTGTTTTTTTACTGCATTCTGGGGCTACACTTACACAGCGTTCAGAAAGTGCAGTTGGGTGTGAAATATATTAGCCGGTGAAGTAGGGTTGCCAACATCCAAGTAATATTAGGAATTGCTTCCTCAGTAGGGTTGCCAACCACCAGGTACTAGCTGGAGATCTCCCACTATTACAACTGATCTCCAGGCAACAGAGAGCAGTTCCCCTGGAGAAAATGGCTGCTTTGGCAATTGGACACTATGGCAATGAAGTCCTATCCAAACCCCCACCTTCCTCAGGCTCCACCCCTAAAATCTCCAGGTAGTTTCCATCCTGGAGCTGGCAACCCTACAGTGAAGGAAGGATGCCATGCAAATATAATTCCTTTTTTTTTCGTGGATTATACCGGCTCCCAGTTACCTTCTGGGCACAAAGCAATGTACCGGTTTTACTTTTAAGGCCCTAAATAACACTAGTTTAAAAGAGGTAACAAGTGGGACTTCATCTTTTAAGCTGCATCCATGTTCTCCAGTTCCCTGTCATTGTCACTGTGAACGCAGCAGCAGTTGCGCTGGCAATCGAGGGTCCACGTGGGAGTTTTGTGCACACTTTCCTCTGTCAGCCACCATTTCCCCTGCAATCGCCTCCTCTACCCAAGGGCTTTTTGGAGCTTACTTTTAGTTGGTAGTTGATATTGCGCTATAGCACAATAATAACAGTTTATTGCCATATGGCAATCAATTGTTATAATACAATTGCTGATTATTATTTTTAAACCCACCCTCCAGTGGTATAGGTGTGAGTGTATGGAATGGCAGCTGCAGGGGCTGAGACAAGGAAAACAGCACCATGGGACCTTCTAAACGACACACCGTCCTGTCCAGATAGGGTTGCCAGGTCCCTCTTCACCATCGGTGGGGGGTTTTGGGGCAGAGCCTGAGGAGGGTGGGTTTTGGGGAGGGGAGGGACTTCAATGCCATAGAGTCCAATTGCCAAAGCAGCCATTTTCTCCAGGTGAACTGGTCTTGTCCAGATGGCTTGCTAATGCACTTGGATGGCATTCTTTCCACAGAAAGATCATACCAAAACAAGCCTATGAAAGAACATGCAAGAGCCAGGGAATGCCTGAAAAGTGGACAATTAGAGGATGATGCTCTAAAAAAAAAGACTCCTTAGGCTGGAGGAAGGCTCCTTGGAGGATGGATGAATCTAACCTTATAATACGATGAGACGTGTACTAGTGATTTGTGTTTATTGTAAGCTGCTTTTAATATGATAAGAAATGACATAACATAATCTTAGCAATTTGTAATCTGGAAATCAAATGTGAGGGAAACTGCTGGCTTTAAGGCACTGGGAAGAGTGGACAATGCCTTGGAGGCAACTTTAGGGAAAGGTCAATAGGGGGGCAGATGGAGCTTCAGGCCCGAGCTTTGATGACAGAGAGGTGTCAGTAATAGGGAAAAGGTGGAAGGCTTAGATTTAAGAAATGAATATGGAAAGGATGCTTGTGTAACCTAGAGGTTGCATGCATGCATATGAATAATGAAATTAGGGTAAAAAGTCTGTGATGTTTGGGATGAGCAAACTTTGGCATTTGCTTGAGTAGGATCTATTGGGAGAGAAAATAATAAAAGCCCACTTTGCCATTTTGTGATGCACCATCCAACCCAAGCAGTGTAGTTTTTTAATTAAAAAATGTCTCAATTGACAGATTGACTAGTTTGCAATGTCAAATCCTTCCATGTAATGGAGTGCACACTTAGATGATCCTATGGAGAAAGGCTAGCATGAGCCAAGCTTTACACATGATAAACTGGCAGCCATCTCTTTGATCACAACGACGCTAGCCCACAGTATCATAGCAAAAAATATTGTATTATTATTTGCTTTATTGAATCATGTTACAGCTACATGTCTTTAATATTGTTTGTTTTATATTAGGCACATCTTTGGTATGTTTAAGAATTGTGCACCCGTAATAGGTGTGGGGAGCCTGCATGGTATAGTGGTTAAGAGCAGCGGGTTTGATTCCCCGCTCCTCCACATGAAGCCTGCTGGATGATCTTGGGCCAGTCACAGTTCTCACAAAACTCTCTCAGCCCATGCAGAGGCAGGCAATGGCAAACCACCTCTGAACATCTGTTGCCTTGAAAACCCTACGGGATCACCATAAGTCAGCTGTGATTTGATGGCGCGCACACACGCACACACACACACACACACACACATACACAATAAGTATGGACCCCAGGAAAGAAAGTTGTGGAAGAGGGTTTTGCACGTGCCTACTGGCCTTTTTGTACATCCCAACCACACAGTGCAATGTGAAATTGGATTGAACTTGTTACAGTCTTACATCTTACAGCACATGATCTATGATATTGAGTTGTACATATGCAGAATTATTCACTATAAAACTAAAACTACACATACAAACAACTAAACTACTATATAACAAAAGGTTTAGTTACTTTTAAGAAGAAAAGAAAGCCTGGAAATATTAAACCAAAGGCTTATGTTTCTGAAAACTACTGATAAATGGGTCAGAGGCTCCTCCACCCTTTTAGTGGAGGAGAGCAGAGCCCTTTTCATATATTTTTAACTATAGAAGGTCTTCCTACGCTTCCAATGACATCATAAATGGAGATGCTCTCCATCCTCCCCACTACAAGGTTATTCAATGCTAACTAATGCAATATAAGCAATGTAATTGTGTTTTTTTATTTAAACATGTAACCATGATACTATCGATTCATAAATGAATGTAATGAATGCATATTGTGCTGGAGATGAGAATGGTGTTAAAATTGAGTATATAAAGTTATCACAGAGCTCAAAAACTGATTGTTTATAGTTTAGTAAAGTAGACTAAAAGGAAAGGAAGCCCATATTAGACAATGGAGAAGGACTCCTCAGTCCAATGGAGGAGGACTCCTCAGCCCAATTTTTGGTCTGAATCAGCATTATCGAGGGGTTTGAAACAGTATAAATACAGGCACAAAAAGGCTAGAATTTCAGACCTCATTCAGAGTGACTCAGAAGAAAGGTGTGTTGGTATGTATGGCTTTGAATTATTATTGTAGAATGTGAATTAGATACTTTATACTAAATCAGACATTTGACTGTTTTAATTTTAAGTTGGATTTTAAAACTGAATAGTATGTAAGACTTGCTTGCTTTATTGCATACATTGTAACATGCATTGTCACTGCATACATTGTAACTGAATGTAAAGACTTTGAAACTTGCATTTACACATATATACACATTTTTACTGTAAGTACATCAATAAAAAGACTTGCTTTTTAAAAGTAGGTAAAGTTGTTGAGTTCTGCTTAGTAGGTGACTGGCTGAATAAGATAACATATCACTTCTCAGGAAGTGGTCCATTCTAAGAGCCTATCACTTCAACATCACGACCCGCTTCAAACTGAATTATTCTCTTTGCTTCTGTCTGATCTGCATACACAGTTCTGCTTCCAGGCAGTTTCCTCCTTGGTGAATCAGCAAATAATTGAGAATGTGGTTCTTGTCCCCCTGGCTTTTTTTAATGTAATAATAGCTAGAGGCTCTTGGGCTGCATCTGACCCCCTGAAAGCTGTGACTGGACACTGGAATGATCATCCCAGAAACAAAAGAATGGTGTGCAGAAATACTATGTGTATTAATGGTATTTAGTAGCAGGGTGTTTGGGATAAGAGCAGGAAAGCAGAGATCTATCTGCCACCCCCACTCTTTTCTCAGAATAGTTGTCCGATAAAGCAAGTTGCTGACCAAGGTATGAAAGATGAACCGAAATACTGTAGTATTCTATAGAAGATTGGGGGGGGGGAGTGCTTTATTCTGGCAAACAAAAATTGCAGTCAAACTTCTTGCTTCATTAGAATAAATTCAAAACACCTTTTATTAGAACCAAAACAAAATGTTACAAAACAGTGAGCAAGTTTTCAGGTTCTCTAGATTGGTCCATCAGGCTGGATATCAAACAAAAGAGAAACAAAGAAGGGGGAAAGGGAAGGAAATGACGTTTGGTATGATGGAGAAAATGTCCATTCGGCCCCCAACTTCAGGAATGGGCTGTCAGTCGACTGGGTATACAACAAGCCCAGCACGCACTTCTGTAGTTGGTTCCCTCTATGTTTTTCTTCTTCTGCCTTTAACAACTCATTTATTTAAGTAGACTGAAAAATCCCATCAGTGCCTAGGCTAAATTGTTTAAATGAAAAGTGCTCATATGTGAATGTTGTTAATGTAGATAATACAATTACACACAGTGTTAACCTTGCACTTACAGTTGGCCAGTGTTTTAGAAGTCTGCTTCCTGTGTGTTGTTAAAAATAGCACACCATGCAGAAATTAGCGCATGAAGTTCAACTGTCCCTCTATACCTGGAAAACCCTCTCCTGCATTCTGGGCCAATGTCAAAGGTATAGGAAAACAGGAACAGTAAGTTGACAACCTTACTATAAATTACGGTAATAATTGCTAAGGTTTAGGGTTGTCAACCTCCAGGTGGTGGCTGGAGATCTCCCACTATTACAACTGATCTCCAGGTGATAGAAATCAGTTCCCCTGTTCAAACCCCACCCTCCTCAGGCTCCACCCCCAAAATCTCCAGGTATTTCCCAACCTGGAGCTGGCAACCCTACTAAGATTGCAGGACTGTAATGAAAGTGGAAGCAGGAGATTATTCTTCAGCACCAAACTGGGATTGGCTCATCATAGGGTTTTCAAGGTAAAGGTTGGTCAGAAGTGGTTTACCATTGCCTTCTCTGCAGTACTAACCAGGGTTAGCTGTAGTGGCACTGCTGTTGTCTAAACTAAACTAAACTAAACTAAACTCAGTTGACTAAACTGAGGCTGTCATACTTTGGACACATTATGAGAAGACACTGGAAAAGACAATCATGCTTGGAAAAGTTGAAGGCAGCAGAAAAAGAGGAAGACTCAACAAGAGTAAGGCTGTTAAGGATAGGACACTTTGGAGGACATTGATTCATAGGGTCGCCATGAGTCGGAAGCGACTTGATGGCACTTAACACACACAACCAAACTGGGATATGGAATTACCCCCTCTGCAAAATGTCACTGCCTACTCCCTAACTAACAGGCACAGCTTTTTGTGGGGGTGGGGGGGAAGCAATAGTTATGGAGTAGGCAGAGAGGAATTTTGGTGAGGAAACATGTAATTCCAGAAGGATAGCCATGTGAGTATGTTGCAGCAAAAATAAAGAAGTGTCTTGCTGCTTTATGTGGGCTTTTTGAAGTTTGAGCCCACTTCAATACATGCATGAAGTGAATTTTCAGTACAGACACACATATACATTTAGAAGGGGGAAATTGTGAACTCTGGTCAGACGGCCATGAAGCAGGTCTAATCTGTACAATTTCTATGCAAAATTCAAACATATGCAAGATAAGTATAATGACCATTCACAGTAGCTGAAATCACTAATAGCACAATCTACTTCATTATGTTAAGCAATTGATTTGATATCAGAAGTAACACACAGTGTTATATGTTAAGCTCTGATAACTCACCCTGAGCCTGGGATCAGACAGGATAAAATCAAAATGAATAGCTGCTCCATTTCTGTTCCCTGAACTACAGTCTTTTCAACCAGTAACGTTTTGCACAGAGTTATTTTCATACTGCAGCTCAAGCAGTTGAAAAACCATGCTGTATTTAGCTACTGTTTTACTGAATACTCAATTTGGATAGGTTTTTACAAGAAAACAATCAAGCCTTCCACCTTGAATACTTAATTTGGATAGGTTTTCACAAGAAACAATCAAGCCTTCCACCTTGTCTTGAAGTATTCATCATTGTATTACTTCATCCAGCAGGTGGCAGCAATAAATCAGCCTAACAAACATATGAAAAACATGGGTTTAGGATTAATACAGTTACCCTGGAAGGGTTGCTTGATTGGTGACATTTCCCCATATAATAGTAGAATCATAGAATCATAGAGTTGGAAGGGACCACCAGGGTCATCAAGTATAACCCCCTGCACAATGCAGGGAATTCACAACTACCCTCCCCACCCCCATACCCCAAGTGACTAGAAGATGGCCAAGATGCCCTCCCTCTCATCATCTGCCTAAGGTCACAGAATCAGCATTGCTGACAGATGGCCATCTAACCTCTTCTTAAAAACCTCCATGGAAGGAGAGATTACCACCTCCCAAGGAAGCCTGTTCCACTGAGGAACCGCTCTGTTAGAAAATTCTTCCTAATGTCTAGACGAAAACTCTTTTGATTTAATTTCAACCCGTTGGTTCTGGTCCGGCCTTCTTGGGCAACAGAAAACAACTCAGCACCATCCTCTATATGACAGCCCCTCAAATACTTGAACATGGTTATCATATCCCCTTTCAGTCTTCTCCTCTTCAGGCTCCTCTTCTTCCTACATGGAGATTAGTATATAATCTCCATATAGGAAGAAATACATAAACGTGACTTTGCCATGGAATCTTGCTTGGTGATCTTCAGCCAGTTACAGACACACAGCCTAACCTACTTCAGAGGGTTGTTACAAAGATACTATAGAAGAGAATGATGTAACCAGTGTTGGGTCCACATTGTGGAGAAAGGCAAGGTATAAATGTAATAAATGAACACAGCTGAAAATGAGGAGCAGATAAAAAGTAGGCTGGTTGGTGTCTGGGAAGGAGAGAAGGAAGCAGGGAAAGGTGAAAATATGGGAGATGCTAAGAGGAGGGAAAGGTGAAATATTGTGGTTTAAGGGTACAGGGGAAACTGAATTTCCCCTCACAAATCTTTGTGGGTTCCCCGGCGCACAACTGGACCTGGCCCAGCAGCTGACGCTACACAACTCAGCCAGACTTTTCCCAGGGAGAGGGAATGAGGGAAAATTGAAGGTGGAGGTAGAGGTCGAATAGAGGTAGGTTGGCTGGTGGGTGGGAAAGCAAACAGGAGGCAGGAAATGGCAAGAGGCTATAGGGGCTTTCAGGAAAGGGAAAGAGGAAATAGTGGTGGAGGGAAAAATGAAATGTCTCCTACATGTCCTTGCATACCCCCTGCTTGTATACCTTAGTCGGGATCCTGGAAAATGAAATGTTCTGGATCATGTGTACTGGATGCTACACAGACTCTATTCTCAATAAACACTTGAAAGTTCAGGGTGTGGCCTGCCTCTGCAATTCCACTTCCCCATCTATATGTTAATTTGTACCTACATTTAGAGTGTCTGTGGTGTGTAATGGAAGATTTCTAGTCCAGTACAATTACTGACTCCTCTCCATGACAAATTAGAGCGAGCAGCTGAAGTACGCAAGAGGAGGAGACTGCAAAAGAAGCCTTGGCCTCTGTATGCCTGGTCCCCTCACTTTCAGTATTCAGCAGGCAGCTGAAGAGATTTATTTAGGGATGCATTTGACTAATTTAGTTTTTGTTTATTGGCAGTCCTAATTGAGATTTTAAATTGTGGTCATTTAGATGTATATATAAATGGATTGACCTAATGGATGTATACTTCATGCATCTGATGAAGTGAGCTCTGACTCCTGAAAGCTTATGGCGGAATAAATTCTGTTAGCCTCTAAGGGGGGGGGGGAGGAGTCACTGGACTCGCGTTTTATTTTTCAGTTAAATATACATTGTTCAACCTATAAAACTATCTCCCAATAGGTTACTAAACCTTGCTAGCATATGATTCTTCATTTTTTTTACTTTAGGTTTTCATTTAATATTTTAAAAATATTATTTGGTTTAACATATTTTGAGAAATATTAAATTGTTTACATTTTCATTTAACCTAACAATTTTTAATGTTTGAAAAATGGGGGTGTGGGTGACCAGAATAAAGCAGTATGGCCGACATTTTTCATGTTCTCTCTCTGTTAGACCTATATCAATGGGAAAAGAAAAAATAAACATGTTGCCATGGTGACTGGAGCAGGCCTTGTTAAAATTAACAAATCAATTATGATGTAGAAAGGGTTCCCTAGTGGAGCTTATTACAAAGGAAGCAACTAATTGTTTTTCTTGCTTTCAGAAAAGCCTATTAAAAATATTTGCTGCATCAGCTAAACTACCTTTTAAAATGTAAGTCAAGATGCACCAAGCACATCACAGATGTAGAGTGAGGATATATTTTATCTCTAAGGCTCTGGGAACTGAAATAACCTCATCTGTACAGTTTGCCTTGAATTTCATATTTAAAATTCAATGCCTGACACAGAAGCTAACATTTAATTAAAAGGCAGTGAGGGTAATTTTACTAGTGTCCAAGGTTGGGAAAAGCCATATGATGAAAGATTATTCTTTTGTGGTTGCTAGCCCCCCCCCCCCCTACATAGCTGCCTGTAGTCAAGCTAAGCTTCATTCTCATCCCTCCCCCTTCTCAACTGCATACTGGGAGCAAGACACTGTCTATATCGGCTCCTGAGGCAGTTTTGCATGTGTGAACGCTCCATTGATTAGACAATGGGAAAGATAGAAGAGGTATTTGCCTACTAAGTGTATCAAGTTTTCTACCTTGTTTAGTCTATAGATTTCCAACCAGAGTTCTGTGAAATTTTTCTGCCTCCTTTCTCTGGACCTCCACCACGGGGTGGAGCTAGCAACCCTGTTTATACCGTACATCATACTGTATAAGTATGGACATTTTTCTAAGGGTGTTTGCCTATTCCCGTGTTGGCGAACCTATGGCATGCGTGCCACTTCCGGCACGCATTGCCCTCTCTGCCGGCACGCATGGTTCCTCCCAGCTGCTGGCCTTTCCGGCTCTGCCCCGCCCCGGATGGGGGAGGCTGTAGGCAGGCGGCCGCCCAGCTGGGCCGCGAGGGCTTTGAACTGCTCGGTTCAAAGCCAGCCCCTTTCCTGGACTCCCCGCCGAATTTTTCTGCCCTGGCCTCGGTCCCAATCCCCCCCTGCCCGGAGCCGAGGGGGGGCGGAGAACCCCCCCCACCCCGCGGCCTCCCGCACCACTCCCGAGCCTGGCCGTGGGGGGAGAAATCCCTGTGGTGGGGTGCGCGCATCGGGGCCTCCCGCTGCTCCTTCCCCGGCTGTTGAGCCAGGCCTTCTCGCCTCTTGCCGCCTGGAAGAGGGGAGCCCATCGCCGCTTCCGCTCGCTGACTCTGTCCCGCCTCCTTTGGCATCTGGCGCCCCCCCGGAGGGTGTTTCGCCCCACCACCGTTCTCACTCCCGCCGGCCAGCGGGGGCCAGCTGGCCCCCGCGGCCCTCTGGAGGGGCCCACACGGAGGAGTGGGGCGCGTACGCACACACGTGTGTCTGGGGGGGCTGGACTCCCGGCCCGCCAGAAGCCCCCCCCTCTTCGGTTGGGCCAGTTCAGGGGCGTCTGCCCTTCTTGCCTTTGGGGAACCTGCGGGGGAAAGGTAGGTTGTGGGGGTCGGCTCCTGCCTGGGGGTGGTGTCGTCGGCGCTTGACCCCCCTCCCCCTCCCGGCCAGGTGCCCGACCGCGGAGGTTTGTCATCGGGCGGAGGGAAGGATGGGTGGGAGGGGCTTTTATCCTGACGTCCAGACCCCTTTTCTCCCCCTGCGTGTGGTGGCTAGCCCCCGCCGGTGACTGGGAAGTCCCAAGGTGGCCCGGGGAGGCCTGGGCTCGGGACAGGGGTTATTGGCCATTTGTGAATGGGAGGTTTTTGCCTTGGATTTGCCACTCAGATGCACATTTTCCCCATCCAGATTCTCAAAACTCTGCATGGGGAGTTATTGGCCATTTATGAATGGGAGATTTTGCCTTGGATTTGCCACTCAGATGCACAACTCAACAATAAGCCCCCCTGCAGTTTTGAGAATGCATATGGGGAAAATGTACAGTGTTTGTCAGTCATTGTCATGATTTAATTTTATGGATGCCTTACTTACTTTTTTCCCTCCTCAGAGGCCATGTCTACCCACTGGCTTTCTTGGCAGTAGACCTGGACTCTGAGGAGGGGAAAAAAGTCCCCCTTCAGAGGCCAGGTCTACCAATTGGCTTCTATGGGCCTCCGGAGGTCAGGTCTACTGCCAAGAAAGCCAATGGGTAGACCTGGCCTCCCAATGGGACTCTAGGCGGGGAAGGGGAAATGGCAGGGACTTACAATTTAATTTTTATCAATAAATAAGATCATTATTAAGTATGATATCAAGTTTTATTTAGTGTGCCTACCTATATAGTTTAAGTTTAAGAAATTTGGCTCTCAAAAGAAATCTCAATCATTGTACTGTTGATATTTGGCTCTGTTGACTAATGAGTTTGCCGACCACTGGCCTAGGGCTGTGCCGTGTTGCCGTGGTGCGCATTGGCACTCAGAGATAAATAAGTGGGTTTTGGGTTGCAGTTTGGGCACTCGGTCTCTAAAAGGTTCGCCATCACTGGCCTATTCCATTCATCCTGTTCTTTAGTGCGACTTATTTCCCAGTAATACATTTATGGTTGGAGTTCGGGTCGCCAATCTCTAGGTACTAGCTGGAGATCTCCTGCTAGTACAACTGATCTCCAGTCGATAGAGATCGGTTCATAGGCTTACCAGGTCCTGTTGGTCCATGGGTGGAAGGTTTTTTGGAGTGTGTGGTGCGCCCTCGCGCCTGGCACGATGCCCCCGTGCGTCTATATCACTTCCAGTTTACTCGGAAGTGATGCAGACACTCTATCAATCTCGGACGAAACTCTATGGAAACCATAGAGTTTCAGCCAAAATTGCTAGAGCGTCCACGCCGGCCCTCAGCTGGTCGTCAGGCAGCCCGGTGGATTGGCGGTATTTTACCCGCCGCCACCAGGCACTTGGCAACCCTATCTGTTCACCTGGAAAATGGCCGTTTTGGCAATTGGACTTTATGGCACTGAAGTTCCTCCCCTCCCCAAACCATGTCCTCCTCGGGCTCCGCTCCAAAAACCTCCTACCGGTGGTGAAGAGGGACCTGGCAACACTAGTCTGAGTGCAAGTCTAGTGTTATGTCCCCTGAATTATAGTGTCTCTCGCTGGTTAGTAAGAAGTTATACCATACACTGTAACACACTTTTCCTATCATCAGTTCCAAGGCCTTGTATTGTATGGTACATTCAAAATATGCCAACTTAATATTTGGGCATATTTGGATACATTTGCCTTCTTGGTTGCCTGTAAGAACAAACAGGGGTCTTCTGGCACTTTAAAGATCCACGTTTTATTCCAGCATTAGCTGGAAATATTCAGATACAATGAATGGATTCTCACTATGTAGGCATTTAATATAAGGTATGAATAAAGTAAAGCTGCCAAGGGGCATTGAAATGCACAAAGTATGGGTTGAAATGTAATTATGAAAATTCATATCTTTTCAAGAAAAAGAGACCATTTATGAATTATTCTAAGTTGATTATCACCTGTAAGAGGTAGGGCATCCCAAGTTTTGCTAAGATAATAAACAGTTGTAGTGAGTAAGAAATTTGCTTATGGGGGAAAGAGGTATTGCAAAATCACTTAACAAATCCCAAATCTTTGTTGAGGGAAGGGAGGGTGTGAAACCTCTTAATGAATTTCAGTTCAGTAGTTGCAGGTTTAGCTTGTCATAAGACACTAATATTAACTAGTTAAGTAGTGGGGAATGAGGCTGAGGAAGTAAGATTCTGCCCAAATCATACCATGGCGCTGGTGGGACGTGACCCCAAGTCTGCAAAGGCAAGAATCACAAATCAAAATCCTCTTTATTAAATTAATATCAAAAGCATAAAAACATGAATGAGGAGAAAAAGACTTAGGTAACACAGTAACACTGTTGGGCACATAGCATGAGGCAAATTAAAGGTGGTTGTCCAAAAGGGAAAATCACATTAATCCTTTTGCCCTTATTTAGAGGACATAAGGAAATGTTTAACATAAGACAGTAACATAGAAAACACAATTAATTAATGCATGCAGAACTGTAATAACAGCATGCAGTGACCAACCTGGGGTAAAAGCCATTATTAAAGGCATGTCCAGGTGGATACCTACCTGCACTATTGGGTTTATGTTTTATAATGCTAAACTGTAAGACTCAGTACTTGTAAAAAATATGTGGAAGTCGAAGTAACAATTTGCCAATTGTACTTGCTACACACACAGACTCTACTAATCTTCTAGTATGTCATTCTGACCCATGGGTTAAGAGCAACACAATTTTTAGTGTGGCTTGTAGGATTTTTGTTGTGCTCATCATCTAGAATTGCTTTTGATGCAATCAAAAACAAAGGTTGAGCAATCTAGCAGATTAATCCCTAAAATGGAGAGGTAAAACTAGATTCTGAAAAGCTCCAGCATTTTCATTGGTATCACCAAGCACAATGTTACTTGCTGAACTCGCCTTTCTTAAACTAAAAGTAACACTTAAAAAAAAAAACTGAGAGTTGGTATTGCTCATCTCGATAACTGTTGCTCTCACAAACACACACACAAAACTGGCTAACTGTCATACATCGGAGATGAAACAGAGGTCCTTCATTACAAAAAAAACTGTCATCAACAGAAATACTTAGTATAGATAATTGATAGAAAAATTTACATTATCTTAGACAGTCATGTAAAATACTTACAGTAACTTCAAATGGTACTGTTTTCTTAAAAAGTCACTACTGAACTAAATTATTGTGTAACTCAGATGAGGTCTTCAGGAAAAGCATGCACCATCAGTCACATTTTCACAAAGGACATTTTTTTTTTCATTTTAAGGGAATTCAAAGAATAGTACACAACAGCTTCTTCTCCCTGAAGGGATTTTCAGACGCAGGCACTGGTATAATAAGTGGATCTTCTCCCATATGGGCATCACAGTATTCCAGCAAATCAGCAGCAGCCTTGGATACCTACAAGAGTTTCAAAAACCAAAAATATAAACAGAACTACAAACCTGAACATCAGCACTAAAGTCACAGTGGCTGTAGAAATATTCAAGCACTCTGAACGTTTCCATAAAGTGAAAACGCACGTCAAGCACATTTGACTTAAACCTGAAGAAGCTGTAGGGGATGAATGAGAGAGCACAACTTGATTCGCATATTTATATTGATTATCATGTATATTATTTTGTTGTGAGCTGCCCTAAGCTTGGCTATAGCCAGGAAAGGGCAGGGTATAAATCAAATAAAAATAAATAAAATAAACACATACTTTTGGTAACTAAGCAAAATTATCTGTTAGCCAGTGGCATTCTAATCTTACATCTAGGGCTTATGAAAGGTGTCCCCAAAACAGCACTTGGTGGGAGGGGAGGGGGTTCAAAACACAGTATAGGTTACTTAGTGATATGAAAAAAACAACGGTGTAAATCTGCTTTCTTGCTAATGCTTCCATCACCTGCTTTTCTTCAAGAAATCTCCATTAAAATCTCAAGTAGTGAAAAGAAAATGAAGGTAAAAGGATGACCGTTACTTAAAAGACATACAAAATTTATCTTGTTCTCTTTGTCTTGTAAGATGGGCAAGATGGGCATTGGTATCTAGCAGCTCCATAATTCTCCATTAACTGGAAGCTGATACTCATTTCCTCTTCCCCACTCATTTTTTATATACCGTATATATTTATTAGCACAGTCCCCACCTCCTGCTCAGGATGAAAGGAGTATCCAGAGGCCTAAGTTATCAAACAATTGTGATTTAAGAGAGAATTAGCAGCCTGTAGAACAATTGTGGAATTTTACCCTTACATTTCAAAGTAAAGGAGATGATTAAAAACAGCCCAAGTTAGAACATAATCCTGTTAGATACACTATAATTATAACATTCACTGACAAGAGAAAACGCTGCAATTACTACAGTCACCTTCCAAGACAAGACAAGCATAATTACTATTCTTGCAATGACATCCACTCTGCTTTTGCTTTGTGTCTAAAATGAGCACAGCCACAAACATCTTACTAACGCCACTGTTGATCTCACAACACTATTTTAGAAATAGTTAACAATACTCTCTGTCTCTTCTCTTTAAAAGATTGAGAGAGAACAATAGCTAAGGCACATAATTGTTCATGATCTGACACTTGTAGAAAAATCAGGGTTTCTCCATTGGAAGGCAGCAACACAGTTTTGATATCCCATGGGCTATCACTTATAATGCAAATTATTTATACCGCTCACATGTCAGGCCTGGTTATAGGACTGAAACAGACTTGGTTGCCCTAGTGGGTGACCTGCACTGGGAGATGGACAGAGGGCATGTAACCCTGCTGATGTTCCTGGACCTCACAGTGACTTTCATCGTGGTATCCTTCTGGACTGCCTTTCAGGGCTGAGACTGGGGAGGGGGCACCATTTTGTGGTGGCTTTAATTCTACCTGGAAGGTAGGTTTCAGAAAGTTGTGCTGAGGGATTGCTGCTCCACTCCTTGGCCTATGGGATCCTGAAAGGTTCCATCTTGTCCCCCACGGAACTGCTGGGTGAAGTCTATATGGAGCTGCTGGGTGAAGTCATCCAGAACTTGGGCCGGTTGTCACCAATATGGGGATGATATTCAGTTCTGTCTTGCACTAACACCTGAGCCAAAGTAGGCTGTGGGATTCTTCAACTAGTGCCTGGAGGCAGTTTTGGGATGGATGAGAACTAGTAAACTGAAGCTTAACCTTGACAGGATAGAAGTGCTTCTAGTAAGTGGAAGGACTGACCCAGGAACTGAGGTGTCTCCTATTTTGGATGGGGTTACACTCCCCCTAAAGGAACAGGTTCACGACTTGTGGTGCTGTGGGTCTCCTGTTGGATAAGCAGACAGCAGTGATAGCCAGGAATGCCTTTCACCAGTTTCAGCTGACGAGCCAGCCACAGTCTTTCCTGAATAAAGATCTTGCAACTATGGTTCATGCCCTAGATTAGATTACTGTAAGGTGCTCTACATGGGACTGCCCTTGAAGAGTGTTTGGAAGCTACAATTGGTACAGAATGCTATGGCAAGAAAGTTGATTCGAGAAGGTTGTGGAGGGCATATCACTCCAGTATTGTTTCATCTACACTGGTCCCCAAAGATGCTGGTATTGACCTTTAAAGTTCTATCTGGTTTGGGACTAGCATAGCTAAAGGGCCTATCCAACCATTATCTTTGGGGGCCCTGCTTCATGTACCTGTCATTTAAGGCGAGATGGGTGGACAACCTGAAAGATAGCCCTTTTGGCTGTGGTATTTTAACAGTTCAGTTCCTCAAGGGCCCTAATTGGGTGGAAAGGGGGAGGAAATGTTTTAAATAAATACATACATAAACAGATTCACTATTTCACACTAACGTCTTTCCTACAAGAAAACTTTTGCACCGGTATTTAGCACTATTTTTTGGGATTACAGTTATTACTCTTCTTTTTAAAACTCTGCTATTTTTAACAGAGTATACAGTATTGTGAATTACAGTATGAATTCATTTTGCATATATTTCAATTTTTCCTCCAAGAATCTCCGAGTGGCCAGGAGAGTTTCCTTCCATTCTGTAGGGTTGCCAGGTGCCCGGTGGTGACAGGTAAAATCCCGCCAATCCACCAGGTTGCCCGCTGGCCAGCTCCACGCACATCGCTTCCGGGCAGACGCTCTGGCAACCTCGGCTGAAACTCTATGGAAACCATAGAGTTTTGGCCGGGATCGCTAGAGCGTCCGTGTCGCTTCCGGGTAGACCCGGAAGTGACATAGGTGCGTCGCGTGGTGTGCGCACGCATGCTGCACCAGGCGCGTGCGCACACTGTGCACGTCCGCCACAGCCCCGCAAAGCTCCTGCCGGTGGAGCTGCAGGGCCTGGCAAGCCTAAGGTTAGGCAAGGTATCAAGTTACGAAACTGAATATGTCTCCACCCTTTCCTTGCGTCTTCACCATGGTCCCTTGTGATCAGCTTAAACCTCCTTGCTATTTGGTCCGCTCCGTCTCTGTGGATCTTTAGCAAAGGTATCATTTCCAAGGGACATGGGCAGGCTGTTTCTCAAAAGAGATGTATTTCTGACAGAGGACCTTCTGAAGCTACATCATTTCTCCTTATGTTTTATACAGCAGGTTTTCCCCCCAGAGCTTGTTGTAAACATCTCTTTGTCCCGATGCAACTCAGTAGAAGGACTTACTCCTATGTTTGTGTACTTATGTATGAGGACCTGTATTTTTGTGTGTGAGAGACATAAAGCATGAAGTGTGTGTGTTCTGGCATGCCATTCTGTATATTTAAAATTGTCCATATGGTCCCAGCTATTTCACTTGTTTGTTAATCTGAATTTCTAAGCATTCAAAAACACAACTGGGGTAACAATACGGCTCAAAGCAAAAGTACAGATCTCTCAAGTAATATCTGCTTAGATCTGGCCTTAAGATTTTCATCGAATATATGTTTGTAGGGGTGCTTTTTGAGATATTTCAGCACTGTAATAGTTTCTGTTTCTGAAATAAGCTGCCAGAGAAAAAATTACAGTGCCACCTTAAGCAAGACTTCTTAAAATCCTACTCAGCTCTATTCAGTGTGGCTTTTACCCAGCAAAGTGTTCTTAGAATTGTACTTGAAGTGTGAACTTGTGTGTGTGCACGTATGCACACATGGACATCTATTAACCTTGCTGCTGGACAATCATGAACTTGATTTAATTTCCAGTTATAAACAAAGAGCTCTTTGTGTGGCAAGCTGAAAATCTAAAAAGATGTGCATCAAGGCTTTGAAAGAACTTCAGACACCATATTCAATGCAGCAAAAATAAACTGTACTTTAAAAAGAAGGCATCACAATCTGACACTTAATAAGTCTGCTGACTCCTCTGGGAATGGAAGTAGTCTACCCCATTCCTGAGGAAAGAGAGGAGATGGTCTTTATCAACAGACAGATGCGACCCCAATGCTTGTCAAGAAATATAGGCATAATCTTAATCCTCCTCAAGTCAATGCCCAAACCACCACTGACTTAAAACATAAGTGCTATAAAATATGAGCAACATATCCGGAAAGAAAAGGAAAGAAAATACCAGGAAAGAAAATACCAAGACCACGGTTACACAGCCCGGATAAACTACAAGAACCAACATATCCTTTGTTTTTAGTTAAACATTTCTGCAGTAAATAATAAATACCACCATGAAATAATATAGGTAGGTAAAATTTATTCTGTATGTATTGTATGTAAAACTTTATCACGATTTTCAGTTTACCTTTATCCTGTCCAAGTATGCCTCCATTTTTAGTTGTTCCACTGCTTTTCTTGCTTGAGATATACTTGTCGTACTGTTATTTGACATTGCCTCCTTCATTCTGTTTTTCCTGTAACAGTCAAAACTGAAGCATTAGAAAAAATTGTTTTTCCTAATGAAAATACCTGAAAGCATATATGTCATTCCTTTCTGGCCACAATGCCTTCCCTTTTCTAGCATTTTGTTTCAAGAGGGGAGCCATGTTGGGTCTGCTGTAGAAGAGCTAAATTTAAAACCAGAGGCACCTTAGAGACCAAAAAGATTCTTGAGGTATACATTTTTGCGAGTCAAAGCTCCCGTAGTCAAATTTTGCTGAGATTTCAAAGTATGACGGATTACGTCCAAATTCTTTCTTCTTCGAAGTTTTTCTCAGTACATCCAATATCCAGTGTTAGTTTAAAAGCAACACACCATTTTCATCTTCTAATTCAGGGGTGGGGAACCTCCGGCCCGCAGGCCAGATACGGCCCGCGAGATCATTTTGTCTGGCCCCCGGCCCACCTGCCAAGGCTGGGAGCTCCACGGAGCTAGCTGTCGCTAGCCAGGCCCTCATCTCAGCACTTCGGGCTTCACTGGGAAGCCAAAGTGCCTGCGCACAAAGCTGAAGGTCCCCTGCCAGCCCTCCCCGTGCTCCATGCCCCCGGCCTGCGCGCTGCCGCGCTGCCACCGGAGGGTCCCCCCCAGCCCTCCCCGTGTATGTGTGTGTGTGCGAGATCCCCGCGCTGCTGGTGAGTGCGTGTGTGTGTGTGTGTGTGTGTGTGGGAGAAGCCTCCCATCCTCTCTTTCCTTCCTTCCTTCCTTCCTTCCTTCCTTCCTTTCTTTCTTTCCTTACTTTCTTCCTCCCTTCCTTCCCTTCCCTCTTTCTTTCTTTCTTTCTTTCTTTCTTTCTTTCTTTCTTTCTTTCTTTCTTTCTTTCTTTCTTTCTTTCTTTCTTTCTTTCTCTCTCTCTCTCTCTCTCTCTCTCTCTCTCTCTCTCTCTCTCTTTCTTTCTTTCTTTCTTTCTCTCCAGGTGGTGGCTGGAGATCTTGCAACCCTAGCCTCTTTCTCCCCCTCCCCCTCCATGCCTGGTATGGCCCCCGAACACTGTTATAAATGTGAAAATGGCCCTTGGCAGGAAAAAGGTTCCCCACCCCTGTTCTAAATGTTCATTAATAGCTGCATTACATTGTCACCTATAAGCGGCTGCCACTTCTATGTGCCAGAATGGGCCATATGATTGGTTTTATCTCAGAGCAGGTATTACGTAGTATTGGAGGCGCCTGCTAAGGCAAATTTGTACTGATGGGCTACGCATACATTTCCCCAATAAAGCAAACAGTGTCTCTCGGGGGATGTTTCAGGTCAGAAAAACAGCATGGGTTAGACGGAAGGTCTAAGCCCCCTCTATCCATAGCCCCAATCCAAATCAGGCCCCTGTGTGCTCCCAGCAAATGACTGGTTTAACAGGTTCCAGGGTGGGCCTGGAAACAGGGTGGGCTCTTTAAGTTTGTTAAAAGGAGAATCACCTCATCCAGAAAGGGCAGCACAATTCCTCCCAGAACACCAGCCTTAACAACAATCATCACCTTAGTCCCATCTGCATCCAGCCTCAACATATTCTCCCTCAGCCACTCAACCATGACATCCATGAACAGGCCTAGCACAGAGGCGGAAGCTACCGTAGGCTTATTTAAAGAGATATAAACCTGAATATCATCAGCATCTCATTCATTCGTCTTACATAAACATTGAACGAGACGGTAGACCCCCACAGAATACATCCAGCAGTGACTGTCTGAACCCCTGTGAAAGTGGCGTTCCCTTAATGCTCAAAGTACACTCCAAATGCGTCTGCAAAATTGCATGTCCACCATACTGAAAGCTGCTGATATCTATCAGAATTAAAAAGGAAATATTCCCTTTATCCATCTGCAGATGGATATTGTCCATAAGGGCAATCCGTCTCTATACCAGAGAAAGGCGAAAAACAAGACATGAAAGGATCTATCCTACCTTATCTCCTTGGAATCAAGGTGGTGAACAATGCCAGCAACCATTTTGCAAGGTCACAAAACTATAATAGTTTATTTAACAAAAACAATACATAAATCGAAACCAACAAATTAAAATGTAAAGGCCCTCCACATGGAACACAGAAGAATTAAAAAGACATATGAATCATCCAGGAAACTCGGGAGTTGCTTTGCCACCACATAATAATTTCCTCTAGAAAAGGTCACTTAAAATGGCCTATAATTGACCAGATCCAGTGAAGGCTTCTTTAGCAGTGGACAAACAACCACTTTCTACAAAGAATTGGAAAAGTGTTGGTTAGGGAAGTTGTTTTGTCTGTGATCTTTCCAAAAAGGTCATTCATACCAAGTCTGGGAAAGATTTCAGCAAAGCAGGGAAAAACCTGGAAAGAGGAAGATTATGGGA
Source organism: Euleptes europaea (assembly GCF_029931775.1). Classification (NCBI taxonomy): domain Eukaryota; kingdom Metazoa; phylum Chordata; class Lepidosauria; order Squamata; family Sphaerodactylidae; genus Euleptes; species Euleptes europaea. The sequence continues at coordinate 26,448,887 of NC_079318.1, forward strand.
TGATCCCATGTGCATGCTCCCCCTCTCAGAAAACCCCACACCCCAATTTGGATGATAAACAAAACCTTTATTTGGAACCAACCCTGGACATAGGGTTGCCGAGCTCCAGGTACTAGCTGGAGATCTCCTGCTATTACAATGGATCCCCAGCCGATAGAGAGCAGTTCACCTGGAGAAAATGGCCGCTTTCCCAAACCTCGTCCTCCTCAGGCTCCGCCCCCAAAACCTCCCACAAGTGGTGAAGAAGTATCTGGCAACCCTACCTGGACACCTCTATTACTGGATCAATTACTAAACAGGACACACAGTGGATCTGACAGATTTTATCAGCAAAGAATTGTGCAAAAAATGAGAAATTTCTGCTATATAAATATGTCTCTGATATAATGTGTCTGAATTTAAGGGTTTTGGGGTTATAATTTATTACTTATCTACAACTGCTTATAATGGGCTTCCAAATTAACCAGTGCAAGGTTGTTCATGACTGATGAAGATTCATGCACCAAAACAGGAACTGAACTGCCACCCTTTCCTTTGTTGTGTGCTACTGTCTAGCTTGTAAACCATTTTACAGAATTGCCACATTGAAATTGTATGTAACATCTGCATTGAAACTGTTATATTTGGCTTGTAAAACTTTTGGTAATTTCTATTTGTTGCCATTTCGACTTGTGGATATATTATGATATAACCTTGTATTAATGTAATCATTGTATTTAAAAAAAAAATTCTATTACATTTTGCAATTTTTGAATTATATAGGTACCTTTTGGTATTTGGATGTTTCTATAATCATTTTCAGGCCTCTGGTACTTTGTACCCCTTGTTCTTTTCGTTCAGAGGTTTCCTACCCTATTTTCTGTTTTCTTACAGTGGATCTGACAGATTTTATCAGCAAAGAATTGTGGGTGGGGGGGGGAAATGAGAAATCCAGTTCAGAAAAAAATTCCACACTATGTTCAGTACATTTTAAAAGGATGTGTTTCCTCTTCCAAATGCAGCCACTGTGTATGTGTGTTTGTGTGAGGAATGGATTCGTTAACGCTTTCTTTTCCCTTCTCTTATCCAGTTGAAATAACCAGCCCTGATTCCCTATTACTACTTATGGGTCCTCATATATTTTGCCCAGCAGGCATAGAAGTCACTTGCAGGGTTGTATCTTTTTTTTAAAGCAGGAAACAGCATGGGAGTAAAGTAGGAAAAAGCTCTTCTCTCCCCTCGCTACTTTCCTCTCCAAAGGAATCCCCTGCATTTGGGGGGGGGCGGAGAGAGATGTCTTTGCAAATGTAGAGGAACTGGCAGTATGACAGTTCAGTGTTATCTGTTGCCAAACGTATTTCAGCTATGGGCTCTGACTTCTCAAACAGATGGTTCATGCACCTGATCAAGCTGCATATACATTTTATTCCTTGTGCATTCATGTTCCAAGTCAATATTAACAGAACAGAGCACAAAACGAGCAACACATGGGAGTGGATCCTACCATGCAATAGCGGAACAGAAATTTTACTTAACAATGTTCCGTTTGGACAACACATTCTATAAGAGATCAAGTACTGGTTTTTTTATTTCCGATCAGTGTATAAAAATCAAGAAGAAGAAGAGTTGGATTTTATATGCCGGGAGAATCAAACCGGCTTACAATCATCTTGTCTTCCCCTCCCCACAACAGACACCCTGTGAGGTGGGTGGGGCTGAGAGAGCGTGACTTGCCCAAGGTCACCCAGCTAGCTTCCTGTGTAGGAGTGGGGAAACAAACCCAGTTCACCAGATTAGCCTCTGCCGCTCATGTGGAGGAGTGGGGAATCAAACCTGGTTCTCCAGATCAGACTCCATCGCTCCAAACCACCGCTCTTAACCACTACATCACATTGGCTCTCAAGAGCAAAATACTGTTTGATGAAGTCATTACAGTCCAAATTTGGATGTGTAATATGATTTGATCAAAGAAGCTCACTATTGGTGTGCAGGTGTGCTAAAACGTACCTTGCACTTTGTTTTACACAAGCAGAAATACAAGATAGGATAGGTTAAGTTGACAGTGCCAGGGCTACTTGCAATGACTATCTTGCGTTTCCGTTTGTCCAAGTAGAAATGGTCCGCGGGATCCAACCCATGGACAACCACACATTATCTCATTGTATATCAGCAGTTGAATCCACATAGGAAGCCAGTTGTGAGTAGCTATGCAATGAAACCAACCATACCACACAGAAATATGGGGGTCATGAGGATGAATGCTAGTGAATATGACCATCCTCTGCAGGTGAAGTCACTCCACAGTGAGACAAAACGACAGCAGAAGGCCGTGTCTTGCATGCATCCACTTCCTGTGAGGAAGCTATGGGCATGCAACATGATGCTGAAGAACAGCCAGGCTTGGAAACAGCCATTCACCTGGTGGTCTGCAGCAAGTCAGGGTCTCCTCCTGGTAACAAGAGAAGAACCTTTTGAAGGTTCCACCTTGAGTCTTTTTTTTTTTTTTGAGGAAGATGGACTATGAATGCTGTAAACAGAAGTTACCGTATATACTCGCGTATAAGCTGAGTTTTTCAGCCCAAAAAAAAAGGGCTGAAAAAGCTGAACTCGGCTTATACGGGGTCAATACGGTAGGGGAGGGGAGGGAGGAGGGAACTTACCGCCGCTGCCTTTCCCCGGCCGGGAGTGGCCTCCAGAGGCCCCCTGCAGCTGCAGGGAGGCCGCTCAGCCGCCCCCGCCGCCTTCTCCCAGCCGGGAGTGGCCTCCAGAGGCCCCCTGCGGCTGCAGGGAGGCCGCCCCGCCGCCCCCGCGCCACTTCCCGCCACCAGGAGCGGCCGGGGGGGCCTCCTGCAGCTGCAGGAAGGCCGCCCCCGCCAGATCTGCCGCTTCCCGCCGCCAGGAGCCCGGTCAGGTAAGCCTGTGGGGGGGGGGAGGGGTTATAAGCCGACCCTCGGCTTATACGCAGGTGCCTAATTTCCCCCCATTTTTGGGGAGAAATTAGGCAACTCGGCTTATACGCGGGTCGGCTTATACACGGGTATATACGGTAAGATGGATTTTGATTTTATTTTAAAATAATTACCTTTACTTTTTTTATTTATATCCCACCTTTCTCCCAAACGGGGACCCAAAGTGGCTGACATCATTCTCCTCTCCTCCATTTTATCCTCACAACCCTGTGAGGTAGGTTAGGCTGAGAGCATGTGGCTAGCCCAAGGTCTCCCAGCAAGCCTCCATGGCACAAGTGGAGATTTGAACCAGGGTCTCCCAGATCCTAGTCCAACCCTTTAACCACCACACCTTGCTGGCTCTCTTATAAGCCAATATGTCTGAACGATTAAAAAACACGGGCTAGCAGTTTTTGTGGATTTATCTGCAAGTATAGTAAAGAGAAAGAGCTACATTGTTACTCTCTGCCACATTTCTGTATGTATGGGAGATTTAGCTGCAAAGCCCTCCACTACTTTAAGTACTGCCTTGCCAGATTGGGCAAGGTGTTTATGGGAGTCTGGCATTCTGTTTCAAACAGGGAGTCAGTAAGATGCCACTGGAATCACACCAGAAATTGTCGTCAGCATCCAGATATGCTGCCTCTAATCACGAAGGCGCCATTTATCTTGTTATGGTTAATCTCTATGGATGGATGTGTCTCCCGTGAATTTGTCTAATCCTTTAAAAAAAAATCTAAGCAAACAGTCATCAAGGTATACGTGAATGCATTGTAAGAAGAAATTTTATTTTGGTCTGTCCTGAATCTTCCTCCCAATCAATTTCACTACGAATCCAAGTTCCACTGTAGTGTGTGACAGTAAAGAAAAAATTCTAGATATTTATTCCATGCCATTCCTGTCTCAAAGACACTTTGCTTCAACAGTGATTCTCAGCCCTACCCATGCTGATACCATTTTGCCTTGAGTAGTATGCAGCTAGTATGCCAGGTAAAACAGAAACTGACCATACAGAGTATATGTTTACAACCAAGGCCAACAAAATTAAAAAATCACACAATTTTACATTTCCACAGATTAAGGAAGTACATTAAGGGAACGTAGCTTCACTGCTACTGCACAGTATTTTGCAACCTGGGTGGTGATTGGTGAGCTGTCTGCCAGAAGAAACCTTTTGGTCCATTCACCCTCATCACCAGAGCCCATTTCCCTAATCAAAGGGTCAATAATACTGAAGCAGGCTGACTTGTAAGAGGGGACATCTAAAAAATACATGCTGAGTGGTTTCCAATCTTTCTTCACTAAGAGTTCTATGTAATCACAGGGAACATCAGTATTTTTCAGATTTGTTGTGCATTGTTGGAATATAGGAGCCTTGCAAGAAGTTAAGAGTCCACCTAGTCCAGCACCCATTTCCAACAGTGGTCGGGTAGATACTTCCAAGAAGTCCAAAATACAGGGCATGAAAGCAATAGCCAACCTCCATGGTTTGCTTTCTGACAACTGATATTCAGTTGCATAACACTTCCAAATATTAAGGTATCAAACAGGAAGAGGCTACAAGCTGACACACAAATTGAAACATAATATAGACAAGGTGGAAGTGCTGGTGCTTAGAAGTAAGACTGGCTTGGGATTTGGTCCACAGCCTGTTCTGTATGGCATTACACTCCCCCTGCAGGAGCAGGTTCACAGTCTGGGATTGTTCCTGAACATGGTTCCTGTTTCTTGTGGTGCAGGTCTCCAGTAGTGCATCTTACCTGTGGATTTGTGTTTATGTGTTTTGTTTTTAATGTATGCATTTTTACTCTTCTATTGTTTGCTGACCCTGACCTGGATGGCCCAGGCTAGCCTTATCTCATCAGACCTTAGAAGCTAAGCAGGGTTGGCCCTGGTTAGTACTTGGATGGGAGACCACCAAGGAAGACCAGGGTTGCTATACAGAAGGCGGCAATGGCAAACCGCCTGTTAGTCTCTTGCCTTCAAAACCACACTGGGTTGCTATAAGCTGGCTTCAACTTGAAGGCATTTTACACACTGATTGTTTGCTGCCTTGGGGACCCTAAGTTGGGTGGAAAGATGGCTTTAAAATATTTTAAAGAAATAAATAAAACCTCATACTGTTTCATCAATTTCTACTGTTTTTGAGATAAACTGATCTGGTCATAGCCACGCATGGCTTGGCAAAACCCAGGTTAGATCACTGTAATACATTCTATGGGGAGGGGGCTGTTTCTGAAGATAGTTCAGAAATTTCATTTGGTTCAGTATGCACTGGCAAGTGTTTTTTCCTCCTTCTGTATCAGTCTGTCCATGAGCTGAGGCCATTATCTAGTGCCCTGCTCTTGGATGAGGCTGGAACAGGATATTTAGAATGGTAGCCCCAGTCTGTAGAATTCTCTGCCCCAGGAAGTCTACCTTGCCCCCCACTGTGGGCCTTTCATATATATGCTAGTAAAATCATTTTTTTTAATTTCAGCAAGCCTTTGATGGCTTTAGATTCTGGTTTTTAGGCATTGCTATTGGGACATGATCCCTGCTTTTCTTGGATTTACTGAATACATATTTCATTAGTACTGTTTTCTAAATCAGTTTGCTTTTCTATTATTTGATTTCTGATTTGCTTTTTTATGCTTATTTCATGTGGTTTTGTTTTTAGTTTTACAGCTGGTTGTTTTGGTTATTTGCCTATATGAATGTTTTCATTCCTATTATTAGCACTTTTGAATGCTACATTAGATTAATAGAAAGACAGGATATAACTTCTTTAAAATAAACAAACAAATAAATATTTACCAGGGCTAATAAGCATCCATGAATTTGTCTAATCCCCCTTTAAAACCTCATCACAACTTTTAACACATAATTCCATAAATGAATTAGACATTTTTTGAATGCGTATGTTATTTTATCGGCCCTGAACCCACTGCCAATTAATTTCACTGGGTAAACAAAATCAAAATCAAAAACCTTTAATGGCATAAAAAAGAGCATTTTAAGATAGTACATTACTTATCAAGTTCAATATAATACAACAGTAGAGTACCACTATAAGCACCAAAAAACACAAGCAATTGGTATAACAATTACTTGTCAATACTAAAATCAATAGCTAAAATCTTTGCCAAATATTCGGCAACTGCTTCTGTAGAGTTGGGGGACTTATCTGCCAGTAAAAGTTGGATAGTCCTATTCGTTGGGCCAGGGAGATTCATGATGATTGGATCTATAACACTGGGTAAACATGACTTCTAGTATAACAGGAGGGGGGATCCATCCACTTACAAATCATTGATAATTGTATAAGCTCCTAACATAGATCCCCTTCTCTTTTTTCCATAAAGTAAAAATCCCTGAACGCCTTAGCCTTTTCTTACAAGGAATGTTCTCCAATCCTTTGATTGATTTATGTAACTATAAGGATCCACAGTGGCTTACAAAAATACCTAATTTAAACAAACAATTAATTAAGAAAAAAAACAAAAAATCACATCCTGGACAGGTTCTCATCATTTCTACACTATTTTCCAGTTCTACAAAATCTTTTCTGAGGCTGGGGTGAGCACAACTCACCAGAATATTCCCAAGGCAGCCACAGCATCTATTTATATAGATTGCTTTTAATCCCTTTCCTAACGATCCCCAATGTGGAATTTGTCCTTTTGTTATTATAACTGTTGCACATCAGCTGATGTTTTCATTGACCTGAACATTACAGCCAGATTAGACCCTACCAAGAGTGCTGGCATTTTTTCCCCCTGTGCCATTGTGTATCCCTTATACCTCATCACTTACACTAAATATCATTTGCCATTTTGTTGCCCACTTATTCAGTTTGGATAAGTCGTTCTGGAGATCTTTGTAGTCAGTTGGGGTTGTCACCATCCTGAACAGTTTGTCACCATTTACAATCTTGGCTACCTCAATGTTCTTACACCTCACTCCACATCGTGTATGAATAAAGAGATGCACTGAACTTTGGAAGAGTGGGATATAAATATTATAAAATAAATAATAAATAAAAGACAGAGATCTTTGGGTAATATACTCCACTGAGACATATAGCCATTTATTCCGGCTCTTCACTTCCAGTTCTTAACCAGTTAATGATCCGTAAGAGTAACAGTCCTCTTATCCTGCCAAATTAACTCAAGAGCAAAGGAAAGTCAGAAGCTTTTTTGGAAATTCAAATAGCGCATCTATTCAATCATCTCCATTTACAGATGTCAGAGAATTCTAAACAGCTGGTAAGGCAAAAGCCATGCTGATGCTTCCTCAAACCGTTTTTGTTTTATATGTTTAATGTAACAGTTTATCTGGGGCAGAGGTTAGCCTAAGAGGCTTGTAATAGCCTGCCTACCCCTTTTTAAAATTAGTGTTAATTATCTTCCAATCCTTCAGTAAGAAGGCATATTTTATTTCATTTATTTACTTACAATATGTATATTATGTCCTTCAACAAATGTTCTCAAACCAGTTTAGACTAAAATATCATTTACATAAGTTAAAAATAAATTAACACTTCTTAAACACCAAACCATGTTTATTTATTTAAAACATTTATTAGCCACCTTTCTTCTTTACGCAGTTCAAGGCAGCACATAGATAAAATACATTAAAAACATAAAATCTAAAATCACAATTCAAGACTGCCAGTAAACTTAACCATATGCAGTCCTAAATAAAACTGTCTTCAACTGCTTCCCATTCTCCTGAACACTGAAAGTTAGGGGGCAAAGCGCACTTCCTTGAGGAGGTTGCTCCATAATCATGGGGCTGCCACTGAAAAGTCCCTCTCTTGTGTACCCACCAAATGAGCTTTTTTGATTGATGGGACAGTCAGGAGGGCCTCTCCCTTTGATCTTAATTCCCGGGCATGAACATATGGAAGACGATCCTGCAAATACCCCGGTCCCAAGCCATGTAGGTCTTTAAAGGTCAAAACCAACACTTTGAATTGGGCTCTGGAGTGGATTGGCAGCCAGTGTAATTGCGGTAATATTGCAGTCACATGCTCTCGATAGCTGGCCCCAACCAGCAGTCTAGAAGATCAATATTTCACATGTGAGCTCTGTCAGTAGACCTGGATAGATGACATCGGGACCTGGTAATATATAAGAAGCTAATTTTAATTTGCCAATTAACCCTGAAGTCTCATCTTGTCACCTCTATTTGACTTATCTTCAAATGCCTTCGCTGTGGGGGAAAATGATTCAGCATGAATATCTGCCCAACATCTTCTGCAGCGAGGATTTATACAAAGAATTAATTCTGTTTCCCTATCTTCCCATTCACCTTCAGTAATCTCCTCTCATCTTTGCTAACAGTCCCCTGCCTGATATCCAGCTTCTTAAAGATTTAAAGAAATGTTTGTTCTGTATTTGTTCTGTTTTGTATTTAAAGAAATGTTTGTTCTATTAATTTTAGCAATTTGCTCCTTAAATTCCTTTTATTCGTCTCTTATCATCACCTTATTTTTGTGTGTCCCCCCTTGAATTTGTGCTTTTCATTTTCCTCATTTCAGAAAGACTTCCACTTTTTTTTAAAAAAAGAAAACCTCCCAGCTCTCTGACTTCATTGACTTTACTCATTAACCACACCTGTTGACATCAAGTCTCTATTTTGTTGGCGCCTTTCTTTCTCCACCATTTTGGTACCAAGACCAGCTCTTCTTTACCAGTTACATGAGGGCCTGAAAAACGTGTTTTGGGCTGTCTCCAAGCCAAATGCTGAAGACCAGTAGATAAGGGGCAGGATTTAATATATAACCACCTTAATTTCATCATGTTCAACAGAAGACAAGTAGTTTCACAGAGAAATAATTTCTTCCCCTTTACATAGTCCCAAATCCATTAATCGGGGCCTCTGGGAAATTAGGGTGCACTTGAACACAAGACTTCTGTTCATCCTATTGCATTAACATTTCTGCTCAGAAAAACCCAGGTTCACATCAGCATTTTTGACTAAAGAGTTTTTTCTTCACACTGCTATCTAACACATCTTGTCCCCATCCTAAGACTTCCCCTTCTTTCATGTTTGGAAATATTCTCCGCACTTACGAACCTCCTCCTTTACCTTCTGCCAATCAGAGAGCACACTAGTTATCTGAAAGACGTCTCCTCCTACATGTTCCCATGCACCAATTACGGTCTTCAGACTGCCACCTTCTGGCACATAGGGTGACCTGCCAAGCACTGACCAGAGCCCTGGTCTTTTCCATCGCGGACCCCACTTTGTGGAATGGCTTCTCTGAAGAGGGATGGAAAAGTCCTTGTTGGGGATCTTCAGGAGGCGCTACAAGTCTTGTTTACTTTTGTCAGGGCTTTTGGTGGGTTATGAACCGCAGGCATCTTTGGGAGGGGAAGTAGTTCTGTTTTTTAAATTTATTTGGTTTTAATTTGTAATGTTTTAATTATTTCTTGTAAGCTGCCTTGAGCAGGAAAAGTGGGACATACATATTTTAATTAACAAACAGTTCATCTGGATTTCCTTCCATTCTTTCAAGTCCAGAGAAAAAATAATCTTGTTTTTTATCCAAGTCCAAAAACTATAACTGAGGGCAGAATCTATCCCAAATGTCACCCTTATGTAGTCCTACAAGATGTTAATGGTACATGAACAGAGCTAGTGTGGAGTAGTGTTTAAGAGTGGCGGTTTGGAGCAGTGGACTCTGATCTGGAGAACCGGGTTTGATTCCCTACTCCTACACATGAGCGGTGCAGGCTAATCTGGTGAACTGGATTTGTTTCCCCACTCCTACACACGAAGCCAGCTGGGTGACCTTGGGCTAGTCACAGTCTCTCAGCCTCACCTACCTCACAGGGTGTCTGTTGTGGGGAGGGGAAGGTGATTGTAAGCCGGTTTGATTCTTCCTTAAATGGTAGAGACAGTTGGCATATAAAAACCAACTTCTTCTTCTTCTTTACTTCTCTTCCTTTCTAGATCTGTTTGGATTACCACTTGGGTCACCGCCTTGGATGCTGACAGAGCAGATTCTGGATCTGCTCCAACCTCCCATGTTCATGCAGTGGTTTAAGCCCCGTCCATTGCTATATCATAGGGATCTTGCCTTCCCCTTGGATTTACCCTTTTGGATTATTGACCACCCGGTTATGAGACTCTGCCTGAGGATTTTTATCCCTTCTTGAGGATTTGAACATGCTCAGCTAGATAGCTATAACTCCTTGCTTCACCCTCTTGCTCTTTTTGGTGTTTTACTACTTCTTCTTGAGTGATATATGTTGTGTGAGTTTTGGGAATAACCCAGGCATTCTTATATTGTTGTATGCCTGATATAATGATTTGTGATGGTGATATTAATTATTCCCCTCAATAAAACTGGTTTCACCATACTTCCAGGTCTCAGTGGCCTTTTCAAACTTGTGTGAGGTTCTTCGTCGCTTTGTCAAATGATTTCTTGGTTACTGTTTGTGTGCATCACTCCCCTCAATCCATGTGTAAAACCCAACGCAGCAGCACCTCTTAGTAAAGAAGCAAAAGTCAACATTTTCTACACATTCTGCCTTTCCCCCTGATTGGGGTGTAACACAAACACAGCCTGTCTCTTGTGAACAGGGTAGGTTTGTTTCAAAATATTCCACACTGTCTAATATGTTTAAACCTTTCAGCCCAACACCACTATCTCATGCACATACAGAGCCTCTGCAGTTCTACCTGCAGGGGGACTGACTAACTTTTAAAGCAGGTTATTTTAGAAAGAGAAAATGATAACTGAAACTTCTTCCCCTTGGTTTTCCCCCATTTTCCCAAACTTGCTTTGCTGCAAAGTTTTTGGAAAGATTGCAGCAAAACCTTGCCATATGGTAAGGAAAGTTTGAATTTTCCCAGTCCCGCCCAAGCGGCAGCCATTTCCCCTGGCTTTGCCCCCACACTAGCCATTTCCTCCCCTCTGCCACTGTGGGGGGGGGGGGCTTTTTATTTATTTTTTAATTGGCAACTGAATATCATTATACTATTGTAACTATCAGCGTATCAAGATCTCTGAATTCCTAGCTTTCCCTCCCAAAAGGATAAGCCTCCAGCCCCTTTTGTTGAAGAGATATCCCCTTCCCTTTCTATCTCCGGAGGAAAAAGGCTAGAGATTTTTTTTTAAATGAAAGATGGGAATTCAGAGTTCCTGATACACAGATTATTATAACAATATTCAACTGCTGATTTAAAAAAAACTTTAAAAGCCCTACTAGTGATGCAGGAGTAGGCTTGCCGGGTTCCCACAGGGAGATTCCCCATCACTGGCGGGATGGGGGCGGGGAATGAAAAATTGCCACTATCAAACCAGCTTAATGTCACTTTCTGGGAAAACCCGGGAGTAACATCAGTATGCCCTAGGAATTGCCAGAAACTTTCCTAGAGCAGACTGGTGTCACTTCTGGGGGAAACCCGTAATGACAAAATGCCATTGCAATGACGGAGCTGGCAGCCCTATGTAGGGGGAGATGCATAGTGCCAGGGGACTGGGGCAACAACCTAATTTTTTTTCTCAGGGCCTCAGGACATACATCTAACAAAATGCAAATCCAGTACATGAACACTTTTATGAGAATAAAAGTTGGTTAGTCTTTAAAATACCACAAGAATCCTGTTTACATTTCCTAACATCACTGGTGCCAGTATCAACCATACATGCAGATGCTCTTTAAAAGACTCATCTGTATGGCGTATGCATCAGGTCGACAAGTCACCATGTAGGTAATCACAACAACCATCTATGTTCATCATTATCAAATATGCCACCCCAAAGGCATATCCTTAGTTTGTCACCTGGAAAATGGGTCCTTTCTTCACAAGCATTTTCTTCTCCTACCTTAAGGCACTCATCTTCCAGCTCAGCATGGGAACAGGACCTCTCTTGAATGTCTCCAAATATCTTGCATCAGCTTCTCTCAGTGCTTTTGAGGTCGGCCCTGGTATCAAGGGAATAAACTTGTTCCCTCAGAGCCAACAAATGATGATACTGAGCACATGCTCTGAACTTCTGCTTGTGAACATGTGGACGTGGTGAAAAATGCCGAGAAGCCTCCACAGCAAAAGATAACAAACCTTGATGCATGGTGAAAAGGTTTGTCAATTTTTAAATGCAGATAGTTGATCATAGATTGCTTTACCATGCAAATTTGACCTTGAGGTATTCTTGCAGTTTAGCTGACTTTTCTTTCTTCTACATACTTTGAACAGAGAAGGCTTGCAAGAATTTCAGTACACTTTTACAGCACGTATCTATCCCTAAAGTCAGTTAGTGGAAATGAGAGGAAAGGGCCTCTACCCACGCAGTTCCTAGCTCTCCCCTGCTGGAGCAGAGAAGTAGTCATGAAAGAAAGGGGGGAAAACACTCATTGCCTTATACTTGGGATCCTTGCGACAGTGAAGTGGGGGATTGCCCCCTCACCACTGAAAGGATTGTGAGGGTTGGGAATTGGGCACAGCCCCCCCTTACCAAAGGATTGCAAGGCAGGATATCCCCCAGGAATTTTTATAGGTCCCCATCTGTATGGAATTCCTTACCTCATTCACATTTTGAGATTCCCCTCTTCTTTTCATGAATTTGCTTAAAATGTACAGATCAGAAACTAAATATGGCCTTACTTTTGCAATAATGGAGGAAGAAGGAGAATCCCTAAGCAGCCTGAGCAATACCAATTCCATCTCCTTCTGATAGAACACCATCCCACCCATCCTAGTTATGCTTTTACTGTGCCTCATGCTAGTTCTGACCTCTTTGGCCTCTTATAAGACGCTGCAATAACTATTGTGGTGCCAGCAGATGCCAGAAGAGATGGTATCAGCCTGCCTGTCTCTTAAAAACATCCTGGCTTATTTGAACAAACCTTTCAACTGCACGTCAAGTAGGCAATATCAGTGTTCATTTCACCTTTATAAGAATTCTAAGAAAGCTCAAATGCTGCTAAACCAGGCTGAAAAACGTGCACCTCAAAATTGGCTTCTTGCCTTTTTGGCTGCATGTGCAAGTTCTGCTGCCTCCATATTCATAAAGTTGAAATTACTCCTAACAAGTCTTTCGTTTTACATAATAACCCTCTCCAATCGTCAAAATATCACCCAGATCCAGCAAGGTTTTCCCAACAGTAAACATAGGGCTACTCTGACAACGCAGGATGGGTTACAGCCTTCCTTCACTGGACCTTGCAATACTAAACTCCCACCACTGCTCATTATCATATTAAATAGAAATATAAAATATCAGCAAGATCCCAGCTTTTGATCGTTGCAGCCAACCAATTACATGGGACCCCTTATTATTCATTTATGGCACGGACACACTGAAAGTGGCATACGGGCATCTTAGCTCCTCCCTCTGCATGCCAGTCTCTCACCTGAACTGATCATTTCCTGAAGTACACCTAGAACAGAGGTAGGCAACCCCTGGCAAGGGTGTCAAAGAGTGGCTCACCTGATCAACAGGCAAGGCCTGTCCACGTGATCCAGGTGAGCCCAAGGCACCAGCAGCACAATTCTGGCTCAGCCTAATCTCAGTATGCCTGGGCAAATGCAACCCTTGCCCCCCCCCTTTTGTTTGCTGGAGCACTACATTCTTCCCAGGTAGATGTTGTGGTGTTTTGGGCACCTGAGCCAAAAAATCCAAATTGAAACCTTAATCTGAGATAGGTTCACCAGAAATCAGCCCCAGGAGCCTGTAAATAATAGAAGATATTATCTCTGAGCTAGTACAGGGTACATTTCTGCTGAATTGCCATCATTCACCCCAAAATTTCTGAGGTCAGGCTTTTTTGGTGTGTAAGCCGCTAATTTTTCCCCAGTCTGAAAAATATCATGCTAACCTCATCCTTTGCAAGAAGCCATGATATCTGAGACAGTCAAAAGGAAGGCGTAGGGCGAAACGCACGGTCGCTTTAGCCTCTTTTATTCCGTTTCAGCCCGGATTCAGCCCGGATCGAATGCAAGTTCGGTTAAAAAATGTCTGCTTTCCCTGGCTGAAACAGGGAATAGAGAAGGCTAAAGCGACCATGCGTTTTCGCCCCATGGAGATGCTATTCTCTTCGGGAAAGACACTCTTCTTCCATCACTTAAACAGTTGTTCCACGAGTTATGATATCGGTGAGTTTACCTGATGTGCACCCTTACAAATATGTGAGATCAATACAGTTGTTGTTTTTTGACAGGCAGGTCCCAGGGCCAATTGACAGGCGCATACACATGAGCAAAAGAGAGAGCGGATTCTCTCTCACACACACACATTACAGGGTACTCCTGGAGAACCAGCTCGTGATGATAGAAGGAACCTCCGAGTCTCCAGAGCTTTAACTGGTGGCCTCCCCCCCCCAACTCCCCAGCTCATCCTCCCAGGGCCGGCGCTACCATTAGGCGAACCAGGCAGTCGCCTAGGGCGCAGACCTCAGAGGGGTGCAGAACTGACCTGAGGGGCAATTCTTTTTTTTGAAAAAAAAACGAGCAGTTTCAAGTTATTATTTTTTTTCTGCATCTGTTTTTGAAAACTGGTTTGCAATGTGGGGGGGGGGGCAAGTAGTTCGCCTCGCCTGTGTGTGTGTGTGAAGTGCCATCAAGTCGCTTCCGACTCATGGCGACCCTATGAATGAAAGTCCTCCAAAATGTCCTGTCTTTGACAGCCTTGCTCAGATCTTGCAAACTGAAGGCTGGGCCTTCCTTTGTTGAGCCCATCCATCTCTTGTTGGGTCTTCCTCTTTTCCTGCTGACCTCCACTTTTCCTAGCATGACTGTCTTTTCCAGTGGCCATTTGTTCCTGGAAGGTTTTGCATTGGGTTTGTCACTCTATAGATGTCCATTTCCCCCATCTGAATTCTCAAAACTCTGCATGGCGGCTTATTGTTGAGTTTTGAGAAAATGGATGGGGGGAAAGTGCATCTAAAGAGCGGCAACTCCAATGCAAAACCTTCCATGAATAAACGGCCAACGACTCTTGTCGTCTCATGACATGGCCAAAATACGACAGCCTCAGTTTGGTCATTTGAGCTTCTCGGGTCAGTTCAGGCTTGATTTGACCCACGGATTTGCTTTTTTGGGGCAGTCCACGGAGTCCGTAACCCTCTCCTCCAACCCCCCATTTCAAAGGAACCTCTTTTCTTCCTGTCAGCTTTCTTCACTGCCCAGCTTTCACACCCATGCCTAGCAACGGGGAATACGATGGCATGAATTAACCTAGTCTTGGTGGCCAGGGACACATCCTGACACTGCAACCTCTTTTCCAGCTCCTTCATGGCTGTCCTTCCCAGCCTCAGCCTCCTTCGCCTAGGGCGCCAAAAGGAGCCTGGCGCCGGCCCTGCGTCCTCCCAGCCCCCGGCGCGGAGACCCTCGTTGCCAGCCGCGCGCGCGCTCCCTCCCCATCCCTCCCCGCCCAAAGGCAGCACACTCACCCCTGCAGAGAGGAACGGAGCCGGGGGGTTTCCAGGGCCGGGGCCAGCAGCAGCAGCAGCACGAAGCGACCACGCTCACGCCCCGGCTTCGGCCAAGAGCGCGTCTGGGAGGCACATGCCCGGGAGGCTGCCGGCCGCCGACTGCGCGCCAGGCAAAGCGCCGCGGCGGGGACGGAGCGCGGGACCCCAGGCTCCCCCCTCCCCTCGGCCCGACACGCCCCCAGCCACGCTTGCTTCACAGGAGCCGAGCCCCCCCCCCGGCTTAAGGCTGACCACCCCCAACCTCCCCCTCCCGACGGCGGCGAGCTCTTTGCAGCCTTTGGAGGCGCGCGCGCGCACCCACGCCTCCTCCCCGGCCAAGAGGAATTCCAGCTCGTGACGTCGGTGCGGGGTGGAAGAGAGAAGGCGCGCGCTTCGGGTCTTCGGGCTCGCCCTGGCCTCCTCCTCCTCCCGGCCCCCCGCCGGCTTGGCCAGCCAGGGAGAGGCTCCCCTGCTCGGACCCCTTAGGAAGCGAGGACGGTGACTGGACGGAAGGTTGGGTTGTTTTTTTGCTCAACGTTTACCAAAAAGGTGTTCTGGGTTTCCGGTGATCATGGCCATTGAGGCGCGGGGTTTTTTTGCCTTGGGTTGGCTGCTCTGGACATGCGCGGACGGATCCCGTGGACTGCCCCCCCCCAAAACCAATCAGTGGGTTCTAGATCAGATCAGGCCTGAACTGACCCGAGAAGCTCAAATGACTAAACTGAGGCTGTCGTAATATTGTCGAAGGCTTTCACGGTCAGAGTTCATTGGTTCTTGTAGGTTATCCGGGCTGTGTAACCGTGGAAAGAAAATTCCAAGACCACGGTTACACTGCCCGGATAACCTACAAGAACCAATGAGGCTGTCGTATTTTGGTCACATTAGGAAAAGACAAGAGTCACTGGAAAAGACCATCATGATAGGTAAGTGGAGGGCAGCAAGAAAAGAGGAAGACCCAACAAGAGATGGATGGACTCAGTAAAGGAAGCCACGGCCTTCAATTTGCAGGATCTGAGCAAGGCTTTCTAAGATAGGACATTTTGGAGGACTTTCATTCATAGGGTCCCCGTGAGTCGGAAGCGACTTGACGGCACTTAACACACACACACACAGATGCGCATTTCCCCCATCCGAATTCTCAAAACTCTGCATGGGGGGCTTATCGTTGAGTTTTGAGAATTTGGATAGGGGAAAAGGCAAAACCTCCCGTGCATAAGTGGCCAATAACCACCCCCACCCCCCGTGCAGAGTTTTGAGAATTCAAAGCGGCAAACCCAAGGCCAAACCTCCCATGCATCAATGGCCAATGTCTTAGCAGAAATTTAGGTGGTAACGTCGTCCCCCCTCCCTCCCCGAGTTTGTACATTGGTAGAAAGAGCCCTAAAAGCCACGTAATACCTACAACAACAAAACAGGGCCAACCAAAATGTCCTAGAACAGTGTCACGCTTTCGAGGCCTTGGAACACTTCAGCAGGCTTTCATGCCCCCCCAATATACACACAAATGGAAGAGGACATAAAACAGTGGTTTCGGGCATAGCGCAACAGCCCCTATGGCTGCAGCTCAAAGATCCTTAAGGTGACTTAAAATGGAACATCAGCATCCCATTATTAAGACTCTAAATGCAGGAAGCGGTGGGATTTCTCCTCCACGGGCTGAACTACTGGGTGGTCGTTTCCCCCCCCCCCGCCCAATACTGATCAAGCCTGATAACTTCAGAGGAGTGTTCGTCTGTTGCAGAAAAATAAAATGAGCCTTACTGTGCCACTGGTAGAGGCCAGGGAACTCGAAAATTAGCTGTTCCATCATATTTTGGTGCATAATCTAATGCAGGGGTGTCAAACATAAGGCCCGAGGGCCAGATCCGGCCACTTGAGAGCTCTTACGCGGCCCAGGAGTCAGCTGAGACAGCCACCCCTGACCCCACCCATTCTCAATCTGGGCCGGCAAGGCATGGTCCAGCCCAACAGAGTGGCAGTTATGTCATATCCGGCCCTCGTAATAATTCTACACCCCTGATCTAATGAATCTGAATAAGGGCAACTGTGGTTTTCCTGTTTTTCACTTTACAAGACAACTGTGGTTTTCCAGGTAGTGCTAAGGCAAAATCCAATTAACTGCTGGCTGTTATATGTTGCCAAGTTACTTTGCAGCCATTTCCCCTTCTCTCAGCAACCCAGCTAGCACCAGAAATCTTCTTGCATTATAGTGGTGGAAAGTGCTGTCAAGTCACAGCTGACTCGTAGCAACCCCCAAAGGGGTTCAAAGGCAAGAGGTGTTCAGAGGCAACCTTAGGGTTGCCAGCCTCCAGGTACTAACAGGAGATCTGCTATTATAACTGATCGCCAGCTGATAGAGATCAGTTCACCTGGAGAAAATGGCTGCTTTGGCAATTGGACTCTATGGCATTGAAGTCCCTCCCCTCCCCCAAACCCCACCCTCCTCAGGCTCTGCCCCCAAAACCCCCTGCTGGTGGTGAAGAGGGACCTGGCAACTCTACATTACCTGCCTCTACCCTGGAATTTCTTGGTCTCCCATCCAAACACTAGCCAGGGCTAACCCTGCTTAGCTTTGGAGAGCCGACCAGATTGGGCGAGTCTGGGCCATCTGCCCTTACATACAATTCCTAATAATTCAGCCTGTCAACACATTCCTGGTATACAGTCCTTCAAGCTGCAGCTATAGGAAATACTCCACCATGTCCTGAACCATTAATACCCCTTCCCCTTTTTAGTACTAGACATCCAACTTAATGGAAATCTCCAGGAATTTCCCAAACTTTGGCTAAAAGGTAAAGGTCCCCTGTGCAAGCACCAGGTCATTCCTGACGTTTACTAGGCAGACTTTGTTTACAGGGTGATTTGCCAGTGCCTTCCCCAGTTGTCTTCCCTTTACCCCCAGCAAGCTGGGTACTCATTTTACCGACCTCGGAAGGATGGAAGACTGAGTCAACCTTGATCTGGCTACCTGAAACCAACTTCCATTGGGATCGAACTCAGGTCGTGAGCAGAGCTTGGGACTGCAGTACTGCAGCTTATCACTCTGCGCCATGGGGCTAAACTTTGGTTAGCAACTCTAAAAACAGGCTTAAACAGCACTATCAAATCCAGTTTAAAAAATGAACAGTTGCTGCACTTATGAAGAAGAGTTGGTTTTTATACGCTGATTTTCTCTACCACTTAAAGGAGACTCAAACTGGCTTACAAGCACCTTCCCTTCCCCTCCCCACAACTGGCACCCTGTGAGGCAGGTGGGGCTGAGTGAGGTGTGACTAGCCCAAGGTCACTCAGCTGGCCTTATGTGTAGGAGTGGGGAAACCAACTCAGTTTGCCAGATTAGCATCCGTCACTCATGTAGAGGAGTGGGGAATCAAACCCGGTTCTCCAGATCAGACTCCACCGCTGCAAACCATCACTCTTAACCACTATACCACACTGGCTCTCTTATGTTGGGTTCTAAAAGAAGTTTACACATGCACTTTGATAAATGAAAGAAAAAACATTTGAGAAAAAGCTGGACATGCAAGTTCAACAAAGTTTATTTATGAGAGAGTTTTCCATTAGCAAATTTAGATTTGATAAACAGGGAAAGGTCATCTACTCTCAATATATAATTTAACATGACAAGTGAAGGGTGAGTAAGCTGCTTCACACTTTAAGAAGGAATCATGTTTGCTACAGCTACACAGATGGTTCCCATAGCGAACATGGGAGTGTGAAGGAGAGATGAGTGTTCCTAAACAGTGCCTGATGGACACACATTAAACAAAGCTTCCAAACCTGTTCATTATGCCTGTGTCCGCTCTTCCTATTTACTACACAAAACTGCGGTAGAGTCAAACACAATGGCCACATAACATTAACATCGAGCCACTCTAGATGCAGTGATAGAAACTTTTCACTGTTCAGTTCAGCTGTAGGCAGTGGGAAGAAAGTGGAGGCAAGTGTTGCTTTCCTTGCCCATTTTCAAAAGGCTTCTGGGTAATGCCCATTTTATCATTCAAATGCATATTATGGTATATAAATAGGGTTGCTAACCACCAGGGCATCACGGGGGAGTTCCGGTTCCGGTTGAAACTGAGAGCAGCATTGTGACTGAACTGAAACTGAGAGCTAACCACCAGGTACTAGCTGCAGATCTCCTGCCATTACAACTGATCTCCAGCCAACAGAGATCAGTTCACCTGGAGAAAATGGCCGCTTTGACAATTGGACTATATGGCATTGAAGTCCCTCCCCAAACCCCGTCATCTTAATTCTCCGTCCCAAAAACCTCCCACCAGTGGCAAAGAGGGACCCAGCAACCCTATATATGAGAGTCTGTTAGACATATTGAGAGATAATAAATCTCAGTAATGGAATGTATGCTGTTTTTAATTATAACAGAATACTACACGATGGGTAGCCATGTCTGTCTGTACCAGTAGAAAAGAGCAAGAGTCCACTAGCACCTTAAAGACTAACAAATTTTTTGGCAGGGTATGAATTTTCCTGAGTCACAGTTCTGAAGAAGTGAGCTGTGACTCACGAAAGCTTATACCCTGCCAGAAACGTTGTTAGTCTTTAAGGTGCTACTGGACTCTTGCTATTTTCTACTAACAGAATACCATCAGACAAATCAGTTATAACAGCAAACAACCCTACCTTGAAACAAAGTTAACAGCCCGTTCCTGAGGTGGGGGGGGGGCTGAAAGTGATCTGTCACCCTGCCGCCAGCGTAAGTGACCTCTTATCACGGATTAAGAGGCAGTTACGCATGCAGCGGAGGCAGCTCCGTCGGTGCTTGGGCGCCACGGTGCTGCACGCCGCTCCTCCAGTGCCGCAGTCTCTCTGGGACCTAAATCCCAGAAGATAAATATGGCGCCAGCGGAGGCATTCCCGGGAGTGGAGGGGCTTCCAAAGCCCCTCCAGTCCAGGAACACCCCCTCCAGCAACAGCGTTGCTGTGCCAGGTTTTTCCTGGTGCAGCATCGCTGTTTTCAATGGGGCTTCCACCCCCATTTTTGAATTTTTGTTTTTTTAAAGAGGTTTTTAAGCCTTGCAGCAGCCGGGAAACCTCTTTGGGGGTGTGGCGGCAGTGCCTCGGCCACGCTGTCCCCGGCTGCTGCAAGGCTCAAGGATGAGCTGTAAGTGGTTGCTTCATATGACAGATTTAGGGTTCAATGAAGAGTGGAATGATGGGAGACCGTTCTGATATGTAAGGCACAATCTAACAAGATGCAAGAACCACTGAAGTGAAAGGCTACCATGGTCCTTGGACCGTGCCCCCATCTTAGTGGAAAATACCCTTTGGGTTTTCTACCTTAGGTACTGAAATGTCTTCAGCTGGTCCTGTTGTCATCATGAGTTTACTTATTCTCTCATGGAAGAACTCTCTCTGTTCAGTAGCAATAAACTATTGCTCCAGAATGAAGACTGCATTCTATTCAGTATACTAAGCTTTGCTAATAAAAAATTCTCACAGCACCTTTTCAGTTTCACCAATTTGTTGATTTTGCTATTTCGTGCTACCTCGTTCTTTTTATATCTATAATGGATTTCTCAGCAGCACTTCTCAAACCTTTCAGACCTTTTACCCATATCATTTCCCCAGCAGGAGTAAAACTAACTGGGAATGTGTGCGGCGTTTTCAATATAAAAATGGCACGAAGGGAAAAAGTTAAGAAACCCTTCTCTTAAAAAATTGCAGCTACATGGTAAGAGTCTGAAAAAAGAACCACAACCTAGAACTAACATGTTCAGACTTTGACCCCACCACGTTTTTCCAACTCACCCGATCACCTTTCCTTACCACTATCTCCTACCAACATGCCTGGTACCGTCAAGTCTCCTTCCAGCTAGGTTTCAAGAATGGGCAATCTCATGGATCCCCAGAAATGTTACTTACATCCACTTTTAAAATATTGAAAAATATGATTCTTGGACTTCGTCACTAAGTGATTAACCAATATACCAAGGTCTGTTTTCTTCTCTATTTTCAATCCAAGCAAACAGCATTTTTTTTGTAGGGTCCAACTAGTCAATTCATTATCATTATTTGTGAAGAGGAAACCAATTGTTAAAAGCTTGTAGAAATGTGCTGGGAATTAAGGGAAATAGGGAAAAGGAGGAATCATGACTTCACAGCTACCAGCCATTCAACAGGAATCCTTGGGAAGATATACATGTGATAGATGAAGGGTCTTTTTCTATATGTTTATACGGACCCTAAAGTGTGCATACTGCAAAAACAGATGTTGATCCGACAACAACAAAAATGGTTACCTGTTTTGGATTTCTTTCAAGCAGCAGCTATGCTGAAAGAGGATTCAGGCAGCAGCTTCTAAGCATCATACAAAGCACGCGTATGTCTGTTCGTCACCATGTTACTATAAAGGAAGCAATGTGGCAATTTTTCTATTTTACTATGCATATTTGCAAGTGCAAATCATTTGCAAGTGCCAACATCTTCACATTTTAAAGTCATTCTCATGAGCGACTGTCTGCAAACCTCTCTGCCTGAAGGCGCCGCTGCTATAAAAAGGCAAAACATTTAAATAGTGTCAGTCTAAAAGCATTTTTATTTTTAACTGGTGTTATTGTAAGCAACTGGCTGTGCCAAGTTTTCCAGGCATTTAAAATCTCTTTTCTTAAAATCAAAGCAAATTAATGGCCCAATTCTAGGAGATTCCATGGACTGGAAACAGAGGAGCCAATTTTGTTACAAGAATGGAACTGGTAAGCCCTCTTTCAGAATCAGAGTCTTTTCCAGATCTGGCAGAGCAGTGCATTGTCTCCGTAGATCATAAACACTGCAAATGTAAGCCATATGGAGGCAGGTTTAAGGGTCTTTCTTACCTATTATACATGGGCAACAATATCCCAAGTGCCTTTTAAGATAGCAAAGCAACTGGGGGGTGGGGAGATGGAGAGCAAAGCAACAGCAGCAAGGAATGTTAAGTCTTCTCCCTGCTGACCAAACCACTTATGACCTCAAGCAGTTTTTCTCTACAGTAGTAAAAGGTAGAGGCACAGCCAACTATGACTACAACTAGAAGTTGACATATCACCAAGTCTCAAGGGGGAATGAGGGAAGTAGCAAAAATTAATGGCAGGAACTGTGCAGTGAACTGAAGATGTTTGTCCTGTGATTCTGACAAGACCTATAAGTTTTCTGGTCTTGAGAACATAAGAAAAGCCATGCCGGATCAGACCAAGGCCCATCAAGTCCAGCAGTCTGTTCACACAGTGGCCAACCAGGTGCCTCTAGGAAGCCCCCAAACAAGACAACTGCAGCAGCACCATCCTGTCTGTGTTCCACAGCACCTAAGATAATAGGCATGCTCCTCTGATCCTGGAGAGAATACATACGCATCATGACTAGTATCCATTTTAACCAGTAGCCATGAATACCTCTTTCCTCCATGAACATGTCCACTCCCCCCTTAAAGCCTCCCAAGTTGGCAGCCATCACCACATTTTGGGGCAGGGAGTTCCACAATTTAACTATGCGTTGTGTGAAAAAATACTTCTTTTTATCTGTTTTGAATCTCTCACCCTTCAGCTTCAGCAGATGACCCCGCGTTCTAGTATTATGGGAGAGGGAAAAAAACTTCTCCCTGTCCACTCTCTCCAAACCATGCATTCATCCCTTTCCATTTTCTTTTATACATCTAACTAGAGCAAATGTAAGCAAAAATAACTCAGATTAAGGGATGGAAGTTTTGAATGTGAAATCATGCCTAAACATTATACATTGTTCATAAGCAATCTTTTATCTACATAAAATTAATGCCTTATCTATATTTGTATGAAATAAATGTTTTATTGCCCAACAATATAGGTGCAGTGCATATAAAGAGACGATTTACAGGGATATTCAGTATGATATGCGGAATTTTCATGAGGCATTTTTAAAGGTCCCAGAACAAGGTTATCGTGCTGAATAAATAATCTATCCCAAACTTTACACATCTGCATAAAAACACTGCATTTTAAATTACAAGGCCAGCTATATTGCATATTGAAAATTCATTACAATTTCTATCCTTAAAAATAAGACTCCGTAAGCAACATTCCATATCCCAGTGTAGGAGCAAATGAAACGTTCCCAGAACAGTGGAAAGGTAAAGGTGTACGAAACAGAGTACATACCCACCTGTTATTTCCACCCCAATCATAACTACGATTAAAACGTGCCCCCAGAACAACTCCTTTTGAAGTTTCGTATTCAAAGAGTCACTGGATGTGATGGAACTACATGCATGACTCTGGAGGATCGACTGGGAACAAAAGTGCATACATTCACACGACAATTCTATGTCTGATGGATTTTTAAAAAATAAGTGATTTGGAAAGGCTTTTGGGGGAAAAAATCAATTTTAAACGAGAATGATCACGAGGACGATCCAGACTGCATACAAGGTGACCAGTTACAGTTTTCATGGAATAGTGTTTTCCAAGCCATACATAGTATCAAAAGTGAGATCCAGATGTAAAAATAGAATATGAAACATGTTTTTTCCCCTATAGCTTCTGTATAAATATATATCTCTGAAATGTTGGAATGATGTATTTTTTTCCCATTGAAGACAACCATGACGTTATTCTAAAATGAACTGTAAATATTTAACTTCTTGCTAAAACAATAATCTTGGCAAAGCGGGGAATCGTGTTCAGATGTAGGTGGTTTCTCTACTGGTTTATTTTAAATTATGAAACTGGTCTCCATACATAGCTGTATTATACTCTTAAGATGACTTGTACAAAACATTAGTCAAACTGCCGTAACTCAATATTTTTTCTTTCATAATTCTTGCACGACAAATGGAAGCACATTTCTTGGCCTCTCGTATGTAAACTGCAAAATTTTTATTCTCCCAGCTTCAGAGTATGCTCATGTTTTTTAGATCCCTTCACTTTAAATTATTCTAAAAACCTGGTTTGGCTAGTGTTTCGAATTGTCAAAAGTTTTACTATAACCCATTACGGACTAATGGTCTGTAATAAATTAGGAAGGCAACCGAATATGGAATATCACATTTCACAGAATTACACTTCTCGTATTTGAACACTGTTGGTGCAGAAGCACCTACTGAGTTAGTTTGCTTCACCCAAAAAAGCAATTTTGAGTCCTTGACTTTTAAAACAGTGATGAGAGTTGCATTTTTTTCTAGAGTAAGGTATACTACAATCTACCAATAAGTTGCACACAAACACTACCAATTTCTTTTTTTTTTATAAACCTTTGAAGTATTTTAATGCTATTTTATTTGTACAACACAAAGGAGCAAAAGTCACCACTAGTGCGTCAAGATTCGGAATATGGGGGTCCATGAAATGATCCATAAAAATATTTTTACATGATAACGTTGCAGCATTTAGACTTCTCGATAAGCAAATCTACCACTCTGCTGGTACCAAAAGGCGCAGGATCAGAAATTCCCTAAAACCATGATATGGCTGAAAAATTTGGTGCATGAGCGTAGCAGCCTTTCACTGATGTATCTCTGATCTACTCACATGTCAGTAAGATGTTCAACGCATTTCAAAATCCAGTTAAACCAGAGAGGGCTATAATCTACTCTGGATTTAAAGTGCTTCTAAAGTAATCGAGACTGAGGAGTGTGAAGTGCCGTCAGCCTGCTGCATAGCTGCTAAGGAAGGAGTAGAACATAGGGAGCTTCAAGCGCTGTTGGTCTTTGCGACACCAAGCGATAACAGTTCCTTCATTATTTGCTGTGTACAGGTGGTGGCCATCACAGGAAAATGTAAGGCTGTAAAGAATTAAAAAGGGGGGAAAGTTATCTGTCTCATTTCAGGGTATAGGGTACATTTACAAGTTTACGGACATATATTAAAAGGGGGGAGGGGGAAGAGATACAGTAACCTGTGCTACACAAATCAGCTTAGCTTTCTTTTCACACAGAATGCATAATGTTATCTGATCCTCCAGAATATGACCCAAGTAAAACTGGCACATGTCACAGCCCAACCACACTTGCTTTACTTTAATTCTGTGGCGGCTATGTACTGTCCCACACTTGTTGTCCTTGTGTACATTTGGCCAGATTTTTTCCTATTACATTTCACCAAATCATGCTATTTATCCCTTCTGCATTCAGCCATGGAATCAACCATGTTATCTGCTCATCCCACATGGTCTCCCTACATAAAACATTACCAATGAGGCACAGTACCTGATTAATTGGAAACTATTAGATTACAAAGGAAAATACAAGAATCATCACTGTCCTGCTTTATGAAAAGATACACCATAATGTTTCCTTAGCTAAAACAAGGAGACCATCATTCATAAAGTTACTGGGTTGTATATAAGACAATGCGGGATCAGATAGCTCTTTGGCAGTTGGCGACAATACTAAAGACATTTTAAGTGCCATTATTGGATTTTGAAATACAAAACACAAACCACTGAGGGTCAATCTAGCTGAGAGACAGGAAGATCCATGAATGGATTTTCCAAACAAATTTTACTGGGTAAAGAGCAGTTACTATCCCTCCACTAGCCTCTTAATTTGGATTAAGGATGTGGCATAGCAGAGGGGTTAACTCTCTGCCTTACACTGTTTTCCTGACCTGAAACAGCCACACAGATTTCCAGTTTAACGTCGGGGGTGGGGTGCATATAGGCTGCCTGCATATTTACCCTTCAAAGGTAGCAAGCTGAGCTCCCTTCCCCACAAAATGCAGTGGCCCAGAT
This sequence comes from Euleptes europaea, assembly GCF_029931775.1. Lineage (NCBI taxonomy): Eukaryota > Metazoa > Chordata > Lepidosauria > Squamata > Sphaerodactylidae > Euleptes > Euleptes europaea. The sequence goes on from NC_079318.1 coordinate 26,474,925, forward strand.
TCAAATCATTGGGGATTGCCCCAGTGGCTATCAATAAAAATTGCATGAGAGAGTCATCCACAGCTCTTCTGGCTCCTCATTCAGTTTGGACCTAAACTATCTGTAAAGTGAATTCTAGCCACAGAGAATGTTGAAAAGCAAGATTAAATAAATAAAAAAATTGTTAATTTTGTGCACTACAAAAGGAAGAGTTTTTGTTTGTTTGTTTACCTCACGATAGGTTTATTTGATTTAGGAAATGTAATTTCCCGCACAGGTTTCAAATCCCACGTGCTCCACAGCCTAAGAAAAAGAAGATGGATAAAATGACACACAACCTCATTCATTTCACTTTTTAGATCCTGCTCTGCCTCTGAGCTAACTGATGTTGCAGGTTTTCATAGTGCTTCAAGCTGAATCCCAGAAAAATCAAAACAAGCCCTCAGAAGCATGACTAGCACTGTTTTAGCAGAAGTGTATATTTTTTGTGTGACTACCATGTACCATAGGAGCCCCGTGGTGCAGAGTGGTAAGCTGCAGTACTGCAGTCCAAGTTCTGCTCACGACTTGAGTTCGATCCCGACAGAAGTCGGTTTCAGGTAGCCGGCTCAAGGTTGACTCAGCCTTCCATCCTTCTGAGGTCGGTAAAATGAGTACCCAGCTTGCTGGGGGTAAAGTGTAGATGACTGGGGAAAGCACTGGCAACCTACCCCGTAAACACAGTCTGCCTAGTAAACATCAGGATGTGGCGTCACCCCATGGGTCAGTAATGACCCGGTGCTTGCAAGGGGACTACCTTTACCTTTCACTATGTACGTAAGAACAGTCCTATTGGATCAGACCAAAAGGCACGTAATCTAGTGCTCAGTTTCAACACTGGCAGGTGGATACTTCTAGGAAGCCAACAGCCAGGCATTAAGGCAACAAGCCTCCGTTTCTCTCATTCTCACACACACACACACACACACACACACACAAAAAGAAGCCTATAACAGTACTCCGTTTGAACCAAGAGCTTGTACAGTTATCCAGCTATAAAAGCAGATCATAGCCATGAATAAAGTAGCTCCCTCTGTTCTACAGAAATAACCTTTCACAGCTTAAGAACAGATGTTAGGAAATAAAAGTATAGTTCACATTTTCAGAAAATGTGCACTGTAACCTTTACAAGGAACGTATTAAAAAGGAAGATTGTACGGTGCATCTGCTCACCTTACAACTCCATTTTCTAGCCCTCCAGCAATCACATTGATGGAGACTCCTTCAGGCTGGTTAGAGAAAGCAACGGAGCATATAATCTCCCTGCAGTGCACGTGCCCCACAAGATCCCCATTCACGGTCCAAAGCCTGAGGTCACTGCCGCCGCCGACTGAAATACAAAAGGCCACTGCATGAGCCAAAATCAAATCTACAACATAAGGTGAAGCAACACACACCAAGCAAGAAGATCGTTCCAGTAAAAACTCACCAATAAGACAATGAAGAACATAACATAAGCCCTGCTGGGCCAGACCGGTGGTCCATCTAGTGAAGCATCCTGTCTCCCACAGTGGGCAACCAGTTACAACAACAGGACACAGGGGTCGAGGCCTTCCTCTGATGTTGCCTCCTGGCTCTGGTATTCAGAAGTTGACTGCCTCTGAATGTGGAGGTTCCCTTTAGTCACCATGGCTAGTAGCCCTTGATAGACCTAACCTCCATGAATATGTCTAATCCTCTTTTAAAACTGTCTATGCTTGTGGCCATCACTACATCCTCTGGCAGCAAATTCTACATTTTAATCACTCATTGTATAAAGAAGTATTTTCTTCTGCCCATCCGGAATCTACTGCCCTCGAGTTCTAGCATCTTGGGAGGGGAAAACTCCCTGTCCACACTCTCTACCCTGGGCATAATTTTATAAACTTCTATCATGTCTCCCCTTAATCATCTCTTTTCAAAACTGAAAAGTCTTGGAGTCTTTAACCTTTCCTCACAGGAAAGGTGCTGTAGCCCCTTAATCGATTGGTTGCCCTTTTCTGTACTTTTTCCAGCTCTGCGATGTCTTTTCTGAAATACGGTGAACTGAAGAAGCCCAGTGGTAGAGCACCTGCTTGGCATCCAGAAGCTCCCAGGTTCAATCCCTGGAATCTCCAGTTAAAGGGACTAGGCAAGTAAGTGATGTTAAAGATCTCTGCCTGAGACCCTGGAGGTGCATCAAGTTCCGAGAAGACTTGATCAGTCACAGTTTCACAATCATACTACGTCACCAGTATAGTGGAAACATCCTCCCCACCACACTTGTAAGCACAGGATCCAGAAAGAGATAAAGGAAGGGTAAGATATGTGAAGCTTGTTCCGTAATGTACACACTGACAACTTCGGATATTTGATCACTGCTTTACTAAATTAAAAGACAGAATTGACCCTCCATGTTCAGAAGCAATATAGCTTTGATTCCCAGACAATAAGGGCAGATGACAGCGGAGGACTATGATCATCATCACACCGTGATTACAAGCTGTCTAGAGGTGTGTGGCTGGAGACACGGTAATGATCTAAATTGGAATTTGACCTGATCAGCAGTGCAATTATATTTCCTAGATATTTTGCAGTAGTCTGTAAAAATCAGTAACTAGAAAAAAAAGCTGAGCTTCAGGTGAGGCTCCTCACAAAAGGCAATAAGCTTCCCATTCCTGACATAGAAGTCTTGGGCAAAGTTCCTAGTCCAAGTAGATGGAAGGGCCATCTGTATACTGTGATTCTGGGAAGTCATGGAATTTACTATAGGATTCAGAATCAGCCCAATTCAGACAGACATGAAGATGTATGCTAAATTCCTGACAAATTGTCAGAAGCTGGGAGAGGAGGAGCCACTTCTATTGACCAGTCGGAAGGAGTTCAGGGTGTGACTCAGATCCATAACCTTTCCAATGAACATGGAAATATACATGATACAGAGCAGAAATGATTTACAGCATTTTGGTCACTCAGTCTCTCTAGGGCAGGGGTCCCCAACATGGTGCCCGTGGGTGCCATGGTGCTGCTGACCAGGTTTTTTTAGGAAGTGGGTGGGGACAGGTAGGGCTTTCGCCCAGCAAGGCTTGCAGATTGTTTTAGTATTGCTTTGGCAGCAGCTGCCAGCACAGCACAAGGATCAGATCAGATAGTTTATTTGCGGCCCTTGGCCAGATAAAACAAGATACATGGACTGAAATGGTCTTACCGACAAAGGTTTACAGTCCAAGTCTTAAGTCATTTAAAAAATTAAAATAATAAAATAAACAACATCCGAGTTACATCTGCCATTTGGACTAAGCGACTACTCTGTGGCAACGAATTTTCATTGCAGCCGTACAAAATTTTGCTATCTGAGAGGTGACTGTACCTGTTCCAACCTATGGCCATTTATGCTCCACCTCCTATAATTAGGGCGATTACCAAAAGCCATTACTTTTGTTTTGTCATAATTAACAGTCAGGCGTTCCTTCTCACAGAATGATCCCACTCTCACTAGCGCCCTCCTTAGGCCAACTGGGGTTCTTGAAAGAAGTACTGCGTCATCGGCATAGAGCAGAATATGAATATGCCTGTCCACTAGTTTAGGAGGATGTAAATCCGGTGCGTTCAAGGAACTGACTATGTTATTTATATAATAGGCAAATAGCAGGGGGGCGAGTAAACAGCCCTGCCTAACTCCTCTATAGGTGTTTATGGGGACGGTAAGTTGTCCTCTCCTATTGCACTTGACTCTCAGTGCTGTCCGTTCGTGTAGGGCTCACAGCACAAGGATCTACACTGCGTTACTGAAGTTAAACTGTGGCGGCCATTTTGTGGCTGGCTCCACCTCCTGCAGCAGCCATTTTGTTGCTGTGCCCACTGTTCCTTGTCAGAATTTCAAATGTGCCCACAGGCTCAAAAAGGTTGGGGACCTCTCCTCTAGGGTATTAGAAACTTGCTGAGAAATCATGTCAGTGTCTAGAGACTTGCAGTAACCTACAAATAGGTACAAATAATACACACTTTTGGCTGGATCCTTCTTTAGAAACACCTACACTGTACATTTAATAATTCCATTTCAGACACAGCGGAAACATCAATGCTATTTGTTGTTATCACCTAACTGTCGTTAATGAACACTTTAATACACTCTCCATGCAGCCAATTGTTTAATACCAGGAGGCAAGAAGCAGATAATTTTAACGGAAGCAATTTTGGCTAGCATTCCCCCCTTAGGAGAGTTTATAATACAATATATTGGGTAAGAGTATGGCAGGATACTCTTGGATAAGAGAGCTGATCATAGCTAACATCAGAGAATTCAAATCCCTTAAGAGCTCATTAAAGTGCTGAATCTTTGACAGGCCACAAGATCAATCTCTCCCTCCTTCCCCTTTGCTCTCCACAGCCTTTTCAGTATGCTCATTTCACCCAAGTGCTTGCATAAATATAACAGCAAGGACTCCAAGGTCCACATCGTGTTCTAGGTGTACACACTGGAGCCTTCGGGCCCTCCGTCCCCACCGGAGCACCTCTCCACAATCCACACGTGAATGTCAGGCACCCCCTAGGGGTGAAATTCAATGCAGAGTGATGGCTTGCAGCTGGAAAAAGAACCAATGGCAACCCCTCAGTTTACATAAGAAGTGGGAGGCACACCAAAGGGGCTCGTGGATCCTGTCCCCTTTTATTGGGCCGGTCTGTCATATGCCTACGCCTCTAACCTCTTAGTCTTTGCCCACAATGGAAGCTTATACCTGTGGACTGAAAATAATACCCTGCCTGTCTGATGGATCGGAGATTTGGCTCATCACAAGTTTTGCAATCTGCTGGTCAACAGATTCAAAATGCTTTCTGACCTTGCTGTTGTATCTCTGACATTAATCAGGTTATTTGCATTAGTAAGGCAACTTGCTTTCAGTAGATGTATTGACTTCCTTTGTTCTTGGCCCAGTGGAGATTTCTCTGTAGTTCTAAGACATGCACACCATCAGAAGCTCGATCAAAATAGAAGTCTAATGTTGCCTTATTTTGTACATCCTATACTGTGCGGAACCACCACTGCAGATAACTCTCTGGCCATTTATGCATGGTCAATTTTGATGCTCGCTCAACGCTCTTTTTTAAAATGCGACTTTAAAAATCCCTATTCACAGTCCCAACGCAAAAGGAGAAATTCCACCCCCTCCCACTCGCTTGCTCCTTCGTTCCTGTTTGCATAGTCATTAGCATGTGCGTAGGTAACGCGCCGCTATTATTTTGCATGGTTCTTTCAGGGGATTCTTCGTGGCGGGGGCAGAGCAAACACCAAAGGTTGTGTTAAAGGGGATCTTAAGTAATGCGGAGCAGGTATGTGCCGGCTTTGCAGTCACTTCCGGAATGACGGTTCAGCGTGAAAAATTCAAAAAATATGCGGGACACTTCAGCCTGGAACGCGCTGCTAATTACCAAGCATAAATGGCCTCTGTATCAGTGAAAACTGTTTTTAGCTGCAAGAAGAAAATATGACAGCATGATTCACCTAAGCAGACACTCTTGTAGTATAAGAACCGCTTGACACTTTATGCGTCAGACTTATTTCCAGGATGGTTTGAGCTGAGCACCACAGCATGCTAGAAACATGGAGAAAGCAAGAATGAGCCCCTCCCTTTCGATTATGAGAGCTGCAAGACTAAGTTGCAGGTTTTTGACAAGGCACCCACCTGAATCACAAACTGTCGCAATGTCACCTGTCGTTTCACTGGCAGACACAGCTGTCACAGGACTCTTGTGCCCAGCAAGACTTTGCACATAGCAGAGCCTGTAAGAATCAGTTCAGCAATCTTAATATTAGTTTGCCACATCCATCGGAATTTTAAAGCAACATTTTATTTAAATCAATGTTATTAACTGATTTTAATATTAGAAGAAGAAGAGTTGGATTTTATATGCCGACTTTCTCTACCACTTAAGGCAGAATCAAACTGGCTTACAATCACCTTCCCTTCCCCTCCCCACAACAGACACCCTGTGAGGTAGGTGGGGCTGAGAGAGCTGTGGAGCCCAAGGTCACCCAACTGGCTTCGTGTGTAGGAGAAGGAAAACCAACCCAGTTCACCAGATTAGCCTCCGCCACTCATGTGGAGGAGTGGGGAATCAAACCCGGTTCTCCAGATCAGACTCCACCACTCCAAACCACTGCTCTTAACCACACCACACTGTACCACCACTATTACTGTTATACTAGGTGCTGTATGGGTGGGACATATGCACAGAGTTTGGAGCTTTCCTACCATACTTGTACAGTTACTGGAACGCATGCAACAATCCTAAATTATATTTCAAGCGTGATATTGTAGCTGCTGGGAACTGTTGAGACGGCAGAAGTGTCTGTACCTGTTCAAATCCCATATAATGCAGGTTCCATCTTGGCTTACGCTTATCATTATGCTGTAGGGCTTGCAGACAAACAAAGTCGTGATCTCTGCGGTATGGCCATACAGATGCACCTGAGACTCCATTTCGATCTCAGAAGGCTGAAACACAACAAGATCACAATTAAGACTCACTCAAGGACGGCGCTGGGGAAGGGGGACACAATATTGCAAATAAGAGTAAGGCGAATCCTGGAAGTGTACGCATTTTACCCATTACTTTTAATTTGAATCATTGTGTGCTATCTGACTATTCTTTGCGATTTATCCTCAACTGACTACAAAAATGCAAATCAGGGTGGCTTAAGGCTCAAGAATTGGTAACACCTGATCTTTAAGAAATAATTCTCATCTAACAAAAATTGATAAGTATGGTGCTACCTGTGAAAGGTAGTTTCTTTCAATCTCCCACACAGGCACTAACACAGAGGAGGCTTGCCACGCAACACACGTTGCTTTCTAAGTATTTCACAGGTCCTCTGTGTTGCCACACTTAAAAATAAAATTATAGCTGGAAGTGTAACAAGAAATAAACTGCCTTGGCTTTAGGAAACACTTCACCAAATCAGTATTTCACTATCTGCTACTGAGTTCAGAATATTGGGTGACAGCCAAGATCTTGACTTAAATAGACATTAAATAGTTTGGATCCGGTTGAAAATCTCTGTTGATGGAAGGATTTTCATCAGCAGAGTGCAACTTCCTTGCCTACCTCAACCTGTTGCAGCCCACAACAATCCTCCTAAAATGCTTCTCCTGGGGACCCACAGGAATAGTATGAAGAAGACTTAGAGGTCTGAACCAGGAAGAAGAAACTGGTGAAAATCAACCAATTTCCATCAGCAGAAATCCTCTGTGGGGTCCAACTGAAGATGTGAAAGCTGTGGGAGGGGCTGGGGCTCAGTGGCAGAGCATCTGCTTAGCATGCAGAAGGTTCTGGGTTCAATCCCTGGCAACTCCAGTTAAAGGGACTAGGCAAGTAGGTGATGTGAAAGACCTCTGCCTGAGACCCTGGAGAGCTGCTGCTAGTCAGAGTAGACAATATTGAATTTGATGGACCAATGGTCTGATTCAGTATAAGGCTGCTTCGTGTGTTCATGTGTCAATAACCCAAAACTGGCACAGGTAAATTTAAATTCGAGAACTGCAGATTGTTATTTTATGACACCTTTTCTTCTCAAAAGTGTCAGCCACAGACCTAATTAAGATGCATAAGGACAGAAGGCAGAGGTGACAGACAAAAAGCCAACCGTTTTGCTAGATACATTAGAACTCCAGCAGTAGTGTTTGCTAGACTCCCAAGCTGCTCATTAATAGATCTGTCCCCCTAATTTATCAATTCTAAGATTTTCTGTTCCAGCATATAAGTTCTCAAGTGAATGTGAACAGTCTGTTACACCCACACATCAAACAATGCTTAGTCCTGCAATACAAGTTAAGTAAGTAACTCTCGTATGAGGTTGCGGTATTTGCTGGATGTTTCTTGCACTGAACAGAATCAAATTGCTCCCCTACACCTTTACTTGGCTGGGAATAGAAACCGGAACAGATGCTACTGAGCGTATGAGCATGTTGTCACACCATATGGGCTCAACTCAGGCAGCTGACTAGACACAGAAGCTGCAAGGAAACAAAAGAGCTCAGGGGCTCCCATGCAGATTGTTTAGTTCCATGGAGGGACATATAAGCAACAAGGAGAAGAATGGTTATATTTATGGCAAACATATTTACGGGTTGAATATGAGCCCATGTTGCAAACATGTATTTTGAGCACTTGATGCATTACTATTTTTATGTTTATTAATTTACTTATTGATATATTTATACCCTGCCTTTCTCCCTTGAAAGACCCAAACTGGCTGACAAAAATATCAATATTAAATAAATAAATTGTAAGTTAATATCAATAAAACTTTTAACAAACAAGTGACAATAATGTACAACAATCAAAGTACACCCCCCCTCCAATTAACCAACAGATCTCTTGAACAGAACTGCTTTGCACGCCTTCTCAAAAGGTTAGCAGAACAGAAAGGCTCCTATCTTCCAATGTCAAAACCGTTCCATTATACTGGAAGTGCAGTTGGAAAAGGCCCATATGTGGGCTGGAGCTGCTCCAGCTTTCCTTAGGGAGGTGGAACAAGGAGATCTAAGGAATGAAGCTGGCTCACAGACATGAGTTTGGAAAAAATATACATTACACACACTTACAGCATCCCTAAGGTGCATTTATCCCAGGCTGTGAAAAGGCATTAAGAGTAACAACCATCACCTTCAATTGAGACAAATAGGTAATCAATGAAGATGTTTCAAAAATGAGTGTAGAATGAAGCAGCTTACTCTAGCTAACAGAGGTGCTCTTACTCTTTGTATTAACTGAAGTCTCAAGAGTTGTTTTTAAAAGGGCAGCCCCAAATAGAATGTGTTACAGCAGTCAAGATCTGTATTAAGGATATACGCCAAATATTCTGTTTTCAAATGTTAACAGCCAAGAACTATAGAAGAAGCTATGGTGATGAATGTATGGGCTAATTATTATTAATTGGAAAAAAAACTTTGACTAGACAGCACTTTCCGCCACCAAGAGGCACCTTGAATTGGACCCAGAAATAAATACGCAACCAATGCAATAATTTACTGATGTAGTGTGTGAACTGTGGTTAATATGAGATCGTAAACAAGCTGAAGATAAAGTTTCTAGATTGTCTTTAAGGGCAGTCCCATGCAAAGCATGTTACAGTAGTCCAGCCTCATGGTTACTGTAGTATGGATCAGCAATTACCTATGTTATAAGCAAGATGTCAGTTGCCTAGCAAGCCTATGAAAACATAACCACTTCACAATGTTTTGTTAGAATAAGGAGTCCCTTCAGAAAAGTAATTTGATTGAGGGGAGGGGACACAGATCGAGCGGAGATTTCTCCCATTCAGGTTTGTAAAAAATTACGGCACAGAAGAAAAATCCATGAATACAACTTACTACAGCCAGATAGTTACACACTCATGCTTCATTCCCATGTACTTACTGTGCTACTAGTGAATCTATTCATATATGCTGTGATGACCCCACATTTGCTGCCAGTAAAAAGTTGACAGCTGTCTGGGACCCAAGCACAACTTGTAACCTTGGAAAAAAGAAAGATGTTTGAAACGGAATATCAGACACAAAGAGCTTTCAAGACAATTTATATGAATCAGCACAACAGTTTCAGTATCAACCATCCTGTACATATTTTATAGTTTTTTAAAAATTATTTACTTCATTTATTCACCGTCTTTCTCCCCAACGAAGACCCAAAGTGGCTTATGTGGTTCTCCTCTCCTCACTTTTATCCTCACAACAATCCTGTGAGCTAGGTTAGGCTGAGAGTGACTGGCCCAAGGTCACCCAGTAAGCTTCCACTGTGAAGCAGGGATTTGAACCTGGGTCCCCCAGACCCTAGTCCAAGACTCTAGCCACTACACCACACACCGTAATCCTTTGCAGAATTATTCCAGTACAGACCCCATTGATTTCAAGATGATTAGACTGTACTAACTCTGTGTGGGATTCTTCTGCACACAATTGCACTGGTAGTTCCTTATGTGTATGACAGTTTTTAGAAGTTTAACAGTTGAGGGACCAGTGGCTTGATTTGATACAAGACAGCTTCATAAGGTTGAGGGGAAGGGGGGAATGAGAGCACCGAAAGCTCTTTTTCCACACATAAGAGTTTGGGCTCCATACAAGGCAACGATTCTCTGATGACACAAGCTCTCAATGCCTAACAACTTCATCACATGCATGATGATATCCTCAATGCGCACATGCGCACGTGTGCACACACACACACAGATACACTTCGAGAAAGGTGGACTATAAATGAAGCAAACAAGAAAAAGAAAAAACACCCAGTGAGGCCGAAAGGCCAGAAAATTCAGGAAGTCCAGTATGTCTGCCTTAGGATAATGCTTCAAACATGTGATGGGGACTTCTAGGCCATGAACATTTATATCACAATAAAACTGTCAGTTTCTGACGTCACAGGACTCAACTTTGATAAACACAGGCACCTACCTCTCTGGATTTTTTTCCCTAACTGCATTCTATAGATTAAAAACTTGAATCAGGAGAGTTAAATAATTTTACCTGATGAAACTGGGAGCTCTGTATAAAATTCACTGGTGGTTCACTCTGCTTGCTTTTTAGTCTTAAAATATTGTCGGCATAACCCCAGCTCAGAATGGCTGACCACTGTATATCTGTACTGTGCATGCTTCTAACACCTGAAACAACAGTGATGATATTTAGATCTTGTACTGCTAAAAATTTTATATGCTGGTTCACAAAAGCAAAAAGGAATAGGAACACGTACTGATCTTTAACTTTTAAAGTAGCTGCTAAAATGTCTAAACAATGATGGCAGCTAAACCTTTTACAACTCTATTTAAATCGTTAGACACATGGCCATTTTTAATTTTTGTGATACAGGCGGTATTTTGTGTGTTCACGTCTGAGGCTGTCACAGAAATTCTTAGACTTCTTTATAAATAGTACAGTACTGGACAAGTTAGCTGTTACCTTGCTCTTTGCTATAGATCATAAGAAGGCAGAACTTGCGGGACAAACCACAAACAGCTCTAGTTGGCAGAGCCTGAAGGGAACCGAACCTCTCGCCGTGTGGCTGGCTGAAGCAGACAACAGGATCTGGGGAGCTGGGGGAGCCTACGTATTCCCCCCATTTTAAGCCTTTGATCCAAGGCAAAGGGCTCTACAACAGAGACATAAAACAGCTGTTAGAAAGGCATTTTTAAAAGTCCAAGTTATAAGGCTTCTTACAATGCAAAACTGAAGGGAGTTTTATTTCATATACAAGCTTCACAGAAAGAGTTAACTCGCGACTAAAAAGAATAGAAAACAAATATCAAAAGGGAAATGGGTGGGGGAGACAGTATAGACAGTAAGTTTCCCAATGGTTGATCATATCAGATTAATCTGATAATTTTCTGGGTAGATAAACAGGCTTTCTGGATAAAAGCATACTATCATTGCAGTCTGTCTGGAATTTAGTAGAATAGCAATTGTTACAGCAATAGCAAGAGCAATTGTTACAGTTTCTGCATTTGCCATGGCAAGGCTGGATGAAGAGATCTCATCTGAACCACTGAAGGTAGGAATTCTGAGAAAACAAGTCCTGTTGTAACAAAAGGATTGATCAAACAAATTCTCAACTGGAAGGCTGTAATCCTAGATCTGTAATGCACCATGGGGTCCAGACTCACATGAACACATGAAGCTGCCTTATACTGAATCAGACCCTTGCTCCATCGAAGTCAGTATTGTCTACTCAGACCGGCAAGAGGCTCTCCAGGGTCTCAGGTAGAGGTCTTTCGCATTACCTACTTACCTAGTCCCTTTAACTGGAGATGCTGGGGGTTGAACCTAGGACCTTCTGCATGCCAAGCAGATGCTCTACCACTGAGCCTCTCCCCAAAGTCCAAGGACACTCTCTTTGTGCACCTTACCGGCTGGCCCTACTGCAGACTATGGTGGTGCTTGGCAGTTGGCAGTGTGTGTGTGTAAAGTGCCGTCAAGTCGCAGCCGACATATGGTGACCCCTTTCGGGGTTTTCATGGCAAGAGACTAACAGTTTGCCAGTGCCTTCCTCTGCACAGCAACCCTGGTATTCCTTGGTGGTCTCCCATCCAAATACTAACCAGGGCTGACCCTGCTTAGCTTCTGAGATCTGACGAGATCAGGCTAGCCAGGGCCATCCAGGTCATGGCAGTTGGCAGTACCTTCACTTAATTGGAAGTGTAATTTCCCTGCTCTCTGCCTTAGTATGGAGCTGGGGAAGGGCCCTCCCTTTTGTTTTCTTCTCATTTCTGTGGTCACTGTTTCTGCAGATAGGGCCTCCATTCCCTTCCCACTCCTTAAACATTCCAGTACCAGTAATGCCAAGACTTGGACTCCTCCTCTTCCCTTTACTTCTCAGCATGCAAAACGCTACCTTCGGCTGTCAACTGTGAAGCACACACCCTCACTCCTATTGGCCTAGGCCAGAAGGATGAAGGATAAATTGCAGGGCGACAGGCTGTAGAGACTTGGACAGGGAGAGGGGACTGAAGCCGGGAGGGGAGAAGGTGGCTCATGGTCTGTGTAGAGGTGGAAGGAAGAAAATGGGATGTGTGGGCAAAAATCTTTTTTCACTTCTGATTTTGCACTAGCACACTAACAAAGTGTGCCATTTGTAATCAATTAGGAGCTCCTCTCCCAGCTGACTGCAGAACAGCAATCCCTCAGAAATGCTCCAGAGCCCTAATATGAAAAAGAAACCCAGAGCTAGTTCCAACATATATGCTGCTTAACTGTTTCAGGCCATTCAAACGTATAGTTTTTATCTGTATGGAGCTGATGTCCTACAGCAAAGCAGATACATCAAATCGGTAATCTTTACCCTTTGAGTAGGCCAAACGTATCCCCATCTTAGTGAGGATAAGAGATGGTGGCTTGTCAAAGATCATCCAGCAAGCTCACAGGTACCATCTGAACTAGGACTTTTCCAATCACAGTTGTTTTAGCCATGATGACACTTTAACCAAGTTGTAGATAAACAGGCTTCCTTGGGAGGTGGTAAGTGCTCCTTCCCTGGAGGTTTTTAAGCAGAGGCTAAATGGCCATCTGTCAGCAATGCTAGTTCTATGACCTTAGGCAGTTCATGAGAGGGAGGGCACCTTGGCCATCTTCTGGGCATGGAGTAGGGGTCACTGGGGGTGTGGGGGGAGGTAGTTGTGAATTTCCTGCATTGTGCAGGGGGTTGGACTAGATGACCCTGGTGGTCCCTTCCAACTCTATGATCCTAAGGTAATTTCAATGGCATTGCGTTAATAGCAATGGCCTCTAAGGTCCAAAATGATGGTCAAAACTTAGCGACATTGGGGATTCAAGCAACGTAATCAAGGAACCGCTTCTTCGTTTGAGTTTTTTATTGGGGTCTCAAAGCTGCTGTTGAGTTTTTCTTCCCCAGACAGCAATGCAGATCTGTAGGTCATGAGGCAGCCTTGTGCAGTCACTGAATTCAGAGTGTACACATGAAGGGGTGGGAATTCATAACTAAGCTTGCTGGTCCCACCAAGCCTCCATGCTATTGATTGTGTACACTCCAATATGAATGTGTCTTAGGGTATACAGGCCACAGCACAGAAATCAGGAAATTGGGAGCAGTGCCATCAGGTACCATCCTGATCCCCACCCCCCGGAACACCCTTTTTTTCAGATTGACTCACAGCGTAGAACAGTATCAGAGGAGCATCCCTATTATATTAGGTGCTGTGAAACACAGGCAGGACAATGCTGCTGCAGTCGTCTTGCTTGTGGGCTTCCTAGAGGCGCCTGGTCGGCCACTGTGTGAACAGACCGCTGGACTTGATGGGCCTTGGTCTGATCCAGCAGGGCTTTTCTTATGTTCTTAACTGTGTTTATACTGAAAAGCAATTTCAGCTCCCACATTCAACTGGTAAAGCACTTATAGCATCATTCTCCAAACTGTAGTTCACAGGACCAGGAGTCACTTATTTGTGGAAAGCTTTCTTTTTAAAAAGGGAAATACCTTGAGACCTCTGCTAACAAGTCATTGATAGGCCTTCGTATAGAAAAATCTATGGCCATTAAACTAAATAAGCACTCCAAGGCATAAAAGATTTATGTGGTGCCATGGAGTCCAACAAAACAGTCTCCTTTAAAGAGAAAACAGTGCGGTGGGAAATCGCAGATGGCTATTAAATCCCAGTCTCTACACATAACTTTGGCAGAAGCTTTAGAAGGAAGAGAAATTCCTGGCCAGATATAACTTTCTACTTCCCCAAGAGGAACAATCAAGATCGGATTTTTTGAAGCAAGCAAAAAGAGAGAATACCAATTCCGCATTAAATAAACGATGAAGAAATATATTCAGAATACCTTTCCCCCTTTTAAAATGGACAACACACTGCAGAGACTGTTAAAACTGACACAAATTAATCTGAATAGCCTTTGAATGACATTAACATACCGGATACATGACCTCTCTAGTATGTTCCCTTGTTTCTCTAAAAGCAAATTGCACTAATAATCCCATGGCAGCAGGGAGCTCCCCTTCCATAATAAGTCTGGATCCAGGTCTACTGACATGTCCAGTGTGGAACAGCTGGCGAGGTGTTTGTCCGTATGTCTTTATCATCGTCTCTAGAGCTCTTCTTTGAACTGGATCTTCGACAGCAGACACATCCATTCCAAAATATGTCTAAAATGGGAGCCAAATGCATCAATGTAAGAATCTCTTTGTTTTTTAGAGTATTCTGATGAACTTCAATATCTACGTACACATAAAATGTTATATACTGGGGGAAAAACTCTGCAAAGCCAAGCTAGAACAACATCACATGAAAGTTGCACACTGGAAGTAATGGTCTTATCAATAACATGCTCTTGGTTTTTATTCTTGCCAGAGAATGAGGAACAGACACGTGGAAATTGATATTCCCAAAGAAAATAAGAGTGGCAACTTTTTACCAAGTTAATTTTTTAAATTTTTTGTTGGCAGCAGCCAGGGTATCTATCCTTTTTTGCTTCCTACTTTTGGTCACCTCAAAAATAAACTTTAGTCATGGCTCATCAACCTTTTCTCTTGAGAACAAAGAACTTTGATAGCACTTTATTTTACTATGAACACAATACCCATTACTATTCTTTTCTGGACCATCCTATGAGAGTTTAAACATAATTTTATATGCTTAAAATCTGAAAGTGTAAGATTTGGTTAAATAATGTTGCAAATTTCTCTATGGTGGACTAAAATTATAATAAAATCAGAACTAGGTGTTATGATCTATCCTGATAAGGGACTTCTGGCCTGTAAACAAATATAAAATAGGGTGGGATGTTTTGCTGTTCGACAAAAATGCTATCATCTGATAAAACTGCCTAGTAGATGTTTTTGTTGCTATATCAGAAGTGACACTGACCGTGCAATCCTGAAGGGGGGGAGCAAAGAACCTCAGGAGGCGGTATGACCCTGAGCCGATGTACGTGCTCATCTAACTCAAGCTAAGGGGCACTTACGCTGTCACAGGTGGCATCCACACCGGTGCCAGGACGTCACACAGCTGCACGGGGCTCAGGCACCAGTGCTGCCTCCTGGCAGTGTTCCAGTAGCGCAAGTCCCTGTGCTGGTGTCCTGGGGGTGGAGCTGCCTTTAGGTAGCTTCCTAACCTCTTTCGCCCCAGGAATGGCCCCTTGCGCTGCTCTGTTGCTACACCTTTTTTGATGGCGCAGCCTTGCTGAAGTCAATGGGGTAATTTTCTTTTTAAAATTTTTAAACATGTTTTTAAGCCTCTGTGGAGGTGGTGTGGCTGTGCCACTCCTGGCCGCTGCCTAACTGGCCCCCCCTTCACGAATGGGCTGCCTGACCTTGATATTGGGGGCAGGGATGCCACAACAGCAACAGAAGCACTTCCAAAGCAAGGCAGATGGAAGCTAAGAGCTACAGAAAGCTGGTGGAAATCTTGAGTGGAGAATCTGGAGCTGGTCAGCTTGGTCTCTGAGTCCTTATACCCACAACCTGAGAGGAAGCCCAGGAAGGCCGACACACCACCAGATACTGGGAAAAGACCATATAGAAGCTAGCTGCCTAAGTGAAGACACATCTGTCTAAAATGCCCTTGATTCAACGACTTCGCAAGTTCAGATGAAGCTATGGAACTATGTTTTGTTTTAAAGAGACATTAGTTTGTTTTGCAACTAAAAGCCGTAGAGGAAAAGGTCAAATGCATCTATGAAAATCAGACTGCTATTTCAGAAAGTATTCTTGTAACTATCCACCTTTCAGCAACTGGTTAAAACTTCTTGTTTCACCCACACAGGGTTTTGTTGAAGTCTTGAGTTAGTCAATGTGCTACTATTGGTTCTCTCTATACGCTGCTAATTACTGTTTTGATGGCGTACTTTATCGTAATATTATTGCACTTCTGATGGGGTACTTTGTTGATGTAATATTATTGCACTTCTCTTTTTAGTTCTTGTTTTATGCCACTGGGTTACTGAAATTTTATGGTAATTTAATCTGCACACCACCTCAGGAACTCTGTTGAGAGTCCATTAATTAAAGAAATGAGTAAGTTTTGCAAAAGTTTCATATGAGCTGGTTTCATTCAGTTTAGCTGGACCTTTCTTTATACTTATGCTCCTTGGATGGCAATAACATAAAGGGAAAACTCTAAGTGAGGTCAGTTACAAGCAATCAGCTGAATTTTTCAGGTTTTTCCATGATTCTGCACCATGGATTAATGAAGAATAAGTTAAGGAAAGTACTCACAGCAGGATGAAAGACATTGATAGCTTGAACTGAAGCCTTGCCTTTTTGCTTATACCCAAACACTAAATCAATCCAATGGCAAATTGTCTGGGAAACATGATCAGATTCTAAAGCTTGACGGTGAATCAGGATAAACAACCGGGGATCATTTCGAGCCCATGGTGGAAGATTGACATGATTTACACGTTCCCCATTTTGACGCACTCCAAAATCAAATCCTATAAATATAAACAGTGATTTTTTTTATTAGTTGGCTTCAGCTTGAATAGCCAGCACCAAAACTTTCCTCCCTTCCATCAAGCAACCCACAGTAGTGTATCATTTTTCCACCCATTTTACCATAACAAGAATCCTATAAGGTTAAGAATGTATAACTGGCGCAAGGACATGCAGTCAGTCACACAATGAATATCAGTGGCTAAGCAGGGATTTGAACTGTTGTCTTCTGATCCAAGTCCAGTCACTAAAGCTAGAACTTTTCTACTCTCAAAACAGTAACATTGAAAAAAATGCAGGTTTTATGTAGTTAAAAAGGTATAGGTCCCCTGTGCAAGCACCGGGTCATTCCTGACCCATGGGGTGACGTCACATCCCGACGTTTACTAGGCAGACTTTGTTTACGGGGTGGTTTGCCTGTGCCTTCCCCAGTCATCTTCCCTTTACCCCTAGCAAGCTGGGTATTCATTTTACCGACCTCGGAAGGATGGAAGGCTGAGTCAACCTCGAGCCGGCTACCTGAAACTGACTTCCGTCGGGCTCGAACTCGGGTTATGAGCAGAGCGTTTGGCTGCAGTACTGCAGCTTTACCACTCTGCGCCACGGGGCTAAACCACAAAACTTCTTTCTCACCATTTGATCTTTTCCCAAGCATTTAACTTACCGTATATACTCACATATAAGCTGAGTTTTTCAGCCCAAAAAAAGGGCTGAGAAAGCCCAACTCGGCTTATACGTGGGTCAATACGGTAGGTGAAGGGAGGGGGGGCTTACCGCCACCGCCGCCTGCCCACGCGCCTTCCCTGCGGGCCAGGAGCGGCCTGTGGGGCCTCCTGCGCGCAGGGAGGGGGCCACTGCCGCCGCCACCGCCTGCGCACCTGGAGCCCGGTAAGGTAAACTTGGGGGGCTGCATTTTTGGGGTGAAATTAGGCACCTCGGCTTATACTCGGGTCGGCTTATACCCGAGTATATACAGTACATCTGTAATATTAAAAGTTAATAAAAGATGCACCATATGGCACTCCTCATTGCAGTTCAAATTCTCAGAAAATTCCCACTTTTGAATTAATATCATTGGTGCATGTACCTAATAGGATAGCCTTTGCACTCACCAACCACCTTAAAAAGACTGAAGCTCAACTGATAGAAACAACTTTTAGTAGGTCCAAAAACAACTCCTAGATGTTGCCATGACACAGACTGCTGTGGTATTAAACCTGAAGCTTGAATGTTTATTTACCCTAAATAAATAAAAAATATTGTTGCATTTATATGCCCATCTACCCACACAGAAATATAACTATTTGTATGAAAACAGCAGCATAACCATGTAAACAAGTAATGAATAAGATCTGATAAGAAAAACAATTTTGTGCAATTAACAATACATCCAGTTGTCAACAACAAAGAACATATCTGGAAGAACATAAATGCAAATACAACAACAGGTGGTGGTTGAACAATTGCAAGCTTTCGTGGATGAGGCAAATTGTTTACATCCTTTCCAATTTGGTGTTAGGCCTGCTTATGGGATTGAATCAGGCCTAAACCAAACTAAAAAGGATCTGAACGATTTACCTCATTCAGGAAAGCCTGAAGTTGTTCAGCCACCAACAGCAGCCTGAGTAGCCCTGACTAGCCTAAATAGTAACAGCAAAGTGATTTATTTGGTTTGGATCAGGGTCATATGGGGGCCCCTGATGGATCAGTGTGGCCAGATCAGGTACCTGCAGGAAGGGCTTAACTTCCAAACTGAAAGCATCTCCAGGCACCATGTTTACCTGTTTTTCTAACAGGAGACCTAGATCTAGTAAGGACTCCCTAGCTTTGAACTGTCCTTCAATGAAAATCACACCCCATCGGCAGTGAGGAAAACTGTCTGTTCAATGCAAATATTTTACCAACCTTCATCATATCTGGATTCACCTTCAGTTTATTCTCCCTCACCCACTTGACTACCTCACTCAAGCGCTGACTGAGCACTGAAGATGGCAGCTGCTGGCAATTTTGTCAACGTATTTTATTTGGCGGCGGGGGGGGGGGGTTAAAACATACCTTCTCTGTTGACCAAAAACTCAGGAAGATAGAAAAACTCTGGGATGAGCTCTTTTACATCAGTCATAGATTCATATGATGACAGACGCCAGGTTGTGTTGGTAGAGTGAAAGGTTCTGTCTGGAATGTCAAAACTCTGATCTGTAAAATGAAGCCATATTAAAATAGTTACAAGCATACAGCACACAGGTTACATGGCTGCACTCATCAGCTATACAAAGTACCAGCTTCGCACAGTTCATTTCTGATACAGTGCATGCCCTTCACTACATTCAAATCTCAATCAAACAACATTAACTATGAAGAAAAAACCACAAAACAACTTTATCTTATACACCTCAATTCTATGCTGTGTTCTCTAAGACAGAGAAAAATGACTTTAGTACTGTTCAGTTCCAGTATTCAGCGTTCTGAAATCGTACTTCTGAGGTTATTTTAAATCACTATCTAAAAATCACCTTGGAAAGTATACCAGACAGATCAATAAATAGAACTTTGATGGGGGAGAAAATAACACAAGTATGACTCATCATATATTTACTAGCAGAGGCACAATTCAGCAGGTCATTATTTTAATCTAATGAATTTCTAAGGACTGCGATATGCTCATCTGAGGAGTACTAAAGAAAACTGGCTGTTAAGCTAGGTTTTATAACACAATAAACACAATAAACACCTGTTATTTTTGTGATCAAAAAGTTAGCATAAGCTTACCTTGATAAGCTAAAAACATCTTTGTGAAAGGAGGCATTCTAACTAGGAAGTGAAGTACTGTTCCACTATTGGAATAATGAGATCCATAGTGATAAGGCTGCACAGGTGGCATGGGGTCATCTTCTCTAGCTCCCTTACGGTACTCCTCCTCCAAATACTACAAGAACAGAAATTGTCATTCAAGTAACCAGTATAACACTGATACCACAATTTATTTGTAACTAGATGAGCTGATGAGGGAGGTATTGTTCCATCAGTGTCTGCAGAGACTATTCAGCTTATATTTCCTTCTAACTTGTACCGGGGGTGGCTCAGGTTTGCTTCCTTGCTTTCTTCACTCCTGCAAAAGGGGGTCTCTCTCCTGTCCACTTGATCCTGTGTTTATTCAAACATGGGATCTCCTTGATTCTACATAATACATTTGGCTAGAAAGGCTAATGAAGGCTATGAAGGTTTCATTAGGCTATGAAGGCTATGAAGGTTACTTTTCCATTTATTCAAATTAAATGTTACACTGTTCTCACAGGGACCTAAATCCACAATTAGAGCCTCTAGGCACTGCATCATCTCATGAAGACAGGGTGTGTAGAGAAAACCGTAACTGAAAGAAAATCATCAGAAAGCATACCCCAGCATCAGCAAGATAATTTTACAACAGTTAAACAAGAAATATCCACTCACACATTTAACTCATAGTATTTAGTCCAAGCAGATGGGAGCTTGGGACTGGACCAGACAGCTTCAGACAAAGTCAGGAGAATAAGCAGTAGCAGCCAAGAAAGGCATCCATCAGTACTGGATAGGATACATTCACTTAGCTCTTAACAGAAGCTCGGGAGAGGGAAATTGAGCTGTAAATTTCATTTCCCCTTCACTCATCTGAGCAAGCATACAAAAGTGCAGAAAGAAGCCTACTTTGCTAGTAATACATCAAGTTCCCTTCCCATACTAACTCGGCACTAAAGAAGAAAGGATTAAATACCTTGTAAGTGTCCACATAACGATCTTCTTTTTCTTTTGATTGTACAGCTATTGGTTTGACCAAATTTCTGAAATTACAAACATTAGCCATGGGTCATAATCATAAAATAAGAGCGCTTGCTATAATTTAAGAAAAGCAACAAAGGTCACAGCAATAGGTGAATTTAATACATTTATTACTTTGACACTTTGTTTTACCTATAAACAGTTGGATCTTGTAGGTCCAGTGTTTCATTAGTGTAGTCGGAAAGTATAAAAGGAAATACTGGATACTGCATGAGATCATTAAAGGAACGTCCAGCGTGCTTGTTTAAATGAGTGAGGTATTCAAAGTTAGTGATCTGTCCTGTGTACCATAGGTGAGTTAATGCAGTAATGTTGCCGTACTCCAAAAGATTAGGAAGATTGTTTGTTAGGATGTTGTGGTACACATCATCACGCACCTAAAAGAAAGAACCAAAACATCAAGCTTCCACTAAAACACAAATAATTTAGTTTCTTGCATCACACGTAAATTCTAAGGTAGTTATTTGTTTATTTCAATACTTTAGTCACACATCTACATGTATCAGTTAAGTCCTAGAGGACAGTTTTACAGAAACCGTTGACCATCCAGAAGACCAATAAGTGGGTTCTAGATCAAATCAAGCCTGAATGCTCCTGAGAAGCTAAAATGACTAAACTGAGGCTATCGTACTTTTGGTCCCATTATGAGAAGACAAGACTCACTGGAAAGGACAATAACGCTAGGATAAGTTGAAGGGAGCAGGAAAAGAGGAAGGCCCAACAAGAGATGATTGACTCTATAAAGGAAGCTGCAGCCTTCAGTTTGCAAGACTGTCAATGTTGGACATTTGGAGGTCATTAAGTCATAGGGTCGCCAAAAGTCAGAAGCAACTTGGTCTCACAACACAAACATATTTAGGCAATTGTACAGACTTAAATGATATTTAATAGTTAGTATACTATCAATCTACTCTCAATCTCCTCTGCTCCCAATCTATCACACTGTTTTATATAAAGTGCTTCAGAGGCCTCAAAACTAAACTGTTTTTCCTCTTGCCAAGAATAAAAATTGACTACAACAACACTAAAGGCAACAGTTTGACTTCACAGTAGATAAGGGCTCAGACCCCACTGAATTTCTGCTAACAGAAGGAAGAAGAAAGCACAACTCCCTTGTCTCCCCATCCTGCTATATCCCACCCTCTCTTGAAATGCTGCTTCTCACCAATCCCCAGGAAAAGCTGGGGGGGAGGAGGAAGTTCTGCTATGGGGAAATTTTAGGCAGTCCATTAACTGATGAAATCAAGTTTTCTTCTTGCAGAAAAGCAGGTTCTCTAATAAAGCTATGGAAAATTATCTTAAGTATAGTATGAATAAGATTATTTCGATATGTACTAAAGAAATCACTAGGGAAACCTATGCTCAACATTTCTATGACAGCCAGTGTGGTGCAAGTATTGAACTAGGTTCTGGGAAACAGGTTCGAACCCCTCTCTGCCATGGAAGCTTGCTGGGTGACCTTGGAACAGTCACATACTCTCAACTATCTCACAGGGTTGTTGCGAGGATAAAATAGAGGGGTGGTGCTGTTGTAAACCACTTTGGGTCCCCACTGGATAGAAAAGTGGGGTATAAATGAAGTAAAACAAAATAAATTAAAAATATGCATCCACAAATCTTTTTTTTTTTACCTTTGAGTTGTCAAAAGCTAACAGTAATGTTCTGCCATTGGTCAAAAATATTTCTACAGCATTGTCTCTTAACTGCCACCAACGCTTATGAACTTCTTTGATTTCTTCATATGTCCAAGAAAATGATGCTGGTTCAGTTTCCCCATGAAAACCCTGAAGAAAATAAAGCATATTATGGTTATCAGGCTTCTAATTTTTCTTACATATCAGATTATTTTAATTTAACTAATTTTAATAAGCAACACTGATTAAATAATTAAATTACAGTTGTTATTTAATTTCTAGATTTTATAAAATCTTTGAGCATATAGTAGGCATCGAAAACCATCCCTATACTATGGCTAACAAATATTCTAATCAATTCTCATTCCATTGATTGCAACTAAAAACACATATTCTTGACTTGAGACTACTGCCCTGAAAAGAGAAGAGACGCCAATGTCCTTAAACTAATTAGAATCAACTCCTATCTGTATATTTTCCTACTTCAATCCTATGGATGGCTGCTTCTGAAATATCTTCAACAAAAACTGCTGCTCACAAAACATGTTTAAAAACCTCTACATAACGAAATTCCCAGGACTTCTAAAACAGTAACAGATTGTCCCCAAATATATTCTGATTATGACTAAAAAGGAGAAAAGATTTGCACAATTGATCTGGGGGGAAAAGTAACAAAGCAGTTTTTACTTACTGAGCTCTCAACTGTATCAGAAGCATTGTCTTCCACAAAATACATTCCACATTTACCTGCCCAATGATAAACACATGATATATACTTTGTGTTAAACAAACTTATTTTAGTGGATTTCCACAATGGAAGTGTGCTACCACCATTAGCAAGCTAATGAAGACAATCTGACAGTATGTTTTCAGCAACTGAATGCTGTCAAAATGTAATCGAAACATGTTCATTTCAGATAGGTAGCCATGTTAGTCTGTCATAGCCGAACAACGAAGAGTCCCACATATGCCCTAAAAATGCAGTAGTCTCTTGGGTGGGGTGGGTCCCCAACCTTTTTGAACCTGTGAGCACCTTTGGGATTCTGACATAGGGTGGCAGACACAACCACAAAACAGATGCCACAGGAGGCAGAGTCAACCACACAGAGGAAGCCTAAGCACAGGGGAGAAGAGGGGTGATTTAAAAACACACTGATATAGAGAAGTGAGAGAATAAAACCAACACTGTGTGGCAGCTGCCGCTGAAACAACATTCATTCTAATCTGCAGGGCCAATCAGATCTCCAGTGGCCAACCGGGGTGAACTGGCCATTCATCTCACTGGGACAATTCTCAGCTGGGCCTCTGCCCTGGAGGACCAGCGGCAAGGCCAAAGGGGCCATCAGTCGCGGCAGCCAACAGAGGCATCTACAAAGAGAGAGTGCAAGGACAGAAAGAGAGGCCAGCCAAGGCAGGAGAAGGCGGCCTGCCCTGGAAAGGAAAAGCCGCTTAGGACCCCCCTTCCTTGGCAGATTCCTCCACTGTTTCTGACAGCTTCTCCGGCAGCTCCAGCCTACCCTGTTTTTGTTTTTTTTGTTTTTAAGGTGCTCTCAGCCCTGATCTTTTGCAAAGTAGCAAAGGTTCTTATCTTGCCACCCAAACCGTCCTTAGTCCCCATCTAAATATTTGACAGCCACTGTGATGTAGCTGCCAGAGCAGGGGTGTCAAACATAAGGCCCAAGGGCCGGATCTGGCCCCTTGAGAGCTCTTATCCAGCCTGCAAGCCAGCCAAGGCAGCCCCCTCCCTCAACCTGGGCTGGCGAGGCATGGCCCAGCCCGACTAATCCGGCCCATATCATATCCGGCCCATGTAACAATTGCGTTCGACACCCCTGTGCTAGAGTGTTGGGCTAGGAGCTGGGAAATGCTATGAAGTTTGCTTCATCACCTTTAGCCAGTTGCTCTCTCTTTCTCTGTCAGCCTAACCTACCTCACAAGGTTGATGTGAGAACAGAACAAGGGACGTGAGAACTATATATCCTGCCCTGAACTCCTTGGGGACAGAGTGAGATTAAAAACCAGGCTTGGATTCTGCACAGAGGAAGATGCCACCCTCCTGCTGCTGTTTCCTGCTGCCTCTGGGCACTTTTGAGTCCTGTGCCCTTTGACCTACTAGGCTCCACCCTTAAACCAAAGCAGAAGCATGCAAGCTTTTTTCCCCAGAGTAGTTTTTGCTTCTCCATTATTAGTCCTGCTGGGCAAGAGCCCCATCTGGCCCCACCCAGTTTCTAAAAACACTTGGTGGGCACCAGGAAAGGTGTCCACGGCCACAATTTTGTGGCACCAAGTTAGGAACCCCTACGCTACAGTGATGCAGGACTGTGTTGTTTTGAGAGCATTTATGACTCCAATGAATCTGCAAAATCATCTTAAATTAGTTACAAGGTTTGTGTTGGCGATATAAATCTGTCTATGAATAATTGCATTGGGTAAAAGTAACAAAACGTAAGCCATCATATTGGATATTTTGCGGCATACAAATATACGTACATTGTATGTACACAATATGTGATTAATAATTACTCAGTTATCTTAAATGCAGTATAAATACAGATCGTTTCATTACTCTTAACTCTCATACGCTTTAATAAGATAGCATTTCTACTCTTTGGTTAAACGCACGCTATATGAGAAAGGAGGAAGTACACTAAAGCACAGCAATGCACTGAAACGGGAACAAAGAGCTCTTTTGTTAACACATCCTCTGTCCTTGAAACGCCCTGGTCCAACCCCCTCACTTCTCTTTCCTTATTTCAACTGCCAACCTACACAACTTGCTGACAGAAGCTGTACCCCATCAGCTGAAAAGTAGCCAAGAAGCACAGCATTTCCCCCTTTCCAAAAGGGAAACTCAACTGAAAACCTGTTCTGCTCTTCAAATCCTATTCCCAGATGGAAGATCAGTCCCAGAATCAGTAAAGAATTATGGAGCAGAGAAGGCCAGGAACCCTAGGGCCATTGTTATAGTACAATCCTATGCATGTTCAGTAAGCAGCAAGTCCTACTGAACCCTTCCGGCTAACTGCATAAGACAAGAAAGAAAAAGGCGGAACACACAGATGAAAGCCAGCTATGCAGATCTAAAATAGTGGAGAAACCCAAAACAGAAGGGCCCCTGGGTTAAAACGGGCAATTGCATTCAAGACTCCTCTAAACTACAAAGGCAACATTCAAGCAGTTTACACCATGTATTTTGTTTACAAATTGTAGTGAACGTCTGATACTTTCAAGGATTCACAGCTGACATAGCTACACTAAGGTGTGTGTTAGTGTGTCAGCAGTCTTTCTCCAGGTAAGAAAAACAGCACTGTCCTGGTATCTGATCGAGCAAGCTTTGGCTTATGAAAACGTATACCATGGAAAATGTTATTGCTCCTTAAGGTGCTACTGGACTGGAATTTTGTTCTACTACAGGCTAACACAGCAACCCACCTGAAAGTAGCATTATACTAGAAGTTCTTCCCAGTATTTGCCAGTGTATCAAAAGTTGATGATCACCTGCCAATGGCTTCTGACACTCACCACCAGCCACCTTTCTCTAAACCTTTCCCCCGTGGCTCAGTAGTAGAGCCTCTGATTGGCATGCAGAAGGGTCCCAGGTTCAATCCCCGGCATCTCCAGTTAAAGGGACTAGGCAAGTGGGTGATGTGAAAGACCCCTGTCTGAGACCCTGGAGAGCCGCTGCCAGTCTGAGTAGTCAATACTGACTTCAATGGACTGAGGGTCTGATTCAGTATAAGGCAGCTTCATGTGCTCATGTGTACTTCCACCGCCTCCTCCCATCTTGTTCCTTGCGCACCCTACTTCTTCCTTATCCCCAACACTGGTACCCATCTCCCTCTCCTGCTTCCTCAGTTTCACCACCCTATCACCTCTGCCCCCCTGAGTGCTGCTCTGGCCACCCATTCCCCTCCTCACTACTCACTTAGCCAGCTGGACTCTTGCCTGCCCACCCGCCAGCCAGCCTGGATGAAGTGCCGCCACCTGCCTGGCTGCCACAAGAGCTCCCCCTCTCCTGCTGCCTCAAGCAGCGAGGGACAGTTGTGATGCAGGAGGGGCAGTCGCTCTTCTTTCTGCCCCCTCCCCACTGCTCTGCTCTCCCATCCAAATGCCCCACCACCACTTTCCACCTGCCCATCTTCCTACGCTTTGCTTGGCAGGCCCCTTTCCCCTGAAACAATGCCTACCTCCTAGCTCCTGAGAAGAATTTTCTAACAGAGCAGTTCCTCAGTGGAACAGGCTTCCTCAGGAGGTGGTAAGCTCTCCTTCCCTGAAGGTTTTTAAGCAGAGGCTAGATGGCCATCTGTCAGCAATGCTGATTCTATGACCTTAGGCAGATCATGAGAGGGAGGGCATCTTGGCCATCTTCTGGGCATGGAGTGGGGGTCACTGGAGGTGTGGAGGGAGGTAGTTGTGAGTTTCCTGCGTTGTGCAGAGGGTTGAACTAAATGACCCTGGTGGTCCCTTCCAACTCTATGATTCTATGATCCCGTCTTCCTATCTGCCTGCCTCGCACCACTCTGTTCCCCACCCCCCTTCCCCTAGCCACCTGCAGTTCTGCTGCCTTAAGGCAGCAGCTCTAGCTCCTCTGTTTTGAGGGATTTACCGCCCCCTAACAATTTTTCTGGTTTTCAGATTTTTCTGCAGATCTGAGTGGTCCTCCAAGTTTGCATGAAATGTCACTCGGTTCAATATGGCCCTGATCCATGGATTTAAGTATCCACAGATATTGACATGTTGAGAATTAGATATATTGATGAGTGAAATTAAGTTTTCTTACCAAGTAGCAATTCACCCGGTGTCTCTCTAGATGGTGCCACACTGATGCATCTTCGATTAACTCTGAGGACACACAATAATGCCATATGTCGGGGGATTTGGATTCACTTTAAAAGGACCATTCTCAAATACAATCATTTAAGACTCAACAGTGCCCTTAACATAAGTGGAATATTTATTTAGTTACCATATTTTTAAGCTACCTTCCCAGAAACCTGCACAAGGCAACTTACAACTAATGAAAGAAAACCATTAAAACATAAACAAAAAAACCCAAGCCAAAGCCATTAACCAAATTAGGGTATATCAGCAACATACAATATGCACTGAGAATTATATAAATAAAATAATCCTTGAGCCAGGAGCAGACCATAAAAGGTTTAAAAGATAAAACCCCTTAGTTAAAAGCCTGGGTAAACAGGAATGGCTCCTAAAAGAAAGTAAGGTAGGTGGCCAGGCAAGTCTCGTGGGGGAAGGCATTCCAAAGATGAGGGGCCATCACTGAAAAAAGCCCCATCTTTCAATACCACTTGTCTCACCTCAGAGGGTGAGGGGCACAGGGAACAGGGCCTCAGAATACGATCTTAACTGGTCAGCTGCACAATGTTAAGTGAAGCTCACAGAAGGGGGAAGTTTTTATATGACAAGAGCTTCCCTTCTCACCTGTGGCCCTATATGCTATATCCAAATTTCATTCAGAGGGTCCTAAACCCTGAACAGTTTGTTTGGGGAAGAAGCACAAAGGGAAAAGATGGGAAACCTCCACCTTGGACCACAACCTTCTCGTCACCTGGCTTCATTAAGCCATCACGATAAACCAACAAATCCTGGTTTGTTGAGATGTCTCAAATGCCAAACTGGAGTTAATTGGCACCAAACAGGATTTCAGTGTGTAGTTTATACCTGGTTTGCAAATCACGGGTTGTGCTAGTTGTGCAATGACTGAATTCAAACCACACTTTGTTACATACTGCTACCCCTTACAGCTGTCTGACTACAGGGAAGATATCTCCCTTCTCCTAGCAAGCAGGACAAGTAGCAGAGAAACAGTGTTTTTGCAGAAACTAGAATCTGTTACTTATATCCACTAAACTCATTACTATTTAATAATTTATATCCCATCTTTCTGCATATAAATCCAAGTTTATGCTACAAACTAGGGTTTATTGTGACATCTGGATGCAACCCTGGAGAGGATTCTTAGTTGCCACAGGCAGCTGGTGATTACTTACAAGGCTGCATTATGTAAATTCTTTCTTTAAGTTTAATTTCTTTGTCTTTTACTTGCTTTTCATAAATCAGAAAGTTAAATTAGATTTAAACTTTTCATAAATTCTTATTTAAAACTAACCTTATATGCTCACTGGCTGCTTTATCTTTTACAGTGGAAGAATGAGATGAATGTGTTTTGTCTTCAAATAAATATTCCAGAGGGAGCTTAATAACCTCTGTTTAAAAAAAGAAAACATAATTAATTTTTATAGCTTCTTGGAAGACAGTAACTTGCATACTAGGGGATGTTAAAAGTTACCTTCTGGTTTCTGTCTGTCTTTGAGAAGGTACTTATTAGGAATTGTTAAGTAGCACCTCTGCAAACGACGCCTCTCTCTGTTGGGACCTTCTGTTGGATCCAGTTGCCAAGACGTTGGGTAGGAGGCAGGGTCATACCAGAGCGCTCTGAAAGTGGAAGCATTTTACTGAAGCTTAAACACCTTCTAAAACCACTTTACTCTGATTAAGAGGCTAGTGCAACATGCAGAATGCCCCTAGGGGACAAAAAGTTCCGAAGGGCCGCACACTGGTACCACAGGAATAAAACGGAGCCTTGGCTTACCTGTGAGGGCTCCTTCTTTCTCTGAGGGAAGAGGACATCTGATCAGCGGGTGTTTCCTTTTCCTATGCTCAGGGAGAGGCAGGATATTAAACCTTTTGCTGCCTGCCCTCTGCTGGAAAACGCCCTGAACTGTCAATTCGAGGACTTCCATAGCAGTGAAAAGAGACAGGAAGCACATAACACGTAATACAATAAAATAACACGTAATGCAGAAAAACTTGCAAGAATAATTGGCTGTAAATACGTAACAACAGGTAACGTAACGTGAAAAAACAGTGATTGTTAGAACATTGGGTAATAACACTCAGGACAGAGTGGATGGTTACTGTACTTTTGAAGTTAGCGCATCGTGATCCTTTTATTAATATTCTTCACCCTGGGTGGGCAAGATGTCCTCTTCCCTCAGAGAAAGAAGGAGCCCTCACAGGTAAGCCAAGGCTCTGTTCTCTTCTCTGAGGATCAGAGGACATCTGATCAGCGGGATTTTCAAAAGCTGTGTTATCTGGGTGGGATTAAGGATCCTTCGCTACTTGCTGCAGGACTTTTCTCCCAAAGGCCGCATCCGCAGAGGCATAGGTGTTGATTTTGTAGTGCCTGACGAATGTGGAGGGGCTTGACCAAGTGGCCGCTCTGCAGATTTCTTCCACTGATGCTTGCGCATCAAAGGCCGCTGAAGTCGCTGCGCTACGAACCGAGTGCGCTGTAATCCCCTGCGGAGAGGACATGCCAGAATGTTTGTAGCAGAGTTGAATGCATTGTTTGAGGCACTTGCTAATGCTTGGATTAGACATCTTGGATCCCTTGTTGGGTGGAGAAATTGACACAAAAAGGGCCTCCGAGCGTCTGAAGGGCTTAGTCCGCTTAAGATAAATTCGGAGTGCTCTCCTCAGATCCAAGGTGTGCCAGTTCTTTTCTCTTGGATGAGTCGGATTGGGGCAAAAAGATGGTAAGATTAGCTCTTGTTGCCTGTGAAAACCGGAGTTCACCTTTGGTATAAAAGTTGGGTCCGGCCTAAGGACCACTTTGTCTGCGTGGAATACGCAAAGGCTGTCCCTGGAAGAAAGAGCACCCAACTCCGAAACTCGTCTCGCTGAGGTGACTGCGACGAGAAAAAGAACATTCATACGTAGGAAGGCTAAGGCGACCTCTCTCAAAGGTTCGAACGGTGGTTTTAGTCAGGGCGTTTAGAACTAAGTTCAGACGCCAGGTAGGGAACCTGTGTACAGTAGGCGGAGATATGTAGGAAACCCCTTTTAGGAAGGTGGTGACGTGAGGGTGTCGAGTCGTGGGGTAGCCATCTAGATGGGTGAGTACAGTGGCTATGGCCGCGACCTGTCTGCGAAGAGTGGACGCCTTTAGTTTAAGGTCCAAACCATCTTGTAGAAAGCGTAGAAGGTCAGCTGTTGTAATGGTTAGGGGATCCAGTCGCTTTCTAGCACACCAGCGCACAAACATCTTCCAGGTAAAGTTGTATATGTGTTTTGTTGACAATTTTCTGGCTTCTAACATGGTGGACACTACCTGTTCTGAGTATCCCCAGCTCAGCATCCGCTGCCTTTCAAGTCCCAAGCGGTCAGTTTTAACCACGCCGGGTCCGGGTGCAAAATGGGGCCTTGTTGAAGAAGATCCCTGGGTACTGGGAGCTCCCACGGTTCTTGAATGGATAGTTCTCTCAGCGCTGGGAACCAAGGACGGCGAGGCCAGTGAGGCGCGATCAGGATGACGTGGGCCTGCTCTGTTCGAATCTTCCGGATAACCTTGGGGAGTATCGGGAGGGGCGGGAAGGCATATAGTGTCTCCCTTGGCCAAGGAGTCTCTAAGGCATCGACGCCCTCCGCCTCTGGGTGATTGTACCTGGAGAAGAATCTTTGTAGTTGTCGGTTCTTCGATGAGGCGAACAGATCCACTGACGGACGACCGAATCTCGCATGGATGAGGTGAAAGATTTCCCTTTTTATAGTCCATTCTCCTTCGTCCACCGTCTGTCTGCTCAGCCAGTCTACTTGCAAGTTTAGGACACCTTTTATGTGTTCCGCCCTTATTGAGGCGAGATGTTTTTCCGCCCAGTTGAGGATGATTAGGGGCTCTGCGTGGAGGGAGGAGGAACGAGACCCTCCTTGCCTGTTTATATACGCTTTCGCTGACACGTTGTCCGTTCTGATGAGGATGTGTCTGTTCTCTATCATTGGCTGGAACTGAAGAAGAGCTTTGTGGATGGTCCTCAACTCTAGTTTGTTGATATGGAGACGAGTCTCTGACGTTGTCCACTGACCCTGCGCTATGTGATGCTGTATAGTTGCTCCCCAGCCTTCTAAGCTCGCGTCCGTAAAAATCTGAATCGCGGAGTCTTGTATGTACGAGAGTCTTTTGGCCAGGTTTTCTCGGCGTACCCCCCACTTGAGGCTGCTCCTGACTTGTTGGGACAGAGCCATGCGAGGGTTTCTCTTTTGGGAGATCTGTACCTGGTAAGGTTTCAGGAACCATTGAAGAGACCTCATGTGTAGACGAGTCCATGGTACCAGACCTATGCAGGACACCATAAGGCCTTGGAGACTTACTAAAGAAGAGAGACCCGTCGTTCTCGCCAACATGGTGGTTTTGGCTAGGGTGATCAGTTTGGAGATCTTGTCCTGAGGAAGGAACATCTTGTTTTGCGAAGTGTCGATGATGGCTCCCAGATGGTGTATTGATTGAACAGGCGTAGTTAGACTCTTTGACATGTTCACCAAGAAGCCGTGGTGGATCAAGGTCTGAACAACAACAAGGTGTAGTTGACCGTAGGTGAAGCGGAGGTATCTGCGATGGGATGGGTGTATCAAGATGTGAAGATACGCCTCCGTCAGGTCGATAGATGTAAGGTATGCCCGAGGTCGTAGAGCCTCCACAATGGAGCGGAGTGTCTCCATCCGGAAGTGTTTTTTGCAGACAAAGCGGTTGACATACTTCAGATCCAGTATTGCCCTCCAATCTCCATTTCTTTTGGGCACTGTAAAGAAAAAGGAGTACACCCCTTCTCGCCGCTCTGAGGTTGGGACGTGTTCTATTGCCTGGATCTCTAAGAGGTGTTGGATGGCTGCCTGGGTCCGAAGGGCTTTGTCTGGTCTTCGAGAGATCGGAGATATAACGTAACGATTTGGAGGGTCTTAGAAATTCTATGCTGTAGCCTTGGCGAATTAGTTGTTGCACCCAGGCATCTGTGTGAGGAGAGTCCCAGATGTTTGCAAAATAAATAAGTCTGCCCCCTACTGGAATTGCTGAAGAGTCATTGCTTGTTTTGTTTGTCACCAAATCGTGGTGACTTCTCTGGACCTTGGTTCTGGAAGGCAGATCCCTTTCCGAATCTTGAACCTCTCCTGAAGGATCCTCGGCCTGAACTCCAACCGCCTCTTCGTCCATCGGATCTGGGGCGAGCCATTAAGTGGGAGGTCAGAAAGGTCCGAAAGGAATGTGAAAATGATGGTTTTCCATCTTTCTTGAGGTACTTAGGTAATGCTTTCTTCTTGTCTTTGGTCTCTATGAGGATGTCATCTAGCTTGGGACCGAAGAGACGACCTCCCTCAAAGGGGTATCCCAGAAGTATGGATTTTGACCCTGAGTCAGCCGACCAGGATCTAATCCAGGCTGCCCTTCTAGCCGCCGAGGACGCTGCCAAAGATTTTGCTGTGAAGGACATAGAGTCCAGGGTAGCATCGGCCATGAATTTGGAGGCTTTTAGGAGCCTGTTTAGGCCATCCAGCACTCTCTTGTTTTCCTGTGGAAGCAAGTCAATAATCTTCCTAATCCACATTATACTAGCTCTTGCCACCAGGGCTGCTGTGGCTGATGCCTGGATAGACAGAGCTGCAGTCTCATGCGCCTTTTTTGTGGCATAATCAATTTTTCTATCTAGGGGATCTTTTATGCTACCTGCCCCGTCCTCTGATATTAAGCCCGAGGATTGTAGATCTGTCACAGGGGCTTCTACCAGGGGTCTTGCAATAAGGTCATGGCTCTGGGTTCCAGGGTATACAACTTTTTTATTGAAGCTGGCACCTGCTTAGTTGACATGGGTTTTTGCCACTCTGCCTTAATTAAGTC
This sequence comes from Euleptes europaea, assembly GCF_029931775.1. Lineage (NCBI taxonomy): Eukaryota > Metazoa > Chordata > Lepidosauria > Squamata > Sphaerodactylidae > Euleptes > Euleptes europaea. The sequence goes on from NC_079318.1 coordinate 26,507,982, forward strand.
TTCAAAATACTCAGGGAAAGGCACTGAAAGTGGTTTAGACTGTAATCTGGCAAAAAACTCCTTAGAACCCCTGAATTTAGTTTTGCTTTTAATAATTTCAGTGACCTCATCTTCATGGAGGTCAAGGGCTGCCATGACTTTACCTAAGAAGGACTGGTAGTCTTCTGCCTTGAATAAATGTGGGTGGAGATCTTGGCCCTGGGCCCCCCCTTCTTGCTCCTCTTCTGAGGAGAACTGTCCTTCTTCTCTCTCCTCATCTTCGGAAGAGAGATGCTGGTGAACTGTCTTGGAATTGGGGGGTGGAGGTGCCTTTCTGGCTGCCTTTGTTGGCCAGGCAGAGCTGGAACCTTGGGCTGTAGGCTCTGAACGCACAGAGCCTCTAGATGGGGAGGATGCCCTTGAACTCAATGGCCCCCTGGAAGAAGATTCCCCAAGGAGGGCAAATTCCTCTCTTAAAGCCCTTCTCATAAGCTCAAGCATCCCCTGCTCACTGCCCCCCCCCCCCGCCGTTAAAAGGGGAAGGGAGGTTTGTACATTACCGCCTGCACTGCACGTAGCCGATTCTCCCTTGGAGCTGGCAATACGGGCGGGCTCTGCGCTCTCACCCTCGTCACCCATCAGGGACGAACGGGGAGGCTCCGCGGTTGTTTTCTCGGCGCGCGTGTTTTTCGCGCCTTTTTCTCCGTCGTCCTCAGCCGGCTTCCTCTTTGATTTGGCCGCCGCGGCGGGAGTCTCCTGGCGCCGCTTGCCCTTCCCTCCGCAGTTTTCTGCTGGCTTGTGCCGGCGGGAGGGAAGGAGCTCCGTTGCCACTGCCTCATCTCCTGAGAGGAGTTCCTCCCCAGACTGCTCTGGCGCCGCCGCCATTTTCCTCAGAGAGGGAAAATATGGAGGCACAGGAGGAGGGGGGGAAAACGGAGCACAAAAGGGCAAAGGCGGCCACGGGAGGAAGGGAACACAACGAACGGAGGGGAACAGTTGTTAGGAGACAGAAATATAGGATGGTAAGGTTGAAAGTAGAAGATTAAAGGAGTAAGTTGTAAGGCCTAGCTACGGAGCTCGCTCCAACGCTGCTTCTCCCTCTGAGGCAGGAGGAGAATTGGCAGTTCAGGGCGTTTTCCAGCAGAGGGCAGGCAGCAAAAGGTTTAATATCCTGCCTCTCCCTGAGCATAGGAAAAGGAAACACCCGCTGATCAGATGTCCTCTGATCCTCAGAGAAGAGAATGGAGTGTTGTACTACGCACTTGGAAATACATAATTTCTAACAGAGCCTAGTGCAAGCTCAGGAATAATACTCTACAGACAGGAGTTCAATCGGTATTTACGTTTCTCACTTCATATATTAGCTCTCTAGAGAGATTTTAGTAAATATACTAATATAAAAAAATTAATATATACAAATTGAGTAAATCTGTAGCAGTATGTTGTTTTAAGATAATAGGGTGGGAGAGAGGAAACATTCCAAAGATTCCTGAAGTCTTTGCAAGTATGTCATATTTTACTTGCCTTCTCAACCTTGACAAGGTTGGCAGATTGGACTCTACAGACACACACTGAAGATGTCCAGAAAGCCAGTCCAAATCATCCTATCTGGATGCTGAGTATATTTTTTATTAAGGCTTCACCAATGAGTAAATGTTTCCAGTCTTTTTTTTACTTTTGAGATTTTAAGAGGCAAGCATAGATGTGGCAACTCATGACTTAAAGAGCAGATCATCACAGTGAAATTGCTTACCTATCGTGAGTAAGCTGCTGAATAAGTTCTTGCCAATGCCTACTAGCACTCAGGTCTGTTTTATACATTCCTCGGATGTGCTGAATCACCTTCTTTCTTTCTATTCCTTGCGACAGACACACAGCCTGGGTGATATCTCCAGCTATTTTAGAAATGTCTTTTGATTTTGAATCCAGGCGCTGAAAAAGACTGAATGTGGAAACCAATTTACAAATGAATATCACCAATCTAAAAAAATGACATTAATAAAGGTCCAAATTCATATGATAACATAACCATCTATATGGTCAATATCCAAATGGCTGTGTGCTCTCAACAAACACTTCCTTCTCCCGCACAGGCCCTTTATGCCACCCAAAAAAGTTGCTTCTGAAACCTTTTGCAGTTCAACACAGCACAGGAACACAGGTGAATACATGCAAATGAATTTTCATATGATCACAGGAAAATGTTTTGCGCTCATGTGGGACTGTGTGTGTGTGGATTGGGTCTTTAAGTCTGTAAAGAAGCAGGGTTCCCCAATTTTCTTCTGTTACAATTCTTTGGTTCAGGCTAAGGCCTAGTATGATTTGATATTAAACTCAGGAGGCCTAAGAGAGGCCAAAAGCTCACTCAGCAATTTACGACCGTGAGAACACTTTCGTTTTGAGGAGTTTGCTTTGAAGGAAGGGGGCAGAGCTCACCAGATGCCAGCTATTCCACCTCCCTTCCTCCCTAAACTGAAGGACATTAGTTACCCTGGTAACAAATCTGTCGGCCTTGCGCTTATCTCTGACTTGAGGATGGCCAGGTGCTTTGTATTACTGCAGAATCGAAACACCTTTGACATCCTGATGCAACAGAGAGGCAAAAGCATGACAAGACCATAAATTAATGGTTTATGACACTCTTCGTATTCTCATTGGCGTAGTGGGCCCACGTTACTGAGTTTACGAAGATCAAAGTAGGCCTCGTTCAATTAGAAATCATGAACGTTATGGCATGGCTGGTCCATGGCCGACTTCATCAAAAACTTGTTTTTGATTTGTCCTTTCGCAGGGAGAACTTTTGTGTGACTAAACTGTCGGAACTTGCATGCTGAAGCCAGGACGCATGAATCTTTGGAGAACAGGTAACTTGTAACCAAACCTCTTGAAACTTGCCTTAAACTTTGCCAAACGTTTGAACCTAAAGAAGCTGACTGTGTAGCTAGATATATTAAGCTTTGTTATTTTGTGCCTTAATGCTTCACGAATTTTCCTTTCTGTAATGAGCACAAACTTTGAAAATAAATCTTTAACTTATATTTGGCTGTGTCTTTTGACTCTGTGGGTCCCAAGGCGAAATCTGACATGCCTTCTTGTTTGTGTGACCACCTACCAAGGCTTAAAACCTTTTGTTAGCATAATCCTCGCCTGCTGGGCCTCCTACCTTGAGGGGGGGCATCGTGCTTTAATTTGGAAACAGCCGGCAGAGGCTGCACCTATCCTCTGAGGGGCTAACCGTTTGCATAGGGGCTGGTGGCAGCTTACCCGCTGAGCAAGGGAGAACTCCTGGGCTCGGTGTTTTGTTTGGGAAATAGCTCTCGGCCAACCTTAAAAGAGGTCCTGCCCAGCAGAGGCTGGGTGGCTTTCCTCTACAAAGTCCAACCATTATTCATTTCTGTAATACTAATTAGAGCTTGGTAGAAAAGAAAACGGGCCCTTTGGACATATCAGCATTTAAACTACCTCTTTCATGCCTTGGAATGTAAGATAAAGAATACTGAAAGTAGTTTTTGGTGTACCCTGCATGGTCTTTTGTGATCCTTGCAAACACAAGATCAGTTCTAGCAAAATGCAATTAGCAGGAGTTGACCTTTCCAAAAATATGCTAACATCGCTGAAAATGGCATCTCCTCCCCCATCTCTCCTCCAAAATGTGAAATAATTTAAGTGTATGACTTATCACATCAAGCATTTCCCCCCCGCTCCCAGATAGTGAAAGGAAGCAGGTGAAAAAAATGAGATGTCGCACATGCGTTTCATTACGACATACTATGGAGGAGGAGAAAGGGAACTAGATTCAGGACTGCTGTTTCTCTGCAGCCCCATTTTTAGGGGGCAATATCTAGTTCTGCCCTATATAAAAATAGTTAAGAACTTACGTTTGCCGGTTATTAGCCATGGTCTTCTCCCATGCAGCTTTGTTCACCTCATCTTCTGCCTCATGTTTTTTTTGGTCCTGGCAAAAGTCAATTTTTAAACAGATTCAAAAATATTGTCGAAGGCTTTCACGGTCAGAGTTCATTGTTTCTAGTAGGTTATCCGGGCTGTGTAACCATGGTCTTGGTATTTTCTTTCCTGACGTTTCGCCAGCAGCTGTGGCCAGCATCTTCAGAGGAGTAACACTGAAGGACAGTGTCTCTCCTCTGAAGATGCCAGCCACAGCTGCTGGCGAAACGTCAGGAAAGAAAATACCAAGACCATGGTTACACAGCCCGGATAACCTACGAGAACCAAAGATTCAAAAATGTTTCTTGTATTTACTTCTGTTTCTTTATTACATATACTTGAAAGATTGCTTGAAAGATTCAAGTGTTTCATAACTTTCCCATTTTGATTGACATTCTAAGCAACCAACCTCAGCTGGAGGAAAAGCCACTTAAGCTGAAGTCAGGCTCTGTAGGCTGGAGGAAGGCTTCAAAACTTCACTAAGTGGAGTGGTAGGGTAGAGGTAGCAACCAGTCTGCTACCAGCTTCTCCAAAAGCATACACGGCACAAGAGCAGCAGCTTACAATGATGAAAACTTGTTCAAAGTATTGGTCTCTCAGTTTGACCCTAAATTAGGCCTATAATTGTGTGAAATCTCAACTGTACAGTAGTAATATCTCCAATTATATTAATGAATACACACATGAAGCTGCCTTATACTGAATCAGACCCTTGGTCCATCAAAGTCAGTATTATCTATTCAGACCGGCAGCGGCTCTCCAGGGTCTCAGGCAGAGGTCTTTCACATCACCTACTTGCCTAGAACCTTTAACTGGAGATGCCGGGGATTGAACCTGGGGCCTTCTGCATGCCAAGCAGATGCTCTACCACTGAACCACAGCCCCTCCCCTTAAAATATGAAGCTACCCTATACTGAATCAGACCCTTGGTCCATCAAAGTCAGTATTGTCTACTCAGACCGGCAGCGGCTCTCCAGGGTCTCAGGTGGAGGTCTTTTGCATCACCTACTTGCCCAGTCCCTTTAACTGGAGATTGAACCTGGGACCTTCTGCATGCCAAGCAGATGCTCTACCACTGAAATGAAAAGAGGATCAGTTCGGAAAGCGACTGTGTGAATTCACATACCTCTTTCATGGTTTTTATGAGGTCTGGCTTTGGTGGTACGTTGACAGGGACACATTTGTAACCGCAAAGTTTCAATGTCTTCATAAATGCTCCCACAGACAATTGATCTTCTTCAGTCAGCTCCTCCTTGTGATCATGTATTAATTCAAATAAGTAGAGCGACAACTTTGACCCGTGCTGGGGGGGGGAAAGTGCAACGTTACTGTATTAAGAGCATCAGTCACATATATTTAATATATTTTAATCTTGCATTTCCTCTAAGAACTTGAGCCCAACATGGATTCCCCCTCCTTCAATTTATCCCCAGGCAGCTAAGGCTGAGACAGTGCGACTGACCCATGGTCACCCAGCATGTTTCATGGCAAGCAGGCATTTGACCCTGGGTCTCCTTGGCCCTAGTCTAACCACTGCTTTCTTTCAAACCACAGACAGTCCATAAAGTTTACAGAACTAATTTATGACATGGCTACTTATAAAAGTTAATTTAACACACCCAAAGAGCCTTTCTCAAACCATTCTTCCCATGTCACAGGTGGAAAATAACTCTGGAAGCTGAGAGGAGTCAAATAGCCATTTATGATAACAGCATGGCAGTTTCAAAAATCTTACAAGCTCTTAGACATTTCTCATAAAGTGACCAAGAAGAACAGAAGAGGGCTCTGCCACAAAGCCACTGCCAACAGTTTCCCTTAATGATTTCCCAAGAAAAGTTTTATGAGTATAATGATTTAGCATTTAATGTACTATAATGTTTACTTGCAAAGTTGAACTCAGACAGTCTCGCAGTATTTCCTGGTGATTTATTGCAGGTAGTATTTCCAGAGTTTGCTTTCTTTCTTGGAAAGAGCGTGCTGGAGACAAAGCATGCACCAGCAGTCTTCCAAGCTGCACTCGAAATGTATCCTTGCAGGACAAAAGAATTCTCTTCCACTGTGGGCTTGGGGGGCTGGGTCTGCTTATACCCTAAAAACCAAGGATACAAACCTAAGTCCTGAATACTTTTACTTAATAGAAACTTGATTTCTCAGATCAGACCTGGGCAAATGGAATACCAACATAACACAAACCCCTTAATTAAAAACTGATTTCCTCAAAGTTTTCCTTTATGAATATGTTAAGGGAGAAAAACACCGATGGAGAAAGAGGCCACGACTGGCATCCCTTAAATATTTGAAGTGCTTTATGCATCGTAGGAAATAATAAAGTAGTAAGATTTTTTTTAAACTATATTTTCCAATATTGTACAAGATGGCATGTTATTATCCTACAGTTAGGACGTACATATGGAACCCTATGGAAATTCCTTCACACCTCTTTTCATAAGACAGACTATTTTTAAAAAAGATAGTTTTGCTTTATGCGTCAAACATGAACTGAGAATTAAAAAAACACACAAGAAAATTAGGTGGGGAAGGAGAAAGCACAAGAAAGACTTGACGAGACATCTTCACTGGTATGATTTTTTTTAATTACTGAAGGTTAAAAGGTACAAAGTGTGGCTACTTACAACAGATAATCCAATTCCTTCAATCATTATTTTAAACATTTCTTGCAGGAAAGGATTTTTATTTTCTGGCAGTTCCTGCTGGTATACTTCGTCAGTCTGTTCTGTCTGTGAAACTGGGATTCTGTCCTGGACAGGAGCTTCTGACATTTCTAGCATATCAAAGCAATCTTCAGTAAGCTCTGTAATTTTGTTTAAACATTAATAGGTCAGTGTCAGATCAGACTATTCTAAACCAATATCATGTTGATTCTTAAAGAGGCTCACGTCAAACAGTTCTTATGCTACAGTAAATTGTATACTCATATCTTGAAATGAATGGTTTAAAAGTTTGATTACAAGCAATATCGATGCTGCGACATGTCATTATACGAAGCTCTCATACATTTCTAGGATCAGAAGGAAACAGTTAAAAGAGATTCTGAAGCCTACAGAGAAGGCCACAGTGGAAGCTCGGAGACTTTTGAAATATGTTCCAGAAAACACAGTGAAGATCGCGGCGCCAAAGTAGATGCAATATTAAACACAGAGCTGGAGCTGAAAGCCACAGCCACATATCTAGCCACATATCCCTTTCTCCTCAGCAACATCCTGAACCAACCCAGGTCCATGGGAAAAAAACTGTTAAATTCTTTTATACTTTAATAATTTTAAGATGGTAAGACAGAAGAAGAGCCCTGTGGCTGCAGAGTGGTAAGCTGCAGTACTACAGTCCAAGCTCTGCTCACGACCTGAGCTCAATCCCAACAGAAGTCGGTTTCAGGTAGCCGGCTTGAGGTTGACTCAGCCGTCCATCCTTCCGAGGTCGGTCAAATGAGTACCCAGCTTGCTGGGGGTAAAGGGAAGATGACTGGGGAAGGCACTGGCAAACCATCCCGTAAACAAAGTCTGCCTAGGAAACGTCGGGATGTGACGTCACCCCATGGGTCAGGAATGAGCTGGTGCTTGCACAGGGGACCTTTACCTTTACAAGCCTACTTTTGTGTTATGCACTAATATTTTATATTTTAGTAATACCAGATTTTTATCAACTTTTGTAATTTGTATCAGTTTTACAGTCTTATCAAGTTAGATAATTTGATGTACTAACTTCTGGCTGGTCAAATAGACCTTATCAATAAATTTGACTTGACCTGAACCCAGGTCTATGTTATGTGTTCCCTGCTCCATGTCCTTGGTTATCATCAGGGCAGGGACATTGGAACATCGAAACATAAGAATATAAAAAAGTTCTATCAGGGATTACAGCAAGGTGAGGTAAGAAATTATAGAACCGTATCAAATTTAGCTCTCACAGTTGGCCAAATGCATCAACGAAACAGCTGTGCCATGATAAGAGAGTACATGATAAGAGATAAAAGGTGCACTAGAATCAAGAGCCTGTGGAGGAAGAAGTCTAGATGGTAAAATGAAGCGAAAGACTTGACTAAAAATAACAAGCAACACATAGGGCAACTCTGAATATACTGTTTAGCAAATTCATCACAATATACAGTTCCTCCTACTGTTCATTTAGCAGACATACTAGTTACACACTTACATAGTGTTACTACAGAACTATTTTGATTCCTTTCTTAGAATATTTTACAGTGTTGACAGCTGCTCACTCACAGAGGAATTCTTTAACATGGTCTACTGAAGCTGTGACCAGCTCTCAATCTCCCCTACCAGGTCATACAACTATTTGGGTCTTCCTACAATCTACAAAATAAACATCATTGCTTCTCGCACGAACTGTAAAAGCCAGAAATGAAAATTGTGTTTCCAGTTTCATAGAACCAAGTTAGCGGATCACAACTGTGAAAGGTGTACGAAAGTTGGTTAACACTTGTCGGCAAACAGGATGGGTTTTAAGGAAAGACTATAACTACCTTGATACATGAACCTGTTGGCTGCCAGAACAGTAAGTCTCTGTAACCTCTGCATAAGTTCTGCTTCAGTGGCACGGATAGGGTTCTCTTGACTCATTCTCCTTTGCATCATTAAACTGAGTTCATCGCTCGCAAGCATACGCATCCTCATTAGCAGCGAGTCTGACTGTGCGAGGGAAAATTTTCTACCTGCTTCAAATGCAAAATTAAAATAAATTCCAATACTGGATTAAGAAGTCTTGAGTATGTGATTTTTTAAGTTTCAATTTTAGTAATCATTTTCTTGCAGTCACAACACTAGCGGTGGTGATGAGGAGGGGGGATTTGGATTTATTTTCTTTTTGAAGGAAACAGAGCAACAGGAATTAGATCTGTTAATATGAACTACAGTTAAAATCAGTCAGGTTAGCTGTCAAAAGAGATGCGACTAATCTCATGGTTGACATTTCATCAAAACAGATTTGATGACAACGCTGCTCCAAGCCTAATCCTGCAAAAACATTTCACGAGAAATGTTTTTCTCGGACGGAACTGGTAGGCACAGCTACCGTTACTGCACCTGTTTCTGCAGGGAATGAACAGAAAGTAGATCCATGAGGGGACTGGAGGGGCGACTCCAAATTTAACAGATTGAAGGAAGGAAGCATCTGAAGATGGCCATAGGAATGGAAATGTTGTCTTGGAAGATGAGGAATAATGGAGTCTTTCATTGCAACTGAACCTTTATTTTAGACAATTAACGGGGAAAAATCAGTTGTAGGTCATGACCAATCTAAATGTTTGCATAGCATCTTACAGCATTTCTTTCTTTATTCCCTACGATTAATGGCTGTTTCTACTGTTCTTTTGCAAATACAAGTTAAACTATGGTGAGCTGGTGCATTCTGTACATATCTCCAGTTCTTGCTTAACACTCCCCTCTGAAATTTCTTTGAGTGATAGAACCTCAAATAAAAATTACTACTAATAATGCAACATCCCCCATGAAGTCCAGTCAAATATGCCTCATCCTAGCCTAGTGGCTGTTAGTCTTCCTACACATGAGAGGGTGCACTATTTTTATTTATTTATTTATTAGATTTATAACCCGCCCTCCCCAGCAAGCTGGCTCAGGGCGGGTAACATCATTTTAAAAACAGCAACCAATATATATCCAAAATAAAACCAACAATAAAATTCTAAAACCTAGTGTGATGGCGCATCAAGACTAAAAGAAAACTGTGTAGGGACTGCACAGGTGACACCCTTCATAATGTGTAGTTCCCATTCAAGGGAAGGAAGAGGAGGGGAGGCCAGTAAGATGGTATAAATAATATGAGCTATTATAAGTGGCTGTCCTCAATTATATTATTTTCTTTGCATGTACTCAATACTATGTTATGGACAAGGAAAATAAAACATGGTCAGATCCTTAATGAAAAGGGCACATGGGAGAGATTTAACTGCCCCTCTCTACCTCCTTATTCAGCAGTCTTTGGATCAACCATATTTGCTCCCAGGGATGCCAGTTGTCAGTCCCGAGGAGCAAATATAGTTGATCCAAAGACTGCTCATTAGTTGCCAAGCACACCCCTTCCTCGCATTATCAGACTGAAAATGGTAGGAGATCACAGGGGGCCTACAAGCCTGCATTTAGTTTTCCTTGTAAAAATAGCCAGCATTTAAGTGAGGACAGATGACCAGTCAGCAGGTAGGCAGAGGCAGTAAAAGCTGTGGCAAAGGCACTCAAGAAGGAAAAAAAAAAAAAAAAAAAAAAAGATGGGAGACTTCCAATGGGCTGTGTTGAAATGAGGTCACTGAGGGTTTAGCACTGCCTCCTCAATTTGGGCCATCAGAAAATCTAACTGACAGCTAAAGTAAATAATTAGCACAAGCTAATGTGCTAATGGATAGGAGCTGGGCAGGTTAACAAGCATGTGGATAAGGGTGATCTACTGGATCATATACCTGGACTTCCAAAAGGCTTTCTGACATAGTACCTCACCAAAGTCTCCTGAGTAAACTTAGAAACTAAGAGGACAGGTCTCTCTCATGGATTTAGTTAAATGGCAGGAAGAAGACCGCAAGACTAAGTGGAAAGTTCTCACAATGAAGGAGAGTGAGCAATGGGGTCCCACAAAGATCAGTATTGGGATTGATGCTATTTTTTTTGTTCATAAATGGTTTGGAATTGTGTCTGAGCAGTGTAGTAACCAGGGTTGCAGATGATAGCAAATGATTCAGGATGGTGAAAAACAAAGACTATTATGAAGACTATTATAGGAACATCTCTCTAAAGTGAGTGATTGTGCAACCATGTGGCACATGAAATTTAACGTGGGTAAGTATAAAACAGTGCATACTGGAACAAAGAATCCTAATTTTTGGATGGGGTCTAATCCCAATTTTAGGATGCTGATGGGGTCTGAACTAAACTGAGACTGAGATGGAAAGAGATCTTGGGGTTGTTGTGGAAGCTCGATTAAAATGTTGACCTGGCATGCAGCAATGGTGAAAAAGGCAAACTCCATGCTAGGAATTATTAAGAAACAGACTGGAAATAAAACATCCAACATTATAATGCCCCTGTGTAAAGCTACCTTTGGGATACTGTGTGCAGTTCTGGTCACTATATTTAAAAAGGACATTTTAGAATGGGAAAAAGTACAAAACTACAAGGTATCAAGATGATTATGGGGTTGGAGCATCTTTCATAGGAGGAAATTCTGGAGAATCTGGGACTTTCAATCTAGAAAAAAGATGGCTAAAGGGATATGATAGAGTTTTATAAAATCATGCATACACTGAAAAAGTGGGTAGACGGGCCTCTTTTTCACCCTCTCCCATAATACCAGAACTTGCAGGGGACTCAAAATTTGTTGGGAAAGAGGTTCAGAACAAATGAAAGGAAATACTTTAGTCAATGAGTAATTAAACTGTGGAATTCACTGCCAGGGGAGGTAGTGACGGCCATGAGCATAGATAGCTTTAAAAGGGGGTTAGACAAATGAATGGAGGGAGAGGTCCACCAATGGCTACTAGTGACTGAAGGGAGCGCCTCCATAACCAGAGGCACCAAACCTCTGAATACCAGTGCTGGGAATCAGCAGCAGGAGAGGGCCTCGGCCTCTATGACCTGTTTGTCATCCAGGGTAACTAACAGTGTGAAACAGGACACTGTACTAGATGGACCACTGGTCTGAGCCAGCAAGCTCTTCGTATGTTCTTAAGATCACAGTAATCCAAACAAAGTGGGATGTACATGAGTTGGAGCACTGCTTTAAAGGGAGAGAGAAAAATCTGGCCTTGTGTTCAGGATAATAATTTTGTTTCAATGGAATCAGAAATTATGAAACAAATGTGTTAATAGAACTTGCCCTCTTCTTCTACCATTAGTTCTATTTTTATTGATAATCACAGTTTGCGTTTACTTCACACATAAGGTTGAATCCTACATTACTCACCTGCAATGCTTTTACGTTTTTGAAATATAGCCTGGTGATGCGAAATAGGTGAATGGAATGAACTGCTCAGATCCTCTGTAACTTGATTTGCTGTAGTTTTTATGAACTCGATGGCAGCTTGAAGAACTCTGAACTGCAAAGCAACTGCCATATCTGAAAGCCACAGGGATCAAACGAGCAAATTAGTATTTTTTTTCCAGAGTATCTCATACATGTAGAAATTCAAAATAAAACTGAAGTTGCTTTTTGGTGCAACCACACCAATGATAACTAGAAGGCATGTTTGGATAGACTTCCTGGCCTTTAGGGAAGAACTGCCCTTCCACATTCTCCTGAGTAAGGATCACTGAAAGGCTATTGTTCATGGCCCTAAACGTTGCCATTTAGTGTGACTACACTGAACAAGTCTTCTCATCAAACAGGCGCCAACCCACCCACAGAAAATTAAATAGTTTCTATATACAGGGTGCAACAAATTAGTAGATGGAACATGAACAAGAACATAATTTTACTTGAATAGAAAACTGTGGAACTACCACGTACATAATACGCAGCAAGGTGGTACAGTGGTTACAACAGAGACCTGGATTCAAATCTTTCCTCTGTCATGAAGCTCACTGAGTGATCTTCAACCAGTCATCTTTCTGTAGCCTAACCTACCTTTACTGGATTGTTGTGAGGGTAAAATTGGAGGGAGGGTGAACTATGTATACCATTCCTTAGAACAGTGGTTCCCAAACTTTTCGCACCACCGCCCACTTGGTTCCACAAACTCAACCCCAGCGCCCCCTACCCTATCCTATAAAAAGAAGTATTCAAAATAGGGGTCTGCACGACTCACTCAAGAAGATAATAACAATAACGTTTCAAAACGGTAACAATTAATTGCACATCAATTCAAGAGCAAATTAAAACTTTTTAGTTGAACTTTATTCAACAAAAGTGATGGACTTGATCCAATGGCCCCAGCTCTTCAACGTCTGGAAAAAAAATTCTGATAGTTTTCCACCAAATTTGCCAGCATGGTGCCATAGCTTGATCTATTGTAAATTAGTGAACAACACAGTTGAAGGGGTCCGCCTCTAGCACCCCCCTGCTGCCCCCTTGCCTCTTAGTGCCCCCTTGGTAATCCCACCCCCCCAGGGTGTGGTACTACCCACTCTGGGAACCACTGCTTTAGAAGAAGGGTGGGGTTTTAAAAAGCAACCAACAAAATAGAACACATCCTTGGAGTTATTCATTTCATTATTTTTAGCTAATTCCTAGGAAGCAACAGCCTTCAATTTGCAAGATCTGAGCAAGGCTGTCAAAGATAGGACATTTTGGAGGACTTTCATTCATAGGGTCACCATGAGTCGGAAGCGACTTGACGGCACTTAACACACACACACACACACACACACACACACACACACACACACAATTCCTACAGTAAACAAGCAATACAGCAAGAAATACCCCGACTCATGTTATAACAGTGGGAGTTTAAAGGCTTACTCTGAGTTTGTTTATTTTTGCTGTTCTGAAGATATCCGAGTAACACCATGAGATCTTCAATAATTCGAAAATACTGGGAACCAGAAGAGCTGCAGGCATGGATCGTCACTGTTACAAACAGTTGCTGTATATCACACACAAGTAGCCTGTAGTCACTTGAGAGGATGCTGCACAGGAAGTTATTTAACTCTGTTAATCAGATTCCATCTTAAAAAAAGAAAGAAAGAGAACCTGCATATCCACTACCACTTGACTCACATCAAGCTTATACTATTTGGCATTTTCTGTCCTTTCCCTTCTATTCTTCAGCTTAGATGTCTATATTGATCAACTGTGGACTTCCTGGAAACAGTCTACAGAAAATGGCTATGTCCTACAAACAGCAGCTAGCATACCACAGCCACTAAATACATTCAACATTTAAAAAATGGAATGGACAGCATGCCCTTTCTCAATGAACAACCACAACCCCTGTATCAGAAAGGCCTGTCATGGTGGAGGTAGCCGACTCACTTGGGAAACGGGGAATTTAAACCCATAATTTAGGAATTGAAACATTTTGTATGTTATACCCACATGATGCAGAGGCTAGATGGCCATCTGTCAGCGATGCTGATTCTATGACCTTAGGCAGATCATGAGAGGGCGGGCGGGAAGGTTTGCATCAGTGTTTGGCTCTTGTGGCCCTTTCTTGCACGCCCAAGGTAGTGCCGATTGCCACTTTGGGATCAGGAAGGAATTTTCTTCCAGGCCACAGGTGTGTGTGTGTGTGGGGGGGAAGGTAGCTGTGAATTTCCTGCATTGTGCAGGGAATTGGACTAGATGACCCTGGTGGTCCCTTCCAACTCTATGATTCTATGATGGGTTAGATTTGCCTGGAGTATATAAAATACCATACTTTTGTTTAGTGTTTCTAAAATGAGAAGGCTGTTCTCCCAACTGATTCAAAGACTTGGGAACAAGATGCCTTACAACAAGACTGCGCTACCTCAGTTTTCAAATAAAGGACTAGCTTGAAAGCTCCCAATGACAAAATTAAAGGATTAGACCCAAAGGAATCTCCATTTGTGAAGTAGATCTCTACAGCTTTCCCACTGCATCCCACTGCACTCCCCTAAATACTACTCCGAAATGTTCTGGGAATACCATGGGACGTGGCACAGCAATCAACAAACTTCCCCCCTTCCGCAGGATGGAAGACAACTTTGGATCTAACTAACATTAAAAGTTACCAGCCCAAACAAAGATTAACCCAGAGGAACTAAGCTCTGAAATATTCCTGTCAGGTGCTCATTCCTTCCTAGGGAAGCCAACTTGGAACATATGATGCTACCTTATACCCAGTCAGACCACTGGTCTATCATGTTCAGTGTGGTCTGCTCAGCCAGGCAATGGTACTCCAAGGTCCCAACTACTACCTAATCAGTTTTAACAGGAAATGCTGAGAACTAAATCTGGGACTCATATAAGGAAGTGCTCTACCACTGAGCCAAGGTCCTTCACACCCACTTCCCACATGAGTGTCTGAAATTTAGACTAATATTAATCTAGAATTTCATTCTGTTGTGATTCCAAAATGGCACAATACCAAAATGGTACAATACTAACAGTCTACTCACCTGGTCTCTAATCCATTAAGGGCTGCTAATGTATTACACAGGGCATATAGAAAGCCATTATCAAGCAGCATATCTGCCACTTTAGAGCAGGAATTTATGATCTGCAGCACCAAGCAGAAGGAATTATGTAGCAGGATGCTGTCGTAGAGGGAATTCTCTAGAAGACCCAGAACAGGAATCACACACCACTTTTGAAAGAGTCCGGCATTTTTCACATCTTCTGGATCAAAGCTGAAAATAAATAAAAACAGGAATCGGCCATGGATTTTTAAATATGTCCCATTATAAAAACCAGTGCTTGCCTTATTAACATTTCTGTATGAGTAGGAGTAGTACTGTCAGTAAGATGGAATTTAGATTTACAAGCACCTATGCAGTAATGCTGATTCAATTGTACAATGTAAGCAAATAAATCAAACCTCTGGCACAGAGTAGCATCTTAATTTGAGACACTTTGCTAGCCTAAGTACTTTATTTGCTAGCTCGACAAGTCTTACCATTTGGCAATAAGAGGCAGTAAATACAGTTCTGCATTTGTAATATAGGCAAAAAAAATCTTATTACCACGAATAGAAATCCTGTTCCTATTAGCTGTGAGAAGACCATATAAAGCTGGTACCATGACGAACATGAAAGCGGATAAAATTTTACTACAAATAAAATATACTGGCCATAAACAGAGGATTGGTTATATGGCACCAATTACTACTGAAACTACCTTAATTAAACCAGGGATGAAAGAGCCTTCTTCAGCTTACATATAGACTTTAGACCATGTTTAGTCTGCTCTCAGTTGTAACACATGGCTTTTGGTACAGATGATTTGAAGAATATTTCCATTGTTATTATGGTCCCTTTAAATTTTTACAGGGTCGGTAAGCTGAAGAAGACTTCTTTCAAAATGCGTCGCGTCCTTGCGACAGACCCTATTGCGGACCTTTTTTGCATATTGTTAATTGGTTCCGCTATTTTTTCGCTACTCTTTGTGATTGCTTTTCATATTTAAGAACTTGTGAATTAAGTTTTTGAGCCAGAGTGGCTACATTTAGGTTGTTAGAACTGATATAAGAAATTGTCTTAAGCCCTGCGAGGCGTTTGTGTGAATTAACATTTTTTGGTTTGGTTTTGAATTCCTTATCTTTGTATGTACAATATATATTTTCGCAACTTGCTTTTTGATGTTATTATTTTCTTGAGCCACGTGCTGCCTTCTCAGATAGTTACCACTAATTACAGCATAGGTTTCCCATTTTCTAAGTTTACTAAACCTCCAGGTACTAGCTGGAGATCTCCTGCTATTACAACTGATCTCCAGCTGATAAGAGATCACTTCAACTGGAGAAAATGGCTCACGGCTGTGGCAAAGAGGGACCGGGCAACCCTACCCATTGACTCCCCCTAGGTCAGGGTCCCCAACACGTTGCCCACAGGCAAAAGGGCATGTGCAGACACCTTTTCTTGTTCCCGATGACACTTTCTAGGAATGTGGCAGATTCTGTGGTGTTTGCTTTAGAACGTCAGCTTTCCTCTGTTCAGCTGACCTGGCTCAATTAACTTCTTTGATCTGCTACAGCCTTTACGGCTCCGTTTTTGTGTGCCTTTGCAAATTTTTTCTGTTGGAAAAAGTTACAGGAGCCAGTCAGCTTCTTTTCATCTTGAGCTAACTAGCTTGAAGGAAGGGGGGAAGAAAGTCCTCCTCCTCCCTCCCCAGCAGCAGCACCCAGGAGGAGTAGAAAAACTCCTGCTTGGAGAAGGGGGTAAGAAACTGCACATCTAACATATTTCTGTTTTCTACACTTGTCAAAATGAGTGGAAGACCTAGCAAAAAAACCCCAGAACCTACTTTTTCAATTCTGACTGGGAAGAACAATACTGTTTTGTGGATGCAAAAGGCAAATCTGTGCTCTTCAGCTGTTGCAATCCCCCAAAAAGCGCAACACTGAAAGACATTTTGAGACACAACCTTTTCAAAGAACTATCCGGTCGATTCTGAGATTTGTAAACAGAAAATCTCTGAACTGAAATAAAAATTGGTCTTGCAACAGTTGCTGTTCTTCAAACTTGGGATGCAAAGCAAAATCACCACCATTGCATGTTTTAAAGCTGCAAACTTGCTTGTGAGAAGGAAGACACCTTTTGGAGATGGATAGCTTTGCAAAGATGGTAAGTGGCTTTTTGAAGGCTTTCATAATAAAGGTGAAATAATGTCTGCAATCCCGAAGTTGCAGCTCTCTGGGAACACAAGTGACCAGAAGAACTGAAGCCATTTCTAGTGACCTGGAATATCAGTTGCTAACTGACTTGCAGAAACGTCTGTTTATATTTGTTTTATATCTGTTTATATTTAAATTGTTCCATACTTTTGGTTTGCTTTGCTCACAGAGAGAACATAGGATGTAAATATTTGAAACAAAATGTTACACAAAAGCAAGCGTGTGGTTTTATGGTTGGCTCCGCCTCTTGTGGCAGACATTTTGTGGTTGGCCCCACCTCTCCCGACAGCCATTTTGTGCTTGGGCCCACCACCCCATGTCAAAATCCTATAATTCTTGCTAGTCTATAATTTTTGCATCATCATAATTAGGGAACTTAACCAATCTAGGGTGACTAAATGAATTCACAATCTGGCATGTTTGCTTGCTGCATTACCCTAGCACTCAGCTTCTAAGGCCTGGTACAGTAGTGCACAAACCAAGATTACGGTAACAGGAATAAACCACAGGAAAATGTGTTCCCTTCCACCTCTCTTCCCATGCAGAGAGGGGCCAACCAGCTACTCTAGGAAGCCAACAAACAGCAAGACTGCAACAGCATCATCCTGCCTGTGCTCTTCAGCAACTGGTTTAAGCAAGATCTCTGGTCCTGGAAGGTACCAGTCTCAATTCAGATCCCTGAAGGATCCTATTGCTCACATCCCTCCATTACAAGAACAGACCATTCAGTTTACAAGCTGCTCTGCCACCTTTTTGTGTTACACACCAGCAGTCTGGTTCCATTCTGGTTCTGGACCATCCCTTTTGTACAGGCCCTGTTTGTTTCAAAATGTCCCCCAATGCTTAATAAATCTAAAGCCCTCCTCTTTACACCATCATCTCATCCATGCATTGAGATTCCCCAATTGTGTCTGTCTTTCTGGCCCTGTGCATAGAACAGGCAGCATTTCAGAGAAAGCTCCCTTGGAGATCCTGGTTTTTAGTCTCCTACCTAGCAGCCAAAAGTTAACTTCCAGGACCTCACAACTACACTTCCCCACATCATTGGTGCAAAAACTGACTCTTTCCCAGCACTATCTACAAGCAAACTAGGCTACAGATGATGTCTGCAGCCTTCGCATCAGGCAGGCAATTCACCATGTGGTATGCATGCCTATCACAAACCCAGCTATCTACATGTCTAATGATCAGATCTCCCACTATGACAAGCCCCCCTCCTCTCAGAGGCACAACCTAGGTGTGAGAGGGTATCAGTTCATCCACCAAGGAAGGAGTCACTTCTAAGGGATCTTGTCCCCTTTCCTTGGGGTAATGCTCTCTTTCCATAAGGCCTTCATTATCTGTGACTGGCGAGGAGCCATCACCCTGGGATTGGGATGCCACTATCACATCCCTAAAGGCCTCACCAATCACACTCTCTGCCTCTCTCAGCTTCTCCAGGTGAACTACCTTGATTTCAAGGGAATGAACTTGCTCTCTACCCAGGTTCATCATTACATCTGGCTGTTGCTAGTCCTGTTTAAAACGAACCCTCACAATAAGGATTCCGTAGTGGGTTTTAAGAGCGCTCCCAGCTTCAAGTTAACCAGAGATGACTGTCACACCGTAAACACACATTGGAATAGATGGGGGTTGGGGGAAATCTCAAGAAAGGAAGGGCCGAGGGAGTCCAAGATTCTGCAGTACACTTTCAATCATTTAATTCCCTGCATCATTACGTCTTAAGAGGCCATTAGGAGGAAGAACTTTGTATTCAATGCCAAGTCTCTGCATTTTATACACTGCTTGAGTTCTTTAAACAGAAGAAACAAATATATTGATTCTTAGACTAGAGATATCAGATGCACTAAATACATTTTCAAAAGCCAAGCCTCCCCTCTCCCTCCCCTGGCCAAATTCAATGAAATAATTTTCTCTGAGTCCTTTCTCTTGAGTTTACGGCATAATATTGATTTAGTTTAGAACGCCATTGTAGGCATATTGTAGCAGTTGCTGACAAATAAATTGTTTGCCAACAGAAGACGGCACAATCTGTATTTCAACTGAAAATAAATTGATCTACAAAGGAAGGGAGAAAAACCCAGAAATTATAGTTACTCTTCATCAAGGCCAACTGGTCGACCAAACAGCATTTCCATAAAGCATTCTGTAAGTTCCCGAGTGCCTTGGTGAAGATACAACTGGTTAGCTAACAATGAGAAACCTCGATTCTTCAGAAACTTCTCCTTTTGTTCCCTGGTTGCTCTGTGGAAGTATGCATCCAAAAGCTAAGGGAAGAAGAAGAGAAAGATTCTGAATTTTTCAATGTACTTTGATGTTTTATAATATACCTTAGAATTATAGAATCATAGAGTTGGAAGGGACCACCAGGGTCATCTAGTCCAACCCCCTGCACAATGCAGGAAATTCACAACTACCTCCCCCCCTCACCCCCAGTGACCCATATTTAATGCCCAGAAGATGGCCAAGGTGCCCTCCCTCTCATGATTTGCCTAAGGTCATAGAATCAGCATTGCTGACAGATGGCCATCTAGCCTCTTCTTAAAAACCTCCAGGGAAGGAGAGCTTACCACCTCCCGAGGAAGCCTGTTCCAATGAGGGACCACTCTGACTGTTAGAAAATTCTTCCTAATGTCTAGACGGAAACTCTTTTGATTTAATTTCAACCCGTTGATTCTGGTCCGACCTTCTGAAGCAACAGAAAACAACTCAACACCATCCTCTATAAGTACTTGAAGATGGTTCTCATATCCCCTCTCAGTCTTCTCCTCTTCAGGCTAAACATACCCAACTCCTTCAACCTTTCCTCACAGGACTTGGTCTCCAGACCCCTCACCATCTTTGTTGTCCTCCTCTGGACCCGTTCCAGCTTGTCTACATCTTTCTTAAATTGTGGTGCCCAAAACTGAACACAATACTCTAGGTGAGGTCTAACCAGAGCAAAGTAAAGTGATACCTTGTGTATCATTCTGTGGTAGACACATTTGTAAAGCAATACAAATAAACTGTATTTTCTTCTCACAGGTAACAATCATTTTAAAAGAGGGGAGATTTTAATGAAGCCTTATGGGATAGTATTCTATTTATTTAAGCATTTTAGACCACTTTCCCTCCAGAGGGACCCAAAGCAGCTTTCAAAAAAGAGAAGAATTTTTTTTGTGTTTTAGAAAATTGGAATTCTTTAATTTTAAAACAATATTGATGGTTTTGCAAACTACCCTAAATTTCAAAATGGATAGGAAGGGATGAAGAAAGAAGACAAAACTGCCTGGAAAGGTCCTTAGTTTAAACAAATTTATAGCCGAGATAAAACGTATGTTATAGGTGTATATTTTTACTTACTTTAATGACTCCTTGTTGTATAAGAGAAGATGGGTGATTTACAAGAACTATAAGAACATCTGGATGAATAAGCTTGTCCATAACATCTTGAAGCATGACATCTGGCAGGATTAAGAGAACTCCATGTAAGAGGTGATACAGGCCACAACATATGAGTACAAGACAATCTTCTGTTGATCTGGTGGAGAGAAGTAGATTTATTATTAGGATATCCTATATTAGTATCACTACACAGAAGGAGGAGAGTGAATCTAAAAAAACTGGCTGGTGATAGAGATTAAAAACCACCCCACTTTAAAAAAAAGCAAAAAACAAAACAAACAAACAAAAACTAAATATATAGTCTGACTACTGTCTGCCAAAAAGCTATTTCCCCATATTTATAGGGCAACCTCTTCAATTCTCCTACTTCACCATTCTTTTTGGCAGGGGATTATATAGTCTTACTTCTGTCCAACAAAGGAAAGGAACCATGCTTTGCTATTATAAGTAGATGTTTCTGCTACGTTAATTGCCCCAGTATTTGTATAACAGTTCATCATAACTCCTCCAAAAACATTTTTGCAAAGTTTGCATGGTCAGTTTTGGTATGTAATCATATAGAGAAACCTACACTGTACACCAATACACACTGTAACAATTTATTCAGTCTTAGTGCTTCAGAAAACACCAATGCCAAGTATATGTGCATACTGACAACTGCACCTTTCCGATGTGAAACACCATAGCTTGGTGCTTTGTAAATCCCTGCACACACATGCTTTGGTGCTATGCATCAACCATGCCATAATGCTTCTCTGTAGCATTGTGTGTATGGGAATAAGTTGTATGGAGGAAAATAGCCAAAACAAGACTGTGTGAATTGCTGCTCAGAATCAAATCCACTAAGCTATGTTCAAGTGCAAAACAAGAGGAAAATTTGTTCTTGCAAGAAATCTACACGAATCCACAGAAATGATAATTCAAAGACTACCATCTTGCATTGTGATCTTGCATTGTGATAGTATCCACTTGAATGTTTTAATAGTACTTAATCGCCCAACTCACATACCTGTCAGAATCATTCTCAGATTTTTGAGGTGCCCTTCCAGCTGAAGGAAAGGTAAGATGTTCCCACTCTTCAGTAGGCAAGCTCTTATCAGCAAGACTTGGCCAACGAGCAATAGTGGATCCACCCTGAAAAGAAAAGGCTAATCCCAAGCCTGCCAAATTGCTATTTTTCTGAAAGGGAGACAATCCCTTTAGATCATTGGGACGCCTCAGTGATTTCTCAAGAGCAGCACCATCTTCCTTATGTTTCATTTCCTGTTTTGCTTCTTGGATTTCAGAGGTTTTATTTAATATTTCCTCTTCTTCCTTTGGAATATCATGCGTCTCTGCAGAAGTTCTCTCTTCCAAATCAACTACTGTTTTTGCTGACTCACAGCTACTGATCAAATGCTCCTCCTGCATTCTTCTAAAGACCTCAGAGTTTCTCCAAACATGACTTTGTTCCAGGGGCTCAACTGGATCAGTCTCTCTAACGACTTGCAAGTTCTCCACACTCCTTCCCAAATTTCCACTGAACCCTTTTGGATGCCTTTGTGGAGAGGAAGTAGGAGATGCTGGCAGGCTTTTACAGTGCCGTTCAGGTGTCTGAGCATCTGTTATCTGAGGTTCGCTTACTTCAGAAGAGTCATTTCCTAAGAAGACAAACATGGCAAATGTTTTGTATGATTCCTACTCAAACGATAATAAAGATTGTAATGAAATACTATTCATTTACTTTAATTGCTCATGCACAGGGTTTGGTAAGTGCCTCTGAAGAAAGTGTAAGATCATTCTGCCTTTGCCCTGTAAGTTCACTTTTTAACTCCCACTCTTGGAAACAAGCCCCAGAATATCACGAAGAACAGATTCCCAGTGAGACAACACAGGGAATATGAACAACTGTGTTTTCTGCCATAAGCTCTTTAAAGTCAGCTGTGGTTCCCATGATGCAAACCTAGGCTTTCCTTGGACAGGAAGCGGGGAGTTTACTTTTCCTTCACCCATTGGGTCTTCTCTCATCTCCCTTTTGCCAACTGCTTTTTCCAGGTCTGAGATCCTTGTTCCTGTCACAAACACAAGGTTGAGGTGGAACTTGGGTCGAAGAAGAGTAACCTTTGATCCTCAGTATAAAGTAAACAATGCAGAAATTGATCACCTTTGCAACCAACAGGGTACCAGTACCCTAAACAGCTCTTTTGTACCCACAACAAAAGGACACTTCTGTAACAGCTTTGCCTCCTTTAATCTGTACTGGATTCTTGCAGAGGGACAAGGCTAGAGATTAAATATAAGTCATAACTTCCATAGTAGCCAGAAAAAAAGGGAAGGGTGGCCCTTGCCTGCAGCTGCTCCCCAGCGAACTAACACTGGTTCTGTAGAACCTAGGAGATGACTTCATTTTGAAGGTATCCAATTGCATATGAAGGATACATCACTATACTGTGCTGAAGTGACACGAGCCCAGGCACATTTAGTGTTCTTTTGTCTGCTGGTGATCTCTCACATCCTACAAGTAAGTGGCTAGTACATTACCTACAAGGCCTGTTTAGCAAAGTCTTGATTCTGTTTGGTTGGTTTTTAAAAACAACAAGGTGTGTGTGTGTGTGTGAGAGAGAGAGATAGAAACAGACATTACGGAATTTTAAGCAGAGAAGCAGGATGAATTCTGAAGTCTTTCCCTGCACCCGTTTCTTTATTCAAAGTACGTGTTTGTAACCTTGCAGGGGGCCAGCAACATGCTGGGGGTATGTGAAGAAAAGGAACACTGGACCACTACCCTTCTGCTGCTCCTGTGGTTAAAACCCCCAGTTGTTTTGTTCGTTTGCTTGTTAAAGTGTTGGGGCTTAATTATAAAGACCGGAACAAAAAAAAAAATTCCCTAAATTAGAGGCCCTAAATCACTGATCATAGCCTTTACATGGAAGGACTATGAGTTTAACATTTACCCGTGACAGATGCTGGAGAGCATGTCTTTAGCAAGAACATTTCCTACTAAACTGTGATAAATTTTGGCTAAATATAGGCCCATTAACTGGTATAGCAACCAAGCGTTCATAAAAGTAAAGCACTTAACATCTCTCCAAGAGAATAATGGCACGTCACATGCTTCCAATCCACTGGGATGGCAACACCTGAACTTATAATAAATATTTCAGACACACTAGTTTCAAAATGTTCCAGGACATGGGATGCCCCATTTCGTTCCAAATTTAACTTGAAATTTAATCTGAATGGAGGCAATAGGGATCTTGACCAAACGTTCTGCATTTACAAATCTACTTGCCAATCTTTCAGGCACACACACACATGCCTCAATGGCAGCCTCTCTTCCATTCACTCTTCACAGGCATAAAAATACCTACAAAGGGTACTAGACGACACCAGTTGCTACACCTTCTCTTGGTTGATCCCAGCTACATCTGATGTCCAAAAGCAGAAGTTGTGACTTCTGCAATACCTGGATCCTCATACTATTAAGGCAGCAAAGCCCCCATATAAGCGGTTGGGCTCTCCCTCCTGCTAAGGGGTGCCCTGAATGCACGGGGCCCAAAGACTGGCATAACAGCAAGACACTGGGTATGTTTTGAAAAGACGATTTGTCATGTCTGCATTTTTTCACATATTAATAGATGATAAACCTCAAATTTTAAAATGCAGTTGAGTTGGTGAAATTACAAAAGAGATTAGAGCTTATAACAGATATAAAGAATTCTGTTTCAAAGGCCAATTTTCCATTTCACTATTAATTGAAAATAGTGCATTGTAATATGATCCATTTATGTCCACATGTGACAAACAAGGTGATCTAAACTCTTTAGCACAATTCAAATGACAGAGCCAGAACAAACACATTTTAGTGTGTCTATTATATAGTTGCAAGGTTTCATCAATGGTAGCTCACTCATACATGCAAAAATCATTTGCTTCTAAAGACAAATAATGATGAATATGCTGTCTGCACCAGTCTTATGTAAACGGCCTGATGAACCTAGTGAGGTAGCTCCAAGAGTTGAATGGAATCCCAACCTCACCAGCGGAATTACTCCGGAAACAGAATATCATCAGACTCCTCAATTCTTAGTCCTGGGACATTAACAATGCAATCTTATGCAGAGTTACTTCAGTCTAAGCCCACTGAAATGAATGGGCGTAGACTGCAGTTAACTCTCCTTAGGATTGCACTGTAAAAGATCTCTAGTCCTGGGAAGAAGGGGTTAGAATGCACACCATCCAAGAAACTGCCATTCTGAACCAACCAAAATCAGCAGAGCAGCAATGGATCCATTTGGTAAAGCCCCACTCTATTACAAAATCAAGCACTGGAGCTCAGAAGGTACGGTATGGGTTATGAATTGAAGACCTTTTCAAGGAAAGATATACAACTGTTTACCGTCTTGTGGTGCAGCAGAAAATCCTGTTGGACTTGTAATGGCCAATGTTGGGCTGTCAATAGACTTTCCACCACTGCTGGAATTTCTCAGATACATGATTGATTGAACCTTCTCTTGGAAAATTTTGCCATCTTAAAAAAAATGAACAAGATTCTGCTGTTAGAAACAACATGATTAAGAACGTAATTGAAGTAGCAAACCAAATATTATGCTCATCGACCTTTAACTAGCATCAGGAACCATTAGGACCTCCTTGAACATGTAAGATTTTAAATTTAGCAATGACAGTTCATGAATTGAACCTAAATAAAAAACATCTAAATGGGCGAGGCCATCTACAGAACTAAAGTAACTGTTACAGGGAGTCAGACATGCAGTGCAAACTTATGCATACTGATTAAAAAAGACTCTCCTCAAGTTTGAAAGAACGTCCAGTATTTGGTGTGTATGCTGGATTGTATATGCATCCTCAGTGTCTGTTTATGTATTTGGATCCTATTATCATAACCAAACTTGCTAGGAAATAAGTACCACTAACTGCAGTAGAACTTAAATCTGAGTAACAGCAGAAAGGGAGCTCTAGCAGAAGAGGAGGTGTTTTTTTTTTTACCATTAAGTCACATCTGACTTATGGTGACCCCTGGTGGAGTTTTCAAGGCAAGAGACGTTCAGAGGTGGTTTGCCATTGCCTGCCTCCGTGTCATGATCCTGGTATCCTTTGGAGGTCTCCCATCCAAATACTTTCCAGGGTAAACCCTGTTAGCCTGGACTATCCAGGTAAGGGCCTAGCAGATCGCAGAGGTAAAGAAATAAGCACCCCAATCCAGTGATCAGAGAGCAGAGGTCCTGATAACCACACAGACTTTCATCACCAACAGCAAATTATCTTTTTATTTCAATACTTCCTGCTAAAGTATTTATTTCAATACATCCTGCTAAAGTATCTGAGCATGGAGATGCCCTGTTTTAAAACGTATGAACACATGAAGCTGCCTTATACAGAATCAGACCACTGGTCCATCAAGGTCAGTATTGTCTATTCAGACTGGCAGCAGCTCTCCAGCATCTCAGGATGCTTTAGAAATTCCAGATATGCATGGGACCTCAGATCAGAGAGAAGGAGTATTGCTGCTGCATGGCACACATAGAAATTAAAGTATGAGCCAATGGGGAGCATGCTGCTTCAGGTGATGATTCATACAATAATGGGAAGTAAAAAAACATGTATCTACACAATCACTACCAGAAAGCTATGCGGTCATGTACGTAGAAGGAATAATCCAACTACAGCCATGACTGTACTTCATAGGGGATCTTTATGAATTTTGGCAGGCAGAAACTGGGTTGAAGAGGTTATGACAACATGAATATTTGCAAGCAACATCCTGAATGAAGACAGAACCATGTACACTGCACCAAGGATCTTGGAGATGAGAGGGATAAAAAAGTGATAGATCCCAAAAGTCTACCATTATTCACTAAATGTCATGCCACAGCTTATCTCTAAGGTACCATAATACTTCCTTGTTACTCTGCAATGGTCATACTGAAATCTGCCTCTGTTTTTGTAACACAGCTTTGAATAAGTCGCTTCTGTACCTCAAGACCCTCATAGTCTGAATCTGGCTCACTGTCAAACATTTTGATCTATTAATCAGACATGGCTGGACTGAGGAACCAAAAGCCAAACACAACACACAAATGACTACAATTAGGGAACTTTAGAGCAGTAAAAGCAGCAGAGGCTATAAACATATGAAGAAAAATTATTTGAAAAGGAGATGACTTACAATCCCATCCTAAGTAGAGTTACACACTTGTAATGACTTCAATGGACTTGTGTGTGTGTGTAAAGTGCCATCAAGTCGCAGCCGACTTATGGCGACCCCTTTTGGGGTTCTCATGGCAAGAGACTAACAAAGGTAGTTTGCCAGTGCCTTCCTCTGCACAGCAACCCTGGACTTCCTTGGTGGTCTCCCATCCAAATACTAACCAGGGCTGACCCTGCTTAGCTTCTGAGATCTGATGAGATCAAACTAGCCTGGGCCATTCAGGTCAGGACATTTCAATGGACTTAGAAAGGTGTAATTGTCCAGGATAGAACTGTTAGTAGATTTCATAGAAATTTCTTATTCACAAATCAAACTGACCAAAATATTTTATCTACCTATGTGCAGGGAAAAGTAGAAGTTTGTGGGATTGTGACAAACATATGTATTAGTAGGAGGGTGAACTGCTAAGAGGAAGTTGAAGATCAATGTCAGCAATTCCAGATCTGGGGGAGAGCCAAGCACTTCTTCAATTATTTTCACAAACGATGTGCAAATCTCGATAGGTATAGATGTGAAATTTTCCTCTTTGTGCTCCTAGGGGGAAAAATGTAGAGGCAAATAGCTGAAAAGAGATACCCACAAATTCATTGCTTTACTCTATGTTCTATACAAGGATAGAGACAGGGGGAAGAACACAGCTTTATACTGGAAGACTATTCTTCAGCTTTACCTGCTCAAAATCCCAAGTAAATACAGGAAATGTTCAGCAGTGTGATGCGTAATTATGATAGGTTTGATTAGGCAATTTCCACCAGTTCCCCCTTTCTGCTGCAGATCTTCAATCCCACAGGACACACATTTCCCAGAGATCAGTGTGTTGCAGTGGATCCAACCCACTATTTTTACAACTGTCAAAGAAAAAGCTTAGAACACACTATTGGGAATGATTCTGGTTCTCTTTCAAGATAAGAAATTGGACAAGATGATCTCTAAGCCGCTTCAAAATCATGGTCTATAGATTTAAAAATATTTTAAAATTATCTAGGAAGGAGAAGGTTTTTGTATCCCATCACTGAACACTTAAGGTGTGGGAATGCTACAACAATAGTCCCATAACAACGGCATCATATTTTGCAGCACTTAACTGTTTCCTGAATACCTGTTAATTTCAGAACAAAAGTTATATAGAAATACCTGCAACACCTGACATGTCAGCAAGAAGTGATGCACCACCCGAGCTTTTAGAAGTTGTTTAATATTAAACATCTGTTGCCAGTGATTATCTTGGATAAGTATTTCTAGAGCTGATAGGAGTGTTTTCCAAACACCTTGCTGCAAAACAAAAAAATGCTACAAGCCTTAGTACACACAAAATTACAACAGAGGCAGAGTTATAAATTTATATTAAATTGTTCTGGAGTAAAATTATGCGTGCATTCAGAACTCAGGAACAAACCAGTTTGTTCATGTTGAGAATAAGCCATAAAGTCTTCAGGTTCATGTGGTGCCTCCCTCCTCCCCTTGGAAGCAAATGCTTCCTGGTTTTGAACTAACCACTATTTGCTGTGATGTCTGAAGATACTTTCACAACTTATGGTCCTTCCAAGTTTGCAGCAAGAAGCAAAACCATAATATGTCAGAAGTACCCAATTACAGATAAAGGTTTAGACACTACAGAAGATCTAGTTCAGGGGTCCCCAACCGTTTTGAGCCTACGAGCACATTTTGAATTCAGACACAGCATGGTGTGCACATCCACACAATGACTGCTATAAAAGGAGGCGGGATCAGCCACAAAATGGCTGCCGCATCTTACTTTCAGTTACACATTGAAGATCCTCGTGCTGCCAAAACAACATTTTAAAAATCCTGGAAGAGAACTGTGGTGCCGGCATGGGTGGGTGGGTTCTCTCACTGAATTAAGAATCAGGATATTCTTTATAGCCCATGTGTCTCACTGAATCAATGTCATGTAATACTCTGTATTTTGTAGATCTTTATGTTACTAATTTTTTAAAAAAAATAAGTGCCCAATTAGGACATCACAACAAACTGCAGTTTGTTAAAAAGGTAAAGGTCCCCTGTGCAAGCACCAGATCAATCCTGACCCATGGGATGATGTCACATCCCGACGTTTACTAGGCAGGCTTTGTTTACAGGGTGGTTTGCCAGTGCCTTCCCCAGTCATCTTCCCTTTACCCCCAGCAAGCTGGGTATTCATTTTACCGACCTCGGAAGGATGGAAGACTGAGTCAACCTTGAGCCGGCTACCTGAAACCAACTTTGGCTGGGATTGAACTCAGGTCGTGAGCAGAGCTTGGACTGCGGTACTGCCGCTTACCACTCTGCGCCATGGGGCAGTTTGTTACACGCTGAAATTTCTTCATTCTACCATCCATGCACTAAAGGAGAGACCATGCATGTTAGTGGACCTCTGAGGCTTATTCTCATACCAAACCAACCATGAGTTTTTTGGTCACCTGAATACAGTACAAGCTAACACTCAGAAACCACATTCTCCTACTGTTAGTCTTAACAGGGATAGCATTTTCAACACTTGGCCACATGGGCACACAGGACAAGATTGTACATCTAAACAGCAACAAAATACTACAATCCAGAGGGTTATTATAATTATGACACTGAACCTAAATTAAAATTTGAAAACTTTAAAAGGAACAGAATTTTGTATGACCAGCCTACAATACAGTGGAGACAGTTTCTGAATCACTTATAATCATTCCACATACAAATGTCAAGAAGGATTTTGGTTAGCCATTTAAGACACAGACAGATGGATACTCTTTCTTCCCAACTTCACTATCTCTGCTGTCTTTCATGAATATTTTGAATGAACACCCTCTCCGAAGAATTGATGGCCTCTGAGGCTCTCTAACAAACCAGTTTGATATGCATCTAAAGAAATGAGATCTGAGCCATGAAACCTCACACTGGAATACATTTTGTTACTCTTTAAGACTTCTGTTTTATGCTGTTCATTCATGTTAGTCTTATTCAGCTTGGTAGGAATTATTGTTACTGGTGTACCAATGAAAGAGTTTGCACAACCAATGATGTTATTTAGCCCCATATGAATCACATAGGATGAATAAATTAAGTTTGCTCCCTGTGCTTGCAGAGATAAAGATAAATGGTACTCAAGTTAAAAGGTCCTCACTAAAATTGTTTAAGAAATAACATGGAAATTTAACAAGTAAAATACACAATGGCAGATACATTCTTATAAGCATACATTTCACTTTATTTTCCAAAGTCTTAAATTTATTTAAATATGTAATACATCCATATGGGTACCTCCAACTTAACATAAATTATTATTTTAGGAATGTATGGAAAACTGCACAAACCTATCAGGATGACCAATGCAAGTTTTGGATTATTTATTCTTTGCTTTAATAGCCACTTAAACTTGCAAGATCTGAGCAAGGCTGTCAAAGATAGGACATTTTGGAGGACTTGGATTCATAGGGTCGCCATGAGTTGGAAGTGACTTGACGGCACTTAACACACACAAACTTAGAAACCAGCTCAAGTATTTCAGATGGAATAGACACACACTGACAGCACAATCCTAAGGGGGGAGTAGTTGCGGTGGGCCCAGGGATGGCACAGCTGTGCTGCATACTGAGCAGCTTGCTGGCTCTTGGTGCAGCAAGCAGAAAATGTCATTTCCCCCAAATCCCATGAAACTGCTCCATGCAGTTTCACAGGGCTGCACCACCATTTTGCAGATGCAAGTTCACACAGGCAAAAGGGGGTGTTCCCGGGCTGAAAGGGTTCAGAGAAATGACCAAAACCAGCCCCGCCCCTGGAAACACCGTCTTTGGCACCAGCACGAACCCTTGCACTGGAGAAAAGCTGCCATGGCAGCTGTGCTGGTGCCCATGCGTGGAGCTGCTGTGTGGCTCCTCAGTGCCGCTGTAAGTAGCCCTGCATCGGTGTTAGTGTTCATTTAGCCGAAGTAAGTAACACTAATGCCGGCGCAGAGGTCATGCGGGCTCCTAAGGCCATTCAGCCTCCTCCTTCAGGATTGGTTTGTGAATGGCTATGAACAAAACTATTTCAACTTTTATTTAGCTAAAAACAAATAGTTATTATCTGCTAGTCTCTGGAGAGGTGTAATACACATTCTGTAAATAAATAAACAATTACCCGGGCTTTAGACCATATCTTCCAATCAAGTAATAACTCTTCCAACAGTTTAACATCTTGGATTATTGCTGTAGTCTCTACATCAAGTGTAACTTCTCCATTGTCATTTAGATAAATTATGTTCTCGTTGCAGCATCCTGCAAGGAGAGTCTTTCAAAAGACAGCAAACATATTTAGTGGAGAAAACACCAACAATAAAGCCTCATTGCACCACCTGGCTGGGCTGTGGTGATCTGGCCCTACTTGTTTAACAGCACACTGACCAGTGTTAAATTCAGTGTACTGCTAAAATATTTATCTGAGAATTTCTATATCACAGCTAGGGTATCCATTTCACATTTCAAAGGATCATTATCATTTTAAAAATTAAAGATAACTTTTCCAAGAGGGTTAATTACTCGGTGGGGGGGAAAAAGCAGGATTCACAGATTTATTCTCTTCCGAGCTAATCCCCCTTCCCCTCTTCATTTTTATAACCCCTGCGTAGATATCACATAATAAACCCTAACAGTTATTGTGGATCCATTCTGCTTGACAATGCTGAATAATCTATACCCTTAAATATACTAGCTTCAAAGTGATGATATGTACTGGATAAAAATGCACAGGCTAAAAAAGTCAGAAAACAAAATCCACAGAGAAGAGGAGCATCTTTAACATCAAAAGGATAAAAATGACTTTGGATAGCAGGAGACAGTTTCAGGCTACATCTGTATCTACAAGGACAATATCAAAAATCTGATCTGAGGGAGAGAAGGCAATTAAATTAAATTAAAGCTTGCCTTTAGAACTTAATCAATACTATGAGGCAAACAATTTGAGAACTCCTACACCTTCTAAGATGCAGGCTTCTTTTAATATATTATGTTTATTCGTTTTAAAACTGTTGTTACTTGCCCAGGCCATTAGAACGAAATATATAACTCTGAGAACGAGATTAACTTTCTTTCCAAGATTAGCCAGCAAACAAATTTCAATGTGACTCCTTACCTGTAAAACATGAACTCCAACAATGCACTTGGGTTTTATCAACACCTGATGAATCATTGAGTAACCGTTGCAGTTTTCTAACTCGTGTATTCTCTGTTGATTGTGCTTTGTTAAGGCAAGTATTACTTTTAGAGCCAAAGCTTGTGTCTCTTCACAGTTGCTGATCTCTACAACCTAAGCATAGGGCAATCCATTAGTTAAGTATCAAAGCATACTAACTGCAATGATGCTTCCCTTTAGTACATGCTGACCATAATATGGAAAGGCATTTCCTCTGAAAGCACCAGTGGTATATCCCCTCTCTGTCAATGGCATGCTTCTGGCTTGGACAGTGCAAGTTACATCAGTAAGGGAAGGCTGGTGTAGCTCTTTCTTGAGACTGGGCACTAGACACAATAATTAGCATTTCTAAAGCTCTTCAGGTTGTTCTAAGAACTTCATGTGTATTTGAGAGATTCTAAAAAGATTTTTTCTTTATAGCTCAGAATCTTAGCAACTACACTACGCCTACTCTCCTTTGGTTTTCTATCCTATTCCAATGCTATGTTTATGGCACCTATTTATTTCATATTATCACCTCTCAATATCCCAAGGGATAATACAATCTGAATGTCTGTGTCTTAACAGAGCTACTAACATGCAAAGTAATTTTCTCAACACCTTACCCTGGCAAAAAGGAAGACAAATGCCCCAGTTCCACCAATCTCATGCAGTATTCCCTGAAGACCTTTGTATTCAGCTGGCTGTAGCATTTTGAGATAATGAGGATCTGTCAAATTGCTGTGTACTTCTTTTGAACTGAAAGGTCGTTGGGAAGGTATCGTTTTTGCTTGACCTTTAAGTCTGATTACTGGCTCATAGATTGTGTAGTGGCCAGGGCAGCGTGAGGTGTAAACAGCAGCAAGACTCTCCTAAAATACAGGACAAAGCTTAAGGCATTTACAGTTTATCTTAATCCTAATTTTTGAATGAAATCCCTATTACAGTCCAGTAACATACAACAGGTGCCACCAGCTCACCTCTACAAGGTTATTCAATAAAATGACAGGTATTTTTTTCTGAAAGTCTTACGAGCAGCCACGGGGATAACTGCAGAACATCATTATTGGGCAGAAGATGACAACCTATAAGAAATCAGGTGGGCGGGGAAGACAAGTTCTTTAGGGCGGGAGATAAAATGGGAAGGATTTTGTCGTGAGATTATAGCTCCATAACACAGGACTTTTTTAATTCAAAGGGTTGGATTCAATGATTTGCTCCTACAAGGATTGTGGGTCTTCCCCGCCCCTTTTTGTTTCCTCTAGTTTCAGCAGCAGGGAGGGGGAAAATCAGACAAAAATCATCTCCACTTCTCTCTTCCACCAGCAGAGTCAGTAAAAATGGAGAGTCTCCCCCTCCTGAACCAGCACTACTTGAAAGTTATCCACTGAATAAAAAGCAAAACGACAGGCCTAACTACACATTACAATTTCCCCAGGTACACCACTTGGTATGGTGGAGAGGAATGTCCTGAAGTTCTGTGTTTCCCAGGAATGTGTGTGGCCTATTTGGAGGGACACTGCAACACACAAAGAGAGGAGGTTTAGATCCCCCCTTGCCTTTTTCCTGATCTGAAACAGCACTGGGGGTGCTGTTTACTACTTTGGGGGCTGGATATGTACACGCTGAGCTGTTTGTGTTGTTTTGTTAAGTGCCATCAAGTTGCTTCTAACTTATGGCAACTCTATGAATTAATGACTTCCAAAACAGCCTTGCTCAGGGCTTGCAAACCAAGGGCCACGGATTCTTTCATTGAGTCAATCTATCTTGCACTGGGTAGTCCTCTTTTCCTGCTGCCTTCAAATTTTCCTAGCATTATTGTCTTTTCTAGTGAGTCTTGTCTTCTCATAATGTGACCAAAATATGATAGCCTCAGTTTAGTCATTTTAGCTTCCAGGGACAGTTCAGGCTTGATTTGATCTAGAACCCACTGATTTGTCTTTTTGGTGGTCCATAAAGCTCTCCTCCAACATTACATTTCAAAGGAATCTACTTTCTTCCTGTCAGCCTTCTTCATTGTCCAACTTTCACACCCATATGTAGTAACAGGGAATACTATAGTATGAACTATCTTGCTCTTGGTTGCCAACATCACACCCTTGCACTTAAGGATCTTTTCTAGCTCCTTCATGGCTGTCCTTCCCAGTCTTAACCTACTTCTGATTTCTTGGTCGCAAACTCCCTTTGGGTTGATGATTAAACCAAGGAATAGAACATATTTTTAACAATTTCAATTTCTTCATTGATTACTGAGGAATATCATAAGTTATGATATTCCTCAGTAATCATTACTTTTGTCTTCTGGATGTTCAGCTGTAATCCTGCTTTGGTGCTTTCTGCTTAACCTTCATCCGTAGTTGTTTCAAATCTTCACTATTTTCTGCCAATAATGTGGGGTCACCTGCATATCTCAGTTAATGTTCCTTCCACCAACTTTCACTCCACATTCATCTAAATCTAATGCAGCTTTCCTTTTATGTTCTGCATATAGTCTGAACAGTTGGGGAGATAAAAGACATCCTTGTCTGACACCTTTGCCAGTTGGAAACCATTCTGTGTCTCCATATTCTGCCCTAACAGTACAGCAGCCTCTTGTCCATCAAATCGGTTGTACATCAAAACAATCAAATATTGTGGCACATCCCTTTCTTTTAAAACCAACCATAGCTTTTCATGATCCACTATAAATGTTTTGGTGTTTTTCTTCAGCTTTATCCTAATTTTCAGTATTACCAATACATGGTCTGTACCACAATCGACTCTGGGTCTTGTTTTATCAGAGAGAATAGAGCTTCTCCATCTTCTGCTTCCAATTATGTAATCTATTTGATTTCTGTATTGGCCATATGGTGATGTCCACATATATAATCATCTGTTCGGTTGACTGAAACGTGTTCCCAATGAACAAATTATTGTCTTCAAGGAATTCTATGAGTTGCTCTAGTGCTTCATTTTGTACTCCTAGCCCAAATTTTCCAGCACTATTTGATTCTACTTTGTTTCCCACTTTTGCATTCCAGTCACCTATAATTAACAGCACATCTTGTTTAGGTGTGGTCAATTTCTTCCTGGGCACTTGCATAAAAGTTTTCAGTGTCTTCCTCTTCAGCATCTGTAGTCGGGGCATAAACTTGAATGATGGTTATGATGATAGGCTTTCCATGAAGACTGAGTGATAAAGTTGTCAAGCTCCAGGTGGGGCCTGGAGATCTCTCGCTATTATAACTGATCTCCAGAAAACAGAGATTAGCTCCCCTGGAAAAAATGGCTGCTTTGGAGGATGGATTCTATGGCATTGCCCCCTGCTGAGACACCCTCCCCAAACCTTGCCCTCCCAAGGCTCCACCCCCAAAATCTCCAGGTATATCCCCACCTAGAGCTGGCAATCCTACTGATTAATATTATTCAGTCAGACTTGCAATATAGCCTCTAATTGCTTGTGCTGCATCTTGCCTCACTATCAGAGCTACTCCATTTCTTCTGTACTTGCCATTTCCAGAACAAAACCCTTTGTAATTTTCTGACTGAAAATTTCCTAATCCAGTCCACTTTTGCTCACTCCCTCCCAGGATTGCAATGTTTAAACATTCCATTTCTCATATTATGACTTTGAGTTTACCTTGCTTTATACTACTCATGTTCCAAGTTCCTATTATACGCATCGAACAGCTCTGGTCTTTCGTTTTGCATCCATTCACAGCAACAACTGAACATCCTTTTGGCTATAGTCCAGTTGCATCATCAAGAATAGTGCTACTTGTACTTGTCCTCAGCTCTTCCTGGGTGTAAGTCCCATTGAATAACATGAGACTTGCTTCTCAGTAGACCTGCTTTAGGATTGCTCCTACATTGTCCTGCCACAGAGAAAATTGGACTAACTAGTGCTAGTTTGGTTTTTAGAAGAGGAAGCTGGGGAAAATGCCTTCCCACTTGGTATGCACACATCAGAAACAACCTTCAAGAAGACAGATCACGATGGGTAACCATGTTAGTCTGTCACGAGCAGTGGAAAAGAGAAAGAGTCCAGTAGCACCTTAAAGTCTAACAAAATTTCTGCCAGGGTATGAGCTTTTATGAGCCACAGCTCTTTTATGAGCCACACCCTGCTGGCCTGAAACAGCAAAAACAGGCCTCTCACAAATCACTGTGGAATGTGCTTTCAGTTTTGGAAAGTACCTTTCGAAGGTCAGAGGACCGGAGATAACAGCTGCCCTGAATTTACAGCTAGGCATCAACTGTGGGGGCAGCAATGAGCGATTTATCTCCTAGGCAACAAATGGGACCATTAAACTTGTCTCTAAGTCTTTCCAGGTGGCTCGCATAACTGCAGAATGCGAGTCAGCTCCTAACACCCGTGACCAGAGATGACATGACAAATTAATCCTGGGTTAATTGATATCCTCGCTATCTGATTGGCTAGATGGCCATTGGCCGGTGAGATGGAAGGGATAAAATGATCCACCTGAGAATCAGAAATCATGGAGGTTGGGGTGCCCGGGCGCACCTAAACCCTTTCATCAAACTTTGTTTTGCCTCATAGAATGAATCTATGCTTGACTGAAGAGACCAGCATGCTGACATCCAGATGCTAACCTTTTGGACCTTGGTAACTTATTGCATCACCTATGTGCTTTACCTATTTGCCTAACTTTATGCCAATTGCCTTTTCAACTGAAATGTGTAGTTAGAACACTGAAGCTTTCTTGTTTTTGTGCTAAATGCCTCACGTAACTTTTATCTTCCTGTAAACGAGCACAAATCTTTAAATAAATCTTAAGCCTATTATTATTGGAAGTGTCTAGTTGTTTCTGTGAGTTCCCAAGGCTGAATCTGAAGTGCCTGTGTGTGTTTGACCACGCTATAATTGTTAAAAGCATTTTGGAAAGTGTGAAGCTGCCCTGGCTAGGTCTCAGCCTGGCAGGGAAAATGCCACACTGAATTTGAAGCTTGGCAGGAGTTACTCTGGACCCTTGCCTGGAGGCTTAACTTTTGGTCCAGAGTTGGTGGCAGCTACTCATTGAACTTGGGGTGGAAGCCCGGAGTTTAATGTTTTGCTTTTTGGGAAACTTTTGACCACCCTACACACCTAACCAAAGCAGCCCAGCTGGTGGAGGCTGGCTGGAGCTCTTTGACTCTTACTTCTTCAGATACAGCTAGAAGTAAGAAGAAGGAAGCATGTGCGTTTCTAGGCTAAAGCTCTAAGGTTCCAAAAGAGCTTCGGGATAAGCGTCATCTTCCCACTATGACAGCACCAAACTTTTAGAAGAAAACTGCACTGGTATTAAGTGCTGCACATCCCTCCAACACTAGATATATGCTGCTCAAGATCAATTGATCAAGGAGCTTCTAAGGGATAAAAGGAAAGGTATTAAGTGCTGATGAATTTAATTTTGTTTTCATTCAAAACATGGAAATAGCTATCAGGACGTAATTGTTACATTTCAACTGTAAAAAGAGGAACATGTGCAATTCTCTTGTTACCTAACCTCTATTTAGTCTCATATAGTTGTCCAGACAACAGTAACATTGTAAAAAAGGCTACTAACACAATAATAGGAGGTTCATTAGTTCATCAAGAAGCAAATATCATCAATGCTCTTTGTATAAAACCAAGAACTGTGACTTGTAGGTTAAAAGAAATGGAAAAGAATTCACTCTTCTATACTTTCATTACTTCATGGTACACATATATTGGTTGTAAAATGTATTGAAAAGAAAACGGAATTAAAGCAATGTCTTTCAAAAGGTAACTTTTGTCTAAAATCACCGTATTCCATAAAGCCCTCTCCATTTCCACCAGACATTTTATTTTCCCTCCCTTCCAATCTGCTCACAGCTTCCCTCCAATACATTTTCTGATCTCTTACCCCCTTTCTTTCACTCTACATCATTGCAATCAAACAGAAACAGCAAAGGAAAAATTATTCCAGAGTGACAGACAAAAATATGTTTACTATATAGGGCCCATTTGATTAGGCCTCACCTTTTCGTGCTCAGGAAGAGCTGGAATCTACGTAGCTACAAAGTATAACATATACTTAAAATAATTGTAACACTAAGATTACAAACTTACAATTAACGGTCCTGTATCCACCACCCTCTTTGTCATTAAGAATTCTTTAAGCTGTTCACATTGCAGAATCTCTTTATCTATGTATTTCGAATAATCAGTGATTGCGTTGCCATATTTACAAGGCATTACAGAGGTGAAGTCTGGTCCACAAGCATAGAGATAAAAAGCCTCTTCTGAACCAATTTTTGCGCCTATAAAAACAAAAACACACTTTTGACTCTTTTGGTACGTACTGCTTCTCGTGTAATAAACAATCCTTACTACTGCAACTGACCAACACTTGAGTTAAGCGATGAACAGGCAATTAGTGATTCAATGAAATGTTTAAGACAGATCACCATACCGCTGGTTGCCCTGGCTTTTTCAGTAGAAGGGTGGGTTATAAATCTTATGAATATATAAATGTTATCTTGCAGATGCTGGTGTAGCACCTATACTTATATGTAATATACCAGAATGTGCAAACCACAAACACATACGCATAAAAGCCACAGGAAATTCCATGGCCTGTAATGCTCAAAATGTGACTTAAAGATAAAAGGATTTACAATGGCTGAAGGCCACGATCCCTGAAAAGTTAGATACACACATGAAAAATATGGTGCAATGCAAGAAACATAGTGCAAATGAAGTCTCCTTCAATACAGTAGAAGTACAAAGTCTAATTTTCTTCAAAGAACAAAATTGAAGATACATCTGCCAAATACAGCAGAGTTGAAGATCATCTCCCAGGGTTTTTGTTCAGATCTTCTATTTATATACTCAGATTTTGAATACCGTTGCAGAATAATTGATTATGAATGACTTAGTCTAAACATGATACCTAGAGTTGTCCTACAATAAAGATGAGAAATTATATACATATACACACCCACACATGCAAACAAACACTTACATGGTTATCAGTGTGCATAACCAAAAAGATAAAACATATATCACAAAGATATTGGTAATTCATAAGAAAAACTCAAAACGTTTTGAAAGACCTTTCATCCTCCCTTATAAATTCCTTTAATCAAAGAATTTTACAAGGACTCATTTTATTTGTTTAATATTAGTTTCTCTGCTGTAATTAAATGCCCCTCGTCTGCAGTTTTATTTAATTTCCTATTTTTATATCAGAAAAAAAGGCTTTCCCCCCCCTCTGCGGCGGCCGGGAAGCCTCTGAGGAGGCCTCTCAGCTATGCCGTCCTAGCTGCCACGACTCCCTCCCCCCCCCTCTCAGGAACGGGCTGTAAATGGTCAAATTCAATACACTATAGTTAAAGGCGTATTAAGGCAATTCCTTCAAACACATACCATTAAAGAGAAGAAGATTTCCCAGGTCCCATCTCCCGGGCAATCGCAAGAATTCATCTTGGGATGATGTATAATGGCCAGTCATATAGAATGTCTTATTACTGTCAGATGATAGACTTGTTTTCCTTGGAAGTGTATAATCTAAACTAATTTCAGGTTTTCTAAAAAAGATAAAAAGTTTTAGGATACTGAATGAACAAGGCCACAGTTGTAATTTATAACCCCCACACACACACACTCACCACACACAATTAACCATAGCTAGTCCATAACCTTGTTCACCTGGAACTTTAATCTCAAACTGTGACCGGTAGCTGACTCTCATCTAAGTAACAAAAAGATCAAACTGCCATTCTCTTCTTGTCCCACTTCAACATCTAAGTTCTGTGTGTTTTTGTCATCAAGTCCCAGCTGACTCATGGCGACCAAGAGACGTTCATAGGTGGTTTGCCATTGCCGGCCTCTGCGTCACGACCTTGCTATTCTTTGGGGATCTCCCACCCAAATACTTGCCAGGGTCGAGGCCGAGAGTGTATGACTGGTCCAAGATCACCCAGCAGGTTTCCATGGCAAAGTGAGGATTCGAACCTGGGTTTCCGAGATCCTAGTCCGACACTTCAACCCCTACATGATGCATGCTACTTCAGCAAAATTACCTCTGACCAGAAATCCATAGAGACAGCGTTCCATGGATATTCTTCTTGCTTTCGGGCTGTTCTAAGTAAGTCAAAGCCAAATGTTGCCACTTGCCTAGAAGAAAAGTACTCTCAGATGTTTCATCTTGTGCTAGCAGCCCTGCTTTCATTTCGTCATTTGGATCCATACACATACTAAGAAAGCAGAAGAGAAGACTGATGAAATAAGTCTTTTTTCCTTTTTCCTCATCGTTTTCCTTTTTTAAAATTTACGGCTTAAATCAGTGTTACTCTAAAATTGTTTTTTATTTGTTCTCTAGTAGTCTAAGGCCTAGCACAGAAGTTAAAATTCCTATGTAGGCTATGAATTTCTCGCGGCTGCCAGTTAAAACTAGCCACATTATAAAACTGCTTTTGTTTCAACAGAGGCAGAAAGCTCCCGCCCTATGCTATGTAAGAAAAGCATTATTTGGGAAGCTTATTTTTTTCAAGTGACCCATTCCAGGCTCCAATCTATAGCAATACCAAGCACTAGCACAAGTACAGCATTTACTGAAAAATGATGGTAGATTTTTTTTTGGAAGAGTCCATGATAATTAAGCAGTTCAAGTTACACAAAGCTGGGCACACCTACTAGAACAGAATGAGGGAATACGGCGTGTGAACACACAATGCTGTCTTATATCAAGTCAGACCACTGATCTCAGTATTGTCTACTCCAGGGGTCCCCAACGTGGTGCCTGCCCTCACCTTTCCTGGCACCACCAAGTGTTTTTAAGAAGTAGGCGGGGCCAGGTAGGGCTTGTGCCCAGAAAGACTTTTGATGGGCTGTGCAGGTTTTTAAAAATGTTGCTTTGGTAGCAGCTGCCACCACAGCACAAGGATCTTCAGTTACTGAAGGTAAGTTGTAGCAATCGTTTTGTGGCTGGCTCTACCTCCTGCAGCAGCCATTCTGTGGCAGCCATTTTGCTGCTGCACCCACCAAGCTGTGTCAGAATCC
Organism: Euleptes europaea; assembly: GCF_029931775.1. Classification (NCBI taxonomy): domain Eukaryota; kingdom Metazoa; phylum Chordata; class Lepidosauria; order Squamata; family Sphaerodactylidae; genus Euleptes; species Euleptes europaea. Next base: position 26,548,923 of record NC_079318.1, read on the forward strand.
CAAATGTGCCCAGAGGCTCAAAAAGGTTGGAGATCCCTGGTCTACTCTGACTGGCAGCAGGTCTTCAGGCTTTCAGGTAGAGGTCTTTCACATCACCTGCTATCTGGTACCTAACGCCTGCACAGCAGCTGCTCCATCACTGAGCAACAGCTCATGTTCAAATGCATTCTCTTTCCTTAAAACTACTGAATTACAGTACCGAAATATGAATGCTCCTGTGTTCACGTTAGCCCACACTTGTATCATCAGTGCTTTGGAACCCAACGAAAATATGTGAAGGCAGCCATCTTCAAGAAGCTTGTCTCCCAAACTGAGGTAATCCACTCCAGATTTGTTTTCTTCTAGAAGACAGAATGTTTGTTAGATTAAGTGCATGGCTACAGGACAGTAACAGGTTTAACTGTTTTACATTCCAGAGTGTGAAAAAATAGCTCTTCAAAAAACATACAAACCCAGAGTCCTAGTTGGGTCTGAACCATTCTTTGTATACGAGCCCATTCAAATTTAATTTTATATTTCTCAGGAAAGGAAATGTATCCCAAACAAGTCAACTTTAGCAAACAAAAGGAAGACCAACAAAGGGAAACAAACTGCCAGTATCAGCCAAACACAGCAACTGCAGGCCTAGCAGCCAGAGGCTATGTACATGTAGGTGTCTTCTATCTTTTATATTTTCTTAAGCTATTGTTTTGACATTAATAAGAATTTTTTATTATCCTCTCCAGGTTATTCTGGCTTTGCTGTTAAAAACTGGAGCTCCCCATTGGCTACTGTCACTCCCACTACCCTCATCTGGTTCTTTTTCTTTTTCGTACTCTTCTTAGCCCAAGAGATGGGGTGGGATTCTTCACCCCGTTTTGTTGTCCATTTCTTTAGAATATCATAAGTGTTAACTAAGAACATGAATCTCCTCTTTCAGTCTTCATTTACCATCTCTCTAACCTTCTGAGTTGTTGGGAGTTTTTTTTGTCAGATTACAAATCCAGGCTTTTCCCCCTAGCCTTCATTACCAATTGATATAATGGGAGGTGGAGTCTCAGAATCAATCTTCTCTCCAACATTTTTTTGCTTCTTTAGCAAAAGAGAGACATGTTGTTCCTTAGATGGAGATTCCAAATGGTCACAACTACGGATTTAGTTACCACCAATAAGAAAAGGCTTTTAGGTTCAGGGCAGTGTTTAGACATAAATTGTGGGAGCAGCACAGAGATAAAAATACTAGAGTAACATATATTCCTTTGTTTGTAGTTTGACATGGGAAATCCACCATTCTCCACCTGATCTGCCTGCTTCCAGTAGCCAAAACAAAACAAAAAGTGGAATGATAGGGGTGGGGCAGCTGTGATTGGTGGTGCATGCTATTAATTTGGCAGTGCTGTTGCACCACCATGCACGACTGATGTTATGCCAGTGTTCAGTGATCTGCATACTTTGATTCTTAGATGCTTATTTCCTTTGTCTGCTTCAGCTGACCTGCAATTTCTTCTTTATCTGCAGAGTATTTTGTATTGTTCCAACTTGGTCTCTTCTCAAGTCTCTTCTATTCTTTCTCCATCACATTTTCAATTTACCATCTATTTCTACTGCTGCTCCTACTTCTTTTAGATTGGTTATTGTTTCTCGTTCTTACAAAAACACCTCTTTTGATCTTTTAGCTAATTACTGACACCTTTTTTTTAACTTCCTTCTGTTGCTAAGCATATTTGTTTTCTATTTACTCACTTCCTTTAGCCTCCTTTACTTGTTCCGTTAATGAGTAGTGGTTAGAATGTCACCCTGGGAATAGAAAGGCCCATATCCAGAATCTCCACTCTGCAGTGAAATGCACTGGGTTATGTAGGGCTAGTCACTCAGACTGGCCTACCTTACCTCACAAGAGCATACTGCATGACCTTCTTTGAGAAAGGCCAGGTTAAAGATATAATGTAGATAGAGACTGGGCCAGCTAATGAACAAACTAATTTTCTGGCTCATCTTTTTGCTCTCATCTCTTTACACTCCTCTCATTCTTTACATGCTAACCCCAAAATCTCTCATCTTGACATTTGCTTGCTATCTCTCAGTATGCTCACTCTCTTGAACCTCTTGCCTCCTGATATCAGAATATCTCAAGTTTTGGCTTTTAAGCAAACCAAATTTTGTTCTGAAAGTACAATTACAGTATTGGCCATTCCAACAGTAAACTACTTCTCAGCCTCACCGAAGTATGGAAAAAATGTCTCGACTCTGAAAGCCATAGTAGGGCAGGGGACGAAACAAAATGCCTCACTGGGAAGAAGGAACTTAGCTGTGCAGGTCTATAGACTGTAGCATATTGTGCTCAACTTCTTACATAACAGCAAAATCATTTCCTCATATTCACTAAGTAGGCAAAACACAGTGGACTGACTGAAGGCAGAACCAATATGGCTCATTTACTGCAAATTTTACTTTGAATAATCTTAACTTTCCAGTGTTATATACCCTGAAGCTCATCTCTTTCAATCTGAGGCATGGGGGACATGCTTGTGCTTTGCCATGCAGTGAATGCCATTTTCCTCCCAACTTTATTTTAAATACTAGTAAAGTGATTTTTAAAAAAATTATCCTTAGATGTTAGTAATAAAATCATGTAAATTCTTGACATCTCCTCCTGTAGTTATCTATCAACAGTTCTTGTACAAAACACTGGTTTGAAGTTTTCTAAAACTAAAATTTTAATCAACTTGCAGGTTTCACCTTTTAAAAAATTAAGACATTGGAAGGGCCAAAGAAGTTTAGATTTTTCCCCTCAAAACTGTCTCATCATCCAATAAATATCAATTTCTTTATTAAAGTAGGATATATAGAGACATGTTACAAAAATGAAGACTGGCTTAGGCTCCTGTACAATTTGTTATGTGTGGTTAAAGTCATTAACTTTCCTTCCTGTGGGTGGTGGAAAGTGCCCTCAAGCCACAGCCTTTGAGCATGCAGCAATAGGCTATTAGAATAAGCATTATTGAATGGGTATTTTAGGCATATCGGAACTCTTTTTTTAAAAGTTTTTATTATATTTTAAGGAATACAGAAGGGAAAGAAGGGGAAGGGGGGAAGATTTGCATCAGTTTGCAATAAACGATATTGTCTCAGTCAATAATATACACACGTAATACAGAGATTATACTTGCTACAACTGGTTCAGAATATTGGTTTCTATTCTATTTTTGCTCGATAAAAAAGTAATCAGATATACAACCACTAACATGAGGAAAATAAGATAATATTGAAGATCAACCGTGGTCAATTTCTCTAAAGGTAAGGCATATCAGAACTCTTATAGATTGAAGTAAATTGAATTGCAAGACCGAGTTAACAACTGAACTTACCTGTATCATCAAAACTGCTATCATGTGAAATGAGTGACCTGCTCCTCCGTTTTATCCTTTTTGCTTTCTCTGAGAGACTGTGTGCTTCCTGAACACATTCCACATAAAACCATAATGAGATGCTAAAGCCATCTGACATGTGTGGCCAACAGTTTTGCCCAACCAATGGCAGCTGGATTGGAGCAACGTGCCAGGAAGAAAGAAGATGATGAGGTAAGCTCTCACCATCTCCTTCCTTTTTTGTCTGCGCAAACTTTGCTCTTCTTAGTCCACTTGGGGTCTTGCTGTTGGGAGCAAGAGTGGATTTTTGCAAAGGGCTGCTACCTAAAGTGGGTATATGATGGAAAGGAAAGGAAATTTGTTGTAAAGGCCTCATCTCAGTATTTGCATCCAAAATCTTCATAAATCCTTTAAGCAGCGTGGCCTAAGAAAAATGAACCAAAGGGAAAAGACATTAAAACATAACCTAGTATGCAGAATTAAAGACCTATCTGAGATATGCTCACTTCTGTGAATGCTTCAGCATTAAGACAAAATAACTTGTGATGAATTGCTGCTATTAAAATACCACATGTAGCCTTTAGTTAAAGGTTAATTGCTTACCATTTACATAAAAGTCATAGAATTGTTTCTCTGCCCTATTTTAATATGAAAAAATCTTATTTAATACAGATCAACAATGGAAGGGATTCAGTGAATCATCTAGTTCAACCCCTCCTCAAAGACAGGATTACCTATATCTTTGTTTCCCAAGTGTTGCCCCCATCTGCAAATATCTAAGTCTATGGATTGGGGCCACTCTCAAAACAGATTGTTCTACAAATTTGGGGTACTCCCTAGGTTTGCAGAAAAATGTAAATGTTTAAAAAATACATTGGGGGGCTTAAATCCCCCCCCAAATTAAATAAAGCATTGTCTGCGCATGTGCCCATAAAATGATACCAGCCAACAGCCTTCCCATCCCTCTCTCAATCTCCAAACTGGCCTTTGTCACCCATAATGACAGTAATCAGTTTCTCCTAGTGACTATGGTATATCATGCGAGAAACAGAAGTTCGATAGCATCACCTTCTACTCTAGGACTTATGTTTATCATAGACTATGGTACACCATGGAGTCTGCCCTCCCAAAGATGCCATTTCCTCTAGGGGAATTAATCTCTGCAGTATTTAGATCAGCTGTAATTCTGGGAGAACTCCAGGCCTCACTTTGAGATAGGTAACCCTACCAACAACAGTAGATTTACAACTGCATAAAGGATTAGCAGACCACTTCATTCTGAAATGCATATAGCATGATGACTACTATATTCCCATCAGTAGTATAGTATTTCTCTATATGAATTCAATACAATCCTTACCGTAGATGGCGATTTTTCTAAAAAGATCCTTAAGAGAAGGGATAGCTCTTCTGAACATGTTCTTGAGCTCATCAGAGATACCAGCAGATCTACCAATACTTCCTGGCACACTGAGAAGAAACACGATTTACTACAAGTTATTGTGCATTATTCCAAACAATGGCCCAAAAAAGCTACTGAAATTGGCCTCTCGCTGGGTGACCTTGGGCTAGTCACAGCTCTATTAGAGCTCTCTCAGCCCCACCTATAGTACCTCACAGGATGTCGGTTGTGGGCAGAGAAAGGAAAGGTGATTGTAAGCTGGTTTGAGTCTCCCTTAAGTGGTAGAGAAAGTCAGCATATAAAAACCAACTCTTCTTCTTCTACTCTTGATCTGCAGCCTCACCGCACACCTTCTAAACTGTTCTCACATACTGATAGCAGCCCCCATATTTCTGGCTAAGTTTCTTCCAAAAGCCAGGAAAAGAATGGATTGCATCCATAGTTATCTTCCATGTGTCATGTGTGTGGGAAGAAGCAAGGGAGGGATTTTTCACTTATTGTCCAATTCCACTATCAAACCCTACGCTATTCCTTAGTGCTCCCCCCGCCCAAGAACAGCATTTAGGAGAGTGCTGTGGGCTGCAGTAGAAAGGCAAAGACAAAAAAGATATGTTCCGCATACTTTTGATGCAACCTTCTGAGGGCAACCGCTGCTGCAGCAAAAAGAGCTGAAGGCAGGAAAAAAATAAAATACTCTGGTTTGCCTGCAGAAGTGCTTATGTACACCTAAATAAGCATTCTGAATTGCAGCCAATAACAATATTATCCTACTGCAGTGAAGTGGAGTACTTAGCACAAAAATACAGCAGTGGATTAGTTGACTGGGAACAATACAGATATTGTATTTTATCCATCTTTTGTTCGGAATGTTCCATTTTAACTACTATATAAGTTCCCCCACCCACACATACAGACAAAGTAAGGTACAGCGTATTTGTACAGAATCATTACAGCATTAGCAAAAAGTAAGAAAGGGGCTTGAGATTTATCCCTTTAAAGAATCAGAAGGCAATACGCAACTCATTTATTTGACTTCTACCCCGTCCTTTCCCAATCAAGGTCGGGCTCAGGGCAGCTACCAATGAATAAAATGCATACAGTTTAAAACAGATACACTATACAACGTATAGTTCAACATTTAAAATCATTTCCAGCATTAATACTAACCTTTCCAGCATTAACCAGCTGGGCAAGAGGGCACATATAGATATTAAAAAGCGTTCTTATGAACAGTAGATCTACAGAATTCTATGAAATTGCTTCATCATGACTTGTCTCTTAACTTTCTTTTGGCATTACTACAAACCGCAGTATACGGTAGCTTTCAAGCCATTTCCAGTATTAAGAACAAATTTGCTCAAACACAAAGCCTGAGCATAGTGACAGTATAAAGACAATCTACAGACTTAGTTTTCACATACGGTACCTTGTTATAGAACAGTTTTATAGAGAATATACTTGTAACATACTATGCTACTCTTTAGTAACAGATACACTGCACTGAATAAGTTTAATACTTTAGACATAGGCCTCATCGTCCACACTACATCATTTCAGATTTTTGAAGTTACAAGAATTGAAAACTGACTGAACTCATTATATGGAGAAATATACTTTTTTCACAATAAATATCAGACCATCCTGTGAGAAATTATGGTAAATCTTAAATGTTGTCAAATAGAGGGCACAATGCAGTAATGTCAAGCCTATTTAAGTTCTGCTAAAAGCAGTGGAATTTGCTTGACTAAAGATTATGCAAGATTTTTCAGAACTTCCAGAGAACTCAACATTTGCACATAAAATTTAACGTTCTCGCATAAAATTTAACATTTTCATTTTAAAATATAAAATTACTAATCTGAATATATGCATTATAGTTGCTGTCCAAATGTTGGAATGTATAAAAAGCAGAGATCACTGTTAATTAGAACTCACCCTGAAAGCTGGAATCGATCTGTGTCAAAATGTGGTGGAATCCTCCCAAGAGACTCTTCACAGCTCCCTAAAAATATAAAGAGCAATTATTGAGCAATTATAACAAATTACCATAATTCCCACCATGGAGTGAGAAAGTGTGGCTATAAAAATGGCTTATCACTGAGTTGGCTATAAGCCAGCGCCACCTTCCTTTTCTAGCAGGCTTTTCTCAACGTTTCTCCTGCTTCTTCCTGTCTGCTACCTCAAATACAGTTACCTCAAATTCCTAGTTCCTTCCCCCTTCCTTTCCAGTTGAAGTCCACTAAATGGTGAGAAGATACATAGACAACATGGCCTAGAGGTGGGAGCAGAGGAGTATACAATAAGCAGAATTTGTTTTCTTCAGACCTTGGAAAATAGGTCATTGCTTCCCTGCGTCCCTCTGCATGCTACGTTTTAGAACCTTTGTTTCAAGGCCAATAAAAAAAAAAGAATAGCAATCTTTGCATCTTCCTTAGTGTAAGAGGAGTTGGTTGAGATACATGTGTTTAGGTTTGGAATGGGGGTAGGAGTTGAGGTAGCAGCTGCTATCAGGAAAATGCCTCTTCCTTCACTGAAATGTTGAAACTGCTTATTTACACACACACACACAGCTTTCCACACTACCTTTTTACCCACTTTGGCAAAAAGACTAGAGTGAAAGATATTGGCAGATGTGTAGGATACTGTTCCAGAAAATTCTCAAAGCTCAGTTCCTTGTAATTTATACTTATTCATACCATATATCAAAATAATCGTAAGAGTAACTAGGCTGGCACCTTAATTTTATTCACCTGCTGCATAAGTAATGTTGCATTTTTTTCCTTCAGCTTGATTACTTTCAAGAAACTCTGGAAGACATGGGTGAGTACGTCTAGGCTTGGGCTGCCAACAGTGAGTAACTGTAATTCCAACATGCAGATTTCAGGGTATATTAGTTCCCCTTGGGCAAGGTTTTCAGATACGTCACTGCGAAAACTGGAAAAACCAAATGACCCTTTTTCTGTCTTAATGTCTGTTTCTGGGGAAAAAGACACATGGTTACATACTAAAATCCAGTCATTCAGTTACTTCCTAACTTACTCATAACGACAATAAAATAGTGGGCCAAATTCTAAAAGCGGCCTGTGATGGACAGGAGAAGATTCCGCCCTCTGTTCTCCCCGTTCAGAATAGACCAATCAGATTTGAAAGGCTGGATGGAATGCTGAAGTGAGGGGGGGGAACCCTGAGGAGTTTAACAGTCAACAACCAACGGACAAAAACGGGAGTTGGGTTTGGGAGGGAGAAGGGATAGGAGGTATCCAAATGAGGCAGAATCCAGTAAGGACTGGGGTGTATGATTTTAGACAGGCAAGGTTTGGATGCTGTTCCTTGACGGAAACAGTGAATTATTAAAGGTCTAGTTGTTGTCTTTAAGTTTGACATGCTGAAAGAACAAGCATTGAAGTCATTAAGAATAACAAACCTGGCTCCTCTAATAACTGTGCCAGCTATCAGACTACTCTTGTTGATGGTTGCAGGACTCTTGTTGACCGAGTGTCATATGGCAGATAGGGCAGCAATGGGAGCCGGGCAAAATATTTCCATTCCTTATCAAGATCATCCATTTTTGGATCATGTTGGGTATTGAGGTGCTAATTCACCACCATTGCTACCACACAGAGACAATTTTGCATCCAGCTGTTTCAGGCAAAAACATACAGCTCTACAAGCTGTTATAACAAGCTGCCTGTTATAAAAAGCTGTGTTGTACTTTTTAGGATTCAAACATCACACTGACAATTCTAGAAATAATTCCAGGCTTAGTAATAAACAGATGTGAATTTTATGCTCATCTGCCTCTTTTCATAATAATCAAACTGAAGGAATACAGCAGCGAGAAGCTTCTGCAAGCTAATAATAATGACTTTGCAACACCGCAGGAGTTGCTGCCACCATATATCCTCAGTTCCTGACTCTCACAGACTACTTACATGAACCAAAAGAGGGCAAAAATAAGCCACAAAAGACTAACTTGGGCATCAGTATTTAAAAACAATTTATTAGACAGTATTTGAACAGGAGATTTTAATGCAGTTGTAACAAGGATATTCTCATCATGTTCTAGAGGGAAAAAATTACCATCAATTCTTCACTGCAGTGGAAACCTGACTCACTGGGATTTTAAGACAATAGCTGAGAGAAACTAAAAAAAAATACACAGGCTCACTTTCACAAGATGTCAAAGCAAGTTTTGTATTTAAACTGAAATTCTCAAGCCCTAACTAAAATATCATAAAAATCCAGACCTGCTGACGTATGCTGCAATACATTTTCCCTTAACGTTCCAGTATCAGATGCCGCACACACACAAAAGTGCATCTGAAGCCCCACAGTCAAGGAGCTTTCCATTGTCTAGGGATCATGGTCCATGCCATGCAGGAGGGATGTTTCTCTATCCATAAGAAAGAGCTGGAAAAACTACTTTGCCTTGGAAGCTCTATGTATGCATGAATGCTGCTAGAGTACATGGGTACATTTTTATAAAATCAAAGTTCAGGCTTACCTTCGTCCTTGCTTTCACTGTCATCAGGATTGCTTTCACTGTCTGCATCATAACCCTCCTCCTCAGCAAAAATGTTAAAGCTGCAGCACTGTGATTCTTCAGCTTCTTCAGATAAGTCACCTGGCTGAGGTGCGGGCTCCTTTTCAGTCTGATGAACCTGTGGTACACATAGCCCATTGAAAAGCTCCACAGAAGAATATGTTGGGCTTCGCGGGATATTTGGATGCAATAAAATGTTGTCTAACAGGGAACTAATTGGAAATATCTGTTTCACCATATGTTATTTAATCCCTGCAAATTCCAGTTACCACCACTTAGTTGTGTATACTATTTTACTTGTGAACATTATGGAGAAGTAACAAGCTGATTAGCCCTGACCTGGATGGCCCAGGCAAGCCTGATCTCGTCAGATCTCAGAAGCTAAGCAGGGTCAGCCCTGGTTGGTATTTGGATGGGGGACCACCAAGAAATACCAGGGTTGCTGTGCAGAGGAAGGCACTGGCAAACCACCGTTAGTCTCTTGCCTTGAAAATCCCCAAAGGGGTCGCCATAAGTTGGCTGCGACTTGACTGCACTTTACACACACAACAAGCTGATTAGACCTGGAAGCACAACGATATAAAGATCCCAAAATTATGGTAAGCTGCTATAAGAACTTAGCAAAATTGCATTTAATGTATTAGAGATCTGCTGCTAAAGATGGCTGGTTTGCTTCTTTGGCCTCTGTGGCTGAGTCATTCAGCCCTAAAGTTCTTTTATTTATTTTGTTTGTCTACTTCTTTTAATTCAACACCCAATAGGCCCTCCAGTCTGTAAGGGAAACAATGAGATATTCCACAACCTCTATTTCTACCTTGACTCTATATATTCTGTCTGTCTGTCTATCACTACGAGTACCTACTGTGTGTGTGTGTGTGTGTGTGTGTGTGTGTGTGTGTGCCATCAAGTCACAGCTGACTAATGGTGACCCTGTAGGATTTTCAAGGCAAGAGACATTCGGAGGTGTTTTGCCATTGCCTACCTCCACATGAGCTGGACCTGCTTTTTAACCCACTATTGTCCTGTTATCATCCGATCAATCTGCCCTACTCTTACTTACCCATCCCAGCCTTCAAGCTTCCATACCAACTCAAGAGCAAACACATTTAAGCAACAGGAAGAGTCTGTTCTGCATGCACAAGGTTCCAGTCCTTGGCACTTCTAGTAAAAGGACTTCAGGTAGTGGCCACAGGGCTAAGATTCTGACCAAGACCACTGCTAGTCACTGTACTAGACTACCGAGGCCACTGATCTGACTCAGTACAAAGTAACTTCTTCACACTGCTCCTGCCCTAGTACAAGCTTTCACCCACGAAGTCCTAACCTAAACCGAATAATTTGCAGACATCTTATTTACAGTTCCACCTGATTCCAGGCCTACAGAATGTCTATGAGCATTCCATGGCACACTATTCTTACCTTTTCCTTTTTCTCTTCAGAATGATCCAGATCAGCAAAACATGTTCCCAGTGCAACTCGAAGCAATGAATCAAACAAGGGTTTCACCAGTTCAGTATCCATTATTTTAGATTTTGCAAGCTGGTCCCTCATTTCAAGTAATATGTCCTCCACACTAACATTCTACATTGAGAAAATACAAACAATTACGTTCACAAGTTTACTCTGATAATGAAAGTGACACTAAAAATCAATTACACTTGCTCTCCATCTGCATTCCTGGCTATGTCTGCAGTTGGTGAAAGCAAGGAAGTTACTAGCTAAGCAGTTTGTATGCGAGTTATGCTCACGGTAGAGATCCTTGTGATTATTTTAAGATTGCATACTTAATTTCTGTTTAGAATTCGCAAATGATATTTGTGGTTCAGACTCCTTAGAGCAGCGTGAGTCCATCTGATTAGAAATGAATAGAGAAATGGCAAAACTCTGCAGTACAAATCGGAAAGGAAGATGTGACAAAACATTCATGGCACGTATTGTGAAACAAATGTATACTTCAAGTTTACCATGGCACCTAAGGCCAGAACTATACATTAGATTTAGCTCCAAATTTGTTTCCTTTTTCCAAAGGACTGCATTTCCAGAACTGCATTTTCAAGGGACAAAACTGTGAGGGGAGGGAGCAGCTCTTAAATCCTTTCCTCCCTGGCCATTTTCACACTGAAAACTACCACTCCAAGCCACTTTTATTTCTGCTGGTTAAACTCCCCCACCCCCAGCAGGGACAACAGCAGCTCAGGGAGAAGAGTAATAAAGAGTTGCATCTCTTCCCTGCCCCAACTTCATTCTTGTCCTTGAAAAAACACCCCTCAGTGGCTACATCTGGAAAAGAAAATGGAATAAATACAACGTGAAGACCTATTTTTAATATTCTTACAGAGATGCATTTCACAATATAGAAGAAAACCCATTTCCTATGGGGTTTCTATACTGGAAAAAGCAACATTCTCATTCAGAGGAAGAGTCTACTACAAATCCTTTAAAATGCTGATATAATGCTGCTGTTTTAATGGGGTTCTCTAACATTCATTTTCTTGGAAGTTCAGTTTGTGTTCAAAATTACATAGAGTTGTAAAATCCCCAACAGTAGTTGTTTTTGTACCAATTTCTAAAACAGCTTTTAATTGACACTTCTGATACAACAGTTTCATGAGTAGCAATGCTTATTACCTGGAGAAGAAACTCCGTTTCTGTCTTCTGCTGGAAGTTATTTGCACTGTGTAAACAAATTGCTAGCAGAGCTTCCAGAAGTCTTATACCCTGGAGTGACCATTCACTATCCTGCGATAAAGCCTTTTTTGATTCTGCAGGGCCATCAGTTGACATTTGTTCTGCGCTCGGCTGGTCGCAGGAAACCCACTGAGGCTGTCTTCCATTCTCAAGATTCACATCAAGACTGTCACGATCTGATTGGTTCACCTCTTTGCTCAGAATCAGGTGTGAGGAGACATTTCTGACAGAAGGCTCAGCATAGGAATCCTCAGTTAAATATTTCCCACTTCCACTGGAAGGTTGTTCCCCTTGTTCCTTTGCTCCTTTTTTGGCAAGTTCCTGAATAATCATGGCTATTAATCTATGACATACTTCAAAGCCACCAAGTCTATGGAACTGTCTTTGGAAAACAGAGCTGCACAGATAAATCCAACAACACATTGACCAAATATCTGCTGCCCTGTGGATATGTTCTGAGGAAGGCAAAGTAAGACTCTCTGGAGACAGGCACGGCAGCCTGTGGCTCAGAGGTTCACTAGCAGTACTATCATAACCTGATGTATCTTCAGAGTCATTAGCTGAATCTCGATCAGCATCTGCCTCCTTACTGACACACAAAAAAGCTACACAGAGAAATATGTTTATCATGTTGATGTGTACGTCAGAACTGACTGATTTCTTCTTCTTTGGATAATCTTCTTTGAGGCAAGCATAAAATTTGCTCAAGCTTTGAGGCACATCTGAAGTGGCTTGCTGCCTACGAACCAAAACACTGACATCTAAAGCAGACTTATTTTGTTCACTGTCTAAGCTATCTAGATCAGGCATCACTTGGTCAATCTGCTCATCTCCAAGACAAAATATTAATGTTTCAAATGCTTTCAAGGAATAACTTCGTACACAATCCAAGTAATTTAATTCAGTCATTTGATTCACTCCATTGCAGTTTAAGAACAACTCTCGTATGATTCTACAGAGAAAAAAATGACATTAAGTTATCAACTGGTAAAACAAGGAAAACACTGAAAATACAGTTTGCCATTCTCTATTGGCTCCTTTATTTCCTTCACTTCACTAGTCAAAGTTCAGGCTACAATCCAACAAAGTTAGAGGGAATTTAAACCAACTGAACTAATATTTTAAATGAATAAAAGAAAGACTAAGCACTTCTAGATTTGGGATTAATTTGGCTTTTTACAATAGACAAATCCTGTTTAGGTCTGATATTTACGAAGTTAGCTATTGACTGAACAAAACATCCTTGCGTATTCTAAGCTGAAATAAACCAAAGCTCAAGCATTTTTCAGAAGTAATGTAAGATCTGTGTATTTGCTTTTGGTCACCAGGGTTAAGCTTTTAAGCATCTGATGTTTTCGCTTACACTTTTTTGCTAGTTTTTCTCCCTAGATCATGTCACGCCATTCTGGATTCATAACCTAACTCGAGGGAAATAAATAAATAAATCCTCCTTTCCATGTCACTTCTACAAACTGCCACTTACACTTTCCATAAACTTTTTTCCCCATTAAGTTTTTATTGTTAATTTGGGGAGGTTATCAGGATACTGCATTAACTGGGATAAATCTCATGTCCTGCCTTTGATATCTGCAGCCTGTGGCCATTTGATTTTGATGCTTAAATCTGTCGACGACCCAAGAGATGATGTTCTTCCCTAAATCTTATCACAATCCTCAAAATCAGCTGAGATCATACTAGATGTCACACAGGTGTGACGATTATCTTTTAAAAAAATAACTGAAAAGAAAAAATACAAAAGGAAAGGAAGATAGAATAAGAAGTTAAGGAACAGAAGAGGTTCTCACAATGGAGGTAAAAACCAGCAGAGGAAGACAGCATGTTAACAACTTGACAAAATACATCTGAAAGGTTTATATACATATGGCTGTTTGGGGGGGGGAGTATAAATTGATTAGCCATGGGCCTAGAACACCAGAGTATACACGCAGTGCAATCTTCTGCATATCTACTCAGAAGTCCCATTATGTTCAACAGATGAAAAGAGGATGGATCTTTGGTCTGATCAGTCTGGGTTCTTCTTACATTCCTTTATCCCTTAGAAGCTCCTTGATCCATTAATCTTGAGCAGCATATACCCAATGTTTGAGGGATATAAGGACTGAAACAAATCTTGCCGCTGACAATGTAGCCTTGGGGAATTCTTCTTACATTCATAATATTTTTGCTTTTTAAAGATTTGCATTAATTATAAATATTAACAGGTTCGTGGTTTGTAAATTATTCGTACGTTGGATCCTAAGGTGCTTGCCTGCATGCGGAATGCATCTTCCACTCATAGAAACTGCTTTACATAATCACACTAGAAAAAGGAAAGAGCAAGAGTCCAATAGCACCTTAAAGACTAACAAAATTTCTGGCAAGTTATGAGCTTTTGTGAGCCACAGTTCACTTCTTCAGAAGTTCTCATACCCTCAGAAAGTTCATACCCTGCCAGAAATTTTGTTAAGTCTTTAAGGTGCTACTGGACTCTTGCTTTTTTCTGCTGCTACAGAGAGACAAACACAGCTACCCATTGTGATCTCGAACAAGGAAAGTTAAGCTAAATCCAAAGATGTTCTTCCACTTGCAGAAGAGCTTGAGCAACCCCTTGCCCAAGTTTAAACATAAGATCCACTACACAGCTTATTATAGTACTGTATGAACTCTTGCACAAGTTGTTGCACAAGAGTTTGCAAAACTATGTTAGCAACTATTTGTATTTTGCTCACAGTTCACAGGGGTGAATCAAATGGCTACATCTTTCTTTGTATAATAAAGCAAAAGGTACCAAAATCTTTCCATTAAGAGTAGATGGGGGTGGGGGGCGGGGAAGGAATTGTGAACTAAGATTTTATGTGGGATACAAAAACTATCTATGTTGTTAATCAGTATGCTACAGAATTACTGTTTTGCTTTTGTGGGGCAGGATCTAACCTCCCTCACCACTGTGTGATGAATGCACCTACCCACAGGCCTGTGCTGGGGAGGCTATTTTACCATTCAGCAGTAACTACCTGCACCTCCAGAGACCTCCTAGACCTTTTGAACAGCTTAGAACTATAGCCAGAAAGGGAGAAGAGCTTTTTAAAAGTCCTTACACAAGCAGTAACAGCTTAGCACTAACCTCAATTCAGCCCAGTGTGTACGTTTGTCAACGTGCATATTTTAACATTCAAATCAATGTCAAAATCCTGCAAGACCATCTCTGTTCCATTTCCATTTAATTCAGCAGGTCTTCTATAGCAGTTCCACACAAACCCTACTAAAATACTATTCAACTTGTTAATCAGTACCCATTACCTAAAGATGGGCATTTGTTATTTAACTACATCCATAAATTTCAAGCCAGCCTTCCAACTTTCATGGCGGGGGGCAGAAAATGTACAAGCATTTCTTTATTGCACAGCTATGTTGAAAATCAACAAACCTGGATTTAAACAGTGCAGGTAGAGTCTGTAAATAGATCTGGAGCACTTCCGGTGGCAAACACCTTCTGTGGCAGCTGCCCATCTGACTGAGGGCTGTAGCAACACCCAGCTGCTGGGAGTAATGAGTTAATTCAACACCTCTCTGGAGCACTGGGTTGAATATATAATTGTACAGTTTCCACTGAATCACTTGGTTGCCTTTTTGGATCAAACTGCAAACGTGACTAGCTATCTGCATGGAACGCAGCTTGTCGTCTTCTTCAAAGACAAGGCTTTGGTATGTCTCCAAGGCGTCCCATTTGAGCAACATGTCCTCAGATCCTCTGCTAGGCAAAATTCCTTGAAACCTACGTGGAGCTGAAAAATTTGATGCGGGTACAACATCAGCAGCATTCCCCTGCAGGACGTCATCTAGTTCAGCAATCTGGTCACAGTCAATGGTACAAATGTTGCAGGAGGCCTGCGTCAGTTTCTGAGGAACTTCCGCTCCACCCAGTTGGTCCAATATAAACTTATGGAGGACGGTTAATATGTGTGGCTGAAAGTTTTTTAAGCACTGTAACTTGAAAGAGTGCAGCAAGGGGACAATTACAGACTTGGGGTCCATGCAACAACATATCCCAACACTATGGACACCGGATAAGAGCTGGAAACATGTGCTGCCAAGAGACGCTTGTTCCAGCAGACGGAGACACTGATGAGCACAAACAGCAATGCAGCAGCACCTGTCAGGGTAATGAACTTCCCCATCTGCCATTTCCTCAAACGGGTTCTTAGAGACCTGGTTTTTAAAGGCAGAAACCGGCAGCCCCGAGAGGTCTCTGTGGTGATGCATGAAGTGAGAATACTCGCATCGCCGGTGTCGTTTCCTTGTGCACACAGACTGATGAAGTTGTTCGGACTTCACTTTTTTGATGGTGCTTATTATTTTCATGATGCTGCTGATCAGGGCTCGGAGGTAATCTGGCACCCCTGGGTGAGCCTCAGAGCTGCCAGCGACCAGCCTTTCCATCTGCAGCACTGCGCTTTCAAACAGTTTGAACCCCTGGTGTTGTATGAAGTCGTGAACCAGATCCATCGCTTGACTAAAATAAAGTGGGTTGGAAGCTGCACTCTGAAGACAGCAGATCAAAATCTGCAGAACTCCTTCTACGCACTCGGGCACAAGCAGGGCTCTGTGACAATACCTTGAAAACACACAGTCATCCCAACCCCCCTTCTGTGAAGGCCTCCTTTGTTTCGGAGCAATGGGACCACGCTGTTTTTCCAGCAAACATTTAGTTTTTAAAGCTGCTTTAAGTAAATCAATAAGGTTTTTTCTCAAATTGCCAGGCATCGTCTCGGCATTGCTAACATCTACAGCCATAAGATGCAACACAGTCCTAAAAAGCATCCTCTGGACCAGAGCAACCGGTTCCTCGGTCCAGCTCGGGGAAACAAGTTCGTTTTCTGCGGCACAGCTTGCATTGTAACAGTCTGCAAGTTTGGACAAGAGTTCTGTTAATGTGGATATGACATTTGCTGCCAGCGCAGGCTTGTGGTTCAAGGCAGTATCAAACCTACATATTTTTTCCAGCAATGACAACAAGATGTGACACAGGTCAAAGGGAGAGTTCTCACAGCTGCCAGCCAGTGATGCAGCTGGGTCACTCAAAATTTCAGAACTGGTTTCTTGAACTGGAATGATCTGTTTGGAGTCTTCTACATTTTTTTTATTAGAATTCTGGGCCTCCTCGGCTTCTGAAAAACTACCCCTGCAGGCAATGTATTGTTCCTTAGGTGGGTTTGTTAGAAAAGGCTGCAGGAATTGGGACCTTCTATGCTTAGCCATTGCAGAAGTCTTCTCATCTGAATTGCCCTCTGAATCAGAGGTGGAGAGCTGGGATTTCCTGGCATGCCTCACAGAATAGCGATGGGTGGTTTTGTGCTGACGTCTGCTTTTTCGGGAAGAGTTTAATTTTAAAGAAGCCTGAGTGGATAGATGACAGCTTTCTTCTACACTTTGTTTTTCCTGAGCAAATTTCAGAGAACTTGGATTTGTCTCTTTGGTCAAGCATATATCGGCAGAAAAGGGCAGATTAAAATCTGTCAAAAGAAAAGAGACACTGTTGGTATTTCGCAATCAGATATCAACATGAGCAATACAACTGGAGGAGCCATGTGGCACAGAGTGGTAAGCTGCAGTACTGCAGTCCAAGCTCTGCTCACAACCTGAGTTCGATCTCAAAGGAAGTTGGTTTCTGGTAGCCGGCTCAAGGTTGACTCAGCCTTCCATCCTTCCGAGGTCGGTCAAATGAGTACCCAGCTTGCTGGGGGTAAAGGGAAGATGACTGGGGAAGGCACTGGCAAACCACCCCGTAAAACAAAGTCTGCCTAGTAAACGTCGGGATGTGACGTCACCCCATGGGTCAAGAATGACCTGGTGCTTGCACAGGGGACCTTTACCTTTTTTAACACAATTGGATATCATCGCGACATGTGGGAAATTGTAGGTCTGTACAAAGGCTGGCCCACAGTTTTTACTACAGGTAGATTAAAGAATGGGGCCCAGTTGTTTGGTATTTGCTCCCTTTCACAATGGAAGCTCTACAGGAGATCCAGGGAAATGACCCAGGACTGAAGGTCACATCTGGCCAAGCACATCACCTCCATGCTTGGATCATGTATGAACCAGGCCTTAGCTGTCGTTCTTTTATAGAGCATACTCATGTTCACGCATTTTGAGATTTCTGAATGTTAAAAACATCTTTCCTAGCTTACATTTTCATAAAGTAGACCATCAATGGCAAATCATAATACTAGTTGCAACACTGCACACATTTAACCTAACAGGCAAACTCTTGAAGACCAAAACTGGACACCAAATCCCTGCACTGTATAGACTGAAAGATTGGGGTAAAACCCCAGCTCAGTCTAGAGGCCAAAGGAACAGCTTTATTTATTTTAGTTACTTCATTTATACACCTTTCCCCCCAACGGGGACCCAAAGCAGCTCAGACTGTTCTCCCTCGCCACCATTTTATCCTCACAACAACCCTGCAAAGTAGGTTAGGCTGAGAGAATGTGACTGGCCCTAGGTCACCCAGCAAACTGACGTGGGGAGTCAAACCCGGATCTCCCAGATCCTTGTCTGAAACTCTAACCACTATAACCACACTGGCTCTCTTATTCAAGCCATAAGTTCTCTTGCTCAGTATTCCACCTGCAAATCAGGAACAGCGACAAGTTACTCAGTGTTGCGTTGAGCATTTCATAAAATAAGAACATAGTGGAAAGTCACAGTACTAGTACAAGACACCCTGGTATCCATAGATTCTCCCTTCCAGCCACATCCCCATGTGCCATGTCCCACTCTATTCACAAGGCTTCTATGATCCCCATAGATCAAATTGGGCGGGGGAGAATGTCACTTCTGCTTTTCTACTGCAAATTAGTGCTCCACTCACAGTCCTTAGGACCCGAGCTATATTTTTAATTAACACGTCACTGTTGCAGATGAATCTCTTCAATAAAGGATAACTTACCTATTGCCTTTTCTTCTTGTACAGGTATTTTCCATACTAGTGGCAGAAGAGAGAGGAGGAGAGTAAGAAGGTCTTCTCGACAGGTCAACTCCTGTGTTGAGAGACAGAGGCTTGTTTGTAGTCTTTTTATAGATTTTTTTTTAAAAAGAGGTCATCTACTAGAGATACAAAAGTTAATGTTTCTTTGCTTTCGTTTTATTATTTCCAAAGTTTCCAGTACCTACTGCTCTAGTATGATACATGAATCAGCAAGACAAGTTCTAAATTCAACTGCTAAACAAATTCCCCAATGACTATCAGGCCTAACAGACAATCAGCCAGTCTAACCTAAAGGCAAGGGAGTATTTAGCATATTCCTGCTGCTATGAAGTTTTTCATGCTGAAAGAATTCACCACTTGCGGGAGAATACTATCATACAGAATAAATAAATCATCCCTGCTAGTTTGAAGAGACGCAGATGAAGCAAGAAGTAATTGAAATGTTTAAGTTACTATTACAATACTGCCTCCATAAAAATACACTTAAACAACTTAAGCTATATTTCACACACAAGCCAAGACCAACTTCAAGAGTAACGCCACTGCTCTGAAGCGATAGGCTGATGTTAGTCTTAATACAGGTTGTGTATCCCCTTCGGATTTTTTTCAGATTTTGGAATATTTGCACATACATAATGAGATATCTTGGGGATGGGATCCAAGTCTAAACACTACATTTATTTATGTTTTATATACACCTTATACACATAGCCTGAAGGCAATTTTATACAATAGCTTTGTGCAGGTGGGGCATCGTGGGGAACCAATGGCATGACCGGCCTGCACACGTGCCCTTTGTGGGGGCTCAAAACGTTTGGGATTTTAGATATCGGATTTTCGGATAAGGGATACTCAGACCTGTACTATTCTTGTGATATGTGTGAGAAACAGAGCATGGCCTTCCACAACTACTCTTAACGGGGGCAACGTGAACCCTCCTCACAAGGTGATCTACAAATCTTGGGGAGCATTCACAGTTTTGATGATACAAGTTGAGATTTTAAGCAGCCCCTTCTCATACTTGTAAGAGCTTCTGGCTGCGAGCAAAGGACAGTGATTTTATACTGCTCATCCCGCATCGACAATAAAATCCCACATTCCTCCACCACGCTCTTTAAAAAGTGGCACACAACAAGTAGGAATCAAATCCAACATTCAAGGCCATCAGGCACAAAGATCTCACTGAACATATGCCTGAGGTCTGTACACCGTACGCACATATAATAAATATTCCTATATAAAGTTGCCTGGCCTGGAGTGCAGTAATTTTGTCCTAAGTTTTTGTTTACTTGTTATGAACCAGTTACCTCAGATCTTCTCCGGGCCTCCCCTCCGTCGAGCCCTTACTTTGAGCTCAACTTTTGGCCAGAGCATGCATTTCTTCAGCGGGAGCTCCTGAGTTGTGCATCACCCCCCCCCCAAAGTAGTACTCAGGGCCCCTCTGCTGTTTGTCTTTCATGAGAAATGTAAGGGTTCCTCCCCCCACCCCCCAGTTAATTTCATAAGGAGGGTATTATTTCAAGGAAAAGTTGTACAGCGGTGTTTCTCTTGTCTTTTAGCCATTACCTGCACGGCATGTTGTTTTGTTAAGTGTTCTTGGTCAGCAGGAAAGGTGGCAGGTAAATATTTTAATAAATAATAAGGGGCATTCAGTGAAAAGACTATGTACTTGTGGAGGGGGAAGTAGTGGATTAAACATTAAGAACCACTGATCTTTCTAATCACCCACCCCAAGCTCTGCTACGGTTAAGGAGTCCTTAGAAATCTATCATCTTTTTCTAGAGGCACAGGACTGAAAAAAGTAGATTTCATCCAATATCCACAGCCAGATGCATTTTAGTCAGTTTGATCATTTAACAGGCAGACATAAACCGGCTCACAACCTTTCCACATTCTCTCCAGGTGCTGTTACTGCAATATTTTCCATGGTAATTATACTTTGTCACTGCTTATGGATCTTTTACTGCTGTGGTTTCAGAGAACGGGGAGAGCAGACTCTAAGAGCCATTGTGTGTAGTAAAAGTTAAAATGTCAGACCAGTAATGGGAAGACCTTGGTTCACTCTGCCATGGAAATCATTATAAGCCCATTGACTTCAATAGATTTAGAAGGGTGTAACTCTGTTTAGGACTACACTGTGGGTTATCTTGGGGCAGGCACTACTCCATCTCAGCCTAACCTAACTTGCTCGGGGAGGGGGGTGGAGCAAGGAAGCTCTTGCTGGCAGCAGGCTAGCAGCCGCTGAGTTTCATCTGGACTAAATTTGTCTTCTTTTCCCTGCAAGTAACTATAAAAGCTTGGGCATGTTCACAAACACTTTGACATTTACAAAAGCACATTATATTACCTGATCGATGATGGAATTAAGTTTAGTAAGCAAAATAAATCCACGACCTTGGACAAGGTACTGTCCAAGTGCTTCTATGTGCGTTTTCTCCTCTTCTTCCTCCCTGGCCTCTGCCCTTTGGTCCACGGCATTGCAAAGGTGGCTGACATCCGACAAAAATTCACGTGCCAGTGCATTACTGGCACTGCTCATGTCTGAGCTATTAAAAAAAATAATTAAAAAGTTAATCTCAGAATATACCTGTTTTCCAGGCATCAGATTTAATGCAGTTTTTGGAGAACTAAAAACCTGCATGAAAAGTTTCTGCAGGCTACCAGCAAGAAACACAGGATTTGTATTCATACAGGAGCAGAGTTACAAAGAAACACAAGTTGAAGTATATACTTATGGGCGATTAACGACACAAGAATGAATTAATAAATTTTAACCTGAAATAAACCCCATGTGGAATGGTATAGTATAGCCCGATCTTGTAAGATCTCAGAAGCTAAGCAGGGTCAGTACTTGGATGGGAGATCATCAAGGAAGACCTCATGCTTACTTCAGTTATAAGATACAGCTGTCAGTCATGTTATGACCCTTAATGTTTCCATTTTCACATTCCATATTTTTAAAAATTGAATTTAATAATTTACTGCAGATATACATTAATGACTACAGCAAGCTGTAAACTCTGAATTTTTCAGAGTCAATGTAACCTTGCACAGATCATCATGTTTATACCTTTATTTCCAATGTACATAATATTTAATACTCACCAAAAATTACACTTTTTCTCTCATTGATGGTACTATATGAAGCGTTAGACCTTCCCGTCAATGACTGCCCTATAGAACAAAATTAAGAAATAAACACATAACTGCTCCAGCTTTCCTTGCAAACGGACGCTACTGCCTTATCTTTGGGTTGCCCTTCTGTACGACACCTAAGTGGACTTGATTCCTAAATTCTGCCCAGGCCCTCCCATGGGAATCTTCTCCAGTTTTCTCTGACAATACCAACAACTCTACATGCTTGGATTCCTTATTGCCCAGAACCAGCACTAGCAATGGAAATTCTTGGACAAACAGCATCTCACAAGTTAGAAAAATCCCCCAGAAGACTCTACACAAAAACACGTGCTCAAGCAACTTCCTTTGCCATTTTTTGTCCCCCCCCCCCGCATTTATAGAGCCCCGTGGTGCAGAGTGGTAAGCTGCAGTACTGCAGTCAAAAGCTCTGCTCACGACCTGAGTTCGATCCCGACGAAAGTCGGTTTCAGGTAACCGGCTCAAGGTTGACTCAGCCTTCCATCCTTCCGAGGTTGGTAAAATGAGTACCCAGCTTGCTGGGGGTAAAGGGAACATGACTGGGGAAGGCACTGGCAAACCATCCCGCAAACAAAGTCTGCCTTGGAAACTTCGGGATGTGAGGTCACCCCATGGGTCAGGAATGACCCGGTGCTTGCACAGGGGACCTTTACCTTTTTTACATTTAGAACACCAAATTAGCAGATGGGGTAGGTTTTTTAAATCAGCACCCATTTAATGTCAAACTTCTTCTCTTTTTGATGAGCTTGTAGCCATCTCCAAAAACAAGAAAGCAACAATGAATGTAAGGATGGACAGTAGGAGTATAATTAGTAGTTTTCCCAAACAGAAAGTTAATTTTAGGAAATGTAACTGAGTGCCAGGTGTCACAATACACAAAATGGATTACAAGTGATGATGAAAGCCAAGCAAGCAGCCTTTAGCACCTCTTTAAATTTGACTGCATACAAGCCATATCTAAATGGTTGGTTATAGGAAGAGCACCTTGTAATAAACAATCCAACACATCACCAAGGCTTGTGTGGCCCATCTTACAAAGAAGCTTTTAATTGTCTGCCCCTCACAGGGGTTTTTAAATTCAGAAAAAATTAAGAGAGACTGGGGGTCTGGGGTCACTAGTTTAACTTGAATAGTTTTACCAAACTAAGTACATGAAATAAGTGCATGAAATGCAGGTGCCTTTCTCTAGCTCTGGTAGCCTCTGAGTTCCAGGGAAACTAGGAAGCCTTCGTAACCCACAGGCCTTAGCGTAATGAACCTTACAGCATCCCAAGTTAAAAAAAAAAAACATCCTTGCCATTACCGCCAATAAAGAGCATGGAAGTCGGTTCTCACCTTTAAATGACAGCAGGTGGTCTGAGCTCCTTGATGGATTACATGTGCTGCTTACAGGTATACCTGCCTGCAAGGGGCTCTGTTCGTTTCAGCAGAAGGAACCCAATATGTATTCCTTTATACATGTTTAAGCTCTTGCCACTGAAAGGAATCAACATCACATATATAGCAGTTCTCAGCAGGTGTCCCCAAATTTGGACCAGTGGGCAAAGTAGCTAGCACTTATTGGTCAAAAGCAGCCAAAGATAAAAGGATGATTGTAATCGTCCCTAGCATTGCTAACACACATGGGTTGGGAGACAGGAATAAAGGGATAGAAAACAGCTGGCAAAGCCAAGCACCAGCCTGTTACCTAGTAAATATCATTAATGCATACTTATTATTTTATTTTATTTTTGGCAAAAGAGCATTAGTAAGACAAAGAAATATAATCTTTTCTGCCTTAAACACTGTAACCTTTTTCTTAAAGCAGGGTTAAACATCTAATTTGTTAGTCATGAACAGATTCTTCAGCTGGCTCTGCTTGCCTTTCTGTCATTTTACAATATGATAGATATAGAATCTGGGTTTAAGAATGAACTCAGTAGCTGATTATCTTCAGCATTCTTTTGAGGCAAAAAAATATGTTCCAAAACCTCTATCCTAGAAAGAGCACATTAACCCACCAGCACCGGCAGGTCCATCGGGCTGCTATTCAATAACTTTCATAGCCTCTCTGTGATAAATACAAGGAGCAAGCATTTCTGAAGTGACCTCTCCTTTCCCCTCTTGTATATCTTCCCCAACCAAGAGGAAATCAGAAACTTTACGGAAGGTGGGTTATGCATTCACTCCACTGTGCAACATAAACCATTCCTTGGTGTTTCTTTCCCTCCTGCCTTTCAATTCAGAGTACCATTTATTTCCAGTTTTAGGACTGCTTGCAGGAAGGTGCTAAATATGAAACATTAATCTGCACCAAGTCATAGTTTGATGTAAACAATGACCACACCATTGATTTATGCAAGATCCACCAGCAAATCTCCAATCTCATCAAGCATATCACCCCACACAGCTCAAATGAAAGACTCAGTGCTTCAGCACACTGCGCCCTTGGATGGTAGATATGAAAGATGAGGTCCACAGTGGTTTTAAAACGTGCTTCCTTCATGGAACCTACATATTGGCAGCATTTACCAGGGCTGGTTCCCTTTGGAGAATAGCACACTGGAGATTTATGGTGTTTTGTAGCATTGGTTTTATTCACAATAAAAGTAGTGCACAGGAGGAAGCAAACCGACACCCCTACAGGGCAATAGATCTGCTGACCTAAGTCAGATCCCCAGAGAGAAAGAGATCCTGTAATCTTCATTTACTTCAGCCAACCCTCAGCAGTACTGACTGCTTCGCTTCTGTTTCTTTACACGCAGAGGCATGCTAAAGAAGTTTGATTCCAATCAAACCTGCCCTCTTCATTCTCCTTTCACGTGCGAAGGGGAATTACCCCCTCCTCCATTCATTTGTATGGGTGTGAAGGTCAGGGAAATAAATTCTATTTGAAAGGGGTAGCGGGCTGCCTAGTTTGACCAGAGTAGTCTCTACCCCAACCTCCTACTAACAGACTGAACCGACGCGCCTACCCACATACAGCTTTTTCATATATCGCATGAGGGGAACAGGGTTAAAAAACCCACTTTTAATCATTACCAGGGATAGGAAAAATAAGGAAGTTCAGTATTAGGGCTTAAAACTATTTACAAGTAACACATAGCTTTGCTGGGTAAAAAGGTAAAGGTCCCCTGTGCAAGCACTGAGTCATTCCTGACCCATGGGGTGACGTCACATCCCAACGTTTTCTAGACAGGGTGGTTTGCCAATGCCGTCCCCAGTCATCTTCCCTTTACCCCCAGCAAGCTGGATACTCATTTGACCGACCTCGGAAGGATGGAAGGCTGAGTCAACCTTGAGTCTGCTACCTGAAACCAACTTCCACTGGGATCGAACTCAGGTCGTGAGCAGAGCTTGGACTGCAGTACTGCAGTTTACCACTCTGCGCCACGGGGCTCTTGACCTTTGCTGGGTACATTAAGATATAACATTTCATATGTTAACTCTTGGATCACAGACCAGATAAGCTTTTGTTTTTGTGGTGAAAATTGGCTCTCTCACACTTTCACAATTCTCATAATGTAAATATGAGCTCTATCAATTATTAGACATTCCCTTGGAAACGGGGCCCTGAGAGGACTTCATTCTCTTCCCAAAACATTCATTCTGCTAGCCTGCTTTATCCTAAAAGACAGACTCAAACTTCCAAAGTCACCTAAGAAAAGGATAACCTGCCCCACTCACTATAAGCACAAACCCTCTGCCCAAGCATTCACCGAGGTAGCCTGTTTACACTCAAAACAGACTCCAAGAACTATGCCGACTCCGGAGAGAGGTTCTCTCCCAACTAACACCCTGGAGATGCAAGCCCTATTCAGTCTGGCCTCTCGGTGCAATAGCTTTTTCTTTCTCATCCCCCTCCCACATCTGGCTTCTTCAGTCTTCCTTGGGCCCTGATCGGCTATTACCTGCTCTGCACATACACCAAATAGGCATACAGGAGATTGGTGATGGAAACAGTGGGGAAGGACAGCTGCCCATCTGTCAGAATGAGCAGTTGCCAATCTTACACACTTGCAGGCTGGCACCTTCAGAAGGCTTTGCTCAGATGAGTGAAACTGTTGTGACAGAGCACAGTGGGAAAAGCAGCCCTGCGGATGTGTGTCCAAGGCCACTAATGGCTTTGTAGGTTATGATAACCAACACCTTGAAGTGAACTCAGTGACAGGATCAGTAATAGTTAACTAGTTTTCTCGGAAGTTAGCTGGCTGATTGTTGCGGGGAGAGATCAGCAGCAAACAGCTGCAGGGGAACTGTGTGGGAACATATCCCAAATGACACTCTAGTCACAGAGAAAAGCAACTATGAAAACTGGCTAAGCCATCACTCAACATGAAATAAGGGCATATTCCAGGGTACAATGTGAAGATATTTCATGACCAATATGCAGGTTCCATAAAGGAAGAATGTTTTAAAACCACTGTGGGCTATTATTTGCCAGCCTTAAAGTATTCCTTCCGTCAGAATTGTTATATTGTTGATGGGCACAAAGGTGACAGCACATTGGTAAATTAATTTAAAACATTTTATGCTGCCTTTTTACCCAGTTTAGGGTCCCTAAAGCAGCAAAATATGAAAAACATTAAATCAAACTGTCAAAATACACAGTACAAAAACATTTTAGAACAACTATTAAACAGACCACCTACATTAGGGGTGTCAAACATACGGCCCGCGGGCTGGATCCAGCCCTTTGGGAGCTCTTATCCAGCCCACGAGCCATCTGAGGCACACACACACAAACGAGTCCCAATCTGGGCTTGCAAGGCATATGACAACCAAGTGTAATGTCATATGAGGCCCCGTAAAAAATGAGTTCAACACCCCTGACCTACATCATTAAAACAACTACCTGCATAATTAAAACCTGTACAAAGGAAGAAGGGTTGGTGAGTGAATGCCAAACAAAACAGGTAATTCTTCACCTGTTGGCGGAAGCCAATGATAAGAGGGGGACAGATCCTCCATAGGGAGAGAATACCATAATTTTGGTGTCATGACCAAGAAAGCCCTACATTGGGTTGCCACATGAGTAGCCTCAGACAGGAGGAGCACCCAACGAAGGGCCCCTGAAGATGACTGCAGTGATTGGGTAGGTTCATATGGGAGTATGTTGGCCCCAAACTATATATGGCTTTAAAGATCAATACCAGCACCTTGAACGTGGCCCAGAAGCTAACTGGGAGTCAGTGTAGGTGGAAGAAGACTGGAATGATAAGGTCCTTCAATCCACTCTAGTCAGCATTCTAGCTGCAACATTCTGTACCAATGGTAGCTTTCAAATGCTCTTCAAGGGCAGCCCCACGTACAGCGCATTGCGGTAGTCACTCTACATGTTACCAGGACACGTACCACAGTGGCAAGATCTTTCCTGTCCATGAAAGGCCACACCTGGCTCACCAGCCAAAGCACCTCTGGCCACTGCTGCCACCTCCTCATTCAACAGGAGGCCTGAGTGCTGCAGCACCCCCCAAGCTACAAGCTTGTTTTTTTAGGAGGAGTGCAACACCATCCAGAACAGGAGGCTTGTAAGTTCTTGGGTCAAGCCTTCCGCTCAGCAGTAGCACCTCCATTTTTGGCAGGATTGTGTTTGTTTATTAGCCCTCAGTAGTAGAGGTGGGACCATGGCTCAGGGACAGAGGACCAGCCTTGCATTCCAGAGGCCCTTAGCATCTCCAAGTTTTAAAAAGATCAAGAAGCAGATGGTGTGAAATACATCTAACTGTAGAGCCTAAAGAGCTACTGCCAGTCAGAGAGGACAATACTGACTTTGATAGATTAATGGTCCGACTCTGTGTAAGGTGGCTTCGTATGTGTGTGTGTGTGCTTTATAGTATGTAGTGTGCTTTATAGTATATAGTATAGTTATGAACACACAGCTGAAGAGGGCAAGGGCTTGTGTCAGAGTTTGGTGTTATTTCAACACTAAATCAAACTGAAATTATGTTAAACAAGTGAACACCTATTTGAAGTGACCCAGCAAAGAAATATATGAATTTTCAATGGCCATCACAGAGCTTACCTTTGCAAACTGTTAAATTAATGAAAGAAAAACAGTGGTTTTAATTTACATGGTAATAAAGTACCAAAGTTCTGGGCATTACTTAATCATAAACAGTGAAAAAAGCCCCTTCAATATTTTAAAAAGAAACCCATAAAAGTGCTATTATGTCCTCTGGGAAGGGGTAACAAAGTGAAATTCTGGCTCAAGGAGAACAATAAAGCTTTCATGCAATATCCTGGCAGAAGCATTCTTTAAATTATCTTTTCAGCCAACTTATGTGGCATTATGCCACATAAGGATAGTGAGGTTCTTAAGCAGCTAGATGTCTACCCATCTTAGCCCAAGCTGAACAGAACAAAGTTACTGTCTGATTTATTGAACTGACCAATGAAACGAAGTCTCACCACCATAAGCAAATTTTCTTATATTATTCAAAAGAACTAAAGCAATCCTTATAATCTCACAGAATCACAGTGTTGGAAATAACCACCAGGGTCATCTAGTCCAACCCCCTGCACAATTCAGGAAATTCACAACTATCTCCCCCCACACACATCCCCAGTGACCCCTACTCCATGCCCATTCATTGCTCACACTCTTTTACACACACACACGCACTTTATTAGGATGAATGTTGTGACACCATTGCTATAATTGTCACAACATTCATCCTAATAATGTGTGTGTGTGTGTAAAAGAGTGTGAGCAATGGAATGGGCGTGGAGCAGGGGTCACTGGGAGAATAGACAAGCAAAGACAAATTGAGGGCAGAACTGTTTTTAAAGTTGCCCCGAGTTGGAAATAAAAGGTTTGATCCTGCACTTGCACTAACAGAACACATTAATGGATGAAATTTTCATCTGCCTTCCATTCCCCAACAGCTTACTGCGCCTCCCAAAATGCTGCTACTGAGGGTCTGGGAATCCTCCACAACAGGATGCCATGCAACACAGGCATGACAGGGAGGCTACAACAAGAAGAGGGACTCAGCAGGAATCACTCTCTTTATGCCAACATACCTGGAGCCTGTTCCATTCCTATAAGAGGGAGATTCCTCCCAAAGCCTCCTCCTTATTGCAGTACAGCATCCTATTTTGGAGGGGTTCTCTGATCCTGACCTTCAGCAACGGCATTTCAGGGTATGCAAAAAAGAGTTGGGGGAAGACAAAGCAAAGTAAATACTTCCTTGAACTTTGTTTGTTGCTATAAGAATGGATCCAACTGACTTTTCATTATTCCACTGTGTTTGATTGAAATGTATTTTGTAATAGCCTTGAATTTCAATTTTGTTGAATAGCAAAAAAATGCAAGCTATAAATAAAGTAAATAAATAGCCTAAGTTCTCTCTTAAATCAAAACTAACACCAATTTACATCTGATGTTTGATTACCAATGCCAAAAAGCTTGACTTAAATACTAGTATCCAC
Source organism: Euleptes europaea (assembly GCF_029931775.1). NCBI lineage: Eukaryota > Metazoa > Chordata > Lepidosauria > Squamata > Sphaerodactylidae > Euleptes > Euleptes europaea. The sequence goes on from NC_079318.1 coordinate 26,578,463, forward strand.
AAACTTTTATTTATTCATTAACTTTATTTAATCCTGCCTTTCTCCCCAATGAAGACTCAAAATAGCTTACATCGTTCTCCTCTCTGCTTTATCCTCACAACAACCCTGTGAGGTAGATTAGCAGAGTGCACATTTGAACCTGAGTTTCCCAGATCCTAATCCAACACTTTAACCACCACAACATCATGCTGGCTCTTATTTAAATATCTTATTTCTAGAATCTGCTGAACGTTGAAATTTTATTCTTTTTTGCATAAATAATTAAAGGTACTTATATAATACATACTTCCCACGACTCATGGAAAACCCAAAGATAATAAAAAGAAACAGGAGTCTTGTGACACCTTAAAGATTAATGCTACAATAAAGTTTTGTCAGCCTTTGAAATACCACAGGGCTCCATTTTATTTTGCCACAATGGACTGCCATTCAGTTTTTCATCTATGTTGCTGTCAGGTAGAATGTAAACATTAACATTAATTCAGACTCTCAATCAGAAACTAGATTCAACACTCTTTCGAAGATTTATACAGAGCTGTATGTAATGGAAATACCTGAAGTTAACAAAAAGTAGTTTCAAAGCTGGTTGTGGCAGGATTCTGCAAAAATATTTGTGATAAGCAATAATAACTGACAGCATAAGAAACAAAACATATTGAGTTTTGATAACAAGTAGAAAATATGCTCCCTTTTTAGCTTCAGTTGTCTGAAATGCAGTTGTAAGTAACAAGTATGCAGAATCCTCTCTTCCATATCCCTTTGTAGATGGAAGACTGCACATGTATATTAGTACTCAGAAAAGTAAAGATGGATGTAAGCGTCACAGGACTATCGTATTTGAACAAACCAGCAGTATTCAAGACTTACAGCTCATCTTAAATAAACAAAAGCAACCAACTTAAAGGGATCAAAGAAAAATTGCACTGAGAAATTGCTGCTGCAATTTGAACACTAATTAGATTGTGAGCCTGCAGGCAGGCGTCCTGTGTACTTTTATATTATATATACCACCTAGTAAGGTGTTTTCATAAAGAGAGACAGTAATTTAATAGGGTTGTCCAAGTAATGTATTACATGGTGAAAAATTTAACACCAGAGTTCGGCTTAAGTGACACATTATCAGTTCAAAACAATCTCGAGTTACTAGATATGCTTTTCATGCAACTACAGATATCATCAATCTGACAATATTCCTCCTGTTAAACACACATTCAGGTTTGACTGAGGTTTTTTGGGGGGAGCCAGTGTGAAACAGGGGCTATAATCCTGGGCTTGGAAGTGCAAGAGCAGGTTCAGAACAGCTGGATACCTTTGAACAAACCACTCTGTCAATCTACCCTACCTCATAAAATCACGGTGCCATAAAATGGATCTTGGGAGAATGTGCAAAATCTGACCCCCCCAAAACATACCACATAATCAATTGTTTTTGCAAGATTAAGATGCTACAGACATCATGGAACATCTGCATTATGAAGTTACACAAGGAATTAAGCATCTGCCATGGACAACCACAAAGCCCTAAACCACATAACCATGAACCACACAGGCAGTATTCCTCAACTTCCTCAAGTGGGGAGAGGTGCATAGAGTTTGGTTATTCTGGAGAAATGAGCAATACTGCAAGATTAGATTCTTCTCACACTACTCCAACAGTGCTAATGCACAATGGGGCATGTATATTCTAGCAACGATTATGTGCTTCCTCCCAAGACATCAAGTTGAGTGTGTTGGGAAGAAGGTCATTAATCTTAAGCCATCCCATTATTGTTGCCTTTCCTGTCCCTGAGGGTCAGAGTAATACTTCCCCCTGCAAAATATCTTTGCGCTTCTCTAAATATTACGTTTCACTTACAGCAGGCTTGTCCAAACTGCGGCCCAGGACGGCTATGAACGTGGCCCAACACAAAATCTTAAACTTACTTAAAACATTATGAATCAGCTATCGTTAGTGTTAGTGTATTTTATGTGTGGCCCAAGACAATTCTTCTTCTTCCAGTGTGGCCCAGGGAAGCCAAAAGATTGGACACCCCTGACTTAGAGGCTTTAAGAAAGCCTTGCTACTGTGCAAATGCAGGATAACAGAACAGAGACGAGCACTGCAACCAATAACAGTGTGAGGAAGTTATCCAAGAGTGCTCAGTAAAGGAAGGGAGGGGGAAAGAGATGAATTTCAGATGTAAAGGTTTCAGCAAAGCTTGTTTCGCTTCTAACACAATGCTGAAGTCCTCGCCTGCACTCGCCAACTGCAATCCGGTGTTGTATTAATGAGAAGAACCATGCCCATTGTTACAATGCGTTATTCCCCCTCTGCATACAACTGGGGTGCTGCCACGGCTAATTGCTATCACTACCTTTCCCTTCACCCTCCTGCAGCCTCCCTGATGCTGGCTGAGACAGACAGGGGGGAGTGGATTAGAGGCTAGAGTATGAGCCTCCCAGAAAAGGCTGTGTTCATCAGGGCGAGTAGCATAGCAAGGATTGTCATGCAGAGCCAGCGACAAGCACAGGAGGGGGGGGGGGGAGAAGAGAACCACCACTACCCTCTATAATATAGGCAAGGCATTTGGCTCTCCATCCTCTGTGTGTGTTAAGTGCCGTCAAGTCGTTTCTTACTCGTGGAGACCCTATAAATGAAAGTCCTCCAAAATGTTCGATCTTTGACAGCCTTGCTCAGATCTTGCAGGCCGTGGCTTCCTTTATAGAGTCAATCCATCTCTTGTTGGGTCTTCCTCTTTTCCTGCTGCCTTCAACTTTTCCTAGCATGACTGTCTTTTCCATCCTCTACCACCAACCAAATAAATGTTACCACCTGACCAGGGAAGGTGCTACCATTAGGCGAACTAGGCAGTCGCCTAGGGCAAAGACCTCAGAGGGGCGCAGAACTGGCCTGAGGGGCACGGTTGTAAACAAATTCATTTCTTGGGAGGAAAATGCAACTGACAATTTATATATTTTTTATTTTAAGATAAGTACCACAACAGCGCTATGGAATATAATTAATTCTAATTTCTTATTAAAAAGTTCGGTGCTTTTTCCCCCCTACAAGGCATCTGTTTTTGAAAATTGGTTCGCAATGGGCGGGGGCACAAGAGGTTAGCCTCGCCTAGGGCGCAAAAATGACTGGCACCAGCCCTGCACTTGACCCCCCACCAGGTTGTCAGATTACAGCATGCCTCCACTGCCGGGAATGCTGCAGAGCAATAAGAGCTGTTGGCCAGCTCTTGGGAGAACAAATGTGCAAAATCTGACCCCCCCAAAACATACCACATAATCAATTGTTTTTGCAAGATTAAGATGCTACAGACATCATGGAACATCTGCATTATGAAGTTACACAAGGAATTAAACATCTGTCACGGACAACCACAAAGCCCTAAACCACATAACCATGAACCACACAGGCAGTGTTCCTCAAGTATAAAGCAGGACTCCCTGGGGAGAGGTGCATAGAGCTGTTAGCTCCTACTTACCCTATCCCAGCTTGGTTATTCTGGAGAAATGAGCAATACTGCAAGATACCAGATTCTTCTCACACTACTCCAACAGTGCTAATGCACAGTGGGGCACGTATATTCTAGCAACGATTATGTGCTTCCTCCCAAGACATCAAGTTGCGTGTCTGTGTTGGGAAGAAGCTTAAAAATAAACTTAAAAAATAAAAAAAAGAAGGTTTATGACCCAAAAGATTTATGACTTACCCTATCCCAGCTTAGTTATTCTGGAGAAATGAGCAATACTGCAAGATACCAGATTCTTCTCACACTACTCCAACAGTGCTGATGCACAATGGGGCACGTATATTCTAGCAACGATTATGTGCTTCCTCCCAAGACATCAAGTTGCGTGTCTGTGTTGGGAAGAAGGTTAAAAATAAACTTTTAGACAAATGCCTAAGAATTTGTTAAAGTCCTTTTTTCTGACATTATATGGAAGGTCATGTCAATTGAATATGTTACAATGGTTGAAAAATAATAAAAAAATATTTTTTTAAAAAAAATAAACTTAAAAAATAAAAAAGAAGAAGATGATTTATGACCCAAGAAGTGGTTGAAGAGCGAAGACCTCGCTAGGAAAAGCGGCATTTGGCCGCCCCGGCTGCACAGCAGAGGCAACCCCCTGGGCAAAGGAGTGCAAAACGACTCGGGCTCATCGCTACGACAATGGAGGAGGGAAGCGCAGGGGGGGGGCAAAGGCGGCTGCCCCCCCCCCCGATGCCAAAGCAGAGCTTCCTCCCGCGGGGCTGGGCAGGAGGAGTTTGCAGGCTGACCCTGTCCGAAAGCAACCCGGACAAAGCGTGCGCGCGCGTGTGTGCGGGGATGCGAGCATGACAGAGGAGGCCCCCCCCGCCGCCCCCCTTTCCCTCCCCTTTAGGCCTCGCGCAGCCACAGCTGTTTCGGCGCCTCTGCTCGCCCGCCGTCCCCTTACCTGCTCCCGTGCAAAAGCCGCCCAGCCCGGCCTTCCGCCGACGCCGCTCTTCTCCTCCTCCTCCTCCTCCTCCCTTCGGCGGCGTCCAAGAGCCGCCCGCAGCAGAGAGGGATCCTGCCGCCGCCTCCAGCCCGCCCCTCCTTCCTCCTTCCCTCCCTCCGCCGCCGGTCGCCCAGGCAACGCCAAGCCCCGCCCCCTCCGGCAACTGCCGCACTCGCGACGCCGCGCCAACGAGGCCGCGCCCCTCTCGCCCCCACGTGAGCCTCGGGGGCCAATGGGAAGGCGCGGCTCCGACCTTTGACCCGAGTCGAGGGGAAACCCTTTTTTTTTTTGTGCAATTTTTTCTTGCAATTCCCCCCCCCTTTCTTTTTGCGCGCTGCTGAGTTCCGCGCTCCCGGTTTCGTTTTCCCTCCTGTCATCTGGACGCTCCTCCCTGACACCGTTGCACCCTTCCTGTCAAACGTCGGCGCTGCCCACGCTGCCCTTTCTCTCCACACACACACCCCCTCTGTTCCACCAGTGACTCTGCAGCTCTCATTGCACATATCCCTGTGTCTGTTACCTGCTGCTACATGCAAAGATAGCTGGATTGCCGTACTAGTTCAAAAAATGTGTATTGGGAGAAGAATAGGACTGAGGATCTCTGCCCACCCCCCCACCTAAAAGGATGTGTAAGGAAACACTGCAAGGGCAAAGCAATATTTCTGAGCTTCACAAATCATATTGGGATAAAAGGGCAGTCTTTGTGCCCGTGGCTGGGGTTAAGAGACTAAAAAATATAGAGAAGGAGTGGGGTTAGGGAGGGGGATGGAAGGGAATGAGAAAAGTACGTTATATAAACAATGTATGCAGAATAAGAAATATCTTGAAATTTGTATAAAAAGAAACAAAAAATGGGGGGGGGGGCAGTGAGGGTACAGTCCCCACTAGCAATCCGACGTGGAGTGATGGTGTTCTTCTGCCAACAGGCATTCGATCTTCCAAGATCTTGTTTACAAGGGGAAAGGGGGACTTCAGATTCTTATCGCCTTCTTAACACCCCCCGCCCCCAAAGAGGGCTTGAAATGGTTGAAGACTTTCTATTCCTTGGCTCCATCATCAACCAAAAGGGAGACTGCAGCCAAGAAATCAGAAGGAGGTTGAGACTGGGAAGGGCAGCCATGAAGGAGCTAGAAAATATTCTGAAGTGTAAGGATGTGTCACTGGCCACCAAGATTAAGTTAATTAATTAATTAATGCCATTGCATTCCCTATTACTATGATTGTGTGTGAAAACTGGACAGTGAAGAAAGCTGATAGGAAGAAAATAGATTCCTTTGAAATGTGGTGTTGGAGGAGAGTGTTACGGATTCCGTGGACTGCCAAAAAAACAAATCCGTGGGTTATAGATCAAATCAAGCCTGAACTGACCCTAGAAGCGAAAATGACTAAACTGAGGCTATCGTATTTTGGTCACGTCAGGAGATGACAAGAGTCACTGGAAAAGACTAGGAAAAGTTGAGGGCAGCAGGAAAAGAGGAAGACCCAACAAGAGATGGATTGACTCAATAAAGGAAGCCACAGCCTTCAATTTGCAAGATCTGAGCAAGGCTGTCAAAGATAGGACATTTTGGAGGACTTTCACTCATAGGGTCGCCATGAGCCAGAAGCGACTTGACGGCACTTAACACGCACACACATGCAGTTTGCAAATGTCTGCCATTAGTGGTAGAATCAATTTAGTCTGCAAAAAATGGTAATAGTGGTGCATCCAACACATGAAGGTGCCTTATACTGAATCAGACCTTATACTGCCTTATTGAATCAGAATCAGCATTGTCTACTCAGACCGGCAATAGCTCTCCGGGGTCTCAGACAGGAGTCTTTCACATCACCTACCTGCGCAGTCCCTTTTAACTGGAGATCCCAGGAATTGAACCTGGGACCTTCTGCATGCCAAGCAGATGCTCTGCCACTGAGCCACAGCCCCCACATTCATTCCTTCTGCTATTTCTGATCATTTTATGTCATCAAATTTGTGTTTCCTGTCTCAGAGACCAGCCTCTCTTAGTTATAAAGTCTCAATTCTTTGTGTTGTTGCAGGCAATGCACAGTTTCAAACAAACATATTCTGGATATCCTGTTCATAAATCAGCTCTGTCTGGCTCATTTCCTAATGAGGAGAGTGTGTTTGGGATATTCAGGCAACCAACTGTAAATTACACCCATGTGAAAAGTGAAAGCCAGCCAAGAAGAATTGGGATCATTGCTAGACAGAGTTGTTGGCTGGGCCTGTCTTCAGCAGAGCAGAAAGGCTGACAGCCATAAATCAGCAGCTCTTTGTCTCTCTAGTTAAGAAACTATGTCACATAACCCATAGTTACTGGCAAAGTTTACATGGTAAGTGGTACGGCAAATAATTTGGGAAACTGCATCCCCATGGAAAATTCCTGCCTTATCATTACTTAGCTATACTGCCCAGGGCTGGAACCATCAGGCCATTTTTATGAGTGTCTTTTGGAAGGAGTTACTGCTAAGTGTTTGTGGGTGCCGCATGCCTTCTGCCTCTCTTTACACTTATGCTGAGAGAAGCTGCAGGGCAATGAAATAAGGTCACGCAGTGTGGACTCCTGGCTTTCCACATGGTTTTGACTCAAGGCTTCTCCCCTCACTATGGTACATCTGCTACTACTTGCCTTATATTTCCTGTAGCTGTCTCTCTTGGTCTGGTGACCATGGGCATGGTCAGACAGGGACATAATTCTGGCTCTTCCTGTCACATGCTTGCACTCCGTGCATCCTGGGTCTGGAAAGGTTGAAGATTGTTCCTTTAATATAGAAGTTCACAAACTTTTTGAGTCATGGAGCACTTTTCAGGAGAGAAGTTCGTCATGGAGCACTAATTTTCACCTAGCACCTATATACTAAACTGAACAACAGTAGTATTTTTCTTTCCAGTTTCTTCATGGAGCACTAGGAGATGTTTCACAGAGCATCTAGTGCTCCATGGAGCACAGTTTGGAAACTTCTGCTTTAATATATCTTATCCCCAAAGTTGGAACCCAACACATACTAGGTTTTACCACTAGGGTTGCCAGCTCCGGGTTGGGAAAAATCTCGATATTTTGGGGGGTGGAGCCTGAGGAGGGTGGGGTTTGGAGAGAGGAAGGACTTCAATGCCATAGAGTCCAATTGCCAAAGCGGCCATTTTCTCCAGGGGAACTAATCTCTGTAATCTGGAGATCAGTTGTAATAGCAGGAGGTCTTCTGCCACCACCTAGAGGTTGCCAACCCTATTTATCACCCTTGCTAGCAAATGCCACTGGAGTGGTGAATATATCAGCTTCTTGCTAAGGGGAGCAGGCAGGTTGTGACCGGAATGAAATAATTTCATCATCCAAACAGTGGATTCAGCTTTTCCTGGTCTTCCAGTTTCACACTCTGAAGCACTGCTAAAAATCACACAACTTGAAAGTAATCTAACTTCCTTTTCATTTAAAGGAACTTATTTTTACGTATTGTGCCAACAGTCAGTATGCCTATATGTCTTTATGGTATAAAAAGTCATCAGTGAATGATAGTTTCACACCAGAGCACTGACAGAACAATGCTAATGTCAATGCTACACCAATGTGGGGCTTAGTTGCCATCCCAAGCAGTTCACAGTCTGGCTTTTGGATAGCTCCCTGAATCAGTTAAAAATCTGCATTAGATATAAGAGTCAGAAAAGCAAATGTAGCAAAGTATTTAATGGTACGACAGCATCAGGAAAAGACATATAATGCAACCTACTTAGATCAGCGTGCTTGCCTTTAAACTCATTTTTGGTAACTAAAATACACAATCTGGATAAAGAACAATTGCACAAATGTAAAACTTTGTTTCTTCAACCACTTACTTGTGTTAATTTCTTTAAAGTTTTACAATAAAATCTTTTCCCAAACGGGAGGGGTGCTTTGTGCAATGCAATGGTCACTCAAGACAGGCTTCAACATGGCATATACTTTGGAAATATGAAAATAAAGTTAATGAATAAAGATAAACAGGCCTTGCCTGTTACTTTGATTGTCCATTAATAGCAGCGCATGGTTATCATACACTTATATTTAATTAAAAAATATGAATAACCTGATTTTCTCCCAATGAAAGAGATTCAAAGCAGCTATCATCCCAACACCCATCCCCCAATAATCACCAGAACCAGCACTAGTTCATAATCTTGAGGGAGCAGGGGTTAAAAGTGTTATTCTTTGTACATATTTGGACAATAGTGAAGTGGCTGAGACTTTAGCAATCGCTGCTAAACCTTGGCACCATAATAAAAAAAAGCAGATCAGTTGTTGGTTTGTTTGTTTCTTTCAGTCATTTTACATTTATATCCTGCTTTTTGCCCTCAAAAGATTTTACAGATCTCAGCATTTGCATTTTGATAATCTGCCTGTTAACTAAATATATACAGGAAGAAGAGAGAAAATATCAGCTATATGAACTGCGGCTCACAAACAGAATGCTTGTAAAATCCCTGAAATATCCCTGTAGGTCAGGTATCACAAGGCTGTCACTGGCTGCCTTGAAATTCAATGTAACCCTGCAAAGGTTAACAGCTGTACTCTTATTCATTCATTCTTCAACCTGTGCAGAACTATGTGGGTTACTTCACTCCACAGAACTAAGATAAAGTGCTCTTTAAACTGATAAAGATGGTGTTATGAAGGACAAATGTAGCAAAACCAGCCTCATGATCATCTATGAGAGTTTTGCTTCTATTAGAAGTGGATGGTAAACAAAATTGCTACATACAGAATCTCTACAGATAAGTTAAGAACCCACTGAGTACATGAGCATCATTTTTGTGTTCTTGTAATTAGTGTAGTGGGATTAAAGTTCAGTTCAGATAAACTCAGTAACCAGGACGCCAATTTCTTTACAGCCCTAAATTGACCTAACCCCCAAGAAGTCCTGTCTAAATAGTTGAGTAATAAGTATGCACCTTTTATTTGGAATCCAGGACTGCAATCCTAAACACACACCACTAAATTGTAAGCATCTCTGAATGCAGTGGGACTTACTTGTGAATAAACATGCACAGGCCCGAATACTCATTGGCCAACATTATTGGATAAGTATTCTGAGCTCACAAAAAACTCTTCCCAATACTGCTATTTTTAAATGTTTTAATATAATATTGCCGCATTCAAAGTAGTATATATGTACACGAATAAACTGTATACACAAACATATGTATACACACATGTGTGTACACATACAGACTATCAGAAACATATGTGACTTGCACTGTGGTTAAGCAAGTTTTCTTGTATAATAAGGGTTAACCGTGGAGTTAGGGTTGCCAGGTCCCTCTTTGCCACTGGTGGGAGGTTTTTGGGGTGAAGCTGAGGAGGGCGGGGTTTGGGGAGGGGAGGGACTTCAACGCCATAGAGTCCAATGGCCAAAGCAGCCATTTTCTCCCAGTGAACTGATCTCTATCAGCTGGAGAACAGTTGTAATAGCAGGAGATCTCCAGCTACTTCCTGGAGGTTGGTAACTCTAGACAGCACCCACAGTGGAAGGATGGTCATCCCAGTCCCAGAACACTTCTGTTCCATTGTTGGTGGTACAGCATGCCCCCACACAGGTCTAGGTCCCCGGACCAGCCAGCCCGTGACTGGTTCTGTCTGCCCTGTCTGTCACAGCCCTGCTGTTGCTCCTTGCAACCTGCATAGGACACGACGGCGTGGTTGCTGGGGACTCTGATGCGGATGCAGCCTCTGTGACCCTGCTTCTTGGACTTTTGCCTGCCTCCCGGTCTCTGCCACAATGCTTTAGGGAGCAGGCTAGTGGTGCCATTATTAGACCACTAGCTGGCTGTTGCAGCTCAGGGGGCCCCTTTAGGATTGCACTGCCTGTGAATCTGAACAGAATATTTGCATCCCTGTATTTGTCAGGTTTACATGTTTTTAAAATTCATTTAAAAATTAAACTGGTATATTTTTTCTCAAGCAGAGAGAAAGAGAGTCTAGGCTGGAGTAGTTACAGCTCCCACGCAAGGAGCTCAGAAGGAAGGGGTAAAGCCAGAATAGCAAGTAACTCGTGTATGGATTAACATACAAGCAACATTTTCTGATTAACATACAAATTAAATTGCATGTCAGCACTTGCTTTCAGCAACAGCAGGGTTTTTTGTTTGTTTGTTTGTCTGCATTGTTTCCAATTCTGTAATGCTACTACGTTGTTTATTGGATGTTTTATGCTGTCTGAATTCCCCCCCCCCCCTTGTAATCCACCTTGAGTCTTGGCCAGAAAGGCAGGCTTCCCTCAGTGGGGACCCAAAACAGCCGACATTGTTCTCCCCTCCTCTGTTTCATCCTTGTAATAACTGTGTGAGGTAGATGAGACGGAGAGTGTGTGACTCTCACACCCAAGGTCACCCAGCAAGAGGCCCAAGGTCACCCAGCAAGTTTCGATGGCAGAGTGGGGCTTAAAACCCGAGTCTCCCAGATCCTAGGCTGACACTCTAACCACTGCTATATGAGACGCGGACAACTGGATGGAGTTATACAAAACAAGAACAACCACAACCATTGCAGGTAAATGTGCAGAAGTTTAACTGACATAATTTTATATATCATTCTCTTAATATAAATGAATCATCTCAGTCATTCCCATTGTTATTTCTAGCTTAATCTTGTGTTCTTGCCCAAAAACATACATTTTCCTCCTTTGCAAAAGCAGACCATTTACCTGGCCTATCTTATATGACAGCAGGTTTACGTATAATCTTTAAATAATCTGTGACTGTGCATCATTGCCGTGATAAGCAATCTTGTTTGCTTTTTTAGGAGGACTAGCCCCCTGCCTTTTACACAAATGTCTCCTCTGGAAAATTTAGGCACCTATGACTAAGCAGTTTCAGTTAAGCTCCAAAAAGGTTAGGACTGCATTTGATGATATCAGTTCCTTTTTCCAGTGCCAAGGAGGTCTGGGTTAAATGTTCACAAACACTGGAATAAGTCTGAAAGTTTTCTACTTTGTATTGGAAAAAGTACTTCTCTATAATAATCACACGTGCATCTAGCTAACCATGATTAACAGTTTGAAAGCCATGCATAATCTATAATTACGGACAACATGGCTTGAATGTCTAATCACATTCAAACCATGCTGTCAATAATGATAGATTGTGTGTGTGTAAAGTGCCTTCAAGTCGCAGCTGACTTATGCTGACCCCTTTTGGGGGTTTTCATGGCAAGAGACTAACCGAGGTGGTTTGCCAGTGCCTTCCTCTGCACAGCAACCCTGGTATTCCTTGGTGGTCTCCCATCCAAATACTAACCAGGGCTGACTGTGCTTAGCTTCTGAGATCTGATGAGATCAAGCTAGCCTGGGCCATCCAGGTCAGGGCAATGATAGATTACTAAAGTTTAATTTATCAGAATTTAATCTGTGGTAGCAGAATTGAAAATCAGACCCATTTAAATTATTCACTGCATACTGTCTGGTAAGGGAGTTTTTTAATCCAAAGGCTCTCCTGAACACATAGAAACATAGGCACTGCCTTGACAGATCATATTATTTTGTTCAAATTTAATTTTTTAAACATTCCATCCTATCCAACATTGTGTTTTCTACAGAAACCAGCCAAATGCTTCTGGAAGCTTAGAAGTATACCAAGAAGCTCTGATCATCCTCTGTTGTTGAAAGACAGAGAATAAGGGAAACTGACACCACTGGACGTAGAGTTGCCAACTCCAGGTTGGGAAATTCCTAGAAATTTTAGGGTGGAGCCTTGGGAGGGTGGTGTTTGGGGAGGGAGGGACCTCAGTGTGGTGTAATGCCATAGACTCCATCCTCTAAAGCAGCTATTAACTCCAGGGGAACTGATCTCTGTTGTTGGGAGATCAGTTGTAATTCCATGCAATCTCCAGCGCCCACCTGGAGGTTTGAATGGGATGGGATAATTAAATGATCAACTTGAACGTTACAACTATCAAAGGATCTGCATTGCCCCCAGGCTAACCCTTTCCGAACATAGTCTACTGGGAGAATGAGGAAAGCAGAGAGGAACGTGGAGGCCCAGGTTAAACTTGGTGGTTGAAAAATATTTTGTTTCCTTACAAGGACCTTGAACCACTCCAGGTGGCCAAAAGTGGAATGAGAAATCAGTACTGCTGTTGCAGAGATTGAAAAATTTAAGAAAGAACAAGCGGTCATGCGCCATGTGTTTCAGTTTCTGATTGCACCGAGTAATGTGAGATAAATCAAAGGTTCATGCTTGTACAAAATGAACGTTTTGACCTTTTTCAGCACTACTTTGGTCAGAACAGTGTCAGAATTACATCTGTATTGGCTGTTCCTTTAAATGGTCTCTTAAAATTGCTGCGGATGACATGAGCAGTTTGATAGACTTCTTAAGGCTTGCTTTCTGTTTCTCTTCTGTGCCTGAGGTTTGTGTATTGCCATGAAACTACAATAACAAGGAACACGGGGCTGCCATTGGTCTGTGTCTTCCACACTTAGAGTGCCTCTTGACAATTGCCCCTCTGCTCCCTGCCACTGCTTTGCAGGCTGGCTGTTGGAAATGGGGGGAGAGGCAGCAGCATCACAAAACCAGAAGTGACCTGGGGATGACATGGCACATTGGCACAACACTGGAGTACCTGTCCCCACCCCACATCTTCTGCCTCTGTGGTTGCCAACCTCACTCCACACACATCTCCCTGATAACATCTAGTAAAAGAAATGCATGGTATGACTTCATCTCGGTTGGTATTAGTTCTTCACCCTTCATCAGTTAATTGACTGCAGAGAGGTGTTGAACACAATTCCATAGCATCACACTCAGACCTTGCAACTTCTGTCTAGGGCCTCAGATTGCAAGCTATTCCAACAGGGACCTGTTTTAAGCCTTGTGCAACGGAAGGGGCTGGATGGAGCTTTGTTCACAAACAGAACTTCCCTGCTTCCCCTTCCTGCCGCAGCCCACCGCAGCCCCCAAAACATTGCTTCAGTGGGTCAAAGGATCATCTCTGGTCAAACAGGTTTTTTAGGTTTTGGAAGCATAGCAGTGACATGCAAACCCCATTAACAGATAATAAATAGTAGAAGCACAGTAGGAAGTGGAAAATAACTATTTAATTTAACTACACTTGGGTCAGGCCTTGACACAACATGAGGACCTTTGATGGAGGAGGACCACAACTCCCCTTAGCTTCTACCTATCTTGCCAGAAATTCAGAATGCTGCAATGCCTGTCTTCCAGGTGGCATATGTAATTGCTAGGGTTGCCAGGTCCCTCTTTGCCACCGGTGGGAGGTTTTTGGGGCGGAGCCTGAGGAGGGCAGGGTTTGGGGAGGGGAGGGACTTCAATGCCATCAAGTCCTATGGCCAAGGCGGCCATTTTCTCCAGGAGAACTGATCTCGATCAGCTGGAGATCAGTTGAAATAGCAGATCTCCTGCTACTACCTGGAGGTTGGCAACCCTAGTAAATGCCTATGGGGTTGTCCAGTCATAGGGCCATAAATGGTGCTGTTTGCTACAGTTTTTCTTACACAAGAACTTTAAATTGAACTGTCATCCGTTAGTGATTAATAGAGGCCCTTTAGCATTGCTACAGCAAAGTCTTGATGTTTCTTTAGGGCAACTCAGATCACAGTTCTTTGCCCAATAGCATATGTCTTCCTTTCAGTTTCATATGGGAAGTGCAGCGTTAACCCTGCTGATCTGAGGCAGTGAGGAAGAAAGAAAACAAACAAACAAACAAACAAAAGAACCAGCTCCTCCTTATCTATTGTGCAATAGTGGTAACCAGCCCTTTAAATGCCATCAAATAGTATTTTAGGGGCCGATTTCCACTGGGGTGCTAGAAGCCTATCAAATTCCAACTGAAATGTGGGCCGCATATGTCCACTGGCCTTATTACACTTGATATTTTCCTCTTGAGTGAGCCACCGTTTCAGCCTACCTCATATTAAAATGATGGACGCTATGCAATTTTATTGTGCCATACTAAGGGGGCTACCGCACTTGTCTTCCCACCGATGTATTAAGAGTTTGAAAACGTTGTTTACTGGGAATGCCACAAAAAAATATAGGTAAGGAGGATAGGATTATTTGTCAATATAGCTTTGCCACTGCAAGAATCGTAATAGCTAAGGTATGGAAACAAAGAAATAAACCTTTAATTGGGGACTGGAGAGAGAAAATATGGATGTATATGAGGATGGCCAAAATTACAAACTTCCTACAAGGAAGAGATATGGATGAGTTTAAAAAAACATGGATAAAGGCCGCCACATATTGGGACAAACTGGCAAAAATGGACTTTAATAATTTAATTAGTGAGTTGTAGATATAAGGTTTAATATCTTTATATTTTAAGGTAAATGTTTTTACTTTCAAAACTGTCAGACACTTCTACGGAAGTCGGGTGATGGATCACTTTTTTTGGTGGGTGAAGGGTTGAGGGGGTATCGTTTTGGTTTGTTATAATTATAAAATTATGAATGTTGCAACTGGTACAAAATGATACTCTTTTGTATTTTCTTTTTTAATTAATCTTTTCTTTGTTGTTTGTTTTTATATGTTTTTATATATTTGTTTTTTATGTTAAAAATCAATAAAAAAAATTTTTTAAAAAAGAGTTTGAAAACGTTATAAAAAATACTGTTCACACTTTGTTTGGCCCCTTTAGCTGTGAAGACGTTTTCCAACCATTTATAAGCCGTGGTATCCAAAAACCCTTTTAAAGCGATGTTTTTTTACAACATTTTCAAACTCTTAATACATCGCTGGGAATACATAAATGCGGTAACCCCCTGAGTGTCAGAGCCGCACAAAATAGTGAAGCAGAAAGGATTTAAATGCATTTGACTTGTTATCTTGAAGTGACAATTCATATCAATGTTATCCCCCCCCCCCCGCCCCCGATGCAGAACGATTGGCTCACTCTTGAGAAACTGTGGGTCCCAAGGAAAATGGTTCCTGGACTGTTGCAGTTTTGTTTGCAAATGGTTTGCAAATGCATGAAAGAAACACACCTATTTGCAGAAAACTGGCTTGTTAGAGAAAATGCTAAGTTAGAACCCCTCTCCTTGACATCTCATTTTGTGTGTGTGTGTGTGTTTATATAAGGGAGGATGTGGAATGGTATAGTATAGCCCGATCTAGTCAGATTTTGGAAGCTAAGCAGGGTCAGTTCGTGCAAGGGAGACCACCGAGGAAGACTTTGCAGAGGAAGGCAATGGCAAGCCACCTCTGCTTAATCACTTGCCTTGAAAACCTTATGGGCTTGCCATAAATTGTCTGCGACTTGATGGCACTTTACACACACACATATGTGTGTGTGAGTCTCTGGCCCTCTGGGCTTTAACCACTATCTCCACCCACTATGTCTCCCTCCCAGCGCAAGGCAGACCCACAGCAACCACCATCACATGTCCCCCCATCTATCTGACCAGAGCTATGGAAACCACTGCAACTCCCTCCCTCACTTCCTATAACCCCTTGCAAGGCACCACCAGCTAAGAGGCAGCTGTCCTGAGCACCATCTGTAGGGTTGCCAGCCTCCAGGAACTAGCTGGAGATCTCCTGCTATCACAACTGATCTCCACCCGAAAGAGATCAGTTCACCTGCAGAAAATGGCCGCTTTGGCAATTGGACTCTATGGCATTGAAGTCCCTCCCCACCCCAAACCCTGCCCTCCTCAGACTCCACCCCCAAAACCTCCCGCCGGTAGCGAAGAGGGACCTGGCAACCCTAGCCATCTGCATCCTCCCTGCATCCAGCTCTTGGGAGCATCATGCTTCTCAAGGCTGCTGTGTCACAGTTACTAATTATGATTTTAAAAATTAATTTAATTGTTTCATAATATCAGTTAACTTTGTTCTTTTCGTAATTAACATACGTATTGTCCTCTGGGCTTTCTTTTTCATGTTGTTTGCAATACTAATGCTTTTGTTGATGAAAAACTACTGACAGTTTTCTTTTTTTAAAAAAAACTTATCATTAGTGTGACTGCTTCCAAGGGAAGAAGCAACCCCAATGCAGAAGCAGCAGCAAGCAATGCAAAAATAGGCAGTGACACCGCACCCACCCCCTTTTGCTCTGTCACGGTCTCTGACATAATTATGGTATTTTGTGTACATGTGCAGAATTAATTCCCTGTAGAGCTTGAACACATCATGCAAACTGAGCCACAAACTGCAGAGGTTTGTGTAATGAAAAGCCTGTGTAATGCAAATGTCCTTAGAACAGGCTGACAGAATTCTCTCAAGGTCAGCTCTTTCAAGATCTAACTAACTAACTTACTCTGGTCTTGTCCTTGAAGGGAGAAGAGCAGAGCACCTTTCATTATCTGTCAGAAAGATGTAACTAAAATCACCTTTTCTGACTCAGCTGTCAGCTGAATCTCAAAGGGAGAACAGTTTTGCCCTCCTCAAGGTCTACTGAAGATATCTTAATGTACTGAGAGTGCATTATTAGCTTAAACTTTGCTTTTTATAACTTAAAGGCATTAAAGATTCCTGCAGTCCTATCAAGGATATGAGTAATATGCTTCCTTGCTTTCTGTAACCTTGCTCAAGGCTATGTGCTACTGACCAGATGGTCACAAAGTGACAATGTAAGCAATAATTGTGCTTTATGAGTTATATAGTTAAATATTGTGCTACAGATTTCTAAGTAGTCTCATTTAATGCGTATTGTCCTGATGAAGAGAATGATATAAAAATTAAGTATATAATGTGATCATGAAACTCAGAAATGAGTGTTTATACTTTAAGCAAAATAGACTGAAAGGAAAGGAAGCCCATATATGGTCATGGGGAGCTGAGCAGCTGTACCTATGACATTACTGCGCTGCTCATGATATCTGATAGAGGGAATAAAAGGTATTCCTCTTGATGGATGAAAATGTTGTTTGAAAGTGGGGATAAAAGATTTCCCTTCACTCTTAATGAGTTTGAAACAGTATAAATACAGCCACAGTTCAGCTAGAGAATCAGAACCTTCCAAAAGGCTCTCAGAAAAGGCTGAATGGTATGTATGGCTTAAATACTTTACTCTAGACTTTGTGAATTAGATACTTTGAACTGAATCAGAATAATTTGACTGTTATATTTTAGAAGTTGGATTTTAAAACTGAATAGTATGTAAGACTTGCTTGCTTTTACTGCATACATTGTGATACATACATTGTATTTTGACAAGAGTTTTTATAGAAGTGTTAAAGACTTGATAATCTGCATTTACACATATTTTACTAGAAGTATATCAATAAAAAGACTTGCTTTTTAAAAGTAAGTAAAGTTGTTGAGTCCTGCTTAATCAATGACTGGCTGAATAAGATACCTTCACTTCTCAGTAAGTGAAACATTCTAAGAGTCTGTCATCTGAACAGCACGACCCGCTTCAGCTCCACTTCTGCTCGGACACCATGGCCATTTATGCATGGTCAGTTTTGATGCTCGCTCACAGCTCTTTTTTAAAATGCAACTTTTAAAATGCCTGTTCACGGTCCCTACGCAAAAGGAGAAATTCTACCCCTCCCCCACTTGCCTGCTCCTTTGTTCCTGTTTGCATAGCTATTAGCATGTGCATAGCTAATATGCCACTATTGTTTTGCATGGTTCCTTCAGGGGATTCTTCTCGGCTGCGGCAGAGCAAACACAAAAGGTCACGTTATAGGGGCTCTTAAGTAATGCGAAACAGGTATGCGCCGGCTTCGCAGTCACTTCCGGAATGAAGGTTCAGCGTGAAAAATTTAAAATAATATGCGGGGCAGTTCAGCCTGGAACACGCTGCTAATTACCATGCAAAAATGGCCCATGAGAGCTGTGCCAGGCCTTCTCAGCAGCAGCCCCCTTTTCCTACTTCCCAGCTGAGCCACAGGGCAAAGCTGCATCATGGTTCAGCTGTGAACACAAAAGTGCCTCTGAAAGGGCCGAGGGAGGGCTTAGCCCCATGCTTTCCCCATATTGGCTGTGGGTGGAGCATCCACATGGACATTTCACTTGCAACTACCCTGAACTTCCTCCTTCAATGTAGCTCAAAGGGGAAAGCTCTGGGAAGAAGAAGAGTTGGTTTTTATATGGTGATTTTCTTTATCTTTTAAGGAAAATCAAACCGGCTTACAATTGCCATCCCTTCCTCTCCCCATAACAGACACCTTGTGAGGTAGGTGAGGCTGAGAGAGCTCGAAGACAACTGTGACTAGTCCAAGGTCACCCAGCTGGCTTTATGTGTAGGAATGGGGAATCAAACCCAGTTCTCCAGATAAGAGCCCACCATTCTTAATCACTACACCACACTGGGAGGCCCACAAGTCATCCTTAGAAGCAGCACAACATCATGAAGCCCATCGCCAAAACAGCTGTGGCATGCTGTGTTCTGTGCAAAGAAAAATCTTAATGTGGAAGCTGCCCTTTCAAAGTATAATTAACTTATTTAGAACAAGGTTTACTTTCCTGTTGGCTGGATCCAGATAATTTTTGCTCTCAGTTCCATTCAGTTCCCCTCCTTTCTATAGCCCTATCCCCCATGGCTTTTATCCATACAGTTTCCATCATCCTGAGCATAGCCTTCTTGGTGGTCAAAGGGGCCCCTTTCCTCCCTTTTTCATAAAGTTGCCAACCTCCAGGTACTAGCTGGAGATCTCCTGCTATTACAACTGATCTCCAGCCGATAGAGATCAGTTCACTTGGAGAAAATGGATGCTTTGGCAATTGGACTCTATGGCATTGAAGTCCCTCCCCCAAACCCCGCCCTCCTCAGACTCCGCCCCCACAACCTCCCACCGGTGTCGAAGAGGGACCTGGCAACCCTACTTTTTTCACCACTGGAGAATCTGGTTAGCTCCAACTCATTGAGCACCTAAAGTCAGATTTCAATAACTAGCTGAACCTACAAATTATTAGTGGTTCCATTCATTTTAGGATTACATGTAGGTACTTTCAAGCTAGAAAAAGACACTCCAACCTTAGCCATGTTTACACAGAAAAGCCCAACTGATTTCACTGGGACTGCTTTCCAAGTAAGTGAGTTTAGGATAGCAGGGAGAGGGGCTGTGGCTCAGATTGTAGAGCATCTGCCTTGCATGCAGAAGGTCCCAGGTTCAATCCCCAGCATCTCCAGTTAAAGAGACTAGGCAAGTAGGTGATGTGAAACAACTCTACCTGAGACCCTTGAGAGCCGCTGCCAGTCTGAGTAGACAATACGGACTTTGATGGACCAAAGGTCTGAAACTGTATAAGGCAGCTAAATGCATTCATGTGTAGCGGCAATCCTGCACATAGTTCTGGGCTGCTCATACTTCACTAACTTAATTATGGTTAAAGCAACCTAGCAATGAACAGGATTACAGCTTTTGGCACTAAATTATCCACACAAGTGGGATCTCTCCTGCATAATCTTAAAAATGTTCTATGTTTTTATTCATAATTATAAGTGTGGTTGCTGTTTTGGATCCAAACAGATCCAGTTTAGTTCCAAAACATTCCAAATTGTATGTTTTGTTGGACCAACAGTCTGGGCAGAGAGCATGCTTCGTTTTAAGCCATTAAATACCACTTGCTATTTCTATATACTTTTAAAAATACTGAAATATATTTAGCATTTCCGAGAATGATGCTGCGATGGAAGCTCTAAAGGCAAAATTCATCAATTTATCCATAAGCATAATTCAAGCACACAAAGGCTGAAGGCACAAAACTTTTCCCATTTTTCCTACAGTGCTTGTGAACCAGAAACCCATTTCCGTTGAAATTCTGTTCAACAGGTGGAAACTGAGTGGGTCACAGAATAACTTTAGTGCAACAGTCACCAATAATCTAGAAATTCCATTACCAACCCCGTGATAATCCTCTTGCCTTGCTATAAATACACACTACCTGAAATTAGATGTGGCTGGTTTTCAGAGTTCCTCTGTACAAATTCTATTCACATGAGTGGAAGCTGCCTCGGTGCGGTGCTTGATGGGTAAGCAACCTGACCTTTCAATTTTTTAAAGGAACTTCACACACAATTTCACTGGTACCACTGCAGACAGCCAAGAGACCTCTTAAACGCACTTTTTCATGCATGAAGTATAAATGGTGCAAGTCCATAGGCGTCTTGAGTGCTGCTTTTCACCTTTGGAACATTTCCCCTGTGAATATTTGCCAGGTTGAAGTCTGGGAATCACCAAAAGTGGTACTATTTATTTTTAAATTGACAAGCAATTAGTAGCTGGGAATAATAAAGAGTTGTCTTTTGGTGTCTGTTAACAATGGGATTTAATATGTTAGAGTAGGTTGTATATTAGACCAGCGATGACGGATTCATTAACCTGAATCAATATGTTCTTCTTCTCTCTATACTTGTTACTAACAGCACACAACTCCTCTGTCCTTGGGTCCCAGCATAAGGGTTTTCTATTACCTTTTATTTTGGCCTTCTACCTAGGGTTGCCAGCTCCAGGTTGGGAAATACCTGGAGATTTTTGGGGGCAGAGCCTGAGGAGGGTGGGGTTTGGGGAGGGGAGGGACTTCAATGCCATAGAGTTCAATTGCCAAAGGGGCCATTTTCTCCAGGTGAGCTGATCTCTGTCGGCTGGAGATCAGTTGTAATAGCAGGAGATTGCCAGCTAATACCTGGAGGCTGGCAACCCTACAGATGATGCTCAGGACAGCTGCCTCTTAGCTGGTGGTGCCTTGCAAGGGGTTATAGGAAGTGAGGGAGGGAGTTGCAGTGGTTGCCATAGCTCTGGCCAGATAGATGGGGGTACGTGTGATGGTGGTTGCTGTGGGTCTGCCTTGCGCTGGGAGGGAGACATAGCGGGGGAGATAGTGATGCAAAGCCCAGACATCTTATCCAGCCGTCCGTATATATTAGGAAGGTACATTCCTTTGTCTTCTGAATGAAGCTACACGCACATGGAGGAATCTAAAGCTTGAAAAAAATCTCTATGAAATGGGAATTTTACCAGAAGCCCATTGCACTGTATTCTTGTTCTGTATATGGACTTTTAGTATTTGTGAGTGTTTTTACGCCTTCTGTACCACTTAACGCTTGAACGTTATATATTTTTTGTACTCTGGACTTTTGTCCTGGTCTCAACAACTGCGGTTGTCACTTTGAGGGTTGCCTCACAATATATATATTAACAGCATTTTTATTGTGACCTTCATTTATTTGCCTTAATTTTGGCTTGTTTGTATCTGTGCTTTGCTTTGAATTCTAAGTACCTGGAGGTTGGCAATCCTACTCCTACCCCTTAGTTGCCAAGCCCTCTTACAGCATAAAACTCTTTCTCTTCCTATTACAATTCTACTTCCACAAACTCCCTATTCTCTGTGGCTTCTCCGTTGCTTAGCTTTCCTTCCCTAGACTCTGTATGAGATTTTTTAAATTTTTAGCTCCCCAGCCAAACTGAGCTTCCGCCATCTTCGGAAACACTGTAAAACTTTCCAGCGTTCTATGGCTAACCTCTTCCTGTTCATAAACTTTCTGGGGGCTCTCCGGCAGCTCAGCCAGTGGGAGGGGAGGCTGGCAGAAAAGCATCCACAATTTTTTTTAAAAAATCCAGTTCTTTCTCTGTATGAGATGTCTGCAGCGGAGAGCTTTGCTTTGCCGCACACACCTCTAATAACCGCTGCCTTCAATCTGGCTTATTTGGGCTGACTGCTTTCAGCGGCAATTCTCCCAGATCATGGCTGATGTCATAAAAGCTGCCAGCTGTACAGCCTCTTCGGCTCTTCTGGGGATTCTGGCTGGTTCTTTATGTCCTCATCTGCACAAATGTGTGTTTTTTCTTTAATGTCAAAGAGGGGTGTGGCAGCTTTCTGAAACACTACCCAGGCAATATAGCAAAGTACCGGGGCTGGCATAGCTTCGACACATGGCCCTTTCTTTCCCTGCCTCTAAGTGGTTTCAGTCTTTTAGCCTGATATCATGATGATCTGTACAGGACCTTAATCATATGGTACAATAACAATCTCTACTCACCCAGCTATTCTGTTCAGCTTTTCCAATTTTCATCGCACAAAGAGGCAAGCAATAGAATGGCACCCTTGAAGTCCTCAAAGGCCGAGTGCATAAATGTCAGTAGTGCATTCATTCCTACTCACCCCCCCTGCCCCGCCTCATTTTGGATATTTCTGTAGGCTGAAGAGAGTTCAGAAGTAATGATATGTCATTGATAGTTTTCTCCAGGAATCTGCTGTGGAGGAACCCGAGAAAAAGAAGTATGCTTTATTAAGCAGAGATGGTTAGTAGTTACCTTTTACTCTCTCTCTCATATTTGTAGTCCACCCTCCCCAGCAAGCCAGCTCAGGGCGGATAACATCATTTTAAAAACTTTACAAACACATAATAATAACAATAAAACTGTCAATAAAATCAAACCTTAAAACAATAATCAGAGATGGCGTATAAATCCCACTCTACTGCAACAGCCCACACAGGCAGCTGCCCCTCAACCAAACCATTTCAAATATGTGAAGGGGTGAGGGAGGCCAGTACAGATGTTATTTGCAGCTGCCCTCAGTTGTAGGCCTGGTGGAAAAGCTCTGTCTTACAGACCCTGCGGAACTCCCTTAGGTCCCACAGGGCCCTGATGTTCCTTGGCAGAGCATTCCACCAGGCTGGAGCCAGGGCCAAAAAGGCCCTGGCTCTCGTCGAGGACAGCTGCACACTCTTAGGGCCAGGGACCGCCAGAAAGTTCTCATTGGACGATCTCAATGTCCTTCGGGGAGACACCAGGAGAGGTGGTCCCGCAGATACAAGGGTCCCAGACCATGTAAGGCTTTAAAGGTCAAAGCACTGGAACCTGATTCAATACTCCAGCGGGAGCCAGTGCAGTTGGCAAAGCACTGGACATATATGCTACCAGTGCGAGGCGCCAGTAAGGAGCCTCGCCACTGCATTCTGCACCAGCTGGAGCTGTTGGATCAGTCTCAAGGGCAGCCCTATGTAGAGAGAGTTACAGTAGTCTAGCCTAGAGGTGACGGTTGCATGTATCACCATGGCTAGATCAGGGCGGGAGAGGTAAGGCACCGCTGCTAGGCCTGACAGAGAGGGAAAAAAGCTGCCTTGACCATGGCTGTGACCTGGGCCTCCATAGATAAGGAGGCATCCAGGATCATACCCAGACTCTTGACGGCAGATGCAGGTGGTAATTGCACGCAGTCAAGAGCTGGGAACTGGCACCCCAACCCCCAAACCACCCCGACCGAGCCACGACCTCCGTCTTTGTGTATATTGCAGAATACAATTGCTTTGAGTGAGGTGGCAACCCCAACTCATTGGATATTGCATTAACAATGGCTTATTAGATATCACATGTAATTTGAGTGCACTGCTGGAGAGCCAGCATGGTGTAGTGGTTAAGAGTGGTGGACTCTAATCTGGAGAATCAGGTTTGATTCCTCACTCCTCCTCAGGAGCGGCGAACTCTAATCTGATTAACCGGGTTGGTTTCCCCACTCCTATACATGAAGCCAGCTGGGTGACCTTGGGCTAGTCACAGATCTCTTAAAGCTCTCTCAGTCTCACCTCACCTACCTCACAAGGTGTCTTTTATGGGGAGAGGAAGGGAAGGAGATTGTAAGCTGGTTTGATTCTCCTTAAAAAAGGTGGAGAAAATTGGCATATAAAAACCAACTCTTCTTCTTCCTCCTCCTCCTCTTCTTCTAATCTGTTTGAGTCTCACTGAGAAAATAAATGAATAAAAATTAAACCATGGCTAGACCTAGACTGGCTTGAAGAGAAGCCCAGAGGAAGTAGAACAAAGGTGGTTTAGCAGTTCCAAATATCTCATTGTATTACACAGCAACAAGGGAGAATTGATTAACCTCATGGCTTGATGATAAAGATCTGGATGTGACACTGCTGGTGCAATCCTACGTTATAGTTCCCCTGAGAAACTGGCTTTTGTTTATGAGATCAGAATGGGCAATGTATTACCAGATTAACAATTGCTTTATTAGTTCTTGTAGGTTATCCGGGCTGTGTGACCATGGTCTTGGTATTTTCTTTCCTGACGCTTTGCCAGCAGCTGTGGCAGACATCTTCAGAGGAGTAACACTGAAGGACAGTGTCTCTCGGTGTCAACGTGTGTTGGAAGAGTTATATATATAGTCAGAAGGGGGGTTGGGTTTGAGCTGAGTCATTGTCCTGCAAAAGAATCAAAGGTAATGTGCTAATCATTGTCCTGTAAGTATCAAGGTAATGTGCTAATTAGGGTGTGGTATGTTAATGTGGAACCATTGTATCCTGAAGTGATCTGTTAACATGTGGAATCCAAAACTAATCTGCATGGCTATTGTGGGCTGTAGTCTTTGTTAGTCTGGAGTTTTTCATGACAGGAAGCCAAGCCTTATTCATTCTTAAACTCTCTTCTTTTCTGTTTATGTTTATGAATTTCAATGGCTTCTCTGTGCAATCTGACAAAATAGTTGGTAGAGACACTGTCCTTCAGTGTTACTCCTCTGAAGATGCCTGCCACAGCTGCTGGCAAAACATCAGGAAAGAAAATACCAAGACCACGGTCACACAGCCCGGATAGCCTACAAGAACCGATGAACTCTGACCGTGAAAGCCTTCGACAATATTTTAAGTTGGTAGAATTGTCCAGTATTTCAGTGTCTTGGAATAAGACCTGTGTCCTGTTTGGGTTAGTCCATGTTCAGCCACTGATGATTTCCTAGGTTGGCCAAGTCTGCAGTATCTTTCATATTCTTTTATTCTTGTTTGTATGCTGCATTGTGTTGTAATTGCTTTATTGACTATATTACACAAGTCTGGGATAAGTTACATAATAAGAGATGTTCTCCTCTTACTTCGGACGTAAGAGAACTAGCTCCCAGGGCCAGGTGGAAAGAACAGGATTGCAAACAATGGGAAAAGGCTGGACAAGATAGGTACTGTGATTGGGTTAAAGATAGAGAAATGTGGTAATATAGTACAGTATCTGAACCGAGTATGAAGGTATTCTAATTTTTCAGTATTTTCAGAAAAAGAGTTTGATAACTGCAAGACTTCATAAATGAGAGCTAAAAAAGGAATTAACTCCTTTTGAGCTTCTTTTTAAATCTGGGAATAAATATTCACTTTCTAACTTTTACTATGTTCAACTTTTGGGGGCTTGGGTCAAATGTATTTTTTAAAAAGGACAGAAGGCCCTAGGATATGACCTAAGCATCAATGTAAGGCAATTTTTTTCCCCATTTGGATTGCCATAAGTCAGCTTTGAATTGACAGCAAAAACCACAGACATTTTCAAGGCAGATCTAGAGTAGCGTTTTCTGAACACCTGCCTATTGGCATCTCTCCTTTTCTTGAGATTCATTGATGACATTTTCTTTGTCTGGACTCATGGTAAAGAATTCCTTGAAAGAGTTCACCAGGCTTTCAACAACTTCCACCCCACCATCAATCTAACAATGGATTACTCCAAACAAGAAATAAACTTCATGGACACCACAGTACAGATACACGAGGAACACACAAACACCACATTATACCGAAAACCGACAGACAGATTGACAAACATGTCTACATGCCTCCAGCTACCACCCCAACCATATCAAACAGTCCATTGTCTATAGCCAAGCCCTATGCTATAGTTGCATCTGCTCCAACCCTTCAGACAGAGATACTCAGCAAGCATTTTTGCAACTACGATATCCTGCTGATATGGTAAGAAAGATGATTGGAATGGCCAGAATGATACCCAGGCACAGCTTGCTACAAGACAAACCCAAAGAAAATGACAATAGAACACCTCTGTCCAATGCATTATTAACGACCTACAATCAATGCAGGATTGTTACACTTCCCTCACTAAGGCACTGGGGGGGCGACCCTTCCTTGCTTGCAGACAGCCTCCTAGCCTGAAACTTCTCACCCACAATGATAAACTACTTAACAGTAGCATGGATTCTTGTACCAAGGTTTGCAACAAACCAAGGTGCCAACTTTGCTCTCATATAGACCCTAGCAACACCATCCCTGGGCCCAGCAACGTCAGCCACACTATCTCAGGTTCATACTTCTGTTCATCTTCTAATGTGATTTATGCCATTGCATGCCAGCAATGCCCTTCCACCCTCTACATTGGACAAACAGGCCAGTCCCTGTGACAAAGATTAAATGGACATAAGTCTGACATCAGAAACCACAACATTCAGAAACCAGTGGGGGAACATTTTAACCTTCCAGGACATTCAGTTGCTGATTTAAGAGTAGCAGTTCTTTTACAAAGGGATTTCAAAGGGAGATTAGAAGGGACAGCTAGAGGGACTATTTTTGCTGAATTACAACTAATAATGAAGCTCAAGACAATACATTCTCCTGGATTAAATAGGGACTCGGGATTCCTGTCTCATTACCAATGCTGATTTCTCCACGCCTACTACCCCTCTGCATATCACACCAAATCCAATCATGTCTGCTAATGTCATGTACTTGCTTTTGACATTTACATGGTATTGCCATTGGGTGTCCTAATTCACTCTTCTCTACTTAAGGATAGATGGACTCACATTCTAGCTGTATCTGAAGAAATGAGCTGTGACTCACGAAAGCTCATACCCTGCCAGGAATTTTGTTAGTCTTTAAGGTGCTACTGGACTCTTGCTCTTTTCTAATGTTCTTTAAGTTCTTTCTTATGGTAATGGAAAGTTGAAATTGCGCATGCCATTTCTCCCTAAATTTTTAAGAAACGTGGTCATAGGGGCATGCAAAAGGTGCATGCCTGTTGGGCCCCATTAGGGTTGCCAGGTCCCTGTTCACCACCGGTGAGAGGTTTTTGAGGTGGAGCCTGAGGAGGGTGGGGTTTGGGGAGGGAAGGGACTTCGATGCCATAGAGTCCAATTGCCAAAGCGGCCATTTTCTCCAGGGGAACTGATCTCTATCTGCTGGAGATCAGTTGTAATAGCAGGAGATCGCCAGCTAGTACCTGGAGGTTGGCAACCCTAGCCCCCATGCCCCACAAGTCCTGTCCTTTGCTATTCCTGCAACGTTCCCGTTGCTGTTCAGAATGGCGGCTCATCAAAGAGAAACCTCCCCCTGCTCCTCTACATGTCAGGCAGTCGACTGCACATTCTCTGCAGCCGCGTTATGCAAGTACCCCACCTAGCTGGGAAAGCCTGCCCACTCTGCAAGCTCCATACCCTTTCGGCCAGCTTTTTGTAAAGATTTCTGTCTGTTCTGTGTTCTGCCTGCTGAAAAGAGGCTAGAAGCAATTTTCCTTTAACTTACATGGGGCCCCACAAATCCTAAAGCTGCTCTTGATTCACAATAAGGATTTCACAACTAAATCTTTCAGTTTCAGCACACAGTGCAAGAAGGCAAACTCCTAAGGGCTGCTGCACGCTCACACATTAAGGACAGAGGCAGTCTGGGTGTCTGCTTACTTAGGAGCCTGATGTTCAAGAATCCATAATCTGTGAAAATATTATCCATGTGATTCTGTTTGTAAGATAAGTGTTGGCAGCGGTTTATACGCATATTGCCAGATTCCAAGTTATGCAGAAAGGTGGCAGAACTGAAACATGCACGGAAAAACTATTTGACTCAGTGGGACTCCACGCAATGCAATATTCCTTCGTTTAGTGATTTATAAATCGATCAATTTTTCTACAGTCAAGAGTAGGTACCAAAAACAAAGCAAACAAAAAAATAAACAGCATAAATTAAAAGCCATGAAATGGTATCCAAAATATAACAGCCATTAAACGATTAAAAACTTGCTTCCTAATGATAGAGGTTGTTATGTAACCAAACAGGCGGTGGGGGGCAACTTCTGGTGGCCTATGAACCAAGGTGAATATAATGATAGAATAAAGGATAGTAGGGGATGAGAATGAAGAAAGCAGGAAGAAAGTTGGTTCATTTGAAATGTGGTGCTGGAGGAGGGTTTCACAGATACCATAGACCAAAGCTTCTTAAACAGTGGGTCGTGACCCCATATGGGGTCGTGTAACTGAATGTGGGGGTTGCGAAAAATTGGGCAAGAGTATAAATTTCTTTATGATTTATTATCAGTAAATGTTTGATTTATATACCTATTTTATATACCTGGGGTTGCATAAACATTTCTCGGGCGAAAAGGGATCAAGAGTGGAAAAAGTTTAAGCAGCCCTGCCATAGACCACCAAAAAGACAAATCAGTGGGTTCTAGATCAAATCAAGCCCGAACTCTCCCTAGAAGCCGAAATGACTAAACTGATGGCTATCTTACTTTGGTCACATCAAGAGAAGACAAGAGTCACTGGAAAAGACAACAACAGTAGGAAAAGTTGAAAGCAGCAGGAAAAGAGGAAGACCCAACGTGAGATGGATTAACTCTATAAAGGAAGCCACGGCCCTTGGTTTGCTAGACCTGAGCAAGGCTGTTAATGATATAACATTTTGGAGAACATTAATTCATAGGGTTGTCACAAGTCAGAAGCAACTTGATGGCACTTCACACATATACAGGGAACAAGATAAATTAGACAACTAGGTAAGGGAAGCTAGGGCAAAGAATAGTACAGAGCAATAAGTTAATTGAAAAATTGCCCTGGAAAAGCAAGGCTAGCTGTAGTAAGGGGGCATAGAAGGAGAATGGTTTTAGAGAAGAAATGGGGAGACCTATCAGCATATAATTGTTAACATTTTTATCCAACCCTCCCTTTGAAGAAGTCTTGTCAGCATCCATAGATCTCTCCTCTTCCATGTAATCCTGTGTACTGGGTTCAGCTGAGAATGACTAGCCCGAGGTTACCCAGTGAGTTGAACCAGGTTCCCCCTCATCTAGTATTCCAACCACTACCCACTACACTACACTGCCCCAGCCCTTACAGCTGTCTCAAAATTGTCTCCAGTTTCTGAGCGAGCAAATGTAAAATCACTCCCACAAAGACAAAGCGGGACTTGCCAACTGTCACGTTTTTGACTGTTCATGCAATAAAGCACTTCACTGTACTTCAAGACTTGCACATAAGCATCACAGCTGCTTTCAAAGAGGGCTGCAATGTAACTTAGGCATTCAAGCCAGAATCGTTCAAGCACTCCCCAAACATCAAATATTAGAACCTTGCTATTATGAAGTTCTTAGCTCACAACACCATTTTAGGTGCCTTTTCTTCTTTCAGGGGAAACACCACTGGTTTCCGTTTCCCCCGGTCTAAATAAATTGCCCAGCTAGTGTGCAGAATTCTGTGAAAACCCTGATTAGAAATGTTTGTGTTTTAACCTGTAAAAAGGGAACAAACGTTCGAGATGCTGAGAAGTTTCAAAGGGAACCCAGGCTCCTTCCCTCCAGTTGTAGGGCATATGTTGCGGCAGGAAATAAGCGCACTGACTGAATCACTTGATGCTCTGATTAAGAGGCATGAGACTCTGCATCATGTGGCAGCTAAAGCTCTAAGCTCCTGCCTCCCAGACATTATTCGGTACATGAGAAATCTGAATGGACAGATGGCCATCATGAGCGGGATTACTATTACTACCCACAAAACCAGGTCAAACCGAGTCAATTTCAAATGGAGACATGCAGAAATGCATCTAAGTTGTGTTCTTACTTAAATTTGATTTTGTAAAAAAAAAAAATAGTGGGTACCTAGAAGACAAGAGCTATCGAACCTATCAAGAAAAACCTCTCTGGCTCTCATTGGCCATCAAAAAGTGACAGGAAATGTTTATTTTCACACTAAATTGTAATAATTGCCGTTGGTTTCAAATGTTTTCCTCGTTTTATATAAATGTGCTTTGTTAGAAATAATTTTTCTTCATGAGGTGGTTCTTGCTGTTTTGAGCCATCCTGTGTTCTAAGAATTGAGTGGCATATAAATATAATAAATTAATAAAAGACTGAAGAAATCTGCTTTAAAATAAATCCAGCTGTCTGCTTCTTGAGTTCCCATTCCTCTCTACATTCCAAAGCCTTGGAAAGCACACAAAGATGTCTTCCATTGAGCATCCTGATTTAGCAAGCCCAGCATTTGGACTGGCAGTGGCTTTCCAAGGTCTTACCCAGACCAGCTTACATGAGATCCCTTCAGCTGTAAATGCCAGATGTTGTTCCAGGTTCATGACATTTCCAGTTTTGGAAAAAAAAGGATCTCAGGTAGCAGGTGATGGGAAAGGTCACAACTGGTATCAGAGGAGTATGTCTATTATATAAGGTGCTGTGGAACACTGGCAGGAATCTGCTGCAGTCGTCTTGTTCGTGGGCTTCCTAGAGGCACCTAGTTGGCCACTGTGTGAACAGACTGCTGGACTTGATGGGCCTTGGTCTGATCCAGTATGGCTTTTCTTATGTTCTTATGAGATCTTGTAGGACTGCTGCTACTAGACTATACGGACCAGAAGTCTGGCCAAGTTGTTGTCAAGCCCAGTATGTTGCCATTTTGTTGGCATCACTCTCTACCATTTGGGCTAGCATTTGGCCCGACTGCCTTTGCCAGATCCAGAATGGACTGCCAGATTTTACAGAACTTGTTAGGCAAGAATGAAAGTGGGCTGGTGAAAGGAATGTGAGGCTGGGGCTAGCCACACTACAGGATCCAGTCTGCATGCCCCCTGACAGTGGCTGGCTTGTCAAGGATGGCACGAAAGTTTGCAGGATTTTTAGAAGAGTCCTGGGAAGCAGATGCAACTTAACACGACCGAGGTACCATGGTTATTATGTTACCTATTTTGAAATATTTTCATCCAGTTAAGTACATAGAACTACAGTCTAGGCAAAGCCCACCTTCATTTTCTTCATACCAAAGATTCCCTCACTGTCAGTTCTTGTTCAAATAGACCAATAAAGCCTTTCATGTCTCCAGTCCCTCTCCCCCTTCTCTGACTTAAGAAGCAGCAGGCCTCTGAGAAGTCAACCGCTTTGCCTTTCCTCTTCCACAATGCCAATATGCTAATTTAACTTTCCCCTCCCCTCCCCCCAGCAAGCCTTCTCAAGTCCACTTTTGTTTAGGTATTGTGCTCAGCTCCTATTACTGAGCTCTAGGGTTGCCAACTTCCAGGTACTAGCTGGAGATCTCCTGCTATTACAACTGATCTCCAGCTGATAGAGATCAGTCCACCTGGAGAAAAGGGCTGCTTTGGCAATTGGACTCTATGGCATTGAAGTCCAGCCTCTCCCCAAACCCCACCCTCCTTAGCCTCTACCCCCAAAATCTCTAGTATTTCCCAACCCAGAGCTAGCAACCCTACTGAGCTCCCTTCCCAATGGCAAATTGCCCTTCCCATCATCTTGCACACTGCCAGCATACATGCCACTCTGCACATGCACATGTGCCTATATTCTTGCTTGCCTCCTATTTGTGTGCCTGGGTTCTGACATGCTCATTAGACTCAGTCTCACACTTTGGATTTATTGCCTGGAATTGCTGCTGGATCACTTGCTTGAGTACTGGTATTGACAGGTCGTGAGGTATTTTGGTGCCAACTCTGGGTAGGAAAATTCCTGGAAATTTGGGGGTGGAGCCTGTAGAGGATGGGGCTCGGGAAAGGGAAGGGACCTCAGTAATGCCATAGAGTCCCCCCTCCAAAGTAGCCATTTTTTCCAGGAAATTGATCTCTGTAGGCTGGAGATCAGTTGTATTTCTGGGAGATCTCCAGGCCCCACCTGGAGCTTGGCAACCCTAGATTCTATGCATTTGCCCATAATATGGAGTCAGTCCCTGATTGGCAAATTACAGAGTGGAGGCAGGAAGACCAGCAAAAGCAGCTGCTAACCCTCGTGCCTGGTGTAGACATAGACATCTGGCTTGTGTGGCATGCTGCCGTCAGTTCACTGATACCTCTTAGATGTAATTTGAACTGTAAAGGAATAACAAAGACAGGCATGTATACCCATTAGTCAGACTTCACTCTAGCCATCTGGATTCAGTTTCTGAACTTTCCAGTACAGAATCTGCATCAGATGTCACCAGCCTTAAAGCTTTTTCCAAAAAGCATTAGATAAAGAAAGGGAGAAATGTAAGTGGTCAAGTAAGGCAATAGAGAAGTAAACAACAGTATGCTGGTGACCAAACATGTCTTTTTATAGTATTACTCGTCATTGGGAAGGTTTCTAAAAAAGGGAGGAAGAACATTCACCTGAACTTATTTGATATCCACTGTAGTACAAAAAACCCTTGCAAGAGATTCTACCATTTATGTTAATGAGAGTACTTCAGAGGATCGTTACTTAGTGTTTATTGCAACAAGAGGGCCTTTTTCTGTTATGCTTGTGAATGGTATATAGATTGATTGGTGCTTGTTAATCAGGAAGTAATGGTAGCCAATTTTCAATTAAACTTCAGTATGCATCTGTTTTAAAACCAACTGCCAATATACAAAAGATTTTTGCTCTTGAGCAAGCCAGCAAGGATTGTATAAACAACTATTAGAGTCGGTAACATAATTACTTGTGTACTAACAGTTTTACAGAGAATCGACAATTTCTATTCCTCATGTAATTTCACACAGCTAGGGTAGCTACCAGCTTTTAAACTAGTCCCTCTAGTTTAGGGTTGCCAACCTCCAGGTACTAGCTGGACATCTCCTGCTATTACTGTAATGCCTGCAATCATTATATGCTATTGGAAATGTATTCTTTGATTTGAAATATATTCTTTGTAATCAATAATGTATAATCTTCACTTATAAACATGCCAGACTCAGCATATAAGAGCTGGCATCTCTTATAAAGTCACACCAAGCACCTATAGATGATAGCAAGCCTCAAACCCAAAGAGGCCTCCTTTTACCCTTTAGTTAGAAGTTAATTAGAGAAGCTATAGAAGATCTTAGTGTGCTCTCATAAGCTGCCCCCCCTTCCCTCATCGGGCCAGCTAGGAAAACTCCCTTAGTTAGCCTTGGCAGATGCCAGGGTCCAAGATAAGGAAGAACTTCAGTAGCTTAGGATCAAACAGAGCACCACCTGACACTGTAGAGCACTGGTTCCCAACCAGGGGTCCGTGGACCCCCAGGAGTCTGCGAGAACTAAATTAAGGTCCACGAAACAAAGTTATAAACCCATAATACATTAATATTTTCAATTAAAAGTTCTCTATTATAAAATATATATTCAAATATTATTCTAAGTTTAATGTTCAACTAACAGTTATGATTAAAGTTTATTTTCAAATTCTCAGAATTTTTATTTTGAACCTTGTGGTCCCTGCACTGAACAAAAAAGTCCTAGTGGTCCCTGGTCAAAAAAGGTTGGGAACCACTGCTGTAGAGTCTTCTTGCTCATTAGTGGACATGAGATCATAACTTTCTCTGTAACCGCCTTCAAGTTTGGATAGGGTATTCTAATTTAGGGGTCCCGAGTATTGGGTATTTGAGTCCTACATGTGTATTATGCCTTTGTAGCCACCCATTATCGAAGTCTATATTCATGCATGTAACCCTTTGATGTGTGTGTGAATTGTCCTGCACTTAGGGCAATTTCCACCAGGCGTTTTGTGTATTGGCCAATAAAACAAACTGCTGTGAATTTTCAACCTCCTACTGTTTTATTGTGATTGAATATTAATAAGACAGGCTTATCATTACAACTGATCTCCAGCTGATAGAGATCAGTTTCCTTGGAGAAAATGGCCACTTTGGCAATTGGACTCTATGGCATTGAAGTCCCTCCCCTCTCCAAACTCCAGCCTTCTCGGGCTCCACCCCCAAAATCTCCAGGTATTTCCCAACCTGGAGCTGGCAACTCTATATTTAAAGGCCCAAACTGACACAAAGCTTGCTGAGCGGCCTTGGGCAGATCACTCCCAGCCTCATCTACCTCACAGACTTGTTGTGAAGATAGAATGGGGAAATGAGAACCACATATGCCACCCTGAGCTCTTCAGAGGAAATGTATGTGGGGGGAACAGATGGATAGTTTTGGTTTTAAATTGGATTTTGTGATGTGTCTAGTTGTTGTTTTTTAAGTACACATGTAGCTACATCAGGCCCAGGTGGGGTTTGCCATTCACCAGTTGAGATAAATCATGGGGCAATCTTGTGAAACTAGTGTTTTGACATATTTATAGTGAATGGGCATGGGAGAGAAGGAGGGAGCATTACATAATCAGGAAAGGGAGAGGTAAATGGCATAGATACTACTTGCATTGATTCTGCCACTATGATGATCCAGAATCAAGTGGAACATGGACTACTGTTCCCAGGTTGCAAGTCCATTGCAGAATGTAATCCCACATTGCTTCCCGATACTTAGCCCCAGCAGCTAGCTTTTGACAGCGTTTCTATGGGTAACTGAATAATTTCCAGGTGCACAGAACGGACTCAGTAAGGCATTTCTATATAATCTAATTTTTATTGCTCTTATAGGTATGGAATTTATTGTTGTATCAGAACCTAGCACATAGTAATCACAATTCTGCTCAAAATTCTACCATATGAACAAGAAAAATGTTTTGCTTATAAATTTAAACGCTGAGTTCATGTAATATTTAAAAACATATAAGAGCCCTGCTGGATCAAACCATCTAGTCCAGTATCCTGTTGCATACAGAGGTATGGTTGCCAGGTCCCCCCTGGATAGGGTTGCCAACTTCCAGGTACTAGCTGGAGATCTCCTGCTATTACAACTGATCTCCAGCAAATAGAGAGCAGTTCACCAGGGGAAAATGGCCGCTTTGGCCATTGGACTCTATGGCATTGAACTCCCTCCCCTCCCCAAACCCCGCCCTCCTCAGGCTCCACCCCCAAAATCTCCCACCAATGGTGAAGAGGGACCTGTCAACCCTGCCCCTGGATGCCAACAGGGGATCAGTAGGGTTGCCAACTCTTAGTTTTAAACTTCCTGGAGATTTGGGGGTGGAGCCTGGGGAGGGGGGAAGGACAGGGACCTCAGTGGGGTACAATGCCATAGATTCTACCCTTCAAAGCATACATTTTCTCTAGGGGAACTAATCTCTGTAGTCTGGAGATGAGCGGTAATTCCAGGGAATCCCCAAGTCCCATCTCAAGGCTGGCATCCATACAATGGCCTCTGGAGGGCCAAAAACAGGGCATAGAGGCTGAGGCTTACCCTGATGTTGCCTCCTGGTACTGGGATTCAGGGGTTGATTGTCTCTCAATGTGGAGGTTCTATTTAGTCATCATGGATAGTAGCCACTAATAGACCTGTGGCCGAAACTACATCCTTCTTTCCATTTCCTAAATGAGTCTTTTTTATTTCTCAAATCTTTAGAAAGCTTTTTATGGAGCCACCCTGGCTTCTTTAGGCTTCTCCCATTTTCCCTTCATAGAATCATAGAATCACAGAGTTGGAAGGGACCACCAGGGTCATCAAGTCCAACCCCCTGCACAATGCAGGAAATTCACAACTACCTACCCCCCGCCACACCCCTAGTGACCAGAAGATGGCCAAGATGCCCTCCCTCTCATCATCTGCCTAAGGCCACAGAATCAGCATTGCTGACAGATGGCCATCTAACCTCTTCTTAAAAACCTCCATGGAAGGAGAGCTTACCACCTCCTGAGGAAGCCTGTTCCACTGAGGAACCGCTCTAACAGTTAGAAAATTCTTCCTAATGTCTAGACGGAAACTCAACCTGTTGGTTCTGGTCCAGCCTTCTTGGGCAACAGAAAACAACTTAGCACCATCCTCTATACGACAGCCCCTCAAATACTTGAACATGGTTACCATATCCCCTCTCAGTCTTCTCCTCTTCAGGCTAAACATATCCAGCTCCTTCAACCTTTCCTCATATGAATTGGTCTCCAGACCCCTCACCATCTTTGTTGCCCTCCTCTGGACACGTTCCAGCTTGTCTACATCTTTCTTAAAATGTGGTGCCCAAAACTGAACACAGTACTCTAGGTGAGGTCTAACCAGAGCAGAGTAAAATGATTCTCATTGGAATCGTTGTAATTGTGCCTTCAATATTTCACTTTTAAAAAACTCCCACCCCTCTTGAACTCCTTTCTTCTTAAGTATTTCTGACTATGGAATTATACCCAGAATAACTTTCGGCTTGTTAAAATTTGCTTTCCTAAAGTCCAACCCATATGTCTAACTATGTACAGCTTTCCCCTTCCCCAAGATTGTAAATTCCAAAATACATGGTCACTACTTTAACCCCATCAACCAGTTCTTCCCTGTTAGTGAGAATCAAGTCCAAGATAGCAGATCCCCTTGTTTCCCTATCCACTTTCTGGAAAATGAAGTTGCCAGCAAGACAAGTCAGAAATTTATTTGACCTTTCATTTTTAGTAAAGTTGAAAATAAAATATTATTTTTCTCATATTTGAACTCTGTCTTGGTTTATTTGGCACCAAACGATATTATCACAATAAAGCCTTCAGAAGACATGCAACATGTGATTATGAGCTTGAAATATTGTACCAGTAAATATGCTTGTATGGAAGTCAAAAATTATGTCAAGATCACCCTAACTCATTCATTAAGGGCATCGTAACTCTTCTGGTCCGTAAAATGCATTTAGTCAAACAGCAAGCTTCATTATCCAAGGCTACATAAGAACAATTACAGCACTTCAAAAACTATGTTTCATTTGTGCATATTAATACAGAGAAGAGTAAAGATATAGGACAATGAAAATGTGTTAAATCTGCTGAAACCCATTCCCATCAGTCCTGAATTTTAGGGATACCTAGAGATCGACCCTTTTGAGCAGTGGTCATAAAATCCTTGTTAATGCCTGTACCCCTTATTCCACCAATACAAAAGCCCCATCCAAAGAGCTTCTACAATTGCACAAAGTCACATCCCTGTTGTGAGAAATGTTTTTCTATCTTTTCCTTGGAAAGTAATCCATCCATAGACATTGTAAAGAAATCATACCACAGGGGAATGAGAACATTGACTGCACATCAAGTTTTGTTGAACAGCAAACTGAACTCAACAAAGGACCTGTAGTATCTTCAGCTGAGACCTTATGTGTTACAATCGAAGCAATGTACTCAACAGTAGATACGGCATTCTGTGTTCACTGTATATGATGTAGATCTTACACCCAAATCATACGTGCATTGTCAAGCTCAAGAAGACTGCAATATTTATCAATTTATTCAGAAAACCAACACAAGTACACAAAACTGCCTTTCTGTTCTTCACATGTCAAAAACCAAACACACCTAACATTGAAACCTGGCTTTGTGTTTTTCACATATGAGCACCATCAGCAGAAGCAGGGCTGAAAAGTGCTTTAAAAGGCTCATGTGCATTTGGCTTAGCATCAAAACAAATGGCAAATGATGGATAAATCAAACAGTAGACTCCAACCACTTACTGCACTGTGTGCTAATGCACGGT
This sequence comes from Euleptes europaea, assembly GCF_029931775.1. Taxonomy (NCBI): domain Eukaryota; kingdom Metazoa; phylum Chordata; class Lepidosauria; order Squamata; family Sphaerodactylidae; genus Euleptes; species Euleptes europaea. The sequence continues at coordinate 26,616,116 of NC_079318.1, forward strand.
TCATAACCCAGTTCATATATCATCTGATTCCCTCAGCTCCACTGCACAGATGATCTCATGCGTGGAGCGGTTGCTGCATGCTGATAAATGATCACATGACCACCCGATCAATTTGATTTCCTTCCCTTTTTGAGGGAAAGTATTGTGTGAATCTTGCTTCAAGGAGAAGAAGCTTAACGATTCTGTTTAAACATTATATTTGATTGCCGACTTTTAAAAACCATCTGTTCCGCAAAATCATATTTTGCTTGGATCCTAATCTCCATTTCCATTCACATAAGGCATTTCCTCTCACAGAAGTTCAGGAGGGTGATTCTGCCCTCTCACTGTGACACCTCGCTTCAGCTTCCATAATGTTCCTGTCGGAGCACTGACACATGGGGGCACAATTTCAGGGATCACAGAAGACTGCAGCGGGAAGCAGGAAAGCTGCCATTTATGCAGTTCAGCTCTGCTTGCGTGGCATAGGACCCAAGCCATAACAACCTAGGCTTATACACACACATACAGTTGTGTTCACGAAATATTGGCTTGGATCCAGCTGAACATTTCCGCAGGCCCAAGGATTTCTGTCTGTGGAGCATGACTCTCTTGCCTCATCACTCCCGCTGCCCACCCCCACTGCCCCCTAAAATGCTGCTCCTTCCTAGGAACAGCATTTCAGAGACCATTTTGGGCAGCAGCAGAAAGAGGGGGAAATGAGAAAACTGTGCTCCATGAGCAGAAATCCTTCCATCTATGAAAATGTCAAGCTGGATCCAAGCCATAGTCAGACAGACAGACTCAAAACCAATACTTCAGTTGTCCCTAGAATTAAACACATAGGGTTGGATCCAAACTCGATTTTCTCTAAATGGAAGTGGAATGGGAATTTCCATTTTCCCCTTCCAAGTGCAGACCCTTGATTTGCCCCCATGCTGTTCTTGAGGGTCCCCTGATTTGTTCTTGAGGAACAGCATTTCCAGGAGATCAGTAGGCTGTGGCAGTATGTGGGAGGCAGGAAAGCTCCATTTTGCTGACGGAAGTGCCTTCCATTAGTGGAAATTGAGCGGAAAGATGTGACTATTGGCAATACATTACGGTATGTGTAGGGAGTCTTCAGCAGTCTCTATATGAGGTAAGTAATGTGTAGTCGGGCTCTTTTATATTCTTGGCAATATGCAGCTGGCATCTTCACACAACAGGTAGTGAGTTGCAGACTTCCCTGTCAAAAGATATGGAAATGACTATTGGGTATGATGGATTCAACAGGTGACTGGGCATATTTAGGTCTGTTGTTGGCTGTTGGCCATAACGGCCGAATGGTGCTTCCAGGTTCAAAGGCAGAATGTCTCTGATTGTCATATGCTGTTGGGTGGTTAGCAGGTGAGGGCTGATGTCTGTGGGCCCTGTTTATGGGCTTCCTTGTGGCATCTAAATCAGCCACTGTTGTAAATATAACTCTAAACTAGATCTAGCATGGCAAAACTTATTTTCTTGCATGGAAACTGTAATGCTTCAGAGTCATAAAGAGTGTTTTGCTTACATTGAAAAATCCCCAGAATAGCATTAAAGTATCTCTTTCACATAACTTCTATAGTTTTCAGTTACTCCAGGAACTGGCCCAACAAATCCACGTCTTCCTTTTGAGCAGCTGAAAATGTTAGATGGTTCTAGGTGTTATTCATATGGGTGACACCTAATCCTAAACTTCTAGATGCCATCAGCCAGCAGTTTCATGTAGATGTTGAAAAACATAGGAGGTAAGATGAAGCCTTGTAGAAACCTGCAAGCTAAAAGTCACATGGTAGAGTCAATCTCCTGGACCACCCTCTGGACTCTGACATCCAAGAAGAGCTGGGACCATCTCAGAACACTGAGATGCTTTGGTTACGGGATCCAGAAGGTATGGTGAAAAGCTACTAAGAGGTCCAGAGGAACCATGCATTGTCTAACAGAAGTTCCCAGTGAGGGCTATCCACCAAGGCTAAAACCAGATAAGAAGCCAGATTGAAACAGGTCAAGATAATCAATATCATAATAAACTAAGTTGTCATGTAACTGGTTCACGCATGCAAATGGCTATCTTGTATTTTCTGTTCAGTTATGGAAATTGTTGTAGGCTGGAACAGCCAAGCTCACTTTAAGATTTATATGTGGAGTGCTTAGGGTTGCCAGGTCCCTTTCCGCTGCCGGCGGGAGGTTTTTGGGGCGGAGCCTGAGGAGGGTGGGGTTTATGGAGGGGCGGGACTTCAATGCCATAGAGTCCAATTGCCAAAGCGGCCATTTTCTCCAGGTGAACTGATCTCTATTGGCTGGAGATCAGTTGTAATGGCAGGAGATCTCCAGCTATTACCTGGAGGTTGGCAACCTTAGGAGTGCTGTAAAAAAAAGCAGGTAGAGAAATAAGTGACTAGTTTAACCAATAATTGTGTTAACCAATCCTTTGTGTTGTGGCACAGTCCCATGATAGCCAATTAAAAGGAAATGTGAAAGGGTATTGTTAATGTTAATTCAGCTGGCATCATGGCTGCTGTTGCTGAGGCATATGCTGGACATTTCAGAATGCAGCATGTCGTGCAAGATCACTTTCTATTACTTTCTGTCTTCCAGGCCAGTACAAAACATTATAGTTCTTTCTAAAATCAATATTGTAAATAACTTTACTCAGGGCCAAGCTAGGGAAGATGAGGGGACATCTCTGATGGCTCTCCCCGGTGTTTGTTTGTTTTTATAAAAATAAAAAGTTGCTCAAGGTTCCAGTTCACATCTGGGCTGCAGTGTGGGGAGAAGGGATTTAACCTGACATTGCGTGTTTTTACTGGTGGAAACTCCCCTCCTCATTTTATTAACTGTGGGGGAAAAAGAAAAAGGGCAGGCAATGAGTGTCAGGGGTGCCTTCTGGGGCTAATAGTAGCCTGTTTTGATCAGCAGAACAATACAGGAAGAACGGCTAAACTTGCTGTCTTCCATGCACATACTGGGGCCCTACATGGATATTTCCCCTCAAGTGACATTGGGAAGGTTTGATCACAGATCTCCCAGCATCTCATCTATTTTGGCCCCCAGAGGACTTAATTATTAAAGCCTTTTCTTCTAGCACATTAAATATGCATTTAAAATGTCTTTTGATTTTCAAATAAAGCAGTCCCTTGTGTTGGTCATACTAAAGAATCATAAAATTATAGAGATGGAAGAAATCGGGAAAGGTCATGTAATTGAATGTTTCTCATTAGGTGTGGAAATGCCAAGATCACTTGGTAAGCCACAGAAGACCCAACTCCCTATTATAAATGCCTCTCCCAATTAACATTTACCTAAATTAACTCCATTATGCAGGTTAAAGTCTACACACAAGCCCTGAATGGAGCCATAATCCTGTCTATTGATTTATCTAACTGCTGATCATTAACACAGCAATATAAAAAGCCTTGTGAAGTACAGTACATGATTTATGTTTTCCTGGATGCAAAAATTTATATAAGTGCTGGTCAAAGATACTTCAGGAGCTGGTGTAGCACAGTAGCTAAAAATAAGTATTATTATTTCCTAAATTTCTGCCTTTTCTTTAGCACACTAAATTATCACCAAAAAAGAGAGTCATCTCCTGAAAAGTGTCCTCTTGTGAAACCCAGTGTATATCTGGCTGTCCTCTTTCCTAACTACAATTTAGATATACTTAATTGGTTTGATTGATATTGTATATAGCAGTGATGGCGAACCTTTTAGAGACCGAGTGCCCAAACTGCAACCCCAAACCCACTTATTTATTGCAAAGTGCCAACACGGCAATTTAACCTGAATACTGAGGTTTTAGCTTAGAAAAAACAACTTCCCTGGACTCCCTGCTGGGCAGCGGGGAGTCCAGGGAAGGGGGCAGGGCCTTTGAACTGCTCCACGCTGCCTGCAAAAACTGCATTAGAACAAAAACTGCATTAGACCTAATATAGATGGGAACCAGACATCCATAGTGGTACCTTCACATTCAGAGGCAGTCTACCAGTTGTGGGAGGGCTGTATTCTCCATTCTTGAGGAAGTCCTGGAGAGACCTAGCAGGCATTTGCTGGAATCAGGAATGTTTTCAGGGAGGGACGGAGGGAGGAAAAGGAAAGGAAGAAAGGAAGGAAGAGCTTTCTGGCCAGGGAAGGAAGGGGGCTTCTGGGCTGGTGAGTAGGGCGGCAGCCACCTCGTGCGCCAAGGAAAGGGGGTTTTGGTGGGGAAGGGGGCTTCTGGGCCAGCATGAGAGGCAGCTGCAGCCTCGCAAGCTGAGGAAAGGGGCTTCTGGCGGGGGGGGGGGGGAGAATGAGGCTTCTGGGCCGGCGCGCTGCCACCTTGCGCGCCCAGGAAAGGGGTTTTGAAGGGAGAGGGGAAAGGGGGCTGCAGGGCAGCTGCCTTGCGACCCAGGAAAAGGGTTTTTTCCCATGGAAGGCACCGAGGGAGAAAGGGAAGGGGACTGGAGGGCCGGCTCGCGAGGCGAGCCGCCTCCTGCGCCCTGCAAAGGGTTTTTTGGCCGGGGAGGAGGGGAGGGGGAGGGAGAGGGAGAAGGGGGCTGGAGGACGACAGCCGCCTCGTGCGCCCTGCAAAGGGTTTTTTGGCCGGGGAGGAGGGGAGGGGGAGGGAGAGGGAGAAGGGGGCTGGAGGACGACAGCCGCCTCGTGCGCCCTGCAAAGGGTTTCTGGCTGGGGAGGGGGAGGGAGGAGGGGGAAGGGGGAGGGAGGGGGGGAGGGGGGGAGGGAGAAGGGGGCTGGAGGACGACAGCCGCCTCGTGCGCCCTGCAAAGGGTTTTTTGGCCGGGGAGGAGGGGAGGGGGAGGGAGAGGGAGAAGGGGGCTGGAGGACGACAGCCGCCTCGTGCGCCCTGCAAAGGGTTTCTGGCTGGGGAGGGGGAGGGAGGAGGGGGAAGGGGGAGGGAGGGGGGGAGGGGGGGAGGGAGAAGGGGGCTGGAGGACGACAGCCGCCTCGTGCGCCCTGCAAAGGGTTTTTGGCTGGGGAGGGGGAGGGAGGAGGAGGAGGGGGGAGGGGAGGGAGAAGGGGGCTGGAGGGCGGCAGCCGCCTCGTGCGCCCTGCAAGAGGGTTTTTGGCTGGGGGAGGGAGAGGGAGGCTGGAAGATGGAGGCCACCTCGTGTGCCCTGCAAAGGGGTTTTTGGCCAGGGAGGGGGGGAGGGAAAGGGAGAAGGGGGCTGGAGGGGGACAGCTGCCTCGTGCGCCCGCAAACGGTTTTTTGGCTGGGGGAGGGAGAGGGAGAAGGGGGCTGGAGGGCGGCAGCCGCCTCTGCGCTCTGCAAAGGGGTTTTCGGCCGGGGAGGGGGGGAGAGGGGAAAGGCTGGGTGGCGGAGAGTCCAGGGAAGGGGGCGGGGCCTTTGAACTGCTCCGTGCTGCCTGCAGGCAGCGCAGAGCAGTTCAAAGCTGGCGGCTGGGAGGGCAGGGGCCCCGCCGCCCAGCTGAGCCGTGCGTGCCAGCAGAGAGGGCGACGCGTGCCGGAAATGGCACGCGTGCCATAGGTTCGCCATCACGGGTATATAGTATTTTCTTTTTGTATTTTTCCTGTTATCCACTTTGGATGACAGGCAACATGTAAGTAGAATAAATGCCTGTATACTCAGGTGTACAGCTTATCCCCAGATAGGGTTGCCAAGTCCCTCTTTGCCACCGGCGGGAGGTTTTTGGGGCAGAGCCTGAGGAGGGCGGGGTTTGGGGAGGGGAGGGACTGTAAAGCTTGTGTTCAGGACTTCAATGCCATACAGTCCAATTGCCAAAGTGGCCATTTTCTCCAGGTGAACTGATCTTTATCAGCTGGAGATCAGTTGTAATAGTAGGAGATCTCCAGCTACTAGAGGTTAGCAACCGTATCCCCCGATGGTGATTTCCACCCAGGGACAAGTGCAGTGGTTTCCCCACTGCTAGAGAAGCTGCTGATAAAGCACAGCAACAACAGCGCTACCACATGGTAGGTTTCCTACAGTTTCCCTGTCCCAGTCCTCCCAGCAGTGACCATCCCTCCCCAGGGCTTTTGTGGTATTAAAAAAAACCCAACACTAGAATATTGCGTGGATGTGCCTTTCTGCTTATGTCTCTGCAACCAAAGGAGCTAGAGACTTATTTGTTTTAAACGTAGGGGTCCCAGCTCCAAGTTTGGAAATACATGGAGATAGTGGGGGTAGAGCCTGAGGAGGGTGGGGTTTGGGGAGGAAAGGGGCTTCAGGGGGGTATAATGCTATAGAGTCCAATTGCCAAAGCAGCCATCTTCTCCAGGGGAATTGACCTCTGTTGCCTGGAGATCAGTTGTAATAGTGGGAGATCAGCAACCCCCTGGAGGTTGGCATTTAAACATGAAAGGGGGGAATTCAGAAAACCTGGTACACGTATTGGTATAATGTTATATCTCTATAACAATATTCCAGTGCCGAGTTAAAAAGTAAATTAAAAGTCCCTGGAGGTAGGGGGAGGAAATGGCCACAGTGGTGGAAGGTTAAAGAAAATGGCTGCCTTGTGGGCAGGAAGATCTGAATTTTCCAACCCACACAGTAGCCATGCAGGTAGGGTTGCCAGGTCCCTCTTGGCAACCGGTGGGAGGTTTTAGGGGTGGAGCCTGAGGAGGGCGGTGTTTGGGGAGGGGAGGGACTTCAATGCCATAGAGTCCAATGGCCCAAGCGGCCATTTTCTCCAGGCGAACTGAGATCTCCTGCTACTACCTGGCAGTTGGCAACCCGACATGTAGGTCAGCCTTTACTGCAATATTTCCCAACACTTTGGAGCAAACCAGGGCAGCTTCCACACCAGGCTGATGTTCTGCGGTAGTCTGATTGCTGATGCGATTCTGTGTGCAGTCACCTTTGCGAGGGTGATTCTAGACAGCCTAGAGCACTGGTTCCCAACCAGGGGTCCATGGACCCTCAGGGGTCCACGAGAACTAAATTAAGGTCCGCGAAACAAAGTTATAAACCCATAATAAATTAATATTTTCAATTAAAAGTTCTCTATTATAAAAATATATATTCAAATATTATTCTAAGTTTAATGTTTCACTAACAGTTATGATTAAAGTTTATTTTCAAATTCTCGGAATTTTTATTTTGAACCTTGGGATCCTTGCACCGGAGAAAAAAGTCCTAGTGGTCCCTGGTCAAAAAAAGGTTGGGAACCACTGGCCTAGAGGAATCCATTTTCTGTCTGTTTTTAGAGGTGGCCCTTTCACACCTGATGTACATTGAAGCCTGCTGTGTGATCACATGACCCGTAGAATTCTCCATCCACTTTAATTTTTTTTTTATTTGGAGGAACATGGGTAATCCAGCGCTGTATAGAAAGAATGCAATACCTTTAAAAAAAACTTTTAAAAAACCTTCATGTATTTGCAGACAGCTTCAACGTTCTCCTCCCCCCTCCTGAGCTGAGCTGTGATTCTATTCTGGTTTTTTTAAGGGAATGAGTAACACCGGATAGAAATAACACAATATCAGCTAGCTAGTTATTCCTATCCTATTCCGGATAGGAATAACACAATATCAGCTAGCTAGCTAGCTAGCTTGCTAGATACCTTCCCTTCTTCTCTCCTGGTGCCCCATTGGTTGTCAAGGACTGGCCCCTGGCAGTCATCAACAAATTAAAAGAGTAATTGTTGAACAATTGCCAGGTTTGAGAAAGATCTGAGAAAAATCTAAGAATGTCCAGGAGGTTCACAAATGTGCCATGATGCTGTGGGGAAGCAGGTGGGGAAAAATGCTTCCAGAAAGCATTGAACCTGGGGCAGATACTTTGTGCAGAAATCCAGTGCTGATTACTTTTACTTAATTTGTAGGATTATAGTTTATGATCATTCCAGAGTTTATAGATTCTTGTGCAAGAGAACGGCTCTGCCATTAATGGAGTGGAACTCTGGATCCATAGAACATGTTGCTCCACAGAAAAATGCCAGAAATAGCAGTTGTGGGACACCTTTTTATTTAGACTAGTAAAAACATTGCAAAATAGTGGGGAAGCCCTGCAACATATCCCCTCCCCCCCGCATTTTTGGTTTTTTCCTGAAGATCCTGTCTGAGGAAGAGCAACTTCTGGAGGAACTGAAAGTTGGCACATTGTTTTGTGATATTTCGGCGGGTCTAAAGACAATATCTTGTGTATTATTTTTTTTAGTCTTTAAAGTGCAAGTCTTTCCATTCATTAAACTTTTATGTTCCAAATGTGTATAAATACACTTTCATTACCTACTCAGAAGGGCACTGAACACATAACGCAATGTAATCATCTCAGAACAAGTAGAACCAAATGAATTAGTAAAGGGCACCAATGAGGAAAGCACTGAAACGTTGCAAACCATCCAGAGGACCTGCTATATTAAACGGTAGCAAAAGTAAATTATGTAGCTACATCACATTAGAAGATATTTTATTGAATCTTGCATCTCCTGGAGATTTTGCAGGATCCTGTCACTGCTAAATGGCAACGTTTAATCTGGCTGCATTTGAACAGAGGTTATATCAGGTTCACACTGTTTTACATTGTCTGATCATACATTCAGGCATTCATATTCGTTTGGAAGGATTACAAAATGCACACAGTGTACAGGGCAAATATTGTACTTTGGAACATACATATTCATGCTGTTTTTAAAAGACAAAACCTATCCTTGGCAAACTAGGCCTTGTGAACTGCATCATAGCCAAAGCATCACTGGGATTCTGGGGCTTCCAGAAGTAGCCTTTTATCTCTATCACCCATATTTGTTTATATTACTACAATTCATAATATAATATATTACAGGCAGTTCCCAACATATTATCTCTCTGTGATGTGGCAACAGTGAAATCCTAGCAAGACTAAAAACTGATTGCGAGAGAAAGACAAGTCTATCTACATTGATGAGTGAGGGAGAGATCAAGAAGCAAATGGGATACCCTGCCCCCCCTCTCAAAGTGGGGACAGAAAAGGCAGCCTGGCTAACAAATTGGCCAGGTTTCATATTGCAGAACCAACAGTGGCGCAATCCAGAAGTCTGAAAGTTTGGTAATAAATCAGACCAGGGTGGGTCAGCTCTGTGGGCATGGCAGAACATACCCTGTGTGTAAAGTGCCGTAAAGTCACTGCTGATTTATGGCAATCCAGTTGAGTTTTCAAGGCAAGAGACTAACAGACCGTGGCTTGCCATTGCCTTCCTCTGTATAATCCTTGGTGGTCTCCCATCCAAGAACTAGCCAGGACTGACCAGCACATACCCTCTGATAAGGAATTCTGGGAAGACTTCAATCAGCAGTTTGGACCCAGGCACAAGACTGTGTGGGTCAAAAGCCCATGTAGCTGTGGGGAAGGGGAAAAAAGTAGAAAAAAGAAAGAGCCCTTCCACAATTTGCCTCTGATGGGGATTTTCCTTTGATGTTCATGGAAATGTGGATGGAGGTGGTTTGCCGAGCGGCAGAAATGGCTGCAGAGTGCAGACATGGAATTATTTTTTAAAGGGAGGGAGCATTATTTGTGCCTGTATCTGCCCCGTGGCGCAGAGTGGTAAGCTGCAGTACTGCAGTCCAAGCTCTGCTCACGACCTGAGTCTGATCCCGACAGAAGTCGGTTTCAGGTAGCCGGCTCAAGGTTGTCTCAGCCTTCCATCTTTCCGAGGTCGGTCAAATGAGTACCCAGCTTGATGGGGGTAAAGAGAAGATGACTGGGGAAGGCACTGGCAACCCACCCCGAAAACAAAGTCTGCCTAGTAAACGTCGGGATGTGACGTCACCCCATGGGTCAGGAATGACCCGGTGCTTGCACAGGGGACTACCTTTACCTTTTATTTGGAACTGAGTGTTCTGATACCTTCTCTACAAAAGGGGTGGGTGGGTATGTTTTATTTTATGAGTTTATGCAGTGATAACTACGAACAGCTATGGCTTTGCCTAAAGTGACACTGGGCAGGAGCCAAGGATTTGACATGAATGAATCCTAATGGCTGAGGATATTTCCTGAATGGCCAGTTCACCTTCAGGGTTGGAGTATGAGGCAAGTGCCTTGTAGACTGTGTGAGAGAAACAACAATTTTTATGGTTGGACCGGGGAGAGTGAGAAAGAGAGTGAGCTGAAGGTGAAATATCTTCAGGGCAATGTTTTCTTTCTGCAGTGGGGTGGAGAATCTGCTGCTTGCGAGTCTTCACTATACTTTGCTTGTGTTTTTGTAAATTAAGCAAATATTACCAAAACACCGTGGAACTTCTTACCATTTAGAGCAGTTGGAGTACATAACAATGTTGCTTTTGAACGGGCCATTGATATCCAAGCCGACTCCCATGACCTGAACAGGGAGAATCACATGTTGTGGTGATCATCTGAAACTCATCCTGTCATATGCTTTTGTGTCTCATGAATGTGTGCTTGTGTACATGGTCACTTTAATTTCCTGAAACATCATGATTTTGCATTATGTTTTTACCTTTAAAGGTAGATCTACAAGCAACTTAACAAAATCTGAGAACCAAACTGAAGAAGAAGAAGAGGAGGTTTTATATGCCAACTTTCTTTACCTTTTAAGAAGAATCAAACCAGCTTACAATCTCCTTCCTGTCCTCTCCCCACAACAGACACCTTGTGGGGTAGGTGGGACTGAGAGAGTTTGGAGAGAACTGTGACTAGCCCTAGGTCTCCCAGCAGGCTTCATGCAGAGGAGTGGGGAAGTGGGGAATCAAATCCAGTTCTACAGATGCTCTTAACCACTACACCACACTGAGGAGGACAGGCTCTTTATCTGAACCCTGGAGTACACTCAGCGATGCATAAAGTAGGGGGGGTTATCTTCTAAAGGGATGTGTAGCCAAAAGAAGCTGAGTGTCACCCTCCCTGAGCCCCCCCCCTCCCTCCAAGTGCTCTTCTCCAATCTGAGCTCACTTGGTATCAAAGCTCAGCTGAGGTAAAATGTGCCCGGGGTGACAGATTGTGGGGAGATCCAGTACTCTTCTGTTGTATGCATCCCTGCAGTCGCATATGCATATACATGGAGTCTGAATCACCCTCAGTGCAGTTAAGCCAGTAACTGTGAGCTTAATCATGCCATCTGTTTGCTTGTCAACTGTCTGTTTTCCTCCCAGGGAACGTTCTCTAATGGCCTTATCCAAAGACCACTGAAGTCAATAGAGAGACTCCAACTCCATTTGCTACACTGGAAATGGACATTTCAAATACTGTCTGTAATAAAAAGAGAGCCCAGTAAATTTATGCCCAGTGTTAACAGAATTTAAGTTTAGATTGTTTTCTCAAAAACTGGAAATTCATGTCAGGATTAATGCGGAATTTTATGATGAGCTTGTGTTATGATCTTCGTGGTGCTTGACCGTACGAACACATATGTAGAGTTCTTCCACAAACCTACTGAGCTCCTATTACCTATCCTAATTAGCTTCTCTAAGGAATTGCTCATCAATAGTTAAAAGGCTTGCGCTCATAGAAACAACTGCTGCCAGGAATTCACTTTTGAAGTCAAACTGAGTTGGATGAACTATGTAATGCATCAGTAGGTTTGCCAACCTCCAGGTACTAGCTGGAGATCTCCTGCTATTACAACTGATCTCTAGCCGATAGAGATCAGTTCACCTGGAAAAAAATGGCCACTTTGGCAATAGGACTCTATGGCACTGAAGTCCCTCTCCTTCCCCAAACCCCGCCCTCCTCAAGCTCCTCCCCAAAAACCTCCAGCTGGTGGCGAAGAGGGACCTGGCAACCCTATGCATCAGACTCATGGGAATAACAAAGCCTTTGCAACTGTGCAAGAATCAACTCGCAGACTACTATGTAGCATTAAGAAAGTAACAAGGCTGAAGAAGCCATTATTGGTGAAAGTGTCTGTTACCTGGAAGAAGTTTCCATTTGACATTAAGTGCCAGCTTGGTCCTCGTTTGAATCTCCCACAGCACACGGCCAGTGGATTAAAGAGTCTGATTCCTGACACGGACCCTATAAAAAATCTACAGGAATCTTTTCCACTTTCTGGATCAGCTCTTACAAAGACTGATATCATAACAGGAAAGTCTTAAAGACCCAGAGGGAAACATTAGACATAAATTTTTTGTATATAATGTTATCTGACTTTGTTCTTTGATAATTGTTGTACTATGTTCTCTTGTTTGACTATCGCTCACTTGTAGATATTGCTTGCACTACTTTTTGTATTGACTGTCTTCTTTTGAATATATGTGTAGAACTGAGCCTACTGTTGATTATTTTTGCATAGCCAATTAGCATCGCATTTCTAGCAGCCCACTTCTTTGGGAGCCTAAGAAAAAAGACTAAAAATAAAACAAAAAACCTATTTTGAAATCTTTGGATTCCATTATAAGAACCTCCTTGAAGGTTTACATACTGTGGGCTTTGTCCCCTTCTGCTGAGGCTGATGAAGCCAAGCATATGGTGAAAGCGCTATAATAACCGGGATAGCGTTTCCTCTGTTACCTTTCACTTGCCCAAAATGAGAAGCAGCCTTGATTCCTGCAGACATTGATATATCAAGCTATTAGCATTGGACTGTTCTACATTGAACTCTTTCAGTCCCGCTGGAGATAGCCATTGTGCATTTTTGATTATTGCTGTCATTTTGAGAACAGCTTTTGTATATATATTTGTATTCTTTAGATAGATTCCCGTTGTTGTTGTTAGCACTGTTGTGTATCGTGTTTGCACTGTCTGTATAATTTGTAAATTTTGAATACATGTAGTTTGATACAGTTAGCCTGCACTGTTTCTTTATTGCCAACCTCCAGGTAATAGCTGGAGATTTCCAGCCGATTGAGATCAGTTCACCTGGAGAAAATGGCCACTTTGGCAATTGTACTCTATGGCATTGAAGTCCCTCCCCAAACCCCGTCCTCCTCAGGCTCCACCCCCAAAACCTCCCGCCCGTGGCAAAGAGGGACCTGGCAACCCTAAGTTGTAATTAGGGTTGCCAGGTCTCTCCTGGTAATCAGCAGAGCTTCGTGGGCGCAGGGCTGGGGAAAGTGATCCCTGTGCCGGGCACAATGACATCGTGCCAGGACACTCAGCACTCTCCTCCAAAATCTCTATGGTGGGGTGCTTTCACACATGCTGAATAATGCACTTTCAATCCACTTTAACAATCATTTGCAAGTGGGTTTTGTCATTTCACACAGTAAAATCCAGCTGCAAAGAATCACACTTATTGGCCTCTTTCCATCAATGCCCAGCTCTTTAACCTGTGCAAGCATGGGGCTAACCAATAAAGGAATTTTATAAAGGAATTATCCTAATTGCTTCACATTCCCTGTGGTAAATTCCAGGAGACAGAGTTACTTGCCTCACAACTCTGTCCATATGATTTGGCATGACTCCAAACAGAATGGGGTTGTACCTTGATGAATGCTATCAGATTTTCTTGAAGTCATATACGCATGAAGCACATAACAATTACAGATTACAGTTGAGCAATTTAAAAGGGAAGTATTTCCTGGTAGTCTTGCACCCATCTCCAGAATGGCCTCCAGATATTATTTTACTTATTTATTGCCTCTTTATACCGCTTCTTTTCAGCTACGATTTCAAAGCCGTTTGCAACAGTGTACAATTATATTGATTAAAATAAATTCATTTATTTGAATTAATAAATTGATTAAAATAAATACAAAAGTAATATAATAAATATCCAATAATATAGAATCATATAACACAATACAAATGCATAAAACCAGTCAAATCCCCACCCTAAAACCATAGGAATCCCCGCAAATACTGTCTGTTATGTATGGTTACTGTCTGTAATGTATGAGCTGGATGTACGAATACATTCATATCAATATGTCTGTGAGCATGCAGGGGCAGTGAGAGAGAATGCACAAGATAATGTACATTGCAAACCATCCTCCTGGCTTTCCTTTGGGCAACACAGCCTCTGAATGACGCACACGGAGGCCCCGTTCTCTCAGCAGAGCAAGACAGAATAACAGATGGGCTGGCACGCTACCCTTTAAAAAAAATTGATGCCCTATTTAGCTGAGTTTCATCATCTGTACAATTTTATCCCCCCTTTTTAAAACACTTCATTGATTTTTACATGGCAAACAAAATAATAACTTGAGAAGGACACTAAAATGGTTCCAGGAATACAAACAGAATGACTGGCAACAGAGAAAAGGGAGAAACAGAACAACAGCCAAGACAGCTTTTGTTTTGTCCAGACACAATTCATCCTTTACATCTTTGTGTTTCTGGCACAGATGATTAAACATGTCATTAATTGTTGGGAGGGAATTTTCTTTTTTGGACCAGGAGTCTAAGGACCAAACTAGATTACACAGGAGATGCATCTAATGGAGTTTTTAAATGAAAAACAGCTGGAGTGTAGTGTGGTTGGGAGTGGAAGAATGGTAGTGGGGTGGACTACTTAAAGCTTTCGCCCTCAGACTGAACTCTTCACAAAAGATCTTTCAACTGTGAGGAAGCTCCGTGTTTGGAGCTTAAATAACCTGAGGGTGTGGAATTTATGGTGTGCAATCTTTGAGTTCAGCTCTTCCCTCCATCCCAGAGATAGCTTCAGAGGCTAAAGGGAAGAGGAAGCAAGTTCTCTTGGCCTTGATTTCATCATGGAAAGCTGAGCACCTCAAACTCAGAGTATGAGGGCGCTTTGCCACTGGTGTCCTCTGAGTTCAAGGTAAGTTCTGCTGTGCTTTCACACATATCTAGGTATCTAATAATGCACTTTCAATTAGGGTTGCCAGGTGCCCACTGGTGGCGGGCAAACCCCCGGTAATGTGCCCCTCTGCCCGCCGACCAGCTGAGGGCTGGTGGGCAATCGTGCACACTCGTGCACTTCTGGTACAACCAGAAGTGCTGCCTCGCGAGGAGCTTTAGACCACTCAAACTCTTTGAGTGGTCTAAAGCTCCTCGCGAGGTGGCACTTCTGGTTGTACCGGAAGTGCATGAATGTGCACGATTGCCCACCGGCCCTCAGCCGCAGCGACCCCTTACCACTCAAACTCTGCGGGCCTTTACTCTTAGTTTGAGTGGTCTAAGGCTCCTTGTGAGGCGGCACTTCGACACGCGTGCACACTCACACACAAGATCTGCAAAGATACCTCCCACCAACAGTGAGTGGGGACCCGGAAACCCTACTTTCAATCCACTTTGCAGCTGGATTTTACTGTGTGAAATGGTAAAATCCACTTGCAAACGATCGTTAAAGTAGATTGAAAATGGACCGAAAGTGTATTATTCAGCATGTGTGAAAGTGCCCATACAGACTCAGGACTGGGAGAGGGGTGCTGTCTCATATCTTTCCACCCTGCCACTATTTCAGGAGTTGTATAACCACCACTGCTTCATTACCAATGCTGCCCTGAGCCTGGCCTTGGCCAGGGAGTGAGGGCAGGATAAAAACCAAATAAACAGACAAACAAATAAATCTCATCACTTTTCACTGGATACTTTCTGGTTGGAACTGAGGAGTGGATAAACAGTGGCTCTCCCCAGAGCTATTTCTAAGATGCTGGCTGAGTCCAGTGAGATCTGTCACAGCTAGGGTTGCCAGATGCCCGCTGGTGGCGGGCAAACTCACGGTAATGTGCCCCTCCGCCTGCCGACCAGCTGAGGGCCGGCGGGCAATTGTGCACTCTAAGTTTGAGTGGTCTAAGGCTCCTTGCGAGGCGGCACGTGCACGCACACGCGCACACACAAGATCTGAACAGAAACTTCCCGCCGAAGGTGAGTGGGGACCTGGTAACCCTAGTCACAGCACTCTTCATAAACTGGGCACTTTGCAGAACAAGCACATGAACACATGCTGCTGCTTTATCATACCATTAGTCTATCAAATTCAGTATTGTCTACTCTGACTGTCAGGGTCTTCCCAGGATCTCAGGAAAAGGGCTTTCCCATCACCTACTATATGACCTTTCTTTTTAATGGAAATTAAACCTGAGATCTTCTGCATGCAAAGCAGATGCTTCACTTATTGGATCAGGAAGTGAGAGTAAATTGGATGGCCTCCAAATATACATCTGAGTGAACGTGGTATCTATCTGCCCTGCATCTATTGGAAGGTATATCCAGGCGCACATTCTATCCATGTCTTAGATGCATGTTCAAATTTGCATTAAAATATACGTCACACTGTGGAGATCTGATGTTGGCCAGATCTGTGCTAGATGAGCACCTGGATGTGCTTCAGATCTGATGTTGGCCAGATCTGTGCTAGATGAGCACCTGGATGTGCTTCTAATTTACATACGGCCAGTGATCCGTCAGGTGAAGTACTAATTTATATAAGGCTAGTGATCCGGCATGTGAAGTATCTGTGGACGTCTGCTTCTGCATGCAGATCTCCTTAATTAGATCATGGGGGAGAGGAAGTATTGGTAAGAGTGGAGACAGAGCGTAAAAGGAGGGGGGGATCCTCCTCATTGTCCCGCTCCACTCTGCAAAATATTTTCCCAGGTACAAGTAATTTTAAAATTTGGCGGCAAGAGATTCTTTTTTCCACTTAGACCGTTGAACAATAACCGGTAAAAAGGAAGAGGAAGAAGGCAGAAATGAATGAACAGTTTTCCATCAAGGGCCTGTACTGATAGTAGTGCTATTTGTCTTATTCATAAATGGCTGAAGGCTTTAGAGGTGAACAAATATGGATGCAACGTTTGCAAGTGACATTATTGTAAAACCATGCCAAGACACTATGAGCCATATATATGATACATTTTGTATAAAGATATGGATTCCGTACTTTTCTCCCACATATAATAGCCACTGTATTCCTAGCAACCATTGCCACTGGCTTGGAAGTTTTCCACATCATTTGGGGCCACCTACATGATAGGCAGATTTCAAACCATGTGGCCCCCTTCATGGAACCTCATATGCACATAATACATGAACAACACCTTTGTATTTGGAGAAGAACTTGTGTCCCACATCTAGTGACTTTCATTTAATCAGTGTCAGTCAATAGAACCAGTCACAATGCGCGGATGCACATTTATTGAGAAGCCTAAACCTCTAAACAGAAAAGTAAAAAGAGTTTCGTTTGAACTGCAATAAGGAAAAGGGCCATTGGAGAAGGACTGTGAGAAGAAAGACTCTTATGAGATTACTGTGGGGCCGAAGGGAGGAAGGAGGTGGCCTATGAAGTGGAAAATATTGTTCCTGCAAGTGTGGAATTGTAGGATGAAAGAATGGGTAGAACCACAGAGCCCTCTAATGGTGGAAGGAGTGAACATTGTTAAAATATTTGGAAATTGAAGGAGTTAATGGGAAAACTAGCATGCCTGTAAGGAAGTTTCTGTAGACTAGAGGTGACAGTATTAGTGAAGAAAGTTCATTAGAAGAGAATAAAATGAGATGGAAACTGACAAGGGTGCATCTAAACAAGACATAAAGATGTTCCAAGAATTGTTTTTTTAAATGAACACCAGCAAAGTATAGAAGACTGTCTGTCTTTCTAACAAAGTATTTACTAGTAGAAAAGAGCAAGAGGCCAGCATAGGGTTGCCAGCTCCGGGTTGGGAAATACCTGGAGATTTTGGGGGTGGAGCCTGAGGAGGGCAGGGTTTGGGGAGGAGAGAGACTTCAATGGTGTATAATACCATAGAGTACATCTTCCAAAGTGGACATTTTCTCCAGGTGAACTGATTCTCTGTAGCCTGGAGATCAGCTGTAATAGCAGGAGGTCTCCAACCACCACCTGGAGATTGGCAACCCTAGTCCAGCAGCACCTTAAAGGCTAACAAAATGGCAGGGTATGGGCTTTCGTGAGTCACAGCTCACTTCTACAGATACCTGAATAAGAAGCATCTGAAGAAGTGAGCTGTGACTTACAAAAGCTCATACCCTGCCAGAAATTTTGTTAGTCTTTAAGGTGCTACTGGAGTCTTGCTCTTTTCTAGAGTTGCCAACCTCCAGGTGGTGGCTGGAGATCTCCTGTTATTACAACTGATCTCCAGCCGAGAGATCAGTTCACCTGAAGAAAATGGCCTCTTTGGCAATTGGACTCTATGGCACTGAAGTCCCTCCCCTCTCCAAACCACACCCTCCTCAGGCTCTGCCCCAAAAACCTCCTACCAGTGGCAAAGAGGGACCTGGCAACCCTTCCAACCAACCACTATGCCTTGACCCTGTAATTGCTTGCAGATTTGTAGTCCCAGAATTCCTCTTCCTTCTCCTGCCTGCATTCACTACTGATGCAGGTAAGCTGCCTTAAGTCCCTGGAGAGAGGTGGGATGTACATAAAAATACATGAGATTGGTGACTTGGGAAGGGAGGACTTCTCTGGCTAGACAAGATCTCAGGACTGTTTGTAATGCTTGTGTTTGTGTGGAAGGCAAGCGCTACAAGGTACTAGGATTCCCATTCTGGCCACCTTCGAGAGTTTCCTAGTTTATTTAAAGAGAGACAGCAGCTCTTTGGATGCCCATCAGAATTGTGTACAGAGCTGCTCTGCCTTTGCTAAAACTCACTTGTGCAGGATTTTTGTCTGTGCCCTGGCAAGAGATGTATGTTGAAGTCTAGATTTTGGAAGATCAAGCATATAGTCTGTAAGGCATCCCAGCTTAATCTTTGTTATG
This sequence comes from Euleptes europaea, assembly GCF_029931775.1. NCBI lineage: Eukaryota > Metazoa > Chordata > Lepidosauria > Squamata > Sphaerodactylidae > Euleptes > Euleptes europaea. The sequence goes on from NC_079318.1 coordinate 26,634,627, forward strand.
ATAAGGGAAAGGGATATACTGGAAGTAATCAAACCGGCCTGCTGGTGGCTGTCTTTGCTCATTTTTAGGGAACCAAACTGCCAACATGAGGAAGGAGTGGGATTGTCGGTGTTGTGTATGTAAATAGTTAGGTGGGTAAGCAGGGGAAGACCTAGGAGCTTGAGTCCCAGACGAAGGCTCCTAAACCCTGCTCGCGCTATTGGCCCAAGCCAGCGCACTCCATTGGCCCTAAGCTGGGTCGCACCATTGGCAATCCGGGGGTTGTTCCCCCCTATCACGGATCGGGGGGGAGTGGCCGCAAGTGGCCAGGGGAGAATATAAGCAGGGCTGTTGTACACAGTTCTCAGTTCCATTCTGTACCACAATAAACGCGTTGTGTTGGAACTCTGTCTCGACCTCGTGTGTCCTCCCCCCGCGGACTTAACAGTCTGTACAAACTCACATGGGTAGCATCTGAACTGAAAAATAGAATGAGACATTGGTGCAGTATACTTCATTGTATTGCCTTTTACTGATTAAGTCCTTGATTAAGTTATAGTAGTGTTGGCTGCAGTCCAACTCTAGCAGTTCAACCAAGCAGATGATTTCCTCAGAGAGGATTTCTTCTGGTTTGTAAATACAGAAAAGGCTTATTTGTCAAGCAGGATAAAAGGATACCAGGACACACTGTACACCAACCTCCAGGTAGTAGCAGGAGATCTCCTGCTATTACAACTGATCTCCAGCCGACAGAGCTGAGTTCACCTGGAGAAAATGGCCACTTTGGCAATTGGACTCTATGGCATTGAAGTCTCTCCCCAAACCCAGCCTTCTTTAAGCTCCACCCCAAAAACCTCCCGCTGGTGGCGAAGAGGGACCTGGCACCCCTATCCCCATTGTGGAGAATGGTGTGGTATAAAAGAAGTAAATAAATAACAAATATAGCTGAAGATGGGGTAGAGAAAAGGTAGGTTGGTTGGTCGGTGGGAAGAAAGAAGGAAAAGGGGAGAGACCATGGGGTTGGCCAGGGGAAATAGTGGGGAAGAGGAAAATGTGATGCCCCCTGAAGTCCCTGTGGGTCTCCTGCTTGTCAATATATTTCATTCTCAATGTGGCCCCATCTGTGGATACTTAAATCTGTTAATTGGGACTATGAATAGACCAGCCAGATCTTTCTACAAATCTAAGAAAAGTCCCAAGTTTGAAGAAAAATCTGAAATATAAAAAGCAGTTCCTGTACCTTTAAGAAATGGATGCCCTGAATGGCCATGGTGGGGTTTGCTAGGAAACCACAATATTGCCACTCAGTTTCAGTCAGTAAAAGGCAGGGGGGAAGGGGAAGGGCCTTTTCCAAGTCTGTTTTGATCTTGCAGGCCACCTCTGCTCCCCACCCTCCTGCCCTGGAGGGAAGACTCATTGGGGCCAGGCCTGGCAGCAACCACTAGGTGCCTAACTACCCACACGACTCACACAACTCATCCGCCAGTGGCAACCACCTGGCAACTCACTACTAGTCAGAATGGATAAGGATGGATTGGAGAGTGGGGCCACGTTGACCCTTTGCATAGCATTCGAAGGACTGTTAGAGCAGCATTTGATCCCTCGTACCAGTCCAACATTGTACCGATTATGTACTCTGGAAGTTTTTAAGGTGTGTGTGTGTGTGGGGGGGGGGGGGTGATAGGGACAATTGTCCCAGCCTTACATGTGAAGGAAGACACATCGGCACTGACAAACAGTCCTGTTTTAAGGTTTGAAATGAGAAATCCTTCCTTTTCTAAAGCAATAAAACTGCTAAATAAAAATATACGCTTGGAATAATTTTAGTATTTTAGATATGCACGGTGCTTCATTTAATGAGGTACTTAGCTCAGACCTAGGCAGAGTTGAGACCCTCCTATTCCATTGGAGTCAGCGGGTTTAGAAGAATGCAACTCTGTTTAGTGCAAACTCATAGTCTTCAATGGATGAATGGGCTTTTATGAGTTTCCCACTTGGGGACGAGCTCGCCTGGTTCCCCCTGCCTCGAGCAGCCTCACCCCGCAAGCAGCTCAGGGCTCCCACAAGCCGCTGCTCAGTCCCCACTTACCGGAGCAGCCGTCGCACAGCCCAGACGTCCCTCAAAGGGCCGGGTATGATGAGCCCCAGGAAGCGCGGCGAGATGCGAGGCTGTCAAGGAGCCAGCGGGCCGAAGAACAACCGGCGGCCACCGGCCAGGCACCCTGGACCCAGCAGGAACAGCGAGCCCCATCACGGTGAGAAGGCCGACACTACACAGCAAAAGGCCCCGACACATGGGCTCGGCAGGCCGCAGGAGACAACCAGGGGAGCGGCATCCAGACGGCCAGTGGCCAAGCTCCTACCCCGTTGCTAGGAAAGTGATAGGACCCAGGATGGGCCAGACAGAGACCGGATGAGCCAGCAGACCCAGGCTCTCCCAAACCCTTAAGGCTGGCCAAGAGGCCTCCTTATATAGCCTTCAAGGGAGGAGCCTGGGAGGAGCCTGGGAGGGGAAGGGCGGGGCCTCTGAAGAACCTTGGCTATAAAGCCAGAGAGAAGGCTGGGGAGGAAGCCACAGAGTGTCAGAGGCTCTGAGCGAGGGATAGGACGGGTCTGACTCTCCCTCGGACTGGTCTGAAGCCAAGGAGGCTCCTCTGGTGTAAATGAGGCAGGTCCTGGAGGGCACTCCAACTCCCCCTTCCAGGCCAGCGCTTCACCCCCACCCCCCTGTAGTTGATACAGTACAGAGGCAACAGAGCTCTATGTGGCAGGTTTCCCCAGTTGTCTTCTCCAGTCCCTGGGCAGCAGCAGCCTTTTTTGCCACTGTTTTTGTTCAAATCAGCAATTGAATATGATTACGATGATGATTATAACTACTCTGTATTAGAGTCATTGAATTCCCAGCTTTTTGTTTTTTTTTTAAGAGTAAGTCTCTTGCTCTTTCATTGTGGAGATGTGCCTTTCCTGATAAACAGATTATGTTATACTGTTATTCAATTGCTGATTTTAAAAAATGGTGGGATATGGGCCAACATGTGGGCAGGACTGGAAAAGGCAGACTTTCCCAGCTGTAAGTCAGCCATCCAGGCTTTGCTGCAAAATTTCCCAAAACTTCATAATAAGGCAGGTTTGAGACAGACTTGATAACGCATATCATTAAATTCTATCTGCCACAGATAGATGTTTTTGTGAAAAGTTTATGGCCTGGATCCTAAAAAATAATGTATGTATGCTCTGGATAGTCTATGCTCAGGCTTCCTGTTGCACTAGCAAGTAGGAAACCATTGATCTTGCACAAAAAAGAAGTGATAGTCAACAGGAAATGCACTCCACAGCAGAGATGATACAGCACACACAGAACTTGTTCATAGGATCCAAACCTATAAGCCTGTTTTTTCCCAACTAAGAAAAACCTCCCTGCCGAAGGAAGAGAGGCGGACCTTGAATTAACAATTAGTCCCTGGGCCTCTCAGTCTTACAAAGGGCTTGGATGCGATCTTCATTGTGCAGGGAATAAAGATGTTTGAATTTCAGAACTGGTGCTAAAACCTACTAAAGTCATAGGTGTGGGAGTGATAAGCTTACCTACTCTGCTTAACTGTTCTGATTTGGCCCAAAGAACCACAAGAACGCCAAACTACCAACCTATTCATACACACTCACACACAACTAAAACCAAAATACATATGTCCTCAACATATTTGCAAACGACATTCTCCCAGAATTCATTGGGAAAGCCAGAATATTTTACTATTAAAAACTGACCTGGTATTGAAGTTTTGATGTGGCAATAAAAAAGTAGTCCAGATGGGAAGTTATAATGTCTATCACAATGTTTTTTTAAACCCTTATAAATTGTTTCATATAATTTCCCTTCAAGACCTATGCCAGAGCAATACACCATCAAATACTGCATTGAAAATTAGATCCTGTCTAACCATAGATTAAATTGATTCAGTATGACACTGTCACTGAGGGGCGATTTATCCTCTTATCCTCTAATAATCTCCTGTCATTCCTAATTATATTCCGCTGAGTTAATATCCAACGTATTGTGACAAAATTGTGTAATCAGAGAAATGCCGAGCAAGCAATTTTCCAGCTTGGAATAGTCTCCCAGAGGATGTTATGCCTTGTCAGCTGCAGCCCGTGCCATGGAGGTATAAATCAAACAAAGCAAAATATACCAAAACACAGTTAAGAGCTCTTTCTAAACATTTGCCCAGTGGAGTGGTGAGCACCACTCCAGTAACTGCACAGAGGCGTAGATGTTTCAGTTTCTTCTTGGGGCAGTTTCCAATCATTCTGAAATCTGAGACACATCAAACCTCAGCTTGATGGACTCTCACATTTTCATACACAGTGGGTACATTTCCTTGTAAGTGGGTTTAAATGGCTGCAATGCTCAAAGAAGCCTAAGGCAGGGGTGTCAAACATAGAGCCCAGGGGGCCAGATCTGGCCCCTTGAGAGCTCTTATCCGGCCGGCCAGCCAGCCCCCCTCCAGCCCCCATGTGGGCTGGCAAGGTATGGCCCGGCCTGACCAAGTGATATTTGTCATATCCAGCCCTTGTAATAAATGAGTTTGACACCCTGGCCTAAGGGATTTAAAAGCAACTTTGATGCTCAGCATTTGCATCAGTATATTTGCCTGCAGCAGCACAATGCTGGCATTTATGTATTTTAATAAATCTCATTCTCCGCTGTCTGAGAAGTATCCCAAGCAATATATAATGTACTGGGGGGAAAATTAAATCACAACAGTAAAACAATTTTTTTAAAACTCATACTTAAAGTCAACATAGCGTCAAGGATCTTGGGCTGTATCAACAGAAGTATAGTGTCCAGATCATGTGAAGTGATGGTATTGCTTTACTGTGCTCTGGTTAGATCTCACCTAGAGTATTGTGTTCAGTTTTGGGCACCACAATTTAAGAAGGACGTAGACAAGCTGGAGCCTTGACCTGGATGGCCCAGGCTAGCCTGATCTCGTCAGATCTCAGAAGCTAAGCAGGGTCAGCCCTGGTTAGTATTTGGATGGGAGACCACCAAGGAAGACCAGGGTTGCTGTGCAGAGGAAGGCATTGGCAAACCACCTCTGTTAGTCTCTTGTCATGAAAACCCCCAAAAGGGGTCACCATAAGTTGGCTGCGACTTGACAGCACTTTACACACACACACACACACACACACAGACAAGCTGGAATGTGTCCAGAGGAGGGCAACAAAGATGGTGAGGGGTCTGGAGACCAAGTCCTATGAGGAAAGGTTGAAGGAGATGGGTATGTTTAGCCTGAAGAGGAGAAGACTGAGAGGTGATATGATAACCATCTTCAAGTACTTGAAGGGATGTCATATAGAGGATGGTGCTGAGTTGTTTTCTGTTGCCCCAGAAGGTCGGACCAGAACCAATCGGTTGAAATTAAATCAAGAGAGTTCCCGGCTAAACATTAAGAAGAACTTTCTCACAGTTGGAGTGGCTCCTCAGCCAAACAGGGTTCCTCGGAAGGTGGTGGGCTCTCCTTTAAAGGTTTTTAAGCAGAGGCTAGATGGTCATCTGTCAGCAGTGCTGATTCAAGCACACAGAAGGGCAAGTTCTGCTGGGCAAAACCCAACATGGCTTCTGTAAGGGTAGGTCCTGTCTCACTAACCTATTAGAGTTTTTTGAAAGTGTCAATAAGCATGTGGACAGGAATGAGCCTGTGGATATTGTCAGGAGCTTTTTGGAAATCCAAATACACAAAGTCCCCCACCAAAGACTGCTAAGCAAACTTCGTAGTCATGGGATAAGAGGACAAGTCCTCTTATGGATTGAGAGCTGGCTGAAAAATAGGAAGTAGAGAGTAGGAATCAATGGTCAGTTCTCCCAATGGCGGGATGTGAGCAGCGGGGTGCCTCAGGGATCTGTGTTGGGACCGGCGCTTTTCAACCTGTTCATCAATGACCTGGAGTTGCGGTTAAACAGTGAAGTAGCCAAGTTTGCAGATGACACCAAATTATTTAGGGTGGTTAAAACAAAATTGAACTGTGAAGAGCTCCAGAAGGATCTCTACATCCTGGAAGAATGGGCGTTAAAATGGCAAATGAGATTCAATGTAAGTGTAAAGTGATACATACTGGGGCAAAAAATCCCAACTTCACATATACGCTGATGGGATCTGCGCTGGCAGCAACAGACCAAGAAAGGGATCTTGGGGTGGTAGTGGATAGCTCAATGAAGATGTCAACCCAGTGTGCGGCTGCTGTAAAAAAGGCAAATTCCATGCTGGCCATAATTAGACGAGGAATGGAGAATAAAACTGCTGATATCACACTTCCCTTGGACAAATCTATGGTGAGACCACATTTGGAATACTGTGTACAGTTCTGGTCACCACACCTAAAAAAGGATACTACAGAGCTTGAGAAGGTGCAGAAAAGAGCAACCAAAATGATTAGGGGACTAGAACAACTGTCCTATGGGGAGCGGTTAAGACCCTTAGGGCTGTTTAGCTTGGAAAGAAAGTGGCTAAGGGGAGACATGATAGAGGTCTATAAAATTATGCATTGTTTGGAGAGAGTGGACAGGGAGAAGTTTTTCTCCCTCTCCCATAATACTAGAACACGGGGTCATCTGCTAAAGCTGGAGGGTGAGAGATTCAAAACAGATAAAAGGAAGTATTTTTTCACACAATGCATAGTTAAATTGTGGAACTCCCTGCCCCAGGATGTGGTGATGGCTGCCAGCTTGGAGGGCTTTAAGAGGGGAGTGGACATATTCATGGAGGAAAGGGATATTCATGGCTATTAGTTAGAATGGATACTAGTCATGCTGCATACCTATTCTCTCTAGTATCAGAGAAGCATGCCTATTATTTTGGGCGTGGTGGAGCACAGGCAGGGTGCTGCTGCTGCAGTTGTCTTGTTTGTGGCTTCCTAGAGGCACCTGGTTGGCCACTGTGTAACAGACTGCTGGACTTGATGGGCCTTGGTCTGATCCAGCAGGGCCTTTCTTATGTTACCTTAGGCAGATCATGAGAGGGAGGGCAGGAAGGTTTGCATCAGTGTTTGGCTCTCGTGGCCCTTTCTTGCATGCCTAGGGTAGTTCCGATCGCCACTTTGGGATCTGGAAGCAATTTTTCCTCCAGGCCAGATTGGCCAGGAATACTGAAGGTTTTTTTTTTTGCCATCTTCTGGGCGTGGAGTAGGGCTCACGGGGTGTGTGGGTCGGAGGTAGTTGTGAATTTCCCGTATTGTGCAGGGGGTTGGACTAGATGACCCTGGTAACTCCTCCAACTCTATGATTCTATGATAAGGAGGTTACCACAGCTCTTTTTTTGTAAAAAAAAAAAAAAAAAAAAAAGCTTTTTGTAAAAAAAATAATAAAAAAATCAAGACATCACATTACACAGCATGCACAAGACACTGTTTTTACAAAAACAAAAGAACGATTTTATTGGCAGTACTGTGATTAGCTGTACAGTGTGTAAACTTCTGTGTTGTCACCTGAAATTGAAGTAATTCCGAAGGAACAGTTATTTAAAAAGCACCTTTGGTTTGTTTCAGCACAGTTTTTTGGTATCTACAGACATGTATAATAAAGGGTAAGAATTAAATGCATGAAAGGTATAAAAGTTATACAAACATTAAAACATTTAATATAGCATTTGATATTTTAATGATAAATACACAATTTAAAACACTGTCACAGAGCTGAAGGCTCGGAATTGGCTCTGCTTCATAAGACTGTAACCTGGCTGGCTTCTGGCGTTTTAGTTCTTCCACCACTGCACTAAAGACTGGTACTCGGAAAGAGTTGTATGATCACTACGCTTGTCATGCTGACGATGTAACTCTTCACTAGAAAAGCAAGGCAAGTGTAATGCTTCTTAAAACCACTTTAGCAGAAGAATTTGTGATTACGGACCAGCTTTAACCTACATCCTGCTTATACAGCATACTTTGCTAACTCCAGTGCATGTGCATTGTGTTTGCTAGCAATTGGCACAAAAACAGGGCCCTAAATTACGATGCAGAGGCTTGTGCCTGGAAATATTTTGGCTGATAGACTATTGAGCCTTTATGGCTGTTCATGGCATATGTAAAAGGAAGGCACATCAAAATTACAACAAGAAGTGGCAAAACAACATTCCAAAATGAACTGTTCTGCAAGCAAAGACAATAAAACATAGAAATATTATTTGGCAAAATCTATTTGGGAAAAAAAATCACTTTAAAAACTTTTAATTCATATTGTTTTGTAAAAATCCAAAATCTCATCCCAGAAGGACAAAGGATTCTGTGGCCATTTATGCAGGGTCAATTTTGAAGCTAGCTCAAAGCTCTTTTTAAAAATGCGACCATTAAAATTACTATTCACAGTCCCAATGCAAAAGGAGAAATTCCACCACCCCCCACTCACCTGCTCCTTGTTTGCATAGCCATTAGCAATTGCCGGTTGCATAGCAAAAGCGCAGCTGTGATTTTGCATGTTTCCTTGAGGGGATTCTTTGTGGTGGTGGAGCAAACACAAAAGGTCGCGTTAAAGGGGCTCTTAAGTAATGTGAAGCAGGTATGCGCTGGCTTTGCAGTCACTTCCTGAATGACGGTTCACCGTCAAAAACTCAAAAAAATATGCGGGCAATTCAGCCTGGAACGTGCTGCTAATTACCAAGCATAAATGGCCTGTGATCACTTACCTTGGTGCTGTCCTGTTGAAATAAGCAGAACCAGACCCATATAATTAGCCAATTAATCATGCCCCTTTGTTCCTCCAACTAACTACCTTTGAAAAAAATCAGTGAAAAATCGAAAATACCTACTAAAGTGGTATTAAGACAACATCACTATCTTTATGGACAAGCCAACAGTCTCTAGTATCAAGCCTTTTTCAGTAATACATTCCAAGAATAGTTCTTGCCAGCTTTCAAAAGTTCAACTTTGGAGGGGTAGTGGTTAACAGTGTTAGGCACTAGGTCCCATAAAATATATGATTCTCTTTGCTTCAGGTGCTGGTCGTGGGGTGTTACTTCAAACAGCATCTTACCGTTGAGATTTCCAGCACCTCACCCCACTCTTTCCCTGGATTTCTCTATCCAATGTTTACTAGCCAGCTGCACTGATAGTGGGCAACACAAAAATTATTTTGGAAGAGAACTGCGAAAATACTCTTACGCACAAAGCTATTGTGGGTGTTTGAAGAGCCTGGGTTCTCATGCTTTTCACTACCCCAGACTACAGTTGGTACCACAATTTGGTTAAAAGAGGAGGGAGGTATATAAGGATTGGGCTGTGCAGGTGTGCCAGCATTCCGTTATGTATCCATGGTTGCTCTAACTTGGGTGCTTTGTGGCTTGGTAGCCCCAGGCAGCATAGAGTTCTTAGAATCTTTCCTTGCATGGGACTGGCCGTTTAACTATTTATTTACAGTACGTGACCAAAAAGTGGTTGGAAACATTCCAGGCTGCAGCTCTCAATTTCTTTCTATACAATCCACACCAATAGTGTTGTCCGGGCACCGGCAAGAACGGCCCCCTGGGGTAGCCAAGCATAGATGAGTGCAGCCTCCGTTATTCACCGAGCAATAGTTTTGACCTATATGGAGCAAAAAGTTAAATATATAAAAGGCAACAGCGAAAAATGCATAAGAACAAAGGGGAAAAACATTACATTAAAGATGTCAAAGTGTTAAGCTTTTGTTTATTGTCCATTGATTCCTAAATAGCAGCAGTCTTAAACATTCATGAGTGTGGCAGGCTACCACTGCATAGCAGGGCAAGACAGGCCCTTGAATCCAGCAACAAGACCCACCTGGGTGGAAGAGGTTGGGGCCAGGAGCAGAAAGGCGCAGCCAGGATAGCCTCAGCAACAGGGTAACCTTGGCAGTCTGGCCCAGGGAAGCTCAAAGAGTGTGGCGGCAGTGAGCCAGCCTGGGTAGGAGAACAGGGGCTCTCTGGGCCCAGGTGTTTTGAGGCAGGGCAGGGGACAGAGAAGAGGGAGGAGCTTAACTCAAGGGCCGGGTGTGAAGCCGGGGCTATAAAAAGGGAGGAAGGGGAATAAGGCCAAAGTAAGAGGTAGGTTGTAATAACATGGCTCTTTTCCAGTGCACACTTGGATTGCAGCGTAACCCCGGGCAAACTTCCTCAGGATCGAATCAGAAAGTCTACTAAATTAGGATTGAAATTAGAGAGCTCTCAGAAAACCTCTTTTCATCTGAGAGATCCAAACTTATTTGTGAGCCAAGAAGCTACTGACTTGAACACACCATCTCCCCCATCTCCTTCCAGGATCCTTGAATGCCATTTCAGTAGCTCCAGCCCCAGGTTTAGTTTTGTTGGACACTGCTTTTTGATGGGCATTCCAATTTAGGTTATGGGAAAAGAGAATGCCAAGATAAACTCCTTGACTTGGTCAACCTCAAAGCCATCTAATACCCAGCGAAAAGGAGGCAATTTTCTCCTCTTAGAGAAGATCATAATCTCAGATTTGTGATGGTTTATTTTAAGATCTTCCCTAGAGCAGTACTCGGACAAGGTCTGTAAGGATACCAAAACCAGCTGCATAGCACTTTGGATCCATGCAGGAGGTATGGGTGGAAGTATGCGCCACTTGTTATGACACTATTAGGCGCTTGCAAGAGCGGCACAAGAGGAGGTGCATGCACTTTGGTCACTGGTAGATGGGGTATCACAGCCCCTTGGGGCAACAAACTATATTGAGTTGCCACTGCTCTGTGGTAAGAGGGAAGAACTGCCGTGACTGACTGAACACTGCCATCTACTTTTAAAGGTCACTTGTGTTTACAGCATACGTTTGCAGGACCATCACCTGACCAGCGAGTCAGAGGGGAACTGACATTATGGGACATGTGAGGATGTAAGCCACATAATTACGTTGTACTTGACATGCTTTTCCCTATCACCAGATGACACACAGAGAGAGTATGGAGATGCGTGTGATGACGCTACAATCCATGGTAAGTGATACTACACATTACGGGGGCTAGGGGAAGAACTTGACAGTGATCCCAGTTGTAAAGGCATCCCAAGTCTTCCATTATGCGCATTTCTGCTCTTAGACACCAGATTGGAGCACATTACTTCGACAGCCACTGACTTAATAAGGCCAAAAACAATAAACTGGCAGCTAGGATTCTGTTCCTGAACACAGTATGCTTATGAAAATAAAAAGGAGGTATTTTTCTTAGAACAGAAACACCATTGCTGCAGTGTTTTTGAACTCCAAAGAGAACATCTGAGATGTGACTGTTTTTGTTTATTTAACAATAGCTATGCGCACAGATCTGATGTGGATGATTTCAGGCAGCATACCGCTACCCCCACCCTTAAAATCTTCTGTTTGGAAATCAGCTGGAATGGAAAGATGGACACTGGGGTACAAGGCACACAGGATCCTTGTGGGGCTTGAGAACGGTGCTTCAAACAAGGCTTCTAACAGGGGAGTTGAGCTTGGGATTGGTGCAAGAGGCAAAGAGGGGTAAACGTGTGTCTGTTTGCTTGAGATGGTGTGGTTTCTGAGGTGTTTGGGGTTTGTCTGTATGAAAATCTCCTAGCTTTTGGTGAGTGCACTAGAAGCACATGGGAGGAGCTTCTGTTTCAGAGAGGTGAGTCAGGTGACTACTGGGAAGGGCTTCTGCTTGAGTGAGTTCAGCTGCTTGCCACTGTCTGACTCCTGGGGATGGAGCCATAGCTCTCAGCCGTAAAACAAAGCTCATTAGAGGGCTGCCCTTATAAAAGGCACACCGGATCCCTGTGGGGCTTGCGAACAGGGCTTTGAATAGGGGAGCTGAGCTTGGGAATTTAGTGCGGGAGGGCGAGGGGAATGCAGAAAAGAACCCTCCTAGTCCGAGTTTCTTGAGAAGGGACATACAAGCTCCACATCAGCAGGGAGGGTGACGTGCTGCTTGAACGCATGAAGCTGCCTTATACTGAATCAGACCCTTGGTCCATCAAAGTCAGTATTGTCTACTCTGACCAGCAGCAGCTCTCCAGGGTCTCAGGCAGAGGTCTTTTACATCACCTACTGGCCTAGTCCCTTCAACTGGAGATGCTCGGGATTGAATCTGAGACCTTCTGCATGCCAAACAGATGCTCTACCTCTGAGCCATGGCCCCTCTGTATCCTTCCTGCTACAGAAATCCGTACAAGTTCAGGTAAGCACTCTATTTCACTCTAAGGTACTTTTAAATGACTAACCAGTTATGAAGGCAGAAAGCCAGCAGAAGAACAGGGGCTATCCACTGTTTTGTAGGGTGTGCGACATGCACGATTATCTACCCACTGGGTGGAAATCATGGGTGGGTGTGCTTGACGCATGGAGCTCTTGGCTCTCAGGGAGCAGATTTGTACATTTGAGGCTAGGGTTGCCAACCTGGAGAAGCTGAGGCAGAGAGAGGGGTTTGGGGAAGAGACCTTCAGGGACTTACCAAAACAGTCCCACTCCTGTGCTGACCGCTCTTCTGCTATTGTGGAGAGAGAGTGTCAGGGTTGGAGGGCATCAGCCTGAGGAGTAGAGATGTGATCCCTTAGAAGGGTGAGGGACCAATATCCTCTTGTACCGAGGATATCCCTCTGGGGTTGGGGGGGGAGGTGCACTTTTGGTAGTGGGTGATTCGCTTATTAGGAATATAAAGTGGGGTCTGCGACTGGCGTTTTGACTGCATGGTGACTTGCCTGCCTAGTGCGAAGGTTGGGGGCCTCAAATGCTGTCTAGATAGGTTGATTGATAGTGCTGAGGAGGAGTCAGCAGTCATGGTGCATGTTGGCACCAACGACATTGGAAAATGTAGTCGTGTGGTCCTGGAGGAAAAAATTAGCTCACCAGGCAGAAAGTTAAAGGCCAGGACCTCAAAGGTAGCATTCTCAGAATTGCTATCAATTTCATGTGCAGAGTGAGCTAGACAGACACTGATCAGGGGTCTCAATGCATGAATAAGCAAGTGGTGCCAGGAGGAAGTGTTTAGATTTTGTTAGACCAGACTTTAAACTAATCCCAAGGGGAAAGCCTACAGGTTCGGGACAATTCAGTCCAAAGAAATGATTGTGTAAACACCCAGGGTAATATTGATAGGAGCATAATAGAATTTGGGAGTGAGTAGAGGATGGCAAAGGAGGGCCATGTGTGGCAACAAAGGGACCAAGGGAGGTGAAAATTGTGGGGGACAAAAACATATTTTAGGTGTCTATATGCCAATGCAAGAAGTCTCCAAACCAAGATGGGAAAGCTGGAGTACTTGGTGCTCAATTACTATTTAGATATAGTGGATCTCAGAAACTTGGTAGACTAGGGAAAATCTATGGGATATAGTCAACCCTGGGTATGAGCTCTACAAGGACAGGGAAGGACAGGTTAAGAGAGGTGCTGCATTGTACATCAAAGAGGGCATAGAACAACTTAGAAAACATCACAGGAATCAACTCCCCAACTAAGTGATAAGGGTGGAAATACTGCCAAAAGCCAAACCTGGAAATCGTTTTGTTATTTCTTTGCCCTTGCGAAGGGTGGGATCTGCTCCATCCATGAACTCTTCCCTTCCCACTGCAGCCTCTGTCGCCCAAAATGCTGTCCTTAGCGGTCAGGGGACCCCAGAAACAGCATTGGGTACAATGTGGGGATATGCAGTGGGAAGGGGTAATTGTCAAAAACTTCCTGCCAGAGAATGTGACCTTCTGCTGGTAAAATACAAGGTTTGGATCCAACCCTAAATTTTGCCTTGGAGCTGTCAGATACTCATTTACCAACCCATCCCTTTTTCCTGGATAACCAGAAATAATTTGTTGTGCTGTTCTTACGACACAAATAAGCCTTCATTTATAATTCAGGATATGTAGGTTGAATTACCTTGTGGACACTGAGCAAAGGCTGTAGTTATTCCATAAAGACGACTGCGCTTGTGGGGCTGGAAGTCATCATTCTCTTTTAAGACTGTGCAATCCACTGCTACCACAGCATCTCTACAGCATACAAAACAGCAAAAATAGAAATGTTGGGGAACGAGAAAGGAGAAGAAGAAAGGAACGAAGCAAAAAAGTAGGAGTAGAAAGACAGGTTTTTTAAAAAATATCATGATGGTCTTCCACAGAGCCTCAAACATTAAGAAAAAGAAACCTGATAAAGAGGGACGACTTTCACCAGCAATGTTCCTATCAGGCAACAATTTTTGGTGGGAATGAGTAGTACAAAGAGGCAATGCCTTGATTTAATTGACAGGTTTTGCAACGGTTCTAATGCTTTATATATGGGCTTGAATTCAGTAGAATGACCCTACACCATGGCTAAATGGTTCAGACGTGACAGCAAGCCTGGGTTGACCAGTACACAACCACCATCTTCCTGTTGCACAAAGACAACTGATTAGAGATTTCTGGGCCACAGCAAACCAAAGCTTGTTGTTCAAATCACCAAACTATGATTTCCACTTTTCCTATTATAATGATTCCAAACTACGTTCAGATTTCAGAGGAAGCACAAACCATAGTTTAGTGCTTTGGATGCAGGAGCAAACTATACATTACAGTGAAAGCTGAAGTCTCTAATAAGGTGACAGCATATGAGAGGAGGAGGAAGAGAGTACATATGATACAGAAGATTCCTCTGGCTCATTCATGTAGCACCAAGCCATGGTTTGCTGTTCTGTATGAACCATTCCACCGAGGGGTGGGGAGAAACCAGCAATGAATAAAAATGTATTCTCAGAAAGTTTACTTGAGTTGCTGGTCTAGAGGGGAGAGTATTAATACTCTTAGGAAACAATGCAAACAGCCAAATCTGATTTCTACCAAACGGGGAGGGGGAGAGAGAAACACATCATAGGACAATTATTTTTAATGCACACTATCATACCTTCTCCAGTCTGTGTAAAATAAATTCTTCCCATAGCTTGTAATGCTGAAAGGATACTGGGCTCCATCAAGGATCTTTCGGCGACCAAGCTGATTGGGGTTCATACACTCAACCCTTTTGGTGCCTGCATACAACAGAACAATCTGGTCTTTGTATGTGACAAAATAGTCCTTTCGTAGTCAAAAGGCACAATGACGCAAGAAAAGGGGCATTATGTATGGAATTACAGCTTTCTGTATGATTTTGTATGTGTGAGTCTCACACGTCTCCTACTATGTTCACTTCACAAGAGACTAATCCAGGAAATAATCTTTATGAATAATGGTAACATTTTGGGGGCACTTCTGTTTTCATCTCTATTGCTTTGGACACACATGACCCACAGTATAAATCTTGGGTTTGCCCCAGTCATGCCCCCCTGCATACCTGATGCAACATACAGTGCCACTATGAAGATGTTCTCAAATGTAAGGTCTGGATTCTTAAGGATCAAGAACACAGAGTTCATGAACCACTACAGCCCCTTATAAAGCTGTCCCTGAAGGCCCAGAGATCCTTGGTAAGTTTCATTTACCTGAATAATGTCTCATGTGTTTTACTTGTTCCTCTATATTCGAATGGTCTTTTAATAAAGCAAAATGCCAACAATCTCTGGTGGCCGCCAAGTGTTTTTAGAAAGTGGGCAGGGACAGGTGGGGCTTTTGCCAAGCAGGGCTTCTGACTGACCACTGGAAATTTGATTGGCTCTACAGATTTTTATGTGTTGCTTTGCAATCAGCTGCCACTACAGCACAAGAATCTTCACTGTGTGACTGAAGGTAAATGACAGCCTTTTTGTGGCTGTGCCTATCATACTATATCAGAATTCCATTTCCTCTAGGGAAAGAGTGTTATGGATTCTGTGGACTGCCAAAAAAAAAACAAAAAAAACAAATCAGTGGGTTATAGATCAAATCAAGCCTGAACTGACCCTAGAAGCTAAAATGACTAAACTGAGGCTATCGTATTTTGGTCACGTCATGAGACTACAAGAGTCACTGGAAAAGACAGTCATGCTAGGAAAAGTTGAGGGCAGCAGGAAAAGAAGAAGACCCAACAAGAGATGGATTGACTCAATAAAGGAAGCCACAGCCTTCAGTTTGCAAGATCTGAGCAAGGCTGTCAAAGATAGGCCATTTTGGAGGACTTTCATTCATAGGGTCGCCATGAGTCGCAAGCGACTTGACGGCACTTAACACACACACACAAGGGTCCCCAACCTTTTTGAGCTTTGGAAGGTGGACTCTATGGCATTATACCCCACTGAAGTCCCTCCCCTCCCCTAATCCCACCCTTCTTAGGCTCCACCCCCCAAAATCTCCTGGTATTTCCCAACCCAGAGCTGGTAACCTTATGAAGGCCCAGCTAGCATTTTAACAGCCAACAAACAGTTCATACGTTTAGTTCATTTAAAATTATAAGCTTTTACCTGCATCTGCCCAGCATAACAATGAAGAATAAGTGTCAAATGTTAGTCCATTGGGTAGCCCTAAATCATCTTTCACAAGAGTCCTTCTATTGGTGCCATCCATGTATGAAGCTTCAATTTTAGGAGCCTCTCTGTTCCAGTCTGTCCAGTAAAGATTTCTGGGTATGCAAATAAAAACAGAATTAAAAGGAATACACCACTGCATACAATAGATATGACAAGAAAAACCCAAATTAGATGAAGAAAATAAATTAATAACCTCAAAATAAAATAAAAACAGTGCATATTGTTCTATTATAAT
Source organism: Euleptes europaea (assembly GCF_029931775.1). Classification (NCBI taxonomy): domain Eukaryota; kingdom Metazoa; phylum Chordata; class Lepidosauria; order Squamata; family Sphaerodactylidae; genus Euleptes; species Euleptes europaea. The sequence continues at coordinate 26,651,213 of NC_079318.1, forward strand.
TTTGAATGCCCACCTGAGAGAGCAGAAGTGATTTTAGACAAACATCTGGATGATAAAGATTCTTTAAAGAGTTAGAAAAAATGTGTACATATGTTTTTAACGATCACTGGGTCACCTTTCCTCACCAGGTTGCAAGGGAGGGTTAACTAAGGGCATATAGTATTCTTTGACATGTTCTTGTGGCAGTAGAAAATTATGTTAGGTAAATAAATTAAGCCCTCGGCCATCTACATTCAAGTTCACAGTGACAGTGCATCCGCTCAGGAATGCCTGCACTGGGCTTAGGAGGCAACGCGGTGGCGCTGCCTCCAAAGGAGGTTTCGGCCCCACCAAAACCTCCTCCCAGCGCAAAAATTCCTAAAAGGTAGCGTGTCTCTACAACAACAAAAAGGGCGGAAAGGCTTTGGAGGCCGCCTAAAGTGGCCCCATGCCCAGCCCAGTGCCATAATGTCCCGGAAACGCCTCCTGGGATGCCGCCGTGGCCTTTGCCCATGTTCGGATGCTTAAAAATTCTCTCTCCTTTAAGCAATTTCATTTTACCCCACAGCAAATTCAGCTGTATCCTCTTTACTTCAACTGGCTTCCCAGAAGTTCACACTGTGCTGCTTCCCACTGAATTTTCACCAATATGATCCTCTGGATACAAGCACAACTGCTAGGCAGTGGCATTTATGACAATAGTTTACTACTATTTATTATGTATTATTCATCCCATAATCAAAACAGACAGGACTGAACATTCTCTATAAACTAAAGCTGTGTGTAGATGTATACAGATGTACAATTTTATGCATGCTGGAAATTCCACCGAGGTCTATGGGACTATTCACCACATTCTAACAATTAAACATTTAGGAAGAATTTGTTAAACTAACCCAAGAAGTGTAGCATGCAAAGGATTTCATCACAGTTGCCTTGTTTACACGAGTCTATGATTCACTGTTATCTAAACAAGTATAATACTGGCTTCATTGAATACAGAATTGGTATATTTGGATTTTGAGGGGGGAAATAAAGGGAGAAATATATGCAGAAAACAAGTTACAGTGCTTTTTGAAAACAAGGAACCAATAAATAATGGGCCCTAACTGAATGCTGATTCATTTGACAAAGTCCATATGGTAGACATATGGACTATCAACAGATGTGCGCCTGAAGTTTTGTGGCAGTTTCAGGTCAGGAAAATGGCACTTCTTCCCATGTGCCAATCTGAATTGCATGTCTGGGAACTGAGTTCCTGGAACTGTGTTCCAAAGTCCCTTTTGTGGCCACATGGATTTTGCGTGTGTGGATTCACCCTGATTGCCATATCTGGGGGTGAGAATGAATTTTGAACAGAGAGAGTCATGACCTTGGAGGGATAGTGTGTATGTTGTTGGAGGGGTGGGTGGAAATTCTGCACTCTGTAGAGTTATCTGAGGCTGTCAGGGGCCTTATTCACTCTTGCACTTCTGATGTGGTGCTTCATTGTCAAGATAATGTAGTTTAAGAATTGTAACAAGGGACTGGAATTGATGGCTGATCATTTCAGCCCTAGAAATACAGGGATATGGTTCAGAGGGCAGAGCATCCCTATATGTATCTATTTTCCCCATTCAGATTTTCTCTCTCAGCATCTGCAAGCACAACAAAAGCAAAAGAAAGCTGATAAGGGTCGGTATAGCACAGTAGTAATAAAGTGGGCAAGTCCTAGCCCTCATCAACCATACTTTAATGATACTGTTCATATGGCCAATTCGGCCCTGAACAATGTCACACTGAGCCATCAACCATAGAAATGACCTCTAGGATGAGTGGCCACAACTGAACCTCAGGGGAGTCAGATGAAGCACCTTCCTCTCGAGAAGCAGCAGCTGAGGACAGGTGATTTGGACCCTGCCAGCCTTTCCTGGAGTGTGCTTCTGGCAAGCCTGCCTCTGAGTAGTCCAGTACATCTCAAGGTGGTTTTCAGCGCCACTTGGCCAGACCAGGTCATCCCATCCCATCCCTCACTCTGTCATTCTCACTGAAGGAGGAAGAGTGTGAAGGAAGCAGACAGCCCCACAGTGCAGTGGCCTCCTCCAGACTGCATTTACCTACTGGGGCCTCTGGTGACCCATCCCAGGTCAGGCAGTAGGACTGAGTCAGTATTTGCCCACAGAGAGTCACAGCAGGCTGATGAGGGCAGTTCAAGGGAAGGTGACATGGGAGTCTTCCCCCTCCCAGCCCCAGTGACGCCAACAGAGCAATTAAGGGATGGGTGACCAGATGTGGTCCGGCCTGAAGGCCTCCATGAGGAGATATGCTGGGCTTCCTAACAGGACACTCCAGGTAAGGCTGGCAGGGTTGAAATCACTCGGCACCTCATTCTCTCATGGCTCTCTAGGTGAGGAGTGTCAGGACACAGGCTGGCTAGCCAGGAAGTGTGTATTTGTGAGGAATAGTAATAGTGTGCATGCACTAGCAGAAGTTGCCATTTCATTGCTTGTGCCAAATCTCTAGCTTGCATTTTAAATCCTCCATTGGCCAGGTATGAAAGTAAATTTCATAGCACTGCCGTGGGCCTCACTACTTTTCTCAAGCTCCTCCCTCAGAGGTGTGCCCAGGAGGGAAGGAGTTTGGGAGACATCTTTGTGTTCCTTCTTGTCTTCCTCAACCTTCAGAGGTTGGTGCAGGCCCAGATGCAGTCACATGTGCTCAATTTTCTGTTTATTAACTTCAGAAATTTATTTTTCCCCTCCTCCAAAATATCGCAGGTGGCTAGCAATATGAAATAATACATGATAAAATGATAATTATCTAATGTGATAAACTGATACATGTAAACAGCACCATTTGTTTTGTTTTTAAGTATCTTGGGAAAGAGCTGTGTCTTAGTGGTAGAGTATCTGCATTGTATGCAGAAGGCCCCAGATCTAATCCCTGGTATTTCCCAAGTCCTCATCCATTTCATCCCTTCAGTGCAAAGCCTGCTATGAAAGCCAAGGGCCAAAAGCCCACCTGAAACCCCCAGGGTGCTGCTGGTAGAGAGAGTGAGGCAGCACTCATGATCCTTTCCGAAACAAAGGACAAATACATGCACTTCAAAACAAGAAACAAACCCCAATGTCAAGAAAGAAGCCACCTACTAGAGTTATTCTTGCAAAAAGATGGAAACAACCATCCCTCCCAGATGTGGAGGAATGGAAGGATAAACTAATGGAGTATGCAATTATGGCCAAAACGACCCACATGATGAACAAAACTGACGATGGGACTTATGATCAATATACTGATAAATGTAAACTGTTCTACAGATATGTTGAGGCTGAAGGTTAATCGAAATAATGTTAAAAATTAAAAGCGATAAAATCATAAGGCAGCTTCCCAGTGTAGAGCAGAAAATTGTTTGGACAGTTACAAAACATATAAGATGCTTATTCTTTGAATGCATTTATATTCTTGCCCAGATAATAGCTAACACAAAAGTTATAAAAGTTACAATGTAGTCTGCTAGATTAATCTTTTAAGATGACGTATTTATGCGTTTTTTCTTTTTATCCTTAGACGGACATCCCTTTATGATAACTGATCCCTTTTTTTCCCTTTTGTACCCCTAATATAAAATAAATATTTTTTTAAATGAAAGAAAGAAGCCACCGACTGAGCAGATGGAGGCTAGAAGGCTTGATATCAACCCTGGCTTTCCAGTCATGGTACACTTGTCAAGGCTGATGCAGCCTGTTTCCTTTTGAGCAACTTAGGTTGTTTATGCATGGGAGTTTTACCTGAGGTTTGTTGCTGGCTAGACCCACACTTTCCTGTTGGGAATCTATGCACCAGCAAGTCTCCAAGCTCAAATCAAGTCTCCGCCCCTTTAAATGCTGCTTTGTAATTGGCTTACTTTGCAGTGTTTACTGTGAGAGAAAATCCCCCCCAAACTCAACTGCTGCATAAAAAAGCATTTTAAGAACAAAAATAATAATAAAGGAGCAATCTGAAAGAAAGAGGGGGGGAAGCCAAGCCTTGTTTTTAAAAAGCCTTTCTTCTGCTCAAAAAGAGCTCCGGGGAAGCATGAAGTATTTGAATCCCCACATCTTTACATGCTGCTTTGTAATTGGCTGTGAGAGAAACCAAGTGTCTCGCACTTTGCCTTATGCACTGGGATTTCACCCAGGCTGAGATAGAAGGAGAGGGAAGAATCGGGTTAACAGAGGAATGGGAAGACCCGGGATTTGTGAGGGCTGGCAGCGAGGTCATCTCTAATGGACAAAAAAGTCATGCATAACTTCAAGGAACAACCGAGACAGACCAGGAGCGAATGTGAGTGAAAATACCCATGCATAAACTAACTTGGTGAGCATTTTCTGAATTTTAAGAGAGCATTCGTAGGTGTTTACCTACCCTCTCATAGGATCTGCTACAATGGCTCTGGGATTCACAAGGTCAGTGTCAAACAGCACTCGGCGCTGGCTGCCATCTAGCTTTGCAACTTCTATTCTGTCCAGTTGAGAATCTGTCCAAAATATGGTGCGTCCAAGATGGTCGAGAGCTAATCCTTCAGGACTTTCCAAATCTGAGGTGGGGGGGGAAGCAAAAAAAGCAATCCATAGGCTGAAATATAATATTAATTCATCTAAAACATTTCAACCATTGAACTTGTTTTCACAAATACCACCAGCAAAACAGCTGAAATTAGTAATCCCAGTTAAAGTTTAAGAACGGAGCACCTTACCTAGGAACGCAGTCAAGCAAAATAAGATTGAAAAGCATATGCCAACCTACTGTGCCTTTTATTGCTGTCTGCATTTTTTTTTTTTGTGATGGTGTGTTTTTTAATCCCCAGTTTCATAGTTTTCTACAAACCTGGGGGTTCCCCTGGATTTGCAGGGGCCTCTATTCTACCTCTGGCTGGCATACTTGTACAGATTTTTGATCCGCATGAGGGGGGTCCCCATTGACTATTAGTTATAAGGATATCTCATTATAAATATAATAAAAAGGAACTGAAGAGGAAATTGAGAGTATATTTTTTATTAGAGGGAACACAGCGAATACTCTGTTGAAGCTTGCTGGCAATTAAAGCAGGTTATCTGTGCTTAACTTCTAAACAGGGAAGTGTGTGGGTTTTAATTTGTGCAGAGGGAGGGAAGGCTGTACTAGATTATATGAAAGGCACTCTACACAGAGGCACAGTGTTCCTTAACAGTGCATTCCCGAGAGGAATGCCTGCGCTGGTCTTTGGAAGCAACGCGGCTGTGCTGCCTCCAAAGGAGGTTTTGGCCCCGCCAAAACCTCCCAGCGGCGTAAAAATCCGTGCAACCCGTCACATAAAAAATATAAAAGGGGCGTTCCCAGCCCGAAAGGGCTTAGGAGGCTGCCTAACGATGGCTCCTCCCCCAGCCTGGCGGCAGAACGCCCCAGGAACGCCGTCGCAGGCTTTGACGCCGTTCGGACGCCGGCGGAAGGCCCCATCGGCGTCCCAGGGTAGTGCTGCTGCGGTAGCGGCCAGCGACTGGTGTCCGGGCCTTCCCGCCAGAGTTCGGGCCAATAACGCCAGCGTAAGTTGCCCGGACGCCGTCGCAGCGCCTTCCTGGCCTCCTAAGGGCTTTCGCCCTTAGAGCTCAGGAATGCACTCTAATTCTGTTAGGAAAGGGAAGTATTTGACTGCTCAGTGCCAGACAAACAACACTCTTTACAAGTTCAGGAACTCTTTTATTATGTCAATTTAAATATTCTCTACCATGGATTTGCTGACCATTCCTGGAGTAGTGCTGTGCCTTAATATTCCTCTGCCGTAAAATGAGACCAATGTCTTCAAACTGGTATAACCACAACATAATACAGACCATACATTTGTATATATCTGATGAGCCTTATAATTTGTGGTTCGTCTCTTTTTTATTATCTGAGGCCATCAGCCTACGTGCACTTTTAGTTGCCATAGTTGGCCTATGGCTCATACGAATCTGGATTGTGTTTGCCATGCTACGCCACTAAGCTGCTGCTCTTAAGCCTACCTGCTCATATACATGAAATTGTGGTTCTCCTAAGACTGACCCGAAACAACATATGAGCAAACTGGAGTCATTAAAGTTTTGCTTATCATATGAAATAAGTGTACAGTAGATGCCTGGATTTACGTGATAGACTTGTGACAAGCCCAACAGGAAAAATGGATTTCAGAGAAGTAAATAAATAAATAAAGCTATTAAACAAAGCTATCGTACTTTGGCCACATTATGGCCATTTATGCAGGATCAATTCTGCTCCTCACTCAATGCTGATTTTTTAAATCCGACCTTTAAAATGACTATTTGTGGTCCCGATGCAAGAGGAGAAAGTCAAACAAATTCCACCCCCCAGTTGCCTGCTCCTTCGTTCCTTCATTTGCATAGCCATTAACAATGGTCGTTTGCATAGCTAAGCTGCGGCTGGGATTCTGCATGCTTCCTTCAGTGAATGCTTCGATGCAGGGACGGAGCAAATACAAAAGGTCGCGTTAAAGGGGCTCTTAAGAAATGCGAAGCAGGTATGTGCTGGCTTCACAGTGACGTCTGGAATGACGGTTCAGCGTGAAGAAATAAAAAAATATGCGGGGCACTTCAGCCTGGAATGCTCTGCTAATTACCAAGCATAAACGGCTATGAGAAGACAAGAGCCACTGGAAAAGATGCTCATGCTAGAAAAAGTTGAAGGCAGCAGGAAAAGAGGAAGACCCAACAAGAGATAGATTGACTCTATAAAGGAAGCAATGGACCTCACTTTGCAAGACCTGAGCAAGGATGTTAAATATAGAACGTTTTGGAGGACACTGATTCATTGCGTCGCCATGAGTTGGAAGCGATTTGACGGCACTTAACACGCACACATTACACAAAACCAAATCATTTTAGAAACAAAACAAAGTATACGCAGAAAAATATATCTTGTTAATGGCCATTAAATATACAGGACTGTGAAAAATTATTTTTGACAAGTAAATAAAGCTTTAAATTTCGGAAGCAACAATGCTGATCTTAGGTAACAGGAGGAGATTTGGGGCAGATAGTAATCTTGCAGAACAGATTTAAGTTTGGAACAATTCTGAGAACTGTATGTGCATAGTTTTTCTTGGACAGTGACCAGGTCTAAAAGCAACAGGAAATAGCAGATAATGACCTACTATCCTGGCCCCAGGGGGGTTGCTCTGCTCAACACAGAGAGGAACGAATGCTTAAAAGTAAGTCTTATAGGTTCAAATGCATGTTATGGTTTCTTCTCTTTAGGAAAAAAAAACTCAAATGCTTTCAGAACAAAGCTGTTTCTTTTAAAAAGGACACACTGTTCAAAGCTGAAACCAAGATTGCTAATACAACACATTTTCAACTTAATGTTACACAAATTTTGATTTAATCATTTTCAGAAGAGTCAGTGTAACCTTTCATGAATACCATAAACATGTGAAAGTATGCCACTATATTCTGTTTATTATTTCATTTCAAGGGAAAGAAAAGATAATTTTTTTTCCACAATGGTGCTCTCTAATTATATAGCTTTCCCCCAAATCACATTCTATGGCTTCATTTCCAAGCAAATTAACTTGGCATTCAAGGGATGTGAGTTTAACGCAAAAGTTTTATGTGCCATATTATGTAGAACCTCAAATTGTTTTAAAATTTCAGCACAATATAAAATCCTGGGTATGGGGCAGATGCTATAGGGAGATGTGCTCTCAACAGTGTAAGCACAAAGGTTTGGGGGGAAAGAACAAAAATCTTATATATGAACTTGTCAGTGTCTATTTTAAAAAACTAAAATCATACTCCCAAAACATTAATCAAATTATATATATAAATTATAAATATTAAAAACTGGGCATCAGAATACATCAATCTTTGGCTACATTTATAGGTATCCCCTAGTGTAAAAAATCATTTTAGTAAAATTGCACTTGTACACACAGGGATGTCCATGCACTTTCAAGCATCTTTCCTATGACCAGGTATGATTGCAAATGACATAAAATACATGTAAACGAATGTATTTGATTCCTGTATGTGGCTATATACACTCTTCCTGACCTGGTTTATAGAGAAATTTGAACCGCTAACATCAACCATCTGGATAGTTGTCTCTGATGGTCCTAATTAACAACCTAGAGCGATACTTAGACCATGTAAATATTTTTACAACTACCGGTAGTTGTTCAGCCTCTCATCAGGCATGTTGCAATTTTAACAAAAGCATTGTATGGCGTGTATTGTACAGATTCAAACCACTAAGGAAGGTCTCACGGCCGAAACACACTTGGTTTGGTTTACATGTATTTTATGTTATTTATAATTGTACTTGGTCATAAGAAAGATGCTTGTGTGTGACATCATCATATGTACAAGTGCGTTTGTACTAAAAGTTTTTTTTTTTTTTACATTAAGCAAAGGTGTGTGTGTAAAGTGCCGTCAAGTCACAGCTGACTTATGGCGACCCCTTATGGGGTTTTCAAGGCAAGAGACTAACAGAGGTGGTTTGCCAGTGCCTTCCTCTGTATAGCAACCCTGGTATTCCTTGGTGGTCTCCCATCCAAATACTAACTAGGGCTAACCCTGCTTAGCTTCTGAGATCTGATGAGATCAGGCTAGCCTGGGCCATTTAGGTCAGGGCTAAGAAAAGGTACCTATATGAATAAATATCAATTTATTCTGATGCCCAGTTTTTAATATTTATAATTTGATTAAAGTTCTTAGAGTACAACTTTAGCTTTTTAAAACGGACACTGATAATTCCTTGAATAAAGTTTTTTTTCTTCATTTCAAACTTTTTGGTTACCTGGTCTGTTCTGGGTTGAAAATTATTTTCTCCCCCCCCCCCATTTGTTTTCACTCAACAGTGTGTAAATTATTAGTATCCCAAGTCACAGGTTTGCAAAAGAACTGCACAAAGGACTGGGAGTGAATACCAGTGAACTCATTCCTACCATACTCCAAAATTACCCCTTCACCAATTACCGCTACACCAAAAATTACCAATCACCAAGATTGAGAGTCAGTAGGAATTTCTGTCCATTGTTGTATGAGGAATTGCTCTTTCTATCAACAGGGTACTTAAAGCAGCCTTTGATTTCAAATGCTTGCAAATACTTTTGACTAGATTTCAAATGCTTGAGGAAATGAGAATAACCCACTATTTAGTTATCTTCCGTGTCAGAACTGTCAGTCAGGAGATTTAAAGAAGCTGTGTGGCCTAGTGCAAGTTTCTTTCCAGACTGGTTGACAATCAGGCAGAGAGAAAAAAACAGACCACATTAGGATGTTATGGAATCCATAAATAAAAAATACAATAAAATACATATTGTGAACATCCCTTCCCCAAGCTCAACATTATTCTCCTGCGACTTCACTGCAATTATTGGTGTTACTGGGAGACCATCTGGAAGGAATTGGGAGGCTTGGAACCTTGCTAGAGGCAGGCTTATAAAGACATGTATGACTGATCCAATTTATGCTGTTTTCCCTGTGGAGCAGCCTCTGCAGCTGTGAAACTTGGGAAGCTCATACATTTCACAGACAATGCAGCTGGGAAGAAACAGATAAGAGCTGGAGGGGGCCACATGCCTTGCAGAATAATCCAGCGATGAACCCTGAGAGCATTAACCTAAAGACATTAAATAACCAGCCCAAGAACAGCACACAAGCTGAAGCAGTGACATACATTTTTGTGACTGGGAACAAAAATATAATTTAGAAAATGTAAAGCTTAGCCTTAGTCAGATGGGGGGGGGGGAATCTGTTTTAACCAATGAGGCTTATGAACTCTTGTATTTTTGCTGTTTATTTTCTTTTCTGGTTTTCTGGTGTAATGTTTATAATAACTTTGGGTTAACCAAAAAAAAAAGTGTACTTAACCAAAGGGTTCATTCTAGGAAAGCTTTTTTAAAAAGAAAGAACTCTTTCCCCCCAGAAAACAATCTAAATGATTAAAAAATGTTTTTTTCTAGAAGCACTGTAGGGATGGCGCCAGCCTGTCCTTCAGAAGGATTTCAAAATTTGGGACAGCAGCTGAAAAGGCCCTTGTGTGGGTAAGGTTGGTTCATCATCGTGGCTTCTGTACAGACATCCAGTGTGACTGCGTGAACACAGGCAAGTCACGGAAAAGATTTCCAAAGCTTTCTAGCAGACTAAGAACGCCCCAACTCTCTCTGGCAGTTTGCTGCCAAAATGGTCACATGACCAGGAGGAGGGGTACTGTTTTTCCATGCCACGTTCCTGCATGCATTTTGGCCGGGACACTTGGAGACAGCTCCCTGCTCCTTTACAAAGCAGCTCTGGGCGAATGTCAATGTAGGGTGCTCAACAACTGTTGAAAAGGCGGTCCTCTACAAACTTTTCTTTTGACCGCCTCGCATCCGCCTCCTTCACTCAGTGAGCTTGAGAGACTCCCCATGTGGGACTGCACACAAGCCACGATGTTGAAAGCATCGTCTCGGGGGTCTCTGGCGGCAGCACAGAGAGAACTAAGGGAGTGGCGCCCCTCCTCCTGGTCATGTGACCATTTTGGCTGGAAAGCACAAGAGGGAGGCGGGACGTTCCTAGTCTGCTAGAAAGCTTCCCACAGCTGAGCTGCAGACGCATAGCCCCGTGGGTCTGAACAGAACACCACTCGATGTATAAGGCAGCTTCATATTTTAAGGGGAGGGCTGTGGCTCAGTGGTAGAGCATCTGCTTGGCATGCAGAAGCCCCGGGTTCGGTCCCCGGCATCTCCAGTTGAGGGGACCAGGCAAGTGGGTGATGTGGAGGACCTCCGCCTGAGACCCTGGAGAGCCGCTGCCGGTCTGGGTGGACAGTGCTGACTTTGATGGACTGAGGGTCTGATTCAGTATAAGGCAGCTTCATGTGATGAACACACGCCGCATCCATCGATTTCAGTGCCTAGGCAGGCTGATATGGATTGAGGCAATCCTTCAAGCACTTTGGGCCCAAGCCAATTAGGGCTTTAAAAGGGAAAAGATGCATCCCACCCCATCCTACCACTCCTGAGCAAAGTTTATTTATTATATAAAATATTTCCTTTTGGCTCAAATTTGAAGCCTTCTGCCATTCTAAGGAGCTTTTTGTCCACTTAAGTGGCTTTTCCACTGGAGGAAGTCTCCTTAGGCTGGAGGAAGGCGATTTGGGGAATTGTTGTATCAACCCCAATATCAGTATCTTCAACAGAATCAGGAAACAAATTGCAAACTACTGCAGCTGAAGCAAAACCAATATTTCTATTTTTTGTGTGTCCCTGTCAGAACCCTTGCTTCAGTATTTGCCCGAATTGAAGCTACAGAACCATCTTGAAGGGTTGTCCCCCACAGGGCATACTTACAGTGCAATCCAAAAAACAATTTGCAAAAAGTAAGCCCCATAGAATAGACTTTCGTAGGATTCTGACCAGACCTCTTTAGAATTTTTATAATTTCCTTTGATTCTGGTTACCTATTTGTTATGGTAGTTTTATGGTAGTTTTATCTGGCTGTTTCTACTTCCATGTCTAGGACTATTTTCATCTGTCTTATTGCTTCTGCTTGTTTTCATTTGGTTTCACTGTATACTGCATTGTAGACTGTTTAACAAAAGCAGCTATATATACCTTTTATGAGAATATATATATATAATCTTATCTCTGTATTTCTATACAGAGTTTCATATTTGATTGTACCAAATGAGATAAAAAATATGACATCGATGGTCTACTTCTTCCAGCAGATGCCTAGAAGCCGCTGTATTCTGGTTAATAGCACCCATATGGGTATAAATAGGTTCATAAATTCACCTAACAAAGGTGCACTTCCAGCTCTTTTTGGATTCATGTGATACTAACGTTTGTGCCAGACTATGGGGTAGAACAAATGACCTGGAGGGAACCCAGTCAGTTTTTTACAACTCTTAAATCTTTCTCAAAGAATTGCAGCTGCTTTGCTCAGTGTGGAAGGAACTGGGCTGCTTACATTGTAGTATGCGTACATGCATATGCTTTCGTGTTAAATAAAGCTTCATTAGATGCCAGCAAATAGACTTCCCTAAAATGTACGCTTAAACAAACTAAAGTAGATCAAGGCAAAGGGAAAATTATCATTTTATGGAATTCTATGGAAAGTCTCGCAAATGTACAATCTGGGCTTTTAAGGAAGACATTTACAGACAAAACATAATCTATGGACTAAGAGACAGACGGTGCAAACCTAAACAGAGTTATACCCTTCCAAGCACTGCTAAATTTCAGACTATGACTTCAGCTAATTTAGATGAAAAATATTCCAAAATTCTAATAGATCAAACGTGTTTGTATCTGAGGCCAAGGAAAACTGAAAATATTGTATCATATATTGTTACCTATATGATTTTTGAAAGATATCTTTGATAGTTATTCTGGATTGAGCGGTATCCACAGCCTGTCTGTTGCTCTGTGATCTGGACAAATATATTACCTGTATAGTACCTTGGGTTATCTTTGACAGTTATTAAATTCCCCATCAATTCAGTTGATTGCTGTTCCCTCTTATGGATATGATTTACACTGCAGTTTTTAGCAAAATTATATCCTTGTAAATCAACCAATTTTAATTGATTTTGAGGAATACATAATTCTTTTTAGGATTATACTGTTAGTACAGTAGAAACTGTGAACACATGAAGCTGCCTTATACTGAATCAGACCCTTGGTCCATCAAAGTCAGTATTGTCTACTCAGACCTGCAGCAGATCTCCAGGGCCTCAGGCAGAGGTCTTTCACATCACCTACTTGCCTAGTCCCTTTAACTGGAGATGCCGGGGATTGAACCTGGGACCTTCTGCACGCCAAGCAGAGGCTCTACCCCTGAGCAACAGCCCCTCCCCAAATCCCCTGTGGATTTAGAAATTTTAGTCTGAGTGGTACTCTTTATTTTAGAACATGCATTCCTGGTCTGTTTTGTCCAACACTGGCTATACTATCATTCTTGACTATAAACAATAAAAACGATGGACACTAAAATACCAGTGCTGTCCAAAGCACTAATAATGAAAATATCTATATCCCAGTTTTCCATCTATTTTAGGAGGCTCAAACTGATTTCCAAAAACATGCCAATGCCAAATAGGTTCAGCAGAGCACACTTTAACCACATCAAACAATTAAAAAAAGCAAAAGAGCTGCTGCTTTGCATCTAATATTTACATGAGAAAAGTAGTGTTAGACACCTTCCTGTTTATTCATGCGCCTTTCCTCTCTCTGTTTTAACAGCAGAAAGCGTGGTGATAAGTCACTTTATGAGGAACTCAGACACTGGAAATTTTCTTGTGAGGAAGGAAGCTGCACATCTTACCTGTTTTTATGATGGATGTTGGTTCACCTCCCCCGAGGCTTGCTCTGCTAATGGAAGGGCTGCTGATGTCTGTCCAGTAAACCATTTTCTCCAAGCAGTCGTAGGCAACTCCAATGACAACTTTATCCTGGAAGTTAATTACAAATCTCAAAACAAATCAAACTCCTAATCCTAGAACTATATTATGTTTAGGGAAAATGAAAAAAGCCAAGTAGGGAAAATGAACAAAAAAGACCAAACATAACATTGCTACTAAGGGCCAAACTAGGCATAACCTTTTTAATGAGTTGGTTTTGGGCTCCCCTGATCCTCAGTCCCTTTTGGTCAGACTAGGGACTCATTCCCCAAGTGTCACAGAGCCCTCAGTTGGATCAGGACCATAGTGCCGGGGAGAAGGGGTTTCAGCCTCCTTCCCATATACCATTTTCCTTACCCATAATGGCTCCGGGGGAGTTATTTGCCCCATGGGGGTGCCTGCATGATGTGTTTTGCTTCCTGCTGCAGCCCACTCCTTGAAATGCTGCCCTTGGGGGATTGGAAACTCCCCAGAACAGCATTTAGGGGGCATTTTGGGCTGCAGCAGGAGTGAGATGAGAAAGTTGTGTTCTGTGGGCAGAATTCATTCCTTGAGGAGAAATGCTCCATTTGGTCCAAGCCAGAGTACCAATTTCAAGGCATCAGTAAAGATTTGCTGTTAAGATTAAAGGCAAGTTACAAGATGAAAAGAATGAGGGAGCCACTACTCAGGAAGAGGCTTCATCTGTCAATAAGAGAAAAAAGGTGGCTTGGTTCACTTACAACACCAAGCCATGACCACTGTCTACAGTCCACTGTTTGCAATCCTTGTTCACAGGGCAAACACAAACCAGTTTACAGGTTTTAATGCAGTGACAAACTACAGTTTGCCACAAAAGCAGAATTAGGAGGCCACACAGGAAGGAAGGAGAGAGGAAAGAAGGAACATGTGACCATGCAGCTTCAACACGGAGTTATATATCATTACATCTGAACCAAACTAGAATGTGGAGCAATATCTGCCCACAAAGTCCAGATAAGAAGAAATAAAGTAACTGAAGAGTGGAGGGAGACTGTCCAGAGTACAGGAATTGAACAACACTGATTATAAAATCTACATGAGGGAAATATCACTGAGAGGAAGATGAACAGGGAGCTTAGTGAAGGATGCTTAACAGCAATATAAAAGTTTATAGCCTTCTCATACGAGCAACTAGAACTGAGGCATTGTTTAAAGCACTGAGAGATTTATAGGGAATTTTAACATGCTTAGGAAGATAATAAAAATTAGCAAATATTTATTTATGATATGTCTGAAAAGCTATCCTGAAAGCAAGGAAGGGTTTTAAAATGTTACTCAACGTAAACATTATTTTCTCTGAAGCCCCTTTTACTGTAAATAAAGGTCTTCCAAGATTTCGAAATCCTTAGTAACCCCAAATTTAAAAGCCAATAAAAAGATTTCAGGGCCAGCAAATTTATAGGAAACAAGGTCCTGAAACATGATTATTTGCCATGTATTTCTTTCAGTGAAAAAGATTCCATGCTCATTAATGCAAGTTGCTGGTACATGTTCACTGTGTACTTACTGGCACATACAGCAAAGCTTTTGCATCTGATTTCTTCATAGCGTTCCCCTCTAGAGGGACATGGTCAATCTTTCCACTCTGTGCAATGAGCAAGTGTGTTCCAGGAGGCAGAGGAATTGCATCTGGTTTCACAGAGGGTCCAACTACAACAGGAGGCGCAACTGTACTCAGACCTTGTTGACAAACGACAGAAAACATATGAACTCAGATTGTGCAAACGCTGTTCAGCTATGTTGCAAATTGCATCTGCAAAGCAAGGTTGCTCTAAAATATATTGGAAGCAATTCAACTATAGTTAAGAACAAGGCACGCTGGTTTCAGCTGAAGAGATACTGCATTCCTAAACAGAGTTACAACCTTATAAGCACATTGAAGCCAATGGACATAGAAGTAGTTCTGCTTAGGACTGAACATAAGAAAGGCCCTGCTGGATCAGACCAAGGCCTATCAAGTCCAGCAGTCTGTTCACACAGTGGCCAACCAGGTGCTTCTAGGAAGCCACAAACAAGACAACTGCAGCAGCACCATCCTGCCCGTGTTCCACAGCACCCAATATAATAGGCATGCTCCTCTCATACTAGAGAGAATAGGTATGCAGCATGACCAGTATCCATTTTAACTAATAGCCATGAATACTCTTTTCCTCCATGAATATGTCCACTCCCCTCTTAAAGCCTTCCAAGTCTCCTGCAGTGAAATCAGATTTAAAAATGTACGCATTTAGTTGGCAGGAGAGATCTTTGCTGTATTCCTTTCCTGAACAGATAAAGCCATAGAAAGAACAATTTCCTCCTATTCACAATGGTCAGATACTCTACCAGATACTTATGCTACAGTACCTTCTAATACTGAACTTTGTGCCTATCAACAGGGCAGACACAGAGCTAAACCGCAGATGGGCAGGGATTTCTCCATTTTCAGAAGCAGTGGGGTAAGATTTTTTTTAAGATTTTGCACAAGGCTCTAGCAGCTGCTATTGAACTTGGCCAGTACTTTGGACATAGCTTAATAAACTGATTAACGTATCAGCATAAATTCAATGTGGGGCCCTCAGGGGAGCAGGGCTATATCATACCCCAACTACATCATAGGAAGTAACGAAAGGCTGAGGTGTGTGTGATGCCAACATGATTCACCTAATTTTGTTACTTAAAGCCCAGGATTTCAGTCAACCCACCCAACCCCATCTGATTCTCTAATTAGAAGCAGACTCTTCATGTCTGTGCTGGGAACCCTTCCTCTTTCCTCCCTGTCCTCCATTATCAAGCTGGCCTTTCTTCCCTTTTCTGTCTCTTCTCCGCATGATCGAGCATCCCCTGGGCCTTTCCAGTCCCAGGCACCTTCTTCCTCTGCTCCATCTTCCTTTATAGTACCTGTTCTGCCCCCCATTAAGCCTAACTCCACCAGTTCCTTCTCAGCAACCCTCTCGTTCACCAGCTCCTCCCTCACCATGTCCCAGCTGAGGTTGTTGGGGCCAGAGAGCCACTGTGGGGGGATCCAGCCCCACCTGGAGCCTGGTGGAGACCACAGAGCTGACAGGTGAATTCCTGGTGGCAGCAAGGTCAGCTGCAGCGTTATTGTGTTTACCACCAGGAGGGGTGGGGAGAGACCCAATGTCTCAATCTGGCCTCTTCATGGTGGTCTTCCCAGTGAGGTCACCTTGCCTGCCCTACTGACAGCCCTTCTACCAAGGCTCTCCTCCAAGCCAGGGAGCCACCTGGTAGGTGGGCCTGCTTGGTTCCAGTTCTTGTAGCCTGGGAATCAGTTTGGCTGTTCCTGGTGGGATGGCTGGCACCGGCCTGCCACATACACATGAAAACACAGAACTGGGCTGTATTGGGGGAGTATTTCCATAAACTAAGCCCCCTACTGAATCTAAGAACAACTGTTGCAGCAAGCAGCAATTTAGAGGCAACTTACATGGAGGTCGGATTCCTGGGCCAGTTCTGGTGCCATCAATCTCGTTACCATCTCTGTCTACACACCAGCAATATCCGCTGCTGGAGTGGCACTGAGTTGGCAAATAGTTCCCATAGACGTCACACTGAGGGATAAACTGGCCAACTGGCCTGGGTCCTCTTGGACCAAAAGTTAAAACCTGTTCCTGTTCATGCTGGCATTTTGTCTTCTCTAGTTCTGTAAACAAAACAAAAGGCGGAAAAAGTTGTGGATATTTTTATTCCATTTATTTTGCAGGCTAGCCCATGTGGTTTTTAACACTTTGTTCTGCTTTTATGCTGTTAGTGATACCTGTCTTTAGGAGGAATCTCTATTTTTAAAATTGCTCTCTGAAATATGTTGTTTCTGATCCCGTTTCAACAGTTTTTACCTGTTCAATTTTGTTCTTTAAATTCCATGCTGCTATTTTATGCCTTTAAAATTGTTGCTGTCTGCACCATTTAAATAGCGATATTTTCGGTTTTTCTAATGGAAACGCATGGAAATTTTTGTGAGCAGTGAAAAAAACTCTCCCACTAAATATTTTCTCTTTTTGAGTGAGAAAAACTTTCCTCCTACATCTCAGCTGGCAAAACTTAAAGATACATGTGCTATGGAAGCACAGGGTGCACCAGTTTGCAACTTTTTCTTAAATAATGGGTATGCTTGTAGTTTTTCTTATGGAATTTTTTAATATTTTTAAATTCCATAAATATGCCAAATACTATAGTTTTGTATGCTAAGTAAGTTAAAATTAATGCCTCGTATGTCATTAAATTAGTAAAAGTAGCTTTGGTTTGATAGGAAAGAAAGGTATTGCATATTTTGATTTCCCCCCAAAATTCCAGGTTTTTGTTTTCTAAACAGAAAAAACCCAGAAAAAAGGTTTTCCATGGCTTCAACATCTGTTGAAATTTTATTATCTCTACCCAGGAGGCAGAAATGCTTCCTATATTACATGAGGGACAACACCACAAATTGTGGCTTATGAATTCAGACAACACAACAAACCAGTTTCTACAAACAGTGGTTAGCTAACTGGCAGCAAACCAAAGTTTGAAATCCCACTCCTGTTGCTACAGAAGCAAGGGCAACAGACAGCAACATGGGCAGAGGGGGAGGCTCCCTGCCTCCCACACCTACCGCATACCTTTGATGCTATTTCAGCAGCACCCAAGGCATCTGGTGCGCTTTGGGTACTGTAACAATCAGGATGCTGGTCAAAGTAGGGTGGGGAAGAGAATAAAGGGAGAGAGGGAGGGAAACTCTTCCCTTTTTCTGTCTGTTGATCAGCAGGCTGCTGCCTCCAACCCTGGTCTCTGCATCCCTCATGGAATGGGAAAGAGAAGAAGAGTACTTCTTTGGCTCAGACACACATTCCAAGCCAGCAAACAATTTGGAGTTGTAATGGTTGCTGAGGCTTATATTCCAAAGTTGGTGGCCTCTTTAGTTACAACAGGCCTTTATAAATGGAGAAGCATTGCATTATTTTTTGGATATTCAGTAATAGTTCAAAGGCTTCCATGCAGGCTAGTATAATGAGGTGATGAAAAACTTTTTGATCCTACAGTTTAGCAAAGCTATAATGCATGGCCTAATATTGCTGCAAATACTTAGATCAGGGGTGTCAAACATAAGGCCCGTGGGGTCCAGCCCCTTGAGAGCTCTTATCCGGTCTGCAAGCCAGCTGCCACGCCCCACTCTCGATCTGGGCTGGTGAGACATGGCATTTATGTCATATCTGACCCTCGTAACAATTGAGTTTGACATCCCTGATTTAGATAGCAAACAGACGAGAGGCCATGTTGCAGAAATACAACTTTAAATAGCTCCATGCCACACCATATAGTGATTTTAAGCAGCTTGAATGCAATCATAAGATATATGGCAATTGATTTCTCTCTACGCTTGGATAATTCAGTATACCACAAGAAGTAATCTTTGCTTCTTAACTGGTGTTCCTTCATCATTTTTTTAAAAAAAACATCACCTACTAGACTGCTGTTCTTGTAATCGATTTACATTTGCTTCTGTCATTCAGCTCTGCCAATGCTATGAAGCATTTCCCATGTGAACTAGATTACGCACATTAACAATTCTGGCAAATTACTTTTAGTGGCTAAAGAACTCAGCCAGAGTGTCTGGAGTGGTTTCTGTTTGGTAAACACAGCCTATGGGAGATGAAGGGGTGACAGGGTTTGGAATCTGTTTCTTTTTGAACTGAAACAATGGAGCGTGAGGGAATAATGAAGTACAGACTTTCTTAATAGCTGTTGGAATGCCAGCGCTTACACCAGTAACTTTTTTGCTAAAATGCCTATGTGCGGAATGTATGTAAAATTCCAGGCAATTTCTACAACGGCTTCAAGAGGATTTGCTGAGTGCTGTATAAAATAAATTATTACTGGCTGTACAGAACCAAACATTCTGAACACCTCAGTTTACTACAGTTAAAATGGTAATGAAAACAACGATGGTGGTGGTGGGGAGAATGGGATCTAGGCTAAGGTTTTGTACTTCTGCTGTTACAAATATTTAGCCTCATGTGGCCAGAGGTACAAGTCTTTGCCATCTGGACAGACAAGAGCCAGAGGGGGCTCTTAGGCTATGTCCTGCAGCCTGTGCCAGGGATGGAGCTGACAGTGCATCGAGGACCAGCTCAGGAGTTTTGTTTATTTTACTTACTTTATTTGTAGCCTGCCTTTCTTGCTGAGACTCAAGGCAGATTACACAGTGAAAAACTATGTAAGCGAATAGCATGAGACATCCAACTAACAATGCAATAGGTCTAGGACAGGGGTCTCAAAACTGCGGCTCTAGAGCCGCATGTGGCTCTAGAGCCGCATGCGGCTCTTTGGCCCGTTGAGTGCGGCTCTCCGAACTTGGTTCGGAGCCCCTGCTCTTGTGTCCGCTCACACCGGCAGCCGGGCTGCGGAGCCGGCGCGCCTGAGAGAGAGAGAGCGGGCGCACTGTCTCTCCCCGCCCCGCTGTGGAGAATGGCCGGGTCCCCCTTTCCCTTGCCCTCAATGGTTGGGAGGCTAAAGCCTCCCCTCCCCTCTAGCCGCGCAATTGCTGGGCGGGCGGCTCAGCGGTTCCTGCCCCCCGCCTATCAGCTGTTGGGCGGGGCGGGCTTCCTTTGGTAGACCTGGCCTCCGGCTGAGTCCCATTGGGAGGCCAGGTCTACCCACTGGCTTTCTTGGAGGTAGACCTGGACTCCGAGGAGGGGAAAGTCCCCCTTCAGAGGCCAGGTCTACCAATTGGCTTCTATTGGCCTCGGGAGGCCAGGTCTACTGCCAAGAAAGCCAATGGGTAGACCTGGCCTCCCAATGGGACTCAGCAGGGGGCCAGGTCTACCAATAGGCTTATATGGCGGTAGACCAGGCCTCCAGACGAGGACTCCCGACGAGGAGGGGAAATGGCAGGGACTTATAATTTAATTTTTATCAATAAATAAGATCACTATTAAGTATGATATCAAGTTTTATTCAGTGTACCTACAGTTTAATTAAGACTTAAAACTTTAATTAAAGTTTATTAAGTTAATAAACAGTGTACCTACCTATATCGTTTAAGTTTAAAAAATTTGGCTCTCAAAAGAAATCTCAATTGTTGTACTGTTGATATTTGGCTCTTTTGACTAATGAGTTTGCCGACCCCTGGTCTAGGATCCCAAAAATTACAGGCGATGCAAAAAAAAAAATTTCAGAATTTTTTATGACATCGTATCATAAACAAGCAAAACAATCCAAAAGTAGAAACGAATACAGTAAGAACAAGTTAATATACAATAAATAGTGATATTGACTACAATCATTTTCCTTTTACAAAACTGCCCTCCCTTCCATTATACTATGGCCAATATATTATACTACAAAGTTGGAGTTGTGATGTATATTTTATTTGTATAAATTATATTTTTCTGTTTCTTTGTAAACTACTTTGCGTCCACAGTGGGGAGAAGAGTGGGGCAGAAATACTTGGATCCAAATATTTCCTTTTCTGTATAGAAGGTAACTTCTGTAACACTTCCATGCATGCTCAGGAGGGATATCCCCAATTTTATTGATTTCTTCTTGACTGTTAACCTCACTTGCCACAACCCACGTCACTCTAGTGGACTCCCTCAACCCTTGTAAGCAGCATGGGAGTGAAAAAGAAGCTGTAGCAGGAAGGGAGAACTGGCAACCTGTCTATAATGAACACACTTCACTCCGTTTGTTGGATCCAACCCTAACAATGCAGTCCTAAGCAGAATTACACCCTTCTAACCCCATGTTCTAACCCCAAGTCACATGTTCTCTCTCTCCTGAATTAAGCGCACCTCTCATCAGTAAATTGAGGGCATATGTTTTTGAGGAGCAATGTCTTGAGGATGATGATAATTATGTACTGCAGCAAAATGTGAAGACCCCAACCTGGATACACAGCCGATTTAAGCCTTAGTTCTACACATGGAAGGCACCTCCACATGTGGCTTCTTCTCTAGATCAGAACTAAGATATATCCTAATTGCACAGTCTTAATTCAAAATAACTAAGTAAAAACAACAGTGACCACACTAATAAAAAAATCTAATATAATTAGAAAAACAGACATCTCATCTAAAAACAAGTTCTCCCCATTCAGGAAACTGTATAAATAATTGGAAGAGACTTGCTCTTTTTCCTGATTTAATATAATAGAGTCTTGTAAACAGTATGGTACACTTTCCATAATTACTTTCATTTTATAAAGATACATGCACTAACAGGGCTAGCTTCAGGATTTGGGGGTACCTAGGCAAGTTCCTCTCCGCAAGTTCCTCTCCAGTGCAATTACCTACTAAGTGTGCTACTGTGTGTTTTCCTGCTTCATTTCATCTACTCCTTGCACAGACAGCAAGTGCACACCTCATCTATGTCTCTCGGATCAGTGAAGCAGGGCAAAGGGGAGCCAGAGAGTCACTGCTTTCAGCATCTCTCTGACCACGAAATGGAAGGCTGTCCTAAGGACTTCCTAGTAGAAGTGGAAGGACCAAGAGTCTTTAGCCTGTGGTGGGCGCCATCTGCAGATTCTGACACAGTGCGCTTACCTACCTCTTTGGACTTATTACACAAGGTTAGTTAGGTGAACTCTGAAAAGCAAGTCAAAACTGATAAGAGTTTTAAAATTTAAAAAGTCTTAAAGTGAAAGCCTTGATAGTGAGAGACAGAAAAAAGCAATTTCCTGCTTGACCAAATAATTCAGTTCAGACAATGAACACAGTTCACACCCAACACAGTTTAACTGTAATGCCTGCAAAACCCTTTATCAATCACTTCCCTCTAGTTAGACAGTTTTAAAATTCATTCTGAAAGTTTACCTCCTGACACACACTGGAAACCATCCCCACGATACCCTTCTTTACATTGACAGCTGAAGGACCCTGGAGTATTATAACAGAAAGCATCTGGGTGACAGCGGCTGTGCTGACATTCATCTGTATCTGAAAAGGAAAAGACCAAAATAAGCAATTTCACACTGTACATGCAAGCTAAACGGGGGGCGGGGAGTATACACTGCCAACCTTCAGGCCGAACTATATATGTGTGGAGATCCATGAACAGACATCCTGCAAGTTTTAAAAGGGTAAATAACAACCACGAAAGCCACAGTGCAGGAAGAGGATTAATTCTGTCCTCCCTCCAGTGACTTCCCAATGCAACCTGCACATCCAGAAGCTGCTACTGCCAGGAGAAAAATGCAGATACAGGGGTGGAAACTAGCCAAAGGGTTAAAACTATTGACTTTCCCGAACAAATTACCAAAAAAAACCTGACCAAATACTGACAAATAACTGACATTCACGTCAACGACTGCCAAAGTGAGTTGTACAGTCAAAGGGATCCAAACCAAATGATTACGCTTCATGTAACTGAACTACAAACGCCTCCAAGTACAAGATGGAAAGTAATGCAAAAAGGGATTACCCACCCACACAGGAGCGCCCATCTCCAGAGAAGCCAGGCTGGCATGTGCAGATGTAAGAAGAGCCACCAGTGTATATGCAGCGGGCACGCTGAGGGATATCACAAGTGTGTGTGCCTGTCACACAATGATTGACGACACGTTCAACAGCTGTAAGTTAGAAAGACATATCCAAATAATATTTTAAAAGTTAATCTTGTGTTCTTTCTTTAGTATTTTGCTCAAAGGGAATTTTTGAGACAACATTTTAAAAGAACCAATCAGGAAACATTTTCACTCAGTTTTTTCAATGCCTCCCTCCCTGGCTTATCATGTTCTTGTCTTCTCTGGCTGCCTTCCGTCAGCTAATAACCATCCTTCCTTCCCCAAAACTTTCTTTCTCTGCTTCTATCCATTGAGTGGTCCAGGTCCCTTCTTCACAGCTTGTTTTTTGAACTAACTAAATAACAATTCTCTTCCTACAGCAGAGGGCTTACCTATCTTCTTGATCCTCCAGCAACAGCTGCTGATCCTACAGTTGCTGAGAAACCTTTTATTTGAACCAAGGAAAGATATTGGTGGGTGAACTGGTGCTCCTAGGCACCATGTTGAGGAACGGTGGCCTAAAGGCTGCATTTTTTTAATGGTACATGGAATATTATATTCTTGTTAATGCCAAAAGAACAAATAGTTTCAAGTCCCAAGAAATATGGTACCCTTCAATATATAAAAATAGGTGAATGTGTCAGGTTTTATAAGTTATCTGTTTCCATTCTTATCTGCCTAAGTATTGCAACATCAACATTCAGGTACTTGATCTCCTAAGCAGCAAGGGATCTGAGCTCTGATGGCTTTGGATTACTTCAACCCAAATGGTGACATACAAAAAAGTTACACAAAAGGATCTTCAAAAAACACACTCATATTTCCAAGAAATGCTTAAGATGTTTAACTTCTGTAACATTAGCTGAAGAATAAGCTAACCAATTATGTTTATGCAGGGGAAAGGAAGGGGGGGGAAATCAGGAAATGCCTGACTAAATTCTTAAGCTCAAATTCCTACCAAACAGATGTTGAAACGCTCCAGTCTACGAAAGGAAATGTTTAATTCAATTATCTGGCAGATCCTATGGTTTTCTACAGTCCTGGGGCTTTTTCAGGTTTGTACAAAGATCTGTCTTGTCTATTCATGGCTCTGATCTCCAGATTTAAGTATCCACGGATACTTGTTGAGAATTAGATATACTGATGATTCATTCAAGAATGTTGTTTCTTGCCTGTCTACTACAATTTCATCATCCATTTGCTACTGTAAAGTTTCACCGCCTTGCAACAGATGGTTGACAGGTTCAGATTTTGGGTCAGTCAGTACTTGGAAATTTTTGTGAAGACTAGTTTATATGGGTTTAAAATGGATCCAACCCTGGTATAAAACTTCCACTGTTCATCAAATTAACTGTTATGCTAATGAAGTTTAGTTATATGTGTATGCTTCTTTTGAACCTTTGACTTTATTTGAAAAAATAGTCCTTTGCTTTTTAAACAGATTTTTGTTTAGAATTATTGTATGAGTGTTATATTAGTATATGACTACAAATACAAAATGCATGTTAAATTCACTCTGGAGCCTTTTAATAATTGAATTGTACGTTATAATTCAATTGTACATTTAGTAATTTATTCAGTTTGCAGATTCTGCTGAAGGCCAATACAATAGACCACAAATTATCTATTAAATAACTATTGTTAGATTTCCCTTTAGTGTTTTACCTGGGTTTTGGTGCAGCCCCTCCCTTTCTTTTTGCTAACTTAAGCCAGATGCCTATTTTGAATGGTAAATCAAAAGGTACAAAGGTCACACTGGTATCTCAAGCCCATAATGTGTGACCAACAATAATTCTTTAGGAAACCAAAGCATTTCCTTCATTAAATTAAGAACAGACTTGTAATTCTTGCTATTTGTCAAGAAAAATTAAGACTTTAAAAAACATAATTACTTTTTTTATCTGTATTTGTCTTCCAAAAGAAGTGAAGAAAAGATGAATAAAACCACCACTTTGGTAGTTTACTCAGAGGATCTTATTATCCCTAACACAATAAACAAAGTCTGGAAAGTAAACTCACCCACACATGTTCGTCCATCAGCTGAAAACTGATATCCTTCTAGACATTCGCATCGGAAAGTTCCTGGCTGATTATTACAGACTGCATTGCTGCCACACACTGTTGGCTGATCCAGGCATTCATCTATATCTACACAGAGAACCAATGTTATTTCAGCAGGATCACTTAAGCAGCTCTTAAAAATAGGAATGATATTTATTTATTTAAAACACTTCTGTGCTGCCTTTCCACCCAAATAGGGTCCCAAAGGTGCTGAACATCAACACATTTCCACATTAAAACAGCATGTAAAATAAAGTATATATAAAATAACATTTGATAAAAACATATAAACAGACAAAACACACATAACGCAACCAGGGAGGAGGGCTCATAAGAGTTACTGAAGGTATGCCAAACAACAAAAAGGTCTTCACCTTCTAGCAAAAGACACTGATAGAGGGAGACAGACGAATCTCCTGTGGACAGCGTTCCAAAGATTTTGTGCCAAGACCAAGAAGGCAGTCCTTAAAGTATGCTGTCTTCAAGTCTTAGAGGGCTGTAAAGGTCAACACGAGCACCCTGAGTTCAGTCTGGAAACAAATTGGGAGCCAGTGTAGATGGTACTAGACTAGACTATAGTCCTTATGACTCACTCCAATCAACATTCTGTCCACAACATTCTGTAACAACTGCAGCTTTTGGAAAGTCTTCAGTGGCAGCCCCACATACAGCGTATTGCAGTAATCTAATCTAGATGCCACTGTGCATGCTATAGTAACCTTTCTTGCCCAGGAAGGGCCATAGCTCGTTCATCAGATGAAGCTGGTAAAAGGCACCCCTGACTACTGCTACCACCTCTACTTCCAACAGGAAGCCCACGCCCACTTCCACCCCCACCCCCAAAACTACAAACCTGTTCCTTTACGGGTAGTGCAATCCCTTCTGGAACAGGAACCATTTCCTGTGTCAAACCTTCCCCCCACCAGTAACAGCTCCACCGCATTGGGATTAAACTGCAGTTTGTTAGCCCTTATCCATCCCAAAACTGCCTCCAGGCACCCGTTCACGGTTTCTACAGCCTCCCTGGGATCAGCTGTAAGAGCGAGATGGAGCTGAGAGAAAAATCTGTTGTTCAGTTTTCATCCAACTGAAGACACACCTAGGTTTTGCAGATCATAACAGATTATGACATCCTATGTGACTGTGGGATTGGAAGTCTCTGCCAAGTGGACCACAACTTTGCTATCATTTTGATACACAAACTTTGCTTTCATTTTGATACTGGTTCATTTGGATCTTGCCTTATTCCAAGAAGCTCAGAACTAGTCATAACGCACAGCAGGAGCAAGAGGAAGAGCTGCTCAACCCTTTCTTTGCTAGCCATTTTTATCCCTCAGAATTGTAGAACGAATCCTAAAGGCAAAAGCTTTAACGTTCTATCCCACAGCCTCCCAAAGCTGCTTTTAGGTTAATAAGAAAATATGGGTAAAGATTCATGTGACTGAACATCACATCTGGTTTTCTCTGAAAGATTAGTTTATTTTAGAGCTACCTGGTAAGTTTCATGGGAGAACAGAGATAGGATCTTGGATTTACCATATCCAAACCAATACCCTTGCCACTACAACACGGTGGTTTGTTGTGGCTTCATGTGCAGGATATGAGAGATTTGATCTGAACCACACCTCAGAACAAGCTCACACTTTACAATTACTGCATGGAGGCTATTTTAAATCACTCCACACAAAAGCTGTTACATGGTAAGCTGTTCATTGGTATGGCTTATTCATCTCAGTTGAAGGTGATTCTCTCCACAGCAAACTATATGTTCCCTGTGTTTGTAGTTATACAGTAGAAATAACTCAAAATATCATTTTTCTAAATTTATAGTGCAGACAGGCAATATGCAACACCAATAACTTATGTATTTTTTGTATCCTATCCCTTAGAAGCTCTTTGATCCATTGATCTTGAGCAGCATAGTTTTAAATCTAATTATTTGGGGGATATATGGACTGAAATAAATTTTGCCACTGCCAGTGCAGCCTTGGAATCCCTATCACTTAATTAAAAAGGCATTATATCTGATACAGAGGCATTAGATTTGTCTGTTAAAAGAGGAGACATATATCGTAATCTAAGATCCTCATAGAAAACGACATTCCAAGAACACACGAGCTAGTGAGTCGATGGAGCCGGAAGAACACGAACAAGTCCTTTTTAGGTATGGTAGGTTCAAAAATCTACTTTGCATAACCATAGAAGGGTTAGTGTTTAATCTAGCTAGAGAGATGAGGAGTTATCAAGAAATAGGTATAGTCAGGCAAATCACGTGGTGGTGGTACTCCAAAAACTGAGATGAACAAATGTGATGAGCACGAAAAGATGTGCTAACTCAGTCAACCTCTTTGATACACTTTATTAGAGCGAAAGCTTCGGTTTTTCCAAGACCTCTTATCCTATCCCACGAGATGCCCATCAATGACAGTTTCTCATCAAATATTTTTTGCCATGAGGATCTATATGAAACATGCTTCAGAAAGACTAGATATCCCTCAGTACTAAAAAACAGCTTAAGTTGTAGCTTAAAGGCAAACAACCATGCCTGAGCTTCAAGAGACATTTGGCCAAACTCGGAGAGAAAGGTAACACCAGCAACACACCGAGGGGCATTTAACAGCTTCCGAAAAACTGAAGCAATAGTCAATCTATGGACTCATTAACAGCAGTTATCCAGGCGGCAGTGCCAAAAAGAATAATTGGAATAATTTTTAAGTTAAAAACTTGAATGGACCCAGGAATATATTTTCCACTTTTTGTATAGAAGAAATTAACAATAGCTTCAACCCCAGGTTTAATTTTGTTGGATACAGCTTTTAGATTAGCATTCCAGTTTAGGTTATAAGAAAAAAGAATACCAAGCTAAACGAACTCCTTGACTTGATCAACATCAAAGCCTTCTAGTACCCAATGAAAGACAGTTTTCTCCTCTTAGAGAAGATCGTGATCTTTGATTTATGATGGTTTATTTTAAGATCTTCCCTAGAACAGTACTCAGAAAAAGTCTGTAGAGATCTTTTCAAACCAATTCTTTGCAGGACAAAATAGGAGATGCTATGGATATGGGACTTATGTCTTTGTGGGAATAGCCAGTGTACTATTTGGATATACATGTACAAAAGCAAGGTAGAATGATTATCTAATCAGAAAACAATCGGGAAGCTTCTTAGGGAAGCAGAGGCTAGGAGAATATAAATTCTCTGAGCTATAGGCTTAAATAGAGAAAATGCAGAAGGGGATACAGTATCCTAGAGCCTATTTCATTCACTCGTGATACTGTAAATCACTGGTTCCCAACCGGGGGTCCGTGGACCCCCAGGGGTCCGCAAGAACTAAATTAAGGTCCGCGAAACAAAGTTATAAACCCATAATAAAATGATATTTTCAATTAAAAGTTCTCTATTATAAAATATATATATTCAAATATTATTCTAAGTTTAATGTTTAACTAACAGTTATGATTAAAGTTTATTTTCAAATTCTCGGAATTTTTATTTTGAACCTTGGGGTCCCTGCACCGAACAAAAAAGTCCTAGTGGTCCCTGGTCAAAAAAAGGTTGGGAACCACTGCTGTAAATGGATAGATATCTGGTAAATTGTGCACAATCTTTCATAATGTTTAAAGGAGAAATAGCAGTATTTCGAACACATTGCTTCCTTAACAAAACATGTGTTTGCTTTGAAAAGAGTTGTTTACAGATTATTTTTAATGTGTTTCTTCACCTTTTTTAATATCACAGGAAAAGACTGAACAGTGTAATCATACAGCTTTTCTCATGAGGCAGCATTCAAGTACTGTCATCCATTTGGGTATGCTTTCTTTTACACATCGCATGAGGGAAAAATAGAATGTCACAAGAAGAAATTACCATGGCATATTTTAGTTAACCCTCAGCAAGGGCAATAATTAATAGCCAATTCTACAGAAATCACAATTTTTTTCCTACATAAAGATATTTTCATACCATAACATACACGGCCGTCTCCTCGGAAGCCGACTGAGCATTCACAGCTGTACTGACTGCCTGCTCCTGGGCGACAGGCTGCATTGGTGTCACAGCCGTGGGAGCCCGTGTAGCAAGGATTGCGGTTTATATCGGCTGAATCACCTGGCAAGAGGCCACAGAAGATATTAAAACAAGAATGTGTTAAATGAGCTCACTATTACTGCTGAGAGCCAGCATGGTGCAGCGGTTAGAAGCTGACAGATTTGGTGTGCTCATCAATAACTACAACAAATATTGTTTTAAAACTATCTCTGCTAGAAGGGACACAGGGCCGTGGGGATTATGCATGATAACTGAGCGGCCTCTAAGCAGTTAACAGAGAATGCTTAAAAAGTTAAAAATTCTATTGTCGTATTTTTAAGAAGTTTGTGCCTCTCATGGGTGTGATGAAATGACAAAGAATGTTAAGTGTATCCTGAAGATAAATGACTAGAGATCCCAAACCAGGATATCACAAGTTACAAGAAAAACAAACCCAATGATTTCTCTCGATTCATGTTAAAAATTGCATAATAAGAACATTTGCCAGAGGACACGTATCTCAGAAGGCATAACTGTTGACTAAGGATTTTGTCCACTATGAATATGCAACATTTGCAATATCCATGACTGTGCTCTCTCATACAAGTCAATAGTAAATAAACAGGCTACTAGCCAATTTTAAAGGAAATTAAAACAAGAATGAACACACTGAACGTACCAATGACAGGACCAATTGAATTGCTCATTGCGTATCGCAAAATTTGTTCATCTCTGTTATACAAGACAAAGACACTATCCACTGATAACTGCTGTGTGGCTGAAACAGAATGATGAGAGTCATCATAAATGCACTCATCAAATGTGATCGTCTGTCGCCATTGGTAAGGAACTGTGTAACTTGGCGAGACCCCATCTCTTTCTGGTTCTGTCACAGTGTACTCTCTGGTAGATGATGATGTGATAACTGAAACAAAAAATCATAATAATACTATAAAGGAAACTAAGAACAATAAAAAGGGAATGCGTTTAGTATTCTGCAATTACATATAAAGTGGAGTATTAAAATATTACAGACAAATAATTTGGCTGGTTACTATATTGTTTTAAATAAGGACAGAAATTTAATTTGAGATTGACAACTTAAGCTACCTCCTACAACAGCAGCTACCTATCTTTGGTTTATCTGTGGTTCCAATTATAAGAGACCTGGTCAAGTCTGTAGTACCTAAACAGCTAACATTTTATTTTAAGAACACAGGCTTCCTAGTCTGTAGTCCATTCAGCACATACAGAAATAGACTGAACAACAAAAAGAGCAGCTGTTTGAATTTTTAAAAGACTCACCCCAGTGGAATTTCTCGTAAATAAATGATCCCTAGTGCTTCCACAAGGTTTTATGAGAGAGAAATCCATAGTCCCTGTTGGGACCATGGCTTACACAATCACACAAAAATCTAAGTTCTTTTTCTACCACTGTACATTTCATCCATCCATCTGAACAGATTTGTTAGATGGCTGTCTCTTAGAGGTCTTTGGTGGAATGGCCAAGAAGGCCAAAGCGTTCACACCTGGTACTAAATCTGAGTGCAACATGATATGGTTATTAAGGAGAGAGAAAAGTCGCATGGAAACTTCTCTGGTAATGAGATGTTCTTGTAATGTACCTCCACGTGGTCAGATTTTTCTTTCAATATGACATAAGGAAAGCTAATTTTGCTTGAGAATTGTGTAAGAGGGCTGTCTGGCACTGACGCCCAAAGGGAAAGCCTGACAAAGATTTTTGGTTTGGGTGTGAGAAGGGAGGGGGTTTGTTCCTCACTCACATTTTACCCCTCTCCATCAGAGGAAGTGGTTATCTCTCCCTCCCTTCCGCCACCCTGCAGGGGCTTCTGGTGGGGAGGGGGTTGAGACTCAGCCTATTCCTCCTCCCTCCCCCGCATTGGGTTCACTCTCAGAATTCTGGCCTGTTCCCATGCCTCTCTAGATGTCTTCCTGTCCATGCTTGCCTTAAAGGTGCTGAGACACTGGCATGTTCCATCCCAGGAGAGGCTCAAGGAATTCTGTCTCACTGAAGGCACTTTACCCATGCCATCCCTGCTAGTCAGGCGGACTCCAAAAGCAGTGCCTCTGCAACGATTCTGGGAGCTGCTGTAAGCAGAAATGTAATGGGGGGGGGGCCTTTTCTCATCACCCTTGAAGTGTGTCACTCCCCAGAATGCAAAGCAGAGCCTCTGTATCCACCCTTGGAGCTAAGGTAGTTGCACAGGTGTGCGTCTTCTCCAATCATTTGCAAAGGACGTCATTTCCTACATCTGCCTTGTTCCTACAAGGGTGCAAAGAGAGCTCCAGCGGCAAAATGTGGAGGATGCTTGCCAGTTGTGAGATGAAACTTCGTGTGTGTAAGGGGAGGGCATTATGTTTGACACTTAGGTGAGGTTGTGTGTGTGATTCAAGAACATTTGATGTGAGGAAAAGGTTAAATCTGTAAATCCATAGAGTGAACCAAGTGGATGATTTATGGGCTGAATTACTTTAGCTTCCTCACCCTCCCAGTATCACTGGCTGTGATAAATGACTTGGTGCCACAGCAAAACTTTGCTCCTCAGCTTGCGGTGCAATGTAAACTGGGGACAAAGGACCAGTATTTGAAGGGAAGCCAAAGAAGCTGCCCTCAGGCTGTGTCAAAACAAACCAGGACTGAATATTTTGCCTGTGAGCCAAATCTGGTTCCATATAGTTAAAATAAGACCGTTTCACTATCCATAGATATCCATAGACAAATTCGACTTGTGTTATAGGCTTTTATCCCAGGTTTAGAAAGTATGTTAACAGAGAAGTAAGGATTTATAAGCCCACAAAATGGTTTTAGGGCATGTTTAACTTACCAGAACTAGAAGAATGATAGAGCTCATTATAGGGCTCTATGTGGACAGAAGAACCAAATGGGATCTCGGGCACTCTGCCTTCAAGCTCTGTGCTGATTGTAAGATGTCCATGTTCATCAATTCCACTGAACTTCTGTTTGATGATCAGCTTGTCATTACTGTTGAGGAATGTAACTTCAGCTTGTCTTGTAAACTCACCACCTAGAAGTCAGGATTAATCAAATCATTTCTTAGGTATATACTTACAAGAACGTTCTCCTCTAGCTAAAACATATTTAATTCACCCTCAGCTTCCCAAACTGAAGACTCTCAAACCTATACTGCAAGATACTATAATAAATGAAATTGATTTTTCCTGTTCAAACAGAATATTGCATATAACCCAAGGAGGACTATTTCTGGTACAGCACAGGCGGCAGAACTATAGACACTTGAACACAAAAGAGAGTTAATTATTTTAATAAACATAGGAGCTCTTACAGGCAAAAGAATGAAAAGGCAAAGTTCTCCAGCCAAAAGCAGGTGGGAAATTTTGTTATTTTGAAAGTTTCTTTAAATTTTAATTACCCCAAACAGATTATATAT
The DNA here is from genome assembly GCF_029931775.1 of Euleptes europaea. NCBI lineage: Eukaryota > Metazoa > Chordata > Lepidosauria > Squamata > Sphaerodactylidae > Euleptes > Euleptes europaea. The sequence goes on from NC_079318.1 coordinate 26,683,585, forward strand.
GTGAGCCTGACTTTGGTCGGGAAAGGGTGAGGTAAAAATAAAATAAACAAACTCATTCACATACACACCACCACCACAAGTCTACAGATAAGCATCTATAAAAGGTTTCTAAATATGTCTATGCACAATTCTCATCTATGATGCCATGTGTTCAAATACTGATAAACTTGTAAGGTCCTCAATCTCTTGGATTAGTGGAGGTAGGCATTTATCTTTCCATGTTATAGTATAAGTCTTTAGCAACAGTAAGACCACAAATTTCACAATGAAATTTAGTTACAACAATAGTGAATTTTCCTCCTTAGTAGTAGTGGCATTGTTTACAAGGAAAGAGGTAGACAGTTGAAGCTGTAGTCCAACAATGGCAGTGGGACTATGTAATTTAGTAAATAGGGCAATCAGAAAGGCTATCAAGAGGGCTAACAAATTTAAATATACATAATAAAATCACATTTTAAAACTATTTAAAAAACAACCTCCTCCACAAAAAAACACACATAATTAAAGCCGTTAGAAACAGAGTTAAAACACCTACAAAGTCATAAAAACAATTAAAACATTGACCAGGAAGAAGGGATCACTGAGGGAATGCCAAATTAAACATTTTTAAAATTCTTTACCCACTGGCAGAAGATGGCAACCGAAGGAAACAGATGAATCTCCCCAGGGAGAGAGTAGTGTTGTTTTGGTGCCACAGTAGAGAAGGCCCTCTCCTGGGTCGCCACCCACCTATTTTCAGAAGGCAGGGGCACTCAAAGGAAGACCTCAAAAGATTACCATAGTGGTAGGACAGGTTAATAAGGGTGGTGTGTTGGGTCCAAACCATTTAGGGCTTTGAAAGTCTACACTAACATCTTGAATTGTGCCCAAAAGCAAATTGGGAGCCAGTGTATATGGGCCAAGACCGGACTGATATGGTCCCTACAACCCACTCCATTCAACATCTTGGCTGCAGCATTCTGTACTAACTGAAGTTTCTGAACACTTTTCAAGGGCAGCCCCATATCGAATGCATTGCAGTTCCCCAGAATAGCAACTCCCCTGAAAAACACAATACATTGCAAGATCCATAATGTACAATTAGTGCTGAAGCATGGTAGAGCTGAAATAGAATTTAGCAAAAAAAAAAAAATTGCTTTGGGATTGTCTGGAAGCACCCACAGTTAGAAAGAAAAGATTTTCACATATTTTTCCCATAAGAAGTTGTTTTGGCAAACAACTGGTTTCAGTGATAAACTGCATGAATTTCAAAATAATTCTCTTCCCTTCCCAGCTTTGATTAAAAGTGTATTCTGGGTAAATGGTGTTGCTACTAAATATCAGCTAAAAGTGTTAATCTAGAGAATTTGTGAACTGCCCCTTGTGGCTTGTAAACAAAAACAGTTTTGAAGGAATAGCATTGGGTTGCAGCTTGTTTTTAAACAAGAAATCAAAACAATAAATTCAATAAAAAGCTCTTAGCTGGCACAGACTAAAGAGAGTGTCCTGTCTGTTTGCTTTATCATAACTACGACTTTTGGCCTTGGGGCAATACCAGAACAGCAGGAAGAATTCTTTATTTTCACTCCCATTGTCAGGTAAGGCAATGTTCTGACTGCCTGTGCCCTGAAGAGCATCCTATGCCTCCACTTTCCTTGGTCCACCACACAAAGGGATGGGTGTCCTTAGTAGATGCTGAATGAATGAAACCATTGACCCCCACAATTCCATTTACTGCTGCAGGAGGGCTCTTTTCATTATTAGCCTTAACTGTGGCCCATCTGCACAATTTCTGTTATTTCTTCTTTCCTGAGTTAGGCACCCCCAAACATCTTGTGCCTACAGCCCACTCCCTACCTTTCTTATGCACCCAAGTTCTGCTCAACTGGCTCTTTGCCGTTACCTGATTCTGCAAGGTAAACATTCCCTGTCTAGTAGGCGTAGATAGGAGGACGGCACCAATGCTTTGAAAACAGCCTATGGGGGAATTGCAGGAATGCAAGAGAATACTGAATGACATAAAACAGAATGGCTTCTGGGACAAACTGGGAACCAGTATAGATGGAATAAGTAAGTAACTAGTAAGTAAATATTTTATTTGTAGATAGCCAAAAGCTATTACAAAGTAAATAAGACTATAAAACAAGAAAATTATACAATAAAGATAAAAGATAAAATACAAAATGCCATATAAATTATGATAAAATACAATATAATTAAAATATGCCCTAACTGGCCATCTGTTCTGGCTAGTTACATTCTTTGGCGCCAGTTTAGCTCTTATCGTTTTATCTGCTAGAACGAAAAGTGACATCCTATAAGTGATAAATTAGTCAGTATCCGACAATAAAAATACTAATTTATTGGAATCAGGAAACAAGTTTAACCTAGTTAATATTGTATGAAGGAATTTTTCCCTAGGTATTGCATAAAGAGGGCAAGCTAAGATATAATGGGATAAAACCACAACTGCACATACATCGTGCTGTTGGTGCTTTATTATATCGTCCTAGATGGAATAAGACTGGAGTGATATGGTCACTATGACCCATTCCGGTCCGCATTCTGGCCACAGAATTATATATGAATTATAGCTTCTGGACAGTCAAACCCACATTATCATCATTTTAACCTGCTGGATGTTCTTCTTTTTAGGGCTTGTTGTTACACTGGTACCTCTTAACGCTGCCGCTTTCAGGATGTTACTGTATTGCTTTTATTTTGTGAACTGCTTCAAGCAGTTCTCTGAAGAGGAAGCATATAAATCTTCTAAATAAACAATTTCAACAGTGCATCTGATTATTGATAAATTCAGTTTAAAATAACCTCCTGGAGTTAATTTTAACCAGGATTTGAAACAATCATATTTAATTCTATTTATTTGTTCATTAAACCACAAAAGGCAGTTCTAAACCACAAAAGGCAGTCCAGAAGAATACCATGGGCAATGGTATCAGAAGTTGTTACAAGGTCCAGGAGAATCAACAAGGTTTCGCTCCACCTAGGTTATCCAGGGAACCCAAGACCGTTTCAGTCAAATAACGAGGCCTAAAACCAGACTATAAATGAGTCGACCCATCTACTTCATCTAGGCATCCTTGGAGTTTCCCAGCCACCACTTGTATAGTCACCTTGCTCAAGAATGGTACATCAAAGACTGGATGATAGTTATTAAAATCTTCTGGTCAGGAGTAGATTTCTTTAGGATCTGTTTTAAAGCGAGGTCAACCATTCCTCCTCTAAAGAAGTCATTTACTGTCTCCCAAACCCAGACAGCCAGCCCTTTCCCCAACCCACAGGTTTAAGCAACCAGGAGGGGTAGGCCGCAGACTCCCAAACATCCTGTCCACATACAAAATAAACTAAAAAGTATCCATACCACTGGACAACTGTTTATAGCTCCCTGAAGTTTGAAGCCATTTTTAAAAAGCAAATATAACATTTACCTGTAATACTGAACCCATTTTTATGTCCTTGCTGTTCCACGGCAAACATCCATCCAATGACTCCGCCAATGGAGGCAAGAGGAAGCAAGGAAAAGCCCAAAGCCTCTGGAATTGTGCTGATAGCAGTATAGGCGCGTCCATGATTCATCACAACGTAAGAGTGGAGGTCAGTGTTCTCAAATACAACTGGAACTGGGTTGTTGCCTACGAAGATTCGTCCCTTGACTTTCCCGTTAACTCGCTGGGGAGAGCCTAGTATAATAAAATATAATACAATGCAGCAAATTTACAGCACAATATTTTTGTTAACATATTTTGTCAATGCATATCTTACTAGGACTGTCTTCATTATAAGTGATCAATTTAAGACATATCAATATATGCCAGACTGCACAATGTGCTTGATGTGCATGTCGCATGCAAAAGAAAAAAAATCTATATAGGTATGCCTGATTACTTAAAAGAATGGCAGGAAAAGATTACAAGAATAGCAACTACTGTTCATAGTTTGCACAGATAGGCAAACTAAAATAGTGGCAGTAGAAAAGAGGAAGATTCTAGTAGCACCTAACAAAATTTCTGGCAGGGTAGAGTCACAGCTTACTTTTTCAGATACCAGTTTGATAGTCTTTAAGGTACTACTAGACTCTTGCTCTTTTCTACTGCCACAGACAAACACGGCTACCCATCGTAAAATGTTGGCACTCATGTGCATTCTCTCCAGGCACAAATAAACATTCACCTCACAAATTTTCCATCACCAATTCGTCCGAGTGAAAACCTGGTGCTCTCCTTACTGTGCATTAGGCAGCAGACTAAACCATCTCTTTTTTCCAGGCTTTCCCAGGAGCAATCTTCTAAGTTGGTTCTTGTAGGTTATCCGGGCTGTGTAACCGTGGTCTTGGTATTTTCTTTCCTGACGTTTCGCCAGCAGCTGTGGCAGGCACTCCTCTGAAGATGCCTGCCACAGCTGCTGGCGAAACATCAGGAAAGAAAATACCAAGACCACAGTTACACAGCCCAGATAACCTACAAGAACCAATGAACTCTGACCGTGAAAGCCTTCGACAAATCTTCTAAGCTGTTTGCTTCTAGCGAGATGACTGATAATGCTTAAGCTGTTGGTTTTAGGATTTTATTGTATTGCTTTTATTTTGTGAACTGCCTCAAACAGTTCTCTGGAGAGAAAGCATATAAATCTTCAAAATAAATAAGTTCAACAGAACATGTGATTATTGTTAATTGCAGTTAAAAATAACCTCCTGGAGTTAACCAGGATTTGAAATAACCATGTGTAATTCTATTTATTTATTAATTAAAATATTTATATCCTGCCTTTCCTCTTGGCTCAACCCTGGGAAGAGATCTGTGTGTACCCAAGCTGAGTACAATTATAGCTATCCACGCCCTATTCGCAAAATGACTATTTTAATGTTCGTTTTATTAAATTGTTTTGTATTGGCTTTTACAATACTGTTATCTATCTTAGGTCATGGGATGCCTGGGAGAAAGGCAGGCATATAATTATTTTAAATTTTTAAAAAATCTAAACTCTCCTATTTTGGGCATAATATTCGGATTTTAAGGGGGGCAAGATCTCTACTTAATTCAATATGTCCATTTATTCAGTCCTTAAATTGCACAATTCCTTTAAAAAAAAAGAAATGCCAAAAATAGCACAGTTGGTTAATTTCACAGCTAGTTAACCAAACTGAAAAAGGGGTAAATTTTTTATGTTCATGGTCTCCTTATATATCTTACTGGAAAAGGCAAAAAGTTAGTAGTGGACAACAGCCTTTTCTTTAATATTTGCCAAGTTTTCATAGAAGTTCCCTGTTCTGGGTGTTGCTGGAGATAATTCATTGGACTTGCAAGACCCCTGATTTGCCCCAGCATGGCAACAATTGTATTAATTTGAACTAATTAAAACTGTTGTGATACATTTTAGAACATTTCATTTTGAAACATTTTTACATTACCTTCTGCTACACACTGCCGGCCATTTCCTTTGTAACCAGCAATACAGCTACAACAAAAGCCATTTGGATAGTCCTTGCAAGTGGCATGAACAGAACACTGATGACGGTTGTTTGCACAGGTTTGCTGGACGTCTGTATTGTAACGAAACACTGCAGAGAATGAAAAAGCACAGCCCTGAGAACACAGCATTTGAATTAGTAGTCAAAACTCTGCCTCTGTGCCAGCCACAAAGCATTCTAAGCCAATCTTGGTGTATTTTATTCTCCCACAACCTTGCCCGGCTATCTGTTAAACATATAAGCCTACCCACAGAAGAAGAGGATGTAGCCATGCTGGAACAGGAGATTCTATTCCTGCTGCAGGAGCAATAGCTTGGGGAGTGCAGTGGGGCTGGAAACCTATGAAGTCAAACAGGTATCCTGTTTGCTACAGTCTGTGGTGAAGGGTAGTGGAAGGGCATGCAAATTTCTAGTTACTCATGAACAGCATGAGTAACCCTTGGTTAAAGGGTGCATGCTTCTATGGATAGATAAGACAGTGATTAAGGAAATTTTTACTAGAGAAGTAGTGAAGAATACTGCTTCTTTTCCATTGAATGCAGATTGTACCAGCTATTTTTAACAGTAGAGTACTGCATTAAGAACCATAGAGGGTCATGAAAGACCAACTAAATAGAGATAGTACCAATTGTATAGCCTGGCCAATGGGGTTTCTGGTGAAGGAAGCTTACTTGGGAGACCGTGCTTCGGAGTTCTGTGGTCAACTCACAGCTGAAAGCCGCTTCAAGTGTCATAAAAAGTACTGTTTGCAAAAATAATCTACCAAGTGTTAACATGTGCCATTGCAGTGAACGTTTTCAAAGTCTAAAGAGAAGATGCACATCTGCAAACATTCAGTAGACACATACTTTTAGAAGCAATGGGTGTATCATGGATTTTGAGCATATTTTACTGGACATTTGGAAATGGGATAGCCTCCTTCAAAGACATGGTTACCTATGGTAGTGAACATGTTCTCATGTGGTAGAAACACTCGTTTTGCATCTAATGGAACAACTCGCAGAATTTTCCATCTGGTTTCATGAGGACATTACTATAGCTTGCATAACAGCAAAAAAAATCAAATTCATGGTACTCTGTGGGGTGCCTCAGCAATCACATGCTGATCCATGTGGCACTTTGAGGCAGACATCCTTTTCAGTCATGGGACTCTTCCAGGCAGTTGCGAATCATGACCACCCCATCAGATTTGTCATTCCATTTTGCACTGATTTGTTATTTTTGAACATAAGTGACCACTTTCTGTACCACCTGAAACCCTTATGGTGAAATAGTTAAGGACTAATTTGGAGTCATTTCGATGGAGCTATTCTGCTGATCAGACGTTAGTTGCTCAACCATCACCTTTACTACTTTCTGTACCACCTGAAACCCTTATGGTGAAATAGTTTAGGTCACCTTAAGGACTAATTTGGAGTCATTTCGATGGAGCTATTCTGCTGATCAGACAGTTGCTCAACCACCACCTTTACCAACAGTGAGATTGGGAGGGTTCGTGCTCTTCCTCGCTACCCTTAATGTTTTGAAGGAAACTCCAAAAAGCAAGATCCTGCATTTAAATAAACACCAGTTCTCCTCTAACCCTGGATATTGAAATCAGTAGTAATTCAGGCATTACTTGGACCCATAACGATAACGGCCAAGATCCACTTCCAGGGTTGCAAAGCTCACATCAGGCGGTGGAAGTAACATATGCCCCCATTACGTAATTAATTTACTTCACTACTTGATCTCCTAAAATGAAATGCTTCCAACTATACTGAAAAATATGCTGCAAGGAACTTAAGGCGCCATTCTAGGACTCCAATTGTTTCTGCTGTCATTTCTAAGAAAATTTGATAAAGCCAGAAATGACCCAAAATATTAGAAAACTTATCTGGGCTAAGGAAAGTATGTCCAAGCAAACTGAACAAGATTTTCAAGGTTAAAAGAACACTCAAAATGTAAGATGTTTTCTTAGTGGCACACAGGAAACCATGGGAGGGAATTCTGCTTTTTTGCCTTTAACAACAATCAACAATTTTGACCCTTTTTTGTGTATGTTGGCTGAGTCTACTAGCTTACTTGAGTAACTACAAGTATTTCCACATATATTATGAGCCTTGACGTAGGCTGAATAAACTATGCATGGACAGGAAGTGTACAAGCCACGTTAGGTAATGTAGGAAGGGAACGAACAAATTTCCAGCATTAGGGAGGATATTTTGAGAGGAAAGGAAACTTTGTTCAGTGTTCCAGGCCTCATTAGCTAAATCAATGAAGAGGGCAGGAAACTGGCCTCAGATGCCCAATTTCAGCCCAACAGGATGTTTTAAATAGTGACAGGGACTGAAAGGACTGGTGTATGTATAGGGGGACAGATTTTGCCTCAGAGAGCACGCTTATACTCTAAGGATAATGCCACACATTTAGGCTCTCCCCTTTCAGCCTAATGGTTTCAATACAATGGTTTGGGGGTAAGGAGGTCATATACCGTTTGGTTCTCAAAGCCATAATGGGGGCTAGTCAACCACTGCTGCCACCATCCCTGCTCAAGCCAGAATCAGATAGATGCCTCCACTTATTTGGTTTTATGGAGTTCTCCAGGGACAGTTGCTGTCCCACCAAAGCCCTTTTGCTCAAACAAACTTGTTACTGTAGTTGTCACACAAGCTGGCTCCATGGAGTGAGGAAGTGTGAGTGGGTAAGAGAGGGAGGATAAATAGACAAAGACAAAATAATTTGATTCCTCTTTGCTTTGTCCCTTTTCTCCCCTCTCTGTGAAATACCACAATATCACAATATTCCTCCAGTAGATCTCATGCTGCATACACAGCTAAAGGCATTTTTGGTTAAAACGTTTTAAAAGCTGCGTTACTTTTATTAAAAAGTACTTGCAGCGTTACAAAGCATAGAAAACATGTATGAATTTTGTGGAAGCAGCAATTTTGCATGTGAAATAATGTTCCATATTTATTTATTTATTTAAACCCTGCTTCCCCCCTGAGATGGAGACCCAAAATAGCTTATAACATTTTATTCTCTCCTCCATTTTAGCTTTACAAAAATCCTGTGAAATTGGGAGTGGGGAGGGAGGGGGAGAGAGAGAGCCCTTGAGACTGTCACACAGTCTGCCTAACAGGGATATTTTGAGGATAAAACAGAGTGGGGGGAGAGAAATATGTTAGCTGCTTTGGGTCCCCATTGGGAAGAAATGTGGGGTGTAAATGAAGTCAAGAGGGGATTAGAACCTGGGTCTCCTAGATCCTAGTCCAGCATACTAACTACACTGTGAGGTGAACACAGACAAGTAATTTGTGCAGATGCTTAGGAAAGTTTTTCTTCTTTGTAGCAACTGAAAATGTGTGCATAAGACTGTTAATAAAATGCCTTATTAGATTTATCCTTGATCATTGTATTACTTATTCTGTGTTCCTGAAGTGACCTTACCAATCACAAATGACCATATTTACCAATTCCAGTTTCATCAACTTCTTCCACATCTATAATCTGAGGGTGTTGCTGAGGAAACTGTTGGCCTGGAAACTGGAGAGGTGGGTTTCTCCCTGTTGGGAGTGGAGGATTAACTGGAGGATGCTCTGTTAAAAAATGGTATGGAGACTGCAAACCATCTTCTCCTTCTATCTGAGGCAAATTGTAACTAACATAGAGTTGATCTCCTCTTCTGGTAATAGATGATTCATGTTGTTGACTTATTTCGATGGAATCCGGGTGTAATATGGAAGAGTCTGTAGTTACTTCTTGGAACTGATCGTAGTCATTATACTCTGCACCGGCAGGAGTTTGAGTAATTTTTGGCAATTTTATATTATCTGAACTACCAATCTCAAATGCCCAGACCCCTTGTTTTCCCACATTACTGCTCCTAGAAGACAAGAACCCAAGAAATTCTCTTAAGCATTTACAATCATGTCATTAACGTTAACATTTTTATGCCTACAATTACTGATACAAAATAGGTGTGCTGGCTCATTGCTCAGACTAGTATACATATCTGTTCATGTGAAGAAGAAGAAGAGTTGGTTTTTATATGCTGATTTTCTCTACCACTTAAGGAAGAATCAAACCGACTTATTTTATTTTCATATTTCTAGTCTGCGCCCTCCCCCAACCAGGCCGGACTCAGGGCAGGTTACAACAATCAAAATTTCCAACAGTAAAATATATAAAACCATAAAACAACCCAATTAATTTAAAAGATGGACATCGTATATACGTGCTTACTTTGGCAGGTAATGCCAACCATAAGCATATAATTGGTTCGGCTGTCCACCCTCAAATAGATCATAAACTGGGGGTGGGGAGTAGGGAGGCCAGCACTGATCTCATTTAATCTCACCTGCGGCCGTCCTCAACCATAGGCCTGGCGGAATAGCTCTGTCTTACAGGCCCTGCGGAACTTTTTCAAGTCCCGCAGGGCCCTGATGTTATTAGGCAGAGCATTCCACTAGGCTGGGGCCAGGGCTGAAAAGGCCCTGGCCGAGGACAGCCGCAATCAGCTTACAATCACCTTCCCTTCCCCTCCCCACAACAGACACGCTGTGAGGTAGGTGGGGCTGAGAGAGCTCTAAGAGAACTGTGACTAGCCCAAGGTCACCCAGCTGGCTTCATGTGGAGGAGTGGGGAAACAAATCCAGTTCACCGGATTGGCATCCGTCACTCATGTGGTTCTCCAGATTAGAGTCCACCGCTCCATAACACCACTCTTAACCACTACACCACGCTGGCTCTCCTATGTGGAAAGGCACCCCATACAATGCTGATCTGCAGCACTGGCACCTATGAATTAGATCTATATAAGACAAATTGTTCATACTGAAATGGACATTCATGCTCTTCCATCCCACCGTTTCTCAACCATCTTTTAGCTCTTATTTTTTCATAGTCCACCTTTCTTGCTTCTTGTGATCATGATGGTGTATCATCAGTGATAACCAATAACAAAAAGGTAGGCAGATTGCGTACTTTACCCCCCAAAAAAAATATTGTTTCATACATTATTATGTTATGAAAATATTCAGAAAATATCCAAAAATATTTTAAATCTTTATGCAGATTAATTCCACTATTTATGATTTAGAAAATCATTAATAATATCATTAATCAAAAAACAGTTTCTTACATAAAAGAGAATATAAAGTCTTTAAAAGATGCATACCTGTGAAGATTCCCAATGACTTCTTCCTCATTAGCTATGATATTGTATGATCCAGCTTTTACCCATATGAAGTAATTCGTGGAGGGCTGACTAAAGCCAACAATAGCAGGGATAATTTCCATATCATTTTTAGAATGCGTACTATAGAACTGCAAACCATCTTCTGGATAAAGGAGAACAGCATAGGAATTGGAATCAGAAGACGCTAAAACAGCCTGGAATGTGTTTCTCTGTGGGGAAGATTTAAATTTCATTTATTTACAGGAAATTAAGATCAGGTATAATTATTATTTTTTATTATTCTTCATAAATATTAGAAATACAAGTTCAAGCAGGCAGTGTTTTACACAGTTGTTACTGAACATGTTGCCAATACATTTTTCAGGAGCACAGTGACCTGAAGTGAAACATATATTGCTCTTCTGAGCATTGAATATCAAAGAGCCTTACTGTAAAATGAAGAAGCCCTATGTCACAATCCCAAGCACTACTTTGGACTTGTTCAACAACATGGCGGAATTGTTGATGTTTCCCCCCTTTGGACAGCTATGCCGCATCATAAACTGCTTCTGAAAGCCCTTTCACTTTTAAAAGAAGTTTGCTATGCAGCATAAGGTGTCTTGCTGTTCAGTACATAGAACGTCAAAAGTGTCCCTGGCCATATGAGTCTGCTTATGGAGAAAATTGGGATAGAAATGTTTAAAAATAAATCAATATTTGTGAGATTTAAAAAAAGCTCAGTTCTGCACTTAAATGCATCTTCACTTCCACTCGGGTTTCACCAACACTAAACGTTAGAAGATCTTTTAAAGCAACTTACATATATGCGGATATTTGTTACTTACGGCATGCAAAAAGATTTTCACATAAAACAGAGTGTTAACTCTACCCGCCACCAGTTGTTGGACCCAGTTGGGAAAAAAGAGAGGCACAATATGGGTACAAGGCAGCTGGGAGACAGGTGAATTCCTGAGGAGAAAGTATGTGTGTGTTGGAGGGAATTAAACTCTCCACATCTCAGTACGATGGTTCCAGTCCAAATCAATCCACTACAGCTCTGAGCTTCAACTGTATGTCAGGACAGCCTATCACAGATGCCAACCTCCAGGTGGTGGCTGGAGATCTCCCACTATTACAACCAATCTCTGGCTGATAGAGATCAGTTCCCCTGGAGAAAATGGCTACTTTGGCAATGGGCCCCACGGCACTGAAGTCCCTCCCCTCTCCAAACCCCACCCTCCTCAGGCTCCACCCCCCAAAATCTCCAGGTATTTCCCAACCTGGAGTTGGCAACCCTAACATTGGCTCTTGGTTTGTTTAGTTTTGGCATTAAAAATAGAGTGGATCACAACATTTGTGCTTTCTCGTTTTTCTGCTGCTAGGCTGTTAAATGCTCACCTTGACTTGCAAAACGGCATCTTCTCCAGGTCCTGTGTAAGGAGCCACAGAATCCCAAGTAACAATGACAACACTGTGTGGGTGAAAGGTAGTATCCGGAAAGCCTCTTTTAATGTACTTGGCAGCAAGCTGGAGGACATCAGGAGATGAATCTTCCCTGTAATAGACCTTCCCATGTCCACCTGTGGTATCCAAATCAGCATAAAAGGGAGCAATACCTCCAAAACTCAGAGGAAATTGACCAAGATAATCTTCTTCCCTTGGTGGTTCAGTCACAGCAATGATACCATTCGTAAGAACCTAATAAAAAGTAGTAAAAGGTTACCCAAGTCTAAAGAACAAACAAGAGGCACACTCACCAGATATAAACAATTATCTGCAGCATTTTTTGTAAAGCGTGTATCTAGTTTGAAATAGACAGCATATCCTTACCCTACCAAATATGTCTCCACATGTTCCATGAATATTAAGAAAACCATAACTAACTTCAAATAATGTTTACCACAGTGGAATGGATCCAACCACAGTGTTCCTCAGAAAGAAAGGCATTTTTGTTTGTGGAAAAAGGAGACAGCAATTTCCAATGATTCCTTCTACCACTGCAAACCTCTATCCTGCTCCCCACACTGTTCCAGAGGGCCCACTGACTCCCAGGAACAAAGGGGGGGGGGCTTAGTGGATTGTAGCAGGAGGGAGAGAACAAAGTCCACAAAATATACACCATGGCTACCTCTCCATCCATCATGAATGATAATGTATCACTTTGCACTTCGACTGAGAAAACAGCCACCACATTTGGCAGACCTGTGGCATATGCCTGCAATAATGCAAAACGAAACCTCTAGCTAGACATTGCAAGAAACATGGAGTCTCTGGAGTTCTTGTCTCTCCATCTGTTTTCCCTGTAACATCTGGTTTTACACAACATGCTGTGTGACATTGCTACTGCGGTAGATCGCTGGCTTTTGGTAGAGGAGGAAAACATACAATGGTGTCATGTTAAGTGTTAACTTGAAACCAGAGACTAGAACAGCTGCTCCATACCTCTAACAATGTCTAGTTAGGCTCTAAGGGCAGAACAGAGTTTCCAACCCTACGTTTGCCAAATTCATGGATAGTGGACATCTGTATGGGGCACCAGCAGGGGGAGTGAGGGAGTGAAGGAGTTAGCCCTTCTGACATTAAATGCTTTTCCCCACCCCACCCCCCCCACAGCAAACTTTCAAGCCAGGAAATGACCTCAGCAGTGGAAAAAGTAAAATGGGAAGGGGTAATGCAAAGGTGGGAATCAGGAGGCAGAGGAAGGGTTCAGCGCTCCCCATGGCCAGGTGTCCAGCAAATGCTCCTCCCCCTGCAAGCATGTTATTCGGCAGACACAAACCCGTGTTTGTCAGAATAACACACTAAACATCAAGACAAAGGTTGATTCCATGGATACAAAGAAGGAATGAGATGCTAGAATTGACTGTGTCCATTCAGGCTCTAGGTGAGAAAGTGTATTTTACCACTTCACTGCAGGAAAAACTCTCATCTCCCTGCCCTGTGTTCTGAGTAATCTGAGACTGCTTCTAAATGTCAAGAGAAAAAAGCAGCAGCTTCCATCTTTGGTGTTTACAGTGCATCCTTGCCATTTCCTCACCATGATAAGATCACCAGTCCAGACATTCTTTCCCAGGCCAACTCACCAAACATTCAGGCTCTTCTCAAACAGACACAGCTGTTCTGTTTTGGGGCCTATATGAAGGATGCCAAATGGACACAAACCAAAGATACACTTTCTGGTGTGAAAGCTAATGCTAAAAATCCCCAGCTGGTCCAAAGCTCTGATATAAAGATGTCTGTAAAAATGACCTGAGGCATATCAATAAGTAGAAAGCTTTGGCGAGCAACAGGAAATATTTGGTGGTGTGGATTCTGATCTGGAATGGCATGGAAATCTAACAGAAATCCTAGGAGAATCTAGGTGGGCCTGCAATGTGTCATTATGACCTTCCCATTGTTGAAGTGACACATACAGCAGATCCTTCAAGTCTTGGATTGGCAGATCCTTCAAGTCTCTCTACACCAAAGAGCAAACACAAGTTTCCCTAAACTGTCCAAACACTGCAAAAATCCAAACGTATTTTACCCTTAAATAAAATACCCTATGGTTAAGTACTCCAGCATCAGAAATAAAAAAGATTATATTTTATAAGACCGTTAAACAAAATGGAGGTTGCCATACCGCCTCTGTTAGTCTCTTGCCATGAAAACCCCAAAAGGGGTCACCATAAGTTGGCTGCGACTTGACGGAACTTTACACACACAAGGTTACCTTATTGCTCTGTTGGCCAGGTTTGATCTAGAAACTGGTTTGTCTATTACTCATTGGTTAATTAACTAGCCTGAATTCTCAGCATCACTTCCTTGCATGGCACCAGACCAGGGACCCTCTGCAGTGTTGCACAGGGGTGGTCCTCCAGGGATCCCCCTCAGCCACTCATTGTCAACAAACCACCTTTATTTATTTTTTAATTTAATCATATTTCTATTCCGCCCTCCACCCGCCGAAGCGGGGCCCAAGGCGGATCACAATTCAGCAACAACAAAGTAATACAATTTCAGCAAACCAGAAACAATAAACCACAATTATAATCCGTCTAAATTTGAATTAAACATTCAGCCCCTGTTTAATGCTCCTTAAACCTCTGTCCCTTCCTATGGTAAACAGTCCTTCCCTTTACTACCATTCTGCGCCCTCACCAGCTCCTTTGGTCCCACCACAGTCCTGGGCGCTCCTTCCCCCAGCCCTGGTAGGTCTAGTGCTGCCACGGTCTGGCCATGAGCCCTGAGGTGTTCCCACCCCAGTCCATGGTTGCCAGTGTCCTTGGGCCCCACTGCTGCCCTCTCCTCAGCAAGTGCCTTCCCCCCTCCCAGCAGCCGCTTATAGTCAGGCTGACATTGTCATCCCCTCCAGCCTCAACCACTCTGCTGCAACCTCTGAGGGCCACACTGGCCGCTCTTCCCTGGTCTTGGAGCCACCTACCAGCTTTCTTGCCTCCTCTGGGCTGGCCGCCGCTCCTGCACACTCCTTGGGCACTAACTCTCCCAACTGCCAACCTTTAAATCTCCTGGCCGAGTGGCCAGATCCCACTCTTTCAGCAGTGGCAGTGCATCACTTCCGGCCCAGTCATATTGATCTCCAACCAGGCCATGGGGAGGTGCCTAGCTGCCATTGAACACATCACCTTGAACTCATGAAGCTGCCTTATACTGAATCCAAGTTAGTATTGTCTACTCAGATTGGCAGCGGCTCTCCAGGGTCTCAGGCAGGGGTCTTTCACATCACCTACCTGCCTAGTTCCTTTAACTGGAGCTGCCAGGGATTGAACCTGGGACCTTCTGCATGCCAAGCAGATGCTCTACCACTGAGCCACGGCCCCTCCCCATTAGGGGCTCACAGGGCCAGCTTTCCTTTAAAACAAACAAACTCAAGTCTCTAGGCCTTCTAGAACCAGAGATAGAAAGCAAAGTGTGAGGACAGTTTTCTACTTACATTATGCTAAGGGAAAAGGTCCATTCTGTCTCTCTCTGTAATGGCTATTCTAAACATTTTTGATCCAGTCAAGGTACAATACCTTGCTGTCTGGCCCTGCTCTAGCTCAGGAGTCCCCAAAGTCTATGGGCATGGATGGAATTTTGATAAAGGGATATCACCACAAAATGACTGCCATGGGAGGAGGCACCATTCACAAAATGGCTACTATGGGGGACAATCACAACATGCTAGAAAGTTCAGCCTACGACAAGCACCTTTTTATGGTGCAGGGAGCTGTTTCTGAATGGGTGGTCCTTGTAGACCAAAAAGAGCGGCCTCCTGGAGTTTTCTGAAGTCCCACTGGCTGCACTGAGATGGAGGAAAGCCAGGACTGGCCCTTAACTTTAAGAGAAACCACAGGTACCATATTGGAGATCACTTATCTCCTTTCTGTTAAGGACCCGTGGAGACATCCAGCTATAACTAAAGCAGAGTATTGCTAAAGATGCCTTATTTCATGTTCCAACGCTTCTTACTTGGACAGATTTCTCTTGTTTACTACAGAATTTATTCTCCAATGTTATTTTTTCCTACTTCTCAGATGGCAAATGCTAAGATCATGTCCTTATGCAGCACTGGGTGCCAGGGGTGTAGACTTTCCAGTTTCACCGGGGCGGGGGCTGGGCCAGAGGCATTGCTAGGACATCACAGGGAGGAGCCAATGACATCACAGGGAGGGGCCTCCGTTGCCACTATCTATGGAGGCAGGGCTATGGGAGATTTAGGGAGGGGCTCCCCAGAAATTTAGGGGGGCTTCAACAAATGATCTTCAGACAGCTGAAATACAACTTTAATGTTTAATTAACAATGCAAACTGTTTATTTACATTTTTTAAATTACAGTAAAATAAAATATTCTCCTAATTCCCTATTACCCCTTCTGCTGCTCCCACAAGCATCCTCTCCTGCCATATCCCACCTATCCTTCCCAACTTCCCTTCATCTCCCCACCCCAATAGTTGGCATGTGTTGGTATGATTAGTGCAGAAGCATGAAAAAGCTCTGCTTGAAGAACTGTAGATTACTTTTTTGAAGAGCTGTGTTTAATGTGTCCAAATGACCAAACAAAAGCAGCAGTATGTAGCAAATCTCAACAGGCTTTGTGCACATCCATCTGCTTTTGCCCCAGGATCTCCTTGCTCCTCAGAAGATTCCATGCTGGCCATAATTAGAAAAGGAATAGAGAATAAAACTGCTGATATCATACTGCCCTTGTACAAATCTATGGTAGACCACACTTGGAATACTGTGTACAGTTCTGGTCACCACACCTAAAAAAGCATACTACAGAGCTTGAGAAGGTGCAGAAAAGAGCAACCAAAATGATCAGGGGGCTAGAGCAACTGCCCTATGAGGAGCAGTTAAAACGCTTAGGGCTGTTTTGCTTGGAAAGAAGGTGGTTGAGGGGAGACATGATAGAGGCTCCTCATAGGGCAGTTGCTCTATCCCTTTTGCTTCACATTAGAAACTCTCTTCTCTGAAGAGGGAAGTGTCACAATACAGTTTGGTTGTAGGTCGTTAATAATACGTTGGACTGGTTTGAGTAGTGTGCTGTATGTGACCACCAGAGGTAATAACATAAGAACACCATGTAAAGTATCCTTAACCATAGATTTTAAACTAATGTTAATGAGCACAACAGGGAACTCAGGGGTAAACAAGAGGGATCAGGCCATATTCAAGGCTATGTTATTAGCAAGCAAAGCAGTAATAGCTCTGGGTTGGAAGGATAAAAGTAAATGGACTATAGAAATCTGGCACAACTATCTGTTTGAATTTATACAGTCGGATATTTATACAGATGTTACGCCAGAAGACTTCATGGGAAGACAAGAACAGGGAAATCACGAGTAGATGGAAGACCTACTTAGAGTGGATATCAACAGAAGGAAGAAAAGACATTCGGTGGAAGATCCAGACTTTGTGCCCGTGGCTGGGATCAAGAGACTAAAAATTATAAGGAGACGGCGTGGGGCTAGGGAGGGACGGAAGGGAATGAGAAAAATACAGTACACAAACAATGTATGTAGAATAAGGAATATATACTTGAAATTTGTATAAAAAGAAATTTAAAAAGAACATAAGAACACAAGAAAGGCCATGCTGGATCAGACCAAGGTCCATCAAGTCCAGCCGTCTCTTCACACAGTGGCCAACCAGGTGTTTCTAGGAAGCCCACAAACAAGACAACTCCAGCAGCATTATTCTGCCTGTGCTCCACTGCACCTAATATAGCATGCTCCTCTGGTCCTGGAGATAACAGGTTTGCATCATGACTGGTATCCATTTTTACAAGTAGCCATGAATACCCCTCTCCTCCATGAACATGTCCACTCCCCTCTTAAAGCCTTCCAAGTTGGCAGCCATCACCACATCCTGGGGCAGGGAGTTCCACAATTTAACTATGCGTTGTGTGAATACTTCCTTTTATCTGTTTTGAATCTCTTACCCTCCAGTTTCAGCAGATGAGCCCGCGTTCTAATATTATGAGGGAGAAAAGCTTCTACCTGTCCACTCTCTCCTTACCTTGCATAATTTTATAGACCTCTCTCATATCTCCCCTTAACTGCCTTCTTTCCAAGCTAAACAGCCCTAAGCATTTTAACCGCTCCTCACAGGGCAGTTGCTCTAGCCCCCTGATCATTTTGGTTCCTCTTTTCTGCACCTTCTCAAGCTCTGCAATATCATTTTTTAGGTGTGGTGACTAGATTTGTACACAATATTCCAAGTGTGGAAAAGAGGAAACAGTGGGTGAGGGGGAAATGAAATGCCCTCAACAAGTTCTTTCTGGTCTCCCACTCATGCTTTTATATTATAGTCTTGTTTTAAGATGTCATTACCTGCCTTGGGCCACAACTGTGCTTGGAGGTATAGAAATATTTTAAATAAAATGAATAAATAAATTCAGAAGAGCAGATCTAACAGCACCAGCAATTGGTGGAGTAACCTTTGTTAAAAAAAAAAAAAACCAAAAAAGCCCTGGTGGACTAGGGGAAGGGGGATGGCCACTGCCAAGGGATTGATTGGGGTAAGGGAACTGCTGAGCTTTCTGCCAAGTGGAAGCCCCATTGCTGTTGTGCTGTATCAGCAGCTCACAAGCCTATCCCTATATGGAAACCACCGAAGTTATTTTAATGTAGTGACTTATGGTGTTATCCAGATTCATTAATAATGAGATTTTTTCCATTGACTTCTAAGGGTAAGAATGACCTACTGACTTGTTGCTAATTCCAATAAAGAAATTTATTTAAGGTTTGCCAAAACAAGTGTGTGTCCATTTGAGAACAATGAGCAAACATGAATGTTAATGAAACTATAATTAAATACGAGTCCAAACCAAGATTATCCACACTTCAGTAAGACTGCTTATTATTACAGAGATATATTTACATGAAGAGTAGGAGGAAGAAATTTCAACAGGGGAGTTTGTCTGGAGACAGAATTCATCTTTTCCTTTTAGGGTATATAATTCTATTTAATCTGACAGGGCATAACCATGATATATTTTTAGGAATCAGTACTTCTGAATTGCACAGCTGACTAAGTACATTTATGGGGTGCAAGAAAACATGCCATGTACACTTTGTACATAGTTCTGCCTCAATTAGCAAATGGAATTTGTGAAAAGAAGAATGGGTAGCAGAAAGCTGCTGAACAGTTCTAAGGTTTGGGAGAAGAAATCCAAGTTTTTAAACAACTGGGATCACTCAACCCACTCAATGTAGGGACATGATTAAAACAGAAAGCTGGGTGCAATTACGACCAGAACAGGGGACACAGTACAGAGGTAGGGGAGGTCATAATGAAACAGTAGGGCTCACGTCTTTGCACACAGACACAATCCTTGGCATCTCATAAAAGCATAAAGCATGCAGGATCAGACCAAGGTCCATCAAGTCCAGCAGTCTGTTCACACAGTGGCCAACCAGGTGCCTCTAGGAAGCCCCCAAACAAGACAACTGCAGCAGCACCATCCTGCTTGTGTTCCACAGCACCTGATATCATAGGCATACTCCTGTGATCCTGGAGAGAATAGGTATGCATCATGACTAGTATCTATGTTTACTAGTAGCCATGAATAGCACTCTCCTCCATGAACATGTCCACTCCCCTTTTAAAGCCTTCCAGGTTGGCAGCCATCATCACATCCTGGGGCAGGGAGTTCCACAAATTAACTATATGTTGCATGAAGGACTAGTTCCTTTCTCCCTTTAAAAGGCCCTTCAATAGTAGATCTGGGACAGACTTTTTACTGGAAACTTCAGTGTGTTATTACAAATCACAGTAATGGTATAGATGAATCAATGATAGGACTCAGTAGTATAAAGCAGTGTCATATGTTCCTATAAGAGTGTGGTTCTAAAGACTATCACTGTAAATGTTTGCCGAGCAAATTTTTAGATGTTCTAGTTGTGGATCACGCTGGCGTTTTCATGACATAAGCTGGGCCAACATTGCAGGTGACAATTTTTTAAATGTTTTAAATGTGAGGGTGCCAAGGCAAAAATCTTCCCTGTCTGACACGCCCAGGTTACCCTTAATCATGTTTCAAAGCAAGCTGCTTGCACACCAGAGATCCCTAGCCCTTGGAGGAAACTGTGCTTGCATGTAAAGTAATCATATATAAGGTGCTTCACTCAGGCTGCAGCTACTTAAATGAGACACTTAATACATGCAAAGTTGCACAGGGAAGCTCTTTTGCCTCGTTACAAAGGTAAAGTGCAAGCACCGAGTCATTCCTGACCCATGGGGTGACGTCACATCCTGACGTTTCCTGGCAGACTTTGTCCACAGGGTGGTTTGCCAGTGCCGTCCCCAGTCGTCTTCCCTTTACCCCCAGCAAGCTGGGTACTCCTTTTACCGACCTCGGAAGTATGGAAGGCTGAGTCAACCTCGAGCCAGCTACTTGAAACCAACTTCCGTTGGGATCGAACTCAGGTTGTGAGCACAGCTTTTGACTGCAGTACTGCAGCTTACCACTCTGAGCCACGGGGCTCCTTTGCCTCATTAACCTCACACTTAAATTGGGTCTCATACTCTGCTTTTATCAACTTTTGCTTCATTTTTGAAATCTCAGTTTTGTAATCTCTGCTATTAAATTTGATGGAACCGAACTTAGGTCTCTCAAAACAATATAACAGAGTTGACAAAAGCAGTATCAGAATAATGCTAGGTAACACAAGAGCTGGTATTTATTTATTGAGATATTCATACCCAGCTTTTTCTCCCTACTGGGAACCCAAACTGGATTACATTATTCTCTCCTTCACCACTTTATTCTCCCAACAACAACCCTGTGAAGTAGGTTAGGCTGAGAGAGAGTGACTGGATCAAGGTCACCCTGCAAGTTTTCATGGCACAGTTGGTCTTAGACTGACCCCCTAACCACTACACTGTTCTACAGTACAACACAAGCTGTATTTTTAAGACTAGCCATATAATACAGTAGTCTTTTGGTCTACACCTCTGCTGAATTTTAAATATATATAACAATTTACAATTATATTGTCTTGTGCATAGTATAGTGTAGAATGATTGCACACTCAATGCTTATGTACCTGATGTAGTGTGCCAGTAATAAATACTATTCAACGGACTTACATTTGACCTGTTTAATAAGACAATATCGTACACAAATACAACACCATCAAGTTATCTTTTGTTCTAAACTCCCATTATTGTAAAAGAGCATATTTCCTAGAACTAGTTGAATAGCAACGTATCAAAAAAACATTTCCCCCCACCACTCCTACAGCAAGATCTGGAGTAAGCAAATAAACAATTCCAGAGTTCGTCCACTCACTCACACATGGAAAAATAAAGTCCTTAGCAGCTCATTTAGTGCCAGAAGAGGAGCACCATTTATTTAGACCAGAGCAAGATTTGACCGTTTGTATTCAAATATCCTCTTGGCAATTTCATCTGAATGTCCTATAGCGCCATGGAGTAAACTACACCGTCACAATGCCTCTTCCAGCTGGGACTGCAAGTCCTGGAAGGCTAACAATCCATCTGCTTTCTATTTTGTTTGGGAGTAGCAAAAACCTACTCTACTTGCCAAAACGTTCTGGACAGTTTCTCCCTTCCCACCCAACAACCCTCTCTCTGACCCGCTGTTGCCTGCAGGACTTCTTAACCCCGTTCTCAGTGCTGTGAGTCAGAAGGTGCCCCTATTTATTTTTTATTTATTTTTTTTTATAATTTTTTATTGAATTTTACAATACAAAAAAAAAAGAAAAAAGAAACAAGAAAAAAAAGAAAAAATACATATATAGATATAAAAGGGTATTCACATAACATATTGAACACATTTCATTTTTTAATACATTCATCAAAAGAAAAATACCCTTTCCCCCCACCCACCAAAAGTGACCCATCACCATGACTTCCATAGAAGTGTCCGGTAGCTTTATTTATTAATTATCTAAATTCTAATATTGCTTAAAAAATAATTTTCTATAGCTCACTAAATAACAAAGTAAAATCCATTTTTGCCAACTTATCCCAACTTATCCCAATATGAGGTAGCCTTAAACCATGTTAACTTAAATTCTTCCAAATCATTTCCATGCAGAATTTCTGTTAATCTGGCCATCCTCATATATAACCACACTTTCTCTCTCCATTCTGTAATTGAGGGTTTACTTGTTTGTTTCCATACTCTCGCTATCACAATCCTTGCAGCAGCAAAACTATATTGACAAATAATCCTATCCCGATCATGAATATCGTTTGTGGGTATTCCCAGTAAACAAAATAATGGTTTTCTTTTCACTTTACTATTAATCAAATTATTTGTTTCTTTTATTATTTTTTTCCAAAAATTTTTGATTTTTTTACAAGTCCACCAGACATGCATATAAGTTCCCCTATTTATGAGCTGACTCTTGTTTATATCAATGTTCAAGGGCAGACCATCCCAGCTTCACACAATATAATTTCCTTTATCCCTTAGAAGCTCCTTGATCCATTGATCTTGAGCAGCATATATCTAATGTTTGAGGGATATAAGGACTGAAACAAATCTTGCCACTGACAATGCAGCCTTGGGATCACTGTCACTTAGTAAAAAAGGCATTATGTCAGACACAAAGGCATTAGATGTATATGTTAAAAGGGGAGAGATATAATGTGATCAAAGTTCCTCATAAAAGCAGCATTCCAAGAGGGCATGAGCTAATGAATCAATAGAGCCAGAAGAGCAAGGACAGATCCTGTCTGGGTATGGTATATTCAAAATTCTGCCCTGCATAACCATAGAGGGGTTAGCATTCAGTCTAGCTAAACAAAAGGACTTCACACAATATAAGGAGTGGCGCTCATTTTAGAACATCCTGCTATAGAGTGTCCTTTACTTAAACTAGATACAGAGCCTGGTCTTGATCTTATCCCCCAAATCAGTGATCCTTCCCCTCCCGCAGACACGAATAGCCTCTATTCAAGTTGGATGAGAGTTTGTTTTGCCGAGAAACGGAACCTTCCCCCCCCCTTGCAGAAGAGTCGTTAGCTATGGAGCTGCTAGGACCGCCCAAGAAACTGTACTCCCTTTCCCACGTATTCCCTCTGTACTACAAGAGGGCTGGGGGCGGAAGTGGCAACAATGGAGGGGTTAAAGGGGGCAGGGCCAGAATGCGCAGGGCGGGAGTTCTTAGCCAGTGTGTCATCTTTTCATCCTTGCAAGCGGAGGTAGTAGAACTGGCTGTAGAATCTGGCCCAGACCATGCAGAGCAGGAGCAACTCCGGCATGTGGCTGGACGGCTACGCCCAGCTGGTGCAACAGACCATCCTGTGCTACCATGTGGGCGAGTGCACCACCGTTGGATGCCTGCCTGCTTGCCCATGCCGGGGGGGGGGCAGCTGGGGCAGCTGCCTGCTTGGGGCTTGGTCGGCTAATTTTTAAATTGATAATTTTGTATGGCCCGCGAATGATGTTATAAATATCTAAATGGCCCTTGGCAGAAAAAAGGTTCCCCACCCCTGCTGTAGATGCACATTTTCCCCATTCAAATCCTCAAAACTCCGCACAGGGGCTTATTTTTGAGAATTTGGATGGGGAAAATGTGCATCTGGAGAGCGGCAAATCCAAGGCAAAACCTCCCGTGCATAAATGGCCCTTGAGTCCCATGCACCACATATTTAGAGCAAGAGCATGTGCAGAAGGCCTCTCCCTTCACCAATGAGGCATCACAGTCGACCCCTGCCACATATCTCGAATGAGAGAAAAGAGCTCCTGGCTCAAAGGGCGAAAACCCACGGTCGCTTTAGCCGCCTTTATCCCCGGTTTCCGCCAGGATTGAACGCATGTGTTTCGCCAAACCTGAGTTCGAACCTGGCTGAAACAGGGAATAAAGGAGGCTAAGGCTAGCCTGATCTCAGAAGCTAAGCAGGGTCAGCCCTGGTTACTATTTGGATGGGAGACCCCCAAGGAAGCCCAGGGTTGCTGTGCAGAGGAAGGCACTGGCAAACCACCTCGGTTAGTCTCTTGCCATGAAAACCCCCCACCCAAAAAAAGGGGGGTCGCCATAAGTGGGGGGCGACTCGACGGCACTTTACACACACACACACGGTGCTATTTACGCAGCCCAAATAAGGCACTTCACACACACACACACACACACACACACACACACACACAGTGCTATTTACGCAGCCCAAATAATGCACTTTCAATCCACTTCGAAGGTGGGTTTTACCGCGCGCACTGGCAAAACCCGCTGGCAAACTTTCGGAAAGGGGCACTGAAAGTGGACTGAAAGGGCACGACTTGGGCTGTGCAAACAGCCCCTAAAGCGGCCGCGCGTGGCCGCCCAAAGGGAGTCCAGGCAACCTCCCACCTAGCCGGCCCTTGGCTCCCACCGGTCGGCGGCAGACGGGTCCTGGGGCGCACTGACAGTGGCCCACCCGCCCCCTTTTCCTGCCTCCCCTCACGAAACGCAGAAGGCCCCGGGCCACCCGCTGCCCCCTTCTCTCCCCAGCCCGGCCGCAGCCCCCTTGCATGCATGCAGCCCCCTTGCATGCAGCCCCCGAGCGCGCTTACATAGAGCGAGTCGGCGCTGGCGCCGTAGAAGCGCAGCGGGACGCCCAGCTGCAGGGGCGGGGAGCGCGCGTCGTCCCCGGGCTCCAGCGCCGCGTCGCCTCGCCCCGGGCCGAAGGGGAAGAGGGGCGCGCAGCCCCCCGGCCAAGCCAGCGCCAGCAGCGCCCACAACCCGAAGCCCCTCCGGCTGCCCATCGCGCCCTCCTTGCAGAAACTCCGCCTCGACGCGGCTCCCGGGCGAGGCGGCGGAGAAGCCGGCGGGCGCAAGACCCCCGCGTTTTAAACCCCGCTGGGGCTATGGCGCAACGGAGGGGAGGGGGAGACGGGGGTGGGCCGGCCAATCGGCCGACAGTGGAAAGGAAAAGCCGGCCTATCGCCGCGAGAGGACGGGCTTCTGCCCCCCCGCCCCCTCCTCCCGCATCCCAAACCCATCAAAAGTCCCAACCCAGCAACTCATCTTTGCTTTTCTAATCGGCAGCCTTCAGCAAAGAAAGTTTCCCGCCCTTTCCCAAGAGGCCAGTTAGGAGGTCTGCTGCCCCACGTTTTGTGTGCTTGAAAGCGTACTTTTTGCTTTCATCTGTGATATGCAAAGTAATATTACACACTGGTTCTTGTCGGTTATCCGGGCTGTGTAACCGTGGTCTGGGAATTTTCTTTCCTGACGTTTCGCCAGCAACTGTGGCAGGCATCGAAGATGCCTGCCACAGTTGCTGGCGAAACGTCAGGAAAGAAAATTCCCAGACCACGGTTACACAGCCCGGATAACCTACGAGAACCAATGAACTCTGACCGTGAAAGCCTTCGACAATATTACACACTCCTTGTCCTGGTCAAATGGGCCTACTGACATCTCTGCAACACCTCCTTTCCCCTTCAGCTACTCACAGTTCTGGATAGAAGTCTGTTTTCAATGTAACACGCAACATCATGCACATGACAAAATGGGTTTCTGGTTCATGAAAGCTTATGCCACAGTAAAGTTGTTAATCTTGGTGTTTATAACTGCATTTATGTTTCTGTGAAATCCAAAGAAAGCTACTCAAATACCAGGACTGAAGATCATCCCACTGTGTGTATGCCATTCATGAAATGTGAAAAACCTAGTGGGGAGATTCCCCCTAAAATCAAAGAAAAGGAGAATGTGCACACTTTGATTTTATACTAATAGTATTGGAACTTAATTCAATTAAAAACATTTTTTGCTTAAAGCATGTAGACATAGTAAGTACATAGGACTGACATACCTTACCATGCAATCCGGAAGGGGGGGACAGAGTGACTTAGGCGCTGGTGTGACCCCAGCGCAAGCGTTCGCTTGCGCCGTCCAAAGTTGCATGGACGCCAGCGCAGGACAACTTACGTCGGCTCTGGGGAGTGACACCGCAGTGCAAGCCTTGTGCGCTGGCGCTGCCTCCCTGGCAGTGTTTTTCCGGTGCAAGTGCTCATGCTGGCATCCAGGTGGGCATTCCCGGGGCGTTCCCAGGGGGCAGAGCTGCCTTTAGGCAGCTTCCAAATCCCTTTCAGCCCGGGGATGCACCATTTTGCAGGCAGCTTCCAAATCCCTTTCAGCCCGGGAAGGCACGATTTTGCAGGCAGCTTCCAAAGCCCTTTCAGCCTGGGAATGCACCATTTTGCATTTTGTTGAGTTACGCCTGCAAAATTGATGGCGTAGCCCCATGAAACTCAATGGGGGAGTTTCATGGGGATTTAAAAAAGGCATTTTAAATTTTTTATGGCCAGGAAGCCTCTTAGGAGGCAGTGCGACTGTACCCTCCCCAGCCATCATCTATCTACCCGCCCCCCAGGAATGGGCTGTTAGTGTATATTTAGAAAAGAAAGAAAAAAAACCAAATAAAACCCTGTAAGATGGGGATGAGTGAGGAGAATTGTTCAGAAGGATATGGAAGCTATACTTATTATTTGCTCATTAATTTATTGAACTATCTATCCCATCGTTTCCTCTCATAAAAGGCTTTAGGTGTCTTACAGAAAACATATCCCGAAAAGGCATATGAATACTATCAATACAAATTCATAGAGCCCCAGTTTAGAAACACAGCATAACTAGGACACCATATACAACAGGCACACCTACAGATCCTAGCTACCATTTATACCTTCCTGTAAAAAAGATGATCTTCTATAGAATGAAGTGCCATTTGGGAAGAGCAGGGAGGCAGAGAGGGGAGGCTGCTGACAACATAATATATTTGAATATACCATTTTAACTATAGAAGAAGAAGAGTTGGTTTTTATGCCCTTCTTTTTCTCTACCTTTTAAGGAGTCTCAAAATGGCTTACAATCGCCTTCCCTTTCCCTCCCCACAACAGACACCTTGTAAGGCAGGTGGGGCTGAGGGAGTTCTGAGAGAACTGTGACTGGCTTAAGGCCACCCAGCAGACTTCATGTGGAGGAGTGGGGAAACAAACCTGATTCTCCAGATTAGAGTCTGTCGCTCTTAACCACTACACCACGCAATACTTTAAGGCTAAAATCTAGTGTTATTACTTGATAAGGTACATGGGAACACATACAGTAGTTGAAGAGAAGCTTTGATGAAGGAGGCTTTTGACACACAAACACGCTTCTTATTAAGGGCTAACTAAACCTTATTAGTTCACTTCTGCATGCTGATTTGCCCCAGTTTGCTGTCTATCAGATAATCCCAAGGGGACAGAAGTCTGTTTGCCAAGAGTCCTGCCCCTCTAATTCAATCAGATGACACTCACACTCTACGGAGGACTTGATCTGGAAAAAATGAATAAACTATGCTGCTTCTGAGATATCCTGTCTTTAGTCGACCCCTGCATTTTTGGAAGACTTTTAAAAAGTAAACCTCACATGTTTTTTTAATACATCTGGCAGGTTTAAAAGGGAACAACAAGATCAAGGATAATGACAACCAAAGTGTATTGTATTACCTAACAGCAGTTAAGTACATTTGCAGCTCTCACCAAGTGATCTATGCTAGTCAACACTGGAAACATTACCATTTACAGGTTTTTCTGTTGTTGTTTAAAGGTGGAAATGCATTTATTTCAGAGCTTGTGGGAAAATATGTAAGCCACCCTGCAAAAACGTATCTTGTTACAAAAAAAATTGCCCTGGCTCTAATTTATTTGACTGAAACATGGCTGCTTTGCCAAGTGTAACAAACCCCTGTGTAACTGGGCACCAGCTCATTGAAAGGGGACTTGTGTTTGATGCACAGATCCTGCTCACTTCACACAGCAGCAGCAGCAACAGCAGCATTCCAATCTCTCTTATGAATTCGGTGGCTACCGGCCAGGGCCACGCTCCAGAGTGGGAGACCAACACAGAGGCATTGCTGAAAGATCAAGAAACTCGCATCTCCTATTAGACCAGGATAGCCTCTTGGATGCCAATTGTTTATCCTGTCTTTCCTCCAGGGTGTTTAGGTCAGCACACATGGTCCTGTCCCCAGTTTATCATTACAACAGCCCAGTGAAGCAGGCTGAGAAAGGAGGAGGAGGAGGAGGAAGAAGAAGAAGAAGAGTTGGTTTTTATATGCCGATTTTCGGTACCTTTTAAGGAGAATCAAACCGCCTTACAATCTCCTTCCTTTCCTCTCCCCACAACAGACACCTTGTGAGGAAGGTGGGGCAGAGAGAGTTCTGAGAGAATTGTGACTAGCCTAAGGTCATCCAGCTGGCTTCATGTGAAGGAGTGGGGAATCAAACCCGGTTCTCCAGATTAGAGTCTGTCGCTCTTAACCACTACACCACACCGGCTCTCACTGACCGAGGCTTCATGGCAGATTGGAAATTTGAATCCGAGCATCTAGTGTCCCCAGTTGTAGTTTGGCACTCCAGCCACTAAACCACTTGGGTTAACAGTTTGCAAGCTTCAGAAACTTGACCACTTAAATAGTCAGTTATCAAATGGCATTTTCTGCACGGGGGGGGGGGGGAACATACGTACACTGTCCAGTGTGAACGATGCTTACATTTTGAGTAGATGTGTCTGTGCCAGACCTTGTGCCATCAATTCTCACCAACAATTACTGGTAAAAGTTTCTTCACCACCACTTCTGTATATGGAAGTTCTGTAAAACTGGGAAAAGCGGATGCCTCTTGGGGTTGCCTCTTGCATTCTCTTTAAGATAGCAAATTCCTTTGAACATTGCTGCATGGTTTCGTAGGGAGTGTCAGACTTCTAAATGAACAAGCTGATTGTAAAAAAAAGGGGGGGAGAGTGAGGGGTTTCCAGCCAGAGGACAAATATTCCTTTTCAGCTTTTCACAGACTCTTTACATTTATTGGGATTGTATAGAAACCAGAATTACCAGCAGACAAGGCTGAGGGGCTCAGTTCAGACAGCACATGAAACCATGGTTTATTTTAACTATGATTGGTAGGGTTGTGCATATCAATATACCCGAACTGAAAATAAACCCAAAATTAGCCATTTCGGCAACATTCAGGTTTAGGGTCGACCGAATACCAAAACCTGGGAATCTGCCCAAAGCCGAATAGGCAATTCCCGAAAAAGCTGAATAGATATTCAGCTTTTTCGGGTTTCATCTTGTAGCCTTTGCTCAGATGCACAGCTCTGTGCTTTCTTCCATTTTTCTATTTTTGACTAGTTTTGTTAGGGCCCCATAGTCGGGGCCCTTTTGAGGTAGGGCCCTTTTGAGGTAATCGGAGCCAACTTGGTCTGACCAAATTATCCCTCACCATGCAGTGGAGGGATCTGGAGGCAGAAGGTTCATTTAAAAGATGGGGCTCAACCAGTCCCATCTGAAGATATATACCCTCCAACCAAAAAGCACCAGCTTCAACAGCTGCCAAACAAGCTTCATTCTGAAGAAGACTGTTCACCCACGTGGATGAGCAATCGCCTTCACAAGAACTGCCTTGGTCATGACTTTTGCTGGCTCCAATATTATCCACCCCCTGAAAACTTGCTCTCAAACTGAAGGTCGCCCCGAGTAGAGGCTTTGTTTCCCTGCACCATGACCATCTCTTGAAATCAGATTTTTGATTACTATAATAAAGGACTGTTCACAGGATGTCATTTGCCACCAAAAGGAATGTTTTCCGTGCCTTATTTTTCTTGCATTTAAGCCATTTTCCTCAGTTTGAAGCTAATTTGCATGGACATCATGCTATTCTCCCCAGATACGAAGGGAGCCCCCAGACTTTGAGGCACCAGCCTGCCAATCGGCTCTTTCCACCAGTCCTCGGCAACACTGAACTTCTGAACCTGAAATCCGATGGACCGCTCAGCTCGCAAATGCCTGGAGGATGGGGGTGACCCCTTTGTGGGCCCATAAAATTGGATCTCCTGTCCCAACGTTCACCAAACTTTGGTGTCCATCTAAGGAGAGTTCCTTGCAGCTATGCTGCAAATTTGGTGACTCTACCTCCAAAAATATCCCCACAGGAGCATCGAAAAAATCCCCATAGACTATAATGGACCCGAATTTTTTCAGTAAATCCAGAAATAAAACTGAAATACCTCTTTACCAGTATGGGTATTTGGCTTATTCTGGGTTTACCAAAAAAAAAAAAAAAACAAGCCTAATAAACTCGAACCCAAAATTTACCGATTTTTTTTTTTGCATGACCCTGGTGATTAGTTTGTGAAACCAGAATTTAGTTCACAGATGATTAGTCAAATGTGGTTTATCTCGACAAATTCTAGCTTCCTTGATTTTGTTCTGTAACCAGAGAGGGCAGTGCCAAGGATCAACCTAGGATTAAACCAGGGTGGCTGCGTTGACATATCATGTGAAATAACCAGGAAATGAAGCAACTTCAATCCATGGTTTCAGATTCTAGTTGACAGACCCTAACTAACAATAATTAATGGAATTGCCTGATTCACAATCACACTAATTAAGTTACATTAAACCATGGTTTTATGTGATATCTAAACTGAGCCGGTAGTTCCCCAGATCTCACTCAGACCATGTACAGTAACTGCATCTATACAATGTCTAGCATAATTTCCTAAAGCTGAGGGTACATAATAGCCCCTCCATAAGCGCAAAAACACTGTGCTGCTTCCACCTACCAAATTGTAAGTCCCCTCTCATCCATCCAAAAGAGGGGTGGGGCCGGCATAGGAGGGTACCTATGAAGAGCCACTGCTTGGCAGAGGGCTCATCCACAACTTGTCATGGGGCAGCCTGCTGAGGCTTCCTCAGATGAGGAGGACCTTGAAGCAGCAGGCAGTGGAAGGGAGGAACAACAGCAGGCTGAGCAGTCATAAACAGAGGAGTTCCCCCTGTGCTTACAACCACCCAGAGCAGGGGAATCACCTGTGTCAGAGGGCCAGCCACAGGAAGTGTCACCAGATTAGCAAGAATAAATTTTGCCAGATATTGGAAAGGAGCGAATTCTCCAAGCTTAAATACTTGGTTCAACAAAATAAGAGAGATCTATGAGCTGATTAAATTAACTTACTATCAAAATAACAAAAACATAGAAGAATTGGATAGAATATGGAAACCCACTATATCCAGGATGGAGAGCACGCTTAAAAGTTTAGATTCTGTTGGTGGTGGTTCATAAAGAGAATGTTTATTTAGAAAGTTATATGTTTTATTAGTTGTATAAGTACTGGTCGAGTTTCGTTTATTCAAAGTTTTTTAATATTGTAGATTTGTAATTTTTAATAAAATTAAAAAAAAATTAAAAAAGGAAGTGTCACCAGAGAGCCCCTCAAAGCTGCTGGAGCAGAGGTGCCAAAAGTTCAGAGCACTCCTACACAAGGAGTGTAGAAGGAGTGCTAGACTGCAGGCCTAGCAAAGAGCACTCCCTGTTGACAGTGATGAGGCTAATGAGCTTCCTGGCTGCTGGAGGACATGGACAGAGAGGTTGTTGAAAAGCACCTGGCTGCATTGGATGGGTATAAATCCTTGGGGCCAGATGGTGTGCACGCAAGGGTGTTCAAAGAACTTTCTAGAGAGCTTGTAGAGGTTTTGTCCATCATCTTCAAGACCTCTTGGAAGATGGGAGATGTGCCACAAGACTGGAGGAGAGTGAATGTTATTCCAATCTTCACAAAAGGGAACAAGGATAACCCAGGAAACTACAGGCCAGTCAGTATGACCTCTATCCCAGAGAAGATACTGGAGCAGATTTTAAAGGGGTCAGACTGCAAGCATCTGAAGGAGAACTTGGTGATCTGGAGAAGTCAGCATGGATTTGTCCTGAATAGGTTCTGCCAGACCAATCTTGTTTTCTTCTTTGACAAGCTTACAGGATCATGGGAATGCTCTTGATGTTTTCTACCTGGATTTCAGTAAAACTTTTGACAGGGTTCCCCATGATGTTCTGATGGGTAAACTGGAGGACTGCAGACTCAACTCTAGGATAGTTAGGTGGATAAGGAACTGGTTGGAGAACTTCACCCAAAGAGTAGTTGTCAGTGGCATTTCATCTGATTGGAGGGAGGTGTCCAGCGGGGTGCCACAGGGCTCAGTTCTGGGCCTGGTACTTTTCAATATTTTTATCAATGATCTGGATGAGGGGGTGGAGGGATTACTTATTAAATTTACAGATCACACCAAATTGGAAGGAGTGGCGAACGCCCTGGAAGATAGAATTCATCAATTCAAGATGATCCGAACACATTGGGGAAATGGGCGGATATGAACAAGATTCAATTCAACAAGGATAAATGCAGAGTTCTACATCTGGGTAACAAAAATGAGAACCACGCATACTGGACTGGGGTACTTCTGGGTAGCAGGGTGTGTGAACAAGATCTTGGGGTATGGGTGGACTGTAGGCTAAATATGAGCAGCCAGTGTCATGCAGCGGCAAAAAAGGCTAATGCGGTCTTGGAGTATAACAATAGAGGCATTACATCCAAATTGCAAGATGTCATAGTCCCCCTGTATACCATATTGGTCAGGCTGCACCTGGAGTTCTGGAGGCCTCACTCCAAAAAGGATGTGGACAGAATAGAGAGGGTGCTGAAGAGAGCAACGAGGATGGTCAGGACTATGAGGAAAGGCTGTGGGACTTGGGAATGTTCACTCTGGAAAAGAGTAGGTTGAGGGGGGACGTGATTGCTCTCTTTAAGTATTTGAAAGCCTGTCACTTAGAGAAGGGCAGGGGACAGGGTTCGCAAAAATGGGTATAAATTGTAGGCATAAAGGTACCATCTGGATATTGGGAAAAATATTTACAGCGAAAGTAGCTCAACAATGGAATCCGCTGCCTAGGGTGGTGGTGAGCTCCCCCTCACTGGCAGTCTTCAAGCAGCGGCTGGACAAACACTTGCCATGGATGCTTTAGGCTGATCCTTCATTGAGCAATGGGTTGGATTAGATGGCCTGTATGGCCCCTTCCATCTCTATAGTTCTATGGATGAAGCCAGTTGTTAGCATCCTTTCCATTCTGGGTTTATGCCTGATTATGGGACTGAAACAACCTTGGATGGAAAGAAGGAGTGCAGCTCTGTTGATTGTCCCAGACCTCTTGGCAGCTTTTGGTACCATTGTACAGGGTATCCTTCTTCTGGAGTACCTCTCTGGGCCAAGACTGGAAGGCACCATTTTGAGGAAGTTCCTGTCCTACCTGGGGGACTGCTGTTCAGCCCTTTGGCCTTTGGCTTGTGGGGTCTGCAGCTTGTCCTAGCTGGTCCATCCTTGCTCCAGTGCTGGCTTGGCTGATAGGTTTAGCAGGATCTGAAAAGGAAAGGCTTCCCTCAGCCTCCCAGTAAACATTTCAGAAAGGCCTGGCCAACAGTCAGAACAACTCCTATTCACTGTGTTCAACCTTCCCTGCACCCCAGTGGCTGCAGTACAGAATTGCATTAGACGTCTTTTAAAAAGTAAATGCATTCTGTGACTGCAGCATGGCTTCAGGGATCTTCCAGTTGACTTGGGCTCTGGGAATTTTCTCCCCGCTCCCATTCCCCTTCTCTTGGTGGCCCAGCTTCTGGCCAGTCCCAGGAAGGCCACAGAAACCCTGAACTGGTGCCCGGAGACAGTTTTGGGGTGGATGCAGGCTAATAAACTGAACTTTAATCCTGAGAAGATTGAAGCTATCAGTGAGCAGAAGGCCTGAACTGGGACATAAAAGTGTCACCCATTCAGGATGGGGTTGCACTCCTCTAGAATAAACAGGTCTGTAGTTTGGGTTGTTCTTGGACCCAGATGACACTACTATAGACCTACTGCTGAATAAGGAGGAGGCAGCTGCAGCTAGGGTTGCCAGCTCTGGCTTGGGGAATTCCTGGAGATCTGGACTAAATTAATTAAACATTGGAACCTGTCATTTCTTTGGAAATGAAATTAGATCACACAAGTGGGGACCTGCAGGTAGCTTGCATCCTATCCCCCTGCTTTTGCTTCCTTCCCTCTCTCCTCTATCGATGTCTTCCTGTCTCTTTCTCCCTCACCCCTTCTATGTCAATCTTCCCCCACTCTCTTTCTCTCCCCACTCCTTCTCTGACAATCTCCCTGATTCACTTTCTTCGGCCACCCTTTCTCTGTCAATCTTCCCTCCTTCTTTTTCTCTCTCTCACCCCTTCTCTGACAATATCCCTCCCCCTTTGTCTCTGTACCATGGCGGCAGGGCCCCCAGGGACTGCCACTGGAGCTATTTCAGTTTCTTTAAAAAAAAAATAAGCAGTTTAATATTATATCATTATAACCATCTGTGTATCAGGTTCTGAGTTCCTAGCTTTCTTTTTTTCTTTTTCTTTTTACAAACTCAGGCCTCTAGCCCCATTAATTGTGGAAATATAAGGGGGGGGAGTAAGAGGGAAGTCTGGGAATTCAAAGAACCTGATAGATACATGGGTATATTGTTATAATGATATTAAATTGCCAAATAAAAAAGCAAAACACACTGGGGGCGGTGGGGGAAGAGGAATGGCTGCTCCAGGGATTGGGGCAGAAAAAATGGATGATGTTTAGGTGGGACCGAGAAGACTTTCCTGGCCACACTACAGCCATCCAGACTTCACTGAGATCTTTCCCAAAACGTCACAGCAAAGCACATTTGGGAAAATTGGGGAAAGTCTGAGAGAAACCCGGGAGATGCATCAATGCACCCAATGCTGTGGGTGAGTGGGGGGAAATCGACTTCCCAACAGCATTGGATCTGAAGCATATAGCTCATGTGGAAAAGGTCTAAACCTCTATTAAAGGAAGAAGACATTTTTTTCTCCAGGTTGTTAGCAACCCAAAAATATGTAGCTAAAACCGAGGATCTCTGCATATTTGAATTTATCCAAAGATGTGACGAGTAATAATTTACTGCCATGTCGGGCAGCCCATTCCTGAAGGGCGGGGTAGATAAGCGGTGGCCAGCCCAGCCACACCTGCCTCTATGGAGGTTTCCTGGCTGAATAATAAAGGTAAAAAATTAGTTAAAAAACAACAACTATGAAACTCCTCCATCGAGTTACATGGGGCTACGCCAGCTATTTTGCTGGCATAGCAATGCTGCAGCATAGAGGGGTGTTCCCAGGCTGAAAGGGGTTGACTAATGTCAGCTACGCCCCTAGGAACACCCCGGGAATGCCCCCCCCAACACTGGCGCAGGCACCCACTTCCGGGTTTTTGCTGCCTCTGAGGCAGCACAGGTGGCCGAGGCCTGCGTGGTTGCATTGCTCCGCGGCGCTGGTGTAAATGCCCCCCACACTGGCATCGGTGCCGCTTTATCACAGCGCAAAGTGGCATAGCTGCCGATCTGGGGTTAAGCCGGCTCCTATGGCTCTTCTGGGGGTGGGGGCTTCAGGATTGCACGGTTAACACTTTGGTTAAAACCTTTAACTCGTAGGAAGGATTTAGGTCACAGCTTCTTGAACTCTCTCAAAAGACTTTGAAATATGTTAAAATGAAAACAAAGCTCTAGGCCTCTAACAACCAAACAATAAATCATACGGCAATATATTATATACTGTATGGGAAGCAGGACTCTTTCAACAATTTGTTTGACAGGGAATGTATAGTGGGTTGGCCAAAGCAGAAAAACATTACAACAACAGGAGGATACATATGTTTCCTGCTCTCTCTTGGGCAGCTTATATTATTCAACATATGCAGCGCTAAGGCCTTTATTGCTTAAAGAAACCATTCTGTTTAATGTAAAAGATACATTACAGTTCTTAACATTGACTGAGGGATTTAAGTAGTGGTTCTGAAATACAGCCCTATACAGCTCGTGGCTTATCAAGTCGAATGAACCCCAGTAGGAACTTGGTAACATCTACCTGGTGCTGACAAATACTTAGGAGACTCAAAACATGACTGGTGGGTTGCATTTAGCTTGGTAGGTCACAAACTGTATGGATCAGGTGCAGAACTTATAATATACAATGCAATAATATATCACATTCAGTAGGAGGAGCAGGAGTCGTCATGCAGAGGTTAGAACGGTCAGACTAGGATCTGGGAGATCCAGGTTCAAATCTCCACTCTGCCATGGAAGCCCGCAGGGTGACCCTTGTGCCAGTCACACATTCTCAGCCTAAGGTATTGTTGTGAGGATAAAATGGAAGAAGGGCAAAAAATGTTGTAAGTTGCTGTGGGGAAATGGCCTTGCAAGCACTTGTTTCTGCCCACATGGGAATGAAATAGCTGTGCCCCCACCTCACAGACTCTGTTTTTCTTCCTGTCCCAAAAGGAAGGTCTGTTCTTGCCTTTGGTCCCTTGAATCTCTATAGCTAACATGGGACCTGGCTATTTTCCTTCTCCTGGCCAGGCCCATTTACATTTCAGTGGAGCTGGCCAGTCTTGTGCCTGGGAGAAGAGTCATGCCTCTACTCCTCACCCCCACCACCAACCAGCAAAAGGTACTTTATAAACTCTGAGCCTGTACAGAGCACAAACCCTTATGATAAACTTTGATATACATTCTGAGGTTAAGGCATTTCACCACAGTTGCTTGAGGTCCTGATTTCTTTACCTTAATAACACAATTCCGTTTTACAATATAGACAAGCATCGCTCCCTTTAAGGGATTTAACAAGGCTTTCAGATACAACAAAATAAGTGCCTCTGGACATCTGCATTGAAAGGGGGCATTAGCAAGTGCTCAGTACTGAACTGACATTGAAATCCATAGCTAGTGACCTTCCCTTAGACAGTGAGCTGTGGTCCAGGAGGAAGCTGGTACAGATCTTACCTTTGTCACAAACTTGCTAAGTGGCCTTAGGCAAATCACAGTCTGTCACCTACAATCTGGGGATAATTATACTGGCTGTTTTGTAAGGACTAATGATACAACATATGTGTAGCACTTTGAATATTGAAAACTAAGTGTTATTGTTGTATCATATTCAGGGCCAGATTAACAATGAAGAAAGATGCTATCGGCCAGGGGTAGGGAACCTTTTTTCCGCCAAGGGCCATTTGGATATTTATAACATCATTTGCCGGCCGTACAAAATTATCAACTTAAAAATTAACCGACCAAGTCCCAAGCAGGCAGCTGCCCCAGATGACCCCCCCGGCACAGGCAAGCAGGCAGGCATCCAACCAGTGGTGCACTTGCCCACGTGGTGGCACAGGATGGTCTGTTGCACCAGCCAGGAGTAGCCATCCAACCGCACACCAGAGTTACTCCTGCTCTGCATGGTCGGGGCCGGATTCTGCAGCCGGCTCCTGCTACCTCCACCTGCAGGGATGAAATGAGGACACACTGGCTAAGAACTCCCCGCCCCCCGCGCACACGCATTCTGGCCATGCCTTCTTTAACCCCTCCATTGTCACCACTTCCGCCCCCAGCCCTCTTGTAGTACAGAGGGAATACGTTTCTCCATGGCCCGGGTGGGAAAGGGTTAACACAGTTTCTTGGGCAGTCCTAGCAGCTCCATAGCTAACGACTCTTCCGCAAGGGGGGAAAAAGTTCCTTTTCTCGGCAAAACAAACTCACATCTGCCTTGAATAGAGGCTATTCCTCTCCGTGGGAGGGGGCGGATCACCAGTCTTAGAGCCTTCTGAGCTAGAGATCTGCCAGGACCCACGAAGGGCCAGACCAAATTATTTCACAGGCCTTAAATGGCCCCCGTGCCTGACGTTCCCCATCCCTGCTATAGGCCTTCACATTTCAGAGATTCACATATCTGTATTCATTTCCACAACAGCTATTAACATGTGCAGTTTATCTTGGCCATCATTTGGGGAGCTCATGTTGGCAATTATCTCTTGCAATGTTTTTGTGGTCTCTGTTTAGCTTTGCGTGTAACTTATTTAGATTTTGTTTCCATTATCCTAAGTTTCCTTTGACGTGCATTTCCTTCATGGTAAACTCTACTGTTTGTGCAAGGAAGAATCATAAAGAGAAGGAAAGGGTACCCATGATCGCTGCCAGCTTTCCATGATTGGTCTATGTTTGTTT
Source organism: Euleptes europaea (assembly GCF_029931775.1). Lineage (NCBI taxonomy): Eukaryota > Metazoa > Chordata > Lepidosauria > Squamata > Sphaerodactylidae > Euleptes > Euleptes europaea. Next base: position 26,721,547 of record NC_079318.1, read on the forward strand.
ATTTATTTCATTACATTTCTACCCCGCCCTCCCCAGCCAGAGGAAATGTAAGATCTGTCTAGCATCGTCAAAGTATGGATTTTTAACAAGAACAGGCAAAAGAGTAATGTGGGATTTAAGTCTGTAGCTCAGTTGATGCTGTTCTCATTTTAAAGATGCACAGTAGAAGCACTGATTTACAGTGTTAAGAAGTATTGTCAAAAGTATCTAAAAATAAGTGTGTGGCTGGGATCTGGATAGTTCATGTTTTCTATTCAATACTATCTTCTAGTACTGCTGCCATTACTATTTAAGATTCAGATAGCTCCAGTAGTGAATTAAGTACAGAATAGTGGAGGCATAGTATCTTCATGGTGGGTTTGCACATCATGGACTATCATCATCTGTTATATATGAACCATTCATGTCTCTAACACAGAGGATCGTGCCTGATTTACTACACCAGGCACCTCCTAGCTCAATTCCTCCTGCCTCCCCTTCTATAATTCTCTCCATAAAAATAAGGAAATTTATTTTCTCTCTTTCATTGCATCTGAGAAAGTGAGCTGTCACTCATGAAAGCTCATGATGGAATAAATACTGTGTGTTTTTAAGGTGCCACTGGATTTTTGTAGCGTAGGAAAGAGTCTACATCGTGTAGGTTCAGGAATTGAATGCCTCTGCTTGCTACTTCAAAGAAAACTACATTTCCCAGCAGTTCCAAGAACAGATCTGGCGCTACCTTTGACGCTAGCTACATGCAGGTGGTTTGGAGTCTAGCAGGCACTTGTGCAGTAGTGAGAGGATATCATGTCTCTTGTGTTGGATGAATTGCCTGAGCCTGCTGAAAGTAAGTAGACAAGGCATGCGGGTAGGGGTGGGGGGAGGTTCCTCAGTCACACACAGACTCAGCTTTGGAAGTGGTAATGTTTTACAGCAAACTCATGTAAAAAAGGACTCCATAGCTAACTTGTCCATTTGGGTTTTTCTCCCCACGCCCATTCTTGCTTCTCCCTCCCACTTGTCTTTCCCCCTCATCCAACCCCTCATCCAGCAGAATCTATCCCCAGGGGAAATGGTCTTATGGTACAGCATCAAAGCTCCGCTGATGCTCTCCCCATAGAAACTCAGAACACTGCTGATATATCTTCTTGTTCATCTATTTATACATACGTTTCTTTGAGTGGTTTTATTATTTCAGTGTCCAAAGGTGAAAATGTGAAAAACACGGTTGCTATATTTTGGGCGTACAAACATATCCACTCTAAATTATTGGGAAATGTGTGGAAAATATTTGTGGGACGATGCAATTGTCCCACACAGGACAATGTGATTATTTTCAAAAGATGTTAAAATAGCTAGAGACTTGGACTTTGATCAGGATTAAACTATAAGGGATGCTGGAGTTCTTTTATTGGAACGTTAGATGTGTTATTTGGTCTTAAATAGTAGCCATGAGGAAGAGGAGAGCCATATGGATTGTGGCCAAAGTAGATCCATGCACACAATTGTAGATAAAAATATGAATAGTAGAATTAAGACACTATGAAATGCAAGTAGTGCATTCTGCGGTTACTTCTATGGAAGACTTAAATATGGTCATCAATTATTTCTGTTGTGACCGGTGATGGTGTGCTTAAATATAAGAACAGAAGATTGAAGAAGAGGCAGAGCAACACACTTAGGCAGTTTTGGGAGGGCTGATGTGGCCACATGATGATCCTGTAAAGATTTAAGATGTGTCCCTGGACATATAACAGGTTATATTGCAATTCTTCAGTTTGTAGTATACTCCTGAGCAGAGTTACACCCTTGATTTCAATGAACTTAGAAGGGTGTAACTCTGTTTAGGATTGCACTGTTAGGCTGAATATTTCCTTTTATGAACCATTTCCTTTTACAAACCACCTTTTGCTTCTCAGTAAAATATATAAATTTATATTTATGGTGTCTATGGTATAACTTGCTAAACTGATAAGAAACGGTCCTCAAATATGGTTTACTTTTTTAACACTTGTGACATTTCCTTTTGTGTGATACTCTCCAGATGTAGAAATCAGCTTGTAATTCCATGAATGACGACTATTTATCCGTCCTGACCCCAGTCCTCTGAGATATAAAGCAGTTCATTGCACTTAGAAGCTACAAGGCAACATAAACAACCCACTCACTTCTTTCCAAATATGGCTTAACATTCTCTTGTAGACTATACACACTACACAATTGAAGCAGAGCAATTGTGAAACTCAAAAATGTGCCAACTCTGTGCAACCGTTATTCAGAGATCAACTAATGGGAAGCAAATACAAGCTCTGCAGTGAGGGTCTCTCATGCTGCTGTTCTGTCCCTTGACTAAAAGAACAGCGAGAATGGGGGACGAAAACAAAGCTTTGCAAAAGACAAGATTTTAATGAAAACTTTCCCCGTGGCCATTTGAAGAATTAAGCGTCCCAGGCAAAAACAGCTGGGTTGAGTGGCCTTCTCAAAGACTGCATTTTCCTTATGTTCTGACAGCACAAGGGGAGATTGAACAGATACAACTCTTATCCACTTGGGAGTGAAGAAAAGAAGAAAGGTGGTAGCTAATCCGGTAGCGATTCCAACAAATATATTGCTAAAGTTACTGCTGTTTGAAATCCTAAACTTGCCGACACCATTACAAGAATTTGTCCGTGCTATTATAAAAAGAAACAAACGCAGGGCAGCTGCAGATCTGCGTGATTTCACTACTTGTCATGGATTTGGGTTCTATTACTGAAACCGACACATCTCTTAAGGTTTATCTGGATGACCTGCCTTGTTCATACTTTGAAACAATAAAATGCAAGAGAAATAATTCCTGTTTGCAGTGTTGGATTAAGGATTACAGAAGGGATACCTGCAGCACTCTTCTGCTTCAGGAGGGCATGCTGTCTTTATTTGTTACCCCACACATTCCCCCCAATGAAGACACGCGACAACAGCATTGGATGTAACTAGTTTGTTTGTTTGTTTAATCATGCATTCCAGTCATTCCGGTTTTTGGATGTCTAGTTAAAGGATACTCACCCTGTATATGTGTGCGTGTGTTGTTGTTGTTGTTGTTGTTGCTTTTGCTGTCAAGTCATAGCTGATTTATGGTGACCCCATAGGATTTTCAAGATTTGTCATTGCCTACTTCCGTGTGAGCTGAGAGAATTCTGAGAACTGTGACTATCTCAAGGTCACCCAGCAGGTGAGGAGTAGGGAATCGAACCCAGTTCTCCATATTAGAGTCAGCGGCTGTTAACCACTACACCATGCTGGTGCTCTCTCTCTCTCTCTCTGTATATGGATGCCTAATAGGGTTGCCAACCTCCAGGTTGGCAACCCTATTAGGGTTGCTTCCTTCAAGTGGAAGCTCACCTGTCACAATATGTCTGCTTTATTAGGGTTGCTTCCTTCAAGTGGAAGCTCACCTGTCACAATATGTCTGCTTTTCCATTCAGCTGTGAATGTGTTGTGGGGGGGGGGAGGGCGTTGAGCTTCCATCCCATTGCATTTTTGACACTGCAACACCACCAAGGAGACCCTTTTTACCCCTTCCTCTGATACCACCTATCCATCCCCTCTCCTGTGTAGTGTTTGTGGCCAAATGGAGAAACAGACTTTTTTTTTTTTTTTGAGTGAGTCTCCACTTGAATGTATAAACTGTAAGACAGGTTGGGAACCCATGTCCTGACTTGAGGATTTCATATCATGTATTCTGGCCTTAAAGACTTGTATCATAATAATAATACTCTCAGCCTTACAGGCTCCAAGATTGGATTTTCTAGAAATTAATGGTATCCACTTGAGAATTTCTACAGGACATTTTCTTTCCAGAACACAGAATGCCTCAAATACAAGAATTCTCCCTCCTCAGCTGGGTTTCCATGTAGAAAAAGTCTCAGAGGAGACATCTACTGGTCTCTGTTATTATAGCATTAATTTTTATTGCAGGTTTCCTTCTGCATCTTTATTTATTTATGTTTGTTTATTTTATTCGATTTATACCCTGCCCTCCCCTGGCAAAGCCGGGCTCAGAGCGGCTCCCAGCAAGACACCCATAATAAATTACAACAGATCAGAATCGATCACATTCCACATTTATACCAATAAAATTAATCCCAATTTAAAACCCGTCTCTATAATCATATGGCGCCCCTAATGCTGTGGCTGGGTAAAAACTTCAAGAAGATGTGGGAGACCCGATGCACGAAGGGAGATGCTATATTTCTCAACCAGGTTCAAAAAGGAAAGGAAGAAGGGAGGGGAAGAAGGAAAAAGATTGGGGCCATGCAGAAGGGAAGGACATTTTTGAAAGTTTAAACAGGTTCAGAACTTTAATAAGTCAGGTGGAGGAAGCTGAACTACAGTAGCTGGCTAGTGAGTGGGCTGGTGTGGCAGTGGGATGGATGGGCTGGTTGGTATGTGGGCAAGGTGGTGGGGAGGGTGACAGAGCCCAGAAGGAAGAAGTGAGGGTGGGGGAAGAGGATTCAACTGAAATTAGTGGGGGGGGGACAAAAAGGGAGGGCAAGTGTCCACAGAGAGCAGGACAAGCCAGAAAAGGCTGTGGTGGGGGCAAAATGGATGGGATTCTCTCCCATGAGTGTCACAGGTTCCCACTTTTATTGTGTAATTTCAGTGGTATCCCTCACAGTCAGATACAAATATCTCCTCGGAGTTAGGGTATTTGTTTCTCTGAACCCCAATATTTGTAGGGGAATGTAAAAATTTAATAGGTAAATTGGGTTCCTCCCATAGATGATGCAACAATGTGTGCAACAGGGAAACAAAAAGAGGTGCCCGCTGGGGGGCGGGGAGTGCATGACAGTAAATTTTAGATCACAATGGATAGCCATGTTCGTCTGTCACTAGCAATAGAAAAGAGTAGGAGTCCAGTAGCCCCTTAAAGACTAACAAAATTTCTGGCAGGGTGTGAGCTTTCGTGAGCCACAGATCACTTCTTCTTCACTTCTTCATCTGAAGATGAAGAACACAATTTCTGGCAGGGTATGAACAGAACTAACAATTTCTGGCAGGGTATGAACTTTCGTGAGCCACAGCTCACTTCTTCTTCACGTCTTCATCTGAAGAAGTGAGCAGTGGCTCACGAAAGTTCATACCCTGCCAGAAATTGTTAGTCTTTAAGGTGCTACTGGACTCCTCCTCTTTTCTACTGCTAGTAAAATTTAGGAATGTAAAGGAAGATGCACAATGTGAAGGATGGAGGAGAAACTACATCACACGAGAGCTAGGCAGGGGAGGGGAAGCGCTCAGTGGGAGGGGTGGGAAGGGGAAAGGATAGAAAGAAGTTATGGGACAGAAAGGATGTCGAGAAGGAAGGAAAGTCTGATGGAAAGGTTGGGGAAAGGAAGGAAGGGGTATGACAGGAGGGTTAGCAATGGTGGGAAGGCAGGCATGCAGTGTACGAGATGGGAGGAAGGAGAAAAGGAGTATGCTGTAGGGTTGCCAACTCCAAGTTGGGATTGGGGAGAAGAACCTGGGGAAAGCAGAGTTTGGGGAGGGGATGGAGCTCAGCAGGAGGGAGCTCGGTGATTCCATCGAGTCCACCCTCCACAGGTGCCATTTCCTCCAGGGGAACTGATCTCTGTAATCTGGAAATCAGTTGTAATTCCAGGAGATCTCCAGGCCCCACCTGGAGGTTGGCAAGCCTAGTAAACGGAGGTTTACAGAGTCAAATAAAAACCCTATCTAGTGAAATCAGCATTCATGGATGTTAATTAATTTATCATCATTAAGAGCTACATACTAAACATTTGTGTGTGTTGTGTGTTAAGGGCCGTCAAGTCGCTTTCAACTCATGGCGACCCTATGAATGAAAGTCCTCCAAAATGTCCTATCTTTGACAGACTTGCTCAGATCTTGCAAATTGAAGGCTGTGGCTTCCTTTATTGAGTCAATCCATCTCTAACTATGTTGTTATTCCATGTGTTTACATATGCCGTATTGTTGACTAGCAGGATTTTGGGAGAGGAGAATTCAGGAAGAGGACTCCAAGACTATGTTTTGCCTCAGGCCCCCAGGTTACTACTCTGTGGCGCTGTAGACAATAGCTTTCAGTTCTGCATCATGTAGAATGGGCAATGCTCATAGACTAAGATGTTTCAAAGTTGTCTGATTACAAAGAAATTCCAAAACTGCTACACTGGCTGTATCCTACGTGAAACATGTTGACTATTTTGTATTACGAAGTGCTATACTGGCTGTATCCTAAGTGGAACGTGGTGACTATCCTGTACTAGTAACTGCAGTCAAAAATTATTTGTATCAAGTCTTCTTGACGTTTGGGGACTGATGAAGAATTGAATTGAAGAAATTTGAAACGGCCATATCCCTGAGTCATCTCTTAAAGCAGGGGTGGGGAACGTCAGGCCCGGGGGCCGTTTCAGGCCCGCGAAATAATTTGGTCTGGCCCTTTGTGGGTCCTGGCAGATCTCTAGCTCAGAAGGATCTAACACTGGTGATCCGCCCCCTCCCGCAGGTTACTAATCAGTTTGCAATCGGTCACTAATCGGTTACTAATCGATTTGCAATCGGTTACTAATCGGTTGCTAATCAGTTTGCAATTGGTCACTAATCCGTTTGCAATCGGCAACTAATTGGTTTGTAGTTGGTCACTAATCGGTTATTAATTGGTTTGCAATAGGTCAGTATTCGGTTATTAATCGGTTTGCGATCGGTTTGCAATCGGTCACTAATCGGTTATTAATCGGTTTGAAATCGGTTACCAATTGGTTTGCAATTGGTCACTAATCAGTTACTAATCGGCTACTAATCAGTCACTAATTGGCTACTAATCAGTTACTAACCAGCTACTAAGTTAACAATCAGTTGCTAATCGGTCACTAATCGGTCACTAATCAGTTACTAATCAGTTACTAATCGGCTAATCAGTCACTAATCGGTTCGCAATTAATCACTAATCAATTATTAATTGGTTTGCAATCAGTCACTAATTGGTCACTAATCGGTTACTAATCAGCTATTAATCAGTTTGCAATTACTATTTAGTTACTAATCGGCTACTAATCAGCTACTAATCGATTACTAATTAGTTACTAATTGGTTACTAATCAATTACTAATCAGCTACTAATCGGTTTGCAATCAGTCACTAATCGGCTACTAATCAATTTGCTATTGGACACTAATCGGTTTGCAACCAGTTACTAATTGGCTACTAATCAGTTACTAATCGGCTACTAATCAGTTTGCAATCAATTACGAATCAGTTACGAATCGGTTTGCAAATAGTTACTAATTGGTTACTAATCTGTTTGCAATTACTCACTAATCAATTAATTGGTTTGCAATCAGTCACTAATTGGTCACTAATCGGTTAGTAATCGGCTATTAATCAGTTTGCAGTTATTGATTACTAATCGTTACTAATTAGTTTGCAATCGGTCACTAATCAGTTACTAATCGATTAGTAATCAGTTACTAATCAGTTACTAATCTATTATTAATCGATTACTAATCCGCTACTAATCAGTTCGCAATCAGTTACTAATTAGTCATTAATCGGTTACTAATCTATTACTAATCAGTTACTAATCGGTTTGCAATCAGTTACAAATCTGATTAATTGGTTTGCAATCAGTCACTAATCGAACACTAATCAATTACTAATTGGCTACTAATTGGTTTGCAATCAGTTACTAATTGGTTACTAATTGGCTACTAATCAGCTACTAATCAGTTAGTGATTGGTTACTAATAGGTTACTAATTGGCTACTAATCGATTACTAATCAGCTACTAATCGGTTTGCAATAAGTTACTAGTTGGTTACTAATAGGCTACTAATAGGCTACTAATTGATTACTAATCAGCTACTAATTGGTTTGCTATCAGTTAGTGATCGGTTACTAATTTGTTTGCAATCAGTTACTAATCGGTTACTAATCGGTTTGCAATCGGTCACTAATCGGTTTGCAACCAGTTATTAATCGGCTACTAATCGGTTACTAATCGGTTTGCAATCAGTCACTAATCGGTTAGTATAATCGGTTGAAAGGTGATGCCTCCGGTGCTCTCCTGAAGCACCTCCTGCTTCAATAAGGTATAAGAAAGCCAGGGCTGGCCCTTTAACATTAGGGAAGAGACAATTTGGGGTATCTTTTTCCCCCCTGGATTTTCATAGTTTCCAGTTGTTGACAAGTTCAAATGTAAACCTATGTTTTGCCCATAGTGAGTCAGGTCTCTGGAAAGCTACTTTGGGAGGAACAAATTTGTTTGAGAAACCCACGCCATAATTTGGCTTTTGTCAACTGAATTAGGAGGCAGTGGTCTCCTTTGCTCTCCCCTACACCCCCATTCTGCTTTACAACAGCAATGCTAAAAGGTCTCCTTTGCTCCCCCCTACACCCCCATTCTGCTTTACAACAGCAATGCTTGTGGAAAAAAAAAACTTCACAATTCACCAGTCCAGTTTGTTTTCGTACTTTTTTTCCAGGCTCGCTCTTTTTAAACCCTGGTGTTTGTGTTGTTTGTGAAACACCATGTTGGATGAATACTGGGGAGGGGACCCCCCCCCCAAGGCGATTTGCTCGTAGAGGCTAAGAGGAGGAGCGGCTTTGTCTGAGTTGCTCCTTGCCAACTGCTGACAGAGGCAGTCCTCATGAATCATTCCGGATTGTGATCATGTGCTGCGAGCCCTGAGTGAGCTGCCAAAGAGGAAGTGCGGCTTGTTTTCTTTTTCTTGATTCCTCTGCTGTAGGAAGATGAAAGGTGGAGGAGAAGGAGGCGGCGGCGGCAGCAGCAGCAGCAGGAGGCGGCAGACTTAACCAGGAGAGCCTGCCAATTCCAGAACAGCTCAGATGGAGGCCCCTGAGTGGGACCCTTCGAAAAATGACACCTCCCCACCCACCTTAAGCCCAGCCGTGCCTCCGTACGTCAAGCTAGGGCTGACCATCGCCTACACTGTCTTTTATTCCCTCCTGTTTGTGTTCATCTACATCCAGCTGTGGCTGGTCCTCCACTACCGGCACAAGCGGTTCAGTTATCAGACGGTCTTTCTGTTTCTGTGCCTGCTGTGGGCCTCTCTTAGGACGGTGCTGTTTTCGTTTTACTTCAAAGACTTTGTCAGCGCCAATTCTCTCAGCCCCTTCGCCTTCTGGCTCCTGTATTGCTTCCCAGTGTGCCTCCAGTTTTTCACACTGACACTGATGAATCTTTACTTCACTCAGGTAAGGAGCGGTTGTTTCTGGGTTTGATGGAGTTGAGTACGGAAGGGTGGCGTCTGCCCCAAATCAGCTGGTGGGGCTTTAGTTTGTTGAATGATGTTTCTCTTTCCACTGCCTCTTTGAGGATTAACTGTTGCGTCTGCAGTTTTTGTATCTTTCACAGCTACAGTGCAATGAGGATTCCCCCCGAGTCTTCAGCGCTGTCATTTACTAAAGACAAAGTATTTAACATTGTTTGCAGGACAATTCCATATAAAGCTAGTTTCTGAATAGAATAAACCAAAAAAAAAATTACGTTTGCACCTTTTCCAGCGATACAGAGATAGCGTGGAAAGACACAAACCTAAAATCTCTAATATATATGACTCTGTTTAACAGCTGTAGGAAAATATTCAGCAAATAAAAGTGTTAATGTGCATTCCCTTTGGTAAGTTACGCTGTATTCTCTTTAGTCAATTATTAAATTAGATGGTTCCTGGTTGCATCGGAAATGTGGAGGAGACGTTATAAACCACACATGAAACAATTACTTATGGCCCCCAAAGAGATACTGCTAAAAAAAACCTTGCTGCTCAGCAAACGAAGGATATCAGCTGGTTTTACTAACAATGGAAAACAAGGTTTCACAACTCCTTCATGTTTGTCCAGAAGAGTCTGAATCTCTGTGGCAACTGTGCGGCCTCACCTATCAGTTTTCACAAGAAGGAAGTTCATTTAGACGGGATGTATTGAACAGCCCTTTATTTTGAGGCAAGAGCTTTTTCTTTCATTATGAAACAAAACACTGCAACTTGGAAGTTTGTACCAATCAAGGGAAAGTGGTTTAAAATTATACAAGAAATCCGATTTGAAATCTGATGTTGCATCAAGGTTAGGATCCTGGTCCATTCACTCCTTGGCCACAGATTTGGTCGGTAGCCTTAGGGGAGCCTGTGAACCTCAGCTCTTTCACATGTCGATTGTAAGGATTGCTAAAGCAATATCTGAAGCAGTGAGCACTTAAAAGTATTATTTTCATACTAAACAATATTCTTAATGCCAATTAGCAATTTGTTCCTGAGACCTAGATATTTGGTACAAAACGAGAGAAAATAATTAGGAAGAAAGGAAATGTCATCGTGAGCATTTTTAGGAAGATAAGAAGAGTTGCCCCTGGTAAAATACCATCTTATTCTGAGTGGCTCGAGTATTTAATTCGATTTACAGTCTGGCTTATTTGGAAGCCCCATGGGTAACAGTGGAGTTTACCACCAGGTAAATGTAAAGTGTTGGCCAAAATTAGCCATAATTAAAATGGGGATAATAGTGGCATCTTCTGGTTATGAATGTGAGGATGGATCACAAAAAGACCATAATGAACATCTGCACATTAAAAACGTCTTTATTTAAAAACTGCTGTTCTTTTCTATTAAGTGCAGATGGGATATTGTGCTGTTGACACTGAAAAGGGACTTGTAGAAGCGATGCCTAAAAGTGGCAGGCTTGGCCTCCTCGCAGAGGAAGGTCTCAAGTAAAAAAATAGAGAAATTAGAAAAATAGGAACAGCCTTCAAATGAATATACTACTTTCTGTAGAATGAACCACACGTGTCTCTTCTTTGGTAGATGCTACCAAGCGATAATCAGGAAGTTGCAAGTTTGGCTTGTAATTCAGCATACTGTCAAGGCAGCTCTGTTCAAAAGATACACCTATAATGCTGTCTCAGCAGACAAGCAAGAACAAGTGTGAAAAGAGGAGGAGAATCACAACAACCCCACAGACTTGTGTGGAGACAACTTTAACCCAGATTAAAAAGGAAGGCAGACTAGTTCAACCTCTTCATACACCAAAGCCAGTTTGAAGGAAAGTTACTGATTGCTGGCATAAATGTGGGGCTGCAGAAGCGGTGGAGCAAAAGGCCATCATATTCATTCAGCTCCCCACCCCCATAAAATGTAGTTGGGCAGGAAGGACATGCCAGGGAAGCACCTGAAATTATGCCAGGGGACTAACTTGCAAAAATGTAGTTTAACTATGGAAAGAACAACTGACAGAAGAAATCACTCTCCTGAACCTGATAGCACAAGGACACTTTAGAAATACAAAGCAATGTTTGAATACCTCTCTTTTATGTAGGACCAGAAAAGAGACAGAGGGCTTTCCTAAATGTCAAGTATTTATTTATTTATTCTTTAAATTTCTAGCCCACCCTCCCCAACCAAGGTCAGGTTCAGGGCAGGTAACAACAATAAAATCATATATATAAAATCATATAAAATATGCAATCTTAGACATTATTAAAACCACAGATTGATTCACCTGTAAGTGAATCAATGGGGGGATTACCGCATTATGTATTCCCAGCGATGTATTAAGAGTTTGAAAATGTTACAAAAAATACTGTTCGCACTTTCTATGTATTCCCAGCGATGTATTAAGAGTATGAAACTGTTATAAAAAATACTGTTCGCACTTTGTTTGGCCCCTTTAGCTGTGAAGACGTCTTCCAACCATTTTTTAGCGGTGGCATCCAAAAGCCCTTTTAAAGTGATGTTTTTATAACATTTTCAAACTCTTAATACATCGCTGGGAATACATAATGCGGTAACCCCCGGGATGTTAGTGCAGAAGGTCTTTTCATATGTGCTTTTCATAGGTGGAAAGAGGAGTTTCCTGCTTAATAATAATTAGGTGGGGGTATTTGCAAGGCTGTCAAAGATAGGACATTTTGGAGGACTTTCATTCATAGGGTCGCCATGAGTCGGAAGCGACTTGACGGCACTTAGCACACGCACATTGGTAAGTGGGACAGGGGGGTTAAAACTTTCCTCTACATGCTGAGCCCTCTTCCAGTGCCTGCCTTCAGGGCTCTTCCCCTACCCAGTTTTATTCCTGGTACTGGAGCCATCTGCGGGGGAGAGGTGGTGGTCATGAGGAAGGGATAGCAGAGGAGAATAGACAAGGGGGAAAGAGTCAAGCACCCCCTTCTGACCTTCAGTTCTCACTGCCACCTTAGTTTTACATAGCAGTTGGGGGTCCCCGTGTTTGCCATGCAATGTGTCATTCTGCTTTGAGTCATAGAAATATTCCCACAAGTCACTCTCACATGAAACACAGTGAGTGTTTATAAAGCTGACTACTTTCAAGGCAGTACTACTCTTTCAGCCGCTGGTTGAATTTACTGTGTGCTTCTGTATTTCTCAAGGAATTCATACACACTTGCATGCACATCCCACCTCCACCTTATTAGTATTTTAGACATGGGAGCAAAATGCAGAAGACTATTAGCAAGAACCTGTTAGAAAAATGAGGATTTGCATGCATGAAGTATATATCCTAGCATGAATTCCTCTGAAGTTAAGCAACGATTGTCTGCTTACACACACACACACACACAACATTGTGCCTATGTATACATTTTCCACATCCAGTACTAATGGAAAACTTTGGCAATGACAGCTTAATTATTCTTGTGTTCAAAGTCACTGTTTCCAGTGAGATTGATGTAATCTAATTTTATAAGACTTTGTGAGAGCAGCATGTGTAGTGGTTAGAGTAATGGGCTAGGATCTGGGAGACTTGGGTTCCAATCTCCACTCTGCCAAGGTAGCTTGGAGGTAAAATGGAAGAGAAAAGAACCATGTAAGTGGCTTTGGGTCCCCCCCCCCGCCCCCAGTTGGGGAGAATGGTGGAGTATAAATGAAGTAAAGACATTTATGATAAACGCCCCAATGGGGCTGTATAACCATATGGCCAGGCCAGTGTTGGATAGATGAGTAAGTCCTGGAATCATAGGACTCAAGTTTCAAGAGAAGAGGGAATTTTGCTGTTTTGCCTTAGTCATCTAAACTGGAGGAGCAAAAATCCTCTTTTCAAGATACATTCTATAAATCACATTTTATCACTTTTCTCAGGCTGTTGCCATGTGCTGATGACAGAGGCATTTGCAGCAACAAAAGAGAATCTACCCAACAGTTTCCCCCATAGTTTCCTTGCCTCAGGCCTCATGACTGTCATTGCCCCCATCTGGGGATTAAAAGGAGCTGTCAAATCATGGCAGATTGTTATAGTGGTTAAAGTGTCAGACTAGGATCTGGGACACCCAGGTATGAATTCCCACTCTTCCATGGAAGCTCACTGGGTGACTTTGGGCCAGTCACACACTCTCTGCCTAACTCACCTCACAGGGTTGTTGTGAGGATAAAATGGAGGAACAATGTAAGTTGTTTTGGATCCTAGCACTATAGCAATCTAGGAAATGCTGATTTTATTTTATTTAACTAGCATATATTCTAAAGAAAAGGCCAATGCAAATGACACGAGAATGGCATCAGTTTAGAGAGTAGGGTTGCCATCCTCTAGATAGAACCTGGAGTTCTCCTGGAATTACAACTGATCTCCAGACTACAAAGATCAGTTTGGAGAAAATGGCAGCTGTAACTCTATGACATCACATCCTGCTGAGTTCCCTCCCCTTCTCAAACTGCCCTCCCCAGACTTTGCACCCATATCTTCAGGAATTTCCCAAACTGGACTTTGCAACCCTGCTACATAGAGAGATGTTATAGAATCTAAGAAATAAACCTAAACGGGAATAATGAACTAGCTTATACTGAGGTGTGTGTGTTTCCTTCTCTGAGTATAATATGAGGAGGAGTTGCCACAACTAGGCCACATTTCAATGCGATGCAAGCTGGGGTCTGGCTATTGTATAATGTAGCCTAAATCAACACTCTTTTCACCTGTGATACCCAGAAGCTTCATGGTGATACTTATGTGAATGTTAAATTATTGTGAATGCAGAAAACAGAGAGTGGAAGAGAGGTATTTGTAAAGCAAAGGAACACTTAACAGTTCAATCTTAAACACAGTTACACCCTTCTAAGCTCATTTACTACACTGGATTTAGAAGGGTGTAACTGTTACTAGGATGCTACTGTTAGCATGTTACATTTGCATTACAAATCAGCAAGAACCATTTTGAACTTCATGTGTGGAAACATCCCCGAAAGCAGTTAGAGCTACAGAATTAGTGAGTGCCTTGTGGACATCCCATGACATAACACTTTCTTTTTTTTCCAGTGTGTGTACATTGCAGGTACACACGGGGAATCCTCAGCCAACTACAGATCCTTTCACCATGCCCACTTGATGAAAAAAACATATGATAGGGGTCTTGCTACAAGCATATTGGGCCATTGGGAAGAAGCCCCATATTGGCCAAGCGCCTGAATGATTTTTGCCTGGCTCCTAAAAGAAAATAGTGTTGGTGCTATGTGGGCCTCAAGGAGAAGGGGATTCCACAGGCGAGGTGCCACTACTAAAAAAGTCCTGTCTCTGATGGCCACCTGTCAGCAAAGCTGATTCTATGACCTTAGGCAGATCATGAGAGGGAGGGCATCTTGGCCATCTTCTGGGCATAGAGTAGGGGTCACTGGGGGTTTGGGGTGGAGGTAGTTGTGAATTTCCTGCATTGTGCAGAGGGTTGGACTAGATGACCCTGGTGGTCCCTTCCAACTCTATGATTCTCTAGTCCCCACCTGCCTCACTTCCAAAGGCAGGGTCACACAGAGCAGGACTTGTGAGGAAGATCTTAGCTGGTGAGCTGGACGATATGGGTGAGAAATACCTTCTCTTATGCAGTTGTGCCTGGGTTAACCCTTGGATTAGAATTTAGTTTTGATCATTTGCCTTCTTAGAAGGATGGAAACAAAAATTCAGAAGACTGAGAGGACAGCAACAATTAGGATAAAAGGGTCTGGAAATAGTCTAGGAGGAAATAGTCTAGAAGGAAATGGAACAGAATATATTTAGTTTAGGGACTAAAGATGGATTCAGAAGTTTTAATGTCTCTAAAAGGCTTCCATTAAGAACAAGCATTTTTTCATGGGCAGTTCACACAATACAAAAAATGTGGTTAAATGTTAAATACTTAGTACATAGTAGGCACTGGCTTCTACCCTCAATCTACTACAAAGCTTCTTATTCATCGCATGTTCACCACAGAAACGGACTGCCACAGAGCACCATGGCCTTGGATTTCCAAAACGTGTTTGCTAATACGGTGAACAAAAGTGATGTCACAGGGATATCTGTCAAATACTTAATTTATACCTGCTTCTACTGAAACGTGCAAAGCAGCCCTGAAAAAGGACAACTAGAACTGTACTTCAGCAAAAAAGACTAAAGTCAGATATCAGGAAATACTCAGGACTCTTAAAAACAACTAGACAAAAGAAACAGCAGCTGCCACCTCCAAGAAAATTGATGTCTATAAGGGCCCCTTGGAGCAGAGTGGTAAGCTAGAGTACTACAGTCAAAAGCTCTGTTCAATCCCAACGGGAGTCAGTTTCAGGTAGCCGGCTCAAGGTTGACTCAGCCTTCCATCCTTCCGAGGTCGGTAAAATGAGTACCCAGCTTGCTGGGGGCAAAAGGGAAGATGACTGGGGAAAGCACTGGCAAACCACCCCATAAACGAAGTCTGCCTAGTAAACGTCGGGATGTGAAGTCACCCCATGGGTCAGGAATGACCCAGTGCTTGCACAGGGGACTACCTTTACTATAGAAATAGAAGTGTAAAGACTTTTTGCATTTGTGGATTAGATTTTTTTTCTATTCCTCGAGCCCTGGCAGAATACCACAAGCAACCAACACAAGGTCCCTGTCCCAAGTAATTTACATCTTAAAATGGACAGAGGGGAGAGCCAACCAAGGGGCGGGGAGGCAAAGGCAACAGACCAACAGAATGAAGGGGAAAATGGGAGAGAAGAGTATCAGTGAGTGGATGGGAGCAAACTCGGTTGTCCTTGAGAACAGTTCAAAATAAATGACTGCGCAATTTTCTGCGTCAAAATTTTTGAGAACAGAATTTGATGTCTATACTTTTCATAGTGTTTTTCTTTTCACTACATTTTATAACTTTACTGTTTTGACTACCCAGCAATAAGACGGCATATAAGCAATAAATAGACTAACATTTGGGTAGCCAACCTCCAGGTGGGGCCTGGATATCGCCTGGAATTACAAGTACTCTCCAGATGCCAGAGATCAGTTCCCTTTAGGGTTGCCAATGCCCGGTTGGGAAATTCCTGCAGATTTGGGACAGAGCCTGGGGAGGGCGGGGGTGAGGCAGGGGAGGGACATCAGTGGGACATGATGCCATGCAGTCTACCTTCCAAAGCAGCCATTTTCTCCAAGCGACCTGATCTCTGTAGTCTAAAGATCAATTGTAATTCCAGGAGATCTCCAGCCACCACCTGGAGGTTGGCAATTCTAGTTCCACTGGAAAAAATGGCTGGTTTGAAGGGTAGACTGTATAGCATTATACCTTTCTGAGGTCCCTCCCTTCTTCAAATTTCACCCCTTAATCTCCATGAATTTTTCAACCTGAAGCTGGCTACCCTATCTAATGTAGGTCACTGCTTCTTCAAGGACCTTTCATTTCCTTGTTCCCAGGTAGCATTGTGTCTTTCTTTGACAATCATGCTAGCCTGTGCCCCACCACGCTATTACAAAAACTTAAGAGTACTTGTGTTTTTTCAAGAGGGAGTGGCAATTTCTATCACCCACTAAGGCCTCCAAATGTTGTTTCTGGGGGTCAGTGGGCCAGGATCTACACAGCAAGCAAAGTGGGGGTCTGCAGTGGGAGGGCACTGGCAGAAATCATCGCTCCCTCTTTAAAAAATTTAAGTTCCATTAAGTTTTTGGAAAACCATAGATGGACACAAAGCACTGGGCCTACTTGTTTACCTTGGTTTGTATTGCATGATGGTTAGTTTTGCTAGCTATTACAGGTGTTGTTTTTTTTTTAAACAACCTATAATGGTGGTTAAAATGTACAGTGCGTGTCACAGTTTTTTTGGAGGGGGCTGTGATGTCAGTTATTTAAACATTGTATATGCTGTTGCACTTTGACTAAACATCCTAGGCAGAACATTTCTGCACCATCAGTACATCTTATTCTCAACCTGGTCCCATCTGTGGATGAACAAATCTGCAGTTTAAGGCCATGAAGACAGAAAGGAGATATTTCTGGAAACTTGGGGGACTTCCCAGGTGTGCAGAAAAAAACTGGCCTGCTGGCCTAGTAGCATTCAGCTTCCTCAATGAGTGTGGGAAATGTCAGAAGAGGAGGGGAAGTGGCCACTGATTCACAAAGAGGAGGCAGGAACAGCCGCTGCTCCCTGCAAAGTGTTGGAGAGGAGGACAGGTGGGTGGGCAGAGCACTGGGGAGGTGGAGGGATGGGGGAAAGGGTGAGCAGCCAGGCAGAGCAATAGGCAGCAGGTAGGCAGAGCAGAGGAGGCAGTGGGCAAGATTCCCTGTCCTCATAAGTTTGCCTATGGAGAGGAAGAAGAGTGGGAGCCTGTGCCACTGCTACTTCAGCCAAGCCCATGGAGACTGCAGAGCTGAGTGCAATTGGGCAGGCAGAGTCCTTGTCACTCCTAATAGTAAAGAGGTATTATGAACACAAAAGTGGCCCAACCAGGCTGTCCACAGAGAAAGTGGGGGTTTCTACATACTCAGGCCATGCAGGGAAATATAAAGTTGTAACTTAACCAAAAGAAAAATACTCCAAACCCAAATAAGGATTCAGCATGCCTTGTAGGATTGCCAACCTCCAGGCACTATAAATGGAAACACCTGTGCCAGTATTAACAAAGTTAAAGAAAATGGCGGCACGAGGGCTCAAAAATACAACACCACACTGGAGAATCACAAAATAAATGTATAATAATATCAGGCATTAATTCATGCAGTGCCATATTCAAACAACATACATAAATAAAGGTCTTCAAACATCTCGTAAAAACCTGAACAAAAAATCTTAAATGAGGCGGGAAGCTCCCGTCCCAAAATATGGTGTCAAAGTCCCGAAATAATACGTTATGGAATAAGGTCCAAAGAACACATAAGGTAGAAACAAAGGAGGACGTGTGGCTAGTCGTTGGTGCACGTTTCAAAGGCTTTCTTCAGCTCCAACAAAGTTCAAGACAACTGAAAATTTTATAATCCGTTTGGAAAATGAACACGTTGTCCGTGGACCGTCAGCTAGAAAGAATATATGTGTCTATCTGAATTCAAGTGCGCATGTAATTTCTTATGTTTCTGACAGCTCTAAACATAAGAAATTACATGCGCACTTGAATTTAAATCGTGTTTTCTTTTAGTCCGTGGCAAAACAGAAGCAAAATCTACCGTGAAAAATGCCCCCAAGGCAAAACCTCCTGTGCATAGATGGCTGTAGAGAAAGTCGGCATATAAAAACCAACTCTTCTTCTGTTGCTTTTAACTGTTTGAATGGGAAGTGCTTTTCTCTTGTTTCTGTAAATCAGTGTGTTTGTGTGGGGGTGGTGGGAGTGTTTACCATTAATATTTCACATGGAGGCTGCTCTGTTCTTTGGTTGTGTTAGCTTTGTGGTACTGTGCCTGCCAGACTCTTGTGACATTTGGTATCTGTTTCTTTGATCCCTTACATTTAAAAGATCAGTTTTATTGAAATGCGTATTGATTTTTTTCCCTGGCAGTTTGACAGTTTATCTGTTTTATTGGACCCATTTTTTTTATACAGGCTGCAGTGTACAGATCTGAGCACTTATTTCTCATTAAGGTCAATGGGATTCAAATGGCTTTGGTTATCTTCTGGATAATAGCCACAATGCAGAGCTTCCCGTAAGTAAACACAAGGATTTTTGCATACAAAGTAGGATTTTAGAGTGATTTTTAAAAAACAAGTAGAAGTCCTTGTGCTACAGTACATCATAAGCAGCTTTTGAAACTCGAGAGTTTTCACTAGGTTCACAGAATCATAGACACAATTCTGTGTATCATGGCCTTATTTTGCATTGTGTTTTTGAACAGCTTACTATGATGCCAATCTACTTAAATTAAGGTTGCGTACTGGCCTGGGAAAAGTTCCTGTCTCTTTAATAGAGGCTAAATATGCAGAAATAGGCAGTTGAAGCTTTTCATGGCATGGAGCTAAATAATAACGCCTGATAACTGCTGCAAATTATTGAAGGGACAGCACAAAAGGGACAGTGTAAAAGTTGGCAACCTTAACTTAAATGCTTTGATAAGATCCTTTCAGCATCAAACACACATATATCTTGCCAGTTAACTTTACACCGCTCATGTGTTTATGTGGATACCAGTTTTAGGCTAAATAATCTCACTTTCTTATTGTGTGCGTGTGTGTGTTAAGTGCCGTCAAGTCGCTTCCGACTCATGGCGACCCTATGAATCAATGTCCTCCAAAATGTCCTATCTTTGACAGCCTTGCTCAGGTCTTGCAAATTGAGGGCTGTGGCTTCCTTTATCGAGTCAATCCATCTCTTGTGTCTTCCTCTTTTCCTGCTGCCCTCAACTTTCCCTAGAATGACTGTATTTTCTAGTGACTCTTGCCTTCTCAAATTGTGACCAAAATACAACAGCCTCAGTTTAGTCCTTTTAGCTTCTAGGGTCAGTTCAGGCTTGATTTATCTATAACCCATTGATTTGTTTTTTTTTGGCAGTCCATGGTATCCGTAACACTCTCCTCCAACACCACATTTCAAAGGAGTCTACTTTCTTCCTGTCAGGTTTCTTCATTGTCCAGCTTTCACACCCATACATAATAATAGGGAATACGATGGCATGAATTAACCTAATCTAGGTGGCCAGTGACACATCCTTACACTTCAAAGTACTGGTTCAGATCCAATGCATCTCGAGGCTTAGCTAATAAAATGTAGAACTGGATGTCTTCTGCAAATTGATTACACCCAGTCCCAAAGCTCTGGACAATCGTATTCACTTTGATGTTTAAAGTGCCATCTCTAGGCCATGAAGGCTTATGATGCAACTCTATGAGTTTTGCTATATCAGACTAACACATAGGGTTGCCAGGTCCTTCTTTGCCTCCAGTGGGATATTTTTGAGGCGGAGCCTGAGGAGGGCGTGGTTTGGGGAGGGGAGGGACTTCAATGCTATTGAGTCCATTTGCCAAAGCCGCCATTTTCTCCAGGCAAATTGATCTCTATCAGCTGGAGATCAGTTGTAATAGCAAAAGATCTCCAGCTAGTACCTGGAGGCTGGCAATCCTACCGTCAGGCTTTGCACCAGATTACCTGCCACCTTGCACACTTGCTGTTGATGTATTCTAACCTTTCGTGGATGCTGGTATGGGAAGAAACACCACAGGATGAAATTTGTCCAGATTTCACTGTCATGTCCTAACCATCATGCTTTAGTTGTTTTGAAGTTGTCTTTGTAAAGGGTGGAGAAGCAGGTCTAGTCTTGCAGTATGGGTAGAAAGTGTGTCTTGCACTGAGTCTTGCCAGCAGTAGTTTTAAAACTTCCTGTGTCATTTCATGTCAGCTGTGGATTAGACAGCAGAACCAACTCACACTGAGCAGATGAGGAAAGTAGCCATTTAACATGTCTAAAGGAAATAGCCTTTCTTAGGAACATGTTTCTTAGTCTGGGTTTATTGAAAAAGTTGTTTGGTGCTAGAAACACATTTTGTAGTTTGTATATGATGGTGTGTTGGAAAAATTAGGTGTCAGAGCGTGAAAACCATTATACACTGTAAGACTTTCACATAAACATGTCTAGGATTTGCTGAAATTTTATTTCACCTAAATATTGTCCCTAAAAATGTAATGTGTGAATGTGTTGTTTGAAATCATGTGTATCATGCAAATATACTAATAGGACTGGTTGCAGCTCCCTGTTGGTTGTATATTCAATGGCATACCCCTGTGTGCTGCTGAATAATGTGCGGGATGATCCCAGAAAATGGGTTATTTGTGCCAGTAGCTCAGAGAGATCTTTGCCCAAAGCAGTGCCATGGTTTGAGGGTAAATGTGAATTAATTGTTTTAATTATGTGGTCTTACCATTTGTCTGGACTAAAAGATGCTCGACTGCAATATACGACCATACTAGCTTATTCCTAAATGTTTATTGCAAATATAATAGCAAGATTCAAGTCCAGTAGTGCCTAAGACCAACAAGATTTCCAGGGTATAAGCTTTCCAGAATTCAAGCTCCAGAGAGTCAAAGCTCTTTTCATCAGAGCTTTGACTCTTGAAAGCTTATAGTGTGGGAATCTTGTTGGTATTCTAGGAGCGACTGGACTCGAATCTTGCTCTTCTACTGCGGACCAACACCGCTATCCACCTGAACCTATCTGCAAATGTAACATGCACTCTTGTTTCATTACAGGTGATTTTTAAAGCTAAATCAAAATACTCACCAGAACTACTTAAATACAGGTAAGAAATACATTTCTTGCAGCAAATAAAAGGTAAAGGCAGTTGTTAATTGTTGGTCTCTTTTGATATATCTGTGGCAAGAACCTTTTCCACCTCAAAGTAGTATTTCAAATAAGTAATTATTATGGCAGAAAATTTTCTAATGGAATATACACATTGTTCAGGTCACACTCTTGATCTGGGATTTTGTTCTGGGCAGGATGAATGTGAGATGGGGAGATTAAATGCATCTTTGTCTGACACCTTTGCTAATTGGAAACCATTCTCTCCCCCCATATTCTGTCCTAACAGCAGCCTCTTGTCCAGAGTGCAGGTTGTGCATCAAAACAATCAGATGCTGTGGCATACCCATTTCCTTTAAAACCAGCCATAGCTTTTCATAATCCACAATGTCAAAACTTTGCTGTCATCTATGAAGAACAAGCTGATTTTCAACTGAGGCTATCCTTATGAGAAGACAAGACTCACTGGAAAAGACAATCATGCTAGGAAAAGTAGAAGGCAGCAGGAAAAGTGGAAGACCCAACATGAGATGGCTTGACTCTGTAAAGGAAGCTATAGCCCTCAGTTTGCAAGATCTGAGGAAGGCGGTTAACAATATGGCGTCTTGGAGGACATTGATTGATAGGGTCGCCATGAGTCAGAAGTGAGTTGACGGCACTTAACACACACACAATTATGCATGGGCTGGAGAAAGTAGATACAAAGAACTTTTTCTCCCTCTCTATAATACTAAAACTTGGGGCACCCAGTGAAGTTGATGGACAATAGATTCCAGACAGACAAAAGAGAATACTTCTTTACTCAACAATTAATTGAACTGTGGAATTCATTGCCATTTGATGTAATTTTGGTCACAAACATGGGTGGCTTTAGAAGGGAGTTACGTGGATTCATGGAGGAGAGATCCATCAATGACTGATAGCCATGGTGACTAATGGGAGCCTCCATATTCAGAGGCAGCAAACCTCTCAATATCAGTGCTAGGAGGCAACATCAGGGGAAAGCCTCTGTGTCCTGCCTGTTGGTCCTCCAGAAACTGGTTGGTCACCGTGTGAAACAGGACGCTGGACTAAATTGACTACTGACTTATTCCAGGGCTCAAATTCGTATGTTCTATGATGCATTAAATATGGATAATACATAACTATTTAACACTTTTCTTTCCAAAGTACAAATGCTGCAGCGCATAATGGGATTACTTTTCCCAATAAATGCTTTAAAGGTTTATATTTTAATGATATATGTATATTGTTTTGTGGTAATTTGAAACTGTGATGAACAAACTGATTATTCCCTATATTTGTAAATATTTGATTCCTAATATTACTTCGCCCTGACCTGGATGGCCCAGGCTAGCTTGATCTCGTCAGATCTCAGAAGCTAAGCAGGGTCAGCCCTGGTTAGTATTTGGATGGGAGACCACCAAGGAAGTCCAGGGTTGCTGTGCAGAGGAAGGCACTGGCAAACCACCTCTGTTAGTTAGTCTCTTGCCATGAAAACCCCAAAAGGGGTCGCCATAAGTCGGCTGCAACTTGACGGCACTTTACACACACACACACACAATATTACTTCAACAAAATGTTTTCTGAATAATCTAGTGATGGTTGCTGAGTTACAAATAAGCGAAACCCTTTGTTGAGTTGGATCTGGAGACAGCAGGAGTAGCTGACGCAGGAGCTCTGACTTATAATGGTGCAATGCTGCAAATCGTGAAATATAGTGATTCCGCATTTTGTTTCCTTTTCTGAACATAGTCTCTGGCAGATCACAAGGAGAACATGAAGCCTTCCCCCCCACTTTCCTAACAAATATTTGAAAATCTGAATCTGTACCTTTAAGCAGTTTATGTGGAAAAGCTGGATACAGAAATAGCATTTCAAAGTCTAAAGGTCATAGTCTCAAGCCCACTCAAGTCACAAGTTAGGGCCAAACTAGACGTTTCTTGGTGAGTTGTGTCTGGGTTTCCCCAGAGGATATGACATAGCAGAGAATGTCATTTTAAAGTCCAGAGGGAGCACTTTCCTGCTTGTAAGTGTGGCATGGGAGTGGGGGGGAGGAGAGGCTCCTGCCTCCCCATACGGTTTTGAGAAGCTGACCCCCCCCCTGCAGAAAAGTATTTACATAACTTTAAAGCAGCTTTTTTTGCAAGCTTTTATCCTTAATGTGATATCAGGCACTCCATCATGTTGGCTAGATTGGCCGTGTTGGTATTACACTATTGTATTAGTAGATGTAATATTGACATCTGTTGGGACCTGTGAATGTCATGCTCTAACAATTTCTCCCCAGCCAGCATAATACTCTGTATGGACTCCATCGTGACCTTTGGGAATAGGGATGTAAGGATTCCTCTACAAGAAACAGATGTTAAGTTTCAGTGAAGTAATGGGTGGAGTAATTTTGTCACATATTGTCCTAGAGAACAACAAGCATCTTATTAACTCTTGCTGAAATATAATAATTTTTAAATTCACTTCCTCCCCATTCAGGTTGCCTCTCTACTTGGCATCTTTCTTCGTCAGCTTACTTTTCCTGCTAGTGAATTTAACTTGTGCGGTGCTTGTGAGACTGGAAAACTCAGAAAGGAAAAGCATTGTCTTGGTCAGGGTTACTATAAATGACACATTGTTTGTGCTGTGTGCCATTTCGCTTTCCATCTGTCTCTACAAAATTTCCAAGATGTCCTTAGCGAATATTTACTTGGAATCCAAGGTAAAGTATATTTCAGACTTTAAAAAGAAAAAAAAAACTTGTCCAGATTAATATTCTAGTGGAGAGAAACAAGTGATATGAGCTAAAAGTTTGCTGTCAGCCTCCATGAGCTAAGCACTTTCATTTCAGGGTTTAGACCAAGGAATTATTCTATTAAGCCAATGTCAATTTATGTTTTTAACCTCTTTAACAAGAGATACTAAGAATGTCTTTTCACCTTTACTTGCATAAAGAGAAATGATAAAACATGCA
This sequence comes from Euleptes europaea, assembly GCF_029931775.1. Classification (NCBI taxonomy): domain Eukaryota; kingdom Metazoa; phylum Chordata; class Lepidosauria; order Squamata; family Sphaerodactylidae; genus Euleptes; species Euleptes europaea. Next base: position 26,745,936 of record NC_079318.1, read on the forward strand.
AAGAAAGGAACATTGTTTCCCTCTCTAAAACAGCAGTCTACCGTGTAGACACCAAGGGAGCCAAAAAGGTTGAGGAAAGACTAAGTAGGAACAGGGCCTCTAGCATGGGCAGCCACCACCTGCCCTTGCAGCAAAAAAGCATGGGTTGGAACAACCACACAAAACTGCTTCAGGTGGGGACTGTATAGGCACACGTCCTTCAAGCCATGAGGTAGCCCTTTTGGCATCAGAAGGCAGCGCACAAGTACCAGCCCTGTGTCTGTCAGCTGTCCTGCCTGAGAGGAGGCCAGTGTGGTTCACTTTCCCTGAGCCAACCAGATCCAGATGATGAAGAAATTCAGAGGAGCTGACTCCGGTCCCTTCCCTGGGAAGGGAGGCAGTCTTGCTGTTTATCACCAAAGTCATCTTGGAGGAGGGAGAGGAGGGGAATTAAGACAAAAAATGTCCTTTGACTTTTCCTCCCTCTGTGAGCGTAATTCCCTCGCCACCCAGTTGCTTCACTGCTGGTGGGAGAGGGGGAACTGGGGTCAGAAAAAGTCTCTTTGATATTATTATCTGACCAAAATATTCTCCCTGTTATTTGGTAGAGGGCGGCAGCCTAAAATCAAGCACAGGGATTAGACTCAAAGGAGGTTGTTTCTGGGCCCAATCCTCCTTCCATCTTCCATAGGGTTGCCAACCTCCAGGTAATCAAAAACAACAGCACGCGGCTCAAAGTTTTACAAATGATTCAAATACAACAGTATAAGATACTGCAATCTTCATTCATATGTTACTCATCAACCGAGTCAGGTCTAATTCCATTGGGGTAAAATTGCATTCGTATTTTTTAATGTATGTATGTAACTAAGTAATTAAACATTTGAAATGTCATATGATTTTTAAGCACATGTATTTTTTGCAGAGGCTATATATGCCCGATTTCATGAAAATAAATTAATGTATATGAAGTACAACTGAAGAAGCCGACCAGGCGAAACGACCACTTATCTGGAAGTGTCGTCTTTATGATTTATGATTTTTCAATATCTGCTGATTTCTTTCTTTTGCCTCTTCCCCTGGAGAGGATTTTTGTCTTGGGGAACTCCGCACTAAAGAATTTTTCTGCTTACATTGGAACGGTCTGGTTTGACCTCTAACAGTTTGTTTTTGTTTAGGAATGAACAGCAATTCCTTTGGGACTTGAATATTAATTCCTATTGGATTCCTATTGGGACCCCTTGCTTTTGGTTTATGTCTATCATTGTATACAATGATTGATTTATTTATTGATGAGTAACATATGGACGAAGATTGCAGTATCTTATACTATTGTATTTGAATCATTTGTAAAACTCTGAGCCGCGTGCTGTTGTTTTTGATAACCACGTTATTTTCAGCATAGGTCTGTTGTTCATTGAGATAACCTCCAGGTAATAGCTGGATATCTCCCGCTATTACCACTGATCTCCAACCAATAGAGATCAGTTCACCTGGAGAAAATGGCCACTTTGACAATGGGACTCTATGGCATTAAGTCCCTCCCCTCCCCAAACCCCACCCTCATCAGGCTCCGCCCCTAAAACCTCCCGCCGGTTGCCAAGAGGGACCCGGCAACCCTAATCTTCTACAATACATTGCAGCAAGATAGAAAGAGTGAAAACATTCTTTTGTCTTTCCTTCCTCTTGCACTTAAAAGAGTTCCTTGCAGCTTCCATTTTTCTATTGTTATTCAGAAGCCAGCCTCTCACCTGCCCCAGTGTTTAATTGGAATCGTGGTGCATATGCATTACCTGGGCATCTGTGAAAGCTCACTCCAGTTTTTGAGAGCTTTTAGGGAAACAATGGTCATCCATGCATGGGTACTTGAACTCACGTTTGCCCCCTGTCTGATTTGGTTGTTCCTTGGAGAATCTGCACATGTTTTCTGTCCATTAGAAATGACCTCGCTGCCAGGCCTTGCAATGTCCGGGTCTTCCCATTCTTCTGTTAATCCAACTCTTCCATCTGCCCTGAGCTCAGCCGGGCTGAAATCTCCATGCAGAAGGCAAACCACAGGCCACAGGAAGATTGGCATCTCTCACAGCCAGTCACAAAGCAGTGGGTAAAGAGGCGGGGATTCAAACACTTCCTGCTTCTTGGGGTCTCTTTCTGAGCAAAAGAAAGGCTTTTTAAAACCAAGGCTTGGATTTCTCCCCCACCCCCGTTTCTTTCAGATTGCTCCATTTTTTGTTTTTAAAATGCTTTTTTATGTGGCAATTGGGTTTTGGGGTGGGGAATCTTCTCTCACAGTGAGCGTTGCGAAGTAAGCCAATTACAAAGCAGCATTTAAAGGGGCGGGACTTGATTTGGGCTTGGAGAGAGCTTGGTGCAGTGATTCCCAACTGTGGGTCTAGCCAGCAACGAATCTCAGGTAAAACTCCCATGCATAAATAACCTATATAGGTGCTCTTGTTCTGAAAGGCCAAGTGGAGGAGACTGACTTGTTTTGTACTGATGTTTTGTTTTCATACTGTTTTCCTTTATTACAGTAACTGAGTTTTTTTAATGATTATATACAATCATTTCATGTGTTATGCATTTATCTATTAAAAATTGAAATGGCTAGATTCACTAACATGAAACTGCCTTATGCCACGGTTGTGCACGCTAACTGGCAGAGTATATGGCATGTAGAAGCTGGCAGCTCAATGAACAGAATGGAGTAACTGAACAAGCAAGGATTTTTTTTTTTCTAGAGCAGAGCAGTGACTCCTGTGAAAGAGACTTGAGTGTGGGTTTTATTGTTGTGTTTTATGGCTGTGAGCATCCAAGAGGGTGATTTGGCTGTAAAACGTCATGAAGTCATCCTTCATCAATGTGCAGTCACTTTATCTCTGATGTTTACAAAAGCACAGATTCCTTCCAAGATACTAACAGACTCACCAGACAGATTTCATTTTTGAAGAGTTAAAAAGTTACCATCTGCTTAACAGAGGTACTGAAAATTGGATAATCAATGGCTACACTTTCCAATAAGTGATTCATTATAATTGTTTTATAATGCCAAGTGTATTTTATAGGGCAGAGCTAACTCACCTTCTCTCTAGAACAGGCACTTAATATTTCAGGTTACTGCTTTTGCACCAGACCAAAACTTCTCACAAAGCTATATAATTCCTTTCAGAAGAATATTGTACTATGATTACACTTTTAAAGGATGGGATATAACCTAAGCAGATGCAGCTAATTTGAGTCAGGTTTTTTTAAATTAATATAGCCAGTGTTGTTTATTCTTGGTTTAGTAAATCACCAAGATCTTTCCCTTCACTGCTACAGATTAACCAGAGATGTCCGAAACTGAACCTGGGATCTTTTGTATCGTTCGCCATTAGGGTTGCAAACGCGAGGTTGGGAAATACCTGGAGATTTTGGGGGATAGGGCTTGGGGAGGTCAGGGTTAAGGGAGGGGAGGGACTTCAAAGGGCATAATCCCATAGAGTCCACCTTCCAAAGCTGCCCTTTTCTCCAGGTGAATTGATCTGTGTCACCTGGAGATCATTTGTAAGAGCGGGAGATCTCCAGCCACCACCTGGAGGTTGGCAACCCTATTTGTCATGCCATAATTACTCTAGCTATTCCGTGCTTAACAAGCACTAAATCATGTGCTCCTGTCCCACCACAACTTTCACAGCCCTTTTCCTCTACTGGTAGTTTCATTTCCTCTAAAAACAGTGGAGTCCTTAAGTTCAGGGAAACATCACTCAAAGTACTGTATAAAAAGTTGTTTGTCTCTGGTTGGCAGTTTTGTAAAGCAGATTTGCTTAGATCCAGGAAGTTTTGCTACTAACTTCCAGTGTCATAGTGTATAATTTCAAAAGATGCAGTCTTAGATACAGTTAACTCAGAAAAACAAAAAGTTGGCCTGTAATAAGTAATGTTGCATGCTATCGTATAATATCACCAGTTAAAAATCCATTTGCCCCAATCATCATTCCATTAAACTGCCAAAATTAAACATCATTAATAATGTAAAATGCTTTTCAGCCAGCTAATGTTTCACTTTGTGGGCCCCATACAAGGCCTGTCTGAGAGCCTCATCTCCTGAGAAAGTGAAAGATAGGCCCATCTCATTTTCTTTAGCACTACAAGTTTATTCTGGAAATAAAAGGAATCAAGCCTGTATAGTACATTGAATTTTAAACTACTATATAAATGATGAGTAGGGTTGCCAACCTCCAGGTAGTAGCTGGAGATCTCCTGCCATTACAACTGACCTCCAGCCGATAGAGATCAGTTCACCTGGAGAAAATGGCCGTTTTGGCAATTGGACTGTATGGCATTGAAGTCCCTCCCCTCCCTAAACCCCGCCCTCTTCAGGCTCTGCCCCAAAAACCTCCCGCCGATGGCGAAGAGGGACTTGGCTACCCTAATGATGAGGGAAATAATTCCAAATGGATAGCTATGTTAGTCTGTTGTAGCAGAATAAAAGATCTACTGATGCCTTAAAGACTAACACATTTAGTCCAGCATACGTTTTTGTGAATCACAGCTCACATCTTAATAATGGTTATGCTCCTATCCATCTGAGGAAGTGAAGTCTCACTCATGAAAGATTATGGTGGAATAAATTGTGTTAGTCTTTCCGGCACCACTAAGCTTCTGTTTTATTCTGATGGGGGAAAGGTTATATTATCCTCTTCTGCCACCCACAGGTGGAGAAAAACTGGGACTACATTTTGAATTTAGATTTAATCAAGCAATAGAGCTTCCTTTTGAATTTTTGTAGGTTGTTATGAAATAGACTGCAAAAAGGAAGCTGTGTTAGTAGGGTTGCCAACCTCCAGGTAATAGCTGGGGATCTCCTGCTGTTACAACTGATCTCCAGCCGATAGAGATCAGTTCACCTGGAGAAAATGGCTGCTTTGGCAATTGGACTCAGTGGCATTGAAGTCCCTCCCCTCCCCAAACCACGCCCTCCTCAGGCTCCGCCCCAAAAATCTCCTGCTGGAGGCAAAGAAGGACCTGGCAACCCTATGTGTTAGTCTGATATAGCAAAACTCCTAAAGAGAGTTGAAGCATTAGCCTTCATGGCCTAGAGATGGCACTTTATACATCAAAGCGAGTAAGATTGTCCAGAGCTTCGGGACTGGGTGTAATCAATTTGCAGAAGACATCCAGTTCTATATTTCATTAGCTAAGCCTCGAGATGCATTGGATCTGAACCAGTGCTTTGAGGCTGTGGTTAGATGGCTAAGGCAGAACAGGATGAAGCTTAATCAAGACAAGATGGAGGTAATGCTGGTCAGAAAGGCCAAGCTGATGCTTTGGAGGGACCAACCTGTGATGGGCGCAGTGGAGTTGGTGTTTGCAGAACAGGTTAAGAGCTTGGGGCTGCTCATGGACCAGCCTTGCACCAGTAGAGTCATCCCTGGAATTGCCAACATCCAAGTGAGGGCTGGGATTCTTCTGGAATTACAATTGATTTCCAGATGACAGAGATCAGTTTCCTGGGGAAAATAGAAGCTTCAGAGGGTAAACTCCATGGCATCACATCCCTGCTGAGTTCCCTCCCCAAACTGTGTCCCTAAATCCTCAGGAATTTCCCAACCCAGAGCTCACAACCCTAGTCACTTCACTCTTCTGGCTAAAATGTATTGCATGTTCTGAACTGTTTCTCATACATATTGATTGGTGTATAACTAGGGGTACTAACCTTCAGGTGGTGGCTCGAGATCTTACACTATTACAACTGATCCCCAGGTGACAGAGATCAGTTCACCTGTAGAAAATGGCCGCTTTGGAAAGCGGACACTATGGCATTATACCCCATTGAAGTCCCTCCACTCCCTAAGCCCTGCCCTCCTCGGGCTCCACCCCCAAAATCTCCAGGTATTTCCCAACCCGGAGTTGGCAACCCTATGTATAACCCAGTCCATCCCCACATGCAAACACAACAAATACTACTCCTTGGCTTCACATTGCAAGAGTACCGTATTAAAGAAGTGCCAATTTTGGGGGGGGGGGATCTGGATGGGTCAAAGTGACCTGATGAGACTCCTGGTAGGCTGCTTTTTCTAGAACTTTTCTAGAACCAATATGAATCCAAATTCACCAAAATGTGTTTCATTCTCTCCGCTAGGGTTCATCTGTATGTCAACTAACAACCATAGGAGTGACTGTTATACTACTTTATGCTTCAAGAGCCTGTTACAATCTGTTCGTACTGTCCTTTTCTCCGAGCAAGACAATGAATTCTTTTGACTATGACTGGTACAATGTATCTGATCAGGCAAGTATAGCACTTCCCTTTGACGATAAATTATTTCTTACAGTAAAATACCTTACACTGACAAATGGCTACATAAAGATAACACGCAAACGATTTCAAAACTCAGAATAATTTATTAGAAGGGATCCTGTTCAGGCTTTTAAATAACCATTGTGCAAGGTAAGAATGATAGTGGATGTATATTTTGCAACACTGATAAGATTTTAAATTTCAAGTTTTAGCACCCTTCTAAAATGGGCTGGTCCTAAATTGGCACATGTAATTTATACATATAATTGTAATTCAGGGTGCGTTACAACAAAGGGAGCCAGGCAGCAAAACCATTCTTACTTATCACGGGAAACAAACCATGAGCATCTGCTTTGAGGCACACCATCATGAAAAAAATTAACAAAGGCACATCCATGTCCAAGACAGGGCTTGGTTTCATGTTTACTTAAAGGAATGTTGCCAACAAGACTTTAGACTTAGCGTAGCTTTTGATATTATGGATTTAATTAAAACAACTGTAGTAATAAAAACTATCTAGGATTGCCATCTCTGGCTTGAAAAATTCCTGAAGACTTGGCGGTGTTGTCTGGGGAGGCCAGAGTTTGGGGAGGGGAAACAGCTCAAAAGGGAAATGAGATTATGTCCTGTGATGGTCATGACCTTTGATGTCACACCACAGTTGAAGGTCAGCTTCTTTAAGCCCTCCCCTTCCTCAGATTGGCAGGACATCCTCAATATAAAAGAAAGACTGACAATGCACCCCTAAACAGTCAGTGAGCTTAGAAGGATGTAACTGTTTAGAATTGCACTGTTAACGTTCTAGATTCAGTATACTCCAAGTGCAAAACAACATTCTAACCGACAGGATGCAGAAAATCCCTGTGAAATCGGCTGTTTGCGTCAGTTGCTTATTGGTTTAGACCAAGAACGTTGTAGGTGCGTCCAGAGAATCTCTGATAACTGCAGAAGCCTGGTTTGCACATTCGGTTCTGCTCATAGATTTAACAGGGATCACATATCTGCAGGCAGACTGTGCTATTTTTTCTGCATTCCACAACAGATAGTTGAAATGCTGCTGTTGTTTCCAAGTGTAGAATTTCATTGTTCACTTTTAACTTATTACTCTTTAATTTTTCAACAGGCAGATCTGAAAAGCCAGCTGGGTGATGCCGGATATTTAGTATTTGGAATAATACTTTTTGTGTGGGAGCTCCTGCCCACTTCCTTAGTTGTGTTCTTCTTCCGCGTTCGAAACTCTACAAAAGACATAGTAAGATTTTGTTTATTTGCTACCTGTCCAGAGATCTGCTTGAATTGTCTTACAAGTAAAGGCAATAAAATAGAAAAATAACCATAATAATTATCAATGGTAATAAGCCATACAAAAACATTCAGTAATCTAAAATAAGAGCCCCGTGGTGCAGAGTGGTAAACTGCAGTACTGCAGTCAAAAGCTCTGCTCACGACCTGAGTTCGATCCCGACAGGAGTCACTTTCAGGTAGCCGGCTCAAGGTTGACTCAGCCTTCCATCCTTCTGAGGTCAGTAAAATAAGTACCCAGCTTGCTGGGGGGTAAAGTGTAGATGACTGGGGAAGGCACTGGCAAACCACCCTGTAAACATAGTCTGCCTAGTAAACGTTGGGATGTCACGTCACCCCATGGGTCAGGATTGACCCAGTGCTTGCACAGGGGACTACCGTTACCTTTTTAATCTAAAATAATATAAATAAAACAGAGAGCAAGATTTGAAAACAGAATAATTACTGGTGGACTGAACAGTATGAACAGCATATAAAAACCAATTCATCATCATCATCATCTTCTTTTTTGTGGAACCATAATGGTTCTTCCACTGAACTCATTCTGATCTATAACTATGCATTATAAGCATAGCTAATAGCAGAAGCTAAAGACTTTCTCATTGTTAGGAGAAGGTGGTGCAAAATTTTATTCTCAAATGGCTACATGCTATTTGTGTTTCAGATTGGGAATTGTTTAACTGGGGAAGATTAAATTTTCTATAAATCAACAAGAGTCATGTGGCACTAAAGACTAACACATTTATTACGACATGAACTTTAATAGGCCTTGAATGTTTATGCTACAATAAATCAATTAGCTATTAAATGTACCACAATACTCTTTCGTTGTTTTACTGCATCAGTCTAATACTGCTGCTCTCTGGAATATTTTTATCTAATTCTGAACATGGCCCCAGAATGTCAAAAATTCCACATAACGGTATACGAACAGATAGAAGGGATGTTTCTACAAACCCAGGGACAATTCTAGGTTTGCGGAAAAATCTGAAAAGTTCAAAACAATTTTTTTTAAACCAAACCAGAGAAGCAGTGCCTGTGCTTACACAGACATTGTAATTCAAACAAAAAAAAAATGCTGATTGAGATCTCATGAGATCACAGTCAGCATTACAACCAGGCATTTTAAATGCAGTGAGATTTGGGGAAGGAGGCCCAGAGCTTCCAGATGGGCCCCATGCCATGCCTCCTAACTAGAGTTGCCAAGCTCCAGGTGGTAGCTGGAGATCTCCCGCTATTACAACTGATCTCCAGGCAACAGATCAGTTGCCCTGGAGAAAATGGCCGCTTTGGCAGTTGGACTCTGTGGCATTGAAGTCCCTCCCCTCTCCAAACCCTGCCCTCCTCAGGCTCCACCCCCAGAACCTCCAGGTATTTCCCAACCTGGAGCTGGCAACTCTACTCCTAACCATGCCCTTCCCCTACCAACTCACCTGCAAGCCTCTGAGTCCCAGCACTTGTGCAGTTGGGGAGGGCTTCAGAACAGGGGTAGTGTGCATCATGGGTGGCCCCAAGCCAAGCCAGAGAAGAACCACCACAAACAGAGACAGGTGGGTGCAGAGCCGGTGGGTTCCCTAGGGTTGCAAGCTCCTGGTTGGGAAATTCCTGAAGATTTGGGGGTGGAGCCCAGGAAGTGTTGGGGTTTGGGGAACACAGGGACTTCAGCAGAGTATAATGCCATAGAGTCTACCCTCCAGAGCAGCCATTTTCTCCAGGGGAACTGATCTCTGTCATTTGGAGATCAGTCATAATTCCAGGAGATATCCAGGCCCCAGCTGGAGGTTGGCAATCCTAGTTTCTGCTCTTCCATTCTGCTCTCAAGGAGATGCAGCGTGGCTTGACAAGAGAGCATGAGCTGAGGAAGAGCGAGCATGCACACGGCTGCCTGCTTGCTTGCCTTCTTCCCTCCCTCGTCCTGCAGCCTCCTCCTGCTTTGGCTTTTGAGAATAACAGTCATTAACAGCAGAGTTGGGTAAGGCAGGCAGACAGGCAGATGCTGCTGCAATAACAGCAGCAGAGACCACCCTCTGCTGCAGCTCCTCCTCCACCACCTCATCTCCATAACTTGCTGCAACATAAGGGAAGAAGCATCTCCTGATTGGCTGCCTGCTTGCCTAGCCTGCCCCCCCATCCCACCTACCCCCCCCCAAGGCATTCTCTGCCCAAGGTCCCCCCAAAATCTGGAACTAACTTTCATCATCTGCTGAGAAGGGCAGACTTTAAGTCTAATAAAACAAATAAATAAAATATAAATTGCTGTCACTGTACAGTAATCATAAATCAGCAAGGTTGAAAGTATTAGATCAGCAAACCCTAATTGTTATTACCAGGAGTATTGTATGGTAAAACACTGATGCACCAGTCCCAATTTATTTTAAAGCAAAATACTTTTATTTTTTACTTTTGATTTAATGCCTTTTTAGCTTTAACTTCTCTTTTTTATATGAAGTCAAATCCAAGGCTGGAAAACTGGGGACATCCTTTTCATATTTTGCTTTAAAAAAAAAGTAAAATACTAAAAGACAATAAACACCAACAGCTGATGCTCTGATAATTAGCCACAAGAGGGAGTAACAGCCCAAGGGAATAGTAATACACTACATGTGCAACAATTGTACTTACACCCACACACAAAATCTGTGAAACCCAACGGGTTAGAGACTATTAACCCCTTCCACTAAGGGGGATGCTTTGACGCTCTTCCTCCAATAGACAACGGCTTCCTTCAACAAAGGAATGCTTGTCTCCATCACAGAAAGCCTATCTCCATCAGAAAAGTAATTTTTCATTAGAAGACTTTCTCTGAAGGAAGATTTAGTGAGTGTCAGGATCTAGTGTAGCAGAATGGAGCCATAGGATCTAAATTATGGCCCTGTTTAACACCTGTTCATAAAAAAATTGCAATAGATTCAGTCATCTTTTTATTATACTACTCTCGTCTTAATTCACTGTTCCCATTTATCCACATTTAAACTGAAGACAATGCATGCACATAAACTGAGAATTTGAAGTGAAAGTCTTTTTTCAAAGTAACACTAAAGGTTTATGAATCAACAGTGAGAAAATGTAATTCTGTGACCATTTGCAATGTGTTAAAAGGAAACTTGTGTCTTGGCAGTATTATGCATGGTCTCATCATGGTTAAACAAACCTCATTTGGAGCGCTGTGTTGGTACACCACAACTTTTAAAACTTCAGATTAAAGGTTCGAAGGCAAATTAGAAAAGGAAAGAGCCTGGATGGGTTTTGCAATATAAAAAGGGTGATCTTGTGTTTTAAAGATGTCAACATAATGAATTAGAAAGAAAAGTGATTTCAAAGAAAAGGCTAGAAAAGCTTTTGTAAAGGACAAGCAAAATAGTTGCTGCAGATAGGGAAGTGATGAATAAATAATATCACTCACCAGAACTTCTAAATTCTTTGCCACAGTAGTATTGTGGACTTTGCAGCACCACAAAAGGGGCTCAGATTTATGGACAGGTTCTGATCTCAATTCTGAAAGGGTGGGCTGAGTTGAGTGTACTGCAGGGAGTGTGGTTGAGCTTCCATTCCTTGAACAATAAGGGTGCAGAATCATTGAGATTCTTCAACCATGGAAGAATTCCTGTAGGAAAAGGGAAACTTGTAGGGTGTGTTCAGGCAAGGGGAGAAAGGGTCTTCAGAAAATATCAGTGTATCTCAAGATCAAGCCAGGTCACATAATTTTATTTCAGTTGGCTCTTATTTTAGTATGAAATTGCCTCCTCTTCTGCTTTCTGTGGAATCCAACTCGTGGTTTTCGCTGATGATAAAGTTGCTTTTAATTTTTTTCTGACTTGTTTTCACTTACGTGCCTGTTATTTACTGCATGATGCAGTTACTGTAGGGTCCATTTTTCTTTGCAAACTTGTGATTTTTGTCTGTAATATTATATATTTAGAATTAAAATCTAAACATTATAAGGACACCAAACCACCGGGAAACAAATGGATGCAATATTGAAGAACTTCTTTCTCTCCTAGACCAACCCGGGAATAGTACCAAGTCATGCATTCAGTCCGAGATCTTATTTTTTTGATAATCCTCGCAGATACGACAGTGATGATGATTTGGCATGGAGCATATCACCACACAGCGTACATGGCAGGTGAGGCAAACATAACAACTGAGGATCTGTAAAAGGAATAAGGAATTATATCTGGTGCTCCATAACTTGTTTCCGTAAAGGCTTTTTGGAAGTTACAGTAAGAAACTGTATGTCAGAAAATGACAGCACTGGAATCCATCAAGGCTACGTTTTTTCAGCCTGCTTCACTGAACTGTATTGTAGTGGGGATGAGGACCAGCTGGTTATAGATGCTATAACACAGGGGCGGCAAACTCATTAGTCAAAAGAGCCAAATATCAACAGTACAATGATTGAGATTTCTTTTGAGAGCCAAATTTCTTAAACTATATAGGTAGGTACACTGTTTATTAACTTAATAAACTTTAATTAAAGTTTTAAGTCTTAATTAAAATATAGGTACATTGTATTAAACTTGATATCATACTTAATAGTGATCTTATTTATTTATAAAAATTAAATTGTAAGTCCCTGCCATTTCCCCGTCCCCTCGTCTGGAGGCCTGGTCTACCGCCATAAAAGCCTATTGGTAGACCTGGCCTCCGGCTGAGTCCCATTGGGAGGCCAGGTCTACCCATTGGCTTTCTTGGCAGTAGACCTGGCCTCCGGAGGCCCATAGAAGCCAATTGGTAGACCTGGCCTCTGAAGGGGGACTTTTTCCCCTCCTCGGAGTCCAGATCTACCGCCAAGAAAGCCAGTGGGTAGACATGGCCTCCCAATGGGACTCAAGCCGGAGGCCAGGTCTACCAAAGGAAGCCTGCCCCGCCCAACAGCTGATAGGCGGCGGGGGGGGGGCAGGAACCGCCGAGCCGCCCTCCCAACAATCGCGTGGCTAGAGGGGAGGCTTTAGCCTCCCAACCATTAAGGGCAAGGAAAAGGGGGAGCCGGCCATTCTCGGCCGGCGGGGGGAGAGACAGCGCGCCCGCTCTCTCTCTCTCTCAGGTGCACCGGCTCCGCAGCCTGGCTGCCGGCGCGAGCAGGTGCAAGAGCAGGGGCTCCGAACCAAGTTCAGAGAGCCGCACTCAACGGGCCAAAGAGCTGCATGCGGCTCTGGAGCCGCAGTTTTGAGACCCCTGATCTGGATGATAGCTAAGCAACAAATTTAGGCTATGACTAGAGTGTTCTACTCTCTTACAATCCAGGGCCCTTATTGCAAAGTCCTGGGCAGATGCAGCTGGAACGCAGAGGACCCTAGGATCACGACAAAAACACATCTACACAGTTCCTTAGATATGTTAAAGTCCCCCCTCCCCCAGAATCATGGAGTTGGACGGGACCACCAGGGTCATCTTATCCAACCCCCTGCACAATGCAGGAAATTCACAACTACCTCCCCACCACACCCCCTAGTCCATGCCCAGAAGATGGTCAAGATGCCCTCCCTCTCATGATCTGCCTAAGGTCATAGAATCAGCATTGCTGACAGATGGCCATCTAGTGCTTAAAAACCTCCAGAGAAGGAGAGCTTACCACCTCCTGAGGAAGCCTGTTCCACTGAGGAACCGCTCTGTTAGAAAATTCTTCCTTCTTCCACAGAGGCAAATTTATGATTAATTCTGCATTTTGTTTTTCAGTTTCTCCCATGATTACTATGACTGGGGACATCAAAACAACAGTTTTATGACTCATGTTGGATCCCTCCAGCACGATTCTATATCAGAGATTGAGTGACCAAGCTCAACAAAGCGCCAGACCAATGACAATTTTTTATTATTTAAAAATTATAGGATATTGTTGAGTCAACAAGACAAGTTTTAAAGTGGTAAAATGGCTCAGCAAAAAAAATATAGATGGAAAAATCATTTATGAAGCCATTTAGTTACACTTTCATTCCATGATACCATGTTAAGGGTATGTCCCTGCAAGGATTTGGACATGTACTTTGTATAACTAAGATGAACTCTTGCTGAAGTCAGAGAATCTTTTTATAATGAAGACAGAAGAATGTCTTTGCAAGACTGGGGCTTCAGAGTAAATACGTGTTTTATATTTTAATTATTTTTATGTTGAAAAAATACTGATGGAAGTTTATAGCATACTTTTCTATGTTGTAACTTTTTAATATGTACAGAAATGGCCGTGTTTAAAATACCGCATTCCCTTTATAAAGTATTCTCTACAGCTTAACTGTTGTGGCAACTGGAGTTATACAAGTATATTTCTGCCAGTATTGATATACAAACATAAAGTTAAAATTACACCGTCTCAGCAAAAAAAGTTCATTTTTAAAAACAGCCTCACACTATTTAATCTGCATGAGATAAATGGCACTCAAATTGAACATGAATTATTTCCAGTGTGATTGTGTGCATTTCATATCATTAGTAAGGCAAGAACAAAAATAGGTTCAAGTCTTCCTATTTGGTTAGATCCAAAAGTGCTGTTCTGCCAAGTTAATGGTACTTAGAAGAGTTGGTTTTTATATGCCGACTTTCTCTACCAGTTAAGGAAGAATCAAACCAGCTTACAATCACCTACCCTTCCCCCCACAACAGATACCCTGTGAGGTGGGTGGGGCTGAGAGAGTGTGACTAGCCCAAGGTCACCCAGCTGGCTTCATGTGTAGGAGTGGAGAAACAAATCCAGTTCACCAGATTAGCCTCCGCCGCTCATGTGGAGGAGTGGGGAATCAAACCCGGTTCTCCAGATCAGAGTCCACTGCCCCAAACCACTGTTCTTAACCATCACACCATGATGCCTCTCTTACACTAGTGGGGCAGCATTTCCACTGCAGACTTTCCCCTTCATCCCTTGCCCTGCTGCATGTGAGGATCCTCCTGCCTCCAGAAAGAAGAATTTCAGGGGGCTGCAAAGGAGATAAAAAACAGGAAAATTCCATTCTGTAAGCTTTGTTCTTCTTGTAGAACTTGAGATCTAAGGAGGGGAAAAAAGGGCTGCTACACCAATCACTAAGAGACAAATAAGGCTATTTGTGTCCTTAATGCCATCATTTACAAGACACTACTGATTTTATGAACAAACTGGACAACAGGGAAATTCTTTTGGTTATACTAGATGTTGTACCACTTTACACCAACATTCCTCAGAAAGAAGCATTATCTATTATACAAGAAACCTTAAACAGAATAGGAAAAAAAAACCCCAAACTCTCTTGTTCTCTCTAGCTGAAATAGAGCTCACAAATAATTTCTTCTCATTTAATGATATAATGTATTTCCAAATTAAAGGCTTTGCAACAGGATCCTCAGTGACTAGTGAAGTTGCCAATTTATATACGGGCAATTTTGAAGATAAGGTTATTTATTCTTCTAACAACCCTGTCCATAGTTGTATCATTCAATTGTTGCGATATCTAGATGATGTCTTTTATTATGGAAAGGTGACTATATAAGTTTGTCAGAATTTCATGTTTGGCTTGATATACAGGATGAAAATATCAAATTTGACCACCATGCTGATGACAACAAAATTAATTTTTCAGATAAGGTAAAGGTCCCCTGTGCAAGCATCCGGTCATTCCTGACCCATGGGGTGACGTCACCTCCCAACATTTCCTAGGCAGACTTTGTTTACAGGGTGGTTTGCCAGCGCCTTCCCCAGTCATCTTCCCTTTACCCCCCAGCAAGCTGGGTATTCAGATACCAATTTTTCAGATACCATGTTCATAAGGGACCAGGAGAAGCCCTGTAGGAATCCTTATGTTAAAAAACCCACACATAAAAACTCCCTTTTGAGACAATCACCACCTCAATCATATAAGGAATACTTTACCATTCATCCCATTCTTAAGCACCATTTAACTGGTAGGGGCTATCCAAATCGCATACTACAGTCCGCTTATTTAAAAGCCTTGGGATCCGATAGGAAAAAATTACTCATGAACAAGCAGAAAACTGCTTGAGATCAGATTATATGTAATCTTTCTTATAATAATGTAAGTGTGGATCTAAAAATGAATATTTGTAAACTTTGGTATTTCTTTGAGAATATTCCCTGATGTGACAGGAAACCCATTACTTCTTTTAGGAGAACTAAGAATCTGAGGGAACATGTAGTCCATAGCAACGCTCACAAATGTGTTAGTCATCAAAGAGTCTTTCTTACCAGGCACAAATCCTCCCCAGGGTCATTAAGATGCAATATGAAATACTTTGTTGAAAAAACAAGGAACCTAAGAACATGCATAGCAGAACATAAAAGCAATATTACATTGAAAAGAACAAGTGCCCCATTGGCTAAACAGTTTATTGAAAACAATCATGGTCCCTCTGACTTTATCTTTTGGGCTGCAGAGAAATTAACTTGTAAAAATGAAAAATTGAAGAAGTAGATTGGATTGTTAGACTCCAGACCCTGATACCTAAAGGGTTAAATTTGCCTCTGGAATTGCATCAGCTTCTGTAAAATAGAGAGATATTGCATCAACCAGACACTCGTGTCTACAGAAGGGTCGTTGCAGGGGCAATTTGCTACTGATCTTGTACTCTGTTTGCAAGACTAACCAGGTTTGTAACTTTCATTTAGGCAGAAAAAAGATATTTAAAATTTAAGCCAAAGCCTTTTGGGTGCTGGGCAGTTTATCTTAATCTTTCTTACGTATAGGCAGTTTCTCTCTCTCTTCCTCTCTTTTCCTTCCTGCAGTCTTAAAGACAGAATAAGCTCTACCAGTTTTGTATGTGGTTGAAATTTTACCGTACATCCTGTAATTTGACTTTTAACACAATGCTTTATTTATATGTGTGCGTTACATGTCCTCAAGTCACTTCTGACTCATGGCGACCCTATGAATTAATGACCTCCAAAACGTCCTATCATTAACAGCCTTGCTCAGGTCTTGCAAACTAAAAGCAGTGGCTTCCTTATTAATTTATATAATTTTAGCTAAATAATCCTTATTTATGAGAACTCAGCAACGTAACTGCATATTATATATTACAAATTCCCCTGAAGAAGCCTATTAGTTAAAATTCCCTATGCATTTTGCCAAGAAAAAAATATTTTTACTTTATTTTGCACCATCAGCCTTGATACTTGAGATCTAACCCGCTGGTAAAATACTTTTTTTTAAAGCACAGAATAATAGTCCTCAAAATATAAGAGCAGTAATTTGATGCAAGAAAAATTTCTGTTTGTTGGTAATGGACAATTTTGCACAAAATTAATCCTGATGAAGGGAGGTTTGACTCTCAAAAATGGATACCCTGGAAAGTTTGTTGGTCTTTAGGGTGTTACAGGACTCAAATCTAACTCTTCTACTGCCGACCAACACCACTGCCCACCTGAAACTAAGCCTGGTTACGTCTCACCAATATGGAGAGAAGGCTGCAACTAGTAACTGTTCCATCTGAGTAATACATCTTGTGGTCTATTTTTGGCTTATCTATACAAAATGCATTCTTAAGCATCATTTCCAAGCTTTGTCTGTGATTCTTGTGGTTACATGAACATCACCCGCTCATCTGAAGATCTGACATCAGGTCGATGCCTTATAAGAAATCCATTCGTCATCTGCCTTACCTATTCAATGTTATGGTCACAGAATAACAAACAATTGCATTTCTGCAGGCTTAAAAGAAACATTTTGTTTCTTCCTTTGCTGGTAAGTATGACTCATTGTCAATCTTGTGATCTAAGTGCAAGCAGAATTCAGATCAAATAGGCAACCTTCAGCATCTGAATTAAAAAAAGGTGCAAATGAGTGGGTGAGAATAATTTGGCTGAATAAGTTAAATAAAATGGATTCCAACCCCAGTCTACTGATCTCCTTGACAGCGGCTATTATTAGAACCTCTCATACCTGCCTGTAATAGGGCTGTATGTTCACCCGGGCCTCAAAACACACACAAAAACCACACCAAGCAAAGCTGAATATCATGGCCAGCATAAAGAAGTTGCAGGTAGCTGTATCTGTCCAAAGCAAATGTCAAAACAAAAGCCACATAATATCTTTTATTAAGATCAGCAAAATGACACAAAGCATTATGCAAGCTTTAAAATCCTCCAGAACTCTCCTGTACGTATCATTGCCAGTGTCTGTTTAGCTCTGCCATCCTAATGCCATTCTACAGCCATTCAACAATTCTTCCAGGTGGCTAGAAGCTTCCCCCTCTGATGATTTAGGTGAAACTGGTCAGAGCTAGTCATCCTGGGCCAGAGAGGGCAAGAGATTTCAGGTGATGTACAAGAAGGGATTCATTGTCACCTTCCTCGCCCCAAAAAAGGGAGGGCACCCCTTCGGAAAGTACTCACTTGGCTGCCAGAGCACATATAGGCTGTAGAGGCCCAACATGGTACCCCCATGTTCTCCTAGTGCACCAAAGATTCCTCCATTTTTGCATTCAGAAAGAGCCCTCCCATTTGACCTGGCATCTGCATTCAGAATGTTCACAACAATCTTGATAGCTGCCCTGAGCCCGGTTTTGGCTGAGAAATGAGGGTGGGGTGTAAACTGAATAAATAAATAGATCTAGTGATCCATCTGAGATCCTAGGACCGTGTTGGCGAACCTATGGCACGCGTGCCACAAGCGGCACGCTGAGCCCTTTCTATGGGCACGCGTGGAGCCGCCTCCCCCCCGCCCGTCCCCGCCCCCTCCTCGTGGCCTCGACGCCATCTGCCTCCCGCCGCCCCGCTCCGCCTTAGCAGCAGCAGCAGTGCCGCCGCCCCACCCAGGCGGCGCTCCAGACCCGCCGCCGCCCGCTCATGCTCGGCCCCAAGGGCTGCCCTGCCGGCCGCACTGCTACGCCCGCCGAGTCGCCCCCTCCCCCTCCTCCGCCCCCTTGGCTGCCCGTCCCCCTCCTCCGCCCCTCTTCGCGGCCTAGGCACAAGTTTCCGCCGCGCCACAGCCAACTTTGTCGAGGGGCGGGGGCGACTCGGCGGGCGTAGCGGGGCGGCTGGCAGGGCAGCCCTCGGGGCCGAGCATGAGCGAGCGGCGGCGGGTCTAGAGCGGCGCCTGGGTGGGGCGGCGGCACTGCTGCTGAGGTGGAGCGGGGCGGCGGGAGGCTGGCGGCGGCCGGCTCTTTTGCTTGGACTTGCCACTGAGATGCACATTTCCCCCATCCAGATTCTCAAAACTGCATGGGGGGGATATTATCCATTTGTGAAAGAGAGGTTTAGCCTTGGACTTGCCACTGAGATGCACATTTCTCCCATCCAGATTCTCAAAACTGCATGGTGGGGGGTTATTGTCCATTTGTGAAAGAGAGGTTTTGCCTTGGACTTGCCACTGAGATGCACATTTCCCCCATCCAGATTCTTAAAACTGCATGGGGGGGGGGCGTTATTGTCCATTTGTGAAAGAGAGGTTTTGCCTTGGACTTGCCACTCAGATGCACATTTCCCCCATCCAGATTCTCAAAACTGTATTGGGGGGGTTGTTGTCTATTTGTGAGTGGGAGGTTTAGCCTTGGACTTGCCACTCAGATGCACATTTCCCCCATCCAGATTCTCAAAACTGGATGGGGTTTTTTTTTTGTCCATTTGTGTATGGGAGGTTTAGCCTTGGACTTGCCACTGAGATGCACATTTCCCCCATCCAGATTCTCAAAACTGCATTGGTGGGTTGTTGTCCATTTGTGAACAGGATGTTTTGCCTTGGACTTGCCACTCAGATGCACAACTCAACAATAAGCCCCCCTGCAGAGTTTGGGAATGCAGATGGGGAAAATGGTGTTTGTCAGTCATTGCCATGATTTAATTTTATGGATGACAAAGGATAGTACAGTAAGTTCTGAAAATGAAATCCTTAAAGTGTGGAATTCTCTGCCAAATAATTTTAAATCAATGAAAGCACTTGGGATTGCTTTCCTTACTTTGTTTGGATCATTTTATGCTTGTGAGCATAAGATGTTAACGTATGAGTTGTTTTTTCTAAATAAAACCTCAGTATTCAGGTTAAATTGCCGTGTTGGCACTTTACGATGAATAAGTGGGTTTTGGGTTGCAGTTTGGGCACTCGGTCTCTAAAAGGTTCGCCATCACTGTCCTAGGAAGTCCATGTACACTTGGCACCAGAACAACCTCTTGATAATGCTCAGCTTCCCGAAGCAAGGGCAGAGAGACACCAAGGAGGACAATACAGTACTCAAGAGTTCCATGGGTTCTAGAGTCAACAGAGTTAATAGCACCTTACAGCCCTCCCAAAATACATAGGAGGGCAAACATTCAGGGCTGTTAATGCTGTCCAAAGGAAAACACCAAAAGATGTGATGCATCTGGTGGATCACCAATGATACACAATACTTACTTTATTGAAGCAATCTTATGCCACCTCTCCATAATCCTGCTCAAGGAAGTTTACAAGTAAAACAATATCATAACTGATTCTCATTGACTCTTCCTCCCATTCATGTGTTTTGTTTCAAATTAATTTTAGATATTTATGTGTTTTTAATGTTTTCCCCCTAAGATAGGTGGAAAGGTGGCTTTAAAATTTTTTAAATGAATAAGAATACATAATAAACAGGAAGGTTTCATAGTAAGTCCAGCTTCCCTTTCTGATCACCTTCTCCCTGCCAGCCAAAAAAGCAAAAATTAATAAACAGGAGCAAGTGGGGTCTGCAGCTTTTCTCCTTAGGCCTTGAATGCACTGAGTTTTAAGTCTGATGCATATTCTTCTGTTCAGGTCAGTAAAATGCCTGCAGATACAAGGGTTATGTTATGGAAGGACAGTGCATATTCCACGGTAACATTCAAAAATTCAGTATTCCAAGAATAAATTCAATTTTTAAAAAGCACGTTTGTAGCTTGGCTATGAACATAGGCTTCAGAATGTGTGGGGGTGAAGGACAACCCTTGGCATATCTCAAACTGATTGGAACAAGCTTTCATGTTGCCACCAGCTATGTATTGGTCATTTGACCAAGAACAGAAATTGGTCAAATCAGGAACTGACTGATTTTTCAAACTTAGAACTTATTACCATAATTTGTTGCATTTTCAAAACTCAGTCATGAGTAAGTAAGGCTAACTTTCTCTCTAAAGGGTGTGAATAAAACTTTTTTTAAAAAATCCCATTCAATACAACCAAAAAGTTCTCAGGTCAGCTAACAATGATTAAAATTTTCAGGAATCTAAAAACAAAAATCTTAACTAGAATCATTCTGCAGGACAAAACTGACCTTGCAATGGCTTCAACAGCAGTTTTAAAGATCTGATTCATACTAGCCAAATTTATCTCATTTCAGTTCTCAT
Organism: Euleptes europaea; assembly: GCF_029931775.1. Classification (NCBI taxonomy): domain Eukaryota; kingdom Metazoa; phylum Chordata; class Lepidosauria; order Squamata; family Sphaerodactylidae; genus Euleptes; species Euleptes europaea. Next base: position 26,766,755 of record NC_079318.1, read on the forward strand.
AGGAACTATTTTACCCATTATATCCAAAGAACTTTAAAACATAGTAAAGGCCGATCACTTGCTTTCCTCAAACGAAGAAAGTTAAATAACCTAAGAGTGCAATCCTGAAAAAAGGGGGGGGGGGAGAATCGGCATAGGAGCTGGCATGACCTCGAAACTAGTGTTAAGTGCCCATTTATCCCAGGACAAGGGGCACTTACGCCAGCATGGCAGGCATTCATGCCAGCCCTGGGACCCCAAACCACTGCGTAGGGCAGTGCTGCCAGCGCTGGCTCCTGGCAACATTTCAGCAGCATAAGTCCCCATGCCAGCATCCTGGGAGGCGTTCCTGGGGAGGCGGAGCTGCCTTTATTTAGGCAGCATCCCAACCCCTTTCGCCCCAGAAACGCCCCTCCAGTTGCAGCATTGCTATGCCACCTTTTTGGGTAGCGTAGCGTTGCTGTTTTCTGTGGGGCATTTCCCCCATTTTACATTTTTTTATTTTACTTTTGGCAGCGCATCCACCCACCCTTCAGGAATGGGCTGCTAGTTTCCTTTTCGCATGTTTAAAACTACAAAGTTAAGGAATCAAGTGGGGTTTAGATCAAGCAATACCAATGTATTGTGCATATATGTATAGAAAGTGCAATATTCCTTAGATTCAAAGGGTTTAAGAGCACTTTTAATTCATTTTGTAAAGAATGCTTTACTTATCAAAGCAAAAACATAGTATGTACAAATTTGTATACTGTACCAACATTGACATTCATGCTGTACTCAAACATCCCTCACTAAATACAAACATTACATTACAAACACCTTCTAAATAAACTGCTCTGTCACAAATTTACAGAACACCTCCTACTGCAGCTTTTAATAGTTTTAAAACTTATTTGTTGTTTTCTATTGTTCCGTGGTGATTAGAGTCCCCTTTGTCAATAATGGCTGAGGATTAAATTTCTGCAGAGTATACCCGTTTCATTAATGATATTGTATATCTTTTTTAAAAAAAAGGTATGATCAGGGATTGCATAGATAGAATATGCAGTAATAAATGCCAAAAATCAACACTATGTTTTTAAAGGTGTCTTTTGTCTTCTCCGTGTAGTATAATTCAAATGCTACCATCTGAACAAGGAAAACCAGCCCCACCCTTGAATGATTTCAAGCGGGATATATAAACTTAGTTGTTTTATGTAACTAGGGAAAGAAACTAACCGGTAAAGAGCAAAGAACACGTGCTTTTCTAGCAGCACTCAACTCTAAATACCCCTTCAACAGATCTCTGTTACAGAGTTGAGAGACTCTGGAATAATGTTCCTCCAGTCCTGCCTCCTCATACAGAAGGCAACTGTGAAAAAAACAGAAAATTAAATTGGGGTGGGGAGAAGAAATTATAAAAAAGGAGGGGGTTAAATTAAGAGATGGACCAAGTTGGGAGCCAACAGGCTTATTTTCTCAAAATCCTTACCGACCATCGCATGGACTATTATAGGAGTCAATTATATGGACTACGCCAAAAAAAATTCATTGCTTAGCAACACCTGGTCCTTCAGATACATATAAAAATCAGCTGTTTTTAAGCAACACTGCAAAGTTTCTTCATTTGGACAAAAAATTAACCGTAGTTAGGTGAAACTCACAAAGAGAGAAACAATATCTTCATATTAAGTGTGGTATAATAGGAGTACAAAGAAAAAATAGTGGGAGATGAGCATAATTTACATATTTAAAATTAGGTACTTCATTTATAAATATTTTGTCCAATGACTAACCTTTCCTACTTTAAATTATTCAAGTTGGTATTAGATCATTTTTCATTTAAAACATATTCATATCAAGTTCTCCAAAAATTGGTTTCATGCAGCCTGGTGTAGTCGGTTAAGGGTCACTTCCATCAGAAGTACACAAGCCTTCATTAACTAATCTGTTGTAATAAAATTTTAAAATTCTGCAGTTCTCGTATACTTGTAGAAAGTCTGTAAAATAAGAAAAGAGAAGAAGGGAGGCTTTGTTATGTGCTCCTTAAGAGTAGTACAGCAGGCTGAAACCTACCTCAAGACGGAATAACGTGATATATAATACACTCTTTTTTTTTGCTTCCAACCTTGTGCCTTACGTGATTACATTCAGCTATTACAGTTCAAGATTTTTTTCAGGACATTACGACTTGTAATGTTATTTCACAGGCTACTTTCAATAGGCCCATCTTGCAGCATGAACATTGCGGGGGGGAAACCACAATGCTACTCTTCACCTTAAATGTCTGTACAAATCGATTTTTTTATCTAAAATTGGGGAATGCCACCAATTCAGATAATGCTTTTACGAATAAACATCAGTATACAAGGTCCAGGACACTAACAAAAATACAAGTCCCATTTCTCTGACTTTGGATATAAGGCAAAAATGCACACTGCACATGTTTACAAGATTTCTAACCTCTTAAGAACAAAACCCTCTCATTTTAAAGAGTCAGCCTAAAAACAGCCTGTAACTAGACAGCTATGACAAAATGAAAATACAACTTGCCTTCCAAACGCGTTCAGAAGAGCAACAATTTCTTGCCGTGTTAGCTGAAAGCCTTTTGATGGACTGTTCTCGGGAAGATTCTTGATTTCTTTTTCTGAGAATAAGATTTTCAAAGCTGTTCCTAAACCTTGAGTCTGAAAAAAAGTCAATTTATTTAATAACAAAGGCTATAAACCTAGACCAACATCCAAAAGTCAACAGAAACCAACTTTAGCAGCTTGGACAGAAGATTATTCTACATCACTACTATTTTTCATCATCTGTATTTAAAAACAAATCATATCTCTATGTTACCAGAAACAACTTTTATTTCCAAACTATATAGGCTATTAAAGACTTTACAAAGGAAAGACTTGCATTTTGTGGATCTAAATTTTCCTTCAGAGTCTGAAGACCACAAATAATTTTTACAGTGTAATAAACCATGTTATCACATACCTGCAGTTTGCCCCATAATCTGCATTTATCACATCCAACACAATCCATTATACGGGATATGTTCTTGAAATGTAACCTGAATTCTTCCTACCAATAAAGAAGAGAGGTTTATCTAAAAGAACTAGAAATTTTTCTTTGCTGGTGCTGTACAGTCAGGCATGCTACGGGTGAGCAGCGCAACATCTTTCCTCCTCCACCCCTGCCCATGAATTTCTCTCTCCCTTTTCAGAGTTCACCATGGGCAGCACCATGAAGCCCATGAAATGAAAGAGAGGGGAAAGTGCGTAGAAGGAGGGTGAAGGCTTTCCAATAATTAACCATGGTTGTTATTGGGCAGCATCACACAATAAGCAATTGAACAAGTTCTGCTTTGGTTGACACCACAAGTAACACTGCTGTCTACAAAAGAAAGCAGAAATTCTTATTATTTTCAGAGGTAAAAGATTAATCCAGTTCAAGTTTTGTTACCTAGCACTTTAATATCCAGAACACTCAGTGAGGTGCACCTGAGTTAATGAAATCGGCTTGCAAGATAGTTGGAGAGAAGAGACAGCAAGCCATAGCAGCAAACAGAATACATGGCACATGGGAAGGGAAGCTGATTATCACCAAAAGGAAGGAACTCAGAATACAAGTGGGAGATGACCAGGAGTGTCTATCTCAAAACAAACACGTGGTGTAAACCTGGAATAGCCAGCACAATGGATTAATCAGTGCCCCACCCCCCTTGAAGGCTAGATAACAAAGCTTGTACTGTAGTTGGCATTAAACGCAAACATATCTAGTAGAGAAAACCATGAGTTTGATATTTTAAAAAATCAAAACCACTTCCCGTCCCTTGCAGAGGTAAATGATCGCTTTGGGTTGAGGGTGCGGTTTACTAGCAGAAAAATGGTATATGTGGAAAGGGTTCCGCATCTTCTCTCCTACCCTGAACCAGCTGCCTGGTTCATTTTTGTAGTTTCACTGACTGCATTTTAAGCATGCCTCATGTGTACAGAAATGGCATGCAAAATACATGGACATAGAAAGCGTCATCAAGTCACAGATGACTTATGGTGACCCCTTGGGGTTTTCAAGGCAAGAGGCATTCGGAGGTGGTTTGCCATTGCCTGCCTCCGTGTTAGGTGAGAGAGTTCTGAGAGAACTGTGACTGGCCTAGATCACCCAGCAGGCTTCATATGGAGGAGAGGGGAATCACACCTGGTTCTCCAGATTAGAGTCCACCGCTCTTAACCACTATACTGGCTCTCTCAAAATCCATACATTCCTCATTTATAATTATTGCTCAAGTTGCCCTGTCTCCTTTGCTTGCACTGATCACATAAGGGTATCAATGAAATTATCGCATTTACCTTTAAAGATGCAGCTCCTTTTTTGTCTCCAGCAAACATGGATTTTTCATCAAAATGCATTGGGAACGACCTAAGTGAGTATATGAATTGTCAAAGAAATCTAGATGCGCCACCATTTATCACCCAGATATCATATCTGATTACTTGAGTGTTTCTGCTGTGGCGGGAACTTGAGATAGGAAATCATGATCATCATCAAGCATAATTTCTCAAGTCACAGGTACACTCAATTGACATTTTCAACAGGGTACACCTCCACACAGGGATTTTTCCCTACACAGAAAGCAGGAAGTTTCCCCAGATTAATGCCCGCAAGACACTGTGCTAATTCAGAGCATGACTCTTGGCATTCTTGGGAACTTATCACTTAATTCATACCTATTATTCTCTTGATAAAATTGGGAATTGCAAGGTGGCTGTGGGTGGAGAGTACTGATCGACCTGTAACCACCAAACATACAGCTCTTGGTCAGATCTCCCTTTGGACTCCTCTAAAAACTGATACAGTGGACTGCCAAAAAAACCACAAATCAGTGGGTTATGGATCAAATCAAGCCTAAACTGACCCTAGAAGCTAAAATGACTAAACTAAGGCTATCGTATTTTGGTCACATTATGAGATGACAAGAGTCACTGAAAAAGACCATCATGCTAGGAAAAGTTGAGGGCAGCAGGAAAAGAGGAAGACCTAACAAGAGATGGACTGACTCAATAAAAGAAGCCACAGCCCTCAATTTGCAAGAACTGAGCAAGGCTGTCAAAGACAGGACATTTTGGAGGACACTGATTCATAGGGTCGCCATGAGTTGGAAGCAACTTGACAGCACTTAACACACACACACACTGATCTGCTTTTACTTTCCCTCCTCCTTATACACATCATAAGTACCACAAGTTATGTCTTTAAGAAAATGCTAGCAGTAATCGATCAAGTTTTGAATGCAGATTAGATGGCACACAGCTAGAGATATAAAGACCTGGAAAGAAACGGAACAATTCAGAAAAAAAAACAACCCAGGTTTTTCCGAGGCCTTTTGTTCAGTTTTTCCAATGGGAAAAAATTGAAAATTTTGGACAGTATTGCAAAAAACAGCAAAAAACATTTTAGAATGAGTAATATGCTTTTAAAGAGAAGGTGGGCATGCTGTAGACATATACCGCTCTTAAATACAAGATGCATTTCTGCACCTAGAAGGATACCTGATCTTCACAAGGGCAGCTGTGCAGGGCTTTCATTGCTTCTGTGGCCCTTTTGACCTGACTCTTAATCTTGTGGTTGTGGCCTTTTCACCTCTCCCTCAAACCATAACAACACATACGCCCACAGATGAGGTACCAAGTAGCTTATTGCCCTACCTTGCTGGAGGGGAAAAAATATCAAAAGGATGTGAGCCAGAAATTTCACCAAAGCCGCAGAGGAAAACTCTGGAAGTTTCATTGAGCTCTGTTTAACCAGTAGCTACAGAAGGAAGAAGACAGTGTCTAGCTGCAACTACATCTAGTTCTTGTTTGGAGGTTCTAGCAGGGGAGTGCTGCTATCGTACTGACCGAAGAAAGGTACACTCCTATCTGGGATGGTCATCCTCTTCCACCGAGCGCACAGCTTTGGGAGGGACACACATGGAACGGTGAGGGAGGTAGGGGTCACCTGCCTAGCCAGCCAGATCAGCCGAATCAACTCTGGTGATCAATGGGGTGACAAATGTTGCAGCCAGATTACCCTCACATCCAACTACATCTAGTTGTGCAGATATTATTGACCCTTTGCGTGACCCTTTTTTCTGACCAAATAATACATTTTATGTTATTTAACACAAAGCTCTGCTTTTCTGTTTAACTCCTATTTTTTCCTACTTCTCAGATAGCAAAAATTAAGGTATACTGGCTAAGGTAGCATGGGGTGCATGAGCTTGTGGGTTTTTCTTAAGCACTGGGTATATATTTGCAATTTTCCCTGTAGAAAACTAAGGCATTTATAACTTAAATTCCATAAATATTTCAAACACTGCAATTTTATATGCTAAGTCATGCATTTTTCTGTTAAAGGAGCAGAATTAGTTTAGGTCTGATAGGACAAGCAGGTGGCTTCAAAATTTCAAGAAACCTTACATCTCTGCACACAGCAATGGCGAATATAGATGCCAACCAACCACACACCAAATAGCAGCAACACAGAGGAAAGACGCCTGAACAGTAGGGAAGAAGTAGGGTACTGGGCTCACTGCCCAAGGGTATATGCTCCCTTTTCTTATCATGCTAGGCAAAACAGAAAAAAATGTGGATTTGCATAACTGTAAACCACAATAAGTTAGGCATTGTTCCTCTGTATAAGAATGGATGCCTTTCTAGATGGGTATCGAGATGGGGAGGGGCCGTGGCTCAGTTTGTAGAGCATTTGCTTGGCATGCAGAAGGTCCCAGGTTCAATCCCTGGCATCTCCAGCTAAAGGGACTAGGCAAGTAAGTGATGCAAAAGACCTCTGCCTGAGACCCTGGAGAGCCGCTGCCGGTCTGAGTAGGCAATACTGACTTTGATGGACCCAGGGTCTGATTCAGTATAAGGCAGCTTCATGTGTTCATGGGAAGATTTCTATTACAACCTTTTGATGGCTCCTGCCCATGTCAGTATCTTTATTTTTAATGCAGGTCTCCGTACTTCCAGTATTACTCAACTCATTAAGCATAGCGACACATTAAACTGTGGAGAGAGAGACAGCACACTTACTTTGTGTGTGTGAAGATTTCCAGCAAGAGGGACTTTGTTTCTGCATCCTCTTCGGCATTTCCAGTGTAAAGATCAACAATTGAACGTTCAAAGTAGGAAGCAACCTTTGATAATGCACGCAGTTCAATCAAATATAAGAAATATAAATTTTTTAGCCGCCTTGGACCCTCTCCTTTTGTTTCAGTGGAGTCAAAACGACTGGTGAATTCCTTTACATTGGCTCCCCAACGAGGTTTCCCCCAAGTTTCTGAACGAAGAAACAAAAACAGAACACTTTTGCCAAAAACAGTATTACATATGCAAGCTACATTTGCATATGTTAATGCCTTAAAAAACAACAATTAACTGCTCCCAATGAGAAACAGAGGTGAACACAATTTTTTTTTAAATTAAATACCTTCAAGAAGATACTTTGCACAAAGATGAACATTGATGCTAGCGTGGAGTCCAGAAATGAGCTTATAGAATACACGTTTTTCAAGACAAAGACCTGAATGTAAAACAGAAACGAAACAAAAATGTTAAAACTGAAGACAAAAATTATAACCTGCTATTCCTCAATATTGGAATTCTCATGATTAAATGAAGCTCAATTTACTGTTTTTGACGCGACTTCAATTATGGTTGTATGCAAGGCAGGAGGGGAAAGAATGGTGGAATGTTCACAGAGAAGGAAGCTGGAGAAGGAACATGCAAATCCTGTTTGGCCTGATGTGGAACTGATTCCAATGCCACTAGACTGTTGAAATGTACTAGTCACTGGTCTGTGCCTAATGATTCTTTGCAAGATTCAGCTGATGAAGGATGCGTTCCAACTTCCCTGAGCGCTAAGCCACCAGCAGTGCAATCCACCAGAACTCCAGCTATGCACATTGCCTTCTTTTAGTTCACTGCTCATTATTCAAGGTGCTACAGTGTCTAAACAGCTACACATCTTAAGTTTCAGAAAGCAGCTGTGCTGGTCTGCAGTAGAAGAGCTAGATTCAACTCCAGTAGCACCTAAGAGGCCAACAAGAACTGCTTAGGGGGAGAAAGTTAGCATCTGTAATGAGATAAGAATCCCCCAGGGCTGAACGGGGATAAAGGATTCTTATCTCGCTACAGATGCTAATTTTCTGCCCCTGAGAATTTCTCCCCTGCTCTAATCAAGCTGATTGCATTTTGCACCATATCCTGACTCCCTCCTTTGCAACACCCCTCCTTTTTGCACCGTATCCTGACTCCCTCCTTTGCAACACCCCTCCTTTTTGCACCGTAGCCCGACTCCCTTCTTTGCAACACCCCTCCCAGAAGGACACAGGGATCTCCTTTCCTACTTTTATCTGATGAAAGGAGCTTTGACTCTGGCTCTCAAAAGTTTATACCCCAAAAATCTTGTTGGTCTCTAAGGTGCTACTGGACTCATATCTACCTCAGCTACATACCTTGAAGATTAGCTGTTTCTGCACCCCCCGCATACTCTTAGATGACCGTACCATTCATACGATGCTAGGATTAAACACAGCTAGCAATCCTGGTAACTGATCCTCATTTCTGTGCTCTCTTCCTCTCAAAATTCAAAGACCAAGTCTCAACAATTCAAAGACGCAATGAAATACTTCCCTCCCCCTCTCACAGGTATTAAACTGTGAGGTTTTATTTTTGAACTACATTTTAAAATCTGTTTCGTGATTACCAGCTTTAAACCTCAATAGATTTGTCTGAAGTACAGAACTGAATTGTTTTATAACCGAAAACCAACACAGGGAACAGTTAATTCATATTATAACAAGTAAACTTGGAAAGGCAATTTATGTTTCGACTATGGTGTCAATTTCCACATTACAATCTAATACCACCAAACATGGGTCACAGCCTCAAATCTGGAGACTGTACAGGAGCAACAGCAGACAAGGGTAGGGGTGAAGAGGAGAAGAGCTTGTTGCACAACACCACACCAGCTGCTGTTTCCAGCTCAACATAGTTCTTTACTGGATAATAAGGAGTTTTACAGTATTTTATTTACCTTCTAGCCAGGTATAGAAAGATTCTCCTATAAACACAAACATGTACATTAGTAACTGCAACACAACAACACATCATGAGTTCATAAGATTATACATGAACCAAAACTAGCCATCACGACATTTACTCCAAGGAAGGTTTAAGAGACTATTAGGATTTGATTATTTGTGTGTCATTTTCACTGACACATGCACCTTTTCCCTAAGTTAGATGCGTGACATAAGAACATAAGAAAAGCCATGCTGGATCAGACTAAGGCCCACCAAGTCTAGCAATCTGTTTACACAGTAGTCAACCAGGTATCTCTGGGAAGCCCAAAAACAAGATGACTGCAGCATCATTATCCTGCCTGTGTTCCACAGCACCGAACACCTCCTGACCACCTCTTGGATTCTGGGCAGTTCATTTCAGTTGCCAAACATTTACCTTTCAGCTTCAGTGCAATGCTAGAGTCTGATGCATACCATACTGTAAACAACTGTAATTACCTCTGTGTAAAAATGCATGGGATCTGACTGCATGCCAAGAAAAACCCAAGGCTCGTATTTACTGTGCCAGGTGTCACTATCTAAATAAAGACCCCCAAGGATTCTGTGTCCTGATAGGTCGACTAACTATGGCAAACACCAGTCCAGACCACCAAATCCTTGAAAATAGTTGTTGCATAATCAATTTCTGCTTCCCTCCCACAGAAAAGACAAGAAGCTGCGTGGCATGCATTTCCCAAAAATGACCCATTCAGTCCCATACAGCAGTCTGGTGCCTATGATTTCAGACACTGCCCACAAGTTCTCAGGTTTAACTCTACAGCACTAAGGGTTTTAAATGTTTTAGACCCCATCACAGCATTCCTTTCCTTTTATCCCTTAGAAGCTCCTTGATCAATTGATCTTGAGCAGCATATATCTAGTGTTGGAGGGATATAAGGACTGAAACAAATCTTGCCACTGACAATGTAGCCTTGGGGTCCCTATCACTTAGTAAAAAAGGCATTATGCCAGTCACAGAGGCATTGGATTTGTATATTAAAAGGGGGGAAATATAGTGCGATCGAAGTTCCTCGTAAAAGCGGCATTACAAAAGGGCATGGGCTAATGAGTCAATAGAGCCAGAAGAGCAAGGGCAGATCCTGTCTGAGTATGGTATATTCAGAATTCTACCCTGCATTACCATAGAGGGGTTAGCATTAAATCTAGCCAAGCAAAAAGCTCTACAGAGACGAGGAGTTGTTAGATAATATGTATAGGCAGGCAGACCACGTGGAGGGGGTATTCCGAAGAACTGGGATGAACAGACATGACGAGCATGAAAAGTAGTGCTGTTATAATCAAGCTCTTTAATGCGCTTTTTAATTTTGGCAAAAGCTTCAGTTTTCCCAAGATCTGGTAACATATCCTGCGAGAAGCCCAACAACGCCAGTTTCTCATCTAAGATTTTTTGCCATGAGGATTTAAAAGGGTCATGCTTCAGAGAAGCTAGGAACCCCTCAGTGCTAAAGCACAGTTTAAGGTGTAGTTTAAAGGCGGCCAACCACGCCCTAGCTTCAAGTGACATTTGGCCAAACTCGGAATGAAGAGTAACGCCAGCAACACATCGAGGGGCATTTAGGAGTTTTCGTAAGAACTGAAGCAGTGGACGATCTATAGATTCATTGTTGACTGTAATCCAGATGGCAACACCAAAGAGGATAATTGGGGTAATTTTCAGGTTAAAAATCTGAATAGCCCCTGGAATATATTTTCCACCTTTGGTGTGAAAAAAATTGACAATAGCACCAACCCCAGGTTTAATTTTGTTGGACACTGCTTTTTGATGGGCATTCCAATTTAGGTTATGGGAAAACAGAATGCCAAGGTAAACAAACTCCTTGACTTGGTCAACCTCAAAGTCATCTAATACCCAGCGAAAAAGAGGCAATTTTCTCCTCTTAGTGAAGATCATAATCTTAGATTTATGATGGTTTATTTTAAGACCTTCCCTAGAGCAGTACTATCACAGCATTCCAGTACTGGTACCAGATTCCATTTAACCCAACTAAAATGTATAGTGCACACAGCTACATAATTTCCTGCAAAACTGTGTAAGGGTCATCAAGTATACATCTTTTATTTTCATTCTGGATTAGCATTCAATGACAGTATCAAGTTATTTTAAAGTTCCATATATTTTATGAATTGTTTCTTGCCCTGAAAGGTATAGTGATGAATATTATGAAGACTTACCATCGTCCTCCCCTGAAAAAAAAATGAAAAGTTGCAGAAGTTTAGAAACAGTTTGGTCCACTTATATATATACAGTGAAAAATCAAACATGTATTAAAGTGTTAGAAGTAGCATAAGCTCTTTGATTTGCAATTTTCTCCAGCCATTCTTTTATTTGAGTCAAAAAGAGCCAAGGGGATAAAGAATACTTAGAGCAGTTATTTACAAAACAAAATGTGGATGATGTAAACTATATAGCATTACATGCAAACTGATACACTGTCCTTATGGCTACTACTCTGACCAAGCCATCGTGTTGTGTTGAAAAGCTTTCAAAATTATTTATGGAATTATAAAGTATGCAGAGTATTATGAAATATTTAGTAACCTACCCCAGCCAGGTGCTAGCGGATTTAGTGGACGATACACTGACCGAGGCCTAAAAGGGGGGGGGGGAATAGAATTTTTACAATTCAGAGAAAGTTTCAATGCCTCAGTATCAATAATTTTGTCCTCCCACCCCAAATTACTTGAAGCAATTTTCTTCATAGATGCTGTTCCATAATCTCCATGCAGATGGCCCTTTGTATCCAGTATAACGCTCAGGATTCAGCAGCAAATCCACATACTGAGCATCAGGAGATCTCTCATCTAAACCAAAAATAATCACTTTGGTTATATACTTAACCTCTACACAAAAATGTGAGACATAGCAGTAGGTTGGCTGATGAAATATTTTTGACATTTTACACAAACATGCACACACATATATATTATGTCCCTAAATATATATAATGTCCCTAAAATGGGACATTAAGAGCAATTTGCACATATTAACCTGCATTACGTAAGCATTTATGCACACGCTGTATTCATAGCAGTCCAACAGGTATTTAGAAAAACTAACTGAATCGCTACAGCAGATGGCAAACAAGAAAACCTGGACATTACCACAAACCTGGTTAACATGATAGAGTAAACAAAAGGGGGAGCCCTACAAAAAAGGGTAAGGAGCCCACAGCTCGTTTCTGTTTGGAGAATTGTCTGAACTGAGCTAACAGATTGGACTGAGTGGAGTCCAGACAAAAGAGCACAGTTCTTTGAGTTTAGAAACGCAAGCTCTATCACACCCCTTTCTCTCTCTTTAGTGCAGCTGCCTAGCCCCTCAAGCCGACAAATTGGAAAGGAGATGCCAAAGATCGGAAAGGAAAGGGCAAGGGGGGAAAGCAAAAATTCAACACTTTCCTCTTATAGACTCTCAATGCTTAGTTTCTTTTTCCAAACTTTTATATTTCTAAGTGCAAAGTATATTAGGGTATCATTTGACACATACTCTCTGCAAACTGCATGGACATAACTTCTAAGTTTCTTTACTTGATTGCACATTGCCTTTGAAATTTCCAGGAGTCCAAAGAACTAATGATATTACCATCCAGTTCACAAAAATGGTCCTGCGAATCATCATATCTGGCCCAGTCAATGAAAGCTTCTTTACTTTGGTTGCTGTAGAAATGGTGGGGAAAAGAGCATAAGCCAAGGACTTAATGTATTTGTTTTCACTTAACATACATTTTCCTATTACTTTAAAAGTAAGACTTTTTACAGTCCAACAAGGTCTTCAAAGCAGCTCATGAGAACAACTTGATTGCAAAAATTAAGATGATAAACCATCCCATAAAATAAGCCTAAGAAAATCGTAACGGATGAAAACTTGTATTATTTTCCATATAGCAACATAGTAAGTGGCTGGCAGTTTTCATACCACACAGCTTGGTTGCAGCAGCAACAGTTTAGACAGCTATGCTGATGTCTAACATGTTAAAGAATTTGCTTCTGGTCCTGATTATTTTGTTCAGCAACCTAAGTTTTCTTAACCAGCTTTTGGAGGGAACACCCCTGGTCCCTAACCAGTTCTAGCAGAGGGAACTTGGCTTAAAAGAGAAGACAGCAACTCACCAGCACAAGCTGAAAGCAATTTACAAATTCATGACCACCAATTCCTTGCAAAGGAACAGTGTTAAGATTATTAAGCACAGATTGTGCCTCCCCCTCTGCTATTTGCATTCATCATATTATTCAGATAAATGTGTTCTTGAACCAAAAAGCTACATGAAATACATTGAATGTAAATCAGACCATCATAAATATGTTCCTTCTGTAGCATCTACAAGAAGAGCAAAGATGAAGAGATGCCCAGTAGGAGCTAATGAATATCAGTCCCATTAACATTTAAATAAAGCTTACCTCAATGTACTATTAATGGCTCCAAGTTTATTAGCTTGTTCACAGTCTTCAAGCTCTTTGGTATGGTTTGCTGTCTTTGAATACTGCAACACATTTAACAGTTTTAAAAAAATTTAAATCCTAAGAACTTGCCGATTACCGGCTCAAAATAGTGGTAAGTGTGGGATAGTACCTTCGGAATACTATTGTCCTCTGCAAATTACTCGAACAGAAACCTCTGTTCAAAATGATCTCATGCTTCCAATATCTCTTATCAAATCTCAGCAGTGTAGCCCATAAAATTATAATTTGTGAAGATTGGTTTTTATATTACAGCAAGCCATTGTTTGCCAGCCTATGAACAAGCCTAAAGTATACTCCCATCTCCCTGCCCATGTGGCCAGCTAACGAGATAGCAACATTGCAAACCACAGTTTGCCGTTATACCCAAAATCAACCAACTGTGGTTTGTACTCTGCCTGCACACCTGGATTCCAAACCAAAAATGTCAAGGTAAGGCTTACTGCAGAAGAAATGGAAGTTCTTAATTTGCCAGCCAGATATGAAGGAAGGAGACAAAGGGAGCATGTGAGCATCCCCCAAGTTTCTTTGTACAGCAGAAACCACAGTTTGATGTTAAATATGAACCAAGCAAAAGCCTTAACTGCATTTGTTTTTTAAAAATGAACATTCAAGAATGATCCCTCCTTCCATGCTTGACTAACATATGTCCAAGATCTACTTTCTCAAGTGATTTTTTTTTAGGAAGAAGGGTACCTCCTGACCAGGCTGTCAATGCTACCGGTTTAGGCCCATCTGAGTTCTACCTAGTCTTAGTACAGACACACACACTGCTACAGTGACTGGCTTAGTTCCCATGGCGGGGAAACACAGTGGGACTCCAGCTGCTGCTAGCCTTGATTCTTCCTAGCTGGAGAAGAAGAAACAGCAACAAGGATGCTCCCACTGTGTCGTTCCAGCTGGATAAATATATCGCAACGCTATGGCAGCTGTTGAGAGTGGCACAAGTGGGAAGACACGCGTTTGCGTTTCAGGAAACTGCAATTTGCCATTCACCTGCTGGCCATGGGTGGTGGAGAAGCAAAACTGGAAAAATGTACTCACTTTGTTAGCACTCCCAGCCTTAATGCCAACCGGTACTTTGCTCTAAAAGAAAAATACAAAATTACATGACTCTCTCTCTTGAAAGTCACTCTCAACACCAAAACTGAAAGAAGAAAGTTTAATGAGCAAGCCAAGCCAGCAAAAAATCATTTCAGCATTGATATCCCAGGATGAAGTGTTCTATCTGAAGCCTGAATGTGTTTCACTTTGAAAGAACAATTTCTATAGCTGTGAAGACCGCAATTCTAAACTCTAACTAATTTCAACTAAAACCAAGGGATCTACTAAGTTAGGACTGAGTTGTAAATCTGGTTTGCATCTAAATCGCAGTTCCTCTCCATAAATATTGCTATGGACAAAGCCCAGTCAAAGCCACTGATTTTAACAGTATTTAACAGTTCCATACGAGCATTTATGTTACTTGGCAATAACATTCGACTGCCCTTTTTTTAAAATTCAGAACTAGAATTAAATAAGCAACACTAAGTAGAGTGGTACAAATGAAACTGTTAAACATCTTACTACTCTGCAAAGTATACAAGACTGCTTAGATTGATTTAAAGAGAATTTCTACCTCACCATTCCAGCAAATGCAGCTTTTAGGGAAATATGAAAAATCCATAAATAGAACAATTAAAAATGTATTCCAGGAACAATTCCATGTGCCAGGTAGCCATTGCAACCTTAATTTTGCTGGTGCCCCCCCCCCTACAGCTCTGGTGGCCCACAGCCTGTATACTCTGCGAAAGAGCTTAAAAGAAGGAGGGAAAGGGGGACTCAGCCTTTAAAAGGAATGCCCTGCAAAGCTAACACAGAGCTAATTTGTTGCTAGAAAACAGAACTCAAAAATAGCGCTTAATGGCTTCTGGCTCTCCTTTGCCTTTGCTGGGGACTTTTGTCCTCTCCTGCAGTACCTGGGGAATGCTGAAGGCAGGCAGGTGGCTGTGCTTGGTGGCGTGGGCAAAGGTAACAGACTTTTGCCCCAAGTTGTGGGGGGGGGGGAGAGCGGGGACAGAAAAACCTGGCCTGGAGAGGACACAACAAGCCTTTCAGTCTTCAATCCAACCTTCAGTGGTACTGGAATCAATCAGAGCCCAAACAACAGAGCAGATAATTAGTAGTTTTAAATTCAAGCTTGGTGTACTAATTATATACAAAGGATTATGATCCAGATTTACTGAATCACTGAAGTGGTGCTCCTGTTGAAATCTATTCACTGCCACCCCCGGGACTCCAAGCTGGTGCTGAGAAGACAATAATTCTTTAGTGTTTTTCTTCCTTTATTTCCGTTCTAGTTGAATAGCAGCATAGTGGTAGCAGTGGGCCTGCCTTACATCATTAGTTTAAACAAAAAAGGCTTGAGTCTGCAAAGGCTTATGCTACAGTACATGTCTTTTACGTCCTGCAGGGTGCTTTTTGTTGACACAAACGTAACACGGCTATCCCACTGGAACCCATTAGTTTTGGCCCACTTTGTTTACATTCAGCTGAATAAAACGTTGTTTTTTAATTACACAGAACATTCAATGGGCACAATGCTTTACAGAGCACGAGAAGGCAAGTCCCTGCCCCAGCAAGCTTACAATCTAAAATTTGAAACAAGGGAAGAGAAGATGGAAGTGGGGAAAATGTGTGCTCATTCCAATGACATGTACATGGGCTTAGCTCCTGTAAAGGGAGAGGAACTAAGGAGCTGTGCAAAAGTTTTCAAGTTTTTTTTCTGGGCAGTGTCTCTTCAGGAAAACATCCTCACATGCACAAAACATTCTGTACCTCATCTGAAAGAAGGTGAGGAGGAAGCAACTCTGCACCTTATTCAGGAAGGCATTTCAGACTTGGGCCATCGGCAGTAAAGGCTCTGCTCTTCTCAACTAACTGATATCCTTACCTCTTAGAGTATTACCTGACCTGTTTAGGGTTGCCAGCTTGTGGGGAGGGGGGGGGGAAGCCTTCTCCCTTTAATAGAGACTTAATGTGTGGAAATGAACTGTTGAAACTTTTTGTGTCACGGAGGCAAACATCACCTGATAAACAATGTCTCATTAATCCTCTATTAAAGAGACAACACATTGTTCTCCAGGCCTGTTAGCAACCCCACTTATATCTTACAGGCAACATTAAACTTCCTTAATATGAGGGAGAAAAAAAACTATATTTGGTATGGATGAGTCTGAGGTCTGGGCTCCTTTGGGGACTGGCTCCTAGGTCTGAAGAAAATTTGTCATGGCCTGCTCAGATCAACAAATCAAACAGTTAAAAGAACATAGTTAAGTTAAATACCACAAACAGACTGAGATATAACTCAGCTGATGAAAAGCAGAAGAACAGCAATATACACAAACCAACCTAACTAAACTGATACTAAAGCTAATTACAAACAGACTTTTCCTGATGCCTATGATGAAAATATCTAGGTAGGCAAGTCCACAGTTAGGGCATTTTCTGTGGTCCCTCCTGATTCCTGAAAACACCTGAAGAAGAGCCTCCAATGAAGACAGTCAGTAGGTTCATATGGAAGAAGACTGTTCTTCAAATTCATATAACAGTGCTATTGTAATCTTTTAAGAACGTTACTTGTATATTATCTGAAGAAGAAAACACTGCAGCTTTTGACTTCATTTTGAAACATACCTCAGGACAAGGCTCTACGTGGCAATCTCTGATCGAGCAATGACCATCATCAGCCCAAAAAGGACATGGTCTCTTCAAATTAACCTTAAGAGAGACATACACACCCTGTCAATTTCATCAGCATAATTTAAAATCTGTAGCATTTTAACTGAATTAAAGCAGCATAACACCATAAACAGATACATAACATATAAGAGAGTTGACTTGCGTTTTAAAAAGCTTGCACCAGATTTTCTGATCACCTGATTTCAGGAGTCACCAGGTACATAAGCCCTGGGGGGCCCACCAATCAAGCATCCCAATTGCCCACTTAATATTCCGTAGAGTATAGAGGAATCGCATAAAGTTTGACATGAACTTTTACTGCCCAAATACCACCCTCAGTTCCAACAGTGCAGTGACAGTATGAGGAAGTTCTCACATTACTATATGCCATCTATAACATCTACCCCACTTCTACATGAATGGTCAACTCATATGATCAGTATAACATTTGACTCAGGATCTCAGAATTCACTGGAAGCAACCTCCTTGACCCATTAAGTACATTTCAGAGAAATTTCCGTATCAGAAAAGTTGCCCAACCTAAAACTCTAAGATACTGCAGTGTTTAACATCAGCTCTCAGTTTTAAAAGTGTTTGTTTACTTCATTTATTGTCCACCTTCTTGTTTAGGCTCAAGAGTTATAAAAGCAATGCAATAAAGACCACTATAATTCAATAACGTAGTAAAACTGGTTTAGACTTCACAGGGCAGAAAGGAGGGGATTCAGAGACTTAACCTCCCAGGCAGCCCAAAATACCCCTTCCCCCAAAGCTGATCTTGAGGGATGATGACCCACAGGAATAGCTTAGGAGGAGAATCAGAGGTCTCCTGCAGGACAGGGAGATGAGAGAAAATCACTACCCCCAGGAACCTAATATAATATATTTAATAGATAATGCAATGGAAGGAAAAGAAAAAAAACTACCTACATTTTTTACCGGCTGTTAAAATTAGAAACCTATTACCTTAATAGAAATCACCTTTGTTACAGAATTATTTTTCCACATCACTACTCATTCCATTTTACTTAATAAATCGTATTAGAAAAATAACTTTTAGGTGTCACTTTGGGGAAAAAAATGAATATAAGAAACCCCCAAAACAATTCCACAAGTAATTTGTACTTGAGCAGATTCTCTACACTATGAACCTATAACAAACACAGGTCATTTTTGCACTGGTACACTACTTTCTGCATTGCGACACAAGTGGCATGCTGCTGGATAAATATGCAAACAGTATGCATTTAAATCAATGTAGGCTTAACCTAAACCTTGTGTAGCATGTCAAGTTTTTGTGAAAGACTTCTGAGAGTTTATTATAGGACAAAGATATTACTAGGAAAAAAGCCCAAAATCTTCTTAGCAGAGACCTAGCCTAGATTGCAAAGGAAGGGGGGGAAGGAAGGGGGGGAAGGACACCACTAGAGAGGGAAGCACCCAACACTTTCTGACAGGTATTTTCTGGCAAAGATACTTGTTACCAAGGATGACACATTATTTATTAAAGACACAGTATGTAAAAATAAAAATGGTGTCACTTGTTATTCTTACCTATTGTATCACTGGAATGAGGGTATGCAGACCAGAAGATTATGTACAAAGAAACAGTGAGTGCTGAAAGAGCCTGAGAATCCTAATCTGAAGCGCTTTCCAGGAAGACTACATTGTGCTTTTCAAGATAAGAATTCCAAATCACCAGCACACTGCTTATTAAAAGTGTTCCAAAATGGAAATGCCCACTTCAAATTCATAACTTTTGATTTAGAAGTATTTATCAATAAGAAAATTCCAAAAGTTGCAGGTGTATTACACATTTCTTTCACAACATCATTAATTGTGAAGCTTTTACCTAACTTCAGTCTATTTACTTTCACCCACTGTGTAGCTTGGATCAGAACAGTCCTCAAGGTCATCAGCTGTGCCTGATGATAATTGTTCACAAACAAGTCTGTGATTCTCTCAGTAAACATAACTAGCTAGGTGTGCGCCAGTTATATATGTTGTAGTTGTTGTTTTCTGTCAGTTCCATATTTTAAAGTAACTAGCAGAGACATGCAAATGAGAGTTTTTTAAAGTACTACAGAAACTGTAAGAATTAATTGAGTCTAAAGTAGTTCAGTAGCCACCTTGAATCAAGAAGAAAGGCACGATATAAATATTTTACAAAATAAATAAAAATATTGTACTGCTCTTTTTCAATGCATTGTCCTTCTCACACTCACAGCTTTAAAAAACTACTTTAATATTAAATATATCACTTTCATATAGGCCATTTCTTCCTTCTGCTTCTCAGGAGAGGAAAGAAAAAAATGAACAGGGTAATTATTATACCAATTATAGCATTACTGTAAACAAAAAACAGATTTTTAACTAGTCTGCTGCAAGCAACCAAGGAATGTTTTGGAGGAAGACATCTTTTTACGTTCATTATATTTTGCCATTTCATGCATGTCCTAAAAAGCTTTCACTTAGATATATAATGAAGTGTCATTCCTACTTTACCTTGTAGTATCTGAAATAGTCCCGCTCTAGAAGCTTCTGTATTTTGGGAAAGATCTTAAAATTGTTGAAGTGATCAATGCTTTCTATATCACATAAGCAATCATCAAGGACTCCAGTAAGCTACAAAACAACAACAACAACAACACACAGGCACAGAATTAGAGGTAATAATGCTGAAAATGAGTGTTTGTGACAGAACAAGAGGCACATTCCATATATTATCAATAATTTACACTGGAGCCCCGCAGCACAGAGTGGAAAGCTGTAGTATTGCAGTCCAAGCTCTGCTCACGACCTGAGTTCGATCCCGATGGAAGTTGGTTTCAGGTAGCCGGCTCAAGGTTGGCTCAGCCTTCCATCCTTCCAAGGTCGGTAAAATGAATACCCAGCTTGCTGAGGGTAAAGGGAAAATGACTGGGGAAGGCAATGCCAAACCACCCTGTAAACAAAGTCTGCCTAGTAAAAGGCGGGATGTGACATCACCCCACGGGTCAGGAATGACCCGGTGCTTGCACAGGGGACCTTTACCTATATGTAGCTGTGCACCAATGACCACTAACTACACCATACAATATTCCTTCACAAAGCCACACCTAGACTTTTCACTGAAGGTAAACCAGTGCATGCCACAGTAACACACAGAAATCCACATATACGTCTCGTATATATTCTATATAGCAGTGCCTCCAATGCAGATGCTTTATGATGTCTGAAGCACCCTTGTCCCACATATTCTTAAGACCATTGATTTGAGTGGCTCAGTACAGCTTATTGAATTTAATACAATAGAGTATCTACTATTCAGTCTATGCAAACACTTAAGGCTTTAGTAACAAAGGCTTTAATTAAATGATTCTATAGATGAAATACCCTTTTAATATTCAGTAAGCAGGCCTCTGCACTAGTCTTGACTTAATTAGCATTGACACTAGAATACACTGGTAGTGGCAGTATAACCAAACTAACAAGTTTATTCATCAATACTCAAAGAATGCATTGAGTTTTCTCAAAATGATATCAACCAAGAAGAAATCTGCAATGTACTTGTACAGTGCAAGTGGCAGTAACCCCCCTCCATTTATCCTGGTGATGTTGGTGTCCAAGTTAATTATATAAAGGGAACAAGTTGAATTCATGAGCCAGATAACCATCAATCCAATGGATATATTTATAGTTAGAATTTCGTTCTGTGCTTAGAGCTACAAGTCAATATTAAGCAGCAGCAACCTGTTCTTTTTAAAGTTGATAGATCAGACCAAACTGAAAATCATAAAGGAACATATTGGAATAGAAATACAAACTCTTCATACATCCTAAAATAGAACTGAGAATGCCATATACTGTGCTTTTAAGGGTGCAATCCTACACAAATTTACTCAGGAATCAGTCTAAATTAAACCAGTTGTTATAGATTAAGCATAGATTTATAAAAAAAGAACCCAAAAATCCAAAAACTCATCACAGTTTTACTTTTCAAAAAGAATAAACTGGACAAAGCTTTTTTAAATAGGAATTTCCAATTTCTATTAGACATTAAAATTCATGTTTTGCCTTTTTATTTTTAGAAAATTACTTTGGTAATACACAGATTGAAGTCTGCTTTTATACCTTGGATATATAAACCGGTGATGAGAGTTGCAGCATTAACAAAGAAGAGTTGACGATACCCTGCCATTAATATTTTATAATGCAACAAGCAGAAAGAGTATAAAACCAAAATACAGAGTTGTATTTGAAAACACAGTAATGAAAAATTATTGAATGCTTCCCTCATTTTGGTACTTTAACATATCCAAAGACAGACCTAAGATAGCTGGAAATAGGGGTGGGAAGCATCTCTAACAAGAATGGAATACTTCTTATTACTTGAATGGGACCCTTCTATAACCAAAGTTTTGTATCAGAAGGAAAAGTTAAGATAAAAGAGAAAGTCCTAGGAAGCTGACTGAGGGGACATCTAGAAATTTAATTTCAGTGCCCAAGAATGTACTATTTAGTGATTTTCGGCAAGCTCAACACCTAAATATTAAGTTCTGGGTTCTCGAACATGAAAGCACTGAGAAAATACCTTAGGGAGCAACTGAAGCATAACTTGGGAAGTGCTTAGAAGATCAGCCAGCTATAAAGAACCACACATACCTCAAAAACAAGAGCTGGTACTTAGCTATGACAAGGAAAAAGCCAGAGGGCATTCAGCAGAGATATGGCCATTTTAAATTATAGACTAGTGGCAAAAAAAAACCAAAACAGAATTAAAAACAAACTGAAGCATGAAGCCTAAAATAAACAACCCCCCTCCATTTTAGAGATTGCAATAGTTTTCAACCTTTTCAGACTGAAGACTACTAACCTTTAATCTTAATCTGCAAAAATACAGGTCACTTCACTCTATTTCCTTTTTCTCTCATCTCCCATACTTGCCCTATTAAACATCCTAAACAAACAGTGATATTTATAGCAAGCCCCTGAAATTGTCAGGGAAACCACTGCAGGCCCGATCCTGCCATCTGAAAACCAGTGCCTTAAACTGGAGGCATCACTTAAATTGTCTAGCTTGCTTTCTCCTTTTCCCAACAGGCCAATGAATCTCTCAGATTTTCTCCAAAGAAGCTCTCCCCAAATTTTAAAGTATTGTCCAACTTATAAATGGCTAGTTTAATGGCCAGTTTACAGGGTTTTTGGTCTAAGCTCAAGAATGCTTTTGGTTGCACCTGTGACAAATGTAGCTTCACAAATATGGGTTCAGACATGAGACTAATGGTTTTTAAACAGAAAATCCTGAACATTTTAAAGCTCAAGAAATTGAAACATTGCTTCAGTGTAGAGCAGTACAACCTAGAAGAAAAGTTGTTGTTTTTTAATATGCTGACTTTCTCTACCACTTAATGGATACTCAAACCGGCTTACAATCACCTTCCCTTCCCCTCCCCACAACAGACACCCTGGGAGGTAGGTGGGGCTGAGAGAGAGTGACTTGCCCCCCAGGTCACCCAGCTGGCTTCATGTGTAGGAGTGGGGAAACAAATCCAGTTCACCCGATTAGCCTCCGCCGCTCATGTGGAGGAGTGGGGAATCAAACCTGGTTCTCCAGATCAGAGTCCACTGCTCCAAACCACCGCTCTTAACCACTACACCACGCTGGCTGGTTTGTGCACATCACTTTAGGATGAAAGATGCTAAGCAAATAGGCAAAGCAGGCCTTCCTCTAGACAATTTTGCATCCCATTTGCATTGAGATGTTGCTTAACATCACATTGTTTCTTCCTCTTATGAAGAAGGGCTCTCAGTCTACATGTTCCTCCTTCCTCGCTTGATATTGTTTAATCCCATGACACCCTCTTGGCTCTATTCCAAGCCAGCATTAAACACATCTGCTAGCCACCTATTGTGGCTGTTTGTTTGTTTTTGCTGCTCAGTGACCATATTAATAAATTATTATTATTTTTATTATTCCTTCCCAGAATCATCAACTTTTAATTATTTTATTATTTTAACCTAACTTTGATTTTTATTTGGAGCTGATATTGTATTGAAATAAAACTTGATTATAATTAATAATAATAATCTTTCCTAGAATCATCAACTTTTTATTATTTTAACCTAACTTTTATTTTTGTTCAGAGCTGATGATATTGTATCGAAATAAAACTTGTTATTATTATTAATCATCCTTCCCAGAACCATCAACTTTTTATTATTTTATTTTATTATTTTAACCTAACTTTGATTTTTATTTGGAGCTGATATTGTATTGAAATAAAACTTTATTATAATTAATAATAGTAATCCTTCCTAGAATCACCAACTTTTTATTATTTTAACCTAACTTTTATTTTTATTCGGAGCTGATATTGTATCGAAATAAATCTTTGTTATAATTAATAATAATAATCCTTCCTAGAATCATCAACTTTTTATTATTTTAACCTAACTTTGATTTTTATTCAGAGCTGATATTGTATTGAAATAAAACTTTATTATTATTAGTCAAAAAGGGCAAGAGTCCAGTAGCACCTTAAAGACTAACAAAAATATTTTCTGGTAGGGTATGAGCTTTCGTGAGCCACAGCTCACTTCTTCAGATACACTTCTTCAGATTTATTATTATTAATTATCCTTCCCAGAATCAACTTATTATTTTATTATTTTAACCTAACTTTGATTTTTATCCAGAGCCGATATTGTATTGAAATAAAACTTTATTATAATTAATAACAATCATCCTTCCCAGAATAATCAACTTTTTAATTATTTCATTTTATTATTTTAACCTAACTGTGATTTTTTATCCAGAGCTGATATTGCATCGAAATAAAACTTGATGATCATTATTAATCCTCCTTCCCAGAATCATCAACTTTTTAATTATTTCATTTTATGATTTTAACCTAACTGTGATTTTTTTATCCAGAGCGGATATTGCATCGAAATAAAACTTGATGATGGTTATTAATCCCCCTTCCCAGAATCATCAACTTCTTTTATCATTTCAAAACCTAACTTTGATTATGCCAAAGCTTTTCAGAGCTGATGATACTGTATCGAAATAAAACTTGACTGCTGCGATTATGATGATGACCCTCTGGAAGTGCTCACACCGCTCCGGCCCAAAACCCAGCTGGGGGCAACTGGAGGGGGGGGGCAGGCTGGGGACCACTCCAGGCTGACGGGTGGAAGAAGCCAGCCCGGCTAACGGTTTTCTTTCCGCCCAACGGACGAGCCAGCAGCTCCCCACCCCCACATCTCTCTCTCGCTCACCTGGGCCTCGGTCGCACCCCAAAGGCAGCCGAGGGTTACCAGCGCCAGCAGGAGCCGCACCGCCGGCTCGGTCTCCGCGGCAGTTCTCCGGACGCCTCTGCTGCCGCTCATGCTGCAGAGCCCGCGCCCCGCTGGCCCTGGGGGGGGGGAGGGCGGGGGGCCGCCCCTCACCGGCACCCCAGGCGATGCCTCCCCTGCTCCCCCCGGATGCCGCCTCCTCCAGCCGCGCCCGAGCCCAGCCGACCACTCGCGTTGCGCGCGCGCGCACTTTCCCTTCCCCGCGGGGAAGCAACCACCGCCACAGCGGCAGACGACAGCCCGGGCCTTCTAAACGGCCGCGCCGAGCATTCTGGGGGATGTAGTGCGGCCTTGCCCTCCTCCGCGCCGCTGGTTCTCAAGCTTCGGGTGACGCAGGGGAGGGAGGCGGGAGCCAATGAGAAAGGACCACGCGCGCCTTCAAAACAAGGAGGAGGGGCTGTATCGCCCTTGCGAGAGAGGGGAAATCCCAGAGGGAGGTGGGGAGGGGGAGCTGCTGCTGCTTCAGTAGTTGCCTTATGGGAGTTTAAAAATAATTGCTTGCATTGGAGCTGAGGAAATCCTTTTGTACTGTAACTGCGAACAGTTGTGAGCACAGCAGCACCTTCGTGTGGCAGCTACTTTTTTGCCCTGGTTGTCTTATAGAGTCCAATGAAGACAACTAGGAGGAGCCTAGTTTATGATTACTATGAATCCTCCTTCCCAGAATCAACTTTTTTATTATTTCATTTTGTTATTTCATTTCGTGAGCTGTGGCTCACGAAAGCTCATACCCTACCAGAAAATATTTGTGTTAGTCTTTAAGGTGCTACTGGACTCTTGCCCTTTTTGACTACAGCAAACAGACTTAACACGGCTACCCACTGTGAACTAGGAGGAGGTTAACATAAGCAGCAGTTCTTTTTATTTAGCTAAACAGAGACCCTGGGGTGAAAGAACCCACAAATAAGCGCCTGCTCTGTGCTTTTGCTTTTAAAACTGGACACGTACCCCTCCCCTCTCTTTTTGGTTGGGGCAATTCCCTGTTTCAAAACAAAGATCTGCAATTGACGCTTCTAGCTTGGCTCTGGTGTGACTGACCTGAGGAATGCAGCTGAGGCATCTTACTTTACGCAGTATCTAGTACAAGGGGAAGGAAGCCTTGTAAAAAGCGGCTCTCCCGAGAAGAGAGCATCATTACTGCGAAACCAGATTGTTAATGATAGTGTGTCCTTGGCCACATACTTAGGGGTTGGCAGGGGTGGTCTGAGGAGGCTGGAGGAACACTGAAATGTCAGCTAGCTTCCAGGAGTCCAAACACATGTGAACACATAAAGATACTATGCTGTGTCAGACCATTGGTCTGTCGCGGTCAGTACTGTCTACTCCGATTGGCAATGGCTCTCCAGCATCTCAGGAAGAGGTCTTTCATATCAACCACAATCTGGAGATTTGGGAGCGGAGCCTTGAGGAGGGCAGAGCTTAGGGAAGGGAGGGACCTCGGCAGAGTATAATAGCATAGAATCCACCTTCCAAAGCAGCCCTTTTCTCCAGGTGAACTGATCTATGTAGTTTGGAGATCAGTTGTAATTCCAGGAGATCTGGAGGTTGGCAACCCTATCTGTTGTTAACTGGATGCTATCTGTTATAAGGTTAAGGGAGGATTTGCCCACCTTAGTGTATAAGTAAAACTTTGCACTTCATGATGCAAAACCTTTCATCCCAATGAAAGTGGGTGAGTTGTTCCCTCATTCTTAGATTCTTCTAGTACCTTTTTGTTTTTGGCTTTGCTGCTCATAGCAGGTTATGCAATCTTATACCTATGAAGAGGTTCTGCTGACATATTTCATGGGAATTTACCACATGCACTTGGTAAATAATCTGTTTCCAGATGGAGATTGTCACTCTGCTTCTCATGTAATCTGGCAGTTAAAAGCAGCCTGAACAGAACACCTAAAACCACTGAGTTCACTGCTTTATCACAGATGGAGCAGAAGCTAGTGTGTGTGTGTGTGTTAATTTTAGGATTCAATTCAATGTGAGGAAGGGGAGATTGTATAGCTGGGAAGTCTGTTTTCAGAATATCTTGCTGAGGGTATTGGTGATTATTCATCTTCAGCCACTGAGAAAAATGGGATTGTGTTTTTTATCCTACCAAAGGCTGGCAATGAAGAACGTGACACAAAATGTAATCTTGATAGGTACTGGGATTTTCTTTTCTTGGCTTTGCTCATAGCCAATGGGAATAGCGAGTTTGATGTTAACTTAATAGGTCATTGTACGTTTCTGTAACTGTTACACAAGAGTATCATCCTTCACATGTCTTGTTTGTGCAAAAATGTCCATGTAGCTGTTTCCTTTGAATTGTCTCTGCTTTTGTGTCTTCAAATGAATTGAAGTTGATTAAAGCAATATATCACTTGCAGAGAGAACATCTGGGAACTGGTGTAAGTTCCACAGCCAATTGTATTAGGACAGAAGAAGCAGAAGAGTTGGTTTTTATATGCTGACTTTCTCTACCACTTAAGGGAGTCTCAAATCGGCTTACAATCACTTTCCCTTCCCCTCCCCACAACAGACACCCTGTGAGGTGAGTCTGAGAGTGACTTGCACCAACTGGCTTTGTGTGTAGGAGTGGGGAAACAAATCCAGTTCACCCGATTAGCCTCCGCCGCTCATGTGGAGGAGTGGGGAATCAAACCTGGCTCTCCAGATCAGACTCCACCACTCCAAACTACCGCTCTTAACCACTACACCACGCTGGCCCTTCAAGTTGATCTTATTTGTTTCATATAACCTTTTAAAGTTTATAATGGTATTAGGCTACATAGAGTGCAAAAACACAAAAGACACCTCCTTTTCAAGCCATTTTAGATGGGACATAGCCATATGGTGGCTCCCAAGTCAAGAAACAGGAAGTTCATCCCATGCTTACCAAACATGAACTGGAAGCTGGTACCTGAGCTGCAAGTTACAGACAGTGGAACCAACTAGACTGCTGGCAGAAGTTCAGCACTTGAGGAAAAACCTCAATAAATTGACCGAAGTGGAGAAACCCACCTGGCATCATGTTTAAATGAGGTCTGATGTGTGTGGGAAGTACAGATACCCCTCCATGCACACACAACAGCTGGGTTTAAAAAAAAAAACGGAATAAAAAATGGATTTTATTGGAATAGGACTCTGTAAATTGGAGCTGTTTTACCCTATTCAAATTCTCACAGAAAAGTGAGGAAGAGGGCAAGTGGTTTAATATCTTGTACCAACCTTGAATTCTTGAACCTATGCAAGAATTCTTGGACATCTTGCAACACTGATTTTGTTCCCTCCTCTCCTTTAATTATGACCTTCTGTGGGCCTAGCCCATCCCTTGGTACTGCCCAAGCATTTTCAGAGATGGAATAGCAGTTGTACAAATTGTAATGAGACATTTTCCACAACTTCATACAGTCACAATCCCTCAATATCTCAGCTCCTCTCCTTCGGTCTTCAAATGACTGAGAGGCTGGGGTGTTGTGTGTGTGTGTGTGTGTGTAGAGATGTCTGAACCCTCTGCAGGGAAACCCTAGTCCCTCTTTCTATCCCTCATAGTCACTTCTACTAGTCAGACTTTTTGCCCTCTTCAGCCCCTCCACAAGTCAGCCTCACTGAAAAGTGGTGTTTGCATGCATGTGGAATAATTCTTCCTCCCAGCCCCAGCTAATTCCTGTAGGTGGGCCAGGGGTTTGTTATGATTGTGTGGATAAGTGGCCAGGCACACAGGTAAGAATTTTAAGAGCAGGCTCTGATCTTCCAAACGGATGCCTCAGGGTGCTCACCTGAGTTGTACAATGTACCATTGAAGCCACATTTTCCCACACTGTCTCCGCATGCCGCCTATCGCTTTCAGAGTAGGGTAGGTGGACCTGCCCCCCCCCCCAGCTTGCTGCCAATTGTGCCAGAAGGGCAGGAAATTCCTAACTGGCCCCCAAAAGGGTGACCAGCTTGCACCTGCTCTGAAACCGAGGGAGGGAAGGTGCCTCCTCCTGTTTGTCTTTTTCCAAAGAGGGAGGATCAGCCTGACGCAGGTCCATATATGCCACTTCCTTGGGCCAACCTTTCTTTCTGCATCAGGCCCCAGGCGTGAATATTGATGGGCTTTCCCCTCGCACCAGCTAGCAGCCAAACCCTGCCCCTTCCTCTCACTTCCGAGAAGGTGAGGATGGAGGGGCTTCCTTCCCAGCTGGGAGGGAGTCTGTGGGATCGATCCTATATTGGGGGAGACAAGTTACCCTCTTCACACCAAGCCAGCATTTAACCAATTATCATGTTGTGCACTACTGTTTCCTAGGGTAACCGACTAAAATATTAAAAGTAATTCAGCTTGCTTCTCTGTGACAGGGGTAGCCAAATGCTTTCCTCTCTTCTTCCCACTTATAACCATAAATGTGTGTTTCCCTCCCTGAGAGTATCATGAAGACTTTATGACAGGGTTCACAGATGGGTGTGTTTTCTCTCTGAGGCAGATGGCCCCTCATTCACTGCACTACCACATCTTATGCTAGGTTCTTTCTCCCATACCTTGATAGCAATTGTGAGTTGTTCTGTTCCTGGATCGCTCATTTATTAAATTGTCTGTTCAGGAACACCATGTGTATATTACCCGAATCTCCTTTCCATCCAAAACAATTGCATTCCCCAATGCCTAACTAATTACACTGAAAATTCCCTCAAGTGTGCAGATTTATTCAAAGTTCCTTCCCGGTGATACTTATATAACAAAGCATAATCTCAATTATCCAGTTCACAGATGAGGCTCGAATAATGACTGTTGGTTAACGCCGTTTGAGCTATAGATCTAAAATGTTATAATAATATAACATTATTCAAAGCTAAAATAATATATCTGCCTTTATTAAGGCTGATATGAAATACTGCCAGAATATTTGCGATTATTTGTAAATATTCTTCTATTGAAGTACAGTATTATCAATTATTTCCTCTTTAAAATTTTACTTTTAAAAATTATCCTACTCGCATTTCCCAAGGCCATTTCTAAAGACATTGCAGCCCTGTCAACAAACGTAGCTAACTACACGTAGCATAGTAAAAACTTGATTTAGTTACAATATCCCTTCCTTGTTCACTGCTGACAGGCTTCATTGTTATCTAGTTCAAAGATAAATCCTGAGTCTTAAGAACATAAGAAGCGCCCTGCTGGATCAGACTGGTGGTCCATCTAGTCCAGCATCTTGACTCATGCAGTGGCCAACCAGTTCTTCTGGAGGGCCAACAACAGGGCATAGAGGCTGAGACCTTCCCCAGATGTTGCCTCCTGGCTCTGGTATTTAGAGGTTTACTGACTCTGAATGTAAAGGCTCTATTTAGTCACCATGGCTAGTGACCACTGATAGACCTATCCTCTATGAATAATCCCCTTTTAAAGACATCTATCGTCTGTGGCTGTCACTACCTCTGCTGGCAGAAAATTCCACATTTTAATTACTTGTTGCGTAAAGAAGTGTTTTCTTTTGTCTATCCTGCATCTACTGCTCATCAGCTTCATTGGATGCCCTCAAGTTCTAGTACTTTGTGAGAGGGAGAAAAAGTTTTTTTGTCAGTTCTCTCCACCCCATGAATAATTATATAAACCTCTATTATGTTCCCCACTTAGGTAGTCATTAGTACTAACAGTAATAATTATGCTCACAATAAAATAAGTTGGGCTAGTAGCTTTTTGTGAAGTATGAACATAGAAACATTTCGATGAACATAAAGAACAACAAAACGTTACTGCCTCAATTTTTCTTTTCCGTAGGCCCAAACTAGATGAGGCACTGGAAGTTAAATATTTAGATCTTCTAGTTTTTTTTAATTCTATTATTAGGCAGATGGAAGCCCTGTTTGGATCAGGACCACAGCAAGAGGGGAACAGAGGTTAAGCCTCCCCTCAAGTAATTTTCCTTTTTTTAAAATAATTTTTATTAAATTTTTAACAAAACATACAATATATATAAAAAGAAAAATATATAAAGTACAATAATATTAAAAGAAAAAAATTATACAAGGGTATTTATACAACATATTAAATACAATCATAATCAATCTAAGTATCCAATAATACCCTTTCCTGATCTAAAATGTCACCAGGAAACCTCTACTTGCCTTATTAGGGAATAATGTATGGATAGTCCAACCATACCATCTGTACCCCTCCATAGCTCGCTTGGCAGAGAAAACCACCACAGATAGGCCTATAGGTTTTCCACCTTCCAGGTGGGGCCTGGAATCACAGCTGATCTCCAGACTACACAGATCAGTTAGCCTGTAATAAATGGCTGCTTTGGAGGGCGGACTCTAATGCCCTCCCCAAACCCTGCCCTCCCCAGTATCCACCCACAAATCTCTAGGAATTTCCCAACTTGAAGTTGGCCTCTCCCACACAAGGGTAAAGGTCCCAGGGATGAATAAAGTCCTAAGGAGCAGCTTTGTGCAAGGCAAGTGGAGCACAGACACTGGGGCCAAAATTACAGATTCTCCCCAATAACACACTGTGGGGGGGGGGGGGAACACAATCACATAGGAAACAGGAACTAGAGGTTTGAATCCCACAGGAGAGAAGCTGGGTGTAAGGCAAAACTCACCTTTTGCCCAGCAACAAGCCAATCAGTGGCAAAACAGAATAAAAAGGCAGTACTAGAATCCATACCTTATATGACATACGTACCACAGAGCATTCCTCTAATCACATAATGAACTGGGTACACAATAAAAAGCATGTTGTTTACTACCAGACAACACTGGAAAAAGCCCCAGGCACAGCTTAGGTTTTGCACTAGCAGATTCAATAATTGAGGATGGGCCACTCATGCTGTTTGGTTGCCTCAGGGTCCAATACTTTTGCTTAGCACTTTTCCAAGTGGCCATCCCTCTACTGGGGTTAATTACTGTTTCTTGCTGCTATTCACACCAGTGGCTCTTGTTTTCCATCCCCCCTCCTCACCGTGTAGTCTTCATGGTTTGACATATACCAGTATGGGTCAGAGGGATTGTGAACCTGGAGGATCTGTCCCTTCTCCTTTCAAGAGCTCAACTGAGCAGACATTGGAGAACCTCCTCACAGTGTAGTCTTCATGGTTTGACATATACCAGTACGGGTCAGAGGGATTGTGAACCTGGAGAATCTGTCCCTTCTTCTTTCCAAAGTTCAACTGAGCAGACATTGGAGAACCTCCTCACTGTGTAGTCTTCATGGTTTGACATATACCAGTATGGGTCAGAGGGATTGTGAACCTGGAGGATCTGTCCCTTTTCCTTTCCAGAGCTCAACTGAGCAGACATTGGAGAACCCTCTCAGCCCCCTCCCATGGTGATTCCCAAGCTAAAGACATCTCCATTGAAACAGGAGCAGCTGAACTGAAGCAATAGGATCTCTGACTGAACAGCATAAGGAAAATAATTCTGAAAATTAGTCAGATGAATGGGGTTACCAACGCTATTAGTGTACCAAGCCTCCTGGGCATTCGAAAGCTGCATGGAAGACAACAGAATCACAGTTAGAGTTGGTCATTATCTTTGTAGGCTCATGACAGGAACAACTGTACTAGTTAAACAACTATATGAAGCAGCTTGTAACGATACAGGTGGCAGGCTAGAATAATAGTCTGGCCAAGTATAAGACTGGTGCATGCCACTGTATGCTCAGGTATAATGATCTCATTAGACAAATTACTGCATTGTTTAAGGATGTGTGCACTGCAGTTAAACTACCTTTGAGTTTATTTTGTAAGATACAATCAGATTAATAGATCTGCCCCATAATTGCTGGGGTTTTTTTTTTACTTGTCAGCTAGCAAAGTAACAAACAGCAAAATATATTTTTAATCTTAAACTGAAGGCAATTCAGATAGAATAGCAACAGTGATGTATACAGATAATAGTGAGCTGAAAATGACACCTTTTCCAGGATTGCAAGTTTGGCATTTGAAATGTGGAGAGGGTTTCTAGCTACCATCTGTTTGAATCTGGTTTGTAGCCCTACAATTCATTCTCTCTTTCAACAATAGGCAGAACCTAGGCAAATTTAACCCTTTTAAAACAAAAAGACAATAATCTGTGAAGGGATTTTTCTTTGTATTCATTTTGTGACAGATCTTCAGAATACGATAAAACAAATTCAGGTACAGAGAAAATTTTGAAATTTGACCAATTATTTTGAGGGATGTGAAATGGGTATTAGAGCATATTCTGTTAATATTACGTACTTCAACCCATCAGCTTATGATTCTATTGCTAAAATAGTCTTATTTTAATAACAAAACAAAGACTTTTAAAAAACCCACCGATTTTGTTGAAAAATTCATTCATTTTTTAAAAAGTTGCCTCAGGGCCCCTCTGGGATTAGGGCCCCTGAAGTTTAAGCATCATTAGTTGCATAGTAAATCCACCACTGGCCCCATTGTGCAGACCAACAGCTGCGCTTCAAGTGTGAATTTTGCCCAAGGCTTCCCATGTTGGGTCCTGGTTAGATACTAACAACTGCAGCATTTCACAAGGTGGACCTTTGGCAGAGGCACATCAGACAAAGTCTGGCCTTCCAGATGTTACAGTGGATGTGCGATAAATGGAAACAGATGTCCATTTTACTGTACATCTGCATTTGATCCAATTCACTCCCTGAAGGATGCTCATCTGTGACATGATAAAACCTGGCTTTTTGTCACAGCAGCAACAACAAAACCTGCAAGTGGAAACAAATGGTTTTCTAGAGCTCTCAAAGTATCTACATTTTTAACCCTGCTCCACCTTAATGAATATTGGTACTCTCTTTTTACATGCTAACATAAAACCTGAGAGTATTATTAAAAAATCACTTGAGTTTCTAGAAATAATGTTTACTGTCTTGGCAATAACCTGCTTTTTCATGTAGTGTTTCTTTAAATTAACTGAAGTGTAGTGGTGTTGCTTATGAAGGGCCCCACCCTGCTAGGGTTGCCAGGTCCCTCTTAACTAAGGGCGGGAGGTTTTTGAGGCGGAGCCTGAGGAGGGTGGGGTTTGGGGAGGGACTTCAATGCCATAGAGTCCAATGGCCAAAGTGGCCATTTTCTCCAGGGGAACTGACCTCTGTCGGCTGGAGATCAGTTGTAATAGCAGGAGCTCTCCAGCTACTGCCTGGAGGTTGTATAAAGTAATACTATGAGGCTCTCAATGCTTATCAAAACGCTATATTATACTTGTTACAAACATGTGGTGAATTAGCTAGAGAAGGTAAACACCAATACTATAGGGCTAGGCTGTAAAGGAAATATAACAAGTATAATATAGCATTTTGATAAGCATTGAGAGCCTTATACTATTACTTTATAAACTTTATAAAATAATAGTATGAGGTTCTCAATGCTTATCAAAATGCTATATTATCTCCAGCCGAAAGAGATCAGTTCTACATTATAACAAGTATAATATAGCATTGTGATAAGCATTGAGAGCCTCATACTATTACTTTATAAACTTTATAAAGTAATAGTATTACCGTTATACTTGTATTAGTATAATATATTATACTTGTTATATTTCCTTTACAGCCTAGCCCTATAGTTAGCTAGAGAATACTATAGGGCTAGGCTGTAAAGGAAATATAACAAGTATAATGTAGCATTTTGATAAGCATTGAGAGCCTCATACTATTACTTTATAAACTTTATAAAGTAATAGTATGAGGCTCTCAATGCTTATCAAAATATTTCCTTTACAGCCTAGCCCTATAGTATTGGTGTTGACCTTCTCTAGCTAACTGCCTGGAGGTTGGCAACCCTACCACCCCACACGCTCTTTGCAAGTTATTTTAAAAGCTCCTCTACAAATCAGTGGGTAGCCGGGTTAGTCTGTCTGCAGCAGCAGAAAAGAGCAAGAGTCCAGTAGCACCTTAAAGACTAACAAAAATATTTTACCTGGGCTGAATAAAGAGCTTGCATTCATGGCTCATGACCAATGCTGATTTCTCCACACCCCTCTCTCCCCTGGACATCACAGACTCTTCTGCAGACCACACCTCATCCCATCACCCCTGCTATTCACATTGACATACTGTTAACATTGACATACTAATGCTTGTCTGAATTCACTCTCCTCTACTTAAAGACCGATGGATTCACATTCTAGCTGTAGCTGAAGAAGGGAGCTGTGGCTCCCGAAAGCTCATACCCTGCCAGAAAATATTTTTGTCAGTCTTTAAGGTGCTACTGGACTCTTGCTCTTTTCTACTACCGAAGAAGTGAGCTGTGGCTCACGAAAGCTCATACCCTGCCAGAAAATATTTTTGTTAGTCTTTAAGGTGCTGCTGGACTCTTGCTCTTTTCTACTTCTGAAGAAGTGAGCTGTGGCTCCCGAAAGCTCATACCCTGCCAGAAAATATTGCTGTCAGTCTTTAAGGTGCTACTGGACTCTTGCTCTTTTCTACTACCGAAGAAGTGAGCTGTGGCTCCCGAAAGCTCATACCCTGCCAGAAAATATTTTTGTTAGTCTTTAAGGTGCTGCTGGACTCTTGCCCTTTTCTACTTCTGAAGAAGTGAGCTGTGGCTCCCGAAAGCTCATACCCTGCCAGAAAATATTTTTGTCAGTCTTTAAGGTGCTACTGGACTCTTGCTCTTTTCTACTACCGAAGAAGTGAGCTGTGGCTCACGAAAGCTCATACCCTGCCAGAAAATATTTTTGTTAGTCTTTAAGGTGCTGCTGGACTCTTGCTCTTTTCTACTTCTGAAGAAGTGAGCTGTGGCTCCCGAAAGCTCATACCCTGCCAGAAAATATTGCTGTCAGTCTTTAAGGTGCTACTGGACTCTTGCTCTTTTCTACTACCGAAGAAGTGAGCTGTGGCTCCCGAAAGCTCATACCCTGCCAGAAAATATTTTTGTTAGTCTTTAAGGTGCTGCTGGACTCTTGCCCTTTTCTACTTCTGAAGAAGTGAGCTGTGGCTCCCGAAAGCTCATACCCTGCCAGAAAATATTTTTGTTAGTCTTTAAGGTGCTGCTGGACTCTTGCTCTTTTCTACTTCTGAAGAAGTGAGCTGTGGCTCCCGAAAGCTCATACCCTGCCAGAAAATATTGCTGTCAGTCTTTAAGGTGCTACTGGACTCTTGCTCTTTTCTACTACCGAAGAAGTGAGCTGTGGCTCCCGAAAGCTCATACCCTGCCAGAAAATATTTTTGTCAGTCTTTAAGGTGCTACTGGACTCTTGCCCTTTTCTACTACCGAAGAAGTGAGCTGTGGCTCACGAAAGCTCATACCCTGCCAGAAAATATTTTTGTTAGTCTTTAAGGTGCTGCTGGACTCTTGCTCTTTTCTACTTATGAAGAAGTGAGCTGTGGCTCCCGAAAGCTCATACCCTGCCAGAAAATATTGTTGTCAGTCTTTAAGGTGCTACTGGACTCTTGGCCTTTTCTACTTCTACAAATCAGGTTTAGGATTAGCTGGGGTTTTTTTTTTAGGAATGAGAACATTTTGGCATGAAATGGGGCTCGAGGGGGAGGAGAACAGACCTGCCCCCGCCCCGCACACGCTGCCTCCCTTCTTGGTGCGGGCGTTCCCTGCCGCTTCCGCTCCCTGCAGAGCCTCCCTGCCAGCGGGAGGGAGAGAGCAGGGGCTGCGCTCCACGCCCAGCCAGGAAGCGGAGAAGCAAGCGGGGTTGGGGGGGGGGGACGGGAGCTCGCGGGATTGCAGAGCTAGGAGCCCCCCCGAACTCTCCCTAAGCCCGCCTCGGCGTCCCCCCTGCCCGATGGCCTCTCCTGGGGAACCCCCGCCGGAAGGTAAAGCCCGCCTGCTTGGCGCAGGGCGCACGTGGCGGGAGCGCGGAAGGCTCTTTGCGCCTGGGGGGAGGCGGGCTCCGGCGCGCGGGGCTGGGCAGGGCTGTGGGTGGAGGCGGGGACCTGGCCTTGGCCGCAGGGGCTGGCGGGCTCGCTGGGTGGACGCTGATCCTCCCATCTCCCCACCCCCGGCTTGCGGCCACTCTCTTTTTTAAAAAATATTTTTTTTATTTTTCTTCATTGAATATATTTATTTACAGTGGGTAGCCGTGTTAGTCTGTTTGCAGTAGTCAAAAGGCAAGAGTCCAGTAGCACCTTCAAGACTAACAAAAATATTTTCTGGTAGGGTGTGAGCTTTCCTGAGCCACAGCTCACTTCTTCAGATACAGCTAGAATGTGAATCCATTGGTCTTTAAGTAGAGGAACAGTATGTAAATGTGAATAGCAGGCTTGATTGGATTGGATGGCCAGTTCTCTTACAAAGGAATTTTAAAGGGAGATTGGAAAGAGAAACTGCTGAATTACAGTTGATATTCAAACTAAAGTCAATGCATTTACCTGGGCTGAATAAAGACCTTGCATTCATGGCCCATTACCAATGCTGATTTCTCCACACCCATCTCTCCCCTGGACATCACAGACTCTTTTGCATATCACATCTAATCCAATCAAGCCTGCTATTCACATTTACATACTGTTCCTCTACTTAAAGACCAATGGATTCACATTCTAGCTGTATCTGAAGAAGTGAGCTGTGGCTCACGAAAGCTCATACCCTACCAGAAAATATTTTTGTTAGTCTTTAAGGTGCTACTGGACTCTTGCCCTTTTTGACTATATTTATTATTATATATACACACACACACACACACACATTAACAATAATTAATATTATATATATAATATTAATATATTGTTAATGTATTATTATTAATATATATATATATATATATATATATATATATATATATATATATATATATATATATATATATATATATATATATATATATATATATAACAATATAATAATAATAATAAAAAGAGAAACAAATAGTATTTCTAGTTTAACAATCAAATGACTTCCCCCTCTCCCTCTCCCGTCAAAAAATTAAATTGTATAATCTTTTGCTAACGGAACTAATCTCAACATTATTTTAATTAACCTGTTCTTGTCGTAGCCAACGTTATTAAACCGAATATAAAAATTAACACGAAGGGTGAATAAGGGATTAGATCAATGAATATCCTTTCAGTGGTCCCATTAAAAAATGATTTTCGCAGTACGTTCTCCAAGCCTCCCGTTCCTCCCCCAAAAATTGTTCATTATCATTCTGATTTATCAAAGCTGTAAGCTTCGCCATCTCGGTCAGTTCCAGCATCTTTTTTATCCAGTCTTTTTTGTCTGGTATCTCAACTGTCTTCCATTTAGCTGCAAATATCAATCGAGCAGCCGTGGTGGCATAAATCAAAAAAGTTCTGTGAGTAAGAGTGGTATCCGGTATCATACTCAATAGCATCATTTCAGGTGTTTTAGGGATATTTTGTTGTAAAATCAACCATATTTCATTATATATCATCTCCCAAAATTTCTTAGCTTTTTCACAAGTCCACCACATATGATGAAAAGATCCTATTTCTCTATTACATTTCCAGCAGTTTGGTGACATTGAAGCGTACGATTTTGCTAATTTCTTCTGTGTTAAATACCATTTATACATCGAGGCAAGAGGCGGAGGCAGCCGTCGCCCCGAGTCCTCCAATTGGCAGCCCCGCGAAGGAGGTTGCCAGCTCCCTCTTCGCCACCGGCGGAAGGTTTTGGGGGCGGAGCCTGTGGAGGGCGGGGTTTGGGGAGGGACTTCGATGCCATAGAGTCCAATGGCCCCAGTGGCCATTTTCTCCAGGAGAACTGATCTCTTTCGGCTGGAGAGCAGTTGTGATCGCGGGAGATCTCCAGCCACCACCTGGAGGTTTCTTTACCAAAACGAACAACCCATGCTGGAAATAACAATGTTACCAAACAAAAACAGCGCGAGCCAGGGCTCAATAATACTCTACCACTTACACTGTCAAAAAATAACACAGCAATTATTGCTCATTTTTCAGTATGCTATATTCAATAAACCACAATTTTCACTATATTTATAACAACTATGTGTGTGTAAAGTGCCATCAAGTCGCAGCCGACTTATGGTGACCCCTTTTGGGGGGTTTTCATGGCAAGAGACTAACCGAGGTGGTTTGCCAGTGCCTTCCTCTGCACAGCAACCCTGGTTTTCCTTGGTGGTCTCCCATCCAAATACTAACCAGGGCCGACCCTGCTTAGCTTCTGCAATCTGATGAGATTAGGCTAGCCTGGGCCATCCAGGTCAGGGCAGCTATACACTATACATAAATGACAATTCTAAAGTATCTAAGAAACCCAGTACTTAAGTGTACACACCCATAGAAACCTTATATACTAACAGGAAAAATACTATAAATTGTCCAGGAAAAATACACGATGTCCATAACCCGTGTAATCAAAAGTTGCATCCAGCAGTATTCTGTGGCCGCTAGTCCAGAGAGTGTTCAAAATAAGCAACACATCAGAGCTGAGAATGCTCACGGATTTCAAACGCTCGTAAGAGTGAAAGGGCGTGGAGTCACCCATATCCTTCAAACAAAGACACACAGGGTGTACAGGAGCCCTTCGTGAATTTCAAATGTTCAACCTGGAGGTTGGCAACCCTACCCACTAACCATTAACAATTTGAGACATGCCAATCATACTACATTACTGGAAGAAAATGGCGAAGGCTTGAAGCGACTACTGCTGAAAGTTAAAAGAGAAAGTGCCAAAGCAGGACTACAGCTGAACATCAAGAGAACAAAAGTAATGTCTACTGGGGCATTACACAACTTTAAGGTTGACAATGAGGAAACTGAAATCGGTGAAGACTTTCTATTCCTTGGCTCCATCATCAATCAAAAGGGAGACTGCGGCCAAGAAATCAGAAGGAGATTGAGACTGGGAAGGGCAGCCATGAAGGAGCTGGAAAAAATTCTGAAGTGTGAGGCTGTGTCATTGGCCACCAAGATCAAGTTAAGTCATGCCGTCATATTCCCTATTACTATGTATGGGTGTGAAAGGTGGACAATGAAGAAAGTGGACAGGAATAAAGTAGATTCCTTTGAAATGTGGTGTTGGAGGAGAGTGTTATAGATACCGTGGACTGCCAAAAACAACAAATCTGTGGGTTATAGATAAAATAAAGTTTGAACTGACCCTAGAAGCTAAAATGACTAAACTGAGGCTATCGTGTTTTGGTCACATTATGAGAAGACAAGTCACTGGGAAAGACAGTCATGCTAGGAAAAGAGGAAGACCCAACAAGAGATGGATTGAGTCAATAAAGGAAGCCACAGCCCTCAATTTGCAAGATCTGAGCAAAGCTGTCAAAGATAGGACATTTTGGAGGACTTTGATTCATAGGGTCATCATGAGTCGGAAGCGACTTGACAACACCTAACACACACACACACACACACACACACACGGTCCTGCTTATGCATCAGAGTGTGGAGAGGTGATAGATAAGCCTTTCAAGCCAATGAGGGCCAGTTTGATAAGCTGGCACTAAAGACTCTTGCAAGAAAACATACGATTTTGTGCAAGCTTGAGCCTCCCACCACATAATTCGAGTATGGAAAGGTGGATTAAAAAAAAACACCTTTTTGTTTCACCTCACCCTTGAGGATCTTAAAGTGCTTGATGAATCATTCACTCAGTCGCTGAATAAGCCCTGCAGCATCCCTCTGAAGTACACCAAAATTGCTGTAAAAAGTTGCCTGATCCAAACATTGTGAATTCCTCCCTGTGTCCTACAAGAACAAATTTCTACTTGTCTCCAGAGTGAGTTGGCTACAAAACCTTTAAAATTACGTGCAAAGAATGTAGTTGTGCAGGCCACATGATTTGGGCATGGGTGACCAGTATGTGAGACCCCATGTTTAGACATGTGATAGCAATGTTACCTCCCTTTGTACTCTAGTAACTATATTACTTTAAAAGAATTCGTTATTTAAGTTTGTTATAGTAACCAGGATAGAAATGTTTTTTCTCCTTTAGTTGCCCAGCAAAGACAGATTAATGGCAGAACTTTTTTTAATAGAAAATTTACGTTGATGTTCTCTAGTCAGAGGGAGTATTTTAACAGTGGAAATGATTAAAGTTAGGAACTCTATGCAAATATGTAAAAAATATGTCTCATCTGACACATGCTAATGCCAAAAACCAAATCTTGGGAAAAAGTAGAAGTTGGATCTACATGGATTGTCATGGATCCTTTGGTTTGTTTGTTTTTTATATGTAACTTACAGATCCACCATCAAGTGACAGATCACCTTTATGTCCACAGACTAGATTCTAAAATTCATGGATCCAGTGTTCTATTGTACCACATACAAAAATATGGATCTGAGGCATGGATCCATGCAGTCCTCCAAAACCCACTGCCACTTCAAAGAACACATCCATATCCACAGAGTACACTATGAACATTACTGATCCAGTGCTTCATGACACAAAAACATTTATCTAAGGCAGAGATCCTCATGGATTCCCATGATGTATATAAGGAGTAAAAATTACTTTCCCATGGCAACAACAAAGTGTTAAAAACATGTATCCTCATCATTTTTACACGGTTGTTTTGCTCACTGGGACAAGCTTGTGTCGTTTCTCCTTTGATTTTGAAACTACTGATACAGTCCAGTAGCGAAGAGAATTTTTTTTAATGACAGATTTCCCCATATTTTAATAAATGAAAATACTTTCCTTGCCCAGTCCCCAGGAGTGGCCATTCCGCCACCCCAACACCAGGGTGTTTTTTCTGTTTCTTTCAAACTGAAATTGGATATTGTTATAGCGATATAACATTATAACAATCTGCAAATCAGGCTGCCTGAATAGCCAGCATTCATTTTTTTTTAAAGGAAGTCTCTAGCCCCTTTCATTGCAGAGATATGTCATTCCTCTTATATCTCTGCAACAGAAAGGGCTACAGAGTTACTTAAAAATAAAAGCTGGGAATTCAGCGAATCTGATACACAGATTGTTATAACGTTATATCAATATTCAGTTGCCTATTTAAAGGGCCCCCTTCCGGTAGTGGTGGGAGGAAGTGGCCTCTGCATGGACAGGGAAAATAGCTACCATGTGGGTGGGAAAATCCAAGCTTCCCACCCACACAGCAGTCATCCAGGATTCACTGTGATCTTTTCCCAAACTTTGCAGCAGGTTTGGGAAATATTAGATAAAAGCTGGGGAAACTCTGGGAACGCAACACAGTGGTGCAGGGAAGCAAGTAGAAACGCCGCTTCCCTGCAGCATTGATCGGGGTGGGGGGCAAACAGCCTGTGCAGAAACAGCTGTGAAGTCGTGATTCTGTGTTTTTGTGCCATGGTGGTGCCACAAAGCACTGGCTTCATATTTTTTTCTGGTATTGTTCTGATATGTGTATTTACAGTGGGCTTTTGCCGAGTCTCGGTCCAAATTGTAAGCGTCTCTGCAGATTCATGGTGTTAATGCGTTTTTTACACCATGGCAGCATCCGACTTAAAGTCTTCATTTGTCTTGAGCAGATCTTGCAGCAAAAGAACCAGTGGAGGATACAGACCCCAGCACCTTATCTTTGGAAGAGGTAGGTAATTTGCAAAGTATCAAGTATTTTAGATGTTGATTACCATTTTGTACCTTCAGAATAATTTAATAAATTGCTGGATGTCATTGGTTCAAATTAGATGCGTGACCATCTGGCAATTTTCTTGATAGTGTCCACTGAAATCACTATATCGACTATAAAGGAAGCAATGGCCTTTGCAAGACCTGAGCCAGGCTGTTAATGACAGGACATTTGGAGGTCATTAATTCATAGGGTCACCATAAGTTGGAAGTGACTTGATAGCACATAACACACACATTCACTGGCTGCCCATTCCTGACCTTGCGGTGTCTGGGGACGGCGTAGACGTGGCACTGCCGTGGCACCTCCAAACCTGTTTCCCAGTTGCCAAAAGGCTTTAAAAAGCCTTTCGGAGACTTTTAAAGTTTTAAATAGGGCAAAATGCCCCATTGAGAACAGCGACGCTGTGCCTGCAAAAAAGCAGGCGCAGCAATGCTGTTTGTCCCGCTGGCGTGCCACGCCAAAAGGGGACAGGAAGCTGCCTATCAGCAGCTCTGCCCCTTGGCACGCCCCAGGAACACAGCCCAGCATGCCAGTATGAGGATTTGCACCGGTAGGATGCTGGTCCAGCTGGCATCCCTGGGCGGCGCTGCCATGGCAGCGCCAGGAGACCAGCGTCCAGGCTTCCCCGCCAGCGTTGGGCCCATCCGGTCCAGTGCAAGTAATACCGATGCCGGTGCAGGGGCCTTGAATGCCGGCACAGCCCCTTCCTGGCCTCCAAAGGACTTTTGTCCTAGAGGCTCAGGAATGGGCTGTAAATGATGAATTTAGATGATGTTATGACAGTTGGTTCACTTTCACTTGAGATGATTGGCCATACAAACAATGGTATGCTTCAGATGTTACAACAAACCCAGAAACAAACTTTGGGCGGGGGGAGGTTGTTAGGCTTGCGTGAGACTCCCCCCCCCATCTTGTTCCCTTCCTAGTAATTAAAGGCTTTTATGACAAAACATTGTTTGTCATTACATTTGAACTCCACATTCTAGTTTGCTCTCTTCCCAGCAAGCCAGGATTCCAAACTGTGGTTTAAGTTCTGATTTGGAATCCTGATTTCTAGGAAGGACAGCAAACCACAGTGTGTGGTTTGGCTGTAATGGCAAACTGTGATTTGCTGCAAATATAGAAGTATTTCATTCCGTGTCGTGCTTGAGAGGAGAATGGGTAGTGAAGGGTTGGAGTGTGAGTTTGAAGATGCTTAAAGCTCATTCCCATAACAAAAGACCATGATGTTGTTGTTGTTACGTGTGAGGCATGCTAATATCTTCATCAAGTTGCTTTTTGGAGGAAGGGAGGGGTTTGCATATGTAGTTCAGAAACTTAGGTTTCATTACTGCACTTCAAGTGCTTAATCTCTTGCAGAAAGATATAACATTCCATTAGATTCCCATCAAATCCCTGTGTTGTGCTATATTCAATGATGTAATGCCCCATTACCGATAGAATATTTCAATTTGAAGAACCAATTGAATCAACATCAGAGATAAGAGAAGGGAATACACCAATAAGCAATGGGAAAACCTTCTACAGGCCATAAACTCCAACAATTCGAGAGCCTTTTGGTCCATAGCTTCTGGGGCACTTAATACCAGAGGCCTGAATATGTCGAACATCTCATCTAGCAATTGGTACCAGTACTTTGCAGAAGTATCCATGAGGATGGACCGGGTGGGAATGAGCTGCTACCCCCCTTCCAGCTGAGACACCAGAGTAGCCGCCTGTTTCCCCGGAAGAAATAATTGAGTTAATCCAACAATGATGTATTTGTTAAATAAATCACTGAATACAACATGAGTATTTCATTGCTGTATATGATGTTAGACCTCCATTTCCC
Organism: Euleptes europaea; assembly: GCF_029931775.1. Taxonomy (NCBI): domain Eukaryota; kingdom Metazoa; phylum Chordata; class Lepidosauria; order Squamata; family Sphaerodactylidae; genus Euleptes; species Euleptes europaea. Next base: position 26,810,626 of record NC_079318.1, read on the forward strand.
CCTACTTGTCTGCAAAACAGGAGGATTGTTGAATCCCAATGGACTTGCACTGCTCTGTTATTTCTTGATAGTGTCCACTGAAATCACTATATGGACTATAAAGGAAGCAATGGCCTTTGCAAGACCTGAGCCAGGCTGTTAATGACAGGACATTTGGAGGTCATTAATTCATAGGGTCACCATAAGTTGGAAGCCAATGGCCATAGCAATAAATGGTAAATGAATCCCAATGGATGGCTAGTGAGGGCTGTGATTTGGCTTGGTGGACTGCAAGTTATGCAGACCTAAAATAGAGGGATGAACTAAAGACTTTACAGGGCTGAAAATCAGCAGGTTGTCAAAAGTGTCTGGGAAAATGATATTGTATAAACCAGTGTCTCTCTGTTTTTTGGACAGGCAGAAAAATATCCTGTTCAAGATACAGGGTCACCGAAAGGTAAGTGCAGAAAATGGCAATGGCTATTATATTTGTCCCTTTGTATACTTGAAATATGTAATACAAATATGAATATCATTTTAATGATGGTATACATTGTATTTCTCTGTATGGCTGAGTACAACCACCCTTCTTGTCTGACACACAGCCTGAACTGACATGATCATCTAGCTAAATTTTAGACAACGTCTTTTTCCAAGAACACGAAATGTAACAGAATTTTTGTCTTTTAGATGAGGAATACCAAACAGAAAAAGTGACATTGGAAATAGCTTCCATTAACATTAGGAGCCTAACATCGGACTCAGGCCTGATACAACAGGTAAAGAAAACACTGTTAAGCTATCATTTTAGAATAACTTTGATTAGGGTTACCAGGTTGCTTGGATTGGTGGGCAATTTTCCGCCATTCCATCAACAGGCTCAGGAGAGGGTATGCATGCCTCGATTATGGCACTTCTAGTTTTACACCCGGAAGTGCCGAATCATGGTGGGCCACTTTACTACTGAGCCCCCAAAAACGCTAGCGATGTGGTGCTTCCGGGTATAAATTGGAAGTGACATAATCGCATTGGTACGGCTGGCTGCACGCAGAATCCCCTCCCCGGCTCTCCCTAAAAACCTCTCGCTGGAGGAGAAGGGGGACCTTGCAACCCTAGCTTTGATACATAAAACTTAATACTTAATACTTAAAACTTGATACATAAAACTCATGTTCATTTTTAATTGGTCATGTCTGCTTCATGTACGCTTTTTATTGTCCTAATTTGAGAACTACCACTAAGGTTGCCAAGTGGACAGAAAAAAAATGTTCTTTTAACAGAATTTCAATGAGTGGAAATGAGCAACTGAAATTTGTCATGGCAGGAAGTTAAGTAACATTACCTGAGGATTACTTGCAGATCAAATTGATATTAATGGGACCGCTAGAGGGACCAGTTTGAAAGCTGGTAACCTAATGCGGGTAGATCATGATGGGTAGCCGTGTTAGTCTGTCTGTAGCAGTAGAAAAGAGCAAGAGTCCAGTGGTACCTTAAAGACTAACAACATTTCTGGCAGAGTATGAGCTTTTGTGAGTCACAGTTCACTTCTTCAGATACGTGGGTAGGTGTTGGATGTAATTATCATGTAATTATCATGTAGGCAAGGCTGGTTAATGGATATAAAAAGGAGAAAATGTTGCTGTAAAAACTGTCATGGGCCAGAAAGATGTTCCAACCCTGGCTGCTGTCCTTGCATCTTCAGTCAGGGGAGGGAGATGCTAATGAGGAACTGGGTTCGTATTCTAACAGTGCAATTCTAAGAACCCTTTCCTTGGAGTAAGCCACATTGAATAGACTTGAGTAAGATTCTGAGCAGCCCTGCTTGGGATTACTCTCTCAGGCTCACAGTTGCCAGATCAGGAGGTGAGACTTTTAAGGAAGGCAATCTCTTGGTCAATCATTGTATTATCAAACATCAGATTCCCCCCCCCCCCCACATAGTGAAATATATATTTCCCCATCCAAATGCTTCACTGTATTCACTGTTACAGAACCCATATTTTGCCTGTAGGGTATACTGGTTTTTCTTGTCTTGCATCATATTATGCAAGACAAATCTGTAGTTTTGTCTGATCTTGCCGTTTATTAGCAGACAATAAAACAATCTTGTTAAATGGCTGGGTACATTGTTTTTACAATATGCACATCAGATGGTGCGCAACATGATGGGCGTAATCTTATCTGTGAAACCGATGTTTGAGAAGTATTTATATGTTATGTATGGAAAATCTTTATTGACCTATGTTGTTTAAAGCTTGGGTGGCCCACATGCTGCACAGGTGCCACAAGGGTCATGCACAGTGGGCATTTGTGGCATGCCCTGACAGGAAGGCTGGTGAGCCTGGCTATGGGGCACAGTCAGGATAACACTCTTGCCAGTCTCTTGCCTGTCCCCAGCACTGCATGGCTGCCTGCTTCTTGGCTCCTGTTTCCTAGAAGCAAAATTACCTCAAGACATACTGGTGTGCAAGTGCTTGCTGCACATATGCACTAGTCCAGGGGTCAGCAAAATCATTAGTCAAAAGAGCCAAATATCAACAGTACAACGATTGAGATTTCTTTTGAGAGCCAAATTTCTTAAACTTAAACTATATAGGTAGCTACATTTATTAACTTAATAAACTTTAATTAAAGTTTTAAGTCTTAATTAAACTATAGGTATACTGAATAAAACTTGATATCATACTTAATAGTGATCTTATTTATTGATAAAAATTAAATTGTAAGTCCCTGCCATTTCCCCCTCCCCGCCTGGAGTCCTCGTCTGGAGGCCTGGTCTACCGCCATAAAAGCCTATTGGTAGACCTGGCCTCCGGCTGAGTCCCGTTGGGAGGCCAGGTCTACCCATTGGCTTTCTTGGCAGTAGACCTGGCCTCTGGAGGCCCATAGAAGCCAATTGGTAGACCTGGCCTCTGAAGGGGGACTTGAGTTCATGGCTCCTGCGGGAGACGTGCCCAACATAATATAAACTGAAATCAAGGTGTATGAGGTTCTTATTTCTTCCTCTAGAATTCTTGTCTGCTTGGAATGCAGATTAGACACTATGCACCTTGGTCCTAATAAAGGTATTAATTTAGGTTATTTTCTTTTAACAAGATTTTAATGCAAGATTACTTTTGTTTGCAGCCAGAAGAGGACGATGATAGCCAAGGTAGTACCAGTGGATCACTCACAGGTAATTAGTGATACTGTGATCATTACAAATAACTGGTTCAAAAGTCACATTTTCCCTGGCCCGTAGGGTTGCCAGGTCCCCCTTGGCTACCAGCGGGGGATGGGGAGTAGGGTTGCGAGCTCCAGGTTGGGAAACTCCTGGAGATTTGAGGATGGAGCCTGAAGAGGAAGGGACCTCAGTGGGGTACAATGCCTTAGAGTCCACCCTCCAAAGCATCAATTTTCTCCAAGGGAAGTGTTCTCTGTAGCCTGGGAATGAGCTGTAATTCCAGGAGATCCCCAGACCCCACCTGAAGGCTGGCATCCCTGCCTGGCCACACCACCCATTTTCTCATGAGCCGAGTACCCCATCCGGTTGTATTGATAATCTGGCTTCTGTAAAAGTGAATATGGTGAAGCATTTGAATGGGGAAATATATATTTCCCTATTGGGAGGGGGGCAGAATTCCAATTTTTGCAGTTTCAGAAGTGCAAGTGGTTCTTCACAGTTGGTGACATTCATCGTCACGTAGGCAACCAATGGGTGTCTGCAGTGGGCACACAGGCAGAACTTGCTGGATTGTTGGAGGGGCGTTCTGATGGAAATTTTCATTTTCCCTGCCTTCTAATGGAAGCAGAGAAAACTACAATTCCCATAAACCTGAGCAGGAAGACACACTTGGGAAGAATGGGAAGAGTAATTTGCAGCAATGATCAGCCCTACCTAGAGCCTAATCCTCTGCTTAAAGAGTGAGCGCCAAAGCAGCTCCTTTGCAAAGGTAAAATTTGTGGTTTGGGAGGTAAAAGAACTGATGTGTAAGGGGGAAAGGGTGTGGGGGAAAACAAGCCCTTCTTTTTATGTTTGCACACACATATTTTGTGACAGCACCATCAAACATTCATATGTGCCCATGAAACTTTTTTGAGTGGCTAACAGAGATGCTTGTATTTTTCAAGTAAAGCACAGGCCTTTGCTTGTTGTTACAAGAAATACATAGCCTTTTACTATAGATCACATCCTTTTTTATTCTTCAACTGATGTTTAGAACTGCTGGTGTATTATGTTGAGCTGCAAAGAGTTTTGCGTGTTTATATTTCCACATTGTTCAGTTCCTGAGGTGGATTCTATGAGCCACCATGGTTTAGTGGTTAAGAGTGTTGGACTAGGATCTGGGAGATCCAGGTTGGAATCCCTATACTGCCATGGAAGCTCCCTGGGTGACCTTGGGCCAGTCATACTCTCTTAGCCTAACCCAACTCATAGGGTTGTTGTGAGTATAAAATAGAGAACAGTCCCCATTGGGGAGAGGTTAGATATAAACGAAGGGCATAAATGAACGAATAGATACATGCAGAAAATTAACATGGACTTGCTTGTCCATATTACTTGTTTTGGGATGAATCCATGAACAGGAATTCATGATCCTGTTCCTGGCATTTTCCTTGTAGAATTACAGGAATAACTAATTCGGACATAATTTTGTCACCAACATTTGGTTACAAGGGCTGCTTCAAAAAGGCATTCTGTGATCCCTGAAGAGTAGAGTGGGATCAGGCTTTGCTTATTTCTGTGGGATGTATCTCAGCAGTGGAGCACAGGCTCTGCATGCATAATGTCCCTTGTTCAATACCTGGCATCTTCAGTTAGAAAGGTCTCAGGAGAACTGGGAAAGAGCCTTACTTGACATCTTGGCAAGCCACCACCAGCCAGAATAGAAAATACTAGGCTAGAAGGGCTAATGACCTGACTCAGCAGAAGGCAGCTTTATAAGTTTCCTATTGTCTTTATGTAGAGCATGAGAAAAATGTCTCTATTAGAAAAAGTCAGTGCATTTCCCATTAAAACTTTATTATGGTCCACAACCAGCACAAAAACAGGTACAGGGAATAAACAAAAGGAATAAGATCAGTATACAACCAAACTCATGTAGCAACTGCCAACAAACATGGTATATACCAAATGCAAACTACTGGATAAACATAACTTATAAACAAATTTACAATTTGAAATTCTCCTTGTCAGATACTAAAAATTTAAATCCTACCCAGAAACTTTAAAACTCTACCACTCTTTATGTCAAAAGGCTCTTTTTACTTTTTCTAAAATTACAAACTTGGGTTCAAAATGGAGCAACCAGCCGAGTTGTTTCATGATTCTTGTCTGAGAGAAAAGATTCAAGTTTAATTTTATTAGATCTCCCAGTGAACCTTTCCAGCAATGGCCCAATAGTTTAGCTACGGATGTTATTATATAGAGCACAATCAAACAACATGTGCTCAATCGATCCAGTCTCTCTAAGTGGGCATGCACATAATCTCTGTTCGTATGGTATTTTCTTCTATTTTCCCTCCAATACTGCAGAGGGTAAGATGTTACTTCTGGCTAACGTGAACGCCTTTCTGGCCCTATTAGGTTCCAGAAAATGTAAATAGGTTGCCGGAGCTGCTATATATCGTAACATTTTCAGGCGAGATAAAGCTAACCCTTTAGCACTGCGAACGTTCGGCTTTACGTGACAGGAAACAAAGCAGTAACTCCTTAATACAACTGTAATTCTAGCGCTGAAGAAATCATACACAGAAAATGGCACCTGCTCCTTATGTATGTCTCGCCAACCAACCATCAGTGATTTGCTGAATGATGAGGACTTGTTGTATATGATGAGGATAAAGTTGGACCCGTCCCACCCCACGGTGAAAAACTGGAGAAACTTTGCAAACAAATGGGGGATGACCTATGACGAATTGTGCTTCCTGGAACAAAAGCAACAGAGCCCCACCTTGGAGTTTTTGCTACGGAACAGTGACAGGACTGTGGAGCAGCTGATCAATCTGTGTAAATTGTACCAAAGAGCTGATGTTGAAAAAATGCTTCTGAAGTGGGTGGAGAAAGAATGGCCAAAGAGAGGCCATGGAGCCTATCAGAATAACTTCTAAACAAGGGAAAGAAATGCCTGATCCATATTATTTCTATGGTGGAAAAGTGATTGAGTGGCAGGGGGTCGTTTACGGGTGTATATTTCCTTTGTGGGGGAAAGGAGACACAAGTTCATTTTTACAGCATACGTTGTTTAAGATATCTCTGGGTACTTAGCCTTCATAATTAAAACTACGTTTTTTAAATGTGAACCAACCTTCAATCTATTGTTCGGTGCTCATGTTTTTTCCAACGCAGCTAGAGAAAAAAAATGAAAATTACAGAATGCTGTTTGGGCTTTTATTTAAACCTTAGTCTGTTGTATAAATCTTAATTCTGTTAATGCCTGTACTGCTTGTACTCAGAGGTGAATTAAAGTGAGGAGGGGGGACTAGTGTTAGGACTTCTCGTTGAAGAACTGTCCATACCTTTATTTGCTATCTGTTTGGTTCAAGTCAGACCTATTAAAGTAAGGCCTGTTCTGTTTCTTCCCAGGCTGCTGCTGTTTGTTATAAAGTAAAGAAAGCAGACCAGAACAGCACTTTGGGTATTCCTGTATGGTTTCCTTCTGTCTGTTCATCCGTTTGTATCTACACATATTTGTGTGAAATGAGTCATGTACTTCTGAATTATTGATATAGGTGTACCTCAAGCTCTTTACTTTTCTTTAGTACCAGTGTAGCTTCAGTTTCATTACCTTAGTCCTGGGTTGTCAGTTTCACTCTCCTTTTGAAGCTTCTGATCAGTAAATACCTTCCCTTGAAGGGTGACTTTTCTTTTGCTATTGTCTAGCTATTGGATATCATGCAGATCTTTCATGTTCTGACATGCATAATAAAAATAAACTCTGGTCTGTTTTAGGAATGTTTGGATTCATTTAATACTTGAATATTCTACTTGGGAGAAATTAATTCAAAGAAAATATCATAAACCATAAAGACTTTAAATTAATTTTTGCTGCATAAAGCAGTGCTTTGCCGGTACAAAACCCTGTATTGTGAACCGAAAAACATATTTAGCTCTCAGAGAATTTTTCAAGTCTCATTTTCTTCTTTGTTTCAGAGTATCCAAGTTTGCCAGCATCTCTCCCATTTAGACCTTTTGGTCGCTTTGAATTAAAATGGTTGGATCTAGTGTGCGTAATTAAAATCAAATATATTTTTAAAATTAAAAGTATTTTAAGAGTGATTACCTTAATTGAAATTGCTCTTTCCCTGTGGCAATTAGAAGATACGTTGGAACATGTTTTCTGAGACATTTTGAGAGCTTGTGTTAGAGCAAGCTGTTGCAAAGCACTTAACAGTGTTATGGTCATAGTCATGAGAACCTTCTTAATAATCTTCAGTGGTACTACTGAAATCTGATTGTGAAGTTAACTTTTAGATGGAGTCACAGTATAGAATATGCATTGGTTTATGTAGCATGACACAGTAATCTCCCTATAGTGCAGAATGGTGGGCCGAGTGCCAATTAAACGCTAAAAACCAGCTGCTGTTTGATTTACATTATGAAATAACACAAATTCAAATGGCGACACACATGTTGGGATATATTTTTACATGTGTCATGAATCACAGTACTTAGGATATACTGATACATGACTCTGATCCCATGAATCAGAGCAGAGAGCTAACCGACTATAAATTCAAGGACAGTATTTTCCAGAATTTTCAAGGAATTTTCAAATTTCCAGAATTTTCCAGAGCCCCGTGGCGCAGAGTGGTAAGCTGCAGTACTGCAGTCCAAGCTCTGCTCACGACCTGAGTTCGATCCCAACGGAAGTTGGTTTCAGGTAGCCGGCTCAAGGTTGACTCTGCCTTCCATCCTTCCGAGGTCGGTCAAATGAGTACCCAGCTTGCTGGGGGTAAAGGGGAGATGACTGGGGAAGGCACTGGCAAACCACCCCGTAAACAAAGTCTGCCTAGTAAACGTCGGGATGTGACGTCACCCCATGGGTCAGGAATGACATGGTGCTTTCACAGGGGACCTTTACCTTTTATTTTCCAGAATAAAGGCCTCAAGCCTGTTTAACCTCACTCCCTCAAAAACAAAGCAAAAACCCCCACACCTTTCCCGGGTTCCAGTGCTGTCTATGAATGAGTCCCTTTAAATTCAATAGGAGTTATTGAAGTAATCATGCTTAGGACTGAAGCATACTTTTCAGATATGCTGAGCTGATGAAAACGTAACTGAAAACCAGGTTGTTTTTAGCTTGACTACTAGATTATTTCTCTTTATGCCAATTGGTGTAATCTCTAATTTGAAAGACAGGACAACCATTCTAAGTATGCTTACTTTGGAGTAAACCTCCTTGAACTCAGCGAGACTTGCCTCAGCATAAATAAATTATTCAGAGTTGGGCCTGTTTCAGTCTACCGGGAGGGAAGAGAAGGAGCAGAAGGAAGATCTTGACAACTATTTGATGTCTTTGCCGAGGATTGACTTCCCCCTTCCTGTTTCAGGTAATGTATAAAGCTTGGGCATGGCTTCAGATGAGCCAGCTAATGAGACCAGAACCAGCCCCAAGACATTGTTGTGGTTTGTTTATTGTATACTGGTTTATTTATATATTGTATTTTCTGCTGTAAGCCTCTTTGGTCCGGAGGTGGGGGGAGCAGGGTATAAAAGCAATGGGAGACTCAGCAGAAGAATGGTGAACAGCAATAAACTTCAATTGATGGGACTGTAGCTACGCTATAAAGCAATTGAGCAAAAAACCCACAATAAAACAGCATTGACAACAATATTAATAGGAAATTCAAACAGTATAAAATTACTGATAGAGGATTTAGTTGTGTTCACTGGGGCTTAAATAATGGTGAGGCATTCCTCTTCTGTCATTAAACTGGTTAATATATCTACAGAATTGTTATCTATAGAGTTAGCATGGGTGTAGTGTTTAAGAGTGGTGGACTTTAATCTGGAGAACCGGGTTTGATTCCCCACTCTTACACATGAAGCCTGCTGGGTGACCTTGGGCCAGTCACAGTTATCTCAGAACTCTCTCAGCCCTACCTACCTCACAAGGTGTCTGTTGTGGGAACAGGAATGGAAGGCAATTGTAAGCCAGTTTGATTCCTCCTTAAAAAGATAGAGAAAACCGGGGTATAAAAACCACCTCTTCTACCAATCACAGATGTTATAAATGGTCACTGTGCTTACCTTCAGGGGGTATCTGTGCTGGTCTGCAGTAGATCAGTTAGTTTCAATTCCAGTAACCCCTTAGAGACCATCAAGAGTTTCAAGGTATAAGCTTTTGAGAGTCCCTGAAAATCTTGTTGGTCTCTAAGGTGCTACTGGACTTGAATCTAACTGTGCTTATCTTGTATACATTTGAATTTTGCACAGAAATGTCACAGACAATATCTTTTACATTTCATGGCTTCTCTCTCTCTCTCTCTCTCTCTCTCTCTCTCTCTCTCTCTGTCTCTGTGTGTGTGTTTACAGCTGGAGACTGAGGTTTCACTTCATGCATCTGATGGAGTGGGCTCACCCACGAAAAATTATGTTAGATGTTAGGGTTCCATAGACAATTTTTATTTCTTATTCACAGTGAATGCCTAGGATAGGGCTGGAAGGTGAAATGGACTTACCCCACCTATTGATGCAATGTAGTATTACTATAATGTAATCCTCCAAGGCCCTGACCTGGGTGGCCCAGGCTAGCCCGGTCAGATCTCAGAAGCTAAGCAGGGTCAGCCCTGTTAGTATTTGAATGGCAGACCACCAAGGAATACCAGGGTTGCTGTGCAGAGGAAGGCACTGCCAAACTACCTCTGTTAAACCCCCAAAGGGGTCGCTGCGACTTGACAGCACTTCACACACACACACAATCCTCAAACATTTTAAAATACACAGGGGGCAGCTCTTGCATCACATTACTTTTTCAATGCAAACATTCAGTGTGCAGAATAAGCAGTGCTTCGCCGTCTTCCTTCTGCAATTCTTTTATATAGGTGACTGTTTTTGATATATGTGAAAATTAACCACGTAGGCTCCCTTCTGTCTCCAGCCTTCATTAAAACAGCATAAACAAGGATGAAAATACAAGACATGACGTGAAGGTTCCTGACCATCAGATCAAGCTGTTTAGTAAAATCTCATTGGATGCTGTTCCTTTAGAAGGGACTCCAGGCTGCCGAACGAGTGGGCGGGGCGTCTGATATGACGTCACTATGCTGCTGTGTGCGAACCCGGAAACAGGAGGAATTCCCCAGGAACCATTGTTAGGAATCCGGGAAAATAGTAATATTCTCAGGTCGAAAGATGCCGCGTCGTCTTTTCAGTCTGATTTCTGCTTGAAGGCGCCGCGTCTTTAAAAAGGTAAGACGAATAAAGTCGCTTTGAACAAAACCTCGTCCGAGAAGAATCGGAGGAAGTTTGAAAGAGAAGCGAGCTTTAAAAGAGGAAGGGAGACTGGGTCTGATCGGCTGTGAAAAGGAACAGGGATGAAAATGCTGAAGAGGCAACGTGGGCACGCTTGAGCAGCATTTAAGATGCTAAAAAATGCTTAAAAAGATGCTAAAAAAATTCTTTTTTTAAATGCTTAAAAAAAAAGCTCCCACCCTACCAGAAAATATTTTTGTTAGTTTTTAGGGTGCTACTGGACTCTTGCCCTTTTCTACTACTTAAAAAAAAAAGTTATCAAGGCGGAAATCGGGTGCACCCTTACTTGGGAGTAAGGCCATTTATGCACGGGTGGCTTTTGCCTTGGATCTGCCGCTCTCTAGATGTACAGTTCTCCCCATCTGAATTCTCAAAACTCTGCATGGGGGGCTTGTTTTTGAGTTTTGAGAATGTGGATGGGGGGGGGGGAAACGTGCATCCAGAGAGCGGCAAATCGGAGCAGGGAAAAACAGGCTTGTGCTGTACTTTCACTTTTGTTTCCGCTTATGCCGCCTCCTCCTGCCTTGCGTAACGCGAGCTCTCAAAAACCAGTCTGGCTCTTGAGGCTTGCTGCACGGGCCTGATCCTACTCAAAGTAAGACCTCCTGAGTATTAGTAATGGTATTCAACTCTGTGTGCGATAGCGCTGCCCGGGTATTGATTGTGGATTTTAGAACCTGACATTATTTTTTTGGTATGGTCATGTATGCACGGGAGGTTTTTTTTACTTGGATTTGCTGCTCTGCAGATGCACCTTTTCCCCCTTCCGAATTCCCAGAACTCAAAAATAAGCCCCCGTGCAAAAGTTTTGAGAGTTCGGATGGGGGAAAATGTGCATCTAGAGAACTGCAAATCCAGGGCAAAACCTCCCCTGCATGAATTGGCCTATGTTTAAATAGATCTAGCAGTATGTGTTGAAGAATATAGAACATTCTAATATAGATCAGTAATCTGGGTTGCTGGGATGACGCATTTCTGTGGCTTTTAAGGATTTCATGGTGTCAGATGGTCACCCAAGTTGAATTCCAATGTACTTCTTAGGCCATTGGCAGGTATCTGAATGAGTCCTCCCTCAAAGACCAAAAAAGCCTTGGAAAGGGCACTGCCCCCTTCCCCTGCATTTTACTCACAGAAACTCCAAGCCTGGAATGCTGTGGTTGCCTGCCAGTGGTTCCATTTATTAAAGCTACAGGCCCCCCTTTTATCATTTTGGCTTTTTTTTTTCAACCCCCCCAAGTGTTTTTTTTTTAATTTTCAGATTTTTTTTAGCAAACCTAGGATGTTCATTGGGTTTGTAGAGAAATCTGCCTTGCCCGTTCACAGCTCCAGTCACCGGATTTAAGTATCAGATTTGGCCAACTTGGCTACTAGAATAGACAAGCGGAGCCCCATGAGAAATTCATGGGAAAATTCCCCCACTGGTCACTGCTTAATCCAGTGGCTTCTGACACCCCTAGACACCTTCCTATATCCTTTCCTCTCATTGCCGCCTTGCTGCTCTCCCTACCTACCCCCCCTCCTTGGCACTCCACTCACCCCACCCTCACATCTCTCCCTATCTACCCCCCACCCTTGCTTCTCTCCCTACCTATCCCCCAGACAGATGCACCTGTCTACTCCATTGATGCAGGGCTTGCAGCACCCTCACCACTGGGTTAGCCTCTGCAGCTCCTGGGCTCCTGCAGCTTCCGGCCTTGTTGATGCTGGGTCAGCCTCTTCCCCACCATTGCAGGAGCCACTTCTAAAGCCAGGCAGCCTTCCATGTGTGCCGGCCTCCTTGCTGGCAAGCCCACCTCCCCCTGAAGATTGCCAAGCTGCTGCCGCCGCTGAACGCAGGCAGCCCTCCGTGGCTCTGGCCTCCTCACTGGCGGGCTCACCTTCCCCCCCCCCCAAGATCACTGGCCTGCCTCCCCCCCCCCCCCACTGAAGCCAGGCAGCCTGCTGTAGTTGCTGGGTGCTGGCCTCCTCACTAGCAAGCCCCCCCCCCCAACATTGCTGCTAAGTTCCTTGCCCCCCAGCCCCTCAACTTCCTCCACCAGCAGAGAAGATAGGTGTGTTGACCGTGCACGCTCAGGTGACCCTCTTGTTTTGAGCCAGCGTGGTGCAGTGGTTAAGAACGGTGGTTTGGAGCCGTGGACTCTAATCTGGGGAGCTGGGTTTGATTCCCCGCTCCTCTGCATGAGCGGCGGGAGGCTAATCTGGTGAACTGGATTTGTTTCCCCACTCCTCCACATGAAGCCAGCTGGGTGACCTGGGGCTAGTCACAGCTCTCTCAGCCCCACCTACCTCACAGGGTGTCTGTTGTGGGGAAGGGAAGGTGATTGTAAGCCAGTTTGATTCTTCCTTAAGTGGTAGAGAAAACTGGCATATAAAAACCAACTCTTCTTCTTTTGGAGGGATTTAAATTACTTTCGGAGTAATTTTTTTTTACAGTTATCAGATTTGTCTGCAAGTCTGGGAGGTCTCCCACGTTTGCAAAAAAATCTTTTTTTCCCCCCTGTCAGTGTGGGCCCAGTCCGCAGATTTAGATATCTGCAGATCTGTTCTCACTTGAGAAATAGATATATAAATGATTTAATAATTCATGCTGGGACCCTAAATCATAGTCAGGGTCATGCTGTTAGGCAGCTGATGATCTGGTCCTCAGAGTGTGGCAATAGTAGAAGTCAAGGGTAGAACCAGATAGACAGTCCAAAAAGCTGTTAGTAAGACAGGATTTCTCCTGCTTCCTCTTTTGCCTTATTTATGCTTGTATTTCTCTACCTCGTGAGTTCAGCACTTGGAAAACAAGAGGCTAGAAGATGGTCTTCCTCTTGCAGGGCAGCTGTCCTCACAGAGCTAAGAGCTTGAGATTCCATCTGGATTTCCCCTGCTACCGTTGGGTTAAAGTTTTACTACTCCCAGTACCAGATGGTAGGCACAAGCAATGTCATACTTCCAAGTGGAATTTAATGATCCCTGTTCCAGCAAGGCAGCTCTTACGAGTCTTTGCTAATAATGATGCATAGCATTTTTTCCCCATAAAATTTTTATTATTTTCACAATATTTTACTATGTATGCTATGTATGTAACATGATGCATAGCATTTGTATAGTGCTTTCAAGTGTTCAGAATGCTCTGGGTAGGTGTTATTCTCCTTACAAGCGCTCTGCTAGGTAGGTAAATCTTTTTTTCCTGTATTTGCAGAGGTGGGAGGGGAGAGTAGGTGCTGAGGCTGAGAGAGTAGGGCTTGTGGAAGTCTACCTGTGAAGTCCACGATTCATAGCTCAGTCTCTTAACTGCTGTGCTACACCAGCCCTCACCCAGGCAATAAAATCCGGAACTAAATTGGAGGCACAGTTAGCAACGACTTTCCCTGTTAAGAAGATGATGCAAATTGTTTGCACTTATATTTTATAACATTGAAGAAAATGGGTCTTTTGATGTGAGCAAAAGAGTTTGCCAAAGGGGTTTAGCCAGGCTTAGCTATCTCTCTTATCTATAATTTCAGCTAGAGTTTAGCTCTCTGGTTTTTCAGGGGTTGTTTGCATTATTATTACAAAGGCCCATGTTGTTAGTCATAGGGAACCAGAAGACCTTAAAGATAACAGAAGAAGATGATCTCCTTGGACAAGATGCAGAAGACAATAAACAACCCGGTAACTATCTCTTGATCATTTTGTTCCTTGTAGACACCAATAGACTTTACCAATAGATGTTATCTTAAGAATGCGCTCAGACATGTGAGATTCATGAAGTGATAACTTTGTCGAAAATCAGAATGACTACCGTGTCTTTCAGTTTGCAGGTCATTCTGATCTTTCTAGTTTGCTTGCGACCTTTGCTTCTATCTAGCAGTACCTTTTCAGTGGGGGCACCTCACCTGTGGAACGCCCTCCCCCTTGAGGCTTATCTGGGACCTACCCAACTCTCTTTCTTGTGTCAGCCCACACCCCCACACAAGTTTTTTGGTAAGGGGCTCGATTTTTTGAAATGGTTTTTACAGTCTGTTTCTAGGCTGAGGACTGTTGTACAAGGATCATTTTCGGCTGCTGTTTTGATGCTGTGGCTGGCTTTTTAGTGGTTAATTTTAATGATCTTTTGCAGTTTTTATGACTGTATCATGTTTTACTTTGGGAGCCACCTTCGGCAGGTTTCCAGGAGAGGCAACGTATAGTTTATAAACAAATAAATAGTAAAATTAGGTATAAAATAAGTGTTTTGGTCTCTGTTTGGCAATATATTGAGCAGAAATAGACTGCATCTGTACTATGAGTGTGTGCCAGTGTATATGAAAAGCCATTCCTGTTTGTAAATACACCTATGGGGTAAACTCTTGCTGCTACCTCTGACGATTATGGGAGCAACAGGGCTTTTGGTCAGGCTTAAAAGATTCCTGCTATAAACCAAGTTGGGATGAAATGGGAATCAAGTGGAGGGGCTTAGAAAGGAGCAACCATGAGGGGTCCTGAAGCCAAGAGTTGTTTGTGGGTTTGAAGAGGAAGAGAGGAACAGTGCTGCAGGCTGGCCATATTGATTGGCACAAACACCACTGAGGACTGCTCTAGGCCCTGATCCCTTGTAGCGGGAGCAGTGTGCCGGTTCTTGACCCAATGTTATACCAGTGCACGAATACTGGTGTGCATACCCCATGCAGGTCGTTACCAGGGACTTGTTCTTCAGAGAGTCAGTTCACAAAAACAGGAAGGGGTATGCTAGCTATTTTAAAAGGAAATGCATACAGGATGCTGGGGGTGGGGCAGGAAAGGTGTGGGGCAGGGAAGGTGAGAGCTGGTGTGGTGTAGTGGTTACGAGCAGCGGACTCTAAGCTGGAGAACCGGATTTGATTCCCCGCTCCTCCACATGAGCGGCGGACTCTACTCTGCTGAACCGGGTTGGTTCCTCCGCATGAAGCCAGCTGGGTGACCTTGGGCTAGTCACAGTTCTTTCTGAACTCTCTCAGCCCCACCAACCTCACAAGGTGTCTGTCGTGGGGAGGGGAAGGCGATTGTAAGCAGCTTTGAGTCTCCTTAAAAAGGTAGAGAAAAGCAGGGTATAAAAACCAACTCTTCTTTTTGTTTATTTGAATAAAGTTGTTTCCAGACTCAGTAGGGTGGGCTTTTACCAGTAGAACCTCTGCCTGATATCCGTGCTGGAGAGCCACGACAGAAGTCCAATACTCCTTGGGCTCCTGTTGACTGCCTTAGCAGTGGTAGTTGGGCAAAGAGCATGCTCGTTCCTCTTCCCATAGACCAGTCTGGGAGCACCTCAAATAAGATCCGCATGCTGGAACAAATGTGACTTCTCTGACATGTCACCATGTTCATGCAAAGGTTTGGGCTGTCCTCCCCGCACAAGAATAACTTATAGAAAGAAGAGGCTGGGAAAGGAGGTAGATGGGGCTGACTTCAGGGAAGATACGCACACACTCTGCATGAACGCATGAGGTCAGGGAACCGTTGCAGTTCTGGAATGTGCATCCTCAGTCACCCGTGAAGTCAGTCTGGACGCTTTAGGACTGTAGGCAGCACACTCCCACACATACGTGGTCTTTCAGGCCTTCTTGACTGAGAGTTCCTTTGAACTAACAAAATTGGCAGCTTGGGCTTCATGATGAGAGAGGTCCTTCTCCCAAACTTTGCTTCTTGCAATTTAAACCTGTTTCCTCTGGTTAATAAAATATGTGAAAGGTTAAGCATACAAATAAATACTTTCCCCTGATGCGCGAGGCACTGTAACTTTTCTCCCCTTTTCCTTCATAGGTTGTTCCATATATTGGGACTATCCTTGGTGGCCTTCAGCCCTTAGAGCTGGTGGTAGTGCATGGGTTTGTTCCAGAAGATTCAGATAGGTAAGGGTAAAATAAGATATTTCTAGAGAGTAATCTTGTGGTGGATGTTGTGGGCGAGCCGGCAAAGAAATAACAGGTGTGCATGTTTGATTTGGCTTGAGATGCTTTTACAGGCACTGCGTTGTGTCTTGACATTTGGGAATGAAGACATTTGGGAAACGTTTATACTTGATTTGCCACTGCACAAAACCCCAGGCTCTGTGATGGAAAATAGCCCTCGTGCGAAATCAGTCCCCAGCCTTTATTTCTAATGCTTATGACTAGAGGGGTTACCGCCCTTGTATTCCCAGCAATGTATTAAGACACTGAGAGGCACTGTCCTTCAGTGTTAATCCTCTGAAGATGCCTGCCACAGTTGCTGGCGAAACGTCAGGAAAGAAAATTCCAAGACCACGGTTACACAGCCCGGATAACCTACAAGAACCAATGAACTCTGACTGTGAAAGCCTTCGAGAATATTTTGATGTATTAAGAGTTTGAAAATGTTATAAAAAAATACTGTTCGCACTTTGTTTGGCCCCTTTAGCTGTGAAGATGGCTTCCAACCATTTATAAGCCGTGGTATCCAAAAACCCTTTTAAAGCGATGTTTTTTATAACGTTTTCAAACTCTTAATACATCGCTGGGAATACAAAGTGCGGTAACCCCTTAGGAAGAGCAATTGGTTTTATCTTTCAAGGGGGATCATTCCATTCTAATTTCTACTGAGCATGTGAACATGAAGATAGTGATATACAAGAAGATATATAAGAGCTCTGACTTACATGGCATGGAGATCTGTGTGTTTGGAAATGTTGACCAGATTTCTGAAAATGTGTTTTGTTGTAGTGGTTGTTCTGGAATTGCTGTAGCTTGGACGAGCACATATTCTTTTAATAACAACTAATTAGATCTCTGTTAGGGACAATGTATAGACTGTGGAGATCCTTTTTGTTACTGTTGTTCTGGATTGTACCAGTCCTTTTCCTCTTCAGGAGTGGAAGCAGTAGAGTTTAGGTTTAATCTAGCCACTGCGTATTTTCAGGTGCGGGTGGTCAGACTGCCCGAGCAATGACATTATCCTCTTGAGGCAGGCAAAGGCCTGGGGCCTCCTATTGATCTTTACCAAAATTTTGGCGTTACATAATCAGATATGAAACCTGGAGCAAGCATGGGAAGCAGTCATAAAGTTGCCCATGCCTTCCGTGGATGGTTGGAATTGTTTTACCGCTCTTGCCCAAAGAGCTGAATAGACCAGTCTGTTTTGGTTTCCCGCAAGGTTCCAGATGGACTTCCAGTGTGGGAACAGTGTGAAACCTCGTGCTGACATCGCCTTTCATTTCAACCCCCGGTTTAAAAGATCTGGTTGCGTTGTTTGCAATACCCTGCAGGAAGAAAGGTGGGGCTTGGAAGAGATCACCTACGCGATGCCTTTTGAAAAAGGAAAGTCATTTGAGATTGTTTTTATGGTTCTGCTCGATAAATTCCAGGTGAGCTGTTTGGGGTTGATGAATGGGTTAAGCGGTCTGTCATGCCTTCAGACCCAATGGGTGTGATCCGGACCAAAGTTAAGCACTGGGTCACACCCATTGGGGTGTGATTAAGCAAGGCTTAATTCTCCCATTGAAATCAGTGTGACTTTTGTACCTTTTCAAACAACTGGTGTATCTCTGTATTAGGGTTCTTTACATGCACTGAGGGTTAATTTGGTGTAACTATTGCACTGTTGATAAGAATAAAATGTGTGGTTCATGAGGGATAGAGTTCTAAAACCTTGTAGATGGCTCTTCCATGGCTTTTTGCCACTGATAATGAAAACCAAGGAGCCCCTTGGCACAGAGTGGTAAACTGCAGTACTGCAGTCCCAGCTCTGCTCATGACCTGAGTTCGATCCCGACGGAAGTCAGTTTCAGGTAGCCGGCTCAAGGTTGACTCAGCCTTCCATCCTTCCGAGGTCGGTAAAATGAGTACCCAGCTTTCTGGGGGTAAAGGGGAGATGACTAGGGAAGGCACTGGCAAACCACCCCGTAAACTCAGTCTGCCTAATAAACCACCTTTACCTAATGAAGACCAGGAATATAGCCTTCAACCTGCAAGAAAGCCTGGGAAGGAACTAGGTGAGTCTGAGCTGGCATTCAGTCTGTTGGCCCCAGGTGCATGCCCTGGGCAGCACAAGGAGTGTCTGGGGCTTTGCCAGACTTGCCAGTGCCCTCCTCATACCTTTAATTTTGAGAACTACTGGGATATACTCTGTTAATGTATACGGTCCAGTAAACAGGGGAGACATTTTAGGCAGCAATGTCATAATGAACAGACATTTGCTAGAGAGAGAGGGCAACCTAGGAGGCAGACCTCTCTGTCTGTGGCTTTTGTACGAGTAGAGAAAAATTTAACGTGATACTAGTTCCTAAATGTTTTATTAATAATGTTTTATTAAGTTTTATCAAAACTTGTCTGTTTACTTGGGCTGTGCTCTGTATTTATTACTGTCGTAGAAATAATTCTACTGTCGTAGAAATAATAATTCTCATGTATATACCCGTTGTGCAATTGCACCCATAACTCCAAATCATCTCCCCCACCCCCTCAGACCAAATACTTGGGACCCTTGATTGAATAGAATATCTTTGTGAAATGCTTGCCTTTATTTTCAGAACTGTTTTTTTAAAAAGAAACTGCCACATTTTCTGTTTAAAAAAAAGTCTGCCATGTCCCCAAAACGTCTTTGAGTATGGCAGAAGTACAAAGTTTAAATAGCACATTTTTGCTAATGCACTGTGATTTTGTAATTCTAATTTATTGTTATGGCCATTGTCCAGCATAAAATAACAAAGCAACACAGGTACCTATATAACATTAATTAAAAATAGAAGGAAAAAGTAAAAATAAAAAGTAAAATAACATGGCCGAAAATAAACAGATTAAATACATTATCAGCATAATAAAGAATGCAGTGTAAAATTTCTGGTGTGCGTTGGTTCCCCCCCACCCCAGGTTGCCGTAAATGGAAAACATTTCTTGCTCTACAAGCATAGAATTGACCTTGAAAAAATAAATACTCTTGGAATATATGGAAAGGTGGAAGTCCAGATGATTGAATTTATTTCAAATAATGTAAGTTGTTATTAGTTTTAGAATTACTATTAGTTTAGAATTACATCTTATTTTTGAAATCCTGTTTTTACTTGTTATAATGGGCTGAAGTGGGACACAAAGGGCTGGTTCACAACTATGAACAAAATGAGTCTCAGAGAAACATCAGGAGGAGGGGAAGATCTTGGCTGGAGCAGTGACTTGCACTTTCAGTGGGGAAGCGCCCATGGCAAACTGTCAGTTTGAAACAGGTTAATGCAAGTCAGAGGGATGGCCTCCTGTTATTCACAAAGACACCCAAAGTTCAATGATTTTTTTTTAAGTGCCTGGCTCTGGGGAAGTAATTTGACATCTTGTTTTTCCATGTTAAATTAACAGATTAGAAGAGACCAATGTCTTTGCTATTCATCAGTCATACCACTGTCCGATTTATTTGCCACGATGCTTCATACTTGTCCTTTAGCCCACAAAGAAGCTTGGCTTTCACTCCCGCACTATCTCATCACTGCCTTGGTGATGAGCCTGAGAATTTTATTTGAAAGCAATTAAAAATCCATCAGTCTTCCAGTTAGCTTGTGAAATTTTAAGAGTGTGGTACTCAGGGATTGTAGCCATCCCATGAATGTTCATCTCTTGACCTCTCTTTTCTCTGCAGCCTTTGCAAGGCTCTCAGCCATCCTTGCTAGGGGCAACCAAGGAAAAGGTGGGAAATGTATGTATTCGCATTCACTGTCTAGGTTCACTGGTGGTATTTGCCTGACCTAACTAAGTGTTCTTTTCCTTTTTGACAGGACACAGTACCTGGGGGATCACAGTTTGTAAGTATATTCCTGAGGCTGTATTCAGACTTCACAACTAACAGAGGTTTGTCCATACCAGGCATGAACAAAGCAGTTTGCCCTGCACACGTTCAGATCTGCCTCACCCTGCCCCTCCTGTCACATACAGAGGGAGGCCATGATCAAAGGCTTCAGAGTTTGGGAAACATTCGATTGAACTGCAGTTTGCCGAGACATCCTAATGCACAGTCAAAGTGGAGTTTGTATCTCTCCCACAAAGCGGGATTCCAAATTGGCATTCGACTAGAGTTTGGAATCACATTGTTGGGGGCTGGAGAGGTGAACAAACTCCAATCTACCCAGGCACCTGTAGACATTATGGCAACCTGGAGCTTGATTTAAGTCTTCCCAAATTTAGGAGCCTTCAGTCATGCTTTATGCACCATTGAGAGGTGGAAGAGAAGTGTGAGCGTTGCAGCGGGAGGTGTTCATTCCTGTCAGACAAATTGCTCTTCGTTGTAATATCTGAATGTAGACACAATGTAAATCACATTTGCAATATAATACAAGAAGTTATCAAGGGAATGCATGCTTATAATGCTGGAAGGGTGTGTGTTTTTTTAGTATACATGTACTCAGATAGAACTGCTCGGTTTAATGCTCACTTTTCCCCCTTGCCTACTTAAAAAAAAGAGGGGGCAGACTATCAGTTTAAAGAGCTCAGTGGATTTGTGGCTTCTCAGCCCTGTTCAGACTGGCTGCAGCGGCGCATAAGAATCCTTCCTCTCTCTGTTCTGTACAGCCGGGCAATCCTTTATACTCACTAATGTATGGATTGTAAACTGCTTTGAAAGCTTAGAAATTGTAAGCAACTTAGTAAAATAAATCATTACTAACTACAGGCTTTCCTGCCTTAGCCTACAATAGATCTCTTACAGTTCTGTTTCTGAGAGTCTTTTACACATGCTTAAAAATTGTAGAGGAACAGCAAGTAAATGGCTGCAGTTAACACTATGAAATGTTAAGAGGTCTGAAATATAGATATGCGATGTAGATTTCAAAGTGCTGGGATTTTCTCCTGGACTTCCTGTATCTGACACTTTCTGACATCAAAGGTCCACACATCTCCCTTAATAAAGCTAATAGTCCCATCTATCTCGCACAACTTTGGCTTTGTTCTCATGGGCTGTGTGGAGCCTGGGAGGAGTAATGCAATTCAGGCAAGCAGGCATGGACTCCCTGAAGAAGAAGAGAAAGATTTATTTCTCTGGTCTGGGATCTTTTTAGAAAAATCAATATTCGTTTGAATCTGTGATAGAACTTGTGAGTCTTTTTTTTCTTTTCAGAATCCCAGAACTGTTAAATAAAACTCAGATTTACTTTCATAGTTAAATTGAACTTACATAAAACATAGTTACGTTCTTACAGTCATGTATAACAGTGTAAGAACTGACTTAAATATACATTCTCAGTATAGTAAGATAGAGAGCTGACAGACTGTCTTGAGAGAACAAACCGACGTAACAGCAAAACAGCAGCTTTCAAACTGTCAGCGACGCCTCCTAGAAAGTTTTGCTCTCTCCCTCTAGTAGGTTCAAGAGTCAGGTGCTATTCACACAGCTCAAATGATGCACTTTCAATCCACTTTCAATGCACTTTGAAGGTGGATTTTACTGTGTGAACTGGCAAAATCCACTTGCAAACGATCGTTAAGGTGCAGTGAAAGTGGATTGGAAGTGCATTATTTGGGCTGTGTGAATAGCACCTCAGTGTTCTAATGCAAGGCGCTAATATCCCAACACTATCCATATATACATGCAGACAAGTATTTGAACCCATCTGATGCTCAGTTGCAGGTGTTCTGGGACTGGAAATCTTAAAAGGAAATGGTCCTTAGTGAAAAAGACCACCCTTGCTGGCCAGAGATGTTACGACGCTTGTGATCCTGCTGCATGGGAGGCCCAGTGTTGGTCCCAATCCAGAGAAAGCCTGGTGCAAGAATTCCTTTGCTTTCCGCTAACTTCTCAACATTGCGCAGGATAACATGCACCTGGATGTTTAGATTTGAGTCCAGTAGCACCTTGGAAACCAACAAGATATCTGACAGAGGGAGCTTTGATTCTCAAAAGCTTATACTCCGAAAACCTTGTTGATCTTTATGGTGCTACCGGTCTCGGATCTAGCTCTTTTGCTGCAGCCCATCATGGTTACCCTCTGAAAATATCTACGTGGATGTTTAATAAGTAACTTTATGTGCTCAAATAAGGGTCTGATAAGGTAACCACTTGTTTCCTGAGTTTCACTAGGCCAGAGTTCTTTTTAGTATTATTCAGTTGCAGAAAGACACAACCCCCCTGCAAAATGGTGGAAACCAATCGGGGCTTCCAACAAGGAACCACCAGTGTTATCAGAGGCAAAAGCAGTTGTCACGTAAAGTGTGAATTTTCTCTTAACAAAGTACCTCATCAAATACTGTTTCAAACCTAAGAAAATTAAATCGTGCTCAGGAATAGGTAAAAGTGGGAAGGGTTGTTCAAGGTATTTCTAAACTTAACTTTATTCTCATGGGATTGAAAAAAGGGAATAAATAATAAGGTGGGAATAAAATTTGGCAATTTTCAGCAGTACGTGCATTCCCACAGAATTGCAGACCATTAAAGTGGAGTAAAGTTAACTGAATTCAATTGTATTTTCAGGTAGTTCCTTACGTTGCACGACTTAATTCTGCTGTTGCGCCTGGGCAAACCATTGTCATTAAAGGAGAAGTTAATGAAAATCCAAATAGGTCAGTAAATTGACCTCATTCGATTAATGTATTGCTGTTTGTGTGTCCGAAATTCGCTCTCAGTGAAATCCTAAGCAAAGTTACACTCTTCTAAGGCCATTAAAGTCAATGAGCTTAGAAGGGTGTAACTCTGCTTAGCATTGCACAATAAAACTTCAAGCACCTTCCTGGCCATCAGTGGTTTTACTGCAATGTTTTGTGAATGTTCTGCAACTTGCTGACTGCTGAAGTGTAAAACTTGCAAGCGGTTTCGTTTTCACAAGGGAAGAAAAAGGGCTTTTTGGTTAAGAATGTAACGAGTGGGGATGGAGAGCCTTGGCAGGCAGGAGGCTGAACTCCTGGAAATGAAATGAGGTGAGCCATGGAAGAAGGGAGGGGTGGGGGGAAGCAATCAGAGGCATGTTTTGAAAGACTGTAGAGAAGAGACCAAGTTAGCAAAGGGGTTGAGAAACAAGGATCTAATATAAAGAGGCTGCAGCCTGTCAAAGCCAAGTTTATGGGAAGGTGTATAAAGGAAGTGCCAATGTGAAAGGGATGCTGGGGTGGGGGAATCTTTCACAGGGCCTAATGATGGGGAGGGGGCTTTGGGCAAGAGGGGGTGCAGTAGCCAGAGAGCTTTAGAAGGTGGAAAATTGGGGGCAGAGGGGCCGAAGAGGTGATGGAAATGGAGGGGGGGGAAACTGCATTTCATCTTGATCAATAGAGCTATCTTTGGCTAAAGGTCTCCAGTGTTATCGTATACATACACATTTAATCTCCTCTTATGACTGCAGGTTTCGAAGACAAATATTCCTTCAAAATCTGTATTCAATACTGTGTTTCAGGGCTTGTGGGTATACTTGTTGCGCCCCTTCCACTTTTCCATTTAGAATTTCATAGGCTGAATTCTAACTCATTCTGGTAAAAACAATTCAGAATGGTTCAGGCTGACGGGTACTTTCAGAGCTGCATGGCGCAGGGTCATATCGTCTATACACCATACTTTTGATGCCAGGAATAGTAGCAAATATTTGGGACAGGGCTTTGCAGAAATTGTAATCTGTTACTGTGGATGTGATGTAAGACGCCGCCTCTAACACCGATGTTTTATTTGCAGCTTTTCTATCAACCTTAAACCCAGTGACACATCAGATATTGCGCTGCATTTGAATCCCCGAATAAAAGCTAAAGCTTTTGTAAGGAATTCCTACCTGTGTGACAGTTGGGGAGAAGAAGAAAGGAGCATCGACCACTTCCCTTTCTGTCCAGGAATGTATTTTGAGGTAACTGAATAAACAAGGCCGGCAATCTACTCAATGTATTTATTGCAGATGATCATGCCCACTGAACAATTCATACTTTAACTACATTTGGATGGGACGGAGAATGTGTTGTTATGTAGTTATTGGAAAACTTGTGTAAAATCACGCATTATGCCCTTTCTGAGCAGCATGGGGCAGTGTGTGCTACAGATAGCAGGAGGGCAGAAGCAGGAACAAACCATCTGCCACATTCCCGGCCCATGCAGGTAGTTGCAGTGCACGGAATGTGACAGCCAACCATCAGATTCACATGATGTCCTTTTTCAGTTACAGGATAAATCTTCCTAACAGTAAAGCAGCTGGCCCCGTTACGATAATGAAAGCAACAAAATTGGAACAGCCACAGAAGCCAGAGCCTTTTTATGTATTTTGGGGACTCTGTAGGTATGCATACAAACGACAGAGTAAATTAATTAAAAACCCCAGACTGAGAACGGAATATGCTTCATGAGGCATGGAATGTTGAGGAGTGGGGAAGGCAGATTATCTGCTTAAGACCCTAACTTATAGGATCCTGCAAGGGGGGGGGGGCTCTTGTGGCTGGAGGATTTCCAAATTGTCCCCCTCCCCCACAATTATACTGGTCCCCCTGCTTGGGCCTCTCCAGTAAAAATTTATTGTCGCTGTTGCTCAAACAAAGCAATGCAAATCCAGATTCCCAAGGTATCACATCTGGATTACTGACGAACATTTTCATTGGAAATTACCAGGGGATTATTGCTGTTTATGGCAAATGGCCCACTTCCCGTTCTTGGGCTGATAAAACAGCCCAGAGGGTGTGGTTTAACAGGGTCAGTTTTGGCCTTAGTACAGCTGCCTATAAGGTTCTGTTGTAAAGCACAGGGAACTAGCTAGCAGCAGTGGGGCGGAGCCTACCCTTGTGTTACTACTCCACTGAACAAAGTTTGAAGCCTTCCTCCAACTTAAGTGGCTCTTCCAGTTGACAAAGAGCCTCTTAAGGTGGAGGGTGATGGGGTCCACTCCACTGAGTGATATTGTACTATACCAATTTAAACCTGTGCAGATAAAACACATCTAGAAACATCTGAGAGTACATGCTTTATGAAAGGAATTAAAATTGTAGTCTTGTTCATTCCCACATGGACACATGAAGTTGCCTTATACTGAATCAGACCCTTGGTCCATTGAAGTCAGTATTGTCTACTCAGACCAGCAGCAGCTCTCCAGGGTCTCAGGCAGAGGTCTTTCACATCACCTACTGGCCTGCTCCCTTTAACTGGAGATGCCAGGGATTGAACCTGGGACCTTCTGCATGCCCAGCAGATGCTCCACCACTGAGCCACAGCTTCCAACTGTTCTGGGGGATTTTAGGATTCTGAATGAATGCTCTGTTGAGGCTACAGCAAGAGCTTGGATTACAAAAAGCTTGCTGGAAGTGATCAACAAGTTCCCTCTTTAGTTTGTAAAATTTTCTGTAAGTTAACATAGTTTGAGCCATCTTCGTTTTCTGGATGGGTTGTAGTCTTTCCCCCCCTACACCGTCTCCACAACTTGAGTATGTTTTTTGTTTGACTAAGGTGACCAGTGTTTGTTTAACTTTCAGCTGATAATATTCTGCGATGCTCTTCACTACAAAGTTGCTGTGAATGGTGTGCATACTCTGGAGTATAAGCATCGGTTCAAACAACTGGGCAAGATTAATGTATTGGAAATCTATGGGGATATTCGACTGCTGGATGTCAGAAGCTGGTAGCCATGAAGCATGTTCTGTTTGCACTGACTGGGAAAGTAACAAATCTGTTGATCAGTAAAAAGACAGTAGTAAATCACTCACTTAAACTCTCTGTACCTACCCACAGCAATAAGTCTAAATATTACAGCTAAACCACTACAAAGTATACATATACAAAGCTTGTATATGACTAATGTAAACTAATCATTATCAATATGGAATATCAGCTTTGCTCAGATTACACAAATCAGTAGGCATTCTCTCTTATGAACCTGACTCTTGATTATTTTATAACTGAAGGATTGGAAGATTTTGAAGAACTCTTACTTTCACCAGGCTCTCACCTTTTTTAAAGTACATTATGGAAAGTATTACAAAGCCATTAGATGTATGTTTGACAGGTTGCACTATATTACAAGGACATCAGTATTCCATTAGGGATAATGTGTTGCATCCCACCATTTCGTTCTTTGTTGACTGTCTTCCTCTAATGCAAGAGTGGACACCGATGAACCAAATGATAGGATGCAGTCCACCGTTATCAGTCTTCCTCTGCCTATTACAATAGCTACAGAATGAAAGAAACTTCCATCACAAGTCTTTATTTCACAAAAACATGGAAAAGTTAATATATCTAGTTAAGCTGCAACCAACATTTCATATTGGGTTTTTTGGACAAGTTACTGGCACACATTGTTCTTGTTTTTCCCCTCCACTGAACTACCCACAAAATCTTTGTACAGCTTTGGAGGGTTCAGAACTGATTTTTAACTTCTGTGAAGCTGCACAGAAAGCTCATTACTTAAAAAAATAAAATTGTATAAATTCAAGGGGGTTGTGTGTGTAGTTAAAATAATTGCCATAGTCTGTTTAAATTGCGTTTAGTTGCTTAGATTTTCATATCACCACCATTTATTACAGAAAATATTTTACTTCCAATGAATTGTACAGCATTGCTGTTGGGAAAAGGGTGACTTCATTCAGCCCCCCCCCCCCAAAAAAAAACCTGCTATATGCCTTCACAATTTAGATAATCAGGGGTTTTGTATTCTTATGGATAGTTCAATTAAAGCGTCAACTCAGTGTGTGGCAGCAGTGAAAAAGGCAAACCATGCTGCAGGAAAAGAATTGAAAATAAAACTGCAGAATTGAAAATAATTTTTTAAAAAAAACATTTATAATGCCCCTGTACAGATCTGTGATGAGGCCTCACTTGGAATATTGTTTGCATGTCTGGTCACTATATTAAAAAAGGTAATTGGAGAGTTGGAAAAAGTACAGAAGAGACAACCAAGATAATTAAGGCATTGCAGCACCTTTCATATGAGGAAAGGTTCAGAAAAAGATCAAGGTTTACAAAATTATGCATGGAGTGGAGAAAGTGGATAGGTAAAACTTTTTTTCTGCCATAATACTAGTACTGGAGGCACCCAGCAAAATTGATGGGCAATGGGACAGAGAAAAGGAAATACTTCTTTACCCAACAAGTTACACTGTGGAATTAATTGCCAGTGAATGCAGTGATGGCCATGAACATGGATGGCTTTAAAAGGGAACGGGTTTAGTCAAGATTCATGGAGGGTCATCAGTGGCCACTTGCCATGGTGAATAAAGGAAGCTTTCATATTCAGTGAGCTTCTGAATACCAGTTCTAGAAGGCAACATCAGGGGAAGGCATATTCCTCTATGCCCTGTTTTATGGCCCTCCAGGTTAATGGTTGACCATTGCGTGAAACAGGTTGCTGGACTAGATGGGCCACTGGTCTGATCCAGCAGGGCTCTTCTTACATTCATGCAATATAGAAAAGCTTGCTGCACGTTGAGCCATCTACTCAGTATGAGTTATAATGGAAGGGAAGTAGTCCTATACAAGTTAACTAACTTTCCACCATTTTCTGCAGGGAGGTAAGCACATTCTTTTAGAGAAAGGGGGTCGCTGTTGCTGCTTCCAAAAAGCTTTCCTAGCAATGCAGTTAAAGTCGGCCAGGCAGTGCACAGACACATTAACCCGGCCCCAGTTGGAGGAAGATCAATAGTGGCTGGTCGTTATGCTTCACTTTCACTATCTCTTTGCTCATTCTTCCCCTCTCCACCTGCCAACCTAAAACCAAAACACAGTCATTGAGGCTACAAAATATAGACGATTAACATCTTTCCTTTATATCCTGATGTTCTTAATTTCCCTTTTTGGATTAGTTACAGCTACTTTTGAGGATCAAGGTCTACTGTGTGAATGTGCGTTGGAATTTTGATTCGTTCATCTGAATGCACAGCTGTACTGGGTTCCTTCCATCGGGAATGGCATTCGTTATCAGGGCATGCTCCAATCTTAAGGCCAGTGCATGTTTGTGGGGCTAACTCTGTAGGCTTCCCACCTGATATACCCATGTCTCCTGCTCTGATTTGTATACAAAGTCTGAGGCCACCCTCTCTCCTCAGCCACTGTTCCCTTTTTATAATAAGGAAGCATGTCTGTCTCACTCTTGCTCTCCAGCTGAATACAAACAACCAGATTACCATAGGGAGAATTTTGCTTGTTTCTTAAAACACACATACACGTAACATGTGTGGAGCTTTTCCAACAATGGAAGGCCCACGTTCCCCCAGGTTTTCTTTTGCAAACCACCCGTCATCTGCATTGTTCAAATTCTCAAGTTTTTCTGAAGCCTCTCAAAAACAGAAGGAACAACTCCCCACAAACACCACTTATTCCGAGAGTAATGAAAACGTTATTTGTAAAAATTAAGTCCTTTGTGTAACGTTAAATGTGTTCAGTTACTAATGTTTATAAACAAATAATTAAGAACTCTGAATGTTATGAAGAATATACAGCAAGAAGGTTTCAGTTTGCGGCCTTGGGTGCGACAGCTGTACTTCTTGGTCCTGACTGCCCAGTAGTTCATGGTGTCTGAATCATGGAACCAACGATGGTGTCAGAAGTAGCTCTGCAGCGATTCTCCAAGAATAACTTCAAGCTGTTGAATGGTCTTCTGGCACTGATGCTCAACTTCTTCACACTCATCTTTTAAAAGAGCCAAAAGCAACATAATCACTAAAAAGCAGCTGAGAACTCTGCAGTGCTTTCATCCCCCCCAAAAAAGTTATTTGTAGTATGTATCTTTAAAATGAAATAACTGCCCCAATTCACATCAAGGGTTCTCTCATACTCAATGCAGTAACAGTGAAAACCTTGACAGCGTGTTCCACACGAAGTTCTCATGAAAAATATGTACAGCCTGCTGCCATTTTAAAAGCAACTGTTCAAAAAACAGTTAATTCCCAGAACTACGTAAGGAGATGTAGCCCAGAGTTAGTTCACCCTTCTTACAATGCAGCCAGTTCACCCTTCTTACAATGCAGCCTTTACAATTAGCGGCATGGCAGGCTGAATGGCACGGCACCTGTTGCCCCTAAAGCAACTTTCCAACATATGGGGTAGTGTTATAAAGTCAGCCAAGCCGTCCAGCCACCACAGGACCAGCTCTGCAGGGCCAAAGGCCACTGTCGTCAGACTGACTCAAGTGTCACATGGTGCTTTCACGATGCACAGAAATGAACCTCTATGGGAGGGCCATGACTGGGGACAACTCAGCCATTTGGGAATTTTAGTACAAGAGTGAACCTTTTGCTTAAATGAAACTACTCATTCGACCCAATGGCTTTGAGCATTATCACACTAATCAAGGTTAAAACAATCCTAATAACCTAAATCCAGACTTGGACTCGCTTATTAAGCACGTAAGAAAAGCCCTGCTGGATCAGACCAAGGCCCATCAAGTCCAGCAGTCTGTTCACACAGTGGCCAAACAGGTGCCTCTAGGAAGCCACAAACAAGACGACTGCAGCAGCATCCTGCCTGTGTTCCACAGCACCTAATATAATGGGCATGCTCCTCTGATACAGCAGAGAATAAGTATGCATCGTGACTAGTATTCATTTTGACTAGTAGCCATGGATAGCCCTATCCTCCATTAACATGTCCACTCCCATCTTAAAGCCTTCCAAGCTGGCAGTCATCACATCCTGGGGCAGAGGGTTCCACAGTTCAACTATGCATTGTGTGATTACATATTATTACATCTTGCAATAGCCTGAGGTAAAAAAACTTTGCAACAGCCAAGGTGGCCTTGTGTTCAATACCTGCTAGGAGCACGGTTTCTCTTCCATTGTTATATTTGCCCTCCTTTGAAGAAGCGGCAAAATCCATAATACAAGAGTCAACCATACTAGTGCCTGCTGAAGCTGGATTGAAGCCTACTAAGGAGCAAGTTCACAGCAGGGGTTTCTCCCCTACCTCTGCTGGGACTGTTTTCTTGATTCACGGAGCTTGCTCCACTCTCACCCAAGAGTACACCAGAGGTAGAGAATTTTTATTGATTCCTTCTTGGCTGTCTTGCATCTTATACTGTTGGGGTCCCGGACCCTTAGCAGTGGTTCTGAGGGGTCTGCTTGTCAACACGGGATGTTGATCAGCTAGGCCAATCAAAAACTCCGTGTGTGTCAGTAGCTGTAGTGTCAGGGGGCGGCCATTACACAAGAACCTACCCCTTCAAACTTTTACTCGCAGAGAAGTTTTCAGCATGACCCTCACGTTTGAAAGAATACTATTCTTTCAGTTTCAAAAATGCTAATCAAAACGATTTAAGTAGCACCTGATTTACTATCCACAGAATATTCACTGTGTAACAAAGGAGCTACAAAAACAGCGCACCTATAATCACCGTTTGAACTCTACAGGGGTCAATAACATAGTGCTATAATCCACAGACAAGGGTTTTTAAGGCAAGACACGTTGTGAGGTGGTTTGCCACTGCTTGTCCCCGTGTCATGCCCCTGGTATTCCTTGGAGGTCTCCCATCCAAACGCTAGCCAGGGTCAGGGCTGAGAGTGTGTGACTGGCCCAAGGTCACCTGGGCAAGTGGGGATTTAAACCTGCGTTTCCCAGGTCCTAGTGCGACACCTTAACCACTATACCACAATGACACACACACACAGACATATATATATTCTGGGTTGATTTCACATATAATGCGCAAAAATGTTTTTGGAACAGCTGAATGTCTGCAACAAGAAGCCCCAAATTCTTATAAATAAATACATTTATAAGAATTTGCAACAAATATTAAGCCCTCAACCAATAGCACTGTAATTATAGTTTCGCTGTTTCTTTCTTTCTTTTTGTTTTGTTTGCTTTATGTATTTATGTGTGCCTGTGTTTGTGAACTGTGATTGTATCTATATCTGTTAATAAAATTATTTTATTTTATTTTTAAAAAGAAGTCCCAAATCTGTATGGGTTTTCTACGAGGGTAGGCTGTTCACGTGCTATTTCTGAGCTCCATGGAAGAAAGACTGAATGCAAATGCAATAGACAATTTTAGCAGCGCTGATTTCATCCAAAGAGGAGACAAACTAAACATTCTGGCAGCAGAGAACACAACTATGCAATCTCTTACCTTCCATAAGCTCAGCTAAGAAGGGAATAGACTCTGGTAGTAGTACCATATAATTCTCTCTTATTTTTTCTGCAAGCTCCTGCAAAGCCAGTAAGGCAGCAAATCGAACCTAGAAAAGGAACATCCAAGGGTCACAGCGGTGTTTCTTCACACCCTCACCGTGTCTAAAAGAACCTGATATCTTTATGCTAAACCCCATAATGCATTTGCAGACCGAAAGTCACCACTTTGTTGAATCCAGCATGCAAGGTTGACCAGATTTATCATTGACCCCTAGCACAACACCCATAACTTGTTCTGAATGCATCTCACGATTTAAAATACTGTTGCAGCATCCCAAAGACAGAATAAGTCCAGTAAGGCAGTCAACTGCCATCTGAACCAGTGTGACGTCAATGGTATATTCTCTCAGAATCCATCTCTGCCACATACCTTTGGTGACGTATGCCTCATCTTCAGCAAAATCTGATAGTTTAGTGGCTTCCACAGAGAATCGTCTGCCATTGCAACAGCAAATTGAGCTATACACGGGATCAGATGCCCTGTTGCTCGTTCTTGGAACTTCTCTTCTCCTCCAGTCATGTTTTCCAGCTAAGGAAAAAAGCAACAAGACACCCATATTCACGGCTACACCACTGGTTTATGTAAACTCAGGATGAAACCTAACCCAAAGATGTTTTATGCCACTTTGAACAGTCATAAAAGGAAGTGAAACGAAAGAGGGAATTCATCCAGGGAGGCTATTATTGTTTGGCTATTAAAGTAAGAATTTGTCGAACAATACCTGGTCAACTAAAGGCATCATCAAACTTTCTGCCCTCTCTTTGCTCACGAAATGATAGGAATCAAAAAGGAAGATTTTGTATAAGCAACCAAGGATGAACTGTAGCAATAAGCAGCTCTTCGCTGTGTTTTCTTCTGAGTCAAAGAAAGCTTCATCTGCAAACAAAAAAAAGCACAACAGAGAAAAGAATGAGACACCCCATTCTGCATATCTACCACAAATGATGTGCCATTTGCAGATGGTATATGTGACAAGGGAGTGTATAATATCTAAACAACCAATGCTGTGACTTTAGTTGTAAACACACTGGAGGATAAAGAAGCTCTTTGTATATTTCTTTGGATACAAGGGGCACTCAATCTATGTTCTGACTAACACGACTGCTGTGTATTGAGATGGATGCCATAAATTGCAACAGCTGGCTTGCACCAGGGCATCCAGGGCATCAATATGCTCACAATCCAGTTCTCTTTAGAAGGAACATCTATTCGTTCAGCTGCAGAGGCCGGCTTTGAAGATCGAGAAGAGAATCCCCTACAGATTCAGGAAGGTTGGGTGGCCAGGAAAGGAGTGTTTTTTTCTTCTCCGCAACACTTCCTACTGATCCTGTCTCAAAATCATCTGCCTGAGACCGACTGGTAGTTTATCACGAAGTGCATTTCTCGTCTGTAGTATTTTGTAGGTATGCATGAGTATCTAAACTAGCACTGCCTCAAACAATACCTTAAATTGTGTGATTTTGGTAATTTTTATGATTTGCTCTGCTTGTGATGAACTTGCAGAATTTGACTTTCAGAGGTTGAGCAATTCTGGGTTTTTTATTTGTAACTAATAAAATGAGTATGGGAAAAGACGAATAAATGTCAAAACTCCTATTGGAAACTTACCTGTTTTGGAGGTATTGATCTGGTTCAGAGTGTCAGCAAAAGGCTTCACTAAATGGCCAGCAAAGAGAGCGAACAGGCCTTTAAGCTGGTCAGCAATGCCATCTGCCAATCGGCAGAAAGTCAACAGCCTATCCTTTGAGGCATCCTCAGTTTTGGCCCAATCAAAGAGCTGAAAAAGAAAGAAAATTTAGTTGTGTACATGATAGTGTGAGGCAAATACTAATTGCCAGATATATGAATGCAAATTGTAATATAAATATGCATGATATTTATATACGCAAACATTTATATGTACATATACGCACACACCATGTGTGTATAAATAAATAAATAAATAGCAAGGAAGTTACCAGAACTCTTACCTTGAAGAAAAGGGGCCTGAAAGATATTTCAGAAAGCTTCATAATCATGCTAATTAAACAAGTAATAATATGAAATTCTATCTTCCCAACGTCCTCCACATCATCCTAGAAAAAAACAAATTCTATCAGTTAAAAGTTACACACCAACATCCTGACATTAAAGATGTCCTTGAGATGAAATAACCTCACAGTAACTGGCCAATGTCTCTAAAAATGGAAAAACCAGAGGTGTGATCAAGTGTACAGTTGGGCTACTTGATTCCTATTGGTCAACCTGATTTAAGCAGCCTATCTGCAGGATTGCTGCTGATGTCTT
Source organism: Euleptes europaea (assembly GCF_029931775.1). Lineage (NCBI taxonomy): Eukaryota > Metazoa > Chordata > Lepidosauria > Squamata > Sphaerodactylidae > Euleptes > Euleptes europaea. The sequence goes on from NC_079318.1 coordinate 26,844,327, forward strand.
TAGATAGAATAATTGAAAATAATTTGACAAGTTTTGCAAAGAACTTGTAGAACCATGCTTGCGCCACAAAAATCTCCCATATCCCACCTGAGAATGCTCAGCTCTGAAGTCCAGGGCCTTCATAAAAAATGCTGTTAGCTCAGACTGATGGGCATTGAGCTGATCTTTTTCCAGAACTACAATATGCTCCTTTAGAATGTCCATAAGTGTACCTAGGTAGATCTAGAAAAGAAAACAAGAACAAAATCAAGCAACTAAGCAACTGACAGGTAGGTTTAAATAACCACCACTGGCGAAAACCCTATTTCTAATATCAGGGGATTTTCTGTTATCTTTTATAAATAATAATTATTTTTCTTAGCGGATACACAACCATATATTGTTACTCCTAAAATAGGAAACTAAATTATATTTTTGCGTAAGCAAAAAAGAGCTGAGAAGGAAGACAATAAAATGTCTTCTGAAATAGAAGACAAGCAAGTTTCCTTAAGTTTTGGTAAGGAAACCACTCTTGATGCTTGCTAGCTGCTTGGCATAACCACCTTTCTTAGACCAAAATTCTTTTGATTTGGGGTGAAGCCAAGGGGTGGAAACCTTCTAGACCAGGGGGTGTTAAACTCATTTGTTACAAGGGCCAAATATGACATAAATGTCACTTGGTCGGGCTGGGCCACGCCAGCTCAGGTCAAGTGTGTGTGTGTGTGTGATGTCTCAGCTGGCTTGCAAGCCAGGTAAGAGCTCTGAAGGGGTCAGACTTGGCCCCCGGGCTATATGTTTGACATCCCTGTTCTAGACAGAAAGCAGAGATCTGGTTTGACAAAATTCATGTAAGACAACGGTGATCCCCTTTGTCTCATTGTTCTCTAATAGGCACATTTTAATTTGCTTCCATGAAGAACTGCAACACATCTAACCTTCCAAGCACTTGAAATTTCATCATAACACTTCATAACTGCCGGCAGAAGAACTCTTGGTGGGAGTTTAGTTGCTAGAGTGATGATCAGAGACGTCACACGTATATTCAGGTGGGATGAAGGACCCATTTCGATTGCAATTCCTTTCAAACGGATTACCTAACATTGTGTCAGAACAAAGAAAAAAAAAGATACTGATCCAATCATTACAGTGTATGAATTAAGATTAATTGAATGAAACCAGAGCATTGGTCTATGTAGCCCAATGCTGTCTACTCTGTTTGATAATGGCTGAGTAAAGTTTCCCCTCAAACTTGTAATCTAAGACTTTTTTTCAGAAGGTGTTTGGAGTGGATGACTAACAGCATTATTTCCAGCTTTTATCATTTTTTGATTCCTATCACCAGAATGTAGTGTTCCTCTTGAACAGGTATGCTAAGACTTCTAGACCGGTAGAAGAAAAACACTAAACCCATCACTTCCTTTTGCATATTAGAAATTATAGAGTAAGTGTACAAATTTAATTAAGGTAGTTCACAGAGGAAACCATACGCATTTTACAGGGAGACTTGTCTCATAATTCCTCACGTCTACATTAAAACAGATATTACCCACCTGCTGCAAAGTGTCCAGCAGATATGGACTCAGGAAGCCGGGCAGCGTTTCCACAATCTTCAGCAGAGCTGTCACTGCACTAAGCAAGTAGATTTCGCCAGGAACCAATTCATCTTTGTGTTTCAGCACCTTTAGTAATGCTGGCATCAGCCTACAAGTCAGACAAGAAGATCAATGCTGTGTCATTCCCAAACAGATATTCCTCCCAGTGAATAAGCATCTTTCCTCGGCATTCCATTCAAATACATTTCACTACACAGTGTCTTAAAGAACAGTAAGAGCACAAAAAAAAAAGAGCCCTGTGGCGCAGAGTGGTAAGCTGCAGTACTGCAGTCCAAGCTCTGCTCACGACCTGAGTTCGATCCCGACGGAAGTTGGTTTCAGGTAGCCAGCTCAAGGTTGACTCAGCCTTCCGAGGTCGGTGAAATGAGTACCCAGCTTGCTGGGGGTAAAGGGAAGATGACTGGGGAAGGCACTGGCAAACCACCCTGTAAACAAAGTCTGCCTCGTAAATGTCGGGATGTGATGTCACCCCATGGGTCAGGAATGACTTGGTGCTTGCACAGGGGACCTTTATCTTTAAGAGCAAATAAATTAAATGTTCCGGAAAATGCAAAGACTGTCCACAGAACTTCAGACCGAGCTACATCTTGGGAAAAGCAGACACTGTTTGACAGTAATACCAGAGGGGTAGTCTGCTGTAATGAAGTTAAACAGGAGTCCAGTAGCACCTTAAAGACTGACAAAATTTATTCCATTTTAAGATTTTGTCAGTCAGACCTCACTTCATCAGAAGTTTGAAGTGACCATCAATAGCAGCTATATCTAGACTGAAAACTAAAAGTAACAAAAAAGAAATTGAGTAGGGAGTTTACAAGCAGAGGGGAGTAGTTATCAGTCCATTGAGAGTGGGTGAGAAGCACTCCCAAATGCTGATAATTAGGCATGATAGGATTAACACAAAATTTAAATATGGAAAATACCATGTTAAACACGGTAGTGGATCTAACTGTGAATGTACATTTACCGTATTTTTCGCACTACAGGACACACTTTTTTCCTCCTCAAAAGTGAGGGGAAATGTCAGTGCGTCTTATGGTGCGAATGCAGCGCCGCCCGCCCCGGGAGCCGGCTGGGACGACGCCAGCTGCAGCTGGAAGGCCCCTCCCAGCCACCCAGCACAGGGCAGAGAAGTTTTAACCTCCCCCCACCCCCACCGCCCGCTTCCCGGTCCCGAGGCTCAGCTGCTGGGCGGATCCTCCGAACGGGAAGCGCGCGGGGGGGGGGGGGTGTCTTTAAACTGCTCTGTGCTGCCTGCCCAAGCAGCGCAGAGCAGTTTAACCTCCCCTGCTTCCTGGTCCGAGGCTCAGCTGAGCCTCGGGACCGGGAAGCGGGGGTGTGTGTGCGGAGGAGCAGTTTAAAGACCCACCGCCCCTCCTGATCAGGCTTGCCTGACTAATCCCGATCGGGCTTGCAGTCTGGAAAGGGAGACTGGAGCCTTCCCTCAAGCCCCGCTGTGCGCACGCTCTGATCTCTCAGCGCGTGCACACAGTGGGGCTTTGAAGGCTTCAGCCTCCCTTTCCAGGCTGCAAGCCTGACTGGTCCCAATCCGGCTTGCAGTCTGGAAAGGGAGACTGGAGAGTTCCCCCAAGCCCCGCTGTGCACACGCTCTGATCTCTCAGCGCGTGCACACAGTGGGGCTTTGAAGGCTTCAGCCTCCCTTTCCAGGCTGCAAGCCTGACTGGTCCCAATCCGGCTTGCAGTCTGGAAAGGGAGACTGGAGAGTTCCCCCAAGCCCCGCTGTGCACACGCTCTGATCTCTCAGCGCGTGCACACAGTGGGGCTTTGAAGGCTTCAGCCTCCCTTTCCAGGCTGCAAGCCTGACTGGTCCCAATCCGGCTTGCAGTCTGGAAAGGGAGACTGGAGACTTCCCCCAAGCCCCGCTGTGCACACGCTCTGATCTCTCAGCGCGTGCACACAGTGGGGCTTTGAAGGCTTCAGCCTCCCTTTCCAGGCTGCAAGCCTGACTGGTCCCAATCCGGCTTGCAGTCTGGAAAGGGAGACTGGAGAGTTCCCCCAAGCCCCGCTGTGCACACGCTCTGATCTCTCAGCGCGTGCACACAGTGGGGCTTTGAAGGCTTCAGCCTCCCTTTCCAGGCTGCAAGCCTGACTGGTCCCAATCCGGCTTGCAGTCTGGAAAGGGAGACTGGAGAGTTCCCCCAAGCCCCGCTGTGCACACGCTCTGATCTCTCAGCGCGTGCACACAGTGGGGCTTTGAAGGCTTCAGCCTCCCTTTCCAGGCTGCAAGCCTGACTGGTCCCAATCCGGCTTGCAGTCTGGAAAGGGAGACTGGAGACTTCCCCCAAGCCCCGCTGTGCACACGCTCTGATCTCTCAGCGCGTGCACACAGTGGGGCTTTGAAGGCTTCAGCCTCCCTTTCCAGGCTGCAAGCCTGACTGGTCCCAATCCGGCTTGCAGTCTGGAAAGGGAAACTGGAGAGTTCCCCCAAGCCCCGCTGTGCACACGCTCTGATCTCTCAGCGCGTGAACACAGTGGGGCTTTGAAGGCTTCAGCCTCCCTTTCCAGGCAGCAAGCCTGACTGGTCCCAATCCGGCTTGCAGTCTGGAAAGGGAGACTGGAGACTTCCCCCAAGCCCCGCTGTGCACACGCTCTGATCTCTCAGCGCGTGAACACAGTGGGGCTTTGAAGGCTTCAGCCTCCCTTTCCAGGCTGCAAGCCGGACTGGTCCCAATCCGGCTTGCAGCCTGGAAAGGGAGACTGGAGAGTTCCCCAAGCCCCGCTGTGCGCACGCTCTGATCTCTCAGCGCGTGCACACAGTGGGGCTTTGAAGGCTTCAGCCTCCCTTTCCAGGCTGCAAGCCTGACTGGTCCCAATCCGGCTTGCAGTCTGGAAAGGGAGACTGGAGACTTCCCCCAAGCCCCGCTCTCTCAGCGCGTGCACACAGTGGGGCTTTGAAGGCTTCAGCCTCCCTTTCCACGCTGCAAGCCTGACTGGTCCCAATCGGGCTTACAGCCTGGAAAGGGAGGCTGGAGCCTTCCTCCTAGCCCTGCTGTGCGCACGCTCCACAGAGCAGGACTAAAAAACTGGAAGTGGAGTGCAGTAATCCCTCCACCCAGCCCTGGCCATAATAACCTCTCAGTTGTTGGTCGGGAAGCGCGGGGTGTGTGTGTGCAGACGTTAAACTGCTCTGCGCTGCGTGGGCAGGCAACGCAGAGCAGTTTAAACCACCACCGCCCCCCTTCCCGGGAGTCCCGGGAAGGGGGGCGGTGGGGAAAGAGAAGGAAAAAGGAGGAAAAAGAAGATAAATATATTTTCTTAAAGACGCAGCGGGTCTTTAAAAAATATATTTTTTTCTTCTTTTTCCTCCTTTAAAAACTAGGTGCGTCTTATGGTCAGGTGCGTCTTATAGAGCGAAAAATACGGTACTTGTTTTGGATGGACAGTCCTATGCATTTGAATAAGTGAGCTCTGACTCATGAAAACCTATGCTGGAATATATGTCGCTACTCATTAAAGTGCCACTTGACTCTCGTTTAATATTGTTCAAGATCGTCAGACCAGAACTATGCAGAAGACACTTTCCAACAATGGAATTATTTTACCCATTTCTATAGATCGTATTCACACGAAAATTCCTAGATCGGCTAAGCAAAACACTAGAGTTCTTAAGGTATGCCAACTGGCCCAGTGAATTGGCGAACACTGTTATCTCCTCAGTTCAAATCTTGCTTCAGCTATGAAATTACCACCATCGGTGGTACTCACTCCGCGGCTGACGGAGAGCCATGTTCGCCGTTGCCATCAATTTTCCATCTTACTTCTATCCCTGGCAAGAAGCCTGCCCCTCAAGGAGGCTCGTGGCTTACTCATTCCTCCAGTACCAGCTGGGAACCACATGCTAACAGCAGGCCTTGCCCACTTTCCTGCAACGTGGGGAAGGGGCTACATTGAGGAACAGTGCTCAGAAGAGCCACAAGTGTCATGTCAAAGAGCCACATTTGGCCACCAACCCATGAGTGAGTAACACTGTACTGGAGGTATCGTCAGGTAAACCACTATCTTCTTGGTTTGAAGCACCTGCATCTGTTACATGCAGATAATGCCATAATTTCCAGGGCTGTTGCAAGGATTACCGAACTACTAGAATCATAGTTGGAAGGGACCACCAGGGTCATCTAGTCCAACCCCCTGCACAATGCAGGAAATTCACAACTACCTCCCCCACACACCCCCAGCGACCCCTACTCCATGCCCAAAAGATGGCCAAGATGCCCTCCCTCTCATGAACTGCCTACGGTCACAGAATCATCACTGCTGACAGATGGCCATCTAGCCTCTGCTTAAAAACCTCCAGGGAAGGAGAGCTTTCCACCTCCCGAGGAAGCCTGCTCCACTGAGGAACTGCTCTGTTAGAAAATTCTTCCTAATGTCTAGATGGAAACTCTTTTAATTTTAACCCGTTGGTTCTGGTCCGACCTTCTGGAGCAACAGAAAACAACTTGGCACCCTCCTCTATATGAAAGCCCCTCAAGTACTTGAGGATGGTTATCATATCCCCTCTCAGTCTTCTCCTCTTCAGGCTAAACATACCCAGCTCCTTCAACCTTTCCTCATAGGACTTGGTCTCCAGACCCTCACCATCTTTGTTGCCCTGCTCTGGACACGTTCCAGCTTGTATACATCCTTCTTAAATTGTGGTGCCCAAAACTGAACACAATACTCTAGGTGAGGTCTAACCAGAGCAGAGTAAAGCAGAGTACTACACACGGAACCCACTGAAGTGCCCTACAAATGATAAGTTATCATTACTTCAAAGTGATACCTTGGGAGCTGAGGTATTGCCAGTGCTTTTATCACGCAGGTCACTTCAGCCGCACACAGCAAAGCACTTCCTACGACATTTCTTTCTTCCTTCACATCGGAAGAAATCACATCAATGGCAGTGGTGAGAACGGGCACAAAGGAAACGTGGTTGTCGGTGCCAAAACACTTGCACAGCAGCTTCAGACTGAACAGAGCCGTCTGCCTGTTGATCGCCTGCTCCTCCTCGGCCTCCCTGGTGTTACGCTGGACGACAGCGATGAGCTCAGGCACCAGTTTTAGCAGCAGCTCAACCTGAAAACATAAAAGCCAGAGATGCCCATGAATGATTTACTACGGCTTCAGTTCTGAGTTAACAAAGTGAGATCTCACTGTGCAAAAGGCACTTTACAGCAGGTTGGGAATAAATAAGGGGCAGTTTGCCTAACTGCTGATTCCCCGGCTGGAACTTTCCCATCCTTCCCTTGTAGCTTTAATCAGGAAACTTGCCTTGATTAAAACCGGAACCGTCAGTGTAATCTCTCTCCACAGCACCTTCCAAGCCAAAACTAATTTGGTGCTATGCCGGATGGATCCACCTCTCTTTCCTTTGCCTTACAGTGACAGGAGCGCAATGAAATTTTATTGTTCCTGCATTTGGGCTCTTCTCCCTTCATGCCTTCTTTAATCATGCCTTCCTTATAATGAGACAACAAATGCCTATGGCGGCAGAAACAGAAATCATCTCAAGGATGGCTTACTTGTTCTTTCTGCCAATGTGTGCGCTGTTGCAACTTATTGTTCAGCAGATCCATCGCTTTACGCCTCACAGAAGGTAGCTGGTTGAGCATCAGGCCCCTGATGACAGGGATAAAGACTTCCGTGGGCAATAAAGCGTTAACCTGGGGAAAAAAAAGAAAAGTAGAAGAAAAGCGTACCATGTTAAAGAAGTGGGTTTCTGCCTTAGTGTTTGCACTGCTTCCATTAGACACTTACATGCTGAATTTGCCAACTCTAGGCTTACTCACTTAACCAGAGCTGACAACACAATATTCCCCTCCAAGGTTTGCTGATATCTTCTTATGTGCTAGGAAAGCAAAACTGCCAAAGTGCTTAGAAGTGTTAGCACTGAAATGAAGAAACATCAGGCAAATCCACTGAACACAGATGGCCTAATTTCTAAAATCTTTACCCAGCCCAGATTTCCACTCCGTTGATGCTCCTGCTCAGAATTAATAAGTTAGATTTGTTCATGGAAATCAGAGGATGATTATTTTACCCCGCTGGGGCAATATATAAATGTAAATTGCCAACTGGCTTCATACCCGTTGGCAACATAAAGGGCCCCAAACAAATGAACAATCTACATAACATGAAGCCACCGTAATAAAACGTCAACGGCACAGAGAAATGCAACTGTCACGTTACAAGCTGTTAAGAAAATGTCTGTGCCAGACAGGAAAGGTACTTACTTTATCCAGCACATCATAGGACTTGCTGAGAAGAGCCCTCCAAAACTTGGCCGTTAGGGCATCAGCATTTTCTTCCACCGAGCGGGCCACGACATTGATGTAGCAAAGAACTTCTTCTAACAATCTGGATAAACAGTTCTAATGAGTGAGCTGAACACCACAAAGAAGTATAGCTCCTGGTCAGTTTTACGAGTCGCTTCCCCTGGTTAGCTGAGGGAGTGCAGAAGCAGTGACTTCATGAAAAAGCCCTGGCTTGAGGCACAGTGCACCTACTGTGCACGCGCAGAGCTCTTCAGGAACACCGCCTCATCCACCAATCTTCATGATAATCCGGCCCCTCATCTTACAGAGAATATGTATCATCCAAAATTGAGGGCTTATAGCTGAAATTTAACACTTAAGGGTACGGCAAGATTAAGTCTACACTGGAAATCTTACTTTAAACTTCACAAAATCTCAATTCGGCTCTTAAAGCTTTCTTGTAACAGTTTTTTTTTCAATCTGTCCAAAACATTTCAGTTCACAAGACAGTGAAGTGAGTTCTAAGCATTAGAACTTCTATTTTTTACATAACTTCAGCACCACAGAGAAGTGGCTATGAAAAATATTGTTGAATCCTCTCCTGAGTAGGCAGGATTATTTAAGTTTCACTTCATACAAATAAAATGAGAAATGAATCAACTATTATACATGGTTTGAGTTCCCAAATGAAGACATTGTTAATTTATTATCTATTGGTGCTACACTGTTTATGTTTGGGCGGGGGCCTGGGTTCCACCCCCTTGGTTCCACAAACTCAACCCCAGCGCTCCCTACCCTATCCTATAAAAAGCATTATTCAAAATAGGGGTTTGCATGACTCACTAAAGAAGTTAATAACAATAAAATTACAAAACAGTAACAGATAATTGCACATCTATTCTAAATCAAATTAAAACTTTTTAGTTGAAATTTATTCAACAAAACTGATGAACTTGATCCAGTGGTACCAGCTCTTCAAAGTCTAGAAAAAAATTCTGATAGTTTCCACCAAATTTGCCAGCATGGTGCCATAGCTCGATCTATTGTAAATCAGTGAACAACACAGTTGAAGGGGCCCACCTCTAGCGCCCCCCTGCTGCCCTCCTACCTCTTAATGCCCCCCTAGGTAATCCCACCCCCCCAAGGGGTGGTACTGCCCACTTTGGGAACCACTGGGTTAGAGTAATGCCAATGGTATCAAGCAAAATTTAATTTGCGGTTGCCTCCTTCTGCATTAAGAAACAGGAAAAAATGTACCTCTGCTCAAACTCCTGTAACTCTTCGGCATGTTCACATTCCACTACCTTATTGGGGGGGAAAAAAACAATTGTATGAAAACGGCAGACTTAATGGCCAACAGAATCACTCCAAGCAATACGGACAAACCACCACTCCCTTCGATAACACCTAATGTTTCATATTTACATCCCAATTAGACTATTATTCATCAGGTTCCAAATTAGCTACGAGTCTTTTATAATGTACACCGCAGATCAACATATCTGCAGGCCTCCAATTTGTCATGGAATCCAACTTCATGCTACAGAATCTGGCAGCTTTCAGAATAAAGACAATCTCCATTAACGATAAAAAAGGAACAAAAACTATTTTAGAATTCATGATTACAAAATAAAACCGAACTCTGCACAACAGTGTACTGCCTGCTCTTCTTGTGTACAGAAGCTTAGTTTCTACTCTCATTAGTGCCTTGTTTGGCTCACACTCCGAAGCTATGGATGGGGATTGTCTTTTAGCCATGTACTTGTGTCCGAAGCTCATGTTCCTCTCACTGATTTTCCAGCGCAGTCTTGCTAACAAAGACACGCTTGTATGGCAAATGTCCTTTGCCCTCACACTTTGCATGTTCGGAGCCACCACAGGACCGAGACGTTTATGTTTGTCGCCAAATATTCTGTTCCAATCTTAGCCCCGATATATGTGTGACATGAGCCACAGGTAAGAAACTTAAACACGTAAGCATTCTACCTGTGCACTATCACGTTAAAAGGTATTTGCCACAACTTACTGGCATGCTATCACTACATGCAAGCAAGGCTTACACGTGTGGTAAGAAAGGCTTGCCCAGATAAGTGCCCAACTGATTGTATAAATTGTACTTCAGGCTTCTTCTAAAGTAAGCAACAAGAAAAAAAGATTAATTCTACATGCTTTATTTGGATCCCTGACCTCAGAAATCTAGTTAAAATTGTCTCTTGATGTTCATAGCAAATAACAATCTACTCTAATAACTCTTTACCCACAGTTTGATTCAAGGTTTACAACACCAGATACCCTTCCAGCCAGCACAGAATCCGAGATGGCGGACAACAGGAAAATATTACTGCAAGTCACACACTTCCACTGAAAACAAAGTTAATTAATTACAAAGCTCCAGCTAGGGAAGAAAGGAAACCATATCACGTCCTTAGAAAGATTAAACTGCCTCACCTTTTTCACAAAACTATGTGAAGCCAGAAGCTGTGCCATGAAAGAGACTGACAGGAATTTGAAATGCCTCAGCTGTTTACCAGAGTGAGATTCCACATTAAAGAGCTCAGTTTCTTGGCTCTGTGATTTTGTGCTGCGTAATCTTGATTTCTTTTGTTGTGGATCATCTGCTAAAACAACCCCAAAAATCATTTTCTGAAGTACGAAAAAAACTACATAAATAAAATGGACAAGTTTTATCTAGTGTGAAGGGGTGTTCAGTAAGCATACATATTTTTTGTTCGTTTGTTTTATTTATCAAAATTTATATCCCACCTTCCTAGCCTCACAAGGGCCGCCAAAGTGGCTAATGAATTAAAAAATACACAATCAAATCACATTTTAAACCATTAAATCCAACCTCAAAATACATATCATTAAAACAATTAAAAAACAAGCTGAAATACACATAAACATTCTTTTCCCCTTCTTTGAGGAATTTATAAGGGTAATATATGAAATTTATCATATTGTATCATATCATAAGGAAAGTTGGATTAGATTTAGATGAAGGAGGAGTGAAAATTAGTGGATTCGTTTAAAATGTGTTGAGGAGAGTTTTACGGATACTGTGGGTTGCTAAAAAGAGTTCAATTGAGGGCCTCCTATTTTCAGACACCTTCAAACTACAGTTTTTCATGATATTTGAGTGCAAGTTTGTGATCTCCCCACAAACCAGGATTCTAAACCACAGTTTAACTTCAGTTTAGAATCCTGATTTGTGGGGAAGAAACAAAAACTCCAATTACACTGGCTTTGTAAGCCTTGAATCACACTCCAGTTTGCCTGAACTTGCAAATGTGGGGGACATTTGCAAGTTCAGGCAAACTGGAGTGCGATTCAAGGTTTACAAAGCCAGTGTCTTCATACACAAGTGGAGAAATGAGGGACCATGCGTGGCAACAAGCCATGTTCATGCACGTTATGGGAAAACACAGGTGTGTCACAATGTCTGAGCACAGCCTAAGTCTGCAATTGTGAATCACTTAACTAGGAGAATCACTTAACTTTTGAGAGCCAGCGTGGTGTTGTGGTTAAGAGCAGTGGAGTCTGATCTGGAGAACCGGGTTTGATTCCCCACTCCTCCACGTGAGAAGCAGAGGCTAATCTGGTGAACTGGATTTGTTTCCCCACTCCTACACACGAAGCCAGGTGGGTGACCTTGGGCAAGTTACAGCTCTGTTAGAGCTCTCTCAGCCCCACCTACCTCACAGGGTGTAATTGTAATGGGATGTAGTTGTAGTTGTAATGGGATACAGCTGGTTTAAATGCAAATGTTTCTGTACAATTAATTCATATTGCAGACACCAAGTCATAGTCAAGGCATATAAATATTTTTTTACCTTCTTTGTTCTCTGGCAACCTTGTTAAATAGTGCAGTATTTTCATTAGAGTCTGCAGCTGTTCTTTTACACTGAACTCACAGCACACAGAAATCCAGAATTCAGTATCGGCCTCCAACAGAGCATCCTGTGTTTGTAACAAGAGGAGGGAAAAGCGCATCAGCATGGTGTAGTGGTTAAGAGCGGTGGTTTGGAGCGGTGGAGTCTGACCTGGAGAACCGGGTTTGATTCCCCACTCCTCCACATGAGCGGCGGAGGCTAATCTGGTGAACCGGATTTGTTTCCCCACTCCTACATATGAAGCCAGCTGGGTGACCTTGGGCTAGTCACTCTCTCTCAGCCCCACCCGCCTCACAGGGTGTCTGTTGAGGGGAAGGGAAGGTGATTGTAAGCTGGTATGAGTCTTCCTTAAGTGGTAGAGAAAGTCGGCATATAAAAACCAACTCTTCTTCTTCATCATCATTTCAAAAGAGAAATTAGTTGAAATGTCCTTTTAAAGAAAGAATACACTACAGGATACTGCTCTTACCTTCTCTCCATTGGCTACGGACGCCACCGATTTTGTCACATGCTGTTCAAATAGCAGCACCAGAAGACTCCAGAGGAATCGCTCTCCTCCCAAAGTGCTGATCAGCTGCTCTAGGATTGGGAGGCGTCGATGCTCAGGCACGTGTGGCAAAGCATCCACAAACACACGAATTATTTTAACAGCCACCCCTTCCACGTTTCCCATCATTTCCAGGGAGCCGCCGTCCTCCTCAGCCTATCAAGCAAACAGGCCAACAGTTAGTAAGTACATACAAAAACTACTGGAAGAGGAGTTGTTTCATACGAAGCCATTGGTCATTTATGCATGGTTGCTTTAACCTAATTTAATCCCTGTTTCAGCCAGGATCAAATTTTTCACTATGCACTATATCTCATTCCTTGGAAGCTCAATGCTGTTTCAATGCAAAACGAACCTGGCTTTTCCCATTCCTCTTCTGGCCCAAATTAAACCGTTCACCCTGGCTCATTCCGGAGACACAGAGCATGCATAATGCATTAGGAGGAAACACAGAAGATTGGCTTATCTCAAAGCCAATCACGAAGCAGTGTGTAAAGAGGCGGGGATTAAAGTGCTTCCTGCTACCTCAGAGCTCTTTCTGAGCAAAAGAAAGGCTTTTTAAAAATGAGGCTTGGATTTCTCCCCCCCTTCTTTCAGATTGCTCCTTTTTTTGTTTTTTGTCCTTAAAATGCTTTTTTACGTGGTAGTTGGGTTTGGGGGGAAGGAAATCATCTCTCACGGTAAGCCAATTACAGAGCAGCATTCAAAGGGGTGGGACTTGATTTGAGCTTGGGAGAGTGCTTTTCTGTGTTCATGGTTCGATTAGCACACAGTTTCATCCCTGATCATTCAAGCCAATGCATACAGTTTCCCCCAAATCAGGTTACATTAATGTGCAATGAAGCCAGGTCCAACTAGGGAGATCCAACCTATGCATAAAAGGCCATTCAAAAATTTATCAGGCTGTTTTCTAAAACATGATGGAGAAACCGAAATTTCCCCAGCCCAATTTTTGCTATTTAGACTAAATAGCCAGTTCTGTTGACACAAGGATTTAGTGATTTGTTCAGACGTTCCACCACAAACACTACTGCACAGTTTTCCTGCACCCTCCCATACTATTTTATCAATTTTATCATAACTGCTAACAGTTCCTCTTCTCCCTTACCCTGCAGGTTGTTTTGAATTCATTACCATTAATCTTCTCTTCCCGTGCTTGCTGCATTAAAGAGCTTGATTACAACAACACTACTTTTTGTGCTCGCCGCGTTTGTTCATCTTAGTTTTTCGGAATACCACCACTACGTGATTTGCCCACTTATACTTATTATTTGACAACTCCTCGTCTTTCTAGAGCCTTCTATTTAGCTAGACTGAAAGCTAACCCCTCTATGGTTAAGCAACGCAGAATTTTGAACATACCATACCCAGAAAGGACCTGTCCTTGCTCTTCTGGTTCTATTGATTCATTAGCTCTTGCCCTCTTGGAATGCCGCTTTTATGAGTAACTTAGATCACGTTATATCTCTCCCCTTTTAATATATAAATCTAATGCCTCTGTGTCTTTTTTATTAAGTGACAGGGATCCCAAGGTGACATTGTCAGTGGCAACTAATTTCAGTCCTTATGTCCCTCAAACATTAGATTTAAAATTACACTGCTCAAAATCAATGGATCAAGGAGCTTCTAAGGGATAAAGGAAAGCGATTAATCTTCTTTCAATCACCATGGTCTACCAAATACTGCCTATTCGATTGACAACAACTCCTCAGGGTTGCAGGTCTCTCCTGCCACCTATTCCCTGCAGAATGATGTTGCAGATTGAAACCGAGACATTCTGCATAGAAGGCCCGTATTCTACTGCTGAGCCTGTACCTTGCCACTAATACAAATTCAGCCAAGTTCCTTTATACATTTTATAGAAAATGGAAAAAAATCCACCTTTTACTTCTTACTAATCAGTCTGACTGAGAGGCCAAAAGATAAAACTGAATTCTAGATCCATTAAAAGCAATGTAACATTAGTAAGGAATGCTGAACGTTTAATAGAAGACAAGAGAAACAAGGCCAATTCTGTTTAGATGTAGACCTAAACCTCGATTTAAAATGTCTTACCTGTATGAGAGCAGGAATGACCATCTTCACAGTCTTACTGATCACTTGGAAACTGTAGGCATCATCCAGACGCATGACATTTGCTCCCATGAATGTAAAAATGGGCATGATATTGTGTAGCACTTTGCCCTGAACGAGAGAAACGAATCCCCATCCCCAAAAAAGATTAATGTTTTCTTCCTGAAATACATACTCCTACAAGGCACTTCGTTTTGCCAATCAAGCAGTCCTACAGAAATTAAATCAGTGGATCCCCATACAGGTACTGGGCACCTTTTCTCTCCCATAATTGGCAAGCAGAGCAAACATCACATTAACCTAATTAGGCAAGGACAGCAGCAGCTCAGCCTCTGTTCATCTATCTCTTTATCAAACATTTGTTTTATTTCAATGCCTTTCCAATTTTGCTGCTGCTGTGTAGGCAGGGGTTGTCTAATAAAGACATCTCATGCTTTTTGTTGCTGGGAGGGTAGGGATTTGCCTGTGGTTCCATGGCATTGGACAACAGAGTCCTCCATCTAACAAGCCATAGCAGGAAGTTATACCAGCCATTTCTCCATCCTCAAACCTTTAACCAGAAGCATCCATGACAAAGGTGCTATTCAAAACATAGAAGTGCCCAGAAACAAACATAATAGCTCAACTGAGAGAGAAGTACTAAAGACCAGGGAAGAGAATAGTGAGGTATGGTGAAGTTATGGCAGTTCCAGGAAGGCTCTGATGACCGAGTCGGTTTTCAGAAGGGACTTGGAAGAAGAGAGGGAAGTGGTCTGACAAGCTGAGGCTGTTCCAAACACAGGAAGGAGCCAGCAGGCCAAAGGTCCCCTGATGATCAAATGCTTTTATGGCCCCAAAGGTCATAACAGACACAGAAAACAAATATCTACCACCACTTCTAAAGTGTGGTTTCAGATTCAGCATATCATTTAATATTTCAACTTAATACCTTTCCCCTCTTGGTAAGAACAGCAACACAAACGGTGTGTACTCACCGGAAACATTCCAGCAGCAGCGCCCAGCAAGAGCAAAGCATGGTGGTGAGTCTGAGGCATCTCTGAAACCCTGATGCACTGAACTATCAGCTCCACGTTGAATTTTTCTTCATCGAGAATACCTGAAAAAGGAAAGACGACATCTAAGAATGATCAAGGTTTAAATTTTCTATTAAGATCAAGCCTTGGTGCATGGATGCAGTTGCAACAATAGTGCCATCCTAAGCAGAGTTACCCCCTGCTTAAGTCAGGAGGCTGAGAATGGTGTAGTTCTGCTTAAGATGGTGCAGAAAAATGCCCATTTTTCATTTCTTAACTGGCTCATCACCTGACGCATTCATTCAAAAGGCAATCATGGCCACAAAAGCCACTCGTATAACTGATCCAAAACAAGAAGATTTCGTTTGTCTCACCTGCTCCTATCCTGCTGCCATCTGGGGAAAGCTTCTGGCAAATGTTTAATAGACAGCCGAGTATTAGCTGCTTTATGTATTCCAGGTTTTCCTGTTCCGAAGAGGGTTCCAGGCACCTGGACATCCAGAAGACAAGTTAGATAATAACTTGGGGCAAAATAATACTATGTTATCATAAACTTAAATATACCATCAACGGAATTTTACTTGAGCAGCGCCTGACTCATCTGTGCTTTTGGCACATCTCTCTAGGGAGATGCAATTCTGGATGGGAAGAAGGATTTTACAGACAGTGTTGTAGGTTTTCTTTAGTTGGTTACAAAATGGCGGAGGGAGGATTAAGCTGCAGTGAAGCGCTTTGAGAACCTTATGGCTGAACAGCAGGATGCATATCTAATAATATATATGTCACAAATGTACAATAACAAAATAAACTGTAGCAAAGTGATACCCTATAATTCAAACAAGGGGGAGGCCTTCTTGAAAACATTCCAATTCTTTGGAAATCCAAAAATCCAAGGCCAAAAGAAACTTTCCAAAACAAATAGAATGCAAATTGTTCTTTCTAATATAAAATGTTGTGTTCCATCTTAGAGAAGAACAAGAGGGCAAATGGTTAAAAGAACTGACATTCCCCTTATTTGTCACCAATGAAGTGTTTAAGAATTCAGTGTTTTCTGCAATGTAGACACAACATGTTCTCTGGAGGAACCACTATAAAAATGATCAATAAGAACAGCCATGAGGGATCAGACCTAGGCCCATCAAATCCAGCAGTCTGCTCACACAGTGCCCAACCAGGTGCCTCTAGGAAGCTCACAAACAAGACGATTGCAGCAGCAGCCTGCCTGTGTCCACAGCACCTAATATAATAGGCATGTTCCTCTGATCCTGGAGAGAATAGGCATGCATCATTACTATCTATGTTTACTAGTTGCCATGAATAGCCCTCTCCTCCATGAACATGTCCACTCCTCTCTTAAAGCCTTCCACGTAGGCAGCCATCACCCCATCCAGTCAACTGTTTGCATGCATGGGGGACAACGCCTCTGTGCGCACAAAAAAGCTCCAGGGACAAGAGCGTATAACCTGACTGCCACTCCGCTATACACCTGACCACATGACAATCATTATTGCTGTGCAACTGGCTGCCAGGTAGCGTGGAGGCCTTCTCTTCCAACAGGCGAGCAGCCAGATCCACAGGTTCAGCTGGCCAGGCTCACAGTCTGCTTGTCCCCATTCTATAGCAGGGGCGTATAGGGGAGAGGGCATCTCTCACAGGGCCCTTTTGGTGTACCTGGCCCAGTGGGACTTGTAGGGGGAGAGAAGGGAATACCCTTCTCTTTAATGTGCTGTGGTCTGAACTGGTCCAGGGCTGTACCTGTGCCATGAGGTCTCCATGCGTAAGGGCTGGAATGGCCCCGTTATGGGCTTCCGCTAAAGATCGATCACTGGAAAAGACCATCACGCTAGGAAAAGTTGAAGGCAGCAGGAAAAGAGGATGATGCAACAAGAGATGGATGGACTCAATAAAGGAAGCCACAGCCCTCCTTTTGCAAGACCTGAGCAACGCTGTTAAAGATAGGACGTTTTGGAGGACATTGATTCATAGGGTTGCCATGAGTCGGAAGCAACTTGACGGCACTTAACACACACACACACACACACAGTAAAGGATGATCCCGACAGTTGTTCTCCAAAGAACAGCCATTACCTGGTTAGCAAGCTGAAAAGGACAGGGATCAAGGCCTGAGGCTGTCTGAGCTTTTTCTTGTGTTGCAGCAACTCCAGGATAAGTGTGACTCTCTGCCAGTTGACGCTGCTCTCTTCTGGTACGCACTCTTGATCTTGCATTTTTCTGAAGGATGAAAATAGGAGGGACTAAGACGTTTACAAACATTTAATCCAATATTTTTCGAAGAAAGGATCCTGATGCTCCCCACCCCCAAGTACAAAGCTGTAGCTCTACTGCTACTGGCACATTACAAGGTCTGTGAAAGTAAACATACCTACTCCTTCCTATTTGCCCCTCTAATAAAACAAGCTGTGGGTATAAACAGGATTCTGCAGCCTGTAACATCTTTGTGCTGCTCTTTTTTTTGGACAAAAAAATCATGCCTGTACATACTCACACATGTAGAGGGGAAAAGCCTTTTCTCCCACATCTTTTCCAATGAGCCCCATTACATTTTCTGTATACAAGCTGAACACACACGTGTCCCAATACATTTGCATAGAGAAGTCATCAGGTAAAACAGGGTAACTTCAGTGTGGAAGACTGTTGTCTCCACCTGTTGCATCTGAACACCACCCTGTTGGAGTCTAAAGCTATCCACAATTCAGAGCAGGTCTCTCTCTGACTTTCACTCTCTTCTTTCTGGGTTCAGCTGGAGATGATCCTTGGACAGGCAGTTATGTAGTTATTACATAATAATATTGTACCTTAATAAATCAGTACAATTCCTTCCAGTTAGATTACTGGGTCTGTGTTGTCTTACTATCTGATACTAAGGTGATAAAGGACCCAGATTTATAGGCAAGATATAGATTACGTGCACAACAGTGCAATTTAATGCAAAGTTATCATATATCTAATTCTAAATGAGGCCCCAGAGTGTGGACTAACAGATTGCACTGTACAGGCAAGGAGCCCCGTGGCACAGAGTGGTAAACTGCAGTACTGCAGTCCAAGCTCTGCTCACGACTTAAATTCAATCCCAACGGAAGTTGGTTTCAGGTAGCCGGCTCAAGGTTGACTCAGCCTTCCATCCTTCCGAGGTCAGTAAAATGAGTACCCAAGGGAAGATGACTGGGGAAGGCACTGGCAAACCACCCCGTAAACAAAGTCTGCCTAGTAAACATCGGGATGTGACGTCACCCCATGGGTCAGGAATGACCCAGTGCTCACACAGGGAACCTTTACTTTTACCTTACTGTACAGGATTGTTCTGTAACCAGCTTAAAAATCTGCATTAGCACCATCTCAAAAGCTCCATCAGCCTGGGCTCAACATCCACTGGGGTAATTCACGATTACACATAACAAGCGCACATGGCATTTGTTTTTCCCATCTACTTTACCTCTGCTGCTGCATTTTTTGCCTTCTAGTTTGGTGAACAGTAGCCACATTCTTCACTTTTGGCAGAGGTTCCAGTTCCAGGCTAACCTGCTCAGCATCAATTGAAATCTAGACAGTATATAAATAACATTTATTCTAAAGGTGCACCGCACAAATAAAGTCATCTGATTACACTTTGCCATGCAACTTATGACTGAGTTGTTTACCTATCTCCAGGTCCTTCAAGATCACGGCTGAGGCCAATATTGCATAACACACTAGTACCCATGTATGTCACCAATCTTTTCTTCTTTTTGAAAAAAAATGGAAATTTTGAAGAGGGTTTTTTTTGCCATCAGGTCACATCTGACTTATGGCAACCCTGTAGGATTTCAAGGAAAGAGACATTCAGAGGTGGTTTGACATTACCTGCCTCTGCGTAGTGACCCTGGACTTCCTTGGTGGTTTCCCATCCAAGTACTAAGCAGGGCCAACCCTGCTTAGCTTTTGAGTTATCCAGGGAAAAAAATCGTATGAAATATATTTCATTTTAGAATTAGTGAAATACTTTTAAAGATAAAGTGGGCATGCTGTAATACACAGCTTTTAAATCCAAGATGCATTTCTGTTCTGCCCTGACAGAGAATAGTTAATAAATGTGTAGGTTACTAGTTGTGATTTATGCCCTATGCCTTTAAATTCTAGAATTTTGAGAAATGTAGTCTTTTAGGTTTTGATATGCTAAATTATAAATCATGCATTGTATGTTAACAAACATTCCTTTCGGAAAATATTTATTAGCAGGTATGAATTGACGGCCTTTTTAACCTTATGTTGTTTTAATTATGTTTTAAATTAATGTTTTAGTGACACTATATCATAAATGAAGTTGGAAGGTGACCTGAGCCCAACTTAGGTTGGAAAAGGGTGGGGTACAAATTGAGTAAAATAAAAATATACAAAGCAGTAAAATTAAGTTAGGTTTGATAGAACAGAAAGTATTGCATGGATTTCATTTCCCCCCAAAATATCATTTTTTTCCGGAAAAAAAAACAGGGGAAAAATCCCTCCCCCTAAATTTCTGGAAATCTAACACATCTATGAGCAATGCTTAAAGCTCCCCTTCTCAGTGCAACTTAATATATGCTGAACCACACGGTCACAGGTGTGCAAGCACATGATCGGTTTTCTATCATACTGCTGTAATGCTTTTCTTTCTCTATTTCAGCATATGTGTTACCAGCATATCTGGTAAAACTCTCATCATGGTACTCAACTGAAATTATCTGTAAAAACTGGCATCCTATAACAATGACAGAATCAAGTTCTACACATCAAGAGGGAACATATTTTCCTGAAAGATTATCCTGAAAGATGAAGGTATTCTTACCCCTTTAAAAATGCTGCTAACGGTCTGTGCACAAAGTGGATTTTTGCAGGTGAGCAGTAAATCAAACATGACTCCCAGTATCTTTTGCTGAACCTTCCCATCTGGCACAGCAGCAAAGAACGGTTTCGTGATCTAGAAATAAGTGCATCACTGGATATTTTACTGTTCATTGGAAATATTTAGTGAGCATTACCCTTACATTGTGAAAGGAAAAAACATTATTATTCCTACTTCACACAACTGAAGCTGAGAAATACTTGCCAATACCGACTTAAATAAATAAAGGTCCCCTGTGCAAGCACCGGGTCATTCCTGACCCATGGGGTGATGTCACATCTCGACGTCTACTAGGCAAACTTTGTTTATGAGGTGGTTTGCCAGTGCCTTCCCCAGTCATCTTCCCTTTACCCCCAGCAGGCTGGGTACTCATTTTGCCAACCTCGGAAGGATGGAAGGCTGAGTCAACCTTGAGCCGGCTACCTGAAACCAACTTCCATTGGGATTGAACTCAGGTTGTGAGCACAGCTTGGGCTGCAGTACTGCAGCTTACCACTCTGTGCCATGGGGCTCCTAATACCACCTTAAAAAGGTAAAGATCCCCTGTGCAAGCACCGGGTCATTCCTGACCCATGGGGTGATGTCACATCCCGACGTTTCCAAGGCAGACTTTGTTTGCGGGGTGGTTTGCCAGTGCCTTCCCCAGTCACCTTCCCTTTTCCCCCAGCAAGCTGGGTACTCATTTCACCGACCTCGGAAGGATGGAAGGCTGAGTCAACCTTGAGCCGGCTACCTGAACTGACTTCTGTCGGGATCGAACTCAGGTCGTGAGCAGAGCTTTTGACTGCAGTACTGAAGCTTAACACTGCGCCACGGGGCTCTTAATACCACCTTAGCTCAATCATAAAACTGTTATAGCATGGGATCGCAAAACACATACATAGTTGGTGAAATACTCACAAGTGGCTACACCGGAACATTAAAAAAAGGTTACACAAATGTATGGAGGAGAATTCTTTCACTTGCCATTAGCCATGACAGCTAAATGGGACCACCGTGCTCAGAGGTATTATACCAGTGGCCAACTGCCACTGTGTCCCTGTGGATCTTCCATGGAACGTGGCTGGCCACTGTTCGAAACTGGACCTGAAGAACCATCGGTTTGATCCAACAAGGTTCTTGGGTGCTAAACATTATAATGTACCTTCTGATAACATGTGAAGTGGTCCTCACAGATCACATCTAATGGAGAGAGCATGAGTTCACTTTTAGGTGGGGCAGGATGCTGGGAACAAATTACACGTATGAACCGAGATCTCCGCAGGCTTCCTGAAGTGTAATCGACAGAGCTGCTTTGGACCTATAAAACCACAGTCGTGTCTAACATTACAACATTCAGGTCTTTGGTAACCTGAAGATAGGCTTGAAGGGAGCAATTATGTTCTCTCTCTTAAAATTTTGCATTTTTTAGAAACACATTATGTTGTTTGACCTTCAGGAACGGTCACAATAGAAATTTGAATCAATGCTTAAGAAAATCTACTGGGAGCCAGCGTGGTGTAGTGGTTAAGAGCGGTGGTTTGGAGCGGTGGACTCTGATCTGGAGAACTGGGTTTGATTCCCCATTCCTCCACATAAGCGGTGGAGGTAAATCTGGTGAACTGCATTCGTTTCCCCACTCCTACACATGAAGCCAGCTGGGTGACCTTGGGCTAGTCACACTCTCAGCCCCACCTACCTCACAGGGTGTCTGTTGTGGGGAGGGGAAGGGAAGGTGATTGTAAGCCGGTTTGATTCTCCCTTAAGTGGTAGAGAAAGTTGGCACATAAAAACCAACTCTTCTTCTGCTCTTTGGATTCAGAATCTCCACAGCATTTAGAATTTGTGGTGGAATGCTGGACAATCTCATTCTTAACAGCACCCAAACAAAGGTATCGTGCCCCTTAATTTAGTGGTACTGAAAAAGCATGGCCAATTCCAGTTAATGAACAACTTTTGCACCAAACAGGCTGTTCAAGGCAGAAGGGGGACAAATCCACCATGGGCTTTATTAACAATGGATGGAGAATGGATCCAGCACTTTTCAAGACATAGGGAGTTCTTTCTTTAAATGAATGTGCCAATATAGTTATATCTAGCATACATGAACACATGAAGCTGCCTTATACTGAATCAGACCCTTGGTCCATTAAAGTCAGTACTGTCTACTCAGACCGGCAGTGGCTCTCCAGGGTCTCAGGCTGAGGTCTTTCTCATCACCTACTTGCCTATTCTCTTTAACTGGAGATGCCGGGGATTGAACCTGGGACCTTCTGCGTACCAAGCAGAAGCTCTACCATTGAGCCACAGCCCCTCCCCATATAGAATTCTGAACTTCCAGCTACCTGCCCCTCCATAAGAAGCCCTGCTGGATCCCAAAGGTGCACTGAGTCCAACACCTCTTTGCCAACAATGGTCAGCCAGATGCTCTTGGGCAAGCACGGCATGAAGGCTACAGTCTTCCTCTATTGTGTATCCCCTTTTGGGCTGCAGTGTATATGCACTGGGGTTGTCAGACTGCCATTAAGATGATGATAACACGCCTCTTCCACCAGAGGAAGGCCTCTTGCACCCGTCGAAGTCTCTGCCATTAGTGGAATGGAACCCTTGGCTCCAACCTTGAGTTTTGTATTGTTTATTTGCTGTGAGAGAACAATGGGAAATTGGAGGCAGAGAAAATGGGGGGTAGAAACCATTACCAGGGATACTTCTGTGCTTAAAGGGAAGACAGGCCTTCCCATTTTTAAAGACTCTTATGGTAATTTCCATTGCCAAGTAGTATAGTCAAAACTTCAATCTTTCTTACCTGCCCAAGTGCTCTAGTCTGGAAAGCAGGAAGCCCTTTGTAGATTTCCTGGGAGACGTGTAGACATCTGATGAACAAATCTAGACACTGTTGATTTGTGCATAAAAGTGCAGCTGAGTGCTCATTATACTTCCCGAGAATAAAATGCAGAAGGAGAGCCTCGTCTTTTAGCAACCCATCTGGTCTGCTAAGAGCTTTTTCCAGGAGACGATCTAGTGCAGGCAGCAAGTGGGAAAGCACCAGCTGAAGGTAGAAGCAAATTGTTTTCAAAACCAAGGAATATTTTAAAAGAATGCAAGGAAATGTCTGAAACAGTAAGTTTACACTGTGCATCCCTCTTCCCCCCCCCAATTCAGTCAACGACCAACAATCACAGAAATTCCGACAATTTAATACTATATTAACCACTGCAATTTACACACCCATTGAGGATTACAATAATACAAATAATACATGACAAATAATAATACATGACAAATAATACATGACAGCATTCCAAAGTATGCTATATTAACGAGGCATGTTTCACCAACGCTGTATAAATTCAATCCACAAATAGAAAATGTGGAATCACAACTTTCCACTGGTCCCTTGCCACTGCCAACTGGTTCCTACTTCCCCACAGCTCACCTTCCCTAGGCTTTGTCAGAAATTCCAAATTCTGAAAAGAAATATAGGCCCCGAAAACTTATAAATGTGTCATGTGACTTCCTCTTGGAAAACCTTTTCAGAGCTAAATGAAACGGAGATAACTGAAGATAAGTTACAGGTGGGTATAACAGACTTGTATGAAAAACGACAGAAGAAAGCTATGGAGTGCCATCATGTTCTTAATTAAAGCATTGTGGGGATTTTTTTTTTTTTAAACGTGTGCGCAATAACAATGTGAGCTGACCGATTTTTGCAGATCTTTATTTGGTGAGGGAATAATTTGGTTGACCCAGTAAGACACAAAAGAACCAAGAACTAGAGAGTCCTGAACTATTTGTGTAATATTGTCGAAGGCTTTCACGGTCAGAGTTCATTGGTTCTTGTAGGTTATCCGGGCTGTGTAACCGTGGTCTTGGAATTTTCTTTCCTGACGTTTCGCCAGCAACTGTGGCAGGCATCTTCAGAGTAGTAACACTGAAGGACAGTGTCTCTCAGTGTCAAGGGTGTAGGAAGAGTAATATATAGTCAGAAAGGGGTTGGGTTTGAGCTGAGTACTGTCCTGCAAAAGTAATGTGCTAATCATTGTCCTGTAAGTATCAAGATAATGTGCTAATGAGGGTATGGTATGTTAATATGGAACCATTGTATCCTGAAGTGATCTGTTAATGTGTGTAATCCAAAACTAATCTGCATGGCTATTGTTGAATGTTGTCTTTGTTAGTCTGGATTGAAATTCATAAACATCAGCACAACTTTAACAGAAAAGAGGAGAGTTTAACAATGAATAAGGCTTGGCTTCCTGTTCTAAAAAACCTCCAGACTAACAAAGACAACATTCAACAATAGCCATGCAGATTAGTTTTGGATTACACACATTAACAGATCACTTCAGGATACAATGGTTCCATATTAACATACCATACCCTCATTAGCACATTATCTTGATACTTACAGGACAATGATTAGCACATTACTTTTGCAGGACAGTACTCAGCTCAAACCCAACCCCTTTCTGACTATATATTACTCTTCCTACACCCTTGACACTGAGAGACACTGTCCTTCAGTGTTACTACTCTGAAGATGCCTGCCACAGTTGCTGGCGAAACGTCAGGAAAGAAAATTCCAAGACCACGGTTACACAGCCCGGATAACCTACAAGAACCAATATTTGTGTAATGTTTAGAGTGACGGATTAGGATCCGGGAGACAAAGATTTGAATCCCCACTCTGCCAAGGAAACCTGCTGGGTGAACCTGGGCCTGTTATATACTCTCCTCCTAACTTACTTTGTTGTGAAGGTAAAACAGAAGAGAGGACAATTATGTAAGCTGCTTTGGGGCCCCACTGGGAAAAAAGGTGGGGTATAATGAAATAAATAAATTTGTCTGAGGGAGGCCTGTCTCAGGTTTGACAAACCGTAAAAAAAAATTAAGCAATACACAATTCAAAGGTTGGTGCCTTCTGATGTATAATTCAGAATTTTTTCCGCACATACACACACACAGAGAACACTGTTACAACTTACAGATGTCCATGCAACATTTTGAAACAGTACATAGCAGCTGCACAGGACAGGCCTCATCTGAAATTTTCCCTCCGTTTTTACATTAGAATCCAGACAAAGCACATTAATCTGAAAACTGCAAATCCTAATAGATTGTTTTGTCCCATGGAACCAAAAGCACCATCAAGTTTTAGAATAGCATAAAAAAAAAAAAAAAAGGAAATGTTGGAGGGCCCAGCATATGTTCTCATACACTTTGACTTAATGCACATCACTTACCTCGCCATTGACATCTTCAAGAATTCTCATCACATTTCTTGCAACGTATGATGGACATCTGATGCCTTGTACACATTCCAGTAATGCTTCCACTGCTTCTGACAGCTTCTGCTGCTGCGTCTTGTGTTTATGTTGGGTATGCAATTCCCCAAACAAACCACTTAGACCCTGGCATCAAGAAAAAGGAAACACCACTGAGGAGCTATTCACCATATTGACTTTTGTTTAATACAATTTTCTTCATTTTTGGCTGAAGTTACAAAAAAAGCGTTTTACAGACTCTGAACTTGTGTATACTATCAAACGAAAGATGCAGTAAGAGGACTTTTACAAACACAGCCAGCCGATCTTACTCTCGGAGGACTGAGAGTCCTCCTGCCCTTACCAGGATATTTATATCTGGCATTACCGTATATACTCGCGTATAAGCCGAGTTTTTCAGCCCAAAAAAAGGGCTGAAAAAAGCCAACTCGGCTTATACGCGGGTCAATACGGTAGGGTAGGGGAGGGGGGAGGAGGGAAAACTTACCAGTGCCGTCGCCGCCGGCCCGCTCGCTTTTTTGCGGCCTGTGAGCGGCCAGCGGGGCCTGCCTGCTCCCAGGCAGGCCTCGCCGCCGCCCCCGCCGCCGCCCGCCGCCTGCCCGCCGCCGCCCCGCTTACCTTCCCGCGGCCTGGGAGCGGTCAGCGGGGCCTGCCTGGGAGCAGGCAGGCCTCACCGCCACCCCCGCTGCCCCCCCGCAGCCGCCGCCCCTGCTGCCCTGCTCGCCTTCCCGCGGCCAGCGGGGCCTGCCTGCTCCCAGGCAGGCCTCGCCGCCGCCCCGCCCCCGCCCGCCGCCGCCCCCGCTCGCCTTCCCGCG
Source organism: Euleptes europaea (assembly GCF_029931775.1). Lineage (NCBI taxonomy): Eukaryota > Metazoa > Chordata > Lepidosauria > Squamata > Sphaerodactylidae > Euleptes > Euleptes europaea. The sequence goes on from NC_079318.1 coordinate 26,870,651, forward strand.
GCCTGGGAGCGGCCAGCGGGGCCTGCCTGGGAGGCTGCCGGGCCCGTGCCGCTTTCCGCCGCCCGTAGCGGCCTGGGGCGGCCTCCTGTGGCTGCAGGAAAGCCGCTCCCACCGGGCCCGCGCCGCTTTTCGCCGCCAGGAGCCGGTAAGGTAAGCCTGCCGGGGGGGGGGGGAGGAGTTATAAGCCGACCCTCGGCTTATACGCGGGTGCCTAATTTTTCCCCATTTTTGGGGAGAAATTAGACACCTCGGCTTATACGCGGGTCGGCTTATACATGGGTATATATGGTATATCAATAATACCCTTTTCTGTTGTCATATGCTCCCCCAGATCTAAAAATACCAAACTTTATTTATTATTTACACTTCTGTCCCGCCCTCCTCCTGCATAGCAGGTCTCAGGGTGGCTCACAGAATCACAGAAATGGAAACCTTATTACTTGTACTGTTCTCAAAATCCGGTTTGAGGGACTGGTTATATTTTGTATGTATATTGCCTGGATATTATAAATAATTACGCAAATCTTGAATATACAGTAGAAAAATATAATCTATTGAAACAAAGTAACGACTTAGAGCTTGCAAAAACTAATGGCATACAGAGATGAATCAATATAATTATAGATAACATCAAAATAATTATAGCAGCTTATATATCCCACTTATAGGTTTACCATTTTTTATACGATATATTTGACTTTTAGCTAAGTTATTCTTGAATTTTGTAACTAGTCTGAAGGAATGACTTGTTTTCTATTGCATATTATATTACGCATGTTTATTCTATTCTGTGTAAATGTGTTCTGGTTCTGAAGTTGCTAAATATTTTTATGAGTATTAGTAATCTCATAAGAAAGGCCATGCTGGATCAGACCAAGGTCCATCAAGTCCAGTAGTCTGTTCACACAGTGGCCAAGCAGGTGCCTCTAGGAAGCCCACAAACAAGACAACTGCAGCAGCATTATCCTGTCTGTGTTCCAAGGCACCTAATATAATAGGCATGCTCCTTTGATCCTGGAGAGAATAGGTATGCATCATGACTAGTATCCATTTTGACTAGTAGCCATGAAGAGCCCTTTCCTCCATGAACATGTCTACTCCCCTCTTAAAGCCTTGCAAGTTGGCAGCCATCACCATATCCTGGAGCAGGGAGTTCCACAAATTAACTATCTCAGTTCTGTTTTATCTGTTCTACCCATTTTATCTGGTTTTGTATCTTTTGTATTTACTTTTATCTAAAACAAATAAACAATAATCACAATATAAATAAAATACAATATAATTTTAAACTGTTAAAAACCAGAACTGTAAATATACATAACTACATCTAAACAATATATGGTGCTTGCTGTCCAGACTTGCCTTACACACACTGAGTCACAAAGGAGTGGCTTCCCCATGGGTGCTTTGATATGCACAACTGCATGCATGCGAATGCTGCAACCACAAGGAAAATTCAACTCACATTCACCTAGCCCTCCAGCAGAAGGAACAGAATCCTTTGGGTGGGGGGAAAAACAGGTAAACTGGTCCCTACTCAAGAGGCTACAATATCAGCATGCATACCACAGCCACACTGCAGGGAAACGGTTTAAGAGGTTGGCACCAGCATTCCCGAATAAAGGAATGTTCTTCAGACTGGCTTGTAAAGGAAAGCCAATGCCAAGAATCAGGCCAAGTCCTTGAACCTATAATCTGTTCCAACAAAGGCAGGGGAAAGGCTGGCTCTATAAAGGAAATGGGAGGAGCATTGTCCTGGCCAAGTCATTCTTCAAAGAATCTGCCTCCTAGTAGATGGAGGACAGGTATTGAGATTCATATCGGGCAGGACAAAACTGTTTCCCAAGGATTACCTGGATCACATAAGTTTGGTCAGATATGATCTCTTCTGCTTTCTGCACTAAATAATGCAGAATGGGATGAAATGCTGATTCCTTTATTCCACTAATGCAATGAAGGCAGCTAAGAGCAGCTCTTCGGACTTCGCTCACAGGACTTGCCAAATTAATCAGCAGCGATATAATTACTGGAAGACAACAAGAAGGGAGAAACAACTTTTATTCTTTTTTTTTTGAAGCGCACTGTTACATATTATAACTTATAAGCCTTTAAAAGTAAAATATTTGCTCTTCCAATCTGAATCCCGTACATCTTGCAGATTAAGATAAAGCAATTACTGTTGTATTTCAGAAACTGCACCTCCTGTCTTTCTGTGAAGACGGGACTGCTGGGGATGCTACCTTTTTGTGCAGGATTTGCCAGTCAGTGGGTTTCTTGAAGCACCATTGCAGGGCCCATGCACTTCTCCTCAGCTCAACATGTGAGAGCTCCTCTTGCTGCCAAATGAGAAACGGGGTGGATCCAGCCACTTAGCTCAACAGAGATGGAAGCCTTCCCCCAGCCTCAGGAGCCACTGAAATGGGAGGAAGGCTTCAAACCCTGCTGAACACAGTGGATTGAGCCACTCCAGGGGCTTTTCAGTAGTGGCACCTGCCTGAGGGAATCAGCTCCCCATAGCTTTTAAGTAGGCAACTTCACTGTTCAGCTGTCGTAAAAGCCATTAAGACTTTTATTTTTAAGTGAGTGTGAGTTAAGCCTGCAAAGGAAGTGATGTGAAGGTTAAGGCCGGTTTTTCTGGACTGTTGTCAATGTGGTATTTTTGATACAGTAGCCACAGAACTGTTTTCTGGCATTAAAATTACCACCCTTCTTTCATGCAGTGCATAATTACAGAGTAGAACACATGCCAAAATCAGTCCTTCTCTTACAAGCGTAATGGCCTACTTGAGGAGGTCAGGAAAGCTCCCACACTTTTGGCCCCTCACAAACTATGTAAAACCAAACTGACATTTTTATAAAGGACTAGGGCTACATGATAACAGAATGATTCAGGAAAACATTTCAATGAAGGGAACAGGACTGTGGACTATACTACTAATATGTATTATCTGTTGCTGTATGTTTTTATCTTGCTTTCACTTCCTTCTATTTCTGCTTATGTAACACCATGTCTTGCATTGTTTGACACCTCATGTTTAATACTTATGGATTGTTTCGCATTTCTGCAGCGTGAGTCCTATTACATTGTTTATTAGATGTCTGTCAACCTATTGATTGTACTGACCTACATTACGTAAACTGCCTTGAATCTCAGTGAGAAAAGCTGACGATAAGTAATACAACATGAAAACGTTAACATTAATAGGATCTCTTTGCCAGAAAGGCAGTCAAAACCCTACAGTCCTTCCACTGACTCCACAAAGGTCGGAACCGTTCTTGCACAACATCACAAAGATAAATAGACAGTACCTGGAGAAGTTGCCGATGCCAGCAGCCTTTTCCTTTGTGCCGTTTGCGATGTAAGTATCACACACCCTATATATAAAGCCCGAGTCTGTAGCACAGCATCCATCCCAAAGTTGAGTTGGTTGGATAGATTATAATTGTAAGTCCATAAGACCGAAAGAAATCTGAACTGATCCTCTGGCTCTTTCAAGTGTACCTTTAAATTAAAGAGAGAGAGAATGGTGCTGAATGCATACATCACCTTATCTTGCCTTGGCTTTGAATACACAGGACACTAATGCACTGTGGAACTGCAATAAATGAACACTTTTAAAGTGCCTGAAGTAAAATTATGCTCAGTTCTTTTAGGATCATGTGCAGATTTACGTATATTTAACCTTCCCTTCAGAAAAGAAAAGAATACCTCAAACAGAAGTCTTGTCATGGTGCGAAAATGATTGGCATAGATTCCTTCACTGGCTCTGAGGACTAGAACATCAAAGAGCCCTAACAGCAGGTGTAGGTAGTCTTTGCTCTTGTCACTTAGAGTTTCAGGATTCCACCATACCTCATCTGTGGGGATGCACAGAAATGCAAGAAACAGCCATCAGGGGCTGCACCAAACCAACAAACAAGACCTTCGGCACACCACAAATCCACGAATGCTGACTTCTTCCGACATGCCAGGAGCTGTTGATGGCTCAAAGAGGGAGTACCGAAATTTAATGACAGATTGATATATATTAGATGATAAGTTCGGGAGCCCCACTTCTAACCGTATAGTGGAGGAGGAGATACACTGCGGAATACCAAGCAAGCTTCTAAAAAATTTAACTTGAAGACTATCGAGATGTCCTATATAGCCTGTGTACCGAACTGGAGCTGCATAACTAACAATCGAATATATGATTGCTCTATATAGGATCATAAGGGCTAGTACAAATTTCCCTCCTTTGCAAAAGTAGAATTTTTTAAGGAAGATAAATGAGGAATTTAACTTTTGCATTAACATATGGACATGCAAGTCCCAAGAAAGACTGTGCATAAACATGACCCCGAGGTACTTAAAATTTCTTACTATTTCTATAGAATTTTCCCACAGGGGAAATAATATTACACTGTTCAGAAAAGAACAATATATACTACCAAGAGAATGCAAGATGAATAAAGGCAGTTTCTCTGTTGCAATTAAAGCTTTGAAAACTTGCCTTTCACAAAGGAATCTGGAGGCTGCAGGCCTTCAATAAAGACTCGCAGCAAAATGATGAGCAGGACAGTGTGTTCCACATCCGTGTCTTTTCCAGAGTTCAGCTTTTCAATGTATGCAGTTAATGTCTCCAAAAGCATTTCACTCTCAGAGGTCGTTTCAATGGAGAATGTACCGAGAAATGCCTGAGAATGAAACACAAGAATTCACACGTAACAAACTCTTCCTTCGCCTCCACTTGTTGATTCAAAAGCAATACAGGACCATGTTCACAAACAACTGTCATTTATGCATGGTCGCTTAACCCTCCTTTATTCCGTTTCAGCCAGGATCAAATTTTTCTGTCTGCACGTTACCTCATTCCTTGTCGGCTCAACCCTGTTTCAACGCAAAATGAACCCAGCTTTTCCCATTCCTCTTCTGGCCCGAGTCAAACCGTGGATCCTGGCTCATTTCGGAGTCATGGAGCGAGTGTACACCTTTCTTGGGTGGAGCTTTGCCCCACCCTTTTCCACACCCCTCTTCAAGGCAGCATGCAAATAGCCAAACCGGGGAAGCACAGAAGATTGGCTTATCTCACAGCCAATCACAAAGCAGTGTGTAAAGAGGCAGGGATTCAAGTGCTTCCTGCTACCTTAGAGCTCTTTCTGAGCAAAAGAAAGGCTTTTTTAAAAACGAGGCTTGGATTTCTCCCCCCCTTCTTTCAGATTGCTCCATTTTTTGTTCTTAAAATGCTTTTTTATGCGGCAATTGGGTTTGGGGAAAAGGAAATCTTTTCTCACGAGGTAAGCCAATTACAGAGCAGCATTTAAAGGGGTGGGACGTGATTTGAACTTGGGAGACTGCTTTTCTGGATTCATGCCTCCACTAGCACACAGTTTCGTCCCTGATCATTCCAGCCAACGCATACAGTTTTCCCCAACCTGGGTTACTGTGATCCTGGCTGAAACGGGGAATAAAGGAGGTTAAAGCGACCCTGCATAAATGACCAACATCTGTATTTAATGTTAAAAGCCCCCCCCCCCACTTCATGTGAATGTTATTTAAAATAAAACAGGCGTTAATTCTCCTCAGGATATAACACTGCAGGTTTGGGGAACTAGGTAACTTGGAGCTCTGTTGAAAGCCAGAGGCCTACTAGGGTTGAAACAGCTTGGCCTTGCCCCACCTATCCCAGTACAAAGCATCATGGGTGTGCCGCTCACAGGCTCGGCTCTTTGTCCTACCGTAACGTCATTCGACTTTGTTTCCTGGCTCTTTGGGCCTTCCAGCTCCGCTGCATGAGTCTCTCCCTGCACTTGCATCGCAAGCATGTGTCGCCCTTTAGCAACTGACCGTACCCTTACCCCTGGCCTACAATTTCATCCTGGCCCCTGGCAAGGCCCTGCGAAGTTTTAGGACCTGTCCACCCAAGAGGAATCGTGTCTCAGGAGGTCTTCCCATAAACTGGTTGTTGAACACAGCCTCAAGCAAGAACACTGCCCCGCCCCCCCAGTAAGGCTGTAAGAAAGCTTAATGATACTGCACTGGAAAGGTTAAATGGCCCCGGGACTAAACCAGCGGCTGTACAGATAAGTCCGACCCAAACATATTGCTATGCACGAGACAGCTGGTAATGTCTGTCCCTTCTCTTCCCACATTACAAAATCAGAGGTCTTACCTCTACGTCACATTGGCCTTCAAGTTTCCTCACTTTTCCGTTCAAAAGATGAAAGACTTTCAACGCCAGTGGCAAGCGGCACTCCTCCACTTGCGAGCTGCTGCAGCAGGACCGGACAAGGGCAGAGCTAATGATGTGAGCGGTTATCTTCTGCTTTGGTGTGTGGGAATCCTTTTCGGCGATACTGAGGAGACCCTCCACCTTCAATGAAAATAAAGCATTCCAGTTTTAGATTTGCAAGGATCACCCACTCTCATATGAACCTGCTTTCACTTCAGAAGCGAAGCCCTGCTCTGCTTTCTGAGGTCAGGTGAACAGTGATTGCGAACAGGGCCTTCTTGGTAGCAGTCCCCCAATTACAGAATATTGCCCTTTCCCCCCAGGATAGTTGGTTGGTACCTACTTTGACTAGACACCCTGAAGACACTTTTATTCTTCCAAGCTTGTAAAGAACAACAGGCTCTCCCATTGTTTTTCTGCTATTTATATCAATGCAGGTTTTATTGATTTACTGTTCTTTATGTTTTAATATATGGATTTATATTATTGGCTGCCTTGGGAACGGAAGCCAAAAGCGAGGCTAGAATTTAAGTACATACTAAAAATATTAAAATGTAGAGGTCCTCTGTGCAAGCACCAGGTCATTCCTGACCCATGGGATGTCGTCACATCCCGATGTTTACTAGGCAGACTTTGTTTACGGGGTGGTTTGCCAGTGCCTTCCCCAGATGTCTTTCTCTTTACCCCTAGCAAGCTGGGTACTCATTTGACCGATCTCGGAAGGATGGAAGGCTGAGTCAACCTTGAGCCGGATACCTGAAACTGACTTCTGCCGGGATCGAACTCAGGCTGTGAGCAGAGCTTGGACTGCAGTACTGCAGCTTACCACTCTGTGCCACGGAGCTCCTACTAAATATATTACAACAACTAAAATATGCATTAATTTAGTGCGCTTATATTTTATGTCAAAAACTGCAATTTTATGCATTTTATGCTATTATAAGATCTGTTATCAAGAGTCTCCTAATTAAGCAATTTAAAGTACAATCTTGCATGAAAATGATATTATAAACTGAACACATACCATCTGTAACACTGAGGAAGGATCTTCTGAAGTTAAGTTCTCCGACAAAAGCTGAATCAGTTTTTCATTGGATGCGCGTACCAAGGATTCTGATTTAGTTGCTTTGGTCCCTTTTTTGAAAGCTATTCAGCAAAATGACAAAAACAAAAATCAGACAAAACATGACGACATCCACAATCTTAGGCGATGAAAACAGGAGAATGTGGATACAGTCTTCAACCACCTGGTTTCATAGCAGTCCTATTCATTTCACTGTTTAAGAGTTAATTTGAAAAATTTCAAAAGTGTACAATCATTCAGACAAACGGTGCATTTTTAACTGATGCTTTTACAATAAGGTGCATTTCCAAAAGTCCGCTTCTGACTAACCAGAACGAATTCCCTCATTTCCATCATGTTCAACTTTTAAGACAAATTTCATATTACTTAAACATAAATAATAAATCATAAGCATGCTAGTTCCAAAACCCCTCCCCCACCTCTTAATCCGGCTTTGTCAACCCTTGGGATTTGAGTATCTAATTAATTCAGACCTTAGCAAAAAATCTTCCAATGAAGTTCTTCTCCGTGGTCCACCCCCCTTCCCCAGTTAGTCATGACTCTTGCGGTGGTGCCCCAACTGTGAAATGTTCTCCCCAGAGACACTTCTTTGGCACCAACTCTGCTGATTTTTAGGAACTATTAAATAAGAAGAAACCAGTACCCAAAGACAAATTGCAAACAAGTAGCGCTATATTACAAGAAGTGATATGACAAATTAAGACAAACATACACCAATATATGTGCATTACACCTACATGGTATAGAGACCAAATTATCAAAACCTGGTTTTAATTTCAATACAAGAAGTCACCAAGCAATATATATACACAATTCATAAGGCAAAAGCCTTTGGTAAGTTCAAATGGGCAAAAAGCCCTCCAAGAAAGTAGTAAAGGCTTCGGTCCCGGATAGATGACAGGAAGATCTTCAGAAAATCTTCCCGTCATCAATCCTAGACCCAAGCCTTTACTACTTTCTTTACTACAAGCCTTTATTTCTGCCCATTTGATATTTTGGTCTCTATACCATGTAGGTGTAATGTACATATATTGGTGTATGTTTGTCTTTGCAATTTGTCTTTGGATACTGGTTTCTTCTTTAGTAATTATCCCTACAGTACCCAGCCTTTTTTGCAGTTTGATTTTTAGGAACTGGCTTAAGATGGTTTTTAGTCTCTTGATTTTTAATCATTAATTTGTCTTATGCCTCCATCTCTCCTGCTTCATTCTCCTGCTGCCCCATTTTTACTGTATATTGGATTGATTTTTATGGTTATCCTGATTAGGTAACTGATTTCATTAGCAGCTTAGTAAAGTCCTTCAACTGAAAGACAGAAGGAACATGTTTTACATAAACATTGCTTCTTTTTTCCTCTGAAAGCAAGCTGGGCTTCCAAAGCCGCGTCACATTTCCGTCAGCCTCTTGCTGTTTGCATTTCGTATGCAATTTTCTCTGTTGAGAGAGATCAAAGGCTTTCCTACGTGCCTTCAAGGCTGCCATCTGTAGAACCTGACTGCTGGCCTTCCTGCAGCACTCTGCTACAAGGCACACAACTGAAGAGGAACCTGGGAAATTCGTCTGTTGTGTACAACAGCTTTAAAATGTTTTATTAACTCAGAGAGGGCAGCCTGAGTCTCAACAGTGAACTAGACTCCTGTCATCTGCTGACAACCCTCATTTTACATTACTGAATGAATTACCAATCCCACATTTTACCCTTTCAGAAAGCTCTCTAGCCAGGTAACACAAGATACTGCGGCAGCATTGCTAACCTCAGAAACACAAAAGATTCATAGATCCCTTGCTTGGAAAACAAATCCCATTACATTCAGTGTTTGTTGCTTCTGATCAGACTGCATGCCTTTAGAGCCTGATTCCTGTATGCACCCTCTTATGAGAACAAGGTGCCACAGATTTTACTTCAGGATGTGAAACACAGTGGCCTGTATGCACACTGACATGGTCAGAATCATGGCCATGTGGAATTTTTTTTTTTTTTTGCTTAAGTAATTTCCATGTTTTAATAATTTCAGCTCCCTGGAAAAGGGTTCAGAACAATCCTAAGAGGAAAAACCCCAAATTCACTTCCTTTGGGGACTGCATTCTTCTCACTGTTCTCGTTTAAAAATATTTATAAGCCTATTGTTTAAGAGTAAAGAATGTTAAAACAAATACAGCAACTTTGCTGCTGCTTTTTCATTTTAAAACACTGCAATTTCTTAAGACTCACCTTCAGGCCACCCTTTCAACAAAGGATGCAGGGAGCAAAGACCAGACTCTGCTACACAAGCTGCCACTTTCCATTCGGCAGATTTTGAATTATTGGTGGTGATGACGACAAACGGTAATAACTGCAGGACGAATCGATTTAAGAGATCTTCATTCTCTGTAAGAATCTTTTCTTTGGTTAACAGACGCATTGCTGCTACCAGGATCTTGTACCTATAACACAGAAGAAGAATGAGTACTTCTAGATCACCTGTCCCAAACCATTAAGGGGCTGGAACCACAGATTCCATTCCACTGACAATGGAATCTTCCTCCAACACAAGGAAACCTCCCCTAGTGAAAGAGGCATCAACAGAAGGCTTTTTGCACTGGCAGAAAGATCTGTCGATAACATAACAGAATCTCTGTATTTAAACCATGGTTATTCTCCTCCTTTCTCTAGTTTCTCATGCAATTAGGTTATATTTGTTAGTGCCAGTAACATTTGACTGTGTTGCTGAAAAGCATCTGTGGGCAGAGGGAGAATAAATGAATGCTGGTTTAACATTCTACTGGGCAACATCGGGATCTGAAACACACAACCTGAGTCCGCATTTTATACGTATGTATAATCTAGATGTGAAAAAGACTGTATTTTATAAATGATGCATTTAATGCCTTTTCGTGCTCCAAAGCCCCTTTTTACACATTTTTTAATTAACTGAACCCATTGGATATTTCAGCAAGAGCCTCATGAGTCTATTCAAAGTTGACTGATCTCTTGACTGATCGACATATTCAAAGATACGGCATGTCAAGTAATCAAAGTGAGCTACTGAAGGGACAAAACAATACCTGTTCATGTGAAAAACTTAGAGGAAATGTATCAACTAAGCCCTTACCATTTTTCATCCTTGGAGAGGTCAGCTCTCTCAAAGACATTCAACAGACTGAAAGCAATGTGTTCATCCATTGTCTTGAGAGTAGCCAACCGAGTCTAGAATAAAGCAACCAGAATAAAGATGCATGAGGACTATTGGGGCAAACAATTTAAACCATCATTAGACCTATATTAGTGTGGGTCTAATGCAGAGCTATACAAAAATTTTGTAATCCTCAAGTACAATTTATGCTGAAAGAAAAACTGCTGCTGAAAATAATGTCTGGATTATTCTCTGAGTATTATTTGGTGTACTTTTAAATTTCTTTAGTTTCATATTTATTAGATGGAGAGTAGATCTGCTGGGGACTAATGCTCAAAGCCAATAATGCAAAAACCACACTCACAAATAGTAATAATTAATGCAAGAAGTTTAAGATTTATTAGTAATTGCCCCAAATATTTCCAAAAACCATCAGAAAGTCAAGTTCTCCACTGTCAATATTAAGTTTGTTAGCAAGTCACCGCAAAATTTACATTCTCAGGTAGAGACATGAATAGTCTGACGTACAATACTCATTGAAAAGAACCACACACAAACACCCTTTCAGCACACAGTGGTTGAATGAAGCACTAGCGTCTCCTTGTTCAGAGTTGTATCCCAATATAAACCACACATTCCCAATTGGCTGTTCACGAGTTGAAGACCTACCTCTAATGTACTGAGAGTAGATATAACCACCTCTAGATTATCATCCTTAAGGCGCATCAAAATTGCTTCTTCTATGAAGGCGTCATCAAAGCCTTCCTTAAGAGAAAGAAAGGGAAAAATTGGCTTCCTAAAATCACTGGGAGAGCAAATCTAAGCAGGTGTACTCAGAATCCAACCCAGGTCTATAAATAAGGCTTACTTCCAGGAAACTGTTCTTAGCACTGCACTACCAGTGTCAATTTTCAGTGAAACATTGGACATAATATGGTTTAGATAATTATGAAACAGTTGTGTTTCAGCTAGGGGTCAGGTCACCCACAGGACCACAGGTGTATCCCTAAATGGCAACAAGCTAATACTTGTGGTTGTTTCACAACTGTTACAAACTACAGTTAGCAATTTTTTTTCTGCATTTACATCCACAGCCTAGCATCGAACATGTGACATCATGAGCACAATATCCTTGGTGACTTGAGAGAAGGTAGTAAAGGGCCGTATCCACCCCCAATGCCAGTATAGGGACTGACAAAATACCAGTGTAGTATAGATGTTAAACTACAGGGGCTCTCCCCGATATTGAGTTTAATATTGCCTACTTAAGTTCGAGTTCACATGTAGAGGCCAACTTACTATATTAGTGAAGGAAGTGAAAATTTTGTCTTACAAATAACTCTAGGTTGCAATAGAGAATCAATGAAAACACTAAAAATTGAGAATTTACTTTTGGGTATTATGCGTATTTCTGTTTAAAGTGCTTGCTAAATTATTAAGACCTTGTTAACCAAAGAGTACCCAAACAAAGGCTGCAGGAGAACCAACCTTCGATGTTTCAATGATTTCTTTCAAATGCTGAACAGCAAGAACTCTGACTGCTGACTGGGGATGATTGAGGCTAAGTAGCAGAGATGTATCAGAATCCTCCAGGAACTACGAATACAGATCAGAAATACTCAGAAGCTTATTTACATATAGATCACAAATACTCAGAAGCTTATTACACACACACACACATATAGACATAGACAGATATTCACCACACAACAATTTTTAAGGCTACACCATTGAATAGATGACCTCTATCACGAAGTCAAGGGGTGGATCCAAATTTCCCCTGCATTCCTTGAAAGTAAGGGAATGGCTGGAAACAGAAGATGGCACTGCAGTCGGAAGGGGGAAATCAATAGAAATTCACAGACACTACATTTGCACTAACTTCTGATATCCTCTTCCCACTACAGCCCCATGTTCTTCATCCAGCACTGTGACCAAGGGTCCAAACCCCCGCCTTCAGGAGTACTTTTCTGTAGAGTTATCAGTGCTGGAGAAAGAAGATGAAGACAGGAAAAAGCTGAGCTCATGGAAGTTTGGATCCATCCCACTGGATAATATCCAGCTGATGTTCTGCTGATGGAAAGGGGGGGGTGATTTCTAGCCTGATGCCCTCCCCCCCCAGCCTCCTGACCATCATGACTTTTTGTCTTTGACTCTCAGCATCTTCTCTTTGAGGGTTGCAGAACATGACTTTTTATCTTTGACTCTCAGCATCTTCTCTTTGAGGGTTGCAGAACATTGCTTGGGGAAGGCGGGGAGAGCTCTGCATACATGGGCGGAAAGTTGGTGAAATCTAACCCTTTTTTATGTGACGGTTTTAATAATGCGATGGGTGTAGCAAAACAATATACCAAGGACCCACTAGCTGTGTTTTTCAGTTCTCATTCAAAAGGGAAGGACCTTAAACTAAAAACAGAATTGTTAATGAAGGGAATAAACCAGAAAAAGGCAAAAAGACACAGTTTAAACAGCATTTTCAAATTGCCTACAATATACATGTTGATTATTGTCAAAGAACTCTTGTATATGGTACAGAATTCTTGACCATGTTATAGGGTGTTCATGCAGGAATCTCATTGTTCTTCTATTTAATCTGTACATGTGCCTTGGAACGCACCCAGCACTCCATTCCATCTGCATGTTGCAGTGACGCATATTGGTAGGTCCCCTATCTTTGGCAGTTTCTCTGCCATTACTGATCTTCTAACTTATTAATTAAGTGGGGTTCCTTGGAAACTTATTGTGGGTTCAAGTTTCTAAGGAACCCCAAGGTCCACGGGACACAGTATGAAAACCGATGTAAATGAAATGATAACCATGCACACGGTTGCTGACATCGAACAGGTAAAATTGTAGCAATCCTAGAGGAAAGGGGCTTTTGTTACAAATATTGACCTGAAGATACCTTAGCAACTCATCTTTTCTCAACCTCTCATCAATTTAGCAATGACTGAACAAACTAGAAGTAGTCTCAAATAGTCCAGAAAATTACTTTGACTCACCTGATATTTACCACCACTCATTGAAAGGGAAATAAACTGGTGGAAGAGATCTTGCTCTTTCTGATTTCTAATTACTTTCAAATGCTCCTCCAGAACTAAATCTAGTGTTTTAGGATACCTGCCATATGGAAAGAAAATATTATGAGGTAGGGAACCTTCTAAGGCGCTCTATTTCTTGAGATTCCAAGATAGTAAGAATATTTTAGAATGATTAATAAACACACTAAAATGCATCCAATCCTTAACAGTATAAGGAATTTTAAAGAACAACTGTATCCATTACTATTTATCCAGTTCTTCCTACAAGGAGCACAGAGTGGTTCTATAGTTGTCTCTTCCCAATTTCCCCTCACAACAACCTTATGAAGTAGGTTGGGCTACCAGAGATTGATTGGCCCAAGGTCATCCAGGAAGCTTCATGGCAGAGTGGAGATTTGAACCTGGGCCTCCCAGATCCTAATTCCATTTTAACTCAAACCGATTTATTATCAGTTACAGCCTTTAAACTGTAAGAGCATTAGAACACGCAAACTTTTTAACAGTAAAGTTGACGTGGCATTCACAAATGGAAATGAAACAAAATTAATACTTTCTTCTTTTATTGTTTATATTATTTGACACTAGGCTTTCTCGTACATATGTTTAGATGGTCTGACCCAGCATGCAGTGCTCCTGTTCCTGGTTGTAAGCAACTTGCTAGCAGCGTTAGATTAACACTTTGACAGCCCGGGATATTCATACAATGCACCTGGAACAGAAGTCTGCAATGGGAGCTAGGAAAATATTTTATCATATCCATTTGGTGTAAAGAATGGGAATCGTGCCTTGGTCACTGCCAGGTGTTCTACATGAAGCTGTGTGTGAAGCGTGACTCACAACTGGTACAGATCAAGGCAATGGGTTTCCTCACAAGGATGGCCTACTAGGATCAAATCATTTACAGGCAGAAGTCATGGGGCTTGTTTTCACTGTAAAGAAGCCCTTAGTTGCTCGCATCCTAAAGACTATATTTTACCCATACCCCACTACAGCAATTAATAGCAACCCCAAGCTCTTTGTGGGGAGGTAAATGCAAGGAGCCCCGTGGCGCAGAGTGTTAAGCTGCAGTACTGCAGTCCAAGCTCTGCTCACAACCTGAGTTCGATCCTGACGGAAGTCGGTTTCAGGTAGCCGGCTCAAGGTTGATTCAGCCTTCCATCCTTCCGAGGTCGGTGAAATGAGTACCCAGCTTGCTGGGGGTAAAGGGAAAATGACTGGGGAAGGCACTGGCAAACCACCCCGCAAACAAAGTCTGCCTAGAAAACGTCGGGATGTGACGTCACCCCATGGGTCAGGAATGACCTGGTGATTGCACAGGGGACCTTTACCTTTTTAAATGCAAGGTATAGCAAACAGTAGAGCTTCTTTAGTTATTTATTTTTTAAAAAAAAATATATGCTGCCTATCCAAAGACCTGCTTGAGGTTCACAATGTAAAAACAGTACAACAAAATCATAAACAACCATAAAATTATCAATATTAAAACAAGGGATACAACCAACATTAAAGAAGCCTAAAATGAAGCCCGTAAGCACCCCTCAGGCTACAAGCAGACCATAGAAACAGCTAACAAAGATGGAACCCTTCAGTTACATGTTCGGGGAAAGAGAGCATTGCACTGACAAGGTGCCAGCACTGAAAAAGCCCTGTCTCCGGTTGTCCCCCTCATCACCTCTGCAGATGCGAACACAAAGAACAGGGCTTGAGAAGAGGATCTTAACTGACATGGTACATGGGATGAGGCATGTACCCTGGCCCCAAGCAAACTTAGCTTGGAAAGGGTTTCATAGGGCTTGCTCTGGTCTGTTGCTGCTGGGACTTCCTTGTTGGCTTTCATCTTTTGGCCAGAGTCTGACAATGGTATCCAGACAGAATCTCCATCTGACACTCCTTATATTACAGATGCAGGACCAGCAGACTTGAGGCTGACTTATTAGCACCACCATCCATGTCCCACACCAAAACAGTCTTGTCCCAACTTGCATCTTGTTCTCAATATGCTTCACAGAATATATATCTCTCACTTCTGTGCAAAGCTCACAAAAGCCTGAGTGTTTTCAGGAAACAGTATGGGTGCTTCACCTGATGGCTAAGGGACAGAGTCATAGAATTGTTTTAACCACTGAACTGCTTAAAAAAAATTTTTACAGCTCCAATTTCATTCCTCATGCTTGTTTCTAAACTCCATATTCTCCACAAGCCCTCTAGACAGGGGAGGATGAAATTCACATTAGTTTTTAAAAATCTGCATGTTTAAGGTTATTAGTGTACATAGTGCTTTACAGAGAATAAGACAACAAGTGTTAGGAGGCGGGTCTGCAGCCTACAACCACCAACTGCTACTGGCAGGCATACTGGCCATGTAAGTGTCAGAAATCACTTACTTTCTTTCAAAAAGCCTGATGAGAGGAAGCAGTTCTGTGTTAATCTCTGCCATTGCAGCAGGATCAGAGTCACTCACTACACCATAGGAGACATAGTGCTTCAGAAATGTACTGAAATAGTAAGAAAAGGAATCAATGATCTCTTTAGAGAAACAAGATATACATTTTTCTCAATCCGATAAATTAGTAATAGAGATTTTCTTTTTTTTGCTCTTTCTAAAAAAACACTCTTGATTCAAAATGACTTTTCCTTCAAGGCCAAATCTGAAATACAACTTTACTCACAAAACATTCAAAGGAAATAAATGCACAGAAATCTCAAAAATGTTTGCAATTGCAAAGTGATAAACCTTGGAAAAAATGGAGAAAAACAACTCAGTACAACCTAATATCCCATCAAGCCAAGCACTGGAAGTGATTCAAAGTCCAACTAATGCTACCCAAAATATTGTCGAAGGCTTTCATGGTCAGAGTTCATTGGTTCAAACTACACACTTGACACTGAGAGACACTGTCCTTCAGTGTTACTACTCTGAAGATGCCTGCCACAGTTGCTGGCGAAACGTCAGGAAAGAAAATTCCAAGACCACGGTTACACAGCCCGGATAACCTACAAGAACCAATAATGCTACCCAGTCCATCAAGAACATACAACAAAATGATTCCATAGAAAGGTTAGCTTACCAGGCCAATAAATGATCCAAATCTTTTTCTAGAAGTATATTTGTAATTATAGCTTCTAGATGCTTGATGGAGATTTGATTTTCTACTAAGTTGGATTCTTCTTGCATTTCTGAAAACAGGCAGATTTTTATAAAGCAACGGTAATGATTACCTGAAATAATAGATGAATTTAAAAGCAAAAGCTTCTAATAATACCAGTACTCTAATTAAGACCTATAGTAAAGCACAATGTAATGCTTGCTAGCCTGGGGGAATGATACAGTCACCAGGACCCTGAAGGCAACATGCTACTTTGCTCTACTTTCACCCCAATCTTCCTTCAAAGAGCTGACTGTGGTGTACTGATTTCCCCCTCACAACAACACTGTGAGACTGAAAGAATGAGAATGGTCCAAAGTCACACAGAAAGCTTCCATACAGAGTGGGGGGATATGAAATGGGCTTTCTGAGATCCTAGTTGGCCAATCTACTGCTGACTTCTGAAGGATCTTGACTTTCTAACTGGATCCTGCTTCCAAGAGAAGTAGACCTAGTTCCAAGCAGACCTAGAGCCAGCGTGGCATTGTGGTTAAAAGCGGCAGACTCTAATCTGGAGAACCGGGTTTGATTCCCTGCTCCTCCGTATGCAGCCTGCTGGGTGACCTTGGGCCAGTCACAGTTCTCTCCAAACTCTCTCAGCCCCACCTACCTCACAAGGTGTCTGTTGTGGGGAGGGGAAGGGACTCCTTAAAGATAGAGAAAAGCGGGGTATAAAAACCAACACTTCTTCTAAACCTCAGGTATAAGCTGAACTGTGAAGTAAATTAACATACCTCTCTTTCCATAAATAACCGTGTGAACTAGGTGTGGTAACATGTAACGCAAAATTGGACTGACATCATAAGCGGCTGAAATTTCATGAAGGGTAGTAACCAAGTCTGGAATATTACACAGATGGGTAAACGGCCTGCACAAGAAAACATTGAAAGCATTCAGAAACCCATTAAAGATGCCTCAGCTGACATCATCAGGTTAAGGCATCCAGGTTCTACCAAGACGCAAGATTTTAAGGCCCAGGTTTTATTAGATCAACAAGAAAACGAAAAATACATCACTGCAACACTTAAAGACAAGAGATGCACCATAATGTAGATGTGCATCCCTTCAAGGAATAAATTCCATTCCTCATCAACCTGATGAGGATTCTATGATTTATGACCAGTCAGGACCTCCTTGAGTTTCCTATGCACAAGGGCTTTAAGTTTAGGCAGCAGTATCTCTCAGGGCCTGCTGCAGGGCCTCAGTACCCTGAAGGGAGAGTAAACCCTCAGCACTTACAGGTCTGTTTGTTCACAGATATTGAGTGATGACCTTCCCTTGAGGGGGAATACTAGGCCATCCCAAGATGTTTTCAAACTTTTAAAAACATTCTAAACTACTTACGTTGTTCCAGAAATACACTAATTAAAGGGCATCTGCACAAAAGTGGAATTTGGAATGGAAACTGATGAGGAAAATTTAATAAAATGTCAGTTTAACAAAAGCTGCATTTCCTTATTTAACACAGGTCTTCAAAATCCTGCACATTTAACTTATCTCAGATCCAGGAGGCAAGACTCTTACCAAACATAATCCCCAAGCCACACCATTATGGTAAAGCAAAGTTCATGGACTTATTTTCAATATTTTCAAGAAAAGAATAATCTCAGTGCAAGCTTTATAAAACTGAATATAAAATATGCGCTGGAAAAGCAATTAAGTTAGCAGCTGCTTCAGTGATTGACAACTGAAAAGGCATATTGCTCCCCCAACCCCTGGAACTCATGGTTGTTCTTTTTTTAATGATGTATACTGACTTTTTCCCAAGGCCTTCTTCCTTTTGACTCTGTAGGAGGACAATCAAACAGCTGAGCCCCTCTTTGATAAGGGAGGAAGATTTGGTCAAAGACTTGCTGATCTGGAGAGCCAAGGCGTGCACTAAAGACATTTCCATTGTCATCTTTGCTGCCAACTGGCCAACTATCATGTAGGTTGCAGCTCTATAATCTGCCAATGAGGATTTCAAACCCTGCAACAAAACAAACAAATAAAAATAAAAGTTGTGTCCAGAGCTGTATTACACAACTTATGTTGGAAGACACAAGCATACCAAAATATGTGTCCTATTCAAAGCCCTGTGTGTGCGTTGTACACCGAGGACACTGAGCTCCCATGCAAGCAGTCTTTCCCCTTCAGCAGGCCTGCATGGAGCTACCACCTCCACTGAAGTGAACAGGAAAGCCTAGCAGATAAAGGAGCTCCTGTATCTGGAACAGAGCACTAGAACCAGGCAACTACCAATTCACACAGTGGGATTTCCCCTCCCAGTTCCAATGGCTACCATGTCAAATTTACACCTGTACAACCAATGGTCAAATTCCCCATGAGCCATGGACAAACTGGGTGGTCAACAAGGATAACACTGGGATAACAGGAAGAGTCCTGTTCTCTGAATAACAATAAAACACATGTACACTGCCAGGAGCCCTGTGGCGCAGAGTGGTAAGCTGCAGTACTGCAGTCAAAAGTTCTGCTCATGACTGAGTTCGATCACGGCAGAAGTCGGTTTCAGGTAGCTAGCTCAAGGTTGACTCAGCCTTCCATCATTCCGAGGTCGGTAAAATGAGTACCCAGCTTGCTGGGGGTAAAGTGTAGGCGACTGGGGAAGGCAATGACAAACCACTCCGTAAACAAAGTCTGCCCAGTAAACGTTGGGATGTGATAACACCCCATGGGTCAGGGGACTACCTTTATCTTTACATTGCCAGGAAGTTAGTTTTAATACACAACTCAAAATACAGTAAGCGACAAGAGAATTATGGGGAAGAAGCAACAGCTGAGAGAAGTTATGACTCTGGGAATAACAGTGCAATCCTGAATGAGTTACACCCTTCTCAGATCATTGACATCAATGGGTTTAGAAGGGTGACACTCTTCTTAGGACTGCCCTTTGATTGTCGCTTGCAAATACTGCTGATGTTAACTGCAACCCACAGCAATGACAACAGCCTTCACCACCCCAACTTCTGTCTAATCCAAAAACTGTAAATTTGTTTTATAGCTACGCCCAGCTGACCAACACCTCCTCAAAAGAAAGTGCAAGTAATCTAAAAAATAAATCACATGGAGGAAAAGCATCATCATCAGGTACCTTTTGGATGTAAGGAAGCAATTTGGAGACTATAGTGTCCGTTATAGTTTCTGCAGCCCCAAGAGCAGACACAATGGTGGAGGCGTAGAAGGTGAACAGGACTCTCATCTGTGATAAACTCCCAGGGTACAGAGAAAAAGCCTGTCAATAAAGATATTTAGAATAATAATCACACACAAACAGAAATCACTCACAGCACTCCTTTTACTAGGTGCAGTTTCCTTTTCAGTGGGATTAAGACAAAATTGCCCTAATTCCCATATTCAGTATTTAGAGATACTGTATACATAGCAGGGAAATTGACATGCTATTTGGTTGTGATCTGAGAGGCGGAAAGGACTGTGAAAACTGAGGATATGCATTGCTTATGTTACTGTGTACATGCTGTAGGAACAGAAGCACACGCACTGCCCCCACTTTATTGCAAACAAAAAGCCATTGTTCAAATCTGCTCAGCATAAGCAGGCACAGACAATAATTTCAATCTAATTTGGTACCTGCATGCTCTCACTTTGTTTCCTTTCAGCGCTTAGCAGATTTGTTTTGCTTACAGTAAATATTTGAACATATGAATGAGGAGACGTGCACAGTGACATTAGACTGCAACAGTATACCAACCTTTACAGACTGTGTGACTAGACTGCATAAGAAATCCATGAAGCCCAGATCTTTGTAGCAGTGCGTAATCAAAGTTCCCTTTGCCAGAGGGACTCCTGGTTTCTGTCATTGAAGAGGCCAGAGAATAAGATTTAAGAAAGCTGCAATCACTTAGAGTAGCTTAATTTAAAAATATGCAGAAAATCTGTAAACTAAATTTTGCTATCACAACAGGTATCTAAACAACGCAAAAGCTATTACAGGAAGCAGTTCTCATTCACACAATATGTGAAGCATATCCACTGAAGTGGAAGTTTATCAGTGCTGCCCCTGAATACCTTACCTGCCTATTGGTTTTCTGTGTTATATGAAGATAATCCAGTTACATGAACTTATACTCTACTGATCTCAGTGGTATTTGTGCACTTGTAACTAGTGACACAAAACTAAAAAGCAATGGATGCTTTTAAAAAAATAAACAAATCCAAAGAGGCAACCATAAAGATGGCACAAAAATGTTTACTCTTTCCCAAAAAAGCCATTCCAAGTTAGCTAGTATACTGGCTTGGATCCAGTGATCATCCAGCACAAGGTACTGGTGGACGTAGAGTTTTGCTGCATGCCTCACCTCCCAAACAGTTCCTTCCGACTCCTGGAAAGTTTTATGGGTCTCAGGATCAGCATGGACAACCAGCCACTTGGGATGAGAAATGCACAGGATGGGGGTGAAATTGGCCATTCCTCCCTTTTTTCATCAGCAGAGCTGCATTTGCAGAGGGGGGGGAGAGGGTGATTTTGCACTGCAGCCCCTGATGTCTATTACTCTCCACATGTATCCCGAGATTCCAGGAGTCAACTTTCCAGGGTCTAGAAGGGACTAGTGGGAGGGAAGAACTGTAGCAAAGACCTGTATTTCTTCCGCTAGCAAATCACTGAATCCACTCAA
Source organism: Euleptes europaea (assembly GCF_029931775.1). Classification (NCBI taxonomy): domain Eukaryota; kingdom Metazoa; phylum Chordata; class Lepidosauria; order Squamata; family Sphaerodactylidae; genus Euleptes; species Euleptes europaea. The sequence continues at coordinate 26,891,881 of NC_079318.1, forward strand.
CTTGACCAAACACAACTTTTACCTATAAAATAGCCAGCATGCAAAAGAGATAGATAAAACATAACTCCCCTGTAGAGTTTTAAACTCACACACAGACACATATTCAAGACATTGTATTCGAGGACTTGCAACAATAATAGCTCAAAGCCTTAATGATAAAAGTTTTTAGGTATTTCTTTCAGTACTTCACCTGAATTGGATGCAACCAATGCCACCTGTGAGTGGGGTCACTAATTTTCAGAAGTTGAATAACTCGTACAAACAATTTAGTCTCATGGTAGGGCAACACGCAGCCAACCAAACTGTCCTGGTTGTAGAGATGGATATGAAACCTAAATAAGTAAAATACATGCATGTGAATAAACACAGGAATTTCTGAGACGAAAGAGCTGCTTATAGTAGTTGTAACAGCGCTGTCCACCCTAACACAACACCTGAATTGTCAATATCTGGGTTTGTGATGTGATTATTCAAAAGGCCAACCACAAGCTTGATTCTCTGTCCCCTTCCCCATAATGTGAGAATTCTATAGACATCTAGAAGGAAGCCAGATACTGTCACATACAAACACACCAGAAGAGGGAGGGGCTGTGACTCAGTGGTAGAGCATCTGCTTGGCATGCAGAAGGTCCCAGGTTCAATCCCCGGCATCTCCAGTTAAAGGGACTAGGCAAGTAGGTGATGTGAAATACCTTTCTCTGCCTGAGACCCTGGAGAGCCTCTGCCGGTTTGAGTAGACAATACTGACTTTGATGGACCAAGGGTCTGATTTAGTATAAGGCAGTTTCACGTGTTCAAGACTGTCTCCTTTTTTCTGTGGGGGCTGGAACAATTCAGGGGATCACACAGGAAGTTCTTAATTCAGGGAAGTTCACGGGAAACAAGGTCTGAGAGTCCTTGATTTACAGAGAAATTAATTGATTACCTGTGAATCAGCCACTCAAGGCACTTCTGTGCTGGTTTAAGCATAAAGTAAGGCGACACATGAATTAGGAACAATGAAATATTTTCATCCAGCTGCCGGTTTACTGCCTTAGTTTGGACACTGCGCTCCAAACCTTTTGACATCTGACTGAAAAGCGTTGTCTGAAACACCTCAAAGGACGGATCAATGCCAGTCAGCTCTTCCAGGCCAGTGCACCCTGTCAAAGAGAATAGAGCCATTTCAATATCTCAGACTATTTTTTATAGCCCTAGAGGACATCTGATCCAGCAACAAAGGTTAAGCACTCTCTGATCCATATAAGCGTAGCTGTGCTCCCAAGCCAGGTAGTGTATCTAAATAGAAGAAACTGCAAAGTTATATTTATCTGAAGGTGTGACTGACTCTAATCTGGAAAACCAGGTTCAATTCCCCACTCCTCCACATGGAGCCTGCTGGGTGACCTTCAGCCAGTCACAGTTCTCGCAGAACTCTCTCAGACCACGTGGAGGCAGGCAATGGCAAACCACCTCTGTATGTCTCTTGCCTTGAAAACCCTACAGGGTCAACTTAAGTCAACTGTGACTTGACTGCACACACACAGAAGCACAATTTTATAAGGTATCAGACCAGATTAAACATGAAGTTCTCACATAACCTTAACTTGAAACTGAAAATGCATTCACATATCCAGAACAGGAAAACAGTTGTTCCCTTCTTCCCTATGGCATGTTTTCCTCAACCTTACTAATATGTTGACCAGTTTGCATACATGACACTTATTTTAGCAAGCATTCATAGAAATTATCACAGTGCTAAGTAAGAGATGGAAAGGGGCTACATCTCACACAAGACCAATCTTTTTGGAATGCCTCCAAAAATTCAGCCCAATGTCACAAACAAGACCTGACCTGAGAGGAAAAATCAGTGATGATCACAACGGCCACAAAGAACTCTTGCCTAGGCCCTACTTACCTATGGCAAAAAAGGTCTCCCGGTCAATATTGGCAGCTTCCCTGCAATCAAACAACAGTGATGCTGCTTCTTTTCGAGACAAGAGACTAGGATCATTCTGAGGGAGTGCAAGGCGCTTCAGCTGGTGAGCGAGGGATGTCATTTTTTAATACTTCTGTGGAAAAACATTCATTTATAAGCACTCAAAGATCAAGCAGCACTAGGTAAAACAAAATAAAAAGAATCTCCTTCTGGTGTCATATAAGTCTACAATTAACACAAATTAAATCTAACTGAAAGCCCTAACTACACAAACTACCTTATAATTACTATTAAAAACTTTTTTATGCCGCCTTTCTGCCCTATCAGGGTCCACAAGGCGGTGAACGTAAAAACATTAACACATTTGAAAAATTTAAAACAGATCAAAATTATAAAATAATTCAGTTAAAACACATAAACAACACATGCATGTCATGAGCACCCGTGATCACATTTAAGTATAATGAGGCCAAGGATCCTGCCCATGAGACATGGCACATGCCCAGTGTCCCAACTGGTCTGCAACATATAAACTAAATTCTTAATTAGCACGCCAGAGACTCATAACCCAGATGGGTATTACACTGGCCTTTTTACTCAAGGCTGCAATAAGACTGGGATAGGTATAGCACAACAGGGCCTCACTGAAGCTTGCGGGTTCTACTTAAGCACTATTCTAACTACATTCCATCATATAAGCAGACTCACTAAAATCACCCTCTTGCCCAGATCAATTGTGACCATGCACAATTATGGATGCTATAGTTTGCACATTACATAGTTCAGGATGAGCACCTTACAAATAGTTTGTAAGCACAATTCCAACTAAGAGGTGCATCTATACAGGTGCAAATGCACACATACCATCAGGGAATTTTAACCAGCAGCTTCGGTTGTGGTCCCCATGTTATTTAAATTGCTCAGTGATCTCATACATTTTCTACAGACCTTGATGAGCTTATGTTCCAAGTAATTGTATTCACTTTGTAACATGTACACTTTAAACTTTGCCCAAATGCTCATTAGCTTTTTGTGGACACAGGATTATACTCTAATTAAACAGATTATAAATTAAGAAACCTCTGTGACTGTTTCTTTGCATTTTTGAAGCAGCGTGACTGAATTACTGGATATTGTGCTGTAATCTTACACCTCCTGGATCTTCTTGCCAGCCAATCCAGGAGATAATTGATTACAATAGTGCAAACATGCAACCATATGTGGATCCAGTTACGCTGCTCCAAGTATACAAACCATGGATCCTGCCTGCGTATGCAATAAGTGTGCATTTGCCACCAAGGCTGAACTCAAACATGATGAAATATTACATGGTGAAAATTCAATAGCAAATTGGGACTTATTGTGATTAGTAGGGAGCAAACTCTATTGAATATGTACTGCCATGGGAACAGGTCATAAGAGTTCTACAACCAGAGGCTCAGGAATGTTTGCACTTACTGTACACTGACAGACAGGGTGAACATACTTCATTAATTTAGGCGCTACCAGGAAAAAAAATGCAGCATGGGTCTAAGGTCACAGTTATCTCTGAAGTGAAGATATGTTACTATTTCTACTACAGAACCAGAAAACAGTCACAGAAATGAACGAATTGATTTAAATTAAGGGGCATCACTAAATGTGGACAATTCAGTGGGTAGCCGTGTTAGTCTGTCTGCAGTAGTAGAAAAGGGCAAGAGTCCAGTAGCACCTTAAAGACTAACAAAAATATTTTCAGGCAGGGTATGACCTTTCGTGAGCCACAGCTCACATTCTAGCTGTATCTGAAGAAGTGAGCTGTGGCTCACAAAAGCTCATACCCTACCAGAAAATATTTTTGTTAGTCTTTAAGCTGATACTGGACTCTTGCCCTTTTCTACTAAATGTGAACAGTATCTGTCCATGAGCCACTTTGGTCTCACAGATGAGAAGGCGGCCCAGCGATCCTCTGCACATCTGCTTGAAAGTTAGCAGCATTTAACTCAGCAGACCACATCACCGCGCAAACTGACTGGGCCAACTTCCATTGGACCCGGCATTATTGACAGAGGGCCAACCGTGCGCCAGGCGCTGTACCATGGCATCAAAAAAATAACAGTCGCCGGCTAAAGATCTTACCACTTTATCCCCAGATCCTTCTTGCCCCAGCTGGAGTGGGGCTGGGGGGGAGATCTATGAACCTCACTTGAGACGAGAGGTTTTAGGTACACGAAAGTAAAACGGGATAATCCTGAAGTTTCCCCCTACTAGGGAAGGAAGATAATTCACAGTGGGTAGCCATGTTAGTCTGTCTGCAGTAGTAGAAAAGGGCAAGAGTCCAGTAGCACCTTAAAGACTAACAAAAATATTTTCTGGCAGGGCATGAGCTTTCGTGAGCCACAGCTCACTTCTTCAGAAAGCTCATACCCTGCCAGAAAATATTTTTGTTAGTTTTTAAGGTGCTACTGGACTCTTGCCCTTTTCTATGCTGTGGTAAGCGGGGGTTCGGGGGGGGGGGAGAGAGACCCAAGACTGTTATCAAGAAAAACAGTTTATTTGCAGCTGCTGACTCAGAGGCCCTAATGGGCAGAAATCTCTGAATCCCGATTATACTGGGGAAGAGATACTTATCCAAATTCAAGTTATGACGACACATCAACAAGTTATGCATATCTGATTGTATTACAGACAGAAAGGCGACTCAGTACAGTTGCAGTTTCATCCAGTTTCTCCTATCATTGCTTATCATTCACTCTGACACTCCATGACATTTCACCCACTGCCTTCACACACAGTTATCCTGCCCAGCAACAGACTTCCCTTGCTATCTCAGTACATTTACAGAAAGGGGAAAAGATTATCACAAACTATTAAGCCAAAAATACTTAAGTGGATCCTCCACATTCAGAGAAAGTCTACCTTGCTGTCTCATCTACTAGGGAAGGAAGGGGAGAGCTGCTGTCTCCCCAGAAGAAGCGCCCTTCTCGCAAACGGGGCAGAGAATCCCCAGAAGCCCTTCGCTCGTTCAGATAACCTAAAGAAACAACCCACCTGCGACACAGCAAAAGCGGCGCGTCTCCCCCGCTTCCCAGCCGGTTTCTTCTCCCCACGTGTAAGGAAAGCGCCGGATGTTTTACCTTTGACTCGGAAACGCAAGCGAGAGGGCGGGTACTTCCGCTTTAGCTTTCGGAGGGCGAGAGCAAGGATGACGGCGGCGCTTCCTCGTGCGGCTTTTTACCTTGCTCTCTGCTGCCCCCGTGAGGCTTGTGGCTGCTATGCGCGTGCCTGGCTGTGCGGCGGCGAGCTTCGATCCAGAGGGAAGGAAGAGGGTAGACAGAGAGGAGAGACTTCCATAGTTTGTATAAACTATGGGGATTGGAAGGCACCCTTTAAAAAAAATTTTTTTTACAGGAATAAGCACATAGAAAATGCAACAAGCAAACAAATTTAAAATAGTAGAAAAGGGCCAGAGTCCAGTAGCACCTTAAAGACTAACAAGAATATTTTCTGGCAGGGTATGAGCTTTCGTGAGCCACAGCTCCCTTCTTCAGATACCTCTTCTGAAAGCTCATACCCTACCAGAAAATATTCTTGTTAGTCTTTAAGGTGCTGCTGGACTCTTGCCCTTTTCTACTACTGCACAGAGACTAACACGGCTAAGTCTGTCTGCAGTAGTAGAAAAGGGCCAGAGTCCAGTAGCACCTTAAAGACTAACAAAAATATTTTCTGGTAGGGTATGAGCTTTCGGGAGCCACAGCTCCCTTCTTCAGATACCTCTTCTGAAAGCTCATACCCTACCAGAAAAAATTCTTGTTAGTCTTTAAGGTGCTGCTGGACTCTTGCCCTTTTCTACTACTGCAGACCGACTAACACGGCGACCCACTGTGAATTTAAAATATTCATTCATAAAACAGAAGATGCTCGGAGAATTCATTCCAGGTTACATGAAATTGCGTAACAGATCGCTTCATCTAGTTCAACGCTTCTTAAGCTGTGGGTTGTGACCCCCATATGGGGTCGCGTCACTGAATGCGGGGGTCGCGAAAAATTTGGCAACAGTATAAATTTCTTTAAGATTTATTATCGGTAAATGTTTGATTTGTATACCTGTTTTATATATATCTGAATACCCGGGGTCGTGTAAAAATTTCTCAGGTGAAAAGGGGTCGCAAGTGGGAAAAGTTTAAGAAGCCCTGATTTAGTTTATTTCTACCCCCACTTTTCTCCTCCAGGAGGGACCCAAAGTGGCTTATAATGTTGTGCCCATCTCCATGCTATCCTCACAACAACCCTGCGAGGTAAGCGATGCTGAGTGTGTGTGACTGGACAAGGTCACCCAGCAAACGGCCATGAATAAGCATCCCACACCCCTCACCGAACACTGACTTAATAATGGCCACAAATCTCTAAACACGTTAACCGTTCTGTTTTTGGGTGGAACTGGGGAGCTCAGTTCCTCCAGTTAGATGCCAGGCCAGCCCAAAACTTTTCTCGGTCCTTGTAGGTTATCCGGGCTGTGTGACCGTGGTCTTGGTATTTTCTTTCCTGACGTTTCGCCAGCAGCTGTGGCAGGCATCTTCAGAGGAGTAACACTGAAGGACAGTGTCTCTCAGTGTCAAGGGTGTAGGACAGTGGTTCCCAACCTTTTTTTGACCAGGGACCACTAGGACTTTTTTGTTTGGTGCAGGGACCCCAAGGTTCAAAATAAAAATTCAGAGAATTTGAAAATAAACTTTAATCATAACTGTTAGTTAAACATTAAACTTAGAATAATATTTGAATATATTTTAAAATAGAGAACTTTTAATTGAAAATATTAATTTATTATGGGCTTATAACTTTGTTTCGCGGACCTTAATTTAGTTCTCACGGACCCCTGGTTGGGAACCAGTGGTGTAGGAAGAGTAATATCTAGTCAGAAAGGGGTTGGGTTTGAGCTGAATCATTGTCCTGCAAAAAGTATCCAAGGTAATGTGCTAATCATTGTCCTGTATGTATCAAGATAATGTGCTAATGAGGGTGTGGTATGTTAATATGGAACCATTGTATCCTGAAGTGATCTGTTAATGTGTGAAATCCAAAGCTAATCTGCATGGCTATCGTGGACTGTAGCCTTTGTTAGTCTGGAGGTTTTTCAGGGCAGGAAGCCAAGCCTTATTCATTTTTAAACTCTCTTCTTTTCTGTTAAAGTTGTGCTGATGTTTATGAATTTCAATGGCTTCTCTGTGCAATCTGACAAAATAGTTGGTAGAATCGTCCAGTCTTTCAGTGTCTTGGAATAAGACCCTGTGTCCTGTTTGGGTCAGTCCATGTTCAGCCAAAGCTTTTCTCTTTGCACTGGCTTTTAACTAAGGGGGTCCATCTGTTTTAGCGATTTCATGGTCTGCTCCTAGCCTGAGGCCTATTTTATCAATGTCGTCTGAGGCTTTTTGATGTGGCTCCTTTTTTAATAGGGCTGCCAGGAGGTTGGTAACCAGCAGGAGACCCACCCTAGGCAAGCAGCGTTGCCAGGTCGCTCTTTGCAAATATTGGGAGGTTTTTGGGGGTGGAGCCGGGAGAGGTTTGGGAGGGCAGGGACTTCAACGCCATAGAGTCCAATGGCCAAAGTGGCCAATTTTCTCCAGGGAAACAGATCTCTATCGGCTAGAGGTCAGTTGTAATAGCAGGAGATCTCTAGCGAGTGCCTGGAGGTTGGCAACCCTAGGCAAAAACATCACTTCAAGTGGGACCAGAACTGACGTCATGGCATCAGCATGACGCCAGTTCCCCCCGCTACCCCCCCCACTACCCAACTGAATAGTGGCGGGAAGAGCCAGCAAGGCAGAAGACCTGTCCCTCGTGTTTTGCAGTTTTTATTACCTGGTTTGATTTTTAATGGCTTGCTTTAATGTCTGTTTTGTTTTTACTGTGATGGTGGTGGAAGATGCCTCCGTCAGAGCTGACTTACGGCGACCCTGAGAGTTTTCAAGGTAAGACACGTTCAGAGGTGATTTGCCATTGCCTGCTGCCATGTGGGCTGAGAGTAGGGTTGCCAATCTCCAGGTGATGACTGGAGATCTGTTATTACAACTGATCTCCAGGCGACAGAGATCAGTTCACCTGGAGAAAATGCCTGCTTTGGAAGGTGGAATCTATGGCATTATCTCCTATGGAGGTCCTTCCCTTCCCCAAACCCTGCCCTCCCCAGGCTCCACCCCCAAATATCCCAGAATCTCCTAACTCAGAGTTGGCAATCCTGGCTGAGAGGTGGCATATACATGTTGTAAATGAATAAATAAATAGTGCAATTCAAAATTTCTCATCTGGAGGTTGGCCAAAGCTTAATTTCAGTGTGAATGCAAGGCCAGTGTGAAACATCTTAGTACACTGAAAATGTACCAGAATGGTCAAAGGTCTGGAATCCATGCCCTATGAGGAGAGACTTAAGGAGCTGGGTTTGTTGAGTCTGGAGAAGAGAAGGTTAAGGGGTGACATGATATCCATGTTTAAATATTTGAAGGGATGCCATGTTAATGAGGGAACTAGCTTGTTCTCTGTTGCTTCAGAGACTAGGACATGGAGTAATAGATTTAAACTAAGAGAAAAGCGATTCCACCTAAACGTTAGGAAGAACTTTCTGATGGTGAGGGCAGTTTGACGGTGGAATACCCTGCCGGTGGGGGGGGGGGGTGAAGTCCCTGTCTTTGGAGGTCTTTAAGTAGAGGTTGGATGGCCATCTGTCGGGAGCGCTTTGATTGTGGGATCCTGCATGGCAGGGGGTTGGGCTAGATGGCCCTTGTGGTCTCTTCCAACCTTGTGTGATTTTGTGATTTGTGATCTGCAGATTTAAGTATCTGCCATGGGGCCATGTTGGCTATGATAGACAGACACACAGACATAGATACGGGATTTGCACACATCTTCAGGTAATCTTCCCTGCAACTTTCTTGAGTGGAGGTTCCTTGACCAAGTGGCAGGGTGGGTGGTGGTACCAGTCTCCCACTGCCCTTGATATACATGGCTAGGTGTTGCACATATATATATAGTTCCTTTCTAGCACCCTCTCATTACAGGCCTTCCAGTGTCAAAGAAAAACTCATTTATTCCAAAAGGCCTCTGAGTCGCATTGGTGCTTTGCCTTTCCCCTGTGTTTTATTTGCATTGTTTTTACTGATTGCTTGTTTGTGTGTACTGTTGCCTTTTATTTTTGTAGATTATGGTCTCTTCTTCTTGTGCTATCTATAAGCCACCTCGAGCATATTGTCCGTAAAAAGACAACCTAGAAATCGCCGAAAGAAATTAGGAAGAGGCAAAAGTAAGGCTCTGTTCTGCCGTATGGAGATTCCTCTGTGGGCAGATGTGGAGCCCAAGCAGGGAAGGATTGGGCTCTGCTGAAAGAAGGGATGATTGCAAATACAAATTTATCAGATGTGTCATCTGTCACAGGAAGGACGAGGATCACTGAACCCACATACACAGATGTTGCCTTGTTATATTGTTGTGATGATTTAGAGGGCAGTTTGCACCATGTCACCCACTTGCTTTGACCTTGGCATCGCTCAGTAAATCAGGTTGTTTGCTGTGATGCCATCAGTACAGAATTTCTACACTCTTTCTAACAATACTTTCACATTGTACACCAAGATCAGGCGACCTTTATTTCCTGAGTGCCGCATGCAACACAACATTTACCTGTGAAAATGCTGGTGTGCCCGCAAACAAAAGGTGGGGGGATTAAGCTTGTGCTGGCTGCAGAAGAGGCTCACCCTGAGGGGGAGCAGAGACAGTGGCATCTTCTGTTCTTGAGAGAAGTGGTAGCACCGCATGTGCAGCTGGTAGGGTTGGCAGCTCTGGGTTGGGAAATACCTGGAGATTTTGGGGGTGGAGCCTGAGGAGAGTGGGGTTTGGAGATCAGTTGTAATAGCAGGAGATCTCCAGCCACCACCTGGAGGTCATCAAAACCAACACAATCGTGCTGCAATATGTTGTTGACTTATCAAAAGCAGACAGCAACTATGGCTCTAATCTAAGGTAAATATTTCTAAAAGAACAGTATTTTAATCAGCTATAAATCTACACATTTTAACATTTCACAAAATTCCAACATCCAAAATACATTCACAAATGGAGCCTGAGGGGGGCGGGGTTTGGGGAGGGGAGGGACTTCAATGCCGTAGTGATAAATTCTGAGGACTATTTATTAATACTGCTACCATTCAGAGGGATGAGATAGTTGATCATGGCTTATTGTCATTAAGATCAGTCACACACACGCACAGAAGACACAAGACGTCTGTCTTGGTTTAAAAACAATCTTTACTAGATTTAACTCAAGGGTAGGGTTCACTGGGAGATAAAACAAATAATCCTTTCTACATTCTAATTTTCCTATGCTTGCCAGAAGGCTCTGGCAGGCGCTAAGCTTACTCTTGAGTAGGCATTCTTAAAGGACAAGATTGCCTCTCCATCCTGCTAGGCTGGGATTGAAACTCGAACTGGGGTACTGCTTTCACTTCTAAACAAAGGAAAGCAGTAAACATGCAGATTGCTTGTGTACGTGACTAACAAACACGTTTGCTGTGGATACTCGCTGACCACATGGTTAATTAACACATTACATCATTTCCTTGAACTGGTCAGTATCTATACATTCAATATTAACTCTTGACTGTCTGACATGCAACAAAAGCTTGCCACTAAATACCCGATGCTATACAGCACCGCTGATTATTCATAGGTAGGGTTGCGAACCTCCAGGTAGTGGCAGAAGATCTCCTGCTATTACAACTGATCTCCAGCCGATAGAGATCAGGTCACCTGGAGAAAATAGCCGCTTTGGCAATTGGACTCTATGACATTGAAGTTCCTCTCCTCCCCAAACCCCGCCCTCCTTAGGCTCCACCCCAAAAATCTCCAGCCGGTGCCGAAGAAGGACCTGGCAACCCTATTCATAGCGCACAGCTGTTTGAGCCTACAACCTATCTGTGGGTCAAAAAGGCAGTGACCAGATTTAAAAAAAAAGATTTCGGATAAACTGCAGACATTCTGATGCATACTTATTACTTGAAGATACGACCCAGTGAAATTGATTGTACTTACCGAGTAAGCAGACATATAGAACAGGTCTTTCAAAAGGATTACAGTCCAGACATGTGAGTGTTAGCATATCAATAATGGCTCTTCTTAACAGAAAGGGTCCAGTTTCCTTTTCTCGCTGCAGCCTGTGGGGTTAAATAATCTTATGCAAAGAGGTCTAATATGGATGCCAGTCTGATGGCACCTTATGCAGTCTGCTTGTTTCTTTTGATAGGGATTGTGCCTAAGGCATTGATGGTGACACCCCTTTGCAAATATTCAATGACTGCACAGTATTTTTTAAGGATATATAAAAAGGATATATTTTAGCCGTTGGTTCCTGAAAAGTACTCAGTACCGGCTAGTCACAGATGTCCAAGTGGCTAATGAAAAATAGGAATGCAGCCAAGTTATAATGAAAACACAACAGCCTGTAAGTTTGTGGTAAGCTATTCTGTACCTCCAAAGTCCTGCCCTTCCGTTTCGTTCCTCTCCCCTCCTCCCTCTTTCCCCTTGCATTCCCACTGCTGAACCATTTTTAAAACCGTGGATCTGCCTCACCATTTTTTCCAATCGTATGCCAGCACTATTTGTAGTTTTCCACCTGTCACCATGGGTATTACATTGTAAGTCTGTTTGGTGTGCCTGCAGTTTTAGTGCGGGAATAGAGTGGGAGGACGAGATTGCTTTTGGTGCTGTCTTTTTGAAATGTATAAGGCTATGTCGAAAGAGGCTACCATCCTAAGAATCCTTACATGCAAGCAGGCTCTGCTGAACTAAAAGGGACATTGTTCTACGTAAAGTGTTTAAGAATCGGCATGTCAGTTTTCTATGAACAATGTCCCTATGTATAATGTGCAACTCTATGTACAATTCTATGTATAATTCTCATGTACAATTTCCAAGTATTTCTTTGTAGAAATTAACATTTCTAACCGTTGAAATTCATAAACATCAGCACAACTTTAACAGAAAAGAAGAGAGTTTAAAAATCAATAAGGCTTGGCTTCCTGTCCTGAAAACCTCCAGACAAACAAAGACTACAGTCCACAATAGCCATGCAGATTAACTTTGGATTCCACATGTTAACAGATCACTTCGGGATACAGTGGTTCCACATTAACATACCACACCCTCATTAGCACATTACCTTGATACTTACAGGACAATGATTAGCACATTACCTTTAATACTTTGCAGGACAATGACTCAGCTCAAACGCAACCCCCTTCTGACCATATATTACTCTTCCTACACACTTGACACTGAGAGACACTGTCCTTCAGTGTTACTCCTCTGAAGATGCCGGCCACAGCTGCTGGCGAAACGTCAGGAAAGAAAATACCAAGACCACGGTCACACAGCCCGGATAGCCTACAAGAACCGATGAACTCTGACAGTGAAAGCCTTCGACAATATTTCTAACTAATGTCATAAGTAATTTGTGGGCCAATTTGGTGTGTTTTAGAAACCACCCACGTTTACCCTCATGGAATTTCCACTGCGGTCTTTTCCTGATCCTCCAACCTACCTGTTTATCTTTCATTATTTCTGTGAGTTGTCTTCCTTTTGTACATACAAAAGTATTCAGATCATTTTTCAAAATGCAAAATGTGGGTATAGCCCTAGTGGTTGCAAATATATTTGCGTTGAATTTGTTCCCCCCCATCATAAATGATGACATCTAAAATATTTACAATCTTTTCTTACGTAAGAGCGTATCTGAGGTTTACAGTTTCTTTCTTTCGACTTTCTTCCTCCTTTTTGGTATTGTATCCTTCGTGTAGATCATAAACTAGTCTAGAAGGGGTTCTTTGCCCAGTGCTTAGTACAATTTCAAGCTAAAAGCCATAATCACTTTCCCCTGCATTTTCAGATGGCCAGCAGCCTTGTGTATGCCCTCATGTGGTCAGATAGTGAATTACAACACTCCAGAGAAATTGCTCACCAAGACATTGGAAAATGGCAATTCCATCAGTGGAAAGACTGAAGGCGTTTGCATTTCCAGAGCCATGTTCCCATGTGAAAATAGTAGCATTTTCTTGTAAAAGGTGATTATACTTTTAATTATACCTGGGCCAGTACCTTGACTGATTAGGTTCCTCGAGTGTGATTTTGTGAACAAACTCTACACATCTCCATGTGGAGATCAGCTTTTGCAATGTCGGCTGTTTCTTTCCGTTGTGTTAACAGTCCTTGTATATTCAGCAATTTGGAATGCGATCCTGAGCAGAGTTATGCCTTTCTAAATCCACTGACTTCACTTGTCTTAGAAGGGTGTAACTTTGCTTAGGGTGGCACTGTTGGTCTATTTTATTTATTTATTTAGATACTTATACTCAAACTTTTATCCTGAATGGGAACCCAGAGTGGTTTATGATGTAATTTGTCCTCTCTTCCATTTTATCCTCACAACAACCCTGTGAGAGAGAGTGACTGACCCAAGGTCACCCAGCAATCTTTCAAAGAGCTCATAAATGCACCTGTTTTTGGAAGTTATTTTCAGTTGTGGGGACATCGAGGAATTAATATGGTTGTTGGAGTGATATAGCATGTCTCTCCCTTTGTTGATTCTGAAACTTATCACAGCATTCATAATGATGTTCTAAATTGATCTCCAGACCGACGACGAAGCATTCTGGCAACAGTTTCCCCGCATTTACATTCTGTATTTAGTTTCAGACAGATATCCCACTCTTCCTTGGGAAATTCTGGAGCAGTTTTCACGGACGTCTTACTGGTTTCTCATCCAAAGCTGCACTGAATTGCTCCAAAGGTATTAACTGGGACTGTAATCCAGGATGGGGAAGAGGCACTAGAATTTTTCTAGAAAAAATAACTCCTAGAAGTTGGTTATGTGAAACAGCCCTTGCAAACCAGAAGAGGCGTGAAGTGAGTAAAAGCAGAATGAATGACTCAGAGAGTGACGCTGAAGAAGGAGACTTGTCTTCTAGGCAGATTCTTGCTGTTCTGTGTCGAGAAGATCCCCACATGTCATTATATTTCTTTCCCTATTCACTGAGCAGTGAATGCAAGATTACATTCATTCACTTCTAAACGCTGTCAAGAACTGACTTGCAATCAACAAATGAGGGACTTGAACGGGGAGGGGTGGACGGTCCAAGCAGCAGCAGCATCATGTGACAAGGCAACCCAGGGATAATAAGCAGAAGCAGCAGCCTTTGGTGTGAGCTCGTGGGCTTCCTTTGGGAGAATCGCAGCAGCAATAGCTGTCCAGGGGCAGGAGAGGGAGAAAGTGAAGTCAAGCTCTTACCTGCAGCCTGACAACTTTCCCCATCCCATCAGCAAGGCCTAGAAATAAGAACAAGGAAAAAAAATCCTCTCTCTGCCTGGTTGCAAGATTTTAAAGGGGGAAGAAAATTTGAGAGTTCCTTCTTAAGAACTAAGAACAGGTGTGAAACTGAATCTGATTCTTAAGCAAAATGACAACTCAAATAGAAACTAGTATGCATTATAACTATGAGTATGAAGAAGAAGAGTACATGAACCAAGAGGAAGAATGGGACAGAGACCTGCTCCTGGACCCTGCATGGGAGAAACAGCAAAGGAAGGTCAGGAAAAATATTAATGTTTTAAACAATATTGTATGCATTTGTACAGATGTGGGTCTGCTAATTTGTTCTGTGTCCGGTTGCAGTTGGGACTAGAGAAGAATCAATACAAAATTTAATCTCAGGATGCATGTTTTAGATATCCATTGTGGTCCTAGTAGTAGGACATTATCTGTTAAAATACTGGCTGTCTTACAATGAATCTATAAGAAATCTGAGCATAGTTCAACGGGATTCGTAGGTTGAGAGATCGAGTGACAAAGCTGCATGGTAGTTACATGTACAATTTACGGCCCATGAAGTGTCTTGTATAATGATTTTGTAGAGGCTATTGTTGTCTTAAGAGATGGATCAACTCTATAAAGGAAGCCACGGCCCTCAGTTTGCAAGATCTGAGCAAGGCTGTTAAGGATAGGACATTTTGGAGGACATTGATTCATAGGGTCGCCATGAGGCAGAAGCGACTTGATGGCACTTAACACGCACGCACGCATTGTTATCTTGGTCAGAGAGACTCAAACCCACCATGTACGCAACTCTGGAAATGAGATGACACGAGGGGCTGAGAGCGGGCATGCCGTGAAGTCGTTGCCCGTCTGCTTCCTCCTGTCCCTGAGTTTGGAATTTCCAGTGTTCATAGGCTAAGAATTTTAAGCATTGCCGCAAAGCTTTCCAGGAGTCCATCAGCAGTCGTTCAGGAGATGCCTGTAGACAGCCCGTGTGGCATAATGATCAGAGTCCTGGACGAGGGCCAAAGACACCTGGGTTCAAGCCCCCATTCTGCCATGAAGCTCCCTGGGTGACCTTGGACCAGTCAGTCTCCCTCTCCAAGACCTGCCTCACAGAGCTGTTGTGAGGATAAAATGTGTGTATGAGTGGGACTATTTGTGCTTTCCTAATCTGCTGCAGGAAGGGGAGAATATTAATAAGTGGCTGGCACTTCATTTGGCCAAAGGAGTGTGCAAGTAATTTATTTGCAAAACATGACATTTTGCTGTTGCGCTTTGAACCACAGGATTACAAAGCTTTGATAGGATACATGTTAACATAACACAGAGGATTGCCCAATAAAATATGCAATTTCATCTCATTTGGTTACAACCTTCTGGGCAGTTCCCCTGCACAGACCCCAAAGGAAATGAATGAGAACATGCAAGGGCACAGTAAGTGCTTGGGGCAGCTTTCGCTGATTTTTGTGGGAGTTGCCTGGGAGAATTTCCCCTTTGCTTCTTTATTGGTAATTTCCTTACAAAGGACACTTTCAGCATTTTTTAATTCATCTATTGTCTTCCAAGATATACTGGTGCTTTCCTAAAATGATTTGAACTAGCTTATCAAGAGGGAACATGCAAATTAAAATCTTCGAATATCCTGCATATCCTGTAATATGCAAGCAAGTTGATATAAATTAGTTTCAAAGCAGTGTTCATTTTGAAACTTGTTAGAAACACAGAGGGAATGTTTGAGTAAGGAATTAGTGCATAGTGAACTAGTAAGGAGTGATGATACACAGGCAACGAACCTTCTCTAGTAACACTTTTCAACCAAGCAGGCTATATGCCTGAGCTGTGTTATGTTGGTTCTGCAATCCTGCATGAGCTTGTCTGTCCATGTCTACTAAGAGAGAGAAAAGAAGTTACCTGAAATTGTTGCACTGCATTTTTATTCCCCCCCTCCAAGGAGTTCACGGCAACACACATGGCTTCCTCTCCTCCCTGTTATCTTCACAACAACCCTGTGAAGTAGGTTAAAATTAAAGAGATTAACTTGCCCAGAGATATCCACTGAACTTCATGGCATAGTGGGAATTGGAACCCAGCTCCCTCCCCCACCCCTCCAGTCTTTGTCCAGTGTTCTCACCACTACACCTCACTGGCTATTCAGGTAACAAATTTCCTACCCAGAAGCCAGCGTGGTATAGTGGTTAAGAGCAGCAGACTCTAATCTGGAGAACCGGGTTTGATTCCCCACTCCTCCATATGAAATCTGCTGGGTGACCTTGGGCCAGTCACAGTTCTCTCTGAACTCCCTCAGCCTCACCTACCTCACAAGGTGCCTGTTGAGGGGAGGGAAAGGGAAGGCGATTGTAAGCGGCTTTGAGACTCAAAGGTAGAGAAAAGTGGGGTATAAAAACCAACTCTTCTTCAGAAAGTTAGATGCAATTAAACTTTGTTGAAACCAATATGTCAAGTTAGTTGCTATGAACATAATTATTGTTCATTTCAGCTGTTTAGCATGACTTATTTTCTTTGGATTGGGGCCAGGTATATTTCCTCTAGCTAATGAACTCTGGTTCCCAAGCAATACAGATGGTCTTACCTGGAATTATTATTTTATGGAAAGCAAGACCACATCATTTGCTTCTTTTAATCTACCTGTGTCATCCCAAAGAGTTGCCACATCATGAAAAACAGTATAAAGTAATGCAGGGCATAAATGGAAATGTAATCTGCATTTGTAATCCTTACATTTTACTTAAGGATAAATTTTCCTACTCCAATTGAACAGCAGTTTACAGTAATCTAACAATACTGCCATTCTTTTCAGTGGGGTGTACATACGGGCTCTCTATGCATGCCCCACAGATGTGAATGACACCCCTTATTTTTACACTGTCCTGAGCATTTAAAACAAATGTTACATGGACATACACATCTATAAATAATATTGAAAAGAAGGCATTTTCTTTCCTCGGCTTGGGCTGTCACATTTGTGTTCCCAGGAACAACATACTTTTTCAACAGAAGGACGGAGGGATTTCAAAAGATCTGAGGGTGCCAGACTCCGCTTCATAGTGCTAAAATAAGGTCCACCCGGTACATTCCTGATATTCATATATATATGATGAGAAGGTTATAGATGCAGTGTGGCAGAGCTTTGTTCAAACTAGTAACATAATATTAAACAGTGATCTCCCAGCATGCCTGACAGTTGGCTAGCATACATGTACTATGAGACAATCTTGGAACAGGACAGAAATAAATGCCATTGTTTCTATTGTGGGCTGCCCTCTCCAGACTTGCCATTTCAGGATATGCATGGTATGAGATCTGTCAACAGTTGCTGGTAACACATGATGACGTCCTTTGGATTACAATGGATGTGACGCCTAATTATAACCCCAGTTTGTAGAGTGTCCTGTTCTGCAGTAATTCAGGTTCTCTAGTGTAGGATTCTGAGTTTTGGAGGCTGCCATAAATGTGGTCTACAGTTTATAAAAGTGACTGTCCAGCAGAATGGTATTTATCATTCATTGAATGGGAGTGTAGCATAAAGGAGGAGCGCAAGCTTTCCTATCCAACGCAAGGTGATTTCTTTTAAACTCACCTTCTTATAGCCACATATACCCTCATTCTTGTGAACAGATCAAAACGTGTACAGATCAGGTATTTTGGAATCATTTTCTGGAAAAAGATTTTCGTTTTCATTATCTTAAATGCCATAATTCAGCAGAAAGTACTGAAGTCCACTGGATTCCCTTGGATCAGGCTTAATTCTGTATTGGATGCCAGTCCCTGTTTTTTGTTGGATCAGCCACACAGTGAAAACAGGGAGAGGGGAACACAAAAATTGCAGACGAGGAAGTCCAGGGAACATTCTGAGAACACCACAGAACGCAGGAATCAGAAGCTAAATTTTAAGGCCAGAAAAGCCTTCTTATGTATGAAAACAATCCCTTTTTATTAAAGGAGTGACTAAACATCTGATCGATTAAAACAGATACATAACTGAGATCTTTAATATGATATATCAACTAGCTGAATTTGATCTGTCTGTAGGCCTGACTCTCACTGCTGATTCAGGCAAGGGCAGAAATGTTTGTCACCTAGGTCAGAAAGAAATTCCTATTGATGGGCGAACTTATGTGGTTACTGAGGCAATTGGCCATAAATGTAAGGCTTCCTGTCTTCTTGGTTACCAAATCTCTGTCTTTTGTGCATAACTTCCGTAAGCAGCAGCTGCATGAATCAGATTTTTTCCTAGGAAATTCCAGGGGTGCTTACAGAGCAGTGGCTTGAGTTAGGATGTATAGAATATGCTATTAATAGTTTACAGGCATGCTTCTAGGGGCTGGCTAAATATTCCGAACTTTAGAGTGTGACTCAGGCAGTTATAAACTTGTTTATTTGGACTACTTTACACGTACATGGCATGTTGATAAGAAACTCTCATCAACTGCAAAGGCATAGGGGTGGGGTGGAAATCAACGTGCCCATTTGAACTTAAGTTCGATTTTGGATGGGTATTATGAAAGAACAAACATCTTGCAGGCGTGCTTTTCCTAGTAGGCTTCTCCATAGTATCCCAAATAGCTTCATCATTAGGATGTGCACACTGTGTTTGTGTATCAGGAGTCTGCGCATCTTTTTACAGGAAGAGATGCAAACGTTCTGTCTCAGATGTGGAGAAGGGCAGGGAACAAGAAGAACGAGGCACTTGTTCTACCTTTCCTATGCCTCCTAATGTGCGAAACCACATTAATCAAACCATGTTAATTGACTTTCATTAGGATGAGCTAATAATGGGAACAGTAGCAGCTCCAGAGCATCAATAATGAAGGAAATTGACTTGGCTGAGAACTGTAAAGAACCGGCAAGTGCATTAGACTGGCCAAGACAGCCAGCGTGGTGGTGTGGTTAAGAGCGGTGGTTTGGAGCAGTGGACTCTGATTTGGAGAACTGGGTTTGATTCCCCACTCCTCCTCATGAGTGCAGAAGCTAATCTGGTGAACTGGATTCATTTCCCCACTCCTACACATGAAGCCAGCTGGGTGACCTTGGGCTAGTCACAGCTCTCTTCAAGTGCTCTCAGCCCCACCTACCTCACAGGGTGTCTGTTGTGGGGAGGGGAAGGGAAGGTGATTGTAAGCTGGTTTGATTCTTCCTTAAGTGGTAGAGAAAGTTGGCATATAAAAACCAACTCTTCTCCTCCTCCCCCTGCTTTGGGTGACAGCCTCCTGCCAATCAGCTTTGTCCCTTGCCACCGCTTCATAGGACGGTGGGAGAAAAATTGAGGTAGCAAAATGGTGTTTGTCAACATGCTGACAAACGGGAAGTGACATAGGATGCTCTAGGATTTCTCTAGAGCAACCTGTGATGCAGTAACCTCACTTCTGTTCATGCAGCTGGAAGTGAAGCTGCGGTGTCAATGAATGCCATTTGGTTAATTCCCACCCTCCACAGTCTCGTGGGAGTAGCCAGCCTTCAGCTGGCAATCCTAAAGTGCATTACATTTTCCATACAAATGGGTGGATTCCATGAACAAACCAAATGGCTGTAATGTAACAATCAAGCCACCTGCCAGGTACAAGGCATTCTTCTGCTTTGACAAATGCTAACAGCATTTTGAATGAAAATACTAAGACGAGGAAGCCATTAATACACCAATATTAGTTAATATTAGTATTAATGTTAGGTGGAACATTAGTGGATAGCTTCTATTAACCAGAAGTCTGTAATTTCTTTTCATTAACAAAGTCCTTGGTAGCTATTTTTTTCCAAATTAAAAACTAATGTAATAGAAGCCTCAGAATGCGTTATTTGACCTAGAACAAGAATATATTAGAAGTGGATCCTCTTGTAGCTGACAAAATCTTTATTGCCTTTTTTTCAGCTCAGTTGCTGAAGGTCCCCCCCTCCCAATAAGGCTCAGCTAAGTAAGATGTGTGATCCAGAATTTCCTCACATTTTTAAAAATAATCAGCAGCCACATAAGACTGTTTTGAGAACAAAGTGGTGCATTTAACCCTTTCTTCTCATTCCCCTCCCCCAAGTATATTTAGCTCTGCAGAGGCTTCATGGATGCTCTATCTGTCTTCTTTGCCATGGAGAACTAATTGCAGCATGGGAATGAGAATTTACTTCTGGGAAACAGCCCAGGTTAAACACCCCCTCTTCCCAGTTCCACTTCTCCAAACATCAAGGAAAATGGTGCAGGGGGAGGAGGTCAGAGCCCCTACACCCCCCATGCCATGGCCCCAATCTAAATCATGCCCCATATGCCTGGGAAGCACAGAGCTCCCAGAACACATTTATGACCCTGTGATGGATGTGGGTGTGTTATATGTATAAGCCGTGGGTAGCATTAATTAGGTTATATTGCTGTGATGGTCCCTTTTGTTTGCAACTCAAAAATAGGGTACTCACTCAGTTTTCCTGCTCTTAAGTTCACACAGCAGAGACAGGTGTGTTCAAAACAACATTCATTTATTAGCAAGGAAATACAAGGATGGGAGCAACTGCTTTCAGCATGAGAGAACTCATGCAGTCTACAATTCTAACAAACAAACAGAACTAACTAAGCAGGGACTCTACCCCATGTGCGTAAGTTAATACACATACAAATCTGGGGTGGGGGGGGGAGAGAGACTTCCACTGTAATGTATACAACAAATACATCATTTCCGCCTTCTTTACTTTGGGGTGGTCACTCAGCACAACTCAAACATTACAAAGATATGGAGCCGGAGGTCACTAGCACTTGACTCACCATTGGGGTTTGCCTTTACTGCTAACCCATCACATAAGTCTATAAATTTAGCAGGCAATGACCATAGGGTTGCTGAGCTCCAGGTACTAGCTGGAGATCTCCTGCTACTACCACTGATCTCCAGCCGATAGAGATCAGTTCCCCTGGAGAAAATGTCCGCATTGGCAATTGGACTCTATGGCATTGAAGTCCCTCCCCAAACCCTGCCCTCCTCAGGCTCTGCCCCCAAAACTTCCCGCCGGTGGTGAAGAGAAACCTGGCAACCCTAAATGACCACCTGCCCAGTCTTAGTGTCGACACCCTCACTGGAGTGTCAGCCAGTTTGGGAAGGATACCTGGAGTAGAGCAGCCACCCCCCAACCCATCTATGGTTGAACTTAAAACCAAACTACGTGGTCAAATAAATTTTGGTGTGCTGATGTTATGTCTTTTATTCTCTTCTTCTGTATTGATTATTATTCAGGAAAATACCTTGTATGCCCTCTAAACACACAGGAGACATGAGGTATTTGGCAGCCTCTAATAATCTGAGGCCCTAAACTGTAGCTTACTTAGCTTGTGCATAAATCCAGCTGTCCCTGAGAAGTACACGATGCTGAATGATAGTGTGGTAGGTGACGTATTGTGACAGTCTGGACCAAAAAATGAAATTTATCACAAAAGTAACCTGAAGCTAGTAATGAAGTGCGCTTATCCATGTGTAGATCTAGGAAGAATAAAACAAGCCTTATAAGTGGGGGACCTGCAAGAACCTGTGGGGGGCATCTCATTGTCCCCACCCCCAATATTTCTTTTTCCCCTTTCTCTGAAAGCCCCCCCCACTTTTCCACTTTTCCTGCTTCCTTTCCTTTTGTCCTTCCCACCCACCAGCCAACCTACCTTTCCCTGTCCTCCCCTGGCTTTACTTTTCCTCCTTCCTTCCCCCTAGCAGCCTCTCCCTGGGAAGATTTTCAGCAGTTCTAGCTGCCAGGCTGGGCCAGGCCCAGTTACATAGTGGGAAACCCACAAGGAGTTGTAGGAGGCACCTCGATTTCCCCTCTATCTCCCTTCCCACACTATTTCCTCTCACCTTTCCCTGCTTGCTTTCTCCTTCCCACTCACCCACCCATCCACCTTTTATCTGCCCCCCATCTTCAACTATATTTATTATTTATTTACTTCATTTATAGTCCACTCTTATCCACAATGGGGACTCAAAGCAACATACATTATTTTCCTCTCCTCCGTTTTATACTCACAACAACCCTGTAAGGTATGGTAGGCTGATAGTGTGTGACTGGCCCAAGATCACTTCATAGGGTTGCCTGATCCCCGCTGTTAGCAGGGGGTCCCCCGCTTTGATGCCCTGCCCCCAGTGCTCTTCAGCCAGCCAGCGGGTGAACTTACCAGCAGTAAACTTAGACCAAGGCCCCTGGTATCCGCAACGTGGCAATGTCATTTCCAATGTGCACTGGATGTCCTTGCTTTGCCAATGAGTGTGGGGACGATCTAGTATTTGGGCAAAACTCTATGGTAAAATTGGCTTCTACCACAGAGTTTTGCCCAAATATCAAAGGAGCCCCATGGTCATTGGCGTGTGATGACATCACTTCGGTTGCATACCGGAAATGACGTTGCCACATTGTGGATGCCAGAGGCCTCGCCCTAAGTTTATTGTTGGTAAGTCCTCCCCGCCAATTGCCAGGAGGTACCTGGCAATCCTATCAATACATGAGCTTCCACAGTGGGGTGGGAATTCAAACCTGAGTCTCCCAGATCCTCGTCTGAAACTCTAACCACTATATTGTCGAAGGCTTTCACGGTCAGAGTTCATTGGTTCTTGTGGGTTATCCGGGCTGTGTAACCGTGGTCTTGTCCTTCAGTGTTACTCCTCTGATGATGCCTGCCACAGCTGCTGGCGAAACGTCAGGAAAGAAAATACCAAGACCACGGTTACACAGCCCGGATAACCCACAAGAACCACCAATCTAACCACTATATCACCCCGGCTTTTGTGGGGTGGTTGGTATGGATCAGCAACAAGCAACTGGACCTGGGTGAGTCATGCAAGTCAAGTGGTAGCACGTCATCGTGTGGTGGCTACTGGGCTTGGCCTGGATGAGTCCTCCCTTGCAGGCTAAAACAGTCTGGAAATGACCCTGCCCCTCCCCCTATCATTTACTGACAGAAACCAAGGCTTGTCAATACTGCTGTGGTTGCCTAGCAATGCCCACTAAGGACATATGTCTCTTAAAGCTACAGGTGCTCATATCATTTGGGGTTGGTTAACCCCCATGCATTTTTTTTAGATTTCATATTTCTCTGCAAACATGGGGTTTTTCTTAGGTTTGTAGAAAGCGCTGTCTTATCTGTTCATGGCTCTAATCTCTGGATTTACATATCCACAGATTTGGTAATGTTAAAAATTAGATATAGTTATGATGATGATTGTCACTAACTTTTGAGGAAACTTCACACTCATGAATTCTTCAGTGGAGCAGATATATTTAAAACAGAAATTGTATTCAGGATATGTCAGATCAATATCATATTTACTTTTATCTTTCTTGTCTATTGATTGTATCTTTCTGGCACTTTTCTCATGCAATGGTAGCAGCTCTATTAAATGGCCAGTGAGGACTAGGCAGCCAGACAATGTGTCGGAAACAGCGCAGACCTGCATAACTTCCCAAACCAAACACAGCCAACCTCCTGGTTTTACTGCCTGCTAAAACATGTGGATAGGCAAGAACCTGGCATCCCATAATAGACTGCCTGTGCTAGAACTGAACAGAAGGGACATAAACCATACAGCATACGCTGTAAGGTGACCAGCTTTTAAAGAATAAGAATTTTTTTTTTTCACAAAATGCCTGGGGATATGTCCTAACCATTATGGATATTATGCAGTGTGGCATCCAGTTCAGCGGACATCCATGATGCCCACAAAGGCACAGGCCGCAAATATATAGCATTCCCCAGCATCACTGATGCCCTAGCCACATGTGTGAATGGAAATCACATTTTCTCTGTAACAGAAAGTTGTGATTTGTCTTTAGGAGAGTCAGCTGGCTACACTGAATCAGATGAGTACCAACCATGCATTCATTGTTCTGTAAATTAATCATCTAGAAAGTCCCTCACTTTCCCTACGATATTTATTGGCTTTGTTACTGATCAGATTGCCAGCCAGGGTACCCACTGCTTTTGGAGTTTTAAAAACATGCTAAGGTAGATTTAGTTCTTTTGAACTAAACTTCTATTCTTCCTTTTAGTTACTCTAATCCTTACTTTGTGAATGCCATCTTGATATATTTATAGTTGTTTTATGGTTATTGTTGTCTTAAGCTGAAGTTTTATGGTTTTATATTGTTTTAGATGTTGTTACCCACCCTGAGCCCAGCCTGGCTGGGAATGAGGATGGGCTGTAAATTTAAACAAATAAATAAATAAATAATTCTATCAAACAGCTGAATTATAAATGTTGCTGGTAGGCTACATTCTTATGCTCCATTTCCTCCATAGCCCCTTTCTTGTTCCTGTCTTCTATTTGGGACCTAGAACCCAATAAACGTATAGGTTATGCAAGGTCTTGTTGGTCATAGAATAATTCCCAGCAATTCAGTCTGCAAATGGTACATTTAGTTTTAAATGGATGGATACCTTGGACAGCTAAGTGTAAAGCTGAAAAGTTCAGTTTTTCATGTGTGTGTCTACACCACTGTTAACACACAGGTTTTCCATTTCTGTGTGGCATTTCATTGCCATCCGATACACAGCTGTGTTCCCATGTGTTGAACAATGAAGAAAAAAAAGGATCTTATCTAATTAATTCAATACTATTTCCAATCTCAAGGGATTAGAGATTTGCAGAGTATAGTTCTATGTGCTGGGCTGACTGCAGCTTGATCTTTAAGACCTGAGCATATTTTGAATAGTTTCTTGTTGACTATTAATAGAAGAGATTAGTCAGAGCCAGCAGTTTGTACTCTCAACAAATGGGAAGAATGAAGGCTCAATAAAGGGGACTGCATAACATGAAAGGCATTAGGGTTGGCTCTGTTCTGTTCATTTGCTCCTCTGGGCCTCTCCAGAAGCACAGATACCATGCTTCCTGGTGCCGTTTTCTCCATGAAATGTCTGAGAAACGAATGCCCCCTGATGCCCATGCATATAGAGGTGCTCCACGTAACACAATCGTATAGACAACTACGTGCCACTGAAAGCTGCTTAAAAGCTTTTGAGTGACTTGTTTTATAATCAGTGACTTGTTTCATAATCAAAAGTGCAAAGTGAAAGGGGGACGCCACTGACGCTTGCAGAGAAAAATCACAGCTGAAAATGTGGCAAATGTATATCTCACATGACCCTTAGAAATGACCCCATGAAACTAATATGAAAGTCATCCTGACTTTCAGGTCCTCAGAATTCTTGGAGGCCATAATCTAACATTCAGCAAAGGGGTACAGCTCTATCCCTTGGTCTCAGGCTTGGTAACAATTTTTTTTAAAGACAATACAGATAAAATGTAAAAATACAGAAACCACTATGCAATTCAATACAATATGTGCAGATTATGGATCAGGACCCAGAAGTGTGACTCTTTCTCTGCCCATATGAATTAATTTCATGTTGGTCTCACTAGATGATGAGGAGTTGATGGGAACGTACTGAAATGAAAAGGTTTGAGTATGCCATGAGGTCAGCACAAGGTATTTCTGTTTGTTGATTTATGTCCTGTTTTTCTCCCCCATGGGGAACTAAAGCAGCTTCTAACGGTGTTTTTTGCTCCTTATAACAAACCTGTGAAGTAAGCTGGGCTGAGAGTGTGCCAATGGCCCAAAGTCACCAAGCGAGCTTCCATGGCAGAGTGGCATGGTGAACCCAGGTCTCCCAAGATCCTAGTCCAACGCCCCATCCACCATTCCAAGCTCTCGTTTGATTTGTGCTTTCTCTCCCTCTTAATTGAGTAGACTAAGATCACTTCACATGTGCTGTCACATCCACAGTGATTATCCCTGCCCCACAATATGGTACAAGGGACTTCATGTGTGAGACTGAAAAGCTGAGATTGAGTTTATCAGCATAAGCGGAACTGAATGGAAATAGAGCAGGGGTGGGGAATGTCAGGCCCGGGGGTCTTTTAAGGCCTGTGAAATCATTTGGTCTGGCCCTTCCTGGGTCCTAGCAGATCTCTAGCTCAGAAGAATCTGAGGAATAGAGGAATAGCCTCTATTCAAGGCAGATGTGAGTTTGTTTTGCTGAGATAAAGAACTTTTTCCCCCCTTGCAGAAGCATCATTAGCTATGGAGCTGCTAGGACCGCCCAAGAAACTGTTAACCCTTTCCCACCCAGGCCATGGAGAAATGTATTCCCTCTGTACTACAAGAGGGCTGGGGGTGGAAGTGGCAACAACGGAGGGGTTAAAGGGGGCAGGGCCAGAATGCACGGGGGGCGGGGGAGTTCTTAGCCAGTGTGTCCTCATTTTATCCCTGCAGGCGGAGGTAGCAGGAGCCGGCTGTGATTCCGGCCCTGACCATGCAGAGCAGGAGCAACTCTGGCATGTGGCTGGTCGACTACACCTGGCTGGTGCAACAGACCATCCTGTGCCACCAGGTGGCCGAGTGCACCACCGGTTGGATGCCTGCCTGCTTGCCCGCACCAGGGGGGGTCATCAGGGGCAGCTGCCTACTTGGGGCTTGGCCAGCTAATTTTTAAGTTGATAATTTTGTATGGCCCGGGAATTATGTTATAAATATCCAAATGGCCCTTGGCGGAAAAAAGGTTCCCCACCCCTGAGATGGAGGGTTGAAGAGCCTGTGCATACAATCATACATAGAATTCTGTTTTCGGAAGTCTTTTTTGTGCAGTTTTACTATGTTCCTGACAACTAGACAGTCTGAAAGATGTGTTGTGTTTGTGCCATCATTCAGGTCTGAGACAACTGCGATAAGGATTGGAGCACTGTATGGGAAAACCTTGCAAATATATTACACTGATAAATTGTGTTACTGTACAACTGTAACTATCATAGTTTCACATGAGCAGTGATAAAGATGAAAGTTTCTACCAGCTGTCCCTCAACCATCCGACCATAGTATCCAGGCAATGGCTCAAGGCTGAGAGAGCTATCTCTGGTTGTTTGCCCAGCAGGAGGAAGAGTTGGGTGTCATCAGCCTGTTGATAGCATGTAACCCAAACCTCCTGACAAGCTTTGTTAGAGGGTGCATTATATATATTAAATGACATTGGGGACAAGATTGAACCATAGTCTAGTGCCGTGTTGGCGAACCTATGGCACACGTGCCGCAGCCGGCACACCAAGCCCTCTCTGTGGGCACGCGCGGACCCGTCGCATCTGCCTAGGGCTGTGCCGTGTTGCCGTGGTGAGGGCACTGAGGGCGGTGCTCCTTCTCCCCAAGCCCATGCTCCCCAAGCCTGTCGTGGTGCCCTCCCTCTCTCTCAGCTGAGCTGCGGCCGCAGCTCAGCTGTTTGTCGGGGGCCCGCCTGTCTTCAGTCGGGGAAGGCTGTGGCCAATCACCTTTCCACGCCCCCCCCCTCAGCTGAGCTGCGGGGGCCCCGCCTGTCTTCAGTTTGTCTGGGGCCCCGCCCATCTAAAAAAGCATTTAGAAAATTCTACAACATTTGCAGACAATCCTACAAGCCATCAGGAAACCTACAAGGAATTTTCTAGCATTGTAGCAGCTGCAAAGGTGAATTTTAGTAACAGATTTTTACAGTTCCATAAGATGGAGACAACCTTGCCATGCCCCCCCCCCTCAGCTGAGCTGCGGGGCTATATATCCTACCATAGAGATACCGAGAAATTACAAACTCAGCATATAATTGTATACATAATACTAATGTTAACATATGATCAAAACCTAGTAAACAGCCTATATCCAAAAACTGCACAGAATGTGGAATTTTAATGTGTTCCTTTCTGCAGCTCCTTTTGGCCCTGGAAGGATCATTCCTGGGGTTGCTGGGCCCATGCAGAGGACCAGCCACGAGAGTCAAGGGGGATGCAGTAAGGAGGAACAAGAGGACGGTACCACTCCTCCTCTCTCTTCCACAAGAGCAGCTTCACTGAGGAAGAGAGCAATTTCATCCTCTTGCCCCTCCTTGCTCCACATTCCCTCATCCACATGGTTGTTTCTTCATGGTGGTCCCATTATTCTAGGAATGATCTTTATGGGGGATCAATAGGGACTGCAGGAACAACCATGAATATGGAAAGACTTTGTGTGACTTCCACACACGGATGGTTGGATACAAGTCACTCTTTCTCCTTTTAATATTAAAAGCTAAGTCCATTTTTCCCCATTTGGTGATTGTAATTGCCTCTTGATAGCCTGTTCTTTCCAAATTCTCATCATATATTGTATCTGATAAGAACAATTTCAACATGGGCATTCTATTGAATTATTTTATAATTTTAATGTTGTTTTTAATTGTTCTAATGTTTTATGCGCGCCACCTTGGGGATCCTGATCAGGTAGAAAGGCAGCATTAAAATGGTTTAAATAAATAAATAATGAATAATGTGGGAGGAAACCCATCCCATGACAAATTTGTCACCATATAAGTGGACATTCGATGGGTAGTATATACACCACATGTTTCTGTAGTGTATTCTCTAACAGGAGAAGCAAATAACACAGTATATTGTGTGGGGATGCTTCAAGGTATACTGTGGGCACATGTGTGAAGTGGATGGCTTAAGAAGAAGTAAAATTCTAGAAATGCTCGAGCTTACTATTCAGTAAATACCAGATAGATTTGTCTTGTATTTGCCAAGTCGGGAGGTGAAGAATTTAATGTCTCTTCCTGTAAAATAGATTGAAATCAGGTTTTAACCAGTTCTTGGTTGAAGTGCAATAGCTGTTTGCTATTTTTTTCTAACACTTTCAACAATGGTTATTGCAGACATTTACGGCCTGGTGCAACTCCCATCTACGGAAAGCAGGCACACAGATTGAGAATATTGAAGAGGATTTCAGGAATGGCCTTAAACTGATGTTGCTTTTGGAAGTCATTTCAGGTTTGTTTAAAGACTGTCACATCTTCCATACAACATATTTCTAACACTCATCGTGTTTTTGTAGTACATATTAAATGTTGTTGCAGAACTTACTTACAACTGAATGAGGCTAAGAAAAACATCATTGTGCACAACAATCTGCTGTTCCTATGTACATAGCTATATATTTTTATTAATGAACACCCTTTCAAGAGACATGAATAATCGATTTCCTTCTGACTGGCAGGAAGGAAATGGTACCTCAACAAAAAGAAAGGTAGGAGAGAGATAAACAAGAGGCAAAGCCTTATCTGCTTTGTAACATTAGGTTTTGGTATATTTTATTTTATTTTTTGTTCAATTTTATTCCTTTGTGACTTTTGCCCAGCTACATGTTTGTAACTGTTTAAGGGGCAATCCTTAGGAGCAAGGTGATTGAATTTACTTAAGAGCAAGCTGATTGAATTTACTTAGGCTAATTTGTTTATAAAATGCATTGGAATTGGGTTGCAACCAGTCATATTTTAGCATTAAACAAATTCCAAATTTGGTCAAAAGAGACTGCAAATTAAGTATAGTTGTAGTCTGGAATGGTAGAAAGTAGAACATTAATTTCTCCTCCCACCCACTACTACATCTTTGCTATCTTTACTGCTATGTAGACATCCTTCAAAACCGATGTGTATTTAACCATACATAGCTCACTCCTCAATCAATTGTGGATAGTTTTGACCAGGATGCTTTTGAATTGCTCAGTGATTCTTTTTATGTAATCAGTGGCAAAATGAATTGGAAGTAGGGTTCCACGCAACACTCTATACGGTGATATACGCTCCACAAAAATCCTTTTTTTTTTTTTTAATATAAATTTTATTGGGTTTTATGATAAAAATTTTCCATTGCATTAAACAACATCTATAACAATATCGAATTTCAATTCTAACCTAAAGTTGTTATAATTCCATATCATATAATAAAAAAGAGAAAAGAAAAAAGAAAAAAAGAAATGGAAAATTTTTTTGACTTCCCCATCACCTCTATCTGCCTCTTAATAAAAAGTTCCTCCCGTCATAGGTAATCTAATCTTGATAAAATATCAATACCATATATAAAAAACCATAATCTGTTAGTAAATATAATTATGCTTATTCAATATAAAAAAAAATCAAAAATAATCCTCTGGATCAGATTAGAAAATATTCTTCCATTCTTCCCAATTTTAACTCATATTCACAATAATGCATCCACGCCCCCCATTCCCCCAAAAACCGAACGTCATTTTCTTCATTTAGAATAGCTGTGAGTTTTGCCATTTCTGCCACTTCAAACATTTTAACAATCCAGTCTTTTTTCTCTGGAGTTTCTAGCCCTTTCCATTTCGCTGCATAAAGCAGTCTCGCAGCTGTTGTGGCATATATCAAAAAGGTTCTTTGTGTTGCTAAGTCGTCTGGAATCATACTCAATAACATCATTTCTGGTGTTTTGGATATATTCTTTTGTAGTATTAATCTCAGTTCGTTATAAATCATGTCCCAGAAGTCTTTGGCTTTGTCACAGGTCCACCACATGTGATAAAAGGAACCAATTTCTTTGTTACATTTCCAACAAGTAGGGGACATCGTTTTATAAATCTTTGCAATTTTCTTGGGTGTTAGATACCATCTATACATCATTTTATAGATGTTTTCTCGCACTGACTGTGCTTTTATTCCTTTTAAATCTTTAGACCATAATCTTTCCCATTTATTTAAAACAATATCATGTCCCACATTTTGAGCCCAGTCGATCATAGTTGGTTTAATCGTGTCCTGCTCACAGTATATTGTTAAAAGGAGATTATACATTTTAGAAATCAGCTTTGTATTATTGTCTAGTAGAATCCTTTGAAAAGGAGATTTTTCTTTAGAGAAACCTTTTTTTGCATCTTGTACAAAAACTGATTTGATTTGGTAATATTGAAGCCATTGTAAATCATCCTTAAGCAGTTGAAAGTCTTTTAGTGAGCATTTCTTTCCTTCCCAATTAGTTAGATCTTGATAAGTAATAAATTTGTCTGGTCTAAGTGGGCGCAAAGTTAGCATTTCTTGGGGCGATATCCACATCGGTGTTTCTGGTTCCAAAATGTGTTTATATCTCATCCAAATACGAAGTAGAGAGGACCTGATTATATGATTACGGAATGTTGCTTGTAATTTAATTTTATCATACCACAAATAACCATGCCATCCACTTAAGTTATTATAACCTTCCAAGTCTAGCAAACGTACATTTGACAAATTCATCCAGTCTTTTAGCCATACTAAAGCTACCGCTTCAGCATAGAGTTGAAAGTTAGGCAGTGCTAAACCTCCTCTAGTTTTTAGATCCACCAAGTATTTATAAGCAGTCCTTGGTTTTTTTCCTTGCCAGATGAAGTTTGAAATGTCTTTCCTCCAAGTTTCAAAATATTTTGTTTGTGATATTATTGGTAAATTTTGGAATAAGAAGAGCATCCTCGGTAAGACATTCATTTGGATCGTTGAGATACGTCCCATTAATGACAATTTTTTGTTTGACCATATAATCATATCAGTTTTAATCTTACCCCATAACTTGAGGTAATTGTTGGTTAACAGATCTTTATTCTTTGCAGTGATCCAAATTCCCAGGTATTTAACTTTGTTAGCTTTCTCCCAGCCAGTATATGATATAAATTCCTGTTGTTGTATTTCCGATAAATTTTTAAATATTATCTTTGTTTTTTCTTGATTCACTTTAAAGCCTGATACTTTTCCAAAATCATCCAAAGTCTCCTGAAGTATATTCATTGACTGTGTTGGGTTTTCCAAAATTAGCAGTAGGTCATCCGCGAATGCTCTCAACTTAAATTCATGTTTTTTAATTCTTAGCCCGCGGATGTCCTCCACAAAAATCCTTAATGCCTATTACAAGAGTGAAAATTGAGTAAATGAGTATGACAATTCCAGACTAGTGTGGAAGCAGCCAATCTCTCATAAGTCGGCAAGAAAATAATGTAATGTATGTTTTGGTTGCATATTATTGAAAATCGCATTCAAAATAGAACAAGTGCAAAAAAGACCATTACAATATTCCACAAAACGTTTACATGCTGGAAAGGTGAATATACAAACTTTTTGAGATATTTTGGACAGATGTAACAATTTCATTTAAAATTTTGCAGCTGTGTCAAATATACTCCGAAGTGGGTCACTTTTATGTTTGCATTTCTTTTCAGGGATAGGCTCTGGAGTGAATAGAAACCTGCAGGGACTGATATTTGGTTTTAGATATCATAAAACATTGCCTCATCCATCAGTCTAGCCACTGGGGTGCCTGCAGTCAGATGTCAGAGTGAATAAATACATGCAATTTGTTTTTCTACAGGAGAAAGACTACCGAAACCAGATAGAGGAAAAATGCGCTTCCATAAAATCGCAAATGTCAACAAAGCCCTGGATTATATAGCCAGCAAAGGCGTCAAACTTGTCTCAATTGGTGCAGAAGGTACATTAGGGGAAAAAATCAACAGCAAACTTGGCTTTCAACCATGAAGACAGGGCTTCTTCTGAGAATCTGCCTAAGTGATGTATTACAGTTTAGAGGTTGGGTTCAGTATGCCAGTAAGGTCTGTTAGGAACATTCAGTTCAGATTCTGTCTTCCCTCAAACTGTCACCACTCTATATCAGAATGATTATTTTATCTTTTAACAATAAAGATAGATATAAAATGTTTTAAAATAGGAGAAAGCCTCAGCATTAATTAGCACTTTCCTCTTCGGTTTATGGCTTAAACCTGATTTAAAACATCTTGTACATTAGGTTAAAAACAAGAACCCTATTTCATGTTTAAACTGGCAACAGGCAACCAAAAACAGTGGCCAAATACCATACTCCCAAGTAGAACTAATTCATTATTATCAGTTCTTTATTATTATCATCCACAAGCAGCAGGTATATAAAGGAAACATTAATTACAGAAAGAATAAAATTTATATACAAATTATCTTGATAAACACAGGATAGTCCTAATAGATACCAGCTAAAACTACACACATCTGTCAGCAATTTAACACTTCGACATTCTCCTGAGCAAATACTAGAGATTAAGTCATTTCAGGAACTAAAATCTCTGCCACTCTTCAGGCCCTTCTCAATTTTTGGCTCCCCCCCCCCCACTCAAAACTTGGCTTGCCTTGCTATTTGGTCTGAGGAGAGGTCTGAGGAACCTTGATAATTTGCCTGAAGAGCAGAAGTATCAGAACAGGGGGGTGAGGGAAAGGCAAAGGCTGCAGTGGCAGAGCCTCAGGGGACTGTCTGGTACTTCAGACAATAGTCTGATGGACAGTTCTTTGCATAGCCTGTGGAGGATTCTGGTTTCTCTGCCATGTTACAAGCCCAGCAGATAGGAACCCAGGGCTGAAGAACTGTGTGATTTCAGTGGGCAACTTCCTTAAAATGCCCATTTACAATTTAAAGACGAACAACATTTCTAGTAGGGTATGAGCTTTCGTGAGTCACAGCTCACTTCTTCCGATTCCTGAAGTATCTGAAGGTATCTAAAGAAGTCAGCTTCGACTCACAAAAGCTCATACCCTACCAGAAATTTTGTTAGTCCTTAAGTAGCTACTGGGCTGTTGCTCTTTTCTAAGGTATGAACAAGCTAACACGGCTACCCATTGTGATCTGTTTACAATTCGGCATAGTGGTTAGCGGTGTGTTTAGTTGCTAGCCAAGATGATAGCCACAAGAAACACAGCTAACAGCTCAGAGAAAATGGATGTCACTAGTAAACAGGCAACCTGTTTCCCTCCCTATGGAAGCAACCCCTCTGTTTCCTGGCACAGATATTAATAAAAGGAGAATCTCAAGCAACCTTTAGAATTGGACCATGACTGTCTTACATCCAGGTACAGGCATTTAAGCATCATGTTTTAAGGATCTTCTGGGTATATATAAGATCTGGAAAAAATCAGACCTATGGATGAACTCAAATGTTCTTTGGACAAACAATATCTTTTCCCTCTCCCTGATCTCCGAGCTGCCAACTGCTCCTATGGCCATCCTGATGGCAAGAGGGTTGGCATCACTGGGCCAGGCAATGCATAGCTCCTACATATCACTGAGCAGCCCCTTTAAGGAGCTGTCAGCTTCAGCTGCAGCTGGGCCAGACCGGCCAGGCTATCAGGCAAACAGGGAAAGGTATGGAAGGTCAAGGAAGGCTGTTGGGCATGCATCCTATTAGGCCTGGTCCATATGGCCAAATTGCAGGCCAAGGAAGAGGCTCCAGGTATTCTCCAGGCTGCGGAGGAGAGAAACCTGGGAAGAGAATAAACATAACGTGGTTAATCCCCTCTCCTCTCCACTTCTAAGCCCTTTCCTGGCCTTGGGGTCTTGGCTGGAGCCATGGAAGCACACAATCAGTTGTGGACCCCCTGAAATTAAAATATAGATAGTCTGATTCTCATCTTGCTGTGGTAGTTATTGGTGAGTAGCCATATTGCCAGACAATTCTGAGCTAATGGGTACTGGAGACGGACATTGAATTACATTCTAGATAACATTATGCCTCTGACCCATGTGCCATTTCACTGTACTCTGCCTGAACTCATGTGAACCCACAGCACGCAGTCACCTTCACGTTCAGTAACACATTTTTCATCTTAAGTCTGTCACAATACGAACACGATCCAAATAATTATAATAATATTCTACTTTCTCTGGCTTTAAACAAGAATTGAACCAAGTGATTATGGGGAAGGGGGAGTCGAAGTACCTATTATGTGGACTGACAGGACAGAATGGTAATGATGCAGATGTCAGGAATGAATGGGAGTTTGCTTGTGATGGACATGAATTAGGTTAATTGTCAGGCTTGTGTGCCCCCTTCTTCCTCAACTCACCGGGCATGCCAGAATAGAAGATGAAAGTCTTCAAGTAACTCCAATTTGTCATTATATCAAATAGGTGTAACACAGGTGGGAATAATGTGGTGACATAGGAATGGGAAAAGAGCCTTAAAGTTGGATGAGACCACAGAGACCAATTAACAGGCTTCATTCATATTTGCTTCATTTGGCAAATACTGTTTGTTTAATTCAGCTTTGTGTTCATCTTAGATTAACGTAGTGTAATGGTTAAGAGTGGTGGTTTGGAGCAATGGATTCTGATCTGCAGAACCGGGTTTGATTCCCCACACCTCCACATGAGTGGCGGAGGCTAATCTGGTGAACTGGATTTGTTTCCCCACTCCTACACATGAAGCCAGCTGGGTGACCTTGGGCTAGTCACACTCTCTTAGCCCCACCTACTTCACAGGGTGCCTGTTGTGGGCAGGGGAAGGTGATTGTAAGCCGTTTTGATTCTTCCTTAAGTGGTAGAGAAAGTCAGCATATAAAAAAACTCTTCTATTCATTTTCATTTTGTTCACTATGTTTACTTTCTTTTTCATATATGCAGCTATTTTCAGAAGAGTATTGCTGTGAAAATAGCAAATAAAAACAGCATTAATTAAAACCAACGGCTTGAAAAGGGGTGAATAAAGGGACTACTCCCAGCACAAGAGTATGAGGTAGATCCCCAGTTCTCCAAGCATTGCTTACTTTCAAGTAGACCAGTTTAGGATTATCCTACAGTACTCAATTGGTGTGTCCTTCAGTAAAGTGTGAGCGGACTCTGGCTATGTGAAATCTTCACAAGCGGTGGTTTGTGGGTTTTCTGAAAAATTAAACGTAAACAAGTACGGTAACTGTGTATGAATAAAATGACCAAACTGAAAGTATAGCAGGCATGTACACCATGATCACAATGTATTGCCTGAAATATCAAATCTCTTTCATTTCACTTAGAAATTGTTGATGGCAATGTGAAAATGACCCTGGGTATGATCTGGACAATCATCCTTCGTTTTGCTATTCAAGATATTTCAGTAGAAGGTAAGAAATTGCTCCACAAGACTGTCTTCAAGTGTTTTGTCAAGGTGTGTTGACTAGAGCTGACAGTTTGTTTAAGCAAATGATAGCTCTATTGACAACATTGAATAATGATGTGTCACTTGCTGTTGTAGCAGCCAGACTGCTCATAAATGTTTAGGATTGCTGGCTGCCTACATTTGCTGGTTTCCTTTCTTCTTTAGTTTTCCTTCCCTAGACTAAAGATAGTGTGATGTAGTATTTATAGAGTCCTGGACTAGGAATGGAGAAATCCAGCTTTAAATCTCCCCTTTCCAATGAAGCTAATGTAGCTTGGGGTAGTCACTCTCTCACAATATGTTTGGTCATGAATTGACTCATTTCTCCCACAGCCACATGGCTGCTGCAGGGACCATGGTGCCAGGGGAGGAGGAGTTCCAGTCTTCCCCCACATGCCGTTTTCTAGAGCTCAAATTGGCCCTCGGGGTGCTTTTTGCAACAATCAGTGCATACGCAGCCCTGCAGCAAGGCAAATAACACCCCCAATAGCACCCTCCTCCCCCAGTGCCATGGTCTCAATTAGAAGTGTGCACCAATTTTTCAGTATTTTTCAGGTCCGGGTTTGATAGACCCGAAAAAATTTGGGGGGGGGGGAAGCTGACCCCCCATACAAGTATGGGTTTTCTTCTGAGTTTTTTCAGCAATTTGAATTTTTTTGGGTATATTAAAATTGAACCCAAAAAATTCTGTGCCACCTCGGAGACCCACATGGAATTCGGAGGCAGCAGTGCGAAGCTGAATGCTGGGCCCAGCCAGCCAGCAAGTGAGGGGCAGAGGAAGGAAGGGGGGAGAGGGGATTCCACCCCAGTCTTTTTTTTAAATGGCAGTGGGGCTGAAATGACCTGAAAAATGCCAGGGGGAAATTGGCATTATTCAGGATTTGCTTTTCCCTTTTATCACCGCCATTTTTTCGGGAGAACCCTCCCCCCCCCCCCCGAAAAATATGGATAAGATATTTTTCAGGGTTTTCCGGTTTGGTTTTGCCAAATGCACATCCCTTATCTCAATGTGAACTGGACTATGCAGCACTCGAGTAAGTGAGTTCTCTGCAGCTGCTGTGTGGCTGCAGGGAAAGTGAGTTGGGTCAAGGAAACCCCAACCAGGCTTTTGGCTGAAGCTGAACCTGCAATGTGTCAGACTACAGAAGAAGCAGAAGGGAATGCTTTTGACCTTTTCCCCCTCCCCACTGCAACCTCCCCATCTGCATGGCTTTTACTCCATGCAGGTCCTTCAGTACCAGGCATAAATTTTCCTGGGGTTGGAAATGACTGCTACAGGTATGGAAGAGCCAGGAAGCTTGGAGATCCTTGCAAGGGTTGAGATAAGATATGAGATAAGATGGAGGTAGAATCATGTATGTCCATGAGCTCCTTGGTTGAGGGGGTGAGATAAAAAGGCAGCGCATCACTTTCCTTCCAATGAAAATCATGGGAAGAATTCCATGGAAAATTAATTTACTGTGAATGTAAAGTGTAGCTGCCTATTTTTTTCTTTCCCAGAAAATGATAGGAAGCTGATAGGATAATGGCACTATATTTTGAAATACCACCTCTGTGCCCCTTTCCCACATAACTTAATCTAGTAGTTCAGCTCTCTTGGGGCTGCCTCACTTAGAATGTAGGTGATAGATTCCATGACCGAATATCTCAATTTCTAACAGATACACATCATAATTTCCCCACACAAAGTACACTTCAAAAAGAGGTCCAGACAAAATCCCTCTTATTCTGTTTTTTCATGGTTGGGAGTTTTTGATATGGTAGACGATTCAAGGAGCACGGAGTGAAGCAGGAGAATGCCTCATAGAATTATGTGAAGACAACAATCTGTTAATTGCAAACACATGTTTCAGGCAACCAAATAGACGATTGTATACATGGACATCACCAGACGGCCAGTATAGAAATCAAATAGATTATATAATTGGAAGCAGAAGATGAAGAAGCTCCATTCTCCCGGCCAAAACAAGACCAGGAGCCGACTGCGGTACAGATCATGAATTGTTAATATCGAAAATCAAGATAAAGCTTAAGAAAAACACCAAAACATTCATAGCACCAAAATACAATCTAAGCAATATTCCGGAAGAGTTTAAAGACCATGTAAGGAACAGATTTGCATTACTGAGTTCAAGTGTATGTAAACCTGAAGAACTATGGGTGGAAACTAGAGATATTATCAAAGAAGAATGTGCAAAGACTATTCCTGTAGCCAAAAGAAAAGAAAAACCTCGATGGATGTCTGAGGAAACTCTTAAAATTGCCAGAGATAGACGAGAAGCAAAAGTAGAAGGTGACAGAAATAGAATCAAAAGTCTAAGTGCAACATTCCAGCGACTTGCACGTACAAAGAGACCTATTATAATAACCAGTGCAAAGAAATAGAAGAGAACAACAAAAAAGGAAGAACGAGATCTGTTCCACAAGATAAGATCCAAGAAATCAAAGGGAGATTTAAAGCACGGTTAGGCATGCTGAAAGATCAGCATTGAAATACATTAACTGAACAGGACAAAATAAAGAAAAGGTGGGAACAATACACTGAAGAACTATACAGAAGAGATGAAAGGATAAAAGATTCTTTCCAAGAAGAATCTTTTGAAGAAGAACCTACAGTTTTAGAAAGTGAAGTGAAAGCTGCATTGAGAGCAATTGGGAGAAACAAATCACCAGGAGCAGATGGAATATCAATAGAGCTATTCAAAGCCACAGGAATGGAGTCCATCAAAATCTTGACAAGAATATGCCAACAGATATGGAAAACAAAACAATGGCCCACAGACTGGAAATGATCCATTTACATTCCAATTCCCAAGAAAGGAGACATCAAAGATTGCAGCAACTATCGGACCATCGCATTAATTTCTCATGCAAGTAAAGTGATGCTCAAAATCTTACAGCAAAGGTTGTTACCATATATGGAACGAGAAATGCTTGATGTTCAAGCTGGTTTCAGAAAAGGAAGAGGCACTAGAGATCATATTGCAAATATATGCTGGTTACTGGAGCATACGAGAGAATTTCAGAAGAAAATCAGCTTGTGTTTCATAGATTACAGCAAAGCTTTTGACTGTGTGGATCATGAAAAGCTATGGCTGGTTTTAAAGGAAATGGGTGTGCCACTACATCTGATCGTTTTGATGCGCAACCTGTACTCTGGACAAGAGGCCACAGTTAGAACAGAATATGGAGAAACGGAATGGTTTCCAATTGGCAAAGGTGTCAGACAAGGATGTATTTTATCTCCCTATCTCTTCAATCTATATGCAGAACATATAATTAGGAAAGCTAAATTAGATTTAGATGAAGGTGGAGTGAAAATTGGAGGGAGCAACATTAATAATTTGAGATATGCTGATGACACTACATTATTGGCAGAAAATAGTGAAGATTTGAAACGACTACTGTTGAAAGTAAAAAGAGAAAGTGCCAAAGCAGGACTACAGCTGAACATCAAGAAAACAAAAGTAATGACTACAGGAGAATTACACAACTTTAAGGTTGACAATGAGGAAATTGAAATTGTTCAAGACTTTCTATTCCTTGGCTCCACCATCAACCAAAAGGGAGACTGCAGCCAAGAAATCAGAAGGAGATTGAGACTGGGAAGGGCAGCCATGAAGGAGCTAGAAAAGATTTTGAAGTGTAAGGATGTGTCACTGGCCACCAAGACTAGATTAATTCATGCCATCGTATTCCCTATTACTATGTATGGGTGTGAAAGCTGGACAGTGAAGAAAGCTGATAGGAAGAAAATAGATTCCTTTGAAATGTGGTGTTGGAGGAGAGTGTTACGGATTCCGTGGAATGCCAAAAAAAAACAAATCAGTGGGTTATAGATCAAATCAAGCCTGAACTGACCCTAGAAGCTAAAATGACTAAACTGAGGCTATCGTATTTTGGTCACGTCATGAGACGACAAGAGTCACTGGAAAAGACAGTCATGCTAGGAAAAGTTGAGGGCAGCAGGAAAAGAGGAAGAGATGGATTGACTCAATAAAGGAAGCCACAGCCTTCAATTTGCAAGATCTGAGCAAGGCTGTCAAAGATAGGACATTTTGGAGGACTTTCATTCATAGGGTCGCCATGAGTCGGAAGCGACTTGACGGCACTTAACACACAGAGAGAGAAGATTCAATCATGGAGTCTCCTACCTGCATTCTGAGCAGGGTAAACAACATGGTAATTTGGTTGTGATTGATTCTTTGAATATCTTATGCTGTTTGGCTTTCACTTTTGCTGTCTTAACATAGTTTAGAAGTTTTTTAGTAAGCTGAAGCGGTGAGCTGAGATCTCTGTACGTACTTGAAACGTGTCACAATATACTCCAAAAAATTGCGATGGCTTTCAGAACCATCTAGTGTCGTCTGTAAATTTAAAATGGTCACTGGAATCCATCCCCAGATTGGGTAATCATAGGGGAAAGCCTGATGGGAGAGCAAGCATGAAACAGAAGCAATATAGGTTGGTATGCATAGGAGCATATAATTCAGCTCTTAAACATTGGAAGGTTTTGTTACTTGGCTCAGGAACTCAGGAAGTTTGTTAGTTCCTGGAATGGGCTTTCCATTCCCTAATGGATGTCAGCATTATGTCACCACCATGAATCATATTATGACCTTGAGGCATTATGCGTATACAGGACACTGACTGTACTCAGAAATCTTCTCTTTCTGGTTAAGGTTTCAGTCAGAGAAAAGTATTAGATGAGGAATTTTGAAACATGAGAGCACAAAAGTGTATGTGTGTTTCCTGTATTAAACAACTTACACTGTTTGTTGTTTTTTAAAAGGAAGAGTATTACCCCGTAAAACAAAATTTGAGTCCAGTGGCACCTTAAAACCCAACAGAATTTTATCATCATATCTAGGTCCCGAACCAAAAAAGAGCCGAATTTCCCCTGATTCGGCTGTTTTCAGTTCGGATTGAACCGAATTTTAAAAAGGTGGGAAAATGACGATCCGAACTTGGCGAGTTCGGGGCGCACCAAATAAATTCGTGTGTGTGTGTGGGGAAAGCAGAGTCTGTGTGTGTGGGGGAGCAGTTTCTGTGCGTGGGGGGGAAGCCAAAGGGGGCTTTCGCCCGTTCTGCCGAGGGGTGTGTGCCAGCTCACCTCTGCGGGTGTGTGTTCTGCTTTTAAAGTTTTAAAGTTTAAAGTTGAGTCTGTGCGGCGGCTAGCAAGTCTCTCTCTGCTTGGCACCCAGGCCGTGCCTCCTCCTCCTTGGTTTTTTTCCCGTTTGGGGTTGAGCCGAGCCGTACTCGTTTGAGGGGGGGGGCTTCACCCGTTCTGCAGAGGGTGTGTGCCCGCTTGCCTCTGCGGGAGTGTGTGTTCTGCTTTTAAAGTTTAAAGTGTGCAGTGGCTAGCGAGTCTCCCTCCGCTCGGCACCCGGGCCGCGCCTCCTCCTCCTTGGTTTTTTTCCCATTTGGGGTGAGCCAAGCCGTACTGGTTTGAGGGGGGGGCTTCACCCGTTCTGCAGAGGGTGTGTGCCCACTCGCCTCTGCGGGTGTGCTGTGCTCTGCTTTTGTTTTTTGCCCCTAGCCTGGGGTTGAGTGCGACGGTGCTGCTTGCATGAGTCTCTCCCTGGCGCTGCTCGGCACCCGCGCCTCTTCCTCCTTGGTTTTTTCCCCGTTTGTGGCTGAGCCATACTGGTTTGAGAGGGGGGGTTTCACCCGTTCCGCCTGGGTGTGTGTGTTCCCGCTCGCGTCTCTCTCTCCCTGGTTTGAGGGGGGGGGCTTCAGTTGTGTGTCCTCAGGTTTTCCCTCATTCATAAGATCGGTTAGGTCTATTTTGATGCTCGCTCAAAACTGTTCTTCAAATTGTGACTTAAACAATGCATTTGCTCGGTCCTGAGACTCCCGACTCCCGAGTCCGATGCAAAATTGGAAATTCCACCCTCACCTGCTCCTTATGCTTAGCTAGCGCGCCTCTGTCCCTTTCCATGGTTTGCAAACTCCCAAGGTCGCATCACATGTTGCTTTGCATGGTTTTGCTAACTCCAAGTCCAATCGGTCTATTTATTTCTATTCATTCCAATGGGCAGGGGGGGACCCCTTCCGGGCCCCATAATTCGGGACCCCCTGACCCACTCTTCACAAAACTTGGGGGTTCTTGCAAGAAGGGTCCCCTCAAGCTACACTGAAAGTTCGGTTCCTCTACCTCCAAACATGCTCCCCCAGAGCCGCGGAAAGGCGCGAATGTGCACACGCACCCCCCCACAGGGATCTCTCTCACACGAACAGACACTCTTTCTCTCCCCAGGCCACGCAGCAGCTGGGCTCACGCACTCAACTGCAGCTGATTGGCCAGAAGAAGACCCAGCTTGGCCACCATTGGCTGTGTGAGAATGCTGCTAGTTGCTTACTAACTGATGGTTAGGCTGCTGATTCGGAGCCCCCAAATTTGCCGAATTCATTTGGCGATTGTCCTGAACTCGCCAAATTTGGCTCGTTGTTTTCCCGCCTTTTTTGGAATTCGATTCCATCCGAACTGAAACCTGCCAAATCGGGGAAAATTCCGCTGCTTTTTGGTTCGGGACGAACCGAATCGACAGCCCTATATAAATCCACCACTAGTGAATGAGAGATTTGTACCAAGTGCAACATTCACACACGTTGAAAATTCGGATACATTTAAAACTAAGCATAAACAATTTGGATAGTCTAAACATAAACTAACTTTTAAAATTAAAACTGGGCTAAAGAATTTTGACTGCGTATGTAGTTACATGCATTTTCTAAAATATATTATCTGTTAAGCAATGTTCTTCCGCACTGGTATTTGGCTTTCCAGCAGCTGTCTGGCTGTTGAGAACCAATCATATTCTGAGCTTGATTTGAGGTTGTAGTATATCCCTCATACATGTATTTTTCGTGCTATTTTTAGAGACATCTGCCAAAGAAGGACTGCTGCTGTGGTGTCAGAGGAAAACTGCACCTTATAGAAATGTGAACATTCAAAACTTCCATCTTAGGTAACGTTTGTAATTTCCAGAAATTAAAATATCACTAGCTATTTTGCATCCAAACATTCCAGTTTCACACGTGTAACAGAGAGCATCCTTGCAGTTTAACAAATCACCAGTTCAGGGGTGGTATGGTTCTTTCCCAAGCTGCTCCAGTAACATTAGAACAGCAAAATCTCATGGAAAGATCCAACTGT
Source organism: Euleptes europaea (assembly GCF_029931775.1). Taxonomy (NCBI): domain Eukaryota; kingdom Metazoa; phylum Chordata; class Lepidosauria; order Squamata; family Sphaerodactylidae; genus Euleptes; species Euleptes europaea. The sequence continues at coordinate 26,935,021 of NC_079318.1, forward strand.
GAGTTTGCTTCATGTATCTGCCTCCCCATTCCCGCGAGAAAGAGGTAATGCTGGCATAGTTAGGGCTCATAGACAACCTGACTCATGTCACATGTATGAAAAACCAAAAACAGACAAGGAGGAGAGAAGCCCCAATACAAAAGTGAGAAGGAAGGAAACTACAAAGCTAAGACTGCTTACAAAATATAAACAAATAACCACACATAAATATAATAAGTAAATATAATAAGTCATGACCATCTCATATGCTGAAGGCAACTTGTTTGAGAAAAAGTTATCTGCTCAGATGGGTCATCGTTATCTCTTTTCACACTGCTGCAATAGCAAAGGCTTTTCATTAATTCCTGGTCAAGATTTATGTGGTATTGCATGAACCACTTATCCTGTCTCTAATTAATGAGAAGGTTTAAAACAAACTTAAGAAGACTATTTTTTGAAACGAATAGTCTTATACTCGTCTCATGTAACCTATATAACCCAAAAATGTGTATTTAAGTGGTATTTTTGATATTGTTACATACTATGAATGACATATTATTTAGCCATTCATTACATTTTGAAGGGTTGTTGGGACATATTTTATGATATTTGATACACACTTTTAGATTTTTGTGTTTTGTCACATAAATATATGTACTTATTATATTTATGTGTGGTTATTTGTTTATATTTTGTAAGAGGTCTTAACTTGGTAGTTTCCTTCCTTTTTACTTCCTGTCACATGTAACATCAGGGAACTAACATTCCTCAGCGCTGTGGGACTGGATTCTGTTTGTGAGCATAGCATGAGGGGAGGAGAGTGTTCAGCTTCCCCCCCTGCACAGTTTTCTCAAGATGAAACGGCCATGAAGGATGAAGATCTTCCTCCCCGTGCTCCGCACTGGCATGCTAAATCTGGACTCAGAGCTTTTGGGAATGTTAGTTCCCTGATGTTACATGTGACAAGAGTGGGATTGACCCCTGATTCCACATGTATCATCTAGTTGAGCCCTAGGTAACTACATTGTATGTGGAGCTGTGGAGCCTGAGGGGAGAAGCCACTGCACCTCTCCTGCAGTCTAAGAACTGACTATTTTATAGGCCATTTGTGGATTTTTTCTCTAACCATGAACTCAGTGTGCAAAGATTGAGTATGTGTTGCTCCAAGTACATTAATTAACGTTCCAGGTATTAATTCAGTGACAAAACCTCTACAAACACTGTAGCCAAGGTATTCTTCAGGGGCTCGTTACAATAGCAGATGTACTATACCCTAAAACAGTGTAAAACTATGAAATAATGGAATCGTTAATGACTGGAAATTTTTCAGGGTCAGTAAACAGTGTTTGCTGTGTAGGACCCCAAGACAGGAGATGTCTTTTATTGGACCTAATTAGGTCATGTATGAATGTGCAAGTGGTCACGAAACTCTTCATTGGATTAAATGGAAAGGTAACAGAATTTCAGGTATATGTACCTGATTGAAAGATCTGGAATCTGATACCAGGCAATTCATGAAATAGTAAAGATATGTATTATGGATAACAGGCTGTTTGCAAAGTTAGGTTTATTGTCCAAGATTGGACCTTATTCTAGCCCTGTGGCATCCCCAGGCTCACCCTGGCCACAACAAGCAAACATCACTGGCCCACAGCAATCATGTGGCCAGTCTAGGTGACAGATCAGCCTATAGTATAATCAAATTCCTGTGTAGGGGGGCGCACTTTATTCCAGCAGCCCTCAAGCTTTACCAGGCCAAAACAATGGCACAATTGCTTTATGGAACACATCTTGGACCCTCCTCTTCCTGTTTTGCACCTTTGGAACGAGTCCAGTCCAAGTTTCTCAGACTGGCTCTTCAGGTCCCCAGATGCGTATCAAATTCTTTGGCACTTCTAGAAACGGGTATGTTGAGAGTAGAAGCTAGAGTATGCATATCATCTTTCCTTCTTTGGCTAAGGACGATATCCAATCCTCATGGCCTTCTTCCTCTGATCTTAATTGACAACTTTGAATCTAAGTGGCAAAAGACTGTGGGAAGCAAGTTGGAGAGTCTTGGTCTCTCCCCACAGGCCTTACTAGAGATGGGTAGAGACCAAGCAAAGAAAATCATAATTCAAAGAGTCAAAGATACTGAACGGCAGTGATCTGTCAAAATCACCTGTATTCATGTCCGCCCCTATGACTAGATATATTCCTGTCCCAGCTGCTTATCTTTCTTCTTTAGAAGTTTATAGCCATAGGAGGGCATTTACCTTAGCCAGGTGTTTGGCCTTACCCTCAGCAGTTCTACAGGGGAGATTTAATAAGACTCCAAGTTTAGAGAAATTTTGCCCATGTAATTCTGGCGAAGTCGAAACATTGGAACATGTGTTTTTCCGATGCTCATTTTATAAGGTAGCCCGTTTTAAACTAATTCGACCTCTGGCAGATAAAATTTCAGGATGCTCTGACAAACTTCGGATCAGAAAGCTTCTTTCGGATGAGAATCCATACCTAACTAGTGAGGTTGCCAAATTTTGTGCTACAATTTATAAAGTTCGTCAAAGTCTTGTTAAGTGAACTCCCAAAGAAATTATTAAATTTAACCTGCAAATACTGCGTAAATGGATATTGTATTCTATTTTACCACAAAACAGTTTAAATGTATGTTTCTTTTTAAACTACTATGATATAACCTATATAGTTTTTAAGTTACCTTCTGAAATATCTTTGTATCGTTTGTTTTAACTTTCTATTGGCGAAACGCCGCAATAAATTTTTACTACTACTTACTACACTAGCTCCAGTCTTTGGTTTGCCAACCACCCCAATGGCCGACCCTGCTTCGCACAAGCTGTCGCCAACCACCTGGATGAAGTACAGTGCCATTACTTTAAGGGGCTGCTGCCAGCAGCTGTGGCTGGGCCAGACTTCTCAGGCCATCAGGCAAAAGAGGGACAGGTGTGGGAGGGAGCGTCAGGCTGTTGGGCTTGTGTGCGATTAAATGGCAGGCTGTAGAAGAGCCTCCATGCTGCGGAGAGGCTTGAGAAGAGAGGAGGAAGAACGAGGTGGAGTCAATACCTTTCACTCTCAGCATCTGAAGCCTTTTGCCAACCCTGGGAGCTTGGCAAGGACCACAGGGGCAGAGTACAAGATGGATGCTGCCCCCCCCCCTTAGGCTTGCCAACCTCCAGGTACTAGCTGGAGATCTCCTGCTATTAAAACTGATCTCCAGGCAATAGAAATCAGTTCACCTGGAGAAAATGGCTGCTTTGGCAATTGGACTCTATGGCATTGAAGTCCCTCCCCAAACCCCACCCTCTTCAGGCTCCACCCCAAAAACCTCCCGCCAGTGGTGACAAGGGACCTGGCAACTCTACCCCCCTCCAGGGATCCCCATAATTATAAATAGATTAAAATATTTGCATTTCACCAAATAGCCAGTAGTTGCAACTAGGTTGTCAGACATTAAAATTACATTATTATATTGTAACAGAGGTAAGCCCATATTTAGATTGTTAACTCCAGATCTATCAAGAAGAACTATGCTTTATTCCATATGAGCTTCGCAACTCTCTAATGTTATCAAGTGAAGTTAAGCTCATCATGTGCCACCTCCTTCAAAGGTTGTATCGTTAACTAAGCAGGGTCGGTCATTTTCCATGTCTGTATGGGAGTTTTAATAATACTTTCAAGTGCTCAGCGTGCTTCACAAACATTCCATTGTTGCAGTCGTAACAACAGCCCTGTAAGGTAGGTCAGTATTATTATCCCCCTATTGCAGATTGGGGAGGCTGAGAGAAAATTTCTTGCCCTCTGATGAGTTCATGGCAGAGGTGAGATTTGAACCAAGGACTGCCGGATCCATAGCTTAGGCTCCTGTACACCATAGCACACCAGCTCCAATGCCTGGTGGGCCCAATCCTCTGGAACATTAAGTTTAAATATTTTTGTTCCACTAGTCTCTGAGACATACTGAATGTTCTGTATGGCTGGTTTATCCTAGTACTAGTTTTTGTGCATGATGGTGTAATAGTTTACTTTTTTGAAGCATCTTGAGTGTGCCATATGAGGCTACGGAGTCAGAGCAATGGTCTACCTAGCCCAATGTTGTGTGGTTGTGGATTCCTGCTTCATGGACACGTGGTGATGTAGTAGGGTTACCAACTTTCACGTGGTGACTGATCTCCAGACAACAGAGATCAGTTCACCTGGAGAAAATGGCCACTTTGGAAGGTGGATTCTATGGCATTATACCCCATTGAAGTCCCTCCCCTCCTCAAACCCCACCCTCCTCAGGCTCCACTAGGCTTGCTGGGCCCCGTAGCTCCTCCAACGGGAGCTTTCTGGGGCCGTGGCTGCGACTCGTGCGCGCACCCCTCATGATGTGCCTACGTCACTTCCGGGTTTACTCGGAAGCGATGCGTACGCCCTAGCGATCTCGGATAAAACTCTATGGTTTCCATAGAGTTTTATCCAAGATTGCCAGAGAGTCCACGTCACTTTTGGGATTACCCGAAAGTGATGCCTGCGTGCGGGTGCACACAGTGCCCGCTGCAACCTGGTGGATCGGTGGGAGTTTACCCACCACCACCGGGCACTTGGCAACCCTAGGTTCCACCCTCAAAATCTCCAGGTATTTCCCAACAAGGAGCTGGCAACCCTATGATGTAGGCATGGGGTTTAATTAGTTTCTTGTGTAATATGTTCCTAATAATTTGTGAAATGATGTTCATTTCCTTGGAAAGTTTTGCCTATGCACTGAACACAGTATAAACCCCAACAAGCTCTGGAACCACAGAAAATGTCATGAGTTGTCATTACTGAACAAAAGGTGCAGTTTCTGCGTGCAGTCAGATTCTGAGCTGCAATTGTGGTACAAATTGTGATAATATCATTAATATCTTTCCATTTTATTTTTGGTTCCTTGCTGTGAAGCTGGAAAGACGGCCTTGGCCTCTGTGCGCTTATCCATAGACACCGACCTGATCTTATTGACTACTCCAAGCTATCTAAGGTCAATAGTCTGGATGACACAGCATGTTGGTTTGCAGTGATTTAGCTCACTTCCTGTGTGCTTAGCACGTTTCCTTAATAGCAAACTGGGGTGTATTAAATAACCTTCCTTCTTGCCTTTGCCCCGTCCTTGTGGGATGGTCTGCCTGAGGAGGTCAGGAAGGTTCCCACCCTCCTGACTTTCCACAAACTATGCAAAACTGAATTATTCAAGAAGGCAATAGGGCAATAGGGTAGCACTGTACAAAATTATTCACAAAGTGACTTGGACAAATTATTAGGGACTGTGGTCTGTACTACTCTGTGTAATTTTACATCATTTAATGTGTCATGTTAACCCTTATACTTGGCTTCAGTTCTGTTTTTTAGATTTCTGGCTGGTTCTCCAACCCAAATCCTATTTCATTGTTTATTGAATGTCCCATCTTGTTGATTGTATTGACTCACTCTGGATAATCCGCCCTGAATAAATAACAGCAATTTGATTATTTCTTTATTTAGAATATTTCTATGCTACCTCCTCAGACTCCTGCTCAAGGTGGCTTACAATTAAAAACAGGTATAAAACACAAAACACAAGTCATTAAAAAAGGCAAAAAAAACCCCACAAGCCATTAGACACCAGCAGTAGAAAACCTATCCATGAAACAGAGCAGACCACTAAACCCCTAATTAAATGCCTGAACAAAAAGATGTGCTTTCCCATACTGTTTCTTATGGCCCTCCCCTATCTTTAATAAATTGTTCCTTAAATCTCCCAGTCTATTAGTAATCCTAAAGAGAGTTACTCCAGTCTGAGCCCATTCATTTCAGGGGGCTTAGACTGAAGTAACTCGGCATAGGATTGCACTGTAATATTCTAAAACAATTATTTAGATGTGCCTCCATATTTTCATTAAAACATACTAAAATATGGAGGCACATCTAAATAATGGAGGCACATCTAAATAATTGTTTTAGAATATTAAATCTTGAATTCTGTGCTGTAGTTAGCAACATTCAATGTTTCCTGAACATTTTTGCTGATCGGTTTTTCTTCTCTGGTTGCACATACATTTTAAGGCACACATCTGTATAATCCAGCACCCCGGTCTTGTGTAGCCATTTCCTGTCATAAGATCTATGGTTTCCCAACAGTTTTCCAGTAACCCTAAGGTTGGCCCTCTTATGCACACTTATTTGAGAGTAATAAAGTGGTTATTTTCTTCTAAGTAAATAAGCATAAGGTCAATCTGTCTCATTTTGACACTACAGTTGAGAAAATGTCTGTGGGAAATATCCTGTCACCTGGTTCTGAATTAATAATGTTCTGTATAGTTATTGCAGCAGCCTTGTATAAGATGTGCTAGTAATGTTTCTGTTTTTTCTGCAGGATGATCCACTGGGAAATATAAATCTTGCCATGGATGTTGCTGAAAAACATTTGGATATCCCAAAGATGTTAGATGCAGAAGGTGGGAGTTACTGTTAATAAGCAGAAAGCTGAGCAGAGGGCAACTTTTCAACATCTCTCATGTGCACACATGCACACGCACATACTTCATGACAGAGGGGTCTTTTCCAAAGCAAACAGTGTTTCACTTGACAGTTCCTCTGTATTGAAGAACCTAGCTGGAAGGGACCTAAAGAGTAATCTAGTCCAGCCCCCTGCACAATGCAGGAAATTCACAACTAACTCCCCCCCCCACCCACACTTCCCCAGTGATCTGTGCTCTATGCCCAGAGGAAGGCAAAAAACCTCCAGGATCCCTGGCCAATTCTTTAGAATGTTTAGTTTTAGAGTGTAAAAGTCAGCGAAGGCAAGCAAACTGAGTGTGGTGACTCATCTGGAGACAAGATGTGCACACCTCTGAGGGCAAATTATTCTGCTGAATCTTTACATTTCTGGTGACTAAATAAATATGAATATGTAATGAATATGCAATGCAAATATGCAGTAGAAATTACCCAAGGAGGTCAATTGGAAGGAGAACACTGAGAAATATAGAGATGCATAAGGAAGTCTCACCTTTGGGTGATACTCTTGGCAAACTTCTCTCTTGGTTTTCATGCCCTAGCACATAATCTGGGAATTCCTGAACAAGACTTTTCTGATAGGCACTTTTTTGCTTTAGTGGCATCCACTCCTTCTGCTTGCTGTGTTTTTATTTGGCTCATTTTCAAGTGAGGTCAGTTTGGAGGTCCTAATTAGCTCATGGCAGCCCTAATTAGCTCATGAAGTTGGCCATTTTCAGTGGGGAAACTTCTGGAACTCATGCAGTCCTACCCAGCTAGAATGATCACAGACACACAATAGTGAATAGCTATACTGAAAATGTGTTCGTAACGGGACTGAATGCAGGCATCTGAGATTAACATCTATACAAATAATTAATACATACTCCCTCCTCTGCTAGTAAGATGTTTCATACAGCGATAATTCATGTCTACAAAAAGCTTCTTTCATCACGTTTCGTATTAGTATTATGGGAATTTCTAAGGATTGTCAAAGAATGAGCATCCATTGTGGAAGGCGCCGTATGATAATTTAATGAGTGTTCTTGTAATTGCTTTTTCAATCTCCAGGGCCCTTTTACAAATGCCTACTTCTTGTTATCCTCATTATGCCTGATTTCAGGCTTGTAGACAAAAAAAAGTGTTCTCTTCAGAAATGTTGTTTTGCTGGGGGCAGAGGAACACAAAGAGTTTTGATTAGATCTGGAAAACAAAGGGGGCGACCAGATATCATGGAGTAATTGCAGGCCATAACTTTAGGTTTTTCCAGATCGAGAGGTTTTTTTTTTAATGACATGGATGTGATATCAGCAAACTTGTGACCTTTAATACACATACAGCATAGTTTGCAGAATTAGCCACTAGAAAGCGCCCAATAAAAATGTAAATATTGTAAATGTTTCAGAATCAAAGAAAAAAAAAAGTGTCATGTAGGTACTTCTACATGCAAGACAAATTGTCTTTCATTTATTTGTAAGTATCTCTGGAACAGCTCTAAGATGTTCTGCTTAGTTGTCCTTGCAGCCAAAGGCTTCTATGTACTACAGTGTGCAATAGGGTGAATTTAAGAATGGTTGGTTCATAGTGTTTATACTAGTGTTATCAGGGTTGCCAATGCTAGCTCCTGTTTCCCATTGCTGCTCAGAGCAGCAGCAGAAGAAAAACAATTTTTTTAAAGGCCATCAGGCTTTTACCTACACATCACTTCCAGGAAAAAGCAGAAGTGACATCATGCCTCTCTAGGAATCACCAGAAACTATTGTAAAACCGTTTCCAGAAATTCCTAAAGAGAATTAACATTACTTCTTGGTTTTTCCTGGAAGTAACGCTAATTCTCTTTAGGAATCTCTGGAAAGTCTATGGTTTTCCAGTAGTTTCCGTTGATTCCAAGAGAGGCATGATGACACTTTTGTTTTTTACAATAGAGCGTTTGGTGATGCAAACTAGGGTTGCCAACCTCAAGGTAGGGCCTGGCAATCTCCTGGAATTACATCTGTTCTCCAAGCTACAGAGATCAGCTGCCCTGGAGAAAACGACTGCTTTGGAGAGTAGACTGTATGACATTATACTTTTCTGAGGTCTCTCCCATCCCCAAACCCTGCACCCCCCAGGCTCCAGCCCCAAATCTCCAAAATTTCCATACCCAGAGTTGACAACTTTAAATACTGACATTCAACTAATGTACAGAGGTCAGGGTGAGGCCTGTTGCTAGGGTTGCCAACTCTGGGTTGGGAAATTCCTGGAGATTTAGGGGTGGAGCCTGAAGAAGGCAAAGTTTGGGGAGGGGAGGGGAGGGACATCAGTGGGGTATAACTGCATAGATTCCACCCTCCAAAGCAGCCACTTTCTCCATGGAACTGATCTCTGTAGTCCGGAGATCAGTTGTAATTCTGGGTATCTCCAGGTATCACCTTAGGATTGCCAACCTCCAGGTACTAGCTGGAGATCTCCTGCTATTACAACTGATCTCCAGTCGATAGAGATCAGTTCACCTGGAGAAAATGGCCACTTTGGCAATTGGACACTTTGAAGCCCAAACCCCGGTCTCCTCAGGCTCCGCCCCAAAAAACTCCTGCCGGTAGCGAAGAGGAACCTGGCAACCCTATATCACCTGGAGGGTGGCAACCCTCCCTGCTATTATTATCCCACTTCCCCATGTTTGTTGAGCTAGTGCGACTTGTATTTCTGTTCCCATTGGGTGTGTGTGTGTGTTATGAATCGAGGCGATGAACTGGTTTGAGTTTGCATGAGTCAGATTAAATTGCACAGAACAAAAACAGACTGAGCCTTTCTGTTTAATAGAATCAAAAACCTTTACTAATAGGAAGGGTAAACTGGGATACATAAAATAAGAAATCCTTTCTACATTGTCAGTCACCTACAAACTTGCTAGATTTCTCTAGCAGGAATCTATGACTTAAAGATGGCCTTCTCTCCTCCTGAGAGAGAGCGGAGACGATCCATGCTGCTCCTATGAAAAACCAAAAGGTGTATGAGACATTTGCTTAAGGTCGCAATGAAATGACATAATATTCTTGAGTCTGTCTAAACATCAACATAAACAAAGTTAACTCTTAGCTTTCCTGACAGAGACGAAACTCGCTTCCTATACCCAACAGTGTGAGAAATTCCACCATGCCTGTCATCTTCTGTGGTTTTCTATAGCTGTTACCTTCTTGCTGGCCCAATGCTTATGGGGAGCACTAGGCCAGCAAGAGTTGGTTTCTTCACATCTATGTGAGCAGCTTTTGAGAAGCTTAAATTTTCTAACACAATTTGGAAATTTCCAGTAATTTGTTCTAAAAACAGACTATCCCCTTTCACTATTCTGTATTGTTCCCTAACATAAATAAAAGGTCTCATTTTTGCTCAAAAGTTGCTGCCTATGTCCATATTGCTGCTTAGGAGGAATTTTATTATGTAAAACCAGAATTCGTTGGAGCCACCAAGGTTTGAATCTGGATGCGTACACCAGAAAGCGAACATTACCTTTCTCATGTGAGCTCTTGTGAAAATCACCTCCATGTGTCATCTTGTATATGTTTTCACAGAAACCATACATTTTTAACTTGTTGGGACACAACCATGCAAACATTACCCATGCAAGCAATCTTTCCTGTGTAGGTAAAAGTAGACTGATTGAACTTAGGGGATGCTGCTGTGAAAAATAAACCATATGTGTTATTTCCTCTGCAAAGTTATTCTTAAGAACAGAGGAAATACTCTCAGTTTCCCCCTCGGAGACTCTCACTTTGAGTTCAATATTTTGTCTTTTCAGCCAGCACGTATAAACGTAGCAGATGATTAATTTCAGTTTTGCAAAGCCTAGAGTGCGGAGCTGCAGGCAAACACCTGCCTTGCATATAGAAAAGAGCGCGGGTTGACGGTTATCTTATGCTTTTCTTTCCACCCCATGTTTTTTTCCGCTCCTTGCATTTGTTTTATTTCTTCTTCTTTTGTAGATATTGTGAATACTCCCAAACCTGATGAGAGAGCTATCATGACTTATGTTTCCTGCTTCTACCATGCTTTTGCTGGAGCGGAGCAGGTATTCATCTTCTGTCTCCTTTGGGTTGCTGTTTTGCTCTGTGCGTTTTATTTGCCCAAAGGATTTTATTCTTTAATTAACACAAATATATGTTGAGTGAGATTGCCAGGTTGTTGGTTTTTTTTGTAAAAACAGAATCTGCTTTTCACCTTCATACTGTTACCTGCATGTTGGTCATCTCTGTTTTTTGTGATATAGTCAAATACAATTGCATGTAAATTTAATGTTTTACAAAAGCAATTGCCATTTTCTCCCCACAATCATAATATTGGGGTACAGTATTATTTCCTTTTTAAAGGGAAGGGAGCAAAATTGTCTGCACACTGCTGTTCAGTTATTAGACTATACGAAGGCCAGATAAGGCATACATGTAGTAGTTAGAGCATCAGACAATGATCTGGGAGAGGCAAGTGACTCCACAGTCTGCCATGTTCCTGGGTGACCATGGGCTAGCTTCTCTCCGTCAGCCGTCCACTGTGGATTCCAATTGGAGAGAAAAGCAGGGTCTAAATATCTGGAAAAAATGTGTTAATGCATAACACTGCATTTACCCCTGAGACAATTTAAGGCAGTGCTTTTTAAACTGTGTTCCGGGGAATGATGTGGTTTTTCTGAAGTTGATCAGGGGATTCATAAATAAGAAACACAACAATTGCAGAAAAATTTACCTGAAACACAACTTGTGCCCTGGTTCCAGAAAAAGAGTTGTACTATGTGTGTTCCAGGGATGCTCCCATTTTGCACAGAGCTGTAGTGAGGTCCTCTTGGCTTGTGACCAATCCCTCATGTGAACTGACTACACCTCAAAACATGTCACAGTATCCTTTGCAATGCCTAGGATTGCCAACTTCCAGGTACTAGCTGGAGTTCTCCTGCTATCACAACTGATCTCCAGCCGAATCAGATCAGTTCACCTGGAGAAAATGGCCTCTTTGGTCATTGGACTCTATGGCATTGAGGTCCCTCCCCTCCCCAAAGCCTGTCCTCCTCAGGCTCCGCCCCAAAGACCTCCCGCTGGTGGTGAAGAGGGACCTGGCAACCCTAGCCATGCTGCCGGCAGCATGGCAGGGCCTCTTTTTTATTTTTTGGCCAGGTGGAACAGAAGGAAGACTCCCTCTTGAGGTCTGCTGGCCAGAGTCCCGTCCCCCAGCCAAGCCAGGCCAGCACCTGATTGGCCAGCTGGGGAGCTGAGTCGCCAAGGATGCTTGCTATAGCAGGGGCCCTTGGGAAGGCCTCCACCGCCCCACAGGCAGCAGTGGGCTGCCCCCATGCCTTGCTTGCCTCCCTACTCCCTGCGGGCCTGCAAACGAAGTTCCAGGTAAGTTTGGGGCCCTTGCTTCTTTTTAAAAATGTATCTCAATTTTGCTGAATGGGTGGTTGTGAAATAGGGCAGTCATTCTCCAATTCAGAGGGAGGGAAATAAGTCTTACAGGCCCAAAACTGTAAGTTAGTTAGAACAGTGAAAAAATGAATGTTTGTAGATTTACACCAAAACCTAAAACCAAACTCGCAGGCCTACTGTGTGAGGGGTTTTCTACACAGGCAATAGGATAGCACTGTACAAAAGGCTTCACAAAGTTATCTGGACAAATTATTGGGGACTGTGGTCTGTTCTACTGTGTGTAGGTTGCTGTGGTCTGGATCCCATAGTGTAATTTCATATCATTTAATCAACCCAAATCCTATTTCATTGTTTATTGAATGTCCCATCTTGTTTATAGTGACTCATTCTGTGTAATCTGTAGAGTTGCTTGGTCCCTCTTCACCACCGCCGGGAGGTTTTTGGGGTGGAGCCTGAGGAGGGCAGGGTTTGGGGAGGGGAGGGACTTCAATGCCATAGAGTCCAATTGCCAAAGCGGCCATTTTCTCCAGGTGAACTGATCTGTATCGGCTGTAGATCTGCTATAATAGCAGGAGATCTCCAGCTACTCCCTGGAGGTTGGCAGCCCTACCAATCCGCCTTGAGTCCCAGTGAGAAAGGCAGACTATAATAATGTAAATAAACAAACAAACAATGGTTTAAAGTTAAAATCCACAGCAAGAGGGCATTGTCAGGAACCTGATTTATAATGAGAACAGCAATTCCTGCTTTGCGTTTGGGCTGTCATCATGTATCCAAATCCAAATGTCTTCATGATGATCCAATGTCAGCAAGTTGCCTGTGTGATCCCTGAGTGACCTTGGTTGCTCTCAAAAAGGAGAGCTTGTTTTTTTTAAGACACCAAGTCTTTAGGTTGTGGGGGGTGGGGGAGCAGCCAGAAAAATTATGAATAGAGCACAGGAAGATAAACAAGAAGTCATGGCATTTTTGCCCCCACAACCTTTACTACTCTAACTGAAAAAATGTTTTGACCAAAATGTGTTGCATCCTTATATTTCTTCTTTTTATCCCGTCATTTTTTTTCATTTGATGAGACTTCAGATGGTGTCCAGATGGTACCATAATTAGAGTTACCTTGAATTAGCACCATCTTTTTTTGAAAATACACAACATCAGGAGAAAATATGTCAACTACATTGCCATTGACAGAGATGGAAACCAAAAACAATGAGCAATTTATCAAACATACTGGAGTGTCATCGTTGCTAATGATCTTCACTATCTTCTTTCCTGCATGTCTTTTTACTATTTTTTTAAAAATAGGTTTTAACTAAACAAAATTAGTATTGTTACTATTGTATATCTGAACCACAAAGAGATCTAGAAATGCCTGTTAGTGCAGGGATCAGGGATGGAGGTAGAATGTCAGTTTCTGAATGTGGCTAGGAGTGAAGAATGAGAAAGGTGGGTCAGTAAATAATTTCCCTGATCAGTGAAGGCTGACGCTGAAGCATCTGGTGCTAGCTACTTCCTTGGTATATTGAGCTGGGTATGTAATTAGCTTACACCACATAATCTCTGCTCTTATGACTCAATTGTATCAGCTGCTATGCATCCCTTTTCCCAAGGCAAAGAAGTGTTTTTTGTAAATACCTTTTCCATAATTGGCATAATAAATTAAAAACGTTGGCTTTCCCAGTAGGCCTTCTGTAGTAACCAGAAGATAATAGCATACTAATAGCATACCAGCATGGTGTGGTGGGTAAGAGCAGTGGTTTGGAGTGGTGGACTCTGATCTGGAGAACTGGGTTTGATTCCCCACTCCTCCACATGAGCGGTGGTTGCGAATCTGGTGAACCAGATTGGTTTCCCCACTCCTACACATGAAGCCAGCTGGGTGGCCTTAGGTTAGTTACAGCTCTTACAGCTCTCTCAGCCCCACCTACCTCACAGGGTTGTGGGGAGGTGAAGGGAAGGTGATTGTAAGCTGGTTTGATTCCTTCTGAAGTGGTAGAGAAAGTCGGCATATAAAAACCAACTCTTCTTCTTCTACCAGCACAGGAGCAGAATCTCAGGCATGTGATCAACCCTCAGTTGCAAATGGATATATAAGAACATTAGAGTCTTGTTGGATCAGACCAGTGGTCCATATGGTCTAGCATCCTGTTCCACATAGTGGCCAACCAGTTGCCCTGGAGGGCAATAAACAGGGCATAGTAGCCAAGGCCTTTGCCCAGTGTTGCCTCCTGGCACTGGGATTCAGAGGTCTGCTGCCTCTGAACGTGGAGACTCCCTCCATATTAGTCACGGTAGCTAGTAGCCATTGATTGACCTCTCCTGCATGAATCTGTCTAATCCCCTATCTCTCATAATACCAGAACGTGGGGTCATCTGCTGAAGCTGGAGGATGAAAGATTCAAAACAGATAAAAGGAAGTATTTCTTCACACAATGCATACTTAAATTGTGGATCTGCCTGCCCCAGGATGTGGTGATGGCTGCCAACTTGGAAGGCTTTAAGAGGGGAGTAGACATGTTCATGGAGGATAGAGCTATCCATGAATACTAGTCATGATGCACACCTATTCTCTACAATAAAAGGAGCATGCCTATTATGCCTATTATATTAGGTGCTTTGGAACACAGACAGGACAATGTTGCTGCAGTCGTCTTGTTTGTGGGCTTCTTAGAGGCACCTGGTTGGCCACTGTGTGAACAGACTGCTGGACTTGATGGATCTTGGTCTGACCCAGCATGGCTTTTCTTATGTTCTTAACTCAAAAGAAAAGAAAAAAAACTTCAATGGACATGCCCCTTGTTTTATGTTGCATTAGCCATGGGATCTTTATTCTAGTTTTTGTTTCATTTTACCTCCCTGGAGCTCAAGGCAGCAGACATGGCTCTCCCATATTCCATTTTATCTGCATAAAAACTCTGTGAGGTAGGTAGGGTCAAAAGAGTGACTTGCCCAAGGTCACCAAACAAGCTTCATGGCTGAGTGGGAATTTGAACTCTGATCTCCCCCATCCTATTCCAACATTCTAGCCATTATATAAGTTGTTCCCAACCTTGTTGAGCCTGTGACACTTGTGGAATTTTGAGTCAGGGGAGGGGAAGGGCACCATCAGAAGACGGCTACCGTGGGGGGGATTACAAACTGTTGGAAAGTTCCAAGTGGGGATGTACACCTAGAAAAAAATCCGTATTTTTCATATCTGGATATCAGGGAGCTGAAAAATATTGGTATTCTTAGTTAACTGGGTTCCAAATACTGGTTTAGTATTTAGGTCCATGTTTTGGGGGAGATTCCAATACTATTTGGCTCCATTATTCTCTATGGGGAATCTTTCTGGGGGGCTGGGGGGGCTGTTTTTAAGCTAATGGCACCAATATCGCAGCAGAGCAGCTGGTGCCTGTCCACTAAATAACCCCCAAGTTTTAAGTGAATTGGACTAAGAGGTCCAGTTCTATGAGGCCTTGGACAAGATGCCACCAGCTACCTTTCAGAGTTTCCTATTGGGGGGGGGGGGATTCCAAGCTTTCTCCCAGGCAAACAATAATCAAACACTCAAGAGCAAGCAAAAAACAAACAAACCAAAAAACAACCTGGCCAAAAGCTTCCCAAAGCAAACAGAACTTACAAGCCCAATGAATCAATGCAAAACCAGGGAATCCCAGCAGAAGGACAGGACAATGTGGCAAGCCTAACTCAGCCAAATGTAAATCAGAGAAACCTTGTTGGATTTGATCCAGGCCCAATGGATCGTGATTGCGGTTAGAGAGAATCAGGTCAAGCACACAATAAAACAGAGTCAAAGACTTTTCTCTTAATCAAACAAAAATCCTTTACTTTCCTAAAAATAGGGAGGGTTACATGGAGTAAAAACAAATAACAATCTATCTAGTTCCCTATAAATCTTGCTAGGAATGCTAGCAGGTACTAAGGCTTAAACCCCTTTGTCTGTGTCCCAGCTCAGGAGAGCTAAGAACAGGCATCTTGCTTCTGTGAGATTCAAAAGTAACTAACACATCCTGCCCCAAAGTTTCACACCTTTAACAAAGGAACAGGGTAATAAAACAATTCTGACTCCGTGCCTTTTTGCACGTTTGCAATGGCGATTCCCTAGCCAATAGAACACTTACATCTTGTCATTTCATCATCACCTTGAGACTATCTAAACTGTTGATATAAACAAGTTAACTCTTTAACTGCCCTGACAGAAATGGAACTCGCATTGAATCCCTAATAAACCTCACCAATGTCAAACCAGAGAATCTTCTAAGCCAAACAGCTTTAACAAGGAACACAGTTGCAAGGCCAACAAATGTCAAATCAGCAAATGCTGAATGCAAGAATCCAAGCTGTGGAGGGGCTGTGGCTCAGTGGTAGAGCATCTGCTTGGCATGCAGAAGGTCCCAGGTTCAATCCCTGGCATCTCTAGTTAAAGGGACTAGGCAAGTAGGTTGTGTGAAAGAACTCTGCCTGAGACCCTGGAGAGCCGCTGCTGGTCTGAGTAGACAATACTGACTTTGATGGACCAAGGGTCTAATTCAGTAGAAGGCAGCTTCATGTGTTTATGTGTTCATGCGTTCAAGCCAATGTCAAACTGAAGAATCAAACACAAACCTGATGCAAACCAACTTGAGCAAAGAACACAATTGCATGACTAATAAAACCAATTTCAAAGGACAGAATCAAAGCCAAAGCAACCTGCCAAGTGGATTCCAAGTCCTGGCTAGAAGACATCAACCTAGACACACAGTAAAATTAAAGAAAAACAGTCCCATAAGCATTAAAAAACTGGCTCCCGATATTCCCAGTTACTCCTTAATATTTCTGAGATTTTTCAGGACCCATTTCCTGGAATCCTGGAAAATCCCAGATACCATCCGGACACCCAAACATATCTAGAAAAAACTTAACAAGGTATTTTTTTCAGATATATATTTGTACTGGAGATATCCAAATGCACATCCCTAGTTCCAAGCAAAGCGCCTTCTTATGATGGAGAGAGCCATTTCCACACAGGCATTTCCTGCAGCCCTAAAATTGATGCCTCCTGGGGTCTCCTGAAGCATCTCTTGCTCCAATGAGTACTAGGAAAGGCAGGATTACGGTAGCTCTTTTTTTAAGGGACAGAGCAAGTGATGCTGGGAAATGCATTGCTGGGCACCATGGCACTCCGTGGCTGCCATTTTGGGGTTCACTGCATAATGCCAACCAGGACAGGGAAACTTGATAGTTTTATGTTTTTCTCTGTAATGAGATACCCTTATTTGCATTCTTTGTTTTGCAGGCAGAAACTGCTGCTAATCGGATTTGTAAGGTGCTTGCTGTGAACCAAGAAAATGAAAAAATGATGGAAGAGTATGAAAGACTAGCAAGTGAGGTAAAAGAAGCCTGATGCAACTGTTCAGTTATTGTTCTGATAATTAATTATGGTTGGTTTGAATGAGCAATTTATTTAGTTTATTTATTGAACACATTTCTAGCCCTAGCCAAGGCAGGGCAAAACAGAAAAGTTACACCTATCCAGTCCAGAATTGTGAAGAAGCACATGGCTATCCTTGTTGGTGCTTCAGGGAGAGCCTGGGCCGGGCCTTCTTGGATCATGCCAGAGAGCACCGTCCAGTCTCCCATCTACCTCTTTGTTCCTAGCTGCACTTTCTGTGTTGACTAAATATTTTTTTGAATTTTATTGTGCCCTGGCTAGCAGCGTTGTGTTTGGTTTACCTCCTGGTCCTTTTACTTCCATCCCCTAGCTTTTCCGTGGTCTCTCCCTTTTAGTTTTCGGCCTTCTGAGGGAAGGAGGCTTCTAATTAAGTTGCAACAGCCACGGATGCCTCTTTTCCTGCTGGTCTTCTGGCCATCTGACACCAGGGCTTCTTCACTCCAATCTGCACCATCGTGTCTTGCCCTTTGGGCAACAAGTATCATGCTGATTGACCTAAGGGGCCACAAGGAGAATGTGGGGCCAAACAATGCTGCTCTGGATCCAAATGAGAAAGCATTGTTTAGCCCAGGGCTGGCTCACCTGAAGCTAGGGAGCCACCTGTTGACATTTTTTTCTTGTACGCATCTTTGTCTCTTGTCTCCAGGTAGTGCTTATTTCATGAGCTGTGGAGTACAGGATATTATTCACTCTGGCGGCTAAATATTGTTCACATTGGCAATAAAAATGTAAAGAAACAAAAACCACCTAGGTCTATATAAACTAAGCAGATTATTTGTGGGGGTAGTCAGTCATTTATTGGTATGGCCCATAGCCAGACATATAAAAAAAAAAATAGTCAGCATTTGTCTAAAATCCCATCAACATCAAAACCGAAATCTGAAGTATAAAACACACTGGAGTCTACATAAAATCCTAAGAGGACACCACTGAAAGCAGAATGTTGGACCAAGACAACTACATAAGTCAGCCCAATTCTTCCTTTTACTCCGTTCTTGACCCGACCATTCCCTCTTCCCAGATCACAGCAAATCACTCTGTAAGCTGCCTAATGAAGAGAACCCAGTGGTATTTAGTGGTTTCTACTGCCAGCGCACTTGGTCCAGGACCTCCAAGGGTTAAACAGCCTGGTGTGAAGGCTGGTTCCCTTTAACCCATTTTTCACCTCACTACTCTCAATGACTGTGGCCTGTTTTTCTTTCCCAGTCACAAAGGAGGCTCAGGGACTGTAGGAGTGGAGCCTGGACAAATTAAGGGGCAGGTCTAGGGTAATCCAACAGTAGATCCCACATAGCCCCTCCTAAACTTTCCCCTCAGTCCAACCACAGAATCCCAAGTCCCCAATGAACGGCTAGCAAAAGGTAGCGCTTAATAAATGCTTGGTTGCGAGTGGTCATTCAGGCTAAATGTAATCATTGAGGCAGTTGGGTCACTGGCTGAAGGTACCTAAGGGATACGAGGGGGGCAGCACCAGTTTCTGAACTGTTTTGTACTTCCTCCTTCACCCGTTGGACTCCCACAGACATTTGGTCCTAACAAATAACTATGTTTACTGCCTTTTCCATAAAAAGATCAAATGGCTTATTTTGGTTGGCAAGTAAGATGGTGTAGAGGTGTATCTCTTCACAGCTAAGCTTGGTCACAGTTCCTTTAAGACTAGTTGGGTGTCGCACCCACCCACAGGGTTACAGAGCTGACAGTATAAAACACACTGGAGTCTACATAAAATCCTAAGAGGACACCACTATGTACATAGATAATAAGACAGGTCATCCCAACAATTTTCACATAATTTTGGATGCTGCAGCACAAACTTTAGCAGTGTCAACAGAAACCCTTGGATTTTTATCTGAGAGCACCTTCCTTGCCCTCTCCAACTCCAAATTATCTGAGAGTCTGTTAGTCCAAGGCCAAATAAATTTGCCACGAATCTCTTCATGGTAAGGGCAGTGGATGACAATGTGCTGCATGGATCCTACATCCCCTACACCACACTGGCATAATCTCTCTGAAATGGGGATTTTTTTATATCTACCCTCTAGAAGTGCTGAGGGGAAGGCAGAGCATCTGCCTTGTTAAAGGCCCTTCTATGACTATTTCCAGGGTGAGAAGATATGCAGCAGGGGCATTTGGGGGGGGGGGTGTATTCTTTCTTTTTGTTCTCTGAGTTTTTGCACTTGTTATGTGCACGCAAAACAGCTTTTAGAGTGGATTCGCCGCACAATTCCTTGGCTGGAAAACAGGACTCCAGAGAGGACTATGGTGGCTATGCAGAAGAAGCTAGAAGACTTCCGAGATTATCGTCGCAAGCACAAGCCACCCAAGGTCCAAGAAAAATGCCAGCTGGAGATCAATTTCAATACGTTGCAGACCAAGTTAAGGATCAGCAACAGGCCGGCTTTCATGCCATCAGAGGGCAAGATGGTTTCAGTAAGTAAAGGGTTTTATAAACCTTCACCCTCAGTTCTAAACCATTTCATTAAGCTTGGGAAAGTGCATAACTTGGAAAGTGCCAGCGTAGTATAGTGGTTAAGAGTGGTGGACTCTGATTTGGAGAACCGGGTTTGATTCCCCACTCCTCCACATGAGCAGCGGAGGCTAATCTGGTGAACCGGATTTGTTTCCCCACTCCTACCCACAAAGCCAGCTGGTTGACCTTGGGCAAATTACAGCTCTGTTAGAGCTCTCTCAGCCCCACCTACCTCACAGGGTGTCTGTTGTGGGGAGGGAGGGGAAGGTGATTGTAAGCCGGTTTGAGTCTCCCTTAAGTGGTAGAGAAAGTTGGAATATAAAAACCAACTCTTCTTTTTCTAACTATTTTGTTCTAATTATTCTAAGCAGAACTAAGGGGGAAATGGGTAGTCTTAATAGTGGTGATTTCTTTACCCACAGAATAAATCCAGCTTTGTTATATGCCTTACACTCGGGCAGCCCAATCCTAAGGGGGGTAGATAGATGACAGTCGGGGACAGTGCAGCCGCGTTGCCTCCTAAAAGGCTTCCCAGCAGGAAAAAAAATTAAATGCATTTTTTAAGAAACCCAATGAAATTTCCCCATTGAGTTTCATGGGGCTGTGCCAGCTATTTTGCAGGCATAACATGAAATCTTCTTTGCGATACATCACAAAAGGTGCTTAAGGCTGTTCATCTCCACACTTTCCATAGGATATTGCCAGTGCTTGGCAAAGGCTTGAACAAGCAGAAAAAGGCTATGAGGAATGGCTGCTGAACGAAATACGAAGACTTGAGCGACTTGAACATTTGGCTGCAAAATTTAGGCAAAAGGCGGATGCTCATGACACGTGGTCATATGGTAAGCTAAGGGCAATCAATCAATCAAAAGTGTTTTGTGGTTATTTTTAGAAAACTCATTGGTTGTTTTATGCTGTATTTAGGCCCTTGGCTTGTTCTATGCTGTATTTAGGCCCTTGGCTTGTTCTTAATGGCTTGCTTTGTTTCTATATTGATCATTCATGAATGATTTTATGGGGTGTTTTTATCCGTAAGTCACCTTGAATAAGACTCTGGAGAAGCAGCATATAAATTTCCCAAGTAAATTGTGCCTCAAGCATACTATATCATCTGCATGATATTCCCATAAGTTCATTGTCAGAAAATATTTCATTCTCATGCAACAGAGGGGGGATATAACTCTGCTGAGGAAGAATAGCCATGGTTCCATTTAACCCTTTTGGATTAAAAAAGGATAACAAAATGTGCATTCCCACCCAGCAGGGCTGGTTCGGAATATTTGGTTGCTCCAAGCAAAGCATACCCATTGTCTCCTCATGTGCTGCTGCCAACCAGGTCCTTGGGGTGATGCCCATCATTTCCCACACCCCTGATGGCTTGGAGTAAGCTGATCCCCTGTGGTACGTTGGCACTCACCCCACTGTGCCCCCCCCAACAGTTGCTTGGGTGACTTGGCCAGAAGACTCACCTCGCAGCTCAAAAGAGGAGGTGTAGACTGTCCCAAAGATGGTTTTGAAATGAAATATAAATCAACAAAAATAATGTAATGGTGGGGGGCACTGTTGAGAAGTTTAGCATTTCTGTTTGCAAAAAAGCACAGAGGAAAGGGGGAGATATGCTATGAAATGACATCATAAAAAAACCAGGTTTTGCTTTGGCAAACAGAAATTTGTTGAATTGTTGCAGAGATGGCAAAGGGGTGCATAGGGACCATGGCATACATTCAGCATAAAATGTTTTATAAAACAAAGGAAGCTGTAATCAGTGAAGGAGCATGGGTGGGATTTTGACTGGGAAGAAGGATGGCACAATACTTCTTTCCCGATGGAGTAGACAAGATTTGTAAATCTTGAATGAGGTGCAAACTTTCTTTTGGGTGGAAAAAAGGGGGAAGAAAGGGGTACTACAAACAGTGACCTGAAACCAGCATTCATAGTCAGCTGAAAAATTGTATATGCATTGTTGCTGTCAGCCTAATTCCCCAACCGGAGCCATAACTCAGAGTTGTACACACACACAGTAATGAGAAATAATATGAGATCAAGACAAGATTTTCCTAGTATGTTATAAAGCTATATATACACGTTAGTTGTACATATATCACCGAGTTTCTCTGGGTTAGTGACCAATGTGATGTAACTTGTGACAAGCAGTACGTTATCTCCATGCCCTTTCCTCTTCGAGACCTTTTCCAAAATTCCTAAAAATGTGAATTGACAGCTTCATATGTTCATGTGTTCATGTGCTCTTGAACACATGAACACATGAAGCTGCCTTCTACTGAATCAGACCTTTGGTTCATCAAAGTCCACTCAGACAGGCAGCAGCTCTCCACAGTCTCAGGCAGAGTTCTTTCACATCACCTACTCACCTAGTCCCTTTAACTGGAGATGCCGGGGATTGAACCTGGTACCTTCTGCATGCCAAGCAGAGGCTCTACCACTGAGCCATGCCCTTCCCCTCTTACACTTTATTGAGAATTTTCATGCAGCTATTTAAAATGTGGGGGAAAATAAACTAGCAGTTCCCTCTGATTTTCTTTCAAGCTGTGTCTTCTCCCTCCCCAGTTCTGAAGCACACACCTAGCAGCATTCTACAGAGGTTAAGAGTGTCCGACTAGGATCTAGGAGACCCAGGTTTGAATCCCCACTCTGCCAGGGAAGCTTCCAGGTTGACCTTGGGTTTGTCATTTTCTCTCTCAGCCTATCCTACCTCACAGGGTTGTTGTTGTGGGGATAAAATAGGAGAGTGCCAAATGTAAGCTGCTTTGGCTCCCCATTGGGGAGGAAAGTGGGGCATAAATATCTAAAAAAAAACCCAAAGGAATACTGTAAAGTCTGCTGCTCATGTGGAGGAGTGGGGAATCGAACCCGGTTCTCCAGATTACAGTCCACCACTCCTAACCACTACACCACCAAATAAAAAACTACACACAGAGATTTTTTAAATCCTGCATGTAGAACAAACACACAAAACAATACAAAAAGCTATGAATGCAGAGCTGATCAACACTTCAACAGTGAGTCTTACATAAAATGCAGAAAACAATACATTTTGCATGCAGAGCTGAAGCTTTTCATGCAGGCCAAAGACAGGAACTTGGACATGGTCCTGTTGTTGTTGTTGTTTTTTACACTTCTTCAGTTTCTTCAGTGAGTGTATAAATAAACATACCATCCTGCATAAAGATCTTCAGTGGAAAAGCTTCATAAACAATTTGTTAAATCTTAAATTTTGGAATCCTCAAGGTTCCTGTACCGGTGGGAGGTTTTTGGGGTGGAGCCTGAGGAAGGTGGGGTTTGGGGAGGGGAGGGACTTCAATGCTATAGAGTCCAATCACCAAAGCGGCCATTTTCTCCAGGTGAACTGATCTCTATCAGCTGGAGATCAGTTGTAATAGCAGGAGGTCTCCAGCTAGTACCTGGAGCTTGGCATAGGGTTTGCAGGTCCCTCTTTGCCACCTGCGGGAGGTTTTTGGGGCGGAGCCTGAGGAGGACGGGGTTTGGGGAGGGGAGGGACTTCAGTGCCATAGAGTCCAATTGCCAAAGCGGCCATTTTCTCCAGGGGAACTGATTTCCATCGGCTGGAGATCAGTTGTAATAGCAGGAGATCTCCAGCTAGTACCTGGAGGTTGGCAGCCCTAGCTTGGCAACCCTACTGTACACTAGTATGTAGATTTTGGCTTCATCATATAATACACAGTGAATTGTTACATTCACCCCCCCCCCCAGTTACAGTGTGTGCTTTGGCATTTTTTGTTTTGTTTTGTTTAGGCAGATGAACAAGCCTAATGTCAATGGAGGCCCTTTGTGGGATGCTGGGCTGTGTCCGTCGGTGCAGGCCTCTGCCGAGACACTGTCCCCGAAACAAAAGGGTCGATTTGGGACGCCTCGGCCCTTTGCCGCGCCAGTCCCAACCTGATCCTGTCTAATGCTGGACCGAGTTCCAAAGAACCTTTGAAGTGGGCTGAAAGTCGTTAGCTTTATTAATGGCAATCCCTTTGGTTGTCTTTCCTCCTGCTAGGCAAAGAACAGATTCTGCAGCAGAAGGATTACGAATCTGCTTCTCTGACAGAGATCCGGGCTTTGTTAAGGAAACATGAGGCTTTTGAGAGCGACTTGGCGGCTCACCAGGACAGAGTGGAACAGATCGCTGCCATTGCCCAGGAGCTGAAGTATGTTCCATTTAGAGGCACACAGCTGCTGACATTTACCCGATAAACTCTTTCCAATAAATCCGATAGTGTCATAGGTACAAAGTAGGAATTCCACGGATAGCTTGCAAGTGTTCTTATCTTGGCCTGCTCGTTGAAAACCTGACTTCTTTCCTCTTAGACTAAAAATAGAGGCACCTTAGCAGGGCAAAAGATTTGAAACCTAACTTAATAATAAACCTTTGCTTCGGTCCTTTTCCTCGTCAGTGGGGGTTACCGCATTATGTATTCCCAGCGATGTATTAAGAGATTGAAAATGTTATAAAAAAGACTGTACGCACTTTGTTTGGCCCCTTTAACTGTGAAGACGTCTTCCAACCATTTTTTAGCCGTGGCATCCAAAAACCCTTTTAAAGCAATGTTTTTTATAACATTTTCAAACTCTTAATGCATTGCTGGGAATACATAATGCGGTAACCCCCAAGTGATTCTGGCATTAGCTCTGACTTCACGGGCTTTGCTTGAGAGAAGCTAGAACGAAAGCTAACCTTGCTGGGGCGATTTGTTTCATTTATTTTCCTGTGTGTATCTCATGGTTCAAAGGAATGTTTCAAAAATAACTGGTTTGCAGAAACCATTTCATTTCAAAGATACTTTCACACACATACCCTACCAGTTTATTTACTCCTCCCCGATCCAGAAATACAGATACGGATCCTGAGGCACACAACAGAACATTTACTCAGCATTCCCATTGCATTTCACTTTTAACAACTCAGTTTGAAAAGCTGCTTGTGATTAAGCAAGGAGGGAGGTGAGCTATTTCTTGGCCAGGCTGCTTTCACACAGGAGCAGGAAATGCTGCCCCTGCTGTGAAAGAAGCAGCAACTGAGATTGTAATGTCCAGGGACAGAATTCATGCACCCCATCCCTGCTAGGGTTGCCAGGTTCCTGCTTTGGGTGGGAAATAGGGTTGCCAACCTCCAGGTGGTAACTGAAGATCTCCTTCTGTTACAGCTGATCTCCAGGCGACAGAGATCAGTTCCCCTGGAGAAAATGGCCGCTTCGGCAATTGGACTCGGTGGCATTGAAGCCGCTCCCTCTCCCCAAACCCTGCCCTCCTCAGTCTCCACCCCCAAAGTCTCCAGGTATTTCCCAACCTGGAGCTGGCAACCCTAGTGGGAAACCTCCTACCTTCTGCCATCCCATCTCACTGCCACTCACCTGGGCAGTGGGAGAAAAATGATGGGGAAATGGGGGTGGTGGTGATTGCTGGTGTCTTGACATGATAAGGTTACTTTTGGCACAACCAGAAGCGATGACATCATGTTGCCGATAGTGATCTAGCATTCAGTTCAAACTCTATTCCTCAACTATAGAGTTTTGGCCGAATGCTAGCATGATGCTGGCAACCTCATCATGTTGCCATTCAGGCCCTCCCCACAGGTCAGTTTCTTGCTAGTTGTCTGCCTCATGCTGGCAACCCTAGTCCCCAAACCACTTGCTGCTGTTCTTGCCCTTCCCTATGCCCTTCCTGCTTGTCAGGTTGGCACTTAATCTGGTGGGGGCAATATCAGGACTCCCTAAGGTTGCCAACCTCCAGGTAGTAGCTGGAGATCTCCTGCTATTACAACTGATCTCCAGCCGATAGAGATCAGTTCACCTGGAGAAAATGGCCGCTTTGGCAATCGGACTCTATGGCACTGAAGTCCTTCCCCTCCCCAAACCCCTCCCCAAAAGCTCCCACCGGTGGTACTTGGCAACCCTAGTACTCCCACAGCCTGGCAAACCCTTTACGCCCCAACATCTCAGCCAAGGGTCACAGCATGTTAAAATGGCTAGGGGCGGGGGGAATGAACACTGAAGCTGAGTATCACCATTTTGAAGCCGGTGCTAAGCTCCCCCTGCCCTCCAGATTGGCTGCAGGCAGAGTTTTGACGCAGAATATCTGCTCTGTTGTCCTATTTCCATTTTAAGTTGGAGCAAGGGAGGCATTTCTTTGCTCTGCGTTAAATGGGAAAGCCACACGAACCCTGCTTGGAAAAAGCACAACGTTGGGTCGAAACTCCTAAATAAAGCATAAAATTAACAATTGCCATTGTACTCTCGTGCAATAACGTTCTAATGATCTATTGCCACAATCCCCTAGTTCCTCTGAATACCCAGCTTTCATTTTTTTAAAGGTACTTGTCTAGCCTTTTTTTGGTGGCAGGCAATGAAAAGGCCAGAGACGGTACTGTTCAAAATGAAAACCGGGAAATCAGAGGCCACAGATCACTCTGATGTTATTGCGATAGTGCAATAGCAATTGCCAATTTTTAAAAAGCCCTCTGATGGCATGGAGGGAGTATGGTGACTGCCGGGGGCTGACAAAAGGAAAATAGCAACAATGTGATTGGGGCCTTCTAAAAGATACACCTCCCTGTCCAGATGGCTTGCTAATGCACTTGGACGGCATTCTTCCTTGAAAGATCGTATCAAACCAGGTTTGAGAAAGAATATACAGCGGACAGGGAAAGCTTTGAAAATGAAGAATCTGAGGAAGACATTGTATAAGTGCTCTAATACCCTATTCCCAGGTACAGTTTGTAAGCCAAGGCAGAAAAATAAAACCTCTGTGGGGATGTGGTCATTGAAATGAATGGGAATGAAAAGCACTTACCTTTGGCTGAGTTATACCATTCTTTCTGTAAGTCAATCATTCAGCCAGTCAGACCCACATAACTCTGTACACGATTGCACTGTAAATAAGTGACTACTTCTGAAACCCTTGAACTCGTAGATTGATCGGTACCAAATATAAAAGACTAGTCTGTCCTTAAAAAGGTAAAGGTAGCCCCCTGTGCAAGCACTGGGTCATTACTGACCCATGGGGTGACATCACATCCCAACGTTTCCCAGGCAGATTACGTTTACAGGGTGGTTTGCCATTGCCTTCCCCAGTCATCTTCCCTTTACCCCCAGCAAGCTGGGTACTCATTTTACCGACCTCGGAAGGATGAAAGGCTGAGTCAACCTTGAGCCGGCTACCTGAAACTGACTTCTGTTGGGATCGAACTCAGGTCGTAAGCAGAGCTTTTGACTGCAGTACTGCAGCTTACCACTCTGCGCCACGGGGCTCCTAAATCTGACCTTACCAACAAGAAAATAGTTTTACTGAGGCTAATGTTTATAATTTCCTGAAGTAGTTTTTGCAGAATAGGAAGGATTAGTAAAACCATTAGCCTTTCTCCCTGGAGATGATTCTTAAAGATGTGTGGACTGAGAAACATTGACGATACTCTTACAGGTTATTCACTCTGGCCTTCTGAGAGACGTTGTTCCCTTCTATGTTCTGGGCCAGCAGCGCTCCATATTTTCTGGTCCTCATCTCTTGGCAGTGGGAAGCTGTTATTTTTGGAGAACAATTGGTGTGTGACTTTGAGCCATGCTGGTTATAGTTCAGCATCAGCTCTTCCATTTTTTTTCTTACAGCAGCTGAGTCTGCTAAGAGCGTAAAGGTTAAAGTTGTTAAAGCCTTGTTGATCTATGGCATTTGGATAAAGGCTGTGTGTACGCATAATGAGAGTAAACCCACCCTAGTTCAGAAAACCACTGCTGTGTGCCAGATCATAGTTCTCAGAAATAGTAGCCGCGGAGTTATTATAGGTTTTGGATGCAAAGGGATTCAAAGAGCAGAAATTAAGGAGTGGGAGCTTGATTTATAACATAAAAAGTGACTGTGTTGAACTCCACAGCCCAGTAGACTCAGGGCCCTCCTAAATGCTGATTATTTATTCTGCTTAATTAGGGCAAAACTTTCTGCACATGCTTTCTTTATCATTTATTTTACACTAAATACTATGGCTCGGCTCCCTTTTTCAACTATGCAGAAGTAAAACGTCACTGGCCCAGTGTACATATGGACAGTAAGGACATTTTTGCATGGTAATTAGCAGCGCATTCCAGGCTGAATTGCCCCGCACATTTTTTTGAATTTTTCATGCTGAACCATCGTTCCGGAAGTGACTGCGAAGCCGGCGCATACCTGCTTCGCATTACAAAAGAGCCCATTTGACGCAATCTTTGGAGTTTGCCGCGAAGAATCCCCCTGAAGGAACCATGCAAAATAACAGTGGCGGGTTAGCTATGCACATGTTAATGGCAAACAGGAACAAAGGAGCAGGCAAGTGGGGGGATTTCTCCTTTTGCGTCGGGACCATGAATAGGCATTTTTAAAGTCGCATTTTTAAAAAGAGCTTTGAGCGAGCATCGAAATTGACCGTGCATAAATGGCCTAAGTGAAAAATAAAGCTGAGAGACACCCATGAAATTGTGCTTTCCCTCATTTACTGACTGATGGCCGTGGGTGCCAATGGACTCTGACCCCCAGAGCTCTCCATTTAAGCTGGCACCAAAAACAATAATAAAACAGCACATTTGTTCATGTAAATGCTCAAATACTGTTGACTTAAGACTCACTTTGATAAAGCTCGAGAATGACTCCTCCAAAGAAAGAAAATCTTCCCTGCTCACTCAAGGTTTGGATTTAACATGGTGTTCTCATGTTAAACTAACTCCCAGACTCAAATTGGCATGTACTCACATCATTACAATGTCTGTGATGAATATTGCCAACAAAGAGTCCCCTAGTAGCAGCCAAGAGCTAAATGTAGCAGATGACGAGATGCTTATAAAAGTGAACAGAGGTCTCACTGGAATCACCAACCCCGTCTGTCATCAAACTGGTCTGGACAAAATTTTGCCTTCAGTTTCAAAACTAAAAGCCAGGACTCAAATGTGGAGCTATTTCCTTGAGCCCAAAGGGCTTTGTACTTTTTCTTTTTGAACAACAAACTCCCACCCCATAATCACATGGCAAACTGAAGAGGATGCCAAAAGCAATTTCTGATATGGTAAGGGTATAAGCTGTAAAAAAAAAAGTAATAAATCTTCCTGACGTAGTTTAAGTCACTTGTGTGAGCCTAGGAGATATTTAGAATAGATTCCAGCCCATTTATGCATAGTAGAAATTATTGCAGTTCAGTATATAAACTTGGGTCTAGAGTAATGCTACTGCCTCCTACAGCAACCTGAAATGTCCCCCCACATCCTCTTCCTGGGGTTCATCTTGGGCAGCCATGAGAAGAGGAGGCAGAGGTCCCACAGGTAGAAGTCCTTGATCTCATGGAAATGTTAAACTGGATCCAACCCATAAAGATGGCGTAAATTATTAGGGGTAACTAGTATTATGATGTCTAGAGCTTCTTCCCAAGATTTTTTAACAGACAAAGGGTTGGATCCAGTTATGTGTGAGCAGAAAGGAAAATGTACTTAGTGCCGTTCTGCTTGTGTAAGCAATAACACAAGGGCTGCAGCAGCATGTTGCATTTCCATATAATTCTTTGATGGAATAACAATGCAATGTGTATGTGGAGCAATGGAATGTACAACAGACAGGTGACATGATTTTATTTAATTTGCTTTTGAAGTTGTACCAGAAGAAATACTTTGTGCTATGTCTTGTGCACACAAAAATGATAGTACAGGTACAATCACTTTCACTTAGCACAGGCAGACAGTGATGACTACTCTTAGTCCTTTTGCTTGCACAAGTACTGTTGCACATGTGGAAATCTTCTGTGGGATCTTGGAATCATAGAGCTGGAAGGGGCCACACAGGCCATCTAGTCCAACCCCTTCTTAATGCAGGATCAGCCTAGACTAGAGCATCCCTGACATTCTAGGCATCAAAATAAGGAGGCAGCGTAGTTTCAAATGCCCTGGCCTGGATAGCCCAGTTTAGCCTAATCTCGTCAGATCTCAGAAGCTAAGCAGGGTCCACCCTGGCAAGTATTTAGATGGGAGACCTCCAAAGAATACCAGGGTCGTGACTCAGGGGCAGGCAATGGCAAACCACCTCTGAACGTCTCTTGCCTTGAAAATTGCGCCATCAGTAAAAAAAAAAAAAGGTTTCAAACAGGAACACAGTTTAATAAGTATAGTTATTTCCCTGTCTGGAGCTACAGTGGGTACAACTTCCTCTCTCCTTGTTCCTGCCCTCACCAAGTCCTGGAATGGACTAGGGTAGTCTAAAACAAAGCTTCTTAAATTGTGGGTCACGACCCCATTTGGGGTCACGTAACTAAATGTGGGGGTAGCGATTTAATTAAAAAAAATTCTTTTATTATTTATCAGTAAATGTTTGATTTGTATACCTGTTTTATATACCTACACACCCTGGGTCATGTAAAAATTTCTCGGTTGAAAAATTTCTTGGGTAAAAATTTCTCGGGGTCATGAGTGGAAAAAGTTTAAGAAGCCCTAGTCTGAAGCACCCAGATTAAAGGAACAGAGTTGTCAAAACACCCACACAAGGATATGCCCTTCACACCTGTGTACTGTACTACATGAACATGGGGGTTGCCATAAGTCGGCTGCTACTTGACGGCACTTTACTACTTTGATAGCACTTTACACTACCACCACTTTCCCTCCAAATTCCACAAATACTTTCTCCAGACAGAACCTATTTATGTGCGGGATGTTAATTCTATTCCGCATCAGAAACTGCAAACAGGACAGTGAGTAGTTAGTTATTCTAGACAAATACCCCTAGGAAAAAATACTGAGAGCCAGCATGGTGTAGTGGTTAAGAGCGGTAGTTTGAAGCAGTGGACTCTAATCTGGAGAACCGGGTTTGATTCCCCACTCTTCCACATCAGCGGCGGATGCTAATCAGGAGAACCAGGTTGATTTCCCCACTCCTACACATGAAGCCAGCTGGGTGACCTTGGGCTAGTCACAGCTCTCTTCGAGTGCTCTCAGCCTCACCCACCTCACAGGGTGTTGGTTGTGGGAAGGGGAAGGGAAGGTGATTGTAAGCTGGTTTGATTCTTCTTTAAGAGGTAGAGAAAGTCGGCATATAAAAACCAACTCTTCTTCTTCTACCCTCTTGGTATGGACTCAGGTGTTTTGTGGTACTTGGCCATCTGTAATGTATTCCTTTCTCCTTTAGTGAACTGGACTACCATGACGCTGCAAGTGTCAATGATCGATGTCAGAAGATTTGTGATCAGTGGGACAGACTGGGAACACTCACTCAGAAAAGGAGAGAAGCACTGGAGGTGAGACCAATGAAAAAATTACCTGCTTTAAAAAAACATGACGTTATAGTGGAAGGTATACCATTTATTGAGAAATGATATCTAGATACCTAGAGCAATTCCTCCCTCCCAGTGAAGCTACTGGGGTAATCAGTAGTGCATCATGATTGTGATACTTACATAGGGAGGGGGGAAAAAAAGAAGAAACCAACCCTTTGGCTTCATTGTTCACATTGGTTGGTTCCGTTAAACTTAGTGGTCCACCCTAAAAAACCTAAGTCAAAGTGAGTGTATGTTTGTAAAAAAGAAACAACCACATTCATTTATTCAATTTCTGCGCTTCTACTTTACAGAGAACAGAGAAGTTGTTGGAAACTATTGATCAGCTGCACCTGGAGTTTAGCAAGAGGGCTGCTCCATTCAACAACTGGATGGAAGGTGCCATGGAAGACTTACAAGACATGTTTATTGTTCATAGTGTAGAAGAGATCCAAGTAAGACCAGCCTATGGTTTTTATTTTGTGAACCTAAGTTAGGGCAGATGTTTCCTTTTGGCCCTATTAGAGATCTGTAGAGGACCGGGTCACTTTGACCTTTTGAGGCTCCTAGCCATAATAAATCTTTTAAAAAATGACAATACACAATGCATATAAAAACAAGTTGCAAAACTTACTAAATGCTAAAAAAATTAACAAATGTCTAAATCTGAAGCCTCTTTGGCTCTCCTTCCCCTACAATTGACCCTGATTGTAAAGAGAAAGTCCCACACCGCTAAAGTAGTGCTATAAAGGATTGTTTCCTTTTCCTTTCCTTTATCCCTTAGAAGTTCCTTGATCTATTGATCTTGAGCAGCATATATCTAATGTTTGAGGGATATAAGGACCGAAACAAATCTTGCCACTGACAATGTAGCCTTGGGATCCCTGTCACTTAGTAAAAAAGGCGTTATGTCAGACTCAGAGGCATTAGATTTATATGTTAAAAGGGGAGAGATATAATGTGATCGAAGTTCCTTGTAAAAGCGACATTCCAAGAGGGCATGAGCTA
This sequence comes from Euleptes europaea, assembly GCF_029931775.1. NCBI lineage: Eukaryota > Metazoa > Chordata > Lepidosauria > Squamata > Sphaerodactylidae > Euleptes > Euleptes europaea. The sequence continues at coordinate 26,967,069 of NC_079318.1, forward strand.
ATGAAGCAATAGAGCAAGAAGAGCAAGGACAGGTCCTGTCTGGATATGGTATATTCAAAATTCTGCCCTGCATAACCATAGAGGGGTTAGCATTCAGTCTAGCTAAACAGAAGGCTCTAGAAAGACGAGGATTGTCAAATAATAAGTATAAGCAGGCAAACTACATGGTGGTGGTATTCCAAAGAACTGGGATGAATAAACGCGGCGAGCACGAAAAGTAGTGCTGTTATAATCAAGCTCTTTAATGCGCTTTTTAATTTTGGTGAAAGGAAGGACTGTTTCAAGTGTCGCTTGTTCTTATTCTTGTTCTTGCTTGTTTTTCCCTGATTTCACTTTCACACATGCTGAATTATGCCCTTTCAATCCACTTTTAATGCACCTTAGCGATCATTTGCAAGTGGATCTTGCCATTTCACAAAGTAAAATCCAGCTGCAAAGTGCATTGAAAGTGGATTGAAAGGGCATTATTCAGCATTAAATCTTCAGAACTTTACAGAGGAGGGCCTGGTAGGGTTGCAAACCTCTAGGAGGGGCCTGGCAATCTCCCGGAATTACAAATGATTTCCATTTTACAGAGATCAGTTCCCTGCTCAGTGGCTTCACATCTATGCTGAGTTCCCTCCCCTCTGATTTCAGAGTCTGATCACTGCTCATGAACAATTTAAAGCCACTTTACCTGAGGCAGACGGTGAAAGGCAAGCTATACTATCAATCCATAATGAAGTGGAGAAAGTGATCCAGAGCTACAGCCTCCGAATAAGTGCCAACAATCCTTACAGCACAATCACGCTGGATGAGATACGTACCAAATGGGAGAAGGTACTGTAAGCAAAAGCAGCAGAAATGTTTATTGGTTTATGGTAATGCGTGGGTGGAAAATACCAGGGCATTCCCCAGATATGGAACAATGGATTTTTATCCTTGGCTCTATATTTTGACGATTCCAATCCAGCACTAGTAGCATGAAATCTTGTCTTGAATATGAGACATTGTGCCACTGGTGTTATACTGAAGTTAGTAAAATGCATGAGAGTGGAAAGAATAGCCATGCTACTTTTTACAAAACAGGACTGAATTAATGTTCCAGTGCTGACTTTGCACAATGGGGGGTAGTGGTGAAGATGGCTAGTTGGCTTCTTCTTCTTCTTGCTGTCAAGTCACATTTGACATGGTGACCCCTGGTGGGGTTTTCAAGGCAAGAGACGTTGGGAGGTGGTTGGCCATTGCCTGCCTCCACGTCATGACCTTGGAGGTCTACCATCCAAAGACTTGCCAGGGTCCGCCCTGCTTAGCTTCTGAGATCTGATGAGATCAGGCTAGCCTGGGGCTATCCAGGTCAGGGCACTAGCCAGCTAACAGTATGTATTTTATACATTTCAAGTGAAGGTTCCTGGAACAGCAGGTAATGTACCGGTAGCAGTAGTTTAGTTTCCAGCCTGTTCTCAAGCTAGCCCCATAACCGGTTTGAGTGCCTGGTAGTCTGGGGAGGGAATATGGAGCCCTTATTTGCTGGAGAGGCCCATGGAGGTGGGGAGATGAGGTTTGACACCTCTTGGCACTGTTATATGTGCAGATGAATATAAATGAAGCCAGGGTGGGTTTGCCCAAAACGCTGGTAGCGATGATAGGCTGCTTGTTAGCAGCGACGCACACTAATTCAGGGGTGTTAAATGATATCAGCCAGTAAATAAAGTAGTTAATCCACATACTGGTGTCTCATGTCGATATACCATTATATTGATATATCCTTTCCCTAGATTCAACAGCCACTGGCTATCCATCAACCACTTCACACTTTAAAAGGGGAAATGAAATTTAGTTTTTCCTTGTCACTATAAAGAGAAAAGTTGCCACGTCCCTCATGCAATTGTCCGATCTATTTGACGGCAGATAATGCAGTATCCGCTACTCAGAAAGTGTCTTTAAATGTTTTATCCAGGGAGTGATATATTTGTTTCGTGCAATATTATTTTGTGGACATGCTAAAACAATGTGGGCTGGGAGTCTGTTTGAGCTGGACAAAACGGGCATTTTCGTTCTTCTGCAGTAATTTTATTGTATCGCCCTTGATACAATAAAATATATTGATATATCAATTACTGATAAAAAAAACTCCAAAAAGCCCACCAGTGGCGTGGGGGAGGGGGCAGCTGCAGTGGGGGCTGGGGAAGGGAAAAGGTAGGGAAGCCCACCATCTGGAAACCCGCCCACTTGGCATTTCCCCTTCCACAGTCCCCTTCCCTTATGACTGCTTTCCCTCCTCCCCTACTAGCCAAGGTAGCTACTTGCAATTTCTGCTCGCTTTGCAGGTAAAACAACTTGTGCCCATAAGGGATCAATCGCTGCAAGAGGAACTGGCTCGCCAGCATACCAATGAACGCCTACGCCGGCAGTTTGCTGCTCAGGCCAATGTCATTGGGCCCTGGATCCAAACCAAGATGGAGGTAAACATTTACAGTTTTCTGGCAGGGTATAGAAAATGTCAAAGGCCTCCGTCATTGTACAACTGTTTTCCCGCAGCTAACACTTTGATTTTATACCACCATTAGTTTCCTTTCTTTGCGGTAGCGGAGTATGGCAGAGAACAGAACAGTGACACAGTGCCTGGCGGGAGTTGCAATTTAAGTGAAGACGGGGATGTGGGGAAAATTGATATGAATAAACAGTGCTAAACAGAGGCTATGGGACACTGCCCTTCAAGCTGACAGATCAAGGGCTCACTCAGTTCCAGTAGTGGAGAACCGTATTAATTTTTTGGCTCCCTCAAATTATCTTTATGCCTTAGATTATCCCAAATATCGGAGAGCCTTTACTTTGGCCCTCTTCAATGCCCTCCCATCTGTTCTTCTTGAAGGGAGACATTCCCGTCTCCCTTATGAACTCCGCCTCTGTCCTTGTCAATCTGGAATGGTGGAAACAGTTGAACATGTTCTTTTACAGTGCCCATTTTATCAAGACATTCGTCCAATCCAATTGTGTCTAGCTTACCAGATAGAGATAGCCACACTATTTTGTTATTAGATGATCGTGTCAAAGATATTACCTATCAGGTTGCGAGATTCTGTGCCAGGGCTTGTGTAATAAGGCAGAAGAAGCTGTCATAATGTCTTTCATGTTAAACAGATCATTTTATCAAGTGTTGTCGTAACTAAGTTTTCGATTTACTTGATCAAATATTAGACATTTTAAAATTATTTATGATATTTCTTTTTGTGCAAGCTGGTCATTGACCATAATAGATAAATGATGATGATGATGATATAAATGTCAAGCACTGGTGACGGAATATTGGGGATAGAGTGGGGCAGAGTCTTTTGGCGGTACTGGCTAGAGTGGTTTTGCCAGGGGACTTAGGGAGAGAGGAAAGAGAAAGGGCTTGGCAGATAGTCTGGGGAGGTTGTTTCAAGCAAAGGAAGCAGCATGATTGAAGGCCCAGAGACAGGAGAGGAAAATGGACCAACAATAGATGAGCTTGTGCAGATGGAGAGAATGGTAATGCAGTATTTACTCTAGTGCAAGGCTAGTTTTTCCCCCAGGTATGCCATAAACAAGACGGGGGACATCTTACCTGTGCATATAAATTACAGTTATGCCCTAGGAGTGTGCGGCTGTCCTCGACTAGAGCCAGGGCTTTTTCTGTCCTGGCCCCGGCCTGGTGAAATGCTCTGCCTAGTAACATCAGGGCCCTGCAGGACGTGAAAGAGTTCCGCAGGGCCTGTAAGACAGAGCTATTCTACCATGCCTACAATTAAGGACAGCCACAGATGATATCAGTGCTGGCCTCCCTACTCCCCCACCCTTATGTCCTTACAACTGAAGTTATAGAGGGGTGGATAGCCGACCTGGTTTGCCTTGGTTTCAGCATCTCTTGCTACAGCGGGCAGTATATTGCATGGTGACCATTTGTTTTTAAAATGTTTTAAATTTTTTCAGGAATGGTATTTACGGTTTTAAATGCTTTATTTTTATATTTGTGGTTTTAATGTTGTTAACCTGCCCTGAGCCCAGCCTCAGCCAGGGACTGCGGGTTATAAATTTGAAAAATAAATAAATAAAATTTGGGGGGGGATAACTTTGTAAGACAACCCACCACTCAGAATTCAGGGTTGCCTTCCTTTTGGATATTTACACTAAACATTACAAGACAATGGGAGAAAAAAAGAGAAATGGAGATGCTGATATTTATTCTCCATGGAGAGTTCCACCTGCTATATAGAGCTGCCATATATTTGGTTGCTTTTGGGAAGAACCTGCTGCTAATGCACCTGTAGAGGGCAAGGGTATCACGCTCCCTGATTCCCTTCGCTTGCACACTGAGAGAAACAGCAAGGCAAGGTCTCTGAACAGTAGAGAGGATCGCCTTTTAGCCTAGGCAAGTTCACATACCCTGGCTCCCCCGCTTCCTGTCATGTGACTCTGGTATCCCCTGTGATGCCACATGCCTACATCTCAGTTGGCTGCTGCTGGGTTCCAAGTCTGGAACCTTTGAAGACCATTGTGTTAGAGGCATTCAGGCAGGTTGTTTTCTGCAATTATTATTATTGCTGTAACCCTTATTTTATACACCGACATGTGAGGGGAAATTTATTTTGGATTCTTTCACTATAAGCTTTTGTAAGGTCATTAATTTCTCCCTCCTCCCCACCTTGCGGCAGGAAATTTCCCGAAGCTCTGTTGATATTGGAGGGCCCTTAGAGGACCAGATGAACCAACTGAAGCAATGCGAGCAAAATTTCATCAACTACAAACACAACATTGACAAACTGGAAGGAGATCATCAACTGATACAAGAGGCCTTGGTGTTTGATAATAAGCATACTAATTATACAATGGAGGTAGGTGTGGAGTCCTTTCTGTGCCCTTTGAGTATAAAATGTTCCATTTCAGATAAGCAGTCTTCATATTCCATTATTTTCAAGGTGGTGGTAGCAACTATTCTCAGCTCATAGGGCTTTCGTGTTGTCTGGACGTTTTTAAAAACCAAGGTTACTTTCATACAGTCCTAAAACGGCTGTACATAGACTGGATGACGACGACAACGATAATAAATAATCATTTTATGGGTTTTTAAAGGAAGCATTTCTCACTCAATAATCCCGACAACAGTCCTTCAAATATGCTAGAATTATCTCTGTCTTATAGACATGTAAAATTAGACATGGCAGAAGCATATCCATATGTTTTAAGACAGATATGCTCCAGTTATGTAGAAAGTGGGGGATAGGCCCCAATTTTAACAGGAAAGATGGAATGCAGGTGGTGAGTATAAAACCCTTCTTCTCCTGAGGCTTGCCTTTTTGTAGCCCCCTTTCCAAAACATTTTTCTCCCTACTGAGTATATCTCAGGTATCAACTTGGTGGAGGGAAGATCTGTCAGATCTCGGAAGCTAAGCAGGGTTGGTACCTCGAAGGGGGACCACCAAGGAAGAGTCTGCAGAGGAAGACAACGGCAAACCACCTCTGCTTCTCACTTGCCTTGAAAGCCCTTGTAGGGATCACCATAAATCAGCATGATGTAGTGGTTAAGCGTGGTGGTTAGGAGTGGTGGACTAATCTGGAGAACCGGGTTTGATTCCCCACTCCTCCACATGAGCGGGGGACTCTAATCCAGTGAACCGGGTTGGTTTCCCCACTCCTCCACTTGAAGCCAGATGGGTGACCTTTCTGTATCCCCTAAAATGAATTTTAAAAAGGAAGCTTAATCCGTTTTTTTGATTAGGAATTGACATGTCATTATAGAATTATCACAACCTGTCTATCAGATTTTCTAAATTCCCAGGTTTCATTTTAAAGAAGAATACAAGTTGTTTTTTATATGTCAACTTTCTCTACCACTTAAGGATGAATCAAACCAGCTTACAATCACCTTCCCTTCCCCTCCCCACAACAAACACCCTGTGAGGTAGGTGGCGCTGAGAGAGCTCAAAGAGAGCTGTGAATAGCCCAAGGTCACTCAGCTGGCTTCATGTGTAGGAGTGGGGAAACAAATCCAGTTCACCAGATTAGCCTCCGTCGCTCATGTGGAGGAGCCTGGAATCAAACCTGGTTCTCCGGATCAGTGTCCACCACTCCAAACGACTGCTCATAACCACTACACCACACTGAATTAAGTTTCTAGCTCATTTTACTGCATAGATATTCCCCGTATTTCTCCACAACAAGTGCTACAGCTTTACTTTTTTAAAAAGTCAAAGGTGGGGAATTCAGAGTACCAGACAGATTGTTATAATGTTAGAGAACCAGTGTGGTGTCGTGGTTAGAGCATCAGACTAGGTTCTGGGAGATCCAGGTTCTAATCCCCACTTGGTCCATGGAAGCTTGCTGGGTGACTTTGGGCCAGTCATCCACTCTCAGCCTAACCTACCTTATAGGGTTGTTATGAGGATAAAATGGAGGAGGGGTGAACAATGTAAGCTGCTTTGGGTCTCCACTGGGGAAAAAGGCAGGATAGAAATGAAGTAAATAAAAATAATGCTATAGTGATGGGTGGGGCTAGAGATGGTACCTTTTGCAGGACACAGCTTAGCATAAGGCTAAGGTAGATACTGAGGAGTTTTAAAACTGTAATTGATATGTTTTAAATTGTTGAAATCTGCTGTAAGTCACCCTGAGCCTGACTTGGTCAGGAAAGGGCGGGATAGAAATCGAACAAGCAAACAAACAAACTACCATTATATATAAAAAGATCTCTCTGGTGGCAGGAGAAAGGATACTGATGTGGGTGGAACCTGGAAGATCTGGATTTCCCCATCCACATGGGTGCCATCCCAGCTTTGCTGCAGTCTTTCCCAAAGCGTCACAGAAAAGCAGGGCTGGGAAAGATCACAGGAAAGATGGGGAAAACAACCAGTGTGTAAATGGCTTCTGGTAGATTTTTTTACGGTAATATCCTTTTGGAAATTACGGCTTCTGATGGTTTTTTACGGTAATTATTTTCCATGTAACATTCACACAGCAGTTTTCGCTGCGTTTTCCTTGCTTCAGCACCCCCCCCCCCATGCCACCAGAGGGCTTTTTGGAACCTTTAAAAATATTGTCAGTTGCTAGATCACTTTAGTGCAATACAGTTATAATAATCTATTGCCATGATCTAGTAACTCTTCTGAGGTTTCATTTGAAAAAGAGTTAGTCTTTAGCCCTATTTTTTCCAGCTTCTGTAAATCTTTCAGTTCAGTTTCTCCTGGGCTATCCTTAAAACACATCTTCCCCCCCACTTCTCCTACAGCATATACGTGTTGGATGGGAGCTGTTACTGACCACCATTGCACGGACCATCAATGAAGTTGGGAATCAAATCCTCACAAGGGATGCCAAAGGCATCACACAGCAGCAAATGAATGAATTCCGAGCATCATTTAATCACTTTGACAGGGTACCGTAATCTGTTTTCTTCTTCTTTTAACCTGAAGGCAGCGTTCCAGAAAACATCTCTGTGTTTATCTGCTACTGTGTTTTTTTAAAAAAGGACACGCTTTTAAACAGATACAAAGATTGGAAATATGTAATAATAACTCCTCAGCAACCAGGTATAACAGAGATCTATAGATCTCCAAGACTATCTCACATTCAGACACCTTTTCCCTAGCCTAGGAATGCCCCAGAACAACTTCAGATGTCTTATTTCCCATATGTTGTCACTTCTATACCAATATGAGAGCTAAATATTTCATACTTTTAGAAGTACCTAATAATATCTTTGATATTGTTCCTGTCCCCTGCGCTTTCACCACTTTTTTGCTCCTCTCCATTATCCTCATTTCTGTGGTGAATAGTTTTATGCTGATCGGCTGACACTATTTGATATGGAGCGCTGGGGCTGTAATAAGCCTTATCAGGTGGCTCCTCACCCATAATTGTTAAATGGTGTTTTAAAATCAAAAAAATTATTACGCGGATGGATTAAGTACCCACTTCTAGGCTAGAATTGTGCCGTATTGTTAAAATCTACATAAATTATATGTTATAAGCTATTAAGGTGACTGAAATAACTGTGTATTTTTATATGGACTATAAAGTGAGATTTTAATTTTAAAACAATGACCATCCTTAAAATCTTCCTTGTAAGGCTGTCACATATTAAAATTGTTTATAGAAGGAAATAGAATAGCTTTCCACTAAACTATTGGAATAGGATTTAATGAAAGGGCATTCATATATCTAAAGCTTTTCTCCCTCTCTCATAATACCAGAACGCGGGGTCACCTGCTGAAGCTGGAGGGTGAGAGATTCAAAACAGATAAAAGGAAGTATTTCTTCACACAACACATAGTTACATTGTGGAACTGGATGTGGCGATGGCTGCCAACTTGGAAGGCTTTAAGAGGGAAGTGGACATGTTCATGGAGGATAGGGCTATCCATGGCTACTAGTCAAAATGAATACTAGCTATGATGCATAACTATTCTCTCCAGGATCAGAGGAGCATGCCTGTGATATTAGGTGCTGTGGAACACAGGCAGGATGCTGCTGTAGTTGTCTTGTTTGTGGGCTTCTGGGAGGCACCTGGTTGGCCACTGTGTGAACATAGTGCTCTACTTGATGGGCCTTGGTCTGATTCAGCATGGCTTTTCTTATGTTCTTATGGGTGATCTAGAGGAATCGTGTGGGGGGTGTGTGTCAATTGGGAACCTCCCCCAAATCTCCCCCTCCGGGATTCTCTGAGTTCAGGAGTCTTAGCAAGCTGATTCCTCAGACCTTCTTTTCCTCTTTAACTAAGGTGGTCCTCAAGAATGCAGCCCCCCATTGTCCCTGCCCCCTTTTGCAGGGCATTACAAGGTGGAGCCTGGGGCAGACCCACCCCTAGGTGCACCTTTAAAAGGTAGGGCCCCAGGCTGTCCAGAAGGACAGGACAGGCCTCTCCCAAACGGTAGAGGAGGGGGCTTGTGGTGAGGGAGAGAGGGGCATAGGTGAGCAACCTCCACCCGCCTTCCTTCCTCGACAACTGACCTGCTACAAGGGCATTGGGGGTATGGCAGCCCCAGACTGATCCTCAGAACATGACAGACTGAAAACACCTTTACTGACTTGTGAGTGTAAACCTCTGCTAAGTATAATGCTGAGGTCATGTTCTGTTAGTCGATATATCAACACCGTGGCAGTTAATGTTAGTTCTAGCTTCAAAAAGTCCTCTATATTAACTGTTAACTTTCCAAATTCTATCCCATCTGTGCATGACATCCCTAACGTTCACCTACATTCCATACCAGCTTCATGAACTGCTAAAGATCTTCTGTCATGTTCTCACAACCATCCCTCAGCTCCTAGACATAATCTTACACAACTCTCGCTGCTTTTTGTAGCAGTAATATGTTAGGTGTTAGAGTAATTGCTAAAAGGAATGACAGAGAACGACTACTGGAGCTTGCTTGTAAGTAGCAAATCCCCTTTATTTGAATGTTTTGCAAGGGTCTTTTAGAAAATCTGGGCATTCCGATCGTTCTTTGGAGGGGAACCATGGCATCCCAGTAGTCAATCCCTGTCATTCTTTTTAGCATCGCCCTGTACAAAGCACAAAATGGAAGAACCGACCCTATGGCTTGATGCCTGTTCCTCAGGCTGAGCAAGCATGAATTAATGGGTAAGGTTAAACAACTGTCTCTGGCTGCCTGGCCAATTCACATCTCTGCAAGGGTCTTCTGTTGCTCTGTAAAGTAAGGAAATCTTGCCTGGGGAAATGCCCATATTATTTAGAAAGAGCTACAAAACCCAATTGATTCAATCTAATTAAGTCTATTGCTTCTATGAGTGCTAGATGAGGTACTTATGCAGAAAAAATAAAAGGCATTCCTGAGTTTAATTAGTGAAGGATAAACAGTAAAGAGCCATAAAATTAAGATTTTGCCAGTAAAATTGGCTTTAAATACTTATGCACAGCAGAGCCAATTATTATCTTTGATCTGGTTTCCCTGACTCTGGGCCGCCTAAATTAGATTGTAATACCGAGGAAGTGTGTGTATGCATGTGTGTATGAGAGAGGACCTTTCATGCAGCTGTTTACTCACACAATAAAACGAGAATTTGTTAGTCATTTTTTAACATGGCTACCAGTCTGGAATTAGTCATCTGTTGTTCATGATCTAGATGTCTTCTTTCATGGTAATGTTTTTTTTTTTTTAAATGTAGGAGTACTGAATTTTCTGATAATTCAAATTACAAGATTTTGTATTTGGAAAAATTCAGTTCCAGTAATTGTTACCATTGCCATATGAAACATGCAAGTGACATGAGTTCCTGTCAAATATAGTACCATATATCCAAGTGCCCCTTCCTCATATGCCATTTGTGAGGGTTCTTTCTCATTTTAATTAATTTCTGTTATGCTTTAGAAGAACAGTAGTCAAGTGGTAGCCAGAGGGATCCATCCTTCCTTCCCAGGGGAACAGTACAGGTTTTCCATCTGCCTCTTAACATAGCTGTACATTAGGAATGCCATATGCTGGCTGGAGAAAATAAATACAAAACAAAACGCTGTCAGCTGCAGAACATTTCTATGTGGTGAAACATTCGTTTTTGGTAATTCCTAGAGAGGACTGATGTCACGCTTGGGTTTTACTGGAAGTGATGTCACACCTTCATCAATGCCCCCTATGTCCCTTTCCCCCCTGCACCTGGCAACCTCACTGTACAGCTGGGTGCCCTAGAGGAATCGTGGTGGGGACAGGCAGAGCCTGGGGTATACATAGCTGAATCCAGGTGGCCCATGGATGGTAGTAGGAATGATCATCTTTGAACTCTGTTTAACCCCACGGCTCCAGCAAATGCAGCCCTATACCTAGAGTTGCCAATCTCCAGGTGGTGGCTGGAGATCTCCCGCTGTTACAACTGATCTCCAGGCGACGGAGATCAGTTCATTTGGAGAAAATGGCCTCTTTGGAGGGTGGATTCTATGGCATTATACCCCATTGAAGTCCCCCCCTCCCCAGTCCCAGCCCCTTTCAGGCTCCACCCCCAAAATCTCCAGGTATTTTCCAATCCGGATCTGGAAACCCTACCTATACCCCTTGTGACACACCAGGCAGAACACAGCCCGTCACCATATATGATCACCCATGGGGAGGTGGGAGAGGCTCAATAAATGTCCTGCTTGTCTTCCTACCTGGGACTACAGAAGTAGGGGAATTTGTCAAGCCAATTGGCAGGCCGCAATGCATGGGTGGTAGATTGTCTATGGCTTGGTGGATTTCAGACTGTAAAGGCCTGGACTAGGGTGATAAACCGATGCTGGGCCATAGAAATAGAAGCCAACAGCCTAAAAAACCAGGCATGCTACACCAATAATAATAATAGCAGTTATTGTCCCAATGCCACTTCTCCATTTTGGAATTTCATCGGTACATTCAGAATCCATTTCAAATTTTCTTTCTTAACTTTCAGTCACGTCTCTCACCGACTGCTCCTTATTTTTAATTTCCTTTTCAACTCTATGTTCCCTCCTCTCCATTCTTCCGATTTGTGTTTCCTCAGTAAACCTTGCCCTTTTACCTACCCAACCCTTCTGTTATCTTTTTGGAATTCTCTCCTGGTTGATATTATCCCTGGTTTTTGGTCTATATTCAAAACAACTTCTGACTAGTTGGTAGGGTTGCCAACCTCCAGGTACTAGCTGGAGGTCTCCGGCTATTACAACTGATCTCCAGACAATAGAGATCAGTTCACCTGGAGAAAATGGCCACTTTGGCAATTGGGCACTATGGCATTGAAGTTCCTCCCCTCCCCAAACCCTGCCCTCCTCAGGCTGTGCTCCAGAAATCTCCAGGTATTTCCCAACCCGGAGCTGGCAACCTTACTAGTTGGGTATTTTCTCAAGGTTTCCCAGATAACTTGTTTTTTACTGTTGATTTCTCTCTTTTTTTTGTTAGCCCCACATGTGCCAGTGTTGTAATAAGTCATCCCTATGTAATGAATGGTTTGATAGCTTTTCTTCCTTCTTTCTGAAATAAAAGCCTGGTATAATAGTTTTTCATTTAAAAATACCAGAGTATAGAAAGGAACACACTTCCACTGAGTACTAGGGTTGCCAGGTCCCTCTTTGCAACCGGCGGGAGGTTTTTCGGGCGGAACCTGGGGTGGGCAGGGTTTGGGGAGGGACTTCGATGCCATAGAGTCCAAAACCGGCCATTTTCTCCAGGTGAACTAATCTCTATCGGCTGGAGATCAGTTGTAATAGCAGGAGATCTCCAGCTAGTACCTGGAGGTTGGCAACCCTACTGAGTACGTATTTGACTATGTTGAATCCATATTATTTTGAAATATTGCTTTAATTTGGAGCATATTCTTCATCAGTAGTGTAATAGGCATTGTCTAGTAGGTGTAATTTTTCCATTAACGTTCCATACCCCACTATCTGAGAAAGGAATCGCGTCTTCACAACACAAGGAGCTTGAGATAAGTGACACTGGCTAATTAAGGACATTAATCTTTTTCTTTCCTTTTTCTTGTCTCTGGGTCTGTTCTTTCCCTGTGTGCAATTGTTTCTATTCTCCCATTATTTCTGGTGATATGTTTGTTTGTGTCTGTTCTTTGTCCTATAAAACTGACATATCTCCTTGGACCTCGTGCTTGAATGAAAATCCTAACTGCCTGATGATGGGTTTCTTAACGGAAACGGTGATGGCCTCCTGCTTGCTTCTGGTACCTCAAATCTTGCTATTGTGTTCCACATACTCCTTCCCACCAACAGAAGAAGAACGGGCTTATGGACCACGATGATTTCAGAGCGTGCTTAATTTCTATGGGTTATGATTTGGTATGAAATTTAGCTTACAATGATGTAGTTTTGACATGTTACCAAGGCAGTATGTTGTATTATAGGTGCCCTAACAGCATCTCCAGTATTCCCTTTACACTGCAGAGGCTATAGTAGAATGGATATAGTATATATAGTATATGGATTCAAACTCCCATTACCCCAAATTCTAGATTATCAAATACAATTATTTGTTGCTGTAACAGTAATTTATCCAAATATATTACAAAGTATTTTATATGATGACAAGGGCATACAAATATACGATATTGCACAATATTTTAATTTGGGTCAACTTCTCTATATTTTAAAAACAATTAAACGCAGGCAAGCTCTTTATCAAAGAAGGATAATGATTTATTGCATTTAGCTATGGTTTCTATGCCACAATTCAGGCCTACAGTGCAACACAGTGCTTGATTTCAGTGGATTTAGGCATTGTTATTTAGCTATTTACTGGATTGTGGTCCATAGCTATGAAATATTTTCTTCATATTTAAATGTACACAAAAAGTAATGAGACATTTGGCACTCAGTTAATCTTGTATTTTTAAAAATAAAAAGTTAGTATGCATACTAACTTAATTTGCTAACTTGTCTTATACCATTACTTTCATAACTGATTCTGAATTGTATCTAAGGGTGAAGCAGAGTTTGCCCGAACCATGGCCCTGGTTGATCCTAATGGTCAAGGAACCATCTCCTTCCAGTCTTTTATTGACTTCATGACCAGAGAGACTGCAGACACTGATACTGCTGAACAAGTGATTGCTTCTTTCAGAATCCTCGCTACAGATAAGGTTGGTGTCTTTGATCTTTGTGTCTAAGTGAATTTCTCAAAAAAATCAATGGAGTTTTTTAGTGATAGAATAATAAACCAATGGGTTGAAGAACTGACTTTAATATTGACTTTAGAATATGCTCTAATACCCATTTCTTATGGCCTCAAAATGTCCCTGTAATTGGTCAAATTTCAAAATTTTCTTGGGGGCTTGTAGCGCTTGAACCCCCAGAACCCCTTCACTGAGCTTGCCAGAATCTATTCATAGCCTACATTTTGGCAGCTGGATCCTCAGATCCTTTGTTGGTGCTTGGCTTAATAGTTCTATAGCTCAGCCCTTAGGCTAGAGCCAATCAGAACAATAAAAAGACATCTGAATTCTTAATTCAGGCTGCACTCATCTCGCTTGTACATTTTAACACCAAAAATCAGATTTTCAACTCTTTATCCTAACAATACCCCTCTGATGACCTTCTACTTCCCTATTATTATTATTTATTTGTTAAATTTATGGCCCGCCCTCGTTCCCAGTCAAAGCCGGGCTCAGGGCAGGTTTCATTATCCTAGGCCTCAAGTGCAGCCTACAGGCCCTAGGTAAAGGTAAAGGTCCCCTGTGCAAGCACCAGGTCATTCCTGACCCATGGGGTGATGTCACATCCCGACGTTTACTAGGCAGACTTTGTTTACGGGGTGGTTTGCCAGTGCCTTCCCCAGTCATCTTCCCTTTATCCCCAGCAAGCTGGGTACTCATTTTACCCACCTCGGAAGGATGGAAGGCTGAGTCAACCTTCAGCCGGCTACCTGAAACCGACTTCCATTGGGATCGAACTCAGGTCGTGAGCAGAGCTTGGACTGCAGTACTGCAGCTTACCACTCTGCGCCACAGGGCTCCTAATACAGGACCTAAAAAAGGTAAAGGTCCCCTGTGCAAGCACCGGGTCATTCTTGACCCATGGGGTGATGTCACATCCCGGCATTTTCTAGGCAGACTTTGCTTACGGGGTGGTTTGCCAGTGCCTTTCCCAATCATCTTCCCTTTACCCCCAGCAAGCTGGGTACTCATTTTACCGACCTCGGAAGGATGGAAGGATGGGTCAACCTTGAGCCAGCTACCTGAAACCAACTTCCGTTGGGATCGAACTCAGGTCGTGAGCAAAGCTTTGGACTGCAATACTGCAGCTTAACACTCTGTGCCACGGGGCTCCTAATACAGGACCTAGGGAGGCTTATATTAAAGTAGTTACCAGGCCTACATCTTCCAGGTATAGGGTTGCCAGGTTCCTCTTCGCCACCAGTGGGAGATTTTTGGGGCGGAGCTTGAGGATGCTCTGGGCCCCCCTGAGTTAGGCCCACACCAGAGTGGTGGCAGCTACTGAAGATCCCATTCCTCTCCCTTACCTGACAGTAGGTAACAACAATCATAATAAAATCATATATATCTACAATTCATAAGTAATTAATAAAATTAATAAAACCATTCAATACAATTAATACAGTTAACAAGATGGTACTCATATAATTACAGGGCCATTGGAGGCCTGGCCAAGCAGCCAAATCCTTATATCAGAAGTCCTGAGGGGTAGGGAGGCCAGTAATGATGACAACCTGTGGTCACCCTCCATTGTAGGCCTTGTGGAATAGCTCTGTTTTACAGGCCCTGTGAAACTGGGCCCTGATGTCACTTAGAAGAGCATTCCATCAGACTGGGGCCAAGGCCGAAAGAGCACTGGCCCTTGTTGGGGACAACCACACACTTTTAGAGAAAACCAATACTTTCCTCCACACATTGATATTGGTTGGTGTGACTTTCATTCCTCCCAATTTTCTTTTTCTTCATTTTTGGTAAGTTTTTTATTATCTTTGCTAGTGTTTAATGTTAAAGATGTATAGATCAAGGTATGCTTATAAGCTTGGTCCATAGGTAGCATGGATGATATTTTTATGTGTCTATTTCTACTGGGTTCGTTAACCAGCAACTAGTGCTTCAGTTCCCATATTTACCGAGATATTTCTATTTTCTAGCATAATTTTTAAAAAATATTTTGCTTATTCCGCTGATTTTTTTGGAAGTGGCAGACCTGGCTTATTTCTCATTTACTGAATTTTTAGTGGTAAAATTCTTTGTAGACAGTTCAACATAAGTATTCATGTGGGTCTTGTCAAGGGTAATGCCTTTACAATGGTTGACCCAAGTCTTTCTTCCTCGTGGCATCTTCAGTCCTCCCCAATGCTATCTATTGAGTTTTTATATAACTATTGTTTTGCTTCTACAACATTTTTTATTCACACCAGTGACTGACATGTGAGATAACCCAGTACAGCAATTTTAATCAAAATCTGAGATGTAGTAGTTAATTTTTTTAAAAGTTGTGGTGATCTGCCATAGGACAACCCCATTGAAGAAGATAACAGCAGTTACCCAGACCTCATTGCTGGTAGGAAGGGGCTCATTGTATTTTCAAGGAGTCCACTCCACCACCCTGTTCTCCACCATTTGGGCCTCAAGGTCCTTGCAAGGGCCTCAAGGCCCTTTGTACCTTGTTGGTTGTTGCCTTATTGTTGCTGGTTGCGAAGGGGTCCCCATAACAGTTCAAGCTTTAGGGCCCAAAAATGTAGGTCTGCCACTGATCAGTGGTCAAGTCCACCGACAGGTCTTAACAAGCAAGTGTTGGCAGGTGAGTGTGTTGCACATTGTTGGGAAGTCCAGCATGCATCAGCAGGAATATGTACGTGTAATGAATTGTTTACAATGCAATACTGTAAATAGGCAACATGTATTAAATTTAATTTAGGTTGTTTCTGAATTGTGTGATAAGCAGTTAACAATAGTGCAAGTGCAATAAGTATTTAAATTTTTTAATTCATCTTCAATACCTTTGATCTTTACAAATTATGGAGCACATACAAATTATGGAGTATACCAATATTTCAATATGTTATTCGGGATTTTTATTTTAATATCCTTCGTTATCTTAATTTTCTGTGTGTAATGCAAATGTTACTATGGTTGATTTAAAAAAATAATTTTACAATTTCAAGCTTCAAGGTGTCTTATTTACAACAACATCTTTTTTTACTGTGTTGTAGGACGTAGGTAGAAATACAGATACATAAATGAATGCTAATTTGTCACTGTATCATTCTGTTTGTTCGATTAAAGAAGGTAGATTTCCAGGGAGGCGCTGAGTAATTTTTTTTCTGAAAAGGGGGCGGTAGGCCAAATAAGTTTGGGAACCTCTGCAACAGCGTAACCACATACTAGAAGTGTGACCAAAGTGCTTTAGGTTACTAAATTAAAGGAGTATGTCAGAGAATATTCATACGGAGTATAGAAGCACAATGCTACCAGTAAACTAGATTTGGCATCTGACATAAGATTACAATATTGAGAATATAAAACAAATTTGAAAACGTCTCAACAGGTTTTTTAAAACCAGAAACCCATATATATTTAGGGTTGCCAGGTCTCTATTCGCCACCGGTGGGAGGTGTTTGAGGCGGAGCCTGAGGAGGGCGGGGTTTGGGGAGGGGAGGGACTTCAGTGCCATAGAGTCCAATTGCCAAAGCGGCCATTTTCTCCAGGTGACCTGATCTCTATTGGCTGGAGGTCAGTTGTAATAGCAGGAGATCTCCAGCTAATACCTGGAGGTTGGCAACCCTATATATATATTGCTTTGTTGTGGCTGAAATCATTGGGGGAGAGGAGATCAGTTGAGAGCCTTGTTCACACACACACACACACACACACACCCGTTTTTTGTCAGGCCCAGGAACTTGTGTGATAGAAATTGAGATTTCAAACCTTTGGGGCACCACAGGTGATGAAGGCAAGGAAAAGTTACTCTCATTCACATTTGGGAGGTGAAGTTGAGAGCCAGTTTTACTTCCTATATTGAAGCCATCCACACAAAGCATTTATCCTATTATATACTTTTTTCTGTTAAATAAACCTTTGTTGTTCATCTCCATCTGTGTCTTGTCTGTCTAGTCCACTGGTTCCCAACCGGGGGTCCATGGACCCCAGGGGTATGCGAGAACTAAATTAAGGTCCGCGAAACAAAGTTATAAACCCATAAAAAATTAACATTTTCAATTAAAAGTTCTCTATTATAAAATATATATTCAAATATTATTCTAAGTTTAATGTTTAACCGTTATGATTAAAGTTTATTTTCAAATTCTCAGAATTTTTATTTTGAACCTTGGGGTCCCTGCACCGAACAAAAAAGTCCTAGTGGTCCCTGGTCAAAAAAAGGTTGGGAACCACTGGTCTAGTCAAATATCTAGGAGAAAAGGGATTTCTATTTACCTGACAAATGAGTACAACCTTGATCTAGCGGGTTTCCAAATAAGAGACCTTTTGGGGGCACATAGCTTACATGCTACCAATCCTTTAATCAAAGCTCATGTCCCCCTTTTTATTTGATTGTGGGCGGTTGGGATTTAATGAATCTATAGAGAGGCCAGGGTAGGGGTTGGACATTCTTCAGAAGACAGTTGCCTCAGAGCCTCCCCCCCCCACCCCATAGCTTCCACAGCTGCAAATAAGGTAACTGCATAGTGTCTGTATATTTCCTCCATGGGTCAAATAGTCGTTCAGTGAGGCTGACTGAAGTTTGAGCAAGAGGGTGGGGAGTGGCCCCTGTCCAACTCAACCCTTCTTCCTATTTAAAAACGAGCAGTAGATCTGTTCATAGATGTCCCAGTGTCTTGTCTGGTTTGACACTCATATACTTGCACTATTTTTTAAAATTCAAGCTTGGGCCATGTTTCTACAGCAGACACTTGTATTCTAATGCCCAACTGGGTAATGTGGGAAGCCAAAAAGATGGTACCATACTTGGCAGGATTTTGCACAATATACAATTCCTCTACCCTACAATATGGATTACTGAGGAATCAGAAGGTATCATGTGGCATGTGAGAATTACAGCCCATTCCTGAGCAATGGGCTGAAAGTGCATAGGAAGTGGCTTGACCCTGCTGCCACTGTAGGTCCTCTCTTATTCCATGATAAGACTCACTTATGCTGGTGGCAGGGGCAGTTCTGTCAGCGCCTGGGCGCCACGGAGCTGCACGCTGCTCCGCCAACTCCGCAGTCTCCCCGGGACCTAAATTCTGGAAGAGAAATGCGCTGCTGGCGTGGGGGGGGGGCATTCCCAGGGCACTCCCGGGAGCGGAGCTGACATTAGTTAGCCTCCTAAGCCCCTCCAGCCTGGGAACAACCCCACCAGAAAGAGCGATGCTGCGCCAGTTTTTTTTTCCTGGCACATCCTCGCTGTTTTCTATGGGGGGAAATGCCCCATTTTCCATTTTTAAAGTTTAAAAAGGCTTTTTAGAGCCTTGCGGCGGCCAGGGAACCTCTTTAGAAGCACTGCTGTGGCACCTCGGCTATGCTGTCCCCGGCCGCCGCAAGGCTCAGGAATAGGCTGTTTGTCACACTGATTATCAGAGCCCTGTAAAAATTAGATATACCTTAGCAAATCTGGTAGGAAAAGGTTCCAGCTCGCTGTATTAAGTGATGTATGGCCTAACAGATTCCCTTAGACTTTTTGCTCATTCCCATAATACTGCCTCCATATGGTATGCGTCAAACATATTTCAGACTTTGCTTTTCCTGACTGTGAGCCATTGCAGGGAAATCTAAACTTCTCCTTTTAAAACTCTGCAGCCTTATATTCTCGCCGAGGAATTGCTTCGAGAGCTGCCACCCGAGCAAGCCCAGTACTGTATCAAACGGATGCCAGCGTACAAGGGTCCGGGAGCCGTTCCTGGAGCTCTGGATTATACCTCATTTTCGTCAGCATTGTATGGGGAGAGTGACCTGTAACTGGCTACGGCCACCTGAGGCGATTGAAATGAAAACCTTACTTTCCAGCTTGTTGCTTCTTTGGCAAGCTGGCTTCAAAGTAAGCTTTTCCAATTTAGCAGGTACATTCAATAAATAACTATACCTTATAAAGTGTGCAGCATTGATATCATTTGAATTTACTTTATCAGCATTAATACAGTTTCCCAAATGAAGTACCCAACTGTATTTTAAAGGGAAAGCAAAAGACGCAGGGAAAAAAAATTCTTTCTGTGTTGAGTTAGGAAGCCTCAGGAAAAGTTATATATTGAAACCATTTTAAATCAAAACCCCTTTGCAATTGTAATATTCATGAAATGTTTTGCTCGCAAATTCTTCTGCAGTCTCCCTCCAAGTGTCTGCTTTTTGCTTTCATGCCAAGGTAATGCTTTCATCTAAGGATATCAGATTCGGTTTGCGTATATAGGAGAGACTAGGAAACGTGTCAAGCCAAAAACGTAGCTAAAACAAACCAACCAAAATTCTGTCTTTTAAGAATATTTTCAATCCTCAGCCTTTGTGGTGGTATAAAGACATTTGATGTCAGCAGGCTGATAAGTGGAAACCTTAGCCTTGAAAGCAATACCTGACTTTTAACTTGGCAGCTGAAAGGGCACAACATTAACAAACAGGGTATTAGGAACCTCTGTATGTTTGTTCTCTACCTTCTACCTGCTGCATCTGGTCTTGATTAATGCTGTGTGTCAAGGTGATAGTTTGGGGGGGGGGTGTTAAATAGGGCAGTTTGTCTGGTAGTTTATTGTTAACTTTTTCATCTCAACAGACTGTAGAGAAGTAAAGCAATAGTTTTTTTTTTTTACTTGAAGCCTAGCAGTCACAGGGGGAAAAAATGCAATACACGCAATTGGAAATATTCACAAATGCCAAAAAGCTGTACAACCCAGTACTATTAAAATGTGCCTACTAAATAAAGTCTGCTTTTCAAACTTCACTATGGGCTCCACAGTTGAGATTAATTCAATGTATCTTCCAAAAATTATTAATACTTGGTATCTTTTGTTTCTTCTGCTCTCAGTTTTGTTGTCTTACTTTGTGAGGCCCCTTGTATCTCTTTTCATGGCCTTCCTTGCCACAAGAACTTAAGATAAATTTAGCCAGCATGATGTAGTAGTTAACAGCGTTAGTAGTTAATCCTCCACATGAAGCCTGCTGGGTGACCTTGGGCTAGTCACAGTTTGAACCCTCTCAGTCCCACCTACCTCACAAGGGAGGGGAAGGTGATAGTAAGCCACTTTGAGACTCCTTAAAAGTAGAGAAAAGTGGGGTATAAAAACCAACTCTTCCTGTTCTTCCCTGATAGTTTGTTCATGAGGAGTACTGGTGCATTCTTCCCTATCATGGATGTTGACTCATGGCTGGTCCCACCATGAAGAAGAGTGAGGTAGTCACCTCAGCAGACAGCTTTTGAGTCGTACTGAAGTGTACAAATTGCTAGTTATCGATGTTTTACCACAATGCAGCATCATTTGGATATCCTGCATCATATGGCAAAATGTCTTGGCCCTGATTGATCTTGACTGGGAATTTAGAGTTTTCAGGCTTTTTTAAAAAAAAGGAGACTTACAAAAACTAGAACTTGTCATTGAATAGTCTAGCATCTGTCATACACTAGCCTTGATCACAAGTTAGACACATGTACAATCCGTGTACAGAGTACACTTGTTTTCCATACATGTGTTGACTAATTCTCATGTTACATTCAATAAACCCCATATTTATCCAGGTACAGGTCCTCAGTTCCATTTGTAAAGTGAATACAAGTTGGTTCTTCAAACAGGTGTATGCATGTACATGCAGGTTGTACGAGTGTTCACTGTAACTATGAGTGTTCACTCATGGTTTGAAATCAATAGAGGTTGAAAGGTGCCTGAAACTATCAACTGTTCTCATTCATTTCAGAACAGAGTTTCTGGTTCACCCACACGCAGCACAATAGTGTTGATATTATGAGGCCTGAGTTAAGCCATTGTATACCCTGTTATTCTGTTTACATTATCTTCAGTGGTGCTCTGGATGCAAAATAAATGACAATGTGAATTATTCCATAATTACCCAGAATTTAGGGTTGATCCATACTTGATAACAGCCCATAAGAATGTCTCAAAGAACATACAATGTTGCTGCTGTGTTTGTATCAGAGCAATGTTTATTTTATTTATTTTCAAATTTATAACCCGCCCTCCCTGGCCAAGGCCGGGCTCAGGGCGGGTAACAACATTAAAACAACACTATAACAATAAAATACATTAAAACCATAAAATATCATTTCTAAAATTATTAACACAAGGCACTGTATAATATGGTGCCCGCTACAATAAGGGTGCCAACATCAAGGAGAGATCTTCAAACTGGGTTGACAACTCCCCCGTAATTCAGTACTCAGCAATAGTTGTAAATAAGGGGGGGGGAAGGAGTAGGGAGGCCAGCAATTATGTTACTTGCAGCTGCCCTCAATCATAGGCCTGATGGAATAGCTCTCTCTTACAGACCCTGTGGAACTCCTTTAGGTCCCACAGGGCCCTGATGTTACTAGGCAGAGCCCTGGCTCTCGTCGAGGACAGCTGCACACTCTTAGGACCGGGGACCACCAACAGATTTTGATCAGCAGAGTGTAGCACTCTTCGAGGAGTGCACCAGGAAGAAGAAGAGTTGGTTTTTATATGCCGACTTTCTCTACCATTTAAGGGAGACTCAATCCGGTTTACAATCACCTTCCCCTCCCTCCCCACAACAGACACCCTGTGAGGTAGGTGGGGCTGAGAGAGCTCTAACAGAGTGGTAATTTGCCCAAGGTCACCCAGCTGGCTTCATGTGGGGGAATGGTGAAACAAATCCAGTTCACCAGATTAGCCTCCGCCACTTATGTGGAGGGGTGGGGAATCCAACCCAGTTCTCCAGATCAGACTCCACCGCTCCAAACCACCGCTTTTAACTACTACACCATGCTGGGGAGGCGGTCCCAAAGATATGAGGGTCTCAGACCATGTAAGGCTTTAAAGGTCAATGTGCTTGTGTGAACAGTGGCTTCTGCATAGAGGCTACACCATCACCGTAGCCCCTTTCAGAAATTCAGTGGGGGGTAGAATGAACTCACTCATGGCAGCAAGCTCTGCTCCCAGTCTGTGTGTCACACTGAAGAAACAATCTCCACCAGTGACCAACTAGTTTCTAACCCCATGCTTGGCTTCAGAAGAAGCAGGCCACTGTGAGGAAAAGAGGTAGAGAGGTCTCAGCTGATAGCAACAAGCAGTTGAAAGCCATGTGCTTCCATGTGAGCACTGCCCAGTTGCCATGCCCACCAACGTCCTCCACACAAGAAAACTCATTAACTGTGTATGGACCATTAGTCTGAGTCAATCAAAATAACTGCAGATACGATCTGACTCCTCTTTTTAATCTAAGACATCCTGCAGCAACAAGGTAGGTTACGGCAACTCCTGAGTCCCATAGAATGAGTATTTCACATATGACAGCCTAGTTCTGTCACAAAGACCTGCTGGGATGTGCCCTATTTTGTATGAGTGAAATCATTACATGGAAGCCCAAAGGCCTGAACTGCCTGATTGCACATAAACTTGAACACTTGGGCATGCGAACAATACAGTTCTGTCTGCTTATAATGGGTACTTTTACAGTGAGCTAAGCAAAGCTGAAATGTGCTCCCCAAAGCTTGTGTTATCCTGTGTTCACTTTCAAAATAAAACCCCAGGAGAAAGTACTGCCAACTTGACCTTTCACTTACCATCCAGCACCCTCAGTTACCTGTATAAAACTGAGAAAGCCTGTCAGCATCAATGGATAGGGTTGCCAGGTCCCTCTTCACCGTCGGCGGGAGGTTTTGGGGGCAGAGCCTGAGGAGGGCAGGGTTTGGGGAGGGGAGGGACTTCAGTGCCGTAGAGTCCAATTGCCAAAGCGGCCCTTTTCTCCAGGGGAACTGATCTCTATCGGCTGGAGATCAGTTGTTATAGCAGGAGATCTCCAGCTAGTACCTGGAGCTTGGCAACCCTATCGGTGGAAGATGGTCTTTGACAAGTAATTTCTGATCCATGAAGAAGACTGCAAGGCAAATGAGATTTGCAGTGCAATCCTAGAGTTACACCTTTCTAAACCCATTGGCCATTTATGCATGGGAGGTTTTGCCTTGGATTTGCAGCTCTCTAGATTTACATTTTCCCCATCCGAATTCTCAAAACTCTGCATGGGGGCTTATTGTTGAGTTT
Organism: Euleptes europaea; assembly: GCF_029931775.1. Lineage (NCBI taxonomy): Eukaryota > Metazoa > Chordata > Lepidosauria > Squamata > Sphaerodactylidae > Euleptes > Euleptes europaea. The sequence continues at coordinate 26,990,684 of NC_079318.1, forward strand.
TAAGAATGTGGATGGGGAAAATGTGCAACTAGAGAGCAGCAAATCCAAGGCAAAACCTCCCATGCATAATGGACAGAAGGGTGTAAATCTGCTTCAGCTGCTACTGTTTTAGATTAAGTGCTGTGCTATTCCTCACAATATGGTGCTCATCACCTTGCTTTGTGACACATTTTTTTTTGGGCGGGGGGACACAAAACTACTTATGCTGGCAGAACTGTGTTTCCCAATAGGGGTGCTAACAACCTGGAGAAAAAAATGTCCTGCCTATTTAATAGAGGCTTAATGTGCGGAAATAAGTAGGTTTTGCTTTTCATGGCATGAAGGTAAATGACATCACCTGGTAAATAGCATCCCATTAGGCCTCTATTAAGGGGGCAGGACATTCTTCTCTAGTTGCTGGCAACCATATTCCCAAACACCTTTGCTTATTACGGTTAGTGCGGGAGGAAGGGGAGGACATTTGAAGGGGAGAATCTGCAAGTGGGAGTGAACTGCTTGCCCTCTTGCCACCTGCTGATTCTCCTTTGCAACCTCTCCTCCCTGGGCCTTATTCTCACAGTTGGCCATACTTGCAGTTTCTGAAGCTGGCAGGGAAAACATGACAGCGGGGAGGGAAGAAAATGAGTGGAAAAGGGTCTGCCAGCCGATCTTTACGTCCCTTTAAACTGCTAATTCTATAGAAATCAATCTAGGCTCCCCTCACTGGTTTCAAAGACAAAATAAATATTAAAGCTTTTGGGAGAACAGCTGTTAATTCTTTTAAAAAATTAATGTATCTGTAAAAATATGCAGTTATGTCACCAAGTTTCCATATACATAAAATACTGTTTAGTAACATCTGCATTATTAACAGATAGTTAAATGAGCCCCAGATGATGCACATTGTATGCCAGGCTTACGTCCTCGCTAGTAATATTTCTAATAACTGATGGTGAAAAATAATAATCTTTCCTTGTTTTCTATGATACTTATGCGCTGTTAGCTTTAATATATGGATTATTTTGTAGGCCTTAGATTGCTATTCTTTACTAGGTCTAATAACTTTCTAATGTCTGGTATATGCAGTTTTGTTTGAGATGGGCAGATTCAGAACAATCTTTTGGTAATTAGGTAGGGCTGCAGTCCTGTGCAAACCTATGTGTGACTAAGCCCGACTGGTTACAGCAGGAGTTACAAGTAACTATGCAAGTGCTGGGGCTGTAAGATATAGCTCTTCAACAAGTCCAACAGGCATATCAGCAGGTCACATTGTATCATTGTTAAAACCATTTTCTAAACCTTGGGGGCACTGTCATCACACATGGAAGAACTTCACTTTTCCAACAGGGTTGGGCCAACAGATATCATTGGCAGCAGGATAATGCTGCTGCAGTCATCTTGCTTGTGGGCTTCTTAGAGGCACCTGGTTGGCCACTGTGTGAACAGACCGCTGGACTTGATGGACCTTGGTCTGATCTAGCATGGCTTTTCTTATGTTCTTATACCCTGAACACTTTTGCTATTTCTTCAAATTTAGGCAACCATCTAAAAATATTATTCTTTTTTGTGCCATCAAAGCTGAGAACTTGCAAATACCTGGTAGAAAGTTTCTTATTGGTATGATAACATGGCATTATTATAATAAACATCAATACACGGTTAATTTATATCACTCCCAATGGGTGAAGTCTACAGACGTCTGAGCAAATTAAATCCTGGAGGAAAAAATGCTTGACGGTATCACTGTGGCTGCCCTAACAGCTTTTAAACAGATGTTTATATTTACCGGGAAGATGACTGGGGAAGGCCCTGGCAAACCACCCCGTAAACAAAGTCTGCCTAGGAAACGTCGGGATGTGACGTCACCCCATGGGTCAGGAATGACCTGGTGCTTGCACAGGGGACCTTTACCTTTACCAGGAACAAATGATTTAATGTCATTCATAGATCTCAAGCCCATTCTTTCTGATTTACGTGTTTCCTTGATCATTTTTGTAACGGCAATTGTCATCAACAATACTGCTACCTGTTCTGAAATGCAGCAATGCGTGTTTTTAACTATTCTCTGGGCTATGTGAGATAAGAATTTGAGATTAATTTCTGATGTGTTTCTAAATATTCGCCCACTTTCAGCTATACGCCAGGAAATATTTTATTTCTTTAGGAGATTATTTCGCCAGAGACCTGTTTGAGGCAGCTAACGATGTGAAAAACAAACAAAAGCATTAAATATTAAAAACTAGCCATAAAACTCTGGATAAGATACCTATAAAAACAGCACAAGCACCATAAAAACAGCAACGCATCATTCCAGATGATTAAAAAGAAGGCACACACAGTGTAAATCATAAAAACAGTGGCATGTAGGGCATAAAACAACCAGCTAGAGAAGGATGGGATATGACTTCAAGTAAAAGCCTGGGTAAATTGTAATGTTTTGGCCCTTTGACAGCAAGGGAGGTGCCAGACAAGCTTCCAGGGGGCTCAGGAAAGTAAGAAATCACAAGTATAACAAATAAGCCAACCAGCACCATCCCACAAGTTCACAGAAAAAACAACAATAAGTTTACTTGATAAAAACCAATTGCTTGTTTATCAGTTTGCTGTTTATTTGGTTGAAACCCCCTAGAAAAGCTATTTCATTTATTGTAGAGGCATCCTGTTGTGACCCAATTTAAAATGACAAGCTTGGGATATACCAGGCACTTTACGATACTCACATAGGACAAGAAAACAGATTAATAACGTACCATCATTCTGGTAAATTGTAACAAGGGTAACATAAGGATAACAGTCATCAGACTTGGACCTCATTAGTACCCCCCTTTTTTTTAAAGAACATTTCCATGCCTCCTCTCCAGATAACCATAGCCCATTGAATTTGATAATCTGTCTTCCAATAGACTTGCTTGCAAGAGAATACAAAGGGAATGTATTCGTTCCTGTTGTTAACCTCAAACATCTTGCAGTGACTGGGTTGAGTTTTTGCCCATCATTGCGCACAGTGCTGAATGTCTAAGGGCAAAGGCGCAGAGGAGCTGAAGCTCCTCTTGGCATGGTACTACTGTGGCTCTCGCGCTACTAAGGTCATGTAGGAACCCAGCTTTCATAAAGGTAATGTAAAACCCCAGCTTCAGGGAGAACAGGTCTATCGGTGGCTACTGGTTTTGCTGACGAAAAAGAACCTCCACAGTCAGAGATAGTAAGCCTGAATACCAGTGCCAGGGGAAGGCCTCAGCCTCTATCGCCTGTTCTTGGTCCTCCAGAATAACTTGTTTGCCACTGATGGACCACTGGTCTGACCATAGGGCTCCCAACCTCCAGGTAATAGCTGGAGATCTCCTGCTATTACAACTGATCTCCAGCCGACAGAAATGAGTTCACCTAGAGAAAATGGCCGCTTTGGCGATTGGACTCTATGGCATTGAAGTCCCTCCCGAAACCCCATCCTCCTCAGGCTCCACCTCAAAAGCCTCCCGCCGGTGGCAAAGAGGGACCTGGCACCCCTATCTGACCCTTATGGGCTTTTTTATGCTCTAAGGGGTCACTTTTTGCCTGATATTTCTGCCTCATGCTTCAGGAAAGAGAGCACTGAAACCAGATTCTACTAGGTGAAGAGTGTGAAATAAGCCCCTTGGCTTGTAGTCTCTGAAAGACTTATCCACAGGGCATTTACTTGCTTCTAAAACTCTTTTCTGCTAGTGGCTGTCAAAACAATTGCCTGGTGATCAATAGGTTAACTTCTATCTGTCTTTAGTTGACTGGCTGCAATTCAAACCTGTTGATCCAGCATTAGAAAGGCAACAAATAAGGATTAATTTGTTCAGTTAGCCTGCCTGCAAATCGGCCCTTGAATAGCTTCACAGTGCACCCGAGAAGGAGAAAGTTGACTTATTGGACTAGTTGTTGCCAACAAAATTTTTCATCACTCTTAATATCCAGCATGGGCAGGGTTGCCAGCTCTGGTTTGGGAAATACCTGGAGATTTTGGGGGTGGAGCCTGGGGAGGTCAGGGTTTGGAGAGGGGAGGGACTTCAATGCCATAGAGTCCAATTGCCAAAGTGGCCATTTTCTCCAGGGGAACTGATCTCTGTCACCTGGAGATCAATTGTAATAGTGGGATAATGCCAGCCACCACCTGGAGGTTGGCAACCCTACGATGTGGTTGAAGGGCGCAGACTTCAAAGGGGCACAGATAGGGTTGCCAGGTCCCTCTTCACCACCGGAGGGAGGTTTTGGGGTGGAGCCTGAGGAGAGTGGGGTCTGGGGAGGTACTTCAGTGCCATAGAGTCCAGTTGCCATAGCAGCCATTTTCTCCAGGTGAACTGATCCCTATCAGCTGGAGATCACTTGTAATAATAGCAGGAGATCTCCTGCTAATACCTGGAGGTTGGGAACCCTAGGCGCAGAACAGACCTAAGAGGCATTTTTTTTTAAAGTAGCAGTTTCAAGTTTTGTGTTTTTATTTTTCTACAAGACATTTGTATTTGAAAATTGGTTTGCAATGAGGGGGGGCGCAAGTAGTTAGCCTCGCCTAGGGCGCAAAAGAGCCTGGTGCCAGCTCTGTTCACAGCCTACCAAAACAAGCGGCAGCTTGCCTTGGAGCCGGCGAGGGTAGTAAGAGAAAAGCCTCTTCCCCGTGCTACACGACTCGGAGCCCCGCATACAAACAACCCGGGGAGGAGCGAGATTCCAATTTGATCTCTGCCTCTGTTGCTGGACAGTGAAGAAAGCTGATAGGAAGAAAATAGATTCCTTTGAAATGTGGTGTTGGAGGAGAGTGTTACGGATACCGTGGACTGCCAAAAAAAACCAAATCAGTGGGTTATAGATCAAATCAAGCCTGAACTGACCCGAGAAGCTAAAACGACTAAACTGAGGCTGTCATATTTTGGTCACGTCATGAGATGACAAGAGTCACTGGAAAAGACAGTCATGTAGGAAAAGTGGAGGGCAGCAGGAAAAGAGGAAGGCCCAACAAGAGATGGATGGACTCATTAAAGGAAGCCACAGCCCTCAGTTTGCAAGATCTGAGCAAGGCTGTCAAAGACAGGACAGTTTGGAGGATTTTTTGATTCATAGGATCGCCATGAGTCGGAAGTGACTTGACGGCACTTAACACACACACACAATGGCTGTTACCGCACTTGTCTTCCCAGCGATGTATTAAGTTTGAAAATGTTATAAAAAATACTGTTCGCACTTTCTATATATTCCCACCGATGTATTAAGAGTTTGAAAACGTTATAAAAAATACTGTGCGCACTTTGTAGAAAAGAGCAAGAGTCCAGTAGCACCTTAAAGACTAACAAAAATATTTTCTGGCAGGGTATGAGCTTTCATGAGCCACAGATCACTTCTTCAGATACAGCTCACTTCTGTTTGCACTTTGTTTGGCCCCTTTAGCTGTGAAGACGTCTTCCAACCATTTATAAGCCGTGGTATCCAAAAACCCTTTTAAAGCGATGTTATTTACAACATTTTCAAACTCTTAATACATTTCTGGGAACACAAAGCGCAGTAACCCCGAATGGTTGTGAGTTTTCCAGGTTATCAGCAGGGCAGGAGAAAGTCGCAGCATCAACCGAACAACCAATCTCTAACCCACTGTTATTGCACAGTGGGTAGCCGTGTTAGTCTGTCTGCAGTAGTAGAAAAGAGCAAGAGTCCAGTAGCACCTTGAAGACTAACAAGAATATTTTCTGGCAGGGTATGAGCTTTCGGGAGCCACAGCTCACTTCTTCAGCTACAGCTAGAATGTGAATCCACCTGTCTTTAAGTAGAGGAGAGTGAATTCAGACAAGCATTAGTATGTAAATGTTAACAGTATGTAAATACCACACCTAATCCTATCATGCCTGCTATTCACATTTACATACTGTTAACATTTACATACTAATGTCATTCTAGCTGTATCTGAAGAAGTGAGCTGTGGCTCACGAAAGCTCATACCCTACCAGAAAATATTTTTGTTAGTCTTTAAGGTGCTACTGGACTCTTGCCCTTTTCTACTATTCAAAAGAAAACCTCAGGCTTAAATAATTGCAGTTAAGCAACAAAGCAAGCTTAATGTGAATTAATTAATTAATGTGAATTAGAATGTGAATCCATCTGTCTTTAAGTAGAGGAGAGTGAATTCAGACAAGCATTAGTATGCCAATGTTAACAGTATGTCAATGTGAATAGCAGGCGTGATGGGATGAGGTGTGGCATGCAGACGAGTCTGTGATGTCCAGGGGAGAGATGGGTGTGGAGAAATCAGCATTGAGTGGAGAAATCAGCCATGAATGCAAGGTCTTTATCCAGCCCAGGTAAATGCATTGCCTTTAGTTTGAAGATCAACTGTAGTTCAGCATTACAGTAACTGTCATTCCCCACTGTTATTGCGCCCTCGTCCTGGACTCACGCTCTCTCCTGCACACGCCATACAGCCGTTGCTTCGTTGGAGACTGCATTGCAAAAGACCAACAGCAGGTGAGATGCTACGGTGGTTTCATGGGAAGCCTGCTCTGGAGGGAGTCCTGCGTAGGCTTGATGGCCACGCCTCGCTCCGCCGACTGCCAGCGCGAGGCTCCAATCAGCTGGGGAGGCGGACCCTCGGGGGGGTGGGGGTGGCAAAACAGTTTTTTATGAATCAGGGGACCCAAGCGGGCTCGGTGCGAGTCTGCGCGCGAGAGCCAGGCGCAGGCGCCCTGCCCCGTTGCACGGCCCTTGCTAGCCATTGCATTGATTCCCCCCCCCCAACCCTTACGCATTGGAGAGAGAGGGAGGACCCGGGATGTCGCCCACGCTGCACGAGTCGGCTCAGCCCCGTCAGCAGCCGAACGGTGCGTGTCCACGTGGAGCTGGGTGCGAGTTCAGCACGGCCCGGCATGCTGGGCTGCGCATGGCAAGCGTCGGTCCTTCTTCTCGAGAGTGTGGCCATTGATGCACGGGAGGTTCTGCCTTGGATTTGCAGCTCTCCAGATGCACCTTTTCCCCCATCCGAATTCTCCAAACTCTGCATGGGGGGGCTTGTTGTTGAGTTTTGAGAATACGGATGGGGGGGGGGGAAAACGTGCATCGAAAGAGTGGCAAATCCAAGGCAAAACCTTCCCGTGCAGAAATGGCATGTGTGTGTGTGTGTGTGTGTCACGCGTCGGGAGCGTCGCTGCAGTTTTTGCTCCGCTTCCTTATCGCAAAGAGAGGCCATTGGTGCACGGGAGGTTTCGCCTTGGATCTGCCACTCTTTAAAAGGTAAAAGGTGAAGGTCCCCTGTGCAAGCGCCGGGTCATTCCTGACCCATGGGGTGACGTCACATCCTGACATTTCCAAGGCAGACTTTGTTTGCTGGGTGGTTTGGCATTGCCTTCCCCAGTCATCTTCCCTTTACCCAGCAAGCTGGGTACTCGTTTTCCCAAATCCACATTTTCCCCATCCGTATTCTCCAAACTCAACCATAAGTCCCCCCCTCCCCCCCCATGCAGAGCTCTGAGAATTGAGATGGTGAAAATGTGGATTTGCCACTCTCGAGATGCACATTTTCCCCATCTCAATTCTCAGAGCTCTGCATGGGGGGGAGGGGGGGGCTTATGGTTGAGTTTGGAGAATACGGATGGGGAAAATACGCATCTAAAGAGTGGCAAAGCCAAGGCAGAACCTGCCGTGCATGAATGGCCATAGTGAACGGGCTTCTTTATGCAGGGAGGGTATTTGGTGCGGAAAACAGGCCCGGGAGTTTTGCAGACCCGAGGCGGACAAAACACTTCCGATTTGTTGCACCGTGGGGGCGGAAACGCAACGGATGGTTTTGCCTTGGATTTGCTGCTCTCTAAATGCACGTGTCCCCCCCGCCAAATTCTCACGACTCAAAAACAAGCCCCCCCCCCCTGCAGAGTTTTGGGAATTCAAGTGGGGAAAATGTGCTTCTAGAGAGCGGCAAACCCAAGGCGGAACCTCCCATGTGTAATTTAATTCGCCTTTTTAAAGTCGAAGGAAGGCGAATTTAGAAAGGGCTTTGCTAGTGTTATACAGGAATTTCTGAAGAAAAGCAAAATTAACAGTTGACGATTATCAGACTATTATTGACGATTATCAGACTTCTTTAGGGACTGTGCTGAACGAAAAGCTTAACGAAAAGTTTTCATTCTTTCCCTGATTTTACAGTTATCAGTTTCTCCTAATTCTTCCCCTCCCATCCCCATAGTAGTACTAAATGATGCAATACAGAATACTGACTAGTAGAAAAGAGCAAGAGTCCAGGAGCACCTTAAAGACTAACAAAAATATTTTCTGGTAGGGTATGAGCTTTCGTGAGCCACAGCTCACTTCTTCAGATCTGACCCTACCAGCAAATATTTTTGTTAGTCTTTAAGGTAATATTTTTGTTAGTCTTTAAGGTAATATTTTTGTTAGTCTTTTGTTAGTCTTTAAGGGCATGAGCTTTCGTGAGCCACAGCTCACTTCAGATCTGAAGAAGTGAGCTGTGGCTCACGAAAGCTCATACCCTACCAGAAAATATTTTTGTTAGTCTTTAAGGTGCTACAGGAGTCTTGCCCTTTGCTACTACTGCAGACAGACTAACACGGCTACCCGCTGAGAATACTGACTAGACAGACCAAATTGGGAAGCCTTGGATTTGCCACTCTCTAGATGCACATTTTCCCCATCCAAATTCTCAAAACTCAACGATAAGCCCCCATGCAGAGTTTAGAGAATTTGGATGGGGGAAAATGTGCATCAAGAGAGCTGCAAATCCAAGGCAAAACCTCCTGTGCATCAATGGCCGTAGGGAGGGAGGACGTTCATACCTGCTATTTCGCCTCCTTTCCCCACCTCCTCTCTCCACCTGCATCCCTTCTTCCTGCCACCCGAGCTGTCATTTCTTCTTTCCCTCCTCGTGCTCTGTGTTTTGGTTGGGTTGTCTCACCTGCACGTGAGAATACCCTGCAGACCACATTTTAAGAATCGCGCTGCTCTAGACTTTTAAATGGGTAATTCAGGAAAACAAGGAATTGTAATAATTGATTTTTACATACAAAGGCTTGCAAAGGATTGCTGGAAGGATTACATGACATGGGTACATAATCACTTAAGAATTTATTTCACGTGAGATAAATGTTTTGTTGTGTTTATTGGGCATCTTTTGTGTAATTTGGCACGTCTTGGTTATGTTTCACATTGTTTTCTGCCTGCATTGAATTGAGCCTATCTGCCTTCTGTTGTCTGTGTCATCCTCCTGTTCTCACACAATTTCTTTTCTCCTGTTTCACATCTGTTGGGTTACATTTGTACAGTGTGTGAATGCGGTGTTATTCTCAGTTACTCTTTAAGATCAGCTCCCCCCCCAAAGAGCTGATTGGTGGCCTAGCTATACATACCAGAACAGCCATCCACAAACTGCCTTTAACATATGGCTATTTAATTCGGTAGGTCTGCACAGAAATAGAGTGATTTTTAACAAAGGCACATGGAAACTAGGTAGAACAGGTGCACATAATAATGTGTTTCTGGCACTGACAGAGGTAATAGGGCTGGGAATACAAAAAGATGTGGCCAGCTGTTCAAGTTGGGGAGGGAGGGGCTTGGATTTGATTTTTAATCCTCTGGTCTCTGCAGCACTGCGGTCCATTCAAGTTGGAGGAATGAACTTGTTTTCTGGGCAAGCAGAAGAGAAAATGATGCCATGGCACCCTTCCTGGTGCTCATCAAGTGGGCAGGACTTGGTGGGGATTCTGCCTAGCAGGCCGGATTCAAAAAAATGTTGCTTTAGCAGCAGCTGCCACCATAGCACAAGTGTCCCCACTGCATGACTGAAGATAAGCTGTGTGAAAGCAGGAATCTATTTTTTTTTAATCAATGTGTTCGCTTAAAAAGGTCTCCTGTTAAGCAGAGCTTCTGCCTGAAAGGTTGAAGAGCTGCTATTACCGTTATGCATAACCTCACGCCCTGACATTTTGTGGTTGTCGTCACCTCCTGCAGCAGCCATTTTGTGGTTGCGTCTGCCATCCTATGTCAAGATTCGAAAGGTACCTGCAGGCTCCAAAAGGTCGCGGACCCCGAATCTAGTGGTATTGTTTTTCTAGTCCTGCAACTGACTGGCTGTTGTGATCTGTAGTTTTATACCTGAAGATAACACAATTCAAAGGCATGTTCAGCAGATTGCTACAAGCACCCCTGTGCAAGCAAGTTTTTCATGATAGTATAGAGAACTTCATACTACCATCCCATTCCTGGGGGGGGGGGCAGTTAGGCAGCGCCCAGGAGCAGCACAGCCGTGCCGCCTCCACAGAGGTTTCCCGGCAGCCGAAAATAAAATAAAAGGAATTTAAAATATAAAAAGAAAAATGCCCCCATTGAAAACAGCAAGGCAATGACACAAAAAAAGGTGGGACTTGTGCTGCTGGAACACTGCCAGGAGGCAGCGCTTGCGCCCAAGTCACATTGTGGCGTGGATAACACCCGTGATGGCATAAATGACCTTTATCAAGGATTAAATGGGCACTTACACCAGCGCAGGGTCACATTGGCTCCTAAGGAGCTTTGGGGACTCCCTTCAGGATTGCAGCCTATAGCAGGGTCTGGATATGTTCATATATCCTTGCTTTCTAATCTCCAGTGGACACCACGATGAAGTGGAATGGTTGATATGTAAGACAGACTAGCCCTGACCTGGATGGCCCAGGCTAGCCTGATCCCGTCAGATCTCAGAAGCTAAGCAGGGTCAGCCCTGGTTAGTATTTGGATGGGAGACCACCAAGGAAGACCAGGGTTGCTGTGCAGAGGAAGGCACTGGCAAACCACCTCTGTTAGTCTCTTGCCATGAAAACCCCAAAAAGAGGTCGCCATAAGTCGGCTGCGACTTGAAGGCACTTTACACACACATGAGACAGACTGACTGTTTTGCATACGTACTTTTTCTTAACACAGACATCAAGAAAAGTTTGAAAGATGAAATTGAATCAATTTTGCGAGAGCGCATTATGGTTTTGGATGGAGGCATGGGGACCATGATCCAGCAATATAGCTTGACAGAAGAGGCATTTCGAGGTCAAGAATTTAAGGATCATCCCAAGTCCCTGAAGGGAAACAATGACTTATTGAGTATAACTCAATCTGATATAATCTGCAAAATTCACAAGGTAAGAGTATGGCCTATATGCTAAGGCTTTTGAGGGAAGAAATATGTTGATTGTTTTGAAGAATGTCTTAGTTTTCAAAATGCATATTTGCTGAAAAATATAACAATTTCAAAATAAATAAAATAATAATAATATCATTAATTGGCTTTGCCTGTGTCTTCTATAAAGTTTGTATCTTTGGCATTAAATCTGTGGTACACATGGCCAAGTGACATTTGTCATATCCAGCCCTCGTAACAAATGAGTTCGACACCCCTGCGTCTAGGCAGTGCTCTTGCCCTAGTAAGGTGTTAGGGCATATGGATTTGTGATAGAAACCCTACCATTGAGAAAAAATTTAAATAACCGAACACAGTTTCCAGTGTGCTGCTGACTGGTGGATGAGTTCCTATTGTGCTGTTTCGTTAGGGCAGGGATGGGTTGTGAAAGAGATGACACCTTCTCTAAACGTGGGTTGCAACTCCATAGAAGAGGCCCTGCTTTCGTGAAAGGACCATTGCTTTTCACAAGACCTTCCCTGCACCACCTTGCTCCTGGTATTCTGAACTCTGAGACCTCAGCTGCTTCCTTTCTCTTGCAGGAATACTTGTTGTCTGGCGCTGATATCATCGAGACAAACACTTTCAGCAGTACCAGAATAGCACAAGCTGACTATGGCCTTGAGCATCTGGTAAGAGTTTTAAATGTTCTTTTAACTGAAATTTCTTTTGTACAGCAACTAAGATCCAGCATGGTGCTGGAGTCTGCTCATGGCCGTATTGACTTTTTTAAAAGCCCTTTTTAATCTTGGCCCTCTTTTTTGTTTCTCTCCTATGCTTGAAATTTGGGTTAAATGCCTGGGTTCTCCCCCCTGCCCATATTTTTGTTTCTAAAGTGCCATTTATTTTAGTAGCACTATGTAAAAAAAATTATCAGAGTATCCAGATATTGTGCGGTTTGCTTGCAGATGACCAGGAATTATCCTTGTCTCACAAATAAGGACCAGTGTCCTATTGTTTGACCTCAGTTTAGGACACTGCAAAGTAGCTGTAATTCCCCCTACCCCTGCTGAGAGAAAAGGTTTGCAGATAATGATGATCAGCAGGAATATTTACACATGCCCCACAATTAGGGTTGCCAGATCCCTCTTTGCAACCGGCAGGAGTTATTTTGGACGGAGGCTGAGGAGGGTGGGGTTTGGAGAGGGGAGGGACTTCAATGCCATAAAGTTCAGTAGCCAAAGCAGCCATTTTCTCCAGGTGAACTGATCTCTATTGGCTGGAGATCAGTTGTAATAGCAGGAGGTCTCCAGCCACCATCTGGAGGTTGGCAACCCTACCAACAGTGCTTTTTGTTATGCAGTGCAGCAATTTAGATCTCAACATTTTAAAAACTGTTTTCATCTGCTTTTTAATTTTGGCTCGTGTGTGTGTTAAGTGCCATCAAGTCGCTTCTGACTCATGGCGACCCTATGAATCAATGCCCTCCAAAATGTCCTATCTTTGACAGCCTTGCTCAGGTCTTGCAAATTGAGGGCTGTGGCTTCCTTTATTGAGTCAATCCATCTCTTGTTGGGTCGTCCTCTTTTCCTGCTGCCCTCAACTTTTCGGCTCATAGAAATACATTTTTCAAATTGAAATAATATGTTTAATTGAAAATAGGGATTTTTTCCTCCTTTAAGGGGACAAACATTCACCTCATGGTAAGACTTTCTGATGTCCTGTAGTTTTAATTATGGCTTAGGTGAAAATTTAGACAAATGAATGCGGACATCATGTCTGTTCTATCCCTTTGTGATATTTGATATAATTGTCAGAGTCCAAGTTGTGCTAACGAAGTCAAAGAGAGTCTGGCCCTTTGCTTTTACAGCAAGAGTTATTCTAATATGTATCCCAAGCGTTCATTAAGAGAACAGGAATAAAGCATCTGCACAGTCATTCAGTTCCCAGTGGTGAAGCTGACAATACCGCTATGATGTCTGGGCTTCAAACTAGGATGGATCATTTGGAAGACCTCTGATGTGATTAAAATGTAGAATTGCTTGAGAGCATTAGTCTTTCAGTTGCCGTAGTCCATGCTGCCCTGATTATTATTCTGTTACAACCGTCTTTGTGGAAGAGACAGTGAAAGATTGCATGGACAATATGGTGGTGCACAGGGTAGAATTATTCTGCCCTTTACAGAAGGACACATTATCATAGTCCTCCTTTCAGTTTAGAAACCCACAGAAGTAAAATGGAGAATATCTGTACAAATGCACTCTAGATGGCCCCTACATTTCAACCATGAACTGTTTCTTTCTTTGTAATATTTGAAGGGTATTCTTGTTTCTCTTTTATTGTAACCTATAAAATACCCCTGAATGTTTAAGATTAATATTTAGAATGTAGTTCAGATCACTATATTAAACTTTGAAATCCCTGGGTGTTGAATTGGTTTTACTATTGTTTGTCTCCCTCCCCTTCTACAGGCTTATCGATTAAATAAAATATCAGCACAAGTAGCTCGAAAAGCAGCCAATGATGTTACTGCTCAGACAGGTGAGTAACCTTTCCTCTTTTTAATCAGTTTTTTCTACATCTGTTTTTCAAGTATTCCAGGATAACTGTGATTTGTTATGCTGTTCCTTAAATGGTATTGTTGTTGGAATAGTCCTTCAATAAAATCCTAATAAAATAGAGCTTTTAATTAGGGGCTATTCTGCATTTGAATTTTTTTGCTGGTGCCATTCAGTTCAATTCCCACATTGCTACAGATTGTATACTAACTTTCTATTTATACAAAATTTGCTACAAAACGTCTTCTCCGATTTTCCAAGTAAATTTTAGAGTACATGACTTAGGAAAAAATCAGAATTTTTGACTTGCCTTAATTAACAGTAAGTCCCTCTTGTCTGCAGTAACCAAGCAAAGGCTTTTAGTGAACATTGCAACCCCACAGGTGTTCTGGTGCCTAAAACCACATCATCAGCATAGAGGAGAACATATATTGGGGAGTTTGACAACATAGGAGCATGTGAATTAACTTCCTTTAAGGAGGTTGCCATATCAGATAAATGTAAATTAAACAACATAGGTGCCAACAAGCATCCTTGTCTAACCCCTTTACATATAGGGAAAACCCTTGAAAGGTGACCCTTCTGGGTACAACTCGCCTGGGCTGAAGTAGATTCATATAACTGGTAAAATAGCCAAAGTAATTTAGGGTTTAAAGCCAGCACTATTACGTTTTGTTCCGCATCACAATATTGTCTTGAAGTATCCCCAAATTTATTTTTCCCATTGCAGTGAATGCCCAAACATTTTATGCCACCGTTCCACCTAATATGGTGAACATAAAAACATTTTAAACATCGAGACAGCATTTAAAACCATATATAATATAATTCAGTAAAAACATATAAATGTGTAACACCAAAACCAGGGAGAAGGGCCAATAACAGATGTTGGAAATATGTCAAATGAAGCAAAAAAGCCTTCAGCCACTGGTGAGAGACAGACTATCCGTGCTGAAGGAGATCCAAAGTTTTGGTGCCACGACCAAGAAGACTCTTTCTTGGGTTGCCACCCATCTAGCTTCAGATGGTGAAGCAGGGCTTCTAAAGATGGCCAGAGTGGAGGAGTATGTCATCTGGGAGAAGGCCTTAAGATATGCTGGCCCCAAATCATAAAAGGTGTTAAAGGTTAATACTAACACCTTGAATTGAGCCTGGAAGCACATTGGGAGCCACTATAGATTGAACAAGACTGGAGTGATATGGTCCCTACGACTCACTCTAGTCAGCACTATGGTTGCAGCATTCTGTGCCAACTGTAGCTTCTGGACGTTCTTCAAGGGCAGCTCCATCTAGAGCAAATTGCAGTATTCTAATCAAGATGTTACCATGGCATGCACCACAGTGGCAAGATTTCTCCTGCTCAGGCAGGGCCACAGCTGGCTCACCAGCTAGAGCTGCTGGCCACCGCTGGCCACCTGTTTATCCAACAGGAGGCCCAGATCCAGCAGCACCCCAGTGCTACGAACCTGCTCCTTTAGGGGGAGTGCATCCCCATCCAGGAGATATCCCATTTCCTGGTTGAAACCTTCCCCCCACCACTAGTGTTTCTGTGGTGTTCCGCTTTCCCTATATGATCTAAAGCCTGTCGCAGAAATGTTATGTCTGTATATTTCTTCTTCTTTTTAAGGAAGTAAAAGGTACGTTGCTGGGGCAATGGGTCCTACAAACAAGACCCTTTCAGTGTCCCCTTCAGTGGAGAAGCCAGATTACAGGAATGTTAGTAAGTACTCAAACTGTTATTCCAAGGATAAAGGGCTGAATTGCACACGTTTCTAGAATTCCGTGACTTGAATTCCAGATGCCAGTTTACCCCAAGAAATATGCCCTGTCTCTTTAATAGAGGCTTAATGGGATACTATTTGCTTTGTGATGTTATTTACCTCCATGCCATGAAATGCTTCAATAGCCCATTTCTACACATTGAGTCTCTGTTAAAGGGATGGGACATTTTCTTCAGGGCTGTTAGCCGCCCTGTTCCAGATATGTAATTTGTCTCTAAAAAGCAGTCACAAGGGGGAACCACTCTGGATTGTAGCTGTGGTGCTAGAAAGTGTGATTTAACCCCCCACCCCACCCCAAGGCTGCTTTCAGCCCTTGTAGGGGAAAAACATCAGGTACAATACAGGAACTTTTTTTTCTCCGCTGAGGCTTAAAGTGGTCTGGGTGATCAGATTCAAATTGTTTATTTACGGCCCTTAGCCAGATAAAATTACAGACCACAATTTACAGTCCATGTCTTAATTCACTTAAAATATCAACCGGATTACCTCTAGCATTTCAGCTAAGAGAATACTCTATGACGATGTATTTTCATTGCTGCCGTACAAAATTTTGCTACCTGAGAGATAATAAAGGGGTTATCACCTTGTGGGAACTTTTCGATCTTTTTTCTTTCCCTGTCAGGTCCCATTCTCGGTATATGGGGCTCAATAAACTTAGAGCGGGGTATTGTATAAAAATACAGTATAGAAGGACATGCTCAATAGTTTCTAAATCCCCGGATTTACAGGGGCAGGGTCTGGGTGATCAGGGAAACAGCAATGGGAAGAGAGTGGTGATAGAAGAGTTAACCCTGTGCACTTCTTCCTTCCCTGTTCCCGCTTCTTAGAGCCAAATTACATGTCTGGAGTTCCAGTTGCTATATTCTGTCATCGTGTGAAGTCTCCCTTAAGTGTAAAGATTGATTCTTTTGCCTTTTCCATTTCTGTCAACTCTCTTCCAAGACTACCGGTATTTATTTATTCGAATGTATAGCCCGCCCTCAATTCCCAGCCAAGCTGAGCTCAGGACGGGCAGCACTCTGTAAAATCACGTTAAAAGCCATAACACATTAAGTTAAAAGCATAACATCACCTTTCCAGTTGGTTTCAGAATGTTATGGATTTCTGTTACAATTTCATCATGTAAATATGAGAAACTTATGGAATCTGTTATTGTTGAACAGGTTTTGATGAACTGGTGGAAGCATACACAGAACAGGCCAGAGGACTTCTAGACGGTGGAGTGGATATCATGTTAGTTGAAACCATATTTGATACAGCCAATGCTAAGGTAAGAGTGTGTTGAACAGGTTGACAATGACTTATTGAAAAAGCTGCTATGTGGACTTAATTTTTACTTGTATAACATATTTAGGCTGAAAGCTGTAAGGAGGTTTGCACTTTTCGGCTACAACTTTTAAATATGCCATAAGAGATCCTTTCCAGTGAAATATCCAAATCTGGCAGCAATTTTCCCAAGTATAGTGAATTTACTGTTGATGAAACATTAAAGTAAATGTTTGTTCTTGGATATGCTTTCTTCAGAGGTGTATAAGGATAATGGCTTGGATCTACTAAAAGACTCCCCCATGTGCTAGGGTCTTTGTGCAAGAGGAAATCTTAAAAGAACAAAACACTTAACACTGGCTCTTGTGCTAAATTAAACACAGCATATCTTGAGCCATTTTATGCTTTCACAAGTGGTGTTGCAGAAGACTTTGCTCAAGCAGAACTATGCAAAGTCTATTGAGGTATACTCTTGTGTATCGCACAATGCAGTTGATTGCTTGAATATCTGTGGAATGTGGTGCCAGATAGTGGAGATGATGAGAAAGTAGGCAAGCCTAGAACTGGTACTGGGCAGAAAAAATTATTCACGTAAACAAGGATCATGTATATTTTTGTCAGGGTCAGTGGGGCGTTGTCTCTTCCAATGAACTCTTTGGACTTTTTTTCCAGAACAAGCTGTCTCTGAATTAGTACTTGTCTGGGAAACCCTTAGATAATAGAGTGTGGTCCTATCTTTCTTTTGGAACAGTTTTTTGGCATCCTCTCTAGAGCCTTTTTCACTGTAGGGAGGTTTGCATTAATAACCTGTGCCCATCTTCAGCTTTGCCTCCCTTTTTCATGGTGTGTATATTTGGCACAAAAGTATAAAAATATTCCTTCAGAAAGGTAAATGTTGCATTAGGAGAATATGGTTTTATATTACTATGGATTGTAAATGTGTAAAAATTCACAAAGTAGTAGTCATTGAACAGCTAGCTGTTGGATGGCCTCTTCTTAAAAAAAAGGTGAAGGTCCCCTGTGCAAGCACCGGGTCATTCCTGACCCATGGGGTGACGTCACATCCTGACGTTTACTAGGAAGGCTTTGTTTGCGGGGTGGTTTGCCAGTGCCCTTCCCAGTCATCTTCCCTTTACCCCCAGCAAGCTGGGTACCCATTTTACCAAGCTTGGAAGGATGGAAGGCTGAGTCAACCTTGAGCCAGCTACCTGAAACCGACTTCTGTCCGGATCGAACTCAGGTCGTGAGCAGAGCTTTGGACTGCAGTACTGCAGCTTACCACTCTGCGCCTCGGCCTCTGCTTACAACCATTTTAAATGGTCATTCCAACATAAGGTACACTTTTTGTGTTGCTTTCCCAGGAAACTGCTAATACTTACCTAGGATTACAAATAAGGATTGTATTAAATACACATCACATTATGATATTGACACTGGCAGAAAATGATAATAGTTTTCCCAACTAAAAAGATTGATAAAGTATGACAAGTAACCAGGCTATCTAAGTTAAGTGAAATATGTTAAAAATGCAACAGACTGAATAGTTTGCTTAATTAGCCTCCACATGAGCGGCGGAGGCTAATCTGGTGAACTGGATTTGTTTCCCCACTCCTACACACGACGCCGGCTGGGTGACCTTGGGCAAATTACTGCTCTGTTAGAGCTCTCTCAGCCCCACCTACCTCCTAGGGCAGTGATGGCAAACCTTTTAGAGACCGAGTGCCCAAATTGCAACTCAAAACCCACTTATTTACCGCCAAATGCCAACACTGCAATTTAAACACGGCAATTTAAGCCAACACGGCTTAAAGCATCTACCGCAGGGGTGGGGAACCTTTTTCCTGCAAAGGGCCATTTGCATATTTATAGCATCATTCGGGGGCCATACCAGGTGTAGCTCTCCTGGCGGCGGGGGGGGGGGAGATGCTAGGGTTGCCAGGTCTCCAGCCACCACCTGGAAGTTGACAACCCTAGTAGAGGAAGGGAGGGGGGAGGGATGGAGAAAGGAAGGAACTGGGAAAGGAAAGAGAACGAAGGAAGGGGGAGGGACGGAGAAAGAGAGAAAGACAGAGAAAGAAAGAAAGAAAGAGAAAGAAAGAGAAAGAAAGAGAAAGAAAGAGAAAGAAAAAGAAAGAGAAAAAAAGAGAAAAAAAGAGAAAGAAAGAAAGAGAAAGAAAGAGGAAGGAAGGATCTGGGAAAGGAAAGAGAAGGAAGGAACTGGGGAAGAAAGGATGAAAGGAAGGAAGAAAGAGTGGGGGGAGGGACAGAGAGAAAGAAAGGAAGGAAGGATCTGGGAATGGAAAGAGAAGGAAGGAACTGGGAAAGAAAGGATGAAAGGGAGGAAAGAAAGGAGAGGGGGGAGGGGGAGAAAGAAAGGATGGAGGGAGATGGCAGGCCCTTCTCTGGCGCGGCTGTTGAGGGGCAGCCTGGCCCTCTGCGAGCGCCCTGAGGAGGAGGAGACGGAGGGGGAAAACCGCCGGGGAGAGGCGCCTGAGGAGGAGGACGATGGCGGCGGCTGTGGCCTGGAGCTGGTCTTTTGGAAGACCCCTGAGGGGGACAAGGAGGAGGAAGGCAGCGAGGAGCTGCTGCTAGAGCCTGAATATTGGGAACAGAAATATGACATCAAAGAGGCAAAAGGATATTCCCTGATAATTTGTAAACAGAATAAGGTATTTACCTGTCTCCAAAAAGAGGCCAATGGAGGTAATTCGACAGTCCTGGAACCGCAGCCAAAAAGGGTCAGCTCCTGATAAAAGCCGCCATCAGTTCATGAACAGCAAGTACCTGGAGCAGAGCCTCCTCAATGGAGTGAAGCTCAAATGGCAGAAGGCCCTTCCTGAGATAGTCAGGGTCCAAGCTGTCTTCCAGGATAGTCAGGGTCTTCCAGCTGGAAGGCACAGATCTGTTTAAAGGGCCTGAATTCGCCGAATTTATTCGGGAACACTCCGAAGTCGCCGAATTCGGCTCCCCGTTTCCCCCCCTTTTTTGAGTTCGGTTCAATCCAAACCAAAAACCGCCGAATCGGGGAAATTCAGCTGTTTTTTGGTTCGGGCCGAACCGAATCGACAGCCCTATCCTGCAGCATTGCTGGCTCTGAATCTAAACCTCTCTCTTCAATATTCTGATAGGCTCATGACCTCTGGCCTTTATTTCTTTTGGTTCCAAGATGTGTTGAAGGGTGGTTTATTTCCTGCAGTTATGGGCCATTGAAAAGACCTCTCTGGACTGTGTTGTATTTCTCTGCCTTTGTTTTTTTACTCCAAAAACGTGAGCCTTTGGGTGAAAAGTTGCGATGCTGTTATAACTTCCTCTGGAAAACTCAGTCAAATTTATGCATAGTTTGAAAACTCCAAAACACTAACACTTTGGTGTTGTTTCTGACAGGCAGCTCTCTTTGCTCTCCAGAAATTGTTTGAGGAAGAGTATTATCCCAGACCAATATTTGTGAGTATAAGAATTTGAATTTTTTTAGAAAGAAGTGTTGTTTTCTCTAGTTATTCAGGAGTTGTTCAGATGCTTTGAGTTACAATGGATGTGAATTTAGCCTTTTACAATGAAAATAATATTACCGTATTTTTTGCTCCATAACACTCACCTGACCATAACACGCACCTAGTTTTTAGAGGAGGAAAACAAGAAAAAATCTTGTTTTCCTCCTATAAAAACTTGTCTTATGGAGTGACTGCCCCAGGGAGGCCAGGTCTACCCATTGGTTTGCATGGCAGTAGACCTGGCCTCCTGTCTCAGTCAGGAGGCCAGGTCTACTGCCATGCAAACCAATGGGCAGCCTGACTGTGCCCGGGAGAGGGGGGGCAGCGGGGAAAGCGAGCCTGGCCCTCTCCGGGGCCAGGATCACCCGGGAGAGGGGGGGCGGCGGGGAAAGCGAGCCTGGCCCTCTCCAGGGCCAGAATTGCACGGGAGAGGGGGCGGTGGGGAAAGCGAGGGGAGGGGGCTGTGAGCTCAGTGGCAGAGCCTCTGCTGGGCATGCAGGAGGTCCCAAGTTCAGTGCCCGGCGCCTCCGCTCCCACCCGCCCCTGGCCCAGGCGAGCCCGGATCCGGCCCGTGTGCACCCAGGGAAGGAGAAGGGAAGGCTTCAGCTGGCACGTGAGGCCAGATCCGGCCCGTGTGCGCCCAGGGAGGGAGGAGGGAAGGCTGCAGGCTGGCGCACCGGGCCAGATCTGGCCCGTGTGCGCCCGGGGAGGGAGGAGGGAAAGTGGCCCCATGTGTGCCTGGTAAGGGAGAGGGCAGGGCTTCTGGCTGGCGCGTGTGGTCGGATCTGGCCCGTGTGCGCCCAGGGAGGGAGGGATGGAGGGAGGGGGGAAGGCTCAAGCATGGGGGGAGAGAGGAGGGGGCATCAACCGGCGCCTCCGCCAGCCCAGCCCCCCCCCACTCGCTGCACAGAGGCCGGGTGGGGCGGGTGGAGAGCGAGACCAGATCCTGCAGCCGGGACGATCCGCCGGGCCCTCCCTCCTTCCCTTCCGCTCGCCCGGCCTCCGTGCAGCGGGGATCGCCGAGGGGGAAGTGGGAGAGGGCAGAAAGGAAGGCCAGGGGTGGAAGGGTGGGGTAGGCAGACCCTCCTTCCTTCCCACCGGGCGAAGGAAGCCAGGCCGCGGGTCCACTTACCTCCGGTGCCGGCCGCCCAGGAGTCCAGCAGGAACCGCCCCAGCACTACCATCTTCGACCCCCCCCCCCCGCGCGCTTCCCGGTCCTGAAGCTCGCCCCCGCCCAACAGCTGAGCCTCGGGACCGGGAAGCGCGCGGGGGGGGGGGGGAGGTTAAAGACCCACCGCCCCCCTTCCCGGGACTCCAGGCAGTGCAGCGGGCCTAGAGTGCCTAGAGCGATGTGCACAGAGCTGGCTGGGCGCGCCGTTCCAGCAGGCCCAGCCGGCTCTGCACATTCGCTCCATAACACGCACAGACATTTTCCTCCTCAAAAGCGAGGGGGAAAAGTGTGTGTTATGGAGCGAAAAATACGGTAACTTGCAGTTCATGATTTATTTTCTTAGCCACAGACGCAGATCTTTATGCCTATAATATGCTTATTTGAACACCTGAGATATTATACTGTTACCTGAATGAGATTGTCTCTGCTTTGGTTGGGGGAATTAGCAATGGAGACTTTAAGCTTTCCAAGAGGCTGGGTAACCAGGATCTTTTTTTAGTTGGCATTTATGGGGATAAGCTACTTTTGGGAAACTCTTAATAAAGAAGTGTTGGTTTCAAATTTTTTATTATAAAAATAGTTTCCAAAGCACACATAGCAAAACCCCATGCCCGATTCATACAAGAGCTAAGAAAGTAAAAGGGTGGAGGAGTGGGACACAAGGATATTAGGGGTTGAGGTGATATTCACCAGTCTTGCAGAGTGACGTCCGGTTGAAAGCTGCACTGAAGTGGAGAAAGAGAAGGGGGGCCCACACATAAGTGGGGGGTATGTGCGAGGATCCAGGACACACCCACAATATTAATGGCATATAGGCCACTGTGTATACCTGAAATGAGCCCTGAGGCTGCATGAGGTAACTGACAAACAAAAGGGTTGCCATGGACAAAGTGTCTAATTGCTTCTCCAGTAGCTCAGACAATGGTTATAATGGGCATGAGGTCATGTCAGGATATTGCAGAATGCCTTTGGTAACTTGATCAATGATCGGTGATCGCTTTAGTATAGATTTTAAAATGTGTGGAGATGTCAGAATTTTCCCAGGGTGGGTGTGAGTAAACCAGGAGATGGCTGACTTAGGCTGTTACCGCACTAGGTATTTAGGTATTCCCAGCGATGTATTAAGAGTTTGAAAATGTTATAAAAAATACTGTTCGCACTTTGTTTGGCCCCTTTAGCATCCAAAAATCCTTTTAAAGCAATGTTTTTTATAACATTTCCAAACTCTTGATACATTGCTGGGAATACCTAGTGCGGTAACAGCCTCTCCTCTGCGTGTGGGATGAGGTTTGAGGGTATTTCAGATACGCAAAGGGCTAGCCAGAACTTTGTGAATAGCCCCTGAAGCTAATGGGATTAAGGTGTTTACTATCAGTTCAGGTGTCAGCTAGGAGAGCTTCATTTAGTATGCGAGGGAGGGTCTGCTTTGCTCCCCGTTGTTCTCTCAGCCTGTCCCACCTCGGGGCTTAGGAAATGTTAAACGACCCTTTACTGCCTGTCAGCACCAAGATTTCACCCAAGTCACAAAGATGGATTCCAAGATCCCTTGGAAGTGTGGCTCACCTTTGTGGAGCAGTACCCTGCTTTTCTGGTTAGCCTTGGTCCTGTATGCCTTCCATGGCATACCAGGTAGCTTAGGGCAGCTCAGGTGCCAACAATACAAGGTATCGATATTGCATTCAGAAGAACATCAGTCAGGCTCCAGTTGTGTGCATTGTTGGCAGTACAGTGTTCAACAGAGGAATGCTTGAGGGCCAGTAGCATTCAATAGAATGTCAAAATGAAAGTCTCCTGTGCTGAAAAATCATAGGCTTCAGCAGACGAGCCGCTTCACTTCCTGATCAATCTTTGTGACAGCTAAAACTTTGTTGGCTGAGGCACAGAACCTTCGATTCTAAATGTCCTGTTAATTTTTTTATCAGCTCACTTTAGCTTTTGATATTGCTGCCTTCTTTGTATCACACGTCTTTCTGCTTTTTCTCCTCACTTCTGTGGTCTTTAGGTATCGGGAACCATTGTCGACAAAAGTGGCCGCACTCTCTCTGGCCAGACTGGGGAAGCCTTCGTCATCAGTATATCTCACAGCGAGCCGCTTTGGTGAGAGGACGAGCATTCTGGAATCCACTTATGATAAAGCTGTCCAATGGCAAAAGGTTTTTCCTGTGAACACAGATCCAGGGGCATGAAGCTTGTTGGGAGCGTTTAAACATGCACGGTTGCTTGCAGACCAAACACAAGTCTCATGTAATCAGTCCCTTGGAAAGGAACATGCTCAGCCCAGTAGTTTTAAAAGGGCAAAGGTGACCCTTCTTAGGGTGAAGCGGGCAGTTGCCAGCAAAGTCCTCTGTGACCCTTCCTTGTATGCATTTTGATTGACAGAATGCTGTGTACCCATCCACTTCCAGCCCTTCCCAATCAGCGCTCTGCTTCCTTGTCCATTGTCAGTGCTGCAGAGGAATCTCTTGTATAGTTCTGCTGCAAGCTGACCTGTGACAGCAGTTCAGTGACAGGAGGGTTAATCATAGCTATAGCAAGCTTACTACTGAACAAAAGCTCCGGGGAGAGTAAAAACAGCATGTCTGTTGCCGCTGTCATGCAGAAACCAGAAAGTAAATGGTGCTATGTTACCTCTTGCTTCTCATCAGAGATTGTATCCCCAGTGGGAGTTATGTGAAAAGACCCATGATGCACAGAGAGACTATGAAATCTTCTTAGTCATTTTTTGAACCCCCTGCCTGCTTATGGTTTTG
The DNA here is from genome assembly GCF_029931775.1 of Euleptes europaea. NCBI lineage: Eukaryota > Metazoa > Chordata > Lepidosauria > Squamata > Sphaerodactylidae > Euleptes > Euleptes europaea. The sequence goes on from NC_079318.1 coordinate 27,014,778, forward strand.
CCTCTTGGGAGCTCTAGGGGAGATCAACAGATGAGGCTTGTGCAGAGAGGCAGATGGTGCTGAAATGAAGCAAAGAGAAAAACAGCAGCTGAAGGTGTAAAAGGGAACCTGGACCCAACCAAGGTGGAAGTTGATCAATCAGTCTTGGCTTAGCAGTGTGAAGTGGCATTTATCTGTGCTTCAGTAAGCACAGCAGCATTAACAACCGTTATCTTTGCTGCGGCATACATTAAATAATGGGCCTCTGAACTGTATTCAGATTATTGGCCTTCTCTTTGAAATGGCATGTTTCCTATTTATTATAGGCTATACATATGTGCAAGAGCCCCGTGGCGCAGAGTGGTAAGCTGCAGTACTGCAGTCCAAGGTCTGCTCACGACCTGAGCTCGATCCCACTGAAGTTTTTATGTGCTCCTTAAAAGAAAGTAAATGAAACCTATTAAGTGGTTTGAGAACAACAGTGCAAATCTTATTTATTAGATGGAAAGGATACTGTACTGCTCTTAAATGGAGTAAGTACTCTGCTATGTTTGGAGAATGCCTCCTCTGTAAACCTCTTCTTTGAATTTTGAATGTGTAATCAGGTAAAATGAGCCCCGTGGCACAGAGTGGTAAGCTGCAGTACTGCCGTCAAAAGCTCTGCTCACGACCTGAGTTTGATCCCGACGGGAGTCAGTTTCAGGTAGCCGGCTCAAGGTTGACTCAGCCTTCCATCCTTCCGAGGTTGGTAAAGCTTGCTGGGGGTAAAGGGAAGATGACTGGGGAAGGCACTGGCAAACCACCCCACAAACAAAGTCTGCCTTGGAAACATCGGTATGTGACGTCACCGCATGGGTCAGGAATGACCCGGTGCTTGCACAGGGGACCTTTACCTTTATACATATGTGCGTGTGCTCCTATTTCAAAGGTTATCTGTTGTGATCTTAGGTGTATATGTCTCTGATTAATTTAAAATTATTTCAGTAGTTTGAATATTATCAAGCCAAATAATTTGTTGCTTGCGCTCCTTCCAAGAAGCTTGGTAGGTAACCTGAGCTTCCTCAACAGTGTTTTATCCATATCAGGACTAGACTGCCATAGCTTTTGATACTTATAGTGCCATCCTAAACAAAGTTATACCCTGACCAGGCAGAAGGGTGAGGTATAAATTTTGTAAATAAACAAAATAAATAAAAAGTTTGCTTGCTTAGCATGGCACTTATTTTTCTGCCCTTGTTGCCTTGGAGCTTAGAGATACTTATTGCTCTTCCAAGCGGAAGAGACACATTCTGCTGGTGGCTGTGGTACTTAGTGAAGAATCAGGGTCCTTCTTTCCTGCCATTGCTTCTGAAGTCGAATAAGCAGCACTCGATGGAATGGCTGTTATGAGAAGATGGGGATACAAGTAATTATACATTATAGGATACAAGTAAACAAGTCTGATCTTTGAGTTTTACTGATTCACTGTTGGACTGGTTTGCCTGGCAGGAAGAAGCCAGGGAACAGCAGGAAATTCTTCCTTTTGTGTATTCAAATTCCTTTGCGATTTAAGGAGAACTTCTCATGGGAATTTGAGCTTGATGCCAGATGTGTGTTTTCAGGTCTGGTGTTGATATTTGCACCCCTATCTTGCTGTGATAGTGTTCGAGAAACTTTTCCATGTGCAAAATGTTTGCCTCATAAGCGCTGAGGCAGATAGTCCAATTGCATAATTTTAATGCTAGCCTTAGGTATATTATGCAGATGAACTCTTAAGACCTGCACTCCTTTAACAGTATTTTAACTATTTTAAAAGGGGGGAAATAAATATTGAGAAGTAATTTGGGAGTTCAAAATATTGTCAAAGGCTTTCACGGTCAGAGTTCATTGGTTCTTGTAGGTTATCCGGGCTGTGTGACCGTGGTCTTGGTATTTTCTTTCCTGACGTTTCGCCAGCAGCTGTGGCAGGCATCTTCAGTCCTTCAGTGTTGCTCCTCTGAAGATGCCTGCCACAGCTGCTGGCGAAACGTCAGGGGAAAAAATACCAAGACCACGGTCACACAGCCCAGATAACCTACAAGAACCAATTTGGGAGTTGTTTGTCATTTCCATAATTTTTTCATACAGGAAAAGAATTTTCTTTTTCATCCTTTAACTTCAGATCTGCTTTTTATGGTCACAGTACAGAAGTGATCAATGTCAGTGGACACTCGGTAGATGTACTCAGTTTTTGTTATCTTTCCTAGTTTTATACAATGTTTTAATGAATCATACCAAGTGATGTTGAACTCTGTCAATGCAATGTAGGGTTAAAATGGCATGACAACAGGTGTTTACTACCAGTAGAATATCCCGTAAGGCATCTTCTTTTCATAGTTTTTACTTGTGGATGACTGTTATTTTATGTTTGTTCTCATAATGTTACCTTTTGGGTGCTGTGTAAGTTGTTAACCTGACTAGTCAAGTCGCCTTAACTTGTCTGTTGTGGTGATTGGTGCATAATGAATCTCTTGCAAATTGACTAAATAGCTTATTGGTTCAAAACAAATGGGAGCAAGACACGCTTGCTTAATCTGGCTGTGAACATCAGGCATTTCTCATTCCATTCATGGTAACAGTCTCTGTTGTAAGAATTTGAGCATCACTTGTGTGTTACATATATGTGTCCAGTAAGTTCTTTTTTGGGGGGGGGGGGCATGTGTTCTAATTGCAGCAAGGATTATGTTTACTTGTCTTTCTAGCATTGGATTAAACTGTGCTTTGGGAGCAGTGGAAATGAGGCCTTTCATTGAAACTATTGGGAAGTGCACAACTGCCTTCATCATTTGTTATCCCAATGCAGGTATGTGCATTGAATAAGCCTTTGAATACTGGTAGAAATAATACATGGAAAGGGGGGAGAGAGGAAGAGTGACAGAGAAGGGTCGGGGGAGAAGGGCCTGGGAGAGAAATGGGGACGAGTGATGGAGAAGGGCTATGGGAGAGAAAGAGAGGGAGAGTGATAGAGGGGAGAAAGCAAAGGCAGAGCCCTCAAGTTCCTTGATGGTCTCCACTTCTGTGTGTGTTTTAAGATTTCAGGTTTTTCTGCAAACCTGGGGCTTTTCTCAGGTTTGTAGAAAGATCTGTCTGGTCTGTGCATGGCCTCATCGGCTTGAAGTATCCACAGATGGGACCATGTTGAGAATTAGATAGTTTGATGATGTCACATATCTAAGCAAGGTGTTCTTTGATGAAATGAATACTAGTAATCGTTTTGGGGAGCAGGTTTCAGGGATGAGTTGTCATATTTTTGGCCAAGTGTTACATGGTATAGCTTTTCAGTGACGTGAAGGTGGTTGGTTGGGGGGTTGTATTACTAATTCAGATGTGTAATTAGTTTAATATTAATTGTTCCATATCATATTTTCAGTGAAGGTGATGTTGGGTATGAGAATGAATCAGATGACAACCCTTAAATTGGTGTCTGCCTTTTATATATTGCACCAACTGTCTCCTCTCGCAAATGCTTTTGTTCATATTTTAGTGAGAGAGGACGTTTATTTTCATAGTGGAGGGAAAACCCCTCTGGAATCATAAGTTATATTGAAAAGCAAATATTTTAAGACTACCGGTGCGGTCCTGTGCAGAGTTACTCTAGTCTCAGCTAATTGATTTTAGTAGGATTAGACTGGAACCACTTTGCATAGAATTACAGTATAAGTGAGGCTATTGCTTGAGAAAATCTAATTAAGAAAGACTAATGCGTTTTTTATTTATTAGCAATGTAGCACATACTCATTAATTCAGATGAAATAACCTTCAGTTCTGTTTAGTTTTCTAGCAAATCATTGCTTTAGAAACTGACTCCAGACTTTTGAGCCCTTCTTGTTTCTAACAGGAGAAAATTCCTTTAATGGAGCTTACATTTTTGTGTAAGGATGGGTTTCAAAGCATGTTTTATTGAGTGAATTATAAATTGTGTTGATTAATTGAAATCATAAATAAAAACAAAGTGTATCAATCTTTTTTCATATGGTATATAAACAAAGGCTTTCTCTATTACTTAATTTGATTAAGTGGGACACCCTTTTAGTTGACCCAAATCATTTGATCAATTCATCATGCATAAGATACTTATCCCGTAAATGTAAGACCTTGTAAAAATTACGGGTGGCAAAATGAAGTCTGCTGCAACTCATGCATCCATTAGCAAAGTATGTTGCTATTTAGAACAATTGTGTTGCTCATGTGCATGTTTCTGCAGATTTAATGGAGTAAAAATTGAATGATGATTGACAAGGATTTCTTTACTAAGGTGTTAAACTACAGCTGTCATGCTATAATGTTTCATTAGGTCTTCCTAATACCTTTGGTGGTTATGATGAAACTCCTGAAGTCACTGCCAAGCACCTGAAGGTATGGTCTAGTTTCCTCAGTATTAATTTATTTTCCTGTTGTAAATTTTTTTTTTTAGTTTTGTAAATCAGTGAGACAATATTTTCTCATCCAGGTTAGGAATGGAGTTTCTTATTACATGATGTAGTTGCTACAGAATCCCAAGACTCTAAATTCTGATTGCAAATGAATTATGTATTGGGTAATATGTTAACGATAGGTTTACCAAAATGTAGCTGAATTTATTTTTCTGCCTTTTGACACCTAAGAGCTCCATAGTAACATAAAATAGTAAGGCATGCTACAGTCCTAGAGCGTTAAAAGGATCGTTGGAGGTTCTTTACTCCAACCCCCTGCTGAATGCAGGGCAATCTGCCCCACTGTTGAACAGGCCTTACCATTCAAAAAGTTCTTTTACTATTTAGCCAAAGTCTGCTTTCTTCTAATTTCCACCTTTTAGTTCTAGTTCTGCTCTCTGGAACAAGCGAGAACAAATCAGATATTTGAAGATGGCAATCATATCTTCCCTTAGTCTTCTCAAGTAGCATATCTAGTTTCTTCAGACTTTGCTTATAGGGCTTGGTTTCAAGACCCCCTTACCATTGTGTTCTGGGTATATCCTAGTTCAGCAGTTCCCAAACTGTGCTCCGTGGAGCACTTGGTGCTCCGCGAAACATCTAGTGCTCCGTGAAGAAATTGGAAAGAAAAATACTACCGTCATTCAGTTTAGAATATAGGTGCTAGTGAAAATTAGTGCTCCATGACTAATTTCTCTCCTGAAAAGTGCTCCACGACTCAGAAAGTTTGGGAACCGCTGTTCTAGTTTGTCATTGTTCTCAAAACGTAGTGCCCCAAACTGGACACAGTACTGTACATGAGGGCCCGGCTAGAGCAGAATAGAGTTACTTGCTGTGATCTGAACATTGTGCTTCTGTTAATGTACCCCAAAAGTGCATCAAAATACTTACTGGTCATGTGTTACTGCTGACCAATTCATCCCCCCCCCCTTTTGATTATACCTGAGAAGTGTTTCTTCCTCTTCTGCAGGAATTTGCCTTAGATGGTTTGGTGAACATAGTTGGTGGCTGCTGCGGGACAACACCAGCACACATCCGGTAACTTCATCTCTGCATTAGCAACTGGACAATCTGAAGACCCTTCCGCTAGTACTGACATTCGAAGCTTGTTGAAACCCAGATTCAAATTCCGGGAGACCCAGATTCAGATTCCCACTCTGTTCATTGAGTGGGTTCTTAGACCAGTCATACTCAGCCTAACCAACCTCGCTGAGTAGTTGTGAGGAAGAAGTGGGGAACAATGAACACTCTTTTTCGGCTCGCTGAGGGAAGGGTGGGGATAAAAGCTTGAGTGATAGATATATATAAAGGTGAAAGAAAGCTTCATGTTCTGTCCTCTCACATAATCAGCACATTGCGGTTGTCATGGCTATATGAAATTCAACATTGAAGGTATCTTTGGCCAAATGTTGTAGCAGCAGTTGCCACTGTGTCCCTTTGTGAACTGCCATTATGGAGATGCTTTGGACCGGATCTTCCAGTTCTGCCCTCCAGGCATCCCCAGAAGTCCCTTATCCCAGGGTCCATATGCAAATTCCTAGAGACTCCAGCCAATGAGAGGCTGTGGATCCTCTGTGAGAGGGGGAGGAAATGAGTTAAAAGGGGAAGAAGGTGGTCACCTTATCAGATAGGGCTTAGCCAGGCTAGAGATAACAAACAGAGACAGGTATCCTGTGCTAGGCAGGGAGATAGTAGGTTGGGAATTTGTGAGAGGATCTGGAGATCAGGATCTGACGGATTGGCTAACCTTATCTCCTGAGTCTGAGCTTAAGGGTTGACTAGACTGGGGGAGTATGGGGACTGACTAGGTGAGGTCCACATTTCTAGTATTTCTGTCAATGTGGTAAAGGCAGTAGTGAAAGGGCCAGATATCCTAGGGTTTAGTGAGCCTTTCCCGAGTGAAATTAATCCACCTCTCTCACCAGGAGATGTAGCCTGTCAGCTCTGTAACCCTGTGGGTGGGTGCGACACCCAACTAGTCTTAAAGGAACTGTGACCAAGCTTAGCTGTGAAGAGATACACCTCTACACCATCTTACTTGCCAACCAAAATAAGCCATTTGATCTTTTTATGGAAAAGGCAGTAAACATAGTTATTTGTTAGGACCAAATGTCTGTGTGAGACCAACGGGTGAAGGAGGAAGTACAAAACAGTTCAGAAACTGGTGCTGCCCCCCTCATATCCCTTAGGTACCTTCAGCCAGTGACCCAACTGCCTCAATGATTACATTTAGCCTGATTGACCACTCGCAACCAAGCATTTATTAAGTGCTACCTTTTGCTAGCCGTTCACTGGGGACTTGGGATTCTGTGGTTGGACTGAGGGGAAAGTTTAGGAGGGGCTATGTGGGATCTACTGTTGGATTACCCAAGACCTGCCCCCTTAATTTGTCCAGGCTCCACTCCTACAGTCCCTGAGCCTCCTTTGTGACTGGGAAAGAAAAACAGGCCACAGTCATTGAGCGTAGTGAGGTGAAAAATGGGTTAAAAAGGAACCAGCCTTCACACCAGGCTGTTTAACCCTTGGAAGTCCTGGACCAAGTGCGCTGGCAGTGGAAACCACTAAATACCACTGGGTTCTCTTCATTAGGCAGCTTACAGAGTGATTTGCTGTGATCTGGGAAGAGGGAATGGTCGGGTCAAGAACGGAGTAAAAGGAAGAATTGGGCTGACTTATGTTGTTGTCTTGGTCCAACATTCTGCTTTCAGTTGTCAACAAGGTATCATTGTGTAAGGCCTTTATCTTGTGGAACAGTTAAGATGGAGGCTCAGGCAGTAGGGTGGTTACTTTACACTGACCAGTTCAGATGTGGGCCAACATCAGGGGAATCCGAGATCTGGATTGCAGGGATGAACATAGGGCGGGGTAGTGGTGGCCCCTAGGAGTATTCTACAGCTAGCATTCCTCTCTAGGAAAATGAGGAGGGTCCTTCAAGCTGAAACTCTTCTTTTAAAATATTCAGTTTGGTGTACCTAAAGTTAAGCATTGTTTTCAGCATCCAAAGGACTCATGCTCCAGCTGTAGAAGGTATTGATGCAGAAGATGTTAATGGATGTACAAAGAATTCAACTAATTAAGTTAATTAAAGTGGGTTTTTTTGTTCAGTCATCTTCTTGAAATGTTTTTCATCATTCTCCGTATAAAGTTAATTGAAAACCTCTTTTTATTCCTTCTCTGTTAAGAATGTCACTGTCTTTCTCTTGCAAGAAAAGATAAAGGTCTTTTTAGGGCTTTCTTGGGAAATAGGAATGGGACCATGTGCACGAGCACTACAGCCCTCTGAGAGTAAGGTGAAAAGAGAAAATGTCCCAGGAATGACGCAGTTTCGAAAAAAAAATCTTTATGCTCTCATGTTGGTTCATTATATACACCGAAAGTGATATGTGTCGATCTTATTTTATCTAATAAAATGTTTTATTCTCTTCCCCCCGCCCCCCCAAAAAACAGAAGCCCAAGAGAAATTATCATATTTCTCCCAGAGAATAAGAAATATAGCACAGGCAGCATGAGTTTTTTGTTATCAGTGAAGGAATATAGACATGTTCTGGTTACACTGTCTGCCATGCACTGACAGCACAATCCTAAGGAGGGGAGTAGTTGGGGCAGGCCCGGGGATGGTGCCATCGTGCCGCCTCCTGAGCGGCATGCTGCCTTGGCGCCGCAAGCTGAAAATTAGTTTTCTAAACCCTGTGAAACTGCTCCATTCAGTTCTCCATCTTCTTTTAATAGGCCCCCTTTTAGAGGAAAGAACAGGTTTTAATGAAACAGAGTAAATTTTCTTCTCAATGCCCCAACAGAGATAATAAAACAAGTGGCCAGGACTTGCAGACGCGGGTGTATCATCAGAAAGGGCAATCGAGTCACACTTTTACCCCTGAGGATAGGGCCTTATGGTCTTAATAGGCAGTTCTTTTAGAATTAATATCTGTTTGTTTGTTAAGAAGTGCGTGAATTTTAAATAATAGTGGATTTATACATTTTATATGGGGAAAACTGAATGTTGTAGAGTTTTAAAGTTTGTGTTGATCTGGTCTTTTGACTGCAGTAAATGATTTTGATTTGATTTTGCTCCGTTCAGTTTCACAGGGCTAGGCTTCCCTTTTTGCAGGTCAAAATTGCGCTGGTAAAAGGGGGCATTCCCAGGGCAAAAGGGCTCAGGGAGCTGACTCAAGTCAGCCCCGCCCTGGGAATGCCCCTTGTGGTGCCACTGTGAGCCCTTGTGCTGTGGGAATGCTGCAGCGGTGGCTGCACTGGTGGCCATGAGTGGCGGCTCCCCAGTACCAGTGTAAGTGGCCCTGCGCCGGTGTTAGCACCACTTGCGTCAACCAAATTTGCACTAACGCTAGCGCAGGGGTCATGCTGGTTCCAAACCGCTTTCAGACCCCCCCTTTCAGGATTGCTCTGTCTGGGTTATGATCAGATATGAAGTAACTGTATGCATTTGTTTTAGGGTGTGCCTGCATGCTCACAGAATGCCATTCAAATTAAAATCAGGTAGAAATGTGACTGGATCGAATAAGTGGTTGTAACAGGATATATTGCTTTTTACCATCTCTCGCTTTCTCTCTTCCTGATTGAAGGCCAATTCATAAAACCCTTTTAACATATCCATGGAACTGTCTGCCTCACATAACCGCAACAGATCAGCTATTGCAGGAAATGCCTTCTTGTTGTATGAATTCATTATACTTCAGTGAACGCAAAGATTATTAAGGAAACAGGGGGGAAAAACATCTTTGTGCTCTTTTGTTCTGTATTGTGCCCAAAAGTGAATCTGTTAAGGACAGTTTCCACAAAGGTCTGAGCAACGCCTGTGTCTAGAACACCTTTCTGAGGTCCTTGGAGGGAAGCTGGCAGAAGAGGGCAAAAAACAAATGGAAATGAACCAGGCTTTAGCAGGTTGCCCTTGAGCTGGATAGTAAAGCTTTGTCCCTGTTTTGATTTTGTGTAATGCAGGAAGATAGCAGACGCCGTAAAAGCGTGCAAGCCTCGCGCTCCTGCCGCCTCTGTGTCTGAAGGGTGTATGTTGCTGTCAGGTGAGAGAGACTGGCGTTTCTAACTTTCTAATCCGTGTTCTTTTAAACTTCTATATCTTGGAATCCCTTTCAGCTCCCCCTTGGTGCACCTACAGTCTGTTGGGAATTTGTATGCATTTTTTTTTTAAAAGCTGAGGCCTATCTGTTAAGAAGGTTTACCAGATCCTTCGCTATACATTCTTGAAGGTGTCTTATTGTTATAATGGTTCTGCCAGGAACGCTTAATAGAGAGAGACCATTGGGGCAGTTTGGGTAATATCGCAGAAGAACAACTGCTCCTCCACTTGGCATTGCTACTGTTGCAGATGCCCGTTGCTATCTAAATTGGTGGGGAACTATCTTTCCTAGGGTTGCCAGGTCCCGCTTTGCCACTGGCAGGAGGTTTTTTGGGCGGGGTTTGGGGAGGGGAGGGACTTCAATGCCATAGAGTCCAATTGCCAAAGTGGCCATTTTTCTCCAGGTGAACTGATCTCTATCATCTGGAGATCAGTTGTAATAGCAGGAGATCTCCAGCTAGTATCAGGAGGTTGGCAACCCTAATATTTGCCTTTGTGTGAGTGTTGCCTGACTTACTGCGGGGAGGGAACGTCTTGTTTTAAAAGTCATGCCAGTGTTTTGCAACCTGAATGGCTAGCACCTTCAACTGGGTGTTTGTTGGGGTGGAAGAGGAAGTCAGTGCATGATTGTCTCCACCTGGATATCGGCTTTCTCATTTGCCAGCCCCAGTGCAATTCTATTCCCTCATCTATGCAATAATTTCCTTACCTAATGCATGATGGTCACATGATGGTTAAGAGCGGTGGTTTGGAGTGGTGGTGTCTGATCTGGAGAACTGTATTTGATTCCCCACTCCTCCACATGAGTGGCGGAGGCTAATCTGGTGAACTGGATTTGTTTCCCCACTCCCCCACATGAAGCCAGCTGGGTGACCTTGGGCAAGTCACATTCTCTCAGCCCCACCCACTTCACAGGGTGTCTGTTGTGGGGAAGGGAAGGTGATTGTAAGCCGGTTTGAGTCTCCCTTAAGTGGTAGAGAAAGTTGGCAGATAAAAACTAACTCTTCTTCTTAACTAGTTTGGGGAGTGTGTGCCCATGTGATTGCTCAGCGCTCACCTACCACGAGTTTTCCAGTCATTCTTGCTCTTGTACTACAGTTGTGAAATAATGCCACAACATTCTGTCTTGTGGTACACTACTCTGTTGTAACTGAAGTTTCCACTGTTTATGTTTATGTATATATTGGATATTTATATTCTGCTTTTTGAGAATTTACAGTTTAAAGTGGCTGACATAATTAAAAAACAGCCAAATTATACAATTAAAAGAATTAAATCAGATACAAGCAGATCAGCATTTTAAAGATTGAAAAAAATTGGTAAAGACATCAGGTGGGATTGAATGACACAAGTGAGTTTTTAAGATGTGATGCCGGAAGGACATAAGAACATAAAAAAAAAAACCATGATGGATCAGACCAAGGCCCATAAGGACATAGGAACATAAGAAAAGCCCTGCTGGATCAGACCAAGGTCCATCAAGTCCAGCAGTCTGTTCACACAGTGGCCAACCAGGTGCCTCTAGGAAGCCACAAACAAGACAACTGCAGCAGCACCATCCTGCCGGTGTTCCACAGCACCTAATATAATAGGCGTGCTCCTCTGATCCTGGAGAGAATATGTATGCATCATGACTAGTATCCATTTTGACTAGTAGCCATGAATAGCCCTCTCTTCCATGAACATGTCCACTCCCCTCTTAAAGCCTTCCAAGTTGGCAGCCATCACCATATCCTGGGGCAGGGAGTTCCACAATTTAACTATGCGTTGTGTGAAGAAATACGTCCTTTCATCTGTTTTGAATCTCTCACCCTCCAGCTCCAGCAGATGTTCCTGCATTCTAGTGCTATATGAGAGGGAGAAAAGCTTCTTCCTTTCCACTCTCTCTATACCATGCATGATTTTATAGACCTCTATCATGTCTCCCCATAACCACCTTCTTTCCAAGCTAAGCAGCCCTAAGTGTTTTAACCGCTCCTTATAGGGCAGTTGCTCTAGCTCCCTGATCATTTTGGTTGCTCTTTGCCACTACCAAAGAGGTTCTGTTCCTAGTCCCCTAAGAGCAATCCTTGTAGATGAGTGACATCTCCTAGGGCTCACTGTCTGATGTTGGGGCAAGCTGTGTGTAAGTGTTAAGTTTTTAAAGCAGTGTTCATTATTTTTCCTTGTCTGGTGGTGATCATCAAACTGTCCTTTCAAGGTCTGGAACCATTCAGGATTGGACAATACACCAACTTTGTTAATATTGGTGAACGCTGCAATGTTGCAGGATCAAGAAAGTTTGCCAAACTCATCATGACAGGCAATTACGAAGTAAGCCTTTAACTTACAAAAGCTTCTAGCTGGGCTTTATGTTGCTAGATACTACATTTCCTAATCCTATTTAAAAATCATGAAGTTGCATGCGTAGTTCCTAGGAAACCAGTTGCAGACAGGAAGCTTTGCCTGCAGTCTTCCAGAGTTTTATGTGCAGGTCTTTGTTACAGCAAATGCAACAAAATGTGGAATACACGTCTTCTTTTGCAGACCTGAGAGACATGGTATATAAACAGCTTTGCATGTTTTATTGGTAACACACCTAAAAGTAATCATGGCTCAAAGTTTTCCTTAGTGCGGGCTTCAGTATGTTGGCATTGCTGAAAGAGAGGAATGGAGTCGTGTGTGGGTTTGGCTGTTTTGGGCTTGAGATGATGTAAGAGAAATGTGTGGAAGTCAAGGGGAATGTGTGACACGGGCATAGCTTGGCTACCATACTGATGAAGGAACCAATGAAATGAGGGCAATGTTTTGTCCTTCCTAAACAAATTAGATCTGGGCTGTGGGGGGTGGGGTGGTAAGAGGACAATGCTGGTGTAGGAACAGGGTTGCCAACCTCCAGGTGGTTCAAACAAGGTGGCACTTATGGCTTAACAATGCAAAACTAAAGCACACTATGCCAAAAAACTCGTGTATTGTGTAACCACAAAACGTTAACACATGTTGGCAGTTGCAAAAAACATACAAAACAACTGAATTACAACATGATAGTAATGGTCTATATCCAACACAATTTGTGACTGAAATGGATTATTACTATCATGTGTTAACATTTTGTGGTTACACAATACACAGGTTTTTTGGCATAGTGTGCTTTAGTTTTGCATTGTTAAGCCATAAGTGCCACCTTGTTTGAATTACCCACGTTTGGGCACTAGAAAGTGATTTTGGTTGCAACCTCCAGGTGGTAGCTGGAGATCTCCTGCTATTACAACTGATCTCCAAGCAATAGAAATCAGTTCCCCTGGAGAAAATGGCCGCTTTGGCAATTGGACTGTATGGCTTTGAAGTCCCTACTCTCTGCAAACCCTGCCCCCTCAGGCTCCACTCCCAAAATTTCCAGGTATTTCCAACCCAGAACTGGCAACCCTATGCATATCATTGTTCTCGCCAATGTGGTTCCTGCATGTGCATGTCACTGGGCCATTGTAGGATGAAGTGAGAGAGAAGTTGCTTAGCTAACTGCTGTGGTAATGTGTGAGTTGGACTCTGGAGGAGAAAAAGGAAGTTGATTGATTTTTAGAGAGAAGGGGGCTGTTTCAGGACAGCACATTGTACAGACAAATAAGCTACTTTTCATATGTATAAATCTTAATATCAGAAAAGAGGAATGTGTGCAAGTAACAGGATGATCTAAATACTTAACTGCTTGGAATTTCTATTTCTTTTCAAGAGAGGGAGAGAGAAAATAATGCTGGGTGTTTCTGATAATCTGTGTTACATTAAGATATATAACAGTAGGGAGGAGTAACAGTATGAGTCAAGGAGTCTCAACAAGGGCTAACTCTTTAAACCTTTGTTTTTCTTTCAAGGAAGCACTGAGTGTTGCTAAGGCCCAGGTTGAGATGGGGGCTCAAATTTTGGATATAAATATGGATGATGGAATGCTGGATGGACCAAACGCTATGACTAGATTCTGCAACTTCATCGCTTCGGAGCCTGACATTGCCAAGGTTGTATGGACAGCTTTTGAGGTTGCAACAAAATGGATTTTCTTGCTACTAAAGCCTGGAGAATAGTTTTTGTAATTTGCTTTTACGTAACGTAAGAGTCTTTTAAATCTGCACATGGTATTCAAGGCACGCATTGCCACAGACTTCAATAAAAGGAACAAAAACTGTCTTTCTTACACTGTAAGTATTTTGGAGAATGAAAAATTAGACACAGGTTTTTCTCATATTTCAAGAGCAGAGCAAAGGATATGTCTTAATAGGGAACAAAGTGCATCTTTTCAACTTAAGGGCAATGCAAAAGTGTGAGGGGTTTCAGCTTTTCCTTGTGTTACAACTGCAGCATGGTAACCACTTTTCTGTGGGTTCATTCAACAGCAAAAAGGAGGGTATGTGTGTTCACATGCAAGGCCACCTATGTGGACCTGTGCATGGTATGGAGAGAATGGACAAGGAGAAGCTTTTCTCCCTCTCTCATAATACCAGAACAGGGGTCATCTGCTGAACCTGGAGGGTGAGAGATTCAAAACAGATAAAAGGAAGTATTTCTTCACACAATGCATAGTTAAACTGTGGAACTCCCTGCTCCAGGATGTGGTGATGGCTGCCAACCTGGAAGGCTTTAAGAGGGGAGTGGACATGTTCATGGAGGAGAGGGCTATCCATGGTTACTAGTCAAAATGAATACTAGTCATACTATTCTCTCTAGTATCAGAGGAGCATGCCTGTAATATTAATTGCTTTGGAACACAAGCAGGATGCTGCTGCAGTCATCTTGTTTGTGGGCTTCCTAGAGGCACCTGGTTGGCCCCTATATGAACAGACTGCTGGACGTGATGGGCCTTGGTCTGATCCAGCATGGCTTTTCTTATGTTCTTATGATTGTTAGTGCTCTGTTGCCCTCAGTCCTAGCAAGGTGTCTGTTACATGGCGAGGTCTTGTGTAGTTGACCCTGTAGTCTGTCTTTAAACTTTAGGTCAGATGAACCCACAAAAAAGGACTCCCATGCTGTAATATCTAAAAGGCATCAGATACTACAAAGAAGATGACGACATTTTGAATTGCTAGCTTATGACTATAACAGAGGGGGTAGCCTTGCTGAAGTTTGAAAGCTTTTTTAAAAAGGTGCAGAAGGCTTTATGAGCACTTCCACTGTCAAACAGCAAATTACCCTGAAAAGTACGACTGAAAAGATTAAAAGTAAGAAAAAAGTTCACGTATTGAAAATTATAATGATGCCGTGGCCAAGACTATGGAAGTAAATTTTCAGATGGTTAGAAGTGGTATTGTAGATCTGTCATCCCCTCATTCTACACTTGGTCACTTTTCTGTCCCACTATAGTGTCCGGTTAAACCAGGTTCAAGTGCTTCTTTGGTGCTTCATGCTGTACCCTGCCACCTCAGAAGTATGGCCAGCTGTGTCTGTTGTGTTCTGTTGTGTTCTGTTGTGTTCTGTTGTGTTCTGTTGTGTTCTGTTGTGTTCTGTTGTGTTCTGTTGTGTTCTGTTGTGTTCTGTTGTGTTCTGTTGTGTTCTGTTGTGTCATTTGTGGGCATCTGTTGGATAAATGATGAGATCCAATCAGAAACCTTGGACCAGGGTTGCTTGCCAGTCGCTGCTGCAGCCTGAGCAGCCCCCTTCTCTGCCGCCGCCGCTGGTAGGCCTCTGTGGCCTCTGCGGCCTCTTGGAAACGGGGGACTGCCAAGATGGCCATGGGGGTTCAAGACCAGTATGAGCCTGTGGCAGAGATCGGCATTGGGGCTTATGGCACTGTCTTCAAGGCCCGAGACCTGCAGAGTGGCAAGTTCGTGGCTCTCAAGAATGTTTGGGTCCAGAGCAACGAGAACAGGCTGCCACTGTTGACCGTGCGTGAGGTGGCGCTGCTGAAACTGCTGGAGAACTTTGACCATCCCAACATTGTGCAGGTAATGGAAGTTTGCACGACAACGCGGACCGAACGTGAAACCAAAGTAACACTGGTGTTTGAGCATGTGGATCAGGACCTGAGAGCATATCTGGATAAAACTCCGCCTCCTGGCCTACCAGCCGAGGCAATAAAGGACATGATGCGTCAGTTCTTGAGTGGCTTGGAGATCTTACATGCAAACTGCATCGTTCATCGTGACCTCAAGCCCGAGAATATCCTGGTAACCAGTTCCGGTCAAGTCAAGCAGGCTGACTTTGGCCTGGCTCGTATCTACAGCTGCCAGATGGCTCTGACACCGTTGGTAGTTACCCTTTGGTACCATGCGCCAGAAGTGCTGCTCCAGTCGACCTACGGCAGTCCTGTGGACATGTGGAGTGTTGGCTGCATCTTTGCGGAGATGTTTCGAAGGAAGCCTCTCTTTGGCAGCTCTGAAGCTGACCAGCTGGGCAAGATTTTTGATCTAATTGGACTCCCATCTCAGGAAGACTGGCCTCTAGACGTGTCTCTGCCGCACTGCGCCTTCGCTGCTCGCCTCCCACAACCCGTTGAGAAATTTGTACCGGAAATCGAGCTCCGGGGGGCCAAGCTGCTTTTGGAAATGTTGACCTTCAACCCTTACAAGTGCATCTCTGCCTTCAAATTACTGCATCACGAGTACTTTCAAGACAAAAGGGCCATGGATGGGTAGCGTCCGTGCAGTTGCGGGAAAGGGAAAGACTGGGCAGAAGACTTGTGTGTGTGTGAGGATGATATTGTACCACACGAAGGGGTTCTGTCTCCAAGCATCCTGGGTGTGCTGGAAATTAAGGGTGGGCATGATAAGAGTGCTGCCAGCGCGCATTTAAGAAAAAAGTGCGTGTTGTGGGAAGTGCAGTGTTCTAAATCCGTCCCACCTTGGAAACGGTGGGATTTTTCATAAAATCTCCGTGCCACCTCATACCATACACATTTCATGTACTGAGGTAGATTCTCCCCCTAGGTGTTCTTGCAGGTCCTGGTTGTTCATAGTAGGGCCCAGTTTGAGGTATCCTCACTCACGTCATCTTTGGATTCTTTGCCAAAAATATCTCCTGTGGCTTTTCTTTCTTTCTTTTTTTTACTTTTATGACCGTTTACACAATGATATTGCTGCCTTTATCACATTCCTGTGGCTGACAGTGGGTATTCAAGCCTTGCCTTAACTTGTTACGGAGCTCCGTAAAAATAGCAGAGGATATTTCTATACCAATATTCACAATTTTTTTTAAATTGTGTGGTTAAGGACAAAGGGTGTCTTGGCGTAGTAATTAACAACGTCTGGTTTTGATTCTAGTCCCTCTTTTAAAAAAAAAGAAAGAAAGAAATAGTTCTAAAAATGACAATTTTCAATAAATAATATGGATTGTGGGGGCCAGGCAAATTAAAAAAAAAAAAAGAAACCTTAGGGGTGTCAAACGAGGGCCAGATACTACATCAGTGTCACTTGGTCTGGCCGGGCCATGCCTTGCCAGCCCATTTCGAGTGTGTGTGTGGCTGCCTCAGCTGGCTCACGGGCCGGATCCAGCCCTTGGGCCTTATATTTGACACCCCTGCCTTAGACAGTCATAAAGCCACCTTACAGACTGCAATTCTGAGTTTGTGGAAATGCTTCCTGAATGGAAGATTTAATTCAGGCAGGAACAGTGAACTGCTGTTTGAATGCTTTGTACCAAGCACCAGAAGAGCAGTTATTTGTGGTGGGAGATATTTGTATCTTCTGTAACTAAAGAGCTACAGGTTTGGCAAGGTGATTCTTTGCAAAGTGGGCACAGCCGTAATGTGAACACAGCCCGTCTGTCTGTCTGTCTGTCTGTCTCTCTCTCTCTCACTCACTCTCTCACACACACACAGAATTCACTCAAATATACTGCGATTGGCAGTAGGGTCTTCAGGCCAGCAGCTTTGAGCCCTCGAGGAGTGACTGTCCACTGGCAGCACGTGCAGAATGTGTGAGAAGTGAAAAATGGAATTGTCTTCCAGGGAGAAAAAATGTTATTTTATTACACTCAGTCTGAAGCATCTTTTTCCCTCTGTTGAGCTGGCACAGGCTGCTATAAATTGGCAGGAATCTGCTTCACTGAAGGTTGTTTCCACGGCTGTACTTGTGTCCTTCAAAAATGTCTGTTCATGACAAATGTCATTATGTAGGTATAGGAAGTGAATTTGGGATGATGTCATAGTCTGCAAAGAGTTCTAAAATAATGCTACTGAAAAAGAAATAGATCTTTACTTGTACTGTCTGTGTATATGTAATTCATGCATGCTGCTTATTAGGTGTGCCCTGCCACTTTAAAATGTGCAGGGCTACATGCTTGTCTAATGGTGTGTCTAGAGGTCTCATATCTGGTCTCAGATTCATATAACCAGTGGCATTTTTAGGGGTGAGTGCGATAGCTGCCCCAGGTTCAGCCCGGAAGGGGCGTACAAGCACTACTCGCTTGAAGGAGCCCTCGTGTTGCTGTGGCACAGCCAGTTTACCTGCATGTAAACAGGAGTGAAATAGAAGGGGGTGTGGAATGAGGTGCCACTCCCTCTGAGAAGCCATGCCAGCACTGTGGCATAGACAGTTTGCCCACATGTAAATGTGGGCAAGCTGGAAGAAGGTGTTTGCACAGAGGATGTGGGCAGTGCCGTTTCTAAGCTGGACCAGAACCAACGGGTTGAAATTAAATCAAACGAGTTTCCATGTAGACATTAGGAAGAATTTTCTAGCGGCTAGAGCGGTTCCTCAGTGGAACAGGCTTCCTTGGGAGGTGGTAAGCTGTCCTTCCCTGGAGGTTTTTAAGTAGAGGCTATAGCCATCTGTCAGCAATGCTGATTCTATGACCTTAGACAGATCATGAGAGGGAGGGCATCTTGGCCATCTTCTGGGCATGTAGGGGTCACTGGGGGTGTGGGGGGGAGGTAGTTGTGAATTTCCTGCATTGTGCAGTGGGTTGGACTAGATGACCCTGGTGGTCCCTTCCAACTGATTCTATGATTCCCCTGAATATCAGTGCAGGCAAGCTGGAAGTGGCCTTGAGCTGCTGACATCGCAATGGGAATGACCTGCCGCCAGGGGTGCCCTACATAAAACATGGCTTGGGTGTAGTTAGGCTACTGCATGTAGCCTATTTCACTTCAGCGCTGCATTAGGACAAACACACACAGCTATTCAATATGCAGGATTCCTCAAGTCCAAATCTTGGTAGCGCTGGGGAGCTGATCACTCCTGCCAATTGTGAGTATTAGGTTAGAGTCTTGGTAAATAATTTCGGAGTACAGTCAGAGGGAAGCTTGTCCATGTGTATTTAATCATATGGGGTAAACACACCCTCTTTTGGATTGACAGCTTCTCACCTAAAGAGAGCCCAAATGCCTTTAAGTGACGAGATGATAGCAGTGAGTTTGACAGGTACTTGCTGCTGTATTGATAGAACATATACCCAAGTGAACATCACCTGTTGATTCACCTATGCCAGATGCACACTTCAAAGCACTTTGCTTGCGAATGTAACTGGACTTAGTCATGAAACCTACAGAGACTTCATACAATCTCTTTAAAATGTGGGATGCGGACATTATTTTTGTGTGCTGTTCTCTGGCTTTTTCTCAGATAGCTTTGCAGATGACAACCCTGTTTTGACATCTCTCTGTTTGTTCTTCAGCTAAATGCTGAAGAAAAAAAGTTGTTGATTTGCTTTTAATAATGTCTAGACTTTCCCCCCCACTGATATCAGGTGCCGCTCTGTATCGACTCATCAAATTTCTTAGTGATAGAGGCTGGACTGAAATGTTGTCAAGGCAAATGCATAGTGAATAGCATCAGTCTGAAAGAAGGTGAAGATGACTTCCTGGCAAAAGCAAGACAGATAAGAAAATATGGAGCAGCTGTGGTAGTTATGGCCTTCGATGAAGTGGGTCAGGTCAGTACCGATGTCTTTTTGTGCCACTGGAGGGTCCCAACCCATAATCTGGGTTTGCTGAAATAAATGAGCAGAGCAGGTATCGGGTCAAAGCAGAACAGGAACATTTGACAGGGCATATCTGACATCCTTGACTTGGGACAGTTATAGGGATGCCTATTACCTCCTCAGTTATTGAGCTCACTGGTATCCTTGAAGGGGGGGTACAAGGTAATTAAGACATAAGTTAATGAAGCTAGAATAAAGAAAAAAGACAGTCAACAACAACAACACAAATTATTTGCTACATTTGAACCTCACTGTTCCTGTGAGAGCTCATATTAGTAGCTGAGTCCTGATCTCAGCTAGAAGTAAGGGCCCTCAAAGCCAACAGAGAGGTTTTCAGCCCCTTTTGAATCTTCTGTGAAGTTGGAGCCAGGCAGGAAGGGCATTCTAAAGCTCTGGGATAACCACTGGGACAACCACATGTGAAGGCCAGTCTGTTGCCCCCATGGGTATTTGATGGGCCTCTGAGGGTGATATTGTTTTGTGTAGGTAACAATATCCTGGATTTAGACCATGTAGGGGTCTGCCCGTGGTGCAGAGTGGTAAGCTGCAGTACTGCAGTCCAAGCTCTGCTCATGACCTGGGTTCGATCCTGATGGAAGTCGGTTTCAGGTAGCCTTTCAAGGTCGACTCAGCCTTCCATCCTTCCGAGGTCGGTAAAATGAGTACTCAGCTTGCTGGGGGTAAAGGGAAGATGACTGGGGAAGGCACTGGCAAACCATCCCGTAAACAAAGTCTGCCTAGTAAATGTCGGGATGTGATGTCACCCCATGGGTCAGGAATGACCTGGTGCTTGCACAGGGGACCTTTACCTTTATGGTATTATAAGGTAGGTAGGTACAGATGTGTTTCCAGTCTAAAATTTATAGTGCTGGCTTTAGCTTATAATAATGTAGGATATTATAAGCTAAAGCCAGCACTTTAAATTTTAGACTGGAAACACATCTGGCATTTAGTACCAGATGCTGAATTGCCTTCATGGGCAAACTCACTTATAATGCATTACAGTAGTGTAATCTGTGGTGGATGATAGTGGCAAGATCTTGATCATCTAGCAGAACGCACAGCTGGCAAATCAGCGAAAGCAGGTGTTCCACGCCACCGCCATCACCTGGGGATCCAGGAACACTCCCAATCTGTAAACTGTGTGAATCTATCTAAAACAGATTATTGCTGGTCTCTGGGAGGTTTTTACTGTCTCCTGGACCCAGTCCGCCAGCCCCACCTCAGCAGATTTAAGTAGCAGGAGGGGCAAGGGTCATACAAACAGGTGGTAGGTCTCAGAATTCCAAGAATCCTTTTCACGTCAGACGGCACAAGCTGAATGGTATCCCACACAAATGGGCCATCCGATCCTGGGGCCATCCGATCCTGTTGCTGCTGATGTAAAGTCCAAGTTGGAATGGATTCAAGAGATTTTATCTGCAAATTGCAGAGCAATCCTCCTCCTCTCGTTGGTCAGAATCGAATAGGTCCCTGTCCACCTGGAAGGGTTTTGTGGGTCTACACTGTGTGGATGCAGTGGTAGCGGGAAAATATTGCTTCTTTGCTGCCATCTCTGATATGGAGTATTATTTCAAATGAGCTCTCACCCATGCCTTTTCAGCTTTGTCCTGGTCCTTTTTTTACTGTTCTAGCTGTCTCCCTTGTCTTTTCACCATCTGCAGCCCCTCAGTTAACCAAGGGGCTGCCTGGGCTCTTTGACCTATATGTATGAAGGTCTGAATAAATGACTGACAGAACTGACTTAAGAGTCCGGAATGTGCTTGGGGGAACAGGATCAATGGAATCTAGATACTTACCCAGCTTGCGAAATACCCCAATGTTTCAGGTTACCTGGGAGACTCCCAGTCCTGCCATGATCCGTGTCAATCCTTCTGCCGACCTGTAGTACCTCTGTCTTAGTTGGATTAAATATCAGTTTATTAACCCTCATCCATCTCAACTGCCCCCAGGGACCAGTTCAAAGTTTCCTCATACTCCCTGGGATCTGCTGGAAATGCACAAGAGAGCTGCATATCATAGACATATTGGTGACAACCCAGCCCAGATTTCAGGGTGACCCTGCCCACCAATTTCAATCAGATGTTAGAAGGCACAGGGGACAAAATGGAACTTAGTGGGACACCAAAGGCCAAGAGGCCAAGCATCCGTTCCCTTGCACCCCTTTCTGAAACATACCATTCAGGTGGATCGAAACCATCAGAAAACAGTGCCTCCCAGGGTTGGGTTTTTTTTTGTGTGTGTGCGTGTATGTGGCTGTTAAGTCAACAGCTGACTTATAGTGGCCCCATGGGGTTTGCAAGACAAGAGACGTTCATAGCTGATTTTCCATTGCCTGCCTCTGTGCAGCAACCCTGGCATTCCTTGGTAGTCTCCATCCAAATTCCTTGGTAGACTCCATCTTGGTAGTCTCCTTCTGCCCATCACCTGGCGCAAGTCATCCACTAGGGCATCCCAGGCCATTTCAGTCTCATAACCAGGCCTGAAACCAGATTGGAAAACAACAACAACCTGAACAGTGCTTTAAATGTAGATTAAATAAAATGAAGCATGCCTGCCTCAATCTGTAACATGTATAATTCCTTCCCTTACTCATTTTATTTTTTAGGCCACAGAAACAGAAGAAAAATTTTTGATCTGCCGCCGAGCCTACCACCTTCTGGTTACCAAAGTGGGCTTTAATCCAAATGATATAATTTTTGATCCCAACATTCTGACCATCGGTACTGGAATGGAAGAACATAACATGTATGCTGTTAACTTTATCAATGCAGCTAAAACCATAAAAGTGAGTCTGGGAGTTTTTTGTTTTTTTTTAACATGGGACGTTTTAGTTCTACTTTGTTTGGGAAGGGAAGAAGCCGAATGTAATGCATCACAATATAAGTGGTGACCTAATAGAAAAATAGCGCTTTCTGTACTCTGCTGGGTCCATATCATTCCTTCCCATAACTAAAGTATGACAAAAGTAGATAGTAGCCTAAAAATAACAGATAATTAACTGCATTGTAAATATACTGATAATAATTAAATGGAGCAATATTTGCAAGGTGTTGGTACATTAGCCAAAGGCCTTTGACAAGCCATGTGAAAACTGCCTAATTTAATTAGCACAAGTTCCATTATTGGCAACGTATTCTGACTACTATAAACAGGATTTTCTTGAGGCTCTGTTGAATGTCTTGTGTTGGGGTAGCTATAATTTTAGGGGGGAATTTGGTTCTTTTTTGTGTGTTTGTTTGTTTGTTTGGGTGTATAACCCTGCATCTTTCTAAAGCCAAGGAGGGAAAAAGAGGGTTTAACAATATTTACTTATCTAATTTAACCAGTCAGGTAAATTAATATTGGGATTGGACAGATCATAAAACATTCATGCAGCAATTTACATGTGGGTGTTAATTTATTTATTTATGCATATATACTTTCACAACCTTTTATTTTGTCTGCCTTGTGGGAATTTTGTAATATATGAAGCAGCCTTGAGTTGCATTTTGAAGCCTTAAATTGGGTTCGTTTTCGTGGCTTCTGTGCAGTCCCACATGGGGACTGCGCATGCGCAGGGCCAGCCACGGAGATTATAAAAGCTTATGGAAGAGTTCGCTCCCTAGGAGCGCCCCCCCTCTCTCTCCAACGACCGATCTTAACTGTCGTTCCCTGCTCAACTGTCGTTGGGGAGAGGGGGGGGCACTCTTCCCTCAGTTCTCTTTCTGCCGCCGCGGAGAGAACAGCGTTAACAGTTATTCCCTAAACTATCTGAGGTAAATCAAATTAACTGAGGGAATAAAATAGAAGAGTTTAACAAAGAAATGGCGCTTTTTAAGAAATGTAACACGTGTGGCACAAAGATGGCATCGAATGACGAACACCAAGACTGCCTCATATGCTTAGGAGAAGGCCACATAGTAACGTCATGCAGATCGTGTGCATTACTGACAGACAAATGTCGCCGAGATCGAGCAAGAAAATTAAAAGCAGCATTATATGAGAAAGCCTTCCAACCTGATGGAAAACCCCCAAATAACCCATTAAATAAAAGAGCTGCCGAGAACCCCAAGAGGGCTTCATCTGAACCTCCGGCAAAGAAGCATAAAGAAAAAACAAAACACTTATCAAAGGGCGCAGATACAGTAAGAGAGGGCTCTACCAGTTCAGCGCCAGTGGAACCGGCCAAAACCACAGCTCTTGGAGAGGGACTGAGGGACATCGAAAGATCTCCCTCCCCGTTAACACGCTCACCGAGGCATCGGGAGCCATCCAGGAAAACCTCTAAGTCTCCGAGGGACATATCCAAGTCCCCCCATACTTTCCTACCTATAGAAAGGGGGCGTACCCCATGTAAGAGCCTGCAGACTGCGGCAGCTACTGCATTAAGGCTTCCTCCTACACCATCACCTTCGGGGGTGGAGATCAGTGATTCCTCTTCAGCTGAGGAGGAATGGGAAGCACCCGATAATTTAGCAACCGACTCAAACCAAATACCTGAAACAGGAATTCGAGGGTGGGATCCTCGCCTCCAGTTCCAAGGCTGGAACCCGTGGGCCTTCTATCCACCGCCGTGGTACGCACCAGGTCCATACGGCAGCTATCCGTACGCCGACGTCTACAGTCGCCATGACGATGACGAATTCCGACGCCAGGCTAGAGGCGACGGAGGCCGACGTCATGCAGTGAGCGACGCTCACCGACGTCAAGACGTCGACTTGATTGGCAGACAGTCTGGATCGGCTTCGAAGGCAAGAGGCCCACCTAAACAAAGACGCAGGGATTCAATACCCATGCCTGAATTGGGATGCGAGATCCCTACGCCATCGACGTCGACAGCAGCTGACGTCGGAGACACGTATGATTCGAACTCAAGGCGCAGGCAAGTTTTCGAAGAGGGAGACTTCTCAGACGC
Organism: Euleptes europaea; assembly: GCF_029931775.1. NCBI lineage: Eukaryota > Metazoa > Chordata > Lepidosauria > Squamata > Sphaerodactylidae > Euleptes > Euleptes europaea. Next base: position 27,039,058 of record NC_079318.1, read on the forward strand.
AGCTGACCAAATATCAGAAAGGGGTTCGGAGGACATGTATGCTCCCTCCCCAAGAGACACGGGGGGGAGTCCTGACCCAATATCGCATATGGAGGACATAAAATCGTTCTCAGAACTTTTACACCGTATGACCAAATCGCTGGGGCTAATGACCATACAAACAGACCCCAAACCATCAGACCCCATTATGGGGGTGTTATCTAAATCTGATCCAGGTGCAACAAGGTTGCCAATGGTCCAAGGGATAAAACAAACAGCTATGGCCACTTGGGTAAAACCAGCATCAGTGATAGCTTCCATTAAAAAAATAGAAAATTTATACGGAGTAGATGAGGAGGAGGGACAGTTTTTATATAAACATCCCCCACCAAATTCAATAATTACGGATGTATTAGCAGCAAGATATAGATACGGAGCACACTCCACTCCTTTAGATAAGGAAGGACGCAAACTGGACAGCTTAGGGCGGAAGTTTTACTCCTCAGCGGCCCTGGGCATTAGAATAGCTAACTTTGGTGCACTGTCAGGCCGCTATCAAATGTCATTATGGGATAGAGTAACGGAAATAATAGAGGACTTACCTGAAGAAAAAAGATCCCTATTGAGGTCCATACAAATAGAAGGGAAAAAGTTGGGCAAGGCGCAGATTGCTGCAGCCAGACACATGGCAGACTGCTCAGGCAGAGCCATGGCCTCGAGTGTGGTACTCAGAAGGCATTCTTGGTTACGGGCATCATCATTAACTCTTGATGTTAGAGCCAGGGTTGAAGATATGCCTTATGACACAAAAGCCCTATTCTGGGAAGATACCGATGAAGTACTGCATAACCTTCGAAAACAGAAGGCTACTGCAAAATCATTGGGAGTAACTCAACAATCTAACTCATCATATAGACCTAGACCTTATAATAGACAACCTTTCTATACTAATAGATTTAATAGAAACCAATTCTGGGGATATCAGAAACAGCAACAATCCCAACAATACTACCAATCCAATCCTCACCAGGGAAAAAGATATAACCCCAGAGGAAAAGGTAGGAAGGGGAACTACACCCCACAAGAGCAAACTAATAAGAAAGGTTCAGCATGACTACAAGAGAATATAGCAATTGTTAATGGTTCTTCAACTACAATGTTTGGTAACCGTCTCTCTAAATTCTACAGTAAATGGCTACAAATTTCGCAAGACTCATGGGTGTTAAGTATAATACAACAAGGATATTTTATTGAGTTTTCTTCCTTTCCTATAAATACATATCAACCCCCTGTTACTGGAACACCACAACCGGAGTTATTAGAAGAGATCAACTCCCTGTTACACAAGGGAGCAATTCGAGCCCTCACACCCAAAGAAAGTCAAAAAGGATTCTACTCCCGATATTTCTTGATAGAAAAAAAGGGAGGAGGGAAGAGACCCATCTTAGATCTCAGAGCACTTAATAAATTAGTACTAATACGCAAATTCAGAATGTTATCCCTGCAACAAATATTACCCTTACTATCTCGACAGATGTGGTTTGCAGTCTTAGACTTAAAAGACGCGTATTTCCACATCGCCATACATGCAGAATGTAGAAAATATTTAAGATTCTCATGCGGGGGAATCAATTACGAATATACAGTGTTACCTTTTGGATTATCTCCAGCTCCCAGGGTATTCACTAAGGTGATGGCGGAAGTGATAGGTCACCTAACACTGTACTAACCAGCTCCCATTTTGAAAGATTTTTGAGGGGATATGTAAGCTGGGAGAAAAAAAATTCCAACAGAGAATAAATTTTCTGTGTGACAGAATGCAAAAAAACTGAATGATGAACATATGAAGCTGCCTTATACTGAATCAGACCCTCAGTCCTTCAAAGTCAGTATTGTCTACTCAGACCAGCAGCAGCTCTCCAGGGTCTCAGGTTGAGGTCTTTCACATCACCTACTTGCCTAGTCCCTTGAACTGGAGATGCTGGGGATTGAACCTGGGACCTTCTGCAGGCCTATGTTCTGAAATAAGGATCCTTTTTGAGCCTGTGGGAACATTTGGAATTACATGGTATGATGGGCACAGCAACAAAATGGCTGCCACAGGAGGTGGAGCCATCCACAAAATGATTGCCATAGCTTAACTTCAGTAAAGCAGAGTAGATCCTTGCGCTGTGGTGGCAGCTCCCAAAGCAACATTTTTAAAAATCTTCACAGCCAATCAGAAGCCTTGCTGGGAAAAAGCCCTACCTGGCCCCAACCACTTCCTAAAAACACTTGGTGGTCACCAAAAAAGGTCCCATATTGCTCCAGGCACCACATTGGAGACCCCTCTTCTGAGACATTTGTCAAGATGTGGTTCATCCTTCTGTCAGAACTATGCGGCTTTGTTCCTGTTTGCTATTAAGGACCTGCTTCATGAGTTCATTAAATTGCCCTTATGCCTTTTTACAGGGAAGAAGATTTTATGAGATTTACGAGTTTACGAGCTTACTAATACTTCATTTTGTTGTTGTTAGGAAACACTACCCGGTGTCAAAATAAGTGGCGGTCTTTCCAATCTGTCCTTTTCTTTTCGAGGAATGGAAGCTATTCGAGAAGCAATGCATGGGGTTTTTCTTTACCATGCAATTAAGGTAACTGTATGCTTTACATACCATGAGATCAGAATATATATGTTGTCATATTCATTGAGTTGCATCTACCATTCTGCTCAGCTAAGGGTGGAGTTTTCTGTCCGTGTAAGGTTCCTCCTGTTGATTCAAGAAGCTCCTCTGCTGGTAGGACCTGCCTTGCACCTATTCAATGTATCATCCTTAGAGTGATAAAATATAACACTGAGAGCCAGCGTGGTGTAGTGGTTAAGAGTGGTGGTATAGAGCAATGGACTCTAATCTGGTGAACCAGGTTGGTTTCCCCACTCCTACATATGAAGCCAGCTGGGTGACCTTGGGCTAGTCACAGTTCTCTTAGAGCTCTCTCAGCCCCACCTACCTCACAGGGTGTCTGTTGTGGGGAGGGGAAGGGAAGGTAATTGTAAGCTGGTTTGATTTGTCCTTAAGTAGTAGAGAAAGTCGGCATATAAAAACCAACTCTTCTTCTTCGCTCCCCCTCCCCGTTTCCTTAGTCTGGAATGGACATGGGAATAGTGAATGCAGGGAACCTGCCAGTATATGATGATATCCATAAGGAGCTTTTGCAGTTATGTGAAGATTTGATTTGGAATAAAGATCCAGATGCAACCGAGAAGCTCTTGCGTTATGCTCAGGTAACTTTTATATTTTATCTTCATTTTCAAATCAGGCATGAGCCATAACATTCAAGCACTGATGCTGGAAGAATTAAAACATGTTTTCATGAATTGGTTTTCCACAAGTGAATAGGATAATTTGTCTTAATAGAGCCCAAACTCCAACAATTATCATTAAATATGCATACACAACCCTGCCCCAGAGTACATTATGCTGTTGTATTGTCCAAGGTAAGCAGTTTTGCACCTTAGTCAGGGCCTGGATGGGGAGGTACATCCCCTGGGAAATACTGCTGTTGGAGACCAGAAGCCTTGGCTCTAGTGTGCCCTGGCCTTGGTGGGACAAAAGATATTTCTGAGGGAAGAGGGTGGCTAGATCAGAAGAAGATTCCCGGGGGGTAGTGTCAGCTGGGAGTATGCTTCTGATCCTCCATCCCCTGAATCTTTTCTGCTTCCTAGCAAAGGCTGGGATACATAGTTTTTCTTGAAGATCAAAAGCTGACTTCCAGCTGATCTACAATGATATATTATGAACTCTATTACCATACTGTAATATGCTGATAGCTGTTGTTTTGGAAGCCTATATATGTTGTTTCTTTATACCGGTTATGTGCTGTATATTCAGTGTTATTTTTAGTTGAGTGTACGTACTGTCATATTCCTAGAGTTACTAGGGAGAGCTGGGAGCAGGGACATGGAGAGTGAGACATTGGCTGCATTTCTACGATGCATTTCTGGGGGAAACCCAGGATTGATGCAGGGTACCTCTTGGAATCGCTGGAAACTCTATGCTAAAACTGTAGAGTTACTGGTGACTCCAATAGCTATCCAATGTCAATTTCAGGTGTTCCCTGGAAGTAACAGAGCAACGTAGCAAATGTCGCCAGTTTAATTTTTTTTTTCTCATGCCATTGCTCAGAGTAGTGGTGGGCCAAGAGGGCTGCCATTGATAGGCAGCCCTTCATCATCCAAGGTCTGAGGCTAACGTTGCCAGCTCCGAGTTGGGAAATACCAGCAGGTTTTCGAGGTGGAGCCTGAAGAGGGCAGTATTTGGGGAGGGATCTCAGCAGGGTATAATACCATAGACTCCATCGTCCAACACTGCTATTTTCTCCAGGATAACAGATCTTGGACATCTGGCAATCAGTTGTAATAGCGGGAGATATATAGGTGCCACCTGGAGGTTGGCATCCCTACCTGAGGCTGAGGAATGGAGCAGCCTGTAGGCCTCAAAACAATCTTTCTCTCTCACACAGACCTCCAGGCCTTGCAGCTAGTTTTTCTGTGGACTACATTTCCTGGGCACCCTTCAAGCCTTAGGATTGGAGTGGGAGAAATGGAGGAAAAAACCAGGAGCTAATTGCTGTTAATGAGGCAGAGTCTTGAGAGGAGTGCATATAAGAACCTGTACAGGGAACGAGGGCATTCAGTCCCTTGAAAGTGGGTTGGCACTGTGAGACTTCTTTTGATCCCTCACCCCAAGGGTGTGTGTGTGCGTGACCTGATCGCTCACCCCAAAGTGGGGGTGAGCGTGACCTGAAGGGAATTGGGTATCAGTAAAGTGGTAGGAATCCAGTCAGATAGTCATGTTAGGGAGCATCGTTGTTCTCCAGCTTGAGTCCTAGGTGCCTGTTTCCCTCATTGACCAGATTGACTTTCACAAAGTTTTATGACATCAGATAAATGTAAGTGACGGGTGGAGACAACAGTGGAACCCCTTTCCCAAACAGAGCAAAACAAGACGAGCTGCTCTGTTAAGCAGATTAAATGTTCTAGTTCTGTAAGGCTTTTGATTAATTCGTGATTCATTACGTGACATAACATAAACTGTGGCCATCAGGAACTGTAACAAAGCCAAATTAATTTGTTAGATTCTTAAAAGGAATTGCCACTAGGCTGGCCAGGCATAAATTTAAATTAAATTCCCAGAAAAAAAAAATCTTAACACTTCAGTCCTTTCAGCATTTCTTTTTCCATTCTTGGGGCATTTGTGCTTCAATGCCTTCCCTCATTTAGAAGCAAATATCATTAACTTTCTGTTGCAGAACAGTAAGCAGCCTATTCTGATCAGCCTCCATATGTCATGAAGATGGTTTGGAAATGGATCAGTGGAAACTGTATGTGAATTAGTAGTCACTGATCTAGATGGGAATGGAGTGGTTGATTTTGGTACACATCATTCTAAAATATACCTCAGTACCAGTGTGCCATTTTACTATGTGACTATCTGTCCTCACATACACTCTTTAATAAGTAGCTGCCATCTGTAGCCCAAGGCTGTGGGCTACAGGTGCCAGCTGTGCAGGGGAGGGGCTGCGGCTCAGTGGTAGAGCATCTGCTTGGCATGCAGAAGGTTCCAGGTTCAATTCCCGGCATCTCCAGTTAAAGAGACTAGGCAGGTAGGTGATGTGAAAGACCCCTGCCTGAGTCCCTGGAGAGCCGCTGCCGGTCAGAGTAGACAATACTGACTTAGATGGACCAAGGGTCTGGTTCAGTATAAGGCAGGTTCATGTGTTCAGATTCTGAGAATTAGAACTGTGGAGGTCTCTCTCTGGATGTCATATCCAGGAAGATTTTTTAAATGTATTTCTTCATTGGCTCAGGAATATGACTCTAATATCACTCTGTATCATATCCAGTGGAAAATAAACTGTTGGTCCTTTCACTTGCCGTAGTTGATGGTACCAATGGCTAGTTTTGCTTCACTTTTCTTACAGATGATTTCCTCTGTGTCAGAATCAGTGGTGAGACCAGATTTTGAAAGCTAGCTGTTTCAGTTCCAATATCCCTGTTTTGATTTTGCTTCTTGGAAGAAAAAAAGGTTGATACCTTTACTAGGTTGATACCTGCACACATAGTATTTGTGAGACTTATACTAACCAGTATTACAACAAGAACCTATTATACCAGATGTTTGAGTAATTGAGAATAGAATTTACAACATATACACATGCCTGGTTGGGTTTGAACTGTTTGTATTTGTATTTGTATTCATTAATGTATTTCTGTAAATATGTGCAAGTTTACAAAGGGTTTTAACTAACCACTGATGAAGGCCCCAAAAGCCGAAATGCGTTTGGTATGTGGTTATAGTTATCAACCTCATGAAATGCCATTTTGCTATTTTAATGCTTTTAAATAATTTTAACTTTTATATAGCGCTTCTAATAAATTATATTTTCAGTATTTATACACAGACTTATATATATTTTCTTTTCACCCAGCCTTGGGTACCCAGCTTTTAATTTTGCTTCTCCCTTGTGTGAAATAAGCCCACAAGCCTTCATTTTTGCATCAGATTTCCCCTCCCCTCACACCGATGTTCCTCATTAAAATCAGTGCATTTTCAGTGTTGGTTTTGCTCCTGTTACGGGTAATGTCAGCATGGCATGAGAAGCACAAGATTAATCAATGACAGCAGCAAAGCTGAAGCTAACAACCTCATAACTGACAACATGTAAAATGAGGAAAGATAGGCTAGGGCAAAAACAACAACAACAAAAAACAATCTGGTAAATTTTGGGTTCAGGTTTATTGGGCCCAATTTTTTCTAGGAAACCCAAAATAAGCCGAATTCCCATACTGGTAAATATGGGAATTCGGGTTATTTTTGGGTTTCCTGAAAAAATTCGGGCATACATGCATGTGCATGTGGAAATTTTTTCAAAGCTCCTGGGGGGCATTTTTTGAGGTAGAGCCCCCACATTTGCAGCATGGCTGCAAGGGACTCTCCTTGTTTGAGCCCCCAAGTTTAGTGAAGATTGGATCCGGGGGGTCTGGTTTTATGGAGTCTGGAAGGGGTTGCTCCCATCCTCCTTCTTCTACTTTTACATGACTTGGCTCTTAACAGCACTCAAGAGGTTCACCTGGCAAAGCTTGAAAATGGCCAGCCAGCATAAGAAAATTTAAAATACAAAGAAAGTGAGGCAGTTGCATACAGGTGGGATTTTTTTCCTGTTTAAAAATAATTTGGGTAACAGCAGCAACAACAAAAATCTTTATCTCAATTCTAGACCCATGCTCAAGGAGGAAAGAGAGTGGTGCAGACTGATGAATGGCGAAATTGCTCTGTAGAGGAAAGACTGGAGTATGGACTCGTCAAGGTGAATTTAGATGCACGTTTCCACATCAAAGCCAATTGGGATCAAAGGATGGTCCCTATTAACTTTAATTCTGTATGCTTTCTTACCCATATTATTAGCAAATGACAGCAGCAGCAGTTTGCTGTAAAAATACAGCAAACTCTGAAATAACTTGTTTGTAAAATCACCTGTGCCCTGACCTGGATGGCCCAGGCTAGCCTGATCTCTTCAGATCTCAGAAGCTAAGCAGGGTCAGCCCTGGTTAATATTTGGATGGGAGACCACCAAGGAATACCAGGTGGGTTGCTGTGCAGAGGAAGGCACTGGCAAACCATCTCTGTTAGTCTCTTGCCATGAAAACCCCAAAAGGGGTCGCCATAAGTCGGCTGCGACTTGAAGGCACTTTACACACACACACACACAAAATCACCTGTATTCCTTGGAAGAAAAGTTATTTGAAGAGAATGCTGCTGGATAGCGGCACATTTTTACAGTTTGGGGTTCTCAAAATGTCCAGTTTGCAGGCTTCCCGGATTTCTTCTTGGGATACATACAGACGTAGCCTTCAGATGATATATGTGGGAACTCATTTGTGAAGTCTCACCTCAAAGAACAAAGACCAGTGAAATTTAAAGATCACAGACTGATACATCCCACAGTATTATGCAAGTCTCACTAACCTTCTGAGCCATAGATGATAAAATGTGGAGTACCAGCTCACCCAAGGCAGACTTGCAGTAACTCTCGCAGTTTCCTAGATTCCTGTCTGAATGGTTGAGATGGATAAAGTTGGATTCCACATGGAGACAGACCTGTGTGGTTTCCTTGTTGCTGGCGTGGCTGCAGATAAAGTGTAGTGGCAACAGGGCTGCCATGTGGGTGGTTTTCCTGGCACAGGAAAGGAGGACTTTCTTTCCCCTTATATCCCTGCAAGGGAAAGGGCTAGAGGCTTACTTTAAAAAAGAGGGGAAAGGGGGGGGAGCAACCTCCTCCCTTTACTTTGTCCTGCTCACTCCACCCTCGGTAACTTTTTTGCATCTCAACTTTTGTTAATGTAATATAAATGACTTAATTGTGTATTGGTTTTAACTTTTTGGACACTTACGATGTCTGTGTCCTGCAACTTTTTCTGTTTTGTTAGCCACCTTAAATTTGCAGAGGTAAGGCAGAGTATACATTAAAAAAAACGTGTCCACATTATAGACACCGTAACATGTTAACATTATAGTTTTGTTTTCAGGGCATTGAGAAATATGTGGTTGAGGACACAGAAGAAGCCAGATTGAACAAAGACAAGTATCCCAGACCTCTGAACATAATTGAGGGGCCTTTGATGAATGGCATGAAAATAGTCGGTGATCTTTTTGGGGCTGGCAAGATGTTTCTGCCTCAGGTAAAGGAGAGAAGTGAAAGGTTTCTATTGGTCTTCCACAAATTATTGCTGAAAAGGGACAAATAAAGAGATAACAAACATCCAGACTGGGTCGCACCAATGGTATCTTCAGCCCAGTGGCAGGATCTGAATACAATAGGAATCTTCAGTGCTGTACGTATCCTCAACAGTTAAAGCTTAGGGCGTCCCTGATTACTGTGGAATGGATGCTGCTTTCATTGTGCTTAATAATTATAATAATTACCCTTATGTGTAGATATTAATCTACCTTTCCAGGATAAAAAACAATTCTGACTGGGCTAATTTGCAGAGTTCATTTCACAAGTGGTCCTGTAATACACAGGCAGATGCAAATGAGCTTGAGCTTCTACCTGCTGCATTAGCATGTCGTTGTTGTTTTGTTATATTCATTCTTGTTATATTCATTCATACTTTGGAAATGTGTTCATAGTTTACTTCCTTTTGTATGTTCACTTCTACAGCAAGGGAAAACATCTATTTGTTCTTTTCCCAAACCGCTAGTATTTTGTATGCTCTGCAATAACTTAGTAAATGTGAGCACTGCACGGCTTAGCTTATGTAGGCAGGCAGCTGTCTTGGGGGCAGCTTGATCAAAACATTGGCCCTGGGTTTTTTTTAGCAAATAGTCCTCCATAACAATGGAGAGAACCAGAGAGATGAAACTGGGGATAGACCTGATCAGCATGCAGTTACATTAATTGGGAAGGTTGAAGAAGTTATTTTACTTTGGAGCTCGCTAGTAGTCTTAACACTGGGGTGGGTGGCTGTTGCTGGGTTGCGTTTACTACCTTTAATTAAGTGTTTAAAAGGCTGTAGTTGCTATTTTGATTTTTCTACTCAGGTGATTAAGTCTGCTCGTGTTATGAAGAAAGCAGTCGGTCATCTCATTCCCTTCATGGAGCAGGAAAGAGAGGAAATGCGCGCATTGTCAGGAAGTACGGAAGAAGATGTAAGTTTGTCTGCTGTCGTGCGAGGTCTCTTAAAATGAATTTTCACTAGAGTTGTGTCAAGAAACCTGGAAACTATTTCATAATATAAATACCGATAAACAGGAATTCATATAATGCTGTTGCTGCAGCTTCTGTGCGTACAGATAGACCCAGTTGTGTAAGCTGCTAAAAATGTACAAATAAGCAGCTGGTTGCAATGTGCACAAAAAAATAGGCACTGTGACGTTTTGCCAGGAATGGTGGACACAAAGTAATGATTAGCTGTGCAGCATAGGGCTTCTTCATGGTCAATTTGGTGCAGAATTGGTTGGACTGTCTACTGGTTATTCCACAGACTTTCACCAAGAGCCAGCATGACATAGTGGTTAAGAACAGAGGACTCACACCTACACATTCCTCACACCTACACATGAAGCCTGCTGGGTGACCTTGGGCCAGTCACAGTTCTCTCCAAACTCTCTCAGCTTCACCTACCTCACAAGGTTTCTGTTGTGGGGGAGATGAAGGGAAGGAGATTGTAAGCTGGTTTGATTCTCCTTAGAAGGTAGAGAAAGTCGACATATAAAAACCAACTCCTCCTCCTTCAAACAACTTGAGGTATGTTTGGATGGATGGATAAAAACAAATGGGGGGGGGGTTGCCTGTGATGTCTTCTTCCACTTTAATTCTTCAAATGACACTCATACCTGCCTGCAGCAAACATTGATTTCCTCATGAATTTTGCCCCTTCTGTGCCTCCAAGGTGGGCAGTTAACTTCTTTGGTTTTTTAAAGAGCAGCTTGTACAACTATAACTTTCAACAATCATTTGCCATTGAATGTTTTGCTTATTACAAACCAAGTTGCCTCTTTTAAGCTGAAAAACTGCCCTGTGGAGGAGGGGAGGGTCCTTAATGATAATGTGGACATCCAACCAGTCTGTACTCTGCACAGCTTTTTCTGCTTTGCGCTGGCAGGACTTATTCCCTCCCAAGCTTGTTCCACAAGGGAAAATTGTACATGTGGCAACAATATGTTGAGTGCTGTTTGCAGAGCAGAGTGGTTCCTGCTTTTATCAGTGTCTTGTGTGCACCCCTTGGGAAGCATATGCCAACTTGACGTTCAGTTGCTTGGCCTTCGAAAGAACCAGTTACAGCTTCTGTGCTGTCGCAGAGGTTTTCCTCCCTAACAAGTGTGAACATGAAATAGCAGCAGTGGTTCTTCTAGTCGAAATGGTTGTGAAGGTTGGATTGGATTTAGTAACAGATTGAGAGTTTTATGCTGTTTTTGGGAGTCTGGTAAGAAAGTACAGTAAGGGGGGGAGGGAGGCTGTTGAAAACATTTTAAATAATCTACAGCTACCTCAGGAATATGTTTATCCAAAGAAGGGGAGGGTGGGAGTGACAGCGAGTGTGGAATTAGGCCAATCCTGTATTACTGCTTGCTGCTACTTGCTGTACGCTGCAGACTCGTATGAGAATTCTGGATGCTGCTATTGCTAGCTAACAGCACGCACACTCAAAGAAGGGTTCTGTTAGTCCCTAAATATACTTATTAACAACGAGAGAACATTCTGTCGTCCAGTCTTAAAATAAGATGGATATCTGCTGGCACGGATTCTCTCTGGAGTGCCGTTACCTCCAGAGCAGTAACCACAGTGCCAGAACAACAGCAAATAACGGAAGACTGGTTATTATGTTTTAGAACGAATGACTGTGTCTGCGGCCTTGTGCCAGAATCGAAATGTGAAAAGCTATTTGGTCCCGTTTCCAGTATTAAGAGTACTCCAATACATTAAATGCCTGAAATCCTCTTGTTTTGATACAGAAGTCATCTTAAGATCAAATGCGTGCCTAGGTCCATAGCACAGTTCTGTCTGGAGTCAGGTGCTTCTTCTTTAGTCGTTTCTATTTGCTAGTGTTAGGACTTCGATCACCAATTGTATCTAGAGTCATAACTACACCGTTCTATTATTCATTGCTTTCAGTTTGATTAAGTGAATTTGCCTTTCTGCTCTGGCCAGATGAGCTTTTACATGTGTCTGAATATAATACAGCACAGTGCTGGATAATACAGTCACTTGGCGTGGTTTTGCATATTCGTTTTTCCTAAACATCAAAATTTCAGGAAGGCAGAGGAGTTTAATCATTATAAACAGGAACCAGGAAATACTTTTAAAACGAAAAACTTACCGGAGACTTAACGGGTTTTTTGGGCTCTAACTTCACATCATAGCACTATGTCCCTTTGCTTAACCCTGGGTTTGCCTCACTCATATAGAAAGCTGGAGGGGGAGAGTGTTGATTTTAAGAGCCAGTGGGAGGAGGGATGCAGGAAAAGAGGAAGACCAAACAAGAGATGGACGGACTCAATAAAGGAAGCCACAGCCCTCAATTTGCAAGATCTGAGCAAGGCTGTCAAGGATGGGACATTTTGGAGGACTTTTATTCATAGGGTTGCCATGAGTCGGAAGCGACTTGACAGCACTTAACACACACACATACCATGTTGGGGCTTCTTCATGCTGGGGTGGCCCTGGGAGAGCGTTCTTGGTTTTGGGACACTTCCCACCCTCTGCTGAATTAGGTTATAAGAGATACACACATTCAGAAAACTTTGCTGTAATGATCCAAGAGGATTTCTTTCTGCTTTAAACAGCTGAAAATTACAGCTGTTGTAATAGTACACTAACCATTAATAAAACAATATGAATTGCTCAGATGTGAAATCATAATTCCTGAAAATGTTGTTTAACTTTTGCAGAACCCTTATAATGGCACGATTGTGTTGGCTACAGTGAAAGGTGATGTGCATGACATTGGCAAGAATATTGTGGGAGTTGTTCTAGGCTGCAATAATTTCAGGTAATGAGCTACCTAGAACTTGTACCCTTACCTTTTGTATTATGGCATATTTAGGATTATTAATGTTGTGTATTAGAATTATTTCATAGCAAATACAGTTCAAGATACTTGATAAAAAGGAGCAATACTGAATGAAGCATAAGACTTATGCCTGTGAACCAAAACTTTATACATTCGACTTAAACATGGTCCTTTTTAGTTTGGGAACTGTTGGTTGGATCTCGTGATCTGTCAGTGGAAGGCACTGATGGTCTTCAACCTTCTTGGCCTTCCCTTCCCTCCATTTCTGACCCTGGGAAAGTTTATTCCTGAGGTCACAGGACCAGTGTAGAGTAATAGCCATGCGGGTCAGGCAGCTGCAGTGGGATGGGGGAAAAGGGCAAGATGGCTCCCTCCTGCGTCTTCCATGAGCAGAACTCCACTGATGGAAGAAGGGAGTAATCTTCCCCCTTTCCCCTTCCAGCTTCCTGACCCTGACTGCTGGAGGGAGAGGAAAACTAGGAAGATTGGGGATCCTTAAGTGAGCCGTAAACAGTACTTGCACTGGGTCTAACGTCTAATCTTTAATGTTTGCACTGGGACTTTTTGACTGGGATTGTTGTTTGTGGTTACAGTTCAGAAACTTATTTTTGGTTGAAAGTGGGATTTGGAACAAAGTTGCTGCTTCACATGTAACCACTGTGGTTGGTTTATTGCAGGAAACAGCCCTGGGCATCCTTGGACTCACACACACTAGCCTTATCCCTCATCCCACCACATATCGCTTGGAAACCAATCATTTCTACATTGATGGTGAATTCAGATGAAACAACAAACTACATTCACTTTAAAATAGGATTAAACTGTGGCTTGGACTCCTGGTTTGGAGACTGGGTCACAAATCATGATTTGTTCTCTTGAGAAAACACCAAACTGTATTTGCCGCAAATGCAGAAGTAACTAATTACTAAGCCATGCACAAGGTGATGTGGAGGAGGATGGACACGAGCCCCTGGATTTCCAAGTTTGTTCCCATAAAGACAAATAATAAATTGTTGTCGCATGACTGTGCAGCCAGTGATGTTGCTTTCAGTCATAGCAGATTTCAAGAGAAACCTTTGCTGTTTGGCAGCACTGAGAATTAAACTTAATTAGTCAGAGATTTTTAAAAATCAAGCTGTAAAAAATCTAGGATGAATCTTTACTAGATTTTGAGTTTCTGCTCTCAGAAAATTGCAGGTGAGCTGATAAATGTGTATTAAGGGGTGCCATACAGTTTTTAAAATTGCATTTTGATTGATTTGGCCATTTTAACATTGGCTGTGGCATGTCTGAATTCATTCTAGTGGCCTTTTTGGTTGGTTGGTTTTGACATCCTCATGCTTTATTTAGGTAAAAATGACCTGGATGGTCCAGGCTAGCCTGATCTCATAAGATCTCAGAAGCTAAGCAGGGTCAGCCCTGGTTAGTATTTGGATGAGAGACCACCAAGGAATACCAGGGCTGCTGTGCAGAGGAAGGCACTGGCAAACCACCTCTGTTAGTCTCTTGCCATGAAAACCCCAAAAGGGGTCGCCATAAGTCGGCTGCGACTTGACGGCACTTTACACACACACCGGGTCATTACTTGACCCATGGGGTGAAGTCACATTCCGACATTTACTAGGCAGGCTGTGTTTACGGGGTGGTTTGCCATTGCCTTCCCCAGTTGTCTACAGTTTACCCCCAGCAAGCCAGGTACTCATTTTATGACCTCGGAGGTTGGAAGGCGGAGTCAACCTTGAGCCAGCCACCTGAAACTGACTTTTGTCGGGATCGAACTCAGGTCGTGAGCAGAGCTTTTGACTGCAGTACTGCAGCTTACCACTCTGTGCCACGGGGCTCTTCATGTTTTATTTAGGCACCCTTAATTGGTCTAGCGGGCACCAAGATATTTGGGCCCCTGAGTTGGGATGTTACTAAATAGCTGCAACGGGTCTTAAAGAACTATCATCACTCGCTATGTCTGTTTCCATTGTGTAAAGCATGATAAGGCACAGAGCAGGTGGGGTGGAACACCTTATAGGTACATTGCAGCCCTGAATGTAGGCAAGCTATGGGGAAATGTGTCCAAAATTAAAGGAAGTGTGTGAATAAAATGCAGAATCCACAAAGACACAACTTGTACCACTGAAAGCCCATGTCACCAAAAGAAAAAAAGAGAATTATTTTTAATTTATTGTTTTTGTCATTTAAAGTTTTTCCTCCTGGCTGGCAGAATTCATGTATGAAGCCTTTTATTAAATATAACACATTACTGTCTCCCTGCCTCCCCTCTGCCCCAGAGTTATTGATTTAGGAGTCATGACTCCATGTGACAAGATACTCAGAGCGGCTCTGGAAAATAAAGCAGGTAGGAGGATGTTCAGTCTTTTTTTCTTAAACATAATGGAATTATGATTCTCCTCTAGTAAAAAGCTCATTCTTACCCATCTGAAGAAAATGCCAAATTCTAAGCAGATAAATTAGAACAACCTCTTTTCTATGTATGATTTCCAATTGGGGTCTCTTTACACAGAGTGATTGCAATGCCCAAGGACTTGCTGGGGGAAAGGGATGCAAAAAATTTGAATAACAGACATTTCATAAACTGATCCGCATAACGGGAACTCGACTATGTTTGTTCTTTCTCATCCATAATGCAACTTTATGTAGAGATACTGCATTGTTTTACATTTTTTTTAGCACTCTTGTATACTTAAGTGATTGACACCCAGTTCACAGATGAATGGAGTGAGGCACAGAACAATATTAATCTATCTAATATCAGTGGAAAATCTTTAAAAAGAGCCTTTTTGCTAGGGTTGCCAGGTCCCTCTTCACCATCGGCGGGAGGTTTTTGGGGTGGAACCTGAGGAGGGCGGGGTTTGGGGAGGGGAGGGACTTGAATGCCATAGAGTCCAGTTGTCAAAGCAGCCATTTTCTCCAGGTGAACTAATCTCTATTGGCTAGAGATCAGTTGTAAGAGCAGGAGATCTCCAGCTAGTACCTGGAGGTTGACAACCCTACTTTTTGCTCATTGCTCAGCTGACTTCTTTCAGCTAATGTCTGAAGTAACTATTGAAATTGTATGTTAAACAGAACTTGAAAACTGTTGTTCCTTTATAGATTTCATTGGCCTGTCTGGTCTCATCACACCCTCTTTGGATGAGATGATATTCGTTGCTAAGGAAATGGAGAGATTAGAAATAAAGATTCCGTTGCTGATTGGAGGAGCCACTACTTCTAAGTGAGCGAAGTGTTTTGAAAACAAAAGATTTATGTGTACTACATACCAGAGCGTTTAGATATGCAATATGGTTTTAGTGTAATGTTGTATGCACATAAAATAATAATTTTATTATTAATTGAAAGTGAGTAGAAAATTACAAACATCTGGTGTTGGAGATCAGACCCAAGTTTCAGTGGGAGTGCATTTGTAAATGAGTTGTTATAAGTGGGTTCACCAGTACCAGAGGGCCTTGGAGCAGGGGGTGTATGCAGCAGACTTGGAGTGGGTCAGTGGTCCATCCCTCCACACAAAATCTGGATATGGACTGTGGTTTTCAACCTTTATTCAGATGCATCAACCAGCTACAGGATGAACTTGCCTTTGGGGCCCTTAGTCAAGAGTTTTCTCACTCCCTTCTCCTGGTCCTCTCTACACGTCCTCTTCTCATTCTTCATTGTGACCGCCCCAGGCTTCTTCTTGCCACCACTTTTAAGGCCTTCCCAACATCTGGCCTAGGGTTGGAGGCCATCTCCCTTCCACTGATCCCATGCCCAGCATAGTCCCAAGGGAATGCCATCTCACCCAATGGAAGAAGAAGGAGTTGATTTTTGTATGCCGACTTTCTCTACCACTTAAGGGAGAATCAAACCGGCTTACAATCACCTTCCCTTCCCCTCCCCACAACAGACACCCTGTGAGGTAGGTGGGGCTGAGAGAGCTGTGACTAGCCCAAGGTCACCCAGCTGGCTTTATGTGTAGGAGTGGGGAAACCAACCCAGTTCACCAGATTAGTGTCTGCTGTTCATGTGGAGGAGTGGGGGATCAAACCCAGTTCTCCAAGAGGTTTGATGTGCTTAGTTTCATATTTGGTAGTGAAATTCTGATTCTGTGTTCAGTAACCAAGGCCAGAAGCTGTCATCAAATGGGGCGGGAAGTCGTAAGATCTCTTTTCTGAATGGTGGCAAATAATAATGTCAGTTACTTTACGTTAGGAATTGGTGAAGTCTTACATCTCTTGAAACACAGAACAGCTGCAGCAACATCAGTAGTGCTGCATTTAGAGAGCCAGCATGGTATAGTTGTTAAGAGCGGTGGACTCTAATCTGGAGAACCAAGTTTGAATCCCCACTCCTTCACATGAGCCGCTTTGATTCTTCCTTAAGTGGTAGAGAAAGTCGGCATATAAAAACCTACTCTTCCTCTTCCTCCCCCCACCCCTTCATGCATTCAGCTAACCTGCAGATAGACTGTAATTTCCATGGAAAGGAAGATGACTTCTCTGCAGTTCATTTTATGGCTTTTCCCATTGGGGCCTAGAAATGTTTGTACATTAGCTACTGAGGCAATTTGTTCCATATTCTTTTCTTTTTTTTTAATCATTTCAGAACACACACAGCAGTAAAAATTGCTCCACGATACAGTGCTCCTGTCATTCATGTCCTGGATGCTTCTAAGAGTGTGGTAGTTGTAAGTTGTGAAATATTATTTCTTGGTGCTTCGTGCGAAGAAAATAATTCAAGGGGGGGTGGTCAGACTGAAGGCTCATTTGCTGTAGCATCCTGCTCCACGAGGGACCAGATTAGCATGCTTTGTGAAGTGCAGCCACACAGGATAGAGAATCCTGCGTTTGTATACTTGTGAGACTATTAATTACGTAACCATTTGAAAATCCTGACTCATCTTATTTGGTACTTCGGTTGCTCGTAAAACTGAACCTTGTTACTGGCCGTTGGTCATACATATTTCAGAAGTCAGCAGGGTTCCACAGGGTGAATAGTTGTTTGTGTTATTATGTGCCAGAAATACTGAAGAAGAAGTGGGGGTGGCTTTTTCTATTGGCGGTGACGATGCTATCTGTGTGTGTAGTGCTTCACAAAAAAGCAGTAGCGACAAAAAAACGAGGTCCCTGCCTGAAGGAACTTAAAACTATTTGGGCACTTTCACACATCTTAAATAATGCACTTTCAATCCACTTTGAAGCTGGATTTTACTGTGTGAAGCGGCAACATCCACCTGCAAACGATCGTTAAAGTGCATTGAAAGTGCATTATTCAGGATGTGTGGATGTGCCCTAAATGTCAGCGGGATGACAAGGCGGGAGGAAAAGGTTGGAAGGAGAGGAAAGGCAGAGGCGAAGGTCATGGAAAGAATATGCACAGAGCAATTATGCTATCTTAACCTTTGCTTTGTCAAGGGACTGGGAGTTGTCATTGCTTTGTTCCATCCAGTTCATCAACTACTAACCGTGCCTGCACAAAGCACCACTTTGTATACAAAGTTTTGTAAAAAGCAAAGTTTGCATGCAACACTATCACAGTGTTTTGACAGCTGGCTGCTGGTGTATTGCGTGCTCTGTGAAATTTCTGTGCTTCTCCAGCAGTCTTTCCTGCATTAAGGCTAGATCTCTATGTTTCCCTTGGGGCTTAGTCATCCTAGCTAGGTGATTCTTACAAAAGAGTACACTGGAGTGTTTACTAAGCTCCCGGTTTCTTCTATACGCTCCCCATGTGTTCAGTTGCCATTGAAGCCTGTGTGTCTTCTGGTCTTTTCTGAGGTGGTACTCCTTTTGCCCAACACAGTATCATGTTCTTATTAAATCAGTTCTTAAAGGCAACAATCAGTGCCTCCTGCAGCAAATTTTCCACAGTCATGTGGAACCTCTCACCCACTGAGTGCTGGGCTTGGAGACACTCCACATGATGAGCTGGTGAAATATTGCCAATTGGAAGTGATTTCTGGCAATCTCTACATGGTACCTTAAAGCTAACATTTGTTTCAATATGGGCTTTTGTGAGCCACTGCTTACCACTTCAGCTATATCCCGATGGGTAGCCGTGTTAGTCTGTCTGCAGCAGTAGAAAAGAGCAAGAGTCTAATAGCACCTTAAAGGCCAACAACCTTTTTGGCAGGGTATGAGCTTTCATGAGTCACAGCTCCCTTCTTCAGATATCTAAAGAAGTGAGCTGTGACTCATGAAAGCTCGTACCTTGCCAGAAATTTTGTTAGTCTTTAAGGTGCTACTAGACTCTTTTGCTCTTTTCCATTACTTCAGAAATGTACGGAAATCAAACGGAGAATCCTTCTTTATGGGGCAGCTTACAAGCCTTTCCCGGCTTACAGGCAGCCCCCTAACTTAAAACAGCTTTTTATCAACAACCATAGAACACCCAATAGTGACTCACCCCCCCCCCCAAAAACCAAACCCTTCAACAAACCTAGATTCCACCATTGTCCCCTTATACACTCAACTAATACTGTTACAGGATCTAATGCCAGCTACACCATCCTGGGATTTTTAACTTGCACATCATCCAATTTAATTTAATATATGCCATCGTGTGCCAACAATACTGTCTGCATTGGACCAATGTGTCAGTCTCTGCATGAGAGAATGAGCACAATCAGATATAAAGATACCACAGCATCCAGAAACCAGCGAGCGAACATTTTGATCTCCCTGGACATAGTATTGCAGACCTGAAGGTCAGTGTTCTACAAAAACAGTCAATCAGATGCAACACCTTCAAAGGGAATATGCAGTGTGGAAGTGTTGAATTAGAACTCAAGAAATTAAACTCAGAACTCTAATTCTGACTGAAGAGTTTAGGAATAAAAGGTACATAGAATCACAGAGTTGGAAGGAGCCATACAGGTAATCTAGTCCAACTCCCTGCTCAATGCAGGATTGGCCTAAAGCATCCCTGAGAAGTGTTTGCCAGCTGCCGCTTGAAGACTAGCGGTGAGGGGGAGCTCACCACTTCCCCTAGTGGTTTTTTTCAGGTACCCTTGAGCTATATTAAACTGTTTATCCCCTTTACCAGTAGTATAGAACACCACTCATATGATTTTTCCAGTGTCTAAATGCACAGCAAAATATTGTTTTTAATTTATCTAAGAAAATGCAAAAATATTATGGAAATTATGTGATTTTTTGCAAAGACTTCGGTATATCACTGCCATGCATTTCTGTTTAGGGAGGATGCTTTTGAATGCCGAAGGCAGTCATGGGCTTAATTAAATCTGACTAGAACAGCTTGCTTAATGAATAATAGAAATCTCAGAAGTGGCTTGCCTGTGATTGTAAATATATTCAGTATGCTTTGCTAGGCTCACACTTCACGCCTTCCATTTTCAGACTGCTCCTGCCCTTTGACTGGGTTCTGAGGGAATATTTTGGGTTCCAAATGAGAAGCTTGAATCTTAATCTGTGTGGTTGGGGTTTACAGTGGCTCCTGTTTTTCTGTATGCTTAAACTAGTTACGTAGAGGGAAACACGATCCTCCTCCTTATTGCATAGGTAGAAGTCCAGCAATAGATAAATCTGGAGCTTTCAAGCCTTTAAAATGGCAGTAAAAATCCATTTGGCAATCTTTAGTTTTAATGACTTAACAATCAAGCTTTCAAGATCTGTAATTTGAAACAACCTGAATGTAGTGTACAGTGGAAAGCTTAAACAAAAATCAACCCATTAGTTCTTTATTTCACTCTTAGCTTCAGGATTCATTCATATGTTTATTTTTGAAGTGGCAGGTAAGTCTGCGTTTGATGTTTTCAGCACCTCCACATGGGAGTTTTCTGTGTGAAATAGTTCCCATCCGAAAAGATGAAAAAGTATTTTTCAGAAAAGAATCACTTTTTTCCTGGTAATATAACTTCATTTTTTAAATTGGGGGCAGGTTATTACACATGTTCTTGTAGAGGGATTTGAAGTGCTTGGCGAAGAGAAATGGCGACAAATTGGTTTGCATGCATCAGCCTCAAGTTTTAATAACCATGCTGGTTTTTTTCCAGTGTTCTCAGCTTTTAGATGAGAATCTAAAGGATGACTTCTTTGAAGAAATACTAGAGGAATATGAAGATATTAGACAGGACCACTACGACTCTCTCAAGGTTGATAGAGCTTCTTAATGTTAAGAGTACTAATCATTTGTCATTGCTACCTACATTTTATTGTTCATGCTTTTTGAAAAACCCTTGATAAATCAACGGGTAATAACTTGTTCAGAGGTGATGCAGATATCAACTACAGCCTTATTTCCATGCAGGAAAGGAGATATTTGTCCCTGCAGCAAGCAAGAAGCAAGAGCTTTTGTTATGATTGGCTAACACAGCCTAATCTAGGTTAGTTTTCCTTTTCTTTAAGGGACTCTTGTGCGTCACAGATTTGTTCTTGTCAGAAGAAACAGCCATTTGAAAACTTTATATACATTTTAATTTTAGCTTGAACATACTATTTTAAAAGTAATAATGAAGCTGTCAAATAATCACCATTCCACGTTACAGAAGAAACCCAAATATGTTATTGATCATGGATGTAAAGAACAGTGCCCTGATATGTTTGTAGTTCAATTCAAGGAGACAATTAAAACATAACAAAAAAGTGGTGTCGTTCAGATGCAACAGCAAACCTATGTTTGCAAACCATGGTTTGGCGGAACCATGTTTAGTCATTACAAGTGGGAGACCCTTGACACTCGCGGTGGGAGGGGAATCCTGTCCTTCTCCACTTTCTTGCCCACTTGCCTGCAGCACCTCTTGTCTGGTGGTGGGGTGGCAGCAGCGGCTCCAGCTCCTCTTCCTCTCACATACCTGCCCACTCACCTTCAGCACCTGTTTTCCAGCTCCTGCTCCCCTACCCTCCCTCTTGCTTGTGGTATATGTTGTCTAGCAGTAGTGGAGCAGTTCTCTCTCCTGGTGGCAGTTTCGCTTCTCACACACGATCCTCAAAAAGGTGGCTGAGCTATCGATATGCAGTGTTGCAGATCTTGGTGTTTTTCACCTAACATTTTAAAATTTGTTTTGTTTGGACATTGTTGGGGGCGTTCCCCAGTTCTGTAGAAAAATACCCCTTTTCCATACATTTCCATACCCCATTCTCTACATTTTTTGATCTGCATGGGTTTCAGATTACATGTGATGTCCAAACCATGTATGAGAGTAGATACCAAACCAGAGTGTCAGTCAGTTTGAAACGTTGCTCCACCCTTGAAGGCTGCCTGATCACAGAGAAGGGAGGCCAAAATAGGAAAATAGGCTGGCAGTTCTTACCAAAGCACTCCTTCCTCCCATCTAAACCCCAGACATATTCCTGTCTCTGTCTCCACTGCTGGTTTTTACTTAAGGCAAATGTCCATTTGAATACACAGTTGGTAGTCTGCTGTAGCACACACATTTCATCCTTCATGTTAAACAAAATCCCTCAAATAATTTATTGTGACATAGTTATATGGGAGGATACCACTAATGTGGAACTGGGAGTGGTAAGGCTGAACATTTTGGGATAGCATCTGAGGATTTTGGTTGGAGAGGAGGCGAGGAACCATGGTTTGGAACCCAAACTAGACAAACCATGACTTCTTGTGCCTGGACCATGCCTTTGTGAGCTATGTGGCAGAGATAGAGATAACCTATATAGTGTGTTCTGAATTGCAAAATCTACACATTATATTCTTACAGTTAAACCACAGTTCATTGGCACTAAAGTTTTTGAAGATTATAACTTGCAGAAGCTGGTGGAATACATTGATTGGAAGCCATTTTTCGATGTCTGGCAACTTAGGGGCAAATACCCAAACCGGGGATTTCCTAAAATCTTCAAAGATAGAGCAGTAGGTGAGTAACGCAGTAACATTCTCTGGTAGAGAGTCTAAACGGTATATGAAGTGCCACTTAATGTGCCTTCAAATTATGTGTATATATGCACAAATTGATACCAACAATGCTTGTGGGAGCAATGTTAATTAAAGAGATTTATCAGCTAGATTAAAGCTCAGTAAAATCTTGGGTGCAGTTGGAAAGAACGGGAGAGCTATTGAAATATTGGCTGTAAATGGATGATCCATGAGCAGATCAGAGCAAATAATTAATAATGGTTAATCTTCTCTGTGTCATGCATGCACACCCTGTTCATCTTGGGCTGAACATGGCAAATTCAGTCTTCAGAGGCATTTGCGAGTATCAGTTCTGGGAAGTGGAGGTGCTTTCACACACTGTTCTCGCTCGGTTTTCTGTTGTAACCCAGATTTCTGTACTAAGTTTTGCTTACTGTAAAAATTTGCAGCAGTATATCACAGCCTCAGCCAAGAATGTATTGATGCTTATCTGTGTCATCATTAGTAGACTGCCAGTGCAAACCTAAGAATGCGTCCCTGTGAGTAAACCCCAATGAATAGACATGAGTGGGATTATGAGTAAACCTATTTAGCATTGCTTTCTGTCATTGTGAAAAGGAAGAGAGAATTTAAGGGTATATAGAAAATGATGCTGAAAAAATAAATCCTTTTTTTTTTAAAGAAAGGTTTTGGAAAGTTGCTTTGAATATTTTTGTCCCTCTTCATTTACCAGGGGAAGAGGCAAAAAAAGTCTATAATGATGCTCAGAGCTTGCTGAAAACTTTGATTGCACAAAAGAAGCTTAAAGCCAAGGGTCTGATTGGATTTTGGCCAGCTCGGAGCGTTCAAGACGACATTTTTTTATATGTGGATGAGGAAATGCAGTCACCAGAACCAATAGCTAAATTCCATGGCTTACGGCAGCAGGTAGAGTGTCAGCCAGTTTTTCTATGTTCTTTATGATGACCTGTGACCTTGGGATAGTTTCAGGGCTTGCTTACTATGGTGTGTACTTGCAAAGACAATATGCAATGGAAAATTACCTCTTAATTCCTCCTTTTCCCCTTTCTGGTTTCCTTACCATTGAAGCAATTGAGCTGTATCTTTATTTCTCTTTAGTGCTTAATTTATTCTGTTATCCGGAAAGCATCGTTTAAAAATATGTAACACTGTACATCTTCATAAGTAAGGAAGGAATGGCTTAAACCAGCTTTATTAAGGGAACCAATTTAAATTCCTGTGCTGTAGAGCAATCCTGTTAGGTGATTTCCATATATTCCTGTTGTTTTTGGAAACAAAAACACCTTTATCCTTGGAGTGATCCTGTGGTCTTACAGAGCCTGTTACTTCTCACTGAAGTTTTTATGTGCTCCTTAAAAGAAAGTAAATGAAACCTATTAAGTGGTTTGAGAACAACAGTGCAAATCTTATTTATTAGATGGAAAGGATACTGTACTGCTCTTAAATGGAGTAAGTACTCTGCTATGTTTGAAGATTGCCTCCTCTGTAAACCTCTGCTTTGAATTTTGAATGTGTAATCAGGTAAAATGAGCCCCGTGGCGCAGAGTGGTAAGCTGCAGTACTGCCGTCAAAAGCTCTGCTCACGACCTGAGTTTGATCCCGACGGAAGTTGGTTTTAGGTAGCCGGCTCAAGGTTGACTCAGCCTTCCATCCTTCTGAGGTCGGTAAAATGAGAACCCAGCTTGCTGGGGGTAAAGGGAAGATGACTGGGGAAGGCACTGGCAAACCACCCCGTAAACAAAGTCTGCCTAGGAAACGCTGGTATGTGAGGTCACCCCATGGGTCAGGAATGACCCGGTGCCTGTACAGGGGACTACCTTTACCTTTAATCAGGCAAAATGGAGGAAAAGCAAGTGCCATATGATTGTGCCTAGGCCTGCCAAGATCTTGTAACTGCAAGTTCTGTTCATTTAATGTAATGCTCCATTTGCTGTTGTAGGCTGAGAAAGACCCTGCCAGTACAGATCCCTATTACTGCCTGTCGGACTTTATAGCCCCTCTGGAATCTGGAGTTAATGATTATCTGGGCTTGTTTGCTGTGGCGTGCTTTGGAGTAGATGAGTTGTGCAAGGAGTATGAGAAACAATGTGATGACTACAATATCATAATGGTGAAAGCTCTGGCAGACCGCTTGGCAGAGGTAACCATGGCTTCTGTTATCAATTTTGGCTGACAAATGGAATTAAAAATATAACCATTAAATATTCCAAATATACCAATACCAAGAGGCTATTGGCAGGGTTTGTGCATTTCTACTGTTTAGTTACTCTGTGTGTGTGTGTGTGTATTGATGTTTTGTTGGCCTGGGGTGTTTTTGAAAAGTGCAGAAATAATGTGTGTGTGTGTGTGTATGTACCGTCAAGTCGTTTCCGACTCATGGCGACCCTATGAACCAATGTCCTCCAAAGTGTCCTATCCTTAACAGCCTTGCTCAGATCTTGCAAATTGAGGGCCGTGGCTTCCTTGATTGAGTCCATCCATCTCTTGTTGGGTCTTCCTCTTCTCCTGCTGCCCTCAACTTTTCCTAGCATGACTGTCTTAATATGTCCAAAGTACGACAACCTCAGTTTAGTCATTTTAGCTTCTAGGGTCAGAAATAATAGTCCTGCTTATTTTTTCTAATATTTGTCTTTCAGTAAAAATAAACAATGAGAAGTGAGAAAGAACCTTGGTTTATTCAAGGCTCTTATCCATAGTGTACGAAAGTAATGAGTAAGCATAATTATGTCTTAGGCGGACTCAGAACTACTACTTGCTTCTGGTTTATACCCAGGCATTTGCAGAGGAACTCCACGAAAGGGTTCGTAAAGAATTCTGGGCTTACTGTGAAAATGAGCAGCTGGAATTTTCCGAATTACGTAGAATCAGATATGAGGGAATCCGTCCAGCTCCTGGGTATCCCTGTCAACCTGACCACACAGAAAAACTCACTATGTGGAAACTGGCAAATATTGAGGACGCAACAGGTATCTTAGTAGAACATGTGGTTAAGAAATTGTATTTTTAAAAATGGCCTTGATAAAAATGAACCTTCTAAAGTTTTCTTTTTGATAAGTTCAGTATTTTAAAATTGGAGGGTGGGAAAAGTAAAATTAACTTGGGAAAAAGAAGCCTTGAGGCCAAGGAGGTAACAGAGCTAAAGGGGGGGGGGGGAATCATTCTTGTGTCCTTTTCAGAGGGAATTTATATACTGGTTTTTTGCTTTACTGTGACTTATGCTACCGTACATACCCATGTATAAGCCGACCCGCGTATAAGCCGAGGTGCCTAATTTCTCCCCAAAAATGGGGAAAAAATTAGGCACCCGCGTATAAGCCGAGGGTCGGCTTATAACCCCTCCCCCCCCCCGCAGGCTTACCTGACAGGGCTCTCCAGCGGCGAGGGTCCGGCGGCGGCGCGGCCCGGGGGGGCCTGGGCAGCCTTCCTGCGGCTGCAGGAGTCTGCCCAGGCCGCTCCCGGCGGGAGGAAGCGGCGGCAAGGCCCAGGGGGACCCGGAGCAGCCTTCCTGCGGCTGCAGGAAGCTGCCCAAGGCCCCTCCCGCCCGAAAAAAATGGCGGGGGGGGGCGGGAATGGCCGGGGCAGCCTTCCTGCAGCCGCAGGATGGCTGCCCAAGGCCCCTCCCGCCTGAAAAAAATGGCGGCGGGGGCAGGGGGGGCCTTGGGCAGCCATCCTGCGGCTGCAGGAGGCTGCCCAAGGCCCCTCCCACCCGGGAAAAATGGCGGGGGGGGCGGGAAGGGCCGGGGCAGCCTTCCTGCAGCCGCAGGATGGCTGCCCATGGCCCCTCCCGCCCGGGAAAATCGGCGGGGGGGGGGGCGGGAAGGGCCGGGGCAGCCTTCCTGCAGCCGCAGGATGGCTGCCCATGGCCCCTCCCGCCCGGGAAAAATGGCGGGGGGGGGCGGGAAGGGCCGGGGCAGCCTTCCTGCAGCCGCAGGATGGCTGCCCATGGCCCCTCCCGCCCGGGAAAAATGGCGGCGGGGGCGGGAAGGGCTGGGGCAGCCTTCCTGCAGCCGCAGGATGGCTGCCCATGGCCCCTCCCGCCCGGGAAAAATGGCGGCGGGGGCCGGGGGGGGCCGGGGCAGCCATCCTGCGGCTGCAGGAAGGCTGCCCCAGGCCGCACCCGGCGGCAGGAAGCGGCACGGGCCCGGCGGCGGCGGCGACGGCGGTAAGTTTCCCCCCTCCCTCCTCCCTCCTCCCTCCCTCCCTCCCTCCCTCCCCGTATTGACTCGCGTATAAGCCGAGGCCGGTTTTTTCAGCCCATTTTTGGGGCTGAAAAACTCGGCTTATACGCGAGTATATACGGTATCTGGTTTATATCTGCAGTCTTTGGGCGGCTAATGCTATTTTAGATACACCCTTGTGTGCCAGTTTTTAGATGTGAGATTATTTTTTTAAGTCTGAGATCTCATCCAATCCCCTAGTACAGCCAAGAACTACAATATCCTTAAGTATATAAGTGCTTTAATCAATAAATAATACTTTCAAGAGCGAGTCTTGGCTAGGGAAGGGCAAAGGTACCATGATGTCATTTGTCATGTACATAACTAACTCATGGAATGTTGTGTCTGTGTAAAGGGCAAAATAATGGTATGCAGATGCTGTGGGATTATCAATAATACACTTCTGAAGCACATTCTTCATATTGCAAAGTTCCTGACTGTGTATATGGGGCATGTATGGTGATTCTGTACTGGAAATTCATAGTGCTTTCTCTTTCCTGGTGTCGGAGAGCCACTTGAAGTGAGGGAATAGTATAAAGTGCTAGAAACAGCTATTTGCAGTTCTCACAAAGTTCTCACATCCTGCAGTTCTCACATCCTGCCAACATCCCAGAGACCTTTTCTGGACTAAAAAACTGTACACATAAAATGTTCTGACATGTGGTAATGTTGCTTGCAATTAAAAGCCGCTTAAAATGGCTGCAGTATCCATGATGGGGACCCCACCCCACAATTTTAAATATGAGTAAGAATTAAAGTGCTTGGCCCAGGATGTTCTGTTACCTCACCTGCATGGAAGCTGCATCGGTGGTGCAGCTTCTGAGACCTCTGGGTCAATACCACCAGTATCATTGGAAGCTTTATTTCTTACCCAAGAGGAGTTCAATATTGCAGCTCCTCACTGCGCCAGGATTAATTCTTGTGCAACCAGGTGAATGCTGGTGCAGGGAAGAACTGCAGCATGGGCTGGCCTCTTCATGCGACCCAAAGGACGTGAGCAGCAGCAGAGCGGCCGCAGCTTCTGTGCCACCAAGGGACTATAAGAATTTCATCTCTGTGTTTCTGTCGCATGCTTCTTCACAAGTGCTCAGACTAGTTCACATTATTGAGATGATTGGTCTTCGCATGAACAGTGAGGTAGGCCAATATATGGCCTCCTATATGAAGCCAAAGGCAGAGTAAACAGTAGTTTGCCTTAAGTCCACCCAGTTAGTTCATATCTGAGGTAGAACTTGAAGGGACATATTTAAGCCAGCGAGGTGTAGTGGTTAAGAGCGGTGGTTTGGAGCGGTAGACTCTGATCTGGAGAACCGGGTTTGATTCCCCACTCCTCCACATGAGTGGCGGAGGCTGATCGGGTGAACTGGATTTGTTTCCCCACTCCTCCACATGAAGCCAGCTGGGTGACCTTGGGCTAGTTACAGTTCTCTCAGCCCCACCTACCTCACAGGGTGTCTGTTGTGGGAAGGGGAAGGCAAGGTGATTGTAAGCCGGTTTGATTCTGCCTTAAGTGGTAGAGAAAGTCGGCATATAAAAACCAACTCGTCTTCTTCTTCATTCTCTTAACTATTACATTACGCCAGATCCTAAGTAACCACAGATGTTTCCTTTTGACACTCTCAGGTATTCAGCTGACTGAATCTTTAGCAATGATGCCCGCTTCAGCAGTATCTGGTCTCTACTTTTCTAATCCTGAATCCAAATACTTTGCTGTTGGGAAAATATTGAAAGATCAGGTAAAAAGAACACAAACGGAATGGCAGCCTTATAAGATGGCTGTCTTTGCTGGGAATGGTTGGTGAAACTTACTTTTCTAGATTTTTGAGCATACTGAAAAATGGAAGCTTCAGCAGTGAACATGCTAAATCAGTTACCCTCTTGTTCGTTCCGCAGGTGGAAGATTATGCCTTACGGAAAAACATCGCGGTGGCAGAGGTTGAAAAATGGCTGGGACCCATTCTTGGATATGATCCAGAATAAGTGTGTGCATGTAAGGGGTGGGAGGGAGCTAGGCAAATTGAGGGCTGGAGCTCAGGAGACAACTGCCTCATGGAAGCCACTTTAAAATGTCTGCCCATGTTGGCAGTCCCTATCATGGCAAGCATTTATGCGCTTGCCCCAGCAAACCTGAAATCAAAATGCTTCAAATCTTCAAAGTTTGGCTACCGTGAGAAATCATTTAAACTGATTTCAATGTGACTATTGCATGGGCACGTAGAGGTCCTGGTAGGTCAATGAGAACAAATGTGTCACTTGGATTCCTAATTGGAAAACCCTCCTAGTTGGTTTTAGAGCTTTGATTAGTTTGATTATGCATAAAATATTACTTGTCCTTCACTTGTTTAAACATTTTTAACAGAATAGTTTTATATTTAAATGTGCCCTTAGTGCAGTGCTAATGAAATGCTACACAGAACCCATACCCATAATTATCTCCTTGTGGGAATATTGTAACTGGGTCGAGTTTGGCGGTTCCGTTGGTTACTATTGAGAATCAGGTGGACACACACATCCATCCCGGAAAAAACTGATCTTTAATTGGATTGTGTGTGTGTGTAGAGATAAATACTGTGGAATCAGAAAACTGCATTTTGTGTGCTGCATTTTGTCCTCAAGGCTCTCCTGATCCTCAGAGGGTTTTCTGGACAGGCGGCAGGCAGCTTTGGCAAGAGGAAGGCAAGGGGAAGGAGCAGCTCCACCAGTTCTGCCCACAAGCTTTTCTGCTGGATCCAGAACAAAAAGTTCAGTGACAGTTCTTTACAACCATTTCTTGAGACGTTTGTTTAATCCACGTGTCATCTGTTCTAAGAGCCACATTGCTGGTAAGCAAGCAAATAGCTTCTTCAAGAAATGTCCTTGCCACACTATGTTCTGAACAGTCATCTAAGGACCCTTTTTACCAATGCACGAGCACTGTGAGAGCTGCTGCAGCATGGCCCCTTCCATACCACACAGGTAACTTTAGAAGCCATGGCCCATGTGGGGAGGAGTCCATAACGCATCTCTTTCCATGCTAGTGTTGCCTCCATTTCTAGGAGAGGTGACGTTGGCTATATTTTTGGACTTCTCCTGGGCTTCTGATGCTATCTGAATAGTTTTCATGCCGCAAGGTAATTTCAGATTCCCACACTGCTTGGGTAAGGCAGGAAGCGGTCAGACGAACCTCTTTACTGCTTATCTATAACATGATCAGGAGCGACGCGGGAGTGGGGGGTGGGGGGGGAAGTGTGTGGATTAGAAGACCAGAAAAGGTGCATAGGGCAGTGATTGGCAAGACATAGTTGTAGAAATCCTGGAAAATTCAAAAGGGCAACCAGCACCCGACTTGAACAGGGAAGAAAAATAGAAATGCTGCTTGGAGGACTGTTCCATTTGACAGAAGACTAAAGTAAAAAGAAACAAAGCAAGGCGATATTCATATATAAACAGTGAATAGAAATCTGCTTTGTGTCTTCTAGAAGGATGCGCTGCTGTTCCCAGGTGGCAAATCAGTCTGCCCTCTGGATCAGCAAAGCTACCCAAGGATGCTGTGTTTCTATGGTGCAATTTGCTTGCAGCTGATTATTGAACAGCTACTCAAAATTACCTGTTCAGAATATTGTAGACCCTGACAGAGCTCTAGACCTTCTGATATGGAAATGGTTATGTAAATAGATGCCTCTTTCAAATACATTCATAATCACTTTGGGATTTATGTAAAGGTCACTACATTCTTCCACTGTATTGTATTTTAAATGGAGATTCAGAATTGGTACTCAAAATTTGTCATTAAAACTTGGTTCGGTAAAATAACACTACGTCTTTGTTTGTCTTATTTCAATGAGTAGAACCTGAGCTCCAGTTCTCAGAGTAGGGTAGATCATAATGAAAAGCAATTATGATGATGCATACTTTGGTTTGGGGAGAGGGAGAGGGCTACTTCCCGTCTCCATGTTTTGCCGTATGTTGACCTGTAACTAACATGGCAATTTTAATATCATGAAGGGACTTTGCCATTGAAGTGGTGTCTTAAGATGGTAATGCCATACAGAAGACTTTTTTTTTTTTAAACTTCTGTATGTGGCGGGGAAGGGACATTTGGAGCAAATGCTACTGCTTGGGAAGGTTACACAGTTCCTTGCTTCCCTCTAGCCTCAAAATGGGGGGGGGGGGTCTTCATTTTTTAAAAATAATTTTATTAACAGATATAGATACAATCACAGTTCACAACACAGGAACACATAAATACATAAAGCAAACAACAAAACAAAAACAGCAAAACACTATTACAGCTCTATTGGTCAAGGGCTTAATATTTGTTGCAAATTCTTACAAATAAACGCAAATTCTTACAAATAAACACACACACACAACTTTTTTTCTTTTAATTACGGGGGGGGGGGTGTCTTCATGATCTCTCTGTAGTCCCATATATGAGTTGCGTGTCTTTGCAGAGGACTCCTCCCCCTTTTTGTTGTTGTTATGGAGGCTGTGAAAAGACAAACCTTTTATTTTAATCTGTATTTGTCTTTAGTTTTCCTCTGTGCTTATGGTACGATGGGTCTTGTTCAAAGAAGACTTGTGGAGAGGAAAGTACCCGGTTCAGATGGGCATGACTACTGCTTGGCTGGCCTTGTTGTTCTTGCCCACATTGCGAGGAATTTACCACGTAAACCAGGTGTAGCTAATGTTCCAGATTTGGAGTGTCACTCCAGGAGAAAGCACTGATAGCTACTAGAGCCTTGGACGAAGAACACCATCAAGAATCTCTCCAATGTCCTCCTTGCCCATGGTTCACACTGATCCCCTTGGTGCACATCCTGCCTTGGAGGGATCAGAAGCTCAAGCCACCAGTATGGTACCATGGCTACACTGTCAGATTAGAATGCGGGAGATCCAAGTCCAAAATCTCCACTTGGCTGTGAAACGCCCTGGGTGGCCTTGGGCCAGCCGCTGTCAATTGAACCTTCTTCACTGGGTTGTTGTGACGATAAAATGATGGAGGCCGTGAACAGTGCATGCTTCCCTGAGCTCTTCAGAGGAAGGGCAGGATAAACTACACAGAGCTCCAAATCTCATCCAATCATGCTAAAGACATGGGCCTTTCCCGCTCTGGGGACAGGGCATCTTGAAAAGCTTGGGTGATTCTCGTCTGCTGGTCGGGGAGGCAGGAGTTAAATTTCTGACTTCCTGTCCTCTGAGCAGAGTCTCCTGTAACTTCCAGTTTTTCCTCCTGCCTGCGGGGAGAGCGCATCTCAGCATAGCTGCTGATCGTTAGTCAGTATAGGGAAACTTTTTTCTATTCACTTATTTTATCTACTGTCTAGCCTTAATCCTTCTTACCTTCCCTAAGTATGCAGCTTCTATAGTTCTGTGCAGTCCCACATGGGTACTGCGCATGCGCAGGCCAACTGCGGAGAACTTCAGCTGGAAAGCTCTAGAACATTTGGTCCGCTCTTCCCCCTCCCCCGTCGGAGGCTCTTACCGCCCAAGCGGTCATGTGACGGGGAGGGGCAAGCGGCCGTCCCTCCAGTTCTTTCTTCGCCGCCGCGTGAGTTAGGATGTTTTTCTGGCGTTTTTCATTTCTAGCGTCGTCATATGGAAGGTATGATGGCCCTTTTAAAAAAATGTTCTTCGTGCGGATTCAAGATGTCCCAACTAGATGAGCACGACGAATGTATTTACTGCCTGGGGGAGGGTCATATTACTGCGTCCTGCAGACATTGCAGTTCGTTCACCCACCGCTCCCGCCAGGACAGGGCCTTGAAGCTCAAGGCACACCTATATGAGCAATCCCTTGCTCCAGTCCTCAAAATTTCCTCAAAGAAATCCTCATCATCTTCATCCAAGAAGAAGAAGAAGGTGGACGCCGCTTCTACTTCCAAAGAGGTGGCATCTTCCTCTACCACTACGGGAGCCTTCGATGGTTCTCCCCGTCAGCAGAAGGAACCGAGTCTCCAGCGTCGATTGCTGTCGAGGAAGGACTTGATGTTGAGCAGAAAGTCGGCGTCGAAGAAGGAGTCGGTGTCAGGTCATCCTGCTGAATCCAAGGAAGACTTGGTACCGAGGAGCAGTTCCGTAAACAGGGAAGCAGGGACGAAGGAGAGATCGAGGTCGCAAACATCTTTTTCACTGCCGGCCTCTCTCAAGGGTAACCCTCTTTGATCCCCCTCATCTCAGCATCGTGGCTCTAGTGAACGCTGCCCACGCTCCACCAGGTCTGGCGAGTCACTTCTCCCTTCACCAGCGTCTTCTCATGGACAGCGTAGTCGCGCACCGTCCCGGGGAAGGGAACCCAGTGAGCGGAGGTCATCTAACTCCCCTAAGCGTAGGAGGTCTCCTCGTGAGGAGCAGCTGTACCGCTTCCCTTCGGACCATGATGTGATTGTGATTCCCGACTTCCATTCGGACTCCAATTTGCGGTCCTGTCGTTCCGCGGAATCCCACCGTAGCGATCTGTCTCAACAGCATCCATGGCGTCTTCCCATCGTCAAGGACCTCTTACATCAGGGTCCCATGACACAACCGAATCCAGGCTGGTTCAAACTAACCACCTGGAAATTGAAAGGGACAGGTTACTAGCCCTGGGCCTTAGCACGGAAGTTACCAGTACCATCTTAGAAGCTAGGCGACCTTCCACCAGACGAATTTACAATTATACGAGGAAGACATTTGCCCTCTGATGTAAAAGAAAGTCAGTTGATCCTATATCTCCTTTGCTCTCTCAACTCCTTAACTTCTTACAGGATGGAGTGTATCAGAAGTTAAAGGCCAACACGCTGAGAAAACAAGTTTCAGCCATCTCCACTGATCCCCATTTTAGATGGATTCCCATTGGCCAACCACCCACAGATTTGGGCTTTCTTGAAAGGAGCGGCTAACTCCAACCCACCCGTGGTACATCATTTTCTCACCTGGTGCTTACATGTTGTCCTCAACGCTCTTAACTAAACCACCTTTTGAGCCATTAAGAAAGGTATCCGTCGTTTTCTTAGGATGAAAATGCTTTTTCTGACAGCCACAACTTCGGCCCGGAGAGTCTCCGAATTGGGGTCTCTCTCCATCAGAAAAGAACCTTGCATTTTTCATAAGGACAAAGTAGTTCTGCGCCCTGACCCTTCCTTTGTTCCCAAAGTAAACATTTCCTTTCATCGGCTTCAGGAGCTCCATCTTCCCTCCTTTTGTCCAAATCCTTCAAACCCAAAGGAAAAAGTGTGGCACACATTGGACTTATGAAGGATGCTACGGATCTATATCCGCAGAACGGCTCCCATACGACAATCGGATTTCCTATTCATTACCATTTTGGCTCCAGGGAAAGGCCACAAGATGTCTAGATCGGTCATCAGCGCTGCCATCCAACAATGCATTGTGCAGGCGTTCCTTTCCACGGGTTTACCCGTATCAAAGGGGATTACCGCTCATTCTACTCGAAGCACAGCAACTACAGAAGCTTTTAATAAACTCTCCTCGTCAAAGAGTTCTGCAAGGCCACCACCTGGGCTTCCATCTCAAACTTTATCAAACATTATTGCATTAATACATATGCCTCTGCAGATGCAGCCTTCGGCAGACGAGTACTCCAGCAGGTGGTGGGAGATGATGATGAGTAATTCCCACCCTGAGACATAGCTCTTGGACATCCCAAGCTTTTCAAGATGCCCTGTCCCCAGAGCGGGAATGGAACCTTGAAAAAATTTCAATTTTTCACTCCTCCCCCCCCCATTTGAGGGCTAACCAGTTTTTTTTTAGTAAAGTCATTTTAAAGGCTTTCTTAACTTGTACCCAGCCATAAAACCACCAACACAACTTGAAGTCTGCCTGTAGCCCTCTCTCAGTTTATGTGCAAATCCGTTTGAACGGATTGCGTTGAGACAGAAAAGCCATCTTGTCTCTTTAACATACATTTTGTTCTCTGGCTGGTCAGCTTGCAATTTTCCAACAGAGGCCAAGTGAATCACAAGCTGCAGGTGTTCGCTATCTGTTAGGCTTCAAAGTCTGTTTCCCAGAGCTGAGCTAATAAGCTCATGAGAAACATCTGAGTAAGGAGAGGGGAGGGGGCACTAGCTCATCTTCCCTGGGAACAGAGATACAGCTTGAACTGGCCTGGAGCACCCAGAAAGTTCCAGCCAGACACCCCTGTGATTGGATGCTAGATGTCACCTGTTACTGGCTGGCTTCTCCGTAAGTTGTAGTATCCAGAAGTCAGCTTACCCCTTCCTTCACCTACTTTTGTTTCCTGTTATGCTGTCGTTCAGAACCATGCTTTGCTCATTGGACCTCATGCCTTAATTACCAACTTTACTAATTACCACCTTTAAGTAAGTATTTAGCTAGACAGATTTCTTATGTTCTTGTTGTATGCAGCCAATGACCTTGTTAACTTGTGCTTTTAAACCTTTTTGCTTAATTTTATATTCAATAAAGCTATTTTGCTATTATTGGTGAGTTTACTGGTCCAAGCCCAGAACCGCTCAATTGCATTACCAGGAAAGAAACAGGTTCTGTTTCTACAGATTGTCCCCTGCACCTGAGTTCTCACATTCAAGGCCTTCTTTCTAGTACATCAGTATGACCTGGCCATGCCATTCTTCCAGAAGTGAGCTGACTCTCATCATTATCCTTCATGTTCCCTCTTCTTTTTTTGTGTACTGTTCTGATAGTTACTCTCCATTATGAATGTCCCAAGCAGCCAATTCCACCTGGAGTCCATGGCCCTCTACCGAGGAAAATGTTGAAAAGGCAGAAGGTAGGAGAGGTATTTCTGTCATGTAAAAGTGCTACTAGGTCCATCCCTCCCACCTTCAAAAAAATGTTATGTAATGAGCCTTCCAGCATGAGCTGATACAACAATGGGGATAGCAATCCACCACAGCTTATTTTCCTAAGGACACCTCATCCTCTCTGGGCACAAGTCTCCCATACGTGGGACTGAAGAGACCACAAGAAGGAACTGCAGGTTGCTTACTCATAACTGCTGTCTTCTAAACAGTCATATATGTTCAGTTACACAAACAGCCTCCGCAGTGGTAGTGTTTGCCTTTGAAATGCCTCCTCCCCTTTGAAGCTTGCCTGGGGCCTACCTTAATTTTCTTTCAGTGCCAGGATAAAATGTTGCTTGCTGCACGGGCTTTTAATGAAGTTCCCCCCCCTTCTTTCAGTAGTTCTGTGGTGTGCTCCTGGTCTGAGGACTGCTTTATCATTCTGTCTCGGGCTATTTGATGTTTGCTTTATGTTGTTCTTGCACTGAGTGTGGTTTAATGGTTTTGTTTTATTGTTTTAGTTGTAAGCCACCTTGAGGTGGGCTCTGGAGAGGTGGCACAGAAATTTTCCAAATAAGTAAATGTGTGTGTTAAGAGCCGTCAAGTCGCTTCCAACTCATAGCAACCCTATGAATCAAAGTCCTCCAAAATGTCCTATCTTTGACAGCCTTGCTCAGATCTTGCA
The DNA here is from genome assembly GCF_029931775.1 of Euleptes europaea. Classification (NCBI taxonomy): domain Eukaryota; kingdom Metazoa; phylum Chordata; class Lepidosauria; order Squamata; family Sphaerodactylidae; genus Euleptes; species Euleptes europaea. The sequence continues at coordinate 27,075,076 of NC_079318.1, forward strand.
AACCGAGGGCTGTGGCTTCCTTTATTGAGTCCATCCATCTCTTGTTGGGTCTTCCTCTTGTCCTGCTGCCCTCAACTTTTCCTAGCATGATGGTCTTTTCCAGTGACTCTTGTCTTCTCATAATGTTAACCAAAGTATGACAGCCTCAGTTTAGTCATTTTAGCTTCTAGGGTCAGTTCAGGCTTGATTTGATCTATAACCCACTGATTGGTTTTTTTGGCAGTTCACGGTATCCATAACACTCTCCTCCAACACCACATTTCAAAGGAATCTACTTTCTTCATTATTTTGTCACCCTTTTCTCATAATTCCTTTAACTGAGCACCGTGATGCTTTGGTTTTCCTTTTGTGTGTGTGTGTTGATAGCTCCTCCCATTTGCTCCCTCCTACTTCCTTCTCCTGATCATCCCTGTTCCCTACAGGGTGCCATGAATGCCTAGTTATAGTAGGGTGGCCAGCTGTGGGTTGGGAAATTTTGGGGGTCGAGCCTGAGGAGGGCAGGGATTGGGGAGGGGAGGGACTTCAGTGGGGTATAATGCCATAGAGTCCACCTTTCAAAACGGCCATTTTCTCCAGATGAACTGATCACTGTCACCTGGAGATCAGATGTAATAGTGGGAGATTGCCAGCCACAACCTGGAGGTTGGCAACCCTAAGTAATACTGCCATGCTTCCTGAAGAAGAACATCAGGGTGAGATGTTACCCAGAAAATAGGTAATATTCCTCTCCTTTCCTGGCCATCCATACAGTTGCTGCCACTGCAGTGAGTTTCACTTTCATGTTGGCTGTAGAGTTTTGACTGTTTATGCTATCCCATTAAACTGTGTTAAATTGAATTTCTGTGTTGACATATGAGTGTTGTTTGTTGTGAATTTAACCATAAAATCCCTCTCTGTGTTTGTTTGATGCAGCATTCTAGCATGCACTTCTTACGTGCAGTTTCTGTAGCATACTGTGTCTAATCTTGAAGTTTGTGTTGGCTGTGGAGAATGTAAAGTCTAATGTAGGCTTGCCAGGTCCCTCTTCGCCACCGGCGGGAGGTTTTGGGGGCGGAGCCTTAGGAGGGCAGCGTTTGGGTAGGGGAGGGACTTCAGTGCCATAGAGTCCAATTGCCAAAGCGGCCATTTTCTCCAGGTGAACTGATCTCTTATCGGCTGGAGATCAGTTAACATAGCAGGAGATCCCCAGCTCCCTGGAGGTGGCAACCCTAGTCTAATGCTATTTTGTTTTAAGCATGGACCTGAGGGGTGGCGACAGTTCCTTAATACACTTGTTTGTCAGTTGTGACCTTGTAAGAACAAATGTGTAAAAATCCTTCTGTAATTTAGGGGAAGGCTGCTTGGCAGGAAGCACTGAGATAAATGTAGCAATGATCAAGGGGCTCATTTAACAAACTGCTGTTTAGATATATGCGAGTTTTAATCGTACTGTAGTGATTGTTATAAATCATGCTGCCTTTTAGAAGCACTGTTTCAATATTGCATCTGCTTAGTTGTTTGGAAATCAGAACATATTTGTCTTGAAGGTCTCGATCTCAGTGCTATGGCAAAAATGTGTCTACTGTGGTAGAATCCTTTCCCCTGGCATGGTAGCTTTCTGTGTGCAGTGAATAGTCTGTATGGATGAGAATTAAGCAATCAAAGCCTCCAAGCTGTAGACTCAAGTGGTTGTACAGCCCAGACACAAATTTACCTCCCCAATTACCAGTCTTATACCAATCTTTAAGACCCTACATAAGCAACCCACTACCATTTGTTTGTTCTAAGTCAGGGGTGTCGAGCTCATTTGTTACAAGGGCCAGATATGACACAAATGTCACTTGGCCATGCCAGGCCAGGTCTCACCAGCCCAAATCAGGACTGGGTGTGTGTGTGTGTGTGTGCCTTGGCTGGCTCATGGGCCGGAAGAAGAGTTGGTTTTTATATTCCAACTTCCTCTACCACTTAAAGCAGAATCAAACTGGCTTACAATCACCTTCCCTTCCCCTTCCCACAACGGACACCCTGTGAGGTAGGCAGGACTGAGAGAGTGTGACTAGCCCAAGGTCAGCCAGCTGGCTTCATGTGGAGGAGTGGGGAAACCAATCCGGCTCACCAGATGGGCGTCCACTGCTCATGTGAAGGAGTGGGAAATCAAACCCAGTTCTCCAGATTAGAGTCCACCGCTCCAAACCACTGCTCTTAACCACTACACCACGTTGGCTAAAATAAAGTAATAGATAGTTTTGATAAATAAGGTTGCCAACCTCCAGGCACTAACTGGAGATCTGCTATTACAACTGATCTCGCCGATAGAAATCAGTTCACCTGGAGAAAATGGCCACTTTGGCAATTGGACTCTATGGCATTGAATTCCCTCCCAAAACCCCACCCTCAGACTGTGCCCCAAAAACCTCCTGCTGGTGGCGAAGAGGGACCTGGCAACTCTATTGATGAAGTAGCAAATGATGCTCCATATCCAGAACTGTTTCAGATTGTTGTGTTTTTTAATCTGCCATATACTTCCTTGTTGTTCTGAGCATTATTTTTAGACTTGTCTTCATGAACACATTGAAAGATTTTTCTTGCTCTTTATCACTTGAGGGCTTTCCAGAGGCTTGTGGCTATTTGTTGTTGGAAAGAGGATGATGGACATTTAGTCTGCTCCAGCAGGGCTTATTTTTTAACATCATCTCTAAGGCCTAATATTGTTTTTGAACACTTTGTAGGTGCCATTTCAACAGGAAACATTTTAATTCTTACTGCTACAATTAAAAAAAATTAAAGCAAAAGAAATGTATTCCCCAGTATAGTGCCTCTCAGCGTCTCGTCAGTTTTGTGTAATAACAGAAAGCGTAAGTACCTGTAAGCCATTTCCCCATACTTAATCCTTTTATTGCTGAAAGAGGCACCCAATCATGTCTACTACTGATGTTATTTTTCAGCTAATGGGTTGGTGCAATCTTGTCAAACCATCTAAGGAAAGATTAAGAATAATCATCTCACAAAATCCAGCAGGGCAGCTATTGATTTGGGTGGCAACCTGATAGATGGTGGTCTAACAGATTCCTGATTCAACACAGCAAGTATTTTAACATACTGGAAGCTAGGTCCTTGCTGAGCACAAAGCCATCAGCCAAAGTTTTCATGTTTGCATTTAATTGTGATTTCTCCCACCCCGTTGCTGTTAAGTATTTACTGGAGCCTCAGAAAACTCAGTCTGAATTCTATAGGAGTCCTAAACCATATAGAGCTGGCAGGCACTTCCACAATTTTAAGGGCAGGCGGTGAGTGTCAGCAAAAATAGCTGTAATGGGGGGAAATTAAAAATGTTGGCAAGTCCCAAGCCAAGTTCCTATGATGGAGGCAGCTACTTCTGAGTGGGTGCTCCCTGCAGACCCAGAGGTGATGCCTCCTGGAATCTTCTGAAGCACCTTTTGGTCCAGTGAGGTGGAGGATAGCCAGAGGTGGCTTTTTGCTTTGCTTTACTGGTTAAAGTTTTGGGGATCATAGCAATATATTATTTCTTACGTTTCTTTTCAGTTTTGCTGCAGTGATGCACACTTATTCATCTGCAATCATCTTTACATCATAGGCTGGAAGGACAGGTTTTGTGGACAACTTGCATTTTCAAACCACAGCAGCCACTTCTCCATTGCACAGTGGTATCAGAAGGGGTGATTTGCAGGGGAGAAGTGACGTTTTGGGGGGCGCATAACCTAATGTCTTTTCTCCCCTGCATCCTCCATCCCATCTCCTCTTCTACCGTCACAGGTGTTGTTTTTTTTGAGGGGGGGCATTTGTAGTTCCTTGAACAAGGCTGGTAAAAATGTATTTTCAGTTTAGGGAAACTAAAATGTTAAGCTACTAAATTATCCAATTTCCAACGTTGTATTTCTAATTCATAATGCTCCAATGCATACAGAACTACTTAGTACAGAGCCAATTCATAATGTGTGGAATGCTTTTCATCAGCAAATTGATTTTTAGAACTCGATGGCAGGTTGTTATTGGAAGTGCCATTTACATATGAATACTGCAGGTGATCCATGTGATGGAGATAGCAAACATCCTACAATAATAAAAATTCTGTGATTCGGCATTAAGGTTGCCAACAGCCTGGAGGGGAAAAATGACCTGTCCCTTTAATGCAGGTTTAATGGGATGCTATTTATCAGGTGATGTGATTTACTTCCATGCCATGAAAAGCTTCACCTGTCCATTTCCATACATTAAGTCTCTATTACAGGGACTTGACATTTTTCTCCACACCTGTTGGCAACATTACAGACATCTGATGCTCTCCTAAACCATGAAGATGTTAAACCTTGCAGACTTTCCCCCACAGCTGTTTCTCTCCAATACTATTAATCAAAATATGCACTTTTGTATTTAGAACTTCAGACTGCACACCAGTCTTCTTTTATTTGATTCACAAAATATGTGTCCTGCCTTTCTACGCTTACAAGGGCCACTAAGGTGACTAACAATTTAAAACATACGTGATAAAATCACATTTTAAAACAAAATCAATCCCCCTTCCAAACACATCATTAAAACAATTAAAAAAACAGTAAAATACATACAAAACATTGGTTAGGAAGGAGGGATCTTTGAGGGAATGCTAAACAAAGAAAAAAAGTCTTCACCCACTGGAGGAGGACAGCAACAGATGAATCCCCTTAGGGAGAGAGTTCCAGAGCTTTGGTGCCATGGCTGAGAAGGCTGTCTCCTGGGTTGCCACCCACCTGTTCTCAGAAGGTGGAGGCACCCAAATCAGGGCTTCTGAGGATGACTGCAGTGATCGGGCTGGTTCATAAAGGAGTAGGTGGTCCTTCAGGTATGTTGGTTCCAAACAATATAGTGCTTTGAAGGTCAACACCAGCACCTTGAATTGTGCCCGGAAGCAAATTGGGAGCTGGAGTGCCCGGAAGCAAATTGGGAGCTTGGGCCAAGACTGGAATGGTATAGTCCTTATGACCCACTCCAGTTAACATCCTGGCTGCAGCGTTCTGTACCAATTGAAGTTTACGAATGCTTCTAAAGGGCTGCCCCATGTAGAACACTTACCGTATTTTTCGCTCCATAGGATGCACCGCTCCATAAGATGTACCTAGTTTTTAGAGGAGGAAAACAAGAAAAAATCTTGTTTTCCTCCTCTAAAAACTTGTCTTATGGAGCGAATGCCGGCTGGGCGCGTGCGCGTCGGGACAGCGTGAGCCTGCGTTCCCCGCCCCGACAGCCAGCTGGGAGGTGGGCAGGGCCGCACAGAGCCGGCTGGACACGTGCGCGTCGCGCTGGAACAACGCGAGCTGGCTCTGTGCGGCCCCGCCTGCCTCCCAGCTGGGAGGCCGGTGGGGCGCACAGAGCCGGCTTGCGTCGTTCCAGCGTGCCCAGCCGGCTCTGTGCGCCCTGCCTGCCAGCTGGCCGTCGGGGCGGGGAAAGCCGGCTTGTGCTGGAACGATGCGAGCCGGCTCTGTACGCCCCACCGGCCTCCCAGCTGGGAGGCGGGTGGGGTGCACAGCCAGCTGGGCGCGCTGGAACGACGCGAGCCGGCTTTACCCGCCCCGACAGCCAGCTGGGAGGCAGGCGGGGCGCACAGAGCCGGTTGGGCGCGCTGGAACGGGGCGCACAGAGCCGGCTCGCGTCATTCCAGCGCTCCCAGCCGGCTCTGAGCACACATTCGCTCCATAAGACGCACAGACATTTCCCCTCACTTTTGAGGAGGAAAAAAGTGCGTCTTATGGAGTGAAAAATACGGTATTTACAAAGCTTGAAAAGCCCAGCAATAAAAACTGTTTATTTCCGTAATTAGGCTAGCTAAATCCTAGTCAGGACTTTGGTACACTTAAAGTGCAGTTCAGTACATGTTTACTCAAGTGAAAGTCCAGCTGGGCTCAATGGGCATTACTCCTTAGTAAACATGTTCCTGATTGCAGTCTAAAAATTTCAAGGAAGGCGGAGTATTCAAAATGCAGATGTTGTGAAACTCTTCTTTTTTGCACTCAAGATGCTGTGAAAATGATACTGATACTTAAAATCCAACACGTATGATTGAATTTACCAGTAAGCATAGCAGATAAAATTATAAAGAATTGGCAATCTGTAATTAATGAGTTTATATTGAACAGTAAAACACCTAGGGTTAAATTATTAGTAGCACAGAATAAAACTAATAAAGGTGGTTTAGGTATTCCTAACAAAATCAATCTACGATGCTTCACGTCTAGCCAAATGGTTAGCTGGTAGTGGAGATTCCTCAGAATTTGCCATTATGTTAAGATGCCTCTAAAGACCTTGTGATTGAATAATCGTTTAAGAAATAGTCTATAATAAAGAAAATTGGATTATAAATTGACTTTTACAGATCTAGGACAAACATAAGAAAAAAAACTATCATCAGGCATATCACCGCTGGCATCTACACTAAGAGATTTAGATATCTTGCAAAAGTTTAAATTTAATTCCATGGCTAATAGGGAAATATACAATATAGATACATATAATCACTTGATAAGAGGCATTACTATCATTGACTTTCAAGAAGTCTATCAAATAAGCAATGGCAATATTAAATGGTTAGAATATTTCCAATTTAGGAGCTTCCTGTTTAGATGTATGCATGCAGGTCAGGGGATAAGAAGCCTGACAAAATTTGAGGAAACTATAAGTAAAAATCAGGAGAAGATACTTTCCAAAATTCTGGAGATTTTACACCAAACAGCCAGTGTATCTAAACACTCGGTAAAGGATCTGGGTTATGAAATTCCTGAAGTAAAGTGGAAATATATCTTTACCTATGGTTTAACTTTCTCTATTTACTTTGGATCCAGAGAAAAATTCATAAAAATGTTATGTCAGTGGCATCTGTTGCAACCTAAATTAGCTAAAATTATGGGAATATGCAGAATAAATGTAGGTTCTGTAAATTACCAGATGCAGACTATCTGCACCTGTGGTGGACATGATGTAGAGCACAAACCTATTGGTCCTCCTTCCTGGACTAGCAAAGCACTTCAGGAGGAGACAGCAGACAGACATGCATGTAACCAGTGGCACTTGACAGCTTCCCAAAGGAAGGGTGCTGTAAATCCACCCACCCCGCCAAACCATTCCCACCAGTGGCATGCAGAAGGGGCTCTTCGGATCCTGACCCTTCTCTCTTTTTTGTACAGTTACCAACAGACAGACTATATTGAGTTCCTGGCAGCCCTAATATACTTGAATGTAGGAGTAAGTACAGACTCTCTTCTAAAGAACAGGGACTTGTTTTCAAAAGTTGGATATGAAAGATGTCTTATACACATTAATACGTGGCGGTCCCTTTGTAATGCTCTGGCCAAAAGCTAGTCAGAGAAACAGGGAGATGGTTTGTACATTTTATATAATCTTCACTGTAATATTGTGTGTTAGAAAGACAACAGAAAAACAAAAGATGTCTATTTAGTCATCCATGGACTACATTTCTTATATCAACAGCATGATATTACCATATAGTACAAATGCTGCCAGAATTACACTTTGAAGTATTTTCCATTTTAATGAAATTTTAGCAAGCTTAATGCTCTTACTGTTGCAGCATCAAAGACCATTCCTATATAGCTTTACTCAGAAACAAGTATGCATTGGATTGCAGCCCAGCACTTAAATTAAACAAAAAGAGAAGAAACGGAGTTGCTTTAATAGTGAGGCAAGATGTAGCAAAGGCAGTCAGGAGCTATAATGCAAAGTCTGACCGAATAATATCAATCAGACTTCAGGGAAAGCCTATCGACATAAGCATCCTTCAAGTTTATGCCCCAACTACAGATGCTGATGAGGAAGAAATTGAAAGTTTTTATGCCAGTGTTCAGGAAGAAATTGATCACACACCTAAACAAGATATGCTGATAATCATAGGTGATTGGAACGCAAAAGTAGGAAACAAAGCAGAATCAAATGTTGTTGGCAGATTTGGGCTAGGAGCACGGAATGAAGCAGGAGAACGCCTCGTAGAATTCTGTGAAGACAACTATCTGTTCATTGCAAACACATGTTTCAGGCAACCAAATAGACGATTGTATACATGGACATCACCAGACGGCCAGTATAGAAATCAAATAGATTATATAATTGGAAGCAGAAGATGGAGAAGCTCTATTCTCTCGGCCAAAACAAGACCAGGAGCCGACTGCGGTACAGATCATGAATTGCTAATATCAAAAATAAAGATAAAGCTTAAGAAAAACACCAAAACATTCATAGCACCAAAATACAATCTAAGCAATATTCCGGAAGAGTTTAAAGACCATGTAAGGAACAGATTTGCATTACTAAGTTCAAGTGAATGTAAACCTGAAGAACTATGGGTGGAAACTAGAGATATTATCAAGGAAGAATGTGCAAAGACTATTCCTGTAGCCAAAAGAAAAGAAAAACCTCGATGGATGTCTGAGGAAACTCTTAAAATTGCCAGAGATAGACGAGAAGCAAAAGTAGAAGGTGACAGAAATAGAATCAAAAGTCTAAGTGCAACGTTCCAGCGACTAGCACGTAGAGACAAAGAGACCTATTATAATAGCCAGTGTAAAGAAATAGAAGAGAACAACAAAAAAGGAAGAACAAGAGATCTGTTCCACAAGATCCAAGAAATCAAAGGGAAATTTAAAGCACGGTTAGGCATGCTGAAAGATCAGCATGGAAATACATTAACTGAACAGGACAAAATAAAGAAAAGGTGGGAACAATACACTGAAGAACTATACAGAAGAGATGAAAGGATAAAAGATTCTTTCCAAGAAGAATCTTTTGAAGAAGAACCTACAGTTTTAGAAAGTGAAGTGAAAGCTGCATTGAGAGCAATCGGGAGAAACAAATCACCAGGAGCAGATGGGATATCAATAGAGCTATTCCAAGCCACAGAAACGGAGTCCATCAAAATCTTGACAAGAATATGCCAACAGATATGGAAAACAAAACAATGGCCCACAGACTGGAAACAATCCATTTACATTCCAATTCCCAAGAAAGGAGACATCAAAGATTGCAACAACTATCGGACCATTGCATTAATTTCTCATGCAAGTAAAGTGATGCTCAAAATCTTACAGCAAAGGCTGCTACCATATATGGAACGAGAAATGCCTGATGTTCAAGCTGGTTTCAGAAAAGGAAGAGGCACTAGAGATCATATTGCAAATATACGCTGGTTACTGGAGCGTACGAGAGAATTTCAGAAAAAAATCAGCTTGTGTTTCATAGATTACAGCAAAGCTTTTGACTGTGTGGATCATGAAAAGCTATGGCTGGTTTTAAAGGAAATGGGTGTGCCACAACATCTGATCGTTTTGATGTGCAACCTGTACTCTGGACAAGAGGCCTCAGTTAGAACAGAATATGGAGAAACGGAATGGTTTCCAATTGGCAAAGGTGTCAGACAAGGATGTATTTTATCTCCCTATCTCTTCAATCTATATGCAGAACATATAATTAGGAAAGCAGGATTAGATTTAGATGAAGGTGGAGTGAAAATTGGAGGGAGGAACATTAATAATTTGAGATATGCTGATGACACTACATTATTGGCAGAAAATAGTGAAGATTTGAAACAACTATTGCTGAAAGTTAAAAGAGAAAGTGCCAAAGCAGGACTACAGCTGAACATCAAGAAAACAAAAGTAATGACTACAGGAGAATTACACAACTTTAAGGTTGACAATGAGGAAATTGAAATTGTTCAAGACTTTCTATTCCTTGGCTCCACCATCAACCAAAAGGGAGACTGCAGCCAAGAAATTAGAAGGAGATTGAGACTGGGAAGGGCAGCCATGAAGGAGCTAGAAAATATTTTGAAGTGTAAGGATGTGACTCTGGCCACCAAGACTAGATTAATTCATGCCATCATATTCCCTATTACTATGTATGGGTGTGAAAGCTGGACAGTGAAGAAAGCTGATAGGAAGAAAATAGATTCCTTTGAAATGTGGTGTTGGAGGAGAGTGTTACGGATTCCGTGGACTGCCAAAAAAACAAATCAGTGGGTTATAGATCAAATCAAGCCTGAACTGACCCTAGAAGCTAAAATGACTAAACTGAGGCTGTCGTATTTTGGTCACGTCATGAGACGACAAGAGTCACTGGAAAAGACCGTCATGTTAGGAAAAGTAGAGGGCAGCAGGAAAAGAGGAAGACCCAACAAGAGATGGATTGACTCAATAAAGGAAGCCACAGCCTTCAATTTGCAAGATCTGAGCAAGGCTGTCAAAGATAGGACATTTTGGAGGACTTTCATTCATAGGGTCGCCATGAGTCGGAAGCGACTTGACGGCACTTAACACACACACACACACTTAAATTAGATTTCTACATAGCCGGTATTGTCCACTCAGACTGGTAGCAGCTCTCCAGGGTCTCAGACAGAAAGGTCTTTCCTATCACCTACTTCCTGAACCTTTTTAACTGGAGATGCCGGGAACTGAACTTGGGACCTTTGCCATACCAAGCAGATGTTCTGTCACTGAGCCATGGCCCCTCCTTGTAGATATATATATTTAAGAAACATATTGTAATGTAAAATACCCTTGACATCTTTATAATGTAAGTAATAATTGGAGGAACAACACATAATTAATTTTTCCAATTAGAGGCTATGAAGCATGGATATTTTTAAAAAGTGTAATGAAAATCAATTGCTTTAAAGTGCACCACTTTTGCATACTAGACCTTTAGACTGCACAGCTAATAAAATCTATAGGTCTTTACACAATTCCAACAGAGTATGTATCTTTTCCCTGTGTTTCTTGAAGTACACTGAAAGCCAGAGCGATACCTACTTTGGTCAGAAAGTAACTCCTGTTAATTAGGGTGATTTGTTTTCCACTGAAGTGTGAACCATATTCTACTTAGACTGATTGGCTGAAAGATCCTACTTCCATTTAAATTAGACATAATCAATGGAAGATATCATTTAGAAGAAAACCCCCTGATATATTTTGGTTGACATTGTAATTATTGACGTTACATAATCTCTATCTTCCATTAAATTGTGTTTCTTTTTTTCCTGTTGAGCATAATTCTTATTGATTTTTTCCTGTTTTTTCTGCATCAGAGCATAATACCAGAATTTGTTGTAGCTCTTGTAATGGCTTTTAGTATGTAGGAGTGTCAACAGGCAACATCTTCTTGGGGTCATTCACTTGCTCATCATAAGAACATAAGAAAAGCCCTGCTGGATCAGACCAAGGCCCATCAAGTCTAGCAGTCTGTTCACACAGTGGACAACCAGGCCACTCCAATGTGCTATAGCTATCATATTAGGAGATGGGCTGTGGCTCAGTTGTAGAGCATCTGCTTTGCATGCAAAAGGTTCCAGATACAATCTTCAGCCTCTCCACCTAAAAGGATTGGGGGTAGGTGATTTAAAGACCTCTGGCCTGAGACCCTGGAGAGTTACTGCTAGTCTAAGTAGACAATACTGAATATTGTCGAAGGCTTTCACGGTCAGAGTTCATTGGGTCTTGTAGGTTATCCGGGCTGTGTAACCGTGGTCTTGGAATTGGACCAGTGGTCTGACTCAGTATAAGGCTGTTCCATGTGTTCATAATGCCCTTCTCTACTAGACAAACATCAGACCAGCAGGTCAATCCTTATGGAAAAATATGAGTGGACATAAATCCTGACATTATTTAGAAATCAGTGGGAAAACTTTCTAATTTCCTATGAAACTCTGTTGCTGACCTGAGAAAGTCCCCATTCTTCAACCAAATACCTTCAAACAGAGAATCCAGTGTGAAACTACTGAACTGTCATTCATTATTTCACACTATTTCCCTCCAGAGGTTGAACAGGGATATGGGATTTTAAAATTTTCACTCTGTGTGTGAACTGTTATGCAAAACCCATGACTTCCCACCAATTACATGTGTTTACTAGTTTAGCAAAACTAGTGGGTTGTCTCTGTCTGGTTAGGTTTGAAATTGACCCGGTGCTTCCTGCATTTTATAGCCCTTTGACCTTTATTTGTGGGCTTATATTTACATTTTATGAAATTTAATATTGCAATATGTGTCACATACAGAACACTTCAAGTATTCAAATCACTTCACATACATTAAATCAGTAATCCTTACCATTGCCTTATAAGGTAGGGTAGTATTCCCATCATATATCGCTCTACTTGGACTCAGTCCTGAGGCATTCATGATCAGTGTGTCAGTGGGTGCAATATTTGGAATTCTCTTACTATGGCTCAGATACTGCTATTTAAAGCTCTTCTAAGTTCTACTGATCTCATTCACTGGCTTTTAAAACTTGGATTACTCCAGTGAAACACAGCTACATGTACACTTGCATAAGGATGTCATGTATGAACAAGTAGTAATCACAGATTTGCTAAGAAAATGTCCAACGATCAGCCATACGTCAGTTTTGAATGGGTTTATTAAGTAGCCTGTTATATTATTTCATCGTAGATATTTCCTAATATATGCATTTGGATAAACCTCACAGAAGTGACTCCGTGTCTGCAAAAAAATTGTAGATCAACCTTTCACTATCCCAGTAAAGCAAAAAGTGTCCACCCAATTTGTTTCCTGAAGGCTCTTTTGGTGGTTAAATGATGAATCCTTTAAACACTAATTGATTTGTCCTAAAGTTGACCTGGGGTAGTGCTTCATTGGTACCCTGCCATTGTGACAATTAGGTAACTATTTATCACAAATGAATGGGGAATAAAGTACTGGCATATACAAATGAGCCTGTCACATTACCAAACAAACATTAAGAGTAGGGTTCCACAAAACCTTTCTACTAGTGGTTATATTTTCCTTTGGTGTAAGGAGTCATGCACAGGTGGAATAGTCGTGTGCCAGTGGAAGGTTGCTTTGGCAATTGGTTATATTTTCCTTTGGTGTAAGGAGTCATGCACAAGTGGAACAGTCTTGTGCCAGTGGAAGGTTGCTTTGGCAATTGGACTCTATGGCATTGAGGTCCCTCCCTTCTCCAAACCCTGTCTTCCTCAGGCTCTGCCTCAAAAAACCTCCTGCTGATAGCCAAGAGGGGTATCTGGCAACCCTAATAATAGTGCTTCTTAAAAAGATCTATTTAAAGAAATGCTTGATTTTTTTCTTTGTATCTGATCATTTTTAAAAAATTGCACACTATAGTCTTGGAACTATCATAATAGAATATTTAGTTTATATTGTTTTTTACTGTACGATTCTTTGGAAGATCCTTAAATCAATATTAATCTTTCTTGTTGACTTAAGTCAGACACCAACTTTAAGCATGGCAGCCACTGCCACCACCTTAAAAAGTATATTATTAAATAGAAAAAGATGTGTTGAAACGTACTCCTTTGGCATCTTTGTACCTTACAATGATAGCATAGCTCGCTTGTCTGTTAATGGTTGTCTGTGCAAAATGCAACAGTGTATCTACTGTAGAGCATTTAGATTATGTATTCTATTGCAAGGGACAAAACAGGTCAAACTGAGTGATCTGTGCCTTAATAGGAGGTCACTTTAATGACCCAAGCATGACCATGGGGGTATGCATACCATCCTCTCTGGTGATTAAAATGACTGAATTTGCCAGCTATGCAATCATGCAAGTGGCCACAATCCGCAATATGGAAGCAAACGAAGTTTATTTACCAAGGCATGACCAATAACCCTGGATAAGGGGTTACAAGCTACCTGTAAAGCTTATTAGCACAGTGTTTGAAATGAATATCCAACAGCAACAGCAGTAATGATAGGGCTCGACTCACATATAAGCAAATTGGTATTGATCAAGATAATTTTGGGTGGTGATGACATTCACGTTGAAGATTTCAGCATTCCTACATATAATGACAGTTTATCTGGTTGATACTGGTATGCATACTTTGTATGGAAGGCTAACGCCGGCCCAGAGAAGAACAAGCAGGAAGTATGCCACGGCAGTGGGCTCTTTAATTTTATAAATTTTATATAGTGGGCGCAGAGTCAAATTTGAATACATCCCTACATACATAACCGGGTTATTATAATTCTGCTTTAATACTGTTATACATTCAAATTCAAATAACCTTTAATGGCATAAGGTAACAATTAATGTAAATTTCACTCAGATATCAAACAACCGTAGAAACATAGTTAAATACATCAGATTACCCCCAGTTCTCTTTTCGACGAATCTTTAGGACTTTATTAAGAAATTTGGCCACCTCCACAGTGATGTCGGGAAACACATCTTTCAGTTCATGTCGCTCTGTCGCTTGATCAGTCAAGCCCATTAGGTTAATAAAAATGGGGTCAATGTGTTTAAGCCGAAGGTGAGTATAAAAAGGGCAATAGAAAAGAATATGCCCAATTGATTGTACGCTTCCTGATGCACATGTACAAAGTCTATCATCATAAGCCACTTTTTGAAATCTGCCATATAAAAGCGCAGAGGGCATTACATTGAACCTGGCCAGGGAAAAGGCTCTACGCAAATGTGGGTCTTTTAAAGAGTTATGTTATACATATTATATATTGGTGTGCATTATAAGTGATGTTATTAGACCACTGATGAAGGCCAAGGGGCCAAAACGCATTTGAATTGTGGTTTTAGTTTACAGCCTGTATTAGTTGCCATTGTGCTTTCTTTTAATATTTTAATGTTTTTAATATAGATATCAGTGCCTTAAAATAAATATATTTCTATACATAATTGAGTCTTTTCCCACCCAGCCTTTGGGTATCCTGCTTAGGTTTTAGGTTGGGTCTTTCCTTCCCCCTTTTTGGTTTTTGACAATCGCTTGAATACCCAATTTGACAGGAAAAGTTATAAAAGCGGGTTGAAAAGCTCACAGTAACTTGATTATATAAGTGCTTTGCATGATCTAAATATAAAAAAAAATTGCACTGAAAACTGTGTGTGTGGGGAGGAGAATAATTCCAGAAATTTCAATATTTGTTTTTAAAATACTTCATTACTTTGATTACATATATGCAAAAGAAAACATCTAGTTGCCTCACAATCTTTGTTATTTGTCAGTATGTATTTGACAATTTGCTAGACTTGAGCAGACTATTTGAGAGAAAACTGCAATTTAGATGCAAGTGACAATTCATTAAATTATAGAGAAGAGCTAAGCTTTACAACACACCTATTCAATCAACAATGAGAGTCAGATTTATTCTTGCTTGTGGCTCTTTCAGCCAACTCGTATAGAACACTTAGGGGTAACGCTGTTTTTCATGGAGGGTCTTGCCACACAGACAGTCTCTTTTGGAAATACAGGCACTCACTGGCAATACAGAGCTGTCTGATTTTGGCATTCCCAGCAGGGAGCAGAAATGGAACCTGGTGATTAATCACTCCCCATAAATAATAAACATTAAACAGTCTGCAGTAAGGTTCCAAATGAATAATCATTAAACTGTAACCTACGTTTTTTTTTCCTGTAATGACATTGAATCATTATGAATGTCAAATATGAAAAATCAAAATTTGTAGCAGGTAATTTTAACTCTTATGTTTATTGTACCATAGCTTGCTGATAAAATGATTGCTAAACTCGTGTGTGTGTGTGTGTGAAGTGCCATCAAGTTGCTTCCAATCCATGGCGACCCTATGAATCAACATTCTCCAAAACATCCTATCGCTAAGAGTAGGGTTGTCTATATCGATACATTTGAACCAAAAATAAACCTGAAACGAGCCATTTTGGCAATATTTGGGTTTTGGGTCAACCGAATAACAAAACCTGGGCATCTGCTCGAAGTCAAATAGGCAATCCCCAAAAAAACCCGGGTTTCGGCTATTCGCCTTTGCTCAGATGCACAGCTCTGCGCTTTCCCCCATTTTTTCTATTTTTGACTGGTTTTGTTGGGGCCCTTTTAAAATAGGAGTTGTGTGATCGGAGCTAACTTGGTCTGACCCAACTTGTCTGGAAGGGTCATTTTGAAAGACAGGGCTCACCGCGTCCCATCTGGATATACCCTCCAACTAAAAAACAGCCACTTCTACAGCTACTTATTGGGCTTTTGAAGAAGACTCCTCACCCATGAGGATGAGCAATCTCCTTCACAAGAGCTGCCTTGGTCATGACTTTGGCTAGCTCCGATATCACCCCCCCCCAAAAAAAAACCTGCTCTCAAACTGAAGGTCACCCTGAGTAGAGGCTTTGTTTCTCCACACTGTGACCATCTCTTGAAATCAGATTTTTGATTACTATAATAAAGGACTGTTCACAGGATATCATTTGCCACCAAAATAAAGGTTTTCTGTGCCTTCTTTTTCTTGCATTTAAGTTGTTTCAGTTTGGAAGCTAATTTGCATAGACATCATGCTATGTGCCCCAGATGCGAAGGGAGCCCCTAGACTTTGAGGTGTCAGCCTGCCAATCGGTTTTTCTGCCAGTCCTCGGCAACATTGAACTTCTGAACCTGAAAACCATAGTCAGCTCAGCTCGCAAATGCCTGGAGGATGGGGGTGGCCCCTTTGCAAGCCCATAAAATTAGATCCCCTGTCCCAACATTCACCAAACTAAGGAGAGTCCCTTGCAGCTACGCAGCAAATTTGGTGACTCTACCTCCATAAATGCTCCCATGGGAATTTTGAAAAAAATTCCCATAGAATACAATGGGCCTGAATTTTTTTTGGTAAACCCAGAACTAAAGCCGAAATACCCCTTTACCGGTATGGGTATTCAGCTTATTCCGGGTTTACTGGAAAAAATAGGGCCCAATAAACCCAAACACAAAATTTACCAATTTTCTTTTTTTGCATGACCCTAGTGAACAGCCTTGCTCAGATCTTGCAAACTGAGGGCCATAATTTCCTTTATAGAGTCCATCCATCTCATGTTGGGTCTTCCTCTTGTTTTGCTGCTTTCAACTTTTCCTAGCATTATTGTCTTTTCCAGTGACTCCTGTCTTCTCATAATGTGACCAAAGTAGTTTCTAGGGATAGTTCGGGCTTGATTTGATCCAGAACCAACTGATTTGTCTTTTTTGCGGACCACAATATCCATAAAACTCTCCTCCAAGACATTTCAAAGCAATCTGTCAGCTGTCTTCATTGTCCAGTTTTCCCATTTACATTATATTTAAAATATTATATTACAAGCTCTGAGCCAGGCTTGCCAGGAATGAGGGTGGGATATAAATGCAATAAAATAATAAACCAATAAATAAAAGGAGTCCACATTCTGAACTCTAATTATGACTTACACATTCTTAGAAGTACTTTTCACAAATTCTGAAATTCCTACAAACCATGAGTCCTATGTTAATATAAGATGGAAATATCCTGTTCTTCTCTGTGATATAGTGAAACATATTGGGAGGTGCAGCCAAGGCAAGAATACTAAATATGGTATATTCCACCCATCTCATAAAAGGCTTACAAGCTCGATTGTATATGTAGGCCTTGGGCTCTACCTAAAGGTTTTTGTTTTGTTTTTAAAATTTTATTAAGAGAAAATAAGAATACAACAACAAAGGAAAATGGAAATACAACAACAAAATAAAATGGAAATATAACATTACTAAAATACTCATAATACAAATTCTTGAGAAGAAACTAAGACTGTGCTGCTAAAATAACTAAAATATCCATAATAGCGAACCAAGCACTACTCTATCTAAAATCCGCATGATTGTCACTTTCCTCCCTCTCCGCTATTTACACATTGGAGTGTTTTTTCCATCTTTGAAATTGTTACAACCAGCGAGTGTCCAGTTCTTCTGTATTTTTGTCATTATTATAATATGTCAACTTAATTAAAGCATAGGTTTCTTTAACTTTATCAAGCCAATTATTTAAACCAGGGAGGTGTTTTTTTTTTTTTTTTTGCTTTTCCAATATCTCGCAAGATTTGTTCTTGCAACTGTTAGTATATGGAAAATCATAACTTGAATAATCTTTGGTTTATCTGGAAAATAATGGGCTCTACCTAAAGACTGAGGTTCCAGGGTATACAAGTATAGCTTCTAGCTTCTACAGTTTTACAAAGAACAGAAAAGCAAAGTTAAAAAGAACACCTTGAGAACAGATGGAATTATGTTTAAAGTACTATTCAGGAAAACACAGAGAAAAGATACATAAAATTCTTTTGTTCTGAATGAATTAAAAAATATTTTTAAAAGATGCATGCTTTCTTAATGTAAAGGAAACAATACATGCAATTTGCAACAGTTGCAAAGTGACTGTAATAGATAAGTATGTATAAGGGCCTTTTCATGGGGCTCCTGCACACATACATTTTATTTCTTGAGTTATAGTAGCAATAGACCCAGTAGTACAATATCCCATCCTCACATAATGCATGGCGGGTTAGTCTTTAAGAATGGAGGCCATATGTGTTTCTGTTTCAGAAAAGGATGTGCACAGCTTCTAAAAAACTAAGTGAAAAGGGAAATGGGGAGCTTTTAAACTGGAGATTGCTCCATGGGAAGGAGGGTAGCTTTGTGGAATTTTGGCTTGTTTTTTTCTTCTACATGAGATTTCTCACACTTCTGCAATCTAGCAGGGAAAACCTCTGTAAAATGTAGGCAGCCATTCACTGTACTTGGAATTTATATACTTTAATTTAATCCTACGACTTCTGTGAAGCCGCTACATACTGTATTCTCCAAAGGTATTAGGCAGTAAATCATACAACATCCCCCAAAGACTGTCAAAGCAAGAAATAGAAGGCATGATTTCACTTCAGCCATTTGGACATCTGTTCAACAGGACAGAATAGTGGCTGGTAGGAATTTCAGAGGCTGCTCATACATCATTTTAAAACATATTTTGTGTTAATGTAAAATGCTTAACACGTTCATTTTATTAATAAGCTGGATAGGTCTGCAGCTAAGGTCCCCCCCCCCCACTGGTGCATTGGATAGAGCAATTGGGTTTGGGCTGGCTATGCAGGAGTGGTGATGGCAATATTATGGTGATGTGACACAATAGATCAATAATTTTCAGACTATGAGACCGGCTCATCTGGGGAGGCATGTGAAGTTTTAGGAACCGATAGGAACCTGCACGGAACCCCAAAGTGTTCTTAAAGAGATGGACAGTTAGGATATGATAAATTTTGCATGTTGTGCAGGTACATGTTTATATCTCCTTAACTGACTAAATACATATTTATCACAGATACATATAGTTGAATAAGAAAAGAAACCTAAGAACTATAAATGATAAAATACAAGTTACAAAACAGTTCTGGTTAGTGGAATACTATGCTGCAGCTACCTCATTCTATTTGTTCCAGTGAAGAAAGAATGTAATATAGACAGAATTTACGTTTTTAGCTACCTTTTTGTAATACACAGTACAATACAAGAAACCAAACGGAATGTGAGAAGAAAGTAAGAAATTAAGTGGTCTTTTCCCCCTTGCCCACAGTATCTTCCTCATCACTGAGCTTGGTTATCTCCAGATATAAAAACGTGGACCACCTTTGTTCCTCATCTTCAAACAAGGGGGGTATATCTGCTACCTCCGCGAAAGAAGTCATCCCCTGCGTGAAAGGTCTGGCCAAATGTTTTCCTTCCTTCTGTCAGCAGCATCAAACGGCTGCCATTCAATGACCCTGAGGTCCTATGCCCCTTTGATAGTTCCTTGGGAAATTGTCCTGCCTGGCTGGTCTCGTTATGTGCCTGCTTAGCTATGAAGGGCTTGTGGTGTACCTGTGGAGAGGTGGGGCTAGCAGAGAAAGGGAAAGTAGAAAGTCCAAGGGAGTTGTGGAGCTGGGGGAGGAGAAGGGAGAAGGAAAAGTGTAAAAGTTAGACCACCAGGAAGCAAGCAGTAGCCATAACTTGCAGTGCTCAAATACATCTCGTGCTACCTGCTCGTTTGCCTGAAGCGTCTCATAGGATTGGTTCCATACAACTTATCCCAAGAGCTTTTTTTGCATGCAGAAAGGCATTAGAACTGATCCATAAATAAAGCAGAAACAAACAATGAAGAAGGTGCAAGAGGGAACTGGTATTTAATGCCAATAATTTTACAATAACATCTAGCTATTCCTGTGCCATAGTAACTAGACAGTACACCATCACAAGGAAGGCATGTGTTAGCCATCCCTTCAGCATGAAACATTCTACTGATTTTAACAGAGGTTTCGCGTGCATAATAAGTAAAGAGGCTAAAAGCTACACATGTACACCAGTGAATGGAAAAATACAGAGTGATAATGTGACTGAAGTGATTTTCTTATTTATATGGGTTCTGTTTAATGGGTCTGGCAGCTTCAAGTCTGAAGGAGTGTGATCACAGTCAACAACATCAAAAAATTTTTTAGAGAGCCCTCTTGAAGATCATAGCAAAATTCCCACTAATTTAAACAATAGAGGGACTCAGTTTAAATAGCACTACTAATTTGTGGGTTTTACATTTTCCCAGTTATAACCAGTTATTAAAGAAAAACAATTGCTTGAGAATCATAATTTCGATCTGCAGGGGCAAAAAAGAAGCAACACTATCTTAAGCACGTATTTTTGGAAGTTTTCAGTAGAATATCTTTACAAGTAGATGCTATTAGGATCAATTGCCATTCTGACCCCCTTCCCCCCCTTTTACTAACATTAGGTACTACCATTAGGTAGTAAAAAAAGAGAACCAGGTTTGATTCCCCACTCCTCCACATGAGTGACGGAGGCTAATTTGGTGAATTGAATTTGTTCCCCACTCCTACACATGAAGAAGAAGATATGGTTTTTATATGATGACTTTACCACTTAAGGGAGAATCAAACTGGCTTACAATCACCTTCCCTTCCCCTCCCTACAACAGACACCCTGTGAGGTAGGTGAAGCTGAGAGAACGTGACTTGCCCAAGGTCACCCAGCTGGCTTCGTGTGTAGGAGTGGGGAAACAAATCCAGTTCACCAGATTAGCCTCCGCCGCTCATGTGGAGGAGTGGGGAATCAAACCCGGTTCTCCAGATCAGACTCCACTGCTCCAAACCACTGCTCTTAACCACTATGCCAGATGGGTGACCTTGGGCTAGTCACACACTCTCAGCCCCACCTACCTCAGGGGAAAGGAAGGTGACTGTAAGCTTTTCCTGTGACTCCTTCCATGTGTGTGGTTTGACTACTTCTACTTTTCCATCAAGGACGGGTGATTTCCATCATGGGATCATGGGCAGAGGCCCTCTCCCACTCTGCCTTGCCCAATCCTCCAATTCTCAAGTCATCCACATGCATACATTTGTTAATTTATTTGACAATTAGCTAGGTGATTTCCTCTGAAATCCTTAAGCAGAGGAATGAACTCATGAAGCTGCCTTCTGCTGAATCAGACAAAGTCAGTATTGTCTACTCAGACCGGCAGCAGCTCTCCGGGGTCTCAGGCAGAGGTCCTTCACATCACCTACTTGCCCTAGTCCCTTTAACTGGAGATGCCAGAGATGGGACCTGAGACCTTCTGCAGGCCAAGCAGATGCTCTGCCACTGAGCCACAGCCCTTCCCCAAATGCATGATTAGGCTCATAACTGCCAATGTAGCTCTAGTAACTTTGAGGAGCCAAATCAAGCAACAGGAGAAGAGACAGAGCAATGTTATGAATACCACCGGGGGATGATATAAGATCATGTAAAGGAACCTTCAAATTAGTGCCAGCTACCACCAGGGATGTATGGTGCTGGTGCAGAGAAGTGGCATGTCATGCTCCATTTACCGAGTTGCCCTCATGAGGGAACATTTACAAGCAGCTTGCATGTAGCGTGAATCTGCTCCCTGAGCTAGAAAAAGGAAGAGTTTGTTTAAGGAATGCAGAAGGCAATTGATGGGTCATTCAGTTTCTAGGAAGTGACTGACAGATGCTTATAGAATGAGTCTGACCTAAGGGTTGAATTACCCTAAGTCCATGTACTGTGAAGCAGCTT
Source organism: Euleptes europaea (assembly GCF_029931775.1). Taxonomy (NCBI): domain Eukaryota; kingdom Metazoa; phylum Chordata; class Lepidosauria; order Squamata; family Sphaerodactylidae; genus Euleptes; species Euleptes europaea. Next base: position 27,096,891 of record NC_079318.1, read on the forward strand.
TAGATGTTGGTGAAATACATCTCAATCTCTTTGTAGCAGTGACTCAACATGGAGTGCATGTGAAGCCGCGCTATACCAAGTCAGGCCTACTGGCCCATTTAGTGCCGTGTCGTTGATCATGAGTAGCAATAGGCCCACAGGGTTTCAGGCAGAGAAAGGTCTTTCCACAAGTGGTGGAATTCAGTGCAGGCTTGGATGGCCTACTTATTTATTCGGAGCACTTTAAACCTACTGCAGGGTATTACCTTGGGGTCTTGTTCAACCTTTACTTGTGCTAGGGTTTCAGTGTTTAACCATTTGCTTGTGTTAGATTAACAAAAATTATAAAATATTTAGAAAATTACATTTGTTTCTTTTATTTTTGTTAAAGACTACACACACATACCATTAAATAAATTGGCTTTACATTTATTTCGGTTATTTATGGCACAGTGTACTAGGCTAGATTACAGCAGGTTTATCAGAGTGACCTCATATTATCTGCTGAGACTTGCCTTCTATTTGAGTGAGAATTCAACCCTGCCTAGTATTTGGTATCAGAGAGCCTTTTAACTAGAGATGGTAGGGATGAACCTGTAACCTTTTACAAGCTAAGCATGTGCTCTATCATTGAACCATGAGCCCCTTCCCTGAAAATTAATACAAACTCAGGTAGGGGGCATATCATGGATCAAGCCAATATTGGCCATGATTTTAAGGGATAGCCAGCATCCATTTTGTTTCTGGAAAAGGCCCAGAATAAGAGTCTGCAAAACAACCAGTTCATCTGAGGAGTGTGAACCTACCAGACAATAAAAAATATCCCCACCTACCTCTCTCCATCCACAGCTTGATCAACCTTGCATGTTCTCTAAACGCTCTAGAGGCATCTCCTAATTGCAGTCAGAATATGCAAAGAGTGTGTGTGTCATGGAATCTACTGCTCCACTCCCAGCTATTTTCCTTAGAAGTGGTCATTGCTTGTTTCATACATTTGTAATATATCACCCTAAAGCAGGATGGCTGTGATTCCAGATGAGACTCTTACAGAAAAGACTGGACTTTTATTTACCAGTCCTTGAGTCCTAACCCTATGGCAGCTGAAAGTCATAAAACTTAGCTCCTAGGCCACAGTGGTAAATCAAAGAAACGTACGATGAAATTGAGCAAATATATCATATAGCAAAATAAGCAAAATTCTGGATTAGCTCAGCAAGGGGGGGGAGCTTTAATTTTGATGCACAGAGAAGACTCTCCATTTTGTAAGTAGCTATCCAAAAGCAAGGTGCCCTGGAGTATTGGTAACTCATTTGTTCTATATCAGAACCAATTGCCTTAGTTTGGTTTCTAGTCTGGAAGGTCAGAAATGGAACTCTCCCCAGCAAAGCAACGAATGATTCAACCACTTTGCAGTAAGGCACTGTTGCTGCTGCCAAATTATTCTATGCATAATTACTGAGATTGTTGTTGAGATATATACAACATCTGGAATATATTTTACCACTACCACCTACATTGGTGTTCTCTCTCTCTCACATACACACATAGTGCTGCCAGCCTCCAAGTAAAAGCTGGAGATTACAGCTATTACAACTGATCTCCAGCCGATGGAGATCGGTTCACCTGGAGAAAATGGCCACTTTGGCAGTTGGACTCTATGGCACTGAAGTCCCTCCCCAAACCCGTCATCCTCAAGCTCCATCCCAAATATCTCCAGGTGTTTCCGGAGCTGGCAACCCTACAACACACACCACATTTGTCCATAGAGCTTGAAACCATGAAGGGACCTCGACTTGTATAAGATCTTTGTGGGGGGAGGGCAGGCACTAATTTATGGACAAAGGTATAAGACACACTGTTTTGCCAGTGTAAATGCAGATAGAGATCCCTGCTCTCCTGATATCTAACCAGGACGCAAGTGGTAGAGATACTCCTGAACACCATTAGTCTTGGAGGGCTACTGTTCTCTTGAGACATGTTCCTCTTCCCCAACTCCAGTGGAGTTCTGGCTCTGTTGATTCATTAGCTCATGCCCTCTTGGAATGCCCCTTTTACGAGGAACTTCGATCACATAACATCTCTCCCCTTTTAACATATAGATCTAATGCCTCTGTGTCTGACATAATGCCTTTATTTATTAGGGATCCCAAGGCTACTTTGTCAGTGGCAAGATTTATTTCAGTCCTTATATCCCTCAAACATTAGATTGCCGCTTCTCAAGATCAATGGGTCAAGGATCCCAATGGGTCAAGACATCAGACCTGCGTTGCAACAGCCCAATGGACAAAAGGTCTAGGATCTGAAAACATCCCACAACTCGTTGGAAGGTTCTCTTTGGCCATTGATGCAGGGGAGGTTCTGCCTCGGATTCGCTGCTGTCTAGCTGCACGTTTCCCCCACCCCAATTCTCACCACTCAAAAGCAAGCCCCCGTGCAGAGTTGGGTGAACCCCAAGGCAAAACCTCCCCTGCATCAACGGCCTTCCTCCCCACCCCCTATTGATAAGTCTGTATTATTGTATTAATTCCCAATGACAATAACACAGTAGGAGGTTGAGAGTTTAAAGCAGTTTGTTTATTAGGCCCAATATACACACCGGGTGAGAACTGCCCCAAATGTGCAGGACAATTCACACACCAGAACAAAGGATTGCAACAACGTTTATAACTTCTGGTCAGGGGTGTTACACATACGTAATATAGTGCGTAGACACACAAAGACCCAATGGACACATTTGGATTAGCATAAGCTATCAGTGTGGTTTTGAGGCGTGGATCTAAGTGGCTACATGATCTGTAATGGAGAAACGAAACTTAGCATTCTTATCTGACACCTCTAAATCACTGCATTGGGCCTCATTAGGGCGGCTAGCTGTACCAGGCCTGCAAGGATGATCTCACTGGCACCTGATTCATAATGGCTGCTAGTTTATGCTAACTCAGTGATCACACAGGAGTGACTAGGAACCAAAGAATAACGCTTGACCCCTTATACATGGGGTATTGCCATTATATATATGTGTACAGAAGATGGTATTGTGCTAGATGCCCCGGGCTTAGCATCTTTATAAGTGTGAGTATGCACTGAGTATAAAAGCATACCTTTCCAATAATAATGAAGATTATAGGCATGACACCCTGACCTGGATGGCCCAGGCTAGCCTGATCTCGTCAGATCTCAGAAGCTAAGCAGGGTCGGCCCTGGTTAGTATTTGGATGGGAGACCACCAAGGAAGGCCACGGTTGCTATACAGAGGAAGGCGCTGGCAAACCACCTCTGTTAGTCTCTTGCCATGAAAACCCCAAAAAGGGGTCGCCGTAAGTCGGCTGCGACTTGGCGGCACTTCACACACACACACACACACACACACACACAGAGGCATTACACTCTAACAGGTGGGGCTTCCCCCGGCCGCGCGAAGGTAGGAAAGCCCCACCGGTTGCTTTCCTCCCGGTCACGCGCAGGCCCAGGGGTGGGTCAGCGGCAACCCCACCAAGCCGCTGCGGCTCTCCCAGCATCCCGGGCTTCCCCTCCGCCGGCCGTCCCCCTCCCTCCGCACGTCAGCCTGCGGCCCTCCTCTGCGCCTGGCGCGCCTGTCGTCCCCGCTTCCCCGGCCCGGGCGCGGAGGGAGAGGCGGCCGCTCTCCAGCGCCCGTGCGCGCCGGCGGCCGGAGAGCGGCGCTGCGCCTGCGGTCGGGGCCGGCTTTGCAGAGGGAGCCGGCTGCGGATCACCTGCAGCAGCGGGGGAGCCGCCGAGGAGCTCCTCCCCCGCGGCCCCCGCTCCTCACCGCCTCCCCGCGCGCCGGGCTGCCCATCGGCTGCGGAGAGGGAGCGGCGCCGTCTCCCCGGACCGGGCTGGGCTGGCTCCGGGTCGCCGCCGGCACTCGCTCGGGCGTGGGCGCCTCCTCTCGCTCGCCTGCAGCCGAGCCCGGGAGGCGAGCGAAGAGCCATGGCTGAAGGGGGCGAAGGCGAGGACGAGATCCAGTTCCTGCGGACTGTAAGCGGCTCCTCGCCCCCTCCGCTCCGCCGACTTTCTCCCCTCCCCTCCCCACTGCGGACTGGTGTGATGGTCAGCGGCGGGGTCGGGCTGGGGGCAGACGGCCGCGCGCCCTGCCCCCGGCGCCTGGCGGGAGCCTCGGGGGGCTGCGGCGCACGGGCTGGATGCGCTCGGGGGGCGGCCGCCCTCCCGAGTGGCCGGGAAGCCCCCTCCCCGTCTACCTCGCCCCGCGGAGGGGAGGGGGGTGCCGTGGCGGGAACCTGCTGAGGGGGTTTCTCTGCGCCCTCGCCTCACCTGCGAGGGAGGGAGGGAGGGGCCCTTTCTGCACGGGAGGCTTTGCCTCGGGGTCGCCGCTCTCCAGCTGCCCAGTCCGCCCCCCGCGCAGAGTTTGGAGGGTTCGGGTGGGGGAAATGGGCAGCTGGGGAGCAGGAGACCAAACCTCCCAGGCGCAAGCGGCCGGGGCGAGGGGGCCCCGTCAGACCCTTCCCAGGCAGAGGGGTCCCTCTGCGGCTGCTTGGTCAGCTGCGCCTGGCTCGGTGTTTTCGGACCGAGGGAGGAGGCTGAGCGCGGTTGGACGGCCGGGAAGGAAGGGGGGGGGGCGTCTTTTCGGCTCGGCGGCGTTTTGGGTAAAGGTCAGAGAATCATAGGCCACTTATGCACGGGAAGCTTTGCCTCGGGTGTAGATGCACATTTCCCCCCATCTGAATTCTCAAAACTCTGCATGGGGGTGGGGGGGTTATTATTGAGTTGTGAGAATTCAGATGGGGAAAAATGTGCATCTAGAGAGCAGCAGATCCAAGGCAAAGCCTCCCGTGCCTAAGTGGCCATTGAATCCTAGATGACCACCAGGGTCATCTAGTCCAGCCCCCGGCACAATGCCTGAATTTCACAACTGCCTCCCGCCACGCACCCCCAGCGGCCCCTACGCCATGGCCTGGAGATGCCCAAGATGCCCTCCCTCTCATGGACTGCCTAAGGTCATAGAATCAGCATTGCTGACCGATGGCCGTCTAGCCTCTGCTTCAAAACCTCCAGAGGGGAGCTTACCACCTCCTGAGGAAGCCTGTTCCACCGAGGAACCGCTCTGTTAGAAAATTCTTCCTAATGTCTAGGTGGAAACCCAGTGGCACAAGCGTGGGCGCAGATGGTGGTGCCGGGTAGGGCGCCGCATTCAGTGGAGGGTTATCAACCCCTCCTCCCGTGGTCACTTTGCAGGGACGATGGAATCAATTGTAGTCAGATAATTTTTTTCATGTCTGCCTCCCACCCCCTTATTGATATATGGAGTCCTGTGCAAAAACTATTACTAGTAGGTGACTAGGGGCAGACTGGGTTGATATTACATGGACTCTGACGGAACACCATTTCTTCTCAATGCCCCGTCTCTCCTTCCTTCTGATTTGTTCTGGGTACTGCAGATATTCCGCCAAGCAGCCGCGCTCAGCCGAAAAAGCTGCATTTGTGTCTCCTCTTCCTGGCAAAAGCAAATAGGAGGAAAAAGTGGAGATGTTCCCTGTGCTTGTCTCGGAAGGACTGTTAGTCATTTCTTGATGTCAGCTCAGCAACCCTTGTTCTTAGATCTGACATTGTAAACTGCTGAACCGGTGGTTTTCATCAATTCGGTCCTGTGTTAAATGTGCGGATGCTCATCCTTGAATGTGTCGCGATTTAATGCCTGCTTTTATTTAGGCGTCCCAAGTGGCTTTTATGCACATCATCTGAGCGAGTCTCACAAATGATTGTAGTTGTGCATATGAAAAATATATTTATATTTCTTTTGGAATAATCCACTTCCATATTGGGTGTTTATAGACACTGGAAATTGTAAGATGTAGCATTGGCTTCCCTTTTATTTGTTTATTTCTTTTAACTGAATGTAACCTGTATGAGAAATGCCGGTTCTTAGCTGCTGGTGGTGGTAGGAGTGAGCAGCATGAAACAGTGGAACCATGCTATTTAATCATATTTTTGTTTTCAACATTATGCAGCAACTGAAGATGTTGGTTAGAAAATTTCTTATTTTACTGGTTTCTCTGTAAGGATAATCTTGTACAGAAAAGACGTGCTTTCTAAGTACATGTTTGTACTTCAAAAACATCAGTCTTGACATAGCAAATATAAACCTAGAAACTTTAAAGTGTATCTGTTTTTGCGGTGATGTTTTCACTTTTATCTACAAAATGTCCCATTTGACAACACATCTTTACACACGATTATTATGCTGGGACTATAGTAATCTAAAACAAATAAAAGGATTTATGTTGGTGAGGCTTTCTCCTTCCTTACTGTTCTGATTGGCCCAAATATTCTGGAAAGCTTATGCAATTACATGCTTGCTGCAGGTTTAAACCTTAAGTGAAGATCTTGGAGGTGGTGTTATTGGAATACTTAATAGGGGGAAAGTAGTAAAATGCATGCTAATATCTCTGGACATATAAAATAATCTTCCAGCTACCGTCCTAGAGAGCAAAAGCTCTTTAAAACCACGGTACGGGTTCTGTGTGCTGTGCTGATAGTAAAGATTTGGAAAACCTAGCCTGGGATTATCTTTCTAAAACCTTTAGGATATTTTATTGGTAACGTTAATGACCTTGGAGGGAGCAAATATGCCATGTAGGTTTTATACAAGCTTGGACAAAAGGTGAATCCGGAAAGGAAAAGAATGAGAGATTCCCATGGGTTCAGTTTTCTTTCCCTTCTCTAATTTCACATTTATTTGTTTATAGCATCTATTGAATTTAACTATATCACAAAAAGAACATCATGTTGTACCATGATGCCTTAATAGTATTTTTAAAAGTTATGTTGCAACACTGCAATGACATAAACACATTTGTTATGACATACATTCTGTTGTGTAACAGTAATAATTTCAAGCCAGATTCCTTCTACTTTACATGCATTCTTTATAACCTAATAACTATGGTTAAGGATCCTGGTTTTACCAGTGAATTCATTACAGGGCTTTGGACATGCCTTTTTTTTTAACAACTCCTTTTAATTAAAAAAAACAACAACTTTTCCAGTTGCAAAAATTAATCAGAACAGCGTTGTACAATCAGTGTTCTAAGATGGTTAATGAACGTTTTCACAGTGTTTCAATATATGATGCTGAGCCGAGGGACAAAAGGCAAACATGGTTAATTCTATAGGGATTGCTCAGACGTACTTTATGGTGTCACCATTATAGCAGCAGCACAGACTATTAAATGAACAAGCAGAATTTCATTTGAAATTGAATACTTTTAACCTAGGTGGGGTTTTTTTTTTTTGGGGGGGGGGCTTTTACTACTAAACAGAATTAAACAGGGATTGAGTTCCTCATTCATGTAGGACAGGGATCCCCAACCTTTTTGTACCTGTGGGATCCTTTTGATTTCTGACACAGGGTGGTGGGCACAACCACAAAATGGCCACAGGGGCAGGCAGAGCCAGCCACACACACAGAGGATGCACGGGAGGAGTATGGGAAAGATGAGTCAGAGAAAGAATAAAACCAACAATACAGAGGGAGAAATATGCATACAATACAGAGGTGAAATGTTATTTTAATCTGCACAACTACTCAGATCTCAGATGGGTGAATGGGCAATTGGAAGCCCTACTGGGCAGGAGTTTGCCTGGCCCCACCCACTTTCTTAAAAAGTACCAGGAAAGGTGTTGGTGGGCACCATGGTGCCCCAGGGCATAGGGTTACCAGGTCCCTCTTTGCCATCGGTGGGAGATTTGGGGGGGGGCAGAGTCTGAGGAGGGCAGGGTTTGGTGAGGGGCTTCAATCCCATAGAGTCCAGTTGCCGAAGTGGCTATTTTCTCCAGGTGAACTGATCTCTATCATCTGGAGATCAGTTGTTATAGCAGGAGATCTTCTGCTATTACCTGGAGATTGGCAACCCTACCCGGGTACCATATTGGGAACCCCTGATTTGCATCATTTATATGACAAAACTGAATTTTAGATTTATCACTGGAACCATAATGACCCCAAAGTCTAATAATTTGCTTTATTTTTTTGGCTTAACTGCCTAAATAGAGTTTTTCTAAGCATAGGTAGCATCTGTTCATTTTTGGGAGGGGGAACGGAGAATATCACACAATACTGCTCATTCTGTGGTTATAGTGTAAGAATTTGGATCTGTGGAATGTGTTTTTTAGTATCTAGGTGATACATTGCTACTGGTTCGACCCAATGGTGAGAAAGTAATGCATTTATTCATTGGTAAGTGCCATCTTTGAAGCATTTGCTATATCATGAAGAGATAGTGTACAGTTCACTGTCCACACACATGAGTTTTATATTGTTGAGATTATCTATGTGTTTTGTTTATTATCCTAAATATACCTATTTGAATAAATCTTATTAATGTGCCTTTGAAATTCAGAGGTTTTATTTACAAATAAATATTTTTGATTTTGACCATAATAAGTAAATGGAATCTTATTTTTAAAACATTCTGAAATTATTGCAGCTGCAGTTTCAAGTATAATTATTTTGCAATAAATTCCATTGGGAGAAAAACTCAGAAATTTCTGAATGCATTAGTTTCTCGTTCCTAACCTACTTTTTTGTTGGTACCTTTCTTATTTTGAGAAACATACCATATTTTCTTTTACAATTATTACTGTTTCCTCTGATATAATTTTCTTGTAATGATGATTTTGTTCAATGTTTTGTAAAATACGATTAGCAGTATATTTTCACTATTAGCATGATTCTGCCAATACAAAGCAGCTTGTGGTTACTTTGCAAGCAAAGATGTACTTGCAGTACATAATATTCTTTAAATGTAGCCTTCTGTAAAATGCTATGCACATATTTTGAAAGATCCTCAAGCTACCCTTTATTGTGACCTTGCTGAAGGGTTTATCTGTGTGGTTTATCTCCTGACCCTTTACTGCTGAAGAAATTGAACTGTATGTGCTTCCTGAGGTGCATTTTTATTTTCACACTGCTTTTCACTCTGGTACTGTGAGAGATAAATCAGATTTTCTTTGTAGTTCGATCAAGTTTAAAAGCCTGATTCAGTGTGTTCCAAAGAACTGGGTTATTTAATTCTGTTACTGATTTAGGAACTAAACTCAATGGTAGAGTGTATCCTCCTTTGCCAGCCCAATTGGAAAGAAAACATACGTCATTGCCTCAGAGTCTGCTGTGGTCTCATGAAGTCCTGAGACTATCTAATGCAGCCTGTGGGTTTATACTACAATCATAACCAGTTTTCATTGTTAAAAAAAAGAATCAAAACATGTCTAGTTTTTATTGTTAAGAGGTTACTGAGGAGTGTGTAGTGTAACTTGGTAAAATTAAAAAATAGTGTACAAGGTCCTGGGCCTTACCTTTGGTTAAAATTGATGGCAGGTAATTTTGGGAAATGTGGCAAAAATAAGCACACAATCTTTTGGTGTAGGAGCTGAATGGAATGGAAATTGGACGTAAACGCTGGTTTGTTTGCTTTCTTCAGAGTTTGTGTCTTCTTCTTTTTTGCCGGGGCAGGAAGATTGTGATGTATCCCTTTGCTTGTATAACCTAGGCCTGTGTGAGTTTTATGGGGCTAAATTAGGAACAGACCTTGCTAGATGATGTAAGTTAATACATTTCTTTAAGTCAAAACCTTCCAGCATACAGAACAATACAAGATTAATACAATATAGTATAGCCCTACTGGGCTAAACCAGTTAGTTCCTGGGGGGGTTATATTTACAAACCAGGAATAGGGTACCCAGTCAGGGTCCTGCTCTCAGGTGCACACAACAGAGATGAGTATCTTCAATGCAACATGCATTTATTAACAAGAAGACATAGGGATGGGAGCAACTAGTTTCAGGACAAGGGAACTCATATACTCTACAATTCAAACAAACATAACTAACAAGCAGTGACTCCACCCCATGAAACTAAACCAACACATACAGATATCACAGGAAGGAATAGACTTACATTATTGTAATGCATACAACAAATTCACCACACACCCATTTTTTTACTTCGGGATGCTCACTCAGTATAATTCAAACATGACAAAGATACGGAGCCAGAGATTACTACCCTTGACTCAATGTTGGAGTTCATCTTACTTCTAACCCTTCACCTAGTCTTTGAATTTAGCAGGCAGGTTACCCACCTGCCTGCCCTTAGTCTGTATACCTTCAGCTGGAGTATCAGTAGTTTTTGGAAGGATATCCAGAGTGTAACCACCTTCATGATCTTGCTGGTCTGGAACTTCATCAGAGATGTGTCCTGGGATTATCTAACCAGGTGTGCAACACATTCTGTAGGTACTGGGGAGCAAGCTTTTCTCAGATGCCTCCTATTCTTGTGATTCACATCTCCACTTGGTGTTTCCACTGTATAAAAACAGTCCAGCCTTTGTTCCTGTGACAGATGCTGGTGCACATCCTGTATGTGTCTGCATTGGCACACTCTCGCCCTCCTGTAAGGGTGGAAGAGGCACAGCTGACTTGTCACATGAGCACATGAAGCTGCCTTCTACTGAATCAGACCCTTGGCCCATCGAAGTCAGTATTGTCTACTCAGACCGGCAGTGGCTCTCCAGGGTCTCAGGCAAGAGGTCTTTCACATCACCTACTTGCCTAGTCCCTTTAACTGGAGATGCTGGGGACTGAAACTGGGACCTTCTGCATGCCAAGCAGGGGCTCTACCACTGAGCCACAGCCCCTCTCCATAGTTCTTTTGTCGAAGCTGGATATTATTTAACTTCCAATTAGCATCAGTTGGTAATCTGGGTGTAAGTGTTGCTGATGGGGCTGACAGAGTGCAGTGTAAAAGCCTTCCCATCAGGAGCTGTGCAGGGGCATATTCAAGACCTGGAACAGGAGCATTTCTCAAATTGAGTAAAGCCAAATTGAGATCTGAACCACCTATTAACTTTTTTTGAACATATCTTTGATGGTTTGGATCATGTGTTTGGCCTGACCATTGGACTGTTGGTAGTCAGGCTTGGAGTGGATAACCTCTGAAGCAAATTGTTTGATCACTGAACTAGCAAAAGGCACATGGTTACAAACGGGAATACCATGGTGTGCAAACACTGCTTTCATCTTGGCTACAACTGTGCTTGCTATTTTATGTGGCAATAACGTTACTTCAGGACGTTCTGAAGAATGATCCACAACTATAAGATGGGATAGGCCATTATGTTAAAAACTATCAGCTGCTCTTTTGATCCAAGGCAATTTGTGGGGTCATTGGCTCTCTGCAGTTGCTAGGCTGAAGTTGCTGGCATGGTGAACGATGTTCAACCTGCTGCTCTATATGAGCATTCATGTTGGGCCAATGCATGATTTGATGAGCCTATGCTTTTGACCTCTGCTTGCCTTGATGGGGTGGGGGGAGTGAAGCAGGGTCATATGAAACCATGCCTGTTTAGGAACAATAATTTTTAGGAACTATCGCAAGCAAGTCATTTTCAGTCCTGATTTGATCTCTGAGGGGCCAGTGAAGTCTAAGATCTGGTTTAACCTTCTTCCTTCTGTGTGGCCATCCTTGATTGTGCAGGGCTCTGAGGGCATGTGGTTCATGGTCTGCCCTTGTGTGGTCTCCCAGCTGTTTTAACAAAAAGTATCTGGGAGGAGCTATCCCCACCAGCCTGTAAATTACTTTTTCCTCATGGATAGGATCTGGTACAGAGGATAGGGGCATTGTAGTAGCTCCAAAAAGTGTTTTTGCCACTAGCATGTCATTGCCCTTTGTGTAAACAACCAGGATGTCATATTTTTGAAGTTATTGGAGCATCCTTTCCAATGCACTTGGAAAAGGTTGCCTCTAAGGGTTTGATGATCTGATTGGACTAATATTTGAATGCCAAACACATATTAGCGGAATTCAGTCATAACGAACGCAATAGCCAGAAGTTACTTTTCAATGCGTGTGCGATTTTGCTCAAGCTGTGTCAGTGCAGCATAGGCAGTAAGCTGTTTCTGTTGACCCAAAGCAGCTTACATCATTCTCCTTTCCATCTTATCCTCACAACAGTCTTGTGACGTAGGTTAGGCAGAATGTGTGTGACTGGCCCAAGGTCACCCAGCAAGCTTCCATGGCCGGGTGAGGATTTGAACCTGGCTCTCCCATATGGTGCTCTGGACCAAAGTACTGCCAGAGTTATCGGAGAATAGATGTAATATGTGTGCCACGTGGCCAGTGCCTGCTAGTAAGCATTTTGCTCCAGTTGAAGTTACCAAATTGTTTTCAGTCATATAAATATAAAGTATATTTTATGAATTATTTCCAAAGGTAGGCGATCAAAATAGATTTTACGTTTCTATTCCATATGTAGAAATTACAGCAGTCTTTGATATCTCTTTTTTGGGAATTGGAATGTAGATTGAGTGTTTCCAGTATGTGAGCCATCATTTTGTTTTCCGTATTTGTTGGCACCTTTTTGTTGGCACAGATTTTGATGGACTAAGTTTCTGTGGCTTGGAATAGCTCTATTGATATCCCATCTGCTCCTGGTGATTTGTTTCTCCCAATTGTTCTCTGTGCAGTCTTCACTTCACTTTCTAAAACTGTAGGTTCTTCTTCAAAAGATGCTTCTTGGAGGAAATCTGTCATCTGTTTAGTTCTTTAGTGTATTGTTCCCACCTTTTCTTTATTTTGTCCTGTTCAGTTAATGTATTTCCATGTTGATCATTCAGCATGCCTAACCATTCTTTACATTTCCCTTTGATTTATTGGATCTTGTGGAACAGATCTCTTTTTCTTCCTTTTTCGTTGTTCTTGTGCTTCTTTGCACGTGTTATTATAACAGTTCTCTACCTGCGAGTAACTGGAATGCTGCATTAAGAGTTCTAATTCTGTTTCTGTCATCTTTTATTTTTGCTTCTCATCTATCTTTAGTAATTTAAAGTGTTTCATCAGTAATCCATTGCAGCTTTTCATTTTATTTGGCTAATAGTCTTTTTGTATTCAATAGTCTTTTTGTATTCCTCCTTGATAATATTTCTGATTTCAACCTATAGTTTTTGCAGTTGGTATTCACTTTAACTTAGTAATGCAAATCTGTTCTTTATGTAGTCTTTAAACTCTTCAGGAATGTTGTTTAGATTGTATTTTGGCACTATGAATGTTTTGGTGTTTTTCTTCAGCTTTATTTTAATTTTCGATAGTAATGATTCATGGTCTGTACCACAGTCAGCTGTTGATTGTTTTATCAGAGAGAATAGAGCTTCTCCATCTTTTGCTTCCGATTATGTAATCAGTTTGATTTCTGTATTGGCCATCTGGTGATGTTCACATATACAACAATCTGTTTGGTTGTTTGAAACGTGTTTCCCTGCTTTGTTTCATTGTCCTAGCCTAAATTTTCCAACAATATTTGATTCTCCTTTGTTTCCTACTTTTGTGTCCAGTCATTTGTTTAGGTAGGTGATCAATTTCTTCCTGGACACTTGCATAAAAGCTTTCAATTTCTTCCTCATCAGCATCTGTATTATTGAATGATAGTTATGTTGATAGAGCAATATCTATCAGACTTCATGAAAAGCCTGCCAGATTTTGCATTATAGCCCCTGACTGCTTGTGCTACATCTCACCTTACTATTAGAGCAACTCCCTTTTCTTCTGTGTTTGCCATTTCCCAAGTAAAACTCTGTAATTTTCTGACTGGAAATGGCCTAATCCAGTCCACTTTACTTACTCCCAGGATTGCAATGTTTAAACGTTCCATTACTCATTTTACGATTTTGAGCTTACCTTGATCCATATTTCTCACATTCCCTGTTCCTATTATCTGTGTTGAACAGCTTCGGACTTTCCTTTTGCATCCAAAAGCTTAGTTTAAGTTAATAAAACCAGCTATAGTTTTCTTAATAGGGGAACCGCTTACACAAGATTGAAATTAGCAGTCATGTGCTATGGGTAACAATTACTAAGGCTGTTTCTTCTCTTACCTTCTTCTTGAAAGTGGATAATCTGTAGGCACTGGCATATATAATGTTATAACATGAAAGCACTGATTATTAAACCATTGTTGCTGGAAAAAAATATTGTACTCTGTCTCCCCTTTCCAAGCTTACATTGCCTTTGCACGTTGCCCCCCCCACTTCATCTTGAACCATCTGTTCCACCAGTTACTATGCAGCTCTCATTGCACATATTCCTGTGTATATTACCTGCTGCTTCATGCAAAGATATCTGGATTGCCATACTAATTCAAAAATGTGTATTAGAAGAATAGAACTGAGAATCTCTGCCCCCACCTAAAAGGATGTGTAAGAAAACATTGCAAGTGCAAAGCAATATTTCTGAGCTTCACAAATCATTCTGGGATAAAAGGGCAGTGAGGGTACAGTCCCCACTAGCAATCCAACGTGGAGAAATGGTGTTCTTCTGCCAACAGGCATTCGATCTTCCATGATCTTGTTTACAAGAGGAAAGGGGGACTTCAGATTCTTATCGCCTTCTTAACACCCCCCGCCCCCAAAGAGGGCTTGAAATGGTTGAAGACTTTCTATTCCTTGGCTCCATCATCAACCAAAAGGGAGACTGCAGCCAAGAAATCAGAAAGAGATTGAGACTGGGAAGGGCAGCCATGAAGGAGCTAGAAAATATTCTGAAGTGTAAGGATGTGCCACTGGCCACCAAGATTAAGTTAATTAATGCCATTGTATTCCCTATTACTATGTATGGGTGTGAAAGCTGGTCATTGAAGAAAACGGATAGGAAGAAAGTAGATTCCTTTGAAATGTGCTGTTGGAGGAGAGTGTTACGGATACCGTGGACTGCCAAAAAACCAATCAGTGTGTTATAGGTCAGATCAAGCCTGAACTGACCCTAGAAGCTAAAATGACTAAACTGAGGCTGTCGTATTTGGTCACATTATGAAAAGATAAGAGTCACTGGAAAAGACCATCATGCTAGGAAAAGTTGAGTGCAGCAGGAAAAGAGGAAGACCCAACAAGAGATGGATGGGCTCAATAAAGGAAGCCACAGCCCTCAATTTGCAAGATCTGAGCAAGGCTGTCAAAGATAGGACATTTTGGAGGACACTGATTCATAGGGTCGCCATGCGAGTCGGAAGCGACTTGATGGCACTTGACACACACACACACACAAGAGGGCTTATCCTACATTTTTACCACCACTGTGTTAAACAGAATAGTATAACTACTAGTGGGAGCAACAATTCAATGTTTAAAGCTTATTCTAGGCACTAACTTAAAATGTTGATGATACTGAAGTGGATAGTAATTAAAAGGGGTTGGGAGAAGACGCAAGCACCAGTTTAACTATAGCGTTCATTTGTGCCTTTCTATAAAAAGCTATTGTTTTACAGGCAAATCATTGACCTCTTCCAAGTCAGTCACTTCCTCTCTTTATCTCCTTCCTTTTTCACCAAAGTGGTTGTTAATGTTTCAATCAAAAAATCACAGTGACTAGTTGTTTAACAATTAAGATTTTTTAAATTTTTATTAGCATATATAAATACAGTTACAATTCACAAACATGTAAACAAACAATATAAGACTGTCAGACAGACAAGACAAAAACAATAAAAAAACCTGGAAAACTATTTTTGCCGCACTTATGGTTGGTGGCTTAGTATTCTTGTAAACAAATAGATGAATATACAAGTATAAAAGGAGTACAATTACGAATTAGATGGTTGATAGAGTTAGGAGTGAGAGAAAATAATAATAATAAAAAAAAGGTAGAGGAAGGGTTGTTATAACTTTAATTCATTTCCCATAATCATTGAAATGGTTTGGATATATGTTGAATTTCTTTCTGGTTTGCATATGAGATGAAGTCATGCCATGTTTCATGAAAATTCAGTATGTTGGCCTTACCTTTGATAGCTCTAAGTTGATGTGTTTATTTTTCTGCCGTGGCTATTTGCCACAGTTCAGAATACCAAGAGCGTAACGTTAAGAGTTCTGCTGTTTTCCAATTTCTTGCTATAACCTTTCGAGCAGCCATTAACATGAACACTATTAATCCTTTAGATTTTACTCCCCCCATATTGATAGTAAGGCCAATGCAGGTGTAACACATATGTTTTGACGTGTGATTTTTGAAATTTCTGCAAAGATTTCCCTCTGAAACTGAGATACTAACGGGGATGTCCACCACATATGTATATAATCGCCAGGTTGTTGACACTTTCTCCACTTTTTTTTTTTAAGACTGCAGCTTTGATCAAGAATGGTTACATAATTTGTGGCAGTTCATATTTAAAAACAAAGAAATAAAAATGGGCTGAGTATGAAGAAACAATTCATCCTTCTACGAACTATAGTGGTTAGAGTGTCAGGTTATGAGTGGGGTGTGTGTGACCTGGATTCAATTCCCTGATTGCCATGAAGGTCACTAGTTGACCATTTGACAGTCACTCTGTCTCAGCTTGAAGAGCCCCGTGGTGCAGAGTGGTAAGCTGCAGTACTGCAGTCCAAGTTCTGCTCACGATATGAGTTTGATCCCGACGGGAGTCAGTTTCAGGTAGTCGGCTCAAGGTTGACTCAGCCTTCCATCCTTCCGAGGTCGATCAAATGAGTACCCAGCTTGCTGGAGGTAAAGGGAAGATGACTGGGGACGGCATTGGCAAACCACCCTGTAAACAAAGTCTGCCTAGAAAACGTCAGGATGTGACGTCACCCCATGAGTCAGGGATGACCTCGTGCTTGCACAGGGGACCTTTACCTTACCTGTCTCAGCTTAACCTCCGCACAGTTTCATGAGGATAAAATGGAGGAAGAGAGAACCATGTGTAATACCCTGAGCTCCTTGGAGGAGAGGTGGGATAAAAATGCCTCCAAATAAATAAATATTGTGCACATGTATGTTTCACTGTGATATAGCCACAGCTCTCTTCACTCGGGATATAATATTTTAAAACACTTTGCTTTTGTAGCACAGGGCACCTGTCCTATGCTTAAACCTAAACCTGAGCATTTCTGAGAGCACTTTAAAAAGGGAAAAAATTACTCTCATAGCTGAATTGCTGTGTCAAGTATAGATGGCTTGTGGTGGGGAAAAAATCCTGTTTCTGAAGAAAACAGGCACAATTTACAAAACAATGACTTTTGGAGCAGGCTTCTACATCTAGACAACAACACACCAGCTAAGTATTGTGGCCTGTCAAGTACTTGACATTGTCATGTTTTTGTTATTCCAGGCAGGGAGTAAAAAACAGGATTGTCAGTGGAAATCACTGGTGGCGTCCTACTCATGGATGGTGGACTGTGTTCGAAATGGTGGGACACAATTGAGCAAGCTTGTTTCATAAATTCATCATTTCACACCAGGTTTTTATTTTAAAAAATGAAACTCATTTTCCTGTGCAAGATAGGAGTAATATTGATCCTTTCATGTGATTCATAATGTTGAAGAAAAAGTAATAATTAAGTAACAAGATAAGGAAAAGATAATAGGAAGTCAGCGGGAATAATATGATAAGAAAGAAAACATGATTTTTACCCCTCCCCCCAATCAATAGTGTTCATTTAAATAGTATGGCGCATTTTGGTTTAGGAGTTAAAACTTTTTGGCTGAAATAATGAATGGAGACTGCATTTATAGGAAACCTTGTTTTCTTCCTTGTTTTTTTCTCCCTGATTTGGTGTATTTGGTGTTTTTTTTAAGAATGTGGGTGGCTCTAAACTTGGAAGCTTTTTATCTTTCCAGTGTTGTGATATATAACACATTTAGCTGCTGTTGAAAGGTGCTGAATAAAGGATGTGGTTGAATAATAAACATGCTCTTCCTTATAATCTTAAGGAACATCAGTGCCAATGTATGAACTTTCAGGTAGCATTGTCTTTTATTTGCTGTTGAATATTTTCCCAAAATATTTGTATTGCGAAACAAAGTTGGGCGGGGGGAGTGTTATATCCCGACACCTCAATGAATATTGAGTATCTCTTCTGAGACTCAATCTATGAAATTAGAAATTAAGTTTATTAAGGGGAATAAAACAATATCTGGATTTGGGGTACTGGTGATCTCAAGCAGTCAAAACTATATCAGACATTCAAAAGTCAGTACTGGCAAGTCCACTTACAGAGCAAACCGCTCCAAAATCCAAACAGCATCATATCTCTTCATGGAGGTGGAATGGGGGAGGCCAGAGGTACAGCAAGAGAGGCTGTCAGGGGTGCTCTAGGGTGATCCTAAATTGAGAAGAGGGTTAGACTAGATGGCCTGTATGGACCCTTCCAACTCTATGTTTCTGTGATTCTTCCATATCCCCCTTTGGGCTTTGTCCAATGGCAGTAGTGATTACCTACTCAGTTTTGGTGATTACAATTTAGATTCCCTTGAAATAAAAACAAATGATGCACTCTGGAAGGAAAAATGGTATTGTGATGTATGGTTTCTAATTGTGTAAAATAACAGCCATTACTTGGGGTGGGGGTTGCTAAGTTTGAGTAAGTTTGAGTGCTGATGCTTCCTTGAAACAATAGGTCAGTATGTCAGAGAAAATACAGAGAAACTTTCATCATCTGAAATGTCCTTGCCTTGAATGCTGGTTATTTTAAGACTGGTGATCTGAAGAAGAGGGAGATAACAAAGAGCAGAACTTAAAAAAAAAGGAAGTGCACATAAGGCTAGACTATCAGCACTAACTAAACATCTGTGGCAGATGCTTTTGAAGAACTGTGTGTGTTACCAACTGGGTGATCAGATTCCCATTTTTTCCTCCCTAAAATGAGATGTTAATAGAGAGACGTTTCTGAGTGCGGAGCTAGACTTTCCCTGTGCAGGTTGTATGACGAGCTTCTCTATAGACAGGTCAGATAGAATGCCTGGGTTAAGAACCAGTCATTGTGCCTGGTCAGGCAGTGTGAAACAACTAATATGACAAACAGCTTCTGAATCAGATGGGTTCAGCGTACATGCTTGTAATTAATTCTGTCAGAAGATATTATTGGGTGTATTTGCCAGTGATGAGTGTGCAAGCAGCAGGTCTGCAAACTGTGAAACTTGAAACTAAAAAAATAATGGAGGAAGGAAGCTTCACTGGGGAAAAAGAAACACATATATGTGTCTAAAGGCCATGTCCTGGGTTGGCTGCTGACCCCCCCTCCAACCCAGGCCTCCCCAATCCGCCGCCAGCACTTACCTCCCGGGGGCCACCGGGCAGGAAGGACGGGCTGGGGCAGGCCAGCAGGTCCAGTGGCGGGGCAAAGCCACAGGGACACCGGGCACGGCCAGCACCCAGTCGGGAGGTACTGCGGTGGGGCGAGGTGACACCCCTCGCAGCACCAAAGCCCCGGCTGCTGTACAGCTGACAGGCGGCTGGGCGAGGGCGGGGAGGCAGCGGGCCCCCTGCCCTGGAAGTAGAGGAGGCGCTGGGACATGGGGAAAGCGGGCGGACCTCGCAACCCTATGTCAGGTAGGGAGTGGGACTCAGGGGGGTGGAGTCGGGTGATTGGGGGGCGGGCCAGGAGCGGGGGGGGGCAAGGGATAAGAGGCTGGGAGAAGCGGAGGCCGAGGAGGAGAGTTGTGGTAGCTGAAGGCTCTGTGTTGCAAACAGGAGCCAAACTGGCTACTACCAACGGGGAGGACAGCTCTGACTCCCCGTCTGACTGGTCTGAGGCAGCTCTGCTGAGTCGACCAGGGGTGGGACGAATGGGCGGGGAACCCGGCCAAGGCCACGCCCTACAGTTGAGGTTAATGATAATTCCTTCAAACCCATGATTACCTGAATGAGAACTTTACACACTTTGGCTGTGATCCAAAGGAGCAAGTAGAATACACATTCTGCTGTTTTCCTTGTTTGTTTTTGCAAGTTCTTATGCCAGCCTACTCTTTACTCTCATGGTTTATGGTTTGATTTTAGAACTGGTATCATGCATATGGAAGATGAAAAGATTGTTATTTTTTATCACACTCTTCCTTCAAGGAGCTCAGGGTGCCTTGCATAGTTGCCCCTTTTATTGTCATAACAGTCTGAGGGGAAGTTAGACTGAAGGATGAATGGCTGACCCAAGGTCACCCATTAAACTTCATAGCTGAATTGGGGAATTGAACCCACTTCTCCTCTTGATATTACCCACTATACCACACTGACTCCCGAAATTATGTACACAGTCATGGGGATTGTGGCCAATATACAGAGGTGGACTGGAAGGGAAGAAAATGGTCCTTGCGCCCTCAAGGAGGGAGTGAGTAAGAGAGAAAGCCAGCTTTCCAACTGGCCAGCCACACATCTTGTATGGCTCTGTGCATGGCTAGCTGCATCTGTGGGTGCCTCCTTTGTCCATGTGCTGTGCATGCCTGAGCCCCTTCAAATAGAAATCAGTTCCCCTGGAGAAAATTGCTACTTTGGAGGGCAAAGTCTATGGCATTATATCCTGCTCTCCCCAGGTTCCACCCCCAAATCTCCAGGAATTTTCCAACCCAGAGCTGACAAATCATATATCTTTAATCCAGATTTATGGCCTATAAATTGCAGGTAAGGTGGCAACTATGGAATTGTATAAAAGTAGAACAGGAATAACAGGAGCAAAAATATTTGAGTTAATGCCTCTTTGAGATAGGGGGTGGTTGCAGCACCCTAGAAACACACTGTGTTGCATCAGCTAGTAAAGAAATCTACCCTACACCCAGCTGAATTGAATAACTATCGACCAGTCTTGAATGTACCATTCTTCAGCAAGATGATTAAATTGATAGCGGCGGAACAATTTCAAATCTTCCTTGATGAACTGAACTATCTGGATCCTTTTCAGTCTGGCTTCAGGGCTGGATATGGGACTGAAACAGCCTTGGTTGCCCTGATGGATTACTTGTTCCAGGAGATGGATGTGGAGTGTGACCTTGTTGTTTCTCCTGGATCTCTCAGTTGCTTTAGGTACCATCAATCACAGTATCCTTCTGGATCACCTTTTGGAGCTGTGACTTGGAGGCAGAATTTTGCAGTATGTTTGGTGTTATTTCAATGGTAGATATCAGTAGTTGGGGCAGGCTTAATGCTGCTTGACTCCTTGGCTTTTGATGGAGTCCAGCAAAGTTCCATCTTACTCTTCTTGCACGTCAACATCTGTATGAAGATACTGGGTGAGCTCATCCAGAGATTTGGACTACATTGTCATCAATATATTGATAATGCTCAACTTTTTACTTCTATTCATTATAACATATGTTGCCTTTCTGCATGGTTCAAGCCAGCACTATCTTGGCTTCCAGCTGATCCCAGGGATGTGAATGAATGTGTGGAAGCTGTTTTAGGATGGATGATGGCTAATAAACTGCAGCTTAATCCTGACACGATAGAAGGAGAAGACTGAATGGGGATATGATAACCATCTTCAAGTACTTGAAGGGCTGTCATATATCGGATGGTGCCGAGTTGTTTTCTGTTGCCCCAGAAGGTTGGACCAGAACCAACGGGTTAAAATTAAATCAGAAGAGTTTCCACCTAGACATTAAGAAGAATTTTCTAACAGTTAGAGCGGTTCCTCAGTGGAACAGGCTTCCTCGGGAGGTGATAAGCTCTCCTTCCCTGGAGGTTTTTAAGCAGAGGCTAGATGGCCAACTGTCAGCAATGCTGATTCTATGAACTTAGGCAGTTCATGAGAAGGAGGACATCTTGGCCATCTTCTGGGCACTGGGTGTGTGTGGGGGAGGTAGTTGTAAATTTCCTGCATTGTGCAGGGGGTTGGACTAGATGACCCTGGTGGTCCCCTCCAACTCCATGATTCTGTTGGCCGGAATGGTGGGATTTTAGTACTCCTGTTTCTAGCTGTATGTTGATATTTTCCCATTTCATCTATGTTGGCTTTTCTGTAGGATGTATATTAGTTAATAAAGGGCTTTTCTCTTACTTGCTCAGATATGCTTATTCAACCTTTCTGGTTACTTAAGATGCTTGGAGGGTTTGGGAGAGCAGAGAACTTGATTGGTACCTTTTTGAATTTTTTGAATGTTTGAAGATAACAATACTGTAAAATGTGTTTTATGGAGCCCGTGGCGTAGAGTGGTAAGCTGCAGTACTGCAGTCCAAGCTGTGTTCACGACCTGAGTTCGATCCCAACGGAAGTTGGTTGTAGGTAGCTGGCTCAAGGTTGACTCAGCCTCCCATCTTTCCGAGGTTGGTCAGTTGAGTACCCAGCTTGCTGGAGGTAAAGAAGATGACTGGGGAAGGCACTGGCAAACCACCCTGTAAAACAAAGTCTGCCTAGTAAACGTCGGGATGTGACGTCACCCCATGGGTCAGGAATGACCTGGTGCTTGCACAGGGGACCTTTACCTTTTAAAAATGTATTTTAAAATTAGTTGGTACAGAGCATTCACAATACTGTGTGCCTTGTTTTGATTTAATCCAGTTATAATTTGGGAGTTACACATTGACATGTATTATTCAGAAAGGCTGTATCTCTATTTGAACACTTCTGCCTTGTTTCTCAAAAGCTTACTGATGCTTTCTTCATTCACAGTGTGGTTCCATGAGTTCTCCCAGTTTCCAAGTCAACAACAAAAATAGCAGCAGCACTGCAGTTAACACTGTGCTTTCCCAGTTACTATCATGCAGACGATGCCTTAACAAGATCAGTAATACACATTCTTTGGATACTTACATATCCTATTTTGTATATTCTTCTAGGTGATATTTTATTATGTGGGCGATTAATATAATTTCATGCACATGTAAGGCCATTTCTTCTGTGTATCAAGTATGTTTTATAAAGATTCAGAATTGATTTACAATGCTGGGCTTCAGCATGTAAATATGCAAAACTATAAAAAAGTGAAAGACTTCTTCATCCTACTGCTGATCAAATGCAGTTGTTTTTATAGCAGTGGCAATAACCCATCCTTATTTATGATTTCTTGGCAAAAATTGTTTCCAGAACAGAACTGGGAAATGTTTTGAAATCAGCAAAACCCAACAGTGACTTTCTGGTATAACCTTATCTGCAATAGAACATTTTGGTGAGTGAAGTTGGATAAACAGTTCTCCCACCACCTTCTGTGGCAGTTTCATTCGGTCTGTTGAATGTTACTGAATCCTTAGGCTTCTCCTGGACTTGATGGTGTACAAATTTCCCCTCTTCCCCCACCATTTAGTGTGGTTCACAGCCATGTCTATACTAGGGATGTGAACTCCCAGTTGGGAAATTATTGGAGATTTTGGGATGGAACCAAGAAATGGGAGGAACCTCAGCAGGGTATAATGCCTTATTTATTTATTTATTTATTTATATATTTATTTATTTATTTATTTATGGTCAGTCTTTTTCACTTGGAAAGGCAGATTACACAGAGTGAGCCAGTACAATAGATGGGTGGGACATTCAAAAAACAATGCAATAGCATTAAGAGTGTAGAACCTACCAGAAGTCTAAAAACTGAACTGAAGCAAAATATTAATATGACACAGGAAATGATGCAAAACTCCATACTGGGATCCTAGTTCCAGCAAGCTATGCACAGTAATATAGACCACAGTCCGTAATAATTTTTCCCAGTAACTTTGTGAATCATTTAGTACAGTTCAACACTATTGCCTGTGCAGAAAAACCCTCTTGAATAATTTAGTTTTGCATAGTTTGTGAAAAGGCAGGAAATTGGGAACCTTCCTGACTTCCTCAGGTGGGCCATTCTGGGTATAATGCCATAGACTCCACCTTCTAAAGCAGCCATTTTCTCCAGGGGAGCTGATCTCTGAGATAGTAATGGTTCAAACATAAGTTTGAGCCACAGTATATGGCAGTGATGAAATTCACATGCAAGAGAACAACAACTTTGCAGACAAAATGCATGATCTTTACAGTCTCCTCCTGTGGCAGTCACCCTGAAAAGTCCTGTCCTCCAGGGTTCTGAACCAATCTTTATGATTTTGGCTTCAGGCAAATCCAAGTGATTGTCAGCCACTCCGAGCCCATGGAACTCTATTGGATTGGAGGGGTGAGCCTGCCTCAACTTAAGAAGGGTGAAGAACCCCTCCCTTTGGATAAGGATTGTGTGGCTCTGGAAAGGAGCATCAGTACGGTTGCCAACCTCCAGGTGGTGGCTGGAGATCTCCTGCTATTATAACTGATCTCCAGCCGATAGAGGTCAGTTCACCTGGAGAAAATGGCCGCTTTGGCAATTGGACTCTGTGGCATTGAAATCCCTCCCCAAACCTGCCCTCCTCAGCCTCTGCCCCCAAACCTCCCACTGCTGGTGAAGAGGGACCTGATAACCTTAAGTGTCAGCTTAGCCAGGCTTTTATTTGGCTTTTTTTGTTAGGGTTTGAAGATTGGCTTAGGCAAGAAAGTATTTTAGTGTGACAAATAAGCATCTTGTCTTTCCTAACTGGTGTGTATAGGTTCTGTGGTAAGGTGCTCTGTGTGGGAAAAGAGGAGCCTTGAACCTGCTGAGGCAACCCGATTGAAGAAAGGGGAATCAAATCTCCAGGGTTGATTTACTATATTTGAGATCCAGTTTTATCTTATATATTGAAGCCATCCCCCCATAATACTTACCGTATTAAATACTTGATTTTTCTGTTAAATAAATCTTCGTTGTTCATCTCCGTCTGTGTTGTCTGTAGACCTCACATATACGTACAGTCTTGGTTTAGCAGGTTTCCAAATAAGAGACCTTTAGGAAGTGCATAGCTTATGCTACCAATCCTTTATTCACAGCTTGTGCCCCTATGTTTATTTGATTGCGGGTGCTTGGGGTTTAAATTATCTATAGGAGAGGCCAGGGAAGGGGGATAGGGCTTTCATCTCTCCAGAAGGCAATGGCCTCAGAGCCTTCCGTCCTTTCCCACTCATCCCCTCACCCCATAGCTGTTAAACCTCTGATCCCTTAAAAAAGTGAACTAAAGGGTAGAAAAGATTACCTCTTCACTTGACTCTAGATATTTGTGATAGATGCATTGGGAATCATTGGTTACTTAATTCTCATTATGGAACTTGTGGCACCTGTCTGATTGTGTAGATCTGGGGAGGACTTGAGGAAAAAGCACAATGTGTAGTTAGGCCCTCTGCTATCGTCAAATATTATGATACATATTGCAAAACTGTTCGTTTGCTTGTTTACCACTTTTCAATGCCAGCTTTTAAAGGGTTTTGTAACTATTTTAAAGATGCATACATTTTGTAGGAAGCAAGCTGTTTAAGCTGTTGCCCTTATTGCTCTTTTTGACCGTGTTTTGTTTGAGAGCTGTTCTGGTCAGCTGTAGAAAAATCCTGCAAGCTGAAAGGGATGTAGAAAATTGATTTATTGCAAGCAATCAACAGTGCTTTTTTTTTGAGGCATTATGGCTTGTTAATCTGGTATTTGAATTTAATTCTCATATTTGTAACATCTGCTTATTTGTACATTTGCTGCTTTGTTATTAATCTGTTGCTGTTTTATTGATTTTATTACATGTTTTAATTGAATGGGGGTTGTTTTGGACAATTAATTTTGGAAATGTGGGATGTAAATAATAATTATAAAATATTATATGTTCTTCTGCCAAAAAGTGTTGCTTGTAATGAAATTGTTTTTACCTCCATTTCAGCTTGAGGAATTTTGCAATAACTGACCACAATGGTACTGAAACAAAACTTTCCAAAACATTACATTTTAATTTTACGAAATTTACTTAAAATTACCATGAAGTCCAGTTAGAGGGGGAATTTCTTTAATTGTGTTATTGATCATCAAGTGGTAACTGTGATAACTTTTATATTGGTGTAAATAATATTTTTCTAATTATTTCAGTCTTGGGGAAAATTAGAAATTATGATGGATTGTGATCCAAAGAATCAGAAGTGATTGAAAGGACAGTGTTTCAGCAATTTATAATGGAGATGCCACACACCAAATTACTAGTGACCTCTCAAAATATCTGTGCATCAGGAAAGACGAAAACCTAAAATTAAAAATAGAGGTCCCAACTGCATTTGCATTGGCATTCTACATTTATTCTGAATATCACTTCTATAGATTGTTGTATGTCCTGACTTGGAAAGCTCCAAGCTAGCCTGATCTTGTCAGATTTCAGAAGCTAAGCAGGATTGGTCCTTGTTAGATTTTGGATGGGAGACTACCAAGGACTACCAGGGTTGTGACACGGAGGCAGGCAATGGCAAACCATACCTGAATGTCTTTTGACTAGAAAACCCTATGGGGTCGCCATAAATCAGCTGTGACTTGACAGTGCTCATGCATACACACAGTGTTGTATTAGCACTCATCATTGATAAATAATGTGTGCTAAACATAATCTAAACAGCTTTTACCTGTGTACAGCAATGTAAAATGTTAAATCAAACTCTACTAATGAAATTCTTTGTTATGATACTGAAGTAGGGTTGCCAGGTCCCTCTTTGCAAACCGGCGGGAGATTTTGGGGGCAGAGCCTGAAGAGGGCGGGGTTTGGGGAGGGGAGGGACTTCAATGCCATAGAGTTCAATTGCCAAAGCGGCCATTTTTCTCCAGGTGAACTGGTCTCTATCGGCTGGAGATCAGTTGAATTAGCAGGAGATCTCCTGCTACTACATGGCAGTTGGCAACTCTATACTGAAGGCAGTGTATCCATACAGGGACTGGTCTAATTTGGATAGCCAACTTAAGTCTAGGAGAAATGTGCATGCATCAGCCCACAATGCTCTAGGGTTAGTGCTCTCAATACTTTATCAAGGCAGAAGGGCTATGACAGTTCTCGTTTAGTGTCTGGTGTGAAGCAGGAGACCTACCACCAAGACTTGAGGTTGTTGCACAAAGATTAAATGGCTTTCCTAATATGGGGTCAACATAGGTCTGTCTACCTAGCCCAGAATTCTTTGCCTCTTTCAGGACAGACTAATGATACCAGCAGTTAGGTGTAATCCACAGACCACAAACTGGACATCCTGTAACTTATACTTTTTAATGTGAATAGATATATAATTAGATTCGTTAAAATCTGAGCCATGTTGTATTGGCAGATGATTTTCAAGGCTTCAAGTTTTTTCTTTGAAGGAAATTATTAAACCTGACAATAGGGGTTGGATCTACTTATCATACATCTACTGGTAACAGCACAATTGAAGGGGTGCTGGTCATTATTAGCAGTAGTGCCATCAAGGCCAGACTTTGCAAGGAAAGTCTGAATGCCCCAGAATCTAAATATACTTCACCAGATAACTATTTACTGGTGCTCTGTCCAGACTGAGAGTACACCTCAGAATCCTCTGTAATATTGCAAGAGTATTCTTTTAGTTTAGTTAGAGAAGAGCAAGAGTCAAGTAGCACCTTAAAGACTAACAACAATTCTGGCAGGGTATGAGCTTTTGTGAGCTACAGCTCACTTCTTCAGATACCTGTTTCTGGTACAAGATGCTGAACAAATGTTTCAGTAACTTCTTGGAGAATGTATGACACAAACTTTCACCATAGTTTAGCTAGTTAGTTCAGTTTGGTTAGACACTGTGGCCCATTCTTTCCAAGATGAATTTTTTGAGTCAAATCTATGGACTGTTTGGACTATTGACACTTGTTCATTGGTTTAATATGATATGTTTGGAATCGTTGGTCTTAATTTGCTTCTGTGGACACCAGGGGTGTGTTCAGAAGTTGCTTTTGTTGCAGTCACCGTTTAACAAATGACTGCAATTGTGATTTTCCTGTTTATTTCTATCATTTTGCTATAGTTTTCTCATATGGCAGCCTTATGAAGGCACTGTTCTTTCAGTCATGTACACTCTAATGGGTGTGAGAGCACCCAATGTGAAGCCTCCATCGGCACTCCTTTGGGTCTGAGTCTATTGCTTGCTGCAGATATAGGATATGTTTCCAGGAGCATTGAATTTGTGCTGATGAATACTTGTTCAGTACACCAAAGCTGTGGTCTACATCTGAATGCTATACGTGCCAGAAGAATCTCAGACCTGCAAGGTAAACTGTTTTTTGTGAATAGCTAAAAGTACTCCTTTGTCTCTGCTGCAAAACTCCCAAAGGCTACTTAGAAAAAGCATATTAAAATGAGGGGTTTTGCCAGCAGCAGAATCAGCATGTGATAGTGCTGCAAACCACTGATAGGTTTACTGAAATCTGCATCCTTTAGTTCTCAGTCATCATAGGTAGTTGTAGTTATAGTATGATGGGTACTGTGTGAACAGGCCACCACTGATGGTCAGTGCTTAGGAGCACGGGAGCCTGTCTGCACTGTTCCATGTACTGAACATTGATGGGTTAAAATTAGGGTTGCCAAGTACCTGGTTCCCAACTGGACAGTCCGGTATTTATGCTTTCTCTTCAGGGAATAAACTGAGAAAAAAAACCCATATAGATGTCTGGTATTTTCTAATTAAGCGTTCCAAAAGGACAGAGTTGTGGGGGGGAACACAAGGGTTAAAATAGAAAGTAAGTGGAAAAAAACACAGGCGCAAAGAAAAAGAAATCAAACCCTAGGGCTTGGCTTTGGGGAATGGGTGTCAGGTCCCGGGCGGGGCTAGGAGGCTGGGTAGCCATGCGGTGCAAGGTCGAGTCAGTGGAGATCAAAACAGGAGTCCAAACGTGTCCAGAAGAAAAGTCGTGAATCAAGCCGAGGGTCAGAGTTCCAGGAATTCAAGCCGGTTGGAGAAAGGGTCAGAAGCCGAAGTGGATGCGAAGCAGTCCGGAAACTAAATCGTTGCTTCCACAGAGAAACCTCCCAACAGCCTGGAATATATGGTTCTCTGGTGGTGCACTCCTTTGCCCCACTAATTACCTAGCCTGGCTCCTGTCAGTATTCAGGGCTTTGTGTTCGCCTATACTCCCGTGCATTCCTGCAGCGGGTGTCTAAATCTTTGCGTAGTCTTTCCCTCAGCCTAGCTCAGTGATGGCGAACCTTTTAGAGACCGAGTGCCCAAACTGCAACCGAAAACCCACTTATTTATCGCCGAGTGCCAATGTGGCAATTTAACCTGAATACCACCCCCAGAGGGGGCCAAGAGGGAGAGGCTAGGGTTGCAAAGTTCCTCTTCGCCATGAGTGGGAGGTTTTTGGGGTGGCGCCTGAGGAGGGTGGGGTTTGGGGAAGGACTTCAGTGCCATAGAGTCCAATTGCCAAAGTGGCAATTTTTTCCAGGGGAACTGATCTCTATTGGTTGGAGATCACCCGGGGCGGGGCAGAGCCAGAAAGGCCAGTGCCTTGGAGGAACCGGCGTGCCGGCAGAGAGGGCTACGCGTGCCGGAAGTGGCACGCGTGCCATAGGTTCGCCAACACGGGCCTAGCTACAGGCGGGGGTGATTCTACCAGCTGCAGCTGTCTCTCCTCCTCATTACTCATGCTAGGAGCAGGGGCTTCAGCCTTTGACAGAGACCATTTGCTGACTTCCGAGGAGGTAGAGGGCCCAGCCTCTGCCTCTGCTGCCAACTCATCCGGGAGCTCTATCTGTTCAGTGTCCTGGTCCCTGCTGACCACGACAATGGGCTGATGGAAGGCAAAATTTAGCTGGTTTAGCATTTCTATCATTCTCCTCTTGAGAGGAGGGGATGAATCTTTCTCTCCTCAAGCAGCAGAGTGGTTTCTCCCCCTCCCTGAAAGGAGCAGATACGGTTTTATTGTATGGGTGTTGAGGAAGACTGGTTTTCTGGCTGTCTCTGTGTGCTGCAAGGTGGAGAGTTAACGTTTGCTCATTCGTGTTGTGCGTTTCCCCCCTTCTACTTGGGGAGCTGCTTT
Source organism: Euleptes europaea (assembly GCF_029931775.1). Taxonomy (NCBI): domain Eukaryota; kingdom Metazoa; phylum Chordata; class Lepidosauria; order Squamata; family Sphaerodactylidae; genus Euleptes; species Euleptes europaea. The sequence continues at coordinate 27,126,451 of NC_079318.1, forward strand.
GGTCCCACTTCTCCCAGGCCCTGTGTGCTGCCTGCCTCTTCTGGCTCCCATCTGGGAAAAACAGACAGCTTTTCTCTCCCCCCGCTTCTCTTTCTTTCTCTGTGGAGGCAACTGCTAAAAGGGATGAGGGCAGTCCAAGCAAGTGCTGGGAATGGAAATAATGAACTTAAATTCTCATGGTACCCTATAATAGCTCAACTGTAATGACATTCCTGGCTGACTGGACAGCAGCGTTGGAGGAGGGGAGTTGCAACAGTTCCAAAATCAGCACAGCAATTCCCAAAACCAGAGGACATTTTCGCCCCTGAGAACTAGCCAGCATAGTGTGGAGAGCCAGTGTGGTGTAGTGGCTGAAAGCGATGGAGAACCGGGTTTGATTCCCCACTCGGCCACATGAGCAGTGGTCTCTAATCTGGTGAACCCGGTTGGCTTCCCCACTCCTACACATGAAGCCAGCTGAGTGACCTTGGGCTAGTCACAGTTCTCTCAGAACTCTCTCAGCCTCACCTACCTCACAAGGTGTCTGTTGTGGGGAAAGGAAGGGAAGGCGATTGTGAACCGGTTTGATTCTTCCTTAAGTGGTAGAGAAAGTTGGCATATAAAAACCAACTCTTCTTCCTATACCTCTCCTTGCCTTCCTTTCCCCCTCAGCAATCAGTGGCAGCAGCTTGAAGCCCCTATCACCCTGACTCCAGAGATGACATTGGTGGGATGCGGGGAGGGGTCACTTTACCTTATGTGTCTTAATGGTTTAAATACTTATTTACTTCATTTATACACTAGTTTTCTCCCTAATGGAGATGCAATGTGGCTTACAGCATTCTCACCGAGTCCATTTTATCCTCATGATTAACCCTATCAGGTGGGTTAAAAATCAGTGAGTTGGGTAGGAATTAAGCAGGTGTGGGGGCCACCATATTTCACTTTTGCCCAGGGCCTCAGAATCACTATACTGCTCCATCTGGTGGGGAATCTGCCTGATGGCCCTGGTGTGTGAAACGCATACAGCAGTGGTGGTGCTTTGGTTGTCTGCCTCTTTCTCTGCCTCCTGCTCAGTGGGCCGCCTTTATTGACCTAAACTGCAACATACAGATTTCTCATTGGCTACTAAAGGTTGCATCTGTACTGCTTTCCATTTTTCTTGCTCCCATCCTTAAACAGCAGCTGATCTTTCACTTTGTTTGTGTTAAATTGTCTGCCGTGAGCTGCATGATGTTGCCAATGGAAATCCTTTGGGGTTTTACATTTTTTTAAAAAATTGCTTTCTTTTCACAGCCGAATGTTTCAGTAATAACAGATACTGGATTTTATTCTATTTTCTCTTAGGGTTATTGTTCTAGGCAGCATCCCCCTAATAAAATCTTCAGTAGCTGAATTCAGCTGCAATGCAGAAGTAAGCATTAGTTTGAGCAAATTATGCTGCTTTTCTGTTTTGCAGTAAGGGAGAATTCGTGTATTATGGACTCTGAGCTTTTCGTATCTAGGCCAGTACCTATATGTAATAAGATTTAAGCAAAATTAGCCAACAGTGGGATATTGTTTGTTAATAAGAGTTCACAGGTGTGTTCTCTTTCTCCCCCTCCCCCCAGTAAGGCTCTGAAAGTAAGGGCACAAGGCTTTAAGGCTGATACTAGGGTCATCAAAACAGAAGGCTGTGATAAATAAAAAAGCTTCAAATAAGGTCTCTGTTTGACTTTGAGAGCTAGTTTTTATTGAATATTTGATTAAATAGGCTGCAGATCTCTGCAGTACAGTTCCAGCTGAATCACTGTCGGTAGTCCTGAGTAGGCTGTCTTTTTTCAGAGATTGCAGCAGTTGAAATTCTGATAAGATCTAGAGTGGGAGAAAGAATAAAGCATTAAATAGTGAAAGGAGAAAAACCACCTTTTAGAATAGAGACTCCTCCAAAGCAGCACATGAAACCCCTGCTATTGAATTAGATGTCTTAAGTAGCCTAGAATTTGACGCAGAATGAAGAGCTGGGTGTATAATAATTGCTCCACTTGGCATATAACAAAACCTTACCTCAATCTACTTGTATATGTGGCAGCAATCTCTGAAGGCCCATGCTGCTTGGAATAATTTAAGGACTGCCAAGTCTATTATAGCATTATTATCCACACTCTGTTCAGGGCAGGTATGCAGGCAATTTAACTTCTGCTCTCTTTTCTAAAAGAAATATAGTGATGTATGTCCTGGATATAACAAACAATAGGCAGAAGTGAAAGTACAGGACTTCGTTGTAGTCTTTATTTTATTTTCTAACAACTGTATCTGACATAATTGGGATGGAAAGCTCTGAGCCGAATACTGCAGTTATTAAAGAGGTTGTATTTTTTCATTTGTTTTTTATTTGTTGTTCAGTTCTATTTTATTTTATTTATTTAAAATATTTATTAGCTCTCTTTCTTCCTTATGAAGCTGCCTCCTGAAGATCAAAAGTGAGGAAGCCAGGCATACCTCCCTGGGGAGGTTATTCCACAATCATGGGGTTGCCACTGAAAAGGCCCTCTCTCATGTACCCATCAAATGAGCTTTAATTGATGGAACAGGCAGGAGGGCCTCTCCCTGTGTTCTTAATTCCTGGGCAGGAACATATGGGAGAAGACAGTCCATCAGATACTCTGGGCTTTAAGGGCCAAAACCAACACCATGAATTGGGCTCGGGGGTGCATTGCTAACCAGTGTAATTGCCATAATATTGGGGTCACATGCTCCCGACAGCTGGACCCAACCAACAGTCTACCTGCATTGTTTTGCACTCGCTGCAACTTCCAAACACTCTTCAAGAGTAGCCCCAAGTATAGTGTATTGTTGTGGTCCAGTCTAGAGGTTACTAAGACCAGGAACATTGTCTGACTGAACAAGGAATGGTCACAGCTGATGCTGAAGCTGGACAAAAGCACTCTGGACCACCAAAACCACCTGGTTTTCCGAGGTAACTGCTGTGTCCAGTAGCACTCCCAGGTTGCGAACCTGGCTTTTCAAGGGGAGTATAACCCCCATCCAAGACAGTAGAGCTCTGAAGTCCTTGGTCTGCCTTTCTACTAACTCAGAAAACCTCTGTTTTGTTAGGATTAAGTTTCACCTTGTTCACCCTCATCCAGTTTATTACTGACTGTAAGCACTGGTTCAGAACATCAGCAGCATCCTTGGAATTAGGTGGAAAAGAAAGGTAGAGCTGGGTGTCATCTGTATATTGGTGACACCGCAGCCCAAACCTCTTGATGACCTCTCCCAGTGGCTTCATGTCGATATCAAATAGCATGGGGGATAGGATTGAACCTAGAAGAACTACACAGGTTCATGGAGCAAAGCAGGAATCCCTCAGCACCACCTTCAGAGACCATCCCCTGATCAGACTCGAACCACTGTAACACGGTTCCTCTTAGTTCTAGTGCTGAGAGGAGGCTCAGCAGGGTACTGTGGTTGATATTATTGAAGGCTGCTGAGAGATCCAGCAGAACTAGCAGAATCACATTTCCCCTGTCTAGTTCTTGGTAGAGGTCATCAGTCAAGGTGACCAAAGCACTCTCTGTTCTGAATCCCGGCTTGAAGCTAGATTTGAAGGGGTTCAGAAAATCAGTCTCTTTCAAGAGCCCCTGGAGCTGAGAAGCAACCACCCGTTTAAGCACCTTGCCCGAAAAAGAAGACTGGAGACTGGCTGGAAGTTCTCCAGTATAGTAGGGCTTATGGAGAGCCCCCCCCCACCAAAAAACCCAGATCTAATCACTTATTCCTTGAGCATGGATGGTCCAACCCTCATTCTCAAGGAAGCGTTTACCACTCCCCTTACCCACTCGACCAGTCCCCTTCTGGCAACTTTTATTAGCTAGGAAGGGCAAGGGTTGAGAGTGCAGATGGTAGATCTCATCTCGTCAAGGATCTTGTCACATCCTCATGCTCCACAAGCTGAAAGGTATCCATATAAATTGTCCATATAATTGGACAAGCAGGTGCCAAATGTACATCATCTGAACGTGCATCCTTGCCAGCATCTAACCCAAAATGGATTGGAGCGATCCATTTTGATCACAGTTGGCTGTCATGTGGCCAGAATCGGATTCCCTGGGGCTATGATGTAAAAGCCCCAGACAACACAAAACATGATGATAACATGCAGAGAGCGGAGCATTATTACCTTTTCGTCATCATCACCGCTACTGAATAGTCTCTAATATGGGCTCTATGCCGTGTTCGATGAGGCTGCGGCAGTCTGTCATCCCTCTATGATTTGTTCTACTATTTGTCTTGCTAATAAGTATAGGAAAGTGACCATGCTGACCATGAAGGCTAATTCATAAATTTATTTTTGAGTTAATACATACCTTTTATGCTGACTTTACCACCATGTGTGTGTTTGTGGTGGGGTTGCCAGCCAGTTAGCAACTATCTAGGTGTAAAGTCATAGAGTTTCCAGTGATTCCTAGAGAGGCATGATGTCACTACTGAGTTTTCCTCAGAAGTGACATAACACTGTTGCACAATGGTAATTTTAAATTATTTTTCTTGCTGGCAGCTTTTGAGGTATGGGTGGGCAATACAAACTGGCGCCGGAAGCTAGTGTTCTAATATATGACAGCTTTTTTTCATTAAACAGGAACTATGTCACCTGAAGAGGATTTGTATAAAAAAGTGGTGAGGGTACAGAGAGAAGAGGGTATTAGGGTCTAGGAACAAGGAATGGGAAATAAGCTGGGCGGAGAGCAAGTTTGGAGATCTGCCATCTTTGTTAGGAAGTGATGAGAGAAAGCAAACAAGGGAAAAACTGGGTACAAATAAACATGAGATGAGAGGAAAAACAATGAATTAGGGTTAGGAGATTAGATAGATAGATAGATAGATAGATAGATAGATAGATAGATAGATAGGAGAAATAAGAGGAAATACAGAATAACTAGAAGAAATAAGAGTACCTCGAACAGGAGACAAGATGTAGAGAAAGAATCTGATAATAAGTACAGCTATCAGAAGAGTCAAACACACGTATGTGAACTGTTAGAAATAAGCATTTTCCTTTAGGGTCTTTAGTGTCAGAGTTGTATTTTTTTTACAAACCTTGGAAGCTATTATGCCTTGCCTTTTCACACCTGTCTCACTGATAAGTGTAAATACCAGGGCAAAGTAGGCATAGCAGCAGTAAGTTGTCAGAAAGATAATGAGGGATTCTGAATAGTATGGACAAATGAATGTCTCATTCTGCTCAGGTTTCTGTTTTGTTAGTGAGAGGGGGTGAAACGAGATGTCTCAGGAACTGAAATGTTTATCATTGCTATCTCATGTATAAGTGAGGAAAACAAACAGAACCGTGTGGCTTCTTTTCCCCAGACTATAGTGAGATCAGCAAAATAAAGGCAGCTGCTACAAATGAGTGCAGAATATTTGATTGTGGTTCCATAGTTGCCAGATGCACTTAGTGCATCAGTTCATGACCTTAGGGTATTGTGCTCTACTACACTTTGTATTTTATGGGTTATGTGGTTGCAGAGTGTACTATCAGTCACCTTCACAAATGTCTACCCAGAAAAGTGTACAAAATTTAAACTAGTCTACAGCTTTTTGTTGCTGTTGCTTTTAGGAAAGTTCTACAGAAGTTTGATTGAAATGCAATTTTAAGTATGGTACATTAGAAACAAACAGGAAAGCTTTATCATTCACTCTGAGTGATATAGTCTGTTGGCTACCTACTATTTCTTCAATAATTTTTCACTTAAAAAGTCTGTCTAATAGGGCTGCCTGCATGGTGTTTTAGGAGATGTGGTAAAGGAGGATAGAGTAGAGGTCAAGAAGAAGTCTTGTATAATCATATCTTAACACGGCAAATCCTCTACAAGTGTGGATAGAAGAATCTTCAGGATGTTACATTCATCAATTCCTGTGTTGAAACAGACACATCAGAGCATCCGCTACACGTGTACTGTCCATATACAAAATATGGAGCTTAATTGGAATAGTTTCTGTCTGGTGCATAAATGACTCCTGGTTTTGGTAGTACCACCAGGTTCACAGAAAAATCCAAAAAAGATTTATCGTGCCAAAATGGGGCCTGCATACTTAACAGACTAAGAAGATCCCTTTTTGCCCTGGAGCTTGTGTTCCAGTTGTTCATGTGAAAGGCCTTCTGCATGTGACAGGAAAAACAAGGTGAGAGTTTAAAAAAAAACCTGTGAAGTGCTGTCTGTGCTTATATAGACATTGCAACTTTTTAAAAAATTGGATGAGCTATCACTTTGCAGCATTGTGAGATCTTAGCTGCCATTTTTCAGTTGCCAAGTGACTGCAATAAACATTGCCAAAGCTTATAGTTACAGCAGGTATGGGAGAGAGGGAGGAAGGAAGGCAAAAGCAAAAGGAGGGCTGTGGGGAGAGAGAAAGACCATGACAGGTGGGGAAGGAAGGAGAAAGCAGCAGTAATGAGAGGGTTGGGGAGGGGAAGGAAGTAGGGATACCAGCCTCCAGATGGGGTCTGGAGAGTTAACCAAAATAAATCCCTGTATCAGGCCTGACATATGCAGAGAGCCCTACAAGTGAAGAACTAGAACAATTTTTGTTCTGGGACAAAAATTGATCTTTTTAGTTTGTTGAATACTTGGGTCCCATTTTGGCATAATTTTGGAAAGATGGAAAGGAGTCCAGTCCTCAAGCAGAAAGAGAGGAATCTAGACATTAGCGCAATAGTGAAACTGAACTGCTCAATTGCAGTAGTACTATGGCAATTTAATAGGACAATCCAATAAAAATGTTCATAGTTTTACAATCCTAGTATGAAGTTTTTAATTCTAGCAAATGGCCCAATTCTAAGTTGTTCCAAATTATGTTCCTCCCATGTGGCTAGTCTAGAGAAGACTGACCTGGAAAGAAGAGATAGGTGACAGGTTGCTCCCAAGAGAACAGAAGGTGGGGTGGGATAAAAGGGAAAGTGATTTGGGAAAGGAAGGAAAGAGTCCCTGATCAAGAGGGGGATGCTACAGGGAAGATGGGAGAAAAAAACCCATATTCTGTCTTGGAGGAAGGGTCCGATGATTTTCTGGTCATGATGCTGGAAGAAGGTTCTGGAGGGGAACTAACTACAAAAATGGAGGACTTCGGGTGCCTTCTGATGCATCTAGATGTACCTGGACACCAATGGGGAGAGCCCTACTATTGGTCAAAAGTGGTGCAGAATTAGGATCCATGATGGCATTGGGTCAAAAGTGCAGGCCCCAGCTGCCCATTGGTGAAATTTGGGTTGCAGTTTGGTGGAATTTCAGGATCCAAGACATTGTTGGTGCAGGGTCTGAATCCAGGCTGTCACAGGAAACTTCAAACTCGCTATGGTAAAAGGGGGATATCTGAAGAGGTACCAGAGAGATGGGTCTGGTTGCAGATGATTGTTTTAAAATGGGTGGCAGGCATGATTTATATCTGTCAACAATGGCAATGGACTGGCTGATGGTCCTTACTGGACCTCTGATTGAATCACCAGGGAGTTTATATCGTGAGGGAGATTCTAGGAACTTTCCTTTATCCCTTAGAAGCTCCTTGATCCATTGATCTTGAGCAGCATATATCTAATGTTTGAGGCATATAAGGACTGAAACAAATCTTGCCACTGACAATGTAGCCTTGGGATCCCTGTCACTTAGTAAAAAAGGCATTATGTCAGACACAGAGGTCTAGGAACTTTCATTGTTCTGTGCACTTGGTTTATTGTTTATGGCAGTGGGTGTGAGGAGCTCTTTGATGTTGATCTTCTGGAGTCAGGCTACTTCCTTTTGAAAGCACACAGGGGAATTCCTGACTCAGTTGTGAGACCCTGCCTTAACAGCAAAATGGTTGGATTTCATCCACCCCTCTGACTTCTGAAGGTCAGAGGACGTTGGGGCACAAAAAGACAGGGTCTTAGTTGCACTCTAGGCAACAGGAGTTCTGGAACTACAACTGATTACTGGAATACAGAGATCAGCTCCTCTGAAAGAAACAGTAGCTTTGGAGGGCAGAGTCCATGGCATCACATCCTTGCTGACCTCCCTCCCTTTCCCTAGCACCACCCTCAGTTCTCCAGGAATTTTTCAAGCTAGAGCTGGCAACCCTAGCAGATGTGACCTCTAACGCTGCTATAATGCCCCTCCTCAGGTTATATTTCCACAGGTTTTCTACGTGGCTCTTCATGTGATCCGCATAGGCTTCAATATGCATTCATCAGTTGTTTCCTATTAAAATGTACCAGTTTTCTTTATCTACATAAATGTATCCCTTTTCCAGTGTAGACGTAAGAGATGGAATTTAAGAGATAATGAGGTTGTTTTCTTTTCATATATTGCTATTATTAGCTGGACCTCTCTTATTAGTTTTTATGTTGTGCTACAACTAGAAGATCTGTCCATTTTTTCAAAGAGGCACCAGTAATGATTTTCAGCCTTCAGTCCTATATTTTTTTTCCTAATGGGCATTTTTGTGAAGTGATATACTATTTTTCAGAAATAGTATGGCTGTTTTCAATTACTGTCTGATTTCACATAGATGCCTAGGAAACCATGGTAGTTGGAGGCATTCATATTACTTCATTAAATCCTGGAATGATAGTAATCACACAAAATCACACATCATTCATTGCTTCCTTTCAGTAAACTGCTTCCTTTAAATAACTTGTAGTCAAGATATTTATGAAACATTAGCATTTGACCCAAGTTTAATAATACTAAGCTTCAGTAAAGATAATGATAGGCAGACAAGGGTAAAAGAAAGTAATCTGTGGGTCTCTCTTGCTATGTGATTTAGGAGAGGAAGAAGCATGGTTAAGCTATATAAAGAAATGGAAGTGATGACAAGGTCCAATTTCTTTGTAATTAAGTTGGGAGAAAAGAGTGGGGAAAGGTTAACAAAATGGCAGGGAACCAGAGTTGTGGCACACGACATTAGCTGGGGGACTTGTGGCACCAGTTGTAAGGCGATTTGTAAGGGGATGTATGAAATGCCACCTTTTCGTGGTGAATTATTACACTGTTGATTATGGAATAAAATTATCCATAATGGCAAGAATGTTTTAGGATGAAGCCGATGAAATGCAAAGAGGTGAAAAGATGGAGGTGTTTGTGGTTTATAGAAAGGGGAAAGCATTTTGTATATGGAATGCTGAATATTTATGGTGGGTGGGGAGAGAAGGGGATGTAGTGAAATAACCCTTAATTCCAGAATTAGTCTACGTGTCTAAGGGCCAAAACACGATATGTATGTCAAGAATCAGATCACAGATGCCTGACCCAACTTGTAAGTCACATGTATTATCAGAGGAACTCACCTTCAAAGTGTTCCACTTCGCCATTTAGCTCAGGATTGCTGGGAGGGAGGGGCTTCAAGCTCCCCCATGTACTTTTTACCAGCAGAAATGGCTAAGGGGCCAGTTTGGAGTCTAACAGCGTTCCTTTGTGGTTGATTCTGGAGGTGAAAATGGTGTGTGGGAGAAGTCTGGAGTCCCTGCTCCCATCTGACAGTGGTCCTAAGCAACAGAGTAACAGCAAACATTGAAGGTGAGTTCTCCTGATCATTTGTATATCTAGAAACATCTGTGACCCAACTAATGTCACACACGTTGCGTATTTTGGCCCTTAGTTGATTGTGAAATTCTATCTCATACACTGTGTTCTGACGTTAGCTTAAATCTGCCTTCCTCTGAGACCAGCAGGTTAAGTCATTCCTGTAGATATACTGACCAGCTTGCTCCTTTTGTTGTTTAACAGTGAGAAATTCCAGAAAATTCTAGTGACAATAATCTACCAAAAGTCACGTGATTGACAAGTAGATGCCTCACTTTCCCCAGTCTTGTGAATTATGAGGTAAATAGCCAAACAATACTGTCAACATTCCAACCCAAAGAAGACCTCTTTTTATTCCTCTTTAGCATCATACAGCAGATTACATTCTAAATGAACAAAAGCCTTGTAACTGAAATTTTATATCTAATTGAGTATTTAAACAATATTTGTTTGTTTTTTTTAAAAAGTTTTTATTGTTTTCTTCATTTAAAGTATCAGCATATACATCATCATCTATTAATAAAAATTAATAAAATATCAAACTATTAAACATAGTAATTTAATCTTAAAATGACTCCCCCCTCACTCCCTTCCATCTAAAAATAGATTGTATATACTTTTGCTAACAAAATTAATACTCATATTGTTTAATTAATATATAGGTATATTATCTCAGTAAAAATGTATTATTTAAGTTCTGTAATATGATCATAATACAGAGTATATATAAAGGATTAAATCAAAGAATATCCTTTAAATGATCCCATTACAAAATAATTTTCACAGTAACTTCTCCACGCCTCCCATTCCCCCCAAAATTGTACATTATCAATCTGATTTATCAAAGCTGTACGTTTTGCCATCTCTGTCAATTCTAGCATCTTATTTATCCAGTCTTTTTTTGTCGGTATCTCGTCAGTCTTCCATTTGGCTGCATATATCACTCGAGCTGCTGTGGTGGCATATATCAAAAAAGTTCGGTGAGGGAAAATAGTATCTGGTATCATACTTAATAGCATCATTTCAGGTGTCTTAGAAATATTTTGTTGTAAAATCGTCCTTATTTCATTTTATATCATCTCCCAAAATTTCTTAGCTTTTTCACAAGTCCACCAAATATGATGGAAAGAGCCTACTTCTTTGCTACATTTCCAACAGTTAGGTGACATTGAGGGAAATAATTTTGCTAATTTCTTCGGTGTTAAATACCATTTGTACATCATTTTATATACATTTTCTCTTAATAATTGCGAAGATATACATTTCAAATCTTTTGTCCATAACCTTTCCCATTTTTGCAACATTATATCATGTCCCAACATTTGCGCCCAACTAATCATAGTAGGTTTTATTCGTTCTTGTTCACAGCATAGTTCTAGCAATAATTTATACACCTTGGATATAAGATGATCATTTGTATCCAATAAAAGTTTTTGTAAAGTTGATTTAGTCTTAGAAAACCCTATTTTCAGATCTTGTAAAAAAACTGAGTTTATTTGATGGTACTGGAACCAAGGTAATGAATCCTTAACTTCTTCATATTCCTTTAGTGAACATTTTGTACCTTCCCATTTCAAAAGATCCTGGTAAGTTACAAATTGAGCAGGTCTTAATTGGCGTAAAGTTAACATTTCTTGTGATGAAATCCATAGTGGAGTGAGTATTTAAACAATATTTGAATTTCATATGCTTGGGTCTACCTTGAACTGGGTCTGTCTTTCCTCACACTAAATAGTAGCAATTTCACAAGCGCCATTCAATGTGCCACTGATACTCTTTTAACACATTATTGTAATATGTGCCATCTTGGGTAGCATGGGAAATTGTTCCCCACAATAAAATATTACACTATTGCAATATGAGTAAATACAAGATTTTGCTGGAAAATGTAGTTTTTCAGCAATATAAGCACTACCTGAGGGAAAGATGTTTTTTTCAGCTGCTGAGTAGTTAGTGTGTGTTTATTGCAGAATAAGGCAATAGGCTGGAAAGGACCCTGGTGGTAGCATAGTATTATACCACCCATTATTATCTGGCCTCTCAAGAGCTGTTCTGGACATTTCCCAGACTGTCAAATAGCAGAGACATGATAGTTTATCTGTGTTTGCTGTGAAATGTTGTCATGGTTGCTAGCTGAACTTTCCATGATAGTGGAATGTTAAGAAGTCAGAATGACTAATGATAAAAATCCTGAAGCAACAGAAAAGGTAACAAATAAATAGTCTGTGTTGGATACTTTAAATGCAGTTTAAAAGAGAGGGAAAAGGCAGCATGTTTTGCAGAAGGCAAATTAAAACCTTTCACTTTCGTATTAGATCCCAAATATGACATACTGGCACATAGGTTTTCCAAAATAATAAGTGATTCAAGTTAAATGATTGAAGCTGGGCTTCAGTTTTCATAGGCAAGAAAAAAGGCAGTACATCTAGGTAAGAGTATATTTTAATTTTTTAAATCTAATATTTCATTTTCTGAAATATAACTTTGAATCCAATGTGTAAATTTGGGGGTGTTCATCCATGGGCAAAACCATAGGACATTTTGAAGGTCATTAATTCATAGGGTCACCATAAGTCAGAAGCAACTTGATAGCACTTAACACACACATGTGTGATATACTGCGTGTGCTCTGCATACACATAGTGATAACATGCAATGCTGTTTCCCACTGAAGCACTGAAGATAAAACCACATATGTCCTGTGTGGATGTGCCTGAAGTTTTTCTGCTTGTTGGAGACTGTTAAGGGCTGGAATGCAAGAAAACCACCATTTCTCGGGATTATTGTGGTAGAAATTTCCTGTTGGTGAGGTGGTTGGGTCTACTGAAGTCATGAGAAACGCAGCAAACCCACCTGTGAGGTTTTAACTCAGTGGAAAAAATGGTGGAAGTGAAAGACTGTGTAATGTCTCTTTGCACCAAATACACTACTATTTCAGAGGGGGCAGTAGAGCTATTAAGGTAGTTCAGATTCCTCTGTATCCTTCCTCTTGTTTGTTCTGCTTCTGTCTTGTTGTTTACCCAGACTTCGGGTGCTTTCATACATCCTGAATAATGCACTTTCAATCCACTTTCAAAATTAGTTTGCAACTGGATTTTGCCGTTTCACACAGTAAAATCCCGCTGCAAAGTGCATTGAAACTGGATTGAAAGCGCATTATTCAGCATGCGTGAAAGCATCCTTCTACTCTCAAGGACTTCCTTCCTTTTTTGCTGCCTTCCTTTCCTCCTGTTCTTTGTCTGATCTCGCTGACCTCTGTGAAGATGGACAAGATAACTTGTGTTGGACAAAGGAGAGTTTTGGTGGGAGGGGGGTTACAAGGCATCCTCGTAGGTAGGGAGTCTAGTAGGGGCATTAGGTATTTGATAGACAGGTAGGATTTGGGTGCTGTTCCTTTCAAAAAGAGACACAAATCTTTCTGGTATTTACTAATTGTACCTCTTAAAGATCTTGAACTGTAAATGTATAGCCTTTCAAGAGCTAGCTCTCTGTTACTTTATTACATTAAGAGCTGAAGAGGTGGTGGTGGGGAACCCCCAATCATTCTTATAAGTTAAATAAACTTGTTATTTTGTCTGTGTGTGTATGTGTGTGTCCCAATTCCAGTATAGGTTTCTTCAGTATTATAACCTGCCCAAGTATCATATAAATATAGGGAGATCTGTTATGGTGAATATAATACCTGGCCAGTAAGGATTAAGGAGAAGACAGTAGTCACTGGAAGAGACAATAATGCTAGGAAAAGTGAAAGGCAGCATGAAAAGAGGAAGACTCCACATGAGATGGATTGACTCTATAAAGAAAGCCATGGCCCTCAGTTTCCAAGACCTGAGCAAGGCTGTTAATGATAGGACGTTTTGGAGATCATTAGGGTCGCCATGAATCAGAAGCGACTTGACGGTACTTAATACACACGCAAGGATTAGTTTGTCCAAAATTTATATCTGAGCCACCATCTGACAGTCAATGAAATTATAAAGGGAGGGAGAGGCTGGTGAAGAGGGGCATCTTGGTTTTGCCTGAGAGACTTGGAAGAGAATTTTTTTCCTTAAATGTGAGGGGCTTGGATCAGAGGTAGTTCATGAAAGGCTAAGGGAGTTGGGAATGAGAAGAGGAGGTTGAGGGGGGACATGATTGCTCTCTTGAAGTATTTGAAGGGCTGTCACTTAGAGGAGGGCAGGGAGCTGTTCCTGTTGTTGGCATCAGAGGTCTCACAATAATGGGTTTAAATTGAGGTTGGAAAGGTACCAGCTGGATATTAGGGAAAAATATTTTTTACAGTAAGAGTTGTTCGACAGTGGAATTAGCTACCTAGGGAGATGGTGAGCTCCCCCTCGCTGGCAGTCTTCAAGCAGAGGTTGGACAAACACTTGTCAGGGATGCTATAGGCTGATCCTGCATTGAATAGGGGGTTGGACTAGATGGCCTGTATGGCCCCTTTCAACTCTATGATTCTATGACAATGCTCTCTGAATCTCTCTCTCTTTGCATCCTCAAGTTAGATAGATATAATGCTCATTTAGGCTTTGCCATCATGGTATGGATTTCTTTAACAATAAAGAGCTTTCATTTATTTCCTAAAGCAATGTGTCTCATGTGGACTATATTTCAAAATCAGTCTTCCTCTTCCACTGTGCAAAACTAGCTCTACCCCAGCAACAAAACATAGGGCTCAAATATAAATGGACGCTCAAACTCTGGAACACCCTCCCCAAGGAGGTCTGTCTCCCTCTGACATTGTCTTCTGCCAGTAAGTGAAGACTTTGTTGTTGTTTTTTGGCATTCCTAAATTGCCATTAAAGAAGTCTAGGGAAAAAGTTCTTTATTTATTGGTAAACATTTTCTTGCTTAACTGTGTGTGTGTGTGTGTGTGTGTGTATAGAGTGATCAGTAGTTTAATTTTTTTTTTTTTACAAAATTGGTGTCTTATAATGGTCATTTTATTCCATATGAAATCTAAACCAAGGGTGTAGAACTCAATTGTTACAAGGGCCAGATATGACATAAATGTCTCTGCCATGCCTCACCATCCCAAATTGAGGGAGGGGGGCGTAGCTGGCTTGTGGGCCGGATAAAAGCTCTCAATGGGCTACTTGCGCACAATACAATGAGAAGGTTGAGAAATTCCTGTGTAGATTTAAATTACTAAATCAGGACAAGCCTCTGGCTTCTTGTCTTGAGAAGAGTTTTTAAAGGGTCAGAAGGAAATGGTTTAGTTTCCAGAAGTAAACTGACATATTTATACAAGCTTCTGGCAGTGGCAAGCAGTGAAAAGGTTCTTAGTTCTCTTGGAAGTAATAGATTAAGGCTTGAGAATAGAGGTTTAGTAACTTCCTCATTAAGGTTTAGTAACTTGGGACCTCAGCCAGCTCAATAGATTTTCCATCCCCCTTGTATAAAGGAGGTGCTTGTGAAGGCTGTTCTACCACACTGACGTTGTGAGGACAGCTGGGGTGAGTAACAAGTGGGTGGGAAAGACCATCTGCTGTCCATGAAGAGAACAGTTAGAAAGCTGAGACAGGCACAATTTCTCATGAAAGCATCAGCGGTAGATTTGATTCTGATAGCGCCAGGGAGATAACCAACCTTTTTGCTCTTGCTGTGCCTGAGAAAGCTGCATGACATTGGGTTAACAGGTCCAGCTTTCCCTATTGCTGTGTTGGGTACTGTTATATCTGTTAACTTACCATCTGTCTTGCATGGTGGAAAGACTTTGATCTTAACCTCCCTTTCTGCTCATGCTAAGTACTTCTCACAGAATATGGTGATTTTTGCTGACCCTGCCTCCACTACAGCCTCCCCTTCAGTCCCTGTAGTGTTCTTGGAAGGATCCACTGACCCATTAGACACAATTTTCAGGGTTGTAAAAAGATTGCAGTGGGAGGAGGGATAAGAAAGTTCCCACTTCTCAAGATGCATAGGATCGAAGTCAAAAGAACACTGTAGGGTTGCCAACCTCCAGGTACTAGCTGGAGATCTCCTGCTATGACAACTGATCTCCAGCCGATAGAGATTAGTTCATTTGGAGAAAATGGCCTCTTTGGCAAGTGGACTCCATGGCATTGAAGTCCCTCCCCTTCCCAAACCCCTTCCCAAATCCTGCCCTCCATAGGCTTTGTCCCAAAAACCTCCCGCCAGTGGCAAAGAGGGACCTGGCAACCCTGGAGCTCTGCTATGAAAAAGATGGCAATCTTACAGAGAAGCAGCTTGGTTCCCATTACATGATGCTGGGGCTATAGGCCTCCTGTTGTATATACATGGAGTGGTGGTAGTGGTGGAATACTGACTTGAATATGTGTATGTTGAATGGCTGCCTAGTTGCATGGTTGTGGTTGCTTCCTGAGAAGGGATTTGCATCATTTCATTAAGGGTCGGTGAATATGAAAGAGAAGGTGCCACTACCTAGGCACTTACATTCACATCCCTCAACTTACCCACTCTTCCATAGTTAGTTCCTGTGATATCTGAATTAGGAGATTCCCTTATTGAGAGAGATGATACTGACATAAAAAGAAAGTGAACTAACAGATGTAAGGCTTTCCACTCAGGTTTTGGCTACTGTCCATTTGTTGTCTGTTCCTGGTAGAGATGTAAAATTTCCAGAAATGTTTAAGCCAAGGGGGGAAATCCACATAAAGCCCATAGGGTAGTTAGCATATTTTTGTTTCAATCCCTTTTGTGCAGTATTTTAAAATCTTGAACTAGACCTGGAGTTTTTAATTAATTTTTGACCTGTGTGTGATTCTATAATAACAGAACTAGCAGTAATTAGAGCTGACACAAATATTTAATTTTATAAAGCGAGGGAGAGAAAATAAACTGCTTTAACTGATTAATAAAACAAAGGGAAAGAGTATTTTTATACACATCTATCTTGCATTAATAGTTGGTGTGAGCCATATTGAGCAATTGCAAGAGACAGGTTGTAAGCATGTTAAATAAATGTAAATAGTGTATTTTTTAAAGCAGTAGAATAATGCACAGCCTTATTTTTTAAAAAAGTGGTTTTTAATTACAATTCAGATTGCATGAGAATTTTTATTTGCTTTTTTGTTTTGTTTAATTTGTTTGTCTACCAGATTCACTATCTCTGGTTATGTATGTTATTATAGCACTGTATTTATTACACGGTCCTGGCCTTCCCTAGCTTTAGCTCTCTTTCTCATTGCTGTTTACAAAAATCTACCTTCACCTTCCAGTCTGTGTTATGGAGTGTCTGGTGATTGCATCCAAAGTCTGCAATGAGTATTTGGCATCTAAGGGTATTTGTATCAAATGGCTGTGGTGATAATAGGTGGCTGATGATAACAGCCTGCATCCTTAAATCTCCAGGGTGCTGTGCTCAGATAAGACATCCCTCTGCAGCAATCCAAGGAGCAGAGATGCCAGAAAAGGTATCTTCATGACATCAGGGGAGCCATTTTGTGCATATATATATATAGTTTTGGACTATACATCTGCTGTTGGGTAATGTAAAGATTCAACACATTTTGATAATATAAAGGGAATTGTTTATGTTAATTTTACACTCTCTCATATTTTATTGTTTTTCTTGTGCACCTCAAATAGGAGCTTTAAAATCTGGGTTACTTACGGCGGCATAAGTAGCCCAGATGCCAGCGTGGAGGGCCCTTCCTGGCCTCCTGAGGACTTTTGTCCTCAGAAGTCAGGAATACGCTGTTAGTACATTTCACTTTGGCTGTTGAATAATTTTTGTAATACGCATTCTTCTTATGGGAACTGAGCCCTTATAACTGTGTATTGTATATTGCAGATTCCTCTGAGAAAGCTTTGTACAATAAAATATCCTTCACAAATAAATAAATTACACCAGCAGTTCTTTTGCGTACTTTCCCCCTCTTAGTTGCATGAAAGCAACACAGAAAATCGACACCCTGTAGATAGTATAAGTGCTTGATTTTAAGTGGAGAGTGGTTTAGTATATTACTACATTGTACAGTTAATGTAGAAGAAGAGCTCATATAGTTTCTTAAGTCGGGTAGATCCTACGGTTTGTCAAGATTGATATGTTTGAAACTCTACAGAAACAATCCAAGACACTTAGGAAAAAAGGGACCTTTTGTTTCCCCGTGACACCAATTCTGATTCATAGCTCAGATTCATAAGACAGTTACAACTGAGAAATAATTTCTTCCACTCTTTATGAAAAAAATTGTCGATTACTTTTTATGGTAAACACTTCTGGCATTCTAACTTGTCTTTATATTACTGTTCCCAGTTGTACCTCTTACACCCTGAACTGTGGACTAGCAGCAGACACTTTTTTTTTTTTTAAGAAAGCTGGGAATTCAGAGAAGCAGCTTAAACTACCATTACAACACCACAGTGTTATATCGATAATTTAGGGCCTTAAAATAAAAGGTGTGTGTGTTCTGTGGCACCAATAACAACACTGATGATGACAGCACCCTCCCTTGAAAATCCTCACCGTTTAAGCCACATGCGGAAGGAAAAAAAACCCTGACTCCACAAATGTAAAAATGCACAGGGAGGGCAGATGTAAGGAAGAACCCTGCCCAAAGCGATTCCAGTGCTTGTGGATCAACTCCCAGGAGTAACTCGATTGCAAAAGGACATGAGATTTTTGAGAAGCTTTGGGCTTCATCTTTAGTCACCACAGATATCTCCAAGGTGCAGATAGAAAGGATGGGGGGGGGCATGAGGGACACTTGGAGAGTGGTTTCCCCAGGACAGAAGGAGGATAAGCCTAGAGGAGTTTTCCAGAGCTGACTAGGCAGGTAGTTCCCAGTGGAAGGGAAAAGAGACCAGATAATGATGACTAGTAGGAGCCCCGTGGCACAGAGTGGTAAGCTGCAGTACTGCAGTCCAAGCTCTGCTCACGACCTGAGTTCAATCCCGATGGAAGTTGGATTCAGGTAGCCGGTTCAAGGTTGACTCAGCGTTCCATCCTTTCGAGGTCGGTAAAATGAGTACGCAGCTTGCTGGGGGTAAAGGGAAGACGACTGGGGAAGGCACTGGCAAACCACCCTGTAAACAAATGCTGTTACCACACTAGGTATTCCCAGCAATGTATTAAGAGTTTGAAACTGTTATAAAAAATACTGTTCGCACTTTGTTTGGCCCCTTTAGCTGTGAAGACGTCTTCCAACCATTTTTTAACTCTGGCATCCAAAAACCCCTTTCAAGCGATGTTTTTTATAACATTTCAAACTCTTGATACATCGCTGGGAATACCTAGTGCGGTAACAGCCTAGGAAACGTCGGGATGTGACATCACCCCATGGGTCAGGAATGACCTGGTGCTTGCACAGGGGACTGAATACCTTTATGTTTAATGATTGAAAGGACAGCTCAGCTAACTTTGTGGTCATTTATGCAGGGGAAATTTGCGTTTGGTTTGCTGCAGTTTTCTGCTCTGAATTCTCAAACCTCATATGCATGAGGGCTTCTCCCCCCCCCAATTCCAGGGGTCCCTTGTGGTTAATTAGGCATCCCCAGTGAATCACGGAACTTCTGAGTCCCTCCTGAAAGTGCAGCCTTGTTGCACTTTACCTGGAGGGGGCAGGTCAGCTGGGACACTGTGTGCTTTTGCTGGGTATTCCTCCCTACCTTTCTTTAACAGCTCCCTGCTGGGAGCTTCCTTCCAATCTTTGCAGCCTTCTTCAGTGTCTTCGTGCACATTTCATGAAGGTTTAACTCCCTCTTTTGTGCTTTGCTGTGAGGGAAGGGGTTAGATGGGAGGGACAGACACATTGGAGGGAGAAGCCAAAATGGGTGTGGGGAGGGAAACCTGAAGTGTGGGGAGGGAAACCTGAAGTTAAGAGCTATGCATGGAAATAGGGGGAATTTGCGTTGCTCTTGCCTCGAAGCAGTATTTAAATTCATCCTAAAACAGGATCCTAGAACTGCGGGGGAAGAAAGAGGCCAGAGCGAAGTCACGCCTGAAGGTCAGTAAAATCTTGAATAATGCAAAAGAAGCCTCGACTGTGATATAAATACCCCTGAATAAATGGCCTGTGAGTTGTGGGTCAGTCAAAGAGCCTCTGCTTTGCATACAGAAGGTCCCAGGTTCAGTGCCTGGCATCTCCACTTAAAAAAGATCATACAGTAGGTGATACGAATGACCTTTACCTGAGAGCCTGGAGAGCTTCTGCCAGTTTGAGTAGACAATACTTACCTTGATGGACTGATGCTCTGATTCAGTATAAGGCAGCTTCATGTATAACATAGGGCTGTTGATTCGGTTCGTCCAAACTGAAAAAACAGCTGAATTTTCCCTGATTCGGGGGTTTTCAGTTCAGATGGAACCGAATTCAAAAAAGGCGGGAAAACGACAAGCTGAATTCGGCGAGTTCGGGGCAATCACTGAATAAATTCAGCAAATTCAGGGGCTCCGAATCAGCAGCATAACTGTCAGTTAGTAAGCGACTAGCAGCATTCTCCCGCAGCCAATCAGTGGCCAAGCTGGGTGGTCTTCTGGCCAATCAGTTGCAGTTGAGTGTGTGAGCCCAGCTGCTACGCGGCCCGGGGAGAGAAGGAGAGAGCGTCTGTTTGGGTGTGAGAGATCCCCATGGGGGGGTGCGTGTGCATATTCACGGCTTTCCGCGGCTCCGGGGGGCCTTTTTGGAGGTAGGCATCCCAAACGTTCAGGGTAGCTTGAGGGGACCCTTCTTGCAAGAACCCCCAAGTTTGACCCATTTTGGGGCTTTTATCTATAACTTTTTTCCTGTGTGTGTGTGTGTGTGTGTGTGTGTGTGTGTGGAAAGCAGATTCTGTGTGCGCGTGGGAGGTGGGAAGCCAAAGTGGGGTGGGTTTGATTGCCTCTGTGTGGGACTGTGCTTTCTCCTATTTTCATTGGTTGCCAACTTCGTCTGGAGTTAACTGTGGGTCAGTGAGTCTCTTTCTGGCTGGCTGCTATTGTTTCCAATGGGCTGTGCAGCCGTTCCTGTTGTTTCTAATGGGCTAGTCTGTCATTCGTTTTAGTGCATCCCCTGTAATGTATTTTCAGTGGAGTCAATGTAAGTCAACCAACATTCCCCTCTCCCATTATCTTCAATGGGCTAGGCAGCCTCTCCCATTGTTTCCAATGATCTGACTTGTCATTCCTTTTAGTACATCCCTTTTAATGGCTTTATTCCCCCGGGCCGGGGTAATGGTACGGCCCAACTGCCGAGGCAGCCAGACCACCGGCCGGGCAGATGGGGGCGACCCCTTCCAGGCCCCATATCTCGGGACCCTCTGATCCAATCTTCACAAAACTTGGGGGTTCTTGCAAGAAGGGTCCCCTCAAGCTACCCTGAAGGTTTGGGATGTCTACCTCCAAAAATGCCCCCCGGAGCCGCGGAATGCCGCCAATGTGCTTTAAGTGGCTTTATTCCTGTGGGCGATTTTTTTGGGGGGACCCCTTCCGGGCCCCATATCTCGGGACCCTCTGATCCAATCTTCACAAAACTTGGGGGTTCTTGCAAAAAGGGTCCCCTCAAGCTACCCTGAAGGTTTGGGACCTCTACCCCCCAAAATGCCCCCCCAGAGCCGCGGAAAGGCATGAATGTGTTTTTAATGGCTTTATTCGGCCGAATTTTTTCCCGAACTCGGAATTTGGCGTCGAATTTCACTGATCCGAATCAGGGGAGTTCGGACTTCGGCATTTCCCGAATTAAAATGGGCCAAATTTTGCCAAATCTGAATTTTACCAAAAAAAAATTTCAACAGCCCTAGTATAACGCTGTAATGCTGACCCTTGTAATGCTGACACAGGTGGCTACTTATGTGGCTTGTGCAGAGAACTGGCCCTGGTTTATGGCAGAAGGACCCACTCCACCCTCAAAGTGTATTACCAGCATGTCTTGTAACCCCAGTCTTACATATTTGACCCACACATGTCTTTAGGTGGACAGTTAGTAGTCAGATAGTATTCCATGAGGAAGGGGAATGGGAAAGACAGGATTTGGCCCTGGAGCCTCACATGCTGATTCCCATTCTGGGAGCTTCACCTAGGCATTGAAGAGACAAGGAGTTCTGTTTAGTAGGAAGAAATACTTCCTAGAAACAGTTCTTATACATTTTACAGAAGTATGATTGTTGGTAAGCTGCCTTGAGAATGGTGAGTACATTAAAATAATTATCAGGTAAAAGAAAAGACTGGAAGAGATGGTACAATGATATGCCTTCAACTTTTTCCTACTGGTTCTTTAACTTTAAAAGAGAAATAAATGGTTGGAGTTGAATTGTGCTTTTTATTGTTGATGATAATAATTGTTCTTTTACATGCAATTTGTAATAATTCAATGTTTTGTAGATGTCAAACTGTATTATATTTCTATAACTGATAGAAGGAAAAAAAGGCACAAATGTAGACATTGGTATAGGTAGCGTTTTCTTTCTTCCCCACACCATATTACAATAATTCAGTTTTAAAAGAGTTGCATCATCATGAAGCTTTTACAGCTATAACACTGAAATAAGAACTTGCCAAAGGAATTCAGGAGCTTTAATTTATATTTTGTGCAAAACTGAGGCCAGAGATTGTCCTTTTTGGTTTAAAATGTGATTTGAGAAGCATCATGGAAACTTTTTGTTGGCGGTGGTATGAATATAAAGGAGGGTTTCTTTAATACATCTGTAATTTTGGCTTCTTCCTCTAGCCTTGTTTGCATGACCTTCCATGTTTACTCTATACCCTTGTCACCTCAATTCCGTATGTCACAAATCAATTCCTTGTGCTTTCTTCAGAAAAGAACAAAGCAGCAATAGTGTATTTTTGTTCTGGACTTGCCAAATTAATGGCGATGAAAGGAAGATATATGGATAAAGGATTGGATTTAGTGCATATTTTCCATGGCACAAGGACTTCTGCCTGTGGAATGCAACTTTCTCTTCTCCCTTCTCCTTCAGCATCCTGAAATGCTCCCCAAAATCCTTTCCTGGGGAGTTCCCTCCCTCAGGAGCTTGCAGAAAAGCTGCATTGGATCCACCTCAAAATATAAGCAAAGTGGTATGGTGGAAAGATAAATTGTATCATGCTGACTAAGTGACATACCGGTAATATAAAATAGATTTTAGTGTGATACAATGCTGCTCTTTCTTTCACTTAAGTAAATTAGTGATCTCTATAGTGGTTGTTTCAACCTAATAGGATTAACTTTTATGTAGAGACACCATAGTTCACAGCAATGGGGATGGTAAGTTGGAAAAGTGATAACATCGACAGTTGAAAGCTATCATAATGACTTCTCGCTCAGATTCTTGTAAGAAGAGTATCCAGTCTCTAAAAACATATTTGAAATAAAGTTTAAGCCAAAACACTACACTGTTTGATTACCTTGAGACCAGATATGTACAGAATTTGTATTTAGCTGATATTGGCCATTTACAAGTTTGTTCTTACATCTGAATGTGGACATTGTATGAAATTAGGGTGGGTTGCCCATAAATTGGAATTTTAAACTAGAATTAAACCATGGTATAGATTCTTGGTTTGGGTGCAAGAAGCAAACCCTGGTTTGATGAAACTCCTGAATTTGAACAGCACAATTAACTGTGGTTCAATTGAAGACTTCCTTGATCAGGACGTCTTTGTTCTCTGCTCTGCATGGCAAGGAATTAGGGAACTCATGAGCAATACATGGCTCATGTTCTCTAAATCCCATATCCGGAATGTTTATTCTCAGGTTATCTGCATAAAATGTTCCTTGGTTTATCACTGTTTAGGCATGAGACAGGATCCTTCATATGCACACTTTGCCTTAAGGAAGCCACTTCAGCTGGTATGATTCCATGTTGCAAAGGTGTGTTTGTGAGAGGTGTGGCCGCATGAGGAGGGCCCATCATATAGAAATTGGAGCACCATGAAGGATTCTGATTCTGAAAGACCCATGCAAGCAGCTGAACTCATTTGGTCTTTCTGTTCAGATGTATGCTGCTTCAGCATGAGACCACACCACACCAAAGCATCTCTCTTGTATGTATGATGGGGAGAGGGATAAGTGTCCAAGAAGGAGCCCTAAACACACTTTGAAACCTGGAAATGAGCTCACATTCTGTGCTGTTAAAGAGGGAGTGTGCTTAAGAACCAATAAATTCAGTAGCATCCTAGTCATGAAATTTTCACTCAATATTTCCATACTGATATTTTTAAAAGCCCTTCAGTATTTGGTTTATTTATTTTATTTTGCTTCATTTATTCCCTGCCTTTATCCCCAGTGGGGACAAAAAGTGGCTTACATCACATCCCCTCTCCTCCATTTATCCTCACAACAACACTGTGAGGTAGGTTAGGGTAAGAGTGTGTGACTAGCTGAAGGTTGTCCAACAGGTTTCTGTGGCAGAGTAGGGATTTGAACCTGGGTCTCCCAGATCATGTTCCGACCACTAACCACACTGGCTCTCATGGAAGCTATTTGGTGATGAATAGTCTAATATGAGTTATGGGTTGAGGGTTTCCCTTATAGTACACTTGGTAAGGCATTAGCCGTGTGAGTGTAATGGTGTTTTCGGAAATACTTACGTCATCCTAATAGACTGCCGAGAAATGGCACAATGATTTCTGGAGATCGTCAGCTTTTAAAGAATTTTCTTTTCCATTTTCTCCTAGGTTTTAGAATGATTTTGATTCTTCTAAGATTCATTTAAATGATCTTCAGTTTTTTTCGAGCTTCTCTTTCTCATGAGCTGTACTGAATGCCAGAGGTGTTGTTCCAACTCCTACAGATGAAAGAAAGCAGCTGTCCATTCCGTTCTACAGATGCCTGAGCCACCCATGCTCCACCTGGGCCCTAGAGTTCATTCTGACACTTCGAAATTGCAGCCTTCTGCTGTTGGCAGCTAGCATAGTGTGTAGTACAGGATGTGTGGGAAGAGTTTGTACTGCAGTGTCATAGATACAGAATTAGTTGAAATGTTAGACTGGAGTACTTATATTGAGATTCTAGCTGGATTCTGGTACTTTTTTTTATATATGGGAGACTAATATAGCCCAGTGTAGAACAACTTGCAGGAATTCCACCTTAGTGTGCTTTCAAATTTGAAAATTGATATAAACCCCTACACACATACCTGGGGTTTTATAATTTTGTTTATATATTGTGATACATTTGTATATTGTTTGTGTGTGCATTATATGGGATTGTACCGTGGCGTAGTGGGGTAAGCTGCAGTACTGCAGCCAAACCTCTGCTCATGACCTGAGTTCAATCCCAACAGAAGTTGGTTTCAGGTAGCCGGCTCAAGGTTGACTCAGCCTTCCATCCTTCCAAGGTTGGTGAAATGAGGACCCAGCTTGCTGGGGGTAAAGGGAAGATAACTGGGGAAGGCACTGGCAAACCACCCCGTCAACAAAGTCTGCCTAGAAAATGTCGGGATGTGACGTCACCCCATGGGTCAGGAATGACCTGGTGCTTGCACAGAGGACCATTACCCTTTTACCTGACCACTGATGAGGGCCAGTTGGCTGAAACGCGTATGGTGTGTGGTCTAAGTTTATCAACCTTAATAGTTGCTGTGGTGCTTTGTTTTACAAATTTTAATGTTTTTAACTCTGATATAAGCACCCTAAAATAAATATATTTTTATATAACATTATTTTACCTTTCTCCACCCAACCTTTGGGTACCCAGCTTTTGGTTTTTCAGGTTGGGTCTTCTCCCCTCCCCCTTTATTTTTTTTGTTTATTGAGAAGATTAGTATAACAGGAGAGTTGGTTAAGGACCATGGTTATAGAACTGGGAGATTATGGAACCACAGCTGTGTGCTGTGGCTAAGTGTAACATTGTAACAAGGCTACAAAAAGGTATAATAGTTTGCCTGGAAAGGTTCCCCCCACCCATATGTACTGTTTAAAAGCTGCCGTCCCACTTCTATTTGTTTAATGTATATATTTACCTCAGTATATTTTAAAAATAAACTTCATTTTGCTCATAATTTTAAAAAGTTAACTATAAACATAAGAAAACCTCTGCTGGATCAGGCCAAGGCCCATCAAGTCCAGCAGTCTGTTCACACAGTGGCCAACCAGGTGCCTCTAGGAAGCCGCCCAACAAGACTGCAGCAGCACCATCCTGCCTGTGTTCCACAGCACCCAAGATAATAGGCATGCTCCTCTGATCCTGGAGAGAATAGTTATGCGTAACGACTAGTATGCATTTGTACTAGTAGCCATGAATAGCCCTCTCCTCCATGAACAAGCCCACTGCCCTCTTCAAGGCTTCCATGTTGACAGCCATCACCACATCCTGGGGCAGGGAGTTCCACAATTTAACTATGCATTGTGGAATTTGTGTCTCTGGAAGTTTACCTCATCTCAGTCACTGATCTAGGCTTGGGTGGGTTTTACATTGAGGCCCAAATTGTTTCCTTGAACCTTTATTCCTGCTGCATTTTTCCAGGGCAGTGGGGAATGTGGCAAAGTGATGGGAATCCTGGGAAGGTGTCTGGCCTTAGAAAACCATCACACTATATATTTGTCCTCAGGGTTGGAAGGATCATGATAGCCTGATAATGATGAAACCTCTTATCTAAGTATTAGGTATTTGTAAGATTTATATTCTACCCTTCTTAAAAAGCACTCATAGTGGCTAGTAGAAAGAATAAAATGATATCAATTAAATAAAAACAGCAATTTAGCTAAAATAAAAAATCAGGATAAAAAAATCATTAAAGATACAACTATAAAACAGAATCAGTTAAAAATCCCCCCATGATTATCCAAATCTGACTTTAAAACCTGCAACCAATTAAATGCAGCCATAGTAAAATAACACAAACAGTAAAACGAGCATCAGTGAAGAAAACAACCCAAAATGTAATTTGTGATGAACAATCAATTTGTGGATGATTTTTCTTTTAGCCCCACTCCAAAGGCCCTCTGGAAACCAGCCAACCAACCCTTAACCACTCTCTGTATCGCAAGGAAGCCATTTGAGTTTCCAAGGGGAATGCATTTCTGATTAATGAATGGGGGCATATGTTGTTCAAGGTAATGAATGATATGTGCAGTAAACTGGAATAGCATAAGACCTGTAGAGCTTCATCCTCCCCTGTGCAAATCTGTGGAATTTTTGCCACTTGATATAATCAGGCTCTCAGACAATCCATTCATACCAGCTGCTTGCTGCACCTGATCTATAAATAAAACTTGTATTCAGATGACAGAAGTGAGTGTTCCTATGAAGGCACATTTCCTTATTTAAATGTGCAATCAGCTCACTTAAGACTGAAATCACACTGTTACAAAATACTGATGATGAAATGTTTGAAAAAACCACTTATATTTTAAAAATAATTTTATATAGTTTTTCCCTTACAAAATAAATGTGAGTTTGTTTTTTGTTTTTTGTGTTTTAAAAACCACACTACCAAATTAAAATATGAACACGACATAAGAACAGCCTGCTGGATCAGACCAGTGGTCCATCTAGTCCAACGTCCTGTTTCATATAGCAGCCAACTAGTTGACCTGGAGGGCAAACAGGGTATAGAAGTAGGGTTGTCAGCTCTTGGTTGGGATATACCTGGAGATTTTGGGGTGGAGCCTGGGGAAGGCATGGTTTGGGGAGGGGAGGGACCTCCAAAGCCATTCCCTGGCCACTAAAAGGCTTTAAAAAGGCTTTTAAAAGGTTTTTTTAAAATGGGGAATTTGGCCTCATTGAAAACAGCAAGGCTGTGCCAGCAAAAAGCTAGCGCAGCAACACATTTGTTTCAGATGGCGTACTTTGGGTGAAACGGGCCAGGAAGCTGCCTACTGGCAGCTTTTCCTTCGAAACGTCCCGGGAACGCCCCCTGGGATGCCAGCATGGGGCTTTGCGGTGGTGGGATGCCAGCAGGAGGCCCAGCCAGCATCCCTGGGTGGCACTGCTGTGACAGCACTGGGAGGATGGTGTCCGGGTCCCGCTGCCGGTGTCTGTGCCACCCTGGACAGTGTGAGTGGCGCAGGCGCCGGTGCAGGGGGGGGGGGGTCCAAATGCCAGTCCCGTCCCTTCCTGGCCTCCTAATGACTTTCATCCTTTTAGGTCAGGAGTGGGCCTTTAGTGGCTCAAATGATGCCATTAAAAAAAAAAATTCTTCCACCACTGCTTCTTCCCAGCTCTCTAGGGAAAAGCCACAATATTTGCATTGACTATGTTCTTGTTCTTTCCCTAGGTTTCTTTTGTGTTCTCTGCTCTGTCCACTTCTCTTCAATTCCTTATGTTTTTGAGCATCTCTCGGTGCATCCTCTTCTCTCCCCCTCTTTTCTTCCATTCTGCTTGTAGGTCTAATCAGAAATGCACACTACCTTTCCCCCCTTCTTCACAGTATTTTTGAAATATCTCCAGAACTAAGAGTGTACTGTGTAGCTGACCTTTTGCGTTAGTCAGCCAGCCCATTGGCTACTGATGATGGTATAGCTCTGATGAGAACCTGTCGAGCTAATTATGATAGTTAGTTACAAATTATGTAATAATTACGGTCAAATAATAATTGTGGTGAAACAAGAAAATGTATTTCATTTCTCCATATTGAGTTTGCTTCTCAAGTAGTCTTGTGTTCCAAAAAATAAATTCAGTGAGTTCCAGAAGTGGGATTTTTTACCTATGTAGTCAACAATCCAAAAAAAGGATATGGTTCAATTTTGTAATATAGAATCTCAGCATTATCTTGTAAGATTTTTTAAAGTGAAAAACCAGATAAATAAAATACTTCTTACTTTCTGGGTAAAAGTCTGATGGTGATTGCCAATAGTTGGCATGCTTTAGGTTAGAATATGCCAGATGTTTAATGTGCAATGCCTAGATATGGCATGGGATCTGGAGTAATTTTTCTGTTAATGAAAGGCTGGTCAATTTCATCCAGTTCTCCCTTCCTACTGCAGACCCTTGACTTGCCCCTGTCCTATTCTGTACAGCCCTCCCCCATGCTATCCATAAAGTTTCTGGGCCTCCCAGGAGCAGCATTTTGGGAAAATCTGTGTGTTTGGAGGGAGGACATTTCCATTCCACTGAAAAAAATGCCTTTTGTTGGAGGAAACTGAATTTTGGATCCAACTCATGGTGTTTTATTTAATAAATGCACTTTAGTTTGTGCTAGGATGTAATCCCCCAAAATTCTGATCAGTCCTAATTCTCATATGTCCATTATCCTTAGTACAAATTTATATTTTTAAAGATACTCTGAAATCTTGCTAGATTATTCTGCATATGATATCTGAATCAAGTTATGCAAATTGATGTCACACATCATAAAAGCTGTCCAGGTACTACTTAGTGAATAAAATACCATGAATGAGATATGAATTTTTACCATATAATGTCTTAATGCTGCTGAAAATGCTTGTGATTCTGAAAATGTTAAGAAGAAATATTTTTTTCTGGATTCTGTTCCAGTGGATGAGACTAACCTCAGTATAGGTAATCAAACCTCTTGTGGAGCACTGCAGAGCTGATTTGACTGCATTGTTATATAATCCTTATTTATGACTATTTTTTTTTGCTAAACCAATTATACATTATTTATGACTGACAGTGATCCTTGAGTTCACAGAAAAATTGCATCATCAATTTTTTAGAAGCTGCAGCTTGGAGTTTTATTCTGCCAAATCTTATTTGATATGTACATTTGGCTAAGTTTTCCTCTGATTGAAATGTATCTTTATCTTATAAATTAAAAAATTGTCAGCTGGTGTGGAGTAGTAATTAGAATGTTGGACTATAGTAATTAGAGTGTTGGACTAGGACACTGGTTCGAATGCCCCACTTGGTGTAAAGCTTAATGTGTGACTTTGGTCCAGTTGTTCTCTGCCTAAACTGCTTCACCGGATTGCTGTACGAATAAAATTGAGGTGAGAACCATGTGCATCACCCTGAGCTCCTTGAAAGAAGAGCAGGATTAAAAAAAATACATAAAAATAAAATTTATCAGTTTGCAAAACAATATCTGATTTTGTGATGAATTGTTAATTGATGCTATAAGTTGCTGTTACTGAAAAACGTTTTATTCACAAATTAATACTATTATTATCCCGAGATATCTGTGAAATACTGACAATGTTTGTAAGGAAAAAATTGTTATGCAGGAAACGCATTATTAGACTTCAGTTCGGCTGCATAGCCAATTAAAGTCTGCCATTATTTTTGGTGTAGGTTAACTGTCTTAAATTGGTGTAGGTTAACTTAGGTTAACTGTCTTAAATTGTATCCATTCAGCAAAAAAAAACCTGGAAGAATTATTACAAGTTCTTTGAATTATATTATTTCTGTGGCTCTTAGGGTTGCCAGCCTCCAAATACTAGCTGGAGATCTTCTGCTATTACAACTGATCCAGCCGATAGAGATCAGTTTACCTTAAAAAAATGGCTGCTTTGGCAATTGGACTCTATGACATTGAAGTCCCTCCCCTCCCCAATCCCTCCTCAACCTCCGCCCCCACCCTCCTCAAGCTCCGCCCCCCAAACCTCCCGCTGGTGGCAAAGAGGGACCTAGCAACCCTAGTGGCTGTAGACAGGTTGGCAAAACCCAAGGATAGCGAACTGCTACAATCATCTTCCAAGGCCCTGCTTTGGGAGCCACCACCTTCTGAGATAAGGCATGTGGAAACCTGGGATAGGGCCTTCTTGGTTATGGTACCAGAACTCGGGAAGTCTTTCTGCAAAGAGATTGGCCTGTCCCTTCCTGTTGCCATTTTCCATCAGTGGGTGAAGACTGTTTGTTTGTTTGATTTTTAGGCTGCCCTCCCCAACCAGTTCAGGCTCAGGGTGGCTTACAGTCTTTTAAAACAATTTCAACCATCCACAAAATTGACAGTTTCAATACACTTAATAAAAGCATATAAGAGCCTTGTGGCACAGAGTGGTAAGCTGCAGTATCGCAGTCGAAAGCTCCGCTCTCGACCTGAGTTCGATCCCGACAGAAGTCGGTTTCAGGTAGCCGGCTCAAGGTTGACTCAGCCTTCCATCCTTCCGAGGTCAGTCAAATGAGTACCCAGCTTGCTGGGGGTTAAGGGGAGATGACTGGGGAAGGCACTGGCAAACCACCCCATAAACAAAAGTCTGCCTAGTAAACGTCGGGATGTGACCTATGGGTCAGGAATGACCCAGTGCTTGCACAGGGGACCTTTACCTTTACTAAAAGCATGCGCCCCAAGGCTATAGCAGCAGTATAACTACAAAAATCCATAATAACAGTAACCAGTAAGGGTGGGTAAGAGAGGTAAGGTGTGTGGGGGGGAGGCTGGTTTCATCTGTAGGGTTGCCAGGTCCCTCTTCTCAACCAACAGGAGATTTTGAGGGCGGGGCCTGAAGAGGGCGGGGTTTGGGCAGGGGAGGGACTTCAATGCCATAGAGTTCAATTGCCAAAGCGGCCGTTTTTCTCTATCGGCTGGAGATCAATTGAATTAGCAGGAGATCTCCTGCTACTACCTGGCAGTTGGCAACCCTATTCATCTGGCTTTCCCTCAGTGACCCCTCCTTCCTGCCCTATGTCTTAGTTAGTTTCTTTTAATATATGTTATTTTATTTTGGTTTTAAAGTGTTTTAACAAGGCATTTTTATTTGGCTTTAAAGTTTAAGATGTATTTTTATTATGAATGTTTTTAATCTGTTAGTCACCGTAGTGGTCCTGACCAGGGCAAAAAGGCAAGTTATAAATGTTGTTAATAAAAATAAGTAAATAAATCAACAGAACCCTCCCCCAATGAATTTGTTCTTAGTTTTATAATCATTTCTTTATGTCTGTAGGAAATAAATCCTATTAACCTACAGATTTTCTACACTTGTCAGCAATCCCCCCCCCCTCAAAATAATGGCAGTATGGTGCTACAGTGAGCGGAGGTGTTCTGTGAAGGTGAAAGCTTGGCTTCCCAGATTCCTGCTGGGGGGGAGGATGCACTGTCCCGGTGGGCCCTTCCCACCACTACTCATCTGGGCGGCAGGAGAAAAATAAAGGCAAAATGAGCACCTCATTGTGCTGATTTCACTTCCCTTGTGACAGGAAGTGACATCAGCACATCACTGTGGACACAAATCCTAGCGTGTACATGGTGATGCACTGACATCACTTCCTATCATATGGAAGTGATATATCACCAGTAAGGGCCCCAATGCCTATGTGAGTCTTCCTCCAGTTGCCAGCCTGGTATTAGCAACCTTAGTGACAGTACATATAGAATTGTCTATGGGATGATCTTTAGCATGCCCCTGTAAAACACCTAGTTACATATTGCACAGGCATTCTTTTTTAAGTTATATATTAAAAAGCTGTCTGCCCTGAAGGTTTATTTATAGTATGATATGCATGTTACTTCACAAATGCATTGTGCGTCATTGATCTTCGCATAACCACCTCTGCTCAGGGTAGTGATGACTTGTTAGCAGTGGCAGGAATGCCATAAGAGTATGTTTAAAATAGACATAAAGAGAGGATGCAATTTCAAATGAAAATCACAACAAGCCACAGCCCTACTTTCTGGGAATATCATAAGCCTGATGCACAGACATGTTGAATTAAATGGGAGGGGGGTATATTTCTAAACACAACTGGTACTATTCAGCCATGTTGTGAACTTAATCCTGGAAATTTTGCAAGAGTTTACATTAACAGTATGGGAATGTGACTTATGCAAGTGGTTTAGATATGCGCAAGTGGGACCAGCAAGAAACATATGGAAGCAGCTATCCCATCCCCCCACCTTTGCTTCCTCCCATCTCCCCCTGCTACTCTGTTTCTCACTCTTTCTCCCTCCTGCCACCCCTTTTCTTATTCTCTCCCCCATGCCTGTCACTTTCTCTGCCCCCATCCATCGCTCTCTCTCCTTCTGCCCCCCCATCACCCTCCTGACATCTCACCTGCTCCCTCCCCCACAGCGGCAGTGGCTCTCCTGGAATCACAATGGATCTCCAACTACAGAGAACAGTTCCCCTTAGCGTTACCAGCTCCAAGTTGGGAAATTCCTGGAGATTTGGAGGTGGAGCTTTGGGAGGGTGAGGATTGAGGAGGCAACTGACATCAGCAGGGTATAATGTTATAGAGTCCACCCTCCAAAGCAGCCATTTTTTCCAGGAGAACTGATCTCTGTCATCTGGAAATCAGCTGTAATTCCGGGTGATCTCTAGCCCTCAGCTAGAAGTTGGCAACGCTAGTTCCCCTGGAGGGAGCGATGGAGTCTATGACATTATACTGTTCTGAGGTCCATCCCCTTCTCAAACCCTCCCTCCCCAGGCTCTATCCTTCAAATCTCCAGGAATTTCCCTACCTGGAGTTGGCAACCTTATCTTCTTCCCACTCAACAGCCAACCTACCTTTATGTGCCCCTCTCTCTTAAGCTTTCCATTCTCTCCCCACAGCCTGTATCTTGGAAAACTACACTTTGTCTACACTGGGGACCAAAGAAGCTTACATTAGTTTCCTCCCCTCCCATTTATCCACCCAACAACCCTGTGAGGTAGGTTACACTGAAAGTATGTGACTGGCCTCAAATCACCCAGTGAGCTTCCACAGCAAGATGGGGATTTGAACCTGGGTCTTGCAGACCCTACTCTGAAGCTCTTAACTGCTACAGTACACTGGCTTTCATAGGGTGGTTGCTGTTGAACAGTAGCAAGCAGACAGGCCTAGCTGGCTTTTATAAGTCAGGTGGTATCATGTCACCCAGAGGTTGCTCCCAGGCCTAGGGTTGCCAATCTCTAGGTAGAACCTGGAGATCCCCTGGAATTACAACTTCAGAGTACAGAGATCTGTCCACCTGGAGAAAATTGCTGCTTTGGAGGGTGGACTCTCTGAGGCCTCTCTCCTTCCCAAACCCTGCCTTCCTCAGACTTTACCACAATATCTCACAGCAACACTGATTCTGTGAATGTAGGCAGATCATAAGAGGGAGGGCAGGAAGAGTTGTGTGCTTGGCTCTTGTGGCCCCTTTTTACACGCCCAGGAAAATGCCAATCACCACTTTGGGGTATGGAATAATTTTCCTCCAGGCCAGATTGGTCAGGGATTCTGGAGGATTTTTTCTTGCCATCTACTGGGCATGGAGTAGGGGTGAGGGGGGAAGTAGTTGTGAATTTCCTGCATTGTGCAGGGGGTTGGACTAGATTACTCTGGAGGTACCTTCCAACTCTATGATTCTATTATTCTATCTCCAGGAATTTCCCAACCTGGAGTTGGCAAGTCTAGCCAGGCCTGGCCCCAATGAGTCCTTCCTCAAAGGCCAAAATAGGCCTGGAAAGGGCCTGCATCTTCCCCTGCCTTTTACTCACAGAAAATGAAGCCTGGAATGCTGTGGTTGCCTAGCAACAGCCACTAAGGGAATCCATTGCTTAAAGCTACAGGCACTCCTTTTATCATTTTCAGGTTTTTAAAACTCCCCAGTGTATTTTTTTTTTTTAGCTTTCACATTTTTCTGCAAACCTGGGGCATTTTTTGAGCTTGTAGAAAGATCTGTCTTGCTCATTCACAGCTCCAGCCATCGGTTTTATGTATCCTCAGATTTAGCCAACTTAGCTGTTAGTGTATAGATTTAACCCTTTTGCTGATTGAATTCAGCAAAATTACCTCTTGCATGGTAATTTCTGTTGGGCAGTAAAACTTAATCAAACCTCTCTATTTTGGGAGTTATAGCATAACCTTTTAATCCTTCAAAGTGATTCCTGCAGTATATAAGAAAATATTTTTCAAAAGCCCTATCCCCACCTATCTGGCCCACGAGCTCTTATCTGGCCCACGAGCCAGCCGAAGTCGCCACCACCTCCAGTCCCAATGTGGGCCGGCTAGGCCTGGCCTGGCCCAACCAAGGGGCATTTACGTCATATCCGGCTCTCGTAACAATTGAGTTCCATACCCCTGCTGTAGAAGGAGTTGTCCTTGGGAATGTACTTTTTCTCTAGAATCTAACCCAGGATGGATGGACATGCTAGCACAGTTTTATCTGCGCTGCATTGCTTTCAACAGAATTTGTAATTGGATGCACATCCAAGAGTGGATTCTAGTGAAAGAAATGGAGTGTGGGTAGGCCGATCATGTTATGCAACTTTCGATGTTCTTCCTATATAAATGATAGTTCTACAGTTCTAGCACTTTATTCCTGTTGTTATGCTGAAATGTGGTGTACATTCTATGTTTTAGAAAATGTTTTTCATGCAAAATATTGGCTATTGTGACTGCATGGTTGGGATTTAGTGTTGTCTGCAAGATCTAGAAGTAGCTATTACTAATAAAATACAATTGCAGTAAGGAGAGCCGAACAAATGCAGGATACTGACTGCTCGCCAAGGACAAAGTGTTCAGCTCTTTCAGCAGTTGTCATCAAGGTATATTTCTGCCAATATAGACAAAGCTTGCATGTCACAGATCATTCAATAAGAAGATAGAATTTACTTTCTGCAGCTACAGGGATAATGGATGAATTAAATAAAGGAATACTTTAGAAGTACTAGTGAAAAATTAATTATACAAGAGAAGCTAGAGGTTTGTGCAGTGCTTTTGTTTAGCCCCTGTTCCCCATGTACATAAGAAAAGACATCAAACTTTCTGTCTGTAAATAAGACATGCTCCTATTTTGTTTGTACACAATTTTAGAAATTTTTTAATCAGTTGTAGAAGTACTCTAACAAATTTTCTATTCCTCTAGATTAGTCAGTGAGTGAGTGTTGTTACATTTTTCATTTTCTCTCAAACTCCATCAGGAAGACAGAACACAGCTGTGTGCTGGGTGCCATCTTGGAGGGGAGATCATTGCCTGTTCTGCTAGGAGGAAAAAAAGGAATTTACTAAATTAGCAACTTAAAAGTCCTGCAACAACTGTTCAGAATGGGTTGGTGGGCACTGTTACAGCTCTGCCCGTGCCCTTTGACGTGCGGGATACTGCAAGATTCCATCTTGTCTCCCATTTTCCTTAGCATCTACATGAAACCACTGGGAATGGCCTTCTGGAATACAGTGCCCACCAATAAGGTGATGACACTCTATCTGTCCTTTCCATCTAAATCCAGGAAGACAATGAAAAAATTAAACCATTGTCTGGAGGCGGTGAAGACCTGGGTATGGGTGAACAAACAAAGGCACAGTCCAGACAAGATGGAAATGATGTTGTGTGGAGGTAAAACCTAACCAGAAGTAGGGCTGCAGGCAGGTTCCCCCATACTGCAACATCTACATTTGCTCCCAGTTTCTTTGAAAGCCACAATTATATGTGATAAACCTGTAAATGGCCTTGGAGCTGGGTATTTGAGGGACCACCTATGTTTGTGTGGAGGAACGCTTTCCACTAAGAACTCACCCCAATATTTCAATTATTGTGACTGCTGTTTGTCCATGGACAGAAGCCCAGCTACAGAATCACAGCTGAGAGAAGGGAGGGGGTTGGAGTTAAGAGCCATCAAGCTCTCATCACAAAATGTTCAAATTATTGAGCCTTCCTTGATGGTTTCCCTTCCAAGAACTGACCTTCTTAGCTTCCGAGATCTGACGAGATTGGGCTATACATTGCCAACTTCCCTCCCCATTATATCAATTAGATAATACTACTACTAATGATTAGTGGTTAATATATTGATTAAGTAATATTACTACTAATAATTAATAATTGGTTACCAGTTACATAAGGACATTAATATTTAATCGACCATCACTGGCATATAAGACTATGTAGCAGCAGAACCTCTATTTATATGACATTTTCACATTTTTCCTTTATTAGCGTTACCATTACAGAAGCCAACTCAGTGCCCTGGACTTAAGGTTTGTTCACACATGATGTGCTCAAAGAATGTGTGGAAGTGCCAAGGTATATTTATCTTGTGTCAAGTGTGAAGGTCTGCCAAATGTTGCTTTTACTACATGTTCTCAATACTTAGAGCTACCCTATACCACTTCTGGGTTTTCCTTGGAAGTGACATCACAATGTGGCTGATGTTCCTCACTCCCCATTTCCCTGCCCCCCTCCTTCCAGTGCTTCATAGGAAAAAAATATGTGGAAGGTAAATAAGAACACTCCCTATCATTAAATCAAATAATAATAATTTATGACCGCAGTCTTGGACCAAGGAAAGAGGGAGGGGGGGAACACAAAGGAAGGATAGGAAACATAAAACGTAGTAAACATAAGACAATATTAAATTAACAGTGCTAAAAACCAGGCGTCAGCCCGATAGATAAAATTCCTAGCTAAAATAAACTAGGGGCGGAGCGAACTGACTAAAAGTTGCCAGAGGTAGGCATTGAAAGTTCTTTCTTCTTAAGTGCAACCACTCTGGCCAAAAAACTAGCCACATTCGATGTTATCAAACCACTACTTAAGTTGCCAAGCAAAAATGGCAACATCCAGGCATGTGAAGGGAGGTTCAAGCTAGTAAGGATTGGAGCAATAAAAACCTCTCTGTCCTGAGACCAGCAAGGACAACGGAGCATCAAGTGGTCCAAAGTTTCAATTTCGCCCGTATTGCATAAGCAGAGACGATCTGGGTAAGGTATCCCAC
The DNA here is from genome assembly GCF_029931775.1 of Euleptes europaea. Taxonomy (NCBI): domain Eukaryota; kingdom Metazoa; phylum Chordata; class Lepidosauria; order Squamata; family Sphaerodactylidae; genus Euleptes; species Euleptes europaea. The sequence goes on from NC_079318.1 coordinate 27,163,381, forward strand.
TAAATCTGCCCAACATGACCATAGATGGAAAGGCATTTAGATGATCTAAAAGAAAAGCCCGACGATGTGAAGAAATTGGAACCGCAGTATGGAAATCTGGAAACTTCTCTGGTGGAGGGAGCCCCAACACCAAACCGGAACAAGTACGTGCTGGCCCAATCTAACTCGTGCTGGCCCAATCTAACTCCTTCAGCCTCATCAAAATTGCCACTGATTGAGATGGCACAAGATTATCAGAGGGAGTAGAAATTGGGAGTCCCAATACTTTTAATTTTTGCGCTTCAGCCAAGGGTTGGGGGCCGGATCCTTGAGAATAAGATGGAGAAACCCCGCCTGGGACGGAAGGTTAGCGTCGGACAACTTGAACCTAAGCTTAATTGCTCTCCTCCACGCACGTGCCTCAAGCGAGGGTTGGGCCAATCACTCCCTATCATTTGTAGATACTGTTGGAACAGACTGTTGGGAAACAGATCACAGAACTTTAACCCTGTGGCTTCGTTTACTGCTGCCTATAGATAGCTGTGTGCAGCCGGAGACTAAAGAGATTCTAGTGAGTGGTAAGGGGCTGTGTGTAGCCTACATCAGCTCTCCAACAGCACAGTACTCCTAAGAGCTTGCTGGAGCTCTGCATCATTTATAGGCTGCATTGCTATTGCTGTAATGTATCCCTAATGGAGAAAGATGGAATAATACCTGACTTGAGCAGAAGAAGAATAGACATTTGGTGTAAGAGTTGTATTTAGTTTCTTGTCTCTTACATGAATTCAGTTATGGAAGAAATGAGCAGTTACCATGAACTTGTGTTCAGGCTTAAAAGGTAAAGGTAGTCCCCTGTGTAAGCACCGGGTCATTACTGACCCATGGGGTGACGTCACATCCCGACGTTTACTAGGCAGACTATGTTTACCATTACTAGGTTTGCCATTGCCTTCCCCAGTCATCTACACTTTACCCCAGCAAGCTGGGTACTCGTTTTACCAACCTCGGAAGGATGGAAGTCTGAGTCAACCTTGAGCCGGCTACCTGAAACTGACTTCCATCGGGATCGAACTCAGGTCATGAGCGGAACTTTTGACTGCAGTACTGCAGCTTACCACTCTGCGCCACAGGGCATGTGATGTAATTCTTTTTCAGTAGAATAGAGTTCCAGGTTAGGTAGAATGTAGGAACTTTATTTTTAGTTGCCTTTTCTCAAACAGTCATGAAGAAGCAGCTCCTACTTCCCCCTCTCCTTGTTTATTAGCCTTGTTCATCTTTTCCCTCCAGAGAAATATCCTGCATTGAACTTGTTTAAATGGTTGGTGTGCAAAAAGTGTAGATACTTTCCCACTGAGCCATGGGCCTATCGGATGAGGGAGTTCTTGCTGTTTTGATTTGATTTTATCCTTTTTTTAGGTAACTGCTTTGACCTCCTTTTTAGGTGATTGCTAGCGTGCCCTACTGTAAGACTACGATTTGGAAGACCCAGGTTCAAATCCCCACACTGCTTTAAAGCTTACTGGGTGAATTTGGGCTGTCACATAGCTTCAGTTTGCCTGAGCTGTTTGTGGTGAGGCCATACATGTATTGCTTTGAACTCCTTGTAGGAAGGTTAGACTAAAGCATACTAGATAAATAAAGAATCTGGTATCAAATATTTTCAATATATAAACATAAATAAAAGTTCTCAATATGCAAGAGTTGAACTAGGAAGTGCACCCATGTTGAACATGCCTCTTCTGGTTTCAAAAAAGTCATGGGCTCAGAATTTTAAAATCAAATAAATTCTGTGGCCTTTCAAAGCAGCATGGGACATGGCATAGGGGATGCAGCGAGAAGAGGGCATTGGCAAACATCAGGGACCTCCCCTTGCAGAAACACAAGAATACCTTTGGATTCTTGCCTTTAGTCTGAACTCACCCTCTGTTTTGAGATTTTAATACTTTGGTTGCCACATCAGTCCCCCCAAACATTTGTTAAGTCCTCATTTTAATAGCTAAAGGATTCTAAGGGAATCCTTTTGGGGAGCTGTGTGTCTGAGAGAGAGCTCATACAAAGCATGATTTGTTTGACAGTAGTTAATGATTCACGAAAGAGCTTTGGGGGAAGGTAACCTGCCCTGGCATTCAGAAAGAGGATACTGGTTGAGGGAACTCATACTGACTCTTTCACGTGCTATTTTCATGTTTTACCATAATGTTGAATGTCCATGCAGAGTTAGTGCCAAGCTTTCAGCAGACCCTCAACAAGTTGGTTAAAATCCAAAATTTGGTTGTATAGCCACTTAGCTATGACATAGATTTTGGGGCCATGGATTTTGGGGATAGGATCACCACATCTAGGAGGCTGTATGGGAGGTGGAACCAGGAATAAGGTATAACAGTAGGAGCAGGGCTTCAGAGTTTCAAGGAGAAAGTCTCTTCTCTGCTCTCATCTGAGTTTAAAGAATGCTGGTGTAAAATCTCTCAGTCTATTGCTCCAATTAGATGAGAAGTGGCCAACTCATTCTGTTGTTATATTGCTCTTGGAAGCTGTTGAGATTATTGTAATCTGGTATTGTAAAGAATTAACATTGAGGTAGGATGTGTTAGAAATTACTGGGGTTTCTGTTTATGGAGCTAGTTCTTTTGGTTCAGAAACGAGTGGAGAACTTATCTTGTGGATTTTTATTTTGAGAATTATTCTCCTGGGTTGAGGAAACTACAATAAGAGGTTAAAATTAAGAAATGAGCCTTGTTGCCTTAAAATCTTCATTGTTGTGTAGCTGAAAATAGTTCCTTTCACATGAGGTTTTTCTTCTTTTGCACTGAGGATAAAAGATCTATTGTAACTGACCATTAACAAAGGGAAGGCTTGCTTAGTTGAAGAAAGGTAAAACATGCTTTGTAGAGCAAGGGAGGAGAGTAATTGTATCCAAACCATTATGGTCAGCAAGACATTGCATAATAAACTATAAAAGCATTGTTTTTAATGTTACCAGTAAAATGAAGCAAGTGTCAACTATGTTGATGAAATCTGACAGTCTATATGTTTTACCTGGGGCAAATATTTTTTCTATGATAGTATTGGATGGCTATGGGTGAAGATTGTTGGGAAGCTAAAATGTTCTGGGTGATTAAATTTATTTGTATTGGTTTGTTTTGTAACTTTTTTTGGTCCATTCGTTTGTGATGGACCACTGTATGTAACTTCTTTGAGTTCACAGTTCTGCAAGAAAGGTGGTAAAAAGGTGTTGGGAGACCACCAAGGAAGTCCAGGGTCACTATGCAGAGGCAGGTATTGGCAAACCACCTCTATTTGTCTGTTTCCTTGAAAACCCTACAGGGTTGCCATAAATTGGCTGCAACTTGACAGCACTTTCCATCACCACCACCACCAATGCACAGTGGCTCTCTGAAAAATGATTTGTTTGGTTTTCAATTTTTTTCTTTGTTAATATAGCAGATAAAGGCAATCTGCAGTTTGGGATCCAAATTCAGAATGTAATAGCCCTTAACTAGGGTTGCCAGGTCGCTCTTCACCACTGGCAGGAGGTTTTTGGGGTGGGGTCTGAGGAGGGTGGGGTTTGGGGAGGGGAAGGGCTTCCATGCCATAGAGTCCAATTGTCAAAGCGGCCATTTTCTCCAAGTGAACTGATCTCTATCGGCTGGAGATCAGTTGTAATAGCAGGAGATTTCCATCTAGTACCTGGAGGTTGGCAACCCTACCCTTAACTCAGATGTGCTGCAAATGCATGTGAAAGGTATAAAAAGATGAAATTTTTTTGGATCCCACTGCCATTGTGAGTAACTTGTTGCCTTCAGCTGGGTTAGCTTACTTGTACTGATAAAATAATTAAATAAAGGACAATAGGATTTGTAAAAAGCCTCCATGAATTTTGGAGGCTGTTAATAATTGTGAATATGCCATTGTTATATACAGGTATATAAAGATAAAATGAGTATGGAAAATTTAATATTTCATGAATTAAAGATAAAGTTGAAAAGGAACTGATATATGAGCTAAAGTAAAGAGCACATTTGGTTGTTTAGCAATCTGTCAAAAGTCTGGCCTTTGAAATATTTAAAATGGATTATTTTGCTGATAGAACTTGATGTATGAATGAATGTCTGCAGAATCTATCAGCCGTTGCAATCTTCTAGATAGTTTAACGCTTCAATAGTGGTTAACAAATGCTCTTACCCACATTAAACAATTGTTATGTGTTGAGGTTGTTCCTTTCCTTTCTCTCCAGCATTGAATTTCTGTAAAAATGTTTTATTTCTAATATTGTTTTATTTCTCAAATATGTAACTAAAAAGCCAAAATGAAATGCATTTTAAAGATGCCTTCTACAGAGCATCTTACTGGTCAAGAATAGCGACGTTCATGAATTGGATTAAAAGGAAAGAAACGAGCAAACAATGAACATAATCAAGTCAATGTTAGGCATTCTGATTTTGGTTTCATTTGGAAAGAGAGAAGGACATGCTTTACTGCCCCACTTAAGTCAACAGAGCATAAAAGTGCTCAAATATTTGTTCTTAAAATAGATCAAAGGATTAGTTGACCTGGAAGTTTGAGTTTTATTCCTGCATTGAATTGTTACAGTAATGTTCTGAAGCTCGGTTGCATGTACTCTGAATAAGCATATTGGATTTAAGATTGTCCTGCTTGGCCACTGAGTTACTTGGTAATGTAATATTGATTACTTATAGGACACAATTCAGGGCAACTAACGCTGTTGTTGTGACCTAGTGATTTAGTATGTCAATAACATTTAAAACATTTGTCACTGTTAGTAGCTTGAGTGATGAATTTGTGGTAGTTGCTCATGATTAATAATTGCTCTCATCTTTCCCCTTCTCTGAGTAGTGAGAGGTCAAGTGTAGCACTATGGTGTTTTCCACAGGGGGACAGGAATGAGTAGCTTCCGCGCTGCCACCACCAATACAGTGCAGTCGAAATGAGGCTTCCACAAAGCGGCTTCTTCCTATAGTTTCTCTGTCCTGGTCCCCTGAGAGCAGCTATTGTCTGTCCCATAGCACCAAGCTTTTCTAGTTTTCTTTTTAACAAATCAGCCAGCATGGTGTAGTGGTTAAGAGCCGTGGTTTGGAGTGGTGGACTCTGATCTGGAGAACTGGGTTTGATTTTTCACTCCTCCACAAGAGCGACGGATGCTAATCTGGTGAACTGGATTTTAGGGCTGTCAATTCGGTTAGTCCCGAACCGAAAGACAGCTGAATTTTCCCCGATTGGGCGGTTTCTAGTTCAGATGGAAATGAATTCAAAAAAGGTGGGAAAACAACGAGCCGAATTCGGCGAGTTTGGGGCGATCACCGAATAAATTCGGGGGCTCCAAATCACCAGCATAACCATAAAGGCATTAAAAACACATTCGCTCCTTTCCGCGGCTCTGGGGGGGCATGTTTGGAGATAGAGGTCCCAAACTTTCAGCGTAGCTTGAGGTGACCCTTCTTGCAAGAACCCCCATGTTTGGTGACGATTGGGGCAGGGGGTCCCGAGTTATGGGGCCCGGAAGGGGTCCCCCCAAAATCGCCCACAGGAATAAAGGCATTAAAAACACATTCGCACCTTTCCGTGGCTCTGGGGGGGCATTTTGGAGGTAGAGGCCCCAAACTTTCAGCATAGCTTGAGGTGATTGGGGCACGGGGTGGGCAGATTGGGGCAGATTCTGTGTGTGTGTGTGTGTGTGTGTGTGTGTGTGTGAGGGGGGAAGCCAGAGGGGGGTGGGTTTACCTGTTCTGCTGGGGGTGGGCTTGATTGCCTCTGTGTGGGACTGTGCTTTCTAATGTTTTTACCGGTTGCCAACTTCGTGTGGAGTTAACTGTGGGTCAGTGAGTCTCTCTCTGGCTGGTTCCTATTGTTTCCAATGGGCTGTGCAGCCGCTCCTGTTGTTTCGAATGGGCTAGCCTGTCATTCGTTTTAGTTCATCCCCTGTAATGTATTTCAGTGGAGTCAATGCAAGTCAACCGACATTCCCCTCTCCCATTATCTTCAATGTGCTGGGCAGCCTCTCCCATTGCTTCCAGTGGGCTGACTTGTCATTTGTTTTAGTACATCCCTTTTAATGGCTTTATTCCAATGGGCAGATGGGACCCCTTCTGGGCCCAATAACTCGGGGCCCCCTGACCCAATCTTCACAAAACATGGGGGTTCTTGCAAGAAGGGTCTCCTCAAGGTACGCTGAGATTTTGGGACCTCTACCTCCAAACATGCCCCCCCAGAGCCGCGGAAAGGCACAAATGTGTTTTTAATGCCTTTATTCCTGTGGGTGATTTGGGGGGGGACCCCTTCTGGGCCCCATATCTCGGGACCCCCTGACCCAATCTTTACAAAACCTGGGGATTCTTGCAAGGAGGGCCCCCTCAAGCTACGCTGAACGTTTGGGACCTCTACCTCCAAAAATGCCCCCCCCCGGAGCCGCAGAAAGGTGCGAATGTGTTTTCAGTGGCTTTATTCGGCCAAATTTTTCCCCGAACTCAGAACTTGGCACCGAATTCCACGGATCTGAATCGGGGGAGTTCGGACTTCAGCATTTCCCGAATCAAAACGGGCCGAATTTTGCTGAATCCGAATTTTATTGAATTTTTTTTCAACAGCCCTACTGGATTTGTTTCCCTCCTCCTACACATGAAGCCAGCTGAGTGACCTTGGGCTAGTCACACTCTCCCAGCCCCACCTACCTAACAGGGTGTCTGTTGTAGGGGCGGGAGGAAGGGAAGGTAATTGTAAGTCAGTTTGATTCTTCCTTAAGTGGCATATAAAAACCAACTCTTCTTTTTCTAAATATTGTGTTTATAGAACATTATAACAATATGTGTAGCGGATTGTCTGCATTTCATTTTTTGAAAAGTCTTTAGCCCCTTTCATTGTGGGAGATAAGCCTTTATTCATATATCTTCACAACAAAAGCTGTCAGAGACTTAAAAAATTTAAAGTTATATTATTATAACGATATTCAGTTGCTGTTTATAAAACAGGTCTCCCAGTGGTAAGGAGGGGAAATAGCAGCTGTGGGGAAATAGCAGCTGTGGGGAAATAGCTGCCACTTGGGTGAGACCGGGAATATCCAAACGTTCATACTGACACGGTACCCATCCAGGCTTTGCTAGAATCTTTACCAAACTTCAGAGTAAAGAAGGTTTGGGAAACCCAGGCAAAACCTAGGGGTATACAAAAGCACCATGATGCTGTGGTGAAGAATGATAAAAAAGCACCCCACCTGCTTCTCAACATGATCAAACTCAGGGCAAATAATCTGTGTGGAAATGGCCTGTAAAATTTAGCTTCGTTTGGCGGAGAAAACAGTGGAGACTTGGGGTGTACTTGTAAGATTTGTTTGTTTACAATAAATCAACGATTATTAGGAAAGACCACTTGCAACAAACCCTAGGCGGCACTGCTGCTAATCTGGAACTAGAGAGAACAGTCACAGGAGTGTCTCAGTTTTAGCCAATGCCAGATGGAAACACTAGTACAGATTCTTTTTTTTTTTTTGCTGCACCCTGACTGGCAAAACATTGATCTCCAGCCCAGTCCTGCCGAGCTGGGAAAAATCTCTACTTTTTGGATCTTGTTGACGGAGCCTCTAGCAATCAATCTGTTTAGCAAAGGATATTGTGAATATCAAGGAAGATGGGAACTTTGACGTGAACCATTTGCGGCATTGTTACCATTTGCCTTTGTTACACACTTCCTTTATTATGCCATGCTTTAAACAGTTTTCTTTCTTTTTGTTTGCATTGTTGTCTAATTCTGTAATCCTAGTGCTACTGCACCGTTAATTGGAGTTCTGTGCTCTCTGATTGTTTGTGTTCTGTAATCCGCTTTGGGTCTCAGGAGGAAGGCAGCCTGTAAATGAAGTAAATAAAATAAAATATAAATACCGTCAAAATAGTTTCTGTGTATACTTTTTGGTGCTGAAATACAATTACTGGGAATTAGAAGAGCATAAAGTATTGCTGTGAAGGAGCCCCGTGGTGCAGAGTGGTAAGTACTGCAGTCCAAGCTCTGCTCATGACCTGAGTTCGAGCCCAACGGAAGTTGTTTTCAGGTAGCTGGCTCAAGGTTGGCTCAGCCTTCCATCCTTCTGAGGTCGGTGAAATGAGTACCCAGCTTGCTGTGGGTAAAGGGAAGATAACTGGGGAAAGCACTGGCAAACCACCCCGTAAACAAAGTCTGCCTAGTAAACGTCGGGATGTGACATCATCCCATGGTTCAGGAATGACCCGGTGCTTGCACGGGGGACCTTTACCTTTAAAGTATTGCTATAGCAGAAGAAAAATGACATTTTTAGAGTCTAATATTTTTCAAGGTTTGGGATTATAGGCCAAGGAAAATTGCAGATAAGTCTTTTTAACTTTTTATGACCACAATAACATCATCTGTATGCGGAGTCCAAGGGTGAAATTGTCTATGGCCTGCAACTGATGAGTGAGAGGGTGAGAAAGTTAGAGTAGGATGGTAGCCAAAAATTGGGTGGTGTGGAACGACATCTTGTACTCCTTACTTCAAAGCTTCTTATGGCTAAGGCACCTGTGTGTAAAGCTTACTCCTGTTGGTTGGTATGGTGGGGCTTGGTTATGGGATGCCCAGTGGGTAGAACTGAGGGTCTTGAATTTCATTACTGCAGCATGGTAAATTACTCCTTGCGTGGTACCATCGCACTGTGTCAGAGAAGAGGGAGTAGCCATAGTTGATGTGAAAGGCCTCCGCACATACGGGTGTGCAGTTTGTGGGTGAACACTCTGAATCAATGTGTTAGTTTTTGTTGTTGTAGTGCTGTTGACACCTGGAGAAAGAGAAGAGAGCGAGCAGTTCTGAGAACAGTCATTATTTCACAGCGGCATATGGAAGATTTCATTTTTTGACCATAAGGTTCAAATATGACTAGTTTTCTGTTTACGTTGGCAAATGCAAGTGGGCAAAACATATTTTGAGTGCACATTTCCCTTTGACGTTTTAAGACAGCAATGTCAGAAAGAAATATGTATGCCAGATTTTATAGTAGTACACGACTGGAGTGTGAATTTGAACTCCTTGATAGTTGTGAGGTTAATAAAGAGGGCTGGTAAAATTTGCAGTAATCAGTGTTGAAGGGAACCCTGCTGTTTCAATATCAGTTGGATAGAATTTTCCATTCCTGTCTCTTTTATGATAGCTGTATTTTTGTTCCAGGAAAGAAGCAAAAACAGTCTGTAGCTGGAATCTATGTTGCATGATGTTCGCACAACATAAGGTTATTTTTGCTCTAGTTTAATAGCATTGCAAAAAGCTCTCTGTAGGGTAAACGTTGGGATGTGACGTCACCCCATGGGTCAGGAATGATCCGGTGCTTGCACAGGGCACCTTTACCTTACCTTTAGGGTAGGGTCGCCAGGTCCCTCTTCGCCATTGGCAGGAGGTTTTTGGGGCAGAGCCTGAGGAGGGCGAGGTTTGGGGAGGGAAGGGACTTCAATGCAATAGAGTCCAATAGCCAAAATGGCCATTTTCTTCAGGTGAACCGATCTCTATTGGCTGGAGATTCATTGTAATAGCAGGAGATCTCCAGCTACTTCCTGGAGGTTGCGGCGGGGGGGGGGGGGGAGAAAATAGACACCACTGTACTAGTATCAAGAGATTGGGAAATCAGTACAGGAGCGAAGAATACTTATAAGTGCAAAAACTATTTATAAGCTACCGTGTCTAATACAATACGCACTCATAAATACACAAAATGAACCATTCATACAGTTATATCAAATATACAGACCCATCTTTAGGATGGTAGAAAATAGAAACAGTTCAATTCAAAGGTGCAGTCTCTCTCAAAATATGCACATCAATCTTCTGTATTCATCTCATGCAGGTAAGTAAGCAGATGTAATAAATATTAATTCAGGAGGAATAACTTCATGGAGGATACGGCCATTTCAAATTCTTTGCGATTTGAATTCTTCATCAGTCCTTCAAGCATTTTCCTCTTATATTGCACATCTTGATAATAAATTACAAAGTGCTGGATACAGGATAGTTCCCACGAAGGGTAACATTCACAAATGTAGCCACCTACATTTGTAGTTTTTGCACTTATAAGTATTCTTCGCTCCTGTACTGACTTCCTGGAGGTTGGCAACCCTACTGTAGGCTGTTCTTCCTGTACATAGTAACGTAGTACTACGTACATAGTACTATGTAGCCTGTGTACTTACTTGCAACAGTGGTCACTCCAATGTTCCAAAGTACTGTTAAATTGATGCCGTGCCCTGATTTTTAGGGTTAGCATTGGCACTTATGATAGACATCAGTGTTTCTTCTGATTACAGCCAGGGATGAAAGGAAAGGAAGGAAGCAGCTCAGTCCTGGCTTTGAAACAATCTTCTGGGCTAAGCTCTGGTGAAATCCTGGCACAAACGGAGTAATTCGTTCCAGAGACGAATTCTAGCGTGGTAGCTATGTTAGTCTGTTGTAGCAAAAACCAAAAAGGAATCTTGTGCCACCTTAAATATTATCAGATTTACTGTAACAAATGCTTCATGGCCAGTACCTATTTTTAGCCATATTTGTAGTCATATTGAATTAAAAGATGGTTGCCACATGCTTACTGTTTTGTCCATTGCAGTAGAAAAGAGCAAGAGTCCAGTAGCACTTTAAAGACTAACAAAATTTCTGGCAGGATATGAGCCTTCGTGAGTCACAGTTCACTTCTTCAGATAATGTTTTGTCCATTATTAGATATTCCAAAGGTTTAGAAAATGGTAAAGATCAATTTTGTTCTATTTCTGATTACTTTGAGAGGAAGTCTCTCCTGGAGACTGTGGATAATCAGCTCACGCTGATTTACTCTAAGCAAGTTGTATAGAAGCATTAATAGAAGTGACGCATATGTGGTCCAGCTTGAAATCTTTAAGATGCGCCATATGTTCTGAAGTAGGTTTGCAGTTATTGATTAAAGTATATGTGCCAGAATTGTGCTGCTGCATGAGAGACTCATTCAGTGTAGAACACTTGCTAGATGTAACTATTTGTTATGGCAGTACAATCAACATTTTTGCGGCATTCCTGCATTGCAAGATTCTATTGTACTTTTATACACCGAGCCTGTTAATGTTTCACCTGGCCCGTGAACGCACCAGCAACTTACCTCGCTATTTATACGTGTCGAGTACAAAAGAATCGAAAACGAAATAAAAATTCTGTTCCCACCGTGCCGCCTTTCTCTGGTTTTTTGATAAAATTCGCATGATTTCTGTTCCCACTGCGCTGCCTTTCTCCGCTGTACTGCACTCAAAGGAAGGACGGTGATTGGTTCGCGGGCCATCCCATAATGGTAGCGGGGAAGGTTGTTTAGAAAATGGCTGCAAAAAAGGGAAAAAAAACAGAGAATTGTACTGCGTGGTGGGAGTTCGAGGGGAAAGCGAAACTTGCCGCCGGGACTTGCCGCCATCCCACCCTCTCGCATCTAAGCACGCAAATTAAAGGGGGGGCTCGTTTTGCAAGTCTCGATTCCGCCCCCTCCCCTCTGCCCCTCCCCCCCACTCATGCCGGCCCACTCCGGTTGACTTGGGAGTTTGTGCCGGAATCCGGCAGGCGATGCTTGCAACCCCCCAATTTCCCCCTTCCTCCTTTGCAAAGCCGAAAGGGGGGGGGGACGAGTGTAGGTGGTTAGGAAGGATGGGGGGCGGGGCGGTGGGCTTTCAGCGGGGTTGCATGTTCCCACTTCATTGCTCCGCGTGAGGAACATGTTTTATTTTTATAATCCACCGTATAAGCGGATCCTCTTACCGCGGAGAAATTGCTCTCTGGAGACGTCCTCGGAATCCTTCGGGTGAGATGAAGTGGGAACATGCAAGGAAACCCTGCAGAAATCGGAGCGGCAAACGTGCAGTGCGGACACGACCCAGGTGGAAATAGAAGCAGAGAGCCTGTCTGCAACATCAAGTGATGAACATAGTTGGATCTTCTGCTACATTATTTCAGTGATATGGGCAGCTCATTCTGTGCAAACTGGCACAGATGCCAGCGTAGGGCGACTTGTGCCGGCCCCCTTGGACCGTGGTGGCAGTGCAGCCCTCAGATGCCGGCACAGCCTCCCACTGGCATTTCGCCGGCATATCTTCCTGTACCGGTGTCCTAGGGGGTGTTCTGGGGCCATGCCTGGGGCGGAGCTCCTTTCGGTCTCAAAGAGCACCATTTTGCAGGCATCAAGATACACCTGCAAAATTGTTTCACAGCCTGATCGAACCACTTGCTGCAGTGGCTCTTAGTCAGGAATGGGCTCTTAGTCGAATATTTTGTTTGAATCAACTAACAAAATTACTAGACAGCAGTAGAGAAATGATTAGCTGTGTTGTCTGTTGTTGAAGATTTAATAGTTTTTCAGGTTTGCAACTATCATGAATGCAGATGGGCAGTGGAAGTAGCGAGTCTCTCATTCACATTTTTATGTGGAGGTTGCATGATATTCTTGTTCTTGAAGAGAGTGCCTTTGCAGTACATCATGTGGTAGTGATATTTTTTAAAGTAGGGTTTTTGCAGACTACAAAGAATTCCTCAACTGCAACTGAAAATACAACAGAGGAAAATAGATATATGGCAGAACCAGGAGAAAGAGGGAGATGAGGGGTTGTAATCTATGCAAGACAGAAGAAAAATAGTGAATAAGGGAAGAAAAAAAGCAGAATCATGGAACTGATCTGTTTCTGTGTGCTATAATATATAACAGGCGATGGATGACTTTGAATGTGATCTCTTGGTAGGACTCTTGTTCTAGTGCCTGGTTGCCTGAGATTTCAGCTCAGTCAGTTGGGTTGCTGTAGTTCTTACTCGAGTGGCAGGTAGAACTCTGCTCTGGCCTGCCTTGGCCAACTGGCAGGGCTGAGGCTGTCACGGTATCTCTGACCCTTTGCTGCTGTTTCTTCACCTCTTTTCTGCCCCCTTCCACCTACAAAACAGTTGTGTTGCTCAGGACCAGATGTTCCCTGTTTAGGGTTGCCATGCTCCAGGTACTAGCTGGAGATCACCTGCTATTGCAACTGATCTCCAGCCGATAGAGATCAGTTCCCCTGGAGAAAATGGCCACTTTGGCAATTGGACTCTATGGCATTGAAGTCCCTTCCCTCCCCAAACCCCGCCCTCCTCAGGCTCCGCTCCAAACATCTCCAGGTATTTCCCAACCCGGGGCTGGCAACTATATCCCTGTTGACATCTTTGTTGGCCCGTGCCAGGCTCATTGACTCCAACCGTTGCTGCTGCTTCAGGGTTGCTTCCCCTTATCTTGCTGTGCTAATTGGGGGTGGGGGAGGCTTGACTACAAGGAGAAGTTCAAGCATATGGCACATGTCCTACTGGAGTAGAACAAGCTGTTCTAGTGCTAGAGTGTTGATCTTTGCTTTACTTCTCCTTTTCACACATTCTTGGAAGCATTTGCTATTTCTAAATGTGGCTAAGGAAATTTCTGGCTGATGTTGCTGAATACATGTGATAGTTCAGGGGCAGTCACAGCTTGCAAATTTTCTTGGTTCTGCGGACTTAGAAGTAGACATAAAAACATTTAATAAATCATAATTTCAAATCAAATTTCAACACCTTTATTGGCATATATAAAACAATTCTGGTAAAATTTGCCAGACGAAGGGTCACAGCGTCTGGGGTATCTGCATTGTTATCGCATCACAGCTTCAGTTAAAACAGTTAAAAGACACACTGGTGTCTGGGTCCATTCGGTGCGGCATTCTAAACGAAGCCACGAGGAATCTAGCTACCGACCAGGTTACATGGGAATTACAGTCATTTAATAGGAAACTGACAAGCCCCACGTCCGTTTGAGCTCGAAAAATCATAATTTGTTAGCAACCAGTGTTAGACCACTCATTTAATAAATCATAATTTGTTAGCAACTAGTGTTGCATTTAATAAATCATAATTTGTTAGCAACCAGTGTTAGACCACTCATCTGTATTGCATGTCTCACAACTGAGTTCTTCATCTCATTTCCCTTAGTGTCCTCCTTCCTTCTGAGGTGAGGCAGGTGGCAGTGAAGGATAGGACCTTTTCACTGGCTGCTCTCTGAGTTTGGGATGGCCTTCCCCTCTCTTTGCATCATCATGTAGTGTATTTTAGTACAGGACATTTATCTGGCCAAGGGCCGTAAATAAACTTATCTTAGTACAGGACAATCGACATTTAACTGAATAGTGTTTGGTTTGCATTTCTCCTCCTTCAGCTTTTGCTTGATGATTGCACATTCAAATTTTACTTGGTTGTTTTCTTGTTTTTCTTGTTGTGTTGTTGTTCATATTGCTGCTGTTGTCGTCGCTGTTGTTTTATAAATGGTTGAGCTTTTTAATTTTTTTAGCTTGATTATTTTTTTGTTTTTATATTGTTTTGTTTATTGGTTTGTTTTATTGTACACCGCCTTGAAGGGGAGGGAAGGCAGCATGGTTTAGCCAATATCGTGAGACCTTGGAAGCTAAGCAGGGTCGATACTTGGAAGGGAGACTTCTAAGGAAGACACTGCAGAGGAAGGCAATGGCAAACCACCTCTACTTCTCACTTGCCTTGAAAGCCCCTTGCTGGGGTCGCCATAAGTCGACTGTGACTTGATGGCACTTTATACACACACAAACCACCTTGAGTACTTTGGGGAGGTAACAAAAAACATTTAAAACAAATAAATGTATATTTAAATTTAAAGAGATAGCTCACTCCTCCCCTTCCTTAGGGTCTTTTTTGTCCAAGATAATGAAATGCGAGAAATGAGGTTTTGTCCGTGTGCTCATGATGCTTGCTTCTTAGGTTTTCAGTAGCTCTTTCCCGATGATGATTGAAGTTTAATGAAATATGGGGGAAAGGGAGTGAGTTTGCACTGGCAGCTCACCTCTGACCTATATATGTTCATTTAAAGGCAGGCTTATAGAGTCTGTTCAGATGTACTTATGAAGTGCGTTCTTGGGAACTCTGAGAAAACACAAGATGCAAAAGAAAGATAGAAGCTAAGAGCAGGTAGCGACTATGGAATCTAAGGAGCAATGGCTGGAGGCATAGGAGAAGAGTCCAGTGGGTGCTGTCAGAGCAGTGGGAGGGAAAAGGGAGCAGTCCTTAACATTGTTTCACAGTGACATACTGGAAATTGCTCCCTGCCCTGCAAAATGGGAAGAACTATGAATATATGGAGTTAGCTTTTAATACAATAGGTTGTTATTCATCTAGCTCAGTACTGTTTCATTTGGTCTTTGGTTCTAGAAGGTTTTCTCCTAAGTAGCTATGGCCTTTTTCCTGAAGATTCTGGAGCTATCCTGGACATTTATACAAACAATATGTGTTTTCTATCACGGCTTTGGGTCTTCTAATATTACTATGACTCTTATGCATTCAGTCTGCAAAATGTGAGCAATATCAATGTTTATAACATTTGGGTTACTTCATATGGTCTTATATAATACTTTATATAACACAGTATTGCCTACACTGACTGGTAGTGACTCGCCAGGATTTCAGGTCAGAGAAAAGTATTTCGTAACGCTTGATGGCTGAGACACTTTGATACTGGGGGTTGGATCTGGGACTAGGGTTGCCAGGTATCTCCTGGCAACTGGCAGAGGAGGGGATGGGATGGGATGGGATGGGATGGGAAGGTCTTACCAGGTTAGGGTTGCTAACCTGCAGGTACTAGCTGGAGATCTCCTGCTATTACAATTGATCTCTAGCTGATAGAGATCAGTTCACCTGGAGAAAATGGCCACCTTGGCAATTGGAATCTATGGCATTGAAGTACCTTCCCAAAACCCGCCCTCCTCAGGCTCCGCCCCAAAAACCTCCCGCCATTGGTGGAGAGGGACCTGGCAGCCCTATACCAGGTGCAAATTGAGGCTTAGGCCTTGGCTCTGTTGGCATGTTGACATCATTTCCAGAAGTGACGTCATAATGTTGCTGATGATATGGGAGATGCTCTGGTATTTGGGCAAAAACTCTATAGTAGAAGCTGTTTTACCCAGTGTCTTCCACACTGTCAGCAACATGATGATGTCACTGCCAGAAATGATGTCGATGGGTCGATGGCGTCGAGGCCTAGTTCTTATTTTGCACCTGGTAAGACCCCCACCGGCCAGGTGGATAGGGCGGGGCCCAAAGTGGGGGATCCCTTGCCCCCCAGCAGGGGTCTGGCAACCCTATCTAGGACCCTCTTTGCAAGTAATATATGTAATCTGCCTTGAGTCTCAGCAAGACTTCAATGAGAAAGGTGGACTATAAATGATCTAAAATAAATAAATAATACTCTGTCATTAGGTCATGGCCTTATGGATATGTTGTAAGCAGCCTTGGGCTTCCACCCAGAAGCAAACATGACTGCACCTCTGGAAATGTTATCCTATGGTATTTTAAACTTCCTGAATGCTCTACTAGATTTGTTTATTTTGTTAATTGAGCTCAGGATTCATATATCCTCAGGAGGGAAATAATTAGTTATGCTCCACAAGCTATTAATGATTCTATTGTGAAGCTTCCTCTATTTCATGTATTGGTAAAGAGTGTGAGAAACCCTCTAAACTTGTATTTTCAAGCATGTTTACTTGGATTTAACTCCCATGGTTCAGTGGATAATTAATAAATGCGTTTAGGATTGCAGCCTTAGTGAACTTTTCCAATTTTAGTTCAGTTATGGCTGACTAAGATAAGTATTTGGAATGTGTCTTCTAGTGTAGTGTGGTGTTTCCCGTCTTCCAGAAATCCTTTCTGTGAAGGCACCAATCCCTTTTTAGTAATATGTGTTTGTATAGTACCACAGGGCTCTGAAGAGGGATTGATCTGGCAAAGCACTTGCTGTTCCTATGACCTTGTTGACTAGAAATGGTTGTCCACCTGCATTCACCAGGAAAGAGAGATTGCTCATGTGATCTCTTGTTTCCTGATAGGAAGGTGTCTGGGGAAGACCATAAAGCATGCCTCATTGTTTGTCTGGCAACCATCTAACAGGACAGTTCTGATGGTAAAATTTCATAGTAGTACCTTTGGAGCAAGGGTAATGTATTAATGTAACAAAAATAAAATAAAATAATACATATTGGTAAAATAATCCTAATTGTATCTATTGATCTAATAATTGATTAGGAAAGAATCTTGGAAATACTATGGAGAATTTTGCATTTTACTATTTTATGGGAAATGTTTAATTTTTTTAACCTATGTTAAATTATGTCACTATTTTTTAATGTTATTGATTTTGTTTTGGCAAAATTTCCACCTTGTTCTGTATTGTTGCTATGGCTTTTTTTTTTTTTTTTTTTTGCTAATGGAGAATTCACAGAAACAATAAAATATTCTTGCGGTACTAGTGAAAACTCTAAACACAATTAAGAAAACTTGGGAAATGATAGGGCTTCCTAATAGTGTTAGACCACCAATCTGTATTCCTAATTATTCCCTGTGACTCATTCAAAATCTCAGTGACGTAAAAAAACAACAACAACCCTCATCCTAACATTCATTTTTGTTGTTCTTGTTCAATTTTTGTTGTACATTTGTAAATGCTTCTTAAGCTTTTTTTCTTTTTGTCTTTGCCGTTTGATAGGATGATGAAGTGGTTCTGCAGTGCACCGCTACTGTTCAGAAAGAGCAGCAGAAATTGTGCCTTGCGGCAGAAGGGTTTGGCAACCGGCTCTGCTTCTTGGAATCCACGTCAAATTCTAAGGTACCACAAGCCATGCTGCTCTAATGCTGATTTAAAGATCATTGACCTGCCAATGTTTTGTTACACGATTGCTTCTGGGATATTAATCTTCTATAGCTTGATATATTCCACTATGTAGTTTCCATACAGATAAATAATTTGAATGTAAAATACCAAAAAGCCAAATTCTCAATATACTTCAAAATAGGAAAAAAGTTTGAGGATGTGTGGCATCAAAGGAGATTTATAATCTCCTGTTATTTTCCAGATCTGATAAGGCTGCTTTATTTTTAAAGCAATAATAAAAAATTTCTTCAGACGATATTCATGAAGACCATATGTTATATCTGGAGGCTTGTTATCTTGCTGATGAATGTGTGTAGAAAAGGCATGAGTGGGATTAATTTGTCTTATTTCCCTTTGGGACTGCTAAATTAATCTTGCCAAGGTACTCAGAGCTGACTGGTTAAATGAATAAAGCATTACCCAATTGATAATTTGTCCACATAATGTCAGAGCATTTTGGTGACTAATATGGCAGCCATTGAAATATGGTGGAGCCAGTTGTTGTAAGAACAACCATACCTTTTCCATTTAGGCTGCAACCCTGTGCACATTTGGACTCTGAAACTCTCCCTGAGTTCAGTGAGATAAGAACACCTTTACATTGTGCTGGACTTCAATTCAAGTGTATCCCTTACTGAAGACAATAGCTATTGTTATAATCTCATGTAATGTAATCCCAAAAGCAGCCCTGGGTCAGGAGCCATGGTTTTGCGCCATGACACCTCCATGACATCTCAGGCCACATGCTGTCTGAAATTACAGGAGGGAATCCATGTTCAATATTAAAGCTGAGGTGTTAAGATCAGGCAATGAAAGATACCAACTCACAAGGAAGCAGGTAGGTTCCCTTGGGGGCCTGGACACTCCGCTATCAACAGGCTCCACACTTTGTCTTCCTGAGGGCTCAGCAAAGTTCAGGCCATGATTAATTACTGAGGCTTGCAGGGCAACAATTTGCCTTTGAGGACCATCCAGGAATCTGTTGTACAATGCAGACTTCCCTGGCAATCGAATAATGAGTGATGCCAAGGCCATCAGGTATCTCTTAGTCTTTGTTAACTCAGGTAAACCACTCACCCTTTCCTGAGTTCAGCACCCAAAATTCAAATGCCCCAGTGGGAAATCAGACCCTGCACCCTTGATCCAATCCTACTGTGGATCCTAAAAAATACATGGTCTTGGGCCAATAAGAGGTCTCCCCCCTGATGTCCAGTCACATCACAACCAATAAAAAAGCATCCCAACAAGAGAGAAATTAGGTTTAATCTGATTCCCAAAGGATTGCTCCTCCACTACTAAAATAACTGGACAGAGACTCTCTTCTTCTCATTTGGACCTCCTCTGCCATTGCTGCTATGGAACTTCTTCAGTGACATCAAGACCTCTGGACCAAGCAACATATGAATTTTTTGCTCTGCTTTTTAAAACCTCACTCTTCTTCCTTTCTATGTCCCATCCCTTCGCCAAAGCACTGCTCAGAGAGAATCTGCATCATGTGCCATCTTACTCCCCCCATTTAGTGTCTCTCTCTGGGGACACTGTACACTCATAACATCGAGGGTGGGTTCTGTCTTTCTGGACCAGACTTGAGAGAAGAATATCCTGTGTAATTGAAACAACTTCCATTGATATTGATTGGTATATTAAATAAAGATTACAACTTAAGTATTGCCTCCCTCACTATATGCCATTCTAAGCCCCTCTCTGAGGCATTTCCCGAGTTTGTGCTTATTTCAAGCACAGAGAAAAGATCCCCTTACAAGGAAATCTAGGAATGCATGAGTGTGAGCTGAGTTTGCGCATATACTCTGGGCTTTTGTGGTACCAGTGGACAATAGCTAGGAAGTCCTATACAAGGTTTTAAGTAGTTTGGAATTATGTTATCCACGAGTCCTTTTGGTCCCACTTTGAACTCATAATTATATTGAAATCTTTATATAGTTGAAATCTATATAAAGATTCAACTATATAAAGAAATCTTTATATAGTTGAAATCTTTATATAGTTGAAATCTTTACCAGAATCTAGTGACTCTGAAGCAGGATTGCCCCAATAAGGAAGTGGATCTTGTAGTGGTTGACTATGCAAGGGAAAAGGGATCTAGGTTCCTTACAGTGATTCCCCAACTGTGAAACTTTTCCTCCAGTCTCTCTTCAGAACACACAGCCATTTGTGCTGCTCCCCAGTCCTCATGCAAATGATGCAAAACTGCAGTATCCTTATTATATGGGTATACCTGGATCTGTTGCTCCTGTTGTTGTTGATGTATATTATTATTATAGTTAATTTTTAGTAGTTTGTTGGTTTCTTTGAAACGGCAGTTTGTAATATGGAATTTTGTTGCACAAATGTAAAAGTTAAACATTTCACCCCAATAGCTGAAATAACTTTTTGGATTCCACCAAAGTTGACAGCAATAAAGAGTACAAAAATCAACAACTGCCCGTACAATTGTTTTCTCTATTGTGGCTCCCACCTTGTGGAATGCCTTGTCTTTAGAGGTCGGGGGGTGGGGGGCTCCCACATTTCGGTCTTTCCACAAACTATGTCAAATGGAATTGTTCAGGAGGGCTCTTCTATAAAGGTAATAAGGCTATACGATAAGAGAATGGTTCAAGAAGGTACTTTATATAGGGAAAGGGACTGTAGACTATACCTCTATGGATGTATCTGTTTGCTGCACGTTTCATCCTGTTGTAGCCACATTATTTTCTACTGACATAATACAATTTTTCCGAATTATATCTGCACTAGGTATCATGTCTAACATGCTGTGCTTATTCATGTTTTTGTGATCCTGGTTCATTGCTTATTAGATATCTCTTCATATTGATTGTATCAATTTACACTTTGGAATCCGCTTTGGGTCTTAGTGAGAAGGGAGGACTAAAAATGTAATAAATAAAGAAAATGTTGAGCAGTGCTTCCCATATGCATTTAGAAAAGACAGACAGCTGCTGTTATCAATGGAGTGCCTGTATTTTCTTTTTCTTTTTTGGATGATGTTTGAGATATTGGTGGTAGAAGGAAGTATATGCAAAGAATCTAAAATTAGAATTGAAGTAATTCAAATTTTCTGCTTACAAATTTCTCCAGCATAGCTTTAATTAAATATATTATCTCCTGTATGGTGTAGATTAATGATTTATTTTCAGTGGGTCATCATTCTGAATGTATTATTCATCATAATAAAAAATTAATTGGAATATTAATGATTCATTATAATAGCAGTGATCCTGATGAATTCACTTATCCTGTTCACTCATAACTGAATCGTTCTTAAAGATAAAAATGTGCCAGAAATAATAGAAATACTTTCAGGATTTTAAAAATGTTTAACAAAATAATTGACCAGCAGAACAAACACAGCATTCATGGTACTAGTCTAGATCTAACCACACTGTAGAGAAAGCTTAAGTGCTTTTACATTTTCTTAGGAGGGAGCTGTGAATTTCACTGATTCCTCGCTTCTGCTGCAGCCTAATTAACCTCCTGAAATGTTGTTCCAAGGGGGTCAGCTTCAGGAACAGTGGGCAGTCCATTCTTGAAGAGGGAGTAGTTAGTTGATGGCCGGGGACGGTGCAAATGCGCCGCCTTCTGAGAGGCTTCCTTGCGGGGAAAAAACCAGTTAAAATTAATTTTAAAAACAACAACCCTGTGAAACTCCCCCACTGATTTTCATGGGGCTATGTCAGCTATTTTGCAGGTGTACAGTGGTAAGCTGCAGTACAGCAGTCCAAGCTCTGCTCACAACAGAAGTCGGTTTCAGGTAGCCGGCTCAAGGTTGACTCAGCCTTCCATCCTTCTGAGGTCGGTAAAATGAGTACCCAGCTTGCTGGGGGTAAAGGGAAGATGACTGGGGAAGGCACTGGCAAACCACCTGGCAAACAAAGTCTGCCTAGTAAACATTGGGATGTGACGTCACCCCATGGATCAGGAATGACCCAGTGATTGCACAGGGGACCTTTACCTTTTTAAATTGACATCTGCAAAACAGCGCTTTTCTGGGGCGAAATGGCTTTGGAAGCTGCCTAAATGCTCTGAAAGCTCTGTGTTTATCATCCTTCCTGGTTGTGCTCTGTTGTCTGTTTCCTTTCACGAAGTGAAGAAGGCTTCCTTTGCAGAAAAACTCTGTATCCCATTCCATCCCAGAGCCCTGCCATTATTGCCTATGAGGGACTTTGGGGAGGGGCTGGAGTGGCCGCTTTTCAACCAAATAGCACCATAATTGCATGAGAGCTAGGGCTGTCTGTCCAGTAAAGACCCCCAGGTTTCAAGCAAATTGAACCAATGGGTCCAGTTGTGTGGTATGATTGGGTTAGGACCATGGTGCTGAAGGAAGGAATTTTAACTCTTTCCTTTCTATACTGTATATTCAATTACTCTTCCCTTTCTTGTGTTTCTATAGAGAAAAAGGCATCAAATATTGTTTGAGACCTTTCCCATTATTGAGGCTGAATGAAGTGGGAGGGGATCACTGGAATAACAGTGCAAAAAAAATCTAGTACAACCCATATTGTCCCCCACCAGCACCTGCTTTTAGAGCCAAATGACATCTGAAGTTAGAGCTACATAACTCTAGCATTGCTCTTACTGTCTTTCCTTCTTTCATTCTCAACAAGCTATGTGTATACCGTTGGCAGAAAATAAACGATGGATTCCTAGGAGTCTAGCTGAGGCATTAGACAGTGAAATCAAAAAATTGAGCACTTATGGCATAAAGAAAGCTGTTAAGCCTATTTCAGAGTAGTGCAACCTTTATCTAGGTCCTTGACACTTGTAAAATACAGAGTGTAGCCAGCTAGCAAAGGAGTGCCTTGCCGCTGTACATTTGTTAACAAGTATCACAATTTTTTCACAATCAAGTGGCTTTTCAATATTTGTGGTGTATAATACACCACAATAGAAATGTCCCTAGAGGCCACCGACAATGGGGTTCCGGTATTTTATCCCATTTCGCGTCTGCTTCTTGGGTCGTGTCGATCCTATGTTGATTGTTCCGACTGGAACTTTTGTTCCGTTCATACAGTGTATGACTTCCTGCTTCTAATGGATGACTGGTTGCACTACTCTGAAATAGGCTTAACAGTTTTTTTTTAATGCCATAAGTGCTCAATTATTTGATTTCGCAGTCTCCTTTGGGGCACTAGTTATTTCTGTTTGACTACCAAACACCCAGCGAGGCATTAGATAGGGCTTCTCTCCAGGAGTCCTATAGCTCCTTGGTTTTCAGCTGAACTTGGGGAGCCTAACTTTTGGATAACCCACAATGATTACTATTTATGTATTTAAAATATTGATTAGTCACCTTTCTTCCTTCATGGAGCTCAAGGCTCTTCAATATTTATGTGCAGCTGCTTACTGAGATTGTAGCTTTGGGTTGTGTGTCTTCAGACAAGATGGAGGTGATGCTACCTGGGAAGGCTGAGACTAAAGGAGCAGTGCTTTTTTGTAAAAAATATCTATGTCTGCACCAATTTCCACCAATTCTCCCTGGAGGACTTGGGAGAGCCCCCCGCCCCCAAAGGTTCCTGTACTACTGAGTACTGATGACTACTGTCACAAAAAGACCTGTAGAGACAGCACTATCCACTCTGGGTAGAGTGAGGCTGGTATTCTCTGAGTTGGTAAAGAGTTGGTGTGATAGTGGAAAGTGTTTTCCAGCAATTGCATCAGGCATGCATGTTGGGTCCTCTTTTTTTGCTGCCTTCAACTTTTCTTAGCATTATTGTATTTTCCAATGAGTCTTGTCTTCTCATAATGTGACCAAAGTACAATAGCTTCAGTTTGGTCATTTTAGCTTCTAGGGCAAGGATGGGGAATGTCCGGCCCGGGGGCCAAAACCGGCCTGCGAAGACATTTTTAGTGGCCCTCAGGAACTCCAGGGCCCTGCCATTGAAACATGGCGCAGCAGGGCGGCTTCAGGAACAGTTTCGGGGAGGGCCCTGGAGCTCCCGAGGGGCACTAAAAATGTTAATCAGCGAGTGGAGGGGAGAGGGAGAAAGACACTTCCCCCAAGGCTGCCCCCACAGCCGCCGCCTGCAGGAACCCCGCGGCACACTTTAAAAATCCCTCTCACTGCCTCAGCTGTTGAGCGGCAAGAGGGGTTTTTTAAGTGTGCTGCGACGTTCCTGCATGCCGTGGTGGAGCGCACAACCCCGTGCAACCAGGCTTCAACCTTCCCGCCTTCCCACCCCGCCCCCAGAGTCGCCTAATCAGCTCCCGTGCGGATGCTCTGCCGCCGGGAGCGGCTGGCTTCTTCTCCCCCCCCCCACGCCACTCAACAGCTGACAGGCGGCAAGAGTGGTGGGGGAGAAGAAGAAGCCTGTCGCTCCCGGCGGTGGAGCATCCGCACGGGAGCCGATTAGGTGACGCTTGGGACAAGGTGGGGAGGTGGGAAGGTTGAAGCCCGGTTGCGCGGGGTTTTGTGCGCCGCCGTGTGTGTGTGTGTGGAGGCTTTTCTCTCTTTTCTTCCTCTTTTTCTGTCACTCTCTCTCCTTTCTCTCCTTCTCTTCCTCTTTTTCTGTCTCTTTCTTTGTCTGTCTCCCTCCGTCCTTTTCTTTTTCTCTGTCCTTTTCTTTCTCCCCCATCCATCCATCCATCCATCCATCCATCCATCCATCCATCCATCTCTCCCTCCCTCCCTCCCTCCCTCCCTTTGGCCATTTATGCATGGGAGGTTTTGCCTTGGATTTGCCACTCTCTAGACTGGATACACATTTTCCTGATCTGAATTCTCAAAACTCAACAGTAGGCACCCATGCAGAATTTTGAGAATTCAATTGGGAAAAATGTGCATCTAGAGAGCAGCAAATCCTAGGCAAAACCTCCCATGCATAAATGGCCTTTCTTTCTTTCTTTCTTTCTTTCTTTCTTTCTTTCTTTCTTTCTTTCTTTCTTTCTTTCTTTCTTTCTTTCTTTCTTTCTTTCTTTCTTTCTTTCTTTCTTTCTTTCTTTCTTTCTTTCTTCCACCCCAAAAACCTCCCTAGCCTCTCCCCTTCCACCCACCCCACACCCCACCGGGGGATCTAGACCGGTGTGGCCCCCCGAATGATGTGATAAATATGCAAATGGCCCTTGGCAGAAAAAAGGTTCCCCACCCCTGTTCTAGGGAGAGCTGCATTGGGTACCTCTGATCTATACCATGGAGTGTGCCATCTGAAACTGCCATTTTATCCACAAGAACTGAATTCTGTAATCTGGAGATCAGTTGTAATTCTGGGAGAACTCCAGGTCCCACCTGGAGGTTGGCAAACCTAGATGCAGTAGAGTAGTGGTTATTTATTTTCCCTCTATGCTGTGTAGGAGAGTTTGGGAAGTGAGGAATTGGGGTTGGAGAATGTGTATCTGAAGCACACATCTCTCCAGCCTTAATTTTATTTTCTGCCATTTCATAATACTTTAATCTGTGAAGGGCTTTGCCCCCTTCGTAGTTTAAAGAGTCTTTAAGGGCATTTACGTAATTAGGATTGGAGGAAGGCTTTTCTGACTCTAATTAATCCTTCTGCCAGGACTTTTTTAAAGCTTTAGAATCATCTAGGCCTTAAAAAATTATAGCATTTTGAATTGTCCTGGGATTGTGGGGTGGATTAGGTTGTGGGTGGAATATGTGTGTAATGCTGATGCTCTGTCTCAAAGAAGTTCCTCCCAAAACAGTTTCTCCCTCAAAAATTCCACAACCTTCTAGGGAATTTCCCCTCCTCTCTCTGGTGTTAATTATTTTTTTCTTTTACTGACACTCAGTTACGCTCAACATCCATGGCTCCTGGAAAACAGTGAGCATGCTTGGTGCTAATGGTACTGCTTTCCCCCCTTTCTTGGGGATTCCTAGTAGTCCTTGGCCCTGATCCATATCAACATATGAAAGCAAGTTTTCACATGTGCATTACTTGTCCAGTTGGTAGCTATGGTGGTAAATCAGGTGCACACACATTTGAATATGGGTACCCTTTATCCATACTGAATTCTTTTTCAGTGGGATATGCCTTTCTTTGAGTATGTGCCCTGCGGAGAAATGCATTTTATTTTGAGGCTTTGTCTCAGTACAACCCCCTACACCTGGTTTAAAAAATTTGTGTGTGTGAGCAGAAGATAGGCAGCAGTGGGGAAGTCAATGACTTCCAAGTATTGTCCATCATGCCCATGGCTCTAGCAAGACAATGAAATAGCCAGCTCATACCTTGGCTGGAATCTCACACCCAGAGGGTGACAGTGACTTGGAATGGAGGAGGATAGATAGGATCTTCCTAGCAACCCCAGGAAGGAGAGATTTGACTCACCAAGAGGGTGGGCAGAGAGAAGAGATAAAACCATTGGCATGAAAGGACGGGTCCATTTTGGAAGAACCATTTTGGGTTGATTCCATCTGGAGGAAGGAGCTCTCACACCTGGGCTCTACTTTGATGACCACCATTGCCACATGGACTCCGAGGTAATGGGAAGCTCCAAGGTAATGGGAAGCTTGTAGCTCGTTCTATTTTCAAAGCTTAAAGAGCCTGCCATAGAATAAGACCACCTAGGACATGTACATAGATGTGGGACAAGAAATAGTGTGTTTTCACCTCTCTTTTGTATTCTTTGCTCAGTCTGTTGCTATACAGATTATGCACATGGACTTTCTACTTTAAAGAAATTCTTTACTATTTTAAATGTTGGTGGTTGTTCTTTGTACGTCCACTGTTTGAACATGGTATTCAAAATGGCCTCCAGGGGAAGGGAGGTTGCTAGATTGATAATTCCCTGGGAATGCACAAATGCAGTAAACCGTCCCCATAGTAACCAGTCACTGGAGAGCAGGACACTAGATGGAGCCTTAATTGGCAATCAGAAGGGGAGCTGGAGGTGTTGGCTTTCTTGGCAGGTAATTCTGAAATTGATCAACTGGTGGCAGTGTATTGAAGGAGACGTGTGAAAGAACCCCTCTGAGGGTTGGGTGAACTGGGAGAGTGGTGCATCACCGGATGGAGATTTGGGTTGACCATTTGTGCCAAGATACCTCGGAGGGCCGAAGCAGAGCAAGGTCCATGGGTCAGCAGGGATGTTCTGCCACATACCACTTTCCGCAGTCTGGATTAAGTGTGTGTGTGTGTGTGTGTGTGTGTGTGTAAAGTGCCGTCAAGTTGCAGCTGATTTATGGCGTCCCCTTTTGGGGTTTTCATAGCAAGAGACTAACAGAGGTGGTTTGCCAGTGCCTTCCTCTGCACAGCAGCCCTGGTATTCCCTGGTGGTATCCCATCCAAATACTAACCAGGGCTGACCCTGCTTAGCTTCTGAGATCTGACGAGATCAGGCTAGCCTGGGCCATCCAGGTCAGGGCCTGGATTAAATAGTCAAGCACAAATGACTTTTTAAAAGTAGAATGTGTTTGCTTTAAGGCCAATGCTATTGTATGAGCTTCAAGGACTACATGTCCCAGTAGCCCTTTTAGCAACTTGAAACACGTTTAGTTTTTGTGCTATCCATGTTGCATTTGAAGATGAAAATTTGTAAAGCACAGATGTGTTCCTGCTACATAAGTAACCAGTGAAAATAATTGCCAAAGTGAGGGCTCTTACGCTTGATGAGACTGTGCAAATGAACACAGTCAAATATCTGTGCAAATCTGTTCACAAATAAGGTCCAGTGTTGTTTTTATTCAAATTGGGCACAGTTGTTTCCTGTTGCAGAAAAATAACTTCCAGAGAAAAATGATTAAATTACAGATTTTTTCCAGTTTATATTTTATTTTTTGACAGTAAATACAGTAGTGTGTTGTTCAGGAAATATGACAGTTATTAGAAGAATGCAAAGACAAGATATAATGACAAAATGAATATTAACCAAACAGTGGGACCAACAGAAGAAAGGATAAGGTGGAATTATAAGAAATATATATGCAAGGGAAACATTTATTAGCATAAGAGAAGAAAAGTGAATTGTTATTGTTACATAGTTATTGTTGCTTGTCTCCATGTTATGAAAAATACTTGGTTTCTCTTATATCTGGCTGAGCCTGATTAGCAGCATCTTCACTATCTCTTTGAAACGATAAATATTTAATACAGTGAATAGTTTTCTAAAAAATAAGCTTCAAATAATTTTGAAGTAGAAAGGGGTTGGCAAGGAACATAAAGGTATATCATTAAAGCCAGAGTTTCATAGTGCTGTCACTAGCGTGAGGAATGAATTTTAGGTCCTAGTTGTGATTTGAAATTGACAGCTAAATTCCCACATCTCAAGGTCCCTGAAACAAAATATCTGAACAAGAGTGGGTGGACAGAATTTCCTCCCATAGCAGAAGGCAATCAGCCAGCTCCCTTTCTGCGCTTGGGCTAATGAAGGCAAATAAGCTTTCTTCTCTCATCAGGAGCACATGAATTTGATTTCTCACTCATGGGGAATACCTTAACTCTGAAGGCATTGTTTGATATGTTCAGGTTTGTAATAGCTGGAGAGCCAGTGTGGTGTACTGCTTAGAATATTGGACAAGGACTAGGGAAACCCAGGTTCAAATCCGCACTTGCTATCAAAATTTACCGTGTGACCTTGGGCCAGTCATTCTGTCTCAGCCACCTCACAGGTCTGTTGTGAGGATAAAGTGAAGCACGGGAAAACCATGTATGCTGCCCTGAGTTCTTTTGAGGTAGGGCGTGATGAAATGCCCTAAATAAATAAGTAATCAGCTGGTTCATGGTGACAGAGAATATGAAAATTCCCCCTTAAACATGGCAGAGAAGATGAAACTTCCCCCTTGGCAGTTGTACAACCCTGTGAGAAAGGTTGGGCTTTAGTATGAGGGATTAAACAATTACTGAGAGAGTTTTAAGTGCTGCTTACAGGAAATTTTATGTATGTTTTGAAACTTAACTTGATCTTGGGGTCTGATTAGATGTGGTGGTGGCAGACTTGAGTTTCGTTCATGTGTCTACCCTGTTTGAATATAGAATACTGAAAAGAGAGTGGAGCAGAGGTGTGCAGGAGAGAGCTCCCCATACTTAACCTCCTGCTATGTTACTCCAGCAGTTTTTC
The DNA here is from genome assembly GCF_029931775.1 of Euleptes europaea. NCBI lineage: Eukaryota > Metazoa > Chordata > Lepidosauria > Squamata > Sphaerodactylidae > Euleptes > Euleptes europaea. The sequence goes on from NC_079318.1 coordinate 27,192,083, forward strand.
TTCATTCCTGGCCAGCTTCAGAAGTCTAAAAGAAGAAAATGCCTTTAACAGGTGCAGATGTTGGAGAAGAGAGGGTTTAGCCGTACACCTTTGCTACTGTACCTGTTAAAGTAAGATGACCTCCTACAATATATATGTGAATGGGAAGCAAGAAGAAATCCCCGAGATACAAAGGTGGAGAGAGAAAATGGCTGAATACGCAGTGATGGCAAAGTTGACACAGCTGCTGAACAGAAGACCAGAGGAGGAGTTTCAGAAAAAAATTGAAATTATATTATGATTATGTTTAACTGCAATACTGAGCAGTAGACTAACTTGAATGTGAATAATAGCTATCCATAGAGTAGGCAATAATAACGAAGGGTAGATTATATAGGTGGTTTATTAGAACCAGGAATTAGCAGTGAGTAATTTGATCAGCTTTAACATATGGTAAACAGTGATTAAAAATAATCAAAGATTTACTGAGTAGTTATGCGATTGTGTAGTTAAAAATGATAATATTTGATTAAAGGCATGCAGTTTTTTTCATAAAGTAGATTTCTAATAATGACATGTTATTGCTCGGCTTTTGTTAAGACTGTAAATATATGGTTCGCTTCGGAAGGCATGATACACTGTATGTATGGGATTGAAAGTATGTTTTTTATTTTTTTTCTTTCAATAAAAATATGAATATATATATATATATTCATAATATATATATAATATAGTATATACACACACACGCACATATATAGTATATATACATATATACATATATATATACTGTATAGATAGATAGTATATACATATACATATATATATAGTGTGTGTGTGTGTGTGTGTGTGTGTGTGTGTGTGTGTGTGTGTATATATATATATATATATATATATATATATATATATATAGTACACACACACACACACAGATATATGGTCCACAACAAAGAAGCAATGAATACAATTATGGTTGTGGTTTCTGTGCAGTCCCACATATGGGCTTCTTTTTAATTTAGTTTTTATACAAATTATTTGTATTTGATTTGATTACATGATGTATTGTCCACCTTTCTCACAGAGACTCAAGACTGATTACGCAGTGTAGGTCAATGTGATCAACAAGATGGGGACACATGTATTTTAAGGCAAATGTAAATTAAGGCTACTGGTGTCACAGACCAGCTTGGCTGTCATTTTCTTTCAGCCACTTGTTCTTCCCTCTCTATTTAGGACTACTCAGGATGGGCACTTAGCATCATCTTCAAAATGGTGATGCTCATCTCTGCCACCACCCCCCTTTAGCTTTTTAACCAGGCTTTAAAAAAAACCCCTCATCAGCCAAGGCTCAACTGGGCTGAGGGGTGTTGTGGGGCTTTGGGTAGTAGGCTGGTAAGATTCTTGTCAGATCAGCACTTCTGTGCTGATGTGATGAGAAGAAGAAGTAGAAGAGCTGGTTTTTATACCCTGGTTTTCTCTACCTTTTTAAGGAGGCTCAAACCAGTTTACAATCTCCTTCCCTTCCTCTCCCCACAACAGACACCTTGTGAGATAGGTGGGGCTGAGAGAGCTCTGAGAGAACTGTGACTAGCCCAAGGTCACTCAGCAAGCTTCATGTGTAGGAGTGTGGAAACCAACCCTGTTCTCCAGATTAGAGTCCACCACTACACCATGCTGGCTCTCTGAGTAGGAACAGGTGGAGAGGGGTGGTGCCAGCAGCAAATGGTGTGGAGATGGGATATGTGAATACTCTCCCCATGTGAAAGCAACCCAAGCTATTTGGAATGACAAAATCTAGGGAGAAATTTGGATAAGGAGAACTTTGTGAAGCATCCCTAATTAATTAGCCCCATGCTGAAGCTGAGAGAATAGAAGCTTGCCCAAGGCCATGTAATTAGTTCAATGGCAAGATTTCAGCTACAGATTTCCTAATAAATGTAAATATGACAAAACTATTAAAATTATATAACTGTAATACTGAATATATTTGTCAGTTTTTTCATGTATTTATTTATGTTATTTATAGTCCCCCTTTCTCACAGGGACTCAAGTCTTCACAGCTATTGGATCCATCTATTTTCTTTCATAACTCAAATGATTGTAAAAAGCTAATGTGCCCAGTGTTCAAAATAGCAATAGATGCAATAACTACCAACCCAACAATGTGAATATTTACTTTCTGAAAAGTAGTGAGAATCCACATTAAAAATCCATGTCCCAGTCCCAAACTGGTGAATATGACATCTGGGAATGTTAGAGGTACCAGGGCCTATTTCAAGAAGTTCTAGGCCCATAACAAAATGTCTTCCAGGGAGACCTCTCTTGCATCTTGCATCTGCTGGACAATTTCCAGAAGGGAGTAGGGGTTGTGCTTTTGCACAGAAGGGTTGCACTTGCCCCTCACTACTGAGCAGCAGCTACTTCTCCCACCTCAACTAGCAGTTGTATAGCTCACAAGTAAACAGGTGAGCGGGTAGCACTAAGCTCTCCCTTACTGGATGTTGCAGTTATGGCTGCTGCTCCTCACCTGGGACAGCTGCCAATCATTCAAGCAGCGTGGTTGTAGGTGAGTGATCACTGGCTCCACCCCCTTCCTGCTGTTAGCTTATGTGTCAGCAAAGCTTGCCTATTGTGCAACCTGTCCACCTCTTCTTGGCAGGGGTAAGGGCACTATGTGTTCTTCCACACCTCCTGGGCAGCCAAAGCCTTATCAGGTGTGAGTGTCCAAAGTATCTCTAAGTTCATCTATTAAATGATGGAGAGTATGATTCTGCTTCCTCTGCAAACATCAGCCACTCAGTCCTCTTACCTCTTGTCTTTAAAGTTTCTTTTCAATCTCTGTTTTTTAATAAAGCCTTTATGGACCCAATAGATTGGTTTTGTTGGTAATTCCACTGCCATCTCATTCCGTTTTACTTTACTAGAATACTCTGCTCAACTCTGATGTGTCCCCATTTTCCTGTGTTGCCCATTTTATGTAACATGAAGAACCTTCAAGCAGTGACTTTGCTTTTGTATTCTGAATACTCTATACTAATGAGTCTAAATCAATGTTAAATAATAGTAGAAGTGAGCACTGTGAAAACTGCTATTTGATTTTGCAACTCTATTATTAAATATAGTCGTAACTTCTCCTGCCAATGAAATCCATCAAAAATCCGAGTATTGTTGCCGTCGGGAATGACAGTGTGAGTCAACATGGAAACCATCTCCTCAGGCTAAAAGTTGAGCCTCTGAGAACTTATCACAACTATCTGCTATTTTTCAAAAGAAGGAGATATTACATCTACCTTAGAGGATGTTTCCTTTCCTTTTATTAAATATATGTGGTCATGAAAGGAAGATTTGCCATGAAAGTATGTTTGGAATTGCCATAGTAGTATAAATGGGGATTTTCACATCCTATACATTTTGTTACTCATAAGTTGGTTGTATGAGCCTGCTCCAATGATTTCTGTATAGTTATGTATATGAGGTTGAATATTCTAACTTTAAATTTAGAGGGGGGGGGAAAGAAGAAAAGCCAAATATTTTTATAATCCTGAAGAATTTCATGATGCTGTTCTCAAGTAATTAGTGACACTGTGCTTCTTCCTGGTATCTTTGCTCTTAAGCCTTGCTCTGCGGATTTGGCCATTGATCTATAAATTCCCTCTGCTGTACTAATATTGTAACTGTTTAGGATTTAACCCAGTATAAATTCGTTTAATTAAATAAATTTGCGGAATTAAATGCTATGAATAGATTCATTTATACACACACACACACATATATATAATTTTTTTTTCTTTTCGGTTGCTCTTTTGGGATTAGGTCAGAGATTGTTAGTGAGTAAGGAGCCATGTGCCAGCATCTCAGTGCTGAGAAATGTTTCACTCAATGTTTTCTTCACCCTTTTTCTTCAATCAGAATGTTCCTCCGGATCTCTCCATCTGCACTTTTGTACTGGAACAGTCTTTGTCAGTGCGGGCTCTCCAGGAAATGCTGGCTAACACAGAGGAGAAAGCAGAAGGGGTGAGTAGTGCCGTCATTACCTTTTAATTTGTTTGAAATTTCACATAGTGCTGCCAGCACTTAATTTTAAAAATTTGTTTGTAAGCACTGTCATATTTAACGTTCCTAATAAAATCTCAGCTCTTGACGTTCAGGTATTCTAATCTTGTTTTATTGAAGTTTTTTTTTTAGTTCTTATAAATTTTAAACTGACAGTCATGTGGATCCTGCATGATAAAACAAATTTATAAGCACAGTCTTTTTCAAAACATTTCTTTAAATCTATCTCACTGTGCTTGTGAACTGGCAAATAACGTATAATTAATCTCCGAAATATCCTTTCCCTAACTTTAGCTAGTACCAGGTGCTGTTAAACTACAGTATACTGCATAATTTAAAGGGTATTTGTATGAAGGACTACCTGCTTCCATATGAGCCTACCCAGTAAGGTCAGTTTCAGAGACCCTATCTCTGTCACTCACCTTCTGAAATGAAGTGGGAGAGCAGCAGATGCAAGACTTTCTTGGAGGCCTGTTTGCTGTTTGCTCTTCGTAGAAATTCACTTGGCACAAAGCCTGTTGTGTTGTATGTGCCGGGAGAAAAGAAATTCCTGTCCTAGGTCTTCTGTTGAGTTTTGTTATTTTTCTGCTGGTCAGAGATGTTTTGTTGGCTTTTTTTTCATTTCTTTGTCAGTTCCCCCTCCCCATCCTTGAAGCCTTTTGCAGATAAGATGTGAGACTATCTATCCTAAAGCAGAAAAGAGTGAATTAAGGATATATGGACTCACATTCTAGCTGTATTTGAAGAAGCGAGCTGTGACTCACGAAAGCTTATACACTGCCAGAAATTTTGTTAGTCTTTAAGGTGCTACTGGACTCTTGCTCTTTTCTACTGCTACAGACAAACACAGCTACACATCGTGACTTTTTTCTGATGTTTGTTTCTTCTTGATGTTGCTATGTATATAGGACAGACTGACTACACGCGATCCTTCTGATATGTGTGATCACCATTTCGTCTGAAAGGGACAATGCGGGCATATTCCAGTTTTGGAATGTGCATACCAGTCCCCAGATTAAACTGGTGTCTGGTATGTGCGTACCGAGGTAGAAAATCCATGCTGTTTTACTGCTACTTTAATGGTTCTTCACTGCTTGTTTTTATTGTAAATGTTACTGATTTGTTGCTTTTAATATTGAAAATTAACTCATAAGTAACTGCATTTAGAGGTAAGAAAGGGTGGAAATAAATGACATAAATAAATGCATAAATATTAAACCATGTGGGTCCTGTGACCCTGGGAATAAACTTTCCTGGAGTTTTAAAGGACTGCTGGGAGAGGGGAATGTGAGAAAGATCTGTGATCTTTGCTTCCATGAACCTACTGTTTACCACTTTAGTTGAAACTGGTCATAAGTGAAAACCAATTAGAAGATGTTAGATGAGAATCAAAGTGGTAGGAAGGAAAAAAAATGCCTTAACTAGGAATGGTTTATCAGCTGAGATTTGGCAGTGAATATTTAACAGATTTGCAAAAGGAAAGGTTGACTTGCTGCATTATCAATACCCTCATTTATCTTGCATGCGCAACTAATAAGATAATCTTTGAAGCCGCGCTTGCTTGAATAAGATTCCCCATTCTGTATTCTACATTTATGTAAAAACCATGCATGCATTTGCAGCTTGGAATATTAACTATTGTAATGTGCCGTACATACACACATTGTTGTTCTTTAATTTTTTGGGGAAGTTTTAGTTTGTTCAGAATACTTTTGTGTACTTACTTGTAGGAGTGGAAAGACTGGATCATATCCAGCTGGTACTGTACAAATCACACAGAGTGTATATTAGTTTCCAGGCATGTTTAAAAATTCTAGTATGTCTTCAAAGGGCCTTCATAGCTTGGTACCTCCCTGCCTTTCTCAACATATATAAAATCATGTGAGGGGTCCCTACTCAATCCCTGTCTTTAGGAAAACAAATGGGTTTCTTTCATAGTAACGATGTCTCTGTCAATTACGTTTGTATACCTGCCTTTCTCCTGACACTGTCAGGACCCAAGATGGGTGACAACAATAAATAAAATATTAAAGGTTTAGTGCTAAAATAATGGAAACACATAGTTTAAAAAGTAATTAAAATGCAGATATTTCTGCAAACCTAGGGAAAACCCCAAGTTTGCAAAACAAACAACAACCCACAAAATCCCAAAACAGCTTAATAGTTGTTTTAATAAAATTAATAAAATAAAAAATAAAAGCACAGAGATCTTGTGAGACTACCTTGCACGATTCCATCTGCCATTTTGGGTTGCCTAGGCTTCCTGAAACATCATCGACTGCCTTGATTGGACACTGCCAGAGCAAGCAGGGCAAAAATGACACCCAACAAAGGAGGTAAGAGTGTATGTGGAGAAGCAGGAGGGGAATGGCAAATGGAAGGGAGGTCAGTAGGGTTTTCAGCTTGGAGCTTCTGGGGCAGTGGGTGCATTTGTGGGAGGTCAAAGACTGAAGAAAACAGTAGTGCACAATGCTAAGATGGTACATGGAAGTGACATAGTGGCATCACACCATATTGTTTCCCCCTCCCCAGATTTGCTCCCGCTGCTTCATTAAGCAAGGGTGGGGGCTGGACCTGTAGAGGAGGGTGGTTGCTCTCTGTGATAAGTATAGAGGTCAGCTGACAAGGGGGGAGGGGAGGGGGGAAAGCAGCTGATTTAAAGAGCTGGGAGAGGAAGGAAGCCAAGCCAGCAGGATGGAAGGGAGGAAAAGTGGGGGAAATGGCAGTGAGGACGGGGGATGGCAGAGGGTCAACAAGGGTGGGGTAAACTGAGAACCAAAAAGGGGGGAACCTAATCCAGCAAGGAAGAGGAAGGGAAAAGAATTGAAAGGAAAGAGGGCAGAAAGATTGACTGGGGGCCCCAGTTTGGGGGCGGGGAGGGAGAAAAGAACACACATGTAGGGGGCAAGTTGAAATGGACCAAGGGGAGGGATTGGTGGAAACAGTGAGATTTCCCCTCCCCCTCGAGTCCTAGGAGGTCCCCTTGAAGTGTAATAACAAGGACTGTGATACTAAAAGGATTCTTGCACATCTGGTAAAACTACTTCCTGTAGATACAGCAGATAAGATGTTACTTTCACCATATGGCTTCATCCACAGATTTGTTCTTCATGGAAGAGTTCCAAACATTTGAACGGATCTAAAGTGTCCAGACATTTTATAAGCTGCTTGCTGACTTATTGAGAGACTTTGATTTCCATTGTGTTACAACACAGTGGATATAAGAATGCACAAATGGCCAGTAATGAGGCAACTTCACTTGCAGAAGAGCTTCCTAGACAGAATTATGCAGTATGCAGTGAACCGAGGCTTGATTTGATCTATAACCCACTGATTTGTTTTTTTGCAGTCCACAGTATCCGTAACACTCTCCTCCAACACCACATTTCAAAGGAATCTATTTTCTTCCTATCAGGCCTGAACTGACCCTAGAAGCTAAAATGACTAAACTGAGGCTATCGTATTTTGGTCACATCATGAGACGACAAGAGTCACTGGAAAAGACAGTCATGCTAGGAAAAGTTGAGGGCAGCAGGAAAAGAGGAAGACCCAACAAGAGATGGACTGACTCAATAAAGGAAGCCACAGCCCTCAATTTGCAAGATCTGAGCAAGGCTGTCAAAGATAGGACATTTTGGAGGACTTTCATTCATAGGGTCTCCATGAGTCGGAAGCGACTTGACGGCACTTAACACACACACACACACACACACACACACACACACACACACACACACAGTGAACTGAGACCAGTAACACAACTCTGCACTTTACACCCCTTTGTCAAATTCAGTATGAAAATAGTGAGAGAATTTAGATCATTTTTGTGGCCTCTTACTCTCAAAACGGGCATGTGATGTGGGGGGGGGACACACCTTCGCTTAGTCTTTCCTTCTGCACCATAGAGAAGGGATCGTTCTATGGATTTTGCTTTCATCAATTATTCTTAGTTCTTCAGCTGTTTATCAACCCGTTCATCAAGTTTTGTTCTTTTATTTGGAGGCTGAATTGGAGATTTTTCTTTCTCTCGGAATAGCTATGTTTAAAAAGTGCACTGAATGAGGCACCAAGATAGTCCAGACTGAGATCCATAGTTTGTGTCTCTTCTCTTTGGGAGAAACTCATAATGTGAGCGGTTGTGCTGTTTGTAAATAGCATACATAGACCCAAGAGAGGTGTATAAAGAGAGGCCCTCCTGGTTAAAGGCAGCGCTTTGGGCTTTATCGGTGCCAGAAATTCCATCCTCTAAGTGCCACTTACATCCTGAGAAAAGGACTCATAAACCCTCTGTAGTGTCAGTGCCCTAGCTCCATAGTTGGATCTGCCTGCTTGTTCCTCACAGAAGGTAGCATTAATTTGAAGGAGCTTGTTGGATTTGCCTTCAAAGAAATCTAAGACCAAGAGAAAACATAGGTCTGCCCTCCAAGTCCACCCAACTGGGTACTACCAAAACCATTGTGAGTGCTGAGGAGCACAGATTGTCCCCTCCTCCTATCTCATTGCCCTATCCAATTGCTGTGGACAGCCTGTTATTCTACAAAGGGGGGCTTGAGGCTGATCTGCCACTTCCTCCTGTTCCTCAAGCTAGGAAGCATTACTCATCGCAGCAACATTATTCATTTATTTTGTTTATTTAAAACATTTCTATTCTACCTTTCCACATAAATAGGGTCTCCAAAGTAGCAAACATCAAAACATTAAACATTCCAACATTAAAATCTAATTGATATCGGCCCCCCTTTTTTTCATGACCTGCCATTGCTTCATCTGACAGCCTGGCTGGTGGGAGAAGAAGAAAAAGAAGACGAGTTGGGTTTTATAAGTCGATTTTCTTGACCTTTTAAGGAGAATCAAGCTGGCTTACAATCCCCTTCCTCCCCTCACCGCAGACACCTTGTGAGGTAGGTGAGGCTGAGGGAGTTTGAAGAGAACTGTAACTGGTTTCCTGTGTAGGAGTGGGGAAACCAACCTGGCTAACCAGATTAGAGTCCGCCTCTCATGTAAAGGAGTGGGGAATCAAACCTGGTTCTCTAGATTAGAGTCCACCGCTCTTAACCACCACACTATGCTGGTTGGAAGGACAAGTGGTTTGTCTTCTAGGGTTGCCCACATTTGACCTGTTTTCACAGACTCATACATCAAATGCTTCTATATGGCATAGGTTCGTTACTTGGGCCTTTTCACAAGGAATCTCACCAGAATCTGCTTTGTTGTCTTAAATTTGTGACTTTTGATTTGGTGGGGCACAAGATGGTCCTCTGACCTAGTTTACAATTTCTGCCTGAAGTTGTGTCCAATTTTCACCTTTCTCAAGCTATCATTTTACTGGTTTTCTTTCCCATACCTTTCTCACTAGCAGAGCACACACTTCACACTTTAGACATAAGAAGAGTTTTATTGTTCTACTTAAAGTGTACAAAAGGATTTCTGCAAAGACCAGCATCTCTTTGTTTTAGAGGTCCCAGGACTGGTGTTGCTATTTTCTTGCAGTCCCTTTCTCAATGGGTGATATATACTATCCAGCATCCTTATTCAGTGGCTCAGACTTTTTGCCTCATACCAATCACTGTGCACTCCAACAGGGCCCAGGCATCCTTGGCTTCTCTCCCCAAGGTTGGGGGTATCTTTGTCTAACATCTGTGGAGATGCTGTGTGGTCATCAGCTTCCACTTTCATCAAGCATTATTCTGTTCATAATAATTTTCATTACAGTTTTACTGGATTTTTTGCCCTTTAAGTTTTAAGTAAACGTTTCAAAAGTAATTCTTAGAGAGACCCTTTTAATATGTAGATATTACCAATGTGAAGAGAAGTGATTAAACTGAAAAGCCTTGCCTCCTCTAATGTGGTTTGCAGTTATGGAGCCACATTTAAGCTAAATGCAACAAAAGCTGCTGAAGAGAAAATGTATTTGATGAAGAGCAAAATATAGCGAATTTAATTTTAATTTAAAATTTTGTGCCACAGACATGGATATAGAATATATTTCATACTATGATTTTGTAATGGTGGAACTGTAGTAGATTCTATATATATGAAATAATTCATCAGTACATTACAATGGCATTGTAAAAAATTAATTTGGATGTTCCTTTTGATTTGAAACTTTGGTTCCTAACCTAAATCAGCATATCACATTTTATTTCTGCCTAGGGATTATTTAACTTTTTGATTTTGTTCTATTAGGTGCCCAAATTTACAGCATATGTCTGTTTATTTAATTATCTGGGTCATGCAGAAAACGCTATCTAAAATTCTGATTATGAAAATCCTTAGATGTTCTCGTAATCATTTGGATTTGTAAAGATAAGAGTCCATGAAATCTCCTTTAAACAGCTCAGCTAGTATCTAAGTAACATTGTAGTATCGAATAAAGATCCCCTAATACTGGGTGACATTGCTTCCAAAATACTCCCCAAATACTTCCTTTGGAATTTGCTGAATTTTCAAATGTGTCAGGATCCAAAAAGGCTTGCATAAGGATCTTGTGCAAGAGGAGTGAATGTTTAGATTTTTATCTTTTGATAGCTGATTTTTATGCCAGAGCAAAATGCTTTTAACACTCTGTTGTAAAAGTGGTCTGCCATGTGACCTGGTAGAACAGCTGTTAGGGACTGGGAGTCTCAAGTGTGTTTGGAGGTACAGAATAACTTTCACACATCTGGGCTGTGGGATACAGAAAATTTAATTCATGGTGATGCTTAGTTAGATCTAGTGACCTTCAATGCTTGCTGACTAAAATGGAAATTCTGATTTGGAGATATGTTTTATGTACTTTGGCGGGGGGATGCCTTGTAAAGGCTGCAGGAGATTCTGTAGTCTTGGAAAAAGGGATACCATGCTTGCTCCAGAATGATTTTGTTTCAAGACGGAGCTGGATTGGCATTGTGGTTGCCCTGTTTAGTTGTTCTGCCTACAGTGCCCCCCTGGTTGCTGAGTGGTAGGGCTGTACAGTCAGGCCTGGCCCTATTATTATACTCAATGAAGCAGTTTATCTCACATGACAGATTTGGAGATACAAATAAGAGGGCAAATTGTCAGACCAAGGCATCAAAAGGCCTTGGAATATCTCTGTGTTTGTTGTTCATTACTACAGTTTGGAGCATACTGTTGCCAAAGAGGAATCTCCGTTGTTCCAGAAGTATGTATGTATTTTATCCACCTTTCCCCTACTACATGGCAGCAACTGTCTTAATATCTCATTTTTCTTTAAGCCAGTATCTAGGAATCTTAATATTTTCTGTTCAATGTCTTCTAGTCAAAATTGAATCAAAAAAGTTTTATAAAATGGGTCTGCCATAAACCTTGTCAGATCCAATTACATTACAATATTGTAGTATCCTTTCCAGTTTGCTTTGAATTATTTGTTTCTCTGTGGATTGTTTCTGAATCAAGGTCAGCATGCTGCTTTTTAAGATATCTTTGTACTCATGTGTGGGTTAAGTTCTGTGAAGTGGCTTCCAATGTATGGCGACCCTATGAATTAATGACCTCCAGAATGTACTATCATTAACATCCTTGCTCATGACTTGCAAACTGAGGGCTGTGGCTTCCTTGATTGAGTCAGTCCATCTCATAATGGGTTTTCCTCTTTTCCTACTGCCTTCTACTTTTCCTAGCATTATTGTCTTTTCCAGTGACTCTTGTCTTCTGATAAACTGGCCAAAGTATGATAGTTTCAGTTTAGTCATCTTAGCTTCTAGGGAGAGCTCAGGCTTGATCTGATGTAGACCCCACTTATTTGCCTTTTTGGTGGTCCATAGTATCCTTAAAACTCTCCTCCAACACCACATTTCAAATAAATCAATGTTCTTCCTGCCAGTTTTCTTCATTGTCCAATTTCTGCATTCATACATAGTAATAGGGAATACTGTGGTATGAGTTATCTTGATCTTTGTAGCCAGCAATTCATCCTTACAGTTAAGAATCTTTTCTAGCTCTTTCATGGCTGCCCTTCCCAGTCTCAAACTTTTGATTTCTTGGTTGCGTTCTCGCTTTTGGTTGACGATGGAGCCAAGGAATAGAAATTCTTGAACAATTTCAGTTTTTTCATCATCAACCTTAAAGTTGTATAATTCCCAGTAGTAATTACTTTCGTCTTCTTGATGTTCAGCTGTAATCCTGCTTTGGTACTTTCTGCTTTAAACTTCACCAGTTGTCATTTCAAGTCTTCACTATTTTCTGCCAGCAATGTGGTATCTGCATATATCAAATTGTTAATGTTCATTCTACCAGTTTTCACTCCACCTTCATCTAAGTCTAATCCCTCTTTCTTTATGATAGGGAGATAGAATGCATCCTTGTTTTACACCTTTGCCAATTTGAAACCATTCTGTTTCTCCATATTCTGTCCTAACAGAGTATAGGTTGCACATTAAAACATTCAGATGTTGTGGCACACCAATTTCTTTTAAAAGCAACGAATCTCTATACCCATATAGATCAATTAATCTGTTCACTATACTTTGTAAGCATAAAATTAATGGAATAACATTAAATTACACCTCAGTGCAGAGGCGTTAAGTGTGTAATCCTGTGCAAAACTAAAACAGCAATATAAATGTATTCTTTAAAAATCTGACAAAAAAGGCACATGACTACAGATACAACCCACCAGTAGGGTCAACATCAGGGACCAGACCACATGGGACTGCACATGGGCAGACAGGAATTCCTAAGATTCCTAGAGCTTTCTAAGTGCTAGGAGCACTCCCCCTCCCCCATCCAAAGAAAAGGTTTCGTGCCCAAACTGGCATGTAACCAAGGAGAGCGCTCTTTCCTCAGTCCTCTTTTCACCGCCTTGAAGAGAGGATCCTTCTTTGAGCTTTCAAACAGTTTGAACTCCTTGATGCACTTCAAAGCACCTTGCATCTGCAAATTGCAACAGTGGTAACTCTTCCACCTCTTCCTCATTGAGCAACTTTCTGAGATTGCTTACAAAATTGCTTTTTTAATGGGGTTATTTATGAAATGTGATTATAAATGGAAGAATGGAATGCATGTTCCAATTATAACAAAAAATAACCCCGAAGCCAAAATAATAAAGAATAGATTTGTATCTTTCAGTTGCAATATAAATTTGCTGCCAGTCTTAGCTTTGTCTCTGATTAAATCTGTAATAGCTGATAGGAAATGACTAGACAAGTGAGATATATGTGTGTGCTTGATATATACATACGTGAAGTATTGTAGGAAAAATCAATTTCTGCATGAGTGATATGGCTCTCTTGTCATGGAGCTTCTTATGGAAGTCTGGGGGATGGACGGGGCCTGTCATCCTGCTTCAGCTTTTCAATCATTAGTTTAGGAAGCCAAGGAGTTTTCTTGCTGGGATTCTTCTGTATGTAAGCATGGAAGGTGACTCCACACTGCTGCCTCTGTTGATCCGTCAGAGTGTGCAGAGCAGGAAAATGACTGCATTAACATTCCTAAAACATGTGGTCTGCGGTGATCTAATGTGTGGCATCAGATGTGTGTGTGTGTTGTGTGTTAAGTGCTGTCAAGTCGTTTCCGACTCATGGCGACCCTATGAATCAATGTCCTCCAAAGTGTCCTATCCTTAACAGCCTTGCTCAGATCTTGCAAATTGAGGGCCATGGCTTCCTTTATAGAGTCAATCCATCTCTTGTTGGGTCTTGTTGGCATCAAATGTACCTGAGACATATTCCAGTATGAATGTGGGCCACTTCCCAATCAGAATGCCATTCACACTTAAAATAGCCTGAATGTAGGAAAGAAACCCCTTCTTCTGCTGCTTCTCACGCCTAAGCCAAAGGAACTACTTTCCTAGGATGTACACTCCGCTTAAGGAGATGTCTCTGAGTAGTGACTGACACAACAATTACAAAAGGTCTTTGGCAAAGCTTGGAAGGAATACTGAGAATCTGGGCAGAATGGAATAGAAGTAAAGTTTATTTAGGGGAATAATGCAAAGATGTGGGGCTGGGGAATGATCAACTCAAATTAAGGTTGGTTTAATATGTCAGAGAATGAGGTGGTAGAATGGACTGCAGCACTTTGGACTGCAGGTGAAGAAAAAAATGAGAACGCAGATAGTAGCAAAGATTGGGGTTCCCAACTGCTCAGTTACGGCAGTCAATCTACCGCCTATTGCTTCTGTTGCCCGCCAACTCTCAGCTGGTTGGCGGGTGGAAGCAGGCGGGGGAAGAGAGGGGAGTAATGGGCATCATCTACTAGATGATGTCACTTAGTTAAAGCAGAAGTGCCGTTGTGAGGCTTTTCCTGCCCCCTCCTGTTCCTCAGTTTTCATGCAGCCCTTTTTGCTGCTCCCTGCCCTGCTGCTGCTCAGCTGTTTGGCTGCAGTACGGACTTTCTCTCTTGCTCTGCCATGTCTCTGTGGCTTCCCTGACCTCCCTGGTGATGTAAGCCTCCTCTGCTGCTCTGCCCATAGTCCCTGCTTTTTTCTCCAGTTTCCCAGGCAGCTTGGCGGATGCTCTAGCACTACCGAGAAAAAAACTCTATGGTTTCCATGGAGTTTTTTCTCACGAGTGCCAAAGCTTTATGCTCCTGGTTCTTCAGGAATGTTTTATTGATGCTTTATTGTGTATATCATTTTTTTGTAAACCTCTCTGGGATATTTTTATTTGAAAAGAGACCGCCATACAAATAAATAAAGACCTACAGCCTTACCCTGGTCCCCTTCTGAAGGAAGTGAGCTACTTCACATTCTTTTAGTTTTAATTTGAGGACTGTTCATCTTAACATGCTTCTTTCAGTATTTTTCTACTCTCCAAAGTGTCTATTCAAACAGATAAATTGCTAAGCTACTGTCCCGGTGCTCTCCTTATTCCTGCCAAAGTTTTAGAAGATGATTTAAATTAAAGAGCTAGCAAGTGAATGAGAGCTAGGGATGCTCGAACTCCTGCAGGTTTGGATCACCTTGTAATCAACAGGTGTGAATGTGTCACTGATGTGTGGACTGACCAGATCAATTAATCAGCCAGCTGTTTGCCGAAGTTTGCTGGGGTGGCAGCGGCTGCACATCAGCACTTACACTCAGCTTTCAGGCATGCTTGTTGTCTCTTACACCCTCAATGTCACTACTGCACAGTCCTAATTATTTTCTCTTCCAAAATGAACGAGTTTTAAAATCGATTCTATCTTTTGTTGTTTTCATTAATTAATTCTGAGGATAGCTGACCAGTATGGTTTTATTGCTTGAAACTTAGCCATTTTGCAAAGGAGCTCAGCATTACCATAAAATCAGGAATGGATTTGGAAGAACACGGGAATGGGCTTTATAAGGTCTCTGCAAGCAGAATGAGGCTGGATCCTTCACCTGAGCAGAACCTGCTTAAAGATGGACTGGGAGGCCAAAACAGCCCTGAAAAGATGCCTCCTGCCCCCCAGCCACAGTCTTATCTTCCTTGGTTGGAAGGAAGATACCAACTCTCCAAATAAGCCATACCACCCAGTTAGCCTTCTCTCTCTATTTTATACTTTTCTTTTCTATACATAATACCAAATAAACTTTGGTAATAAAAACTGCACACTGCAAATCCATGCTTGCTTACTTGAGAACAATTCTCAAGAAAAACATGGCAATGAATCTAATATAGTGTCTTCAAGCAGAATGAAGATGCAGTCCTCCTTCATGGGAGTAAGCTCATTGAATAAAGGGGAACTTGCAACTGAGTAGTCTTTCTTAGGGGGTGGTCTAGGAGGCCAAAACAGCCTGGAAGAAGGCTCCACGCCTCACTAATGAACTAAGATTGACTCACCGGGTTCACTGCCTTTGATTATGGTAAATTCACCTGATGAACTCATTCATGGCAAATTTTGCAACATCCCTTGTAATAACCCTTTGTTTTTCATTTCATACCACATATTCCCTTTTGGGTTAAATATTAGCTTACTGCAGTGATCGAATAGTGGAGAGGAATGCTGCTGTTCATTTTTGAGTGCATTGGCCATTTTAGTGTTAATAACTTTGTCTGTGCCCTCAACCTTCAGAAGGAAGTACTGATCTGAGATTCCATAGAGATTTTTCAGCACTGCCTGTGAATTAAATCTGCTTTAATGTCAGTATATATTTCTTTCTTCATAGATCAGTGGCACAAATTAGACCACTTATAACATGAGCTCATTAAATCCCATAATAACCCCTGAGAAGATTGCCAGGGAAACCCAGTGGTTGCCGGAAGTGTGTTGGTGATGGCGTAGGTTGTATTCTTCTCCTTAAATCAGCCCAGTATTGGAAGAGAAGTGATGATTAATGGGCTGTCGAGCAACAAAGCTTTTAAGAAAGATTGCATTTCTAGGCCAAAATGCTGTACGGCTTCTCTGTATGCTACAGTATGGGAGGCATGTGTATGCAACTGTGAAATTATGCTGGATATTGTAGTTGGTGTGGAAGCCTTTATATATGCAAGAGCTCTGTTTGTTTTGTATTGCTTATAGCACTGTTGTATCTTGCTCACTTTTTCTTGTGTTCTGCCTGGAAGCATGTCCTCCTTATAAAACTGGTAAGTGTGTGTGGGGATAATCACATTTGTATCTTTCACCCCCCACACACACACACAAACAGCGCACAGCTTCTACCTATGAGCACACTGTTGGAGATGAGGTGGGTTCGGAAAGGAAGTCCCGTGAGGGAGAAAGAAATGAGAGATAATTTCTTTGAACTCCTCTTCACTCAGACTTGAATAGCTGGCCAGTGTAACACTCTGTTTGCTCTGATTAGTAAAGGGAGCCTCATGGCTTTGACGTCCTTCAAGCAAGGAGGTTCATCCCTCACGGAGTGCAGTAGGTTCAGTTGAAGATGTTCAAAGAGATCTATGAAATGTTCCCCAAGAACTGCAGGGTACAGTGTAACCACAGTCCCCCAGTGGTTCCAAAGGCATGTCCTCCTGCTGGCCCCTTTCCTTAAGTTATCAGAGTAGTTTGCCTGGAGTGACGGTTGGAACTCCTCCTCTTCATCCATCTGGCTGTATATCCTGGTTCGCTGCGGTACGCTGGCACCGGGAACTGTGGTGCTGCACCTGCTTTTTAGCAGGCGCAGCCTCGCTGTTTTCAACGGGGCTTTTAGCAAAACGGCTTTTTCCGTTCCCCCAGCATGTGCGAATCAGCTTAGGAAAAGGCACCGCTGCGCCTCTTCCCTGCCGACTCCGCACGCCATTTCAGGAATGAAATGTGCTGAAAATGTGCTTTCAGATCCTGGTTTGATGGACCCTAACTAACCACAGTTAATGGAGTAGCCTGGTTACAGGCACTCATACTAACCATAGTTTAATTAGGTTTTATATGATATCTGAACAAACTTAGTGATTTTATGGCTAAGTTCAAGCCATTTATAGATGTTTTGTCAAATATTTAACCAGTGTTATTCCTAAAGAAGAAGAATAGGAATAGAGAGGGTCATAGCTCAGTGGAGGAGTTTCTTGCTTGGCATGCAAAAGATACTAGGTTCAGGCTCTGGCATCTTCAAAGGACCATAAGTAACAGCTAGGTAACACCCTTGTCCAAGATTTTTAGAGAGCTGTTGCTGGTTAGAGTAGATATTATTGAATTAGTTGGATCAGTAGCCTGATAGTGTCAGGCAGCTTCATAAAATGAGTTTCCACCACTTTTTAAAACATCCAGATGAAGATCTGCTCTTACAGATTTAGCAATACAATAACTTTTTAAATCATTTGTTTATTTTGGTATGATAGCTATTGTTGCCACTTGTCTTAGATCATGACACTATTGGGAGAAAGGAAGGGTATATAAATGTACTAAATTAACAAAAAAAATTACTGCTTAGTTATTATAGTGGGGCAAATCAAGCTGTGTCTTCTGGAGTATGCCAACTCAAATATCAACACTTGATAAAGAAGATATTATTATAAAACTCAGCTAAGCGTTGTTTTCTATCCCATAGGAAATTTCCCCTGACAGCCCATCTTCAGATTATGTGGGTGGCCCTACCATCCCTGAATTTACCATCAGGTTGGGTGAAGGGGTAGGAACATGAAGGCTGTACTTTGGTGGCTGGTACCATTCCCTGCCCTTGACTGCCAGCAAACAAAGCAAGGCTGGAGTGTTTGCCAGGCAGGATGGCAGACATGCCCCAAGTTGGAACGCTAGCAAATGGGAGCCTCCTAAGGTTCCCAGGTGTCCGCTAATGGAGGACAATCTCCCGGAGAATCATGCCTCTGCCCGCCAACACTCAGCTGTTCTACGGGCAGAAGCAAACTAGCCGAAAGGGGAGGGCAGTCCATCTGTGATGACATCACTTCTGGCATGATGCAGAAGTGCCAGCATCACACCGGGGGACGTTCTATCAGTTTCCCCAAAGCCCCCTGTACCCGCCTCCCAAAATCTCCTGCCAGTTGCCAGGAGGGACGTGGCAAGGCTTTTACTCTCAAATTCAGGGATTTGCCAAGGCTTTTACTGTTACTGTTTCCCCCCCCCGAGAATGAACAATGTATGGGTAAGTCACCACATGGTAATTTTGAAGGACAGATAATGTGCTGGAAACAACGGTGGATTCAGTTAAGAATAATAAAAAATATCATAGTGAGCAAGGTTTCAAGTTCTCCAGACCCCTTACACTGGAAGCTCCAGTTAAAAACAAACAGCAAGAACAAAATGGAGGATAGAAGGGAGGGGGGATGTTTCCAGGGATGATGGCAGAGCCCCAAATCTGCAGTTTAGAGTTTCAGAATGGAATATAGGGTTTATTGCTGATTTAATTGTAATAGGTAGTGTTAGATGTAAAATAGCTTATAAAAGACTACAGCACAACCCCCCCCCCCAAACTGGCATTCTCCCTTTGAAAATCTAAAACCCAGAAGTTAAACAAATGCCTGTCCAGTATGTAATGTAACACGTAGGTCCCTTGAAAGGCAGCAGATAAATGAGGTAGCAAAATTGCTGTAATTTTAAAAATAATTCAAGTGAGAATACTATAGCTTTCGACTGTACTATCAATAATTTTCTTGGTTCAAGGGAGTAATGCCAAGGATGGACACAATCCACCCAAATTCAAGCTGCTTTAAGTTCCATTAATTTCAGTGAGAAAGGGCTGGGTACATGCTTATTGGCCATGTAAACTGGTTTAAATCCAAATACTTCTGCTTAATGGAATTGTGATGTTCTTTCTGATGTGTTCCCATTCCTTTGTTATCATTCATTATTATACAGTCAGATTAAGTAATTCATTATTACTTAGCTATGCACATGCATATATAAACATGGACATATGTTTTGTTTCAGTTTTCTGTCCAGTTCCTGTTGCATTTTAGTTATAGGCAAATTTTCCCATGGCCACCCATCAGTCAAAATTGTGCTTGCTAAATTACATTATGAGCCAATTAACTCAGCTAATTTTTTTGGTCATGGTTGATTAATCACTTCTTTTGGTGTCATTGTTGAATAAGCTGTTCATTTTGGGCGATTGGTCAGTGAGAAATTATGGTGTGATGCTTCAGACATAGTTTTCATTTAAAGTGGTGACTCCTGTTTTCTTCTAAGGCTAGTAAATACCACAACATGCAGCTGTGCAGTTCTAATTTTTGTATGGATTAATATGGCCTACAAAATGTGAACTTGAATAAGCAGAGAAGGAATTGACACAGATGTGTATATGAAACAAGGCTAGAAGATAGGCAAGCCAGGTCTCCTGTTCAGTAGTGGACTGGGTCTAAAAATATTGGTTGCCAGGAAACAAAGGGGGCCCACCCACAACTATAAGGCTATCATTTAATTTTTAGAAGAAATAAATAAAATTTTCAAAAAATACGTAAGTGGGAAAAAGGTACAATTAAAATTTTTGCAAAATAAATGTATATTTTTTTGGTAATTAGAGTGTACACATATTGCACGTATTACTGGCAGAATAAATAGATACTAAATGTAAATACAGATTGTTATAATTCTTTTTAATTTTAAATAAACCTATTATATTTTCAAGCTACTGTTACAGCACCCCACCAGGGGTCACCATATATTGCCATATACCTGTTTCTCCCCTTCCTGGGACGTAACTTTCAAATGTAATTATCCCCATCCCACAGTTGAACCTGTTATTTTTAAGTGTGCATTTTATCTTTTCATAACCTTCCCCCAAAAAATCTGGATGAAAAAACGTCAAAGGTCATTTGTCCTGAGTCTTGATGCATTACTTTCACAACACTTGTTATCAACAGTGACTTGTAGTTACATAATACATGAAATCACATAGCAAATTTTGCCCTACAATAACACATGTAAGCATGCATTCTGTAACAGCCTGAACTTACAGTGAAGCATAGCTATTAAGACATAGCCAGAAGTACCCAACATAAGTATATAGGAAGCAGCTTTTCTTCAAAGTACGTTTATCGATTGGTTTACAGCATCATTGCAACCAGACATTGCAGGGTTTAAACAGCTAGCCACCCTTCGTAGAATAAATGGCATTTGGTACATTGGACAGCATTTTCCCCTCTTGTTTTTCAAACGTGGTAGGATTCACTCCCAGCTCTTTCCTAGCACAATATGGTTTGAGCACTTTGTGTGTGTGTTATGTGCCATCAAGTCACAGACACAAATGTGCTCAAATCATATTTTATGTGCTCAAACCGACTTATGGCAATCCTATGAATCAATGAACTGTCATTAACAGCCTTGCTCAGGTTTTGCAAACTAACGGCTGTGAGGACATTTACATGATATACTTTGGAAAGGAACTCAGCTTGAAAATAAGACCAGGTAATTCTCCCCACTTTCCCTCATTATATAGGGTCCCTCCCAAGCAGCCTTTTATTTATTCTGAGAGATTTGAGCGCTATACCTTTCTCTCTTTAAATGTGCATGATCTTTCTTTCTTGTCATAGCATAGCTTCTGAGCGTACTGGGCTCCAGCTGGATTCTCATGAGCCGAGATAGCCACCTCCCTGAGACAATTCTGTAAATTATCAATATAGCTCATATTAGAAGTAGCTTCTTCAACTGCTCCCCCACCACTGAGTGCTAATCAAATCCAGAAGACCTCTAGACGCACTGCCATGTGTGTGTGTGTAAAGTGCCTTCAAGTCGCAGCCGACTTATGGCGACCCCTTTTGGGGTTTTCATGGCAGGAGAGGTGGTCTGCCAGTGCCTTCCTCTGCATATCAGCCCTGGTATTCCTTGGTGGTCTCCCATCCAAATACTAACCAGGGCTGACCCTGCTTAGCTTCTGAGACCTGACGAGATCAGGCTAGCCTGGGCCATCCAGGTCAGGGCCCGCTCTCCCATACACTAGCTCAAACGGAGAGAATCCCAGGCTAACTTGTGGGACTTCTCTGCAGGCAAACAGCAACTGTTGTAGGTTTTTATCCCCAGTTCTTTAGATATGTTGACGTATTTCTTAAAGAATTGTCCCAAAGTTTGATTGAATTTTTCTACCAGCCCCATTGTTTGTGTGGTGGAATAGAATGGTAGTGAGTTGCTTCACACTTTCCCCACAGCCTTCCCATCGTATTTGACAAAAGCCTCTCCCATATCTGAGGATTTCCTATTATCATGCCTAGCTCTGCAAAGATAGTGTGGAATTTGCTATGTAGTTTGTGTCAATTTTGGGAAAGAGTTGGCCCCCTGGATACTGTGTCACAAAGTCTGCCATAACTTACATATTCCCTCCCTGATTGTGTTCGGAAAAGGGACTCAGGATGTCTACTGCTATGTGCTCAAAAGGAATGTCAGTCATGGGTGCATCTCCAAAGTTAGATTAAAAAACGACAATAATAATTTCATGTACTCGTTGGTATGTACAAAGGCTTGTGTGCTTCTTCTAGACGTAGTAAAACCTCACTAAATATATATCTTGAAGTTCTGATTACAGTGAACAATGTGTACAATAAACTTTAAATGTATGGTCTGCGATGGAATAGAACAGTAGCGTATGTAAATTTGCTTTCAGTAAACAAATAGTTTTACAAGAGGGCAGAAGTTTATTAATGCAAATCAATAATGCAAATACATGAATGCAAATAATAAGGAAGGCTGAGCACTGTGAATTCAGCCTTTACAGAAACCGTTCTGACTGCTCAGTTCCATTGTATAAAATTTGGAACAGCTGGGAGTCTTCCGGAAGAAGCCATAGCCACAAGACGCAGCCTGGGCTGACACAACATTTTGTATTATCAGTTTTCCATAATAATAGTTTGGTTATGTGATGCTGCTACAAAAGGAGCATGTGGGTAATTTCAGTATAACTAGTATGTATGTAATATTTCTGACATTGATCTGTCTTAGACAATTATGTTGTTCATATTATTTTGGCATTAGACTTTCCTTTGTTGTGTGGCAACTTTATATTTTGTTAAGTTTTCTATTAATACACAAGAATGTCAATAATGAAAAAGTCTTACATCTTCAACTATGTTTGATCCTAGGTCACAGATGTCTTGCCTCAGATCTTACAGATTGTAGGCATGGAGGAGCAGAGGAATCATGCTGTCCCCTCCTATGTGTGTTTCCCCCCCCATGTATTGGACCTAATATGTAGATATGTTCTGTGCATGAAGAACTGATTCATATGTCCACTGTTTCTAAGTAGTCATGGGTTGTTATGGCATGGATTAAGTTCAATGCATTAAATTTAACATCTGATTTCTGAGGATACAAATCCGTTATACATCTGTAGACCCCTTTATATTTTTCATTCAGCCTGTGGCTGTGAGCCTTAAAGGCTTGATGGGTGTAATGCTGCTCTCCCACTACAAGTAGAGTATAGATTTATTATTTACCTCATACTTACCTCAACTATTAATAGGAGTATAATTGCACTATTAGAAAGCAGAAATAAATCACAAAACATATGCCCTGAGAGGGAGAAATCAAAGTACTGTGATAAAGCAAGCAGGGTCATGTTGAGTATTGTAAACTGTTCAGTTTCTCTTTCCCCCCAAGATGTTTCTGGTCAGATTAATGTAATAATTATCTTACATTTTAGTAAGATTAATTTTACAAGCACTGGACAATAAATATCTTGTGATACATTGATAAATATTGGAATATGCCAAGATTTACCGAACTTACCGCCCCTTTATTCGTTTGTTTATTTTATTAATGTTATTCGTAGTCCACCTTTCTCACAGGGGCTCAAGGCAAATTATACATAGCTGTAATAATTTCAGATGAGTAGAAACAGATTAAGATGATGGTTATCCCCCCATGGCTTTAGTTGATTTCATGGCACTTCAGTTGTCACAGTAGACCATAGCTTGGATCCACAAGACCATTTCCATGGAGGGGCCCCCTGTTCACCACAATCAGTGTTATGGAGATATTTGGGGTTGCAGTGGGAGAGGGAAGGTGAGAATCACACTCCATGGGTGGGAATTATTCTGTCTGCAGAAATGTTCCAATGGATCCAAGCCCTATGGTTTGCAGTACTTGTAACCCATACCATGGTTTTAGCTGCCACAGGAACCTTGTGGCAACTACGGTTTTGTGCTAAAGGCTTGAGTGCTCCAGAGTGTGTGCTCATCTAAAGAAACCCAACAGAGAATCATGACTTCCTC
The DNA here is from genome assembly GCF_029931775.1 of Euleptes europaea. Taxonomy (NCBI): domain Eukaryota; kingdom Metazoa; phylum Chordata; class Lepidosauria; order Squamata; family Sphaerodactylidae; genus Euleptes; species Euleptes europaea. The sequence continues at coordinate 27,215,605 of NC_079318.1, forward strand.
CACTCATTGTGCACACTTCCTCTTCATGAGAGAAAGTGCATTTGAGGCTACCTTTTAATAACTGAGAAAACTCAGCATGGGGCAGTGGCTACTGTTAAGTCTCACAGTATGCTCTCGCTCTCTTTCATGCCTGCCAGAAACTATGCTTCTCTTGTATTTTGCATGAAACACAAGTATTTCTGGGAAATCAGCTTAGAAAGTATTTCCATCTAATATTAATCCTTATTAGATATGTATGTTGATTTGTGAGTACTAAATTACAGAAGGTTATATATAGTAACAGAGTACTCACTTCTTGCTTTTTCTTTCTACAGCTAGTTGATATGGAAAAATGGGTATGTGCTTTTGATTCTTGATCCAAAGTATTCTGTGTTTATCACCAAGTCAAAATTGTCCATGTTTTTGTATTCTGTATGTATCACAACACTCATTTGCTGAGCTCAAAACAAATTTTACAGAATGTTTTTATAACTCTAGCCACGGCTATTAGATTCCTGAAATAGATTACCATCCTTTCAAAATAATATTAGAAAAATATTATTCCTGAAATTATAATTAATTGTTTGATACAAAGCTCTATAAAAGGAATTCTCTCTTGAAGTTTTGAGCCTTGCAATTCCACCCTATAAATGCACATCCTGAAAACCTACCATTCCTTCTATGACATTTTGATTGAAAAAATGCATGGGAATATCATAATCCTTTGCTTATAATGAATGTATTGCTTTATTCACCAAAGACAGTGTATATTAAACCCTTCAATGCAGTGATCACCTATCTAAGAATGCACAAAAAGAAATCACTACATCAACGTTGCCACATTTCCCAGTTTATCGATTTATTCCTGGAATTTAATGTGTACTGAAATATGAGTTTCTGTAAATTGTTTGGAGTCCCAGATTTGTGAAAAGATGTCCTCCATTTGTCTCTCTATGTGTGCATGTAATATTGTCCACACCAAACTATATGTTGAAACATGTGCATGCAGATATTGTATTATCTGTGTACAGATCCTTTTGAGCATGCATAATTCCTATTACGTATGTTCAGATGTTGGCACTCAGCCTATTTGCATTTTTTTTAGAAACTGGACAAATCTTCTGGAGAAAATGCCATATGTCTTCATGTTGACATGATTATAACTTATTTGTTTGCTTTCTGTATGGATTGTTGTGTTTTTGTCCATGTCTTAAATTATTTTGTTTTCCTACTCTACAACCATTTATGATCTTTTATGCCTTATTGATGACCGAAGAGCTAAATGACATTTTTCTGAGGTATTCCAGTGCCTTAGCATGGAACTTCAGCTTTACCAGCCTTGTGATAAAAATGGCTCCAAAAGATTTTCATGTTCTTTCTGAAACTAGGGTATCTAAAAATTAAACTATGTTGAGACAGGTTAGAGGTTAGGACTACAGTAGTCCAACACAAATGTTTGCTTCTTAAAGAGTATAAATTATGCCTTTTTTTGCTTCTTTTTGTAGTTTTTATCCATTTGTAAGAGTACCCAGAATACTGCTCACCGCTCTCTGTAAAAGGGTTATATTTTGATTTCTAGTAGAGAGGCTGATAAATTTTAGGTAGGATGAGATGGAGACTTGGAATAGAAACCGTCTGAACTTAAAATTCTTTCTCCATGTTGAGTCAGGTCCATTTGAATTTAGACCTAACTTGAAAGGGAGTTTGCTAGCCAACCCTCCATCCCAAGCAGTCTCCTGTCCCATTCCAGCACCTAACTCCTAGCGTTTAGTTGGGAGAATTCCATGATGTCCAGCAGGAAGTGTTATTCCTTGGAATTCTTAAAACATCATTTCTGGGGGCTGGATGTTATGGGGTTTGTATGCATAGAGGTCCAGCTCCCACAATGACCCATTTTGCCTTCTCAAAGATAAGTTGCTTATTGTTGTTGTTGAAAATGGAGATTGGGCTAACTAGCGGGGTGGAGTGTGATTTGACACACTGAGTTTTCCTGCTAAATGCTCATAAAACTTTATTTTTTAAAAAAACATTCTGTAGTAAGGAAGCTCAAAAATTCTTATGGTTTCTGAGGTGGCACAGGATGTGAGGTCTTCACACATCTGTAACTTTTTTGGTATTACTTTGTTTTGTATATATTCTATCAATGAGTCCAATGAATGGTAAATAAACACAAACCTATTAATTGCTTTGAACATTGGTTGTGCTCCAGTACAGCAAAAGTTCTGCAATTGTAAGAAATATGTGGTGACAAACGATGGAGGGACTCTGTAATAGGAATCTAAGCTCAGTTAGACAGTCATGTTAGATCTGCTGGGTCAGTGCCTTGTTGTTGGATCTTGAAATGAGTTCTCCATATTTACCTGCCATTTAATCCTAATGTTACTGAATCAATGAAAAATACATCCTGAACAGTAAACTGCAGCACAACAGTACTTGCTAATGTTAAAAATTATGTGCTTTAGTGGTATACAAAGTAGTTGTGATACTAGCACCTTGCTTATTTGACAGAGAATTCTATTCTTTTAACAGCCATACAGCTAATTTAACAGGCGTAGCCTTCACTGTTATTTCGCTTCCAAGAAAAGCTGTAACCATTGGGCTGTCTGCTGCCATAGAGCTATTAAGAAAGCCAGTGTGTTGTAGTGGTTAAAGTGTCAGACTAGGACCTGGGAAACCCAAGTTCAGATTCCCACTCATGCCATAGAAGTTTGCTGGGTGATCTTGGTCTGGTCATACAATCTCAGCTCTGACCCTGGCTAGTGTTTGGATGGGAGACCTCCAAGGAATACCAGGGTTTTGGATATCCCTAAGCTGCCCCCAAATAGCTAATATTGGATTTGTTTTTGTTTTGGGTGTGCCTGAATGCACACCCCTACCTAAGGCATCAGTCATCTTTTTGCCAGAGGATAGTTAGATAAAGGGTTAGGGAAGTATCAGTTCTCTGTTTACTACTAACCTTATTACATGTCCGTGTGGGTTGCTTCTAGTTTAAAAAGAGGTGAGAAAACTGGGGAGAAGCCATTGATCTCTCTTCTCCCTATTCATAATTGCTTTATAAAGTTTACTTTCAAGTGTGTGTGTGCTAGGCATTGGGACTTCTCCAACCCTTTCCACGGAGGGCACAATTTCTGCGATTTTGGCTTCTCTGGACAAGGGGATGGTTTGGCATGTCTGGGAAAGAGCTGAGTGCTGCCTCATGCTCCTTCTCCCTTTGCAAAGAGCCAGTGCTGTTGACCGTGAAGGCTCTTTTAGTAGCTTTGCTGAGCAACTGAATTTTACAATAATGCCCTTTTAGCAACTATGCCAAGGCTGCTACTGATCGGTGATGTGTAAAAGCCATTCCTTGTCTCCAGAGGCCCAGCAGTATAAAATGACTTTTATCCTTGTTTTCCCTTCCGTTGGTTGGATGCTCCGGTGCTGCTTCATAACTGGACATAAAGAGAAGAAACAGATTGAAGGATGATGATCTTCTCTTATATTAGGAAATGCTCTTGGAGCCTTTGCAGAAAATCTGGGATGTAATGGGAACCAGGCAGGAATGGTGGCACCCCTGCACCTTATTTATTTATTTTATTTAAAACATCTTTATGCTGCCTTTGTACATAATCACCATCCCTTATACCATTTGCCAAGGTTCCTAGGGAGCATGCTTACTCCTGCTTTCTTTTATTTCCATGTTTTCTGTTTCCTTTCCCTCACCACCCCCCATTTGCTTATATCTGTGTGCTTAGAATAAACCTGTTAAAATTGGATCTTTAAGAGTCTAGTTATATTACCCCTCCCCCCAATTTTATGTATCTATGAGGGATATTGAGAGTGGGGAGACCACTCCTTTGGAGTGGGCTCCTTTGGGAGGGCAAAAAGTATCTTCCCATCATATGCATACATAAGCATACATAAGTGGAAACTTCAAACTGACCCGGAACAGTCTGTCAGAGTCACATTTATTAATGTTCTTCCAGAGTACTCTGATGGCAGAGTACAAAACTTCCTCTGTCTGTGGGGAGCCCATAAAGCCTCATTCACTGTCAACTGTACACCCTCACAGTTGATCCTTCACGCCTTTATAAGGACTAGGCCATCTAGGAAGAACACAAGACTGCTCGTTTCCTGTTCATCCAGTGTCCTAGGCAAACAGATCTTCCTGGGCCCTGTGGAAATGGATGTCTGAAGATATTGGGTCATAAACTGCATCTGAGAAACCTTCTGCTAATGGCCTTTCAATCCCACTCAAACATAGCGTAGCCACCTCGGCAGTTTTCTCTGCCAGGATATCTGCTGAAGACATACGTATAATGGCCACTGTGTCCAGTACTTCATTCAGCATTATGGAGCTGATTCTTGAGTTTTCTTGGAGACTTCTGGCCAGAGGGTGTTGCAGGAGGTCCTGCCTGGTTAGTTATGTAGTCAAAAGTCTTGGTTGGGGGTTGGCATAACAGTTCTGCCAAAGAACTGGGAGCTTTGGTATGTCCCATCAGTTGGGTCATAAACCTGAGGTCAATGTGAAATAGGTGAACTTGGATGTATTATTAAGTTTCCTACATATCCTTTCCACAAGAGTGTAATGAAGCCCCTCTGGCACTGACCCTCTGAATATGTATAGGCAGGTGCAAGGAAATTACCCTTTTCTTTTCTTTGATAGCTGTGACAGTGAGCCAGTGTGCTATAACGATTAGAATGCTGGACTTTGACTGGGAAGACATGAGTTAAAATCTCTACTCAGCCATGAAACTCATTGGGTGATTTTGGGTCAGTTACACTCTCAGTCCAACCTACAACACAGCTTTGTTGTGAGGATAAAATAGAGGGGAAACCATGTATGCTCCTTAGAAAAGGGATAGGATAAAAGTGTTGGAGATTGATAAATATCTGACATCTCACATTGTATATGTTCCCAAAGTTCTGTAACTCTTTTTTCAGTGGCCATTTCTGGCTATTTCTGATAATCGGAGGATTTTTTTGTTGTCAAGTCCGACCAGCACACCACACTGGTTCTTTTTTCCCCGACGGCCATTTCTGGCGACATCTGATAATTGGTTATGTAGACTTTAATTTCTCAAGCTTTGGGAGATATGCTGCAAATTGACTTTTGGAAATCTTGTCTGTTTTATCCCGTTGAGAAAACTCTATTTGCTAGATCAAATATCTGTGGAAAGGATAAGTCAACGTTCACCTCAATTCTTACTGAGTGAAGGTTTGCTGTATAATCAAAATAATCATATTCCAGTGTATTTCATACACCATGGTTTTACATGTATAGTGCAGGGATATTATTCCAGATTCATAAACTAACATTCAGTTCAGTATCAGGTACCAGATACCATTGATATTGGAAGCAAGTTCTTGGGGTGAAAGGATGTTGTAGTCTGTGCATCTCTGGAGGCATATGGAAGAAAATGGATTCAAATTACATTTTCCTACCAAAGTGTTTGCCAGCCTGTGGTAGCCATGGGTACTAATGCATATTAACAAATTAGATATTTAAATAATGCAATGCCAGTTTGTTCTGTTATTCAGTGTAGCATAAAATAATTTAAGAGCATTTGCAAAGCCAAAACTTTTAAGAAGTCTGTTATAGTGATATTAAAATTTGCAAGAAAAATTTATTTGCCAAGATCCATACAATTCCTTTGGATAGCTAATATATGCACTGATGCAAAATTTTTAGCATTGTTATCCATTAGTTAATGGTAATTTTTTTTAATCCTCTTTGCTTTGTGTTTGAAAAGTTAGAAGTGTTATTGTCTAGATAGTTGCACTTTTAAATATGGCAAATGAACTTTCTAGAAGTACTATTAAAATATTTCCCTTAATGGCAGCTGTGTTTTTTCTTTCCATAGTAATTTTAATTAAATGTGTGATTTTTTAAAATGTGTTCAGGGCTGCCAAGAACCACTATGCCCCCCAAACAGAGATTCCAGCTGCCCCTCCCATATGACAGTGATCCAAAACAAAACACATCACTTGGCTTTCTGTTAGTATGAATAGGATAATAATTGTTCATTAGATAAGAAACATTAAAGGAAAAGGGACAGGGTTATTAAAGAGTGGATTTTACTTAATTTATAATGTACACATTGCCTTAGGATATGGCCCACAAAAAACAACAACAACAAAATATCAGGAGGAAGCAGAATCAGAAACATTCCCTAGCCAAGGGACCTAGCTCGAATATTGACGGACGCTATCAATTAAATATAGGTGAGATAGAAATTACTTGGGAATAATCCTCCCTGAATAAAGTTAGACAACAATCTCTCTTAAAAAGTACTAAACGGAGAAAAATACTTAGTTTTGTTTTGGCTAGAAACTCAGAACTCACACCAATATGAAGATGCTTAATAAGGGTGGGAAAATTGGAGAGATGTGGAAAATTGGTGTTATCCTCCAAGGAAGGTGACAGGTGAGCAGAGTCTCCTGATGATGTCTTGCAGTACCTGCACTAACTTTAGAAAGCAAGATGCTGGAAGCCAGGTAGCTCCAGTTCTCTCTTTTCTTCCCTTCCCCTCCTACTGTTGCCTTCTTAAATATTAAAAAAGAAAGAAAGAAAGAAGTCGAGCAGGGGCAGATTGCTCAATTAAAATGACACTGGAAATTATTTCCAAAGTGGCCCCACCCATGCTTCTGTTAAGGTTGAAAGCGCAACAGACTAACATGGCTATCCCTTTAGTTTTTCTCTCTTCTGATTATTCAGTTCGTTTCAAGAGTTTGAGCACAGGCTGAGTTCCAGAGGAAAAATTCTTCTGGACGTGCACAGAATGCCTTTCCCTCAATACTGAAAAACTGGAGTCCCCTTTTTTTCCACACACTTTCATAACTCAGTAGCATGCTTAAAGTTGCAGAGGAAGCAGTGGGATCACTGAATTACGTTTTTAAATCCTTCTATAAAATGAAGACAGGATAACTACATGCCCTATGCCTTTCATAAGAATAAAATAAGAGGCTTGCTGGATCACACTTGAGGTCTCTCTAGTCCAATGGCTTGTTTACCACACTGGCCAGCCAGTTGCTTCTGAGAATCTTACCAACAGGGGATAAAGGCAACAGCCTCCCCGCACAGTTGCATCTAAAAATTAATATTCACAAGTATCCTGCCTCTGAACGTGGAGGTTCTATGTAGCCATCATAGCGAATGGCCACTCACAGACCTGTCCACCTCCATGAATCTGTCTATTCCCCCTTTAAAGTATTCTAAACAAGTGGAGTCACCTCTTATAGTAGTTTATTCAATAAACTAATTATGCAGTATGTAGGGTTACCTACTCCAGCTTGGAAAATTCCTATCCAGGGGAGGGGAGAGATCTCAGCAGGGTATAATGCCAGAGTCCACCCTCCAAAGCAGCCATTTTTCTCAGGGAAACTGATCTCTGTTGTCAAGAGTTCATTTGTAATTCCAGGAGATCCCCAGGCTCCCCTTGGAGGTTAGCAATCCTAGCAGCATGTTGATGAAGTTCTTCCTTTTGGCTGCCTTGAACCTACCGCCAATCAAGTTCACAATGGGTGAATTCTGGCAGTGAGGTAGAAAAAAATTTTCTCACTTCATTTTCTTTACATCATTAGTTTACAATTCTTTTTATATACTTTATTTATAAGCCTTCAAAATTGAAGCAGGGGCAACTTTCCTCACTTCTTTCCAGTCAAGATGTTTCTGCCCAAATATCCTCCTCTTCTATCTCATAAAGATTCTGGAAATTCTCCTGTTCTCTTTGTATCAGCCCCTGAGGATTGCCTATCATCTATTCAGTTTGCACATTCTGCAGTGCCTCTCGATATTTTTCTGAGGGTCGGCGGGCCACGTGTGCACGCGCGTGCGCCTGCTGCGCACGTCACTTTCGGTTTACACCCGGAAGTGCTGCATTGCAGCAAGCCTTTTACCATTCAAACTCCCAGTTTGAGTCACCTCTTATAGTAGTTTATTAAATAAACTAATTATGCAGTATGTAGGGTTACCTACTCCAGCTTGGAAAACTCCTATCCAGGGGAGGGGAGAGATCTCAGCAGGGTATAATGACAGAGTCCACCCTCCAAAGCAGCCATTTTCCTCAGGGAAACTGATCTCTGTTGTCAAGAGTTCACTTGTAATTCCGGGAGATTCCCAGGCTCCACTTGGAGGTTAGCAATCCTAGCAGCATGTTGATGAAGGCCCCTTGCGATGTGGCACTTCTGGGTGTAAACCAGAAGTGATGCAGTCACATTGGCACGGCCACATGCAATCTTTCCCTCGCCTCTGCCCCTAAACCTCCCGCCGGAGGAGAGGGATGACCTGGCAACCCTACTACCAACATAGGATACACTTCGTACATCTGATGAAGCAGGCTGTATTTGAAGTTTAATGCCTACAGTAGCAAAGCTGCATTTATAATGGTTAAGTAAATGTTTCCCAGTGCAATAATATTGACAACTCATTGTTTAAACAGTATTTAAAATGAGATTAAATCAGTTCTAATTATTGGCAAGGGGGTGTAATTTTACCCTAATCTCAAACTCGTATGTGCTTTAACTAAAGCAAGATGCATTTTAAAACCACAAATAAAATTGTAAGGTATTAAGATAGAGTATTGTTTGCTTTGATATAAACTGTAACTAAGGCATTCACCTAAGGTATTTACTATTCTACATTTATAACCATTAATACAAATTGATACAGATCACAATGCATATTATGGTTGATGAGGAGGGGATCACCCTTTCACTACTTTAATATATTTTTGGGAAATATTGACTTGACACTCCTCTCTTTCTGTTCAAGAACTGAACAGAGGAGGAACGAATCTGTAAAATGAGGGGATGACAAACACAGAAGAATTAGAAGGTGGGGGGAGAGTGAAGGCATACCATGTTGGTTGAATGGGCTTAACAGCATCTCATAATAGGCAATTGTTTGCCTCAGCCTTATTGTAGTTTTAAAAGTTTGCAGCCACTGAGAGCTTGCTAAAAAAGATTGCTGCTAAGAAAGTGTGGCAAACAGTACCAAATAGTCAGAGCTAGGCCTGCAGCTGTTTCCTCTGCTCTGCCTTCCTGTGCCTCTAGTGGCTGCAGTGTAGAACTGCACTAAAAGTAAAATAAAACATGTTTGCTGAATGCAGGTTGATTCCAGCTTCACAGGCACTCAAACTGACTTGTGCTCCCCAGTCCTCCCTTCTCGGTGGCCATGAATACATTGTTCAGTGAGAGAGGGGTTACTATCCAGATAGATATGAAAAGCATTTATGTAGGTTGCCAGCATATGCCAGTATACTGCTATATTTATGATAAACAATGCTCCCAAGTTTTATTTTTAGAACCAGAAAGAGAAACAGCAGTTTGAAGGTATAGGTGGTCAATAACATTTAATCTTTTCTCTTTTTCTTCTATTTCACGGAATTCCAGAAGTTTATGATGAAGGTAAGCTTGAATATTCTTATTTAATTAATTTAGATCTTCCCAACCAACAAGGATTTACGATAGTTCTTGAAAATATAATACAAAATAACAGTAACATCAATTAAATGTTACACAAATATAGAATACTGGAGAAAACAAGTAGTGGTAAGATTAGCCTTTCTTTACCATACAAGAGATTCCGGACTGAAAAGGAACTTTTAGAATGCCTCCTGAACAGATACAAATAAATAAAATAAAGGGTTTTGCATTGTTTTCTGAAGAAAAGAAACTGAGGGCTGCGACTTGGCACTCTTACCAACATGTTAATATGGCTGCTATCAAGATCATATTTGACAAGAATTTCTCACTTCGTATGAAATTTGGCTAAAATACATTTTTTTTCAAAGTATCAAAACAAAATTTGGAGCCAGACTGAATTTGGTTTGCTGGTTAATGGTGGCTATTTTCCAAAGTAGCTGTTTGATGGGTAAATTTTGATTAATCTGGTGTAAAAATTGGTGAAAATAGGTGTGAGAATCTGGAACTTGTGAAAGAGTAATTCAGTGTTAATCTGTTTTCAACCCTATGCAGAAAACAGCCGAAGTATCTCTTTCATTGATTGTTCCTCACACAGAAATTCCCTTTCAGATGACATGCATGATTTGCCGTTGCAAGGCATGTGCTGCCAGTATAGTGTTTGATTCATAGATTCACTGTTATGATAATACAGCAGTATTCATTTTATGTATTTTTATTTCAATTATTTATAACCTGCCTCATTAGTAAAGCTTTTATTACGGTACACTGTTGAATGTTGGCTAAACCAAATATCAGCATCAAAGTCCACTCAGTTGTTTACAGTGGATCTTCAGGAAAAATGAAATGTTGACTGTGACATCCCTTGCATTTCCCTTACCTAGTCTCAATTCCAGAACCTTTCTTCTGTCCAAGCCTTAAGCCCCTGCCTGGCATTGTGCCTCCTTATCTCCCTTCACAGAATGTTGCTTGCCCTATACCCCCACCCACTGTTTCTCCTCACTTCTGCCTCCACACTAAAAAACCCTTTTTTTGGTAAATACTTTTTGTAAATACATTAAAACAGCAGTTGATAACAGAAATGCTATCTAAGCTAGCCATCATGATAATTTTTTTGACATTCCAGGCTGCAAGGGTAGAATTGAGACAGTAATTTATTATGGTTTTATTGAACTCTTATTAGATCAGCTTTTTTTAAAAAAATCCATACAAATCGGGCTATATGTTGCTGGGAAAATAGACCATATATTTTATCTTGGAAATGTTAATCACTGGGCCAAGTTAGGCATCTTTAGTAAGCTCTTAGCTGCATGCTTATTTTTGTCATTTCCCAGCAGATCAATAGTTCCGGAATAAGGAGCTTTTATCATCATGTTGGCATAAGTAGTGTTGGTGATAACTGAATTCAGACTCTGAAGCTAAGCCTGTAAAATACTGCATCACTCTATTAATGAAATGTATGCAGGCAGCTAATTTAGATTATTCAGAGTCTGTTTCCATGGGCCGTATTTAGAAAGCAAGTCCTTATTATATGTTTTCCTCCATAGTCTTAAGCATAACATTTGTAGTGACAAACTGCACACACACACACACATATACATGCACACCTTAATATTGTTCACTTGTTATAAAATACTTTATTGACAAACAGAAGTGGTATGATCTTCATTCACTGTTTTAGAGATCTAAACTGTGTGGTATTGCTTTGCAATTTGGCTTCAGTATTAATTTCATTTTAACTTAAAAGTCTTCATGAAAATACTTTGAGTGTCTTGTGTTAAAGAGTGTGCAGAAAAATGTTCCAAAAGAGATCTATGGTACGCATTGACAAGATTCTAAAATTATTTTTCTAAATTTGGTAGGAAACCCCTCAGCATATGTTTGGACTAATTCTTTACATTATTTGGTGAAAGATCTGTTGGATTAATTACTTATAAAATATTGCCCCAGTGCGATTTGTTAAATCAATAAAGAGCAACCTGGAATTTCCTAAATGTAGTCACACTGTTGCTATGTCCACACAGCAACATAGGGTCATGATTTCTTTTCCCCAGCAGAGCCTCAAGGTCCATGAAAAGTAGGGGATTGCTCATTTCTCTTACCAGGGTGAGACACAGTTCAAGATTTTGTACACCCATACACCTTGTGGGTCACAGGATACAACGTTCCTCCTCAAGTACATCTAGTACTGTTTTAGAAAGACCCATTTCAAGTTGAGAATCATAGTTTATCATAGCTTATCAAAGGGTGGAATGGTTATATTATCATTCTGGAGGCATATTTGCTACAGAATTTAATTTTCTGGTTATATCAACTCCTTTTCTTTATTTTAAAACTGTTGGATGTGTATCTAAGTAAGTGGGACTAATAGTGCCATGTGATCAAATATAAAGTAACTCAGAGAATGCTAGCAAGTTGTTGGTTGCTGCAGGAAGATGGCTTGGTATTTTGAGGTACCTTGATGCTAAATCTTGGAAAGTTAGTATTGGATGTGTTATGAATGCAACTTGTTTCACAAGTCAATGTATTACAGAATTTTTGTAATTTCTATTTTAACTTTTCACAAGAGGGAGTTTGAAACAAATTAGGTTGGATGCTGGGAACTCTATCTATCTATCTATCTATCTATCTATCTATCTATCTATCTATCTATCTATCTATCTATCTATCTATCTATCGTAGGTAAAAAATAGGTTAAAAGTTTCCAGGTTGAATCCTGGGAACTGATATATATTCGTTCACTGGATCCAACCTAATTTGTTTAGAACTCCCTCTTTTGAAAGATTTCATATATATGGAAATCATCAGAAATAACTGCTTTCTTTGTCACACAAACTCTTTTGTCAGCTGAGCAAGAGTTTGTGCAAATGAAAGGATGATTGCTTCTGATTCATGCAGGTTTTGGGGGATTCTGATTATCCTCAGGAGCAGCTTTTTGGGAGGCTTTAGAGGCTGCGGGGGATGCAGATGGAAGGCAGAACGATCTATTATGTAAACTCATTCCATTGGTTCCAAACCATTATTTGATATAGAAAGGGTTCATTTTATGCCATCATCTTAATCTTCTCTTAATTCATACAGACTGCTCAAGGTGGTGGTCATCGAACACTCCTCTATGGACATGCAATATTGCTGCGCCATTCTTACAGTGGTATGGTATGTATGAATTATATATGTTGATAGAGTGTTGGTAAATTTTCTTTCAGTATATCAGTTACAGGGCTGCAGACTATGGACAATAGGCAGTTATCATACGGAATTGTCAAAGAGCTCCAACCAGTCTCCACCAGCTGGGCTGCTTTGGTTTGGTCAAAGTTTCCCAAAGAGACAAAACATTAAACTCCGGGCTTCCACCCCAAGTTTAATGAGTAGCTGCCACCAGCCCTTTATTAAAGGTTGAGCTCCAGGGAAAGGATAAGGGCAATCCCCTCCCAACTCACTTTCAAAATTTAAGTGCAACGCTTACCCTGCAAGGTAGAGGCCTTGCTGGGGAAAAGATTACACTCCCAAAAATGTCTTAGGTTTTTGGTAGGTGGTTTTACACTCACTCAAGGCACAAGATTTAGGCTTGGAATCCCTAAGTCAAAAGACACAATCCATTTAAAGGCTAACAATTTATTTATAAGATTTATGCTGGTTTACAGGAAAGGAAAAGTCATGAAGTTTTAAGCTAGAAAATAACAAAATGATTTAGCATAGCTAACTCATACAATACTTCAGTTTTCCAAGGTTCACAAAATTGTCAAGGCTTTTCAAAAGCAATGTTCCAATAGTTCTTTCAGCATACAAGAGTTTCAAAAGGTTGTCCAAAGGTTTCTCCAAAAGGTCAGCTTGACCAGAGTTTCCCCCTCAAGGGCCAAAATCAAATGGGTTGTGATGCCGCCTGCACAGCCTTCTTGCTGTGCCCCCAACGAGCATGATTTTCTCAGGACTGCTCTGTCTCTATATTCGTTTTCTCAATGGCATGAGCTCATAGAAGGCCAATCAGAAAACGAAAGTGCTTTGCGGTTATTGCTTGGTCAGAATGCTGCCTCACTAATTAATGCATTCAGGTGATGAAGCCTGCAGAACTCCCTGCACCTGGACATCGTTACAAACATTAAAATAATGGCTGACCGATTAGTTACCGTGACAACGGACAGCCTTACATTCCAGAAAGGGGAGAGGAGACTTTAACTAGTAACAGCTGGATGCCTATCTAGCTCTCTCCCCAAAAGCAGCTTTCAAAGTGTAACCATTTTACTGCTCCGAAATCCCAACAGCACAAAACTCATAGGCCTCCAGGCCTGTACCAAGGAAATAATAAAACCCAAGAATTTGAGGGACCTCAACTTCTTGACAGGAATGTCCTTTTTGTTATAGTAGCGGTGGATTCTTCTGCCACTCTTCTTTTGAAGTACAATTTTTTGTTTGTTACTTGTGTGGAGGACAAATATGATGAATCATAACTAGGAATAATAATTGCACATTATTTTGTGAAATATTTACTTTGAAGAAGAGTTTCTGCCACCTAACTTAATGACACTTTCAATGGATGATGCATTGAGTATGAGGAATCTTTCATTGCTAGGCAACCTCAAGAATACAACTCAGTCAAGAATTTTATCAACTCTTTGTTAATAGTAGGTAAAAAGCTAGTTGCCTAGAGCTCTGTGCGCACGCTACCCTAAGCTTGTTCAAGAAATGGCGGCAAAAATGCGATCAAGGTTACACAAAATCTTGTGCATGCTGTTGAAGAAGCAGAACAACTTTTTTTGAATTGAGTTTTGCTTTTCTGATTGGTTGTAATGCAGACCTTCCATTAGCAGCTTTCCCCATGTGGTAGAGCACCTTTGGAAAGAATTAATTGCCTCTAGCCTACAATCAACTAGTGATTTGGGGTGGTATGGGGGAAATCTCAACTTTTTATTATCTGTATTACCTGTTTATTTTTCTATATGCTAAACTTGGCTTGGACTTAACATTTTCAGCTTTCAAGGCAACTCAAGCTTCCTTTGTCGTATTGCTAGCCTATACACCCTTTTGTAAAGTAGAAAGGTAACAAAAACAGAGATCTTAGAATTTTACATGTTGATACTATGAAACAAAGTATTCATTTTTCCTCAGATTATTATATAGTTTTCTAATAAGGCTAGCCTGATCTCAGAAGCTAAGCAGGTCGATCCTGGCAAGTATTTGGATGGGAGACCTCCGAATAAGACGATCGTGAAGCAAAGGCAGGCAATTGCAAACCATCTCTGAACATCTCTTGCCTTGAAAACCCCACAAGTGGTTGCCATAAGTCACATGTGACTTGACAGCAAAACAACAACAACAACATGATGTACAGATTGAAAACTATACCAAAAAATCACTTTTCAGATTGAAAACTAGGCAGCAAAGCACAATAATGCATTTTTCTCTTCTTTCTTTCTTAGTATCTGTGTTGCCTCTCCACATCACGAACATCAATGGACAAACTGGCATTTGATGTGGGCTTGCAGGAAAATACTACTGGTGAGTGAACATCTTTGATAAAACCGGAACATAGTTTTTACATGGCATTGTTGTGTTAAACTGGGCTTAAATTTTTAATAGAACCTAACCGTTACAATAGTACTAATAAAATGTGTATATATTTGTGTGTCATAGAAGTTTAGAATATTTTATGTTCCATTTCTGCCGCACCAATATACCAATTTCCAGCCTTCTTATAAAATACAAATGGATCTGCAGGGCTTGAACATAATATTATTTATATATTTGTATTTCATCTGTACAGCAATGGCACATTTAGCTACATTATTCATATTCAGATAGTTCAAGGTTCAGGTTTGTTGCGTGTGGCCAAAGGCCGTTACAAAAATTGGACTACATCCACTATAAATTCATGTAACAATCCAAATGTACTTAAGTACATTCAAGCTTAATGAAAAAACAAATAATACTTTTTGAATTGGTTTCTATTCTCATACCATTCTTTCCCATCAATCTATGGCAATGTAGGCGAGGCCTGTTGGTGGACTATACACCCTGCTTCCAAACAGCGTTCAGAAGGAGAAAAAGTGCGTGTTGGGGATGATCTCATCTTAGTCAGTATATCTTCTGAAAGGTACTTGGTAAGTCATGACAAATGTTGCTAGAGTGCTATAATTAAATGGTATTTAATAAAGCTATTCCTCTAAACTGAAGTTTGAAAATCATTTTTCTATATATTCTTGACTAGATATTCTAAATACGCCACATTTTGCATAACTCGTTAATAGTGATCCATAGTGTCATGTCATTAGAATCAGTAGTCTGTGACTGTTTAGCAAAGCTCAATTTTGTATGACTTGGAAATTATAGCCCTGCTTCATATAATAATTACTTTGATTCATGCATCAATGGACAGTTTGTATACATTGACGATTTCTCGACAGTTCTCGTGAATAGAATAGCAAAGTGTGTGACTTTTTCTATAAAATGCTAAACTGTTTGCATACTTAAGGTTGTAAATGTATTACATAAACTTAAAAGTACATCACAAATGTTGTTATAGTATCATGTTTTAGGTGACAGAATTAGACCTTATAACATATTAAAGGGGGTAGAGACCATATAAATTGGATGGTAATGTGATTCTGTATTAACATTTTGAAATGTTTAGCAAAACATTTGGTACTATTCATTTTGCCACTGAAATGACTTAACTTGTAAGGCAAATCTTCCAGAAAGTTCTTTTTAAAGCAGTAATAAATTGTTAAGAGACTTACAACACAGTCCTAAGGGGGAGGGCAAAAGTTCTTAGGGAGCTGACTGACCATTATGACAGTGTATCACTGAGATATGTTGGCGTAAGGGCCAGTTATGATGGTGCAGGCCCCCAGCGCCGCTCCACCACTCTTGAGTGCCGACACAGCCCCGCAGCGACCGCCCATCAGCTCAACAGAGGCATAGGCCCCCTACATTATTTTAATGGGATTTCTGTTTAGATGTGCATCTACAGTCTGCCCCAACTAGTCAACTAGATATAACTGGATTGGGGAAAACATGTTACATCAGGAACAAGAATATTATCTCTTGTAGGTTTGCATTGTTTCACAAAGAGGTGTGAAATTTCTTGTAGGTTTGCATTGTTTCACAAAGAGGTGTGAAATTTCCCCTTAAAGGGGGACACACTTTGTGAGAGTTGAAAGGTTTTGATGAATATGCTTGCCATTTGACTCAACAATAATATGTTGTTTCTTTGAAGTTATGTACCTTTAAAGAGCTAAATAATACATCTGTTTGCAGTTCTTGCACTTGTTTATTTGTTGTTTTCCTTACCTGTGGGCCTTCTCATGTGATGTGGAAGGCATCTTTCTTCAAAATTTTGGCCTAGATCACTAGCTTTTCTTTGTGACAACTGCAGTTTTTAAAATTAGCTTGTGAAAGCATATACATGTACAGTAGTGAACATGCATTATCTGTGGCACACAGTGTTAATAGTTCTGAAAGCTGAAATCACAATAGTGTGTAACCCACACACAGATACCCCCTCCTCTTGATCTGTAGGGATTTCTGCATGAGACACCAACACTGACATGATCAAATCAGTGAAGGGAAGAACAGCTGAAGTTCAGCATCCTCAATTAAATTGTAGTTGCAATGCAAAGTAGAAGACAGGAGAATCAATCCTAAATTTATTTATTTGATCAGAAAGGATGAGCTTTAAAAAAAACACATTTGTACAGTTGGAAGGCCCTGACCTGGATGGCCTAGGCTAGCCCAATCTGCTCAGATCTCAGAAGCTAGGCAGGGTCAGCCCTGGTTAATTCTTGGATGAGAGACCACCAAGAAAGCCCACGATCACTATACAGAGATAGGCAATGGCAAACCACCTCTGAACACATAAGTCATAAATTGGCTGCGATTTAACAGCACCTTCCAGCACCACCATCTGTTTGACAGGGAAAAGTAGCAAACCAATGTAAAAGTATGTTTAAAACATGCTGTTTTCACCTGCCCTCAGACCTGATTTCAGAATGAACCTGGCTTAATTGTTAAGTGTTCTGCAGCAACAGGCCTATATTGTTCAGCCTTGTCTCTACGTGCAAATGGACATTCGTTAATTAATTTTAAGAGAGTTGTTGGTGGCACCCAGCATTCCTTTTCTAGAAGCATTTATACAGCAGTACTGAATACTGATTTTACTGTAAAAAGCTAGCTGCTTGAATCTGTTGTCTTTCTCTCAGTAGCAGCATAAGAACACTAGAGGCATGGCTTGAGGGTGCTCAAGGAAATCTTCTGATGTCTGAACATTTGAGCAAGTCAGGCTGCACAGCAGCGTATGTGTACCTAGGAGAATCAAGTACTGCTTTATATTATTTGTTTTGCTTAAGGCCATTTTTTTTTTTAAAAAAGTTGTATGTTACCAGAGTAGTACTTGAAAAATACTAACAGACAACAAGGAAGCCAAGAATACAATGAGCTTAGAAAAGTAGTTGAAATATTTTAATGGACGTAGGGTGGCTGACTGTTGATTGACTTTTGGCTCCATAGATTGTTGCCACAATTTTGCAACTTGCAACATATATGCAGGCAATTTTTCTGTTCTCATGCACAGTTTGATGTGTGCAAGGGTGCTCCATCCTCTTCAAACGTAAGGATTATTCTGTATGTGCAGAGTATTATGGCAGCTTACGCTTTGTTCATTGGAACTCTGCTGGTGATAAAATGTGACCTTTGCTATCAGTTTCAGGTTGTTAATGGCTTGACAGTATGCCTTTAAAAATAACCAGAAGTAGAAACAATAGGACAAAGCATACATAAAGCCAGCAATCCAAATTAAGCAACATAAATAATATACCCCCAATAAAGGCATCCCAATAACTTGATATAATATTCAAGGTATCCTAATAGTAATATAAATTCAAATCATCTCAGGTTGGGAAGCCTTGAATGAAGTGCAAGATACTAGCATCTGGGGGCGAACTGTTATTTGTTCTTCATCCCACCTCCCATCCCAGCACTGGGATTTGAGATTTAGGCTCCTGGTATTAGGAGGGAAACAAGTTCCAGTTGATCCAGGCACCTGCATTCAGGTGTCACAGTAAACTGGAACTTGATTCAAGGCTGCCAAAACCTGGAAACCTTCATTTATGCTCTGTAAGGGATGGGAGGAGGCAGGGGGAGTAGTGAGGTGAGCATATCAGCACAACAACAAGCTGCAGCTCAAATGTGATAGGAACATAAAGAGCACTGCTGGATTAGACCAGTGGTCCATTATAGTCCAGTATCCTATTCTACTCAACAGCCAGTAGTTAGGCAGACAATAAAACTGATAAAACTAAAGCATGGAAATAAAATTCTCAGTATTTAGTTTGAATATAATCATCTATTTGGTCATTTAAACTAGAACTTGAAACACATGGAGAGGTGCATAGTTTTCTTTTTGGTTTTCTGACTTTGAAATAAGGCAGTGATAAATCACAAGATGTTATAGTTATGCTGCACACTGCATTGATCAGGCTGCACCTGGAGGATTGTGTGCAGTTCTGGAGGCCTCACTTCAAAAAAGATGTGGACAGAATAGAGCGGGTGCAGAGGAGAGCGAGGAGGATGATCAGGGGCCTGGAGACCAAGCCCTATGAGGAAAGGTTGAGGGACCTGGGAATGTTCAGTCTGGAGAAGAGGAGGTTGAGGGGGGACATAATTGCTCTCTTTAAATATTCCTTTCCTTTTATCCCTTAGAAGCTTTTTGATCCATTGATCTTGAGCAGCATATATCTAGTGTTTGAGGGATATAAGGACTGAAACAAATCTTGCCACTGACAATGTAGCCTTGGGATCCCTATCGCTTAGTAGAAAAGGCATTATGTCAGACACAGAGGCATTAGATTTGTATGTTAAAAGGGGGGAGATATAATGTGATCGAAGTTCCTCGTAAAAGCAGCATTCCAAAAGGGCATGAGCTAGTGAATCGATAGAGCCAGAAGAGCAAGGACAGGTCCTGTCTGGATATGGTATATTCAAAATTCTGCCCTGCATAACCATAGAGGGGTTAACATTCAATCTAGCTAAACAGAAGGCTCTAGAAAGACGAGGAGTTGTCAAAGAATATGTATAAGCAGGCAAACCACATGGCGGTGGTATTCCGAAGAACTGGGATAACAAACGCGGCGAGCACAAAAAGTAGTGCTGTTATAATCAAGCTCTTTAATGCACTTTTTAATTTTGGTGAAAGCTTCAGTTTTCCCATGATTTAATAACATATCCTGCGAGAAGCCCAACAATGACAGTTTCTCATCTAAGATTTTTTGCCGTGAGGATTTAAAAGGGTCGTGCTTCAGAGAAGCTAGGAACCCCTCAGTGCTAAAGCACTGTTTAAGGTGTAGTTTAAAGGCGGCCAACCATGCCCTAGCTTCGAGTGACATTTGGCCAAACTCAGAACGAAGAGTAAGATCAGATTCAGACACCTTTATTGGCATAGTAAAATAGCAACAAGGGAGCATAAATACAGGCACCCGCAAGGATTCACAAACAAAAACTGACCAAAACTCAGCCATCAAGTTAAAACACTTCAATCTAAATACCATAACAATGAATTCATCCAGCCAACGGATATGAACTGCAGCGAACACCGGCACCCTTCCAGTTGATGTTGCCCAGTGCCTACAAATTACCTCAGTTGGTTTTAAACTGTTTATTTATTCTTTACCCTCTTATTTTTATTTTTGATGACAATCATCAGAAACTCTGCCACATGTTCGGTGACAGCAGGTGCCTTGTCCTCTAATAAAAATTTGATAAGTTTTTTAAGGGTGTAATATGAGGATTGATTAATTCTAGACATTGTTTATGATGCAGGGGACAATACAAAAGGATACGCTCAACTGATTCTGGTTCTGTCATCTGAGCTGCAAATTTTTTTGTTCCAGGGGATACCCCTGTATCTGCCAGAAACTATAGCTGATGGGAATATGTTTAATCTGGCTAACATAAAGACTCCATGCTGGGAGAGGTGGGTTAAGTTGAAAAAATAATCGGGCATTGATCTTTTTGGAAAGGAAAGGCCAAAAGATGTAGGTGAGCAGATCTTGTTTGCTCCAGCATTTATTTTCTGCAATTCCATATCCCAAATTCTCCCTGTAATCGTCCGAAGAATATAAGCATCCCCGGAGTTTGCCAATGAAGAGTAACGCCAGCAACACATCGAGGGGCATTTAGGAGTTTTCGTAAGAACTGAAGCAATGGACGATCTATAGATTTATTGACAACTGTTATTCAGATGGCAACACCAAAAATAATAATTGGGATAATTTTTAGATTAAAAACCTGAATAGCCTCTGGAATATATTTGCCACCTTTGGTGTGGAAAAAGTTGACAATAGCACCAACCCCAGGTTTAATTTTGTTGGACACTGCTTTTTGATGGGCATTCCAATTTAGGTTATGGGGAAAAAAGAATGCCAAGGTAAACAAACTCCTTGACTTGGTCAACATCAAAGCCGTTTAATACCCAGCGAAAAAGAAGCATTTTTCTCCTCTTAGTGAAGATCATAATCTTAGATTTATGATGGTTTATTTTAAGATCTTCCCTAGAGCAGTACTCAGAGTATGTTTGTAAAGATCTTTTCAAACCAATTCTTGTGTGGGACAGGAGAACTGCATCATCAGCATAGAGTAGAATTGGGGTGGAATGACTTGCAAGCTTTGGGGGGTGACAAGACTCTGAGAAATTGGTTGCCATATCATTTAGATATAGATTAAACAAGAGAGGAGCAAGGAGGCAACCTTGTCTAACTCCCTTGGCCAGTTCAAAGGGCTCAGTTAGTTCTCCTTGGTCGCCACAGCGAACCTGAGCTGTGAGGTCAGTATGAAATTGTTGAATGAGCTCTAGTAACCTACTATCCATAGTAGAATTTGATAGTTTCAACCATAGCATCTCCCTCGGGATGGTATCAAAAGCTCCCTTAAGTTCCATAAAACCCTCGTAAAGGGTGCCATTTTGGGGGGGGAGGAATATTTCTCGGCTAAGTGAGAGAGCACTAAACAATGGTCCGTAACCGACCAGCCCTTCTGAAGCCAATCTGCTCCCAGCCAACTCTTTAAGTATTTGAAGGGCTCTCACTTAGAGGAGGACAGGGAGCTGTTCCTGTTGGTAGCAAAGGGTAGGACTCGCAATAACGAGTTTAAATTATGGGTGGAAAGGTGCCAGCTGGATATTAGCAATTTTTTTTTTACAGTAGGAGTTGTTGAAAAGTGAAATCAGCTACCTAGGGAGGTAATGAGCTTCCCCTCACTGGCAGTCTATAATCAGAGGCTGGACAAACACTTGTCAGGGATGCTGTGGACTGATTTTGCATTGAGCAGGGGGTTGTACTAGATGGCCTGTATGGCCCCTTCCAACTCTTTGATACTGTGATTCTACGATACTGTGATTCTATGATAATGTTTGACCATCACCATTGATAAACAATGATAAACAATGAGGATGTTCCCCAGGTTAACAAGTCCAAATAAGAGAGGACATTTAAAATATCTTGGGGGGAAAATAAATTCAAACGTGAAGCTTAATGACAACTTTATAAACATTCCTGCAAATAAAGGGATTCTATCTGGATGCTACACCAGGAAGATGGTTTATCGTGCAGTTCTATTAGACTCACTTCAGACTCACTCCCATTGAAATCCAGGGTGTTCAGACTGAAATAACCCTTGGTAGAATTGCGCTCTAAGAGTGTTTACTGCTTAAAAGCCTTTGTATGTAGATTTGGTGTCTAACACAGAGCTGGTATTAAATAAATAGTTAGAGTTAGTAAAACATGGGCAATCCTTTGCTTACTCTAACGTAAGTGTCACTATAGTCCATGGGATTTACTGTCAGGTAAGAAGGATGTGTGTTGCTGAAGTGTGATCAAGTCACAGATGACTTGTGATCCTTGCAGGTGGTTTGCCATTGTCTTCCTCAGCAGAGTCTTCCTTGGTGGTCTCCCTTCCAAGTACTGATACTGCTTAACTTCCAAGCTCTGACAAGACTGGGCTATACCATGTGGCCTTCCCTCTCAAGAAGGATAACCAGACATTATAAATAAGTAGTTTCATTTTAGCTTGTCACTCCTTGTGCTTGTTTCTTCTTCCCTCTATTTCACATCAGACTATAATTCTTCCATTCTCATGGAGTAGGTATGAGAGGTCTCTTGTAAAATAATTCCAGGACAGAATAATCTTGCTTTGAATGAACTCTGGTGGACCAATCGTCAGCTTGTCTACTCAGAAGTAAGACCCATGTTATTCAGTGGGGCTTACTCCCAGGAAAGTATCCTTAGGATTGCCACCTGAATCACCCAGTGGTTTGCACTACAGTTTCAGTGCCGGTTCTCATCTCATGCAGGCTTCTTCAGTCAATGGTTGAATAGCATTTAAAAAACAACTGAAGAAAAAGGGGAACAAAGAAACTCAGCCTAAACGTCAGGGGAAACCAAAGGGGTTGAGCTAAACATTATCTAATATAACAACCAATAAATCAATTTTTATCATATATTGTGCACAATTGAATTTAGAATCACAGGGCCTAAAATACGGGCTTCCTAAAAAGCACAAACATAGTTACAAATATTACCAACACATAACAGTTGATGTTAGTACATAAAATGACCAAAATCTGACCAGAAGTGTTTCTAACACTGGGGACATAACTACCACTGGGGACATGAAAATCTTCAAAAAGTGGACAGGACTTCAACAAATAGGTCCAACAATAGACTATCCATGTATTATAATTCTTCTAAAGGCAGCTGATCAATTGTGTTAAATCTAAAGCCATCTGTTTTTATATGTGCGCTATAGTCTAATATTTTTGAAAACAGAATTGAGTATTCTTTTTCTCTCCAATTTTTGCAGCATCTATCTTATGGCAATGACAGCTTGCGTGTTGATGCAGCTTTCCAACAAACACTTTGGAGTGTAGCACCTATCAGTTCAGGAAGTGAAGTAGCTCAAGGTAACACTGATAAAATAATAATATTGATCACCATGCTACATCCGCTGGTCATTTAAAGGGTAATAATAGTCTGCTGTACTGAATGAGTACATTCAGAGCTCTAATATTAACTAATAGGTTGGAGGTGTAATAAAACTAACAATTGTCTTGACACAGGGGTTAATTTCATATCGAATATGGAAAAAGGAGGCAAGTGGGGGGCAGACAGGCAGCTATATTGACGTCATATTT
This sequence comes from Euleptes europaea, assembly GCF_029931775.1. Taxonomy (NCBI): domain Eukaryota; kingdom Metazoa; phylum Chordata; class Lepidosauria; order Squamata; family Sphaerodactylidae; genus Euleptes; species Euleptes europaea. The sequence continues at coordinate 27,239,159 of NC_079318.1, forward strand.
TTCTGCAGTCCTATTTCCTTCCAGCTCACTCAGCATTTTGCTTTATATCTGTTCCTTTATATGTCACAGAAATCTGTCTTGTAGGAATGCACATTGAGTTGATATGGGTCTGATTTCTCTAGAGAAATCGTGGATTCTTGATTCCCCACTGAACAGATATTGTGATTATGTTTTTATAAATGCTGCATTTCAATCTATTAACTCAAGTACAAACTTTTTTCTCAGATCTGGCAGTATCTTTTATTGAAAGCAAACAACCTTTTCATAGTTACAATCTCTTTCAATTGATTTAAAACTGCACATAATACCTTTTTTAGTTTCCAGCTTTTATGTAGGCTTAATGAAGACATGTATACCTTCAAAACTTGTTGCATTGGCTAAATGGGAAACTTTTAGTGTATCTTCTGGAAGCCTTGGTGTTTGCATTTTCAGAAAGTTACGCAATTTCTCTAAAAATGTTATTAGGCACTTTAGGCTATTTGTCCTAATAGTCTGCTACACTACTTTTTTCTCTCGTTTGTATTATAGAAAAAGGTACTTAGTTTATTTAATCTTCAGGAATAGTACCTTTCTCCTATGTCAGAAATAATTCATTAAAAGTAAAAGGTAACAGTCCCCTGTGCAAGCACTGGGTCATTACTGACCTATGGGGTGACATCCCATCCCGACGTTTACTAGGCAGACTTTGTTTATGGGGTGGTTTGCCAGTGCCTTCTCCAGTCATCTTTCCTTTACCCCCAGCACGCTGGGTACTCATTATACCGACCTTGGAAGGATGGAAGGCCGAGTCAACCTTCAGCCGGCTACCTGAAACTGACTTCGGTCGGGATCAAACTCAGGTCGTGAGCAGAGCTTGGACCGCAGTACTGCAGCTTACCACTTTGCACCACAGGGCTCCTAATAATTCATTACTTGTCTTTAATTGTAATACAATCTGTGAAGAACTTCATGTGGTTCAGAAAGAAAGACTGATTTGCCAATAAATAATTGGCTTCCTTTGTTATAGAATCATAGAGTTGGAAGGGACCACCAGGGTCATCTTGTCCAACCCCCTGCACAATGCAAGAACTTCACAACTACCTCCCCTCCCCAGTGGTCCCTACTCCATGCCCAGAAGGTGACCAAGATGCCCTCCCTCTCATGATCTGCCTAAGGTCATAGAATCAGCATTGGTGACAGATGGCCATCTAGCCTCCTCTTAAAAACCTCCAGGGAAGGAGAGCTTCCCTTTGACAAAGTGCTGCACTCCCTGAGTCATTTTTCTAATACATAATTGAAACTGGGATAATTTTAATCCCAATTTGTGTAAGCAAGGTGGGAAAAAAATTAATGTATACAAAGTTATTTGGAGATTTTCTATGGAAATTTCAAAGAATACTTGTGGTTCCCAGGCTTGCATAGCTCCAGGCAGTGCCTGCAAAAGCCCCATTATGTGCACTGGGTACCCATTGCTGGCTCTGCAGATGGAGATTTGTAAGCAATGGGATATTTGTAGTCTGCAGTGGGGAAGGCTCCCTTGCATGCACAAGGATGTCTTGTTTGATTGCAGAACGTGTTTTCTTCTTCAACACAGTATTCATTCTTAGCATAGGTCTTTGTGGGGCCCGGGGCCCTCGCTAGCGCCTTCAACCGATGCTGTTCCCGGCGGCCCTCGCTTGGGTGGGGTTTGCTTGGCCTCAGACCACTCGTTCAGGGAGCTAGAGCTTCTCTCTCTGTCCGAGTCAGCCAGAATTGTGGGCAACCAGGAGTTTGCCTGCCCGTGGCGATCCTCCTCGGCCTCCACGCCCGTTCCCCCTTTATAGGGCCACCCCTCTTAAACTCCTCCCCTTTCCCCATGCTGGGTGGGGCCGGGACTTCTGTCAGTCCGCCCCCCCTTGGCTTCCGCCCCGCCCTCGTCCCGGCTGGGCTCGTCCGCCGCTCAGCTGGCTGGCGGGCCACTTGGCAGTTGGCGGTGCTTGTCTCCGCCTCCCCACGTCTCCCCCCTGCTCGGCCTCTCGTCTCCCGGCTGTTTGTGGGAAGGTCCCTCTCTGCGCTCCTCTCTCGGGCCGGCTTCCTGTGGGAGAGAGAGGACGTATTGGCAAGGGACCCGCCGGGATGCGGTTCCCCCTGGCTCCCAGGCCGCCCATGCTGTCTCGGTTCTTCCCCACTGGCAGCGTAGCCCCCCGGCTCCCTCCGTCGGGGAGGGAGGGCTACCCCTGAGACCGTCCCCCATGCGCGGACTGCCTCCCTGCACGGTAAGTGAGTGGGCTTGGAGAGGGCCCACGATGGGAGGGTTAATGGCCGTCGCGGGACAGTCTTTTAAAAATTAAATCCTCATCTGTTCTAAAATCCGTAGAAGATTTTCCATGTCATACCAAGGCCTTATCACAATGGTTTTAAAGACTGCTCAGAGCTGAGCATTTAAGACTTTACATTCTGAATATAGGTTACATTCTTTACATTCTGAATATGGGTTAATCCTGAAGTATGTGGTGCTTGTTTCCCTTGTCTTGCTGTATTACAGGTTACCTGATAGGCGGTGATGTGCTGAGGTTATTACATGGCCACATGGATGAATGCCTGACCGTCCCTTCAGGAGAACATGGAGAAGAGCAGAGAAGGTATGTTTTAAAGCCCTCCTTTCAGCTAGCCTTCTCTTGCAAAATTTCACTATATAAAGTTCTCATTTATCTATTTCTACATTAACATCTAATTGCTATGTTGTGTACAGGACTACTCTGACATTTTTTACCTCAACCAAAATACAGTCCTGCCCTCTCAACCCCGCTGGTTAGTTCCTAAACTGCGCAATAAGTTCACAATGAGTGAGCTGTTGGAAATATCCTACAGTTTCCTGGGATATAACTTTTATTGTTGATTTCTTTAATATTACATAAATTACTTGTTACTTTATAACAAGGGATCATGGCTGCATGACAGTGGTTTTTCACGGGTGTTTCAGTTGATCTCCTTCCTCAAACAAAAAGGAGTTTTGTGGTATCTCAAAGACTCACAGATTTATTGGAACACAGATAACTGCTGAATAAATAAGAACTTTGTGGAATTAGTTACTTAATTTCTGCCAAGACCACAGAGTTTTTTTAAAAAACACACTTTGAGCATAATCCTGAAGGGGGTGCCGAATTGACATAGGAGCCGGTGTGACCCTGTGCTGACGTAAGTACCCATTTATCCGAGGATAAGGTGCACTTACACTGGCATGGAGGGCATTCATGCCAATTCTGGTAAGCCACGCTGCTGTGTGGGGCTCCACCGCCAGTGCAGCCACGCTGGGAGCGTAATCCCAGAAGTTGGGAGCCTGCGCTGGTATGTTGGAGGGCATTCTAGGGGGCAGCATCCTAACCCCTTTCGCCCCAGGAATGCCCCCTCGAGTTGCAGCATTGCTACACCACTGTTTTTGGTGGCATTGCCTCGCTGTTTTCTATTGGGGCATTTCCCCCATTTTACATTTTAAATTGTTTTATTTCCTCCGTGGTGGCTGAGAAGCATCTGTAGAAGCACCATGGCTGCGCTGCTCCCAACCACTGCACATTTACCCCCCACTTCAGGAATGGGCTGCCTGCCTCAGTCTTAGAAGGGAAAATGTTCTCTTAGTGTGCACAGAGTGGCTTTCCCTTTCTATGTAGTAAGGACCCATGATACAGTATTTGGAGTCCTCCATTCGTTCTCCTCTGGAAACTAGTTTCCCTGGAGCAGTAACATAGATATTCTCTAAGTAAATAAACAATCGTAAACCATAAGCATTGAAAGAAAAGGATGCCAGTGACTATAGAGATTAAAAAGATTCATGATGGATTTTACAAAACCTTCTTTTAGAAACAGCTCCCTGATTCTCCAAGCACTCTACTGGAAGGGACCTCATTGAAGTTAGCTGCTTACCTTAGCTCAGAGCTTGGAGAACTGGTCTGTTTGACACTTTAATTTACTGAAGCATTGAGAATGGAAAAAACATTTAAAATCTTGCCATTTTCTTGCTGCCCATAGTACCTGGGGCTTGCCTCAGGGATTAATATTGTGGAGAGAGAGAGAGCAGTAGGGAATTATCTAACAACGGCTCTGTCAGTTTTTTTATGGAACCTGGAGGGAGAATAATGATTGTGTGTCACTGTGTTTTGAGCTGGAACAGAGTTGTCAAAGGAAAGAGAAATATTTCTTATAAAACCTAGAGATTTTTTTGCCTTGGTTCACCCTACTCTGAAGAGTTGCTCAAGATTATCATGGAACATGCTTAATTGGTTTAGTTTGTTAACATTACATTGTAGAGTGCAGTTAACATTGTAGAGTGCAGTTAACATTGTAGAGTGAAGGCAAGACCTGAAGCATTCAAGCATATTTGGCTTACATTTCTGAAACACTGAGGTTAAGTGGCAAGAGTGTTGGATTAGGTGAACTGGATGTTCAAATCCCAGTTCAAATGAGCCATTATCTGTTCCTCCTCTGTATAACAGGAGTAAAAGTTGGATTCTTTCCCAGTTCGTTGAGGATAACTACACCTGATAGGTACATTGTGGAATTTTTAAAAAATCCCTGGAGAGACAGCATTAGCACTCGTCACATTCAGAAAAGTGAAAATGAACTAAACAGTTGCATGAAGAGAACATAAGAAGAGTCATGCTGGATCAGACCAAGGCCCATCAAGTCCAGCAGTCTGTTCACACAGTGGCCAACCAGGTGCCCCTAAGAAGCCCACAAACAAGACGACTGCAGCAGCTTCCTGTCTGTGTTCCACAGCACCTGATATAATAGGCATGCTCCTCTGATACTAGAGAGAATAGGAATGCATCATGTCTCTGTGTGTGTGTGTGTGTAAAGTGCCGTCAAGTTGCAGCCAATGTATGGTGACCCCTTTTGGGGTTTTCATGGCAAGAGACTAACAGAGGTGGTTTGCCAGTGCCTTCCTCTGCACAGCAACCCTGGTCTTCCTTGGTGGTCTCCCATCCAAGTACTAACCAGGGCTGATCTGGTTCTGAGATCTGATGAGATCAGGCTAGCCTGGGCCATCCAGGTCAGGGCATCATGACTAGTATCTGTTTTAACTAGTAGCCATGGATAGTCCTATCCTCCATGAACATGTTCACTCCCCTCTTAAAGCCTTCCAAGTTGGCAGCCATCACCACATCCTGGGGCAGGGAGTTCTACTATTTAACTATGTGTGGTGTGAAGAAATACTTCCTTTTGTCTGTTTTGGATCTCTTACCCTCTAGCTTCAGCAGATGACCCCACATTCTAGTGTTATGAGAGAGGGAGAAAAACGTTTCCCTGTCCACTCCCTCCATACCATGCAGAATTTTAGACACCTCTATCATATCTCCCCTTGACTGCCTTCTTTCCAAGCTGAACAGCCCTAATCATTTTAACTGCTCCTCATAGGGCAGTTGCTGTAGCCCTCTGATCATTTTGGTTGCTCTTTTATATACTTTCTCAAGTTCTGCAAAATCCTCTTTTAGGTGTGGTGACCAGAACTGTGCACAGTATTCCAGGTGTGCTCTCACCATAGATTTGTACAAAGGTAGTATGATAGCAGCAGTTTTATTCTCTATTCCTTGTCTAGTTATGGCCAGCATAGAATTTGCCTTTTTCACAGCAGCTGCACACTGGGTTGACATCTTCATTGAGCTATCCACTACCACTCCAAGATCCCTTTCTTGGTCTGTCATTGCCAGCACAGATCTCGTCAGTGCATATGTGAAATTGTTGTTGTTGTTTTTTGACCCAAGATGCATCACTTTACACTTGCTCACATTGAATCTCATTTGCCATTTTAATGGCTGTTCCTCCAGTTTGGAGAGATCCTTTTGGAGCTCTTCACAATCCATTTTTGTTTTTACCACCCTAAATAATTTGGTGTCATCTGCAAACTTGGCCAGCTTGCTATTCACCCCAGCTCCAGGTCACTGATGAACAATGGGGTCCCAAAAGAGATCCCTGAGGAACCCCACTGCTCACATCCCTCCATTGTGAGAAATGACCATTTATTCCTACTCTCTGCTTCCTATTTTTTACCCAGCTCTCAGTCCATAAGAGGACTTGTCCCCTTATTCCATGACTGAAGTTTGCTTAGCAGTCTTTGGTGGGGGATTTTGTCAAAAGCCTTTTGGAAGTGAAAATATGCAATGTCCAGAGGCTCATTCCTGTCCACATGCTTACTGACAAGTTCAAAAAACTCCAAAAGGTTACTGAGAGGGGACCTACCTTTGCAGGAACCATGCTGGGTTTTGTTCAGCAGGGCTTGCCCTTCTATATGCTTGACAATTCTATCTGTAATAATGCTTTCCATCCATTTACCTGGAATAGAAGTTAAGCTAACTGGCCTGTCATTTCCTGGGTCCCTCCTGGAACCCTTTTTATAAACGGGTGTTACAATGGCCATTCTCAAGTCCTCTGGTATTTAACTTTATTGAGCTGGCAAGAATATACAAGGATGGCAAAGAGATGATTTGTGTAATTTCAACCACAAATCCATATAGTCTTCAGAAATAGAGCAGTACCACATGCTGATTCATCCTATGAGCTATGGCTCCTCTACACTCAAATTAGGGATGCCACAAATTCCACATCAAACGTGTTCAGTAGTTCAACATACAGCAAAGTCCCGCACGATATCCTCAGGATTGGAAGAGGGAGATGAGATGTTTATTCTTACAGCCATAGGCCAAAATAAATACACAGTTCAATACAATGCAATACAATACAATCATAGCTAAAAAGAGGTTAGACAGGGTATTAGTACATGTTGCAATATCATTTGCAAATTACTTGGTCTAACCATGAACCTAATTGCTGAGCATTATTCAGAGAGCCGTGGTTAAAATTTCTGTCACAGAAGAAGTTATACACAATTAATTCTATTGGTTTTGAGGCTAACAGACTCCCTTCTTTCTAATTACGGCGTGGCGGAATTTTGCAACCGTGAGGAAATAGTTGAGTTCCTGTCTTCCAACTAAAATTTTACCATTTTGCCTTTGAAAGGACTCAGGATTGGAATACATTGCACATGTGTGTATTCCTTGTGGCTACAGCGTGCAGCCAATCAATAAAGCCCAGGGCCTCTCTTCCTCCTCCTCCTCCTTGAGGAACACGGTGTGCTCTCTATTCTGCTATTAGGAAAATGCTGGTTGCCTTGTAAAAGTGAAACCAATAGAAGCAGAGGCTACAATAATGAAAGAAACCAGAACAGTATGAAAGAAAATCATGTTTTCCCCATTTGGATGGGGAAATTGGTTCGTTTCCATATTAATTATGATAATTACAAAACCCCTCATTTTCATAATTATTCTAATTTGTAACAAAAGAAGCACACAGATCTACTTCTGACCTTTTGTTCTCACTGCGCTTGTGAAAGGTGGTCTCCAGAAAGAAAATGCTGCTCAATGCAGGGCTCATTCAACGCAGACTTCCTTAGAGAAAGGAGCTGTGGGAAGAATGACTTGGAATCAGCAGGACGGAGGAGAGAAAAGCAGAGACAACACACCCGTGGGATGGGGAAAATGGGGGTAAAGTGGGAGCCAGAAAGAATGGGGAAGTAGATCCACCAGTAGGAGGGGGGAACGGGGGAGGAAGAAGAAACTGTGGGAAAGTGGGGTAGGAAGAAGAAGAAGAGTTGGTTTTTATATGCTGACTTTCTCTACCACTTATGGGAGACTCAAACTGGCTTACAATCACCTTCCCTTCTCCTCCCCACAACAGACACCCTGTGAGGTAAGTGAGGCTGAGAGAGAATGACTTGCCTCAGGTCACCCAGCTGTCTTCTTGTGGAGCAGTGAGGAAATAAATCCAGTTCACCAGATTATCCTCCGCCGCTCATGTGGAGGAGTGGGGAATCAAACCCAGTTCTCCAGATCAGAGTCCACCACTCCAAACCACCGCTCTTAACCACTACACCACGCTGGCTAGTAGGGTGGCTGGGCTAGTAGGTAGCTGAACAAATGAGGGGAGGGGAGAAAAGGGTGAGCATGTAAAGGGACAAGCAGTGCCAGAATAAGTGGGGAGGTGGTAGCTTAAGTGGTAGGAAGGTAAAATTTGCCTCTCCTGCACATTTTCACAGATCCCCCTCTTTTCCTAGTTCTAATCGTGATTTGTTTGCCATACATGCTTCCTGCTTCCAGAATTGTGGACTTGGGGAGTATTTTTTTCTTTAAGAAATACTGAATTTCATGCAGTTGGATTTATGTACTCAGACCTCAAAAACGGTATTGTTTGCTAAGACCTTGACAATTTATGTAGCCTGCTAAAGAAAAAAGAAAATGGTTGAATGGTACATTAATAACAGCTTTGATGCAAAGCACTGCAAATGAAGTGGTAATTATAAATCGGGACTTTCCTTCCTCCCTCTTCCATTTGCAGCTTACTGAGCTCCCCCAGTTCTGCTCCCGGGGGCCAAGGGATCCTCTTGAACCGTTTGTGTGTGTGGTTGCATGACTTTGCCATCAAGTCACAGCTGACATATGGCGACTCGGTAGGGTTTTCAAGGCAAGGGACGTTCAGAGGTGGTTTGCCATTGCCCGCCTCTGCGTGGACTGAGAGAGTTTTGAGAGAACTGTGACTGGCCCAAGGTCACCCAGCAGGCTTCATGTGGAGGAGTGGGGAATTGAATCCGGTTCTCCAGATTAGAGTCTGCTGCTCTTAACCACTACACCACATTGGCTCTCCATCAACAGTTTAGGGCAGGGGTGTCAAACCCCCAGCCAGCGGGCCGGAATCCGGCCCCCCGGAGGACTGTTCACTGGCCTGCGAGCCGAGGCAGCCAGCCCCCACTCCCCCTCCCTTTATGGCCCCCCTTCTCCCCCCTGCCCTTCTCCGGCGCAGCCACGTGGAGCTTGCCTAGGGTGGGGGGTGGGGGGAAACTGAGCATCGAGCCATCTCCCGGTGGGAGGCAGCGCAATCTTCATTCCCTCCCATATGGAGCTTGACTGGGGGGGGGAGTGAAGTTGTTCACTCCTTCCCCTCTCCAGCCCAGAGGGACCTGTGTATGTTCGTGCGCATGAGAGAGTTAATGTGTGAAGTGCCCTGAAGTCGCTTCCAACTCAAGGCGACCCTATGAACCAATGTCCCCCAAAACGTCCTATCCTTAACAGTCTTGCTCAGGTCTTGCAAACTGAGGGCCCTGGCTTGCTTTGTAGAATCAATTCTTCTCTTGTTGGGTCTTCCTCTTTTCCCGCTGCCTTCAACTTTTCCTAGCATGATTGTTTTTTTCCAGGGACTGCTGTCTTCTCATAATGTGTCCAAAGTAGTACAGCCTCAGTTTAGTCATTTTAGCTTCTAGGGTCAGTTCCGGCTTGATTTGATCTATAACCCACTGATTTGTTGTTGTTTTTTGGAGGTCCATTGTATTGGTAACACTCTCCTCCAACACCCTAAGTATGTATTTCCTTCCCTACATTGCACTGCTGAAATTATGCAGCAAGATGAGCAGCTTCCTGCTCACCAAGTGTAAACCTCAGCAGCTGGAGCTCTAGGGCAACTTCTGAGGGTCAGGACTAAGTGAGCAAGATGCTAATCTCCTATCCTCAAACTTCAGCAGTCTTGCACTGCTACTCTATAGGCAGGAAGAACTTCCCAAATGTTAATTCTCCATTCAATTCCTAAAACAAAGGGATGCACTAAAAAGGAATGACAGGATTGCCCATCGGAAACAATGGGAGAGTCTTGGAGGCCCGCTGGCAATAATGGGATTCAGGAATGCCAGTTGACTTGTAGGAGCTCCATTGAAATACATTACAGCGCAAAAAAAATGCAGAATGGATTTTCCGTTAAAGTCTGGGCCCAAATAGACTACTCTGGGGCTGGAATGACAGGTTGCAGAGTGGAATAACAACCTCTGGGTAGCAGAAGCGTTCTGGGACTGGAATGACAGCCCCCAAGTGGAATGACAGCACCTAGGAGTAGCAGAAGTGATCTGTGACTAGAATGACAGGTCAGGAGTGGAATGACTGCCACCGGGAGTAGCAGAAGTGTTTAGGAATGGAGTGATAGCCCCTCGGAGTAGCAGAAATGTTCTGGGACTGGAATGACAGCCCCCAAGTGGAATGACATCACCTAGACGTAGCAGAAGTGGTCTGTGACTAGAATGACAGGTCAGGAGTGGAATGACTGCCACCGGGAGTAGCAAAAGTGTTTGGGAATGGAGTGATAGCCCCTCGGAGTAGCAGAAATGTTCTGGGACTGGAATGACAGCCCCCAAGTGGAATGACAGCATTTAGACGTAGCAGAAGTGGTCTGTAACTAGAATGACAGGTCAGGAGTGGAATGACTGCCACCGGGAGTAGCAGAAGTGTTTGGGAATGGAGTGACAACCCCTCGGAGTAGCAGAAGTGTTCTGGGACTGGAATGACAGCCCCCAAGTGGAATGACAGCACCTAGGAATAACAGAAGTGATCTGTGGCTAGTATGACAGGTCAGGAGTGGAATGACTGCCACTGGGAGTAGCACAAGTGTTCAGGAATGAAATGACAGCCCCCAATTGGAATGACAGCCCCTGGGAGTAGCAGAAGTGTTCTGGGACTGGAATGACAGTCCCAGAATGCTTCCACTACTCCCAGGGGCTGTCATTCCACTCTGCAACATTTCGTTCCAGTCTCAGAGCACAAATTCTGTTCCCAGGCAGCCACCCTCCCCAGTCCAGATCAAATTTAGTGCCAGGGACCAGTACAGAAGACACAGACAAAGCCAATTAATGATGTTATTTTTTACTTAAAATACAAACACGCTTAAAACAATAAATAATATCATTAATTGACTTTGCCTGTGTCTTCAATGAAGTTCGTCTCTCTGGTACCTTGCACTACATTTTATGATATTTATTTATTTATTTGGTACACATGGCCCGGCCAAACCTATGGACATTTATGTCATATCCGGCCCTCATAACCAATGAGTTCGACACCCCTGGTTTAGGGGGCAAAATTGGCAAATATCCTCCCTCCCCTCTACCAACAGAGGTGCCGTTCTGCTAGTGTAAGTGCTGTTACACTAGCAGAAGAGCACCTTTAGATCTAACCCAAGATGTGCATCTCTTCAGGTAGACAGTTCAACTGGGAGATAGTGGCTTGGAGGAGGGGCAACATATGAGTTTTGTCCAGACCAGTTGCTTTAATGTTTGCCTTAATTTATGAGATTTGTATGGAAGGGGAAAAATAGATATCAGAAGCTATGATATATTTCAGAATACTGTGAATTGCACCAGGCTTCTTCTTACGAAATTCCCTTATTCTCTTCTAAGGGACAGTGCCATATATCAGTTCACTTTGCTTCTGTGCCCGTGCAACACAGTAACTACACTTGATCTTAGCCAAAAGGCCGAGAAGCAATGCAACACAATAACGTAGTTATCAGGGTATGGGAAGAGCAAGATGGCACCTGGTGTTCTGTTGTATTCAAGAATTTGTATAGTTTTGTCCATTGGCTCCATGCTTTTCCTCCGTGCAAACTGCTTAATAAAATAATAAGCAGGTAAGTAGAATCAGATGACATTTTATGTTAAAACCATTTGTGACAATTGTAGCTATTCCATTAAAGCAGGGGTGGGGAACATCAGGCCCAGGGGCTGTTTAAGGCTTGCGAAATCATTTGGTCTGGTCCTTCGTGGGTCCTGGCAGATCTCTAGCTCAGAAGGATCTAAGACTGGTAATCCGCCCCCTCCCGCAGACAGGAATAGCCTCTATTCAAGGCAGACGTGAGTTTGTCTTGCTGAGAAAAGGAACCTTCCCCCCCCTTGCAGAAGAATCATTATCTATGGAGCTGCTAGGATCGCCCAAGAAATAGTGTTAACCCTTTCCCACCCAGGCCGTGGAGAAACGTATTCCCTCTGTACTACAAGAGGGCTGGGGGTGGAAGTGGCGACAATGGAGGGGTTAAAGCGGACAGGTCCAGAATACGGGGGGGGGGGGGAGAATGTGTGTGGGGCGCCTGGCTGGTGCAACAGACCATCCTGTGCCACCAGGTGGGCAAGTGCACCACCGGTTGTATGCCTGTCTACTTGCCCGTGGGGGGGAGGTCATCTGGGGTAGCTGCCTGCTTGGGGCTTGGATGGCTAATTTTTAAGTCTCTGCCTTGCCTGGTGGGTCTTACTGCAACATCCAAGGACTGGGGCTGGTTTCCTTTGTCTCTTCCTTATCCAAGGAGGCATCAGCAGGCAGACCCACGACAGTTATTAAGCAGCAAATCTGCTAACCTACATCCAGTTTCCCCAGAACAACTTTTATTCATTTCTCCCATTAGATACTATCCTTGTTTCAGCTAACTCCAACTAGAAATTCCAAGAGCTCCCTCTCAAATAAAAATTTTCTCTTTAGAAGTCACATACTGACAAATTAAATTGTTTAATTCTTACTGGTGTTATAGGGTCATTGGAAAAGAAATTGTGATTATGCAACTGTACTGCTCGGCGGTTACAAGTTAGATGAGAAATATTGCTATTAATGCCAATGGGATTTTTTTAAAAAAGGCGATTGGCAGCTATTGCTGAACTTCTCTGCCATGCCAGGACAGGAATTTGCAAAGAGGAGGAAAGATCAGCCAGAATTTGGAGGGAGCTGCTTGACCACATGTCTCATGAGCAACACTCCCCCTCCCACCCCAGCTGTGTCAAAGCTTGTGCCATTTCAAGGTTATGGCAGGATACAAGCACCAAAGCTACCCATATATCAGAAGCTGTTTTTCTATTCCGCAGCAATGGGGGGTGGGGGTGGGGAAGCAATAAATTATGTCCTGGAAAAATCAGGACTGTTTTGTGGGGAGAACAGGAGAACTATCGATTATTTCCGAAGTCATCTGGAGCTAGTGTTATAATGGTGATTGCATTTGATGGTAATTGACTGGTATGGAACTATGCAGGCCGCTGTTTTCTGTACTGGAAAATCAGGAGCTGTTGTTTCATGATCTGTATTGCGGTCTGTGCAGTTGTCTGATCGCAGTGTCTCTCTCAGAACATTATTCTGTGTTATTGTTAAAGGAATGTGAGTTTACTAATTATTCTCAAGAGATTGGTTATATGTACAGTTATCTATTTTTAACCCATGTTAATGAATTGCTTAGTGTAATTGATTAGGATAGATTCAGTGTTCCGGTTTCTTTGTTTAGGTTTAGTCAATGGCAGGAGATTGCGACTTCTCAATTTAGATTTTTTTAATGTCAAGTTGAAATGAGCAAGTAGAAACTTGGGTTAATTCTATTTCACTCTCACACGTCTGCCCCAGTAGTGTTATTTGCTGTGTGCAGTGCAAATGGCAAGGAATATTCACAGGCACAAGAAGCTTAAGGCCAAGGGAAATGATGACTTGTATTTAGAGTTGTAGCTAATATGTGGATTATATGCAATATTAGTGAGAAAATTAGCAAACTCTAGACCTTAGTTGTTGCTTGCATTAAAACAGATTAAATGGATTAACAGTATGATGAAGAACAACTGACTCTTGTTGTCTTTGGAGGTCGTAGATAAATGAATTCATTAAACTGAAGCTTTTAAAAAACCTGATCTGTGTTAACCTCTCAAGGGTTGTGAATTTATTTTCTTGTTAGGGCAGAGTGTTGCTAATGATCTGTAACTGCAGCTTACTTTTGGATGTCATTCTGCAAAACCATGGCAACATGGGGCTCAGTTGACAATGGCGGCTGCCCTGTAATGGCCAAACTCTGCTAATATAGCACAGCTCTACTGGAATGTATCTAAAAGGGATCAGCGGGTTTGATGGCCAACGGCAGGGGACCTCTTGACAGTTCCAAAGCATACCTCACTCGTGAATTTTTCTTCCCCTTGCACCCCTGTTTACTCTTTGACAAAATTTCTTAGCTCTTGGTTAATTTTCCATTCTTAGTTAACAGCCTATGTTTTGTCCTCTGTCTTTCCCTTTTTCCTGACTCAAAGGACCTTTTATGGGCAATCATGACAAGGGTCTATTTTCTTGGAACACAGTTCATTCACCACATCCTCGCTCACTCAGAGATGTATAAAGGACAGTGTTGGTTTGATCATGCCAATCACACATCCCAACTAGTAATGATAACTTGCTAGTTGATCAAATTATATTACGTATCTTGGAACTGAGATCCTTCAGTAGGAGAACATAGGGAAAAGAAGCTATATGAAACTAAGTTGGACAACAGTTTTAAAGAAGAAAGTGGTTTGAAAAAGAGGGGTATGCTTCCCACACTGTAAAGATGCATAATATTCCTTTTGACCCACTATTACCTTTGGTCAAATGGTTTTTGCAGGTTTTCCAAATAACTGAGAAGGTGTTTGTTCAGAGGTAAAAGTGGGGGCAGGATTAGGAGCATTGAATCCCTCTTTCAAACCAGCTTGAATTTTTCTGAAAAAGCTATCATTCCTCTCCAACCTAAAAGTCTGAGGAACTCACAAATCATCTTGTGTTTCAGAACTGTCCATTATGAAGGTGGGGCCGTGTCGATTCATGCGCGTTCTCTTTGGAGACTGGAGACTCTGAGGGTTGCGTAAGTAAAAAGCCACAGGCATAGTTCACTTCCATTGTAGCAACTGGTGTATCCTCTTCCCCTCCCACCTCCCGTGCTTCCTCCTGACAAACAGTGCTGTAGCTATGCTGAAAGGTTGTGATTGCATTTTGGAAACGGCCCTGTTTAACTGCGATCTCAATATACAATCATGCCTTGTGAAAGTTTCAGTTAGACTTTATTACAAGAAAGCATTGGTGATGTAATTACTGGTGTCAAATAGATGGCAGTTTTCAAAGTCTTCAAAATACTTTACCAGTATCAGACCTATGGAAGCGAATGGTTAGTCTCTGATCAGAAATTGACAGTAGCTTCGACAAAGGTTGCACTATAATGATCCTTCTGTCTATGTTCATAACATGATGATAAAATAAACTGACAGTGCCGTGGATAAATACTGTTCCCCCTTTAGTTCTTTGGCATTAAAGCTGAACTCAAGGATTCTAGAAGACATAGGGAGAATCACAAATAGGTTCCTTTATGCTTCCCTAGTCTGCCTTGTTTAGAAGTGTACTATCTTTGTGTTCATGATTGCATAGGAGCAATTCGGCTGAGGTTCAAGGAATGACAGTCTTTTGTTCAGACTGCTGCATATCCTTAAATTGACAGTAGCTTTATGCATTTGATGGTATATGACCGAAGAACACTTGTTTGAAAACCTGCATTTCAGTTTGACAGGGAATTTAAATACTTAATGCCTCTCAGCAGCATTGAGCTGTTCGACTGTGATTGCTGTATTTGTTAGGAAAGCAGCATGTTGTATAATCTGTTGAAGGCCAATGGCACATTTCATTCTCACACATAAACACTGACAACTGTTAAGCAAAAACTGTGTAAGTATCAATCAGCAGGGGAAGCGCATGTTGAAGGACAGATTGATGCTCTCTGTGTGGAAAGGGTATTTATTGCATCTCCTTGATTTAAACAGAATTCAGAGTTCTGCAGCCCCCTGTTGGTGGCTCTCAGGAAGTGTTTTTCACTAATAAGAACAAAATCCGTGTAGTAGCTTTTATCAGAGCAACCTGGTCGGCCCAAAACGCTGTGCAACCTTTCAAGATCACCAGAGGAATCGGTCTTTTGCCTCTTTGAGGTAGTTGTTCATACAAAGTAGGTTTTTTTTGGGGGGGGGAAACAGATCTGTGAATTAAAAAAAATCATAATAAAAAGGCGGAATATAAATTTAGGGTGCGGATATTGTCATTAAAGCTTTACAATTAAATAGAGAAAAGATTTTCTGAGACCCAGAAAAATATGAACGAATGTCAGTTGGGCATTGAGTTGTTTACTAAGAAAAACTTTCTCTGAATGTGTTGCTGTTGATACCAAACCACACAGCTGATTTTCTAGGAAATCTAGAGAGTGTCGGTGGCCTGCCAGTGCATCCCACCAGCTATGTATGGCAGACAACCACAGGATCAATAAACATCCTGGTTTCACCACCTCTCTGGATATTGGACTTGGTGGGTCGCAATTTATGAATTCTTAGTTTAAACCATGTTTCCTGGTCTCCAGGAAGTTGGGAGGTGAAGTTGCCAGGAGTTAATTGAAGAATACCATATACACTCGGGTATAAGCCGACCCGAGTATAAGCCGAGGTGCCTAATTTCACCCCCAAAATGGGGAAAAATTAGGCACCCGGGTATAAGCTGAGGGTGGGGAAGGAGGCCCTTCCCCCCCCCCCCGTAGGCTTACCTTACTGCCCGCTGCCCGCGGGGCCTCCTGGGCGCAGGGAGGGGGCCGCCGCCTGCCCGTGCGCCTTCTCTGCGCCCAGGAGGCCCCGCGGGCCGCTCCTGACCCGCAGGGAAGGCGCGCGGGCAGGCGGTGGTGGCAAGTTCCCCCCTCCCTCTCTCCCTCCACCTACCAACCGGCCCGCCGCCGCCTGCCCGCGTGCCTTCTCTTCTGAGGCGGCGGCAACCAGCAGGAGCAGCAGCAAGGCGCGCGGCGCGGCTTTGGCTGGCGAAGGCGCCGCTGTGGGTCTTGGCCTCGTACCCCACTCTCTGTTCCCTAACCCTCCCACCTTTTGCCATGCCCCTGCTTTAGAATGTAAAGTTCCCATTAAGGGACAGTACCTCTGACCATGAGCAGAATGCCATTATTTCATCACAGCATGTTTAGAATTTGCTACCAGCATGTTTAGAATTCAGGGGCAGGGTCCCACACAGTCAAGCCACTCATACTAGCCTTTTCTTACCGGCCGCTGGCCGCGGGGCCACCTGGGCGCAGGGAGGGGGCCGCCACCTGCCTGCGCGCCTTCCCTGTGCCCAGGAGGCCCCGCGGACTGCTCCTGGCCCGCAGGGAAGGCGCGCGGGCAGGTGGCGGCAAGTTCCCCCTTCCCTCCCTCCACCCACCGACCGACCCGCCGCCGCCTGCCCGCGAGCCTTCACTGCGCCCAGGAGGCCCCACGGGCCGCTCCTGGCCCGCAGAGAAGCCGCGCAGGCAGGCGGCGGCGGGTCGGTCGGTAGGTGGAGGGAGGGGGGGAACTTACCGCCACCGCCGCCGCCTGCCCGCGCGCCTTCCCTGCGGGCCAGGAGCGGCCGGCGGGGCCTCCTGGGCGCAGAGAAGGTGCGCGGGCAGGCGGCAGCAGCGGTAAGTTCCCCCCTCCCTCCCTCCACCTACCGACCGACCCGCGTATAAGCCGAGTTGGGTTTTCTCAGCCCTTTTTTGGGGCTGAAAAACTCGGCTTATACGCGAGTATATACGGTAAGCCATTGTTGTTTGTTAAAGGGGATAGTGGAGCAGAAGAAGTAAGACTGATTCAGAACTGGTCAAAGAAGCAAGGCTAATCTGGGGAGCTGTAGTAAGACAAGCCTGAGATGGTCAGAGTAAATTTAATAATCGGTGCCATCATTCATCTTCTCTCTGGCATCTCTGTTGGTCTCAGATGGCACAGCCTCAATGTAAGGGAGAAATCTCTTCACTGGGTACCCCACCTTGTGCAACTGTCCCCTTGCTCTGAATAGTCAGATGTCCAACAGTCTGTCTTCCACTGAGTTACTTCACAAGGTGGGTCTATCATGATGAGCTCATATGTTAGCAGACTTCAATGTGACTTTTCCAGAGGTCTCTTTATAGTATCACACCTCTGTTCTTCTTCCCACAATCCTCCTTGTTTGTGAAAACAGTTGCCCTTCTATAGGTACTGTGTAGGAGATCCTGTTATATTGGCTTCCTGTCTCATTCTGCCCTCTTTCTGGTTTGGGAGGTCCTTTTATACACTCCACAAAACAGGCAGCCCTGCCCCATGTGGGGCATATGCTGTGGTGCCTGTTCTGATTACACTAAAACTAGTTTGGTTGGGATGGTTCCTGCCACAATTTAAGATTAGAATTTACTAAGCAATGAACTACAAATGCAGTTGAACCTGTAAAAAGCTGTCCTTCAGGGGAAAACTTGATTCAAAACAACATGTCCTTTAAATTAATGTAACGGTTACAAGGCATGATGAATGCCTACATACCGCATTCTCTATTTTAGAGCAGTCCCATCACATGAAAGCTCAGCTTTTTGTGAAAAATGATGGTTCCCCACTAATGTGCAGAGAAAGATGGCAGTGAGAAAAATCCTGCACACATGTTCTAATAACTAGAAGAACAAGAAAAATCACCACAGCTTTTATGTGTTTCATGAAAATGTGCTATAAAATTGGCTAGAACTGGAGAGAATGAAAACATTCCAGCGTTGGTTGACATGATTATGGTATCGCATCTATTTTTTCAAATACTATTGAGGCTGAGCTGGATGTTTTCCTTTTTTTGTTTTTATTTTACAGGCAACAGAACCTTGCTTTGACAGTACATCAGTAGCAGCTATCTTGCAACAAATAAGGGTAAGAGGGAGAAGTCAGATTTACGTATCACTTCCCCCCATTTTGCCCTTAGGCGTGTTTGTTGCAAGTTAACTGATATTAATCAACATATGCTAAAATGGTTCTCATGTGAAACATACATTTTTGCTACTGGTTTTTGGTCTCCTTCTGTTTCTTCTTACGAGCATAGTAGAAGCCCTGTTTGAACCCCATAGGATCTTTCCCTCACAGCAGTAGATCTCTCCTGGACCGTCCTCTAGATCCCACTGCCCACCGGACCACATGCCTTCTACACATTCTTTGGGACACCTAGGCATGGGAAAGTAAAGACAGTTCCTTCAGAATTTCCATCTTCTAACTGCTAAAGTCTGTATCCTTCTCATCCTGAAGGGCCTGCTGTATTAAGGCCAAATATTGTGTGCTGCAAAGAGACAACAGGAGAGACAGAGAGTATCCAAAACTTCACTTGTGATGCCATAATGATGCCAGCCAATAGGGGAGCCTTTCCAGCCAACTTTATAGTACATATAGCAATGACCTTTGTTCTTGAAGATATTGACTGATTGACAACTGAACATAAAATTAGATATTTAGGAATAACCTCTGCTGCTTTGGAACAATGGTATGGAACCAGTCATTGTCTTGGATACACCTGCACATAAATGAAACACTAGTAGAGTCTACACAGATACTTTGGTGGGTACTGTTTCATTTATGTGCAGGCATATCCAAGACACTGTAGAATTTATGTCCCTCTTGCACATGAGAAATTCCCTGGTGGACTGTACAGCATAGTCATTCTGATGCAGAGCTGTCTATGTGTACCGATGACACATTGTGCTCTTGTGATCTGGGAACGATATCTGAAATAATGCAGCAAGCATATTTGTGTTCAGAAAATAATGTGCATCTTTGAATCTGCTACCTCCATTGAAATCAGTGTATAGTTTTTGTCCCGGGTATGGATAAAAGTATTTTCCTTGCAAGAAGTCACTGGAATGGGATGCCAATGTGCCATTCATTGTAGAAATAAAACTCTCAAGTGACATCTCAACAATTATAGTACTTGCTGCTAGACCTAATTCAGTTGGAAGTAGGTTTCATTTCATTTCATATTATTTGACATTCAAATATGAAATGTCATTGCTTAAGAATGCACCTTTTAACTTTTATTAGGTGGAGTGGAAGTCACATTCGATGGGGTCAGCCGTTCCGATTAAGACATATAACTACAGGGAAATATTTAAGCCTCATGGATGACAAGAGTCTTCTTCTAACAGACAAAGAGAAAGCTGATGTGAAATCTACAGCTTTTTGCTTTCGGTCTTCCAAGGTAAGAAATAAATATAGCTTTAATTTGAATGACAGTGTTTAGTCAAGTGATAAAATAAATAATGTCGACAGTAGCTCCTCTTCTACCCTGGTGTGCTCTGATCTTCAGATTCAACTGAGGCCCACAGCCTCCAACCTCCCAGCAGTCCTATGCAAGGAAGAGGCTGTGATGCTGGAGGTCCCTGGGTAAGGGATGATTCTTTTGTTGCAGTTGACACAGGTTGTGTCTTTAAGTCAGTTGTGCATTCTCTCAAGTTTCTAGACACGCATGCCTGATTAAGATCAGCACTATAGCATGCAGGGGCTTCAGTCTTCCCTCATGCTGTTTTAAAGGCTGAAGCTCCTTCTCCCCATGTTCGGTGGTCTCTGTTGGAATTGGGCACCACGTGCATGGGAACTGAGGAGAACTTGCAACTCAGAGTGGTGAACACATAACCTGTGTAGACAATAACATGGATTTTCCCTAAGCCTGTAGCTCAGGAGTGTTAAGCATATGGCCAAGGGCTGCATCTGGCCTGCTAAGGGTGGTCATGTAGCCCACAAGTCACTCCCCCATCAGGGGTTCTATCCTCCTGCCACACTTGATGTAGGGGCCTCACAGAGCCTAGCAAGGTGCCATTCCTGATTGTCTGAAGCATGACCAGACCCCACAAGCCAAAAGTCACTGATGAAAGAGACAGAAAGAGTGACTCTGTCCTCTTCCTTCTTCCCACTGCAATCTCCTGACATGTGTCACCCATGTGGCTCCATGACTCAGAATAAAAGTTCCCAGGATTGGAAAGGACTGCTAGGGAGGAGAAACATAGGCAAAACGGGCAACACTTGCTTTCATGGATCCCAGTACCCAACTTCTTGTTTCTTGTTTGTTCACTAAACCAGAGCCCGTCAGCATGGCTTAGTAAGAATATTGGGCCCAGCTTTTTAAACTGTTTCTATGCCAGGGCTTAGAAATATGTGATATGACAAGTACCTCTAAACATGCATAGAATCATAGAGTTGGAAGGGACCACCAGGGTCATCTAGTCCAACCCCCTGCATAATGCAGGAAATTCACAACTACCTCCCCCACACACCCACAGTGCCCAGAAGATGGCCACGATGCCCTCCCTCTCATGAACTGCCTAAGTTCATAGAATCATAGCCATCTAGCCTCTGCTTAAAAACCTCCAGGGAAGGTTTACCTTACCACATCTCGAGGAAGCCTGTTCCACCGAGGAACCGCTCTAACCATTAGAAAATTCTTCCTAATGTCTAGACGGAAACTCTTCTGATTGAATTTTAACCTGTTGGTTCTGGTCCGACCTTCGGGGGCAACAGAAAACAACTCAGGAAATTCACAACTACCTCCCCCACACACCCGCAGTGCCCAGAAGATGGCCACAATGCCCTCCCTCTCACGAACTGCCTAAGTTCATAGAATCATAGCCATCTAGCCTCTGCTTAAAAACCTCCAGGGAAGGTTTACCTTACCACATCTCGAGGAAGCCTGTTCCACCGAGGAACCGCTCTAACCATTAGAAAATTCTTCCTAATGTCTAGACGGAAACTCTTCTGATTGAATTTTAACCTGTTGGTTCTGGTCCGACCTTCGGGGGCAACAGAAAACAACTCGGGCCATCCTCTATATGACAGCCCTTCAAGTACTTGAACATGGTTATCATATCCCCTCTCAGTCTTCTCCTTTTCAGGCTAAACATACCCAGCTCCTTCAACCTTTCCTCATAGGACTTGGTCTCCAGACCCCTCACCATCTTTGTCTCTTTAATTCAAATATCTATTTTTGGTGATGGAACCTGACATCGCAGGGTGTGCTTGGGAGTAAATGTGTTACTCTAGATTTCATTTTTTTTCTTGCAAAAGATTTTACCCTTCTCTTTCAGACTTTTCACTTATATATCCACATTCTTCAATAAGCTGAAAATGCCAATCTTAATACAAGACTAGCCTCTCTTCAGAGCTTTTTCTTCTGTTTGTATCCTTTATTTAAATCTTAAGGAAGTACATATACTAGCCCCAAAACATTTTGTGTGCTAGCTTTGTATCTGATGGAACGACAACCTTAGAAACATGCTACAAAAATATTAGAATCTTGTTAAGCTGAAAAAGCTGCCAATACAAAACTTATTTATTACAATACTGTAAGGGTGATCAAGTCCACAGTTGGTGGAACATCCAGAGGCTCAAGATAACCCTGCTCTCCTCCTCCTAGTGGGTTGGATCCTGTGAGCCATGAGAAGAAGGCTCTTGTGGAGGTAGATCTTTCTCTGCCATCTCATACCTACCAACTAAATCCCCTGAAAAGTTAATGCTTGGGAGGGGGGAAGGTGGCCTCGTGGGCAAAATTGTAAGAAGAACAGGAGTAAGGAGCAGTGATCAGGCAAAATCACCTCCATCATCTGTTGGCAGAGGAAGTACATCAAGCTTTTATTCCACAAAAGGGAGAGGAGGGGCAATTTTGCCTGATTGCCTCTCCTTACTGCAGTCCCCACCCATGTCTCACTGTATTTTTCCCACACGGCTCCTTGGCTGCCAGCGCTGGCTTTTCTAGGCCCATAGGGGGCTGTTAAGGGAAAGGGAATATGGAGGAAGAGCCACCTCTGCTTATGTTTTTTTGTAGATTTCAATGCTCTGTGTTTGTGCAGGGGGGAAACAACAGGACTCTATACAAGTTATTTAAGTAAATTCTTCAAAGGACTGCAAAATAAAAATGGTACCCATGCCATTTAGATAGCATAATAAGTGCAAAATAGGAACTAGAAGTACATGTACCTGAAGATTTATATGGTGAAATTATAGACTTCAGACACAGATTGAGTATAGTAATAATAAGTGTAGTTTTGGTTGAGCATGTAAAGATTAGGGATGAAATTTATGAATATTTGGAGAATTTTGCTTTTTTATAAAGAGGTCGGCTGTGTTCTGGAGAAGCATATCTAGAGTAAGCATATCTAATTGAACCAAATGAGCCTTTAACTGCATATTTAAAAGGGTTATTGATTGTAATGGTATTTAAGCATGTGTAATATTTTGCGCTAAGGAAGAATTTTTCACTCTTCATAAACACATGTATGAGTTAATGTTATTTATGTTTTCTGTTTTTAGGAAAAGCTGGATGTGGGAATAAGAAAAGAAGTAGATGGAATGGGAGTACCTGAGATAAAATATGGGGATTCAGTCTGCTTCATACAGCACGCTGACACTGGTTTGTGGCTTACATACCAATCAGTGGATGCAAAGTCTGCGAGAATGGGATCTGTACAGCGTAAAGTAAGATACTATATACAGTTATATTATACTAAACATATCTAGGTATGATTGAAATGGAAGGACACCATCAGTGCATGTGAATACCAAATTAGAGAGTGTTCCAGCCAGCACGGGCTATGTGAGCCTGTTGGTTAAATTCATGCTCCTGCCTACATTTAAAATTTTAGGAACTAATGAATGGCAGAGCTCTGGTTTCACAATTAGAGCATTCAAGTTTGAGATACACATTCTTGTCATATAATGTATCATTAAGTGGCTCAAGCTGAAGAAGACAGTTGAAACAGGAAAATATCCGGATTCCTTTTCTACTTTTTATATACATATTAAAAAAACCATTGTATACATTATGCCATTGCCACTGTGAAGAATAATTTATGCATACTAACTGGCCATGAATTGTGAATTTTTCAGAGTGTATTGTCTTTCTGCATTTGCTTTATACACTGTGATCCCTTTATTTCTTGTGAAAATGGAAAGAAACCATCAGTGCATTCAGTGCATGCATCTTGGAACTTCATGGTTGTTTATTCATTTATGTTATTTATAGTCTGCCTTTCTCACCGAGACTCAAAGTGGATTGCACAATATAAGTCAATGCAGTAGTATGAGACATCTAATAAGCAATGTCATAGGACTAGGTCTGCAGGAATCTGAAACAAGCAGAGATCTGAAATGAAGCATGTTAAATGTAACATATTAAATAACGCAGAAAATGGTATTACAAAAGTAGAAATGTAATGCAGTGACAGTGAGATAATGCATACAGCAACATATATTACTTAGCTGCATTAACTTACTTCTCCAGCAGCAATGCTGGGTCCAGTTTAACCCCTGGGCTCTTAACTGAGTCAGCAAGTCTCAGCTGCACCCCACTAAAAGTGGGGACCACAGTGTCCTTCAGGACCTCGGGTATAGTATTGCCTCTGTCTTCTCAGGATTCAGTTTTAATGAATTCATTCTCAGCTATTTAACTGCAGCAGTTAATTAGTGACCCAGGGCCTCTAAAGTATCACTGGGAGATTTTGGAAAGAGAGATATAGAGACGAGTGACTGTGACAACACCCCGCCTCCAGGCCTACAAACGAGGGACAAATTTTGCACCCTAAAAAATTCTTGTTTGTATCATTGAGACTTTTGGGACTGCTTAGTCTTCTAGTCCTGAATGAGGGCAATGCCTAGACTCTTGGGCTTTTGCTAGGCAACTCTGTAGTTAGAGTGGCTGTGGAGCATCAGCAGGAAGCAAATCAATTTAGGATATAGCATTTGTACTAATGTAAAACCGTAACTAAGACTAACTGTGCTTAATTACCCATCTTCAGATCCTGGCTTGAGGCACAGTTAGTGTGATGATACACATTCACATAATGAATTAACTATAGTTTGTTTAATTAAACCATGTTTTTATGTTACATATGAATCAACCCAATGTGTGTGAACTTGAAGCTCTTTGAACACTAAATATTGATATCATTTTCTTCTTTGTCATTCATTCATTCATTCATTCATTCATAGACCTTTATTGGCATAAAAATTATTACAATTGTTACAAAAAGGGATCATAAAACATAAAATCAGTGAAATAAAACAAAGAACAATATAATCAAATATCAGAACTTGTAAGTTTTTGCACTTTCATCACATCCACTAGAAAATTAGCAATACCCTCAGTGATCTCAGGTACTGAATCATTCAATAAAAATTGACATTTTACTTTATTAGACAGGTGATGTTTTGAATAAAGCCAAGTTTTTAACCATTTCCCACGGGATGTTTTGTATAGAGAACAGTCAAACAGTATGTGTTCAATTGTATCCAGAGAGTTGGAACCACACGGACAGATCCGTTCCTGTATTGGGATTTGGTGGTACCTTCCATACAGCATCCTTGATGGAAAGGCATTGACACTAGCAAGAGAGAATGCTCTACGGAGGATAGGGATATCCAGATTGTAAAAGTAGTGGGGGATACTGTCAATTTTATTCATAAGACCCAACATTGCTGAAGAGCAAACATAAGGTTGGATTGGGTGCATCTTTTGAAGCTCCATATCTAAGAGACGTTGTTTAATAATTTTAAAAATGTGGGCTTCAGTAGTTGGAGCCAAATCTTCTTTCTTTGTCATTACTGTTGTTTGTTTTTTCATTGCAGGCTATCATGCACCACGAAGGCCATATGGACGATGGTCTAACATTGTCCAGATCTCAGCATGAAGAGTCACGTACAGCTCGAGTAATTCGTAGTACTGTCTTCCTTTTCAATAGGTTCATAAGGTAAATTGGTTGCTGGCTGAAAACTGATTATGGTTATCATTAACCTTGGTAGAGATGCAATATGAACAACCATTAGCACTGAAAAGGGAAAAGAGGAAGAAGAGTTGGTTTTTATACCCCGGTTTTCTCTACCTTTAAGGAGACTGAAACTGGCTTACAACTTCCTTCTCTTCATATCCTTACAACAGTACCTTGTGAGGTAGGTGGGGCTGAGAGTTCTGAGAGAACTGTGACTAGCCCAAGGTCACCCAGCAGGCTTAATGTGGAGGAGTGGGGAAACCAACCTGGTTAACCAGATTAGCTCATGTGTAGGAGGGGGGAATCAAAACCGGTTCTTCAGATTAGAGTCAACCACTCTTAACCACTAGACCATGCTGGTGCAATTTGATCATGAAGGAGAAGAAGGAGCCTAAAGGACATGACAAGGAAATGTTGCATCAGTCCTGGCATAAGGGAGGCCCTGTGCTGAGTCACTCTTGCATCATTTATCGCAGTCATTCATGGTTCTCCCATTTTAGTCAAAACTCTTGTTGTTGTTACAGACATGCATATTCTGAATTAGAAAAACAGCAATAAACTGTGAGAAAGGTGTGTACGCTAAGGGCCAAAGTAGACATGATGGGGCCCCCATGGCCACCACAAGAACACTGCTGCCATTTTAAAGTTATTGAAAATGCTGTGAGGGCCAGATACTGATCAGGCCCACAGCATGGTGCTCTTGTTCCCCCTCAGGTTTTTTCAAGTGCTGAAATAGGTGTGTGTGTGAGGGGGGGGGTAGTGCAGCCATTTCAGCACTTGATAAGGTGCCTGGGTGAGGGGGAAGGGTGCTGTGCTTTTGTGACATTTTAAAATGACTTTAAAATGGCAGCAGCCTTCTTGTGGTGGCCATAAGGACACCATCTGTCATGGCCCCCCCTGCAGCTGAGTCCGAGGCCTCGGATGCAGAGCTGGAGCAGTTGGCCGTCTCTCCTGGGAATGCAGCTGATGAGCCTTCTGAACCAGCTGCTGGATTAAAGGGGCCGTCAGATGCTTCGACGCCTAGTCAGGCTGAGGAATTCCCATTTCCCTCAGAGGCCCAATTTTCAGAGTCAGGCAGAGGCTTGGAAGAAGGAGAATTCTCCCCCATGAGTTACCGGATACAGAAACTCCGAGCTTTGCTGAGTGAAAGAAGGCGTTCGGCAAGGCTACAGGGTTGGAGGGGCCTCCCAGCTGTTGAGGATGATAGTGAGTGATGACAGGACCAACCTCACTCTGATAGCTGGCCAGATTTAAGAAGCAGCAAAGAGCAGCCGCAGCGTGGAAGCAACTTACTGAATTCCAGTTTCAGCCAAGCTCCACTTTGTTTGCTATCTTGCCTGACCACAACCTTGGACTGTTTAAGACGACGCATACCACCTTGCCTGTGACCCAGACCTTGAACTGATTACTGATGACCCTTGCTGCCTAGCCTGTGATAAGTAAGAGACCCCGGCCTGATTTCTGGACTGTTTCTTGGATTTTGCATTACCCCTGCTGACCCTACTTCTTCAGTGCAGCCGCCAGGCTGCAGAAGCCTTGGCTTCTGTACCCTCCTCCGCTTCCTGCCATGCCCGCTCTCAGCTCCCTCTGCACTGTGCTGCAGTAGCAGCCCCGCCAGCCTGTCCGGCCAGTACACCATCCCATTTGGCCCAAAGGAAAAGAAGGCAGCACTCAAGATAGATGCGCCTACAAAGAGGAGTAGGTTCTTAGTAGATTTCCAGCACGTTTGTCTTCCAAATTACAGTAACTTTTTCAAGTTATTTTACTCACTGTGATCCATGGTTCAGAGTAATTAATTACTAGTAGGGCCTCTTTATCAACAACGCAAATGCCTGCTTGGGGACCAAAGCCCTTGAGGACACTAATACACTTACTAGGGCTTTTCTTCCTCCTATCTGGCAACAGCTGGTTGGGGCAAGGCTGGCTATTATGTCCACCATGACATTTCTCAGGGGGCTGATGGCCTCCACTCCACACCAGGGCTACGCCAGCCCAGGGCCGAAGGGCTGCCCCCTAGCCCTTGCACAGTGAAGGGGAGGCAGCACCCCCTGCCCTTGAACAGTACTTGTGCAGCAAGAGAGAAGCAGGGTCGCATGGCAGTCTCACAGTGAGGGAGAGGGAATGATTGGCCAGCCTTTGCTCAACCCTTGCACAGCAAGGTGGTGGTGGGGTTGTCTGGCACTTACACGGTGAAGGGGTGGTGGTGCCCGCACAACCGTTGCATAGGTTTTAGGAAAGATGGTTCAAAGATGCGGGGAAGCGGCTATGAATAATTTTCATTCTTAGACTGAATCCGTGAATTTCTCCAGAACTATCACTAGTACAGATTGTCTATCAGAGATCAAACGCACCACATGTTTGTTAATGAAGTTGAGGTGAATGACCTAAATTAGTTTGAGCCACTGCAGCAATGGCGTCAAAAACTACACTAAAACCGTATAGCAAACTTATGGAGTTATTGTTTAAATCATTTTAGGGGCCTTGATGCTCTCAGCAAGAAAGCAAAGTCTTCCATCGTTGACTTACCCATTGAGTCGGTCAGCCTTAGTCTCCAGGATTTGATTGGTTACTTCCATCCACCTGATGAACATTTAGAACATGAAGAGAAGCAGAACCGACTAAGAGCTCTGAAGAATCGGCAGAATCTCTTCCAGGAAGAGGTAGTCATTCTGTTGTTTCTTTCAGTATTTTACCTTTAGACTGGATATAAAGTCCTTTAGTTTAATAGTATGATTTAAGAAAGATTCTGTGGCAGTTTTTATTCCAATGTAAGTGAAATATCTTTATTTTATGGAAATTACTTCACTGTGCCATACCTGCTTTTAGAGTTTCAGATTTCTGACTGTAGGTGTGAAAATTCGAACTTTTCTTTTTCCATTCATCTCTCCTTTCTCCCCAATGGGTACCCAAAATGGCTTACATCATTCTCCGCTCCTCCATTTTATCCTCACAACAGCCCTGTGAAGTAGGTTAGGTTGAGCGTCTGTGACTAGGAGTACGCACCAAGAAAATATTCATTATAATTTCAGATCATGGCTGGTTTGGTTTTCAAATCCATGTGTTTTGTTTAGGTTCTGGATTTTCAGGACCATTATTTTCAATGGGGAACAAATTTGAGGATCTGGAGCATGTATTTTTAAAGATAACGGCACTTCATTTGCACAGGACACAGCCTTCTTCCCATCTAGAGACACCCTAGTTTCAAGCAAATTGGACCAAGGGGTCCAATTCTACGGACCTTGAACAAGGGTCCTTGGAGAGCCGCAGACAGAGAGGCAAAAATGGCCCTGGAAAGGGACCCCACTCCCACGAAGGAGGGGGAAGGAGAAGGAGCAAGCCAGAATGGCAGCTCTGGATTATTCCCTACTGGGGACTTTTTTCAGGGGAGCTGGAGTGGCTGTTTTTCTACCAAACGACATCAAGATTGCAGGGGAGCTAGTGCTGCCTGTCCACTAAAGATACCCCCCCACCCGCAGGTTTCTAGCAAATTGGATTAAGGGTACCTGAACAATGTGCCCCCAGCCATCTTAACATGCAAAGGAAAAAAGGGTCCCATCCCCACAAAGGAAGGAGGGAAGAAGGAGAGAGCCAGAACCACGGCTCTGCTGGGCCCTGAGCCTGGCTAGGAACCACCTTCCCTGGGCCACTGCCTGGAAAATTCAGAGATGTAGAGAAAAACAAAATACCTGCTGCTGGTGCTGGTAAACACCTGAACATGAACAACTGCACATATTTTTGGGGTGTCTGTGTTTTTCATAATGCCTAAGAATCCCAGATTTGTGTAACTGTTCCAGAAAATCATGATAATGACCTGAAACGTCAATTTCCATGTATATTTTCGGCTCAGGAATTCCGGAAATCACACCCCTATCTGTGACTGGCCCAACGTTAACCAGCAAGATCCCATGGCAGAGTGCAGATTTGAACCTGGGTCTCCCAGATCCTAGTCCAACACTCTAACCACTACACCATACTGGTTGGTATATAATACCTCCTCCAAAACTTTCAAAAAAAGTGCTCATTTGCTGGTTTCTAACCTTTTCAGATATATATATCTATGTAACTGAAAATATTGGAACCAAACCAGTGATGGGATTTTCTCTTGTAATTCCAAATAGGTTTAACATTGCCCCTCATGCTTAAGATCGGTAAACTCTGTAATGTAAGAGCTTTCCTCAGCATAAATTGCATAATTGTATACAAAAGTGAAATCAGAGGAGTTAAGGATTTCTTAAGCCTAGTCCTTCTAACGTCCCAGAGACCAAACAGTTTGCTTGTATGCACCACATAGGCTGTGGATTTTCGCTTGCATATTTTAGGCAACTTGAAATATAATGATAAATGATCATGTACGGTTTTGGAACTGTTCTGTTCCAATTGATACCACAGACAGCATTTGTTGGTTTAGCAGCCTTCTGTAAAATGCCCCAGGGTGGATGTTTGCAGGTGGCCCCTGGCATGACATTTATTAAACTCTGCCTAACTGACCTGGATAGCCCAGGCTAGCCCAATCTTGTCAGATCTCAGAAACTAAGCAGTGTCAGCCCTGGTTAGGTATTTGGATGGGAGACCACCAAGGAATTCCAGGGTTGCGGTGCAGAGGCAGGCAATGGCAAACCACCTCTATATGTCTCTTGTCTGGAAAACCCCCAAAAATGAAACGATTAAAGGTTATCTTTAATTTTGATGCCTGGTGGTGTATTGGGTTATCATATACTTCTGTCTGGGAAGGAAGGTGGCATGGTATAGCCCAAACTCATCTGACCTTGGATGCTAAGTAGGGTCAGTTTTGGAAGGGAGACCACCCAGGAAGACTCTGCAGAGGAAGGCAATGGCAAACCACCTTTGCTTCTCACTTACCTTGAAAGCCCCTTGCTGGGCTTGCCATAAGTTGGCTGCAACTTGACGGCATTACACACACACACACACACACACACAC
The DNA here is from genome assembly GCF_029931775.1 of Euleptes europaea. Taxonomy (NCBI): domain Eukaryota; kingdom Metazoa; phylum Chordata; class Lepidosauria; order Squamata; family Sphaerodactylidae; genus Euleptes; species Euleptes europaea. The sequence goes on from NC_079318.1 coordinate 27,269,253, forward strand.
ACACACACACACTGAACCTCAAGCTTTCTTATTCAACCAGATGAACTTGGACAATATCACCTGCCAACTATGCAGCACACTTGCTGAGATTGAGATTGGAATATTTTCAAATAGGATCAACAATTTTGGCATAACTAGCATATTTAACTTTGCTATCCTACCAAACCAGGAAAGTTGAAGCTGGGACCAACCATGAGGCTTTCATTAATTGTGTTCCATATTTATTTTATAATTGTTTGTGAATAAATGTGCTATATTCAATGAAACCCACATACAGGATATCTTATTTGCTCTTCACCCTCTTTTACATCAATTTTTTGGGGGTGAAGACTTTTTTTGGGGTAAGCATATCTAAATTCAGTGCCAGGCGATCTGCTTTTCCTTTAATAACTGTATAGTAAGCAACTTTATCATATACTTGCCTGACCCTACACAGAGGAGTAGACATCTACCCAATCCTTTTTCTTTGTTTAATCCCTTTCCATTTTGAGAATGTTACTTGTTACTTATAAAGCTCAGTCCATTTACTAGGTACTAAATACATTTGAAGCTCCCCTCCCCCGATATTAGAAGGGGATTGTGGTGTTAGAACAAATAACAGTTACTGTTATGTATGACAAGCACTTTTCTTTCTTCTAGGGTATGATCAACTTGGTGCTTGAATGTATCGATCGCTTACATGTCTACAGCAGTGCAGCTCACTTTGCTGATGTTGCTGGGAAGGAGGCAGGAGAGACTTGGAAGTCGATTCTAAACTCATTATATGAATTATTAGGTAAGAAATACATTTGAGTAACTTGGATTTATTGGCATCAAAACACACACCTTAAAAGTATCAGAATGCTGAAAGTTTACATCATTTCTGTTACCGAAAGTTTTTTTTTTTAACCAAGGATAACAAAATTATCAGGAGGAAAAGTGCAAATACATACTTTGATTAAAATACAAGGATTTTCATTTTATATTTTTTGCATATCAATTAAAATAAAATAATAAAAAATAAAATACCTTGCAATATGATGGATGAGGTTTCTTATCTCATTCTGGAGACAGAACTTCTACTGAGAGGAGTAGATTCTGGTTTCGCCCTTTCTTTTCGGAGGGTACATGCTAGAGGCTTGCTGGTTCTTTGTCCTTCAGTGTTACTCCTCTAAAGATGCCTGCCACAGCTGCTGGCGAAACATCAGGAAAGAAAATACCCAGACCACGGTCACACAACCCGGATAACCTACAAGAACCGATGAACTCTGACCGTGAAAGCCTTCGACAATATTTTACCTAGGGAGTGTTGGAGAAAAAAATGTGCTAGTTTCCTCTTAAATTTCTGAGTTTAACTTTTTAGGGTTTCTGTGACATTAGGATTTTCAGTGGGCAAATTGCAACAAGGTACATTATTGTACACACAGGAGGACAGGGCTAATCAACAGCAGTCTGGCAAATAACAAGTTGGGAATCTATAAGGAATCATAATGGGGGGATAATTTGGAAGTCTCACCCTACTACCCCAATCTGGAGCATATACAGGCCATGTTGGTCTTTTGTTGTTTGTTTTTTGTTTTGGTTAGGGTGGTCTTTCTTCTTTTGGTTTCTTTACCAAGTGATTTTTTGCATGTCTGTGGGTGATCCTGTTTTTGTGCTTGTATTATCATAATAGGGGCCAGCCACTTTCTAGTTTCAATCCCAAGTGAGCTCCCTCATGCATAGATTAGGGACTGCACTATCCTTACCATCCCAGCACCCCTCAGTTGGGGCAGCCACTTTAGCAGCCTTTTGTAAAGTGCCCCAGGGTGGATGTTTGTCGGATGGCAACCTGGCATAACCTAGTTATTAAACTCTACCTAACTGATCTCTTCATTTTGGCCAAGACAAAGGGTGTTTATAATAGATAATGTAAATTCAGCAGTGCAAACCAACTTTGACTGGATTGGTAGGAGATACCGGGTGGAATACCCCCATCACAAAATATTCTTTTTGGGGGCAAAAAGGGGATATTAGAATTCAAATGAAGGTTCTTTGTGCTCTGAACAAGGGTGTCCTGGCCAGCGTGGTGTAGTGGTTAAGAGCGGTGGTTTGGAGCGGTGGAGTCTGATCTGGAGAACTGGGTTTGATTCCCCACTCCTCCACATGAGTGGTGGAGGCTAATCTGGTAAACCGGATTTGTTTCCCCACTCCTACACACAAAGCCAGCTAGGTGACCTTGAGCGAGTCACAGCTCTCTTAGAGCTCTCTCAACCCCAGCTACCTCACAGGGTGCCTGTTGTGGGGAGGGGAACGGAAGGTGATTGTAAGCCGGTTTGATTCTCCCTTAAGTGGCAGAGAAAGTCGGCAAATAAAACCCCCCAACTCTTCTTCAACTCTTATCCTGGCTGTGCTCTGCACTGATAACTTTCATGTGAATGGCCCTGGCTACCCATCAACAGACTAGTTACAATCCAGGGATGACCTATCCTATACATCATTTCTCTGTTCTGGTTTACTGAATGTTTGATATTGTTGGGGTCTATATGTGATTGTGAATAGGATTACTCGTGCATTGTGACACAGGATGTCTTCCTCCTTAGCAGGAAGAACTCTCACATGTTCCTTTATTTCCATCAGATGTAGATTTGACTTCATTTTGCGTAATTGAATAGCATGATACACAGTCTTTAACAGTTCTGTTAAGGGTGGCCTGTTGATGGCTTCAGAAGATGATTTGTTACCTCTAAACATTGAATACCTGCTTAACTGTGGCTGTTAAAATATTATACTTATAAAAGAAATCTTACATTCTCCTGAAAGACCAATAGAACTGTATATTTATTTATTTAAATATATATGCATGTGGAAGCCCGGTTGCTGCTACACTTATCTGTAACTGCACCAGCAATGGGGAAACTACAAAATCCCATCTGTCTGTGGAAGCCACTTCCAGGTCTAAAACTTATGCTTTGTTCAGATTTCTGTTTCAGATTTCTGCAGTACCAGTAGTGTTACACTGCTTATTAGATATCTCATACTATTGATTGTATAGATTGACACTGTGTAGTCCACCTTGAGTCTCTGTGAGAAAGACGGACTATAAATAACATAAGTAAAAATAAAAACATTAACAATGTCCTTAAAAGGACCCAAAGTGACTTACAAAAGTAAAAAATATATACAATTTAAATGAAACAAAAAACAAAACAAAACAATATCTCGGTTCAGTTCTGGATTCATTGACTGGCTCATCTGATGGTACAAGCAGCTAGTCACTGGCTAGGAGCCAAAGGGCAAGAGCCCTTTAGCTCTTTTCCTTTGGCTTCTACTCTAGCCACGCCCAAACGTTATACATGCAACAGGAAGGGAAAAGATGTTACAGCTGGCAAAAATGAATCCTAGTTCAACCAAAATTCAGTAATGATTAAGTTCTATGAAATCAATGGAGTAAATCAATAGCAACTAACTTAAGCCCCATTGATTTCTATAGAATTTATGCACATCTAACTTCAGATGGCATGTAACCTTGGAATGATTGTCCTCTAGGAAAGAAGGCATGCCATTTTTGAATTTGGTGCCGAGAAGGCATTCTTCATGTGTTTGGTGGTGGAGTATAAGGGCATTGTTGTATTGGTCATTTGTTCTGCAATATGCATCATTTTGTCATCTTATGCCTCAACACAGCCTGAAAGTAGCAAAATCTTAACATCATGTCACTTTTTTGTGATATGACTGAGATAATAGATTATTTTCAGCACAGCCAAAGGATTTATAGCATGTGTAAGAGAGGCAGTGAGGATTAGAATTAATCAATCTTTGTTTTTTTTCTAGCGGCTTTGATTAGGGGGAATCGTAAAAACTGCGCCCAGTTTTCTGGATCTCTAGATTGGCTGATCAGCAGACTGGAGAGATTGGAAGCATCTTCTGGTATGTCAAGATTTCCTCCTTAAAAATGTAATCAGAAAAGTTGTTAGAAGACTTGTTCATTTTGAGTTGGAAGTGGAAAGATTGGTTTTATCTGTAACACAATTGTTTCTCTACACTTTCCCTAGCATTACTGAAATTAAAATTAAAATTTTGTGGGATCCAGCACAAAGTTTTCATTTATGCTAGAGCTCTTGAGCAAGCAGAAATGCAAGAAAAAGATTACAGTAGCTGCTTCCACACTTATTGTATCCACACCAGTGTTTCTCCTTGTGCAAGATTTTGTGCAACCAATTTTTGGGCCCTAAAATATATAAGGAGGAAAGTGCATGTGGAACTGTGCTAAGTCTTTTTATGTTTCCTCTTGTACATCTCTAGATCCTAGCCCATTTTTGAAAGTTTATTAACCACCATTGGTCTTGATTACATTTTTGTATCATGAATTAATGTGGTTTGATCCTGGCTTGTTCCTAAGGATCACCATCACTACAATGCAGGCTGGAATCCTGATTTCATAAAATAATATAGTCTTCATTTTGCAAGACCTGAGCTAGGTTGTTAATGCTAGGACATTTTGGAAGTCATTAATTCATAGGGTCACCATAAGTTAGAAGCAACTTGACGTCCATAACACACATGCAGCATAGTTAAAATCAACTATAGTTTTGCATCATATGTGAACCCAGTTACTGAATAGGCCATATATTTCTGATATGATACAGATAGCTGTTTGAACTTTAGTTTTGTAGTTTGTCATCTTTTTCTGTAAAATAACTCAGCTTGTTGGCTTAAAAATATTTTAACAGAGAATATGTTTAAAAAAATATCAATAAATCCCCCTCCCATGACACATGGATTCAATGCATTTGAGTGAGTTGAACAGGCCTAATTTTTTTAAAAAAAGTTTATTCTTTTGAGGCTATATATAAGAGTATTGGTTTAGCCAGGGTTTTTATTTGGCTTTTAGTTAGGATTTAGGGTCAGCTTAGGGAAGAAAGCTTGCTTTATTGAGACAAATAAGCAGCCCATTAAGGGCCTGACATACAAAACTTAGGTGTACAGGTTCTGGTGGCAGGATATCTCTGTGTTGAATGGGAAACCTTGAACCTGTGAAGGATCCTGTCAGTTGTGGTAACAGGTTCCAGTGAAACCTCCAAAGCTGAAGCAAACATCTGGAGTCAACTGTCTGGAGAAAGGAGAACCAAATCTCTTAGTGTTTATTTTTGTTAACTGTGACTCAAAGTATTCACTTTGATTGGGAAAGTTTATAACCTCTGGGGATGTTGAGAGCCGGTTTCCATTTATAAACAGAAGCATTCCACGTAAGACATCTACCGTGCTAAACTATTTTCTATTAAATAAAAACATGTTTTTTTAATCTCCATTTATCTCGTGATGCGCTGTTCTGAACACACTAGGATTGCCAACCTCCAGGTATTAGCTGGAGATCTCCTGCTATTACAACTGATCTCCAGAAAGCCTGCTTGGAGGAGGCACAGCTAGAATATAAACTGAACAGCTGTCCCTTCCTACTGGCTGCCAATCATTTTAGCACCCAATGGGACTTTGTGCCTCCCTTGAATTCCAGTGGGCCAGGGAAAACTGGGGGTGTGGAATGGTATAGTATAGCCCGACTTGTTAGATCTCGGAAGCTAAGCTGGGTTGGTGATTGGAAGGGAGACTTTCAAGGAACACTCTACAGAGAAAGGCAATGGCAAACCACCTCTCCTTAATCACTTGCCTTGAAAACCCCACCAGGGTGCACTATAGGTCAGCTACGATTTGATGGCACTTGACATACACACACAGGGAAACTGCTGCCCTCATTAATGCTGGGAATTCTGCTTTGTGAACATTTATTGCATGTGAATAAAGATTTTTGGTTTCAAAATTCCCATTTAAACCATTTATGGAGATAAAGGCAAATTATGAGCACATATGAGCTTGATGCAGTAAGCCTTATCTGTGGATGTCGACAATAAAGAAAAATGGCCACTTGCCCAACCAAAAGCAGAAGAGGTAGCCCCAGCTGTAATAGTAGACTCACTTACCTGGGGCAGTTGATTCAGGCAGACAGGCTGTAGGGTGAGAGGAAAGGTTTGCTTGAATGTTTTTTTAAAGCTTGGGGTTGGGTTCTTGTTTAGCAGTGCAGTTCTGCTTTGGGAAAGGGTTGGCATGGATAATGAATTCATTTTAATTTATTTTTATTTGAGTTTTTATGGTAGAATAGCGTGAGGGTGGATTCATTTTAAAGGTTTTTCTTAGCTTTCTCTTTTCCTTGTGAAATGACATGATGGTATGATTGCACAACACTGTAACTGTGTGATACCACTTTGTTTTCTTCAAAATGTATTCATTATGGGTAGGAAAGAGGGCAAAGGAATGTAATCATGTGAGAAATTGGAAGTGTCTTTAGACTTCTGAATGGTGTTTCTAAAATATTTTAGAATATATTTTGTTAAAATAGACCAATTATTTAGAACATGGGGTTAATCTAAAGGCCAGCCTCATTTAGTTATGCATGTATGGGAGTTGAACTAACTTGTAAAAATGCCAGTTTTTGCATGAATTCTCAGTTTGGAATAATAAAAGCTTGTCTAGTTTGTTATTATTATTTGCATTTTCTAGCTTGCATTTTGATCTGGGTCACATTTCTTCTTACTTACGTCATTTGGCTTACAGAATTCACTAAGCTTACCTATGCATGTAAGAACAAATCTTGACTAACACATATTCTCTCACACAAGATGAGAAATATGGGAAGTAACCCAGAAAAAGGTGAGATTAGAAGTGCAGCACTAAATATGAAATCAGTGTGATTGATTTCCAAGTAAACATGGCTAGAATGGGGCTGTAACTCCCACTAAAGTCAGCATAATTTAAGGATATAATTTTTCAATTAGGTCCCATTGATTCCAATAAAACACCTGGTGAAGTTTCTCTGGACTGTGTCGCCAGTTACAATTTTTCCCTGCAATAGCAATGGCTTGTAATTTGGCAAAAATTAGAAGCTGATCTTGCCATGGGTAACAGTAGAGTTTGCTGTAATCTAGTTTTTACATTTGGCATAAAAAGTATGATTATGTAATTAAAAATGTAAGTTACTTTTTGGCTTTAGGATCAGTTTATTATTTTTAAAGTAACAGTTTATTATTTTTAAAAAAACCTCTCTCAAATCAAAAGATGGAATGTTGAAGACATTTTGAAAATATCATGGTGATTTGTTTTCCTTGTGGCACTGGCTATACTTTTAGGAATTATGTAGATAGAAAATAGCTTGCATTTTAGTCAAATGATCTCAATATTTAGTGCTTAACACAGTTAAGCCTTTATATGTACTAGAATTAGCTTCAGATAATAAGCTTATGTGTGGGATAACGAAATTATTAAGTGTGTATTTTTTCTATAATATTGTATTAAGCATGTGAGAGAGCAGTTGTTGAAAAGATTGCTCAATACTAAAATAGCACTGGTTCAGTAATACAGCTGTCAAATGAGATCAGGTAAAACGTAACCTCTGGTTTCCTGCCAGGTGATAAGGTGCACTTGTCATAAACTAAAAGGTATCTGATGGGAGAGCTTTTCTTATGGTCTGTGACTTTTTTCTGGTGGGTGTGAAAAAGAAGTCAACGGCTTAGTTTGAAGTGGAAGGGCAGGTGTCCACCCAGTCCCTTTGTGACCTGTGTCTAGTTTAAGCCTATTTTTCATTCCATGTTTGTGCTTGTTGTAGCAACAACAGTTGACAGCTCTTAATAGTTTTCCTTATGCTTAGTACTGTTGAAATAGGAGATCTCCTGGAATAATCATGCCTGAGCCCAGGGAACAGATCTTAATGAAGCATTGCAAGAAAGTCTAATGGTTTAAGTCTAATAATAATTAATGGCAGGGACCGCTGCTTTATTTAGCTAGTAATTTTGTTTAATTGGGAGGTCACAAGTGATTTAGTGCTTTTTTACTTATTATGTATCTCAATATTATGCCATTAGTTTGCTTTTGCTATAGGAACATCTTTCACTTTCTCCTTAGTTGTATTGTGCAGTAACTGTATGAAAAGAATTATCTACCTGCTTTTCCCTTTGTGTAATGCCAAACCCAGGGAAATTACCTGTGTGTGTGTGTGTGTGTGTGTAAAGTGCCATCAAGTCGCAGCCGACCCCTTTTTGGGGTTTTCATGGCAAGAGACTAACAGAGGTGGTTTGCCAGTGCCTTCCTCTGCACAGCTAGCCTGGGCCATCCAGGTCAGGGAGAAATTATCTGTAAGCATACAGTTATTCCCTAGAGCAGAAGTGCAATCTGCACCTTGGCCTGCAGATTGCCAACTCCTTGGTTCCAGCTGCAGAACTGCAACTCTGCCCCTGCCTTGAGATGATATAAAATCCTGGGACTGGAAAGGGAGAGGCTGCTTACCATCTTGGCCTGCAGATAGTCACATTCTCTATGTTTTGTTTTCCTGTTCTTCTGTGATTTGTAACTGACTTTTTGGGGGGTCTCTGTGGGTGGTTCTTTGCTAGTATATAGAGTTTTTCTCCAGTTTTATATTTTGTGATAATGTAGGTGTGAAGAAGATATGTTCTGGTGTTAAGTGATTATATACCTTTTAGATTTTCTATGCCTTTGATGTTTGTAAGCTGCGCTGAGTCCTGTGTCACAGAAGACAAGCCACATATAAATCTGCTAAATAATAAATAAATAAATAAATAAACTGGGAGTTCCACCCTGTTCTATATCAGAACATCCTTAAATTTGTGGAGTTGTGAGACCACATTTCTTTGAGAGCTATAAACCATTTGTGGTAATGTCCCAGTTAGCGGAATTCCTTTCTATTCGTCTGAAAATTTAAGCAATTTTTTAATGACATATTATCCCAAATCACGAAAATTATATGTGTATTTATTATTTGCAAAAGTAAGGCAAAGTAAGTAAAAGGTGTGTTAAATATACAATTCCCAAAAAGCAATGAGCTGTAAAATTGAGTGGCAGCCTTTCCCCCTTTTGTTGTATCACCCCCAACTCATAGTTATGAGAGGAGGATTATTGTGCCTGTCTGCTGACCTAAGTGCCATATTGTATCATTATGACTTTACATAAATAATAAACAGTAGCCTTTTTGTGTTTTCAGGAATTCTTGAAGTTTTACACTGTGTGTTGGTGGAAAGCCCGGAAGCACTCAATATTATTAAGGAAGGACATATTAAATCAATTATAAGTCTTTTGGACAAACATGGAAGAAATCATAAGGTATGGAAACCACATATGAAATTAGACAATAGGATCTGCATATAAGTAGCATATACTTGAGTTATCTCATTGAAATAATATGTTAGCAAGAGACAGACTTTACGGTTTTCTTCTTAATGTTTTTAAGCAGTATCACATAGCATGAGACTTTTCATAACCATAATTATGATTCTTTCTTTCTTAGGTTTTAGATGTATTGTGTTCCCTCTGTGTGTGCCATGGAGTAGCAGTACGGTCTAATCAACATTTAATATGCGATAATCTTCTACCTGGAAGAGATCTTCTTTTACAAACACGCCTTGTCAACCATGTGAGCAGGTAAAAAATAAAAACACAAAGAAACACATGGAGGCAAAGCTGGGGGGGGGGGAAAGAACGAACAGGTAACAAGGGAAAGCTGAAAGTGTGTGAGAGAGGTTGGGAGGGAGAGGCTACCCAAGGAAGAAACAGAAAAGGTAGGGGGTGGGAAGAATGGAAAAAAGAAAAGAAAGAGACTGCAGGACCTCCAGGAGGGAGGAAAAGAGGAAAAGCAAGATGAGGAGATGGAATGGGTATATGAGATCCCCACTGGTGATTCCTTCCAGTTCACTTGTTTATATATAAAACATATGTGACACATGTGCATCTGTAAGTCCTTCAAAAACTATATGGCCAAGGGCCGCAAATAAACAATCTATCTCTTTCAGAAACTAATAATAATAAAAACTAATTTTAATGTACCAACAAATACCATGCTCTTGTTCAGCAAGGCAGGAGGGCTGGCAGGAAAGGAGAGCAAACAGGTTAATTCCACCTTTGGAAGGCTGGAAAAGGCTGGAAAAAGAAAATGAATTTCTTTCAGAATTGGAGAAACTTCTTAGTTGCAGTTCTTGAGCAGAAGAGTTATGAACAGAAGAGTTCCTCTAATGCCCCTGAGCCCTTGTTTGGGAGTAGAGTGCCTTTCCCTCTTCTTTCTAACACTTCTGACCAGCCAGAGAGGGAGGGTTAAGCAGGTGTTCTCAGGCTTTGGCTGGTCTCCCCAAGAGTCAGGGCTTACTGTGCTGGAGGTCACTGAGAAGGGGCTGGGCTTCAGGCGCAGGCAAGGGCTGGCGTAGTTAAGGTTTGGAGCCAGATCTAGCAGGCAAGGACTGTGGCTTGGTGAAACTGGTTGATATTCAGATATTCTGAATATCTGGGAAGTCTCCTTGGATCTTCAGGTAGTCTTGTAATAGCTTGCAAAAATTGTCTTCTAAATTTGTTCTACCAAGATCCTCTGGAATTCCTCTAAATAGTAGATTATTGCTTCTGCACTGCAGCTCCAAAGTTTCATTAGTGTGTAGAGATAAATAGTATTTTTTTAGTTTTTTTAACACTCCCCCCAAAAAATAGATAGGATTATTTTTAAAGAGAATCCCCAAGAATAATCCCAAGAGAGAGAGCAAAATATAAATATTCTTGTGCTTCTTTCTCAAGACCACCACATGGCCCCCAAATCCTTCATGCTTGATATTCTGCTGCGTCATCAGTTCTCGTTCATGATAGAGCCAATCTTTTGGTTTTGGAAATCTATCAAAATCTCAGTATAGCAAATACTCCTCTTCAGTGTCTCTTTAAATTATAACCCAACTGTCACATTAAAGAGAGGTTGCGTAGAAGATTAAAAATGGCTGCGATAGAGTCTTTTTTCTGGAGGGGATGCTCTTCAAATAGACCCCATGCATCAGCCGAGGAAGCCACCCCCCGATCTCCTCTAGGAAGCCAATCTCCCCCTCCCGATTTTGGCTGGTGAACCCAAAGTTGGCTCGCCAACCGAGGAAGCCACCCCCCAGTCCTGATTGCTAGGCTGCCAACAGAGACCCAGCTAGTTCGGAGAAGCTGCTTCTGGGCCAGTGGGGGATGCTGGCAGCCACCAATAGTAGGCTTTCTTTAGTTTTGGGGAAATTTAAACTCCTGTTTTTCAAAATTTCAATTTTTTTCTGCAGATCCAGGGGATCTCCTGAGTCTGTAGAAAAACCTATGGGGGTCAGTCTGCTCCCTGTCTGCGGATTAAAGTATCTGAAGCTGAGCAGGGTCAGCCCTGGTTAGTATTTGGATGGGAGACCACCAAGGAATACCAGGGTTGCTGTGCAGAGGAAGGCACTGGCAAACCACCTCTGTTAGTCTCTTGCCATGAAAACCCCCCAAAAGGGGTCGCCATAAGTCGGCTGTGACTTGAAGGCACTTTATACACACACAGGCAGGGGGCAGAGTTGGGAATTATAGATAGATAGATAGATAGATAGATAGATAGATAGATAGATAGATAGATAGATAGATAGATAGATGCATGCAATTTTTTTTAAAAAAACTTACTGATTGAAGTTCATCTAAGCAGTCCTTGCTTAATGGCTAGGTAGCACTTGGCACATGTTGAGTTTTGGAGAAAAAAAACTGATGCAAACTTGCTCAGCAGACATTTGAGTCATTCACTTACAGTCAATAAGACTGAGTAATCAGCTGACATGTGATCATATCATTTGAACATGGTAAATTTGACTGTCAAATGTGTCCAACATGAAATATGCAGCATCCTTTTCCATGCTGAAGCCCAGCCCTATAACTCAGAGTGTTCTATCTTCCAGAAGGTAGTTCAAGTTTTTTTTAGTCCTACCTTCTTCCTGAGGTGGAGTTCACCTGCCTGCTCTCCTATCTGGTAGCCAAAAAGGAACTTCGTGGTAAGTCAATCTTCTGATTACATTAAGATGTAGTCTATTATCCTGTTTCTGCTTGGTTTTTTTTTAATGAAATACAGTAACTTCAGTAGTTTTTCTAATGATACTCAGAACTAGGAGACTGCGCAACTGCCATAAAATATAAGCGTAAAATGCACCTAGCGTAACTTTGATTTTCTCATACATTTTAAATGTATTTTCTGCTTTTATTCAGCATGAGACCCAATATTTTTCTTGGAATCAATGAAGGCTCTGCTCAATACAGAAAATGGTATTATGAGCTAATGGTAGACCACGTGGAACCATTTACAACAGCGGAAGCTACACACCTCCGTGTGGGCTGGGCTTCAACAGAGGGTTATTCACCATACCCTGTGGGAGGAGAAGAATGGGGAGGTAATGGTGTGGGTGATGATCTATACTCCTACAGTTTTGATGGACTTCATCTGTGGTCAGGTAAGACAGTCCAGATACCTTAATCAAGATTATTTTAAAAACGAAAACACTTTATTAGAGAACCTTCTATTTAAAACAAAGTGTCATATTTGAAAATAGTAGTGACTTTCCTGATACAATGCTTGTCATCATCGATATGGATTCTTTGACAATTGTGGGTTTTTTCTTATTTAACACTCAGTCTTTGTTCTAATTATATTTAGGTTGTGTAGCAAGGTGTGTCAATTCTCCTTACCAGCATCTGCTAAGGACTGATGATGTTATCAGCTGTTGCCTTGACCTGAGCGCTCCAAGCATTTCATTCCGGATAAATGGGCAGCCAGTTCAGGGGATGTTTGAGAATTTCAACACAGACGGGCTTTTCTTTCCAGTTGTCAGCTTCTCTGCAGGGATAAAGTTAGTGCCTGCTGAAGTTTCTTCAAGCCTATGATTTTCATTGAATATGTTAAATAATATGCTTTCCTGCTTTCTGATTAATTTACCTTTGGCATCTCACTTCTATGTACAGGGCTTACTCAAAGAATGCAGAATGAGAGTTGGAAGGGGGTCCAGCAGGTGTCAATGCACCTGGCAATTTTCTGCATATTTATTTACTTGCACATGTATGTAATAATTACATCTGTTCACTCTAGGTTTCAGAACTGAACCATAGTTGTGAAGATATTGCTTAAATAATTATTTTTGAAAAGCTTCAAATACATAGAGAGTCCCATCAATACATGCCTTTCTGAAAGAGATCAACAAAAGAGGTTTTGTTTATCAAGGTGATAGGAGGCAGAGGGGGCAGCAACCCCCCCATTTCTTGGCTCTCCGCATTGTCAAGACCAGCATCCACCAGGCCAGTGGGGCCCTGGATGCACCCTGTAAACATCAGCCAGCTGATAGATGGCAGCTGGTCCTTTAAGAGCAAAACCAAGAACAAAATCCATGTAATACCTTTTGTTAGGAGCAACTAAACTGACACAAACATTGGGCAAATTTTTGAGCTCACCCAAACTCTTCATCAGGGTGGATGTTACAAAATTTAAAATGATAGATGATGGAAAGCAGATTCTTTAGGCCATGTTGTTAAGGTCTGATCTTCCATGCATCTGATAGACGCAGGCAGGCAATTACCTTAGCTTTATTGCTGGTGTGGTGGGATCTAACAGCACATTCTCTGAAAAGCCAAACTAAGTCCCTGTCACCAGGTTGAGCAATGTACCTCTATTTTGTTTATCTCTCTGAAGACATCTCTGGCCATGCACATGACAGAAAACTTGTTCTAAACTAACATGAACCTGACAGTCTATTTGAAGGATTGTGCTATGGAGTGAAAAAGACTCATAAAGTGACTCTTTTCTGCTGCCCTTATATTTGTACAAATGTACTCCTGTGGTTAATTGTATTTGGCGTAATTTAGAAGGGGTAGGGTTGGAAGTTTTGTGAATTGGAGGCTTCTGCTAAGAGTGACAGACCCTGCAAGAGTTTCACATTCATGGGTTAGCAAACGGAAAGAAGGGAGGATTTGGCCTTTAAAAATATATACTGACCAATCATTAAAATCCAGCCAATAAAAGGTCTCAGTGCTTAAACAGGTGAAAGGAAAACCCCAAATCTTATTCTGTCCATAAAATGCAAATTGCAGGTTCACATAGCCTCAGTTTGCCTCAGGGCTGTGCAAAGAAAGGAGAGTGTATTTAACACTTAATCTCTACTCAGATTTGCTATTCAGAACCAGGCTCCCTGCTTTTTTGCTGGCATTATAAAGGGGGAAATTTATAGTTTCAAAGGGTATGTATTTCCTCCTTTAAATGCTAATTACAAAGTAGAGAGTCTAGTTTTGAACAGTGAAAATGAGTAGCATTGAAGAGTCGAACAACGTTGCCCCTAAAAACGTGATTATTTTAGTAGACTAGTATGATTGGTTTTACTTTTTTGGTATGTTGAAGTATTGCAAGCCATTTAGAGTGATTCCTCGTTTAAAACTAATAACCTAGGCTGAACGGAGAAACAGAAGTAATTCACCACAGGTAAGCAAGAAGGCAGCAAGCGAAGGATAATTACAGTTTAGCATGGAAGCAATCACCCTGAGATAGAGCCAAATTTACTTTGAAATGAATGCAGCATATCCACATACCTTAAGTGTTACATACAATTGTATCTACAAGGATCAGAATTCTTTAAATTGTTGTCTTACAGGGTACGTTTTTTGCTTGGAGGCCGCCATGGGGAATTTAAATTCCTTCCACCTCCAGGGTATGCTCCTTGTTTTGAAGCAATTCTGCCAAAGGAGAAGTTGAAAGTGGAACACAGCAGAGAATACAAACAAGACCGCAGCTGCACAAGAGACTTACTGGGTCCAAATATCTCTTTGTCACAAGCAGCTTTCACTCCAGTACCTGTAGATACCAGTCAGGTAAATAAAATGTACATTCATTAGCAAAATAACTTGGGTATGTCAAGCTGCACTTGGGTTATCTGCACAGAAATATTGGATTCCTGAGTTGGCATGTATATGAACACTAATACCTCCCTCCATATAATGATTGTATATATTGAGTACATTCTGGGAAGAGTGCTGTGAACAATCATAGCATTGAAAATGGCGCTGTCTTTCTAGTTTTCTATGTAAATGCCTAAGCTGTTATGAACCAACATTAGGGTTGCCAACCTCCAGGTACTAGCTGGAGATCTCCTGCTATTACAACTGATCTCCAGTCGATAGAGATCAGTTCCCCTGGAGAAAACGACTGCTTTGGCAATTGGACCCTATGGCATTGAAGTCCCTCCTCTTCCCAAACCCCGCCCTCTGTAAGCTCCACCCCATAAACCTCCCGCCGGTGGCGAAGAGACCTGGCAACCCTAACCGACATGTCAATGCAGCATTAAAAAGTAGGCTTTATCTCTGGTCTTTTTAAATGCAGGGTTTGTGGAGGGGTGGAGAGTTTCATCCCTCTGGGGAGGGGCTGTGGCTCAGTGGTAGAGCATCTGCTTGGCATGCAGAAGGTCCCAGTTCAATCCCCAGCATTTCCAGTTAAAGGGACTAGGCAAGACCTCTGCCTGAGACCACGGAGAGCTGCTGCCAGTCTGAAGAGACAGTACTGAGTTTGATGGACCAAGAGTCTGATTCAGTATAAGGCAGCTTCATGTGTTCAAAGAGAAGCTCAGGGTGGAATGGCCATTATGGCCACTGGGACCTGTCCTGGTGGGCTGATGGCCTCCCCTCCCCAGCCAGACTAGCCAGTCCAGTGGCAGAAGAGCTGCCCCCCCCCCGGCCCTCACACAGCAAGGAGTAGGTGATGCCCCCCATTCTTGGACAGCACTTGCATAGTGAGGGGAAAGCATGGTTGCAACATACTTGCATAGTGAGGAAGAGGTGGCGCCAACTGGCCCTCACACAGCTGAGGGAAACCAGGCACTCTCCCAGCCATCACAAAGGGAGGAGGAGCCAAGGTCACCCAGCATTTGCACAGAGCCTAGTGCCTTCCCAGTGAGGGGGAGGCTGGGGCCCATCCAGCACTCATACAGTGAGGAAGAGATGGTGTCTGACTGTCCCATGCGTTGCTCACCTGGCCCTGGCTGGGCAAGGGGAGGGGAGCACCTGCCTTGCCCTCGCGTGACTTGCCTGACAAGGAAAAGGCAGCACCCATCCAGCTGGCAGGCATACTGCTCCTCCTTCCCTCATTCCTTTTGGTGGGTGGGGCCTGGATGGACCGGGGCTGGGCAGGCAGATTGCTTCTCCCTCCCTCCTTTGTAGGGTAGGGCCCAGGTCAGCTGGGAGCAGGGCTTTTTTCCGGGGTGGTTTTTTCCATCCCAGGCTGCCCCTGTAGATGCTCAGACTCCTTTCTGAAGTATTTTGATTAGGCCAGGTATTCCCAGTACTGATGGTCAGTGCTAGGCTTAGTGGGGCAACCACCTGTTGTTCTTAAGCCTCCTCCCCCTTTTTTTCTGGTTCCTAAACTTGCCATTCTTCTCTGATCTTGGCTTCTTAATATGATTTCAAGAGAACACACCTCAGTACATGCCACGTGTATTATTGTAATGAACCAGTACTCAATTTCAGAGTATTTAAGGGTCCTGAAATATTCTGATTATTTTCCTCATTTTTCATGCTGTTTTCCTGTGTTATTCTATTGTCTAAAGGAATAAAACTATCTAAATATTAGAGCAAAATACATCTGTCACAATGAACAAAATGTAGCTGAAGTACTAGGACATTTAGGAGTAATTCACATAATACCAAGTTCTAATGTCCAGCATCTGGATTTTGGATCAAATGTGAGCTGGGAGTTACGAGTTTGCAAGAGCCTGATTCCAGCCAAAAACATCTCACCCTGGCAAAGGGGCTTTATCATTCCTCATCCCTCATTTAGTTTTCATTACCTGAAATGGCTTCAAGAAGCTGCTGTTTATTCCTTTGGAAAACTTGCATGTATTGATGGCTGCCCATAAGTTTTCCAGCAGAGCAAACAGCAGCTCTGAGAGCCAGTGTGGTGTAGTGGTTAAGAACAGTGGTTTGGAGCTGTGGAGTCTGATCTGGAGAACCAGGTTTGATTCCCCACTCCTCCACATGAGCGGCGGAGGCTAATCTGGTGAACTGGATTCCCCCCCCCCACTCCTACACATGAAGCCAGCTGGGTGACCTTGGGCTAGGCACGCTCTCTCAGCTCCACCTACCTCACAGGGTTTCTGTTGTGAGGAAGGTGATTGGAAGCCGGTTTGATTCTGCCCTAAGAGCCAGAGAAAGTCGGCATATAAAAACCAACTCTTCTTCTTCTTCTCTCTGGGGCTATTTCAGTTCAAGAAAATAGCACTAGGGGTGGGAGAGGCTGAAGACACTTTTCTATGCATGTTGTGCTCCTGATCAGAGTTGAGTTCTCATGCACTTGGGAAGCACAGAACTCCAAACACATGTGCCCTTGTGTGATTTGGAGCTAAAGTAAAGAATTCATCAGCTTTCTCACAGCAAGCTTGGGCGAGCAGTTGATTTCACTCCATCCCATAATTACGTTTGCTTATTTTTTGCTTGGTTGTCCTTCATTCCATTTTGTTTTTAACAGATGCTTACTCTTTTATCTTTAGATTGTGTTGCCTCCACATCTGGAAAGAATAAGAGAAAAACTAGCTGAGAATATCCATGAAATTTGGGTCATGAATAAAATTGAACTTGGCTGGCAGTATGGTCCGGTATGTACCTTTCGAATTTTGTAACTCTGATCTTTCCTCAATTTTTTAAAAAAGAGAGCCTCTGTGTCATTATTGCAGAATAAGGAGTCAAAATGTTTTCCATACTAAAATATGTCTATATATATTTAGAAAATTGTCTAATGGTTGGAAAGAAAAATACATTTGTGTATTCACAGAGTAGAAGTCATGCATCATTTCCTCAGTGTTATAGCATACAAAAGGTCCCAGATTCAGTCCCTGGCATCTCTGGTTAAAAGATCCAGGTGTTAAAGGGAAACCTTAGGGAACTTCACACACACACTCACACACACACACAATGTGTGGGGCAGCCATCATATGTCCACTACAAATTCATTTTAGTTCTATAACACATTACTGTGGAATCATCTGTTCCAGCATTAAACTTGCATTGTAACATTTTAGCCTTATATGGTCCAGTACTTGAAATTTAAGGATAAACGCTCTAAGTTTTCTTATTTTGTTTAGGCTGAATATTGAATGTTATTCTTCATAGTTCATTTTACTTGTTTTACTTGTGCTGGTCATTGACTGTAATAAAATTTTCTATTCTATTCTATAGTTCATTTTCAGAATATGCTCTTTCTTACTGAGTATAAAAAGTACTTGTGATAGTATCTTAACAATTTTAATTTTTTTACTCAAGATACACTCTATTAGCCTTCCTTTAACTGGTGATTACCACACTGTGTAAATGTAACTTTATTTTTTACTCTGAGTTTTAACATCTTTTCAGTCCATCTGGCAGTTTTTGACTGCAGTTCTGAAGCTCAGTCTTTTCCATCTTTCAGGTTAGAGATGACAATAAGCGACAGCATCCATGTTTGGTAGAGTTTGCCAAGCTGCCAGAACAAGAACGAAATTATAATCTCCAAATGTCATTAGAAACATTGAAGTAAGTTTAGCTAATTTTCAGAAAGTTTTTGTTCTTGCTCTCTGCTGTGTACGTATTTCATTGCCTGATGTTTTCTTCATTGCAGCTGATGCAGTGGGTTCCAGCTCATGAATGTTTATAGTTTTATTGCTTCAATAAATCTTACTCTTTTAAGTATGCAGTGCACCTTTTTATTTTGAATTAGTGTGCAAATAGGTTTGTGCATATGAACTTTTAAACAGTCTATTAAGTTTGCTTTATATAGGACTAGTAAAGTGTCCATTGGTATGACAGACTGCATTAATCAGTGTTGTCATACAGGCCCTCCATTGCTGGTTACAATAGTAATCTAATAACTTTAGATGCCCCTATGCTTATTGCATTTTTTCCAGCAGGATGTGCAGATACACCTGTAGCTGTTACATTTGCGAAATATTGTTGCAGTTAAGCATGCTTTCAGAATTTCTCAATATGAATTGCTGGATAGGTAAAAAGGTAAAGGTCCCCTGTGCAAGCACCAGGTCATTCCTGACCCATGGGGTAACATCCCATCCCGACGTTTACTAGGCAGACTTTGTTTACAGGGTGGTTTGCCAGTGCCTTCCCCAGTCATCTTCCCTTTACCCCCAGCAAGCTGGGTACTCATTTTACTGACCTCGGAAGGATGGAAGGCTGAGTCGACCTTGATCTGGCTACCTGAAACCAACTTCCCTCGGGATCGAACTCAGGTCACGAGCAGAGTTTGGACTGCAGTATTTCAGCTTACCACTCTGCACTGGATACCCTTTATTTAAAAAAGTAGTGAAATTCTGGGTTTTTTAAATGATTTGGGTGAATAATCAACTTGGCATTTTTCTTTAGGAAAAACTTTTTTTGTGTGCATTGCAGAAAGTATATATAAGAGATATGAATATGTTTTATGAAGGTATGAATTGGAAAATACATTTGCAGATTTTTACAATTTCAGAATTGAGGACTTCACAATGAGTGATGTATTTTAGAAACAAGATTAAACGAGTATTTCCAGACCTCCCTGTGATTTCTATGCCAGTTATATAGCTGCCTTATGTCAATCTAAAGGCTGTAACTGATTTTCTTCTCTAGAACCTTATTGGCATTCGGTTGTCATGTTGGAATTGCAGATGAGCATGCTGAAGAAAAAGTAAAGAAGCTAAAACTTCCAAAGAAGTAAGTTATAAAATCACTAAATATGTGTTTAGACATTTGTTCAATGGGTGGATTATTATTGTCCCTACCTCAAGGGTTGTTGTGAGACCAAAGTAAGATGAGAGGGAGCTGCTCACTGCTCTGTGCAAAAAATATGCCATCCTGTTTACAGACAGGCAGGGGAGCCTGCCGGTGTGGTGCCTAGAGGGTCAGACTACGGTGGGTATAAATCCCCATCATGCCATGAAACTTGCTGGCTAACCACCAGTAAAAGGTACAGGTCCCCTGTGCAAGCACTGGGTCATTCCTGACCCACGGGGTGACATCACATCCCAACTGTTACTAGGCAGACTTTGTTTACGGGGTGATTTGCCAGTGCCTTCCCCAGTCATCTTCCCTTTACCCCCAGCAAGCTGGGTCCTCATTTTACCGACCTCAGAAGGATGGAAGGCTGAGTCAACCTTGAGCCAGCTACCTGAAACCAACTTCTGTCGGGATCGAACTCAGGTCGTGAGCAGAGCTTGGACTGCAGTACTGCAGCTTACCACTCTGCACAGGGCTTATACACCAGAGCCTACCTCAAAAGGCTGTTGTGAAGACGCAGCAGGAGGGAGGCACATCCACCCACTGAGTTCATTGGAAGAAGAATGAGATAATCATGTGATCAATATTACATTCAGCTCCCGAGCAGCCCCTGCCCACTTCCCTGCAGGCGACCTTTTGCAGGGGGGGCGGGGGGGGGGCGGATCACAGCCCATCAGCCTGATACATTCCTCTTTGGCTCTGGCAGCTATCCCAAGTCTCTCCTCTCCTGGCAATAGCCTCAATTCTCAGAAAGCTGGTGGGCAGGGACAGGATGTAGCAGCATTGCCTTGCCACTGGTTTGTTGATAATTAGATATATTGATGACGTTAATAAAAAAATAAATTTGAGATGTAGAAAGCGTGCCTCAGCATGACCACTATATCTGTATATAATAACAAATATTTGCTTGTTTTTTTCTTGGGCAGTTAGCCAAAAATTTATAGAGAACACTATGATATGTAAGGAAGGGAGGTCATGGAAGTAAAAATCTTGTTTAAATGTAGTCAGGATTGCCAGTCCTCTGGTGGGGGTGAGAACTCTCCTACTCCTGCTTTTTGTTCCCCACTGACAAGTGGCAGTGGAAGAAAATTTTTAAATGGGCTGCTGGGCTGACGGAGTGATGTAACTTCTGGTTTTACCATGGAGTTTCTGGTGATTCCTAGAGGGGCATGACATCACTTCTAGGGTTTTCTCAGAAGTGAAGTTATAATGTCACTGGGGCATTTTTCACGGTAGATTTTGCTTCTGTTTTGCCACGGACTAAAAAAAAACACCACGATTTAAATGTTTTTTTCATGGCCGTGATTTATCCCTGTCAATCTCGTTGTAGTTTTGGTTTTTCATGGGAACAAAGCACGCTGTATTTGACAACGGTTTGGTCTGTCCCTTTTGCAGGAGGCCTTCCCTTCCAACAGGCTCATTGTTTATGCCTGACCCCAGCTCCGCCCCAACTCTGCCCAGCAGATTACCTCATGTGGTTCACCAGCCCCAGTGCAAAAAACAAGCACCAGTCCCTCTGGTCTCCTCCATTTTTCTTCCACCCTCGCTCTGTTCTGCTTTTGGAACAGTCAGATTCCAAATTGGCGGGGGGGCAAGGCAGCGCTTTCCTCAAAGCTTCCCTCTGTTTTCTATAGGTGTGGAACCCATTGCCCTTTAATGATAGACAGGATGGGGGGGGGCAGGGAATCCATGTGCTGAGAACAGGGTTTAGCTGAAAGTGGGAATGGCGGGTGGGGGAGAGGAAAGAAGGCCCCTGGATTGCGCGCCGGCCATGATCTGGCCACATTGCATCGTGAGAGACAGGAGGGCTCCTAGCTTGCGCGCCAGCCCCGATTCAGCCAGTGTGCATGGCGGGGGGGGGGGGGAGAAAGGAAAGAAGGCCCCTGGATTGCACGCCGGCCATGATCTGGCCACAGTGCATCGAGAGAGAGGAGGGAGATAAGAGCAGGCTGGCCGCCCCTCTTCAGAAGAGTGATGGGAGGGAGTTTTGCCTTGGGTTTTCCGCTCTCAGAATGCACATTTTTCCCATCCGATTTCTCAAAAATCCCCCCTCCCCTCTGGGGTAGAGGGGCCAACAGCCCCTTCCCTTGAACATCCCCCCCCATGGGTCCAGCTGCCCTAGACTGAGCTACCACCACCACCCCCAGCACGCGAGGAGCACATGGCGTGGCCCCGCCGGTCTCCCCCTGGAGCCGTCCGTCCAATGTGCCCCTGGGCTTGGAGGTGTGGGCCCAGCTCCAAGGCCCATCCCGGGCAAGGGGCGGGGAAGGCGTGCGGGGACAGAGGGAGAGAAGTGCCAGGATTCTAGGCAGGCAGGCAGGCAGCAAAAGGGGCGGTATTCTTGTCCGAGCGCGAACTCCCCCAGCCAATCACCGTTCTTGGGGGAGGAGACAGGAGACGTCCCGGGGAGCGAAGCAAACATTTTTTCATGGGCATCTGAGCAACAAAACACGCGTCCACAGGAAAGATCGTCACAAAAGTGGTTTGGATTGCCTCTCTTTTAACGCGGCTTATTTTGCTCAGTGGGGGAAAATACGGATCTGAAGCGAATAACCAAAATTTGACTCCGATGCAAATCAGCGTCGAAACAGCAGCAAATCTCCGTGAAAAATACCCCACTGAGAGCTGCCCCCATGTCCCCTCCCCCACTCTTCCTAAATGTAATACATGCTAGAAGTTAGATACCTGCTTGTACTTATTATACATATCCTTACCTGCTTATACTTATACTTATTATACTTATATTATGCTTAGATGCTTATATTATATTTAGATATAAAATATTACATTTACATGCGTTCTTATTTATGGGAAATTTATTACAAACATTTTGTAAAGCTATGAAAAATTGACATGTAAACCTTTGAATATATATTAATTTACAATACACATTTATGTCATTTTGGGTTATAATATTTTTGGCCATTGTGCTGTTAATTTAGTTACTATACATGCTAGGAGTTCATGTAGCCCATGTAGCTATCCAGATCATCCTGACTGAGAAGGACATAAGTCTTGCCCTAGTCAAGTGACATAGTCTAGGAGAGATCAGTAAGAAAGTTAGGCATCCTCTGTGTGTGTGTTAAGTGCCTTCAAGTCGCTTCTGACTCATGGCGACCCTATGAATAAAAGTCCTCCAAAATGTCCTATCTTTGACAGATCTTGCAAATTGAGGGCTGTGGCTTCCTTTATTGAGTCAGTCCATCTCTTGTTGGGTCTTCCTCTTTTCCTGCTGCCCTCAACTTTTCCTAGCATGACTGTCTTTTCTAGTGACTCTTGTCGTCTCATGATGTGACCAAAATACGATCGCCTCAGTTTAGTCATTTTAGCTTCTAGGGTCAGTTAAGGCTTGATTTGATCTATAACCCACTGATTTGTTTTTTTGGCAGTCCACGGTATCCGTAACACTCTCCTCCAACACCACATTTCAAAGGAATCTATTTTCTTCCTATCAGCTTTCTTCACTGTCCAGTTTTCACACCCATTCATAGTAATAGGAAATACGAAGGCATGAATTAATCTAGTCTTGGTGGCCAGTGACACATCCTTACACTTCAAAAAATTTTCTAGCTCCTTCATGGCTGCCCTTCCTAGTCTCAATCTCCTTCTGATTTTTTGGCTGCAGTCTCCCTTTTGGTTGATGGTTGCATTTTTAAAGAGATTTCCTTCATACCTTAACTGTAGGACCATTTTTTTTCTTTTCTTCTATTTTCACATTCACAATGAAGCACATGCTTAATAAGACCATGTTCAATCATTTGCAGTTTTCCATTTATTTTGAAACATTAGAATAATAAAAGTGTTAATGGAATTTATGCTGGACTTCTATTGAATTTGAATAAAAATGGCCCACATTTGCCTATACATCATTCATAATCTCAGTTTAATATGATTCATATTCAAGGTTTAAATATTTGCTGACTTGGAGCTGCAGAGATTAAATTTTATTTATCTGATCATATGGATTTCTTATCTTACTCAGAGGCACCATCTGCAGTAATTGTGGATATTTTTTTTAAGATGTACATCTGAAAACTAAGATTAAAACCAAACAACTCCCCATCACATAATTAAAACCATGAAAACAAGGGCAAAATACATGGAACCTTGTGGGACCTCAAAGGCCAAGGGGCTGAACAGCAGCCCCCCCAGCACCACCTTCTGAAACCTACCCCCCAAGTAGGACTTAAACCACTACAAAAATGGTGCCTCCCACTCTCAGCCTGGAAAGGTCCAGAAGGATGCCAGGATCTATGGTAATGAAAGCCACTGAGTGGTCCAGAAGAATCAACAGAATCACACACCCTCTGTCCATATCCCAGAACGGGTCATCTACAAGGTCATCTACCAGGGTGACCAAGGCTGTTTCAGTCTCACACTGAGGCCAAAAATCAAACTAGAAAGCATCTGAACAAATTCCCTCATCCAAAAATCTTGAAGTTGTCCAGCCACCATTCAGTCACCTTGCTCAAAAATGGAACATTTGAGATGAGTTGATAGTTACTGAGATCTCCTGAGTCCAGGGTAGGCTTCTTTTGAAGTGGATACCACAGTCTGTTTCAAGTCTTCCCCTACCCCATGACAGATTTGAGTAGCCAGGAAGAACAAGGGTCATTCGAGCTGATGCTGGGACTCAAACCTCCAAAGATCCTGTCCACATCCTCAGACTAAATAAACTGAAAAAATATCCCAAACAACTGGACCACTTGGCACCTTGGCAATTGGCACCATCTGAGCCTCTCGGATGGGACACAATTGGAAGAAGTAAACTCCTCCTCCCTCCCCCCAGCCAAGTCTCCATGATTCATGCCATGTTATACATCTCAGCCCTCTGTGGTTTTAACAGTGAATTACCTGGTATTTAGCAGCAGGATTTTATTAAAGCCTGGCAGGTATTGGCAGGTTATTGATAGGGTAGGAGGTTGTTGATAGGGTTACCAGCTTACCCAATTTCCCATCATATAGCAGGGGTTCCCAAACTTGTTGAGCCTGTGGCCAGTTTTGGAATTTTGAAAACAGGTAATGGACACAACCAAAAATGTTTGCTATAGGATCTGGGGTCAGTCACAAAATAGCTGTTCTGAGAGTGTGATGCTGTAGCTAAAAAGGCAAATGTGACCTTGGGCTGTATCAACAGAAGTATAGTGTCCAGATCATGTGAAGTATCTCTTTGCTCTGGTTAGACCTCTCACCTAGAGTATTGTGTTCAGTTTTGGGCACTGCAATTTAAGAAGGATGTAGACAAGCTGGAAAGTGTCCAGAGGAGGGCAACAAAGATGGTGAGGGCTTTGGAGACCATGTCCTATGAGGAAAGGTTGAAGGATCTGGGTATGTTTACACTGAAGACTGAGAAGGGGATAGGATAACCATCTTCAAGTACTTGAAGAGCTGTCATATAGAGGAGGGTGCTGAGTTGTTTTCTGTTGCCCCAGAAGGTCGGACCAGAACCAACGAGTTAAAATTAAATCAGAAGAGTTTCCATCTAGACATTAGGAAGAATTTTCTAACAGAGCAGTTCCTCAGTGGAACAGGCTTCCTTGGGAGGTGGTAAGCGCTCCTTCCCTGGAGGTTTTTAAGCAGAGGCTGGATGGCCATCTGTCAGCAATGCTGATTCTATGACTTTATGCAGATCATGAGAGGGAGGGCATCTTGGCCATCTTTTGGGCATGGAGTAGGGGTCACTGGGTGTGTGAGGGAGGGGTAGTTGTGAATTTCCTGCATTGTGCAGGGGGGTGGACTAGATTACCCTGGTGGTCCCTTCCAAGTCTATGATTCTATGAGTGGGGTAATCACAAACTTTTGAACATAGGAAACCAAGCATTCCCTTATGGTGGAGGTACATGCTGCTGAATAGGTGTTTCCTGGTGAGACAAATGTAATGTTGCCTTGGTTCTTCTGAAGTATCTCCAGCTCCAGTAAGGTAGAGGAAAGCCAGGACTGGCTCTGGGAAGAGATGCTCTGGAGAAGAAAATGGATACCAGGAAACCCATTGGCACCAAAAGGTGCTACATTGGATGTCACTGCTGTATCTTTGAAGCATTTTGAATCACGTTAACTGATGTTAAGCCATGATACTGTCATACAGTGCTGCTAGTTAGCTGTACAAGAAAACTACTGAGAGTGCACTGAGATTAATGTCATTCAAGTTCACTGAACAGCATTATATTGCAATAAACAGATTATTGATATAAATTATGGAATTGCTTTAATAAACACAGAAAAATAGATAAAAGTAAACTCAGCTGCATATTTTTCTTTTTGTTAGTTACCTATTGTCTAGTGGATATAAACCTGCTCCTATGGATTTGAGTTGTATAAAGCTGACACCCTCTCAGGAAGCCATGGTTGATAAACTGGCAGAAAATGCTCACAATGTATGGGCAAGGGATCGTATCCGACAGGGTTGGACATACGGAATCCAGCAGGTAAGTCCAAAAATGGATGCCTGAAAATTCATTCACATTGGCATGAATTGTGGACTAAAATTTGCATTTTTAAATGTGGTAAAGTAGATAAATATTCGGGTTTGATCTGGAGCTTGGACAATTTTCTTTTTTGAATGTACACTTAATATATTTGTAGTGCTAAATATATATTTTAGTGCATTTAATTGATGTGCCTTGAACTTCAGTATTTAACATCAAGTAGTTCTGCTGAAGTCATGGACACTATATTGTAATAATTAATTTGTGAATCATGACCTGATTTGGGCAAGTGTGGTGGGTTCCTTGGGAGCAAGTAAGGATAGGTGCTTAGAAAGCTACTTAAAGAAGGCCCAAGATGTTGTGTGTGCATGTCTTCTATAGGCTATATGAATTGTCTTGGAACTCCCATATGTAGGAAGGCATCAATTTGTGGATGCTGATTAGACATTATCCTTCCAGATTTAAATGTCTGGAAACTTATTTTTGTTGTTGATTATATACTTGGAATAAAAGCACAGTCCGTATTAGCATTATCTCCATTTAGCTCACTTTTGGTTGTGGAAACTGCTTTTAAGGCTGAATAAATTATTTAGACATGAACTACATATGATTATGGCAGGCCTGCTTCTTCAAATGCAGGTCAGTCCCAGTCATAACTAAAACTAAGGCCATTATGGAAGCATGATTTAAAGCTCTAAAAGGGTGCCAGACAGAAGGAATGGAGCCCTTCTTCACTCATTGCTCCGGTCTCCACAGTTTACTCCGAAGTGCTTCCCCCCCCCCCCCCAGCTTCTTTCTATTACTGGGATTGAGCCATTCTAGCAGAAAACCTTTCTGGAGAGAAAGATAATGGACAAGTGATGATTCATCACCTACTGCCTTTTTACTCCTTTGGTAATTTAAATCACATCCCTACTTCCAATATGATTGAGGCAGACCCATTTTTGAAGACATAGGACTGTCACATGTTGGACATGGAGCAGTCTCAAAGGAATGACATATGCTGTTTATATGTATGTGTGCTGTATGATGGATTATTATGAGCACAAATTTCGTCTCCCTTAAAAAGAAAACCAAAATCCAAACCCACTGACCTTGTGAGGACAATTCAAATCACAAAATGTGTGGCAAATATTTGCCAAGTTTGTATAACTTAGTAATAATATATAGCACAATAGTAATAAGCATTTTCACTGCTGCCAGAAGGTACAGTAGCATTTCACAGTCGGCAAATTTAGATTTGATAAATGTGACCTTTGCAATAGAGCCACCTCTATGTTACTGCTATGTTACTGGCAAGTCATTTTTGATGTGTAATTAAGCTTTTTTCATTAACAGTCATTCATCACTATATTTTTCTTTTGGGTTGGGTGTCTAAGACTCACAAAATATAAATGATGATTATTATTTTTTGGTAGTAACACCATAATTTTTCATTAACATTTTGTTTAGGTCCTGGAATTTGTTACTAATTGTGTGTTTATCTTTACAAGATGGTGATAAACTTCATACATTTTATTATTTTAATGAAGAGTATACTTTTTATATTGACTCACTTGTATCATGTTTGCTATATCATATTACATTGATGCTATATATCAATCAATCATCATTTATTGCGGTCAAAAGACCAATTCAGCACAGACTTTAAAACTCTACAACATTCAGTTTTCCCACCCCCACATAAAATGTACAAATCCAGTAATGTTTAAAATTCACACACTACATAACAAATAAGCAGATATGAGTCCTAAAAGTAAGTTAACTAATAATCTCATATGTCCCCGTCCTGCTCTGGGGTAAAAGTATGGCTCAGTTTGGCCTTCCTAGTGATGCACACCAGTCTGCAAAACCTGGCCACCTGTTTTGTTATCTCTGTTGAAGCATCATTGAGAAAATGATGCTATGTTGAGAAATGTTGATGCTATGTATTTGTAGGACATTTCATCATGCACTTTTGTCATAGCTACTTATGGTAAGGCTTTTGGAACCAGTGGAAATCTATCTCCATTATGGTGCTAATTCAGTTCCCATTGAATTTAATTTCTAGATGTTTTTGATGCAGGTGGGAATTAATGTTCCCTGTCAGAACCACTGGTTATTTCGTTCAACTGGTTGCTTGTGACTAGAGGTAAATCAGGGCCAGACTGTATATTCAAGCTTAAGGAGGTTGTGAAAAATATACTAATATGGTTGCCGTTAACAGCGCAATCCTGAGTGCGGTTGGGTAGTAGAGACTCGTCTGGGGACAATGCAGCCGGGCCGCCTCCTGATCAGTTTGCTTCCAGGCGCAACAAGCCGAAAATTGTATTTTAGTGAAAACCCCATGGAACTGCTCCATAAAGTTCCATGGCCAGTGCCTCTCTTTTTGCAGGCACAGGTTTGTGCCAGCCAAAAAGAGAGTTCCCGAGGCAAAAGGGCTCAGGGAGCTAACTAAAGTCAGCCCCACCCCTGGCAACGCCCCCTTTTGTGCTGGCACGAGCCCTTGCACTGGGAAAATGCTGATGGCGAGGCTGCGCCAGCACCTGTGGCTCCCACTGCTGCGCTGCTTTCTGGAGCCGTGGCCCTGTACCAGCATTAGTGCCAGTTTAGCTGGCATAGGTGGCACTAATGCTGGCACAGTGGTCACTTCAGCTCCTGTCCCCTCCCCCCTCCAGGATTGCTCTGCCCATCAGGCAAATATTTTAAAACATAATAGTACATTTAAAACAGCATTAGCATAATTGTATAGACAAAGTAGCTTGAATATAATTGCTCCCAGACTGGTGAACACATACACATTCACACAGAATTGATTCAATATTTTATGTTT
Organism: Euleptes europaea; assembly: GCF_029931775.1. Lineage (NCBI taxonomy): Eukaryota > Metazoa > Chordata > Lepidosauria > Squamata > Sphaerodactylidae > Euleptes > Euleptes europaea. The sequence continues at coordinate 27,298,071 of NC_079318.1, forward strand.
TTGATGAAGTGCTGGCCTTCTGCATTTATAGTTGTTTCCAATAAAACTATGAAGAGAAGAGCCTCATTACTTAATTTGTATTCATCTCATTTAAAACACTTTTAATTTCCTAATGGTTAGGGATACATTGCAGTACACTAAAACAATTGATTGTTTAATTAGAACGTGAAAGCTTGCCTCTTTCAACCTTTTACTTGAAGTTTAGTACCAAATTCTCAAATATCACATGTCTTTCTGATGAAAAAAGTATGTACCCATTCACCTCTGAACTTCCTGCTTTGCACTGTCTCTCTGCTTCACTACTATTTAGTGTTCTGGCTAGGGATGAGTGGATTCCTCCAGTTCTATTCCAGATTAGATTTCTTGCATCTTTAATCCTTGGGTTTTGCTTTGATGATCTTATTTTGACTTTCTGGAACTTCAAGGAGAAAAACCCAAGAATTAAAGAGAGAATGCTCCTCCCCATTTTTCAGGATATAAGTGGTCTCCAGGGACATATAGGAAACCTTGGGCATCCACTTCTGCAAGTCCTAGAATCAAGGATTTGGGGGGAAATCAACCCATGAGTCATAGCATAAAAATAACGGAAGACCTTTCAAAACTGGCTATTTGTATGCAAAGTATTCAGAAGTTTTAAAATTCATTTCAGTATACAAAGGTGGTAGTTTTGAAGGTGTTTCAGTGGGATATCCTTTTTTGTTATTTGCATCTGTTTTGCAGCAAACTAGTATGCTTTTCCTGAGATCCCTGAATCTCAGGGTTATGGATATATGCACCAATGGAACTTTAAACAAAAAAATTCCCCAGTGTTCCCCATCTGCTTTGACATTGGAAAGAAATTGCTCATCGGATTTCCCACAAATCAGGTTCCTGTTTGAACAGAAATCCAATGGGGAGAATCAAGATATGTTTGCAAAACCTGCTTTAGTAGAATTTGGTGATCAACCTCAGTTGTTGCAAGAGTTTCTCCAATACACTTTTGTTTTTACTGTTTTTCCTCACGCAAGTTCAACTCATCAGTAAAGATTTCAGTGCAGTATATGGCCATGACACAGCAGTAAGTCTTTATGTAATAACATAGGAAGTATGTTGATATCCTGAACATGTCTTTCCAAAGGATTTATTTGTTTCTAGAACTTCCAGGAGTTCTACTGCCCATCTTAATATTGATGGCAGTTTTGAAAATTGACAGGCTCTAACATTAAGGTTATCTTTAACACAAACATAAAAAATAATCCTGTATATATTTCACTTGTACTTTTTATCTTAGGGTGAAAACGCACGGTCGCTTTATCCTCCTTTAATCCCTGTTTTAACCAGGATCGAACACACATTAAGCGAAACGCATGCGTCTGATCCTGGCTGAATCCTGGCTGAAACAGGGATTAAAGGAGGATAAAGTGACCATGCGTTTTCACCCTATATCTCATAAGAACACAAGAAGAGCCCTGCTGGATCAGACTAGTGGTCCATGTAGTCTAGCACCCTGTTTCACACAATGGCCAACCAGTTACTATGGAGGGCCAACAACAACTATAGAGGCTGATGCCTTCCCCTGATGTTGCTTCCTGGCACTAGTATTTAGATGTTTATTGCCTATGAATATAGAGGTTCTCTTTAGTGGCTAGTAGCCACTGATAGACCTATCCTCCATGAATTTGTCTAAATTTAAAGCTGAATTAAATTGCAAACAGATGCAACAAAAGCTGTAACACTATGGAAAAGGAACGGGAAGGCACTGTAATGACTTTTATCCCTCAGTTAAGCATACATTTTTAATTTTTTTATGACTTGGAACCTTTTCCAGTAATGCTGACTATTTAGTATTGAGAGAACAATATACTATGTGTAATTAGAAGCTCTATGCAAACTTTTCAGGGATTCACGTTGTTATTCAAAGCAGCCTAAAATCTGGTGAGCCCTGACATATATTTAAACCTGACTGATCAACAAGTGAAATAGTTGTATAGAAGCTGTTAATTGTTAACAAATTATTGATTAATGTTCTGTCTTAGTGTTTCATTTTGCGTTTCATTTTTCATTGACTAGAACATTTCAAAATAATGTGAGGTATTTTATACTTTGGCCAAATTGGGTCAGCAATTGCAAGCATCCTTGAAGAAAAGTTATTTTTTTTTAAAAAAATTGTTAGCGTTTTAAATTTACTTATATTTTAAAACAAGCTGCTGGATGTACAGAAAATGTACTTCCATGGTGTGTCTTTTTTTTTGGGGGGGGGCATATTCTGGGCACAAATCGTAACTTACAGAGTTGAGCAAATGCCCCTCAAAGTAAAATTTAAGGATCATGAGAACTGTGAAGAAACCCCAGAAAGTTCTGGAATCTTGGACAATTTTTGATTGGATAAAAGTGGCAGTGCCATTGCTGTCAGTAACTCCATACCATGTTTTCCAGCTTATTGCTTTTCTTCCCTCCAGTAGCGGCAGGGAAAATGATTCCTACTCTGTATTCGGGCATTGCCTAGGGCTGAAATGAGTAGGTAGTAGTCATGTCTACTATTTCACTTTTTACACAATTTTTTTATATTACTATAAATATGTTTTGTATTCTATGTTTTCATCATATCAGTTTGATATGGTAGGCTACCATACATCTCTTATAAATTATATCATTTTAAACTCCACGTTTTATATGTTAAATTATGTCATTTTTTAGAACTCCTGTTCCGTATGTTATATTTTAGTGAGCCAAGCTGCCTTCTTGTGAAGCACTCAATAGGCTTTTCATTTTATTTTAGTATATAACACATTGTGTACACACATTTTTCTACCTTCCTCAGAAATGCTGCTTTCTGCATGGATATCCACATCCATTGTACAGCAACTGCATGCATAGAGTTCCCTAGTGAACCCCTTTCTAGTCACTTCCCCCGGTTTTGCAATACCATCCATAAATTAGCTTATACAATCTGTTTCTCGTTTAGCTGCAAGTGTAATTAAAATTACTAGAAGACCCCTTAATATCTGCAAAATATGAAATAGTGCGAAATAAAAAGCAAGCACCAAGAACAACAACAAAATCTAAAGCTGCCTGTCATTTAGTTCATACATAAACATTATAATGCTACCCATAAAATAACAACTAATAATGCTTCTGCTTAGCTTCCCCATTGGGCTATGTCAGTGGTTACATTTGTCATCCTTGGATTATTGCTGTGAGATGTTACAGTACTACACAAGGTCGTGTGGTGGCTTGAGGTGCTTTAGAGGACAGCAAATATGTTGTATAATGAAAGTTATGTTTATTGAAGTCATTTAGGGCAGAAGCTGATATTCCGAGAAACAAAGGCGCTCGGACAGGTCCATGTCTTTCCCTTTCCCCCTCCCTTATAATGTCTAATTCAACACAACGCATGGTGTTTTGTGATGTCTTCACATCGTCATTGCTCCACACTTGCCATTGACAACCAATGGTGTCATTTGCAGGCCAGGCAGTTAATTAAGACGCTACAAGGAAGGAGGGGAAAGCCGCATGCCTTGGCAGCAGTTCTATGCCTCTTGCAAAGACCCACTTTTAATCAGCCATGGAAATACACATGGTCTCACTAAATGATGTACTAGATGCTTTGATGAGTCTTTTCTGCCTTTCTTTTATGTGTCTCAAAAATGACTACAAATTAAAGGGATACTGTCAAGTAGTTTATGCCTTCATTCGTACTAATTTTTTGGTATTAGAATCTACTGGGGGGACACCATCAGAATGTTCTTATTTTCTCTGCTGGAATCCACCACTGCTTCCCAAGAAAACTTTCAAGAGCAATAGCCACTGTTTATGCATTACTGTACACAGTATTTTTATTCTGCTGCTGCAGAGCCAGCCAGCCAGCCAGCAGAAGGACCACACGTTATTTAGTATGTCCTCTTCACAGAACTGTGCTGACATCATTGATGACAGGGATCACAAACAAGTAAGTACTGTAAGTAAGGCACAGCTTCCTAAAGTGCATTGGTTTGCAATGGTAAAGATAAAATAAATTCACAGCTTAATGAAAATACTTGACAGTGTCCCTTTAAGGAAGGGTATGTCTTCTTTCAGGCTTTTACCCATTTTGACTTGAGAATGCTTTATAAAATTTTAAAACTGTAAGCGAAAGCCAAAACATCCACGGTGAACTAATGAGACATGCTCAAGGACATGGTAATATGGCTTTTTGTCATATCTAGTGTTTATTAACTTTCTACTCTTTTTATTAACTTTTTTCTCATATTAAAAAGAATACTGTAGTACTTTTATGCATAAAGGACTCTTTATTCATATTCTATATTGTTGTGCTGAAATATATTTCCTGAAAGTTAACTTAGATTACCAAGAATGGCAGTTCAGTATTCACCGTCAAGTACTGCAAATAGGGTTGTACAAACAAACAAAAAAACAAACGGTAAATTTTGGGTTTGTGTTTATTAGGCTCAATTTTTTCCCGGCAAACCTGGAATAAGCCAAATACCAATACTGGTAAAGGGATATTTCAGCTTTATTTCCAAGTTTACTGAAAAACATTGGGTCCATTATAGTCTATAGGGATTTTTTTGAACCTCCTGTGGGGGCATTTTTGGAGGTAGAGTCAACAAATTTGCAGCATAGCTGCAAGGGGCTCTCCTTAGATGGACATCAAAGTTTGGTGAAGGTTGGGACAGAGGGTCCGATTTTATGGACCTGCAAAGGGATCACCCCCATCCTCCAGACTTTTGTGAGCCAAGCTGTCCATCGGTTTTAAGGTTCAGAAGTTCAGCGTTGCCGAGGACTGGCAGAAAGAGCCTATTGGTAGTCTGGTGCCTCAAAGTCTGGGGGTTCCCTTCATATCTGGGGTGCATAGCATGATGTCCATGCAAATTAGCTTCCAAACTGAGGGAAACATCTTAAAAGCAAGAAAGGTAAGGCATGGAAAACATTTCTTTTGGTGGCAAATGACATCCTGTGAATGTTCCTTTATTATAGTCATTAAAATCTGATTTCAAGAGATGGTCACTGTGCGGGAAAACAAAGCCTCTACTCAAGGCGACCTTCAGTTTGAGAGCAGGTTTTCGGTGTGTGTGTGTGTGGGTGTGGGTGATATCGAAGCCATCCAAAGTCATGACCAAGGCAGCTCTTGTGAAGGAGATTGCTCATCCGTGTGGGTGAGGAGTCTTCTTCAAAAGCCCAAATGGAAAACTTTGGATACAACCCCAATCATTTTTATAAGTTCTTTCTACGATTATGTTCCTTAATTTTTTAAAAAATCCCTTGCCAAGCTTGCCACCCCAAACTACTACTATTGTGCGGTCCCATTGTTTTATTTTAAAATAAAATATTAAGTTTCAGAAAATAATTGTATTAGTTATACATGATTTCCCCCAAATGATATTTAAAAAGGGAAGATAATGTTAGAGAACAAACAGTTATGATGCTATAATTAATTATGCTCAAAACGCAAGTAGAAATTATGATACAACTTTGTGGGGGGATGGCAAAAAGTTATTCTAGTGCTACCAGAGAGTTGCCTTTTTGTGTCTTCTGTGGTTTAAATTTCATAGGATTGGTACCTTTAAATATGCACCCCCTCAACAGCTAGTGCAGTTTCCCCTTGCCCTTCCTTTTCCTGCGGCTGCCACCTCCAGTCCCACAGCTTACGGGCAAGGGCTCCTTTGCTGTTCCCAGCCATTTCTCTGCTCCTCCAGCCACTCACAGCCTCCTGGTAGGGTTGCCAACCTCCAGGCAATAGCTGGAGATCTGCTGGTATTACAACTGATCTCCAGCCGATAGAGGTCAGTTCACCTGGAGAAAATGGCTGCTTTGGCAATTGGAGTCTATGGCATTGAAGTCCCTCCCCTCCCCAAACCCCATTCTTCTAAGCCCCGCCCCAAAAATCTGTTGCTGGTGGTGAAGAGGGACCTGGCAACCCTACCTCCTGGGTTCCTACAGTTATCATTGCCGCCTCCTTTTAAACGAGTGGCTCGCCAGTGCAGGTTCCACCCCCAAGATGGCATCTCCTTACCCTCAACAGTCCGGCCATATTGTCTTCTAGTCAGTCTGTCTGAAGTCTCCTGATGTTACTTGGGCCTTGTGGGCCTGCTCTGATGGCTACCATTTGTTAAGGCACTTTGTATACTGAAAAGTGTATGGGATACAAAATTTGATTTTATTTTTTTACTGGTTATTTAGTACTGACTAATCTGAGTTACATACAAAGACTGCCACAACTAAGAGTATTGGAAAGCATGGCAATGGGACACAAGCATCGAATACATTTTCTCTTCAAGCTAAACAACGGGTGGGTCTTTCTTGTACTCCCTCACTTTTCTCCTTCAAAGCTGGCGTGAACCTAGACACTCCATTGCAATGCTCATCCATAAAATCTGATGTATCCATCTGATGTCGATGGAATATGCATCCCTACTTATGGCCACTGTGCTCACACGGCAGAACATAACTAAAATTGGTTGGGGACTCTTGAGTCCAATTAATCCCCAAATTAGAGATTGAGAAAAAGTGTTGCCGTTTTGTGGAATCTGGATCATATGTCATCTGCTGCAGTATGTGGCACAATGCCTAGCTTTCTTGAGGCAATAGTCCTTGATTTATCAACATTATTTATGGTAATGTCACCTGATGTTTGATGTACCTTTTGCCTTCCCATTTTGTGGTATGCTATAATTGAACCAAGGTTATCATGCTTTGCAATAATGAGCTTGCATATGTCAAAAGCTACTCCAGGTATAGTTAAAATTAACAAAAACAGTTCGCTAATTTTTGTCTTTAGCCTAATTGAAATGTACACAGCATAGCAATATTGGCTCACATTAAGTCCTTGATAAAAATATATAGAAGTAAATAGCTCTTAAAACAAAGAGTTGTTCCGCTAACTACTAATAGTAGCAGTGAGCATAAAGGATAGAAAACCCTGGGTCATTTTTTATGGGAAGCTTTCTTTTGAGAACTGGGAGAGGATATGCCAATCTTGAATTTCATTTTTCTTTTATATAACTATCTAAAATTATGTTTTTGTATGGAGAATTTTCCTTTAATGTCCTGTGTACCCATGAGCATTGCACACATGGCACACTTGCTTAGTACATTTCTTAGTTTCCCTACATTGCTGATATATATCATTAGGTGTTACTGCAAATATCAGTTTAAAATACATGTATACTGTTTATCAAGGGCATGTCATCATTTCCTCTTTAAAATACAAACTCCAGAGGGGTATCTGTGCTAATCTTTTGCAGCCAAAACAACAAAAAATCTTGTTGCATATTAAAGACTAACACATTTATTGTGGCATCAGTTTTTGTTACCCAGAGCACATTTTGCTGGATAGATGAAAAGTTACATTCATTTAGACAGAGACCGACAGAGCGCCCTAAAGCTAGAAACAATAGAAGGGTTATGTATGGGGGGGGGGGAGGTTTACTGTAAAGAGAGGCTAGAAGGCTCATCTTACTAGGACGTACATGTGTTACATAATGGAGAGTACAGAGTACAGATGCAGTTGTCTGTGAACCCCTCTCTATTGCTGATACATTCGGAAAGTAGAATGATTCTGAATAGTGTACATAAACTGGTAAGGAGAGACAATTGATCCTTACTTTGTTTTATATATGTGAATGAATTAAAGGAAATGAAGGTTTTGAAAGGGAAAGCTGCATTTTGCACACATGCATACCCTTTGTGCTTGGTAAGATACATACACCTGTACGTCGTCTGCAGATATCTAAGCCTGAGTACAAAAGGTATTTACTTATTTATAGTGATTTTATATCTCAGCAACCTTAAAGCAGCACAAACATGCAGTTAAGCAGTCCCATAAGAAGAAGATTGCAGTTTCTGAACCATATTCAAAGAGAGCGCCATGTAGAGTGCTTTGCTGAAAAGTAATCAGGGATTCGAAACAGCCTCCTCACACAGAAAATTTCCACTATATGGTGATCCAGATACAGTAATGTCGGAGACTTGTGTCTTTATCACCACCACCATCAGCTCCATTTGTTCCAAGTTTTCTTCCGGTTGTACTCAATCTGTTAATTCTTTTCATCATCTTCAGCTCATTAAATATGTTATAGACGCTGTTATGAATATCGTAACATAGTAGTATATTTTAATTTTGATATTTATTTTAGTAATTAATTACTATTTGTGTAACATTAGGTGCTTTAGTTCAAGTCTTGATGGGCTGTAACTCTATGTTAAAAGAATATGCTTGCTAGTATAGACTGAATAGCATTTATTTTCTGTTATTTTCTTTATCCTTCTCAGAAGGCATTCTTTTAGATAAGTGATTAGAACAAATTTTAAAAGAACTTCATTTCAGGGTTTTATATCTAAATATTTCTGTACAATTTAGCTTTCTGAAGGCCTATCAGCTGCCAAAACTGTCAGTTTCTTCTGGAAATGTGCTTTAGACTTATGTTTTCAGTTTATTTTAAGGATGTATGGATTCAGTGATGGGATTTCTTTTGGTACTGCGAGGATTAAAAAAAATACTCTTATAGATTCTGCAGAATTAGGCCTTTATACTGGGATTGATTCACATTTCTTACCATTCTGCAGGATGTGAAGAACCGCCGAAACCCCCGCCTTGTCCCCTACGCACTTCTAGATGATCGCACTAAGAAATCAAACAAAGATAGTCTCCGAGAGGCAGTTCGTACGCTCATTGGCTATGGTTATAATCTTGAAGCTCCAGATCAAGATCATGGTATTCAACTTTTGCTCTTTTCGTTTTTGTAAGAATCTGAAACCACTGGCACAAGTGTCTTTTACACATGGAATGTGAATTAACTATTTATGAAATTATTAAAAATTCTGGTACATACTAGAATATGTTTGTTCTATTAAAATGATAATAACATAGTATATAATTGTGTGAAAATCACATTCGAGATCTAAATGTTATTATTCTCTAATGCTTCTATTTTAATATCACACTAGATATTATTGAAATATGCATCCAAGAACCTTCAAAAATTGCCCTGGTACTATGCTTGCTGGACTCAGGCAACCTTATAAAAGACCTGGTTGCACTTTTCCAAAAAGCTGAATTGCAGTATTGCAGATAACTCTTAACCCACCCCATGTCTGTGGTCACCATGACTGATGGGGGGGGGGAATGGTGTAACAGAATTCAAGGTGCAAGCCCCATAACTGCTTATCAGATGTACTGTAGATCATGGTTGCTACTCCAGTGGGATCCACATTTAATTGTGAAATCTGATCTAATAGGATTGTATTACTGCTAAATCTAGTAAAGGAGGAGGACAATATGAACCAACAGCTGGAAACTAAATAAGCTGCACCATTGGGCCCAGAATGTATATGGAAATGGCTCAGGAACTTTGTCTTCATTGTTCCTTGCACATTAATAAACCCCAAAGTGCAGTTTTCTTTCTGTAAACAGAGTAACGCCTAGAGTATGAAATAATCTGTCAAAAAAACTACGGATTTTGACTTTAGGGTGTTTTTTGTCGCAGCCAATGCAACATATTGGAATCAAAAACATCTTATTAATTTTTACAAAGGAAAACTGATTCACGGAAGCACTGATGAAGTGAAGTGTTATAATTGTATGTAAACGGGCACAAAAATGGGCTATGGTGGAGAAAAATTACCTCACCCCAGAGATACATGCTTGAGGTAAAAAAAAATAGCCTTATGGATACCAAAAATGTTAAATTAATATGGATACCAAAAATGTTAAATTAATGATTAATAATGATAGAGTTTTGAAATAAGCTCTAGTTGTTGTGAAACACACTTATGCCTCCACACACACCTAAATTTTCTTTCGTCTTCTGTGCAATCCCACATTGGGAATGCACTTAGGCAGGCCTGCCACGGAAAGATTAATCTCTATGCTTAAAAACTCTACTGGGGGTGCCTTTCCCCTTTGGAGCTGCTGCAACATGTTTTCCCACTCAAACAGTCATGTACTTTGAGGGGGGGGGGCCTCTCCCTCTGTTCCTTCTTTGCTGCTGACCGAGTAGGTTCCTTTTTTTGAGCTCTTACGGCTGAGGTAAATCTTCTCTTGACTTTATTTTCTCCTGCATTAAAAAAAGAAAAGAAAAAGAGAGTAAGAACTGTTGAGCCCAGAACCTGGCACTCTTCATCTTTGATATGATCACTGAGTGGCACAAAAAATGCCCTATTTTGACGACCATGATCTCCCTCCTGGGTGTTGGCGAAGAACATAATGTCACTGCCTGTAAGGCGTGTCAGCGATTTTCACCTAAGGCGAGAGGGGTATAGCTTCACATCTCAAGGCCTCATTGTGGGAGAAAGCACTGGGATAAACCCACTCAATTGGCCATTCCCTCAGGGTGGCCTTCAAAGCTGTGTTCCATCAGCGGCCCATTCTGAACCACTTCAGTGCCAATCACTTTCACCATCTACATCGGTTCTGAGGTGTGTATTGGAACTGCCCACTAAGTAGGCAAAATCTAAGACCAGGCACAGAGACAAATCTAAACCTGACTTCAGCATCCATCATGCCCACTTGGTTCCAGCCCCAGAACTGGCGCCCGAACCTAAGGACATCCTTCCTGATCCCCCGAAAATACCTTCAATACATTTGGCTTTCCCTGTACAATTGGTTTTGAGGATGAAATTATGTCAGATCCAATGACGTCCATGGATCTGAGGTCAATTCGCTTGGAACTGGGTGTACTGGCTTCTTGTCCACAGGCATTTCCTCCTTTCCCATGGCAACCATACCCATACTACATTTCACCAGCTTATCTACAGGAATGGAATGAGTATACCCCGCCTGTCTATTGATCAGATCCAGGGGCCCACTGAACTCCTCGTTGTTGGATTCCACCTTCTGCTATCATCTTGGTTCCATCTACAGTGCTTCAAGGCATGCCATCTTTGGAATCTGAGGAGATAGAAGATGACATGTTGCTCGGATCCAAGCATAGTTCCAAGGCCCCATCAGATCCATCCCCTGATGAACGGGTTGGAGACTCTACACCTATTTCACCAAATGAAGACCTGTGTTTATATGCACAACAGATGGTGAGAATGGCACAGGCACTGGAGATCAATTTTACTACTACAGAGCAGAGACCAAAGGATCAGATCCTGAGCCATCTAGATACAGATTCTCTAGTCACTGTGGCATTCCCAGTTTTGGAGGGCTTTAAGGACATTTCCAGGGAAATATGGAACAAAGCCTGCCTCAACCCCTGCTACCTCCAGGAGTATCGAGAACTTTTGTAAAGTCAAGCAAGAAGGTTCAGCTTTCTTCTTAGCTTCCACTGATCTCCTTAATAACTGAGGAACTACAGGCCAGAGGACAACATTCATTCCATGCTGCCCTTGCAGAGGAGGAAGTTGGATGCACTGTGGCATAAGACCTATTCACCAGCTGCCTTATCTTTTTGTCTTTCCAGTTATCAGGACATCACAGTAGATTCCATTCACAGATCGCTTCTGTGGTTGCATACCGGGGGCAATAGAGACGATAGATCACCAATTTCTATTCTGTGAACCATGGATTGCACCCAGGGCTATTTGGATTGCTCTTGTTTTATCTAGATATCAGCTTCCTGTTGAGCCATGGGTGGTACTAGCAGACTTTGACCCAGAAGTAACTAGATGTATTGCAAAATATCTGGCAATAGTAGTTTCTTTAAATATATGCTAAAATGATTTTATTTCTGATTATATATGAATTGGGTGGGTCTATGTATTTGCTTACTTATGTGCTAACCAGAGGTGTTATCTATTTTATTTTTTATATTTGTAATATTATAATGTTTTAAGTCCTTTAAGATTTTATCATGCTTTAATGTTGTTTTATCGTTTATGTATTCTTCAAGCTCAAGATCTTTGGTCATATGAGCTTAATAATAAAGGAAAGGAAAACAACACATTAATGCCTCACGTCACACAAATGATTCTGCTTCCAGGGCAATTGCATCCTCCATTGTTTTACACCATCACACATGCCTCCAATCTACAGCACTTCCAGTAGAGACTAGGTTTAAAGTAGAAGACCTGCCCTTTGAGGAAGCTAATCTTTTTTCTGAAAGGACTGATGAAAAACCATCAAAGTCTTATAAAAGGACTTAGGGCCCTCTAGTGGTTTTTACAGAACTTGCTTACATGAAGACAGTTTTAGAGGGTAACCCTGTTCGTCTGCAGTAGAAGAAAGGGAGCTCTAATTCTTGAAAGCTTATACCCTGATACTTTTGTTACTGGACTCAAATCTAACTGCTTACATGGGGTTGATGTATAGAGTAAGCTCACCAATTAATCTTTAAAGTGTGGGAAGACTTTTTCTTGTTTTGACTACAATCGACTAAAGACTAGGATTTCTCATTGGAATAATTATTAACTAAAATATGCAAGAGCCCCGTGGCGCAGAGTGGTAAGCTGCAGTACTGCAGTCCAAGCTCTGCTCATGACCTGAGCTCAATCCCAACGGAAGTTGGTTTCAGGTAGCTGGCTCAAGGTTGACTCAGCCTTCCATCCTTCCGAGGTCGGTAAAATGAGTACCCAGCTTGCTGGGGGTAAAGGGAAGATGACTGGGGAAGGCACTGGTAAACTACCCCGTAAACAAAGTCTGCCTAGAAAATGTCGGGATGTGATGTCACCCCATGGGTCAGGAATGACCTGGTGCTTGCACAGGGGACCTTTACCTTTTTAAAAATATTATGCACCTTCTTTATGAGGACTGTCCAGTTATTAACTGTAATAAAATAATGAAAGAATAAAAAAAAGAAATGAATATGTTCCTGAACCAATGATGATGATGATGATGAATAAGAATCTATATAAAACTTTTAAATGATCCAAGCACTTCATCTCCATCAGTAACTGGAGTAAATCTGATGTATGTAAACCAGATGTTTGATGTTGGGAGAGGACCTGGCCCAAGACTATCTAGTAAGTTCGTGGCCAAGTGAAATTTGAACAAAAGGCGTTCTGGTGCAGAGCTCACATTCTTAGCCGTCACATTATGCCAGCCTTTTATTTTGCTACATCCATGTAACATTGTATGAAATATTATTAGACACTCTAACCAATATTTAGTTAATTTTAGTTAATAATTTGTTTCCAGTTAATTTTAATAGTTACTATTGCAAAATGTGAAAAAAAATAGCAGACTAGCAAAAATAGAGCATTTCATGGGAAAAGGGATGTGCATATGCCCTGTCAGGCTGTGGCAAGATGCTCCATCTGGCACCCATTCCCAGGAAGGAGAATTTGGAGGCTCTTTATTAGCATGCCAGAAATTTACTTTTTGATTCTTTTCTATGTGTTTCTGCCTTATTTCTGGGTCTATTAGTTGCTCCCAATAATCTGTGCTTTCTAGGATTTGTGTTTTATTATTTTGTATTATTTTTTTTCTTTTATCATTAACATTTTTAATTACACCCAGGATCGTTGAAGTGACTTCTGAAGAGTTGTTGAGCAGCGCCTAAAAACTGCTGGGTTATGCTGACAACATCAGTGCTGAAAGGGACAGTGCTGGCAGAAAGAGACGGGAGGGGAGAGAAGCCCACACATAGGGTTGCCAGGTCCTCCCTCTTCACCCGTGAGAGGTTTTGGGGGGCAGGGGTGGCCAGTTGTGCGCGCAACCTGCTTACGTCACTTCCGGGTTTAGCGCCGCTTCGCAAAGGGGCTCTTTACCGGTCAAACCCTGGGATCTGGCACTTCCACGACTAAACCTGGAAGTGATGTAAGCACGACCCACACATCTGTGCGCATGGTCACCGCTCCAAGCAGGCTGCTGGATTGGCGGGCAATTGCCCGGCAGTTCCAGCAACCTGGCAGCCCTACCTACACACCTCCATTTCTCTCTCACAAAACACATGCACACATGTAGAATTTTGGCTTGCTAAAGAGCCAAGTTCAAAAGCAGCAGTCGGTCCTACTGAGGAAGAATCCCAACTGGGTGTACGTAGGTTGAAAAGTAAGTTTTAAAAACCAGGCCCCCTTGGTTCTCAGCCAACTTGGAGCACAGGGCTGCATCTTAAGAGGTGGGGGTAAACTGGGGGGGGCAGCCAATGGTTGCTGAGAGCTGAGGCAGCTTTGTGAACATTTTCATTACAAAACCCTAATTACAATTAAGGAAGCAGGAAGTATAAACTATTAGTGTTGATCATTGATTGTGTGAATTACAGGTGAATGGGTTATACTTTTGTGTTGTATCAGTGTTTCAAGGCTCATTACAAACTATGTGATTGTATTACACACTCTATTAAGAAAAAAATAAAACATATTTTAAACTTTGCAGCCACAAGACCAGATGTATTCTGTGGTATGATGGAAAAGTTCCGAATCTTCCGCACGGAGAAGACGTATGCAGTAAAAACTGGGAAGTGGTACTTTGAGTTTGAGGCAGTGACTGCAGGAGACATGAGAGTAGGCTGGGCCATGCCAGGTTGCCAACCGGACCAAGAACTTGGGTCAGATGAACAAGCATTAGTATTTGATGGATTCAAGGTACATTTTCAGCAAGCAGGTGTCCTTTAATGTTGCCTGGCATTATTGTCTTCATTAGTACCAAACATGAAAATATAGCTATGTAGTGAAGCTCATGATTGACTTCAGTTGTTTTATTTTAATAATTAATTACTGTTGTTTGCTTACTTATTTTTTTCAGGAAACACAGGTTGGATCCTATCAACTTTTCTGCTGGTACAGGAAGGAGGAGAGGCAACATCACCTGATTCCCTCATCACTGCAGTCCTGTCCTACACAATGTTTTGTCCTCATGGATCCCATGATACCTAGAATAGCCTTTTTGAAGCGTCAAAACATTCCTCTCTTTCCTCTTGTTTCAGCAGAAAAATTGGTATGCTCTAGGCTGATCCTGCATTAAGCAGGGGGTTGGACTAGAGGGCCTGTATGTTCCCTTGCAACTCTATGATTCTATGGTAGGAACCAACCCAATGTGCATTTGACAGAGTAGGGTGACTGGAACTGTAATTCATGATATTTAAGGTCAAGATTTTACTTAATGTATCCTATAGGAAGCCAAATGTGGTGTTAAATGACACCTTTTCATGTTTATCTTATTACTTTGCCTTGGTTTGTGGTTTTCTGGTTGTTTTTTTGGTAGGGATAGCTATAGGTGTCTTCTAACAACAGACTAAAGGGTTCTTTGTTCTGGTAAAGGCATTTAATTATCAATAATTGTTTCCATTAATCACTCAGTATGTGTTGTTGTCCCATGAAAGATTTGACATAGCCATAACAATATTACTGCAATTTAGCAAATCACTCTTTGGGAAATTCTTTTACAAATGCATTTTAGTGTTATGTGGCATGGTGCATCACTCTTACAAATAAATCTATTTTACAAAAAAGCAAATATTTTGATTTACAGTATTATTGTGATGTTAAGACATGTTCTTGGCTGCTGCTACTGTCGACTGTATTCAAATGGTAATTTGTCCGTCAGGTCATTTGACATTGTTTTATGCTGCTGTTAGGTGGAATTTGTGCACACATAAAAAATTATAGGATTTGCATTCAACAGCTGCTTAAAAGACTCCAAGCTGTTGTTTCAGAATGTTGTAATATGAAAGTATTAATATTATAATTGTGATAATTTAGGAGCTGCTTATTAGCTGGAGGCAGAGGAGTTCTTAGTTGCTTTCCCTTGTATATGATTTTTCTTTCCAGGCACAACGTTGGCACCAGGGAAATGAGCATTTTGGTCGTTCTTGGCTGGCAGGGGATATTGTTGGATGTATGGTTGACATGTATGAGCATACTATGATGTTCACCTTGAATGGTGAAATACTTCTTGATGACTCTGGTTCAGAGCTTGCATTCAAGGACTTTGAGGTTGGTGATGGTAAGTTCTTGAACAATTCTGTGCTGCTGATGTGTGTGTCCCTGTACTTTTTGTTATTGGAAGAAGCTGGGAGAGCCAGCGTGGTGTAGTGGTTAAAAGCGGTGGTTTGGAGCGGTGGAGTCTGATCTGGAGAACCGGGTTTGATTCCCCACTCCTCCACATGAGTGGCGGAGGCTAATCTGGTGAACTGGATTTGTTTCCCCACTCCTACAAACGAAGCCAGCTGGGTGACCTTGGGCAAGTCATTCTCTCTCAGCCTCACCTACCTCACAGGGTGTCTGTTCTGGGGAGGGGAAGGGAAGGTGATTGTAAGCCGGTTTGATTCTTCCTTAAGTGGCAGAGAAAGTCGGCATATAAAAACCAACTCTTCTTGTTCTTCTTAAATATATCCATCACTTTTGTTGAGATTGAATAAATTGCTGTGATACATTTTTAAATTTTATGTATGTAACTGTGTCCATCAGTATAGAATATACTGAAATACTTAGATAACCAATTTGCTTTCTGTATTGTTGCCCTTTTCAAGGATTTCTGATGTTTACTGGAACAATGTTCCACCAGGCTGCTGTGATATTTTGTGAACATTTTAATTGCCAGTAAAGCAGTTTGAGTTGTAGAATGTTGATAGAATAAGTTGTTCCTTTGATAAGAGCAGAAGTCAGATTAATTGAGAAAAACACTGAGGAAAAGAAGACTGAGGTTTCATCAAAACTCTCCCATAGGTCCTGGGAATGGGTATGAAAGTGTATGTTTGGCAGGAAACATCAAGGGAATGGGGAGCATGTGTGACTGATTATTATATTGTACATAATATTCCAATTCTGATTAATATTATTAAATTAAGATCATGACCAGGTGGTCACACTGCACACAGAAGATGGTGAATTCAAAAATCTTCAGTAGATAAGACCAAAATCATTCTGTTTCTTAAATCACTTTATAATGAAGTTACATGTACAACGCATTCCTGAGTTGGTGTAAGTGGGATGGCCGCCAGCGGCCATCCCACTTACGTTGTGAAGAACAGCCTGGATGCCGGTCTCCACAGCACCACTCAGGGACACCAGCTGGGCCTTTTGCTGGTGTCCCACCGGCGTAAAGGCCCATGCTGGCATACCAGGGGTGTGCTGGCATCCTAGGGGGGCGTTCCTGTAGCATTCAGGGGGGCAGGGCTGCCTGTAGGCAGCCTCCTGTCCCCTTTTGCCCTGGGTACACCACCAGGACGAACAGTGTTGCTGTACCTGATTTTTTTGCAGGCGCAGCCTCGCTGTTTTCAATGGGGCAGAAAAGGCCCGTTTTTAAAAAGGCTTTTTTCGAGCTTTCAGTGGCCGGGAAATTCGTTAGGAGGCGCCTCCTCCCTGCCATTCCTGGCCGCCGACAGCTCAGAATTAGAGAACTACTGCTTATAACTCTTCCTCAGTTTGTAAATCATCTGATCAAGTTTTACATTAATTCATTGTATAATGGAAGTATCTGCATTTATAGGAAAATTAGAGCTGCTGAACACTTTTCTAAGGAGTGTAGGACCAGTGATGCACTAATCAAAGATAACTTTTAAGCTGCATTTTCTGATTTTCATACAGAGTGTACCTTCATGATAACGTGAGCTAAGAAACACAATGGTTCTAGACTTATAATCTGAAGAAATTAAAAAATCACTGCAGAGTAGACAAGCCACTGAAGAAGAATAAGAGTCAAAACTCTTCTGGCTGAAAAATATTTTTTCAATGTTTTGTGGATTTTGTATGTGACTAGATAAAATATATTCTGTATATCATGCAACACTTTTATGATAATCTTAATTCAGGGGTCCTCAACATGATGCACCTAGGCAACATAGCACTGTCCAATACCTTTCCTAGCTCCAGCCAACTATTTTTAGAAAGTGGGCAGGGCCAGGTGGGGCTTTTTTTCCAGCAGAGCCTTTGGGGATCTGATTGGCTGTGCAGAGTTTTTACAAGTTGCTTCAGCAATGACTGCATCCACAGCACAAGGTTCTTCATTATGTTTCTGTGTGTGTATTCAAGAAAATATTTTGACAATATGTTCTTTTAAAAGGTGCTCTATTGAACAGAGCTCCTGTCTGAAATGTTGAAGAGGTACTTAGAGTTACGCATAACCTCAATCACTGAAATTTTGTGGTTGGATCTGCCTCCTGTGACAGCCATTTTGCAGTTGGCTCGGCTACTGTGGCAGCATTTTTTAACTATGCCCACCACCCTGTGTCAGAATTCCAAAGGTGCCCACTGGCTTGAAAAGGTTGGGGTCTCTGCCTTAATTTGATACTCATACCTTTGGAATAAAGACTGGTACATTTTGTATAATATATTTCATTTCATAACCTAAGACTGTTATCTGGATCGTTCTTTCTGATGATCTGGGGAGTAGTTCCTCCTTTTTTGTACTTTGCTTGAAATGTCCTCTAGTGCTATCTGAGAAAAAGAATTCTTCCCACACTGCTTTATATACTTAGCAGTATTATGAGTCTTGCCCTGTATTTTGGTTCAGTACTATCCATCATTCTCATTTACTTAATTTTCTTTTGTGCTTTCTATAGTCTCCACAAAGGCAATACAGTGTCAAACTGGGGGTTTCATTACACTAGGAAAGCAGTAATTTGTCATTGCCATCTGTTGTAGTTACATAGCAGCACTGCTACTATAATCAGTTTTGTAGAAGAAGAAAAAGGATTGTGGCTTCATTCGAAGTTACTTTTGGCTTTTTCTGTAATTCATGTCTGAAGAGGGAACTGTCCCTCTTTTAGGATATTTGTTTCCTTACTACAAGGTGGTCCAAAAGTCCATTCACTGAAGGGATTATAATTCCGAACTACAATTTCAGCACTGGTGATGATGATGATGATGGATAGAAATGTTTGAACTCTCATTCATAAATATAGTTCTAAAGAAATGTGTCTATCTTTAGGATGATCCTATTAGAACAGATTTCACAAATGAATCTTTGTCCATCCACCTTTGACTGCCCTGCATGAAAACATGATCTGGGAGACAGCAGATCAAAAAGGTTTGCACTTTCAGGAGCAAACACAAACACTGGGAAAAATATTTAAAGTGTCAGAGATGCATACATCTGTCACTTTGATTCCAGGGACCGTAGCATTTTTTAAAAAAGAGAAACTCTGTCAAAAATACCCATTCATTTATTAAAAAGCCTTTTTCTACACAATTTTTTTTAAATTAAAAATTCAATGAACTCATTTCATGTACAACAACCTCCTATACATAACCATACAAAAATAATTGGAGTAGGCTCATACAATCAACTAATACATAATAAAATGTATAGGATGTGAAAATCCCCATTCATACTACCATGGCAATTCCAAGCTAACTTTCATAGCAAATCTTCTTTTCATGACCGTATATATTTAATAAAAGGAAAGGAAACGTTCTCTAAGGTAGATGTAATATCTCCTTCCTTTTGAAAATATGCAGATAGTTCTGGTAAGTTCTTAGAGGCTCAACTTTTAGTCTGAGGTGTTGGTTTCGATGTTGACTCACGCCGTCATTCTCAACGGCAACAGGACCCCTTCATCTCCTCTGGCAGCACTCCAAAAGGCTCAAAGGCCCAGTCCACAAAAGGTGCCCCAAACAAAACTACATATAGAGGCCAAAGCAAAAGTTATTTTTTACTTAATTTACAGCACAAAAGGGCTAGCTTTGAAGGACTTTTCATTTTCACACCACAGAAAAGCACAGTTATGCACTTCTGTATCATAGAAAGAAAAAGAAAATAGAAACCCATTCAAAATCAGCTCCTTGTGTGCCTAAGAACATATATTTGAATTATGTTTGTTTTCTGCTGTCACAGGGTTAATTTTGAAGGGGTTTCTTGTACCTTTTTCATGTTGTTCCTTTCCTTTCCTTTATCCCCTAGAAGCTCTTTGATCCATTGATCTTGAGCAGCATAGTTTTAAATCTATTGTTGGGGGGATATGAGGGTTGAGATAAATTTTGCCACTGCCAGTGTAGCTTTTTTCATGTTGTGACATTCAGGTGTACACCTACCGCTACCAATGTCCATTATTTGGGGCTGCAGAAATGTACACCTGGGAATTTAAATTCTCAGTTTTTGGGTTCTGTTCCTCAAGTTTTGTAAAATTTGACAGAAGATTAGAGGGGCAAAACCATTGAATTAAAGATGAAATGAATCCTAAATGGGATAAAGCTGGAGGAAGCTGCTTAGCCCTAATCATGTTGTAAGTCTTGTTCAGTTATACATTCCCCAGATTGTATATCTTTGGTTATATCTTTAGCACAGTCAGGTTCTGTTCTCTATATTATACATCTTTGAACAAATATATTCTGTTATCTCAGTGCCTATAACCTCTCTTGTATTTGCAGCCATCAGTAAACAACCATATTCTTTAGGTGTATATGAAGTGTGCCCCAACTCATGTCTGCAAATGATGGAGAAAACTTCATTTTCTTTACTTGGCAACTGCAGGAAAAAAAAGATTCAGAATGAGAACCCAGTTGCTATACTGGAAACTGTCTCCTCCAACTTAGACATAATAGCCAACTTGGACCTCATCTCTGGCCCAACACAGCTTGCATAAGGAATTACATCTTTTGGTCTCTCTTACCTAGTGTCCAAGTGATTTGACCCCTGGTTATTTAAGATTAGGAGCCCCGTGGTGCAGGGTGGTAAGCTGCAGTACTGCAGTCCAAGCTCTGCTCATGACCTGAGTTCGATCCCGACTGAAGTCGGTTTCAGGTAGCCGTCTCAAGGTTGACTTAGCCTTCCTTCCAATTCAGAACATATGTCAAATTTCAATATGTGATCTTCATATTACAATCCTCAAGAAACAATTTTATTTTTCCAAATTACTTTGTATAGCAGAAATCCTTATATATGTTAATGCCCATTGAATAAAGAATGTCCCCATACATTGATTAGTGCCTCAGCATCTATTAACTCATGCTAGAGTTGAAATCTGAATCACATAAAGAAAAAATAGCTGAGTGTAGTCGTGTACTACTATTGATACTTTACATATTCTAGGAATAGGGTTGCCAGTCCCTCTTTGCCACCGGTGTGAGTTTTTTGGGGCAGAGCCTGAGGAGGGTTTGGTGAAGGGTGGGACTTCAATGCCATAGAATCCAATGGCCAAAGAGGCCATTTTCTCCAGGTGAACTGATCTCTATTGGCTAGAGATCAGTTGTAATAGTAGGAGATCTCCAGCTAGTACCTGGAGGTTGGCAGCCCTATCTTGAAAGTGGGAGGGGGGATTCCAGGTCACAGCATAGGTTTCCAGGTAGATGAGCCTAGGCATATCTTTTTGCAAAGAAATATTGTTGCAGCTGTGCAGAGATTTGAAAGATCTTCTATTTAATCTGTATTATGTCTCCATTTTGGGCCCTGACCTGGATGGCCCAGGCTAGCCTGATATCGTCAGATCTCAGAAGCTAAGCAGGGTCAGCCCTGGTTAGTATTTGGATGGGAGACCACCAAGGAATACCAGGGTTGCTGTGCAGAGGAAGCCACTGGCAAACCACCTCTGTTAGTCTCTTGCCATGGAAACCCCCAAAAGGGGTCACCATAAGTCGGCTGCGACTTGAAGGCACTTTACACACACACACACACACACACCTCCATTTAAGTAATTAGCTGTGCTTTCCTGACCTTTGATGCTGCGAGGATTCCGAGAATTCTTCAAAATTAGTTTTAATTGTTTTGTTTTACTTTGCTGAGAAGTGTTTATCCAGGAATGACAAACATAAACACATGAGTACTGCATTTGTATTATTTCAGATATGTGATTATGACTGTGCACATATTGTTCGTATTGAATTGTATGGATATCAATTATTTAAAAATTAATTAAATAACACATTAATATTTATGATTTATAAATTGGATCTCCCCCACTTTTTTGGCAGGCTTTATACCTGCATGCAGTCTGGGCTTGTCACAAGTGGGCAGAATGAATTTTGGCAAAGATGTCAGCACTCTGAAATATTTCACTATTTGTGGATTACAAGAAGGCTATGAACCTTTTGCAGTCAACACTAACAGGGACATCACCATCTGGCTGAGCAAGAGACTACCTCAGTTTCTTCCAGTACCACCAAGTCATGAACATATTGAGGTTTGATGTATCTTCATTTAATTGTGTGGGATTGAATAGAAAGGTGACTTAGCTGTCCAAATCAGTGGTTGCCATCTGATTGAGTAGAAGAACCATCTCTATGTAGTTACAATCCCTATTGAAGAATGTAGGGTTACGCTGACACTACAACAAACCTGCCTGTGCTGTCCTTATAGCTGGGAAGCAGAGGATGTGTGGATGCACCTTCACTACTCCATAAATTACTACTGGTGTTGTGAAGTAACTTTTCATGCCGTTGTGGGCATTCAGATCATGGCCAGTTAATATGACATAGTGTTCCATTTCTCAGTACTTGCTTCAATTGGGGTCCAAGCGACCCTACTGCCATTTTTATAGAACCCCCAAACTAAAAATAATGAGTGGGTTGTTGAATTATGAACAGTCAACATTTATTGTAAAAACATATTACAGAGAATAGAGTGACAGAAAAAGTTAGCAGGGAAAAAAGTTTTATATATTTGTTTATATGGGCCTCAAAATGTAGGGGGGTTGCAATGAGAAATGTAACCCTGTCACTATGGCTTTTTTGTTTATACAGTGAGGGAAAAAAGTATTTGATCCCCTGCTAAATTTGCCCGTTTTCCCTCTGACGAAGAAATGACCAGTCCATAATTTTAATGGTAGGTTTATTGTAGCTGTGAGAGACAGAATAACAACAGGAAAAACCCCAGAAACCCAGAAGACAAAAGTCAGAGATTGATGTGCATTATAATGAGTGAAATAAGTATTTGATCCCCTGTCAACCAGCCAGAATAGGGTTAGGGTTAGGGTTCTGCTGTCAACAGAAGCAATCAATCCATCAGATTCCAAACTAGACACCATGACCAAGACCAAAGAGCTGTCCAAGGATGTCAGAGACAAGATTGTAGACCTGCACAAGGCTGGACTGGGCTACAAGACTATTGCCAAGCAGCTTGGTGAAAAGGTGACAACCCTAACCCTAACTGTCAACCTCCCTCGGTCTGGGGCTCCATGCAAGATCTCATTTCGTGGAGTTGCAGTGATCATGAGAACGGTGATGAAGCGGGGGGAACTTGTCAATGATCTCAGGACAGCTGGAACCACAGTCACCATGACAACAGTTGGTAACACACTACGCGGTGAAGGACTGAGACCTTCAGAGACCGCAAGGTCCCCTTGCTCAAGACAGCACATGTACAGCTTGCCAGTGCACATCTGAATGACCCAGAGGAGAACTGGGTGAAAGTGTTGTGGTCAGATGAGACCAAAATCAAGCTCTTTGGCATCAACTCAACTCGCCGTGTTTGGAGGAGGAGGAATGCTGCCTACTACCCCAAGAACACCATCTCCACCGTCAAACATGGAGGGGGACATATTATGCTTTGGGGGTGTTTTTCTGCTAAGGGGACAGGACACCTTCACCGCATCGAAGGGACGATGGACGGGACAATGTATCGTCAAATCTTGGGTGAGCACCTCCTTCCCTCAGCCAGGGCATTGAAAATGGGTCGAAGATGGGTATTCCAGCATGACAATGACCCAAAACACACGGCTAAGGCAACAAAGGAGTGGCTCAAGAAGAAGCACATTAAGGTCCTGGAGTGGCCTAGGCAGTCTCCTTAATCCCATTGAAAATCTGTGGAGGGAGCTGAAGGTTCGAGTAGCTACACATCAGCCGCGAAATCTTACTGACTTGGAGAGGATCTGCAAAGAGGAGTGGGACAAAATACCTCCTGAGATGTGTGCAAACCTGGTGGCCACCTACAAGAAACGTCTGACCTCTGTAATTGCCAACAAGGGTTTTGCCACCAAGTACTAAGTCATCTTTTGCAAAGGGATCAAATACTTATTTCACTCATTATAATGCACATCAATCTCTGACTTTTGTCTTCTGGGTTTCTGGGGTTTTTCCTGTTGTTATTCTGTCTCTCACAGCTACAATAAACCTACCATTAAAATTATGGACTGGTCATTTCTTCGTCAGAGGGCAAACGGGCAAATTCAGCAGGGGATCAAATACTTTTCCCCCTCACTGTAACTCCAGTTTTTCAGTTAAAGGAAAAAGTGTTTAGAAATGTTAAAAAACCTGAGAACTTGTTAAAAAGTGAAATTTCATTTTACATTCATGTTTCTGTATTTAATAGGTAACAAGAATAGATGGCACAGCAGACAGCTCTCCGTGCTTGAAGGTCACACAGAAGTCATTTGGGTCTCAAAACAGTAAAACAGACATCATGTTCTATCGCCTCAGCATGCCTGTTGAATGTGCAGAGATATTCTCTAAAATGTCTGGAGGAGGACTGCCAAGTTCTAGCCTCTTTGGCCCAAAGAATGACTTGGATGAGTACGATGCTGATTCTGACTTTGAAGTCCTAATGAAAACTGCTCATGGTCATCTGGTACCTGATCGCGCAGAAAAAGAAGCTATAAAATCAGAGTTCAATAACCATAAAGACTATACACAAGAGAAACCTTCACGTCTCAAGCAAAGGTCTTTTTATTTCTAGTCTTTTTATTTATTTTTAACCATGAGGGATATTCTTTCTCTTATAATGTAAATGTATTTATGGTTAGGTTGGTCATGTAAATCGGGAATTAAAGCTGGGACATCAGATCTGATGCCAGCCTTTTGCTGCTGTTCCTGTTCCTTCCTTTGCCCAAAACAAGATATAAATGAAACCTTCCACAAGGCCGTTAAAAAATAAAATTCAAGGAAATTTAAAAGTAGCAAAAAGATACAATTGCAAGATATCTGAAATTCATGGAATGTGTAATCTAACAAATGTCTAGAAAAGACCAAAGCTGATCCATAGGTTCAGTAACTGTGTGTCCACAGTAGGGATTCAGCCAGGGGTGAGGTGGGGGGGGGGATTAGGGTGCAACATGTGGATTTGTATAAAAGCAAGGCCACAACATTTTTCCTCTGCTGCTTTCAGCAGACTATTTGGCATTAACTGGTTCAGGGACCACACATTGTGTGAGCCATACTGCTGGGGATCCTGGGCAGTGAGAATGGATTTAACGGAATGATATGTCTGCATGCTCTCTTTGTTACTGTTTGCAACCTGGAGTGTGCGGCTGATACATCCTTTGTGAGTAGGTTGCCAGGTCCTTCTTCTCCACCGGCAGGAGGTTTTTGGGGTGGAGCCTGAGGAGGGCAGGGTTTGGGGAGGGGAGGGACTTCAATGCCATAGAGTCCAATTGCCTTATTCTTATAACGACCCTTTGAGGTAAGGTTGGCTGAGGCAGAATGATGGGCCCAAGTTCATCCAAAGAGTTTCATGGTAGATTGGAGGTTTGAACGGGACTCTCTTCAGTCTTAGTCTGACACTGATCTTTACAGCACAATATCTGCTAATATAAGAGCAGTAACTTGAGACTTTGTTAATGCTGTGCTGGATAAATAGGAGCTTGGGTAATCATTGTCAGGTTGCTTTTAAAGAAACTATATTCCACTTCCAGATGCAACAAGTCAATAAACAGCTTTTATCAAATTGAATTAGCATGGCTATGTTTATCCGACTGACACATTTGGGATTTGTAAAAATGCTGATTTAACCCAACTTCTGTATGTTACAGATTTATGCTGAGAAGGACAAAGCCTGACTACAGCACCAGCCATTCTGCAAGGCTCACTGAAGATGTCCTAGCTGATGAACGAGATGACTTTGATTACTTAATGCAAACATCTACAGTATGGCAACTCAGTGTTAATATTTTCACTCTTTATCCAAGAATTGCCAAATTTTCTTGACATGCAACTGCATACAAAGTTTGAAATGATAACGGACACCTGTAGAGCACATTTAGGTCACTTGCACACATGCCGAACAATGCACTTTCAATCCACTTTCAATCCACTTTGCAGCTGGATTTTACCGTGTGGAAACAGCAAAATCCACTGGCAAAAAAATCAAAGTGCATTATAAATGGAATGAAAGTGTATTATTCAGGATGTGTGAAAGCACCCTTATTTTACAGATGAATGAACCACAAACAACTTTTCTCTGAACTGATGCTATCAAATTACTTTAAAAAAAAGGACTTATTTATAATTGCTTTGTTCATTATTAGTATACAGTGTTAAAAAGTAAGACAGAAGAAAAATTCATAGTGCTAAATTTTTGTTCTGAAATTTAGATTTTCATACATACGTTGTGCTTTTTAAAAAAGTACTGCTTAATCCTTGGCCCCAGATGGAGCCAGCATAGGTAGCTGATATTTTATGCTGTCTCCGCAGAGAAAAGAAATGTAAGATCCACCTCTTGGGAGCTGCATTGGAGTAGCTACAAAACCCATACAGACCAATCATGAAGCAGCATGTCAATGATGCCCCCTTGTTAGCATACATGACCAAGGCAGCATGCCCTATGCACATAACAAAAAAAGGCAAGGGTACAGCACCATCTGTAGTAGGGAGGTCTGTCACATGCTCAGCAGGAGCCCTAAGATTACCACCTTCCTGGCAGATCTGCGTACGGTGGTTCAGATCTCCTCCTACAAACATAGGAGCTGTTTAGGGGGGGAGGAAGGAAAGCACTAGAATAATTTTGGATGAATCCTAATTGCTGTCCGAGGGCTATTGGGCTGAGGATTAATATAAGTAAGCTACTACTCAACTCTTCAAAACATATAACAATTTTATTAACAACATTATTTTTTATTGGAATACATTTTTCATATTGGAAAAACATGGCCACAACTAAAATTAATGGCAACAGTGTTATTGACGCATTGGCGAAGCATGGGAAGGCTGGATGGGGGCATCAGCCAGCCCGCTACGAACTGATGCAGGCCTGAACTCCCAGCGGTCCCGCTGGGAGTAGTAGAGGATGACGGTATGTTGGATACACCGGGGCTTGCGCCACTTGGTGTTCCCTCGTCACTCAGGTAGAGGCCAAACCTGCCGCCCCCTATGCGGCAACTCAACACCCTTGGCCTCCCCCAAAACCCCTTATTGGGGTCCCCCAGTTGGAGGAAGGGGCACGCAGGCTGCTTCCCCCCATCAAAACCCATCCAGCCCCATGCATAAACCGTCTTAGTTGTGACACATATAGCATAGCATCAACACCTATAGCCCTTAGGGAAGGAGGGTGGGCCAAAGCTGGAGACAGACTGAGGCAATAGGCGGGGCCGTCAGAGCATATGTGGAGCAGTGGGTGAGGGAGCCAGGCGAAGCCTCCCCCCACCTGCCCAGCAACAGCCTCCTGGCCCCCACCTGACTGGTCGGGAGCAATCGACTCCCTAGCCCAATCAGGAGAGACCCCCAGGAGTAGAGATCGGGAGAGCGAGGCTGCTCAGCTGCTGTCAACCCCCACCCCAGACACCAAAGTTGGCTCCGGGTAAGTCCGGAACCGATTGCTTATAAATCACCTATAATTCTATAGCAAGAGGATAGTTCTGGATGAAAATGAAATATTAATATTGTGTATTATTTTTAATCTCTTGACAGTACTATTATTCTGTACGTATCTTTCCGGGCCAAGAACCTGCTAATGTCTGGGTAGGCTGGATTACATCTGACTTCCATCAGTACGACACAAGTTTTGATTTGGACAGAGTACGCACTGTTATGGTAACCTTAGGAGATGAAAAAGGAAAAGTTCATGAGAGGTTGGCTTTATTTTTCTTTACATTAGAAACATTAAATTTAATTTTTGAATCATGCCATATATTGTTATAAAAGACAGATGTAATATTTAGTAATATTTATACTTTATGCTAGATTAAATAAACATCCCATGCCAAATACGGAATTTATTTTTTTAAGTGCTCCTTCCTTCCTTCCTTCCTTCCTTCCTTCCTTCCTTCCTTCCTTCCTTCCTTCCTTCCTTCCTTCCTTCCTTCCTTCCTTCCTTCCTTCCTTCCTTCCTTCCTTCCTTCCTTCCTTCCTAATTGGGTGGGGCAATCTTAAGGGCTGCCTGTGCCGCTGTGGCCGGCTGCTGATGTAACTATGGCACAGCTAGTTCTGCTCCCTGAAGTGTTTGGTTAGTGAATTGCCAACAGGGGGAAAAAAACGTGTAGCTGGGTTTCTGTTGTGTTGCATCAGTTGGACTGTGATGGACAGGGAAGGCAGAACCAATCGGGCTGGCAGGCCTGGGGGCCTAGGCCTGCACTCATCACAGCTGAGGGGTGGGAATGGCATGGCCAGAGATGGTGGCTCTGAGTCTACGGCACCCCCCCCCCCAACTCCCTTAAAGGGACTGGGATCTGCCATCAGTCACTGAGTTATACAAATCAAAAGAGCGGGGAGGGAAAGCTGTAATAAAGGGTATACAAAATTGAACAGTCCAGACTAACACACAAATAAATGCCAAAACTTGTATTCACAAGACTGAATAGAACACAAAACACAAAAACAATATCAAGTAGGACTCTATAAAAGTAATAAGTCCTTATATAACTCCGGTTGCAACTTGA
Organism: Euleptes europaea; assembly: GCF_029931775.1. Lineage (NCBI taxonomy): Eukaryota > Metazoa > Chordata > Lepidosauria > Squamata > Sphaerodactylidae > Euleptes > Euleptes europaea. Next base: position 27,326,390 of record NC_079318.1, read on the forward strand.
TTCTCCGCGTTGATATCGTAGAGTCCGTAGTTCATTGCTTTGTGTATGCACAAATTGCCAAGTCCATCTTATTTCTTCACTGACAGGGATCTGGTATTCACATGTTTTGACAATATTTCTTCTTCAAAAAACACTGATGGACCGTGTGAAGAATTCGACCACACTCTTGCTGGTTCTCTTCCACAACTAGATCTCATATGTTCCCATTACAATTATCATTCCCATTCCCCATCTTACTGGAGCTCATGGGGATGTTAATCCACATACAGTGAGGGGAAAAAGTATTTGATCCCCTGCTAAATATGACCAGTCCATAATTTTAATGGTAGGTTTATTGTAGCTGTGAGAGACAGAATAACAACAGGAAAACCCCCAGAAACCCAGAAGACAAAAGTCAGAGATCAGAATTCTGCTGGTGCTTGTGCCACTGAATTGTAAATTCAATTGAAATTGAAATTAACAACAAAGTCATGTTGGTTTTAGTTGTATATGGATGCATCATACTTCCTTTGAATTGTATTTATTGTTATCACCCTGACAGCAGGGATGTGAGTCGCTATGTTCACAGAGAAATCTGAATATGTAGCTGCTCTGTTCTCTTCTATGAATGTGGACGTGTTATGTGCATTAATGGGAATTTTCAATTCCATATGCAAAGGTTTCTTTAATGTGGAAAAGAATGAAGTAGCCGATGCACATGCAGATGTCCAGACATAACTAGAACCCTATGGAAGTCTGGGTCATGGCTTAACATTAAACTGCCATAGTATCTCACATGCTATTGATCTTTTGCAATGCAGTATCAAACGAAGCAACTGCTATATGGTGTGTGCAGGAGAGAGCATGAGTCCAGGACAAGGACGCAATAACAATGGGTTAGAGATTGGTTGTTTGGTTGATGCTGCGACTGGTCTCCTGTCCTTCACAGCTAATGGCAAAGAGTTAAGCACATATTATCAGGTAATGATTTTTGGCTTGCTATTTCTCCACAATCACAAATGTCTAGACTGGTTTTGTTTTAGTTCATCTGACAATTCATAAGAACATAGTAATTCACACATATCTTGTTAGCTATTTTTTTGCCCCCCGTACCTAGTTTCTTGAATGGTAATGCTTTTCTGTTTGTTCATGATACAGGTTGAACCAAGCACTAAATTATTTCCTGCAGTATTTGCACAAGCTACAAGCCCCAATGTTTTTCAGTTTGAACTTGGGAGAATAAAGGTATTTAGCGCCTGTTTCTATGATAAGCTGTTGCATTCAGAATGTTTCTAACACTGAAGTAGTACTTCATGTATTTCCACACACAGCCTGTTAAACCATTGTCAAGCACAGTGAAGCAGTGTTGTCTGTACATCATGAAAGCTTGGGACTACTGGAGCTATGTAGAGGAGATGAGTGTTCCTTGGCGGTTGAAATCTTGACTTTTCTGACAAAGAAAAAGCAGACAATGACTTTTGTGTTCACATGGAATCTGTGTGTATTGTCCTTCATACTTGTCACCATCTTGTCTGGAAACCACTGGTACTACAAGCCTCTTGTGTAACCTTTTCACTATTGTGGAGAGAAAGGGGCCTTGACAACGTGCCAAGATCTACTAAAAATGAGTGCTAAATTTTGCCAGAGTAGCTTGTGCCATGGTTAGAGATAAATGGTGGGAAGCTGAGATGTGGTTTAAAAAAAGTGTCTTATTGCAAGTGTTAATCTGATATGTAAACTGAATCATGGCAATTCACTATAAATATCTATATCATTTTTTGTTTTATGTTTTATCATCGGTTGGATTCTTAAATTTGACAGTCACATCTGACTTGCTCTCTCCAGAATGTAATGCCATTGTCAGCTGGGTTGTTCAAGAGTGAACACAAAAACCCAGTCCCCCAATGTCCTCCCCGGCTCCATGTTCAGTTTCTGACGCACGTACTTTGGAGCAGAGTGCCAAACCACTTTCTGAAGGTGGATGTATCACGGATCAGTGAGCGTCAAGGCTGGTCGGTACAATGTCTGGAGCCTTTGCAGTTCATGTCCCTCCACATCCCAGAGGAAAACAGGTATTGATTGCTTGCATTTACATTTAGAGCAGAACGAGGAGGGTGGTGGTGGTGGTGGTGGAAAGTGCCACCAGCTGACTTATGGTGACCCCCCATAGGGATTTTAAGGCAGGAGATATTTAGTGATATAATAATGCCTTTCAACCATACTTGGAATTTAATGGTACTTTGGACATTTTCTCCTATAGCATTATCAAAAGTAATTTTTGAAACCTGGGGGTTTCCAAAGCAACTTTGTGTATGTCAAGGATAACTGCTGTTCCTAGAAAAAAAATCAGAAGACCCATATGGCCTTTATCAGGTTACTAATTTAGTCTGCCAGTAGTCGCATACCATACTTTTATTCGTTCTAATGTTAGCATATTGTTATCTGTCTTCACCAGCAATTTAAATATCCCTGTAGTTTAATATATCTCTATCTTTTAGAGATAGTTTAATATATCTCTATATATCTCTATCTCTATTTCTATCTTATCTCTATCTCTATCTTCATCTCTGTGTCTCTGTGTCTCTGTGTCTCTATCTATCTATCTATCTATCTATCTATCTATCTATCTATCTATCTATCTATCTATCTATCTATCTATCTATCTAGCCCTACCTATCTAGCTATCCCTCTCTCTCTCTCTCTCTCTCTCTCTCTCTCTCCATATATTTATCCATATATCTATAATATATAACTTGAACTATGGATGCAGTGATAGTCTAAACTACTCCGTTAACAGTGATTAGTTAGGCTCTATCTAGGCAGGATTTGAAATCGGTTTATTAACTACAGTTAGTCTTGTGTAATGTCTGAATGCAGATATCCTGGTTTAATCCTAATTTCTTCCCTAGTGATGATCCCATTCTGGCTACAGGGGGGAGGGAATGAAACCAGAATTTTTTGAGGCAAACCGGGACTTGAGTGATCATCTGTGAGATGAATTCTGGTTTCACAAACCAATGTAATGGTTTTGCATGATGTCTTAACTAAGTTGAACATGTGAATCAAGTATTTCAAAGCAATTTAATAATAATGATGGTAATAATCATCATCATGTTCCTAGGCACAATAGCTATTTTAACTAATCTAGTCTCTCTTTTTTTTCTATAGGTCGATAGATATTTTAGAGTTGACGGAACAAGAAGAATTGTTAAAATTTCACTACCACACTCTCCGATTGTATTCAGCTGTTTGTGCTCTTGGGAATAATCGAGTTGCACATGCAATGTGCAGTCATGTTGATGAGTCTCAACTTCTGTATGCAATTGAGAACAAATATATGCCAGGCTTGTTGCGTGCAGGCTATTATGACCTTCTCATTGACATTCACCTTAATACCTATGCCACTGCAAGGCTTATGATGAACAATGAATTTATTGTTCCAATGACAGATGAGACAAAAAGTATTACTCTGTTTCCAGATGAAAATAAAAAGCATGGTCTCCCTGGAATTGGACTCAGCACCTCCCTGCGGCCCAGGATTCAATTTTCCTCTCCCAGTTTTGTGAGGATTAATAATGAATGCTACCAATACAGTCCTGAATTTCCTCTGGAAATTTTGAAGGCTAAAACCATAGAGATGCTGACAGAGGCCGTTCAGGAAGGCAGCCTCCATGTCAGAGATCCTGTAGGTGGAACTACAGAATTTTTATTTGTTCCTTTGATCAAGCTTTTTTATACTCTACTTATCATGGGAGTGTTCCATAATGGAGATCTGAAACATATCTTGCAACTAATAGAACCTAGTGTTTTTAAGGAAGACACGGGCCATGAGGATGAGATAAAAATACCAGAGAAGGGACTTGTTACACAAGGACTACATTTGGAAGGAGTAGAGGAAGAAATCAGAGAGAAGGTCCCAAAGGAAGGACTTCTTCAAATGAAACTTCCTGAGCCTGTGAAATTGCAGGTAATAATGAGACAATAGACAATAGATAATGAGTTTTGTTCCTATTTTCTTCATTATTATAGGTAAGACTTGTATTTCGAATAGTTATATAAATTTCAATGGGTTTGTGCAGATGTCCTTAACTATTGTTGGGTATTATATTTGGACCGGTGTTAATCATAGTTAATCCCAGTTTTGGGTTACTTCTAATCCATAATTTGGGTTAGAAATGAACTCAGAGTGTTGGAACTAAATTCAGAAAACAAGGTAGGGAAACCCAGTGTTCATACAGAAGTCTTTAAGACTTTTTCTATTAATTTATTTTGTGTCATATGTCCCTGGAGAATGTGGGATACAAATAAGTAATGTCATTCTATATTGAAGAGTCCTGTGACATCTTAAAGTCTAAACATTTATTGTAGCATGTGCTTCCATGGAATAGAATTCATTTCATCAGTGTTATGATTTGTTATTCTCAGGTACAGAAAAAAAAAGTTTGTAAACAGTTGAAGCAAAAGGTTATAAAATGTGAAGGGGAACATTCACATTTCTGTGACATATGTATGGATGATGTATAGTGTGACCCCTATACATCAGCAGTTACTGACATTAATACTAGCAAAGAGTTGGAGTCCAATAGCACCTTAAAGACTAACAAAATTTCTGGCAGAGTATGAGCTTTTGTTAGTCTTTAAGGTGCTACTGGACTCCTACTCTTTTCTACTGCTAGTGACAGACTAACACGGCTACCCATCGTGATATTAATACTGTTTCTTGATATATTGATTTAATACTTAAAAATCCATAATTACTGTCTATAGTGGGAAAGATGTCCCCATTTTCAATAGTATTGAGTTAACACATAAATTCATTTTCAGGCTGGGTCCAGCAAGAAAGATAGTCTGGGTTAGACTTTAAGGTACCGAAAGGATTTCTAGAAACGACTAACAGGGTTATACCGCTGCAATCAATTACTGTTACACACTGTTGACTATAATTAATGTTAAATTGAAAGGAGGGTTGGTTTTCATGAATACTTGTAAAGGATTACTAGACATGACCTAAGTAACCAGCAGGAGATGAGGGAGTTGGGGACTTAAAGTTGGGAGGGCAATCAGCATTCTCAGTGCAGTGACATCACTTCTGACATGTTCCAGAAGTGCTGTCACCAAGCCAGTGGTGATGCTGTAGCATTCACCTCAAACTCTATGGTTTAACCATAGAGTTTTGGCAAATACTTCAGCATCACCTGGTATGATGATGTCAGTTTTGGGTCGTGCTGGAAGCAACATCATTGCTCTGGGGACACTAGTGGCACCCTCCCATTTTGCCTGGGAATCTTCTCCCTCTGCCCAGCTGAATGGCAGCAGGCAATGAAAGCAGGGGGCAGGAGGTCTCCTGCGGCCAGTGGGAATCTGGAAACTCTACTTGTACCTCTTGTGATAAGTGCCTCTCTTTTATTGATTATTGACTGCTCTTTGAAAAGGTACAGAAATCTTTGCATGGAGTGGGTATTGGGCAAAAGAAGAAATTCACTGTTGCTGAGGAAATTGGGCCTACAATCTGTTGCCCCAATCTAGTTGCATCTATTTGTTTAATTTGGGTAGAATGTAGGACAGGGAGAGTGGATTCAAATGTATGATTACAGCTATGGATAAATGGAAAATGCTTTTCTTTCAACAAAATTAAAACAGGGAAATATTTGGATAGCAAAAAAAAGTGAGATGGTTTTTACAGAACAAAGAGAAAATATTTGTGGCTATTCAGGTAAGAAAATTCAGGGCACAGGGAATAGCAAGATAAACAGAGAAGAAAATTTCCATCTAAAACAAGCTAAACTCAGATGTCACAAACAGATGTATTCTCATGATATGCAGAAAGAATGTCTGTCTTTTTGCTGTACTTTTGTGCTCCCTCTTTCCTTTCTGGTGCCTCCTCTTCTTGTACAAGTGAGGCCTCCTGGTTTCAGAAGCCTTCAATCAAACTCCAGCTTGCTGTGATGTCTGAATGCAGGTGCCTAGACAAACTGGAATTTTTGTTCTTTCCCCCAAACTGGGTTACTTAACCAGGATTAAACCGTGGTTTTAAACCCTAGTTTATGAAGCGGAAACAAATCCGTTTGCTCATGCACATGTATTCAAATTCCATGGCATATTAGAGTTTGGTTGAAGGCTTCTGAAAAAAAAAAGGTAACTATTCTGCTATGCATTGTGCATGAAGGAAGGAAGGAAAATAGTTAATTTATTATTTTTGAGGGGCAGCAGCAAGAGAATAAAGACAGCGAAGTATAATGTCAGATCCAAGACACTAATTAAAGAGAGGCCAGAATCTGAAAAGGTGTGAACACGAGAACAAGTAAAAATTATTTATTTAAAACTTTTTAATGCTCCCTTTGCACTCAATCAGGGTTCCCAAGGAGGTGAACATCAAACATTAAAACAATTAAAAACAACATTTTAAATTGTAAAACAATTCACTAAAACAGATTAACAGATTAAATGCCAAAACATAGAAAAACTGGTGAAATTATGAAGAGGAGAAACATGCCAATGAGCAACAAAGACCATATAAACTGTGTAGTTCAGTACAGAAATTAAATATGTAAACTGTGAAAGGAATGTTGGCTGCTGGGATACTTCATCATTCAAAACATGATGTAATGAAATCCTGAAACAAGGCCCTAGAAATTGCACCAGTGGGAGTGGGAGTTTTTGTTATGTTAAAAAGGGGAGGAAATAAGTCTTATCATTAGGAGAAAGGAGAAGTAAAACCCCCATATAAAATAGCACCAGTACCTCAGATCTGGGAAAACAATAACACTAATTGCATTAATAATGTTGAAAGGAACAATGGGATTTATTTGGAAAGAAAGTACGCCTAGTTATACATATCCATTTTTTTAAATGCCATTGAATTTTAGAAGGCTTTTTGTTCTTTCATTTTTACAGATGTGTCATTTACTCCAATACCTTTGTGACTGCCAGATACGCCACCGAATAGAAGCCATTGTAGCATTTTCAGATGACTTTGTAGCAAAACTTCAAGAGAATCAGCGTTTCCGATACAATGAAGTTATGCAAGCATTAAATATGTCTGCAGCATTGACAGCCAAGAAGACAAAAGAGTTTCGGTCTCCACCACAGGAACAGGTATAACTCAAAAACGATAAATATCAATCTTTGATTGGCTACCACACTGTATAAGCAGTCAAAGCAGCTGTGGCAGATGCATTTGGGTCAGGGAAGCAGCCCTAGAAGAAGAGGTGTTAACCCTTCCTCAGTTTTCCCAATCCGAACTTTTCCTCGAGCCCCTGTTTGCACTGCTCTAGAAAATGCAAAGGGAGTTGGAAACCATCTCATGTCTGTCTGCCTTACTACTTTCAAATTTTAAAAATAAGGACTGAGGACTACATTCGACCAACTTTTCTCACAAGACTATTTTCTAGTAACTGGTGCTAAGTTAGATTGTGAACCATCTGGAGACAGAGACAGATACTGATGAAATTGCTGTAAGTGGTCCTTGGCCCTGCTTAGGGTTGCCAGGTCCCTCTTTGCCACCGGCAGGACGTTTTTGGGGCGGAGCCTGAGGAATTTGGGGAGGGTAGGGACTTCAATGCCGTAGAGTCCAATTGCCAAAGCAGCCATTTTCTCCAGGTGAACTGATATCTATCTGCTGGAGATCCGTTGCAATAGCAAAAGATCTCCAGCTAGTACCTGGAGGTTGGCAACCCTAGCCCTGGTAGAAAGCAAGATAGGAATCTGATAAATAAATACAATGCTGCTGCTCTTCAAACTGGTGTGAAGGAGGTGACAGCATATTCAACCATTTTGTGATAATTGTTGGTTTTTGTGCTCACTGTAAGAAATCCAGCCAGCAAATTTCTGGGGTGAGCAAGAATCTTCCATTGCAAGGTTCAACTCCACTCCGACTCAAAATGTCTCGTGTTAGAAACAGCCCAGCAATTCTGGCGAACAGATTTGTGCGTTGAGACAGGGGGCAATGGGAGGAGGAACTGAAGTTGCCAACTGCCTGGAGAAAAAAATGTCCTGTCCCTTTAATAAAGGTTTAATGGGGTGTTATTTACCAAGTGATGTTATTCATCACCATGCCATGAAAATCTTCAGCTGCCCTTTCCCACACATTAAGCTTCTATTAATGGGACAAGACATTTTTCTCCAGACCTGTTGGCAACCAAATAGAGGTGAAAAAAGGTTTGAGATAGACCATAAGGATACGGAAGATGGAGGTACTTACATAATCTTGACAACAGGCCTAGAGAAAAATATCCTGACCACTGAAAAGAGAATAAATGTATGGAAATGGGCAGGTAAAACTTTTTTAGGCATTGAGGTAAATAATAGCACCTGGTAAATAACATCCCATTCAGCCAGCGTGAGAGCCAGCTTGGTGTAGTGGTTGAGAGCAGTGGTTTGGAGTCTGATCTGGAGAACCGGGTTTGATTCCCCACTCCTCCACATGAAGCCAGCTGTGTGACCTTGGGCAAATCACACTCTCTCAGCCCCACCCACCCCACAGGGTGTCTGTCTATTGTGGGGAGGGGAAGGGAAGGGAATTGTAAGCAAGTTTGATTCTTCCTTAAGTGGTAGAGAAAGTCGGCATATAAAAACCAACTCTTTTTCATCATCCAGTCTTTAACTTGCTGTTTCAGTATCATACTGCAATAACAGTTTATAATTTTTTTCTAATAAATGTCTTGAATCTCCAATGATTAGTTGTTCAAAAGTTGTCTTCTTTTTTAATTGTCCACCTTCTTTTATTATTTGTTCTCTCATTACTGATGCCATTTGGTGATATAATAACCATGAAATAGGAAATTTGGAATATTAATATGAGTCCAGTAACCTTGTAATGAAAGGTTTTCTTCTGCTTTATACCTCACGCCATAAACGTCCCTTAAAATAGTCATTATTGTTTTGTTTCTTTTGAAGATTAATATGCTGCTGAATTTTAAGGATGATAAAAATGACTGTCCTTGTCCTGAAGAAATTAGGGATCAGCTCTTGGATTTTCATGAAGACCTGATGGCTCATTGTGGTAAATCTTCTCTTTCTATATTCTTATTTCTAATGTACTAAAACAAATAAAATAACCCCAGCTGTTCTGTTAGAGATGGTGCACTACACAGTTGTATGATTGTTATGCAAAGGGACTGTTTGTTCCAGATAATACATTGCATTTGTACTTAAACTATTTTTAAAGGTGAAGAGCTATGAGTGCATAGGCAGAAAGGCAATAATGTAATAAATAGTAAAAATCTAAACTCCCAGTTTTCTCTTTTAATAGTACTACACTTAAAATTAAGTCACGGCTTCATTTACAGCAAGAAATCTGTTCATATTTTTAGAATGGTAAGAATATCCTTTTGGCCTCTTTGTTCATACTCATCTGTATATTTGAATTTTTGTCCGTAGGAATTCAACTAGATGAAGATGGAACTTTGGATGGAAACAGTGACTTAACTATTAAAGGTCGCCTCCTATATCTTGTTGAAAGGGTCACACATCTGAAAAAGAAACAAGCCGAAAAGCCACTTGATGATGATGCTAAGAAACCATGTAAGTAATATAAAATGAATATCAGTACTAAAATCACAATGATTTTACTGCTTCTGTCTCAGTCTAACCACAGTTGTTAATTTCATTATAGCATCATAATATCTGTCACAGCTTCCATTTATGTATTCACATATTCTTTTAAAATAAATTTGCTCTGCACAAATACAAATAATTTCATGAAAACTGCCAATGACAACAGTTTCTCTGTGTTAAGCGCCATTGAATCACTTCCTACCCATGGTGACCCTATGAATTAATGACCTCCAAAATGTCCTGTCATTAACAGCCTTGCTCAGGTCTTGCAAACTGAGGGCCATGGCTTCCTTAGAGAGTCAATGCATCTCATGTTGGGTCTTCCTCTTTTCCTGCTGCGAATTTCTAACTAGTTAAAGGAATTGCCTTCTGGCTAATCTGTGTGGTTAATTAGAGGAAATGTTTCTAAAGATTAAAATCCATGAGAATTTAACAATTCATTTAGGATTGTTTAACAGGTGAATATGACACTGATATTCTGAAAAGTCAGGCGTAACATCTGTTTCCATGAGCTTTGTTTTTCTGCCTTGACAGTACCCTTAGTGGCATGCTCTAGTAATAAAATCCTGTAAAATAATTCTTCTAAATTCTAATTCTGGCTAGTATAGCATACTGCACTTAATTGTTGCTAATCATGAAACAGTCTTGATGTCTGTTTGTCTTGACATTTCCTTTATTTAGCGACTCTCCAGCAACTCATTTCAGAGACAATGGTACGCTGGGCCCAAGAATCAGTAATAGAGGATCCAGAGTTGGTGAGGGGCATGTTTGTTCTGCTGCACCGCCAGTATGATGGAGTTGGTGGTCTGGTTCGAGCTTTGCCAAAAACATATACTATAAATGGTGTATCTGTGGAAGATACCATCAACTTGCTGGCATCTCTTGGCCAGATCCGTTCTCTTCTCAGCGTCAGAATGGGCAAGGAAGAAGAGAAACGTATGATTCGTGGATTAGGGTAAATAATCAGTTCCTTCATTAATTTATTGTTAAATATATGCTGTTTACTGTAGAAACACAAGTCAGATCAAAGAAAGTCAGATCAAAGAAAGATTTCTAGGTAGGCTTTGGGCCTTCAACTCTCCTTTTTGTGGACCTGGGCTGTGCGTAGCCAGAATTCCAAAAATGAGCACTATAGATATGGAAGTTGTGGGAATTGGGAAGTTTGCTTTGTGGCCGATCATGATAGCCTAGTCCTAGATTCTGGTTTCATTTGAAGTCATTAACCCTTGTATTCAGCTGACTTGAGGAACTCACATGGCTGCCAATGTAACTGGAGAATACGGTAGTGAGGGTTCCTCAGGGCACAGGTAGACAATATCTACACATAGATGGATATGTGTATTTGGGTATTTGTGGAATGTTTTGCCCTCTCTAACCTCACCTCACTTCTATTGTGAAGGGTTCTGAGATCAAAGAAAGAGATTTCTAGGTAGGCTTGGGGCCTTCAACTCTCCTTTTATAAAACAATTTACCTGTATGTCATCAGTACAGCAGGCGGAGCTTCCCCATTATCGGCTTTCTAAGGGTTGGACCTACATTACATGTTTAGAAGGAGGTGGCAATTTCTTCTGATTCCCCATTCCCACTGCATGTCCCTTGAATTGTTCCCTGATCCTTAGAGGAAGCTTTTTTTTGTGGGGGGATGCAGATTTCTGCAGTACGAAGGAGTTCTTTGGATTCCACCCATCAATGCTTGCCATGTATAGACAGTTGTGGAATTCAATAATATATAGAGTCCATTGAATGAAGTCAGTGTTCAGAATAATGCTCTTGAGCTTTGTTTTCTTATAGTCAGCAATCAAATCAATGACCAGCCTAAGATTATCAGAGCCTTGAGGATCTTCTCTCACTGTTGCTTCAATCTATATTTTTCTCTTATTATTAAATTTTGTATGCATGTGTCTTTTTAGCGCTGTATTTCTGAATCTTCTGTATTTTTGGTAGCATCTGAACCTCCACTCCATCATGATTGCTGAAAACAATTAAAAAACCGTTTAGAAACTAGACTAGATAAAATACTTGTATTGGCTTTGTATTTGTATCTCTCTATTTCAAATATTATTTGAAGATATATATTAACATACATAATCATTTTAACAGCAATTAGCAACAACTAATTGACAGAATGCTAAACCTCATTATTCTAGTTATGCTTTTGAAAGGAATTAATTCCTGTGCCATCTAATGCAATTTCCCAATAAAGATTTACTGTAATTGAACTAGAATAAACATATTATGGAAAACTTTTTTTTAAACTAGTGTGAGATCTGAACGCAAGAAACTATTGTATCCATAATCATATAATTGGTCCATTAGTTCAGTGCTGTCTACTCTAAATGGTAGTGGCTGTCTAGTGAGGAAATATCCTTGCCAGTACCTGGAGCCTGAGAGCATTAACTGGAGATAGTTGAAATCTAAAACCTTCTGCATGCAAAATATATGTTTGACTCCTAAGCTATGGTCCTTTTGATGCAGTTTCTTATGGATGCAATCCTCTTAATGAAATTTTTATCTCTCTACACTTGGAATTGTGGCCTATGCATTTTTTTACATTGCATGACTTCTTAAAAAATTCTGTTTTGTAAAAAATACTATGCTCATTGGCATGAAACTGAAGGGAAGTATCTTTGTAACTGTAAAGTAATTGAAATGTTGTTACAGGCTCACTGTTTTCCTTTTGCTGCACAGGGACATCATGAACAATAAAGTTTTTTACCAACACCCTAATCTTATGAGGGCACTGGGGATGCATGAGACTGTTATGGAAGTTATGGTGAATGTACTTGGAGGGGGCGAGTCAAAGGTAATGTACTAGCAAAAGATAGTTTATTGCCTGCACTTCATTACGCTGCTTAACACCCACTGAGGTCCAAAGTAGGGATGATCTTGAAATCCAGTATGCATGGCAGATTTGAGTTCTGATGCCTGGGGATTCTGACAGACTTTGTATTATAGTTTTGCAACCAGTGTGTTGGATCTGAATCACTTCTTCTGTAAAAAAATATCAAAAGAAATCATGAGGAATAGTTCTGGATATTGGATATTGTTTCCATTTATTTAGCCTCTTGAGTGAGTCCAAGCTAAGCAAGCTTGCATTCCATTTCATGTTCTTAGCTGCACAAAGCCTTAAGTCAGTGTGGTGTAGTGGTTAGGAGCGGTGGTCTCTAACCTTGAGAACTTAGTTTGATTTCCCGCTCTTCCACATGAAGCCAGTTGGGTGACCTTGGGCTAGTCACAGTTCTCTCAGAACTCTCTCAGCCCCACCTACCTCACAAGGTGTCTGTTGGGAAAGGAAGGGAAGGTGATTGTAAGCCGGTTTGATTCTCCTGAAAAGGTAGAGAAAACTGGCATATAAAAGCCTCTCCTCCTTCTCCTCCTTCTCCTTCTCCTCCTCTCATAGTATATTAGTTTGCACAGAACTTCCAATAATAGGAAGGCAAATTTGGTTAGCCACAGAAAACCTGGAAAAGGGGGATATAAAAGGACTGCTATCACATTGCTGGACAGCAAGTAGCAGTTTCAGATTCCCTTATTTAATGGTATTTACAGCCCTTTACTCCCATCTTTTAGGGTTGAGGAGTCATGGAGGGTACTGGATGTGGGCAGCAAGAGAAAGTGAAATGAGGGAGGTACTCCCCCCTTTCCTTTTTCACTCTAAAGGTTCTTCTTGAAGTCTGAGGATTTCGAAAGAGCATCTTCTAAACAAATCCTGTGGAGAAGAGAGGGATCATATTTTTAGCAGGATGGAACATTTAAGAATTTAATAATCTCTAATCCAAGCATCAGTTTGAGTCAATTAAGGATCCAAATACTGGGATTTTCCAGGTTTCAGTCAAGGTCACTGGAATTCGGGGGTTTGGGCCTTTATTTATTTAAATAACACAATCTCTAAGCATTACCTACCTAGGCTTCCACTATTTCTACTATTAGCTTTCCACTGTTGAGCCTAAAAATATTACTTTTAATTAGTTTTTTAGATGAGGAACATATTAGTAGGATCCAATATATCACTTTTTCTGTTTGTAAAGGAATATCTTGTATGCAGATGACCAGGCAAGGAAACAGAGGAAATGACTGGGAAGGAGTGGGAGCCTCCAAGATATTCAGGATTAAAAACGAACACAACTGCATGTCCCTCAGGGGGAGAAAACTTGGCAGTCACTGCAGGTGGCACCTGTGCGCTCCCTTTATGTTAACAGCAGAGAGAAGGACACAGGGCACAAGCTGTGAATTATTTTGGGTTAGGAATTTTGGTGAAAAGGGGATAGAAAATTGACCTTGGAGGTTGCACAACATGGTGGCATGTCCTCCAGTTCCCCCCTGTGCAGTCTTTTAAACTGCTAGAGAGAGTGATCTCTCACATTAAGGGATGGGCAGGAGGAACAGAATTCATAAAACATACAGCTTCAAGCCAGTGTTCTTTGAGTTTCGTTTCCTCTTCCCCCTTTAGTTTATTGCATTGTCCTTTGCTTTTCAGACAAAGACTGGCTGCTAGAATGATCTTCAGTGATGTAGATATGCAATTATAATATTTAAAACATGGTCAGGAAAGGTCCAGGCATAATGGAGAGTGTGCCTGTATGTTCCCTCTCTTCCCCCCATCTCTTTATTGCAAGCTGGTACTTAGGAAGAGAAGGCTCTCTAGTGCAGCTGGATCAAGACATAATTAAAGGTTGCCTAGCTGCTGTTCTCCCCCTCTTTTAAATGTTCATTAGACTACAATGATTCTCAGGTCCTTTAGTGGACTGGTAAGGAGGGTTTAGACCTGGGTCATGTGCAGCAAAAGGTATGAATCCTGCGAAGCCAATCCTTCCTGCACTCTTGCACATAGGGTTGTCAACCTCCAGGTACTAGCTGGAGATCTCCTGCTATTACAACTGATCTCTAGCCAATTGGACTCTATGGCATTGAAATCCCTCCCCTTACCAAACCCTTCTCCGGCTCCTCCCGAAAAACCTCCTGCTGGTGGTGAAGAGGGACCTGGCAACCTTACTAACACACCTGCTGATGTGGCTCTACTAGATCCAGGTGCTTCCTAGCTTGAGTAAAGGAGAGGTGTTGGTGGGTGTCCCAGAGCCTGCTCCATGGAGCTGAGTTATGGGAGCCCTTCTAGAGGCTCTTGGCTGAAGGCAAGGCTTTCTGGCTGATTTGAAGTTACTTTTCACCCCTGGCCCCTTCTTGTCCTGTGTTGTTGCCCTAGTATCAATTGGATTTAGTGTGTGGTTGCGAATTATCTTTAAAAATGCTGAGCAGACAGTTTTGTGGCTCTCCCAGCATTCATCTCATTAAGTTTCGCCATTAGGAATACATACATAATAATCAATCAGAAGGTCCACAGTTTCTTTAAAATATGCAGCAAAAGTACATGAATCACTAACATCCATAGTTTTTGTGTACTAACATAATATTGTTTGTCTAGGAAATCACCTTTCCTAAGATGGTGGCAAATTGCTGTCGTTTTCTATGTTATTTTTGCCGCATCAGTAGACAGAATCAAAAGGCTATGTTTGATCATCTTAGCTATCTTTTGGAAAACAGCAGTGTTGGACTTGGTAAGTGTCTATTATAAGTTTTTTTTAAGGTTGGTGGGACTGATTTGTGGTCAATAGATTGTTGGGATGCTTGGTTCAAAGCCAGCATATTTCTTAATGGTACCTGTTGAAAAGAGAAATAGTAGTTAATGGATGTTATTCCTACCCCACTGCATTCATTGCCATAGTTACTACACATTGCAACCTGCTTATTAAAGGCTTTTATATTGCGTGTTAGTGTCTCCTAAATATAGATTCTCAAAGTTATATCAGATGTGTATGTATAATAAAGCTTATTATAAAGTTGTTACTAAATTGTATAACACAACACTGTCATAGTGCTTTTGAATATAAGAGTAATGACTTTATAGTTATTAAATGAGGAATTCCAACTATAGCATAACCATGTAATTCTCATGAATAGTTTTATTGTTTTTGCTGAGGTATAGTAGTGCTTATCTAAAATCATCCTAGTATTATCCATTTTCCGTATACTATAATTTTTTTAAAAAAATGTTCTTTTAATAGCATCCCCTTCTATGCGTGGATCAACACCTTTAGATGTTGCAGCAGCATCTGTAATGGATAATAACGAACTTGCTCTAGCTCTAAGGGAGCCTGATCTAGAAAAGGTAATTATCTAGATAGTTTCCTACATGTTTACACACAAGTATCACACATATGTCTGTGAATATTCACATACAAACTCACAGTGACAATAGCTTGTATCTTTTATGTGTAATTAGTGCATTGTATATAATGTCACCAGACAGTAGCCGATAAGAAGGGGCCACTTTGTAACTAACATGACCACCCAGCAATTTAACAGCTGATTGGCAGAATCATTACTTCACTCAGAAGCCTTTAACAGCAATGGTTTGGCTATGCCTGGCTTATACCTGTGCTTGTATGATGCGGTCCCCTCCCACAACTCTCTTTTATGAGCCTGGTAAGCTTCATGTAGGAGCCCCGTGGCACAGAGTGGTAAGCTGCAGTACTGCAGTCCAAGCTCTGCTCATGACCTGAGTTCGATCCCAACAGAAGTTGGTTTCAGGTAGCCGGCTCAAGGTTGACTCAGCCTTTCATCCTTCCGAGGTTGGTAAAATGAGTACCCAGCTTGCTGGGGGTAAAGGGAAGATGACTGGGGAAGGCATTGGCAAACCACTCCATAAACAAAGTCTGCCTAGTACATGTCGGGATGTGACATTGCCCCATGGGTCAGGAATGACCCGGTGCTTGCAGTAGGGGGCCTTTACGTTTTTTAAGCTTCACCTATATCTCAAAACTTATTTCTGTCTGTGGAGTGCTTTCTTGGATGAGGGCACCTATCTTTCATGACACTATTTGAAGTGTATACAGGTATGTATACATTTTCAAACTGAATTTTGATTGTAGCTTGGTTCCTACCAAGATTAGAAAAGCAGATCTGTGAACAATCCAAATAACCTATTTATTTAGATTCTGGATTTCTCACTGAGAATGAAGGTGGATCACACAGTTAAAAAACAATGCAGTCAAAACAGTTTAATGCATACAGACAAGAGATAAAATCTGGATTACCGTATATACTCGGGTATAAGCCGACCCGAGTATAAGCCGACCCCCCAAATTTGAGGCCAGAAAAGGGAATTTCTTATTGACCCGCGTATAAGCCGAGGGTCAATAAGAAATTCCCTTTACTGGTAATGCTGCGCTCTAAAATGGCGGCTGCCATTTTAGAGCGCAGGGATGGTCTTGCCCCTGCCCCAGGTCGCCCTCCCGCTGGCCTCCCGGGCCCTCCCAACCCACCCCGACCCCAGTGCCATCCAAGGGGGGGTGGGGGAAGAGCCCCTGAACCCCCTACTCACCGGGAGAGGCGCTCTAAAATGGCGGCCGCCATTTTAGAGCGGAAGGAAGAGACCCAGAGAAGGCCCGCTGGAGGCCTGCGGATCAGTTGTAGAGCGGGAGGACCAGCCCTGGTGAGGTGGGGGGGAAGAAACTGCCGCTGCCACCACACAGCAGAAGGCGCGGTGCGGTGGGGGTGGGCTGGGGGGAATCAGCTGGCCGGGGGGAGCACCCTGGGGGTGTGGGGGGAAGCGTGCTGGGGGGGTGGGGGGAACCAGCTGGAGCGCGCTGGGGGGTGGGGGGGAATCAGCTGGAGCGCGCTGGGGAGGTGGGGTGGGGAATCAGCTGGAGCGTGCTGGGGGGGTGGGGGGGGAATCAGCTGGAGCGCACTGGGGGGGTGGGGAATCACCTGGAGCGCTGGAGCGCTCTGGGGGGGTGGGGGGAGCCCGCTGGGGGGGTGGGGGGGAATCAGCTGTCCGGGGGGAGCGCGCTGGTGGTGGGTGGGTGGGAATCAGCTGGCCGGCGGGAGCGCGATTCAGGCGGCTCCGAAGGAGAAACCGCCCAATTACCGTATTGACCCGTGTATAAGCCGAGTTGGGATTTTTCAGCCTTTTTGGGGGGCTGAAAAACTCGGCTTATACACGAGTATATACGGTACAAAATTAGAGAATGCCCCAAAAATGGCAGTATAATAGATACAACAAACAAAACAGTAAAACAAGACCAGAAATTTAGAGAACAATACAATAAAGGCAATACTGTACATAAATAATAATGCTGAGTGTTGGCCCAGGGATGACCAAGTATCGCTTTGTTTTCTTTTTCTTGCCGCTGTCTTGAGCTTTTACTCACCCTTTCTGCACTTTTGTGAAATTAAGCTGAATAACAAAACTAGAAAACAATGCAATAAAACAGTATAATAAGCAGTCACTGAAAATTGCCTAAACTCTCCACAAACATTAACATTTCTCTTCATAAAAAAGGCCCTCCCAAACCATTACCATTTTACACGTTCGACAAAATGATAGAGGTGTGGGAGTTTTCCTGACCATGTCAGGCAGGCCATTCTACCCCATGGGAGGCACAGAGAATGCTCAGGTATGGGCAGCAAATAACCGTTTGCACCGTGACATCTTCAGAAGATTTTGTTTAGATGAGTGAAGCTGCCACAATGGAACATTTCATGTGTTACAGCCCTGCAGATGAGTAAGTCCTAGGCCATGAAAGGTATTATAGCTAATAATCAGTACCTTGAAATGAACCCGAAAACTAATGAGTAGCCAGTGGAGTGATTGTAGAATAGGTAGAATATCCTGATAGTAATCTAGATGCGGCATTCTGTACCAACTGGAGTATCTGAGTTGTCTTCAAGGGAAGACCCATGTGGACTGCATTACATTAGTGTAGCTACAAAGTTACTCTGGCATGGATCTACATGTTCAGAAGATGTTTTAACCCAGAAGTGATATCATGCCATCACTGAGAGCCACCCAGCCATTCCTGCTCCCCCCCCCCAGTCTCCCGCTGTTTGCCAGTCCAGGCCTGGCAACCCTATTTATATTAGATACCCAAATATTAACAAGGGTAAAAATAGTAATGGAATATGTTTCCTCACAACTTTACTACAAGATAAAGGGTAGCAGAAGCCAGGCTAATGAGAGGGAGTAGATGAGAACTTCCTACTATAAAACTGATTTGAGCCTTTTTTGCAGTAAATACCCTCTTCTTTCATTTTGCCTTGTTCTTAGGTAGTTCGCTACTTGGCTGGATGTGGTTTACAAAGCTGCCCTATGCTGATTTCTAAGGGCTACCCAGATATTGGATGGAATCCAGTAGAAGGAGAACGATATTTGGATTTTCTTCGTTTTGCTGTGTTTTGCAATGGTACTAAAAGAGCTTAACTGTCTGTAGTTTTGTTGTGCCTAACCAAGTCACTCTTATTTCAATACTTTGAGGATTAAAACTTGAAATGATGCACTTCTTTGTTTGTGTTTTAAATTTTCTGATCTTTTGCTGGAGTGTGTATTGTCTGGTCTGTTGTTTTCTTGTCATGCCTTTCTTCATTACCTACTTTTTTTTTCTTTGCAATTTTTTTCTTGATTTATATGTATATAAATCCAACAGAGTTTTGAGGATTGTTGCCATTGTTGAGGAGCAAAAGTTGCTTCTTTGGAATGGATCCAAGTAATAGACAGTAAGCCATATCTAAATAAGCAGTGTATTCAAAACTGCTGACTTCTATGAATGGGATTACTCGGAATATAATATTCACCTTCAATCTTCTGTGCAGTCCCACATTGGTACTGCACATGTGCAGGCACACTGTGGATAGAAGTTTCTAGCTCTCAGAACCCCATGGGGCACCCCCTCCCTCCAGAGTGAATGTGAAGGCCCCCACTAAAACCGTCACATGCTCTGAGAAAGCGGTGCCTCCATTCCTCAGTTCTTGCTTTGCTGCCACTTGGATAGGAGTGTCCTAGCCCTACTACTGTTCCCGACCATTTGTGTGTGTGTGTGTGTGTGTGTGTATAAAATGAAAATATTTAAATATCTAATTGAAGCAAACAATTTGGGTGTCAAGGCCCAAAGGATTAAGGAACTTAATTCTTATTAAGCACCCAATCTTAATTTTGCTTGTAACTTCTCTCTCAAGTGTTAACTGCTCTAGCTTAATGCTCCTGCCTTTCTTTTCCAAATTTCTTTATCCCTAAACTTTTTCCGTCCACTACTAGATCTTAGAGATTAAAGAAAGAGAAATAGGAATCCTTATATAGTCCTCTAATAATCCAGTAAATTTGATGCAACAAGTCCTTAAACTAGGTGGTGAACAAAATATAGGAGGATTGCTGTTGGCATAAAGGTGATTGTCTCAGACCTGGATCTGTCTCCTCTTCAGTTTTCATAGAAGCTGAGTTGTAAAACAACTAGAATCTCTCCCTCGGGATATGTAAGACTCGGGGAATGATAGTAAAGCCATTGTAAAGCTGTAGACTTTTATTCTTCTGTTGTACTGAATCATTGTTTTAAATCTGGAACTTTTGTTATACTGGTCAAAGACCACAATAAATTTTTATATTATTATTAACTAGAATCTCTGCTCCAGCTGGCATGACAATGAGCATCATGGCGCTTATGCTTGTTCATCTAGCACTGTTGGTCTCCCTTCAATATATATATATATTTTCTATAATATTTCCCATACATGAACTTTGTTCAATAATTGGTTGTTCTGTATGGTTGTAGGAGAGAGTGTTGAAGAGAATGCTAATGTGGTGGTCAGGCTACTTATTCGACGTCCGGAATGTTTTGGACCAGCACTGAGAGGGGAAGGTGGCAATGGCCTTCTTGCTGCCATGGAGGAAGCCATACACATATCAGAAGATCCTACAAGAGACGGACCTTCACCAAGTAATGGATCCAATAGAACATTGTAGGTAGAATGGAAGAGATCTGTTCTGTGAAGTGCTGGATGTATTTACTGTATTCAAAATTTGGCCAAAGCTTATCCTCAGAGGCTTGTCCTGGTGCCAAAGGGACATTCCCGAGGAGGGGCTGACATCAGTCACCTCCCTGAGCCCTTTCGCCCTGGGAATGTCTACTTTTACCAGCACGAACTTACACTGGCAAAAATGGGGGTGCAGCCTGTGGAACTGTATATAGTGTTGGGAGAGCATTCATTTTTGGCTTGCTGGCCGTAGTGCAGCAAGCTGCTCATGAGGCGGCTCAGCTGCACCGTAGCTGAGCCATCCCTGGCGCAACAAGCCCCCCCCCCCCCGGATTGTGCTGTCCATCATTAGTTTAATTCATTCTCTGGGGGTTACCGCACTTGTATTCCCAGCGATTTATTAAGAGTTTGAAAACGTTATAAAAAATACTGTTCGCACTTTGTTTGGCCCCTTTAGTTGTGAAGACGTCTTCCAACCATTTATAAGCCGTGGTATCCAAAAACCCTTTTAAAGCAATGTTTTTTACGACATTTTCAAACTCTTAATACATCGCTGGGAATACAAAGTGCGGTAACCCCCTCTCTTTGTCATATGTTGACAATAGAATATAGTGCTTTTAAAACAAACTTTACATGATACGGTTGACTGTATGGGGGGCATGACATTGTTTTTTATGCTTCCTAAATTTCATATAGAGCTACAGTTAAGTGTGTGAGAGAGGGAGATTCTCTTTTTCAAAGCTGTGTTGATGGTTTGCTAACTATTTATGTCGGTGAACAATTATTTCAATTGTGAACCAACCGGCACAATCTATCGCATGGATGAAGGAATTACTATCTACCTCAGTACAGCTCAGCCCCCCCCCCCCAACATAGTAATGGATTGTGCCATAAATAAAAAGAAATTCATTTTAGATGATCAAGCCACATTTCCCTATGTTGAAATGTTAAAAGTCCCAGAATAAATTTGCTAAAGAATGGAAGCACATAAAGAGCTATTTTTATTATTAAGTCAGACAACTGGGTCAGTACTGTAAATAGCCTCTAGAAGTATGCTTGATGTTTTTGTCAGATCAGGTACCTTAAGGTTTTAATTGAATATGCCAGAGATTGAACCTCGGTTTGACTAAAATATCTTATATTCTTTGCGTGTTTTATTTCTCTTGGGGGAAAAAATGTTAGAAGTGAAGTGGAAGAAGAAGATGACACCGTTCACATGGGGAATGCCATCATGACTTTTTATGCTGCTTTAATTGATCTATTAGGACGCTGTGCTCCAGAAATGCATGTAAGTTTATTCAATCAATCAATCAATCAATCAATCAATCATCACCTTTCTTGGCATAAAAAGGAATAATCAGAACAGTCTAAATACATCCATGTAAGTTTATTACTTTTGCTGAAGGAATATCTATGGCCTATGAACAGCCCAGGCAACCTCTAATACCGTTGTTTCTCAACAAGGGTATCTCACAGAAAATAAACTACTTGATATATCCTTGGCCGAATCAAATATGGATTTAGACTTCCTAGGCTGAAGTTTAGTTGTAACTAATTATGTTCAAACGCTGGTTGATTTGGTTAATGCAAGTGGCAACCATTTGTTGAATGAGCTGCTTTCTCACACAATTATATGGCTTTCCTGCAGCTACCCCCCTGCCACTCATCTTCCACCACCCCCAGTTTTAAAAAGCACATAGTAAACATAATAAAACGTTTAGTTTAAGCTTTTAAGGTAAGACTTACTGTTTAGTGTCTCTGTGGGCCTTTGATATCTTCCCCTGAACCCAATGCATCTGGCCAGAACTCAGCTTTTTGCTTAAAGGAAAAGCAATCTAGCCAATCAGCTAGCAGTCTAGTTAAAGGTTGCCTCTGACTGCTCAGACACAAAGGAGGGCACAAACAGCAAGTAATTCTGTACTTTATACAAATTAATCAGTTTAATATGTCATGATTCCACTGCTGCCTTTTCTCTGGTTTTTGGCCTGGGCAAAAGCAGCCACTATGCAGGAACAAAGCTGCTCAGTAGATGTCTTTGCTCAGGATGAACTGCATCAGGAAACACTGAGGATACCTGGTTAGGAGCTACTCACGTGTAATTCAGGTAGTTTGTACTAGAGAATTTGCGCTTGCAGCTCTCCTTAGCACTGCAATTTCCCCATTAGTTTTCATAAACTTCAAGCCATGTAGGAAAAAAACATATAAGCCTATGGACACCACAAAGCCATGCTTGATGAAGTTTGTTGATGTTTCTTCTACCAGTCCCCGTTATTTTAGCCTTTCATTGTGAAATTATTGTCATTTATGTTATAATGTTGATAAGTAAAATGCTTTATAACATGTTAATATATGTACTTGGAATAAAAACAGGATACAGGTTCCAGTCTTATGGACATGTGCTTACGTTATTCCTTTATTAGCTAATCCATGCTGGTAAAGGCGAAGCTATTAGAATCAGATCTATTCTGCGGTCTTTGATTCCCTTGGAAGATTTGGTGGGTGTAATTAGCATTCCTTTCCACATGCCAACTATAGCAAAAGGTAAGAAAATTTGAGCACAATTTTTATCCTCCTGAGTTCTGATAAAAAATAAAAGATTATTGAATGCTGTGTTTACCTTAGTGACACATGTGGAATTTTAAATATGTATTGTATGAATCATAAAAATAAATAAATCTTGAGATGTGAGTTAGCAGAACATAATTTAGATATAAAATAGTGACAGAAAGTCACATTGATTTTATTTAAGACAGGATGACAATTGAAACTACTGGTTGTGGTAAAGCAGAAGCATATAATTATGATAAGCTTTTAAAAATATACAGTAAACTGATAAAAGCAAAAGCAAAACCCCCTACACAATATGTTATCTGACAGTTACTGTAGGTTTGTAGCATATACTGTTAAGCATATCAAAGTTATTTATTACTTGACATTTTTCTGCCATAAAAGTTACCTTTACAACAAATGCTATAAACAATAAGTATGGACTTATATGTACAATATACAAGGTGTAAGTGAGTGGCTGGTCCAGACTTTGCACAGTTAATGGAAGGAGGTAGCATTCCAAGGTATGAGGGTTTGTGGCCTTTATTGTTTTTATGAGAGTTTGTCCTGGACACCAGGAACGACCTGGTTAGATTGCTACATACTGGTCAACCTGGGCCCAGTTGCCTATGTGTGGACTCAGGTTTTAGGTGGCCTTTGTGTTGCCCATTTTAGCCAGTTGCTTACTGCATCCATTGTTCCACAAGGAGGCCTTGTACAAACAAGGAATGCATGCCCCTCTATGCATGAGCTGAGCAGGCTGGATCAAACATAATAAAATCTGATGTCAAAACTTGAAAAAGTAGCATGATTTTGATTCTTTTTTAAAAAAGATTATAAGCATTCATCTTTTCACTGTTTATTGATCACATCAGTTTGTAGTTTGTATTAGATCTCTGTGTTATTACAGTACAATTTATTATTTTAGCCATTTTCAGCTTTTCTCATCAGTTCCTCTTACATATTTTAAAATGCCTAGAAGTACTGGATGGTCAACTTTTAAATTTACATGTCATTTATTATGTGTTGTAATTATGAACCATGTTTTCTACTTTCCCAGGGTAGGATTTTGTGTAGGTGTAAAAGCTCTAATATTCACATGGAGCTCCCACACCTACCAGAGTTTTCTCAGTCTTTTTAATGGCAAGGAGGCATCAGTCAGATTGTCTGTCAATCTTGGAGTTCTTGATATTGTACTTGATATTGCTGTAGTGATTGATCTGGATTTTGGTTGCCAAGTTATATTTATTCAGATTGAAAAATGGGTTGCCATTATAAATGAAAATAATCTAAAAGATGGTAATATACCCAATCCTCATGGCAGAATTAAGCATTATGATGTATTTGTGTATATGAAGTTACCTGTTTCATTGCTTGATTTCTTTCAGATGGTACTGTGGCGGAACCTGATATGTCAGAGGGGTTTTGCCCAGACCACAAGGCAGCCATGGTGCTGTTCCTTGATAGGGTCTATGGAATTGAAGATCAGGATTTTCTTCTACATCTTCTAGAAGTTGGCTTTCTGCCAGATCTTCGTGCAGCTGCTTCATTAGATACGGTGATGTCATTTGTAATTTGCAAGTTTTGTTCTTTAAACCCCACACTATGAGTACACTTTGACCGCATTCTTCAAGTATACGGAATTAACAAGTGAACATAAGAAAAGCCATGCTGGATCAGACCAAGGCCCATCAAGTCCAGCAGTCTGTTCACACAGTGGCCAATCCCATTCCCCCCCAGCCCCCCCCCAGAGCTCAGAGCTGTTCCAGGCATCTGCCACCCAGTCCAGGACCTCCCTCGCCCACCTGAAGTGGCTTCAGGTGAGCCTGCAAGAGTGGGGGGAGGCCTTGCCTGTCCACTCGCCCACCTGGACCGGCTTTGGGCGAGCCAGCAAAAGCAGGGCTCTGTGTGGGTATGGCCTCACCTGCCTAAAGGTGCTCTGGGTGAGTGGGTGAGGTATGCCTCCCCCTCCGCTTGCCCAGAGCCACCACCCCCACAGACAGCACTGATTTTTAAATTGGGGGGAACATAAACCTTCATTGTTTTTTTAGTTTTCAGATTTTTCTGCAAACTTGGAGAGTACTCCAAGTTTGAAGAAACATCTGTTTAAGTATCTGCAGGCTGGGGGCACATGTAGTAATTAGATATATAGATGTTCTGTGGTAATATAATCATTCCTCTTGTATAGTTTTTGAAGGACGTGAAACTTGAGTTCAGATTCCAAAGACTTTAGTAATTTGAACCAAAAAGGAAATATCACATAGGTTTACTGGGAGGATAAATGAAACATTGAACACTACAGCTTGATGCTCCTAGTGGGCTGAATCCTATGACTGCCTTCCACTTAGTGAAGAGCCCTGCTCCATTGGAGGAAGTATTCCATGGTCAGAAAAAGGCTTTTCAGTCAGAGTCTATTATATTAGGTGCTGTGGAACACAAGCAGGATGCTGCTCCAGTCGTCTTGTTTGTGGGCTTCCTAGAGGCACCCGGTTGGCCACTGTGTGAACAGACTGCTGGTCTTGATCGGCCTTGATCTGATCCAGCAGGGCTTTTCTTATATTCTTAGGAGTCTGTAATTGTAACACAAGCATAAGTCAAATTGATGTTCAAATGAAAAGTTGTACATTTGCAGATACATGCTTTTTTATTACTATTTTTCTATATCATAAAGTGCTAGATAAATAATCATAATAATATGTATTCCTGATTATCAGAAGACAATATTGATGTGCAACTTGGCTGTAGAAGTATTTGGACTTTATTGAATTTTGCCACATTCAGAATATTCCAAATATTTCCACATACAAATTTTGTAATTGGAATCCCATTCAAATCCCATAGAAAGCAGTCTAGGCTTCTTGAGCCCTGATTTGGATAGTCTGGGAAAATTAGCAGGGATGGCCCTGGTATTTGGATGGGAGGCCACTACAGAAGTCCAGGGTCTCTACGCAGTCAGGCAATGGCAAACTGTCTCTGTATGTCTCTTGCCTTGAAAACCGTATGGAATAATAACAATAAGCAGTTTCCAGCAACTGAGCGAGGAAAAGGAGAGCAAGAAGTTACACCAGAACCAAAAACATACCCAGAGAAAGCCAGGGAAACTAATGTTGGCCTGCTTGGGAGGAAAGGTCTTCTCCTGAGGAAGAAAAATGGAAAGGGAAATGAACTGGGATTACAAGGGTATATACTGATAAGATGCTGGTGGGAGAATGTACCCTGCTCTTAAAGCAAACCTGGTGATAAAGAGGAGAAAGGGGTATAGGTTTAACCCCATTCTTCACTCCTTCTGAGTCTTTGGGCAATGAGTGGGCCCTAAAGAGGATTCTCCCAGGATATGAGAGGTACCCCATGCTATACAGGCAGTGAATGATGGTTTTTATTTTAATTGGAAAAGAGATGGTTAATATTCATGTATCGTCTTTTAAAACAATTGCTAAGGAATATAACAATGTTACTATGTAAACATTTCTATGCATTAAAATTTCTGTGCTTTACCATTTATCTTTTAGGTTTCTCTGAGTGCCACAGATATGGCTTTGGCCCTCAATCGGTACCTCTGTACAGCTGTTTTGCCTTTGCTGACTAGATGTGCTCCTCTTTTTGCTGGCACCGAACACCATGCTTCCCTTATAGATTCCTTGTTACATACTGTATACCGACTCTCCAAGGGCTGCTCTCTTACCAAAGCTCAGCGGGACTCTATTGAAGAGTGCCTCCTCTCCATTTGTGGGTAAGAAGGTAACCTTGCCTTTGATAGCAAAATGAGTTGCTGGAGCAAAATTGTCCAGTAGTAATTCAGTTACGTATAACAAAGATGGGACTGATGGAGATAGTAATAAACATTATCTTTTTACTTCCCTGCTGTCATACGTAATCATAACAGAAAATTAAGCCAGTTTGCAAATAATAAAAAGCAAAGCATGATAACCAATGATAACCTTTTGGGAATAGGCCCCCTTGAACTCATTTCTGTGTAAACAAGCATAGGAATAGGCTTCATGAATACATTTTTAAGTTTTCTTTAAAGTTATATCCTGGCAGACAACCACAAAGTCAACAGTGTAGTCAGCAATAAATAATATAATAGTTTTATACAATGAATTACGTGTTTGTGTATATCCAAGTACACATGCAAAACAGAGTATATATACTTGTCATCCTTCAAGCATGAAATACAGTACAGAAATTTTAACTGCAGCTGTGAGAGCTAGAAATTTGATTTATTTTGATGGGAAAATATTGGATATTTCCTGTGCAAAAGTATAAAGTTTCCTTGGTGGAAGTATAAAGAAAGTTTCATTCTGACAAATCAAGTACAGAAACAGCATTTGTTACATACCAAGTTCTACTATTATTTAGGCAGTTTGCAGGAATATTAACATGTCATTTCCATATATCTACTATTTCCAAAGGTTTTCTGTTTTATAATCCTGGGTAAGCAGGGTATAATTTTTTACAATTTCTGTCATCCTGCACTTGTTGGACTAGAATAATGTCCAACAGTGGTTTCATGTAAACCTGTTTCTAATGTTGCACATAAACATATATTCAGACTTTTCCTTCTACTTGTAGTCAACTTCGGCCTTCAATGATGCAACATTTGTTGAGAAGATTAGTGTTTGATATTCCACTATTAAATGAACATGCAAAGATGCCTCTCAAGGTAAGTCTAGTTTTCCTCTTCAGAATATCCAATTTATGTCACTTGTCCTCATTCTCTAGAAGAAAACCATGGCTATGACATTACCGTACCATGTAGTAATGTTCCATCACCATTAATGATAGCCAATATAATCTTTGAACCATGGTATCTGGATTAGTTCAAATGATGTCATTCTTTGATCCATACTAGATGTTTCCATGGGTACAAGTATTTCTGTGCACGGAGCATAATTTTCCCACCTCTGCTCTCCCACGGCAGCTTGAAACACTGCACAAAATCCTGTTTCCAGTGGTTCCCTCTCTCACAAGAGTAGGATGGGGGAGGGGGCTTACGGGCTGCCACAGGAGGCATGGCAGGAAAAGTACACTACGTGGGAGGAAATCCTCGTGCCCACAGAATTATTAGTCTGAATGCAACCTACTGGGATGGCTCTGAAATTAAAGATTTGAGAATTTCAGTCTCACAGGTCTGTAATCGGTTATGCAACACAAAAACCAGATAGGTCAGGTACTATTTTAAATAGTGACGCTACCTGCAGACACAGCATATTTAATGCAGCAGTTGAGGAGCAGCTCCTTACTAACAGGCCATTCCTGAACACCAAGGATGAAAGCCCCCAGGAGACCAAAAAGGGGCTGCGCTGGCATTGGGGCCCTCCATGCCAGTGCCTGTGCTACTTACGCTGCGGTGAGTGATCCCAACACTGGCAAGGAGGTCCGGACGCTGGTCTCCCGGCACTGCCACGGCAGCACCGCCCAGGGATGCCGGCTGAGCCTTCTGCTGGCCTCCCACCGGCACAAAGCCCGGCGCTGGCATCCCAGGGGGCGTTCCTGGGGTGTGCCGGGGGTGGAGCTACTGATGGGCAGCTTCCTGTCCCCTTTCGGCCCAGCTTGCCGGCGGGGAGAATGGCGTTGCTGTGACTGCTTTTTTTTTTTTTTTGCAGGCAGAGCATCACTGTTCTCAATGGGGCGAAAAGCCCCATTTAAAAAATAAAAAGCCTTTTAAAGGCTTTTTAAAGCTTTTCAGTGGCCAGGGAATGGCTTAGGAGGCGCCAGGGTGGCGCTTCGGCCACGCCACCCCGGCCGCCAAAAGCTCAGGAATGGGCTGCCCTGTAATTTAGTAGTACATCAATTTAGAAAATCAGATGGATGCCAAGGGGACTGTCAGGAGAAGTGGAAACCCACCAACAGGACCAGAATCCCCTTTTGCACAAATTAAAAAAATAAAATGTAAAAATAAATTATTAATCCAAATTGTCTGACTTGGCTTGTTTGGATAGGAAACTAGTTAGCTTGCACTAGCGAAAGCACTTTTAATGCAGTTACTGCTTTTTTGAGGAAATACAACCAACCTGTAGCATATGACCCAAATTTGTTCATAAATGTAGAAATCCCTTAGAATAATGTTGTGTATATCACTGGTATATATATGTTCGATAGAAATATGTACGCATGCTCCAATTATTCTATTAGATTTTTTTTCATGAGTCAGTGGTACAATAATAATAGGTTAGATCCTATAATTCCCTTCCACTGAGTGAGGAGTTGATACAGAATGCCATGGCTCAGCTACTATTGGGTGCCACATGGAATCTGCAGATCACTCCTTTTCTGTAGACACTCCATTGGTTACCAATCATTTGCTGTCCTACAAAGCTCTTAAAGGCATTGGACCTTTATACATGCAGGACTACCTCTCCTGCTATGTTCCATTGCAAAAGCTCCACTCATCTGAGCAAAGCCTTCTAAAGGTACCGACGTAGGGTTACCAGGTGCCTACTAATGGTGGGCAATCTCACAGTTATTTCAGTTGCTGCCCGCTAACGCTCAGCTGTTTGGCCGGCCAAAGCAGGCAGGCCAAAAGGGTGGGCAGTGATCTGCATCATAGCGTGATGATGTCACTTCTTGCGTGATGCAGAAGTGCCGACGTTGCATCAGGAGGTCACTGTATCACTCTCCCCAAAACTCTATGGAAACTATAGAGTTTTGGGGCAAGTGCTAGAGCATCCCCCCAGTGCGATGCAAGCGCTTCTGCATCGCGCCGGAAGTGACATCATTACACACTGACGCAGACTGCTGCCCCCTGTACTTGTCTCCCAACATCTCCCACCAGTTGCCAGGAGGGACCTGGCAACCCTATACCAACCTGCAAACAGGTAAAATCAAAAGTCCTGAGAAAGATCCCTTGCATAGGCTCCACTGAAATGAATGAAGCTGCACAACAGCACTATTTGAATAAGGCAGTGTAAGGTAAATTTTGCATGTCTGTTGAATGAGCTTTGTGCTTTTTTTGTTGTCGAATACTTACAGATATTGGACATCCAAAAGACCTATTTTGGTCATTCTTTTCTGTACATCCTGCCTCTCAGATATTTGTGATCATTTCTTGAAGGCCATAATCTTGAAGCAGTCCCGAGTCACACAATTAATGATTTTGTACATATTTAATTTAAAGTAAAAACAACTATCTACTTAAAGATTAACAGATTTGGGACATAACCTTTTGTGTATTGTGCTACTGTCAATTTGTTTATCTTCAAGTTGCTACAAAACCTTTGTTGTGTTCAGTGCAACAGACTAGCCTTTCTGTAACTTAAAATTTACCACATCCAACAGCTCTGGAAAGTTTACATTGGATTCTTTAAAAATGAACAATCATGCTTTTAATATAGCATTTCACTGTTTGCGAAAACAGTTTTTGTGAAACACTCCTTGTGAAACACTGATTTTTTTTTTGTCAAATCCAAGCATTATGATTGGGGAAAAATTATTCCAGGCAAGTTTAAAATTCTGATCCTTGTGCATTTTAATAATCATTAATGTTGAAAGTATTTTATCCTATTCACATTGTGCTCAAGACCTCTGGTCAGATGAGCCTGAAATAAAAGGAAAGGAAATTCTGATCCAAAAAAATATTGGATGGGTTTTAGTAGTCAAATGATAACTAGAAAAGAAATAAAGGAGAAATATATTTTCATGCATTCACATTTTATTCAGTTGCTGACAAATCATTATGAAAGATGCTGGAAGTATTATTGCTTACAAGGAGGATGGGGAAACTTTGGTGCTGCTTCAGAAGAGGAACTTCACTTGTCCAGAAAGTTGTTCTGGGGTATATTTGATGCCTTGTCTCAAAAGGTAAGGTTAAATGTATAGTATAAATAGTAACTGTGACCCAAATAAGTACACCAAATAAGACTGAAGTGTGCAGCAGATTTTTTTCATTACTTTTCAGCAAAATGAATCTTATTATACTGAATTGTGAACTCCCTTTAAAATGCACCTTATAGTCTCCCTACCATAGACTGGTAATGTAATAAGAATACAAGTTGACAATTCTAATAAAGCAGTTTTTAGTTCTACAATAAGTATGTTATAAGTTGTGCATATTAGTTACAAGTAGTTCTTTTATTATGGGTTTTTCTTGTTTTTTGTTTGTTTGAGAGCCAGCATGGTGTAGTGGTAAGAGTGTCAAATTAGGATCTGGGAGACTCAGGTTTGAATCCCCACTCTGCCACGGAAGCTCACTGGGTGACCTTGGGCCAGTCACACCTAATCTACCTCACAGGGTTGTTGTGAGAATAAAATGGAGAGGAGAATAATGTAAGCCACTTTGGATCCCCATTGGGGAGGAAGGTAGGATATAAAATAAATAACTAAATACCGCCCAAGGCTTTTTTATTCTCCAATATCGGATGAGTGATTATAGCTCCAAGAGGAAAGAGTCAAGCCTATAGGCCTGTATTTCCATTGCTCATTTACATTCCACTGTATTGCATAGTTAATTATTGGATCAGATGATTAATTTACCAGCAGAAATAAAGGTATTGCATGGTTATTTGCAATTACGTTTATATTTATTACATGTGAACAAGGACTTTTTTAGTAATTGTACCTGAACTTACGTCAGGTTGTAGAATAAGATTGTTGTGCAGGAAGTTGCACACAGAAAAAAAGGACACAAAGCGGTGCTTTTTGCATAGATCTGACAACACATCTGTTTAGAGAAGGCCATTCGGTTTACACGGATTAACATGTATACGATATTTAATCCTTCAGTTCCAGAGCAGCTCACAAAATGTATCCAGATAAGCATTCCAAATCGGTCTGTTGAAAAATAAGTTCTGCACTGCACTTTAAAACACTGAATGCTGTGGTCCTGTGGAAGATGCTAAGGGACCCATGTCCAATCCAGTGTGCTTACTCAGAGGAGGGCTACATCATGTTAGATGAAAGCGCAAGAGATGGTAGCAAAGTGTATGAAGGGTGCTCCTTCACTCAGACAGTAATTCAATTGTTGAATTTAGGGCTGTCGATTCGGTTCGTCCGAACCGAACAAACAGCCGAATTTCCCCCGATTCAGGGGTTTTCAGTTCGGATGGAACCAAACTCAAAAAAAGGCGGGAAAAGGACGCGCCGAATTCGGCGAGTTCCAGCATTCGCCGGTTAAATTCGGCAGGTTCGGCATTCCCCGAACCTACCTTTTCCCACCTTTAAAGACCCCCCCTGCCCCGTTTCCTGGGAGTCGCAGGAAACTGGGCGGGGTTTTTTTTAAGCTGCTCCATGCTGGAAGCGTGGAGCAGTTTAAAGACCCCCCTCCGGGTTTCAAGGGACTCCCAGGAAACCGGGTAGGGGTTCTTTAAACTGCTCCGCGCTGCCTGGGCAGGCAGCGCGGAGCAGTTTAAACCCCCACTCCGGCCCAACAGCTGAGCGTCGGGACCCAGGCAGCGGAGCAGTTTAAACCCTCCCTGGCTTCCCATCTGTTTAGTCCCGGGAAACTGGGCGGGGGGGTCTTTAAACCGAATTTGTTCAGGAATGCCGAATTTCCTGCCAAATTTGGCATTCCCAAACGGGGTTCGGAATTCGGCCGAACCGGACCCAAGTCAAGCCGGGTTCGGCTGAATCCGAACCCGCCTGGATTTTTTTTTTCAACAGCCCTATTGAATTCTTTGACAGTGAACGCTGTGGTGGCCACTAGTATAGATGGTTTTGAAAGAGGATTGGACAGATTTGCGAAGGATAGATTCACCAGTGGCTACTAGCAAAGATGACTAAAGGGAAGCTCCACATCCAGAAGCAGCGTCAATATCATCCTGAGCAGAGTTACACATCAGTCAATTGAAGTCAGTGGGCTTAGAAGGTTGCAAATCTGATTAGGATGGCACCGTAAAACTCTTGAGAACTGGGTGCTAGGAGGCACATTCAAGGACGGCCTCAACCCCTGTGTCCTTTTCGTTTGCTCTCCAGGACAACTGTTTGACCACTATATGAGACAGGATACTGGAATAGGTGATTCTCTGGTCTGATTCAGCAGGGAACTTAGATTTTTTAATCCTTTTCAGGAAAATGGAGTTCACCACTAGGTCTCTTGCATTCTGCTTTCTCTCTGCAGAAATATGAACAAGAACTCTTCAAACTAGCTTTGCCCTGCCTGAGTGCAGTGGCAGGTGCTTTACCTCCTGATTACATGGAATCGAATTATGTTGGCGTACTGGAGAAACAGGCTTCCATGGATTCAGACGGGAACTTTAACCCACAACCTGTTGATACTTCTAAGTAAGATTTTTATTCTACCGCAGGTTATTTTGATGTATAGGTATTATGCGAAGTTTAATGTGTTACAAAACGTATGCAGTCTTCCTTGCTTCGGTGCTTTTAAATATCTAGCTTTTACCCTATAAACCAGCTGGCTATACTAAATTATAAATGGGGTGATCACAAAGTAGTTTACTCTAATTGTAAGTTTCAGAAAATCCGCAAATGAGCATAAGTTATTCAAACATCCAATTGATTAATCATGTGGAATTGTTCTTTTGCTTTATCTTTATTAGTAGATATAACTTAGTGTTCCCAAAGTGGGCTGTACCACCCCCTGGGGGGTGGGATTACCTAGGGGGGGCACTAAGAGGCAAGGGGGCAGCAGGGGGGCGCTAGAGGTGGGCCCCTTAAACTGTGTTGTTCACTAATTTACAATAGAACACACATGAACGCACATGAAGCTGCCTTATACTGAATCAGACCCTTAGTCCATCAAAGACAGTATTGTCTACTTAGACCGGCAGTGGCTCTCCAGGGTCACAGGCAGAGGTCTTTGACATCACCTACTTGCCTAGTCCCTTTAACTGGAGATGCCAGGGATTGAACCTGGGACCTTTTACATACCAAGCAGATGCTCTACCACTGAACCACGTCCCCTCCCCTAACAATAAAATTTCAAAAGAGTAAAAATTAATTGCACATCTATTCAAAATCAAATTAAAACCTTTTAGTTGAAATTTATTCAACAAAACTGATGAACTTGATCCAGTGGTACCAGCCAGTCTAAGTAGATCAAGCTATGGCACCATGCTGGCAAATTACTAATACCATGCTATGGCACCATGCTGGCAAACTACTAATAGTACTCTCACCCTGTTATCAGTATTACAGCTTTCACAAGGAAATGCAAGCTCAAATACTTTGGCATAATGAGCTGATTATTTTTAATTGGTATCTGTTTTGTTTTTCCTTTCCCAGCATCACAATTCCTGAAAAGCTAGATTACTTTCTTAACAAATATGCTGAACATTCCCATGATAAATGGTGTATGGAAAAGGTAAAATTTTGTATATCATATATTTGTCTATCCATATTTAAAATACTAAGAATCCATCTGTCCAGCATTACAAACATGTTCTTCATGTTGGTATTCATTACAGAATCTTTGTTTATAAGGTGTTTTTAGAATTGTTTGTCTTCTTTATTCCAAATAAATTCTTTAAACATACGCATCTTGTCTGAGTTTCAGCAAATGTTAGTTCCTGTTTTTACATCTGTAGTGGTTAATTTACTTAATATTTTTTATTATTAAAGGAGGATTTTGTATTTTTGGTCACCAAATATTTGCATCGTTGTCTTCTGCTATATCATGCTGAGACAGACACATCTGGTAGAGTAGGCAACACTTGCCCAGTCCAGTGATTTTCACTGGTGGCTCTGCCTTGTGAACAGTGCGTATGTTCCATGAAAGAAACCCATGGCTAACAGCCAGTGGCACAAGACACTGTGTTTCACAATACCCAAACACCCAGAACCTGGAAATACACTTTCACATGAGGTGGAAAACTTCTCACATTAATACTTACTAATGCTGTTTGCGAGTCAGAAGCGACTTGACGGCACTTAACAGACACACATATTGGTATCTGAGGTATTTTTTGCTTCCCCAAAACCATAACTCTGAAGTGAGGTAAATATTCTCCACATTATCCTAAAGGGTCATCAGGTCATCATGAGGAACTGTATTTCTCCAGAACACTCCAAATGTTTCCGTGGATTAGTGATTTCTGGGAAGAAAATACTGGTATATGGGATTTTTTTTACCCCAAAAAATTGTTGTGGCAGAACTAATGAAGCACTCCAATGATGAAATCAATAGATTGCTGGGATTATTTTATACCTTGGTAGATTTTGTTTTTTTTACAGAAAGTAAACTGTTAAATTGAAAGTGGCTGTGCTTTGGGGATATTATTTACCAATGTGCTGGTGACAATGTCCTAAAATAAATAAATAAAACTAGAGCCATTTCTCTATGCATCCTGCCAAAAAAATTCAACTGGGATGGAAATTCACCCCAAACATTAGCAGGATTTTAAATTATAGTCTTTAAAACTTATATGGGTTCTTATATGAACACTGATTAAAGGATATTGTTGCAGCCATGAAAAGTGTAAATTCACAATAATTAAAGGGGGGAATGACATTCCATGTATTTTCTTGTATGGATGTGTGTCAGTTGATAAGCATCCAGGTTAAGAAAAAGAACTGTTGATAGTGTACAAAAACAGCAGCTAAACTATTCATTGCATCAAGGTTCCTAATCTGTTGTCTTTCCTCATCCCTTTCATTTAATTTTGTCAGTTTGCAAATGGGTGGATGTATGGTGAAATATACTCAGAATCTTCCAAAGTGCAGCCATTAATGAAACAATATAAACTTTTATCAGAAAAGGTAAGAAATCTATTCATGCTGATTGCTTCCTGAAGGATAAAGGACCTATTTTAGTTTTATTGTTTTTTCAATGAATAGAGAAGTTTCTCAGTACTTAACAATATCATGCTGTTTTTTTCTAAATGGAATGGCCATTGTCTGAGGATGCTAGTACAATGCACAGTAATTTCCATCTTAAAACCCACTGTTCTGCATGCTGCCCTTTTTCCTTATGATGGTACATTCATTAAATGCTTACATGATTTGAATATATCAATAAATCATTGACTTACAACAAATAAGTTACCAATAGGCCCGAGGTCTGGTCTGGGAATGCATGATCCAGCTGCATGAAAGCAAATCGGGTCAGGGCTTGGATGAATAGGCTGCTTGAAATTGTCTTGAGTTCCACCATGAAAGAATGGCAAGATTTAAATGCAATACATACATTTTACTTTTCTCTTCTTCTGTGGCTGTGTTCACGTATTTGGTTTAAATGACTGGCATATCCTTTTTCTCATATTGTGCAATGATTTGTTGGAAAGTACAATTATATGAGGAACAAGAAAATTGGATAATCAGTCTTGTGCATAGTGAGGCTATCAGTCCACATCTGCATTTGTTATGTAGGTAATGTGCTTATCCATCTTCACACCCAAGTTCTAAATGTATTTACAAATAGTGGCATTGGTTGCAGTGGAATTAAATTTCAAATAGATGTATATAGAATTAACAACCAGAGCTTTTCTGTATTCAGTAACCCTCGTCTTAGCTTACACAGTTTGGGTGATCTCCCAGGTATTAATTGGCTTGAAATACTACATAGAACCTAGTGAACTGTCAGGGAACTTAGACAGTGTTAATCTGATTTCTGCCCTGAATGGGAAAACAGCTGGGAGCCCCAAGTAAACCACTTTGAAGAAAGAGTGGGATGTAAGACCTAGTGGTCACTTGAGCAGAATCATTAAAGATTTTTAAAAAATGAATAATGGTATGTCTCCCCCTTAAAGCTACTTTATGTCCAGCAAGATATCGTATATGTGCTTTCCATAGGAAAAAGAAATTTATAGATGGCCAATCAAAGAGTCTCTGAAAACCATGCTTGCTTGGGGATGGAGGGTTGAAAGAACAAGGGAAGGAGATACTATGGCTCTTTATAACAGGCCACGCCGTATTTCACAGACAAGTCAGGTACGTATCAAGCTGTTTGTGTTTCTTATGCTTCCACTTGAATAATGTCATCTCATGGAGCTTGTGGTTTTTGGACAAGGGTTAGGCATCTTGCCTCCAACATGAGTTCATCTTTGGATTTATTTGCAGTTCTTCCTCAGTCATAATAAGTAGGAGTCACACAGATCCATTCATTGCCCTTTTTACAACTTTTTTCTCCTTAACTTTTAGATAGATAGAACAACAGACAGATAATGTCGCATAAGCCCTCCTGTCAAGTATGTGATGGTGGTGGGTTCCAGTCCCCAAAAGCTAATGCTTCATTAAGAACATGTTGGTCTTTAAGATGTTTACTTTTGCTGTAAGGGATTGACAGTGCCATCCTATGCAAAATCCTACCCTTTTGAATTCATTGGGTCTAGAATTGTAACTCTGTTTAGGAGTTCACTGCAGCATGCTACTTCTCTGGAATTACTTCTGTCATATTGTCACACATTAGTAAAGCTGCCTATATAAGAAATTTTGATTGCTTCAGGCTACTATAGCCTGAATTTTTCATTGTAATGACACTGTTTCATAGATGTGCTTGCTGTTGATTTACAGACCACAGAAAATGCTTCTGATTAAATTGCAATGATGTACAAATTGCAATATATTATAGAAATGGGCTTCAGTCAGTCGCAAAGACCAATTTAATTACATATTGTGTTGCAAGAAAGAAAACTGAGGCACTGGCATTGTATGTTCCCTTTTCTAGTAAAGACAAACTTTTCCCAACAGGAAGGATAGGATCCATAAACGTTTGTTTTGCTTTCAGATTGTCATTTTAGGCATTTTGCCATCGGTACTTATGTGTGCTCAGTCCCAATGAAATCATTAAGGTTACATGAACGAAAACTGAGCATGTGAAATGAACAGGTTGGTGTAGCATACCTGTGTTTTGCCTGCACCTGGTGCAATTTTGAAGGAGTATTGCATTAAGGATGTTACCTTTTATTTGTAACCTAAATATCTTTGATTTTATTCTGAATACTTGCACATGCAAATTATGCACATGCCAATTATTAAATGGGAAACTGACACTGCAAAGTTAATTGTTTGCAGATAATGACAGTTTTGCACTAACTAGATTAAAAAAACAACAATTATATTGGTTTTTATGTATGATTAATATGGCAGTTTGCCAAGTCATGGAAGCGTGATATTGAGTGCAATAAAATCAATCTTCCCAAAAAGTAAATTGCAAAAAAGTAGAACTTATATTTATTCAAGTTTAGTCTGTTAACATTCTTGTTGCCGTTGATAAAAGATAGAAAGCCTCATCTAAAGAATACATTTCCCTATACAAGTGGCTAGCTAATCCAGCGTCATGTGAGTGCAAGTATGATTGTTTTGTTTTTACAGGAGAGATCTGTAGAAACATCTGCCTCAATGCAGACCATGTGGAAAAGAGAGAGACAAAATGGCTACTGAGAAAGAAGGAGGAGGAGTTAGAGGGCAGTCCCCAGGTTCAGTTAAAGAGGAACATCCCATTTAAGAGACAACAACAAACTTAGAGTAAATTAGCACCTCCCAATGTCAAGGCATGCTGAGTCGCTCTCACTCCAACAACTATACTATGGCCAGCTCTCATTCTTCCGCAGTATTTTGCAATTTAATAAAGAAATACATATGAACATGTTATATGTTCAATTCTCTCTTGCCCAATGGATTTAATATTTTTGTCCTTTACAAGCTATTGTACATTTTTATTACTTAATGTTTGTGATTGTTCACTCTTCTTTTACACATCTGTTAATATTTATTCAGGTTTCTGTAGATACTGTCCATGGCTATACTCCCCGTGCAATTGACATGAGTAACGTTACTCTCTCCAGAGAGCTGCACGTAAGTTATATCATAGCCAATGTGATATATGTATAGGGTTGCCAGGTCCCTCTTCGCCACCAGCAGGAGATTTTGGGGGCGGAGCCTGAGGAGAGCGGGGTTTGGGGAGGGGAGGGACTTCAATGCCATAGAGTTCAATTGCCAAAGCGGCCATTTTTCTCCAGGTGATCTGATCTCTATCGGCTGGAGATCAGTTGAATTAGCAGGAGATCTCCTGCTACTACCTGGCAGTTGGCAACCCTATGTATATAATTAATTAAGACAATTTTTGTTTGTTAATTTTCGTATAATGTAAGATTCATGCTTGTCTCTGGTAACTGTTTACCCAGAGGTCTGATTTTAAAACACATATTTCAAGTTCAGGGTTCAGGGATTTTAGCTGTAATATTCCACAAGAATGCCATAGACAAGAAGTTTTTTTTTTAACATCAAAGGAAATCACTGGGCACCTGCTGCAGGCTTCCTGCAAGTGAGCCCTTCTCTTATCCATTGATCTTTCTCATTACCAGCTATGGAAGAAGAAGAGCCATATATGTTGAGCTGTGTCTGCCATAGTCAGGAATGCAGCCTGCCACATACATACAGGGCTCTGGGGTTTTTGTTATTGTTTTTATTCCAACAACTCTTTTTGTTTATGGAAATCTATTTTTTATTCTACTGGTCTCTCAGTATTTTGTAATTCCCTATGCAGAGTATATTGGATTGGATCCAACTATTCATTTTTCCATTTATTTACTAGCTCCTTTGACCAAAGGTCTTGAGCTTAAATCCAACTATTCATGAACAGAAGGGGTAGATCTTCCTTGTCTTCATATTCCCACAGCAGCCCACTATGCACCAAGAAAAACATATTCATAGTGTTGGGGGCATTTATAAACAAAATGCCATGTGTGGTTGTGGCTGTAGGAAGAAGAGGGGTTTGGGTGAAATTAACCCCTCCCTCTTACCTGAGTGAAGTAAGCCTCAGTTCTTCAGAGTGGGAGATCAAGATTGGGTTAGGAATTTTTGCGTGATTCCCTGTCCTTACAACAGTGGCCTTTCTTCATGCTGCACTGCATATTGTTTAGAGACTCCCCCAAACCTTAGCAGAGGCTCTGAGGATCTACAGGGGCTTGTTGAAGGAAGATCTACTTCTGCAAACTCATTCCATTTGCTAATGGTAATATACAACTCATAATGTTTGAGATTATTTCTTGAAGCTAGATTTTTAGATTTGTAAATTGATGTGTGAACAGGATAGCTATTTTAAAGAAAATCTGAGTGACATCTTTATTCAGAGTTTGTCTTCACTAAGGGACCATAAGCAAAAAAAATCATATAAAATAAAAAAATGCAAAGCTAACTTCATGCAAGATTGGCCGTAATGAAGCAGTTGCATTTGGAGGGGCCCAATTAGTCTGCAGTTTCCCTCCCGCCCCACCACTAAAGTTGGTTATGTTCTCTGTGCTTTCCCGAAGGTTTCCTAACCTTCAGGGATAACATTTTGGAACTACAGTAGGAGGATGAAGGTGGGAAAGTTATATTCTATGAAATATATTCACGGTAGTTTGGATCCAACCCATTTTTTCCCCTTAAGGCTATGGCTGAGATGATGGCTGAAAACTATCACAACATATGGGCAAAGAAAAAGAAAATGGAGCTTGAAGCAAAAGGTAAATCATCTATTTGCTTACATCTTTATAAAAAAAATGATTAGCTTGGATTACCTGAGGACAGTGCATTGCTGAACAATAATAGGTCTGAAAAGAGCAGAAAATGCAGTTCCTGTCAGAAAGTTCAGTAGTATTTGACAGAGAAACGCACAGTATAGAAATGTGGGAAATTTGAATTACCTAATATCTAAGTGACAACCTAATAACTATAGCTTGTCAGATTGGGGGATTTCATCCCTATCAATTAGTATGAAAAGAAGATAATAGAAAAAGCAAAATGGGAGTTAAAACCTCAGAAGGTACAGTTAAGTATTGCCTGTTTTAGTAATGAGGGGGTGGTGATGTGTGTGATGCGTACATATAAAATTAAGTTTCATTTTTTTTTTACTTTTAAATCTTCCTCTTTTTTTTGGAAAACTTATTGCAAAGAAAAGTTCAGTTTCTTCTATGTGTGATCAAAGGAAATATGAACCCTAGACATGTGCAACTGAAATTGTGGCTCACTTTCTAATCTGAGCCCAAATTTATGCTAGATAGCTTGAGCATCAGGACAAAAACCCTTCTTCTGGTTCCTACACAGAAACAGGCAAAATTTGTACAAGTTGTTGGTCTCAACTTCTCTCTTGAATGGCTGTTTTCCTCAGTAAGTGTGATCAGATTGTGTGCAGGCCCGCTTTTTCTCCTGGCTCTTTTCTTTTTGTTATGGTAATGGGCTACAGCTTGTTTACTGACCTATGCCAAGTCAGAGGGAAGAGAGGCTTATCCTATGCCAAGATAGAGAGTGAAAGATTGGCTGTCTTCCCTTAATTACCTGGTAGTCCTGCACAGATTTAAGACTATTTTGTTTTTCATTGAGAACAGGAATTGCTTAATCCTCCATTTCCTTGATCTTGGACACAGTTTATTTTAAAAATCTCTACTTTTATTGATTTTGCCTGTGTCCATACCCAGACAGGACCTGTCCTTGCTCTTCTGGCTCTATTGATTCATTAGCTCATGCCCTCTTGGAATGCCGCTTTTATGAGGAACTTCAATCACATTATATCTCTCCCCTTTTAACATATAAATCTAATGCCTCTGTGTCTGACATAATGCCTTTTTTATTAAGTGACAGGGATCCTAAGGCTACATTGTCAGTGGCAAGATTTATTTCAGTCCTTATATCCCTCAAACATTAGATTTATGCTGCTCAAGATCAATGGATCAGGGATCTTCTTTTTTTTTTAATATAAATTTTATTGGTTTTTTAAAACTATAAATTCTCCATAATTTTGACAACAGTGTAAAAATAATATCACAATCACAATTATATTGAATGTTGTCTTAATTACCATTAAACATAAAGAAAAATAAAGCGACTTCCCCATCACCTCCATCTACCTCTTAATAAAGTGTTATTATCCTTCGTTAACATATACTGATCCTAGCATTAATTTCATTCTAAAGTTTCATGTTATATATAATTTTACATTTTGGATCAGAATAAAAAGTAACCTTCCATTATTCCCAGATCTTGTACATTGTTACAGTGATTCCTTCAATTCTCCCCTCTAGTTTCTCCAACTCCACCAGTTCTAACAGTAAAATGATTTAATCCCTTTATTCTGAAACCTTTGTCCCTTTCTATTTGGCTACCTCAAATTGCAGCCATTATAACATAAATTTAATCATACTAAACAACATTCTCTCCGGTATTTTGGGGATTCCTGTTTAATCAATCTTATTTCAGTGTAAATCATATCCCAAATCCATATCAAAAGTCCACCCATTCCAATATACCTTTATATCAATTGATAATCTATATAAGGAGGACTTATTTTTATATTCCCAAAATGATGTCTTAATCTTAATTCCACTACATCATTAATAGCCATGCCACCCGTCCACACTATCAAAGCCTTTGGATCCAGCAATCATGTTTAAATCAATCCTTTAACCATGGTCTAATACTTCCTTCTGTAACTGAAATAGGCCAGTCAGGTATGGGAACAGGATTTCTTTGTTCTCTCTCATTTCCTCAGACAGGGTACGTATCCAAAAATAACTCTTTCTGGGCTTCATCTCCATCGTGGCTTCAATCTGTATTCCTTGACCTGCTCTCTTCTTCCTTATATCCACACGTCGTTCCATGACTTTTTTAAATGAAAAGTCCATTTCTTGTATGTCTGATCTCTTTATCGCCGGCTGGTTGCTTTCTTGAACTTCTGTCTTCTTCTTTGTATCCTTGTATTCTTCCATGACTTTTTGGGCAGAAGAGTCCATTGCTTGTATGTCTGTATTTGTGGTCATCGTTTGACTTTTCAAGACTTTTATGTCTTCTATAACCAGATCCAACTTCTGATTGCATACCTGTGATGATTGGTCAAGAGTCGTCATCATTGAAATCAGTTGAGCCATCTGTGTTGAAATCTGTTTTAATTGTTTAATTGTCGCCTCAGAATGTTTAGCAAGCATGTCCTGTACTTTTTTTTCCATGGTTGAATTCTGTAAAATTCCCTTTGATTTCATAGGAGCAGGGCTATGTATTAAGCCAGATCAGGGGGAGGTTCCAGAATATGTAACTTAATTAAAAATTTGCTGGTCATCTAGCAGGAGTCCATCACATATAGTTGATAGAGAATACTTCATTGACCAACTTAATATCTTTTTCGGGTTGAAAAAATAAGTATTTAAACTTAAAAAGAAAACTTTTTTAAAATTGAAAATACCAACGAGTTTCCAGACGCTCTAGATCGGCTAAGCCAGGAAGTATTTCAGGAATTGCCTCATCGTGGACCTTCTATCGTCTCTTCTCTATGGTTATTACCTTCAGGAATGGTTTTGAAGTAACACAAGTAAGACGAATTTCCGGTCCTACGACCTTCTTCCTGTTGATTTTGTAGAGGAGTGGAGAGGGGTGTTGGGTAAAGCACAGAGTCTTCCGGTCAAAGAATCCTCTTAGTTGTAGACGTGGCTGGAGGGCCCCATGCAAATTCTCAAAGATTTCTCCCTCCCCTTCCTTTAAGAACGCGTCGGATTGGCAGATCTTACGTCAATCATTCAGGCTCGTTGTTTTAGTTAAAGTTGATCAATTTGATAAGGCTCTTGCTGCTTTGTCTGATGGATCTCATACAGCAAAATCATCCAGTTCAATTAAGGGAGAAAAGCAGTTACCAGGAATGTTTTCTTCAACCCCCTGTTATTTGATAACGCCAGTGAAAGACGAAGGGTTCTTATCTACTCACTTGGGCGCCCGGAGGTGAGGCTTTAATCTTGATATAGTCCTTATGATGTTT
Source organism: Euleptes europaea (assembly GCF_029931775.1). Classification (NCBI taxonomy): domain Eukaryota; kingdom Metazoa; phylum Chordata; class Lepidosauria; order Squamata; family Sphaerodactylidae; genus Euleptes; species Euleptes europaea. The sequence continues at coordinate 27,369,885 of NC_079318.1, forward strand.
ATAGGGTGCTGGAGGGTAGAGTCTAAAGCCGAAGTTGCGCGCTGGCGATTTCAATCCCTTCGTGCCCACGGGACCAAACGTCTGAAACTCCGGGGGACTTAGTAAGCTCCCTCGGAGTATTCAGGAGGTCAGACCGCATATATGGCTGCAGGGAATTCCTGCCTCTCAGCCCACTTGCAAGGGCTGGGTTGGGGTGCGGTAAAACACCCCAAATTACATGCAAACTTGGATTTTCTCCCAGGAGCTCCTGGGAAGACGTAGCACTCAGCCCAGCTCAGCACCGGAAGTCTATGGATCAGGGATCTTCTAAGGGATAAAGGAAAGGAAAGGATTTTGCCTGTGTATATAAAAGCATTAAATTTATTTCATGTGTGCCAAGTGTGTAAACAGTAATAATATGGATAATTTAAAGTTAGAAGTCCTATGCACTACAATGCTGTTATGTGCAACATGTCCTGTTTCTGCCCTTCAATTTCACTACCTTGTCATTTTCTTAATTTATTATAGTGGGAGGAGGAAACCATCCTTTACTTGTTCCGTATGACACACTGACAGCTAAAGAGAAGGCCAAGGATAGAGAGAAAGCACAGGATATTCTTAAATTTCTACAGATTAATGGATACGTTGTCTCCAGGTAAATTCTAATCCAGTAGTAATGTACTTTTATAGAACTGAATTAAGCATTTGGAGCATTGTGTTTAATATAAAAGAAATTACAGGATAGGTGAACTTTTGTTTTTTAAAAAACAGGAAAATATTATACTTTACTTTCATTGAATATACATCATGTAGTAAATCTGAAAATAATTTTTATTTATATTTGCGTTTTTGAACCTCCTTAAAACACCTGTTTGCGCCACAAAGGCTGTGTGTGAAAAATGATAGCTTCCCTAAAATATATTGGATTAAAGCAACTGGCGTATAGGTATTTTAAAAAAATTCCGTCTTTCAGTTTGTGCTTGGTTTGTGCTTGGCACAAACAAGTGAATAGAGCAGTGTGGTGGTTATGAACCATGACACTAAAGATCTTCTCCAGATCAAAAACAAAACAAACACACAAAAATCAAGGATCCCTTGGAATAACAGAGATATCAGTATGTCCTTTCTTCTTGGAGGGGATCCTGACATGGGGACTAGCCTCACCTACAAGGAAACACCCTCTATGAGGCTGCAGTGAGGACAGAGCCAGCGTGGGATCAATGTATCTGCAGCATTGCTGATGGCCGCACCAGTTTCCTGACCTGCTTGAGATCAATTTGTGGAACCTTTGGACTGCTTCCGGACCCTGCCTTTGAAACACATGCTTTGAACCTGGACTGAGACCTTGGACTGCCTTCTGACTAGGGTTGCCAACCTCCAGATGGTTATCATAAAAGGAAAAAAAAAAGCACTGATGGCTAAAGCAACCAGAATTATCTATTAGTTTCCTACAATGCAATATGGTATAATACTTCCAGGTTGGTGGGAATCGCACCCGGATCAAGCCTACTCCGGCGAGAGGAACTGCGAGTTATTAATGTGGCAGTCCTAGGATTCCTAGGCAGATTTTTCCATTGCTTTGGGACTTTATAGTAACAGTGTTGGATGTATGATATTGCACTTTGTTATGAATTCTTGTTAATCATTTTTTGTATTATAGCATATTGCTATTGTAGGAAACTAATAGATAATTCTGGTTGCTTTAGCCATCAGTGCTTTTTTTCTTTTATGATAACCTATCATTAAGCACGAGGTTCCTTTTGAATTCTAACCTCCAGATGGTGGCTGGAGATCTCCTGCTATGACAACTGATCTCCAGATGACAAAGATCAGTTCCCCTGGAGAAAATGACCGCTTTGGCACTCTATGGCATTGGACTCTATAGCATTGAAGTCCGTCCCCTCTCCAAACCCCGCCTGCTCAGGCTCTACTCCTAAAATCTCCAGGTATTTCCCAACCTGGAGCTGGCAACCCTACTTCTGACCTTGCATTGTGTGTGTGTGAAGTGCCTTCAAGTCGCAGCCGACTTATGGCAACCCCTTTTGGGGTTTTCATGGCAAGAGACTAACAGAGGTGGTTTGCCAGTGCCTTCCTCTGCACAGCAACCCTGGTAGTCCTTGGTGGTTTCCCATCCAAATACTAACCAGGGCTGACCCTGCTTAGCATCTGAGATCTGATGAGATCAGGCTAGCCTGGGCAATCCAGGTCACTGACCTTGCATTAGGATTGTGTTATTGGACCTCAGACTTTGACATTGGCCTGTGACCTGAGGACCCCTGCTGTGAAACTATGGTCGTTAGGACTTTCCTCCCACCTAGTGGACAGGAAAATTGGACAGAATTATTACCAGTAAAACGTTTGCTGCTCTTTGCATGAGTTGCATATACATTGTGTATTAAAGAGTGCCAAGAAGCTATATAATTTATTAATTGGGTAAAAATTGAACAATAATGCCATAAGATAGATGAATTGGAAACTCTGGCGATGAAAATGGCCAAAATGAAAAGGATTATAGCAACAACACGTGTAAAGAAAAATAAATGAAAAGGGCTATACTCATTTTACATGTGATATTTTTTCGATTATAAGGGCCTAATGCTTAACCACTTGTCATTTGCACATTTTTTTGCACTTAATGGTGTACATAAACACACCTTTTCTTGATTTTATTTCTTTGCAGGGAAGGTGTCAGGTGTGAAAAAAACTCTCAAGAAAGCTCACGGTTAGGGAAATAAAGTCCACCAAAGATTTACTACTAGGGTTCTTGCACTGGTGAAGAAGTAAGCTGTGACTCACAAAAGCTCATAACCAGCTAGACATTTTGTTAGTGTTTAAGGTGCTTCTGGACTCTTGCTCTTTTCTACTGGCACACTACTGCATCCATCGTAGCCTAAGATTATGAAAATGCCCAGACACAATTCAATTTGTATTCTATAAAGTGGTCTACTTCAGTCTATGGGAGAAAACGCATGGTCGCTTTAGCCTCCTTTATTCCCTGTTTCGGCCAGGGTTCAGCCAGGATCGAACGCACGTTCGGCAAAACGCATGCGTTCGATCCTGGCTGAATCCTGGCTGAAATGGAATAAAGGAGGCTAAAGCGACCATGCGTTTTCGCCCTATGAAGTGGTAAAGAGCTGAACTTAAAAATCATAGACAGAAATATGTCTCAGCCACTTTCACTTTTCTGAATGTATCAACCAAAATAAAGATCATACTTCATTTCCTTGGTTTTTCACAAATACAGCACTGGACCCTTGAATGCAGCTCATTGGTGTACTCAGGGCTTTGTGTGTGTGTGTGTGTGTGTGTGTGTGTGGTACTCAGGTACTGGTACTAAATACTGGCAGTTTTTTGGGGGCTCTCCCAAATCCCAAGGGGGAAGAATTGGTGGAAATTGGTGCAACCTTATATAAGTACCAGCACTTTTTTTTTTTTTTTTTTACAAAAAAGACACGGCATGTATCGATTAGCCATTTCCTAATTTGTCTGCTTTCTCTGCAGTACTTAGCTCATCACAGATTTTTCTCATTAATGTGAAAAACAATGTCATGTAAAACTGAGAAGTTAAAGTAATTCAAAAAGTAATATTAACCTGTATATGGAAGAAATGTATTGCTTTCTGGTTTTGTGTTTGGTGTAAATAACAAAGAACAGCCACAAGGATGAATAGATAATGTAAAAGCTACCTTTTTGACAATTCGAGAATTTATACAAATAAGCTGGTTTTCAATTAGTGGGATTTTTTTTCTTATTCCAGAGGTCTAAAAGATCTAGAATTAGACACTCCTTCCATTGAGAAACGATTTGCTTACAGTTTTCTTCAGCAGCTGATAAGATACGTAGATGAAGCCCATCAATATATTTTGGAGTTTGGTAAGCTATTTTAAATAACCTTTTTTTGAAATTATAAAATGTGTTCTTAAAATGAACTACCAGATTAACAGAAGTAAATGGCTTCCAGAGCAATCCTGGGAACCGGAGTGCTCAAGGACGGTGGCCAGGGACAGCCTCCACAGAGGTTTCCCAGCCGCCATGGGGGAAAAAATGGGTTTGAATACAAAAAAATGGGTTTGAATACAAACACTCCTAAAATGGGGGGAAAGGCCCCACTACAAACAGCAATGCTTCACCACCAAAAATGGTGGTGCAGCAACGCCGATGAGTTAAGGGGTGTTCCCATCACGAACGGGGTTAGGAAACTGCCTAATGATAGCCTTGCCCCCCGGAACACTCCAGAAACGCCTACTGGGACGCTGGCATGGTGATTTGCACTGGGAAAACGCCAGTGGGAGGCAGTGCCAGCGTCCAAGGGCCGTGCCGCCGCCACAGTCCAGGAGGGCCAGCATAAGTGGCCTTACACAGGTGTCCATGCCAGTTTGCAGGGAACAAGTGGCACGGACACGAGTGTAGGCGTCACACTAGCTCCTAAGAGCATTCACTCCCTTCAGGATTGCACAGTTCAAGGAGTTTTACTATGATCAGGTCTATTTTTGAGAAATAAATTGATAAATTTTGCTTATTTTAATGTCACCAACAGGTTGGTCTTATTGCCACTCTAACTTACAAAGGGTATAGGAAAAAATTAATGCTTTCTATTTTACTGCTCAGATCATATATTTGATTTCTATTAATCCACATATGCTGCACTTTGTGAAGAAACTGTGTAAGGTTTATGGGGAAAAAACTAAGCAAAACCATTATATTTAAATAGCTATTTCTTATGGCGTATGTGGGAAAAGGCATGACTAAATTCCAAGCATTTTCAAGAAACCAGAAACATGAACCTTGGTAACATTATAGTTCATCCAAAGATAGACATGGAATAACTCCCAAATTTTTTAATTCTAATTTTGTTCTAATTAATTTCCTTCCTTGCTTTAACAATTACAGAAAATTGTCATCCTCCTATGAATTTTTGTCTCATTGGGGTATTTATTGAGTTGATTCTGGAGAAAATGAATATATAATGACTTTTTTTTCACTTCATAACTTATTTATTTTATATTATATTTAAAGTTAACTAAATGTTGACTACGAGTTGGATCCAGGTGGTCACTGAATTTGATTTTCACAACTTTCCCCTTTTCACAGCAGCAGCCCCTGTCACTTGCAAAAAGACATTGCTTGGCCAGGGGAGGTCTCGTAGACAAAAAGAAGAAGAAGAAAGTGTCATGGGGAGGGCTGCAAAGGGGAAGGGGAATCAAGAAAAACCTCTCCCTCTTCTGTCAACAAAGCTCCCAGCTCCACTGGTGAAACGGGTTGAGATTCACTTCCTGGCTACAGTCCTGTGTTGTATGGATTTTGTCTACAACAGGCCCCAATTCCCATCAGAGTTGCTAGGGGGAAGATCTGATAGGAGTGCCTTCCACTCATGATTTTTAGGATCCAGCCACATTATTTTATATATATTTAGAGAAGCTGGAGGTACATAAAAGCAGCCTGAATAGCAGAGACTAGCTTGAGCTTGTCAGAGCTTGAAAACTAAAGCAGGGTTAGCCGTGGTTAGTATTTGGATGGGAGACCACCAAGAAGACCAGGGTTGCTATGCAGAGGAAGGCAATGGCAAACCACCTCTGCTCATCTGTTGCCTTAAAAACCTGGTGAGAGGTCATCATATGTCAGTTGCAACTTGACAGCACATAATTATTATTATGTATTAGGGTTGCCAACTTTCCGGTGGGGCCTGGAGATCTCCTGGAATTATAACTGATCTCCGGACTATAAAAATCAGTTCCCCTGGAGAAAATAGCTGCTTTGGAGTATGGAATGTATGGCATTATACCTGCCTCTCCCCAAACCCGACCCTCCCCAGGCTCCACCTCCTAATTACCAGGATTTTTCCAACCTGGAGTTGGCAACCCTATTATGTATATAGAACTCTTGGGACTCGAACCTCTGTTAATCCATGTCAGACCAAACCGACATTAACTTAAACTAATCTTACACAATCTCAGTTCTGCAGTTTTGCTGCACTATAAATGTATTAAGGTTCAGTAGAGGAATTGGATGAGAGATTCAGTTTAAGAGGACTATAGTAAAAAGATACAAATTAAATCGGACCTTCAGCGCCTTTTCTTTTCTCACACAGATGGTGGCAGCAGAGGCAAAGGAGAACAGTTTCCTTATGAGCAAGAGATCAAGTTCTTTGCTAAAGTAAAGTATATCATTCTGTTTTTTGCTGCAACTATAACATGTATCGATGCAGTGGAGCTGTTGCCCACATAATCTGGTATCTTCTTCACCACAGCAAAGAGATCAGGAGTCAGCTGTGGTAAAGTTATCGAAAATGCCATGGCCAACCTATAGTCTTGTGTCCTGCTAGACACAACAGTGACCCAGGATCCCATCTCATGCATGATACTCATAGTACAGAGTAAGAGTGGGGCTCCTATTTTCATGGTTTTCCCATTAGACATGCGTGGCCCATGGGAGTGGGGAGGGCTATGAAGATCCCAGAGGCTGCTACAAAGAGTCAGTGTAGGAGAGGAGCCACACACAGCCCTGGTGGTGGAGATGATTGCACAGGTTCCCTGGAGAGGTGGCATAGACATTTTCCAAATAAATAAATAAATTTTGAATACTGCGTAGTCTGGTCTTGTCTGTTCCCTACCATTGCCACTCATGGTCTGGGCACAGCCATATACCTCCATCCCCTCCATGGAGAAGGAAAGGATTATCTCCTGAATGTTTAAAAAAATTAGAGAAAAACATGGAGGGAAATTGAATATGTGTTAACACATCTGCAGTTCCATGAATCTAACATGAACTGAGTAAGAAGACTGATGGGACTGCAGGCCTTAAGATATTTGTTTTTGTTTCATGCGTTTATTCCAGGTTGTCCTCCCTTTAATTGATCAGTATTTCAAAAACCATCGCCTGTATTTCCTGTCTGCAGCAAGCCGGCCTCTCAGCAGTGGGGGGCATGCCTCTAACAAGGAGAAAGAAATGGTAACAAGGTAAAATATAATTAAAATAATTGATTGTGGGAGCTAGGCAGATTTATGGAGTTATCTAATCAAGGCAGAGAGAAAATTAACACTGACATGTTTATCTCACGTGGTAATCATTTCCTGATCATTGTTATCTGGATAATTTCTTGGATCTTTTTCAACCCCAGAATTGTTTCCCATGCTATTGCTACTTCTTTAATATTCTAATTTAACAATCACTGTGTAACTAAAGCTAGATGTCTGGGCTGCACGCTTCTTCAGCTGGTGCAATTTCTGTTTGTTTTTAAGCTGCAGAGTAAGGGCAAACGCTGGCATATTTTTGACATTTTTTAAAAAATATGTCCTTTAATGCTTTTAAAAAATGACTGGAATCTAAATTTCCTTTTGAAACACTCAGATATCTTTTAAGGTATTCCTGAGCCTCAGGGACGAAAGTCCTTTGGCGGCCAGGAAGGGGCTGCGCCAGTGTTGGGGGGCCCTGCGCCGGCACCCACGCCACTTACGCTGCGCAGAGTGGCCCCAACGCTGGTGGGGAGGCCCAGACGCCAGTCTCCCTACACTGCTGTGGCAGCCCCACCCAGGGCCACCAGCTGGCGTCCTACTGGCACAAAGCCCTGTGCCAGCGTCCCAGGGGCATTCCCTGGGTGTGCCGGGGCAGAGCTGCCAGTAGGCAGCTTCCTGTCCTCTTTTGGCCCAGCACACCAGCAGGGAGAATGGCGTTGCTGTGCCTGCTTTTTTTGCAGGTGCAGCCTCGCTGTTCTCAGTGGGGCAAAATGCCCCATTTAAAAAATAAAAAGCCGCCGAAAGGCCTTCTAAAGCCTTTCAGCCACACCATCCTCGGCAGCCGAAAGGTCAGGAATGGCCAGTTAATATCACATTTCATATTTCAGATCGGCAGAGACACTGATTTTATCAGTGTGTTAAATATAAGTAGATACTTGCTGCACAAACCTGAGAGCCTGCTGGCTGCAGCACAGATGCACCAGCGGAGCTTCATCACAACATAAGTACTGCCAGTCACCATCCTATGGCCATTCTGCGGGGGCGGGGGGGGGGGAAATAACAGTAACAAACGCCCCTCTATAAAACCAAAGCCCCTAGCAACCCAGGCAGAACCCCTCCACTTGAAGCAGTGTCCTGCTGACACCTCTGTGGCATGTAGGGGCGCAGTCTACCAATGCATGCCAATGCAGCCGTAGCTCCCTGTTCCTGCCCACAGGCAGAGCTCCAGAAGACAGGGACGAAAGACCTGCAGGAGCCACAATCCCTGTGGGGTAAGCTGCAGGATCCCTGGAGTTAAAGTGCTACAGGGAGACCCACAGATGTGAGTTTGAGTCCCAGCATTCATCTGAGTTCCCTTTTGCCAGGAAGGGGGATCCCAGGCATCAGGGCAGCAACAGGGCAATGCACAACAGCATCCCCAATCAAGACTATCCCACACACCCCTTAGCTCACTAGGGAAGGCTGCCTGTGGGGTAGATTGAAAGCATGGGTTTGAGCCCCAGATGGGAGAATGCCGTCCTAAAGGCAAATTCTACCCATTGGCTGGCGATCGGCAGCAAAATGTAAGGCAGGGACTGGACTCAAACTATGTACCAAATGCACCCGACCAACTGAGTCAATCAGGCATATATCAATGGGGAACAGCACAGGGCATTAGGCATTCCCTGACAGCCCTGATCTCACTATCAGCCCTATAGAACTGGGTAGGATACATTGCAAAGACAGACTTGGCCCAGTGGAACTGCACAAGGATAGCATGGCCAATGCCCCCAGTTTGAATCCCACATAGGGAGGCAGTTGAGCTGTGCACAGCTGACACTGGCTCCACAAACAACCTAGTGGTGGATGGGAAGGCCCTGCTGATATGGACTCCACGTGTTCATCATGACATGCCCCATTGCATCCCTCCCTCCTGCACCCAGAGGGCCCAGAACTGTCATCAGCTCCTGTGTGCCCCAGCATATCTTCCACACCGAGCACCCCCAGTCGATATGCATGGTTTATCAGCTGCCAGCAGTGACCTGGGGGAGCGTGAGACCCAGGGACCCACACGCTCACCCTTGCAAGAGCATACTTGTCCCAACCTTCAGCCCACTTCCCATGTGAGCCGCACAAAGCTGCCAGCAGAGGGTTAAGATTGGGAGCGGGTGGGGAGCAATCCTCATCTGTCCAACAGTGACCACACTGGGACCCAGTTACAGAATCTTCCAGAGTTTATTGAACAGCAGCAGGAAGATCAAGATGAGATGCTATGATTGGGGTTGCCACCTGTCCATTATGGCCCCTGTGCCTTTGCAAGCGGCTCCAAAAGGCCATGGGAAGATGGGATGACCCCTCACTATCTCAACATGCCTGTGACTGCTGTACAAGGCTGATGGTTGTCCAAGTAGCTTAGAACCGTGCAATAGCTGGGCTGGAACCAATTGGATAGCAGCCCTGTGGCAGAGTGGCAGGATCCATGCCCACCTCCATTCTGGAGTGGGTCTCCACATTCTGAGCCCCCCCCCCCCGATGTGCACGGCATAGCCATCCAAACAATACTTACCCATCACCTGTATTAAGCTGCGCTTCAGCTGTGGCTGCTCCATCTTCTGGGGCTTTTCCATAGAGCATATTGCTGCAAGGCAGTAGATGCCCCGTGTGTTTGGGCAGCAGTTCCATGAAGCCAGATAGAGTGCTGCAGGGGGAGGGGGATTGGCTGTTGTTGGCATCCTGAGCTACACTGGTGCTCAGGGGCATGTCTGGGGCTGGGGGGGTGCACTTGAACTTTTCCTTTGCACAAGCACTTTTCCTTTGGGCTATACCATGGTTTTTCTGGGTATTACTTTGTGCTGACTATGGGAGTGTTCCCAGGCTCAGAGGCTTAGGAAGCTGACCAAGTCCAGCTCCACCCACAGCAAGCCTCTGGCTACCCCTTTTTCTACACTTGTGTGGTGGTTACCAGAATATCTCCAGCACCCAGCCATGGCAGATGGCTGCCAGCGTACCTCTGCTTTACCAGCATACCTTTCAGATACGCTGGTGTAACTTCCACATATGCCACACACTTTTAATAACATTTGATTAGTAGGAATGGCTCATGGGACACCTGGTTGATGTTTTTTTTGTGTGTGTGTGAAACAATTAAAGAAACATCACGGAGTCACACCTCATCCCATTCACTGTACAAGCGTACAATGAAGACTAGGCCATGTAATCCGTAGATGCTGTGTTGGTTAGACCAAGAGCAAGTTCGCTGACCGTTGTCATGCTTTTGGTGTGGCTCCTTAGCTTGTTCCTTTTTTTTTCTTTTTTTCTATCAAGTATAAGGATGTGGGCAATGCAAGTAGTAACCAGTGGTACCTGGTGAAGTGTGACATAAGTGACAACTTCCACTGAGTGGCAAATCAAGTTCTGCCTAGAATCAATAGCTGAGGGGGAGGGCAGCTGCACCGGAGGCACTGTGAAGATACATTGGTGGTGAATGAACAGCAGAGCCTGTCACAACCAACAAAATCATCAGACAAAGCCTACATGAGGCCGTGCTAGCTATTCATTTGTAGCACACCTGCTTTGTGTTGCCCACAGGTCTCCCTGTCTCTGCTGATTCCCTGTGATGGCCACATGGCCCTCCCGACCTTAGTCACCACTCCCTCCACCCCACCTCAGAAATTACCACTGACCATGGCTCCTATTTTTGGAATCTGATGTTGATCGTCATGATCAGAGAAACAAACATAGCCTGATAATTTATTTACTTTAATCCATTTTGAGCATCTTAAAGAGTAATCTGAATGAATGCTCATAATGACTTCTATTGTTGCTAAGAACTGAATTTGGTCATGAAACATGACACATGAAGCTGCCTTTTACTGAATCAATCCAAGTCAGTATTGTCTACTCAGACTAGCAGTGGCTGTCTAGAGTCTCTGGTAAACGCCTCTCACATCACCTGTGCTCTGAACTGGAGATGCTGGGGTTTGAAGCTGGGCCTTCTGTATGCCATGCAGAAGCTCTACCACTGAACCACAGCCCCTCCCCTCCCTTCCTCCTCTCAAGAAGTGTAATCTAATTTCTGGCTGGATATGGCAACTAAAATGTTGCATTATCTTCTCCAACTGCATTTTCCATCTCTCCTTTTAAGATTTAAAAATATGCAAAGAATTTGTTTCATCTACTTTTGTATTTACTTACTACTATAAATACATTTTGTAGCCATAACCCAGCACAGAGTTAATCTTCTACACAATCTTCTAAACTCGCCTACCGCTTTATTTATTTATTGATTTATTGATTCCGATTTCTTGCCCGTTCTCCCCAGCCAAGGCCAGGCTCAGGGCAGGTCACATCCTTTAAAATATACATCAAAACCATCAAATTTTAAACCACAAAACAGTAACAATCCAATTAAAACAGACAAATCTCAAGATGGTGCTCCAATTTCTACCAACTTGACCAAGTAGACAGGCAGGCTACCCCCTCAGATGGATTCTTATATATAATGTGAAAGGGGCGGAGGAATATTCATGATTGCATTTATTTCCTGCAGTTTCACCAGCTATTCATATAAGTTCCCTAAAGTTATTAGCTTTGTTGTCAATGTTTTTCTTTTTTCTTTAATTATAATATGTGCTTATTTAACCATGTTTGTTAAGGAGATGCTCTTGAAAACTTGTTTTTAATACTCTCAGTCCTACATTCTGCTCAGACAGTTGATTCTTTCTGCAAAACATCGTGTTGCTTTTCCTTGCTCATATATCAGCTGTTATTTTTCTTCTTCCTTTGTTTCTTTTCCCTCTTTTCTCTTTTATTTTCCCTTTGTCTTCAGCCTGTTCTGCAAACTTGGAGTTCTTGTCAGGCATAGGATTTCACTGTTTGGTAAGGAGACCCTTGACAAATAATTGTGTGAGCATCCCTTGATTTTCTTCCCCATTCTTTGCAATTTGTTGAGTGCTGCTACGTTGCATGCCGCATGCCTGCATGGTCAAGGGCACGATCTTTGTGGGCCACTAATAACCCTTTAGTCTAGTCAAACACATTGATTTTTTTTACAAGGTAGTCTAAAAGTTCTGTAACAATTGTATTGTCTGTGTAATTTAAAAAGTAAAATAATAATAATTGTCTTGCTAAAGAAATATATGTGAAATAGTCGTGAGACATTGTTTAAATGAGAAGTTTTGTAATCTTATCAAGTGTCGTATTTTAAATACGCGTAATCTTGTCCCCTGTTGACTGAGGAATTCAATTCCCGTAGCAAGCATTTATGGATCCCAGCCATTTTTACCCCAATCAAGTAACCTTCTTCTGCAAATGATGGAAATGATGCATTTTGTTCCATGTGCTTAAAAAATGAGTAGCTCCACTGCTCTTTTTCCACACATGAAAACTCACTTCAGATGAGTAATGAAAAACCTCATGTACATTGTTAGTGAGCATCTGAAGCACCCCTCCCCTTCGCCCGTTCCCTATCAGCTTTTTCCAGGCGAGTGAGTGGCTTGCCTTGAGTTCTTGGGATGGCAAAGCCCCTGCCTCCATTCCCCCCCCCCACTGCCTGCGCACTTGCCCCACCACTGCCTCCAGTTCTTGAAGCGGCCGAGCCCCCTGCCTCCATCCTCGCCGCCGCCTGCGCGCTTGCCTCGCCGCGGCCTTGAGTTCTTGGGACGGCCAAGGCCCCTGCCTCCATCCCCCTGCCACTTGCCGAGGGTCCCCGCCCACCCCTCCCCGTGCTCCATTCCCCGGCCTGCGCGCTTGCCACACTGCCACCTGAGGGTCCCCTCCAGCCCTCCCTGTGTATGTGCGTGTGTGCGCGAGATCCCCGGGGCGCTGGCAAGTGTGTGCGTGCATGTGTGTGTGGGGGAAGCCTTCTTCCCTCTTTCCTTCCTTCCTTCCTTTCTTTCTTTCTTTCTTTCCTTCTTTCCTTCTTTCCTTCCTTCCTTCCTTCCTTCCTTCCTTCCTTCCTTCCTTCCTTCCTTCCTTCCTTCCTTCCTTCCTTCCTTCCTTCCTTCCCTTCCCTTCCCTTCCCTTCCCTTCCCTTCCCTTCCCTTCCCTTCCCTTCCCTTCCCTTCCCTTCCCTTCCCTTTCCTTTCCTTTCCTTTCTTCCTCTTTCCTTCTTTTCTTTCTTTCCTTCCTTTCCTTTTTTCCTTCTCTCCCTTCCCTGCATAGCCTCTCCTAGGTTTGCAAACCTCCAGGTGGTGGCTGGAGACCTGGCAACCCTAGCCTCTTCCCCCCGGTATGCCCGGAGATCTATGCCCGGTATGGCCCCTGAATGATGTTCTAAATGTCCAAATGGCCCTTGGAAGGACAAAGGTTCCCCACCCCTGATTTAGATAGTTGAAAGAGAATTTCATTGGTTCCTGGCCATTTCAGAGACATATCTTTGATACATTTTCTTGGAGAAGTACTATGAATTTAATCTGTGCCATATTTTAAATTCTCATGGTCCATGGTAAGCACTGTAGATATGAAGTACTATTCTTGAACATGATAGCCAAATAGAGATATTCATTCAAAATGAAAGGGGTTGTTGCAGTTGTCTTGGCTTAACATTGATGAATTCAAGATAGTCTTGTTGCCTGAATTTTAGCAGTAGGTTGCAAATATTGTCTTGAACTAGTTAAAGATGCTGACATTAGGTGTCTAGCACAGTTAAGGATCAAGTGAGAAACAAATTAGAAAACTTTTTTTTTTAATGGAACTACAGATCAGAAGAAGAAACGGTTTAATCCTTCCCATTCTATCCAGTTTTGCCAATCCAAACTGTTTTGACCATGCCCAGCCATTATTAGTTTTGAAAGGTGAAAAACAGAGCAATAGGCCTGTCTTTTTCCCTTACAGGGCTAATAATAGCTTGGGAGGAGGGGGAAGAAGTTAAGTTTGATTGGCAAAACTATGGGAAAAGTTTAAACCCCTTCTCCCTCTATGCTAAGTCCTCCATCCACATCAGGCCTCTCTTGGTTGCAGTTTTCATTTTTAAAAAGCCCTGTAAAGATCTGTTCTTTCTAGTATCTTGTCTGGTTTGACTTTAGATAAATAATTTCTAATATTTTTGGTGCTCAACTGAAATCTTGATATCTTCTGGGGGAAACAGATCCAAAACAGTAGTTTGTGATATTGCAACTTATATATAGGTGAAGCTAAACTCATCCAAAGGGGGGGGGGAAGCCAAAGCTGTGCTCTTGGTATAAGCTTTGGGGATGATTGGATTTTCTTCTCTTTCATGCTAAAGTTGTGCAGGCCCTTTAAATTACATGTCTGTGTTGTGTAGGGTTGCCTGGTTGTCCCTGGCCACCAATGGGGGATGGGGGTAGAGTGGCCAGATCCAGGTTGGGGAAACTCCTGGAGATTTGGGGATGGAGCATGGAAAGGACAGGGTCTTCAGTAGCATACAATGCCATAGAGTCCACCCTCCAAAGCAGCCATTTTCTCCAGGGGAACTGATTTCTAGTCTGGAGAAGAGCTGCAATTCCGGAGGATCCCTAGGTGTTGTGCTTCATAGAAGAGAAGTGGGCCTAGTTTTAACATAAATAAGAGGGAGCCCACTGTACCCTACTGCACCCTCCTTTTCTATTATAGTTTACTGATGTGCTCCGTTAGTAGCTAGAGTTAGTCCATAGGACTTCTTAAGAATGAATAATGACTATTAAAGCTGTACAGCGACAGCCTGTTTTGTTTCAATGTCACTTTTGTTATCAAAACGTGTTTATGCTTTTTGGTTTGCTTTTGAGTATCTCATTTTGTCTAGGTGCTGAACACTAATTATATCTGTGCAAGAACAGTGGAAAAGTTCCCAGGAATAACAATCCAGGGAACTTTTTCTTCCTGAGTTAGTTTACATGGAACAGCGTGAGGAAGCTCAGAAGGCTTGTAAGCAAGGAAGCTCTGCAATCCCTGAACAAGTGTGACTATGCTGAGGAAACTCCCCAACCTAAACTGAGCGAAACATAGTCAGAGCCCCTTATATACATACTGGCATGTATACAACCGCCCTGACCTGGATGGCCCAAGCTAGCCTGATCCCGTCAGATCTCAGAAGCTAAGCAGGGTCAGCCCTGGTTAGTATTTGGATGGGAGACCACCAAGGAATACCAGGGTTGCTGTGCAGGGGAAGGCACTGGCAAACCACCTCTGTTAGTCTCTTGCCATGAAAACCCCATAAAGGGGTCGCCATAAGTCGGCTGTGACTTGACAGCACTTTACACACACATATATACAACCATCTGCAAACGTTGCAGAGCCGGACCTTTTAGCTTCCCCTCCCTGCTGCAGTCCCCTTGACTGAATGTGGTGCATTCAATTTTGTTAATGCCTGGGATTAAGAAGGAGAGGTTATTTGAAATATTTCCCCATGCTCTTTTTCCTGTCATTCCTGAAGTGGGTTGTCAAGATTCGTCATCGCTATGAAGCAATAGAAACCTGCTAGTTTACTGTTGTGGCTTCTGTGCAGTCCGATATTGGAACTGCATGGAGCAGCCATGAAGATTTCCAGAGCTTTCTAGAAGATTAGGAGTCGCTTCCTCCCCTTGACACTTTCCCATCAAAAATGTCACCTGACCAGTTCTCCATCTGCTTCCACAAAGAGAGGATCTTCATTGCTGCCCTTGGTTTGTTTCCTCACCTCATTCTCAAGGATGAGATAGCTTGTTTCTCTTAAAAGTTTTTTTTTAATCATTCATAGTCACTGTAGCGAGGAATAAAACTACATTGAAAGAAGAAAAGTTTCTGATTTTCAGCTTTGTTATTGTGACTCAAAAGGGGCCTTTTCCGGATTGTGCCAACTGTGGGTTTAAAATGAAGCTGATAAAGGTCTGTTCTCTGTGTCTTATCTGCCTGAGTAATCACACAATAGAGCTGCCTGCTATTCGGTCACCAATTTCCCCTGAGGGCATGATTTGATAAACCCTTGGATTCAGAAGGGCTCTTTTTCAAAGGCTATTCCTTTTGAAGGCAGTTTTCCTGTTGGCTCAGTGTATGCCCACAGTCACTTCTTCTTGTCAGGGACTGGCTCTCCCCAGGGTTCTCATTCTCATTGGCGCTTCTGGGAGAGTTGTTGTTTTAATTGGGTCCAGCTAGTCTCATGAGTCATTCCTATATGAAACCATCTGTAATAAGAGCCAGTGTGGTATAGTGGTTATAGAATTATGTTACATAGTCCCCCCCACCCATCAAGTTGTGTTATCTGCTAGACTGCATGAGAAGAAGATACTGTCATACTGAAACCTTTCAGATGGAAACATGCATACTTGCTGATTAAAAAAAATATGGAATCCATCTGACTAGTCTTACATTCATTTAGGGTTAACTGTGACAGTTTTTGTGTACATCGTTAATTAATGTGACCACAATAATAAGTGATTTACCATTATATTTCAGAATCAGCAAGGTAAATATATTAGGTTTAGGAGTTTATCAAATTTTTTCATTTACTGTACTTAAAAATGTAAAGCCGGCACAGTTTTGGAAGACAGAAGTTCCTTCTATGAACCTACATAGTTCCTTGGATCTTGGCCATAACTTTTTTGACTTCAAAATGGCTTAGATCCAAAAGAGTATTGCTGTAAGCAGAAGGATTTCCACCTGTAGAGTGCAATTTTCTCACCATCCCACTGCTACCCAAAATACCTCTCTCATGCTGCTCATTCAAGAAAGGGGAATGAATACCTTTGGAAATGCTCCATTGGATCCGAGCCACTATCTACTATACACTACTGTACAATTCAGCTAAGCACATTTATTTTTCCTGATGTAATCAGAAATCCTTATATAGGCCTAGACTGTACTCTAGGTTTTCACAATGACATGCTCTCAGATAACATATATGATGAAAATTTTATATGTTTTCACTTATTCACCTAATTCCTCCACAAGAATATATTATTATAACTAAAACTGCAGGAAAATCATATGTTATTTCTAACATGTGCATTCAGCAGATCCTAAGTGAAAAGTGATTTCTGTCATTAAATTTATTTTACTGGAAGAATGCCAAATGTCTGGACTTCCTCCAGCCACCTCCTTTTATGAGATCCATACCTAGCAGAAGGAAGAAATTTTCTTTCCAGTCCATACATAGGGTTGCCAACCTCTAGGTAGTAGCTGGAGATCTGCTATTACATCTGATCTCCAGCTGTTAGAAATCAGATTACCTGGAGAAAATGGCCTCATTGGCAATTGGACTCTATGGCACTGAAGTCCCTTTCCTCCCCCAAACCCTGCCCTCCTCAGGCTCCACCCCAAAAATCTCCCGCCGGTGGCAAAGAGGGACCTGGCAACCCTATCCATACAGGCTGGCCACACACCCCTCGAAGCAGCCCAACAAGAGACAGATAGCCAAAGAGGTGGGGCCAGAGTAAGTAACAGGCCCCCACGGGCAAGTGCCCACTCAAGATACAGTCACTCCTCACATCTCCCCCATCCTGTCCAGATAATACTCATTATGTAGTAATACATAGTAACAATTTATGTCTTCTACAATGAATTCAGTGAGGTTGTACAAAGAGTAGAGAGTGATCACTGCAGTTCATTTTAGGTAGGACTTCAAGATTGCCACTTTTGGAAGGGACAAAGATTTCACTGCAGCTCTAAAACCACATTATATGCTCTTTAAATTGCTCCACACAATAATGAAAGTATGCTTTGTCTGCTTCATCCATTTGTTGAGTGGTGCATCATTAGTTCTGTTTTTGGCATCTGCTAAGAAGGTTGAAACAATGTTGTAAAATGTTCTACTTTAATATTAGAATTAAGCAGATGATTCTTCTTCCCAATGTACATGTTTCCATTTGTAAATTCAATAGTGCTCTTTTTAAAAAAAGAAATGCTATAATTTTTTTAAAAAACTTGTTTTTTTCCCCTTCTCAGGAAATGATGCAACTTCAATAGTCAACTGTCTTCATATCTTAGGCCAAACCCTGGATGCAAGGTAAAACCCTAAACATCGATCATTAAGTTATTGTCTCAGCTCCAAGATAAGTCAATTGCGGCCAAAACTGATTTGCTGTAGAATACTTAGTGGTTTATGCATACTAGAGAATTATTGCTGTATTTGAGTTATTGATTTTGAACGAATTTGAACGAATGACATTGACTGTGTACTACGCTTGTACTATGGCTTTGCCTTGCCAAGTATTCCCTTGCACGTTCTTCTGTTAAATTACTATGATTTTACATGAACTATATGTGGATGCACACATGATATGCTTATATGTGTGTGTTTTTCAATCTGTAGTTTCCCAGATCTTTCATAGTGATAATATGTATCCAGTATGCCCCTTCTCCCCATGCAGGTGCACCAATGATGGTAGGCACATTCAGTTCCATTCTTTGACATGGTGAATTCAGATCAGGATAGCATTTGGGGGGGGGGGGTTCTAGTGGGAGAAGTTTGGGATCATCACAGTAATGGATTTCATCAGGAGAATGTTAGCCATGCTGAAGCACCATACAAATATTGAAGCCAAACCATATCTCGGTTCCATTGCTTAGATCCACTATTGGCTTGCTAGCTTAGAATGTTTAGAAACCTCTATCTGTGGATAAAATAAACACCATAATAAACACCTAAGCCCTGCGTGGCAGCCTTGTTTTCTGGCGGGTGTGTTTTGCAACACGCCAGCACATATATTTTTGTTTCCCTATGGAGTCACATTTGCTAATAGCTTAAAAAAACAGAATAATTACTCCAATGGTTAATCTTGTTTTTTCATTTGTATGTATGAGCCTCATGCTGCTTTTTTCATTAGTCTATACTATTTCCGCATAGATTTCTTGTTTCCTTAGTACCTGGAGGTTGGCAACCCTACTTGTCTGTGTTATGAGGCAATATAGAAATTATTTTAAAAGTACATAAAAGGTTTTCCTATTAAAGTTATGATTAATGCAACCAACAATCCAGCAAGGAGCCTTCCTCAAGTTTAAAGGGCTCCTCTTCCAATGGCAGAGCCACAAGTTAGAGCAAGGTTTCTTAGGCTGCCGGAAGGCTTCAGACTTTGCTCAGTGGTGTGGTAGGATAGTGTTAGGATCCACTCCAGTGCGTTATACTGTCATACAGTGTAGTTGCTGGGTTGCTTCAGCTTTGTATTTTAGATTTTTCAGGGACTAGTTATTGCATTATTTAAATTCATAACAGACTGTAATAATGTTTTATGGCATGCAATATATAGAACAGTGATGAAGACAGGTCTGGAGAGTGTTAAGATGGCTCTGAGGACATTTTTGGATAATGCTGCAGAAGATCTAGAGAAGACAATGGAAAACCTTAAGCAAGGGCAGTTTACACACACCAGGAGTCAGCCAAAAGGAGTGACACAAATAATCAATTATACAACTGTGGCTCTTCTGCCTGTGCTATCTTCTTTATTTGAACACATTGGACAACATCAATTTGGAGAAGACCTGATATGTAGGTATTGGTTAGATGATATTTTCTATTAATAATCTCTGTATAGTTTAGTGTTTGGTATCATTAGAGTGTAGTTTTCTGATATTCTATAAAATAATACAGTTAACTGTTCAAGGCCATTGTGTGGCAGGCATTTGTCTGACTGTTTTAAGAATAAGAATTCCAACATTAATTCTAGAGGGTTGAATCCAAAGGTGCTCTTGCAGGAATGGAGGGCTCTTTTGCTCATGAAAGAGAAAGGGTACAATTTTCATGGATTTCCCATCTGAGATACAGCTCACCCCCCCCCACCCCCAAGCTATGTGCTAAGCTGTGATTGATGGTTAGCTAACATTCAGGAGCAGCTTTTCAGGTAGTGAAGGGGGCTACAGAAACAGGGGAGGCAGAAAGACCCAGTCTGCACATGGAACTCCTATTTTTGATTGTTAGGATTCAAACAATTTTGTTTAAACATTACTGTCTTGGCACAGGGGACTTCACTGGGGAGGGGAAATGGGCAAAATCACTCGTCTCCTTCTCCTGGTAGCAGAGTGCTTGTAGCCAAATCAAGCTAGTTACATGATAAATTCCATTGGTGTGTTCAAATTTGCACCAAGAGCTTTGGAAGATAGGCCATAGAACACATACTTTTCATGCATAAAATCTCCAATTTAATCGTTGGAATCTGCTGTTAAAATATTCTCAGTAGCGGGGCTGGGAAATGTCTCTGTTGAGAGAGCCATAACCAGTTGCAATAACAAAGAAATGCATAATGGATTACTGAAATCTATCTATTTGAGACAGCCTCACATGTAACTTCATGTGGTGATAACATAGGAAGCATTCTGTATCCCTCCTGTAAACCCATAAATCAATTTCCTGACATTGGATTGGAACCTAAAGTTCTCTTCTGTGAGAGGAAGACTTATTTCATAATTTAGTAGAATAAAAACTTAGGGTCCAGCACCATAAATCAAAGTTATAAAGCTCTGAAATGGTGTATACTTTCTATATAACTTCTGTTATGAGAATTTAATAAGATGTAACCTGCAAAGCTTTATTACTTCGAGGAATAGCATCTAGAGAAAACTAACAAACCACCATTTCCCTCCACTGTATGTTCTAATAATAGCTATGTATCCTAAGTGCTTGTGTAATAATTTAGGCTCAAATTTGAAGCAAGTTAGGAATATAATTTTATCTCATAATAGGATTGGTCTGCATTTTTACACATGTATAATAAAGTCTTGTATAATTCTTTAATAATTAAAACATGTAATGAGATTATGTTCTTTTTTTAAACAACTTTTTGCAGAGCAGTGAAATACAGTATAATAAAATTCATTCTCACTTTTGCTTTCCATTTTTTAGTGGAAGATGTTCAGGTCTCTTGTTACAGAATATTGGCCAGTTTATATGCCCTGGGAACCAGCAAGAGTATCTATGTGGAGCGGTAAGGGGGAAAACATTTAACATTCCTAAACCACCTGATGTTTGGGGAATTTTACTATTTACTTCTACTGAGTTATTTCATTTTTTTAATTGTATCTTGCCAAATAGGGCTCTTTGGAGCCCTCAGGACAACTAACATTATAATATAAAAACAACATTATATAAAACAGTAGTATAAAAACAATCCAGCATCAGGATCCATCAGAATTGCAAACAATGCATTACATAGATGATTATTGGAGAGAAAAGCTGAAAAACCTGAATGGCAGATTCAGAGGCATAAAGGATCACATGAAGCTGCCTTCTACTGAATTAGACCCTTGGTCCATCGAAGTCAGTATTGTCTACTCAGACCGGCAAAGGGCTCTCTAGGGTCCCAGGCAGAGAAAGGTCTTTCACATCACCTACTTGCCTAGTGCCTTTAACTGGAGATGCCTGGGATTTAACCTGGGACTTTCTGCATACCAAGCAGATGCTCTACCATTGAGCCATGGCCTGTCCCCAAATACCCATTCCTGCTCATATGCCACAAAAGGCCTGCTGGAATTTAGTTCTGTCAAATTTTCTAAAGGTAAAACCCAAGTCAGCTTGTTGGCCCTCTTAGAAGAGGGAGCTCCAAAGCGAGGATGCCACTACAGAAAAAAGATTCTGTAGGACAAGGTGCTTTCAATATAAGTTGAGTCAAGGCCATTTTAAAAGAGAAATCAAGTGCTGTGAATTGAGCTCAGGAACAAAGGAGCAAATAGAAATTTCTTGATGTGGGTGTTCTGTGCTTTTGTTGAATCACTGCTCTCCATAAATATTTTGAACATTGAAGTCTTCTTCCTCGTGTAAAGTGCATTACAATATTCTAGACCAGAAGTTATGCTCTCAGTCAGCGTTTCTTAGAAGCAATCATGTCAACCAACCTTCAGATGGTTAAAGGTATTCCTAGCTCTGGCTGCTGCATGAGGATTTCAGCTCATGCCATTATTCATTTTTAAGTGGCTGAAGCAATGGGAGAACAGGAAAAATAATTCTTAGGCTAGGGCCTCATTTTACTTTATAAAATTGGCACGTATGAGTGTGGCTGTAAAAATGCTTAAATTACTCAAATTGAACTTTTGGAATCTCTCTGTGGTAATTTAATATTGAAAGAAAAAATAATGAAATACTGATTATTTTCTTTGTTTTAGTTGTTCCTTTTTCATATGATCTATTTATTATATGTAGGTTTTCTATATATCTAATATATATGCAGTAGTCCAGGACTATTCTATGCCCATCTATGTTCAGCAAAGTTTTCTGTTGGTATTAGGGTTGCCAGCTCTGGGTTGGGAATTACTGGGAGATTTTTGGGATGGAACCTGAGAAGGGTGGGGTTTGGAGAAAGGTGGGACTTCAATGCCATAGAGTCCAATGGCCAAAGTGGCCATATTCTCCAGATGAACTGATCTCTAATGCCTGGCAATCAGTTATAATAGCAGGAAATCTCCAGCCACCACCTGGAGGTTGGCAACCCTAGTTGCTTTGTTAGTAGTTACAATATTTTAATAAAAATGTGAAGTTTACAGTAATTAAAATAGGGAGGATTCTAAGCTAGCTCTAAGTGCATTTAATCAAGAGATCGTATCTAAGTAATAACAGGACTTTTTAAATTTTCAGGCAGCGCTCAGCTTTAGGTGAATGTTTAGCTGCTTTTGCTGGTGCCTTTCCTGTGGCATTTTTGGAAACTCATCTGAACAAACACAACACATATTCTATTTACAACACCAAGTCTGCAAAAGACAGAGCAGGTACACTGAATGCCTCCATACATAACTACCTTGAAAATGGAGTTTTTGTATGTATTCTGGAATTTATATATGTGCTTTTTGCTGTATGATCCTCCTCTCTGTTTACTATCAGTTTAGTTCCAAGGCCATAAACATGTTCTGGAGTCAAATCTTTAGACAAAATTGGGCTGAGAAAAGACATCAGGGGTTTTAGACGTTGGTGAAATTAGAAGGCTCGCTACTAGGTGACATGCTTAAGAGTCTTGTGCAATTGTTATTTACAGACCAATTTTATCACAAAATGTAATAAATACTCTCTATTTTTTTCATTTTTCATTTTCAGCTTTGGATCTTGAGGGTGGGTAACTTCATGTCTGTCAAAGGCTTTATTATTCATTAGCTGCTTGAAACTTAGAATATCTCATTTCATCTTGGTTCTTTCCTTTTCAATTAGTTTTCATTAAAAGGGTCATGGTGTTGTATTTTCAAGATACAGTATTGGCTATGATGATTATAAATGCATACTTTGTGTTAACTAAAATGTAAGCAATATGTAGCACTAGTCTAGTTTCACCTTTTACACCTTTTGAGACACTGCGAAAATACTATTTTTATATATATATATATTTGGACTTTTAAAAATACAGGTTTTATATGCATCATCATGCAGTGGTAGGCTTTTAAAAAGTGTGTCAGTTTTGCTTCTGTGTTTAAAGCCAGACATTTATGTTCCATCTGTGCACAACAGATTTTAAAAATATTCTCTTAAAGTATAGCAAGATGTGCGTTGTGGCATAGCAAGAGAATTAACAAAAAGAGTTTTCAATTTCTGTAATTGTTTTTGAAGCCACACATTGTGGACTCACGGGCAAGCGGCTCCAAGGAAAGGGGAAGGAGAAGTAACCTTAAATAAACACACATACACGTACTTTTTGGGAAGTAAATGGCCACAGTTTTTATTGATCACAACAGAATGGAGCATTGGCGGAAAACCATGGGGGCGGATCCAAGATATCGGGTCACCACCCTGTAACCCGATATATATCGAAAGCATCGATAAACAGCCCAACCACCTGTGGGCACAGCATCGGAGTAGCACTTAGGTGGCCCCACCGGACGCACATCTCTGTGTGGAGCCAGCGCCACCTGGGATTGGAGCACCCAATACAGGCCCCCGAGCTGGGCATCGCTGTTGTACTCCATCCCAAGACCCCTTATGGGGGGTCCCCACAAACGGGAAGGAAAAGCACATCTTCCCTTCTTGGATCAGACCCCATGCAAAAACCCGCCAGAACAAACTGTGACAAAAGAAAATCAAACACATAACTACAGAACATAGGGAGGGTGGGCGGGAAACCTCGCCGTCCTGCAGCAAAACAGGATGGCTGCTGGTCTACGCCGGCTTAAATTGTCACGGGAAAGGGTGACGTCAGGACGCCTCGCCCAACCGCTGGGAAGGGCGGGGGAGGGGGAGAAACCCCCAGGCAAGTGTAGCCTCGCGAGACGGCGACGGGCTGCAGTCCAGCCTGGTGGAGACCTTTTCCCCTTTCTTGCATCCTGTCCGGTAAGTCCACAATGGGGGGACCTGATTAGTCAGGTCCCCCTTTTTTGGCAGTTATGTACACGGGCATTAAAAAGGGGTAGTTTAATATGTATTAGCATGTGGCTTTATTTGCAGCAATGAGGTTGAAAAACAAAAGAGTATAAGCAGTGCCATTTCATGTGTTTAAAAAGCATTAAAGTAGTAATACAGCAAATAAAACATCAGTTGTGACTGAAAAAACACACATGAATGACTGGGAAGTTGTTTTTTAAATTGACTTTTTTGTACCTTTGGAAATGGCAGTTTTCTCATAGGGAGTCATGAATATAAATAATGAAATATCACAAAAAATTGCTACAACACTAGTGATATGTCAAAATATTTATTGAAAGAGAAAGCAGATCAGAATAAATACAAGAGTTTATTCATTGTTATTAAGTTGTTGTTAATGGTAATATAATTATTTCTAGGACTCAACTTACCAAACAGTGTAGAAGAGCTTTGCCCAAACATTCCTTCTCTGGAGAAACTAATGGAAGAAATTGTGGAATTAGCTGAATCTGGCATCCGCTATACCCAAATGCCTCATGTAATGGAAGTAGTTTTGCCCATGCTGTGTAGCTACATGTCACATTGGTGGGAACATGGGCCAGAAAACAACCTCGACAAGAGTGAAATGTGCTGCACAGCTTTGACTTCAGAGCATATGAATACTCTTCTGGGAAATATATTGAAAATCATACATAATAACCTGGGCATTGATGAAGGAGCCTGGATGAAGAGATTAGCAGGTAAAATATAAAGACATTAGTATGCATTACTTGATCCTTTCTCTTTTGCTTTGGTTTCTTTGATTTTTGTTTTAAATGCTCAGTATTACCTTGGGTATATAGCTAAAAAAGAACTGTATTTATAAAGAAACTGAGAAATATAAATAGAAATTATTTTATCAAGAGCATTCTAGTTGGCTTAATCAATGGTGCAGGACTTGGCCAGAAAGGTAGATGGTCTGGTATTCTAGATTATCTTTTTTAGTAGAAAGAGCTGGGGTAGGGTTGCCAACCTCCAGGTACTTTGCAAACCACAGATAGCAGAAAAAGTTAAACAATAATTATTAAAGCAATAATAATCTGTTCAATTTTAGGCATATATATTATTCAATCCATAAATATGCATTAATGTGCAAATAAATTCCAAACATATTATAGCACACGTAGTTACAGTCACAAGCGTTATATGTAAATCTGTGAGTCCTGTGCGAATATATCGCTAACTTGCATAAAGGAGACGTCGAGATGTAGTCACGTAGGCGTCAAACCACTTGGAGTGTAGGTGACATATCAAGTAGAATACAGGGTGCCGGATGTATCCCTGTTTTGACCACTAGGCGGTCTTCATCAGCTGCCAACTCGGGCTGTATAGTAACACGCTCCTTCGTTGGAGTGAGTTACTATAAAGCCTGAGTTGGCAGCTGATGAAGACCACCTAGTGGTCAAAACAGGGATACATCCAGCACCCTGTATTCTACTTGATATGTTCTACCATTGCCACTCAGATGATTGATGAGTTATTATACTCCAAGCTACCATGACAGAAACTTTCTGTCACCTACACTCCAAGTGGTTTGATGCCTACGTGACTACATCTCAACG
This sequence comes from Euleptes europaea, assembly GCF_029931775.1. NCBI lineage: Eukaryota > Metazoa > Chordata > Lepidosauria > Squamata > Sphaerodactylidae > Euleptes > Euleptes europaea. The sequence continues at coordinate 27,395,573 of NC_079318.1, forward strand.
TCTCCTTTATACAAGTTAGCGATATATTCGCACAGGACTCTCAGATTTACATATAACGCTTGTGACTGTAACAACACGTGCTATAATATGTTTGGAATTTGTTTGCACATTAATGCATATTTATGGATTGAATAATATATATGCCTAAAATTGAACAGAGTATTATTGCTTTAATAATTATTGTTTAACTTTTTCTGCTATCTGTGGTTTGCAAACTAACTTTATAGCAGGCTAACTTATATTTAACCAAACCTCCAGGTACTAGCTGGAGATCTGCTATTACAACTGATCTCCAGCCATTAGAGATCAGTTCCTCCGGAGAAAATGGCTGCTTTGGAAATTGGACTCTATGGCATTGAAGTCCCTCCCCTCCCCAAACCCCGCCCTTAGGCTCCGCCCCAAAAATCTCCAGGTGTTTCCCAACCCAAAACTGTCAACCCTAAGCTGCGGGGGGGGGGGGGGGGAGGATTAGCAACAAGGGCCAGAATCCTGGATGTGAGTGGAGATAAACGGAGTACAGTAGGTTTACATATACATCAAAGGACACACCAAAGATTACCAGAACCTGCTAGTAGCAGAAAAGTTTGTGAATAGTGGGAAGCAATTAATCCAATATTAGCAGTCTTGTGGGAAAATAATGGCTATGATTATATCTTCACACATGAGTAATGTATAATATTAATGGGTTCCATACATAGTGTTTTCTCAGCCAATCATCAGCAAAGTGAAGCCCCAGCTGTTGAAAACTCATTTTCTGCCACTGATGGAGAAATTGAAGAAAAAAGCTGCAATGGTTATATCTGATGAAGAACACTTAAGAGCAGAAGGTAGAGGAGACATGTCCGAGGCAGAACTCTTAATCCTAGATGAGTTCACTACTCTAGCAAGGGACCTTTATGCCTTCTACCCTTTGCTGATAAGATTTGTGGATTACAACAGGTATGTGGAGTTCTGGACAAGAAAGAACTTCAGTGTTCGTTGAATTGTGTTTAGGGACTACCCGTGCTTACCAGGTGTAATCAGTTCTCTGCAAGAATTATTGTACAAGTACAGACTCTAACCCTGTATCTGAAGATAATTCACAGTATCTGAAGTGAGTAGCATGAGGAACAATTTATCTAAACTAAAATAGGATATTTTGCATTTCTTAGAAAGCTTGTGGCTGCTGCTGTCCTATCATAAGAGAAGGGATCAGCTACCATGTTTTGAATATGGGTGTTTTAAAGGAACCTAGAGTGGGGCAGAATGATTCTGCATGCAGTTAGCAGAAATGTAATTTTGACAGGAGTCCTGCTGTGTAATAGCATTCTTATAAAGTACTGCAGTGGGGCACAAAGGAAGGAAGACAGTACTTCTGTGTTTGAGTTTCTAGAAAGAAAACTGTACAGCTTGTACAAACACTTGTAAGGAACCTCCAACAATAATTTTAAATGAAATGAGGTATTTTATTTAACCTAGCCATTTTCCCAATTAAAAATACCCCAAGGTACTCCTCCTCTTGTGGGGGTCCCAGCTGATGTTTCCAAGAGCAAATGCCTCTGGAATTCTGGGGAAAGATGACATCAGCTGTTGTGGAAAAGTTTAAGCACCTCCACCATCCCCTATTGCTCCTTTCAAAATTGCCCCTTCCCGAAACTGTTGGCTATTTTTAGATAGGAGAAAAGAGCAAGAGTCCAGTAGCACTTTAAAGACTAACAAAAATATTTTCTGGCAGGGTATGAGCTTTTGTGAGCCACAGCTCACTTCTTCAGATACAGCTAGAATGTGAATCTAGCTGTATCTGAAGAAGTACATTCTAGCTGTATCTGAAGAAGTGAGCTGTGGCTCACGAAAGCTCATACCCTTCCAGAAAATATTTTTGTTAGTCTTTAAGGTGCTACTGGACTCTTGCTCTTTTCTACTACTGCAGACATACTAACATGGTTACCCACTGTGAATTATTTTTAGATAGGGTAATTGGGGTTTTCCTACATGAGCTTGGTTTTTCAAGTGTGTGGTGATACAGCTGGGTTTCCCACTGAATGCACCTGTATGATACATGTTTTGTAGTTTTCAGACTACATCTTAGGTTGTATGTATAAATCATCCTAAAATTTCATGTTTATTTAAAAAGCAGAGCATGAATATTACCTCTATCTTTGTTGCTAAGTTTGCATCCCACATCTTCAAAGGTAGAAAAATTAATTTACATGGGAAATACTGTATTAAGATTTTGAAGCTGCTGGTCAAAACCTTCTGTAGTCTTGAATGTTAATACATATCCATATTCTAACATACACTGTTAGAAAATTATGTACACTACTTTATCCAAATCAATAATCATTAAATCTAATTCTGAATTGGGCCATATAATACAGATTAAAAGTCCACACAATGGGGTCTGGGATAGACAGAAGGGATTTTTTCTGGAGGAAGCCTCGGAAAAAATATGAAATGTAAAAAAAAATTGGGAGTTAGAAAAACCCACATAATATCTGCTTCTTTAAGAAACGTGTGCTGCAGAAATCTCATGAAACTACATTTTGAGGTCTCAGTGGCCATTTCTGGGGGGAATGCTGGGCAATATGAATATGAACCAATATGAACTTGGAAGGAACACTGAGATACAGATAGTGTTAAAATCAACCATAAAGTTACTAAAGGGAATAGTACAAATATTTGGAGTAGTGAATTAGCAAAATTCAAGAAGTCAAAATAATATCAAACACTAAGCCTCAGTTGCTGTCAGGAGGAGGGTGGAGAGAAACAGACTAAAAAAGTTAAAAGATAGGAGGGAAGGTAAAACTGGAAGTGGGAGGAGCAGAAAAGGTAAAAAGGGAAAGCTGAGGATGGGGGAGGGGGCAAAAAAAGGTAAGGGAGGGAGAGGCTGCCATGGGGAGATACATCAAAAGGTAGGTGGGTGAGTAGTTAGGCATGTGAGGGAGGGAGAGAAGGAGAGAGGCTGCAAGTACTGTCTGGGGAGGCAAAGAGAAAAAAGCAAGAGGGAAGAGAAGGATAGGGGAAATGAGATTTCCCTTCCTTTTAATCCTTGCTGGTCTCCCACTTGTAAACTTAATAAACATCTCATTTATGTAATTTCAGAGCAAAATGGCTAAAAGAACCCAATTCTGAGGGTGAAGACTTGTTTCGTATGGTTGCTGAAGTATTCATTTACTGGTCAAAATCCCATGTAAGCTCACTATTTTTCTTTATAACATAGGTAGTAAAACACCTGTCGTTAAGATGAGTGAATTGACGTGGGGAAAGGGTTCTTTGTATAGCAGTAACCTGTGGGGGGTGGGGGGAATGAGGCAGGAACACACGTACCCTAGGCATGTATCAGTGTAATATGGCTCACTTTGACAAGTGCATTGCAGAAGGAAGCCACTCACTCCAAGCCTAACTCTCTCCACTCAGTTCTATGTACTATAAACTTCAGAGATAGGCGTACAAATCCCTATTTATACAAGCTGAGAGAAGCTTGCAGGCCCCACCAAGCTGAAATATCAAGTCCGAGAGGGGCTGCCTCAAAAGAAAACTGTTGCTTGGGAGGGGAAAAAGAAGATCTTCTCTTTTCCCCATATCTGAAATCCTGCACAAGCTGCTAGACCATAGCGAATGAAACAGCACTGGCATTACACAAGACCCAACAGCAACAATCAGTCGTTACAGTAGCAACACAAGGATTTGGCAAGGTACCTATAAAGCTGCGTGTGGCTAGAGGCATATGTCCTTGGGGAAAAAACTGAAGAAAAAAACCCAAACTCTTGTAGGGTTGCCATGTACTTGCTTCCAGCAGTCAACCTACCACTGATGCTCCCAGTCCTCCGCCTTTACTCAAGTGAGTGGCAGAGGGAAAATGGGGGGGATGGTGGTAGATGCTGGGACATCACTGCCAGTTTTGGAACAGGAAGTAAGATTTTGATGTTCTAGGAATTTTCAAATCTCTGTTGTAAAAAAACACAGAGATTAAGACATTTCTAAAGTGTCATGACATCACTTCTTGATGTGAACCCAGAAGTGATATCAGGGTCTTTTTGACTCTTAGCCCATGCCTTTAGATTAGCCAGCAAATGAATCCAGGACTGGCCTAAGATGTAATTTGTTTTGTTGTTTATTGATTTGTGTGTATAGTGCTGTTGTTTTTTCTGCTGTAAACTGCTTTGGGTCTCTTTGGTGAAAAAAACAGAGTACAAATAGTCAGTTAAGACTAAGGAAATGACGGTTTAGATTCTGTATCCACCTTATTTATTTATTTGTTGGATTTTTAGGCCATCCTTCCTGACCAGGTCAGGCTCAGAGTGGCTCACAACCATTTCAAGCAATTAAAACAAACCACAGTTTACAATAAAATTATCAACAATAATAAAATCTATGTGCCTTCGATCATGGCAGCAACAATACACTATTGACAACAACAATAATAATAACAGCAAAACAACAGCAAGAAGCATAACAGAGGTGGGGGCAGGAGGGGAGGCCAGCCAGATGGAAAAACCAGCGCTGTCCTCAACCACATGTGTAAAGAAACTCTCAACCTAACCTGGACCACAGTGGTAAGAGATCTGTGACTAAATGGCAAGGCACCAATATGAACTTGGAAGGGACACTGAGATACAGATAGTGTTGAAATCAACAATAAAGTTACTAAAGGGAATACTACAAATATTTGGGGTAGTGAATTAGCAAATTTCAAGAAGTCAATATCAAGCACTCTATGTCAATACCCAATATTAAAAGTCCACTAACAAGTCAATCTACCATGCAAATCAATTTAATTCCACATGAGGGGAAGCAAAATATGGTCCACCGATCCAGGTAGTCAGTAATCCAAAAGGGGAAGAGGCAAAATCTATGTTTGGTTGCTGCTGCTGAAGGCTAAACAGCCCACAAGACAAATGTAGTCTTTGGCATGCAGAAGTGTTTTTTGGAGAAGGGTTCTGTCTCCAGTTATAGGACAGGCAGCACAGACTTCAGAAAGGAAGCACAGATTTGTCAGCTGACTAGACAAAGGAGAGAGTGGGTTAGTCCAGCATCCTTGGAAAATTTCCAAATAAGGTAAAAGAGGGAATGATGTTTAGAGGGTTGGTTTTATTTGATCGATTGCTTGATGGTATGCCAATAAAGGTATTGAAATTTGTAAAAGAGGTAATGTTTCCAGGTTGAGAGGAAATGTGATTAGGGTCAGTCCTGGCCTGATCAGTGAAGTGGACCTTGGTGGGCAATTCAACTAGTACTAACTAGGCACACTAGGACAGCTGAGTTCAAGATGGGAAATGGAATACAAGATGATCATATTTGGGCATAGATCTTGTGGTTAGGTCATGGAAAAAGTAATGCAACAGATTATGCTGGTAGCTAGAGGCATACTGATTAATACTTGGAATGCTTGATGAATAATATGATGGCCAGGCACTGGGTGAGAAAAGTCTTCTCTTCAGGAGTGCCTATTATACTCCAGTTAGCATAATTAAATTAGGTGTGGCCCTGCTACCTCTGCTGAATTGGACTGTAACGGTCCGAAACTAATGTACTGGCATGATGCAAAACAGAGAAGAAGTGGTTCTGCTCTGGGGTTTTGGAGAGGGGGAAAATAGCAAAATGAAGGCTTCACTATGACAGGAACTAAAGAGAGCCTTGTCCATAGAGGCTGTGCAGTCTAGTTTAAGGAATATTCTTTAGTGCATTATTCTTCTACAGTAGAACAGTGCAGGCCTATGGAGAATTACCCAATCTAAGCTCATGGGTTTAGACTTGAGTAACTCTAAAATGACTAAACTGAGGCTATCGTATTTTGGTCACTTCATGAGACGACAAGAGTCACTGGAAAAGACAGTCATGCTAGGAAAAGTTGAGGGCAGCAGGAAAAGAGGAAGACCCAACAAGAGATGGATTGACTCAATAAAGGAAGCCACAGCCTTCAATTTGCAAGATCTGAGCAAGGTTGTCAAGGATAGGACATTTTGGAGGACTTTCATTCATAGGGTCGCCATGAGTCGGAAGCGACTTGACGGCACTTAACACACACACACACCTCTGCATAGGATTACATTGGAAGTAAAGCAATCCAGGGTATTGCTAAGGAAGCCATGGTGATCATTTTTGTCTGGGGTTGACCAGGTTTTGACCCCATTCAGAAGTTATATACCACTGTGTGAACTTCTGGTAACTGAAGCAAGGCTGGAACAGTGAGTATTCATGGTATACAGGACTGCGTACTAGCCAAACTGGTCCGCAGAAGGACTACATATGCAGATTCCTTTAAAAATATGAATATTCATAAACCTACTTTTTTGTTGCGTAGATAATGCGTCATGTATTTAACCTACTTTATATAAGGACTTGCTTAAATATGCCACAACGGCTGCAAGAGTTGTTCTTGCAAGGAGATGGAAACAAGTGGCTCTACCAGAAATAGATGAATGGAAAGAAAAGATGCTAAAATATGCAAATATGGCCAAGATGACTTATTTTATGAATTTAGACGACACACAAAATGTTGAGCAATTTAATGAGAAATGGTTACCATGGTATACTTATATATCTTCAAATATTTAACTCTAATATAATCTTTCTCCTTTTCATGTTAGTAAAAGTTAGTTATGTGTATACATACTGTAAAGATGTCTATTTTTAGAGAAATAGATCACGGTTTATCTTAAATATTATCTTAGTAATATTACCGGCTGCTTATTATGCACAAAAACATACATGATTACCTTTTACCGAGTAAAATTGAATAGAAATTAATGTTTTGAATCAGCAGTAATAACTACAATAAGTATAATATAATTTAGGTACTAAGTATAATCTATGTGTGAATATCAATGATTGAGACAATGTCGTTTATTGTAAACGGATGCAAACTTTCCCCCTTCCCCTTCTTTCCTTTCTGTATTCCCTAAAAAATAATTTTTTTAAAAAAAAATGTATTTAACCTACTTTTTAGTTTGCCTGAAGAATGTTTTAACCATAATGTTCTTTATACCATTTCAGAATTTTAAAAGGGAAGAACAGAACTTTGTTGTGCAGAACGAAATTAACAACATGTCTTTCCTTATTACTGACACCAAATCCAAGATGTCCAAGGTACTAGTATTTACAAAAGTTATTTATCTCAGTACTTTGCTAAAAACTATGTGGGCAGCAAAATAAATATTGGAATTAGTAACTTCTTAATTTCCACACTCTTTCTTTACTGTTTTCTCAGAGTTGTTGGAGACATTTGCAATAGGTTTTTTTTTTCCTTGCATAGACTCCTGGTCAGAAGTGCCTTTTGCAAGTGGTCAAAAGATTATGCTCACAGTTCTTGTGCCTTTCTGCTGCAAGAGTTTTATAAATGCTGTTGAAATAAAGGACACTAGTAAAGGATAGCACTAATATCACTGTCTATCTTATGAAATACTTTATGTTGAAAGGCAACTTACCATTTGTACAGGAACCCAGTTAAATGCAACTATATCCAAAATATACAAAACTATATTTATTGGAAAATCAAATACTTGATTATAAACCTTTCAAAAGATATTGCTGGTTACTTCAAATCAGTTTATTAAGCCAGCTTGTCATCCATGGCACACATGGTTATGTATTGGCCTGCTGGTTAGCATGTAATTTGAATCCTGTAGTAGCTGTACCAGTTCTGTGTTTAGTACCTCTTTGTTTCTGCACAGAACTGTAAAGTTTAACTGTTCTCCTCTGCATCATAACTATTGATAAAAAGCATTTAATGTGCAAACGCAAGCGGGTGTAGTGTCACGGCTCGTGTCGTTAAGGGGTCTACACTCTTAGAATGTATCACTTACTGAGAAGTGAAGCTATCTTATTCAGCGAGACCTCACAGACAGGAGTCAATGATAATTCCCACTACTGTAGGCTTTCTACTGAAGTGTTCCAGAAAATTTATAAACAAGGAACTTTCTTTAAATAACATTTATTTCACATTATATATATATATATATATATATATATATATATATATATATATATATATATATATATATATATATATATATATATATATATATATATGCATGTGAATATTTACACACTCTCAAAATCTCATAAAATACATTATGATATACGCAAGCAGTTTTAAACAATCTTTATAAGCAATTTCTATATATAAGGTTTTCTAACCTTAAACCTGTAATGCATTTCATTCAGGAATAAATCAGTTTACAGAAAGCCTGTCAAAATATGATTAGTATAAGGAGAGAAATTCATTGTTAAAAACATCTTAATGCAAAATACAACCTTATATTATTTCTAAACTTCTCCTAGCTTATATTCAGGACATTGCAGACCTTTTCTGTAAGGACATAGTCTTTTCCCATGTTTCTATGTCTTTACCATATCTTTTTTTCTCTGGTTCTTAATTTATTTGAGAGCTATAGTCAAACATACTTAATGAGCTTTTGGTTCATTGGAATACTGTTCTATATCAGAGACAGCTGATTCTTGTAAAGCTGAAGTCAGTAATTTACAAGACTATGTGTAGCTTTAAATTCAATATGTAGAGAGAACCTGTATGAACCTTAGTTCCAGGTAAGAGCTCTATAGCTCTCTCTATATAATGTAATCTGTGTATGCATACTGTGTATGCCACTCATTGTCACTGAGTGTAGAAGCTTCCTCTGTGTTGTTGAGGAAACCTCTGACTCTTTACCCTGAGAGATATCTCTGGTTGCTTAGAGGACTCTCTAAGAGTATCTAAGAATCCTGTTTCTGATTCTGAGAACTGAAGAGACCAGTTCTGTAACTTAGGTTTCACAACTTCCATGTTTCTCAAGGAAAGCCAAGTCAGACCATTTAGATCATTCAGTGAGAACCCATCAATTCTTGCTAGGATTAATGAGATGTCAGTGTTTCCAGATATGGAACTGATCCAATACTCTTAGACCCCACAGTAAGGTTAGTAGGAATACTAAGAGTCTCCATCATATGGAATAGTCCACAAGCATTCATTCCAAACATCCAGCCTCATCTGGACATGAATCCCTCTCAAAGAGAGTCTTTCCAATTCTGACAAAGAGTTTGTGAAATGGTAGAATTCCATATCACGCAAGATATGAAATGATAGAATGAGCCATGGCCAAGAACATACTCAGTTCTTACATCTCACGCAAGAAATGAGGAAAGCTAATGACCAGACAACAGTGTTGTCCTTCACTAACAATCCTAGGTTTTACATCTTTGAAGATGTGGAGTGAGGTCAGACAGCCCCTAAGCCATCTTCCATCAACTCCCTGCCTTCTGGCAGTTTGGTGCTGGCTTTTATTCTCTCAGACCAGTGGTCAGCTGAGCTGAGAGGCTAGAATATTCTGCCCTGGGCAGGCTACACTAATACTACTTGGTGAGTCACACATGGTGGTGGTGTGCTATTGTCTGTCACTTGGTCTGTGAAGAAAGCACCACCATGTTCCCGGCATTAAGTCACAAGTTCAAGGTCACCATCTGTTATACTGTTCGAAGACTAGGTCTGAGATGGTAGCATTATTTCCTTCCAGCTATCAAGATGCTAAACTTCCAGGCAGAAATGACCTTCCTGTTAAGAAGGGGTAAAAGTACCTTGAATAAGCGATGCCGATATTTTTCCAGACTCAACCATCAAGCGGGCAACAGTGCATATCATAACCTTGTAGTTTTGCGGTTTTATTCATCACAGAATAGTTTTAGCCAGCATAACCTTTACTCCACTTTCTTTTCACATCAGTTCTGTTCAGAGAAATAAGCCTCTTACTTCTGTGCTTTATCCATAAGATTCATAGGAATGCCACAGGTACAGACTCCTTATCACTCAGGCCTGTGACAATAGTGGCTGGTTTGGTGGTATCCACCGGCCCAGTGAAACAATGAGCTGGGGTTGAGTATGTGGAAGAGGAGGAAGGACATATAGCATCGCCGGGAAGAGGCGCTTGACTTTTGAATGGTTTATGTTTCCCCCATTGTAAGACTCAACACTCCTGTGAGATAGGTGGCTGTTTTTCCTATTTTACAGATATTTGAACAAGGATTGTTTCTTACATATTGCAGGCAGCTGTTTCTGATCAGGAAAGGAAAAAAATGAAGCGGAAAGGTGACCGCTACTCAGCACAGACTTCTCTTATTGTGGCAGCATTGAAAAGACTGCTACCCGTTGGGCTAAATATTTGTGCACCTGGTGACCAAGAATTAATTTCACTGGCAAAAAACAGACTAAGTATGGTAGGTTAAATACTTCTATATCCAGGTGGACATAGAACTGCGGTTCTACTGCTTCCTCTTATGTGTCTAGTAGACTCCTTAATTTCCTTCTTTCTAAGGGCTTAAGTAGAAGTGATAAAGCATGTTTGTTATATGGATCTCCTGTGATAATTTTAAAAATTCAAAACAGCTGGAGGTGAGGGAGGGGAGGGAGGAAGTCATGGATGCCCCATAAGGTTGTAAGCTTGCATAAAGTGTCTATCTCACTTGCCCTCCTATCAACTGCTTGAGGAGACTGATTCAGTTTGCCTCATTATGCAGCTAGCCCTGCCTATTTACATGCAAATGCAGCCTGAAATGACATAGGTGGTAGACATTGTGGGATATCAGCAAAAGCAGGTAAATCCCCACAACTGGCTGAAGTGTCTTCAAGGACACTGAATTCAATATTCAGAGGGTGAACAGAGAGAAATATCAGTGAATATCAGTGCAATTTTAACCAGAGTAGAGTTACATCCTTCTATGTCCATTGAAGTCAGTGGTCATGGAAAGGTGTAACTCTGTTTAGGATTGCACTAGACTTGTTGGCCAGTTTGTGTATATTGACCTATAGGAAACAAAAAGTCTGTTTCTTGATAACAAACAGACATTAGTAATAATAAGTTAAAGTACAAGGTATATAATATAGTTTATACTATCTTTTCCCATCGTTTAGAAGCTTGTGATTCTATTTCAGTTGCTAGTAGATACACACTAGTACAACCAATCTATTGAAGAATGTTATTCTTTTCTGAACTACACATGCACATGACCTTAATATTTGATAACTACTCCAGACTTTAAGATTACTTTATGACTATGAGATATGGACGACTTTATTTATGTCTGAAATATAACATCCCCTCATTTAAGAGGGAAAAACATCTGGGGATTAGTTCACCATCTGTATGGAAGCCTAAAACAGAGGAAGAAGTTTTGCAGTTATATATTATTTGTTATCCTTCAAACACAATGCACATATAGTCATAGAGAATTTTAGAAATTTATGTATATAATTTTTAGTCTGGAATGGTGTTTGTTTAGACCAGGGCTTCTTAAACTTTTTCCAGTTGTGACCCCTTTTCGCCCGAGAAATGTTTATGCGACCCAAGGTATATAGGTATACAAATCAAACATTTATTGATAATAAATCATAAAGAAATTTATACTGTTGCCAAGATGGTGGACGGAGGGTGTAGGCTGCTCTGTCTTCAGAGGTGTTTGCTGATTTGTGAAATTTTATATGATTCATAATTCAAAGAGACTATACTGTTGCCAAATTTTTTGCAACCCGCACATTCAATTACGCGACCCCATATGGTGTCGCAATCCACAGTTTAAGAAGCTTTGGTTTAGACCACTGAGGAAGGCTGTAAAGCCGAAATATGTATGGTCAGAGTCTAATTGTGTGATTTTATGTCTAATTGTGTTACATGAGCATTTTATTTGGTAGCCTTTTGCAGGGCCTTAGATGTGTTATACGTGTTATTAGATTTTAGCCTGTAATACATACATATTTTGTACAGACATAACTTTTAGATTGTATAACTTTTGACCTAAGACAACGGCATATACAATATCTGATATTATGAATATTTTCGACAGAAAGACACCGAGGATGAAGTTCGAGATATTATTCGCAATAACCTTCATTTACAGGGCAAGGTAATTTTAATACATTATATATTTGTTTCAGATTTTCTTTTTAACAACTCCAGGCTGCTTCTGGTGTTTAGGATATCCACTCTGTACTCTGCCTTTTTTGTGTGTGTTGTAATTTCTCTTGTCCTTTGCCTCACAGGAAATAGCAAACTTGTGTTTATTATTGCTTCTGCTAGTTTGCGTGTCTTTTAAAGAATGTCCATTTAGTTGTCTGCCACTGCTGAATCACATCATGCTATTGGTTCGTTAGTAATTCATGGAACCTTGTATGTGATATTTAACTCATCACAGGAGCCTATATTTATATTTTGGTCATATAGTTTGCATGGATCCTACTATTCCGCTCATGGAAGGCTGTTCTGCTAGAGGAAGAGAGGGAGGCCAATTTTCACTGGTTCCTACCTCCCACTTTGAGCCCTTTGAGTTCCATTATGTTCTTGGGGGATTCCACTGACCCACAGGAACACAGTTTCACTGGGGTACAAAAGGCTGCAACAGAAGGTGGGAGAGTTGCCAGGTACCAAGTGCAGATCTTCTTTTCTTGTCCTGGGTGATGGAGGGACTGGGAGGAAATATGTTTGATTTTCTGGCCGTAATTTGGCCATGGCTTCTAAGCCCTTTGCACTGATCTTTTAACAAAGATTTGGAGGATGTAGCTGTGTCTCAATGACTTCTTCAGTCAGTGTCTGTCCCTGGCTCCTAACCCCTTGACCTTAAGTAAAGAAAAGTTGTGAGGCTGTGCTTCATACACACCTATCCATTTGAGGGACTTGGGGATTTTCTTTTTTTTCCTTTTTTTAAATTTTATTGGATTTTATAATACAAATTTCCCATATTAACAAACAACAATAATGGTAACATGTAATTCTAAATCCTAACTAGATGTTGTTGTAATTTCTTATATACGTTATAAACTACCAGATAACGGAAAATTTTTCAACTTCCCCATCACCTCCGTCCGCCTCTTAATAAAGTATTCTAACCCGTCGTGATTGGTCTGATCTTCTTATATCTCAGTTAAATTTCATATAACTTATTCTATTAGTATAATTAATTATAATTCTTGATATTAATAGTATTGTTTAGATCAGATTAAAAGGTAATCTTCTATTTTCCCCAGTCCTAATTCATATTCACAATATTTCATCCAAGCCTCCCATTCCCCCATAAATCGTGCATTGTCTTTTTGATTTAAAATGGCTGTAAGTTTTGCCATTTCCACCAGTTCAAACATTTTCAAAATCCAGTCTTTTTCCCCTGGGATTTCTGCCCCTTTCCATTTCGCTGCAAAGAGCAATCTTGCCGCTGTTGTAGCATAAATCAGAAAAGTCCTTTGTGTTAACAAGTCATCAGGTATCATGCTTAGTAGCATCATTTCTGGTGTCTTGGGTATATTTTTTTGTACTATCAGTCTTACTTCATTATAAATCATATCCCAAAACTCCTTAGCTTTATCACAGGTCCACCACATATGATGAGGGACTTGGGGATGTTCAATACATTATCAGGATATTGGTATAATAGGCAGTTTACCCTTTTCACATAGTTCACATTGAGCCAGATTACATGTAATTCCCTAATCTTTGACACTCTCTCTTCACTTTGACACTTTCTTTGCTCTCTTCATATACTCCAATACCCTTCTGGACTTTCTCATATGCTTGAAAACCACTGATTTGCTCAAGATCAATCAGAGATCAATCTGTAGTTGATTTCAGAAAGCCCATTATTTCTAGTTTTTAAACAGTGTGTATTACCCATTCAACCTTGTCATGACTGTAGTAAGGCAGATTCCCAGGGTGTGTTGTGCAGGATTACTGGAAGACAGTTTAATGACTACAGACTAATGAAAGGAATATTTGTGTCACTACATGTGAATGATGAAAACAGCAAAAAATACAGTTTGTCTACTGGAATAAGTAACTGAAAATATTATTTAAAACCATATTAACATTTTGACAAAAACCTTTAATATCTTACATTAATTATTCTTCAGCTCAGCAATATGTGCATTGTCAATCAATTATTTTGTAGTTTTCCTTCTGCCAAGTTACATATCAATTACAATGAAAAGATTATGCATGCCATTTTAAAAAGTGCAGTATAGAAACCCAATATTGTTGGATTCAGATAACGCAATACCTAAATACTTTGGCAGGTTTCTTTACTTACCCTATAAACCATATATAAAGCATGTAGCAATTTAAAGAAATGGTCAGTTAAGTCATCCCTAAGGCTGTTGAAAAAAAATAATACGGTAAAATTTGGATTCGGCAAAATTTGGCCCGTTTTAATTTGGGAAATGCCGAAATCCGAACTCCCCCAATTCGGATCTGTGCAATTCGGCATGAGATTCAGAGTTTGGGAATAAATTCGGCCGAATAAAGCCATTTAAAGCACATTCGCGGCTTTCTGCGGCTCCGGGGGGCATTTTTGGGGGTAGAGGTCCCAAACTTCCAGGGTAGCTTGAGGGGACCTGTCATGGGCCCTGCCTTGGGAGCTGAGGACTCGGAGGGCTCTGAAGCTGAAGTGGAGGAACAGGTTGCCTCTGGGCCCTCAGTACCTCCATTGCAGCCAGTGGCACAGGAACCGGAAACAACTCAGCAGGAACCACAGCTAGGCAGGGAGATGGAACAAGGGCAGACAGAAGCTACTCTTCCCCCAACCCCTGCAGTGGAAGCTGAGAGTGGCAGCCCTCCAAGTTCACCTGAACCTGATAGGCGTATCAGGACTCATCAGTGTGTGGTTCTGCAAGGTAGAAGGAGAAGTGCTCGCTTGGAGAGGCTAAGCAGACAGAGAACTGGTGCTGAGTCGTTTCAGGATGAAGCCTAGCCTGGAAGTGCACTGACTGATAAAGGCAGTGCAGGCGTGCTTTCACTTTGCGGAAGCAACCGTGCAGTTTCTCTGTGTTCCAGCTACCGCTCATGATTAATCTCTTCGGCCATTGACTCCTGCCTGCTTTGATGACGCCTCCGACTTCTGACCTTGGTAGACAGCATAACCTTCATCGCCTGCTCCGAAAGGGGCTAGATACCTCCCGCACGTCTGAGGACTGCGGGCACCGCCCGGCCCTTGGCCTATGCCGGCACAGGACCCTTGTTGCAAGAACCCCCAAGTTTTGTAAAGATTGGGTCAGAGGGTCTGTGGGTGTGTGAGAGAGATCCCCATGGGGTGTGTGTGCACATTTTTTTGGTCGGCTTGCCTTTCAGTCAGACCCCCTGGCCCGGGGGTCTGGCTGCCTCGGCAGTTGGGAGAAGGCCATTGTGATTGCCTCAGCAGTTGGGCCGTACCATTACCCTGGCTCGGGGGTCTGGTTGCCTCGGCAGTTGGGCCGTACCCTTACCCCGGCCCAGGGGTCTGGTTGCCTCGGCAGTTGGGCCATACCCTTACCCCGGCCCGGGGGTGTGACTGAAAGGCAAGCCAACAAAAAAATGTGCACCCCCCACGGGGATCTCTCTCTCACACACACAGACGCTCTTTCTTTCTCTCCCCAGGCTGCGCAGTGGCCGGGCTCACGCACTCACCCGCAACTGATTGGCCAGAAGAACACCCAGCTTGGCCACCGATTGGCCGCTGGAGAATGCTCCTTCGGGGGCAGCGAAATTGTACGAATTTATTTGGCGTCCGCCCGAACTCGCCGAGTTCGGCTCGTTGTTTTCCCTCCTTTTTTGACTTTGGTTCTATTTGAAGTAGAAACCGCCGAATCGGGGAAAATTCGGCTGTTTTTCAGTTTGGGACGAACCGATTCGACAGCCCTAGTCATCCCTCCCCAAGACTTGATTTAAAACACCTTTTTGCAAATGTTCCGGCTAAGAAGTTTAAATACTCAACTGGATGCTTGACAAAAAACAGCATTTCCCTCTCTGTGAAGCCACCAGGATGTGGTGATGGCTGCCAACTTGGAGGGCTTTAAGAGGGGAGTGGACATTTTCATGGAGAATAGGGCTACTCATGGCTACTAGCAAAAAATTGATACTGGTCATGATGCATACCTATTCTCTCCAGGATCAGATGAGCATGCCTATTATATTAGGTGCTTTGGAACACAGGCAGGGTAATGCTGTTGCAGTCATCTTGTTTGTGGGCTTCGTGGAGGTGCCTGTTGGCCACTGTGTGAACAGACTGCTAGACTTGATGGGCCTTGGTCTGATCCAGCATGGCTTTTCTTATGTTCTTATGTTTGTGCTAGCAAGTGCTAGTACCTATGTTCCCTTGCCTCCTTGAGTGGGCATCTGTAGATCTACCAGCCAAAGTTGGAGGCCCTGGACCCAAGAAGAGAGATGCTAGCTCTCAGCCTGCTTGTGCCAGCTGTGGGTGTTCTCCCATTATAAGTCCACTCTCTCCGTGGGCTCATTAAAGAAGGGGCAGCTCAAGGCCTGCATGGGGGGTAGCCGCACTTGAGATCTTGGGTAGAGGGTAACCAGGATGGGAAATTAACTGGAGATTTGGCGGCAGCACCTGGGAGGGTAGACTTTGGGGAGGCGAGGGAGCTCAGGAAGGATGTAATGACATAGACTCCACTCTTCAAAGCTGCCATTTTCTTCAGAGGAACTGATCTCGGTAGTCTGGAGATCAGTTGTAATTCCAGGAGCTGCAGGCCCCACCTGGAGGTTGGCAACCCTAGAGGAGGCTGGCTAAGTCAGGCCCCAGTAGGCCTGGGGAAGCTACTGCTGCATTTGTTTCTTCCTGCCACCGGAGCTGGGGCCTAGAGCTGCTCAGAGCAGTTGTCTTTGTGTTTTGCCAATGCCTTGCAGAAGGGGAGGAACATCACTGTATACAATGAAGGTTTCTTAGAGTAATGCTCACTTTGGATCCAACTCTGTATTTTTAGTGGGTACTAGTTTGCTTGCTAATCAGTTTGAATTTTTTGTGAACTTAAGAGTACAGCAATTAAACAGCAACTTTCTAGACCAGACTTTGATGCAGACATTCTCTCACTCTGTTGCTTTTAAATAATCTGTGCTAATAGCAGCTTTGTGTTCCAAGAAAAAGAAATGGAAAAGGAACCAGATATTCTGTTCTACAGTGCGTAGGCAGTGAAATTTCTGTGGGTTATGTCTTGGTGTGTAATGTCTCACTCATAGGCTAGTCAACCTAGTGAGAAAGATGGGGGTGAGAGTCTTATGGGTTAGAGCCTGGGTGGGCTAGACTGACATGCCATTGCCTAGTTACGTGTAGAAGTATAATTAACAATGCTTCTAGCAGTTTGATTCTCAAATTCTAATGCTTCACTTATTTTCGTAAAATCTCTTGTTCTTGCAGCTGGAAGATCCTGCCATTAGGTGGCAGATGGCTCTTTACAAAGATTTACCAAACAGGACTGAAGTTACCTCAGATCCAGAGAAAACAGTGGAACGAGTTCTAGATATAGCCAATGTACTTTTTCATCTGGAGCAGGTGAGGTATAATTTAAATACTTTTAAATATTTCAGTGTATTGTCATAGCCACCTCTTCACCCAAATAATTAATATTTTGTATTGTAAAGTATGTTTTAAAATACAGTTCTGAAATTGCTTAAAACATTTTTTCTGTGTTTTACAGAAGATTCAGGGAAGTGAAAATTCCTTCCCCCTTCCGCATTGAGGCAGTTTCCCCTGTTTCTCTCTTAACAAAATAATGAGTAGGGGAGCATTTAGATTGATAATGTTTGTGTTAGTATTTAAGAAACACCAAGTGAGCAGTCACATACCAGAACTGACCTGTGGGAAGAAGCTGAAAATGTCTAGGTTTGCACCTACAGAGAGCTTCAGAAGCAATTGGATATCTTAGCATTTTATCATCACTTTGTTTTTTATATAAATTGTGGAAACTTCTTTGAAGGTCCAGATTCTGACTACACACTATAGGACAATCTTTACAAAGCATCTGCCTTGAGTATATGATCACAGAACATATTCATTCAATCAATTTAGAGTTGCTATGGCACTCTTTCAAAACCACAGCAAATATATTTTTGCCTCTAGCATTCAAGTTTAAGAAAATAATACAGTACTGGCCTTTCTTACACATTGTCATCCACACCTTGTTATAAACAAGGTACATGTGAGTTGTTCCTTTTTTTGTATTATTGCTCCACCAAACTGATCACAATTTTGAGATAATCGTAATATTCTACCAAGTCACGCTAAAAACGGCTGCTTTCATCCATTTATTGCAAATTCTTTTTTAAAATGATGAGTAGTGTACACCTGTTAGCATACTATTTTTCCAAAGACTTTTTACAGTGTTCAGTGTTTGCCCAAGAGTGTGAAGAAATATAAAACAAAATTTTAAATAGCAATGACGTTTGAAATTGGCAGTGAGTCGTGATGAAGCAAGATTGGGGTACAGAAACCGTATACGGTAGCAGTTCCACAATATCTTTTTGACTTTCTGTTTCATATTATAAGTCTGAATCAGTCAAACAAAAAACCTGCTTTGTAACTGCTACACTTCCTCAGGGCCCAGCTGTCCCATAATGTTGATACTATAATATTGAGAGGGCTAGAAAAAAAGGAAAACAACGAAACAACCAAGCTACACATACATGTACCATTGAGATAAACCTGTTTCATATGTCTTCATCAAGCCTTAGGGTTGCCAGGTCCCTCCTTGCCACCAGTGGGGAATGGGGGTGGTAAGGTTGCCATATCCAGGCTGGGAAACTCCTGGAAATTTTGGGGTGGAGCCTGGGGAGGACAGGTACTTCACTGGGGTACAATGCCTTAGAGTCCACCTTCCAAAGCATCCATTTTCTTCAAGGGAATTGACCCTGTAGTTTGGAGATGAACGGTAATTCCGAGGGATCCCCAGGTTACACCTGGAGGCTGGCATCCTTATCAAGCCCACTGTGTGCTTCCTTCAAGTCTCTAATCCCCTTATAATAAGCCAAGCAAATGCTGGTTGGCTCTCTGAGTCCAGGCGTTGTCCTCACTGAGGACTAGAAGTCTAAAAGGTCACAGATTCCTCAGTTATAAAAATAATAGTATGTGGGTTTGTATAAAATATATTAAACGTTTGTAGGGTATGAAATGTATGTCCCTAGTTTCTAGATTTGGAGACTGGGTGGCTCCCACGGGGATTTCTTCTCCCCACTTGGAACAGGAAGCTGACATTAACAGATCCAAAAGGAGGGGCTTTCCTGCCTTCCTAGATCTACCCTATTTAATTGCAGTGAATCAGAATTTTATTCCATTCTAGGGAGGCATGCCTCTAAATCACTGTTTGTCCACTTATCGATTTTCTCTGTTTTCCTTCCCATGACACATTATAGCAACGAGCATTATTCCTGTACATATTTATAAGAGGGATAAATATAGATGTAGTTATTGCATCTCCAGCTGCCTTTTCTTTCAAGGGACAAACTATTGTATTTAGAGAAATGACAGAGTTCTGCAGCTGATCCAGCAGAGGTCACTGACGCCAAACTTCTTGCTTTTGATTCCATACCCTCTATAAAGAATAGGGAGGGAATGACATGAACTTCTACTTCAGATCTGGCAGCTGCCTAAAGGCTTCAGGGTGATAATGGCAACTGTTTCATTGTCAAGTCTCATTTTAAATAAGCAAAACAGCTCAGCTGACCCCACAAATGGCCAACTGGCATCAAAAGAATGCACAATTATCAGGATGGAGGGAGGTGAGTCACTCAGGGTTCCCTTGAAGTTAGCCACCCATCCGAGATGTTCACATGGATCAGGCCTAACCAGAAAACGTCCATTTGGAGAGATGTCTCACTAGACAAGTTTCTCTGCTTTCCCTGAGTAGCAAAGGAAGTGATAGAGCTATGGAAAATATAGAAGTGAGGAATTTTCCTCACTGTTATCGTCAGATTTCGGAGGGTTTGCCCTCCAGTGTTTGCTTTGATATGTCTATCTCATGCTGGGCCATAGGACTATCAATACTGTAATTCATCCATCTCTCTGTCCAACACAGCTACCTGCCCACTTCACCTAGTACCAGAATGCCACCAGTGAAGGGAACTGAATGTTGTCACCAGTGAAAGTCCCACCATAATTATCTCTCTGTCATCAGTATTGCTCTGACCTTGGTGGCCCAGGCTAGCCTGATCTTGTCAGATCTCAGACGCTAAGCAGGGTCAGCCCTGGTTAGTATTTGGATGGGGGACCACCAAGGAAAACCAGAGTTGCTGTGCAGAGGAAGGCACTGGCAAACCACCTCTGTTAGTCTCTTGCCATGAAAACCCCAAAAGGGGTCTCCATAAGTCGGCTGCGACTTGCCGGCACTTCACACACACACACACCAATATTATTTCCTGTTAAATAACCTCCCCAAATGACTTTCTACCATTTGTCAGTTAGCTGCTGTAATAAGATTATGTGTCTTGTTTCATAGGAGCTATTTTTTTTTTTATGCAGTTGAGGTATGGTTGGCATTAATCCATGTACGGCCTAGGGAATGTGCATTTGAGTATTTCGTGTCCAAATATATATCTGAAAAATACCTTATCAGTATCTGCAATTATATCTGGATTTTTTGAACACTTGTATTTGGGAATATTAGGGCCTGTATTTTAAGGCTTCCAGGCTTGTTTTTTCTTCAATTTTACAGGTCTAGTTGGACTTGCAACAGTATCCCTTGCTTAAATTGCTTTGGCTTGGATTCTGTGGGTTGACATTGGTTGTGTTGGGCTTGTTGGGACTGCTTGCATTTTGGCCAGTGGTTGCTCTAATGTGTTTGGCTGTTGGCTTCTTTGCCCTGGAAAAAACAGATTTTTTTCTTTCCCATTTTTTTCTTTCCCAACAGTGAAGACTGGTATAGTGAACCCTTTTCAGGGCCCTATAGAATTAGACCTCTTGATCCAATTTTCTTGCAACTTAGGGGGTGGGTGGGTCTTTAGTGGACAGGAAAGACTAGGTTTCCTGAAATTTTGGTGTCTGTTGCTTGAAAAGCAACCACTCCAGCACCCTGGAAAGAGTCCCTCATAGGGAATAAAGGACCTGAAACACTTCAGCATTCTGAAAGAAGCCCAGATCTGAATTCCGAAATGGTATTGGGGACCTGAATAATCTGGAATACCAGTATGAAAACCCTTCCTGAAATCCAAATCTGAAAAATTCTGATGTTTGTTAAGTGCACATCCCTAGTATGGCCTGTGGGTTGGCTTTAGCACAGGCATGCCAATGTGGATAATCTCTTGATTTGTTTAGCCCATGAGGTTTTATTCAATATTTTTTTTTCTTGAAGCCACAAATTTCATAAATATATTTGACAAATGCTTACTGTATGTTTCAGGCATAATATCAAATCTTGTTCTTGAACTGTGCAAAGGAGACCTTCTCACTTTCATCTTGCATAGTCAATTAAGGACTTTGCTAGTTCTGCAGTTTCCCTGTTTATGAGGGGGAATGCAACCACAGTTTAGTTTTGGGAAGTAACATAAAATTATGGTCTATGCGCAAGTGGTAATCATCAATTGATTCTAGTTATATAAAGGGAGGGGGAAAGGGAGTAAACAAATAATGGGGTTGTACACATGGTGCCATACAATGGTTTGGTGTTTACATTTAAACCATGCCTAACTGTGAGTGGATGCTAATTCTAGTGGGGTAACCATATTATTTTGTTGCAACAAAATAAATAGGATTCCTGTGGCACCTTAAAGACCAATAAATTGTATTCCAGTTTAAGCTTTCATGGACTAGTTCCCACTTCATTGCAACTGAATAAGTGGAATCTAGATCATAAAATGTTATGCCAGAATAAAATTTGGTAACCATTAAGCTGCCACAAGACTCCTGTTTATTTTTGTGAGCAGATGGTTAATTTCATTATTTTAACAAGGTCATCAAGTGTAGTTCTTTCCAGATATCACTTCTACCAGTTTACCTATACATGTAAACCACAGTGTATTATTTTGGTATTTCAATTATGATTTCGTTTATTACTTCCAGAAATTCTCTAATCGGGGCCGTCATATTTTCAGAATGGGAAGTATAGAGAATGTTCTCATATTGCTAATTGTTTAGAATCATATTGGGTTTGTATATTAATAGTTTTGATTACCCAGTTTCATGTTCTCATCCCTAACCCTATATCTCAGAACTTCTTTTTGAAGATGCCCCTTTCTGCAGCATGATTGTTTCACTTTTGTTTACTTGGTTTTTAGAAGTTCTGGCACTTAATCTGTTTTACACTGAGAATTATTAAGTAGTATACATATCGACTTCTTACATTGAGGATGGTCTTTAATTTTTTTGTTTGTCTAATTAAGTGTCTGTATTCATAACTCTGTGTATTACTGGCTTTCTCTTTAACATTTGCCTTATCTGAATCCAGTACTCTGTCAACTTTGTTCTAAAAATATCCTCAATGGCATGCATTTTGAAGCACAAAAGTTTGTTTTATTATAAAGAGCAGTACTCTATCCCCATCCATAATGCTGAATACAGTCTGTGGTTCCACTGAATAATCTACAAAGCCAACCAGCCCATTCCTGAGGTGGAGGGCTGAAAGTGGTCTGGAGGCGGTGTGACCCTGCTGGCAGCATAAGCGGCCTCTTATCATGGAATAAGAGGCACTCACGCTGGTGGCCGGGGCAGTTCCGTCGGTGTCTGGGTGTCTGGACACCGTGGAGCTGCACACCGTGGAGCTGGGTGCCGTGGAGCTCCAACGCCGCAGTCTCTCTGGGACCTAAATCCCAGAAGAGAAATGTGGCGCCGGCATGGGTGGGTGTGTTCCCGGGGTAGTCAGCTGCCAAAGACCACTCCCCCAGCCTGGGAATGCCCTCTTGAACAACAGCACTGTTGCACCAGGCTTTTCCTGGCACAGCACCACTGTTCTCAATAGGGGGAAAAAGCCCCATTCTATTTTATTTTTACCTTTAAAAAAGGCTTTTTTAAGCCTTGCGACAGGCGGAGAACCTCTTTGGAGGTGCCACGGTGGCACACATGAAGCTGCATATACTGAATCAGACCCTCAGTCCATCAAAGTCAGTATTGTCTACTCAGACCGGCAGCGGCTCTCCAGGTCCCAGGTAGAGGTCTTTCACATCACCTACTTGCCTGGTCCCTTTAACTGGAGATGCCGGGGATTGAACCTGGGACCTTTTGCATGCCAAGCAGATGCTCTACCACTGAGCCACGGCCCCTCCCCTTGGTTATGCCGCTGCAAGGATCAGAAATGAGCTGAATGACTCCTATCCATCCTTTCAGAAAGTCCCTCCCTTCTGTTTGCTGGAAGGGGGGAGCTGCATGCAGTTTCCACATGCAGAGTAGAACCACAGGCTTCTGCATCAGGCAGTGGAGAAAAGTAGTAAAGGGTAATCTTATAAAATGAGCACCAAGACTAGTAGTAACACAGTTGCTGAACATTTATATTGCACCCACAGTGTTCTAGGCACTTCACAGGGGAAAAAAAGAAATAGCAGTGTCATCGCACCAAGAAGTTAAAATCTGCAGAAGGCAGGAGAACAAATGAAATAGAAAACAGATGATGGACTCGGACAGAGCAAACCAGTAGCAGGAAGTACAGACATGACAAACCTATGGAGGGGGTGGGAACAATAGTTTCACAGGGCCAGGAAGACAATAGTTGTTCACAGAGAAGTGGCTGGGGAGTGGCGCCAGATAACTCCCAACCGCAGCTGTGAAACGAATTACGAACACAAATACACACATATACCCTGAAGCTGCTTTTAAAGAAAATCAATTATGTCCAGAGATTTGATAATGGACTTCTCACATTTCATCGATCTGAGCCCATTTTTATAGACTATGGCCATAATATTTTTGTACACAGTTTGACTGGGGATAGTCACAGCATTGTAAAATGTTCATAATAAACTACTGTGCTTCATTCAGTTCCGTAATTCTAGCCCTACTGCATTGTTGATTGCATGTTTTATGCTTTCTGATTGAATTGTTTTTATATTTTATAATCCACCTTAAGTCTCAGTGAGAAAGGCAGGGTATAAATTAAGTAAATAAAAGAAAATATTCACTATATAATGTTTGGTTGGCCACCTGAATGCTGCGTATGTTTTTTGCATTCTGAAAACTGGTAATTGAGGATGTGACAATTATAGATGCATTTCTTGGGATAATATAGTTTAGGCTCAGGCCTTCTTAGGCTAACATAGAGATAATAAACACTGCACATTTGCATACTTCTGTCAGTTTTAAATATTATGTGTTTATTCCTTTTGGTCCTTTTTTTAAAAAAATCTGGGCATCAGTCTAGAAGTCATTTTCATTTCCATTTGCTCTACAGGTTGAACATCCTCAGAGGTCAAAGAAAGCAGTGTGGCATAAACTTCTGTCCAAACAGAGAAAACGAGCTGTAGTAGCTTGCTTCAGAATGGCACCACTGTATAATCTTCCACGGTATGTGCGATCTCATGAAAGAGATGATATAGAAGATAGGATTTGTCCGGACCTGGCCGCTCCTGTGACCGGGGCTCTGGACTTTGGAGAGGACTATAGCTTGCCTCCCCTCTGCTTGCTCGCCTCCCCAGGCCACAGAGACAAGACAGAGCCGCCTGTCCTTCTCCCCTCTTCAGACACCAAGCTACTGGCCGCCCAAAAGCTAGTTTGGCTTGCTCTCCTTGGCTTGTCTCCATGAGGCTGGGAGGCAAAGCCACGCCACCAGCCCTCCCAACACCCTCGGACTCCAGACTGCAGGTCTTACCTGTAGCAGTGGCTGGGACCATAGGGAAGAAGGCTCTGGAGACCAGCCTCCAGAAGGAGGGAGACAATGCCCTCCCTCTCCTGCCATGGCAAGAATGGCGCCTGCAGCCCCAGGACACCAGTGCCCCAGCAGGTACACTGGCCACTGGCTCTGGGCCTGGAGAAGCAGTGGCGTGCCCTGAGCAGGGAGGCAATGAGAGGTAGGGTTGCCAGGTCCCTCTTCACCACTAGTGGGATGTTTTGGTTGGCAACCCTAGTGAGAGGGGAGACAGCAGTTTCCACTTCCAGCAGTTCCCTGGGCTGAGTGAGGGGCTGACCCCTGTAGTGGGGGAAAGAAAGGAGGAGAGTGGCTGATGCACTCAACTCTCCTGGGAGACAGCCAAGGGCTTGGACGGAGTGCGAGACCATGGCAACGAGGAGCGTGGCATTGGCAGGGGAAGCAGAGAGAGGGACACGAGATGGGGGAAAGGGGGTGGGCCTGTAATTAAGGGAGGAAGCATGGTGGGAGGAAGATAAAAGGGGGCACAAGTCATCCTGCTGAGGAGGAAGGAGGCAACCACCTGCATGCCAGAGAGAGAGAAGCAAGGTGGGAGCCAAGGACCGCTGACGCTAAAGGAGCCTAGCTCCGGTCGTTGGGTCGTCACTGAGGTAGGTTAAGACTGGCAACCCCAGAAGCAGGGGGAGAGTCGCAAAAGACAAGGGCAGCTGGAGCCGAGGCTGACAGGGTTGCACTCTCGGGGTTTTACTGAGCAAAAATTCAGTACTCTAAGACTGCAATCTGGTGCCCACTTCTGAGTCAGTCCCATTGAACTCTTTGGGACTTACTCCTTCTGGGTGAACTTCCATAGGATCTGGCTACACATGTCATTGAAGTGAGTATGACTTCAATGGCAACCTGTTCTGAACTGCTGCCTCAAAATACATTGCCAGAGTTAACACACAAGGGAGAGAGATTTGTTGATGCTAACGCGTGTAGGCATAAAAACGATAAGCTGTTAATTAGTTTAGTTTGGAGATGAGGAAAAGGCGTAAAGTCCATAAGCTCTCTAGAGGAGTCACAGGAAAGAGATCTCATTGGTTTTAACTGCCTAATACCAACATGAAACTGAGAGCTATTTGAGGATCTGCATTGTTGTAATACTTCTTCCTACAAACAGCGGTATAAACAAGTCTGGAAGTCCAGAATGCCCATTCTAGGGGAAATAGTTTGACTGACAGCTCTGAATATGAAACTGAAGCATAAAAGTCATGTGTATTTGGAATTTGACTTTATGAACTTTAGAATAAAATGAAACAAGGAATTGTTTTCTTTTTTAGGCATCGAGCTGTCAATCTTTTTCTTCAAGGATATGAAAAGTCCTGGGTTGAAACAGAAGATCACTACTTTGAAGATACGTTGATAGAAGATTTAGCAGTAGGTTTGGAGTTCATGGACTTGAGAACTGTCGTTTGTTTTATGTGTGACTGCAGCTTATAGTCAGGCATAATGGTTGGGATTTTGCAGAGCTGCCTCAACAGTGCAGCCGCTTTTACTTTGCACAAGGCAACAAAGATATTCAAGGAGAGTGTGAGAGACTCGTCAGCCTTGCCTCTTTCTAGTTCAGGAGGAAACCTTGTCCAATGACGCCCAAAATCCTACCGCCCACAGCAGGGCACAGAACCTCTTTAAATATGTATATGCCCACCTGGCTTCTGCCCTATAGTAGCGTGGTTGTAATGGTAGTTGAGACAAGGTGTTTTATAGCTGTCGACTCATCTGGTCCTGAGCAATGATGTCATGTTGACAGCACATTTGGGCTGCAAGGTTGTAATTGTAAGCCGTAGTCTATATGTTTACTATATGTCAAGCAACCTTATATATTGTGATTCTGTGTTCTTGTTTTTTCTATAGAAGCCTGGAGAAGAGCCACCAGATGATGATGAGTGCATTAAAAGAGTTGATCCGTTGCATCAACTTATTTTACTGTTCAGTCGAACAGCATTAACTGAAAAATGGTGAGGGGAGATTTTAAAATATGAGTTAACAGCGTTCTCTCCAAATCTTCATTCATAGACCATCATGCTCTCCCAAGACTTGGTGACTGGTGGTAGAGGCCCAGTCCCAGCTGACCAAGGAACAAACACTCACTGTATATCCCCACTGATCTTTCTTTTTTTTAATTGACCCAGAATATTACTTTAATAACAACGGTAACCCTTTCTTCTTTCTTTTCTGCATCACAGTAAATTGGAGGAAGATTACCTTTATATGGCATATGCTGATATTATGGCAAAGGTAATTTTTCTCATTATTTGTTTATTAAATTAAAAATAAGATGAAAAGTTTTTTGTAATTTTGAAAGACAATACCCACATGTATAAGCGGAGTGCAGCTTTTATTTCTTTTTTTAAATTAAATCTCAAAGCATTTTGCTCAAAGAGCACACAACCTACATATTACAAAGAAAGTGCTACAAAGTTTACAAACACAATACCTGTGAAGCATGAAACTTTAGATCTGTTTCACTGCAAAAGGTGAAGGAGGGGGAAGAAGAGAGGTAAGACAGAATGTTAATTGTCTGGAACAGTTTGAAGTCATAACGAAAGGAACTGGCCAAGCAGACGACCATTAATAGTTTTTGGGAGATAATTAAAATACTGTTTGCGCCATTCAAAATTAGCTAATATGGAGTTCCAATCTGGTCACCTTAAACATAATTCAGCTTAACAGCTATACCCAACAGCAGGAGCTAGATTAGTAAGCAGCTACTACAAAAATTTACCTGAACTAAATTTGCTAAGAATGTTACTTAAATCCAGGATTGCATTGTTCTGGCAATTAAATGATTAATTAACGGATTAAAACCATCTTGACTGACTAATAAGATGACCATGATTAATTAAGCAGATTTTTGTAAAGTTCTTTTTAGTGCAAGAGTGCACCTTTTATTTCAAAAAGAGAGTGTGAGAGTAAGTTTACCGCTAAGACAAATGCATTTGGCTTTAAAGGCTATTTGTGAATGTGTTTGTTTTTACATGGTTTCAGAGCTGTCATGATGAGGAAGATGATGAAGGTGAAGAGGAGGTGAAGAGTTTTGAAGTAAGCTTGTTAATCTGCCCTTTCACTGTTATAGATTAGACATTATTTCATAGCTTCTAACTAACTAGTGTTTTTGTTGTGTGGTTTTCTCTACTTGATTGGTATAAACCCAAGAAAACTAGACATTTTCTTATTCAAACAGGTCAAACATGTTTAAAACCCCAACCACATAATTACACTGAATGCCAAGCCTAATTAAATTATTTTATGTGGCTTCCCAAATACATTTCAGTGAGGACTTTGATGAATGAATCTCCATGGAAATATTCTTCGTCATTACAGCCACTTAGAAGGTTTTCTATGCAAAAGTTGTCAGTAGATAAACCGACCGCTTGTTTTCTGCCCTTACACTTCAAACATAAGATACAAATATTAGATGGTGCTCTCTGTTGATCTTAAAGATGACCTATGTATATTAGGAGGGAAGTGTGCTATCAGGCGTATTTGACCCAGTTTATTAACAATTTCATGCCATGAATGTTGTATGGAGCAATCCCTAGAGATGGCAATTGATACAGATCTGGGACATGGCTATTGTCTGTTTCTAGTGTTTCTGCAGTTCGCATTTGAGTCTCATTGCTATCACTGGCTGATCCCAGAGAACACTACATTTATTCACTTATTGTCAGGGGAAGTGGGCTAGATGACCGATAAGTAGTGAGGCTGTGAGGTTAGGTTGGAGGTGTTGTCATAACTGATTTGAGTTCCATATTTCTGCATGATATTGCCCTGTGACCAATATATACATGTTCACTAGGATCCGAGCAGGACAGACATTTAATAATATCACTGTCATAAATTTGAAAATCCGCAAAATACTGAAGCTTCATTGCCAGGAATGAATGGAAACTCTTAGCCTTGTACTTTCCTATTTTGTTAATTTTAACTCCTGCATAAGGATATCTAAGAGATCTAAAGTCTATGACCATTATAAAATTGTTGTGTCATCGATAAGCCAGTCCACTGGCAATGTAGAAATCAAATTAGTAGGTGTCTCCAGGTACATCAAATATAATGGTATGCCACATTGATTTTCACATAGACAGTTGAGTATCTGTGAGGACAACGGTTCCCCCAACATGCTTTGTTGCTGAAAGACAGGATTTTAATAGAATGTGCACAACTTTTTATGATTGCAGCTACCATCTGCAATGTTTGGAGAAACAGAACAGTAAGATATTATTCTAAAACTATAGTTGACTAAGCTATAAAGCAATACAAAGAATAACAACATGACTTAATTAAGGATGATCAGATTTCTCCATCTCAGTTAGGATTCATTCTATCTTTAATGCAACAGTTTTGCTCCAAAACAAATTTCTGTCAGTTTTTGCTGAACTTGAGGAGCAGTACCAAGGTTTAAAAAGAGAATGCTTCCTCCCATTTCCACAGAGTCTATTGAGATCAAAAACCAATGGAGGAAATATAATGCCCATGTTTCTTCAACCTCGAGAAAAGGGGATTTTTGGCAAAAAAATACCCTTGCCAAACACACACACAGAATCCCTTTGTATATAAGCTATAATTAATGGTCCTAGGGCCCTGACCTGGATGGCCCAGGCTAGCCTGATCTTGTCAGATCTCATAAGCTAAGCAGGGTCAGCCCTGGTTAGTATTAGGATCGGAGAGCACCAAGGAATACCAGGGTTGCTGTGCAGAGGAAGGCACTGGCAAACCACCTCTGTTCGTCTCTTGCCATGAAAACCCCAAAAAGGGGTCGCCATAAGTCGGCTGCGACTTGAAGGCACTTTACACACACACACAGTGGTCCTTGGGCAAAAATAAATATATTTTAAAACTTCATGTTTAATTTAACACAGAGTAGTACCTTATACAATCAAATTGCACATGATTTCTGTGTTGAAGGAATTCTAGTACACCTATTGAGCTCTGTGCTCTCAAATATACTTGCTCTTCTGTGATCAGAAGAATTCTCTGGGTGATCAATAAGGAATCCCTTTGCAGGGGTCATTTTCCTTCACAGAAGAGAACAGAACATCTCAGGACAAGCAAATAATAATGGGAAGCAATAAAAAAATCAGGAGATTCTCGCCTTATGTAGTGCAGTTGTATGATACTGATGAGCTAGGTGAGTAACTTCTTGTTCACTTAGCTGTGAATCTCTACTGCCTAGTGTTGTTCATTATGGTCATTCACTGTGGTTCAGGCAAGTGAATGGAAAGCTGTTCACCTAGCCCCAAACATTAGTAGTACAGCACAGGAAGGAATATTTTTTATCTATTCCCCATGTTGTACAGTCAGGGTTGCCAGCTCTGGGTTGGGAAATTCCTGGGACTCTAGGGGTGGAGCCTGGGGAGGAGGGCAGGGTTTGGAGAGGGGAGAGAGCTCAGCAGGACATAATGCCATATAGTTCACCCTTTAAAGCAGCCATTGTCTCCAGGGAAACTGATCTCTGTAATCTGGAGATCAATTGTAATCCCAGGGGATCTCCAGGACCCATCTGGAGGTTGGCAACCCTACGTACAGGAGTACTGTACTCTTATTACCACTTCTAGGATACTATAAGCCAGTATGGTTTCTGGTGTCTTTTCAGCGAAAAACTCCTTGGTGAGTACAATTAATTGGACTGGAGGAAATACATTTGCTACAGTCCTAATTAATCTCAACCCTTGACACTTTTATCTTCAAAGCAGTCAGAAAACTTCAAAATTTATAAAATCCTGAATTGGCAGGGGAGGGAGAATAAGGGTCAGAGGATATATGATGTAGAGCATGCACACCTCCATCTATCTTTCTAAGATGACGAAAGCTGTGGAACCAATGTTCACCTCCCCAATTTATTTTCCTTCCCCACACCCTCTCTTTTTGCTACTTAACTGTCCTCAGCATTCCATGCTTGCTCAAGGGCAAGGAGGAAGCTGAGTTCTCATCAGATTGTTGGAGTGGCGTTTCTACCCTTCTTCCTAATTTTAATTTACAAAGCAATATTTTCCCATGTATCTAAAGACCCCCCTGTCTGTGTGTCCCTGTTTCTCTGCTGGGCTCTGGGCACAAGTCTACCAAGATCACTAGTAGAAGGAGTGATGATAATGGTAGTATTTCCTTCATTTAAAAATGTTATATATAATTCTATTTTTGTGCTCTCATGGGTTACATTTGTAATTGTAGGAAAATAAACATGAAGAATTGCTTTTCCCTCACTAGTGATGTAGGAATAATGTGGAACTGTGAAAAAACACATTAGTAATTAACTTTCCAAGCAACTTTGATATAGAACTGCTGTTTTATTTTCTCTCCTTGCCTGCCCTATCATTGTTGTTCACTGTTACTGCTCACTGTGGTCCATTAATTGCATGCTATTTATTCCTTCTTTGTTTTCATTCACCAATTTAATTCAGTGATGTAAATATGTCAGTTCTGAAACTTTATAAAAATGCACACATTTTTGAATTACTTTTCCTAGAAAGGGTTTAAGAATAGTGGTATTTGTATAATTAGAATTCCAAGGATAACTTGAGGAAATAATGGAATGAGCCAATCATGAGGCAAGAGATCAGTGGTTTGACAAGTTTTACCCAGTATTTGTCACTGAGTTTTTTGTTGTATGTAGTGGTTAAAGTAGCAATCTGAATAGCCCAGCCTAGCCCAGGCTCATCCGAGCTTGGGAGATAAGCAGAATTGGCCACAGTGAGTTCTTGGGGGAGACCACCAAGGAAGACTGGAGTTGCTCTGCAGAGGAAGGCAATGGTAAACTACTTTTGCTCATCTCTTGCCTGGAATGCCCCATGAATGGGGTTGCTGGGAGTTGGCTGCAGATTAACAGCACTTTTTAATTTATTAATGATTGAAATATAGGATTCTATTTTATGTGGCACATAGGCAATTAAACAAGAAGTTTGGGTCATAAGGTTAGGTGAATTTTAATATCTCATTTTGTTTTGCAATAAGAAAATTATTGGAGAGAGCTAACAGTGAACTAACTAATTCCATAGGATATAAGAGTAGGATACTTTCTTCCTTGTAGTCCTCTATGCTGTCATAAGCATAGGATCTATGTCTATGTAGAGCTAGCTTTGGAACATTCTAAAGCTTTAAGCCTGGGAACCCTCCCTTCTTAAAGGGTCATCTTGAATGACTGCAAATGTCTTAGGGAGTGAGGACTTAATTGCTCCATTCTGTTTTAAGTGCCTTGTTAGCAGCAGAACGTGGCCATTAGTTATTGGGTTTCTTGTCCTTGTCTCCAGTCTCCTTTTCTTTCTTTTCTCCAGTTTTCCTTCTGCTTTGGAACGCTAGAGCAGATGTGCTGGATTATACTAGTGGTCCATTTAGTCTAACAAGCTGTTTCCCACAGTGGCTGACCTAGATGCCCAGAAGACCAAAACTGCTGTTGTCTCCCATGGTCAATTAACATTCAGAATTGCCCATCTTCCTTATGAGTGTCAGAGATCACGAAGAAGAGAAAAATGGTTGTGTACTTGTAGCTAGTGTTCTTCCAGTGGCTATGTCACACAGCTCACTGACATTTCCCACTGCAGATGTTCTCTGGAATTTCCAGCGGCTCATAGATACCTAATGAAAGCAGTTAAGAAAGAAATGAGCAGGAAGGTTGTTGTTCCATCTCTGATAGCATGTGCACTCACTTAGGACTATCCCTTCAGTAGAAATAGGGAGCAGTAGCTCCTGGCCTAAAGCTCTAGAACAGCGGTTCCCAAACTTTATGAGTCATGGAGCACTTTTCAGGAGAGAAATTTGTCACGGGGCACTAATTTTCACCTAGCACCTATAAACTAAATTGAATGAGAGTAGTATTTTTGTTTCCAATCTCCTCACTGAGCACTAGAAGATGTTTCGTGGAGCACCAAGTGCTCCGTGGAGCACAGTTTGGGAACCGCTGTTCTAGAACGTTGCAAAGCTATATTTGTGCAGACTCAGATCTCAGATCTGTTATCCATTCACCAGTGTCAGGTAAGCAACCTGCTTATTATCTAATTTGTTTTGGTGTTTGTGTTTAAAGTTGCAATAAGGACTATGTAGAAATAAAGGATTTTTTAAGGAAATTCAATTTAGAATATGCATTTGGTTATTCAGTTGTCATCAGAGTATTTTGGACACTTATTACTATTTCACTTCTTATCCTCGCCTTTCCTTAAGGTCACAGGATCCCAACGCAGCAAGGTAAAATAATGTGTGTGTGTATCTATGTGGGTCTAATATTGTTACATTTAGTTTTGTTAGACCCAACATCTTGGAGAAGTTTATTGAGGACTATTTTAACAAATTGTGGAGTCTTTTTAGTTCCAAGAGCAACGTATACTCTTTTGTGAACAAACTCAGTTCTCCCCATGATTTTAGTCATCGCTAATCAGACTTATAAGCCTTTATTATATATGCCGTAAAAACATACTAATCTAAATGAATTAATGTATTCATTTAGTTTCCGTCATTTTCAATCTGTGGATTAACTAAAGACTATTATATAAAATGCAGTTTATAATGGTGAAAATTGACTGATGCAGACTATTTCAATTTCAAATAAATTGTAGCCCATATGGTTGCTTATTAAGATTAGTATAGTGGTATCATATAAGTCAGATTACATGCTGTGAGTTGGTTTTCAACTACAAACATTACTATTTATACTGCAACAGTAGGTAGGATATATTAAAATAATATACTATGGCTTCATAACGTCCAACTGTCCCTTTTTACCAGCAAAAGCCCCAATTTCCTGGTTCCCACTGTTGGTAAAATACTACCCCTGATTTGTTGCTGTTTAGCTATTTGGAGAGGCCTTTTTAGGATGTTAGGGCATTTAAACAATAAACACAGATTGACCAACAGTTGTAATATAGCTAAATTTGCTTGAAAATTTAAGAGTCATTGTTCATTATCTTTGTCTTTGTCTAGGTGACTACTTGTCTACACAGATTCTAAAATAAGCAGTTAGAGCTAGCAGGCAGCACTCCTTCCTTTCCCTCCTCACCTCAACTGAAGATTCCTCGGCTTTTCTGGAGGCTTAGGTCTTTCAGTTGTATTTTCTCCACATAACATGATAAAATGGGTGACTCAGTCTATTGTCTGGGGTCCTAAGCATTATTCGCACTTCATTTCACTCTTACATTGGAAGGGTATTCCTCTGGTGCAGGGCACTTCTGCTTGCACAAGACCAGTGAATTGAATCCAGCAATCCATCAGTGGAAGGCATTGACAGCTGCAGTTCATACTCGCTTTCCCCTGCTCCAGCAGTCCCTTCTGACCCTGACAAAATCGATTTGTGTGAAATAGCAGCCATACAGATCAAAATGGCCTTTCCTGTCCCTTCTGTCATTAGAGCTTGCATGTGTGGTGGTCATGTTCAGTTGTTTCTACCTTCTGGACAAGAGTTTTAAATGAAAATGATCACATGATAGCAATATCAGTACCTAAAAATCCCCTAATTGTATTTGTACAAAATGCTACTTCTAAACTAAGACATCCATATGTTAACAGGACCATAGCTAAAAACTAGTTAGTTGCCAAAATCCTTTCAATCAAGGAATGGATTAAAAAGGTCTGGACTGGCAAGTTGTAAAATTGGCTAAGTTAACAGAATGTGTACGTTTAAAGGATAGAAGACAGTCTAAAGTGATAGTTCTTATTACTTGGAAACCTTTTATACAGCTTTGGAAATCCACTCTTAATTTGCAGATTGATATTTATAATTGTTTTTCTTTCCTTTACAACTTGTCATTTCAGATGTTGATCCTTCTGTTCTATTTCACTGTAATTTGAAAAAAAATTAAAGAAAGAGGGAGAAGGAAGCATCCCCCCCCCCATTTTCACTGTAATCCACCAACCCATGTTGCTATTACTTCACAAGGATTCTGTCACCTTGGCAATCAGTTTTCTCAGGGTTGGAAGCAGAGTGAGGACTAGACATCCCCTGGAATTACAACTGTTCTCCATACTACAGAGATCAGTTCCCCTGGAGCAAATGGCTGCTTTGGAGGATGGACTGTATGACATTATGCCTTCTTTGGCATTATGTCCCTCCCCTCTCCAAACTCTGCCCTCTCTAGGGTCCATCCCCAAATCTCCAGGAATTTCCCAGCCTGGAACTGGTGACCCTAAGAAACTGCTGGGAAAGTGTGGAAGAAGATCCCTAATACCAGAGGAACATTATCTGCAACAGAGGGCCACCCCTACAAAGGACAAAGCACAGAGCAAACAATAGTAAGGCTTAGGATCCAAGCAATCATTATTCTTTAATCACAAAACCGCAGCACCACTCTCTGGTAATGCACTAGATAGGTTATTTGTTCCAACTTTTACCTTTGTTCACCCTTGGTCATAGCAGTATAATAAATATATAGAATAAGTTTACTTATTTATAATTATCAATTCATTTTTCTATGACCTAACAGAGATTCTAGTTTGATTTCCCCCACTTTCCGTTAAAATATTTATTTTATGTTTGTTCACTGTATCCACTCTTATACTGTGTGACGCTTGCCTCTTCAAAAACAACTTGCTTGTGTGAGGATGATGATAACAATATTTGTTTCCATGGGGAAAATCTCTAATCCTAGCATACTTTCTAAGCACTAATTCCTCAATCTAAACTCTTTCTCATGTGTAGAATACATATATTCTGTGAAGGTATAGCATTTTTCTCCCAAGGTTTCCCCATGATTTCTAAAGTAAGGGCTGACTGGAGTTACATTATCTACTTTTGCATTCATTAAAATCCTCATGATCTTTCTGTTATGCTTTACATTTACAAATCAAAACTGTATACTCAGGATCAGGATCTCTTAACAGTTCAGGCATAATTTCTCTGTATGAAGGGCTATCTTTTAATGCAATCTCCCTTACGAACACAACAAGTCCCTTGATGGATCAGATCAATGAGCCTCTAGTCCAATACTGTTGGCAAGAGTAACCAGTGGGCACTAGGTGATCAACTAGATGGTGACCTACTGTCAACCCTTGACCTACCCCTCATTTAAAGGACATGCTACTTGACCAAATCTTTTAAAAGCTTAAGAAACTTTTAAGAAACTTAAGTTCATATAGTAAAAATAGCCGGAAAAAACCAATGCAGTAACATGCCATTTGTCTAGTATCATGTGTAAACTTTATACAGTAAAAAAAACAGTTGTATATTTCTATCATCTGATCTCCTTGTATATGGGAAGGTAACGTTTTTAGTTTATTTTTATACAGCAGTCAATGTACATGTTCTGGTTGCAGCACATGTTTTCAGAACATGTAGATTGACTTCTAGAAACAAGTGTGCATTGTTTGTGAGAAGGGGAGCAGTTTCCCTACACGAGTTGTGCTCAGGATACGTGAATAACCTAATATCTGATAAAACATGCTGCTAATAATTACAGTGTTTAAACCCTTACTTGAGTTCTCAGATTTTTAGCATCTTTTCTTGCCTCATGCAGGCCGGATGAATTGTCCATATCTTTGGTGTCAAGCCACTTCAGATGAAAGGGGAGAGGCTTCATATTCTTATTTTTTTCCATTTTATTTACTAATACAATGTCAAAAATAGATATGTACATTTGCAATGGAATAGAAAGGAAAAGATTGTTGGGTCTAAAAAATGAAACGTACAAAAATAAAAACCTTTCATTTTCATGAACTTTTGAAGCAGAAAAAGATTGTATTGCAGCTTCATTGAAATTGTGTTGTAATGATGTTTTGGTTGTGTGGGTCTGCTTTTGTTTCTCTCCTCACAGGAAGAGGTTTAAACAAGAAGTCAAACTTTTGCAAACTACTCTGAGGGCAAAGTGATAAAGCACTATTTTTCCATGTTTTGTTTACATCATTTAAGAACTTTTAGACATAGAAAATGGGAATACTAGTGTGAGGGAAGTTTCTAGTACATATTATTTCCATACTATGATTTTCTAAGAAAATCTTAAGAAACAAATTTCTAGCTGCAACAAGAGTTCTCTGAAAACCACATAAATTGATTACTTCTAAAGGCTTCACTTTAATCGGTTTGAGGCCTTTTTCGTCTTCAGAGAATTATCATTTTTTAAAAATAATATCCAACAAGCCTTCCTTTTTTAAACCTCTTCCATCTTCTAGTGTCCACTTTCTGTATTTTGATGGAATGTTTATATCAGCAAAACTGTCAACTTGGCTACTTCTGCTGCCAATGCTTTTAGGTCATATGTAATTTTGCCGTTGTCATTTAGGATGTGATACTTCTTAACGGTGTCATGTTCCATTTACTTGAAACTTTGGCTGGACCCTCTATTATAGGGCTCTATGCAACTTTCACTGCTCTGCTGTAATTTTAAATTTTCTACCAGTCTCACTGACTACATGAAGGTCAAGACATCTGCTGTGCCTTGATTCTTTTGCTTTATATTCCTTTTAGGTTTTAAGTAGTAGCTTTCACAGTTCAACCATTGTTTAAGTCAGTTTATTTGTTGCCAGTCAAGACGGTAAAATATGAAGGTGAAACATGACATATTTTTTGTCATCTTATTTAAAATTGGCATTTCCTTACATTTTGTATCTTATTAAATACATTCTTGGATGTAAAGTATCTTCTTCTTTTTTGTAGTGACAGCTTCCAAGAACAATGAGCTGAGCAGTATTAACTGACTCTCATGCTCTAAAATATTGTAATGAAAACTGTTGCAATAAAATAAGATGAAGTATGAGTTTAAAGCATGCAGTGTGCGTACACCAGGGATTATGAATTCTATCCTTGTTCTATTAGTAGAAAAAAGCAAGAGTTCAGTAGCGCTTAAAGACTAACAAAATTTCTGGCAGGGTATGAGCTTTCATGAGCCACAGCTCACTTCTTCAGATACAGCTATCCACCATGATCTATCTTGTTCTTTTAAACTGGGGAGGGAGAATAATTAATGAAACACTTTGCACTAGGCAGCCATTAGAATAAATAGAATGTTGAAAACATGTGGACTTTAGGAAAAGAAATAGTACAGTATTGTGTGTATTGTATTAGACCCAAAGTTGCAATAGAGCCCGTACATATGGGAAATGACAGAGTAACTTAAGGCCAACTTAAATATATGGGACTTGTGTTCAGGAAAAAGAAATGGAAAAGCAAAAGCTCCTGTACCAGCAAGCAAGACTACATGATCGAGGAGCTGCTGAGATGGTCCTTCAGACAATTAGTGCCAGCAAAGGTAAAGGCTTTTCAGTTCTATTCATGTCTTCTCTGTTGTATAGTTATTGGGGTTGGGTCCCAACTCTACTGTTGAGCAGAGTTATGGAAGAGATTTTAGTTGTGTTTGCTTACTTTCTGTAGCCCCTTACCCTGAAAAACCACTCCTGTTGGTCAAGGGACATGTGAGAACAGTGGGATGTGATGTAAGGGGCTAATTTGGAAAGGGGAATTAGCAAGGCCCCCACTGTTTTCAGTAAGCTCTACCATTCTTTATTTTAAAAGGAAGTGTAGAAACTCTGTATATAAATGTATATATAAATGTATATTTTTCAGGAGAGATGGGGCCAATGGTTGCAGCAACCTTAAAACTTGGGATTGCCATCTTGAATGGTGGAAATTCTACTGTTCAGCAGGTAATTGTCTTGTATTTGAATATTAAATCATTTCCTTTGAAACACAAGTATTTCTGTATCTTTTTAAAGTAATAGATAATTTGTTGTCAGTTTAGGTTTGTGAGGAAGTAAAAAGTGCTCGAACCAGAAGTGGTGTATAGATTCTTAAACTAGCTAGCAAGCAAGCATAGTGTATATATATGCATACAATGTGCAACAATGTTCTTGGGAAAGTTATCATTTGTGATGAGACTAGTTTAACAAATAGTGCTCAGCTTCAGGATGTCATGTTCGCCATACAAACCATAGGACTGTTCCAAAACATTTTAGTTCTTACACATTCAGTGAATTATACATCCAGTCTGGTCTTCTGTACTGAAGCTTGGCATGGACTGACCATTGGTGAGGTTTAAACTAAAAGGAAAGGTTCTTTAGGGTATTGAGAATTCATTAAGATGATCCATTTCTACAGGCTGATGACTCTGGATCGATCATGATGGCCCTTAGGAAATTTGTGGGGAAAATGACATTCTTGCCAAAGCCCTGGTTGACCTAATGGAATTCAAAGATTACCTGGGCAATTAGCATAGTGCCTTCAGCTTTGGCTGATACACCAGCTAGAGCCATTCCTGGAAAAGTGTGCTCTGGCCACAGTGATCCATGCTCTGATTACATCCAGGTTAGATCATTGTAATATGATCTGTTTGGGGTTATCTTTGAAAATAGTCCAGAAATTTCACTTTGTCCAAAATACAGCAGCCAGGCTACTGTCAGGGATGGGATACAG
This sequence comes from Euleptes europaea, assembly GCF_029931775.1. Classification (NCBI taxonomy): domain Eukaryota; kingdom Metazoa; phylum Chordata; class Lepidosauria; order Squamata; family Sphaerodactylidae; genus Euleptes; species Euleptes europaea. Next base: position 27,434,425 of record NC_079318.1, read on the forward strand.
GGATCATATCACCCCAGAACTGAAAGATTTGCACTGGCTGCCCCTTTTCTCTGGGCACAACTCAAGGGCTGGTTTTACCTTTTAATTCCCTAAATGGCTTGGGGTCAGGGTGCTTGAACACATGGAGCTGACTTGAACACATGGAGCTGATTGCATTCCTCCAAAGAGCAGGTTTGAAGCTTGAGGGCTCTGTTAGATCCACATCTACATTTGGAGGCCCAGTTTTCTCTACGGTACATGGAATTGTTAGCCAACATTAGTTGGTTTGCCAGCTACCACCTGTCCTTGAAAAGTATGACCTACCCATTGTTTTCTCACCTGCCCCTTCCTGCTGCAACCTGGAAAGCCCCCTGAAATACTGCTTTGGGGTATGGGAAAGTTCTAGGAACAGCATGTGGGGGCATTTGAACCTGCAGTGAGATGGGGGAGATAAAGTTGCACTCCACAGGTGGAAATTCTTTTGCCCATGGAAATGCTGTGCTGGATCTTTTTAAAAATACACTATTATATACTATACATTAGGCTTTTAAAACCAGATTATTTTGCTGCTGTTGTTTTACATCACCTTAAATGATGCTACTATTTTAATGATGAAATATTGCTTTTTAAAATTGGGAATTTTAAAATGGTTTTGATATTTTAATTATTTTAATTGCTTTGTTTAATTATTGTCTGCCTTGGAACCTATTCGCCTAAACTTGCAGGATATAGCTGATTTGAATAAATAAATAAATCAAATTGGTCTTTTGTAGAAAATGCTTGACTACCTCAAAGACAAAAAGGATGTAGGCTTCTTTCAGAGTCTTGCTGGTCTCATGCAGTCTTGTAGGTAAGAATATAAACATGCTGATTTGTATTCTACTGAATGTGTTTCAGAATACCACTCATCTGTAGCACCCAAAAGAGTGCTGCACTACTCTGAATTTGATATATAGCTGTTGTTATATGGGATTACAAATATATTCTAGATAGTATTCAGACATCAAAACAAACATGTTCATCCATGACAGATAAAAACTCTTGCCTCCTTTTCTATCTGTAATTTTTTTTCTAATGTATGTGATTCTTTCCTCTTCTATGACTTTTTTTGCCTGGGATGTTTGTGTGGCAATCACCCCAACTACTTCAGGGCTTCGTTTTCATTATCTTTTCCAACCTTTAGAAGTCACTTCCCTTTCTCCCCACGTTTTCCCTCACATTTTCTGGATGCTGTTTCTGGCAGGGGAAATTCAGGGAGAGAGCAGAGTGACTTCTAAAAGTTGGAAAAGACGTGCATAATGAAAAGAAAGCCCCGAAGTAGTCAGGGGGGTGATAATCACAGAAACAACCCATGCATAAAAGGCCTGTTACAGTCTAGCTCCTGTGGCAGACAAGGCAAGTTTCAAATGTTGCTGCCAGTGTGTGGGAAAACTGCCCATAGAATCATAGAGTAGGAAGGGGCCATACAGGCCATCTAGTCCAACCCCCCGCTCAAGGGATGGGCACAACTGCTATCTTTTCTGTCCGCCTAAAATTTAAAAAACAGGCATGATGGAATCACTCCTCCCAACTTCATGCAGCACTCTGGGAGAAAGCCCTAATGACGTCTGCGAGGATGGCAGAAGGTTCTGCTTATTTGCCAGCCCAACCAGCAACTTCTCAGTTGGTAGCCCTGGCTCCTATTTCTATCATTCCTGACCTCTCATTTTCAACAGCAACCCACACAGCTACTGCTTCACATGCTGCTACAAGGTGCCGAAAAGGAAGGCTCTGTCTCCTACAGCTTCCAAGAGGAAGAGAACCAAGCACCAACATAAGGGATCTCCCCCTTCTACATCTGTTCAAGCAGTGGTCATCCCATCTTCACTTCCGGTTACTTCTTTGGTTCCTAGCATGTCGGAACTAGAGCCAGTCTTGGAGATTTAACCACAGTCTTGCCTGTGCCCAAAACCTCAATACCTGAAGATGAGCTCTCTTCAATACCAGTTGGCTTTTTGGGATAGGACAAATTGAGGAGTCTTTGAAAACACCTCCTTTGCCTTCTTGATCTTCAACTGTGATCTTCAACCTTCCTCACCACAGGATTGGCTGCTCTCTTGTTCTTGATACTGATAATTATCCTGAGCACAGTCTGAACCATTGCACCAAGATTGCGAGGAAGACTGGCATCATTTTACCCATATCTACAAGGTGTTTGCCTTACAACTGGGACAATGAAAGACCTTATTATGGTTTAGATTCTTATCCCTCTCAGTACCACAGACATCAGGCAGATCCTACTCCAGACATCAGAAATGCATCACAATCAGTGCTATTGATTCCAAGAGCTTTGCCATCAGCATTTGTATCTTGGCCACCAGTACCTCTCGTCTGTCAATGAAACGTATGCCTCAACCTTTGCTCTGTTAGTGGTTCAAAGGAAATTGGCTTTGTCAGCCCATTCTAGATCAGAGGAATGCATTGAGAAATCTGAAAAAGTGACAAGTTCATGACCAATGTTAATGTTAAGCTCTAAGACCTGTGGCTGAATTCTGAACAATGCATCTATATGACTTCTCTGAATCTGCAAGTGAAACTGTCACATCAACAACCTGTTCCTGTTGTTGGATGCATCAGTCATGATTTGCAGGCTCCTGTGATGCTCCCCATACTACCTGCCCTGCTTAAATTGGGCAGGGATCGCTGGCTGAAACCAGCCGTGACCCCATATACTTCTAAGCAGTTCAAGAGCCTCTACAGGGCATAGCAGGAAGACTACAATTTTTCTTGGTTGTTGCTCATCAGATTCTATTGTAGGGGAGGTATCCCAAGGTAAAAAGAGACAAACACCACTCCAATATAATTAAAAACAAATATTTTTGCTTCATCATTATTAACCTAAAGATACTTCTGTGTAAGGGAAGCATTTGTCTTATTTGTGTCCTATTGGGATTTTGATTCATGATATAGGTCAGTGCTTTCCACCTTTCTATTGTTTGCAGCTATTAGTAGAAATGGTTTTTCTAAAGGTATATCATGCATCTGATTCTGTAAGCTCTGAAACATGAAAAGTTCTGCTGGAATAAATTTTAAGTCTTTAAGGTGTCTCCGGACTCTTGATTTACTAAACAATGTGTTGTCTTTTATATTTCAGTGTTCTTGATCTAAATGCCTTTGAACGCCAGAACAAAGCAGAGGGCCTTGGCATGGTGACAGAAGAAGGATCAGGTAAAATCATCTTAATGAAAAAGATTGCCTTTAACTTTTTCCTTTAAGACTTTTCCCTTACCAAATGGAAGTAAGATATGCAAATATGTTAAGTGAATGTCTACTGCAAATCTACGGTATTTCCTTTAGTAATTTTAAAATAATGTAATCCTGGGTGGTTTATACTTTAATTGATTTTGATAGGTAAAAAATGCTTGTGTTAGGAAATTTGCAAGCAGAATTTTTTTTTTTCATGCAATGGGATTTGGAAATCTTTCCCCAGCCTCAGCATAAAAGAAAGCTAACTGTTCCCAACTCATCTCTTATACTTCCTGAAAAAATTCAGTTACTTATAAATTACATATCACATTTCATAGAATGGTGGCTCCTTTAGGAAGCCCATTTCCCAGCCCTCAGTAGAGGGTGCTTCCTTATGCCTTGTATGGGGGGGAGGAGGAGGTAGGAACAATGGGAGTCATGGTGCAGCCATTTCTGCACTAAGCAAGGCCAAGCTTGATCATGCTGCTACCCATGAGTCCTTTGTTCCTCCTTCGTTTGGTGAGACTAGATTGTCCCCAATGAGATGTTTAAATTTGCAAATCATTTCCAATCATTGAACTAAGTATTTTTTCATGCCAAACCATTTAGAGATCTCCTCCCAAATGCATAGGGTTCCCAACCCACATGTGCTAGCTGGAGATCTCCTGCTATTACAACTGATCTCCAGCTGATAGGGATCAGTTCACCTGGAGAAAATGGCCGCTTTGGTCATTGGACTCTATGGCATTGAAGTCCCTCCCCTCCCAAAACCCCACCCTCCTCAGGCTCTGCCACCAAAACACCCCCACCCCCGGCCGGTGGTGAAGAGGGATCTGGAGACCCTACAAATGGAACATCAAAGAAAACCAGTGGCTCTGATGTCTTATACGGTCGGAATAAATTTGGTAACCTATAAATGAAATATGTCACAGAAAGATGGCTTCTTAAGGACATTATTTTGCTATGATCATGTGTTAGATCTCTTTTTCTGAATCCATTTAATTAAAGAATGCCAGTATCAGAAATTCTGGTTTTGAACCACTTTTGTCTCTTCTGCCTTCCCATCAAAACATGCTTATTTTTTGTTTGCTGTTATTTTTTTGGTACTGTATAACTGCTATTGTTCCTGTCTGAAATAACTGGATTAATTTGTATATGCTTAGATGTGATACCAAGCTGCTATACTTCCTTTGTATTTCGAGTGGTAATTACATCCACAGTTTATTTAACTTAATCCTTCCCAATATTTGTTCTAAGAGGGAAAGCCTTGACCATTTATTTACTATTCTAGTTCAGAATTTTGTAGTTCACATTTTTGGTAGTGCATGTATCAGTGTTTAGTTTCCTTCAGCCATTATGCTTATCCTCAGTAATGCATGTGTTTTCATCAATTTAACAGCCAATAATATTAACTTGACTGTAAACTTTTAAAACATTTTAGAGATCCTTCTCAAAAAATCTTCTGTCTTCTCAAATACCCAATTTTCAAAATGATATTAAAAAATTCATCTGAGTAGTCACATTAAAGTTGGTGCAAATGCATAAATGTTGATTTTCAGACTGCACAGCTTTGCTTGATCACTGAAAATTATTCTCCTGAATCCTTGGACATTGGGTACATAATTTTTGTTAATACACATATTTTTAATTGTTGGATTTTCTTTTCATCAAGTAGACTCTTCTTTTAACCTTCCTCATGTTACTTAAAACAGAAAAATAGGCATGCATGTGTAACTAACATGAAATACTTTTCTGATGTCGGGTTATTTGTGTATTTGTGTACTTTTTCATTGGAGGATTTTTGTTTGTTTGGATGACCTGATGTTTGGTTTCATACAGAGTTAAATTGCCAGAAGCAATGCTGCATATGTTTTTAATCTGCTGAAAACAAATGCTCACGTTTTTCTTTTCCCCCATTTTCTTTTCTTTGAAATAAATGTCCTGTCTTTCCCTTCCTCAGTCATCACTCATGAGCGTGGTAATTATTACATACAAATTGCCTTTCCTTTTCCTGTTGTTAGCTTTGTGTCAGCACTGTACAGCTCCTGAACACTCTCTGTAGTTCGTTTTTGTTCATAGAATTTAAAAGAGTGGGCTCTTATTTTATTATGGTTGTATTTTCCAAACTTTCAGTTTGTATGCCAACTATCCCCATATCTTTGTTTTTCCTCCCTTCCTCAGGATTTGCACAGTAACTGGCACACTAGATGTAAGAGCAGCAAGCTTTTTAATTTTTCTTTTCTTTTTCTGCTTCCTTTGGTGATTTTTCTTTTTTTAGTGGGCCAAGTATTTGTGATGGTTGGATGTTACAAGTGTGTGCTTATGATATTAAAATCCACCATGTGCTGTAGTCCTCCTGTAGCGTTTCTGTTGTGTATTTAATGTGGCTTTATGGCTGCATTGGTTTGTGCAATCATAGGAAATCAGTGGAGGATCCAGAGCGGAGGGTGGGAGCTGAGGGTAGAAAAGGAAAGGGGATGCTGACTGACAAGAGCTACCTTCACACCATGAAAGGAAGCAGAATTTACTTCACAACTAAGTTGACAGGGCTGCCTTTACAAAGAAGTTGATGGTAGCATGCTTCACGGAGTCATAATCTTCAAGGATTAAACCTTTCCAGTTCTTCAGTAGATATAAAATGTAGACAGGGCAAGACTCAAATGGATCCTTTTAAGGGTGAATTCTTAAACCGGATTTCTCAGATTCTAAGGGTGAATTTATCTAAACCAATTTTGACAGAGAAACAGCTGTACAAGGGAAAGTTTCCCTGTCATTGTTCCATGGCTACTTCCTGTTGTGAAATCGAGTTGTGAATTCCTGTTGTGAAATCGAGTTTCAACAGCATGGAATGCAGCAAACACCAAATGCAATATTTGGGCAAGTTACAGCCAAATGTACCATTGATTTCAATAGGAGAATTAAGCACTTTTTATAAACCTCTACCATTGAAAACAATGGAACTTCAAAATGCTTTACTTTCCCTGGATTGCCAAATCTGATCATATAAAATCCCTGAAAATTTTTAATTAATTGTAAGACCTGTGGAATCGTTACGTTATTCACTAAGCAGCAGCAGTATACAAATAGAACAGCCAACAGCATAATAAAGAACTTTTAAGGAATTATTTCTTGTGAGTACAGGAACTCCTATACACACATGGAGATCTCACTTGAGTGAGATTCCTTATTCAGCTGTGAAGAGGGCAGTGCGAAGAGGGCATGCACAGATTCACCCCTTCTGATGAAGTGAATTACAAAGTCCACTCATAGAGGAATCATGCATTTTCTTGTCTAGTTTGTTCTGCAGTATGTTCCAGATTAATTCCTAAAAATCCAACAGTTTTAGATGGTCCTGATATGTAGGCATCAATGGGAGTTTAAGAGGAAGGATAGAAGCAAAGTTGTTCAACATAACTGATAATTTATGAGCCCCAGTGATGTTGGTAATATCTATTGTAAGGGAGTTGTTGATATCTAATGGGAAGTTGAACAATCAATACAACAGCTAATTGTACAACTCTTATTCTGAAACTGAAGTTTTGGAAAATAATAGATAATACTATTTTTTCAAAGAAATGGTATTCCAAGTTGAGGGCTATCTTTAAGCAATAGTATTAGTTTACATATGGTTTGTTTTTAAAAAGCTCTTATTTTAGGTACTTGTTCTTACTATAAGAAGTATATGTGGACCCAGTTGTAGGTCTTATAACTAGCAGTATGATACATACTGCTTCTTTCCAGTAAATGGCAAAGGAAAATAGCACAGTAAATATGTCTGAATGATTTATTGCTGGTTGTTTCCTTTGTCCTGCCTCTGCTTTCAAAACTCCTTGCCTTGGTCCCCTCAAACTATGAACAACTTCATGCTTCTCATTTTTAATACTGGACCCCCCACTGGTAGAACGTTGGTGGTTCTTTACCAGATATGTATCTAATTTGTCTTTGTGATGTAATCAATGTTGTATTTTCTTTATGTATTTTTTTATTGCTATGGTTGTTAATGGGAAAAAAGGTTCAACGTCTATGACATATGTAAATGCATATTATTTCATCAGTTACATTTTCATTCAATTATTATAGTATATATTCACATTTTTCATGGTAAGCTTGAAAGTGCATGTTCCCTCTTCTTTCGGTGATTAGTACAGTTCACAGGTAGTGAAATATATTATAGATATATGGCTTTTTATGTTCTCTGTACAGTCCCACACATGGATGTGTGCAGAAGCAACTCCAAAGAGCTCTAGCCTTGAAGTTGGTGCTTAAATCCTCTCCCCTAAGAGAGAGTTTTCCCTCTTTGCACACGCTTTGAGGGGTGGGGTGAGGGCCATTCCATTCAGCTCTCTTCTGATCATGGCACTGGTAGTACTTCTAAGTACTAAGTGCTTTGTTCTTGAAGAATTACCTCAACTTTCCTTTCTCTCTCTCTCTCTCTCTCTCCCCTCCCTACCCCTCCCTCCAACTTTAGCCCTCTAAAAATAAGATCAGTGTAGTTCCTTTGAGTACATTCATTTATTTAAAAAAATATATCCTGCCTCTCCAAAGCTCAAACCGGTTTACAAAACATTAGAAGTTTAAAATGAAATGTAAAAATATCAAACAAGCTGCACCACCATCAGAGAACAGATCTTTACAAATATGTAAGTAAATAACAATGATCAACCATATCCTTTGCCATTACTTTTCAAGTGCCTGCCCAAACATGGTAGCCTTCAGGTTTTGCAGAAGACAACAAAGGGGGGTGTACTAGATGGAGGCTGGTCCAAAGGGAGGAGGCTATAATAATAAAAGACGGTGATCTCATTGGAGAAGACTGGACCAGATTAAATGATGGAATCATCAAAAGCAATATTTATGCAGACCTGAGTTAGGAGGTGTGTTTATACAGGGAGTGGTAGTCCCTCAAGTATGCGCATCCTAGGCCATGAAGATCCAGAACCAGAACCATGAAATGAACCAAGGAAAACGTTCCAAGTCAGTATGATTTTTTTCAAGACATGATTTTTTCCATATACTTACAGCAGTTTAGATCCATCCAAAGGGTGCAGCCATGTTATGCACTACTTGCAATTCTCAGGATACCTTCAAGGGTAGCTTTGTGCAAAGCATGTTAAAACAATCCTATCTAGAGGATGTATCAGCAGTTTAAAAAGGAGGGCAATATGCCCTAAGAGATGGTAAAAGTCACTTGCGAGGAACAGCTCCTGTAAGAGGAAGGCTGGGCTCAGGAACCGTCCTGACGCTTTTCACCAAATCTGACAGAAACAGCTTCATCCCAGATTGGCATGTAATCCATATGTCAGAGAGTAATCTGAAAAGATCCAAACAACCTTGACAAGCAGTTTCATCTGACACCTCTAATAAAGGGATCCAGTTTTAATATCTAGTCCAGATGAGAATAGAAGAAAAGGACTGTCAGCAAACAAAGAGTCTTGTTTGCTACCACCTCATAGCCTCCAAATGCACTCTATCACACATTCTGTCTTTCAGTTTATGTATTTCTCCAACAATTCTCTAGTTGTCTTTCAATCTTCTTCCTAATATGTCAGAGAGCAGGAGACCTACAAAATTAGTGGAGAAGACTCTGGAGAGGAATCCTTTCTTACTTCCAGCTGTCATTTAGACTGGCATCAGGGACTCCACAGACTCATAGTTGAGATTTCCCAAATCCCCCCCCCCCCATGGATCCATGAGATTCTAAGGGTGGACCATTCTAAGGGTAGCCCACCATCTTGTAGAACAGGGAGAAGCTATCAGCTGAGCCTGAAACAGATAATGAACTATCCATGACTATGGTCTCAACATCATGCCCTGTACCAGATCACTAGAATACTGATACCCATCTTGTTATGAATTCTGTGGCTATGATGAACAGCAGCACAACAGGTACTATCTTTCTGTGTGCCTGCCATGTAACACTGCCACAGTATTTGTCCCCTTCTCTTGGTTACTTGATGGCCTTTGTTTATCCACTTAGGGCCTAACCACACATTTGGGTTTTTTAATCAGTTGGATCTGAATTCCCAGCAGCTATGGGAAATGGCGTTTAAAAAATAAAGGAAAGCTAAAATGGGCTTGGAATGCTGCCACAGTGACTACTGCCTTCCCCCCCAAGACATTTTCCTGTATCGAAGCAGTGCTGGGGGAGGTGTTATTTCCCCATATTTGCTGCTTCATGTGGAGTTCTCTGTGCACGTGGAATAGCAAAAATGTGGAAATAACTCCCTTCCAAGTGCTGTTCCAGCGTAGGAAACAGCTTGAGGGTAGGAGCCTGTTCAATCATTCTGAGCCTATTTGGTCTTTTATTTTTTTTTAAGCCATTTTCCACAGCTGCTGTGTGACTGCAGGAAGCCCATACATGTAGTTTGGCCCTTATTCTATGCTGGTTCCAATACTGGCAGTCACACTGGCTACATCCAGCAGTCTTTCCACTTCAAAACCAATTTTATTGTCATCCAATTTACCATCAGTGCCACATATTTTCACTTTCTAAATAAATGAGCAGAAAGCACACAATCTCACATACAGTCAGTAAATACAAATGCTGCAGAAGTGAATCCATCACAAGTTTTTTGTCATATCTGTTCACTTCCTGGACCACAGTACTCTTTCTGTGGATGTGCTGAGCGGAGATGGTACAGTTGCTCACACGTGGTCCTTGAACCCATTCTACCTTCATAGAATCTTCTTGCAATGGGGAAATCTTTGCTTGGACCTGTTTACATTGGCATACAACAAGCAGATCGCTCAAGGCTACAGAAGTGGAGGAACAAGAGAGGATCCCGTACTTACTTACCTGTTAAAGATAATTTCTCATTTTCACTTCCTTCAGGATATCATCTTACCAGTCTTTCTCCCCACATTTCATACTATGAAAGTGCAAAATCAGTTCTTGTATTAGATGTCAAATGAGCATCCTCTTTCAATATTCATACTCAATGAATTCAAAAAAGACCATAACATTTCCTCTGTTGCGCTGGTCGAAATAAGAGGCCTAAGTCTTACCCCCAAAACTGAAAGGGTAGCATCCAGTGTTACTAGGAGGCAAAATATGCTATTATCTCTTCAGAAGATGCTACCACCAACTTACCAGGTAGGTGAAATTTCTCCTTTCTTAGATATGGGAGAGTGGAGAGATCACAAATAGAAAAACAGGTTGTTTAAATATGGTTGGTGTTTTTAGAAGGATCATCTATGCAGTCACACGGCCCACTCTCTTTTCCCACCGCTGGCTTCTCAATTATTACACTTCAGACTTGGAGAAACTGAGTGGAAAGATTTGCCATTTCCTCAAACAGGGTTGCCAACCTCCATGTGTGGCCTGGAGATCTCCTGGAATTACAAGCCATCTCTAGATGACAGAGATAAGTTCCCCTGGAGAAAATGGCTGCTTTGGTAGGTTGACTCCATGGCATTAAACCCCACTGAGGTCCCTCTCCTCCTAAACCCTGCCTTCCCCAAGCAGCACCCACAAATCTTCAGGAAATTGGCAACCTGACCTTCAAAGCATGCATAAAAAAGTAAAACTCTCCCTTTGGGTAGAAGAAGTGAGGGCTGAATTCTTGGCTAGAGCCCTACAATTTTCCAGAGCAGCTTCTGTGCATGCACAGAATCTATATATGTGACTGCAAATGACCACTTGAAGAAAGTTAGTTACAGGTAAGTAACCTTTTAAAATGCTTTTTTTTGGGTCAACTTACTAATACTTTAGGATTTTCTTGGTATGAGATCTTTATTATGTCAAACTTTATCAGGCACAGAAGAGGAAGTTGAAAGTGCTGTATTTTCAAACTGAGTTCAGTACATAGCAGAAATTATCATAAACATGTGGTTATAGTTGCACCGGAAGACACAAACATAGACCGTTCCTGCATTTTCCTTTTCCCAATAGCTATTTTTTTACCCTGAAAACTTGATGCTGGTAGTTGCAGGGCTTGCATGGATGAATAAGCCACAGCGCTTGGAGGATTACAATGATGCAAACTCAGATGGAATCACCCTCCTCCCTTTTTCACCATTACAGCCTTGAATGGAAGAGGGAAGAGTAGGTGATTTCACTGGTTTCACACGCGCACACACACACACACACACACACACACACACACACTTCATCGCTGCAGTCTGCATAGATTTGTCTATGATTCTTGTAACCTCCAGCTTCAGCTACTTGAGTATAATAAAGGGGAAAGGGAGAGCAGGAAAGTTCCATATCCTCCAGTGTATTGTGGTGGTGGTTGGTATTTAAGTAAGTTTGATGGGATTTGTTTCCTTGTTAGTATGCCTAGGATTGTCGCAGAAGAAGGCAGATAGGGATTGCTGATTCAAAGAACTGCATTGCCATCCAATTTTAGACACATCCTATTCCTTTCAAGAATGGCTCACTTCTAGAGTACAACTGATGGCTTGTCGATTGATCCCATGTAAAAATGTTTTCCACAAGCTCTCCTCACCCTGGATGCTTGTGATGGATTTAGTGGATGTAGTGGCTAGGAAACAACCTGCACTTTCCAAGAAAGCCTCAGTAACTGTTAACTGTATGAAACAGTTCTGAAGTAATCTAATAAATGGTGGTGGGATAGTAAAATAAAGATGCTTTCATTAGACTGTACATTGTAAATGTAGAACATGTTTTATGTGTCTGTAATTTGTTGCTGTTTAATTTGGTCTGTAATGATTTAGTAACCAACAACAAAAGCTTGCATCATTCTTCTGGAAAATATGGGCAGCATATTTGGGATCTCTAGTGATTCTTTCATGCATAAGAAGCAGAGTTGGTTTTTATATGCCGGCTTTCTCTACTGCTTAAAACAGAATCAAACCAGGTTACAATCGCCTCCCTTCCCCTCCTCACAACAGACACCCTGTGAGGTAGGTGGAGCTGAGAGAGCTCTTAATAGAACTCAAGGTCACCTAGTTGGCTTCATGTGTAGGAGTGGAGAAACCAACCCGGTTCACCAGATTAGTGTCCGCCGCTCATGTGGAGGAGTGAGGAATCGAACCCGATTCTCCAGATCAGAATCCTCCGCTCCAAACTACCGCTCTTAACCACTACACCACGCAGGTTCTGATGGTTGGTAGTGGGATAAACCAAGTACATATTTGTTAGGTATGATTGCAGATTGCTGTCTCGATCCTCACACACCAGATTGCCCTTTAGATGGAAATTCAGTCTGTGGTATCTCTGATCATCAGTTTGAGAAAGGTTCACACTTTTTGGTGCCAAAAATGCTTTTTAAAAAAAGTTTAATTTTTCATCACAGAGAAAGTTTTTGTTATTGTTCAATGTTGCAACATGTCCGTGCACTTTTCCCAGTAACTTGACCTCCCCCCTTTTGTGCGTGGTCTCCATTGGGAAAATTTGGAAGCATATTCTCTCTTTGGGATCTCCTTCTTGAAGTCCTGCAAAAGTTGATTGAAGATCATCAGAGTGAAACCCTTGGATTAAAGAAAGGACAAGTCCTAGTATATATAAATCTGGATTAACCTGTTCATCCACAATATTTACTACAGGAGCTGTGTCGGCTATAAACATATAAATAGAGTTAATCAAAGTTAAGATGTTGGATTGGAAAGTAATAAACTTGCTTTACTTGATTTTTACTTTTGCTTTTGAATGGCAGTTCCAACAGAAGTGAACCTTCTTCTTAATTTATAATGTTGAATATCTGTGACACTGTTAGCAGTCTGTAAATGTCTGTAATTATTAGTGGCAAGGAGATTTGAGACCAAGATAAGGAGAGATCATTAATGAATGAACACTTAAGCACTTTCAAGAGAGTACATAAATCACTTTTCTTTCTGCCAGACATCACTCATTTTTTTCTCGGGCTCTCCATGATGCAAATATTAAATCATCCATATGTGTATCAATACCCTTGATATACAGCATGGGCAGTGGCAATATTTTAGCCAAAAAGTAATGTGTAAGGTAGTTCTTTGCTGCATGCTGAACTATTCCTTACAGTGAATATCAACATCCACATACATGAAAAGGTTTAAAGGCTTCTAGCTTAGGTGACATGTTTTGTTTATCTAAGCTCTCTTCTATTGTATTCTGTCTCACCCGTACCATCTTCCCTCTTTCTTATGAGTATGATTTTTAAATACATTCTGTGTAAAAACTGAATAAAGATAATATGTAATTTTTATTTTAAATACCCCTATTTTGTATTTCTTCTTCATAGTTTGATAATGTTAAATATTGTGAACTTTTAAAAACAATGATACGTTTGGGTTCTTTTTTAAAAATATGTTGACTAATATTTTGGAAGCTAACCAGTGGCTGTGGCTCAGCGGTAGAGCATCTGCTTGGCATTCAGAAGGTCCCAGATTAAATCCCTGGCATCTCCAGTTGAAAGAACCAGGTAGCAGGTGATGTGAAAGACCTCTACCTGAGACCAGTCTGAGTAGAAAATACTGACCTTGATGAACAGTCCTTGCTTGTTTATATTTTTAGATGAAAAAATCAAAAGCTTCAGAAATTGATAGTAAGATGGTCTTTTAAATTTTCTCCCTGTTGTTAATAAAGTCATTAAACACAGCAAGATCTGTCGTGTCCAATCCAACAAGATATTTTCTGCCTTCAACGGGTACAACTAAATTGATCTTGTTCACAACTCTGCAGAATTACACCACACAGCTTCTTTCATTTTCTGGATTCTGTGTGCAGCAGGAAGCCTTGTTTGGGGCATCAGTTGGTAGCCTTATCCCTGTAGCTTCTTTTGCTCAAAGTTTTGCACAAAGTTCAAATAGTAAAGCATTTCTAAAATATTGCCATGCCCATGCTGCCACATTTTGAAGAGAAGTATATTTCTAAATTTTATCTTTGTTCTTATGAAAAGACGCTATGCAAGTGAATATGCTATATTTTGATTCTCAAACAATGCTATAAAATACACTTTATCTATGCCTTCCTTTTTTTTAGGCTAAATCAGCTGTATATGTGAGGGAAGTGAATTATATGACAAACGTTTGTAATAATATAGCTTCTGCTTTTCCACAGGAGAGAAGGTGATGCAGGATGATGAATTTACTTGTGACCTCTTCCGTTTCCTTCAATTACTCTGTGAAGGACACAACTCAGGTTTGTTAAAAGAATGGCATAAATCAATTTATGAAGTAACCACCTTTTACCAAGTTCAGTGCAGAAAGTTAATAGGTTTTACTTATTCCTAATGAGTATACAAAGAGAATATTGTTGTAAATTTAAAAATACCTGTTAGGGGTGTGCAGCAGGAAAAAAAACGATGTTTTCCAGATCAGGATATATTGGAACTGAAAAATATTGGAATTCCCAGTTTCCCTGTTCCAAATACTGGTATAGTATTTGGATCCTGGTGGGGTGGGGTGGGGGGTTTGATATTTTTTGGTTCCATTATTCCCTATGGAGAATATTTTTGGGGGGAGGAAGTATTTTTAAAGGCACTGGCACCAAAATTGCGGTGCCTGTCTTTTAAATAACCCCCACATTTCAAGTCAATTGGACCAAGGGGCCCATTCTATGGCACCCTAAACAAGGTGCCCCAACTGTCCTCTATTGGTTCCTTAAGAGAAGAAGTGAAAAATGTAAAACCCAAAGATTGCAAGCTATTGCTAAGCCCAACCTATATAAACCCAAGAATCTGAATCCCGACTTATGTAAAATATGAGAATTAACAAAAAATCACAAACCTGACACAAACCAACTCCAGCAAAGAATGAACTTTTTTAAAGCAACAAACACACTTGAAACTGACAAAAGCAGCCTGGCAAGCTGATACCATGCCTCGGGAGACACAGAAACGTGGGGGAAGAGGGGAAGAAAGGAAAAAAGTCCTGGCTCCTGATATTCCCGGTTAATCCTGAATATTCCCAGGATTTTTTGGGACCCATTTTTCGGTACCCAGCAAAATCTCGGATATATTTGGGAGACCCAATTATATCCAAAAATACCAATATATTCAGCTTGGTTATATCCGAATACACCTGCCTAATATATTTTTTTTAATTGATTTGAACATTGGAAAAAAATATATGTCTTTTCCAGGGCATGAATTAATATGCAAAGAAAATTACGGAATGAAATAAACCATTCTTCTTTGATGGTTGTTTTATTACCTCAATTGAAAGGAACTTTGGATTGTTTTTTCTTTTTAATGTCCAAACAGATGGTACCACTACTCATGATATTAACTCCCCTTCAGATACAAATGAAGGTAGAGCAAACAAAATTAATTTAATTATTTCCCAAGAGTGGCTTCTCTCTTACTGCAATTCAGTAGCCCAAATGCATCAAAAACAATAGTATATTCAAAAATGAGAAACTACTTTTATAATGGATACAGTTCAATCCTAAGTACATTTGTACCCTTCTCTAAACCCCTTGACATATATGGACTTAGAAGGGTGTAACTCTGCTTAGGATGGCACTTTGATATGCTAAAAAAACAGAGCATTATTAAGAAACTTGATAAAGGACATACAGATATAAAGAGAAAGTATACATACATTGAAATGTTTCCATAGACGGGTAATTTCCAAGGAATTTAAGACTGCAATAAATGCTAATTCATTTTCCTTTCTTTTTCTAAGATTTTCAGAATTACTTGAGGACTCAGACTGGTAACAATACAACTGTCAATATTATCATATCTACTGTGGATTATTTATTGCGAGTTCAGGTAAAATATGTATGTTAACTGTAATTAATGAGTTGTTCAGAAAAGAGTTGCATCATGATGGTTGGTCTTATAATATCAGTGTTTGTTTTACTTTGTCATAAATAAAATTCGTGTATTGGTTTTAACTGGTTAAATATGGAGTACCATAACTTTGTTTTAACCTCAATAGATTATTTCATATCCCCAATGTGGCACCCTTATGCCCACCAATACTTTTCCTGGAGCCCACCAAGTATTTTAAAAAGTGGGTGGCTTTTGCCCAGCAGGGCTTGTCATAAGGCATGTGTATGCAAAAAAAATTTTTTTTTAAACCATATATTCTTTTAAAAAAGGATCTATCTGAAATTTTGAAGAGTTGCCCACAGGCTAGAAAATGTTGGGTACCTCTGTACCTCAGTGTTTCAAAGGGTAGCTGTGTTGGTCTACAGTAGAACAGCTAGATTCAAATTGCCTTAGAAACCAACAAGATTTTTCGGTATAAGCTTTCGAGAGGCTAAGCTCCCTTTGGCTCGAATTTAGCTGTTTTTCTCAGTGTGTTTGACTTTTTACTTGCTTACACTGAAAGAATCCAGTTTAGAGAGGTTTCTGTTATTTGGTTCCTTTGCCTCCCCTGATTGCTGTAGCTTCCTCCTTTCTGAATTAGTAACAGGAGAGAAGCCACCCACTAAGATATTACACATTGAATGGGATGACATCATAATGTTATGTAGTTAGGCAAATTTCTTTACATGATGATCCTGTTGAGAGAATAGTGAAGGCATGGTAAATGTATATGGAAACATTTTCTTAACCAAAGATAGTTTCTTAAAATGCCAGTCAGAATTGCATTTGGAAAACCAGGACCTCCTTTGGCTCAGCACTAGGTACAAATAGAACGGTAGTGGTGACCGAACTGAAATGTTCTGTACCTTTCTATTTTTACAATTTAATTTTTTAAATTCAAGTTTGGTATTTGGGTCACTAGAAAGTACCCCTTTCAAGTTGGGGTTGCAATATGTCAAAAACTGGCAAAATGAAAAGGATGCAATATAATAAATATTTTTGAAGGAATAATTATTTGGGGACAGGGATATCAGAAAGAGAATAACTGCTCACCGTGTCTATTGAGAAAGGAAAATAAAAGAAATGGGCAGAACTAGGTTGATCATTTAGGAGTACATGTGTCCAAAATCCAGTGATTTACACATGGAAAACCCCTGATACACATATGAAGCTCTCATACCAAAAGATTGCTTAATTTAATGATGCTAGCAAAGGCAAACTGTTGCCTCCCTTGACATGAGGGTTGCTGCATTACTGACTATAAAAGAGTGCAGATTAGGGGTGTCAGTAAGTATTCATCATTAGAGTAAGTGTTCGTCATTAGAGCAGAATAGGCAACAGAATCTTTTTCTATATAGTTAGAAAAAATACTGAAGCAATAGGTACAAGAAATGTCTATACAAAGCACCTCTGCTGTGGCTGTGGATTGAACAAACTTTATCACTTTATGATTTTGTGTAAGTTTATTTAAGTGGTATTTCATATATGTGTCTGATTAATTGTTGGTTAGACTTCGAATAGTCTCATGAAACACTGCAATTGAATATTTTCATAGTGCGTCCAAGTTTTTCTAGTAATGATTTTAATAAGAGTGTCTAAAAACAAAAAGTGTATTCAGACTTTGTCCCCATAGTTCTGGGGAATTTTGGAACATTTTGCTTTCTTTATATATTTTGTCAAATGCGTATTTATGGTGATGAGTTTTGGATCCATGTGCTTTCTATGTTTCTCTTCTCAGGAATCAATTAGCGATTTCTATTGGTATTATTCCGGAAAGGATGTTATTGATGAACAAGGACAAAGGAATTTCTCTAAAGCGATTCAGGTTGCAAAGCAGGTCTTTAATACTCTCACAGAATACATTCAGGTAACACCAAAGAACATGAGTAGAGATTTTTTTAAGTGTAGGAATAGTGTTGTAGCATGGAATTAATTTTCCACATAGACATCACTGAGACATCAAACTCTGAAAGAATTTCAGATGACCTTGATTGCTTAAAGAAGACTGTAAACACAATGGCTTCACAACATCTGGATGATTCTGACAATATGGTGCCATTGAGTATACTTACTATGTTAAATCCTTTGGCATGGGTTTAAGGATCATTTGTATAAGTAAGATACCTGCCTTTAGGAACTAATTCGAAGCTTATAAAATGAGCAGTTTTTTATATTTATGCAAGGATTAGGAGGTTTTATCAGATACTTTAACAATTTGCAGTTTAGGCAAATGTGCATGGAAAACCATCATATATTTCACTGGTGTGGCAGAGGTTCTGCTAGAAAGAATGCAACACTAATTGTGTTTTTAAAAATAAATTTACCCTCTAAGAACTCTGAGTTGTATCCCCAACAAACTGTCCATCAGGGGATGCTTAGGAGTAGCATAAAACATAGCACAGTGTGCCACTGCTGAAGTAAAAACTTGGACAGAAAATTGCGGACTCCCCTCCTGCAACGTGCATGTTAAATACCTTCTCTTGACACAAAGTTCTGTTTCAAATCAACCCTATAAAAGTGGCACATTTAAAATTAATTTGCATAGTGCTGGATTGGCTGCAGAAGCTTTGCTGTGCGGAGGATGCTTCCCTTCTGCAATGTCTTCATCATTTGTTAAATGTGTGGACAGTTTTGTGTACTTACATGGATATGTGTGTGTGGAGAAATGTTCTTTATTTGAAGTGAATGGGGAAACTTGTTTTCGCGAGAGGTCCATGAGATTCTATCTCAGGGTGAGCATGTGCATTGCTTTTGTTCAATGGGGTTGTTTCAGTTATTAATTTCATTAGCAGTGCCAATTACTGTGATGGGATGACTGTCAACTGGCTGGTGAACTTGAAGCAGTTGTCTTCCTCTTCTTAACATGGTAACACTGTTCTTCTTTTGGATTAATGGCTTTTCTGCAGGGACCTTGTACAGGTAACCAACAGAGTCTGGCACATAGCAGATTGTGGGATGCGGTAGTTGGTTTCCTTCATGTATTTGCCCATATGCAGATGAAGTTGTCTCAGGTACAGATTTTTTAAAAAGACAGATCATGTGTATATAATTAAAGAAGGTATGAGCATTGTACGTTGAACTGATTTTTTTTTACTGTAATACAATTTATATTTAAGCAAAGAGGATCAGTATATTAGCAGTGGAAATCTGCAGAATTGATTGTGGGTACAAAGTGAGCAACTGGACTACCTTAACACAATGGGCAATAGATTGGCCCCTCCACATACATTGGAGTCCCAGTTCAGCTGCAGCGATACCAAATCCCTTCTTCACAATGCATGACTGATAAATAGCCTTTCCTTACAGCAGAGAAGAAAAGGGAATGCCTATTCACTGAGTTATAAGACACATCCACAAAACCTTGAAAGGTTGAGTATCCCTTATACAAAATGCTTGGAACCAGAAGTGTTCCGTATTTCGGATCTTTCCGTGTTGTGGAATATTTGCATTTACATAATGAGATATCTTGGGGATGGGACCCAAGTCTAAACACAAAATTCATTTATGCTTTTATACACCTTATACACATAGCCTAAGGTAATTTTATACAATATTTTTTAATAATTTTGTGCATGGGGGGCATTGTGGGGAATCTGCCATTGGTGTGACCGGCCTGTACACATGCCATCTTACTACCCTTTGTGGGCGCTCAAAAAGTTTTGGATTTTGGAGTGTTTTGGATATCGAAATTCCAGATAAGGGATACTCAACCCATATTTTTTTTGGGGGGGGGGGAATTAAAACCAGTGTTAAATGTTCAGTAAGTGATCATGCATTATTGCAAGAAAAGAGATAGCCTTTCTGGTACTTATCACTTAAAATGCTGTTTTAAATGGCAGAGTGAAAACTGCCCTGCTTGTATGGTATTATTCACAGGGAATATTCACTCTTCGGCAACTGAATGTGTAGTGTAAAATGTTAAAAAAGAGAAAATATGCTTCATATTATCCATGACTCTCACAGGCATTAGCCAGTCTGGCTATGATGGTGACGAGACCCTTTCTATCTAGTTCTCTACCTTCCTAGCTCTCTGCCAGCATTCCATATTGCAGTAGCTAGAAGAAATAATTGCTTGTTTCCAGGTACAAAATATGGCAATTTGAGTACTAGGAAAACGGTTTCCTACAATAATTGAGTGATTGATTCATTATTGTGCCAGTGCCATAAAAGAATGTGTTAACCTGAAAGGTCCTCAGATAAAATTATGGCCTAGCAATCTAACATTATAAAGGAATATTCAGCATCTTTTTTGTCCTTATTCAAATACCTTCTTTGCAATCTGTGCACATTACTTAAATACAGAGTGTTCTGGTACTCTGCAGTAGTGGAATTATTTCTAGTGACGCTCCGTTTTTTTAAAAAAAAAACTTGAATAAATTTTAGATACTTAGAATTACAGTCTTATTTGCATGTTATAAGAAACTTCAGTGGCTGTGCTTCTTTCTCCTTGGTTGGGGACAGAGGGTAGCACTTGGAGAGAAGGCATCACTGCAGCACCCCTTGGTGTGTGAGGTCCCGTAGGGAGCGATCCTCTCCCCTATGTTGTTTAACATCTATATGCACTCCCTCTCCAGCTTGTATGGAGTTTCAGGCTGGGTTGTCACCAGTATGCTGATGACACCCAGCTTTATCTGTTGATGGATGGACGGATGGACAGATACTTCCCCTGACACTCTGGCCAGGTGTTTGGAGGCTGTGCCAAAATGATTGAAGCTGCGTCAACTGAAACTAAATCCATCAAAAATGGCTGGGTCGGGGAGGGTTGGAGGTGGTGCCCCAGCTCCCACCTCATAATGGTGTGCAACTGACTGCGTCCACTGTCAAGTTTTTGGGTGTGATCCTAGATGCCTCTTTATCAATGGAGGCTCAGGTCACAGCTGTAGCCAAGGCAGCTTTTTATCATTTCTGCCAGGCTAGGCAGCTGGTGCCTACCTCTCCTGCCCTGACCTAGCCACAGTGATCCATGTGACGGTCACCTCCAGGCTAGACTACTGTAACTTGCCCTATGTAGGGCTACCCTTGAGACTGCTCTGGAAGCTCCAGCTGCTCCAGAATGCAGGAGTGAGGATCTTCACAGGGGCTTTGCTGATAGCACACATTCAACCTGTGCTTCGACAACTGCACTGGCTCCAGGTAGAGTACCAGATCAGGTTCAAGGTGTTGGTGTTAACCTTTAAAGCCCTAAATTGTTTGAGACCTTCATACCTTCTGTACCACCTATCCCGGTATGTCCCCCAAAGAGCAATATGCTCAGCAAATAACAATTTGCTGATAGTCCCTGGCCCAAGAAGTATCCGGCTGTCCTCAACCAGGGCCAGGGCATTTTTGGCCCTGGCTCCAGCCTTCTGGAACTTTCTGTCAAGTGAGACCTGGGCCCTGCAGGATCAGGTCAATTCTGCAGGGCCTGTAAGACAGAGATGTTTCGCCAAGCCTATGGTTGAGTTAGCAACAGTTTCCATCGTAGCTCCCTCCCTCCCTATCCCTTGTTTATCTAGGTTGATGTAAGTGGGGACCCTAGCCATTTCCCCAGGCTGGCTGCTGATTTTCTTCTTGTTAGCTTTCTTCATTGTCCAACTTTCACACCCATGCATAGTAATAGGGCATACTATAGTATGAATTATCGTGATCTTGGTCACCAGTGACACATCCTTACAGCTTAAGGATCTTTTCAAGTTCATTTATGGCTGTCCTTCCCAGTCTCAATCTCTTTCTGATTTCTTGGTAGCAGTCTCCATTTTCGTTGATGATTAAGCCATAGAATTGAAAATCTTACCAATTTCAATTTCTTCATCATCAGTCTTAAAGTTGTGTAATTCCTCAGTGGTCATTATTTTTGTCTTCTTGATGGTCAGGTGTTCCATAGTCTTAATTTTTTTTTAAAATGTGAGTCCATATAATCACTGGATTGTCCTTGTTTCTGCCCCCACTGCAACCCTTTGTGCCCTCTGAAAAGCTGGTCTGAAGAGTTGGGGGCCCTGCAAAGTGGCATGTGATGTGGGGAAGAGAGGGGGCAGCTGGGACAGGAGAATTGTCATAAATTGGTGACCACCTGATCCATAGAATTTAAGTGAAATTTCCTAGATATGCTTGTAGAAGCTAGATGGAATGAAAATTGTCACAATTTTATTATTTCATATTGACAGGACTCCAGTCAAATTGAGTTACTAAAAGAGCTGATGGATCTTCAGAAGGATATGGTGGTCATGTTGCTATCTATGTTAGAAGGTGAATTTAAGCTCATTTTTTAAAAAAAACTATTAATTTTATTTTACTTTTCATAGATTCATATTACAAAATCGGTATAATAGCCCTAAAATATCAGTTAATATCACATATTCTCATTTTGGTTACTTAAAGTTAAACTGTTGATCATCAGAAATATATAACCTCCTGGATTAAAAACATTTATTGCCAACCTGCATTAATAATTTAGCAATCAGTTTATATTTGTAAATAGTAGCATTACATGTTTTAGACCTGTTTTTTATTTTCTCTTCTTCTAATAGAAATCTTGGTCAGAATGTGAAAGTTTTTAAGAGTTGCTGAGAGGGAGGACTATGGGTACAAAATTTGAGGGGCCCAGATCAGCCTGGGGACCTGGGGAAGCACAGTTCAGTGCCACTGGAGCATAGTAGCATGTTCAAATCAGGCATCTTATAGCTGTTCTAAATGTGAGGAAGGCTCAAAGGGAATCTTTACGAGGAGGTCACTTTGGTTCTTGGCAGCTTTGCTTCTAAACACTGCTGTGTGAAATTCTATGCAGGTGTTCTGTAGTGTATGGCATAATTGGTAAGGCTTACCACATCTGATTGTTACTGAGTCACAGAAGTGTTTCTTTTAGTAAAATTATCAATGCCTTTTCCCACATTTAGGCAATGTTGTGAATGGAACAATCGGCAAACAGATGGTTGACATGTTAGTGGAATCGTCCAACAACGTAGAAATGATTCTAAAATTCTTTGATATGTTCCTAAAATTGAAGGATTTAACTTTCTCTGATGCATTCAAAGAATACGATCCTGATGGCAAGGGTGTCATTTCAAAAAGAGATTTCCATAAAGCAATGGAAAGCCATAAGCATTATACTCAATCTGAAACAGAGTTTCTGCTCTCCTGTGCTGAGACTGATGAGAATGAGACATTAGACTACGAGGAATTTGTGAAACGGTTTCATGAGCCTGCCAAAGATATCGGCTTCAACGTTGCGGTCCTACTGACCAACTTGTCAGAGCATATGCCTCACGATACCCGATTGCAGACTTTTCTTGAACTGGCAGACAGTGTTCTGAACTACTTTCAGCCCTTCTTAGGACGCATAGAAATAATGGGTAGTGCAAAGCGCATCGAACGAGTATATTTTGAGATAAGTGAATCAAGCCGGACACAGTGGGAGAAACCTCAAGTTAAGGAGTCAAAGAGGCAGTTTATCTTTGATGTGGTAAATGAAGGAGGGGAGAAAGAAAAAATGGAGCTTTTTGTTAATTTCTGTGAGGACACCATCTTTGAAATGCAATTGGCTGCTCAGATCTCTGAATCAGATTTGAATGAGAGGTCTGCCAATAAAGAAGAAAATGAGAACGAGAAGCGTGAGGAACAGGATCCTAGAATGGGCTTCTTCTCTCTTTTGACTGTCAAATCAGCGTTAGTAGCTCTCAGGTATAACATAATGATGCTCATGAAAATGCTAAGCATGAAGAGCGTAAAGAAGCAGATGAAGAAAATGAAGAAAATGACAATGAAAGATATGATAATGGCTTTTTTCTCTTCCTACTGGAGCATTTTAATGGGATTAATGCATTTTATATCAAGTGTCTTCCGAGGCTTCTTTCAAATCATGTGCAGTCTGCTGCTTGGTGGAAGCCTAGTAGAAGGGGCTAAAAAAATTAAGGTGGCTGAACTTTTAGCTAATATGCCGGACCCAACTCAGGATGAGGTGCGTGGTGAAGGGGAAGAAGTGGAAAGGAAGCCAACAGAAGCTGCCTTGCCTGCAGAAGACCTAGCTGATTTGAAAGCTTTGTCAGAAGATGGTGACCTACTGTCAGACATATTTGGCTTAGATTTGAAACGAGAAGGAGGACAGTATAAACTAATTCCACATAACCCAAATGCTGGCCTGAGTGATTTGCTGAGCAGCCCTTCTTTACCCCCTTTGCCTGAAGTACAAGAAAAAAAACAGGTACATGCTATACCTTGTATATCTATACTTTTAAAATCTACTACAAGCACATTCACAAACATGGAAGGTTTAAAAAATGTTTTAGATATTTTAAGTAAATATAACATGCATATTAATTACACTGACCAATGACATTTTACTCAAGATGATGGAATTATTCATTTATGTAGCTGGCTTGGTTTTAAGTTCTAAATAGTATTTTTTGACCGAGGCCTCATTTTTTACTCATTGTAAGCATCATTTCAGAGCCAAAGCAAGGTGGTACTTGTAATCTGCTGATGTTCTTATTCATTCAAGGAGCAAAAGGTGAAGGAAGATGAGAAGGATGAGAAAGAAGAAACTAAATCTGAACCCGAAAAAGCTGAGTAAGTATTCCTCTATGTTTCCCTTTTATGAATCCACTGTAACTTGGAAGTATATCCATTGAACTGTTTGGGGGTCACATTAAATAAGCAATATTTGAACTTGTGGCCTTTTTTGAGGTTTGCTTCACCAGCTAAAATGCACAGAATGGAACTTAGTTATTACTTGACAGCTGTGTTATAGCATGGTGGCTGTGATGTCCATTCCTTCTTAACTCTCCTACAGCCCATTCCTAAACTGTCAGCAGCTGGGGACAGCAGGGAGGAGGCACTACTGTGGCACCTCCTAACCCGTTTCCCGGGCACCGAAAGCTTGAAAAAAGCCTTTTAAAGGCTTTTAAAATTTTAAATGGGGCTTTTCGCCCCATAGAGAACAGCAAGGCTGCGCCTGCTAAAAAGCAGGCGCAGCACTGCCGTTCTTGCTGCTGGGCTGAAAGGGTACAGGGAGCTGCCTCCCACCAGCACACCCCAGGAATGTCCCTGGGGATGCAGTGCCAGGAGACTGGCATCTGGGACTCCCTGCCGCTGTTGGGGCCAATGCCGGCACAGCCTCTTCCTGGCCTCCTGAGGACTTTCATCCTCAGGAATGCACTGTTAATGATTTCTTCCCAACATGTTACTCTCATTATAAAATTGTTTTGTCCTAATATTGTCAGCATACCTTTATTTGTTATACACTTTTCAGCTATCCTTTCCAGCTGTGATCTCTTTACATACTTGAATACTTTAAAGAGCGTGCAACATAGATTCTATACTTCCTCTTTTTAATGGGACAGTTTGATTACATTTCAAAGAGACATTGAATATGTGTGTCTGCTAAATCAAGATTTTGATCTAGAAGTTTCCAAGAAGGGCTTTGGATGGAAAGGGCTGAAGAATGGATCGAAACATTGGAGGTGTAGTGCAGAAGTAATAATCTACAATTCAGAGGAATTCCAGAGGATCTTGGTAGAACAAATTTAGAAGACAGTTTTCGCAACCTATTACAAGATTACCTGAAGATCCAAGGAGACTTTTCCGATATTGACCAGATAATCAGAATAAATTCAAGTTTTGCATAAAGAATAAATTACCATGGGATATACTGGTAAAGTTTATGCATAAGAAAATAAGGGATTTCGTACTGAATAAATAAAGAGAATCTCCACTCAAAGTGGCAGGGAAATAAGTGCAGATTTTTCAAGATTTACATACAAGTTTGTTGAGAAGGGAGAAACTTTGATTTCTTAAGACAAATTCTACAAAGGAAAGAAAGTATCATTGGAGAGTCCCATTCACCATAGAAGTTACATTACTCAATGGCAAAAGAATAATCACAACAGTAGAACAAGCTAAGCAACTTGCAGAAGAATTGTCAACTAAGATTACATCCAAAGAATCTGAGAGAGAATTTGAGAGAAAATCTCCTGTTAGTTCAAAATAAAACTCTTCAAAAACAAAAAGTGGAGAAAACCCCAAAAGAGCACAAGATTAAAGAAGATAAGCTACATCAGGCTGCAGTATTAGAATAAAATGGACAAAATGAAGACTGTATTGATAAATATTAATGGTCTATATTCTCCTTCCAAACAGAAATATTTAATCAACTAAAAACAACCTCAGACATATTACAAATGTAAGAAACTCATATAAACAAAAAATATGAACACATTTTAAATAAT
The DNA here is from genome assembly GCF_029931775.1 of Euleptes europaea. Lineage (NCBI taxonomy): Eukaryota > Metazoa > Chordata > Lepidosauria > Squamata > Sphaerodactylidae > Euleptes > Euleptes europaea. Next base: position 27,460,529 of record NC_079318.1, read on the forward strand.
AAAAAATTGGGCAAAGTGTACGTGGCCTCAGTGAAATGAAAGAAGAAGTCGTGGTTTACATAAACAACCTACATATAAATATTATAGAAGAACTAAGAGGCTGTGAAGGAAGATATACTATTTTGAAAATCAGGCTCCCGGAAGGCAAGATCTACACACTAACGATAAATGCCCCAAACAATGCAAAATAATTTTTTTTATGAATTTCCCCCCAATCCATATTAGATTTTCAAGAAGAAGAGATAACGATCTTCAGAGACATGAATGGGGTAATGGATAAAAAAAAATAGGTCCAAAAAACCCAAAGGGGGTAAACTTCCTAAAAATGTGTTTAATTATTTGGAAATGTTACAGTTGGAAGATGCTCAGAGAATCAAAAATCTGAATACTAGAGACTATACTTTCCTTTCTGACAGACACCAAACATAATCAAGGATTGATATGTGTTGAATATCAGAAATTTAGTTATTAATCTAGAGAGTGTAAAGATACAACCAAAGAACTCTGCAGACCACAACCCGTGAGTAGTAACTTGGCAACAAAACATAAGCAGAAGGGGAAGATAGAGATTAAATGATAATCTTCAACTACAAAACAACAATAAAATGTAGAAAAGATTTAGAATAATTTTTTACATTAAACAGTACATCTAATATCCCCATCGCAACAATTTGGGAAACCAGTAAGGCTTATATGAGAGGGAGAGGGAGAGAGAGAGAGAGAGAGAGAAGAAGAAGAAGAAGCAAACTAAGAAAATAATGGACAAAATTCAAATGCTGGAGGAACAGCATAAAAACTGCCTTAATAAAGCCATTTTAACTGAGATTAAGCAATTAAGAAACCAACTAGATATGCTTGAAATTGAAAAGATACAGAAGAAATTAATATTTTTAAAGCAAAAGCATTTGGGACATGCAGACAAAGCTGGAAGATATCTGGCACATTATTTAGGGAAATAAACAAGAAAAAAAATGATAACAGGAGTGAAGAAAGGAGATCAAATTACTCATGTAGAAAAAGAGATATAGGAACAGTTTGCTATCTTCTTTTGTGAATTGTACAAGAAGGAGTCAGCGACAGAAGAAGGAATGGAGGAGTATATAAAAAGAATACATATTGAGAAATTTGCATCTTAACATTGGGATATATTGAATCAAACCATTATGATTCAAGAAATATCACAAGCTATAAAGAAAATGGAAAAAAAAGACAAGTGCCGGGCCCAAATGGATTTACAGCAATGCATTATAAGTACTTGGAAGAAAATCTGCCTATGAATGAAATACGCAGAGAAAATATTACCCTCATCTTGGCAGGAAGTTTATACAACATTGATACATCAAGAAGGCATATTCCAACACTACCACAGACCCATCTCATTGTTGAATGTTGATTATAAACTTTTTACCTCAATAATGTCTGAGAGTCTTACTGAGCAATCCTAAAGAGGAAGGTAGTTGAGAAGCACCCAGGGACGATGCAGCTGCACTGCCTCCAGAGCAGCTTGCTGCCCGGCGCAAAAAAATGCCTTTCTGAAGAAAACCCTGTGAAACTCTCCGTTGAATTTCATGGGGCGACACCTGCCTTTTTGCAGGCGTAACTTGGCAGCTGTAAAAATGAGTGTTCCCAGGTTGAAAGGGAATGCCCTGGGAATGCCCCTTGTGATGCTGGTGTGAGCCCTTGCGCCTGGAAAATGCTGCCTGTGAGGCTGCGCCAGCATCCACAGCTTGCGTTGCTGCATGGCTCCCCAAAACCAGCGTAAGTGGCCCAGCGTCAGCATTAGTGCCAGTTTAGCCTGCCCAAGTGGCACTAACATTGGCCACCCCCCTTTTGCCCCCTACCACCAGTTAGGATTGGGCTGCCCCGAAATGTATAACAAAGCTATTTCATACACTTTGTACCAAAGAGATTCATGAAAGACAGAATACATTTTGTGATTAATGCAATAGAATTTGTGAGGAGGAGAAGAAAGCATTTATGTTTCTAGATGCTGAAGAAGTGTTTGACAATATAGGTTTTTTTAAAATTGAAAACACTTGGAAGTTTAAATTGTGGCTCAAGATTCATGAATTGGATACAGAGTATTTATACAAAACAGCATGCAAAGATTTAAATAAGTGGAGTATTAACTGATGGATTTCAAATTGAAAAAGGAACATGTCAAGGCTGTCTGTTATTACCACTTTTATGTATTCTTATGCTAGATCAGGCAAGACCCTAGAATTAAAGGTTTAAAAGTGGCTGGAGAAAAGTTTAAAGTGAAAAGTTGTGCTGATGATGTGGAGCTGACAATTTCAAACCCCCACCCATCAATGCAATACACAGTAGAAAAATTGAACACTTTTGTTCTTTTTCAGTTTATAAAATCAATAAGAAAAAGTTGAAAATAGTATTCAAAATTTTAATGAAGCAGGAAGACGAAGATATCAGAAGAATTACAGGATGGGCAATAATGTTAAATCCAGTTAAATATTTGGGAATAAACCTGGCCAGACAAAATGATACACTATTTAAAGACAACCTGAAAAATACCAAAGAAAGGTGCACAGCCTGAGGACTAACTTTTCTTTGGGTAAATACCCAAATTCTCAGTTAGTCCTCAGGCTATGCACCTTTTTTTTGGTATTTTTTGGGCCCAGGTTTAATAAACCTGGATATTTTTGAAAAATCCAATGGATTCGGCTTTTTTGAAAGAAAAAAAAAAGGGGTTATTAAACCAGAACCCAAAAAATACATGGTGCCGAGCTGTATTGTATTGAAAAGGTGTCAAAAGGGGAAAATATATTAATATATTATGGATAGCATAGCAATGCAATATGATATTTACTGGTCTGTGACTGCAATAAATTATTATTATTGTTATTATGGATATATTATAATAATATATGAACTCAGTTTTTAATATTCAGGAAGGATTTTTAGAAATTTATGTTTAGATTTATAATAGTAATCACCGCTGCAAGTTTTTTAATCTATTCTGTTTCATCATAATTCATTTCATAATATTGCCTGACATTATCACAGTGTTTATCAAGTATTGTACAGAGTATCTTAGGGAATTTGTGCTTAATTTATTATTGTGATAATCACAGTTTATTATATTATATGTATACTTTTTCCTTTTATGTAATTGTTGTTGCAATATGGTTTCTATTTTTTTTCTTTCCCCCCTGTTCTGTTTATAATTATAACAAAATAAAATCTTTTACAAATAAAAAATAAACTATGTCCTAATGAGAAAAAAGAGCAGGCAGACTATCTGAGAAATGCCTATGAAGCATGTGACTCACTCAGCTTGTTTCTCTTACTATTAAAATACTTAAAATGCTTAAGCCGCTCTGAGCCCGACCTTTGGGTTGGGGAGAGCTGGGGTAGAAATGTAATAAATACATTGATATGCAGAGAGGGACTTGCAATAAACCTTGGGATAATTTGTGTTTTCAGAGGAGAGGATGGAGAAAAAGAAGAGAAAGACAAAGAAGACAAAGCAAAACAGAAACCAAGACATCATCATAAACACAGGCATGGTGAACCAGAAACCCAGGAGTCGGCTTTCTGGAAGAAAATTATTGCGTATCAACAGAAACTTCTTGTAAGAGGTCTCTTCAAGGTTTAAATTTTTCCCTCCATGCTATTTTCCCAATCTCAGTTGCCTTTCCCAGGGCTGCTGTTTGCCCAATTGGGCAAAACATACAGACATCATTTGGTACCTAGTAATTTTCCACACGAGGCAAATAATGCTCCCCAGAGGAGGCAATTGAGATTGCAAATTCAGTGTGGGTGGTAGACTTAAAAGTCCCTTTCCCCCACACTATGGCTCTGAACTAAGCTGCTGCCTTCCTTCACATCTGCTGTTTGCAGTGTAATTTTTAACACTGAGAGAACTGTTCATGAATCTCCTATTGCTATGCCTAGTTAAATTCTAATTCCGCAATGAAACATCATATTTCATTAATGAACGATTGCAGAAAGTTGCTGTATCTAATTGGAATTCAATATTTCATGATTTGAGGGCTAGACTACACACTACATGCAAATGGAGGGGCCATGGCTCAGCAGCGGAGCATTTGTTTGGCATGCAGAAGGTCCCAGCTCAATCCCTGGCATCTGCAGTTTAAAGGATGCAGTAGTAAGTGATATGAAAGACCTCTACCCAAGACTCTGGAGAGCTGCTGCCAGTCTGAGTAGACAATATTTTTGGTGGACCAATGATCTGGTGTAGTATAAGGCAGCTTTGTATACCAATATATGTCGTGGTGACTTTAGTTTGCTGGAAAACCTTTGGGAAGATAAATGCTGGGGAAAGCAGAGAACGGAGTGGAAAGGGGGTCATTTAATGACATTTCTACTTGGTCATCTACCCTCCAAAGCCGCCACCATGGTGGCTCCCCCCCTTGTGATTTCAAATGTGTTCATAGGAAACAAATAGGCCAGGTGTCAGTGTGGCTCACCAGGACTCCAGGAGGGCCCTCTGCCAACCCCTGTCTACCAGACATGAGGCCCCAGTGTCAGATCACAACTGAAGAAAGGGATGGTTGAAAGAGCACTTGCTCTGCTGCTTCATTTGAACACCTCCCCCAAATGGAAATGTAAGAGAGCCCTGTAACATTTCTGGTTAGTACATTTCTGGCTAGAATGTGTTGCAGTATTTGCTTCTTTCAGAACCACCACTCCATGCCAATGAGTCTTGAAGGGAGGGCAAGAGAGCTCCCAGGGCAATGCAGCAGAGTACAGCTCTCTCACTTTTCTTCAAGCCCTATCTGTGAATACAGCTTGAAAGAGGACAGGTGGTGAGATACACTTGGCACCTTCCCTATTGCTCTAGAGGCCCTGCAGCAACATCAGCAGGATTTGATGAAGTGTGAGGGAGTCACTATTTGTATTCTGCGAGGAAGAAAGAATATATGCATGCATGTGTGCGCAAAGGTACCCCCCCCACACACACACACGAGGCCATTTTGCCCCAAGCACTGTGAAATCTAGAGCGAATATTTTCTCATTCTTTGTCTGTACTTTCTATTGCACCCTCCCGAAAGCTTTTTCATAAAAATGAGCAACTGTCAGTCTGTTACTACATGTATTTGTGTGTATTTTGACCCTACAGCTCTTTTGGGGGGGTGCGTACGTGGTTTACCTTCTTCAATTAGTATCATTAGAAGTAATGCTTAAATATAATTTGGAGAAAAATATTATTGTTCTCAAACACTGGAAACTTTCAATATGATTTATTTATTCAGATTGAATAGTGTTGTTTTCCATTTATGCTTTTATCTTTTAGAACTATTTTGCTCGGAATTTTTACAATATGAGGATGTTGGCTTTGTTTGTAGCATTTGCCATCAACTTCATTCTGCTCTTCTATAAGGTAATTGTTACAGATATTCATGTATAAATGGATATATGAAAATTATATGGCTTTGTACCTAGAGTCTATTTTGAGCCCTGCAAATTTGGTATAGTTAAGTAGTATCCGTTCCTGTGACTTACAGCATGTGTATGTGAGTGTGAGGATGAGCCCCGTGGCGCAGAGTGGTAAGTTGCAGTACTGCAGTCCAAGCTCTGCTCACGACTTGAGTTCGATCCCAACGGAAGTTGGTTTCAGGTAGCCGGCTTGAGGTAGCCTTCCAGCCTTCAGTAAAATGAGTACCCAGCTTGCTGGTGGTAAAGGGAAGATGACTGGGGAAGGCACTGGCAAACCACCCCGTAAACAAAGTCTGCCTAGGAAACGTCGGGATGTGACATCACCCCATGGGTCAGGAATGTCCCAGTGCTTGCACAGGGGACCTTTACCTTTTATGTGAGTGTGACTCCTATTTAATTGATTCCTTCCTTAAAATAGGGTTGCCAACCTCCAGGTACTAGCTGGAGATCTCCTGCTATTACAACTGATCTCCAGCTGATAGAGATCAGTTCACCTGGAGAAAATGGCCACTTTGGCAATTGGACTTTATAATATTGAAGTCCCTCCCCTCCCAATGAGACTGAACAAGAAAATGGTTAATGATATAACTTTACCAGATGACTTTTTTCTGTGCATTGCCTTGTTCTGAATGCTGACCCTTCTCTTGTTTGAATTTGCAGAAATGTGACATTTATATAAGATAATTATTCTTACTTAAAATTACTGCACCAGGTTTCAACATCTGCAGTAGCTGAAGAAAAGGAGGTTCCTGTCGTGAATACTGTTGAAAACGTCAAGTTAATCAGCATAGAAAGTACTTCTCATAGAATCATCGCTGTACATTATGTCCTCGAAGAAAGCAGTGGCTATATGGAACCTACACTTCGCATTTTAGCCATTCTTCACACAGTCATCTCTTTCTTCTGCATCATTGGGTATTACTGTTTGAAAGTAAGACGACAAGCTCCACTGAAGCAGTAGCAAATGGTTTCTTGTAACTGTAATGATTTGGTTTCGTTGGTATGTCATTTTATAAAACAGAAACGCAATTACACTTTTGATATTTCTCTTCAGGAATTCCTTTTGTATCCCAGATCTGAACTGCACACCTATTTGTTAGAACATGTCACATTCCATTGTTTCCCGTGGCTTTTTTCTCCCTATGATTGAAGACACAATTATTTCCAGTTTCCACATAAACTCTGTGAATTTTATTAAAAATTCTAGCTTTTTTATTGTTAATATATCATACTTGAAAAGTGAAATATAAATATATCCAACTACTTGAATTAGTAAGAAAACTATTTTTCTTCAGGGATAAATATAAATAATCTTACAAATAGTAGCAGTAATAATGTGGGAAAACTTTTTTTTGGTGAAGATTAATAAAATGCAGTCAGAATAGCATCAGCAAGTAAATTAGCTGGCATATGTATCTTCATTGTGTTCAGATAGTATTCAGAGTTGTGACAGCTACATCAAAAGATGTAAAAAGTTGCTTCAGAATTTCTCCTGGCTCCTGGCTCAATATAAAAAATTTGAAATAGGGATCCTGTAATATAATTTCACAGGTCTGTGCAAAATAAAAGTTTGCAACCGTGTTTTAAAAGTAATGACAGTGTTGCATTAAGATGAGTTTTATGCAATCTAAAATCTGTTCTTGAATGCTAAATATTGTCCAGTTAAATTTCTGCAGTAGCTGCATGGAACTATCTTGAGAATGGCTGGGGGTGAGGACAGCATGGACAAGAGTATTCCTCTTCCAAGTATTTATCCCTTCCCCTTTGTCAAAGTTTTAGTTAGCAGAAAATTATGTGTTAAAAATCTTCAAAATAAGAAGGAATTTTGCAGTGAAGTCTTACTGCATGGTGATGCTGTTCTCCAAATGCATAAATGCAGCTCAGGTTTACGGGGATCTGTGGTAACCACCATTTTAAAAGTACACTCCTGTGCTTCTGAACAGTTAAAAAGACACCGCTTGGTTGCGCTATATGACCTAAATATACACTATATCTTGCACTATCTTGAACTGGAGTGATGCCAAAAACAGGGATAACCGATGATATCAGTATTAGATCACAAATGATAAAATCTTAGACGTGCAAGCTTTTATTGACTGATCCACTTTCAGCATTTTCATCTTGTTTGCATTTTCATCATTGAGTAGTCTTAGATAAGTGCTAATGTACCTCAAAGATTAGTTATGAGGACAAATGTCATGAAGTCTGCATTGTGTGTGTTTGTTTGCCCTCTATGTATGATAAATAGCAATAGCCGCAATAACCTCTCCACTTTTTTATGCCTTGGAATCATTCATTTGCTTTTGTATGCTTGCTTTTTTGTATCCTTTTGGGGGGAAAGTACTGTTGAATATAGTGTGTATGAAACATTTATCCCTTTAAGCACTCACGTAGGCTCATTCACTCTTTGTGTTTACGTTTCCCCAGCAGCTAGCCGTTCTTTTTAAAAAGTGGTTCCAAATGCTGTGGTGGATTTGAAGTATTTTTTGGGAATGTTTATTTCTCCCTTGCAGGTTCCACTTGTTATATTTAAGCGAGAGAAGGAAGTTGCAAGAAAATTGGAATTTGATGGACTGTATATTACAGAACAGCCTTCAGAAGATGATATTAAAGGGCAGTGGGATAGACTAGTTATCAACACACAGTGAGTATTTTTTATTTTCTTTTATTCTTTCTTGAAATATGACAGCTTGCCATGCCTCATTTCAAACCAGACCATTGGTCCCTCTAGCTAAGCACTGCCTGTTGGACTGGCTTCCCAACTGTAGGGGTCCCAGGCATGAGGTCTTCTCAGTTTCTGCTAAAAGAGGTGCTTTAACTGTGACCTCCTGCACATGAAGCATACACTCTATTAATGGGCTGCAGCTTCTTCCCAGTGTGATTCTGTAATGTAATTTTCTTTCAGTTTGGGCACAAGTGAATGATATTCGTACAGCATAGGAAATTAGGACCCTGTTTTCTATGCTGTATAAGTACCATTCATGAATAAATGATGCAGAAATATGAATTCAGGTGGCAGTCTACCATGCATGGTAAAATTAAAGTGTGGACGAAAACCACTTAAAAATTATGAGACTGTGTATCTAAACCTATCTAATACACATTTCAGTTTGCTTTGTTATAAGATCTAAACTTTAATTCTGTCATATTTATTGTATTTTCTGTGTATGAAGCATTCTGACATGCTCTTAGTATACAGCGCAATCCTATGCAGAGTTACTCAAGTCAATATCAAAACCTTTGTTGGCATAAAATAAATAAATACATATTAGGATAAAAGGAGGTTTTAAAACTTGAGTAAGACTCTTCCTTAGAATCATGCACATGGTTTAGAGTAGTTTAAAAAAAAAATCCCAGGAAGTTGGCAACTCCTGCAGTAATCCTGAGAGTGACTATCACTTAAGAGAAATCTGACTAGCTCCTTATCAGTGCCGCCAAGGCAATCTTTGAGGAGAGGTTTGATGATCTGTTCTCGAAAGGGTGAGCGGTGCTCACAATGTAGCAAAACGTGGGCCCCTGTTTCGGCTTAGCCGATGGCACAAGAGCATAGCCTTTTAACATAGGGGACCTTGGCATATCTGCCCCTGGTCCTGGCCATGGGAAGGATATTTAAGCGGGGTTGCATAAAAAGGCGTCTGAGGGAAGGGGAGGTCAGAGTGTAGAAGTAACCGGGTAGGGAGCTCGGGGTCTTATGAATACCATAGGGTAGTGGAGAGCAGGAACTTGTGACTCTAGCAAGAAGGGTTTGTTCCCCAACGTCTGTGATCCTTCGTTTTAAGATTCTATAGGCTTCTATATATTTGAAATGAATGGGCTTAGACTTGAGTAACTCTCCTTAGGATTGGAATGGTTGTTTATGTGGAAGGAGGAAATGTAGATTCAGACAGCAAAAACTAGCTAAACTTTTAACTACAATGCTAGCATTTAAAACATACATGGAGGTGATAGATCAAATTATTTTTCTTGTTATTTAAAAGTCCATGTATAGCAGAGAAGCTTTATTTACATTGCATTTTTACGTAGCATAATTTATGATTATATATGACTATATCTTTATGGTTTGGACCAACTCATTTGCACATGGGGATATCAATGTACTTCTCCATTACCTAGAAACCCAAAATTTTGACATGCTAGGTCCAAGGCACCCTGATTTCTAGAAACATGGGAAAATGTAACATTTCTGCACTCTTTCTTTAAAAGGGGAGCATGAACTTTACATAGAATAATAAGGGAATTCATGTGGAATTTATTTGGAGAGCTGTAATTTGGCACACATGTAGTCCAGGGCAACACAATTATTAGATAAATAACAAGGGGGGGCGTGAGGAAATTGCAGTTGCTTTCTCCACTTGCTGCTTCTGTTTGCCATGTCCGCCCCTGTTTACTGACCTCCTATCTCTGACGGGCATAGGCGGGCAGGTAGAGAAAAAACCCACATTCTCCCAGCTACTGCTTCTTATTCACCTTCTCTCCTGTGCAGATACTTGAACTCACAAACAAAGCAAAACAAAAAACCAGCACCACCACCTCCCTCTCTTTGTATTCCCAGCTTTCATTCTTTTCAAAAAAGTAAGTCACTACCCCCATTGTTGAGGAGCTAAGGTGGGAATTCAGAGATTAATTGATTGCTGATTGCTGGTGGCAGGGAGAGGAAATGGCCGCTTCAGAGACAATGTCACAGAATCTCCCTGGGCAGTCAAGCCTTGCGGGAGTCCGTGAACCCACCCACCATTTTTTTTTTTATTTTTTTTTGCTATTGGGGCAGGTTCTGTTGCCTTCAATACTGTTGGTGGGGACAGTAATTGGAAGGAAGGCCTGCAATGTGCCCCATACACATTAGTGTAGCAGATTCCCACCAGGTAAGTCTAAGTCCAGTTTGGTCCTTCCTTTCCTTTTAAATGTTCAAGGAACATGGGGGATACACCTGGGCTTCGGAGGCCAGATTTACAGTCTGTAGGAAATAATGGCAGGTAGACCTTGCCTCTGGAGGCCAACAAGTCTACCCAACTATCAGCTCTTAATCAGTATCTCTGCTCTCTTTGAAATTTAAAGGGTTATTAGTTTGTATGGGAGTAGACCTGGCCTCTGGAACTCCAATCATCCTGGATTACTATTGAGTGTGACACAGCCCATATCTTGGCTACTGACTGAAGACTATCCTGTGCCTCTCATGGCAGAAGCTTTTTATACTCCTGTTCTAACTAATCTGTATGCACATACTTTTAAAACAGAAAAAGCTGGTCTATTCTCATGAGCAGTAATACTGTACATTCAAACAGCATTTCTCTTATCTCCTTAGGTCATTTCCTAACAACTATTGGGACAAGTTTGTGAAAAGAAAGGTAATGCTTTTCTTATTACTGAATTATGTTTTATTTTCAGTTTTCATGGTCTCAAGTTCCTGAAGAATGACTGTTGTATCTTAATAAATTGATAACGGCCCGATTCTTGACACACATTGGCAATGCTGTATGCAGCCATGAGCACAGTGGAAGGAATGTCCAGTGATGTCAAAAATGTCTTCTGTAAACTCTTAGGAAGATGAGGACTCTTTGACATGGCCACAGTATTTTGTTCTTCAACCCTGCTTCCACCCAATAAGTGATCATCCTGGATCATCTATTGAGTGTGAAACAGTACAACCAGGAAAACTATGGCCATATCTGACGACGTACGGAAAACTATCCTGTGCCTCTCATGACAGCAACTTTTTATACTCCTGTTGGAACTGATCTGTATGCACAAATTGCTTTTCACAAGCAGATGGCATTGGCTATATTGGATACATTCCTTGGGAATATACGCTACCACTCTATTCAGCAATAGAAGCTTTCCTCCAGCTTTAAGTGGCTCTTCCTCCAGCAGGAGAGCATCTTAAGTCGGAGGACACCTCTTTAGGCAGGTTTGCTAATACAGAGTGCTGGAATACACGCCATTGTTAGTATGCATCCATTGTGCTTCTTCCTGTTTGCATGTGCTGTATGTATTTTAATATTTCCTTCAGAAAGTTATTTAAAGAGAGACAATTGATGCAACATTCTATTTAAAAGTCTGATTTTGATCTAGATTTACAAGACATGTACAAATCTAAATTGACAAGGTTTTAAAGAATGTTTGTAAATTGTTATTTCCATCAGGTAAGTTACCCTATATATTTTTATAAGCAGCCTGCTACAACCCAATTCAGCTGACAGATGCTGCTGTGCTGACAGTATCTCTCTGGCTCTGGCTCTTGTCCATATGCCAGACTTAAGGGGGCCTTATGCCTGATCCTATGTGCTCCATTACCACATAGCCAGATTATAGGATCAGTGATAAATCAGCTTATATTTTACTACTTCTTATTGTGGCTGCGATAAGTGACTTGGCTGCATTTGAGAAATAAAAAATCAAAGGGAAGGAATGACAGTTGTCTCTATTTTAAACTTTAGGTTATGGATAAATATGGTGAGTTCTATGGCAGGGACAGAATCAGTGAATTACTGGGAATGGACAAAGCCGCTCTGGATTTCAGTGATGCTCGAGAAAAAAAGAAACCCAAAAAAGATAGCTCTTTATCAGCTGTGTAAGTTCTTTTTTTAAGTTGGCTTAAACAACTCAAGTATTTGCATTTATTGCTGAATAAGTGTTTTTCTCATGAACTGAAATTATGACTACTTTTTGTGTGTTCAGTACCTCGGTCTACTTTACTACAAAAAAGCTTCTGTTGGACTAACACTAACCTGCCAGCTGGGATTCTCGGTTCCCCAACTGGCTTGGTTAGTTGGTCGGGGTCAGAGTTGCTTTGGTCTAGCATGATGCGTTCTCCCTTACCAGGAATCCTGTTTGACAATCTCCAAAGTTTGAGGATCTCTATATAGTGTTGAGTTCTTGAGACAGAGTAGGAATTCTGTTGGTGTATTGTCCACCCTGCTTTCCAACAGTCTTTGTGCCTGAGCTGGTGCAGCTGGTCTCAGCATTAATGTTGGAGACCACTAGATGGTTAGCCCTTGGGGACTTCAATATCCATGCCAAAACATTACTTTCTGGTGTGACTCAGAACTTTATGGCCACCATAACAAGCATGGGCCTGTATCAAAATATATCCAATCCTATCATACAGCTGGCCATAACCTGAATTTTTTATTTTGTGCAGGATGTGAGATATCTGATCTGGACATAGAAGAGATTATCATGAATTGTTCATTAGTGCCTGGTGTTCAAAGGCAACCCAAAGTCTTTGCAGTGGTGGGTTAAGAGTGCATTTAAAAGCCTGCTCTTTGATGGTGATGGCAGTGAAGAAACAATTCTTCTCTGCCACCATCCAGAGCCATCCAGTAGTTTAGTAAGAGGCCTTTTACAAACTGGCACAAGAAGACAATTTGGTGGGCATTTTGCAGATAAAATTGCTTGCACTAAGTCCAACTTTTACCACGTTTTATTTGAATTGTGATGCATGTAATAGCTAATGTAAAACAGGTCACCAATGGCTTGTTACCTGGGCAGTAAAGAGACATTCTTTATGTATTAGATGCAGAATCACTTCCTACTGCATTTGTTTTTTGCAGGCTGAATTCTGTTGATGTAAAGTATCAGATGTGGAAATTAGGAGTTGTTTTCACTGATAATGTAAGTTCATACCATGAAATATAATTTGGAGAAATGGTGTAATATAATCATTTTGACATCAGACTGAAACCCTATCCTTTTAAGATTTTAGGTGCCTTAAGAGGGTATGCTACTATACTTTTTACCACACACACCTATATTTATTTTATTTTTATTTTATTACATTTCTACTTCGTTCTCCCCAACCCGAAGGTCGGACTCAGAGCAGCTATCTAATGTGTAGGAAAATTCTCCATATTTACTCATTACATTATTATTTTTCATAATTATTTTTGGCAGGTATTTTTTTCTTGAATGCATCGCCAACGTATTGAGACTATTTGCACATAGGAAAATGATATATTCCATATTAAAATACCCTGGCTGTTTTGCTGCCGTGTCTAGAAAATGGGGACATGTATACCAATTATGGATGAGTAGATTTTCTGTCTCTGTCTCAGAATTTGTTCCATTTGTTCCAAGGGATTTGGTTTGCTAATCTTCTGTCAAATTTCCTGGGACATTGAAGAGTAAAATCTAAGAATTACACAGAGAATGCTGTTCCTTATTTTCCCAATGTCTGTGGAGACCTCAAAAGATGGGGGAAAGTTGTTGTTGGGGGGGGGAATCCTGGGAGAAAAATTAAAAAGAAAAATGTGTACTTTCCAGAAGTTCTGAGTTCCTGACAATTTCTAGGGCTACCTGGAAGTGACAAAGGTAAAATTACCATAGGGTTTCTGGCAATTGCTAGAGCTACCCTTGTCACTTCTGGGTGATTCTAGGAACTGTCAGGAACTCTACAGTCAGAACTTCCTGTAAGTACCCAAGGCCTTATTTTTCTTTTTAATCTTTTCCCCAGGACAATCGCCTCCTCCTTTGGCCCCCATTTCTTCCCATTGATCAGCTGAACATTGGTGTGCAAGGGCTGTACCTGGCTAGAAGTCTCCCACCATAAGCTGGCAAATGAGAACCCTACAAAATGTGAATAATTTTAAAGTCCCGCTGATGTGGTGGTGGTAGGAAGTGCTGTCAAGTCACAGCTGACTTATGGTGACCCCATTGGATTTTCAAAGCCAGAGATGAACGGAAGTGATTTGCCATTGCCTGCCTCTATGTAGTGGCCCTGGACTTCCTTGGTGGTCTCCTGTCTGAATATATACACATACCTTTATTGGCATAATTACATTCTTAGAAAAGTAATTTCTAAGGAATCTTAGAAAAAGTAATTTCTAAGGAATCTTAGAAAAAGTAATTTCTAAGGAATCTTAGAAAAAGTAAAGATTATGTGATCAATAGTATCGATTGAGTTAAGATTACACAAGTATAAACATTCATGCCTTGGGATTTGGGAATATCTGCCGGAAAGCATCTTAGATGGGAAAGCGTTTACTGTAGCTAATAAAAAAGTTCTACGTTGTGTGGGATCATCCAAAGAAGAAAGATAGTTAGCCATTTTACCTATACGGTTAGTTAAACCTAGCAAGGCAGGCGAACAGATATATGGTTGAGCTGGTAGGAACCTTTGGAATTCAATATCTGTGAATCTCTGCTTAAAATATTTGAATACATAAGTTTCTTCTGCCAAGGATAGGTCATCAAGGGAGATTCCAATTTGATTTATTCTATGTCTGATTAATGCATCCCAGGACGAGTTGTGTAATTCATTTTTTACTTTGCTTAGTAGGGAGCCAGGTACATCACTGAGCCAAAGCTTGAGCCAGTATCTAATCGCTAAGGTCCAGGCTTTAATCTCGATCAGACTTTGACCTGTTTCAAGACAGATCATAAAATAAGACAAGCATTTAGGGATTCCCAGAGTCTGTCTAAGAAAGGATGCCTGAAGGTTTTCTACTTCTTGATTAAAAGAGGAAAGCCATATGGGAATGCTAAAAAGTACTTGGGGTAGTATTTTAAGATTAAAAATTCTAATTGCCGCCACAATACACTGGTTTCCTTTGTGAAAATAAAATTGTCTAAGTTGCATCAAAGAAATCTTTGCTGATTTTATGATTTTACTTCTGTGCACCGACCAACTGAGGTTATAGTTAAATAACACACCCAAGTATTTATAGCTTCTGACTTGCTCAATATTGGTATTCCCAATTCGCCATCTATAAGAAGTCCATTTCTTAGAAAATACAAGAACTTTTGCTGTCTGAATACTAAGCAGGGCCAACCCTGCTTAGCTTCCAAGATCTAATGAGATTAGGCTAGCCTGGGCCATCCGAGTGAGGGATGCCGCTGATGTACTCTTCTGTAATCCCAGGAATCTTAGAAAAAGTATCTCCGTGCGTTGCAACATTTTAAAAAAAGTAAAATAGCAAACTAAGGATTTTCAGCACACAAAGGGGTTTCCATTTTTTGCTTATATAGTATATAAGAATGCAATTGTTCATCTCTACAATACAGAAACAAAAAAATTGCAGGGACTCCTTCAAAGCTATTTCTTCATAGGCTTAAAACTGCAAAAAATGTTTTCTATACACAGTTGTTTTAGAGCACTCCCAAGTACATAGAACTTGGTTGCTGTTACTGCTATAGATGACCAATATCATTTTCAGAACTTTCAAATAGTCATTGACTGCTTTGTGATTTAAAAGATACATTTGAAAGTACCCTTAGTATGTCTTACTCGGGGGTCAGTACTTGATGGATTGAGTTCACCATTTAGCTGTGCAATCTGAGTTCAATGAATCACCATAACCATATTACCTTTTTCTAATCTTGTTGTATTCTTTCCCCCCTAAAAAAAGTCTTTTCTTTACCTGGCTTGGTATATGACCATGTCAATCCTTGGTCACTACAACAACTTTTTCTTTGCTGCTCATCTCCTTGACATAGCAATGGGTTTCAAAACACTGCGGACGATACTGTCATCAGTAACCCACAATGGAAAACAGGTATTATTCAGTTTATTTATTTTACAGATTCTGAGATAAAATTCTAATTTATGTTACCACACTGTCAGCTCTGTTTCTCTCACTGATGTGCTATGCTTTTGGTTCAGATACATACAAAGGTTGTTTGCACAGAAGGGACTAAGAATGTATTTTAGTCTCCAATATTCTAACCATTGTTAATGTGAATTAGAAAGTAGAAAGTGGCAGTTTAGAGAATCACATTTTATGTAGCAGATGCTTTTGTGGGTTTGCGCCTACTTCATCAGATGCCAGAAATGAATTATCAGTCATGAAGACTTTTGTATACAGAGATAAAGAGGACAGAGAGAAAGAGGACATAAACAATTGTGAACCATGACTAAAGCATCCAGACTAAAGCTTCCATGGATGCAATTTTCCTCCTTTCTTTTTCTTGCAACAACCTGAAATGCCCCCCAAAATCCTGCTGAAAGAGAGGGGACCCCTAGGAATGGGGTTTGGGGGGCATTTTGTGCTACCATGAGAGAGGAAACAGGGAACTTTTGCTACATGGGCAGAGAAGTTCTTGCACCTGTGGAAACATCAGTCTGTATCCAAGCCATTGGGTTAAAAGCTCCAGTATGTGACATTCCTATGCAAAAATAAAAAGACTAAAGACAAGCACAAGGATCCCTCGTAACAGCTGTAAGTGGTGATAACATAGATTCCTGCCTTATGTTAACTAATTTAATGCCTATAGAGACTATAAACAGACTGGCTGAGTTTCTGGCTAATACTGTCAGACCTAGTTATGAATTCTAATTGAGAGGTTTCCCATTGGAGTCTCCCTTTAAAGTCCCATTGAAAACATTGACTTTCAGGTCTGCAATTAAATGTCCTGAAGATCAAAATTTTCCTACCTGTCACTATGTCAAATCTGTGCCCATTTATTCTTTTGCAAAGTTTGTTTTATGTAAACTCCAGAAGGGCATTGTTGACAGATGATAGCATATATCACACTGGAAAATGAGAAGATGACTATGACCCTGATGGGTATGGCTGACATTAGGTCCTGGGCTTATTGTCTGTATGGGATGTTTTTAGGTGTCAAGATCTTTGGTAGTGTAATGTTGCAGTAGTGCCAGAGACATAATCTCAGGCTAACTACGTCGTGCTGCACCAATGGCATGCCCCTGACGCTAATCAATTATGTGGCAGTGTATCGATTAATGTGATGCTGGGCTTGCCATCAGCATATCTTCTGGATGTGCTGGTGTATTTGGAGCTATGGCGGCATATCTCCAAATAAGATATGTCTGCGTAAGTCTGAAGACTAAACGACAGGGTACATTTGTTTATCAGCTTCAGGAATATAGTTTTAAAAGTCTAGAAACTTATTTTGCTGATAATGGGCAGTTTGGGTGGAGGAGGGGGCTCTTGCTCCCTTCAGCCTTTTTCTTAAGCCTAAAAAAACTCCAGTGGGAAGTTAATTGCATAACTGTGGAGCTGCGAGTTGTCGGACTGTTCCACATGCAACTTCAGAATTATACAAATAACTTCTCATTGTGAGTTCTTTAGGCTCAGGAAAAATGCTGGGGGGGGGGCAGGAGCCCCCTCCTCCAGCCATTCTGTCTGTCATAAAAAAAATCAGCTCCTGTGGCTCTCAAAGAAAGATTCTTGGAGCTGACATGTGACTCTGATCAAAGTAGTGAACCTCGAGACAACTAGTAGTTCAGCCCCCAGTCACTTTTCTAAGCCCTTGGAGATGGGGCTTAGGACGAGGCTATAAACTACCTAAAATTGCACATATGACTTCTGTACTGTGGCATTGGTACACATTGCTCAAGAATATTTAATTGTAGAGGTCATTTTATGGATATCCATGGATGCAAAAAGTTCAGGCATTTAACATTCCATTAATTAAAATCATATTAACTTTTCCAGAACAAATAGTAGAAATTATGGCATTTTTCCTCTAAACATTTGGAAAAACAGGGTATGGGAAAATATAAGATCTTTAAATTTTGGACACTGGTATTTATTGCTGCAATCCAATAAGATCCCTGTGTCTATAGGAGAGAACTGTATTGAAAACTGGATCTTCACCTTTTCTTTTGACATCAGTTCCATTGCTAAAGTGACAAGGCACTATTTCCATTTAATTTACAGGGCTTTGTTACTCCTAATTAATGTATCCTATTACTTCTTCTTCTCCCCACCCCCCGCAGCTTGTGCTAACAGTGGGATTACTGGCAGTCGTCGTTTACCTATACACTGTAGTCGCATTCAATTTTTTCCGCAAGTTCTACAATAAGAGTGAAGATGGAGATATGCCAGATATGAAATGTGATGATATGCTAACGGTAATTCCTATATGACTTTTGACCCTCTTTCCCTATTTTAGTAGAAAAGGGCAAGAGTCCAGTAGCACCTTAAAGACTAACAAAAATATTTTCTGGTAGGGTATGAGCTTTCATGAGCCACAGCTCACTTCTTCAGATACAGCTAGAATGTGAAACCATCTGTCTTTAAGTAGAGGAGAGTGAATTCAGACAAGCATTAGTATGTAAATGTTACAGTATGTAAATGTGAATAGCAGGCGTGATGGGATTAGGTGTGGTATGCAGAAGAGTCTGTGATGTCCAGGGGAGAGATGGGTGTGGAGAAATCAGCATTGGTAATGAGCCATGAATGCAAGGTCTTTATTCAGCCCAGGTAAATGCATTGACTTTAGTTTGAATATCAACTGTAATTCAGCAGTTTCTCTTTCCAATCTCCCTTTGGAGATTGTCTGAATTCACTCTCTTCTACTTAAAGACAGATAGATTCACATTCTAGCTGTATCTGAAGAAGTGAGCTGTGGCTCACGAAAGCTCATACCCTACCAGAAAATATTTTTGTTAGTCTTTAAGGTGCTACTGGATTCTTGCCCTTTTCTACTACTGCAGACAGACTAACACGGCTACCCACTGTGAATTTCCCTATTTTGTTAACATATGTCCCATTCATATAATTAGTACGTTTATTAAAGATAAAATAGTTTCAGACAACTTGAAAATTCTGACAGTATAGACTAATGAAGACAAAGGATATATTGAAGGCTTTCAGGAATTACATGTGTTCTGGAGATACTAGTATTAAAGAACCCTGAGATCAGAAACAGATATTACAACATTGCCACATTTAAAAAGGTAAAGGTCCCCTGTGCAAGCACTGGGTCATTCCTGACCCATGGGGTGACATCACAGACCCCACATTTCCTAGGCAGATTTTGTTTATGGGGTGGTTTGCCAGTGCCTTCCCCAGTCATCTTCCCTTTACCTCAAGCAAGCTGGGTACTCATTTTACCAACCTCGGAAGGATGGAAGGCTGAATCAACCTCAAGCCAGCTACCTGAAACCAACTTCCGTTGGGAAGTTGCCACGTTTGGTTAGTCTTAAAATGAGGAACAGGAAAACTGTGGTGATGATTTTATGTGGGCAGGAAAGGAATCTTCCATCATTAGCAGAAGTGCAGCAGAGCAAGCTTTTCATCTGTGTGTGAGAGAGAAAGGGTGGTCTTGGTTACCTTTCTTTGACTCTAGACCTCTGTCCCATGTGATGTTTTGTCCATGAGCCTCTTTTGACCCCTGAAAGAACTGTGAGCACCTTCTGCTTACAGTTTACTGTATCTAAGGTTTTTTTTGTTAAACGTACCGGAGATATCTGAGATACAATATCTGAGATATTGTTTTAAAAATGGCACATCAGAATGACAACCCATGCAAACTGATGGTCTCTCAGCT
Source organism: Euleptes europaea (assembly GCF_029931775.1). Lineage (NCBI taxonomy): Eukaryota > Metazoa > Chordata > Lepidosauria > Squamata > Sphaerodactylidae > Euleptes > Euleptes europaea. Next base: position 27,480,182 of record NC_079318.1, read on the forward strand.
ATGCATATTCTTAGCTGGGTGTGGACCTGCAGGCACAAGTAGGTGCTGCACATGCAGTTTCCAGTTCTGTTTCATCTCTTTCCCAACTATAGCAATTTGTCTTCCTTGTTTACTGCAGTTAGAGACTTAAGAGCTAAAGGAGTTTTTTAATCAGATTAACAGAACAATCCTGAAAGGGGGGGAAAGGGCGTAGGGGCTGGCATGATCCCAGTACCAGCGTAGATGTTCTAGCACCATCTAAACTGGCAAAGGGGAATTTACGCTGGCAGGGAGGAGGGGCATGACAGTGTCTTGGCTGGGCTCCGGCGCAGCTAACACAGGAGCATAGCTCCAGTGTAGGGGCTTGCGCCGACACCAAAGGGGGCATTTCAGGGGGCGGAACTGACTTTAGTCAGCTCCCTAAGATCTTTCAGCCTGGGATTGCCCCTTTTTTCAGTCTCCAAGATACACATACCGAAAGAGTGGTTTAGCCCCATGGAGGTCAATGGAGAGTTTCACAGGTCTTTCTTTAAACTAACATTTTCAGCTTTCTGTGCCCATCAGCAAGCCGCTCAGGAGGCGGCATTGCTGTGCCATCCCCGAGCCCACCATAACTCCTCCCTCACTCAGGATTGCGCTGTAAGACAATGATTCATCCATGGAACATCCCCCTCAGGCAGAAACACTGTTCTGCCCTCTTGGCTAACATTCACTGATGTGTTCTAGAGGTCAGGCAACATTCTGACACTAGGTGAAATGGACTCTTCCTTCATTCCTAACTTGGAGCTTGTAAGTTCTATAGTAAAACAAACTAAGAAATGCCTATAACAGTGGCACCCAATTCTGTAGAATATAGATCCTTTAACGGTGTTCTCTCTTCTCATGTGCTTATAGTGCTACATGTTTCACATGTATGTGGGAGTACGTGCTGGTGGAGGAATTGGTGATGAAATTGAAGATCCAGCAGGAGATGAATATGAAATTTATCGAATCATCTTTGATATTACTTTTTTCTTCTTCGTAATTGTTATTCTGTTAGCTATCATACAAGGTATGGATTCGTAATTTTTGGCTGTCTTGTGTTTTTATTTATAATGATCTCAGCCACCCTTTCTCTGTTGAGAACTGACAGGATGGTACTGTAGAGAGGAAAACATATTGATATAGCATCCAGGGATAGTGCCAGACTCCAAGCTGCCCCCCACCAGTGAGGCTTCCTCCACTTCCAGTGCTGGTTGGGGCTTAGCCTCAGGGCATCCCTACCAAGGCATCAGCACCAGCAGCCACAAAGGAGGCTGAGGCAGGGCCAAGAAGAGTCATCCAGGCCCACCTGGGCCAAGCAGCAGCAGCAGCCCAGGCACTGTGGCCTGGGGAGGGGTGGGCCTGGGGAAAGCAGAGGCAAGCCCAGATGGCCTATGGCCTATCCCAGCTGGTCCCAAGGCACAGCCAATGGGAGTAGGGTCACGAGCTCTGGGTTGGAAAACACCTGGAATTTTTGGGGCAGAGCCTGAGGAGGGTGGGGTTTGGGGAGGGGAGGGATTTAAATGCCATAGAGTCCAATGGCCAAAGTGACCTTTTTCTCCAGGTGAACTAATCTCTATCGGCTGGAGGTCAGTTGTAAAAGCAGGGGATCTCCAGTTACTACCTGGTGTTTGGCAACCCTAAATGGGAGGGACAGCTGGAAGAGGAGGGAATGCTGGAAGCCTTGCAGGAGAAACAAAGGGGGAGAGAGCAATCACCACTCCCCAGGAATAGGCCAGGAGCGTCTGGTAGGGTTGCTAAACTCCAGGTACTAGCTGGAAATCTCCTGCTATTACAACTGATCTCCAGCCGATAGCAGTTCACTTGGAGAAAATGGCCACTTTGGCAATTGTACTCTATGGCATTGAAGTCCCTCCCCTCCCCAAACCTTGCCCCCCTCAGGCTCTGCCCCACAAACCTCCCGCTGGTGACGAAGAGGGACCTGGCAACCCTAGGGGCTGGGGAGGTGGGGATTACAGATGATGGTGAAGGGTGGGGCTAGACCAGTGGTTCCCAAAGTGGGCAGTACCACCCTAGGGGGCGGTGGGATTACCCAGGGGGGCACTAAGAGGCAAGGGGGCAGCAGGGGGGTGATAGAGGTGGGCCTCTTCAACTGTGTTGTTGGATAGGGTAGGGGCGCTGGGGTTGAGTTTGTGGAACCAAGGAGATGGTGGCCTGAAAAGTTTGGGAACCACTGGGCTAGACAACCTCTTTAAAAAGGGCTCCTGTAAGAGACCAAAGAGAAAGAAAGGGCACAGGTCTGGGCCTGAGAAGAGCGGCAATCTTGGGAAAGAGAAGGAATCAGAGAAGCAACCCCTTCTCTTCCCAGAAGAGGGACCCAGCAGGTTCGCTGATGGCTAGGTGACAGAGCTAGAGCGGGGAAAGCCCCACATGTAGTTACTTAAAAGTAATGTCCAGTTTTCTACAGTATAAGTTGCCTTAAAAATGACAATAAATTATAAAAACAGAGCAGTGAAAAATAATTGCCTAGTAGTGTATTTCCATCAGTAGTCTGCCACGTGCCTCTGAGAATTAGGAATTCAGGGCATGAAATTTACATTACTAATATATAAACATAATGAGAACAGGAGTCATGAAAAGGATGTAGCTCCTGGACATCTTCCTGCAATGCTTATTTTGGTATTAAGATCTTCATTGGGGAGGGGCTGTGGCTCAGTGGTAGAGCCTCTGCTTGGCATGCAGAAGGCCCCAGATTCAGTCCCCGGCGTCTCCAGTTAAAGGGATTAGGCAAGTAAGTGATGTAAAAGATCTCTACCTGAGACCCTAGAGAGCTGCTGCCAGTCTGAGTAGACAATACTGACTTTGATGGACCTTGATGGTTGATTCAGTATAAGGCAGCTTCATGTGTTCATCTGCATTCCATGTGTCTTATGGTGACTTATAGTAAAGAAGAGCATTTAAAGTCAACACACTATGATCTCTCTTCTCTGGTTTTATGTATTTGCATTTGGGGAGCTTCTGCATACACACTGGTGCAACACTGTTCTTTTCTGTATAGTTTTGGGCATCAAGTCCCCAGATATGTTTAAATATGTGCATATAATGTCCATGTTTTGTGTGTTTACTGCAGAAAATGGGGAAATACATATTTTATTTATATCTGTACAGCCCTAGGTATTTTGTACACTGCTTTGTCGGGATCTAGTTAAGAAATGTAAAAGGATATATAATAGCAAGAAATGTTTAAAAAGTATAGTTAGATTTATAAAAGAAATTTTAGACCTTAGCATGATTTTTTTTTTAAAAAAAACTTTTTACATAGGAGCTGTATTTAAGGTTTTCTTCGTGAAACAGGCCTATAGGCCTATAGTCAGAACGGATGCAAAGAATCTAGGCTCTAACTTAACCCTCGTGGAGCTATAGTCTGACCCTGTTTCTCAGTAGCGCCCTGTCATGGTGATTCATCACTTTCTAAATGGCCCCAAAGGTGATATCAGTGGGACTATGACTATGTTCAGGAAAGCATAGCTGATGAAGCAGTGTGCAAAATGCATAGGGATCTAAAAATATACATTAAATATATTTTTCCCCCACAGCTTTTCTTTTTTCTTCTCTTCCTGGACTCTGTATTGGTACCACCCCCATTACTGCAGAAAATGGCATTGTAGCACCAGTTTACACATAGCAATAATCTCTGCCACTTAAACTATGAAAGTGTTTTAAATGTTCAGTGAATATAGCATAATTTTGCTTGTTACTGAACACCTAATTAAAACCCAAATAAATAAAGAACTTGTTTTACTGTATATGGCTAGTGTTTTTGTGCCTCGAGCTATAAGAGTCTTCTAGTCTAACATTACACTTTTAGGGTTATACATTAGCAGGGCTTTTTCAGACTTCTGTGCTCAGCTGTTGAAGTGTTACTTTCTTTTAAAACCAGGTTTAATTATTGATGCTTTCGGAGAGTTAAGAGATCAGCAAGAACAAGTTAAAGAAGATATGGAGGTAAAAAAAATCTGCATCTCGTTTACAACCTCTGCTACCGGTATATCTTTGTGGAAAATATTGATTATCCTGCATAATGGAAAATAAATGGTAGGAAATAAACAGCCTTTTACAAGATCACTAAAATACCTGAGCATATAAAGAGAAGATGGTATGATTACTGTTACTTTTATTCCAGTACTTGGGTTAGCTGATCACTGAAAACAAGGATTTTCCTAATGAAATCTTAAACTTGATTCAGTTAGTTTTAAATGTGTTTTCCTTAAAAGCAGTGTGTATCGGTACAGAACATATTAATATGTATGCATCTGTATTCTTTTTAGACCAAATGCTTTATCTGTGGGATAGGTAATGATTACTTTGATACAGTGCCCCATGGCTTTGAAACACATACTCTACAGGAGCACAACTTGGCTAACTATCTGTAAGTACTTTACTATCCTCAAACACATAACATCATTAGGGGATTTACAAAGCTAATACCTGGAAGCAGAGTCCTTTATAGAAACACAGGGTACTGTCACTGGCCATACATAATTATCCAGACTCATAAACTAAGCTGCACTATGGTACACAAATGAAGAAAGGATAAAGAGGAGCTTCCACACAGTCTTTTTCAGGCTGGGAGCCAGCGTGGTGTAGTGGTTAAGAGCAGTGGTTGGAGCAGTGGAGTCTGATCTGGAGAACCGGGTTTGATTCCCCACTCCTACACATGAAGCCAGCTGGGTGACCTTGGGCTAGTCACAGCGTTCTTAGAGCTCTCTCAGCCCCACCTACCTCACAAAGTGTCTGTTGTGGGGAGGGGAAGGGAAGGTGATTGTAAACCAGTTTGAGTCTCCCTTAAATGGTAGAGAAAGTCGACATATAAAAACCATCTCTTCTTCTTCTTCAACAGTGTATCCAGGAAATGATAATCCTCCTTTCTAAACTGTAACCATCAATGCCATTTAAAAATGCCATGAGGACCCAATCACCCATGGCGTAGCAGGACCAGGTGTTCTTGTTTTCCCCCTGCCTTTTTAAGTGCCAAGACAGCTGTGGTGGCTGTACCCTATCAGAATAGGGCTGTTGCACATTTTTAAGTGGCCAAATTCTTCTCCAAATGGGTATCAGTAGACACGGGTTGGACCTGTGCCTGCCATAGCATCTAGTTTGGCTCTAAATGTACACAGCAGAGACCTCTGAGACACAGTTTCATGCCATGTGCCCTACTATGAGGCATCCTGGTTGAGGCTTATGTAGTGCTGGGGTGAGTGTGTGATTATGTACAGAGGAGTGATTTTGGCCACTGCTGCAGAGGATGGTTATTGGCTGCGGCTGCTAAGCCAGTGTTTACATGCTAGGATGTCCCTGGGACATTTTGCCTTTTCTGTTGTATGGGCACTTGTTGGCTATGACTTAGTTTTTGTTGGCACAATTATTTTTGCTGGTTCTGGGGGATGTTCCTGGGCTAGGACGGATTAGAGAACTGACTAACTCCTGCCATGCTCCTGGGTCCACCCCTTTCCCTGTGGGTGCACCAGCATGACTTGCCACCCTTGCCCTGCTATGTGCTTTTGCCACCCCCACCCCAGGAGTCTGCTGAAAAAGTTGTCATACTTTACATTTTTTTACTTGTAAAAGTCCCTTCCATTGTTAATACCTGGATCTCTTTCAGCCAGTTTTATATGTATAATAAAAAGTACCATCTTTATTAAGATTTTATCTGTCCTGTATGTATCATGAACTCCATAATCTATATTTTATTATTGGATTCTTCTTTATCTTAGATTTTTCCTGATGTATCTCATTAATAAAGATGAAACAGAACACACTGGGCAGGTAAGAGTCATATTGAATAACACATACATGATGCTTCTGACAATAATGTGAAAATATGTTGAAAATGATCTTGCGTTACTTTAGAGCTCTACTTGATGCTTCATTTGATAGCATCTGAGAACCTATTCCCATTTCCATATCTACTGTCTCTGCTGTGGCATTTTAACTTCACCTTTTGTAAGCAGGCACCTGTGGAAACATGGAAGAGTTGCCACCTTTTTTCTATTTTGTTGACATGATCACTTTGATCCAGCCAGGGAGACCCACATAAATATGCAGAACCAAATCAGAAGGAAATCTGGATTTGTATTTTCATCAGTAGAAGAAAAAAGAGGGGAATAGAACCCAACCTGGAAAACAGAAGTTGGGTACCCAAGGTTGGGTGGGATGAAAGTATATATATAAATAATGAAACTATATACTTTATTAGAAGCGCTATATAAGAATTAAAATTATTTAAAAACCGTTAAAATAGCACAATGGCACTTCTTAAGGTTGATGTCTGTCACCACAGGCCAAATGCGTTTCGGCCTATATGGCCTTCCTCAGTGGTCTATTTGAATAGGTTGATACTCGCACACAACTTATGCGGGAGACATGTACAGCCCAGCATAAAAACCTAAGGCAATACCACCAGATGTTGGTGTAATTGGTAATAGATACAACCTTTTACATGGCTGGTCTGTTGTATATTGCCTATACATGTAAATATATTTGTTATGTGTGTGCATGTTTTTATGATTTAAATATAGCGCTTCTAATAAATTATATAGTTTCTTTATATATATATATATATTTTTCATCCCACCCAACCTTGGGTACCCAACTTTCATATTTTCATCCACATAATCTCAGCTATGTTGAAATGACTAGAAGGATACAAGGATCTGTATTCCCACCCAGGGCCACCAGTTGTGGGCAATTAGTTGTAACCAACTAGAGCTGAATCTCAGATAGGCTTCACATGAATAGGGCTTTTAAGAAACTGGAAAAGGTTAGGTTCGTAAGAAATATTAACAGTCTTTCATACTAGATTTATTTTTTAAAAACAAACCAAAAATAGTTTAACCTGGCATGAAGTTTGGTTTTCTGGTGATGTTTATGTGGTGATTCATATTAAATAGTGCATAAGTGCAACTATGCATATTCTGTTAAAAAGAAAAAGAAAAAAAGAAAATACAAAGTAGGGCTGCCCCAATTGTTCTCGCACAAGCATTTTTAGTGCAAAAGGAAAGCTTTGGAACTTGTCAGTAATGCTCTAACATTCCAGTAACAAAGCCTTATTTGCCGTAGCTGCTCCCCTAATACATTCTCTTCTGTTTGTTGTAGGAATCCTATGTATGGAAAATGTATCAGGAACGATGCTGGGAATTTTTCCCTGCCGGTGATTGCTTTCGAAAGCAGTATGAAGACCAGCTTAACTAAAGAGATGACATCTGGCTCAAGAAACCATCCACACCTCTCCTAACACCTTTGGGAACGTCTACCTGATTCCCTGGATCTATTAAGCAGTGTGCCATTTGGAGCACCAAAGCTTTTTTTTGATGACTTAGCTGTCCTTTTTTCTTCTGTGTTTGCTTTGAGAACAATGGAAACTTTAAAACTCTGGAAAGAGAATAGGGGGAAAAAATCCTACACTACAAAACTGCATACATAACATGAACACCGATGCACATACACAGAAAAGACTTGAGACAGCTTTTTTTTCTGAGACTGCCTGATGACTCCCTTAACTGGGAGAACACGTGAGGTAATGTGATAGCCACATTCATTCAGTCTATTTGTTTCATCATCCTGGAAGGAACTCTGTCGTTCACAGAGTGCTGTAAAGGATTGTTGTGGACACTAAGTTGTGGAGAAATAGTGCCTTACTATATGTAGGATGAGCTATGCAGAAGATGAGTGCATGATGACATCTTATATTTTCGTTAATTGTCCTCTTTCCTCCCAATCAATATTTATTTTGTCTTCTGGACGGGCTGGGGAAGGAGTTGGCTGTGCACACCTTTTTAATAAGACTATGGCGTGTCTCAGGATAAAAAGTAGGTTTTTTTCTCATTAAAGTAAATTCACAGGTTTCTTCCTATATCTCTTACACTTATTTTGGTAATGCTCTGATGCAACACTGCAACTTTATGAAATCTTTGTATGAAAACAAAAAGACTGCAGAAAAAAAATGTTAAAGAGAATAATTTCATTGCATGTTTATTATGCAAGTTTAAACAAAAAAAAGCAACCTTCTGAAGCAAGTCGATCCAACATGAGAACTCATTCATGATAATATCCATAGTAATAAAGTGTTGTGGGCTTTATTGTACATTTGGAACTGGTGTCAACAACCAACCAACTATGTATATGTTATGAACTTGCCAGTAGTTTGGGTTTATATTTACTTTTCCTATTGTTTATTTTTTTTCCTCTTTCTGTTCATTTTGCCATTTGTGATCATTAGTGGATTTAAAAATTTTCTTAGGCCAATTTTTAAAATCAAAGGTGAAGCAATATCCATTCAGGGATCTCATCAGTTGCATCACGAAACACCAATGATGTGTGCATCTCTCCATTTTGAGTCCTTTTTGATTGTAATGCCAGTCTTTACAAATAAAAGGAGAGATTTGAAATGGAAGCAAGGTGGTTTTGCTATCACTTGGATTCTTTCTTACAGAGCTTGCCAGTTAATTTCAAAATTAGCTGAATCGCTTTTTGTCATTTGCTTTCTCGGAAATTGCATTACAATACTTGTCTTCCTACTTTAAACCCACACTGCTGCCTTCATTTAAGAACAGATTGCTTTGCTTACTATCATTTCACTGTAACAAAAGGCTCATTCCAATGTATCTTTTAAAAGGTGGACTACATACTCCTTAATCTAAGATTAGTTCAAATGCCTGGTTTGCTAGCATATAAATACTTTGAATTACATAATTCTGAATTCCCTTTGTTTTCCTCTTAGTAACTCTGAATGTCTAGAAAGCCGTGTTCTCTATTCCTCCTTCCCCACACCCCAAACTGGAAGACAGGAAATCATATAAGCAAAAATGGATCTGGATATATCTTCAACCATTTTGTGCTGACTAACTGAATTAATTAATTAATTAATTAATTAACTAAATTAATTCATACTGTGTAAGAACGTGTTGCATAGAATCCCAAGCACTCATGATTTATGAGATCATGAAATAGCCCCATGCCTTTCAGGACTAATAAAACTGATTGGATTGGATTTCTGCTTTCACAACAGCCCTTGCTCAAACAGAAACACAAGGAAGTTATCACAAGAAGTCCTCGTGCTAAGTCATCTTTGACTGTATCCCATCGTACATTTCCCATCGTACATGTTTACTGGCGCTGCATGCTGCCAGGGCCTGTTCGGCCCACCTTTAATGGCGGCACTGCCGGACCTGGGCAGCAACACCCAGGTCTGGCGCTCTGACACCCAATTTCTTTGTGGCTGCCCGGGCACAACTGGCCCGTCTGAAATCGAGGCAGAGCAAAGTAGCACAGGTGGAAGCACAGGACTCCTTAGGTCTGATGCTTCTCATTTCCCCTGTGCGCCCCACAATTTTGCAGCCGCAGGGGAAAGAGCCTGCTGCAGGCGCTCCGGCTGCCCACCAGCCTGCCTGATGCTGTCTGAGGAACAGGTTCGGGCCCCACTCCCAGCCCAGGCCACCAAATCGGGCCTGCCAGTGAATCGGGGCCCCTATTTTATAAGACAGTGCAAGGTCTGTTTCAGCAGTTCCCCTCCATAATAACCTTTTTTGATCAAATCATATCGTACTTTCCGACTGCATGAAGTAGCCTTTTGATTTTTGTATACAGAGGGAACAATCCTAAACTGGTCTACTCATTAGTAAGTTGCATTTTATTCAGTGTGGCTTACCACCAGAAAAGTGTTCTTACGGTTGTAGCCATAAACACTGATTGGAAGGGGGGCACTTGATTTATAGTAATTCTTCAACAAATGGAACTGCATTATTTAAAACTTCCATTATTGCATAGTGGCATCCAATCCAATAGTACAATGTCTGTGTGAGTAAACTTACACATTGTAAAATTATTTATATTATGAAAATAAGAATTAATTCAGAGATCTAGTGCAGGATTATTTTTATGTATGTGTGATGTAATATATTTTTAAAAGCTCTCTTTTCACATATAAAACTAACAACTGAAAAGCCAGGATTTCTCTTAAAAAAAACCTACAGTTCCTTACAGATTTATCCTCTTCTTACCTATGTAGGATTATTTTGAACAACTACATGTTTTCTACAAATACCTTGGTATTGTTTGAGTTGTTGGGGTTTTTTTTTAACCTCCTTCATAGCTACTCTCTTGTGAAAAATTGATGGCATAAATTGCATACATACACATTTGAGGAATCTTGTTTACTAGTTATTTACTTGTCATCATGGATGGTGGAACTCAATTTGCACCATTACCCCAGGTATGATTAAAGAATAAAAACAATCACAAATCTCACATGAGTAGATGAGCAGACAATAATGACAGCGGGGATGCCCAAGGGATGATGGATACCTTCCAACTGCTGCACTGCAGTAGGCTTAAATCCTCATGGCAGCACATAATGAAGTGTTTGTGTTGAGCTTCTTGCCATGAAAACAGGGAAATATTCTTCATGCCTCTACTAATGGCCAAAAAATGTCTATGACTGGGTATGTTAAAAAATATGGGAAACCAGTACACAGGACAGTAGGCAAGATTTGGCACAATTTACCATGACTGCCACGTAACAAGAGGAGCTTTGATTCTCAAAAGCTTATACCGAAAACATCTTGTTTGCCTCTAAGATATTAGTGGGCTTGACTCTAGCTCTTTTACTGCAGACCGACATGGCTACCCTCTGAAACTGGTGTTTACCAATGAATGGGAATTCTAGCTACACATCTTTTGGTGGAACAGATGCTGTGTATGCAATTCCTGAGTCAAACATTCTGTTTTTCCCTTGGGTGGTTCATCTAACAAGAATGAGTGTGTGTGCTGTGTGTTAAGTGCCGTCAAGTTGCTCTCAACTTATGGCAATGATATGATGATGATAAGCTACAAAATGTTCTATTGTTAACAACCGTCCTCAGGTCTTGCAAACTGAGGGCTGTGACTTCCTTGATTGTGTTAATCCATCACATGTTGGGTCCTCCTCTTTTCCTGCTGCCTTCAACCTTTCCTAGAATTATTGTCTTTTCCAGTGAGTCTTCTCATAATGTGAGCAAATTACTATTGCCTCAGTTTGGTCATTTTTGCTTCTAGGGAGAACTCAGGATTGATTTGATGTACAATCCACTAATTTGTCTTTCTGGCGGTCCGTCGTATCTGTAAAAACAAGACTGTAGGTGTCCAGGTGTGGGCCCCCACCTGGACTTGGCCACCATCATCCCTCTCCATTACCTGCCTGGCCTGGCCTGGAGCCACTGACATGGGGACAAGAGCAGCAGGGGTTGTAGCCCTGTGTTCAGCCCCTGCAACATGGATGGATCAGGCCACTGCCTTTGAAAGCCAGGCCAGCCACACTGAACCTGGCACTGCCAGTGTCCTTAGCCACTGGACCACTGCTTCAGCTGAAGTTAGGGCTGAGCTGGGGCCTCTGCCCTCCACAAAGTCCTGCAATAATGGAGCCCACTGGGGAGACCTGGGAGAGAGACCAAGAGCCTCACCAAGCCTGACAAGCAGGAGCTGGCCCCAGTGGCAATCTCCAGGAGGACTGGACTCTTGTTGCTAGCCATTGACATCATCATCCAGCACCAAGGAGCTACCAGACTGGGTAAATAAAATAAGAGAATCTCTACCAGCCCAGCCAGATTTCCCAGAGACTACAACTCTCCATCACCTGACCACTACCGGAGAGGAAAGGACCTGCCAAGGATGGACCAGACTCAGGGGGAAACAGGTGAAGGTTGAGACACCAGGTGGAAGGGCCTGACTTACCACAGGGACAAGGGGTTGGTCCAGGCAAGACCAAAGGGCAGAGCCAGAGATGGTTGGGAATGAATAAAAAGAGGGCTCTGCAAACATTCCAGGAAGAAACAGCAGGACACTAAGCCTGATGCACAAGGCTGAGTGGGCCTGACGAACAGAACAGGATGAACCTAGGGTGCTGCAATGTGCTGAGGCTGGGGGAGCCCCAGCTGAGGAAGGCATAATGGCAGAGGGGCCATGCTGGCTACAGAGGAAGATCACAGTAGGAAACTTTTATTTATGTGTTTTTTCCAGTTTCATGAAGCAGGACAGGACACAGAGCTTGAGTGAGAAATAGTCCACCTGATCCAGCTCAAACTGGACATTTGCACATAACTAGGTACACCAGACTGAGGATGGGAATCTGCATTTGAATGCCTATTCAGATAAACATTTGGATGTGCACTGGATTTTCACCCTCAATTCCTGAAATAATACGAATAATACAAAAGAAGCCAATTTGTGTGCACATTGAAGGGGACTCCCGTCTTCCACACAGAATGATCTTGAACTAAATATTATAGATCAGCAAATGGCATTTAATTATATATTTTAAATAAAGGAAGACCGTCCCTTCTAAAATCCTGTTTAGTATATTCTTGAATGTCTTAAGTTGTGGTGCGTCGCTGTCAGGTTAATCAGACCAATAATTTCCTTTATATGTGAATAAGTCTTCCTTTATCCATGCCATCTGGTACATTTTCTACAACTTTCTTCGACGAAGTGATTGTTTGCATTTATGTTATGACCTTGAGAAGATTTATTGCTTCTGATCATATTCCAAGATTTTGTTTATTTGGATTACACTGCATGTTCAATTAGAATACCTTTGTTTCATAGTTCATACAAATACAGTTCGTTTCTGGTATAATATTATACTGGTTTGATGGAAGTTCTGCACCTTATATTCAGTAGGTCAAAGTGATGATTTATGAGGTCTAAATTTCTAAACTGAGACTGCCAGGATAGGACTGATTTCACTTGGAAATGGAATTCTATGTGAAAATCACTACAAATTAACATGATTTCAGTTGTTGTGCAAGCCACCACACTAGTTTGTCTAACACGAGAATAGAATGAGTCTTTTGGTCCACTGATTTTATTTGGCTCGAAATATACCACAGTAATCTTTGATTCTAAGTAAGCAACTAAGAATCAAACGAAAGGCAGAGCTTCTCAACAGATACTAAAGGGAGTCAAGCACACCATGCTACCTGGTGGCCAGAGGAGAGGTGAGGAATGTATAATTTGTGGTTATTCACGTTGAAGTTCTTTCTATACTCTAATGAATATAGAGAGTCCTGTTTTCCATTAACAAGAAAGAAATCACATAAAGTGTAAAGATATTAGTTAAAAACTGCACTGCAAGCATCTTTTTTGGGGGGGGGAGGGATTCTCCATGGCAAAGTTTACACCATCTGCAAAGTGATGACTTTTTAGCTTGAAAATTGTACAATTTTTAATTGGTGGACATGCACAAAAAAGAAACACTAATTAAGGATGAGTGTTATGGATCTTTGATTGATGTGAGTGTTCCCTTCCTCTGGTTCTGGAAGACAGTGGGATCGTGAAAGGATGAACTAAGGGAAATATCAGTGTGCCCTTGTCCAAGTATCTTCCCTTTGTGCTCTGTGCATGTGCACATAAAGTGCTGTCAAGTTGCAGCTGATTTATGGCGACTCCGTAGGGTTTTCAAGGCAAGAGATGTTCAGAGGTAGTTTGCCATTGCCTGCCTCCGTGCCATGACCCTGGTAATCCTTGGAGGTCTCCCATCCAAAGACTAGCCAGGACGAACCCTGTTTAGCTTCTGAGATCTGATGAGATCAGGCTAGCCTGGGCTGTTCAGGTCAGGGCTCCTATTCATATAGAAATTAATTATTCCTTTGTCCCAAAACCATTCTAAGAACGAGGCTCTGTTTATGTATCATATGGAGTTCATATAGAGGAGCGGGAAGAAGACTTCTGTAGGTGAGCCATTGTTAACTGCATGAGGTTCAGGAGAGTTTTAACAATGCTGACACATGATCCTAACTGGAAGGGTTCATTTCTGGACTCAAATGCCACATTTTGGCACTATGAATAATTCAAGTACAGACCCAAATGTTCTGGATTTTGTTCTTAACTTGTCTTGTGGCTTCTCTGCTTTTCTACTGTGTCCTTCCATGCATCATTGTGATTTTTTAAAACGTTGCTAGCAAGTTGTTTTCTTGTACGGATGATCATCTTGATAGAATGCCCGCTCTAATCTTCCCTCATCCTGTTCCTTATGCAAGGAAAGAGCCATCAGTGTTACTGTCCACTCCGCATCTTTGTAGTGACCTTGTTTTTTCTCAATGATGGATGGTCACTTTTATTGTCCAAAGCTAGGAAGAAAAGTCAAGGCTGCTGGTCAAAAACTAAGAAGACAAGGGAGGATGAGGACAATGAATGAGCGGCAAGAGCTGTGACAACTCTGTCCTTGCACAGAAGATGGGACAAAAGCATAATTAAAGTAATCATTCCAGCAACATGTGCAGGTGGAGGGAGGGAGGGGTTGTCTGAATGAGTAACTTCTACAGGCAGAGAGAAACATCTGGCTCATTAAGAAGCTATAATGATGGATTTTTAAGGAACAGGGATGGCAATTTTGAAGAATATTTTAATCCAGCTATTTCTGGGATGGCTTACAGTGACTGCACCCATCTATACAGCTTGTCTGAGTCAAGGTGACAGCCTTTATTCATGTGCTGTGTCGGCCTGAACTCTCCTCGGAAGAAGAGGAGTAAGGGGTGGCAGAGCAGGGTGATGCACCGGTGGAAGTCTTACCAGGGCGACTGGACCATAGGTCTGAGCCAGCAAAGATGACAGATACAGAAGAAGGTGGTGCATATTGGGAAGGAGCAGAGGAACAGAGAAGGTTATCACCTCCAGACCAGCCCAGCACCTCAGCCTAGTCCCTGCCTGTACGCAACATGCTGGTTCACTTAAAGACTTCCATCTGAACTGGGTCTATAAATGTGGCAATCCTCACAGCTATTTTTGTAGCTATTCTTTCATTTTTTAAAAAATAAATATTTTATTTGATTTTTAAGGGAACTGAAAAAAGAAAGGAAATAGTTCGCTTGGGAGGTTACATTGTTGGGTCAGTATCCAGGCTGAGCAATCTTTAACAAAACAAATAATCTTAACTTTTGTCAAAATTAATTCTAGTTTCTATCATACTAATGCAAATGAGTTAATTCTAATACTTCCAATAAGTATCACACATATCTTATCTTCTATCTAACTTAATATTCGTTTCTCGGGTTAATTAAATCTTACAAGTTAAAAGCATTTCTGTTATAAAAAGGTTGCCATCTCTGCTCGTGTTCTTCCCTCATTTTCTTTTGCAACAAATTAGTTAGTCTTGCCATGTCGGCGTAATCATACATTTTTATAACCCACTCTGTTATTGTTGGTGTCTTTTTATCCTTCCAATATTTGGCTTAGAGTATTCTCGCCACTGTCATCCCATATTGGTACAATTCTATGTTTACAGGTTTGATTTGTGGCGGGACCATGCTGTAGCTATTCTTTCAGACAAACTGTGAATCAATCTGCATAACAAAGGGGACATAACAGCAAAATAAAGCTTCACATTAATTAATTAATTAATTTAAAAATTATCTATGTCACCTTTCCACCTGAAAAAAGCACACTGCAGTAATCTGCTTCAAATATAATCAGGGCGTGCATGACAGTGGCAAGATCTTTCCTACCCAGGAAAGACCGTAGTTTTCTCACCAGCCTAAGCTGGTGAAAAGCACCTCTGGCCACTACTGCCACCTGACATGGGGTCATTTGCAGAAGCTGGAGGGTGAGAGATTCAAAACAGATAAAAGGAAGTATTTCTTCACACAATGCATAGTTAAATTGTGGAACTCCCTGCCCCAGGATGTGGTGATGGCTGCCAAGTGGGAAGACTTTAAGAGGGGACTGGACATGTTCTTGGAGGAGAGGGTTATTCATGGCTACTAGTAAAAATGGATGCTAGTCATGATGCATACCTATTCTCTCGAGGATCAAAGGAGCATGCCTATTATATTAGGTGCTTTGCAACACAGCCAAGATGCTGCTGCAGTCGTCTTGTTTGTTGGCTTCCTAGAGGCACCTGGTTGGCCACTGTGTGAACAGACTGCTGGACTTGATGGGCCTTGGTTTGATCCAGCAGGACCTTTCTTAGGTTCTTATGTTTATCCAGTAGGAGACCCAGATCCAGCAACATCCCCAAGCTATGAACCTGCTTATTTGTTTTTAGGTAAGGCTGAGCGTGAATAAAAGGCCTTTTAAAGGTAGCCAGGCAATCTTAAGAAATGCACAGTAAGATGATTAGAGATGCTGTGTCTCCTAGAGGAGTAAAAAATTGCTATTGCTTATTTCCATAATATGAACTTGCATAAATCTATTGCATTTCATAACTGCACATTGGATGTCAATGACTGGGGGAAAATCTCCTAGGCATAGACTTGCCTGGAAATGGTCTATTCTATCCCTCTTGTCTGGCTTTCCCCAGTTTATGGTATAGGGCACATGATACAGTTGCTAACCAGTTCTGGGCCTGGTCAGTTTCTGGACAGGAGGCTTCCTAGGAATTCTATCTATGGCATTTTGCAAATTTATTATCAAAGCTGTTCTGAGATGAAAATGTGATTTTTATCATGGCCTATTTACTTCATAGCAGCCAATCAATGTGAAGTATGCTGTTTCTTTTTTTTATAATATTTTTTTATTTTCCTAATTTGACAAGTTAACATATAAAACAATATCCAATACTAATAATACTAAAAACAAAACACACTTAAAATTTCTAAATTAAACATAAATTGACTTCCCCCTCTCCCTCTTCCGTCTAAAAATAAATTGTATAAACTTTTGCTAACAGGGCTAATCCCTTTACTATTTTAATTGACATACTCTTATCCTATCTAACATCATTAAATCAATGCTTAACATAAAATTAATAAAAGGTATAAGTAAGGGATTAAATCAAAAAATATTCTCAAAATGGTCCTATTGATAACAAAGTATTCAATAAAACTAAGAACAAATAGGAACCAATAAAAAGTATTTATATATCGTCAAGAAAAAATTAAAGAAAGTATTAACTTCCCCTACACCTCCCTCCTCATTAAAAATTAGTTGCTTTGTTAAATTTTCCATTTCACCCTAGCTTTTCGTTTCAATAAATCATAATCATATATAATGCTGATTCCGTTAAGGTCAATCCTTTTAACCAGTTCATTTTAATCATGCCCACAAAAGAAATCAAACTCTTATAAATTCAAACATCTTATACTTCTGATAAATCTATATCAAATGTTGTTATGTTTCCGTTTAAACCAGTCCTTTTAATCAGTTCCTTTTAATCATATCAGCAAGAAAGACCAAATTCTTTTAAATTAGTCCCTTTGCCCGGAATTTCCAGCATTTCCTGCTTTTCTCCATTAGCAGTAAGCATCGGAAATCATCCTTGGAGGTTGTTAGTAAAGTCCCTTCTGCAAATAGATGGTATTCATAGTAAATCCACTTTGCAGTCTGTTCCATCCCAAATTCAAAAAAGAGAATCCTGTCAACTCCAGTTTTCCTGTTCTTTAAATCCTCCAAGCAAACATTGAAAAGTTCATCATGCAGGTTAAAGAGACAGAGATCAAAGCCACCCGTATTCAAATCTCCTGTTGACAGCTGAATTGTTGCATGTTGCTTATTGAAATTTCCCAATTCCTCTAGAGAGATCTTCTGTTCTTCATGTATCTTGTCATCTACAGGCACCAGGTCTTTAAGGTCTTCCTCGTTCATTATTTGAGTAGTTGACTGGGTAAAGGTGTTCATCATATTCATCATCCGTTCCATCTGTTTTATCATCTGCTCCTGTTGTTTTAACAGCTGTTTATGCTGTCTTTCAGATGTCTCATTTTGCTGAGCAAACAAATCTTGAATTATTTTTTCCATAATTACTTGCGAGGGTTCAACAAGTTGGAGATGTTTTTGATGTTTTATTTCGGCGAATTTGGCAAGTCTTAAAAGGTATTTTTCCAAAGTATGGGTAGATTAGTAGTTCATGCTGAACTTAATCGCTTAGATATTCCCCTAAAAATCCTCAAAAAACAGCCAAAAAAACAAGTTTTAAATTTGAGGTACCATCGAGTTGTTTTAGACGCTCTAGGTCGACAAAAGCAGGAAGTAGGAAGTTGGCCGGAAACTGTGTAGCTACGGACCTTCCGTCGTCCCCTTTTTATAGTTTTAAATAGCGAACCTTTTGGTTGGTGCACCAAGGGAATTCACTTCCGGTCCTGCATTCTTCTGTACTTCTCTTCTCCCCGTTGCTGGCAGACATCCTGTAATACAATGTACTGTTTCCTAGAGGTCTTCTGGTACTTCAAAATGGATCTTAAGTGCGTGGCTGGAGGTCCTTCCCGGCCCAAGAAAGGTAGCGTGACCAAGGGGAGGGAGGGTTTAATTTCTCCCTTCCCCTCAAACGTCACGGAATCTGATTGGTACTTGCCACATCTGTCAAAAGGTTTACTTGTTTAGTCTACCCCCAGATCAGCTTGATAGAGTCCTTGTCGCCTTATCTGATGTCTTATCTTAACGGAAAAGTTTTTATACAATGGGGGGGAGAGGTGCGGATTTCCCAGTTGATTCTGCCAATCCGTTCAACCTTCTATTCCCGGTAAGATCAAAAGAATTCTTGTTACTCACTTAGATTTCAGAGGGTGAGGTTTTTCTTCATTAAAATAGTTCATAAGATGGTTATAGGTAATGGAGGTCCAAGCCTAATGCCAAAAAAAAAACGCTTGGGGCGATGCAATCTCCTCTCGATGCCAGCTGGGACAAACATCCACACCTCCGAGGGGCTTAAAAAAAGTTCCCTCGGAGAGTATGGGAGTCACACCGCTTTCTTTGGGCTGCAGAGGAATTCCTGCGTCCCGGTCCACTATTTAGGACCGGGTTGGTGTGCTAAAAGCACACCAATTCAAAGCGTTTCTTGGATTCCCTTGGGAGCTCTCCCTAGGGATGACTGCTTGGGACCAGCTTATTACCGGAAGTCTGAAGTATGCTGTTTCTTAATCAGTAGTTTTATGTGTTGTGTAGGCAGTTAGTTTTGTTTGAAACAGCCGCTATTCTCCTGGGAACAGGAGCAGTTTCACTGTTCTGCTAGTACCAGACAGGAAATATGAATGCAGCTCTCCATCAAAACACTGAATGGGTTTATCTATGGCTCCTCATGGGACTATTGCTTTGGCTAGACTGCTCTGAGGGAGAAAGGCCTGTTCGTTGACAATATTCACCCAGTCTAGCCAGCCGTAAATTTCACACGTTCAGATTTGATTCAGGAGATCCCAAATGCATTGGAGTATGGCACTTTATACATATTCAGATAGTTGTGATGGTGTATCCTCCACTCTTGAAATTATTTTCAGTAATTTTTCCCAGTGTGGCAACACTAAAGAACAGGCAAGGGATAGGATAGTATGAAACAGATACAGACAGTAACTGCAAGATTTCCACTGCAAGAGGAAAGAACCCAGAGGGAAGGAATGAGAGAATATAAAAGAGTCTGATTTCTAAGGAGGCCATTATGTGGGAATTAGAAGTATGCATTTATTTGTTTATGTAAAATATTTGTATCCTGCCTTATCCCCTTTGGCTCGAGGCAGTTAACAAAGCAAGAACAAGGGCCAAGGACACGAAAAATAGCCTAACAGTCCAGTAGCAAATTAAAAACTTGCACAGGTGAAATATGCAAGAGAGTAAGGAGTGCAAAAGTCAGAACAAACCCTGAGTATCACACTAAATGTTGACCTAAATAACATGAGGTTTTCTACCTCACAAGAGGAAGGCACAAAAATAAAAAGGGAAACTGTATTTTATACTGAGGATAGAAGATTAAGGACCATTCCAATGTGGCACAAACATTCAATTGTTCTCTCTGCCTCCATTTTTTGTTTGGCATGGGGCTCTTCAGGGTGGTTTTCTACTGCTTGGGGTGCCGTAATGAGAAGGGCTCTGGCATTCTGCTGTGATTTTGTTTACTGCCTGCAATCCAGAAGAAGGTTAGCAAGAAGGTGTGACATTATTCCGTCACTTGGATGTTTTCTTTCCATTATCAACTCTTTTCAGAACATGACCAGGCTGCCAGGCCTCCAGTGGGAGCAAGGGATCCCCCGCCCCCAGGACCCATTGGCCACAGCCATTTAGAGTGGCAGCAGGAGAAGTTTTTTTTTAATGCAGCCTCAAATACTTGCTGGAATTTTTTTAGGGTTGCCAACCTCCAAGCGGTGGCTGGAGATCGCCTACTATTACAACTGATCTCCAGGCGACAGAGATCAGTTTCCCTGGAGAAAATGGCCGCTTTAGCAATTAGACTCTATGGCATTGAAGTCCCTCCCCTCCCCAAACCCCATCTTCTATAGGCTCCACCCCAAAAATCTCCAGGTATTTCCCAACTTGGTGCTGGCAACTCTAAACTTCTTAGTGGAAGTGACAGATGGTAGTTCTAGGAATCTACCTGTTGACACTTTCAGTACGAATTTCTGATAAGTATATGAGGCTGCATTTTTTAAAATTCCCCTGTGATGCTTCCCTTCCCTCCAGCCCTCCTACTAGTTGCCTGGCAACCTCAGAACTTGACAAAAACTGCTACACAAATCACCATATGACAAGAGTGCCAAATTATACCATCAGAACCATCACAGGAACAACATATTCACCTGAATGCACCTTTAAGTACTAAGGGTCCATCCAGGTGATATCTCCCAATGGAATGCTAGAATTTAAAAAGTATATGTTTTGCCTTGTATGGGCAGAGCGACAGATTCTCCCTAATTTTAAGAACAGTGGACGTCTCTCATGTATCCAAGATTTCATCTGTTGATGTCACTGTCACATTTTGTTCATAGAAACAAGAACATAATAGTCTGCAACTTCCACAGCATTCCTTTGAGTCCCCTTGTAGCCATTAGACATCAGAATTCCACTGAGGCAAACACCCAGCAGATGGAAATCATGCTCGTAATAGCTTCTTTTGAATTTCCACTTCCCTGTCTGATCCTTGACATCTAAATACCCTGCCAAATGGAGGCTAATGAGAGATTTCCCAGTTTTCTATGCTTGCTTAGATTCTGTAGGTAAGGGGTTATAAACCATAAAATCACCATTTAATGAGTTATGTCTGCCTTCATCAAGGGCTTTTAAAAGCCTCGGTAGTGATGAGCCCATAGAGACATATGTCAATGATGACCCAGAAACTCCCCTAACATTTGTATGATTACATGGCTGATTATTTCAATATCAGTCTGTCTCCAGAGAGTACTTTAATATTTATTTCCTCCAGCAAGATGGATTTCAGCAGTACCCCC
Source organism: Euleptes europaea (assembly GCF_029931775.1). Classification (NCBI taxonomy): domain Eukaryota; kingdom Metazoa; phylum Chordata; class Lepidosauria; order Squamata; family Sphaerodactylidae; genus Euleptes; species Euleptes europaea. The sequence goes on from NC_079318.1 coordinate 27,501,316, forward strand.
ATCAGACTTTGCACCAGCTCGCTTTTTGCTGGCCTAGAGAGAAAATCATATTTCCTGTTTCTCCCTGAAATTAAACCCTCTCTCTCGATACACTCCATCACCAAGAAACTGAAGTCTCTTTACTTTGGAGAGCGAATGGGAAGGCGTGGTGGACAAATAAAGGGAAGGGAAGCAAAATGGAAGAGAGAAAAAGCATGCTCTGCCTGTCTTGACAAGGCGGTCCGGTGAGTTCAGTTTCCGTGATTATTGAAGAACATTCAGGAGTGGAACCAGCTACAGAACTGGAGACCTTGGGGGTGCCCTTTTTATGGCCTGAGTGCAAATAGGGAAACCAGTGCTCTTGGCTGAATTTGTTGCAGAATTAGGATCTGTGATGGCAATAGGCCAAATCTTTGGGGTCAGGTTGCCCATGGATGAAATTTGGGCAGTAAAGTGATCGGTGTGATTTTAGGTGCAAGGGTCAGGATCTTCAAACTTTGTAGTAGGGTACCAGAGAAGAGTACCTAGGTGATGTAATGGGTAAAGGAGATGTGTACAGTGGCAGGTGGTTGAATTAACTTGGGTGGGAGGCATGATTCAGACCTATTGTTAGGCTAATGGTCCTTCCTGGGTTCTTGATTGAGTTACCAGGGGAATCTTAATTGTGAGGGGGATTCTAAGAGCTGTGGTTATTATCCTTAAAGCTGGGTCATTAGTCATGGCTAGGGTGTGAGGAGATTTGGAGGGCCACATAAAAGATCCTTGATTAATGTGCCCCTGGAGTTCTCAGGCAACCAAGCTACTTGCTTTTGAAATAGGGTTGCCAGGCCCCTCTTTGCCACCAGCTGGAGGTTTTTGGGGCAGAACCTGTGGAGGGCAGGGTTTGGAAAGGGGAGGTACTTCAATGCCATGGAATCCAATTGCCAAAGCTGCCATTTTATCCAGGTGATCTGATCTCTATTGGCTGGAGATCAGTTGTAATAGCAGGGAGATCTCCAGCTATTACCTGGAGGTTGGCAACCCTATTTTGAAAGCATCTGGAGAAATACATGCCTCCATGGAGAGACCCTGCCTTGATAACAGAATAGATGGATTCATCCATGCCCTGGCTTCAGAACACCAGACAATCTCCAGATGCAAAAAAAAAAAAAAAGAGTCGGAGGGAGGGGCTCAGGGCAACAAACTGATACAGCTGTTGATGATAACTTCCCAGCTTGGATAACATCATTAGCACTACATAGGATCTGCTGAAATAGTTCTGGACCCCAGAAGACATGACTGGGAAAATGTTTGCAACGTGACTGTGCTGCTGAAGTGCTGTATTGTCACTCCCTGAAGCACAGTTGTCTGATTGACTGACAGTGGTTAATGCAAAGCAGAAACGGGAAAGGGCCTGTCTTAGAATACAGAAACTGAAATTGCCAGCTCCAGCCTAATACATCCATTAGTGGGCAAAAGATTGCCCATGAGCTTACCCCTCTGAGGTTCACTATCAGAAAAATAAGCTGCCAGTTCTATTACTGACAGCTTAAAAGTAATTTCGCAGATCAAAAGATGAATTAGTTTTGCCAAGGTCAAGGGCTGTTACCTTGCATCTTACCTAGGGTGCAAATCTCTTGCAAGATGACAATGTGATCACCAGGTTAAAGAGGTTGATGGATTAGCTCACCACTATTTTTTTTTTTTTTTTGCAGTAAGATTACTCAAAAACAAGGGCAGCCCCAGCATCAAACAGCATACTTTGGGCAGCAAATTCAACAATGCAAAATGTGTTCCTGCTTAGTTTAAGAGCTTTATAAAAAGGAAATGGAGTCATAATACAAGTGGCATTTGAAAAAAAATTAAAGGAGAGGTAAAAGGAAGGAGGATATAAAGAGGCAGTGAACACAGTTTAAGGAACAACTGTAGAAAGCAAATGAAACTGAGACAGTGGCAAGAAAACTGCAGGCTGAATCAGAAGGTTTGATTGGGAAGAGTATAAGGAACAAAAGGGCATGTAAGGGGAACCCAGTAGGAACAGCAAGAATGAGCAAGAACGTGAAGAGCCTTACAAGTAAGACACAGAAGTCTATGACTAATATGAATAAGAAGTAAGGTAAAGTGTCAAGTCACATCCCATGGGGTTTTCATGGTAAGAGATAAGTAAAGGTGGTCTGCCATTGCCTTCCTCTGCACAGCAGCCCTTGTCTTCCTGGGTGGTTCCCCATCCCAGTACTGACCCTGCTTAGCTTCCAAGCTCTGATGACATTAGGCTAGTCTGGGCTACGGGTATGCACCTTTTTTTTTTTTTTTTTAGTATTTTTCAGGTTTGGGCTTAATAGACCTAGAAATTAAAAAAAAAAAAATCTGAAAAAGCGGAATCCCCATACTAATATGGTTTTCCCCCAGCTTTTTTTGGAAATTCAAAAAATTTCGGGTCTATTAAATCTGAACCTGAAAAATTCAAAACTGCCTCCAAAGTCCATGTGGGTCCCAGAGGTGGCAGGTGGAGCAGAGCTGAACACTCAGAGAGCCCAGCATTCAGCTCTGTGCTGTCTGTCACCTGCAAGCCCATGTGGGCTTTGGAGGCAGCAGCGGCACAAAGCTGAATGCTGAGCCTGGCCAGCCAGCAGGTAAGTGAGGGGGAGAGGGAGGGAGGGAGGGAGGGAGGGAGAGGGGTCCCCCATCTTTTTAAACGGAGGTGGGGCCAAAGCTGCTTGAAAAATGCCAAAAAACCTCAGCATTATTCGGGATCCGCTTTTCGGCTCCCTTAAATCACCACCAATTTGTTTTCAGCTCGGGTTTGCCGAATTCACACCGCTTGTCTGGGCTAATGGGCTGCTATATGAATAAAAAAGAGAAATAAAAAAAGAATAAAAAAGAGAAGGGGAAAAACCCCAGAGGATATCCTTTGAGAAAACAGGGCGAAAACTACATGATACACTCAACACATGCTGGGTCATGGGTGCACCACTGAACTTGCAAGCAGATGCACATTAAAAAGTGATCATTTGCTTGGTGCTGTGAGGGAGTGTTGCAAGGAGGGAGAAAGAGCTTCCATTTTCTCTCCCATTCTGCTTCTGCTAGCAGACAGAGCAGTGGGGGAGGGTTTTCTCCCTCTCTCTGGCTCCTAGAAAGCAAAACACTGCGAACTTGGAACAAGATTTGCAGCTACATCATCTCTCTAACACTCTTTTCCTCCAAGGAAGTGAGAGCCAACAGCTTAGGAGAAGAAGCCTGGTGTTTCACACTTTGCCGCAAATATCAGATTTCCTAGATGGATCAAAGGTATCCATCAACCTTGCCCTTCTCCCCTCCCCTGCTTTTGGTTTCACTGCAGGTTAAGTGACTGGGTTGGTTCTGTACAAGAAGGACAGTGAGATAGATGCCCACTTCTTCATCCTCTCCTCCTTTTCCAATGCTCCAGCACAGGTTATTAATAATAGTAATAAACCAGTTGGCTCCTAGGTCCAAATAAAATTTCTCAGTGCCTGGTAAAGGGCCATACTTTGTGGACCAGCATATGAGTGATCTTAGCTTGGAGCTAAGGTGGTCACTTAGAGGAAGGCAGGGAGGTGAACTTGGTTTTTCTGAACAGCAGGGCTCTTCTTAGTTTCTTAAGGAATGTTGAAAACATGTGATTTTAAAGAAATAGAAATACTTAACTACTTAAACACCCAACTAATACAGTGCAACACTTCCTGTACCGACAACAAAGTTCTATAGATTATGAAGGTCATGCAAGGTCATTTGTAGGGTTGCCAACCTCCAGGTAGTAGCTGGAGATGTCTTGCTATTACAATTGATCTCCAGCTGATAGAGATCAGTCCCTTGGAGAAAATGGCTGTGTTGGCAATTGGACTCTACGGCAATGAAGTCCTTCCCCTCCCCAAACTCCTCGGACTCTGCCCCAAGAAACTCCAGGTATTTCCCAACCTGGAGCTGGCAACCCTTGTCATTCGTCCTTATGGAACACTTTTCAGTCTGAGATTTTAAACTGATGTAATGCAATTCAGTTAAAGAAAATTATGACAACAGAATTCTCTCCTTCATTGTTCTGCCTTAATAACATTAGTAGAGCCGATATTAAGCACAATCACCTTTACTTTAAAAATTCTTAGGGGTGCTGTTTATTTTACACTTGACTGAAAAGTGAGCTGTTGAACTTTGCTGAATCTGCACCCCCATCCATACTAAAAATATATTTGTATCTACCGAACTTTGATTCAGTGCCTCTGAGTGCTAGCAAAAACTAAAAGCAAAAGTACTTTGTAAACAATATTCAAACAGTTCATAGAACTTCCATAGCATGAGAGCATGTGAAGCTGCATTGTGTTTACCTCTTTATATGCCAGTAGGTGGCAATATTGCTCTAGACAATTCCCTGAACAGGTAAAGGAAATATTCTATTCTTTGAGGATATATCTTTAAGTTAGAGCATTCTCTAGACTTCCATGTCAAACTTCTTGCCCTTGATTTCACCTTGCAAATCTACTGAACCTTCCCCCTGCTACACTGAATTTAAATTTTTTTTTGAAATGCATTGCTTACAACTGATGGCATGGTTTAAGTTATTTTAAAATATGAATAAATACAGTTTTCTTGAGAACTTACAGCGCATAGATTTGTAGAGAGAAAACATTCTGGCCCAAATGTGCACACGCACACACTCTGTCAATACATCCGCCACCTAAATTGTTCAACACTGATTGGTTGTCAGTATCTGAATAGGTTGAAGGCATCCAGTTGCAGGAAAAAGACTTCTGAGCACGTGCAATTACAGAATGCGTGCTTGCAGCTACCCTCCCACCTGTCATATAGAGGAGGGTGCCGAGTTGTTTTCTGTTGCTCAAGAAGGTCGGACCAGAACCAACGGGTTGAAATTAAATCAAAAGAGTTTCCGTCTAGACATTAGGAAGAATTTTCTAACAGTTAGAGCGGTTCCTCAGTGGAACAGGCTTCCTCGGGAGGTGGTAAGCTCTCCTTCCCTGGAGGTTTTTAAGAAGAGATTAGATGGCCATCTGTCAGCAATGCTGATTCTGTGACCTTAGGCAGATGATGAGAGGGAGGGCATCTTGGCCATCTTCTGGTCACTAGGGGTGTGGAGGGGGGAGGTAGTTGTGAATTTCCTGCATTGTGCAGGGGGTTGGACTTGATGGCCCTGGTGGTCCCATCCAACTCTATGATTCTATGATTCTATGTCTGCTACTGCCGTTGCCTCCAACTTAAAAAGCACATTGCTAAAAGGTGGAAACATGCATTTTTATGTTGAGGCTTACTTCTGTGTGTTAAGAATGCACCATTTTTAAAAATTGTTGGTTCGTTTTATTTTGGCTGGTTGCTTAGGAAGAATCTTTAAAAGGTGAATGACTTGGGTGATGGCCTTTGTAGATAAGTTCTTGTGGTCACAATAGTTGCCACCAACTGTGCAGGTTCAAAAAGCTGGCAATTTCCCCACCTTAGGTCATTTAAACATATATTTGAATGCCACTGTGCAGGCACAAAGAGGAGGTCGAGTGGGAGAGATATGTGCTGGAAAAGTAGGTAATGTTGATGATATGACCACGACCTTGGAGGGAATTACCATGACCTTGAGGGGGGAATAGATTGTGCTGGCCGACTGAAAAAGGACACAAAGAGCCCCAAGCTGCAACATAGAATTACATGCCGCTTGTCTACCAAGGCACAACGAATCCATGGCCTCCTCAGTCCAAGTGGCTACTGCACATGCACAAAGCTGCTCAGCAAAGTGTTCAGATCAAATGGCAACATCAAGGCAATCTGGCCAGAGGGCTCAAATGGCACAGAAGTCAGAAAGTTCCCTTGGCCATAGTCTTTGCTTTGAAGTCAATTATATGCACAAAACATAAACCCAATAATTTAATATCTAAAAATAAAATAAAAAAGGAAACAAAAGGGCACATTACAATAAGATAACACACAGTGCCAAATAAAATAAACAGAATGCCAAATGTGTTTTGTGACCATAAATTGCACCATTATGACCATAATTAGCATGACCGTATCTAACCTACACCGTAAAAGACACAACAAAGAACTAGCACAAGAACTAGCAAGATAACCAAATTAATTAGTCGGAGTGTCTTGTATATTCCTAATATAATATCAGGCTTCAAATATCTCCACATCTGAGTATCTCTGGTCTAATAGGAGTGTGCAAAAAAGTTTTTCCCAGTAAATTTCAGGTTCAGGTTTATTGGCCCCCATTTTTTTGGGGGTAAACTGAAATAAGAAATAATACAGGTAAATGGGTATTTGGCTTTATTTTTAGGTTTCCCCCCAAAATTCGGGTCCATTACAGTCTAGGGAATTTATTTTCAACGCTCTGAGGGCCCCCACATTTTTCGAGGTAGAGTCACCAAATTTGCAGCTTAGCTACAAGGAACTCTCCTTAGATGGACAATGAAGTTTGGTGAATGTTGTGACTAGGGGTGTGCATATCGATAAACCTGAACCTAAAATAAACCTGACATTAGCGATTTTGGTAAATTTCCAGTTCAGGTTTACCGAATGCACAAACCTAGAGAGAAAGCTGAAGCTGAATAGGTAATTCCGGGCCCTGGGGCAGTCATTTCTAAAGGTAGAGCCCCCAAATTCACAGCGTAGCTTGAAGGGACTGTTCTTGCACAAGCCCCAAAGTTTGGTGAAGATTGGGTCAGGGGGTCTAATTTTATGGGGTTCAGAAGTGTTGACCCCCTCCTCCATAGACAAGCATTGTAAACATTCCCATGCTTTTCTACGGAAGAGGGGGCGACCCCTTCAAGACCCCATAAAATTGGACCTCCTGACCCAATCTTCACCAAACTTTGGGGTTCATGCAAGGAGAGTCCCTTGAAAATACCCTGAAAATTTGGGAACTCTACCTCCAAAAATGCCCCCTCCTCCATAGACAATCATTGCAATGTGCATAGTGTATGCTTGGTAGGGGATGGCAAAAAGGCCCCCACTTTTGATTTTGTTGTGGTGTGTTGTGTTTAGGGGTTTTTATTAAGAGTCTCAGCTCCATAGACTTCTCAGTGTGATTTGTCATGCTGCTAGGCTGTTGTGCTTCTAGGTAGCTTGGTTGTGATGCTATCCTAGGTTGTCTGGTGGTTGTGTAGGGCTTGCATTAGTGTTTAGGGAAGAAGACAATGGGCTGGGAAAATTTAAGGCAATTGGCTTTTTTTGTGAAGCTCCTGGGGGGGCATATTTGTGGTTAGAGGTCCCAAATTTTCAGGGTAGCTTGAAGGGACTCTGCTTGCAAGAACCCCCAGGTTTGGTGAAGATTAGGTGAGGGGATCAGATTGTATGGGGTCTGGAAGGGGTAGCCCCCTTCTCCATTGAAAAGCAATTTAAAAGACTTTTGCATTGCTTTTGAATGGAGAAAGGGGGACCCCTTCCAGATCCCATAAAATTGGAACCCCTCACCCAATCTTCACCAAACATGGGGGTTCTTGCAAGGAGAGTCCCTTCCAACTACCCTGAAAATTTGGGACTACCTGCAAAAATGCCCCTCACGAGCTTCGCAAAAAAACCCCCCAAAACCATAGGACATTGGTGGGAAAAATCGTGTTAGGTTAATAGCTTTGACCCAGTTCTCACGGCCAGACAGGAGGTGAGAGAGGAAATGCTTTGATTAATTTTTCCCACCAATGTAATCCAATGGGCTTTTTTTGCAAAGGTCCTAAGGGGCGGCAGCATTTTTGCAGATAGAGGTCCCAAATTTTCAGGGTAGCTGGAAGGGACTCTCCTTGCAAGAACCCCCAAGTTTCATGAAGATTGGGTGAGGGGTTCCAATTTTATGGGGTCTGGAAGGGGTTGCCCCCCTTTTCCATTCAAAGCAATGCAAAGGGTTTGCTCGCTCAAAGCTGCTTTTTAAAACCCGCCCTTTAAAATGACTATTCACGGTCCCAGTGCAAGAGGAGAAAGTCAAACAAATTCCACCACCCCCTACTCGCCTGCTCCTTCATTCTTTCATTTGCATAGCCATTAGCAATGGTCATTTGCATAGCTATGCCACGGCTGGGATTTTTCATGGTTACTTCAGTAAATGCTTTGATGCAGGGGTGGAGCAAATAGAAAAGGTCACGTTAAAGGGGCTCTTAAGAAATGCGAAGCAGGTATGTGCTGGCTTCGCAGTGATGGCTGGAATGACGGTTCAGCGTGAAGAAATAAAAAAATAAATGCGGGGCGCTTCAGCCTGGAACCCGCTGCTAATTACCAAGCATAAATGGCCTCTGTGTTAGTTTTCAATTGTAGCAAGCCATTTTGTAAGCATACTTTTGATGGAAAATGAAGGTGGAAACACAATAAACATATAAAATAAACCTGCTTGTGGAGTTCAGTCCACAAAGGGTAATAATAATTTATTTCTAATTTTCATAGCTGTGTCTACCAACAGTTCATTAACATTTAGTAAAAATTTCCTCCCCTTCTTACCATGTGTGGTGATTGCACTGCTCAGATGATGATCACAGAAGATTACCCAGTTAAATAAGCTTAAAATTAGCAAAATGACATGTTAATATGTAATAAAAATGGTTCAAGTAATTCAAAAAGGATTGAGCCCCCATTAAAGGACTATGGATCATAGTAGCTTCTAATTATGATCAATGTTCCTCCTATGTTTTACCAGGGATATTTTAGCCTAATATGCTTGTCAGCAAAGTTTAGGCACTAGTGGACTTGTTTGCTATATATTTAAAATAATAAAACATTAAGAGGGAAGAACAGAGAATAACACAATAAACATGATCAAAAGCGAAGTATGTGTTCTTATCTTCCCCTTTAAAATTGACATGTTCGCCTAATGTTCAGATGCTTATCTAAAAATATCTAATCATACCTACCATTAATGCCATAAACAGAACAAATGTTCTTGGCAGGTAATTAATAGCACAGTGAGGCAATATCTCTCTACCCACCCACCCCCCAATTAAAATAACCAAAGTAAATTTATAAGAATTCATGAGCGCTAAAATAACAGTAGTGACAAGCATGTCTGGCTATCTGCATGGTTTATATTGCAGACCCAGGGGTAAATGGGAGGGAATGCAGACGCGCTAAATTATAAGTAAGACATTTTCTTAGTTTAACAATTTTATTACAACATAACTTTATTAAATATCAACATTCATAATAATAATTGTAAGGATTGAATAATGAATAATGAATTAGAATATAGTAGGCCACAACTTGGAATTGGCAACAGCTGCGACCCCCGTGGCACAGCATGTACGATGTGTCAAGTACCAGGGCCGACCCCAATGCGGCCCTGTGTAACCCCCGAGCCCGCTGTGAGCAACCAGGGCGATGGACCCGCAAAGACACCAGGACGAGCACCACTGGGTGTTTTGCCCATCGCTTGGGAAGAGGCAGACAACCTACCCTCCCTTTAGGGCATGTCCTTGAAGCCTCTCCCCAAACCCCCCTTATTGGGATTCCCATCGTTGAGAAAGTGACCCCTCCCGGCTGCTTTCCCCCAAACTGACACATCACCATGCCTATCTGCCAAAAAGCTGCATTGGGCCCACTTCCCACACGGACCAGAGCAGCTTCCACCACATATCACAGCTGAAGCCAATTCATCAGGCCCCTGCACATGTCCTGAAGCCATAAATCCATGCCCCAGCTGGAGAGGTGCATCCGTCCCAACGGAATAACGCTGCCATGTGGAATGAAATGACCCCTTGAAGTATTACCGTTCAGACCAGTCTGCCACAGTTCTGCTAATTGTGTTGGTGACTTTTTTCCATGCCACCTTCATGTGCTTGACGTTGCGGGCACCTCTCCAAGGCCTCCTTTCCAGTGAATCCGACTAGCAGATTACCATGCCTGGGCATGCCGCCGCCAAAGTTGCCAAGCCCCGGCAGGCTTCCTGTGCTGCAAAGGTCATTCTCCCCCAATTGGATAATCAAAGAGTGAGGGGTCCCATGCTCCTGTACCAGTTGCAGCAACACCGGCATTAACGAATGCCACCGAATGCCCCGATGGCCCCACCAGTAACTCTGGACTGCACGGACTGCACGTTCCAGGCCATGCATGCACCATTGGCCCTGCCAGCAACTCCGGACTGCACGGACTGCCCGTTCCAGGCCACACATGCCCCATTGGCCTTGCCAGTAACTCCAGACTGCACGTTCCAGGCCAAAATGCTGTCCTCATCCGGCCACCATGGCATACCGTCTGTTCCAAACGATGCTGTGGCCAATGACCCACACCGTCCGACAGTATCCTGAAACTCATAAACACAATTAGAAGAAAAACCTGGTCAGGCCAAACATACTGTTTGTACGCAGCCGACTGCCAGCGACCACTGGTTTTAACCATTGACGCCCTGGCATGCCGACCATTCCAAAAGATTATGCTGTGTCCCACATCCACCACAGCCGGCAGTGTCCTGAAAACTCAAACACAATTAAAGAGAACCCAGTCAGGCCGGATGGAATCTTTGTATGCTGGTAAACGACAAGGCCACTGGCTTATATGCTGTCTATTGACGGACCACCCTGTCTAGCAGTGTCCTGAAAATCATAAACACCGGCCCCGGCTGCCTGACAATCCACGCCGCCCGGCAGTGTCCTGAAAGTCATAAACGCCATCAATAGAGACACCGGCCAGGCCATACGTAATCCTCGTATGCTGATGAACATCAACTCCCAATGGCTCGTATGCGTTCTGCTGACAGACCGGCCCCGGCTGCCAGTGTACCGCAACTATGAGGAAAGAGTGTCCCTTATATTCTGCTGCAGGAAACTCCATGCTGCTGATAGTGGCTCAGAACACCCTAACGTACCGGTGTCTCGAAATGGTGTGAGATCAGCATGAATGAATAAATACCCCTCTCCTCTCAAGCATACTGTTAAAACCACTTTGATGCCTTGCATGGGCATGGCCCCTATTTTCCTTTTTGCATGCCACTGAAACGATGCCCCTTTTTCGTGCTGGCCTGCCGTGGAGGAATTGCGAGCATCCCCCAGTCTAAGTGCCCTCTCCAACCTGTTCTGCCGGGACTGTGCATGTAGGTCTCCCCCCGAGTGCCCCAAAGAAGGCGATGGCAATACTGCCTTAAACAACTTGGCCTGGTAGGGTGACGTGCATGCACATGGGAGACAGGAAATGATCTCAGCCAGCATGTAGCCGGCATTCTGTCATCTCCAATGGCTGGTGAGTTCCGTAGCTGGCCCCGCCCGGCCCGCCTTACCCTGAATGATGCACATGAGCCAGAGAAACCAGTGTGCTCGGGCAAACAATATGACCACCATGTGAACTCTGATGGTCCTGGTGGCGCGCCCTGAATCTTATAGGTTGGCTAAATATTGAAGTGCATTATTTATTTGATTGCCCAGTGCTGGTCCCCCTCACGAAGCAGAAAGTCCTTGAATTGTGCGGAAGCTCAGTCATATGCCCGGACTGTGGCGGGGGAATTAGAGCTCTGTATGCCAGTCAAAATGTTGTGTCCCCCAAGCACCCGTAGCACTGCCGGCCTCGAAAGTGTGCTGCCCGAAGGAAATTCCATTGTAATTCTCAAGGAACTGTAACCGAATTTTAGTATCTTTCTTAATGTTTTTGGACACTCTGACGTGATGGTGTGGTGCTCTGAACCCCTCTGGTGGCACGATTTAACACTGCTCGGAGCCATGACCGGGCCGGCGAAATAAGGTGGCCAATAATGGGCTGCATCTCCCTTAATGTGCATATTGCCAAATTTCTTTCTTTCTTTCTTTCTTTCTTTCTTTCTTTCTTTCTTTCTTTCTTTCTTTCTTTCTTTCTTTCTTTCTTTCTTTCTTTCTTTCTTTCTTTCTTTCTTTCTTTCTTTCTTTCTTTTTCCTTCCTGGCAATCTGGATTTGTTCCCAATTGTAACCAAGTCAGAAACCAAGAATTGTTAAAATTGGGGTAGGACCCTATGTCTTTCTGGATGCCAATTGTACTCCTAGCTCCGTGGCCAATTGCTCAAAGGCTGTTAACAGATTGCCCCGTATCGGGCTGTTCTGTGGCACTACAAACAGGACATCGATGAAGTAATGGGTGACGGAGCCATCCCTTGAAACTGGAGACCCAATAGGCCGAAATCATCCAGGTGCACGGGAAATAATCTGAAAGCCGACTTAGTGTTGCATTTTGCTAGCTGGGCAGCGTGGCCGCTCGCACGCACCATACCTAGAGCGTGGCCAAAAGAGGCGCATCTCACAATATTGAGCTCAGCCCATATCCTATCATTGACAGAAGCCCCTTTCGGATAGGAAAGGTGATGTATCTACCTGACTTCCCCAGTGGCATTCTTTGGCACGACCCATGACGGGAAGACCGTAACTTGGTAATAAGTGGTCTGGAATGGGCCCGCTAACCTGCCCAGTTCCAACTCCTTCTTGATTTTAGTGGCCACCCTATCCAGCATTTCCGTGACCGAGTACAGATTGCCTGCCTACATGGGAACTCGGGGATTAAAGAAGGGAGTACAGAAACCGGCAGTGAAGCCGTCCATTAAGTATTGTGCTGCTGCTGTGTTTGGATATTCAATCAGTAATGGTCTTAGCGGGGTGACCTCGACATCGCCCCTTCATTTATTAGATGCCTCATTGTTGGTCGAGGGGCAACTCTCATTTTTTGTCATTGGAAGGGCCTGACCTGCCCCTTAATAAGGGGGGGGGGCTGACTAGAATTGCCACACGGGCAAGACCTGCATGAGTGTGGTCCACAGCAGGTGTCGCATCCGTGTTCAAATCTGTATGCCCTGCGCTGGCATTTTATTCCCAGGCCGAAGTCCCCTCATATGCACAGCAGTGTTCAAATTTTGTATGCCCTGCATTGTTATATCCCCAGGCCACAGTCTCTGCCTATGTGCTGGTTAATGTTCCTGCGGGGCATGTTGGCCCGGGCGTATCTCGTGTGGGCCCACTTTAATAAGCCAGAGTTCCTCACTTTTGAGGTCCCAGCGGGTTCTCTTGTCCTGAGAGGCCTGCTTCCGGAAGGTCTCGTCGTATTCAATGGCGGCTGTATCGCCTGCCAAAGCTCTGGCTCGTAGAACGTTAGCCAGATAATTTATGAGGTGCCAACCCCGCTCAGGGTAGGCAGAGGCTACCATCCTTACAAGTCTAGTGTAACCTGCCACCCATTTATCAAATGACCTATCACCCATCCACGACTGAACTTTCTGTTTATCCCTTGGTGATGCCCTAGATCCGTGACCCTCTTCCACTTCGGGTTTGGTAAGTGTAAATATGTCTATATACTGTCTATTGAGAATATCCTCCCTTAACTGATCCTCCTCGTTCCCAAAAGTGGGAGGAAGAAAAGAGCCCCTGCTAAGTAGTGCAGGTTCCTGTACGCCTTTTGCTTCACTGCCGTCCTGATTTTTTGCCTGACGCCTCCTGCACCTGAGGGGCCATGCAGGAAGGCTCGGAACTGAGGCTGCCGACAGCCAATATTTGTTCCCTTCCTCTTGGGCAGATTCACTAGAGGAAGATGTCTCCCCAGCTAAGGTTGAGGAAACGGGATCTGACGCTTTTCTACCACGCTTGGGAAGGTGCCTTTCTGCACTGGTATCTGATGTGCTGGAGGAAGGGGAATCCCTTCTTTCCAGTTTGAGATTGAGCTCCAAGTCTCTGAATGTTACCAGGCCACTAGGGCCAGGAACGACCTTTCCATCGGGCTGTTGAGCATTTAGCCTGTCACCCATAATAAAAGGCTGCTTTATGGCACGTGAGCGGTCCCGTAGGGTAGCGGCTCATGGCACATCCCCAGACCCGATAGCCGTCTCTTGGGGTGGGGGTGAGCCCCTTTGAAACTTCACTCTGGTGCGGGTGGATTGGCCCACCCTGGGTGCGACAGTGTCGGCTGTTGTTGCCCGCCCAGCCCCATTAATGGTTGTCGCCCAGCGACTGCCCATGCCCGCGGCAGTGCCAGTTGCTATAGGCCTGCATATGGCACTCGCCCGACTCAGACTAGCTGAGCACATGGCGGGGGCAGGCTCGGGCGGGAGTGCCTCGGTGCCCCAGCCCTTCCCCTGGTGCGAGGAGTGGAACCACTTCTCTGAGAAGCGGTTTTCCGATTTGGCGCCATAGTAGTACCAAGGCTATGACTGCACTATACACCTATGGATTAATCCCAGTAAGGTGATCTGTGCTGCAAGCCTGCGAGTATTGCCGGGTAGTCCTGTACCAGAACTGATGATGCCTGAACTGTTCAGTCTATAAGCTGACCCTGTATCACCTCCAACAGGAGGAGTGATGTGCCCAATCCCGCCTCAAAGAAGAGGAGCGGTATGCTTGAATGTGCTCTTTGAAGGAGAGTCTGAATGCTCCTGTTCCTGGCAATGGAGCAGCATGCAGGCTCCCGCTCCTGGCAATGGCGTGGACTAAAAGCTGGTGGGGAGTGGATTAAAATAGTGACGGGGGCTGCACAAATGCCACCGCTAAACATGGTGTGACTGGCGCGAGCCTGTTCGTTGTTTTGCCCGGTAGACCTGCTAATTGCGGCAAAAGGGGCTGCCGCTCAAGGTGCGCCCCTGCCCCTCAAACGCCCCCCCTTGTAGTTGCTTTCGTTTCATCTCTCCGTGCTTGTCCACTCTTCCATGTTCTATCTGGTTTGTTCGCCCTCTCGATCACTCTCTCTCTCGCCTGTCCGCTCCGTGTTCCCAGCTCGCTCTCGCTCTCTCTATACCCACTCTCTTCCGTCTTCAAATGAAAAGACGGAGTGAGCTGAGGGCGGGGCCCCCTCCCTGCTATATACTAAGCCAGGAGGACGAAGCCCCGCCCCCACAGGTTCCTGCCCAAGGTCCCCATTGGCTCAATTCCCAAGGAGCCCGGCCAATGGGAAGGGAGGCTGTTGTTGGGCAGACAGAGGCCGGCACGAGCCTCCCAAGCACGCGCAAATGCGCATGCCGGCCGGCCATTTTGTCTGCCTGCCGCCGCGCTCTGCCTTCCCTCCGGCCGCAGCTCCCGTTGAGGCTGGAACCAGTGCTTGTTGATATCTTATGGATGGTTGATTAGCAGCTAGGATCCACACGCCATGGGATATTATGCTATCATAATCAGACACCCCCTAGAGTTTCCTGACTGGACAGCAAAATTCAAGGTGAATAATTACAACAGTGCATATTCAGTGACAACCCCCCCTTTTCTATTTATTATTTCTTTTGGGGTCACTCTGATTATTTTACTGCAGTTTTATGTTACATCAAGCCCGCCAAATGAGACTGATATCTTAGAACTTGATTTTATGGGGCAATTTAAGAATGTTTTGTATTGATCAAGATGTTTTAGATATGCTGTGAGCCGCCCTGAGCCCAGCTTTGCTGAGGAGGGCGGGATATAAATTTAATTTTTAAAAAATTTAAACGCTGATCTAGCTGTGGACTCCAACCTATTTAACTTATTTTTTTACTCACTGGAGCGTTTGTGGGTTTGTAGACCATCTCTTGGCCTCCTGTTACAGAAGAGCAGGGACAACAACTTCCTTCCCAATGCTGTTGCACAATGAAAGCCATTTAATTGGTCTAAAGATATAGCTATGGCTTGTGGCTAGGGTTGCCAACGCTGGGTTGGGAAATTCCTGGAGATTTGGGGGTGGAGCCTGGAAAGGTCGGAGTTTAGGGGGGACGTTGCTCAGCAGGCTGTGATGCCATAGAGTCACTTCTCTGAAGCTGTCATTTTCTCCAGGGGAACTGATGTCTGTAGATCAGCTGTAAGTCTGGGGAAACTCCAGGCCTCAGCTAGGGGTTGGGAACTCTACATGTGGGCCATTAAGGTTCCTCTATGTATGCAATGGACAGCTGCATTATTTTTGCCTTACCAATCAAGTATATTCAGATTTCACAGTCTAACCATAATCATTAGTGTAGGCCTCTCATGTCAGTACTTATTTATTAGAACAACTGTCCACTGAGGGGTAGAGCTTTGTCACTCTCCCTGAGAGGTCCCCCACATGAGGTTCTTCCTTGTACCTTGCAGACTTTTATCTCTTATTAACCCCCTTCTTGGCTGGAAGCAATGTTCAGTGATTTTGGCTTTCTGCCCCTGAGTTCCCTGTTATCAGGCAGTCAGGAAATTCCATATCAAATTCCCTAGAACCTTCTCTTAAGATTAGTACCTCATACAGGTGACATGACACAGGACCATTTCCTAGACTGGTGTGACCTCTTAGCTGCCTCTTCTTCTTGCTGAATCTTCTAGACTTGCTGTAGGTATCAAAGGAACAGCAGAAGCAGTGGTGTTTCAACATAAGTGAAAGGAGACAGGGTTCTTATCTCTGTCAGATTTGTGGTCCTCTGTGCTGCTATTCCACACACCCAAAAAAAACCCTGTCATGGCTGTCACTGATTCCGTTTCTGGTATTACTTCTTTCCAAGAGCCAGCATGGTGTAGTGGTAAAGAATGGCAGACTCTAATCTGGTGAACTGGGTTGGTTTTCCCACTCCTCCACATGAAGCCTGCTGGGTGACCTTGGGCTAGTCACAGTTCTCTCAGAACTCTCTCAGAACCTACCTCACAAGGCGACTCTTGTGGGAAGAGGAAGGAAAAGTGATTGTAAGACGCTTTGAGACTCCTTAAAGGTAGAGAAAATCAGGGTATAAAAACCAACTCTTTTTCCTGCTATGGTTATTCCTGTGAGCTTCCTCTTCTTCAGCTGCCAGACACTTTACATGTCCATAGGGCTTCCACCCTTTACTGTCGTGGTCCAATGTCTTCTGCATCTCTTTGGTAATGGTGCAGTGTGTATACAAACACAACAGCTCCCTTTGAAATCAGTGATGTTACTATGGTGACTAGATCCTAGATGCAGAAAGAGTGAACAAGCATGTATTGGAAGCTACTGCTGCATTGAAAAAGGAGTTTCAATAGGAAATTAATTCAATAATCAGTATTTATTTTCAATATCTTTACTTGTAAAATGCAGATGAAACATGCATTTCCTTTCAAATATACCCTTAGGTCATACAGTTATCTGCACACTTAATATCAAAAGCTCACCCTTGATAATTAGCTCTATTAACTGGAGATGTCAGATAATAAATCTAGGACCATCTACACAGTGGGTACCCAAAACAGAAGTGCTCAAACATCCATCCAAGCAACCCAGTTCCTCCCACTTTCTCTGCCCCATCTCCTCCTCATGTCCCATTTCTAAGTTTCACCTGTCAAAGTACCTCCTAAATCAGTTATTATCCTCAAAAACCAGTTATTATTTCCAGATCTCTAGTCACCAGTTGGTTTCTTGCATAATCATAGAACCCACAACAATCAAACAAATCACAGCAAAAAATGCTCCAAGAGAAATTTCCAATTTCCTGCTGTTTCAATGTATTGAATAAATAAGTACATGAATCAACTCAGACTGTTTGCAGACTTAATCAGAGAAGAAGGGTGCAGGTCACCTTTACTTCTGTTGTAAGGCATGAGAACTAAGAAACTGAAACTGGTTCGATGCAGAGAAAAATGAAACTACCAGGCAATCGCAAACAGATGCCACATCTCCAAATATTTATGAGGTTTGGTCTCAGAATGCTTGGGGAAAGTAGGTCATCATTTTGAACTTCTGCTTACCAATGGAGAACAGTGAGGTTGACAGGAGGTTTTCTAAGAGCAGTGAAAGAGGCCTAGGTAGCAGAAGGAGGTAGGAAGAAGGAGGAAGAATGTTGAGGTGGCAGAATAGACCACACTGCTTCAGACTACAGGTAGAGAAAGGATCATGGAGGTTCACATTTAGAGTGCTCCTCTGCATTAAAAGGCCCTTACAGGTAGAAAACCTGCATATAGGGTTGCCAGCCTCCAGGTCCTAGCTGGAGATCTCCTGCTATTACGACTGATTTCCAGCCGATAGAGATCAGTTCACCTGGAGAAAATAGCTGCTTTGGCCATTGGACTCTATGGCATCGAAGTCCCTCCCCAAACCCCGCCCTCCTCAGGCTCTGCCCCCAAAACCTCCCTGCTGTGCTAGTTTTCTGTTTTCATGGAATTGTTTAACACAAAAAGAATATTCAAAGCTGGGTCTCACCATCTGCAATCTAAAGTGGTGCAGTCCATCCCACTATCTGGAATGTATAAATGAAGCCTGAGAGCCAAACCAGATGAGATGCCACCTGCAGGGGCCAGGTTCTGGTTGGCACCACTGTGTGTGTAGTGTGAGGGGCTCCAGTCCTGACATTCTCCATTTCATTTTTCCGACTTGAAACAATGCTGGAAGAATTTCAGGTGAGAAAAATGGTGCACAGGAAGGCAAGAAACCCTCCTTTCCCATGCTGTAATGGTCCCAACCAGAGCTGGGCTCCCACAGTGCTCTTAAAAGATATTCCTAGACTGTACAAAATGAAGATGAACCCAGGGATGACACCTTGTTTAGTTTGGCCCTGAGTCTGTGGTTAACAGGTGCGGTATGGGAAGGGGACAGTTGTGCCTTCAATACCAGGGTACAGGAAGAGTTTGGGCAGGTGCAGCTTATTATACTGTTGTGGTGGCATGATATATTACAACCATGAAAGGCACGGAAAGCCCTGTTCTATTCCAGATCCGTCAACTCTCCAAACAGCCCTTCAATATCACTTGGCATTCCCTTCAAATTCATTTAAATTCATTGAAGATTTCCCTGACTTCACAGCCAGTACTCTCAAATCCATTTAACAGCAAGGCTAAAAGAAGCACTTTGTGATGCTGAATACTAATACCAATATGGCCATGTGTTCTGCTTCAGTTTCACTGATCATTTGTAAAAAAAGAAAATAATAAAGATCTTTTCCCACCACACACATTGTACGCCTCCATGCCTTCTTCTAGTATCAGATCAAGGAAGAAACACTTTGGGAGAAGGATATGTGTGAGATTACTTTCTGGTAGAGGGTGAGATCTGGGAAGGGCAGAAAAGGAAGCACACAGAGATTACCCTTCTACACCAGGCACACATATGGAGGGCATATGTGCTAATGACTGCCTTTGAGATACTAGTAAATTGTTAAGCCCAGGGTTCAGATCTTATGTTGATAAGGAATTAGGGCTGTCGATTCGGTTCGTCCTGAACCGAAAAACAGCCAAATTTCCCCCGATTCGGCGGTTTTCAGTTCGGATGGAACCAAATTCAAAAAAAGGAGGGAAAACGACGAGCCGAATTTGGCGAGTTCAGGGCGCGCCGAATAAATTTGGCAAATTCAGGGGCTCAGAATCAGCAGCATAACCGTCAGTTAGTAAGCAGCATTCTCCCGCGGCCAATGGTGGCCAAGCTGGGTCTTCTCCTGGCCAATCAGAGCAGGGATTCTCAATTTTGAAGTGACCAGGAGAAGAGTCTAAAAACTCCCGTCCCACCCCTCCCATCCTGACTGTATTCATTGCCTTCCAATTTGGTGGTGCTGCTGCTGAGAGATCCGATTCCTGACTGGGCCGAGCTGCTGGTGCTTACCGGAATAGGATTGGATTTACTTCTCCGCCGTGTTCCTGCTGGAAGACATCCACACAGTTTGATTTTGGGTTTTTTCTCTATACCTTTTTTCCTGTGATTGTATGTGTGTGTGTGTGTGTGTGGGGGGGAAAGCAGAGTCTGTGTGTGGGTGTGTGGGGGAGCAGTTTCTGTGGGTGGGGGGGAAGCCAAAGGGGGCTTTTGCCCATTCTGCCAAGGGGTGTGTGCCTGCTCGCCTCTGCGGGAGTGTGTGTTCTGCTTTTAAAGTTGTAAAGTATAAAGTTAAGTCTGTGTGGCGGCTAGCGAGTCTCTCTCTGCTTGGCACCCGGGCCGCGCCTCCTCCTCCTTGGTTTTCTCCCATTTGGGGTTGAGCTGACCCATACTGGTTTGAGGGGGGCTTTGCACGTTCTGCAGAGGGTGTATGCCCACTCGCCTCTGCGGTAATGTGTGTTCTGCTTTTAAAGTTTTGAAGTTTAAAGTTGAGTCTATGTGGTGGCTAGCGAGTCTTTTTCTGCTCGGCACCCGCGCCTCCTCCTCCTTGGTTTTTTTTCTGTTTGGGGTTGAGCCGAGCCATACTGGGTTTGAGGGGGGGGCTTTCACCCGTTCTGCCTGGGGTGTGTGTGCCCGCTCACTTCTGCAGGAGTGTGTGCTGTGCTCTGCTTTTTTTTTTGCCCCTAGCCTGGGGTTGAGTGCGACGGTGCGGCTTGCGTGAGTCTCTCCCCAGGGCCCCTCGGCACCCACGCCTCCTCCTCCTTGGTTTTTCCCCCGTTTGGGGCCAAGCCATACTGGTTTGAGAGGGGGGGACTTTATGGCTTTATTCCAATGAGGGAATAGAATAAAGATGCACATTAAGGATGGGGGAACCCCTTCCAGGCCCCATAATTTTGGACCCCGTGACCCAATATTCACAAAACTTGGGGGTTCTTGCAAGAAGGGTCCCCTCAAGTTACGCTGAAATTTTGGGACCTCTACCTCCAAAAATGCCCCACCACGGAGCTGCGGAAAGCCGCAAATGTGTTTGTAATGGCTTTATTGCATCATCATCATCATCATCATCATTTATTTATTACGGTCAAAGACCAGTTTATACAAAAAGAGATATCATAATAATTAAAACAGAATGTATGATATCTGGTAAAATAGTCTATTTAACATAAAAATCATTTTAGCAGCTTCTTCTGCCTTATTGCACATGCCCTAGCACAGAATCTCGCCACCTGATAGGTAATATCTTTAACAGAATCTTCTAATAATAGAGTGGTATAGTGAACTCTGTCTCTATCTGGGAAGCTAGACAAAATTGGATCAATGAGCATTTTGCGTATGTCTTGATAAAATGGGCAGTGTAATAGCACATGTTCAACAGTTTCCACCATTCCAGATTGGCATGGACAGAGGCGGAATTCGTAAGGGAGGCCAGCATACCTCCCGTCAAGAAGAGCAGATGGAAGGGCATTAAAACATGCTAAGGTGAAGGCTCTCCATTGTTTAGGGTGTTCTAAGGTATTGAGATAATTTGGAGGGGCCAAAATTTTTTTACGGTTCTCCACTACTGGGACCGAGTAAGCCCTTGATCGGTCATCTTGAAGGGCAATGTCCCAAAGCCTCGGCTTTATTGCAATGGGCAGATGGGGGCCACTTCCGGGCCCCATAACTCGGGACCCCCTGCCCCAATCGTAACAAAACCTGGGGATTCTTGCAAGAAGGGTCCCCTCAAGCTTCGCTGAAAGTTTGGGACCTCTACCTCCAAACATGACCCCCCGGAGCCACAGAAAGGCGCGAATGTGTTTTTAATGGCTTTAAAATGGCCGATTCCCCCCCCCCCCGAACTCTGAATCTTGTGCCAAATTCCACAGATCCAAATTGGGGGAGTTCGGACTTTGGCATTTCCCGAATCAAAATGGGCCAAATTTTGCCAAATCTGAATTTTAATGATTTTTTTTCAACAGCCCTATAAGGAATGCGCTTTTTCTAACCACCGAACACCAATAAATTCAGCCAGCAAATTTCTGGGGTGAGCAAGAATCTTCCATTGCAAGGTTCAACTCCACTCTGACTCAAAATGTCTCATGTCTCATGTTAGAAAGAGCCCAGCAATTCTGGTGAACAGATTTGTGCATTGAGACAGGGGGCAATGGGAAGAGGAACTGATTACCAACTGCCTGGAGAAATAATGCCCTGTCCCTTTAATAAAGGTTTAATGGGATGTTATTTACCAAGTGATGTTATTCATCACCATGCCATGAAAAACTTCAACTGCCCTTTCTCACACATTAAATCTCTATGAATGGGGCAAGGCATTTTTCTGTAGACCTGCTGGAACCAAATAGAAGTGAAAAAGGTTTGATATAGACCATAAGAAGGATAAGGAAGATGGAAGGACTTATATCAGGGATGGGGAATCTTTTTTCCACCAAGGGCCATTTGGATATTTATAACATCATTAATGGGCCCTACAAAATTATCAACTTAAAAATTAGCCGACCAAGCCCCAAGCAGGCAGCTGCCCCAGATGATCCCCCCAGCACGGGCAAGCAGGCAGGCATCCAACCAGTGGGGCACTCGCCCACCTGGTGGCACAGGATGGACTGTTGCACTAGCCAGGCATAGCCATCCAGCTGCATGCCAGAGATGCTCCTGCTATGCATGGTCGGACCAGATTCTACAGCCGGCTCCTGCTACCTCCGCCTGCAGGGATGAAATGAGCACACTAGGGCTGTTGAAAATTTTTTTTGGTAAAGTTCGGCTTCGGCAAAATTCGTCCCATTTAAATTCAGGACGTGCCGAAGTCCGAACTCCCTCGCTTCGGATCCGCAAACTTCGGTGCGACATCTGGAGTTCGGGGGAAAATTCGCCCCCCCCGCGTGCCTTCACGGGACTTCCATGAAGGCACGCGGGGGGCTCTTTAAACAGATCTGTGCCTTCCAGCTGGGGTGGTGGTGGAACAGATCTGCGCCTTCCAGCTGGGAGGCGAAGATCTGTTTAAAGAGCCCCCGCGCTCCTTCAGGGAAGCCCCCTGAAGGCGTGCGGGGGGTGGGGGTGGAACAGATCTGCACCTTCCAGCCGGGCCCTTTAAACAGATATGCGCCTCCCGACCGGGAGGCACAGATCTGTCCCCCCTTGCGTGCCTTCAGGGGGCTTCCCTGAAGGCCTGTGGGAGGCGCTTTAAACAGATCTGCGCCTTCCAGCTGGAAGGCGCAGATCTGTTTAAAGAGCCCCCCACGCGCCTTCATGGAAGCCCCCTGAAGGCCCACGGGTGGGCTGAATTTCCCCCCAAACTCCAGATGTTGCGCCGAAGTTCGCGGATCCGAAGTGGTGGAGTTTGGACTTCGGCATGTCCCGAATTTAAATGGGCCAAATTTTGCCGAAGCCGAACTTTACTGAATTTTTTTTTCAACAGCCCTAGTGTGCTCATTTTATCCCTGCAGGCGGAGGTAGCAGGAGCTGGCTGTAGAATCTGGCCCCGACCATGTGGAGCAGGAGCATCTCTGGCATGCAGCTGGATGGCTACGCCTGGCAAGTGCAACAGTCCATCCTGTGCCACCAGGTGGGTGAGTGCCCCACTGGTTGGATGCCTGCCTGCTTGCCCGTGCTGGGGGGATCATCTGGGGCAGCTGCCTGCTTGGAAGCCCCCTGAAGGCGCACGGGGTGGTGGTGGAACAGATTTGTGCCTCCCAGCCAGGAGGCACACATCTGTTTAAAGCCCCCCCCTGAAGGCGCATGGGTGTGTGTGGAACAGATCTGTGCCTCCCGGCTGGGAGGCACAAATCTGTTTAAAGAGCCCCTTCTTTGCGCCTTCATGGAAGCCCCATGAAGGCGTGCGGGGGGGAACCCCGAATCTGCTGAATTTATTTGCCAAACCCCCGAAGTCGGCGAATTCGGCTCCCCTGTTTCCTGCCTTTTTTTGAGTTCGGTTCGTCACAAACTAAAAACCGCCGAATCGGGGAAAATTCGGCTGTTTTTTGGTTCGGGATGAACCAAATCGACAGCCCTAGAGCACACACTGGCTAAGAACTACCCCCCCCATTCTGGCCCTGCCTCCTTTAACCTCTCCATTGTTCCCACTTCCGCCCCCAGCCCTCTTGTAGTACAGCGGGAATACGTTTCTCCATAGCCCGGGTAGGAAAGGGTTAGCACAGTTTCTTGGGATGTCCTAGCAGCTCCATAGCTAATGACTCTTCTGCAAGGGGGGGGAAAGGTTCCTTTTCTTGGCAAAACAAACTCACATCCACCTTGAATACTGTCTATTCCTGTCCACGGGAGGGGTGTCTTATATCCTTCTCAGCTAGAGATCTACCAGGGCCCACAAAGGGCCAGACCAAATGATTTCACGGGCCTTAAATGACCCCCCAGCCTGACGTTCTCCACCCCTGACTTATATAATGTTGACATCAGGCCTAGAGAAAAATATCCCTTATGGAAATGGGGCAGGTAAAGCTTTTTTAGGCGTTGAGGTAAACAACAGCACCTAGAATCATAGAGTTGGAAGGGACTACCAGGGCCATCAAGTCCAACCCCCTGCACAATGCAGGAAATTCACAACTATCTCCCCCCTCCACACCCCTAGTGACCAGAAGATGGCCAAGATGCCCTCTCTCTCATCATCTGCCTAAGGTCACAGAATCAGCATTGCTGACAGATGGCCATCTAACCTCTTCTTAAAAACTTCCAGGGAAGGAGAGCTTACCACCTCCCGAGGTAAATAACATCCCACTCAGCCACCGTGAGAGCCAGCGTGGTGTAGTGGTTAAGAGTGGTGGTTTGAATGGTGGACTGATCTGGAGAACTGGGTTTGATTCCCCATTCCTCCATGTGAGCAGTGGAGGCTAATCTGGTGAACTGGATTTGTTTCCCCACTCCTACACATGAAGCCTGGTGGGTGACCTTGGGCTAGTCACAGCTCTCTTAGAGCTCTCTCAACCCCACCTACCTCACAGGGTGTCTGTAGTGGGGAGGGGAAGGGAAGGTGATTGTAAGCAGGTTTGATTTTTCCTTAAGTGGTAGAGAAAGTCTGCATATAAAAACCAACTCTTCTTCCTCTTCCTGTATTAAAGGCAGAGGATATGTTGTTCTCCAAGCATTTAGCAAACCAAGGCTTGCACATTTGTTTGTTTGTTTGTTTATAGACCACCTTTCTCACTTGGAGTCAAGGTGTATTACACCGATTGGGTAAATACAATCAACAGATGGGACATTCAATAAACAATGCAATAGTATTAGGGTTGTAGAACCAACCAGAAGTCTAAAAACAGAATTGAAGTACAACGTAAGTATTAACATGACACATTAAATGATGCAAAATACCATAGTAGGATCAGCAAGCTATCAATAGTTGTATAGATCACAGTCCCTAATCATTTTTCCAAGTAACTTTGCGAATCATTTAGTGCAGTGCAACCCTAGTGCCTGTGTTGAAAAGCCTTCTTGAATGTTATGCATAGTTTGTGGGGAGCCATGAGAGTGGGAGCCTTCTTATGCAACTAATCGAACAGCACTAAATATTTTACCTGTTCAGGTTCTGAAAGAGTCTTGCGCTGTTTAACACTTCTATGACCTCTTCACTTTCAAGGCCTTTTCAGGACTCAAGAAGTACTGTTTCATCATCCATCAGCGACTTCTTCCTTGACTCCCTAATTATTTTAAGGTTGAATCTGAGCTTCAAATGTCTCACTGGGCTGAAAGTAAGGACTGGTTTTATATATGAGAATATTGTGGTACAGGTAGCGTATCCCTTATCCCATATCTGGACTGATCCCTTTGAGCTGGCATGCAGGCAAATTCGTGCTGCCTGCTTTCAGTGTTTCCCCTCACCTAAAAAAATAAAATACAGTGTACACTGCATCATAGGTGGAGACTGAAAGCCTGCCATTGTTACTTTGTTTGTTGTTTGTTGTTGCTCTTGCTTATTTAATTAATTTACTTTATTTATTTAGCAATTTCTAGCCCACCCTCCCCGGCCAAAGCCAGGCTCAGGACGAGTTACATCATTTAAAATATACAGGAATTGTCGTGGTACAGGCAAGGAGCGAGGGCTGTAAGTCTGGGGAACAGTCCAAGGTCATTCATAGTGAAGGCAGAGTCCAAGATATCAATACAGGCAAGGGAAGTCCAAAGCGTTAGTCAGAGCCAGTCCAAGAAGTCAGGATACCAGGAATCCAATGGATAGCAGGGAAACAAGGCAGGTCAACAAGGCAGGTACTCAAGGAGGTTGGTGACAAGTTGCTTGCACAACAGCCAAGCCTAACTGATGGCTTAAATCCCTTCCCCTGCTGCTGTAGCAGCCAGCTGATGCTGATGAGGCTGAGTTCACAGGTGGTGCTTCAGCCCTGCTCTTCCTCATCACTGCTACTGGGGAGGTTCCTCTGTAAAGCCTTCAGCCTAGCACTTTGCCGTCTCTGCTGCATTGCCAGACGGACCTGTTTTCTCCTCTGCTCCAGTGGCCCTGGCAAGGCCTCTGGAGACACTGCATGTTGCAAGGTGTCAGGTCCAACTGGAGTCCTTGAGCTGGCTGGCTGCAGACATGGTGAGTCATCCCCTGACCTTCGCTGATCCTCCCCTCCGGCAGGCTGTAGGCCCTGTGGTTGTTCCTGTGGGACTTCTGCCTGAGGATGTCCCTCTTCGTCAGAGGAGGTCTCTGCAGGCTGACTCATGACAGGAATAATATTAAGACTTAAAACAGTAAAATCCCAATTAAAATCAAGCAAAACCCCAAGATGGCACTGAAATTTCTACTATTTTGACCGAGACAAACAGGCAGAATACCCCTTCAGATGGATCCAGCATATAATATAAGAAGAGGGGGGTAGGGAGGCCAGCAAGTATAATATCCATGGCTGCCCTCGGGTATTCTGGTGAGATAGTTATACCTTTTCTTTCTGATGGTTCAATGTACATACAATGATTAAA
The DNA here is from genome assembly GCF_029931775.1 of Euleptes europaea. NCBI lineage: Eukaryota > Metazoa > Chordata > Lepidosauria > Squamata > Sphaerodactylidae > Euleptes > Euleptes europaea. The sequence continues at coordinate 27,527,564 of NC_079318.1, forward strand.
AATATTGTTTAAAATTACATTTAGGCTATGTATATAAAGTGTATATAAAAGATAAATGAATTTGGGTCCCATCCACAAGTTATCTCATTATGTATATGCAAAAAATCCAAAAATATTCCAATATACAAAAAGATCCGAAATACGGACCACTTCTGGTCCCAAGCAGTCTTGATAAGGGATACTCAACCTGTACTTTAATAAGTGAATCTGGATATTATAATTCAAGGAATTAAAACTGCACAGCTATTTATTTGGTTCAGAAAGATCTATCAGATTAAAAATTAATAGAAAAGATTAATGAGTGCAGCACATTTTATGAACTTATAGGACCTTTAAAAACTACTCTTTAAGATATTTAATTCAATATTTAATAAATACTAATTATTCATTGCTATCAAGTGGCTGATTCCACCCACGTGTCATTCTCACTGTCATTACAATTCATTGCATTTCTGATAATGTTAATTAAAAGCATAACCGGTTATATGATTAAATATGTGAAGAGGTCACTATCAGGTGACATATGATACACCTCCAAAAGAACGGGAGCTTTGATTGTAATAGATACATTTTCCTTGAGACTTCTAGGGAGTTTTATCAAGGCATTTCCCAAACATGTCTTAATTGCGCTACTGTCTTAGTCATTGACTTGAACTGAACTTTGGGTTTTGTCATTGATATCAGAATCTATTCCACGCCCCCGCGTGCCTTCAGGGGACTCCCCTGAAGGTGCGCAGAGGGGGGGGGGCTTTAAATAGATCTGCGCCCCCCGGCCGGGAGCCCCCTGAAGGCGCACGGGGGGGGGGGCAATTTCCCCCCGAACTCCGGATCTCGCCTGAATTTCGGGGATCCGAAGCGGGGGAGTTCGGACTTCGGCACGGCCTGAATCAAAACGGGCTGAATTTTGCCAAATTTGAATTTTAACTGTTTTTTTTCAACAGCCCTACCATGAGGAGTGGGGCTACAAATCTTAAAAAAACACACACATGCCAATTGCATAGTCCCCCCCCTTCCCTCTGTGGACTTGCTGGGCTTGCTGTTCAGCTTGATGGGTTTGTCTTGGCCCTCGTACTGGCAGCCTCTGTACTTGTGCTGGATATGGGGAGGGGTGGCTGTGTTGGACAGGTAAATCTCTGCTTGGTTCTAATGGGTTTTTCCTTAGCCCTAGTACTGAAAGCCCTAGTTGTTCCATACATGCATATGGAACAATGGGATTTATGACAGATGGTTTGCATGGATATAGGGAGGGAAGGCTGTGTTGGATGAGTAAATATCTGCTTGGTTTTTCCTTAGCCTTAGCCCCTCTGCTTTTGGGGGATATGGAGAGGGATGGCTCATCAGCATCACAAACACTCTATATTGTCCACCTTTTTCATTACTGTGAACTGTAAAAGTAACTTGGAGCAGTTCTTACGCTTAAAACCTGGTATTGAGGTCATCCTTGTGGAGCTAGTATCTGACTGGTATTATGAAGTGTAAATTAACTTGGAGGGAAGGCATCCTTTTCCTTTTTTATGCAGAATAACATGGGCTGGTAGAGGCTCCAAGCAGAGCAGATCAAATAACAAATATTTTAATCATAAAAGGGATGCATTTTTTCTAGCAATTTGTTGACAGGAATGGAAACCAGTTCCAGAGAAAGCAATAAATTAGAAACGGAACCAGAAAAGGAATGAAAGAGCAGATGACATGTAAACCATCACATAATAGCGTATTCTTTCAGTTATACAGAACCATTCCATTGGATGCATTTCAGCTTCTGCCTCTTGCAAGCGGGGTTGCATTGTTCTGTCCTGGGGTTCATTCAAGAGTGAAGACGCATAGCAGCCAGTTCATTAACCTCATACAGCACTGTATCCACATCTTGGATAAATGCTGAATGGGTGACTCATCGGCTGGCAAGATGGAAATCCTGTGGCTCCGCTGTGCTGATTCCATTTCGGCTTTCGTTTTAGCAGCAAGGCCCTTCGAATTAAGACAAGCCTCTTGCTAGTCAAGATGATTACACGCTACACTCTCCCAGCCAATCAATATGCCGCATTGTAATCCCTGAAGGTTTTTTGGAAGAAGAATGCGATGGCATGAAGTGCTGGAGCACGTTCCAGGTGCTTGCTTCTGAAAGCCGCACATGTGTTATCGGGAAACACCTGTTAGCATGGAAATTGTTCGCACAAAGTAGCAATCCATCTCGATAAGTTCCCATCAGGCTTTATAATTATCTCCGCTATTTAATTATTGATTGTAAAGCTTCAAAACTGTGGTTTGACACCCCAGTCATTAAGGTATGGGTTGGAAGAGCAGGAATTGGCAGGGAAAAGCTGTAATTTGGAAATGCATATTGAGGTCCCTATTTTCCAAAGGAGATAAGCAGCTTTCCCTGCTCAAGTGGAGCAGAAAAAAAAAGGTTTTGATGCCTTTCTCTGTTGAACTCTGTATTTTGCAACAGCTGCTGGGCAGCAGGCATGAGGGTTTGATAACCAGGTGGGAGGAGACAAGCTGTTGGAGGAGAAGATCCAGTGGGGAGGTGGTTTTGTGTGTGTTTGAGAATGGCGAGCTTACACTCTATCGCTGTAAATGTTTGGCACTCAACACCCTTCGCTGGTGAGTCTCAAAGTATTTGCTTAGGTGAAATTATATGAGTGAGAGAGAATTTTATGCCAGGATTCCAGAGATCCGGGGCCAAGAATTCCTCCCAGTTACTTTCCCATGGGTTATCCAGGGTTGAGGCAGCATGACCTATGCTTTATTTCTTCAACTGCCACAATGCCTCTTGAGGTTCCACTGTAGGCAGGACACCCTTCATGTACATGCACATGCTTTATATGGAAAAGATCACAGGTGGAGTCCCTGGCATTTTCAGGGAGGATCTGGTGTAGCAGGGGTTGGGAAGGAACTTTCTGTCCCTGAGACCATGGAGGGCTACTGTCAGAGTAAATACTGAGCTACATTGACCACTCATCTGACTTTATATAAGGCATCTCTGTATGAGACTCTTGATCAGGGTGTGCATTTCTTATTTTAATAGTAGTGATCAGTCTTAGATTACCGTATATACTCGGGTATAAGCCGACCCGAGTATAAGCCGACCCCCCAAATTTGAGGCCAGAAAAGGGAATTTCTTATTGACCCGCGTATAAGCCGAGGGTCAATAGGAAATTCCCTTTACCGGCAATGCTGCGCTCTAAAATGGCGGACATTTTAGAGCGCAGGGCCCCTGCCCCAGGTCGCCCTCCCGCCAGCCTCCGGGCCCTCCCAACCCACCCCAACCCACCCCGACCCCAGTGCCATCCAAGGGGGGGAGGGGGAAGAGCCCCTGAACCCCCTACTTACCTGAAGAGGCGGCGAATCGGCGGCGGCGGTGCGGCCTTCCTGGGCTGGCAGGAGGCCCCTGCCGGCCGGAGGAAGGCGCCCAGGCGCGTGGTCGGCGGCGGCGCGGCCGGCGGGGGCCTCCTGCCTGCGCAGGCAGGCCCCTCCCGGCCAGAGGAAGGCGGCCAGGCGCGCAGCCAGCGGCGCCGCGGCCGGCGGGGGCCTCCTGCCTGCGCAGGCAGGCCCCTCCCGGCCAGAGGGAGGCGGCCAGGCACGCGGCCAGCGGCGCCGCGGCCGGCGGGGGCCTTCGCAAGGCCCCTCCCAGCCAGAGGGAGGCGGCCAGGCGCGCGGCCGGCGGCGCCGCGGCCGGCGGGGGCCTCCTGCCTGCGCAGGCAGGCCCCTCCCGGCCAGAGGGAGGCGGCCAGGCGCGCGGCCAGCGGCGATGTGGCCGGCGGGGGCCTCCTGCCTGCGCAGGCAGGCCCCTCCCGGCCAGAGGAAGGCGCCTGGGCCCGGCGGCGGCGGTGATGGAGGTAAGTTCCCCCCTCCCTCCTCCCTCCTCCCCCTCCCCCTCCCCCCTCTACCGTATTGACCCGCCTATAAGCCGAGTTCGGCTTTTTCAGCCCTTTTTTTTGGCTGAAAAACTCGGCTTATACGCGAGTATATACGGTAAGTGTTCTCTGTCTGCTTTGCTCTGCATGCTCTGGGAAGTTAATAGCCATTTTTAGAAAGGTAGTGGAGAGACCAGATTCAGACTCGTAGGCAACCTTATGTATAGGGTTGCCAGGTCCCTCTTCTCAACTGGTGGGAGATTTGGGGGGGGGGAGCCTGAAGAGGGTGGGGTTTGGGGAAGGGAGGGACTTCAATGCCATAGAGTTCAATTGCCAAAGCAGCCATTTTTCTCCAGGTGATCTGATCTCTATTGGCTGGTGATCAGTTGAATTAGCAGGAGATCTCCTGCTACTACCTGGCAGTTGGCAATCCTACTTATGTCATCTCAGTGTAATGGGTGATTTCTCCAAAAAGATACGAGACCAGATAATGTTAGCTGTGACAAAAAATCCCATTGAAAAAAACAACATAACAGTGTCACAACAAATATGTTCCACTGCATTCAATTATTTATTTACTTCATTATACCCTATTTTTCTCCCCAATGGGGAATTTAAGCTTCTGTGACACCCAACTCTACTACTCAATGCAGCCTCTCTCAAACTCAGAGGTTCAGGTAGGTTAGGCAGTCACTGATTCACCACCCATCTTGTGCCTATTTCTTGTTTTGAGAGTCCTGACCCTTTTACACACCAGATCCTCACTCTTTCTCCCAGAGACACTGCCAGACAGGGCAGCTCAGTTCCCTTTTTCAGCCACGCCTCGCCTTGAGCTATTGGTTTAGGGAACTAAACACTGCTTCACTTTCACGCTGCCACCATTTATATAATCACACATCTAGGCTGAGACGTAACTGATTGGTGTGTGTAGTTTCTTTCCCTGAGGCCTGGATGAAACAACAACAGACCACGACTGGTGGCCGATAGAGCTCTCAGCTCAAACAGGTTCTGTGCACCATTAACAACCTAAAATCTATGCTGGACAATGAAGTTCCTTTCTCTCAAGCATTGTGAAGTAACTTTTTTCTCGCCCACAGACAGCCTCCTAATGTTAAATAACTTCTCACCCATAGCAATACCCTTCCAAACATGGACATGGACTCTCGGACCAGGGCCTGCAACAAACCAAGATGCTAAGACTGTACCCATATCCACTCAGACAACACAATCACTGAACCTAACAACACCAGCCATACCATCTCAATTTCATTCACTTGTTCATTTTCCAAAGTTATATAAGCCATCAGATGTCAGCAGTGCCCTTTCATTCTCTACATCAAACAAACAGATCAGACCCTACACAAAAGAATAAAGGGACATAAACCCAACATTAAAAACTGCATCGCTCAAAAAACCAGTGGGAGAACATTTTAATCGTCTAGGTCATTCCATTGCTGACCTAAGAGTGGCAGTCCTCAAACAAAGAAATTTCAAAGGGAAATTACAACATACGATTACTGAACTTGAATTAATTCACAGGTTCAGAACAATGGACACCCCAGGGCTAAATAGGGACATAGGATTCTTATTTCACTAGAGATGCTAATTTTCTGCCCCTAAACATTTCCCCTCTGCTCTAATCAAGTTGATTACAATATGCATTGTACCCCTGCATCCCTTCCAAGCATTCTTTACAACACCCCTCCCATCTTCTAACTAGGATGCACAGACATGGAGCTATCCATTGTGTCTGATGAAGGGAGCTTTGACTCTCAAAAGCCTATACCATGTAATTCTTGTTGGTCTCTAAGATGCTACTGGATTCAAATCTAACTGTTCTACTGTGGACCAACACAGCAAACCTCTGACACTACACCACGCTATATTTTGTTATTCTCAGCCTCCTGATAAAAGGGAGTATGAGTACCAGGTGTTGCCTATCATTTGGCCTGGTAAGCATGACTCAGCAGGCTGAGCTGGTATAAAAATGTGAGTGGAAGAAAACTCAGAGAGCTACACCATAGAGCAGGACACAGAGGGTGATGTGGAAAAAGGCTCCGGGGTGCAGTTATTGCTGTCAGGGGCTCCCAGCAACAGAAGGGTCTTAAGATACTGCCTTTATAGTTGTATTGTCTTTGCTGGCTTTTATTAAAACAGCCCTTGTATTTCACAATATCCTGCCTCTGTGAGCTTATTTACCTCCCAAATTTCCTAGAACAGCCCCCTGCCTCTGGCAGAACACCTAGGATTGCCAACCTCCAGGTACTAGCTGGAGATCTCCTGCTATTACAACTGATCTCCAGCTGATAGAGATCAATTCACCTGGAGAAAATGGCTGCTTTGGCAATTGAAGTCCTTCCCCTCCCCAAACCCCGCCCTCCTCAGGCTCTGCCCCAAAAACCTCCTGCCAGTGGCAAAGAGGGACCTGGCAAACCTAATAACACCCCAGAAGTTTCCCATGTTTCCATATTGTATCAGTGTAGCCTAGATTTGGCCACTGTCACTGCTGTTGTCATTGAGTTGGAGAGAGCAAGCATCATTACTAGGCTTGTGCTCATGCCTGGTATGTTGAGGCAGGTTAATGACGCCATTAACCCATGGCTGAGTTTAGATTCAGAGACTTCTATGAATGTGTATACTCAGCTATTGCTACAGTCGATGCCTGACTGGTAATCTGGACTGTAACTGTTACATCCTCAATCCATTGAAGTCAATGGACTTAGAAAGGTGTATGAGTTTAGGATGGCACTGTAAAATGCTCATTGGTTTTTTATTGGACTTAAATGTATATGTTTAATGAACTTTTGCTAGTGCTGCAGTGCTAGAATAGTTTTGGGAATTAGATTCTGAAGCCTTTTCCTTACCTATAACTATAAAAATCAAAACTGCACAACACAGCAGGATTGCTTCCCCTCAAATGGCAACATCTTGCTTCAATGAAGAAGCACAGTTTTCATCATGCTGTGCTATTATCTTACCAGAATGTCCTAGGCTGCCTGGTACACCCTACGAGGTGTACAGGACTGGAGTAAACATCAACAGCACTGCTGTGAAGCCAGAGACAAAATGGAAGCATTCTGGCAGCCATCCTTGTGACAAACTCCAGAACCGACCAGGCAAGTTCAGGCTTGTCTGCCAGCCTCCCCCAGGCCCTATGCAAAGTGAAAACCTGGAGAACCACTAGAATGAAAAAGGCTCTTCAGCAGAAGTATAGATCATGATGGGTAGCCGTGTTAGTCTGTTTGTAGCAGCAGAAAAGAGCAAGAGTCGAGCAGCACTTAAGTGAGCTACGGCCCATGAAAGCTCATACCCTGCCAGGAATTTTGTTAGTCTTTAAGGTGCTACTGGACGCTTGCTCTTTTCTATAGCATAAGTATAAGCTTTCTCCTTTGCTGCCACCTGGTAGCTGATAGCGAAGCGCTCAGTAATTAAGCCCCATTCAGGGAACCTGGAATCCTCACTCAGCATAGCCAGATCTCCAAATAAACCCATCAAGTTGCAAGACAGGGGGAAGCCAGACTCCTCTGAGTCATACTCTCCTTCCTGAAGTAGTAGAAAAGAGCAAGAGTCCAATAGCACCTTAAAGACTAACAAAAATATTTTCTGGCAGGGTAGAGCTTTCGAAAGGTGCTACTGGACTCTTGCTCTTTTCTACTACTTCAGACAAACTAACACGGCTGCCCACTGTGAATTATCTCCTTCCTGAAAACCTCTCCCAAAAACATCTTCACCCATCTGAAAATCTATAGCAGAACTGAATCAAGAAGAACCTAGGTATTGTTCCCATCTCCTGTCTTTTCTCACTCCAACTCCGAAGCTAATCAAAGAGCAATCAAGCCTTTGTCCACCGGTAATATTTGGTCACAGGTGAAGCCATTGTTCCCCAGGATACATTTTGGGTATAAATATATCCCCTCTTACAATGGCAAGGTGTGTGTTTAACCCTGCGTGCACCCCCATTTGCTTGGGGGCTCCCTTCTCTTTCCCTTCCTGCAGCTGCCATTTTGGAAGTCACACCTCTGACAGGTAAATATACTTTCCCCTGGGAACCTCATATTCTTATGGCCACTCCCTTTTATTTCCTATTTATTTGTCTACCTTTTATTTCCTAGTTCTGGAGTGTATCAGGTTTTGTCTGTTTTGCTGTGTGTGCGTTTAAAAGTTTACAATACAAAATTACAATTAAAAAATTACAATAAAAAATTAATCGTTAAAGCAAATCTCCTCTTTATTAAGAGTTTTTCACTTTTATTAAGAGTTTTTTTTCTTTGTATACAAAGGGTAAAAGATCCTGGTTACCCCTACCTCTTGCAAAATATAGTCTCCCCAGCTAATTCCCCAACCAAAAGGGGAGACAACCTAATTTGGGTAATAGTGCCTTTCCTATCAAAGTTGATACTGCTGGCTGTGTGTGTGTAGGGAGAGATGGGAGAGACGATGTAGAAAGTTTAGTAGCTTGTCAGGTCAGGGGTTCCATCCTTAGACACATGTGATAATGAAAAATGCACAATTCAAAGGGTGAAACCTTGGAGACAGTGCCTGGAGGAATGAAAAGATCAAAGAGCAGCTCTGCAAGCATCTGGGCCTTTCAGAGAAACATGCAATGAACTTTGGGCCTTCCAAAAGGTTACTCAAGCCCTTAAAAATATTATTCCTGTTGTTCCTCCTATGTCCTAGTGCAATTATAGCTTTTCCATTCCATTTCTTTCCCACAGTAGGCGTATGTGCAGAAATTTTGCAGCTCTCTTAATGGGATGAATTAACTCACCAGGTATAAACCCCTTCTGTAAGCTAGTAAGAAGTAGCAGCACCATTAATGAGATAAATTAGAAATAGAAGTTTATATAAAAGTCCAACGGCTACACATATAAATGACAATTAAAACAGTGACCTCTTTGCAAATTTCTCTGCTTGCCAAGCCCACATATGCAGTGTGTTTCAAGTGCCACTATACCAATATTCCCCTGCCTTACTTTTCTCAAGCCATTCCCTTTCTACTAGGGTTCCCAACCTCCAGGTAATAGCTGGAGAGCTCCTGCTATTACAACTGATCTCCAGCCGATAGAGATCAGTTCACCTGGAGAAAATGGCTGCTTTGGCGATTGGACTCTATGGCATTGAAGTCCCTCCCCAAACTCATGCTCCACCCCAAAAACCTCCTGTTAGTGGCTAAGAGGGACCTGGCAACCCTATTCTCCACCCAGTTGTGACTAGAGCTGATTAAGGCAGTGATGTCATGAACAGAGGAACCTTTGGGGCATGGTAACTATATCTATAAATGCTCTTGTAGAGGAAAAAGCCAGTCGCCTCTGCTCCTGGTTCCTCGTTTTGGGGCAAATTCAAAAGACACTTAACAAAAGCAGAGGCTACCACCAGCTCTTATTAACCAGTTTAAGGCCAGACAGGAGATAAGAGCAGCGTCTGCCTGCTGGTATCAAATTAACAAATAGCGCTCCCCTTGCAGGGTAGGACCTCGCAAGGAGAAGCTAGGCAAAAGGTTGTGGTTGGTAAGTGGACCACAGCTTAACAAGGCAATTAGATTTAGAGCTTGAAGCCAGAGAGCCAGTCACCACACCAAGTTATAGGATTTATTTGAGAAAGCTTGTGCTGTTACAGAAAACAAGAGGTTTTTCGTGAAGTAAGACTAAACAAAACAACAAAACTTATTTAAGCACTAACTACACAATAGAGGTTTCTTTAACGCAAGAGTTTGGCAAGAAACTTAACATCTAAACAAAGTCACCAGATTTCCAGAAGGGTTTCAGCATAACGCCTCATCTTCGCAATAGGCATTCAAACGGGTTGGCTGATGGAGCGTCCATACTGCCCGCATGGAGGACAACCACGATCCCAGTTGTGTGGGGTCATCTTTTATTTCCCAGAGTCTCAGTGGGGGAGCTCAAAACCCAATGAGGCTCCGGGGATGCCAATTAACCGAAGATTGATGATATGTCAGATTTTACTGACCAAAAGAGGTTGTATCCGGCTTGCATCAGAACAAACCAAGGTGAGAAAAATGCCTGCAGTACACCTTGTCACCTGGAGTCCTCTGAGACAGGATAAGAATTATTTGCAGGGCCGTTTGTTACCTTGGAAACAAATGGCTTCCAGGTCAGGGTGGATGGGGGAAACCATCCTTCCCAAAGCTTTGCAAATGTTGATTACCTCCTCAATTCTTACAGATGCAAAGTGGGTCTGCATTCCTGGGATTCCTGCCCTTTAATATTACCAACTGCAGCAGCCCAGGTCAGAAGGTTTGAACCAAAGAATTTCGCAGCAAGGCAATTGGAATTGTGGGGGTTCACAACTCCCTGAGACAAGGAATTTTGGGATTCACAATTTCTTGATAGCTCTGATATGTCACAGTGGTTAGAGGATCGGATTACTAGAACCATTGACATTTGTAATGACCAAGCGTCCTTAACAACCATAGGAACCTTATAACACTTGCTGTCAGTCCAACAACGGGAGTGATGAAATGGGAAATGTACTTAATGCAGTTCTGCCTGTGCATGCAATAGCACAAGGGTTGCAGCAACACAAACAGTACAATTCTAAGCAGAATTACAGAATTCTATGGAAGTCGGTTTCAGGTAGCCGGCTCAAGGTTGACTCAGCCTTCCATCCTTCCTACGTCAGTAAAATGAGTACCCAGCTTGCTGGGGGTAAAGGGAAGATGACTGGGGAAGGCACTGGCAAACCACCCCATAAACAAAGTCTGCCTTGTAAACGTCGGGATGTGACATCACCCCATAGGTCAGGAATGACCCAGTGCTTGCACAGGGGACCTTTACCTTTACCTTTTTAAATCCACTGAAGTAAATTAGCTTAAAAGATTGTAACTCTGCTCAGAACTTCACTATCTATATCTATATATATAAAGTCCAAATCAATCCCACAAGGGAGGAATTCACCCCCTGGAAGAAACTCTTAGGGAAAGGATGATGAAGGGAAACATGTGCATATTATAGAAGAAGAAGAAGTTTGCATGTGAGTTTGCTACGTGAAAATATGCAAGACATGGAGTTAATATAGTAGTTATGTAGGTGCACAATATTGTCCTTGATTAGACCTTCCCATCAGCAAATATTACAATGCTGCAGGATGGAAAAGAAGCTGAACTGTACTGCAATTGGGAAATGGGAAATACAGTTAAATAAAATATATTAAAATGTTAAAACTTGATGAAAGGTTAAAACTGAGAGACAGATATTCCACCATATTGAATTCCCACTCTGTGCACTGGCAGTGGAAAAAAGAATTATGCTACTGCACATCTATCGGAAGTACTCTTTTCAGGAACAAAATAAACATTCATGTTACAAAAGCAAAATGTGGAGACTATTATATCTATACTACTAGTTATAGGGGGTTACCGCCCTTGTATTCCCAGCGATGTATTAAGAGTTTGAAAACGTTATAAAAAATACTGTTCGCACTTTGTTTGGCCCCTTTAGCTGTGAAGACGTTTTCCAACCATTTATAAGCCGTAGTATCCAAAAACCCTTTTAAAGCGATGTTTTTTTATAACATTTTCAAACTCTTAATACATTGCTGGGAATACAAAGTGCAGTAACCCCCATACTGTAAGGAAGGGTATGTTTAGCCTGGAGAGGAGATGACTGAGAGGTGATATGATTGATAACCATCTTCAAGTATTTGAAAGGCTGTTATATAGAGGATGGTGCTGAGTTGTTTTTTGTTGCCCCAGAAGGTCGGACTGGAACTAACGGGTTGAAATTAAATTTAAAAAGTTTCTAGGTAAACATTAGGAAGAACTTTCTAACAATTAAAGTGGTTCCTCAGTGGAACCATCTAGCCTCTGTTTAAAAACCTCAATGGAAGGAGCACTTACCACCTCCCGAGGAAGCCTGTTCTACTGAGGAACTGCTCTAGCTGTTAGAAAATACTTCCTAATGTCTAGATGGAAACTCTTTTGATTTAATTTCAACCAGTTGGTTCTGGTCTGACCTTCTAGGGCAGGGGTGGGGAACCTCAGGCCCGGGGGCTGTATGCGGCCCCCGAGGACATTTTCTGCGGCCCTCGGGAGCTCCGGGGCCGGGGGTGTGGGGGGGAGGCGTGGAGGTTGGAGCCTGGTCACATGGGGCCGGCGTGCACAGGTGTGTGTGTGGGGGGGAGGCTTTTCTTTCTTTTCTTCTTCTTTTTCTGTCACTCTCCTTTCTCTCCCTCTATCCCTCTTTTTCTGTCTCTTCGTCTGTCTCCCTCCATCCTTTCCTTCCTTCCTTCCTTCCTTCCTTCCTTTCTTCCTTCCTTCCTTCCTTCCTTCCTTCCTTCCTTCCTTCCTTCCTTCCTTCCTTCCTTCCTTCCTTCCTTCCTTCCTTCCTTCCTTCCTTTCTTTCTTTCTTTCTTTCTTTCTTTCTTTCTTTCTTTCTTTCTTTCTTTCTTTCTCCTCCTCCCTCCATTTCTTTCTCCCTTTCTCTCTCTTTTCCCCTCCCTCCCTTTTCCTCTTTCTCTGTTTTCTTTCCTTCCTCCCTTCCTTCCCTGTGGATCGGCTGCCTCCTGGCGCCTCGTTTGCTCAGGCCTACCGCTGGCTGCCCTCCCGCCTGGGAGGGGGGGAGGACAAGGGAGCGGGGGCGCCCTCCAGGCCTTCTCTGCGTGGTCTCCCCTGGGGTTGCCAACCTTCAGGTGGTGGCTGGAGACCTGGAAACTGTAGTCTCCCCCCCCCCGAGATCTACACCTGGTTATGGCCCCCGAATAATGTTATAAATGCACAAATGGCTCTTGGCAGGAAAAAGGTTCCCCACCCCTGTTCTAGGGCAACAGAAAACAACTCGGCATCCTCCTCTCTGTGACAGCCCTTCAAGTACTTGAAGATTGTTATCATAACCCCTCTCAGTCTTCTCCTCTTCAGGCTAAACATACCCAGCTCCTTCAACCTTTCCTCATAGGACTTGGTCTCCCTAACCATCTTTGTTGCCCTCCTCTGGACATGTTCCATCTTGTCTACATTGTTTTTAAATTGCAGTGCCCAAAACTGAACACAATACTCTAGGTGAGGTCTAACCAGAGCAGAGAAAAGCGATACCATCACGTCACGTGATCTGGACACTATACGTCTGTTGATGCAGCCCTTCTGTTGATGCATTTGCCTTTTTAGCTACTGCATCACACTGCTGACTCATGTTCAGTGTTTGGTCTACGAAGACCCCAAGATCCTTTTCACACACACTACTGCTCAGACAAGTCTCCTCCATCCTATAGTTATGCATTTGATTTTTCCTACCTAAATGCAGAACTTTACATTTATCTCTGTTGAAGTGCATTTTATTGGTTTTAGCCCAATTCTGCAGCCTGTCAAATTCATCCTGTATCCTGGCTCTGTCTTCTACTGTATTTGCTACCTCTCCCAATTTAGTATCATCTGCAAATTTAATAAGCAACCCCTCTATTCCTTCATCCAAATCATTTATAATGATATCGAACAACACAGGGCCCAGGACAGATCCCTGAGGCACTCCACTAGTCACTCCTCTCCAAGTGGATGAGGACCATTAACAAGCACTCTTTGGGTGCAATCTGTCAACCAATTACAGATCTACCTAACAGTAACAGGATCTAAATCACATTTTCCTAATATGCAAGTACTTTTATCTCCATTTGAAACAAATGAGAACAGAAGTATTCAACTTGGCTGGACTATGACTACATTTTGAGCCCGTCTGGATATTCAGACTGCCCTGAGAAACTCCAAAATAGTTTGTGTAACGACCCTCTCTGACCAGCTCAGACTTGGAGTCCTATGGGGAGGAGCCCTAGGAGACAAGGCCACCAGCTGAGGAGGAGCTGTGGGATCTCTCCAGGGGTGTGCCAGTCTCCTGAGGTTGATCACGTTCAATTAAAGAGCTTGAGGGGGCAGGGACATCTGAGGCAAGGCTAGCAAATCTATTTTTGTAGAGGTTCTTCTCTCTGAAGTTATTTAAATTTCGCCTGCTTTCGAGGCGGGGAAATATTTGTCTTCTGAGAGGTACGGCCATGTTTTTTCCCTATTATAAAGTATTAAGTCTATAGTAAGCAAGGCTCTCGGTAATACCAATTGTTTTCAAAACAAAGCTGCCTGTAGTATCATTTAATTGCAGCACGTCGTAGCTAGCTTCTTTTATGCTCAAGGTTCTGGGTCTCAAGGTTACTCAGCCTTCTAAAGATAATTCAGGGCTAATTGGCAGCTTGAGTTATAGCTTGTTGGCAGGGTAAATTGTCTTTAGTTGTCTTTAGATACACTTAAGATATCAAAAGTTAAAAAGAGTCTTTTATAATGCAATTTTAAAATGGATAAAGATAAAAAATACCAAAATAATGCTCGAGCAGCGGACTGCAGCTGCTGAGTCAACTCCTACTGAAACAAAAAGTCCGAAATGACCAGGCAGAACACAGGACAGCTTGTTTGTCTATATAGTACCAGTGATAAGGAGTGTGTGTGTGTGTTGTGCCATCAAGTTGCTTCCAACTCATAGCAACCCTATGAATCAATGTCCTCCAAAACATCCTATCGTTAACAGCATTGCTCAGGTCTTGCAAACTGAGGGCCACAGCTTCCTTTATTGAGTCAATCCATCTCATGTTGGGTCTTCCTATTTTTCTGCTGCCTTCAACTTTTCCTAGCATTATTGTCTTTTCCAGTGACTCTTGTCTTCTCATAAGGTGACCAAAGTATGATAGCCTTAGTTTAGTCATTATGTGGGGAGGGGAATGTGATCGTAAGCCGGTTTGAGTCTTCCTTAAGTGGTTGAGAAAGCTGGCATATAAAAACCAACTCTTCTTCTTCTTCCTGTTCTTCCTCCTCCAGCTTGATTTGATGTACGGAGAGATCAGTATTGACCAGGACCTTGAACAGACAGTTGGTTGGATTCAAGCCAGGGTGATCAGGATGGATCTGATGCACCTTTATTAACAACTTGTTTATTAATTCTGAGGTGAGCTGGGGGAGATTCTCACTCATTGCTAGTTTTGAATTTGCCATATATTGTTCTTGGGACTGGTCTCAGTCTCACCATTTATTATTTCTATGAAATGGGCCAATATTTTCCAGAACATCTTCTGAATGCTTACTTCCATAATATTATACACATGAATTGATGTGTTCTCTATGGCTGGGATCATTTGCATGAATGAACTGCTTTGAATGAACTTTTTATTCCTTATTTTGTGTTTGTGACAATGGTAATCTGAATTTTGTTAGGCTGATCTATGGTGGCCAGATATCAGCTTAGTGGTACAGGACTTGAACTGTACAGCTTAGATGAGTTTAGATGAGAGGACCACCTCCTGTGGTCCATAGTCCTTTTCCACTGGTTCTGCTCCTTGCGTCTCCTAGGTACTGACATTTTGTTTTTCAAAAGCTGGCAACCCTAGGTATCTTATCCTCTAATCTTCCCATCTGGGAGTGAAAAATGCTCAAGTGGATCTCCACGTGCTAATTTTCCAGTCTGTTACCATGATCCAAGGGTGGGTACATCCTTGTTTGTTTACTTGTAAATTATTAGGCCATGGCATCTGTTAATTATCTATTTTAAAAAAAAGATAGCTCACTGAAAAGAACTTTGTGTTCTTTTAGTTCATAAGCATTATTAACCTTTACATTTGGAAAGTCCACCATTCCATCTTGTATTAGCAAGAATATGCTTTGCTATTTGCACAGCCATAATAAAAGTCCATTAATAATGTTGAAACATAATCAGCATATTGAACTGCACATTCTGCAGTCAAATAGCATTGTTAATAGTATTCCGTTTACGATTAATCATACCATTCTTTGTTAGAGAAAGTCTTTGGATTGAATATAGTTATTGAAGACCATAAATCATATAATTATGTAAAGTCATTCTAAGTCTCTGCTGGTGTGATGAATAAATTCATATTTAAACTATATTCCATTTGAAGGAAAAGTCCTAAATGTCTTTCTGTAACACAATGTTTCAGCATAAGAGTTCCTTATCTGTTTTTTTAATGTAATTAAGAAATCAGATACTTCAAAACAATAGCAGTTTCAAGGTTGTTGTTTTTTAGTTTCAATTTTTGTCCAAAACATTTTTCTTCCTCATAGAACAGTTTGTGAGGAATGTTTTCTTAAGTTTTTTTCAAAAATGGGTTGGTGAAAATGGGTAGTATGAACTTGAAATGTTTGTTTGAAGAATGTGCTCATAATTTGAATCACATTATTTTAGTTTCGACAGAGACACTGAATTACAAATCAAGCAACAAACCGAGAGACAATAAACAAAAATCTTTGAACAGGTGGGCCAAATTTAGAGCCAAAACACAGGAGGCTTTCTTTTGTGCTGACCTGGACTGAATTTGCATAACTGAGAACCCAAACTAAGCCCTCCCGATGTGATCTAAGGGCACTGGTTTGCTGAGATCAAGGAGCCATGTCGCTAAACTCACTTTTTCAACATGTTCTGATTGTCTACCATTTATTCTCTCTCCTGTTATAAACATCTGGGATATAATCCTACTTCTCAAGCTCAAAAACGAGTGAAATGCACCCATCCATATTTGGTGGGGGTAGGGTGGTGGGATAAATTGCATCTAAACTATTCCATTTTCAGGAAAAACTGTGAGAAGTAATGAGCCTAGCCAGTTAGAAGGACAAATGGAAATGAAGCCAAATGCAGTGCTGAGACAACAAAATAAAACGATGTGCACAGTTTGGGTGGGAACAGCAGTACCCTGCAGTGGAGCATGTGAGCGGTGAGAGTGCATTGACAGCAACATCTTATTTCCTGTCTGAAATTCTTTCAGAATTATATCCTAATTTATTAGTACTCTTCATTAATGTTTAAAAGAGGTTGACTCTCAACCAAAAATAGTGAGAAAATATCTCAAACTACAGATTAAGAAGTGCTAGATTATACTGGAAAATATAAACTTAGCCCTTAACTTGCATTAACATAGCAGAAAAGAAACTGAAAATTTTGCAGCAAGCAAACAAAATGTCCAGTGAATGTTCAGTGGCCTAAGAATGGCATCCAAATGATTAAAATGGGAAAGATATTCAATAGGATGCTCTTACCTTGGTTTAGAAAGAACTAGGCTTAAGTGAATTGCTGGCAGATAAAAAGATTATAATCATTATGTGGAATTCTGAGCACTAGTCTGAATTCCCAGTGAAAACTGGGGTATGGGTTCACAGTTGGTTTATCCAGTATTAAAGATCCAGATAAAGTTCAACCCATGGCTTTAAAAGTAGCAATACTTCCGCCCTATGACAACATCACTAGCACATGCTCTCTCTTGTTGGCAAATGTGCTGCTCATGATCAAAAATGCATAAGCAACAGATTAATTTATCATAAAAGCCTTCCTTTTGAGTCTCTTCTTTGTAAGTAATGAATGCTTTATACTGCGCCAATATTAATTGAGCCTAATTACTTTTTCTAGACATGTTCTGTTAGTGTGATTTTATAGATCAATAGTTACACAAAAAGAAATGATTATCTTAAATAGCAGATTAGTTTTTTGTAAGCCATCATTTTAAATTATTTGTGTTCCTAACAAAGATAAAAGTTACATTCCTGGCCACACATCATGGGTAAAAATTATCATATCCATTGCCAAGAGCAAAGTAAATCTAAAATGTTGTCACATGGATGATTTGGGAATGGTGGTTACTGGATGTTATAGTCTGTGTATCTGATGAGAGTCTCCAAACAGTTTGCTTTCTTTTCTGTGTGTGTTTTTTTCTTCATCCTCCCCCAATACATTCTATGCTTATCTTCTTAAAAGTAAGCTCCATTATGGTCAATAGAGCTTACTCCAAGATGTATTGTGGAAATCATTCAGTACTACTTCTCTAGCTGCTGCCACTACCTTGCTTATGTTTCCTCTTTAGTGCTTCTCTGCAGGTGGTTTCCATCACCCATGCTAATCCTTCTTACTCCTCATTGTAATAGGAAGTAATGTTGAGAGCTATCTGCTTCTAAGTTTACTGAATAGTGTTTAGTTTAGTCACATTAACACATTGTTAGAATGAAAGGAAAGTGGAAATAGTGAAATAATAGATGGAAAAAGAGCTAAGCTGGTGTTGGACTAGCATCTGGAAGACTTTCTCAGCCCAACCTAATTCACATGATTGTTGTGAGCAGAAAATGGAAGAGAGGAAAATGATGGAAGCCACCTCATTCGAGAAAAAGGTGGAGTATAAATGAATTAAATAATAAATGCTTACATACAATAAAGTTTCCTTAGCATAATTCTCAGGAAGCTAAAAACACAAGCATAGGACCACATGCTCATGGAATGCTACTGTTGGATACATGTCACTGTGCTGAGATAACTATAAAAATGTTAATGTTACAAAAATAAAGGGTGGTATCTCTAGACATGTATGATTGGGCTGCATGACTAGGGTTGCCAGGTCCTACCTGGCCAGTGGTGGGAGGTCCATCCATGTGGGGCTACAGGGGAGCAAAACATTCACATGCAGCGCAATGCTGTCTCTTCCAGGTTCATCCCAGAAATGCCTGCATTGTTGGGATGCTCTATCAATTCCCCCCAAAAAAACTTTATGGAAATCATAGAGTTTGGGGGGAGTGTCACTGGCACTTCTGGGATAAACCTAGAAGTGCCAGCATCGCACCCCATGCGCCCCCTGCATGCAGATCACAGCCCCCCTCAGCTGGCCTACTTCTGCCCACTGGCCAGCTGAGGGGTGGTGGTTAGCCCTGCGAGTTGGCAGGCAATTGCCCACCATCACTGGGCAGTTGCGAACCCTATGCATTATTATTCCCTCTAATACATTTTGTTTCTGATTTCACTCCATCCATATGTTCAGTATTCCTTCCATGTCCATCAAGGCACCTTGCCACTTTGTCAATAGATCACTTATAGTTCTTTGTGTGGGTCATTGCCCAGTCTGGGGAGCATTCCTTTAAACCGGTGTATTGCAAAACCAATGGCTCCTTTATTTGTAGGAGAGAAAGGTAATGGGGAGGGTTTTCTTATGCTCAGGCTACTTTAGTCAGTTGCAGATAGCCCGCCCAAGGTTGACTCAGCCTTCCATCCTTCAGAGGTCGGTAAAATGAGTACCCAGCTTGATGGGGGTAAAGTGTAGACGACTGGGGAAGGCAATGGCAAACCACCCTGTAAACATAGTCTGCCTAGTAAACATTGGGATGTGACATCACCCCTTGGGCCAGCAATGACCCGTGCTTGCACAGGGGACTACCTTTACCTTTAAGCCCAACAGATCTTTGCTTAGGAATGCACTGCAGAGCACCCTTCTATGTATACAGAATGACTATTTCTGCATATTAAACCTCCATTAAAGGGATAGGAAAAATTTTTCCTGCCCTGCTGATAACCTGGAAAACTTGCAAACATTGTGTGTGTGTGTGTGTGTGTGTTAAGTGCCGTCAAGTCGTTTCCGACTCATGGCGACCCTATGAATCAATGTCCTCCAAAGTGTCTTATCCTTAACAGCCTTGCTCAGATCTTGCAAATTGAGGGCTGTGGCTTCCTTTATAGAGTCAATCCATCTCTTGTTGGGTCTTCCTCTTTTCCTGCTGCCTTCAGCTTTTCTTAGCATGATTGTCTTTTCCAGTGACTCTTGTCTTCTCATAATATGTCCAAAGTACGACAGCCTTAGTTTAGTCATTTTAGCTTCTCTAAAACCCACTGATTCGTTTTTTTGGCGCTCCACGGTATCCGTAACACTCTCCTCCAACACCACATTTCAAAGGAATCTACTTTCTTCCTATCAGCTTTCTTCATTGTCCAGCTCTCACACCCATACATAGTAATAGGGAATATGATGGCATGAATTGCAAACATTACCTTGTATTTTTTGGTTGGTCTTGATAAAAGGTATTGCTTTTGGATCATTAGCAATGGATGTCTGCAGTCTTCCTTGCATTACCTGAGGGTAACCCAACAGCCTCGGAAACAAATGAACCTCAGACTGATTATATCCTGCAAAAACATCTTACATTTCCATTTTTAAAATTTCCATTTTAAAATATAAACGGTTAAAGTGAATGTTCCTCTGATCCAAGTCACCTATTTCATTTGTCGTAGATAAGATCCACTTTAACATTAACAAAATGATCCCATCTCTTCCGTTGCTGAGCAGATCTTATTAAGGCCTCCCTGTGCGGTAAGTCTGCAAACAGTGAGTCATGGCAAACTACAACCCTGCCTGAAATAACCTAATTTAAGATAACAAAGAATAAATGCAAAGGTCAGGGTTAAAGACAAAAATCTATTATTTAAGCACAAGACATTAGAGCTGCCTTATAAAAGATAGCATGGAAATTAAGAGAAAATGAAGCTGATGTGAAGAGAATGAGAATAATGTTATTCAAATTTTCGGCACTGTGAGGAAATATCTGTATGGAGTATAAATACCACTGAATGTTAATTGCCAAGCAATTATCCTCAATGTCTGTTGTCAGTGCAGCCTTTATGAAGCTTTTGATAAGCAATTTATTTTCCACACAGGTCAAAACAGCAGCATCCTCTTAACCAGACTGCCTCTAATAATCCCAAGTTAGCGCAGCTCTGAGTTAGACAAGGCCACCTAACCTTTCTTTTGTGCCTCTGAATTTACATTTGTGAAAGTCACTTCAATGGCTATTTTTAAAATAGGTGGGGGGAGGATGATGCATTTAGGGAGATATTCCTGGAAATTAATGAAAAATGGTTCATTGACTTCAACCAGTTTAGTTTATCATCCTTTAGCCTTGTTTACACGATCACCTTTGCCAGTATTTAGAATAGCTTTAGGGCCAATCTACACATGGCACTGAGGATCCATATTCAAATCCCCAGTGATCAGAATTACCTTCTCCTTGTGCTGTTGGGAAGGGGGGAAAAGTCAGGTACATTTACTGTCTTTTGTGTGTGGGTTAAGTGCTGTCAAGTTGATTCTGATATATGGCAAACCTATGAATGACCTCCAGGATGTCCTATCATTAACATCATAGAATCATAGAGTGGCCATATAGGCCATCTAGTTCAACCCCCTGCTCAAAGACCAAAATAGGCCTGGAAAGGGCCCTGCCTTTTTACTCACAGAAACCCAACCTGGAATACTGTGGTTGCTTAGCGACAGCCACTGAGGGAATCACTTGCTTAAAGCTACATGCACTCCTTTTATCATTTGGTTTTTTTTAACCCTCACAAAGTATTTTTTTAACCTAACATGTTTCTGCAAACATGGGGCCCTTTTCAGGTTTGTCGAAAGATCTGTCTTGCCCATTCACAGCTCAAGTCACCAGATGTAAGTATCCTCAGATTTGACTGATTTAGCTATTATTATATAGATGATTGATAACTGGGATTATTTCCCCCATGGTGCATTGCATGCATTTCATCTGTCATTTTCTTGTCTACTTACCTAAGTTTCATGAGACCTTTATAAGCCTTTCTACCATACTCCCACTCCTCTGCTTTAGGAACAAATAAAAATGCTTGAAAATTGGAAATGAGCAAAAAAGGTCACACAATTTTTGCCACTTATTATTTTCCAGTTGCTGGTGCAAATCCCATATTTGCTTGTGGTTAAATGAGCGAGAATATTTTGCAGCATTCCTACATGATGTTAATAGTGAAATCAAATAGCTGCTTGCTACACTGCAAAATTTAGCGTGCTTTCTGTTTTTTAACAGCATGGAACAACCAAGGTGAAAAATCCTGTTTTTTTTTTATCACACTTTTTTGCTTTTTATTAAAGTGTCAGAGCACACTTTACTGAACATTGTTCTGAATGTGGACAAACTTGTCCCTGCTCCTTTTTCCATGGAAATGTTCCTTTTTTAATATTGTAATGCAGTGCTTCTTTTCAAGTTAATAAGGAACACAGTTTGTGCCTCTTTTTGTCTTGGCCATCAATGGTGGTGTACAGCACACAAAGTGACAGGAGGGTGGTTTCACATACACACAATGGCTTAGATCTCACTGATGGAAGGACTTCAGTCAGTGAAACATGACTTTTCAAATCCCCCATTAGGGTTGCCAACCGCCAAATGGAGCCTGGAGATCTTCTGGAATCACAACGAATGTCCAGACTACAGTGATCAGTTCTGCTGGACAAAATGGCTGATTTGGAGGGCCAGCTCACCAAATTATGCCCCACTGAGGTCTGTCCCCTTCCCAAACTCCACTGTCCCCAGGCTCCACCCCCCAAAATCTCCAGGAATTTTCCAATCCAGAGTTGGCAACCCTACCTCCCATCCACTGCCTCTCTAAATCCCCCAAAACCTATCCTGGGGGACAGCACCCCCCAAGGATCAACATGATGGGGAACTGGAGGCCTGTCATAAGAGGGAAGGATTGATGAAAATTACCCACCTCCCATAAGTAAAAATCCTCCATCATGTCATTTTTTAAATGATCTTCCCAATGTGTTTCTTATTTTTGGATCTCTTCAGGTGGCGATCCTATTTGGTTACTTATTAGAGGACAACAGTGCGGTCTTGCAAGTTGGGAAAATCTTTTCAATAGCTTTCTTCTCCAAACAAATTGGGCCTGTCATTTCCAGACATTGCAAGCTGTGTATCTTTCCTACCCATTCTTTGGAAAATAGAGCTCATTCCTGGGATCTGGCAAACCATATCTTACTTTCAAACTCACTCATCTACATCTCAGGTGAGTTCAATGAACCTACTTTTCCCTAGAGAAAAACATACAAAATGCTCCTGTACTACATTCTCAAAAATCTATGAACAACACTTTTGGAAAGGAATCTGGTGCACATTGTTATCTGTTATCACACACTTCAGCCACAGCCACCGATGGCTCTAGGAGAAAATCCAATCCTGATTATGGTAATTTAGCATTCAAAACGTTACTATAATATGTTTACACATAGTTTATCTCTGCCCTTACCTACAGCATAGTGAACAGCAAATGTATGCAGCAATTTTGGAGGAAGATGGATTTTAAAAAGATTGAAACAGCAGTGATAGAGAGCGCCTGAAGATATGGCTGTCTGCTTAAAAATTACTTCTGACATAAAAGCCATTAATGTGCCATTGCTCCTAACTTATTCAAGCCCATAATCATATTTCACTGCACGTGCCTCAACTGAGCACACAAATGCTATTATTCTTCCAAGCAGAAACAATGTCTTGTTTACATGGTTCAGCTGTTGGAGTTATATTTAACTTCTTCAGACTGTTTACAGTAAAACAGAGAAAGAGAGAGAGAGAGAGAGAGAGAGAGAGAGAAAAAAGCTGACACTCTAATGTAAGGAGATGCTCTTGTGCCATATCAGAATATGAGATGTTCACCTTGCTTCAGGGGACAGAATGAGTGCCACTACTCAATTAATTAGACCAATTAACTACTTCTGTTTGTTTTAAAAAGCTGGCAGAGATTGTCAAGTTTTGGTGGTAGTACACTGGGCAGCAGACACCAGCAGTTACGAGTGCCAAAATTTGTAAACATGTTTCAGTGTACAAATTTGTCCACCTTGTAATACTCGGAGATATTACAGTTCCCCCCCCGCAAATTTTTTTTTGTCCTGGTCAGAATATTAGATAAGATTCAGCCTTCTGCAGATTAGGTGCTCAAAGGCAATTGTTCTGCAAGTGCATGTACACCAGTTGTTTAATGTCAGCTCCTTGTTCTCAATGGAATAGTCATTGATTTGCCATGATGAGTATAACCAAATCATGTGACCAAGGAGTCATACATGCCCATTCAATTTCAAATCAAGATGAGGACAACCAGCAGTGAAAGACATACATATGACAGTTCATGAGAGGGAGGGCATCTTGGGCATCTTCTGGGCATGGAGTAGGGGCCACTGGGTGTGTGTGGGGGAGGTAGTTGTGGAATTCCTGTATTGTGATGGGGGTTGGACTAGATGACCCTGGTGGTTCCTTCCAACTCTATGATTCTGTGACAAGTCAAAAACCCCTCCCCCAACTATGGCTTGGCAATGGATGTTATTGGGCTAGTTTCTATTTCCCTCTCATGTCCTGTATGGGAGGGACTTAACTATTATCTTTTATTTGGGAGCAGACACTGTCATTATGTGTGATGGCGTTCTTCATTAGTCAATGGGGTATTCTTCACAGATATTTGCTGCTGTTTCGACACTGATTTGCGTTGGAGTCAATTTTTGGTTATTCACTGGAGATCCGTATTTTCCCCCACTGAGCAAAATAAGCCGCATTAAAAGAGAGGCAATCCAAACCACTTTTGAGACGATCTTTCCTGTGGACACGTGTTTTGTTGCTCAGATGCCCATGAAAAAATGTTTGCTTCGCTCCCCGGGACGTCTCCTTTCTCCTCCCCCAAGAACAATGATTGGCTGGAGGAGTTTCGTGCTCTGACAAGAATACTGCCCCTTTTGCTGCCTGCCTGCCTGCCTGCCTAGAATCCTGGCACTTCTCTCCCTCCATCCCCGCACGCCTTCCCCGCCCCTCGCCTGGGATGGGCCTTGGAGCTGGGCCCACACCTCCAAGCCCAGGGGGACGTTGGACGGACTCCAGGGAGCTCCAGGGGGAGATCGGCAGGGCCACGCCATGTGGGCTGGGTGTGGTGGTGGTGGCAGCTCAGTCTAGGGCAGCTGGACCTGTGGGGGGGATGTTCAAGGGAAGGGGCTGTTGGCCCCTCTACCCCAGCAGGGAAGGGGGATTTTTGAGAATTCGGATGGGGAAAATGTGCATCCTGAGAGCGAAAAACCCAAGGCGAAACTCCCTCCCATCACTCTTCTGAAGAGGGGTGGCCAGCCTGCTCTTATCTCCCTCCTCTCTCTTGATGCACTGTGGCCGGATCATGGCTGGCGCGCAATCCAGGGGCCTTCTTTCCTCTCCCCCCCCCCCGCCATTCCCACTTTCAGCTAAACCCTTCTCTGGGCACATGGATTCCCTGCCCCCCCCCAATCCTGTCTATCATTAAAGGGCAATGGGTTCCACACCTATAGAAAATAGAGGGAAGCATTGAGGAAAATGCTGCCTTGCCCCCCCCAATTTAGAATCTGACTGTTCCAAAAGCAGAACAGAGCGAGGGTGGACGAAAAATGGAGGAGACCAGAGGGACTGGTGCTTGTTTTTTGCACTGGGGCTGGTGAACCGCACGTGGTAATCTGCTGGGCGGAGTTGGGGCGGAGCTGGGGGCAGGCATAAACAATGAGCCTGTTGGAAGGGGAGGCCTCCTGCAAAAGGGACAGACCAAACCGTTGTCAAATACAGCGTGCTTTGTTCCCATGAAAAACCAAAACTACAGATAATTGACGGGGATAAATCGCGGCCATGACAAAAACATTTAAATCATGGGGTTTTTTAGTCCGTGGCAAAACAGAAGCAAAATCTACCGTGAAAAATGCCCCAATGTGTTCTCATATTTGGAAGCAGTATATTGTTGAGGTTACTAGAGTCTCATGTGACTTAGATACAGAGCAGGACAAAGGGATGTACTGAAATCAGGGGTTGTAAATTCACTTCTTACTAAACACATCTCAAGGAATACCACGCACACCTTGAAAACCCATTTATTGGGGTCTTAAGGTTTTTTTTTTCATGCAACTGAAAGGACTATGTGAAAGAAACAAATGGATTAATTATATGCCCCCATTTCAAGCTTCCAAACTAGGCTTACCAGGTCCCTCCTCTGTTCCGGCGGGAAGCTATGGGGTTGTGGGTGAGATTGCATGTTACAGTGTGCACCGCCTTGCGTGCTTGTCACTTCCCATTTACAACCGGAAGTGCCGCCTCGTGAGGGGCCTTTTCCTCTTAGTTTGAGTGGTAAAGCGGCCCTTTACCACTCAAACTAAGAGGAAAAGGCCCCTCAAGAGGCGGCACTTCCGGTTTATAACTGGAAGTGCCGCGCACTTTGGCGCACATGTGCACATTTGCCCCCCGACCCTCAGGTGGTTGGTGGGCGGAGGGGCGAATTGCCGGTGGTTTTCCCGCCACCACCAGGCACCTGGCAACCCTATTCCAAACTCAACAAGTTCATATTCCAAGAATTATAGAACTGGCCACTGTTACTCTGCAAGGAAGTTGATGATGATGGCATGACTTCATCTGAGACTCTCTTGGAAGTAAATAAACTCAAATTGAATGTAATTTTTAGGCTTAGATTATTTGTAGTAGCAGTAGTAGCTGTTGTTGTGGTTTTCTTATTATCTGCTGTGGCTGTTGTTGTTTTTCTGCTGGTCAGTGACCATATTAATAAATTATTATAAATTGAGTTTATCACTTATTTAGATAATATTTCATATAAACAGTAACGTCTGCTTGCATGTTTTTGCTGCACAAGAGGGGCAAGTTTTCTTCTTATGTATTCTACTGGTGAAGGCTGTTTCACTCATTGCCTTTTTTCCAGTCAAGCACCCGTAATGATCTACAGGGGTGATTCATGGCTTTGTTCACAATTAGAAGAGCTTTACAGGTTGGAGAATTATAGTATATGAAGCAGCCCTCAGCCATCCCTCCAACACTAGTAGATAACAAATCGCAAGAAATTGAATAGTAAAAGGCACCCAACTAATTAAATAGCAAGAATACACAATGGGGGGGGGGAGAGGTGAATTTACTATAAATTGAGTTTATAAACAAGGCAATATAGTTGCCTGGAGACATTTGGCAAGTATTAACTTGAGTAAAGCAACCTCAAATTTCAAAGCCTGAAGGGAGGGACTCTTACTGACAATCTTAATTAGACTTTAGACAATGCAAAGCAAATAGAGACTGGACTTCTGAGTAGCATCCAATACTAAGCGTGTGGAATGGAGTCAAACAAATAATGACAGGCAGCTTTAAAAATGCTTAACTATTTAAAGAAAATGATGGTTTAGGTGCAGGACTGGACCTACAGTCTTGAAGGGGGGGGAGTACAAATTGATGCCCCCCCCAGTGCCGGATTTACGTATAAGCTAAACAAGCTATAGCTTAGGGCCCCACTCTCTTGGGCCCCCCAAAATTTTTTAAAGGAAAAAAACAACTGGATGTACATTTCCAAAATATAAGATAAAAGACAAATAAAATAAAACCTACATGCAGCAACAGTGTTTTGTGTTGTGTAGGCTCCTATGATGTAAGTAATGGGCCCCGCCTGCATATTTT
Organism: Euleptes europaea; assembly: GCF_029931775.1. Taxonomy (NCBI): domain Eukaryota; kingdom Metazoa; phylum Chordata; class Lepidosauria; order Squamata; family Sphaerodactylidae; genus Euleptes; species Euleptes europaea. The sequence continues at coordinate 27,554,450 of NC_079318.1, forward strand.
GTTATGTGCAAATGGCTTTAGATACCTATTAGGTCCATAAATTACCATATAGCATATATTCAACACAAAAAACATTGACAATTTGTTGTTGACAAAGGACAGCTGGACATATAAAGGGCCCATTACCTTCAATAGCTTAGGGCCTCATCAAACCTAAATCCAGTCCTGCGCCCCCCTACATATTATAAACATATTTTTCTTTATATAATCTGTTACTGCCACTGCCCCCCTTTGCATGCTTCCCAGGGCAGGTGCCCTCTTTGACCCCCCCCCCAGATCCAGCCATGGTTGCCTCATAACAATCCTCAGGTTGATATGAGGGGTAGTTGGTGCTCCCTCTATTACTGCTCTCTGGCCTGGACAGCTGAGACAGCTGTTTTTGTCAGTGCCAGGGCTATAGCTAGGTGCCAGAACAGATGTAAAGGGTGCTTTTGCCCATTAGTCTTTGTCTTGTAACCTTGTACTCCAATCAGATGAAATCATTCTGCTTTCTAAGTGATCTTCTGAAATTGATTTAAGACTTCTTGCTTGTTCCAGTTTCAGGTTGTCTTAAGCAAACATATATGATTATGATAATAATCATATCCTACATGTATATTCTAATGGCTATTCTTGCTATTTTGTTTCATAAAAGTGTAGCCACAGTTTGAGACACAGGCAAAAATTGTGGACTTCAAGGCCATGATATATTTAGAAACAATTAATGATTAGAAAACTATCATTGTAGACAGATTTCTTTTTGCACAAAGAGAAATAGTATAACACTGCAGAAGTTATTAGAATATCAAAAGCTAGACAATAAGAAAATGAAGGAGGATGTTATTTTATCAATTGAATCAATTCTTGGAGGCTCATTTTGTTTGAGATGCAAACCAGAATTCCACAGTCAAGTTTTAAGGGCTGGTTCCTATAAATAAATATATGTCACCATCATGGAGCAAAATGTATGTGTACAATCATATTTTACATTTTTATTTATTGTATTTACTTCATTTATGCCCTGTCTTTCTTGCTGATACTCATGGCAGATTACAAATTTAAAAATCAGTCACTCCGCATGGACCTCCAATAAACAAAGCAGTAGGCCTAGGATTAATGAAATGAAAAACAATGCAAACAACTGTTGTTGTTCCTGTTGTTTGCATTGCAGGATTTTCTAAAAATAAATCAACTTTTCAAAAACTTCCACTGGATACAAATGATCACTTAATATCCAAGATGTACAATCTATTATTAGAAATCTACTTTGAGCAAGAACAGATAAAATCTACTATGATTACCTGGGCACAAACGTTGGGCCATGATATACTATTGGATAAATGGGAGACTTTGGTCTCGAGACATGAAACTTATTCTTGCTCAATCATTAAGAGAAAATATTTACAAAATGATGTATAGGTGGTATTTAACACCTAAAAAGATGGCAGCGATGTATAAATCAATGTCCCCAAAATGTTGGATGTGCAACACAGAAGTAGGCTCATTTCATCATGTGTGGTGGACTTGTGATAAAGCAAAAAAATTTTGGGACCTGATTTATAATGAAATAAGATTGATTATACAGAACAATATACCTAAAACACCTGAGATGATGTTACTTAGTATGATACCAGACTCTATTTCAACTCAGAGACCATTCTTAATTTATCCCACCACTGCTGCAAGGTTGATTTATGCAGCTAAATGGAAATCAACGGACATTCCAGACAAAAAAGATTGGATTCAAAAAATGTTGGAACTGGTGGAAATGGCTAAACTTACGGCACTGATAAATCAAAAAGACAATACACAATTTGTGGGTGAATGGGAGGCATGGAGAATCTATTGTGAAAATGAACTTCAAATGGGATAATTTAAGGGTTATTCATTGATCTAATCCATATTTTACTATTATTAGGGATGTTTTTTATATTAAAATATATAGTTATTATAACAAGATTTATTTTAAGATAGGTAAAATTATATATGATTTGATATTACAAATTTATTTTATTTGATTTTGATAAAAAATATTCATTTACATATATGTGATAATATTAGAATTAGATACAAAAGAGTACATAAATTTATAATGAGATAGAAGGAGATGGAGGGGAAGTCTTTATATTTCAGTTAATTATATTTGTATCTTCAACAATAATTCATTGTTTATTATTTTTCTTTGATGATTTTCATTAATTGTTGAACTGTTTGATTATATACTTTGAAAAACAATAAAAATTATTATAAAAAACAATGCAAACAACAACCACAACCAAAAAGCAAACACACGTGCACACTCACAACCATTCCAGGTATAGGTTTTCCAACATCCAGGTGGGGCCTGGAGATCTCCCAGAGTGATCTCCAAAGTAGAGAGATCAGTTCTTCTGGCCATTTTGGAAGATTGACTCTACGACGTTATAGTCAGCTGAGGTTCCGGGCTGCACCCCCCAAACTCCAGGACTTTCCCTAGTCAGAGTAGGGTTGCCAGGTCCCTTTTCACCACCAGTGGGAGGTTTTTGGGGTGGAATCCAATAGCACCTTAGAGACCAACAAGATTTTCGAGGTATAAGCTTTCAAGAGTCAAAGCTTCCTTTGTCAGATATGAGTTGGAACGGAGATCTCAGTCCTCTGAAACTTACCGTATGTGTTCCATTCAGCTTTTCACAGTGCTTGCAGGGCAAACAGTGATGAAGTGAAGAATGAGATGTGGTGAAGGAAACATAGCCAAAATATTTATGATGTTCATTTTCAGATGAATAGCTAGAAAGCATCATACTTCATCCCTTTAACCAGACTGCGAATTGCTTTCAGAAGTAAATTTGTAGGACAAGCAATAAGCTATGGAGACATGAACATGCCTAAGTAATACAAATACATCAAGACCTTAACGTACAGTGAATACTGTACACAGTGAATCTTTTAAACGGAAGGATTAAGGAGAGTACATATCACAAGTGCTGAAATGGCAACTTCGCTGTCAATTACAGAAGACTCACAAGGTGTTTTTTTTTTTAATGGTAGGATACAGGAGCTACTAAAGCTTAGAGAACCTTGATGAAATGAAAACCATTCCACTGAATTAAAACAAAGGCAGCACACTTTAAAAAAATTGCTTTCTTCTACTTGTTTGTATTTTTCAAGAGTTGGCCCAGACACAACTTAAGTTCCCTGAAGCCACACAGCTCTTTGCAAACATGAACATGTAGACTGGCCCTGACAGTGCTTTGGAAGCCCCATGTGGCTCTTTGACATGCTATCTGTGGTTCTTCCCCAATATGGCACCTTTCTCATGTTCCAGGAAAGTAAGCAAGGTAATTTCCCAGTAGGGCTTGTGGTTGGCTGGTGGTTCCCACCTTAAAACAACAACTGCTGGAGGGACTGGAAGATGGGTAAGCTATGGGATTCATTTCAGGGATGAAAATAAAGGGCCTGGCCAGTCCACCCTTTTCCCTCCATGCAGCCTCTGTGCTCTTATCTCAGCACCTGCCAGGATAGCAAACTAACTGCAGATAAAGGGAGACTAAAACTCTCTACAGCAGCCACCCAAGAAAAGAGCAAGCTGGCCATTGTGGGGTGATGGTGGTTTTACCCCTGCTTTCCCACAGCCAGCTGGTCCTCTGCGCACCTTGGCAATCTCACTGTCTCACCCGACCTACTGTAACTCACGCTGAGGAGAGTGAGAAGGCAGAGAAGAAAGCCCTTCCCCTCACTCCAGATACATTGGAGCTGGCTAAGGTTCAATAGTTTCTTGCCTTTGTTTCATCTCACCTTGCTTAAAAGCGTATGGGACTCAGGGCTTGCAGAACAATCTGAAGTGGTTGGTGGAAGGGTGGCAGGGCCCTGTTTGGATTACCTCACCACAGCTGCCATAACCATCTCTCACCTAATAAATAACTCATCCCCCATAATATTGTTTTATTTTGTAACAATTGTTTCCCAGATTGCTAACTGGAACTTTTTTTTTTACAGTCCACTTACTTTCGCTGCATGAATGCTCTATTATCGAGCTGTCCCTTGAAGGAGCTCAGGGCAGCACACATGGTATCTTACTATCACAACAGTGATAGGAGGGAGTTCATATAGAGGATTTTGGAGCATGAAGATACTCCAGATTTGATCCAAATCTGGCAACTCACTTTCTAGTGCCTGTGCTGGAGTGCTATAAAAACTTGTGTGCCAGTTCCCGCCCTTAGGTGTTTCACATGTCTCTGAAAACATGATATAATGGATCCCTAAATAGTGCTGATCATGTAGGCAGCAGTAGATACACCATGCAGAAGGACTGGACCTGTGGGTCTCCTCTTGCTTCTTCCCCACACCCAAGAGTGATACCTAGGGTTGCCAACTCTGGGTTGAGAAATTCCTGGAGATTTTGGGGTGGAGCCTGGTGTAAGCACTTGTTTCCACTGAGAATCCAATAGCCACATCAAGAGACAGTCCAAAAGAGTTGGTTTATTGGGAACAGGTATGCAGAGCTTAGAAATCAAAAGGCAGGAATGAAGGGGGAAGGGTGTACACTTGGTTATATGGAGAAACCCAGACAATACAGTCATATCATGAAAATACAGTTCAGACTACCAGGCTCCCACAAAGCTCCCAGGCCCTGAGAAGCTAAGCCAGCTGGAGGCGGTTCTGGTAAACAACCTTGAAGCTGGAGGCAAACGGAGAATTCAAAAGTCAGCCTGACATTCTGCTCCCCTCAAGGCCCCCTCCCGTCCCAAAAGGGGGGGCGGGCTTGGTGGGGTAGACACTGTGAAATGCCCGCACCAGCCGGGGGGTGGAGACATCGCGGGAGCGCACCCACTCGTCATAGGCAGGAGGGAAGTGCTTCCAACGAACAAGATACTGGAGAGAACCACGATGCCAACGGGAGTCCACAATTTTAGCAACCTCGAAATGCTCCTCCCACCCCTCACCTTGAAGCTGGAGGCAAACGGAGAATTCAAAAGTCAGCCTGACACCTGGAAGGGTAGAGTTTGGTGAGGAGATGGAGTTTGGCAGAGATGTGATGCCATACAGTCCACCCAGGAAAATGTGACCTTTTGCAGTCTGGAGAGCTGTTGTTATTCCAGGAGTTCTCCAGACCCCACCTGAAAGTTGGCAACTCTAGCGGAACCTCTTTCAGCTTTCAGAGAGCCAGCGTGGTGTAGTGGTTCAGAGCAGTGGTTTGGAGTGGTGGACTCTGATCTGGAGAACCAGGTTTGATCCCCCACTCCTCCACACGAGCGGCGGACTCTAATCCTGGTAGCTGGATTTGTTTCCTCACTCCCACACATGAAGCCAGCTGGGTGACCTTGAGCTAGTCACATTCAGCCTCACCTACCTCACAGGGTGTCTGTTGTGGGGAGAAGAAGGGAAGGATTGTATGCTGGTTTGATTCTTCCTTAAGTGGTAGAGTAAATGGGCATATAAAAACCAACTCTTCTTCTTTCATATCTGGTTTAAGGCATCTGCATTTGGTACCAACTGCATGTAAGCTGTTCGGTTAATATTCTTTACTAAACATCCACTACAACTGTTTTCGAGCCGTGTGGCATTTTAAAAGTGTTTGGAAAGGTAATCTGGATTAATTCCTGCTGTAAGAAACATCTATTTAAATACAAAAGACTCTCACGAGTATTCTGAGAAACCTGATATTGTTTTGGATGCTGCCCACATGAGAAGAAACAATTGTTAAGCCCATAGGAATCATGTTCTCTGAATGATGAAAAAAACTTTGCAGGTACATTTATCTTTAGTCCAGCAAAGGCATAACAAAACATGCTGTAAAAACGAACCGGTAAATCATGGTTCCAGAAGCAGAGGCAAAATAATGAGCATTTTCTCACCTGAGGGTTTTGTGAAGCTAACAATTTTCTCAGGTTTTGAATATGAAACTTGGGAAACAGATAATAATAGGCAAGGATGTAAATAGCTTTAGCTACAATTCAGGATCAATGTGACTTCCTTTCTCACTGAAAAAGCAGAAAATGAACAACGGAATTTTGTTTACAGGTGATCCCAAGTTGCAGACATCCTGTCTCAACCCCCATCCCTAAATAAACAGAAGATGGAAAATGGTTAAGTAATTTGAACGTTAGTTACTTCAACATTAACCTTTGTACTTGCATGCAATACCAAGATAACCTGACAAAACTAACCTTACTATTAGAAGACAATAGCCAAGGAAATGGCTGGATGGTTCAATATATGAAATTCATCCCAATTTGAACTCATTACCTCAGTCTCCTGCTTCATTATCTTTCTTTCAGACCTCTTTTGGCTTGACTGACTCTTCCCTTGGGCTCTTGTTTGTCAGTCTATGTTCTGTTTTAAAATCTTTTTTTCACCTACAGTACCTGTGGCTCCTTGACACGTAACTTGGCTTTCTCTTCAGACACCTTTTCTGTCCCAACAAAACTAGCTCTGTTCCAGGGACTTGTGTGAAGTTTTAATCCCAGCCACATTTTTCTTTCCTTCATGGAACTCAGGCTGGCAACGCTCTTTTTAACAGTTTTGTTGATCGAGTACTCGGCCCATGTTCCCAGTTCAGTCAAGGTTTCACAGCCGCAAGAACAACACAGTATATCCACCATAGTCAAATGCATAAGGCTGAATGTGATCTGCAGTCACTGTGCCAGACGAAGTCAGACCATTGCTCCGTCAAGGTCCTTACTGTCTACTCTGAGGGACACTCGCTCTCCAGGGCCTCAGGTTGAGGTCTTTTCCATACCTGATACTGATGCTTCTGCATAAGTGCACTGAAAGTTTAGATTTTGGAATCAACACTCATGAGGGTTATGGAAGCAAGCAGGAGAGAATACTATTTATTTTTAGGCAGCAGGGTTGGGGAGGTTCAAAGATGGGCATCACTAAATAGGGCCCGTTTCCCACAAGAATATTCTGTGCTCTGTGTTCCAAATCCTGAAAGAAATACTTTATTTCTTTCATTTTAATATTCTCTAATCCACATGACTACTTCTAAACAGAGTTTGTGCTCCAGTTCATGAAAACAACACTTTAAGAAACTTAATTTTCTGGATGCTAAAGGTGAGTTCTGCAAGTTATTGCTTGAAATGGCTCCAGGTTTATGCTTGGTTACAAGCTACCTCGGTCTTGTTGCTGGGCAAGAGGCTAGTTGGCAGGGTGGCTTGGTATTAGCAGTTTTTGTATATAATTGGCTTTGATCCAGATCAATACAATTATCCCATCCACCCCTGTTTCTAAATCCAATATCTGTGTCTGCTTCTCTGCTCGGGTCCAAGAGACACATAGTTCAAAATACAAGGCCTGGAATCCCTACTCATCTTTAAATATGGATACTTCTAGACTGAATGTGATATTGCTGGATGAATATTTGATTACCAAACAGACCTTTCAGGTTAGTTTCCAACTCACTATTCTGTTATGAAATTATATCTAGTAAAGGAACATATGCTTCATGCTAAATTACCTGTGAATTGCATGGTTTCATTTTATTATCAGTAATGACTCTCCCTAGTCAGAGTAATTTGCTTCCACCAGCCCATCTCTGCAAAATCATCATCATCATCATCATCATCATCATCATCATCATCATCATCATCATCATCATCATGGCACTGAAGGCTACAATGAATTTAACAAGGCAGTTTTAATTCTTCCAGTTCTAAAATATGTAATTCCATGTGTAATTGTGGCTCCCAGACTTACCTGGGAGCTTCTTTGCACCCTGCAGACATGGTGCCAGGAGCTGAAGGGAGTTTGAGTGGAAACCGGCCCTTTTTAATGCAGCACTTCCGGGTGTAAACCAGAAGTGATGAAGAACTTCCGGGTGCGCGCGACTCCCCCCTCCACTCCAAAAACCTCCCGCCGAAGAAGAAGGGGGACCTGGTAAGCCTATAGGAGACATATACATGGAAAAGCCATAAATTAGTCACTCTGGTGAGAATCCTGTGGTTTTTGTCCAGGTATTCATATTATATCCAATTGCACAGTTCCAAAGACTTAAGGACACACATTTTCTAAGAAAGGCAATTCCCACTGCTACGCCCTTCCATTGCAGCTGACTGAGTACCTCTCACCCCAATTTGTTGCTAGGGTCAGTGGACCCTCCAAAACAAGATGTTAGAAGTCTACTGTGGTGGGGGAAATCAATGGAAATTCCTATCTCCTCTTAAGAAAATGTCCTTACATCTTGGGCATATGGTTGGATACAAGTCACTTAATAGAGCATGATATGATTTTGCTTTTTTGTCATAGGATTCTGAGTGACACAACTCTCATTAATGCAGCTTGTAAGCTATTCTCAGGTACTTCTAGGTCATAAGAATCAGTCTATGAAATAGATCCTATTTTCAGTTGAAGTTTCCATAACAGTCCCCTTAAAGCCTTAAAAAGCAAGTCACTTGAATTAGAAAAATGGTAAGCACTCATATCGTATTCTACTAGAGCATTTTAAGTGCTCATATTATTTTCTCTAGAGAGAACACTCGAAAACAGAATTGTTTAAGACAAAAGTCAAGGGCTGATAAAAGATAAGAAGAGATTTTGTGCCTCTGATAAAACGACTTCTAAAGATGAAAGGAACAGAGAGAGCTGCTGTCCCGACGGTCCTCCAATGTGTCAGATTAAGGAGACCAGCTGTAGCTTGAAAAAATCTATTTCTCCGAGAGATGCTGAGGTGAGTAGGCTCAAAGTTTCTACTGATAACAGTGCTATAACCATGGCCCCATCCACTAATACATATGTGTGTGTTCATAACTGTATCACTGCTCTTTTACATTGCATAATACATTCTAAGTGCTGGGTACTTTCAGTAAATATTTTGAGTATAGCTATTGGGCCTCCCCCCACAGTGCCATTCTGAGTCCTCTTTTTTATTTTTAACAAGTTGTTCCCTACAGCTGCTGTGTGGTTGTGGAGAACCCAAGTTGGGGCCAGGGAACCTAACTCTTTAAAAACAGTAACATGTAGTTTGACCCTAAATTTTAAGGAAAGTGGGACTATGTTTGTTCTTTTTCTTTTGCCGTGCCTAGAGCTGCAATTGCAATTCACTCAACCAAAGAGAATTTTCAACTCAAAGACAGATACAGTCCCGAATGTTTCCCAGCTCAATCTGTACTCTGAGCTGTCAGCCAGAAATGGCAGGTAAGATCGACCTTTATCAGTTTTTGTATATTTGAACTTTTCTGACAATGAATGAATACAGCCACACACACACCCCAAAACTATACTGAAAGCTGATAGGTGAAATCAATGCGTTCATAGTTAGCTATGGTAAGAAACTAACAATATCGATAGGTATGCATTTTTGTAATGATTTTTTCACTGTGGGAAAGAAAACTATGAGTACATTCTATTGTATCTGTGGGCATGACACCTTGGCATGTAGTAGCCTAGGAAGGGGTGTACAAAGCCAGAGGTGTGTGATGCAAGAGGGTCCTTGATCCTTTTGTATGTTCACTTCAAAGTAAGTCCCATAGAGTTCAGTTAAGTTTACCTGTTTAACTGCAGTAAGCATGGTGTGGTGGATGGTGTCGGCCCAGATCTGGGAAACCCAGGTTCATATTTCTCCCTCTGTCATGGAAGTTTGATAGGTGACCTTGGGCCAGTCAGGGTCTCTCAGCTTAACCTACCTCACAGGGATGTTGTGAGATTAAAATGTTGTTAGCCGCTTTGAGTCCTCATTGAGCAGAAAAGTGCAGAAGAAATATCTACAGAAATAAACAAAAACAGTGTCACATGGATTCTCCTTACATAGAAGTATTCCTTGCTACACTAATACACGCAAGAAGTGCTTTCCTTTGGTGTGACCCTGAAGTGCATTTTTTAAAACAGCGTATGGAAATCACACGGGTCTTTACTGGCTCAGAGATGATCAGGAATGAAAGAAAGACCTATGCAGTTGGCCTCATCAAACAGTTTTGATATTAAAAAACTGTATGATCTTATACAATCTGTGAGGAAATGGCTGAATGGGGCCTTCCAGTAGCAACCACAGATGATAAGTACTGTCTAAAGTTTAACTCCAGGGTTTACAATGGGGTACCTATTGTAAGAAAAATGCAAAATTCCAATTAACAGTACGTACAGAACAATTACACAACAACAAACAGACCAAGTACTATGGAACACCTACAACAAATAACTTGGGGAGTATTCCCCTGTGCCTCGGACCTGGCAACGAAAGTGAAAATGTTCAAAAACAGCCATGTAAAAACACTGGCAAGAAATAACATTCAAACATTGCCATGAAGAAGAAAGAAGGCATCCGGGTGCGAAGACACGTAAACAGCAACGTGTTGTCTAGATCGTTTTGACACATTTCGCGATGGGCTTCATCAGCCAAATGTACAGTAATATTTACAAATGTAATTCCATAATAGGGAAATGTCTCAGGACCTCAAAAAGTTCTTATCTGGATCTCAAAGGCGGATGAAGGTTGGCAGCTCCAGTTTGGTCTCCGCTGGATATTTAAAAGGAGGGGGCTATTGGTAGGTTGGGTGTTTGGAGCATTCTGCCAGTGGAACCCACCCTTCCACTCTGTGTTGCTAGTCATCTTTGCTATGTGTGCAGGAGGGCATTGGTTAACATGATGCATAGAACAATAACAAACCAGTACAAAGGAAGTAAGCTTATTTAGAGGGTCTTTGGGTAGATGTTTTTAGCCCCAGGAAAGCTACCTCTTTCTGCCAGAAATATTTGCCCCCAAACATTCTGTTAAGCCATACTAATAGTAGGCACTGTCTATGCCCATCCTATCTGGAAAAGGGCAAAGAATGTCAATTCTTTCTCAGAAAAGTTTCAAATTAGCTTGTTACAGAGATCAGGAAGTGAAAGCCAGAGGGACCAGCTTACACATTGTGGGTGAATGCACTGATAGAGATGGCAGATAATTAAGAAGTTAAGACCGTTATTCCCTCTAGAATGAGAGAGATTGTTTCAGTTCATAAATCTCTGAGTATGGAAGTTAATGAGCTATCTACATTCAAAAGAGTGCTGAAAAAAACAAAATCCCTGAACAGTTAAACACAAATCTATGAAACAGCTCTAAAATCAGTTTGGAGCCACAGAAGAACCCATAGAAGGTAAAGAAAAGTGTCACACAATGGGAGTTTATGAAATTGTTCTGTAGTCAAGAGAGAGAGAGACAGAGAGAGAAAATCCCTATTTACTAGGGTTGCCAACCTCCCCTCGCCCTTCCCGGGGTGAGCGGGCCACCTGTTTGCATCCACGTGCGCCAGCGGGAACCCTTCCCTCTCCCTTCCCGGGGTGAGTGGGCTGCCTGTTGCTGCTGCGCTCGCCAGCAGCAACCCTCCCCTTGCCCTCCTCAGGGCGAGCAGGCCACCTGTTTGCAGCTGCGCGTGCCAGCGGGAACCCTCCCCTCCCCCTCCCCGAGGCGAGCGGGCCGCCTGTTTGTAGCTGCGCGCGGGAACCCTCCCTTCGCCCTCCCCGGGGCAAGTGGGCCGTCGTTTGCAGCCATGCTCGCCAGCGGGAACCCTCCCCTAGCCCTCCCCGGGGCGAGTGGGACGCCCGCTGCACCCCCCCGCAACAGAAACCTCCCGCCAAAGGTAAGTGGGGACCTGGCAACCCCAGAATTATGGCTTAAAGCCATATTAATACTGCCTCACTTTGGGGTTGGCTCTCAATTTCTCCTCTAAAATGTGGCTGAGCTCATTTACTTGAATCCTCCCTGTTTTGTAGTCTTACAAAGGATGTGATCACTAGGATTGCCAACCTCCAGGTGGTAACAGGAGATCTCCTGCTATTACAACTGATCTCCAGCCGAGAGAGATCAGTTCACCTGGAGAATATGGCCGCTTTGGCAATTGGAGTCTATGGCGTTGAAGTCCCTCCCCTCCCCAAACCCTGCCCTCCTCAGGCTCTGCCCCAAAAACCTTCCACCAGTGGCGAAGAGGGACCTGGCAACCCTAGTGATCACTCCTGTGTTCACTTCTCGTTTGTCCTTAAGAGCTTCTCTTAGGCCATTTTTGCATGGTAATTAGCAGCGTCTTCCAGGCTGAATTGCCCACAGATTTTTTAAAATTTTGCACGCTGAACCATCATTCCGGAAGTGACTGCGAAGCCAGCGCAGACCTGCTTTGCATTACAGAAGAGCCCACTTAACGCGACCTTTTGTGTTTGCTCCGCTGCTGCTGCAAAGAATAACCAGAGGGAACCATGCAAAACAACAGCGGCATGTTAGCTGTGCACATGCTAATGGCTATGCAAACGAACGAAGGAGCAGGCGAGTGGTGGGTGGGTGGAATTTCTCCTTTTGCGTCGGGACCGTGAATAGGCATTTTTTAAGTCGCATTTTAAAAAAGAGCTTTGAACGAGCATCAAAATTGACCATGCATAAATGGGCGTAGACTGCAGAGCTATGAATGTTCCTTTGTTTTTCTTTCATGGAGGGTGAAAATGCATGGTCGCTTTATCCTCCTTTAATCCCTGTTTTAGCCAGGATCGAATGCACATTAGGTGAAACGCATGTGTTCAATCCTGGCTCGGAGAGAGAGAGTCCCTGGTCCCTGCTGTTTTCTCTTGAACTGAATGTGTAACAAGGTTGGTGCTCCATAGGTTAAAGAGAATTTCCCCAGGATTATAAAGGGCTGCTGTGGGGAGGGGAACTCAGGGAAGATTGCCAACTATCATCACCTTCCACTTTTTACATTAAAAAACATTTTTTTACAGCCATTGGTACCACAAAAGAATTAATGAATTATTGCAATTTGCCATACAGCTTCTAAAGCCCCCCCCCCCACAAAGGCAAGTAGCACATTTAACATGTACTTGTCTTTATTTAAATATTTATATGTTGCCTTCCCCTTAGCTAGGGTTGGCAGCTCCGGGTTGGGAAATACCTAGAGATTTGGGGGAGGGTGGAGCCTGAGGAGGGTGTGGTTTGGAGAGGGGAGGGACTTCAATGCCATAGAGTCCAATGGCCAAAGCAGCCATTTTCTCCAGGGGAACTGATCTCTATTGCTTGGAGATCAGTTGCAATAGCGGGAGATGTCCAGCCACAACGTGGAGGTTGCAACCCAACCTGCAGAAGAGGAGGAGTCATGTGCTCAGGGCTAACCACATCACATGGTCAAGTTGCAAACTGTGAATAAGTGAAATTGTGAGTCACAAATCCGTGATTCATGAGGGTGTACTGTACAATAAAACCCCACACAGCCTCTCATTCTCTAAACCAATGCCTGCAGTCTATACTCCTGTCCTGAAGAGGTTGTGTACGATGTTCTGTATGTGGCTGGTGCATGTATTGCCTTGTGTTGGGCCCCAAGTTTGGACAAAGTAGCATTTGATCTTCTCCAAAAGAGTGAGTCCCCTAGGTATTTTTTTCTCAGTAAATGGTCAAGATAGGTTTTATGCCCAGATTTACCCAGATTAGGTCAGAAAGAAAAATGCAATAAGCAAAATCTCAGAAAGAGACTGGCTTTACTGAAAACAACTTTATTTGTTAGTACAATAAGAAAGTCTTTCGAAAGAACTACAATAGAAAAATGAATTTAATAGCATGGAAGTCTCTTATGTAACTGTCCATGTGGCTTTTGTTATGTCTTGTCCAAATCAAGACTTTTCCAAAATTGCACTCAAAGAGTAAACAGAAGAGTTTAATCAAATGCATTGATCACCCAGTTTGAAACAGACTGTTTATCCATCTTTGAGAAGCGTTTCAGAATGAATAGTGTTCAATATCAGAGTGATGCACAAGAGATTTTGATATTGCCTTGGCTTTAATTGCCATGAACACAATCAACAGAAACAATTTCTTTACATGAAAGACAATGCAACATTAGATTTTAAAAATAAATAAGTAAATTAATTTATTCTCTAGCTTGGCAAGTTACAGTGAGGGGAAAAAGTATTTGATCCCCTGCTGAATTTGCCCATTTGCCCTCTGACGAAGAAATGACCAGTCCATAATTTTAATGGTAGGTCTATTGTAGCTGTGAGAGACAGAATAACAACAGGAAAAACCCCAGAAACCCAGAAGACAAAAGTCAGAGATTGATGTGCATTATAATGAGTGAAATAAGTATTTGATCCCCTATCAACCAGCCAGATTAGGGTTAGGGTTCTGCTGTCAACAGAAGCGATCAATCCATCAGATTCCAAACTAGCCACCACCATGACCAAGACCAAAGAGCTGTCCAAGGGTGTTAGGGACCTGCACAAGGCTGGACTGGGCTACAAGACTATTGCCAAGCAGCTTGGTGAGAAGGTGACAACCCTAACCCTATCTGTCAACCTCCCTCGGTCTGGGGCTCCATGCAAGATCTCATCTCATGGAGTTGCAATGATCATGAGAACAGTGATGAAGCAGCCCAGAACTACATGGGGGGAACTTGTCAATGATCTCAGGGCAGCTGGGACCATAGTCACCATGAAAACAGTTGGTAACACACTGCGCCGTGAATGACTGAGATCTTGCAGAGCCCGCAAGGTCCCCTTGCTCAAGACAGGCCCATCTGCAGTTTGCCAATGCACATCTGAATGACCCAGAGAAGAACTGGATGAAAGTGTTGTGGTCAGATGAGACCAAAATCGAGCTCTTTGGCATCAACTCAACTCGCCGTGTTTGGAGGAGGAGGAATGCTGCCTACGACCCCAAGAACACCATCCACACTGTCAAACATGGAGGGGGACATATTATGCTTTGGGGGTGTTTTTCTGCTAAGGGGACAGGACACCTTCACCGCATCGAAGGGACGATGGACGGGACCATGTATCGTCAAATCTTGGGTGAGCACCTCCTTCCCTCAGCCAGGGCATTGAAAATGGGTCGAGGATGGGTATTCCAGCATGACAATGACCCAAAACACATGGCCAAAGCAACAAAGGAGTGGCTCAAGAAGAAGCACATTAAGGTCCTGGAGTGGCCTAGCCAGTCTCCAGACCTTAATCCCATCGAAAGTCTGTAGAGGGAGCTGAAGGTTTGAGTAGCTACACATCAGCCTCAAAATCTTACTGACTTGGAGAGGATCTGCAAAGAGGAGTGGGACAAAATACCTCCTGAGATGTGTGCAAACCTGGTGGCCACCTACAAGAAACGTTTGACCTCTGTAATTGCCAACAAGAGTTTTGCCACCAAGTGCTACGTCATCTTTTGCAAATACTTTTTCCCCTCACTGTATACCTTTCTCCATGAGAGGGCCTGTTGAATCACTGATTGAGTTAGATTAGTTGGGTTGCCAACTCTGGCTTGGCAAACTCTTGGAGATTTGGGGACCATGTCTGGGGAGGATGGCATTTGGGAAGAGGAAGGAGCTCAGCAAAGATGTAATTCCAAGAAGTCCATCTTCTAAACTTGCCATTTCCTCCAGAACTAATTTTTGTAGTCTAGAGGTATGTCATAATTCCAGGTAAACTTGAGGCCCCACCTGGAGATTGGTAACCTTAACCCAGGCAGAACTCTGAGTATACCTTGTCCACTGAAACTCCCAGTAATGTCCTACTACATTTTTTTGTAGATTGCAAATCCCTAATGGGATCCCTTCTAGGTCATGGAGTAGTACTTGGATTATCTCCAATTATCTCCCCAGCTGGGAGGCGCAGATCTGTTTAAAGCCCCCCCCCCCTCGCGTGCCTTCGGGGAAGCCCCGTGAAGGCTAACGGGGGGGAGCCGAACCCCGAATTTGCCAAATATATTCGCTGAACTCCGAAGTCGGGGAATTCGGCCCCCCCCGTTTCCCGCCTTTTTTGAGTTCGGTTTGTCCTGAACCGGAAACCGCCGAATCGGGGGAAATTCGGCGGTTTTTCGGTTTGGAACGAACCGAATCGACAGCCCTATCTCCAATCCTTCCTGGAGGATGGTTTCAGAAATTTTTCTTGGTCCACTTCACTCTTTGACTAGTGTTCTGTGGGGCTCACCAGGTTTCCATCTCGTGTGCAACACGAAAACAAGGAAATACAATTTTTTAGCACACAAAGGGTAAGTAGAATAATCATTCTATTACTTGCCTTTTAAGTACTTTGCCTGTTTTATTGTGTAATTTATTTTTTATCCTGTTTTTATGTTGCACTGGAAAGGCAAAGAATCAAACTAAATAGGAGTTTCTCCTCTTCTGGTATATAGAATTCAAAGTCGGGGAGGGGGGAGCAATACAGTAGGGTTGCCAGGTCCCTCGTTGCCACCAGCGGGAGGTTTTTTGGGTGGAGCCTAAGGAGGGTGGGGTTTGGGGAGGGGAGGGACTTCAATGCCATAGAGTCCAATTGCCAAAGTGACCATTTTCTCCAGGAGAACTGATCTCTCTCGGCTGGAGATCAACTGTAATAGCAGGAGATCTCCAGCTAGTACCTGGAGGCTTGACAAAACAATTCACAGTGCGATACAAGTAGGCTTAGCTAAAATAAGCAGCACTAGGCTCAGTTCTAAACATATATTCAAAAGGAGACAGTCAATTCAACAAGTAGTGTGAGAAGTATCTACAAGTGAGCGATAGTCAAACAGGGAAACATAGTACAACTAATATCAAGGAACAAGATCAAAGAACAATATATATACAAAAAATCTATGTCGACCATACCAAGAAAGCACAGGCGTCAATTACACAGGCAAGAATCAAGTCGCAGACTACTATGTAGCAATAACAAATTAACAAGGCTGAAGAAGCCATTATTGATGAAAGCGTCCTTTACCTGAAAGACGTTTCCGTTCTGTTTGACATTTAGTGCCAGCTTGCTCCTCATTGGAAATCCTGCAGCACATGGCCAGGGGATTAAGGAGTCCATTTTTCAATACGGACCTATTCAAATCTTTCAAGAATTTTTTTCCATCTCCTGGAGCAGCTCTTACAGAGACTGTTATTACTAAAGGAAAGTCTTAAGGACTCAATGGGAAACATTAGACAGATTTTTTGTATATATATTGTATATATATTGTATATAAACCTCCCACAGGTGGTGAAGAGGGACCTGGCAACCCTGGAGGGGGGTGGTGGTAGATGGCTGCTGCACAGCAACATTATAAATGTCTATTACCCCAATCAACTAGCTCCTCTGAATTTCCAACATTCATTTTTGTTTTAAAGGTTTGTAATGAAAAGGGCTAGTGACCTACTTTAAAAAGAAAGAAAGCTAGGAATTCAGAGGAGCTAGTAGATTGTGGTAATGTATTTTTATATCATTATTGTGCTGTAGCAATCTAGCAGTTGCTAATTTTTAAAAAGGGCCACAAAAGGTGTCTGGTGATTTGGAGGAAAATGGCAGCTGTGGGTGAGCTGAAGAAAGGAAAGTGCAGGGGGAAACTGCTTTGTGGATGCCTGTTTGCCACTCTGAATGATTCTGCATTTTTTCCTCACTGGCAACGAGAGCTTCATGGAGAATAAATTGTGTGGAAGCAGCCTTTGCTTCATTTACTAGTGCCTCTGTGGGATATCAGATATATAAAGCTTCAGAAAAGGGTTCCATTTCAATAACTCTGCCATTAGAGACTCATAGTAACCTAAACAGACAGTATCTTATACTACAAGAGCAAACATAAAAAGGGAAAATATTACATTATGTAAAATTATATCTTTTTTCTTATTGAATATTGCAGATTATTATTGAATATTTGTTTTCCTGGATGATGTTTTGGTAGACGTTATTGAAATGTGTATAGTAATGCAAGCATTACAAGGGCTGCTGTAAGAGAGCAACAGCAAATGTTAGAAAGAAGAGTCGTGGTTTGCCTTGGCCAGAACAAACCTTGCTTCATTCTGAAAGGTTGGCAGAGCCGCCAACTGCTTGTCACAAACAGCTGAGACAAACTTGTGAAGTGGGAAACATCTGGCGTTTGCTTGTTCTCTCAAATTTGTTCCCTTCTTGAGAATTTCTGTCAGTTTTCTTTTCCATTTTGCCAGTTACGCTGAACAGTAGTAGCTGCAGAGGGCTCTTCAACATTTTTGATAGACAACCCAAGTTTTGTCATACCATGCATACGTTAAGCCATCCACGAGCAGAGTTTCAGTACATTATTCTGTGAAAAATACAATCAGTTGGAACTGCAAAAAGCGAGATACCCCATGCATCAGTTTTGCCATTTATGTTCTCTGTAGTTGTTTTTTATTTGTTACGGCCAATGGCCAGCAAAAAATTAAAAAACAGTACAGGTAGATCGATAGATAGATAGATAGTTTATTTGTGGCCCTTGGCATATAAAACAAGATACATGGACTAAAATGGTCTTACCGACAAAGGTTTACAGTCCGAGTCTTAAGCCACTTAAAAAAATAAAAAAAATAAAATAAATAACATCCAAGTTACATCTGCCATTTGGACTAAGAGATTACTCTGTGGCAATGAATTTTCATTGCAGCCGTACAAAATTTTGCTACCTGAGAGGTGATTGAGGGATTATCTCCTTGTAGAACAGTACAGGTATATATATATATACACCGATAACTGAAGTGATAGAAAGTTGAATAAAATATCATAAAATGGACAAGTTAAAATACATTTGTCAGCATATTAAAATAAAAAAGAGAAAAAAATACATTATACCGTGCTTCACCCATCACTCATTATCTGGTGCATCACAAAACGTATAAACCTTTTTATTTTAGAGTTCCTTTTAGGAATGGCCTTCCAACAAAATTTAGCTACATCGTAAGATATAGCAGGATTTTTATCCTTGAGCAGAAATTGAATGATTGTACTCTCATTGGTTATAGATTGATGTAAAAGGCCAAATTGTTGTATGCTCTCTGTAGTAGAGTTTAAACTCAGATTAAAATGATTTTAACTTTAAACAATGTGAATTAGCCCTCTGGGCAGCATTTTAGCTGTGCAATAATTCATGAGGCTGGGGAGGATGAGAGACTGAATTACTCAGACTCAATTCACCGAACATCAAAGCTGAGTATGGAACTACACCCAGGTTTCCCACTTCCAAGAAAACATCCTAGCTACTACTCTACACTGATTGTAACACTGACTTCCTTTCATGATTCCTTATTTTGAACATATGGAATTACTGGGGGAGTGTGTCAGAGGTCCCAAGAGATGCTACATGAAATAGATGCCACAGAGGGTGTTCCTTGAGCAATTTTTCTAGGCTGTAGTTTCAAGGAAATCTCTAAACAGGGAGGAAATGTCTTTATGGGAATACAGAAACCCAGGTCACAAAAAACAAAACTGGCATCTATTGCTCCTCCAAGCAATCCTGACAACTATGACTGTTGGTCTTTCTGTCCAGCTTTTGACTGAATCAACAAAGGAGATGTGCACAGAGTTAAAAAAAGATTCTTCTACTCTAGGCAATAGTCCAGTCCCTTGGCCTGGTCTGGCCTCCTCTCACTCTAGTTCATCCCCTTTGGACAACGTAAGTTGACACAACTTGGGGGCCCATCCCCAATCCGTAGGGCTGCCAGGTTCCACTTCGCCACCGGCGGGAGGTTTTTGCAACGGAGCCTGAGGAGGGGGGGGGGTTTGGGGAGGGGAGGGACTTCAATGCTATAGAGTCCAATTGCCAAAGTGGCCATTTTCTCCTGGTGAACTGATCTCTATCGGCTGGAGATCAGTTGTAATAGCAGGAGATCTCCAGCTAGTACCTGGAGGTTGGCAGCCCTAGCAATCCAGTTCTGGCTGTGGCTACTAGATGTCCTGGGCCCTCTTATTCATTATGAGCCGTTCTGCTCCTGGATAGAAATTAGGCCCCAATTTCAGTGTTTGCAGGCCACATCCTCTTAACTCCCCTGAGCCTGCCAAAGTAGGAGAAAAAAGGAAGTTAAGAAGGGTGTCTTTGCTAGGGTTGCCAGCTCTGGGTTGGAAAATACTGAGAGATTGCGGGGGTGGGGGGAGCGGTTAAGCCCAAGGACATAGAGCCCTGTGGTGCAGAGTGGAAAGCTGCAGTACTGCAATCAAAAGCTCGGCTCACAACCTGAGTTCGATCTTGACGGAAGTTGGTTTCAGGTAGCTGGCTCAAGGTTGACTCAGCCTTCCATCTTTCTGAGGTTAGTAAAATGAGTACCCAGCTTGCTGGGGGTAAAGTGTAGATGACTGGGGAAGGCAATGGCAAACCACCCCGTAAACATAGTCTGCCCAGTAAGCATTGGGATGTGACGTCACCCCATGGGTCAGTAATGACCCGTTTTTTTCACAGGGGAGTACCTTTACCTTTTAAGCTTGAGGAGGGCAGAGGTTGGAGAGGGGAGGGACTTCAGTGGGGTATAATGCCATAGAGTTAGGGTTTGCCAGTTCCACGTTGGAGATTTTGGGGATGGATCCTGAGGAGGGTGAGTGTTGGTGAAGGGAGGAACTACAATGGCTATAATGCCATAGAGTCCACCTACGAAAGTGGCCGTTTTCTCCAGGTGAACTGATCTCTGTCTCCTAGTAATCAGTTGTAATAGCAGGAGATCTCTAGCCACCACCTGGAGACTGGCAACTCTACAACCTGGAGGTTGGCAGCTGTAGTCTTTGCTCAACATTTCAAGTCATCCCCATATGCTTCCCATATGGGGAGGGGGGAAATAAACTACTGTCAGATTGCACAAGAAGGTATATGCATGAATTGCTCTGGATCTAGATGGTTCAGCAGCCGTTAATGTTCATCAGACATGGAATCCTACGAACACTCAACCAGTACGTGAAAAAGTCTTCCCCCATTAAATTCTATATTTAGTCATAGGTGATATTTATAATTCTTTATTTAAATGATTAGTAGCGTCACATAGCTGGGAATGTTTGCATTTCTGTGCATGCAAATATGCAGTATTTCCTATTCAGCCAGGTTCAAATTATTCACAAGCAAGCCAAGCAGCTCAGCAAATGTCCAGCTTCCATAATTGTGGCACTTGATCATGAAGTGAGTTTGACTGGTGGATGCTGGAACAAGTCTAAAGTAAGCAGCTTCAGTTCTATGATAGAAGGAAAGCAGGATGTGAATGGACATAATACAAGTGGAAATTATCAGCCCATTGTTCGTTTTATGTTGGAAAGTGAGATATCTGAACACAAATTATAGGCTGGATTTTCAAAAGTACCAAGAATTAGCTCAGTTCTGTCCCCACTGAAGTGGTCTTCAGTTTATCATTGGTCATAAAATAAAAACATTTCGATTTTCTTAAGTGGTTAAGAGACTTGATAACTTGGAAAAGCTGTAAACTCATCTTTCCTGCAGGTTTTTAATATGGCACTTAATAAGCTTCAATCAGTGATGGTTAAGGGTTGTAATAGTTCCCCAGCACAATTAGAGCTCATCCTAGTCGTGTTACTATTTTCACTTTATTAATTTTTTTTAAAAAACCACAGGTTGTACAAGAAAGTAAATTCTTTCTCTGCACATTTCCATCCAAACAATGTGACTTTGATAGTAGGGTGGCCAGTTCTGGGTTGGGAAACACCTGGACATTTGGGGGGGCAGGGCCTGAGAAGGGCGGGGTTTGGAGAGGAGAGGGACTTCAGTGCCATAGAGTCCAATGGCCAAAGTGGCCATTTTCTCCAGGTGAACTGATCTCTATCGGCTGGAGATCAGTTGTAATAGCAGGAGATCTCCAGCCACCACCTGGAGTTACTTCTTATGCACAGGTGCTTGAGCACACGATAGTATAATTTGGGGAGATATGTCATTATAATATCTTTTTAAAAAAATATTTTTTCTTAGAATTTATAATCCTTGGGATACAAAACGATTATCCATACTTATTATCATTATGTTCATCAGTGTTCCTGAGGAAGATTTCCCATAATTGAAACAGGTGGAAATACCGGATCCCTGTAATGTTATTTATCTGCATACAGACAACAGGAACTACGTTCGTCTTGCTTCAGATGCTCTACAAGTCATCGCTGCTTGCTTTCTATGTGGAGCACATACAACATTTCCAGTGAATTTTGGAGCCATTGGCTCTATCGGGACATTGGACATTAGTCCTCTCTCTCTCTTGGACTTGTTGCTCACCTTAGGTAGATTTATTTTGTATTGTTTTGTGTGACTACACTTTATAAATATTGGCTGTTTGGCATATTGCTGTTATTCTTCCACAATTCTTTGTGCAGCAAGCTAACTTGTTCTGTGATTACCACCTGGAGGTTGGCAACTCTATTCCATGGTGCTTGGTGCCCTTTTAGCTTTTCCTGCTTGCACGGTACCACAACCATTTAATGATTGCAAATCTATTAAATTGCAAAACAAATGTAAGCACTGCCCTTGCCAAGAAGTAAATTGAGTGCAAATGAGCTTTTAAAACTCATTTAAAGGTGGTCTTGCAGCTGCCTCCCAAGCATAAGTTTGTTATGCCCTTAGTGTAATTCAAATGAACAAACACAATCCTGATTTCTGTTCAAAACTAAATATGGAAGGAAACATACACTCCAAGCATATATTTGTGATACATCAATGTCACAGAAAATTTCTTCTTAAATAAAAACTGCACTGCACTGGAAGATCAGGCCAAAATAGACTCTGTTATATTTTAATCCATGTAGAGCTAGAGGCTGAGAACATTTCTGTTCTGAGGAGGTTTAAATGATACATATTTCTCTCAGACAGGTGAGTGATTGAAAGACAATCATGTCATATTTAAAAATAGGGAACAGGGTTATTGAAAATCCGAGGATTATATTTTCAGCAGTAAGGTCTCCCCTATTAAGAGGCCTCCTACTTTTAAAGTGTTTAATGCGTGAATCATGTGGCATAGTCTTTGACTCTGTCATGCTTACAGTTACTCCTCAAGTGACAGAGGTCCGTGATGCAGAGTGGTAAGCTGCAGTACTGCAGTCCAAGCTCTGCTCACGACCTGAGTTCGATCCCAGCGGAAGTTGGTTTCAGGTAGCCGGCTCAAGGTTGACTCAGCCTTCCATCCTTCCGAGGTCGGTAAAATGAGTACCCAGCTTGCAGGGGGTAAAGGGAAGATGACTGGGGACGGCACTGGCAAACCACCCCGTAAAACAAAAGTTTGCCTAGTAAACGTCGGGATGTGATGTCGCCCCATGGGTCAGGAATGACCTGGTGCTGGCACAGGGGATCTTTACCTTTTAATGCATAAATCATGTGGCACCGTCTTTGACTCTCTCATGCTTACAGTTACTCTTCAAGTGACAGAGGTCTACTGAAATGTTTCTGCTGTAGATCCCATAAGGCAGGGGTGGGGAACCTTTTTCCTGCCAAGGGCCATTTGCACATTTATAACATCATTCGGGGGCCAAAACCAGGTGTAGATCTCCTGGCGGGGGGGAGGCTAGGATTGCCAGGTCTCCAGCCACCACCTGGAGGTTGGCAACCCCAGGGGAGGTTGGCAACCCCAGGGGAGGCAACGCAGAGAAGGCCTGGAGGGCACCCCCGCTCCCCCCATCCTCCCCCCTCCCAAGCGGGAGGGCAGCCAGTGGTGGGCCCGAGCAAACGAGGCTCCAGGGGGGCGCAGCCCACAGTTGATTCACAGGGAAGGAAGGAAAACAGAAAAAGGAAAAGGGAGGGAGGGAGAAAGAGAGAGAAAGGGAGAAAGAAATGGAGGGAGGGGGAGAAAGAAAGAAAAGTACGGAGGGAGACAGACAAAGAGACAGAAAAAGAGGGAGAGAGGGAGAGAAAGGAGAGTGACAGAAAAAGAGGAAGAAAAGAAAGAAAAGCCTTCCCCTACACACACACATCAGCCCCACGCGACCAGGCCCCAGCCTCCACGCCTCCCCACACACACATACACCGGGCCCGGAGCTCCCGAGGGCCAAGGAAAATGTCCTCGGGGGCCGCATACGGCCCCTGGGCCTGAGGTTCCCCATCCCTGCCATAAGGGTAAAAAATCTAAAATTAAAACAAATCATAACAAGAGTCTGGCTGGATCAGACCAAAGTTCTTGTTTTCTACTTTAGCCAACTAAATTACTCCAGGAAGCTCACACTCAGGGCAAGGAGGCAACAGCCTACTCTCTGGAGCTCCTCCCACAACTGCTATTCTGTGCATGAGTTCCAGTATTATTGGAGAGGCAGAAGGAGTTATCTGTATGGTTGCCAACCTCCGGGTACTAGCTGGAGATCTCCTGCTATTACAATTGATCTCCAGCCGATAAAGATCAGTTCGCCTGGAGAAAATGGCCGCTTTGGCAATTGGACTCTATGTCATTGAAGTCCCTCCCCTCTCCAAACCCCGCTTTCCTCAGTCAATGGTGTCTGTTTTTGTTTTTATAGTGAGGTTAATCCAAGACATATATTTAAGTGAAGCCCATTTTGTGGTATTTACTGATGGAATGACTATTACTGTTATATCTTCAGTTTGATTTAGTCTTTCCCAGAAATAGCTGATTCTCAAATTACCAAGTGATCCCTGATATTAAAAGCACCAGTTGTTTCAGTTTAGGATGTCGGTGTCTATTGAGAGTCTTTAATCCTCAGATTTCAGACATAACAGCGTGGCGAAAGACAGTGTGTTGTAGTGGTTAAGACCAGTAGACTAATCTGGAGAACCCATTTTCCTTCTTAGTATCCATCTTTTTATTTGTTTGCTGCTCATCAACCTCTCCCCAAGTCTTCCAAAGCACCAGGCATTTTGTGAGATAAAATTGCAAAAGGAATTGGGAGCAGCAGCTGAGTAAGTTATCTACCGTTTGTACTGTTTGAACAGGAATCAAGAGGTTCAGCCTTCCATATGTTGCATAAATGATGATAATAAATAATAATGCAGCAAGACAGATGTAACTCAGATGTTGCATAAATGCTACTAGTGATGATAAATAATGCAACAAGACGGGCTGAGTTCAGTTGAATACTTTATGTAGCATGAGCCCCCAGTCTGGAATGCCAAGAAGATTCTTATTTCCCCTTCACACTTCACACAAAAGTAGGACAACACATACATACAGTCATATAACATAAAATCTTGAATATAGAATAATACATATTATTAAAAAACTAGAAAAAACCAATAAATTCAGTTACTTTTACAAGTAAAAATTAATTCATAATACCTATATAAATATATATGAAGTCTCTCAAACAAGGATAAAAGGAAATAAAAGTAGGGATGTTTCAAGAAGGGTATATCCAAAGTTTGTGGCTCAGTTCAGATTTCATGTGAACCATGGTTGAATTAAATGAAATATGTAATGTGAGACACTCTGTTAAATATGGTTCCTTAGGACCTGTCAGGTAGGGCTGCCAGGTCCCTCTTCGTCACTGGTGGAAGGTTTTTGGGGTGGAGCCTGAGGAAGGCGGGGTTTGGGGAAGGGGAGGAACTTCAATGCCATAGAGTCTAATTGCCAAAGCAGCCATTTTCTCCAGGTGAATTGATCTCTATCGGTTGTAATAGCAGGAGATCTTGAGCTACTACCTGGAGGTTGGCAACCCTGTCAGGCCAGGATCTGAATGTATGGTTTGAAAGTGGTTATTTAACCCACAGTTAGTTTTAACTATGGTTTTGCGTGATGCATGAATGCAGACACCTTGGCTTTTTCTTCAGTGCCAACGAGAACAGTTTGGTCAGAACAGTTCAAAATTGAAAGCGATATTGCTTTTTTCTGGTTGGTTACTTCTTTTATAGCCCTCCTTTTTCCTCATCGGGGAAAAATGTAATCAGCTCACATCATTTCCTCACCTCCATTTTAACCTCACAACAGTGCTGTGAGATAGGCTAGGCTGAGAATATGTACCTGGCCCAAGGTCACCCAACGCAGAATGGGGACCTGAACCCGAGTCTCCCAGATCCTATTCTGACACTCTAACCACTACACCACACTGGGTCCCTTGCTAAGAAACCTCTGACTGACAACGAAACCATTTGTGGAGGCAAACCATGATTGAGTGAGCATCTGTGAACTGATTCCTGGTTTCATAAATTAACCATAGTTAAAATAAACCAGGTTTTCTCATTTCCCATAAACGGAACCACTGTAATTCACTAACCAAAGAAAGTCTGATTCCCTGGTCTCGGTTGAAGTGACAGTAATATACCAGTCAAGCGAAGACTTCTGAATTATTCCCAAGCAAAGCCTTTTTTTAACCTCAGCAAGGAAATTTTTAAAAACTAGTTCTCTTGTTCCCCCCCTCAGCCATCACTGCCTTCAGACAAGGGGGGGGGAAAGCACTGACCAGTAGAATTGACCATTTGAATAATTTTCAACTTTCAGCTCACATGAACATTCATAGCCCTACCCCCAGAACGCTCACCCCGCAGACTGTTTGCAGTGCTTTATGCTAGTATGAAAGAGAATTAGGCTACACTTCATCTCCTTGACAGATCGGCTTTCCATAGGCGGAGAATTTTTTTTTTTAACCAATTGTACTGTTTTCATAACTTTTATTTCATGTTTATTTTATTTATTTAAAACATTTCTATTATGCTTTTTGTTCACAAGACTCTCAAAGTGGCTAAAAATAATCACCCATTCAAATTACATCATACGTACATAAGCGCTATCAAGTTGCAACTAACTTATGGCAACCCCAGCAAGGGGCTTTCAAGGCAAGTGAGAAGCAAATACGGTTGCCAGGTACTCCTGGTAACTGGCTGGGGATGGGAGGAACGTACTGGCAGCAAACTGAGGCCTAGGTTTCGGTCTCTGGTAATGTGACAACATCACTACTAGCATGCATCATCACGTTGCCAGTGACGTGGGATGCTCTGGTAGTTGGGCAAAAATTCTATGGTAGGCTCAAAAAGGTGGGGGAGCCCTGAGCTATAATATAAAAGCCATCTCCTAAGAGATCTCTTTATGTCCATTAAAGAAGCCATATGGTTCAGACTGGCTAGCACCATTCTTGACTATAGAAAGGGTGGGCTTTTTGCCCATGGATAAGAGGCTGCTTGCTGCTTGTCAACTGATGCTCATGGCCGAATGAGATGTCTGCACATGCTACTTCTGCCAATATCCAGTAGATGGTGATAATGTATAAACAACACCCATTATCACAGGCAGGATTTCAAATATATGCTAAAAATATCCCACCTACCTTGGTCCTCATAAGCCTCAGGCAGAAGCTACACGCCAAATGAAAGGGAGCAATTGACCGTGGAGACCGCCCATTTATAGTTGTGCCCTGGTTATTGTATAAAACATTTTACAGGAAAAAGGAGGGTTTCTGATACATTATTAAGGAACTGGGTCCATACCTGGGTGTATATAGCTATGAGAGGAAGAGGGAACCAAAGAAAACCTGGAGAAAATGGCTGCTTTGGCAATTGGACTCTATAGTATCGAAGACCCTCCCCTCCCCAAACCCCGCCCTCCTCAGCTTCTGCCCCAAAAACCTCCTGCCGGTGGCGAAGAGGGACCTGGCAACCCTATGTGGGTGCAAGCAGGTGGCAGGAGCCTGCTCCTTTTCTTTTCACCCCTCCATTAGGTGAGCAGGGCTCTTGGTGGTTGCCCCCCCCCCCGAGTGGGGCCCAGGGAGGCTGCCTCTGTTGCCCCTGTTAGGGATGCTGGACATTTCATGTCAAACATGCGCAACAGTTGCTCTTACCATCCTTGAGCCCCAAAAACCTCCCACCGATAGTGAAGCAGGACCTGGCAACCCTAACAAATGGGTTGATGAACAGTTAAACAGATTATTGAATAATGATCGCCTTATTCACCACTGGTGAACAGGATGTGAAACAAACCAATGGGTGTTTGAACATCCATAACTCGCATCCCCTCCAGCCCACTGCCACTGGCTGGGCCTATGAAGGGATTGACCGGGGTGACAAAAATCCTTGAACTTACCCGGGTTTTCTGTAGCAAAAAAATACTGGGTTTCAAAATATTGGCAGCTACTACTGGAACCTTGTCATCATGATAAAGTTTTATAGTCCCATAAAGGTGATAGGTGGGTTAGGGTACATCAGCTGAACACCTAAACGTCTGGCTTTGTCTCTTCCTTTATCATCATCCATGAGAAAAAAATAATATGCATCTGTAGTCTGAAAAAGTTTCACTATACGAAAAAGGACTGTTTCATTTGAGTCTAAAGCATGTGTGTGTATGTGTGTGAGCACACTTATGTATGTATCCTTCACAAGGACTACAGAAGTTGAGCTGCTTCTGTTTCAGCTAATCACAATGGCCCAGAGGAATTCTCTCCCAGAGTTTTGTGTGCAGAAGGATAGTGGAGCTGTCAAGAAATTAAATGCTGCCACAGGAAGAAATATCTTTCACCACTTGAAATCCCGAGGCTTCTCTTAACCACAGGCAACCTCTGTGTGCCTTGAGGACTGAAACCAGCTGTCAAATAAAATTGTCAATGGAAAGGAAAGAGGAAGAGGTGAAAAACAGGAGGAGAGGTGAACATTTTGCTGTTAGGAAGCTGCTAAATTTTAATTTCGAATATGATTTATATAGGCTCAAGGGTAAGTGCATTCGAAATTAATCCTTGATCATACGATGCAGTGTACCTAAATGAAGAGTGGCTCTTTATGTGAGAAGAGCTGATGGGGAACAAAAAGACAGAGGGAAAAAAATGAAGTCAGGTAGGAGCTTTGTATTGATGTAAGAACTCTGGGTTGAGTCGATTTCTTTTCTCTCACACTGGAGACTTGTTCTGCTGTCATTTCAGTACAAAAGAATGCACGGAGGATTTGATCAAGGGCACAAGCCTTGGTCCAGCCCCTCATGCATTCGACTAGTGTGTATAAGGAGGTTGCCAGGAGGTATTTTTAATAAGCATTGGCTCCTCCTACACAAGGGATATACAAATAGATATTCCTTTATTGTTTGTTTTAATTTTGTGTATGATTAGGAAGGCTATCTTAATTCTTTTTATTTCCTGTGGCAAATTTCCTGTGTTTTTTTCAATGCCTGTTTTCATACCATTATTACATTATAAGCCATTTAAACATTAGTTTTGCTCAATTTATATGCCATTCATATGCTATTTGCTCCTCCAAAATGAATGCTTGCACACCCCTTGTGAAATTGAGAGGTCCCATTCATGGATGTTTTTTATACTTTTTAGTTAAAAAGTTGGTTATTTTTTACACACCAAAAGCTCTGTTTTCACAGATCAGTGGTTTTAAAATTTTCTGCTTTGAGGGTACCCTTTATACTTGTCTGCTGAGAAAAAACTCCTACAAACTGCAGAAAATTCTAGCCCATTGAAGTCCCTCCTCTCCCCAAACCCTGCCTTCCTCAGATTTCACAGGTGTTTCCAAACCTGGAGCTGGTAACCCTATGTGTTCTTCACAACATACGCATTTATCAAAAAAAGATTTCAACTAACATATCCTCAGCACAATTATCATATAATCTATTCTGAGTCCCTTTCAAATCTATGAAAATTCTTTACCTATGATTAAATTATACTACCAAAATATGGCAGATTAAACTTCTCATTTGAAAAGGAAAAAACAACAACATGATGATGCCAGTGGAATCTGATTTAAGCCTCAGATCTTATGAAAAACAGTATGGTTGTTTCCAGTTAGCCAAAACCAGTCACAGGAACTTGAAGGGGAAAAAAAGTTTTATGTTAAAATGCTAATGCTTTGTAAGCTGTCCTGGCCTTTTCATGCCATGTGATAGATTTTATATATTTATTTATTCTACTTTATATACTATCACATAGAATCATAGAGTTGGAAGGGATCACCAGGGTCATCTAGTCCAACCCCCTGCACAATGCAGGAAATTCACAACTACCTCCCATGATAATAATTAGTAAAACATTTTTTTGCAAAGCTCTGGACAAAACACCTGAAAGCCCCAGTAAATCCAGAGATTTGGGCATTTATGTTAAGAAATGGTTTAAAATTTTCTGTAAACCTCTCTGCCAAAGAAAATTTAATAAAAATGCTATACCAGTGGCACCTGACATCCTCTAAATTGGAAAACGTTTATCAAGGGGCTAAAGGGATATGGGGAACAGCTAATGCATATTTTATACACTTAGGTTGGGAATGCAGCAGAGTGGTACAATACTGGAATATGATTGCTGCAGTGATCTCTCAAGGTATAAGGAAAGAGTTACCATGATCCCTTAAGATTATCTTGCTGAATTGCATGGACTTCCTTCTGAAAGAAGTCCATGCATTTGTGCTTAATGCTGTAACATCCACAAGGTTAATACTTGCCTAAAATTGGAAGAAAAGTATTATCCCGCAGAAGGAGGAGTGGTTGGAGAAGCTGATGGAGAACATTTGTCTGTGTAAACTAACCTATCTATTGTGTGTGTAAAGTGCCGTCAAGTCGCAGCCAACTTATGGCGACCCCTTTTTGGGGTTTTCATGGCAAGAGACTAACAGAGGTAGTTTGCCAGTGCCTTCCTCTGCACAGCAACCCTGGTATTCCTTGGTGGTCTCCCATCCAAATACTAACCAGGGTTGATCCTGCTTAGCTTCTGAGATCTGAGTGACAAGATCAGGCTAGCCTGGGCCAGCCAGGTCAGGGCAACCTATCTATTACATGGCCAAATGTCTGAAAAGTTTGAACAATGGAATATCTTTTTGTCCAGAATACACTGCTAGTTCGAGCGTGTATATTTTGATGCCAATGTATTTAGCAATTTGTGTTTTAGATGCTTGTTTTTATTTGGTTCATTTTAATAAAATTATAAATAAATAAATAACCCAAGGTAAACATAGATTGAAGCTTACCTATCAATCTGCAAGTCCTCCTCAGCCATTGGCTCAGCTAATATAATATCACAGAAGGCTGAAAGGTAGACCAGTCTCCTGTGTTTTAATGAGCATCTGTGATTTCTTTGGACATGACCTCTTACAGCACACCTATTCAGTTGTATTGTGTTAGGGAAGGGTAGAATGCTGACTGTTGATAAAGAGAACTGGCACCTAGCCAAAACTCAGCAAGTAGAGCAGCTTTGTATAGACCCTTGAAACAGCTGCTACTGGAAAAGGACTTTGGATTGCATCCAAACCTTGATTTTCATCTTCATAATGCACTTCTGCTAGTGGTACAGAGGCAGGCTTTACTAATTTCATCCCGCTGCAGAGACACACTGCTTCCCATATTGTTCCTAAGGGTCTCTCCTATCCAATAGGAACAGTATTTTGGGGAGTAAGGTTGTGCATTCAGATATTTCGGGTCCAAACAATCTGAAAAATACCTTATCTGTATTCTTTGGGTATCTGGAGTAGTATTCAGGGATCGTGGGATACTGGTATCTGGGTTCTGGATTTTTCTGGAAGTATTCAGATCTGTCTGGGGCTAGCATTTAAATACTTTTTTAATGTTTTGTTTTTTACTATTTTTATTTTGTAAGCTGAAGCAGTTTCTGGAGCAGTTTCCTGGAGAGGTGGCTTATTTTTAGAAAACAAATTAATAAATAATAAATAGACAAACCTGGATGGCCTTTTTCCAAAGTTATTTAAAGACAAATACCACAGCCATTGTGTCAAACCTCATTTTATCTGCTTTTTACTTGCTTGAAACATGTGTGTGGCTTCCTCAACACTAACAATGGGCCCAGCTCTATCTGTGGTTGTATCCATCACTTGCTATCTTGAATAAATAGACTCACATTTAGTAGAGATGTAGCCAAATTTCATGAACACATTGGTTAGATTCAAAAGATCAGATTTCCTTTACAGTTTCTCCCTCGTTGGAACAAAAGGCATCTTTTTTATTCATCATACTAATTAAATTCTATAGAAATATTTCCATTATAGATGATGCCTGTTTGGCGGTCATGTGCATAAAAATGTTGTAAAATACCCTTAAAATTGCATATAATATATAGCATAATTAAAAACAACAACACCAAAATGAATAAATGAAAATAGGAGGGATAAAATGTACTTCCCAACTGGCTGGTTTTGTTTGTCTTCCTACAGAAGCTAAGAGACAGACCAAGTCTTCCCTTGTGATCTGTAATAGTGCCCCCCCAAATATTCTGTGCTATGCCATGATGGATTTTTTTTCATAATGTAGACAATGTTTTTTAAAAGCAAATAATTTTATTTTTCTCAATATCTGCAGTGACAGTAGATATGTAGCACCTGTTTATTATAATGGTAGCAGCCCAGAGAAGACTGTGACCAGCCCTTTCAATCTTAGCTACATTGACCGAATTGGCTACTACTGAAATTATATTATTGGACAGCACTGGGGTAGGTTATTATGAAAAGTTTAAGAACCTTTGTTCTACACAGAGCAAGCAATTTTAAAGCTGTACTTTAAATGGGACTTTCAATGGGACAATGTACTTTCAGTGGGACAGATTGCAATCCTAAACAGTTATATTCTTCTAGGTTCTAGGCTTAGAAGGGTGCAACTACTTATGACTGTAATGTTAATCATGTACTTGAGACTGCTATTGGGCAATGGATCCTCCTCCTCTGAGGCCTCCTAGCTGTTGTGGAGGGAAAAAAACCCTTTGTAAAAGTATAACATTTTTAAAGGGGGAAAATGCCCCATAGCAAACAGCAAAGCTGCACCATTGAAAAATGTGGTGCATCCCCGCCACCACTCAAGGGGGCGTTCCCAGGGCGAAAGGGCTGGGGAAGCTGTCTAAAGGCAGCACCACCTCCTGGGAACACCCCCCATGGCAGCGTGGGCATTCACTTCTGGGAAATCCCTGCTGCCGTGGCTGCACTTGCGGCAGGAGCCAGTGGTGCCCGGACGCCAGCATAGGTGCCACCTTATTTCATGGTAAGGTGGCACCTACACCTGCGCAGGGTCACGCCAGCTCCTAAGGAGTTTCACCCCCCCTTCAGGAATGGGCTCTTATTTTCATGGTGGTATGAATTAAGTGTTTCATATTACCAGAAGCAAAATCAATGTACAAATTATACAAAAGTCATTTTACTAAAACAGTCTTGAAAATGAACTTGAGCCAATGAGGAATGGATTACTAATTGGAATAATTAATATGCAGTAAATATTTTCCTGATTCATAAAATTTCGAATAATTTTGCCTTGCAATTAGCAGAAAAACAAATTTCTTAGTTGTTTTAATACTGGTATAATTTCTGCTATTGTGCTCTGCATATTAGCCTCCAGAACAGAAATTTGATGTGTTCTTTTCCACAGCCCTGATATTTAACTTGCAATAATTTCCCATTCTTAGTACTTATGGAAAGCAGGAACCCAGGGCCATTAAATACACCGTGACTCCCTCATTTAAATGCAATGGATATTTTATCTAATTTTATAGAATAATTTCCTGCTGCATAATTCACCCCAATGCCCTTTCTAGTATGAACTCTATGAAGCTACTGCAAAGCATCTAGAGATGCCTTTCTTGCTATAATTTCTTGGTTCTGCAATTTATTATTAACACAAGTATGTTGAAGAGTTACATCGAAAGGGATTATGTGTTGCCCAGCAAAATCTGATCCGGTTCTGTTTCATGTGGGAATGGTCTGAAGCAAAAGGAATCAAACCCCAAAGAATCATCTCAAGATTTTTGTATATTTTAAAACTGCTGGAATTAAACTTCAGTCTACGCTCTTTCTAATCCTCTGAAATTTACACAAGACACTTTGGAAATTCTGAAATGTTATCTCCTTAATGGAGACAAATAAATTCTTCAGAATTGCATGTTTTGGGAACATTTCCTTTCATCATTTTTAAGATGGCTTCATGTCTTGTTATGGACTTATACTTTTTATTATTCCCTGCAAGGGCTTGCTATCTGCAGCTGCTTTCCTGCATAAGAGGAGGCCTAGTCTAGTAGGAATAGTGCTTGCAGGTGTTTATCATTAGATAACTTATTTCATTTTTGAGGTTTTTGGCTCCCTCCTGCACCGAGAAAACGAACTGTTGTTCTCATAGTGGTCTGCTTTTCACTATGACTTGAAGAGATTTCTAAACACTTAGAAAGAAGAGTTATGTATTTATTTAAAAAATGCTTACACCCCAACTATCTGCCAACAACTTTCCAAAGTGCTTTATAATAGTGAAACAAAGTGAGTACAAACAGACAATAAAACAAGTAGCAAGACAGATCAAATCACAAATATCCAATTAAAGCAGAGGTCTTCACTAGGGGTTTAAACAGCAATGCTATGGATATATAGATTGCTTTGTTCTCTGTCCATGTTCTCAGTAAAAGAAATGCAATTACTTTGGGGGGGAAGGAAGATATTTTTCAAATTAAAGGTAAGTTAAGAAGTCGATTGTAATTAATTTGTTTATTTTTCCTGGCCCTTGCTGCTTTCTTTTCTCTTATCTAGAAGGGAGTGGGTGTGGAAAGAGGTGTGGAAAATGCCATAAATAAAATCCTCTACTTTCACTTTACTTCCAAATGCATGGACAAATAAGATACTACGCTTGTGAACACCCCCCCCCCAAAGAAAATACTTGGTTTAGCACAGGAGGAGAGGAGTCTGTGAATGGAAATTAGCTGGAGATGGAGAATCTGTTTGGTGGGGAACTGGATAAGAATTCCTGGGCTCATCACCTTGTATTAGGGTTGCCAACCCCCTCTTTGCCACCGGTGGGAGATTTTTGGGGCAGGGCCTGAGGAGGGCAGGGTTTGGGGAAGGGAGAGACTTCAATGCCATAGAGTCCAACTGCCAAAGCGGCCATTTTCTCCAGGTGACCTGATTTCTATTGGCTGCTACTGGAGATCTCCAGCTAGTACCTGGAGGTTAAAGGGAAAAACAGCACCAGCTCCAATTAACAATAATCAAACTGAATTTTATAATGATTACTCAAAAATAATTCAGTATTGGTGTACTATTCTGTACATTTGTCAGTGATATAATCAAAACAGTCACAACCAAGGTGTCACAGGTTACCCCACCAATGAAAAATAAAAGTATTATAAACATCAAAATGAAATAGAGTCCAAAATGTACAATTCGAGTTCAAATCAAAGTCCAATACTGAGTCCTCTTAAGAGAAAATGAACTGGTTCCGGGATGATCCAGAAACCATCTGGTATGAAACTTGCAGTAATGACAGTGCATCAAGGTCCAAAGTCCAACAAATCCAAGACAACACCTCCGGATTTGAGTGTGTTTCGCCTGGAAAGAGCTTCTTCAGTTGATTAATCAATTTTCATAAGGGTACAATGACCTCAACTTCTTCAGTTGATTAATCAATTTTCATAAGGGTACAACGACCTCTGTAATAAATAAATATATCCAACAGAACCATATTGTATCCAAATTCCAATTAAGAAAATTATTATTAATAAAGAACCACATATATATACATACCAATGACCAGCGGCCCCACGGGCTCTCCTAGCTTAATGCTGGTAGTGTTGGCTCAAAAGTAAACACTAATTATAGACAGAAACCAGCTGAAACTAATTGCAGAGGCAAGTGGAGAAGGAAAGAGCAGGAATGAGAACTAATGAGTCTTAAAGAGATGCCTTATAGGAAACAACTTAGATCAAATTCATTGTTTAGACCTGCGGGAGAGAGAGTTTTGAATAAACATATAAACTGCATTTCACGTCTATGAAGAATCTTTGTTATGTCCTCTTGTTGAAACCTACGTGGTCTATATTGCCATAATGCAAAAAAACGGAGGTCTGTGTCGGAGTGGCCCTTCTCAAGGAAGTGGGCTGTGAGCGGTGCCTCCAGGGTCTTAGAGCGTATCCTTGTTTTATGCTCCCCAATACACAATTTTAATTGGCGGCGTGTTGACCCTATGTAAATTAAAAAACAGGGGCAAGTGGCCGCATAGATAACATTGTTAGACAGGCAATTAGTAAATTGTCGCAAGGTGTATTTAAAATTGGTGCCTGTTGCACTGACTTCCTTAATGGGAAGGCTCTGGGGACAGAATACACATGTTCCGCATTTGTAATGTCCCGGGGCTTTAACTCCTTCTTGCCTAGGCAATCTATCAGACCTCACAAGAACATTGCGTAGGGATTGTGTTTTTCTCAAACCAAAAATTGGAAAATCAGAGCAGCCTGGTATATTATACAAAATATGCCAATGACGGTGAATAATTTTTTGAATTTCATGAGTAAGATGATTATACTCAAGAGAAGAGTAAACCCGAGAGGGTTTCTGTGTCACATTAGGCTTTGGGTGGAGTAAGTTTCCTCTTTCTTGAAGTGCCACTTTGGACATGGCATGAGAGATAATTGAAGGCTCATATCCTCTTCTAAGTAAATTGGTATTAAAATTCAAAGCTGCGTCAGTGAAGTCACATTCAAAAGTAGAATTTCGTTTAAATCTAAGAAGCTGACTGTAAGGTAAGTTCCGTTTTAAATGAAGTGGATGATTGGACAGAAAATGTAATCCTGCTCCCACATCTGTGGGCTTTTTGTAAGTTCTTACGGCTATCCGTTGCTCCGGGGTCCTAAAGACCTCCACATCCAGAAAAGAAATGGACTGGCTATTCATGTTGCCTGTGAACTGTAAATTAGGATTTAAGGAATTAATCCAAATCAAGAAGTCATCATAAATAGAAGAATTATCTAGAATACAGAACAAATCATCAATATATCTGAAATAAAGAGCTACATGCTCTTGAAAAATATGATGGGGAAAAAGAAAACCAGTTTCAAATGAATTCATATAAATGTTGGCCACTGAAGGGGCACAGGTGGAACCCATCGCTACCCCCTTTATCTGAAGAAAAAAAGATTCTAAATACCTAAAAAAATTATTTTCAAAGACAATGTCGATCAGAGACATTAAGAAATGAGTGGGAGGAGTAATCTCCTGTCTGGTGTCTAACAGCTTCTCAATAATCAACTGAAGAAGTTGAGGTCGTTGTACCCTTATGAAAATTGATTAATCAACTGAAGAAGCTCTTTCCAGGCGAAACACACTCAAATCCGGAGGTGTTGTCTTGGATTTGTTGGACTTTGGACCTTGATGCACTGTCATTACTGCAAGTTTCATACCAGATGGTTTCTGGATCATCCCGGAACCAGTTCATTTTCTCTTAAGAGGACTCAGTATTGGACTTTGATTTGAACTCGAATTGTACATTTTGGACTCTATTTCATTTTGATGTTTATAATACTTTTATTTTTCATTGGTGGGGTAACCTGTGACACCTTGGTTGTGACTGTTTTGATTATATCACTGACAAATGTACAGAATAGTACACCAATACTGAATTATTTTTGAGTAATCATTATAAAATTCAGTTTGATTATTGTTAATTGGAGCTGGTGCTGTTTTTCCCTTTAACCAGTGTTTTCTCAGCACACGTTGTGATTTATTGAGAGTACCTGGAGGTTGGCAACCCTACCTTGTATGAGGTAACAGAAAACTGTGAATGTGAGCTAGTTGCTAAGGGGGGATTGTTATGTGTGTGTGAGTGGGGTAAACCTAGTATGACCACTGTTATTGGAATCATATTGTTATTGTAGGGCTGTATTTTTCATGCTGAAAATGGAAGCCTGGTTACTGCGCTGACCAGTTTGTTCCTTTAAACAGGTGGACTGCATTGGAAGACTCTGGCATTTGGTGGACTAGGAAAGTTGGACTTCGCTCTCCGCAAAGTTTTATCAGGCAAGAACCAGTGGCTTCCCTGAATTCAAAGATGTTATATGTTGCAAGTTTCTGTTCTCTGTTACATGTATGTGTCTCCCCCTATTTAGTCTCCGGACCTCAATTTTGGCCAGCATTTGCTGCTGTTGCACCCAGTTTCTGCTTTGCAGACAGACATGTGTGTCATGGCTATGTCCTCTCTTCCTGCTAAGATAGTTAGGTTGCATGTTTCAATGGCCAACCTAGAGACCCAGAATACTGGCAGTGGAGCTTCACTAACGGAGTGGAACTCCCTACCCTCAACCTCCAGGTGGGTCCTGGAGATCTTCTGGTATTACAAGTGATTTCCAGACTACAGCTGCTACACTTTGTATCCCTTGAGGAACCTGTTACAGCCTTTTGTAAGAAGCTGTGCATCTGGTCTGCTTTAAAATTCTTGAGACTACTGTACTACAGATTTTTACAAAACTTGAATACGGCAAGACCATGTATCCATATGAGGAACTTGTTAATTTTCATTGAAGTGAATACATACATTTATGGTGAAATATGTGGGACTGAAGAAGACTCCGAAATGATCGTATCCCAGCATTCTACCTTGTTCTTCAGTAACATGAACATCCATTGAACATCTACCTGCGTTTAGGGTACGAAAAAATATATTCCTAGATTGCTGTATATGCTTATGGCAATTTATGTACATAGCACTTCACTGATGTGAATTGTCACTTCTGTATATAGCACCTTGCTGTTGTTGTTTGTTTGGTTTTCCAATACAAACTGTTTTTGCAGATATTTCAGCATATTCTTGTACTAATTTCCTAACCTATGGTAACAGTACAGAGATGTTTATTTTTGTTGGCCCCTAGGGAAAATGGCTGCTTTGGAGAGTGAACTCGATGGCATCATACCCTGCTAAGGTCTCTCCGAGAGCCAGCATGGTGTAGTGATTAAGGTGTTGGACTAGGACCTGGGAAACCCAGGTTCAAATCCCCACTTACACCATGGAAGCTTGATGGGTGACTTTGGGGCAGTCACACACTCTCAGCCCTGACCTAAGGAATACTGGGGTCATGATGCAGAGGCAGGCAATGACAAACCACCTCAGAACGTCTATTGCCTTGAAAACCCTATGAGGTCACCGGGAGTCAGCTGTGACTAACTGCAAAAGATCTCCCTTGCCAGACCCCACCTTCCCCAAGCTCCTCCACCAAATCTCCAGGAATTTTTAAACCCTATCTGCAAAATTTGATTGAGAAACTGTTCAAGTAGCAGAAAGGGAGAGAAATGGGGAAGCAGCTCTCAGCTGCAGCCTTAGGGACTGGAGGCAGCTATAGCAGGAGAAGCCTTGGGAAGGGCAAGCGTAGACTGTAGTAGTCACTGAAGGCAATGGAGCTCACCAAGAGATAGGGTTGCCAGGCCCCTCTTCACCACTGGTGGGAGAGTTTTGGGGTGGAGCCTAAGGAGGGAGAGGTTTGGGGAAGGGAGGGACTTCAATGCCATAGAGTCCAATTGCCAAAGCGGCCATTTTCTCCAGGCGAACTGATCTCTATTGGCTAGAGATCGATTGTAATAGCAGGAGATCTCCAGTTAGTACCTGGAAGTTGGTAACCCTACTGAGAGAAGGTGAGGCAGGCACTGGCAACTCTGGAGCTCAGGTTAAAGTGACGACATGGGTGAGGAGGCCTGGGAGGGGGGCACAGTGGGAAGGCTGAGGACGGCGCTCTGAGAAGTGGAGCCCAGGTTTAAAAGGCCTGCTCCCAGTCTCAGGCAACAGCACATTCATTACAGTAGTTATACAGGCATTCCATAGCTACAATGCCACAGTATCTCACATTTACCACAAAACATTTTCTTGCTTATGAGCTAGTTTATAGTTTTAGTAATTCCGGTAACTCCCAGTTCTTCTTAGTAGCTTCTTTGGGAGCTTCCCCAGGAACTGTTGATAACCCCAGAGAATCCCATTCCTCCAGGGGGTACAGTAATAATTACACTGATAACACACACAACTCAGCAATAACCGCAAATGGATCCTTAAGAAGTGGAAGTTGCTGCTCCTGTAAAAGTGCCCACGTTGCTATTAAGCTTTTGAGAAAGCTTCCCTCAGTTGAAAGAAGAATGCTGAACGTAGCAGCAAAGAATATGATAGCATAAGAAGCAGCGCCTGCAGGGCATTGTGAGCTACACTCAGCCGGGGTCCAAAAATATAATGATTATAATGTCACCACGAGCTGAACTCCATCCCAGTGTCTGCTTTGTTTTGGAATGAGTTCACATGACTGCAACATACATTAATTAACATTTATGTGTGTATAAATTGACAGAAGAAAAGACAGCTGGGCTGGGCAATGCCTCCTGCCATAAGTCATTATTTATATTTCAGTTCAGTGCAATGATTTTTTTTTTCTTCCTAGGCTAATACTGCAGTGGGTGCCAGGTTTCAGTGCCAATGGCTCACTTCATAGAGCAGGAACAATTCCCGGGTTGTTGTTTTTTGAATGCAGCATGTATTTCTGTGGTGTGAAGTCCAGATGGACCTTTGAAACTCTTTGTAGCTTTTTTTCTTTCTTTTTTGGGCAGCGCTCTCAGGATTTTTTACGAGCGGACCAGCTTGTTACAAGATTGGAATGAGCATCTAGTTATGCATCTTCTGACATATAATCAATATCTGAAAATCCTTACCATTTCCCATTTATGTCCCCAAATTATTACAATGTAACTATGGTGGTTCTGAAATATTTCCCATGTCATTGCATTATAGTTAGCAAGAATGTAGGCAGGCAGACAATTTTGTATGCCAATGACTGCAGCTCTGCCAGCCTGAGATGCCTTTAGTGAGCCAAAAACTCTGCTACTAAGCCTATCCTCCTCCTCCCCTCCTCCCCTTCCTCCCCCTCCTCCCCCCTCCTCCTCCTCCTCCTCCTTCTTCTATCATTAACTGAAGAAAGTAGCCAGTTACACAAGTTAATACAAAAAGGATCAATCCATGTGAAATAACATAAGTGAACCCACTGGATTGCCTAACTGCTTATGCTGGTGGCCCACCAGAAAGTGTTCTGCAGTATCGGGGCTCAAAAACAACAAGAAAAAAAAAAGGGATGTGTAGTTTTTAGGAGGAAGCACCAGTGTTCATACTAACTTGGGTACCACCAGTGACAGGTGGCTTTGAGGTGTGAAGCAAGGTCTCACTGAAGAGTAAGGAAATGAGCATAGAGAAGATAGAAATTCTCAAGAAACGCCCACTGCTTGCTCTCCAGTTTGATTTTGGGCATTGATCGTTGCCGGATCTACCTGCTGGGTGAGGCTGACCTTGCTTTCTGAAGCAAAACAGAAGTGGCACAATATGGTGGGTAGGACTGGCCATGATGGGTGATGCATCCTGAGAACATAGTAGTTCAAGGACATTGCCATGTACTAATGACATTTGGTGAATTTAGCCATCCTCCAAGGAGCTTTCCTTCAGCTGAAAGAGCCTTCATCTTAAGTGGCTCTTCTTCCAGTGGAGAAAGAGCCACTTAAGTTGGAGGGCATCTCCTTACATAGGAAGAAGGAGTGGTTGCATAGTCGTAGGAGCCACCCCATTATACTTATGAGTGATCCTATCCAGCATAACTTCCAACAGGATTGTTGTGAATGTGCTGCATTTGTTGTAGAGAATTTTTTAGGTTTCTGATACCTCTCCAATAGAATTTCATTGTTTTAGTGTTCCCAGATCTGACCTTTCCCTTTATGTATCTTATCCCCACTTTCTCCTTTTGTTTCTTGTTCCTCCTTACATGCTTTAGCTGCCCACCACAATTTCTTAAGCCTTGCCAATTTCCTCCCTCCCTCCACTTCCTGATCGAATCATACATTGAGAAAATGATCAGGTGTCTCTTCATAAGTCTGGGACTTTCTGATGAGGACCTGAATTCACAA
This sequence comes from Euleptes europaea, assembly GCF_029931775.1. NCBI lineage: Eukaryota > Metazoa > Chordata > Lepidosauria > Squamata > Sphaerodactylidae > Euleptes > Euleptes europaea. The sequence goes on from NC_079318.1 coordinate 27,595,575, forward strand.
ACCTTGTAAAACTGGCACCAAATACTTGGATATGGTATAACTGCATTTTGAATAACCGTCTGTAATGATACAGCTATCATGAAAGACTGCTTCCACATAGAGATTTCTCCCTCTACTTTCTTTTGGCATGTCGACAGATGTTGTGCTGCAACTGTGCTCCAATTGTCCTTTCCCTATCCTCAGTACCTGCTTTGCTACAATCTTTTTGGGATGAATGCAGTCCAAGTGTGTTTTCATGCCATCTGGACAGGAAGGTGCACATATGCACTGGTCCTACACATATTGACCCCATATTCTTTACGTCCGCCCATTCAGGCTTCCATTTCCCCTGCTGCAACACCAGAGGGATTTTGAAGGCTCCCTCTGGTGGCACAGTGGAGAATAAAATGCAGGGGAAATGGCAACTGATGGATGAGAGTATGAAGAAAATCCCTGTGTCGATGCTCCATTGCAATGTGCATGCCCTGCATTCACAGCACCGTGAATACACAGCAGAGTATCCTCACGGTGTGGATGCATCCATAGTAAAGTTCTGATCAGCATGCAAAGAAGCTGATGCATACTTCAGATATCTGAAGAAGGGAGCTGTGACTCACGAATGCTCATACCCTCCCAGAAATTTTGTTAGTCTTTAAGGTGCTACTGGACTCTTGTTCATAAACCTATGTAAAAAATAGCATCTTATGCACAAATATTTGGGAGTAAGGCCTATTGATACCAATTGCTCTTGCTTACGAGTAAACTTGCAGAGGGGAACTGGCTTCTGCAGTCTTGGACACATGCTGCTTAAAGCCAAATCAGTATACATTTAACATACACATGACTTCACCCTCTTTAAAATCTCCATCTGATCTTCCAGCTATACGTTGCTAAACTAACTCGACCAAATGGCCAGAGTATACTGGGAAGCATTTTATTCATTCTGTTAGACGTTTTAATTCAACTCCAGCAAACTGTGTGATAGCTATTAACTGCAAGAACATCATAAAGTGTGCCTGTTGCATATGTCTACTGCAAGGTACACATCAGTGCATTTCAATGGGCCTAAAATATTGCCAGGAAAATTGCTGTTTTCTACAATATGTTATTACAGTGCTAATCCAAGTTTGTTTTCAAGTATTATTTGAAAGAAGGCTCTTCTGATAAAAGTCTTTTTTCATTAACCATTGAAGATTGGTTCACTTTGTCAGGAAAGAAAAAAAGAATCAAAAAGGATTTTCGGTTGCCACAGAATTCTTCTGCACGGATCTTTTGATAGTTGTTTTTTCTTTGCTATCTTGCACACATATTGAAAAAGCTGCATATCTCACTTGCTTGTGCTTTCAACCATTTGTGCGTATCGAACACAGCAGGGGCTCTTTTATTGGAGCAGTTTAGGGATGTTGCACAAAGGGGCAAACACTTATGTGCAGAATAATGTGCCTATGCTTGATTGTGAGATATTCTTGCACATTTGTTCTAGGCCACTGTTTGTAACATACAGTTACTGTTTCCCAAATAATGAATGGCCATGATTAAAATCGAAGGGGAAAAGTAAAGACCTAGACCTTGGGACAGCTTTGTGGTATCTCTTTTAAGTGTAAAGGTGAGTCAGTATGTCTGGACGCTGGGGTGTGTGTGCTATATTTCGCTTTTCTCTAGAACTAGACTGTATATGTGTGATGCCTTTTTGTCTGTTCTAGAAGCTTGTCTGTTAGGGTGGCCAACCTCCAGGTACTAGCTGGAGATCTCCTGCTATTACAACTGATCTCCAGCCAATAGGGATCAGTTCACCTGGAGGAAATGGCCGCTTTGGCCATTGGACTCCATGGCATTGAAGTCTCCCCCTCTCCCCAAACCCCGCCCTCCTCAGGCTCTGCCCCAAAAACCTCTCACCGGTGGCAAAAAGGGACCTGGCAACCCTATTGTCCATGCTAGAAGTTTCTCTCTGACTCCTCCTTTTCTTTCTGAGCCTTTGCTCTCTCTCCTCTTGGTCATGCAGGAGGTGAGATGCTTCTACAAATCTCTCCTGTGCAAGCAAGCTAGGACTACACCCATGGTCTCATTCGTCCACACATATGCAGTCTGATTGGCTGTCCACTTGTAAAAGGAATAGTATTATTTAGATGAGGCTTCCGTTTCTTCTTCTACTATAAAATGCATGTGAATGTGAACAGCTTCTTCTTTTTTCAGTAGCAGTATACTGATTTGAAGAAAGTTTAGTGCACGTGATTCCGTGCTTTCCTGACTGTGCAACTTTGCTATACTAACCAATGTGTGTGTGTGTGTGTGTGTGTGTGTGTGTGTGTGTTATGTGCCGTCAAGTCGCTTCCGACTCATGGCGACCCTATGAATGAAAGCCCACCAAAATGTCCTATCTTTGGCAGCCTTGCTCAGATCTTGCAAATTGAAGGCTGTGGCTTCCTTTATTGAGTCAATCTCTTGTTGGGTCTTCCTCTAACCAACACACATACCCAATCTCCCTCTCTCTCTTCCTTAGGAAGCAGCGAACCGTAGACCTGCTCTTCCACAAGTTGTGAGAGGACGTGTCCCTGTGCTTGGAGCAATCTCTGCAGTTTATAGACCTCTCTTATCTCTCTTCATCGGTCATAACGATGGGCATTTTCATAGTCAAAATCAGTGAGTCCTGACTATTTTTAAAAAAAATACCATATAGTGAAAAATAGAGGACGAAACAAAGGAAGGAGTGTAGGGCACTGAAGTGTACAGAATCTGCCTGTCATGTTGCAGTTGCCATGGCCACATCTATTCCTCACAGCAAAAATATAGTGCTGGTAGGAAGACTAAAATGAGAAGACTGAAGTCATTAACAAGAAGGGTACCTTTCCCGTTCTGCTTAATTTAATTCTTTCTATATGGCTATAAGATCCCTCTCTTGAATAACTTATAATTAAGCAAGACTATTAAAAGTGAAACATATTCTTTTGTACGATGTAGGAAAGAAATCTTTAAACATAGTTGGTCCATCTTTATCATACAGTGTTGTTATTAGGGCTGCCTGGTTTCCCACTGTACTGGGAGTCTCCCGCCAATGGCCCCCAATCCTTGCTGCTGCTTGGTAGGGCAGCTGAGAAAAAGTCAACCCAAAATCACTGTTGACACAACGCTGTAGGATTCGCTGGAAACTCTATGCTAAAACAAATTATAGAAGTTCAGCTTTCCTGTAAGGACCAGAGTGGGGTAGTGATTAGAGTGTTAGACTAGGATCTGGGAGATCCAAGTTCAAGTAATTCAGAATCCTAAAATCTAAAAAGGAGAAGAAGAAGAAGAAGAAGAAGAAGAAGAAGAAGAAGAAGAGTTGGTTTTTATATGCTGACTTTCTCTACCACTTAAGGGAGACTCAGACTGGCTTACAATCACCTTCGCTTCCCCTCCCCACAACAGACACTCTGTGAGGTGGGTGGGGCTGAGATAATGTGACTTGCCCAAGGTCACCCAGCTGGCTTCGTGTGAAGGAGTGGGGAAACAAATCCAGTTCACCAGATTAGCCTCCGCCCCTCATGTGGAGGAGTGGGGAATCAAACCCGGTTCTCCAGATCTGAGTCCACCGCTCCAAACCACCACTCTTAACCACTACACCACGCTGGCTCTCATTTGGCGGAAATTTGGTGGAGAAAAATTGTGTAAGCTTCCCTTATTTTAAAGAAGAAATGCTAATTTCCAAGGAGAGTGTGGTGTATTCTGCTGTACATATATTTGGCCTTATTACAAATGCTTCATCTCTCAAGATGATTAAGATTGTTGCCTTTGCACTCCATTAATTCTATGATTCACAGTGGGAGGTGTATTTTCAGTTTCTTGAATATAACCTGCTAATTGAGGTTGTGCAGAGTTCATTGCAGCACCGCTTTAGTTGGCTTCTAAACTGTCTTTCCCCTCTCATGTCATAAATGCCAGAACTGATGGATGGTAGAAAAGACTAACAAGTCCATCTCTACATCTTGAGTGATATCTCTTGCCTGTTTACCATGTGATCAATAGAAATTTGCATGCTTCCAAATTCAACCCTTAATCCTGTGAATTATTCATTCCTTATTCTCAACTATCAAAACTATCCCTATGCTTTCAGTATCATGCCTAGAAAAATTCTGTATGCTTACATTAGTAACTAGATATGTGCTTTTCTTTTATTAATTACAATTATAAAAATAAGGTGTTCCATAATTATTGAAATTAATATAAAAATGAAAAAAATCATCATCTAAACAGTCTATAGCAAAAAAGAAAGAAAGAAAGAAAGAAAGAAAGAAAGAAAGAAAGAAAGAAAGAAAGAAAGAAAGAAGAAAAGTTTTGTTGTGTTCCTGTTTCTTTCATTATTACAATCTCTGCCTTTACTGGCTTCACTTTTACAAGGTAGCTAGCATTTTCCTAATAAGGACATAGAGAGACCCTAGTGATCCTCAGGGGTAAACAGGCTCTGGATGTTCTTGATTTACAGTAAGCTTTAGCCATTAGTATTACTAGCAAGGTATTTCAATCCTAATGGATACAGGGTAGGACTGCCTTCTTGTCTCCTCCCAATGTCAAGTCAAGTTTTCTGCACTCCGATGCTTTCCTGCTGCTCTCCAAACATTATCTTCTCTCCAAGCAAATATACCTCAAAGTCCTCCTGCAAATTACTTTGCAAATCCTAGAATGTCCATGATGTCACTTCCGGTTTTTTACTGGTAGCAACATTTGTGTGCTGGTGGGATGCTGCAAACTCCCCCTCCCCAATTCCTCCAGCTGGCACTTCAGGCACAAAAGTGTGGAAAGAAGAAATGTGCCATAAATGCAAAAGGCACCTTTATTTAACACATGACAAAGGCACTGTATTCAAATACAGCAGTTCTGACACATGTAATACATAATCTTCTTGCAGTCTTGTTTTAAAACCTCTTCTGAGAGCAACCCTGATGCTGTCACGCCAGTATTGTAAGTACAACCCCCTGATCTTCCAGGAAATGGAAGCACAATTGTGAAGTCCCCTCTGAATCTAGTCCCTTGAATCCGGACAGAACTGCACACATGACTTGAACAGCTGGATATGTTGAATGTCCTTCCAGCTAGAAGCCTTTTGGTTGAATGATCCATATACTAAAATGACACTTCACCCCAGCGTAGCAAGATGAATATTGAATGACTACTGAAAAGGTTGCAGACTGGTTTTCCATCAAGCTCCCCTGCTGCAAAGGTAACAGCATATCTATTCATGTGTTGATGGAGATAACAAGAACAAACAATTCCTTCCCCTGTCTCATTGTCTAGGTTTAAAAGGTAAAGGTCCCCTGTGCAAGCACTGGGTCATTCCTGACCCATGGGGTGACATCACATCCCCACAGTTACTAGGCAGACTTTGTTTTACAGGGTGGTTTGCCAGTGCCTTCTTCAGTCATCTTCCCTTTACCCCCAGCAAGCTGGGTACTCATTTTACCGACCTCGGAAGGATGGAAGGCTGAGTCGACCTCGAGCCGGCTACCTGAAACCGACTCCCGTTGGGATCGATCTCAGGTTGTGAGCAGAGCTTGGACTGCAGTTCTGCAGCTTACCACTCTGCGCCATGGGGCTCTTTTCGTCTAGGTTTACATATCTCTATATCTCCATATCAGCTATCCTATTTTTTTTTATTTTTCACAAGGACAAGAAAATTATTCATAGGATGTGCTTTATACCAATACGATTCACAGAATTCTATGGAGCATTTTCTTTCACCTAACCACTGGTGCTCTCTATGTATTACTGGGAACATTAGACATTTTAAAGTGTTGTTGAAGGCTTTCACGGTCAGAGTTCATTGGTTCTTGTAGGTTATCCGGGTTGTGTAACCGTGGTCTTGGAATTTTCTTTCCTGACGTTTCGCCAGCAACTGTGGCAGGCATCTTCAGAGTAGTAACACTGAAGGACAGTGTCTCTCAGTGTCAAGGGTGTAGGAAGAGTAATATATAGTCAGAAAGGGTTGGGTTTGAGCTGAGTATTGTCCTGCAAAAGTATTGTCCTGTAAGTATCAAGATAATGTGCTAATGAGGGTATGGTATGTTAATATGGAACCATTGTATCCTGAAGTGATCTGTTAATGTGTGTAATCCAAAGCTAATCTGTATGGCTATTGTTGAATGTTGTCTTTGTCTGGAGGTTTTTCAGGGCAGGAAGCCAAGCCTTATTCATTCTTAAACTCTCCTCTTTTCTGTTAAAGTTGTGCTGATGTTTATGAATTTCAATGGCTTCTCTGTGCAATCTGACAAAATAGTTGGTAGAATTGTCCAGTCTTTCAGTGTCTTGGAATAAGACCCTGTGTCCTGTTTGTGTCAGTCCATGTTCAGCCACTGCTGATTTCTCAGGTTGGCCAAGTCTGCAGTATCTTTCATGTTCTTTTATCCTTGTTTGTATGCTTCGTTTTGTGGTCCCGATGTAAACTTCTCCACAGCTGCAAGGTATACGATATACTCCTGCAGAAGTGAGGGGGTCTCTTTTGTCTTTTGCTGATCGTAGCATTTGTTGTATTTTCTTGGTGGGTTTAAACACTGTTTGTAGGTTATGTTTTTTCAAAAGTTTCTCCATCCTATCAGTGACTCCTTTAATAAATGGCAAGAATACCTTTCCTATGGGAGACTGTTTTTCTTGAGTTTTCTGATTTTTGTTTGGTTTAATGGCCCTTCTGATTTCATTCTTGGAGTAGCCGTTTGCTAGCAGTGCGTGATTTAGATGATTAGTTTCTTCCTTGAGAAACTGTGGTTCACAGATCCGTCTTGCACGGTCCATTAATGTTTTGATTATTCCTCTTTTCTGTCGGGGGTGGTGGTTGGAGTTTTTGTGTAAGTAGCGATCTGTGTGAGTTGGTTTCCGGTAGACCTTGTGACCTAACTGAAGGTTTGTTTTACGGATGACAAGGGTATCAAGAAATGGGAGTTTACCCTCAATTTCCTTTTCCATGGTAAACTGAATGTTTGGATGGATATTATTAAGATGGTTTAGAATCTTGATACTTACAGGACAATACTTTTGCAGGACAATACTCAGCTCAAACCCAACCCTTTCTGACTATATATTACTCTTCCTACACCCTTGACACTGAGGGGTATTCTTCACGGTGGATTTTGCTTCGGTTTCGAATCGGAGCAAATAATAAACTGATTTAAATAGCTTTTTCATGGCAGTGCAGATTCACCCCCCATCCCAATTTTTCACGGGAAAAACAGCGCACTTCTCTGTGCTGCTTACGTCTGCTGCCGCTCATGACTCACCGCTCCAAATCCGCCTAATCCCGCCCACTCTTTCCATGATCCTGTGTGTATGTGTTTTTTTTTGGGGGGGGGCATCCCGAGAGCAGCAAATCCAAGCCAAAACTCCCGTCACCCTTCTGAAGAGGGGCAGCCAGTCTGCTCTGGGTCTCCCTCCAGCCGGTGTGATCCTATGTGTGTGTGTGTGGGGGGGACCATGAGAGCAGTAAATCCAAGCCAAAACCCCCATCACCCTTCTGAAGAGGGGCAGCCAGTCTGCTCTGGGTCTCCCTCCAGCCGGTGTGATCCTATGTGTGTGTGTGTTGGGGAGGGGCATCCTGAGAGCGGCAAATCCAAGCCAAAACCCCCATCACCCTTCTGAAGAAGGGCAGCCGGTCTGCTTTGGGTCTCCCTCCTGCCGGTGCGATGCTGTTAGAGTGGCAACTCCCCCAGCCAATCACCGTTCTTGGGGGAGGAGAAAGGAGACGTCCCGGGGAGTGAAGCAAACATTTCTTCATGGGCATCCGAGCAACAAAATGCTCTTTTACTGGAAAGTACGGCTCAGAAGTGGTTTGGATTGCCTCTCTTTTAAACCGGCTTATTTTGCTCAGTGGGGGAAAACACGGCTCTGCAGTGAATAACCAAAATTTGCCTCCGACGCAAAACAGCGTTGAAACAGCAGCAAATATCCATGAAGAATACCCCTGTGAGACACTGTCCTTCAGTGTTACTACTCTGAAGATGCCTGCCACAGTTGCTGGCGAAACGTCAGGAAAGAAAATTCCAAGACCACGGTTACACAACCCGGATAACCTACAAGAACCAATTTTAAAGTGTGCTTGATATTATGATTGTGTATCCGTTGCAATAATCTTCTCCTAATGATGTAAACTCTTTTCCTTTAATTTTATATTCAACAAAATTCGTTTTGTGCTAACTTTGCTTTTTTTGTTATGGGATTTAATTGTCCAATTATAGGGAAACAACAGTAGTATTCTAATAAAGTGTGTGGATGGGATTGCTAATAGCTTATTCAGAAGCAGGCTGCTGCATTTATTCTTTCCTTTATTGCTGTGATTATTGCCAGATGATCCACTGTGATTTGTGGAGATAAATCCGATTTTATATCCGAGGGTGTTCTTGTTAGAAATTTTTAAAAAGACTATTACAATAATTTCTGCTTTTACCAGGGAAACTGGAATTTTATTATTGAATTAGATTAGATTAATATAGTTACAGTAAAGGAAACCGGAAAGTTGTGCCTATAAATACAACAGGAAACATTTCATTGCAAGATCCATACTCAAAACCTACAGTGCATTTTTATTTACATGTCTTATCATTTTATGAGCTACGCTGGTCTCGACAGATGTGGGATCAAAATGTAATTTGAGCAAAGCAGTGATTGCAGCTCACTAGCTGTGATGTGTAGAGCTATTTATAATGTCGATCGTCAATACAGTACACTGTTTCTAGGCCATGGGCAGAACATTTCTGATATTGGATGTATTGAGTTTTGTATGCTGACCAATGGCTGTAAATAAAGTATCTCTCATTTCTGATAGACCATGGAGAATATCCATGCAATATCACTAAGTTCATGATGAGCAGCATTATATATTACAGTTGCAAAATGAAAAATATGCCAAAATTTGCTATTTTAAGTGGTCTTCAAATGTTGTACATAAGGCAACTTTCTTCAGATACTATGTCATGTTGCAGGCAAGGAGCGAGGGCAGGAAGCTGGAAGAGTAGTTTGGGAGGTGGTCCAAGGTCATTCACAATTCAGGCAGAGTCCAAGTTATCAATACAGGCAAGGGCAGTCCAAGGTGTTAGTCAGGGTCAGTCCAAGAAGTCAGGATACCAGGAATCCAAAGTATAGCAGGGAAACAAGGCATATACACAAGGAGGTTGGTGACAAGTTGCTTGCACAACAGCCAAGCCTACTTGATGACTTAGGTAGGCCCGGGGGGAACCATCTGTTGCTTGTTATCCCATCTCAGCACTCCCTGCCTGGTCAAGCTCATTAATCTTATCATTGGCAGCAGGGAGTGCTCCTCCTCACTGGGCTTGCAATCTAGCACGTCGCCTTCTCTCATGTAGCTGTGCCCTGAGTGTCCTGAGCCTCTGTTCTAGTGGCTTTGGGGGGCTCTCTAGTGTCAGTGCCTATGGCTGGACCTCTGACACAGGTAAGTCTTCAGTGTGTGGCTGCAGACCTATGGAAGACCCAGCTGCCTGAGGCTGCTCTGCCTGTGATTGCTCAGCCTGCTGTTGCTCCTCTCTTTCATAGCCTTCAGTTTCAAGGTCTTCCTCATCTGAGGAAGCCCCAGCAGGCTGGCCCATGATAGACTACAAGGCAACAGACTACCTTTCTCTAGGAACTAAGGTTGTGCAAAAATTTCGGTTCAGGTTTATTGGGCCTGATTTGTTTAGGTTAATCCAGAAAAAGTCGAATACCCATACCGGAAAATTTCGGGTTCAGGTTTATTGGGCCTGATTTGTTTCGGTAAATCCAGAAAAAGCCAAATACCTATACTGGTAAAGGAGTATTTGACTTTATTTCTGGGTTTACTGACAAAATTCGGGCCCATTTTGGTTTATGTTTTTTTTTTTTCAAAGCGCCTGTGGGGGCATTTTTCGAGGTAGTTCCCAAATTTTCAGGGTAGCTTCAAGGGACTATCCTTGTATAAACCCCAAAGTTTGGTGAAGATTGGGCTAGGGGGTCCAATTTTATGGGGTCCTGAAGGGATTGCCCCCTCCTCCATAGAAAAGCCTGGTAAACAACCCATAGCTTTGTGCAGGCTTATTGCAAGCATGCATGGGCAACTGAGTTTTCTCATACTGTTTAGATATTATATTTTTGTATGTTTGGTTTTTTATGTATTATGGAATGTACTGAATTTTTTTTGCTCATGACCTGATGGTCCACGAGCATACAGAATGGAATAAAAGAAAGGACCACTATAAGCAATCAACTTCAAAAAGAAAACACATCTGAGTTTTCTCACGATTCTTTGGTGAGGAAGCGGCCATTACAGATTATGAAAAATAAGTACTTTTAAAATTCTCCTGGGGGGCATTTTTCAAGGTAGAGTCACCAAATTTGCTGTGTAGCTGCAAGGGACTCTCCTTGCATAAACCCCAATGTTTGGTAAAGTTTGGGTGAGGGGAGTCCAATTTTATGGGGTCCCAAAGGGGTTAACATTACCATGCTTTTCTATGGAAGAGGGGGGAGACCCCTTCGAGACCTCATAAAATTGGACCTCCTGACCCAATCTTCACCAAACTTTGGGGTTCATGCAAGGAGAGTCCCCTGAAGCTACCCTGAAAATTTGGGAACTCTACCTCCAAAAATGCTTCCCCCAGAGGTCATCAAAAATGCCCATAGGGAAAAGCCTGGGGAAAGCTGAAGCCAAAAAAAGCCAAATACCTATTTGGCTGATTCAATGATTGGCTATCCAGCTTCGGGTTTATTCCCAGTTTTAATATTTGGGCTAAATTATATCCGAAAGAAACCGAAAAGGCCTTTTCTGGGTTTATTTTTGGTTCATGTTTATCGATATGCACAGCCCTACCAGGAACTCATGTGAAGGTCTGTTCAACCCCATCATGAGTAGGTGAGCACGACAGTTTGTGTGTGTGTGTCCTTCTCATATGCCACTTATTATTTCATAATAAATGTTACATGCATGGCGAAGTAAACAAAAAAATCACATGGTCCCCTACTAATTTCTTAATACAAAATTCCAAAATTTATAACACAAATTTTATATACAATTTATAACACAATTTTAATAACACAATTTTGTTGGCCCCCTCTTTCACTCAGAGCTGCTGCTGTCACCAATATATCCCACTCACCCCCTCCCACACAGACAGATTCATGGAGGATAGATCCATCAGTGGCTACCAGCCATGATGACTAAAGGGAGCCTCCATGTCTGGAAGCAGTGAACTTCTGAATGCCAGTAGTAGAACACAATATCAAGGGGGGACTTTGGCCTCTATGCCCTGTTGGTTGACCTTCGAAGTAACTGGTTAGCCACTGTGTGAAACCGATTGCTGGACTAGATAAACCATTGGTCTGATACAGCAAGGCTCTTCTTCTTATATCCATTGCAGGGAGCACCGAGGGAAGGAAGTCCCAGAGTCAAGCTACAGGCAGTTGTGGAATTCAAGCCCAGCGTGTTTGCCTGCCAGACCTGCCTGACTGTTCACAGCATCACTAGAGTTAGGAAGATGTACAGGGTCTTTTACTAAACTTTTGCACCATCAGCATCATTGAAGAAAGCTAAACTACTGCACCAGGATATGATCTGTGCACTTTTTGTGAAGGCAACGGAAACCCTATAGTCTTTTTGAGAACCAGGAAATGAAGTTGCTTTTAAAAGGCAGGTGGCAGCCTCAAGTGTGATTTTCAAAACAGAACGAAATACAGGCATACTGAAGAAAATCAAGGGAAGTAAACTGAATTGAGTGATCAGCATTACCGAGCTCTTGACAAGCTATAACTGGAATGATTAAAAAAAAGAAGACTTTATTTTCCTCTCAGGTTGCTTGAATGCATCAGCTTGGTTTACTATCAGCATATAGACAAACAAGACAGTTATTGATTGAAAAATGCCAGGAGACATGACTCTGCAACAAAGGAGAGTCATCAAGGTCCCCCGTGGATTCTGAGTCAGATATTGAAGCCTCTGTCAAGTGTTCAATTGCATCCAAATAAGAATTCTATAGCTTGGCAAGCCAAGGGGACTGTAAGAGCACAAGAGGCAAAAATAATAATGCTCCAAACTATGGCCAGGGACAGACACTGTGGTTTTGCTATGAGGGCTTGTTAATTTTATAGGCCACAGTTAATCAGAACCATCACTAATGAGTTTTTGTTCTCTGCAGGAAAGGACAAATTCTGGCCTCCTCTGTGTTAAAATGTACCAGGAATACATCCACTGAGGACACTGGGAAGGAGCATCAGTCCTGAAAGTGTGTTAATTGTCTAATTTGAGCAAGTACGGTGTGTGTGTGTATCAAGTGTATGAGGGGATGGGGAACTGTGTTAATACTTGATATTTCTCCTTGGTTTTGGTGTTTTTTGTGTTTTGTCTAAGACACTAACAGGCAAGAAGAATGCAAACTGGATTTTCCTTTGGAGATATACCAAAGCTCTATTACTTGCCTTGTTGATCCTTCACACTTATAAATCCACGGATCATATCCGTACACTGGAGCAGATTCTACCCCATCCTACCACTCCACTGAGCAAAGTGTATTTATTTATGTATTTTACCCGACTTCTTTTGCGCTCAGCTTTGAAGCTTTCCTCCATCTAAGGAGCCTTTCTGCAGCTTAAGTGGCTCTTCCGTTAAAGGAGGAACTATATAAGTTGGAGAAAGGTGCCTTAGGCTGGAGGAATACTACTTGGAGGATGGTTAGATCCACCCCAATATACTAAATTTATATTAACTCAGTAGATTTCTAAGGGAACAGTCCCATCTCATGTCTCTCAGCTAATGCCTACATTGCTGTAATGCTGGTATAACTCAAAGATACACTGGTGGTAAGGCATATTATCACTATGCTGGCACCATGATCATGTATTAACTTGTACTGGAATAGAATTGGATGTCATCAGATGTTTGTTGGGGAGAAGTGGGACGTAGTTGGTATTCTGAGCCTCTCCAACTTGCTTCCTGGCACAGGTGTAATATTATGCCAAAGACAACCTTGGTGTAACTGAAACAAAAATCCCATAAAAGTCATACAGAGAGAAAATATAGCTTCCTACCATGACTCCAAGCCATGACTTATCAACTATGCCTTCAGCCAATCACAACTCAACAATGTCCTGGATAACCCCCGCCCCCCAGCCACAACACCCATAGCACTCATAGAGCACATGACATGGAGCTATATTTTTCTTCCCTCATGTCAGGCACCCTTAGAACACAGACAAATGTATTTTGGAACTCTTGCAAAAGGGCATTTTTATTTTGCATATCAAAAAGCACTAAGCACAAATACCCAAGAAAGAAAACAAACATTGATGTATAAGAACATAAGAAAGGCCCTGCTGGATCAGACCAAGGCCCATCAAGTCCAGCAGTCTGTTCACACAGTGGCCAACCAGGTGCCTCTAGGAAGCCACAAACAAACATGTTTGTAACATGGCTCTGCTCAGAACTCTTGCAGGTACTGCAGACCTCTTCAGGACTCAGACAGCAAGTAAGAGGGTCAACTTTTCCAACTAGGGACGCAAGGACAATGCACCCCCCATAAGGTTGCCAACCTCCATGTAGTAGCTTTGGTTTTTTAAGGTTTCAGATATTTCTGCAAACCCAGGGCTTTTTTCAAGTTTGTAGGATGATCTGTCTTGTCTGTCCACTGCCCCAGTATTCTGATTTAAGGATCCACAGATTTGGCCAAATTGAGAAGATACATTGCTGTTAAATGTGGATGCTTTTCATTGCCTCAAAAGGGGAAAGTCTTTATTCTGTCTGTCTGAAATTTGGCATTGTGGATGTCCTTGAAGAATACTACAACCCCTCTGAGTTTTGTCCAATTTGGATGGAAAACTGAGAAGGAAATAATAACAAAAAGTTCTGTGTTGAAGTTAATAACAAAACCAAAAGAAATTAAACCCCCATGCATGTCTGCTGGTAGAGGGTTTAGTGGACATCCCAAGCCTTTTGAGACAGGATTTAAGATTGTGCTGTGAATATTGTACTTTTGGAGCACTGTATTTTTGTGCTACTTTGGAATAATTAAGTAGCTTTCAACTATGTTCAACTAACCTGGTGATTTTACTCAAATCAGTCAAATCCCATGTTCATTTCATTTGTGGATACGTTACAATATATCAGGAAAGTGCTTAGTTTTCTCTTAGGTTAAAATCCCCTCCCGCATGGCTCCGTTTTTGCAAGATTTGTTTTATGAAGGACTGTAACTGTTATGCATAACGCACTGTAGCAGTGATAATCTGTTCAGTGGTTTGTGACATAGGTTAATTAAAAACTTAACAGGTCAAAGAATGCTGTATTCACTCTGATAACATTGTGGGTTTGTTACTTCCATTTTCTCTGACATTTCAAAAAAATGGATTTAGAATGAAGCTGGTAGAGTTGGGACATGAAGGCACATGGCACATTCTCAAGGTGGTAGAATTTGTAAAACCACAACCATTCAAGGCCAGTTTTTTTGTTAAATATATAAGTTGTCTCTATTTGATTCAAAGGAAGAGTTTGAACCTTTAGAGAACCTTTGTCATAATACGAACCTATGTTCTCATGAGGGTATATTTTTAGAAAGCTAAATGCAGTGAGTGAAATTGTCTTGAGACATTATGTACACAATTAAAGTTCTTACAAAAATGCTGAGGTTTAGCAATTGGTGCTGCTGCAGTCATCTTGTTTGTGGCTACCTGGTTGGCCACTGTGTGAACAGACTTCTGGACTTGATGGGCCTTGGTCTGATCCAGCAGGCCTTTCTTATGGGGGTGCCCAGAAAATTCCATTGAGGATCATTCCAGAGGATCTGCTGGCTTCTATCTCTAAGGATTGTTTCATTTACCTGAAGGTGAAAAATGTATATCATTATGAAATTTGTAAAATCCCTTATCATTGAAAAGAATCTAGGGTTACAGAGTGGATGCTGTTAGTGAATCATTGGCCTGTATAAAGCCATGCCCAGAATATGGAGTATTCCTGCATTCTTCTTTGCCCCTGCATCATGTTATGACCCCCAGAATTATCATTCCCAGGGTCACAGAGCTTGCAATGAGGAATCGTTGTGTAGTGTGGGTGACTAGAATACACTCACCAAGCCCCCGGTTGGAATGCGGGACATAGGGTCCCCTCCAAGTGGCACTGGGGAATTAAAAAAAAAAACCTCACTGTGCCACCAGTGTGATAATGTCACTTCTGGGGAAAACCTAGCTCTAGGAATTACTGGAAACTAGTTTTACCATAGAGTTTCTGGCAATTCCTGGAGCTACCACCATCACTACCAGGTTTCCCCAGAAGTGATGTCATCATGCTCGTGGTGCCTCCCCTCAACATTTCCCTGCCCCCAGCCTTCCTGCCAGTTTCTAGGCTGGAGTGAAGAAGGACAAAAGGGTGACATTGCTTGTCCTTTCTTTTTCTCAATTCCACCTCCACTGAAGAAAGGGACTAATTTCACCCTCTAATCCAGGGGTGTCGAACTCAATTGTTATGAGGGCCAGATATGACATTTATCTTGGTTGGGCTGGGTCATGCCTCGCCAGATTGAGAGTGCGCGGGGTGGCTGCCATGGATGGCTCGAGGGCCGGATAAGAGCTCTCAAGGGGCTGGATCTGGCCTTCAGGCCTTATGTTTGACAACCCTGCTCTAATCCATCCTCACTCCAGCCCATACAGCTGTTACTCCACGTGGATGCCATGACACCATGAACAATCTTTTCAGGTATCACAAGGAGCTACAAGAACATGGGAAACTCTATTGATGTCTTCCGTGCATGTAAGGTTGGATACAATCCACTGTTTATTTAACAGTTTCTCTCATTGCTTCTTAAAATATTTGCATTTCCCATTTAGGTTCCAGGAGCATAGGAATGCTCCTTTTTAATTAACCCATTGTTTAATTACATGCATGCTAAACAGATTTGAAGGATCAGTGCATTCTTTTCCTTTGCAGACACATCGGTCGAGGGATTTAGAGCTACCACTCTGGACTGGTTGATACAAGTGTTTTACTCATTACCTGCCAATCCATTTGAAATAAGAAGTTACACCGAAAAGGAATCAGGCTGCTTTTTCCTGCCATTGAATTGATTGGAAAATAAAAACCGGTGTGAAGACCTGGGATTTTGTCCTGCCAGACAGCAAAACTAATCTCCCTCATCAAATAGTCCTTTATGTTTGCTTCAGAATGCTAACCATAGAATAATCAATTCTTTTATTTCATTCTTCATAGCATTTCATTGCCTGCCATTGTGCCTTTTGAAATTAATTACCCTGGCCTTGACTGAGAATCTTTAATCCTCATAATTGATGCCCTTTCCACACTTCCTTTCTTATCAAGCCTTGTAAAATAGGTTCATTTGGCAGTGATTCCTGTCAGTATCAATGATCAATTTTAATTACCTAATAAAAAATGCTGGGGGAAGGGAAGACGTTCTGTATCAAGAGGAATGCTGAAGCCTAAGTGGTCTCTTTGCTTGCTGTGAAGATCTGGAATGGGGGATGAAAGCAAAGAACAAATTCCTAGAAATTGCTTTCTGGAATTAATGTGATGGCAGGGAGACAGGTTTCAGCTTAGATTAAGATGAGGCTCCTGTGAATATCACATTGTAGAGACAGCCTGGTGCAGAAATTTCTATGGGTAAGAGAAGTTTGATTAGAGACAGTCATAATCTTCTATGCTTCTTTGCTGTCCTGTGCCATCTCACTCCTCACTCAGGCCTGTGGCCCTTGACGGAGTGATAGCGACACAGCCCTGCTCAGGCTGGACATAAGTTGTTCTTTTGGGTTAGTAGGGTTGCCAGCTTGTTCTTTGCCACCGGCGGGAGGTTTTTGGGGTGGAGCCTGAGGAGGGCAAGGCATGGGAAGGGGAGGGACTTCAATGCCATAGAGTCCAATTGCCAAAGCAGCCATTTTCTCGGCTGGAGATGCTATAAAAGCAGGAGATCTCCAGCTAGTACCTGGAGGTTGCCAACCCTATGGGTTAGGGAGATCCACTTGTCTCAGCAGAAGTCCCTCATAGTTCTCAACTCCTCATTAAATGGGATATGGAGCTTTCCTTCGAGTAGCTTGCCACTATTTCAAGTGGGTATATATGTGAGTAGATGCTGTCCTTTGGCCTAGTCACATACACACATGCACAGAAGGGACAGATCCTTTTCAGGTGCCTTCCCACACATTCCAAAAAGGCATAAGCTAATCCAGATCTTGGGTTCTGGAGCAAAAGCAAACTTGACCCAACTTAGCCAATCGGGAGACGTTAACACATCAAAGAGATAGCATATTTTCACTCCTAGCTGTAAAATCAAATCAAGTCTTTCCCGTTTGACAAGGCTTTTTCCAACCTGGATGTTGCTGTGGATATGAAGCAGGTGGGCACGATATTCTGTGACAGTTGTGGAGATAGAAGGCTGACTTGGTGTCCCACAGCCTGGCAGAGTATGGGAAATATACTTACAGAGGGTCATAAGCCAAAGAGAAATAAAGCCACCTCTTTGATGTATTAATACCTCTTTGATTGGCAGGACCCTGTTCTGGCAAGCTTCAGCTCCAGGACCTGGCATCCAGATTGGACAATGCCCTATGAGCCAATATGGGAGGTGGGCTAAAAAGGGAGCTGTTCCTTTGTGTGTGGTGGGTTGTTGGTAGTTGTTGGTTGTGTTGTTGATGGTTGAGATATGATAGAAGAGAACAGTGCTGGAGGATGCTTTAAGATGTGACCCTTGAGAGGGTGCACCATGCAAACAGTCTCCCTCTGAGGCTGGACCAGATTTTCAAGGATTGTAAGTTAACTAGCCAGTAATGTTTCTTTCATGTTCTTTTTATTTTGCTTAGCCGTACCTAGAACTGTCTTGTAATTACCAATGAACTATGCCTTGCAGCAATAAAGTTACTTAACTAAAGAGCCTTGCACACTTCTTTACCCACTGGCTTGGCTACTCAGCATCACTACGATAAGATTCCCCTTTTATATCGATTCTTGGGGCAGCACTAGGTGAGAGGGGTAGAAGAAGAAGAAGAGTTGGTTTTTATATACTGATTTCTAGGTGAGAGGGGTAGAAGAAGAAGAGTTGGTTTTTATATACTGATTTTCTTTACCACTTAAGGCTCAAACCAGCTGGCAATCACCTTCCCTTCCCCTCCCCACAACAGACACCTTGTGAGGTAGGTGGGGCTGAGAGAGCTCCGAGAGAGCTGGGACTAGCCCAAGGTAACCCGCTGAATTCATGTGTAGGAGTGGGGAAACCAACCTGGTTCAGCAGATTAGCATCTGTCTCTCATGTGGAGGAGGGGGGAATCAAACCCGATTCTCGAGATTAGAGTCACTGCTCCAAACCACCGCTCTTAACCACTACACCACGTTGGATTTCAAACCCTGAAATGGTAGCCAAGAGAGGGCGAGATACACCTTTCAGCCTCAGCTTCCTAAGAGGGCTGCACACCAGAGAGAGAGGGGGGGGGAGGTCTGGGGGAGAAAGAACCTTTTTTTTTTTTTTTTACAAGGTAGCAGAGCCATTCCATTACAGGTATTTCTTCAGAGCTGGTCAATCTTCATATCTGTCATGCCTCATCTGCCCACATGCACCACAGGCACCATTGATTCCCAAGCACTTTCCTGTTCACATATGAACAGGACTGCTATGCTTTAAACCTTGCATTTATCCAGATACTGGTCCCTAGTTTCATTTGTAAAGTGAATGAGGGTTGGTTCTGTCTTACAAGCAGTTTTACGCACATAAACTAGCTATTCTCCTGAGTGGTGGGGGGGGGGAGGGGAGAAGTATAACATTTGCCTATATCTCTGCTACCTAAAGTGCTGCCTGTACGCCAGAATGTGCAAACACAGTATTTCCTCATAGAATCATAGAGTTGGAAGCGACCACCAGGGTCATCTAGTCCAACCCCCTGCACAATGCAGGAACCTCACAACTACCTCCCCCACACATACCCAGTGACCCCTACTCCATGCCCAGAAGATGGCCTAAGTAGTGCAATACCAGAGAACAAAATAGCTTGATCAAACAGGAGCCGCTGTTTATATAAAATCAAAACCTACCCCAAGTAATGATTAGCATAAATGAACACTTTAGAAAGCAGACTTATCAGTACAAGTCTTCTTTGGTGGCAAGATATGCATAACTTTACTGATTGAGAAAAGGCCCTTGTAAGCAGTATTATCTACTGATTCACTCCTTTCCTCTAACCTCCATGAATTTTAAACCAGACAGCCAAGTTCCAGAATAATGGCCAGATCTGAAGATTTCAAAATATCACCATTGGTTAGTTTTCCAATTAGTTGTAATAACATTAAAAAAAAAAAAACCAGTTCAGTAGTTTTTGATTAGTTAATATCTGAATGGACATCAGCAGTGTCTACAGCACAGCAGTATTGTATTATGTTAACAAGATGTTATGTTGCTGCAGCATTCTCAAGGATATTTTTGAAGGTCACGGCTGCATCTCTAACATAAAAATATGGTTCTGAGTTAGACATAAACACTCTGTAGTTCAGCCACTGAAGTAAGCAGGATCTTCTGTGTTTAAACTCCTGTGATGGCCTTATATCCCACAGGTGCTATTTTTGTTTTAGATGGTTGCTGATTGTTCTCAAGGGATATGTGTGTTTTTGGCACAAGATCTGATAGTGCAGTGTAGTCAGTTATAGCAAAAAATGACTTCAGTTTTGTTGGAAGGATACAGTGATTCATGCCTTGATAGAAAGGGGGAAACGTTTAGTTTATGTTCAGTTCAAGGTAAAGGCATTTTTAGCTTGTGATAATAGAAGTGTTAAAGGCTGTGCTGTTTAATGAAGAAAGCAAACAGAGAAATTTAAAAACATTACTCTGAAACTTTGTTTTCCCTAAGCCATGAAATAATTCAAAGTAGGGTTGTGCATATCGATATACCTGAACAGAAAATAAACCCGAAATTAGCCGTTTTGGCAAACTTCAGGTTTTAGGTCAACCAAATACCAAAACCTGGGAATCTGACCTAGACTCAAAAAATTTCAGATATTTGAAAAAGGCCGAGGGGGGGGGGGGGGGACCATATCAGTATGGGGATTTCAGTTTTTTGGATTTTCTAAAAAAATGCAGTCTATTAAACCCAAACCCGAAAAATACCCCTAGTTTTAATGGAGAAACTTTTTTTTCTGTGAGCTTAAAAGACATCATTGCAATATATCACCTGTACAACAATTACCAACATTCTGAGTTTGAGATTAGAGAAAACCTTTGAGACTGTTTCTGTATGACACAGCCCCCATACAGTCAATTACTATGCCAAACCATGGTTGACACACCATTGGTGCCCTATATCTTACCATGAAGAGTCTTCCAGTGCAGTAGAGGTCTAAACACATATTTGTGTTGCTAAAGGAGAATTTCTCAGTAGAAATATTTGGAGGTGTTTAAACAAGCCCCTTACATTAACATTTTCTGTGGCAAAATGTACCTCTAATGATCCAGAAGAAAAATGGAACTTGATCTCTTGTCTAGATTGTAGAGTGCTCTGTGTGTGTGTGTGTGTGTGTGTGTGTGTGTGTGTGTAAAGTGCCGTCAAGTCACAGCCGACTTATGGCGACCCCTTTTTGGGGGTTTTCATAGCAAGAGACTAACAGAGGTGGTTTGCCAGTGCCTTCCTCTGCACAGCAACCCTGGTATTCCTTGGTGGTCTCCCATCCAAATACTAACCAGGGCTGACCCTGCTTAGCTTCTGAGATCTGACGAGATCAGGCTAGCCTGGGCCATCCAGGTCAGGGTAGAGTGCTGTACTTGGTGTCAAATATGAAACTAAAGTATCAGAACAATAACATCTGCCCACTTAGGACATTGCCTCTGCCTTAGTCTTTCCCCTAGGTTTGGAAAGTTGAACTATCCCTGTTTTGCCAAGAATCTCACTGGGTGTCCTTGTCATTGTTTGCCAACCACAACATACCTTAAAGGATAGATAAGACATGAAGAACATAATACAATAATGCTGTTTATTACTGCCACTATTACAAAATGTGGGGTTTCCCAAATGATGTCTTTCCTTCACCAGCAATTGTGCCTACTGAAGTGGGTTGCTGCAGAAGATTGCTGAATGTATTACCTCTGAAGGATGATGCCCAGAGGTGCATTGTGTTAAAACAGTATGTGCAATATACCCAGACATTTTGCTGTCAGATGAACAAGTTGGCTGACATGGAAAATCTCTGAAGATGCTGAAGGTGCTTCCTCACAAAACTTGTAAGCAAAAGTATACACACACTCCAATAGGCACATATTTTAAGACTTTTTAGAAGGCTAAAGACTGATTCAGTCATGATTTTCAAAAGTTTGTTCAAATAACCTTGTTTATATTCTAAAATAATCAAGTATTTGTTGCATGTAGTAATTAAGCATACAGCATGTATTACAGTATGGATTTCCATTAAAATCAAACAACCTTGTATGAGAAAAGATAATGCTAAGGAGACTTGTTCAATAAAATGTTACCAGATTTAAGCAAAAAAGAAATTAGTTATTTGTATCAGATCTATACACAAACAAAATTTATTCATTCGTCAAAGCAGAACTTTTCTTATTGTCTAGTCCTTTAAATTTACATTAGCTACATGCTGCAGATAGTAGTTCCAACTGTAGCAGCTGAAGAGCTCCAAGGATTGAAACAGCAGACAGTCCTGCTAAGCAACTGCTCTATGTGAAATATTTTTATATTCAGCTATGATGAACTGAGTAGAAAAACATCAGTAGTAAAGTGCATATTGGTGTGTTCTTTGGCACTTATCCATTTAAAATACATGGGGAGGATGAAAATTGGGATGGGAATGCACTCTGCCAAACACTGAAAAATATGTGCAAGCATATTTCACTTCTAATACTGGGTTAGATCCTGCCAATCATTTCTGCCCATTCTCTCCTCCCGCAGCAGACCTGACTTCCCCTGATGCTACTCCTTGGGGTCTCCTGTCCCCCCCACCCCCAGATCAGCACTTTGGGGAGCATTTCAGGCTGCAACAGATGGGAAAGTTAAGGAAGTCCCATTCTGGAGACAGAAATCTCTTCCATCAGAGAAAACTACTGCTGGATCCAACCCAATGTGTCCAAGCACCATGCACTGTGCTGGCAGATATCTGTATAATTAATAGTGTGTAGTTGTCTGCTCAACAATATTTCACATATAAAAATAGAAACATGTTTGCATGATTGTCACACTTTGGGCAAAAATGCATGGTCGCTTTAGCCTCCTTTATCCCCTGTTTCAGCCAGGATTCAGCCAGGATCGAACGCATGCATTTCGCCGAACGTGCGTTCAATCCTGGTTGAATCCTGGCTGAAACAGGGAATAAAGGAGGCTAAAGCAACCATGCATTTTCGCCCTTTGATTCTCACACAAAGAATCACTCCTGAAACCTCCTTCTCACACATTGTTGAAGGCTCTTCTGTGTCTGATGCTAGCTGTATTTGTTTGCTCTGCAGTGTTTGGCTCTGATTTGAAAGAAAAGTGGGTGTTTGTTGTTTCACATATACTAGTGAAACATAATTGTCTTGCAATATGTGATCCTACTTAAGAGCAGAAAATGAGCATCACCAGCAACTGCATAACTTTCATGTTCCTGGAGGACTGGCTGATTTCGTTTGGTAGCCTTCTGTATTGAGGCTTTCAGAGATGCCAATAAAGTAAGTTCTTTTCTTTATGGGACACCTAACTATTTTTGTGAATATCTTCGAGGTTTTTTTTTTTTGAGATCCGGACATTACAGTCCCTGAATTGTTCCCCCCCAGATGTGCACATCCACTACTATGGGGAACAATTCTAAAAAGGTCAAGTGTCTTAAAACACCTTCCTGTTCCCAACCCACAGGCCAATGCTGGGTGCACCAATGGCCCCTAAAGTAGATCTCGAATCCCTGGCACCCCACAGCATTTGACTGAATCTGGAAATCTTGCCCCAGGAGTTCCTGTCACCTCCAAAAAGACACACCATTATCCTTTGTCAGAAACACTAGCCAGATGTGGACATCTGCTTTTATTGCACCTGAAATTCTGATCGAGTGGTGAGGTATCTTTGTCACTCTCATTGCATTGGCCATGCACATCAGAAATGCCCTAGCAGGCACCACTTCCCTGCATGCAAATTTCAGGTACCCTAATACGCCCTGCCTCTGCTTCAAAGAGACCTTTTTTGCTACTCACAGATGTTGCAGCAGCTCC
Organism: Euleptes europaea; assembly: GCF_029931775.1. Taxonomy (NCBI): domain Eukaryota; kingdom Metazoa; phylum Chordata; class Lepidosauria; order Squamata; family Sphaerodactylidae; genus Euleptes; species Euleptes europaea. The sequence goes on from NC_079318.1 coordinate 27,618,683, forward strand.
CTACACTTCATCATCTTCTCCACAGGGAACCTTCACTTCAGACCTCCGCCACAGAGTCAAGCTCTATGCCTAAGAAGGATAAGCACTGGGTCGGACCCTCTGTTTTTTCTTCTGCCAGCAGAACACCCAGTTCTGCTGCCAACTTTTGAAAATTAGCCAGTAACCTAGCACACTCCTGCAAAAAGAAAATGGTTTAAATAGTTGGCAACTTTGTTGAACCCAGCCTTCTGCGAAAAGGCCCATTCCAGTATCATGGTGAATCACTCAAAAGTGGCACAGGAGATAGAACACCCCATGGGAAGCGCCTCGTCAAAATAAAATTGGCCCTCAAATTGAAAACCCAGCAGCTCAAAATCCCGTGGGTGCACCAGGAGCAAACGAAAGGCCAATTTGATATCACATTTTGACAGCATGGTGCCCCTCCCACATGATTGCACCATATCAGCATCCAAGTCAAGTGACGCATACCAGACTGATGCAAACCAGACGCATCCGATATCCCATCATAGACTAATTCCCCTTTTGGGAAAGACAGGTGGTGGATAATTCTAGACTCTCCCTGTGCCTTTTTGGGAACAACCCTAAGGGGGAAATTCTCAGAGAATTAAAAGGCAGTGCTGGGGGGAAAGGTCCCGCAATCCTCCCCTGTTTCTTTACCTTCATCAATTTCTGAGACACCATGTGTTGCAGGCCCCCAACTGCCTTAAAGTTCTTTTCCTTGAAAAACCGGCCGGACAAAGATAAGGAATCTGAAAGCCATCCCTGAACTCTTTAGCTAAATATTCTGCATCTGTTCTATTTGGGTATTTATCTAGCCATGACCAGCAGACAGAAAAAAAAAACTCCCAAGTCTCATCTTTGCAGCTCCAGCATGCTTTGTCTCCCTTGGCAGCAGGCAGCAAAAGCTGGAGCATGAGGGGGAGGCATCAGTATATAGCCCCTCCCTTTTGTCTTCCCCATTGGATGGCTGCTTTGACATTCTTCGCCAATCCAGACTAATGCTTCATTTGAACTGAGGCAAATTAATCCGCTCAATGGCTGTGAATGCCTCTATAAGGAAGAAGCCATTGAGCAATCTAGCCTTGAGAGTTTCACCCCCATGGAATCACAGTTGGGATAGTTTTGAGAACAGGTGAAACCAATGAGGAGGCAGGAAGCCAAGGTCAGCGGCTAAGTGAAAAAGGGAGGTTGCTCCGGAGGGAGGGGTCTTTGTTTGGGATTTTTGTTTTTTCGACAGTGACTGATAGTGAGAAGGAATAAGACCACCCTCAAGTGAGCTCAACCTGCCCTCAATTAAATATTAGCATAATTAGTTGATGATGCTGTTCAGCTAATTTTAATAAACTAGTTAAACCCATGCTATGGACTCATGTCTTTATTTGGGGTACTGGGGCAAATACGTTTCTGTCAAAACTCTGGCGGGCCTCTTTTTCTGAGCTGGGCATTTTGCTTCCTCAATCAAATCAAAATAAGTTTGGTCCAAAGAATGGCTATTTATTTATCTATTCCTTAGAGTGCCTCGCTTTCTGCCCTCCAGGTGCTGTCACAACAGCCAAGACTAATGCTGAATAGGCAGCAAAAGAGAAAAGGCTTTAATACATTTCTCTGTGATTACTGAGGAAGAATGCTGCTGTGCTTGTTTTTGCAGAAGTATTCATTTTTTCCTAGGATGAAGAACGCTCATTTTCTTTTCTTAAAAACTCACTGGGGTTTGAAATGCAACGGTAGGCATTTTGCATATTGTCCAACATTGAACTTCATGTGACATTGGAGAGCCCCGACTAGATTCTCCCAACATGTGGGGTATGATATAGATTTAAGGTCATTTCCCCAATGGAAAATGATGCTATAGGTTATTTTTAACAAAGGTAGGGAAAAAAATAAGTACCTGTAGTATGCCTGTCTCCCCACTAGGGATGTTGAATTTTTTTTGGAAAAATTCAGATCTGGCAAAATCTGGCCCATTTTGATCCAAGAAATGACGAAGTCTGAACTCCCCTGCTTCGATTCTGTGGAATTTGGCATGAGATTTGAGTTCGGGGAAAAATTCGGCCGAATAAAGCCATAAAAAACACATTCACACCTTTCCGCTGCTCCGGGGGGGCATTTTTGGGTTTTGAGGTCCCAAACTTTCAGCGTAGCTTGAGGGGGCCCTTCCTGCAAGAACCCCAAAGTTTGGTGACGATTGGGGCAGGGGAGCCCAAGATATGGGGCCCAGCCCTACATCTAGGGTTTTAAATGCAAGGGCCCTAGGCCAGATACTGCCTAAACGATCTTATTAATGCCGGAAAAACCTGAAGACACATACCTGAAGCCCCCACCCCACCCCTCAAACCAGGGAGAGAGAGACGTGAACGGGCACACCCCAGGTGAGGGTGGCCAGGGGCAACAAACAGAAGCAAAACAACACACAAGCGGACGGTGACTCAAGCAAGTCTCACCCCCCCACCTCTCAAAACCAATCGGGCTCAGCTTGCCAAGCGACGGGAGACTCAAGCAAGTCTCCCCAACCCCCCAACCTCTCAAAACCAATCGGGCTCGGCTTGCCAAGCGGCGGGAGACTCATGCAAGTCTCACCGCCACCCCCACCTCTCCAACCAATGCGGCGTGGCTGCTGCATCCCAAGTGGGGAAAAAATCCAACGCGCGCGAGACACGCTTGCCAAGCGGCGGGAGACTCAAGCAAGTCTCACCACCACCCCATCTCTCCAACCAATGCAGCGTGGCTGCACCCCAAACAGGGGAAAAAACCACAGGAGACGCGCTTGCCAAACAGAGGGAGACTCACGCAAGGCGCACCGCCACTCTCGCCCCCAAACGGGGAAGAAAACCTGCTCTCAACTCCAGGCGAGAGTGGCCAGGGCAAAAAACCGTTGTGCCATCATGCTCAACCCCAGGCCAGGGGCAAAAAAAGGCGAGCGGGCATACACACCCTTGGCAGAACGGGCAAAAGCCCCCCTTTGGCTTCTCCCCCCCACCCACAGAAACCGCTCCCCCACCCACATACACACACAGACTCTGCTTCCCCCCCCACACACGATAAAAGGTATAGAGGAAAACCCCAAAAATCAAACTGTGTGATGTTTTCTTCAAGCAAGAGCACGGAGGACAAGTAAATCCAATCCAATTCCGCTAAGCAGCAGCTGCTTGGCCCAATCAGGAATCGGAGTCTCAGCAGCAGCAGCACCAAAATGGAAGGCAATGAATACAGTCGGGACGGGAGGGGAGGGACGGGAGTTTTATACTCTTCTGGCCATTTCAAAAGTGAGAATCCTTGCTCTGATTGGCCAGGAGAAGACCCAGCTTGGCCACCATTGGCCGCGGGAGAATGCTACTTACTAAGTGACGGTTATGCTGCTGCTTCAAAGCCCCCAAATTTGCCAAATTTATTCAGCGATTGCCTGACCTTGCCGAATTCGGCGCGTCGTTTTCCCGCCTTTTTTTGAGTTCGGTTCCATCCGAACTGAAAACCGCCAGATCGGGGGAAATTCGGCTGTTTTTCAGTTCGGATGGAACCAAATTGACAGCCCTACCCCCCACACCAGGTCTAAAAGTAGTTAGGGGGCATTTCCAATCAGTGAAACAGCTTGAGGGGAAGAGTTAAACTCTCCTTCATACCATAGCCCCTATACATATCACCTTGCTCGAGGCTGCCTTTTGGGGCCATATTATACTTTGGGATTCCAGTCATGTGACTCCTTCATGTGAAGTTTCTTTAGTGTGTTAGCAAGGTGAAGAAGAAGAAGAGTTGGTTTTTATATGCCGACTTTCTCTACCACTTAAGGAAGAATCAAACTGGCTTACAATCACCTTCCCTTCCCCACAACAGACACCCTGTGAGGTAGGTGGGGCTGAGAGAGCTCTGATGAACTGCGACTAGCTCAAAGTCACCCAGCTGGCTTCAAGTGTAGGAGTGGGGAAACCAACCTGGTCCACCAGATTAGCGTCCACTGCACCTTTGGAGTGGGGAATCAAATCCGGATCTCCAGATCAGAGTCCACAGCTCCAAACTACCGCTCTTAACCACTACACCATGCTGAGTCCTTGTATAATGCCAAAATTTGCCTATGATGTTTTGCTTGACCCAAGCTTTGAAAAATTGATCCTTGCTTTCCCTGGTCTTTGACTGTCCCTCAATTGTCGAAGGCTTTCACGGTCAGGGTTCATTGGTTCTTGTAGGTTATCCGGGCTGTGTGACCGTGGTCTTGGTATTTTCTTTCCTGACGTTTTGCCAGCAGCTGTGGCAGGCATCTTCAGAGGAGTAACACTGAAGGACAGTGACTCTCAGTGTCAAGTGTATCAAAGGTAATGTGCTAATCATTGTCCTGTAAGTATCAAGATAATGTGCTAATGAGGGTGTGGTATGTTAATATGGAACTATTGTATCCATGATACAATAGTTCCATATTAACATACCACACCCTCATTAGCAGGACAATGATTAGCACATTACCTTTGATACTTTTTGCAGGACAATGATTCAGCTCAAACCCAACCCCTTTCTGACTATATATTACTCTTCCTACACAGCTGCTGGCGAAACGTCAGGAAAGAAAATACCAAGACCACGGTCACACAGCCCGGATAACCTACAAGAACCAATGTCCCTCAATTGTCCAGACAATTGCTGAATGTATTTGTTATTCAATATGCTCACAGTTATGGTAGATTATTCCTTACCAGCTCTTCTTTAGTGTTAACTGTGTTGGTCTAGGGATGCATGTTGATCTGAGATGAGGGTGGGAATTGAGGTAATGATTGCTGATATGTGCTATCCGCAGAACAAATCCTAGAGAAAAGCAGAAGTTAGGATACACTTTGCCAGGCAAAAGGTTGCAAAGTACAATCTAAGTAACAAAAGAAGCTGCCTATTGGTTCGTCTAGCTCAGCATTGTATGCTGTGACAGCTCTCCAGGGTCTCAGGGAGAGACAAGACTTTTCTAGGCAGTTTAATGAAACAGCAGCCATTCCTCAAGGGAGTCCCAGGCCAAACAACATCTATTGACAATACAGAAGAAAATGGAATTGTCCAAGAAAGATGCACCAGAGAAACTAAAAGTTGCTGATGCAGAAGGGTCACCATCAGCAACTGTAAGAATGGCCTTAGTGAAGAGCAGGCCAGGCAACTGCTACTATGTAAATGGGAACACTAATGGCTAGGATACATCAATGCTGCTTGATTTTGGTTCTGAAATAAGCCTCATCCATAGTAAGCATCCAGCTCTGAATGGAAAAGAAATGGATACAGCGGGGGTTAAATTGGTGGCTATGATATGAACACAACACTGAAAAAAGTAAGGCAGAAATTACAATGTTTCATTTAGGGCTGTTGAAAAAAGAATTCGGTAAAATTCGGATTCGGCAAAATTCATCCTGTTTTTATTCAGGAAATGCCAAAGTCTGAACTCCCCCGATTTGGATCCGTGGAATTCGGCACTAAGTTCGGAGTTCGCGAATAAATTCGGCCATTTAAAGCCATTAAAAACACATTCGCGGCTTTCCAAGGCTCCAGGGGGGCATTTTTGGAGGTAGAGGTCCAAAACGTTCAGTGTAGCTTTAGGGGACCCTTCTTGCAAGAAGCCCCAAGTTTTATAAAGATTGGGTCAGGGGGTCCCGAGATATGGGGCCCGGAAGGGGTCCCCTCCAATCTGCCCATTGGAATAAAGCCATTAAAAACACATTCGGAGCTTTCCACGGCTCTGGGGGGGGATTTTTTGAGGTAGAGGTCCCAAACCTTCAGTGCAGCTTGAGGGGACCCTTCTTGCAAGAACCCCCAAGTTTTGTGAAGATTGGGTCAGGGGCCCCCGAGTTATGCAGTCCCCCCCATCCACCCATTGGAATGATTGGGAACAGGCAATCCTTAATGTGCATCTAGAGAGCGGCAAATTCCCCCCTTTGGCTTCCTCCTACACACACAGTAGAAGCCAGTCTGTGGTTTATAAGAGCCGAAGTAACTACTCCAAAAGTGCATCCAACAATGCTCAAAGAGTAAGTAAACAGCGTAACTAGCATGGGTAAGGTATCTTTTCATTTCAACACAGCCAAAGTGCATCTCATAAGGCTACTAGTGTCAGTGCAACCTGCACATATTGTGTATCTTCAGTATTGATAGATGTCATGCTGCTGGGTTCAAAGCTTCCACAGCAACAGTCACACTCGCAAAGAGATCAAGCCCCCCCAAGACAGGTAACCCCCCCAAATCACACTCCACAGAGGCAGTCAAGCCCTCCCCCAGCAAACCAGCCCCCCCCCCAAACCAGAAGACGCAAATTCCAAACGAAGGAGAAGAACGGGCCAGACAGAGAGACACTCACTGACATGGGATGTACTAAAACAAATGACAGGCTAGCCCATTATAAACAACAGGAGTGGCTGCACAGCCCATTGGAAACAATAGGAGCCAGCCAGAGAGAGACTCTGTTAACCTACAGTTAACTCCAGACGAAGTTGGCAACCGGTGAAAACAGCAGAAAGCACAGTCCCACACAGAGGCAATCGAGCCTACCCCCCAGCATAACAGGTAAACCCACCCCCGTTGGCTTCCCCCCTTGCACACACACACACACACACACACATACACACACACACACAGAATCTCTCCCCCCCACATACACACACACAGAGGAAAAAAGTTATAGAGAAAAGCCCCAAAATGGGTCTTACTGTGGATGTCTTCTTCTCTTCCATCAGGAGCACGGACTGGGAGTCAGGACTCAGGAGTAATCCAACACAATTCTAGCAGACTCTCACACACAGACTCTCTCTGGCCATTTATGCTCGGGAGATTTTGCCTTGGATTTGCCGCTCTCTAGATGCACATTAAGGATCGCCTGCTCTCAATCATTCCAATGGGTGGATGGGGGGACCGCATAACTTGGGGCCCCCTGACCCAATCTTCACAAAACTTGGGGGTTCTTGCAAGTAGGGTCCCTCCAAGCTACCGTGACGTTTTGGGACCTCTACCTCCAAAAATGCCCCCCCTGGAGCCGTGGAAAGCCGCGAATGTGATTTTAATGGCTTTATTCCAATTGGGGGGGACCGCATAACTCGGGGGGCCCTGACCCAATGTTTACGAAACTTGGGGGTTCTTGCAAGAAGGGTCCCCTCAAGCTACACTGAAAGTTTGGGACCTCTACCTTCAAAAATGCTCTCCCCCATAGCCGTGGAAAGCCGCAAATGTGTTTTTAATGCCTTTATTCCAATTGACGATTTTGGGGGGGGGACCCTTTCTGGGCCCCATACCACGGGCCCCCCTGATCCAATCTTTATAAATGTTGGGGGTTCTTGCAAGAAGGGTCCCCTCAAGTTACACTGAAAGTTTGGGACATCTACCTCCAAAAATGCCCCCCAGAGCCGCGGAAAGCTGCAAATGTGCACACTCAACCCCCCACCCACCCACCCATGGGGATCTCTCTCTCACACAGACACTCTCTCTCTCCCTGGGCAGCACAGCGGCCAGGTTCACGCACTCATGCATGACTGATTGGCCAGAAGAAGACCCAGCTTGGCCACCGATTGGCCATGGGAGAATGCTGCTTTGGGGGCGCTGAACTTGTACGAATTTATCCTGCGTCCGCCTGAACTCGCCGAGTTCGGTTCATCGTTTTCCCACCTTTTTTGACATCGCTTCTATCCAAAGTAGAAATTGCCGAATCAGGGAAAATTCGGCTGTTTTTCTTGTCGGATGGAACCGAATCGACAGCCCTAGTTTCACTTCCATTGAACTTTTGATCAGTGGCCCTATTCTCACAACTGGATCCTTGTTACAAAATGTCTCTTTTCAGCCAGCTCTAAGTAGCTCTTCTCCACAGTTTCACTCAGTCACACATCGTGTTTTCTTTCTCTACCCCCTAGCTGCCAACTCCCAACTGCTGTCTTTAACTGCTGTTTTCCAACTGTCAACTCACCAACATTCTGTCAGCTCTCATTGGTTGCTCCCAGGGAGAGGCGGAACATCTGCTTCTTGCAGCAATATACAAATATGCCAAGTTTCTTTTTGCTCATTGCAATGGTTGATTGGGAGCATCAGAAATTTCCTGCATTGTTCCAAACATGAATGTTTTTGTATATATGCAGATAAATATGATGTAAACCTTTTGTTTTTCAGGACTTCACAAAGTACAACATAACATTCCAAAAGGAATCTACTTCAAATCTTGCTCCTGTCAAGTCCACTACTCTTTTGTAGCCCCAGTTCCACAATATCTATGCATCTGTTTCTGTGCAGAACACGCGAAGTATAAATAACCTGCCATGAAAAAAGCCACAATTTCAATAGTTGCTTTGAGTCCTTTAGAGAAAAGCAGACTAGAAATGTTTTAAATTAGCTGGGGAAGTATTTCCATTTATGAATGTAAACAATTATGGCCCAGTCTTGCAGTCCTTGATAAATTGGGAACCATGCATGTTAAAGACATCTACATGTTTGTTTTCCACCTCAAGAGTCCTGACTTCAGGCTGCCTGCATTTCTGCTCCTTTGCTATCATCCAGTCAAGTTTCCTGGTGCCTCGATACTATCATCCAAAGCTAATCTCAATAGGGGTGCTGTGAATTTTGCATCAAATGTGTTTGACAGTCACTCTTACCTTGTTCAATCAGATGTAAGTCATTCACCTGTTCCACTGGGGTCAGCACTAAATGACTGGGACCACTGCCAAACAGATCTGTATACAATACTTTCAGAACTGTGCATGTGTGAAACTATGTAAATCCAAACAGATTGCCGAACATTAGCATCACTAAGGACCACTAAGATGAAAATTGAATGGTAAGTTTCAAAACAAAACAGAGTGTTTATTTATGACATTTGTGTGATTCCTGACTGATTTAACTGTCTGTTGAAACAACTGCCTGTCAAGAGGAGTAGTGGGTCAACAAGGAAGGAGTAGAACTCAGTTGGGCTGTGTGACAATGTACATATGCGAAAAACTGATTGTCCTGTCCTGTACTGCATTGTTAGGAAGGAATAGTGTGGGAAGCAACCTGCCCAAGACCCATGAACAGGTTAATGAACAGCCAAATAGACTGTAGAAATAAACGACTCCCTGTTCACTGGTGGTGGTGGAAAGGTGCCATGAAGTCATAGTCAATTTATAGCAACCCTATAGGATTTTCAAGGCAAGAATCAAACAGAGGTTGTTTGCCATTGCCTGCCTCTGCATAGCAACCCTCCCATCCAAGTACTAATCAGGGCTGACCCTGCTTAGCTTTCAAGATTTGATGAGATCAGTATAGCCTGGGCCAACCAGGTCAGGGGCCCTGATTGTTAGAGAGGGGGATTTCTTTTTCAAAAATTCACATTTTTAGATACAGCCACTGATTCCTCTTATTCTCTTTTTTTCTCTTTTAAAAGAAGGATTCCTCTTCCGTTTCCGTTTGGAGAGACTAAACGAACTCTTTTGGAACTTCAGCCTTTGCAATTTTTCTATGTTATGCACCAGAGGGTGGTGCTCCAGAAGAAGGGTAGGAAAGTTTGGGAAGACCCTGCCTGCCTCTGAGCATATCTACACAATGAAATTTTGCAGACCTTCTCTTCCTGCCCCTCCTTTAACCTTTTCTTTGATCAAAGCAGAATTGATTAGAAACTGACTCCAAATTCCTGAAAAGGGGAAAAGAAATGGATTGTTGGATTTCAGGAAGAAACTGAGTAGAGGAAACTGTGTGGAGAGGAAGGGAAGGAGATTGTATGCCGGTTTGAGACTCCTTAAAAGGTAGAGAAAATTGAGGTATAAAAACCAACTCTTCTTCTTATCCCACCACTGATCACTGACCTCAACCCACAACTTACCTTATTTGTTTGATCTGGGTGAAAATCTTTTGTACCTGTTTGTGTTCCTAGTGAGTCAGCTACATATTAAGAACTGTGTGAAGTATAAATCTAAATAAATACATTTATATATATATGCTTTAGCAGAATCTTTTCTTCATGATTGTAAATAGCGCAGAACACTAAAGTGGCCATATAATAATAATAATAATTGTAATAATAGTAATAGTAATAATAATGAATACCTAACAAATGTTATTACCACATTTTCTCATGAGACTTATAATAGCACTTTAAAAATTGCTTCTTATAATTTATACTGTAAATGGATTCTGGTATTGTTTAATCTCTTTTAATAAGGTTTATTGGTCTAGGGACATTATAATTTGAATGTTATCACCAATTTACAGTGTAACTGACTCATCTTTCATCAGCTATTAGCTAAGAACTACAATATATAAGCCTATAAGGCTTTTCTCTTCATAACAAAGGCACCGAGATTAATCTAGAAAAATCACATAAAACTGGTATAGGAACTCACATTGTTGGAATAACCTTACTGTAGCCCTGAGCTGTAAATACTCTTTTTAGATTTATCTTAAACATAGATATGGTGGTGGAAAGTACTGTCAACTTGCAGACGACTTATGATGACACTGCAGGGTTTTCAAGACAAGAGATGTTCAGCAGTGGCTTGCTATTACCCACCTCTGCACAGAGACCATGGATTTCCTTGGTGGTCTCCCATTCAAGTGTGTACCAGAGATCTAGAGAATGCAAAATTAATGACATGAGAATAGTAAGAAAATATTTTTAATATTTTTAAAATGTAAAATTAAAATGTCTGTGTGTCAGATATCCACATTTTATTTTATTTTTTAAAAAAACTTTACTGAATGCGTTATTTCTGAAGGTCACTCCATATTTTCTGACATTTTTGAAAAATGAAAATCCTCTAACCTTATGAATATAATATGTAGTGTGCGTACATGCATGTGTATAAAGAGAGCACAATAGCAAGGGGTGTGTGTCTATGTATGCATTCTATCTCTTTCGTTCTCATATGCTCAATAGTATTGAGCATATCAAAGGTCCACAAACTGTACCAGTAAAAATCTGCCCTAGGATGAGTTCATGGTGTTCTACATTGTTGTATAGATTCTGAACACCGTAGGCACAGCTCCTTTCTCACAGTTGTCTCAGTGCTATTTCAAAACTGAAGTACCATTCACATTTCTTTCAGTTGGGTATGTCTAAACTGAGTAGAATGCCAAATCACCACATGGGCACTGAACGTTTGTGGCTAAGTGGAATGCCTATTTTCTTAAAATTACAAGGCTGCTTTTGTGCCAGATTAGAAATAGCCAGAGTATCTGGGCAGACATAGGTTGAGGCAAAGACCGCCCCATCCCACCTTCAAAAAAGTAAAGGGAGGGGCAAATCTGGCTGCGGTGGAGCAAACAGAGAGCCAGTCTCTGTGCCTCTTCGGCCTTACATATGAAGAAGGGTGGGCCAGGAAAAGGGCTTAATAGTGCCGGGGTCAAGATTTCCTCCGTCTTTGGGAAGTGAATGGAGGAGACACGGAGGAGACCTCTCATTATTTGTAGCGATTCTTATGGGAATATTGCAATAGCTGAGCACACCCTCATTGCTTATAATATTGTCATAACGATTTCTGGGTCTCATCTCTTGATATATACTGTCCAAAGTCTACTGACTGTATAGTGACCTAATGACCTCAGTGGAGCAGCCTTAAAGGGATTAGCAACTCTAAAAGGATTAATATCTACTAAACTCATCATCCTATGCTGGCTTCAAGATGGAATGTGTCATTGTCTTTCTTTCTTTTTGATCTCATTAATCATTGATCTTGGTATGCCTTGTTTTAGTTCCATTGTGTAATCACTGACTGACCTTTGCAATCCATTGTAATATTGCTTAATAAAAACCTTGGATGCTCTGAGGGAAGGGAGAGTATTCTCCAAGAATTCAAGATACAGAATTGTCTGTCTCTTCCCTTCAGTTATTTACACATCCGCAGACAAACAGAAATAGGCTGAACAGGACTTTACTGGTAGCATATCCATTATTCTGGGTATGGTTGACAGAATGTAAAACAAAAGACAAAGACCATAGAAGGACGATTGTGCTCAGGTTAGAAAATGGTTTCTACCCATTGGCACTTATGAGATGCCCATAATGTCATGCTTTGGAGGATGGCTCATCACTCTAATGCCTTTAATGATCAAATCGAAAAGAACAGGCCTGGAGGACTTGCAATTCCCAAGAACTCCCCAGAGAATCCAAACGCTCCACTTGACAGTCATGGCTCCAGGACACCCTACATTCTATTGCAATGGACATGAGAACTCTGGAACGGGATATGTAGATCTCCAGGTAGAAAGACTGCAACCTAATTAGGCCTGGCCTATATTATTATTAAAACATGTGGCAAGGTACACACTGCTGCATGCTGTGGGCCCTTTTAGTGTATTCTTTGAACTTTATTCTGCATTAGTAAAAGCCTTCCACTTTATTTTTTGTGATCCCTGAGACAAGATATCAAAACAATGTCCAAGATACTCAGCACTTTCTTTCCCTTAAGGAGCTCCAACCTCAAGTGGATTGTGTCCCAACAGACAAAGCAGAACTCTGCTAAGTGAAATTAATGTGCAGTTTGCCTCTGACTGACGCATCTCTCTTTAAAAGGAAACAAGGACCCGACTTCTTCAGAGCACATCACGGAAAGTTTAAGAATACACAGGGGTGCCACAGATATATCTGCTAAAAAAATGAAAAAGATCTGTACCTAAAAAAAAATTGCTATTAAAAATTGCTACTAAAACCCCCTCTTCCTCATCTTGACTGCCCTGGTGCATCCTTTTCCCTCTTCTGAGCTGTTAGAAGAAACCAAGGTCATTTATACATAGGAGTTTTACCTGAGGTTCGTTGTTCTCTGGACCCACACTTTCCTGTTGGGAGTCTATGCACCCGCAGCCTCCAAGCTCAAATCAGGAAGTATTTGAATCCCCGCCCTTTGAAATGCTGCTGCATAATTGGCTGTAGTGAAAGAAAAGTTCCCTCCCCCCCCAAATGCAACTGCCGCATAAAAAAGCATTTTAAGAACAAAAAACAAAAAGCGGGGCAATCTGAAAAGAAGGGAGGGGGGAGAAACCCAACCTTCAGTTTTAAAAAAGCCTTTCTTCTGCTCAGAAAGAGCTCTGGGGAAACAGGAAGCAGGAAGCATTTGAATCCCCAACTCTTTACATGCTGCTTTGTAACTGTCTGTGAGTGAAACTAAGCTTGCTTGTCCCACACGTTGCCTTATGCAAGGGAATTTCACCTGGGCAGAGCTCAGGGGAGAGGGAAGAGTCGGGTTAACAGAGGGATGGGAAGACCCAGACATTGCAAGGACTGGCAGCAAGGTCATCTCTAATGGAGGGGAAAATCTTGCATAACAACCAAGACAGATGGAGGGTGAACATTAGTGAAAGCACCCACGCATAAACATCCCAAGACTCTTGGTGATGTGGCACAATATGGTTCAGATGATGCATCCTGGATTTTTATTTTACTGTTCTTTTCCATTAGAATACTTAGCTGGGATGGAAACACTTTGCTGTTAATAGAAGGGCATATATAGTTGTTTTTCTTCCAAATGGAGTCTAGGGTGAAATGACACTTTATTCCAGGTATCTGTGTAAAATTTACAACTCCGCAAGGTAAGTGTTGAGTTTGCACTTTGTGATCGATGAAACGTTAACATAAAACTACCTTTACTGATAGGCAAAAAGGTTGCAGATGATGATACCCAGAAGGACAAAGACTCTTTCCTACCCACCCCCCGCACTAATCAGTGAAAACGGCAGAGACCTTCTGGAAGCTGGCTGGTAGTTTTCCACTAAATTTAAACAATGCATTTAAATAAAAATAAACAAATAAATAGGATGGGAGGTGTCATGGGCAGTATAAAGAACATGTCCTCAATAAGGAAGACCAAACTGGTGGGGAAAGAGAAAGACCTGAACAGATGATGAACAACAATTGTGACAATTTCAGATCAAGCTACTGACTTCTTAATTTATTATCATAGTGGGGGTAATTTTTAGATCTAGAGTGAGAAGATGTGCTTATCACTCATTTTATTTCCCTTTGCTCTGTAGTTGTTAGTCGATTTTTGTTCAACTATATGTTTCTCCTTTTTGTAACCAGTGGCTGGTTATGCAAGCAAAGTTACTTTTAAAATTGGTGTTATGTTGGTGTGGGGGTACCCATATAAAGGCCTAGTTTGGTGCATACTTACTAAGGTATAAAGAGAAGGCAGGGAGACCTTTGTCTGGATCTGAATTACTGTTGATTGAGATTTGCAACATTTTCTCCTACAAGCGTGATGGTTTTGCGTAGGTCAGTGATTCTTAACGTGAAACAATTTTAAAAATACAAAGTATTACGGTGGCTGGCAACCAGCCAAGGGGCAGGGGGCAAAAATGGCCTTGTAATGGTGGCACAACATCACTTCTGGTGAATACTGGAAGTGATGTCACATCTGCAGCATGATGTAAATATGACACTCTAGAATTTGGGCAAAACTCATGAAAGAGAAATGTGGGCAATACAGTTTTCTCCAAATCCTAGAACATCATATCAATGTCATGCCAGCAACGTGGCATCACTTCTGGGTATTTGTCAGAAGTGACATCACACTGCCAATTGTGGTACCATCCCCGCCCCCATTCTTGCACCAGTCCTCAGCGGACCAATAGGCAATGAACAGGGAGAGCAGGTATGTCCTGGGAACCCCCTCCCCATCGATGCCACCGAAAGGCCTTGTGCTGGAAAAAGGCTGCTGGTGAGGCAGTGCCAACATCCCTGGTTTCCCAGGCAGCATTCCTCCGCTGCTTGGGAAACCAGGGAGATCAGGCAGAGAAGTTCCCCCCACTGCCACTCAGTTTTTTGGCGGGGGTGCGGGCTTTCTTTTAGCTCTGCCACATTTCTCCGGCTTCATTGGCTGCTCCAGCAGTATGAGCCTCCTCTGCCGCTCTGTCCAACATCCCTGCTTCCCAAGCAGCTTTCCCTGGGAGGAAAGGCAGAGAAGGCTCCCACCACTGGGGCGGCCAGGGAAGCCCCGGAGAGGCAGCAGAATGAAAGAGAAAGCCTGCACCGCCGCCAAACAGCTGAGCGGCAGTGGGGGTGGGGGTGAAACCAGCTGCCTGGAGACTGAGGAACAGGAGGGGGCAGGAAAGCCTCACCCTGGCACTTCCACTTATATGGTAAGTGATGTCATCGAGTAGATGATGCCAGTCACACCCCCTCTCTTCCCCGCCTACTTCTACAGCAAAGAGCGGTAGATTGCCTGCCATAACTGGGCAGTTGGGAACCCTAGAGCTACTACAGAAAAAGCAAAGGTTCTGGTTGATGCCAGGCAGGCTACCTTAAGCAGGGG
The DNA here is from genome assembly GCF_029931775.1 of Euleptes europaea. Classification (NCBI taxonomy): domain Eukaryota; kingdom Metazoa; phylum Chordata; class Lepidosauria; order Squamata; family Sphaerodactylidae; genus Euleptes; species Euleptes europaea. The sequence goes on from NC_079318.1 coordinate 27,633,892, forward strand.
AATAGTCAGTATGTGGCAGCCTGAAGACCTGAGTTGGTACATGGGGACATCTGGGAGGAGATGGTCTTCAGATATGTGGTCCTAAGGGGCTGTAAAGATCAAGCACTGATTCATTCTTACTTGGTAAATAACATTCTGAATTCACTCTGTGAGCAGCATTTGGAATGAGGTTACGTATTCTCTAAGATCCAAGGATACACTACAGCAGGACAAAGAAAATTGAATCCTGGAAAACAGGAGCAGGTGTAGGACTGAATAGGTGGAGAAATGAAAGATCCCACTGGCATGGGGTCACTGGAGAAGCAGGTAGGTATGAATCAAGGGACAGGCTTCTTTAAAATCTAATCTATATACTTAATTTATCAAAAAAGTTTCCAGGGTAGAGGATGAAGTACATTAGCAGAAAAAAGTGCCTTGTTTTGTTCATTTTATCTTGTGTAGTTTGATAAATTTGAGCCCTTCATTAATCTTGCTGAAATAATCCCAAATCAAATGAACATGAGGCAAACCTGTGGCTGCTTAAAGGCAAGCCCTGAGAGAGATCAGTGTTGCTTTGTAGCTTGTCATATGGAATCAATATTATAATTGCATTCTTAAGTATGCTCATCTATCAAACTGCCAACACAATGCCTGATGAGGATGGAGCATATTTGTACTGTTAATCTTACTTTGTTCTTCTTGTTGTTTTGAAGGAAATGGATGAAGGTAGACAGACCAGTATGAGATCCCAAGGTCATGAACTGATATTGCTTTCTGTGAAGAGTACTCAGATTCCGTTATGGTTCTAAAGACAAATCGGAAGATGCATTCAACAATTTAGCAGAAGACAAAAGAAAATAAAAAGTGATTCCATAAATGCTGCACTCTTACCCTCTCCCCTTTTATATTCTCTTTCTATTTTCTGAAAGTCTGTTAAGCTTTTAAATTATTGTTGATTTCTCCTGATCTGAAGAAAATAGCAAAAGATAAGCTGAGATTGAGTACTTAGATTTTTATATATATTTGATACACATTGTATGTTTCTTTGAGTCTTATGCATATTTATTGTAAGCCTTTTTGTCCCCTTATTATTTTAAAGCAAAAACAGGGGCCAAATTTAACATCAGTTTTACTATGAAATTTTGTTATTTTGATCAGAAAACAGTCATTGCAGTTTCATCCAGGGACCATAAAAGCAATTCCAGATTGGCCAAGGGACCAAAAAAAGGGACTCCAGATTTCAAATCAAACCAGAGTAGTAATACCCTTACTCCTGGTGCAATTGGTTAAGAGCCGCTGCAGCTCCTCCTATGTGCCAGTGATAGCATAGGTTGCAGACTGCAGGGAAAAGGGAACTTGGGTACCCCAAACTCCTCCCTCTCACTTTCTGAGGCCTTCCTTGGAAAATTATATTAGCATATGTGTGTCTGTGCCTGTGTTTTGCTTGGTCTGGCTGGCTGCCTTGGTACTGGCTTGCCAGGTTGGTTTGGCTTGGATTCGCTGGATTGACATGGGTTGTGTTGGGGTTGCCACTCTGGCCTCTGGTTTTGATAGGATTCTCTGGTTTGATGTTGGTTCTGTTGGGCTTCTTCATTCCGTTTGCATTTGGAGGGTTTTTGCCAGCAGTTGCTCTTTTGTATTTGCCTAATGGCTTCTTTGCCCTGGAGAAAGCATGGACCCCCCCCCATAGGAATCAGTGGAGAGAAGTAGAATGGCTTGGGTCATCGTGATAAGGATCCAGTGGGTGGAGACAAAATGGGCCCTAAACCAGGGTATGCAAGGGAAAATGCTTCAAGCCAGTGGGTGAGCACAATTCCCTTCCCCTGCCTCACATTGGTTGTAACAACAAGTGAAGAGGGTTATGAATGAATGTACATTATTAGCTTTGCTCTGAGATTCAGTACCTTTGGAAATTACAGGCTAACAGCTTTCTTTTGTTTTCTATGACATTCCTTCCAGGCAAACCTACTTCTCTAAATATTATTTCCCAAAATTAAATCAATCCAATGTGAAGCATAGATTTGATATAGGACTTCCTCTCCTCGCCATTAACAAACGTTGTCATTTTCAAAAAGCAAACCAAAAACAAACACAGCTACCAAAGTTTTCTGTTTAATTAATGGCCTGTCCTGAATGGATATGTTAAGGCATTAAATGTTGCTTCAGAGCCAAGGCATGGACTGATACTCAGGGGAACCTTGAGTTCACTTGCATTTCTCTTGTTTGGAATGGACATTATGCCATTTTTGTCATTATCAGTGCCAGGAGCTATATGAGCAACAGGAACATCCTGTTTACAGATGGCAAGACCATGTTTACCTGGGAATGGTGGTTTCCTGGTCATCAGGCTGCAGAGCAAAAAGACATTTTACTGTTGTGCTGGAATGTAATATTTTATCCTAAGCCATTGTCTGAGCCTATGTGTGTATTTGTTTCTGTGATAGTAACAAGTGAATAGTACAAAAAAAATAGAACTAATACACCACAAGTGTATACTCTTATTCTTATTTATTTATAGCTTTTGCCAGAACATAGTAAACAATTACAATCTTAAAAAGGATTTTAAAAGGGTAGGTATCAAATCTAAAATAGTGTATACTCAGTTTTTTTATACCAGAAAGCTATGTGGGTACAGCCTTCATTATCAAGTAGTGCTCTCTAATAACATTTCTTTGTACATATTGCATCAATATAAGAACTGGGGCTTGGATCCTGATTCTTTCTTCCATTTCCATCCATAAGGCTGTCCTCTGTTGTGGAGGTGGTATGTATTTGTGGAATGCATGCCTCCAGCGCTAGGTGCATTCCACTTGCTCAAGACCAGTATCTTGTAATGAGTAGAAAGCATCTGGTGCTGGAAGAAAGTGCTCCACAATTGTATCCTGCTTCTGCATTGGATGACCGTGCTATGGAGATGGAAGTAAGCATCCAAACCCACGACTCTAGCCTTGGTATGTTACCCCTATTTACTCTGTGGCCTCGTCACTGCCACTGGCAGTCAGATAGCTAGTATAGTACTGATCACACAGCTTCTGTTGACAGATGAGCCAAGGGTAGATGCTGCGTTTCTGTGAACCTGGACAGTGGTATGGAGGTGGTGGAATTGGAGCGATTCTGGGTAATGCTCTGAATTGTAGCACTGTGGTAGTGCTTGAATGGATTTAGGATTAGGCACAAGTGGCATGATCCATATGCATAATGCTGCTTGCTGGAAATGGTCTTTTGAGCTTGAATTCCTAGATGCAAGGGAAACCATGTGTGCAACCAGGTGCTACATCTTCAGCTCCTTCACCAATCCAGTGGCTGTATGCATGGGGTCCCTTTTTGGAAAACCAATTACCAGAAGTTTAGCTATTCAGGAAGGGGAGAGACAATTCAGTTCTCCCACACACACTTCTCTTTCAATGCCTAACATCGGATAGTTAAGGTTTTAGCTTGTATTAAAAGGACTCTGTCCAGGTAGATGTCATACTCTGAATGTGATAGGTTAGAGCAGTTTATGTGTCACATGGTGCCATTAGTATGCATAGGTATGCATGTATGTATGTGTAGGGCCCAAGCATCATTTCTTTGGTCTTGGTCCAAACCTGGGCAATAGTTTCAGGACTGACAAAAGGCAAATTCATCCATTTTTTGATGCCATTTTTCCAAGTCCGGGATATCTTCCTGTTTCCAGGATGCTGCCAGTACTAACCTGGCCGCCGTTGTCAAATAGCCAAATAATTGTCCATGATTTCTATCCAAGTTATCAGGTTCAATTCCTAATAGCATAGTTTCTGGGTTCAGAGGGAACTTTCTGCATTTCTTGATGAATTTGTATCCAGAATTTCTTAACTTTGTTACATGTCCACCACAAATGAAAGTATGTTCCATCTTTCTCTTTACATTTCCAACACCGACTATCATAAGATTCATTCATTTTTTTGATATCCACTGGTGTGATATACCAATCCATTTTATTTCTGAAATAAAGCACACAGGCCATTGAAATGGGTTTTGTGTATTGCCCCTTCCCAACCTGCTATCTCTAGTAAAGTGTACTCCTGTGAGGTTGTTGCCTTGCGTATGTACTCCTGTCTGCTACCCCAGACAGTATGCTCCACAGTGTTGTGATAGTGACAGGTCGGGCAGCTGACTTAGCCACTAGAAAACTTGTCACAATGGTCAAATATGGCCAAATGGGAATGCTTTTGTTTATGACACCCTCTTTCTTCGAACGTTAGCAGTGTTTAAAATTGCCCATTCTTCTAACTGAATGAGTAAGAAATTGCAGTACGGTAGATTTCCTATATTTCTATGGTTTCTTTCGCATGACTCAGGGACACAGGGGAAATTCATAGAGGCTTAGTACCAGTTCTCCTACTAAGGAATAATTAAAGTGATGGCAGTTCTGATGTAGTGCACATATTTTTGCCAGTATATGTAATTAATACTCTGATTGAGTAAAGATGTAGCAGAGAATCATTTTTTATTACTGAGAGTATACTGTAGGAGCTGTGCAAGGCGACCAGGCTTTAATTTGGTAAACCAAGAATGCTTTTGTACTGTGAGTGCTGAATGTTAAAGCAACATGTTTTAAAATAAAATAAAATAATGGTGGTTGGAGGAGTTTATTTTTAAAGAAAAACTTCGAGGGAATGAGAAGAGCATGGTCCTGTTACTGAAAAGAAGAACACATGGGGGAAAGGACCAAGTTGCAATGAGAATGGAATGAAAAGAAGACACCAACCTTTTTTGTTCCATGATTGAAGGGAAGTGAAACAGGCTTCTGAGAACTGCATCATGCTAATTGGCTCTGGCAGTTCGACTTTCTCTTTTATGTAAAAACAGGAAGTTGATATTATAAGAATTGTTGAACATTTATTGCGATTTAGATCCTGCCCCTTCCCTGGGCTGGATGCCATGGCCTGTGCTACGGAGCGGCCGTGCCAGCGGAGGGGTGAGGTGTGGTCCCGTGACACTCGGCCGCCGGCAGGACTTGCCTCCCCACTAGCGTAATCACAGTTTTACATGCACTTACGCTGGCGGCGGAGTCATGAAGCCTCCTAAGAGGTTTCAGCCCCCCTTTCAGGAATGGGCTGTAAATTCTGCACAGCAGCTGTGGGGGAAAGAGTCAGGCTCTGGGAATCTGGAACCAACTTGTTAAAAACCATCACATCTAGCTTGGACCGAACAAGTCCAGTATGACATAAGCTTTGCGGGGAAGGGACTGCTTTTTAGATATAATATGCCTTCAGATCATGTAATGGTTATTGTTATTATTTAATTCCTTTACACTGTTTAATATTTTCCTTTGAATGTTTTTATTCTCAGTGAGATACAATATTTTGAAACTCCGGAAAAAAGCCTCACCCAACCAAGGAGCTGGATCAATACAAAGTTAATTGCTGCATCTTAATCCCAGTTTGTTATTTAATTCTATTTTCTGCCACACCATTATAAATTGTCAGAAGGCCAGAAGCACAGAATAGATCAGAAAAAAGTTCTCCCTGACTTTTAAGCCAAGAACATTGATTCACATATCCTGGTGATCCAGACAACATTTTGAGTTGAACTGGTGCATGTGGTCCCTTTCTCCTGAGCCCACCTTCAAACTTTTCAGTGCATATCATATCCACATTCTACTATGCACCTGCAAAGAATTTTGGCAAACAGTTGGACAATGCTGTTCTAAAACATGAGCGTATGATGAAAAACCCAAGTGGGCATGGATTGGGTATTATGTGAACTGGTTCTTGCTATTGTATCAACAAGTTAATAATTAAATATGGCTTTTCAAGTCTCTGCGGTTACTAAGCATGTGAAAAATTAATACTGCTACTACTAATATATGCACTATGCAGTACCAACTAATCCATTCAGAAATTCCCCTTTACTACAGTAGTGTCATGACCCAATTCTTGAGAATAATTATTATACCAGAGAGTAGGAATCAATGGTCAGTTCTCCCAATGGCGGGATGTGAGCAGTGAAGTGCCTCAGGGATCTGTGTTGGGACCGGTGCTTTTCAACCTGTTCATCAATGACCTGGAGTTGGGGTTAAACAGTGAAGTAGCCAAGTTTGCAGATGACACCAAATTATTTAGGGTGGTTAAAACAAAATCGTACAAATCTATGGTGAGACCACACTTGGAATACTGTGTACAGTTCTGGTCACCACACCTAAAAAAGGATATTACAGAGCTTGAGAAGGTGCAGAAAAGAGCAACCAAAAATGATTAGGGGACTAGAGCAACTGTCCTATGGGGAGCGGTTAAGACACTGAGGGCTGTTTAGCTTAGGGCTGTCAATTTGGTTCGGCCCAAACTGAAAATCAGCCGAATTTCCCCTGATTCGGTGGTTTTTAGTTCGGGAGGAACCGAACTCAAAACTGGCGGGCAACCGGGGGGGCCGAATTCAGCGAGTTCGGGAGTTCGCGAATACATTTGGCAAATTCGGCCGTCAGTAAGCAGCATAACCGTCAGTAAGCAGCATTCTCCTCCCCCGGCCAATCGGTGGGCAAGCTGGGTCTTCTTCTGGCCAATCAGTCAGGATTGAGTACTGGAGGAATCAGCTGATGTGTGGCCCGGCCAGGAAAAGAGAGAGAGAGAGCGAAATCCTCGTGTGTGTGTGTGGGGTGCTTGTGCACATTTGCTCCTTTCTGTGGCTGCAGGGGGCGTATTTTTGGGGGTACAGACACAAAACTTTCAGTGGAGCTTCAGATGAAGCTTCTTAAGATACCCCCCCAAGTTTTGTAAACATTGGGTCAGGGGGTCCCGAGATATGGGCTCCCCCCTTTTTCTTTCATGGCTGCAGGGGGTGCATTTTTGGGGGTACAGACCCCAAACTTTTAGTGGAGCTTCAGATGAAGCTTCTTAAGATACCCCCCAAGTTTTGTAAACATTGGGTCAGGGGGTCTCGAGATATGGGCTCTCCCCCTTTTCCCTCCCCCTTTTTCCATTTATGTGGCTGCAGGGGGCGCTTTTTTGGGGATATAGCCCCCAAACTTTTAGCATAGCTTCAGACAGTTATTCTTAAGATACCACCCAAGTTTTGTAAAGATGGGTTCAGTGGGGGCAGAAATATCGCCTCCCCCCCTTTTCTCTTTCCGTGGCTGCAGGGGGCACATTTTTTGGGGTGCAGATCCCAAACTTTGAGCGGAGTGTCAGACCAGTGTTCTTAAGAGACCACCCAATTTTTGTGAACATTGGGTCAGGGGGTCCCGAGATATGGGCTTTCCCCTTTCCCCTATTGGGATGAATGGATCAGCGAGCCGATCCTGTGTGCATCTTCTCCAGAGCAAAACGTCCCGTGCCTAATTGGAATCATCTTGGATTACAAGTCCTCCCCAGCCCCTCCTGAAGGAACAGAGGACAGCCACAGTAAGACCCCTTTGGGGGCTTTAATCTATAATTTTTCTCCTGTGTATGAGTGTGTGTGTGGGGGAAAGCAGAGTCTGTGTGTGTGTGGGGAGGGAGCAGTTTCTGTGGGTGGGGGGGAAGCCAAAGGGGGCTTTCGTCGGTTCTGCCTGGGGTGTGTGTTCCCCCTCAAGTCTCTCGCTCCCTGGTTTGAGGGGGGAGGTTTCAGTTGTGTGTCTTCTGGTTTTTCCCTGTTGCAAAGGTGTTGTTTTACAAGGTTGAGTTGCTTTGCAAACTGTTGTCGCGGCTGGGAGCTTTGTGCGTGGGCGGCAAGCTCTGCTGAGAGATGCACATTAAGGGTGGGGGGGACCCCTTTCAGGGCCCATATCAGCCCCCCCTGACCCAATCTTTACAAAACTTGGGGAGTCTTTCAATAAACGTCCTTTGAAGCTCTGCTGAAAGTTTGGGACCTCTAACCCCAAAAATGCCCCCCCCAGAGCCACAGAAAGGCGCGATTGTGTTTTTAATGGCTTTATTTGGCCGAATTTTTTTCCGAACTTTGAATTCCCGCCGAATTGAACGGATCCGAAGTGGGGGAGTTCGGACTTCGGCACATCCCGAATCTAAATGGGCCGAATTCGGCCGAATCCGAACTATACCGAATTTTTTTTAATTCAACAGCCCTAGTTTAGCTTGGAAAGAAGGCGGCTAAGGGGAGACATGATAGAGGTCTATAAAATTATGCATGGTTTGGAGAGAGTGGATGGGGAGAAGTTTTTCTGTCTCATAATACTAGAACACGGGGTCATCTGCTGATGCTGGAGGGTGAGAGATTCAAAACAGATAAAAGGAAGTATTTTTTCACACAACGCATAGTTAAATTGTGGAACTCCCTGCCCCAGGATTTGGTGATGGCTGCCAGCTTGGACGGCTTTAAGAGGGGAGTGGACAGATTCATGGAGGAAAGGGGTATTCATGGCTATTAGTTAGAATGGATACTAGTCATGCTGCATACCTATTCTCTCTAGTATCAGAGCAGCACGCCTAGTATTTTGGGTGTGGTGGAACACAGGCAGGCTGGTGCTGCTGCAGTCGTCTTGTTTGTGGCTTTCTAGAGGCACCTGGTTGGCCACTGTGTGAGCAGACTGCTGGACTTGATGGGCCTTGGTCTGATCCAGAAGGGCCTTTCTTATGTTCTTATGTTATGTACCTTTCATAGGGATGAATTTATGATTATGCATCATGCAATATTAGAACTGAGTAGGCATAACTTTGGTGAATAAAAAATCAAAACAGCTACTGAAGTAAATATTGCAATTCCTCTGATATATAATACTAAGAAAATAAGAATGAAGAAGGAAAGTAGTACTAACTCCAAGCCTAAAGTATGCACAGAATTTTTGGCCAATTCATACAGTCCACCTTTCAACCTTAATCACGATTTGATTCAAATACACTGATGCACACCTTAGAAAAAACATCACTCTTATACAATGCAATACAAAAAGCTGTTTTTCAGACCTGCCATGTAAGCAGAACATTTATAAACAACTATACTTTATGGATACAGATAGCAACATAAGCTGATAGGAAGAAAGTTAATTCCTTTGAAATGTGTTGTTAGAGTTTTACGGATACTGTGAGCTGCCAAAAAAACAAATCAGTGGGTTCTAGATCAAATCAAGCCTGAACTTTCCCTAGAAGCTAAAACGACTAAACTGAGGCTATCACACTTGGGTCACAGAAAAAAGTCCCTGGAAAAGACAATAATGCTCGGAAAAGTTGAAGGCAGCAGGAAAAGAGGGAGACCCAACATGAGGTGGATCAACTCAATAAAGAAATAAAGGAAGCCATGGCCCTCAGTCTGCACAAACTGAGTGAGCAAGGCTGTTAATTGACTTGATGGCAGTTAACACACACGCACACCACCACACACACACCACCAACAACAACAACATAAGAAGAACAGTGCTGATCAGACCAGTGGCCCACCTAATTGAACATCCTGCCTCACCCAGCACCCAACCATCTACCCTGGAAGGCGAACAAACAGAGCCTAGAGGCCATAGCCTTCCCTCATAAACTTCATTGGGTGCCCCCTGAGGTCTACTTTTATGGGAGAGGGAGAAAAAGCTCTCTTTATGTACTTCCTCCACCAGACCGCTTTTCTCCCAAATAAATCCAGCCCAAATGTTCCCCCCACCTAAGTTGTGACAAAGATGCAACAAGAACATGAGCCCAAAGGAAGGGAGGGTGGAAACGACGTCCACCGGTGGTCTGAAGCGGCCCATGGACTGGAATGAAAAACCCTTCCTGCCACACGCCCACACTCCCCCAGCCCTGGCTCTTTCCAGTTGCCCCCTTTAAACATAGAGACCCAGCTATTTGGAAGAGCCCCCCATCCGGGTGCCTCATGCAGCAGCAAAAATCACTGTGTACATTCTCGCCCTGCCTCCCTGCCCTCTGGAAGCCTCCTACGCTTCCCCCCGCCAGCTCCACAACTGAGGCTCCGGGTAAGTCCTGGAACCTATAACTTTGAACAAAATAGTTTCAGATGCTAACTTGCCAGAACATTCCAAGTTAGCACTCACAGAATTACATGTGTATACTTTATTTCCCTCGTTCATATATATTAAAATAATGTGGCATCCTCTATGCCATTTTCTAATATGCAGCTAAAGAGCACTTTTCTTATTACATTTTCCGACGTGTGCATGATGCTGTGTATAGTGGCAGCAACATCTGAAAAAAAAATTAGCTGTTTAAATATTTACAGGTCTTCTTGTTTTCCACTATGCAAGAATTCATGATCAGGCAATCTGCTTTTAACATCTGTGAAGGTTAGATTAAGTTTGGCAATATCATTTGAGAACCATGTTTATTGGACCTATTTTTAAGATTGCATCGCTATTTCTGCTTAACTTGTGGAATTTAGTTCTAGAAAATGGGCCTATTAATTGTTGTAGAAAGGTTTAAAAATGCATTGGATTTTCTCATTCCTTTCCCCTGAATGAGGAGACTTCTGGGGCATCTTGTTTCAATAGAGGAAACATTTTCTTTCTTTCTTTTTTAAAAATAATTTTTATTATGTTTTTGTTGGGCGTAGAGGAAACATTTTCCATCAACACAAAACACTTTTGTTGCACTCAGATGACAAGAGCCTTTTGTTGCACTACATGGGATCACCTTCATTTGTTGTAAAATCCATATGTGAATCAGGCCTACGATTTGGGGGTTAAAGTTGTCATATACTCTAACCATCCCTATTTTAGAGATTACAAGTAGGGACCCGCAAGAAACTTGCGGAAGTGGCCATACCATCCCCCCACCTTTGATTCCTCTCCTCTCCCCACACTTCTCTCAGTGTCTCTCTCTTTCTCTTTCCCACACCCTATCTTACTGTCTCTCACTCCTCCATGTGTGCCACTCCTCCCTTTCTGCCCCCATGTCATACTTTCTCTCTCTTTCTGCCCCTTACCCCATCACTCTCCCTTTTGCCCCCCAACCCTATCACTTCCTCTTGTTCTCTCTTTCTGCCCTCCATCCCATCACACTCTCTTTCTCTCTTTCTGCCTCCCGCCCCATCATTCTCTCTTTATGTCTTTCTGCCTCACCATCACCCTCTCTTTCTGCCCCTCACCGATCACTTTTTCTTTCTGTCTTTCTGCCTCCCCCCCCCCATCGCTCTTCCTTTCCACATTGGCAGTGGTGGCTTGCTCAACCACCCGGCCTCTTTGCTGCTGTGGTGGCAGGGGCAGCTTGCCTCCCCCCTGGCAGCTTTGCCACCTCAGAGACTCTGCCAGGCAGCTCCCCTGGCCTGTTCCCCAGCGTGCCACCCACCACCAATGCTGCCGGACATGCCATGGCTCCTGGCCACCCCCCCACTAAAGCCCCCACTGGTAGGCATGCCATGGCTCCTGCTATCCTCCCCACTAATGGCAATGCTGGTGGGCATGCTGCATCTTTCGGCCACCCCCCCTCTAACACACATGTTGCCATTTCCACCCATCACTGACAGACCAACCCACTGCTGCTTTCCTTCTGTGGTGGTAGCCATTGCTGGGGCAGCCGCAGCTCCTGGCCACCCTCGACACACTGCTTTCACAGATGACGCTGACACTTGTAGGAGGAGAGGGAGGTGTGTGCATTGTCTGTGTATGTCTGGGGGGATTTAATCCTCCACCCTTAACGTTTTTACAGTTTTCAGATTTTTCTGTAAACCTGGGAAATCTCCCAAGTTTGGAGAAAGATCTCTCTTCTCTCCATGTAGACTCACTCAACTGATATAAATATCTGCAGATGGGTCCACATGTGGTTATTAGATATACCAACCCCTATTTTCTAATGCCAAGCAATATTGCACACAAACAATAATATATGTAAATCTGTTAAACCTACAAACTATCAACAACAATAATAGCCTGACTGAAACCAAAAACCCTGCAAAGTTCCCTTACACAGAACTTGTTGTGTTCTTAATGCGAGGCATCAGAATAAGGTAGGGTTGCCAACTTCAGGTTGGGAAATACCTGGAGATTTTGGAGGTGGAGCCTGGGAAGGGAGGGGAGGTTTAGGGAGGGGAAGGGCTTCAATGGGGTTTACTGCCATAGAGTCCTCCTTCTGAAGCAGCCATTTTCTCCAGGTGAACTGATCTCTGTTGCCTGGAGATCAGTTGTAATAGTGGGGGATCTGCAGCCACCAACTGGAGGTTTGCAACCCTAGAGGCAGCATAGTTTTAAACAGGGGGCACAGTTTAATAAGCCAGTTTCTTTCTCTGTGCGGAGCTGTGGTAATAAAACTATTTCCTCCCTGTTCTTGCTCACACTAGGTCCTGGAATGGACTAGGGCAGTCTAAAACATTGAGCCAGATTAAAGGGACAGAGTTGTCACAAACACCACAGCTGTTTTGCAGTCCCTTCTAAAACAAGACAAGGAATGGGCAGTCTGTTCCTCCAAGTGAATTCTGTTCCAGAGTGCTTGAGAAATTCAAGAAAATGTTCAGTTTGGGGCCAATGCCAGACGAGCCTTTCTAGTTGAAGGGACTGCTAGAAGAAATTACTCAGAGGAAAATATGCTAGATATTGGAAGAGACGCTGCCATCAGTCTTCCACCTGCAATAACTAGGGTTGCCAGCTCCGGGTTGGGAAATACCTGGAGATTTTTAGGGCAGAACCTGTGGACGGTGGGGTTTGGGGAGGCGAGATAATTCAATGCCATAGAGTCCAATTGCCAAAGCAGCCATTTTCTCCAGGTGAACTGATCTCTGGAGATCAGTCATAATAGTGGGAGTTCTGCAGCTATTACCTGGAGGTTAAAAACCAAACAAAAACAGCACAAAAATTACTTTGCAAATTAATATTATATTGCAAAAGTGGAAAGGTGATAAGATATAATTCTACAAAATATGACATACAACAGTCAACATACAAAATGAGCACAGATTGCTAAATCACAATAAGATTTTCCAGTCAAGGAATTCTAAGCAAGCAACAGTAACACTAGATACAATGTATCATATATAGGTAAGTATCACTTGTAAAGTCCTAAATACAGTTGCAATGACCATATCTTTTTCTTTCCTTTCAGAATGAAGTTGTAAACTTGACTTGGAAGTGAACATCAAAGCTGTCCCTAAATTGGATCATCTGGATGTGTCGTCTAGATCATATTAACACGTTTCGCTTTGAGTTTCACCAGCTAATAATCTGTGCATAATAAAAATTATTTTTGATACAATGTTAAATAGTCAACAGTGTTATATTATACAATATATAAAAATCATCATATAACCATCAGTTATGCAATGAATATAATTGTAAATCTTACCCTATGCAAGAGAAAAAATATTCATAGGTTCACCATAGTAGGTTCAAATTCTCAATGAGCCATAGTGGCTTCTCCAGGAATTCAGTAACAAGATATGAGAGATGTCTCTTAGGTAACTGAGCCAGCCTCCTGTATTCAAACCTCCTTCCTGAACTAAGCCCAAATTCTCATTTGGTGCTCTCCAAGCATCTCATGAAGGAGCATGGCATAAATTCTGTGAGGCGCCATTTACATTCTGGCACCAGCACACTAAGGCTGGTGACAGTGGCCAGAGCTTCCCTGCGTGTGAAACCACACCCACCATCTTGAAGGAAGAATACAGTAAAAATGAGTGATTTTTAGTAAGAGCTTTGGAAAATTTCATTTGTTTCTACTATGATGGCTTTTTTTACTCTGATAATTTTCATGCGGATGCCTTTTGCTAACTCTGTGGGTGTTTACGGTAATGTTTTTTTGTAATTATTTTTATACATATCTTGAGCTCCTAGTTGGGGAAAGATGAGTTAAAAGTGCTCCTCATAAAAGCCTGTTTTTAAAACTACTTTGACTCTTTCATTCCAAAATCTTATAAAAAACGTGATAAGTTAAATGAAAGCATGGAATCAAACGTGATTGATTTCCCCCCTCTGGCTATTTCTGTCCACCAGATAGTGATGTGGATAGCTGTGTGAACTCAGCAAGGAGTCACCACTGGTTACGGTCAGTTTGATGTATGGCAGGTGAAGAGCCTTCAGCAATATGTTGACCCTTGCTGTGATAACTAGAGTATTCCAAATACACAAATATATCTTTATATGTTGGTGGTTTTTTACGCTTTGTTTGTGTAGGCTTTCATTATATATTTGATACACCTTTTTCAAAAATATGAAACCTTTGATGGGCCATACACTCAAAGAATGAAAAAAAAAAGAGGAAACTAATATTAGACAAAACAGATAGGTAGCAAAGAGTATAAATTGGATCTGCGGTAGCAACTTCAGGAAAAAAGAAAGATGGAGAATTTATATGACTGGATGTGAAAGTTGCAGAATCTGGCTTTTTCCCTGGAATATTTACCTGAAAGTCTGTATATCTGTATGAAATATCGTCTGATCATATCATACTAGAAAGAAAGTTAGTGTTTTTCATTGCACTTGGAAACTTTGGTAGCTATTTGGTGTACTCTAGAAATGAATGGAGTAACATGCACACACTTACCATGCATTGTAAACCTCAGCTCTTTAGGAGGATAGGGAAAGGAAAGGTTGCCCTTGGAATAATGTGACCAAATGCAAAGGCTATATGCTATTGAAGGAGAATTCCATTTAAACACAAAGTGTGCTACTTTTGTAAAAGTAAAGGCGCACAGGCAGCAGATAATGCTGCCTGAAGAAAAAGACAAGATGGTGGCGTAAAAGCAGCAAGAGAAGATATTAGAGAGTCAACCATCAACAATCCCTACAAGCATAGAAAATATAACTGTTTTCTCACCTCATGCCCAGTACTCAATAAGCTTTGCTAGGGGCTGCGAAGAGGAAGTTCCAGAGGTGAAGGACCACAAGAGAGAAAGACCTTCCCCTTGACAGCCACTTATTTTACCTCTGATAGAGGTAGGGTTGCCAATCTCCAGGTACTAGCTGGAGATCTCCTGCTATTATAACTGATCTCCAGCTGACAGAGATCAGTTCCCCTGGAGAAAATGGCTGCTTTGGCAATTAGACTCTATGGCATTGAAGTCCCTCCCCTCCCCAAACCCCACCCTTCTCAGGCTCCACCCCCAAAATTTCCCACCGGTGGCGAAGAGAGACTTAGGTGCTGTTGTAAGCAGTTTTGGGTTCCTATCAGGGAGAAAAGCGGAACAATACATTAAATAAATAAATAGATGCTGAGGAAGATTCCTCTTCAGGAAGAAGAGTTGGTTTTTATATGCCTACTTTCTCTACCACTTAAGGGAGAATCAAACCGGCTTACAATGACCTTCCTTTCCCCTCCCCACAACACACACCCTGTGAGGTAG
Source organism: Euleptes europaea (assembly GCF_029931775.1). Classification (NCBI taxonomy): domain Eukaryota; kingdom Metazoa; phylum Chordata; class Lepidosauria; order Squamata; family Sphaerodactylidae; genus Euleptes; species Euleptes europaea. The sequence goes on from NC_079318.1 coordinate 27,649,030, forward strand.
GTGAGGCTGAGAGAGTTCTAAGAGAACTGTGACTAGCCCAAGGTCACGCAGCTGGCTTCATGTGTAGGAGTGGGGAAACCAGATTAGAGTCCACCACTCCTAACCACTGCTCTTAACCACTACACTATACTGGCTCTCAGTGGTTCCTTGGCTCTCTCTGCCCTCCCCCATTTAAATTTCATAGGACTCGACATCAAGTGCATTTAGGATTGCAGCATTTCATGGTTTGGAACAGAACTTTGTGCATTTGTCAGAATTTATCTCGCTAAGAGCTTCTGAATTGACTTCTCAGCGCATTGTATTCTTCATGCTGTTTCTTCTCTGTGAGTGGTTTCTATCTATAGGAAAGGCATGAGGTTACAGGGATAGACTCAACAGTAGCTTTGGGTATGAAAGCCTTGCACAGGGATTCGTTGTGTCAATGAGAGAATGATGGGGGGTGGGGTGGCAATACAACAGTACCAGTAAGAAATTTAAGTTACTTTCACTCCTTTCTGTAATCTAAACCAGCCAGCGATGCCACTGTTGTATTTGGAAACAACTGAAGTTTCCAAACATGCTTCTAAGGCAGCCAAATGAAAGCATATTACAGTAATCTGTAGGGTTGCCAACTTCCAGGTAGTATCTGGAGATCTGCTGATCTCCAGCCGATAGAAATCAGTTCACATGGAGAAAATAGCCGCTTTGGCAATTGGACTCTAGGGCATTGAAATCTCTCCCCTCCCCAAACTCTGCCCTTCTCAGGCCCCAAAAACCTCCCACCGATGGCAAAGAGAAACCTGGCAACCCTAGTAATCAGACTTGTATCTGATTACAGCCTCGAAAACTGGCCAGATCTCACTATTTAAGGAAAGGCTGCAGCTGGGATATGAGCCATGTTTGATTATAAGGTTCCATGTTCCCCCCAACTGTTTGGCTGCTCATACCTGTTTGGCCCAAATAGGAAACTACAGATGGCACCCCAGCCTTGCAAAGATTCAGGCAGAAGCTTGGGGAGGAGATCAGATGCTGACTGTCAGCTGATCAATCACTTCAGAGTCAACTTCCATTCTCCCAAGCTACTAGCTGTGTTACAGGCTTGAACAGTTGTCCTCTCCAAACACACACACACCCAGCTTCTGGGACACTGAGTTAAGCCTGGAGTGGGGGAAATGAAGCAATCTGTTCTGCCAAACATGTTCGCCACGAAATCTGAAGCATCCATGAGTGAATCTGGCCCTTTAGGGGAAGGCACTGCCATTCAGAACAGGTTCACTCTTCATCATCTGATTAGCTCTACTAACAACCAACAGCTTCGGTTTATTAGTTCTCATCAGGCCTATTACTACTTCCAGACACCTATTCAGAACATCTGCTCTCTCACCAGACTCTGCTGAAAAAGACAGGCAGGGTTATGTGTCACTGTTATACTGAAGACATTTTCCTGCAAACATCCAGATGGCCTATCTCATTGGTTCATGGCTATGCTAAACAGCACGCGAGAGAGTCCTGGGGGACTGCAAAGCACGTGCCAAGGACTGAAACAGCAGTCTCACAGCACCCCCTTCAAGTACCAGCCAGATAAGAACAGAACAGATAGTGACAGACATTGTTTGTTTGACCTTCTTCCCCTTACTTGGCTGGTCCTTCTGTCATCACCTCCATATTTCCTTCTGTTTGTCCTCAGTAGAACTAATAGTAGAACTAATCCAGGGGTAATCTTAGTGATTCTGGGCCCCTGGGGAAAAGTCCCAGATGGGGCCCCCAGAATCACTGCTCACCCATACTGCCCCCCTGCCAGGGTCACCCCAGGCCCAAGTTTCAGGTGTCCCTTGCCCTAGGCAAGGCATGTGGCCCCCACAGAACCAGTCATGGGAGCAAGAGTCTTATGGGTCACCTTGCAGAGGCCTCTGAAAGAGTGGGCTCTGGCTCTAAGGTTGCCAGCTCCAGGTAGGGAAATACCTGGAGATTTTGGGGGCAGAGCCGGAGGAGGGTGGGGTTTGGAGAGGGGAGGGACTTCAATGCCATAGAGTCCAATTGCCAAAGTGGCCATTTTCTCCAGGCAAACTGATCTCTATCGTTTGGAGATCAGTTGTAATAGCAGGAGATTTTCTAACCACCTGGAGGTTGGCAACCCTATCTGGCTCACAGCAGTTTGAGCCACTGGAAAAGGGCAAGCATAATGTTTGCTCATTTCTATGGATGGGAGGAATGTTCCAACTCCAGATGTCTATTTCCCTCTTCCCTTTAAAATAAGCTTTTGTATTTACTTCTAGAGAAATTCTAGAAGTACTTTGCTTCTACATTCTTTACTTAGAAAAACAAGTTGCTTTACAGGCTTTAGGCAGGAGGGGCTGGTCTTATTCAGGAGGTGCTTCTAACTTGCGACATTTTTTAAGATCTTAATGCACCTGGTTTTCCCTGCTCACATCTTTGCCAGTGTTTCAAAGGAGCCAGCTTGCCCAAGCCCTAAAGGGGTCAGGCAGGCACAGCCACCGCCATGCTAGTTCACCTAGGCATGCCAGCTTCAGGTTGGGAAATATCTGGGGATTTGGTGGGGTGAAGCCTGAGGAGGGCGGGGTCTGGAGAGGGGAAGGGCTTCAATGGGGTATAATGCATAGAGTCTACCTTCCAAAGCAGCTATTTTCTACAGGGGAACTGATCTCTGTCACCTGGAGATCAGCTGTAATCTCAGGAGATCTCCAGACACCACCTGGAGACTGGCAACCCTAAATTCACTTGAGCCCCAGAGGGGATGAGGGGTGGGCCTCCACTGAGCCAGCTGCTTGACCCCCAGAGGGGACAGACACATGCAACTCTGCTAAGCTGCAACCCTGAGCTCTGGAAGGGACAAGTGCCTGTGGTGGCAGCCGCCTGCTCTCCTTATTTGTCTCCCTCCACTGGGGAGGCAGGACTATCCACAGTCAAGGCCCCTCACCACGGGGCAACTGTCACAAATGGCCTATCTATGTGTCACATTTCTCCTTCCTTTCCCTTTTTCTTGGTTCTTTCTTCCTTTGTTTCTTCCCTCTTTTCCAGCTGGATCTGTTAGATCCCCTCCGCTTTTCGATCTCCCCCTTATTGTTATTCTTTGGTCCAACACAGAGATGGTAACTCTGCTTATATTAGAGCTTAATGCTGCAAATTATATTAGGGCACCACTTAGATTAAAAAGGTAAAGGTAGTCCCCCGTGCAAGCACCGGGTCGTTATTGACCCATTGGGTGATGTCACATCCCGATGTTTACTAGGTAGACTATGCTTACAGGGTGGTTTGCCATTGCCTTGCCCAGTCATCTACATTTTACCCCCAACAAGCTGGGTACTCATTTTTCTGACCTCAGAAGGATGGAAGGTTGAGTCAACCTTGAGTCAGCTACCTGAAACCAATTTCCGTTAGGATCGAACTCCGGACACGAGAAGAGCTTTTGACTGCAGTACTGCAGCTTACCGCTCTGTGCTACGGGGCTGCCTCAACTTGTATTAGGGCTGTTGAATTAAAAAAAAATCGGTATAGTTCGGATTCGGCTGAATTCGGCCCGTTTAGTTTCGGGATATGCCGAAGTCCGAACTCCCCCACTTCGGGTCTGTGTAATTCGGCGGGAATTCAAAGTTTGGGGAAAAAATTCGGCCGAATAAAGCCATTAAAAACACAACCGTGCCTTTCCGCGGCTCTGGGGGGGCATTTTTGGGGGTAGAGGTCCCAAACTTTCAGAGGAGCTTCAAAGGACCCTTCTTGCCAGACCCCCCAAGTTTTGTAAAGATTGGGTCAGGGGGGGCTGAGATATGGGCCCCGAAAGGGGTCCCCCCCCTTAATGTGCATCTCTGAGCAGAGCTTGCCGCCCAGGCACAAAGCTCCCAGCCCCGACAAACAGCTGATGAGAGCAAGGGCGGGGCAGCTGCTAAGAACTTTGCAAAGCAACACAACTGCAAAGCAACACCTTTGCAAACATGCAAAGGGCGGGGCAGGTGTGAAGAATTTTGCAAAACAATACAACTGCAAAGCAACACAAGCACACAATGCAACACCTTTGCAACAATGCAAAGCAACACCTGACACCTGGGAGTTTGCAAACCATGGAAAGGGACAGAGGCAGCTAGCTATGCATAATGAGCAGGAGGGGGTGGAATTTCTCCTTTTGCAGTGGACTTGGGACCAGGCAGATGCATTCTTTAAGTCACCATTTGAAAACCAGTTTTGAGCAAGCATCAAAATAACCTAACTGATCTTATGAATGAGGGAAAACCTGAAGACATAAAAATGAAGCCCCCCCTCAAACCAGGGAGAGAGAGAGACTGGAGGGGGAACACACACTCCAGGCAGAACCGGCAAAAGCCCCCTTTGGCTTCCCCCCCACCCACAGAAACTGCTCCCTCCCCACACACACACAGACTCTGCTTTCCCCCACACACAGAGAGAGAGAGAAAAGAAAAATTACAGATTAAAGCCCCCAAAGGGGTCTTACTGTGGCTGTCTTCTGTTCCATCAGGAGTGGCTGGGAGGCTGGGTAATCCAATATGATTCCATTTGTATCCAATATGAGATCCATATGTATGCATCTCTCAAGGGTGATCCATTCATCCCAATAGGGAAAAGGGGAAAGCCCATATCTCGGGGGGCCCTGACCCAATGTTTACAAAACTTGGGGGGTCTCTTATGAAGCCTTGTCTGAAGCTCCACTGAAAGTTTGGGATCGGCACACCCCAAAATGTGCCCCCTGCAGCCACGGAAAGAGAAAAGGGGGGAGCCGATATTTCTGCCCCCACTGAACCCATCTTTACAAAACTTGGGTGGTCTCTTAAGAAGGATTGTCTGAAGCTATGATAAACGTTTGGGGGCTGCACCCCCAAAAAAGCGCCCCCTGCAGCCATGGAAATGGAAAAGGGGGAGAGGAAAAAGGGGTGGAGCCCATATCTCGGGACCCCCTGACCCAATGTTTACAAAACTTGGGGGGGTCTCTTAAGAAGCCTTGTCTGATGCTCCGCTGAAAGTTTGGGGTCGGCACACCCAAAAATGCGCCCCCTGCAGCCATGGAAAGAAAAAAGGGGGGAGCCCATATCTCGGGACCCCCTGACCCAATGTTTACAAAACTTGGGTGGTCTCTTAAGAAGGCTTGTATGAATATCCCCTGAAAGTTTGGGGTTTGTACCCCCAAAAATGCGCCCCCTGCAGCCACGGAAAGGAGCGAATGTGCACAAGCACCCCCGCACACACACACACAGACACGAGGATTTCCCTCTCTCTCTCTTTTCCCGGCGGGGCCGCACATCAGTTGATTCCTCCAGTACTCAGTCCTGACTGATTGGCTAGAAGAAGACCCAGCTTGGCCACCGATTGGCCGGGGGAGGAGAATGCTGCTTACTGAAGGTTATGCTTCTTACTGACGGCTCCGAATTGGCCGGATTTATTCGTGAACTCCCGAACTCGCTGAATTCGGCTCTCCCGGTTGCCCACCATTTTTGAGTTCGGTTCGTCCCGAACTAGAAACCACCGAATCAAGGGAAATTCGGCTGATTTTCAGTTCGGGACGATCCGAATCAACAGCCCTAACTTGTATTAGATTAGGATTTATGGTTTTAATCATAATGTTTTAATCTTTTATATCATATCTATCACTGACTGTTGTTTTAAGTCAACCTGAGCCCGGCTCTGCCGGGAAAGGGCATGTATAAATCGAATAAACTAAACTAAACTAAAAGAATCCTACCTTTCTTTCAAGGTGCCCCACATGACTTATAGAGTTCTCCCTCCTATATGCTTGCTCACAACAGGGTTATCCAGGTAGACTTGGCTAAAACTAGCTGAAGATGGACCCAATGAACTTGATTGCAGAGTGAAGATCTGAACTATACCACATTGTCTACTACCACTCCTCCCTCCTGTATCGTAAAACCCCAGGTACATAACAAAAATCGTTAGTTAATTAAGAATGATGCTAATCTGCTTATTTAATTTTAATTTTTTAATTTGGGTTCATAAGTGACAGAAGCAGTACATTTATTAAACACTTTAAAAATGGTGGCAAGTCTTAAAGCAAAGTGATCAGAGGTGCTTACTTTCAAATAACTATGTTCAAGAGAGCCACTATGCACAAATTAATGATGTACAAATTATTATTGGTAAAGTTCATTCTTCTTGATGTGGAAAGGCAGTGGCTGGTATGTATGCTAATCTCACATGTAATCACTTGCATGCCAGCTTTAATACTGCCATTCAAGAGAAGTTCTAGAAAAGTCAGTAGAAGGGAGGGGGCAGCACTCATTAGCAGGAATTCCAATTGACCAATTATGGTTACATGGTGTTATCTTGCATTTAATCTCCATTAAAAGAATTACCTTTCCTAGGATTACTGAGAGGACATTGGCAGCACAGCCTGCTCGACATCCGACAGTGATTTCTTTTTAGCAGTTACTTGAGCTATTTAATACCCAAATGCTCTCTCACATAATCACTGGAACGAGTGTCCAGCCACAGCATATACCGAGTTCTGTCACTCACCATCAGTCTTCAGGCAATGAAACACAGTTCGATTAAAGCAGAAAGTGCCACTTTTCCATCAGAGTGAGAGCCAGCATGGTGTAGTGGTTAAGAGCAGTGGTTTGGAGCGGTGGAGTCTGATCTGGAGAACCGGGTTAGATTCCCCACTCCTCCACATGAGCGGCGGAGGCTAATCTGGTGAACTGGATTTGTTTCCCCACTCATACACACAAAGCCAGCTGGGTGACCTTGGGCAAGTTATGTTGAGGAACAGATAGCGAGCTTCGTTACATGTCAGACAGACAAGGGTTAAAGTTGATTGTATTGATGCTGACCAGTTCAAGAAGGTGATGTAATCTCCAATGTGTCAATTAGCTATTGGTCAGAGAGGATCAGTTGTAAACATGTTTGTGGTCACATAGCCAGAATTAGCATATTACTGCGTTCTTCCTTTGTTTAGAAGAGAAAGCAGTACCCAGTTACTTTTTGGATCTCAAACAGTGAGGATGGGGCAACTCTGTATTTTAGAGATGTCATGTGTTTAAGTTTCGATCCTGCCAGAACTTTTCTGGCACGTATAGAGAACTAGAGATGTAGTAAGGATTTATTGTTTTAACCTCCAGTTTACCCTACCCTATTTTATAGTGAGTAAAGTTTGTTTTTGCTAAGACAAAGGACTTTGTCTATTCATTGTGTGCGTGTGCTTTATTTGACTTTCGTCAGTCACAATCATACAATCCATAATCTTCTGATAAAAGAATTTTCCCATCAAGTTACAGCTCTGTTAGAGCTCTCTCAGCCCCACCTACCTCACAGGGTGTCTGTTGTGGGGAGGGGAGGGGAAGGTGATTGTAAGCCGGTTTGAGTCTCCCTTAAGTGGCAGAGAAAGTCAGCATATAAAAACTAACCTCCTCCTCCTCCTTCTTTTTCCGCAGTGCCAGAGGCTAGTATCATTTGGCTTACTGCGCACAAGGTTGTAACTCTGGTCCTTGACTAAAAGGGCCAGATTATTATCCCTTTGATCAGTCCTACTCAGGCAATACCAGCAGGAGTTAGAAGATTGGTTTTGCCTCTCAGAAGGGAGATTCCCCATTGCTTAGCAGCCTGATATGACACCATAATGTTTTGGGGGCAGTCACCATGTGAGACAGATCCTCGTAGGGCCCAGTATTGTTGGTGCCTTAGGCATAAGATGGATAGACGCGGACAGCCACATACTTTTGACCTCCTAAGAGATTAGATAAGGAGGTCCTGAGAGGAATGGATTCAAAGGCGAGCACAGCATTTCAAAACTGGGATACTAGACGTTTGTGTTCACTGTAGAGAGATGGCAGTGCAGAGCCATGTCCAGCATCGGTAGCAGTTCACAGCAAGAGAGTGAAGAATCAAAAGCACAGTGGTTCATATTCAACCCTCTGCAGACTTTGCAAAGTGAGGGTTTCCCACTTTCCCTTCTCACTGTAGCCCACTGAGGAGAACTTCAGTAACAGCATAAGGAGCACAGTGGGGAACTCCAGTGGGAAGGCAGAATCAGCAGAAATCACTGCTCCAACTTGTGAAGGTTTAAGCACCATCAGGTCTTCAGAACTGAGTACGTTGGCTATATATGCCAACATAAATGTTTCAGAGTTCTTAAGCAGACTAGGGGCCATTATGAAAGGCCATTATGAAATTACAAATGCAATTTCAGCCATGCCTAGCGGCCAGTACTGCCAGTGGTATGTTGTCAATGTGAAAACAACAAAGGAGGGGCTAGTATTATATGATTCCTTCCTTTCCATTCCCTTTCTCCCTTAGAAGCTCCTTGATTCATAAATCTTGAGCAGCATAATTCTAAATCTGTTAAAAGCTGTAAGGATGGAGATGAATTTTGCCACTGCCAATGTAACCTTAGGATCACTGTCACTTAATAAAATAGGTATTAGCTCAGACACAGAGTTACTAGTCCGATCTGTTAGAAGAGGAATAATGTATCTTGATCTTAGGTCCTCATAAAAATGACATTCCAGGAGCATGTGTGCGAGAGAATCAATAGAACCAGAAGAACACAGGCAGGTCCTTTCCGAATATGGTAGGTATCGACCTTGCATAATCGTAGAAGGGTTAGCATTCAGTCTAGCAATAAAAAAGCTCTTAAGAAATGATGAGTTGACAAGAAATAGGTATAGGCAGGCAAGCAACATGGGGGAGGAGTTCCAAAAAAACTGAGACGAGCAAACGCGATGAGCCCAAAACGTGCTAACATAATCAATCTCTTCAATACACTTTTTTATTTCAGAGAAGGCCTATGATTTCCCAATATCTCTTATCATATCCTATGATATGCCCATCAATGACAATTTCTCATCATTTTTTTGCCATGAGGATCTATATGAGTCATGTCTCAAAAAACCTAGATATCCCTCAGGGCTAAAAAAAACAGGTGGTGAGTACTTGCCCCTGCTTGCCTGTGTATAGAATATCTGACTTGGACTGGGAAGACCTAGGTTTGAAATCTCAACCAGGTTCCTGAGCTAGTCTCTTTCTCAACATAACTAACTTTCAGGGTAGTCATGAGGATAAAATGAAGAGGGAGCAGGTAGGACTGTGTAAAATGCCTTGATCTGCCTGGATAAATGCTGAGTTTAAAATGGGAGATATGGGGTACTCAAAGGTGGCTTGTGTCTACTACCCTATGTTTGGACAACTTCATCATGGCTTTCCACTCAGCCAGTACTACTAATGACTTTAAAAATGTCTTAGCTTGCATGGATAACTGTGCCAAGAAGTGTTAAGATGCATCCCCTCCCCCAATGTGCCACTCAGGCAAATGAGAGTTTGGCCGATGCTGCTCAGCACCAGGGGGGTCCTCTTACTGGTTTCCCTGGCTGCTCAAGCTGTTGAGGCATGAGGTACTCAAATGAAGCATGGAGCTCAGCTGGCTGGCTGGGATGGTGCCCAGCCAAGAGGAGGCCTGGATGGATATGCTTAAAAGATGGTGTAACATCACCTGCACAAGTATTTGCCATTCATTGATGAGCCACCCTCCTTCCTAATGTGGATCAGCATGGGAATAGTTGGTCACTTCTGTGTCAAGCAGGTTTTTCGGGAGTGCCCTCAAATTGGAACACAGGGTGGACCTTTTTTCACCTGCTCCATGCTGATGCTAAGGATGTGTCATCATAGAAACAGGCCTTGGTTTTGATAGGTCTGGCCACACAACCAGGGTTGCCAATCTCCAGGTACTAGCTGGAGATCTCCCACTATTACAACTGATCTCCAGCAAATAGAGATCAGTCCACCTGGAGAAAATGGTTGCCTTGGAAGGTGGATTCTATGGCATTATCTCCCATTGAAATCTCTCCCCTCCCCAAACCCTGCCCTCAGGCTCCACCCCAAAAATCTCCAGGTATTTCCCAACCCAGAGCTGGGAACCTACATATAACTCAGACTGGCTGGAATAGGCTGGGCTCTACAACATAGGCAGGGATAATTTCCAAGCATCCAACGGCATCTAAAGGTGAAGGTCGGTTCTTAAAACAACCCATCATGCACTGGAATAGCCAGTTGGGTAATGGAGGTATGCCCTTAGGGCTGAACAGTATCAACCAAGCCCTTAGTTGCTTAATCAGCATGTGGGAGGAGGGGGATTAGGTTTGGTACCTCTCAGCACCCTGTTGGGAGATAATTCACCAATCACCACCCAGGTCGCAAAATACTGCACAGTTGCATTTAAGATACGCCACCTTAGAGTATTGTGTTAGCCTTGTCTGTTAATTTATTCCTTGCTAGTTTAGCTTCTATTTTATCTGGCAAATAGCTGTAAATAAATTTGATTATTTATTACCTCCCAGTGCAGTTAATTTGTGTGGGTAAGGGTAAACAAGAGAGCCAGTATGGTGTAGTGGTTAAGGTGTTGGACAAGGTCATGGAAAACCCAGGTTCAAATCCCCACTCTGCCATGGAAACTTGCTGGGTGACCTTGGGCCAGTCACACACTCTCGGCCCCGACCCTAGCTAGAATTTGGATGGGAGACTTCCAAGGAATACCAGGGGTGTGATGCAGAGTCAGGCAATGGCAAACCACCTCTGAAGGTCTCTTGCCTTTGCCCTTATATGTACGGTTGCCAGGTCCCTCTTTACCACCGGTGGGAGATTTTTGGAGCGGAGCCTGAGGAGGGTGGGGTTTGGTGAGGGGAGAGACTTCAATGCCAAAGTGGCCATTTTTCTCCAGCTGATCTGATCTCTATTGGCTGGAGATCAGTTGAATTAGCAGGAGATCTCCTGCTACTACCTGGCAGTTGGCAACCCTACTTTTATGGTCCACCTAACTCACTAGTGTCTAAGGTGGCTGGCACATCACCAGGATCTCCTGCAGAGAAAAGTCTATTATATTACCTGATACCTGATATATGTCTTAACTATAAATACTAGGATCTGCATCTGGGGCCTTCTGCATATGTTTGTGCTCCATCACTGAAACAGGATTCATCCCTGACCTTGTTTTGGGAATGCTGGGATCGCTATTTTTTACATGAGCACCAGCATATAACGCTACCCTACAGAGTTTATATTTCAGCAAGTGCTGTTATCCATTACACTAAAGTCAGCTGTTGATTGTGACTGATGACAGTTTCAATTATATGTTAATTAGTGATTTGTCAGATGGGTGATTATTTAGGGCTCTAATGAAGCACATTCTGATTTCTGAGATGTTCTTAACTGAGAATTTACAGTGCATGCAAATTAGTATTGTTCTGAGGAATAAATACAAACAAGTTATGCATAATTGCTAGAAACAAAAACCCAGGTGCAGCAGGCCCCTCATCTTCTAGGGTTCTAAAGCCCAATAACTATGCCTGATATAAGTGGTCTTGGGTATGAAATACTATCAAGGCTCACAAGTCACAGCATGTTGGGCACATTGATACAAGGCTATGATATTTTCTAGAGATCTCCACAATTTTTGTTACTGTTTTTTTTTTGGGGGGGGGGTATCCTTTTTAAAACACTTGATTGGGTTGTGGTATCAGTCGTGGAAAGAGCCATCAAATTACAACTGACTTCTGGTGACCCTGTGGTAGGGTTGCCAGGTCCCTTTTCGCCACCGGTGGGAGATTTTTGGGGTGGAGCCTGAGGAGGGCAGAGTTTGGGGAAGGACTTCAATGCCATAGAGTCCAATTGCCAAAGAGGGCATTTTCTCCAGGTGAACTGAACTCTTAATGGTGGGAGATCAGTTGAAATAGCAGGAGATCTCCAGCTGCTACCTGGAGGGCAACCCTACCCTGTGGAGTTTTCAAGGCAAGATATGGTGTTTAACCATTGCCTTCCTCTCCATAGCAACCTTAGTCCGCCTTGATGGTCTCCCATCCAAGTACTAACCAGGGCGGATTCTGCTTAGATTTTTAAGATTTGATGCATGGGCTAGCTTGGGCTATACAGTCAGGGTGGTATTAGAGCAGCACGTAAATCTCCAAACCATGTTTCGTTCACCCAGATTAATCAGTTTTCCATAGCACATCATATGTTGACTGAACTGATTCTACAGTCTTTCTTTCCTATAAAATATTCACACTATAGCTCTTAATGTTTTTTATATAATCTTTTACATAATCTTGTGGGATGAAGCATGTATAAGTGACTGTTCACCTACTTAGCGCAGTCAGCCGCAAGTTAACCCCCCCATCCCTCATCTTTTCATCTCCTTCATCACGGTCTGTCTTCTCTCTTCATTTCTGCCCCACTCCTCATTACATGAATTACAGATCCACTAGGCAGGAACTATGCCATTTTTGTATAGCAGCTAGCATGCTCTCAGAGCAAAAGAAATGTTTAATACCTAACATAAAGTAATAATTAATATACAGGAATAACACTGCCCCATTAAAATTAAATAAGAAAATGCAGACAGCAGTCCTGAGTCTTCTGTTGATCAAATGCTGTAACACAGTGGGGAATTTCATCCACTTTAAAACTGGAACATATTCCTGAACTACAGGCCAATTAATGTTATTATCATGAGGCTTTTGGTTCTGAGGTGGTTTGTTTTAAGTTCAGGCTCCAAATTTGTCTTTGTTGATCCAGCTGCATGTGCAGCGTGCTATGAGCACAGGTTGAAATCCCGTGCTTTGATCTGAGCTGACTTTTCCACCCACAAAAGCTTGCTGTTCATTCCAGCCGAGAAATAAATGCAGGTGTATCCAGTTTGAGTCCCTTTATTAAAATAAGTGACACAGATGGTGCATTCGTCAGGGTAGGCACCAGAATACATACAGATCTGTGGAATGCGGTGCATTATTTGTATATCACTTCAAGTTAACTTGAGCAAAGTTTGAAGTTCGTGTACAGTTAGGTGATATGTGTTTGTGGCAAGTTATTCTAATGTCTTATTTACCACAAAGCCATCACCACATTCACTAGACAGACTAATCATGGCTTCTTCCACAATAAAGGGTGCTTTATATCCACATACCTGAAAGACCGCCTCCACATATGAACCCCTGTGCCAATTACACTCCTTGCAACAGAGCCTACTAGCCATTCCCTCAGAGTTGACCATACAGTTACAACATCATCCAGAAGTGCCATTTTCATTGTAGTCCATGCTTAGGTAGCCGGCAGTAGTGTTTAAGGCTGCTGCTGCTGCTGCTGCTTCTTCTTCTTCTTCTTCTTCTTCTTCTTCTTCTTCTTCTTCTTCTTCTTCTTCTTCTTCTTCTTCTTCTTCTTCTTCTTCTTCTTCTTCTTCTGTCTGAAAGGCATCTCTTTGGGGGGGGGGTGTTTTGGCCCTCTGCTGTTAATGGATTATTACCTCTGTTATTGGTAAACTGTTTTGATGCCGTTTTGGGTAATGATTTGATTGGAGATGGTTGTGTTTTATGATATTTTAATGATCATTTATTGTCACTAGAGTGCCTTGAGCTTCCCCGAAAAATGAGACAAAATATTTTGAACAAGCAAATTAGTGAATCCAAGTACCTTTGTTTTCACTTTGGATACTTTCAGTTGAACATATTTTGGTTTTCCAGAAAAGCTGTGCTCATTATTTTGAAAGCCAAGAACATCAGGGGAAAAAGAATTATTGTTTTATTCCATAATCTATTTTTAATGTGTGTTTTTTTAGTCATTGCTATCTCTATTTATCTCCCCGCCCATAAACTCCCTCTTAGCATTCACAGCAAGCAGTGATGTATTGCTCAGGTAACTGAAGCAGAAGTCAAATGTATAGTCCATTATGGCAGTAATAGTCCAGAGGGAAAATACAGTGCCCAGGCCATCAATAACAGGAGATTGTTATTGTTTTGTGTCAAAGCAATGCTAAAAATTCCTTTTCCCTAGCCATGTTTATCCTCATCTTTATCTATTTTGTATCTTACTATAAAATTACCATGTGGCAATAGTATTACAATAAGAGCATCTTCTGTACTGCAAGCACCCCACTGTTTTGTTAATTGTCCTTACCAAAAATTGAAATGAAATGCAGGTCTGTAAAATATAGTATTCTTTTCCTTGATGCTATAGGCATAGTTTCACCTTACAGCCTTGCTCAATTCTGACAGACAAAAGCAACATTTTTTTTGTATTTTACACTTTATGCAATATTAGAACACCTTCTCCCATAGTATTGCAATGGGGCACAATCCCACCGCATACAAGCTCTTTTAAATTGTTTTCATTATGATACATAAACCTCTCTGGCTGAAATCAACGTGACATACAAATATTAACTCTGAGTAAACTGTGCTTAGAGACTGACAGCGCATTCCTGAGCCTCCAGGGCAAAAGCCCTTAGGAGGCCAGGAAAGTGCCGCACCGATGTACGCGGCCGCCTGCGCTGGCGCCTCAGCAGCTAATGCCAGTGTTAGCGGCCTGAATGCCGGTGGGAAGGCTTGGACGCCAGTCATGGGGCACTGCCATGGCAGCGCCAGCCCGGGACACCAACAGAGCCTTCTGCCAGCATCTGAATGCCAGCAAAGGCCACACCGGCATCCCGGGAGGTGTTCCCAGGGCGTTCTGGTGCCAGGCTGGGGGCAGGGCCACCTTTAGGTGGCCTCCAAGGCCGTTTTGGCCCAGGAATGCCCCTCTTTATTTTTGAAGAGACACGCCACCTTTTAGGTGTCGGGAGGAGGTTTTGCCGGGGCCGAAACCTCCTTTGGAGGCAGCGCAGCCAAGTTGCCTCCTAAGTCCGGTGCAGGCATTCCACTCAGGAATACACTGTGAGAGCCAAAGAACATATTATTTGATTGGGGGGGGGGCTGTGGCTTGATATCAGAACATCTGCCTTGCATGCCTAAGGACCCACGTTCAATGCCCAGCATTTCCAGTTAACAAGATCAGGTAGTAGGCAACCTCCCATCACCTACTACCTGATCCTTTTAATTAAAATCCTAGAAGGCTGCTACCAGTCAGATCAAGCTAGACTAACTTTTCTTGCTTAGAGCCCACAACTAAGTGGAGAAAAGTGAGTTAGAAGTACCTGAAATAAATTTTATAGACAGATAGTCTGACTCAGTATAAAGAAGATTGATGTATTACATGGAAAATCCATTATTGGATGCTCCAAAGGTTTTTTTAACATTTGAAAACAGACTTGAAGGACACAAACTTGGACTGTACCATAGGTTCCACATCATTTCCATAGTAGCTCTTCCTACACCTTGTAGGGAAATAAGACAGGCAGTCAGGGTACATCTGTCGGCCCCCAGCCTTCAGAACTGAACCTGCATCTGGAGCCTCAGATCCAAAGCGCCCTCATTCCCCTTAACAGACAGTGCAAGTTCATCCTATGCTATATTGTTACATATGGTATTCCTGTATTAACCTATATTCCAGTCTTCTGTAGTGGGTCACTATGATTCAGAAAGTAATGGTATATTGATCTTCCTAATCATGTTGTTGTACCTAAGGTTTGGATGAGGAAACAGGTGCATATCTTTCCTGTAGCAAACTCTGTGAACTCCAAAGAATATCTAGAATCATGGGACACATCGTGGGTGGCATGCATGGGCCCCACTATGCACATTACTGCAGAAGTGGAGAAAGAAATAGGGTTAGTGATGCAGCACCCCTAAGTGAGTTGATGGTTGTAGAATATCTAAGTCAACCGCACTGTGATGTCTGCAAAAAACTTGCTGTTCTAGTACTACCGGTACTTATTAAATGGGAATAGGGTTGTGTGTATTGATATACCCGAACCGAAAATAAACCAGAAATTATCCGTTTTGGCGATATTCGGGTTTTGGGTCGACAGAATACCAAAACCTGGGAATCTGCCCCAAGTCAAATAGGCAATTCCCAAAATAGATGCACAGCTCGGTGCTTTCTCCCATTTTTTCTATCTTTTCCTGGTTTTGTTAGGGCCCCATAGTTGGGGCCCCTTTGAGGTAGGGGCCGTGTAATTGGAGCCAACTTGGTCTGACCAAATTATCCATCACCACTCAGTGGAGTGATCTGGATCAGGATAGTCTGGGGGCAGAAGGGTCATTTAAAAGACGGGGCTCACTCAGTCCCATCTGGAGGGATATACCCTCCAACTAAAAAGCACCAGCTTCAACAGCTGCTGAACAGGCTTCATTCTGAAGAAGACTGCTCTCCTGTGCGGATGAGCAATCTTTTTCACAAGAGCTGCTTTGGTCATGACTTCAGCTGGCTCTGATATCAACCCCCCCCCAAAAAAAACCTGCTCTCAATCTGAAGGTTGCCCCGAGTAGAGGCTGTGTTTCCTGCATCGTGACCATCTCTTGAAATCAGATTTTTGATTATTATAATAAAGGACTCTTCACAGGATGTCCTTTGCTACCAAAAGAAATGTTTTCTGCACCTTATTTTCCTTGCATTTAAGCCATTTTCCTCAGTTTGGAAGCTAATTTGCATGGACATCATGCTGTGTGCTCAAGATATGAAGGGAGCCCCCAGACTTTGAGGTGCCAGCCTGCCAATCAGCTCTTTCCTCCAGTCCTTGGCAACGCTGAACTTCTGAACCTGAAAACCGATGGACAGCTCGGCTCACAAATGCCTGGAGGATGGGGGTGACCTCTGTGTGGGCCCATAAAATTGGACCCCCTGTCCCAACATTCACCAAACTTCGGTGTCCATCTAAGGAGAGTACCATGCAGCTACGCTGCAAATTTGGTGACTCTAACTACAAAAATGCCCCCACAGGAGCTCTGGAAAAATCCCCATAGACTATAATGGACCAGATTTGTTTTTTGTAAACCCGGAAATAAAGCCAAAATACCCCTTTACCGGTATGGGTAAATGGCTTATTCTGGGTTTACTGGAAAAAAGTGGGTCTAATAAACCTGAACCTGAAATGTACCATTTTTTTTTGCACTACCCTAATTGGGAATGTCAAAGCCTTGTTACACTGCAACCACGTATGTTTTCATGACAAGTCTCCTGCTGTATCTCATAAGGAGGTTTTCAAATGCATTCATTCAGATTTCCCTGCAATCAAGAGAGCAGCATGCTATTTGTTTCACGTTAATTATCTTTTTCATTTCCTCATGGAGCTGATTTATTCACAAGAAATGACACGCCTTTCAATACTTGTATCTAATGACAAGGATCCTCTCCTGAAAGTCTCCCTGTTTCAAGAAAATATGTTCTAGACTTCCAACAAGGCAACACAAGCCATCTGCACCTGAAATTTTGAAACAACCAGTTTTAATAACTCTAAGGTCCACAAAACACAGGAAATCATAGGGCACATAGTTATCATGTATTCATGGCACGATGTTCTGCATCCTGACCCCACATCATTGAATAGTTCTTCCAGTCTGGCCATGGCTCGTGGGGTCTGGAAGTGACATCAGCTGCCAACACCAGTAAGTTGCAAGCTGACCTGGAAGCAGGAAAAAAAAAACAAACATCTGGCCATAGTGTGGGGTGGGGAGCAGGTGTTTGGCTTTGGGTGGGGCTGCCATTCCCTGCTGCTTAAAAAAAGTGGTTGAAAGTAGCCAAGGTGAGGGGTAGGAAGGAGAAGAGAATGAACTAGTGCAGTTCCCATGTGCATCAGCTTTTCAAAAGACCAGTTGAGCCCCAGGAAAGACCTCATGAGAGAGAAAGGAGGAGTCATGCCAAAGATGTTGGGGAACGTAACTGCCAATAGCCTAGGAAGGGCAAGGAATGTATTTGCTCATGCCTGTACCTATTTAACAGTACTTATCTGTCATATATACATCTACATTTGTCTCTTTGCAATCTTTAACACTGACAGGCAGAGAGGTACATAGTATTTGAATATTCCACAACCTTGTACAAAATTGTATTTCTCTCCCATAGTGTTTTGGTGTTGGTTTGATAAGTCAGAGGTTCCCAAACTGTGCTCCGTGGAACTCTTAGTGCTCCATGAAACATCTCCTAGTGCTCCATGAAGAGACTGGAAAAAAAATACTACTGTCATTCGGTTTAGTATATAAGTGCTAGGTGAAAATTAGTGCTCTGTGATAAATTTCTCTCCTGTAAAGTGGTCCAGGACTCAAAAAGTTTGGGAACCTCTGCGATAAGTCATAAATGTTGTGCTCATTAATACTTATGACATTTTTACTTGATTTAAGAATAAGAGTTGGTTTTTATACCCTACTTCTCTCTACCTTTAAGGAGTCTCAAAGTGGTTTATAATTGCCTTCCCTTTCTCTCCCCACAACAGGCACCTTGTTAAGTAGGTGGGGCTGAGAGAGTTCGGAGAGAATTGTAACTAGCCCAAAGTCACCCAGCAGGCTTCATGTATAGGAGTGGGAAAACAAACCCAGTACACCAGATTAGAGTCCACTGCTCATGTGGAGGAGAGGGGAATCAAACCTGGCTGGTTCTCCAGATTAGAGTCTACCGCTCTTAACCACTACACCATGCTGGCTCTCTGAATGTACCAGGGCTACATTCTGTCCAAGAGATTAGTATGAAGGATGTTTGAAATTACCTCAAGCCCCACTCTCTGTGTCAGGGATGGGGAACCTCAGGCCCGGGGGCCGTATGCGGCCCCCGAGGACATTTTTTGTGGCCCTCAGGAGCTCCGGGGCCCCGCTGCGGAGGCGCGGCACAGGGCGGCCCTCCCTGAGGGTGTTCCTGGGGCCAAGGCTTGCAGGAGCGCTGCGGCGCCCTTTGGACCTCCTCTTGCCGACTGACGGCTGTTAGTCGGCAAGAGGAGGGACGCTTCCCCCAAGACTGCCCCTTATAGCTGCAGCGTGCAGGAATGCCGGGGCACACTGTAAGCCCCTCTTGCTGCCTGTCGGCTGTTGAGCAGCAAGGGGGGGGGGAAGAGGCTTGCGGCTACCGGTGGCAGAGTATGCTCGCAGGAGCCGATCGGGCTTCGGGGGGCCTTTTGTGGACTCTGGGGGTGGGAGGGCATGGAGCCTGGAGCCAGGTCGCGTGGGGCCGGCGTGTGTGTGTGTGTGTGGGGGGGGGGAAAGCTTTTCTCTCTTCCTCTCTTTCTGTGTCTTTCTTTGTCTGTCTCCCTCCGTCCTTTTCTTTCTCCCCATCTTTCCATTTCTTTCTCCCTCTCTCCTTTTCCCTCTTTCTCTGTTTTCCTTCCTTCCTCCCTTGCCGATTGACCGCAGGCTGCGCCCCCCTGGCGCCTTGTTTGCTCGGGTCCACTGCTGGCTGCCCTCCCACCTGGGAGGGGGGGAGCGGCGATGCCCTCCAGGCCTTCTCTGCGAGGCCTCCCCTGGGGTTGCCAACCTCCAAGTGGTGGCTGGAGACCTGGCAACCCTAGCGTCTCCCCCCCACCAGGAGATCTACACCTGGTATGGCCCCCAAATGATGTTATAAATGTGCAAATGGCCCTTGGCAGGAAAAAGGTTCCCCACCCCTGCTCTGTGTGGACTGGAGCAAAGTGGTTCAGGAACAAGGGCTTGGATCCAGTGGTCCTTTCTACTGATTTCCATCAGTGGAGTGGGACTTCAGCAGCCTAAATGCATCCCAGGAGACCCAAGGACCAGCACAAGTCATAGGTCTGAAGCAGGAAGAATGATGAAAATCACCTCCCTTCTATTCACAGAAATCTTTCACTAGATCTAAGTCAACACCTGCTATAGAAGAGGTGGACAATACATTAAGTTACTACTTCCATAATTCTTTACACAGTATCCTCCATGCTCCAAAGTATTTAAGTAATATGCTCATTAAGCAGGTAGAAGCTTCTGAATTTGAAAACAACTAGTGTTTTTAATGTTGTATGCTTCTGATGCTCTTGGATGCTCTTGGCTACAGGAATGTAGAAGTTTCAGCTATGAGGAAATCACTGCTTTTTCATTCATTGCTTTAAAGACCCACTTGGAAATGTGACAGCCTCAGCTAGCAAGGAAGGCTAGTGATGGCAGGAGTCCCAGAGGCAAGGTGGTTGTAGGAAACGAACAGAGGACGGGATGGAGTAGATATATCTTTATGGGCTGTGAGGCCAAAGGCAAAGTGACTGGAGAAAGAGGAGGAGGAGAAAAAGAAGAGTTCGTTTTTATATACCAATTTCCCCTACCTTTAAGGAGAATCAAACCGGCTTACAATCTCCTTTCCTTCCTCTCCCCACAACCGACACCTTGTGAGGTAGGTGGTGCTGAGAGAGTTCGGAGAGAACTGTGACTAGCCTAATGTCACCCAGCTGTCTTCATGTGTAGGAGTGAGGAAACCACCCTGGTTCACCAGATTAGAGTCTGCGGCTCTTAACCACTACACCACGCTGGTTCAGGATAAGCAGTGGACTAAAAAACAAGCCCTTGAATGGGGAGGGGGAAGGAGGCTTGAGGACACACAGAACTGAAGCAAGAAGTAATGAAGAGAGGGTCCTCTGAAAAAATCCCATGTTATCATGAGGGGATGCATATGATATGGGGACAGGGACTGTCATGAATAATAAGGTTGCTGGCCAAAAACCAGAATAGCTAAGAAAACCGGACAAATTCTACAGTGAACTGGAAAGCAAGGACTTATACATTACTTTAATCTAGACAGCCTATTTACTGGCTGATTCTGGTAATTGCACAGGACTGGGTACCATAGAAATAGTTTAAAGTTCAGCTTTGTTTGCATTTGCAAATGGTACCAAATTATTCTAAATAAATCAGCTCCTACGTTTCTGCATGCTGCTTATAACTTATTAAGCACTTCATATTTACTTTGTTTTGTAGTTACGGAAAAGAAAGAAAAATATATATTGTATAAATTAGCATTAGTAAGATAGCAAAGAAGCATGATGTTCCCATCTGCTTTAAAGTTCAGGCTGGGCAGCTGCCATTTCAAATGACAACAGATGTCCAAGCTGCCAAAACAAGATTTCTAACTGATAACTTTTGCTGCATTCCATGTTTACTTCATCTAAGCTGGAATTTCACCATTTAAAATTAGACCTCCCTCTGCCTGCACACAGGTGTCTCATTCTTTCTCAGTAATTTGCTTCAGAAAAATAAGGACTTCATTGTTTGAAGACAAATCAATTCATCACTCATAAGGGTTGATTGGGACAAAATCCTGCTCCTCAAAAGGGAAGGGAAGAAAAATTATCCACATGACCTTTCTGGAACTTTTGTTATAGTAATTCTGCCTTAGGGTTTTTAGTATTCACTAGGAACAATTTAAAGTTCTGCAGTTTCAGCCTGAAAAACCCCATTGTGATTTTGTTTCTCCCTTGTATGAACTGAACTTTTATTTTTTTTAAAAAACGTGCACCAGTTTTTGCTCCCTGCATCCCTTTCCCCTTGTAAAACACATTTTCAGCATTATTTGTGCTGCAATAACACCTCTATATTATGCTGTATGTGCAAATGTATATTTAACTTTTTGTATCTCTCCTTTATTTCCAAGGGGGACCTCAAGTGAGTTACAACAAATGAACGAACAAACAAAAACAAACAAGAGAAATAAAACAAGAGAAAGAGGGAAAGGGAGGCTTCTGAGTACAGAGCTAGTCTTGCTCCCTCTTGAACTAATGTGGCTGAATGCATTTCCATTAATTTTACTTTTAATGCTGTTCTGGGTGCAGCCACTAGGGGTGCAAGGACATCTGAGCACAGTAAAAGACCTCCTGACTATCTGCCAGCCTCATCTTTCTGCAAACCCTTGCCTAATAGCATCACGCTAAGTCCATCAACCAAGCTGGCATTGGAGCAAGGCAAGACAAGCCAGCACAGCTGATGGCTGCTACAGTAATTGCCCGGCTGCAGCCGGCTAACAAGATTATTGTCTCCAGCAGTCTATCCTTTCCCTCTTCCTTTTTTTGCACCTAGTTGTCTGCACAGTCAGAGCTTGCAAAGCAGTACTTAGAGTGTTGCAGCAAGATAAAACAACCTTTCCCTCTGTTTCCCTTCATTTCTCTCCTTCCACAATTTTCTCATCTTTCATTTTGCTCTTTCTTTCATGATCTGCCTTCATTTCTTGTCCCGGGACGAGCCCTTCCAGGAGCCGCCCGGGCCATACTCCGCCCCCCCAGATTCCCCGGCGGGGATTCCCCCCCTGGGGCGACGGTGAAAAGCTGTGGAGGTGCCCACCCCTCCGGGGCCAGGCCCTGCAATGGCGCCTCACCTTTTTCTTTCTCCCCAGGCTCCCGGCGAGACAGCAAGGATGCAAGCCCTCCAGGGATTGGCGAGGTCGGCTGCCAAACCCCAGCGACGGATGCGGCCAGATTGACGCAAGCCGCCGAGCCCCGCCCCGCGCAACAGCTGGGCTTCGGCAGGGCACTGGCGGGGCAGGGAAGAGCTTGCCGGCCAGCGGCTCGGCGTCCACCCACAGGGTGCGGCTCGAGGCCCTTATTTGGGCCTTCCAGGGGCAGGCTGGGGGGAGGTCAGGGGCGGGACCTCTCTGGCCTGGAGAGGCTATAAGACCAGAGAGGAGCCTCGGCCGGGGAGGATTGCAGCAAGAGGTGGGAGAGGTTGAGCTGACTCTCGACAACCTGGCTGCGTCCGAGGGGGAGGAGAGCTCTGATTCTCCCTCTGACTGGTCTGAGGCCGAGGAGGCTCCTCCGCCCCCCCCTTCTCCAGGGCAGAGACCCCGGGGGTTGCCGGGGACCAGGCACGGCGTGACATTTCTCTCTCCCTCCACCTAATTTCCAAGCTTTATTTTCAACTCTTGGTGTCAACTCCTGCTCATCTCTATTCTGCTTGGCAACTTAGAATGTATTTAATAGTAGTATAGCAGCAAACCTGTGTTAATATTATGAAGAAAGGGGGAATTCATATTTCCCCATGATCTAACAAAGCAGTAACAGGATGCATCCCCCCCTTCCCCCCTTTACATGCATGGTAATAGAATGTTAATCTATTTTAGTGGTTATTCATGTAGAACAGAAGGGAAAACTTCCAGTTAAGGCAGTGGGTTCTTATTACTATTATTGTGTCAGTGGGACACTGATGTGTATGTGTTAAGTGCCGTCAAGTCGCTTCTGACTCATGGCAACCCTATGAATCAATGTCCTCCAAAATGTCCTATCTTTGACAGCCTTGCTCAGGTCTTGCAAATTGAGAGCTGTGGCTTCCTTTATTGAGTCAATCCATCTCTTGTTGGGTCTTCCTCTTTTCCTGCTGCCCTCAACTTTTCCTAACATGACTGTCTTTTCCAGTGACTCTTGCCTTCTCATAATATGACCAAAATACGATAGCCTTAGTTTAGTCATTTTAGCTCCTAGGGTCAGTTCAGGCTTGATTTGATCTATAACCCACTGATTTGTTTTTTTGGGAGTCCACGGTATCCGTAACACTCTCCTCCAACACTACATTTCAAAGGAGTCTACTTTCTTCCTGAAGCTTCTTGTCAGGGACACTGATAGCCCTTTGTAAAGTCTCCTTTGCTATATGACAAATGACATAATCTCTTTTAGATAATGTCAGCAAACTCAATCCCAATGAATTTAGTACTTCTCATCCAGCACCACTGCATAGAATCATAAAGTTGGAAGGGATCACCAGGGTCATCTAGTCCAACCCCCTGCACAATGCAGGACATTCACAACTACATAAACCAGTTTGCCTCTGCTTTTGTGATAGGGAAAACTGCAAGGGTAGACTGAAATAGATTTCTTACTGATTTACTTACTAAAGGTTGTGGCACAAAGTTTTTGTGAACTAGAGCCCACTTCATCAGATGTAAGAAATGTATCCTATATTGGTAGTCATATATATGTGTGCATAAATATAAAATTTAAAAAATAGA
The DNA here is from genome assembly GCF_029931775.1 of Euleptes europaea. Classification (NCBI taxonomy): domain Eukaryota; kingdom Metazoa; phylum Chordata; class Lepidosauria; order Squamata; family Sphaerodactylidae; genus Euleptes; species Euleptes europaea. Next base: position 27,672,595 of record NC_079318.1, read on the forward strand.
CACATGGCTGTAGTGAGTAATATTGAGAGGCACTGGCTGTGCAAATGAAATAGCTGAGGAGAGCTTTTTTTGGCAGGCACAGCTTGTCTGGAAAGAGGGAGGAAAGCTGTTCCTGCTTCTTTTACACAACCGTGAAGCTTCTATAGAGATGAGGGGCCAGCCCTTGATCGCTGTGCTTGCAAGATTTAACAGAGTAGTTTGAATTTTGAATGGTCAGTTCTCCCACCTGCCAAAAGGATTAGAGCAATAATCCTTGATGAAGCAACCGCAATAGCTATGATCCTTTTTTTGGTGAACTGCAGGCAAAATTAGATTTATAACAAATGGCATACCTGGTCTTTTTCCCCAATGGGGACCCTAAGCAACTTCCATTGTTCGCCTGTTCTCCATTTTATGCTCACAAAACCCTCATGAGGTAGGTCTGATTGAGACTGTGTTGCCCAGCAACCGTCCATGATGGACTGGGGATCTGAATATTAGAGACATATGACAGGCTGCTTAAAAGCTGTCTGATTATATGTTGCCTATCATGAAGATAGCCTTGATCTGGGTGGCCCAGGCTAGCCTGATCTCGTCAGATCTCAGAAGCTAAGCAGGGTCAGCCCTGGTTAGTATTTGGATGGGAGACCACCAAGTAATACCGGGGTTGCTGTGCAGAGGAAGGCCCCGGCAAACCACCTCTGTTAGTCTCTTGCCATGAAAACCCCCCAAAAGGGGTTGCCATAAGTCAGCTGCGACTTGACGGCACTATATACATACACATCATGAAGATAACCTGGTTCAGGAGGTTCCGATTCCCTTCATTTTTGGCACTTCAGTTCCCATCATCATACTGGGGTCAATGGCCAGTTTTCATAGTATTATTTTCTGATGAGTTATGCCTGCTGCAAACAGAGATCCTTAGCTTCCATTGCAAATAGCACATGGGGGTTGTCTGGGCCAGGATATTCCCATGCCTTTCTTTTTTGGCCCTGGAACTCTCACAGTCATCCTGAAGCTTGTGATCCATTTTGAGTCTCCTAGATTTATTTTCTGATGAGTTATGTCTACCACAAATGGACAGATGGATGGACACGCCAGTTCTTTTATTACTATAGATTCATGGTAACAGCAAGCCAGGTGATTTTTTAAATGATATTTGGTTTGGATAAGAGTTGTCTGGGAGGCAGGTAGAATCTTAATCTAGAGGCCCATGGTGGCTCTTGGCAGCCCGGGCTCCATGCTGTGACCTTCAGCCTAAGAGTCAAAGGACGATAGTCCAAGGACTTGCACCTCTGGGGGTGCCCAGGCCTTAAATAACTGTGGAGAAGAACAAGGTCAAATGGAGCTTAAGCAACTACTGCTGCTAGTCATCTAAGTCACAGGCTCTTCCTCATTTCCTCAGCTGCGGCCATATAAATTGCATATAAAAACTATGTGCATAAGCAATATGAATAAATCTACAAACCCAACAGCACTTAATAGAGAATCTACACTTGTGATTAGGGCTGTCGATTCGGTTCGGTCCGAACTGAAAAACAGCCGAATTTCCCCTGATTCGGCGGTTTTTAGTTTGAGACGAACCGAACTCAAAAATGATGGGAAAACGGGGGAGCCGAATCCAGCGAGTTCGGGAGTTCACGAATAAATCCGGCAAATTCGGGGATTCTCCTCCCCCAGCCAATCGGTGGCCAAGCTGGGTCTTCTTCTGGCCAATCAGTCAGGATTGAGTACTGGAGGAATCAGCTGCTGCGCGGCCGGGCCGGGGAGAGGGGGAGAGTGAGAGAAATCCTCGTGTGTGTGTGTGTGTGTGTGGGGGGTGTTTGTGCACATTTGCTCCTTTCCGTGGCTGCAGGGGGTGCATTTTTGGGGATACAGACCCCAAACTTTCAGTGGAGCTTCAGACAAGCCTTCTTAAGAGACCCCCAAAGTTTTGTAAACATTGGGTCAGGGCGTCCCGAGATATGGGCTCCCCCCTTTTTCTCTTTCCGTGGCTGCAGTGGGTGCATTTTTTGGGGTACAGACCCCAAACTTTCAGCAGAGCTTTAGACAAGCCTTGTTAAGAGACCCCCCAGGTTCTGTAGACTTTGGGTCAGGGGGTCCCGAGATATGGGCTCCACCCCTTTCCCCCCTTTTCCATTTCCGTGGCTGCAGGGGGTGCTTTTTTGGGGGTGCAGCCCCCTAACCTTCAGGTTATCTTTAGACGAGCCTTCTTAAGAGATCCCCCAAGTTTTGTAAAGATGAGTTCCGTGGGGGCAGAAATATCTGCTCCCCCCTTTTCTCTTTCCATGGCTGCAGGGGGTGTATTTTTGGGGGTACAGACCCCAAACGTTCAGCAGAGCTTCAGACAAGCCTTCTTAAGAGACCCCCCAAGTTTTGTAAACATTGGGTCAGGGGACCCCGAGATATGGGCTTTCCCCTTTTCCCTTTTCCCTATTGGGATGAATGGATCACCCGATCCTGTATGCATCTCCAGAGCAAAACGTCGCGTGCTTAAATGGAATGGTCTTGGATTACCCAGTCCTCCTCCCAGCCCCTCCTGATGGAACAGAAGACAGCCACAGTAAGACCCCTTTGGGGGCTTTAATCTATACTTTTTCTCCTGTGTGTGTGTGTGTGTGTGTGTGTGGGAAAGCAGAGTCTGTGTGTGTGTGGGGAGGAAGCAGTTTCTGTGGGTGGGGGGGGGAAGCCAAAGGGGGCTTTCGCCCGTTCTGCCTGGGTGTGTGTGTGCCCCCTCAAGTCTCTCTCTCCCTGGTTTGAGGGGGGGCTTCAGTTGTATGTCCTCAGGTTTTCCCTCATTCATACGATGGTTAGGTCTATTTTGATGCTTGCTAAAACTGGTTTTCAAATGGTGACTTCAAGAATGCATTTGCCTGGTCCCGTCCCATGCAAAAGGGGAAATTCCACCCCTCCTGCTCATTATGCATAGCTAGCTGTCTCTGTCCCTTTCCATGGTTTGCAAACTCCCAGGTGTCAGGTGTTGCTTTGCATGTTTGCAAAGGTGTTGCTTTGCAGTTGTGTTGCTTTGAAGTTGCTTTGCAAACTTCTTAGCACCTGCCCCGCCCTTTGCATGTTTGCAAAGGTGTTGCTTTGCAGTTGTGTTGCTTTGCAGTGTTGCTTTGCAGTTGTGTTGCTTTGCAAACTTCTTTGCACCTGCCCCACCCTTGCTCTCATCAGCTGTTTGTCGGGGCTGGGAGCTTTGTGCGTGGGCAGCAAGCTCTGCTCAGAGATGCACATTAAGGGTGCGGGGACCCCTTTCGGGGCCCATATCTCAGCCCCCCTGACCCAATCTTTACAAAACTTGGGGGGTCTGGCAAGAAGGGTCCTTTAAAGCTTCGCTGAAAGTTTGGGACCTCTATCCCCAAAAATGTTCCCCCCAGAGCCGCGGAAAGGCGCGGTTGTGTTTTTAATGGCTTTATTCGGCCGAATTTCCCCCCCGAACTTTGAATTCCTGCCGAATTGCACAGACCCGAAGTGGGGGAGTTCGGACTTTGGCATATCCCGAATCTAAATGGGCCGAATTCAGCCGAATCCGAACTATACCGAATTTTTTTTAATTCAACAGCCCTACTTGTGATAAAAGTAATCTCAAGAGAAGCAAAATAGGGAACATTTGCATACTTCTACATTTAGACATTTTTAATTCCTGGAGTTACTGGGCTGGTTCTCTCTTGCACCTGACCAGTTTCCAACTATCTAAAGCAAACCTCCGGGCCCGGCCAGGGGATCCCCCCTCCCACAAAGGGGAGATGGATCCCCCCCCCATGAGGGGGAGATGGCATTCCCCCTCCTGCAAGTTTCATGGGCCCTCACTTGTAGATAGAACATATGAATGGCCCTGCTGGATCAGACCAAGGCCCATCAAGTCCAGCACGCAGTCTGTTCACACAGTGGCCAACCTGGTGCCTCTAGGAAGCCACAAACAAGATTGCAGCAGCACCATCCTGTCTGTGTTCCACAGCACCTAATATAATAGACATGCTCCTCTGATACTAGAGAGAATAGGTATGCAGCATGACCAGTATCCATTCTAACTAATAGCCATGAATACCCCTTTCCTCCATGAATACGTCCACTCCCCTCTTAAAGCCTTCCAAGTTGGCAGCCATCACCACATCCTGGGGTAGGGAATTCCACAATTTAACTATGCGTTGTGTGAAAAAATACTTCCTTTTATCTGTTTTGAATCTGTCACCCTCCAGCTTCAACAGATGACCTCGCGTTCTAGTATTATGGGAGAGGGAGAAAAATTTCTCCCTGTCCACTCTCTCCAAACCATGCATAATTTTATAGACCTCTATCATGTCTCCTTAACCACCTTCTTTCCAAGCAAAACAGCCCTTAGCGTCTTAACCGCTCCCCATAGGACAGTTGCCCTAGTCTCCTAATCATTTTTGGTTGCTCTTTTCTGCACCTTCTCAAGCTCTATAATATCCTTTTTTAGGTGTGGTGACCAGAACTGTTCACATTAATATTAATATGACCAGTTCACATTAATATTTCCAAATGCAATTGATGGAGTAAACTTGTGTGGGGATTAGTTGTGGCTGTCCGCATTTGGAGAAATTGATTATGTAAACAAATGTATTCTTCAGGCAAAATCAAGATCTTCCAGTTATGCTAGAAGAATCAAAAGAAGCAGCATAGCACTGGGGGGGGGGGAAAGCAGAATAGCAAAGGTAAAGTTCTGAAGGTTGGTTTCATTATTGAATATTATTTCATTTTAATCAAATGTGTTCTTTGTATAGCGATGCAATAAAGGAACCATTAAACTACCTTTCTTTCTCTGGAACGTGCAGATTATATGACAGTTTGTAATTTATGATGCTGAATTAGTGAGAAATAGTTGCAAAACCATTAAGACAAAGCAAAGGAGGGAAAAGAATCACAGAAATAACACTGTTGGGTTTTCATTAATTTGCTGTATAAGAGAAAGGAAGAGTGCATTCTGGAGTCCCCCCCCCACTTGCTCTGGTGAAACAGCATTGCAGAGCTGAATAAATACTGCTGAAAGGGCATGCATTCTTTGACAGCAAAGGTCCTTCTTGATTATTTCGGAAGGCTCTTTCCAGATAAATTGTTATTTCGCACACCACTAATGGCCGTTCTTTCAAAATATGTTTGAACATTCTGAAAGCAGTACTGCACGGTGTTTTAATGCAGACCCCCAGGAACCAGAGGCCATGAGAAGTTTTATTGTATGGAAAGAAATTTTTGACATGATTGAAAAGATTGGCGCACCGCAGAAGACTTGTTCAGTTTCTTCCCCTTAAAATAACCTTTCCCTCCCTTTGGCACAAAAGGCACACTTGCTTACTGATAGCCTGTTGTGCCAGCCGACTCATTTCCTTGACACCTTGTATGGTGCAGAGTTGCTGAGAGGCTTTAACACGGAAAGCTAAAGGCTTGTGACAGATTCGCAGGCAATTCTACTCTCTTTCTCTGATTTTCCTTTCCTGTTCTGCATCTTTTCAGCTCTTTCATGATATCCCGCATGCCCCAAGTAGCTTATCACATTATTGAACTCCTCTTGAACTTCCTAACTCTAACTGCCATCCAGAAGAGTCACCTTTTTTTTGCATTTTCTTGTTCTGAAGGTGCCCCCACACATGTTCCTCTTTCAGGGGAACAAGAAAGGGAAACTCCCACCAGGCTAGGTACAGCATTTTTAAAGAGATGAACCAATATGGCCATTTTTTTTCTTTTGGATGTTGGTTTTGGTTCACTTTCTACTGCTCTCGTGGATGCAGTTTGGGTTACCTTACTTTTGTTCCTGTCATGTGAACACATGAAGCTGCTTATACTGAATCAGACCCTTGGTTCATCAAAGACAGTATTGTCTACTCAGACGAACAGTGGCTCTCCAGGGTCTCAGACAGAGATCTTTCACATTGCCTACTTGCCTAGTCCCTTTAACTGGAGATGCTGGGGATTGAACCTATCGTGAGTACAGCATGCTTATCAGTTGGTCCAAGAACTCCTCCAGACAGTAGCTGCTACAAAAATGCTTGTATTTATTTACAGTGCAACAAAAGTCCAGTATACACTTTACAATCCTTTACACTCTCCAGCAGAGCCTCCGGCTTGGCCCTGTATATTCACCACCCCAACACTGAGCCTCAGAGGCTGTGCTCTTATATACATATTGCTTCCCCAGATAATTACCTGGCCACCTGCAGCATTGCATCATGCTGCCGGCCATATCTGGTTGTACCCAGTCCACCCTACTGGTGCAAGTCATTACAACCCCTTGCATCAGCTAGATTCAGTGGATCTAACACACTGACAGCTCCTTCTCAACCAGCTGTCCTGTCATAATATTATAGCATGCTTGCATATTCTTGACAGAACCTGGGACCTTCTGCGTGCCAAGCAGATGCTCTGCCACTGAGCTACGGTCCTTCCCCTGTGGGGCTCTGGCTCAGGTAACAGAGCTTCTGCTTTGCATGCAGGTGGTCCCAAATTTTGTCCCTAGCATCTCCAATTAAAGGATTGTGAGATGTGAAAGCCCTGAGATCCTGGAGAGTCCCTGCCAGTCTGAGCAGACATTGCTGACCTTGATAGACCAGTGGTGAGAATCAGTATAAAGCAGTTTCATGTGTGACTATTCTTTTCTTTCTTTTATACAATTTTATGCCACTACGTGTGATGGCTTTCTCCTTGCCTGGCCTCAGAGGGTACAGACCCAGTCTCAAGTATTAACTTTGCTGAGTACCTAAGCCTCTTCTCTCAGTGCTATACAATTGTTTCCTGGCCTTTGAAGATCAATAGGCAGATGATGTTCATATCTACATGCTTTTGGTGTCCCCCCCCCCGATACCTCGAAGTAAGTTTGTAGGTTTGCCAGGTCCCTCTTTGCCACCAGTGGGAGGTTTTGGGGGCAGAGCCTGAGAAGGGCGGGGTTTGGGGAGGGGAAGGACTTCAATGACATAAGAGTCAAATTGCCAAAGCAGCCAGTGAAGCTGGGCTAGAAGGAATGCACAGGCCAGGTGCTATAGTGCCCGACTGGGAGCTCAGTGGCATTCAACTCTGGCTAGTGAGGATGAGTCCTTAGAGGAGCAGGGCTAGGGAAACAGCTGTCAGCTGTGGCTTGGTGTGGCGGACACTAATCTGGAGCTAATCGGTTTGATGTTCCACTCCTCCACAGGAGTGACGGAGGCTATTCTGTGAACCCGCTTGGTTTCCCCACTCCTACACACAAAGCCGGCTGGGTGACCTTGGGCTAGTCACAGCGGTCTTGAGAGCTCTCTCAGCCCCACCTACCTCACAGGGTGTCTGTTGTGGGGAGGGGAAGGGAAGGTGATTGTAAGCTGGTTTGATTCTTCCTTAAGTCGGCATGTAAAAACCAACTCTTCTTCTCTTTCTTCTATGGTACTGTTTGTAACCTTCTTATTTAGTGTTTCCATGGGAGTGGCACAGCCTGGCAACTGGCGGGAGGGCTGGGGGTGGAGCCATGGAGATGGGTGGGTGTGACATCACTGTTCTTTTAAAAAAATCCCCCACTGTTGTGTAAATTGTATGATGGTGGTGTTTTTTTTTTTTTAATAATAATTAACAAAGTTTTCTTGAAAACATGATTCACCACTTGAAGGACTCCATAAAATAATTACCTTTCTTCAAAGAATGTGAATGAGCTCAGCCTGATGCTACTCGCTGCTTCTTTTAGTTCCATTTCATTTCATATGACAAGTGCATGTGTGTGTGTGTGTGTGTGGGGGGGGGGAGATTAGTCACAAAAATGCTCAGCCAGGCTAAGCAGACCTTGTAAAAATGCTGTTGTCACTGACAGGATGGGACTGTTAAAAATGCAGCCACTCAAAGCTTTGTGCATCAAGGAAGACAGGGAGGGAACAATCACTGTGTCTTCTGCTTAATATCTAATGAAAGTAATGACATTTCTCTGTAGGATGATGTCGCAATGAAAGTCATTCTCATCTGTTATCACAGAAGGGCAATACTGTATGCTGTTTTAAGTGTCTAGACCTGTTCAGCTGGAGATGTATTAAAAATAGTTCAGATATAGGGCATTCATGCATGCCGTTCTTTTTTCTTTTCTTTTCTTTTCTTTTCTTTTCTTTTCTTGGTAGAAGCAAATGAACTTTGTGTTTCAGCTCTGGAAAAGTTTAAAATACCTGGAATTTTCATTCTAATTTGCCTTGGAATCTTTTTTGGGTTGTATTTACCCTAAAATGTGTTCTGGTGGGTTTCTTAAATAACCATGCATCTTAAATCTATGGATAACTTCTCAGATTTGATTCTAGGTGTGTGCATAAGATTTGCAGCTTTAGACTGTTTTGGTGTAATCTATCTATTTCTTGACAATTTTATTATAGGTGTACTTTGTATAGGGCCAGTGGGAGGAATCATATGCAAGTCAATAGGAATACACACTTGGGTTACATTTTTTCACCCATGAACCTAACTATAATTAGAGACAATCAGGGAGAAAAAAATCTACTTTATATTACCATGTAATCTTATTCTCAATGTTTCTTTAAAGATTCAGCCAGTGCAAATCCAATCCACCCCTTGTTCATATGCGCACATACAATGTCAACATATAAAGTACATCCCTTGTAATAAGATCAAACAATTCCAGTGATAAATAGCTAGATAAGTCAAATAGTTAAACTCTCAGCATCGCTAAATGAGAGTTTAAGCAATCCTTGTTAGAATGACAGTCTTCCAATATGATTTGCAAACTATCCAGAAGGACACTTGCTACTATAAAATCTATTTCTTGACTCTTTCTCTCAGCTTGTTCTAATATCTAAATAGTAGCAGGGACTGAAACCTTCAGTCACAGTCAGAAACCGAACGAAGGCTTGTACTGCCAGCAGAGTATGAAGAAGGTGAATTTTTAAAATATGGGATTTTTAGCAGTAGAAAATTGATTCATTTACTTATGAGAAGCAGCGCAAAGGGAGAATCTGGAATAATCCGTGGACAAATTATTTGTATCTCTAGCAATGTGAGCTCATAATGAACAATGTTTTCTTCAATATTCCATTTTTTATAGTATGTGAATTGCTTACATATGTGATAAAGTCTGAAAGGTAGCCCTTACCCCATGTCTTTACCATCGATTATTTATTTGAAAAACGTATATGCTATTTCGCTAGAAAATATGCTTGAAGTGGCTAACAAAATAAAGCATGAAATCATAAAACATGAAAATCATTTTTAAAAAATTAACAGCCACTAAAAACCTAGCCACAGTATAAAAACCTATGTGCGTGTAAAGTGTGGTCAAATCACAGCTGACTTATGGTGACCCCAGCAAGGGAGATTTCAAAGCAAGTGAGAAGCAGAGGTGGTTTGCCATTGCCTTCCTCTGCAGCGTCTGTCTTGGTGGTCTCTCTTCCAAGTACTGACCCCGCTTAGCTTCCGAGATCTGATGAGATCAAGCTGTCCCATGCCACCTTCCCTCCCATAAAAACCTGTAGCAATGCAAAATTCTCATAAAACACACCTTAGGCTAGAAGCACGCAGTAAAAAGATCAACCCCCAAATTAAAAGCCTGTGTAAAAAGAGATACTTTGGTAGGTGAGGCTCAAAGGGAAGGCATTCCATCACAAGAAGCCCTTTCTCTGATTGCTACCTACCTCACCTATGCAGGTGGGAGCAGAGAGAGCAGGGTTCGTGAGGAGAATCTTAACTGGTGGGCTGGATGGCATAGAAGGAGGTGATGCTTCATTAATAAAGAGGTAATTATTACACCTTTGCCTGACCACTGGCTTTTATTGTATGTAAGAGAACAGAGCAACCAAATATTTCTTCTTCTGCTGAATACTCTTTTATAAATTCAGAATAACAGCACCAAAATATTTTTTCTCAATGTGCTTATTTTATGCAATGGGCAGACCAATCCTGAAGGGGGGCAAAAGGGGTTTGGCGCTTGCATGGCCCATGTGCTGGCATCAGTGCCACTTGGGCCTGCTAAATTTGCCCTAACACCGGCACAGAGCCACTTATGCTGGTGTTGGAGAGCCACACACATGGGCCTCTTTTCTTTATAGTCCATAAAGAGAAATTGTTTTCTTTTTGTCCAACAAAATTATTATCTTATCTAAAACCATCGGCATATCCCAATAAAGATTCTACAGTTAATTTACAATGTTCACATTCACAGCATATTTAAGAAACAATAAAGATCAATTCAAACTGCATTTAATTGTACCTCCCTCCTCCCACTAACATATAGATGCCATTGTTTTATTTATGTTGAACTTTCCAGACAGCTGGAATTTATGTAGGATAACCACAATGGGGGTAAACAGTCCAAAATCTGAACCCACTGTTCAAGACTATGAAAAATTTCAGCCACTAAGGAGTAGATATCCCACATGCATTGGTGGGGTAAACAGTCCAAAACCTGAACCCACTGTTCAAGACTATGCAAAATTTCAGCCTTTGGAGTATGTGTGGAGGCTGGCAACCCTAGGGTTGCTTTGAGGAAAACTGCACCTACAGATGTGTGGATCAGAACAATGATGTATAAGAAATGGATATTAGTGGTCTCATTTGTAGCAATGGATGGAGAATGCTCAAGAACTGTGCTAAACTGTTTTGCAGAACAACCATGCAATTGAGTCCTCTCGACCTACACAGTTTGCACGGGGTTTGTAAACTTTCATGTCTCCTTGACCTTCTTGGTTGTGACATTTCATTTTTGATTACATTTGTTTTCTGTGTTCCAGATCAGAAGATATGCTATTTTTTTGTTTGTTAAAAAATTGTGCTGATCAAACAACTGCTGTATGAACTGAAAATGACTGTTAACCTTTCCCTTTGTAATTTCACAGCTTTTCTCCTCTGTGGTTCTGACAAGCAATTTAGTATTCATTGGTAAAATGTGAATACCACTGTGGCTGAGAATCTTTATTTCGGGGCTACCTATTTCCAGAAGCATAGAATAAATTAATTGCAAAGTCCATGTTGATCAGTTATGAACTGTTTCATTATCTTTCTTGGGAATTCTACTGCATTTGCATACCATCCTTAATAAAGGAGTGAAATTCCATTTCGTACAAATGTATAACATTACTTATCTTGTCATTCTGGTTAATAGTAACAAACCCAGATTTCCATGTGTAACAGCAGTCTTGTTTATCAAGTGTACATTCAAGAAGCCAGTTCAGTAAACAACCCCTTTTACACAAAGTTCAGGGCAATTCAGAAAATATGACAATCTTCTCAACATAATAACTCATCTAAGCAGTGATAACCAATTACTCTACTTCAAGGCAGAACAAGCTATCAAACTTACTCAAGTATGAAGCAATGAGAAGTATTTTAATTGCATATGAAATGTTTACTACATCATATGAGATATTGTTGGGCCGGATCCTTCCCTTTGCATTCATAACCCTGCATGTGTGGAGGAGATTCCTGTTGTAATAGTCAAGATCTAAATTTAGTCATTATGGGGTTAATGTATTTGTTTAGCAACATCATAGACCTGACCTCAAAGTGTAATCTGGCTTTTAGCCAATCCTATGTATTATTTGGTGTGTTTGACAAACTGATTTGCCAATTTGAATTACATCATTGTTTGAGTTGGTTAACGAGCTTAATTGTTTTCCTGTAGAGATTTTAGTAAAATGGCTAATTTGTAACTCAGTCGTATAGCCACTTGCTGGCCGTGCCTAATTGCTTGTTGGTATGTAACCTAATGTTTTAGTAAGCCGACTATGTAGAGCTAAGGAGTTTATTATTTTATCAGGAATTTCCCGTTTTACCTTTTCCCTATAGACTAGATAAAGTTTGTTACTTTAATTAATAACTACAGTCTCAGCGTTATTATTTCCAACAATTCCCATATGCTGTCTGTTAAGCTTTTCTCCATCCCCATGCTAGGTATATTACCTGTGCATGTGTGACAAATGTCACAGGCAGTTATCCAGTCACCCATTCCTTTACAGGTCCCCAACAACTCTAATAAAACAACAACAACACTAGTGTGCTATGTAACAGGGGCCTCAGTGGAGTGGGTTTCTGAATGTAAGTGTGACATACAAGGGTCTTATGTTATCATGAATGAACAGGTAAATTTCAGAGCTCCTAGCATAGCAGTATATTGCCTGGAATGAAGAATGAAGTGGAGGGTTTTAGGTGAATAACTCAAGGTTCCTCTCAAGCACACGAGACAAAAGAAATCATATTTATTTCACTTTAAGAGGGACCAACTACTACAGTTGAGGCAAAGAATAAGAACAGAAATCCCCCTTTCAAAACTTAAACTGCCTAAAAAAATCTTAGCTTCCTCTGAATGCTCTCCTAAACAGTTCCATAAGTAATGAGCTTCCTAAAGATCAGTGAAGTGGTCTGATGTTCTCATGAACCATCAAGGAGGGAGAAGCTGTGGCTCAGTAGTACAGCACCTGTTTGGCACTTCGGTTCTAACCCCAGCATCTCCAGTTAAAAGGGATCAGGTTGTAGGTGAGGTCAAGGACGTCAACCTGAGACCCTGGAGAGCTGCTGCCAGAGTAGACAATACTGACCTTGATGGACCAAGGGTCTCATTCAGTATAAGTCAGTTTCATGTGTCCATGTATCCACATCCGTGAGCCTCAGCCAAACAAGCCCTCATCTGGGCAGGGACAGCCTGGCAGAAGGCAAAAACAGGATAATATGTTGGGGAAAAAGAAATAGCTGCATGGTTCATATGGGGAGAGGCAGTCCATAAGTATGTGTGTCACCAGGCCACAAAGGGGGTTTAGAGTTAAGAAATAGCACCCCAACATGAACCCAGAAATAAACAGGTAACTAGTGCAGATGTTCTACTAACACAAAGACAATTGTGAAAGTGATAGTGGTGAACTGGGTGGGCATGATCAATAGGCAATCATGAGCACTTAGCATTTCTTTTGAAGTATCATTCTTGAACTGCATTGTTAAATTAAAAAATCAAATTTAAAAAAATAGATCATGCTAGCAGGCTTCCTAGCACAAGTAGATATAGCTGTTTGGGGTTGCTGAGTGGGCTGAGGTTGCACAACTGGGGGAAAAATGGCTGTCAAATTGCAGCTGACTTACAGCAACTCCATAGGGTTTTCAAGGCAAGAGACATTCAGAGGTGGTTTGCCATTGCCTTCCTCTAGATAGTGACCCTAAACTTCCTTGGTGGACTCTCATCCAAATACTGACCATGGCTGACCTTGCTTAGCTTCCGAGATCTGATGAGATCAGGTTAGCTGAGGCTATCCAGGTCTGGGCAACAGGTCAGGGCACAACAGCATATCAAAATTAAATTACAACACTCTGCTTACATCATGGGTCTTATGCTAGCGTGCAGGATACATGTCAGTATCTCTTTCTTCATGTGGAGTTTCAATTTACCTTTCAATTTAAGCAAGTTTTTGCACATAGAATAATTGGACAGGTTTGAAATACCTATTTATGTCCTTCTGGGAGTGTATGGATAACCCAGTCCATTGGGAACACCATTGTTCATTGTTCGTTCATATCAGTGGAGCAACTTGAGAGAAGTTGCAAGAGTGATCAGAAACTTTCCATCATAATATCCCAGCAAACCTAAGTCAGTAAGCTAGAGGGTAGCACTGCATTTTTAATGTAGTTACTCAAGTGAGATAGTTGCCATGTATTTGATATTGTGAATAGAGTTATGTATTTGGAACAGCACGAATCAAATCCCGATCCCACCAACATGACCAAAATAAATAAACTCCTCCAGAAAAGATCTTGGGTAAATGTAAAGATGCCACCAATATTCATATGCCTTAGACTTGGAATATGGAAGATGGTTTGTAATCCTTACCTTCAATACAAAGGCAAGTATTACAGTTCTGAGCTATTCTTCTTTGGTTTCTGATCTGGGGTGGAAAGACAACTCCTCTATCCTACTTCCACTCACTTTTTGCTGGTGCTCTGATGGTGGTAACGTGTCTCTCTTTCAGCTACACTGAAGGTGGTATCTGGGCATCATACCTCCTAGGGAGAAAACTGTATTTCCCTGCATTTGTGCTGCACAGAGCACTGGCAGAATAGCATTTAGGGCATTAGCATATGCTGAAAAGGAAGAATAGTGGTGCCAGGGAACAGATATAGATCTCCATCTCACTTAGGGTTGCCAGCTCTGGGCTGGGAAATACTTGGAGATTTTGGGGGTGGAGCCTGAAGAGGCTGGGGTTTGAGGAAGGGAGGGGCTTCAATGGGATATAATGCCATAGAGTCCACCTTCCAAAGAGGCCATTTTCTCCAGATGAAGTGATCCCTGTAACATGGAGATCATTTGTAATAGCCAGAGATCTCTAGCTACCACCTGAAGGTTGGCAACCCTAATCTCACCTTTCCCTCCTTATTTAATGCCAATGCACCCTGAGGTGGGGGAGATAAGATTGAGTAACCAAAACGTTGAGATAAAAGTTTAAAAAAAAAAAAAAAACTCTCACAGGTTAAGGAACATACAGTGTTAACCAAATCTCATCAAAATCTGCATTATAATGAAACTCCTTGGCCAGAAAAAAAAGTGAATTAATAACTTATACTGAAACGTGACCAAATGCATTCCACACAAAAAAGCCTTCATCAGTGGTTAATACATTCATTGATCAATTTACACACAAGAAAGACATATGTATGATCATATGCAATTCCCTTTATGAATGACCTACTATAATGATCCGGTAAAATTCTCAATGAGCATCACCATTTGTTAAGATGGATCTTTCACAATGCAAAATCTCCCAGCTGACATTTTCTGCTGCATCAATGAACATAATCAGAAAACCTAAAAAAAAAGATATATTATGAATGCACCATGAATACACATGTGTGTTGTGTGTTTATTGAAATGGTGAATTCATTATCTATCTATCTATCTATCTATCTATCTATCTATCTATCTATCTATCTATCTATCTGTCTGTCTGTCTGTCTGTCTGTCTGTCTGTCTGTCTGTCTGTCTGTCTAATATATATATATATAATCCCACATGGGAAGGTGGTATGTAGGGTCACAAGAGGGGATGTGAGGCCATATGGAAAGGACCTAGTAGTTACATGCCAAACAGATCCTACCCAAGAGCTCTCCAAAGTCACTTGTAATTCACTGTGATATTTCTCATTCGAATCCAAAGGAGTTTGTTCATCAGTAGCCCTATCTCTATTCCAACTTTGGAATAGAAATATTAATTGTCAAATGCACTGACCTGGATGAAAGAGATCATTATTGTAAAATGCTTTTCCGCCTAAACCAAAAGTGCTTGAAATGAGCCATCTTCCTAAAGAGCAAGGAAGTAATGTTAAAATTAGTTCAAATGTCATTTATATAACAACAATCACCAGTTCCCCAAATATTTGCAAAAGGTTGCATCAGTACAAATCACATTTGTATAAAACAAAAGAATAACTGCTGCACTGTTGATTTATAACCTAAAACACTATGTCTATTGCATGACATGGAACTGCACTTCATATGAAACTTCAGAAGTCATTTTTCCCCAAGAACCAGCAGTGCTTTCGTATTTCATTTTGCTTCTTTCAATATCATTCATCTAAATATAGCTAAATACCTGCCACCTGTGCCTCCTTGTTAAATTGCTGATGTCACATGAATAACTTAATGGTTCCTGATTAAAGGTTTTAGAGAATGAAAACAATGCATGAAAAGGAGATGGCACGCTAGAGGAAGTAAGCTAGTGATGTACTTTTACCGGGAACATAGGAACAGTCACAAATCTGATAAAAAAGAATAGCACAGGTGACATTTAAAATACAATTCGCTCAGTTTGGGGCTAGTGTAAATAGTTGTATTGTGGAAGCAACAATGCTCATCTGCTTAAGGATACTAAAGAGCAAAAGAAGACAGAGCATATGACATCATCCACTTCTAAATAAAAAAAATTGTAAGAGAAAAATAACACCACTTTTGCTCCTACAAGGGGCTTTCAGAAGGCTAAAAATATAATTAATCACTTAGGAAAGGAGCAGCATAATGCAATTTCTGCCAATCTCTTATGATTCTAAAGAGACAAGAGAAGCCCTGTTGGATTAGGTTGAAAATCCATGTAGTCTATCAATCTACTCTCAAGAGTTGCTAGGACGTCCACAAGGAATGCAAAAAAGCAACAGGCCACTGCCATCGTATCTTCTCAGCGATTAGTAACCCTAAAGCCCCAACAGATATGATCTAGTATTTATTTTACTATGAATGAAGCCCTGGTTCTACTAAAGAAGGGTTGGACATAGTGGAGCTTTTTTTGATGTGATATTGCTATGGTCAGCCTTGAAGCTTAAGCTAATCAGACTTTTTACTTCTTCTTGAAGTTCACAAATAAGAATGTGGGAAGGCCATGCTACAATTGCTTTTCTTGTTAATTAAGCACATGTAGAAGACAGGGTTCATTAGCGTACCCTTTACAAAAGCCACTGTTCCTGCAAAACTCAGAGGTTTACATTGCCACAACCAAATTAAATTGAGAAACAAATTAACCCTCTAACACATACATAATTACACTGTGGGATATCCTATCCCATCCTTAGCCTTGGTTAGAACCAAAGAGTAATGATAGCTCTTGGGCCTTGCTTATTTCAATTCCACTTAGATAAATGGTGGCTTAACTATGCCTGAAATTGTTTTACTTGGAGAATTAGAAAGTACTGTGGAGAGATTTAATAGATATGTAAAGACAATTAACACATCAAAGCCTTTAGCTTGGCCCAGTACGATTTCACTACCACTGATTCACACAACAATATAAGATTATATGGAAAGGATAGCACTGATAGGGGGGAAAAACTGTCTTGTTATTATCAAGACAGATGAGAACTGGCAATGAACAGATTCTTAACTTATTCTGATGCATCCCCATGCAGTGAATGTCAAATGTAAATCAAACTATCACCCCATGTAACAAACTCCTCACCATACACACTTACCCTATACATATTTACATGGAAATAAGAGTTTAATTGAATTTATTTCTTTATAAACACACTTAGGACCATAGTCACTATCTTAAATAGATTGTGTAACTGGCAGATAGCGGGGGGGGGGGGGAAGTGTCGGAAACTGAAGCGTGATTGAATTGATATTTTAATTAAATAATCAATATAGTTAAAACAAAATTAAGGTCCGGTTCTATATTCATTTTATTTTTATTTATGTAAAACATTTTAAGCCACCTTTCCACCCATTGCAATGATGGTGGTAAAGTACTGCCACCAGGGGAAGGCTTTAAAATAAGCTTTAAAATAAACCTTTCCACCCAACTTAGGCTTCCTAAGGCGGCGAACAGTAAAGCATTAAAACAAGATTTGAAACACATATAAATATATAAAAACAATTAAAACTGAACACATAAATAAACAAACACATGAACAAGAGGAAAGGTCAATAAGAATAAGAGAAGGAATGTCAGACAAAAAAAAAAAGTCTTCACCCACTAGTGAAAGACCATGATAGAAAGAGACAGATGGCTCTCCCTGTGGAGCAAATTCCATAATTTGGGTGCTCCAATATAAATACTAGGTCATATCTGTTGGGGCTTTAGGGTTGCCAACTGCCAGGTAGTAGCTGGAGATCTCCTGCTATTACAACTGATCTCCAGCCAATAGAGATCAGTTCACCTGGAGAAAATGGTTGCTTTGGCAATTGGACTCTATGGCATTGAAGTCCCTCCCCTCCCAAACCCTACCCTCTTCAGGCTCTACCCCTAAAACCTCCCACCAGTTGCCAAGAGGGACCTGGCAACCCTATTTGGAGAGGGGAGGTACTCCAATGCCATGTACTGCAATTGCCAAATTGGCCATTTTCTCCAGGTGAACTGATCTCCATCGGCTCAAGATCAGTTGTAATAGCCCCACCTGGAGGTTGGCAACCATAGTCCCAACTGAGAAGGGCCTTTCGGGGTTGCCATCCATCTAGTCTCAGATGGTGGGGGAGCCTAAATCTGTTTTTTTTTTTTTTGCAATTGCACCATCATTTCAGCTAACCTAGTCCTCCCCCCAGGTTAAAGTTATTTGGACAAAAGGGTCCAATTTTCTGGACAGGTGCCCCCTGTTCACCCTTCTCTCCATTGTTTTCTATGGAGGGAAATGGAGGCAAACCAGCAGGTTTTCCAAAGCAGCAGTTTTTTTACAAAATGACACCAAAGTCCTTCCTCTCTACTAACGTCCTACCAAGCTTCAAGTGAATTGAACAAAGGGAGTCCAATTTTTAGTCCCACGAAGAAGGATGCCCTAGCTATCCTTCTCTCCATTGTTTCCTATAGGATGAAATGAACAAAAAAGTCATCTCCCAATCACAACAAATAAACAACAGTTAAAATAAGAACAGTATATTAATCATTACAAAATCCCGCCAATCCACCGGGCTGAGGGCCGGCACTGGCAACGAGTGCATGCGCGCCGCACCTACGTCACTTCCGGGTGGACGCTCTAGCAACCTCCGCAGAAACTATGGAAACCATAGAGTTTCAGCAGAGATTGATAGAGCATCCATGTCACTTCCGAATAAAACTGGAAGTGACATAGGCGCATAGCGTGGGACGAGCACTTGTGTCCCACGCTGCTGAAAAGCTCCTGCTGATGGAGCTTCGGACCTGGTAAGCCTAATTGAAGTCCCTCCACTTCCCAAATCCCACCCTTCTCAGGCTCTGCCCCAAAAATCTCCCACCGGTGGTGAAGAGGGAGCTGGCAACCCTAGTTTGGAAACTATTAAGAAGCTATTGCCAATCCAATCCAACAACTGAAATATTGGACATTTTTTTTCTTGATAATATCCAACTGCACGGCCCTGGCTGTGACAACCTACATGACTCTGTCAATATAATGATGCAATGTCTGGCATTATAACATCAAAGATGATTGTAAATAAAATGATATGCATCACATAAACCAGTCAGATTAAATGGCAACATGGAAAATGAGGCTGAGGGCTGTTAGGGTAAACAAGAAGGAAAAGTGGTACCAAACAGAAACACAGCAACAAAGGACACTGAAGAGCATCAAAGCAATGTTAATGTGTGATGCAGAGAGAATTTGATTAGGTAATTTGTGTGGCAGTGTTTAACATGCTATTTTCAGAAAGATTGTGGTGCAGATTAAGGTGTCAGACTTGGAAACCCAGGTTCAAATCTTCACTCTGCCATGGAAGCTTGCTGGGTGACCTTGGGCCAGTAGCACACTCTCAGCCTAACCTAACTCACAGGGTTGTTGTGAGGATAAAAACAGAGAAGATGAGAACAAAACTGCTTTGGGTCCCCATCGGGGACAAAGCTGAGGTAGAAATAAAGGAAACAAACAAATAATATCAAAATTGGAGAACATTTGGCACACCATGATTGGTAATAAAATTTATCTTTACCCTTTCCTTAGAAGAGGTCATGTAACAGCAATATCAATTTTCTTCTGCTCTGAAGAGAAAATCAGAGCGTGTCATAGGGGAAACCACCATCATTCCATCTCACTGAAACTAACATAAGCCACTAAGCTGAAGTAATATCTTTCCTCAGAATCAACCCAACTAATTTTGAAATCTGGAATGAAACATTAATGAGCCGAGGATTCTTAACATTAGATGTCATTATTAAAACAGGCTCCACAATGATTATTTAATTCAAGTTGGTCTCTCCAACTCCTGTCCTTAAACATTTCCTTAACTGGGAAATCACATCATTCTCACAGTCCTCTAAAAATAAATCCCACTTATTTTATGAAACAATGAAACAATGAATTTATTACGCCCTTTGCTTCCAAAGGAGAACCTACTTGACAAGTGGCACCCCCAGGGGAGGGAACACTTCCCTTATGTTTATCTTCCTGTGGCATAAAATGGAGGAATTAAGATATGCAAGACTAGCCCAAGGCTGCATAGCTGTAAAGAGACAAAGTCAAGACCTGTCACTGAATGGGCTCAACTTCAACAGACGGCCCCTTCTCCTGTGATTTGTGGATATTCTCATAATGGGATAATGAATGCCCATTTTCCTGACATGAGGTTAAAATGTTAATCCAATCTAGCGCCCCAGTTGACTCCAAGCAGAAAATTGTCAGGAAGGGAAAAGAGATCCCCACTTCATCTTCAGAGAGCCAAGCTAGTGTAATGTTTCTGACAGTAAGCCAGTCTCCTAGCGTTCAGCAATAGCCACAAATAACTTGCAAAGCAAGCAAGATGACTTGGCGAGGCAAGGAAAATCTGTTGATCAACATACATGAAAACAATTCTGAATATGTAAGTAAGGGAACCATGAGGACTTGCAGGGGGTGTCATCTCCACATTCCGAATCTCCTTTGTGATTTTAATCTTTTCACACACACACCCCGGTAGTGCCTGCCGTCACCCCCTTTCCTTCTCTCCCACTCATCTACATATTTATTTATTTATATATTTATTTAAACCCCTTTTATGCTGCCTTTCAACTCTATCAGGGTCTCCAAGGCAGCACCCATAAAAACATTTGAACGATTAAAGACAATATTTAAAATTAGAAAACAATTCAATAAAACACAAAACTAGGGAGCCAGGGTGGGGGTCCAATAACAGTTATTGGTTGGGTTGCCAGGTCCTCCCTCTCCATCAATGGGAGGTTTTTTGGGGCGGGGGTGATTGTATGTGCCAAAACTGACTCCAGGCACCTGGATCAGGAGGTAGGGTAAGGTAGAACTGAGTGTCACCTTCATACTGGTGGCACTTCAGCCCAAATCTCTGAATGACCTCTTCCAGAGACTTCACATAGACAATGAAATACATTTGGGACAAGATGGAACCTTGAGAAACCCTATAGGCCAGTGATGGCGAACCTTTTAGAGACCAAGTGCCCAAACTGCAATCCAAAGCCCACTTATTTATCACAAAGTGCCGACACGGCAATTTGACCTGAATACTGAAGTTTTAGTTTAGAAAAAACAACTCATACATTAACATCTTTTGCCTTAAAGCAGGGGTGTCCACACTTTTTTCAAAGAGAGCCAGATTTGATGAAGTGAACATGCTTGAGGGCTGACCATTTTGCCTGACATTTTTGAACCATTAAAATTAAATGCAAATTAACTATTTTATGCAAAGTTTATTGCAAACGGCATACTTTTCATTTCGTCACATGGATGACAAATCTAAACAGGTGTTAAATCACTCTGCCTTTTATATCTGAAGGCCAGATGGAAACAAATTCCAGGAAGCTGAAATATATGTCAGGAACATTGTAAATTACATTACATATTATTGGTAATAAAGGTTGTCTGTCAACTTTTAAGTTCAAAAAATCATGTGAGCGCAGTGCCAGAGGTTTTGGTCTAAGTGTGTTACTAAGTTCCTTAGTAACACTTCAGCACAATGCTAGAGAGTTGGAATTCATATGCAGATCTGATACTGAGCCTTGGACAGAATAAAAAAATGTTACCAGCTGATAGTAATACCATGCATCTGACAAACTGGGCTGGCTTCAGTAGATAATGCCACACTAGGTGGCTGTTTTACCTTTACCTGCACAACCCTTGGCCTTGAAAATTTTCTTCTTTCTTCCTGACCTTGTGGGTATTTAATTCCCTGCCGGGTACACCATGGTGATTCTGAGCAGAAACTCCAGTGCGAACTACAATCATTAGATGCAGGCAACGCACAGTGAGAAAAAACCACCAGGAGAAAGCAGGCTTTTCCAACACACATTTGCCCCCGTTCTTGAATCCGCGCCTCATCGAACCACTAACATTAAAGCACCGAGCTCTTCCACTGTGGCGCTTTCTACCCTTCCATAAAACAGCCGGGGAGCAGAAAGTTGGCCACTTAAGCATGGGAAGTTTTGCCCTGGATTTGCCGCTGTCTAGATGCACTTCTTCCACATCTGAATTCTCAAAACTCTGCATGGGGGGACATATTTTTGAGTTTTGAGAACTTTGACTGGAAAAATGTGCATCTAGAGAGTGGCAAATCCAAGACAACACCTCCCATGCAGAAGCGGCCATTCATACACAATTAAGCCTCCTCTTTTAGAAAAAATATTCTTCCCTTATTGGGGGGGGGTGCGGTTTCCACAAACTGCCTCTTTTGAGGGAAAAGCTACATTTAAACAACTCCCCTGCATTCAAAGCCACCCAACTGTATGTAATGACGTAAAAGGCACGCGACGCCAACCAGAATGCAACGCAGGCTTCACCTCCCCCTTGCTCTCTGAGCAGCACCGACCGGGAACGCTCCCCGTGGGTCTATTATTAACATGCTAGGGCAGAGGCTTTTCTTCCTCTCCCACGCGCCGAAAGGCTTCAGAAAGGGCTTGGTGGCTCAGAGCGAGGCGCCCCGTGATGCAGGCCTCGGCCTGGGGTTTTCCTGCCGCTGCACAAGACCAAAGAGTGGTCGGGACTGGAGGAAGACGGCGCAGAGCGCCAGGGCTACCGCCACAGACCCGCGCTGCCCCCTCCCTCGACCTTGTACCTGCCGGTCCTCTGGTGAGGTCAATCACTTCCTCAGAGAGGAGATAGTCCATCCTTCCATTCATGCTTTGCTCTTTTGCATGGCTCTGCCTCCCACCTGCCCCCTCCTCCTCCTCCCCTTCCTCTACGCATTTTTCAAGTGCTGCTGCCAGGAGCCGCGGCAACCCGCTTGGCCCCAGCCTCACCCGGCGGAGAGGGAAGCGGGCGGGGCTAAGCCGGAGCGGCGGGCAGACGCCGGCAAGGGAGGTGTGGCGGGGAGACCCGACAAACAGCTGAGAGAGAGGGAGGCGGCACTGGGAGGAGCCGACAAACAGCTGCGCTGCGGCTGCAGTTCAGCTGAGAGAGAGAGGGAGGGGCCCAGACGCCCCGGAAGTGCAGGATGGGAAGCTCGGGAGGGGGTGGACGGCAGACCCGCAAGTGCCCACAGTGAGGGCTCCGCATGCCGGAGTTGGCATGCGTGCCATAGGTTCGCCAACATGGCTATAGGCCCATAGGGGCAGAACAGTGCCCCTCAGCACCTAACAACCCCCAAAATGGATACCAAGATCTCACAGCACACTGTTATGAGAGCTCCATGCCATACTTTTCTTAAAACCTGGGGCTCTTTTCAGGTTTGTAGAAAGATGCGGCTTGCCTGTTCACAGTTTCAGTCACCGGATTTAATTATCAAAAGATTTTCCCAATTGGCTATTAGAATCTAAGATAAGTGAAATTCATGGGGGAATTCCATCCCATCCTGCCCCCTTGCTTGCTCATTTGCTTGACTGACCATTTGGCAGCCAGCCCACCTGCAAAAGTACCACGGCCTCTGCCTGTCAGATTCATATAGATTTGGTATGGGCTCCTCTTCCGACAACCCCAGCTGGGCTGGATCACACAGTGACGGCCCTGCTCCTCCCCCATCTGCCTGTTCAGGTGGCAGTGAGCAGGTCCCCCTCTCTTTTCAAAAATGACAGCCAAGATCTCAAGATGTGTGTTCCAAGGTACTCCAAGTTTGAGAAATGCCCCCTGTCTTTACTTGGCCCCATTCTCTAGGGTTTTTGATCCACATGAGGCCATGTTCAGAATTAGATATATGATGATGGATAAGATTACCTACTTGTATTCTAAACTTAGTCTGGAGCTATATCTCTAATAGCAAAGCAGGAACCCAGTATGCTTCCAGTATGCTGGGGGGGGGGGCATTTGCAGGCCAGAATATGTAACCTTTCATATTTTTTAATTATTTGGAATCACTCTTAATCCTTCTTCCTCTGCCCTCTCTTACCTTCTCATATCTCATTCTGGCTTTCATTCTCTCCCTTTCTTTTCCTGCCCCCTTTCCACTGCCCTTCATTCTGTCCCTGATGTTTGCTTATCTCAAAATCCAGGTAGACAAAACCAAAGGTAAAGCAAACCAGACTATTAGACAAAACTTTCTAAGCTTTCTAACAATTGCTTCCCAAAGAATCAAAGTTCAGAACTCCTGTTAAATAAAGAGACAATATTTGGAGGCTGTTATCAATCCACCTGCTCTAGAGTAAGGCCACTACTCTAGAGGAAAAAAGGCTTTAGCAATTGCACCCAAAACAGTAATAATCAGAGATGAATCCCTGTAAGTTGATGATGTGGCAGCACAAGACTTCTCTTTTACTTGCACACATCTGTAAGTCTACAGAGTGTGTGGGCACATATTGTCATGGCAACAGCTAAGTCCATCACTACAAGGAAGAGATGAATGCCCTCAGACAAAGGCTCCTCTCCATGCACAAATATTTGTGGTACAAACAGAGCAACGACCATGAAACATGCAACATATTCTGCTTGCTTCTGTACATGGAAGGTTGCACTCACCCTAAACTCTAAAAGCTGTTCTTTCGTGGATAAGTGGAAGGCAAAAGTTAGAAACGGCAGTATTTGAATTCAAGGCTAAACCAGGAATTCTAAACGGCAACTTTTGTGACTGTGTGCTGCTCATTGTGAGGACAGCAAAGAGATTCTGTCTTTATTATACGAATTTCACAAAGGCTAACTGTGGTCAGCATGGAGATATATTCAGGGCGAATCCCTTCCCTACCTGATTTAACTTCAGCACCATTGTATCTTACTCCAGTAGTCACCGGTATTACCCTCTTCAACGACAGAACAACATTACATTTTTCAGGAACTTCTTTCTGATGCTTGTATGTTAATCACTGGCAGGAAACATATGCCTCTGTTGCTCAGAAGGGGGGAAAAAACTCAATGTGTAAAACCAACAGATGACTGGCACAGAGCAAATAGCTGCCACCTCTGAGAGCAGCATGGGGCTTGGTGATTCCATAAGCGGCACTGCAGAAGATTACTGTGGGGAAGACAGAGAATTTGACAGTTGTTCCCTACGCCAGGCTGTGAAGCCTAGGGAAAAACAAACAAACTCTGCGTCCGTTTAGCAGTCTGATCCCATTATGATCAAGTAAGCCTTCCTGATTTCGGTGAGGCATGATTGCCTATAATTTCCAGGATCCAGATTCCCCCCTACATGGGGTTGTTCCTGCTGAAAGGCTGGCCTTTAGCCAGCCTTCCTTGCTGGGTAGATCTGCCATGTTTCCAGCTGGAAATTCAAAGACATGAATTAGATTAAATGAAAGCTTTCACTTCTTTGCATTGAAGTTTTCCTCAGTAAAATAATAGCGTCTGTAAGATATTTCTCTCCTCATAAGTACCCTGCCTCATTCAAAGGCATAGCAGCTAATGGGAGGTTTGTTCAGGATTATGCAAGCACAATAGAGGGGGTGGTGTTCCTGGGGGTGGGGAATCATCCAATTTTGGATGAGCACAGCTGGGCATGCCAGATAGGTATACTTGGGAGTGTCACCACTTTGAGATTATTTTTAAACCAGAAATGTTGCTCTTCTAAAAAGAAGCCATCATTATTTTTATTTATTTTAAAAATCCCACTTTTACTGCCATCAATAGGGTAGCCAACCTCCAGGTGGTAGAACAGATATGAAGTTAGCCTGCTATATAAGTAGTTAGTAAACCATGAAATAGCAGAAAATATGCAAAGTTTTATTCTGCAATCTTTTTAGTTAGATATATGTTTCACAAATATTCAAATTACATTAAAATTCATATATGAATTTGTACAATCACAATATATCAATTGACAATCACAATTTGTGCAAATATCTGTGGTGGCTGGAGATCTCCTAGGATTACAAATTATCTCCAGGCAACAGAGATCAATTAACCTGGAGAAAATGGGAGCTTTGGATGGTGGACTCTATGGCATTGAAGTCCCTCCCCAAACCCCACCCTCCTCAGGCTCCTTCCCAAAAATCTCTAGGTATTTCCCAACCTGGAGCTGGCAACCCTAGCCATCAATGAGAATACTTTAAGTAAAAGCTGGAACATCACCATTTTAACAAAACCTTTTCAAAGAATTCTTAAGTGGGTCAAGTCAGTGTTCTGAGTGGGATGGTTTGCCCACTAGGCCCATCTTTGGCTGTGCAGTAGGTGGGGCTGAGAGAGCTCTAAGAGAGCTGCAACTAGCCAAGGTCACCCAGCTGGCTTCATGAGCAGGAGTGGGGAAACCAACCCAGTTCTCCAGATTAGTGTCTGCTGCTCATGTGGAGGAGTGAGGAATCAAACCCAGTTCTCCAGATTAGAGAACACAGCTCCAAAGCGCTGCTCTTAACCACTACACCATGTTGGCTCTCAGATAGGGTTGCCAACTGCCAGGTAGCAGCAGGAGATCTCCTGCTAATACAACTGATCTCCAGCCGATTGAGATCAGATCACCTGGAGAAAAATGGCCGCTTTGGCAATTGGACTCTATGGCATTGAAGTCCCTCCCCTCCCCAAACCCCACCCCCTCAGGTTCCACCCCAAAAATCTCCCGCCGGTGGCGAAGAGGGACCTGGCAACCCTACTCTCATAATGAGAGTTTTTTCAGGCAACTAAGGCCATTTTCACAGGGATTATCTGCCCTCAGGTTCAATGCTGCCTAGAAGTGTTTTTTTCTCCTGCTTGCCCACAGCATTGTGATGCATTTGGGCATCTCCAAGGGTTTCCCCAGCTTTCTCAAACCTGCTTTGCTGCAAAGTTTTGGAAAAGATTACACTAAAGCTGGGATGGCTGCTGTGTGACTGGGAAAGTTCAGAATTTCCTGCTCGTGTCATTTTCCTTGATCCTGTCCCTGCAGTTGCCATTTCCTCCCCTTACCAGAGTACGGGAGGGCTTTTTGAAATCAGCAGTTTCACATCTTTATATTGATATTCTGTTATAAAAATAATGACAGGTAGGGCTGTTGATTCAGTTCGTCCCGAACCGAAAAACAGCCGAATTTCCCCTGATTCGGCGGTTTTTAGTTTGGATGGAACTGAACTCAAAAAAGGTGGGAAAACGGGGAGCCGAATTCAGCGAGTTCGGGGTGTTCGGCGAATAAATTTGGCAAATTCGGGGTTTGGCGCAGCAGCATAACCATCAGTTAGTAAGCAGCATTCTCCTGCTGCCAATCGGTGGCCAAGCTGGGTCTTCTTCCCCACCCTTAATGTGCATCTCTGACAGTGGGGGTTTGCAATTAGCAGAGCTTGCTGCCCACGCCCAAAGCTCCCAGCCCCAACAAACAGCTGAGCTGCGGGGAGCAAGGGCGGGGCAGGTGCGAAGAAGATGGAACAGAAGACATCCACAGTAAGACCCATTTTGGGGCTTTTCTCTATAATTTTTCTCCTGTGTGTGTGTGTGTGGGGGGGAAGCAGAGTCTGTATGTGTGTGGGGAGGGAGCAGTTTCTGTGGATGGGGGGGAAGCCAAAGGGGGCTATTCCTGTGTGGAAAACAACTAAGCCTCAACGTAAATTTTATTTGATAAATTTAAAACATATATAACAACTGATGTGTCACTTAGCCTCCTTTATTCCCTGCTTCAGCCGGGATTCAGCCAGGATCGAACGCATGCGTTTTCGCCGAACGTGCGCTCGATTTTGGCTGAATCTTGGCTGAAACAGGGAATAAAGGCGGCTAAAGCGACCGTGCGTTTTCGCCCTTAGTTTAGGCTCAAGGCAAATCCCTTTTTATTTCCTGTTTTCTGTGTGTTCACTTTTGTGTTCACTCATTTGTACTACTGTTCCTCGTAGGGCTTCATCATACCCCCCCCCATGCTGCTTAACATCTACATGAATCCTACTGGAGAGGTCATTGACAAATTCCAACACATTGCTGATACAAAACTGTCCTCCGTTTCAGTAGCGTCCTTTGAGGCGGTACATACACAATTCCACTAGGAGGCAGTAATGAACTGGATAAGTGCTAATAAACTTCAGTTCAGTCCAGACAACCCCTAAGGTGCTGGTTTGTCAGTAAGTCAGTAACTGAGGTGTTAGGGGGCCCAGTTTAGGATACAGTTGCCTTTCTGTTAAAAGAAGAGGTCCGTACCTTGCAACTGCTATTAAGTTTGTGCCTGCAGATGGGTGCTCAGGTGCCGTCTGTGACACACAGTACCCTTACTCAACTTTGGTTGCTGTATCATCTGTGGCCTTTTCTTGAAAAGTGAGATTCAGCTAGTTATCTATGCGCTGATCACACTCAGACTAGATTACTACAATGCACTATACATGGGATTGCCTTTGAAGAATGTTCAGAAACTTCAGCTGTTCAAAATGCACCCTCAGATTGCTGGCTGGCATAGAATATATGTGTGTGTGTGTGTGTGTGTTTATTTATTTATAGTCTGCTTTTCTTACCAGGACTCAAGGCAGATTGCATAGAATAAATCAGTACAGTCAGTAGAGTGGGACTTGTGGAGATCTGGCAACCAACCAGAAATGAAGCACAGCATAGGTGTTAACACGATACATTAAATGAAAGCAAAAATTACATAGTAGGGGCCTACTTACAGCAACAGATAGTACAGACTATACACAGTAGTATAGTCCACAGTCTCATATCTTACCAGTGTTTAGATAGCTACACTGCCTGCCACTTCAGGTCTGAGCACAAAATGTTTATTCTTTCCTTTGAAGTAGAAAAGAGCACCTTAAAGAGTAACAGAGTTTCTGACAAGGTAATCATCATTAACCTTTATTGGCATGCCAGAGATCAAAAATAAAACAACAATATACCTCCAAAGGACAATACTTATAATTAACAATTTGGGTTAATAAAACTTTTCTTGTTCTTTAAGAACTCCTGTAAGAAATTCAGCCACAGTAGCCGTAATTTTAGGATCCTGATCACTCAAGAGAAATTTACATTTCACTTCATTGCTCCTGTATCTCACGGACTGGAGCAAAGTAAAGAACAGTTCATCCCGCAGAGTCACATAAAGAGGGCAATCTAAGAGGATGTGATCAATTGTATCAAGCAAATTTAAACCACATGGCCGTAAGTGTTCATGCCTGGGGATCTGAAGATATCGGCCTGAGAGCATCCTAGATGGGAATGCGTTAACCCTAGCTAATAAAAAAAGCGGCGTGTTTCTGACAAGGTATGAGCTTTCATGAGTCACAGGTCACTTCTTTAAAGTTCCAGATAGTCTAGGTCGAGGGCAAATGGTTGTCACCAACAAAGATTTTACTGTTGTGTCACTTTATTTGGGGACCCTGCCTCCCCTTTCAGCCACTGTTGCCATTTTTTGAACTTTTAGTGCCAGGTGAATTTTTTTTCTCCCGGTGCTGATGAAGCTCATGATTGTTTCTACTTATAGTAGCTAAAAGTTCTTTATTTTTCCTTACTGATGTTGTGGTATTTATTCTTTCCCTAAGAAACATCAAGTGGCAACCGATTTATGGAGATCCCAGCAGTGGGCCTTCATGTCAAGTGAGAAACCGGGGTTCTTCAGGACAAGTGAGAACCCCTACTTTCCTCTGTGGAACCTTCCTTGGTGGTCTTCCATCCAAGTACCCACCCCGCTTAGCTTTGGAGAGCTGATGAGACTGGACCATGCAATGCAGCCTTACCCAGCATTCTTGCCATTTACTTATAGTGTATTATCTGTCTCTCTACTTAATTCTGCTTTTATTCCTTTGATTTTAGTCAGGCATGTTGACAACTTCAGCAGGAACACAATTGATAGCTGAATTTACCATGGCTGAACTTCACATTTGCACACAAGCTGACCCCTCTTGCTGGATTACCTCAATATTGTTTGATGTCCAACTCAAATGCCGTATTGTGCTCAAGGCCCAGTCATGTCTTGGTAAATAAGTAACTTCTGTCTTGCGGCTTGGGGCTTCTTTTGTGCTTGTGCATTCTACAAACTGAGATCACCTTAGAAGAGCCACGTATCCCTCAGGGTTGCAGTTGGCTCATTACACTGACCTGCTTGTCAAGCACAGACTCACTCACGGATCACCCTTTCTCTTTGCCTACAGATGTATCCTTGAAATGAGTACGCCTAGACTCTCTAGTAAGTCTCATCTCTAAATGTCAGATTTTTCTTCTAACAATTGGAGGAGGTGGCAGCCGATATGGGCGCAGAGGTAGCCTGTGGGAAATTAGTACGTAGCCACACAAATGCAGTCATCTTTTATCCATACTTCAATACATTGGTTCAAATACTGTGTTGAACGCTCAGCTCTGATGAGTCCAGTCTATAAGAAGGAGGTTTGAGCTAAATTGATGGGTGATCAGGTATCCCTGATTTTAGTGAGTTTAGTGTGTATGTGATGTACTATGGGTAATTTGCTGCTATCATAGCTAATTTATTAACTGACTTGCTGTAATTGATGAAAACGACCTCAGAATTTTTTGGCCTAATGAAGTGGGAAATTCTTTAAAAATAAATAAGTTAAAAGGCAATATATCTCTGTGTCCCAAATGCTAAGAGATGCCATGAGGTGCTGGGATTCAGCTGAGGGATTTTTTTGATAGTTTTTTTTAAGAACACACATTCTAATTGCACAACTCCAGTGAATGCACCTTGTTTTTTTTTTTTACCAACGTTGGGGCGGTCATGCCCAGAGTGGCTGTTGCCCTTCAGAGTTCCCGTGGTGCTGCATCTCTTGGGAGCCGGTTGGCCGCATGACTGTTGATTATGGTATGGATTCCAGTGAACAAAAGGGAATCCCGAGGCTGAGAAACGTTGGCTGGCTCCGTCCGGGCTGCGGCCGTAGGGGGCTCCCTGAAGCCAGTGGGGGTGAGTTGAGGTTGTGGGACTGGAAGAGGACTCAGGGCAGCGGGCGGAGGCTGCGTCTCAGGACACATTATGTGTACTAAATGATAAAAACTACATGTGGTGAACAAGCATGAAATATCTTAAATTTGATGGAACAGCTGGTTGTACATATATATTCAAGGAAGAGATGAAACAGGGCTCTTTGAACACCCAAATGCCCCAAGCTAGCAAAATTCATATATCTCTAATCCAAACCATTGTATTTTTAAATTAAATTATTTCTTTCCACAGTCTCCAGGAAACAAGAAATGTGACAAGGTAATCAAAACATGGTAGGACATCCTTCTGAGGCTTTGCAAATGTGGCTGTGCTTTTGAATAAACTGAATTTAAAACAACAACGACAACAACAAGATTTGGAATATAACCTTTATGCAAGCGGCTTGGTGTATTTGCTGTTCATCCCCCAGGTTTCCTGTTTCAATATATTTCAGGAAATTAAACTTAACGATTAACAGAGCCGGCCTAAGAAGCTTTATATTTTATTGTCACAACAATAAGCAGAATGGATGCTTTATTATTAATAACATTGATCACTTTTAATTAGCCTTTTCAGTGAGAGAATGAAAGAGTAAACACACAGAAACAAAGCCCCATCGACTCTGCCTGATTGCTCCTCATCAAGCGTCTCCGATGGGAAGGCTTTCCTTGACTCTGAAAGACCTGATGAAATGACACTGGGAAGGCAAGAAGAATTAACTTGCAGCATTACAAACTTGTTCCATTCAAAATCATAGTGCCTTGTGTTAGATACTGAATGCTGCTACCAATACAGTGGTCTGGATCTTAGTTATGGCTTATTGAAAATAGATTGAGGCACACACATGCACAAAAAAAAAAGACAGAGTCGTTGCTCTTATTAAAATAAAGTTTACTTGCTAAACTCTGGGTGAGGGATCACTGGGAAAATAAAACAACAAATCCTTCTACATTCTAAATTTCTTATCCTTGCCAGAAGCCTCTGGCAGGCACTAGCTTACTCTCGAGTAGGCTTTCTTAAAAAGCAAGATAGCCTCTCCATCCTAGCAGGCTGGTATGGAAACTCAAACTGGAGTAACTGCTTTCACTTCTAAAAAGGATATAGGAAAGCAGTTAAATGCAAATTATTTGTGTACGTGCCAAGATGCATGTGGGCAATGGATGCTCTCGATGACCAAATGCTAAATTAACATATGGCAGGTTACATCATACCTTGAACTGGTTAACAGCATTATTAACTCTTGCCTGTCTGACATGTAGCAAAGCTCGTCATACCCAACACCTTGTCTGCCTGCACAGTGGTTAGCATTAAGGATGAGCAACTTTTCCCCATCTCATTTCTTTTTACATATTTACTGGTATTTTCCCTCAACCATTATATTTTTCCACTTTTCACTGCTGATTCTACAGTTCTGTGTCAGGCCAATATAACCACCGGCCATTTGCCTGTCCCCGGCTGCTCATGTTTAGCTTATGCCCCATTTTGAAGGTGGAACTAAGCTCCACCCCTGGATTGGCTGTGGGCAGCGTTTTCACACCAACAGTACTTCTCACAGCCATAGCTCCATTTCTCCTTTTAGGTTTTTCCTTTGCTTCATCTTAAAAGGGAATGTCCAGTCGCCATGGTCAGAAAGAACACAGCATCATATGGAAGCTCCCAAATAAAGCTGCAGCATTCTGTGAGCAACCCAGGGAACAATCTCCATGTGGAAACTGCCCATCAGGGATCGCATAGTGAACAGAAACACATTATAATGCTATTGCCAAGAATAACTACAAGATGATATTACTGCAGACAGATGAGTACAGTTGAGAGAGCAATCAACGGAGGGTATTGCCAATGAATAAGCAAGCCTTTTCATGAGGCGTGCCAAAAAAATGGCACCAAAGGTGGCACAGCTGAAAATGTTTAAGAAAAACTGTGAGTGGTTAAATCTCAGCTCTAGTTTGAGGCGTGAAAACGAAAATGTTGTGAACTGTGAACAGCTGATACACCTGAAAATAAGAACTGGGTATTTTAATATTTCCTAGGAGGTTGCTGGCAGTTTTCATTCGATGAGCCGACCCTATCATTACTACACCCAGAGAGTGCTTCTCAGCATGGAATAAATAAGGAAGAGGATTGAAGATTTTGGAACTCAGCTGCCAGGAGTTCAAACAAGTTCAATAGAAGCTACAGCTGAGCAATGCCTTCCTAGGAATTCCAGCTCATAAGCACTGCAGGGGTCCTGCAATTCAAGCTCTGGCTAGTTGTACAATTGAATATTTTGTATGATGCCCAACAAGAGCGTTTTTGTCATTGCTGTTTTGTTACTTCAGTTTAGAATAGCAGAATGTATAAGTAGGGCACCTTTGGTCTAAACCCATCTTTGCAACACCCCTAGATTTGTTGTAAGAACTGTGTCTAGAAATAAAAATAAATGTGTAACACGGGCAGGTGAAAAGGAAATGGTTTTTTCCCATCTTCATTGCCTTCCAATTTAGCAATACTTTCAAAATGGTAGAAGAATAAGCCACTGAGGTATATATAAATATATAAAAAACATCAAAAGTTGCCCTTTTCACTTACAATAGCATGGCGAATATGAATGCTTTAAAGACTGACAAATGAATTGTTGCATAAGCCTTTGTGCTCCAGAGAGTCTACTTCATCAGAAGCAGGAATTGTTTGTTACATTCACATATGCACCCAAGCTGCAAACAGCAGAACTAGAGGGGAGAGAATATAGGTGTGCTCCATTGACAAGTTGCAGCTGACTTATGGCAACTCTGTAGGGTTTTCAAGGCAAGAGACTAAAAGAGGTGGTTTGCCATTGCTTGCCTCTGCACAACAACCCTAGCATTCCTTGGTGGTCTCCCATCCAAGTTCATATCATATCATATCATATCATATCATATCATATCATATCATATCATATCATATCATTAACCTTTAATAGGCATAGTTCAAAAGACATCTCGTACAGATTCTCACGATCAAAATCAAGTCACACCAACCCAAGATGAACAAACCAGGGCCCCTATCAG
Organism: Euleptes europaea; assembly: GCF_029931775.1. Classification (NCBI taxonomy): domain Eukaryota; kingdom Metazoa; phylum Chordata; class Lepidosauria; order Squamata; family Sphaerodactylidae; genus Euleptes; species Euleptes europaea. The sequence continues at coordinate 27,706,104 of NC_079318.1, forward strand.
GCTCAGAAATATACAGAATATATAAAAATACAAATAAATATGAAATATATAAAATATACCCCATTATTGAAATTAAGCAAAAGGTTAAAATAAAATAACATTATACCACAGAAAAAAGACAACGGTCCAGTCAAAAGAGTAAACTATCTACTCAGAACATACATGGACTGTCGAGAAATTAGGATGAGTGTGAAGAATGTAAACCTGTAAAGAAGGACAAATCTTTTTTTTGTAGAGTGCTAGCCTGTTGAGTCCAATCTGGTAGTATTTAATCTGCATATGAATTCCAGCGCAGCAACTACTCATTGGGAGTTTGCCTTTGAAACACCTCTGTTGGTGATGTTTTGGGAGTTTGAAATGCTTCCACACTGGTTTCCGAATGCATTTTATTCTTGATGTCCAGTTTGTACCTATTGTATCTGTTGCATAAAAACTTCACTTCTACTTTGGCCAATGTAAATAATAGAAGGTTGCAGTGTGTTAGAGAATGTGCAGGGGCATGAGTTCTTGATTACATAGCTGATAGTGTTAGGCATTGTGATAGTTGTCACTGGAGTGGATGTGGGAATGGAGTTTCAAAGGCTAGTTCCTGAGTTTGTATTTCCTTTCTGTGGGAAATTGTTACTCATAAATAGTTGCTTCGGGTTGGCCTTTCTGTCTTTAAATCCTGTAGAGGAAAGGACTATTTTTCAGGAAAGGAGACAGATTCCTGATGATGCACCGGAGAGGTTGTAAAGTTGCCAGCTCTGAGTTGGGAAATTTTTGGACATCTGGGGTGGAGACTGAGAAGGGTGGAATTTGAGGAAGGGAGGGAGCTCAGCAGGGGTGTGATGTCATAGAGCCCATCCTACAGAGCTGCCATTTTCTCCAGTGAAACTGGTCTCTTTAATCTGAAGACCAATTGTAATTCTGGGAGAACTCCAGGCCCAGCCTAGAGGTGGGCAACCCTGGCTGTAGATGACAATCAATGGTATCCTGATGTCTTCCATTCTGGGTCTGTCATGTAGAGAGTGACCCCAGGGTACATAGTAAGCCTTGGCAATCTGCCTCTTCACGTCCCCAGCTGGATACTGTAGTGGGAGGGCTCTTAGGTGTAAATCTTGCAAGTGTTTGTCTCAGACTACTGGTGCAGTAGTAACACAGAAACCGTCGACATCTTGTGGAGCCTTTTAGAGGATAGGTGATGTGCCAGAAGGCTAGAAGAGGGCAAATGTTATCCCAATTTTCAAAAAGTTGAGGAGGGATGACCCAGAAAACTACAGGCCAGTCACTGACCTCTGTTCCAGGGAAGATATTAGAGCAGATTTTAAAAGGATCAATCTCTGAGCATCCAAAAGACAACTTGGTGATCCAGGGAAGTCAGCACAGATTTGTCCCCAAAAGGTCATGCTAGACCAAATGAGAAACATGCATACTGGATGGGAGATACACTTCTGGGTAGCAGTGTATGTGAACAAGATCCTGGGGTACGGGTAGACCATAAGCTAAACATGAGCAGCCAGTGTGATGCAGAGGCAAAAAAGGCTAATGCAATCTTGGGGTGTATCAACAGAGGCATAACATCCAAATCGCAAGATATCATAGTCCTGCTGTACACTGCATTGGTGAGGCTACACCTGGAGTACTGTGTGCAGTTCTGGATGTCTCACTTCAAAAAGGATGTGGACAGAATGGAGCAAGTGCAGAGGAGAGCAACAAGGATGATCAGGGAGACAAAGCCCTATGAGGAAAGACTGAGGGACTTGGGAATGTTCAGTCTGGAGAAGAGGAAGTTGAGGAGGGACATGATCACTCTCTTTAAGTATTTGAAGGTCTGTCACTTAGAGGAGGGCAGGGAGCTGTTTCTGTTGGCAGCAGAGGAACGGATGGGTTTAAATTATGGGCAGAAAGGTACTGTCTGGATATTAGGAAAAGAGTAGTTCAGTGGTGGGGAACCTTTTTTCTGCCAAGGGCCATTTGCATATTTATAACATCGTTTGAGGGCCATACCTGGCGTAGATCTCCTGGTGAGGGGGGGAGAAGCTAGGGTTTCCAGGTCCTCTTCACCACTGGTGGGGGTTTTTGGGGGTGGAGCCTGAGGAGGCTGGGGTTTGGGGAGGAAGACTGCATAGGCATAGAGCCCAATGGCCAAAGTGGCCATTTTCTCCTGGGGAACTGATCTCTATTGTCTGGAGATCAGTTGTAATAGCAGGAGATCTTGCAAGAAGCCTCATCTGAAGCTACGCTGAAAGTTGGAGACCTCTACCCCCAAAAATGCCCCCCCGGAGCCGCGGAAAAGCGCCAATGTGCTTTAAGTGGCTTTATTCCTGTCACTGTGGGTGATTTTTTTGGGGGCCAACCTCTTCTGGGCCCCATATCTCGGGACCCCCTAACCCAATCTTTACAAAACTTGGGTTCTTGCAAGAAGCGTCCCCTCAAGCTATCCTGAAAGTGTGAGACCTCTACCCCCCAAAATGCCCCCCCCGGAGCCACAGAAAAGCGCGAGTGCATTTTTAATGACTTTATTTGACCGAATTTCCCCCCAAACTCGAACTAGGCGCCGAATTCCACGGATCCGAGTCAGGGGAGTTTGGACTTCAGCATATCCCAAATCCGAACTATACTGAATTTTTTTTCAACAGCCCTAAAGGAAAGAAGGAAGGAAGGAAGGAAGGAAGGAAGGAAGGAAGGAAGGAAGGAAGGAAGGAAGGAAGGAAGGAAGGAAGGAAGGAAAGAAAGAAAGAAAGAAAAGGGAAGGAGGAAAAAAGAAAAAGAGAAGCCTTCACACACACACACACACACACACACACACACACACACACACACACACACACACACACACACACACAGAGCCAGCTCCATGCGACCAGGCTTCAGCCTTCCCAGCCGAATTTCCCCTGATTCGGCGGTTTTTAGTTTGGATGGAACCGAACTAAAAAAAGGCGGGAAAACGGGGAGCCGAATTCAGTGAGTTCGGGGTGTTTGGCGAATAAATTTGGCAAATTCGGGGTTCGGCGCAGCAGCATAACCGTCAGTTAGTAAGCAGCATTCTCCTGCAGCCAATCGGTGGCCAAGCTGGGTCTTCTTCTGGCCAATCAGTCGCGCTTGAGTGCATGAGCCCAGCTGCTGCGCGGCCCGGGGAGAGAAAGAGAGAGTATCTGTTTGTGTGTGAGAGAGATCCCCCTTGGGGTGTGTGTGTGTGCACATTCGAGCCATTTTGTGGCTGCAGAGGGTGCATTTTTTGGGGTAGAGCCCCCAAACTTTCAGCATAGCTTCAGAGGACCCTTCTTGCAAGAACCCCCAAGTTTTGTAAAGATTGGATCGGGGGGTGAAATATGGGACCAGGAAGGGGTCCCCCCCACCCTTAATGTGCATCTCTGCCAATGGGGGTTTGCAATTAGCAGAGCTTGCCTCCCACGCCCAAAGCTCCCAGCCCCGAGCTGAGCTGCGGGGAGCAAGGGCCGGGCAGGTGCGAAGAAGATGGAACAGAAGACATCCACAGTAAGTCCCATTTGGGGGCTTTTCTCTATAATTTTTCTCCTGTGTGTGTGTGTGTGGGAAAGCAAAGTCTGTGTGTGTGTGGGGAGGGAGCAGTTTCTGTGGGTGGGGGGGAAGCCAAAGGGGGCTTTTACCCATTCTGCCTGGGGTGTGTGTGCCCCCTCGAGTCTCTCTCTCCCTGGTTTGAGGGGGGGGGCTTCAGTTGTGTGTCCTCAGGTTTTCCCTCATTCATAAGATTGGTTAGGTCTATTTTGATGCTTGCTCAAAACTGGTTTTCAAATTGTGACTTAAAGAATGCATTTGCCTGGTCCTGAGTCTGATGCAAAAGGGGAAATTCCACCCCTCCTGCTCCTTATGCATAGCTAGCATGCCTCTGTCCCTTTCCATGGTTTGCAAACTCCCAGGCGTCATGTGTTGCTTTGCATGGTTGCAAACGTGTTGCTTTGCATGGTTTGCATGGTTGCAAATGTGTTGCTTTGCATGGTTTGCAAACTTCTTCGCACCTGCCCCGCCCTTGCTCCCCCAGCTCAGCTGTTTGTCGGGGCTGGGAGCTTAGGGAGTAGGCAGCAAGCTCTGCTAATTGCAAACCTCCATTGTCAGAGATGCACATTAAGGAGGGGGGACCCCTTTTGGGGCCCATATCACAGCCCCTCCTGACCCAGTCTTCACAAAACGTGGGGGTTCTTGCAAGAAAGGTCCCCTCAAGCTATGCTGAAAGTGTGGGACTTCTACCCCAAAAAATGCCCCCCCGGAGCCACGGAAAGGTGCGATTGTGTTTTTAATGGCTTTATTCGGCTGAATTTTTCCCCGAACTCCGGATCTCATGCCGAATTGCATGAACCCGAAGCAGGGGAGTTCGGACTTCAGCATTTCCTGAATAAAAACGGGCCGAATTTTGCCGAATCCGAATTTTACCAATTTTTTTTTCAACAGCCCTACGCCTGGTATGGCCCCTGAACAATGTTATAAATATGCAAATGGTCCTTGGCAGAAAAAAGGTTCCCCACCCCTGCTCTAAAGGCTGGAGGAGAACCAGATTGGTGGGGGCATAATGGTGGAGGATGGAGGGACTGCACCGGCCAAAGAGGGCACTTACATATTATTATAAACATCCATGAAATTCATTACTTTTAAGATAGTATATAAAGCTTTAAGAGTAGCCCTGAGATTGGAACATCAGCACAGACTGAAACCACAGTGCTGTACTGCTGGCTGTTTCCAGGAGATCTATCCATTGTTGTACTGCAGTGGTTTCCAACAGCTGGATGGATTTAAGCATTTTTATTTTCTTGCATTGATTCTTCAGTAGATGTGTTTTTCTTCTGTAGACTACTCAAGATACTTAATAAAATATTTTTTCCTCCACCATTTGTGTGCTGTTTGCCTCCATATCCCTTGGAGAACAAGAGCCATTTCTCCTTGGCAATACACTGCCTCAGTGAAATCTCTAGGGGCCATGGTGATCTGGTACCTAGAATTTGCCAAGCCCTGGCTTATGCAACACATTTTGAAAGTGCCACGGAACACTCAGTTATTCTAAATGAAAAGACAACTTTGTTCTCTTAAAACAACAAAGTAACTTGATTTCTTTTAATTTCAAAGGAATTGTTACAGTGGAAGAAACTGAAATTTCCAAAAAGTACTATATCTCTCACACCTCTGTTATTTTGACTGCAGCAGACTAACACAGCTATTCCTCTGGAATATTACGCTTAGTAGCAGCTCAAAATTAATAGTGCGACATGCTGGCAAAACATAGCTGGAAAATTCTCCCGCCTCTTCATGCTGGCTCAACATTCTGTCTACCAATAGGGGCTAGACAGATGCTTCAGGAAGGCTCATGTTGGGCTTGAGGATGATATCCAGCCTACTATTAGTCAAATGAACACTAAAGGCTGCATGATTTGGCTGTGGTCATGGCAATTGTGACGGCACTGGCAAAGACACTCCCAAATGATGCCAGGATAAGAATCACAACCTGGTGCACTACACAAAAAGGAGAGTGAGCGAAAAAAGTTTGAAGACACAATCATGCTGTGCAGAAACCACATATATAAGCAACAAGGCAGAAAACCTGTAGAAAAAAAGAAACCTTTATCTGCTGATCTCGTCCAAGCACATGCGACATTATTCAAAAACCAAAAGAACTACCAAGATGCACACACATGCACACATGGGATATATACAATTGGCTCTCACAGTGTTTTTCTTTACACATCAATACTACTGTGGAGTGCTCCAAATTTGAATGGAATGGCAGCACAGGGAGAGAGGGTATTTACTCCTTTGCCCCATGATGGTTTTCTGGTCTAAATAACCCCACCCACAAATACCTGGAAACCTCAATGGGATAAAACCTGGCTTTAAAAATCAATGATGAATATGTCTGTCAGTGGCTATTAGCCATGATAACGAAATGGAATTTCTGCATTCAGAGGCAGCATGAAATCAGTGCAGTAGGAGGCACTACTAAGCAGGGTCTGCTCTGGTAAGTATTTGGATGGGCAACCTCCAAGGAATACCAGGGTTGTGACGTGGAGGCAGGCAATGACGGCCCCAAAAAACAATATATTGCTAAGGAATATGGGTTTTTTGGTGCTGTCAAGTGACAGCTGACTTGTGGTGATCCCTTAGGGTTTTCAAGGCAAGAGACATTCAGAGGTGGTTTGCCATTGCCTGCCTCCATGTCACAACCTTGGTATTCCTTGGAGGTTGCCCATCCAAATATTTACCAGGGCCAATCCTGCTTAGCTTTTGAGATTTGGCAAGATCAGGCTAGCCTGGAGCTATCCCAGTCAGGGATAGGAATATATTAGGAGTATTTTATTCAGAATGATTTTATTTATGCCTTTGCAGATATGCTGCTGCCTAAAAAGTGATTAGACAAAGGGTGCATCTAGTTCAATATCTAAAAAGTATCAAGTGCCATCAACATAATGCCCACAACATGGCTGACAATAAAGTAAAAATTTAAAACAGATCAAGAAGGAAGAAGTAAAAAAAGAAAAAAAGGGGAGCCAAAAATTAAATTACATCAGAAAATCCCCCAAACCTCCATAAAACAGCTAAGTCCAGAAAAGCTCTGGGAAGGGGAGAAAGTCTTAATGTGATGCCAAAATGTATCTTTGTGTCCTAATATTGCCTCTTTCATTACCCATGTGCAGATGGTATTATCTAACTGTAAGGATCATAATCTCACTGACTACTTCCACCCTCTTCACTTGATTAGGGGCTACTCATTGGAAGGAACTTTAGTATAGTGGTGTTTTGCAAGTACAGGCCCCAGAGTTTATAGGCTCCAACTTTACAATGATGTATGCACATAGTGCAATATACACATCAATCATCCACCATCTTGTAGCCTCCTGGGTTATTCAAAATTACATGAATGGTTCATCTGTATTTGGTTGGTACCACCATGACAGGTGCTATCTATATGACACATTCACACAAAGAGGATAAGGATACAGCAACAACCAGCCATTTCCTTCCACCACATCCTCCACTTATCTATGATGTGGAGGAACGAAATGGCTGGTTGTTGGTGTTTCCTTATCCTCTTTGTGTGAATATGTCATTCGTGTTACACCAGTGAATTGTTGAAAATAATAATGCTGAGACGGTAGTTATTAATCAAAGTAACACTTTATCTAGTCTATAGGGGAAAAGGTAAAACGGGAAATTCCTGATAAAATAATAAACTCCTAAGCTCTACATAGTCGGCTTACTAAAACATTGGGTTACATATCAACAAGCAATTAGACATGGCCGGCAAGTGGCTAAATGGCTGAGTTACAAATTAGCCATTTTACTAAAATCTCCACAGGAAAACCAATTGAGCTTGTTAACCAACTCAAACAACGACGTAATTCAAATTGGCAAATCAGTTTGTCAAACACACCAAATAATACACAGGATTGGCTAAAAGCCAGATTACACTTTGAGGTCAGGTCTATGATGTTGCTAAACAAATACATTAACCCCATAATGACTAAATTTAGATCTTGACTATTACAACATGAATCTTTCTTTTAGGCCATCCCTATTGAATGTACTCTAATTCTCATTATGTTGTGCCAAATTCTTGATCGGTCTGCCGTGGCAAGTATTAGTCCTTAGCTCTGACTCTGATAAGGAAATGGCTTGCATTCTGCTATGAGAAACTGGTATATCATTAAGGAGTTGCTGGCTAAGTCTGTGATTGTGTCTTGAAATATTTCCATATTACAATGTCCTTGTTTCAGAACAATGCAATTTCTGTTCTGGCTATAGATACCACTGCTCTGCAATAAGGCCATGTGTGGTGCCAAATCAGTGCTGACTGGCAGATATATCTACTGCAGCACTGGCAGCTACAGAGTCAGTCGTACTTCTGCATTTTTGTGTTCATGGGACGAGTAAAATTTGCTACACACAAACACATTGATTCATGTACATCAGCAAAAGCAAATACGACACTCTAGCTTTTTATGTTATGGTGGGCAGAAATTATCATTAGAGAAAATGACAGAACTATTCAGTCATTTCACAAAATGATTAGGTTGGCAGCAACATTAATTCGGCAGTAAACAGAGTTCTGTCAATGTAATTCAGCAGTGAATACTGTTCAGTGGAAGGTGCAAAGAAAACCATTCTTGACACAAGACATGCCAGCATATGAATGTCTATGAGATGAAAACTGTTCATTTCTACTTCTGCCCTCTGTCTTGATTTGTCACTTCAGGCACTGGCCATTTAAACTTCATGCATTGGTTTTTACATCTTGATATCTTTGTTTACAGGATTCATTCCAAACAAATATTGCTGCTAATGCAAATGGTAAAAATAATAATCATTCGACAGGAAGAATAACATTTAACCCAGGTGGGTAGGGGAGCTTCATCAGGGCTGTCAAGAGTCACCATGGGCCCCCAGACAAAGATTTCACTTGCTCCCCCCTCCCAGATGGCCCTGATCCAAACCATATGTCTAATTTTGTAATTTTATATTTGTACACACATACATATACAGATAGGCTGCAACCTGGCAACAGCCATGAGCTGCGCTGGTTGGTCTTGCCTTGCTTCAATGCTGGCTTGGGTGATAGGTTTGGCAGGATATGCAAGTATTTGCCTCCTTGTAGTAAACTTGGCAGAAAGGCATAACAAGCAGGAAGCAGAACTTCTACTGTTTACTGTGCTCTGCCTGCCCTGCGCCCCTAGCAGCTGCAGTGCAGATCTGCATTAGAAGTAAAATAAATCAAGATGTATTCTGAATGCAGTACAAAACTAGCTTCAGTTTTCTCCAGGGGAACTGATTTCTATCAGCTGGAGATCAGTTGAAATAGCGGGAGATCTCTAGCTGCCACCCTAGCCCTAGGAGTTTTCTCCCCCACCCAGTCACCCTCTTTCAGCAGCCCTGAGCTCCAATAACTTACATTAAAGATGAAATAAAAATACCCATAGTTGAGGAAGAGTGTTTAGAGAAAAGAGTTTAGGGGGAAAAAAATTCCTGCTGGCTGACCATTTGCCACAAGACCTGATCTATATGGAGCCAAATCAGGCAGTCCCAATGTATTCTAAATATGGCTAGGAACCATTAGTGAGATGAAATTCCCGCATACAGAAAAGGGATGACATTTCCTTCTGGGTGCATTGTGAAGAGCACCTAACCTGGGCAGGCATTGAGCCAAGGTGGGGGTTACCTCTTAAAGCTATTAGTGTATTTAAATTCCTGAGGGCAAATATTTCACACACACAGAATCCTTCAAGAATAATGTATTATATTGCCTACAGACCCTAAAAAAATGTTTCCCACTTCCTAGATAGGTTCCAAATAATGGAATGAGGTAAATTTAGAGATCAAAAGAAATATATTTAAAAATGAGGAACTAGTCAGATCTTGAAAAAGAATAACAGGAAACCTCATTTTAATGGGGAGTATCTTCAAAGCACAAAGTGTGTTCCTCTAGTTGAGGCTGAATTCATTGTTTGGTGGATACTGGAACTAACAATGGCACTAAACATGCAACAGGAAGTATAATTACATACACCAAAGGATACACCTTTGAAACCGTCAGTGCTGTGTTAACATCAAAGCAATTCTAATTAAAACTGTCCACTAGTTAAAGGAGCATACTACATTCTAACCTTGATTTGCTCATTTTTAGCTTGCTCCCCAGTCCTAAACCAAGGGGTGAGGAAAAGATTAATGGTTATTGTTTGCTAGGGCACCGAGATCCTTCGATGAAAAAGGTTTGTTTGTAATAGTAGAGTAATGTACACTTCATGTTCATGTCAGTTAAGCGTGGAAACTATTAACTATATTTTTATCTTGTGCTTGCTCCATGGAACTTAGAGGGGTGTACATCATTCTCTCCTCCCCCATTTATCCCCCAAAGAACCCTGTGAGGTAGTGTGAAAGTCAGGACTTTAAATGACATTTAAATAGAGGTAGTGTGATGTGAACTTTGCAGCGTTGTCTCTACCCCTACCTCCATTTGACAGACTGAACCAAAGTGGCTTCTAATTGCAGTATTTTTAGATAAGACATTGTGTGTGTGTAAAGTGCCGCCAAGTTGCAGCTGACTTATGGCGACCCCTTTTGGGGTTTTCATGGCAAGAGACTAACAGGTTTGCCAGTGCCTTCCTCTGGTGGTTTGCCAGTGCCTTCCTCTGCACAGCAACCCTGGTATTCCCTGGTGGTCTCCCATCCAAATACTAACCAGGGCTGACCCTGCTTAGCTTCTGAGATCTGACGAGATCAGGCTAGCCTGGGCCATCCAGGTCAATGCAGATAAGACATTAGGGAAAATAAAATAAGTAACTTTTCTTGACTTACTTGCATACGAGGATAAGAATGTTAAGTAAAGGGTTAGAAATTATTTAAAAGTTTTGTTTTATCACCAGCATTTGTTGGACTCATCAATATCTAATTTTCAACACATCTAAACCTGGATATACTTAAATCCAGAGACTGGAACCATGAACCAACAAGACAGATCTTTCCACAAATGTGAGGAAAGCCCCAGGTTTTCAGAAAAACTGGAATATTTGAAAAATGAATACATTGGGAGGTTTAAACCCCCTAAAAAATTGCCTGTACCTTTAAGAAACAAATGCTCTCAGTGGCTCTTGCTAGGCAACCACAACAGTATTGCTGGCCTTCAAGTCTCAGTTTTTGTTAGTAAAGGACAGGGGTAGAGGGCAAGGACTTTTCCCAGGCAGTTTTGTGATTTGAGGGAGGACTTCTTGGGGCCAGCCTTCCCAGAAACCACCAGGTGATTTGATAAAACCTGACCTGCATGACTAAACCAAGGACTTGCTACTTGCTACTGTTCAACAGCAGCCATCTTTTAAAAAGCCAGTGTGGTGTACTGGCTAGTTTTATACTCGGATCTGGGAGTCCCAGGTTCAAATCCCACTCTGCCATGAAAAGCTCACTGGGAGACTTTGGATGAGTTACACATCCTTAGCCTAACCTACCTCACAGGGTTGTTGTGAGGATAAAATGGAGGAGAGGAGAATGATGTATGCTGCTTTGTGTCCCCATTGTGGAGAAAGGTGAGGTGTAAATGAAGTAAATAAATATAGCTGATGATTAGGGGGTAGATAAAATGTTGGAAGAAGGGAATGGTAAGGATTTGGGAGCTGCCAGGAGGAGGAAAAAGGCAAATAGTGTAGGTGATAGGATAAAGGGGAAATGAGATGCCACCCATAAGCCCTTGTAGGATCTCCACTGTACAACTGGGCCCTGCCCAATGGCCAGCATCACACATATTTTCCCTACAGGATGAGGGTGCAAGGGAGGCTGCAAGGGAGAGAGAAAGAGGGAAAACTGAAGATGGGTCAGATAAAGGTAGGTTGAGCGGTAGGTGTGAAGGAGAGAGGGAAGTAGGAAATGTAGAGAGGGTATATTGGCTGCCAGGGAAGGGAAAGAATAGTGTATTTGTGGGGGGGGGGGATGAGATCTCTGCCACAAGTCCTTAAAGGTCCCCCTCATGTTCAGTGATACTGTTTCAATTGTCAGTTCCTGGATGCAGAGAACAGTTATCAGATAAGCTTTTAAAACTCTTGAGATAATCTTTGGCTTTTTCACAATTTAGGAATATAAGTGTCAGCTTCTTCTGGAAATTCCAATTCTAGTGCTTTAGTCTAGTTCTTTAGTCTGAAATTATGCGCTGAGAAAGGTACAGTTTCACGAGAAAGGATCCCTCCAATCTTACTCTCCAGAGACCTAAATCCTATCACCTAAAACATTCAATATATTAGCCTGCTATTCCTAAAAGCCAGGCTCTGAGACCTGTAAAGTCTCCTGAGAGATGATTCTCCTAGTCTTTTTCCCTAGAAGTCCAAATCCTATCTGACACAAAGTTACAGTTTTACTGTTTGTCTTCTCTCTCTCCCATATGTCATAGGTAGTTTAGGATGAGAAAGAGTGACTGGCCAATGGTCACTCCATGAAGTTGATGGCAATGTGGGATTTGAACCAGTCTCCTAGATCCTAGTTTGACAATCTAATTACTACATCACATCACCTATCTTGGCCTGTCTTTGTACCCTATGGGACTTCAGAATATTTCCTGAATATACAAGGTGGAATCTTTGATTTAGAGTGGAAACTAAAATTAGCCAGCTTATTTTAAGTAATCATGTCATTCAGCAATTTCAGTGTATTGCAACTGATTTAATCAAAGCTGTTTCCATGTTGTTGGACAGCAAGGCTATCATATTTATATATAAGTATGAGGGGCTGAGGTCTTAAATGTCGGCTTTAATCTGAGCTATTTAGTAATTGTTCACTAAATAATTACCCAGCATTTAACAAGGCAACATTTATATTTGTACCATATTTTATTCAGTCTGTATTATATGACTTGGTGTAAGTTAGAGAAATACTGTAGTATTAAAAACTGCTAAAAAAACTTAAAATAAAAAACTCTAGCATGCTATTAGTCAATTATCTTAATCTACATATTCACATTTTGAATTTTAAAATTAACTATAATCAATACATAGCTTTCAGATTAACTTTTCAAACCTCCATTTAGAGGGCTGATGGCATCTGCTTTAGACAGAAGAGTTTAACAATTGTTCACTTCAGCAGATAGCAGAACACAATATTATGGTGCTGGAGGTTCCACTACCAAATTAACGAAGGAAGAAATAATGTTGGCTTGTATGTCATTGTACACATTCTCAGCCTAACCTCTTCATAGATTGTTGTGAGGATAAATACATAAATATATGTATTTAAATATATTTATGCATATAAATATATGTATTTATATGCATTTCTTACAAGATCTTATATGTGAGAAGGCACTGGTAAAAAGGAATAATTGAGTACTGTTATGGATACCCAATTTTTTTTTAGATTTGCTGTGCAAGCATATATGAGATATTATATGGATATACTAGCCTTTTGGACCCAAATACCCTTAGAAGATTCTGCCATCACCTAAATATTTCATTTGTGAAATAGGATCCCATGTCTCCCTTAGTTGGTTTAATGTACTTGAGCAGTAAATTGGAAAAGGTTTTATTCTATAAACACACAACTGCACTAATAGGGAAATTTCTTGCTGAACGTAAGATATCTTCCCCCAGAGATGATTACTTTCCCTACAGTAGGTGTTTGGAGAAAGGCATGGCAAACCAGTGACAAAGGCTTGCTTCCGACTACTTCATATTTCAAGGGGTCCCTTAGAAGTAGGGTTGCCAGGTCCCTCTTTGCCACCTGTGGGAGGTTTTTGGGGTGGAGCCTGAAGAGGGTAGGGTTTGTGGAGGAGAGGGACTTCAGTGCCATAGAGTCCAATTGCCAATGTGGCCATTTTCTCCAGGGGAACTGATCTCTATCAGCTGGAGAACTGATCTCTATCGGTAATAGCAGGAGGTCTCCAGCTACTACCCGGAGGTTGGAAACCCTACTTAGAAGCAGGGAGTTCCTCTTGTCCCAGTTGGAAAGTGTGGTACTCATCCAAATCTCCCACCAAATCAAGATTATTTCTCCAGGATCATGTATATAATACTTATAAACTATACTTACAGTGTGAAAAGTGAATGGAGTAGGTGGGGGGCAGAGTGGAATCAGACCAGTGGTAGTTGTCTATTGATTCTCATTAGGATGACCGTTGTCATTGTGATGCATGGCTAGGTCTGATCACTGTATGTGGATTCCCACTTTTTATCCAGGATACTTACATGCTTTGCTCATCTCAGTATAGTGTAAGTTTGTGTTTCAGCTAAAATCCCACAAATCTTGGCTAGGGTTTTCCAAAAAGCTAAGGCTGTACCATAACAAGTACTGTATCAGTATCTTTGGCACAGTTTGAAGGCTTAATGCTATATTTTCTTCCCAGGAGGTCGAAAAGCAATCCTACATAAGCTTATTTGATGCCATCATAATCATTTCTTGCAACTGAACTGTCTCATTTGATTGCTGCGTAATCTAAGACCCCAAAGAACTGAACAATACCTCTGAAAATACCCAGTCCTTAAAGTCATTTAGAATTTTGGATTAGACTTTTTTGCCTTTGCTACCAGTACCAAATGACACTACTGCAACTGGGAAGAACAAAATGAATACATTTTCTGCACACTTTGCAGACCTTACAATGGTTGTTGGGCTTCCCACATCTTGGCATTTGCCAATCCACCACACTAGACTTACTTAGAACAAACGAGCCAGGAACAATTCTTATTAAAATGCAATGGCCAGATTCCAGAACATTGCTGACAATCGTAGATATATTTATATTTGACCTCCAGAACACCAATATAGGAAAACATTTATTGGAACTTGAATGTAAAAGATGCCATGTATTCAATAAAAATAGACTGGAAGTTTCTAGATGTAACCAAAGTTAGGGATGAACAACACATTCCACTGTGGTCATTTGGTCAAGTGGGTCTGAAGAGGCAGCACACAAATTTTCTAAATACATAAATAGAATTATTGCATATTTTCAACATATATAATAGGAACATGGAACATGAGGAATATAAATCAAGGTAAACTCGAAATCATAAAACAAGAAATGGAATGTTTAAACATTGGAATCATGGGAGAGAGTGAACAGCATTTCTGACCAAGCTTTAAAACCTGAAAAAAGAAGAAATGGGTGGTGGGGGGGCGGGAGGAAAAAATGCTGTATTTTTTAATTTTACTAATTTGACTTGGTGTTTATTTTAAAAATTTGTATGACTGAGGAACAACCCTGTGTTGCAAAGTGATCAGCTGCAGTACTGCCGTCAAAGATCTGCTTACGACCTCAGTTCGATCCCGACGGAAGTCAGTTTCAGGTAGCCAGCTCAAGATTCTTGAGGGTTCTAAGCATTTTGGAGGGATACAGATTGGCCTCCTCACTTTCAGTGAAGATAGTGGGAAACTTTTCCACGTACCCTTAGGCCAAGGCTCTTCCAGAACAATATTTATATTGCTTTTACACAAATGATGCCAATTTCATTGAATAGCATTCCAATAGAATATTTTCTTCTCTCTGGTTTTATCCAAAGTAATAGAAATAACTAAGAAATCAAAATTTTGTATGATCTCTTTATCAGAGTAAGCAAATTGAAATGGAAAAGAGAGTGGTCAAAGAAAAAAGGTAGAGCCAAAGGGGAGGGGGCAGATGTAATGGATGTTAGTGGCAAAGAGGAAAAGGTGCCCAGTTATACTCTATCATGCAGGGCCCACACAAACCTGAAACTAGCTCTGAGTGTGTATATGCTGTTTTGGCCACTTCGTATGGTACCAATTTCATGTAATTCTTGCTACTTCTGTGCTAATCATAAAAATATTTTCCTGGGAGTGAATAAAATAGGGCAAACTTCTGACTAGCTCTGCTTAAACTTGCTTCGTAATCTAAGATCAGAACTCTAGAACTGTCAGAATACAAAGTATTGGAAGAAGGGAAATGGGAGCTGCTCAGAAAGGATCAAACTTATTTACTTTGATAACCTGACAATCAAAGGAATGTTTGCTTGGGCAGTAAAAAACTTTTTATTCACAATGGGGTGGGCTAGTTTACAACCCCTCAATTACAAAAAACCAACGACATCTTGATTTTGTACATTGCTGTGAATATTTATCTCTTTCTGAAGACTTCCCGCTTCGTACTCCTAAAACCTGCAATCAAATACGAAGTAAAATGACTCACATCACCATTTCAAAAACAAAATGTACTGATATATTTGTTACTTTGGTTATTTTCAGGAAGGTACCAATCACTTTCAATTTTATTGAGGGAGCATTTTGTAATATCTAAAATTTCAGGTGAGAAAACAAACTAGTTGGATCTTCTTTTGTATTCTACCTATAGAATTGAAACAGCAGCCCTAGCCATGCTTTCAGGCAGAATTTTATTATATCAGGTTCAAGGGAAGATAGATGAGTTTTTGGTCCAGACAGCTGCTGCAAGGGAAATAGAAGAGTGTCAGCAGCAAACACCTGGGTCTCTGGATATATCAACATTCTTGTAAGATGCTGAAATAATTGCATTTGTCTAGACACCTTAACAATCTATTTTCATTATCTATTGCTGCAAGTCTATGGACCTCAGCTGCACTAAATTCCCCAACAAGAACATGGGATTTTAAGGACATTAACATTCAGATGATCATTTGTAAAATTTTATGCTTACAGCCCATTCCTGAGCTAAAAGGATGAAAGTCCTTAAGAGGCCAGGAAGGGGCTGTGCCAGCATCCAGGCCCCCTGCCCCGGTGCCCAGGCCACTTACAGTGCCCAGGGTGGCACGGACACCAGTGGGGGGGCGCACACGCCATCCTCCCAATGCTGCTGTGGCAGCACCACCCAGGGATGCTGGCACAGTCTTGTGCCAGCATCTGAACGGCACACTTCTGTGCGCCGTCCTCCTGGGGGCATTCCCAGGGCGTTCCCGCTACGGGCCAGGGGAGGAGCCGCCTTCAGGTGGCCTCCTAAGCCCTTTTGGCCTGGGAATGCCCCCTTTGCCCTTACCTGGAGATACACCACCTTTTGAGGTGGTATATCCCCATGCAATCCAATGGAGCGGTTGCATGGGTTTTTCAGGTAAGGGCAAGGTTTTGGCTTCAGTGTGTGTGGGGGGAACCTCCTTTGGAGGCAGTGTGGCTGCACTGCCTCCTGTCACCGGCCCAGCCCTCCCCCTCAGAAATGGGCTGCCCATATTATAAACAATGTCTTTCTACAATGCTACTATCCAACCCAGAAGTAAAATATATCTTCTCAAAGAGTGATTTTGGTCCTTTTTAGAGACACGTTCATTGAACTCATCATACAGAAATACCTCTATGTGACTACTTGTACACATTGTTCATGTGACACATGGTGTCATTGCCTCACAAGAATCCAAGATCTCAGATGAAGAGCTTGAGCAATTAGCAGTCTCTCCAGAGAATGCAGCTGACAAGCCTCTTGAACCAGCTGTTGGATTACAGGAGCCGATGGAGGCAGCAACGCCAAGTCAGGCAAAGGAATTACAGACCCCTTCGGGAAGCTGGCTATCAGAAGGAGAGGAATCCTCTCCAGGAGCTCGCAGGATGAAAAGACGTAGAGCTCTAATGAGCGAAAGAAGAAGGTCTGCGAGACTTCAGGCTCGGCAAGAGATTGCAGATGAAAGTGACTGATGGCCAGACCAACCTCGTTCTGAGAGCCGGCCGATTTAAGGAACAGAGGAAATTGACCAAAGTGTGGAAGCAATGTTCTGGTCTCTGGCATTAGTGATGCTCCTCTTCGGTATTCTCTTGCCTGTCTTTGACCCAGACTGCCTTTGGATAACAACAGACTGACTCCAGTGCCCCTGACCTTGGACTGCTTATTTGACAACACTGCTGCCTAGATTCTGATAAGTACCAGCCCCAGCCTGACTTCTGGAATTGTTTAGTGGACTTTGCTTGACTTTGCTGACTTTCCTAATTAGTGCAGCCACCAGACTGCAGACGTCTCGGCTTCTGTTCCCTCCTTCGCCTCCTGCCACGCCCGTTCTTAACTCCCTCTACACCGTGTGGCAGTAGCAGCCCTGCCAGCCTGCCTGGCCGGTACACATGGCATGAACAAACTCACCTTGGGAATCCTGTTATAGACTACAAGGTATGCACTGGGCTTCTCTGCTGCCTCTGCTTCCATGGATGCCTCCTCGGCTTAAGAGGAGTGGCAGTCAGCCCAATCTATATTAAGCTGAAGTCTCTTGAGATCCACCATGGGCCACTGGAAGAAGATTCCTTCTGGGTCCCCAGCTCACTTCAAAGGCCTCCCCCCACACACACACAACAAATGGAGGGAGCAAACTCAGCAATCCTTAATGAAACAAATGTGGCAAAACTTACTCTATGGATCCATAGACACTCACTTTAAAGCCTCGCTTAACTTGGAAACATAACAAGTATATTGGTTCTTGTAGGTTATCCGGGCTGTGTAACCGTGGTCTTGGAATTTTCTTTCCTGACGTTTCGCCAGCAACTGTGGCAGGCATCTTCAGAGTAGTAACACTGTCCTTCAGTGTTACTACTCTGAAGATGCCTGCCACAGTTGCTGGCGAAACGTCAGGAAAGAAAATTCCAAGACCACGGTTACACAGCCCGGATAACCTACAAGAACCAATGAACTCTGACCGTGAAAGCCTTCGACAATATAACAAGTATACCTTTGCTTCAGGAGAGCACTCGCTATGTTTCCAAGTTAAAGTTTTAAAACAAACAGTTATGGATTCCTAGAGAGGCTTCTGGTTGTTGCTGAAGACCTGAAATTACAATAACAATGCTGGGTAAGAGTATGAGAGCAAATTGAGGCAGGTAGACTGCCTGGCATCTTGGGCCCTCTGAGCAATCCATGGCACAGGAATGTTGCCCTCCCCTAGTCCCTTCTCTTAGCAGCCATGATACTAGTACCTGAAAACATCTCACCACACTTTTCTTGGACCAGCATGACCTGTGGGGAAAAAAGTGAATTTCTTGATGATTCTAGTAAGTTCCCCATTTCCCGCCAATCTATAAGGGGGCCTAGCTGCACAGAATTTCAAAATCTGACCAGAACTCAGCATGGATGGAATTCATTAGCAACCCTAATTCTCATTCCGAAGCAGTTTAATCTATTCTAAATTGGTTATTTTGAAAATGCCCTTAGAATTATTGCAACCATTGTGGTGATTGTTCATGTACCCAGCTGGTACTCTATTCGTCCAATATTTGATTCAGACAGACAGAACTGCCTAAATCCAGTAGTAAATCTATAAACTATGCTACCATTCCCAGTGAATGACTAACACTTATCTTACCAGGTACTAAAAACAGAACTATGTCAAAAAGAGTAGAAGTGCCTTCAGATTAAATTGAACATAAAATACAAGTTGAATTAACAGCATTACTCAAGCAAAATATTTTTAACATTTCAAAACTGAGGCCCTATTCGCTTACCACTGGTGGCATGTAAGCTGATTCCCTCAGGCAAGATCTCATTTGGATGCTATAAAGAGGTGGATACCATGGGATCTCTTCACATGAAAATGGTTCTCATGCTACTAATTATGAGTGGGACTTCTGTTGTCATCAGTTTTTCACCAATGTGGAAATTCGTGTGCTCAGTAGAAACATATCTTTAGGAATTTAGATGGATTTTTAAGTGAACTTTCTTAGAGGTACTGTGCTTTATGGACCTGCATGGCACCAGAGGTGGTGAGCTGAGCCAGAAGCTGTGACCCTGATGGACATTATTTATTTATTTAAAATATTTCCATGCTGCCTTTCCCCCAAATAGGGTCCCCAAGGTGGCAAACATTAAAACGTGGAGCAGAGTGGTAAGCTGCAGTACTGCAGTCAAAAGCTCTGCTCACGACCTGAGTTTGATCCCGACAGAAGTCGGTTTCAGGTAGCCAGATCAAGGTTGACTCAGCCTTCCATCCTTCCGAGGTCGGTAAAATGAGTACCCAGCTTGCTGGGGGTAAAGGGAAGATGACTGGGGAAGGCACTGGCAAATCACCTCTTAAACAAAGTCTGCCTAGAAAACGTCGGGATGTGACGTCACTCCATGGGTCAGGAATGACCCAGTGCTTGCACAGGGGACCTTTACCTTTATATATAAAAATTCAATTTAAAACATATGAACACCCATATTAATAAACATTAGCTCAACTGACTGTCAATTTGGAGTGTGCCGTTTGGCAAAGCCAAACTGAAAAACCTGCGAAAAATAGCTTGTTGGTATTTGGGGGGGGGGGGGTTATACTGAAAAAAATAACGGTGGTGATTTAAGGAAGCTGAAAAGCAGGTCTAGAATAATGCCATTTTTTGGCATTATTTGGGCCACTTCGGCCTTGACCCCATTTTTTTAAAAAAAACTGGGGGGAATCCCCTCTCTCCCCTCCCTTTCCCCCTCCCTCCCTGACTTACCTGCTGGCTAGTTGGGTCTTGGCGACCGCAGGCAGTGCAGAGCAGCTGAATGTTGGGCTTGACCAAGCTGAGCCCAGCATTCAGCTCTACATTGCCTGCCGCTCCCAAGACCCACATGGTGTTCAGAGGCAGTTGTAATTTTTCGGGTTTCGGTTTCATTGACCTGGAAATTTTCAAATATCCAAAAAAAAAAAAAAAAAAAAAGGCTGGACTCCCCCCTCATACTAGTATAGGGATTTGGCTTTTAAAAGATTTTTTGAAACTTTCCGGGTCTGTTAAACCCGAACCCAAAAAATACCGGGGGGAAATGGTGCACATCCCTAGTGACAATGGAACCTTGAGCTGTTTTTACCCCATATGGAGGTGATTATCCCACCCTGATCTAACCACAGTGATCCACACGACGGTCACCTCTAGGCTGGATTACTGTAACTCGCTCTACATAGGGCTGCCCTTGAGACTGACCCGGCGGCTCCAGCTGGTACAGAATGAAGTGGCGAGGTGCCTTACAGGGGCCTCGCCCCGGGAGCACATACAGCCATTGCTTTACTACTTGCACTGGCTTCAGGATCAGGTTCAAGGTGCTGGTTTTGACCTTTAAAGCCTTACATGGTCTCGGACCCTCGTATCTTCGGGACTGCCTCTCCTGGTTTACCCCACAAAGGACATTACAATCGTCCAATGAGAACTTACTGGTGGTCCCTGGCCCTAAGAGTGTGTGGCTGTCCTTGACAAGAGCCAGGGCTTTTTCAGCTCTGGCCTGGTGGAATGCTCTGCCTGGTAACATCAGGGCCCTGAGGGACCTTAAGGAGTTCCACAGGGCCTGTAAGACAGAACTTTCCCACCATGCCTATAACTGAGGACAGCCACAGATATCATCTTTACTGGCCTCCCTACCGTTACCCCCTTCTCATATGTATAATAGTATGCACTTGGAGTGGCCTCTTGTATGGGTCTCACAGTATAACTGGGATTTTGAGTGCCATCTTGTTTTGGGGTTTTTGATATTCTATTGTTGATTTTATTGTTGCCAACTGTTTGGTATGATTTTAAATGATGTTACCTGCCCTAAGCCAGCTTGCTGGGGAGAGAGGGCTACAAATGCGAAAAAATAACAAATAAATAAATAAATAAAAATTATTTCAGCAAGGAACCAGCATGAGGGGAAAGCATTTAATAGGCCTTCTCCCACTGTTCTAGCCTGCCCAGTTAAACTGCAGCCCCATGGATGCTATAAATTAAAGAAAAACCTTGGGGGAAATAATCACAGAATCACATATAACATGTAGTTCTGCCTTTGTAATCTCTTGAAAAAGGAATTAATTTAATACATCATTTTGATTCAGATAGTTACTAAAAGTGAATTTTTTTCAAAGGTTTCAAGTAGTATTTCTAATAAGGACCCTATATTTAATTAGCTGTAGAATTTGCAATCAGGCCTTGACAGGTGTAATTAATTGCTTTTATTTCAAATGTGTGCAATAAGTTCTGTTCTGAGCGCACTTATGATATGCAAATAGGATAATTACAAGAAAGCCATTTTGAGACTGGAACAAGCAGTAAAGGGGGGTTTGCATGAATGACTGAAGACTGAAAGATGCAGTTTCTCTCTTGATTCCCAACTGCACCACCAGTAACTTCCCAGGGATGCCTCTCCCCAAACGTTAGATGTTGGACCTGTGAGTTGAGTAATTTACAGTGCAATCCTAAGCAGAATTACTCCTGTCCAAGGCCACTGAAATCAAAGGACTTAGGCTGGAGTAGCTCTCTTTAGGATTGCCATGTTAAGCGTCAATTTCTTTTTCCTCAGGGTTGCTTAAACATCTGCTGTACATTTCAGCATTTTGATTCATCACTGTGTACGTGTTAAGTGCTGTCAAGTCACTTCCGACTCATGTTGACCCTATGAATCAATGTCCTCCAAAACGTCCCTTCATTAATAGCCTTGCTCAGGTCTTCAAACTGAGGGCTGTGGCTTCCTTTATAGAGTCAATCCATCTTCCTCTTTTCCTGCTGCTTTCAACTTTTCCTAGCATTATTGTCTTTTCCGATAACTCTTGCCTTCTCATAATATGACCAAAGTACGATAGCCTCATTTTAGTAATTTTAGCTTCTAGGGATAGTTCACACTTTGTTTGATCTAAAACCCACTTATTTGTTTGTTTGTTTGTTGTTGTTGTTTTTAGCAGTCCACGGCATCTGTAACACTCTCTTCCAACACCACATTTCAAAGGAATCTACTTTCTTCCTGTCTGCTTTCTTCATTGTCCAGCTTTCCCATCCATACATAGTAATAGGGCATGAATTAACTTGATGTTGGTGGCTAGTGACACATCCGTACACTTCAGAATCTTCATCCCTTCATCACTAAGTGAATACAAATGAATATAACACTTGAAAAAAATGCATTAATTTGTTAGTACTGAAGATTTAATTTTTTCTCTATGCACAGTTCCCACCAGAACTCACCAAATAATTCATGCCTCCAAGCAACTGGATAGAATATCAGAGGGTGTAGCAAAGTGCAATCAGTTGCCCTTATCGTGAACTTCTCAGTGATGAAAACTTCTTGGACCTGGAGAGGAGCCCCAGATTAGTTGTAGACCACAGTATCTGTGTACAGAAGCATTGCATACAGTCAATGGCAGGTTAAAACGGATCTGAAGTGATAGGTGATGGGAAAGACCACTGTCTGGCATTCAGGAGAGCAGCCACCAGTCCTAGTATTGGGTTAGCTGACTTAGTACACAGAATCATCATATGGCTGCTTCATCAAATTTTGAGTCATTACAGGTGAGGCTGCAGAAATGAGACCCCCTTCAGATTACTCTCTCCAGCCTGCCAAATTGCTGCTGAGATTGGCCCCAGGATTCTTTGTCACCCATACCCTGACCTTCTTATGAAGCACAAACAGAAGAACCAAGAGCAAATGACCAATAACAATGCTTTGCATACCAGCTTTGAAATACACTTGAAATGCTTGTTATGATATATTAACTATCATATATCAAATATCAAAGTCATATATCTAATACTGAAATCAAATATCAGAGGATGAAAAATATTCAGAGGATATTTAGTGAATATTTAAGAGTAAAATTCACAGAAGAAGATTTAGAAGGTAAATTCATTACAATGGTAAAAAAGGAACACAAATGCTCAGCTGTAACAGACTAAAAGGCACTCAGTGCCAAATAAATATAATTGTCAGATATCTATTATTCAAAACTGTTTTGTATAATCTCAACATCAAGTTGAGGCTGTGATATTCAGGAAGGGCACATACTTTATGTGGTAAGCCTAACTGCGAGAATATCCCCCTATACTATATCAATATTTCCCCAGTAAATATGTAAAATTATTATTACATTTTATTCAGATAAAAATATCTTAATTTTTTTTAAAATAGGTAGATTTATTTGCCTTTTTCAGGTTTGGCTATTTGTCAGGATTTAGCAGAATTTTAGCTTGTAATGGTTTAAGTGTTGGACTAGGATCTGGGAAACCCAAGTTCAAATCCCTACTCTGCCATGGAAACTTGCTGCATGACCTTGGGCCAGTCACACACTCTCAGCCTCGACCCTGGCAAGTATTTGGATGGAAGACCTTCCAGGAATACCAGGGGTATGACATGGAGGCAGGCAATGGCAAACCACCTCTGAATGTCTCTTGCCTTGGAAACCCTACGGGGTCGCCATAAGTCAGCTGTGACTTGATGGCAAAAAAAAATGCATACACAGCTCCTCCTGCATTGTACTCTTTTGTTTCAGTCAGTGTATATGCAGACAGTTTCTTCCTTTCCAGCAATTTAATTGTATTTGATCATTTACTGTCATGGTCATGAATTTAAAACACCATTGATATTATTTAATCTAAATGTTAATTTCATTCATTACCTGATGCATAAAGGTATGCAAATTGATAAATTCTATTGGAGCTATAAATATTTGACAGACATACACAATAATTCATTGTAAAGGTGTAAACTATGAGCTTCACAGATGTAATCAGCTAACATTATGAAATTAATTATACTCTGTAGAGGCCATCAGACACTTTATCCTTGTGCATGCTGCTGTAAGATACGCTCAAAGACTTTCCAAATGTGCAAACAGAGAAATGGCAAATAATCCTACCTACCTGTGTTTTTACACTATATGTGAATAACATTGTATATGTGAATCATGAAACATTCCTAGGGAACATAATCACCAAATCTATGATAAAGCATATATGAGGGCATTATTCTTTAAACATGTTTACAACTTATGCTGTGGGGACAAGATACTTTCCCCATTTCCTCAGAGCTTCTGCATCATTTTCCCATTCTGCTCCTCACTCAGGTAATCCCACTTGTGTGTACCAGCCATGTCTTGCACAGCAAATGATAGCATGCATTTCTCTGTGTTGAAGAAGTGCACCTGTTTGTCTTGATATGTTAATAAGCTCCTAAGATACCTAATAGTGCTGTGAAAAAAAATTCTGGTAAATTTCAGACTTGGGTTTATTGACCCAATTTTTTTCAGGAAACTCTAAATAAGCCGGCTATGCATACCAGTAAATAGGTATTTTGGCTTTATTTCAAGTTCATTATATTATATATGGAATTTCTTTTAGGAGTTCTGAGGGGGACTTTTTTTCCAGTAGATTTTCAGAGTAAACCTTACAATGCTTTCCTATGGAGAATGGGGGAGACCCCCTCGGGGACCCATAAAATTGGACCCCCTGTCCCAAACTAAAACTCACAAGGAAAACTAGTTTCTAGATAGTCTTCCTCTGGGATAAGGTTTCAGGTATTTGCAGGTGTTGTTAACCATTGGGGAGTCACCCATGAAAATTATTCTTGATCTCTGCTGTGCATTCAAGTACTTTGTATATTAGAATATTATGGAAATAATTAGCAATAATAAACTGTTAAAAACAAACTGCAGTAATACTTTAATCCTAATTAGTGGTGTACCGTGTGTCTCTAGAAACAGCATTTCCAATTATATTACTGAGAAGATATTATGAGTATCCTGTCAGAAAGGGAGATGAACTAAAAAGTCTTAGCATTCCTTTCTTAAATTATCTCAAAACATTCAGACTATACCTCCTTTCCTTTGTCTTCCGCCCCTGTAAATTCTAGTGTTGTATTGTATAACAAATCTCTATTTTTTAACAGGAAAACTTGTGGATTACAGCTGGCTATAGATGCTTGAGAAAAAGCAATTTTTGATCCCTGCTATGCAGTAAAAAAAGAAAAAAAACCTCTTGGAATATGTGGGATAATTAGTGATACTGCAGCTTCATGGGCTTTTTATTCAAAGCAATGTTATTTTAGATTCAAAATTTGACTAGCAGAAAAAGAGATATATTTTAATGCAGGAAGAAAATGAAACATATTCATTCATTTGGAAGAAATGATATTATGATATAATTACAATTTGGTTAACTACCATAATTCAAATTATGTCTAGACTTGGCTTCAGTCCTATGCCCAGACAGTGATTAAACTCATTGACTTTAGTGTAGCTAAGTATTCCTAAATGGATGCAGAACAGAAGCATTTGCTGAATAAGTTTTATTGCACCCCCTCTCCCCATATCAGGGGATACCGATGAAAACAATACTGTATCTATCCAGAATTGTTTACACAGACGTTTCATTCAACTTTATTTTAAAATGTTTGTTTATGGTTACCAGAGTCGCTGAATGACTACCATTATCTTACAAATGAGTCCCACATATTCCAAGAGGGTTTTTTTTTTACTGCATAGCAGGGATCCAAAATCGCTTTTTCTCAAGCATCTATAGCCAGCTGTAATCCACGAGTTTTCCTGTTAAAATATAGAGATTTGTTATACAATCTGGAATTAGACAACAGGATATCTTATATCTAATAGTCAAGTGTGGCCTAATCTGTGGATACTTAAATCCATGGACTGGGGCTACACTGCCTATAAACAGATACTTCTGCAAACTTGGGAGACCTCCCCAGATATACTTTAAAAATATGAAAAAAATTAAAAATATGGAGGGCTTTTTAAAATCCCCCATAACACAGACAATGCTCCAACTCTCTTTCAAGCAGTGAAGCTTCAAGTGGATGGGGGAATCAAGTTGTCTCCACCATCCTTGCTGAGGCAGTAAAACTTCAGGAGGGTTGTGGAGCTATGCCAGTTGCCGCTGAGGTGGAGAAGCTGTTCCCACCTCTGCCACCACTTCTGAGGTAGAGAAGCTGTCCCTGCCATCAATACTGAGACAGCAAAGCTGTAGGCGGGTGAGGGAACCATCCCCACTGGCACCACTACCACTAAGGCTGAGAAATTGCCCCTGGCACTGCCAAAGTGGTGAAACTGCAGGTGAGGGAGAGCCATCCCTGCTGCAGTGGTGAACTCCAGGAGGGTAGGGGAGCTATCCCTGCTGCTGTTGAGGCAGAGTAGCAGCTAGAGGA
The DNA here is from genome assembly GCF_029931775.1 of Euleptes europaea. Classification (NCBI taxonomy): domain Eukaryota; kingdom Metazoa; phylum Chordata; class Lepidosauria; order Squamata; family Sphaerodactylidae; genus Euleptes; species Euleptes europaea. Next base: position 27,732,379 of record NC_079318.1, read on the forward strand.
GGGCATGGCAGCTGTCCCTGTTGCATCAGCAAACTTCAAGTGGGGGAGCTGTAGGATAGAATCCCCCCAGTGATGCTTATGGGTCACCATTTGTAAAGCATGTATTTGCAATACCATTATCACAGTCATCCCCCCCCCCCAATAAAATTGGGTTGCACACACACCCAGAAATAATAAGGCAGTGTGGAATAAAATCCAAGTTAGAATTTCCCTTTCTTCCCTTGTAAATTGTAGTTGAGTTTTCCTCCACGCTGCATGTTTCTGTATCATAAATCCTCTTAGAACTGCTTTAAATGCATCCCACACTATATTCAGCGTAGTTTCTCCATTAAGATTAACTTCAAAAAAGTCTTTAATCAAGTCATATAATTCTTTTTGAATCTTATTTTCCTTTAAAAGTTTATCATTCAATCGCCATCTAAATGCTTGTTTATTGTTCCACTCAAATGTAACCGGATTGTGATCAGAAAAAGTTCTTGGTAAAATATGTATTTTACATAGTTGCGTAAAAATTGATTTACTAGCCCAAATCATGTCTATTCTGGAGTGTGAGTCATGTCTCGCTGAATAAAAGGTATATTCTTTGGCTGTAGTATTCATTGTTCTCCAGATGTCTTGTAATTCCAATTCTGTAGCCATGGTGAAGAAGGTTTTGGGTAAACATCCTTCATTTTCGTCTTTTGCTTTTGATTTTTTATCCAAAATTGGGAGAATAACGCCATTTAAGTCACCCATCAATAGAATCTGGTCATTGGCATACTGAGAGATCAGTTCATGCAATTGTCCATAAAATTTTGTTTTTCCTTCATTGGGAGCATATATTCCTACCACAATCGTCTTTTGCCCCAATATTTTGGTTTTTATAATTTACAATTCTCCCTTCGTTGTCTTTATATAGTAATTCAGGACTAAGGCTAGAATGAGCATATATTACTACTCCCTTAGTTTTTGTTTTGGCCGATGCAACAAATGCTTGTCCAAGCATTTGCCTATCCAAATATTTTTTATGTTTTGTTGCTATATGAGTCTCTTGTAAACAAATGAGGGAGTATTTGTATTTCTGTAGATATTTGAAAATTCTAGCCCTTTTAGTTTTTTCATTCAAACCGTTCACATTCCAAGAAATTACTTTTGCCATGGTACAATGATTATTGAAGCAAAATATGCAGTCTATAATTTAGTTCCTCCTACTGCTCCCTGTGATTCTTCTTCTTATTCTTGTTCTTCTTCCTCTTCCTTTTGATCCCCAGTTAATCCTTTAAGATCTGATTTATATTTCCTCAGAAATTTTCCCACATCTGCTGTAGATGTAATTGTCATTTTCATTTCTTTGTAGGTAAAAGCCAAGCCTTGTGGCATAATCCAGCGATATTTGATACCATTAGCTTTCAAAACAGACACAAATTCTTTGTAATTATTCCTCTGTGAGAGTAGATGTCTTGGTATGTCCTTTAATAAAATTAGAGGAGTGTCTCCTGCTGACACCGGGTTGTCATAGTGCATCTTCATGATCTTATCCTTAATCCTAGTGTCATAGAACACTATCATCAGGTCTCTTGGCTTAGACCTTTTCATTCTAGCAGGTAATGGTATTCTGTATACTCTGTTAATAGCTTGGTTCAATTCTTGTTCGTCCATTTGAAACAGGTAGGCCAGATTTGGAACTGCAGTTTCTTTGTTATCTCCCATCATATCTGGAAAATTGCGCAGACGAAGGTTGGTCTCTCTCACTCTCATCTCCATCATGGCTATTTGATCTTTTACAGCTTTCTGATTTAATTGTATTGTTTCAATCTGTTTTTCTTGGCTTGCTAATTTTTTCTTTGTATCCTTATGCTCTTCCATCACTTTCTTTATTGATAAATCCATTGCTTGCATATCTGACTTCATAGTACTCATTTGAGCTTTTACTTCTTTAAGGTCTCCTGTTACCACATCCAATTTGTGGTTAATGGCTTGAGATGCTTGGCCAAGATTTGTCATCATAGAAGTTAGCTGTGCCATCTGTGTAGACATCTGTTCAAACTGCTTGGTTGTTGCCTCTGTTTGTTTGGCTAACATGTCCTGTAATTTCTTATCCATAGTTGAAACTTGTGCTGTCTCCTTCAGTTTAGTATAGGCAGGGCTATGCAGTGAGCCAGATCGGGGCCGAGTTCCAGACATTTACATTGGAATAAAGCTGGTAAAAGTCATGTCCTCAGACAGGGCCCTCCAGATGGTGATTAATAGAGGGTAGTTCAATGATCAGCTTAATAATTTTTTCGGGTTGAAAAGAGCCAAATTTAGCTTTAAAACAGCTTGATAAAGTTTTGAAATACCAACGAGTTTTACTGGACGCTCTAGGTCGGATCTACCAGGAAGTATTCCGGAAGTTGAATTTGCCGCGGACCTTCTACCGCCTCATCTCAATGGTTGTTTCCTTCAGGAATTGTTTCTGTGTTACTCAAGTGCGACGCGTATCCGGTCCTACGACTTGTTTCCTGTTGTTGTGACTCAGATGATAGAGAGGGTGGTATAGAGGGGCTTCCGGTCTGATGAATCCCTTGCTGCTAACGTGGCAGGAAATTCTTTTTCACCAGAGAATCAGGATGAAATTCACCCTCCCCTTCCCTCCAAGTTGCTTCTCATTGGTGGAAATTTTAGTCCGTCATCTAGGCGTCCTTCCAACTCTTTGTTTTGATTTAAGCTGATCTATTTGATAAGGCTCCTGCTGCTAATCCTGATGGAATTTACAAATCAAACTTTCCCGATTCAAATAAGGGAGGAGCAGAGGTACTGGGAATATCTTCATCTACCCCCCGGTTATTCGGTAATGCCAGTAAGAGACGAAGGGTTCTTTGTACTCACTTAGGCATCGAGAGGTGAGGTTCTTTTCTTAAAATAGTCCTTATGTTGGTATTAAGGTGGTGGAGGGTAGAGCCTTATGCCAAAGTTGCGTTTTGGCGATTCCTTTCCCTAAGTGCCCTCGCAGGACCGGCGTCCAAAGCTCCGGGGGACTTATAAAAGCTCCCTCAGAGTCTTTGGGAGGTCAAACTGCGTTTGCGGGCTGCAGGGAATTCCTGCTGTCCGACCCACTTGCAAGGGTCGGATTGGGGTGCATATATCACCCCTAAATTGGCGCAAACTTGGATTTCCCCCAGGGCAACCTGAGGGAACGTCGTACTCGTCCCAGCGCACCACCGGAAGCCACGTTTTAATTTATTTTTCTTCATTTTATCTTTCCTAGTTGATTAACCTGTTTCACTTGGGCTGAATTACTATTCTTCGAAGGGATCCCCCACCCCAAGGTTGCTGCTGAAATGAACAAATGACAGAATTTGGGTCAGAATAAAGACAGTCTGACAGCTCTAAATATGAGTGCAAAATTTTTGTCTAACTAGATAATGATGATGATAATTAGAATCCTGAAGCACCATTTTCCCTTAATCCAGTTAAGTGTTTTTAAATGAAATGCTTTTATTGTGTTCCTTTTACACAGCACCCCAAGTGAAAACTGGATATTATATAATTTATCATCATTAGTATACAGTGTTGTTTATGTGATTTTCACTGAATCGACTGCCTTTGGCATGGTTGGTTGAAAATCAAGTATTATGTTGACTTGATACACTTTTTTGTATAAGCAGATTGAAATTTAATCTGTTAAAGGCAATTCTCTTTAATTGTGTAACTCTGGCTGGTTCTAGGCTAGATCCTGAAAGAGAGAAAAAATAAACCATAGAGGATTGGCTGTAGAAAAAGTTTTATAAATGCATGTCAGATTTTTTCTTAACTTTTTAGATTCAATTATTATTATTTTACATATTATTCTTCAGAGCCTGGTCTAATTAAGAATGCTGTCTCTCTACCAACCAAATGCTCAGTGGCTTGAACTCTACTTTTGGCTGTCAACATTTCAACTCAAGCTGCATTATTATTAAATAGTTCCACATCTTTTGTGAAGTACCTTGGGATGCTTTGACATAGTGGAGCACTGTATAATTTGAAATTTCCTGCAACTAGTTTGTTTTTAAAAGCTGTATTTTAATGGAGTCATATGTGAAATGTAACTTCTTATTGGAGTACTGCCAGTTAGGGGTGTGCTCTGGGAGGGAAATTGCTATTGTTTTGGATCCAGGTGTGTGTGGGGTTGTTACTGTGATTGTTCATTTTTGGATAGGGCATTACCTGTTCAGGTTTCAAATCCTTGGTTTTTTTTCCAGGTTCTGGATTTTCAGGACCATTATTTTCAATGAAGAACAAATCTGAGGGTTGGAGTCAGCTGTTTTTTAAAGATAATGGCACCAAATTCACACAGAACATAGTCCTGCCTGTATATGTTCCTGCAGCGAGGTTCCCATAAGGAGTCTCGCCACGACATTCTGTACCAGCTGGGCTTCTGGATCAGTCTTGAGGACAGCCCTATGTAGAGCGAGTTACAGTAATCCAGCCTAGAGGTGACCATCGCATGGATCAATGTGGATAGATCAGGGCGGGAGAGGTAAGGCACCAAATGCCTGGCCTGGCGAAGATGGGAAAAGGCTGCCTTGACCACGGCTGTGACCTGGGCCTCTATTGATAGAGAGGCATCTATGACCACACCCAGACTCTTACCAGTGGGCTTAGATGTTAACTGCACGCTGTCAATAGCGGCACCCCGCTCCCAAGTTGCCCTGACCAAGTCACAGGACCTCCATCTTTGATGGATTTAGCTTTAGTCAGCTTTCTTCAACCATTCAGTCATGGCATCCAAGCAGCTGGCCAGTGTGTTTGAGGCAGAATCCGATAAAGCTGAGTGTCATTAGCCTAATATTCCTGACCAGCTGTGCGAGGAGGCACATGAAGATGTTAACCAACATAGGGGAGAGGATCGCACCTTGCAGCACCCCACACACACACCAAAGAGTGCTTCTGCAATACCATCTCCCCAATCGCCACCCTCGGTCCCCAACCTTGAAGAAAGGAGTGCAGCCATTGAAGGGCTGTACCCTGTATCCCCACGTCAGCAGGGTGGTAGTCTAAAAGATCATGGTTGACCATGTCAAAAGCTACTGACAAATCTAAAAGTATCAGCAGCCCTGACCCACCTCAATCCAGCTGGCGATGGAGATTGTCTGTATTATAGTTTAGAAGCCATAAGGCTGACAGACATAAGGCTTTATTTACAGCATGTATTGACAAGATATGAGAGCCAGCATGGTGTAGTGGTTAAGGTGTCAGATTAGGATCTGGGAAACCTGGTTCGAATCCCCACTCTGCCATGGAAACTTGCTGGGTGACCTTGGGCCAGTCACACACTCTCCGCTCTAACCCTGGTTAGTAGTTGAATGGGAGACCTCCAAGGCATACCAGGGTCATGACACAGAGGCAGGTAATGGCAAACCACCTCTGAACAATCTCTTGCCTTGAAAACCCCACTGGGGTTGCAGTAAGTCAGCTGTGACTAGACAGCAAAAAAAAAAAAAAAAAGACAAGGAGACATTCAAAAAGAAAAACCCAAGGAGGTCATAGTATCTCATATATATGAAAGTATACGGTATATTCTGGTATATTATCTCCTGTGAGAAATTAAAGGAGACACAAACAGAGTGGGCCACAAGCTGGCGCTGAACTTAGACCCAAGGGAAGCAATGACTTTATCCATGTCACACACTGTGGGGTAGAGGCAAATAAACAAAGCCCCACTGCATGCCCACCATAGGCAGCAATCATGTTTCACTTCGGTAACTGCTTGAAGAAATGTACAGGCTTTAAAAAAATCAAAACAGCTTTAAAAGCAAATAACTAAACAGTGCCAAAAATATTTCAGATAAGCTAGTATTAGGCTCTGTAGCTGAAGCTACAAAAGGGTTAGTGCATCTTTTTTTCTTTTTCTTTCCAATGATTCACTTCCTTGCAAAAGTTCCTCCACCAGGGAAATGCTATGCTTTCATCCTCCTGCCGAGCAGTCTGACAGCATGAATATATAGACATGAAAAGAACTCAGAAGAAGCCCAACAGACCCCCAAGTTCCTTGCATAAATGCTTTCGCCTCATTCTTCAGAGCAGGACTGTTTTAAAGCTCAAAGCTATCACCTTCCTTCAAGCTGAGGAGATGGCCCACAATGGTGTAATGCCAGCTTAGAGTTGGGTTTGAATCATGAAGCTGTTTCCAGAGATTTAAAAAAAAAAAAACCTGGCGAAAGGATGAAGAAGATTAGATAGTCTTGGTGGAGAGACAATGTTATATGCCCTGATTGTACATAATAATGTGGAATCACTAATAATTTTAATCTACAGAATACTGAAGACTGGAACAAATCTATACGTCTAATTCTGAGCTGTGCCTTCTGCCTGTGGATACTTAAATCCGCAGATGGGGGCACATTCACCCCGAACAGATGCTTCTTCAAACTTGAAGTATTCCTCAAGTTTGCAGAAAAATCTGAAAACTAAACAACAACAACAACAACAACAATGGGGTGGTGGGGGGGGGTAAATTCCCCTGATTTTAAAAAAAATGTCTGCACATGTGCAGGCAACCATTTACTGTTGAGGTGAAGAGGGGCCCATTCACAGCGGCAATGGAACCCTGGACTGCTAGAATGGCTCTTGGTCCAGTCCCAGCAGCAGCAAATGCCTGAAGCAGCTCTGAGCTGCCTGGAAGACTTCCTGGCTGGAGGAAAAGATGCCCAGGCTAGAAAGAACCTCAGGTACTGGGGGAGGAGTGGGGCCTACTTCAGTCACGAGGGCAGTCTAAAGGCAGCCACGGACCATCTGAGAGGTGGCTGGAGATGGAGGAGGTGGTGAAGAGGAAGTTCAGGCTGAAAGGAGGAAGTGACACAGTGCAGCAGCCTCCAGGAACAGAGAGGCTGGGGCTGGGAGCAGCCTGGGAAGGCCAAGAAGTGGCAGCAGTGGGACAGCTGTAGGGTTGCCAGGTCCCTCTTTGCCACCAGCAGGAGATTTTTTGGGTGGAGCCTAAGAAGGGCAGGGTTTGGAGAGGACTTCAATGCCATAGAGTCCAATTGCCAAAGTGGCCATTTTCTCCAGGTGAATGGATGCCTATCGGCTGGAGATCAGTTGTAATAGCAGGAGATCTCCTGCCACCACTTGGAGGTTGGCAACCCTAGACAGCTGTGGTGGGAGCTGGGAGAGGCCCAGGGTGGTGGCGGCAACAGTGGGATAGGTTGGAGCGGGGAGAGGGTATCAAGAGCTAAAGACACTGCAGAGCAGCTGGAAAGCCCAGGAAGACAGCAGCCTTCCAGAGAACCATAGGTACTGGTGAGGAGGGGGCTGAAGAGGCAAGCAGGTGAGGAGCCACCCCCCATGAACTCTGGAAGGCAATGGAGGCAGGCAGTTGGGCGGGGGGCACTAGGAGAAAAGGAATGACAGCATGGATGAAATGGAAAAAAGAGACAGAAACAGAGAGAAGGAATAACAGTAGTGGGGTGGGGGAAAGGAATGACATGGGTGAACTTTTTTAAAAAAAGACAAAAACAGAGACAGAAGGAATGCCAGTAGCCATCGAGTCCACCTTCCAAAGTGGCCATTTTCTCCAGGTGAACAGAGATCTGTTCACCTGGAGATCATTTGTAATAGTGGGAGATCTCCAGCCACCACCTGGATGTTGAGATAAATATACACAAGTACTAAAAAAAGTCTAGCTGAGATAAAGATAGTACAGGCTCTCAATTGATTGCAAAATGCATGTATTGACAAATAAAGAAGTGCAAGTGCTCTAAATGTGATAAAGGAAACTTATCAATTCTAAAAGTAAATTCTATAGAGGGAGTAAGAATAACAGTGGGGGTGGGGTGGAATAACAGTAGCCATGGCTGAAATGGAAAGAAAAAGAGATAGAAACAGAGAAGGCATGGCTATAGTGGAGGGGGGCCACTGTAGTGGATGGCTGCCCCTACAACAGGGGAGGGGAATGTCAGGTCCGGGGGCCGTTTAAGGCCCGCGAAATCATTTGGTCTGGCCCTTCATGTGTCCTGGCAGATCTCTAGCTCAGAAGGATCTAAGACTGGCAATCCGCCCCCTCCCGCGGACAGAAACAGCCTCTATTCAAGGCGAACGTGAGTTTGTTTTGCAGAGAAAAGGAACCTTTTTTTCCCCTTGCAGAATAGTCATTAGCTATGGAGCTGCTAGGGCCACCCAAGAAACTGTGTTAACCCTTTCCCACCTAGGCTGTGGAGAAACGTGTTCCCTCTGTACTACAAGAGGTCTGGGGGCAGAAGTGGCAATAATGGTGGGGTTAAAGGAGGCAGGGCCAGAATGCGTGGAGGGGGGTGAGTTCTTAGCCAGTGTGTTTTCATTTCACCCCTGCAGGCAGAGGTAGCAGGAGCCAGCTGTAGAATCTGGCCCCCACTGTGCAGAGAAGGAGCAACTCTGGCGTGTGGCTGGATGGCTACGCCCAGCTGGTGCAGCAGACCATCCTGTGCCACCAGGTGGGTGAGTGCCTGCTTTCCCGTTCCCGGGGGGGTCATCTGGGGCAGCTGCCTGCTTGGGGCTTGGTCGGCTAATTTTTAAGTTGATAATTGTGTACGGCCCGCAAATGATGTTATAAATATCCAAATGGCCCTTAGTGGAAAACAGGTTCCCTACCCCTGCCCTACAAAATCCTTGCGGGTGCCCACTTGTGTTTCCTATTTTGTTTCTTTTTGTTTTTTGTTACATTTTGGCAATTTTATATGTATTTTGTACATCAAACGTATAACATACTTAGGATACAGTATAATGTTGAATGCTGTCTTATGAATGCACAAATAACATTGAAAATTGCATACATTTGGAAATTCGGTGTGAGGTATTAAACAAATGAGTTCTGTTTGTACAAGAATTGAAATGGAAAGGGGGGATTTTCAGTCCAAACAGCTAGAATGAGAAACTGGAAGTAATTCCTACCTGAAATACTAAATGCTACTATTGCTACAATTATTTTATTATTACCTGTCAATAACTGTACACAGTTATCTGTATACAGCGGTATCATTTATATCATATGAAGTTCAACTGGCCTAACCCAGTGTGGTATATTTTAAATATTATATCACATTTCACACTACATGGACCACTTTATTCATTAAGCACACTCAGACTTTTTATAGCACGCTGCATGCAAGATGCAAAATTCCACCGATACATGCTCGATTCAAGAAACAACCAAGCGTTTTAAGGAAATATGTTGTGGTTTGTGGCAAAGAAGATAAAAAAAAACTGATAAGGAACTACAGCAATGAAGGCTGCTAGCCAATATGACCTGTGGCCCCGGCTAGCCTGATCTCGTCAGCTCTCAGAAGCTAAGCAGGGTCAGCCCTGGTTAGTATTTGGATAGGAGACCACCAAGGAATACCAGGGTTGCTGTACAGAGGAAGGCACTGGCAAACCACCTGTTAGGGGAATTTTTCATGGAGATTTGCTGCTGTTTCGACACTGATTTGCGTCGGAGTCAAATTTTGGTTATTCACTGCAGATCTGGCTTTTCCCTGATAGAGGTATAAAAGCCGCGTTATGTCAGAGGCAAACCAAACCACTTCTGAGCCGTACTTTCCAGTAGAAGCATGTTTTGTTGCTCGGATGCCCATGAAAAAATGTTTGCTTCGGTTCCGCTGTCCCTCCCCGTGACGTCTCCTTTCTCCTCCCCCAAGAACGGTGATTGGCTGGGGGAGTTTCGCGCTCTGACAAGAATACCGCCCCATTTGCTGCCTGCCTGCCTGCCTGCCTAGAGTCCTGGCTCTACTCTCCCTCTGTCCCGGAGGCTGGCGCGCGGGCAGGCGCCACACCTTCCCCACCCCTCGCCCGGGATGGGCCTTGGAGCTGGGTCCACACCTCTAAGCCCAGGGGGACGTCAGACGGACGGCTCCAGGGGGAGACTGGCAGGGCCACGTACGTGGTGGTGGTGGTGGAGGCAGCTCGGTCTAGGGCAGCTGGACCCGTGGGGGGGATGTTCAAGAGAAGGGGCTGTTGGCCCCTCTACCCCAGCGGGGAGGGGGGATTTTTGAGAATTCGGATGGGAAAAATGTGCATCCTGAGAGCTGAAAACCCAAGGCAAAACTCCTTCCTATCACTCTTCTGAAGAGGGGCAGCCAGTCTGCTCTGGGTCTCCCTCCTCTCTCTCAATGCACTGTGGCCGGATCATGGCTGGCGCGCAAGCCAGGGGCCTTCTTTCCTCCCCCCCCCCTGCCATTCCCACTTTCAGCGAAACACTTCTCTGGGCACATGGATGCAATTCCTGCCCCCCCCCCCAATCCTGTCTATCATTAAAGGGCAATGGGTTTCACACCTATAGAAAATAGAGGGAAGCTTTGAGGAAAGTGCTGCCTTGCCCCCCCCCCCTCAATTTGGAATCTGACTGTTCCAAAAGCAGAACAGAGCGAGGGTGGAAGAAAAATGGAGGAGACCAGAGGGACTGGTGCTTGTTTTTTGTGCTGGGGCTGGTGAACCGCACAAGGTAATCTGCTGGGTGGAGTTGGGGCGGAGCTGGGGTCAGGCATAAACAATGAGCCTGTTGGAAGGGGAGGCCTCCTGCAAAAGGGACAGACCAAACCGTTGTCAAATACAGCGTGCTTTGTTCCCATGAAAAACCAAAACTACATCGAGATTGACAGGGATATATTGTGGCCATGATAAAAACATTTAAATCGTCTGTTTTTTTAGTCCGTGGCAAAACAGAAGCAAAATCTACCGTGAAAAATGCCCCTTAGTCTCTTGCCATGAAAACCCCAAAAGGGGTGGCCAAAGTCGGCTGCGACTTGACTGCACTTTACACACACACATACACACACAGATAAAAACCTGATAAGGAAACAACAACAATGAAGGTTGCTAGCTAATATGACCTGTGGCAATACAGAATTCAGAACATTTACCAGTGAAACTGCAGAAACTCCTTGCTGCGGGCTGCCTTCTAGGCTTGTCTCATGAACAAGCAGAGCGATAACACACCATTTCCTGACCCACCTGACATGCTGACTATAACAACTCTGATAAGTCAGGCCTTATCCCCAGCTGGGGGTGGCGGTTGTCCCCAGGGCAAAGCTTGCAGCCTTTAAAAAAATATAACCATGATGCTGCCATAAGAAAAGGTTTATTTGACAAGGCAGGAAGTTCTGACCTCATTTAGAGAGCCTCTTCTAGGGCTCAGTACTCTACGAGCTACAGGAAAATGTAGTAGTGCATTCATTTATTAGTAGACTAGGAAACAAGCCTACCTGGGGATCAAGGTGGGGCCTGGAGTTCTTCTGGACTTACAGCTGATTTTCAGACTACTGTCTTGTTCTCCTGGAGGAGTAAGGTTGCCAGGTGTCTGGTATTGACCCGGACAGTCCAGGATTTTCACTGACTGTCCAGGAAAAAACCTGAACAAAACCATACATTTAAATGTCTGGTATTTTTCAGTTTTTTTCCCCGACAGTCAGTGAAAATACCAAACTGTCCAGGACTTCTGGCAACCTTACCAAGCGCGGCCAGCATGAAGTTGTGCTTGGAGGCGGCTGCATCCAGGCAGCCCAAGCACCAAGCAGCAAAGGGTGATGTTTTATGCTTGGCCTGGGTGCTCCTTATGGTTGCCAACCTCCAGGTGGTGAAATCCCTAAGGAAATTAATCTCAGTACACAGCCACTAACTTTCAAAAATATGCAACTTTTTAGTTATATTACAGTATGAACATCAATATGCATAACACTCTCTTCAATTATAAGTTCTGAACAACAGAAAGCCTAAGTGCGTTGGTAATATAAGTCTTCACAATTCAATGTAACATTTCAATACAACATATGTTCCAGAACATTAGAACCCCCAGGAATGATTCATACAACCGGCAGTAAAAGTCCGTGATGGCTGGAGATCTCCAGCTGATAGAAATCAGTTCCCCTGGAGAAAATGGCCACTTTGGCAATTGGACTCTATGGCATTGAAGTCCCTCTCCTCTCTAAACCCCGCCCTCCTCAGGCTCTGCCCCAAAAATCTCCAGGTATTTCTCAACCCAGAGATGGCAACCCTATGGGTACTCCTTAAGGTTGCCAACCACCAGGTGGTGGCTGGAGATCTCCTACTATTACAACTGATCTACAGGTGACAGAGATCAGTTCCCCTGGAGGAAATGGCTGCTTTGGCATATCAGCCAATGTATTTGAACTTTAGGAAGTTTGACTCAGGTTAAAGATTAGGAAGATTATAAGCAGGGGCATTATAAGAACATGAGAGGGCATTTCATTGTCCCCTATACCCCCTCCCCCCACTATCTCCTCTTTCCCTTTCCATTATTAATTAATTGTAGTGTTGCTGGCAATTTATGTGGACAGATGTAAAGAGCTTAATTAAAACCAGGCATACATCAGTCATACAACAGATACACCCATGTTTGATTATTAGTCTTAAGGCTCAGGCCCAGGCCAAGTTCATCTCTGACTAGTAAGGTGTGCTGCTGAAGTTCTCTTTCGGTAAGAATTTCAGCTTCTGATGATGTCATTGAGAGCATAATGGGGTTCAAAGTTCCACCCCATCTCAAGTGCTCTTATTCATGCTTGGTCCAACGCGAACTATGTGGCAGTTTTTTTGATGCTTAGATTGGTTTCTCTGAGGGGTCTCACTCATCACTACCTCAGGTTCACTATAGTTTTGTATGATCAGTTGATGGATCTGACCTGAAGGACTTCAAGACTGCCCAGCTGACGGAATATTTGCCAAACTGCTTTATAAGTAGGGTGGCCCACTTTAGGCTGCCTCCCCCTGGTGCCGTTCAGCCGGCTGGTGGGAGTTTAAACAGTCACAAATTGAGGCCTAGGCCTGATCACCATTGGCGCACTTCCAGAAGTGACACCATCACATCACTGACGATGTGGGAGACGCTCTGTTATTTGGACAAAACTCTCTGGTAAAAACAGCTTCTACCATAGAGTTTTGCCCAAATACCAAAACGTCTCCCACATTGTCAACGATGGGATGGAATAACTTCCGGAAGTGATATCAACATGCCAATGATGATGAGGCAAAGGCCTCAATTTGCGGCTGGTAAGATCTCCCAACCCTCCTCCCCTGCCGGTTGCCAATTGCCAAGGCAGTACCTGGCAACCCTATTTATAAGGTATTATTGAATATGCAGTTATTGATCTCTACCATTGTGTCTGGAATTGACCTAGCAATTGAAATGCATTACGCATTTTTGTCATTCAGAAACCACACTGGGTGTATAATTAACAAAAATATTCATGGTGAATGGTTCATTTCTAAGCAAAGAGTTCAGTCCCAAGGGTAATTGAATAGCAGCTCACTTACTATCTGTTTCATCCATCTACCCTTTCTTTGTTCCCCATGTCACAGAAAGGCAAAAATTCTTGCGGCACAGTGCCTGTGAATATACGAAATTGCTTTCAAGTAAAACACCCATTTCAACGCACCCGGCCTGGCATTCTGCGGAGAAATGGCCCAGCAGCTTTGAAGATTCATGAGACAAAGAGATCTTTTATCTTAAAGCATACTGCGACCCATTAGGTGACCATACCCTGTGGTAAGGGACTAGGCAATCTTTGTAATCACGAGCGGAGCAAGTAGCTCCGCTGTGGGATCAGTGAAAGGAAGTCAAAGAGATCTTCCAGCAGTGCTAAAGCACTTTGCTGATCAATGTAGCCGGTTAAGGGTAGTCATGACAGACTCACAGGAAACAAAAACACATTGGCATTCCAAGCACTGCATCTTCAGTACAGCAGAAACGCTCCTTTATTTTACTGCCTTCAGTCACTGGATTTCTATAATATAAAACCTCGAAAGGAGCATCTATCATGCAGGTGACATTTTTTGTTTTAAAACAGTTGAGCAGGGATTCAGCTTTCCTGTTTTACAACAACATATAAAGACACACGCTTGACATTAAATTCTGTGTACCTTTCTTTGCATCTCTTTCTTTTGCCTTAATGATATTCATGGAGTGTACCCAATTGATTTAGCCATTACCAATGAGAAATAAATGGAAGAAAGCTATTACTGAAACAATGTGGACGGGGATTAAAGAAGCATGCTTCAGTAAGCAAATGCTTCCTGATATGATACTCGGGCTTTGAGGAGTATCCCAGGAGAAAAAATGCAGTTTTGTGTTGCCTGAGTTATGATGATCAAAAACGATTTGCAGCATAGGGTAGTAACAAGGCAAATTCATCTGATCATTTCTACAGCATGAGGTTAATGAAATTCTAATGGTTACAAGTTTTCATGAATTAATGCTCACATAGTAGAAGAGATAAGGTGCAGTGCTCACCCTAAAATAGAAGCAAGGAAGTGGGAACCCACAAGGACATGCGGAAGGCATCTCATTTTCTGCTCTCCCACTATCTCCTCTCTGCTTTTCCTGAAAGCCCCCATAGCCTCTCCCCTTTTCCTGCTTCCTTCTCTCCTTCTAGGGTTGCCAACCTCCAGGTGGGGTCTGGAGACTCCTGAAATCACAACAGATCACCCAGAGATAAGTTCCCATGTAGGGTTGCCAGCTCCAGATTGGGAAATTCTTCAAGATCTGTGGGTGGAGCCTTAGAAGGGCAAGGTTTGGCTTTTCTCTACTTTAAGGGGACTCAAAGCAGTTCAAAATCACAATCCCTTCCTCTCCCCTCAACAGGCACCTTGTGAGGTAGGTGGGGCTGAGAGAGTTCTGAGAGAACTGTGACTAGCCCAAGGTCACCCAGCAGGCTTCATGTGGAAGTGTGGGGAATCAAACCCGGTTCTCCAGATTAGAGTCTGCCGCTCTTAGCCACTACACCATGCTGTTAAATGCATAAACAGAATTTCTGCTGTTTTCACCAAACTAGTCAGGTGAAGGATCCATGTTCAACCTCACATGGTGGCAAGCAAAATCAAGCATAATTTGCTTTTGGGGGAGGGTTAATCTCTGTAGCATCTGTTCCTAGGCACTGTTCAAAAGCCCTAAACCTCTCCATATTGAAAGCTCCATAGGGAAACTGCTCCATAGGAAAACCGCTTCATCTCCAGGAAAGGGAAAGGGGGCGTTACTGGTCCAAAAAAGCTTAGGAGGCCACCTAAAGGCAGCTCCTCCCCGACCTGGTGCCAGAATGCCCTGGGAATGCCCCAGGAACTCCCCTGGGAGGATGCTGGCACAAGGCTGTGCCAGTATCTCTGGGTGGCTGGGAGGATGGTGTCCAGGTCCCCCGCCGGTCTCTGTGCCACCCTGGGCAGCGTCCTTTAAGCTCAGGAATGGGCTGTGACTCAATATAGGAAGCCACAGACCTCAGTTTGCAAGACCTAAACAAGGCTGTTAATGATGGAACGTTTTGGAGGACTTTAATTCATAGGGTCACCATAAGTTGGAAGCAACTCGACAGCACTTAACACACACACACACACACACACACACACACACACACACACACAAATGCACACAGAATGCTAGCAAATCGTAATGAAGTTTTTGATGCTTCCTCGGATTTCTATAGAACTTTCATCTAAAGGGAAACTGCAATTTGATTTCAGTAGTAGGTCTCTGACATTTTGGAAGCAACTGTAAATGAAAACATTATTCAGCTAGAAACCTATATCTCCTTTTGTGAACTTAAAAGCTGAGCTTTTAAGATAAGTGGAGCAAGTACATGTAAATGTAATTTTGTTAGTTTAATACTCTTAACATTTCCTTGATTATATTTGCTTTTTTTACCAGGAAAAGAAAAAGAAACAGCCTTCAAAATATTCCTCCCTTTCAGTTGTTTGCCTGTAAACACCATATTTAGTGCGAAGTGAGCTGAACCTGTAAAGAATAAGAGGGAAAGCTTGTACATTACCCTCTTATACCACTCTATGCCAACATATACATTTTAGAGATGTTCAAATACCTGCTGGTTCAGTGCACTTCCTTTAAAAGCCAAGTTTTCAATGGATGGTTCATCAAACTGTTCATGGCTGTTTTGCCAGATGCTTCAATATATTCCTTCCTAATGCTTTTTGTGCATGTGTGTTCTCACACACTCTGATGGAGTTCTACTCCCCACCCATCCCTATTTTGCCAAGTACTTAAGTTGGATTACAAAGTATGAATAGAAATTTAATCAGACAGCAAAGCCCTCTAATAAACTATGTGGTAGGACTAGGATTACAGAACTGGAAAACAATGCAAGCAAGCAAGCAAAAACCTTTCTAAGGCAACAAAAACTGTCCAAGGCATGACATACCATAATGAAGAAAGGGGGTTACAAAGGCAGAGGATGTGGCAGTAAAAAAGGGAGGTGATCTGTACAATATAAAAAGGTAAAGGTAGTGCCCTGTGCAAGCATCAGGTCATACTGACCCATGGGGTGATGTCACTTCCTGGCATTTCCTAGGCAGACTATGTTTTACAGAGTGGTTTGCCATTGCCATCCCCAGTCATCTACACTTTACCCCCAGCAAGCTCGATACTCACTTTACCGACCATGGAAGGATGGAAGGCTGAGTCAACCTTGAGCCGGCTACCTGAAACCAACTTCCCTCAGGATCGAGCTCAGGTCATAAACAGAGCTTGGACTGCAGTACTGCAGCTTACCACTCTGTGTCACGGGGCTCCTATGTACAATACACATTGAAATAAAATATAATATTACCCCTTATAGAAACAGCCCTTATACTACCATTCTAATCCATTTGTAAAAATACACTCCTGAGCATTTCTGTTCAGAAAATCTAACACACAAGGCAAGTTTGACCAGCATATATCCATCATGCCTGAAGGAATTGAACTTAAAAAAAGTGTAATCTACCACAGTGAGGAAGAGTTCTAGTGAACTTGAAGCCTGGTCTCTCTCTACTGGCTGTTGCTCACTGAGAGAGAGAGTTTGTTCTGGTCCAAAAACCTTGGCTTTTGCTCCTGCTGGCCTCATCCTGAGCTGACCTGGTGGATTACAGCCTGCTGCTTCCATTGGATTATTTCCTGCCTGCTACCTGGAGGAGAAGAGAAGACATCTAACAGTTTGAGACCCTATCATTTTATTTCATTTGGGGCTTTTTCCCCCTAAACTTGGCTGCATGCAAGCAAAGGGAGGGGTTTCCTTTCCTTTTATCCCTTAGAAGCTCCTTGATCAATTGATCTTGAGTAGCATATATTTAGTGTTGGAGGGATATAAGGACTGAAACAAATCTTGCCACTGACAATGTAGCTTTGGGGTCCCTATCGCTTAGTAAAAAAAGGCATTATGTCAGTCACAGAGGCATTGGATTTGTATGTTAAAAGGGGGAAATATAGTGCAATCGAAGTTCCTCGTAAAAGCAGCATTCCACAAGGGCAGGGGCTAATGAGTCAATAGAGCCAGAAGAGCAAGGGCAGATCCTGTCTGAGTATGGTATATTCAGAATTCTGCCCTGCATTACCATAGAAGGGTTAGCATTCAATCTAGCCAAGCAAAAAACTCTACAAAGACGAGGAGTTGTCAGATAATATGTATAGGCAGGCAGACCACGTGGAGGGGGTATTCCGAAGAACTGGGATGAACAGTCGCGATGAGCATGAAAAAGGGAGGGGTTTCTGGGACTGAATTCACATTGGTTTCAACATTTCGTAGTTGTTATCGCTCATAACTGCTTAAATTCCTGTTTGATTCCTTTTTGATTCCTCTTTAAAAGTGTTAAAGGTTGGTTTGGTTCCTGTTTAAGTGTTGCCTGCTTGGTTTCTTTCTGTGTGTGTGTGTGTGGGAGCCATTTTACTTGGCTGCTGGTGGGTTTGTGTATCCTTATTGCGTGCCTGGTTGTTGTTGTTGGGTTTGACACAGTGTGTCAGATTGGCTTGGTTGGCACCACATCTGGGCTGGCAGCAGTGCCCCAAGATCTCCAGCTACCTGGCATCATGGGGCTGGACATGGGTTTCGTGGGGCATGTGCCGCCACAGCATGTGTGCTGGCTAGCTGCCAATGCTCAGGTCTCCACTTGCAGTGTCTCTGAGATACTGCTCCAGGCAGTTGGCAACAGCAGGGAGAGGATAAAGCAGAGTCCAAAGAACAAGTCCGTCTGTCAAAGCCAGAAATCAGAGTCCAGTATCAGAGTTACAGTTCGTAGTCCAGGTAGCCGGTCCAAGGTCAAGGGTCACGGAGAGTCAGAGGTCCAAACAGCCAGTCTGAAGTCTAAAGGCACAGAGAGTTGTTCAGGCATGGGAGGCAGCAGGTTGCTCAGGTATGCACTGTATTGCTTCCTCGACCCTGGGCTGTTCAGCTGAGGCTGTTCTGGCATTTGGCTTCTCTGTCAGTCCTCCTCCTGTGAGGACTCACTGTTCTGCTGCTGTTCCAGCACATGCCGGTAGGCTTCCAGCCAGGCACTATGTCTTTTAGCCACCAGTGCCTTTCTCTGCTGCTGCCTCCATCTGTCAGCCTTTGCTGCCTTAGTAGCTTGAGGGCTCACAGCTGAGCCACTGGGTCCAGGCTCTGAGCAGGACGGGGTTGGTCCTGCCATGACCTCTGACTGCAAGTCTTGTGCCTGCTCTGGAGAGTCACCAGCTTCAGGACTGTCAGCCTCCTCGCAAGGCTGTGCTGAATCAGGCCCCACTTCAGGCTGCGAGGTCAGAAGCAGCTCCATTGGGGCTGAATTCTCCTGGTAGAGTTCCTCCTCTGAGAAGGATCCATTCTCCAGGGACTGACCCATGGCACCGTGCCTGGGTGCTGCTGTGTCCAGCCTCTGCTGTGCGCATAGTGTAGGTTTGGTAAGGGATGGCAAAAGGGCCCCCACTTTTGTATCATTGTATCATGTATCATTGTATCTCTATGGAGGCACGGGGTGAACTTTTCCACTGTTTAAAGCCTGGCTTCTCCATTGAGATACATCGCAAAGATTAAAGATTAAAGAGTATGAACACAGTAACTTTGCTAATACATTTAAATGGATGAGGATGGGGGCAACCCCTTCCAGACCCCATAACTCCAGACCCCCTGACCCAATCTTTACCAACCTTGGGGGTTCTTGCAAGGAGAGTCCCTTTTAGCCACCCTGAAAATGTGGGACTTCTACCTGAAAAAATGCCCCCCCCAGGAGCCATGAAAAGCTGAGAAATAGATTTAATGGGTTTAAATGGCCAAATTTTTCAGGAATCCTGAATTTAAAGCCGAATTCCTACCTTTACCGGTATAGGGAATTCAACATTTGGGTTTTCCTGGGGGACAAATGGTCAATAAACCTGAACCTGAATTTTTCCGATTTCCCCCCCCCCCCAACAGCCCTAGTTACCATTCAAGATCTGAACTGTTCCTAACCGACTGAGCTTTGTCCCTCTCTTGAAGTAAAGCTATCAATCTATCTACCTCTCTGTACATAATAAACTTCGATTATCTTCATTATTATAAAATCAACTACATCCTCTAAGCCTCTTAATTATATCTGAGGGCAGCCTAAGGAAACGTTCTCCTCACATAACAACGGTGGCAAGCTTGTGGGTTCAGGGAAGCTAAACCCTCACAGCTTCCATTATATTTAACCAGCATCCAGTTTAGAAATCTTTAACACAAGATAACCTTAATCACTTCTGAAAGCTGAAGAGTTCAGACATTCAGCGAAAGATGTTTTTACAAGGTTAAATGTCAGCCTATACTAAACGAACAAGCAACATCATAAACAGTCCAATTTGCTGTCCATTCAAAGTTTGTAATTGCTCTTCAACGTTTTATTAGGTGATTTCCCCCAATTTTATAGCATTAAACCTGTTTTAAATTTCTATCTGTGTAACTTTTTGTTTTTCTTCCCATCTGGATTATTATTGATTATTTTTAAAATTCATTAGCCACCTTGTGGAATTCAAGGCAGCTTACAGTGTAAATAATAAAAAAAGATTATTTAAAAAAACATATAAAAGACCACAATTTAAAATCTCAATTAGGATTGCCAAAAAATAAAAACAAAATTAGTCAAATGCAGTCCTAAATAACACTGGCTTCAGCTGCCGCCTGAAGATCAAAAGTGAGGAGGCCAGACTTTCTCAGTGATTGTACTTGCCCATGGGATTTTTCTTGTGAAATTGCAGAAAGATTTGTAAAGCATTTTACATACCTTTGTAGAAATACTTGAAAGAAAGTTGAATCTTAAATGTCTCAGTTGGTTTTAAAAAACAAACAATTGGGTTCTGAATCTTTCTTTGAGCCACTACACACACGCACACACACACACACACACACACACACACACACACACACACACAAATGAAACATGCAAATATAAACATACAAATTGTTACATTGTATTGAAACTTCCTTTATGGTTACAATCCAATTGTCACCTTCTTTGACTTAACAGTTTTCTACTTTCTAATTATATTTGCATATCTAATAATGTTTAGTACTTAAATTTTTACATTCTATTTCTTTTATTGGTTTTCAGCTATATAGTTAAATAATAGTTTCCATGTCTCATAAAACTCAGAGGTTGATTGAAACTTAAATTTCAATTGGTTCTTGTAGGTTATCCGGGCTGTGTAACAGTGGTCTTGGTATTTTCTTTCCTGACGTTTCGCCAGCAGCTGTGGCAGGCATCTTCAGAGGAGTAACACTGAAGGACAGTGTCTGTGCAGGCAGCGCAGAGGGGTTTAAAGACCCTCCTTCCTCTTCCCGGGAGTCCCGGGAAGGCGGGCGGTGGGTTGTCAAGCCCCTCTGCGCTGTCTGCGCAGACAGCGCAGAGGGGCTTGACAACCCACTGCCCGCCTTCCTGGGACTCCCGGGAAGAGGAGGGGGGTCTTTAAACCCCTCTGCGCTGCCTGCGCAGACAGCGCAGAGGGGCTTGACAACCCACCGCCGCCTTCCTGGGACTCCCGGGAAGAGGAGGGGGGTCTTTAAACCCCTCTCTGCTGCCTGCGCAGATAGCGCAGACGGGCTTGACAACCCACTGCCTGCCTTCCCGGGACTCCCGGGAAGAGGAGGGGGATCTTTAAACCCCTCTGCCCCCCCGTGGGCCTTCACGGGGCTTCCAGAAAGGTGCGCGGGGAGGCCTTTAAACAGATCTGAGCCTTCCAGCTGGAAGGCGCAGACCTGTTTAAAGAGCACCCCGCGCGCCTTCCGGGAAGCCCCGTGAAGGCCCGCGGGGGGGGAATTTTCCCCCGAACTCCGGATCTCGCCCGAATTTCGGGGATCCGAAGCGGGGGAGTTCGGACTTCAGCACGGCCCGAATTTAAAAGGGCTAAATTTTGCCAAACTTTCCCGATTTTTTTTTCAACAGCCCTACTTCTGCATTGAAATTATATTCTGAGTAGTCTATGGCCATTAACACATGGCTGTATTTGAATTTGTTTGTCCCTGTCCTATCTCATGCCTCAGTTTATATCCTGAAAATATTGCTTATCTGTTTATTTGCTCCATTCAGTTGTATTACTGATATTACAACACCATCCGCATACCTTTTCATTTTATATTCTTCTTTTATTTTTTTCTTCCACTGATAAAACAAACTTCATAATACAGGCCTATACATTTAAGGAGAAAGTTATTGATGTGGGATGGATTTGCTTTCACTTTTATGTAGCCATTTGCCATTTAATCATTGTCTTTATATTTCCAATTGTAGGAAACAGTGATTTTCCTGGAAATATTTAATTGCTGTTGTCATGGCTGTGGATGACATTCTAGTCACTAAAGTTAACATTTCCAAAGGAAGTTGTTTCCGAAAGCCTGTCACAGCCATACTCTGAGAAAATTATTATTTTTGTTTTGTCAACAGTGAGGGCAAAACCAGCATTTCCCTGTTCTTTATTTTTTCTGTTTATATTCTCCATGGATTTGAGAGGAAATTTTTCAGTCGTCATGTGAGCTATGCACCAGTTCCAGTGAACACTCTTGTCACGTTCTGGTTTGCCACTTGGCATCAGAGCTTCCTTTGATGTAGGTGACAAGCTGTCAGGATTTTTTTTGTCTACTTTTCTGTCAGTCTTTTTGCCTCGAAGTTTTAACTGCTGAAGGTTAAGGCTAGGGATATTGTGGGTTTTATCTGAGCTGATTCACATGTTTAGGCAGGCAAGTGGTTTAGGCCTCCATATGCCATTTCAAAATGCAATAGATGGGAAATAGATGGTTTGAAAGCACTGGCACATCAAAATCCTACTACTCTCTGTGGTAGGAATGCTCTTCCAGAAGAAATCTGAAGCACTAATTTGAAAATAAGCATTTTAAATGATCCAAAGTGGGTAGAATGACCTCACACTGGAGGAGGAATGGGATTGGATTGCAAACATCTGCCCTGCTTATCTCAGACATCCTTCCATTTCTTGATGTTCAGTAAATAGGGTTGCCAGCCTGGCTCCTTCAAATAGTGAGATTTAGGGTGGTTGCAATTAAAACTCTTGAAAAACAATGTCACATGTATTATATTATCACTTCCTGCAAAAACCTGGAAGTGATGGGGTTTTTATATTCTGCTTTTCTCCTGTGGGGACCCAAAGCAGCTCACAATACAAATATGATAAAAACTATACAAACATAAAAACAATGGGGGGAGGCTTAAAAAGCAAATGATGTCTTTTTCTTTCTTCCACTGCCTCTGCTGGGAGATCTTCCTCCTTACTTTAGGCCAGTGGTTCCCAAACCGTTTGGGCCACCACCCCCTTGGTTCCACAAAGTCAACCCCAGCGCCCCCTATCCTATAAAAAGCATTATTTAAAACGGGTTTGCACGACTCACTAAAGAAGATAATAACAATAAAATTTCAAAACAGTAACAATTAATTGCACATCTATTCAAAATCAAATTAAAACATTTTATTTGAAATTTATTCAACAAAACTGATAAACTTGATCCAGTGGTTCAAAGTCTGGGGAAAAATTCTGATAGTTTCCACCAAATTTGCCAGCATGGTGCCATAGCTTGATCTATTGTAAATTAGTGAACAACACAGTTGAAGGGGCCCACCCCTAGCACCCCCTGCTGCCCCCTTGCCTCTTAGTGCCCCCCTAGGTAATCCCACCGCCCCCAGGGGGTGGTACTGCCCACTTTGGGAACCACTGCTCTAGGCTATGCCTCTAATGCTAAGAGCTGAAGGACAAGAGCCCTTCGGCTTTTGCCATTTGGGATCCATCCCATTAACTTTGTTTCACCGAAAATACTAAGGCAACATATTCCTTAAACAATAATTATGGTTAGTATCTGTATGGGAGACCCTCTGGGAATCCATGCTGGAAGAAATGTGCTATATAAATGCAATAACAATAAATTTGCATCAGCATTATGAAATTAGAAAGAATACAAAAACACTTGTGGTTACACTCTTTAAATAAAGAGATTAAACTATAATCACGACCATGGGTTCCATTTTTAAAGTCAAGCCTGGTTTTCTTTCAGTGAGTTTGCATTGTTTCACTCAGGATAGTTTCAGGTCTTTTCACAGGACCCCCAAAAAAGACCAAAGAAAGATTAAACTATTGGTTATGTTCCAGGTTGCCAGATATAATGAGGTATTACGTTTAGCAATGATGTTGTGCTCTAACCTGTGAGTCTGTATAGATCAGTATAGATCAGGGGTCGGCAAACTCATTAGTCAAAGGAGCCAAATATCAACAATACAACGATTGAGATTTCTTTTGAGAGCCAAATTTCTTAAACTTAAACTATATAGGTAGGTACACTGTTTATTAACTTAATAAGCTTTAATTAAAGTTTTAAGTCTTAATTAAACTATAGGTACACAGAATAAAACTTGATATCATACTTAATAGTGATCTTATTTATTGATAAAAATTAAATTGTAAGTCCCTGCCATTTCCCCCTCCCCGTCCGGAGTCCTCGTCTGGAGGCCTGGTCTACCGCCATAAAAGCCTATTGGTAGACCTGGCCTCCGGCTGAGTCCCATTGGGAGGCCAGATCTACCCATTGGCTTTCTTGGCAGTAGACGTGGCCTCCGGAGGCCCATAGAAGCCAATTGGTAGACCTGGCCTCTGAAGGGGGACTTTTTCCCCTCCTCGGAGTCCAGGTCTACCGCCAAGAAAGCCAGTGAGTAGACATGGCCTCCCAATGGGACTCAGCTGGAGGTCTACCAAAGGAAGCCCACCCCGCCCAGCAGCTGATAGGCGGGGGGGGGAGCTAGGAACCGCCGAGCCGCCCGCCCAGCAATCGCACGGCTAGAGGGGAGGGGAGGCTTTAGCGTCCCAACCATTAAGGGCAAGGAAAAGGGGGACCCAGCCATTCTCGGCAAGGGGTGGGGAGAGACAGCGCGCCCGCGCTCTCTCTCTCTCTCAGGCGCGCCGGCTCTGCAGCCCGGCTGCCGGCGCGAGCGGGCGCAAGACCAGGGGCTCCGAACCAAGTTCGGAGAGCCGCACTCAACGGGCCAAAGAGCCGCATGCGGCTCTGGAGCCGCAGTTTTGAGACCCCTGGTATAGATCATCGTGAAGAGCTAGTACATTCCTGTTGCTTGTGTGCATTCTTCAGAAATCTTTGCAAAAACTATTCCTTGAAATATAATTCAATGCTTTACATTATGTGTGGTCTTGTGATTGGATATCTTCAACTCCATTCAGCAGAGTTAGAAAGCTGATTGAAACTATGACTTAGTCAACCCAAAGCAGGCAACACCATTCAAACTGCAATTGTTCACCTGCCCTTCAGAGAGCCAGACTCAGCTGAGAAGTAATTGTGCCAGAACGAACCATAAAGGAAAGAAATGATGTCGCAGAGGCATCTATGTATCCACATTCTCACAACTAAGCTTCCATACCATTCAATTTCTTTGGTCAACAGATGGATGGACCAGGTTAACAATTTTCAGTTGTTGTCCTGTAAAAAATTTTTTGTCAGAGATGAATCTGAACTCCCGCCCCCGTCATGTCATTCAAGTAACTCTTGTCACCCTAACTTCATTAGCTCTTTAATCCAACAGGTCTTAGTTTTTAACCCCTGATTTCCTTCTACATTCTGGTCTAGAAAAATTTATTTCTGTTGTGAAATATGGCAACAGCCCCATCTCATTTGTTTCTACGGCCACTCTTTTATTTCTGTGTCAATCATCTTATCAGACATTATTGGGCTCTTTTTGCATGACAAATTAACGATTGCTAAAGCATAGGTATGAGAGCCAGCGTGGTGTAGTGGTTAAGGTGTCAGGACCTGGGAAAACCAGGTTCTAATCTCTACTCACACCATGGAAGCTTGCTGGGTGACTTTGGGCCAGTCACACACTTTCACCCCTGACCCTGGCTAGTATTTGGATGGGAGACCTCCAAGGAATACCAGGGCGATGCAGAGGAGGCAATGGCAAAGCACCTCCAAATGTCTCTTCCCTTGAAAACTCTATGGAGTCGCCATAAGTCAACTGTAACCTGATGGCGAAAAAAGGGAAAAAAGGAATAGGAAATTTGTTGACTACTATTATTGTAGATTTCTTTCCTTCATAATAGACACATACTTGGAGGGAGGGAGGGAGACTAACACATACATGTAACATTCAGCAATGGGTAAACACTTTTCTTTCAGCACTTCAAAGTACACACACCAGAGAAACAAAATAATGTAAAAGTCTGCTAGGCAGTTATAGCTTTGTACAACTGTATGCAAAGAGTTACCAACTACCACTGCTGAGAACTGCTGAATGGAGAAAGGAACCCCATGTCTTTAATGGAGGGCACCGGATTTTTCACCTCCGTTTTGCAGCACTCAGCACTGGTAGTTGGTAATCCTCCAGCCAGCCACAACACAACCTGTCCACTTGGAGAATCTGTTAAATTATTTAAAGTCCTTATATCCCACTTTTCTCATCAGATTTAAGATAGCTTGCAATATGCCAAAGTAAATGCATCATGTATAAAATATAAACATTCCATTGGGTTATCAAAACTCAGTGCTACAGCAAACAAAGGGTGGAGCCCAAGCTATGCATGGCAAGTATAAGAAATCAACCTGAGATTGGCCAACCTGAGAAATCAGCAGTGGCTGAACATGGACTGATACAAACAGGACACAGGGTCTTATTCCAAGACACTGAAAGACTGGACAATTCTACCAACTATTTTGTCAGATTGCACAGAGAAGCCATTGAAATTCATAAACATCAGCACAACTTTAACAGAAAAGAAGAGAGTTTAAGAATGAATAAGGCTTGGCTTCCTGTCCTGAAAACCTCCAGACTAACAAAGATTACAGTCAACAATAGCCATGCAGATTAGCTTTGGATTTCACACATTAACAGATCACTTCAGGATACAATGGTTCCATATTAACATACCACACCCTCATTAGCACATTATTTTGATACTTACAGGACAATGATTAGCACATTACCTTTGATACTTTTTGCAGGACAATGATTCAGCTCAACCCAACCCCTTTCTGACTATATATTACTCTTCCTACACACTTGACACTGAGAGACACTGTCCTTCAGTGTTACTCCTCTGAAGATGCCTGCCACAGCTGCTGGCGAAACGTCAGGAAAGAAAATACCAAGACCACGGTTACACAGCCTGGATAACCTACAAGAACCAATGAACTCTGACCATGAAAGCCTTCGACAATATCAAGTATAAGAAGTTCCTATGGAAAATCTCTAAATTGCATGCTCTTCAAAAACTTAACCAACAGCCCATTCCTGAACCTTGCAGTGGCAGGGGACAGAGTGGCCAAGGGGGCACTGCATCACCTCCAAAAGATGCCGCAAGGCTTAAAAACCTCTTTAAAAAAACCAAAAACAGGGGGGAAAGCCCCACTGAAAACAGTGATGCTGCACCAGGAAAAATGGACACAGCAACGCTGTTGCTGGAGGGGGCGTTCCTGGGCTGGAGGGGCTTTGGAATCTGACTACCATCAGCTCTGCCCCTGGGAACGCCCCCGGAATGCCCCCAATGCCAGCGCCACATTTCTCTTCTGGGATTTAGGTCCCGGAGAGACTGTGGCGTTGGAGGAGGTGTGTGCAGCTCCACGGCACCCAGGCACCAACAGAACTGCCCCCGCTGCTAGCGTAAGTGCCTATTTTTCTGTGATAAGTGGCACTTACGCTGGTGACGGGGCCACCTCCAGACCACTTTTAGCCCCCACCTTAAGGATGGGCTGCAAAAAAGGAGAAATTAATCTTTATCCGCCCCTTTTAAGTGTGAAATAGCAGATGAATAGCTAATAGCTGTTAAATCTAGGGAAAGGAATTATCTCACTGTCAATCACAAAAAGATAATTGTTATCACCTTTCAGCTTCAATTCAATTCAAGTTCAATTCACCTTGTAACATGTGAAATGGGTAGATTAAGTGGTATGGTGATGCTGCTATTGCCACATAACTTTTACTGTTCCACCAAGTCCATTGGGACCATCAGTAAACATTACAGAAATTGACACTATGCCTAAGTACATTCTGGGTATTAAGTGTCGTTTGGATCAGCAGATTTCCCACCCCATTCCTTTATTGTTCCAGAAGTTTGCCCAATACTGCATTTTACACTTATTTCATTCTAGTTGTCTTCTTTAATTCAGAGCATCTCTGAAATTATCTAGTTTGCCAGCACTTTCAGTTCATTTGCTTGTTCCCCCTCCTGCATCATCTGTGCATAAGTGTGTTTTGATAAAATTCTGAGAAATACCAGTCATGATGTAATTGTACTCACGGTCACATGGTTTTATGTAGTGTTTTACTGATGTGCACATGCACCCCCACACAGGAACCAAACAACACAATCAGAACCAATTTGTAGATTTGGGGGGATTTGATAAGTGCACAACTGTAAAACACTGCACCTAAAGAATCTTGATTCAATCAATCATATATGTGACCACACTGAGATGTGCTTTGTGCATATCAGTTATGTAGAGGGAGGGATAAAGCACAAGAACAACAACAAAACCTCTTGAAGATCTGACAGCTGTAGGAAACCATGCATACACAACACGGTGTACAATGATCAGATTTTTTTTTTTAAATGGGGAAATGGAAGATTCCTAATGCATTGACTTCACTTTGGATGTGAGGGTGATCTCGCTGTGACATTTGTCACCCCATTGATCGCCAGGGTTGATTCAGCTGATCTGGCTGGCTAGGAAGGGGTCCCCTACCTCCCTCACCACACCATGTGCATCCCTCCCAAAGCTGCGTGCTTGGTGGAAGAGGATGACCATCCCAGATAGAAGGAGTATACCATTCTTTGGTCAAGGGTATACGATAGCTGCACTCCCCTGCTAGAACCCCCAAACAAGCTCAAGTGTAGACTTCACTTTGGAAATAAGACTAGACTTCCAGATTCCAAAATCCAGGCAGAAAGTCAGATGAAGAACATCCATTTCTTACACTTTGGAGTCTGATAAATACTTCAAAATATTAACATAAAACCATCTACTAGAAGACAGCATGACCATAAATCTTTAATCAGAAAACTACAGATTAGATTGATCAAAAAAGCACTTTGAGGGAGCCAGAGCAGGACTAGAAAGTTATATTCTAGAAGGATTATGTACTGAGCAGAGCACTGGCTACTTGCCATGGCACTTCCCTCTGTAGACCTGATGGAAGTCTGCAGAGAAATTCATTCAGGGATTAACAGAGCTTGAAACTGCATAAAGCGCCTCTAGGTCATCCCCACAGAGATTATTAAGCAGCTGTTGTGGGGAATCAAGCCAATGACAGTTTCGCTTATAGGAAAAGAAATGCTTTCATAGAACAGAGGATATGGGCAGTGATTAAGCAAATAGACAGTAATTCATGTGAATAACTCTAGTTGCCAATGAACTGGAGTATAACACAAGGCATTCTCTGGTGCATCTTCATAATCAGAAGACCTCATCTTCTTCATCACTAAGCTGTTTTCACTCTCTAGTAATAAGTATTAGGAGGGCCTGATCAACTATAAAGGTGAAAAGTGTTAAGCTGCAGTACTGCAGTCAAAAGCTCTGCTCACAATCTGAGTTCGATCCTGACAGAAGTCAGTTTCAGGTAGTCAGTTTCAGGTAGCCGGATCAAGGTTGACTCAGCCTTCCATCCTTCCGAGGTTGGTAAAATGAGTACCCAGCTTGCTGGGGGTAAAGTGTAGATGACTGAGGAAGGCAATGGCAAACCACCCCATAAACAAAGGGAGAAAACGCATGGTCGCTTTAGCCTCCTTTATTCCCTGTTTCAGCCAGGATTCAGCCAGGATCGAACGCATGCGTTTCGCCGAACGTGCGTTCGATCCTGGCTGAATCCTGGCTGAAAAAGGGAATAAAGGAGGCTAAAGTGACCATGTGTTTTCGCCCAAAGTCTGCCTAATAAACATCGGGATGTGATGTCACCCCATGGGTCAGTAATGACCTGGTGCTTGTACAGGGGACTACCTTTCCCTTTTAAATACATGTACTATGTTCTTTGAATTCCCAGCTTTAAAAAATAAATAAATAAATAAATATCTAGCTCCTTCCATTGTGGTTCTCCTGTAATCCCTTTGGGATGCATTCAGCTGTGTCATAGTGCTGAAAGAGAGAGACAGAGACAGAGAGAATACTCACCATTTCCTGTTCTTGACCATATTGTCATCACTTTTATCTTGCTTTTGATTTGGATAAAAACATTTATAATATGTAATTGGCTAAATATCTGGGTCATCTCCAAGAGCAGATATGTGTTATTCCCATCTGAATCTGCAAACGCAGGATTTCTTAAATGTGGTAGAATTCCTCCGCCACTGTTGCATATCAGTATACATTACAGATCCACAGTTCTGATACCTTCAATGTTTAGAAACTACAGAGTCAGATATTACTGCTCAGACACTAACACAGAAGAAACAGTGGTTAAAAATGTCTTCCTTTTCTGGAACTCTTTCTGACTCTCAGACATTACATGGGAGCTCTGGAGATTTCAAGTTGTAAACACTTGAAGTGACTGCCTGCTTATAGGTCTGGTTGTTCTTATAAACTTGTAAGGGAGCCAAATGACACTGTAGCAGCTGCTGGAGCATCAAAAGAAACGTCGGCTTGAATCAAAACAGTATTAAAATATTTGATATAAAGAGTACTCAAGAGACATTCCCATCTCTATAACATGCTAATCTTACTGGAATTCACAAGAATATGTTAGCAGATACAGCTATCCAAGACACTTAATGGTGAAGAGCTGTCCCTTGTAAACATGTCTCTTATTCAGAAAGACAGGAAATCATTAAATCTGTAGCTGGAATGTGTATCTCAAGCATGTGCTACAATCCTTCCATTCTTAAAGTTGTCAGATAGAAATGAAATGGAGGGTGGAAATAATCATCTTACATTTCATTCAGATGGTTTCTAATAAACACAGTACAAACATTGTTCAGTTACTGTGCAGCTACAATACAGATACCCTGCTCTATGGAAGAGTATCCATCTCTGGCCTGAATCACATTGGGGGTCATGAACACATGAAGCTGCCTTATGGTGCATTCCTAAGGAGAGTTACTTCAGTCTAAGCCCATTGAAATGAATGGGCTTAGACTGGAGTAACTCTCCTTAGGAATGCACTGTTATACTGAATCAGACCCTTGATCTATCAAAGTCACTACTGTCTACTCAGACCTGCAGCGTCTCTCCAGGGTCTCAGGTAGAGGCTTTTCACATCACTTACTTGACTAGTCCCTTTAACTGGAGATGCCAGGGACTGAACCTGGGACATTCTGCAAGCCAAGCAAATGCTCTACCACCAGCAGTTCCCAAACATTTTGAGTAATGGAGCACTTTTCAGGAGAGAAATTCATCATGGAGCACTAATTTTCACCTAGCACCTATATACTAAACTGAATGACAGTAATATTTTTCTTTCCAGTCTCTTCACAGAGCACTTGGAGATGTTTCGTGGGGCACCAAGTGCTCCATGGAGCACAGTTTGGGAACCGCTGTTCTATCACTGAGCCAAGGCCCCTCCCCATACAAAGAAAGTCACTGCAATTTTATCCCTGACAGTTCAAGACATTTTAATCAGGTGTAGTTTAAAAAATTGCCTTCAGCTTTACTCATAATGACAAGAAAAATGAGATCTGGTTGTTGGAATACCATACACATATGTAACATCTGGTTGTAAGAATATCATACACATATGTTATATTTCTCTCTTGGATTTGACTTTGCCTGAGTGCTTGCACTGAGGAGCCCTAAGTACTACATTACACTAACATGAGTCTGACAGGACTTGTGAGTAGCTCAGTTTGTGCAGCAATACATTTTTTCCCAACATCCAGACAACTGGATGGAGAATAGACTGGCTCCCAAGAATGTGGAAGGTGATGATCCCTTGTTTAGTGGAAGAGGACCCAAAAGATGCAGCTGAATCCAGAAAAAATATATTGCTGAGAAGCTGTGAGTGCACAGATGAATTTTATGAGTTACTCATGTGTATGCTGGTACATATATTTTATTTGAATTTATGCACATCTACAAAGAAGTACTGTTTTTAAAGTAAATATTGTTAGGCCAGGCTGTGGATACATTACTGGAAGTGAAGTGTCAGGATACACTGCTACCTAGGCTTACCAAATTTGTAACTATGTCAGCTCCTGTGACACAAAGAACTGTGGCATAGTAAATTTTCCAGGCAAGAAGATAAAATGATGGGTACAATCATCATTTCTGTGTGAGACTGTTTCTGAAGGCATAGGAAGAGGAACAATAAACAGAATGGCAATCCTATATAATTCCCCTTCCCATAGCAATTCCCCTTTCCATAGCCCACCCACTGAACTTTGTCGGATTTACTACTGAGTAAACATGATCAGACTGCACAGAACTAGCTGATTGCTTAATAAGGGATGCTAGCCTCCAGGTGGGGCCTGGGGATCTCCGAGAATTTTAGGTCATCTCCTTAATACTCATCTCAGTATTACAGCGATCAGTTCCCCTGGAGAAAATGGATGCTTTGCAGGGTGGATTCTGTGGCATTGTACCTCACTGAGGTCCCTGTCCTCCCCATGCTTCACCTCTAAATCTCCAGGTGTTTCCCAACCTGGAGCTGATAACTCTACCCTCCTGTCTGCCGCCGGTGGCCGGGGGGAGCCTGGCAACCCTGATGCTTATATTTTTAAAAGTAGCATTGCTAAGTAGGGCTGTTGAAAATAAAAAAATTCAGTATAGTTCGGATTCGGCCGAATTTGGCCCGTCTGGATTCGGTACACGCCGAAGTCCGAACTCCCCCGATTCGGATCCGTTAAATTCGGAGAGAAATTAAAGTTCGGCAAAATATTCGGCCGAATATTGCCATTTAAATTTTAAACAATCACTCTTGGCCTCCCGCGGCTGCGGGGGAAGGGGGGGTTAGAGCTGGACGTTCAAAACTTTCATCATTGCTTCTTGTGACCCTTATTTTGGTGACGATGGGGTCCTAGGGAGGCGAGATATGGATCCCGGAAGCCCTCCCCCAATTGCCCATCGCAAAGCATAGACCGTCCGTGACTCGGCTCGGCTGCATTTGCACATTCAAGCAAATGATGCAATGCAATACATTGAACTGAGAGAGCCCACGCAATTCACAAACTGCATGCCGGGGTGAAGCGCGAAATATAAGCATTGCACCCATGGCAGCTCCGCGGGCTGGAGGAAGTAATTAATTGACCACCCAACTCTCTTACAAAAAGTGGCTGGAGGAAGGGAAAGACATACGCCCCCCGGGGGGTGGGGGGTGGGATGGGAACACGGGAGCCCCAGCGGTGAGACCGTGGAACCCCAAGCAAAGCAACCACCCGCACAACTCAAAGACCACAAGACAACCAAAAGCCAAAAGCGCTGGATGAACTCAAGTGGCACCCAAGCACCGGGGGGTGGGGGGTGGGATGGGAATGCGGGAGCCCCGGCGGCAAGAGGGTCCTCCTCGCACCACCGCATGGAGACCGCTCGCCCTTCTCAAGCCAACCTGGGGGGGGAGGCTAGGCTGGACCGTGGAACCCCAAGCAAAGCAACCACCCGCACAACACAAACACCACAAAACACCCTCAAACCAGTTCCAACTGATGAACTCGGGTGGATCTCTCAACCGCACCAATTCTGCTGGCTGGAATCGCTGGATCTCTCAGCACCAAAATGGAAGACAGTGGGGAAGGGAGGGATGGGCGGGTGTTTTAAACTTTCTCTTGGCCAGTTCAAAACTTCAAATCAATGCTCTGATCGGCAATGAGAAAAATCTGCTGGGCTACCATTGGCCGCGGGAGAAAGCAGATTGCCAACGGGCGGATCAGCTCCTGCGCATGCGTCTCCGCTGAACCACCGAATTCGCCGAATTTACTCGCCGAACTCGCCGAACATTAAGAGTTCGGCCTCCCGGATTTCTCCCATTTTGGAGTTCGGATCCGTTCGAACAGAAAAGCGCCGAATCGAGGAAAATTCAGTTGATTTTCAGTTCGGGCCGAACCGAATCGACAGCCCTATTGCTAAGAGAAGTTCTCTAAATTTCTCTTTACCCAATTTCTCCCTCAAACCCAACAATCCATTTCTTGTCCTCTTTTCAGGAATTTGGAATCAGTTTGTAATTCATTCTTTTTTGATTTAAAAAAAAAGAAAGAAAAGAAATTCAAAGAGAGAAGAGGGAAGAAATGAGGTTCTGTAAAATTTCAAAATTTCACTCTGTGGATACTCGGAGGAAGGCAATTGTTCCCAAGTCTTCCTATTTGCCTGCTGCAGCACCACCCTGTAGTGTGTAGGGTAAAACAGCAGCAAGGGCTGAAGTTTCCATTTGTAGAGCTGATTGTAGAACTGATTTCTCTACAAAGAGAAATGTGTACATGTCTCTTTTTTTAACATTGTGCTACTCTGTGGATGATGTTTTGTGAAAACCTATGGCCACATACAAATAAATTCTACTACTACTACTACAAAGAGAATCGAAAGAGAAAGCCCTGTTTTAAAAGAGAAAAAAAATAGAATGTGAGGAATCAATGGCTGTAACTTCATAAGGGCATTTGGATGTGAGGGCGATCTGTCTGCAACATCTGTCACCCCATTGATCGCCAGGGTTGATTCGGTTGATCTGGCTGGCTAGGCAGGTGGCCTCCCTCCCTCACCACTCCATGTGCATCCTTCCCGAAGCTGCGCGTACTCGGTGGAAGAGGACGACCATCCCAGATAGAAGGAGTGTACCGTTCTTCGGTCAAGGGTATTTAGGGCCTTTTGGGAAAAGAAATTTCCCTTCCCAGAGCCATGCTATAAAAAAGCAACCAGGAAGTCACTCTGTCATTTCCCCTCTGTTATATTTTCACCTTGACATCATTTCATGAAATAGTGTTTTCCTAAGCAGACAAAATGTTATTCCCGTGCACACTAGGAGAGAAAAAATGTTAAATGTGTCAGATAGAGTCTCTACGCTGCTTTCGGATCTCATCACAATCCATTGCCTTTGTATCTTCATGCCAAGCAACAACAGCAACTAAAGGGCCAGCTAAGTGCTTACGGCTGCCTGACTGGCACTCTGTCACTTTGCTGTCAAAGTAATCAAACTGACAAGACTTGTCACTCAGACACAGAAGTAATTATGAGATGAAAACAACAAGCAAAACCAGGCTGGTAACAAAGTAATCAATGTCTCCATGGCTCTAAATTAGTGTGAGACAAGTAGAAAACGATGAAAGATTACAGAGAGGTTTTTGTTTTTTTGAGGACTGAAAGGGCATCCAGTGAATTCTTCTCGACTTGCAAAGTTATTATGGAGCAATGAAGTACTATTAAGTTAAAATGCTGTATAATGAAGGGGGATTGGAACCCATGTCTGATCAATGAGAGGTTATCCACAACAGTCTGAACTTCAGAGAAAGCTGGTCGTAAAATAGAACAAATAAATAAAATAAATGATTGTAAAGAAAACACACCATATATCACCGTATGGTCACACAATATCCAGGCTGAATTTTTAAAAACAAGAATCCTCTTCAGTCTATAGTCTGAAATGTCCTGAGCACAACCCGTTTCTGAAAAACAAAATACAGAACTGGGCAATAGGAATGCAAAGAGCAAGTTTTAATCTGAATCATTAAGATGTTCTAGTGACTACCTCACAAACAAATTAAGTAGATGTTTATACCACATCAGCATATACCAGTAATTCTATTATAATTGAGACTTCCCTCAGTTCTTCGTGAAAATATGATAAATGTCATGAAACAAGTGAAAAAGTGATAAATGTCATGAAAGAAGTAAGCCCGTTTTATCAATGGAGCTTATTTCCAGGAAAGTATATTTAGGATTGCAGCCTCAGGCACTTAAGGATTTACAGGAGTTAATGAATATTAGTACTGTAACGATTGGCAAATTCTGACAAAGCTATTTCTTCTGTTCTCCATTTAAAACGTTATCTCTACCTGCATTATAAAGCACATCTATATGGAATTATATCCTAGTGTAATATATAGGAGTGAAACATCCCTCCAGTTATGGCCATCATATTGTAATTCTATAATTCATCCTACTTCCAAGTGTTTAAGGCAGTTTACACAAGTGAAAGAGAAAAAAACCCTCATTTTTTCTGAATGCCTGGTAACCCTGTTTTGAAATAGCTTGGGCCTATATACTTTAAACGCATCCTTCTTCCATATTTTGCATCATGACTTCTTATGTAGCTGCTAATGCCCTCATCAGCATCACAACGTAAATTAAGCCAAGAAGAATGTGCAGAATAGCATTCTTTCTTGATAGTTGTCATCGGTCATGGAACTCTTCCTGTAAAGGTATTCCATAGCCAGAGAGTCTTAGAGAAACATTCTAAGACCGGTTTTGGGTTTTTTTGGTACGGCTAGCCAACCATTGTTTTAAATTCTATTTTTGTGTGTGTGTGTTTAACAATTATTTATGTATATTGATATATATTTCAGATTTATGTCAAGTATTGATTGTAGTAGTATATTGCATATTTGTGTACCAGAATATTTTGAATTTTGTGTTATTTGGTCCTTCTAGGTCGGATCTGTTTTGCATGTAAACATCTTTCAATATGCAGGTATAATGTTTTGTATCATAATATTCTGCTCAGCTAAGGATCATGAAGGAAGAGCATCTTCTGCCAGAGAAAGTCTTGGGATAGCGGAAGACTTCACATTTATAGAGAGTAGGATATAGCACACTGTGCTCTCAGATAAGTCAAACAAGATATGTTTATAACCAATAATAGGCTTGTGCATATTGGTAAACCCGAGCTGAAAATAAAAATGAAAATCTCCATTTTGGCTTATTTCATTGGTTTACCCGGAGCAGGGGGGGGGGGAATGTGGGAAACAGCCGAGCCGAATAGGCGATTCTGAGAAAATAATTATTCGGCTTTTCCAGTTTGGCTGGGGGCATTTGTAGAGGTAGAGCCCCCAAATTCTCAGCACAGCTTGAAGGGACTCTCCTTGCATGACCCCCGAAGTTTGGTGAAGATTGGGCACGGGGGTCCAATTTTATGGGGTCTGGAAGGGGTCACCCTTCCAACCTTGCAGTCAACCATGGGGAAGGAAGCAGACGGGCAGCCATTACTTACAAGTCTGAAATGTAAGTACATTTAATATTCTTCTGGGTTCATTTTTGGAGGTAAAGCCCCATATTCACAGCGTAGCTTGAAGGGACTCTTCTTGCATGACCCCCAAAGTTTGGTAAACATTGGGTAAGGGGATCCAATTTTATGGGGTCTAAAATAGCTAGCCCCTTCCATAGAGAAGCATTGTGAAAAAAGGGGGGGTGTTCTCGAGCCGTAACAGCTCAGGAGGCCGCCGATGGCAGCCCGGCTCCCGGCCAGAGCCATGACGCCCTGGGAACTCCTCCCATGATGCCGGGATGCCTTGGGAATGCCTCCCAGGATGACGACGCAGCCTTTGCCAGCATCCAGATGCCTCCCGGGACACCGCTGCGACCTTTGCCAGTGTCCAGATGCCGGCAGCAGGCTCCGTCGGTGTTTGGACCCGGCGCTGCTGCGGCAGTGGCCAGTGACCGGCATCCAGCCCTGCACACCGGCGTTGGGGCCACAAACATTGATCTGCGCCGCCCAAGCACAGGTCTTTGCCAGCCTCCAAAGGCCTTTGGTCCCGGCTGCCAGCGCATCTCAGGAATGTGCTGTTAGTGATTGAAATTTACTGTAGCTTTTAAATATTAATCAACATTGATTAGTTATTAAGGACAGCATCTGTTATGAATCTTTATCAAGAATTCTTGTTCATTTCAGCTTCATTTTTAATCTTCTTTATTATTTAGTGAAATACAATCTCTTCTGATATTAGATGACTTTGTGTAAATAGTTTTGTTTGCATTGGAGTATGGTAATGGGAATCATCTCCAGGGAGAAGTTATGAATATTAAATGTGTATATTAGGAACTGAAACTTTATCTTAGAGAAGACACACCAAAATATCACCTTGTAAGAATTCCCTACATTATTCCAGGGCCATCTTAATGCATGGGCCCGATGGGGACTTGCCCTGGGCCCCCATGAGCATAGGGGCCCTATGCTAATCTGTGTATGTTAAGTGACTTTCCATAAATAAATACTATTATCAACCATTTACTTTTTATTCCTGTGAGTGGTTGTCGTAGGGGCCCCAGCACACTGGTTTGCCTAGGGGCCCATAATGCTGTTAAGACGGCTCTGCATTATTTCCTCTATAAAATACTGATTCATAAGAGGTATATATGCCCAGAATCAAGTGTTCCTTCTACTAAGTGAATCTTCAATTGGAGGAAAGGTTCCATCTTTTATAGATATAAATTTCAGGCTCAAAATTGGGAGAAAATATCATTCCATATGATATTCAGTAAATGACCTAATTCAGAAGCCATCACAAACAATGAAGCGATTGGCTGCAATTAAGAATGGGAAGGCCATGTGGTTTTAAACCCAAACAAGAAAGAAGTAAGGAGAGTTGGGGTCCCCAGAATGGTTGCAAGCGGGCACGCAGGCCAACTTTCCCCCCCAAATGGATCCGGCTTCATGCCAAAACTGCCAAAAGTTGTGACAAATTAACCTGAAGTTGTCATACCAACTAAACAGCCCAAGTATAGGGACGGAGGGCGGGACAAATTAGGAAGCAGACTCAGCTTGGTGAGGGGGACAGCTTCTTAAATACCTAGCTGGAGGAGCCGAATGCAAAAGCTCAGGTGTGAGCCTGCCTGCCAGCCCTGCCCCTATTGAGCCAGGGCCTGATTGGTCCATTTGAAATATAGGGCGGGCCAGGAAGGTATGCAGCAGGGTAGGAAAAGTTCCAGATGGAGTTAGAAATGCTATGGCTCCTTCTCCAGCTTCCCCACCAGCAGCCATTTTGTGGCAGTATACTGGCTGCCCAGCTGAGCCCCCGCCTCACTGGACAAGCCCCTGAACCTTGTGCCTGCTCCCAACCCTCCCCAGCGCATGCCAGAAAACTGGACTCGTAGGTGAGTCTGAGCCTTGCTTGCCATCGTTCAGAGGAGACGGCTCTGCTTTGTTATTTAATTCAGAAAAGGAACTTAATTGTTCTGCTGTACAGCTGTATGAAAAACTTGGGAAATTCTGGTTTAGTATTCAAACCAAGTGTGGAAATAACACCCCTCATTCTCAGTCTATTTGCAGCTACTGAAGTAGGCTGCTCATGAAAGCGTGTGAAACAAACCCATCTCTTCCTCCCCACTCTAGCCATCATCTGCTCAAAATTACAGCCTCTTGAAATTTCTTTTTTTTAAAATGAGGCTTTATTTCATTCCTTTGCAGATGTAACAAGTAGTTTGCAACTCAGGTATGTGGATTTTAGATCAGGCTGCTTTTTGGTTCACTGAAATGGCAGTGAGAGAAAAGTTAACAAAATATGGAGCAAAAATGTCTTTACGTGTGCCCTAGGTGGTGTGAAGAGTTGCTAGCTTCCTCCGTGGTTATTGTCCTGCCAGTCAGGGTTGATGTCTTCTGCACACATGGTGTCTCAGTTTTTGGTATTTCATAGAGATGACATTAAGTAACATCAGTTATTCTTGGGAAGCTACCCAAGCATGGATCCTGACTAGTATCAGGGCAACCAATGACAAGAAGGCAAGAAGTTCTGGTACTTGTTCAGACATATTCAGACAAGGGGGTAAATATTCATTTGAAAAATGTGTCTGTTTTGCCCTCCTGTGTTTGTTCATTTAGAAGGAATATTGCTGAATAAGGTATGGCTGGTCCTGCTGATAACAAGCAATGTATCCCTATAGCCCCAATATTTGCGGGGTTTATGACTGCACTGTAACTTGTTATCAGTGCATACGTCTTGTTATCGTTACTTAGGAAAAGCAATGGAATGTGGCACTAAATCACAGGACGTACAGATCGAAAAGAAAATTATAATGCTGTCGCTGAGGAAACTGCAACATGAACTTTCAAAGGAGCTTACAGATAAAGTGGTGGGAATAATGGAGCAGAGTTGGCACTGCTGATAAATCTTGTAAGCAGTTTATGTAGCAAAAGGATATTTTTGCATATAGAAATGGAGGGATTCTTCAGCTTAGCTGTTCCAAGTTTTACATTTTGTTTCCAAAACACACATTTAAATGTATATACATAAGGTTATTGTTTCAGTTCTAAAATAACATACTATCAACTGCTCCACGTTGTATCTGACCCTGCCACCATGGAAGGGGACACAAAATAAAGATCACGAGACCAATCAGAACAGTGATAAATTTCCATACAATTGAAAAACATGCTCAAATGTTCTAATTTAAGATAGTTCTAATCAATTCAAAGTAATCTATTTTTAAACTTGATAGCCCAAGAAAAGAAGTCATACTGGAAACAGGTAACTTTTGAATTATGCTTAGAAACTGAAAACCAGCATTTGGGTTGTGGATAAGAGAACCTCAAAGAATGGTGCTGAATTTTATACACCCCCACACACAAACACTCTTACATATACATATAGCTTACTTCCCAAAACTATGAACAACTGCGGGGAGTTTCAAAAAGAGCCAGCCAAACCTTAAAATAATTTGCATTAGTTCTCTCACCAAGTCTGAAAAAATAATCACTTTACTAGGTGATTTTTACTAGATGGCCAAATTTGGATAAACCATGCAGAGACACTCACATTTAGCTTGTAAAATGTATGTGGGGAGGAACAGGGGAAAAAAGGTGTAGGATGCTTAAAATGGCTGTGCTGGCAGCAGTATGCTTTGAAAATAGTATTAAATTCATACTGCTTTCTAATTACATTTGTGAATTGCTGTACTTACACATTTTGGATGGATGACAAGCTGTCAATTTTCAGTCTTTTTCTCTCAACCATTATAGATAATATTAATATATGGTATGTTAATTTGGGTTAATATGGTAGATCGAGGGACTCTATATTCATAGTTTTTTTGTTATCTTCCTTGTTGTATTATCCATAGTATGTATTATCTACTAGTATGTTCTTCTCTCTATACAAGATATAATTTCTATTCTTGAAACTGTAACTTACAGAAACCAATAAAAATGTTAATTCTAAAGTGTGGTTGTAGTCCAGTGAAAAAATATTCACAAGAGGCTTGATCTTAAAAAAAAAAATACACAAAAGCTTCTCAGATAATACTTTTGTCCCAGTACCCCAAATTAAGACATGATACCATAGCATGGGTTTAACTAGTTTATGAAAATTAGCTGATCTATATCATCAATTAGCTATTCTAATATTTAATTTGGGGCAGGCTGCATTAGGACACCTAGCCATGACTGCCTTTGTTCCAGCAAATCCACCCTGGCTCCAGATTTGGCCAGCAGCTACTGCTGGCCTTGTTTACCCTTGCCCACACATAATGTGCCGAGAGGTGCCCAGCTCCAGCCCACTTCTTTGATGCACCTTAAACCACTACCAGCTATAGAAAGATGTTGCTCAGCACCAAAGGTGTTCCACCCCAAGACCCATCCCAATGTAAAGCCAGTGATGTTCTGTTCAGGACATGCCCTCCATCACACCTGATGGCTCAGGACACTCACTGCTCATCCTTACCTATCATGAGCAATCTGCCATATCCGTGCCAAACAAAGGGGTTACCCTAGCTTAACACACCTTGCCCCACCTGCCAATAATAACATTGTGCAGGCCCTAATGTAGATCAGCTAAATAAACATCATATCGCTCAGTAGAGAGACAAACACCATTGTCCCTGTACAGGTGAGACATATCATTCCTGACTGGTGAGGATTATATGCACCTCCTTCAGTCAATACTTCCCTGTGTACTGCCTTATCCACCTTATGCCATGCTTTATCAGTTTTTGCAGTCTTAATCACCCCCCTTCCAAACTCGCCTTTTCAAAATGTCAGTACAGACCACTATAATTAGGGTTGCCAACCTCCAGGTACTATCTGGAGATCTCCTGCTTTACAACTGAACTCCATGTTTGGTGGGCGGAAGATGTTCGGTGGGTGGAAGAAGGCTGGCACAAAGGGGGGGAGTGATGTCCATTGGGTCGAAAGGGGGGAGCGATGTGCATCCCCGCGCAATGTCACTTCCGACGCGATGCAGAAGAGCCAGCATCACATGGGGGCACTTTATCATTCTCCCTAAAATTCTATGGAAACCATAGAGTTTGGGGGGAAGTGCTAGAGCATTTCCCTGATGCGATGCCGATGCTTGTGTATTATGCCAAAAGTGGGACCAGCATGGTCCTTGGGATCATGAGAGATCCTCATCTATGCCAGTTGCTTGTGTTGTCTGGATTTAATGAGATTTAGGGAAACAGGCCCAGGCTACCTTTTCCAGCACAGCAATAGTTCTCTGCTAACACAGTTTCCATTTTAGTTGGTTACCAAATGCATTTTGGCAGAGGTGGGGCTACCTATGCAAGAGTACAGCACCTATTCGTTTCGCATTGGCGCTGCTTCCACAGCTGCAAGACTGGGGCTGCCTGGACAGGCAATACAGAGAATTGGGATATGGAAATCAAAGACTTGTAAGAATTATATTAGATAAGTAGTGTAATGTTTTATTTTACAGGGGCAGGCTTGTAGAGAAGCCCAGTCAGAGTTGTTGAACTAGGACACTCCATTGTATTTTGGGCAAGAAGACAGGAGGCCACCAGCAAATTTGGGATGCAGCTGGGATTCTACCCTCTTGCCAGTATTCAACGTCGCAGCAGAAAAGGGATGCTGTGGAATCAGTTCCTGCCTTCTCTCCACCAGGCCCTGAGACAGGGCAGGCATCCTGAGGTCCTGGTACTGGACTTGGGTGAGAATGACCTAGTGCAAACTCAGGGGTTCACGCTGTCAAAGAAGACGATTAGAGATTTTTTAAAAGTCAAGGGCCCAGGCATTGTAGTTAGGGTTGCCAGGTCCCTCTTCACCACCGGCAGGAGGTTTTTGGGGCGGAGCCTGAGGAGGGCAGGTTTGGGGAGGTGAGGGGCTTCAATGCCATAGAGTCCAATTGCAAGTTAGGTGTCATTTTGTTGAAAAACAGCCACTTCAGCCCTTCCTCAAAAGTCCCTTAGGGGGAATACTGGAATCTAAATCGTTCTGAATCCCCCTCCAAAATAAACCTGAACCCCCAATTACTTGTATTTATGCCCTTCCCAAAACTTAAATTAAAAATACCAATTATTTTTGGGTGCACTAAGAGTGGCTCCACCAAACACTGGATATTTTACTTTAGTAATTATTCACCTCCTGAATTTAGTGCAATATCCAATGATGTGTGGAATCATACTCACCCCCCCAAAAAAGACAGAACTTTATGGTGTTATAAATTAATTTATATTTGCCAACTCTGTGAATAAACCTGCCCTGTCTGCCGATGTAAGAACGGTTTCTTTGGAATTGGTTTTCAACCCAAAAAGTGTGTGATGGGGACCTTGCTATATAAGCTCAATCATAAAAACAGATCATGTGAAAACAATAGCATTGTTTAATTAACCCAAATAAAACCAAATAGGTTTTTTTAAAAGGAGTTGGTAACATTTACAAATCATGGCACATTAATCACAAAAGAACAGGTTCAGAAGTGCAAATCCTATCAAAATCTAATACCCCATTAGCTTCTCCATGATTAAAATTGGTTTGCAGCCTACAACAGAGAATGTTAATTAAAAAGACTTATATGAACACACCTCTGTCCCTCCTTCCAAATGCTGCCTACAATCTAATGAAGCTATGCTGATGAAGGCTTTCTGTTTTCCCGGTATAGCACAATCTCTAATTATCAAACCACTAGACAGATTTAAATAGACAGACCAGAAAACAATGTTATGATGAATATACTTTAAATAAGGACTTTGCATGAGGAAAGTCTAACAGTGTTCCTTAGAAAACTTCACTCCTGTTTCAAATGCCTTGTGAAATTTTAAAAGTTTTGGGTGTCCTTTTTTAAAGTTGTGATGGATGAGTTCTTTCATGGGAGAGAGTTCTGTAACTGCTAGACTTCACATATTTACTGAAAGGGGTGTAGAGGCTGCTTCCTTGTGATATGAAAACATGAAGTTGCCATATATTGAATAATGTGTGTGTGTAAAGTGCCATCAAGTCGCAGCGACTTATGGCAACCCCTTTTGGGGTTTTCATGGCAAGAGACTAACAGAGGTGGTTTGCCAGTGCCTTCCTCTGTATAGCAACCCTGGTATTCCTTGGTGGTCTCCCATCCAAATACTAACCAGGGCTGACCCTGTTTAGCTTCTGAGATCTGACAAGATCAGGCTAGCCTGGGCCATCCAGGTCAGGGCATACTGAATAATACCACTGGCCTATCAAGGTCAGAATTGCCTAGTCTTACTGGCAGCAGTTTTCTAGGGTCTAAGGTAGAGGACTTTCATTTCACCTACAACCAGTCCGTTTCACTAGAGACACTGGGGATTGAA
The DNA here is from genome assembly GCF_029931775.1 of Euleptes europaea. NCBI lineage: Eukaryota > Metazoa > Chordata > Lepidosauria > Squamata > Sphaerodactylidae > Euleptes > Euleptes europaea. Next base: position 27,775,938 of record NC_079318.1, read on the forward strand.
CCTGGGTCCCTCTGCATACAAAGCATTTTTTTACCAGTGTCACAGCCCCTCCCTGATGCTACTGGGTGATTGGGTACAGGCTGTGTGGGTGTCACCCAACTGATTGACACCCATCTAGGAGGGAGAGTCCTATCAACCCCACTCATGCTACTACAATATTAGAATACCCCTTAATAAAGTAAGATCATATCTCAGGGAAGCAGTTTCTAGGCAATTGGGTATTGTGCATGAAGATGGTTTTAATCTCACAACGGTGAAGAATAAAGTGGAGGACCTCACTTGTGGACCTCACCATGTTGCGAGGAGTGGAGACAGAAGGCTTTTTCCTCTTTATGGCTTTGAAATTAAGACTCTTAACTCCTCAAAGCATGTCGGGAAACTTAAGTTGGCTCCACACTGTCAAATATTACATGTGTTAAATCTGTGAGGTAGCTTTATACTATTCAATATTCTTCCTTATCCAAGATCATGGACAGAGAAATTTCTTTCCTAGCACTTGCTACCCGTGATCAGCTATGGTAGATGCCAGAGACAGTGGCGGACCTACATTTTTGGGGCCCTGAAGCTTGAACTGTTATGGGGCCCCCTTTGTAACCAGCAACAATACGGCAACATCCAGCAAGGTCCAAAGGGTCTTTGCTGCCCTTGCAAGGACCTTGAGGCCCAAATAGTGGAGAACAGAGTGGTGGGATGGAGTCCTTGACAACGGGCCATACAGTGATGAAATAAAACTATAGAACTATTAAGCCATGCACCAACAAAGGATCTGAGGATCCAGGTGCCAAAATATAGGCTATGAACAGATTCTGTCGAGCTCGGTGAGCCCATACTAGGGCTGTCGATTCGGTTCGTTCCGAACCGAAAAACAACCAAATTTCCCCCGATTTGACAGTTTCCAGTTCGGATAGAGCCAAAGTAAAAAAAGGTGGGAAAACGAGGAGCCAAATTTGGCGAGTTCGGGTGGACCCCGGATAAATTCATACAAGTTCGGCGCCCCCAAAGCAGCATTCTCCTGCGGCCAATCGGTGGCCAAGCTGGGTCTTCTTCTGGCCAATCAGTCATGGATGAGTGTGTGAGCCCAGCTGCTGCGCTGCCTGGGGGGAGAGAGAGTGTGTGTCTGTTTGTGTGTGAGAGAGATCCCCATGGGTGGGGGGTGCGTGTCCACATTTGCTGCTTTCTGCGGCTCCGGGGTGGCATTTTTGGAGGTAGAGGCCCCAAACTTTCAGTGTAGCTTGAGGGGACCCTTCTTGCAAGAACCCCCAAGTTTTGTAAAGATTGGGTCAGGGGGCCCTGAGATATGGGGCCTGGAAGGGGTCTCCCCCAAATTGCCAATTGGAATAAAGCCATTAAAAGCACATTTGCGGCTTTCCACGGCTCTGGGGGGGCATTTTTGGAGGTAGAGGTCCCAAACCTTCAGGGTAGCTTGGAGGGACCCTACTTGCAAAAACCCCCAAGTTTTGTGAAGGTTGGGTCAGGGCCCCCCGAGTTATGCGGTTCCCCCCATCCACCCATTGGAATGATGGGGAGCAGGCGATCCTTAATGTGCATATAGAGAGCGGCAAATCCAAGGCAAAACCTCCCGTGCATAAATGGCCAGAGAGAGTCTGTGTGTGTGAGTCTGCTAGAATCGTATTGGATTACTCCTGAGTCCTGACTCCCAGTCCCTGCTCCTGATGGAAGAGAAGAAGACATCCACAGTAAGACCCATTTTGGGGCTTCTCTCTATAACCTTTTTCCTGTGTGTGTGTATGTAGTGGGGGAGATTCTCTCTCTCTCTCTCTCTCTCTCTCTCTCTCTGTGTGTGTGTGTGTGTGTGTGTGTGTGTGTGAGGGGGGGAAGCCAAAGGGGGGTGGGTTTACCTGTTCTGCTGGGGGTGGGTGGGCTCGATTGCCTCTGTGTGGGACTGTGTTTTCTGCTGTTTTCACCGGTTGCCAACTTTGTCTGGAGTTAACTGTGGGTTAACAGAGTCTCTCTCTCTGGCTGGCTCCTATTGTTTCCAATGGGCTGTGCTCCTGTTGTTTATAATGGGCTAGCCTGTCATTCGTTTTAGTACATCCCATGTCAGTGAGTCTCTCTCTCTGTCTGGCCTGTTCTTCGTTTGGAATTTGCATCTTCTGGCTCGTGGGGGCTGTTTTGCTGGGGGGGCTTGATTGCCTCTGTGGAGTGTGATTTGGGGGGGTTACCTGTATTGGGGGGGGGCTTGATCTCTTTGCGAGTGGAAAGCCGCTAATGTGTTTTTAATGGCTTTATTCCAATGGGCAGATTGGGGGTACCCCTTACAAGCCCCATATCTCAGGACCCTCTGACCCAGTCTTTACAAAACATGGGAGTTCTTGCAAGAAGGGTCCCCTTAAGCTACACTGAAAGTTTGGGACCTCTACCCCCAAAAATGCCCCCCCAGAGCCGGGAAAGCCATGAATGTGTTTTTAATGGCTTTAATCCAATTGGCGATTTTGGGGAGGACCTCTTCCGGGCCCCATATCTCGGGACCCCCTGACCCAATCTTTACGAAACCTGGGGGTTCTTGCAAGAAGGGTCCCCTCAAGCTACACTGAAAGTTTGGGACTTCTACCTCCAAAAATGCCCCCCCGGAGCCGTGGAAATCAGTAGAAATGAGAAAGCTCCTTCTCTGCCTTCGACCCTGCCTTCGACCCTGCCCTGAGAGCTGTTGTCAATCAGAGTAGCCAACACTAAACCAGATCACCTGATGATCTGACATGGGATATGGCAATTTCATATGTCCTTGCGAATAGTGTAATGCCTGGAATTATTATTATTATTTGATAATATGCTTTTTTTTCAGTCTGCATACTTGCTTTTATGGAAAGGCTAGGCCTAAAGTATAAGAGCTGGTTTGAAACACTATGCATTCATGTGAACACACATATGAAGGCTTTGGGAAGGTGGCACCCAGGAGTCATGAGTCAGTAAATCAGGCTCTCTGTGTCTGGTACAACCTTCCACCAATACACGGCCCAGAATTACCTATGGCCTAAGAAATGTTAAGTTTCGACAATATAACTGAAAAACTATCTAACTCTTATATGCCACTTATATTTAAAAGGAATTTATGCTAGTAGAAATTTGCACAATTTTTCAGTCTTGATGGAGGCTTTTTTTTAACCAGATGTAAGGATTTTATTAAATCAGGAAATTTTAAAAAAGCTGCGTTCATGGTGTGTTTGGGGGGGTGAGGGTTGATCTTTTCTCCCACACCATTTTCTAGAGAGAACCACCTCCTCTCCCAAACTATTAAGGAAACAAACAGCGCATTCCTGAGTTTGGGTGCCGAATCCCCTCGCCACCACCGTAAGTGCGTCTAAACATGGATTTAAGATGTTTAATGAGCCTCGCCCCTCCGCTGGTACAGCCTCTCCGTGGCACAGGCCACGGCGTAGAATGGCCATGCCAGCGCAGGGGGGCATTCCTGGGGAGGGGCGGGGGGAGGAGCCGCCGGTTAGGTGGCTTCTTTTCCCTGTTCGGCCTATTACACTGGCGCTGGGAATGGCAGTGCTGTACCTGCTTTTTAGCCTTTTCAAGGCTTTTTTCGTTCTCGCGGTGTGCACGAAATGGCTTAGGAGGAGGTGCGGCTGCTCCTCTTCCCTGCCGCCCCCCCACGCCACCAGCTCAGGAATGGGCTGTAAGACTGGTACATACCAGTACTCTTTTATTACTGGGGCTAATAGCAGCTAGGAGAGTACATTTATTGATGAGATAGTATGTGGGTTAAAACCCTGCCAGTGCCATAGCCTTTATTCAGATTGATCTCCCAATACAGATGTTTTTTGACACTAAATGAATACACAGGATGATCCATTCTTGGGTCTCCTATGTAAAATATTCAGTTCTGAGATAATAGATGGTACTTCATTAGCAGATTTACCAACATTCTTACTGCAATTCATAGTGCTACTCTTCAACCATTGTTAAAATTTAATGCAAAATGAAGATATTTAATTGACAACTGAATACACATTGGCAGTTCTGTCTAGCTGAAGCATGGGCAGTTTTTAAGGAAAACTGAATAATGAAAGTGAATATATTGAAAGAAGTATTTTGTGACGCTGGATAGTCATAGAAAGACATTGATTTCCATTTAAAGAGAAATAAGAAGAGTTGGTTTGTATACCCCGATTTTCTCTACCTTTGAAGGAGACTCAACCTGGCTTACAATCTCCTTCTATATCTATCCGGCTTTTCCAGGAATTGCCTATTCGGCTTCGGCTTTATCCCCAGGTTTTGGCGTTTGGTAAACCTAAAACCTGAAATTTACCGAAATGGCTAATTTCGGGTTTATTTTTGGTTCGGGTTTATTTATATGCACAACCCTAGCAAACAGTCAGGTATACTTGTTTTTCACAGTGATGCAAGCAAAACAAGGCGTGGATGCTGGAGCTGTGGAACAAAACAATGCAATCTTAGCCTCACTCATGGTTGTCAACTCTACCCAACACACCACTGTGAAAGTCTACAGCACCCTGTAGACACCCACCCTGACTCTCCTGTCTCTCTCAGATATCCTAAGGATAGAAAAATGTATCTGCTTTTCAGACTCTGATTTTTAAAGTACTTCTTTTTTTAATATACATATAAACTAAGGGGAAAACAAACTATTGGTAAGGCGAAAACATACCTGGGAAGCTTTTATAGCCATTAACCTAACTAAGAAAAAGTGGAGGTCATTTGGTGAAGTAAGCCTCATTAATCAAAAAGAGTAGAAAGTGTTGCAGGTTTCCAAATGTTATGTTTCTGCAATTTACAGCTAATGAGAGGACCATGTTGGAGTAATAGAATGGAAACTAGGGCTGCTGAGCTTTAGGCAACTAGGCTAAAAACTGTATGGGTGACGTCAGTTTACAAGGAAACTGGAGCCCCAAATGATTGAAGACACTAGTATCTTTTCACTGGAAAAGCAACAGAAAGTGGGGTTGGGGATGAATTGAAGGTCCCCAAAGAGATTCCTCTTCCTTACTGAGGAGCTATTGATCAGAGGGTACCGAGATATGGGGTCCTCCCCCAACTGCCCATTGGGATGAATGGGATCAGGCGATCCTGAATGTGCATCTCTACAGAGAGGCAAATCCAAGGCAAAACCTCCCATGCATAAATGGCCAGAGAGTGGTGAGAGATCCTGAGCAGCTGCTGCTGCCCTACTTCTGCTGGAACAAAAGACATCCACAGTTTGACCCATTTTGGGGCTTTTATCTATAACTTTTTTCCTGTGTGTGTGTGTGTGGGGGGGGGAAGCAGATTCTGTGTGTGCTTGTGAGGGGGGAAGCCAAAGTAGTGTGGGTTTGATTGCCTCTATGTGGGACTGTGCTTTCTCCTGTTTTCATTGGTTGCCAGCTTTGTCTGGAGTTAACTGTGGGTCAGTGAGTCTCTTTCTGGCTGGCTGCTATTGTTTCCAATGGGCTGTGCAGCAGCTCCTGTTGTTTCTAATGGGCTAGCCTGTCATTCGTTTTAGTGCATCCCATGCTAGTTACGCTGTTTACTTATGCTTTGAGCGTTGTTGGATGCACTTTTGGCATAGTTACATCGGCTCTTAGAAGCCACGGACTGGCTTCTACTGTGTGTGTGTGGGGAGGAGCCAAAGTGTGTGTGGGGGGTTTGACTGCCTCTGTGTGGGACTGTGCTTTCTCCTGTTTTCATCGGTTGCCAACTTCGTCTGGAGTTAACTGTGAGTCTCTTTCTGGCTGGCTGCTATTGTTTCCTTTTTTCAAAAAAAAATTTTTTTATTGTTTTTTCATACATTCCATACAATCAATTAACATTGCCTTTCAATCTTATCTAATTCTCAATTAAATCTAACATATATATAACAATCATCTTCCCCTACTTTGACTTCCCCTCTTCCTTCTTCTATCTCTAACTTATCTTCGTAATCCTCTTAGCAATTATTTTCTAATTCTTTATAAAAAATTTTTTATAAAACCTTCTACAATTATTAAAAAAGGGAAAGAAAGAAAAAAACAAGAAAATTGACTTAACTAATAACAAATTGAATTAGTCTGTTATAACCTTTAACATTTTGCACATTAAGTTAATTTTTACAATAAACAATCCACGCCTCCCACTCTTTAACAAATTCATCATTATCTTTTTGATTTACTAACTCAGTCAATTTTGCCATTTCTGCTAGTTCAAACATTTTATGAATCCAATTAGTTTGTCCGATATTTCAGTCATTTCCCATTTAGCTGCATAGACCATTCTCGCAGCTGTGGTGGCATAGAGTAAAAAGGTTCGTTGTGTTATAATATAGTCTGGTATAATGCTTAACAACATCATCTCTGAGGTTTTGGGGATATTTTGTTGTAGAATTAACCTTAACTCGTTGTATATCATATCCCAAAGGTTTTTAGCTTTATCACAAAGCCACCAAACATGGTGAAAAGAGCCAACTTTATCCTGACATTTCCAACAATTTGGCGACATTGTACTGTACATTGCAGACAATTTTTTTCGGTGTCAAGTACCATCTGTAAATCATTTTATAGATATTTTCCCTCATCGGTTGGGAAAGAATCTTTTTCATGTCTCTTGACCAAAGTCTTTCCCAACTTTTCCCAAGGAAATAGATTGACCAGTTGTTTGTGCCCAGGTAATAATTGTTGGCTTGATTCTTTCTTGTTCTGTATATAGCAACAATAAAAGCTTATACATCTTAGAGATTAGATGATCAGTATTATCCAAAAGTGTCTGTTGTAGAATTGATTTTTCTTTAAGAAATCCCTTTTTCATATCTTGGATGTATACAGATTGTACTTGGTAATATTGAAGCCATGTTAAGTGGTCTTTAACCTCATCTCTGCTCTTGTTTCCAATGGGATGTGCAGCTGCTCCGGTTGTTTCTAATGGGCTACTCTGTCATTCGTTTTAGTGCATCCCCTGTAATGTATTTTCAATGGAGTCAATGTAAGTCAACCGATATTCCCCTCTCCCATTATCTTCAATGGGCTGGGCAGCCTCTCCCATTGTTTCCAGTGGTCTGACTTGTCATTCCTTTTAGTACATCCCTTTTAATGGCTTTATTCCCCCGGGCCGGGGTAATGGTACGGCCCAACTGCTGAGGCAGCCAGACCACTGGCCGGGCAGATGGGGGGGTGACCCCTTCCAGGCCCCATATCTCGGGACCCTCTGATCCAATCTTCACAAAACTTGGGGGTTCTTTCAAGAAGGGTCTCCTCAAGCTACCCTGAGAGATTGGGATTAATACCCCCCAAAATGCCTCACCGGAGCCGCAGAAAGGCGCAAATGTGTTTTTAATGGCTTTATTCCTGTGGGCGATTTTTTGGGGGGGCGACCCCTTCCGGGGCCCATATCTCGGGACCCTCTGATCCAATCTTCACAAAACTTGGGGGTTCTTGCAAGAAGGGTCCCCTCAAGCTACCCTGAACGTTTGGGACATCTACCTCCACAAATGCCCCCACGGAGCCGTGGAACGCCCCCAATGTGTTTTTAATGGCTTTATTCCTGTGGGCGATTTTGGGGGGTGTCCCCTTCTGGGGCCCATATCTTGGGACCCTCTGATCCAATCTTCACAAAACTTGGGGGTTCTTGCAAGAAGGGTCCCCTCAAGCTACCCTGAAGGTTTGGGACATCTACCTCCAAAAATGCCCCCCGGAGCCGCGGAATGCCGCCAATGTGCTTTAAGTGGCTTTATTCCTGTGGACGATTTTGGGGGGGGCGACCCCTTCCGGGCCCCATATCTCGGGACCTCTGATCCAATCTTAACAAAACTTGGGGGTTATTGCAAGAAGGGTCCCCTCAAGCTACCCTGAAAGTTTGGGACCTCTACCCCCCAAAATTCCCCTCCGGAGCTGTGGAAAGGCGCAAATGTGTTTTTAATGGCTTTATTCGGCCAAATTTTCCCCCGAACTCGGAACTTGGTGCCGAATTCCACAGATCCGAATCAGGGGAGTTCGGACTTTGGCATTTCCCGAATTAAAATGGGCCGAATTTTGCTGAATTTGAATTTTACCGAATTTTTTTTTCAACAGCCCTACTTCTTCCCACCAATCACTGCATCATTTCACTGGCGTTTCCGATTCACTATAAGCATGGGCCTTGCTTTGGTGAGCTATTTCACTATTATCTGCCACACAGGGTCAAAACCTTGTTCATACATGCTAGCAGGCAGGTGGAAGAGGACACTTGGAAGACAGAGGTGGAGACTCAGGCATTACCCCTGCCTGGTAACAGGTAGCTTGCCAACCTAGTAGAGAACAACAGAGGGGGAATTTTGCTTGCTCTCGCTAGGTGTTCAGACTAGGGACACTGACAAACTCTGTAATAGTTTTGGATCAGGGATTTAAGGGACCTGCTTTTTAATTATCCAGGATTCCCAGGTATCTTGTTACCCTTCTGGGATTCTTTTTTTATTCAGCTTTGGGAATTTCATGACCATTATTTCTAGGGTTGCCAAACCCCAGGTACCAGCTGGAGATCTCCTGCTAATACAACTGATCTCTATCTGATAGATTAGATTATAAGTAAAATTTTATTTGCATGTGGCTATAGGCCTTCACAAAATATCATCCACAGAGTAACACATTATAAACAAAAGAAGCATGTATAGAAAAATAAAATCTGAAAAGGTTAACATTGCTATAGACCCCCAGAGAGATAGAGATCAGTTCACCTGGAGAAAATGGCCGCTTTGGGAATTTGACTCTATGGCATTGAAGTCCCTCCCCTCCCCAAACCCTACCCTCCTCAGGCTCCACCCCAAAAATCTCCAAATATTTCCCAATTAGGAGCTGGCAACCTTAATTATTTCCTATATGGGGAACAATCCAGAGGATTGTGATATTTTAAAGCTAATTACACCACCTTTGCACAGACAATAGGCCTCCTTCTAGATTCAAGACCCCCCTAAATTTGAAGGGAACTGAACAAAGGGGCCACATTTTTCATACCTCTGAAGGAGGTACCAGTTGATTTGTATGGGCTCCACTGAAATACTGCAAAACTGCAAATAAAATGAGGAATATATCTGAAAAATCTTGGGAATGCATTAAACACAGTCCCTGAAAGCAGAATGAGACTGCCCACAATATTCTATCATGGGTATAAGCCTCATTGAGTAAAATGGGACTTATGTCTGGGAAGACGTGATTAGGATTGCTCCCTGGAAGTGGAGTGACAGCCCCTCAGCTCCCAGAGTTTCCTTAGGTGAAGCCCCCTCCCATGCCCTGGTGCACCTGTGGGGGACAGTTGATGTTACCCTTCCAGCACCACCATCTAGGGTTGCCAGCTCCAAGTTGGGAAATAACTGGAGATTTTGGGGGTGGAGACTGAGGAGGATGGGGTTTGAAGAAAGGAAGGACTTCAATTTCATACAGTCCAAATGCCAAAGCAGCCATTTGCTCCATGGGAACTGATCTCTGTCGCTTAAAAATCAGTTGTAATAGCAGGAGATCTCCAGCCACCACCTGAAGGTTGGGAACCTTACCACCATCCCATCACAACCTTCTCAAGCTGAGGCATGTTCAGCACAACCATTTCCTAACTCTGTTGCCTTAGGGCAGTGGCAAGAGATAGGAACCCACCCACCCCTTTGCTGTGTCCTGAGGGGGGCGGACTTCTCTTGATTGCAGAGTTGCCGGCTCTAGAGGACTCTAGTTGAATTGAGAGTTGGTTTCTAAACCATACATTCCCATTGCTATGTTAGGGGGGAAAGATGAAATACAGCAGAGATCAAGGGTCAGTGTTTGGGAAAACGTTATGGATATTAATCACAGTGGCAATTATCAATAATATTGAGTTGTATAATTCCAGTTATGCACATATGCTCTCTTATACTGGTGCTTGTTATCCCTTGTTCTGAATTTTGGTGTAGTTTGGTGCTTTAATATGAAAAGGTTGTAAACCCCTGCTCCACCCTAGATGAACGACTGTTTTCTGCACTGTGATTTGCATTCTGTTGAATATGCCTCTAAGTTCAGACCCTGTCTATTATAAGGGAATTACTAATACCAAACTCACAGGTTTTGTTTATGTATTTTTGCATTTGTACCCTGTCTTACTTCTGAGACAAGAATTTAGCACAGCAGTTGTTATGTTTAAAATGGACATCACTTTGCATATAAAACAATTGCTATAGAAATCATTACTAATAACATGGTGGCTGTTATTTGTATGCAACATGTCCATCAACTGTATGCTGAACAGCTGCCTCCTTTCCATCATAAGTACATTCAAGGATAAACATTCTTCTTGCATTAAACTTTAAATACAAAGGACTTTGATGGTGGCAGCAGTAGCACTAGCCATCAAGGAAACGTGTAAATTAGCTCCTTTCTTGGCTAATATGTGAAATGTTTATCACAAGGAATTTATTATGGAATGTGAGGAAGTTGTCCTGAGTGATGGCTGTAGCTAGAGTGATGGGAAAACAATTATAATTGACTGGTAATATGCTAAAATGGAATGGAAAAGTTTGACTCTGAACAGATAACATGACAAATAGTCAGGAATGAGCAAGTCAACATTGCTTGAGGCTACTTGTATGTAAGAGGTTGTTACAACATAAGACATGGATGGGAGACCACCAAGGAATTTCAGGGTGCTATGCAGAAGAAGCTAAAATGACTAGACTGAGGCTATTGTATTTTGGTCACATATGAGAAGACAAGAGTCACTGGAAAAGACAATCATGCTAGGAAAAGTTGAAGGCAGCAGGAAAAGGGGAAGACCCAACAAGAGATGGATTGAATCTATAAAGGAAGCCACAGCCCTCAGTTTGCAAGACCTGAACAAGGCTGTTCAAGATTGGACATCTTGGAGGACATTGATTTATTGGGTTGCCATGAGTCGGAGGTGACTTGATGGCACTTAACACAAGTACACACACACACACACACACACACACACATACACTCACACACATGCAGGGGAAGGCACTGGCACCTCTGTTTGTCTCTTGCCTTGAAAACCCCATCAGGGGTTACTATAATTTGGCTGCGACTTGACAGCACTTTAAACACACACACACTAAGGAACTTCAAGTTTGTGGAAAACATGGGGTTCTAAATATGTCCCTTGTACCTCTCTCCACATCTTTTGATTTTCTATAGCTCCCCCCCACCCCAGTACGGCTTACTTTCAGGAAAGGTTAAGCACCTCCCTCTGACCAACTGGATGTACTTTGCATCTGGCCCTCATTATCTCTACATAATATCTGCTAGATAATGCAGGTCCACCCTATGATTGTGGTCCTACTGAATGTTATTCCTTCTTTCAAGGGCGAAATTTCAAACTAAGGCTTTTGAAATCATGAATGGCTGGGCTTGAGCATTCAAGCTCTTGAAAGACAATAGCTGGTGTAGAATCCAGTTTTTCATTGCTGAACTTCTTCCAAAATCTGCTCCCTGCAGGCCAGGCCACTCCCTGTTACTCTGTGTGTATGTTTCCCAGCCTCAGCTATTGTCTCTGTTCTCTGACTAGATGAGTGATCAAACACTCCCAGCATAAACAGACTTGCATGCAAATATAAATGGCATTGTCAATGAATGCTTATTTATGTGATTTTGAAATTCTTCTTCACCAAGAGCATTTGCACTTGTAAAATTCAATCACATGAAAATTTCACAGAAAATAAACACAAAGAATCCCTGGGAATGACTGGAACAAACTCATTTGGAAATTAAAGTGAATATAAATTGATTTTATTTGTATCACCCAGTGCTGTTACATGCTACTCAGTGCTAAAATCTATTTTCATGCAATTTGAAAGTTGACAAGTTAAGACTGCATAAACATTAAAAAATGTAAAAGATCCACCAGAATGTTAAATCACCAGCTCTGAATGCATTCATGGCATCCATTGTCAAGTTACAGAACAAAGCTCATTCATGAATACACTGGGTGGCTCCTGTAAATTTATTTAACAGTGTGTGTTTACTCAGAAGTAAAGCACACAATTCACTGGGAGTCACTTCAAATAAATGTGCACAGGATTGCAGAATAAAAGTGCATGCTTACCTAGCAACATGTCTTAAGGATTTCTGTGGGACTTATTTCAGAGTAAACATTAGGGTTGTGCATATCAATAAACCCGGATTGAAAATAAACCCGAAATTAGCAGTTTCAGTAATTTTTGGGCTTTGGGTTTACTGAATGGCAAAACTTGGGGTCTCCCCAAAGCCGAATAGGTGATTCCCAAAAAAGCTATTCACCTTTGCTCAGAGGTACGGCTCGGTACTTTCTTCCCTTTTTCTATCTTTTTTTTTACTGGTTTTGTTAGGGTCTTATAGTTGGGGCCCTTTTGAGATGGGGATCGTGTAATCGGAACCAACTTGGTCTGACCAGCCTTTCACCAAGTCCCATTTAGAGTGATATACCCTCCAACCAAAAAGAGCCAGCCTCAACAGCTACTTACCACCAGGCTTCATCCACGTGGATGAGCGATCTTCAGACAGCCCCATAATCGAGACTTCAACTGGCTCCAATCTCATCCCCCTGAAAATCTGCTCTCAAACTGAAGATCGCCCTGACTAGAAGCTATACTGCTCCTAACTAATCCGAAGTACAGATTCCCATGGATACATTATAGCAGCTAGGGTTGCCAGCCTCCAGGTGGTGCCTGGAGATCTCCCGCTATTACGACTGATCTCCAGGCAATAGAAATCTCCCCCTGGAGAAAATGGCCACTTTGGCAATTGGACTATGGCATTGAGGTCACTCCCCTCTCCAAACCCTACCCTCCTCAGGCTCCAGCTCCAAAATCTCTAGGTATTTCCCAACCTGGAGCTGGCAACCCTACTAGCAGGGCATAACTCCTTGAAATCTTTAACCAGCATAGTATGTCTGCTAAATAAAAAACCAAAAACTACAGGCATAATAGCAAGGTGTTTATTTTTCTTCCAGTGCTTTATTATAAAGAAGCACATATATACTCTTATAGCTGAGAGCTTCCAAATGGGTCAGACGGAGACAGGATGCTGATCTTCTGCTCATGTCCAGCAGAGTATGTTTTGGGAGGAAGATGAGGGAGGATGTACCCCTGGACAGTTAGCTATTGGGACACACACACCCCTGCAAATTTTTTGTGGATCAGCCACTAATCAAAATCATCTGAATGAAGCAACCAGTGAGGTCAGCATTCCATTCATAATCATTACAAATACAGAACCAAAGACAAGAATTTTGGCTGCTGCACGCAGCAGGAGGACTAGCATCAGTGAATATAATTACAACAAAAGGGAAGGAAGTGGCTACTTAATTGGGCCATTACTTATATAAGTACCAGGAAATGCTTCACAGAGAGACACAGGAAGAAATATTCTTGCTGGGGAATGAAACCATCCTGAAAATGGAGCGACTGTGCTTAACGGTGCTTTGCAACATTTTCAGGAGTACTGGAAGAGTATTACCATGCTCACGCTATGAGAACAAACACCTCAGTGGTTAACAAGATGCTCTGAGTAATCAGAAAGGAAGCTAATTGCCTTGCTATGGAGGAGTAAAAAGAGTACGTTCAACATCGCCCCTCCAACTAGCAAAAAAACGCATGGACTCTGATTTGCTCCCCCTCTAATACCTGTCTGGTTCCTCTTTCACAGCATCTGCAGCAGACTAAACTGCCAGTGACACTGAGGATCTGCAACAAGATCCCCCCCATGTGCAATTTAGCCTCACAATGCAAGGGGGCAATAATGGATTGGATATGGCTATGCATCTGCAAGGGACCCCATGCAGTTTCCCTTATGGAAACTGGCCACCTTGGGCTGCTTTAAGCACCAGTACGAACGAAAGACAGCTATCCATATTGTACCTGTCTGTTTTTCCTTACTGGTGTTTAAAGCAGCTGGAAAAGGAACCATTTTGATCAGGGAAGAGCTTTGAGGCTTATTTGGGTGTGGGAGGAATCCGAGCCAGTTCAGACCTCAGGAGCAAGCATCTGGTTTTCCTTTGACCTGTCCCCTGTCCCCCATTTAACAGTTGCCTTACTTCAACTGTGGTTGGGTCTAGCCACCTGCCTGCACACTGAAGGAAGGTAAGTTCCTTGGCTGCCTGCCTTGTTTCCTTGGCTTCCCTCAGGGAAAAGGTGAGTGGTTCAGACACCAGTTCTTTGGTCCCACCTCCCAACTTCTTGTGGTGGGGAGCCAACTAGGTTTGGACTTCCTGATCCTGACCATTTTCATTCCCCATGTCTTCTGGTGTCACCTGAGGGAATGGCAAGCAATACTTAGAAGTGCCAGCTTTGGGCAGGGCATGGTAGGGTTGCCAACTCCAGGTTGGAAAATTTCCAGAGATCTGGGGGGGGGTAGAGCCTGGGGAGGGCAGGGTTTGGGGAGGGGAGGCCCCTCAATGTGGTATGATACCATACAGTCCACCTTCAAGAGCAGCCTTGCCTACCTTTGTTTATGGGCTGTAATTCAGACTCTCGGTGAACCTGATTCTTCTGGATTGAATCTGACCCCCACCTTTTGTATGTGCCCTCTAATGCTTGACACCTTGGACTCTGCCTTATCTGTATTTCACCTTGGACTGTCTCCTCTGACCACACTTTCTGTCATTTGCCAAAGCTAGCTGCCAGACTTCTGACATCCTGTGCTCAGTGGTGTTCCAAAACCAGCATTTCTGAACATAGGGAGGAAGAGTTTCTGCGGCTACTTCCTCCATGCGGTCCCCCTGTGGGTAATTATGAACATATGAAGCTGCCTTGTACTGGATCAGCCCATCTGTCCATCAAGGTCTGTATTGTCTACTCAGACTGACAGTGGCTCTCCAGAGTCTTTGGTAGAGGTCTTTCACACCACCTATTACCTCATCCTTTAAACTGGAGATGCCAAGCATTGGACCTGGGACCTTCTGCTTGCCAAGCAGATGCTCTACCACTAAGCCATGCCCACCCTCCTAGTAGAAGCTCTCCAGGGTCTTAGGCAGAGCTCTTTCATATCACCTGCTTGACACCTGGTCCTTTTAACTGGAGTTGCTAGGAAATGAACCTGGGACCTTCTGTATCCCAAGAAGATGCTCTACCATTGAGCCACAGGCCAGCACACTTGTTCCTGCTTTCCCTCCCCATGCATTCAGTGAATGTGTGGTACTGTCATGTGCAGTGGGCTAGATAATACATGTGTTTATGAAAAGTCGAGAACAGGGCTTTTGCCTGATACCAACATTTGGGTAAATTGAGTAAGAGCCCTTGCTCACAGTTGGGCACCTGTGAAGCTAAGGTGTTACACCAGCAATCTGAATCCTGGGTGATGAAGTCGGAGGGAAAGTACTGGAATTAATTCATGTCTAAACTCAGTAGCTCCCAAATCTGGTTAATGCAGAACATTTCTTTTTCAACTTTTCTCTTAACAATGACAAGATTTCAGTTCTGTGGGAACTCAAATAGCAAATGCTGAATATTTTCAATCTGACATTTACATTCCTTGTTTTAAAATGTGATGGGTGTTGAATTCAGCTCTACTCCAGAGATGCCTCTTCTGTCTTCAAGTCCCATCAGTGAAGACTGGAGTCTATTTTTTTCAGATGGTGAAACAACTAGAAGGTTATTTTTCTCTAGCATGTCCTAGAGGGCAAAGTGTTTTATTGACATACTGAATATCAAATCTCAGTGGAGGGCTCAGAGGTTCACCAAAATAATGGGGGAAATTACCTCAAATGACTTTACCATGTCAAAATTAGTGTGAGAATTAAGCCTAGGAAAGCCTTTAAATCATTTATAGAATAATTTCTGTACTGTGACAGATTTGAAAGAGCTAGCTCTCCATTTCAAAGCCAATAACAGGTAAAGGCCTATTGGAAAATATTCTACAGATTTCTTTCCTAGCAACACCCAATACATCTCCACCACCACCCCACTCCCCTCATTCTGACAAACTGCTTACATTGAAGCTCAGCAGCTATTCACTTTATTGCCATATGTATTGGTATGCTAACTGGGCACCACTTGAATATACAGTTTAGCCTTTTAAGTTTGGAATCTCAGATTTACTTGGACTGAGTTATGGCTTGGATTTGCTTCCGCTAGAGAAGTCTGTTTTCGATGAAGTTATCTTCCAATGACTGTCTTCCACACACTCTGTGTAGTATCATGCTAGCATAAGGAACTGTTACTCATTACAAAGCCTTACATCAAATGCCATCCACACAGCAGAGAAGCCAATGGCCATAAAATTCAGAACCCCCTGAATAATACTGGTAATGCAGTATTATGCTCCATCCTGCTAGGATGCTTTCTAAATGCCAACAACCCAGCAGGGTACTTACAGCCAGATGTTGCATATAATGTTTCAGATTAATTCACGGGGAGAACTATGTATTATATATTACAAGGAATGTTTATTTCAGAATTACAACTGTGTATTGTGTGTGTGTGTGTAGCTCCGTATGTAGTTTCTCCTGGCATAATTGCCTCAAAATCTCGCAACAGTAGGTCACTGTTATGCCCATAGCGCAGCAGCAAAGGCTCAGGCAACATAAGCAAAACTGGATGTTATCATTCACTGTGCTGCAACATGCCAACATTTGTTGTAAACAAGAGCTTTCATTTCATTTACCTCTATTTTGCTGCGCGGTAACCAATGTAAGAGTGACAGAAATTCAGCCACTGTGCTATGTGAACAAATTATCTTTTACCTAAAAACTGCATAAAATGTAGCTGGAACTTTTACAGGACCAAACTTGCTGTAGCTGGTACTGACAATAGTATTATATAACCACACTGACAAACCCAAGTGCATATGTGACACACATTTAATGATCATTTTGATTTTTTAAAATATTTTTAAAAGGACAGCTTTCCCCCTCTGCTGCACAAAGTTGATTTGTGGCAGAAAATGTACAGAAAGCAACATGCTTTGACACCTGTTGAAATAACGATGGTGATTGTCACTGGGGTGATGCGACCCCTGTATCCCACCCCCCACAGTAGCAGGCTGCTGCATTTTGGACCAGCTGAGGTTTCTACAGAATTAGAGATGGCTTTAGCTACCTAAATGGAATTTGAAGGAAGAATATTTTTAGCCAAAGATGCAAATGTGGCTGGAGTTCTTTGTTAAAAGGAACGTTGATATAATAAAAGTTTTTGTGTCAAAATGAACCTTCTTTAATTGCAGCAGTGCCCTGATCTGAAAACCCCAGGTGCCAGCTAGATCTTGATCTCTCTGAGGTGGTCATTGTTTTCCAGTGAGTATAGGGTAGGGTTGCCAGGTCCCTATTTGCCACTGGTGGGAGGTTTTGGGGGCAGAGCCTGAGGAAGGCAGGGCATATCGAGGGGAGGGACTTCAATGTCATAGAGTCCAATTGACAAAGTGTCCATTTTCTCCAGGTGAACTGATCTCTATCATCTGGAGATCAGTTATAATAGCAGGAGATCCCCAGCTACTATCTGAAGGTTGGCATCCCTAGTGTAGAGAGATAACCATTGGGTAGTGCAACCTCTGGCAACTTCAGAAACTAGTTCCATGTATGTGTGCAGCTACTTCATGAAGAGGCACTGGCAGTCTTAGCTATGAGGCAACTGAGGCAGCTACCTTGGGGTCTGTGCTGAGAACCCCATGAACACTGTACAGCCGCTCTGGCTGCCCTTGTCCTCTCTGCTGCTGACGTGGCAGCAACTCAAGAAGCACAGAGGCTGGGGAAGCCCTGAGTGCCACACAGCTGCCCTGGATGCCCCCTCTGCATCTGTCACAGCCACAGCAGTGACATGGGAGGCAAAGGACAAAGGCGGGGGGTCCCCAAACCACCGTGCAACCACCCTGCTCTAGTGCATGCCCAATGAACAGAGGTGAGGGGAAGAGGAAGAGGGGGCATGGTACCTATCCACTTGCTTCTCTGCTGAGCCAACCAGCTCCAGTGAGGCGGCTGGCTGGCTGGTGAGGGGTCAGGCAGGTACCACACCTCTCTTCCTCTACATCCCAGTCCTAACACATTGCTGGAAGAGAGGGCCCATATCTGCACAGCCAGCAACCCTTGCCTGTCCAGGTGGCCCTCCAGGCTGCAGCTGAATAGGAAGAAGGCAGCATGCATGTGGGAGTGTTTCGTAGGGTTGCCAACCTCCAAGTACTGACATCTGTCTTTGGATTTGATGAGCCCATTTGGGATGTTTGGTTCATATGTAGATGTTAAGTCTGTATAGCATCTCAATACATTTTGGGCGATTGAATAATTTGCTTGGCATCCTGTACTTTTTTCATGTGTAACCTCCAGGGTACTAGCTGGAGATCTCCAGCTATTACAACTGACTTCCAGCCGATAGAGATCAGTTCACCTGGAGAAAAATGGCCGCTTTGGCAATTGGAGTCCATGGCATTGAAGTCCCTCCCTTTCCCAAACCCCGCCCTCCTCAGGCTCTGCATCAGAAACCTCCTGCCGGTGGTGAAGAGGGACCTGGCAACCCTAGTGATCCGCATCCTCCTTCTTCTCACCCAGCAGCCTGCACAGAAGATGTCCTCATGCTGTGCACCACTTGCCACCACCACAGAAGCAAATAACTCTCAGGTGTCTGAGGTATGTGACAGTGGGAATAAAGGGGGTATGAAAGGCCATATCCAGGGCAGCTGTATCCTTGACTTTTGCCCAGGGCCCAACAATCACTTATACCACCTCTATGGAGAGCTGCTGCCCTGTGGTTGATGGTTGTCATCTAGAGTTAAAGCATATTAATGTTGCTCAACTGGAGTATATTTTCAATGTATATTGTTGCTGTTCAGCATATAACTTTTTTTTTGCCATCATGTCTCAGCTGATTTATGGCAATCCCATAATATTTTCAAGGCAAGAGATGTTTGGAGGTGGTGCTATTGCTTGGCTCTGCATAGCGACCCTGGTATTCCTTGTTGGTCTCCCATCCTAATACTAACCAGGGCCGACCCTGCTTAGCTTCTGAGATCTGATGAGATAACACTAGCCTGGGCTGTCCAGGTCAGGGCATACTTGGGGGAAAATTCAGTAGATTTAAACGTATTAAGCTCTGACTACAAAACTAATGATTAAAAAGTAGGAGGGATGGTTACTTTTCAATCTGAACTTTGTAAAAATGAATGGGTTAATCCTTTCCATTTCAGTGACCAAAATAAGTTATTCAGTACCCAGTACATGGTGTCAAAAATACATTGTGTCAAGATAATATATAAGCATTTATCTGAATTTATGTCCTGTTCAGCACTCAAAACTGCATTTCAAAATGGTTAGTTTGAAGCTGTGCCCTGACATTATAACAATTAAAGAGGCGATGCACAGAGACAATCATTGGTTTTTGGTCTGACTGCTGTGTTTCCAAAATAAATAACATTTTCTCACTAAAACCTCATACATTGTCTTATCTTCACAATGGAAGTGGGAAAGGTAGGAAGTGCTTATCTATAAATAAAATTAACTGAGCTGAAGACAAATTATATATATATGTTCACACTTCTGGAACATAAGCGGTGCTTCATATCAATCAAATTATAATAGAGGATGATGTGCTTTTTTAACGTTTCTCCTTTAATAGTAGAAACCATTACTTCCCCCAAAGCCATCCATCATTGTTCTGCTATAAAATCCAAGCTGAAAACTTATTGCTTCACTCCCCATTCAGATCCTAGGGTGTGTCATTGAGTAAATGAGCTGAGTAAAGGCATTATGCTCACCCTCCAAACTGTCTCCAGTGCGATAATGTCACACTCTAGCTGTCTAAAGTACATGTGTAATGTAACAGTTTGATGGATGCAAACGTGCTAATTAGAGTACAGAAGTGGACAGCCACAAGAAACGTGTGGGAGCAGCTACCCCATCCCCACAGCTTTGCTTCCTCCCCTCTCCCCCTACTTCTCTCGGTCTCTCACTTTTTCTACCTCCTGCCACCCCTTTTCTTACTCTCTCCTCCATGCCTGTCACATTCTCTTTACCACAAAATATCCAGGAATTTCCCAGTCGGGTGCTGGCAGCCCTATGCCTGGCCCCAGTGAGACCAAAATAGGTCTGGAAAGAACCCTGCCCCCTACCCATGCCTTTCACTCACAGAAACTGGAGCCTGGAATGATGTAGTTGCCTAACAACAGCCACTGGGGGAATCCATTGCTTTAAACTACAGATACTCTTTTTATCATTTTTGGGTTGTTTAAACCCCCAATTTTTTTCCAGATTTCACATTGTTTTGCAAACCTGGGGCCATTTTCAGGTTTGTAGAAAGATCTGTCTTACCTGTTCACAGCTCCAGTCACCAGATTTAAATATCCAAAGATTTGGTCGACTTTGTTATTATAATATAAGATTAGCAAGGGGGGGTGGTGGTTTCTGGCTTTCTTCCTTATCAATAATTTTATTTATTTATTAAAATATTTACATCTTGCCTTTTTTATGGTTCATGGAAGCTCCTGCATAATCATTTCCTGAGGCCCACATTGAAGCAAGCAAAGCAAAGTCTTATGATAACTTTTTGACTTTGCGAAAGGAACACCAGCAAATGAAGTAAAATTCATATAGACTTTGAAATTGAAATTGTTTTTGCTGTACTAGCACATGTCATGGTGTTCCTGATCTCACATCCAGAACCTAAGCATAAACATGTGTAAGTTCTTCCAGAGGTTATGCTGAACATGTATAAGGTCAAGATCCCAGCAGGATCAGGGCCCCCAACCATGAATGGTCAGAGTTAGAATCTCAGTTCACATAGAGTTACATGTTAATTTTTAAAAGTTCCTTGGAAATCTGAATGTTTACAGCAAAAACATTCAAATGTGTTATTTCAAGCTCAACAACTGAAAGCTCTTTTTCAATCTAGACCAGGATGCAGTGGTTACATTCAAAGGTTTATTAGAGATTTAGAAATGGAATTGGAAAAGAACTGTGTTCCTTGAGGGAATGGAGAGAAAGCAACAGCTGTTATTCATTAAAATAGGCTACAGGCCAATACTCTAAAAGGAGATTCCTTTCAGCTGCACTGTCAGTGGGCTAATAGAGATCTACATGTGCTTAAAGATAACCTGAAGGGGCAGGGAGAAACAGTCAAAGCCAAGAGAAATGCTCACAAGCTAATTCATATCCCAGGTGAGTGGAGGGAATTTTTCCTCTACTAATTTAGTTACTCAGGCTGACATGGTAGGCAAAACAAGCATGGCAACATACACTTGCTTTGGTTTAAGATGCTCGTGGTATAGCTGGTTGCCAGTGGGAAGATAATGGGATGAAATTGGCTTAAGCTCAACTACGTCAGCACTACTATAGATCACACTGAAAATCTGTAAAGGGTCCTCTGATGCATTAAAAAGCCTTAAAAAGAAATCACTGGAGAGGACAATTTAGATTGAGGTTGTAGCACTGGGATAGCGGAGGTTGTTGAATCTTTCCTCCCAAGCAGTTTCCCAGATAAAAACTGACTTTTCATTTTATTTCTCTACTGGGGGTGGGGGTGGGGACACACATTGGTTTTAAACAGCACAATGAGAATAATTAATCCCCCGTCACCACAACAGGCCTTTCACAGCTGTTTTTAAAAGCTTAACTTAATAGATGGTGGTGGAATCTAATCATAGATACCTAACATACCTGATAAATCTATGGGATAAGCCCACTCAGGCTACAATCCTGGCCCCACGAAGTCTGGAGGAAACCCAAGTTACTTCTCACAGTACTTCTTGGGTTTCCTCCAATGTGTTTGTGTTACACAGTTTCATTTGCAGATTAAAATTTACTCCATGAGTGATAAGTAAGAAGAACATACGAGATTGGAAGAGAATAGGTACACTTATTACCTGGAGTTTCCTATGCATGGCTATTACATGTGGCCAAAATTAGAATGCTATATATGTATAATGTTTGGCCACAAATATAAAGAAGTCCATCAGAATACAAACATCAATAAAGTCTGAAGAATGGTCACAGAATAGTTTTGGAAGGCTAACAACACAATTAGAGAAGACAGTCTTCTAGAAATAATCTGCTTTGTCCTCAGACTTCTTCAGTTCGGTCTGAATTCTGCCACCCACTTACTTAAAACAAAAACATATGAATATACAAAATTACACAGCCATATTAACAATTACCAAAATGTGTATTTTGTAAAGGGACACAAAAAGTGTCTTACCTTAATAATAACATATATCACAGTAACAAACAGCTTGCATACGACGTTCCAGGTAGCATATAGCTTACAAGCAGCTCGCAATATGTGTTCCAATATAGGATACCAGCGTGTAATGGGCAATTGTGTACTACACTTAAATATATGTGTATCTATTAATCAGCTACATATGTAAAACAAGGGAACAGACAACCAGAACAAAATGAAATAAAATAATGTGGTTTTTTTCCCATCACAGGCTGTTTAGATGGGGATTTGTTTTGTTTTCTTATTAATTACGATAAGCATGCCCCCGACTTACCATGGGGCTTGATTTGGCGGCCCAGGCAGGGGGCGAAGGCAAGCCGATGGTCCCGGGCAGCGGCAGAAAGGCCTGGGGGAGCCAGCGGGCAGATGGAGAACTGGCTGCGGCACCTGGCTCCTTCCCCTGGCCGTTTCAGCATGGCGGCAAACACATGCGGGGCCCAGAGCTGGGCTCCTTGGCCCCGCGGCTATTGCCTCTGCTGCCCTGGCCCCGCCCTGAATTCAAATGGACCAATGGGCACCTGGGTGGCTGAGGGCTGGGCCAGCCGGGAAGCTGGACCTGGGGTGTTTTCACTCAGGTCGGCTCCCGGGAATAAAACAGGGGCCCTGAATGCATTCGGCTTCGAGTAGTCCCACCAACCCTCCCTTTGTTCAGTGTTTTTGGTTTTCCATTGTTGCAACTTTGTTCCGGCAGTTTGGCATAGGGGCCAGATCCAGTTTGGGGGAAAGCTGGCTTCCGTCCACGTGGATTCAGATACTGCCATCTCATTGGCTCCCAGCAAGCATCTGGGAGGGCTGTCCATCAGTCATGAATCATGCCCCCAATGCTAAGCCAGTGCCTATTGCTGTAACAATAAAGTTGTGGCCAGTTCTTCCAGCTAATGTCTCTGTGACCTAATTTATGGGGCCCCAGGGGGATGTGGGTTGGTGGGCCTGCATGGGCTAGGCTGGCTCAGTACTGCCCCCTATAAGCACTGGGTCAGCAATTACAAAACACCTAACGGTACAAGTCTAGTGACAACTAGGGATGCCGAGAATTTTACCACAACCAGCAAACAGGATATGAGCTGAACAAGCAGATGTTTGAACGTCCCTAATGGAAAGTGAATCTAATTTGCCCTATTGGGGGGGGGGGGAATCATATTTTGTTACCTGGGCACTTATTACTGGTGCCAAATATCATTTTTGCTGCTGGACCAGATTTTAGGACCTGACCTCTGATTGTGAATTTGGCGGTGCTCTGTGATTGGAGAAGTATCCATGCTCTCACTGGGGGAGATGACAGAAACTGAGTTGTTATTGGAAAATTTGAAATTTTCTTAGCTTCTCCTACAAACAGGGGATATTCTGAGGTGATGTAGTAGGAGGGAGAAGTGTGCCTAGCTGAAATGATTTGAGTTACCTGGGTGGCATGTATGACCTACGCCTTCCAACATTAGTCGGGATTAGGATAAATGGTTTTGGCGATGCATTTGATTAGGTTTCAAGAGGTACCAGCATTGTGAAAGAGATTCTTGAGCAATTTTGGATGGTTAGTTACTGTCCTGCAAGTACTGATTGTTAATCGTAACTGAGGAGCTGATGAATTTCAGGGAGCCACAGATCAGATCATTTGACTGGGGAATGCCTGGGTTGCCATGTGAACTGGGCTATTCCCTTATACACTGGCCTCTTAATTGTGTATAGCCTGATCTTTCTTCAGGTTTCATATCAAACCTTGGTGCTCCTGCAACTTAAGACATTGCAAGTCCTGAGAGGTCAGGGGCAGGTGGTTCAAGGCATGTTCTCTGATCACAGTGGTCTGTGGGGTAATCACATTTTACCAGAACTTGGAAGCTTGGAGGGGGGGGGGTTGACCTGGGCAGCAAGCCAGTTGGTATGATTAAAATATGGTTTTTTATTTCATTTTTTCATGAGATTAAATGGATGGACTGGACAGGATGGGAGGGAGAAGAAGTGTGACAAGTTTGTACCAGGCCAAGCAAACAATGGATGGACCAGGGTCGAGAGTGATATTTAGGAATGACTGCTAGACCTAGGACCTCTTACTATGCAATCCACCTTCCTCCTTCCTGGGCCTAATATATTAGAAGAAACTTTGTTTTCCAGTTTATATCCCAATTCTGAGGATAATTTAAATTTCTAAGATGATTGAACAAGTAGGACTTCAAGGAACTCAAACCAGTTTCTCAGTTGAAACCCACTTCAACACAGTTTAAATCTGAAGCTTTCACAGTATGTATAAACTGCAAAATGTTTGAAGTAATTCTGATATGTTACTACAACAGGGAGAATTCTCGAATTTCAGGAAGATGACCTTTCCTTCTAGCAATGAGTGACAGATTTTGTTTATGAAATCATATTTTTTCACACTTGATAGAAATTACGCCTCAGGATTATCATCAAGCACCATTTCTAGATGGTGAGCAGAGCCCTGCAACATGTTCCCATTTAAATCTAATGAGTTTAATACTGAAGTTAAAGCATACAAACGAAACAAAACTGTGATCCATTGATCACTATAATTCATTTATCATTTACCTACCCTCAGTGTCTCACAGTATTTTTGCTTTATTTAATTATTTATACCATACTTTCCCCACAGAGGTGACCCAAAGCTGCTTATAACATCATTCTCTCCTCCTCCATTTTATCGTCACAACAAAAAACCATGTAAGGTTGTGATTGATGGGCAAAAATGATACCGCTTTATGTCAATTATAAGTTCCTTGTATGCTTATAATAATTTGACATCCTATCATTCTGTCTTTTAAAATCTACACATAGTTAAGCATTTTTTTATAATCATGATTTTCTACCATAACTGAAACAATATAAAACATTTCTATCTTACACACACATATACCATCTGGATCATGCTATGCCCACCGGATCATACTGTGCCCAATGAGGTAGTAAAGCAGAAATGCAATTACCATCAACATGAAGTATTTTTGACAATGTGATACTAGATGTAGTCATAATACAAAACTATTCACAGATCAGGAACATGTTTGGTGATAAAGTTAAAACTTCATTTAGATCTGGAGTCCAATGTCTTGATTTTAATCTTCTTCACTGGTAAACTCAGTTTGATTAATAGAGTTTTCTCTATAAACAGTTATCATTCTTTGTAATGAGGCAATGGAGATGTGAAAAACAAAAATGGAAGAGTGCTGATGACTGATAACAATTAGGTGAAAACCCTTCCCCTGAGTGACTTTTAGCAATGAAGCCCAGCAACATGAGCTTAAACGATGAGTGAAAGAAGATCAAATATCTGGACACAAAGGTGTCAACCCTTCTTCAGTGCACTCTTTCAGGGGAAAATACCTTGGAGGTGAGGTTTCTCCACCTTGTGAGGCTTGGGGGCTGGATCTTGAATTGCCGAGGCTCAGTGGTTGTTGACGATGACCAGCTTTACTGGTTCTTTGGGCTGGATACAAATGGTGGGGCTTGCCTCGGATGGCTGCTGTGCTAGCTCTCCATGGCTATGAAAACGGTGATCTTTGCATCTGCTCTGCAGGATTGCCATTACTATTCCACCTTGCAGGGTAGTTGTTCTGCATTACAAGGGTTGTTGTTATTCTCAAAATGAGCATAAAGAGGGTCAGGGGGAGAGAAGGATATCTCTACCAGAATTTTGGCAGAGATAGGGAATGGGGTTCTGGTCCAATGTTCCTATGCCCTTCCTTTTAACAGAATTTGGGCTGGCCTTGGTCCTCATGCGAATGGCCTGAAAGGAATCTGTGGTGGGGTTGGAGGTCTCTAATTGACGACTTTGCCTCCTGGATACGCTAATAGCTAGGAGATCTGCATAGACATCCAGAGAAAATGCTGTTAAGGCATGCATACACAGAAAAGGGGAAAGATGGGGTTAACAGTCATCAAGCTCCTTCCTAGAAAGAATTGTGCTAATGGATCGCTTAGAAAGGTGTTAGCAAAAAGGAAGACACAATACAGATTAGCTTTTTATTCCCAGACCTTCCACAAGCAGGCATTTGCTACTGTAGATCTGTGTTAGTTGTATGAGGAGAAAATTAACAAAAGAAGTACCAAGAGGTGGGGGAGACATGGAAGCCATCCAAAAGAGACGGAATTACAGCACGGGGGAAATGGATAAAAGAGACAGACACACAAAAAGAAGGTATGACAGCAGCAGGAAGGAGAGAAAGAATGACAGTAGGCATGTCTGAAATGGGGGGAAAAGAGACAGACACAAAAAGAAGGTATGACAGCAGCAGGAAGGAGAGAAAGAATGACAGCAGGGATGTCTGAAATGGGGGGGGGAAGAGACAGACATACAGAGGGAATAAATGTCAATAGCTGGGGCCTGGGGGTAGGGCAACAATAGTGGCTAGCAGTAGCATTTCCTTTTGTGTTCATGTATACCGGTATCTTTCACCACTGCTTATTTCTATTTACATATAAAGATATTTTTGTTTCTACTCCTTTTTTTCGAAAGCTTGCCTCTTGGGACACCCCAAAATAATATTAAGTCATAAAAAGAAGGCACAGCAGTTCATGAAATCATTATACGACCTTCTTGGTGTGGAACGGCACTCAGATAAATAGCTGGTAATCCGATATTTTGCAGAAATATGAACGGAAACAAGGCACATTAAAACCATGGTACTTATACAAGCCCCTGACATGAGTACCCAATAATGAAAAATAATGACTTCACAAACCAGAAATTAGTGGCAGTGGGAACCTGCTTAGTATCAAGCAGATTTTTATTTTTAAAACAGCCTCTCTCCTGAAGTATCAGCTCTTTAGGACAGCAGGCAGTTTAATACACATTTTCAGGGAGCCTCACTGCCTTGTTTTGTGCGCCTTGTTTGTGGAACTAACAAGTTGTACCTGCCAAGATTTCAATCCCTTCTCCTCCCAAGGTGATCACTATAGCTCAGTGGGATGAATCGCAGGATTTTTACATGCCAGCCATACCTTGTTGCAAAACGTTATATATCTTCTGCCTACTTCTGAATACTCATTGCCAATAGCAGATATATGTGGTGTGGTACCTGATGATGGGAGCTGTGACTCTCAAAAGCTTATACCCCAAATGCCTCCAAGATCTTGTTGGTCTTTAAGGTGCTGCTAGACTCAAATCTATCAGATATATGGTGTTTGAAAGAGCTTAATTCATGACAGACACCTGAAATTTTATCATTGTTATTCACCTTCTCAAAGCTCTTAAAAGTATTTGAGATTGCAAATAATTATTTGATAGATGACAATGGTATTATTAATATCCTTTAATAATATGATAACCTGATATTTAGATGTAATAAGAACTAGATCTGAGTCTAGTAGCACCTTGGAGATTACCAACATTTTCAGGGTATGAGCTTTCGAGAGTCAAAGCTCCCTTCTTCAGATATCAGATGTGACGAATAATTCATGATTTTATCAATTATATGTGCCATTAATTGATACTTGATAATTATATCAGTAGTTGGTAGTGTATACTTGATATCAATATTTTAAAACACAATTTTGGTGTGGCAACAGTAGCCAGTTAATAATCTGTAATAAGCAATCTTCTATCAGTACTTCACTAGCATTCTTTACAGAGCTACACAAGTGTATATTTTTCCTTAATTTCATAATGAGAAAATTAGTAAGTAAGTAATTATTTATTATGGTCCTAGACCTGAATGCTATTATATACATAGAATTAAAAGTGTTACATAGGTTGTAAATATAAATATGTCTTCAGTCAATCTCCATATGATTGATATAAAATAATACTAAAACAAATTAAGATGATTTAAAAAAGAAGCTACAAAAATTAGTATAATAGGTGAAAATAAACAAAAATAAGAGCAAAGAAAAGGGTATGTCCTTCTTGTGAGAACAAGCAAGTCCAGCAAATATGTTACTTTAGGTTTCAGTCGTCTTTGGCTGTCCATGCAAATATCATATTTAACCCTTTTTCCTCTCCAAGCATTTCTCTCTCTGACTGTCGTAAAATGTTCAAAGCTGTGAACCACTCTCAGCTGCTACAAGTGAGGGACCCAAAGAGTTGGGAAGCCAAGTGGAGAGGCAGCTGAAAGTCAAGATGATTAAAAGAAGACTAACAAATTAGGATGAAAATAATAGAGGTGGGACATAAAACTGAAAAATGGAGGGGAAAGAAAAAATGGGGCCTGGGGAGAATCTGTTACAAGACCTGATAGCATGAATATATGGTTACCTTATACTGAGTCACACCACTGAACTAACTAACCAACCCAGTATTACCTACTCCAAGTAGCAGTGGTTCCTTAATATTTCAGACAGAAATGTTTCTCAGCCCTGCTGAGATCGTTCAACCTGGAGATACCAAGGCTCTTTTGCATGAAAACTGCTAAGTGATTTATTCTTTTCCTAAACCCATCTCAAGACATCACAGGATGGGGTGTGATAGGGGCTGCCCCTTGTGCTAGTAGTTACAGGAGCACAGAAGTCAAAGAGGCTGTGTGTGTGTTTGTGTGTTTATGACAGACAGCTGCCTCCCAAGGAGTTGTCCCTGTCATGGAACCCCTTGATTGACAAGGAGTTTGAATAGAATTCTGAGAATGGCAGTTGGAGAGTTCTGACAGTTGAAAACTGACAGTTGACTGAGAGAGAAGTTTATAGTCAGAGCACGGAGACACCAGTGTGAGCTGCAAGTTGTCTGGTGGAGAATTCTCCTCTGGAGTGAAAAGGAACTCATTTGGGTTTTAGATCAGGAAGGATCCATAACCAATTATCTAGGGACATAGCTCTAAGGCTGATTCTTAAGAGTTTAATGGGAAATATCTCTGTTGAAAGGAGTGATCCCAAGCCAGTTTAAAGGGGAAACTGGGGAAGTGTGTTAATGTTACTAACCCCTCCAACTAAAGAACCCCTGTGTAGAAGAAGCTTAAGTTTAAGAAACAAACCCATGACTGCCAAGAGAAATCACTCTGAATGGAAAATAAAAGTTTAAACATTTGTATATTAACCACCTAGAAACATTTGGAAATACAAAAGTTCCTCAGTTTTGTTATTCCTGTTGTGAAACTTTGATAACCTGACTTTTAAATCTTCCCAAGAGACAAAAAACCATTTTTAAGTTTACTTCAAAAAGCCTCTTGAGTGCCATATATTTCAAACCTTTCACAGAAAATAAGGGGTCCGTCAAAATTAGTGGCAATGGTGTCATAACAAGTTATAAGTCTCAGCAGAGATAGTGAGGGTTGGTGTGTGTGAGAACAAAAAAAATATTAATACAATAGGAGTTACATCATACACACACGCACATTAACTGGCCAGCTCTTTGGATGTATGTTCCTATTAGGAAATATTATATTTACACTGGCCTTGTTCAAAAACAGCTGCATGTAAATAAATTATATGTCTAGAAAGCAGACAAATACAAAATAATATTACGAATATTGCTTTCCCAGAAGATGTAGAAGAGGCAATTCAATTGTTTTCTTAGATAAGGCAATAAGGGAGCTTTTGTAATTTGCCTTTTGGAGTTCTATAGGGAAATCAAAGACTGCACATTCAGAAATAGCCAGCAGAGTCTACACAAACACAACTTTCTCAGTAGGAGAGCGGGGAGCAATCCACGGTGTATCATAACATTCTTTAAATACAGGATGTCACTGAAGTTCATAATTGCCTTGTTTGGAATACAAATTTGTCTAGCTCATTTTGCTTGACTACATTATACATCGAGCATCATTCTCTTCTCTGGCTCGGAATGTAAAGTGAGGCTCTGCAGATGTCCAGTCCGTGTTCAGGTGACCAGACGGCTTGATAGGCACATAGGCACATCACTTAGGGTTGCCAACTCTGGGTTGGGAAATGCCTGGAGATTTTTGGAGCAGATCCTGAGGAGGGCGGGGTTTGGGGAGGGGAGGGACTTCTATGCTATAGAGTCCAATCGCCAAAGCGGCCATTTTCTCCAGGTGAATTGATCTCTAACGGCTGGAGATCAGTTGTAATAGCGGGAGAGCTTCACCTACTACCTGGAGGTTGGCAACCCTATCTTTAATATTATTCTTACTATTGAAGAAATTCTAGTTGTTCACAGTGACACCATGTGAAATACAAAGCCAGTTGCTTTGCAAGGACATGCACAGATGATTGCACTTAAACTGGCAATGTCCTATATCACCATAAGTTATTAAGGAAAATATTTTCCTCCTGAACCCTGGATATGAAAGTATAATTATTTTTATCTTGACACACATCCCTAGTGACCAGACCTTCTATGGAGCAGCCTTTTATTTGTTGTGTATTCCCTTTCTGCCTCCCAACATTTATAATGCAATCTCTCTCTCTCTCTCTCTCTCTCTCTCTCTCACACACACACACACACACACATACACACACACACACACACACAGAGAGAGAGAGAGAGAGAGAGAGAGAGCAATGTCAGAGCACTGTTAAAACAATACAATGCTGCTGTTCTGACCCTCTGTGAAAATGTGGGTATGCCTTCCCTGGATCCTTCATGATTTGTCCTGTTTTTTTGGGAGGGATACTGCAGAACAGTGCAATGATACAATCAAATGGCAGGCAGGGGTCTTTTGCTACTGCCAAAACCTTCAATTAAAAAAAGACGTTCTCAGGAACAGCACAATTGCAGGACTTCTATGAGATGCTGTCTAGTCAATTAGTCTCTTCATGGTTGATGACTGCTTCAATGTGCATCAAACATGAAAAGGAAACCACAACTAACAATGAAGAGAAAACAAATTACCATCCTGAATAGGGTTGCCAGCTCTGGGTTGGGAAATACCTGGAGATTTTTGGGGCAGAGAATGAGGAGGGCGGAGTTTGTGGAGGGCAGGGGCTTCAATGCCATAGAGTCCAATTGCCAAAGCAGCCCTTTTCTCCTGGGGAACTGATCTTTATCTGCTGGAGATCAGTTGTAATAGCAGGCTATCTCCACCTAGTACCTGGAGGTTGGCAACCCTAATCTGGAATCTCCACTGCAAGTTTTGTACACAATCATACAAGTAACATGACTCACCACAGAAAGCTGCTCTGGTATGGAAGCAGTCCTGGGCTAGCACTGCCCAAGCACCAATAAAAGGGACTCCTAGAATGCAGAGTAGTCTATGGGCCCTATCTACTCTGATTGCTAGATCTTACTACACCGCATATGCTTTTACAGTTGCTTGTGCTAGTAGTTACAGGCTGGTAAATAATTTTTTTTAAAAGGGTAATATTCTTTGGCAAATCAATTTATTTAATAAGAGATAACAATATAGGATGATGTACTCGAAGGTCTGTAGGGTGCTGTGCAAGGCAACTAAATCCCCCACTACCCAAACACACATCTCAAGCTTTACGTGTGTTTTGATTCTGTTCTAGAAATGCAAATGATTGCTCTAGCACTAATCACTGGCCAATCCCATGTGCTACTGGCATATGAGCAATCCCATAAACGGCAGCCCGTGCTTAGCAGCTCCCAGGAATAGGTCGTTACAAACCCATTCTGCAGTGATACCTAAATATCCTGCCCACTCTGTGTCCGCACAAAGAGCTTTATATGTGATTATTCATAGTCTTATGCAAAACATAAGTACCAAGGGACTAATTACAGTATAATTAGTAGGATTCAGAGATCTGTGCATTAGATCTCCATTTTGCTGAGGCTAACAAAGCATTAAGTCAGTGTTAAGCAGAGTCTCCATGGGAGAGAGACATGTGGATTTAAATTAATGTTAAGTAGGGATGTGAAGGGCTTGATGCTCTGTTAGTTGCCATTTTAGCCTGCTAATTGTTTATTTTCTGTTTTCTGATCTTCACTGTTTCCCCCATGGGTTTACCGAAAGTGGCAGCGCTGCAAAAGTCTGCGGACTATGGAGATGAAGTTCTTCACTGTAGCCAACATAGTTCAGCATAGGGAGAAAGTCTGGAAGAATCTGATTTCCCCAGGTGCTGAGAAGCATTTGAAAAGTCATTTGCAATTACCTTTCCCATTATACCCAGTAAGCCTGGGTTGTATGCCAATTTTTACAGATGGGTCATATTATCATACACCAAAACAGAAGCAGCTGTAATATCTCAAATAATCATTTCAGATAATTTCCCTGTGAACCTAAGCACAAGAGAACAAAGCTTATAGTCTCCCCTTAGGATTTATCTTACATTATTATTGCCACATTAGAAGCTGAAATAAAAGAATATGACCAAAGTGAGAGAGAAGGACCACCAGAATAAGCAAACAACATGTACAAGGAATGTGATGTCCCACTAAAGTCCCAAGGCATATCATTGGTAACTCAGGGACTACCATTTTGCTCTGGAAGAAATTTTACAGCACTCGAAGCTGCCTTAGAATGTATCAGACCACTGATCTATCAAGGTCAGTAGGGTCTGTCAAATTCCCACACTGGGTCTTGTTGACCCAAAGTTCCTGTTTTTCCTCTGCCTCTTCCACCATGGGAAAAAAAGTTTGCCATGGGTTCAGGAACCCCCAATCATAACACTGTGCACTCGGACTGGCAGTGGCTCTCCAGGATCTCAGGTGTCAGGATCAGGCGTCTGTCCCTAGCATCCCATAAGCAAACTCATCCAGGCAGGTAGCTCTGAAGCAGTAATACTTTATTAAGAGCAAAAAGACAGATTAAAGGACTGACTGCCTACAGGCAGGTGAGGCTGGTAATGACGAAACATAGGCAGGTTACATGTTTAAAAGCACTACAGGCTGTGAAGGTAGACATGGCTAAGCAACCCCGAGATAAGCGATTCCCAGGAAGGAAGACTAAACATTAGAGCGCAACTGTGGAAAACAGGACGAGCGAAACTGTACACAGAGGTTACAGGCATGAGAACCAAGGACTTGACGTGTAGCCAGAAACTGGCCTACTCATGTCAAGAGCCTTTACTCCTGCTAACAGCAAAGGTCTCTCACATCACCTAGTGCCTGCTCAGGGATGCTCTAGGCTGATCCTGCATTGAGCAGGGGTTTGGACTAAATGGCCTGTATGGTCCCTTCCAAATCTTTGATTCTATGGTCTTTTTAACTGGAGATGTTGGGGATTGATCCTGGGAACGTCTGTATGCCAAGTAGATGCTCTACCACTGAGCCACAACTTCTCCTTAAATTACTTCTAATGAAAACATTGTTCTTGAATTGAATTTAGTGTGTGAACTAACTGGCGTGGCGTAGTGGTTAAGAGCAGTGGACTCTAATCTGCAGAACAGAGTTTGATTCCCCACTCTTCCACATGAAGCCTGCTGGGTTACCTTGGGCTAGTCACAGTTCTCTCAGAACTCTCTCAGCCCCACCTACCTAACAAGATGTCTGTGGGGGGGGGAAGGCAATTTTAAGACTCTTTGAGACTACTGAAAGGTAGAGAAAAGTGGGATATAAAAACCAACTCTTCTTCTAAATGGCACTGGATTTGATGCATGTGCCTTGTACAAATGGGAATGTGCATCTCCATTTCCTTTGCTCACGGGCTAAGGAGTAGAACACTACAAAGTCCATATAGAGCTGGATCAGGGCCATTCATGTAACAACAAACAAGTACCTACATTTGTTCATCTTTGGATGAAGCACAACTACAATTAATAGTGTGTGTGTGTTATTGACCCAGCTACCGTCTCCTCTTCTCTGAATGAATAGTTAAGGAAAGGTATTGCTAAATCTTATATGCAAGGAGTTTATTTAATCTGAAATATCAGCAGTTTTGGAGACAATCATGAAAGCCTCAAGTGTAGAACTGATGGTATTTCAAGCATCTCTGTCAGGGATCAAACCTGGGACCTTCTGCATGCTAAGCAGATGCTCTACCACTGAGCCACGCCCCCTCCCCTAATCATGCTCAGAATGGTAAAATGCATATGTCATTGGGTGTTGGTATAAATTAAATTGCAAAGGAAAATAATACACACATACAATACAGGGAAAAACTCTTAAAATACAAAACAAATAGAGCTTATGTCAATGCTTCTTCTAATATGCTACAGCATGAATATTACCTTCTACATATTGTCATGGGTTTGATTTTTTAAGGCAATGGTAAATTGTGTCAAAACGCCTTTTGAAATTTCTTGCTGAGTTTGATAAGATGATAAATGGTGCTCTGGTGTTTCTAACAGCTTTTGCTTTTTTAAAACTGCAGTCATTGCATTCATACATAACATATGATAAAGGTTTGATAACACAAAAAGGTGTCAACTTGCAAAAAGTAGTCAACTGTATATCCCTCCCTCCTTTACCCCAAGTTCATCCTAAAGTCATAAAGAAGTTAACAAGAATCATTTACGTCTTTGTGTTGATATCTTAATCCTGAAGTATCTGTGCAGCTGTGCCTCACTTTCACCTGTAAGTGATCCAATTCATGTCTTGTTGTTTTCCATTAAGCCTATTGAAAAGAATCTGCAAAGAGGGATCTGTCCGCGTCGTTACAGTCATTTGATGCTCCAGCTAGTCTTCTTGTAATGAGGTGAAGATGCCTTCTGCTTCTCCCGAGCACTTGACTGTAGGGAGCAATTACATCATAAGATCTGGGAACTCTTTATCACTGCTTGTTGTGCTCAAATTGTACAATCTCATATAAGTACTTTATAATCGTCCTGCCACACTAGCAACTCTCTGAAATGTTGGTATGCTTGGTCTAAAATTTTGCAGAAATTAGTTGACAGCTGTGCTGGGCCAAAATAAAATCCAAACTCCCAGAACTAGGGCTGTGCATATCGATAAAACCGAACCAAAAATAAACCTGAAATTAGCCATTTCGCCAATATTCGGGTTTTGGGTTTACTGAATGCCAAAACCTGAGGATCTTTCCAAAGCCAAACAGGCCATTTCTGAAAAACCCAAATAAATATTCAGCTTTTTCAGGTTCAGGTATTTGCTCAGAGGCATGGCTCTGCTTTCTCCCATTTTTCTATCTTTTTTTGACTGGTTTTGTTAGGGCCCCATAGTTGGGATCATGTAATCGGAGCCAACTTGGTCTGACCAACCATTCAGTGGGTTGATTGGGATCAAGGCCAAGTGTTTTTTTTAAAGACAGGGCTCACCAAGTTTTGTCAGCAGGGATATACCCTCCAACTAAAAAGACAAAAATTCACCCATGACCCCAAAGCCCCCAGAATTACTGGAGTCCCTTGAATTGTTAACTGGGCACTAAATAGTGGCTGCAATAGTAAAATGGATAAGGACCATGATGTTAACCCAGGGCTCAACGAATCCCAGGTGTCAGGGTGTCATAGCACCAAGAACTTTTATTGTGGTGCCTCATATTTTCATCAGTGGTTTATTGCAAGTTCCTCTTAATGATTCTCAGAAAAAACTACAAACTTTGTATAGGTGAGGGATAGAGGTTAGTTTTTTGTTGTGATAACAACTAGGGTTATAACTTTAAAAAATAACAAGGATAAACAAAATAAAATAAAAAAAGGTTTTGCGGTACCAATAATTACAATATAAACACTGAAGGCTGGAAAATAAGTGCGGCTCCTAAACTTTAGGGGTGGCTCTTAAAGCTGAAGAAAATTTGTTAAGGGTTGATATAACACTTTCCTTCATTGGAAATTAAATCCTCCCCAGGGCTCCTTTAAACTTCAGTAGGGAAACAAGACAGGCACAATATGGGTACTGCCCCCTATTAGGCCACCTCCCTCTCCTTCAAACACTTCATCAAGTCTCCCTTCTTAGCAAAGACTTTTCTGAACAACCCTAATTGTACTTAACTGTTCCTCCACTGCCTTCTGTAGGATAACTAGATAAACAGAGCTGTGAAGAACAGGGAATGTCAGCAAGCACAACTTGCTAGAGCTGTTGGAAAAAAAAATGGTAAAATTCGGATTCGGCAAAATTTGGCTCGTTTTTATTCAGGAAATGCTGAAGTCCGAACTCCCCCTATTTGGATCCATGGAATTCGACATGAAATTTGGCATTCCCGAATAAATTCAGCCGAATAAAGCCATTTAAAGCACATTCGCGGCTTTCCACGGCTCCGGGGAGGCATTTTTGGATTTAGAGGTCCCAAACTTTCAGGGTAGCTTGGAGGGCCCCTACTTGCAAGAACCCCCATGTTTGGTGAAGATTGGATCAGGGGGTCCCGAGTTATGGGGTCTGGAAGGGGTACCCCCATCTGCCCATTGGAATGAATGGGAGCAGGCAATCCTTAATGTGCATCTCGAGAGCGGCAAATCCAAGGCAAAACCTCCC
This sequence comes from Euleptes europaea, assembly GCF_029931775.1. NCBI lineage: Eukaryota > Metazoa > Chordata > Lepidosauria > Squamata > Sphaerodactylidae > Euleptes > Euleptes europaea. The sequence goes on from NC_079318.1 coordinate 27,812,150, forward strand.
ATTGTTTTTCGTTGGCTATTTATGCATGGGAGGTTTTGCTTTGGATTTGCTGCTCTCTAGATGCACATTTTCCCCATCTGAATTCTCAAAACTCTGCAGGGGGGCTTATTGTTGAGATTTGGAAATTTGGATGGGGGAAATGTGCATCTAGAGAGCAGCAAATCCAAGGCAAAACCTCCCATTGTTTGTGGGGCAGCCAGAGAGAGACTCACCGACCCACACTGACTTCCAGGCGAAGGAGGCAACCAGTGAAAACAGCAACAATCACACTCGCAAAGAGGAGATCAAGCCGTTCCCCCCATCAGGACAGGTCACCTCCCCTTTGGCTTCAACCCCCCCCACACACACACACAGTAGAAGCCAGTCCGTGGCTTCTAAGAGCCGATGTAACTACACCAAAAGTGCATCCCGCTCAAAGCGTAAGTAAACAGCATAACTAGCATGGGTAATGTATCTTTTCATTTCAACACAGCCAAAGTGCATCTTACAAGGCTACTAGCGTAAGTGCGACCTGCGCAAATTGCGTATCTTCAGGATAAACTTCAGTAGATTCAAATCTTCCACAGCAACAATCACACTCTCAAACAGGAGATCAGCCCCCCCAGGACAGGTAACCACCCTTGGAAGGTCAGCACAGGGGCCCTCTCCAATGGTGCCTAATAGCATTGGGTTTTAGAGGTTTACTGCATCTGAAAATGGAGTTTCCCTTAACTTACCATGGCTAGTAGCCATTGATGGACCTATTCTCCATGAATCTGTCTAACTCCCTTTAAAGCCATCAATGGTCATGGTCCTCACTATGGCAGTGAATTCTATAATTCTGCAGTCATTGAATAAAGTCATATTTCCTTTGGTCTGTCCTGTACCTATTGTCCATCAACTTAATTGAGTACTGCCAAGTTCTGGTATTGTGGGAAGGGAAGAAAAAGCTACCTCTATCCACTTTCTCCACATCATGCATAATTTTATAAACTTCTGCCCTGTCCCCCCCTTAGCTGTCATTTTTCTAAACTTGAAAGTCCCAAACTCTTCAGCCTTTCTGCATAGGAAAGGTATTCTAACCCCTTTTAGGATTAATGTGTTTTCCTTCTTAGAGTGAAGGCAGAAAGCAGTGCCTGTAGTTTGATTTGGCTTTGTGATTTCCCCTCATACAGCATCTGATTGCTACATGGCACCATCAAAAAGCCATTTACAAGAGAGGGCAATGTTTTCCAGCCAATACCCTAATTTGCTTTTTAATTGCTGTATGAAAATACAAGATCATCACATTGCTTACATGATCCCTGGTTGGCTGGTGTCACCTCAAAATACTCTCCTGTTTTAAATAAAATTGTTCCTTATCAGGAAAAGATACTGCTGCGTACAGATAGTAAATAACATATGAAGAAATAAGATAGAAGTCAGAGTTTAATGAAATACGAACATAAGAACATAAGAAAAGCCCTGCTGGATCAGACCAAGGCCCATAAAGTCCAGCAGTCTGTTCACACAGTGGCCAAACAGGTGCCTCTAGGAAGCCCCCAAACAAGACGACTGCAGCAGCACCATCCTGCCTGTGTTTTGTTTTCTACTCCCCCCTTTCTTTTGCCCTGAAAATCTTCATGGGTGAAAATTCAGCCTAGCCCTACAGCTATAGCCAAAGAAGATGTCTTGCGACAAGACTAATACTGCATTTCACTTACCTGTGACAGTGTCCTAGTGCAGATTTACTCTTGCAAGCAGGACACAAGCCAAACTGACAAGATTTACTCTTCCACCCCAGCATATATAGATCCAGAGAGTATCCAGTGATCATGGTGCATCACTAAATGTGGCTGGCACTAATATGAATACATTAAGGAAATGATGCTGTACTTAAAGCACAGGCAGTGTGGTGCTTCTCTAGACCCAGACGACATCTGAATTAGCCCAGTGACGGGCATCCATATTTGACGCATCCATGTTGGCGAACTTTACTGTATTCCAACAGTGCCTACATTAAATCAGTGGTGCTTCACTAAATCTGGGCAGCATCTAGTAAAGCTGCTTCTTATGAAATTACTTAGCTTGCCTTCCGCTCCTGACCTAATATGTCATCATAAGACCCCTGCATAGTCTGAATTATCGTCTCAGTTGTCCCCACTCTATTGCCTGTAACATGAGCTTCCCCAAGTGCCAGAATGGGTTTCTTGTGATTTCTCTTCTTGCTGCTAAGTTTAGAATTCTTCTCTCTGTGTCTCCTTCTTGTCTAATATCTATGTATGAACTACAGGACAGCAATATGGAGCGAACTGAATGCAAAGAGACACAGTCAGAGATTGCACAAAAGCATTGTTTGTTTGTTTGTTTCTCCTCCTTAGCCTTGAGTCTTCGATTACAGTTCTTCCCTTGTGTCATCTGGGTTGTTTGTATTTTGTATTTTATTACCCATCCATCAAAAGAGACTATTTTGAGACAAATGATATTTTGATGCTCTATATTCTCTCTGCTTAAATGTCCATGCTGCCTTTTAGTTTGTTGGGGGGTTTTCTGTGCCAGGCATGTTTGTGCCTTTTTGGTTTTGGTTTTTGGCATATTGTCAGAAAGACAAGCATTTCCTTACAGAATGCTGAAACTAACAAGTGCCCTTTCCCCTTTCTTTACTGGGTGGCCCTTGTGTTCTCTCTCTGCATGCTCCCTGGTGCCTGTCTCATGCAAAAATAGCCTTTGTCTACAGGCACACCCCGAGGGTCTCAAAAATATGTTAAATATGCTGGGTTCAGGCACTGGTGTTCAGTCACTTGTCAGTTTGGCTTGTGTCCTGCTTGCAAGTAGAGGTCATGGGAGCCAGATGTTCAATACACTGTTCAGCTACATCCCTATTATGCAAATGTGCCCAACTGCAGAAAAAAGAAGGCAGATTTTATTGGGCAAAAGCTATCTTATAAAGTGTGAAGGTGAGAGCTGGGTGAGTCTGGCATTGATCTGAGTGAAAAAGGCCGCTTCTTAGCGCTTTATGTGGAGGCTACCTTCAGTCTACCATGACTAGTAGCCATTGATGGAACTCTCCTCCATGAATCTGCATAACTCCCTTTTAAAGTTGTCTATGCTCATGGCCCCAGCTGCCTTGGCTGGCACTGAATTCAACAGTTTAATTACTCGTTGAGTAAAGAAGCCTATCCTTTGGTCTGTCCTGCACCTATTGCTTATCAACTTCATTGGATACTGCTGAGTTCTGGTATTTTGGAAGAAAAGGTCCCCTCCATCCAATTTCTCCACCCCATGAATCATAAGCTTCTATCAAGACCCTCCTTTTTTTCTAAATGAAAAAAGTCTCAGGCTTTTTAGCCTTTCTTCATAGGAAAGGTACTCTAAAACCTGGATCATCTTGGTTGCCCTGTACGTTTTCCAGCCCTGCAATATTATTTTTGAGATACATCAGCCAGAAATGCCACAATATGCTAAATGAGGCTGCACTATATCTCTAGACAAGGATATTACAATATTTGCTGTTTTATTTTCAATCCCTTTTCTAATAATTCCTAGCATGGAGCTTGCCTTTTTTCACCACTGCTATACACTGGGACAATATTTTCCATGAAGATTTCCACTACAACCCCAAGATCCTTTCCTCTTTCAATCTCAGCCAGTTCAGAGCCCATTACCATATATTTAAAATAAGGATTTTTGTTCCAATATGAATTACCTTACACTTACCCTCGTTGAACCTCATTTGCCACATTGTTGCTCACTCACCCAATTTAGAGAGATCCTCCTGTAGCTCTTTGCAACCCATCTTGGTTTTCACCATCCTGAATACCGGTAATTTGATATTGTCTACAAACTTGGTTACTACACTGCTCACACCCGATTCCAAATAATTTATGAACAAAATAAATTGCACTGGTCACAATACCAAACCTTGTGGGACTCCACTGCTTACTTCCCTCTGTTGAGAGTACTGACCATTTATTCCTACTCTCTGCGTCCTGCCATTTAATCAGCTTTTAATCCATAAGAGGATCCTTCCTCTTATCCCATGATAAAGAAATGGGTTCATATTTGAGGTTCCGGTTCTCAACTTGTGATATTGTTTCTTTGTTATTATCTTGAGTACCTCACTGTTTAGGCAAGATGAAATAATCTAGTGTGTTGGAAATGTGAACAAACATTTGCTATTTGCTGGGCCATGTTTTTTCAGGACAGATAATGTTCAGACTTTTCCCACCACACTCCAAACATATGTCTTTCTTTGCCTGTCCTTGTTGAGATTTAGTCCAGCATCCTGTTTCTAACATTAGCTTGCCAAATACTTCTGGAAAAGGTACAAGCTGAGTATGAGAACAACAGTCAGAGTATCGGGTATTCAGGAGAGTATTGGTGCAGAATGTGGAAATTCATCATGGATTATAGGAATGACTTCTATGGGTAGACATGAGAAGAAGAAGAAGAAGAAGAGTTGGTTTTTATATGCCGACTTTCTCTGCCTCTTAAGGGAGAATCAAACTGGCTTACAATCACCTTCCCTTCCCCTCCCCACAACAGACACCTTGTGAGATAGGTGAGGCTGAGAATGACTTGCCCAAGGTCACCCAGCTGGCTTCGTGTGTAGGAGTGGGGAAACAAATTCAGTTCACCAGATTATCCTCCGCCACTCATGTAGAGGAGTGGGGAATCAAACCCGGTTCTCCAGACCAGACTCCACCACTCCAAACCACCTTCTTAACCACTACACCATGCTGGCTGGTTGAGCAGATAAGCAGAAGATTAAGTAGAAGAAGGCATGATAAGATGCTGTTAGGCTTGCAGCACTTCCACTTTCAGGACTTCTCATCCTATTTGTCTGAAGGCAAAGAGACAACAGCATGGTGAAAGGTTGCTCCAGATTTTGCGAAGAGGTCTTGATTATTTTAATCACCATTTTACTGCTGACAATAAAACAAAATTGGCCTTGTGCAACCTAATGATCTGCTAGACGACAGCCACTTTCATTTAAAGAATAGTTAGCATCTGTAAGCGAATTACAGCCAAATTATTTGGAGGCACACTAATAATCATGGGAGTTGAGCTGTGAAGCACAGCTGTTCTCTGGGCCTTGGATCAGTTTCTGTGTTTTCATTGGTTAAGTATCCAGTGTGGACATCAGAAACTTGGATTAGAAGAAATATGCTTAATCCCATATCACTAGGACAGGGTTATTTCTTATGATTTTTATAGTAATATGTAATTGTTTCCAACACACAAGAGATACTCCCAACAAAAGTCTTCCCATTTGGCTAAACGTGTACCAGCAGAGAGGGACTGAGTAATAACACAGATGGCAACTGTTGGAAACTTTAGTGGAAGTTCGATGTATGTATTTCCATCTTCTCATTCTTTCCACATAAACAAATGTGTCCCATGTCCCATGTTTAAATAATTGGGTAAGTCATTTCCAAACAGTGTGATGGAGCCCATCGCCATCGGGATGACTTGGAGAATCATTCATGTGTGCCTAGTAATAGTTGAATATTCCTATGAACTTCTGGATGCTTTTTCTTCCAATTAGCTTCTGGTGAGGCACAAATTCTGCTGTGTCTCTACATTGGAAGACACTGAGATATTGGCTCAGATTATAGTAAGAGAAAGCAGACTTTTTATGTAAATGCTTTATCTATAGGGTTGCCAACCTCCAGGTGATGGCAGAAGATTGCCTGCTATTACAACTGATCTCCAGCCGATAGAGATCAGTTCACCTGGCAAAAATGGCCACTTTGGCAATTGGACTCAATGGCATTGAAGTCCCTCCCCTCTTCAAACCTTCCTTTTCTTAGGCTCCACCCCAAAAACCTCCCGCCGGTGGCAAAGAGGGACCTGGCAACTCTACTTATCTAAGGGGAATGGCTGACTCTGGTACTCTAATACATTTTTCTTTCTTGCTCATCCATGTGGGAACAAATGATTTTGCCTGGCACAACCCAGAACATATTTAATGAGACTGTGTGCTTTTGGGTTAAAAGGTGAAGGACCTGGGAGCTCAGGTTGTGTTTTCATCAGTTCTCCCTGTCAGGAAGAAGGAAGGGAAAGATGAATCCTGCAAATAAATGACTGGCTACATAGATGGTGTCCTCAGGAAACATTTGGGTTTTTGGACCATGGCTTACAGTTTCTGAATTAAGCTCTTCTATCAGGAGATGGTTTGCACCTCACGAGAGTAGGAAAAATGTGTTTCGTAAGAGCCTTGCAAACCTGAATAGGAACTTTGGAACTCCCACCCCAAAAAGATTCAGATGTCTTTTTCTATTGTTCTGTTTGGCATACCTCCAGTAATTGTTATTGGCTTCCTCCCTGGGCTTTTTTGTTTTTGAACTGAACTTGACCCAACAGGCATATAAAGGCTGTTTGTTGAACTAGGACCTAGAAAATTCAGGTTCACATCCCCACTCACACCATGGAAGCTTGCTGGGTGATCTTGGGCCTGTCACATACTCTCAGCCTTGACCCTGGCTAGTATTTGGCTGGGAGACCTCCAAGGAATACTAGGGTCATGATGCGGATGCAGGCACTGGCAAACCACCTCCAAACCAATCTTGCTTTGAAAACCTTATGGTGTTGCCATGAGTCAGTTGTGACTTGATGGCAATTTTTCAAAAAAAGATTAAATGTTTTTAGTGTTGAAGTGTTTTAATGTTTGCTACTTTGGGTGGAAAGGCAGCATAGAAATGTTTTAAGTTAATGAATACCTTTTAGCTGAATCTGTAATATTGGCCCTTTATGAGGTAGCTCTGAGGCCATGTATGCTTGGTAATTATCAGAGCATTCCAGGCTGAAGTGCCCCGCATATTTTTTTGATTTCTTCATGCTGAGCCATCATTCCAGATGTCACTGCGAAGCCAGCACACACCTGCTTTGCATTTCTTAGCAGCCCTTTTAACGCAACCTTTTGTATTTGCTTCACCCCCACATTGAAGCATTCACTGAGGGAAGCATGCAGAATTACAGCCATGACTTAGCTATGCCAACGACTATTGCCAATGGCTATGCAAACGAAGGAACAAAGGAGCAGGTGAATGGAGGGTTGGAATTTGTTTGACTTTCTCCTCTTGCAATGGGACCGTGAATAGTCATTTTAAAGGTTGGATTTAAAAAATCAGCATTGCGCGAGGAGCAGAATCGACGCTGCATAAATGGCCAGAATTTCCTGACTTGGCTCAGGTGGCAAATACCATCCCATGTCATAGAACCTTTTAAGGAATTCTCAGGCAAACAAACATCCCTGTACTCTGCCATTGCTTTAACATTTTTTCTCAGCTGTTAATTTTTACAAAGTTCTAACCTTGATTGCACAACAAACTTTAGAAAACTCTTGCTGTATGAAGGCCAAGTGTATCTTTATATATCTGTCCTTCAGGATGTGCTTTAGACCTTCTGCACCCCATTGCAAAAATACAATGAAACTGAAAATTTAAAGCTGATATTACAGTGAAGATTCACATCAAAGCTCAAGTACAATTGATTTCAAAGATTCATTAGCAAAAGTACGTTGGAGTGTGTGTGTCAGAAGAAGTAAATAGTCAGCTTTGATCTCTGACTTCTTGTTTGTTTCAAGCACACTATTCTATTACTGGAATTTCCATCACTAGGGGCATTGCAGCAAATGATAGCTAGGCACTTGGTGTTCTTTCTGTATAATTGTATGACATATATGTGGTATACGAGAAATGCATTGGGAAATCCCCCCATTGATTCAAATATCGTACTTCAGTATACTACAAGCTCTTGGGGACTTCAGCAAACCAGAAGAAGAAGAGTTGGTTTTGATATGCTGACTTTCTCTACCACTTAAGGGAGAATCAAACCATCTTACAATCACCTTCCCTTCCCCTCCCCTCAACAGACACCCTGTGAGGCAGGTGGGGCTGAGAGAGCTCTAACAGAGCTGTAACTTGCCCAAGGTCACCCAGCTGGTTTCATATGTAGGAGTGGGGAAACAAATCCAGTTCACCAGATTAGCCTCTGCCGCTCATGTGGAGGAGTGGAGAATCAAACCCAGTTCTCCAGATCAGAGTCCATCACTCCAAACCATCACTCTTTCTACTGTGAGGTCCACTACTTCTTCCTGTAACTTTTGAGGGTGTTCAGTCATCTGAAACCACATAGGAAGTACGACCTTGAGAGCCCTTGCTTGGTGATACTTTAAAACCCCATTGCTCAAAATAATGATATAGCTGAAAGTTGTAACTATTGTCAATATGGCCATTTTATGTAAGTAGTACATGGCTATTTTATATAAGTATAAATTTGCAGAGAGATGCAAAGAATGTCTGTGTGGTAAATTGCTGGTCAAAAGGTTGTTTCCTTATTCCTGGATCCTTGGCTTCTTACAGAAACTGCTTCCTCTAATTGATAAATGGCCAGCAAGAAATGATAGAAGAAGCTCATCATACCTCTAAGGGTGTGAAGCTTCACCAGGCTGCTAGCTAAGAGCATCTGCGTGTCTGTACTCTCAAAATACAATGACAGATGTACACTAAGCCTTTTGCCCAGAAGGGTCCAGAGGCACCATGCAGCCTATAGTTTGTTCAATCTTTTTGTTGTTGTTTCTTTTGCTTTGTGGTTGCACAAGCCTCCTCACTTTCCATGGTGAAGTAACCAGCGGCAACAGGTTTAACTTTTCATGTCTCACTATAAAACTGCTCCACTGTTTATATGGCACATGAGGTGCACTATAACTTTCTTTCGATGATAGCGCAAAGAAGGATTCGGAACCAGCAGGCTACAACTTGCTTCAAAAAGAATTCTTTTCTGACTGGAATAGGCATCGACTATGTGTCAGCAGAGTTTTTATCACAGTGGAACCAACTCCTGAAGGCCACTAGGTTTGAGTGTGAAATGGGTTATAGCGATAAAAAGATTACTCTGGAAATGGCTATATATACAAGTGCAATCTAAAAACATGGGGAGGCCCCCTCTCAAACAGATGATGTTTGGCTGAAAGATGTGTGTTGCTTGAGTAGCAATAGGCTGCTGATCTGAATGGGAATCATGCTTCCATGGGAAGATGATCCAGTGTTATATCAAGGTGAGGGTGTTGCTGACCATTGTCATTCCAGATAATCAAATGGAAATGTGTGTTCTCTGTGTGTGAGAGCATGCTCGTAAGGCTACCCTAAAACTAGAGCTATATTTCTTATTTATTCTCATGATACTATGAACCAAGTGCTTTTTGCTGCCTAGTTAGTTGAGAGATGGATTGACTCAATAAAGGAAGCCACAGCTTTCAATTTGGAGGATCTGAGCAAGGCTGTCAAAGATAGGACATTTTGGAGGACTTTCATTCATAGGGTCGCCATGAGTCGAAAGCGACTTGACGGCACTTAACACACACACACAGTTAGTTGTGGCCCATTGACTCTGAATGTTATGTAGCGTTATTGAGCAATTCTCTAATTCCGCATGAAGTGTCAGTAGACATTACAATTTTCTATACTCTGATCATTCAGCATTTATTGACACTTACAGCCCATTCCTGAGAATTGGGCCGAAACTCTATAGGAAGTGGTGTGACCTCACCGCCAGCATAAGTACGTGTAATCGAGTGCTTACACGTACTTATGCTGGCAGCGAGGCCAGTCCTGCCGGTGGCCAAGCGCCATGGGACCGTGCCTCCCCCCTCTGCCGGTGTGGCCTCTCTGTGGCGCCGGCAATGGCGTGGAGAGGCCACACCGGTGCAGGGGGGGTGTTCCGGTTAGGTGGCTCCCTAACCCCTTTTGGTCACTTCCACCAGCGCCGGGAATGGCGGTGCTGCCCCTGCCTTTTAGCAGGCACAGCCTTGCTATTCTTTGTGGGGCGAAAGGCCCCGGTTAAACAAACCCCGTGAAACGTGTCCTTGGAGTGTCCTTGGAGGTGAGCAGCACTTTCCAAACAATGGTGCATTGGGGGAGGGAGACGAGGCACATTGCATGTGCAGGCGAAGGCTGCAGAATCCCTGGTCAAATTTGGAGCCAGGGTGGACATGGACAACAAAGGCAGCCATTGGCAAGCTGCCCAGTGCAGCCCATCTTTCAAATATGTTAGCATATTTTAATAAATTATGACATAGATCAGCCAGCAAAATAAACTAGTTATACCCATGCTGTTGACTTGTGTCCTTATTGGGTAGTGCCTAGGGAAAGGACATGATAAACACATCAGTTACTCTTCAGTGTCTTTGAAATCAATGGAGCAATTTAGTCACAAGTAACTGGATTGACTTTCATTGGATCAGGGCACATAAATCTTCCTCCTCTGCTATATTGCCTGCCTATAGGAAGGATGCAGATGATCTTGACCTCCCGTAAATTTAGTATTGCAAGAAACACATTCTTTTGGGTGTGAACATGCTGTTTTCCTAAATGAAATATAAGTAGATTCCACAAAACAAAATGGGAAAAAGTCACTAACAGTGCAACCCTAACCAAAATGACACTCGTCCAAGGCCATTAGTTTGCATCCTGTATCTCGTTTCCCCTTGTGTTCTTCTTTGTCCATTGCAGGGGTAGGGGGTTCTGTGCTACAGAGGGTGTTCCTCTCATGCGGGTGTCTTTTTGTCTCCTCCATACATTAACCTTGCGTGAGCAGAAGTGCCTAGTATCAGAGGAATACGTGCTTCACAACATTGCTTCTGTGTAGTGCAAGTAGAAGTTTAGCATAAGTATAATAAAGCATAGGATCTAAGCCATCAACTGAAGTGGTCTTAGATTGTTGTAACTGCTTAAGATTGTAGAGTTAGTATTGAAAACTGGCATTTCAGTATGAAATGTGTTTAAAATATTGATGACCTCTTTGGCTTAGAATTCCCCTCCATGAAAAACGAGTTGCTCCTGCTTTGATCTTTTGAGCCACGGCAGTTCCCAAAGTGTTTCCACACACCGTGATCTACTTTCCACATTGTGCTCTGTCTTGTATTGATCATCTGTCTGACAAATTTCAAGAGGTATCCTTCACTAAGCCCCATGTTGTCTTTCGCAATGATGTTAATTGAAAACAGTATGTTAATTTAAAGTGATATACTCCCAGTAACCTTGCCAATGTACTGGGGAGGGGGGGAGGATTAAGGGATGGCAGAGGTGCTAAACTACAAACAATCTGAGAACTGCACTATGAACAGGGGTCTTGGTTCATCAAATGCTCCTGTTAGTCTTCATTGATCGGAGTGTGATGATGGCGATGTCATCCGTGCACATGATGTTTGACCAAATAAATCAGAAAATGATGGGTTTCTGGCCCAGGGTGCTTAAAATGTAAATTTAGAAAAGGGAAAAGGGGAGAAGAGGGAGAAAGAGGCAAAGATAATAAATGTCATCATATGCATCTGTGCTATGTGACTTGGTAATGGCTCCCTAACAGCACTGTCTATAACTTGGCCCCTCCAAAGCAGTAACTGTGATTTGGGTGGGGATGGGACAGCATACTTTTGCTTCCTGTAAGGGTACTGTTGTAACTAACCATTGCAGCCTTAGTGGATGCCAGGCAGTTGCCAAAGCAATATCTTGGATCTCAATTTTTAAATGTGTCATATCTAATAGGTATTAATCAGAATTTGTTTTAATTTAATTTGAAGTATAATTTAATATCTTGAATTAATTATACATGTAAGTAAAATAAATTATCTTATTATATAAAGCCAATTCATCTTTTATTCAACAACAAAAAAACTAAGAGTGCAACCATAAGCATTCACATTCTTTTAAGGCCATTGACTTCAACGAACTCAAAACAGAATAATTTTGTTTAGGGTTGTACTGTTAAAGAGCTATGTGATGATATATGATCAAAAATAGCTTTGCCCCACCCCCCACCCCCAATGAAGACATGAGATAACAGCTTGAGTTTAACTGGTTTATTAATAATATTTAACATCATATTGTATCTTCTGTTCCTAGTTTGCCAGCAAATTTGTTATATGAAAAAATGTGACATTGCAGTTTAAACTTGTACTTATGTTTGCTAAATGGCAAAATGAAAGTGGTTCAAGTGGTACTTACACTATTCATAGCTGCTCAGAATTAAGATTTCAGAGTACTTCAGTTCTATTTTTTCTTTACATAGAATAATTTCAGGCTTACATCCTTGGTACTTTTCCCTACATGAATCATTGTCAAAAGCATCCTGCCTAATGCCTCACATAGATTTTTTTGCGATCTGCAAGTAAACATACTAGGCAGGTCTCCATGCAATCCCAATGATCTGTGGAGGGTATAATATCCATAATTTAGTTACCCTTCACTATTAATATCACTTCTACCCCAGTTTTAAACAGATTCACTTGAATATGATTCCCTGGTTTCAGTGGAACATATTTTTCAAGTAAACATGCTTAGGCTCATGCATGCATGTTTATCACTTGTTGACAAGTTCATGAGATCATCTTGGGCAACCATACCCAAATCAAGACTGGAGGGTCTCCAGGTCAAGGTCCCTTATGTCAGTGGCAAAAGCTTGAAACAGTAGATACTGGTATGTTGACCAACATATGCAGAAGGCCAGGTTCTTAGTTTTGTACCAGGACTGCCAATCCTATGATGTTATATTGCCTGACAATGGTAGTGGCTGGTGTTGTATGCCATTATTCCCTCCATTTCCCGAGATTGCTCTGAGAACATAGCACATATTGTGTGCAGGACCTCCCTAGGCGAGTCCCCAGCTTCACATCCTCAATTTCCTAGTGCCAGCCCACTATGATCAGAGATCACTGACAAGACTATAACATCCTGACACTTTTATAGGTTACTTGTGCTGGTCATTGACCGTAATAAAGATTATCTATCTATCATCATCTCAAATGTAATGCTTGTCAGAGCCAACCTGAGGTATCAAGTGATGAGGATTTAAGTAATGACTCAGTCTTTGCATAGAGAGGCAAACTGTTCTCATCAGGGCACAGGGTCTGCTCTCCACTGGAACTGGGCATTTACCCTACCTTCAGAGCCGTACCGACTTATTTCTCCTGTTTTAACATCTCCCCAACTTCGTCGGGTTTTTATGTTAACTCACCTGAACATCCTCCCAACTGAAATTCTCCGGGGTAGATTTAAGAACATCCCTGTCTGTAATTGGACTTGTCCAAGCTCACAGGATCAGCCAGAAACAGTGGCTCATGTGTTGCTTTATTGTGCTTGTTACGTGTCCTATGGGAAACCTACATTGACCCGCTGATGTAGGATATCTTCTATCAAGGAACCAAGTGTAAATCCATTTGATTGTTGTCATGATTGACTAATTTTATTTACATATAAACTGTATCATTTTATCTGGATACAACTATATTTAACTATTGTAATTGTAATTTACATGTCATTAAAGGTGTGTGTGTGTGTGTAGTCTTTGTGAATCTGACCACAGTGAAAAGGCTGGGAAGGAAAGAAAAAGTACAAGAGCAGTCATTCATAGAGGATGCCAGTAGAAAGGAACAAATGTTCCTTGTTCTGTTCCTTTGTTGTTCTGGAGGTTCATGCAGGCAGCATTGTGTTCCACTCCTCCTTAATTTCAGTTTACAAAGTAGAATTTCTCAGATGAATCCAGGGAATGCAGTTCACTGCAGCCTTCAGTTCTTTCCATTCATTTGTAGCTTGTTTCACCCTCTTCTTTACCAGCCTGCACAAATGCATTGATAAAACATCTTGATGAGATTATACATATGACTGCATCCAGGTTATTTTTGTGCAGTGTAACATGTGCTTCCGCAGACGGGTCAAGTAACTACTAAAAAGAATCTTGATACAAAATGAAGAGCTCTATAGAGTTTTGTGAAAACACAAACTCATATGGGTAATGAAGAGAAGGGGAGGATGAACCCACTGAAGGAATTGTGGGGTAAGGCATACTATGCATGCACAACACTCTGTACAAGATTTAGAGATTTTAAAACAGAAAATTTAGTCTGAATCCAGCCCCAGTATTGTTTCTCAACTGATAGTATACTGAACAGAATGTCCCACTGCAGCCCACTGACCTCCACAAAATGCTGTTATTGGGGGATAGAGGACCCTTAGGAAAGGCATGAACAGGGTCTGCAGCTGGAAAGGGAAATAGGTAGATAATTGCCAACTTGTTCTGGATCCAACCCCAAGTAAAATCTGGAGAGAAATCCAGATTCAAGGAATTTTGGAAACATCCCTAGTTGCCATCCATGTGTCTCCAAATAGTTCCAACACCGAATGACACCATAAGCCTTTGATTTCCAAGGACACCCACGCACGTTCACACCTATTACAATGGAGATAAATTGCACCCATACTTTTTAAAAGAAAGTTTTAACATTTGCTTCTGGCTGTTTTCATCAGTCTATGGATATCATATGGTTAACAGACATTTTTCCATTAGTGAGTGGAAAATGAAAAAACCATAACGGTCAAAAGGGGTAGTGTTTCTTTTAACGCCATGCAAATCAATGAAAGCATGATTCCCAGGAAATAAATAATGCCTTAAATTTATTTTTTCTATTTTATTTTATTTTTCATATTTGTAGTCCGCCCTGCCCAGTATGCTGGCTCAGGATGGATATTTAAATATTTTGATTTGGAATTCTTCCAATTAACCATCTGTTATTTTCTCAAAGTTACTTCCTTTACTAGTAAGTTCAATAGCAATTTTACTACGGAAATAATATATACTTGGTTGTAATAATATTAGCTTTTGCTGGTCAGAGAAGCTGAGCTCTTTCAGCAGCATCTGATTTCTCTGTGCCTTTGTTTCCATTGAAAGGCATTTAAAACCATGCAAACTTGCAAGGCATCCAAATCCCATGGCAAGTAGGCAATTATATATTTGATTTAATTTTATAAAGCCTACTCATGGGCCTTCAACATCTAGTACTAAGATCCCACAATTTCTTTTAAGGGCTCACTTGCCAAGCTCGGGTTTCTAATTTCCTACCAACTGCCTTCAGCCTATCACATATGTACACACACACATACACACACAAACTTTGCATCGTGATGAGTAAACAGAGATACAGCACAAAATAATACTAATAAACCACAAACATATACACAAGAAATATGCTATATTGACTAGGGAATGGCCAATTTGTGGCTACCCCTGTGTCCACATATATTGTATTGAGTAGGTGAGGAAGGTCAACCATTGCCCTCTGTGTACAGTCCACCTAGAGACAAAAATGGTTGTGAGAATGGAAAGGCAGAAGGAAGCTTTCCACTTGTCTAATGACTATGTTGTTTCAGGTGTGTTGGGATATCTAAACTGTAGTTGTAACGATACCCTTCTATACCCCCTGTATGTAATATGGACACCCTTGGACTCTCGTGTCTGTACATTGGGACTGTTGCTGAATGGCAGGAGAGGCATGGAGAGAGACAGCACCGCACTCCAAGACACAGGAGAATCCCAGGCACCCCACCGGACATCGCTGTAAGGAGCCAGCAGGGACCTGCGAATGGCACACAGCACCTGGGCCCGGAGAAGGGAAGTGGACCTGGACTCCATCTTGGAACTGAATGCAGAGCAGAACAGAGAACTTCAAAATCTGCTCCTGAGCCTCCCCGCCAGAGACCTGCCCCTGGAACAGCTGCCCACCTGGACACCTTTGCATAATCAAAGGCACGGCCGACATATCAAGATCTGCCTGACGACTTCAGACTCAGAACAATAGTGTTTCCCCCTTCCACGCCTTACATTCCTTCTCAGGACAGGCTAATCCCATCTTCTCATTCCCCACTCTGCCCCCAGTTCCTGCCAGCTGTCAAAACGCAATCAGTGAGTGATTGACAGTCATCAATATCCTCCTCATATTCCAATCACCCTGGCCCACACCTCTTTCACTCTCAATCTTTCTCCAATTTTAAAGCAATGTTACCTTTGTGCCCCACTGCTCACATGCCCTGTGAGTCAGTCTGCCCTGAGTGCAGAATTTTACTATAAAGCAAAGAACCCTGGCACATGTCTGTGCCTTCTCCTTCGGATCCAAAAAGAGCGCCCCGTGTCTCTGCACGGCTTCTTGGCTATAACACGCTGGTTCGTGTAATAGCCCCCCCCCTCAACAGCTTCCCTCCTTGGAACCTCGCAGGACAGGTAGCTATTGACTCTCCTCATTGCTATCCCTTTTAGAACTCTTGTGTGTGTGTGCGTGTAAATATTGCGTGCAATTGCATTTGTGTGATTTGTACCCCCTTTTCCCCCTAAATAAAGTGCACCCTGTTTTGGCTGCATTCAGTCTCTTTAGCCATTTGTTTGTTACTGGTTTTGCTCACCTTGCGTAGACACAGGAATAGACCCCACTAAAGCCTCTCGTTAGTGCTCTAAATTTGTCTCCAAACTGACTAATTCCCCCAATAAAAGTTGGAGACCCCAGCATTCCCCATAACATAGTCACATTGGACCACACTAATGTTATGCACATTTCAGCTTCACTGAAATCCTCAGTGCATAGTTCTCTGCTGGCATGTGGCTTTATTAATTCCTGCTTTTGGCTTGTAGCACAGCATAGTTTGAATTATGTCAGTCAAGTGCTGAAATGTGGAGAATTGTGCCTTGAAGCTGGGGGTGAAATCTCATGATTATGTGATCTCTTTCGACCTCATACTGTTTTCTTTTAAAAAACACAGTAAAAATAGATGACTCTTGAGTATGTTAGCAAATGTAATCCTGTTGTGAATGCAAGTATGTGGAGAAAACACACACAATGTACATATGTAAATGCCTAAGCTTTTGTCTCCTTCACATTTGGAAACTGTGCCTGCCACAGATTTTCATCAGTCTCTGATGATTTCCAGCTATGTTGTTACAAAATGAGCCTTTTGTAGGACTGCCAGCTCCCCCTCCTGTTGAATATCCCCGTAGAGTTGCTCAGTTTGCTATAGCTTCCGAAAACCTGGAAAAAAAACAACAACCTTAATTGTATCAGAAGTTGTGCTGGGCTGCCATGGAGATCTTTTCTATGCTTGCAATGTGGCCAACTGTTGTTTTTATGTATATAAACTGGGTTTTAAATTGCATATGTATGTGAATGGGGTTTTAAATTTTATTATTGTAATGACCCATAGCTCGGCTATAAAACTGTGATTGTAAATTGTGATTGCCAACCTGAGTTCAGAAGGGATCGTCTTTTAGCACTTGATCCCAGCCTTTCATTTGCAGCTGTTGCCAAGACTAGGGCTGTTGAAAAAAAAAAGGTAAAATTCGGATTCGGCAAAATTTGGCCCGTTTTGATTTGGGAAATGCCGAAGTCCGAACTCCACCAATTCAGATCCGTGGAATTCGGCACGCAATTCAAAGTTCGGGGAAAAATTCGGCCGTTTAAAGCCATTAAAAACACATTCGCGCCTTTCCGCGGCTCTGGGGGGCATTTTTGGAGGTAGAGGTCCTATAATTTCAGCGTAGTTTGAGGGGACCCTTTTTGCAAGAACCCCCAAGTTTTGTAAAGATTGGGTCAGGGGGTACCGAGATATGCGGCCCATAAGGGGTCCCCCCTTCTTCAATTGGAATAAAGGCATTAAAAACACATTTGAGCCTTTCCGTGGCTCTGGGGGGGCATGTTTGGAGGTAGAGGTCCCAAGATTTCAGTGTAGCTTCAGGGGACCCTTCTTGCAAGAACCCCCAAGTTTTGTGAAGATTGGGCCAGAGGGCCCCGAGTTATGGGGCCTGGAAGGGGTCCCCGCCCAAAATTGCCAATTGGAATAAAGGCATTAAAAACACATTTGCACCTTTCCGCGACTCCGGGGGGGCATTTTTGGAGGTAGAGGCCCCAAACCATCTGCCCATTGGAATAAAGCCATTAAAAGGGATATACTAAATGAATGACATACTAAAATGAATGACAAGTCAGCCCATTGGAAGCAATGGGAGAGGCTGGAAAATAATGGGAGAGGGGAATGTTGGTTGACTTACATTGACTCCACTGAAATAAATTACAGGGGATGTACTAAAACGAATGACAGGCTAGCCCATTTGAAACAGCAGGAGCGGCTGCACAGCCCATTGGAAACAATAGGAACCAGCCAGAGAGAGACTCACTGACCCACAGTTAGCTCCACACGAAGTTGAAAACAGTAGAAAGCACAGTCCCACACAGAGGCAATCAAGCCCACCCCCCAGCAGAACAGGTAAATCAACCCCCTTTAGCTTCCCCCCTCATACACATACACATACACATACACACACACACACACAGAGAGAGAGAATCTCTCCCCCAAATGGGTCTTACTGTGGATATCTTGTTCTCTTCTATCAGGAGCAGGGACTGGGAGTCAGGACTAAGACGTAATCCAATACGATTCTAGCAGACTCACACACACATACTCTCTGGCACGGGAGGTTTTGCCTTGGATTTGCCGCTCTCTAGATGCACATTAAGGATTGCCTGCTCCCATTCATTCCAATGGGTGGATGGGGGGGACCCCATAACTTGGGATTAATTGCCTTTTAGTCAGACCCCCGGGCCGGAATAGCGGTGCGGCCCAACTACCGAGGCAACCAGACCCCCAGGCCAGGGTAATGGTACAGCCCAACTGCCGAGACAACCAGACCCCCGGGCCGGGGTAATGGTATGGCCCAACGCGAATGTGTTTTTAAAGGCTGTAATGGACAGATGGGTGGGGGGAACAGCTTCCAGGCCCCATAACTCGGGACCCCCTGCCCCAATCG
The DNA here is from genome assembly GCF_029931775.1 of Euleptes europaea. NCBI lineage: Eukaryota > Metazoa > Chordata > Lepidosauria > Squamata > Sphaerodactylidae > Euleptes > Euleptes europaea. The sequence continues at coordinate 27,830,729 of NC_079318.1, forward strand.
TCACCAAACTAGGGGGTTCTTGCAAGAAGGGTCACCTCAAGCTACGCTGAAAGTTTGGGGAAAATTCGGCTGTTTTTTGGTTTGGGACAAACCGAATCGACAACCCAAGCCAAGACATGATCGGGGCTGAATTCCCCCACATGTTAACATGGGCTCCAAGGGCTGTGTGGACAAGGACAGTTAAAGAGTGTCAGACTCCGAGGCAACAGCTAATCTGTGCTACATGGACTAACCTGCATCTTTAGTATACACTTTAAGACTGCAAACACTGTGCTGTTGTCACAAAAGCCTCTATGCGACAAGAGGCTTTTTTTTTTTTTGGCAGGAAAATAAAAATAAAATCCCACATAAAGTGTCAATTACAAATACAACAGCTAAAAAAATAGACATTAAAAAGCAAGCATGAAACAGATACAACAGTACTAAAGAAGAATCACCACATTTGTGATTTTTGGGAAAAGAACAGAGGGAGGAATGAAGCACGGCTTCCTGAACACTAAAGAACCCCCAAAGAATTGAAATTGTATATGTTCAGGCTTACCCAGCTGTGATTCAGATAGGGTTGCCAGGTCCCTGTTTGCTAGGGTTGCCAACTGCCAGGTAGTAGCAGGAGATCTCCTGCTAATTCAACTGATCTCCAGCCGATAGAGATCAGATCACCTGGAGAAAAATGGCCGCTTTGGCAATTGGACTCTGTGGCATTGAAGTCCCTCCCCTCCCCAAACCCCGCCTTCCTCAGGCTCCGCCCCCAAAATCTCCCACTGGTTGCAAAGAGGAACCTGGCAACCCTACAAGTGGCAGGTGATGTGACTTTGCATGCTCATGGTTTCCTCTGCCATCCTGTCCATGAAATTCCCGTCCCCTTGTGTGTGTGAAGTGCTGTCAAGTTGCAGCCGACTTATGGCGACCCCTTTTTGGGGTTTTCATGGCAAGAGACTATCAGAGGTGGTTCGCCAGTGCCTTCCTCTGCACAGCAACCCTGGACTTCCATTGTGGTCTCCCATCCAAATACTAACCAGGGCTGACCCTGCTTAGCTTCTGAGATCTGATGAGATCAGGCTAGCCTGGGCCATCCAGGTCAGGGCTGCCGGTCCCCTTACCTCAGTTTTATTTTAGGTCTTGCAGGGCTGCTGAGGGAAAGGGAAAGATTTACATTCACAAACTCCTTCTGCTTGCAGTTTGTAGGGTCATGCCCCATTTTTTTTAAAAAACAACAACAACAACACATGCAGTGAAGGATATAATTTTTTCTAGTGTTCAGAAAAATTAAGACAACATCCAAGCAATGTTCTAACTACTACCATGCTTGGGAATATGACATTGGAACGCTTCAGCTTGATTTGTTTCTGCCAGCACTGTGTTGTTTCTCCTTAAAGGTGAGGGGAAAGTCTAATGTATGTCAGAATCCAATGTTATGCTTTATTAGGAACAGCAATCTTATTTTGGAGTCTAAATATGTACAGAGATGAGTCACAGCCTAACCAGTAAACAGCCTGACTCATAGCCTTCTCTTCTCCCTACAACTTCCCTTGAGCCTCGGTGGAAGCAAAACCATAATACTTCTTCAGCTGTGCAAATTGTTCTTCTCTAACAGACTATTTTTCATCTGCTGCATAATTTATTTCTTGGAATCCAGGGCTCTCTCAGTACATGGCAATTTCCCTCTTTCCGTTTCCCGTCACAGAAAGGGTTGCCTTGACTTTGTCAGGACTGAAGTCCACCACCCTGTTTTACCCTTTTCAGATCGATACAGCAAAGCAAATGCAGACCGACCAAGCTTGTCTGAAACACTCTGTAAAGATGTCATACTCCTTGCTTATGATTTGCAGGATTCCATTGCCAGCTTTACATAGGCAACTGCAGGCAGAAATGTGTGAGCATTAATGGGAACTGAGCTACACACAGATCCAGCCAGCAATGGCCATGGCAGCCATTTTTGTTTCTGAGCAGCTGTAATTGTACAAATAGCATCGGTTGTAATCAGGTCCCCCAAGATAGGGTTGCCAACCTCCCGGTGGTGGATGGAGATCTCCTGGGATTACAAATGATCTCCAGGTGACAGAGATCAGTTCACCTGGAAAAAAATGACCTCTTTGGAAGGTGGACTTTATGGCATTACACCCTGCTGAGCCCCCCCCCTCCAAACCCTGCCCTTTTCAGGCTCTACCCCCAAAATTTCCAGGTTATTTCCCAACCTGGAGCTGGCAACCCTACGTAATTCTATATTTTTTCTTTCCTTTTCATTTCTAAGCATTATCTTCTGTTTGGCTTTTGTAGAATACCTCATCTCAGGTTTGGGCCCCTTAAAATCATTGCTGTGGCATGTAACTTAAAACTGAGATATGAAAGGAACATTTTGGGTCTTGAAACTTAATTTCGAATACCCTCTCTGAATCAACTCCCAAAGCTCATATAGATTCCTAGAACACAAACTATCCTTTCCTCACACTAAATGTCCAACCTTTATGCCTGCGGACACTTTAATCCCCTAGTGTTGATTTTTGCCACCTAAATCATAATAACTGTCAACGAAATTTCTGTCTCTTGTTTTCTCATTTCCAGATACTGAATGTTGCGATGCAGAAACAGAGGAGCATGTCAGACAGGATGTCAAAATCTGTCAGCTCTCAGAGACTCTTCATCCATGTTCCACACGCTTGTGCTGGGGGAAGATAATATTCAGCGGCATTCAAGATGCCTCTCGTTTAACTTTGTCACCAATACTCTGAGAGAAGAAGAAACGGATAAAATAAGAAAGGATTCGCTCAGTCCCATTCTTTCCAAGACAATTCTTTGTACATATTTTCAGACCACTCTATATTTTCATGTGCATTTAGCTCCTATGTTACCAAATCAATTCTGCTATCATTTGATTCAGTTATTGGTGGATCTTCTGGCAGATGTTCCATCAGTTTTTGTGAGTCTGCTAAATCATTCACTGCCCTATTCTGAAGCACTCTCATTGTAATGTAATGGATGGACAGGAGGTTTCTCTGGTATGACCAAAGCAAAAATCTACATTAAAAGCAATGATGCTTTTTAGTAGCAGTAAACTATAATGGGCCATGTAATGATCCCTGATTCCTATAAAAGCTTTAGAGTCAGGCTTGTTTAGTGAACACATGCAGCTGCCTGATTCTGAGTCAGATGGATTGTCTCAATCAAGGAAGCCACAGCCCTCAGTTTGCAAGACCTGAGCAAGGCTGTTAATGATAGGATGTTTTGGAGGACATTAATTCATAGTGTCATCATAAGTTGGAAATGACTTGATGGAACTTAACACACACACACACACACACACACACACACACACTGTATACTCTGATTGTCAGTGGCTCTTCAAGATCCAAGGTAGAGTTCTTGCATATCATATATAACCTGATTCTTTTAACTACTGGAAACTAAACCTCATCTTTCTGCATTGAAAGCAGATGCTCTAATATTGAGCAACAGCCTCACCTCTCACTGGTCATGCAGCTGGAAAGAAAAGCCATCTGTCAAGTTCCAGAGATGTGCCTGTCAAATGCTTTACAGTGGTGAACAGGACAGGTGGAGGATTGTTTTTCACTGAAATGAATGTTCTTCATGTTTAGTAGAGAATATCAGAGAGAACCATAATAGATTCGATGCATTAAAAATACCTAAAGATGGCCTGGGAGAAAATACAGTGCAAGTCCTTTATGAGCAAAGTTACCTACTTCCTTCCTGATTATACTGCTTGAAAATAGCAAGTGTGTGACATCTTGTGCACTGCAGCTCACTTTAAACCCTGAGAAGAACATTGATTTGTCCATAGCTTTCTTTCAGTCAAGCTGTCAGTTTGATTCCACAAGAATGGAGAGTTGAGAGGGATTTGTAGCAAGTGGTTTAATTATTGATTGAGGAGTTAATGTCAGCACTTGACACTATGACCATGTTTCCCCCCATGAGCGGAAAGCCATCAACCTGCTCCTATTGAAGTCCACAGGGTTGACATCCACTTTAATGAGAACAGGATCAAGGTCCGAGTCTCCCCTTCTCCTTCTTGAAAGAGGAAATTGAAGTTTATTCTTTCGTTGGTTTCATTTCCTCTTCGTTCTCTCTTCCATTCTTGGGGTTATTTATAAGTGCATTGCTGAGTTGACTGCACAGAGAGGGTTACTGGATTGCTTTCTGGATCCCAGAGGCTTTCTGTTGTTCTGTTCCTGATCTCCATTGAGCTTCAGCTGCACACGTACATGTTAATTTTATGACAGGCTGTCATCTCACATTTAGGCAAACACCTCATGGGCAAATAAAATGGTCTTCATGCTGACTTTCTAATGTGCCCTTCGGGTTTCTCCTCCCTACCCAAAACTTTGTACTGTCTTGCAAATGTGGCTGGAAATATCTTCTAATCCCCCCCCCCCCATGAACTCTCTTAACACCTAAATCAAGCCATAGTGAACTACAATTAGTTGCCAAGTGCACTTTTGAGCAAATTGCTTCAGGTGACTTAAACATCAGAAATTACCTAAATATCAAATGGGATTGGAATCATTAGAAATATTACTAATGAAACAAATATCTATTTATGGCTGAAATAAGAAAAGTGAAACAAATGACCTATAAATATAGGCAACATGAAAACACAACAACAATGTACAAAACAACAACTTGAAAGGGGATTCATACATCCTTCCTCTCCATGACCTTGAGTTAATTTAAACTAGGAAGAAATGCTTCTTGATATCTATCAAAAGTAGCAATCAAAACTTTAACAAAACCTGACTTACATAATCTTCCAAAAGGAAATTGGGAAAAAGGAGAAACTCAGTGCCCACAGGTTTCACACAATATTTGGACCATGGGTCATTTATGCATGGTCGCTTTAACCTCCTTTATTCCCCGTTTCACCCAGGATCAAAGTAACCTGGGTTGGGGGAAACTGTATGCATTGGCTGGAATGATCAGGGACAAAACTGTGTGCTAATGGAGGCCTGAATACAGAAAAGCAGTCTCCCAAGTTCAAATCAAGTCCCACCTCTTTAAATGCTGCTCTGTAATTGGCTGATTTCGCAGTGCTTACCTTGAGAGAAGATTTCCTTCCCCCCAGACCCAACTGCCGCATAAAAAAACATTTTAAGAACAAAAAAACAAAAAACAAAAAAACTGAGCAATCTGAAAGGGGGGGGGGAAATCCGCCTCGTTTTTAAAAAGCCTTTCTTTTGCTCAGAAAGAGCTCTGAGGTAGCAGGAAGCACTTGAATCCCTGCCTCTTTACACACTGCTTCATGATTGGCTGTGAGAGAAGCCAATCTTCTGTGCTTCCCCTGTTTGGGAAGCTGCATGCTGCCTTGAAGAGGGGTTTGGAAAAAGGTGGGGAGAAGCTCAACCCGAGAACAGAGTATGCATGCTCTGTGACTCTGGAATCAGCCAGGATGAACGGTTTAATTCGGGCCAGAAGAGGAATGGGAAAAGCCGGGTTCGTTTTGCATCAAAACAACGTTGAGCTTCCAAGGAATGAGATATCGTGCATACTGAAAAATTTGACCCTGGCTGAAACAGGGAATAAAGGAGGGTAAAGCAACAATGCATAAATGACCCATGATTACTAACTGACATTGATTTTGTTATACATGAAACTTGTTTAATTTGTACTACAACAAACATCTTATCCATATCATCTGCACTTCAAGCACAGGGGACATGTGTTCAGGGCTGTGTCCATTTTGCACTAAAACAAACAAATTGGGCTTACATGTAGTCCAGTTTCTATGTTTTGTAATTGTTATAAACCATCCAAACTCAGCAAATTTGCATAAGTACTTACAGTGCATCCTAAGAATATGTTCCTAGGAATAAACCCCACTGAATAGATGTGAGTCGGGTTTTTAGACCTTATTAGGATTGCTTTCTTAAATATATATATCTCTGTGCCAACTGAATGTAACACTTCATGCATCTGATGAAGTAGGCTTTGGTTCATGAAAACTGAGCTCATGCATAGAGTTGCCAGTTTATGTAGAATAGAGGGAGGAAAAAAGGGGAGAAGTGAGATCAATCAGTTCCATGATGTCACTCTAGGAATTCCCCCGAAACTCAATGGTAAAACTATAGAGTTTGAGGGACTTCTTAGGGTGTAGTGATGGCAATCAACCCATCCTCATGCCCTGCCCCCCAAATCTCCTCCAGGTTGAGGGAAGAGGCCTGGCAGGCCTATTGCTACATGCGCCTTCAGCTGGAACATAGACACAGACTGTCCTATGTCTGTGGAAGCCTCTCCCTATTACCACACAGAAAGCAAATCCTCCCTTTAAGTAACGCAACAGATCAGTGACTCTTCTGCAAAGTAAAGAGCAAATGTAGGGTTGCCAACCTCCAGATGGTTATGCAAAAATAATCAACACTAGGCTCAGTTCTATACATATATTCAAAAGGAGATAGTCAATACAAAAAGTAGTGCAAGCAATATCTACAAGTGAGCGATAGTCAAACAAGAGAACATAGTACAACAAGTATCGAAGAACAAGTCAAAGAACATTATATACAACAAATCTATGTCTAATGTTTCTCTCTAGATCTTAAGACTTTCCAGTTATAATATCAGTCTTTGTAAGAGCTGGTCCAGAAAGTGGAAAAGATTCCTGTAGATTTTTCATAGAGTCCGTGTCAGGAATCAGACGCTGTAATCCGCTGCCCGTGTGCTGCGGGAGATTCAAACGAGGACCAAGCTGGCACTTAATGTAAATGGAAACGTCTTCCAGGTAATAGACGCTTTCACCAATAATGGCTTCTTCAGCGTTGTTATTTTCTTAATGCTACATAGTAGCCTGCGAGTTGATTCTTGCCTGTGTAATGGTCGCTTGTGCTTTGTTCTTTGTTCTTTTACTATGTTCTTTTGTTTGACTATCGCTCACTTGTAGATATTGCTTGCACTACTTTTTGTATTGACTATCTCCTTTTGAATATACGTATAGCATTGAGCCTAGTGCTGATTATTTTTGCATAGCCAACTAGCATCACACTGTGAATTGTTTTGCTAACCTCCAGATGGTGGCTGGAGATCTCCTGCTATTTCAATGGATCTCCAGCCAATAGAGATCAGTTCACCTGGAGAAAATGGCTGCTTTGGCTATTGGACTATATGGCATTGAAGTCCCTCCCCTCTCCAAGCCCCACCCTCCTCAGGCTCTGTCCCCAAAATCTCAGGTGTTTTCCAACCCAGAACTGGCAACCCTAATCAAATGCCAGCTTTCCCCCATCTCCTTGATACTAGGAGGTGCCTCATTCGAGCTCAGGGGGCATTGCCTCTGTGTTTACATGGAGACCTTTGTGTTTGTAGAAACAGCTGCCTACAGCTTTGCTTGGAACTTGCAGTGTTTTTTGATTGGCCATTTTTCTGTGGCTGCCATTTTGTGGTGAAACCCACCCACATCACACAAAATTCCAGAAGTGACCGCAGGTTCAACAATGTTGGGGAACCCTGCTTGAAGGTATCTCAAGACACTTTGTTGTTATGACTGCAGCAGGCTACTCCATCCTTCCCAATTTGTTTATGTTTGCAGTTATAAAGGATGGGATGTTCTTTCCCCTTTTAAATAAAATATCATCCAAAAGCTGAATGCTGCACAGCACATTTTGCGCTTTGTCTGTGCTCCTTTGGAAATGGAGCAGACAAAGGGCTGTGACTAAGCTAGTGCAGTGCTGGATTGTATGGCACCTAGTTGAAGGAGGCATTATTTCCCTTCTTACACTTCTGGTTTTGTATGCGATCAGGATTTTTGGCTGAAATCAAGAAGCAGGTGCAATCACAATTCTCCCTCTTCATTTATTTATGTTCCCACCTTTTATATACACAGTTGTGCAGATGCAGGAGAAATGTTATATTTAGAGGAAATTTAGAGGATTCAAAATTACCCTACTTATGACTATTTCCCCAGAGTTTTTACTTAGGTATGACTCAGGGCTTGGGTGCATTCAGATACCTTTTCATTCATCAGTATCACCCTACTCCATGTTTCATAACTGCCTTGATGTTATGCAGTGGGAAAATGAGAAGCATTCCAGAAAAAGTCCAAAATCTTCTAGTAGCTGCAGAATTAGTCATAAGCACCTCCAGGTGGTGGCTGGAGATCTTCCGCTATTACAACTGATCTCCGGGCGATATAAATCCGTTCCCCTGGAGAAAATAGCTGCTTTGGCAATTGGACTCTATGAGAAGTCCCTCCCTTCTCCAAACCCCACCCTCCTCAGACTCCACCCCAAAAAACTCCAGGTATTTCCTAAACTGAAGCTGGCAACCCTATTGCATAGTGACAAATGGTTTTTTAACATTCATGTTTTTGTTAAAATAAGCAAACTAATTTGCTTCCTCCTGCCATTAGAATGATATCAGAGTAAACAGCAGGTCTTTAAACACAGGGAGACCCTGATCAAATATTGGATAGGTATTCACAAGGGATATGTACATTATTTGGGAGGGGACCTACTTTTATGCCACTTTTTGCTGTTTCTGTAGAGGTTCAAAATAATTAGAGCACACTGGGTACTAGCAAAATATGTTTGAATGCCAGAAGAATGCACAACTCTCTTTGAAGCAAAAGCAGTGCCAGCTTATGCAGTTCAGAGTATGAGATTTCCATATTTCAGTTTTAAAGAACCTTGCTATTAAATGAATGGATTGCTAGGTTACCATCCCTCCATTTGTTAATCTGCCACACATGGCAATTTTTAAGTACATTTAGTCTGGAGTGAGTAATTTAGGAGGAACTATTTCCATGTTAATATGTTTAGGATCATGGTATTGGTTCTGCTGATACCAATAGAGCTAAACTTGTTTCCAAGCCCAACTCCATTGGTTGAAGTGGTCTAAGGACCACATCGCATGGTTCTGCAACTTTTGCATATAAAGGGAAAGGTATCCCTCCAACCAAGATTTAGAAAATAAAAACACTTACCAACAGTATGCACATGTTATGGCTGCCACACATTCCACATTTACCAAATCCAATGATCTGTATGCTTGTTGATACCTGTATGGGTCCGTTGCATGCAGGGGTGACTGCATTTACTTCAGTAGAAATAATTAATCTACATGCCCAAGGAAATGTTTGCACTAACTGGGTTCATCCTTTAAAAATGGGAACACATTATAAGAGGGAGAGCTCTGTATGACCTACCACTGTTCTCTATCCCTAGATTAGGATGATAATGTGTGATAGAGGGATGTCCAAACAGGCATATCTTTGGCCAACTTTATCACAGGAACCTTCCCCAAATATGGATACTTTCCCCTGTATCTGTTAGCTCAGAGTTCTGCTGCATTATAATTTGCTACAATGATAATACTTAGCACTTTTAATTCCCTAAAATACTTCATCAATCCTTGAAACAGCACTGAAACAATAGGTCAATTATTAAGGTTACCAACCTCCAGGTAGTGGCTGGAGATCTCCTGCTATTACAACTGATCTCTAGGTGACGGAGATCAATTCACTTTGAGAAAATGGCCGCTTTGGAAGGTGGACTCTATGGCATTATACCCTGCTGAAGTCCCTCCCCAAACTCCACCCTCCTCTGGCTCCACCCCCAAAACATCCAGGTATTTCCCAAGTGGGAGCTGGCAACCCTATCAATTATTCCTATACTACAGTTGTAGAAGCATATAGGCCTTATGACAGGTTCCAAAATTTTGGCCATTGGTATCATCTCAGGACAAGAACACTTATCACATCATAGAATCATAGAGTTGGAAGGGACCACCAGGGTCATCTAGTTCAGCCCCCTGCAAAATGCAGGAAACTTACAACTACCTCCCCCCAAAAAAACCCAGGGACCCCTACCCCATGCCCAGAAGATGCCCAAGGTGCCCTCCCTCTCATGATCTGCCTAAGGTCATAGAAGCAGCATTGCTGACAGATGGCCATCTAGCCTCTGCTTAAAAACCTCCAGGGAAGGAGAGCTTACCACCTCCCGAGGAAGCCTGTTCCACTGAAGAACTGCTCTAACTGTTAAAAGAAAATTCTTCCTAATGTCTAAACGGAAACTCTTTTGATTTAATTTCAACCCGTTGGTTCAGGTCCGACCTTCTGGGGCACCATCCTCTGTATGACAGCCCTTCAAGTCTTCTCCTCTTCAGACTAAACATACCCAGCTCCTTCAACCTTTTCTCATAGGACTTGGTCTCCAGATCGCTCACCATCTTTGTTGGCCTCCTCTGGACACGTTCCAGCTTGTCTACATCCTTCTTAAATTGTGGTGCCCAAAACTGAACACGGTACTCTAGGTGAGGTCTAACCAGAGCAGAGTAAAGTGATACCATCACTTCATGCGATCTGTACATTATACTTCTGTTGATACAGCCTAAGATCCCATTTCCCTTTTTAGGTACCGCTGACTCATATTCAGTGTTTGGTCTACTAAGACCCCAAGATCCTTTTCGCACACACTACTGCTAAGACAAATCTCCCTCATCTTATAATTATGCATTTGATTTTTCCTACCTAAATGCAGAACTTTTCATTTATCTCTGTTAAAATGAATTTTAGTAGTTTTAGCCCAGTTCTCCAGCCTGTCAAGATCATCCTGTATCCTGGCTCTGTCTTCTACTGTATTGCTACCCCTCCCAATTTAGTATCATCTGCAGATTTAATAAGTATCCCCTCTATTCCTTCATCCAAATCATTTATAAAGATGTCGAACAACACAGGGGCCAGGACAGATCCCTGAAGCACTCCACTAGTCACTCCTCTCCAACTGGCTGAGGAACCATTAACAAGCAATGTTAACAAGCAAAATCATAATAATTTTGGACAAGATGGAAATGGAAAACAGGTGATAGCACTGCAGCACTTATAGCTTTATGTGTGTAACCACCATGTTTTTAAATCCTGCTTTTATTTAGTTTTCTGATGGGTTTTCTTATTTAGTGTTTTTTTTAATTAGTTTTCTGATGGGTTCAGTAGCTGTAAAAAACTTACTTACGAAACTAGTGAAGGGACTTCCCCCCCCTAGTGTAACCAGATATGTAGACTTGACTTTGCAATAAAAAATTGACAATGTGTTAAAATGAGTGAAAAGGGCATTTTTTATTTTTTTGCATGAATGAATGCTATTTCCAAAATTATGTTTACATGCAGACTTTTGAAACATGAGCCTATTTGGCCATGACAGTGTAAATTCACACAGTAATCCCTAATATTTAACACTTACAAAAACCTTTAGATTTTAGTTGTTTAAAGGTAATTCTAGTGATGAACTGATGTAGTATTAAACTTTCATGTTCCGATTAACAATAATTTTCAGCATCCCGCTTTTTGCCAGCAATGCCTTCACAGCTGAGGCAGGGTTTTGCCCCAGGCTACCTAATGAGTTTGTGACAGAGATGAGAATTGAACAAGAGACTTCTTGACTTACAGATCTCTCTCTTAGCCAGTATGCCACCTTCACTTCACTACCCATCTTGCAGTTTTCAGATTTTTCTGCAAGCATGTTTCAGCAAGCGTTTCCCCAAAGTTTCCCAGACATGGAACTGAGTATAAATTACCAATAAGCTTTCGATTTATTCCAAGAACTATACATAAGGTATGTTCATTTACATTCTGAGATCTAACTCTCAAGCCATCTCCTTTCTCTGAATGACTCACCCAGACTTCTGCTCTCCTGCAGACCTTACTCACTTTGAAAATAAATGGAATGGCTGACTGTGGTGATCCAAAGCCTTTCCATTGTCAAGAGCAGCCAAGATTCTTCTTGACAGGCCCAAGATGACAGCCATCTGAGAGGGAATTCAGAAAGTGTCAGACAGAATAGATCTTGAACCCTCACACACCACATTTGGTACTCCTGAATTATATCTAGAAAGTCGATTGAGCAAGCACAGTAGGGCAGGTAGGATTGTGAGAGCAAGAACAGAGAGTGCTTTAATGCATAGGTGGTTAAAAAAAACCATTATAGCCCAATGCAGACATTTATTAATTGACCTCAGTGTAATCTACCTAGCAGGGAGAGAATCACAACAAACCCTAATTAAACATGCTCCCCTGCTCTTATTCTTCCATATTAATTAACTGAAGTAGCACTCAAGCTCTGGAGTCTAGAGAAAAGAAAAATGAATAGGCAAATACACTGATGAGGCAAATCTACCGGCAGCTCTGATCTCTTTTTGTGAGAAGATGTTCCTTTGATTTTGCTTTACGGGGGCGGGGGGCAGGGCACTGATCCTTACTTTGCATTTTAGGCTTAGCTAAATATTCAAAATGAATGTGTACCTTCATGTTTCACTTGGTTTTAGCAATTGTGGAATGGGAAGTCTCCCAAATCCTATCCCTGATGCAGACAGCCTAGCCCAACCCCATTTACATCATTGCAAAGGAATGTATGCACACTCAGGAAAGGCAAACAGCTCTAGATAACTCAAGCAAGTAAGTCAAGTTGTATGACACAGGGCCAGCAAAAATTCCTAGGAATGTTAGGGCTAAACAAAATAATAAAAAAACACGGAACAGCCAGCCATCACTCCATGTTTCTTTTGCTTTCTCATTGCTTTGCCTACATGTGACATGACTTGTAACATCTAGGTAAACACAAGCCATGTATAATGTGATATATTGTGCTGTGTAACTTCATGCCCATCACACTGTTAACTGTGAGAATAGAGTGATACACAATGTACTAATGCCATGGCACATTTTGCATTGATCTAAGCAACATTTGGAAAAATAGGGGGTAAAGAGATCCGGAGTGGTAGCAGTTCAAGCCTTAACTCTTATATTTTCCCAGAGATCAATCTTTCCCTTTTAGGGGATATTTTTTAATCTGTAGACATTAAGGCAAAATCTGGCCCGTTCTTGGTATTATACAGGTGCCAGTTAACCCTGTGTCCTGTGGACGTCAGGAGAGTTCTTATGTCTGGGAGAAGAAAGAGTGGGACAGAAGAAATTTGAATTGGTACAGTTTCTCCATCAGGTCCCAGGTTCAATCCCCGGCATCTCCAGTTAAAGGGACTAGGCAAGTAGGTGATGTGAAAGACCTCTGCCTGAGACCCTGGAGAGCCACTGCCAGTCTGAGTAGACAATACTGACTTTGTTGGACCAAGGGTCTGATTCAGTATAAGGCATCTTCATGTGTTCATGTGTTCACGCAGGCCTGCAAACTGAGCCCAGATAAGTCTGGAGGCCCCAGCTTGCTTGCAGGTTGAGAAAAGAGTATTCATTCAGGTTCCTTTTCTTAGGTTCACACAGCAGAAATGAACACAACTTGAATTACTGAGTTGTGCATTGTGGTCCTACCCGGGCCGGCTGCAGAGGGAAAGGAAGGGGGTTTCAGCTGGAGCGAGGGTCTCCACTCTCGCTGTCTGTCTCACGAGCTCCCACTCGCCTCAAGCGGTTTCCCATGCGCCGGAGAGTGATGCCAGCATGTCTGGCCCCTCCCCGCGCCTATTTATGGGCGGTGGCACCCACTCACCGGCCTGTTTGGCAGCGGGCAGCTGCGAGTCCCACCCACCCTCCCTTCATGCTATGTTTTGATTCTTTCTTTCATCACAGCTTGGGTGGTTTTCGGCATGGGGACTGATTCAGGATTCAGGAAGAGGTGCCTTTCCTTCCCGTTTTGGGGATCCCCTTAAGGGGTCTTGGGATGGAGTACATCATCGTTGCACAGCTCAGGGGCTTGTTTTGGGTGCTCCACTCCCAGGTGACATTGGTTTCACACAGAGATTTCCATCCTGGTGGGGCCACTGAAGCGCCACTCCGGTGTTGTTCCCCACATGGGTTGGGGTCGGTGATCGATGCTTTCAATACATCGGATGACAGGGTGGCCATCTGATCTCTGGATCCGCCCCCATGCTCCGCCATGCTCCATCTGTTGTAACCAATAAAGCTGTGGCCATTTATTTCCCAAAAGTTACAGTTGTCTGTGTGTTTATTTGCTGTTACCCTTTCCCATGGAGCCGTTTGCCTGTGGGACCACAATGAGCATGCTCAAAAAAAAACATCTATTTATTAGAAACAAGATACAGGGATGGGAACAACTGGTTTCAGGACAGAGAGACCATGAACTCTATAATTCTAATGAACAAATAGAACTAACAACAAGGACCCCATCCCACGAGATCAAACCCAACACACACAAATATCGGGGTGGGGGGGAGACTATTCCATTGTAACGTATATAATAAATGCACCACAACATCAGCCTTCAACCATTGCTTTGCTGCTTTTGGAGCATTTTCATAGTTTGCAAAACTTTCACAATATTCAAAGTGGCAATTGGTGGGCCCTCAGCAGTTCCTGAGCAATTGCCATTTAAGCAAGAGCCCAAAAGGTTTGATTAGGCAGTTCAGATTTTGTTTAGAATGAGCTGGAATGAGGTAACTTTCAGTTTCCCAATATATCATCATTAATTTTAATCAGTCGGGTTTGTTGGAGGTTTTCTTTCGGCCTTGCAACAGACCCAATTAAAGCCTAATATAACGTTTGCATCTATGTCTTCATATACAAGGCTGTCTTAATGAAAAAATCAGTCTCTTTCTCTTGACACCCTATCGGTGAAATGACCCCCGCTGACTTAACTATTTACATAGCTTTAGGCAGCATACTGATAATCATATGTTGTATTTCACATTTCAATCTTATACTGACAAGGAAGAAGCTATCAAAGAGCTGCTTTGCATATTTGCAACACTGGTATGTGCTTTTTTTTTTTTTTTAACTTTCCAGAGGAACTAAAAGAAATATGCTCTCTTCCATCTTAAATATTCATATTTGCTCTCGTAGTTATGGTGTCCCCTGATAAAGCAGCAATCCTCATGACCCTGTGAGCTTTGTTATAATGGGCCACTTCATCTGGAGGTACTTTGATCTGTGCTTTTTGATCTGCTTTGGAGAATACCAAATTTAGCTACTCAAGGAGGGGATTTTGGAGTGGGAGGGAGAAGGAGATCAAATTATATATAACCCAGGTCTTCACATCCAGGTAGTGTTGCCAACCTCCAGGTACTAGCTGGAGATCTCCTGCTATGACAACTGATCTCCAGCCAATAGAGATCAGTTCACCTGGAGAAAAGGGTTGCTTTGGCAATTAGACTCTATGGCCCTGAAGTCCCTCCCCTCCCCAAACCCTGCCCTCCTCAGGCTCTGCCCCCAAACCCTCCCGCAGGTGGCAAAGAAGGACTTGGCAACCCTACATCCAGAGCAGTGGGATGATGAACAAGTTTTAGCCTTCCAACCATAAAGAAAATGTAATAATAATTAGATTCAAGTCCAGTAGCACCTGAGAGACCAAGATTTTTGGGATATGAGTTTTGTTACAGGTGATCCCCTTCCCAGATGTGTGCTGTCTGTCCTGATTCCATCTTGGCTACATTTGTTTTGGGAGCCATTTTTAGAAGCTAGCAATGCCATGCTTTGGAGAAGAAGAAGAAAAACAGTTGGTTTTTATATGCTGACTTTCTATACTACTTAAGCAAGAATCAAACCGGCTTACAATCACCTTCCCTTCCCCTCCCCACAACAGATACCCTGTGAGGTAGGTGAGGCTGAGAGAGCTCTAAGGCAGCTGTGACTAGCCCAAGGTCACCCAGCTGGCTTCATGTGTAGGAGTGGGGAAACCAACCCAGTTCACCAGATTAGTGTCCACCACTCATGTGGAGGAGTGTGGAATCAAACCCAGTTACCCAGATTAGAGTCCACCACTCCAAACCACTGCACTTAACCACCACACCATGCTGGTGAAGTTGAGGCCACAGCTATCTTCAGGCTATGCTAAGGAGCAGCTAAAACATTGGGTGGGAGACTGATTCATTGATGGCATATCTGCATGCCTACATATTGCCACGGGGGCTTGCAAAGCAGGTACCCACCTAAATCTATCAATATAATTAAAGGATGGTGCAGAGTTTTTTTCTGTTGCCCCAGAAGGTCAGACCAGAACCAACGTGTTGAAAATAAATCATGAGAAGCACAGTGTCAAAGGCACATGCTTCCTTCTTTCTGTTAACCCAACAAGTGTAACAGTGACCACTCTTGTTTCTTACCATTTTTTATCATAGTAGGTCCTAAGGTTTTGGAAGGCTATTTGAGGTGGGCCTTCCCTAGGATAGTAGAATGTATACTCCTTGAGTTTTGTGGAGAAAGAAAACTACAAAGTTAATAAACAAAATATTCTGCCCCCAAACCTACAGTTCTTACCTAGGTTTCTAATGTGTTAGATTCTGATATTATCACAAGGCACACAGCATCTTGTATGTATGTATGTATGTATGTATGTATGTATGTATGTATGCATGCATGCATGCATGTATGCATGTATGTATAGATCTATATCTTACATGCATTTAATGGAAAACACACATTGGAGCAAATTCCCTATTTTTAACCATGTATTTTGGTAAAGTCTTGTTTCAGTTTCTGTGACCTTAAAAACAGTCAATAAACATTGAGTGGCAATATATGCTTAACAACAGCTAAACTCCTAACACTGATTTTCTTCAAATGGAAACACATGGCATTTCATTTCTTTTCACTGAGAAGTGAGGGAGTGGTTATGTAAGCTATTTTTTTCCAGAAATGCCAGCAGATACCAACTGGATCTATTGAGAAATGTTTTATGTGGAGAGGGAAAGAAACGATTGCATTATTACGTCTTGTGGGCCTAATGGATTTTTTTTTTCAAGTTGGGAACTTTAATACCAGCAGCAGAACAGAGAAAGTGTTAGTCACAGTGAAATCTATGTTGTGTTTGTTATAGCATGTTTCCCAGGAAAAGGAAATTGAAGGAAATTATGTTTACATCTAACACAGTGGATTATATAACAAATTGCATTTACATAGTTTTACCAGAGCTATTTTTTATGGGAGTGTGATTCTTAATCATTTTGCCTAGAAATGCACAGTTTGGATGTACAGTTGTACACAAGGTCAGGGTGTGTAATCCAGAATCCTCGAGACAAAACCAGGGCATGGGGGGGGGGGGGGTTCCCAGGGTGTTCCTGGGAGTGGCCTTTATTTCATGCAAGCTCAAGCTGTCAGCATTCCAGTAAGATGGAAACGTGGTAGAGAATTCACTACAATGGAACTTTTCTAGCTTTTTTCCTGCAAAAAATCTCACAGCATCATCATAATTAATGAGCCTGGTCTTGGCCGGGGAGAGCGGGTTAGAAATGTAACAAACAAACAAATGTTATTTATTATCAGAAAAATACTCAGCTTGATCTCTAAATGTTTCAAGTTCACAGGTAAATTGAGTATTTAAGTCTTCTAAAAAAAAATTTTTTTGCCAAATGTGCTGCAGACACTATTTAGTCCATGCTACTAGTTTTGATTAATTTTTCACCACCAAGAAAAGGAAAAAAAAATATGTGTTTAGTCTTTCGGTGTTTTCACGTCTTGCTTTTGATTCTGTTACAGCCCATTCCTGAAAAATGGGCCCAAAGCCCTTAGGAAGCCGACTACGGCCTCTGCCGGCACAGGGGCCCACTCCGCTGGTGCTCGGAAGGCACATGCCAGTGTGAGTGGCCCCAGCGCCACTGTGCAGGGCTGGGCACTGTGCCCCGACTGCCGCTGCCTCCTTCCGGCCTCCGGCCGCCGGCACAGGCCACAGCAGCGAGCCGGGAGGCGTTCCGGTGCCCCAAAAGGCGTTCCCGGGGCATAACGGCACTGTCCGTTGGGCGGGACCGACATTAGTCGGCCTCCTGACCACTTTCGGCTCAGGAACGCCCCTTTTTATTTTTGTTAAGATATGCCAGCTTTAGCTGGCATATCTCCCATGCAGCCCTATGAGGGTTGCACGGGTTTTTGGAGCTGGGTGGAGGTTTTGGAAGTGCCGAAACCTCTTTAGGAGGCAACGCCGCTAGTTTGCCTCCTAAGCCTGGTGCAGGCATTCCTTTCAGGAATGCGCTGTGAGTCTTCTGTCAAAACCAACGTGACCTGGGGAGGGAAGGCCTCTCCTTGCTGGTGTTCCCTGGTCCATCCCTAGGGAGCAGGAGCCTCTCTTCCAAAAATGGCTGCCTCCCAAAGCCCAGGGCTTGTCACTGCTGCTCTCTGGAGCTTTGCCTGGGGTTGGGTGGCAGCCACAGATGCCGCGCTGTCTGGTGGGGGCTTGTTCAGAAAGACCACCGTTTCTGTGTTGCTGGTTTATTGGCCACAGGGCTTGCACAAACAAGGGATGGAGGTGGGCTATGAGAGGGGTGCAGGAGCATGCTCTCTGCTGTGACCTGGATGAACAGCTCCGTTCCACGTATAAGAGGCCCCCTTCGTTCCACTCAGCTCTCTCTTTCTGCAGATTCCCAATGAGAATCCCCTTCTGCAGTGCTCCCAAGAGTATAGGTATAAGGCTCCTACATACAGCAAGGGGTACTGCGTTTCATTTCTTCCTTCTATTGCTGTGGGAGGTATGCCAGCATGATAATACACGAGATGGTTTCTTTCATATGTGGATGGCATGGGGGGCATCATTGGCATGAAGCTTTGTGATTGATGGGTGTTGGCAGTATCATTATGCTTTCAGCTACTTGGAGGGTTTTTTTGGCATTTCTTTCCTCTGCTGAGAGAGCATAGGATACTGACTAGCTATGCTGATGCTATACCAGCATTAGTGATGCACCAGTATCTATGGTTTAGGAATGTGCTGGTCATGTTTTAATGTGATTTTTAAAAAATTGCGTTATTTGGAGTTAGTCTTTCTTATTTTCTTATATTTGCTTGTAAGCTTGCTTATTTTTTTGCTTGCTTATTTTTTTTTCAAAAGAAAAGTAGGTTATCAATCCCCTAAATAAATAAATTATTGAGTGGAGTTCTTGAAGAATAAAACAAATAGTGCCACTCTAAGCAGAAGTCTGCTTAAGTCAGTGGGTCCATTGAAGTAAATTCTATTAACATTGTAGAAGTTTCCTCCTCCGTGTTCTCTACAGTCTTCTGTTGCTCTGATGAACTTTGTACTTTACAAGAGATCCTACTCTTTCCTATCATGTCCATTTCTTACTGATCCTTCTTACTATCTATCATCATCCATCTTTTTCTCTCCAAATATCCTTTTTCATCTCCATCAAGACTGCTGTCTTAGTGATCAACACAAAAAGTACCACTGATGCACCGGATATGAAAGTTTTATGTGGTTTCAAAAACGTGGTTTCCAACAAAAGAAGCCATATAACGTGTGTGTTTTTGTTGAAAACGTGGTTTTTGGTTGGAAACCACATTTTGAAACCACATAAAACTTTCATATCCAGTGCATCAGTGGTACTTTTTGTGTGTATATATATATGTGTGTGTGTGTGTGTGTTCCAGGTTCTACTCCCCTTTTTGTATTGTATACTTAGTCTTATTGATCAAAGCAAGCCTTACTCTATCCAGTTAATTTAGAGTATGGTATTACACAAGAGCTGGTGTGGTGAAGCGGTTAAGGTGTCAGACTAGGATCTGGGAAACCCAGGTTCGAATTGCCACTCTGCCATGGAAACTTACTGGGTGACCTTGGGCCGGTCACACACTCTTAAGTATTTGCATGGGAGATCACCAAGGAATACCAGGGGCATGACATGGAGGCAGGCAATGGCAAACCACCTCGGAATGGCTTTTGCCTTGAAAACCCTATGAGGTTACCATAAGTCAGCTGTGACTTGATGACGCTTTACACACACACACATGGTATTACACTCTGCACCCCAGATTAGTGGTATTTGTACCACACTTAGTTCTATTTTGGCATTCTTACTTGACCCATTTCTATATAAAATACATAATTATCAGGTCTTTTTCATGGGAAAAAATAAGACTAACTACTGCCTGTTGATATTTTGTTGGGGCCCTGGATAAGTGAAATATGAAGGTGCTACAGTTCCGAAAAGCCTTTATGCTCGCCCGTTTAAATGCTGCACCCTCAGCAGTATTAATGGAAGATATGGAAATCTACCATACTCTGACAGACTTTGCTCATGCAATTCAAAGAATATTGACACATTATCTCATAGGATGATGGAATGACCCCCTCTTTAAACTCCACCGAGATAAATGGATGACCCCCATATTGGCGAGAATTCCTGCCCCCATAACATGAGACAAAATAGTCCCCTTTTTGCTGATGGATAGAGATCCAAATATAACACTGGCTCTGGCCAAATATCTCTCCATCATATTTTCCTCTAAAAAATAACTGCTCGGGACCTATGGGCCATAGGAGCAAATTAGGAAAGGAAGATGCTACAGGATTAAATTTCTTTATCTACGTGAGTCTATTACTATTTTGTCAAATGTTGCCATCACTGTTAACAGGACTCAAAGGACTATGCGTGCATAACTAAACTACTAGGTTAAAAATGTTAATTAATTACAACAGCTTTACAAACAGGATGAAAACATTTAGTAGAATATTTAAAAAGCCGTTAGTTTAAATTTCCCAGATGGATCTTTCCCATCACACATTAAGTGACTTCAGTGCCATCTGGGAACCGTCTCATGAATTAGCACTCTACAAAGACTCCTTCGTTCTCTGTCCAAACCTTCAACATATAATCTTTTTCTAAATAGTGATAATTTGAATTTCAAAAATAAAACATCTGAAAATTGAGCTTACCTTGCTCACAATGTTACTTTTCTCTCAAGTTGAGCACTCCGTGTGATGGCATGGGGGGTTTGTTTGCAATTTAAAACAGTGTTTTGATTTTGCATTGATGGCATTGAGCAGAATTGATGGCATTGAGTTAGGTTGCTGGTGGGGTAGTCATGGAATTATAAAATCATAGAATTGTGGAGTTGGAAGGGCCATGCAGACCATCCAGCCCCACCCCCTGCTCAATGCAGGATCAGCCTAGAGCAGTGGTCGGCAAACTCATTAGTCAACAGAGCCAAATATCAACAATACAACGATTGAGATTTCTTTTGAGAGCCAAATTTCTTAAACTTAAACTATATAGGTAGGTACACCTATATAATTAAGTTTAATTAAGACTTAAAACTTTAATTAAAGTTTTAAGTCTTAATTAAACTATAGGTACACTGAATAAAACTTGATATCATACTTAATAATGATCTTATTTATTGATAAAAATTAAATTGTAAGTAAGGTATCCATAAAATTAAATCATGATAATGACTGACAAACAATGTGAACAATGGCCTTGCATCTCCCTGACCCCCATGTTAGACGCTTGGAGTCCGAAGGATTTGGATGAGTTCTGTATTTGGGGGATCAAATAACTGCTATAAATATTTCCATACTCTCTCCCCCTCCCTTCCCCCAAATGTGCATTTTTTCCCCTCCAGAGGAAGAAAATACCCACAGCCCTGAAATTTTCCAGATGTGTGTGTGTGTGTGTGTGTGTGTGTGTGTGTGTGTGTGTGTGTGTGAGAGAGAGAGAGAGAGAGAGAGAGAGAGAGAGAGAGAGAGAGAGAGAGAGAGAGAGAGAGAGAGAGAGAGAGAGAGAGAGAGAGAGAGAGAGAGAGAGAGAGAATGTGCAGGGAGCATTGAAAAGATCTACAGGGGACCAGCCTGTAGAGATTAACTCAAGATGTGATCTTCTAGTTGCGTGACCTCTCAACGGTAGCCCTGGCGCATCCCGGCTGCCTCGGCCTCCCGCGCTCGCCTCTCGGCCTCCTGCTCCTCCTCGCCGCTGCTGCCTGAGCTCCTTCCTTCCCTCCTTCCCTCCCTGGCAGGCCTGCTGTCTGCCTGTCTGTCCGCCCCTCCTCAGTGCCTCGGCCTCCAAGGAGGAGGAGGAGGAGGAGGAAGAAGACGAGGAGGAAGGTGGAGGGGCGTCCTCCCCCCTCCCTTCTTGCTGGCATTCTCCAGCGGTGGAAGGGCAGGCCACAAGGGCGAAGCACTGGAGTTTGCAGGTGAGGAAGGCGGGGGAGGGTGTGTGGGTGCTGGATTGGGGCCTCCCTCCCTCTCCTCGGTGCTTGGGCCAGCACGTTGCACAGACCCGCCCCCCTCCAGCGCAGCAGCGGCGGTGGCTCTGGGCTGGTGGAAAGGCGGAGAACTTTTGCGGGACTTCTGCATGCGCGCAAAGCCCGGCCGGGGCGTGGAAGGGACGCCAGGCTCTCCTCCGCCGCACCACACAGCCCCGATCCTCTGCCACACATGAACACACATGAAGCTCAAGGGACGGCCGGAACACTCCGGCAAACGCTGGAGCCTTTTTTTTGGGGGGGGGGGGTCCATGATCCTCGTGCCCCACCTCTGCCAAGCGAAGGCTTTCTGGCCGGCCGCACCGCTCGCCTCCACCTCCGCTGCGCGAGAAAGTTGGCTGCGGTGTGGTGGAAACTTGCGTCGAGGCCACGAGGAGGGGCGGGTGGAGGAGGGCCGGAGTGGCTGCAGCCGCCGCACCAGGCCCGGAAAGAGGAAGGAAGCCAGCCCCCCACGCCCTCTGTAGTAGTGCGCAGGTAGTTTAAGGAGACCACTGAGTCAGGTTTTGAACAGAAACAACAAAAAAGATGTATTTATTTACAGGATAGCCTCAAGGAATAGAACAGCAGCACAGGTCTTCAGGCAGACAAAGGAGAAACCTGGCTGAGGCACATAAATTTACATCAGTTAGGGCTTCAGAGGGTAGATTGAATTTTCTTTAATGCTTTCAGACACAAACAGGCTATTACTGATTAGCCACTAGGCTGGATCCTCTCATGCACTCTCAGGATTCCACCTACACCTGCCTGCCCTTTCCAAGAGTCAGACTAAATGTTACAAGGTTTGCTCATTACCAGAGACAGGACTAATAAATGGGGTACTCTATTCTGTCCCAGAGATACAGCTGAACCACTCTGCCAAACAATTAGGCAGAGCGACCCCTCACTCTGCTTTTTTGGGGGACTCTACCTCCAAAAATGCCCCACAGAAGCTTTGAATTTTTTCCCCATGGCCTATAATGGGCCCAATTTTTTTTTTTGTAAACCCCAAAATAAGCCAAATACTAATATTTACCAGTATGGGCATTCGGGTTTACCGGAAAAAAATCAAGCCCAATAAACCCGAACCTGAAATTTATCATTTTTTTTTGAACAACCCTACCCAGTTGTGCAGTGTCATGTGTCAGCCACTGGACTGGGCTGAGTTGTGTGGTGTCAGCCAGGCTTGGCCCAGTTGCATGGCAGCAAACCTGTAAGGACTTGTGGGAGGGGGTGCTTTCCCTTGTATCCCCTCCCCACATTATTTCCTCTTTTCTCCTGGTGCCCCCCACATCCCCAGTTTCTTTTACTCCTTCTCTCCTTCCCAACCAGCCACATTTTACATATTCCCCATCTCCAGCAATATTTATTATTTTTTTATTTCATATATATCCCATTTTTCTCCTCAATGGGGAACCAAAGCAGTTCACATCCTTCTCGTCTCCTTCATTATATCCTCACAACAATCATGTAAGGTAGGTTAGGCTGATAGAGGGAGTCACTGGCAAAAAGTCACCCAGCAAGCTTCAATTGCGAAGTGGGGACTTCACCATGGGTGTTTCAGATCCTTGTCTGAAGCTCTAACCACTATGTTATATTGGCTTTTGTGGGGTGGCTGCTATTGAACACTAGCAAGCAGCCAGGCTTGAGTAAATCAGTAGCCTGGTGGTTGCTGGTGGGCCCACCCCCAATAAGTTGTCCTTTTAGGGCCAAAACAGCCATGAAAAGGACTTGCCCCCTCCCCCTGCCTTTTACTGACAGAAACCAAGGCTTGAAGGCTAGCAATACTGTTGTGGTTGCCTCACAATGGCCAAAGATGGCATTTGTTTCTTAAAGCTACAGGTTTTGCTTCTATCATTTAGGGGGAGGGGATAAGCCCAAGTAGTTTTTCTTTCTTTTTTTAGATTTTAGATTTGTATGCAAATATGGGGCTTTCTTAAGTTCGTAGAAAGTCCTGTTTTGTCTGCCCATGCCCCAATCTCTGAATTGAAGTATCCACATATGAGGACATTTTGAGAATTAGATATATTGATATGATGTAGTACTTTCCATCCTTCCATCCTTCTTTTGTTCCAGCAGATTTTGTCACAATTATTCCAGCAACCTTAAAAAAGATGTTAATGAACCCATCTTTGCTATAGGCTGGAATAGTGATAGAACTTGAACCAGATATTGGGGGCAGTTGACATTCACTGAAAATAGGCAGACAATACCCCTGGAGTCTGAAGAAACAACTTGACTAAATCCAGGAACCTGCACCTGTTCATGAATATTGTGAATGAGATCCACAAGAATCTGTACGCAAATGCAGCTGCTTCAGAAATGCTGAAACTCTACCCAAGTTTTTGTTGTCTTCTTGAGTACATTAAGAACCTGAGTATATCTTAAGCTAAAAAACATACTGAGGTATTTGTTGCAATGCTTAGAATCAAGTAAAGGATGTTTCACAGATAGTATTTAAAACTACCCAGAATACAAGTAGAATTTTGTTGGGTATCATCCTGACAAGTGACCAGCTGCAAACATGGATCTACATAATATTTAGTTTAGTTGAATTATTCAACAAAACTCAAAAATATTTTTAAAGTATTTTATTGAAGGTTTTTTGGGGTACAGAAATAAAAGGGGTAATGGGAAGGGAAAGGGGGAAAGCATTTAATTTTCTGTGTCCAAACGTTTCCAATACACTATAGACATATCTCATAAATTAGTTTTGTTTAAAATACACTCTTTAGTTTCTCATCATTAAAAAATTTAGTATATCTTTTTATCTTTTTATAAGCCTATCATAAACATGTGCGATAACATTTTATGCCAATTTTCTTCCCCTGTTAATAATGCGGTTATATCTGTTAAAAACAAAAACTATGTCAACACCAGATTATATATAAAAAATTAGCATATTAAATACAGTTGGCAAAATTTGTTGTTGAAGCGTATTTGTTATATAGTGGTTGCCATTTACACTTGAAGTCATCTAATGGTTGTCTCTTTATCAAACAGGTTAGTTTTGACATTGAGGCAAAGTCAAATACTTTGTAAATCCACTCGATTGTTGTAGGGATCTTAGAGTCTTTCCAGTAAGAAGCATACAAAATTCTGGCCGCAGTGGTTGCATATTGGAAGAGTTCTGATAATAAGTATTTCTGATAATAAACAGGGATGGAAACTTTCCCTATTGTTTTTTACAGATGATATCACATTGTCAAAAAAGTAACACTGCATGTTCAAGACATTTATTTATAAATGCAGTGTACACAACAGTAATATTTTCTGATGTTCGATTATAGCATCATATATCCAAGTATGTGCCCCTGTGTAACTCAAGAATCTGAAGGGGGGCACATTGCACTGAGGGAAATATGTCTGAAAAACTAGGATATACTCCAGGCGCCTATAAAATTGCATTAAAATTTAAGGGTTTAACCCCCTTCCAGTAGGCTGTGGCCTTTTCCGCACTGGACTGAGTTGCTAGCCTAGTATTGCTAGCCTGTCAATTCTTTTCTCCAGTTGTGTTTTTTTTCCCCACATGTGTTTTCCTCCCTTTAGGGGTTGCTTTGATTTTTCTTCAGTGTTTTCCCAGGCTTTTGGGGGAGCACTTATACGCCGATGTATTCTATATGTATTTCCTCTCATTATGGGATGAGTGCTTCTGCCTTCATACCTCCAACAGGGGAAGATGGGCCAGGGAGAGAAGAGGATGCACTGGAGCCTGATGGCATTTCTTCAGCCTCCTCTCCTTCTTCCCCCTGCACCTCGCTTCCTCCTCCTCTGCCAGTTCCTCCCCCTTTTGCACTCTGCTGGCAGTTGCTAATATGGGACAACAAGAAAGACAAACAGTCTATTCCTGAAGGGGAGGATGGAAGCGCGGTGGCCAGGAGTGGCGCAGCTGCGGCACCTCCACAGAGGCTTCCTGGCTGCTGAAAGTAAAATTCAAACACTCTAAAATGTAAAATGGGGGAAATGCCTCCCATAGAAAACCATGAGGCTACACCACCAAAAAAGGTGGCATAGCAACGCTGCAACTCAAGGGGGCGTTCCTGGGGCAAAAGGGGTTAGGATACTGCCGAAATGCAGCTCCGCCCCCTGGAATGCCCTGAGAACGCCTCCCAGGATGCAGGCATGGGGACTTGTGACGCGGGAATGCTGCTAGGAGGCAATGCCAGCAGCAGAGCCCCACTCAGCGGTGTGGCATTCCAGGGCCAGCGTGAATGACCCTGTGCAGGTGTAAGTGCCCCTTATCCCGGGATAAGTGGGCACTTACACTGACGCGGGGTCACATCAGCTCCTATGCTGATTCACACCCCTCTTCTGGATTGTGCTCAAAATGTTCAATTTATACATGTGCTCTAGGTTTGTGTTTTGGTGAGTGAGGGGAAAAGTCCATTTGTAGCCACACTTGTAAGGACTGATGTTTCACTGAACTCTGAACTTTGCCGCCTGCAGCTAGATGTTAGGCATGGCCACAAAACCACAGCTCCCTCCATGTTAACCAAGCATCTAGGGCTTGAAAATACACTTTGACATTAATCAGAATGTGTTTGTTTTGTGTAGATCCACCCCTCCACTTTAGAATATTGAATAACTCACACCAGTATGGTTCCTTGACAAAGCAATTTTTAAACCTGTTTTGACCTAAGATATTGGACTAGTAACATAAACATTCTTGAATTTTAAAATAAAATGTCTAAAAGTATCTACAATTTCAAGTAATCTGTTCTAACAATAAGCATCCAATACTTTCTAATGTTTTCTTCAGTATGACTTTGAAACCTGATGGCAGGTGGTGAGCTCCTTCTGAGGATTCAATAATATAGTTCAAAAATGACTCAGCTGAACAAATATTAACAT
The DNA here is from genome assembly GCF_029931775.1 of Euleptes europaea. Classification (NCBI taxonomy): domain Eukaryota; kingdom Metazoa; phylum Chordata; class Lepidosauria; order Squamata; family Sphaerodactylidae; genus Euleptes; species Euleptes europaea. The sequence goes on from NC_079318.1 coordinate 27,857,412, forward strand.
ATCATCTTTGACACAAACCTTCCAGAAGATACACTGCTGTGAATTAGGCTTTCCAGATGTTTCGCTGCTATGAATTACTTTGTGTTGTCTGACCTTGAAGAGATACTAATTACTCTATCCATCTAAACAGGCAATGCCAAATAATGTTGCAGTTGTCCTTGCATCATAGTTCCAGTTCAATGGCACATAAAAGGTTGAATGGTTGACCAGCCAACATTTTGTTCCTGTGTTTTGGAGTCATGAATGATTCACTCCATCATGGTTTGACATTGCCCTCTCAAGACAGTGGAGATACTGAAAGCATCTTATTAAATATTGAAATTTAATTCTGAGATATAGTTCAGCTGGTCATTTGTGCATACTTGAACATATCTTTTCCTTGTTTGTTTTCTTCAGAACATTAGCCGATATTTTCCATAGAATTCACTCATACTCCCTCACCACATCATGCAGCCAAATCTGATTGGCTACATAGGATTGTGACCCAATGGGACAGTTGGTAGAAAGTCCAGAAGGGACACACCCAACAGTGGTCCACATAAACATTCCAGATCACAAACTGAAAAAACAAAAACAGCAAAGGAATGCAATTTAAAAAAAAAAGACAAAATGAGGAAATCAGTCGATCGGGAAAGCAGGCAACAAAAATCTCCTACAAATACCCCTCATTTTTGAACTTTGACAAACAGCTGAACAAAGTCAGCTATGATTTAATTGTACTGCAGTATAAAAGAAACCATTTGATACAATGTGAGTCAAAGTGAGGTCAAGTTACTTGGAACCAGGGTGGAACTGCTCTTATGCTGACAAACCTGTTAAGAAAAATATAGTTGGGCTAACTCAGTTCATTTATAGCCTAATTTTGCTAAAATATCTAGAGAGGTAGGAAGAGCCCAACATTGTTATACCAGGATGTCTAAAACCCACATCAGTTCCAGAATTATTTCTGGTTTGGGTAGAATCAGTGATCTTTGACTGCCTGGACAATAAGAACATTAAAAGCCTTGCAGAGTAGTGAAAAATGGGAGACGTTCTTTAGTACAAAGCTGAACACTCAAACATCTTTCTTGATTTAGATTACAAGTCAAGCCAGGGTTCCCATACAAAATAAATACTCAGTTTTACTATGTGTGGTTGGGGAGATGTGTGATGAGATCAGGACTGGCCCCATTCAAACTATTCTTTATTTGGGAAATGGCCAGGAACTCTGCTTCTTGGACAACACAGCATCTAGTATAGGAACTCATCCTGATCTCGAGATGGAGGAAAAAAGAAAGAGCAATAAAAACTGAGGCTTAATGGCACTACCAGCTCTGTCAGATTGACACCAATCCTCTAAGTCCTGATGATGATGAGTCCTATTCAGAAAGAAACTAGGAAGGGAGCTATCTAGGACTGGCCTTAAACTGATAATTCTGTGTCTGATGTAGAGAGTCCAGAGGGTGCTGCTAGAAAGGATTTCTGCCCACAGGGGTGGAGAATCCCTTTCCTTCTAACATTCTGTACAGCAGAGCAAAACCATAGGATTCATCCATTACAAAACAGAATAAAAACATTACAAATTCAGAGTTAAGAAATACTTACCCAGATTTCAGCAACAACATAAAAGAAAATCTTTCCTTCATAACACATTTATAATTTCTGTACCTTAAAAAGTAACCTATGAGTCTCATTAAAAGAGAATGCTATGACATTATTTAAATTAAAAATGTCTTAAGCACAGATCAGGTGTTCTCAAAAGTGGCCATCCTGGGAAAAGAGCTAGATAATAGAACTGATTGCAGAACACTTCATCTTGTGTATCTGATATTTTTAAAATTAAGATCTAGTCTAGCGTTATCCTCCCAGTGGTGACAGATGTGAGTCAGATAGCACTTAATGCTATCAATTTTACTCTTATGTATACTTTAAACATTTGGCACATGAAAACATGTGGAAGAGACAAGATTTCAACTATGCAGCAAAATGGTAGCAGATAATGACAGTACAAGAGATTACTATAGGTTGGAGCCATGGTAGTCAACTTCCAAGATCTACTAAGGGGTCTGTTTTTTTACTCTTCTTACTTCAGTGGGGGGTATCATTTAGGGTTTTAAATTTTAATTTGTAAATCACCCTGAGCCAAGACTGGGTATAAATTTTTAAATACATGCATACATACATACATAGATATTGTCTGCTAATGAACTGGATAAATGGCTCTGGTCGCAATCTAACTGTTGCAGCAATTATAATGTATTTTTAATGTTTAAAAGGTATATAATACTTCAGTATTAGGATTACCAAAGGGTACATTAATAAAACTATATACCATCATTGAATTTTATATTCCAAGGCAGACGTAGCACCAAATATACATCTGTCCTACCATCCTCTTACAGAACAAGTGAAGAAAATGTCTGAAGAAGATCCTGCTGATTGAGTAATTATTGAAGGTTTATGAAAAGGTTTTCCATCTGAAGAGTTTTAATATCTGCTTATACTTTCTTGTTAATTGTATCTGGAACATAAAGGGACCTCACATAGGCTCATAAAAGAAGAAGAAAAATGAGAATTGTGAATATCCAATGGTCTGTTGTGATTGAAAGTTGAATAACCTAAATTATATAGCGTCAAACTGCATCATTTAAAACACTGACCCCAACAGAGAAGAACTAATAAGTCATTTATTCATCAAACCAAATTTAATTGGTGTTTTGGTAGACTTTCTATTACTCCACCATGATTTCCTAGGTAAGATTCTTTTAAAAATAGCAGTGTGAAACTAATGAGTTTTGCTTTGCAGGAATTTCATTAAACATCTGCTAGCTTTTATTTGCAAAGTTCTCTCCAATTCATGAGCTTTTATTGTATTGCTAATAATACTCCACATTTGTTCAGCAGCATTGGCTTGAAATGACAAGGTTCTAGCACAGAGGGACAACCATTGAACAGCCTAATCACTGAGGGACAACAGTGGGCACAGTCTGAAGAGTACAGATGAGCAAATGTTCCCGGTGTCATTGCTGATAGCTGTTTGCACTTTTGTCAACAGTTTGCTGTTGTTTTTGTAGATTCATTTGTACTGCATACACACGCACTGCATATTTGATGGGGAAACAGTGTGAGGAAACTGAAAATGTCCCAAAATAAAGATCCAGTGATCCATCAGTGGGAGCCATGTGTTAATTGTAAGGCACCCTACGCCTATCTGTCCCTTACAACCCACTGAAAGTTAATTTCTGGTATGATAGGCCCACAAGAACAAAGAGTCATGTGAGTTAGTGCCTGCAGGAAGGAGGGGAAAGGGGGAAAATGGCCCCGTCTCTCTTTTTCGCAAGCACAGCTTCACTGACAGAATGTCAGCTAAGGCTTTCTGGCAACCCTGGATAAGACAAGATTGCTACACATAAACAAAATGGAGTTTTAGTTCGCTCCGTCCTCCCCCGTTTGCACTCTGTCCCCCGCCCGGCATCTGCACCACAATGGAGACCCACCCGAGTAATCGCTAGTATGATACCAGGTCCCGCGGAACAATGCCTGGGAGCCCTGGAGATCATCTAGCTATTGCACACGTTAATTTCTTGTATGTGTTTTCTTAAGTAGTTACTGGCTGTTAACTTCCATATTGTTTCCTTGTATCTGAACTATCAAGGCAACTCTGCCGCTCCTCGTTCTTTTGTATTGTACCCTGAACTAATCAACCTCATTGTATGTACCCTATAAATGTACTAGTATTTCCCCATGTCTGTATTCTAGCCTTAAGTTTCCATGACTTGCTTAACTCGCTGGCTTTCTTAATAAAACTTTAAACTCGCGACTACATCTGGAGTGAAGTTCCCTATGCAAGAAACGCGACGAGGTGCTGAAGTCTGACACAGAAGAAGGTGGAGGGGCAATTTCTACCCTTTCCTCCTCCTCGTTGCAGCCCCCCTTCCCTTGTAGTTTGTCCATGCAAGCCTCCTCCCCCATGGGTCAAGGAACAAACTTTCCCATGGTTGGAATGGGGACAGTGAGGTATGACATTTGTGATTCTTCCTTTGATGGATCTAACCTATGGTTTGATTCATAAAGTGGAACAGTGCAATCAGAATGGAGATTAAATCATCAAGGAGAAGAAAGTTGGCATCATCCCTGGTTTATAAAGTGTGTGCAAGAAAGACATATATGATTGGATCAGTTGGTCACATTGTATGTTAGAGCCAGTAAAAAAGACTGAGTAAGAGGAATAGGGTAGAAAAGGAATTTTGCATAGATTCAAATTTTAGCATCTGATTGTTCAGAATTTTAATTCAAATGTTTGACTTCAAGGCAGAGGGGAGTGGACATATTCATGGAGGAGAGGGGTATTCATGGTTATTAGTTAGAATGGATACTGGTCATGCTGCATACCTATTCTCTCTAGTATCAGAGGAGCATGCCTATTATTTTGGGTGTGGTGGAACACAGGCAGGATGGTGCTGCTGCTGTCGTCTTGTTTGTGGCTTCCTAAAGGCACCTGGTTGGCCACTGTGTGAACAGACTGCTGGACTTGATGGGACTTGGTGTGATCCAGCAGGGCCTTTCTTATGTTCTTATGAGAGGGTTGGGAGCTGGCCCAAGGTTCAGGGGCTTGTCTGGTGGGGCAGGGACTCAGTTGGGCAGCCAGCATGCTGCTACAAAATGGCTGCTGGTGTAGAAGCTGGAGAAGGAGCCATAGAATCTTTAATTCCTGCTGGAACTTTTTCTGCCCTGCTGCATACCTTCTTGGCCCACCCTATATTTCAAATGGACCAATCAGGCCCTGACTCAATAGGGGCAGGGGCGGCAGTAGGGTTGCCAGGTCCCTCTTCCCCACCAGCGGGAGATTTTGGGGGCGGAGCCTGAAGAGGGCAGGGTTTGCAGAAGGAAGGGAATTCAATGCCATAGAGTCCAATGCTAAAGCGGCCATTTTCTCCAGGGGAACTGATCTCTATCGGCTGGAGATCACTCGAAATAGCAGGAGATCTCCAGCTAGAACCTGGAGGTTGGCAACCCTAGGCAGCAGGCAGGCTCAGACCTGAGCTTTTGCGATTGGCTCCTCCAGCTAGGTATTTCAGAAGCCATCCCCCTTGCCCAGCTGCTTCCTAATTTGTCCTGCCCTCCCTCCCTATACTTTGGCTGTTGCATCAGAGTTTGAATGTATCATGAAAGCAATAAAATGGGGAGGATAGACTTTGTGTGAAATAGCCCTTATTAAAGAAAGAGAAGGCATGATAAAAGCAATAAAAGAGAAACCTGAGTTACCGACACTTACATATGTTTGAATGGAAAAGGGCTTGCTTACACACACCAGACAGTACTTAACTGTGGTCTTCTTTAGTGTTGGAAAAGTAATCCCGAAGAATAATGCAGTGTATGTATCCCACATCTGCCATCTTTAATCATACTGAATACAAGCTTTTTCTGAAATAAATTAAAAATCACAGGTATTGCCTTGCGTTTCAGTATTACTCACTGTAAGTTAAATATGGCACTATACATGCACTAATGCCGATTAGTGACAAGGTTTGACCTTCCAACAAGATAAATTAGTCTCTCCACCATGTCTTCCTTCAAACCCTTTTTATAAATGTAAGTTCCAGTCATTGTGCTAATAGATAAAGTATTTTTCAGTGGAATACAAGATCTAAAAATCTTAGTCAGTTATCACAGCAAATTACCACTTCATGGGGATTTGACCTTTTCTAGATTTTTTGGGGAAATATTGGGTCAATTGAACCCGAACCCAAAAAATACCAAAAATATTGCTACACATCTCTACTAACCACCACCTACTCAAAACCAAGGTCAATGTGGCAGCAACCTTCAGAAGAGGGCCCCCAGTTAAAATGGTTCTCCCACAGAGGCTGATGAATCCTACTGGATTCCAGAATGCTCTAGGGGGGTTTAGTATTCCAAACACGTGCTCGGTTAGGTTTCAGTAGAAGTGTGGAACTTCAGGCTCCTTGAAGCTATTGACAAGGTTGCCCTTTAAGACCTCTCCCGCCCTTGGGATAAAACCCAGCCCCAGGTTTACCACAGAGCTGCATGATCTGAAAAAGGTTGGGAGAAGTCGAGAAAAGTGCTGGCAGAGAACTCATACTGAATCTGACAGATCATGTTATAGAGCTCACTGTAAGACCTAGGAAGCAGCAATGATGGCGGCTAAGAAATGTTACTTCCCTACTATTATTGCATCAGCCAGTTCCCAACCATCCCAATTATTTAAGGTAACATGGCTTCTGCTGACTCCAACAACTAAGCCTTCATTGGAGCAGGACCAGACAATTAGTTGTGAACTTTTGCAAAGCTTTTTGCTGATAAAATACCAAGAATACACTTTGATTTAGATATTACTGTAACACAGGTCCACTGGAAGAACTGCCTAAAACACCACCTGTTCTATTTATGAACCACTCTGACCCACTCTCTGGAGATCTGGCGTAGTCCAGAGGTATTTCCTCTGTGTATATTTAGGAGCTATGACAGAGACACCCCAGCAGCAGCAAATGATCTCCTGCAAAACTGAATTATTCAAGAGGGATTTTCTATGCAGGCAATATGTTAGTGCTGAATAAATTATTGGGGACTGTAGTTTGTACAATTGTGTATAGTTTGCTGTAGGATGGATCCTATGGTGTAATTTGGCATCATGGGCAGCCCATTCCTAAGGGGGAGGGGTGTTACAACAACAGCCAGAAGTGGCAGTGCCACACCACCTCCACAGAGGCTTGCCGGCCGCTGAAAAGAAATTTAACTAATGGGAAAAAAATAGGAAAATGCCCCCATAGACTTCAGCAGGCTATGTTGCGTGAAGAGTCATACCTGGGGTGAAAGGAGTTAGGAAGCTTGTTAGCCGAAATGCTCTTCAATTGGGGAAATTAGGTGAGCACTCAGTAACTATAATATTTATAAAGCGGGATACAACCAACTATACCAGAGCCCGTAACTGTGACCTTAGAATAACGACAGAGGCGAGGGATTTCTAATTAAGAGAGTTTATGTAGTTCAAGCATTCAATTTTGCAACACAAACACACACAGAGAATCCAGGAATTCAAAGGGAGGAGTGCAGAGACGTTAGCCAATTTGACAGGAGTTTGTTGATGGGATATCCTTCACCTTTCCTGTAGAGGAGATGTCCTGAGTTCCAGTAGGCTAAAGGAGGAATGAAAAGGGGTATGGATTTCCATGGCTTACCCAGCAGGGCTGGAAAGCTGGGTGGTCTGGCATTGCTGCCCAGACCGGAAGAGTGACAGCAAGTATGGAGGGGAAGACTTAAAGAAGAGAGATATGGACTTTCAGGAGACCTCAGATATACTGTTTTGTCAGTAAAGGGCAGGGGAAAGGGGCCCTTTCCATGGATTTTGGGCCTTTGAGAGGCCAGGCTTCCCAGCAACCTCCAGGCGACTTGCTACCATGCAACTTCCATAGCTTGAATTTTTCAGTAGTTATGAGGACTGTATGGACAGGTTTGGATAACACTGGTAAAACCCTGTTGGTATTGTAACTCCTGCACTGTATAGAACAGTTTTATTTATTTATTTATTTACTTACTTACTTACTTACCTACCTACCTACCTACTTATTTAGTGATTTATAGCCCTCCCTTCCCAGCCAAAGCCGGCTCAGGGCGGGTGACATCATATAAAAGCATTATACATCAGTAATACAATTAATCACAAAATCTAAATTTAACAATAAAACCCCAATTAAAGCTTAAAAATACAAAATTAGCCGATGGCGCCTAACCACTACTCGTCTTGCCGAATATTTGCAGCAGGTTACACCTCCACTGTCATTAATAATAGAACAGGAGGGGGATAATCGGGAGGCCAGCAAATGATATTCGCCGCTGTCCTCAACCATAGGCCTGGCAGAATAGCTCTGTCTTGCGGGCTCTGTGGAATTCTTCAAGGTCCTGTAGGGCCCTGATGTCACCAGACAGAGCATTCCACCAGGCCGGTGCTAGGTTTAGTTAAATTCCACAGAGTGACAGGTTAGTACAAATGACAAAAGCAACGTAATTGCTTTGTAATGACTTGTCACTGCTGGAGTGTAGAATGAGCTATTGATAGTCTTTCTTTTAATCTTCACAATGCAACTCTTCTCTCATCACTGCTCAGATGTATCATAACCTGTGAACTGGATCCTGTATAATTACTGAAGGACGCTGACACTCAGGGTAATGTTCAAACATGTTATGACTTTTCCTTTTGGGGACAAAAACCCGATAGCACGGAGCAGTCAAGAATGAAGAAAATTAGTTTAGTGATATTATCTCACCCCGTAAGGGACAGCAGTTCACTAAGTCATAAGAAAATAATTTCATAGTATCAGCAGGTTCCTACTCGGGAAGGAAGAAAAGCTGTGCTTGCTTGCATAGATATGGGATTATTTCTGATCCTTCCTTATAGCAATTAGGCACATCTGCAAAATGGAAGGAAAGCCACAGGGATAAAACAAGTCAACCAAATCTCAAGAGTGGCAAATAAATATCTCCATTGCTCAACACAAAGAAAAAGAAATCCTAGAGTATTAGCTGGCTTCACTTGTTTCCTTTTGCTTAAGAAAGATGAAAAGCCTGGGATCAAACTTACTTGCCATCTAACCTGGAAAAAAAAGTAATCTTGCTTTTCAAAGTTAAGTGCGCATGTCCCCCCCCTTGTTCCTGAGAAACACACGTGGAAATGAATGACTCATACTTCAAAAAGATCATTAAATAAGTTAATGTCTCAGCAGTGAAGATACATCTTTTGTCTTTGGATATATCTTCCTTGCCTGAGGACAAAATGTAGAATGAGAAGACTCTCTTAGACTAGAGGGGTTTGTGTGATAATGTGCAACCAACAAAGCTGGTGTCCTCAGATGCCCTTCCATACTGGCGTCTCCAGTCTCCTCCCCACTCCCTCACCTCTTCCCACGCCCAGAGGGGGACGATGGGGAGAGGAGCCCGATGCGCCAAAGAGCCCACCAATTGGGACGGAGGCTCAGCCGGCTGTGGAAGGACTGTCCAGGACGGAAAGAGGCGGGTCGCTGAGGGAGTCAGCAGACAGCGGCAATACCTCAACAGCCCTCTCGCTCTCCTCCACAGGAACCCCCAAGCAGCTCAAAGAGCCAGGCGCACCTGAGACCGGCAGAGGCTGCAGAGACGGAGACAGCCGGCGACCGGGAAATGCTCCAGCTGATGAGCGGCAGGTGGGACAGCCCACAGCTCAGCTGTTAGTCGGGCGTGCGTGCTGGGGAAACGGGCGGGGACGCCCAACACCAAGTGGGAAGGAGGGAGGATGAATGGCTGAATGAAGCCCCTCCCTTATGGCACCTCAGGGGGGAAGCAGGGATTGGGCAGGAGGAAGGCAGCTCCTTCGGGAGAGGATAAAAGGTCAGTGGGAAGAGGAGGCCGGGGAGGAAGTAAGCCACGCGGGTCTGCTGAGCATAGCTAACAGAGACCCTGGCTTCTTCTGAGGGAGAGTGCAGTTCAGACTCGCCCTCAGAGTGGTCTGAGGCTGAGGAGGCTCCACTGACCCGACCTCACCCTCCGCCAGCAGGGGGGGCTGCGAGCCCAAGGGAGCCAGAGCGCCTCACAGCTGGGTAGTACCTCTGTCAGAGGCACAAGATATCTGAAACTGGGAACCACATCTTTGCCCCCTATACTGCTCCTGTGGGTCGGCTGAGCCACAGAAACAAAATGTCGGGGTGCTCAGTGGACTGCAATAGGAAGAGAAATCACCAAAAACACCCTTTCTCAAGAAAATGTAAGTGCCCTTAAATGTCTAGGAGCCCAGTGGCGCAGAGTGGTAAGCTGCAGTACTGCAGTCCAAGCTCTGCTCACGACCTGAGTTCGATCCCGACAGAAGTCAGTTTCAGGTAGCTGGCTCAAGGTTGACTCAGCCTTCCATCTTTCTGAGGTCGGTAAAATGAGTACCCAGCTTGCTGGGGGTAAAGGGAAGATGACTGGGGAAGGCCCTGGCAAACCACCCCGTAAACAAAGTCTGCCTAATAAATGTCAGGATGTGATGTCACCCCGTGGGTCAGGAATGACCCGGTGCTTGCACAGGGGACCGTTACCTTTACTTAAATGTCTACAACTACGTGGTTGGATAAAGGCTGCTGTTTGCCACATTCTTTAGGTATACAAAATGTTCGCAGTTCATAATTAATAGCTTATAGTTATGAAGCATCTCCATCTGTCCTTTATGAGTGCCTCACTTTAGTCCCCTGAAGAAGACATTTGAAAAAGCAGTGTTACCAGTCACAGGTACATAAGGGCAAGACTTACCCAAAGGGTGTTATGTCTGGCTGCATAACAAAAAGTGATGTCTGCGTGTTACAGGATACTCTAGGATTAATTCAAAATTCTATGGTAAAAACATAGAGACTTAGGTGAATACTAGAGTATTCTGGGACACGGTGATGTCACATCCAGTTATGCAGCAGAAGTGACATTGTGGTGTTGATGGATGCCCTTTTGTTCCCCTAATCTTCTCTAAGCAGTAATGGGGCCCACAGGGGATTGCCGGGACTTTACTTGCCAAAGCAGGCAACCTACCTTGGATACAGGTACAGAACTTATGTGTGCACATTTTGTATGTGCATGAATTCCATGTTCATGATTTGAGAACTGCATGTAGGTTGAAGGGGAGGGACAGAGAACCCATGCTCCCTCTGTGTGTGTTGATTTCAATGCACAATGTTGTCTGCAGAGGGCTTCGGTGTTTATTAACAGCAAAGGCAGAACAACTGTTTGGATTAGGAATAATTTGCTCATGGGAATTTTGGTTATTTTGGGGAGGAAGACCTAGTGTTCCATAGGCAACCATGTGACTGTTTTCCTGAGTCACACAGAAGAGCTCCTCTGATTAGCTTTAACACAAATTATAAATGGTAGCTTGTTTATGATGCATGACCTGCCTGTGATCTAGGGTTGCCAGGTCCCTCTTCACTACTGGCAGGGGGTTTTCTGGGCGGAGCCTGAGGAGGGTGGAGTTTGGGGAGGGGAGGGACTTCAATGCCATAGAGTCCAATTGCCAAAGCGGCCATTTTCTTCAAGGGAACTGATCTCTATCGGCGGGAGATCTGTTGTAATAGCAGGAGATCTCCAGCTAGTACCTGGGGGTTGGCAACCCTACCATGATCTGGAAGTATACAAAGCAACTTGTGAAGCAAGGCCTATAGAAGTGGCTACACAAACAGCTGCCAGACTGAATTCCACGGACTGCATAGGAACAAAGCTGATCAACATGGCATTTGAGTGAAACTTGAAACAAAACAACGAAGCAATGCTATGAAGGTTTGACTCGTGTAATCGAGAAGTTCTTACACAATTATGTTTGAGTCTTGATAACATTTCTTGCCCAGTTTACAGCATCCCTTATATCTGTCTATTTCAGAAAATCAATGACATTCAACACATAGGATAGGGTTGCCAATCTCCAGGTATTTCCCAACATGGATCTGGCAACCCTAACATATGAAGATGGTTTATTCCTAGTTGGACCATTGGTCCCCTAACTCATTGAGACTAGCAGCACCTCTCCAGGTCCTTCTATCAAAGTCTGGAGATGGGGAGAAGTGATCAGCAAAATAATAGGGTCATCTCTTCATAATTAGCATAGCTGTGCAAGTTGTTCTTGGAGAGGCAACTCTTAAAGGAACCAGAATACACGAGAATTCAAGAGTTAAGTAGACAATCTTTTAAAATGGAAAACCAGGTTTAGCTTTCCACTTCTAAAGCTGCCCTTTACTGCTCCTGTTTCAGGAACAAGCATCATATGATTTTATTCTCCTGATCCAGTTCTTTCTCTACTCATTCTTTTTGCTGCTTTCTGGCCCCTCATGAGTCTGTCAACCCACTGAGATTCCTTCCCATAAAACTACATTTCCCATCTCTCTCTCTCTCTCTCTTTTAGAAAGTGGGTGGGGTCAAATGGAGCTTCTGTCTAGCAGGGCTAATGTCTGGCTGTGCAGATTTTTTTAAGTAGCTTTGGCTCCTAAGTTGCTGGCCCCTAAATCAGTTTCTACCATGGAGTTTTTGACCAAATACCAGCATGTCCCCACAGCGCCAGCAATGTGATGACATCAGTTCCAGTGCATGCCAGAAGTAGTGTTGATGTGTCACTAGCAATGGAGACCTAGGCCTCAGTTTGGCACACAGTCGCACATGAAACCATTTTGCTTAGCTCACAAGGCCAGATCTCCACCCAAGGAACCAAGGAACTGGCAGTACTATTGGGGCTGGCAGCATGGAAGTAGGCAACAGGCACGTCTTATGACCATTAGCTGTTTGCACACCTGCGCTGCCACCAATCAACTTTACGGTCAATCCTGAATCCTGGCAGCTCTACCAGTAGGGTTGCCAGGTGCCCGCTGGTGGCGGGCAAACCCTCGGCAATTGCCCTCTCTGCCCGCCGACCACCTGAGGGTCGGCAGGCAAACGTGCACGCGCACAGCACTTCCAGTTTAGAACCGGAAGTTCTGCCTCACGAGAGGCCTTTACTTCTTAGTTTGAGTTTAACTCAAACTAAGAGGTAAAGGCCCTTTGCGAGGCGGCACATGGGTCGGCATGTGCGAGCATGCAAGCGCACCCTAAAACACAAAAGCCTCCCGCCGGAGGAAAAGAGGGACCTGGCAACCCTATCTACCAGGGCTTGGCTTGTTCCAAGTTTGTCTCCAGGTACAACCTTCATCTCTCCTCCCCACATTTTGTTTGTGGTCACACCAACGTCTTCAGAAGCGGACATTACATTTTTAAGCACCAGACCCAAAAAGGTTGCTGAGCCCTGGTCTAGAATATACAAAAAGAAGGTGGCTGGTTGTTTCCCTTTAATCCTAGAGCAGTAATATATTAAAGGTAGCACTGTGAGGAAAACCAGGAAATTTATTACAGAAGGCTTTTGGTATTGTTTAAATTTTTAACGTCTATTAACTGACGTATAACACCTATTAACTTTCCTTTCTCAAGGAAAGCCTAATTCTAGCCCCCTTTCCCTATCCCTGCACTAGATAAATTCCCTCTAACCAGCCAGTCCTGTGCTGTAGGTTAGCAGAATGGTAACACAGTGGAAAGGTTGCAGGGAATTAATCATAATTAGTTCTGAATTACAGTACTGTAAACATTGCTCAAATAATTATTAGTGGGAACACCGTGGGAAATGAAGAACAATGAAAAGGGAGTGCTCAGTATAAAGTGGAGTTTGATTTGATTTGCATTCTGTAAATTACTCAGCTGCGCAGCAACTACTGGTATATTACTTTGACATTTATGTTGCAGATTTTCTGTCGGCTACAAGTCAGGGCACAGAACATGAGAGGTATTTACTGACTGACTGTATCCCATAAATGCAAATGGGCAAGGACCTCTTGATTGTCCTGAAAATCCATATAAGTTGTTTTGGAATTCAGCAATTTAAAGTAAGCTTGCCAATTTTCTGGTTTTAAAGCTAGCCTAAAGCTATGATCTCATGTGCAATTTGCTTGGGAGTAAATCCTACCGAGAAGCCAGAAGACTTCATGGAACAAGTGCCCCCCTTACTATGTCCCTCCTTTGTTAAGAATATATGAAATCAGACCACTGACCCATCTAGTACATGATTTTTAACTGTAACAGTATTAGCTGTTAGTGTGATGGATCTCAGGGAATATCACAGATCCCATTAATGAGGACTGCTGAAAGGGCAGGAGGATACAGTGCTCTTATCAGTGGGCATTGGGAGGCCGCTATAAGGTGTACGGCTACTTAGAGCCAGTGTGGTGTAGTGGTTAAGAGCAGAGGACTCTAATCTGGAGAATTGGGTTTGATTCCCCACTCCTCCAAGTGAGTGGTGGACTGTGACCTGGTGAACTGGGGTGGTTTCCCCACTCCTGCACATGAAACCAGCTGGGTGACCTTGGGCTTGTCACAGTTCTCTCCAAACTGTCTCAGCCCCACCTACCCCACAAGGTGTCTGTTGTGGGGAGGGGAAGGGAAGGTGATTGTAAACTGCTTTGAGACTCCTTAAAAATAGAGAAAATATGAGGTTTCAAAAAACCAACTCTTCTTGTTCTTCTCTTCTTAGTACACCTAACGTGTGCCTTCATGATGCTGCAGCCATGGTATCGGCATCTTCATTGCCACATTCCAATTCCCTCCAGTAAGGGCACTATGTCCCTTACTCCTTCAATGATAGAAACCTACCACCATATGAGCCCTGCTGTCTGACAGGCGGTGACTCTCCAGAGTTTCAGGCAGAACAAGTCTTTTGTAACACCTGCTACCTGAGAACTTTTAGCTGGAGATTCCAGGAATTAAACAAGGGACCTTCTGCATACAGAGCATTACTGCTGTTAGTATGTTTTAACGCACCATAGATGAGGGGAATATTTGAAAGAATTCCATTCATTCACAAAGATCATGAGTTTTTATGAAGTCCTAAATATTCCTGCTCATGTAATACCCTGTATGGAAGTATAGCTATGCCAGGAGAAGCTGTGAATCATGACAGATGGAGCCGGCATAGCTTAATCTAGAGTCTTAATGATTTCTTGAATGATTTAGTGCATGTATGGTAAATGGCTAGGAAATCAATCTGTTTACTCTAGATTATTTCCAGGTAGGATTGTACTGGAGTTGTTTATGAACATTTGTGTGAGAACAGGTTTATTTCTAATTGGATTTCATATGAAGCCAGTTGTTGGTCTTGAAAGTAGAAGAATTGGTTCCCATGTCCCCCATGGTCTCTTCTGATCTGTCAACTCATTCTGTTAAGAGCTAGAATAAATATTACAGTTTGAAGGTCATTCTCGTTAAGAGTCAATGTGATGTAGAAGTTACAGTATCAGATTAGAAGGAAATGGTGTATGTTACCCTGAGGTCCTTGAAGGGTGGAATAAAAATGTGAAAGATAGATTATTATGCAGAGTTGTACACATATAGAGTTTCCATATACATAGACCCCCTGTGTGTGTGTTAAGTGCCATCAAGTCACTTCCGACTCATGGCGACCCTATGAATCAATGTCCTCCAAAACGTCCTATCTTTGACAGCCTTGCTCAGATCTTGCAAATTAAGGGCTGTGGCTTCCTTTATTGAGTCAATCCATCTCTTGTTGGGTCTTCCTCTTTTCCTGCTGCCCTCAACTTTTCCTATCACAATTGTCTTCTCCAGTGACTCTTGTCTTCTCATAATGTGACCAAAATACGATAGCCTCAATTTAGTCATTTTAGCTTCTAGGGTCAGTTCAGGCTTGATTCGATCCATAACCCACTGTTGTTGTTGTTGTTTTTTTGGCCATCCATGGTATATGTAACACTCTCCTCCAACACCACATTTCAAAAGAATCTACTTTCTTCCTATCAGCTTTCTTCAATTTAGACCCCCTAAGTCTCATTATATTTGTGTTCTGTAGAAAGGACTTAAAACATAGGAAGAGAGACTGTAGTTTCAGTGATTTTTATTTTTAACTGAAAAGGGATTAATTGAAACTCATTCCCTATTCGAATCTTCAGAAATCTACTTAATCTCTCTAGCTCATATCTATATATTTAATTCTGAAGTGTGCCCCCTGCATGCAAATACCAAAATCCGCAGATAGGGGGCACACTGATCCCCAACAGGTTTTTTTGTTTTTTGCAGACTTGGAAAATCCCCTAGGCTTGCAGAAAAATCTGAAATTTGAAAAACAAAAAAAACCTCTTTGGGAGGGGGGAATCCCACGAGCAGACAACACTCTTTCAAAAGGGCAGTGGCTGTCGTTGCCACAGAGAGCTGGGGTCGGCCATCAGGAGAGGCAGCAGCAGATGCGGGGAGCAGCTCCTAGGTGGAGCTTTGGGCTGCTCTGGGGATAGCTGCCACTGCTGCTGCCCCAGAGAGCTGGGCCTGGCTGTGTTGGCCACCTGGCCAGGCCAGGTTGCCGCAGCAGCAGACTACTGGGAGCAGCTCTCATGCTGCACCACCATGGCGGACGGACACCTTGGGCAGCTTTGGATGCCTTGGGCCACTCTAGGGTTGGCTGGCCCCAGCTCTCTTTGGAAGCAGCTATCCCCACAGCAAAGAGCTGGGCCCAGCTGAGGGATTCCCCTCCCATGAGAGGGAGATGGGATCCCTCCCCTTCCATGAGGTAGAGATGCCATTCCAACTTTTCTGAGGGGGAGATGGCATTCTCTCCCCTCTGAGTTTTGCGGGGGCCCGCTTGTTATATACTTTTACTGAACACTAGCGATTGCCCTTAGAGTTGCCCGGTCCCTCTTCACCACTAGCGGGAGATTTTTTGGGTGGAGCCTGAGGAAGGCGGGGTTTGGGGAGGGGAGGGACTTCAGTGCCATAGAGTCCAATTGCCAAAGTGGCCATGTTCTCCAGGGGAACTGATCTATATCAGCTGGAGATCAGTTGTAATAGCAGGAGATCGCCAGCTAGTACCTGGAGGTTGGCCACCAACCTCCATGGACGGTAGAGATCACAAAGCACACTTGTTATCTTTGGACTTCAGAAGGTAGGCAAAGGTGGAGATGCTCCTAAATTAAGCAAGGAACCTTAAAAAATGAGAAAAAAATGTTGCCCAATTGCTGCCAGTAACCCCTGATGAAAACTTTGTTGAGTCATATGACTCATAGGAGTTTATTCTCTCTGTGTGTTCTCTGTTTGTTTTGCTGTTTCTGAAAAATATAGAATTTTGTTCCTTCAGATTTATCCCTCGCTAAAGAACATCTATGACCTTTTTGGTATCAGCATCCTTGGACTAAGCCTATCATTTTCTTCTTGTATCTCATCATTATCTGACTACCCCTGTTTAATCATGTTCTTCACTTTGGGCTGATTATTTGCTGCATTATTTCTAACCATTTCTCGTTGTTTACGTTTCAGCCATGAAACCATCCAGTACTCTACATCCTAATTCCTCTTTGTCCTTCCTCTTATTTTCAGTCATTTCTCAGGACCAAGCAGTTTTTAAAGGACAATGGCCACTGCATGAGGCCTTATTCAGACTGTAGATGAGGTATGGCAGGTTTAAGTTTTCTCCTTTTCAGTTTCTCTGTTTGAAACCAACTCTCCTAAATGCCCTCAAAAGAAAAAAAGACAGGCAGAAAGAAAGTTCCTGTCTTTCCCCCTTCTATTTATGGGTCTAATGTAATGGCTTTTTTGTCCCTGATCAGGCTCAACGTCCCATACTAAAACTGAGAGCAAAGACCCTGAAATATTTTTAAAAAGTTGTGTTCAGTGTATCCCTCAGTTTCCTGTAATATATGCTTCTGGATCTGTGATGATTTGCTCTCAATTCTGTTCACCACAGTTGCGTTCTTTCTACAAATGCTATTATCATGTCTCTCAGGTGTAGGGTTGCCAACCTCCAGGTGGTAGCTGGAGATCTCCCGCTATTACAACTGATCTCCAAGTGATCAAAACCAGCTCCCCTGGAGAAAATGGCCACTTTAGCAATTGGACTCTATGGCATTGAAGTCCCTCCCCTCTCCAAACCCTGCCCTCCTCAGGCTCTACCCCAAAAACGTCCAGGTATTTCCCAACCCAGAGCTGGCAACCCTACTCAGGCGTGATCTTTCTTCTTGCTTTTTACATAGCTGTATTTGTTTGTGTGTGTAAAGGGATCAAGTTGCAGTCCACCTATGGTGACCCTCTAGGATCTTCAAGGCCAGGGACTAACCGAGGTGGTTTACCATTGCCTTCCTCTTCATAGTGACCCTGGAATTCCTTGGTGGTCTTCCATCCAAGTATTAACCAGGGCTGACTCTGCTTAGCTTGTGAGATCTAACAGCTGTATTTATTTACATGTTATTTTATTTCTTAATATGTACTGGCATTATTAAAGCATAAATAGTCTTCAATCAGTGCGTAAATATTCCCCTTCCCTACAGTTTAACCTAATCACTAACTGAATGTGTCTCTATTGTTGCCAGCCCATCTGTGTACCATAAACATTTTTAACACACCAAGGAAAATAAACAAAATCAAAGACATTTTTCTGTTACATTTCCCCCCCATGAAAATAGATACATTAATCAGAAATATCAGCCATCAGACTCTGTATTGACAAAGGCTGAACACTCTGATGGGTGATTCAAGGAATCCTTCGTATGTCAAAAACAGGGGTGCTGAGAACTTATTTGAAATATGCATTTTTGCGTAAAGGTTCTCTTTCAGTCACCTTGAAGATGGTTAACAAGCAGTATTCCAAGGAGTTTTACAACTGTGCAGTGGCTACATTTGGAATGGCGTTCTGTCCTCTCTTCTTAGGGTTGCCAAACTCCAGGTACTAGTTGGAGATCTCCTGCTATTACAACTGATCTCCAGCCAATAGAGATCAGTTCCCCTGGAGAAAATGGCCGCTTTGGCCATTGGACTCTATGGCATTGAAGTCCCTCCCCTCCCCAAATCCCACCCTCCTCAGGCTCCGCCTCAGATACCTCCCGCCAGTGCCGAAGAGGGACCTGGCAACCCTATCTCTTTGCATTGCTTCTCTATGGAGGGGGGGCGACCTCTTCCAGACCCCATAAAATTGGAACCCCTGACCCAATCTTCACCAAACTTGGGGGTTCTTGCAAGGAGAGCTACCCTGAGAATTTGGGACCTCTAACTGCGAAAATGCCCCGCAGGAACAGCGAAAAGCCGTGAAAAGTCCCCATAGGCTTTAATGGCTGAATTTTTTCAGGAAACCTGGAAATAAGCCGAATTCCCATATTTACCAGTATGGCAATTCAGCCTTTTTTGGGTTTCCCGAAAAAAAATCGGGACCAATAAGCCCAAACCCAAATTTACCCTCCTCTCTCTATATATATTGCACAGCCCTAAGGAAATTATTCAGTAAACCACAAGCCCAAGTACACTTTTGAATGCATGATTTCTTATCCTGCAACTGGCTCATGTATTTATCCTATGGTTATCTACAGGCGGAAACCTATGTTTGTGGGTTGTGTGCTCTAGCTGATGCTGTTCAAAGGATAGAATTTCTTATCTTTGTGCTATACATGTTCTTGTATCATTTTAAAGATTATCAAAACAAAGCCAGCTCAAGCTATAAGAGCAGAGAGTCGTCGGTGCTTGCTCTATAACATGTAATAAAATACACTCCAACATCAAGCATAGCAAAATTTCCCTACATGAAACTTTACATTTCCCAGGGGTTTAGAGAACATTACATCTTTCATAGATCATAAGGTTAATATAATTCATAGGAAACATGATGTACTTTGTTTATAGTAATTGCTTTTGGCTGATTTTAACTTTTTCCCATTAAACAGACTTTTGTAGTGCTTAACGAAATAATGTGATTAAACCTGGTGAGCGGTAACTGTAGTCCTGAAAACACTGAGTTAAATAAATTGGCCAAATATTTCCTTTCTGTCGTGTGTTATACCACTGAATTACTTTTATGGTTAACAAGAGATGGAGAAGACCCTCCCCCTGCCCTATTGCCCCTTCCCTTCTTTAAGCACATTTAATGGTGATGGCACAAGGCTTAGGGTTGCCAGGTCCCTCCTGTCCATGGCTGTAGGGTTGCCAGATCTAGGTTGGGAAACTGCTGGATATTTGGGGGTGGAGGCTGGGGAGGACATGGACCTCAGTGGGGTACAATGTCATAGAAGTTCACCCTCCAAAGCATCAATTTTCTCCAGGGGAACTGATCTCTGTAGTCTGAAGATGAGCTGTAATTCTGAGAGATCCCCAGGTCCCACTTGGAGGCTGCCATCCCTAACAATGCTAAAGCCGAAGATGTCCTACATTGGTGCCCATTGAATATTCTCCAAGGGTTACATTGTGGCATCAGAGCCACATTCACTACCCTTGTGGCTCATTTTCTGTGTGTGTGTGTGTGTGTGTGTGCTGTCAAGTCACATCTGACTTATGGCAACCCCTGGTGCGGGTTTCAAGGCAAGAGACGTCCAGAGGTGTTTTGCCATTGCCTCCCTCTGCATCATGACCTTGGTATTCCTTGGAGGTCTCCCATCCAAATCCTTGCCAGGATCGACCCTGCTTAGCTTCTGAGATCTGATGAGATCTATGCAAGTCAGAGCCTATGTCTCATAGAAGCCTTGAAAGGCAAATAGCATATTAGGCAGAACACAATGGCCATTACATGACCCAGTGCTGCTCTTCCATATAGACAGGAGGGATCTGTACATGATTAGTCACATTCCAGTGACATCTAGATTAGAGTTGCGCTATGGGAACTACCTTTGAAGAATGTTTAGGAACAGCTATTAGCGAAGAATGTGGCTTCCAGATTAATGCTGGGGTCAACCTACTGAAAGCATTTTTCTCCTGTCTTTGTTTCATTTGTTGCCAAACAGTTTCTGGGCCCAGCTCTGATCTAAATAGGCTAGTACCAGAATAATTCCATTCTACAATATACACCTATTATAACACTGACAGTGCATTTCTTAGGAGAGTTACTCCAGTCTAAGCCCATTGAAATGCATGGGCTTAGACTGGAGTGACTCTCCTTAGGAATGCACTGGTGTGAGTTCATCTTCAGATGTCCTTCTTTGTGTTCCCCCATTGTTAAATATATGGTAGGTTATAGCAAACTACATGTTCTTTCTAATAGTTGTACAGGTTAAGTATCCCTTATCTGAAATGCTTGGGACCAGAAGTGTTTTGGATTTTTTTGGATTTTGGAATATTTGCAAATATATAATGAGATATCTTGGGGATGGGACCCAATTCCAAACATGAAATTCATTAATGTTTTTGATACATCTTATACACATCACCTGAAGGTAAGTTTATACAATATTTTTAATAATTTTGTGTATGTGGGGCATCATAGGGAACCGGCCTGCACATGTGCCATTTTATTACCCTTTGTGGGTGATCAAAATTTTTTGGATATCAGATTTTTGGATAAGGGATACTCAACCTGTACTACCACTTTGGAATACATTGCCCAGGGAGTTCTGCCTGGTGTCTCTATGTTTAGATGGCTGCTGAAAACAGCCTTTTTCAAAAAGATGTTGGGAGGTTAAAACAGTGTCTTTCTTTGGCTGATGCCTGTTTGACTATTTCTTAGCTAATGAAAGGGGTTGTGACAAAAAGAAAGAAATAAAAAAGAAAGGGGCTGTGACGAGTCACATTGGCCCAAAGAAAAATCCAAAACCAAAAGTCATATAATACCTTTTATTAAGATCATCCCAAATAACACAAAACATGAGGTTTTGAGGCCAGCTCTTTCTCAGTGATGAAAGGCAGAATGAAACTAACGCTTGCCAAAATATTGGCCTTACGGAGCCCAGTGAAGTAGAAAGACCCAGCCATACTCTCCTTGCCAAAAGCACTTCAGGATATTGTCATTAACCAGCATGTTCCAGTCAAGCCAAAGGAGATACTGCCAAAGAAATGTGTTTGAGTTTTTCTAATGTGGTAGATTTTCAGGATCTTTTCCAACGTATCCAAGCACAATTCCTATTAATACAGATCCAGCCAGACAGTTTCATTAAGGACTGCAGGACATTTCCCCCTAGCCACCGATCCCATTTACTTTTGTCATCAATGATATGACTTCCTCATCAAAAAGCTGTGGCCTTTTCCTCGAAAAAGATAACAGTCTGAACATAATTCATGTAATTTGTGAGAAAAAGAACTTCAGTTCATTGTGTGTTAAGTGTCATCAAGTTGCTTCCAACTCGTGGCTTCTAGGAAGAGTTCAGACTTGATTTGATCTAGAACCCACTTATTTGTCTTTTTGACAGTCCACTGGAGGTTTTTAAGTGGAGGCTAGATGGCCATCTGATTCTGTGAACATGAGCAGATCATGAGAGGGCAGGAAGGGATGAGTGCCTGCCACCTTGACACTGTGTACCCTCACAAAAAAGTTCTTCCCTTAAACCTGCTAAATGAAGTTCTTTAACTGGAGATGATAGAGAATGAACCTGGCACATTTTTCTGCAGGCAAAGCAGAACAGAACAGATTTTTATTATGGCATTGCTATTCTAAGAATACTTGATAAAATTGTCCACAGTTCACAATTGTGCATTAATTTAAAATACAAAAATACAAATCCATCAAGTTAGATTTTACTTATCCCCCTAATTTAACATTAGACCCATCCTTGAGGAAACCTTTGAAAGGCGAACTTTAAAAGCTATTGCACAGAACCTAGCTGTGGCTAAGGTAACCTGTTCTTTTTCCCCCTCCAGAAGTGTCTGCAGTATTACTGATTCTATGGGCTCTCTAGGGCCCTTCAGCGAAGGGAGAATGTACTTGGTGCGTGCCTCTTCATACCAAGGACATCTTAATAGCACATGAGCCACTGTTTCCATTTCTCCAATTCCACATGGGCAATGTCTGTCACTTATCGGGGGTCCGTTTAAAGCGCCCCTCTACCATTTGAAAACGGGTCAGCGTGAAGGCTCTCCTAAGACTTGGACGGTCTAACTAGTACAAATAAGGTGCTGGAGCCAATTTATACTTATTGTTTGATGAAATCCTATAATCCAGACATTTTCCCAGATCATCGTGTCGTTCAATATCCCAATTTCTTTGTTTTATGAACCTTTTGGCTTGGCCATGGACCATTTTCTGCACAGCCTGTGCATCAATGCCTAGGCTATCCATTTTCCTTTAAATCTTTTGAAGCCAGGAAGATCTAAAATTGTCCTGTAATATCAGGGGGGCCAGGCCCTGTGGATTAGTGGTCATCTTAAGCCACATAATGAGGGAGGCCAAGCTCACTCTGGCCTCCACCCTCACCATGCCCGTCTCTAGCCTAATGTTAGCATTAGAGACGAATTTGGATGCAGGCAAAGCAAATACTTTATCTGTCTCAGAAATCTGTCACAAAGTACCGAGAAAAAAAGTGGACAGTCAGATGCAACACAAACTATTATATTGTATACCACTGCATTTGGTTGATGAGTGGCATTGTTTATTCACATTATTCACAGCACAAAATTAATATTAGTTATTCACATTATCCGCTATTCACAGCACCCTGTCTAAAACTAGGATGGTTGCCAGGTCCCTCTTCACCACCGGCGGGAGGTTTTTGGGGTGGAGCCTGAGCAGCGCGGGGTTTGAGGAAGGGAGGGACTTCAATGCCATAGAGTCCAATTGCCAAAGCGGCCATTTTCTCCAGGTGAACTGACAGGGTTGCCAAGTGCCAGGTGGTGGCAGGCAAACCCCCGCCAATCCACCTGGCTGCCCACTGACCATCTGCCATGTCCCGCTGTGCCATGCTACTTCCGGTTTACACCCAGAAGCCCGCCGTGCCATGTCACTTCTGGTTTACACCCAGAAGCGCCGCATCACAGCGGGCTTTTTACCACTCAAACTCCCAGTTTGAGTGGTAAAAGGACCCTTGCGATGCAGCATTTCGGGGTGTAAACATATCACAAGGGGCCTTTTACCACTCAAACTTTACAAGTTTGAGTGGTAAAGGCCCCTTGTGATGCGGCATTTCTGGGTATAAAGCAGAAGGGATGTGATCGTGTTGATGAGGCTGTGCGCACGATCTTTTCCTCACCTCTGCCCCAAAAGCCTCCCGTTGGAGGAGAGGGGGGACCTGACAACCCTATGAACTGATCTCTATTGGCTGAAGATCAGTTGTAATAGCAGGAGATCTCCAGCTAGTACCTGGAGGTTGGCAACCCTAAAAACTGGCTAGGTAAGACTGGGTGATGGCCTTACTTCACCCACCTGCTACCAGCAGGGCCATGTTAAGGAGAATGCAGCCTGAACAAATAATTACAGAAATATAGCTCTGTCTTTTACTTTGTGGTTCTTTTAGTGTCTTTAGAAAAGCTATTGCTTTGAATATGAAAACCTCCATTCAAAGTTCTCAGGCCTCAGAAGTGCCCTGGGCCTTCACTCTGGTCAGATGCCACTGCCTTCCAAAGTTTACTTTGACTTGGAGCATCTAGGTTTGACGATATTTTTAGGAAAGCAAATGAGAGAGGAGGACAGAATAAACTCTCAGCAGGGCTGCAATTCGGTTCTAAGCCACGGGAAGAACGCCTCGCCACGCTCTTCCTTTCATCGAGGGGGCCGCTTCGAAAGCACAGAAGGCTTACCGACACGACATCTCCGTTTTGTGCTGCCTACGCAGCACCGCTCTCCTCCGCACAGTGTCAGTTGGAAAGCAGGCTTTACTCTCAGCAGCTGACGCTGACATGCTGTCTGAGGCAGAGGAGCAGAAGCCTGAGCAGCACTCGGCATGAGCCTCTTGCACTTCTGACATCTGGCTGTATTGCAGAGGGCTTGAATCAATGTGAAATGTCAAGCCTTTTCCTCCCCCTGCAGTAGCCAGCAAGAGCATTTTAATAAGCCTGGCAAGGCTTGGCTTCTTTTTTGACATGTCAGCTGTGTGTCAGTCTTCTGTGTGAAATGGGAACTGGAGCGTTGATGTGTAAACAGTTCTGGGATCTGACTGCCGTCATTTCCCATCTTGACTGCAATGGAAAATGTAGGCCACTCTACTAAGCCTGCCGTGGCTTTGCTACAGGTCCATAAATGAACAGATATCTAGTTAACCACTGTCTTTCACACACTGTCTACACAGTGTATAAGTAAAAAACTCTGAAGGTCAGTGAGAGATCCAACGCTGTAGTCCAGTGTGTGGGCTTCAGCCGAGTGCATTCAGTAAGACTGCTCCTCAAAGGGTCTACATGCAAGGAAGCAAGTGCCACTTATATGGTAATTTATCACTTAGAGGAAGGCAGGGAGCTGTTCCTGTTGGCAGCAGAGCATAGGACTCGCAATAATGGGTTTAAATTGCGGGCGGAAAGGTACCAGCTATGTATTAGGAATTTTTTTTTACAGTAAGAGTTGTTTGACAGTGGAATCAGCTACCTAGGGAGGTGGTGAGCTCCCCCTCACTGGCAGTCTTTAAGCAGAGGCTGGACAAGCATTTGTCAGGGATGCTCTAGTCTGATCCTGCATTAAGCAGGGGGTTGGACTAGATGGCCTGTATGGCCCCTTCCAAATCTATGATTCTATGTTTCTATCTCTAGACGTGTGTGTGTGTGTGTGTGTGTGTGTGTGTGTGTAAAATGCTGTCAAGTCGCAGCTGACATATGTCAACCCAGTAGAGTTTTCAAGGCAAGAGGCCAACAGGGGTGGTTTGCCATTGCCTTCCTCTGCATATAGACCCTGGTATTCCTTGGTGGGTCTCCCATCCAAATACTAACCAGGTCTGACCCTGCTTAGCTTCTGAGATCTGACAAGATCAGGCTAGCCTGGGCCATCCAGGTCAGGGGTATCTCTAGATAAGGATGTACATTGGTTTCTAAATGAATGAAAGTGTTACGAAGTGAACTTAAAAAGTTCCATTCGTTTCACTTATTTGGATAAAAAAAAGAAATTTGGGAGACAGAATAAATACCATTTGTTCATTTGATTATACCCTGCTCAAGAGGGTCAGTGACTCCTTCCCTTCGTTTTATTAGGTACTTACTTAAAAAATACTCTTTTTAATATCTTTCTTAATTATTGACTAATCGCTGACCAAAAGTTTTTGGCTTTTTTACACTCCCACCACATGTGTATATAATTTGCTTCTTTTTTTCTACATTTCCAGCAGTGTGATGGAATTTTTTTATTAAACCTATGTAGTCTTCTTGGCGAATAATGCCACCTATAAAACATTTTATAGTAATTTTCTTTTAAGCTAATACAGGGAGTGAATTTTTGTGTTTGATTCCAGCTTTTTTCCCATTGAGACATATTTATATTTTGCCCTGTATCTTGGGCCCATTTCACCATGGTATCTTTTACTACTTCCTGCTCTGTCGCTAATGTAAGAAGAAATTTATAAAATTTTGATAGAAATTTGTCTTCTTTTTCAATTATTTCCTTTTCTAACCATGATTTTTGAAAGTTAATGCCTCTTTTTAAATCTGATTTGAATAATTTCTGAAATTGTCTGTATAAGTACCAATCTTTGCTGCAACAAATTATATCTTCTTTAATTTTTAGGATAATTTCTTTATTATGTACATAAAGTATGTCTCTGTATTTCAGATTATATGAGGTGGGATATATATTTAATCTATTTATCCTATCTATAGGATCAGTCCAGAGTGGTATTTTATTTTTGAAATTTAATTTATATTTATCCCAAATTTTAAATAAGCTTTTTCTAATGAAATGTTTTTTAAAAAAATTGTCAGCCAGAATTTTGTCATCAAAAAGATATGCATGCCAACCAAAACTTTCCCCCTTTCCCTCTAAATTAAGTAGCTTTTTATTTTTTAGAGTAATCCATTCTCTTGCCCATGTCAAACAAGCTGCTTCATAATAAAGATTTAAGTCAGGAAAATTTAAACCTCCTCTAGATTTATCATCGATTAAGTTCAAGTATTTTATTCTTGCTCTCTTATTTCCCCATACAAATCTTAATAACATCTTAGTCCATGTTTTAAAATAGACTCTATTTATTGGTATTGGAATAGTTTGAAATAAAAATAGAAATTTAGGGAGAATATTCATTTTCACAGCTGCAATTTTCCCCATAAAGGAAATCTTAAGATTGTTCCAAGAACTTAAGTCATTTTTGATTCTATTTATAAGTTTAATATAATTATTTTTGAATAAGTCTGTATTATGCTTTGTGAGCCAAATTCCAAGGTATCTAATTTTTTTTAACTATGTCTAAGTTTGATAATTGGGATAATTTTGGTTTTTCTTTGTTACTAAGATTAATTTCCATAATCTTAGATTTTTTCTTTTCACACAAGGTCTCAAATGATAAATACTTCAATTTTTTTCATTCTTTTTCCTTGTTGCATTGACAATTACAGTTTGATTTGCAGTGTCAGTGACTGCAAAGTAGGAAATCATTACTGCATCATTGTTTTCTTCAACCCATAAGTACAGGGGCTGATGTACTGTACTCTTTGAACAAATCCTGTTCGAAGCAGGAATGGCCCTATGAGGGACTGAAAAAATCCAACTAATTGTGTGATAAAACTGAGCGTATCCTCCTCCCCTTTCATTCATTCCATATGCTGAAGTTAATCTTTGTAATAGCCTATCAATTTCTTAATTTGTAGACAATTGGAGGGTAGATAGATTTGCTCTGCCCCTTTTACTATGTAAAATTTCTTTATTTGCCAGATTTATTGTAGCTAGAAAATGTCTAGAAAAAAAACTCTAGAATTATATTTTTGTATTTTAATGTAATGTATATTGTACGTGAATAATGGTGATCTGAGCCCAGCCTTGACTGAGATAGAGCAAGATATAAATAAATAAATAAATAAATAAATAAATAAATAAATAAATAAATAAATAAATAAATAAAATTATTTGTAGAATCCCTATGAGTCTTCTGTTTAGGGATGGAAAGAACCATACAGTTCCACTTAGGATTGTCAACTGTGGGTTGGGAAATATCTGGAGATTTTGGGGCGGAGCCTGAGGAGGGAGGAATTTGGGGAGGGGACTTCAATGCCATAGAATCCAATTGCCCAAACAGCCATTTTCTCCAGGGGAACCGATCTTTATCGGCTGGAGATCAGTTGTAATAGCGGGCGATCTCCAGCTACTACCTGGAGGTTGGCAACCCTAAACATCAAGCCCCCTCTTTTTTCACCAAGGCTTCTACATGGTGCTAAATGAGAATATTTGAAGTGGGAAGAGAATGAATCCCTTAGAACCTTATTTTCCAAAATCTTGTCATTCGCTTTTCTTCAATAAATTCTGAACTACCTGGTCTTGATTCCAAAGTGGGACTGATGCATAAGAAAAGTTTCACTGTCCCGTCCGTGTATTTCTGTATTCAGTACAGAGTGCTTTTCATGGGGAGTTGGTAATGATATTTTTTCCTCCAGGAATAAGCAATGAACAGTTTGCCCAAGTGAATGTCATGGAATGCTGTGACTCAGTTTGTGTTTATAGTTCTAAGAGTGACTTTAATTAACTGAGTGAACAAACAAAAGAGATTTCACAATGTTGCACTCACCCCAACAATCTGTCATCACACACACCTGGTATCCACATGGGGTTTGGCATCCTTTAAAAAGGACTGCATTTCTGACAGCTCCTTGTTAAGGTCCTGTAAGGATATTACTGCAACCGGAAATGAGGCCTGACTGCCAACAGTAAAGACACCATATGCTATTTCCTAACATTAATGTGAAATTCTAAAGAAGAACTTGTTTCCTTAATCAAACGTTCGTGAAAAGCAGTGCCTGCCTTATTGAATATTGAAAAATATGTTACTGCAACAGAAGAAGAAGAAGAAGAAGAAGAAGAAGAAGAAGAAGAAGAAGAAGAAGAAGAAGAAGAAGAAGAAGAAGAGTTGGTTTTTGTATGCCAACTTTCTCTACTGCTTGAGGAAGAATCAAACCGGCTTACAATCACCTTCTCTCCCCCTCCCCACAACAGACACCCTGTGAGGTAGGTGAGGCTGAGAGAGTGTGACTAGCCCAAGGTCACCCAGCTGGCTTCATGTGTAGGAGTGGGGAAACAAATCCAGTTCACTACAATCATGCAAATGGGAATCAATACAGCAAGGAACTGGGTGATGAGCAGAAAGTTGACAGATCCCTTAGGATCCTTGGCCATCAATACCACACAGGTAGCTGATTTGACAGTATGCCTTATAAAGGTAAAGGTTCCCTGTGCAAGCACCGGGTCATTCCTGACCCATGGGGTGATGACACATCCCGACGTTTACTAGGCAGACTTTATTTATGGGGTGGTTTGCCAGTGCCTTCCCCAGTCATCTTTCCTTTACCCCCAGCAAGCTGGGTATTCATTTTACCGACCTCAGAAGGATGGAAGGCTGAGTCAACCTTGAGCCGGCTACCTGAAACCAACTTCCGTTGGGATCGAACTCAGGTCGTGAGAAGAGCTCTGCAGCACTGCAGTTTACCACTCTGTGCCACGGGGCTCCTGGTATGCCTTACACCTGTTGTAATATCTTTTGTAATATCACAAAACACCCTGCATAAACTCCTCATAGGATAGCACTGTAAGTCTCTCTGCAGAAACATAACTATTTGTGCCAGGCTTATTCAGAAACCTTTACTGGCTTTAAACTAAAGAGCTAGGTTTTTACCTCACCCCTCCTTTCCTATGGAAAGGTTACTGAATTTGGAAATACCCAAGTGCTCCTGTATACACAAAGGAAATCTTTCCCCAGAGAAACTTGATGGGCTCCACTGTTACCTATCTAGTACATTTTTAATCCTAAAACTCCTCCAAGACCATTCCACGGGTATCATGACAACCGAAAAGGAAGAAAGAAAACCTTTCATCCAAGGATCCCAGGACAGCATACTTGGTTTTCCCTTTGCCGTTTTATCTTCACAGCAGCCCTGCAGGTTAAGCTGGGAGGGAATGGCTGGCTCAAAATCATGGCATAAGGTTCATGATAGAGAAGGGATTTGAACACAGAGCTCCCTGATTCTAGTCTAACATTCTCACAGCTACACCACACTGGCTGTTTGGAAATTAATGAGGACTATTTAACGAAGATGTAGGTTTTTTTTTTTTTTTTTTTGTAAACCCAGTTCTTATTGTGGCTTTACTAGGGAATCCTACGGCTGCCGGTTTTACTACCACACAGATGGTTTCTGGTTTTTTTTTAATACTGATTTTTATAATTTTATTTATGTGTTAATAAATGCTACTTCTTTTCTGTGTTCTAATCCAGGGTGAGGGCTTTCCTTAAAAAAAAACATTAAAGTCAATAAAATCCATAAATGATGTAAATCCAACAATTTCATTATATGGCTACCTTGGTTATCTGCAAAAAGGAGTGAATAAAAAAGGGTTTATGTTTTTGGAAAAAAATATGGATAACCAAGTAGAACATCACGAAGAGCAGCTAACAAGCATGCATTTATAATACTCCTGAGGTTGCTCTTCCATTTCTCACCTCTGGACATGTGAAAGTTGATTGGAATTTCAATTAACTTTAAACAAAAATTATTTGACATTTTGTTCTTATGAGTAATTTTCCGTTTCATCACCAGGGAACTGAAAGATATTCAGTTTCCTGCTTCCCAGAAGTTCTGATTTAAATCCCACCCACCTACTTATTGACACATGACCAACCTATGCATATGTGCTGCACTATCAGAGAAGCAGCGCTTATGCCAATCATCCCTTCATTGGGAACGGGGGATAATGGGGCTAAACCTCCCAATCCCTCCAGAATATTTACCCATATGTTTCAAATATCCTATTAATAAGGGACAGTCCCCATTTTCTGATCCCTGTCCATGCTAAACCATAGTGCCTATTTAGTCACACACACACACACACACACACACACACACACACACACACACACACACATGCTTTTTTGCCATTGGGGCAACATTATCTTAGTGTAAGTTACTAGTTTTGTCAGTCTTCAGGATCTGTAGAAATTAAATCTCACAGTGGATGATGGATGCATCATGTGCATGTAAATCTATACACATGGGACACTAGGCAATGTACAGCCTAGCATAGCCTATCACATCTCGCAGATGCTGTTTTGAGTTATATTGTAGTTTTCTCACCAATATTATATATTTAACTTAAAGAATGAACACTTGCATTTGAAAACTGTACAGGATAGGCTATTTAAGAGTAAATAAATGCAGCATACAGCAGACGGAATGATACCTAACAGTGTAAGGGTGGGATTCACAAAACAACCCTTTGCAAAATTAAGTTGTGAAAGCATGTCCCAATTTTCATCTGTGAAATGCTAACGGGGTAGGATCTGCTGGGGCTATATGCTTCTGGTCTAAGCTGCCACATCTCTAACTGGCTCTCTGGATCACATTAATTGTGTGTTGAGATATACAGCTACGATTCTTTACATGTACAGCTGCAAAGATAAAAGCATTAACGTAACTAGCCAGTCTTTGGGAATATGTGAACAGTACTGGTATATTTTGGTAGTGAGCTAGGATTGGATGCAGTAACCTTTAGTGTGTGGACTTGGTGGCAAACCCAGGTTGGCGGATGTGTAATGAGTGAAAGGGCCCTAAATCTCTCCCTTGGAAAAAAGCCAGCTATGCTCACTTGTAATTATAGGGTGAAGCATTTTAGAGAGCCAGCATGGTGTAGTGGTTAAGAGCGGTGGACTCCAATCTGGAGAACCGGGTTTGATTCCCCACTCCTGCACATGAGCAGCAAACTCTAATTTGGTGAACCGGGTTGGTTTCCCCACTCCTACACAGGAAGCCAGCTGGGTGACCTTGGGCTAGTCACAGTTCTCTTAGAGCTCTCTCAGCCCCATCTACCTCACAGGGTGTCTGTTGTGGGGAGGGGAAGGGAAGGTGATTGTAAGCTAGTTTGATTCTTCCTTAAGCGGTAGAGAAAGTTGGCATATAAAAACCTACTCTTCTTCTTCATTGAAATTTTCCATTTTTTTGGTCTGACCCAGATACATGTACATTCCATAAACATTTATGGATTGTATGTTTGTTGTTAGTAGAGTGATCTACTGAGTGCCAGGAAATAAACTTTGCCAGACATAGTGATTAAGTACTAACAGGCAACATTTATTTATGTGTTTTCTTTTTCTGTGATAAGGAATTGGCCATTGTGCTATCAGATCTAATTAAAGAGCTTTGCTATATTGGAAGTGGGTAGGAAACAAAAACAAAAAATAGATAAAATGCTATTGGCATGGACAACACCAGATACCTCCGCAGACATGTCTCATAGCAATATAAACCACCCACAATATTGATGGAAGTTACTGGGAATAATTATAGGTTTATGTGAGAATTCAGATTTTTGCAAAAACAGCATCCACAATACTGTGAAATAATCACACATGTTAGCAGTACACTCTTAAATGCCCAGAAAATATTTATAAATCAAAACTTGTTTTAATGTATTGTTTTTGAATCCTCAGGACTGTGATCAAAGATGTTTTCGTTACAACTAAGACATTTTCCGTCTTCTCTGACAAACGTTTTTATAAGCAACAGGTAAATCATGAGGCTTTGTGGGTAACAGCTGTGTTAGAATACAAATCAGCACATATGCTTTTATCTATCACACAGCTGGTATCCTCACATTGTTGACACTGGAACTGAAGCTAGCTGTCCACATGGTTGCAGGTATTGCCATTTAAATCACTTTCTCAGATGCCTCTGTCTGTCCTTTTGTGATACAATCTATTGGCCTCCATTCTCATTACGGGCTATTTCATATTAATGAAAGATGTGCAAACAAATGGTTTTCTTGGCACCAGGTACATGGATAATCTATATGCCTCGGCTATGTGAACAATGGATCCAAACATGCAAATTGTCCAATTATGGGTTATTTGATGAATGTAGAATTTAAAAGACCAGTTGGAAATGATTTTGGGTTGGATCCAGTCAGCTTTTTCTCCCAATCTCATCATATTGCCCTCCCTGCTATAGCTCCCATCCCACATGACTTTTCTTCCCATGATTCCCAGTAGCTTTTGGTGGTCAAAAAGTTCCTTCCTTTTTCACCGGCAGAAAACCTGCTTGGATTCAGCCCTATGTCATTTTTGAGCTCTGAAAAGAAGATAACAATGCTATGACTGACACTTTGGTAACTATGAAGAAACATCCCCTATGTGCTAATATGCAAGCACTACCAAACCATTTGTCACTAGTTAGAATTAAAGCTCTTTCTTCCTGCCATTTGTATTACATAAACTGTGATTATTAAATTTGCCTTATTTATTCTGTAATTAGATTAACCTGGCATGCCGCATACTGGTAGCAATTCTTGCTCTGTATTGATCTTGTGAATTGTGTCTTGTAATTTACTCTGTAATTATCTGATTTACCTATTTATTCCATGTTTTAGCTTGTGTTTCTTCAGCGACTGCACATTAAAAGAACTTTTCAAATTCTTTTAAAGATCATCACTCTCGATCAGGTCTTCTACTTAAATTGAATAACTGTAGCAGGGCTTATAAAATAAGAGAATTACAAGTAATTCAGCGAATGGGTTCTGAGCATGTTTAAGGCCCAACATAATTTTGAAGATCCAGCTCATGATTTTGAACACTAGTCATCACCTGATACATTGATCATCCTTATGATTGGTAGAATCAGCTGATTAGAGAGGAGTATGGTTGCTAGGTCCCTCTTCGCCAAGTGCCAAAGTGGTCATTTTCTCCAGGTGAACTGATCTCTATCAGATGGAGATCAGTTGTAATAGCAAGAGATCTCCAGCTAGTACCTGGAGGTTGGCAACCCTAGAGAGGAGGCTTATTGTACGTCCCATCATTTCCAGTATCTATTCCTGGAAATATTACATTTCTTGGGATTGATTGTGTTTGGGGGTATGAGCACATGTTTGTAAATGCATCTGGACAAAGTTATGTGGCTGTCATTGCTGGTGTTCTAGAGGTGATGAATGAGGCAGACAAGTGAGCTTGGCAGATAGATAAGCTAGCATGTATTTGGACTGGCAACCAGCAAGGTGGGAAATAGAACACCAGATATCTGGGAAGTAGATAGGCAGGGTAGGGTGATTTGATGATAGCTTGGTCGCTAGCCAAATTATGAGTTGCTGAGAGTAAGCATCCAAGCCAGAGTGAGAGGTTTTACGAGGCCAAGAAAAATCTTACTGGATCATGAAAGTCATTCTCTGGCTATCTTTAATGGCAGTGTTCAAGCATAGCAAGCACAGGCAAGCGGCTCCCTCTTTTGAAAGATGCAATGAGGGCACAGAGAGAAAGGTGGCTAGCATAATTCTCAACTTGAGACCCTCAGCAAAATTTGCTGCAGTGCATTAAAGTTCCATTGAAATCAAAGGACTATAAATATAACTAATTCAAAATATGGCTACAGAGGAAGATGGGTTTTTCTGTAAAACCAAGGAACCTGTACAGAGGAAGATGGATTTTTCTGTAAAACCAGCTGGCTTCGTGTGCAGGAGTGGGGAAACAAACCCAGTTCACCAGATTAGCCTTCGCCACTCATATGGAGGAATGGGGAATCAAACCTGGTTCCCCAGATCAGACTTCACCACTCCCCATAACTGGAGAAGTGTTGTCTGCACAGGTAGAAAAGAAAAAGAGATCTCACTGTGTAGCACTGTAAGATCTCAGCCACCGTTCTGAGGTTGCACTGCAATCCCAGTTAGGGCTGTTGAAAAAAAAATTCGGTATAGTTCGGCTTCGGCAAAATTCAGCCCGTTTTTATTCGGGCCGTGCCGAAGTCCGAACTCCCCCGCTTCGGATCCCTGGAAATTCGGGGGGATCCGGAGTTCGGGGGAAAATTCGGCCACGCACGCCTTCAGGGGGATTCCCTGAAGGCGCGCAGGGGGCCCTTTAAACAGATCTGCGCCTCCCAGCCTGAAGGCGCGCGGGGGCCCCTTTAAACAAGCCCCTCTGCGCTGTCTGCGCATGCAGCGCAGAGGGTTTCCAGACCCCCCTCCCGGCAGGGCTGGGGGGGACTTTAAATAGATCTGCACCTCCCAGCCGGGAGGCACAGATCTATTTGAAGCCCCCCCCAGCCCTGCCAGGACTCCCGGCAGGGCTGGCAGGGGGCTGGCAAGACCCTCTGCGCAGAGGGTTTCCAGACCCCCCCCCAGCCCTGCTGGGACTCCCAGCAGGGCTGGCGGGGGGCTGGCAGGACCCTCTGCGCAGAGGGTTTCCAGACCCCCCCCAGCCCTGCCGGGAGTCCCGGCAGGGCTGGGGGGGCCTTTAAATAGATTTGTGCCTCCCGGCCGGGAGGCACATATCTGTTTCAAGACCCGCAGCATGCCTCCAGGGAACTTCGGCCCCTTTAAACAGATCTGCGCCTTCCAGCTGGAAGGTGCAGATCTGTCCCCCCCCCCCGCGCGCATGCCTCCAGGGAGCTTCTCTGAAGGCGCGCGGCGGGCCCTTTAAATAGACGTGTGCCTCCCGGCCGGGACGCACAAATCTATTTAAAGCCCCCCACCAGCCCTGCCGGGAGTCCCGGCAGGGCTGGGGGGGGGGTCTGAAAACCCTCTGTGCAGAGGGTCTTGCCAGCCCCCCGCCAGCCCTGCCGGGAGTCCCAGCAGGGCTGGGGGGGGGCTTCAAATAGATTTGTGCCTCCTGGCCGGGAGGCACAGATATATTTAAAGGGCCCGCCGAGCACCTCCAGGGAAGTTCCCTGGAGGTGAAGATCTATTTGAAGCCCCCCCAGCCCTGCCGGGACTCCTGGCAGGGCTGGCGGGGGGCTGGCAAGACCATCTGCGCAGAGGGTTTCCAGACCCCCCTCAGCCCTGCCGGGACTCCCGGAAGGGCTGGCGGGGGGCTTTAAATAGATCTGTGCCTGATCTCCAGCCAACTGATCTCCAGCCAACTGATCTCCAGCCACTTTGGCAATTGGACTCTATGCCATTGAAGTCCCTCCCCTCCCCAAACCCCACCCTCCTCAGGCTCCACCCCCAAAACCTTCCTGGGAAACCCTAGTCAGGGCAGATGAATAGAATTCATACACAAGTTCCCTTTTTCACCTATATTCTGATTAGACATGAGGAAAGGAGAAGAAATTTTCAATAGAAGATACAGAAAGGTCCTTAGATGTCATAGAAACGACATTGATGTCTTCTTTAAAATTCGTTAGGAAATGGGACACTATGCTCTGAGATAAATACACAAAATAAATTATAACCACAATCTAGAAAACTCCCGCAACTGAAGATATACCCCATAAATAATCTTTCACGTGGCTTATACAAAGCTTGTATGAAATTTGGATATTGGTGGATTTTCCTTACAATGTTAGTCTCTCATTCTGGAAGTTGCTCTGGATTCTCTGATGGTTCTGTAAGCAAACCTAGCAGAACCTAGACGGGGTCTGGTAGGGCTCTACAGCTCTGAAGAACTGTCTGGATTTTTTAATGCTATAGGTCCCCTGTGCTGCTGTGGCAAGATGATGGCACCATGGCATGAGCACAAGACGTTTTTGGAGAAAGCTTCTAGACCAACAGGTGAACCCACTAGATTGTGGGGAATCTGGATCCTTATAAAGTTATGTAGCTGATTTGGCAGCATCCCTAATGTTAAAGCTCCATTATGGGCCCAAATTAGTGTTGCCAGCCTCCAGGTGGGGCCCGGAGAGCTCCCAGTATTATAACTGATCTCCAGGCAATAGAGATCACTTCTCTTGGAGAAAATGGCTGCTGCTTTGGATAATGGACTCTATGCCATTATACCCCGCGGAGTTCCCTCCTTCCCTTCCCCAAACCCCACCCTTCTCAGGCTCCACCCCCAAATCTCCAGGAATTCCCCAACCTGGAATCGGCAACCCTAGCCCAAATATGGGTTCTATGCAATTATTGCTACTAGGCTGGTGATTTGCTGATCTAACTGCCTATGGCCCTGTTTCAAGACCAAACCTCTGACAGTATTATACTTCACTTCGTCTGCAAAGGTCAGGAACTTTTCAAATCAACATTGAAAACTTCATGCTTCATGCTTTCTGAAGCTTAACATACTTTTTTGTAGCAAAATGTAGGCAAATATTTAGAAGCAGCTATGGAAGGCACAATTAATCTTAGTTGGCGAATGAATGAAAATGGCTGCTGTCTCTTCTGTTAAGCCTAGTGCCATTGTCGGAGGAATAACATGTGGCATTGTGTGATTTTTGCTGATGGCTGGAAATCTTTTCATGGAACATCAGCAGCCTTCCACAAAGGAGAAAACAAAGCAGGTGATAATGGAGGAGGAGAAGGGAGGACCTCAGCACAAGTCAATGTCTAAAGGCATTTTAATTTCCGTCAGTACTACTGTTCTCCTAAACTTGCTTCATTTTATAACATCTCGTTGCATTAGTAAACTCGGAATTGTTTTACATATATCCCAACTGCAACAATACAAATTGGCCCCATCATGGTTCGGTTATATGTAAGTTCTGTGTTTGATACTGCTGGGACAATGCTATTGGCATCTGCCGCTGAGCAAATAGAGGGAGCAAGAACAAATAACCTCGATAATGAGGCTTCAACTGTGTAAAGTACCCCATTCTTTCTATCACCACCCTTAATTTCTTTCCTGACCTCTCCGTCAAAAAATCATAAGTAACAGTATCTAACTTATCCTGTATCACGTTAGCCCCCCCCCCCACAAGCAGCTTTTGGTTTGTCACCACTCAAAGGGAGAAAAGCTACCACCTTGTCTCCTAATACAAAAGTTCTTGAATGTGCTGTTTTGTCACACCAACTCTTTTGCTTACACGGTGCCTCAGTCACATTCTCCGGGGCAATCCTCGTCACATCCCTTAACCCAGGGGTCGGCAAACTCATTAGTCAAAAGAGCCAAATATCAACAGTACAACGATTGAGATTTCTTTTGAAAGCCAAATTTCTTAAACTTAAACTATATAGGTAGGTACACTGTTTATTAACTAATAAACTTTAATTAAAGTTTTAAGTCTTAATTAAACTATAGGTACACTGAATAAAATTTGAAATCATACTTAATAGTGATCTTATTTATTGATAAAAATTAAATTGTAAGTCCCCGCCATTTCCCCCTCCCTGTCCGGAGTCCTCGTCCGGAGGCCTGGTCTACCGCCATAAAAGCCTATTGGTAGACCTGGCCTTCGGCTGAGTCCCATTGGGAGGCCAGGTCTACCCATTTGCTTTCTTGGCAGTAGACCTGGCCTCCGGAGGCCCATAGAAGCCAATTGGTAGACCTGGCCTCTGAAGGGGGACTTTTTTCCCCTCCTCAGAGTCCAGGTCTACCGACAAGAAAGCCAGTGGGTAGACATGGCCTCTGAGGAGGGAAAAAAGTAAGTAAGGTATCCATAAAATTAAATCATGACAATGACTGACAAACACTGTACATTTTCCCCATCTGCATTCTCAAAACTCTGCCGGGGGGCTTATTGTTGAGTTGTGCATCTGAGTGGCAAATCCAAGGCAAAACCTCCCATTCATAAATGGCCAATAACCCCCCATGCAGAGTTTTGAGAATCTGGATGGGGAAAATGTGTATCTGAGTGGCAAATCCAAGGCAAAACCTCCCATTCACAAATGGCCAATAACCTCCATGCAGAGTTTTGAGAATCTGGATGGGGAAAATGTGCTTCTAAGTGGCAAATCCAAGGCAAAACTTCCCATTCACTGGCAGGGCGAAGGTCTCGCCTGTCCGTGCTGACCCCCAAGCCATGGCCCCTCCCAAGAAGCCAGCTCTGCTATCTCTCTCCCCCCCCCGGTCAGCCAAACGTCCACCCACGCTCAGCCAGGGATGAGGATTTTGTCCCGAGTCGGCAGACTTAACAGCCGACGCGGGACAACAAACCGACGACTTCGCCGACTCCTCCACCCCTCGCAGACAACGAGGGGAGCTGAGGGAGGGGGGCGGGCTCCCAGTGGAACAGCCGGCCAGGAAAGAGGCGCGGGCAGCTGAGGAAGCAGGAGGTGGGGCAGGGAAACAGCCCGGCGCACCCCGCCTAACAGCTGGGCAGGCGGAGCCCCGCCAGCCTCGAGACGGCCCAGCGTGAGGCGGAGCCTGCCTCTCCCCCCCCTTGCAGCAGCAGCCTGGGCGGCCATCGGCCGCCTCTCCCCGCCACCTCTGATCCCTCCCTGCCAGAGAGAGAGAGAGAGAAAGGAGGGGAGGCCGGAGGAGGGGAGCGCCACCTTCCGCTCGGCTGCGGGCTCCTCCCGCCTGGGACGCGCTGGAGCCCGGCAGGAGCGCGGCGCCTCTGCCTGGCTGGGCGCGGGGATGCGGAGGAGCCACATCAGCCGACAGATGGGGGGGAGGCGGAGAACCGCACTCAATGGGCCAAAGAGCCGCATGCGGCTCAGGAGCCGTGGTCTGCCGACCACTGCCTTAACCTTTCATGAAACTCTCCATATCACTGACCACTGATTTCTTTCCTTTGGGATCTTATCTTCTCGGCACTTTATCAAAAAATTCATTCCCCTGACCTTTATGCCAAACTACCATTTCCAGGTCCCCCCTGGCACCTGCAGGAGATGGGGGGGGTAGAGTTGCTAGATCCAGGTTGGGAAACTCCTGGAGATTTGGGAGTAGAGTTTGGGGAGGACTGGGACCTCAGTGGGGTACAATGCCACAGAGTCCCCCCTCCAAAGCAGCCATTTTCTCCAAAGGAACAGATCTCTATTGCCTGGAGAGGAGCTGTAGTTCTGGGTGATCCACAGGTCCCACCTGGAGGCTAGCATCCCTATGCCAAACATGAGTTCAAATGGGGAAAGGTTCAAACCAACACTTGGGACTGTACTCAGAAACAAACTGGGAGATATATTTTACCTAGAAAGAAATTAAGAGCTATATTACCATAGTGTCAGAATCTCTCTCCCCCCCCCCCCGCAAATATAAAGGTTACTTCCATTCCCTTTTAGTTTGGGTTCTTTTTTATATATATATAAAAGTTTTTATTGGTTTTCAGTATTAAGTGGGAATACAGGGGGGGGGAAGAAAGGGAAAAGACAAACAAACAAATAAACAAACAAACAAACAAAAAAGAAACCCCTTTCGATTAAGCAATATTTTTCATTAACAGAAGAAAAAAAAAGTATTCGTAAATAAAAATGCATAGTCTTCCCCCCTTGTAAAGCTCAATGAGCTTTAGTTTGGGTTCTTGTTCTTTAGGGATCTTCTAAAGAAAGGGAGGAACTGACGAAATCTTTAAAGGATATAGCTATATTTGATTTTAAAAAATAGTTTTTTCTTCTTCTGTGACTTCATAGGATACCTCATTTGCCACCAACTGTGGTGGAAGCTGCCTGACTACCTATCTGCTGCCCCAGTTTAAGTGCCTTGAATAAAAAATTTCTAAAAATAAGTCTCCTGTAATTTGTTCTTTTGGGCAGCCTCTGCATTACTCACCCTGTTTTAGAGAGGAGTGGATGCAGCTCCAATCTGATTAATCATGAACACTTCCCTCCATGGGTAGCAGCTGAAAAATTTCATTTCCATTTAGATCAGATGACTTTTCTCATAATTCCCAGGAAATATTGATTTTTTACTGTTCAATAGGCAATTTATATAATGTTTCTTTAGCTTTGGGGGTTAGTAAAGCAGCACTTACAGGGCAGCACACAATAAAGATTTCTCCTGAGGAAATGCTCCATTCACGGGGGAGGGGTTGCCCCTCCTTTTTTCATATTATGTGTGCAGTGTGCAAGTTTGTGTGTACTTTTATAGTTAATTATCATTAGAACATAAATCTAGGGAGGACTATTGTAAGAAGAGCACAATCAAGTTAAACACTACTGTCTATAGGAAATAAACTTAGACTACAGCACAAGTTACAAAACACACCGACACATTTGTTTCTAACAACTCCTTGGTTAATTTCACATGAGTGGGTTTTTCATGGAGGTCTTGTTGCCATTGCAATGACTGCTCAATTTGCTCTTGAATTCAGGAAGCTGCCTTCTACTGAATCAGACCATTTGTCCAGCAAGAGCAGTATTGTCTACTCAGACTGGGTCTCAGTCTCAGGCTGAGGTTTTTCACATCATGTACCACGTGATCCTTTTAGCTGGAGTTGCTGATGATTGAACCCAAAACTTTGTGCATGCAAGAGCCACAGCCCATCTGTAGGGGATGCAACAGAGATTCAACATGTGTGTGTGTGTTAAGGGCCAGATAGGACATATTGGAGGACATTGATTCATAGGGTTGCCATGAGTCGGAAGCAACTTGACGGCACTTAACACACATACACACACATGAATTAATGACCTCCAAAATATCCTATCATTAACAGCCTTGCTCAGGTCTTCCAAACTGAGTGCTGTAGCTTCCTTATTGTTGTTTTTAAATCCTTGCTAGCCATGGCTTCCCCTTTTTTATCAGGTGCAGATTGCAGAGAAGACCCCCCCCCCACCTGCTGCTGTCATGTCACCATCCTACTTACTGACCATGTGGGTTGTGTGGTTTTGTGGCTTTCCTCTCCTGGTGACCTAATCATGAAGCGGACTACCAACTGCAAGCCTGTAATAGTGGTCTTATTGTGCCCACGGTTGCTGTGGGTTATTTGGAAATCGCCCCCCCCCTCTAATCAGGGTAAACCGGTCCAGTGTGCGGCCGATTAGTCTGAGGCCACAACGAAGAATTCCTGGGATCCGGCGGATTAAAAAGGCTCCTTTCGTTATCTGGAGTCTCTGCAATATTAATGATGCAGCGACCTCCATTTCTCCAGTGGGTTCATCTTGTCGGGAGATATTAAAATGGTGGCATCAGCTTTCGTCATACCTTGGGGCACGGGGAGCTAATGGGTTGCAGCCACTCTTACAATCGTTCTTACAGCTTGGCTTCTGGTGAGCTTTTCCAATTTAAGAACATAAGAAAGGCCCTGCTGGATCAGACGAAGGTCCATCAAGTCCAGCAGTCTGTTCACGCAGTGGACAACCAGGTGCCTCTGAGAAGCCCACAAACAAGACAACTACAGCAGCATTATCCTGCCTGTAATATAATAGGCATGCTCATCTGAGCTCATCTGATCTCAAGATGAACAGAGAAGGCAGCTGGGCAGCTGGAGTCCTCCGAAGGCTGCAAGAATCACTCTTGCACATCTGATTCCCTTTGGTCAAATTCGGAGGTCATTGGATTTCTCCATTGGACTTTCTGTCAGCTTGGGCCTTCCTTTCTCCAGCAGACTTACTCCTGGTCAGAACTCTGCTCTGCAAAGAGCCCTGCTAAAGTAGGGAGGCTCCATGTGACCGTTGTTGCTGCCCAGCCTCTTTCAATCCCATGCTTGGCATGGGGAGGCAGCTAGAAATAATGGAACAATTTTAGAAATAAATTTAATATCTCCAGAGGGTGACTTGCTACTCATTAACATTTAAGGGGGGGGGTGAAGTTCAAATTTAAGTTCAAATTGTTATGCCATCAGCTCTATTAGATTATACGTTTTTTGGTAGGAAGGGAGGGTGGTAGTTGTGTAAGTGGGAATTTGTATTGGGGGATGGGAGGTGAGAGATTACAGGAATATTATTAGGTTTGTTATTAGCAAATTGCTAAATTGAGTTTAACAGTGCAGCATATGGTACAGAGATGTTTCAGTGGACAGCAGCCCACACAGGGGGAAACCAGAGTGTGGCGGCTGTGAAGCTGGGACAACCTCCAGCCAGGAATAGAAATGGAATGGTACCCTATTAGGGAGGCAAGCAAAGGGTCAGGGATGTCGGTGATTGGTGGTTATGGGAGATATGGTGGTGGGAGGAGGAAATATAAAGGAAGAAGATTGAGATATGGTCATGCTTGGTCTTCTTCCAACCTCCATTCCATCCCGAGATACAACGATGAGGGGGTCAAGGCAGTTAACCCTTGCCAAAGTGGCCATTTTTCTCCAGGGGAACTGATCTCTGTTACCTGGAGATCAGCTGTAATAGTGGAAGATCTCCAGCCACCACCTGGAGGGTGGCAGGCAACCCTAGGAATGTAGGATGACATCATGTGGGAACATCAACTAAAAAGGTGCATGACTAGAGTTGCTGAAATGGAGAAGAAACCTCTATGTGGAATCAGCCCTTTTTGGGCCTAGCTGTTGCTGTGTATGGAAATACTATGTGTATGGAAATAGAAAACAGGCTACAAGTGAAAGCAGCCTGGCTCTGGCTGACTCCTGGTGCTGCAACTAAGACTGCCACAAACAACACTGCAAGAAATCACAGTCAGAAACCACACACAAGGCCATAAAGCAAGAGATAACTTTTCATTATTTCTGTTGACTGCTAGATGAGTATGCAACTGATCAAGGACTTCGTAAATCAAAGAGGGAGTCTTAAACTGCACTGACAAAGATTGTAGGTATAACAGTCCACACAAAAAATTCTAAAACATCATGTGAAATGACTTTTAAAAAGGTGAAGATCCCCTGTGCAAGCACTTGGTCATTCCTGACCCATGGGGTGACGTCACATCCCACCATTTTCCAGGCAGACTTTGTTTATGGG
Organism: Euleptes europaea; assembly: GCF_029931775.1. Classification (NCBI taxonomy): domain Eukaryota; kingdom Metazoa; phylum Chordata; class Lepidosauria; order Squamata; family Sphaerodactylidae; genus Euleptes; species Euleptes europaea. The sequence goes on from NC_079318.1 coordinate 27,900,163, forward strand.
GTGGTTTGCCAGTGCCTTCTCCAGTCATCTTCCCTTTACCCCCAGCAAGCTGGGTACTCATTTTACCGACCTCGGAAGGATGTAGGGCTGCGTCAACCTTGAGCCGGCTACCTGCAACTGATTCCCATCGGGATCGAACTCAGGTCATGAGCAGAGCGTGGACTGCAGTACTGCAGCTTACCACTCTGCGCCACGGGGCTCTTGAAATGACTTTTACTTACAGAGAATTTACTAATTCACTTTTCAGCCAGTTCCTAAATAATTCTCTTCAGTTTTATTAGACATTGTATATTTTCACAAAATAATGTACACTGTTGGTCCTTCTAAACCCCCCACCGGTGACAAACACCTTATAGTGAGGTCAACCAAAATATCACAAAACAGTGTGCGGACTTTTGAGTTATCCAGAATTCATCAGACTGTATGTAGGAAGAACAGGTGATAATAAAAAATAACTTTTCTTAAAGAGATAGATATAGATACACACACTCTCTCACACACCTCCTTTTGCAGAGTTGGAACCCTTTCCCATTTAAAAGAAGCCCAGAAAAGGAAATGAATTCTAATAGGCAACTTATTGCAGCACAGCCATTTCACCTGATCAGAGAATTCCTCCCTGACCCTTACTGCCATGTCTTTCTTAAACCCTCATAGAGTTCCTGCATTTCCTTGGCTACCTTCAACAAAGGATAATCTTCAGCCCACCAGCTGCTAATCTGTTTAGCATTGTACAAAGCAGAGGTCAGGACAGATAGGGAGAATCAGTTGAGAGGAACTTGTTCAAAGGAAGACAGGCCTGGGCACAGAAGATTTTTTTTTTTTTTTTTTAAAGCCCTTTGTGTATTTCAGAGGGGGTTGCCGGTGGTAAGTATTGGTTTTGGAGGGGCTGGGCTGTTGCTCTCAAGAAGGAATTTCTGTTTGTTTGCTTCTTAGGAAGGGTTAAAGAGGAGAAGCATGCGGTGTGCTGCAAGAATATTCTTGGAAGAGTGAGAATGGTGGAGAGGCGCTGCCGAAGGGGATAGTCAACCTTGTTAGTGTTCGCCAAAGTCATCATTCAATGGGAGCACTAGAGCGACTCGCCTTTCTAACTTGCTCTCAGTTAAAGACACCGAGCTAACTTTTAAAATGGCCAAATTTGGATGGCAAATTATGAAGACTAGACGAGCATGGGTCGAACCCAACGAATGAGTTTTAACTGTCTTCTAGTTAAGCTTATGTTTTTAATAGTTCCCCTATGAATGTTTGATTATATATTTATTGATGTATTGATGTATATAGCTACTATTTTTATTATGTAAAAGTTTTTTATTGTTGGTCTGGGACCGTATTAAACATTTCGTATTCATTCAAATGTCTGAGAGACAGAATGTTCAAGAAGTCATCCTTTAGTCTTCTTTTAATTCATATAATCATTTTTTAAGATTTTTTAAAATATATATAATGGCATTGTATTCATTTGAATTTGTAAATGTTTAAAATACTTTTATATTTTAATGACTTGACTGTATGCCCTATTTAAACAGAACAAAGCCCCCTTTAATTACCTTAAGGAGTTGGTAGGACCTGAAAAGAGGGGAGTTTTTACAGTGGCCCGGTTACAAGTGTTTCCATCAGAAGTTATTAAAGGTAGACATGGTAGAATTCCATATGGTCCACGGTTTTGTCCCTGCTCTGCTGACCGGGTAGAAGACCGGCCACATATTCTTTTTCACTGTGCCCTATACACCATGATACGACCTAGACTGATTCAGTGCACACCACAGATGTTGGTCTTAGAAGAAGAGCGAGTAAGATTATTGCTGGCTGATGTACATTTATCTATTACACAGAGAGTGGCCTCTTTTTTCATTACAGCAATTAAACCAAGGAAAAGTCTTAATAGGTCTGATACAAGTAATACAAGGGCTTGATATGGTCCACAATATCCTGGTAAACGATTTTAATGGGGGGAAGTCTTTATCTCAATGTGTAGTAGTAGATGTTATTGTGATATTGAACTAATACAGTTGTTGGTTGAATTTTATTTTATTCTATTTTATTTTGGGTGTAGTTGGTTTGTTAAGGTCTGTGACCACAACATGAATATTACATATGATATTACATATGAAGGCTTCAACATATTTATGTGAAATGCAAGTTTTGCATTGTAAACAAAACTTGCATTTCACATAAATATGTTGAAGCCTTCATATGTAATATCTTACAAGGAGACCCTTGTTTCAGCCTGATCTTAATTTTACTCAGAAGTAAATCCTATTGATTTTAATAGTCTATGCTCCCAAACAAGTGTGCCTAGGCTTAAACCTGAATTTATTAGGACCCCCTTAGGGAGCTGATATGGCGTAGTAGTTAAAAGAACTACTATGTCTTGCCTCTGCTATGAAGTCTGGATTGGGAAGTAGCCATAAGCAAGCTTTTCTCTTTCAACCTCAACACTGCATCTGCAACATGGAGATAATAATACTTGCCCACCTTATAGAGCAGTTTGTAAAGGTCATAACAAGATAAAGTTTGAAGCACTATATGAATGTGACAAGTAGCTATAATTATTTCTACTTGCTAGACAGTAGCCCTGTGTGCATACAACCCATTCATACACTGACTGACTGCTCAGGGAGGGAGAGCAAGCATAAGCACACTGGCCCTGCCTCTCATGTTAGTGTTGCCAACCTCCAGGTACTGGGAGAAAACAAAGGCTCAGTGCTGTGCGGATAATGGAAAAGATCCAAACAGCACTCACAAATATATGGAAATTAATTTATAAGGTGCAAAGGTGCAAAAAGTGAGCATATATATACAAAATACAGTCCTATACTATAAGATACACATACACAATTCTCAATATCAGTCCAGCATAATACAATAAGGTTTATAAATATCCTGTAAATCAGGTAAGTCTATGTATATTGTCCGTGATGGAAGTCTATGTATATTTTCCGTGATGGACTTTTTTTATGCTTATTGGCAGCTGGAGAAAAGGAGTCAGAGGCAAAGGCCATGACAAGAGAATGTCAATCAGGACGTGTCGTCTAGATCTGGATCATGTTTCGCGTTGGCTTCATCAGCTATATGTATCTGTATATTGCAGGACATACAATGCTAATATCACAGTTCCATGCAAATAAATATAATAAATAAATATAAAATGTCATACTTTATTAAGATTTTTTTAAAAAAAAAATTTGAAAGAGAAAGAGAAACAGCCATCAAAATACAATAATATAAGAATAATCTTACCCAAGAAGTTCATGAAATAAGTATAATTTCAAACGGGACCAAAAAGGATTTCTGCTTAGGTCTCCAGGTAATTTAGTGAAACTAACCAAAGTGAGAATTAAAAAGGACATGCCTATGACTTAACAAGCTGTCAGGTAAGTAGCAACCACGGGAACAATTCCTAAAAGGAGAACGACCCTATAAAAAACAAGAATAATCCAATTGATTGTTTAAGCCATTGGGGGATAAGGAGCCCATGAGAAAAATAAGTTTGGTTTCCATCTGGTGCAATATTTTCTGGATGTTTAAACAGCTGCAGCTTGTTAAGTCGTAGGCATGTCCTTTTTAATTCTCACTTTGGTTTGAGTGGTAAACGGCCCCTTGCGATGCGTTTACACCCAGAAGTGCCACATCGCAAAGGGGCTTTTACCACTCAAAGGCCCCTTTGCGATGCAGCACTTCTGTTTGTAAACCAGAAGTGACACAATTGCGTTGGTGTGCCCGCATGCCCACACAGTCTTTCCCTTCCTCTGCCCCCGCTGGAGGAAAGGGGGGACCTGGAAACCCTATGCATAGAGTGCCCCTATCTTCACTGAAGAAATGTGGAGGATATGGATTAAGCACATCCAAGCTGGCATTAGTTTAAATGTGACTGGTAATGTTCTAATTTCTGCATTCTGTCTGGAGTAAAATAGCAGAAATCACTTTTTCCACACATGCAAAAGAAAGAACCACAGCAGATATGCAGAGTTGGGGGAACCACTAAAATTATAGTGAAAATTGTTTCTCAGATAGCATTTTGATGGAAACGGGTACAGTTAAATTATCTACTGCAAATGGATAAGGATGAACAATCAGCAATGTTTTAATCTTGCAGTAAGAGAAATATACCGTCATTAAACACATCTGGGGTATTGGCTCATTAGTGTTTATTAGGGTGATTATAAAACTGGAGGGGGTTTCAAATTCAAAAATCAAGATTACACCTAGTAATTGACTACTTATGAAAGTAACACTTTATAGAAATAGCAAAAATAATGGAAAGATACTGTCTATTATACGTTGCTGAAATTTGTTCTCATTGTGTAGTGACTTATCTAGTAGCTGCTTTATATATCATAGAATCATAGAGCTGGAAGGGACCACCAGGGTCATCTAGCCCAACTACCTGCACAATGCAGGAAATTCACAACTACCTCCCCCACACACACCCAGTGCCCAAAAGATGGCCAAGATGCCCTCCCTCTCATGAACTGCCTAAGGTCATAGAATCAGCATTGCTGACTGATGGTGCTTTCTGCAGGTATGCTCACTGTAAGAGCCTCTGGACTCAAATCTAGTTCTTTAGCTCAGGGCAGGGTTTCTTATTCTTTAAAGGCAACATTCTAGCACCTGGATGGTTGCTGATGGGCATTGCCTAGGGACTGCAGCACCATTAGAGGTAGGGTTGCCAGGTCCCTCTCTGCCACCAGCAGGGGAGGTGTTTGGGTGGAGCCTGAGGAGGGTGGGGTTTGGGGAGGGGAGGGACTTCAATGCCATAGAGTCAAATTGCCAAAGTGGTCATTTTCTCCAGGTGAACTGGTCTCTATCGGCTGGAGATCAGTTGTAATAGCAGGAGATCTCCAGCTAGTACCTGGAGGTTGGCAACCCTAATTAGAGGTAGCAGTCAGGAGGTTCAGATAGTGGATGTGCATATCTAAGGGCATCACTCAGAAGGGTCAAGAGGCAAGGTAAATGCTACATTCCTCTTCAAATGCTATGGTAAATGCTATGTTCCTCTTCAAATGTATACAGCTATTATATATTGTAGAGACCCAGTGTGGTGTAGTGGTTAGAGAATCAGGCTAGGGGCTAGGAGATTCCGGTTTGAATCCCAATTCTGCCATGAAAGCTTGCTTGTTGACAGTGAGCCAGTCACACACTCTCAGCCTAAACTACCTCACAGTGTCGCTGTTGTGAGGATAAGATGGAGGAGAGGAGAACAATGTAAGCAGCTTGGGGTCCCCACTGGGGAGAAGGGCATGGTATAAGTGAAGTAAACAAAAATAATATGTTTGTATATATCTGTTGCCATAAAACATACTTTTTAAAAAGATACCAGGCAAGCACAGATCAACCTAACACAATCCAGACTACAATTATGTCACTAGGCCAAATCAAGAACTAAAAGGGCATGACTCAAGCAGGTAAATTCAGCCACAGATTGCATGAAAAAATCACATGTATAACACATACATGTGCCCCATAAGATTAACAAGCGAAGGCTTTAGAAGATATTCTACAAATATTTCCCATTTACACTAAAGCCCAAGAGTCAGTTTTAAAAGAAACTACGTGAACTGGTTTCAGAGACATCAAAACACAAGCAATGTAGATCACTCTAGCAGGTGAAATATTGTTTACTTAGAAGACAGACATTTTTCTGCATGGACTTCCATAAAAGAAAGAAAGAAAGAAAGAAAGAGAGAAAGAAAGAGAGAGAGAGAGAGAGAGAATTTGCATGCAAGTTACAGTTATATACAGTAAAAAAAGAAAATCCTTTTGTACATAACTAATTTTTCAGAGGATTTCCTTGCATTCAGGGGTATTTTCCTTTTGGATAACTATGGTAAACTGCAGACCAGGGGTAAACTATCTGCTAAAATGACCATGGGGAAAAAGGCATCCTGATAACACTCCTTCTCAGATTACAAAATCAAATTACTCCATGGCAAATGATCAAAAACACATGCAGAGAAAATCAGTCAAGAAGACAAGCCAATAGTCACAGACTCCCAAATCATAATGTACACATAGTAGCACACTTGCGTTGATGATTGCACAGCTCTCTTTTGGAGAGGGGTCAAGCCCCAGTGGTGGCCTTGCATGCAAAAGGTCCCAACATCTCAGTTAAAAGGACTAATAGGTGATATGAAAGTATTCCTGAGACCCTGGAGAGCTGCTGCCAGTCAGAGTGGATAAAACTGACCTTGACAAACCAAGGGTTTTGACTCAATATAAGGTAGCTTCATGTGTTCAGCTCTCTTTGGCCACTGTCAGCATCAGTTTGCCCCTCTCTCATTTTCTCTGTTCCATGCAGTGTGAGCACTGCAGCTGGCTTGAACAGGTTGGAGGCAGCTGTTGGAGAGCTCATGGTAGAAACTGGGGGTGGGCAGGCAGGTAAGTTGCTGCTGCCACCAGTGCTGCCAGCTACCCTCTCAGACACTTGTTGTTGTTGTTTTGGTTGGCAACTGTAGTTCAGGATGCCTGAGGTTAGCTAAGAACTGGGATGTAACACTCCTATGTATAGTTACCACCTCCTGCTTGGAAATTCCAGGTGATTTGGGGGTGGTACCTGTGGAAGGGGAAATCTGGGGAAGGATTTCACTTACAATCTATGGCATACCATAGAGTCTGCCTGCTGAAGCTGCCCTTTTCTCCAGGGGAACTGATCTCTGTAGTCCAGAGATCAGGTGTAATTCCCAGAGAATTCCAGCCCCCCCCCCCCGAGGTTGGCAGCCCTAGACATATGCTGCTCTGCTGCCTAAGCAAAGGTCTAGGTCATTGTACTTACTCTGTGGCTTGCAGAGAGCCACATTCACAATTACTGTAAACCAAAAGGTATATATGACTACTTTATTCCCTGTGTTCCATCCCTCCAAACACACACATACAATAATAATATAAGATATAATTATTAAATATATCACTGTGACCTTGGCTGTATTCACATGATTTTCTAGCTGATTTACTTCCATCCCTAGCATGGTGCTTGCACCTTGTCTGTCCTCTAGTCCCTCTATCAGCAGCTGTTTCAGAGTGGGAACCACTTGACAAACACAGGCCCCACTGGTCAATGGTCTTGGAACATGGGAAAGGGACCGCACTGAGGAAGAGCTACCAGGTGTCATGAGCCACTGCATGAGTACTACTGGCCTAGGTAATCCGGAGACGTCATACTGCCTGCCTTCCAAATGGGTGATGTTGTACTTCTCTCTCCCCCATTCCCTTGGTGTCTTAAATAGACACCACAGCCTTACATACTATCTACCTGAGGTTGCTAGGCCAAACCCCAGCCTCTGACGTTAAGATTCCCTGTTCAGTTCACTGTCCCTGATATACACTGCAGTGCTGTTGACACTACTACTACTACTACTACTACTACTACTACAGGTCCACTCCTTCAGCAATGTCTGTGTGGCTGAGATAATACAACGTTTTAAGCATTGTTTTCCTTACTATAACATGAGTTTCCAAAACTACCTGCAGTGCCTTATGTTTGAGACACCCTCTAAAATAGACTAGACTAATAAAATAAAAACATTCCAGAAACAAACTACTCATCAATGAAGCCCACTTTAAATGTACTGCTTGAATAAAAGACAATTACAATGCTATTAACAAATAGCACCCTTTTAGAGAGCAGAATATTGACTAAAATTAAATTTAAAATTACCTTGCAGCATCTCCACTTGACTAATTAATTCTACCAATTAATTGATTAATTATTTAGGCTGTGGCAATAATGATCACTACTGTGATGTTGATGGTAAGTATCATAAATATAAAGGTAGATGCTTCTTTATTTTCATATTTTATCATACCAGCATTACATGTATAATATTACATTTCTGTTTGTTTACTGGGTATGTATATTGAGTCACTGTTCTCAAGCCATATTGCCATTAGGACACCCAAAAGCCAAGGAAATAATCAAACAATAATCAAACAATGCCCTTCAATCAGATAGGGCTCAGATCCATAAATATCCATCTTGCAATACATCAAACCTTTCCACCCTGTAGACTACCTCGGATTCCTGGAAGTATCCAAATATGAAAGGGCCTTTACTCTTGCATGTTTCACTTTCGATGCCTTAACTTCAGCTCTCCTGGAAGGCAGGCTTCTCTGTACTCCCTTTCACCAACAACTATTCCCATGCAAAACAGAAAAGTGGAAACAATAGAACGTGTTCTACTGCAATGTCCCTTGTACAAGGACATAAGATCGCAGTACTTTCTCCCCATATCGTCATCCTTTCCTGGGAGATCGGAAGAAGCGAAAGTTTCCCTTCTCTTAGCAGACTCCTCTTGGGAGATAACCATTCAAGTAGCCAAATTCTGCCTCCGGTTTAGTGGGATTTGTAAACGGCTAATTGAAAACCTTTCCCCATAGAAGATTTTTCCTCCTCTTCTTCAAATCATCCTTCCCAGAATCATTAACTTTTTATTATTTTATTTTATTATTTTAACCTAACTTTGATTTTTATTCAGAGCTGATATTGTATCAAAATAAAACTTGATTGATTGATTGATTGAGTCACTGATCCAATAATAATGCACAGTAATGTCAATTCTTAGGAAACTTATTAAACATATTTGATAGCTTCATGAAAGCCATATCTGTCTTGTTTAATCATAATTGGGAAAGCCTGGAATAGAAAACATGACACATAATTTTTAAAAAAGCAGAATTATTTAATTATTACTTTTCAGATGACAGCATTTTGGTAAGGTTATCCTGTATATATGACCTAAAATCACCTAATAAAAAACGGTGCAGGTATTTAATTTTGCATAGTCATTTTCTGACAACATGATAGTTGTACCACTTTTCTAATCAAATTAACAATCATGATTGTCCATTGCTAATTTCTTTTTTTAGTGGACAATGGGTGAAAACGCATGGTCGCTTTAGCCTCCTTTATTCCCTGTTTCAGCCAGGATCGAACACACATTCAGCAAAACACATGCGTTCGATCCTGGCGGAATCCTGGCTGAAACAGGGAATAAAGGAGGCTAAAGCGACCATGCGTTTTCGCCCAATGTGAAAGTTGATCAGAGTTTCCTGATGATGGCTATAATTTTAAAGACAATCATAGGAAAAAACAGCAAGAGGGAACAAAATGTTTAAGTTCACCCAGCTGAAGCTTGTTTTAATCTATTTTAGATTTTGTGTATGTATTGTGCTGTCTGTGTTTCTTTTGTTATATATTTTATATTTGTTTGTATTCTCATAGTTATGGAATAAAAAATTAATTCAAAAAAATTAACAATCATGATTGTCCATCACTAATTTTCTTTTTTTAGTGGACAATGTGAAAGCTAATCAGAGTTTCCTTATGATGGCTATAATTTTGAAGACAATTATAATCAGGGGTCATTTTCTTCAAGACTGTTTTTCTAACAGAGATGTCACTTGGTCATTCGTCGAGGTAATCAATCTGATTGCCTTGTTTTGCATCAGGATTTTAACTTAAAAGGAGGGAAAGAGTGGAGGAACACCTTTTCCAGCTGCCTCATCTTGCTGAGGATTTGATTTTTTTCCCCTTTCCTCTTCCCTCCCTAAAAGCTTGAGGGTGGCCAGAGGCATAAACTCTTGGGCACAAGCCTAAGAACAAGAGGCAAAGAGCTTGTATCCTATGGCTTAAGCCCAGGCCTTTGGAGGAGCTAGACTATGAATCCAGGACCAGCCAACACGTAGGCCGCTGCTGTGCTGCTTTGCAGTTTGTTATTTATGTGTATAGTGTCTTCTTGGATTGTGAGCTGCTTTGGGTCCCTTCAGGGAGAAACATGTGGCATAAAGCCCTAATTAAACTTCTTTTTTTGCCATCAAGTCACATCAAACCAGGATTGCCAACCTCTAGGTAGTAGCTGGAGATCTGCTATTACAACTGCTCCTTCCTCAAGAAAGCTGCCTACAGGGATGTCTTCCTATGGCCTGCCCTCGTCAGCCTCCTTTCCCTGCAGTCCTTGCTCCTCCCTTCAGCCTGGGGAAGGGGAGAGCACCCCACCCAATGCTGCCCCACCCTAGCCAAGATGTTAAACTCAGCTGGGCCAGGGGCAGCTCTGGACCCACACATTGCGCTCACAGTCCTCCTCCCTCACACACTACTTTTAATTATCTCCAGGTACCAACCTCATTGTCTTTTGAAGATTATTCTTCAGTCCAGAGCCCAAGATGAACAGGTTGGTTCCACAGCACCTGTTCAGATGCTAGAATCCCACTGACTGTTGGGGTTGCCAACCTCCAGGTGGTCAATATAAACAAAACAAAAGCACTCCCGTGCCTATACTATATGGTTTGGAAATTAGCACGGGTGAAAGGTACACAAATGCACAGAGCCAAGTAGCAAAAATGCAAATGTTAATAAGTGCAAAACATCAAAGACAGCAGTGTGAGACAAATAGACCTAACAGCAGTGACTACACAATGTACACTAACAGCAGTGACTACACAATGTACAATATATACATGGATTATAGAATAACCAGGCAAAAAAGTCCTCTTCTTAAGTCTATCAAAGTTGGTTGGTTGGTTCCAATTGTATAATATGTTCATCTGGTATGAATCCAGTGAATATAAATCCAAAGATGGGGTATAATATGTTCATCTTGGGAACCTGTGGACATTGCTGTGGCTTAATAGTGTACCTTTGTGGACTTTGTTATATTCTGGAATTACCATTACATGGATGAGATAATATGGGGCTGAAGAAACCAAGGTGAAACGGCCGTCCCCCATTTTTGGATTTATATTCACTGGATTCATACCAGATGAACATATTATACCCCATCTTTGGATTTATATTCACTGGATTCATACCAGATGAACATAATATACCCCATCTTTGGATTTATATTCACTGGATTCATACCAGATGAACATATTATACCCCATCTTTGGATTTATATTCACTGGATTCATACCAGATGAACATATTATACAATTGGAACCAACCAACTTTGATAGACTTAAGAAGAGGACTTTTTTGCCTGGTTATTCTATAATCCATGTATATATTGTACATTGTGTAGTCACTGCTGTTAGTGTACATTGTGTAGTCACTGCTGTTAGGTCTATTTGTCTCACACTGCTGTCTTTGATGTTTTGCACTTATTAACATTTGCATTTTTGCTACTTGGCTCTGTGCATTTGTGTACCTTTCACCCGTGCTAATTTCCAAACCTCCAGGTGGTGGTTGGAGATCTCCTGCTATTACAAACTGATCTCCAGCTAGTAGAGATCAGTTCACCTGGAGAAAATGGCCACTTTGGCAATTGGACTCTATGGCATTGAAGTCCGTCCCCTCTCCAAACCCCACCTTTTTCAGGCTCCACCCCCCCAAATCTCCAGGTATTTCTCAACCGGGAGCTGGAAACCCTACTGACTGTCCAGGAGCAATTGCTATGGTGTCTGTTCAGTGGCTCATGGAATAGGTATAAAGTCTATTTTCTTTTTACTTTTCATTTGCTCATTGTGTACTTTTAAATTTTCTTATTCTTCCTTTAATGTATCCTGATTTGAGGTTAGCTGCCAGCCAAAGATTGGTGCAGTCAAGTCTCCTCTGCTCACTGTCTTCTCAGCTGGTATATTCCATTAGGTAATTGTTTTGCATATTTATTTAAAAGCTCATTATTCACCGAGCGCTCTTTGTGTAAACAGAATAGGGTGAATTGGAAGGAAGAAGGACAGAAAGAGCCATTTATATAAGCAGATGAGACTGTGATTGATTGAGGAAAGTCCAGCTACCTCCATCGTTGACAGAATCAATCACATTTGAAATATTGTTAGGGGATGTAGCTGTATGCATTTGGTGTTGAATAATTATTGTTCTTTCATGCAACATTTCCTGCCAGTAAAATAGAACAAAATAGTATGAAAAATGAGAGCAATTTTTTTCTTATAGAGATGTCCTATAACCATTTGATCCCTGCCAAAGAAATGGGCGGACAGTCTTAAAGTTCCATTGATCTGATTTGTACTCTTTTTTTTTCTTTTTCTTTTTTTGAGCTTCTACGTGGAAAACTAGTTTTGAAATTGTGAGTGAAATAGAGAAAAATATCTGCATTGGAGGCCAATTTCAGAGCACATCCTAAGAATATAAGCCCAGCACTTTTCAATATATTTATAAATGATCTAGATGAGGGGGTGGAGGGATTATTCATTAAATTTGCAGATGACACCAAATTGGGAGGAGTAGCGATCACTCCAGAAGACAGAAATAGAATTCAATGAGATCTGAACACATTGGAAAAGTTGGCAGATGTCCTTGTTGAATTGCATCTTGTTCACAAGTTCAGAGTTCTACATTTGGGTAACAAAAATAAGAAGCATGCATACTGAATGGGGGATACGGTTCTGGGTAACACTGTGTGTGAACAAGATCTAGGGGTATGGGTGGACTGTAAGCCGAATATGAGCAGCAGTGTGATGCAGCAACAAAAAAGGCTAATGCAGTCTTGGGGTGTATCAATAGGGGCATAACATCCAAATCAAAAGATGTCATAGTTCCACTGTACACCACACTGGTCAGGCTGCACCTGGAGTACTGTGTGCAGTTCTGGAGGCCTTACTTCAAAAAGGATGAGGACAGAATGGAGTGGGTGCAGAGGAGGGCCACAAGGATGATCAGGGGCCTGGAGGCCAAGCCCTAGGAGAAAAGGCTGAGGAACTTAACAATATTTAGTCTGGAAAAGAGGAGTTCGAGGGGGGGGGTCTGGTTGCTCTCTTTAAGTATGTAAAAGGCTGTCACTTAGAGGAAGGCAGGGAGCTATTCCTGTTGGCATCAGAGGATAGGACTCTCAATGAGGCATTTAAATTACAGGTGGAAAGGTACCAGCTGGGTATTAGGAAAAATGTTTTAACAGTAAGAGTAGTTCAGCAGTGGAATTGGCTGCCTAGGGAGGTGGTGAGCTCCCCCTCGCTGGCAGTCTTCAGACAGAACCAATAGAGAGAGAGAGAGCTGGCTCCTTTCAAAGGTTATGAGAAAATTATGCTGTTTCAGACACTGAATGGTCATGGCTACATCCTGCAGATCCGGATGGTGACCTGATGAGAATATAGTCTAGGTGAGGATATAGATGTATCCCCTGTGTGCAAGTTTGGTTATCACGGCAACCAACAACTTTGTGAACACTCGAGGGGCTGACATCAGGCTGAAATGGAGAGCTCTGGACATGAAAGTGTCTACCTTTGAAGCAAAACCTAAGAAAGCACTGGTGCCCTGGCAAGAGTGAAACATGTAAATATGTGTGAAGAGCTTCGGCAATAACCTTGAGGGTTTCCTTCTTGAACTTTTTGTATTTCAGAAATTGATTGAGAAACGTGAGGTCCAGTAAGGCCCTCCATCCTCCTTTCTTTTTTGGGAGTGGTGAAAAAAATGGAGTAGACCACTGAGCATCTTTGTGACCAAGGAACAGATTTTATTTTCAGGAGAAATAGCATCTCTTGTGCTTTGATGTGTGATCTGGCAAGTGGAACATGGTGACAGTAGGTAGCAGTCTTGTCTGGTGTAGAAAAACCCTAAGGAATACTCTAGTGTGTGTGTTGATGATCTCCCTGTCTGAAGTAGACTCCTTCCCAGACTGAGAGAAAAGCTGCAAACCCCACTAATGATGACCTGGCGTCAGTTGCACTGCTGACACTGCTACACCCCTTGGATTGGCCAGATGATTGAGGTGTTGACTTGGTCTGATTGGAGGACCTGAACCCTTGACATGACAAGTCATTGCAGAATCTTGGAAGCATTCTGTGGGTGCGAAAGGACTGTTTTCTATAGAATTTTAGCTTCCTGTCATCTTGTTTATTAGAGGAGAAGTCTCTACAAGGATTTCATCCAGTTGATCTCCAGTTTGCCCCCAGGAAGGGCCAAGATGCTAGATTAGCTTTGGTGGGGGTGTCTGTTGACCAGTTCTTAAACCAGAGGTTTCTGTGCACTGAGACACCTAATGCCATGGCTCTCACAGACAGCTTCATAGAGTCTAGGCTAGCCTCAGAAATGAATGCAGCTGTGTGCTTGAATCTGTGAAAATAGCTAGAAAGGTGACTATTAGCATCTGGAAACTCCTTTTTTGAGTTTGCAGAGCCACAAAACAAACATTTTGCTATGCAAGATGCAGCAGCTGAAGCTCTGAGGCACAGAACCATGGTGTCATGGGATCGGTTTAGGGCCACATTGCTCTTCCTATCTGTAGAATCATTAAGGGAGCCCTCCCTGTCCTTAGTGCCCAACCTGAAGCCAAGCTTGCCACTGGGGCATCCATCCCAGGGACGTGTAGAAGCCTGGTCACTTTGGGTGGAAAGCAGTAAAGGCATGTTGCATGGCCCAAATTCAGTCTCTGAGTAGTTAGCATGGTTCATTCCTCCCTTATTTCAGCCTTGGGGAAGGAAAAGGGGAAATAGATCCCAGCTCCCTGGTTCTAGAGAATACCTCAGGGTAACCTTCCTCCTCCTCAGCATCCTCATACCTCTTGAAAACTTTAGACTGTTCTTCTTTAGGCGCAGAGAGCTCTAAAAAATTTAGTGCCCTGAACTGTAAAAGAGGATGCTACTCCTGTGAGAAAAGCCTATGTATCTGGTGGGTTGGGGAGGGGGGTCATCGTCGGACAATTCCCCTTTTTCCCTTTCTGAATCCCCACTGGAGGCATCAAAGTAAAGCATGCAGTTTTCATTATCCATGGCTATAGACCCTTTCCTTGCCGATTTACAGTAGGAAAACATTTAACCATTTACCTCTCTGAATGTCGAAGTAGGGTCACCAGCTCTGGGTGGGGAAATACCTGGAGATTTTGGGAGTGGAGTCTGGGGAGAGCAGGGTTTGGGGAGGGGAGGGACTTCAGCAGGGTACAATGCTGTAGAGTCCACCCTCCAAAGCAGGCATTTTCTCCAGGGAAACTGATCTGTATTGCCTGGAGACCAATTGTAATAGCAGGAGATCGTCGCCAGTGCTTATCTGGAGGCCGGCAACCCTACTCAGAAGCAAAAACAAACACTAAGATAGGGTTGCCAGTTCCCTTTTTGCCACCGATGGGAGGTTTTTGGGGCAGAGCCTGAGGAGGGTGGGGTTTGGGGAGGGACTTCAATGCCATAGAGTCCAATTAGAGCCAATTACCAAAGTGGCCATTTTCTCCAGGTGAACTGATCTCTATTGGCTGAAGATCAGTTGTAATAGCATGAGATCTCCAACCCTACACTAAGAGGAGTTAGTTGACTAAAGAAAGGAAGGAAGACAGGCACACTAGAAAGACAGCCTGATAGCTCTGTGGAGAGTAGAAGAAGAAATCCGCAGAGCTCCTTCCTTGTGTGCTTTCATGGGGGAGATAGAAGAAAAACGGAAGGTGGTCGGCACTCCCTTCCATCTAGAGACAGAAAGAGTCTCCTACTTCCGGCTTCTAGGAATGATTGGTAGGAGACTACCCAAATGTTCCAGAATGTCTTCCTATCGTCAAGCAAAAATATCCATTATAATCTTTTGAGAGAATCAGAAATACAGCCCTACAGATATAGGTGATTTGTGCATGGGGAATGGGAGCAAAGATTAACTATGATACATCTAAAATAAATTCAGATTGAATATGTTTTGTGTGGCCAGGGCAGAACCTAAACTGTTATCCACAAGGCATTCAAATAGAAGGAAATGTTTCTGGAATGCTTCTCTGGTTGGAAATGTCTTTGGATCTTTTCTGCAGGTTTGCAGTACACTCAGAACTTAAAGGCATCTCATTTAAACACTCCACCACTTTTCTGTCTTAATAGCTAATCAGTTGATTTGTAATGTGTTTGATTATTCTCATCATTAATTGCA
This sequence comes from Euleptes europaea, assembly GCF_029931775.1. Lineage (NCBI taxonomy): Eukaryota > Metazoa > Chordata > Lepidosauria > Squamata > Sphaerodactylidae > Euleptes > Euleptes europaea. The sequence continues at coordinate 27,915,944 of NC_079318.1, forward strand.
TGCATTATTACCCCACTCCAGCAAGGGAGAGCTATGGGGAGGAATAGGCATTTATGAACACATTATTTTAATGCAATGGCTTTCAAAATGATTACACAAGGGGGCACAAGGGGGTGTCTGCTGGAGAACCCCTGAATATTACAAAGGATTCCGGGGTTCTTCAGCATGTGCTTACACAAACACAGAGGGAATCTCTTGGTCTCATCACCATGACCTGTAATCATGCCCTAGAATGTATCCAAACAATCTTGGGCTTCCATGCTAGGTGGGGCTGCCTCACAGCCAGGTGGGTCTTTTGGGAAATGAGTAGGGATGCCACTTACTTCTTAGACCCCACCACTGCAGCCCCCCCCCCAAAAAAAAAAACTCTGCTTAGGGTCACTATCCTAAGAAAAAAATGCCATGTGCCAAGGCGCTGCAGTAAGGTGGGAGACTTGGACAAAGTAGCCGTCCTCATTGTTACATTAGTAAAGCAAGTGCTGGAACTTCCACAAACTCCTTCCACTCATAAGAACATAAGAAAGGCCCTGCTGGATCAGACCAAGGCCCATCAAGTCCAGCAGTCTGTTCACACAGCAGCCAACCAGGTGCCTCTAGGAAGCCCCCAAACAAGACGACTGCAGCAGCACCATCCTGCCTGTGTTCCACAGCACCTAATATCATAGGCATGCTCCTCTGATACTAGAGCGAACAGGTATGCAGCATGACCAGCATCCATTCCAACTAATAGCCATGAATACCCCTTTCCTCCATGAACATGTCCACTCCCCTCTTGAAGCCCTCCAAGCTGGCAGCCATCACCACATCCTGGGGCAGGGAGTTCCACAATTTAACTATGCGCTGTGTGAAAAAATACTTCCTTTTATCTCTTTTGAATCTCTCACCCTCCAGCTTTAGCAGATGACCCTATGTTCTAGTACTATGGGAGAGGGAGAATGGAAGGATCCAGTCCTGCATGTATTGTAGTTTTGATACAAATTAAAATACTTGGGGGTGCAGTAACAGATGATTCGGTGCATAAAGCACAATTAAAGAATCCAAATGGCACACACAGAATGTTTGGGATAAGGAGCAGCCCCTCAGAGAGCTGTAGCTGTGACGGAAAGCTCTGCAGCATCTTCTATGTGAAGCGGAAGCCAGCGGATTGGCAGTCTGTCCAGGATAACAGCATCAGAAAGTCCTTTGCTACTTAGAAAAGTGTAGTTTATTTCACAGTGCAAAGATATAATACAGATACTTCTTACACACTCTCCGCTCATAGCATCCCACACAGAGCTTCAGTTTCACTCCATTATATACACCTGCTGGTCGCAGCCACCAATCACAGCAGATGCTTAGTCATTCTGACTTGCTAATGCATTGCATCAGCCACCTGGCCATAACCGGATCAGGCCAGCTCCCTCTAGCTCTCCAGGAACTTTCCAGGCTGATTGCATCATTACTAGATCCATCTGATCTAACTTGCACCTGTCAAACTAATCTGACAGCCTTGTAATATTGACACTATGATGGCTACTTTTGGATGTATCCCTTCAGTATTGAGTACAGCCTCTTTGCTTCCGCCATGGTCTATGTTATGTGGAAGAATGTTGGCCGCCTCATAGGCCACCACGAAAACTCTATGCATCACCTATTTTAGGTGGGTGAGTCAGTATTCCAGAAGGAAAGACACATTCACTGGATCCTCCCTGCTATAAACCCTGGGCTGGGGCTATACATTGCAGGGGAAAGATTGTACAAGCTGACTTTCAGGAATGGTTGTTCACCATTATTTATATTTTCATCGAGGAACTCCTAATAAACATCAGGGTTTGGAGCTTGACAACCACTGCTTAGTGGGTCAGAATCTGCATGAGCAAAACAGTGCCTGCATGTGCATTCATCACTCTGGGCTGCATGCACAAATTTTTGTAAGCTTCCCTGAACACTGATAATGGAGAAGCAGGCTAGACATGTTTAAAACAAAGGCATAACAATTGCAAATCTTACCTGGGTGTAGCAAGCAACATGTACCTCTGGCTTGTGACCCATGACTTAAAACCCAGCTGGTCATATTTATGAGGTGTTTGGTTTAAGTAATATTAATTATATGATAGAAAACTACCTAACCATTAAATTCAGTTAAGACAGTGTACTTGTATTTCTGCCAATTTACTGTCATATGAATGAATAGTCTCCAGGTTGGATTATGGGTTTGTCCTTCATGGGAAAGTAATCATTTTGCTATGATTTATTTGCTGAGCATTCTCTGTTCCAGCCTTCTCTTTGCATTCCACTCTTTCAATCCAAAATTCCATTGTATCTTTTTCCTTTGTTTTTATCTTCATGTCTTTTGCTTCGTTGGGAAGATGCCTTGTTCTCTCTCATCTGTGGTGGTCCCTCTGTGACTTTATTTCACTTTAGCATCTCTTTCTATCCTTTTGTGCATATTTTTCTTTGTTCCTGTGAATGTAAAGGTTTGTACTTTGCACAGAGTGGGAGTTCTGTACCTAATATTTCAAGGTACGATCAGAGAAAAGGCACAATCTTTCTGCTTTAGAAAAGTGACTTTTGGCCAATGTCAGGCAGTGGAAATACAGTAGTGTAAATGCATTCTGGGGGTGTAGAATGTTATAATATAGCCCAATCTCATCAGATCTCGGAAGTTAAGCAGGGCCAGTACATGGGTGGGAGACCATCAAGGAAGACTTTGTAGAGGAAGGCAATGGCAAACCACATCTACTTAATCACTTGCCTTGAAAACCCTATGGAGTCGCCATACGTCAGCTGCCACTTGATGGCTCTTTACACACACACAAATGGATTGTACACACTTTGAAATTCCTAGCTATTACACATCTGGAAATAACATCTTGCTGCATTTTTGTGCACCCACTCTGGCTTAGGAACTAGTTTCCCAGGGTGTGATCCCATTAGACTGTGACTTGTATGACCAACACAATAGCAAGCCAGTGTGGTGTAGTGGTTAAGAGCGGTGGTTTGGAGCGGTGGAGTCTGATCTGGAAAACTGGGTTTGATTCCCCACTCCTCCCCATGAGTGGTGGAGGCTAATCTGGTGAACTAGATTTGTTTCCCCACTCCTACACACAAAGCCAGCTGGGTGACCTTAGGCGAGTCATACTCTCTCAGCCCCACCCACCTCACAGGGTGTCTGTTGCGGGGAGGGGAAGGGAAGGTGATTGTAAGCCGGTTTGAGTCTCCCTTAAGTGGTAGAGAAAGTCAGCATATAAAAACCAACTCTTCTTCTTCTTCTTAAATCCATAGACTCAAAAAAGAGATGAGGCATGCTGCTTTCTTGGCAAGCATGCAAGCTAAAAAACAAAACAAAAAAGCATTGTTTCAGGGAGTGGTTTGGTTTGATTGTTATACTAACAACCCTGGATTTGTATTACCATTTCAGGAAATTACTAGATTTACCCAAACCAGCGATTTCTGTATATATTTTCAACTCAGCAATTTTGTTATGCACACTCCCTAGTGCAGTCCCAGCAAGTGGAGTGAAGGAGGAGTCCTATGCACAAATCCTGTTTGTGAACATCATTCTTTACTGAGCTAGGGATACTCACACGAAATATCTACTCTACATGCATATGCCCCTAGGATGGGTTAAGCAACGTTTCTGTGTATGCATGTAAATACAAATACAAAGAGTGAGAGATGGGTTATCGAGTCAATATTTTCATAGCAGAGTATTAGATGTGTTGATACTGACTACCCCTTTACTGTAGGAATCATAATTTAGTTGTTCTACCACTAGTCTTTTATCTTAATGGATACAGAAACAGTAGGTCTAGCAGTGCATAATGCAGAAAATTATATATCCATTATACTTGATTAACTTTATTATACTCATTCTTCCATTAAATCTCAATAGGAAATGAAAAGATAATGTCAATAATTCAGCCCCTTTGAGGCTTTTAAACCTTATACAGAATAACGATCTAATTGCTAAATCCTTCACTTTTATAGAAAATTACCTTCTTTTCCCAAGCATGCACAGTTATCATGTACAAATCACATTAATTAAATTCATACCATATGTTCTCTGCAGGCTACTTCCCAAAGTGATAAATATATCTGGATACGTGTTTATAAATATTAATAATTACTTTGCAGCAACTATCTATATAGAAAGCATTATAATAAAAGGCTCAAAATGATAATAGGCTCTAAGAATATTTATGGATGCACAAATAAAAAATGAACTTTTGAGAAAGATAATTGAGTGGTTATTGAGCATATGTTGACTATAAAATTATATACAATGGCTTGGGGATTAAGGACAGGCAGCAGTATGTTGCCTGTGCAGCAATGTTATGATCATAAAATGATAATGACGGTTAGATTTCTGCACTACAGACAGAACCAGACAATTCTTCTGGGAGTTACAATGGCCAACCGTACATCCAGCCATATTTCCTGAAGACTCAAGGGCACTTATCTTTTCTTAAGAGTGGTGGCACTCTCACATTGCAGATCCCCACTATGCTATTTCTCAGGGTCCAAAGACCCCTAGGGGCAAAATTTCAAGGGATTCTGTGGGCTGCAGCAGGAGGGGAAATTGATGGAAATTACAATCTACTTTTTACAAAATGTATGTACCACTAAGTCTTCAGAATGTGTGGTTGTATACAGCAGTGCCATTTTAAAAGCTTCAACAGTTTCTTACCAAGACTGAATAAAATGTTCACATAATATATCTGAATATGTGCCAACATTGGTCTGCTGGTCTTCGCTGCCTGGTCTGATGCCCCTGAGGGCCTCACCCCTGGGGACCCCTGTTTTGTCATGGCTTGTTAACTCTTTTTTTGTACAAGCGCACACCTCAGTGTGGGCCTAGAAATGATAGCTGGAGCCTGAATTAAAGTGATGTCAAGAGGCAGTGAGTCACACTAATGTGGAAAGAAATGCAGGGCAGCTCTTCCATCAATCATGGAAATACCCACCCTGAGAGGGATTCAATCAAGGGCCGTTTCCCCCAAGACCTCAGAGCCTCTTCCCAGATAATTTGATCCTAACAAATGACCCAAATCTTCAAAACTAAGGAATGGGCCCATTACAGCAATTTGTTTCATATCTCAGTGATCATACAGAAAGATCCCTGCTCTTCACCAGCCATATCTAACTTCCAAATCTCCCCTAGGGAGCACTTGAGACACTCTTCAGGTAAAAGGAGAAAATTTCCCTCTACCATTGTATTACCCATGGTTTGGTAAAGAATTGATTCCAATAGGCAAGTGTTGGGGGAAACAAAGTATGCAGTTTTATTAAACAAAAAATACACCCTTTTACCCAAGCTAAGTAAACTTTTAACAAAAATACCCTTTTATCCAGGCTGAATATGGAGATGGGAAGTTGTCTCCTGGGAGGCAAGCAAGCCACTTCTTCTCTGGCAGCCGTCCTGATGCTCCAGACGCCCTCCTGCTGGCTGGCTGGCTGGCCGGCTGGCTCATCTGAAGCCCTCCCCTTCTTTTAACAGAGTGAAAACTAACCGTTTCCCCCATCACCAGGTGCTCATCATTTACAGTGCTGTGTGCAAGTTAATGACCTGAGATTGCTCTCACATGGGGAAGGGCTGCATTGACCACCATCTACCTCCTCGTAGTACAATGGTCTTCCGCAGTTTCCACTACATTCCACCCCTTGGTGATCAATACACCCTTCATCCATGTGTTCCTGAGAGCAACTCAGGGTTCAACTATTTACAGTCATCTTGGGTTTTTCCTTAGTTTTGTCATATCCAGGCATATTGGAGAAGGAGCATTCGCCACTATGACCCAATACGTCGCTCCTGGTCCTTTACAAATTATTTCTCCTGGCTGATTTGGTTTATCTGGATATACAACCCAGACTTTCTGCCCTGGGATGTAGTCAACATCTGTGGAGTCTTGCTTTGGGTTCACCACTTCTTGTATAGCAGGCAGGCGTATTCGCTCACATAATAACTGGGCAATTCGTTGACCTGCCCCACAGGTTAGATCATATGGGCTGGTATTATGCAGAATAACACTTAATTCCTCTTGGTCATCATGATTCACTACCCCACCTAGTATCTGAAGGCCTTTGAGGGCTAGGCTGGATTGTGGCGCAATCCGTCCATAAGTGTCAGAAGGGACTGTGACTCCAATTCCCAGGGGTACATTTGTTTGTCCTCCTGCAGGAATAGTCACCTCTTTTGGAGTTATCAAATCCATCCCCGCACTGTTGGGGGTGGTTCGAATAGGTAACACACCATATGGATGAACTTTCCAAACCTTCAGGTGTGGCACTGGGGTAGGTACTTTTAAACCCACCATCCTCTGGAGGGGTGTCTGGCCTGCTCCTAGAGGCCGACTATTTAACTCAAATTCTGCTAGTTCCCAAACAGTTCCCCATTTCTTTAGGGTGTGGTCAGGAGTTAGTTGTCGTATTTTTTGTTTTAATAGCCCATTCATCCTCTCTACTAACCCTGCTGCCCTTGGGTGATAGGGGATATGAAACACCCAATGGATGTCCCACTCACGAGCCCAATCTTGTACCTGTGCTCCTCGGAAGTGGCTAGCATTATCTGTCTGGATTGCCATGGGTACTCCATATCTTCTGATAAGAAGTTCCAGACCCCGGATGGTGTTCTGCTGGGTGGCTCTGGCACATGGATAAGTTAGGAGGTAACCTGAGCAGGTATCAACCATGGTTAGTAGATATTGCCATCTGCCATGCTGAGGTAGAGGACCAATATAATCTACTTGCCATATTTGCCCAGGTGCCTTGCCTCGGTGTAGCTGTCCCATTGGTACCTTTGAAAGAGGAACCTGCTTTAAAGCAGAACACAGGTCACATCTAGCAGTTGCCGTAGTAGCTGCATCTATAGAACAAGGAATACCTCGCTGCAATGCCCATTCCCTGGTAGCCTTGGCACCCAAATGCCCAGACTTTTCATGGGCCCATCGAGCAAGGATCAACAATTCATCTTCCTGGTTCTGCGTGGGTCCCACAGCTCGCACACGGGCCAACTGATCTACTGCTTGGTTGTACAATGCTTCAGGAGTGCCAGAAACATGTCCATCAACATGTCCTACATACACAGATATATATGATAGCACATTATCAAGACGTTGCCATAGCTCCTGTCCCCATAATGGGCGCTTATGGATGGTAAACCCTTCCCGTTTCCACTTGGGAAACCACGTGGTCAATCCTTTATATACTGCCCAGGAATCTGTGTAAACATATACAACATCTTCCTGCTGTTCTACAGCTTGTTCTATGGCCATTACCACAGCCATTAACTCTGCATATTGGCTGGATTTTCCTTTCCCAGCTCTGGTTAGCGTGAACTGTCATTTGGGGTTTAGGGCAGCTGCACGCCAGATTCGTTCTCCCCCCTTATATTTAGCTGAACCATCAGTAAACCACACAGCCTCACAATCTACTTCCAGGTATGGGGGAGCTTCTTTGATAGGAGATGCTTCTAGAGTTGTAACATCTTCGGGTATTTCTGTATTCACTGGAGTGAGAGCCAATACCTGTTCCTGCAGGGCACTCACTCCCTGAGGGCCAGGATGAGCCCTCTCTGAAATATACCACTTCCATTTGATAATGGATGATTGCTGCGCCCTGCCATGACGAGGACTAGCTGACTCATCCTTCACCCAGTTCATAATGGGTATACTGGGTCTCATTACTACTAACTCATGGCCGGTGAGTCTTTCAGTCTCGACTAGAGCCCAGTAACATGCCAACAGCTGACGTTCAAATGGGGAGTAGTTTGCCGCAGCGTCTGGCAGCCTTCGCGACCAGAAACCTAAAGGCACACGTTTCCCTCCTTGCCCTTTTTGCCATAAGCTCCATACAGCTACGTCTTGGTTAGCGGAGACTTGTAGCTCAAAAGGGAGCCCTTTTACATAAGGACCTAGAGGCATTGCTGTTTCTATAGCAGCCTTTGCCTCTGATAGTGCAGTCTGTTGACGTTCCCCCCATTCAAACTGAGCTTTCTTCCTAGTCACTTGATAAATGGGGCGCAAGATCTGAGCCAGATGTGGTATGTGTTGCCTCCAGAAACCCATAAGACCTACAATGCGCTGGGCCTCATTCTTAGAGGTAGGAGGCTGCAAGGCTGCTATTACATGTAGCACTTTTTCCGGTATGTGTCTCACCGGTCCGGCCCAAACCACCCCTAAGAACTGTACCTGTTGAGCTGGGCCCTGTATCTTCTTTGGGTTGATTTCCCAACCTCGAGATCGCAAATGGTCCACTACAGTGGTCAGTCCTTGCTGCACCTCCTGTTCTGTAGGGCCTGAAATCATGATATCATCAATATAATGGGCTATGAACAAAACAGGACTCAGGACCACTTGACTCAAATCTCTTGCTATGAGTCCATGGCATAGGGTGGGACTATGCAAATACCCTTGTGGCAAAACTTGGAAGGTATATTGCTGTCCCTCCCATGTGAATGTAAATTGGTCCTGCGAGGCCTTATCAATGCTTATACTGAAAAATGCATTGGCCAGATCAATCACAACATGCCACGCCCCAGCATTCTTTTCTATCTTTTCTAGTAATGTAACCATATCTGGTACTGCTACAGCCAAAGGTGGAGCCTGTTTGTTTAACCCACGATAGTCTACAGTCATTCTCCAGCTTCCATCTGGCTTTTTTACAGGCCACACGGGGGAATTAAAGGCAGACATTGCAGGCCTGAGGATTCCTACCTCCAAGAGTCCTTTTATAGTCTCTGAAATTTCCTTATGCCCACCTGGCAAGCGATATTGCTTTATGTTCACTAGCTGCTTCGGTGGGGGAATATGCAAAGGAGTCCACTTTGCTCTCCCCACTATGATGGAGCGAATGCCAAAAGCAAACCTGCCCACAGGGGTCCAGAATTCCTTTCCCTTGAGTAAGTCAATACCAATTATGTATTCTGGGACTCGAGAGACCAAAACTGTAGCCCAAAAGGGTGCAGACTTTCCCAGAGCAAGACGTACTTGCACTTGCTTTGTGCTTTCCTCCCCATCCCCATATGCATTAATGTGCACAATAGGTCCTACATGCTTGTCTGGGTTTCCATGTAAGAGAGTGGCCTCTGCCCCTGTATCCAATAAGGCCAGTACCCGCTGTATGTTGCCTTTAGACCAATATATTGTGAGGGGTATATGTGGGCGTGGGTCTCCAGGAACGGCTGTCTTTATTAGCCTTGTCACTGGAGCCTTGCCACACCCCTAATCTAATGGTATAGGTACCTCCCACCCCTTTGACATATTGGGTGCGGGTGAATACCAGAAGTCCTCCGCCTCCTCAGGTGGAGCAGTTGGTGTTACTCCTCTCACCTCGACTTCTTTGGTCTGCGGTACCTTCCCTTTCTGCTCCTGAGGAGCACATTTGCGTCGCCACAGCTGGAACAGGTCAGGTGTTGGAAGGCCATCAATCTTCTCCTTTTCCACTCCTTGCCTAAGGAGCTCAAGAAACATCTGTTTTCGGGTTATTTTTGGCCCTTTTGTTTTATCCTTGGACCTCTCTACTGCAGTTCGTGCTCTGGGCTTATTTTCCCTGGGAACATCCCCCAGCTGTCCCAGAAGGATTACCACATCCCCCACTGCTCGCCCTTGAGCAGGTCCCAGCAGGGCTAATAGAGCACCATGCAAACCGGGCGGGGCTCCCCTAATTAGCCGTGCTCTCATACCTGCCGTTAGGGGCATAGGGTCAGGACCTGGGAATCCCTGGATATATATCCCAGTCTGCATTGCCATCCCCCTAAGCTGTGCTGTTGCCTCAGCAATGGTGTTCCAGGGTGGCAGATGTTCTTCCCAGTCCATGGGGGCAGGGTACCGTTGTCTGATGCCCAGGCAAACCCAATCAAAGAGGGTCTGTGTTTGACCAGCAGCCCCCCTCAAATACCCATTAATGAGCACGACATTGGATAACGCACCTAATTTCAATAGCTCCTGGGGGCTCATATGCACACCTGTATAGCCTTGGTCCCAAAGCCGTACCAACCAGTGGCTTAAATACTCCCCCGGCTGCTGTTTAGTATTTTTGGTGATTTCAGTCAGCTCCTGCTGGCTGAAATCCCTTACAGTGCGAGTAACCTGTGCTTGCCCTCCAGGTGGCCCTTTGGCCTTGTTGATAATCAGAGGTCTTACTTTCACTTTCTCCTCGCTACTACCTTCCCCCTCAGTCCACTCTGCCTCACTGGAATCCCCTGAACCTGAGGAACTCCAGTCTTTAGGGATGTTGAGTGCTCTGATTTTGTAGGGGTCTTTCTTCTGCTGCCGGTTCCGTTTAATCTTCGTGACACGAACAGCTATAGCCCCTGCCTGTTCCTCAGCAGCATTCCTGCCTTCTCTTGCCTTCTTCAAGGCTTCCTGCAGAATTAGTTGCTGTTCTTTTAAGGCATGTATTTCTGCAGCCTGCTCTTCCACCTGCTTCCAAGAAGCTTCCAACAACTCCCAGACCATTCTTAGTGCAGTAAGAAGTAGCCAACTCACTTTGCCACATTCCTCTACACCTGCACCTTCCCTTATTCCTATCTTTTTAAAGCATTTACTTATTGCCCTGGGTGTGGGACCTCCTGCTTTCTCCAGCTCAGTATCCCATTTGGTAGGTGGGGTTATTGAGTTTAACATGTGCGCAGCTGGAGCCCATGCACTGGTACACGACCATCCTGGGATGCAGCTTTGCACATTCCCTGCATTCCTTTGACCCCATATTGCCTCTGGAATCCTGCTCACAGCGCCAATTGTATTACCCATGGTTTGGTAAAGAATTGATTCCAATAGGCAAGTGTTGGGGGAAACAAAGTATGCAGTTTTATTAAACAAAAAATACACCCTTTTACCCAAGCTAAGTAAACTTTTAACAAAAATACCCTTTTATCCAGGCTGAATATGGAGATGGGAAGTTGTCTCCTGGGAGGCAAGCAAGCCACTTCTTCTCTGGCAGCCGTCCTGATGCTCCAGACGCCCTCCTGCTGGCTGGCTGGCTGGCCGGCTGGCTCATCTGAAGCCCTCCCCTTCTTTTAACAGAGTGAAAACTAACCGTTTCCCCCATCACCAGGTGCTCATCATTTACAGTGCTGTGTGCAAGTTAATGACCTGAGATTGCTCTCACATGGGGAAGGGCTGCATTGACCACCATCTACCTCCTCGTAGTACAATGGTCTTCCGCAGTTTCCACTACAACCATATAGACAAAGAGTTTATTTTCAAGCTGGATTATCTCCAAAAGATCACATTTTTAGTATTCCCGCATTTTGATGCCAACACCCTGTCCCTTCCTTATATACTCTCACGCTGGGCACAGAAATACCTCCTGACTTAAAAGCCACAGTTGTGGCTGTATCACTCACAGTTTTGAGTGACAAATGGGTGAGAAATTTGGTGCATTAGATTACTAGGATTCGTTGAGAAGTAGCCATCCAATTAGGGTAGGCACAGGTAGCCTTGGACAAATGCCTAGGATGGGTCAAATCCCCCATCAACTTATGATTTATAGGAAATTCCCTGAGAGTATTCTCTATCCCACAGATGGGAAGGTCTAGTTAGGATTGTAAACCGAGTAAGGCCTGCTGTGTACTAGGTAGAAAAACGTCTAGTTCCCTTCTTCCCCTGGCGGAAACCCAAGTGCCATTTTAAAAACAATTTATTTAAAAGGAACGGGGTGGGGGAAGAAACCAAGGCGTCGTTTTAAAACCCATTATTATGTGAGGCAAAGGTCTGCTCAGAAAGAACAGAAAGAGTGGGAGACAAAAATCAGGAAGCATTTGAGTCCCCACCCCTTGAAACAATGCTTTGTAATTGGCTGTAGTGCTTTCTGTGAGAAAAACGTCAACCCCCCAGCTCCCCTGTCCCATGCTTTGGATTACTCATGGAGATGAGGACAATTTAACCCAGACTGATCTCAGTGGAGATCGAAGAATCGGGAAGACTGAGAATATGCAAGGGGTGGGAATGAGGTCATCTCTGAGGTATGGAAAAGTCATGCATAACTCCAAGGAACAACTGAGTCAGTCAGGGGGGCGAACGTGCGTCAAAGTACCTGCACATAAAGGACCAAGTGGGCATGGTGCAAAAGCAACAGAGAACTGTAAATGTAGAAGAATGCCTACATAAAAAGAATCTTGGTTTTGTATGTTATAATGGCAACTTGCATAAGCACACAACCTTTGCATTTTCCTAAAAACTGTCATTATTCTGAATACTCTTAAGAAATAAGGACGGAGGACAGCTCAGCAGTAATTTACATTGGAAAAAGTTGTGTCTGTTTAAACACATGTAGGCCTATTTGGGTAACAGGTCTACTGAATGCCCACCATGAAGACACAAAAGAGGGTATCAGTTCCAAGTATGTCTCTGTCAATTATGAACTAAGTAAGGATGCATGACTTGTAATAAATATGACTAATTAAATTTGTATTATGAGTAGGGCTGTTGATTCGGTTCCCCCGATTCGGCTGTTTTTTGGTTCGGACAAACCGAACATAAAAAAGGCGGGAAACGGGGGAGCCGAATTTGCCGACTTCGGGGGTTCGGTGAATAAATTCGACAGATTCGGGGCCCCCGCGCCTTCACGGGGCTTCCATGAAGGCGCAGGGAGGGGGCCCTTTTAAACAAAGGGCCCCTCGCACAGAGAGTGCAGAGGGGTTTGACAGCCCCACGCCAGCCTTCCCGGGAGCCCCGGCAAGGCTGGGGGGGTCCTTAGACCCCTCTGCTCTCTCTGCGCAGAGAGCGCAGAGGGGTTTGACAACCCCCCGCCAGCCTTCCCGGGAGTCCCGGCAAAGCTGGGAGGGGTCTTTAGACCCCTCTGCGCTCTGTGCGCAGAGGGCGCAGAGGGGCTTGACAGCCCCCCACCAGCCTTCCCAGGAGTCTCGGCAAGGCTGGGGGGGGGGTCCTTAGACCCCTCTGCGCTCTGTGCGCAGAGGGCACAGAGGGGCTTGACAACCCCCCGCCAGCCTTCCCGGGAGTCCTGGCAAGGCTGGGGGGGGGTCTTTAGACCCCTCTGTGCTCTGTGTGCAGAGGGCGCAGAGGGGCTTGACAGCCCCCCGCCAGCCTTCCCAGGAGTCCCGGCAAATTCCCAACATAATTAGTGAGTTGGTATCCCTAATTATGAGCCTTCTTGAGAAGGTATGTGTGACTATCTATAGCTTTAATACATAAGATGTAAAAAGACAATTGCTTGGGCTAATGCCTCTTTGGAAGCCCTACTTTCCCCAAGTATATAGGGAATGGATTGCCTGCTTAGTGGTTATCCTTTATTTGTGTGTTTGAGGGCATTTCTTTTCTCATTTTTCTAACCAGATGGACAGCCAAATCAAGCAAGGTATAAATGAAGTAAATAAAATAAATTTAAATAAACAAAGAGAAACTAAACCAAACCTCTTGGGCAGCCAGGGATCCACTGGGATAGACCCTCAAGGACTCAGACTAAGCACTATGAGCCAAGGATCAAGAGCTCTTTGGATCATGCCAAAAGGCTCACACCTCCATCCATATTCTTGTTCTGAGTACTAAGGGAAAAAAAGTTCAGCCTGGATTTTAAACAGCTGTTGAGAATTTAAAAATAAAAACAGCAGCTTAACGTTTTTAAATTGAGGTGGGTTGGGCTCAGACAGGATCTTATATACCTGGCAGCTATCTTCCCACAATTCCCAGAGAGGGACTGTTCTGCCTGTACCCAGTGGCACTACTTATTGCTTTATATCTTTCAGAGTTAATGAAATAAGTATACATCCCTAAAATTTAGCCTGGACCATCTACTGCATGGAGATACTAAGATAAATACAACTTTTTAATTTCTTGCATAACAGGCAGGCATGTGATGCCATGCCAATTTGATCAAAAATTCTACAGTGATCTTTCCATTCAAGATAACCCATGTTCTTATTAGCCAGAGTTTTCGTATAACATCCTAACAATGTTCCTTTATCATTTTCCAAGAGAGCTGCTTCTAGGAACGAGATGGAGATTATTCTGATCTCCATTTACTGATTCATTTAGAGACTATGGCCACCTGATAACAGTTTAGATATCCATTATCATGCTGATTTCATGATATGCCCAAACAGTTTTAGAATGAATATTTTACAGAGATTGATGCATATGAACACTAAAGTGAGACTGAGGGGTTGTAAATAACTCAGTTCTTCTTCAGTGTTCAGTGGCAGCACCTGTTGCTATTTAGTGCTACAGAGCACTAGCGTTGAGTTCTGAAAATTCTACATTCCTATACATTTAAGAGTACGGAGAAGCATGAAGTTAAGGCAGAGAACTAATACCTCATATTTCTTAGAAACGGAAGCTGGCCACCCTATTTCCTTCTCACTCAACAACCAACCTATCTTTTTCTGCCCCTCTGTCTTAAGCTCCCCCCACCCCGGCTGCCTCTACCCCTGGAAAACTATGGTCTTTCTCCACAGTGGGGACCAAAGCAGCTTACATTAGTCGCCTCTTCTTTTTATCCGCACAACAGCACTATTTATTCTAAAATAAGCCCACTTCAGATTACATATGATGGGTAGAAACAATAGGTGTAGGAGGGGAGGAAGAATAAGTGCACTAGGTCATACCTCAAACCTATGGGTAACTGAAAGAATGTAATGCTGTATGTATGCATACTATACATATATAGGCTTCTTCTACATGTGTGTGTGTGTTCACTTATTTCAGTTTTGGGAATGAAAGTAGTACCTTCAGGGGAAGGGGATAAAATAACCCCCCCCAACCAAACACTGCTAATTGAATGTTTGCTTTTTACATTCCTGACTACTGTCTTTGTTCCCCATTGGCTGCTATTTTTTTCCTTTGTTAATGCTTATTTATTGAATGATACTCGTCTATCATAGCTTACCTGGTAAACACAGAGACATCAGAGCATATACAGCTAACTGGAATAGCTCACATGCCACTTGGGAAATGAGGTCAAATGAAGCCTATTCAGGGAATGGTTCTTAAGTGGATAAAAAAATTTTCTCTGTTTTGCAAGGATATTCACAAGCTTGTTGAAAGGACAGATACCTCTTTTCACTGCTGATAAAATCATCATAGAAACAGACACCCTTTTATCACAGTACTAATATTTATTTACTTATTTTCTTTATAGCCTTCCTTCCTCACTGATACTCAAGGTGGATTACTAGAATAGGCCCTTCACAACATTCCACCTCTCTCTAACATCACCAACAAAGAAAACCCTGGTCAAGGTTTTCTAGATGAAGTGGCAGGGTTGTGCAGGTAGAAGTAGCTTTCAACCTCAATGGCTGCTTTGATTAAAGGAGGAATTCATTCTCCATCCTAATGGTGTTCTTTTGTCCCATATCAGTGAATGTTTACAGCTCATTCCTGTTGCAGAATGTACTCAGGGGACAGAGCCTGCACATCTTGGTCCTTCTCACTGACAAGGATCCTGTGGAGAGGTTCGATGTGCAGAAGAGGACTGCACCTCTCAAGGTTCATTACAATATGCCAGCTCTTCCTCATGCTAAACTCCGTCCTAATGGAATGGTGGTTATGTTGCTAAGTGAAGAAAAGACAATCTGGTGCTGGTGCTGGGGCTGAGCTCTGATATGGGAAAGTGCTGTGCTCTGATATGGGAAAGCCCTGTTTAAATCCTCACTGAACCATGAATCTCAGTGGTTGTCCCTCAGGAGGAGGAGGAAGAAGAGCTGATTTTTATATGCCGACTTTCTCTACCACTTAAGGAAGAATCAAACTGGCTTACAATCACCTTCCCTTCCCCTCCCCACACCAGACACCTTGTGAGGTAGGTGGGGCTGAATGTGACTAGCCCAAGGTAACCCAAGCTAGCTTCATGTGTAGGAGTGGGGAAACAAATCCAGTTCACCAGATTACCATCTGCCACTCAATGTAGAGGAGTGGGGAATCAAACCTGGTTCTCCAGATCAGAGTCCACCATTCCAAACCACCACTCTTAACCACTACACCACGCTGGCTCTCCTTCTGGCACTCCTTCTGAGCCTATCTCACATAGATAGTTGAGAGAGGAAAACACTTTTATGAGCTCCATGAGAAAAAAGGGTAGGATGTAGATGCAATAAATAACCCCAATTATACTTGCTCACCTAGTTACGATATATTATTTTAGTACAAGAGTTAGGAAAATTATATACCAAGTACTGTATATGCATACTACTGTAGCAACTGGATATGAATCATAATGGAAAGTATGCATGGGGGAAGAAGTAACAGGAGCACCTCCAAACTTTCTGAATACTTTTAATTAGTCTCTAGGGAAGGCTTCTTACCACCACCACCCCAGCATTACATGAAACTAAAAAGAGAGAGACGACTCTCCTTTTTGGCTGCAATCCTGCACCCTGTAGAGCACAAGTCCCATTGGCCCAAACAAAGGGCTGCAGCCTTCCGAAGGAACTTGTAAATGGACTTTGCAGCAGATAATGTGGAGAAGAGATGGCATGAATGCAGCAGATGGAGTGGGCAGCTGAAAGGGACTCCCCTCCTTTGCCACTTGAACATAATCACATTCACCGAGAATCTGAAAGATTGCCTTCAAAATGTTCTAAGAAAAACTGTTAAGGTCTGCAAAAACACCCGGCACTTAACTCTTTCATAATTTAAAGACTTTTCCTGTTTGCCTTTTGGAAGTTTCTGTACTCTGAAATCCAGCTGCAGGCAAACGCTTTACATCCATATTCTATAAACAAAACTTGTCATCACCACAGATGCGGTCTATTCCCTTGTGCACGCAAAAGCTACCATCACCTCTTTCAACATGATGTTGGGGATTTATTGTTATTTAATTAAAGGTTCTAACTTCAGAGCTCTACCTTTTCAAGAGAAGGCACTTTTCCAAACGGTTCTGGTGCTACACTGCTTCAGTTTATCCTGATTTCTGCATGCATTTTTGTGCCTTTAGTTTTTGCGTCTTTGTTTGTTTGTTTGTTTGTTTCTGAGGTTTCACTCCTTTTTTAAAAGACCATTTTTACCCTGATATTTTCCTGGAAGTTGATTTTGAGTCGCCTTTTTCCTCCTGCTAGGGTTGCCAACCTCCAGGTACTAGCTGGAGATCTCCTGCTATTACAACTGATCTTCAGCCGATAGACAATCTGATGCTGGAGCTGGAGTTCCCCTGGAGGAAATAGCTGCTTCAGCAATTGGACTCTATGGCATTGAAGTCCCTCCCCTCCCCAAAACCCACCCTCCTCAGGCTCCACCCCAAAAATTTCCCACCGGTGGCGAAGAGGGACCCGGCAACCTTATGGAAAGGGTCCAGTTTCATGCAGGGACCAGAGGTCTGTACATCTGCAATGCATCCATGGCATATAATGCCTACGAGAAATACAGCTGTCACAATGCTTTACATGTACTACATTTGAGATTCAAAAGGTTTCTTGATGTCTCACTTCCTTACAGTCTGGATGGGGCCTCTGTTGCCTCCTGCATCTGGTAAGAATTATACCATGGAAGGTGAGGATGGCATGGATAGTCCCATGCAGGTTGGGAATAGTGTAGGAAGCTCTCTGTGACATCAGTAAAGGTAAAGGTCCCCTGTGCAAGCACTGAGTCATTCCTGATCCATGGGGTGACTTCACATCCCAACGTTTACTAGGCAGACTTTGTTTACGGGGTGGTTTGCCAGTGCCTTCCCCAGTCATCATCCCTTTACCCCCAGCAAGCTGGGTCTTCATTTTACCGACCTTGGAAGGATGGAAGGCTGAGTCAACCTTGAGCCGGCTACCTGATACCAACTTCCATCGGGATCGAACTCAGGTTGTGAGCAGAGCTTGGACTGCAGTATTGCAGCTTACCACTCTGCGACATGGAGCTCCTATGACATCATTAGGAAATTGATAAAAGCCTATGTTGCCAATTAAGAAAAGATATATTAAAATGTGGCTCACTTTCAAGCATCCAGTGGATATTTTCTTAATTAACATCTTTTTAAACAGATTGTTTGTAGACTGGAGAGAGGGTATGGGCTTTAATACCAAATGAAATGTAAAAAATTGAAAAGTATCGTTTACACTGATGTGTTGATTCCTATCTCACGTGTGCAACAGAGGTTATATTTATGTTAATTCAACTGGAAAAACACCAAGGGTTTATGTTTACCACATAAAAACATAATGTGGGAACTGGCACTTAAATTGTTATGTTAGCATACCTTGGCTCATCCACAGTCAGAAATTAGTCCCAGGAAATAGAGATGCCAATTCTGGATCATTGGGAGAGTTGACACCAGTTTGTGTGCCATATTTTGAGGTTTCACAGGTGAATGCTGTCCGTTTAACCAAGCATGATGGATTGATTTGACAGATTTTGGTCAGATCATGTTTATTTTTATGTGGGAGCGTAACGAAAGCAGGATGATAGAACTGTTGATTCGACACGTTGTCAAGATGGTGATTCTTCAAGTATAATTATTTAAGATAGTACTAGAGTGGCGCAGAGTGTAAGCTGCAGTACTGCAGTCCAAGCTCTGCTTATGACCTGAGTTCGATCCCGACGGATGTTTGTTTCAGGTAGCCGGCTCAAGGTTGACTCTGCCTTCCATCCTTCCGAGGTCGGTAAAATAAGGACCCAGCTTGCTGGGGGTAAAGGGAAGATGAGTGGGGAAGGCACTGGCAAACTACCCCGTAAACAAAGTCTGCCTAGGAAACGTCGGGATATGACTTCACCCCATGGGTCTGGAATGACCTGGTGCTTGCACAGGGGACCTTTAGAATGAAACAAAGAAAAGGAATGGAAATTCAAGCTTCTCTTAGACTTCAGTGCCTACTTTTTCTTTCAGATTCCTCCTCCATAAGAAGATGGGAGGTTTGTTGTTGTTTTGTTTTTGGTATAAAATCCTTGACTATTGTGTGTGCACAAATGTTTGCAGAGATGGGATTACTGAATTCATTTCTGAAGGGAGAACAGACAAAGGGACTGTGTGGCTAGAGGTCTGATTAACAGTTATGTTTTTTGTTTTATGGGTTCTTTCTCTGAAAAATGTTCTTTGTGCGTAATACTGCTATGCTACCAGCTTTTTGAAAGAAGAATCATCCTGACCTTGGCTAGTGTCAGAGATTTATTGAACGACGCTTTAATTCACAAGTTTGGTACAAGAAAAGTAAATTGATATGGAAATTACATGCAGGTGAAATGGAGATAGTACTGAGTAACAATTAATCCAAACTGTATATCAATGCATGAGTTAGAACACATTCTTACGTTTGATGGATTTTTTAATGAGCAAAATACTTTAGAAGTTATTAAAGCCATCTGTGATCATTGTTAAACTTTACCAGGCAAAGTAACATCTGTGACCTTTCCTTGGGTTTCATTTCTTTGCAATTAGGCATTAAGTGTAATATTCCGCTTTTAATAAATGTCACTTGCCATTGATTTTGTTCTGCTGTAACAGGGCCATTTAACAAACCTCGTGCAAAACTACTGGAGTGGCATTTATCAAGGGGGGGGGGCTAAGCAGGCACTTATGTTATTTATTTTTAACCTCATTCCTAAAACAGCATCTACAGGTTTAGAGAATTATGTGATGCCTTGGGTATTGAATCATACAAAGGAAAACACCTCAAGGGAAATACTAACATTTAAACTTATTAACAGCAGGATTTGGATTGAACTTTCGCTATTATTCAAATTTAAAATATTGCTAAATCTGAAGTCAGCCACATTTCCATTGACTCAATCAGGCTTATATAAGAAATTTTCACTGGTTTCACACTTCACTTCGAGTAGTTTGTATTTTCAATGCTGTGTCACACTTGATAGAGTAAGGTACATTTCAAAAAATGTGAATAAATAGAAGGGGATTTTTTTTTAGGACAAAGTATACAAACCTCTTTCTTGGCCCAAGGTCACCCAGCAGGCTTCACATGGAGGAGTAGAGAATTGAACCCGGTTCTCTAGATTAGAGTCCACTGCTCTTAACCAATATACCATTCTGGCTCTCTATGTTTACTTTATTTGATTTTTACCCCACCCTTTCCTGACCAAAGTCAGGCTCAGGGCAGATGACAACCAATAAAATATACAGTTAAATAAAATACACTGTATGGACATTTAAAATACACTATATGGACATTTAAAATCCTTATCAACATTAAAATTCAAGACAGCACACTTACAAAACTAATGCTAATAATAATTATAGGGAGAACAATCAAAGAATGGGAGGAAGAAAAAGGGAAGGGAAGAGAAAGAGAAGGGGGTGTGGAAGGAAGGAAAAGAAAAAAGGAAGGGGAAGGGAAGGGCCAGGAAAAGGAACAGGGAGGCCAGCCAGAGTGGAACCATTGCTGTCATCAACCATAGGCCTGGTGGAACATCTCAGTCTTGCAGGCCCTACAGAACTGAGCCAGGTCTCACGGGGCCTGGGTCTCATTTGATAGAGTTCCACCACACCAGAGCTGAAAAGGCTCTGGTCCTGGTTGGAGATCAGTTGTAATAGCAGGAGATCTCCAGCTAATACCTGGGGGTTGGCAACCCTAGCTTTAAAGGTCAACACCAAAATTTGAACCTGATCTAGTGCTCAACTGGCAGGAGGGGCTTCATCCTGGGACACCCATTCTACATTCCATTTGTCTGTAGTATTTCTTGAATATTAAGAATTAGCTGGTTGCTGGGAAGAGATGAATAGGAATGTTGTGGTTCCTTTTTCTGATTGGCCATTGGAAAGGAGCCTTTTTGGCCTTCTCTGCACTGTTGAGAGATCAGGTACCCTTGATTTGATCTATTTGGCATAAACTTCTTTGGTGTAAATTTGCAAGCATATTGGTAAATATCTCCTGAGGTTGGAGTTGTTGCCTACACCAACCTTTGTAGCTTCAAGGAATCTGGTCCAAACTGCCAACATTGTGCCTTGATGGCCTTGTTTATTCCAAAGCTTGCTACCTAGGGTGAGGATAAGATTGACAGGGCTTCCTCAGCATACCTTAAGGTGTGTGGGCAGTAAAGAACAAATATAGGTCTTATGACTGCTTTGATGCTTGGGGTTAAGGTAGGGTTTCAAGCAAAGTAGGTAGATGGGGACAATATGGTTTGCTTATATTGTGTTAAGCACATGTTGGTGATTAAATAGTTAATATATTGCAGATGAAAGTTGTAAATAATGAAATTTGTGTCCCATGTTCTCATTCTGGATGTAGGGACAAATAATAAGGCAGATTCACAAGACTATTTTACTGTGGAGAAGATGTATGTTAACAGTCACAATGCGGGTCATGTTTTATTTTAAAGGCAGTTGTATAATTTAGAGATGTGAGACACACTCTTCCCCTCCCCCTGATAATTGTTTTTGGTCTTACTGAAACTTACTAAGCTTCCTTCAAAATTCCTCAGATCTTTTCCCCAAGCAGAGATTGAAACATTCCCCTTGTATTGTGCTGTAGGCAGAATGTGCCAAATTGCTGTAAGGAATTTTGCTACTTATCAAAATTCTTTTAGCTTCTCTCCAAATTCCTCAGAGGTTTTGCCCAATTAAGAACCTCAAAATTTCATTTTAGATCAAGTTTGGCAGCAACTCTTGTGTAAATAAAGCCTGAACGCTCTGAGAAATGCTAGGCGAATATTTAAAATTTGAAGGAATTTGATCCAAAGCTCTTGACACTGAAAGTTGTTGAAAACCATCTTTAGCAGAAAAGTGCTCACTGATCTGCTCTCATTACTACTCTACATGTCCTATATTGTTAACCTATATGCCCCCATTCTAATACCACATCTACTCATGTTTTATTACAAGTCTGAGCACATTTGTGGAAGTTCGTGGTTGCTGTAGTTCAGTTTATAACATCTTCCTGGTGCTACACGAATGACCAGAGCCTTAATTTGGCTCAAAGTGCATGCATTCAATTTGTTCCTGATTTGCGGCGATAATTATATTGCCATTTCAACTGAATGCAGCCTCATCTTCTTGAGTGATGCCTATTTTGTTGATTTCAATAGCAGCACTGCAGTTGCAAGCTGGATGGCTCATTTCCATTACTTGAAAGACGGGAATAAAAAATGCTACAAGAACTTAACCGTGATCAAAATGAGAGTGTTAATAAGCATGGACCATGCTGGAGTAATGTGTATATTCAGAACATGTACTGGAATCAAGTTTCAAACATAGCTCTTTGTTCTTTTGATAAGGAAATTATGGGAAATGTTGGCAAAGACAAATGGGCTGATAAATATAGAAAAGGCAGCTATTGGCTTTTATGTTTCCAATTTAGAGAGTATATATACATATGATTTGAGAATAAACCATGTTTCCTGTCAGTTGTAGTAGTGATTGTTTATTTTTCTTTGAAATACAATATTCACAGAAATGTCAGAATTATTCTATTCTACAATTATTCTACATTGAAAAACGTAGACCTCCACCCATTGTATCAGAACTGTGGTTTGGTAGTGCCTAAGATCATGCTCAAGCATCCTTTTGTCTGATGAACATATGAAACTGCCTTATACGGAATTAGATGGCAGGTCCATCTAACTCAGCATTGTCCACTGACTGGCTGCAACTTCTCTTAATTCTTCTTTACCCCATTTCTCCCCGAACCCGGTGTATTGATTTTTCTTCAAAAATAAATGAAAGAGAAATCTCTTTTTTAAAAGAGAACAGGAGGAAACAATGGAGCAATGGCTGAGGCCATTTTTTGAGGTCTTGTGAAACCCAGGAATGAGAGGAGTGTGGCAGACCTTATACATTTCCAGTAGACATATATAAGGCCACGTCTTCCTGATAGCTAATGCAGACAGTGACAGCAATGGGTAAACTAGCAGTTAAAGATAAAACTGCTACAATTGGGATCACACCAGAGGTTCTAAGTGACAGGAGGGAGCAAGTGATAAAAATGGATCCAAGTGAATTTCAACCATTTTTCTGGTACTATTTGGATATTTGTGGGTTCTTTTAACCACAGGCTAAAATCATGGCTGCCAAACAATTCAAAATACAGACCAACATAAAAATCGCAGTTCTGCTAGTTAACTATTCTTTTGTTATGCTTATCTCTCAGAATATTTTTTCTCAACAGACGCTAATTGTTCAGAGATGATCTGCTCACTGAGATGCAAGGCTTGTCGTTTTGGGAAGTGATCAAGACTTTAGAAAAGGAAGGGATTAAACATTTTGGGAATGTTTGGTTTAAAGATAATACTTTGAAGTCTACTTGGGATTTTCTATTTTCCCAGATGCGTTGTTGTGACCCCTCACTTCTCAGAGACCCTACCACCCTCCACAACCTCTTTCACACAGGCTCAGGGTTACAAGTAGGTCAGGTAGTCACAGTTAGCCACCTGTCTTGCTTCTTCTAAAAGATCTGGAGAGCCCTGACACTTTCACCCACAAGGTCCCCATTCTCCCTCCAGAGACACCTCCAGCTAGGGTAGCCTAGTCCCCTTTAATAATCACCCCTCACTCAGACACTGCACAGACCTATTGGGCGTTGAGATTCAAACACTGCTTCAGTCACATGCTGCCACCATTTATTCATATCCTTATGGGTAGAGATCTTAGTTTGTGTGTGCACTTCTTTCCCTGAGACCATGCACACAGTGCAAAACAAACAAGGAGTTAACTTTTATTTATAGTTTGAACATAGGGTTGCCAATCCTCCAGGTACTAAGCTGGAGATCTGCTATTACAGCTGATCTCCAGCCGATAGAGATCAGTTCCCCTGGAGAAAATGGCCGCTTTGGCAATTGAACTCTATGGCATTGAAGTCCTTCCCCTTCCCATATCCCGCCTTCCTCGGGTTGCGAAGAGGGACCTGGCAACCCTATTCGAACACGATATTGGAGTGAATCAGGTACAGAATATGAAGTTCCTTCTCACGAACGTTTGAACCAAAGTTATGGTCAGGCATTCGGTATTCTTTGTTTCAAGCTGACTTTCTACCAGTCAGCACTAGGCTGCTTTTTTGCCACACTGCCCCTAACTGAACTGAACTAACAGTTTTTCAATGGTCAGCTGCTCACCAACATTTTGTCAGCTCCCGTGGTTTGCTCTAGGGCTGTCAAAAAAAAAATTCGGTACAGTTCGGATTCGGCCGAATTTGGCCCTTGTGGGTTCGGTACGTGCCGAAGTCCGAACTCCCCCACTTCGGATCCGTTCAATTCGGCGGGACTTCAAAGTTCAGAAAAAAATTGCTCGTCCACTATGTACTGCTCTCTTTTGTGAAAACTACCTATTGATTGATTCCTCTCTTTTACATCTTAAAAAAAGGGTATTAGAGGTTTCATCCTCTTATCCCACAATTAGTAAGCTCTCTTAGTTCCTTTGATAAAGAGAATTTTGGCAGCCTTTCCATTTAGAAGAACATGCAGTAATCATATTGAACAGGATTGGGGAAGAGGGTTAAATGTTCAGGATTTGGAAGATAAAAATGAAAATGAGTTTTTCTTTGCATGCTGGTCTGCTGGCTCACCATTTCTTTGTTATACTGAAAGACCAGAATGTTTCTTCAGTGTTAGAAATAATCTCCTGACCTGCCTAAGGTGTTGATAAGATAAAAGATTGATTGTGTGTTACTCTTTTTTGCTATAAGTCCAAAAAATGTCAGTTAAAAAATGATAGATATTATTAGCAGGAGTTAACACCGCATTTAAAAGGTAATACAAGAAACAGCCCAATTTGGATTTTTTTAAAAAAAATTAGACATGGAAAAAATTAGACTCCCTGAATATAAGCAAACTCTAAAAGAACCAAAAAAGGTTTGGGTTCCTGAATCCCTATTGACAAACCAATCCAATTAGGGTTGCCAACCTCCAGGTGGTGGCTGAAGATCTCCCATTATTACAAGTGATCTCCAGGTAACAGAAATCAGTTCACCTGGAAAAAATGGCTGCTTTGGAAGGTAGGCTCTATGGCATTATACCCCTTTGAAGTCCCTCCCCAAACACCACCCTCCTCAGGCCCCACTCCCCAAAATATTCAGGTATTTCCCAACCCAGAGCCTGCAACCCTAGAAGTAATCCTTTAAATACTGAGATTCCAGGAAGAAGGCAGGAACTGCATCAAACTTTGGTTACTACCGTATATACTCGCGTATAAGCCGAGTTTTTCAGCCCAAAAAAAAGGGCTGAAAAAGCCGAACTCGGCTTATACGCGGGTCAATACGGTAGGGGAGGGGAGGGGGGAGGGGGAGGAGGGAGAGGAGGGAGGGGAGAACTTACCATTCTCACCGCCGCCGCCGGGCCCGCGAGGGTTCCTCCGGCCGGCAGGGGCCTTCTGCAGGGCCGGCAAGGCCGCCCCGCCCCCGCCGCCGGCCCCGCGAGGGTTCCTCCGGTCGGCAGCGGCCGGCAGGGGCCTTCTGCAGGGCCGGCAAGGCCGCCCCGCCCCCGCCGCCGGCCCCGCGAGGGTTCCTCCGGCCGGCAGCGGCCGGCAGGGGCCTTCTGCAGGGCCGGCAAGGCCGCCCCGCCCCCGCCGCCAGCCTTGCGAGGGTTCCTCCGGCCGGCAGGGGCCTCCTGCAGGGCCGGCAAGGCTGCGCCGCTGCTGCCGCCGCCGACTCTCCTGGTGAGTAGGGGGTTCAGGGGCTCTTCCCCCTCCCCCCCTTGAATGGCACTGGGGTCGGGGTGGGTTGGGGTGGGTTGGGAGGTCCCGGGAGGCCGGCGGGAGGGTATATACGGTATTAAACATCTCACATTAAGGGAAGGAATATAATTAGTCTTACATTTATTAGCTGCAGTAAAAATTGAGAGCCGGGGGTAGTTAGTAGTTAGAGTGTGGGGGCCAGATCTGGGGGACCCAAGATTGAATCCCCACTTGTACCATGGAAGCTTGTTGGGTGGCTTTGGGGCAGCCACACACTCTCAGCTTGACCTACCTCACGGTTGCTGTGAGGAAAAAATGGAGGAGAGGATAATGATGAATGGTGCTTTGGGTCCCCGGTGGGGACAGAGGCATAGTATAAATGAAGTAAATAAAGCAATTATAAATAAGAATATTTCATATAACCAGCACAGTACAATGCTCAACTCAGTTGCTGAGCCTGGCCAGCTCAAGCTGAAATTCCAATAATCTGGAAGGTCACCGAGTGACCTTGAGCAGGTTGTTATCTCTTTGCCTATCTACCTCATGGGCACGTGCACAGATTCACTCTGAATTCTTTGGGAGGAAAGTAGGTTATAAATATAACATATAAATTGTTGCTAAATATTAGAGGTAAGAGCCCCGTCGCACAGAGTAGTCAGCTGCAGTACTGCAGTCCAAACTCTGCTCACGACCTGAGTTCGATCCCAGTGGAAGTTGGTTTCAGGTAACCGGCTCATGGTTGACTCAGCCTTCCATCCTTCCAAGGTCAGTAAAATGAGTACCCAGCTTGCTGGGGATAAAGGGAAAGATGACTGGGAAAGGCACTGGCAAACCACCCCATAAACAAAGTCTGCCTCGGAAATGTTGGGATGTGACTTCACCCCATGGGTCAGGAATGACCCGGTGCTTGCACAGGGGACCTTTACCTTTTTAAATATTAGAGAGAGCAGTTACCTAGTCAATCGGAATGTTATTTAAAATTAGAAAAGCTTGCTAATAACTAAGTTTGCACATCTGGTTATACCACCCTGTAGCTTTATATCTGTGGTCTCTATTTGCTTAGTGCCCATATATAATTAAATTTTTAATCCATCATTTCAGTGCTTGGATAGGCAGAGGCCAATTCTCTGAAGTGATCTCCTAAATGGGACCCCAAACTTTACATCAGAGAGAATGGATACATATAGGAATATTATGCAGTGGCTACATGACTGTCACGACAGCCATCAAACACTACAGAAGGAATTTTCATATTAACTGACACCACCTCAAACACAATACTTTTCAGTGTATTCACACATTGACTTGTTGCCCATCAAACAAAGTTATATAGAGACAATACCAAGCGATTGATGCTTGTGTGTGCATCAGCCCATATTAACTTCCTATGAAGTTCTCAGGTTTTGTTGTTCTTTTAGAAGAGCGGATCAACTTATACTGTAAGGGACTAAAGATAAAACAGTATCATGTTATGTACACAGCTTTTAAAACTTCACAACAGCCAAAAGAGATTGCACACTTGATACAGGCAAACTACAACAATATGGAACATGGAAAACCAAAGAGGTTCCATTTATTTTGAAATGACTGACATTGACTTAAATGGCTTTGTGTCATTATTGATGCACTGTAAGCATCCAGAGTTGAGGAACAGATTATTTTGCGTGCTGTATAAATTATGGTAAATGGCAGTACTGCAGTCCAAGCTCTGCTTATGACCTGAGTTAAATCCCAACGGAAGTTGGTTTCAGGTAGCCAGCTCAAGGTCGACTCAGCCTTCCATCCTTCTGAGGTTGGTAATCTGAGTACCCAGGTTGCTGAGGATAAAGGGAAGATGACTGGGGAAGGCACTGGCAAACCACCCCGTAAACAAAGTCTGCCTAGTAAACGTCGGGATGTGACGTCACCCCATGGGTCAGGAATGACCTGGTCCTTGCACATGGGACCTTTACCTTTACCTACCTGAAGGGAAGAAAAAAAGTCAGATGCTGCCTTATATTTATTACCATGATGGCTACTGCAGAAAATTCTAGAACAGATTGATTTTCACTATATTTTATTTGAGTAATGAATAATTATTAATGCCTCATGCTTCATTGCTCATTACAACAATGGATAAGTGACAGCACTTGTTTGGGGGACTGTTGTTTCTATGATAACAGCTGCCTAATTTCATCCTGTTAGTGCCAGAAAATGGCATTTTTTGTAAAACCCATGCTAGGAATTTAGCAAAGAAAGCAGTTTGACAGAATAACATGTATTACATTCAGGGTATATAGAAATAACTAGGAGGATATAAGAATAACTACCAAAGATGTAGAGGCAATTAGGAAGACACAAAGTGTGGTTTTTGCAGAACTCATAAACATTTTTTAGACTTCATGCATTCTTTATTCTAATCTTTGTATTACTTGATCACCCATAGGGTATGCTTGTAGCTTCACGCTGTCCATAGGTATATAGACACCTTGTGAGGTAGGTGGGGCTGAGAGAGTATTGAGAGAACTATAACTAGCCCAAGGACACCCCAGCAGGCTGCATGTGGAGGAGTGGGGAATCCAATCTGGTTCTCCAGATGAGACTCCGCCGCTCATGTTGAGAAGTAGGGAATAAAACCCAGTTCTCCAGATTAGAGTCCACCGCTCTTAACCACTATACCATGTTGGTTTTAATGGACAGTATCTCTGTGCACAAACCAATGGAGGCAAAGAGAAGCAAGGTGTGGTGGTTGGCCACACTGAGCTTTGAACCAGGTTTGGTTGCCCAGTTGCTGGCAAATCCAGTTGGGCAGGCGCCTAGGAATCCCACATTCACTGGTTGCATTTTCAGGCATAGTTCAAACTTTTTAATAAACCCTAGTTGCCAGGCTCTAGAAAAATCCAGGACCATTTACTGTAATATGTTATATGTGGTTCCCATCATCATCATCATCATCACTATTCATCATTATTACGGTTGGTTTTTGCATTGAGGGGAGGGCTGTATGCTGAAAAGTGAGATGTATGCTATCTATAAATGAATAAAATAATTGGGTTTATGATTTGAGGGGAGGAGAGCCTATTTCTAGGAAGGACACATGCATATGGGGAGGGGCTGTGGCTCAGTAGTAGAGCATCTGCTTGGCATGCAGAAGGTCCTAGGTTCAATCCCCAGCATCTCCAGTTAAAGGGACTAGGCAAGTAGGTGACATGAAAGACCTCTGCCTGAGACCCTGGAGAGCCGCTGCCGATCTGAATAGACAATACTGACTTCGATGGACCAAAGGTCTGATTCAGTATAAGGCAGTTTCATGTGTTCAATATTCCTACACTGACTGGCAATTGATAAGGAGAGCTCCCCCAACACATATTTTTCTACATGGTAGAACTTTTATTTTACATGCCCTGTCCTAGGAACCTCGGCCAGAGTTCCTAGCTTGGAAAATTGCTGGCCAGGAGACTCTAATAGAGCACACATACACTCCATTCATGCCATTTCAAGTCTTAGTCAATTTCAGACATCAATGAACAAGTGCTGCCAACCCAGCAGTTACTTTCTTGAGTGCCAGTCTGAGGGATGAATATTGCACAGGCAGAAAATTGGAGCAGATAGTTGTAATATCCTGATTTGAAATTGTTCACAGAAGAACCTCTTTGGATAATGGTGTTCTCATAACACATCTAGGCAATGAATGTCTGTATTTCAAGAATGTGATTCTCATCTGTAGTGGTATATGCCATGCCCTGTAGTGGCTGCCATGTACACAGAGCAAAAAGAACAAGGCAGACTGAACACTCATGTTCACGAGTCCCAAAGATATTTCTGGAGCAAATGGATCTATCGCTTAGTCATGTCTGGCCATTTCACTAAATCTTTGATGGGCTGCCCAATCCTGATGGGGGGATGGTTAGGTGGTGGATGGAGGCGGTGCAGCTGTGCTGCCTCTAAAGCAGAATCCAGCCTCCCTACAAAAGCCAGAAAGCTGTCTTTACTTGCAAGCCCTGTGGAACCTCTCCATAGAGTTCCACAGGCCTATGCCACATAAAAACTCACAGTAAGGGCAAAGGGGGTGTTCCTGGCTGAAAGGGGTTAGGAAGCTGCCTAAAGGCAGCTCCGCTCTTGGGACCACCCTGGGAATGCCTCCCAGGATGACAGCACAGGGAAAATACGCTGGGTGAATGCCAGCCGGAGGCCATGCTGGCACCCAACCCCTGCACAGCGGCATGGCATCCCGGGGCCGGCATGAATGCCCCCCATGCCAGTGTAAGTGCCCCTTATCCCAGGTTAAATGAGCATTTCCAATGGCACGGGGCCACACCGGCTCATAAGGACCTTCGCCTCCCCCCAGGATTGCAGCCTTAGTCTTTGCCCATTTTCTGATTGCCTTATACCCATTTTCAAGGAGGACTGGGAGCAGACCATACGTTGCCCATGAGTGAGTGTTTCCATCTGTTGGTTGACAGCCACTAAAAAGTCTTCATGGCCTTGCGGGAAGCAGAGATGACCTAGGCTGTGGACACAATTGCTCCTAAGTGCCCTCTCTCCTCTCATGGGGAGTGTGGAACACCCCTCAGCATACTGAGGGACTTGAGATGATGAAACTGTTTCCCAGACAGAGTGAATGAGGAGGAAAACTTAAAGAGAATGTGATGGAACACAGGTAAGAACACGTTATCATGTCTACAATGTGGTAGGGATGAGAGCAGAGCTTACTTCTGTACCACGGTGACTGTGAAATGCCAAAACGGAGGTTTTCTAGGTTATGAAAGGGTCTTATTCCAGGCCCCAAATGATGTTGACCTGGAAAACATACAGGCCCCATGCAGGTCCATTGGAACTCCTTTGTAATGTCTTTTTTAGATAAAATTGTTTCCATCCACCACAACTTAAATGCCACAACTGGTACAGTTCATTCTCAAAGGGGCAATTAGAAGTGAGGTAATCATTTGGTCCGTTCAGCTCAGGATGAGAAGCCATGAATGCACTGCATCAGGTTTTCCTTAAGCTGCACATGCGCAAAGACGCTGGCGATTCAAATTGATTGGTGGCCATTAGCATCACTGACAACTGCTTATATGACCACTGAAGGGTAGGATTGTATTGAGATATAGCCTTTATTTTTATCTGATTTATGTGTTTGAGGGTGATCTAGTTGTCTGTTTGAATGCCTTCTAAGCAGAGCAGGTATGCAGCTAGAATGGGGGGGGCACAGGAGAACTCAGTTGGGCTGTGTGAGAGGATGCATGCGTGACAATCCAATTGTACTGTGCTGCATGGATGGGAAGGAATTCAGTAAAGCAATCTGCCAAACATCCATGAACAGATCGACGGACCATCAAATCAATCATGACACAGATCAGGTCTATGTTTGTGCCTGGCAAACAGGATGCAAGCAGAACCAGTGGGTGTTCAAGCATCTGCTAGGCCTATGGTTGAAGGCAGCAATGGTTTCCGTTGTAGCTGGCCTCCCTTCCCTATTGTATCTGGGTTTTATTTAATTCGGGGACCCTGACTGTTCTCCTCCAGACTGGCTGGTGACCTGTGTGCCAAAGAATTGGGCACCAGCTGGATTTTAGAGTTTGGGAATTATGGTTTTAATGTAGAATCATAGAATCGTAGAGTTGAAAGGGGTCAACAGGCCATCTAGTCTGACCCCTTGCTTAATGCAGGATCAGGCTAGAGCACCCTGACAAATGTTTGTCCAGCCTCTGTTTAAAGACTGCCAGTGAGGTAAATTTATATTTTATATGTCAATTACTGTAAATGATGTTTTAATTATGTGAGCTGCTCTCAGCCTGGCTTTGGCTGGGATAGAGCGGTATCCAAATTTTAAAATAAACAAAACAAACAAATTTCTATTCTGGGCTTCTGCTTAGCTAATTTTTGGGCAGATGTGGTATATGTCGATTTTATTGGATATTGCATACATTGTTTATTGATTACAGTAACTGTTTTACATACTGAACTGTTGAAATGTGTGATTTTATATGAGTTTGATATGAAACCTGATCTGGAAGTCTTTGGCTGAAGGAATAGGTAGGCATTTGTCAAACAAATCCCTCCCATTGAAATAATGACCGTTCAAAGCTTTTTCTAAATTATACCGTATATCATGTTGTTTTATGACAGTTACGTAATCCAGCTATACTACCAAATCTGTTTTTAGTTTGTCAGTGTTAGAACTTTTTATCTTTTATGCAGAAAATGACTTTCCATTGCAAAGAATAGCTATGGGTATTTCCATGGTTTTATTGTACTTCAAGTATCTGCTGTAATAAAGGAAATGAGTGGAAACCCATTGAAAATGCACTTATCAGCTTCCTAACCCAGAATGCCTCATTTATCACATTACAAAGAGAATTAGAACAGGCTGTTATAGCATTCATAAGACATCTGTTGTGAGAAATCTGAACAATTTCCCGTTGCAGCTGACTTGATTTAGTTACCCAAACTATAATCATTATTAGAGAGAGCCTGGAGGGGGTGGATATCAGTTCCCCCTCCAATAAGCCTAAAGGTATTTCTGAAGACTGTTTATATGGTGAACCTAATAGTCATATAGTTTTGGCTTTGTTCTTTCTAAAGTTAGACTCATATTTAATCCTATTTCATCCATTTACTAAACCCTGAATTTAAAAAATGGTGATAAATGGTTTTCAGCTAGTGCTAATCAAGTATTCAAAGATGTGGGATGTTTTCTGATTGCAGATGGATCTCAGAACACAAATTACTACCACAAATGTTAAGGAAATTGAAGACAGCAATGGTTTTAAAAAATATTCTATTATTTGAATTGGTATTTATGACAAATTTGCTATTCATTAGAATTTAATTCTGATATCCGTTGTGTGTCTGTTTAAAAAGATGTGATGGTATTGTAAAATATTTAGAATTAATCATTTAAAGAGAGATAAAAAGAGAGATGTCAGAAAAAAGTCTGAAATTTGGAATTTGTTTATCATCCAAAGGTTCGCTTATGTAACCTTTGGCTGTTTGATGATGTGCCTCTCACAATGTGGGCTGCATTAAAGGTTTGTTAAATTAGTGCATGTTTCAGTTTTATTTTGAAAGACAAGGGAAGTTCAATTAAGATGCATTTGTGGCAAAAAAAAAAAGGCAGATCTAATTAAGTTAGACAGGAAGCACAACCCCGGGGGGGGGGAGCTGTGTTGCAGCTGGGGATGGCGCAGACACGGGGCAGCCAAGCTGCCTCCTAACTGGCTTCCTGTGCCATGGCTAGCAAGCCAACATGGATGCTCCCCCAACCCTCCGTGGAACTACTGTATGCAGCTCCATGGGCACCAACAATTTTGCCAGCGTAAATTTGTGCCGGCAAATGTGGCCATTCCTGTAGCAAAAGGGTTCAGGGAGCTGACTAATGCCAGCTTTGCCCCCAGGAATGCACCTTTTGGTGCTGGCATGAGCCCCTGTACCAGAGGTGCACTGCCACCATGGCTGCATGGGCACCCATGTGTGGTGCTCCCCGGCGCCGGCGTAAGTGCCCCTTTTGCTGGCACAAGTAGCATTTAGGCCAGCACCAGGGTCACGTCACCTCCTCACCACTTTAGGCTCCCCCTTGTGGATTGCACTGTGAAAGTGCTTAAATGCTACACATATGCATCTGAATATTTATAAAGCTAATGGAATTATATTTATAGATTGAAGACGGCTTGTATTTTTTTTCCCTCAGGCAACTATTGTGATTCTTCCATGCTGTATATAGTGATTGGAGAAATCCCGGAAGTCAAATCAGAAGTTGCAGCATTTAAAAGTCCCACATTACTTTAGTTTTCAGAGTTGGAACTTCTTCCCACTGTCTCTTGCCACTTGGGCAAATGGAGTCCCTAGGTAAAGACTCAGTTCTTCATGGCTGGAGCCCTTCCAAAGAGAAGAGAAAGATGGATGGGAGCTTCTTTCCTGTACCCTGAGAATTTGCAATCTATTAAGGTGTGAGGAGGTAAACCTATTGTTCTACTTTGGCCAGAGTCATTTGCATCTATAAGCACTAAAGTACTGTGTGCATGGAGCTTCATGGTTCATTCTCCAGCCCCTTTCTTTCTGCCATCTATGAGCTTGCAGCCAGGTTCCTACTCATGAGCACAATGTAATTCCAATGGTAGAATTGTTGGGGTGCATTCTAGGGTGGGAGCATTTCTCCAAACCATTATTCATCATAATTAAATGAAATGATGAGCTCATTGTAATATTAGTATGCTACTAGCTCATATGTATATATTGTTCTTTTCTCACACAAAATTGTATTCTTTTTTGCTTTTATCAGAAGTATCTTTACATACAGTTAATAAAGGGCATTGGAAGGATCTATAGTTCATCGGTAAAGTACATACATGCTTAATGAAGCTCCAGTTAAAGAATCTCAGGTACAGGGAAAGAATTCTTTGCCCACCTATCCCTGAAATCAAGATGTTCTATTTACAAATTGCATGAAACAGGCTAGATCAGCTGGTCAGATTACCTAATTAAACCAGTCACTTATTAGTACAGGTTATTTTATGTACTGGGCTACTCGAAGGCATGTGAGTGTGATGGTCATTTCCTCTCTGGCACACAGCTCTTAGGGTCATCTTTGTCACACCTACATTTTTCTTGTCTACACCTTAGCCTTATTGGGAGGATCAACAGGCTCTACTCTGTAGCTACTTTCAAATTGGAATCTTTTCTTTCAACTAAGATGGTTAGCTGCACACTAATAATTTATACTTGTATTCCTTAAGACCTAATACAAAGCTGCCGTGGGGACTGGAGCTTTTACTCTTTTTGGAAATGCTTTAAAAAAAAAAAAAAGCACTACCTCTGATATTATAATAGCTCTGATCTAAGGGTTAATTGTTATGGTGTGCAATGAGATGTGAATTGTATATAATGGAGTACATTTCTTTAAATTGAGAACTCCATGGACTGAGTGGAGACCTGGATGCAAGACAAAGCAGTGAAATTGCTTTGCGCAGGCAGAGCAGAGGGGTTTAAAGACCCCCCCTCTTCCCGGGACTCCCGGGAAGAGGGGGGATGGGTTGGCAAGCCCCTCTGCTCTGCCTGCGCAGGCAAAGCAGAGGGGTTGAAAGACCCCCTCGCCCCTCTTCCCAGGAGTCCCGGGAAGAGGGGGGATGGGTTGTCAAGCCCCTCTGCGCTGGGTGGAACAGATCGAGATCTGTTTAAAGGGCCCCCCGCCCAACTTCATGGGGCTTCCCTGAAGGTGCTCGGGGGGCCCTTTAAACAGATCTGCGCCTCCCAGCTGGGAGGCGCAGCTCTGTTTAAAGGCCCCCCCGTGCGCCTTCAGGGAAGCTCCCTGAAGGCGCGCAGCGGGGGGGAACAGATCTGCGCCTCCCAGCTGGGAGGTGCAGATCTGTTTAAAGGGCCCCCCCTGCGCCTTCATGGAAGCCCCGTGAAGGTGCGGGGGGAACCCTGAATATGCCAAATTTATTCGCCGAACCCCCGAAGTCGGCGAATTCAGCTCCCCCGTTTCCCGCCTTTTTTGAGTTCGGTTCGTCCTGAACCGAAAAAATGTCGAATCGGGGGAAATTCGCTGTTTTTCGGTTTGGGACGAACCGAATCGACAGCCCTAATGAATACTCCAGAATTTCAGAACCAATTATAAATGACACCAATGGATTCTGTCCCATAATGTCCATGCAGCTTGTCAGGAGCAGCCATCAAGAAAGGGAAGTGAAACACATACATGCATAGGACCAATAGCAGTTCCCCAGAAAGGATGTTGCATTCACTTGTAAACTATTGAAAAATAAACTGTTTGCTTTGGTTCTGTTAAAACCAATCAAATGAATAAACAAATAGCATTACCTTGAATTTGTTTCAAATGGCCAGCTCTTTCAAATAGTGAAAACATAAGTTAAATTAAAAGGTGTGTGTCTGTGGGGGGGGGGGTGTTCTCTTCCCTTGCCATTTCTGTTTAAAGGAGTTTTCCACCACTACTTCCATCGGCCTCACCAGGACCTTCTGGGTGAGGGTTCC
This sequence comes from Euleptes europaea, assembly GCF_029931775.1. Classification (NCBI taxonomy): domain Eukaryota; kingdom Metazoa; phylum Chordata; class Lepidosauria; order Squamata; family Sphaerodactylidae; genus Euleptes; species Euleptes europaea. The sequence continues at coordinate 27,951,386 of NC_079318.1, forward strand.
CAGCTCTGGGTTGGGAAATACCAGGAGATTTTGGGGGTGGAGCCTGAGGAGGGTGGGGTTTGGGGAGGGGAGGGATTTCAATGGGATATAATGCCATAGCGTCCACCTTCCAAAGTAGCCATTTTCTCCAGGTGAATTGATCTCTGTCGTCTGGAGATCAGTTGTAATAGCGGGAGACCTCCAGCTACCACCTGGAGACCTCCAGCTACCACCTGGAGGTTGGCAACCCTATTCTGTGTCTTGTATAGTGTGCCTCTCAGCAGTCCTGTGCAAGTAGATCTTCTTGGATAATAGGAGGATTGGACTTGTATTGGAGCAGTTAGTTCTACCTTTTTGCTTTTATAGCGTTGATCTGTATATATGTGATGTGAATTCCAACATTCCAACCCACTGCGACTAGAAAAAGCATAGCCAGAGATAGACTCTCCTAATGTAGGCACTAGCCATGGATCAATATGTAAATATGGGAAATATTAACCATCAACTTCCTTTACAGTTAATTTTCAGACTACAAGAGATGTGTCTTGTTAATATGAAGTTTTGTTCTGATTTATAGAGTCTCTTTAGAGTTCCTTATTAAACTGTCACTCAGAGAGTATAGGAGTGGAAAACCCATTACTGATTTAATTAAGTCTGTGATACTTTTAGTTTAATAGTGACAGTTGCCAGCATGCATCCTAGCATATATATTACAAGTGTAAAAACACTAAACTGTGTCAGATTGCAAAGAGGCGCTTAGATATGACAGAGAGATTAAAAAAAATAAAAGGCACCTTGCCCCTGATTCTGTGAAAGCTCTTCTGAAATACAAGCAAAGCTCTGGGGTTTTGATTGGCTGCAAACAGCAGAAAAAATATCATTTTAATGAGCTAGTTAATTTCTTATCCTCTTCCCCAGTTGTTAACCATTGAACTTGTTATCCTACAGAGTTGTAATATGCAATAAAGCAGCAAGCATTGCCATTCAGTGTTTATACAACCCTTTTAATTTTGCATTTTTTTAAACAATTTTTGTTATCAAAATAAATTTGTGAACATGGCTGTTAATATTTCACAGACAAATATGTGACAAATAAACAACTGAGAAGAATATCAGATTCATGTTCCCGAATCTGGCTGGACATCGGCATGGGGACAAAATGAGAGACCCATGTTCTGACCCAGTTCAGTGTCCACTTGTAAAACTATTATCTACATCTAACATCTGTATTTTCATGCAATAAATGCCTTCCACTTTACCCAGATACAATAGTTTCACACAGCAGGTAAAGTACTGTCCTATATTAAATAGCATATTGTAGAGTACTCATATGCCTTTTATAAACAACATTTTAGGGCTTATGGATATAGTTAAATATAAAAAGCCTTAGGGAGTAAAATACAGTGGGAAGTTCTCTTCTGCAAATGTCATTGAAAGGAATGGGAGTTGCATAAACTCAGTTCAAATCATTGTATTGTGCAGAAGAACACTGACACATGTTAAGTGGGGATCTAACTGTTCAGATTGTATTCAGTACTTCTATTCCTCACCTATTATTTTTCTCCTTTCAGTATTCTACTTTTGTTAGGATGGTCCAAGCTACCACATGTACTTTAGTGTGATAAAATAGGGGTGCCTGACTTAATTTTCTCTTGCATTCTGCATCCCTGGAAACATTCACAGTATCTGACTACTGGGTAGACACAATGAGACAATTTACTAGGGAGAGTTAATATTTTGCTCTGAGACTGCTACTGTCACCTTCAGGAATGCACGACTGCATCACTAAATGTCAGGCAACAGTAGCTGGAATACAAAGGAGAAAATAATTTTCCTCTTGATTAACTATTCATACTTCATTTGGCAAATTCAAGAGTGAAGGTATAACCAAGCTGTTCTTCCACAGTTTATATTGCTGCCTGTATATTAGCTTAAATAATCACCGGGAGAAAATTCACATTTCCCTCATTACACATTACATGAAAGAGGACAAACTGTCCATCATGAATGTACAGACATGTGGCTCATCTTCATACATCACTGATATTGTGAAGACCAGTGGCAAACTCATTTACTTTGTAAAGTATGAATCAGTTCAGCACTCATTCAGGGTTTCCTGAATTATTGACAGTATTTTGTGGCCCCACGGGCCAATTCACCAGCCAAAATGCTTGGAATTTCTCTAATGTGAAAGCACCACTTTGCCCTGTTGGAGTTCATGAGAAAGTATTGTGGTATGATCCTTTCTGCAGCTAAGAACCTATGAGCAGGAAAGGATCACACTTGTCTATAAGAAAATATGAAATAAGATGGGACCTGTTAGATTGCACCAATAGAATATCTCAACTGGTATCCTGTTTCCCATAGTAGCCCACCTGATTCCCCAGAAGAAGGTCCTCAAAAGGCCCACTATGCTAGCACCCAAATGCAATGAAGTTAGTCCAGTATTTTCTACACCCAAGAATCAACAAGGACAGTAGCAAAGACATGTTACTTCTCTGCTACTCTTGTATCAGTAGTTCATGACCATCCCAATTGTCTTAGGTATCTCAGCATTGGTGGACTCCTAAATCTGACCTTTTTATTGCCTCAGGAACAGATAATTGCGAAGTTTCTAGCTGATAAAATGTCATGAATGCACTCTGATCTGGATGTTAGTTGTAACATAGGTCAGATAGAAGAAATGTCTAATACATCATCTAGTAGGCATCATGGGAAATTCTTTGGACTGGTTTAACTTGTTCCATACAAATTGGACTCCAAAGGGTTGCCGTTGGAGACCAGTTGTCAACAGTAGGGAGATTTGTCCTGTGGAATTCCACAGGGTGCAGTCCTATCCGCCATGCTAGTCAATCTCTATGTAAAGTCTTTAGGACAAATCATTCACAGTTTTTTGAGTTAGCTGTTATCAATGTGCTGACAATACACAGTTCTATATCTCCTTATCCAAATCTCGTGATGATGTAGTAGAGGTCCTGAGCCATTGCCTGACTGCTGTGATTAAACAGCTAAGAGTCAATGCATTGAAACCAAATCCTGACAAGACAGAGCAAATGCTTGTTGGGAATGCAGAAGTTGTGGAGAACGTTGTGCTTCCTACCTTCAGTGGGGTGCATATGACCATCACTGACTCGATCAAGAGCTGGGGGTTATACTGGCCCCAGCATTACTGTTAGAGAAGCAAGATAAATGCTTCCTTCCATATTCATTTAGCCCAGAAGCTGGCCCCCTACCTTGACTTGACTGATCTGACCATCCAGATCCATGCCATGGTAACATCAAGACTATACTGCTGTAATTCCCTGTATGTGGGCCAGCCCTTGAAGCTCACTTAGATACTCCAGATGGTACAGAATGATGCACTTTTGTTACTATGGGGAGCTAAGCAGAGTATGCATATCACCATTCACTCCACAGTCACTCCATTGGCTGCCCATTGGTTACTGAGTTCAATTCAAGGCACTAACTATCACATACAAGACACTTCATGTCCTTGGACCCTCACATCTGAAAAACCATCTCTCCTCGTATGCTCTGCCCTGACAGCTTTGTTGGACGGAGCAGGGCCTTTAAGGGGTGCCACCCTACAAATGGACAAGATCAACTGCCCATACATATGCATACTCTGTTGTGGCCCTTATCCTGTGGAACGGCCTGCCTGAGGTGGTCTTTCCGCAAAGTATGTAAAACAGAATAGTAAATGAGGGCATTTTTATAAAAGTCTATTACAATGGAATGGTCCGGGAAGGTGCTTTTTACAAACAATGAGACTTTGGGCTAGGCCACTGTGTATAGTATGCGTTACCTGTTTGCTATATGTATTTCCTGCCCCCAGCACACTGTCTTCTACTTATGTAATACCATTTCCAGCATTTGTAACATATCATGTGTAGTACTTTTGCTGTGTTTCGAATGTTTGTAATTCTAGTCCAATTATGTTGCTTAATAGATGTTGCATCCTGTTGATTGCATTGACATGCACTGTGTTATAATCTGCTTTGAGTTTCAGTGAGAAAGGCCACCGATGGATGGATGGAACATTGTTATTTTTTTTTTATATATAAATTTTATTAGGTTTTATACTAGAAATTTTCCATTACATTGAACAACATCTATAACAATATCAAATTTCAATTCTAACTTAAAGTTGTTATAGTTCCATATCATATAATAAAAAAGAAAAAAGAGAAATGGAAAAGTTTTTTTAACTTCCCCTTCACCTCTATCTGCCTCTTAATAAAAAGTTCATCCCGTCGTAGGTAATCTAATCTTAATAAGCTATCAATACCATATATAGGAAAAAAAAACCATAGTCTGTTAGTAAATATACTTATACTTAATCATTATAAAAAAAATCAGAAATAATCCTCTGGATCAGATTAGAAAGTATTCTTCCATTCTTCCCATTTTTAACTCATATTCACAATAATGCATCCACGCCCCCCATTCCCCCAAAAACCGAACGTCATTTTCTTCATTTAGAATAGCTGTGAGTTTTGCTATTTCTGCCACTTCAAACATTTTAACAATCCAGTCTTTTTTCTCAGGAGTTTCTAGCCCTTTCCATTTCGCTGCATAAAGCAGTCTCGCAGCTGTTGTGGCATAAATCAAAAAAGTTCTTTGTATTGCTAAGTCGTCTGGAATCATACTCAGTAGCATCATTTCTGGTGTTTTGGGTATATTCTTTTGTAATATTAATCTCAATTCATTATAGATCATGTCCCAGAAGTCTTTGGCTTTGTCACAGGTCCACCACATGTGATAAAAGGAACCAATTTCTTTATTACATTTCCAACAAGTAGGGGACATCGTTTTATAAATCTTTGCAATTTTCTTGGGTGTTAAGTACCATCTATACATCATTTTATAAATGTTTTCTCGCACTGACTGTGCTTTTATTCCTTTTAGATCTTTGGACCATAGTCTTTCCCATTTATTTAAAACAATATCATGTCCCACATTTTGAGCCCAATCGATCATAGTTGGTTTAATCGTATCCTGCTCACAATATATTGTTAAAAGGAGATTATACATTTTAGAAATCAGTTTTGTATTATTATCTAGTAAAATCCTTTGAAAAGAAGATTTTTCTTTAGAGAAACCTTTTTTAGCATCTTGTACAAAAACTGATTTGATTTGGTAGTATTGGAGCCATTGTAAATCATCCTTAAGAAGTTGAAAGTCTTTTAGTGAGCATTTCTTTCCTTCCCAATTAATTAGATCTTGATAAGTAATAAATTTGTCTGGTCTAAGTGGGCGCAAAGTTAGCATTTCTTGAGGCGATATCCACATCGGTGTTTCTGGTTCCAAAATGTGTTTATATCTCATCCAGATACGAAGTAAAGAGGACCTGATTATATGATTACGAAATGTTGCTTGTAATTTAATTTTATCATACCACAAATAACCATGCCATCCACTTAAGTTATTATAACCTTCCAGGTCTAACAAACGTATATTTGACAAGTTCATCCAGTCTTTTAGCCATACTAAAGCTGCCGCTTCAGCATAGAGTTGAAAATTAGGCAGTGCTAAACCTCCTCTAGTTTTTAGATCCACCAAGTATTTATAAGCAGTCCTTGGTTTTTTCCCTTGCCAGATGAAGTTTGAAATGTCTTTCCTCCAAGTTTCAAAATATTTAGTTTGTGATATTATTGGTAAATTTTGGAATAAGAAGAGCATCCTCGGTCTTTTGCTTTTGATTTTTTGTCCAGAGATGGGAGAATAATTCCATTGAAGTCGCCCATCAATAAAATTTGGTCTTTTGCGTGCTGGGCTATCAAATCGTGTAATTTTTCGTAGAAGGATTTCAATGTAACTCGAGTGCGACGTATATTCAGTCCCACAGCTGCTTCCTGTTGTTTTAGTTCCGATGATAGAGAGGGTGTTATAGAGAGTCTTCCGTTCCAGGCGCTCCCTTACTACAAACGTGGCAGGAAATTCTTTTCGCCGGAAAATCAGGAAGAAAGATCACCCTCCCCTTCCCTCGGACCTTCTCATTGGTGATAGTTCTTGTCAATCTAAAAGGTATCCTTCCGACTCTTTGTTATGGTTTAGGCTGATCAATTTGATAAAGGTCCTGTCGCTAATCCCGATGACTAACTCAGATCAAACTTTTTCAGTTTGAATTAAGGAGGAATGGGGGTCTCAGAAATGTTCTTATCAACCCCCCGTCTGTTCAAATATTCCAGTAAGTAGACGCAGATTTCTTTGTACTCACTTGGGTGTCAAGAGGTGAGGTTCTTTTCTTTATGTAGTCCTCCAGTACCTAGGAGGTCATACCGCGTTTGCGGGCTGCAGGGAGTTCCTGCTTTCCAACCCACTTGCAAGGGTCGGATTGGGGTATCTATGTACCCCAGAAATAACGCAAACTTGGATTTCTCCCAGGACAGCCTGGGGAAATGGAGTGCTCTCTCCAGCGGCACCACCGGAAGTCGGAACATTATTTTTGATGGGGGTGAATAATAAAATCCTTTTGCAGTTACTGATGTGTTATATACATGTTTCACTTTTATTATTATAATGTCCTTTGTGGGAGGTGGGGCTTAAAATCGTGGGAGCTCTTTTTCAGGAAAAAAAAATCAAAAGTGCTCCATGCTAGTAATATGTGGTAAAACGTAACTGCTGTTATTGGGATGAGTATGACTGCTTGACAGAGGATTAGGCCCCTACACCTTGAATAGCTGCTGTGTGGAAGAGGGAATTTCAGCTTGGACAGCTTCTTTCATTCCTGCAGCGCTGCGATAAGCTCTACCTAGCAAAGGTGTTTCTTTGGCATAAACCTTAATGGCAAAATAACCTTTTCCCTTTATTTCATCTAGAGAGCATCCCTGTTCGGGGCTGATCAATGGGGCTTAATCCCTGGAAAGTGTTCTTAGGATCGTACTGCCAGTCACCTCCGTTCCACAAGATAAGGGCGAAACGTCTTTTGTCCAGGTGCCATTTCTTTTCTTTTCTTCTGTGTGCAAAGATATTGGGCTGCTATCAACCCAGTAATATTGGCAGTTGGCAAAAAACAATTTTGCAGCAGCTTAGCCAACTGCATCCCCTTTGAACGAATGTCATAAACATCATGAGACACAGCAGATTTTGCATTAAAACTGAAGAAGCACCATCCAGACAGCTGTCTACAGTTCATTTAGCTCAGAATCTAGTCAGTTGTGAAATTGCCTTAGATGGAGTGATTAAGTGACTTGGCACATGAACACAACAAGCGGAGTGCAATCATACTCATTAATTTTCCACTGTTTGACCAGTCCGGCCTTACAGGGCCGAACCATTTGCTCAACGTTTTTGCTTTGGTTAATGTAATTTCAGAATACACTGGAGCTCTCATCTGTTTTGAGGATGCAAGCAGAAAAAAGGGTTAATTTTAAAAAAAACACCATAAAGTTGCAGGATGAAAACGGGGGAGGGGGATTAATGAGGCTGACCTGCAAGTACATTTTAAAAGCATATGTTTGGACACCCACGTGTATTGAAAGTAAAGGCTGAACGCAGAGCCAGCCTTGCTATTATTAGAAAGGGTGAGGTGACCTGCCTCAGGTAGGATTAGCAAGCGGCCAGCAAAAATGCTGTCTGCCCTGTTCTTGTTCCTTTAGCAGCAGCTTGATGTGATGAAAGCAGCAGGTGAAGCTTTTCACAGCATGAAGGTAAACATTATTCCCTTCTAATGTCTGCACACCAAGCTCAGCTACAGAACAGAAGTCAGCTGAAAAACCAGCAACCCTAGCCTGGAGTGGCACATTTTGAGGTAGAAAAATTGCAATTATTTCATTTATTGCATTTCCCCCCACGGGAAATGCCTCTTGACTTTTGTCAGATCCCCAGGCACAAAACAGCCTTGATCTGTCCTCACCAGAATGAAGTTTAGCATTAAGACAGTACAACTTGAGTATCTCTTATCTAAAAATCCAACGTCCAAAATGATCCAAAATCCAAAACTTTTTGAGCACCCACAAAGGGTAATAAAATGGCACATGCGCAGGCCGGTCACGCCCACATCAGGTTCCCCATGATGCCCTAAATGCACAAAATTATTAAAAATATTGTATAAAATTACCTTCAGGCTATCTGTATAAGGTACATATAAAGCATAAATGAATTTCATGTTTAGACTTGGGTCCCATCCCCAAGCTATCTCAATATGTATATGCAAATATTCCAAAATTCAAAATGATCCAAAATCTGAAACACTTCTGGTCCCAAGCATTTTGGATAAGGGGTACTCAAGCTGTATCTGTTCTAGGATGTTATGTACAGAAATATATGTATCGGATAGGGTTGCCAACCTCCAGGTACTTGGAGAAAGAAAGGCTCAGTGCTGTATGGATAATGGAAGGAATCCAGACAGCACTCACACAATATATTAAAGTGCTAATTTATAAAAAGTGAAAGTAGGTGCCAAAGTGAACAATATATACAACAAAATAACAATAAGATACACATATGAATATATAAATAACAGTCCAGCAGAAGAACAGATTCAATATATAAACATCCTGAAAATCAGGTGAGTGTCTATTCCTGAATATCCTGTGTGACAGGTAAGTCAGTCTTAATAATCAAATATAGACTTCTCTATGTTTGTAGACTGCTGGAAAGCGATGTCCCAGGCAAGAGCCACGGAGGGAAGATGTCAGGACATGTTGTCTAGATCCAAATCACGTTTCGCTCATGGCTTCATCAGCTATATGTATTGTGCAAAGAAGTATTTCCTTTCATCTCTCCTGAATCTGCTGTCCATCAACTTCACCGGGTGCCTCCAAGTTCTTAGGGTTGCCAGGTCCCTCTTCACCACCAGCAGGAGGTTTTGGGGGAGGGGTTTGGGGAGGGGAGGGACTTCAATGCCATCCTGCTAGGGTTGCCAACCTCCAGGTACTAGCTGGAGATCTCCTGCTATTCCAACTGATCTCCAGCCAATAGAGATCAGTTCACCTGGAGAAAATGGCCACTTTGGCAATTGGACTTTATGACAATGAAGGCTCTCCCCTCCCCAAACTCCGCCCTCCTCAGGCTCCATCCCAAAAACCTCCTGCCATTGGTGAAGAGGGACCTGGCAACACTAGTATCTGATGAGAGTTACTAAACTTCTTTTGTATTCAACACAAGACAATTGGGCTATTCAGACATACGGTCAGGCCCAATCGTTGACAATTGATAGGGAACATCACATGATCGCATGATCACCTTATCTCCCTTGAGAAATGCTGTGTACATATGATAAGGGTGCGGTAGCTGATATGTGATTGTGGATTCCTGTGTCATACTAGTAGGTGATAATATAATAATATAATAAATACCCTAATGCTCCTAGACACATTAGCGGCATGGCTGTTACTTTACCATCCAACATGTTATTTATTTACTTCATTTAGACTTTTTTGATGAGACACTGTGGATTACATAATTAAAAACAGCGTAATAAAACAGTATAGTACAAACAATCATTTCAACTGAATTACAGAATACAAAAATGACAGCATAACACATACAACAAACAGAACAGTAAATCAAGATGACAAGATTGGAGAACAATACAATAAAAAGGATAATGTGTAGAATAAATAGTTCAATAAAGATGGATTACAAAATTAGAAAACAATGGGGGGGGGAGCATGATGCATACAATAAACAATGCAATGAAAATTGCCTGAAGTTTTCCACAGACACCCAAACTACTATCCTATTCCCTTTATAAAAATGCCTTCTTCCTTTAAGTGATCAGGTAAAACCAAATGAGTTCGGGTAAAACCAAATGAGATAGCACTGAGATGAAAACAGAAGTGGGAGAGAAAGCATAAAACTTGCATTAAGAGTGAATCCCCCCCCCAGTCCTTCTCCCCTTGTCAACTGAAGTTGATGCTTCCTGTCATTATGTGAAGGAAGTGGTTCATCTGCTACATTTCTGCATGTCAAACAACAGTTAAAAGCCTAAGAAACCTACCAAAAAGAGAACAGAAAAGGTTGGCAACGTTATTTCCTCGAGACAGACGTTCTCTAAATAGACAAAGACAAACAGACTAAAGCAAACAGAAACTAGAAGTTTCTGCCTCATTTCCCCCAAGAGCAAAGTGCTTCACCAATGCTACTACTAACCCTTTGAAAGGAATGGCCTCAAATTTGAGGCCCTATTTGACATATTTGCCTCATTTACGGCAAGATGCCGCCATGAAGAGATGCTTTCGGCCGGGGGAGAGGTTTGCCCAAACTCTTGGGAGAAACATTTGGGAATGGACTCTGCCCAGCAGGACATTTCATATTGGAGGAGGGGTGCCAGAGAACATTTCAGCCCTGGGACATGTCACACCACCCACAGTCCACTGCCAGACACAGTTATCCCTCGATGGATGGAGCAATGTGGATGTGAGCTGGTTATTTCAGGGCTGAGTGGGATTTTTTTTTTTTTTTTTTTTGGCTTCCAAGTGAGAATTTTTATATTCACTGCCCCAGAAGGGCCAGGAGTGGCAGTTCCTTTCCTTCCTCTACATTGTGCTTGGCCCAGGACCATAGCCTGCTGTTATGAGGTAATGATTTTAGGCAATAAAATTGTTTCAACGGCCAACACAATGGTTATCTGGCAGAACTCAGAGCAGGGGAGGGGCTGATTGGAATGGGTTAAAGGACTGTCTTAAGGCATATTTTGTAAGAACATGGTGGGGCAGGGATTATTGCACTGGGCCAACATGACACAGAGTACACTACCCCAGAAACCTGGAGACTGAGGCACAGTGAATGTTGCGGCTATCGAGGAGTACACCTTGACAGTCCCATCTTTCACTATTAGGGTTGCCAACTTCCAGGTAGTAGCTGGAGATCCCCTGCTATTACAACTGATCTCCAGCCGATAGAAATCAGTTCACCTGGAGAAAGTGGCTGCATTGGCAATTGGACTCTAGGGCATTGAAGTCCCTCCCCTCCCCAAACCCCTCCCTCCTCAGGCTCCACCCCAAAAACCTCCCGCCGGTGGTGAAGAGGAACCTGGAAACCCCATTCACTATGCACAGTGGGTGAGTTAATGGGAACCACAACATGGAAAACTAAATTTGCCTTCCATTGGTGAGGCAGCTCCATTCTAACAATTTTAGGGCTGACAGCTTTAGCCTCTTTTCCTCAGAAGTTTGTATGCAGCGTGCCGAGAGCATGACTAAACTATTGCTGCAGTTCTTTCAATAAACTTGTTGCCTGGTTAAACAAAAGCTCCTCTGGTGTGTGGTATTTATAGGGTCCAGGGGAAACCATCAACTATCTTGTTACTTCAGCCAGCCCTTAGTTCTCGTGTAAATGTGACATGCGTTACATTATATATATGTTCAACTTCCTAATGGGCTTAATACCCTGAGGTATCTCACCCTCTGGTCCAATAAAACTTCCTTTGAATGCTGTTTGAATGCTTTAATTCATTCAAACTCCAGCACAACGCTTGATTTCTTGATCAAAATTAACATTAAGCTCTCATTTAAAAAAAAAAACCTGGATTATTCTGACAGACTACTTTTATGGCTTTGAAAAGGCCGCAGGCTATCAAAGCAGCAGCTTCGAAACCTGTCACTAGCTTAATTGCGTAAGCAAGCTCACCTTTTTCTGATAACAAAGGTACCATTTAATAAGACATGAATCATTCTCCGTACATTAATCCTTTCTGCGTAGTATGAAGTGACAATTTCATAATCAGTCTTGCATTTATTTACACTTCCCAGGAAACAGCAACTTAATCCCCAAGTGAAAGGTCATTGTTAAAGGTGCAGAGCTTTTCAAATATCTCCTTTCTAGATGAGCTCGTTGACCCCATTGTGAGATGCCAAAAATCTAAAACATCCCAGCAACAGAGCAAAAAATAATAATTCTACAGGTTTTTTTTAAAAAGCATTGAGAAACCAAAGAGCTCGCTAAAAACAGCTGCATACATTTATGAAAACATTTGATTATCTGAAATCTAATGAAAACTTCTGTTGATCCTTTGGCTTCAGACCTGAGTATGGGACAGAGATAGCTTTAGTGGTAGGGTTGCCAGGTTCCTCTTTGCCACCAGTGGGAGGTTTTTGAAGTGGAGCTTGAGGAAGGTGGGGTTTTGGGACTGGAGGGACCTCGATGCCATAGAATCCAATTGCCAAAGCGGCCCTTTTCTCCAAGTGAACTGATCTCTATCAGCTGGAGATCAGTTGTAATAGCAGGAGATTTCAGCTAGCATCTGGAGGTTGGCAACACTATTTGGTGGTGCTTGTTGATCTGTCTCAAGTTGACAAATACACATCTCTGTTGTTGTTAGCAGCCTTTGCTATGGTGGAATGTGAGGTGGCGCTGGGCAGAACAGTGTTGAGAAGGTTTCAGTCTTTTTTATAAGATCACTCACAAAAGGTAGGAAGCTGACATGGAAAAGAGTTCCTCAGGGCTCTAAGTAATCTCCCATGTTGTTTAATACCTATGTAAGCCATCTTAATGAGATTATCCAAAGTTCTGGAGTAGGTTGTTATCAATATGTAGATCCCAGCTGCATGCTACTCTGAAGAGGCCAGCAGCAGCTGCTATCGCTGTCCTGGCCCAGTGGCTGAAAGCAGTAGTCAAGTAGCTGTGAGAAAACAAACTGAAGTTGAATCCAGGAAGCTGAAGGTGATGCTTGTTGGAATGGCCTTGCGAGTCTTGCTGGATGGAAGCTTGTGAGGCTTGATGGATGATGGTCTCCTATTGGATAAACAGGTGTTCAGGGCAGTGAAAAATGCTTTTTTTTTTCCTAGCTACACTTAGTAAGCTAGTTACTGATTTGCAGACACCTGATCTGTCTACAATGATCCATGCCTCAGAAACCTCAAAGGTAGACTACTGTAACATACTCTCTACATGGGACTACCTTTGAAGGCAACTTGAAGGTGCAGGTGGCACAACCCGCTGCAGCCATTAGTTATCAGGGGCTAGCTGAGGAGACCATGTCACTCCTATTGTGAGGTCCCTTCACTGGTTGCTGGTTAGTTTCTGTGTCCAATTCAAGGTGCTGGTGCTCACCTTTAAAACCTTTCATGACTTGAGGCCACATACTTGAAGGACTGCCTCTCCCAGCATGTGCCCATGCAGCAGCTCCATTCTTCAAAGTTTTGGTGCCACAACCAAGAAGGCCCTTTTTGGGGTTGCCAACTATCTAGTCTCAGATAGCACTGGCAACCAAAACAGGGCTCCAAAAATGACCAGAGGGAATGATTAAGTTCATGTGGGACAAGGCAGTCCGTAATATGCATTCACTCTTCATGCATGACTATGTACAAGAAACCCTGTTTTCCTCCAATTCATGATGGGCAGCCATGTTAAAGTCTGTCTGTAGCAGTAGAAAAGAGCAAGAGTCCAGTAGCACCTTAAAGACTAACAAAATTTCTGGCAAGGTATGAGTTTCGTGAGCTGTGGCTCATGAAAACTCACACCTTGCCAGAAATTTTGTTAGTCTTTAAGGTGCTACTGGACTCTCTCTCTTTTCCCCAATTCAGTTCAAGAACTTTTGGATTAACCCCAAAATTCAAGAAGCAAGTGGGCACCAAAAAAAAAATAGTGGTCATTATACAAGGAGCCCTGTGGCGCAGAGTGGTAAACTGCAGTACTGCAATCCAAGCTCTACTCACGACCTGAGTTTGATCCCAACGGAAGTTGGTTTCAGGTAGCCGGTTCAAGGTTGACTCGGCCTCCCATCCTTCCGAGGTTGGTAAAATGAGGACCCAGCTTGCTGGGGGTAAAGGAAAGATGACTTGGAAATAAGCTGTTGAAAAAAAATTCGGTAAAATTCGGATTCAGCAAAATTTGGCCCGTTTTTGTTCAGGAAATGCCAAAGTCCAATCTCCCCCGATTCGGATCCATGGAATTCAGCATTAAGTTCGGAGTTTACAAGTTTTGTAAAGATTGGGTCAGGGGGTCCCGAGATATGGGGCCTGGAAGAGGTCCCCCCCAAAAAAATCGCCAATTGGAATAAAGGCATTAAAAACACATTCGCAGCTTTCCACGGCTCCGGGGGGGATTTTTGGAGGTAGCGGTCCCAACCTTTCAGTGTAGCTTGAGGGGACCCTTCTTGCAAGAACCCTCTACCTCCAAAAATGCCCCCCTGGAGCCGTGGAAAGCCGCAAATGTGTTTTTAATGCCTTTATTCCAATTGGCGATTTTTTGGGGGGGGACCTCTTCCAGGCCCCATATCTCGGGACCCCCTGACCCAATCTTTACAAAACTTGAGGGTTCTTGCAAGAAGGGTCCCCTTAAGCTACACTGAACGTTTGGGACCTCTACCTCCAAAATGCCCCCCGGAGCCACAGAAAGCCGCAAATGTGCACATGCACCCCCACCCACCCACGGGGATCTCTCTCACACACAAACAGACACTCTCTCTCTCTCTCCCCGGGCTGCGCAGCAGCTGGGCTCACGCACTCATCCACGACTGATTGTCCAGAAGAAGACCCAGCTTGGCCATCGATTGGCCGCAGGACAATGCTGCTTTGGGGGCGCCAAACTTGTAGGAATTTATCCGGCGTCCGCCCGAAATTGCCAAATTCAGTTCGTCGTTTCCCCGCCTTTTTTTACTTCAGTTCTATCCGAAGTAGAAACCGCCGAATCAGGGAAAATTCAGCTGTTTTTCTTGTTGAATGGAACCGAATCGACAGCCCTACTGGGGAAGGCACTGGCAAATCACCCCACAAATGAAGTCTGCCTAGGAAATGTCGGGATGCGACGTCACCCCATGGGTCAGGAATGACCCGGTGCTTGCACAGGGGACCTTTACCTTTTTACATTATCACCAGCACTAATAGCTGCTTCTATTTCTGGCTATGTATACCATTAAGACAGAAGTTAACAATGCATCAGTGTTTAAGTTCCTGTAAGACATTTTTTTAAAAACCCTCTAATGTTTCTTTTAACTATATTTTCTCTGAAAAGGTGGCTCAAGGAGTACAAAACTATTTGTATCTGAAATCTTTCTTCAGGGCAGACAAGGTCACTAAACACCGCCACACAATAGAGCTTTATGCCTCTGCTGCTTACCCTGGCAATTGTGATGGCACAGCCAGTTCCATAAATGTACAGCAGATAACTATGTTGCAAAAACTGTAAACCGAATCTGAAAGCAAGTTTTCAAGTCTCATACAAAATTCTTGCTTGTTAATTAGCTAAGAAACAAAGTCCTTTTATCCAGATAATGAAAGCTACTCCCATCAGATTTAGCATCAGGTTTCCTGGTCACCTGTACTAACATTTTGTAACTCCATATTGTTTAGCACATATGGAGGTACACACACCACATGAGCCCATGCTCTGCTACTTGAAAAAGACATAGGCTGGACCTAAATCCAGAATCTAAGAGACCATGGGAAGAAGGAGGGTTGCTAATCTCTCTCTGGGTGGCTCACACCATTCCTTTTTTTCATCTCTGATTTTTAGGGGCAAGTATGCTAAAGGATAGAGAGTGCAAGCATATTCCTTCCTCCAAATAACGTTTATGTGAAGGAGTAGAATCCTTGGGGGATAGTTGTGGGACACTTTATAAGGAACTGGGAGCAGTGTCTTCACTAAGGCTGTGCATTTCCTTTAAAGGATTCATTTCATAGGTTTTTGGCCAATTTTATCCTATTTGAGTCTACAAGAATGCTGTTTAGACATAGACAGCTTTTAAAGGGGATTAGACAAATTCGTAGAGGAGAGGTCTATCAGTGGCTACTAGTCATGGTGACACAAAGGAACCTCCATGTTTGGTAGCCATAAACCTCTGAATAGCAGTGCCAGGAGTCAAGATCAAGAAAGGCCTCGGCCTCTATGTCCTGTTGTTGGTCCTCCAGAGGAACTGGTTGGCCATTGTGTGAGAAAGGATGCTGGACTAGATGGACCAGTCTGATCCACTACTCTGATCCAGCCGGGCTCTTATGTTTTTATGTTTTTATTTACTGTCTGGCTGAGAAACATCTCTCACAATGTTGCAACACCTTTGGAACTATAGAAATGCAGGGGTTCAAGATTGTTGATGAGGAGATGTAGTGAATGCTATTGATTAGCCACAGCTTTATCCTACCGTTTGTCCAAGAAGCTCAGGATTCTTCACTCTTCTGTTTTACCTTATGCATGGTTCTGCCCTCACCTGTTTATCTCCACAGTAAGGAGGTCGAGAGGCCCAAGCTCACACAGCAAGCTTCATGATGAAGTGGGAATCTGAGCCTAGGTCTCCCCAGTTGTGGCTCAGTGGTAGAGCCTCTGCTTGGCAAGCAGAAGGTCCTCGGTTCAATCCCTGGCATCTCCAGTTAAAAGGACTAGGCAAGTAGGGGATGGGAAAGATCTCTGCCTGAGACCCTGGAGAGCTGCTGCCGGTCTGAGTAGACAATATTGACTTTGATGGACCGAGGGTCTGGTTCAGTATAAGGCAGCTTCATGTGTTCAATGTGTTCAAAGTTTCTACACCTTTAACCATTACACAACAGTACATCTCATTTTTACCTGAGTCTGACCCACTAGACTGCAAAAATACTCTTTATTTATTTACTTCATTTATACCCTGCCTTTCTCCCCATTGGGCACTCAAAGCAGCTTACATCACTCTCCTCTCCTCCATTGTATCCTCACAACAACCCTGTGTGATAGGTTAGGCTGAGAGAGTGTGACTCACCCAAGGTCACCCAGAGCAGAGCTGGGGATTTGAACTTGGGTTTCCCAAATCCTAGTTTGACAAAATGATACTCAAACCCGTACATCACACTGGCTCTCAGATTCTGCACATATCCCGGAGGATGATAAGTCAAAAACGGCACCTGACTAGTCTGAAACTGCATCTCCAAAGAATCTTCCACCTGGTGAAAGTTATGTGTTGTGTATTAAGTGCCATCAAGTCATTTCCAACCTATGGCGACCCTATGAATTATTGTCCTTCAAAAGTCTTATCATTAACAGCCTTGCTCAGGTCCTGCAGACTGAGGGCCATGGCTTCCTTGCTTGAGTCAATCCATCTCATGTTGGGTCTTCCTCTTTTCTTTCCGGCTTCAACTTTTCCTACCATTATTGTCTTTTCCAGTTTTATATGTCTTTTCCTAGTTATATTGAATATGTTCCTTTCATTAAGTCATGTGGTTGTTTTTAGCTGTTGTCCCATAATATACATATAAAGCTGCCTTATATTTGGTGAGATCATTGGTACAACTAGCTTAGCTTTGTCTACTCTGAATGGCTATGGCTCTGCAGATACATAGGCACAGAAATGACTTTCTCAACAGCAGTTATCTGAGATGCCAGTAATTGAACCTGGAATCCTCTGTATGCTCTACTAGCCCCTCCTGATTGTGATCATGACATCCCTTGTTGCCAGCCACCTTAAACATAAGTGTTTCAATGGTCTTTCTCATGTGAAACTCCAAAAAAGTAATTGTGTATCTGTATTCTCAAAAAGACATATGAGAACTTGCTTTGGCTCATGATTGTGTCCACTAATGATTCTTTTCTAGATCCAGACTAATATAATCCACTGCCTTTGAAGCTGTTGTTGAAATGAAGAACACACTGACATTTTTAAGGACCTTCCCTTAAGAAGAAAGAGCAGAAGAACTTGATGAATGTGCCACAGAACCAAGCTGTTTACCTTAAAAATTTGTTGGAAGGAAAGAAATACCTTGCATACTTGAGATAAATTTAATTGAAATAGGAAACTGAAGATCCTGTTTAATGTTCAAATTGCTAAAACCTTACTGGAGTACGAAGTGAATTTTCATTTTGAATACAGTTTAAAGAGAGGGTTACTGGGGGTTATAGGGAATTGTGTTCCCTTTGAATCTGTATTTTTTCCCCATTTAGATGTACATTGGTAAACACCCTTTGCAAAATCAGTTAAGGGCGATGAGATTGTTCTTGGCAAGTGGTTCCATAAAGAAAAAAAGTTTTTCGCTCTAATGCCCTACCCTGCCCTTGATTCTAGTGACAGTATATTTTCATCCGCCCTCCAAATAAAATCCCTTAAAACCCAGAAGATCTTGTGTGGCTCCTGATTTTTTTTTCCTTTGGTAATTTTCCTGTTCACTAGACTTGTACATTTCTGTTGTTATTAATTACAACAATTGTAAAAACCAGGTGTTTTGTACTTATTGTAATTAATATGAAAATGAAAAAAAATCCCACTTAAACAGCATATGATTGGGAGGGGGAATCATTATTTTCTTGTTCTTTTTCATCATGGCAATCTCTGCCTTTATTGTTTTCACGTTTACAAGGCAGACAAGTCTGCAGGAAAATCTGTTTGGAGTCAGTGTGGCCCCAATCCATGGATTTTGGTATCAGCTGATGGGAGCTGCACTTGGGAAACAGATATATAGATTGTTGAATCAGTTGTGTCTGAGAACAAGCTCCTATGTTGTAAAAAAAGGTACAGTTGGAGCTCAAAATTATGACACCTAGGCTAGAAGATTGTTCAACCCATGCAGGACTTAATGGTTGAGGGAGGCTTTGAAGTTAGTTTTCCCCAGTTCTGGACTGATCTTCTAACCCAGGGGTTCCAGCATGTTGAATGAGGGTGCCGCGGCACCCGTCAGTACCTTTCCTGGTGCCCACAAAGTGTTTTTATAAAGTAGGAAGGATCAAATGTGGTTTTAGCCCAACAAGAACCTCTGATATGTTGTGCAGAATTTTTAAGAAGTTGCTTCAATGGCAGCAGCCAGCTTCAGTGTGTGACTGAAAGTAAACTGTGTGTGTGCAAGAAACTATTTTGTGTGCAAGAAACTATATATTCATTTAAAAAGACACTGTGTTAAACAGAGCTTCTGCTTGCAATGTTGCAGTTACTACTGGAGCTATGCATAACCTCCCTCCCCGACATTTTGTGGTTGTCTCCACCTCTGCAGCAGCCATTTTGAAGTTGTGCCCACCACCCTTTGTCAAAATTGCAAAAGGTGCCTGTTGGTTTGAAAAGGTTATGGACTCCTGCTCTAACCACAATGGTGTGCTGGTGTGTGACAACACAATCTGGCTCTTTTCTTTGGACGCTGCCATTGGGAATTGCTCCTTGCCCAATAAACAGTCAGCTTGGTGAGTATTATCACTAGTGTGTCAGCCTTGGAGACTTTCAGTTTCTTCCTTATTAGCAATTGTTCTGAAAAGTTGTCACTTTTTCCTCTGTCAGTTATCTTTATTCCTTGTCAGTATATCCATCCGTTGTTAACTCCCCCGGAGAAAGGGGGTGGAAGCTGGCAATCAATTCCCCTATCCTATGAGAACATAAAATAAGGAGCTGGGTCACAATGCATATAGAAAAGTTTAAATCTTAAGTTATATTATTATCAAAATCAAATTTATTTAATACAGTCCAAGACCAATAAAAATAGAATCAATACAATAAGTCACACTTCCAGAATATCAATTAACTCATGAGAAAAACATTTAAAATTGTAGAATCACAGAATTATGCAATATCTTATAAAACCTATAGCTAAAAAGCCTATACATGGCTCACCCAAGTTTCCTAATCTTGTAGGCTAAATGTTATTGCTAAAAAGCCTATATATGGTCATTATATTATTAAGTAATACATTTTAGTTTTCTCTGTAAAACTCCAGTCACAAGGTATTTTTTTCCCTTAAATGATATTATTACCTTTGAAAGGATAGAGAGGAAGTCAGTATAGCTTCTTATAAAAAATCCCTGCCATTAGGAATATATTGCTGTGAGACCTATACAGATGAAAAGATGGGTAATATTGAGTCTAGTTAAAGAGAAAATTCAAGCAGTCAGTCCTGTTGGAAGTATAGTGCCTTGCATGGTTTGTTATTTTCACTGTCTGGTCTGGAGGGACCCTCCAACAGGTGTTTGTTGCCACTAGTTATCTGGTACAGGCTCTGAAGGCAGTAAAATCTTGAATCTATTTGCAAGCTGGCAGAGCAGCCGAACAGAAAGGCTTCTTCATTAAATGGCGCTATTAGCTTGTCTGTCTGTATCTGAGTTGCCTGGGTGAAGTCCAAAATACAGCGGTACGTATTTGTCTGTGAGCCGAATTGTACTTCCTTTGATGTTTGGTTCAATTTATGAACCCATAGTTAAAATACTAGTATAGCTAGAAAGCCTGGTCTCGAATCCCTGCTTGGCAATGAAATACAGCAATATATCCATACTCAATAGGCTTCCTTGGAGAAGTCGTTGCCTTTGTTAAAACTACTTTACAGCAAGGGTGTGCAGAAGGTCATTCAGGAATAACCAGGGACTCTCAAAACACTCTTCCAAAGAAAACATAGAGGTAACTATATATTTTTCTTCTGCACAGCAAGTTACAATTTGGGTGGTGGGGTGGTTTGCTTTCGTGAAGCAGCAGAGGAAAGGTTTGTCCAATTGATCACTGCAGACCTGCAATTTTTGAACAAGACTCTATTTTGTCACTCACTCCATCCACCAAACTGCTGTTGTATCCTTGGCTCCACTAACCAAGCTGTCATTTTCATTGCTCCCAGATACATAAAATCTGCTCTTTACAGCTTTATGAAGTTATTATGAGGGTTAAATAATATTCTTTCGTTTGAATTAAAGGAGTGATAGAAATATAAAAGACAACCTGTTTAAAATATTTCACCGCTAATCGATGGAAGTTGGTTTCAGGTAGCCAGCTCAAGGTTGACTCACCCTTCCCTCCTTCCAAGTAGGGTTGCCAGGTCCCACTTCACCACCGGTGGGAGGTTTTTGGGGTGGAGCCTGAGGAGGGTGGGGTTTGGGGAGGGGAGGGGCTTCAATGCCATAGAGTCCAATTGCCAAAGCAGCCATTTTCTCCAGGTGAACTGATCTTTATCGACTGGAGATTACTTGTAATAGCGGGAGATCTCCAGCTAGTACCTGGAGGTTGGCAACCCTACTTCCGAGGTTGGTAAACTGAATACCCAGCTTGCTGGGGGTAAAGTGTAGATGATTGGGGAAGGCACTGGCAAACCATAAACAAAGTCTGCCTAGTAAACGTCAGGATGTGACGTCACCCCATGGGTCAGGAATGACCCGGTGCTTGCACAGGGGACCTTTACCTTTAATTTATACTCTGCTTTATGGACTAGGACCCTTGTTTTCAAGCATTCTACCTCCTGGGAACACCACTGGCCAGGGGGAAATTTAGGACCATCCATGGAATAGGTGTGGGCAGAAGAGGGAGGACTATAAAAGGGGACTAATACCCAGGCCTGACAGGAAAAGGTAAGTAACCTCCTGGCTGCCAAGAGGTGTCTTACAAGGAGGAGAAGGAACAAAGTGAAAGCAATCCCCTTCACTCTTACTAGGGCTATTGAAAAAAATTAAATTCGGTAAAATTCGGATTCGGCAAAATTCAGCCCGTTTTTATTTGGGAAATGCTCCCCCCATTCGGATCCATGGAATTCAGCATGAAATTTGGCGTTCACGAATAAATCCGGCCATTTAAACCCATTAAAAACACATTCACAGCTTTCTGTGGCTCCGGGGGGGGGGCATTTTTGGAGTTTGAGGTCCCAAACTTTCAGGGTAGCTTGGAGGGACCCTACTTGCAAGAACCCCCAAGTTTGGTGCAGATTGAGCCAGGGGGTCCTGAGTTATGGGGTCTGGAAGGGTTCCGCCCATCCACCCATTGGAATGAATAGGAGCCGGCAATCCTTAATGTGCATCTACAGAGCGGCAAATCCAAGGCAAAACCTCCCATTGTCGCAGACTGATAAAAGGCGGTGTTGTTTACAATTCGCTCCGCTTTACCTTGGGAGCAAAGCCCCACCGCGGCTCTTACTTCCGAGTAAGCAGGCTGGAGGCTCAGGACCTCCCGCCCTTTCCTCTACATTTCGCTTCCTCCTGTCACCGCTTCCTCAGCCCCGGGGGCACCCAAAAACAATGAAGACCAGGGTGGGGGGGAGTTGAGGGAGGAGACAATGTGGCTGAGCTGTCACTGTCAGGGGAAAGGAGAAATCCTGAGCAGGGACACCCGTAGGGGCCGGGGAGGGGGGAATAAGAAGGATGCTGCATTGTACTGCACATGACACCACTGGCGCATACACACATGCACTCCCGCTACATGTCATTCCCTCCCCCCCATCGCACAAAAAAAGGCAAAAGCTTGGATTTTACGGACACGGCCCACAGAGACAATCAACCCCCAAGCAGAACAGCCCCCCCCGTGACAAGAAGACGCAAATTCCAAACGAAGGAAAACAATGGGGCAGCCAGAGAGAGAGAGACTCACCGACCCACAATGACCTCCAGGCGAAGGTGGCAACCAGTTAAAACAGAAAAAAACCCACTAGCGCAGAGGCAATCAACCCCCCCCCCAGCAGAACATCATCCCCCCATTGGCTTCCCCCCCCCCCCACATACACACGCACAGGAAAAAAGTTATAGAGAAAAGCCCCAAACCTCCTATTGTTTCTCATTGGCTATTTATTCATGGGAGGTTTTGCCTTGGATTTGCCGCTCTCTAGATGCACATTTTCCCCATCTGAATTCTCAAAACTCTGCAGGGGGGCTTATTGTTGAGAATTGGAAAGTTGGATGGGGGAAATGTGCATCCAAAGCGGCCATTTTCTCCAGGTGTACTGATCTCTATCGGCCGGAGATCAGTTGTAATAGTAGGTGATCTCCAGCCACCACCTGGAGATTGGCAACCCTAGTGTTTTTGTTTATAAGTTTTATTGAATTGTTCAATTGTTTTTATACACTTAATTTTAAATGCTGTTTTAAATGTTGAAATAATTTAATGTTTTGATGTTTGCTGCCTTGGGGACCCTATTTGGGTAGAAAGGCAGCACAGAAATGTTTCAAATAAATACATTATTTTATGTTTTCCAGAGTGCCAAATTATGCATGCTGTGTAACATTCAGTACTATCCTGTGCATATCTAATCACAAAGAATCCCACTGACTTTGTGAGAACTATTCCCAGGTATATATGCATAAGATTAGTCTCAGGGATACTGTTAAAAAATGTAGTACAGAATTTGGCAAGCTGGTACTCATTACAACTGTCTTAAATTAACAGGGTTTGAGATTTAGTAAAATCTGAACAGATTTCAAAATTTATCATTTCAGATTTGTGCTGTCACAATATTTTGAATTTACGCAATATGTTCAATTTTGCTGCCATCGTAGTAATGAGTATGAAGCAATTAGAAGAACAGTTACTTTAAATTATTTCTAGCTGCGGAACTGCTGGTTTCCTGCTTTATCCAACAAAAATGTCTTGTGTGAAGCTGCTTGTCCATATTACAATTTTGCAAAGAATTGACCGTCACACTTTTTTTAAAAATTTTATTTTTATAATTAGGGGGATACAGAAAGGAAAATATAGGGAAGGGTAAAAACCGTTTAAAACACAAAAACAATGTAGCATATCAATAAAACAATAGACTTCATCAAATACAGTGCCGTATAACAAGCATGAATAGTAATCAAGAAAAATAGAATATATCTAACTGTATAGTTATAATTATAAAAATATAAAAATCAATCAAATTGTCTAACTATTGCATAATAAAAGTATGTTTTACCGTTCGAAAACCCAAAAGTTACGTAACAAATGATTGGGACAAAATAAATGAAACATTACCTATTACTTATTCTAGTACTATTCGGTATATGTCAAATTTGATTAACTAGAGGTCATATAAATGTAAAATGATTCCCACTTTTCGTCAAATTGTTCTGTGGATTCATTATAATTGGGATTCAACATAAAAGTCATTTTAGCCATAGTAGCGTAGTCTAGCATTTTTTCTTTCCAATCTTCTATTTCAGGTATCTGTATTTGCTTCCAGGTTCTTGCCAGAACCACTCTGGCTGCCATTGTAGCATACTTAAAAACATCATGGTATCTCGCTGGCAGATTTGATGGGACCATGCTGAGCAGGAAATATTTTGGGTCTAGTGTTATCTTCGTTTTTTTAATTATCTGTAATTCTCGTTGAATCTTTTTCCAAAACGTTTGTAATTTAGAACAAGTCCACCAAACATGAAAATAAGAACCGTCCGATTCTTGACATTTCCAGCAAGCGCCTTACCGGAGGAAGTCATCTGTGAGATCATATTTGGAGTCATGTACCATCTATAGAATGTTTTATACCAATTTTCTTTCACTTCTTGGAACACAATATATTTCAATTCAAAAGTACAGAGTTTTTCCCATGATTCCATTGTAACCATTTCACCAAAGTTTTGCATCCACTTAATCATATTAATTTTCACTTATTCTTCTTCTGTGTCATATTTCAGGAGGAGTTTATAGATTTTTCCTAATAAGTGAGCATCATTCCAGATTTGTGCTGTCACAATATTTTGAATTTATGCAATATGTTCAATTTTGCTGCCACCGTAGTAATGAGTATGAAGCAATTAGAAGAACAGTTACTTTAAATTATTTCTAGCTGTGGAACTGCTGGTTTCCTGCTTTATCCAACAAAAATGTCTTGTGTGAAGCTGCTTGTCCATATTAAAATTTTGCAAAGAATTGACCGTCACACTTTTTGACTCTTTCTAGGAACACTCCAGGTGGTGGCTGGAGATCTCCTGCTATTACAACTGATCTCCAGGTGACAGAGATCAGCTCACCTGGAAAAAATGGCCACTTTGGAAAGTGAACTCTATGGCATTGAAGTTCCTCCCCTCTCCAAACCCTGCCCTCCTCAGGCTCCACCCCCAAAATCTAGGTTTCCCAACCTAGAGTTGGCAACCCTAACTCCACATGCCTATTTCCTGTGAGTCTCTGAAGGTTTGTGAGTCCATGAAAGTGTGTGATTTCTCTCAATAAAAAAACAAATGAATACGCCTATAATTTTTAACGTCATCATTGGATAAATAGGTTTCAAACGTAATTTCAAGGGAATGAGCTTTATTTGAGTAAAATTCTATGTCCAAGATTCCCCCCGCCCCAGTTCAGTGAATACCAGGTGCCAGCAATTGGTGAGAGCAGCCCTCCCTGCATTGGCTGTTAGGAACTCAAGGCCGTTTCACAGGCATTCAATTGCCCTGCTAATTAACTCACTTAAGAGTGGTAAGCTTCAGTACTGCAGTCAAAAGCTCTGCTCACGACCTGAGTTCGATCCCGACGGAAGTCGGTTTCAGGTAGCTGGCTAAAGGTTGACTCAGCCTTCCATCCTTCAGAGGTCAGTAAAATGAGTACCCAGCTTGCTGTGGGTAAAAGGAAGATGACTGGGGAAGGCACTGGCAAACCACCCAGTAAAACAAAAGTCTGCCTAGTAAACGTCGGGATGTGACATCACCCCATGGGTCAGGAATGACCCAGTGCTTGCACAGGGGACCTTTACCTTTAAGAGTTGGGACTGGAGGGGGAAGTTCTGCTCATCTTCCAGAAAGCTCTCTTGGGATGGTGTCCTGATTGGCTGTAGGAGGTCAGCAGACTAGTGACCTAAGTTTCCTACAAATGTAGACTACCCTGATAGGTCTTACCTTTTCAGTACATATGTCTTCAGCCACTGTGGTTCGGGGGAAAATTTGGCCAGGTCTTTGAAGTGGTTTGAAGTCGGGAAGGGGGTGGAGGTCTTTAAAGAGCTTCCCAGCGGGCCTTCACGGGGCTTCTATGAAGGTGCACGGGAGCTCTTTAAACAGATCTGCGCCTTCCAGCTGGAGGCGCAGATCTGTTCCCCCCCCCCCCCCGCAGGCCTTCACAGGGCTTCCATGAAGGGACTCCCGGGAAGGCGGGTGGTGGGTTGTCAAGCCCCTCTGCGCTGTCTGCGCAGGCATGCAGAGGGGTTTAAAGACCCCCCACCCCTCTGCTGCTGCCCCGAACCCTGAATTTGCCAAATTTATTCACAAACACCCCGAACTCGCTGAATTCTGCTCCGTTTTCCCGCCTTTTTTGAGTTCGGTTCGTCCCGAACTAAAAACCGCCGAATCAGGGGAAATTCGGCTGTTTTTCGGTTCGGGATGAACCAAATCGACAGCCCTAGTTATCATAGGAGCATCTTGTTCCAGGGTCTCAGGTTTGATGCACAGGAATAATACATTCAGAACAAGTTGGGGCAACCTTGACAAGTAGTTTGCTATTGTGAGAGGTGGCAGAAGGAAACAGACTAAAACACACAGAATAACATGGATGCTCTGTGATTATTGGACACCTGGGTTATGTCTTTATTGAACTCCGTGAAATGTTCAAAAACTGATTTATTCTACCAGGCATTCATTCTTTGGTGCTTGTTTTGTATAGTTTTTTTTTTATAGTAGGATATCTATTTTATGAGCTTTACTGGAATTTATGTGTGGTTGTGGGCTCTTTTTTTTGTTTTCCCTGTCTGGAAAAAAATTACCTTGGGGAATCTGCTAATGTCTTGTTTGATGTATAGGAAATGTAGTTGACCTGACTAACAAGATACTAGAACAAAACCGTAGCTCAGGAGTCTCCATCATGGTGCCCACCAACACCTTTCCTGGCACCAATCCAGTGTTTGTAGAAAGTGGGTGGGGCCTGGTAGGGATTTTGCCCAGCACGGCTTCTGATTGGCCATTGGAGATTTAATTGGCTGTGCAGATTTTCAAAATGTTGCATTGGAAACAGCTGCCACCATAGCACAAGGATCTGCACCGTGTAACTGGGGTAACCTGCGGCAGCCATTTTGTGATTGGCTCTGCCTCATGCAACAGCCATTCTGTGGCTGTACCCACTACACTGCATCAGAATTCCAAAGGGGTCTGCAAGCTCAAAAAGTTTTGGGACCCCTGCCTTAGTTTTTATTAAGCTATTCGAAACATTCCAACATCCCTGGTTTCCAAATCATTTGGCTATAACGAATGGTTCTGGTGTGACCGCGTATGGGGAGCTGGCCCCAGCTTGAGCCGGCCTTGGATACCCAAGCTGACTCATCTATGTGAGGAAAGCTGGGAGAGGATGGTGGCTGAGACCCAGGCAAATTGGTACAACACAGCAAAGAACAAGGCCCAGGGAGCATGTCTCGGGTGGGGAATCCTCACACAGTGACACCAAGGTTCCAGAGCAAATATCTGTGATCATTGTAGATAGCTGTGACAATTTTCCAGACATGTTGATCTGGAGCGGCTTTCACCATCTTAAAGCCTAGAGTATTACTCCATGGGTTGTAGCGTGACACTATAATTTTCCTTTCCTTTTATCCCTTTGAAGCTCCTTGATCCATTGATCTTGAGCAGCATATATCTAGTGTTTGAGGGATATAAGGACTGAAACAAATCTTGCCACTGACAATGTAGCCTTGGGATCCCTATCGCTTAGTAAAAAAGGCATTATGTCAGACACAGAGGCATTAGATTTGTATGTTAAAAGGGGGGAAATATAATGTGATCGAAGTTCCTCGTAAAAGCGGCATTCCAAAAGGGCATGAGCTAGTGAATCGATAGAGCCAGAAGAGCAAGGACAGGTCCTGTGACACTATAATTTTAGAGTCCCAACTTCTGACACTCACATTGGTATTTTTTAGGACTTTTACTGGCAATGGAACAGTATCATTTTAAGAATGGAATGGAAGTATGAAAACATTTAGAATAGCTTGCAAGATGCAGTGTAGAACCACAATGAAATCACATTTTTGCTGACATTTTACTTTGCTGACTTCATAGCTTTTCAGTAGTTCTCTTATCACAATCTTGAGTCTGCATTGAAGCTTTCGGCAACCAATCCACACTTTGCAATATATTTCCAGAACCTAAACTCATTATCTTTGCTTCATTCAAAGCTGCCTCAATTTGGGCTACAAGAGCTACAGCCTTCTCAAAAGGAAGTTCTGACTCTCTTATTTTGAGGCACATTTGTGGGGGGGGTTTTCCAATCAGCTGGTCTCTGCACATTGCACAAAAGGTGCAGGTGGTCTCAAAGGCAACCCCCCCATTTTCGTCACCAATATGTTTTACTCAATAAAGCCTCCATTTCACATTTAAGGATCCATTAATTATAGAAACTCCAACAAGATAAAACTGTTTAAAGCAACCCCTTGCTGTATCATAATTTTTGGGTTGGCTGTTATCAATATGCAGATGATACACAGCTATATATATCCTTATCCAAATCTCCTGGTGCTGCGTAGAGGTCATAAAATACTTCCTGGCAGCTGTGATAAAACAGCTAAGAGTGAACAAATTGAAACAAAACCCTGGAAAGACAGAAATGAGGCTGGTTGGCAAGGTGGAAGTCTTGAAGGACATTATGCTTTCCACTTTCAATGGTGTTTAGCTGACCCTTGCTGACTCAGTTAAGTCTCGGGGTTGTACTAGACCCAACAATATTGCTGGAGAAGCAAGCTAATACAATTGCAAAAAAGTCTTTCTTCCAACTCAGCCTAGCTTGGAAAATGATATGACTGATCTGGCCTCCTGGGTCCATGCCATGTTGACATTGAGACTAGACTACTGCAATGCACTGTACATTGATCTCCCCTCAAAATCAATTAAGAAACTCCAATGGATGCAGAGTGCTGAAGCTCAGTTTTATTGCAAGCTAGATATAGCATGCATAGTACTCCCATTCTACAGTCACTCCACTGGTGGCCCATCAGTTACCAGGCTCAGTTGAAAGTATTGGCTATTACATACAAAGCCCTTCATAGCCTTCAACCCTCATATCTGTGAGACCGTCTCCCCCTTATGCTTCTCCACAACAGCTTTGCTCATCCCAGCAAGGCCTTCTGCAGGTGTCAACATCCAAATGGGCTAAGTCAACAACTGCCTGTACATGTGCCTTCTCTGTTGTTGCCCCCACCTTGTGGAATGGCCTGCCTGAGGAGATCAGGAAGACCTCCACTCTCCTGGCTTCCCACAAACTCTGCAAAACGGAATTATTCAAGAGGGTTTTTCAATGCAGGCAATAGAGTTGCACTACTAAATGATTCACAAAGTTACTTGGATAAATTATTAGGGACTGTGGCCTATACTATCGTGCATAGTTTGCTGTGGGTTGGCTCCCATTGTACAATTCTGCATCATTTAATGTGTTATGTGAACACTTCTGCTTTGCTTCAGTTCTGTTTTTTAGACTTCTGGTTGGATCTACAACCCAAATCCTATTTCACTGTTTATTGAATGTCCCATCTGGTTGATTGTATTGACTCATTCTGTGTAATCTACCTTGAGTTCTTGTGAGAAAGGTGGACTGTAATAACATAAATGAATAAATCAACATGCTACATCCACTTCATACATCCTGGTTTATATATACCTCCTTTGCCAGCAACAAGTTATCTTAAAGCAACTTACCTAAACATCACACCATGTTTGAATCTGTCACTCTGCCAAAGAAACTCACTTGGTGACGAGACAGGTCATTTATGCTTGGGAACTTTCACTTTCATTTGTCTCGGGTGTTCCTTGGAGTTATGCATGAGTTTTCGCTCCATTAGAGATGACCTCGCTGCCAGCCCTCGCAAATCCAGGGATTTCTGTCCCTCTAGTAAACCAATTCTTCCCTCTCCCCTGAACTCAGCCCACTTGAAATCCCCATGCATAAGGCAAAGTGTGGGACACAGAGGCTTAGTTTCTCTCACAGCAAGCAGACAGCCAATTACAAAGCAGCATGTCAAGAGGCGGGGATTTAAATACTTCCTGCTTCCTTAGAGTTCTTTAGCTTGGAAAGAAGGCGGCTGAGGGGAGACATGATAAAGGTCTATAAAATTATGCATGGTTTGGAGAGAGTGGACAGGGAGACGTTTTTCTCCCTCTCCCATAATACTAGAACGCGGGGTCATCTGCTGAAGCTGGAGGGTGAGAGATTCAAAACAGATAAAAGGAAGTTTTTTTTCTTTCACACAACGCATAGTTAAATTGTGGAACTCCCTGCCCCAAAATGTGGTGATGGCTGCCAACTTGGAAGGCTTTAAGAGGGGAGTGGACATGTTCATGGAGGAAAGGGGTATTCATGGCTAATAGTTGAAATGGATACTAGTCATTCTGCATACCTATTCTCTCCAGGATCAGAGGAGCATACCTATTATCTTAGGTGCTGTAGAACACAGGCAGGATGGTGCTGCTGCAGTCGTCTTTTTGGGGGGCTTCCTAGAGGCACCTGGTCAGCCACTGTGTGAACAGACTGCTGCTGGACTTGATGGGCCTTGGTCTGATCCAGCAGGGCTTTTCTTATGTTCTTATGTTCTTTCTGAGCAGAAGGCTTTTAAAAGCGAGGCTTAGGTTTCTCCCCCCACATCTACTCATTCATGTCAATGGGGTTTGGGGAGAACTTTCTGTTGCATTGGGTCACTAGGGTTCAGGATCTTAGTGTTAAAAATCCCAAATTGGTTACAATTATTAGCACCGCTCCCCACCCCCCAACCTGGGATCAGCACATAGAACTTTTGAAGTATGCAGAACTATTATAGAGTGGGGATTTTTTTTCTGTAAATGTGTCTGCTTTCTATGGAGGGTTTTATATTTGTCATCTCATTATGCTGAAGTGTTAATACAGTATAATTCAAAGTTAGCGCTAACAGGCAAGCATGTCCTTGATTTGAAATTAAACTGCCCCTCATTAGCTTTGTCACTGCTGTGATTTTTACCATGTTCTCTTGTAATTATTCCCTAATGGTACCTAGCTTGGGCTAGCTTCCAAATCAACAGTAAAACACCTAGATGCTTAAAGCTATCATATATATATTTCAAAACAGCTATTTCTGTTTTAAAAGGCATTTCTTTTCCTAAGGCCATTTTTGCATGGTAATTAGCAGCACGTTCCAGGCTGAAGTGCCCCGCATATTTTTCTGAATTTTGTACGCTGAACCATCATTCCGGAAGTGACTGCGAAGCTGGCGCATACCTGCTTCGCATTACAAAAGAGCCCATTTAATGCGACCTTTGGTGTTTGCTGCGAAGAATCTCCCTCAAGGAACAATGCAAAACAACAGAGGCGTGTTAGCTATGTGTATGCTAATGACTATGCAAACAGGAACAAAGGAGCAGGCGAGTGGGTGGAGTGGAACTTCTCCTTTTGCATCGGGAACGTGAAAAGGCATTTTTAAAGTCACATTTTAAAAAAGAGCCTTGAGCGAGCATCAAAATTAACCATGCAAAAATGGCCTAAGGGTCTGAGGAACAGACATTCTACCTCCCAGTTCTTCCAAAAAGAACACACATCTTGTAGAAACAACCACACCTGTCCATGAAAACATGTACTGCACCATTCTCATATGTATGCATATGCCATCAAGTCACAACCAACTTATAGTGACCCTAGCAAGGGGATTCCAGTCCAAAGCAAGTGAGAAGCAGAGGTGGTTTTGCCTTCCTGTGCAGTATCTTCCTCAGTGGTCCTCCATCCAAGTACCAACCCTGCTGAGCTTCTGAGATCTCATGAGGTCAGACTGTACCATACCATTTTACATCCCAATTAGGGATGCCAGCCTCCACTTGGGGCCTGGGGATCCCCAGGAATTACAGCATATCTCCAAACAACAGAGGGTTTTTCAATGCAGGCAATAGAGTTGCACTACTAAATGATTCACAAAGTTACTTGGATAAATTATTAGGGACTGTCAGCTCCCCTCGAGAAAATAGATGCTTTGCTGTGAACTCTATGGCAAGGGTTGCCAGGTCTGGGTTGTGTAATACCTGGAGATTTGGGGGGCAGAGCCTGAGGAGGGCAGGGTTTGGGGAGGGGAGGGATGTCAATGCCATCGAGTCCAATTGCCAAAGCGGCCATTTTCTCTAGGGGAACTGATCTCTATTAGCTGGAGATCAGTTGTAATAGCAGGAGATCTCCAGCCCATACCTAGAGGTTGGCAACCCTGTCTATGGCACTGTACCTCACAAAGATCCCTGTCCTTCCCAGCTTCCCAACCTGGAGCTGGCAACCCTAGCTGTGTCTGAATCCAACAGGCAATGTTCTAGGCAGCCAACAAATCTCCACTGTCTTTAACATAGAGATTTGGGGGATTCCTAGGACATCACCTGGAAGTGACATTATGTCTGGGTTCCAACCCAACTCCCTCCTCCCCCCCCCCCACACACACACTCTATCACTCTGTGATGATCAGCGGGCCTGGCAACCCAGGGGCCAGATGGCATCTTGGGGCACACCCAGCCAGGCAGCTGGAGGGAGTTGTGTCCGGGCCAACTGGCTTAGGGTGTGAAAAAACCTTGGGCCTGCCCTGTGCGGAGTTAAGGTGTACAGAAGTAAGGCCTTCTCTGCACTGGCACCTGGTCTCATGAATCATCTTCCAGAGAAAGTAAAGAAGGTAACCTCTATTTATAAGTTCCAGAGAAGCTAAAAAGCATTCAAAATAACAATTGACTTGACAGTTACTGTGATGTCTAGAGATTGTTGTTCTGTGATAATGTTACCGTCTTCATTATGACAGCCTTCTGACTGTCTTCGTAAACCACTGAGGAGCTGGAGAGGTGGTGTAATGCTCTAAAAACAGACTGAGTTTTCATGGTTATCTGAATTACAAAGGTAATGAATTACAGCCCATTCCTGAAAGGAATGGCCGCCCTGGGCGTTGGAGGCTAACTAGCGCCGTTGCCTCCTAAAGAGGCAAAAACCCGTGTAACCCCCATAGGGTTGCACGGGAGATACGTCAGCTAAAAGCTGGTGTGCCCCAATACGCCATCTGGCCCCAGGTTTGCCAGGCCCGCTGATCATCACAGAGTGATAGAGCTAAAAGCTGGCGTATCTTGACAAAAATAAAAAGTGGCGTTCCAGAGCCAAAAGTGCTTAGGAGACTGACCAATGTCGGCCCCACCCCGCGACCGGCACCGTTATGCCATAGGAATGCCTCCCGGGGCACCGAAATGCCTCCCGGCTCTCCACAGCAAAGGTGGTAGCGCAGCAACGCCCAGCTCTGCAAGCCGGCACTGGGGCCACTAATGCCGGCGTGCGCCTTCCGGGCACCGGCGGAGGCCGTAGTCGGCTTCCTAAGGGCTTTGGGCCCAATTTTCAGGAATGGGCCCTAAGAGCTGCATACAACAGGATAGATTCTACCCCTATCTTATCATTCCACTGAGCAAAGCATGAATCCTGCAGCCTGAACAGTTTTGCCCTCACTTAAGTGGCTCTTCCACTTGAGGGCCACTTCAACTGGAAGAGGGCTCCTTAGGCTGGAGGAATGCACCTTGGAGGATGGGTGGATCCACCCCAATGTTACAGGGTAAGCTTCCCTTATATGTCTTATGAGGGCACGACATAGAAAGCCATAGATAACCATTATCAATGGTTATGGTGTCGCAGTAGGACATGGGTTCAAACACCTACTTCACCATGCAGTTTAACTGGATGACCTTGTGCCAATCACTGTCTCTCATCCTAATCTCCATAAGAGAGTTGTTGTGTGGATAAATGGAGAGGAGAATGATGTCCCCTTAACAGTTTGGCCAAAGCTTAGGATAAAAAAAAATGCATTAAATAAATAAATATTGAAAAAATTGATCCATTCATATAGACTCATGGGCCACACATCAGGAATGTCTTGTCCAAGATTAATGTAACGTTGCAGCCTCTGATATTACCTCCCATATATCATACTTTCATTTTATCATAGGAAAAAATGTTTTGCTAGATCTCCCCTTTTTATTGCAGACCACATAGCTTCTGTTCACCAGCAAATTACTATGCCAATTTTATTGGCAAGATTTATTTCTTGTTGCCAGGAAATAAAATTCTATACATGGAGCAAACCCACCACAACTGTTATTCCTACTTCCCCAAGCTACAGTAAAGCTGATTAGAGGGGGAAAGTATAATATCATCTGACCATTGCATTTGTTTAAAGATAAAAGGTATTTTGGTTTAGTCATAATTCAGGCTGACCAGAGTTGAGAAGAAGCTACTTACTTTTTTTTTCATGAACAATTTTAGCAGATCTGAAAAATTACTTTTTAAATTATTTTAATCATAATAATCCTTACTTACTCGTTGAAATTATCTTCACTCTCAAATGTCCTTACTAGTTGTCAGTGGCATCTTGATGCAACCCAATCTGACCAGTTATATTGCATCATGCTTGTCCCATTCACTATGTGATCCTGTTGGGTGAGATCTTTTATAGAATTAATCTAGGAAAGAAGGAAAATCAGGCCAGCAGAAATGACACCAAAGCAGAAAGCAGGAAAAATATTCTAGCGGGGAGAAACATGTTAGCCCATAGGAATTCAAATCAGAATTTGGAATGACTTTTTTTTTAATCCATGAATATATGGGCAGATGAGCTTTTATTCAGTAGAATGACACAAACAAAGGTGCTGCAGAGATGGTAGAACTTAATCTTCAGAGGAAGTGAGCGCTCCTTGCATTAGCAGATCACAGAATGTTGAAAACAATTCTAGAGTACCCAGATTTGTTTTGCATTCCAAATTTGACATCAGATCAATGTGATTGATGTGTTTATTAAATTCTCCGGGGTCTATTGTTGTATGAATATTTTTGTCGATATTAATGCCTCAGAAGATACGCTGTTTAAGGGGTGTTTCAACTATTTTTTACTCAAAAATACAAAAAAACCAACTCACTTTTAATAATAGGGATTCCAGGACACCTGCCAGTTCAGCTCACAGCTTTTTAACCATTTATGATCAGGGAGCCTTTTTCTGTGCTGGCAACCACCAACAGGCTAGTTGCAGCAGGGGATCTGAAGCTGACCCACAGCTTATTTATCTCTTTATTTACTTCAGTTACACTGCACAGTTCTTCCATTGGGGACCCAAAGTGTATCACACCATTCTCTTCTCCATTTTTGTCTTCATAATAGTAGGTTAGGCTGAGAGTGTGCAAGTTACCCAAAGACACCCAGCAGGGTTCCATGGCAGAGTCAGGGTTCAAACGTGGGACTCCCAGATCCCAGTCTGACACCCTACACCACATTGGCTCATCAACTGGGAGTTAGCTTTTTACCTCGCACTAGGGAAATTTCACACTGAGACACAGCAAAGTTAAAGATCAGAGTCTTTGAATCTTTAATTTTTCTACATCTAAGCCTCTATACAAACAATGTTCAGAAACCCACTGTTGGCTCAGCTAAAAATGAGCTCCTAATCCTACCAAATGTTTTGTGGAAGGCTCAGACACAGCAAAGTTAGAGATCTGAAGCCTATGATCTCTTTTCTATGCCTCAGCTTTCTCTCAAACACTGATTTTCCAGGTGGAGGAGGAGGGTGGATCAGAAGTCCACTCCTGCTTGATTCT
The DNA here is from genome assembly GCF_029931775.1 of Euleptes europaea. Lineage (NCBI taxonomy): Eukaryota > Metazoa > Chordata > Lepidosauria > Squamata > Sphaerodactylidae > Euleptes > Euleptes europaea. The sequence continues at coordinate 27,986,415 of NC_079318.1, forward strand.
CTGATCCACTGGGATTTGGCTTCTGCCCCCACACGTGTCCTCCCATGTCTGGCAGGCAGCAAAGTTTCCAGGGCCAGGGGATAACTGATAGGCAGATCAGCTGGGAGTTAGCTTATCATAAAATCATAGATTCTGACCCCCCCTCCCCAATTGCTGGAATCTAGCAAGGCTGGAACGCAGCATAGTTTCCCAGGAAAGAGATTGGAAGCCATCTCCCAGCTGCTCCCCTAATCAGCTTGGGAGTCAGCTTCTGAGCAATTCTGTTCGGTAGCTGTTCACATTGTTTTGCCTGAGCTGAACAAATCTTTATATGCTTCATGATCCAATTGTGAGTGTCAAACACAGTATGTTCAGCCGCTGAACAGATTTGCTGCAAAATTCATGGCATCCTTACTTTATAAACATAATAAAATTAAAATCTGACATGATACTTTCACTAGAAAGACTAACCGTGGGGGAATGTCTGGCAAAAATCACCTCATGGAGACAAAATAGTTCTTTTCGTTCCTGAGGCAGTACATTCCTCTTGTGGGGATTGAAATGCTCTTTGTTTGAGAATTGCACGATTTCCCATGTTGGAGAATAGGCTAATATTCAAGCCACTTAGAAATGGGAAGTTATTTGACATGCATTTCACAAAGAGGTGGATTCAGATCAATACCACCCCAAACAGCAAATGAAGTGATTTATAGTTCCTTGATGATGGTTTTACCCAGACAAATAGGCATTTATAAATTGTTTCTTAAGGAGTGCATTCCAGCATTTGCTTCCTAGAATGCTAGTCAACTGAACAAAGCACAAACCCAGGGGATGCAATCATAGTAGGCCAGAAAATGGAATCTGATGGACCAAAGGTAAAATCCAGCAAGATTTGGCATGGAATTGGTGGAACTCACAACATCCATTACTAACATCAGTAGCAAAAGATCTTCATAGGGTCATCTCTGAGATTTACCGGCATTTCAGGCTCTGATAGGAGTTACCTTCAAGAGCACAGGCCTATGGGCCAGGCCAGTTGGCAATGGTATCCTTCAGCGTTCCATTAAAAAGCAATTTCTGAGTGGTAATTCACAGTGGGTAGCCGTGTTAGTCTGTCTGTGGTGGTAGAAAAGAGCAAGAGTCCAGTAGCACCTTAAAGACTAACAAAAATATTTTCTGGCAGGGTATGAGCTTTCATAAAGCTCATATGAGTATGAGTTTATAAAGCTCATACCCTGCCAGAAAATATTTTTGTTAGTCTTTAAGGTGCTACTGGACTCTTGCTCTTTTCTACTAGAGCAATTTCTGGTGGAGGAAACCATCACAGCAGTACGTTCTAAATGTTAAGGGCTTCTTGCCATCTTAACCCCCAAAATCTGAGTATAGAATACACTCAGATAGAGATGCCAGCCTCCAAGGGGGACCGGGGGATCCCCTGGAATTATAGCTCATCTCCAGACCACAGAGATCAGTTCCCCTGGAGAAAATGGATTCTTCGGAGGGAAGAGTTTGTGGCATTGTACCCCACTGTCCTCTCTAGTCTCCATCCCCAAATCTGCAGGATTTTCCCTACTAGGATCTGGCAACTCTACCCCCTGTTCCCGCTGGTGGTCCGGGAGGGGGGACTGGCAACTGTACATTTGTGTGTTAACATTTCCTTCAAATATAGGGTTCTGGGTCTTTTCAAAATACCACTTGTATATATTTGGGAAGGAAAAGTAAGAAAAACCACCTGTGATTTATACACACGTCCCCTTCAGAATGATACAATATATGTATTTTATACTCATTTATGGGTACCATGCTACAAAATGAATTGTAAGAAGCAACTTTAAGAACAATAATATTCTGAGACTGAATGTATCTCTCTCATTTTTTATAATGGAATCTTAGCTTTGGTATCAATCTTCTCATAATACCACACGATTCTGCATATGATGGAATTACATTTAAACACTGCAGTCTCGGCTGCCTTGCATAGTCTTTCTATCTGTCGCCTTGCAAATGGTATATACTCACTTCCAATTTCCTGTGGCCTGCCACACCAGGAACACACTGCTCTCACCTTGCTAATTTGGCTGCATTATATTCATTTCTCTGTGCTGCAGGCCATTTGAAGAGACAATCAACAAGTGGTAAGGGGAAAAAAACATTCTCTTGAACTACAAAGACGTCTTTTTCTTCTTTTGTATCAAGCCACCAAGAACAGTAGAAAGTAATTCACAACAATGAAGAGCTTTTATGCTTGCAAGGTTTAACGTCTTATCCTCAGCTGTACTTTTTGGGAGGTTCCAGAAAATCCCATATTCTAAAAGATTCTGTCCGTGCAGTATAAGCACTACAACATTTTTTTTTTGTATTGTCCTTTCTATGTTGATATCCAAGCTAAATTTCTTAAGTCACTCCTTGATGAATGGAACAACTGTAAAGTTCGGACAACTGTAAAGTTCACGTTTTTCTCCCTGGACAAAACTCCGATATAATGGATAGGGTAGCGAAATTTCTACAACTAGTGATGAGGCTTCGAGAATCTAAATTCTAATCCTATCCTATGTCATCTCATCAATGACAATGAGGGAGTGTTAAGTGCCGTCAAGTTTCTTCTGACTCATGGCGACCCCACGAATGAAAGTCCTCCAAAATGTCCTATCTTTGACAGCCTTGCTCAGATCTTGCAAATTGAAGGCTGTGGCTTCCTTTATTGAGTCAATCCGTCTCTTGTTGGGTCTTCCTCTTTTCCTGCTGCCCTCAACTTTTCCTAGCATGACGGTCTTTTCCAGTGACTCTTGACCAAAATATGATAGCCTCAGTTTAGTCATTTTAGCTTCTAGGGTCAGTTCAGGCTTGATTTGATCTATAACCCACTGATTTGTTTTTTTGGCAGTCCACGGAATCTGTAACACTCTCCTCCAACACCACATTTCAAAGGAATCTATTTTCTTCCTTTCAGCTTTCTTCACTGTCCAGCTTTCACACCCATACATAGTAATAGGGAATACGATGGCATGAATTAATCTAGTCTTGGTGGCCAGTGACACATCCTTACACTTCAAATATTTTCTAGCTCCTTCATGGCTGCCCTTCCCAGTCTCAATCTCCTTCTAATTTCTTGGCTGCAGTCTCCCTTTTGGTTGATGGTGGAGCCAAGGAATAGAAAGTCTTGAACAATTTCAATTTCCTCATTGTCAACCTTAAAGTTATGTAATTCTCCTGTAGTCATTGATTTGTTTTCTGTATGTTCAGCTGTAGTCCTGCTTTGGCACTTTCTCTTTTAACTTTCAGCAGTAGTCATCTCAAATCTTCACTATTTTCTGCCAATAATGTAGTGTCATCAGCATATCTCAAATTATTAATGTTCCTCCCTCCAATTTTCAGTCCACCTTCATCTAAATCTAATCCAGTTTTCCTAATTATATGTTCTGCATATAGATTGAAGAGATAGGGAGATAAAATACATCCTTGTCTGACACCTTTGCCAATTGGAAACCATTCCGTTTCTCCATATTCTGTTCTAACTGTGGCCTCTTGTCCAGAGTACAGGTTGCGCATCAAAACTATCAGATGTAGTGGTACACCCATTTCCTTTAAAACCAGCCATAGCTTTTCATGATCCACACAGTCAAAAGCTTTGCTGTAATCTATGAAACACAAGCTGATTTTCTTCTGAAATTCTCTTGTATGCTCCAGTAACCAGTGTATATTTGCAATATGATCTCTAGTGCGTCTTCCTTTTCTGAAACCAGCTTGAACATCAGACATTTCTTGTTCCATATATGGTTACAGCCTTTGCTGTAAGATTTTGAGCATCACTTTACTTGCAATGAGGGAGACACTCTGGTATTTGGGCAAAAACTCTATGGTAGAAACTGTTTTTACTATAGAGCGTCTCCCCTGTCATTGCCTGTGTGATGACATCACTTCTGGAAGTGCCATCATCACACTGGTAGTAAAACAACAGCATAAACGGCCATCAATAAATATTGAAGTTGGACAGACCCCCCCCCAAAAAAAGCAAAAAAAGCAACTGTTTTACGTAAGTACTGGTTTGTATTATAACTAATAAAGATTCTGCCACTTACAATATATGCACAATAAGTACAATAAGAACACAATAAGTATGCTTATGCCAAGATGGATTGCAACAGGCGAATTACTCTGATGATGCAAAAATGACTGATTGAGATGCAACAGGAAACTAAGTTCATACATTTATTAAAAACGATGATACTGAATGGTCTTAATAGACATTATTACCTTACTTGTTTTTTGTAATGTCCTCTTTAAGCTGCATCTGCCCAAGATTGTTCTCCCCAACTGCTTCACCTGTTAGCTTATAAGCTCACTTTCCCTATATTTTTAATATACCTTATTCTTTTAGTATTATACTTTTGATGTGAAGATAGCCAGTGTGCACCTCACTCTTACTTTAGGTAAGACCCTGTTTTGTATTACTTTTGTTGTACATTTGTTATACTGTTATGTTATATTTAGTACTTGGATTGTAATATTGAAAGTTTTTATGTGTTCTGTAGTAATGTTGGCTGATGAAGTTGTTTGTAACGAAACGGTTAATATGTTCTGGATCGCCTTACTGCTTTAATTCAGCATTTTTGCATCAGAGTAATCCACCTGTTGCAATCCATCTTGACATAAGCATACTATTGGAACGACCACCTGCTATTACTGCCTGCTATGCTGGTGCTGTTCTATGACACACTCCATCGTTTGCAACCCGCCCCTTCCATGGACTGACAAATTATCAGTGAGCACATTGAGACAACTACCAGCTTTTTAGCTGCTTAATTGGGACTATTATCTGCACTGTTTTAGATTTATGTACAGTAATCAGGACAAAAATCATAGTGATTGCAGTCATGTCCATGTTCAGGGACTTACAGTGCAATCCTAAACTGAGTTATACCCTTCTAAGCCCATTGACTTGAGTGGATTTAGAATATTGTAACTCTATTTAAAATTGCACTGTTGGAACGTTTAAAACTGTACACCTGGCTGCTAAAACCACCTTGTTCTTCTAGAATATCTGGCTTTTTCAGTAATCGCTTCCTGAAAATAAATCTCTACAGCAATCTCAGCAATGGTTCAGAGACTCTGTTTATTGTACATGGAACCTGACGTATAATATAAACATTTTAACTTGTTGTACCTCAGTGTTTCATTCCAGAAGCTGTCATACTGAAACAAGTGCATTAAAAACATTCAATAGAAAGACAGGAAACAATAACTTACTGAAGGATAGGTCAATAGTCCAAAAAACATGTCAAAGGTTTACAATAAATTATAAGTAAGAAAAATGAAAGCTCCCTAGAAGTTGTGACATCAAATGCTGAGTTATTCTAAAGGTCAGCATTCCTTGTAGAAATGCATGTAAAATGAACTTTACCATACCAGGAACACAGGAGTCCTTGTTGTTCAATGTATTTATACAATTCAGTTTTAAGAACCAACTGAAAAAATCCAGAGCTGGTGTTAGCCAGGCTAATATCCTTGCGGTCTGTTGACCACATGGCCACGTGAATTAACAGCAAGTAAGGAGACTTTTATATACCTTATTAGAATATACCTTATTAAAATAAACACACACCCTGATATCACAGTTACCTTCTGGTCAGGCAGGGTTGAGCATTTTCCTTATTTCTAATCCTCTCTGATACCTGTAATATGAAACTCAATTGATAGAAACATTGCTAGAATTTCCAGAGGGACAGATATGTTGGTCCTAGGATTGTCACAGTCAGAATTCCCAAAATACAGGATTTTTTCCCCATACTGTGCTAACATTATTTGCATGGGAGCAACAGAGCACTTGTTTAAGCTGCCATGTACCAAGTAAATTCATAATTTAATCCCAATAAACTCATATGTAAACAAAATTTACATTCATGCATTTCTATATATTTCAGTTAGTACACATATACAAGCAGTCTTTTTGCTTTTTCAGAACAAGTGGGGGAAAGAGTTCAAAATCTAACTCCCAGAATTAAAGAGCTTGCATCATGTCACTGACATTTTATTTTAAATCTCAATGAACAATAAAAAAAACAGCTCCTTTTAACATGTTCCTTCTGAGGCATTAGGACAAGACAGGGAGCCATTATAAATGCAGATAAAGCAATGTCTTTTCAATCAGTGATTAAACTAACCTTCATTCTCTTCTTTCCCAGCCTAGCTATACATATGTTGGCCTCAGCAGGTGGGAGAGATAACATCTCTGGTAGATAATTAGCCTTAGGCTTTTGCAGCTTTCCTTCAAAGATAAAAAGAGGTTTATCACTCGTCTGCCTTTCAAGTCCCAACATGACCATTTTCTTCTTCCTTCAGCCCCAACAATCCTATTCACTTAATTTGTACATATTAAAAAAATGAATACAGCTGGTTGAATCTGGTTTATGTGCTGTGAGAGGGGTTTTGATCTCACTGACTGGGCTTGATAATTAATATTTTGAAATGTATTGACATTCTTTTCAGTGATTGCATATTTTATGTTTTGACATTTTGCTATAGTTGTAACAAACCTGCTTTTAAAGGTTATTTGCAAAACATGTTCAGCTTTATGACAAGGCAGAATATAAATAATTTAAAATAAAAGCTGAAATATATCAAATTGGCCTTCTAGACAGTTCAACGAGTATTGGCCTTCTAAACAGTTCAAAACGTATCTAGAACTACACTGGATCAACTCTTTTTTGGTGGGGGTAAAATTTTGGTCTACATGTTTGGTAGTTGCCCTAGAATGTAACCCCCCTCCTACCACTCATCCATCATTGATGGATCATAGGATCATAGAGTTGGAAGGGGTCATGCAGGCCATCTAGTCCAACACCCTGCTCAATGTAGGATCAGCCTAGAGCATTCCTGACAAGTGATTGTCCAGCTTCTGCTTAAAGACTGCCAGTATGGGGGAGCTCACTATCTCCCTAGGTAGCTGATTCTACTGTCGAACAACTCTTACTGTATAAAACGTTTTCCTAATATCCAGCCGGTACCTTTTCACCCGCAATTTAAACCCAATATTGCAAGTCCTATCCTCTGCTGCCAACAGGAATAGCTCCCTCCTCTCCTCTAAGTGACAGCCCTTCAAATACTTAAAGAGAGCTATCATGTCCCCACTCATGTAAGGTACTTCACCTAGGCAGAAACAACATAAGGCACAGGTACAGGATGGGAGAGAGTTGGCTTGACAACAGTACATGTGAAAGAGATCTGGGAGTCTTAGTGGACCACAAACTGAACATGAGTCAACAGTGCGATATGGTGGCTAAGAAGGCCAATGCAATTTTGGGCTGCATCAATAAGAGTATTGGGTCTAGATCAAGGGAAGTAATACTACCACTGTATTCTGCATTGGTCAGACCTCACTTGGAAGACTGTGTCCAGTTTTGGGCTCCACAATTTAAGAAGGATGTTGACAAGTTGGAGCGTGTCCAGAGGAGGGCGACCAGAATGGTCAAAGGTCTGGAATCCATGCCCTATGAGGAGAGACTTAGGGAGTTGGGTTTGTTTAGTTTGGAGAAGAGAAGGTTGAGGGGAGACATGATAGCCATGTTTAAATATTTGAAGGGATGTCATGTTGATGAGGGAACTAGCTTGTTCTCTGTTGCTTCAGAGACTAGGACACAGAGTAATGGATTTAAACTAAGAGAAAAGTGATTCCACCTAAACATTAGGAAGAACTTCCTGATGGTGAGGGCTGTTTGATGGTGGAATGCACTGCCTCGGAGGGTGGTGGAGTCCCCGTCTTTGGAGGTCTTGAAGCAGAGGCTGGTTGGCCATCTGTCAGGAGTGCTTTGATTGTGGGATTCTGCATGGTGGGGGGAGGGTTGGGGTCACTGGGGACGTGATGGGGAGGTAGTTGTTAATTTCCTGCATTGGGCAGGGGGTTGGACTAGATGACCCTGGTGGTCCCTTCCAACTCTATGATTCTATGATTCTATGAACCTCCTCTTCTCCAGACTAAACATTCCCAACTCCTTCAGCCTTTCCTCATAGGGCTTGGTCTCCAGGCCCCTGATCATCTTCCTTGCTCTCCACTGCACCTGCTTCATTCTGTCCACATCCTTTTTGAAGTGAGGCTGCCAGAACTGCACACAATACTCCAGGTATGGCCTGACCCATACTGTGTACAGTGAAACTATGGCATCTTGTGATTTGGATACATATTTAACTTACGGTCCACTCGTACCCCAAGATCTTGTTCTCACACACTGCTACCCAGAAGTGTATCCTCCATCCAGTATGCATGTCCCTCATTCTAGTTACCCAGATGTAGAACTCGGCACTTATCCTTGTTGAATTGCATCTTGTTCACATCTGCCCACTTTTCCAGTGTGTTCAGATCTCATTGAATTCTATCTCTGTCTTCTGGTGAGTTTGCTGCTCCTCCCAATTTGATGTTAATCTGCAAATTTAATGAGTAGTCCCTCCACACCCTCATCCAGATCATTTATAAAAATATTGAAACGTACCGGGCCCAGAACTGAACACTGTGGCACCCCACTGGACACCTCCCTTCATTCAGATAAAATGCCATTGACAAGTACTCTTTGAGTACAGTTCTCCAAGCAGTTCCCTACCTACCTAACTATCTAGGGTCCAGTCCAGAGTCCTCTAGTTTACCCATTTAGAACACCATGGGGAACCCTGTCAAAAGCCTTACTGAAATCCAGGTAAACAACTAGGGTGTTGGAGAAAAAATTCAGTATAATTCGGATTCAGGTTTAAATAGCCTTTTTTATTTGGGAAACCTGAATGCCAAATTCCCCTATACCGGTATAGGTGGAAATTCGACTTTTAATTCGGGATTCCCGAATAATTTGGCCATTTAAACACATTTGTGGCTTTCCGTGGCTCTGGGGGGGGGCATTTTTTCAGGTAGAGGTCCCAAATTTTCAGGGTAGCTTGGAGGGACTCTCCTTGCAAGAACCCCTATGTTTGGTGAAGATTGGGTCAGGGGGTCTGAACTTATGGGGTCTGGAAGGGCTCTTTGTTACATGGGCAACGCACCACATAAATAACGTTCTTAGATCCACAACTGCTGAAATGTATTAATTGAAAACGAAATCCTGATTCATCACAATAGAACTCCTTTACTGGTAAAGAAAATCTGCATACTGTACAACCCCCACATCTGTGGTGGCCAGGTGGAAAAGAGGATGTAGGTCTATCTGTGCCAGAAGTATGGTCGGTGTGTACCAGTACCAGGGTGGGTTAAAACTGCCTAGCACCATTAAGGTAAAAGTAAAGATCCCCTGTGCAAGCACCGGGTCATTCCTGACCCATGGGGTGATGACACATCCCGAAGTTTCCTAGGCAGACTGTGTTTATGGAGTGGTTTGCCAGTGCCTTCCCCAGTCATCTTCCCTTTACCCCCAGAAAGCTGGATACTCATTTGACCCACCTCAGAAGGATGGAAGGTTGAGTCAACCAACTTCCATTGGGATTAGGGTTGCCAGGTACCTTACCTCCTCTGGCGGGAGGCTCTTCTTGTTAAGTGCGTGTGCGCACGTGTCACTGCCGGTTTAGAACCGGAAGTGCCACATCACAAAGGGCCTTTACCTCTTAGTTTGAGTGGTAAAGCAGCCCTTTACCATTCAAACTAAGAGGTAAAAGGCCCCTCGCGAGGCAGAACTTGCAGTTCTAAACCAGAAGTGACGCGCATGGTATGCACGTGCGCGTGCCCATCTGTCCGCCGACCCTCAGGTGGTTGGCGGGCACAGGTGGAAATTGCCGCGGGCTTGCCCGCCACCAGCGGGCACCTGGCAACCCTAGTCGGGATCGAACTCAGGTCGTGAGCAGAGCTTGGACTGCAGTACTGCAGCTTACCTCTCTGCACCACGGGGCTCCAGCACCATTACCCCAATGAAAATTGGGCCTCACCCCATGCTGCATGTTGGTTAGTGAGGGAAAACACAAGCACAATACCAGTATCTTTCTTTTTTCCCCTCATGCAGCCAAGAGCAGGGAGTTTTGATGTGGGAAATAGTACAGGAGAAAGAATTAATTCCTCTTCCCAGAGCTCTGATCCAATTTGGGTCCTACCCTGTGACTGTTAGGTGATCCATTCCTGGATCTTTTCATGAAGTTGGACTCTAAAAGTGTTGTTTTGAAGATGCTTTTCTTATCAGCCTTGCTTTGGAGAGCTCTACAAATAATTCCAGTACATCTAAATATCTGTGCCACCATATTTAATTTTCATTATACACCCCACATCCATCCAGCCTAGGATTTTAGGATTTTATTAACTAGCAGCTTGTGTAGTCATTTGTTAACTTTCTTTGCATATCACTAAAATAACAGGCTCTGTAAGAAAACCTCTTATAAGATATCCATTTGGTTCTTAAAAAAAACAGATAGAAAGCCACTAGCTACCTTATAGTGGGGGGCATACATTGCTGTCCATCACTTTAATTTTTGCAATAAATAAGAAATGAAAAAAGAGGAACATAAAACCCAAATGAGGCTTTATATGCTCTATGTGCATAATATTTACTGAAATTGACTTCGTTGAAGAGTTCTGTATACATACCTTAATGGAAATAATTTAGCTAGGGATTTGTGATAAATGGGTTTGCTGAGTGCCATTTGTTTCAATTATCTTGCAAAAGTAGGTTAAACATTGATACTCTGTTCTATTGAGTAACTAAAGCTTATGTATGCAGAATTCCCTTCTGCGATAGTCAATTCACTGTCACAAATGACTGATTTATCTCCCTTTTTACATGTGAAAAAGAATGTGTTTACGTTAAATCATTCCCTGTAGCATTGCTGCTTAGTACTTTCATGAGTCTTTCTGATGAGTATATTATATTAAACTTATGGGCAAGCTAGCTTGGTAAATATCAATGTATTTTAAATAGCAGAAACTTATGATGGAAGTATTATGCCCAAATGCACAATCCTAAAAACTCAATGCAGGAATAAAATAACTGAAATAAGATTATATTATATCAAGATGCCACATTGTATCCAGAGATACCTATTAAGGGTTTTATAAGATTTGCAGTAATCTGGCTGCATATATGTATAGCCCAGGTTATGCACTCATAAGAGCAAATGTGCCAACTGTAATCTGCCCAACAGGACCTGCTGCTGATGCCTTCTGTTTGCCAGGACTGGCTAGAGTATATACCTTACAGGTGGTGACCCCTGTTCTTTGTAAAAGATTGCCAGCAGAGGTATACAATGGTCCTTCACTGTTGTCATTTCAGAGGGCTTGCAGAATGTTCTTGTTTCACAGGCGGGGGGTTGTTCATTGTCATTTCCGACTATTTGTTTTCACTGAACATTATGCATCATGCTTTTTCATGTTTGTGTTTAGTGATATTTTGAATGAGTCATTTTCTATTTCATTTTCCATTTGAGGGGTTGTAAGTTATGAGAAAGAGGAGTTATACGTTTCAAGTTCAAAGACAGGCAATTGCTATGAGGTTTAAGGCTGTTACCGCACTTGTATTCCCAGCGATGTATTCAGAGTTTGAAAATGTTATAAAAAATACTGTTTGCACTTTGTTTGGCCCCTTTAGCTGTGAAGACGTCTTCCAACTATTTATAAGCCGTGGTATCCAAAAACCCTTTTAAAGCGATGTTTTTTTTACAACATTTTCAAACTCTTCATACATTTCTGAGAATACAAAGTGCGGTAACCCCCTAAATCTAGGGAGATTTAAATCTATTCCCTTCGTGCTACTAAAACACAAATCTATAGTATTGTCAGTGTTGTTATTGGTGCTATGTGTGTGGAGCCCTATGAGCATGATGGGGAGGAACCATATTCACAATCATGGTTGCCTCCTGGTAGGGCCTGGAGAACTCCCAGAGTTACAACTGATCTGTATATATCAATACTAGAAATGATGCTTTGCCGCTCCCGGCTGCCATGGATCTACCCCCCACTTTCAGGATTGCACTCTCCGTCCACTGACTAGACTTCGAGCTATCTCTGCTTAGGATGGCACTATGAATCAGTCACTTGAAAATCAAAATGGCTCATCCTTTCATAGCTGTCACAGGATACATGTTGTGGTATAAGAATCAGCATGCATGCAAGGCAGCAGTGAGCTTTCATTCTTCCAGTTAGACCTTTGAAACAAATCCAGCTTCTCACAAAAATCCTAGAGAGCTTGCCAGAAGCACTTTTGCCTGGGTTGTAGACTAATCTCTCTAGGATTTTTTTCACATGTACCTTTCAGTTGAAAGTAAATATTATGCTTTCAAAAAAACTCCAGAGTAGGGGACCTGAATAGGGGAATCTATCTGTAGCCTGGGTGGGTAAAATGTAAATGTCCGCAGAAACTCCTGTCGGAAAACCTGTTTTATGTGAACTATCTGCAGAATGCAAAGATCGTTTGGCTTTAGTGATCATGAAGGACCTCATCTTTCAAAGCATGAAACCTTTCATTGTCAGAAGTGACCAGTCATTTGCGCCTTATGTAAACTGCCAAATACTTCTCCTGCCATTTGGTAATGTAAACGCTGTAGCCTGGTTTTTACTGATGATAAACAATCACATATACTAGTAAAGGAGTGTTTGAGAAGCCTTGCTCACTCTTCCCCTTCTTGGAAACTGGTGCAGGGGTCAAGCTTGAGTCCAAATATGAAATATCACATATCATGAACATGCATACCAATGTTGATTCTGATGTCTTAATTTCTGAGCCATATACTTCTGTAAAGTATATCTCTGAATATACTGAAAAATCTGGTGAAGTGGCTACTGTCAGATACAAATGATTCTGTTACTCTGTTGGGGGCAAAATTTATTGGGGCAATAATTAAATACCAAAAGAATAACACTAAGTAAGGCATTTTTATTCCTTTATTTTCTGCTCAAGGCTATAGCTGTATGAGCAGTACTTGTTAGATAGATATACTGAAAAAATGCTGCTCAAGTTTCAGCTACAGGTAGTTAAATTACTCCTTTGGTTTTCCTATTTAATCAATAAATTACTCTTTTGACCTTCGTATTTAACAAAAGATTGTTTTTGAGTAGCCTCAGAAGGCATCCTGCCTGACAAGAAGGAAGCCAGTAGATCACCCTTTTTCTTCCAAGGCAAATCCTCTACTACTTCAGCTTCAAAAGCGTCTATTTTTTTTCCCACGATACAGTTGTGAGATAAAGTTGTAGAGAATGGCTAGGAATTATACTTTCCTTGCTGTTCTTTTGCTGCTGGGCTTCTCACGCTCATCATTACCACTAACGTCTAGTTCATGAGTTCAGAATGGAGGAGAGGGGATTTAAAGGGTACCCTATTCCTCTTCCTTCTCTCCGCCTGCACCAACCAGCTCCAATGACAGGCAGCAGATCATGTTGGCCTCCTCCCAACCTTACTTAAATAAGTCATGCATGTTTGTTTTGAGCTTCCAGCTCTTGCAGAATTCAGAGCTCTCACAAGAGCTCAAACATCAGAGGGGTTCGCTTGACAACATCAACCAAAGGATGATAGCTAGGAGCCTTTGTAAATAGATCGAAACCTCCATGTACATAGGTAGAAGAAGAAGAGTTGGTTTTTATACGCCGACTTTCTCTGCCACTTAAGGGAGAATCAAACCGGCTTACAATCACCTTCCCTCCCCCTCCCCACAACAGACATCCTGTGAGATAGGTGAAGCTGAGAGAGCTCTAAGAGAGCTGTGGCTAGCCCAAGGTGACCCAGCTGGCTTTGTGTGTAGGACTGGGGAATCAAATCCAGTTCACCAGATTAGCCTCCGCCGCTCATGTGGAGGAGTGGGGAATCAAACCCAGTTCTCCAGATCAGACTCCACCACTCCAAACCACCACTCTTATCCACTACACCACGCTGACAAACCAATACACAACAGTGCTAGGAGGCAACATCAGAGGAAGGTTTTCAACTTTGTTCCATTTTCTGGCCCTCCAGGGCAACTGTATGGCCACTGTATAGGTGTCAGACTCAGGGTTTTGTCCTCAGTGTCCCTCAAGCAAAACTCGCTCAGGCAAGACTCTGAAACAGGTTAGGTTTTATTTGGGGTGAAGATTGGACAAAGTCAGAAGTCGACTGCTACTCCAGCAGAAGGAGGCTACTAATGGGGAATAGGGTTAGAATACAGGGTTAAAATACATTGCATAGTGTCAGGCAGGCCAGTAGAATCTACGATAAGGGTTCTCAGGGTAGAAAGTCATAAAAAAGCATAACAAGGCATAACATGTGCAGCTGTGGTAAACAGGATGGGCACACATACCACAGCAGTAGGCAGAGAGATATATTGTACAAAGCATGAGAACCCAAAGGCACGTGACCGGGGCCTTGTCAGACAGGCCTGGAGCAAAAAGAAATGGGCCTGACAATAGGACACAGAATTAAATGGACCACTGCTCTGATAAGGCAGGGCTCTTTTTATGTTCTTATTACTAACTATAAAGCAAGAATCTTTAGCTGGGGAAGATCGACTATTCTTAGAAAATATAAAACCCTAAATAAATAGTTGATGCCAATACTATGGTGTTATGATGAACAGGCAGTAATAGCGCTACAGGATCATATGGAAATAAGCCTAGTGCAGTATATCAAAATTTTATTGGGGACTGATTCTAGAGAATTAATTAAATGAATCTGGAAAACGGAGCCATTTCAATACTATACAAAATATTCATGCAGCATTGTGCATAGACTGAATTAAATCTTATCATGTATGTATCCCTTTGTAAAATTCTGATAACATTTTGATGGCTTTATCATTAAATAATTATGGACAGCTTTGGCATGTTCTACTGTGTGTGTGTGTAAAGTGTCATCAAGTCACAGCCGACTTATGGCGACCCTTTTTGGGGGGTTTTCATGGCAAGAGACTAACAGAGGTGGTTTGCCAGTGCCTTCCTCTGCACAGCAACCCTGGTATTCCTTGTTGGTCTCCCATCCAAATACTAACCAGGGCTGACCCTGCTTAGCTTCTGAGATCTGACGAGATCAGGCTAGCCTGGGCCATCCAGGTCAGGGCATGTTCTACTACAGACAGGTCATAATACAATGTATCAAGGGAGCTGAACATGTAGACACACAGGACAATCTGAGTAAAATGGCCTGTGCATTCTGAACGCCTGGCTCTCTGAGATTGCCTCCTTGGGGAATAGAAACAGGAGATGCCACAAGATTTTTCACCTACATGGCTTCAACTCTAGAAAACAACATAAGGGCAAGTCTTTGAGGAAATTACCACAGGGAACAGTTAGCAAGTGGTAGACACTGCTGAAGGCAAGTCAGTGAAAGGAAAAGCCAGTTTCACTTGAGAATTTTAAGGAAAATATATGCAAACCCCACTTGTGGAAATGATTATGTACTTCATTTTTGCAAACCTCTCACTGAGACCTAATAATCATTTTAAGCAGTATATTCCATGAAATTAATTTCTGTATTTTCCCCCTCTGGTGGAATTTCTCTCATATTTTATTTGCATATGATTATAGCATATCAAAAGATACGCAGCATTAAAGAAGTGTATAGTCCTCATATTTTAAAAATGCTGTGTGTGCTCCTTGAGTCATTGGTGATAAAATATAAATCAAGCTACCATTACTTCACTCAAAAAGAAGTTACATTCCATGTTTATGACTATATTGAACATCCCACACACTCTATTTCTACTGAATTAAAAATGCTAGGAGAAGGCCTTTGCCTTCTGGTCCCTGAAATGAGCCTCATTTTAGCTGGTATAAACCACAGTCTAATTCATAGCAATCTGTGGCAAATGGCTGCTGGTTTCACATGTAACTGAAATATCTATATCCCACCACAGAACAATGTGGAACAATGTGTGAACACCACATTGAGGTATTCACCAAGCTCTAGTACACCAAGCTCTTGGTTTCTCTGTTGTGTTAAAGCTTAAATTAAAGGTAAAGGTAGTCCCCTGTGCAAGCACAAGGTCATTCCTGACCCATGGGGTGACATCACATCCTGACGTTTACTAGGCAGACTGTTTCGGGGTGGTTTGTCATTGCCTTCCCCAGTTATCTTCACTTACCCCCAGCAAGCTGGGTACTCATTTTACCGACCTCAGAAGGATGAGTCAACCTTGAACTGGCTACCTGAAACTGACTTAAAGCTTAGTGAGACATCAATACAGGATTAGCAAACAATTTGCTGAATATACAAATGAATAGGGTTGCCAGCCTCTAGGTACTAGCTGGAGATCTCCTGCTATTACAACTGATCTCCAGCCAATAGAAATCAGTTCTCCTGGAGAAAATGGCCACTTTGGCAATTGATCTGTATGGCATTGAAGTCCCTCCCTTCCCCAAACCCCACCCTCCTCAGGCTCTGCCCCAAAAACCTCTCGCCAGTTGTGAAAAGGGACCAGGCCACACTGCAAATGAAGCTAAAAAGATTTGAGTAACTGGAATATAGCAATCCTATTCACTGTCCCAATAGTATGATCATGAGGAAACATGTGTTCTTCTGGTTCTATTGATTCTCTAGCACACATGCGACTGGATTGTCGTTTTTAAGAGGATCTAAGATCAAGTTATATTATTCCTCTTCTAACAGATTGGACTAGTATCTCTGTGTCTGAGCTAATACCCTATTTATTAAGTGACAGTGATCCTAAGGTTACATTGGCAGTGGCAAAATTTATTTGAGTCCTTATATCCCTTAAACAGTAGATTTAGAATGAGGCTGCCAAGATTTATGGATCAAGAAGCTTCTAAGGGAGAAAGGAAAGGAAATGTCTGAGCCTGCCCTTAGCGTCCCTGAATATCTTTAGGAAACAAAACCTTGTATAGTCTCAGGAATAGAAGCTAGTCTGCTCAACAGTACCATGTTATTATGGTTACGATATTATCTGGTAACAAAATGGCAATAATATGCAATGGAAGAACAAGGTGCAAGGTAGAGAGTTTATTTAGCTCTTTTAGATCCCTATGCATTTCACATACAGCTTCGTCAAGGGATCTTCTATAGAGATTTCTCAGCTCCCGCCTTGAGCTGAGAAATTTCTATAGAAGATACGGGGCACCGACTCACCCAAAGAGCCCAAGGTTGCTGGGCTGGGCTGTGGCGGGTGCGGGCGAGTCGTTCCCCACCCCGCCGGGGGGCGGGCTGTGCGTAGCACAAGGAGCCCGGGGCTTCTGGCCGGCGCGGGCTTCTCTGCCCGATACAGGCGGCAGCGGCAGGGAAGTGCTGCGTCGGACCCGACGCCTCGTGTAACGCTGCGTGCCCGACGCCCGCATTGGCTGGGAGCCCGTTTGAACCAGCCAATCGGGCTCAGGCTCCCAGAGGGGGGGTTGCCTCCTGGCAGGCAGCCGGACCTGATCAGTTGGGCCGGGGGGCGGTAGTCAGGCTCGGCTCGGCACCTAAGGGTAGGCTGTGCCCGGTGCATTCCCTGTCCTCCTACTTGCCATCCCGTCCCAGGGGTGATGGGCCTTTACTGGTGCATGCAGACGGGTCTCCCCTGACTAGGTACCAATTTGCCGGTGTATTGCGTTTAGCCCTTGCCAGGCTAGGGTTCCCTAGGGGGATGTTTAGCCCACACTCATTCAGGATTGGTGCAGCCACGGCGGCGGCAGGCCAGGGCTGCATGAGCCGGTAATTATGGCCATTGGCAGGTGGCGCTCCGGGGCGTACAAAACATACCCCAGGCCATGATGTCGGGGGGTTGTTATTAATTGTTTGCGTTTAGTCACAGCATTTGTTCAAGTTTCAGCACAACGGGGGTTTCAAGTATGGATATGCGGTCACAGCATCGTCTATTTGGCGGGGAAGTACGCAGAGTCTGCAGGCTGGGGCCAGCATTTGGGAATGGACAACTTGGTGTGTGTGTCATGGTTCGGATGTCGTGGCATGAGATGGGAAGCATTGGCCCCTATGCTTCGGTGGAGAGCTTTGGACAATGGACCCCCAGATGCACTGGTGATACAGCTGGGCGAGAACGACCTTGGAACGCAGCGGCCGATGATCTGAGGTCCCTGTCGGAAGAATGGAGCAGTACCTGCGTTATATGGGCTGACCTGCTGGAGAGGCAATCTTGGCGCGGGGCTGCACATCCGGAGAAATTGGACAGGGCCAGGCAGAAGGTCTCGGCAGCACTGGGAAAAAGAATCATTGCTCTGGGTGGTTTAGTGATTCGGCACCCGGACATTTCACATCGCATCAGCGCCTTGTTTCACCTGTCTTCTTGGGGCATGGACATTTGGCTGCACGATGTCCGTCATGGCATACACACTTGGTTGCAGCGCTTGGCATTGGCGGGAGGCGGCCAGGGCCATGTGGCTCCGTCCGGCTCTGGTGGCGGTTTGGCATGGGGGTCGGATCCGGTTTGGGGGGGAAACTGGCCTGCGTGCCTTTTTCCCCAACAGGGAGGATCCCAATAAGGGATTTTGGGGGAGGCCGGAAGGGGACATGCCAAGATGGAATGCTGCCAGGAACAACCCCGGCTGGGGCTATCAGGGGGCAGGCCTTGCCATGTGCTGTCGAAGGGGCTCCTTCCAAGTGGCAGGGGACCACACAGCGGGCTGCTGCCTTCGTGTGTCCCAGGAACTGCCATCTCTAATGTGTACCAGCATGGCTGGGGGTTGCGCATCGGCCTGCAAGGGTGGCAGGTCGATGGTAGGATAACGCTCCCATGCCATGCCAATGCCTTGCTGCTGCAAACAATAAAGTTGTGCCATTCCTCCAAGCTGGTAGTATGTCATCCTTGGGTTACACTTCTGGGGCAGGCTCAGGTCCTTACTCCTAATGGGCTTAGATCTCAGCAGTGCCCCACACAATAGGCACTAGCCCGGCAACCCCTGATGGAGCTGTATGCAAAACATGTAGAGATCTAAAAGAGCTAAATAAACTCCTTACCTTGCACCTTGTTCTTCTTGTCTTTCCTGCCTACTGGCGTGGCCTTGTTTTCTCCTGAATAATATGCTATGCCATATTTATAGAATGACAGAAATGCATTAAATGCTCCAATCCGCTAACTATTAGTTCTAGAACAATTCATGGCACATACTCAGAATCAAATCAGATGTCACACTGGAAGATCATGGCTGACAGATTTTAAATGTAATAGAGTAATGCAAGCCTTTGGTTCAGACTGAAGCCTTGATATAGGTGGGGGAAGGTTTAGACCATCATTTTATGCACTTTAATCAATCAAAATCAATGTTCTTCAAGCTGTTATTGGCCCTGGAAGGATAAAAAGGCAGACATCCTCTCTTTAACCCCTTCCATGGTTAATAAAAGCTCAGGGTGGGTCCATTTTGAGAAGCAAAACTGCATGGATAGTAATTAGGGTTGCCATCCCTCCAGTGGCAGGGGATTCCCTGCTCTGAGCCCCCTCCAAGTCCTGTCCCCTCAGCGCCCTTCAGCCGGTTGGCGAGGGGGACTTACTACCTACAAAGGGAGGCCAGCATCAACAAACTGATGTCACTTCCAGAAGTGATGTAATCACATCATCAACAATTGCAGGGACGCTCTGGTATTTGGGCAAAACTCTGTGGTAAAAACGGTGATGCATCAATGGTCTAGATACTCATTAACTATGTTTTGTTTCTAAATCTTAATTGGCAGTGGCACAATGCATCAAGAGCTAGCCTAATGGTAACCAGCCTCTTTGCTGCCACATGGACATCCAATCCAGGCTGAAAAACAAGGTTGGCATGGATTGAAAATAGTCCTACTTCTAGATACCATGGTCTTCCGATTGGTAAATTTTAAGTAGAATTTTTTATGACTATGCCAATAAAGGTATTGAATTTGAATTTGAAAATAGTCCTACAAAGTAATCGCATAGATGCATTTTTAACTCACATAAAATTGCATCTGAAGAAACGGGTCCTAGTCCACAAAAGCTTAAGCTGAGAATACAGTTTTGTTTGTGTTTAATGTGTCATTAGACTCCTAGTTATTTTTGCTCCAACAGACTAACATGTCTGTCCCTCTGGAATTACAAAATGTGCCTAAGGACTTAACTGACAAAAGAACATAAGAACATAAGAAAGGCCCTGCTGGATCAGACCAAGGCCCCTCAAGTCCAGCAGTCTGTTTACACAGTGGCCAACCAGGTGCCTCTAGGAAGCCATAAACAAGACGACTGCAGCAGCACCATCCTGCCTGTGTTCCACTGCACCCAAAATTATAGGCATGCTCCTCTGATACTAGAGAGAATAGGTATACAGCATGACTAGTATCCATTCTAACTAATAGCCATGAATACCCCTCTCACTCCCCTCTTAAAGCCCTTCAAGCTGGCAGATGATTTCTGCATCCCGGGAGGTTGGCACATAAGCATCCATCGTATTACAAGTTGATCTGACAAAGTATCGTGATTTAGAAACCCTTGTGAGAGCTGAGAACTTATTATGTATTTTGCAAAAGGGAGGACTAAGGGAAGAGAGGACACTTTTTTGTATTTAATCCATTTTATAGCTTTGTGAGCATGCATGCACATTCAAGCATCTCTGACTGGGATTTTCTGTCCCCAAGGGTATCAGGAAACACTCAGCAGGAACAACAGTCATACATTTATATGTGTGGTTTCTTGTATCTTTTGTTGTTGGCACCCCAGTTCTTGACAATTTGAATGATGAACATGTGAATAATGTTAAACGAATGGGATATTGTACAGTGGCGTGTGGCAGAAGCATTTAAGTGACTGCTTTAAAAGAAATCCTTGTGCTAACTCATCTAGCAATTTTAGACAATTGCCATGCTTATGTGAGCGTATTAGGCAAGATGCTGTTCTACCAGCGTTGCAGTTTTATTTCTTGACGATATCATAACGGGGTAGACTACCAGGGTAGACATTCATGCTGAAACAAATGGGGTAAAAGCCCTCCCCCCAAGCTTGATCATTTCATTTGTTTTGTATTGTAAAATAAGAGGGAACATTTATTTATTTGTTGAGGACTTTATATCCTACTTTTCTCTCCATTAAGGGCTCTCCATTAAGGGCTCAGAGCAATTTACAAAAAACAAAACAAAAAAAACCCATAAAATATAATGTGGACAAATAAGCAAATAAAAGCAAATATAAGGTAAGGTAAGCACCAGGTCATTCCTGACCCATGGGGTGACGTCACATCCCAACGTTTCCTAGGCAGACTTTGTTTATGGGGTGGTTTGCCAGTGCCTTCCCCAGTCATCTTCCCTTTACCCCCAGCAAGCTGGGTACTCATTTTACCAACCTCAGAAGGATGGAAAGCTGAGTCAACCTCGAGCCGGCTACCTGAAACCAACTTCCATTGGGATCAAACTCAGGTCGTGAGCAGAGCTTGGGACTGCAGTACTGCAGCTTACCACTCTGCGCCACGGGACTCTTAAAAGCAAATATACAAAGTATAAATTCAGATCTTAGGCTGAACAGAGTTCACTTGAGCTGGTTCACTAAAGGCTACAGGCTGTGAGCAACAGGCTCAGAGCCAAGGCCCATTAACTATTGCCCTTTCCCCCTATGCCAAAGGTTGACCTCCCTACCATGTCCAGGCTAAATGCCTGCAAAAGAAAAGGAATAGAAGCTCAAGCCGGCACAAAGATGTTTCAGATTTCCTCCTTTCCCAATGATGAATGAATGCTATTTAAAAAAAAAAAAAAAAAAAATTATTTAACGTATACCCTGCCCTTTCCCTGCAAAGCCAGGCTCAGGACAGCTTCCAACATTAACAACTCACAACGTATTACAATATAAATGTAAGATTAAAACATACAATTTTAAACCAGTTGTCCAGCGTCCTAACTCCATAACCACTGTTTAGAAATGACAAGAATATCCTCGATGGTGAGGATGGTCTAAGGTGATACTCAGGAGACCAACATCGACCCAGAAAGTCCCAGGTCCTCCAAGGAATAGGGACAGGAAGAGGGAACAAGGAGAAGGGGAAAAGGACAAAAAAAGGGGAGGAAAAAAAGGAAAGGGAAAGGAAGGGAAGGGACAATGAATGAATGCTATTTGTTCAGCTCTGCACCGCCGCTTCCATGTGGAGACTCAAAGTGGTTTACAATCACCTTCCCTTCCCCTTCCCACAGCAGACACCTTGTGAGGTAGGTGGGGCTGAGAGAGTTCGGAGAGAACTGTGACTGGCCAAAGGTCACCCATCAGGCTGCATGTGGAGGAGTGGGGAAACAAATCCAGTTCTCTAGATTAGAGTCCCCACTCCTCCACATGCAGCCTGATGGGTGACCTTTGGCCAGTCACAGTTCTCTCCGAACTCTCTCAGCCCCACCTTCCTCACAAGGTGTCTGCTGTGAGAGGGGAAGGGAAGGTGATTGTAAACCACTTTGAGTCTCCTTTCAGTAGAGAAAAGTGGGGTATAAAAACCAACTCTTCTTCTTTTTCAGATTTTTCAAAAAGTTCCGGGTCTATTAAACCCAAACTTGAAAAAATACCGAATAAATGGTACACACACCCCTACAACAGACTAACAAGTCCCTTTTTGCTCCAGAACTTGGATTCTAGGTATGATTGATAGGCCTCCACCAGAATTTTTCATTGTGAACCCCAATTAGGGTTGCCAACCTCTAGGTAATAGCAGAAGATCTCCTGCTATTACAACTGATCTCTAGCCAATAGAGATCAGTTCGCCTGGAGAAAATGGCCGCTTTGGCAATTGGACTCTATGGCATTGAAGTCCCTCCCCTCCCCAAACCCCGTCCTCCTCAGGCTCTGCCCCCGAAATCTCCCGCCGATAGCAAAGAGGGACCTGCCAACCCTAACCCCAATATATTTTTGGCTTTGTGACCATTTCAGAGAAAAGAATAATACCAGTGACCAACACTTCTATGTCTACATGAAGATCAAGGCCTACTTATTAGAACTAATTTGTTTTTCCTTCCTTCCTTGGAAGACATTGAGCGGTGAGTCTACATTTTATGTGTTTTGAGACTCCCGTGTGGAATGAAGGGACTTGCCTGAGAGCATATGATTCAAGGCTATGTTTCTCTCCTCTTCAAAACTATAGTTTGGGACAGAGATTTCATGTTTTTTAACCATGCTGTATGATTTATTTTTCTGCACGTTTATTTTTCTGCCATTTGTTAATAAAACTTAGAAAGACACAGTTGCCCTAAGGCCCCAATTACTCTTCTGTCAGAGAATATGTTCATAATAAACATCTCTCCTTTTAGAGGAATGAAGCTTTCCAGCAAGTTGAGGGAAGTGGCCACAGGTTTAGCCAGACTGTCCTTAATCCTAAATGCTGAGCTTCCCCTGACAAGGTGAGTCTTCTACAAAGGTTTTCATATGACATGGGTACCTATTTGGGTAACAGGTAACTCTAAACAGCTGTGGAGACTTACTAACCTACATTTTCCTCATCTGGACCTGTTATGATTTCAAGGCAGCACCTTGGCTGCACTTTTTTTTAACCTTGTTGCCTTTATTCCCTGCACTTTAAGCACATGCTTCCTTGAATAATTTATAGAGGTTGTTACTGCATTCACTGCTTTTCCATTCTGCTGACAGCTTTCAAGTTCTTTCAGGCTGAATACACTTTTCATTCTTTATCCTGCACAGATTCCTCAAATGATTCGATGCAATTCATAGATCTTTGGTGAGAATGATGTCGTAATTTATTTCATTCTCACTTAGCAAGTACACAGATACACTGGACCAAACGATCCATGAGGTGAAATAGGCTGCAAAGGAATTTTGTATTATTGCTATGTAGTATAAGATTTTGCAAGCCCCAGAAATACAGCAGTGTCAGGAAAATCCCTTTGACAACACTGTCCTCCAATGGATGATGTACTGGTGTTTTATCCAGAGACCTTAGCTCATTTCAATAAGAATCAGGAGAACCACACCCCCTAGAACCACACCCCCTAGTTTATTTAGCAGGGAATAGCCTTAATCCCACTAACGGAATGGGATCACCTCCCTCCTCTCCAATAGCTAGGGTTGCCAGGTGCCTTTTCATCACCGGCGGGAGGTTTTTAGAGTGGAGCCTGAGGAGAGTGGGGTTTGGGGAGGGGAGTAACTTCAATGCCATAGAGTCCAATTGCCAAAGCGGCCATTTTCTCCAGGTGAACCGATCTCTATCGGCTGGAGATCAGTTGTAATAGTAGGAGATCTCCAGCTAGCACCTGGAGGCACCCTACCAATAGCACTGCCTGGGAAGGTGCCGGTGTTAACATCTAATACTCTCCAAAGTGTAACAGTTCCATTCCTCTGCTACTTCTCTGCAAATGCCGAGCTCCTCAACTATATATATATATAATAGATAGATAGATAGATAGATAGATAGATAGATAGATAGATAGATAGATAGATAGAATAGACAGACAGACAGACAGACATTCCCCTCCCCTCCAACTTCTCAATGTCTTCACAGTGTGGGCACTAAAATTTGCAAACAGCTACTTTAACCTTTAATCTGCAGACACCTGCCAGCTTTGTAGATCGTTATAAAGAGACCGGAGGTATGTCCAAATAACAGAATTTTAAATGCCACGTGCTTTCTTTTCTTAGGACCACCCAGAAAATCACAAAATAATGCGTAGGTTTTCAAGTTCTCCAGCAGTCTTTGTCTAGCTGGATATTGAAAAAGAGCAGGAGCGAGAAAATGTTGCAGGCTGTGTGTGAAGGCCTCTTGCCTGTAGCTGGATGTGCTGCAGGCTTGATGAGATTAACTGGTGGCGGGTGGAGCGGCTGTCCAGGGGCTCCTTTGGCCTTCTGGGGTGAAGAAAATAAATAAATGGCAGGCTCCATTTTAAAATATAAAAACCAGTTGTTGGTTAAATGTTACTCCTGCGTCAAATCCCAAATGTTCTCTAATCCAATATTAGGCATATATTCTACATTAGTTACAAATGCCTGGGCAGATAACTGAATTTATGATGCTTATTATAAACTAATCAATAAGCTTAAGGTACAAGTTAATGAAAAACATAAACATATTGGCATGTTAATGGCCCGATTAAAAGCAATCCCTTAATATCAGAAGGGCATCCATCTACTGTATTCTTATGGGCAGCTGGACTCAAGCTGTCTTTATGATTTATTTTAAATTTAATCGTTTAATTTAATAGAGTGCAAATAATAGGTCAGATTCTATTTTCCTGATGTAAAGCATTAACATTCAAGGGCTTCTACTTTTAATGCATTTTCATTCCAGTTAGTGACATGATAATATCCTAGCCTTCCCTCAGTTTAAAGGTCAGGTGACCAGCACTTTGGAAAAATCATGCTGTAAAAACCCAGGTTCTGAAGCAATTAGCTTCTTAGAAAGATATAGGCTGGTTCCGCACAGGGGTGGTGAAAGCAGCCTCTGATATGCAAGCAGCAACCAGCAGCATGGAGTTGTGCAGAGCATGCGCATGCCCCATCTTCTCATGCTGGTGCCACCCTTCCACCCATGTCACTCAGAGCTAGGGTTACCAACCTCCAGGTAGTAGCTGGAGATCTCCTGCTATTACAACTGATCTCCAGCTGATAGAGACCAGTTCACCTGGAGAAAATGGCCACTTTGGCAATTGGACTCTATAGCATTGAAGCCCCTCCCCTCCTCAAACCCTGCCCTCCTTAGGCTCCGCACCAAAACCTCCCGCCGGTGGCGAGGAGGGACCTGGCAACCCTACTCAGCACAGAAGTGCCAACCTGATACGAATCCTGCAGCCTGGCAATCCCCCTCCCCCCCCCAAAAAAAAACCTGAGCCATGGTTAGAAGTGATCTACAGCTCAGTCATTAAAGGGAAAAGGCCTGTTAAAGGGCTAAAAGGGGAAAGGAAATGCCAGTGGTTAGTGCCACTGTTTTGAACGTGGTGCTAAACTCCACCCCAATTAGCAGCAGGCAGAGCTTTCACATTGATGCTCTACTTGCAGGTGCTAAACTGTTTCCTCTATAAGTTAGAGCAAAGGAGCTTTCCCCCCCCCAGCTTAAAGGGGAAAGCCCCAGGAGTCCCACTAGTCATGCTCAGAAAGAGCACGACATCATATTTGGGTTGCCAGCTCCGAGTTGGGAAATACCTGGAGATTTTGGGGGTGGAGCCTGAGGAGGGCGGGGTTTGGGGAGGGGAGGGACTTCAATTGCTAACGTGGCCATTTTCTCCAGAGGAACTGGTTTCTATCACCTGGAGATCAGTGGTAATAGCAGGAGATATCCAGCCACCATTTGGAGGCTAGCAACCCTACATCATATAAAAATACCCCCCCCCCAAAAGCAGGGGACCTGTTGTGTTCCACCCAGGGAAAAATCTCTGTATGGAAGAAGCCATGGATACACAAGTATGGATAATTAGGATTGGGGAAAACTGGCTTTCATTCACAACTATTATTATTGTTGTTGTTGTTGTTGTTGTTATTAATTTAGGATGTGTTAACTTGTCTCCGCCTTCTTTCTAGTAACTCCACATTCACATGTGTTTTCTGATCTAGAATGCACTGTGTATTAACTCCTTGATCTATGTTCTTGTGGTAGAAAACAAAATTGTGACACTATTCAGGCATTAAGGATCTTAAACGGAAGGCTCAGGCATCTATTTTCTGCTCCACCATGACAGCCTGTCAGAAAGTACCCCAGCCTACTCTCAGCTATGCAGTGAGGCCATCCCCACTGGTTACCCAGTGGTGTTATTGCAGCTACCAATTCAACGTGGTTTCGCTGACACAAGGAGCCAACAGAATTTCAAATTGTCCTATGAAAGCTGCTGATTCTGTCCTTGCTCAGTTTGATCAATTCATTGGCCAGGCACAGACAGAGTTATGTTCACAGTTCCCATCCCTGGTTGAACCCCTGCATATTTGCAGCCCGACAGCCTTTCAGCAACTATTTTTTTTCTTTAAAAAAACTGCATGAAGATTAACCTCCATATCAAGAAAATTAATCTGCTACATATTTTGACATGCATTCACGACATTTTCTGATCAGATCAAAATGGTATAGAAATAGAAATGAAAACTGTGTTGTTATAATCTCTTTATCTTTCTATTTCAGATTCCACTTAATTCTTAAACAGATGTTCCCTTATCTTTCTACTCTTACCCCTAGAAGTACAGAGAAGCACTTCACAGTTGATTGGTGAAAAAAAGTCTGAAAGACTCACGGTGCAATCCTAAGAGATTGCAAAAGAGCTTAAGAGACAGTGTGACCCTGCTGCTGGCGTAAATGCCAGTTATGCTGGCATTAGGGTCATTTACACTGGAGGCAGACCACTTATGCTGGCATCGGGGAGTGGTGCGGCAGCACCACGCATGGGCACCAGTTCAGCCACAATGGCAGCATACCTCCAGTGCAGGGGCTCACACTGGCACCAAAGGAAGCGTTTCTGGGGACTGGGTTGACATTTGCTCCCTGAGCCCATTCGTCCCAGGAACACCCACTTTTGCGAATGTGAACTTACGCCAGCAAAAATGTTGGTGCATCCCTTGGAACTGCTGTATGCAGTTCCATGGGAGTTGGGGGAACGTTCCTTTTCAGTTTGCCAGCAGTGGCGCACCAAACTGCTCAGGAGGCAGCTCAGCTGTGCCCAGGCTCTACCATCCCCAGCCACAACGCAACTACCACCCCCCTTAGGATTGCACTGCCCGTGTTTCAGTAATCGAATTAGCACCCCATCTCTGATAGAAGTGTATTTTTATGGCACCTTAAAGGCATTACACCCTTGAAGACGATCCACAAGGATAAAAGAGAAACATATTACTAGCAGTTTTTCAAAGAAACCCACTTACCGAGTCAACCTCAGCAAAACACACATCTTAAGTACAATATCGGTAAATTGACCTTGAAGAAATGTGTGGGGTGACACACCAGAAACAGATCAAACAAATATCTGCTGAATGTTACACAGCCATTTCAGCTCAAATGCCATTTAAGTGATTACTTGAGAAGCTCAGCTGCTAAATAGGCAATTTATATGTGTCAGCTGTAGCTGTGTCTCACTGTCTCAGAATAATCAAATGAATTATTTCGGTAAAAGAGGAGAAATAGATACCCCGCTCACACACCGTTCTCCCGTAGAAGAGGCCAGAGGAGTTGATGGCACAGAATTGACTTGTGGTTTCATTCCTTTGACTCATTCATTGGCACTGGGCTAAAGAGGAAATAGTGTTCGGTACGAACATTCTGTAAGGATGTGCTGGGTGCCACTGACAAGTATGCGTAACAACAATGTGATTACACAGAGAACATTGGTGTATCCATAATAGTCAGCTCCGTTTTCATCACAAAGCTAAAGCCTACTTCTTCCAGACATCAGGTCAGGAGATAATCTCTGTGGGGAATGTACCATGTAGGCTGCAGATGGGGACTAGTATGATGGAGGGTTCAGAGCCATCACCCTTTCTCCCTTGTGGCCCCTTATGCCAGGAATGCTTCCCATTCCATGCCATCTTCCCCACTTCCATTAAACTCACCCTCAAAACCAACCTTTTTCTCTGAAGGCTTCAACATGACTACCTTCAATTAAACTAAATGTTAGTGCATATCACTAGCATGAATACATATTCTTCCCCTGTTTATCCTCATTCTACTATGGTAGGGCTGCCAGGTCCCTCTTCGCCACCAGCGGGAGATTTTTGGGTTGGAGCCTAAGGAGGGTGGGGTTTGGGGAGGGGAGGGACTTCAATGCCATTGAGTTCAATTGCCAAAGCGGCCATTTTTCTCCAGGTGAACTGATCTCTATCGGCTAGAGATCAGTTGAATTAGCAGGAGATCTCCTGCTACTACCTGGCAGTTGGCAATCCTATACTATGGCGTGTTTCCCCTCTGTTGTCTTCCATGTGTTACATTTTAAAGTGTAACCTCCTTGCAGCTTGGATTTGTATTCGGTGAAGTGCTACAGACATGGGTGGCACTTCATGAATAAAGAAAGAACATCAGATCAATTGGTGCCATCCTCTTTAGTAGTAAGACCTGGGTCTAATTGTGCTGCTTGCTATGTTGCCAGGCTGCCTGCATTTTGCTCGTCTCCCTTTCATCTTGGTGCTGAGATCAGCTTTCATCAGTGTTTTGCATTTAAACCAGTAAACAAGCTTTGGCTATTGCAGAAAGAAAGGCAGAGGGCTACAGAGGAATCAAGGCCACATCTCATTCAGTCATGCTAACTTAGGGTTGCTAGGTCCCTCTTCGCCACCGGTGGGAGATTTTTGGGGCAGAGCCTGAGGAGGGCGGGGTTTGGGGAGGTGAACTGATCTCCAGGTGAACTGATCTCTATCGGCTGGAGATCAGTTGTAATAGCAGGAGAGCTCCAGCTAGTACCTGGAGGTTGGCAACCCTACAGATGGGGTGGGACAGGTAGAGCTAAATAGATGTATTTCAAAGCCCAGATGACAACCCAAAGTCAAAGCCTAGTTCTTATGTTTGAGGGCAATTTCCAGGTGGTGACTGGATATCTCCTGCTATTACAACTGATCTCCAGGCGATAGAAATCAGTGCCCCTGGAGAAAATGACTGATTTGGCAATTGGACTCTATGGCATTGAAGTAAGATGTGATAGAAGGCACTCCTGGCCACCTTGCCAATCTGCTTTGCAAACAGCAAGTCAGGGTCCATGAGCACCCCTAAGCTCTTAACCTGCTCTGAAAAAGCTAATGTCCCTCCACCTAGGATAGTTTCTATTTTCTTGGGATTCATAATGGCATATTCGTTAAAAGTGATTCTCTCTCTTTCTCTCTCTCTCAAACATACAGATCAAACAACTATACTTGTAGCTGATTAATAAATCAAGCGCTAAGTGGCTGTAACATAATTTTCCAGACCACTAATGATGACTCTTCATTGTTTTCAATTTATCTTTATTAAGAGTAAAAATGTGAATCCTATAAAACTGTGTTGTAGCAGTAAAGCTATGTTGTAATCCAATACCAAATAAAGTACTTTGAAAGTTGTAACACAAATATGGTATCGATGTAAAAACTGTGGATTTACAAGTGAGGTCTTTATATTTCATTAGTATGGTGTTTTTAGAACACATAAAAGCTGTCACAGAGTTTATGGAAAGTCTTGAAGATCACGTTTCTTTTCAAATTTCTTTTAAAGTTATTTGCAAGGAATTTTTGTTTCAATTTCGCCACCCCAAATGAAGACACAAGACAACCATTAATGTGGGTTAGACTAATGCTTTATTAATTAAACAGCTCATGTGCATCATAAAGTATTAAGGGTGTCTGCAAATTGATAGCCAACAAGCTACCTTCATTTTAAGCAGCTCCACCCTGGCTCCAAACTTAGCCAGCACTACCACCAGATTTGTTTATCCTCACTGTGCCAAAAGATGATATTAGGGTTGCCATCTCCAGGTTGGGCGGTGGAGCCTGAGGAGGGCAGGGTTTGGGGTATAATGCCACAGAGTTCACCTTCCAAGGCAGCCATTTTCTCCAGGTGAACTGATTGTTGTCACCTGGAGATCAGTTGTAATGCCAGTAGATCTCCAGCCACTACCTGGAGGTTGCCAACCCTAGATGTCATACCTCATCCCCCCCCCCTTCCTCCCACATGCCACTCGGGCAACTAAGGGTTTGGTTGATGCTTCTCAGCACCAAAAATGTTTCTTCTATAACCCACCTGTGAATGATGTACTGCTTTCGGGAGGGCCCTTTAGATAACTTAGGGTGGTTGCTCATTTTTCCTATATATGTTGTAGAAACCCAGCTTATTCCTGCTAGCCTTAGTTATGACCTAACTGCTCAAAACCAGACCTATTTTGAGAGATCATATCCTTGGCATCGGCTTAGAGCAGGCAAAAAAGATCCCTCCCATGTGCCAGTGGGGGGAGCTGGTTGACTGGGTCCAAGATGTAGTTAATGCCTCCTTGAAAGCGGAGGTAGTTACCCCAGCTTTGAAACAGGCTGTGGTGCATCCACTTCTAAAGAAGGCTACCCTGGTCCAAGAAGATCTCAATAATTATTGGCCAGTCTCAAATGTTCGATTGTTGAGTAAGGTGATCGAATGGGTGGTGGCTGGACAACTATTTAGGTCTTTTCCAATCTCATTTTAGGCATGATTGTGGGACTGAAACAGCCTTAGATGCCCTGATGGATGACCTACACTGGAAGATAGACAGAGGGAGTATGAAGTTTGTTGTTTCTTCTGGACCTCTCAGCAGCTTTTGATACCATCAGTCACAGTACTCTTCTGGGCTGCTTTTCCAGGTTGGAATTGGAGGGCATCATCCTTTGGCGGGTCTGCTCCTTCCTGGAGGGTGGTCCTGGAGGGCTGCTGCTCAGCCCCTTGGCCTTTGAGGCCTCACAAGGTTTCATCTTGTCCCCTATGTTCTCTAACATCTACATGAAACCACTGGGTGAGGTCATTCGGAGAGCTGAGCTAGGTTATCACCCATGTGTTGATGTCACTCAGCTCAATCTCACTATTTCAGCTGCTCCAAGGGAGGATGTAGAAATCCTGAACTGGTACCTGGAGGCAGTTTTGAAGTGGATGTGGACTAGTAGACTGAAGTTTAATCCAAACAAGATTGCTGTGCTACTGGTAAGCAGAAGGTCTGACCCAGGAGTTAAGGTGTTGCCCATTCTGGATGGGGTTATACTTCCCTTGAAGAAAAAGATCTGTAGTCTAATACTGCTGTTGAACCCAGGGCTACTGCTGGATAAACAGGTGACAGCTGTGGCCAAGAGTGCCTCTTTAACAGCTTTGACTGGTTAGCCAACTGCATCCTTTCCTGGGCAGAAAAGGTCTGCCCACTGCCATGCATGCCCTGATTACTTTAGATTATTCCCATGTGCTCTACATGCTGCTGTCCTTGAGAAGTGCTTTGAAACGTCAGATGGTGCAGAATGTTGCAGCTAATATGTTTCCAAGCACAATTCAAGGTGCTTAAAAGCCCTTTAAAGTCCTATATGGTTTGAGACCAAAATACCTGAAGGTATACCTGCTGAAAGTCAAAGGAGAAATTACCAAAGCAGGACTACAGCTGAACATCAAGAAAGCAAAAGTAAAAACTACTGGGGAAATATTAAACTTTAAGGTTGACAATGAGGAAATTGAAATTGTTCAGGACTTTCTATTCCTTCTATGGCTCCAACATCAACCAAAAGGGAGACTGCAGTCAAGCAATCAGAAGGAGATTAAGACTGGGAAGGGCAGCCATGAAGGAGCTAGAAAATATTCTGTAGTGTAAGGATGTGTCACTGGCAACCAAGATCAAGTTAATTCATGCCATAGTGGGCTCTATTACTATGCATGGCTGTGAAAGCTGGACAATGAATAAAGCTGACAGGAAGAAAGAAGAATCCTTTGAAATGTGGTGTTGGAAGAGAGGGTTACGGATACCATGGACCACCAAAAAAATAAATAAGTGGGTTCTACATCAAATCAAGGCTGAATTCTCCCTAGAAGCTAAAATGACTAATAGGGCTGTGCATATCAGGTTTACCGAACCGGAAATTAACCCAAAAAAGGCCTTTTCAGCTTCTTTTGCATTTAATTTTGGCCAAATATTAAAACTGGCAATCAAACCTAAGCCAAATAGCTGATCGCTAAAAAAGCCAAATCGGTATTTGGCTTTTTTAGGCTTCGGCTTTCCCCTATGGGATTATTAGTTTGGGACAGGGGGTCCAATTTTATGAAGCTCCAAAGAGGTCAACCCCATTCTCCATAGAAAAGCATTGTAAAATTTACAATATCTATTCTGCTATGTGGGAATCACCTATTCAGCTTTGGGCAGATTCCCAGGTTTTTGTATTCGGACAAAACTAAACTCGAATATTGCAGAAATGGCTAATTTCGGGCGTACTTTCAGTTCGAGTTTACCGAAATGCACAGCTCTACTCACTTATAAACCAACCACTTATGTCACCTTCAAAAAAACTGCTTTGAATGTCCCTGCCTTCTGAGATTAGGCAGGTGGCTACCAGGGAGAGGGCCTTCTCAGTAGTGGGACCAAAACGCTGGAGCTCTCTCCCCAGGGAGCCTCATCTGTCCCATTCTGTTGCCATCTTCCATCAGTGGATATAATCATACCCCAAGACAAATTTCAGTGTATGTTTAGGTAGAAAAAGTCACAGACACACATGCACAGTGTCATGGAAACAGACATTCTGTCCCACATTTCACAGAGCCTGTAAACATACTGTCATATGAGGCAGAATTCAATTAGCATTAATAATTGTTAACTCTGTTTGTATTTGTGTTATAATGGCATCTCTCCTGAGTACTGAAAATGCTTCCTGGATCAGTTTTCTAAGGGGGAAAGCCTCATGGGATATCTTTACACCCCAATACTTTTTTTGTGCTGATGTAACATAGCATGCCAATGGTAAAATCAGCAGTTTTCTGATGTTTTAAATCCTAGGTGTTTTTCTGAATAGAGAAAGAAAATTTTAAGTGGCAAGTGGCTGTTCTTGGTGAACATTGTTTACAAATAGGCCAATGACAATGTTCTAACAGGACAAGAGCGCTCGTCTTTGCATTCTGCTAAGGAAAGTGGAACTGGGATGGGAATTCACTCCCGACATCAGTAGCAGGAGAAGCTGGTCTATCCAGCCTTACCATTGGCTGGGCCCCAGCCTGACAAGGCAATTACATCTCATGCTTCATTTGAAAGGATGGGGGCTGGCACACCAGCCATTTCAGGTTCAGTTCTATGGAGCGGATTTTCTTTAACAAACAAAAGGAAAGAACCGCTGCAGCAACCATTTGTGGATAATGGGAAAATTTTAAGTGCACTGATGGTAAACATTACAAGATGAAAAAAAAATTGGGAGTTTCACATCAGGGAAGTTTGTTAATTTTCTGACATGAATGTTGTGCCGCATCTCTTCGCATTCTGTTCAGGGCCTGTCATGCCACATGTTTTATGGCATAAAGCATATGCTTTGTAGCCAGGATCCAAACAGCTGTGAGCAAAAAAGTACTTGGGCAGATGTTCAGGAGTTCACACAAGCAATAGGCACAATTTCCTTTTGAAGAGCTGATTTCCACATCCAGAAGACAGTATATATGTATATATGTTCGCCACCTTGTGGACCTTTATTGGGTGGAAAGACAGTATAAAAATGTTGTAAATAAATAAAATATAGGCCAAATTCCCTTGTAGAAAGTATGAGGCACCTGTGTGGGGAAAATGACTACATGAGGAAGCCTTAGTATATGTGAAGCATGAACATTGGTTCCCAATCCTCAGCATTTATAATTACCACATAATTTTTGTCACTGTGTAATGACAGGCTTAATAAAGGGGTATTTAAATAATGAATAGACTTTCTAGAATAAGACTATTGCAAAAAGTGTAGAGAGCTTTCAAAAGATTCCTTTCAATACAGCTGTGCCTTATCTGCTTCTCCATTTTCCCATTCCAGGGTATCTGGTTGGAACCTATTCCCCTCCCTCCAATACAACACAAAGTCCATTAGCTACAGCCAAGCACTGTGTTACAACCATATTTGCCTCAATTCTTTGGACAAGAATCTACACCTGAAGGATTTATTTCAGTAAAATGAAGAAAGAGGTTGACAAGGTCAGACTGGTGCCCAGGAATATTATTCAGAAATACAGGCCCAAAAGAGATAAGAACAGAACACCAGTGGTAGGATCTACAGCTTCCAGCTCAAACCAGTCCAATGCATCATTCCAATGATAACCATCTGCAAGTATTTGAAGGGCTGTCATATAGAAGATGGTGCTGAGTTGTTTTCTGTTGCCCCAGAAGGTCAGACCAGAACCAACGGGTTGAAATTAAATCAAAAGAGTTTCCAGCTAAACATTAGGAAGAACTTTCTGACAGAGCGGTTCCTCAGTGGAACAGGCTTCCTCGGGAGGTGGTGGGCTCTCCTTCTTTGGAGGTTTTTAAGCAGAGGCTAGATGGCCATCTGTCAGCAATGCTGATTTTATGACCTTAGGCAGATCATGAGATGGAGGGCAAGAAGGTTTGAATCAGTGTTTGACTCTCATGGCCCTTTCTTGCATGCTCGGGGTAGTGCCAATCGGCACTTTGGGGTCAGGAAGCAATTTTCCTCCTGGCCAAATTGGCCAGGAATCGGGGGGTTGCCATCTTCTGCCATCTCTCTCTCCCCCCATCCTCAGCACGAAAGGTGGCCTTTGAGGGCCGCGGAGCAGGGAGGCTAGCAGGAAGTGGCCTAGATGCTGCTCCAGCCTCCTGGGGCTGAACGCCCAGCCCTTCTGCAGGCTTGTGTGACTGCTCAGCCTGGAGCTCATGGTGGCAATGGCACTGCTGGGGCTCAGCCTCTGGAGCCAGAGAGCGGCAGACTGGGAGGCCTGGCTGGTGCTTCTGGAGTCTGGTTTGTGGGGACCAGCAGAATACGGGGTGGGAAGGGCGAATTCCCAGCAGACATCAGGCGGCAGAATGAACAGACTTCTCTCAGACTTCACCATGCATTTGGAGCATGGGATAGCAAGGCGTGAGACATGGAGAATGTGTCTTTACTTTTTTGTCTGGTTCCACTGCTATACTTATGTGTGTACGGTATTATCAATGCTTTGGGCACAGTGAGGTTTGGATTGCATAGCTTAATGGGTGGAGGTTGCTGGCACCTTGTGTAAGGACTTCAATAGATGGCCTGTTGCTCCCTTGATTGGTGCTGCTAACTAATCTGTGCTTGAATGGCTGCATTTCATTGGCAACGGCAGCTGCCGCCAACATATTGGAAGACCACACTGTCATGCCAGTGGGACATTCTGATTTAGTTGGTAATGATGATGGAAGACTACAGATTTTAATATGGCACTGGGTGGGCAGCTGTTAGTGGAAGCCCAGAGCCATAGCTTAGAGGTACAAGATTCCACCATCCATCTCCAGCATGTCTAGTGAATCTCTCTTTGGCAACTGGCAGAGAACTGTGCCAGAGATGCTGAGGAGCTTCTAACAATCAGAGCAGACGGTACTGGGTTTGATGGCCCAGTGATCTGATGCAATATAAGGAGACATCATATATTCAAAAGCATAAGGCCTGAAGAGAAATATCAAGCCTTCGACAATATTTAGAAATATCAATATTTAGAAATATCAAGATTCGGCAGATTTAGGAGATACTGAAAGGAGATTCCTTCAGCTTTTCATCATAACGTTTTTTTAAAGCTACAAAAATATATGCCTTTTGATCTGTTTCTAAGGTTAAGGATGCATCCAAAGTCTCCAAGGCCCTTTTCAATCACACATAGTACATTGGACAAGATCACACTTTGTTCTGGCTCGCAGCTTGTTCCTACCTCATTTTGCTGAAGGGTTATTGTTCCGCCAACTTTGATTCCATCACACATGTTTGGTTTTTGCTGCTGCAATCAGCACATCTTTGTCTCTTTTTAGATGTAAAGATCCCAGGAGCAATGAAAATCCATGTAAGATACACAGCAAGGTTTTTTTTTTGGTAGCTAAAAAATTCTTGTTTTCTTCTAAAACAAGGCAATTTGATCCTACCATGTTAGAGCCGTTCTTGAAAGCATATGTTCTGTTCAAAACTCAGCTGAGCCACAAACTCGGACCTTAGTCAATTCAAAATAAGGGATGCTTGAACATAAAGCGGTTCGAATCATGTCCTGATTACCAGTCATGACCAGGCAGGCAGTTCTTCGATGGGGCTGTTTAAGTGGTTGCTGTACTCTCGCAATGCCCGCAGTATAGCATAATTGGTTTCCTTGCATGAACATTGCTACACCATCTGGTGAAGCTCTTTCCTCCCCATTAAGTCAATACTGTGTACTGCTTCACTCCACAATCAAATCAAAGTGTTAATTCAACCATCAAGCATTGGAAAATGCTGACAAATGAATAAAATTTTAAAAATCCAACCATCAGCTGTTGCTTTATGCATTCTTAGAAATGGCAATGACGGCTGATCTCTTGATAGGGAAGGTTTTGCAAAGCACAATGGGAGTTGTAGTTTCATCCCTTGCCTTTGCTAGGTTAAAAAAAAAAAACCATGGTGTAATCCCTATAATGGAAGATGGAGTGTTCTGGAAAAGCCCTTCATTGCACTTTTGACTTAGGCAATCAATTGCCTTCATGTGCTCAAGCTCGCAAGGAGAGGTAGTGTGCAGCCACAAATCTGTTCACGAGTCATTCAAGGTCCTGCCAAAATGAATAAATCTGGGAATTACTGTACCCTGATGTACATCAAACCAGGTAAATTAAGCTGTTGAATGTGTTCCCTGTGAAATTTGCAGCACCTAGGGTTGCCAACCTCCAGGTACTAGCTGGAGATCTCCTGCTATTACAACTGACCTCCAGCTGATAGAGATCAGTTCACCTGGAGAAAATGGCCGCTTTGGCAACTGGACTCTATGGCATTGAAGTCCCTCTTCTCCCCAAACCCCGTCCTCCTCAGGCTCTGCCCCAAAAACCTCCCACCGGTGGTGAAAAGGAACCTGGCAACCCTAGCAGCACCCTTGTCCACAATCATTCAGCCTGTTTGTAATATCTGGCCAAATTACTCATCTGCTTTGCAGGATTGTTGTAAGTATCAGGGTCTGATTAGACAAGACATTAAATGCAAGTTCAGTTTCAGGAAACCTCAACCCAGCTCGCATTTAACACGTGACCTGGTAATCACCTTAAAATAGAGTGTGAGAGGGCAAATCAGCTCTCAAGCAGGATACGACAGCAGAGGGGGTTTCATCATTCCCTCCCTTCCACCCTGTGGGCTTTTGCCTTACTGCCAGTTCCAGGTGTCTCCTGAGAAGACACACTTAACCAGCAGTCAGATAAACAGACAGCCCATCCTCTAGGGCCTTTTTCTGCTAGCAAAAGGTCATCGGTTGGAAGGGAGGGAATGATGAAGCCCCTCCTCCTGCCATGCCATGCTTGGGAGCCGATTCCCCCCCCACTCACACAAACATTATTTTAAAGGTGATTGCTGAGTAGGTTTACCATAGGGTTGCCAACTGCCAGGCAGTAGCAGGAGATCTCCTGCTAATTCAACTGATCTCCAGCCGATAGAGATCAGATCACCTGGAGAAAAATGGCCGCTTTGGCAATTGAACTCTATGGCATTGAAGTTCCTCCCCTCCCCAAACCCCGCCCTCTTCAGGCTCCGCCCCCAAAATCTCATGCCGGTTGAGAAGCGGGACCTGGCAACCCTAGCTTACCAGGTCCCCCTTCTTCTTCAGCAGGAGGTTTTGAAGTGGAGGTGGGGGGGGGGGATTGCGCATGCCCGGAAGTGCTTCATCACTTCTGGTTTACACTCAGAAGTGCTGCATTGCAAAGGACCGGTTTCCACTCAAACGGCCCCTTGTGATGCGTTTTACACCCGGAAGTGCCGCATTGCAACAGGCCTTTACCACTCAAACGCCCAGTTTCGGCCCTTTGCGGTTCAGCACTTCTGGATGTAAACCAGAAGTGACGTGTCGCCGCCTGCACGAGTTGCCCGCCGACCCTCAGCTGGTCAGCGGGCAGCCAGGTGGATTGGCAGGGGTTTGCCTGCCACCACCTGGCACTTGGCAACCCTAGTGCTGAGTCACACATTAAATGTAAGTTGGATTGGTTTCTCCCAGCCCAACTCACATTTAATGTCTTGTCTAATCAGACCCTTACTGTGCATTCCTGAAAAGGGGGTGGCAAAACTCCACAGAAGCTGGTGTGATCTCTCGCCGGTGTCTGTGTCACTTCACTAGGGTTGCCAGGTCCCTCTTTGCCCCCTGTGGGAAGTTTTTGGGGCAGAGCCTGAGGAGGGTGGGGTCTGGGGAAGGGAGGGACTTTGATGTCATAAAGTCCAATTACCAAAGTGGCCATTTTCTGTAGGTGAACTGATCTCTATCAGCTGGAGATCAGTTGTAATAGCAGGAGATCTCCAGGTAGTACCTGGAGGTTGGCAACCCTAGGGTGGGGACACAAAATGGTACGGACACTGGCACAGGGGCAAACATGCTGGCACTGAGGAGCCACATAGCGCTATAAATAAATTATATTTTCATTATCTATATATTTTATTTATCCCACCCAACCTTAGGTACCCAGCCACTGAGCTGTGCCAGCCTCCACTGCCGTGGCTGCCATGCCAGCAGGGAAAACCCAGAAGGGAAAGCCCGCACTGGCATGGGGGGCATTCCCAGGGGCAGAGCTGACATGTCAACTTCCAGACCCCTTTCGTCCCAGGAACGCCCCTTGACACTGCAGTGTTGCTATGCTACCTATTTTGCTGGTGTAGCCCCGTGTAACTCCATGGAGGAGTTACACAAGTTTTTTAGAATTATTTTTTTCACTTTATCGTTTGTATTTTATAGCTGAGAAGCCTCTGTGGAGGCGGCATGGGTATGCCATTCCCAGATGCTGCCTAACTGCCTCCCCTTCAGGAATGGGCTGCCTGTGTCTTTTTAAAGGATCTATTTCTTATTTTCTATCCTGTATTGGCCATTCAACAGTTAAGATGTTGTTACTGAGGAAGAGGAACAAACTATGCAAAATACTGTAAAATGGTTTGTTTGAACAAATGCCAAAACCACATTCAGTTGCTGAATTAAACCGCTCGGTCCAATTTTGTTCACTTGTTGCCCTGGCTCGGTGTAGCTGATGGGATTTATTTTTTCAAGAGGCCATTCCTATTTTCTCCTGTTTCAGGCTGACTGATTTGATTCAGGTTAACGCATCCTGCTCAAATGAGGGGGAAAAAATGACAACTGTGCTCTAAGGCCATGTGCAATTTGTCAAGATGATGAACTGAATACTTAAGGACACTTTCCGCCTGTCAGCTCAGAGCCATACTGGGCACACAGAAGAATATAGATTCTGTGGCATATGACTTCACATACAACTAATCACACATGCAGCATGCATGTATGTCTGACATGTTCAGCGGATTGGCTCAGGGGACCTTAGGAAGACATCAGATGGGAGAGATACTGCTTGAAGTACATGTGTTGCAGGTCATGTGCTATTGACAGTTCTGTGCCTCAGAAAAGAAAACTTGTAGTGATGGGAGATCAAGACTGCCAGGGCTGCGCACTGTCAGTCCACCATAACTGGAAACCATTAACCTTGGAGAGCAATTAGTAGTACTAGCTGATTCTCACTAGGCACAATGCAATTATATCACCATCCAGAAATTAACACATGTGTCATAGCTATATTTCCAGTTCAATGCCTTGCTAGACAGTTTGGGTAATTTAGCAGTTTAATTCTTCACACACAAAACACACACACACACACACCCAGTCAAAACTCCCAGGTAAATGTTTAGATAGCAGAAAGAAAGAAAAAGATAAAACATCATTACCGATTGGTGGTCATAATACACAGAGGGGAATATTATTTTGTCCCCTGCTTCCAAAGGTTTCTATGTGTAGACAATAGTGGAAAGATAATGGTTTGTGTCACCTCAATGCCTGCTTGCAGTAGTGGCAGGGGTTTCCCCCCCCCCCACTAAGGAGCTCAATAGAATAGACCCTGCAGGGCATGAAATCCCCTGCAGGGCAAGCAGACTAAAATGTCATGGACGGCGTGTGTTATACATATTCTATGATCCACTCAACAGCGAGAGTTGCCATTGTGCATTCAGGTTCAAAGCAAATTTTTAGTAAGCTGTTTTGCTAGAAAAATGGCATTATGATATGACAGAAAAAAATGATCAAAACAAAATGAGGGTCATGAGTTTAAGTTATTCCTCCCCAACCCAACTCAACCCTCTCACTCATTCACACACTTATGCAATCAAAACATTGCACCAAGCTAACCCAGTGTATATGCCGCGGAAGCTTAATCCCACAGTCAGAATAAATGTATTGTAAATGTTTATCTCTTTGCTTCTTTTGACCTCTGTTTTCAATATTCATAGCTTTCCACAAAAAATAATAATGAAATCCTGTACATCATATTGTGAGGGATAGGAAGCTATCCTGTGCCAGAAGGGGAAAACAGCCACTTTCATCTCTAACCGTTCATTCCTGAGCGGAATACCTGTGCTGGGCTTAGAAGGCAATGCAGCGCCGCTGCCCGGCCCAAAAAAATGGCCGCTTTAGCAATTGGACTCTATGCGATTGAGGTCCCTCCCCCAGACTCCGTCTTCCTCAGGCTCCACCCCCAAAACCTCCTGCCAGGGGCGAAGAGGGACCTGGCAACCCTAGAAAGGATCCAGCCTAGAGGATGGTCAGTGAAAGCCTATTTGTACCTGCAAGCATTAGAGAGAATTCACATCCCACTCTGAAGCCCTAACTAACTTAACTTTATGTGCCTCAAACAGGTTTCTCCTTGAAGACCTGTGCTCCTGATCTGTTCTCTAAAAACAGCTTGTAAATACATAAATCGTCTTTGTTATTTACATACAAATGCTGCCTCAGTGATGTCCTTGTTCTTGTTGCTCACCACAACGAACCCAAAGCTATCCTAAGAGCATCTTGTAACTGAGGGGAAGGTTTACAATTTAAAACAAACCTAGTTCCCAAAACCATAAGAGGGTGTGTGGGTCCCCTCAGTTGGCAGAAAAGGCCTGTCACGCATATGGACACATGAATCTGCTTTATATCAAATTACAGTCTATTCTGTCTGTCAGAGATGGTCTAGGGCAGGGATGTCAAACATAAGGCCCAAGAACTGGATCCGGCCCCTTGAGAGCTCTTACCTGGTCCATGAGTCAGCCGAAGCAGCCACTCCCCCACTCTCAATCAGGGCTGGCAAGGCATGGCCCGCCCCAACCAAATGACATTGATGTCACATCTGGCCCTTGTAACAATTGAGTTCGACACCCTTGGTCTAGGGTCTCAGGCAGAGAAGGGTCTTTCCCAATAGCTACCACTTAAGATCTGTTTACGTAGTGGGGTTGCCAACCTTCAGGATGGAGCTCTCCCGTTGTTACGACTGATCTCCAGGCAATAGAGAAAATGGTTGCTTTGAAAGGTGGACTCCATGTCATTACACTCCATTGAAGTCCCTCCCCTCCCCAAACCCCACCCACCTCATGCTCCACCCCCTAAATCTGGGTATTGTCCAGCCCAGAGCTGGCAACCCTATTACCCAGACACACCAGGGATTTGCCTGGGACCTCCTGTATGTAGGATGTGCTCTATCCATATTTCCTATGCCAATAATATTTACCATGCCTTTTGAAATGCTGAAGCAGGCTTATTAATCACTAGTGTCAGAATAAAAACATGCAAAAGTCATGGTTACATGTTACTGTATCTGTGTGATGGTCAATTATCACAAGGTGACTCTTTTGTATGTCTCAGCTACCATGTTGATTGGTTGCTTTTGCCAGTGCCATCGCAGACTCTGTCTTTTTGAACATTTGTGGAGGCATGAAGAAAAGCAGTCAGTCTGTGTCATGAGTTACTATACCATGTGACAGCATCTGGTATCATGTGGGGTGATTTGATATTACAAGTAAAGATTCATAGACTTAAGGGACATAGACAGGGAAACATTATTGGGAGTTGGGAACAAGAGTTAGTAAAAAGGTAAAGGTCCCCTGTGCAAGCAGATACGTAGAAAACAATCAAGTGAGACCAGGATAATACATGCAGCAGAAAACAGGAAATATATACAGTACACAGTGGTATAGTCCACAGTCCTGTTCCCTTTATAAAAGTGCCTTCCTGAACCATTCCATTATAATATAGCCTTAGTAGGTAAAAAGGTAAAGGTCCCCTGTGCAAGCACCGGGTCATCCTTGACCCATGGGGTGATGTCACATCCCGACGTTTACTAGGCAGACTTTGTTTGTGGGGTGGTTTGCCAGTGACTTCCCCAGTCATCTTCCCTTTACCCCCAGCAAGCTGGGTACTTATCTTACCGACCTCGGAAGGATGGAAGGCTGAGTCAATCTTGAGGCAGCTATCTGAAACCAACTTCCATTGGGATCAAACTCAGGTCGTGAGCAGAGCTTGGATTGTAGTAGTGCAGCTTGTCACTCTGCGCCACGGGGCTCTTACGAGAAGGTAGTAACCTAATATCTATCTTTTGAGCTCTGCAAGCCCTGGCCAGGGTCTTGAGAGATTTCAGGAGAGAGGAGCTTTTCTCCACACCAATAAAGCTGTATATTTGTTCTTCAAAAACGGCATAATTCTGATTCTAAAAATGTTAAACTAAATTTTGTGGTAGGTCCTTTATTTTTTGTTAAAAACTGGAAATTTAAGAGATTTGCAATTGCCCAAGCAGACAATGTGCGTTGACTCTGATTTTCTTCTGTCTGTGGTAGATCCCTGCCTTATGTCAGACTACTGTTTGACTCATTAACTGCTAGCAGGGGCCACCTGTTTTACATGCCACTGTAGACTCATACTGAGGTTGCTCATGAAAACATAACAGGCTTGCCCTCCCATTTTTAACAGATATTTATTTAGCTCATTTATTACTGCCTTTCAACTACCCCCCCCCCCAACAGTTCCTCCTTGACTTTTCTAGTGTGGCATGTCCCTGGGTGGATAAATCAGCAACTAGTATTTTGGAATATAATGCTTACTTTTAAAATCAAAGGGGGAGATTATATTTCATACATAAAATTAGTACAGGAATTTTATTAGTTAGCATCCTATT
The DNA here is from genome assembly GCF_029931775.1 of Euleptes europaea. Taxonomy (NCBI): domain Eukaryota; kingdom Metazoa; phylum Chordata; class Lepidosauria; order Squamata; family Sphaerodactylidae; genus Euleptes; species Euleptes europaea. The sequence goes on from NC_079318.1 coordinate 28,029,716, forward strand.
TATTTTTGCCTTTTTTAAAATTTGAGATCTGGGAAAATGTAAATCAGTCAGCAAGGTTGGTGCTCCTGTTGCAGCCTTGGTCAGTCTTTGAAAAATGGTAAGGAACTGGGCTGTGGACAGGATCACCCCAGAGAGCCATCTACCCTCCTGCAGGGCCTGGAATGCTTCTTGGTTTATTGAGGAGCTTGGAGCAATGAAGTGATAGGGCAGATGGATGGAACATAGATGAAGGAAAACTCACAGTAAATGTGACCAACCCAAGGTGAGAGCATGTTATCATGCCTACTCTGTGGCAGAGATGGTGACAAAGCAAACTCACACAATGGGGCCAGGGTACTTGAAGGACCACCTCCTCCTATATTGTCTAGCCCACCAGTAAAGATCTGCCTCACAAACCCTACTCTCTGTGCCCCTGCCTTCAGAGGTGAGGCAGGTAGCAACCAGAGACCAGGATTTTTCAGTAGTGGCACCTCACTTATGGAACACCCTTCCCCTTGAAGCTTACCTGGTGTCTTTGTTGCTATTTTTTAGGCACCAGACCAAAACATTTCTGTTCACCCAGGTGTTTAATTAAGGGGGTGATCTGCATATCATATGGCGACACATCCCCCCTTTTATGTGTTATTCTTTCAGATTAATTTGAATACATTGTAGTGTTGCCTTCCTCCTGGTGTGGCCAGGTGTTCTAGAATTACAACTGATCTCCAGACTAGAAGATCAGCTTCCCTTGGAGGAAAGGACAGTTTTAGGGGACAGATTCTATTAGGGGGCACATCCCCACTGTGCCCCTCACTACCCCAAGCTCTGCTCTCCCTAGGCACCACCCCCAAATTCCAAGCTGGAGTCTGGAACCCTAATACACTGATAAAGCTAATTGTCTCTGCAATGCACGCCAGAGGAATCATGGTGTCAGATGGGCAGCATAATCATGAAGAAGGATGTACAAACTGTTATGAAATACAACAGCTTGAGGGAGGAATATATTCTGTGCAAATTTGGTGCCATTATCTTTTAAAATAACTCTACTATTCCCCACATTTATATCGTAGCATTAAAGGGCCAGAAATCTCCCCTATAAACATGTCATGGGAGTAATGGAATGAGGAACACAGAGCTTTGGCCCATGTGTGTGACTGAAGAAAGGACATTTATAACCACTTTTCCTCCTACTTTATGACACCTCAAAATTACATTTGACTACATGTTTTTAAACATTTTTTGCAAAAACATTGAGCTTATTTACTGTATCAAGAGAATCCTCTCACACCTCTGTTGCTTAGTTTTTATGTTCTTTTCTGCTTGCTTTAAATCTAAGATTTGTTTTAGATTCAAATATCATAATTCATTTTAAGGACTGTGTCATGGGCCCTGCCTTGGGAGCTGAGGACTCGGAGGACTCTGAAGCTGAAGTGGAGGAACAGGTTGCCTCTGGGCCCTCAGTACCTCCATTGAAGCCAGTAGCACAGGAGCCTGAAACAACTCAGCAGGAACCACAGCTAGGCATAGAGATGGAACAAGGGCAGACAGAAGCTACTCTTCCCCCAAGCCCTGCAGTGGAAGCTGAGAATGGCAGCCCTCCAAGCTCACCTGAACCTGATAGGCGTATCAGGACTTGGCAGCGTGTGGGTCTGCAAGGTAGAAGGAGAAGTGCTCGCTTGGAGAGGCTAAGCAGACAGAGAACTGGTGCTGAGTCATTTCAGGATGAAGCCTAGCCTGGAACTGCACTGACTGATAAAGGCAGTGCAGGCGTGCTTTCACTTTGCAGAAGCAACCGTGCAGTTTCTCTGTGTTCCCGCTACCGCTCATGATTAATCTCTCCAGCCGTTGACTCCTGCCTGCTTTGACTATGCCTCCGACTTCTGACCTCGGTAAACAGCATAATCTTCGCCACCTGCTCCGAAAGGGGCTAGATACCTCCCGCGCGTCTGAGGACTGCAGGCACTGCCCGGCCCTTGGCCTATGCCAGCACAGACTGCTACCTGAGTTCGATCCCAACAGAAGTCGGTTTCAGGTAGCCAGCTCGAGGTTGACTCAGCCTTCCATCCTTCCGAGGTCAGTAAAATGAGTACCCAGCTTGCTGGGGGTAAAGGGAAGATGACTGGGGAAGGCACTGGCAAACCACCCCATAAACAAAGTCTGCCTAGTAAACGTCAGGATGTGACATCACCCCATGGGTTAGGAATGACCCGGTGCTTGCACAGGGGACCTTTACCTTTAATAGTTCCATAAGAATACCTGCATTCCTTGAGTACAATGTGGAGATGCATAAAGGGACAAAAAATCCTGGAGTGTCAGGCAAAGTTGGATCACTATAGCATTTGACAACGTGCAAACACAGGAGTGGGAGTTTGGAACCAGGAATCCACACTAATCTTTTTCTCCCAAAAATGATTCTGCCTCCTTTCCTGTCATTTCCTCCTTCTATTTCTGACACTGTTTATTACACACACACAAAAAAAAACTTGACTGTTCTAACCTACCCTTCACTCACTCTTGTTTTACTTTTTCTGGTTCCCTCAGAATTGTCCCTGATACGCCTTCTTTGGTTCTCACCAGTGTTCCTGTCTTGCTGTTTTTCAGAGCTGACCCTTTTTCAGGGCTGTAGCCAGCTTCCCTCATTCGATAAGGCTGCCTCATGTCCAGGCGGGGCTTCAAAGAAAGGAACAGAAAATCAAAATTTTCCTCATAACCAACAGGAAATGTTATAACCTCTTGTTGAGTCCAACCATGCCTGTTTTTATTTTAGTGACTATGAATTATTAGTTCATGTTAAATAGTGGATAATTATTTTTCATAGACTTCTAATGAACACTTTCCTTAACTAAATAACAACTTCCACAAGTTACCTCTTTCCCTATTAAACCCTTTGTCAATTTTACATTCAAAGTAGCTATAGAGGTTTTTTTTAAAAAACCTCAGGATCATTCATATACATCATCAGGATGATTGGGAAGTCCACCATGAGCAGGAAGTACCTTTTCATAGAATCATACAGTTGGAAGGGACCACCAGGGTCATCTAGTCCAACCCTCTGCATAGGGTTGCCAACCTTCAGGTACTAACAGGAGATCTCCTGCTATTACAACTGATCTCCAGCCGATAGAGATCAGTTCACCTGGGAAAAATGGCCGCTTTGGCCATTGGACTCTATGGCAATGAAGTCCCTCCCCTCCCCCAACCCCACCCTCCTCAGGCTCTGCCCCAAAAAACCCCACCCGTAGTGAAGAGGAAACAGGCAACCCTAACTCTGCACAATGCAGGAAATTCATAACTACCTCTCCCCCCACCCCCAGTGACTCATACTCCATGCCCAGAAGATGGCCAAGATGCCCTCCCTCTCACGATCTGCCTAAGGTCATAGAATCGGCATTGCTGACAGATGGCCATCTAGCCTCTGCTTAAAAACCTCCAGGGAAGGAGAGCTCACCACCTCCCGAGGAAGCCTGTTCCGCTGAGGAACTGTTCTGTTAGCAAATTCTTCCTAATGTCTAGACAGAAACTCTTTGGGTTTAATTTATCTTAGTGGAATTTGAAGTACTACTTTTGGAGCCAAATTACATGTCACAGTGGCTACAGGTCTAACCAGTGGCTGCGGACGCCACTTCAGAGGAAATTTTAAAAATTGCTGCCGTGGCACAAGGCAATCTTGTCCCCTCACAACTTTTCAAGAGCCAGAACAGCCCCCCCCCCCCCACACACACACATGCAACTATTTCGGCACTTGAAAATCCTGGCCTGATCAGGATTGGGTCGTTGCAGCAATTTTTAAATAGCTAAATTTCCCTCTAAAATAGAGATGGCAGCCATGGGTTGGACCCCCGGCCACTGTAACATGTAGTTCTGCTCTTAGTATTGTGGAATCTTTGAATTAGACCCTACAACTCACTTTCACTACGTTAGAGGTTTTGCTCTGAAGAAAGGAGTCTTGCATCAGAGGAAATGACTCCTCCCTTAGCAGGAGCCATTATTTAAACAAAAGTTGTCATGTCATGAATTAGTAAGCCTGGGCAATTCAGAGATCCAGGTACAGTCATTAACTTCACCCTGGCAATGGTCCTGCTCTCTTAGGCTAATTAAATATAAAATAAGTTTCACCCTTATTGGCAACAACTTGCTACGCTTTTAAGCATGGCTCTTAATTGGAGTGAAGACTCACCACAGGCAATTGCTGGCCATATTTTCAATGCCAGGCCCACATCTCTCATTTAAAAATATGACCGAATGCCAATCATAGGCATAGTGACAAATAGGGGCATGTGCTGAGAAAAAAAAATCATTATAATTCAACATCCAGGTTTTAGGGAGGACCCCTTTACCATTCCTGATAGGACAGTACCAATTTGGGATTCAAAACTGGCTTACCTCCCCCCAGACTCCAGAATTTTAGGACCATTAATTTCACTGGAACACCCAAGGGTCTGGTAGAGCTACTTTAAAAGGTAATGGCACCTAATTTGCACAGAATATATTTTTCCCTCTAGTTGAAATACCTGCTAAATTTCAAGCAGAATTGACAAAAGGGTTTGATTTCCAGACCCCTGAAGTAGGTGCCCCTCAATACACTTCTCTCGACGATTTCCTGAGGGGGAGAAATGGAGACAGCTTGGCAGAACAATACTAGCCTCCAGTGTTTAAAAAAAAATCTGGATGCATTTGGTTTCTTTACATAATCTTACAGTGACTGACTGACAATACTTTTTTTAACCTTTTCATTGAAAATTATGCACTTGGCACCCTTCCTTGATATGGGCTGTCTGCTTTTACGCAAAAAAGACTTCCTTTGAAGAAAACTGCCCAGCCACCCCCTCGCTGCAGTTTTTGAAAGTAGTTTGAATTTAAAAAGAAAAAAACTGTTTAAAAAGAAAAAACCTGTTCATCAATGACCTGGAGTTGGGGTTAAACAGTGAAGTAGCCAAGTTTGCAGATGACACCAAATTATTTAGGGTGGTTAAAACAAAATCGGACTGTGAAGAGCTCCAGAAGGATCTCTGCATACTGGAAGAATGGGCATTAAAATGGCAAATGAGATTCAATGTGAGTAAGTGTAAAGTGATGCATATTGGGACAAAAAATCCCAACTTCACATATACACTGACAGGATCTGTGCTGGCAGCAACAGACCAAGAAAGGGATCTTGGGGTGGTAGTGGATAGCTCAATGAAGATGTCAACCCAGTGTGCGGCTGCTGTAAAAAAGGCAAATTCCATGCTGGCCATGATTAGACGAGGAATAGAGAATAAAACTGCTGATATCATACTGCCCTTGTACAAATCTATGGTGAGACCACACTTGGAATACTGTGTACAGTTCTGGTCACCACACCTAAAAAAGGATATTACAGAGCTTGAGAAGGTGCAGAAAAGAGCAACCAAAATGATTAGGGGACTAGAGCAACTGTCCTATGGGGAGTGGTTAAGATGCTTAGGGCTATTTAGCTTGGAAAGAGGGCGGTTGAGGGGAGACATGAAAGAGGTCTATAAAATTATGCATGGTTTGGAGACAGTAGACAGGGAGAAGTTTTTCTCCGTCTCCCACAATACTAGAACACGGGGACATCTGCTAAAGCTGGAGGGTGAGAGATTCAAAACAGATAAAAGAAAGTATTTTTTCACACAACACATAGTTAAATTGTGGAACTCCCTGCCCCAGGATGTGGTGATGGCTGCCAGCTTGGAGGGCTTTAAGAGGGGAGTGGACATATTCATGGAGGAGAGGGGTATTCATGGCTGTTAGATAGAATGGATACTAGTCATGCTGCATACCTATTCTCTCTAGTATCAGAGGAGCATGCCTATTATTTTGGGTGTGGTGGAACACAGGCAGGGTGGTGCTGCTGCAGTCGTCTTGTTTGTGGCTTCCTAGAGGCCCCTGGCTGGCCACTGTGTGAACAGACTGCTGGACTTGATGGGCCTTGGTCTGATCCAGCAGGGCCTTTCTTATGTTCTTATGTTCTTAGGTAGAGTGTGTATGTGTGATCACACAACAATCATTCAATGGCTTTGTGGCATGTGTCATCATGCTGGGCATTCACTGTAGAGGTTTCTTAATCTGTACTACTATTCAAAGAGTTCCTGTGATGGGGGGAGTGTCTTTCTTTCTTCTGAAAATGTCCTCCGTCTCAAAGCAGAAGCTGTGGGCCTTAAAATTTTCTTCTCTTGGGCTTGCTTCCAGTGGTAATTGGATGAGAGTGCTCTCCTGATCTCTTGCAAGGATCCAAGTGGAAGAGAGAAATGTCATTGCCTGGGAAATAAGGTGAATCAAAGAAAAATATGATGCCAGCTGCTTCTGACAACAGTAAGCACCCGAACATGAAAAACAACATGGATTTGTGGGGGAGGGGGGGTCATAAGAATCCCAGATATGTGTTTACCATTCCGGAAATCATGGTAAATGCCTAGAACAACAACTTTTGTACATATTTTCTGCTCAGGGATTTTAAGATGCATACCCCAAGTCATGAAATCTGAGCACCATCATCTCTGCCACTCAGCCGCTGTTGATGTGTTCTAATATAGGGATGAAGAAAGTAAACAACGGATAAGAACACTTGCATACCTGGTATGGTAGGAGAGTGGTGTACTTTATGGTATAAGGGTTAGAGTTTTACATAAGTGTGACTTGGGTTCAATCCCCTCTCAATCACTTCGCTTCTTGACTAACCTTGAAATTTCTACTGTATTTTGACCTTAGTTCAATAAGGTTGTTCTGAGGATAAAGGGAGGGGGAATGGACCGTATATGCTTCTCAGAGGTAAAGTGTGATGGAAAATATCCTTCAAAAATCCTTACATTTTCATTCGACATTGTCACCAAATGTTTCATGGCCCTTTAGATAGTATTTGAATAACACGTTATAATGCATATGTGGTTTGAGTTAGCTGAGTAACCATCACATATATAAAAGTGATAATTTGGCAAAGAGTTGATGTTCAGCATCTGTTCATTGAAACTCATCTCCGAAACATAAAGCCGCTTGTCAATGAAAGCAATAAAAGCAATAATTGAGTTCCTAGGAATTAACTGGTTGCAGTGACTAAACAGACTTAAAATCTATGAACTTCCCATTCTCCATCTTTGAAACCCTTCAACAAAGAGAATTTCCCAAGGGAAACAAAATAAAACTTTTATTTCCTGCATTTAAACCTTAGAGAAATTGCATACATTGGAAATGATAATCCCTTTTGCTTAAAATAATCTGTTAAGCAATGTCCTCCACAGGAAGGTTGCACCCTTTAATGCCCACTAACTTCAATGGGCTTTGAAGGGAATAATTCCACTTATGGTTCCACTGGAAGATTCTGAGACTTTATGAATTTGCAAATGCCAGGGATGACCAATTGGTGTCTGTTTTTTATTATTTAAACAGGGCCATTAGAATAAACAGTGCCTTACAGATTTCCATTAGCAAATATAGGAAGGTCCATGCCTCCAGCATCATTATTACTGTTTAAAATAGACAGTGAGGTTAGGGATAATTTTGGATTTCTCATCCCTGATGTTTCACATTGTTATTGTGACTCTTCCTAGGCTGGACTGAGACTCAGGAACAGATTCCTCAGAGGATGACCAGGATGAGCCAATGACCGCCATAAAGGAAGACCAGGAGGCTCAGGGTCACCTAACACCAGTGGAATGCCACCAGACCCAGAGCCCCTGGATTCGAGAGCTCAGTCTAAGGACTTGCCACTAAAGGCTTAGCTCCAGACAGTGCTGGCAACATGCCAATCTCCAGGGCAACCAGCCCTCTGCCTTGTAGAGCCAGATCCCAGACTACCAGTCCCCCAGGTTCTTCCCGCTCCCAGCAGGAGTGACAGTGGGCCACAAGGAGGAAGCTCAGAGATGAAGAAGCATCAGATTGGATAGGGAAATTCCTGGAGATTTGGGGGAACAGCCTGGGAAGAGCAGAGTTTGGGAAGGGGAGAGAGTTCATGATGGATGTGATGCCATAAAGTACACCCTCCAAAACTGCCATTTTCTAGAAGGGAGCAGATCCCTGTCACCTGGAGATCAGTTGTGATTCAGAGAGAACTCCAACCCCCAAATGGAGGCTGGCAATCCTATATTGGAACCAGGATACTTGCTGCCATTACTCATTCCTACTGCCATTTCGATTTTCCTTTTCCCTTGTGCAAATCAAACTTGTCAGTCTTGACATTTGCAGTTTACACCATTTTTGATTCCCTCACACAAACCTTTCCTATTACATGTAAGTAGATTTAACATTTTTCTGTCCCTTGCATATAAATGGCCAATAACATATAAACATATAATATTGTTTAAAATGGTTTAAAGTGTGTATAAGAAATAAACAAACAGGCAGCATTAGCAGCAAAAACAACTGCAACAGAAACTAAAAGAAATTATAAGGTGCATATTTGTATATCACTAAATAGAGTCAACACAGAAGGAAAGGGAGGGAGATTCATCTGGATAGATGCCCTACTTACAGCTTGATTATAAGGAGGAATGGAAATTATGGAGATACACCAAAGGCCACAGGGGAAATGTGAGATTTGCCGCAAAATTTGAGGGAGGGAAAGAGATAGCATCATGTACAGAAGGAAAGTTGCACACATATGGGTAGCCAGGGTGAATGGTGAAAACTTCCATGACAATGGGTCCAATATGTCTCCCGGAGCTACACGATCTAGGAGGGGGGTTAGAGTGTTCCATCTAAACCATCAAACCTTCTCTGGAATCCATTCTGAAGGGACGTGCATGAAAGACTGTTTAAACAGTCAAGGTTTATGTTATGGATGATTTATTTACTTACTTCATTTGTACCCCACCTTTCTCCCCAATGGGGACCCAAGGAGGCTTACGTCATTCTCCTCTCCGCCATATTATCCTGTGAGGTAGGTCAGGCTGAGAGAGTATGACTGACCCAAGGTCACCCAGTGAGTTTCCATGGCACAAGTGGAGATTTAATCCTGGATCCCCCAGATACTAGCCGGACACTCTTAACCACTACACCACATGGGTTATCAGAATTGTCTTTTTCCCTGTGTGGGAAAAAGTAGCACAGATACTTTGGATGGCATATTTGGTTTAAAATTATTTATTTATTTCTCTTTTGCTGACACTGTGGTGTGATTTCAGAATGAACCTCTGCTGTTTGGGGAGGAAAATGTCATGAGCAATTTGCATCACCAACACGAGGCAAGCAATTGCAGTGTCCTTTAGTGAAATTCTCACAGGTCTCCTGTCTCTATGTGAAACTACAGCTTTTATTTTGGTACACAAAGGATACTGTTTCTGTGCCACAAGGTGTTCTCTTGTTGCTTTCAGGTATTGGGAGGAAAATATGGAAAGATTATATTGTCCTTGCACGATAAATGATTGTATGGAAGTAGGTAATAAAAATATCAATTATACAGAAGAAAGCTATTCACAGGCAGGCATAAAAAATATAAAAAATATATCGCAACAGGCATTTTCTTCTTCCAGAAGGTCTTCATAGATTCAAAACATAAATAGCCAACCCCCAGAAAGAAACATTTCAAATTTTAACAAGAAGATAATTGTAGATACAAAGACTGAGATGAGCATAAGTGATGAGACAGCGTCATTTTTGTGAAGGTTAGGGTCTCCCCTCCTCAAATGACTCCACAAAGTATTGCAAATAGATTCTCTGTCCTTTTCTATGAATGGATAACCTAGTTAAAGGAAGCAATGTTATTTCATGCTAAACTATTGTTTTGTATCACTTTACTCCATTATCGAACCCAACCACAGTAACTTCCAGGAGCAGCATTTCAGGGGGTATTTCGGCTGCAGCAGGAGAGAGGAGACAGGAAATTCACACTTCATGGGCAGAAATTATTCAGTTCATGGAAACGCTTCATTGGATCCAAGCCATTGTGTTTGCCGAGTTGTGAGTTTTCAGGCCCCTGACTGACCACCTATGAAAGTTATGCAGCAGCAAGGACCATATTGAAAAAAAAGGTACAGTTAGCTTATCAGGACCTGGAGATCTTGACTTTTGTTTGTTTTTTGGTAATGGTTACTGTTCAGCTAAATGCTAGAGATGATATCAACTGTTGCAAGCTATCTGGGTTGATTGGAATATCCTCATTTTGATTTTGCATCTCCCTTGCGAACAATAAACTCATAATTAGGAATACATGAGCCTATAATTTTCTGTTTTGGTTCATGTTTGAGGAGGCCTGTTTCATCATTCTCTGAGACCTTTTTGTAAAAATCCAGTTTTTACTCTAGAATGATATTTATTTTACAACTGTTATAAATATATAAAACAGTCTAGTTTCATTCATATGTTTCAGTTAATTAACATATGTTGATTCATTTATATACATATTCCATATCCCATCTTTTCTCTAAGGAGCTCAAGATGTCATACATGGTTCTTTCTTCCTTCATTTATTAAGTTCTTATGATCACAGATTTTACTGCCTCATCAAATCTTCAGCAACTGCCTTTAGAAGGTGCAAACAAAATTGTTGCTCCTGAGTTGAGAAGAGTAGACAAAGGAATGGAAAAAACAAACACCAGCGCTCATTTATGCGTATATACTTATAGAGTCAAGCAAGCCCTCACTGAGATGAATGGCAGAAAGTGGAAACAACTGAGGATAATCTTGTTAAGCAGAAAGAGCTACAACCTATTCTGGTTGGAAAATATCCCTGTCACTTAGATCATCAATAGTGTCATTTTCTTCTCTCACTGCCTGTCCTATTTCCCATTCCTTGAGCAGCAGGGAAAATCAGATAGTGAGGCACCACAATACTTTCTGGATATTTCCATCTGTTATTAGTTTTAATAGATTAAGTGTATTACAGCAGTCATTGGCAGTGGTGGTGGTGGTGGTGGGGAGAAGGGCAGCTCAGGCAGCTCAGGCTCCCACTCCCCACACCCACCCACCTACAGAAATGCCTCCTCTGCTGGCCTGCCTTGCACAACAGCCAGCAGTGGTAGGGCTGGTGGAGCAGGGGCAGGGCTCCCTCCTGGCCATCAGTAGCAGATTCCCACTACATCCCATGAGGCAGTGCTGCCGTGGGAACCATCAGAAACTCATTGGGGAGGAAAAATCTTCTTTCTCCTTTCTCTATACATGGCTCCAGTATCCAGATTTAAAGAACTAGAGTTGGGACCATGTTGAGAATTAGATATAATGAAAGATGATTAAGTTCAGATTTTGTCTGGTTAATTTCTGAATGCATATCCCTACACCAGGCATACTTTCTTGCCCATGCTGGCTACCTAACTATTGGGGCCAAGTCTATCTTGGAATAGATGACCTGGTGGTCCCTTCCAACTCTATGATTGTATGATTCTGTATGCTTTCCCTGTTATACAGAAGCAATGGTCAGAGTTCATTGAGATGCTGCTTCCAAAATGGAAGCATGGACTACAGTTTGCTTCAACCCCACTGGGAAGGGGTAAGTACTTTTTATCAAGCATTGGGTGTTGGGAGAAAACTTCCATGACTTATAGTTAAAAGAAATATTTGCTAGGCGTTATCTAACTTTATCAAAAAGCACTGCTATCATACAGTGCAGAGGATACTCATCCTTAGCAGTGATGGTAATTTTGTATGCTGCTGTTGACTTTTAGATAGGTCACTGCACAAAGCAGCACCATTGCAGGGGCACAGAGCCCTGCTGTTGTCGACGTCTCACATCCCTCATAGAGTAATTGTGAGAGCTGCATATGAAGACTGCAATGAAAAGCTGGAGAAGTACTCTACTAGAAAGATAACATACCCAACCACTTCGATGTGATTGCAGAACAGATGCTTCAAGCCACATGAGTAATTGCTAAGGTTATAAATTATTACAAGCTCCTTGTGTTTCGAGCTTTGATAAGTGCTGGCTGATTTTTGTGTGCATTCTCTTTTAACCAAAGGGGAACAAAGATATAGGATGCAGTACATATTAGTCTATTCAAGCAAATCCTGCTCCTCAGTGAGTGATTTCAAAGATTTTTTTCCCCCCTGTGAATTTTATTTGCATCGCCAGCTCTCAAAAACTCAAAACTGAAAGGCCGTGATCTACTGAGAAGCTCTGCTACATCTCCCATGTAACTCTGCTACTTCTCCTTCAGTTGAGTTTGTGCCGAAGACCATCCCGATGGACTGTGCTTTTCTTAATTTGTTTGTCCAAGATATGAAGTCAACAGCAAAAAACAAAACAAAACAAAAACATAAAGTGAAAGCAAGGCTGTCGTCCTATGCATACTTCCCAGGGAGTAAATCCTGTTTTTTTACTGATAAAGTCTCTTGAATACATTCTGATTTTGATGCCAGATGTGACATAGATCAGAAAAGAAATGTGTAATGCATCATTTGCTCCATTTATGGACCATTTTGGCCCAGCCCCCAACTTGGATGTTGACAGTATCTTGTGATGTGTAAAGGCCAACTCTTGTTCTTTGGATTCTTGTCCATCCTGGTTGTTGGAATAATGAAATGGCCTTATTCACGACTCCTTGGTGTCCATAATAAATCAGACACTGACTTTAGGCACCTCCCTTGGCCACTCAAAGAGGCAGTTATCTATCTACTACTCTAAAAAAATCCCTACGGAAAAATGATGTGGCCAATTATCACCCAGTCTCTAACAACTGAGAGAACAGTGGTTGACAAAGTCCAGGTTTTGTTGTCTTGTTGAAGAACCTAGGAGTTATAATGGATATGGCATTACTGCTGGAGAAGTGAGTTCATGCAGCTGCAAAAATGTTTTATTCCAACTTCACTTTGACCAGAAGATGTCCCCCATCTTGTCTCAGACAATCTGGATTCATGCCACAATAACACTGAGACAAGGCTATTGTAGTATGCTGCATACGGGTCTGCCCTTAAAGACAGCTAGGGAACTCCATTTGGCATACAATGCAGCAACTTGGTTATAATCAAGATCTAGGTTTAACATGCATATTGTTACCATTCTGCAGTCACTTCATTGGCTGCCCATGATTACTAGGATCAACTCAAGGTACTGGATAAGTGAGGGTTGCCAACCTCAAGGAACTAGCTGGAGATCTCCTACTATTACAACTGATCTCCAGCTGATAGAGATCAGTTCACCTGGAGAAAATGGCTGCTTTGGCAACTGGGCTCTATGGTACTGACGTCCCTCCCTTCCCCAAACCCTGCCTTTGTCAGGCTCCTCCCCAAAAACCTTCCACTGGTTGCGAAGAGGGACCTGGCAACACTAGGATAACTTGATATCACAAACCAAGCCCTTCGTGGCTTCATATACTTAAATCTGCAATGCCTCCTATGCTCCTCCGCAATAGTTTTGCTTATCTGAGCAGGACTTTCTGGGGGTGCCAGCCTGCAAATAGGCATGATAAACAACATGTGCATTCTCTGTTGTGTCTGAGGATGTCAGGAAGGCTCCCACTTCTGTCAGTTCACAAATTATGTAAACTAAAACTGTTCAGGAGGACATTTATATAATGCTACTAAGAACCTCGTGGAGCAGAGTGGTAAGCTGCAGTACTGCATTCCAAGCTCTGCTCACGACCTGAGTTCAAGCCCAATGGAAGTCGGTTTCAGGTAGCCAGCTCGAGGTTGACTCAGCCTTCCATCCTCCCGAGGTCAGTCAAATGAGTATCCAGCTTGCTGGGGGTAAAGGGAAGATGACTGGGGAAGGCACTGGCAAACCACCCCGTATACAAAGTCTGCCTAGTAAACGTCGGGATGTGACATCACCCCATGGGTCAAGGATGACCCGGTGCTTGCACAGGGGACCTTTACCTTTTTACCTACTAAGGCTATATTATAATGGAATGGTTCAGGAAGGCACTTTTATAAAGGGAACAGGACTGTGGACTATACCACTGTGTACTGTATATATTTCCTGTTTTCTGCTGCATGTATTATCCTGGTCTCACTTGATTGTTTTCTAAGTATCTAATAATTTATGTTTTGTTTCAGATTTCTGTAATTCTAGTCCTATTGCATTGTTTCTTCATTGTTTCATCTAAGGTTGCTAATAGGCCTGAAGAAAAATGTCATGTGCCTTTGTGTGTGTGTAAAGTGCCTTCAAGTCGCAGCCGACTTATGGCGACCCCTTTTTTGGGTTTTCATGGCAAGAGACTAACACAGGTGGTTTGCCAGTGCCTTCCCCTGCACAGCAACCCTGGTATTCCTTGGTGGTCTCCCATCCAAATACTAACCAGGGCTGATCCTGCTTAGCTTCTGAGATCTGACGAGATCAGGCTAGCCTGGGCCATCCAGATCAGGGCCATGTGCCTTTAGAAGTGGCTTAATGGGATGTTATTTACCAGGTGATGTTATTTACCTCCATGCCATAAAAACTTCACTCACCCACCCATGGACAGGACATTTTTCTCCACGTCTGCTGGCAACCTTAGATGAAACATCGAAGAAACATCAACAACCCTACTTTCATCGTATTGATTGCATTGACTTAAACTGTGTAATTTGCTTGGACTGTCAGGGAGAAAGGAGGGTATTAAGTAAAATAAATACAAAGGTAATTGCTTGGGCTTTTGGGAAATATGCTAAGGAGGACTGAGGGATAAGTAAGACAGATAGTGAAAGAAACTGGTCTAGACTTGCATAAAGGAGAGGAAAGGGCAGAGGTATAGAAGGGTTAACAAATAAAATGCAATTAGCTACTAAGAATTAGAGATGATACAAGGTTCACAGTACATTCATTCATAATATGACTTTCCCAACTTCACAATACCTGTTTTTGAAGATGCTTCTCCATACCCTGAAAAAATTATTCTGTTTCAAATTTAAAACAAGATGTATTTTGAGTTTATATGCTGCTCTTGCATCAGCCCAGTTAGGAGCATTCGTCATTGTTTGTTCTAGGTAGCCACTGTGGGCACATGCATAGGACATTAACTACTTAATTCGCAAGCATGTGCCTTCTGGATCCCTTCCTGAAGCACAACGGCAGCTTTGAATTGCTTCCACTTCAGTTCACATCTCTGAGTCCCACTTTTCAGGGAGCCTAGTCATAAGGATTGGCTTTTTGCAAGTCCACCAGGGGAAGAGGATTGGGAAGAAAATACAGCCATCAAGCCCTGAAGACTCATTCCTTTTCAGGTTGGTAGGCTGCCAAAACATTTCTTCGACAACATTACAACAGCAGAGCTACTGCTGCTGTATCCTCCTCTTCCTTCTTAAAGAGATTCATCTTAATGACTGTTAAATGATAAATGATATTAACTTGGGCAAAAGGCTGATCATGGAGCAAGTCATTGTGATACATGACATGTACTCACAGTGTTTTTACCATTGTCTAGAGAAAGCAATGACTTGGATGCGTTAATGCACAAATGGAAACATAGGCTTACGACTAGATTCAAATCCAGTAGCCCCTTAGAGACGAGCTAGATATTCAGGATATAAGCTTTCAAGAGCCTCTCTTTATCAAATCAACAGACTTAGTACAGCTCCACCTACACAAGATCTTGTGCAAGTGCCACACCAAGTACTTTTCTCCGTATAGATTATAGTGTTTGGATATTGGTTGCACAAAATCTTACATGAGCCAAAATGAAAGTTGGGTAGACTACGGTTATCTGCTTGGGCAAGAACTTTAGCACAAGTGGAAATTTTATGCTGGATCCAACCCAGTGTCTTTCTGCACAATACCCAAATGGCAGCGCAAGAATGAAAATGCACAAAACATTTGAGACTCAATCAAATGTGCTTTTTTGAGTGATCAAGAGTGCTGCTTGTAATTTGCAATCAAATGATGATTCAAGCAGACTTCAAAGAATTGTAGAATAAAATTAGAATGTATTCATGGTGCATTTCCAAGCACAGTTATAGCCCTCTAAATCCATTGAAGTCAAAGGGGCTTAGAAGGGTGTACCTTTACTTAGGAATATATTGTTAGTGAACCTCATGAGGGGGTGCTAACCTTACTGGTATTTGTTTGCAATGTTCTTTTGTTACAATGTTCATCATATAAGTGCTTCCCATTAAGACATTTCTCAATGTGCACCTTCAAAAGGCATACTAAATTCTTAGGCCTTGCATTTGTTTCATAACTAAAAGCTATGCCGAAAGCATATCACTTTGTATGGCAAATATTTTGTGTCCCCTCCATGATGTTTTCTATCTTTATCCGTCTGGAGGTGATGACAGTTACAAGTATTTTGTTGCTCAATAGATGAGAGACGTTGGGATTTAATTTTGCCTTCATCAGTCTAAGAAAGGAGATCCATAGATGTTTACTAATGCTCCATGTGATAACAACATGAAAAACATCTTCTCCTTTCCTTGTTAGATTGTCAGGCTTGTCACATGCATATATATCCCTTAACATCTCATCACTAACAACCAATATGGCTGGATGGACTGAGAGCAGGACTGAAGAAACCTGAGTCTGAATTAAGGTTAACCTCTTCGCCACTGGCGGGAGGTTTTTGGTGTGGAACCTGAGGAGGGAAGGGTTTGGGGAGGGAAGGGATTTCAATGCCATAGAGTCTAATTGCCAAAGCGGCCATTTTCTCCAGGTGAACTGATCTCTATTGGCTGGAGATCAGTTGTAATAGCAGGAGATCTCCAGCTAGTACTTGGAGGTTGGCATCCTTTCCTTTCCTTTTCAAGCTCCCATGACCCACAGTTAACAAGGAGGGTTTTTTTATATTTCTTTAAGGAAAATATGGTGGAGAGATACTTGGCCACTGCCAGTTTTATACTGGAGGTTGGAAACCCTAGTTGGAATCCTTATTCACCCATTAATGTTACTGGATGAACATGAACCAGTAACAGGTTACCTACTGCACAAAGCTGTTCTGAGAGTAAAGTATGACAGTGAAGACAAGCAAATTATGTTATAATATTAAATAGCAATGTCCTTCCCCCCCCCACCCGAAAATAACTTGTGGGGAGATGTATAGAAATTCTGCAGACAGCTAGTTTGGAAGCAAAAGAAAATTTGCATCTGCTAGTTGAAGGGATGATACCTGTGTCCCAAGAGTACCTAATGGTGTGTGTTTGTAAACACGCTATCAGGTAAAATATATGTATATTTTCCCTTCATTCTCTGAAGGATGGACTGTAACAAGGACAACCCATTTACATTTCAAAACCAGAGACTGTGACAAGCTGAGCATCGAGTCTGGGGATGTTTTTAAAACAGTGCTTGACAGTCCTCTTGGGATAAGAAGTCTTCCTGCAATTTCAGTCTTGTGCTCTAAGAATAATCAAAGTTTTCTGTCGTTTACAATTCAGATCTCTCACACAGTTGAATGGAAATCTTTCTGATGCATTTGGACGGCAAACATGGATCTAAGACTTTAGGGAGGGGCTGGAAGTAGACCTACTATGTCCCTGAGCAAGGAAAAGGCAGTGAATACTTGTACATACTGAAGCAAACAAAACATTTCACAGCAGCATCCTTTGGAAGTGATCGAGAGTGGAAATCTCTATGCTGTTGGGAAAGAAATTATTTTATTGTGTGAATTATTTGCATGCTATAGTAAAAGGACAGAGTACACCCGGGGGGAAAGTAAAATACCCCAAATTAGCAACTGGGTGGTTGGAGTGCATAGTTTGTGTGTGTGTGTGAAGTGCCATCAAGTCACAGCTGACTTATGACAACCCTGTAGGGTTTTCAAGGCATGAGGTGGTTTGCCATTGCCTGCCTCTCTGTGGGCTGAGAGAGTTCTGAGAGAACTGTGACTGGCTCAAGGTCAACCAGAAGTTCACAGCTAGTAACTCCCATATTTTAAAAGTTATCCCTTATTTCTTTAACTAGCTTTCAAATTTAAAAGGACCCTTCTTATTTTGTATTGGGACCATAGGGATAGGAATTATAGGATGAGGGAAACTAAGTGGTAAACTCTACCCACTCACCTCTACCATTCTGACACCATGCAAGTTTCCCAACGAAGTCTCACACTTACAGTTAAGAACATAAGAACATAAGAAAGGCCCTGCTGGATCAGACCAAGGCCCATCAAGTCCAGCAGTCTGTTCACACAGTAGCCAACCAGGTGCCTCTAGGAAGCCACAAACAAGACGACTGCAGCAGCATTGTCCTGCCTGTGTTCCACCGCACCCAAAATAATAGGCATGCTCCTCTGATACTAGAGAGAATAGGTATGCAGCATGACTAGTATCCATTCTAACTAATAGCCACGAATACCCCTCTCCTCCATGAATTTGTCCACTCCCCTCTTAAAGCCCTCCAAGCTAGCAGCCATCACCACATCCTGGGGCAGGGAGTTCCACAATTTAACTATGCATTGTGTGAAAAAATGCCTCTCAGGCATTCCTGAGAGGAATGCCTGCACCAGGCTTAGGAGGCAACCCAGCGGAGTTGCCTCCTAAGGAGGCACTGCCGAAACCTCTACCCGGCGCAAAAAAATTCGTGCAATCCTCATAGGGTTGCACAGGAGATACGCCAGCAAAAAGCTGGCATATCTCAACAACAAAAAAGTGTTCCTGAGCCAAAATGGCTCAGGAGGCTGACTAACGTCGGCCCCGCTCTCCGGCCGGCGCCACAACACCTCCTGGCTTGCCTCCACGGCCTGTGCTGGTGGCCGGAGGCCGGCGGGAGGCTGCGGTGGCATCCGGGTCTAGCGCTGCTGCTGTGGGGCCGGGGACCGGCAGCCAGACCTGCACGCCAGCATGGCTCAGGAATGGGCCATTAGTGGTGATGTAATTTGTGTAGTGGGCCATGCCATTCAATGGTCCAACTATGCCAGCATAGAACAGTGTTACAATGTCAGTAGAGTTAACTGGTTAACTGGTGTTACAATGTCAGTAGAGTTAACTGGTGTTCCTCCACCAGAGGAATAACAACAATGACAATAATAATAATTTTTTAAAGATAACTTCAAGGAATAGACAACATAGCAACACCACAAGACCTCTTGGTGCCAGTTCTCACCAATCATGGAGTGGCACACCAACCAACAATGCTGTTCTGTTAGTCATACATGCAAGGAGCCAATCCACATCTGGAAATATCAGCACCTCTCTGTGACATCAGTGTTTATTACTATATAGACAACAGAACCTGGAAACTTGGAAAGCACACAGGCAACATAGTGCCCTCCCCTATGTGAATCACTGTGCTGTAACCAGTAGGAACCCTGTAACTATCATAACCCTGTAGGTACATGTTCGAATCCCATTATACCATCCAGACTTAAATCATATAGTTTTTTGATAGGAGGATGCACAAGGAAGGAAAGGCAGGAAGTCCAAATATCTTATTCAGCCATCTCCATAGCTCAGCTGGGGGAGAAACCCTACCTATGTCTCTACAGAGACTTCTTCAATTGACATGGCTAAACAGTATTCTAGTACTCAAAGTGTAGGAGGTATGCCCCAAAGGCAGTTGGTGGACAAAAGATGTGGATCAGAGTGACCCAGAGAGTAAATGCTGAGGCACATCATAAAGACACACCTGACTAATGCATGAAAAATTGAGTGAACATTGTAGGAGGTGTGAGATGTGTTATGGTAGCTTACTAGGGTTGTGCATATCGATAAACCTGAACCAAAAATAAACCAAAAATTAGCCTTCGGTAATTTTCGGGCTTTGGGTTTACTGAACACCAAAACCTGGGGATCTGCTTGAAGCTGAATAGGTGATTCCTTAAAAAGCCAGTTAGGCATGGTTCTGTGCTTTCTCCCATTTTTCTTTCTTTTTTTGACTGGTTTTGATTGGGCTCCATAGTTGGGTCCCTTTTGAGGTCAGGGTTGTATAATCAGAGCCAACTTGGTCTGATTAACCTTTCAGTGGGTTGATCTGGATCAAGCATAAGAGTTTTTTAAAAGACCTTCTGAAACTGAAGGTCACCCCGAGTAGAGGTTTTGTTTCCCCACACTGTCACCATCTCTTACAATCAGATTTTTGATGACCTTAATAAAGGACTGTTCACAGGATGTCATTTGCCACTAAAATAAATGTTTTTCGTGCCTTATTTTCCTTGCATTTAAGCCGTTTTCCTCAGTTTGGAAGCTAATTTGCATGGACATCATGCTGTGCGCCCCAGATATGAGTGGAGCTCCCGGACTTTGAGGCGCCAGCCTGTCAATCCGCCTTTTCTGCCAGTCCTCGGCAACGCTGAACTTCTAAACCTGAAAACCAATGCATAGCTCGACTCACAAATGTCTGGAGGATGGGGGTGACCCCTTTGTGGGCCCATAAAATTGGACCCTCTGTCCCAAAGTTCACCAAACTACAGTGACTGTCTAAGGAGAGTGCCTTGTAGCTACCCTGCAAATTTGGTGACTCTGCTTCCCAAAATGTTCCCACTAGAGCTTAAAAAAAATCCCCATAGACTATAATGGGCCTGAATAATAAGCTAAATACCAAAATTTACCGATATGGGTATTCAGCTTATTCCAGGTTTACCTCCCCCCACAAAAAAAAAGAATCAGGCCCAATAAACCCAAAATTTACCTCTCTTTTTTTTTGTACAACCCTATATCTTACAGAAGACTAGGGCCAGAGGTTGGTCTGCACCAAATAGTTCTTTCTTGACATCATCCTGATGTTGCTAATATTCTTTGGCATGAAGAATGTGTGGAGTGAACACTAGGATGGGTAAGGGCAATATTAATTCTGACAAATATAGATTGGTTTATTATGTACACAGTATGCTTGCCATCCTCATTGCTCTCAGTTATGTTTTCGTTGCCCTCTACACTCCAGGAGATAGGAGAACATTGCCCAAGATGAGGAATCTGTAATGGGATGAAGCAAGGATATCGCTGTCAGGCTGACATCTTGCTGTGTCATCTACTGTGACTTTTTTTTTTGTTCTGTAGCTGTGTAATTTAAACTGAAAATATGAAATTAGAAGTAGCATTATACATAAAAGCACTCGTCGGGTTTTGATGTTGTGCATTGCAAACAAACAGATGCAAATCTATATCAAAGCAAATGACATAAAACATCTTCCGTGTTGTTGACTCATAAGCCTGCTAAACCAGACACTCCTTTATCCATAAAACATTATATTCAGTGATAATTATTTTGACCATCTGCAGAAGGAAGCCATATTCATGTTGTGTCTAGAAGCAGTGGGAGAGTAAGAAAAGTACTCAGTTTTTCAGGGATAGCTTCCAAATGGTATGCATCCATAATTTTGGGCTGAGTCAGTCAGCACACACACCAAGATATTCTACAAAGAGTTCATGTACTAATGGAATAATAGAGACAAATTAGGGAAACTACACAGGAGATACCAGTTCTTGCAGTGACTATGAATAACTTTGTAAATTAAATGTATGCTACAAGAGATGAATGCTACAAGAGATGGATGCTTAATTCCATAACCCTGAGCAGGAAAATATGTCATCGGGTGAAGGAAGCACATACACATGGCTGGGGATAGTGATGTGCAAGAAGTGTTTTGCACAGGGGATCTGGAAACACACTCAAATGGTGATGCTAAGACATCTATTTTAAATGATGGAGTTACAAAAATACTCTAAAAGCCATCAGATGCAAATGGATACAATCCTGAGACATCATGGTAGGTCACTGAAACCACCAATGATGATGGTGAAGAAGCAATGCACAAGGAAGAAGAAGAATTGGTTTTTATATGCCGACTTTCTCTACCACTTAAGGAAGACTCAAACTGGCTTACAATCACCTTCCCTTCCCCTCCCCACAACAGACACCCTGTGAGGTGGGTGGGACTAGGGCTGTCGATTTGTTTCGGCCCGAACCGAAAAACAGCCGAATTTCCCCCGATTCGGCAGTTTTTATTTCGGATGGAACTGAACTAAAAAAAGGCAGGAAAAGGCTGGGGAGCCGAATTCAGCGAGTTCGGGGTGTTCGGCGAATAAATTCAGCAAATTCGGGGTTCGGCACAGCAGCATAACGGTCAGTTAGTAAGCAGCATTCTCCCGCGGCCAATCGGTGGCCAAGCAGGGTCTTCTTCTGGCCAATCAGTCGCAATTGAGCACGTGAGCCCAGCTGCTGCATGGCCCGGGGAGAGAAAGAGAGAGTATCTGTTTGTGTTAGAGAGAAATCCCCGTGGGGGGGTGCGTGTACACATTCGCTCCTTTCCATGGCTGCAGGGGGCACATTTTTGGGGGTGCAGCCCCCAAACTTTCAGGGTAGCTTCAGATGAGGCTTCTTGCAAGAACCCCCAAGTTTTGTAAAGATGGGATCAGGGGGTCCAGAGATATGGGTCCCCCCTTTTCCCTATTGGGATGAATGGGATCAGCCGATCCTATGCATCTAGAGAGCGGCAAATCCAAGGCAAAACCTCCTGTGCTTAAATGGAATCATATTGGATTACCCAGTCCCTCCTGATGGAACAGAAGACATCCACAGTAAGACCCCTTTTGGGGCTTTAATCTATAATTTTTTCCCGTGTGTATGTGGTGGGGGGAAGCAGAGTCTGTGGGGGGGGCAGTTTCTGTGGGGGGGAGCCAAAGGGAGCTCCCATTCTGCCGAGGGGTGTGTGACCGCTCACCTCTGTGGGAGTGTGTGTACTGCTTTTAAAGTTAAGTTTAAAGTTGAGTCTGTGCGGGCTGAGAGAGTGTGACTGGCCCAAGGTCACCCAGCTGGCTTCATGTGTAGGAGTGGAGAAACAAATCCAGTTCACCAGATTAGCCTCCGCCACTCATGTGGAGGAGTGGGGGATCAAACCCAGTTCTCCAGATCAGACTCCACCGCCCCAAACCACCACTCTTAACCACTACACCACACTGTGGAGAAGTGAGGGTGGGACAACACCTGAATGAGGACCAGAGATAGACAAAATGCAATGAGAACTGTAAGAAGAGCTTTTTTCTCTGCTGGCTGATCTGAAAAGGTAATAACTATATCAAGGCAACAGGAACAATGTATTTGGCTTGCAGTAGTCCCACAGATGAAAACTGGTTCTTATGCTGCTAAAAAACAATCATTGGCCCCAATCTCTCCAGTACTCTGTGCATCTTTAAGTTTACGTCACCCCCCAGGCAACCAGCACAGCAATTCAAGAAGCATGGAAGCAAGGAAAGAATACAGCCAAGTAACCATTCATGTCGCTTGTAAGTGTGTGTGTAAAGTGCCATCAAGTCGCAGCCGACTTATGGCACCCAGTAGGGTTTTCAAGGCAAGAGACTAACAGAGATGGTTTGCAATTGCCTTCCTCTGCATAACGACCCTGGTATTCCTTGGTGGTCTCCTCTCCCATTCAAGTACTAACCAGAGCCAACCCTGCTTAGCTTCTGAGATATGATGAGATCAGGCTAGGCTGGGCCATCCAGGTCAGGGTCGCTTGTAAGTATCAATGATAAATATCATGGTAGTGATCTTGTCATGCGTCTTGCAACTATTGAACATTAAATAGAACACAGGATAGTGGTTGTCTTTCAATTTATTTTCATGTATTCCTTCTGGAGGCATCCAGTTAAAAAGACAGCACTTGTGTAGCCCAAGTTAATTTCCCTTTAAGGTATTTCAATTTTTTTTTAAATTGCAAAGTTTGGGGGGAAATGGGTCCAATCAGTCTGCACCCAGGCAGCAAAAGACCGTGGAACAGAAGTAGTTAATTAAGTTGTTGCTCTACTAACAACCACAAGAGCACTTGGTCTGCTTGACCAACAGCAGAAGGAGGAGTGCCTGAAGCTTGACTTGAGAGAGTTGCTATTTTCTTTGCAGGAATGAGCAGAAGGAGGAATCACTGTAGAGCACAGAAGGGAACAAGTTCCCCTGCATGACCCTTGAATGAATACTTCAGAGTTCCTTTTCTTCATTTTATTGGGCACCACCTGTTAGGATCGGTCTCTGCTTAGAGTACACTTTCTGTTGGTTGCTGATGTATTTAAAAAGCTGGCCACAATAACAGCACTTGTGTGTGTGTTAAGTGCCCTCAAGTCGCTTCTGACTCATGGCGACCCTTTGAATCAAAGTCCTCCAAAACAACACTTACATCTTTGTTATATAAGTGGCTATACACTATTATATTTCAAATTCATGATAGCCTTACCTTTAAAACATACTGTTTTCGATTTTTTCTTCTTGAAGCAACTTCTTAAAGCAACCTTGTGCCTGACGAGCCACAACAGCCGCGGTCATTTCTTCACTTGAACCATCTTCAGTTTTTCACTTCTTTTGACCACACACTGTAATAACTATGTATCTTTATCTTGTTGAGTCTTGATGCACCCTCACTGCAAACTCTTGATGCAACCTTGCGGCAAACCTTGCTCCAGTATATCTGGATATTTCCCCCACTCTACATAAAATACAACTTTAGGTATAAGATTGTTTTTTTACAGTATCAAGATTGTTTTATTTGTTTTATCAATATAGAAGCGGGCATTCACACATTAGTAAAACACCATAAAAAAGCAGCAGCCATACATACAATAGCATCAAGAATTTACTTTGCAGTGTGTGGCATATTTAGTATACACATTATGATGTAACTGTCTGCTCTTCCTCTGCAATTCGTGTTTGTTAGTTTAGTCTTCTGCTGGTTAGTTTTGTTCGTTATTGAGAATTATAGACTGCAGGAGCTCCCTTATCCTGAAACTAGTTGCTCCCATCCCATCACCTTCTAATTAATGGACATTGTTTTGAAAACATCCACCTCTGCTGAGTGAACTTAAGAGGAATCTAAGTACCCTTTTCCTAATTTGCAAACAAAAGGGAATATCACACTGTTTTATTGACATTCATGTGCCAATGGTAATAAACAGGGGAAACCTACAAATAAACCAAAGAAACTAAAAGATATGGATGCTCCTGTTTGGAATTAATTCTAGAAATTTCCTAGATAAACCAGAATTAATATATCTCAGCACTGAACCATAGTCTAGAACATGGATGGGGGATGGAAAGGGGATCTGTGCATCCCCTTGTGAGCCTTCAGCCACATCTAGTGAGTCTGTGGTTTTCCTTTTTCTTCTAAACATTCTTCTAAACTCTGTCTGTGTTATTTCTGCGTTATTATAGCTGCAAATGATTTCCTTTGCTGTTCTCCATACTTGAGCTTCAAAAATTGCCTATGGACAGAGAGTATTTGTTTGGCTCAATTTTCTTTTTATGCATGGAGAGAAGCCTCTCTAAACGTTCTTAATATCTGGCTTTTTAGGTTAGCCAGCCATCATATAGCTAATAATCATATATATATGATTAAATACCCCAATAAATGTATACACATTATGATGGAACTGTCTGCTCTCCCTCTGCAATTCGTGTTTGTTAGTTTAGTCTTCTGCTAAATAAATACCCCAAATGCCATTTCTAAGTGAATTAAGAAAAGAGAAGCCTCCAGAATGTTATTACCGTATATACTCGTGTATAAGCCGAGTTTTTCAGCCCAAAAAAAAGGGCTGAAAAAGCCGGCCTCGGCTTATACGCGGGTCAATACGGTAGAAGGGGGAAGGAGGGAGGAGGGAGGGGGAAACTTACCGCCGCTGCCGAGCCACCGCCATTTACTCCCGCCGGGAGGGGTCTTGGGCAGCCTCTCTGCAGTCGCAGGGAAGCTGCCCTGCCCCCCCGGCCCCCGCCGCCATTTTCTCCTGCCGGGAGGGGTCTTGGGCAGCCTCTCTGCAGTCGCAGGGAAGCTGCCCTGCCCCCCCCCGGCCCCCGCCGCCATTTTCTCCTGCCGGGAGGGGTCTTGGGCAGCCTCTCTGCAGCCGCAGAGAAGCTGCCCTGGCCCCCCCAGGCCCCCGCCGCCATTTTCTCCCACCGGGAGGGGCCCTGGGAAGCCTCTCTGCAGTTGCAGAGAGACTGCCCTGGCCCCCCCGGCCCCCGCCGCCATTTTCCCCCGCCGGGAGGGGCCCTGGGCAGCCTCTCTGCAGTCGCAGGAAGGCTGCCCCGGCCCTCCCCGGCCCCCGCCGAATTTTCCCCGCCGGGAGGGGCCCTGGGAGGCCCCTGCCCGTCGCGCCGCTACCGCCCACGCGCCTGGGCGCCTTTCGCTGCTGGCTGGAGGGGCCTCCTGCCGGCCCAGGAAGGATACGCCGCCGCTTCGCCGCCTCTCCAGGTAAGTAGTGGGTTCAGGGGCTTTTCCCCCTCCCCCCCCCCTTGGATGGCACTGGGGTCGGGGTGGGTCGGGAGGGCCTCGGAGGCGGCGGGAGGGCGACCTGGGGCAGGGGCCCTGCGCTCTAAAATGGCGGCCGCCATTTTAGAGCGCAGCATTGCGGGTAAAGGAAATTTCTTATTGCCCCTCGGCTTATACGCGGGTCAATAAGAAATTCCCTTTTCTGGCCTCTAATTTGGGGGGTCGGCTTATACTCGGGTCGGCTTATACCCGAGTATATACGGTAGAACCAGCTAAAATACCACATGTTATGCATCTGTAAACTGCAGTGGTGTAGAAATAGAAAAGATGGAAAATCTCTGTTGCCTGTTTAACAGCTATGACAAGTTGACAGCTCTCTTTTGAATTTCACTTTAGGGTTTTCCTTTCTAGGCAGTAGCTTTTGCAGTAGCTGTAACTTTCACCAGACAGTTGACTTCTGCATGCCCACAGATATACTTCAAAATTGCCTTCTGCCAATGAGAAATTTCCTTTTATACTATATAATGCTTCCCAGGCGTTTCCTCCTCTGTATGTTATTTTTGAACTTCAAAGTGGTAGATGACACCTATACAATGAAATGTGTCAACCACATCTCAGCCAGACCCCTAGAGACCTGAAATTCACTTTGAAATGGAGAGCAATTCCAAATTGCCTTACTGTATCCAACAAAGCACACATGACATAATAATTTGTGTGTGTGCTTGTGTGTACAAACAAACTTCTTCTGCAGAAGTCCAGACACTTCAGTCTCTGCTGAGATAAGTGCATGCCTTTGCCCATTCTTACTTAAAAGTGCCATCAAGTTGTAGTTGTTAGCCAGCTAGACCTTGGTTCTGGAGGATACAGTCAGGGAATAGGTGTCAGAACACATAAGCTACTTTCACAAGAGAGACTTTGTACTTCCCACATCTGTACGGTGGCATTATATTAAAATGCATTTAAACATTAATATTAAACATGTGCATTTAAACATTAATATTTTTGTGCTCTTAGAAATAGCATGGCCCCATTTTTGTAGTGAAGAAGAAACCACCTCCCTGCAAAAAGAGGCCCAAGAAAGCACTCCTCTGTGGCAAAAATGATAATTGACATCTTTAAAGCCACTTCAGTTCACCAAAACTGGAAACTAGTTGTGCAGTTGGCCCTTTGCGGTAGCCTTATTTCCAAATTAAAAATAGAATTCCAGCCACAGTCTCCTCTGTTCCCAGCTGGAAGATAATGGGATCCCAGATACACTGCACAAGTGTTAAATTGCTATCAGTGGCCACCAACGTTGCCAGGACCATATGCACGCTGTCCCTTTAAAAAAATCATAAATGGGCAGGAAGTAACATTTGGGTTTAGCCTCACATATCAAAGCCTTCTTAAGCTTTTAGATGCTGTTCCCCTGAGGTCCCATACTTGCTCTCTACCTAGGGTTGCCAACCTCCAGGTGGTGGCTGGAGATCTTCCTGCTATTACAACTGATCTCCAGCTGATAGAGATCAGTTCACCTGGAGAAAATGGATGCTTTGGCAAATGGGACTCTATGGCATTGAAGTCCCTCCCCTCTCCAAACCCCACCCTCCTCAGGCTCCGTGCCCAAAATCTCCAGGTATTTCCCAACCCGGAGCTGGCAACCCTATCTCAACCTGCTGCCTTTCCTACAGTGGCTTTGTCATTTGCACTGACCTGTAACATGAAGTGATAACTATTCATATTCTCTGAAACATTTGAATATTATCACCACTTTAATGTTAAAATAGACAATACCCCATGCAGTAAATATGCTTCTTGGCATATCTGAACTGTGGCTGTTTATGTGGAAGCAGTAAATCCTCATGTTTCTGCATCGAGACACCAGGCATATACAATAGTTTATATCACAGTAGTAGTCATTTGGTCATGTCCCATCCATATATTGATTGATTGATTGATTGATTTAACACATTTCATGCTTCCTTTCTACCCAATTTAGAGTCCCCAAGTTGGCCAACAATCAAAACTATTCGAACAAGCTTTTAAAACTACATATTATAAAAACAATTAAAAACAACAATTAAACAAAATACATAAATTGCTGAACACATGAAGCTGCCTTCTACTGAATCAAACCCTTGGTCCATGGAAGTCAGTATTGTCTGCTCAGACCGGCAGTGGCTTTCCAAGGTCTCAGGCAGAGGTCTTTCTCATCACCTACTTGCTCAGTCCCTGTAGCCAGAGATACTGGGGATTGAACCTAGGACCTTCTGCATGCCAAGCAGATCCTCTACTACTGAGCCACAGCCTTTCCCCAAAGAGTTATACAAACACCTAGACAAACAAAACACATAAACACATTTGACTGTGATTAATTCTATAAAAGGACATTTTCTTGAAGGTAAGTTGTGTAGCTGGTTGTTGCTGTGTTTCTTTTTCAATTTTGGGGTGTTAAATAGTAGCTTGCCCCCCCAAAACCCCTCTAACTTGAAGAAATACTTAACACCAAAAAACGAACCAAAAAAACGCTACCAAGGAGAAGTAGCCTGAATGCAGGCAACCAACAGAGGATGTCTGTTCATTGCAACCTGTGCTAAAAGGAAGCGAAATGCCATTAATGATGCAGAACAGCAATAAATAAAACCAGTTTAGTACATTTATTAAAGTCATGTCTCTTCATTCTGGTATGTGGGAATAAAATTAATATATTTAACATGAAAGAAAGAAGTTTAATATCGATATTTTCCCCCGCTTGTTTACAAATATGACTGCCTTTGGTTACAATTTCCCTGACTACCAATTCAGTAGGATAGCTAGATTTCTGGGTCTTTAACTTCAGTTAATGGCTTTCTGGTTCCTAACATATTTTTGGATAACAACACTAGATAATTTAAAAATAAGCCTCTGCTCCACCGACACAGAGTGGTATGTCTAAACTTCTTGACAGTAGGCATGTTACATTTCCGCTAAGAGAAAAGAAAAGGGTATGGTTTTTAATTAGAGCAGGAAAGCTAGACAATGAAAGAGTGACAGCTCACACCTTTCCCATTTCATATTTGTCATGCCTCAAGAACTTTTCAGAGGGCAATCCGAAGCAGAGTTACATTCTCCTAAGTCCACTGAAGTCAATAGACTTACATGGGCACAACTCTGTTTAGGATTGTGCTGTTGGTTTACAAAAGTTCTTTCAGTCCTCCAAGCCAGTGACATTTTGGGAGTGTAGAGGCTCTAATGCAAGGGTGTCAAAGATAATGCCTTTAAGCGGTGTTATCCGGCTCGCGAGGAGAGCATAGGCAGTCACCCCCTGCTTCCCCCCACACTATTGATTCTGGGCTGCAGGGGCCTTCCTATCTATACCGCTTGCAGGCAGGGACCTACACGTGGAGGTCTGAGCCCACAGGCAGTGGGGATTGGAAGGTGGGGGCTCCAACCCAGGGCATAGATTGCCCTTTCCCACCCACCCCCAAAGCTGGGGGCCGCTGGGGAGGGTGCTGTACATGCTGGGCTACAGCCCACCACATGGATCGCCCTCCTCTGCTGCCCCCAAAGTCGGGGGAAGCTAGGGAGGGTGATGTATGCGCTTGGCTCAAGCCCACCACTTGGATCACCCTCCCCCACTGCCCCTGAAGTTGGTGGCAGTGGGGAAGGGTGATCCAAGGGTGGGCTGGATCTCAGCATATACATTGCCCTCCCCCACTGCCCCCAATGTGTGCGTTGTCAGGTATGGCTAGATCACTATAGCATTATAACTTTATAATGATCTATTGCAACCTGGATAGCCCAGGCCCAGCTCTTGGATTGCCCTCCTCCGCCACCCCCAAAGTTAGGACATCTGGGGAGGGTGATGCATGCACTGGGCTCCAGCCCCGCACTTTGATCACCCTCCTCCACCCCCCTAAAGTCGAGGACGGCAGGGGAGGATAATGTACATGCTGGGCTCCAGCCCAGCATTTAGACCGTGCTCCCCCGCTGCCCCCAAAGTCAGGGGCGGCTGGAGTGGGTGTTGTATGCACAGGGATCAAGCCTCACACATAGATCATCCTTCCCTGCTTCCCCGAAGTCAGGGGCTGCAGGGGAGGGCAGCGGAGAAGGGCAATCAACTTGCTGGGCTCCAACGCAGAATGTTGATTGCCCTTCTCCACCGCCCCCAAAGTCGGGGTCAGCTGGGGGGAAGCGGATGGTGAGATGCACATGGTGGATTCGCCAGCTGAGGAAGCCACCCCCTGCTCCTGATCTGGGCTGGCGAGCCCGCTGCAAGCTCACCAGCTGAGGCAGCCACACACACCCCACTCCTGTTCTGGGCTGGTAAGCCCGCTGCAGAAGCCACCCCCTCCCAATCTGGGCTGGCGATACCACTGTGGGCTCACCAGCCGAGGCAGGCACCCCCTCCCAGTCCGAATCTGGGCCGTGCAGATCAGGCATGTGCTGGTACAAATGGCCAACCACACATGGTACACACGCGCAGGCTGGTACACATGGCCAATCGAGGCTGGTACACATGGCCTGGCCCGACCATGTCATATCTGGCCCTCATAACAAATGAGTTCAACAACCCTCCTCTTATGTATGTACACAATGCTCTGGCTCTGAGTATTTACTATGACAATCTTTTTTTCTGTTCTCTCTGGTAAAGACAGATGGCAAATCACTGCTAAGAGAGTGATCTGCTCTCCCAAATGATTCATTATTGCATTAAGAATAGACCTGAGCTTTCCCAGCAATACATGCAACATTCTCCACACTGGGTCACAGCCCTTTGACATGTTAAAGCACATGGGTTAGTTGTATAGTCATTCCACATGTGTTTTGATATCTCCATATCTAATTCTGAAGTGTGCCCCCTGCCTGCAGATACTCAAATCCACAAATAGGGGTCACACTCAATGCAGACTGGCATTCCTTGGAAGTCTCCCATCCAAATACTAGCCAGGGCTTGGCTAAGGAGATCTGACAAGATCAATTTAGCCTGGGCTGCCCAATAGCCCAGATCATTGCAGTAGATCATTATAAAGTTATAATGCTATAGTGATAGTGATCTAGCCATTCCTGACACAGAGAGAGAGAGAGAGAGAGAGAGAGAGAGAGAGAGAGAGAGAGAGAGAGAGAGACAGACAGACAGACAGACAGACAGACAGACAGACAGACAGACAGACAGACAGACAGACAGACACAGACCTTGAGGGAAAGCCCTCTAGGAAAATGGTACCAATGTGGGCAGGCCCTGCGAACAAGTGCATCTAAAGGTACTTGGCAATCTTCACCCCAAAAAATGCATGCCAAACCAGGGAAACTTCTGCATGGGTGATCTGCCCCAGGTTCAGCGCTGCTGGGAACGTTGTTTTTCTCTATCTGCTTCCCCACAGCATTGTGGTGCATTCATGCGCCTCCTGAGCTTTCACCAGCTTTTCTCCAATGTTTCTCAAACCTGCTTTGCTCCAAAGTTTATGGGGGAAATTCAGTTTTTCCCACCCACACGGCTGCCATTTCCCCTGACCCTGTCCTTATGGTGGCCATCCCATCCAGATCTAAAAAAAAACAAAACCATCAATTTCTTATCATTCTATCAATACACCATCAAAACAATAAGTGTAACTGATCCTTTAACTGCCCAGCTTTCATTTTTTTAAATGTCTATGTGTGTGTGTAAAGTGTCTTCAAGTCGCAGCTGACTTATGGCGACCCCTTTTGGGGGGTTTTCATGGCAAGAGACGAACAGAGGTGGTTTGCCAGTGCCTTCCTCTGCATAGCAACCCTGGTATTCCTTGGTGGTCTCCCATCCAAATACTAACCAGGGCTGACCCTGCTTAGCTTCTGAGATCTGACGAGATCAGGCTAGCCTGGGCCATCCAGGTCAGGGCAAAATGTCTGCAGCCATTTCCATTACAGAGATATCTCTGCAAATAAATGGGCTAGAGACACAGACTTTTTATGCAGGGCTGTTTCCCTGTGGTCAACCCTACCAACAACTTTGGGGCTTCCTTTTGACTGTGCATGCCTTACCCACCTGTCAGAGGTCGCCTCGCTCTCCCCGTGCATTTTGCTCGTGTTTTCCACATGCTGTTTTAGCCAGAATCTGGAAAATGCGGCCAAAACACGCGGGGAGAGCGAGGCGACCTCTGATGGGTAGATAAGGCATGCATAGTCAAAAGGATGCCCCACATAGGGCTTCCAGGTCCCTCTTCACCACTGGCGGGAGGTTTTTGGGGCGGAGCCTGAGGAGGGTAGGTTTTGGGGAGGGGAAGGACTTCAATGCCATAGAGTCCAATGGCCAAAGTGGCCATTTTCTCCAGGAGAACTGATCTCTATTGGCTGGAGATCAGTTATAAAAGCAGGAGATCTCCCGCTATTACCTGGAGGTTGGCAACCCTAGCTGCACAGCAGTTGGTGGGGGTGACCGCGGGGTAACGTCCCTGCATAAAAGGCCATACTTTAAAAAAATCTGGTAATTCACAGATCCTGTGAACACTTATTGTTATAACTGTGCACTTATGTAATGATATGATGATTTTTAAAATAAAATTGGAAATACCCCTGTGGCCCAGAGGAAGAGGGAGGCTATAGCTAGGGGACTGGGGCATGGAAACTGCAGGGAAAATCTCACTGTGGAAGCCCCATTATTATTAATGTTGCCAACTGCCAGGTAGTAGCAGGAGAGCTCCTGCTAATTTCCAGCAGCCTCCCATAAAGAGGCCAGGACAACCTGCAGTGTCCCTTTGCAAAGGACTAAATGTATTGGAATCTAGAGCAAAAATACTGAAAGGAAATCATGTTTTTAGTCCAAGAAATGTGAAGTTCTTATTTCCGTGCTTACGATGCTGACATAATTAAGTAAATGTCGTCAGCCTTTGTCACTAACTCAACACAGTAGCAAAGTTTGTTTCCCCCCCCCCTCCAATCCTTATAATACTGCACTGCCGCTGAGCCATTATTTCTTAGAGCTGCATGTTAGGAAATGCATTATTTTTATGGCCCAGTTCTATCACTGCATGTTAGTACATTATTGGTAATGGCATCAATAGAATATTAATAAGCATCCAAAATGAGCCTTTGAACACTGGAGGAATATTTCAGGCTGCGGAAAAAATAGCACTCCGCCGCACCACGCCTAAGTTGCCACAACGACTGATGCTCTTGCCGCCTCTGGGCATGCTGATTACACATTGACTACCTTCACAATCTGCTCAGACGTTGCAGCAATTTCAGAGAGTATCTGACTGTTTTCCAAGCAAATGGAGAGAGCTGGCTGGCAGGAACAAATAACCCCCATCTCGATCTCAGCGCGACTCGCAATCAATTATCTTATGGTCAAAATGAAGGTGCCAGCAACAAAGGCCTCTATGATTGAGCACTCAGTTCTTTCACCTACCTGAAATCTTCCTCAAGGAAGATGAGGGAGATGGTTTGGTAGAATGAGACTCAGTCCTTTTATATCAGGAAAGATCGTGGATTTGCAGAAGCCCAGTTAGAGGTGTTTGTGGATGTATTCGGCTAGCTGATTGTCAAATGAAAAAAAAATTCAAGCATAAAACCAGTTCTCCAGGGTTGCCTTGACTGAGGGCAGTTTACACATATTGCACAACCAGCCCAGACTTGCTACTGTAAAAACACCAAATAGAAACGATGTACACAGAAATTTTATCTGGGTCGGGTTGTTCTTTATTAAAACTCTTTGCATTATTTTTTCCTATTATTTGTTTTTGTTTTCATTGACTTCAATGAGAGACAAATTTCCACCTATAGCTTTTATGTTCTGCACTCCATTGAAATGAAAATCTCAGAGACTGTACCCCTTGCCCAAAGGATTCTCCTTCCCAGGCAGATTGGGAAAAGTGCAACAAATAGCAGGGCTATTCTAAACTGCACCCTTCTAAAGGCTGCCTACTCCCATATGAACCTACCTGACTACTCTGGTCATCTTCAGGGGCCCTGAACACATGAACACATGAAGCTGCCTTATACTGAATCAGACCCTTGGTCCATCAAAGTCAGTATTGTCTACTCAGACCGGCAGTGGCTCTCCAGGGTCTCAGGCAGAGGTCTTTCACATCACCTACTTGCCTAGTTCCTTTAACTGGAGATGCCGGGGATTGAACCTGGGACCTTCTGCATGCCAAGCAGATGTTCTACCACTGAGCCACAGCCCCTCCCCTGCTTTATAATGTTTGGAATGTTTTAATTTTCACTTGTTTGGGGACCCTGAATTGGGTTGAAAACAGTTCCTCCCAGTCTCAGTTCTGAAAAGCAGTCCAGGAAGATACATGACTGAAGCAATCAAAAGGTCCAGGATACCCAGCAGGGTCTCACTCCCCTTCTCCATCTACCACAGTAGGCCATCCACCAGGGCAACCATTCCCATATCCAGGCCTGAAGCCAGACTGGAAAGCATCAAGAATTCAAGATAGTTCACTTCATCCACGAAATCTTGGAGTTGTCCAACCAATGTGTTCCATACAATCTTCTGACAGATTTGGCAAAAGATTTCTGTATTCAGTACTCAAGTCATTTCCCCAGTGTTTTAAATTGGCCCAGCTCTGGAGTTATGCATGGCACTGGGCTCCTATTTGAAGGAAGGAGAGGGCTCTTGGAGGTGACCCTGACCCTGTCTATTGCCCCGTAGAGCCTAGCAGTCCAGAGTCCCTTGTTAAACTCTCAGAAGCCCCCAGAGCATTCTGGAATCCTAAGGAGTCCATCTGTCTCCAGAGGTGGACCATCTTAATCAGTGTGTTTGCTACCACTTCTGAGAATGGGGAGCCAAGATTAGCCAAGCCTTTAGCAGAAAATGATCTTACCAGACCACAATAAACCTGCTTAGTGCAAAAATTAAATCCACTGTGTGTCATTTTTTTGTGAGTAGGACCAAAAACTGAACTGTGACAAATCCTGGTAGTCATCAAGGTCATAAAGTCGTGGCAAGCTAGCTCTGCATGGATACTGAAATCTTCTAACATTCTAGTAGCTTCTAGAACCAAGCCAGAAAACAACTCTGCCAGCATAAGCAGAGTGCCTACTAGAAAACCTAGTATACCAGCAGGCTACCCAGTCTGTCCCTAAAACCCAGCACAAGCCACACAAATTAACAGTTTGCTCTGGGAATCTACTGGAAAAGAGATTCCTGGAAGATAATTGCAATCCCTCCCACTTCCCATTTTCCAATCTGACATTTGTGGAAGACCACATACCCATCCAGGACAACTTTGGAAAGGACTGTATAATTGAAATCATCCAGCCATGTCTTAATCAAACATGGTAGCTGAATCCTATCCTCTACTATGACATCCCTGAGGATGGGACAGAGATTAGAAAAACAGTAAGTGTGACCATATGTAGCTGCTCCTCCCTCAAGCCTACCAGTCTTCTGCTATACCTCCCTAACTCCCTGATTTGTGTATTACCCTCCCTCATCTGGGGTAACCCTCTTCATTCCCACCAACAAAAATCAGAACCCTACTGTGTTAAAAGCCAAACAAAACATCCTATCCCTCCCACTCATACTGCAAAAACACGTACAATGTTAACGTACAATGTTAAATAAAAGGAGGATCTAAACTAAATCCTACAGCATAAGAGATGCAAGAAAAAGCAAAGGGTGAATATAGCCTAGCCAGAGAAAACCGAGAGACTGGCTGCTTAGAGGTCACCTTATGATGAAAAACCTCTATTAGTATTTTAGATTCCAGCTTGACTTATGTTTCCCACCCTGATCTATCTTTTTCTATTTGTGTTGATGCTTTACTCTCTATATAGCTCATTTACTTTTCGATCACAGTTCTGGAGAAAGCCCATTAACAAAGACATGTGTCGCTACTTCCATCACACTTTATCTGAAAAAGACAATCCTTTAACTTCATGCAAAAGGTCAGCCATTAAAAGCATGTCAGTTCTGGGACGCTAGTATTTGCTTTCAGATACAGTTCACACTTTCTTTTTCACATTTGCAGTATTTACTTCACTATCCCCTGAGTGCGCTGTTTGAGCTTGGGGATAATTCAGGAAGCAATGTCAGCTATTATTCCCCTTGGCAGGAAGGTAGTCGGTTACATATTATGAAAGGGCTGTTGCCTCTCCATCATTACAGCTGGTAACACACTTGAACTGCGGCGGAAGTTCTTTGCACTGGCCAGGTCGAAATCAACTCAACGTTGATTTAACTCTGAAATGTGACCATGTGGTTTGTTTGGAGACTTTTCCTCTCCTGCCAGCAGACAACATTGTTTTGGGGAAAAAACAGGTAAGAGAAACAACGTCGCTAAATTGATTACAAACATCTCAGCCATTTCCCCTGATCCAGTTTCTGTTGCATGCACACTAATGTCCAATTACATTAGCACCTCTGGCCATACAGTTATTCATTGGATCGGACTACTAGAGGATCATATCCACCAAGAGACTTGAATCAGTCAGCCGATTAAGCACACCTTAAGTGGCCCAGGGCTTGTGCTAGCCCAGAGCATTAAGGCAGCAACAGATTCCACTGCCTTAATAAGAAGGGTAACGGTGAGGGATATTGTACATCATACCTGTCCTGCAACTCAAAAAGGGTGATAAATACCCAAAATATCATTTCCAGATTTTACATTGGATAAATGGCCAAAATATTATTTTCAGAATGTACAGAAACATATATCAGAAATGTTTTGATATCCGGGGCTCATCTGTGAGCTTTTGCATTAGAACAGGACACATCTGATTGGCCATGCCATTCGAAGTAATACCCTTCCTTGGCTTCTTTTGGTGCTGTCCTGTGGCAAGCCAGCTGTATTTTCTAAAGCTTCTTCACAATCTCGCTCTTTCCTTTAGGCTTTTGCAATCTGCTTTTAAGTCCAGATCCAACAGTAGCAAAGTGTGTTAGGACTGCCAACGAACATCATCTAAAGCAAAATTTATAGGTGACAAAACAAAGGGAGCAAAAGGGATTTCAATAAGATTAGCAGTATTGCATGGGAGAGGGTGAGATAGAATGGGCAGTACTGAATTCTGGAATAGCAAGATCCAGGTGTTAGATCTGACAGCAGTGTTTTAAGAAATAATTTCAGATTCATTATACAATTGGCCATGCAACAAAAAATAGAGGCATTTATACTTCCTGTGCCTGTGCAGGAAAGGACTGGGCCTTCCTCAGTGCTCCCCCTACTTCTTCCAACAGAATCATACAGGCAGGCAGGGGCCAAGAAGAACTAAATTCACTATAGGAGGAAGGGGAGTTTTAACCAATGAGCAGCAGGGGAAGCTGCCCTAGGCCCCCAATTCCCTGATGGAGGGAGGCAGCTGGCTTGGCAGCACCAGCTGCTCATGCCTGATGAGTTTAGGGCTCAGGTAGCCAGCTTAGTGGTGGTGATCACTTACACCCACCCCATCTGAGGCTTGAGCACCCAGCTTCTGCTGGCAGTAGTGGTTCCTATCTGCTTCACATGGGATGAGGGTTGCTCCTTGCTTGGATCCCAGTGGTACGGGGGTAGTAGGGGTGCCAGCTCTGGGTTGGGAAATACTTGGAGATTTTTGGGGTGGAGCCTGAGGAGGGTGGGGTTTGGGGAGGGGAGGGACTTCAATGCCATAGAGTCCAATTGCCAAAGCACCCATTTAGTCCAGGTGAACTGATCTCTATCGGCTGGAGATCAGTTGTAATGGCAGGAGATCTCCAGCTAGTACCTGGAGGTTGGCAACCCTAGGAGGTAGGCATAGGAGGCAGCTAAGAAGAGGTAGCAGTGGTTCTGGGTCCCCATCCTTGATTGTTGCACAAGTCCTCAGAATCACTAAGATAGTCCTCGTCATGAGGACCTCAGTGCTTCTGGGAGTTCCTAGGCCTCTTCACACACTGAATGACACCATCAGGCCCTCCGATGGACCCTGAGGCTGCCTGGGACCCAGCATCATTCTAGGCATCCAACTTTCCCCACAGAACAATGTAAAAAGCTGGGAGACCTCTACGTCTCTTTGAGTAAGTGAAGAAACTGTCAGGCATGTTAAGAGGTCTAGATTAGAGGCCAATTGAGAAAAGCAGATTTATTTTAAATTGTCCAGTAGTAATTTGATTTCTACAGATTTATGACAACATGGACTGGACATCACTTTTGTGTATTCTGATGTTGAAACAGAACTTCACCCAAAGCAAATTACTAGTCAATTTGGAGGTTCCTGTTTGATCAAAACATCAGTAGTATTTGAACAGAAGGCTACGGAGTTTTATTTTATTTATTTATTGACTTTGTTTATAGCCCGTCTTTCTTGCTGAAACTCAGGAGGGATTATGCAGTGTAAAAACAATGGAGTCAAATAGCATGATGCATCCAATGAAAATGCAACAGGGCAAGGAACAGAGAAGTCAGAAACAATTCAAACAGAGTATCAGACGTGATACGATAAAGAGCGCAAAAATGAAATTCAGAAAGCAGAAAGCAATGCAGAAAGAGCACCATAATACATACCATAAAGAGCGACATTAGAGTACAATCCTGTTCCCTATTTTGATTGGACTACCCACAGCTCTTAGTAGTGTGAATGTGTCTTGCTGGCAAAACGGCCTTCAGAAATGAAGTTTTGAAGAAACAGGGATGGCAACTGAATAAAATATACAGGGAAGGAAGAAATCTCCGGTTGAATGAGACTTACCCGCCTGGAAATAACGAGAAAATATCACTGTTTCGATGCTGACATTTGATTTTCGTCCAGTGAAGCAGCACTGTTGTTTTAATAAAGTTGTTTACTTCCTTCTACACTCTCTGTTTGGTGTCTTATTAGTGCACTAACGGTTTGTCTGTATCACAGATGAGAATGGATACGAATATAACGATCTCTGGCTGTGCTTATTAGCAGTGAAAAGCAAACCAGGAAGTAACCGGGTGGGGAGAATTTCCTGTCATATGAACTCTAGTGCTAGAGGATCACATACGGTTGGTAGTCCTGGGCGTATTAATTACTGGTAGTATATGTAAAAAAACATTTTAAAGCAGAAATACATGAACATCATTGTGGACCCTGATCAGGTGGAAAGGCCGCATAAAAATGTTTTAAACAAATAAGCAATTAAATGGAGCCACACAAACACCCTGCAATCCTAAGAACATTGTCCTGGGAGTAAGCCCCATCGAATAGGCCACAATTCTGAGTAGACAAGGAAAGCCCTCCGTCCACCATCATATTATAATAGATCATTTATTGCATGCCAGCCTCCACCTGTCCAGGGCTTGGCAGCACATGATGCATGAGGTGCATCTCATAAGCAGACCTTAACTATTTGCCCCTCCTTATATAACTATGTCAGTATACTAACAGATTGGACAGTGTTGGTTTCTGCAGTCTCAGGACAATCATCTCAGAAAACTAAACATGTGAGTCTCTACAGACAGAGTCCATATGTTGCTGCTGGCCTGAACACGTGCAGCTGTTTGTTTGGCTTAATGACGGACCTGAGTGTCTGTGAAAACAAAAGTAGGATTTGAAGCTTGAGAATGATGTGTTTCCATTGAAAATAACAAAAACCCTATTAACTGTCATTTTGCAGATAACAGTTCATCTGTGCCTGTCAAGAAGGAAATGGTTTGGGGCAGTTTGAACATCATCCCGGTAGGCGCCATATTTTTATTGACATAAGCACTACTTTTTCAAAAACTGGAATGGGTTTTATGAGCCGGCTCCTGCAAGGACTGTTTGTTAGATGGAGTAAAATTATGAGCTTTTGCTTATTCTATGTGTTTGCCATGTCAATCAGCATTTTGTTTTCCCCTCCCTTTAAGATTAGATTACAGAAAGACAAGAACCAGGGGCCAGCTCTTCGGTTCCTTCAGCATGTTACAATTATAACATCCACATTATTGCTTCTGACATTTATTACTGTACCACTGGAACAGGTACATCACATGGCAACGACAGATGTTATGGTAAGTTCCCATCACAGACTTGTTCCTTTAATGTATTCCCCTGGGTTCAAACTGATGAGCTTAATGTACCATTGAAATGGCCCTTACGTTAGTTCTATGTGGAACATTTGATGTAGTAGAAATTCATTCACGGGGTTGTCCTGCAAAATCATTGTGAGTTAAAGATGTGTGGTTAACCTTGACAGCTGTGAGGTTTGTTTGTATACTTTGGCAGAAATTGCCGCTATTTAATTGGAAAGCTATGTTTGATGTGACTAAGGGGAGATCATGACAAAATTTTTGCCAAGTTCTCAGCCCCATGAGATTTAACGTAAATTGCATATAAACTGTTGCTTGCTGGCTCGGACTTCCTATTTCCACACATTGTTTGAGAGAGGAAATTGAAGTAGTCTCCTTCATGTTCATAAATTCAGATTGGTTACTTATTAACCAATGCTATCCCTTTGTTGTAATTTTACTGGCCATTTTATTGGTTGTAAAAACTGCTCATCTGATAATAGGATCAGTACAGTGTGTCAGTTGAGTAGCACATGCTGCCACAAGAGAGCATGTTACTCTTGGAAATATGGGCATGTTACTCATGGAAATATGGGGCAGTTTTGGTGGGAAAAATATTATAGGGCACATTTTTCTCACTTCTCTATAGTACTTAAAATAATAAGCAAGAGTGTTGCATTGCATCCCCCCCACCCTTTGTGAATTGTTTAATTCTGGCTAGCTGCCTTGCTTTACTTTGTCTGTGGCTGACAGGTAAAGTATTTTAAAATAATAAATAATTTGTTTGTTACTGTCTAGCTGTATTCTTATCCATTCACCTTTCTCATTTCAAATCAAATGGATATAAACTCACTTGCGTCTTGTAAACTGTATCTGTGTTTCACAGGTATATGAAAAGAGCTTTCATATTTCCTTTTTAATTATGTACGTTAAAATAAAGGATCTCATCCTTTGTAATTGAAAACACAATGAAATTCAGTTCAGTTGAGCAAAACTACACACAAAGTGCTTGACTAACTCCTGATACATTTTTAAAAAATCATTGCAGACTTGAACAGATTCCAGAAACATATTAGATTTTATGGGTGGATGAAGATACTGTTTTGTCATGGATATGGCCAGAAAAATAGGGGAACCATTGCTGAACTTGACCAAAAAGATTATAGAGGATGTGGCACACATAGGCAGAACAAACCTGGCCTCTCAAGGAAGCATGCCAAGAAGGTAGTCTAGAGACCCAGAATAGAATAGCCTTGAAGAGCAATAAGAAGAATACTTTTTTATATATTCCCAAAAAATGTTTTAGTCTAGACAACTTTATACACAGCCCATTCCTGAAATCCGGACCCAAAGGCCTTAGGAGGCTGATGAAGGCCTCTGCCGGCGCAAGGGCTCACACCGCCAGTGCCCGGAAGGCGCACTCCAGCGTGAGTGGCCCCAGCGCTGGCATGCAGGCCCGGACACCAGTCCCTGGATGCCCCCATGGCAGCGCTGGGCCCGGATGCCGCCGCAGCCTCCCGCCAGCCTCTGGCCGCCAGCACAGGCTGCGACAGCGCCCCGGGAGGCGTTAAAGTTCCCAGGGTGTTAAGGTGCTGGGCGGGGGGCGGGGCCGAAACGGCTCAGGAATGCCCCTTTTTGTTTTTGCATCTCCCATGCAACCCTATGTGGGTTGCACAGGTTTTTGCCACCAGGTAGAGGTTTGTAAAAAGATCTGCCATGTCTGCCCATGGCCCCAGTCCTAGGGCAAAATAAAAAACGACCCGTACATGTGCATTCTCTGTTGTGGCCCCCACATTATAGAATGGCCTGCCTGATGAGAATGGTAATAAAAGATGTTTGGGTAAAAGAGTTGGGAATTGGGGACTATACGACTGTGTATAGTTCATACTGTCTGTTTCTGTAAATAGGATCCCACTATGTAATTTTTAGCATCATTTAACATGTTATGCTCATACTTATGCTTTGCTTCAGCTCTGTTTCAGATTTCTGGTTGGTTCCAGATTTCTATAATCCAAATCCTATTGCATTGTTTATTGGATGTCCCATCCTGTTGATCATAATGACTAATTCTGTGTAATCTACCATGACTCCCAGTGAGAAAGGTGGACTATAAATGACGTAAATAAAAACTACAGGTGTTGCTTTTTTTCTTTGGAGAATTTTTATCCTCCAGTGTTCCATTTTTTTGTCTGTTTAGATTTCAGATTTTTCTGCAAATGTGGGGCTTTTCTCAGATTTGTAGAAAGATCTGTATTGTCTGCCCATGGCCCCAGTCTCCAGATTTAACTATCACTGATCAGACCATGTTGAGAGTTGTATTTATACCTATTCGCTTAGTTTATATTTTTGTTTTTTTACCTTGGCCTACAAAGCTTAAATGTGGCATAACTTGTTTTTCCTGAAACAGATTAACCTACCAATTTTTCTATAATCTGCATGATCTGTGTAATCATGACATCTGGAGGTTCTCGCTCAGGAAAAACTATTGGAATTAATCCACAGGGTCAAGCCCCTCCTTTTGCTTGTCCTAAGGACTGAACGTAGGACATTCTGTCATGGCCACCCACTACACTAATCTACACTCGGTGGAATGTTGATATTTATTACAGTAACCAAAAGGAGACAATCAAACAGTGCAAGAAAGATGTTTCCATCTCTCCACCTCTCCTTTATATCCTAGACACCCAACACTTTAGCTCAAAGGAAACTTGGGCACGCTAATTTGGGTAATTTGGATTCAAAAGTGCTGCAAGTGTCCTATATAAATTCAGCAGTTCAGCTGAAAAGTATGAAGGATTTTACTGGAGGAAATTTACTAGGGAGAACGCTGTTTGAGACAGACGTTAAACTCTGTTTGGTCAAACAAAACCAGTTTCAGTTAGCTAACTGTCTGTTCCTGGGGCAAGGAAATTGATTTGAATAACTGTCATAAACAATTGTTAAGCAATTAGATAAATATTTATTCATAGGGGTCACATTCTGTGTTAGTAGAAGAGGTGAATATAATAAGTCCTTTGTGTGCATATCAAAGGAAACGCAATTGCATTAATTCTAAGGGCCAAAACAGATGTGACAAAGATCACAAATCTTCATTAGTCTCTGAAAGGTAAATTGCCTGAATATGCATGCTCAATTCAAACTGGGGTCACACTGTCTTTGCTGTAATCTAAAGACCCCCTAATTTTCAAGCAAATTGAACAAAGGGGTTCAATTTTACAGACCCTCAAAGTAGGCAACTCTCTGTGCAACTGCACTTCTCTCTGCCGATTTCTAAATTGGTGGTGAAGCAGCAGCCTAGCAGGAGAGCTCTAGCCAGCCATGGCATTAAAAAAAAAAACATGCCTGCATTTTCCTACGCTTACAGAGACTGACAATAAAAATGTCTTACCTTTCCACTGAAACCTTTCACAAAGTGAAAGTGGCTTCCTTTGCAAACCCTCCATCCCTTTCTGAGGGTCTGCCATTATTCATTATGGGGGACTTTTCAGAGAGGCTGGAGTGTATATTTTTCAACCAAATGATACTAAAATTGTAGTACAGTGAGTGCGGTCTGTCCACTAAAGAACCCCTAAGTCTCAAGCAAATTAAGGGGTTGAACTCTACTGGACCTTGAACAAGGTGACCCAGCTCTCTGTTTTCCTAGCCATAGGACTTGCAAAAAACAAAAGGGGCTCTGTATTTACAAAGGAAGAAGGGAAAGAGAATTGTGGCTCTCTGCAGCTTCTCTCCAAAGGTGATTGGCTAGAAGTGCTCTCTTGCAAGGATCTAATTGGAAGAGAGGAATTCAATGGCTTGGGAAATCAGTAGAATCAAAGAAAAATACAAGGACATGCTTTAGCTGGCTAGCAGCACCCAATAAGAATTGTTCCAGGAGGGGGGGTTGTAATACCTAAGAATCTCAGATTTGTATTACCATTCCAGCAAATTATGATACTGACATGAACCAGTGGCTCAAAATTTCACACTCCTAATCCTGATTGATCATCCACCCTGCATGATGCTAACCCCAACTAGACAATGCTCTGTGCATGACAATGGAGTCACAGAGTACCTCTTTGACTCAAATCAACATTATCCTGACCTGCCCAGAACACCAGGATGAGACCTGCTATATGTGTTGGGCTCAGTGTGAACGGTTGTTACAGTGGTCATGAAACTCCAGACAGTAAGGCCTTCATATGGCCATCATATAGTCTTTGAAAGTGTTCACTGTAGAGTAACAGAAACATTGTGCAAAAATACAGAATCACAGGTTCAATTAACGCAGTGAAATCAAATTAGGGATTTGGGTTCAAAAGCAAACAAACAAACAAACAAACAAACCCAGATATAAGAAATCAGAAATCATCCCCACACTCATCACTCATCCTAAACAGTTTTTATCTTTGCAAAGAACTGGTTATTGGTTGCTCCAGCGACGGCTGCTGTCAAAATGGTTTCTTTGCAAAAATAGGCCCCTGTGCTGAGGTCTGGAGAGAGTGCAACAGAAATGTCTCCTCTTCCCTCCCAGAAAGAACCGGAGGCAGAGAAGACCAACCAGTAGGGCTATGCATGGGAGTGAGCCATGCTGAATTCATTGGAACTCGCTCAAGAACAAATGTGCATTGAATCAGACTGTAAGCCTTTCTTGCAGCATGTGAGAGGAAATTAGAGGCCAAAACGTTGATTGCTGATGTGCAGTGAAGCAGCATGCATGCTAAAAGAACTAGGCAGTAACAGTATTCTAACTGCAGAACACTTCCACAAATAATTATTTAGCTGCTCAAGAATGTAGCAAGATTTCAGAGTGTGCCCTTTACCTTAAGTTCCTCTTTTATTCTCATAGGGAGTACCCTCACCTCTCTTAGTTACTACTTCATTGTGACAAGAAACAAGAGAAGGGAATGCAAAAAAATAGGTCTTGACAGCCTTGTGGGCCTGGGTATCTGAGAAATGTAGCTCAGGGTTCCTAGTTGCCAGCT
The DNA here is from genome assembly GCF_029931775.1 of Euleptes europaea. NCBI lineage: Eukaryota > Metazoa > Chordata > Lepidosauria > Squamata > Sphaerodactylidae > Euleptes > Euleptes europaea. The sequence goes on from NC_079318.1 coordinate 28,074,458, forward strand.
TTCCCCTTCTCTCTCATGTCTTCACACTGCCTGAAGCGTCTTATGAGGTAATACCAAAACTGAGAACCACACTACAAATTTTGCCGATGTGTTTAATTGCCCCCCCCCCCCGGCTTGTGTTTTTTTGTAACACAAAGCGGCCTGAAGAGGCAGTGTCTGGGTTCAGGAAAAGAAGGCAGTCATGGTTTGCTTTAACCTTTTCCCTCCAGTCATTTTTCATTTCAAAATTAGCCTCCCCAAGCTGCTGAGGAACAATATAAGGAACTACAAGAATGATGCTTCTATATCCCATTGTAAAAAGCAGATGATTTAGAGCTGGAAGGGGAAACATTAAGCAACCAATCCCTATCTGCCCTGTCTCCGTTGAGATTCACAGCCAACCTAAGCTGCTCTGGCGTCATTAAAAGCCAACAAAGAATCATTGTGTAACAGGTAACTTTTCAACCTTAGTGAATACTTCCCAAAAAAGTTCTCTAAACAATGCCCTCTACCTATCATAGGGAGTTCAATTAAAAAATTTTAATCTAACATAGGATACTCAAGGTCATAAGTGCAAATGCAGATTCCTGTTAATGTTTGTGATCACAGAAGCACGTTTGCCAGTGGTATCATTTCTAGATAGCTGTAGCCATATCCATAGGGACTCGAGTCAAATATTCTGTTTTTCATTTTATTACATTGAGTATTTTACAAGGCAGATTTAAGAAGCTTCCAATAACAGAATGGGTGTGCCCTTGTAAATTGGTGGAATTGGAGCCTATAGAGCATGTTTTGCTCAGGTGCTCCTTCTACGAGGAAGCTCGTTGTAAGCTAATCATTCCCCTGCTCAGCCAAATCGCAGTCAGCTCAGATGAAGGGAGAATTAAGAGTCTCCTCTGGGAAGGGAATGCCCTGGTGGCAAAACAGGTAGCCAAATTTTGTGCAATAGCATATAAAGGTCAGCTGCTAATGTTGGGCAATTGCAATTTAGATAAATCATAATTTGGTCAATTTTAGTCTATTATAAATTATTTGGAAATTTTAATTAGGAATGTTTTTTGGTTGTACAAATGACACATGTATTTTTACTGGCTTATGCTGTATTAATAAATCTGAATCTAATACATCGAGTACAGAATCGTTTGGGGGCTTTTTAATGCCTAGACTAACCCTTAGAAAGTAGCACCCAACTTAGTAAAAGAGGGACCCCCAACTTAGTAAAAGAGGGACCCCCCCCCTTCACTTTCATCATCCATTTATACATATAATGGATAATATTGGTTTTTGAAACAGAAATAGTATTGAAAATGTATACATTTTACAGGGGAAAGTCATAGCAGGAAGACAAAATGAACTGAAAATGAAATATATTATGTTTGATTCACATAAAGAAGAGACTAACTCAACACAGAATTTGAGGATTGAAGCTGTAATGATGAGAAATTCAAAATAAGTCTTTTCCTCACTGTTTCATTTTGTCTCCCTTCCACCCCCACCACCCCTTGAGCTATTCAAGTATGATGTGGAAAGGAGCACTTCAGAAATAATTATGATCAAAGATGGAGCATTTCCTACAGATACAGACAGGTGTGGTTTGGATTAGATCTTAATAAGTAAAATGCTTACAGGATATCCCTAGGGGAGTAGTGGTTGGAGGGTTGATAGTTGGAACATAATGCCACCCTCTCATACAAAAGCAGTTTGCCAGCAAAGGTGACTGCCAGTGAGAGGTTTTAAAAGAAAAAGGAATGATAAGGCATAGAAGTATCACCTGCCAAGAGTATTTTGTACCACCTACCTTTATTCTGTGCAGACAAAAACAACAAGATCTAATACAATATCCCTTCAGGCAGTTTGGCTACCCCAGCATGGTTTGGACTTAAAGCTTTAATGCTCTGATGCTTCCCTAAGGCAACTGAGAAGTCAGTTCTCAATATCAGCATCTTTTTACAAAACTTTGCTAATTTGGAAGGTTGCCTTTCATTTCCACAGCTATGGCTGCAGCTCTCTCCTGAAGGATTTATGCATGAAGCATCCTTTCTGCTTACAGCCAGCCTTCCAAGTGAGTCCATTTTATCTTAAGCCAATCAGATGATGGACTTCCATAACGGAGCCAGCTAGTTTGGCAGCATCCTCTATTTTTCAAGGCTTGGGAAGGATGCATATCATTATTGCTGGAGTGAGGTTTTGACATGATTTAATATTCCCAAAAGGAATATTTTGGAAAAGGCACCCACATACATATGAACACATTCTTGAAACATACAGAATTGCTCCACTGGACACTTATATCAGCATTTCATATAACATGTCAGGAAGAACACAATTACAGAGCTCCTTTTTCAATTACCATTTATGTGGTGGTGGTGGTGGAAAGTACCATCAAATTACAGCTGGTTTATGGCAACCCCATAGGATTATTGACTTGCATATTTAGCATCAAATATGTGCATTTGTAAGAGCCCCATGGCACAGTGGTAAGCTGCACTACTGCAGTCCAAGCTCTGCAGAGTTCAATCCCGACAAAAGTTGGTTTCAGGTAGCCCGCTCAAGGTTGACTCAGCCTTCCATCCTTCCAAGGACATTAAATGAGTACCCAGCTTGCTGGGGGTAAAGGGAAGATGACTGGGGAAGGCAAACCACCCCATAAACAAAGTCTGCCTAGTAAACGTCGGGATGTGACGTCACCCCATGGGTCAGAAATGACCGGGTGCTTGCACAGGGGACCTTTACCTTTATGTGCATTTGGAAAGTAGGAGAGGCATCTCAAAGCACCAGGATAGTCCAACAATCTGAACAAGAGTGGTGGAGGTATGAGTGCTTCTTCTGTCAACCACCTGAGCCTTCTTAGGAAGGCCCACTTCACAATTTGAGAATCTTGTGTATTAAAAAATTGACTTGACTGTTGACCTTCACTTGCACTTGCACAGTAGCAATGAAACAATACTAATCTTTGCACAAAAAATCTAGGCCTGAATCTCGAGAAGCTGCAGGAGTACCTCCCGTCATATGGGTTTGTGAGAGTCCTTTGGTTTTCACTGAAAGTCCTGTTATGAATTCCATCTGTATGCAAGTTTTCATCATTTTTGTATTTTTGGACTTCTCTGATGGAAGAAGCCCATCCTATTCAGAAGAATAATCTGCATTTTTGACAAGAGCAGCATTTTCATTTTAGCAATCTTGCTAGTCATTCATACATACATACATACATTTGCACATGAATGAATGAATGAATGAACGAACGAACGATCTGGCCTGTTTTATATAAACACTATACTATACTACAGTGACCTAAAATAATCAAATTTATCAAATCACATTAGAACTAACAATTCCAATAATCTATACAGATTCTTCAGTAAAAATGCAGTGAGGCAAATTTTAGGAGGTTTCATTGTATGGGAGCTTCAGTAGTCAGCAAGTCAGTCAGTCTTTATTGCATAGCTAAATAAACTATAGCTACAATTAATTAGCTATATCTACAACACAATGATTTCATCATAGTAAAAACGAGAAATGTCCACACATTTTCACAGAAGAAATTAAAATGTAGTTGAAAAATCCCTACCCAAAGAACTTGGTAACTACTGAAGTTTACAGACTAAGGATGCTACAGCTCAGAGTAAATTATTTAAGATATCTTTTTCTGTTTTAACTGTATAATTTTTTTTTGGTATTCTGTCAGTATAGTTGTCAAAATGTGTGGGTGGGGGACAAGAAGAAAGGTCAGAAATCTCAATGAGTGTTCCCTATCAACTTGGTTTCTATGAGGGATAAAGGGGTTCCTAATGCTGCACTCCATAAGTAGACAGATCACCTATAATACTTCCTTAAGTTGGTTCTGTTCTTGGTTCTGGAAAATTTCATGTGTACCTGGAGGTGTCCTTCAAAACTCTACTTCAGCCACTAATTGACTATGTGTGGATGAAATTTCTATTTTCAGATTGTTCTTTTCTGTTTTTCTTAAATTTAAAATGTAATGGCTGTATTGCTTTGAAATTATAAACCAGTTGCAAAGTCTGTTTTGTGTTCATTATATGGGTAAAGTGCTGTCAAGTCGCAGCTGGCTTATAGGGATCTCAGGAAGGGATTTCAAGGCAAGTTAGAAGCAGAGGAGGTTTGCCATTGCCTTCCTCTGCCAGGTCTTCCTTGAAAGTCTCCCTTCAAGGCACCGACTCTGCTTAGCTTCCAAGATCTGACAAGATCAGCCTATAACATTCTGCCTTCATTCCCTTTATGTTCATTAGTATATTCATATTTATTTTCAAGATGTCCTCAGAAAATAGTTAATAAAACTTGAGAAAATTACGGTATATGATTGCTTCCAGACAGGGGCCAGAAAATGCACCCCACTATGACAGCAGCAGTAAGTGGCATGAGAATGGGAGAAAATCATGTCCTCGCATCCCTGTTCCTAAGCCACTCACTGCTGCTAAACCCCACCCCTGCTTCCCCCTGCACGCCTGCATAAAAAGCACAATCACCCAGATCCCTATGGCCCAGACACCCCCCCCATTTCTGTTTCCTCACTGAGCTTCACTATAGCATTATGGCATAATTCAACAGAAAAGCACAAATAGCCCTTTAAAGGGTTTATAAAAGGTAAAGGTAAAGGTCCCCTGTGCAAGCACCGGGTCATTCCTGACCCATGGGGTGACATCACATCTCGACGTTTTCTAGGCAGACAGTGTTTACGGGGTGGTTTGCCAGTTCCTTTCCCAGTCATTTTCTCTTTACCCCCAACAAGCTGGGTACTCATTTTACCAACCTCGGAAGGATGGAAGGCTGAGTCAACCTTGAGCCGGCTACCTGAAACCAACTTCCGTTGGGATCGAACTCAGGTCGTGAGCAGAGCTTTTGACTGTAGTACTGCAGCTTACCACTCTGCACCACAGGGCTCTTAAAGTGTTTTTAAGGACCATTTTAAAACTGGAGCTTAGCTCCAACCCTTTCAGTTAAATGGGAATAGCATGAGTCATGACTGGATTTCATGCAATATCATGTCGGGGCTTCCTGCTTTCCATCTTGGGGAAAATCCCCATGTGGAGCCACCTGCCTCAAGTTAGACTTTTTTCTGGGAAACCACCAGCCTACAACTGAAAATATTTCATCAATACATTCATGCTCCATAAATTCCTAATCATTTCTTTTGACAGAACAGCCCATCAAATGCTGTTTCAGAATATATTAAATGCGTTTCAGAATATAAAGGCTGCCTGCGGTACACCATGATTAAGTAATACATAAATAAATATTAAGTAATAAATGCGTTAGTATTTGCTAACTTGGGCATTTATTTTCAAGTTCAGTGCAGTGCTAAATATACAAGGCATAGAAAGTTTCAGTCTCTTTCAAAGTCATTCCCAAATGTTTTTGAGTAGTCATTAAAATGTCTAAAAGATTATATTAATGTTCTTCTGGCTAATCCCTGATTCTTTTTCATGGCTTCCTTGCCATGTTTCTGAAAATAGCTGGTGTGCTTTCACACTCTGTGGTTTTGGGCAATTGTACAGCTGTGGCACATAGGGATTTTAGCCTTAGTAAAAATATATGTCCCATCTAAAAATTTCCAGGAGGCTTCATGGTGCATTAATGTTATTGAAACACTTGGTTTGGGGACAGAGGGAGCTTTGCCTATTTATCTGAAGAGATTAAAACTTTTCCTACACACAAGTTCCAAATAGCTGTTATGCGTCATGAACAATCTTTTTGGGAAGTGTTACTCATTTAAAATTCCTGCACAGAACCACATAAAGATCTGACTTTCAATCTGTGAAGAATCTGTTATCTCCAATATATGAACAAAGTTAGATCCAAGCTAAAGATGATGAGAAAAACGTTGATGTTCATGTGTTCTCTGTCAGGTGAGTATAGTAGTCACAAATGCTACCCCTCATCAATAATATTTCTGTCCTTTCTATAGATTGAGTTTCAACTTGTTTATCTTTATCCAAGTCATCACTAACCTCAAATGCTCAAAATGTCCACACTGCCTCCCTGGATTTTGACAAAAAGGAGAGATAAATGCAAGAATCTCTCCAGTTCCTCTAGGGCAGATTTGTACATTCATTAGCATAAAAAAATCAAACCACAGAAGTAAGAGTAAAGAAAAAAACACTTTTAAAAATCTACATGCTTGTAGATTGTTCATAGAATTCTAAAATTATAATGGACAATGAATTTGTTTTATTATTTATTTAATGAATTTGTATGCTGCCATTGCTGGGGAACCAGCTTACAAAGAACAAAATAAAAAGCATTAAAATTTATAAACTCAAGCCCACCCTTAAAATAAAAAAAGCCAGACAAGTTTTAAAAACCACTAAGCAGTTTAATATGAGTTGAAGAAGAGGAGGAGGAGGAGTTGGGTTTTATACCCTGATTTTCTTTGCCTTTAAGAAGTCTCAAAGCAGCTTACAATCGCCTTCCCTTCCCCTTTCCACAACAGACACCTTGTAAGGTAGGCAAGGCTGAGAGAGCTCTGAGAGAACTGACTAGCGCAACATTACCCAGCAGGCTTTATGTGGAGGAGTGGGGAAACCAACCCAGTTCACCAGATTAAAGTCCACCGCTCATGAGGAGGAGCAGGGAATCAGACCCGGTTCTCCAGATTAGAGTCCACTGTTCTTAACCACTACACAATGCTAGCTCTCAGACTACTTCAAGATTTCAGACTGAAAGCATACTACTAAATGATATCAAAAGATCAACCCCTTAACTTAAAGTGTGATTAAACAACAGTGTTTTGTCCTGGTGTCCAAAAGAAAGTAACACAGGTAGCAGGAAAGTCTCAAGTGGAAGGGCATTATACAGAGGTGGTGCCACTATTGAAACAACCCTGTTTCTGGTTGCCACCCACAACCCACCTTACCTCTGAAGGCGAGGGCACAAAGAGTGGGGCTTGTGAGGCAGATCTTAACTGGCAGGCTGGACAAAATGAAGCCAAAATTCCCTTTATCAAAGGCACCTAAAAAACTTCGTTAAGTGTGTGACATGATACGGATGAAACAGCAAGCTGGTAAAATTTGCAGATGACAACAGTTATTCCGATAGGTAACCTGAAACTGGGTGCAGTTTCATTTAAACACCATATCTCTTTAAACCCCATATCTTTTCTCCCTCTCCCATAATACTAGAACGTGGGGTCATCTGCTGAAGCTGGAGGGTGAGAGATTCAAAACAGATAAAAGGAAGTCTTTTTTCACACAACGCGTAGTTAAATTGTGGAACTCCTTGCCCCAGGATATGGTGATGGCTGTCAGCTTGGAGGGCTTTAAGAGGGGAGCGGACATGTTCATGGAGGAAAGAGGTATTCATCATGGCTATTAGTTAGAATGGATACTAGTCATGCAGCATACCTATTCTCTCTAGTATCAGAGGAGCACGCCTATTATATTAGGTGCTGTTGTACACGGGCAGGATGGTGCTGCTGCAGTCTTCTTGTTTGTGGGCTTCCTAGAGGCACCTGGTTGGCCACTGTGTGAACAGATTGCTGGACTTGGTGGGCCTTGCGTCTGATCCAGCAGGGCCTTTCTTAGGTTCTTATGTACATTGAGGAATGAATCCCTTCCTTTTCAGAGTTCCCCTTATCTCCTAATTTTATAATCAAGGCATATCAACTGGCCATTCTGACTCATCAGCATAACAAAAGAATGATCAGCTAGCAGAAGTACAGGGGGGGGAGCTATTTAATGTCCAGACACTGAACAACATGTTGATTTTTTTTTTCTGTGTGTCTGTAAATAAGACATCTTTGGCTACCAAAATGTCAACCTTTCGATTAAATGGTGGCTACAATTTAATCACTCAATTTTAAAAAAACCAAAAAACCTCAAAGTTTGAGTTGGATTGCCAAATGTATACAGTTCTTCTTTTACATCCCTGAGATAAAGCTCAATATCATCAGACCTGGTGAGCGCAAAACCTAAATCTCTGACAATCTGTTCTAGCAATTCTCAAGAACAAGTCATGTCAGACTAACCTCGTTTTCTTTTTTGAGAAAGTTACTACCTTGCTGGATCAGGGGAAGGCTGTGGACATAATTTATCTTGATTTCAGTCATGCTTTCAATAAGGTTCCACATTATATTCTTGTTGACAAGTTTGTACAATGTGGTTTAGATCCTATTACTGTAAGGTGGATCTATAACTGGTTGACAGATCGTACCCAAAGAGTGCTTGTTAATGAAGAAGAACAATAACAATAACAAGAAGAAGAGCTGGTTTTTATATGCCAACTTTCTCTACCACTTAAGGAAGGATCAAACTGGCTTACAATCACCTTAGCTTCCCCTCCCCACAACAGACACCCTGTGAGGTAGGTGGGGCTGAGAGAGTTGTGACTAGCCCAAGGTCACCCAGCTGGCTTCATGTGTAGGAGTGGGGAAACAAATCCAATTCACCAGATTAGCCTCCGCCACTCACGTGGAGGAGTGGGGAATCAATCCCAGCTCTGCAGACCAGACTCCACCACTCCAAAACACCGCTTTTAACCACTACACCACACTGGCTCTATGGTTCCTCATACTCTTGGAGAGGAGTGACAAGTGGAGTGCTTCAGGGATCTGTCATGGGCCATGTGTTGTTCAACATCTTTATAAATGATTTGGAAGAAGGAATAGAGAGGATCCTTATTAAATTTGCAGATGATACTAAATTGGGAGGGGTAGCAAATATGGTAGAAGACAGTGCCAGGTAGAATTGCCAAGTCCCTCTTCACCACCGGCAGGAGATTTTTGGGGCAGAGCCTGAGGAGGGCGAGGTTTGGGGAGGGGAGGGACTTCAATGCCATAGAGTCCAATTGCCAAGTGGCCATTTTCTCCAGGTGAACCGATCTCTATCAGCTGCTTAGCTTCTGAGATCTGACAAGATCAGGCTAGTGTATATCAAATATTTAAACAGTCCAATAAAACCTATAAATAGGGTTGCTAGGTCTCTCTTTGCCACTGGCGGGAGGTTTTTGGGGCAGAGCCTTAGGAGGGTGGGGTTTGGGGGAGGAACTTCAATGCCATAGAGTCCAATTGCCAAAGCAGCAATTTTCTCCAGGTGAACAAGATCTCCAGCTAATACCTGGAGGTTAGCAATCCTAATGCCAGGATACAGGATGATCTGGACAGACTGGAAAACTGGGCTAAAACTAATAAAATGAATTTCAATGGGGATAGATGTAAAGTTCTGCATTTAGGTAGGAAAAATCAGATGCATAATTATAGGATGGAGGAAACTTGTCTTGGCAGTAATATGTGCGAAAAGAATCTAGGGATCTTAGTAGACCATACACTGAACATGAGTCAGCAGCGTGATGCGGTAGCTAAAAAGGCAAATGCAATTTTGGGCTGTATAACAGAAGTATAGTGTCCAGATCACACAAAGTAATGGTATCGCTTTACTGTGCTCTAGTGAGACCTCACCTAGAGTATTGTGTTCATTTTTTAGAACCCCGATTTAAGGAAGTTACAGACAAGCCAGAACAGGTCCAGAGGAAGGCCACAAAGATGGTGAGGGATCTGGAGACCAAGTCATTTGAGGAAAGGTTGAAGGAGCTCAGTATGTTTAGCATGGAGAGGAGATGACTGAGAGGTGATATGATAACCATCAAGCACTTGAAAGACTGTCATATAGAGGATGGTGTGGAATTATTTTCTGTTGCCCCAGAAGGTCCAACCAGAACCAATGGGTTGAAATTAAATCAAAAGAGTTTCTGGCTAAACACTAGGAAGAACTTTCTGACAGTTAGAGTGGTTCCTCAGTGGAATAGGCTTCATTGGGAGGTGGGGCTCTCTTTCTTTGGGGTTTTTTAAAGCAGAGGTTAGATGGCCATCTGTCAGCAATGCTGAGTTTGTGAACTTAGGCAAATCATGAGAGGGAGGGCAGGACGGGTTGTGTCAGTGTTTGGCTCTTGTGGCCCTTTCTTGCATGCCCAGGGAAAAGCCCATCACCACTTTGGCGTCAGGAAGCAATTTTCCTCGAGGTCAAATTGGCCAAGGTTCCTGGAGGGGGTTGGGCCATCTTCCGGGCATGGAGTAGGGGTCACTGGGGGTTTGTGGGAGGAGGTAGTTGTGAATTTCCTGCATTGTGCAGTGGGTTGGACTAGATGATCCTGGTGGTCCCTTCCAACTCTGATTCTGTGATTCTGTGAAATAGAGAACATGATTGTGCCCAAAAACATCCCACGCACTAGAGACCATGGAGTAGAGCAGTAGTCCTTGTGTGTAAAGTGCCGTCAAGTCGCAGCCGACTTATGGCGACCCCTTTTTGGGGTTTTCATGGCAAGAGACTAACAGAGGTGGTTTGCCAGTGCCTTCCTCTGCACAGCAACCCTGGTATTCCTTGGTGGTCTCCCATCCAAATACTAACCAGGGCTGACCCTGCTTAGCTTCTGAGATCTGACGAGATCAGGCTAGCCTGGGCCATCCAGGTCAGGGCAGTAGCCCTTACCACAACCAACTAAGACTTACCCTCCAGGAAGGGAAAGCGCCACCTCAAAATAAAGCTACCCAAACCTAATACAGCAATGTGGCTCAGAATGATAGCATCATCAATGATACAAATGCCACTGAGAGATTCCAGAAAACCAACAGGGATCTAGTCACTTGTCAGTTTCCTAACATAAAATGTCCACCAGGGCAACTGTAGCAGTCTAACATTGGAAGAAAGGCCTTGTATGCACCGATCACCACTTCAAGATAAGGGCAGAATTTTCAGGATCGGGGAGGGGGGTCAGAACATAATTGATATGCTTTGGGAATTCTTAAGTGGGATTTAACTCATTCCTAGCCATCTCAAATACTAGAGAAACCGCTGGCAATTTGGACACCTATTTTCTGAACCATGCATGCAGTTAGAATTAATTTCCTAGAAAATGTGAAGATATAATTCTACTCTTGAGACAACTTATTTAAATCACATGGAGCTGGCATATTATTAAACACTATAGGGAAGGATAGTAATATAAAACCTGCTAGTTCAAAGCTCCTTCACATCTAGGAAGCTCAATGGAATAATCCTGAAGATCCTCCCAGCTCTACTGAAACAAGAGGAATAAATTAATGACTACATGACTTGGACTCCCTGCTCGTAAGCACTGAAGAGCAAGGGCCTATTTATACAGTCATTGTCCCAAAATATTTGTGCACCTTCTAAACTTTTAAATAAAAATGAATAAATATGTGGAATTTTCCTAGTCCCTTTATGGAAACACAGAAAAATACAGCAGCTCCACACATGCAGACGTATCTCTATCAAGATAATCTGTGACAAAATGGAAGTGCTCTGATTAGTGGCCCTTGTGATGAGCCATTATGTGCAGCCCTGAGCATCTGTAAAACACCACGTAGAACTGCTGTTTCACAATATTTTACCTGTGCATCCAAATACACATTCAAACCAATAAAAGATTGTTCAAAAAGAATATCGACAAAAAGTATATAACCACATCAAGATGCTTTGTTTGCATTGTTGAGGGGTGAAACGCAAATGAAATAAAGGAACAAAATGCGTAGCAAGTTGTACATGCACAATATTTTGCACAAAATTCAGAAACAAAAACATGGAACAATTGATAATCCCTAATGCATTGGTTTCATTCAGAAAGAATACTTCAAAATACAGGGAGAAATCCTGACGGGCAAATTTCAAAAGCATCCATTGTACACTGAACACAGAAAATGATCCCGGTCACAATTTCTCCCAAAGGATTGAAGCATGCTATGAGAGGTGTTGTCAGCTTCCATAGCACTACCGGGTAACATCATTTTATGAAGTTCAGACCAACCCCCCCCCCCAATGATGATGTCATAGTCTTAATCATCAATCATTCTCAACTCTCTGAGAGTGCCAAGGATTTACCTGTACTTGTTAGAAAAAAAATGGAGTGGACCAATCCTTGGCTTAAGGCATTATGCTGCAAGGTAGAAACTCAATAATTCAAGTATATCTCTCCATATCCCCTTTTACATTATGGATGAGAATGTCAGCAGTAATCTTTAGAAAGGTCAAGGTAACATTGCACTGGGTAAAATATTTTCCAATAAATGAGCAGCAGCAACAAACTTTACAAGGGCATTAACACTTCATAGGAGACACCACCGCTGTTTTTGTTTTTGCAGTGTTTCAGGGTTGTTGTTTTTCCCATTCAAACAAGTATTCGAGAACCCCAATCAATAGCCCATTAATGTTTAATTGCTTTTATGCAACTCGTTGGAGATATATCAGTGGCAATCTTTCTCATTTAAAATTTTTAGCATACTGGTAAAGAGAGGGGAAACTAGCACAGGTAAGGAAAGAGAATAGAAACGTGTCATTAAATTTATGCCCATTTGTTGTTTACAGTGTGATGGCTTCAACCTGGCTACTAGGAAAATGAGACCTCCCTTGAGCATTAAGACAGCAAAATTTAAAATGGAATGCACATGAGCAACGTGCATACTCCACTTGAATTTCAAACACCTGCTTGACCCCTCACCCACTTTCCGGGATCCGTGGGCAGTAAAAGACTTAAAATACATTGCAATGTGATATCTGAAGTGATATATCAAATGTTATGTTTTAATAGTATTTGTTGGAACTCAGTGATGACCGGATAAAGTGCCTTTCTGGAATTCAGTAATATTTCATCAGAATTCTATCCCTCCTTGCTCCTGTCGTCTTTCACCACTGCTTTTCTCTCTGCCTCGAAATATCTTATTTTACAGAGGCATATCTCCCTAAAAGCTGTTAGGACCTATAGGCTTTTCTTAGCCTCAGTTTTACAGAACGGCTTCCCTGCAAATTTTCTGGCCAAAATGGTTTTGTTGAGAAAATCCTTGTAAGCTTTCATTAGAATATGTTCTCTGAGTTGTGATCAGTAATGGCTTTTGTTAAAAATAAAAAAAAAACAGTTTAGGGGATATTATTAAGTAATCCTAAATGCTGATGTATTGCAATATACAGTTTGTACTGATGTTTCACTGCTTCTGAACCCCTTTGAATATTATATAAAATGTTATATACACTTATTTGTATTTAATATTTATTAAATGTGCTTTTCATTCTCATAAATAAGCAGGACAATGAACAAAGATGCTTCAGACCACAGAATCTGTGTGCATAGCCATACTGAGCACTACAAGAGCTACTTAGAAATATGACATCTTCCTGAAGGTCTTGCATTCAATTTCAATTTCTATTCAAAAATTAATGTTTTCATTTGCATTTTATTTACTATTTGGCTCACAGCTAATGAGGGGATATAGCAAGAAAAGTTTGGTAAGAAGCTTCTCAAGATGACAGTTGCTCTCTACAGCCTGAAAAATTGTCCCAAGACGCTAGTCAGAAAAGCATACACATGAATATGAAAGATGATGAAGGGGAAAAGGCCAGGTTTTTATATTTAACAAAATGAATAGCATATGCTCAGAAAGTGACAAATGTGGTGTTTCTCAAAACTACAGGGGCTTCTTTCTGTTTGGAAGCCCACTTTTTGAGAGACAATGTCATGTCTGAAGCCTTAAACTGGAGGAAGTTCTTCAAGCCTAACGAACTTTAAGATGCCTTCTTCCAACTTAAGAAGCTCTTCTGCTGAAGCCACTGAAGCTGAAGGAAGGATTTAAACTTTTCTAAGTGTAGTGATAGGATACATGCCAATTTATTCAAGATACACTCACTCATTAAAGTAATGGGACTACAATATATGTTAGAGAGTCATATGCTCTATTATCACCAGTGTTGTCCTAAATTAGCAACCAAAAGCAGCAAAACCCATTATTTTGGATCAGCACCACTAACCTTTCACTGTGACATTGTTGGTTGCAAGGAATAAAAACCTGAGGTAAGCATCAGTGAGAAGTCCTTTTTCTCTTGGTCATGTGCATCTCATCTGGGGGTGCATGTAACTGTAGACACACATGGACAGCCACACCCCAGTAGCAAAGTCAGTGAAATGAAACTAGCACACTGATTTTGCTTTTATTACCTGTGACAAATGTTTCTCTCCAAATGTACCCAGCAGCAGTATTTGTGGTAAGGGCTTCAATTTCCACACCCGTTCATTATTGTGAAAGGCGGTGAATCATTGATACAATTGCCCCAACGTACTCACTGCTCATTTACAACTTGGGTTGAGGGTTGAGTCCATTAGGAGAAGTGTGGGTTAAAAAATGCTTCAAACAAACAACAGATTGAATGCCATCCCTTTGGTGCATCCCAAGACGCTATTGCACATTAGCTAACAAAAAATGTTAAACCCAGCTAGAAATTAAGCAGCTGGCTACACCCTCAAGGTATCTGTGAATGGGTTAATCTATGATAACAGAAAAAAACTGTAAGCCTTAATTTTATTTAGTATATCATTACACCACCCTTCCTCCAAAGAGATTAGGGCGACATGCACTTTTTTGTGCTCACCTGTTTTATCTTCATAACAGGCAGCCCTGTGAGGTACAGCAGTCGGAAAGAGAGTGACTGGCTCAAGATCACTCAGCAAGCTTCATGGCAGAGTGGCAATTTAAACCTAGATCCCTCAGGTCCTAGTCCAGCACTCGAATCACTACCGCGCTGACTCTTGAACACTGGAAGATAGATACTTCACTCACAGAAGCTAAAAAGTGTCAGTCCTCCATTCCCCTCAATGAAAACAAGTATATAGCTGGGTTATTATGGCACAAGCAAAGAATCAGTGTCCACTCTGGAATCCAGACTAGTGCCTGGTCAAATCAGGATCAAATTTTCCTAGTATCAAATGAGCAACTTAAAAGTAAAATATGCCAATATTTAGATCTCTGTTCTTCTTTATTTTGAGAGGATTTTTTACGCCATGAAATTGCAATAAATGTTCTTCTGTACAGCATTTAATGTTGAAATAGTAGGCCATGCATTCTGTTTCCCTAACAAGTTAGCATTTGCATTTTCCCTTTTGTGCTGCCTCTGAGATAACAAGCAGAATAGCATTTCACCAGAGAGTGATAATTATTCCAGCAAGGCTCCTGATGAATAGGTGCTTATGATAAAATATGATTACCATAATTATATTATTGCCACTCAATGCCATCAGTTATTTAATGTGGCCATATGAATTTCCTTGGCTGCAACCACGCTGTTTGCATTCACCCTGTGACATAATTTTTCATTCATTTACCTGGTTTTTATATTATCCTAGGCTTTTTTCACTTCTTTTTCAGTTTGAAGTGACGAACAATAATGGAAACTGCTGCAGAGAATGATCGTACCCTAGAGGAGGGACAAAATCACAAATGTTTAGCAATGACCAGGTTATTTATCCATTCAGGTGGCTGGGGATTCACCTGCTAGATTTCAGAGATTCTCACCATGCAATACTAGCCTGAAATATGAGTCAATAAAACCTGGAAACAACAATCCTGTATGTCATAATAAGGCGATGAATATGAAATAAGGCACAAAATGCACAGTATACAAGCTCTCTAAAGTGAAAAAACATAGCTGTCGGGAATTCATAAATGATGCTTGAATTACTGTACATCAAATAAATATCCCTACAAGACCGAAATTGCCTAGGCAATGTGACTGTAAAAAAGACAGTACACTGGACTCGTCATAGATTTATAGATGTTGTTAACCATTATGTCCAGATTTGAGAAAATCTCCTTCATTTTGTCCCAGTCGTTGGAATCAGCAGTACCTTTCCTTACGTATAAGATTTTCTAAAAAAAAATCTGACAAAATTTCATATCCCTTCAGTATCATGTCTCATATTTGAGGCTTTCCCAATTATTGACCACACTTGAAACCTGAACCCATTTGGTTGTATCCTAAAATGAAAAGGAGAGCAGCTGCTTGCAACGCTCCACAAACACTTTCACTGTTCTCGCACAACATTCCAGTAGGAGGCCAAAACCAGCCTTTCGGACTGAAAGACACCATCTGCACATTATGGAAGGGCCCTTTTGGAGTCAACCTGATTAACCTGAAGCAAGTTGTAAGTGGGTTTGGGGGAGTTAAGAAACTGCTGTTTATGAAGTTGCTGTGTTCTAGGACTATCTGCATGATTCCAAACATCATCTCATCAATCCTTTTCCCGCTCTTATTGACTCGATAATTCTGGTAAATATTCACTGCAGATCTCCCAACATTTGTTATCCACAAAAGTGTGGCTCAGTCTGATGCCTTCTCATTGCTGTGATTGAAATATTGGGCTGAAAATATTGCTCATGGGGAGCTATGGCAACAGTAAGTACATACAGTATTTCACACAAAGTGCTTTAAGCTATGCTGATAAACCTTTAGCTAGAGAAAGGTTATCTAAATCAATTCCCATTTGACAAAGTTTAGATCTAATTAATATGTCCCATGAAGAGTAGTGAAGTTCACTTTTCAAAAGATTTAAAAGGGAACCTGGCTCAGCTTGGAAATATAATTTGAGCCAATATCTTATTGTTTGAATCCAAGCTTTAGTGGTAATCAAGTTTTGCCCGATTTTGAGGCAAATTGTAAAATATGCAACACATTTAGGTATCCCCAGTATTTGTCTAAGAAATATGGCTTGGGTGTTCTCCATTTCTTGATTAAGGCCTCCAATCCATAAGGGAATACCAAACAGAAATTGGTATATTTGTCAATAAAGTAAATATTATGAAGACATCCTAAATCTTCATTCCGCTCCCATCAAAGGAAAACAAGCCCTGTAGCACTGCTACAATGGGGATAGGAGTTCATCCTCATTATAGTAATTTTGCCATGACATACATGCATGCACATCTTACCTGAAATAAGACAAGTGTGCATGCTACCAGCTTGAGGTTTTTATTGATTGAAGTGGGGAAGGAAGGCCTCAAATGTGAATAATAACATTTGCAGTGACCAGGGGAGTGTTGCTGTGAGCTGCTTCCCCGGCAAAAAGCATTGTGCTTCAGAAGCCACATCACAAGCCCGCTTGAGGCTTAAGCCACAATTGAGTGAGTCACAGCTTCACCAGTGCTCCGAATGTAGTGGATGGCTTTGTCACCCTCCAAAACTATAATCCTAGAAATTCCATCCGAATCTCCTTTAAAAGCTGTAAAAACAGCCCATCACCTCTTACACATCTTTGCCAAATGCACCCGTTCTTCTTATTCCCAATGGGAAGTCTTACTGAAATCTGTCCTTTCCCACTGAAAATGCCTAACTTCTCCCAGCCCCATTGTTCTGGGAGGTACAGAATCTACCTGTTTTTCACAACACTTAGTTTTCTCATCTGATTTTTGTGTTTCACAAAGGGGAAACATGACATGAGCAAGATTTTTTGGCGAACTAAAACTAGAGAAGGCTTAAGCTGAAAATATATTAGAAATGCAGAGCAATTGGTCTTCTGAGTTTGGCAGCAACAGAAGTCCAACCTGCATTTGTGCCCGGGCTCTGAACTGTAACAATGACACCATCAGAGAGCCACATCCAATTTTTTTTCCACTTGAAGATCTGAGCAATAGGTCACATCACTTTAAAAGACACTTAAAAGTTTATTTATGTCTGCTTCGTATGTCCTTTGCCACTGAAGCAATTTGGCTGTACTGTTAAATTTTTCAGTGCAGTCGAATTTTACAGTCTTATTACAGGGAAATGTTCAAACAGTTTTTGGTGGATGTAGAATTTTTTGTTCATGTGTATAGAAAACATTACATACTAATCCATATGGTGTTTTGATCCTCTGGCTTCTGGACTATGAAAGCCCCTCTCTGCATGATACTAAATATTAATAATATTGACAAGTATTTTTAAAACATTTATTATATTTATATATTGCTTTTCTTCCACCATGGTGGCATATACTGAGTTCCAGATGGTCTCCATGTGCTTGCTTAACTTCAACAAGGTTACTGTGTCATATGCCCTCAGACCATGCCAAGGCGCATATGCATCAAAAGTCTATACAGGGAGATGATCACACTCAGTCTAGTGAGCACTTTAAAATAACTTAAGGTTCAGTTACCAAAAGAAAAGAAAAGAATAGAAAAGAAAGAAAAATTATAGAATTCTGCAAAGCATGAATTAAGTGATAAGCCAAACTTCCCCGCGAATAATTCAGAATAAGTTACTTTGGATCCGATTCATATTGGGCCTGAATTAATTCATTTGCCTTTGAGAACAATGCAAAGCAGAGCTCATTGTTTCCCCCACCTCCTGAGGTTTCCTCTGCTTCCAGACCTCTCTGTCCCTTTCCTCAAACTTGGGGGGAGGGGGAGGAACAGTAGAAGGAGGAGTGGCAGCAACAAGTCAAGAGACTGAATCATTCTGCAAGAAGACCAGTGGATTTTCTGTTTCACCCTGGGAAGCAAACAAAAAATATTCTTACAGCTCATTCCTGAGCCTTTCGGAGGTGGGGACAGCATGGCCAAGGAGCTGCTGCAGCACCTCCAGAGGGGTTCCCTGTCCTCTGAAAGGCTTAAAAAAGTTAAAATTTCAAAAATGGGGCATTTCCCCCCATTGAAAACAGTGAGGCTGTGCCAGAAAAAACCTGGAACAGCAATGCTGTTGCTGGAGGGGACGTTCCCGGCCTGAAAGGGTCAGGAGGCTGCCTACTGGCAGCTCCGCCCCCAGAACATCCCGGGAACAACCCCAGGCTGACGGCACAGGGACCTGCACCATTGGGATGCCGTCAGAAGGCCCAGGGCCGTGCTGGCACGCCAGCGTGGGGAGGCTGGCATGAGTGCCCCAACACCAGTGTCCATGCCATTTTCAGTGGTGCAAGTGGCCCTGGCACTGGCGCGAGCAGCCTGGATGCAGGCGGGGCCACTTGCGCGCCTCCTGAGCTCTTTCGGCCCCAGAGCTCAGGAATGGGCTGCCTATGCTTCACTGTATCAATGGATGGTGCCGTTCACATGCAGCTTAGGAATCATAAACTTTAGGTCTCTGCTGCCGCCAAGGTTCCCCCTTGGAAGGGTAAGTCTGACAAGGGGGGGCAGGTAATGATGGAGAGCAGCAGCGGGGAGGAATGCTGGTGGTGTTGAATTAAGCTCTGGCATCAGATATGATATGCAGTGGCCTTGCTTTTTTTATAAGAGGGGAAATGTCCTCTGTGGTGTGGATAAAGCAGGGTTAGAGAAAATTAGCAGCTCAGTGCTACCAAGGGAGAGTGTGACTTGATAGTTGTTGAGATATGGGCCCCAAGAGCTGCTTTAGTAGAAGAATCTCATATTCATTATTTCAACTCCAGGTAACAACCAAGAATCTATTTCTCCTTCTTGCCGCGGTTGCTAACATTCCATAGAGATATAATTATAAGAATGGGGTGGTATTGTGAGGAGACTGTGCAGATGCAGCTAAATTTGAATCCTAGCAGTAGGGCCTCTACCACAGGTTTATACGGAGGCGGAGGGAAATAACACAAACCTGAACTGACAAGCATGACATCCAGTGAGTATTACAGTGATAGTTCTTTAATTTGTATATTTGGATAGCTGCAATGAAAAAGAATAACAGTAGACACATTCTTTTCGGTGTTGAATCTGTACAGAGATAAATGAGACAAGCAGAGTTTATTATGAATGCACAACTTGTTTAAGTCTGTTCTCCAAGTATATATGAAGTAAATAGGTGTATAATTTATGCTTCACTCCTATTTTTTATTAGGGAAATTTACCTGGGTTATATGGACATAAGTCCTACTATATATTATGTGGTTTGAACACTGAAAAAGTTACAGATATATAATATGAAAATATTGTTATTGTTGTCTTTTGTGTGCTTTGTGTTCTTAAAATTTGTTGTGTAGTTTCCTCAAGTAGGGTTGTCGATTTGGTTCATCCCGAACCGAAAAACAGCCGAATTTCCCCAGATTCTGCAGTTTTTAGTTCGGGACGAACCGAACTAAAAAATGGCAGGAAAATGGGGGAGCCGAATTCAGCGAGTTCAGGAGTTCACGAATAAATTCGGCAAATTCGGGGTGCAGCAGCATAACCGTCAGTAAGCAGCATTCTCCCCCGGCCAATCGGTGGCCAAGCTGGGTCTTCTTCTGGCCAATCAGTCAGGATTGAGTACTGGAGGAATCAGCTGCTGTGCGGCCCGGCCAGGGAGAGAAAGAGAGAGAAATCCTCGTGGGGTGTGTGTGCGTGTGCACATTTGCTCCTTTCTGTGGCTGCAGGGGGCACATTTTTTGGGGTAGAGACACCAAACTTTCAGCGGGTGGGTAAGCCAAAGGGGGCTTTTGCCCATTCTGCCTGGGGTGTGTGTGCCCCCTCGAGTATCTCTCTCCCTGGTTTGAGAGGGGGCTTCAGTTGTGTGTCCTCAGGTTTTCCCTCCTTCATAAGATCGGTTAGGTCTATTTTTATGCTTGCTCAAAACTGGTTTTCAAATGGTGACTTAAAGAATGCATTCGCCTGGTCCCGAGTCCGATGCAAAAAAGGAAATTCCACCCCTCCTGCTCATTATGCATAGCTCGCTGCCTCTGTCCCTTTCCATGGTTTGCAAACTCCCAGGTGTCAGGTGTTGCTTTACATGGTTGCAAACGTGTTGCTTTGCATGGTTGCAAACGTGTTGCTTTGCATGGTTGTGTTGCTTTGCAGTTGTGTTGCTTTGCAAACTTCTTCGCACCTGCCCCACCCTTGCTCCCTGCAGCTCAGCTGTTTGTCGGGGCTGGGAGCTTTGTGTGTGGGCGGCAAGCTCTGCTCAGAGATGCACATTAAGGGTGGGGGACCCCTTTGGGGGCCCATATCTCAGCCCCCCCTGACCCAATCTTTACAAAACTTGGGGGGTCTTGCAAGAAGGGTCCTTTGAAGCTCCGCTGAAAGTTTGGGACCTCTACCCCCAAAAATGCCCCCCTGGAGCCACGGAAAGGCACGGTTGTGTTTTTAATGGCTTTATTCGGCTGAATTTTTCCCCCGAACTTTTAATTCGTGCCGAATTGCACGGACCTGAAGCAGGGGAGTTCGGACTTTGGCATTTCCCGAATGAGAACGGGCCAAATTTTGCCGAATCCGAATTTTACCGAATTTTTTTTTCAACAGCCCTATCCTCAAGCACACTTTGCCAGAATCTGACACACTGTGGAAACATATAATGAGGCAGTTGGCTTTTATATTTTATTTCCATCTGGCTAATAATACATATGCATTTTATTCTCACAACCATGAAAAAAATATGAAACTATTTTTATAGGTAAGGTTACCAGTCCCCTGGTAGCCTCTCATTTCCTGCCACTGCTCCAAGCAGAGGCAGCTGGAAAAAAACATTTAAAGGCTGTCATGCCGATGTTGTGACGTCACTTCCAGGAAAAACCTGCAAGTGATGTCATACCTCTCTAGGTATCATTGGCAACTCTATGGTAAAACCTTAGAGTTTGGCTATTCCTAGAGAGGACAAACGTCACTTCTGGGCAAACCATCTCCAGTTAAGGATCAGGTTGTAGGTGATGTGAAGTACCTCAGCCTGAGATCCTGGAGAGCTGCCGCCAGTCTGGGTAGACAATATTGACTTTGATTGACCAATGATTAGGGTTGTGCAAAAAAAAAAATCAGGAAAATTCAGATTCGGATACATTGGACCTGAAAATGTTTTGAATTCTGGAATATTCCCAAATCCTCCTACTGGTATGGTTTTTTTCAGGATTTTTTTTGGGATTCGGATTTTTTTCAGGTCCCATTATACCATACAGAGAATCTTTCTGTGGCTCTTGAGGAGCTATTTTTTTAAGGTACAGAGACCAAATTTTCAGCACAGCTTGTGGTGACTCTCCATACAAGACCCCCAAGTTTGATGAATATTGGGTCAAGAGGTCCAATTTTATGGACTCCCAAAGAGGGTGTCCCCATCCATCCTCCATTGGAAACCATGGAGGAAAAATAGGGGCCCATAAAATTGGACCCCCTGGCCCAATCTTTACCAAACTTGGGACTTCTTGTAAGGAGAGTCACCAGTAGCTATGCTGAACATTTGGTACCTCTACCTTAAAAAATAGCCCCACAGAACCCAAGGAAGATTCCCCATAGAATAAAATGGAGAAGGAGGGAGATTTAAACTTTAAAATGTTCAGTGCTAATGTGCTGGAGCAGGTTTTCCCCCCCTTTTTAAAAGGGGTTTCTACTGCTGTAGCCAGCAATCCCAAAATGATCTCGAAAAAAAGCGGATTTTTTCAGCTTTTTTGGAATACGGACTACCAGCTACAGTTTAAAAAGCCTTTTTTTCCCCCGTTTGGCTTTACCGAATGTCCCTAGCTTTATTATAAGGCAGCTTCATTTGGTCAAGTCAGCCTGGGATATATCACTGCAAATTTAATTTAAAGAGATAATATGTGCTTCTTTTTATTAATTTCTTATTTTTGGTGTTGTGGATTTTATTCTTTGCCATTATAATTTAAATGGATCTCTGCTGCCATGAGGGCTAGCAACTTACCTTACAAAATTAAGTTGATGTTCCCTGAATGCTAATCCTTTGGGTCCCACTATCAATTACCTCTTTCTATATCAATGCCTTCCTAAGCAACATTATAAATTTCTAAGCCCATTGACTTCAATGGACTGAGAAAGATATGATTCTGTTTAAGATGGCACTGAAAATGATTTTTGTGAGAGTTGGTGGTGGTGCAGAGGCCTCAGGTTTAAGGTGCTGGCTATTGGCTTTATATGTTTTAGTAATCAAATGTTACCTGTAGAGCAGAGGGTTGAAAATAAAGTACGGATACCAGACTCCAGCTGGGATCAGTGGATCCCCTGGAATTACAGCTCATTCCCAGACTACAAAGATCAGTAATCCTGGAGAAAATGGCAACTTTGGAGGGTGGACTCGGTGGCATTGTAACCCATTGAGGTCCCTGTCTTCCCCAGGCTCCATCCCTAAATTTCCAAGAGTTTCCCAACCTGGATTTGGCAATCCTACGCCCCCACCCCTCACCAGTGCCCAGGGGGAACCTGGCAACCCTAAGAGAAACCCCACAAACTCTCTTCTAGTTAGTTGGTTCTAAAATTACCTAAAATGTAGTGTATGCACCCAGCTCTGTGGCACAGATTGAACATTTCAGGTAGTTGCTTAGTTTGTTATGCAGATCATCAAATATGACATCCCTCCTCTACAACTGAGAGTTGTGACTGTTCAAGGCATGAAACTGGCTTGTGGTTCAGGCAGCTTTTGTATAACTAGTGATGAAGGAACACCAGGACTGTAGCAAAAGAATTGTTTTTGTTACACATGTCAGATTGTCCATGCTTGAATTATTTCTGGTGACTGAAATAATCCCTCCGTTTAACCCTGAGTTGAAGTCGCAGAGCATAAATCAGTAAAGGAACTTATTTCTGCTTGCATCTAAAATTCCCTAAAAGTTTGCTAAGCATTTGGTGCAAGGCCATTGCTAGCTTCCTGTCAATAAAGTCTAAGGACTCAGAGGGAAGAATGGTTCTTAAATACTCATTGTGTTGCCCTTGGTGCGTTGGAAAGATGGCTAGGAATTACTAGGAATTCGCTCACACTTTGAACAGTAACAGAGAAGCTATTGTCTGCAGGCCTTTCTAATTACTATGAAGCATTTATGGGCTATGAGTAAAAGTGAATTCTGTTAGTTTTAATACGTTATTAATGAATTTTGATGTCACTGGTAGGATTTGCATGGTTCTGTTTTTGTTTGATTTTTTTTGTAGACACAACCAATTTTTTATTTTTTCAGGGAATTATGTGTATTGTTGCAAGTTTTCTCTTTTAAAAATCTTGCTTACATTTTCTGGTGGTCTCGTGCCTCAAGCAGCCTTCTCAACTTCATGTTATTTCAAAAAGGAATCAGAATTTCAATTTAGTGACTTATACAATTGGCTCACTTGTAGCAAAGTGAAGTTTGTGTTTCAAAACTTTATATTCCTTGATGATTTATTCAGGTTATCAAGATGCCAGTTGCACTAAGAGATTAGCCATTTCCCCCCTGAATGTGGTTGATTGTGTAAAAAAATTACTAATCTATAAAACAAAAATGATCACTTATTGTTGCTTTCTGGAATTTTAGGTGAGCTTTTAAGGAATTTAATGAACTATGGTGGTGCCATTAAGTCGCTGTTAAGTCACAGCCGACTTACGTCAGCCCCATAGGGTTTTCAAGACAAGAGATGATCAGAGGAGGTTCACTATTGTCCACCTCTGTGCAGCAACCCTGGATTTCCTTGGTGGTCTTCCATCTAAATATTAACAAGGGCACACTGGAATGGCTTAAAGAGGCAGAAGCAACTGATAAATGGAATACCATCCCAAAATGGGTAACTGAGGATATTTGAAAATATTATTCAATTCACAGTGCAAAAGTATAACTTTCAAAATATGCTAAATTGGATTATATTGTACTCTTACTATTTCAAGTGTAACATAATTCACTAGAGTTGCCAACTGCCTGTTCCTTTAATACAGGCTTAATGGGATGGTATTACCCAGGTAAAGTTATTTATCATCACACCGTGAGAAGCTTCAGCTGTCCATTTGCACACATTAAGTCTCTGTTAAAGGGGCTGAAAATTTTTCTCCAGGCCTGTTGGCAACTCTAGGATTAACCAATCTGATAATCAGATGAGATTCAACCTTCAGAGTCTCATTTGTTGACTCATTGTTGATGCAGATTATTCCATCAAGAATGGAGATAAAATAGCTCAACAAGATTAACAGTGACAGTGAAAATGTGGCATATTTTAACTATAAAATGGGGGGAGGAGAGAACACAATAACTTTGTCTTTTATTTTAACAAATTTCTAATCTTGGGACTTTTTCATATCAGATTCAAATAATGATGACCCATCTGAGCAGATAACTTTTTCTCAAACAAATTGTCTTCAATATATGAGATGGTCATTCATTACATTTTGAAGTGTTGATGGGACATGTTTTTGTGTTTTGGATTTTTGTGTTTTATTATATTTGTTTCGATGTTGTGTACGTCTTAACTTTGTAGTTTCTCTCTTAATTACTTCCTCTTCAAATGAGGCAATAACTGGAGGGCTGAGTTGAGCTGGCCAAGAAGGAGGTGTGGGCTAAGGGCTATCTAAACAAGCTTTCACCTTTTCCTGCAGGTTTTTGCCACCTGCTGTTGACCTGCCAGCCTTCTATGGATATCATGGGGCTAGCTGGTTACTGTTTAAGGGGCCAAGCAGGAATTATTTGGGTTCCCTTGACTAGATACGGGGAGCATTTTTTCCCTTGCTATGCGATGTACCAGGAGGAGGATGTTAGATCAAATAGGCTGGTCTTTGACTGTTAAGGCCATAGCTAGTGATAGGATAGTTGGGATAGATTGGGATGAGCAGCATGCATTCTGACCATTGGGCTTGATGGAGGGTGAGTCCTGAACAGATTGTCACTGGTTTTATAGTAGGATGGGGCTTAGGAAGGAGCCTTCCTGGTGCTGAGCGACACCTTTCCAAACCTGATAAAGGAAACACAGTGCATCAGGGAAGCGGGATGGGCTTGGCCTCTCTCAACACATTATGTGCAGGTGAGGATAAACAAGGCTGGTAGAAGCCACTGGTTGAGTTTGGAGCCAGGGTCGATCTGCCAAACGAAGGCAGCCATGGTTAGTATGGCCCGTCCAATTAAATATTAGCATATTTAATATTCATGACATAGACCAGCTATTTAAATTAATTAAACCCATGCTATGTGTCATGTCCTTATTTGGGGTGCTGGGGCAAGAGGCAGGGCTCTTTAAAAGAAACAGCATGAAGTCATATAATCCTTTCATGAGGATTTAAACCCCTCACATAGTCACATCTAATTTGCTGTAAAATCTCTTTAAATTTTTTAAATACTACATTTCCCATGGGACAGGACAATTGTGAATGAAACGTTATGAGTCAGTTATGAGTACAGTTATGAGTCAGTGTGGATAGTGCCATTCATATGCTCTCTGTAAGGACAGTGAGAAGCCCTGTTCTTCATTGGCTACAACCAGAGTGCTCACACACTTGGAAATTATTGTTTCAGGACTTAATCCAAGCCATATTCTGTTTTATGTTCTTGGAGAGGAATCACGTCAGTTAGATCGAGCTAAATCCTGTCTGACTTGGCTCCAGTTTCTCAGCAGCCCTGCTCAAGGAAGCAGGACAAGGTTGCTGGCACTCTAGCCCTCGCCAGTCTTGTCTTTCTCACTTTGGACTGTCTGCCTGAATTTTGACTTCCACTCTTTAATTCTGGTTTCGGATTGTACATTTATCCACCTAGTTAGATATTTTCGGCCAGGGAGATAGACAGGTGCAGGCTGTCCCCTCTTTTGGTCCCTCTCTTAGGGTCCAACTAGACCTTATGGCATCCATGGGACCAACCTGTGGACAAAATAATTTTTAAGGAGATTTTGGCCACTTAAAAAGGGCCCTGTGACAGTGGGAAGAAGCCATCTTGTTGCCCCCCTTGCACCTTTTCAAGTGACAAAAAGGCTGTTTCAGCAATTGAAAAGGCAAGGGCGGACAAGATTGCCTGGTCCTGCCCCAGCACAGGCCCTAGTAGCATTTTTAAATGGCTGAATTCTTCTCTAAAATGGCATTGGTATCCATGGGTCAGACCTGTGGATGCCATAACGTCTAGACTGGCCCCAAGCCATGGTTGTTCTAGTACCCATGTCAACATACTAATCAGATCTCAAGATGCTGACAAAAGCCAGGTTAGTTTGTGGAAATGCTCCTGCCATTGAGAACTTGGTCCTGGATGACTGTGCCAGCTTGGCTTATCACAGCGACTTGGTTTGAATGAAACAGATAGTGGCAGTCCATCTCAGATATTCATATTCTCAGTGCAACTTCAATGTAGACCTGATGACCAGGAAGGCAGAAGTGCACCAGTCTATGGGAACACTTTCTGCCTCTCAGGTTCCCTGCTTCTTATTTGATTTTTGAGTGCTTGTACTGGAGCAGGGCTTTGGATGATCTGCAGCTGAGACCCTGAAATCTACTACCAGCTTGAGTAGACAATGCCGGGCTAAACAGACCAGTGGTCAGATACAGTATAAGGTAGCTTCATATGTTCAAGGTCGCAATCATATGCACACTGACATGTGAGCACACCACATTAAAACCTTGGGAATTTGCCAACAAATTTGATTGCAAAATGCTTCGGCATGCACTCATCACTGTGCACCTTGATGAGGGCAGGAGGATGGGGGGGGGAAACCTGCTTTGCCAGATGAAGATGATGCCCTACTTTTTAGCAAAACTAACAAATTCACTAACTGACTCATGTTTGTAATGCTATTTTAATGATGTCAGCCACTCCGAGCCCAGCCTTGGCGGGAAGCAGGGGGAGCGAGATAGAAGCCTATAAATAA
The DNA here is from genome assembly GCF_029931775.1 of Euleptes europaea. Taxonomy (NCBI): domain Eukaryota; kingdom Metazoa; phylum Chordata; class Lepidosauria; order Squamata; family Sphaerodactylidae; genus Euleptes; species Euleptes europaea. Next base: position 28,101,636 of record NC_079318.1, read on the forward strand.
ATAAATAAATAAATAAATAAACAAATATAATGTCCCATATTTCATTATATTCTCACCCTGCATTTTGAAATCAAAGCTTTGGCAAATTCCCAGTTTCCCATAGCAGAATAGGAAATTCTTTCTAAAAATGACTAAATCTTGGCCCGGTGCCAGAATGAATAAGAGATTAATTTTATTGAGGCCTCTAATGAAGATTTGGGCCAGCGCATGTGACAAGTAAATGATGGTATGAGAAAAAATACAGTCATTTGCAAAGGGTTATATAACTTCCCATTCGGTGTGACACATGGTGCCAACAAACTGACAGCCAGGATATTTTTTCAGCGATATTGGCAGATGATACGCATCTAATTACACAGAGGCATTGAGACCCATTTATTGAATTGGCACCAAACATGTTTGCCTACTTGCATGGAGAGCCAAAGCCAAGATGTAAGAAATGGCCACTGAGCATTGACGGAAGTTCTTAGAGCTCGGGTTGCTTACAAACACTTAACAGTTGATGTTAGAATTACTTCTTGATCATGCCTCAGTCGGCTCTGCCAATGTTTAAAGCACAGCCAATGATGGGAATAAGTTGTGTTTACCCTGCCAGCGTTCAGCTGTGGCTCTCACAGGTGCTTTACAAAACAAAAAATGGAATGGTGCTGTGAATTTTCAGGTGACATCAGTGTTACCTGGTATACATTAATGCTGTTTACACACTAGCCAATTGTTTTGAATGTTATATCTAATTCTGAAACCAGTCTCCCCTGTGCAGATCAAAACAATCTGTACAAAGTGGCCAGTTAAGTGCTGGAAACTTCCAGGTCTCCTAACAAATCTGTAACAACCCAAAGCAGGGAGGGGGTGGAATCTCCAGACCTTGCAAAACTACATCACGAGATCTCAGCAACCATTTTGGATTCTCTAAGCAACCTAAAATGGTTACCAGGATCTCATGAGGTAATCTAGAAAGATTTCAGTGGTCATGATGAAAGTGAAAGGTAGGGGGGAAGAAGGAATGGGCAGGCTTGAAGATCGGGGGGGGGGGGAGAGAAAATAGCTAGGAGGGAAGGGAAATGGCAGTAAAGGATGGTGTGCTGAGTTAGTGCCAATTCCCAGTGTCGGGTTACAGCATCTCTGTACCACCAGCGAGACGCTGCGGTTTAGAGCTCAGTGGTTGCAGAGAGAGGGAGGTCAGGAATGTACAGTCCAGAAGGCCAAAAGTCAGAGTCCATTTTATGCCAAATCAGAATCCAAGCACAGAGTCAATGAAGCCGGTCCAGGGGTCCAAAATCAGAGGTAGTCGTTCAGAGCTGGAGTCAGCGAGTTGCAAGGTATGTAACACATAGCTTCCTCATTGTTTCCCTGCTCAGCCCTCTTTCTCTAGTGTGCCTGCCTGGGCTAGACTTCACAGAATAGAATCATAGAGTTGGAAGGGACCACCAGGGTCATCTGGTCCAACCCCCTGCTCAATGCAGGAAATTCACAACTACCTCCACCCCCAGTAACCCCCACTACATGCCCAGAAGATGACCAAGATGCGTTCCCTCTCATCATCTGCTTAAGGTTATAGAATCAGCATTGCTGACAGATGGCCATCTAACCTCTTTTTAAAATCCTCCAGGGAAGGAGAGCTCACCACCTCCCAAGGAAGCCTATTTCATTGAGGAACCGCTCTGTTAGAAAATTCTTCCTAATGTCTAGATGGAGACTCTTTTGATTTAATTTCAACCCGTTGGTTCTGGTCCGGCCTTCTGGGGCAAGAGAAAACAATTTGGCACCCTCCTCTATGTGACAGCCCTTCAAGTACTTGAAGATGGTTATCATATCCCCTCTCGGTCTTCTCCTCTTCAGGCTAAACATACCCAGCTCCTTCAACCTTTCCTCATATGATTTGGTCTCCAGACCCCTCACCATCTTTGTTGCCCTCCTTCGGACACGTTCCAGCTTGTCCACATCTTTCTTAAACTGCGGTGCCCAAAATTGAACAGTGAGGTCTAACCAGAGCAAAATTGAATAGTGAAGTCTAACCAGAGCAGAGCAAAGTGATACCATCACTTCGCATGATGTTGATGCAGCCCAAGATCGCATTTGCCTTTTTAGCTACTGCATCACACTGCTTACTCATGTTTAGTGTTTGGTCTACTAAGACCCCTAGATCCTTTTCACACACACTACTGCTCAGACAACTCTCCCCCATCCTATAATTATGCATTTGATTTTTCCTACCTAAATGCAGAACTTTTCATTTGTATTTGTTGAAGTGCATTTTATTAGTTTTAGCCCAGTTCTCCAGCCTGTCAAGAGCCATCCTTCATCCTGTGACAACTCCCCATTCTGTTGCTCTATCGCATGCCGGTATGCTTCAAGCCTCACCCTGTGCCTTTTAGCAACTAGTGTCTTTCTCTGTCACTACCTCCACCTGTCAGCCCTTGACTCTGCCTCTGGTGAGTCAGCAGTTGTTTTTTTAAAATAATTTTATTGTTTTTTCAAAAATGCGAAAAGAAAAGGGATATTGGGTAAAAGGGAAACATAATATGATATGATAACATTTTGTGTGTGCCCTGTGACCCTGTCATTACTCATTTTTATAATCAAGTATTTCCCTTATCATTTATGAGTCGTTATATCACTATATTTCTTCTGAATAAAAAAAACATATTTCCACACTTAATTCTACACCGTATTTCGATATGATTCTTATATACACAAGTCTTGTTAATTACCAAATTAGAATAAAATCACCTAAATATAAACAATCTTAACCATACTTATTGTTGCCATTTCAGTTGATGTTCTTCATGTTGTCTTCCTTGTAACTGATTAGTAAGCTTTGCCATAGTAGCGAATTCCATCATTTTTGTAATCCATTCTGTCATGGTGAGTCAGCAGTTTGATGGCTCACAGCTGGGCTACTGGGGCTAAGTTCCCTGCAGGGCAGGAGTGATCCTGACCAGACTTCAGACTGTGAGTCCTGTGGAGGCTCTGGAGATCAGCAGCCTGAGAGCTGCCAGCTGGTCTACTACACTCCTCACAAGGCTGGGATGGGTCTTATACTACTTCAGGCTGTAAGGCCTGATGCAGGTCCAGCGGGGCTACACTGAAACCAAACCACAGCAACCCAGGCTTACAAATGTATGTCTCACTATTATATTTTTGTTATACACATACAAGCAATAATCATATATATGAATTCTACCTGGTGAACCAACTGCTATGCAAAGCAGAAAGAGCTCATAAACACTATATAATACAATTCAAGGGTAATCCAGTGCCATGAGTGACCATACAAATCCGAATGCAGTATATCTAGACATTCAAATATCAAGGTATATAACCACAGCAAAAAGGTAAGAAATATTTCTTCTTAATATTCTTTTCCTTATCTTCTTTACAGAAATTCAGTATAAAAGTATCCTGTTTTGAAATTCATCTTCCTCAGAAGATCATGGACACACATCATCAATACATGTATCAGAGTTCTACTCCTTCATGGTATTATCATGGGCTTCAATTCCTTACAGATGGGATACGCGTAAATCTTTCAATCCAGTGGGGCTGGCTCCTCCCATGGCACTCTTCCTCTGAGGATGACTCATTCCCCTGAGACTGACCCATGACAGATGGAAAGGAAACTTCCTTCCCCCATGAGTCTCATTCTTTTTGTCCTCCAATCACAGCTGACTTATGGTGACACTGTAGGGTTTTCAAGACAAGAGATGTTCAGAGGTGGTTTGCCATTGCCTGCCTCCACGTCATGACCCTGGTATTCCTTGGAGAACTCCCATCAAAATGCTAGCAAGGGCCGACCCTCCTTAGCTTCTGAATCTGATGAGATCAGGCTAGCCTGGGGCTATCCAAGTCACAGCAGGAATCTCATGGGACACACTTTTTCATATGTATAAAGGACTATAAGTAGCCTAATCTTCCAGCAGCACCAGAACCATCCTGTTGGATCCTGAGGAGAGAGCAATTAGTGAAATAAATGGTTACTAATTTTATCAAAACCTAATACATCAAGGAACATGCCGAGCCTGATCTCACTCGCAAACCATCTGGAAGACCACAGGTTTTCCTGGAAATCAAATATGGGAGCTGCAGAGGTGAAATTGATGGGATGTTGGTAGCCATCTAATGGTGCTGCAAAGAAGTATTGAGAGCTTTGTTAAATTACCACTCTTGAACTTATCCCTCTTTACAGCCCCCAACCAATCAAATTCTTGCCATGATCTATGTAAGCTTTCAAGGATTTTCCTGGTGCTTCCAATACTAGAACATTAACCTGACTTTATAATCCTCCATTCTACAGCACGCCCCATTCCTTCTGTATGATACCAGGAATTGCTTTGTAAGGCAGACACATCCTAGCATCTTTCCCAACTATACTAACAATGTCAGATCAAGCATTTTAAATGCCAGAGCTCATCACTCTAGCACCTCGCAAAACTGAGGTCTTCCAGAACTTCTGATAAGTCCAGGGTAGCCTAATGGACAACAGGGGCAGATGCTCTGGGTCCCATGCTGGGGGGGGGGAAACTGCACATGGCCCCATGCAACCCCGACAGAGAGGGGGAAAGAAGAAATCAAGCTCCCATTGACACAACGCCCACCCCTCTCATCAGGGCTCAGGCTGCCCACTTGCAGCGACGGTCATTCATGCAAAGTGAAACATTTGACTTAGGTTATTCTTTTTCCTCAATGGCATTATAATAAACTTAAAGGGGGAGGGAGAACATATGGTTCCTACTAATGGAGTGAAACTGCACAATATATAACTCCCCTTCCCTGCCCTCCCCTGGACATCAGTAATTTCATGATTGATGGAAATTCTTCCAGTGATTCACAGTATCAGCTCTCTATGCAAATTCCCGTCCCTGAAAGAACTGAGCAATCAAAAACCTGCAGAGGAGCAAGCAATTTGTACCTTCAGATGCATCCTGTGTTCTCAGCAAATGAGGAAAAAGTCACAAGGATCAGCTTTGCAGAAATATGCTCTCATCCTTTTGGAAATTAAGTGGAATGTAAATTACTGAGTGGCACTTAAGAAACTTTGTACCCATTAAAATGCTTCCAGAGGTTTCCAAAGCAAGTGCAAGAAACTAAACAGTCAAAACTCATGGCAGACCCAATCCTACTTTCTCTTTTGAAATCCTATTGGCTAAGAGCTAGCTTATACCCTGAGGCCCTGCTTTTCTGTGCTTGTTCTAAGGGTGTACCTGTACTGTATAGACTTGTGCTGGTTTAACTTTCTTTCTTTCTAGGGAACCCTGGGGGCATTCAGGGATGGAGACTGACCTCTAGGAGAAAATTCTCTGCCTCATCACCCAACAACAAATCCCATAATTGTTAGATAACATTATAACAATTATACTAGTACAAAACCAATGTGTTGCCAATGTAAATATCACATAAGCATATAGAATGACACACAGTTATCCTTCAAAGGGAAGGGAATTTCCTGGCAGATAGCAAGTTGATAATTCTTCCAGAAAACAAAAAGCAATACTTACAAGTACGGTTTAACTAGTAAATAAGCTATTCAGTTCATAATTGACCAGCCGTTAGTTTTACCTACCTGTGAATACATGCACAAGTTCCATAAAATGCTGCATAATTTCCGCACAAAGAGATGATATCTGTTTTGGTCCAACTGGTTCTCAGACAAGTAGACTGACCTCAATTTTATATGTAGACAGGAGGGAACACACAAGGACTTGGCAGGAGGCATCTCATTTCCCCCTTCCTCCACTATTTCCTCTTTCCCTATCCTGAAAGCCCCCATAGCCTCTTTCCTTCTCTCCTTCTAGGGTTGCTGGCTTCCAGGTGGGGCCTGGAGATCTCCTGGAATCAAAACAGATCTCCCAACTGCAGAGATCAATTCTTAGGGGTGCCAGCTCCAGGTTGGAAAATTCCTGGAGATTTGTAGGGGGAGAATTGAGAAGGTGAAATTTGGAGAGAAAAATGACCTCGGCAGGGTATAATGCTATACAGCTAACCTTCCAAAGCAGCCATTTTCTTCAGGGGAACTGTCATCTGGAGATCAGTTGCAATTCTGGGTGATCTCCAGCTAGGGCTGCCAGCTCCAGGTTGGGAAATACCTGGAGATTTCTGGGGCAGAGCCTGATTAGGGCGGGGTTTGGGGAGGGGAGGGACTTCAATGCCAAAGAGTCCAATTGCCAAAGTGGCCATTTTCTCTAGGTGAACTGATCTCTATCAGCTGGAGATCAGCTATAATAGCACGGTGGGCTGTGTTGTGTACATTGTACATTTTATTGTGTACATTGTACATTTAATGTAAAGCCCTCAAAATTTTACATTCCTGAATACTAAAGGAAAGCTCTCTTCTTTAATTGCTCCAAAATGGATTTAGACCTTATATTAGCATTTTGGATATACAGCTACAAAACACACAAGTGCAATGTCCAAATGAAAGAACCAAATCCTTTTGTAAAAATCTATTTGCATATCCAAGAAGTGACTGTGTGGTAGATAGCATAAGTCAACAGTTACAGTGGTCGGATAGTTTTAGGCAGCAAAAGCTAAGACTTTACATGCTGTTACAATCCCCTAACAATTCTCTCCTATTCAAAAGCATGGTTTGCTCATATGAATAGAGTAACATTTCTAAAATACGATGCTCAATAAACCCAGCAAAAATACATGTTGTGTCAATTCCGTTCTTTCCAGACAGCTTATCTCCTATAGCCTTAGTTTCACACATCATGATTGGTGTGCTTTTGGATGGGAAAATATTCTCCTATCACCTTCCCCTGGTTGACTCTCTTCTGTGATTTAGCACATCACTCAATGTGATGTACAAGTTCCTTTTCACTGGAGGTAATAAAGTGAGATCACCCAAACAATTTCCATCTGTTTAAAACAGTGAAGTGTAGTACTGGCTTCAGAAAATGGGGTTATTTGCCAATTTTATTTGAAATATTGTATAACCAAAGATATGTAAATATACAGGAATCAAAAAAAGGAACAGCTTATCAAAGTTTCTATTAGAAAAGTATAGGTAAGGTGATCAGTGTGGCACCAACATTCAGACAAACCAGGAGGTTTATTGGCGATGGTTGGGAATAATCATTATTAACATGTAAATCTTTCTGAGTACATTAAAAGGCATGGACTCCAGAGCTCCCATTTCATCAAGTTCCCATTAAACCCATTTGTTGGGTCTAGCTAAAGCCTTTCCACATTAAAACTACCATGTAGTTATGTCTTAAGGGTAACTCTGAGTGAAGACTGAACTGTCTGAAGTATGGATTCTCTGCCTTGAAAACAAATCCTTCGCAATACAGCAAATCTGTGTTCAAACTGCTTCCACCACCCTTTAGAATGCACTTTTTTTGCCATCAAGTAGACATTGTTCTCTAGACTTCCACTTGTTTCCCTCCAATATAACATCGCTTCAGTCAGTGGGGAAAGTTGTCAGGAATGAAGAAGAAATACCGCTGTGTCCTCTGATGGGAAAGTGAGGCATCCCTGCAAGAATAGTTTGCATATATATTGAAACAGATTGAATCCAGTTAAAAAAGCTTACGGAAGCAAATGGCACAGCGAATCTTTCCCCACCTTCCCCTTTGTCCAGCAGCCAGCAGGTCCCAGAACTGTTCTCTAAGGATTGAGAAACCCTTGTGAACAAAGTGCCCTTTAGTGACAGTAAGTTGGGAATTGGATGAAATTAGGTATGTCACAGACTTTACAGTGAACTTGTTCAGCAGGGGAACATACTGTTTTTGATAGTCATAATCACTCACAAGCCTAGCCTTGAATCTCCCCATCACTGCTATAAAGTTTAAACAGTTGTCAAACGTTGGTTCTTGTAGGTTATCCGGGCTGTGTAACCATGGTCTTGGTATTTTCTTTCCTGACGTTTCACCAGCAGCTGTGGCAGGCATCTTCAGAGGAGTAACACTGAAGGACAGTTGTCAAACGTGTTTGCAACTGCAGAGTAGCTGTGGTAGTGCAATTTCATTTCTTTCTGGCTTGTGGGCATTTTTGCTTCTGTGCAGTGGGTGAATCAGTTTTCCAGTAGGGTCATAGATGGTCAGGTCAGAAAATTAAATGATGTATAGGGAACTATACCATAAGGCTTTCATGCACACACATGAAATGACATCAACACTTACTTAGGGCCAAATAACACAAGACCTGCAGCCCTGCAATGGGGTGAAAAGTTTGCCCCCGGGCCATTTTGGCTCAAGAAATGACCCAGAGGAAAACAGGGGAAGGTTGATGCCCTTCCTCTCTTGGCACTGCAGCTGTGATATGAATCAGGCCTTGTGTCTGTGGGGAAAGAAAGTCAGGTCAGGCTAACACCGACCTGATTCATGGCCAAAGGTATCATGCAATTGTCAGATACAAAGTTGCACCTGTGGCCCCTTTTCTTCCTACCTCAGGGCTGGGGGCTTTTGACCTCATATTCAGCAGTGGACAGATGAAGATCTCCAGGCAAGGATCCTTTAAATGAGATAAAGCTTTATTGAAAACATTTATGCATCCCAGGCTGATCTCATTCACTCTTCCCACTCACTGTTAGGTTAGCAAGACCCGGTTGTATGTGCAGTCTGGTTGAGCAGGAGAGCTCTGTTGAAGATGGACGGTATTGTTTTGCTTAGCAAGTAAGCAATTTCTAGCCATGATTCAGACAAGTCAGCAGCGGAAGCTGGGCCATACCTAATTTAGTCATATTAGTTGGAGTACAATAGTCACCCCAGGAGATTGCCTGGAAGAGATCTCACCTTGCTTAGGGCCTGGCATTCAAACCCTTAATTAAGTATCACCGTCCATTAAGAGTGATCAAAGCAGTAATGTTAGTCACTAGCAGAACCTGTTAATCTTAACATTTCCATTACTTTAACCAAAGAATCCATACCCATATCATAAATGTTTACTCCATTTCCCACCTTGGACTGTTTGTCCAACAGATCCAGTGTTTACAATTGGAATTGCCTACCAAATTGCCTTCAGATCTGGAAACATCTGGAAATATTCCCAGGATCCTGCACAATCTCTCTCCCTGCCCTCTGAGAAGTCAGGATGTTTGAAACCCAGCTATGCCCCCTGTCCAAGTTTAAACAACCTTTTTTACTGCTCTGCTTAGGGCTGTCAATTCAGTTCGGTCCGAACTGAAAATCAACCGAATTTCCCCTGATTCGGTGATTTTCTGTTCGGACGGATCCGAACTCAAAACTGGCGGGCAACCGGGGGGGTCGAATTCAGCGAGTTCAGGAGTTCGCAAATAAATTCGGCCAATTCGGCCCCCCTTCAGGGGAGCCCGCTGAAAGGCGCGGGCTGCCCTTTAAACTGATCTGAGCCTCCCAGCTGGGAGGCGCAGATCAGTTTAAAGGGCAGCCCGCCCCCCTTCAGCGGGCTCCGCTGGAGAGGCGCGGGCTGCCCTTTAAACTGACCTGCGCCTCCCAGCTGGGAGGCTCAGATCAGTTTAAAGGGCAGCCCGAGCCTCTCCAGCGGGGCCCGCTGAAGAGGGGCGGGCTGCCCTTTAAACTCATCTGCGCCTCCCGGCTGGGAGGCTCAGATGAGTTTAAATGACAGCCCGCCCCCCTTCAGCGGGCTCCGCTGGAGAGGCGCGGGCTGTCATTTAAACTCATCTGCGCCTCCCAGCTGGGAGGCTCAGATCAGTTTAAAGGGCCCCCGCGCGCCTTCAGGGAATCCCTCTGAAGGCGCGCTGGGGCCGAATTTTCCCCCGAACTCCGGATCCCCCCGAATTACCGGGGATCCGAAGCGGGGGAGTTCGGACTTCGGCACGTACCGAACCCACAAGGGTCAAATTCGGCTGAATCCGAACTGTACCGAATTTTTTTTTTTGACAGCCCTAGCTCTGCTGTTTGTCCTATATCTGAGGCCAGAATTTGCCCCAATATGTAAGCGTCTGCCGGCTCTACATCACATGGGCTGTGTAGGTTCAAAACTTCCTGTTTGGGCTATAATGAGACATGGACCTAATCCATTTCTTATTTTTGGATTATTTATGGCCAGTAAATAATTGAGCCAAAAACTGTTGGTTGCTGGACAGTTTATCTCATTGCTCCTATGTACGGAGAGTTTCTCTCTCCTTCATGCAATCGTACAGACAGAATAAATTCTAGTGATTTTGCAGTTGGTTGATACTTTATTGTACAAATTGTAATTTGATTTGTAACACAATGCTTTTTTATTTACATAATTTTAACTAAATAAGCATTGCTATTTATGATAAAGTAATATAGCTGCATATTATGTATGACAGATTACCCTGAAAAAGGCCGTTTGCGAAATGCGGAGGGAACTATAACTGAATAATAAAATATTTACTTTTACTTTTCTTGCACCACCAGCCTTGGCCTTATTTTTTACCTCTTAGTGACTGGTGCTTCTCTTCTATTTTCTCCTTGGACTACAATGAGACATGACCCTAATTCATTTCTTATATTTGGATTATTTACTGCCAGTTTCTTGGATCTTTGCCTTGGTGTCGGAGCCCACTGAACTATAGCTATAATCTCTCATTTTGTTATTTCCTCCTTCTGGCCTCTTAAGTGAAATAACTTGCTTGGAATTGGTTGCTTGAAGTTTTTGATATTATTTGAGGCTTGCTGGGCCTCTGTGCTAAGTACTTATTTCACTTTAAGTCAGGTTCAGTATTTTTCCCAAACTTGTGGTGATACTTCCTTAGTCAAAAAAAATCCCATATTACTGGTATGTAAGGCTGCCAAGTCCCTCTTCGCCACCAGCAGGAGGCTTTTGGGGCGGAGCCTGAGGAGGGTGGGGTTTGGAGAGGGGTGGGACTTCAATGCCATAGAGTCCAATTGCCAAAGTGGCCATTTTCACCAGGGGAACTGATCTCTGTCGGCTGGAGATCAGTTGTAATAGCTGGAGATCTCCAGCTAGTACCTGGAGGTTGACAACCCTACTGGTATGTGGCTCTCTACCTAGATTTAAGAGTAGGTTTAAACTGTGTGTACACATAAGCAGCAGGGTTGCAGTAAGAGGTGCTGAAAGGAAGGTAACTCTTTTAGTGTGGACTTGGCCTTGAATTGAAAAGGAAACCATATTCACACAGACCCATGTCTCTTCACCACATAATACCACTGTAAAGATATTTGGTTAAATTCTACAAGATTTCAGCAGGTCTTTCCCTACCATTCCCATCTCTCAGCAGCTCCCTGAAGCCCCCTCAAAATCCATTACTGAGAGTAGGGGACTCTTGTGGCGACTATCCATGAGTCATAGGTCTATAATAAGTGGAGAAAAATCATGAAATCACTCTCACACTCTTTTGCATGAGCAAAAGCTCATAGGATGGAAGCTATATTTTTTATAAACTATTTTAAAGATTTCAAACCACCTCTCAGCATATGGATTTTTTTCTTTGCTATCAAGTCACTGCTGACTAATGGAGACTCTGTAGGGTTTTCAAGGGAAGAGACATTCAGAAGTGGTTTGTCAACTCCTGCCTCTGCGTAGCAGCACTGGACCTCCATCATGGCTCCCATCCAAGTGCTAACCAGGGTCAGCCCTGCTTAGTTTTCAAGATCTGACAAAATCTGGCTAGCCTTGGTTAACAAGGCCAGGGTTTGCCTTTCTGCTTGCTACTAATTGCAGTTGTTTGATATTGTTTTATGGAGGTACCACTAAATATTCCTCCTAGAATGAGAGGGTTGTTCTGGGAAATATTCCCTTTGGAAGGTCAGGCAAATACTGCATGGAAATGTGATGTCCAAAGTTAGCTAAGATCCAAAGTTAGTTCTTTTAAAATTCCTGAATATTTTCGTTCAGGAATATTTCTTAAATAATCCTTTCTTGTAAAATCATCAAGAATATATAATTAATGTTCAACTTGGGATCAATCTTCAAGAGAGAAGAATCACCAATTCTGTACATTCAAGCAGAGAGGAAAATACTGCAATGAACTCTAGCAATGAATGTTATTAAAGAAAACAAATGCAAAGTTTAAAACAATTTAAATATTTTAAAGCACTTGAGAATGCCCCATTTTACCATATTTCAAAGTAATGAGACAGATTCCTTTTCCTTCCTTTATAAGGCTGATTAAAATGTACAACAAACAACAACAGAGCTCCCTGATACATAGTTGGAGAGTGGAGACCTTTGAGGAGTGCTGCAAATTTCACGGTCTTTTCTTGCAGCTACGGAAACCTAAGATCTAATTTCCTTGTTTCACCTTGGAAGGTTACTTGATTTATTCATCACTGCTACCTGGAATTTTACAACTTCTGCTACATTGTCCTTTAAAAATATTCTAAATTAAGCCAAAAAATTCCATGGTGCAAAAATAGTGCAAATCTAGCTTGACATGATGATTCGAACTGTTTTGACACAGGATGCTTATTCTTTCTCCCATTTCCAGCAAACTCTGCTCACAACTCATTGTCCCTAGAGGAAGCAAATCAGGAGATGAGATTAAAAAGCAAAGCTCTAGGGACCAATTGCTGAAGTATAGAAGAGCCAGGTTCCCCTGTCAAGAGGGAATTATCTAGCTAGGTCATCAACCTTGTATTCAGTTCTGTCTGCCAAAGCAACTTGGACAACAGAAACAAAACCAATCAATGCAATTAGAAAGAAAAATATAAAGGAAAAAATAGATTCCTGAGGTCTGGTTAAAAATATACGTAGGAGAAATACATTGCCTTTACAAATGTAATACTGAAGCAGTGTTATGAAACAACATAACCAGGAATAATCTATTATACAATGAAAAAGAAATTTTGGTGTAAGAAATTTCTGAAACAAGGCGTATTAAAACATGAAATCGTCACACAACAATAGTGAAAATAATATAAACTAAGTATGACTAAGTATGTGTGGCATAATGGCTAGAAATCAAATATTTCATGCATCTTGCTTCTTTAAAAAAGGGGCAGGGATTGAAGACGGGCAGTGCAATCCTAAGGACAGGTAGTTGCAGCGGCCCTGAGGACAGCACAGCAGCACTGCCTCCGGATCAGTTTGCTGGCCCAGCACAGCAAGCCCAAAATGCAATTTTATCCAAACCCTGTGAAACTGTGCTGCCATTTTTGCAGGTGCAAGTTCGTGCTGGCAAAAGGGGGTGTTCACGGGTAGAAAGGGCTCAGGGAGCTGACTAAAGCCAGCCCTGCCCTTGGGAACACCCCCTTTGGCACCGGCATAAGCTTATGCACCAGAAAAATGTTGCCCTGGTGGCACCTGTGCCCATGTATGGTGCTGCCACATGGCTCCTCTGCATTGGCATGAGTGGCCCTTTGAAAGAATAATAACGAAACACAGTGACCATTTATTAGGAAGAATTTATAAACTGCTAATAAAATATGACTCAGAAATGGAACAAGTAAAAACAAATATGATTTAATGGATGCAGAACCTTGGCAAGATGGTTCCGATAGAAACATGGGAGAATTATGCACCTCAGATTTAAAGTTTACTGTTAGCCAAGAAGTGAGAGAAAACTGGTATAAAATGTTTTACAGATGGCATTTGACTCCCAACATGTTACAGAAGATCAACAACCCAAGGGATAAAAAAGGAGCATGTTGGAAATGCCAAGTATCTGACGGCTCTTACTTCCATGTCTGGTGGACCTGTCCAAAAATACAACAATACTGGAAGAAGATCCACAAAGAGCCCCAGGGCATGTTTCATGAAGACTTTAATATCGATCCGAAATTTTTCCGGCTTAGTATAATGCCACCTGACCTATCCTCACGATTTAAAGATATATTCAAATATGCCATAACGGCTGTGAGAGTTGTGCCTGCAAGAAGATGGAAACAAACAAGCATGCCAGATATAGATGAATGGAAAGATAAAATGCTAGAATATGCAAATATGGCAAAAATGACTTTTATGATGAATAAAACAGAGGGTGAAACTATGGACCAGTTTAATGAAAAATGGCAACAATTTTATAGATATGTCAGTAGTGAGTTAAATAATAATAATAATAATAATAATAATAATAATAATAATAATAATAATAATAATAATAAGAAGAAGAAGAAGAAGAAGAAGAAGAAGCTATTATGACTATAAGCTTGTTATAGAATACTTCTTAATTACTGAATCCGGTATCCAATTATAGTTAAAAATGATTAGTTACATTTTTAAAGGTTAGTACAGCACTAAAAACAGTATGTTTAATAACTTTCTGAATGTATAACCAATTTATATATCCATTATTGTATCAACCAAAGGCTTTGTTTGAGTAATAATTGATTGTAGAAGGGACCCCCCCTTCCCTTTTACCTTTTGTATCCCATACCTGAAAAATAATTAAACTTTATATATAGAGAAAAGCAATATTTGCAATAGCCTACTATGAAGTTCAATTGCTAGCAATGTTTCTAGTTTGAACAGGGAATTAAATAGCAGTAACCCAATAAGATGTGACTTAGACATCCGCTTTGCATTTTTAAAAGGGACCTGTTGAAAAATAGCTATTTCTGCTTTAGCAGTGTCCCTTACTTCTTCTTGAGCAGAAAAGCAAAAATGGTATGATAATGAGTGGTTTCAACTACCTTCGCATTGATGGGGAAAATATGGGCTCAAATCATATCAAGTTTTCTGGATATTAGAAACAGCACAGAAACTGTTCATCATGGAACCAGTTAGAGGATGAGTGACCCTGGACTTGGTTTTGAGCAGAGCTTGAGACCTGGTGTGATATTGTTGCATCCACTGGGAACAATGACTACAGTGCTATTAAATTCAGCATTTATACCAATGGAAAGTTGTCCCCAAAGTCCAAGAGACCACATATGATTTCAAAAGTGGGAACCATACAAAAAGGAGAGGACTAGTCAGGAAAAATACCTGAAGTGAAGAGTCCAAAGAACTAAATCCCTCCAGGATATTAAAGCTATTTAAAATCACATTAACTGAAATCCAGATGCAATGCATGCCTCAGGTTAGGAGGAAAGATGTCAGCATGGCTAATGATACAAGTCAGGAAAGTCATTAAGGCAAGAAGGCTTTGTTTAAAAAGTAGAAGTTTTGCTGGAACAAGATGAACAAAAAAGAACACAAGTTCTGCCAAGAAAAATGTAAGTTGACAATAAGGCAAGCAAAAAGAGAATTTGAGGAACAGGTTGCTTAAAACATTAAGAGAATCAATTTCTTTCAGATACAACTAGAGCAGTGAACCAGTCATTGATGCATCCAGGACATTGGATAACAAAAATTAATTTAGATGGCAGAGAAGCTAAATGACTTCTCCGCATCCTTTTTCACAGTGGGCAGTTAACCTCACCAGAGCCACTGTTTTTGGAAGGACACCTGAACAACTGGGCCCAGTAGAGACAATGAGAGATGAATGTATAGTAGGGATGCTCAAATACTTGCCAGTTTGGCTCACTTCCCATTTGCCATTGACAATCAGGCAGCCAATTAATTGACCGGCTCTGCAGCAACCCATTCATGTGAATTTACAGGAGCAGCCTGCAGTCATCAGCAGCCAACTTACATCTGATGAGGGATCACCTGGGAGCTGTCTTCTGATCTCCTGCTAGGGAAATTTGCTCTGTACCCTGCAAAATTTCTGAGGGGAGGGAGGATGAGCAACCAACTTTGAATTGATCAGCAAGAAGTCAAGTTCTTCTAGGGTTGCCAACCTCCAGGTGGTGGCTGGAGATCTCCCACAATTACAACTGATCTCCAGCCGATAGAGAGCAGTTCACCTGGAGAAAATGGCTGCTTTGGCAATTGGACTTTATGGCATTGAAGTCCCTCCCCTCTCCAAACCCCACCCTCCTCAGGCTCCATCCCCAAAACCTCCAGATATCTCCCAACCCAGAGCTGGCAACCCTACGTTCTTCTGACCTCCCATTATAGAAAATTTGCTATGTCCTAGATTTGCTGGCATGCAGAGAATTAGGTGTGAGTGTGTGTAGGGGGTGTGTGATCAGAACCCAAGCTGATTTCCCTTTTCTTCCCACTACCCCCAAGTCATCAGCTTAGGATGCAGAAAAAGGGGGAAACATATCTGTTTTTTTGCAATGCAGAGATTGGTCCCCACCCAGTTTGGAGGAGAGGGATGAGAACTGAGTTTTTCCTCTCTCCTTTTTGCAACTTCACAGAACCTGCCCCTTAATCAGCTGTGAGTCAGCTTCTGACAAACAGGCAGCTGTTCAATTTGCTGGATGCAATCCAAACATATCACTGACAGACAGAGAGTCATAATTTGTACCAAAAAAGCTGAACCAGTTTGTGGCATCCCTAAATTCTTGGTCTAATGGACAAACTAAAAATGAATAAGTCTTCAGGCCCAGATGGCAAGTACCCAAATTTTAAAAACTCAAATAAGAAATTACTGATCTTCTAACTGGTATTTGTAACATATTGCTAATTTTTTCCTCCCTGCCAGACTAATGGAAAGTAGCAAATGTAACACTGATTTTTAAAAATGAGACCAGAGGAGATCCAAGAAATTACAGGCCTAATGTAGGTTCTGGCTAAACTAGTAGAAACCTTTTCATAAAGACAGAATTATTATGTAAATGGAGGAGAAAAGACCCGCTGAAAGAAAATCAGCATGGCTTCTTCAAAGGGAAGTCTTGCCTCACCGTCTGTTCTTTGAGAGAGTGAATAATCATGTGGATAAGAGTGATCCAACAGAGATTCTAGCTGTATCTGAAAACGTGAGCTGTGACTCACAAAAGCTCATACCTTGCCAGAAATTGTTGTTAGTCTTTAGGGTGCTACTAGACTCTTGCTCTCTTCTACTCCAGAAGACATTACATAGCTAGGAGGACATAGACATAATATAGACAATCTTCAAAAAACCAAAATCATGATTTTTGATAGAAGGCCACAGACTCAAAGCTGGAGCGTAAATGGACAAGTTATAGAACAAGTAAAAAGTTTTAAATATCTAGGGGTCATAATGCAGGCCACGGGCTCAAGGACCTCTCATTTGAATGGAGTGGCAGCTGAAGGACAGAGGTCGGCCCATATGATAACAAAGTTTCTAAGGACGAAAGGTGGCCATTATATCCCTGCTGCCCTTAAATTATTCAGGGCAAAGTCTTTGGCATAACTTCTATATAGAACATGGCTGGGAGCCTCTTATTGTCAACTTTTGCCATTAGAACGGGTGCAGTCAATTTTTTTGAGAACTGTACTGCAAGTCCCTACATTTATTTCAAATGAAATATTAGGTTGGAGACAGGCATGGTGAGGGTGGAGGCCAGAGTGAGCTTGGCCTCCATTATTCTGTGGCTTAAGATGATTACTAATCCCCAAGGTGTGACCCCACTGATACTGCAAGATGACTTTAGATCCTCCTGGCTCCAGGCAACTTATAGAAAACTGGATAGCCTGAGCATAGATATTAATGTTGTGCAGAATATGAATTATGTGCAAGCCAAAACACTTATAAAACAAAGAATTTGGGATATTGCACGCCAGGATGATCTGGGAAAATGTCCTGAATATAGGGCTCCATCCAATAATAAGTATACAGTGATGCCAGCATCATACCTGTATCATTTAGAGCGCCCAAACTTATGGAGAGCATTTACATTGATGTGCTTTCAAGCTCTCCCGTCAGCAATGACAGAGGGGCGTTTTAAAAGGATCCCGATTAGCAAAAGACTTTGCCCGTGTGAAACCGGAGAAATGGAGACTGCGGCCCATGTGTTACTAAGATGCCCCTGGTATAAAGAAGCATGTTCCAGATACATTCTACCCCTGTTAAAGGGCAACAGAGAGCTCTAAGATTCAGCAATATTGCAACTGCTTTTGGAGGGGGAGAAAGAACAAGTTACATCAGCCACGGCTGGGTTCTGCGCAATAGCTCTTAAAATTCGCCCTCTAAAGATTTTCACAAAGTCGAGCTCAGTTTTAAAGTAAGGAGGAAAGCAAAATCTAAATTGACGAATTTGTACTACATTTTGTACCTTTTAATTAATGTATTACTATGAAATGCAAATATTTTTATTAAGTTTTAAAAATTTGCGGTGCCGCAATAAAAATTCCTTTTCTTTTATTAGGCCCCCTTTTAGAGGAAAGTACAGGTTTTATTGAAACAGAGCAAATTTCTTTTTCGATGCCCCTCCAGAGATGACAAAACAGATGGCCAGGTCTTACAGACGGGTGTATCATCAGAAAGGCCAATTGGGTCATATTTTTACCTCAGAACAGGATAGGGACTTATGATCTTATTAGGCAGTCTTTTTAGAATTAATATCTGTTTGTTATTTTAAATAATGGTGCATTTGTACATTTTAAGTGGGGAAAACTGAATGTTGTAGAATTTTAAAGTTTGTGTTGAACTGGTCTTTTGACCGCAATAAATGATTTGTTGTTGTAGACATTATAAAGTTCACTGTTCATGAACAGTCTGAGCATGTTCCTCAGGTTATTTTTCAAGTATTCTAACAGTACAATACAGAGCAATTAGCAGTGTTTCACTCATGTGCAGTCTCACAGAACCCGACGGCAACTCTGCTTTTCAGCCTCCCCCTCTTGTTGCTGCATGCTGCTTAGCAGCTAATGGTATAAATAAACAGCGACCAATCTGTCAGCCCAAAACACTCAATTTCTTTAAAAAAATCTTACCCAGCAAGCAATCCGACAGCCAGAAACACTCCATTAAAAAAAAATCTTACCATTTGGTGTTGTCCATGGATGCATAATAACGAGAACTGACACCAGATCTGGGATAATCAAAGGGCCAACTTTATTTTATTGTTCAAGAGGGATCTGCAGCACACACAAGCCAAAACATCCCCATAATTAACTGCAGTGCGGGCAATTGTTGGGATGCCGAAGAGTCAGGCCTCCTCTTTTTGTGAATCCCCGCTCTTAGGGCGAGACCCACCCTGGCTCGGAGCTCAGAACCGTCACATGTGGTATGGCTCATGCTCTTCCTTGCCAAGCCTTCTTTAGAGCTCGAGGGAGGTGTGCCATGTCCAATCCACCCCAGCCGCGAGGTCTGTAGGTAAAGGATAGCAGCACCCCTCAAGGAGTTCCTGTCCAGGTCACTGCCAGGCACCGAGGCCCCAGGCCTGGTCTGAGGGTTACTCCTTAATACCATTTGGTGTTTGTTTAAGTTCATATGATCAATGTTATTTCACACCCGCGCATTCCACATTTTCGCACAACCTTATGGGAGTCTCAGTTTCCCCTTCTTTTCAGTTAATAACCGGACCCAACCATCCATGAACCTAAGTAGGATCAGCTTCACTTACTGCACAGATGCAAAAGCCACACAAGGAAAGGAAACTTCGTCACTACTGTTATTGTGCAGCCGCAAAGCTGTTCCACAGCAATTTGAGGGGGTTCATAGGTAGTGAACAGATTGGATGTCTGGCTGACAGATGATTGTGGCTCTCAAAGAAGGTATGTTTGACCACTGGCAAAATTAGCTGTAGCTACCAGGGCAGCTGCCCCAGTCTCTGCATTGGGAGGTCCCCTGAACCATGGATACCACTGCCTTCTCTGCCACCTCTGCAGCAATGAGTCAAGATGCAACAGCAAAAGACAGAGGTTGGTTGCCCCTGCCTGCCTTCTCTGCAGCAGCAGTGTAAAGTCAAGATGCAAGAGACAAAGGATGGGGGAGCTAACCTCCATTCATCTGCCCTGCCCCTGGAGCATGGAAACTAAGTTGAGGCAAGGGGCAGAGGAAGAGGGAGTGCTGCACTTTGGGGGTAATGATTTCTTCTCTCCATGGTCCAGGCCAGAAATATGGGGGGGCATCCTTGACTTTTGTCCATGTCCCCAAAATCACTAAGACCCCCCTCCCCTATGTTCAACTACTGAATGTGTTCACTGTGAAGTTCATGGAATCTCTAGTCTAAATTGGTTGTGGCTGAGGGGTCTTGGGATGGTGGTGACTAGCTCAATAAGAATAGCACAGGCAACAGTGAAAAGGGCAAACTCCATGCTAGAGATTTTTTTAGGAAAGGGACTGTAAATTAGGGCTGTCGATTCGGTTCATCCCGAACCGAAAAACAGCTGAATTTCCCCCGATTTGTCAGTTTTCAGTTTGGGACGAACCGAATTTTAAAAAAGGCGGGAAAATGACAAGCCGAATTCGGCAACTTCGGCCAATCGCCAAATAAATTCAGCAGGTTCGGCGTTCCCCGAACCTGCCTTTTCCTGCCTTTAAAGACCCACCGCCCACTTTCCTGGGAGTCCTGGGAAACCGGGCTGTGGGTCTTTAAACTGCTACGCGCTGCCTGCCCAGGCAGCGTGGAGCAGTTTAAAGACCCCCCACCCCCTTCCAGGGACTCCCGGGAAACCGGGCGGTGGGTCTTTAAACTGCTCCGCGCTACCTGGGCGGGCAGCGCGGAGCAGTTTAAAGACCCCCGCCTGTCTTTATTTGGACAAATTGATTCGGGAATGCTGAATCTCGTGCCGAATTCCCTGGATCCGAGTCGGGGGAGTTTGGACTTCGGCATTTCCCAAATCAAAAAGGGGCCGAAATTTGCCGAATCCGGATTTTCCTGAATTTTTTTTCCAACAGGCCTATTGTAAATGAAATTGCCGATATTGTAATGCCCTTGTATGGATCTGTGGTGTGGCCACATTTGGAATGCTATATTTAGTTCTGGTTGCTGCACCTCAAAAAACATATTGCAGAGCTGGAAAAGATGCTGAATAGAGCAACCAAAATGATTAAGAGGAAGGTTAGAGTCTGGGGTTTTACAGGTTAGAGAAAAGACAACTAAAGGGATGATAGAGGCTAATAACATGATGCATAGGGTGAAGAAAATGGATAAACAATCCCCCCCTACTCATAATACTAGAATTTGGGGCACCCAATGAAGTCGATGGCAAAAAAATTCAGAATGGAGACAAGAAAGTATTTCGCTCAATGGCTAATTAACTTGTAGAATTCATTACCTGTCCTGCACAGCACTGAATTGCACAAAATTAAGACTGGATTGAAGCAGAGTCTTTGCAACTATAAGAACAAGCGGAGATTCACTGAGGCTGGATTCGACAGAGCAAACTGGGATATTGTTTAATCAAAGGCAGAAGCTGGACTGAGTCTTTAGGTAATCCAACAAGGCAGTAGGGATGTAAGCATCACCTCTCTGGAGCACAGTGCTAGCCTATTAAGTCACCTCACCTGGTGGTGAGTGCTCTAACAAGACTGGAATGCTTCTTGGGGCTTGAGGGGTCAGCTGAGGACAGATCTCGGGGCTGTAGTAGGTTCTGGGGTGCAGGATTCAGAGTTCAAGTTTGAGTAGGAAGGCAAGGCTCCTTCTCAGGGTGAGATAACTGTCCCAGCCTCTTAGAGATTCTCCTGGATGTCAAAGAGGGCTCTTGGACATACCACAGATGCTTCCTCAGTCTACAGAGTCTTCTTCACCCAAGGAGCCAGTGTTTTGCTCCATGATACTGCCAATGTAGCTATTTGCATAAATGGCTTTGAAAGCAACAGATTCATGGAGGATAAGTCGTCCATCGACATCTACTAGCCACATTGACTAATGGGAACCTCGATTTTCAGAGGTAGCAAACCTCTGAATATCAGTACTAGAAAAAAGCAACAAGGGCCCTGTTTGTTGGCCTTCCAGAGCAACTGGTTGGCCATTGTGTAAGAACAGGGGCTGGACTGGATAGATTACTGGTCTGATTGTCCTGAAAATGGAATTTGAGAAGATAGGAAAATCCATGGGCTATCTCCTTATTGTGATTGACCATGCTTTAGTTATTTCTTCACCTATTATTATTTATCTTATTTCAAGTCCCTAAACTGTTAAATTGTTATTTTTCCAAGTATATAACCCAACTGCTCAAGCAATTCAAGAAGTCACCTTGGACAGCAGTTATTTTAGGGAAATCCCATGAAGCAGTTCACAGTGTGCGAGGGCATCCCAGAATCCTGTATGCCATTACAAGAGATTGTGGAGGCTTTTCTTAGGTCAAGCAATGCAGCTGAATGAGGCGGCAAAATATCTTGGGATGGCCCTGCATGGAATTGTGCACTTGGTAAGCTCAATGCTGATTAAAGGGATAATATAGTCTATCCTGGCTAACTGATAGGACTTTCAATATAGGTAGCACTTTTCATTACTGGTCAGGAATGACCAGGCTGTAGATTCAGTCCCACAGTGCTGACATTCTGTAATCATTGGCACAATTTTATGCTACCAATGAACTCAAGATTGAACTGAAATGCATACCCATAGTTCATTTTTGTGCTCTCTCTCTGTGTGTTTTAGTTCAGTGTGTTTTTCTGTATCAGATTGGGCTGTATTTACATATATTGTTTGAAGTAAGTCAAAACAAATTTATTTTCCCCACGAGCTTATATAAAATTGTTGAATTGCCTGCTCTGTTCTTGGATTATAAATCTATCTCTATAAGCATTGGATTCTCCCATGCAGAAATAAAGTACAATAACAATCCTGCCTAAGTGGTAGTGGTTTTGTTTGTTTTGCTTTGGAATGACATTGATATATGTCACGGATTCACCACACGTGCCTCCTTGCATTAAAGTGTTTCTGCTTTTGTTTCACAAATCCTCTTGATGCCACACAAGACAATGCCATTTACTATTACTTTGCGCCTGCAGAATATTAGTCAGGGAGATCTGGTATTTTGTAAGGCTATGCAAAGGATCACACAACTAAAGCAACATCCTTGTTAGAGAGGGCAAGGGTTTAAATGACATTTTCTTTCTTATCAAAGTGATATTGTCTTCAGGTCATCTTGGGTGAAATAACATATATACAAGATAAAAAACAGCAACTGGCTTTATTATATTGAGTTGGACAGATTATTGTCATATATCAATACTGCCTTTCTAAAAAAAAACACTATGTGCATAGCACCTTGCCCAAACTCTCCCCCTTTTCCTAGGTTCTGACCCATTCTCCAAATTCTACACAGACTATGGATCAGTAAACTCTCCCATGAAATTTTGCTAATCATATAGAAACTGTCTTGACATCCCTCAAGATTATTCTTACCTAATCTACACACAATGCAGAATGAGGTGGGGAAGTTTTGAGGTGATAGCTACAACTGTTCCAATTCAGTCTGCTGATATGGATTACTAATTTTGAATGCTGCCTCTGAAGAAGAAGAAGAAGAAGAAGAAGAAGAAGAAGAAGAAGAAGAAGAAGAAGAAGAAGAAGAAGAAGAAGAAGTGACCTACAAGTAGAAAATAAGCACATGACGGAATGAAGCACTAGCCTAGTCCTCTCCATACAGCTAGTTTTCTAGGTATAACAATTTTTTTTTACCCCAGGTCAACATTTGAAAATAAGATCCACTATTTGCAGTCTGAAAGGGGCAAACCATTCTTAATTGCAAAGCTCTACCACCTGTTTCCCTGCTTCTTCTGCATATGTAGATCCAAGTTCAGATGTTTCCCTCAAGTTGCCTTAAATTGTACTTTAGTTTATATGTTATGGAAAGATTTGTGGCTATTGGCAGCCCATGTTTCCCTCCATATCTGCCTGCCACCATGCTGCTGAAAAAATGTCTGATGCCATCAAGTATTATATCATCCTATTTGCCCACAAATAGCCACCAATGGAAGGAGTGGAGTGCAACTAACGCAATGACAATACATATTGTAAAACTACACATGACTGGGAAGACATGGGTGAAACACTGGTGAGTGGTAGCCTTATGTAGCTCCATAATGCATGTGGGGGCCTTGGGATAAAAAACTCCAGTGACAGTTCTAGTTCTTACATTGCATTCCTGAGCTCTTTCACCAAAAGAGGCAAAAAAGGGGCTGCGCCAGCATAAGTGGGAAGGCCGCCAGCGACCGTCCCACTTATGCTGTGCAAAACAGCCCGGACACTGGCGGGGAGGCCCAGATGCCGTCCCTCCTGAGCTGCTCTGGCAGCACGGCCCAGAGACGCCGGCGTAGCCTTTTTGGTGGCATATCTCCCATGCAACCCCTCCCGCAAGGAGGTTTTGGCCCCAGTGTGTGTGGGGGTGAAACCTCCTTTGGAGGCAGCGCAGCTGCACTGCCTTCTATGACCAGCACAGCCATTCTGCTCAGGAATGCACTGTTACTGACCCCAAGTTTGAAGCAGTGATTAACTCATAAAGCAATATGTTAGCATATTGTTCTATTGCAGCTAAAGAATCTCCCTACTCTAGGCAAGAAAGATGAGAAAGTGGCCTTGGCTTTCCATATACAAATTAAGAAAACTATAAATCACAATGGATATAAATTCTTGTAATTTCACTGTTCTATACCTTAGCATTCACTGTTGCTAATATTCCATTCCCACAATAAAAAAAAACCTCAACACTTCTAATACTGTAGGTCTGTAAAATTAAATGAAATCAGAACATCCCACCATATGGTACTCCATCTTGCTGTTCACCTGGGGGGCTGGTTTTATAATTCTCAACATGCTTATCTATTAGCCGAACACAATTGGCATTTTAGGAGTGCCTGGCTTGAATATTGTGAGCAGAGCTCCTGCCAATATTTATGTTTTAAGCAGAGCCAGTTGACCAACCGATGCCTAAGGGCACATGTCTGCACAGAGCTTGTGACAAGGGCAAGAAGTGCACTGGAAGTCCTTCCAAATACAACAATATGAGCAACAAGCTGCTGTCACTGCAATGGACCCCTACATTTTCCTAACAATTTATAATACTGAAAGGAAGCCAGGCAAATATCAGCTGTTCCTTTTCCACCATGACTGATCTGAAGGATCAAAATGTATTGGCAGGAGCATCTTGTTCAATAAGCACTGATGGTCCAGGATCTTCCCCACCCTATATAGCCATAGATGGAAGAAAAAAAGACTTTATATTGTTTGTGAATAATGATTGCAAAACCTTCAGTTACTTCACATAGATACATGAAGCACCCTTATACTGAATCAGGCCATTGGTCTAGCAAAGTCAAAATTGTCTACTCAGACTGACTGACAGTGGCTCTCCAGGGTCTCAGGTAGAGGACTTTCACATCACTTACTACCTGTTCCTTATAACTGGAGATGCTGGGGATTGAACCTTCAACTTTCTGCAGGCCAAGTAGATCCTCTGCTACTGAGACATGGCCCTCTCCTGAAACGAAAACTAATACTTTTTAACAAATGGTACTATCGTCAGTTATATCTTTTAACTCTGTCTTCTTCCTAGACATGGGCCTAAGACCCTAGATTTCTCTTTAATACCTACCAGACTTAAAATATGACTGTCACCACTGCTGAAAAGCTGGGGAGTGATTGAGAACATTTATGATTTAGCCACCTACTTAGAAAGCTATTGAGCCAAAGCTGGGAAACAAACTCCTTTCCCGTATGTTCTGTCAGTTTGCTTTCTCGTCACCAAATAGCCAAAAGGAAAATCTATCTCAATGAAAGGGAGAAATGGATTCCCCCCCTCTTGCCTCCTATATTATGAGGATTGTTCAGGGTTCTTTAGGCACATTCTCGGGGAAGCTATGTTTAGACATAAATTACCCTCTCTCCAGATTGTTAAGTGAGTTTATTCTCTCTGGAAGACTTCTTCATTTAATTTGTTCTTTATGATTATCTTCATTAATCTGAGGGGGGGCGATGTTATGTGACTCTTTCAAACCTTGTATGTTTCTACCTGAAGTAACTATGCTGGTTATTTAAAAGTCAAAGCATCTATTAAATGGAATAAAACAGTGAAAGTAGGTATATACAAATACGTTTTTAAAGTCTTCATTATTTTCTGTTGCATATATGAATAGTAAAAGATTTTTTTTCAATTTCTACTAGAACAGATCTAAAATATTTAGTATTAAAGATAATAAATTTACAGATATTACCAATTCCCCAGTGTTTTTCATCTTTATGATATGAATCTTGAATACAAACTCTTAAATTAAAAATGTAAATGCAAATTTTTATTTCAGAATTCAAAATTGGAGTACAGAAGATAGTATCTTAATGGTTTTGATTTTGGCAAATGTGAAATCTGAAATATCATAAACTGTCAAAATACTGTCAATCCTGTATACTATTTCATGCTAGCCATCATTTGCAGTCCAGTATAAAATAAGATTGCATGGCAAATGTGATATTCGGATAAATAAGAAAACTATTTCATGTTAGCACTGAATGTTGTAAAATCCATCATATTATTCTTAACCATCAAATACTGTCAGATACCTATTGTCAGTCTTTGAAATTACATATCTTTCAATGTCAATTCAGGACTAAAATATTGTGGGTTAGATCCTATACTTTCTTTCTCTTGCAGTCTCAGTATCTGTTGCAAAGGCATCCATCCACTGTGTAGCATGCTGTTCTCACACTAGGCACTTTTTAGTTCTTTAGAAGACATTGGTCTTGCATGAGCAGACGTAGGGAATTTCAGCAGAACCACGAGCCAATGTGGCAAGCCCAATGCAACCAATACCCAAGAATCCAAGCAAAATTAGAGCCTATTTCTGATGGGGGGTATAACTGCAGCAGCCGGGAGCCACTGCAAAGACAAAAAAATAATTTTGCAAAATGAAAAACAAGAAAGTAAAAATAAAAAACAAGAAAAGGGGGGATATGCCCCATTGCACAAAGCAAGGCTGCACCACCAAAAAAAGGTGATGTAGCCATGCCGCAACTCAAGGGGACATTCCCGGGGCAAACGGGGTTAGGAAGCTGCCCAAAGGCAGGTCCAACCCTGGGAATGTCCCCCTCCACGCTGGCACGGGCTCTCCCTTCCAGGAAATCCCCACAACAGACACCCTGTGTGGTAGGTGAGGCTGAGAGAGCTGTGACTAGCCCAAGGTCACCCAGCTGGCTTCATGTGTAGGAGTGGGGAACCAACCCGGCTCACCAGATTAGCATCAGCCGCTCATGGGGAGGAGTGGGGAATCAAAACCGGTTCTCCAGATTACAGTCCTCCGCTCCAAACCACCGCTCTTAACCACTACATAATGCTGGCTCTACACCACGCTGGCATGGTGGCCCTATGGGGTCACCATGAGTCAGCTGCGATTTGATGGGGGGGGGAATAATGTGGAAAGACAGATTCAGTTCTGTGTTATATTACTAAGAAAGGTACCTGTGCTTTTAATGGAGAACATAAGGTGCAATTAAGCAAAATGTGGTAAACACTCAACAGAAAACAAAGATTTTCATCTCCATTGTGAAAATGTATAAATACTCCTACAGTTAAGTAACCCAAACTTGTGATAACACCACAAGACCAACAAAATATGCAGAGAAATGAAGAATTAGGTTTTGCACATTCCCACTTAGTACCAGTGAAGTGATGACATTCTATATCCAATTGCACTTTTATAAAAATACACAATTTTTGCATTAAAAACTACATTTTTCCCATGAAGGTGTTTTTTTTTTTTTTTTTTAAAGAATTAGATATAAATAGAAAACAGAGCTGGAGCAAACTAGAAGGTCATTTTATTTAGCTTCTCCTCTGCACAGTGCTCCAGTGCCCATATCATGACAATTATCAAGCAACCTGGAAGTCTATTCTTTCTGGAAGATAGTATCAACATCACTGCTAGATTCACATCTTAATTAACAAGTCTAATTCATGAAGTTCGTATTTGCCTTGCCTTGGATTTGGATGAAGTTTGGGAACTGTTAGGAAATGACAAACTGAACATTTCAGCCACATGACATTGTGACATCAAAGGGCAAAGCAGTTTTAGGTGGTATTAAATGAATTCAGTTTTCAGGGGATTTGTAGAACTACTATTTTCAGCACTGGTAAAACCCTGTAGGGACTATGGTGTTCATCACAGGTGTTGACAAGTTGGATAAGATTTAGAGAAGCACAGCAGAGATAAAACATTTGGGAGAGAGACTAAACATTTGATTGATTGATTTCTAGACCAATTCTATAAACTAGTCTCTCTGCTCAAAACCTACCTACACATGGAAAGCTAAATTGTAATGGAGAATGGTTATAAGCCAGCTTTGACATGACATTTTTTTTAAATTCAGGAAACAGAAAGACATGACCATACAAATATGCATGCAGTGGTTAACATCAGGAAGCCTCTGCTATGCAACAATTCTGAATGTTAAGCTTGGTTTTATGGAAAGCTGTGTTGGTATTTTAAACATTTGAAGGAATAATCTGATGAAGAAAGATTTTTGACTATAAATGCCAAATATATGACCAAACAGAATATGGAAGTCTGTTTCTAATCAATTCCGTTTTGATCAAAGAGCAATTCAGAGAGGAGGGGCAGAAAGGGAGGTTCTGCAAAATTTCAGAATTTCACTTGTAGATGCGCAGAGGCTGGAAATGACTTCCCTAACCTTCATATCCTCCTGCTAGAGCACCATTCTGTAGTGTACAAAACTGCAAGGACTGAAGTTACAAAAGGGTGCATTGATTTCTCTTCAAAGAGACGTCCCTGTTTCAAAAGAGATTAAGAGGAATCAATAGTTATATTTAAAAAGTGAATTTTTGAAAAAAAGAAGAAAAGAAAAGCACCTCCCCATAACAGAAGTACAATCTATATAGGGCAGATGTTGGCTTGGATCCTGTGAACCATTAGTGGTAAGCACTGATGGTTCAGACTCTTCCCCGCCCTCCACCCAGAGCCATTTCTGAACCTGGGAATGTTTATTTCTGGGGGTTGAGGGACTTGCATGTACTAATTGCTGCACCAGTAAGGTGGTTGTACCTCAATCATACTTTTTGAGAAAAGTCTTTGGAGTGCCACCATGTGTTCCCTATGCGGCTCTTTGCCTAGAATGTGGACAGAATCTAATAATAACTAAAATGTGGCTTATTACTATCAAGTATTGACTTTGCCTTCTGTTCCACTCAAATCCTTCTAGTTATGTGTTTCAATTCCTCTTAGACTCTAATGACTCGAATTGGATCTCTTATATAGAATCAAAAATAAGGTCCCTTGGCATCACTATAGATTCCCTTTTTCTACTTACCGAATCTGCGGCCTTTTCAATTATAAGAGCCAATTTACTTCAACATGAGCTCCATTTATTATATGAGTCTGCTACTAAGACATGCTCACCTCTTCACCATGAATATTCCCTAAATCTGGTTAAACTGTTATTTATTTATTTATATCAACTGTACACTCCAGAAGTGCGCAGGGCTTTCTCTCTAGCCAGACTTAATGTATTACCATCAGCCTTACTAACTGGCCGTTACACTGGTGTCCCCCTTCCCGATAGACTGTGTCCTTGCTCTATGGAAGAGACGGAAACCATTCAACATGTTCTCCTTCGATGCCCCTTGTACCACAGATTACAATTAAAACTCTTAAATACTAGTTTGATTCAGATGGAGGGATTTTCTAACTGTTTAAAGGTTCTCACCCTTCTTAATAACCAGGTCCCTAAAATCATAAAAATTGTGGCTAATTTTTTTGTTGGTGTGATGGCAATTCGCTCTTCCTTTTAATAAGTTATGTTATGTCCTTACTGTACTTGGATGAATGTTGGCTCTGCTAATAAAGGTATCTGAACTGAACTGAAGGTGGTTGTAGTGGGGAGGGGGAAGGAAATGAGACTGCCCATGTTGCAGCTCAAGGAAGAGAGACAAAGGAGTGATTTCACCTCCTTCCCATCCCCTACAACAGCCACCTGACAGGCACACACCACCCACTGACCCCAGAAATAAATTTTGAACTAGTCCAAGAAAGATTTGGACAAGCCCTTTGCGTCTATGCATAATTTCTATTTATCATCTAGAAAAGGTGGCAAGGCTCCACCAAAGCAAAACATCTGTTGCAAATAAAAGCCATAATTTCGTTAATGACAGATGGATGGTTTACTTTTTATTGCAGCTATCACAAGAGCAGTCTCAAGAGGAGCTATTTATCTCTTTGTACAGAAGAAAAGTCAAGCCCATTTTACAAGCCATGTGTAATAAGCATGAGCATAATGCAATGGCCACAAGGGCACAAAGTTTAAACCAAATGATGAGTTGTTATTTTCGAGCAACCTAATAAATACAAGGATCTTATTTTTCTTTCTTTCTTTTCCGACCCATATTGAAAGAAGAATTACTTTAGTCAATAATCAATTATTTTTATGTCTGGTCATGGCCCTCTGTCCAGATTCAACACCCTCCCCCAGGCCACAGAGTTGCAATGTTTACCTTGGCTGGGACCTGGGTGGGGGGGGAGGAGGAGAGAGGGAGATCAGCTGAGGTAGCAACTAAAGAGAGCCTTCTCCTGGACCCAGCTGATGATATCAGCCAGTGTTGAGGAACAGGCTGCTTGCTTAAGGCAGCCTAGAGAATCACCTGAAGCCAGCGAGCAGCTCATTAAAGAGGAGCAGCTGGCCCAAGGAAATAAGCATGGTCACACTAGAACCAGGTGCAGGGGCAATTCATTTTTTCCCATGTTTTATTTTGTAATTATAATAAAGACAGAATATATACAGAGTATAATTTAAAAAAAAACTGAGATTACTACAAATAATATAGAAGGAATCAAGCCATGGTCACCTTTACAGATAAAACAGTAAACATTATTTTGCCCAATAAAAGGGAAAAAAATCTCAATAGTAAATATAAGTATAAGCAATATATGAAAAGATAATACAAAGAGCTAGTTAATGAACATCTAGTATTTTTATCTAAAATCTTATAATTATTTAATTGACTATTATATTTGTATTCATCCATCTATTAAAATAACTTATAACACAATATGACTGAATAGACATGATATAGAATTCTACTAAATAAACATGATGTAGAATTCTACTAAAATTCTACTAATTGTTACCAATATTGGAAAATGGAGTTTTCTCCATCTTATTTGAGCTATATTCAAGATAGTATACCATTAAATGTTTTCAAAAGTTTCTAATTTGCATATCATTGTACTCCTTCCCTCCCCCCACTTTGTTTTTAGAAACAGTATAAACAATAGTGTAGGGTAGGGTTGCCAACTGCCAGGTAGTAGCAGGAGACCTCCTGCTAATTCTACTGATCTCCAGCCGATAGAGATTGGATCACCTGGAGAAAAATGGCCACTTTGGCAATTGAACTCTATGGCATTGAAGTCCCTCCCCTCCCTAAACCCCACCCTCCTCAGGCTCCACCCCAAAAATCTCCCGCCGGTGGCGAAGAGGGACCTGGCAACCCTAGTGTAGGAGCAATTCAGAAGGGTGACTGATTGGCTCCCTGAGGATGGAGGAGGCAGAGCAAATCCAGAGGGGAGAAATTAAAGGAGGGCTCCATACATACGCAGGGGAGGAAGGAAGCAGTAAGAAGCTGGGTGTTGAGGTTGAGTGCTGCTCCAGGGGAGGGCAGGACTTGCAGCATATGCAGCTGGTGTCCTATCAACCCCCATTTCTGAGTCCTAAGAGAACATGATTGCTGAGAGGGCGGGTGATGAACTCCCCAAAAAGGGGAGTGTAGGTGGCGTATCTCCTGTGAAGGGTTGCACAGGTTTTTCTTGCCGCAAGGAGGTTTTGGCCCCAGTGGGAGGGCCGAAATTGGAAACCAGCACAGCCATTCCATGAAGGCAGCAGAGGAGCAGGCAGGCAGAAAGAGTAAAGATGGGCACAATACAAGCCTAGGATTCAACTGTCTTTATACTCTGTCTCAATGAACTAATGGGATGTCTGTGGTAGGTGATGATCCATGCTGGGTCAAGGGAGTTCAAAACTGCCCATTCTTATTCCACACTGCAGGGTTTTCCCCCCAACTACATCTTGCTATCCATTCTTGCAATTCCTCCTTCAATATATGCAGCTGCCTACACAGACAAAAAAACCCAAACATGCAATGCTTTTTTAAAAATGTTGGTCATTTAAAGGGTATGTGTGCAGAGGCATAAACAGTAGCAATTCCATTCTTTGTATGTCAGTTAAATGATGGGCATGACCCCCAGAGGATAGGAGCTCTTCTTCAATCAATTATTTCATTCCTGAAGCAGGAAAGAGCAGTCCTAAGCTTCAATGACCAAACAGCTACTGCACAGATGCAAAGCTGATTGGCCCAGCACTGTGCTCAAGATGAACACTGTCGGGGAAGACTGAGAGGATACAGCCAGGAGCTCACCTCAGAGGGAGTTTAAATTTACTAAATCCTTGTCTTCTATTGGAGAAGCAGGTGTCTGTGACAGTGAAAAATATTTTTTTACAACTACATCAAGTTAGGAAGCTGGCTCCTTATATGCAGATGCTTGATCTGGCCCCACTGATCCATGCTTCAGTATGCTCAGTGCTAGATTGCTGCAACATGCTCTACATGGGGCTGCCTTTGAAGATGGTCCAAAAACTGCAGTAGGTGCAACACGTGCCAACCCATTTATTATTAGGGCTAGCCGGTGGGACTATGTCACTCATATTCTGAGACTCCTTCACTGGCTGACAATTCATTTCTGGGCCCAATTCAAGGTGCTGATGCTCACCTTTAAATCCCTACATGACCTAGGGTCCACATACTTGAAGGACTACCTCTCCCTGCATGTGCCCAACAGGACCCTTTGTCAATACTGCTTTGTCTAAGGCACATTCTGCAACAAACTGGGTTCAGGCCTTTGCAGTGGCTGCCCCATGCCGCAGAATACCTTCCTGGAAGAAGTTGTGGGGACTTCCTCCTTCCTGGGTTCCTGGCAAAGCTGAAAGACAGAATTGATCTAGAGAGCTTTGAGCACAGCCAGAGAGTTGGCAAAGATGGGGAACATGTTGCTGGTGGGGGAATAAGGTGTTTAAGACTGGTATTTAAAAATGTATTTTATGTCATTTTAATGCTTGTTGCTTGACCAAATAGTTTTATATTCTTGCTTTGTTATCCGCCTTTGGTCCTGAGATGCATGGGAGATAGTGTTGTGTGTGTGGGTGTATACACAAACAAAAAAAACTTTATCCCATGCATCTCAGGAACCAAGGCAGGTAACAAAGCAAGAATATAAAACTATTTGATCAAGCAACAAGCATTAAAATGACATAAAATACATGCCTAGTCATCACCGCCCCCCCTTATCTGAGAGCCACAAGCATACTGGGCAGCTGACACCTTGTACTACTGAAGCTTTCATATCACTTCCATCCAAGAAAACTGTGTTGCATTCAGAAGTGTCAGTGAGTCCTGAACTGTGTGGAGCCTGTCATATACATACATACATGAACCTTTATTGGCATAATAACCACATTGCCAGATGCGTAGCCTGTCATATAGAAATGCAAATTTCAAAATGCAGCTAACTGCTAATCCCTGCTCTCATGTATCTATAGCTACATAATCTGATCCACTAAAGAGAACCTAAGTCTAAAAAAAATACGGATGGACTCTGTGACAATTTTCAATAATAATATAGCTTCATATCCAGTATAGCAAAAATAAAAGGGGCTTTAAAGTGTATTTCTTAAAAAGCATGCCTGGTTTGCTCAAGTGACATATTTTCATGCCTTATTGAAAATATTTCAAAATCATTTAGGGTGGTATATGAAATATGCTTTGTCAGTCTCACAGAAAATATCACCATCATGTCCAAACTATAAATTACGCAACTAAATAAATAAAAAATAAGTCAGTAAAGGCTAAGTACTGGGCCATAAACATTAACCAAATTGTTATTCCTCTTTGTAACAAAGCAATCTAAGGAGCTCAGAGAGGGCCAAATTCAATTTTGATCTAAATCTATGACTTCCTGAAACTCCCTGATTCAATAAAGTTATTCAAGCTTTCCAAGAATGAGAGTGCTCCGTTTTATTTATTTTTTCCTGTTATGTTTTAACAATGTTTTAGAAAAAGCATTTTTAAAAAAGAGTTTCATGTGTGATTTTCAGAGATATCTAATTGCATTTTTAGTGCAATGTTGAGATTGGGGGAGTAAATTAGAATTACATATGGGGAAAAAAATAAAACCATCATAATCAACAAACTTCCAGAGGTTAGTGGGAACAAAATCTTTGCAATCATGTTCATTAGTTGTGCTGTTGAACATCTGGATAAGTACCTTCTTGTGAGCAGACCTGAACCTGGTAGCCACTACCAGTGCCCCCCCCCCACAAGTGTGGCTGTTCATTAGATATGTGAACAAACAAGCCCTATATTTTAACTGCTGCTAGTATATGACGACTGGGGAAGGCAATGGCAACCACTCCATAAACATAGTCTGCCTAGTAGATGTCAAGATGTGATATCACCCCATGGGTCAGTAATGATCCAGTGCTTGCACAAAGGACTACCTTTTCCTCACAATGACAAAGAATTCAGAAGATTTTGCACTTTGTAAAAACGTAACTGCTGGAATTTTATGTGGTGCAAGATACCTCATTCATAGTATCTTTAAAAACACATGATTTCCAACCTTAGAAATATAATCCAATGCCATCTAACAGGGCACTTGTTTTGAATGATGCCTATAACATACAGCAGCATCTTAATCCAGAGTGTTTTCAGATAGGTGCATCTGGAAACCAAAAACCATATCAGAAAAGTCAGAAAAACTATCAGGTCATCATTGCCCAATCATGAACTCCCACCATTGAAAGATCAGCCTACCATCCTGAACTAGTAAACCAACATCTGCCTAAGAGGAGCTGTCAGTCAGCAGCTGCCTAATATCATGCTTGTATGTTTTAACTCTGAACACATGTCTTGTATGTTTTACAAGACATCATCTGGTGAAACATCTAAGAGATTTAGAAGGAACAAAAAGACTAGGGAAATTTCTCAGAGGGCTTCCAAATAGCTATGTTGCATCTAAGCATACCACTCCTAGATTAGCTTCATCATTTGTAAAAAACAAAAAACAAGAAACAACCCACCTTAAAAAAACACTAGAAAATAAGCCTGATATATACCTTTCACTTGTTCTTAATTACCAGGGAGAGCCCTGTTTTCTAGTACTTGTTCATAGCAAATAGTTGTCTATTTTGTCCTATTATGGGCAGGTGGGTGTAGAGAGAAATGTTACTGTCTGCTATTATCTGCAGATTCAGGGCTACTGCTTGAGTAACAGGAGCAATTGGCAGTTAAAACTTTAGCAAATAGCACTTACCTCTTTTACATCCCAGTGGTATCTAGATACCAAATGTGGCTACATGTCTTTGCAGATATTCTACAGCAAGTTCAACCATACCCATCATGACATTGAGCATTCTACAAAATATTTTTACTGTTTGAAAAGTAAGGAAATCATTATGGCCAGTCTTCTAATACATCCTGCTTCAAAATCCAGCGTGAGTCATAGTATTGAGGAGTAAATCAGTATAGCATACTACAGTAGGAAAGTGCTTTCAGCAATGTATAATAATAGAGGAGAGATTCAGGAGGTGATCCTTGGTGTGAGAATAGGGGTGTCATAACTATACAAGAGTGTCCTTGAAACAGTGGTGTGTGCGCAAATACTTTTCAGAACACTTTTAATATGAATAATAGGGCCGACTAAAGGTAAAAGTCAACTTGGATGAGAAGACACATCTTTGATTATGACTGGAGTTTCCCTCACAGGTGCAAGGGAAAAGGCCAGCCTCATTACAAGATGTTCTGTAGAGCAGCACGACCTATTACAATTGCTGTGGGGGACACTGGTGTTTTAGTACAAGCATGAAAACTAGAAATAAAATACACAATGTTTAAGGACACATGAATCATAGAATCATAGAGTTGGAAGGGGCCATACAGACCATCTAGTCCAACACCGTGCTTAATGCAGATCAGCCTAGAACTTCCCTGACAAGTGCTTGTCCAGCCTCTGCTTAAAGAGTGCCAGTGTTATCTATGCCATTAAAGGTTTTTGTATTTGTATTATTGACTGCCAGTGAGGGGGAGCTCGCCACCTCCCTAAGTAACTGATTCCACTGAAAATGCATACTTCTGCACTTACTATACTAGCTGAGGAAAATGTGGGTGAAAAACTCAGTTACGGCCGTAGTTTGGACAGTACCTACAGAATCTTGAGAATAAAAAATACTGCAACGCTACAGATAGCGTTATCTGGGCTGTCATTGTAACTATATCAATTTGTTTCCTATATATATATTCCCCCTCAGCCTTCACATGGAAATTGTTTTATATCCTGGAAATGAACATGCACAATTTTATAAAATTACTCATGTTCCCCATCTGCTGCTCATGCTGGTCTGGTATAGCATCCAACCAGGTCTCTAACAAAACCTGTTGGTTGTACTAAGAATAGGTTTATTTTGTTTCATTGCCTGTTCTCATTCTTTTGACTCTCAACAGGCAACGTTCGTGTGCCAAAGGCATTGCTATGATGTACTGCTTAATTCAATTAACTGTCTTGCTCCTACACTGTCTGATTTTTGTGCCTACATTCATTTTCAAAAAGGCAAACGCTGAATGCACTGGACCGATGGTGCCGCAGTCCTAATGTCATCACGGCAGGGCTACCTAAAATGCTGTTGTACCAGCACCACGATGCCAGAAATGTGGGCTTGTGAAAGCATATGCACTGCAGCTGGGCAGCAAATGTTTGGGGGAAGAAGGAGAGGAGAAAATAGACAGCATGGCAGAATCGTGGGCTGGGAAAGAAAGGAATGGTAGCCAAAGCGAAAAACTATGTAGTGCATTAAATTCTGAGGCAGTATCGCTTTTTAAAGCCCAAACGCCTTTTCTGACAATTTACACAAATATTTCACTTTGGGGCTGGATCCTATTGTCTTGTTCAGTTCGATACTCAATCAAAAAAAAAAAAAAACCTGAGGGAAATAGGCCTGCTTATCTTAGAAAAGGGGGGCAAGAAGATTAAAGGACATTTCAAATACTAGTTAAAAATATCTCAGGGGCTCCCCAAATGTGACAAATTTCACACAAAACAAGAGCTTGTGTATGTAGAACGATTGTCATATATGAAAATATCAAACACCTTTATTTTGATGCATGAGTATATGCCTGCTGGGCAGCTGTGGTTGTCAGTTGTATATCATGTGCAGATGCAGTAAAAAGAAATGTAGATACGGTTGTTCATTACATGAGACCCTCAGTCACTCTGGTTTCACATTGCAACTTCCTGAGTATGACAAAAATACAGTAGCAAAGCCACACCAAACATATTAACACAGTACAAAGTACGAAGTACGTGGCTGTAGGGCCAAAGCCAATTACATCATCTTAGTAATTTATTTAAACAAATTGACACCAATAAACAAGATGGTACATAACATGCATATGTGTGTGTGTGTGTGTGTGTGTGTGTGTGTGTGTGTGTGTGAGAGTATAGTTTTATTTTTACTGGTTTTACAGAAATGAAACCTCCTCGTCCATTCTGTAATCCTTCTTTGAGATGAAATCCTTCTGAAGTAAGATCACGGACTTAATTGGTCATTGCCAAGAATTTATCTTTGAGAAAGATTACAGAATGGAAAAGGACTTTCACGTTTTGCCAAGAGTTTATCTGTGAAAGGATTTCATCTCAAAAAAGGATTACAGAATGGAGGAGGATGTTTGACTTCTGTTAAACTGGCAATATATACATATATATATCTCTTTGGTTACGCACCAATTTGTTTATTGCTGTCAATTTGTTTAAATAAATCACTAAGATAATTGGTTTTTGCCCTACAGCCACGTACTGTGCACTTTGTACTGTGTTTAAACCTTCTATGTATTAAATTTTTCATATTTGAAGCTTTCAGAAATGAGAATAAATAAAGAGAGAGTCAGAACAGAGTCTCATTAATTTAGACTAGATTTTAGGAAATAAGGCCAAAATATAAGAAAAACGACATAATGGAACTAGCTGTTGAAGGGGATAGTAGATTTCCTTCTATGTGGGATTTTATGGAGACCCTGGGTAAGTATCTCTAATAAATGATTGTTAATGTTGAGAGTCTTGCCCTTACAGAGTTTCTTTCCTATGGTTCTTTGGTTGCTGTCAACAGTCTGCCCTTATGGAGATGGTAGGGCATGTAAATGTCACTTATTTAATATTGTTTCAAGCTGTATTAATAAGCTGTGTTTGCACTGATTTGCTTTAATAACAAGATACAAATAAGAGAAGTGATGCAAAACTTTCACTAGTTATCTTCCAGTTGAATCTCTTATTTTTATGGCCTATTGTGTAGAAGGAAGAAAGTGTCAACTGTATAAATTGGATAAGGGTTATTTTGCAGAATTAGAATTTCTCATGCACCATCTTCCAACAGTGCAAGAATTACATGGTTTGGGTCACCTTAGCACCACATGGATGAGTACAACATGAACATTCGAAGTTGTATCATTGATCCTGCATAAAACAAGAATAAAATATTGATTCTCTTTTTTAGTTCTCTTCTGTTATTCTAGTTTCCTCTTGCCTGTCTCAGCTATTTGCATTTCCTTAGTAAGACTCTTTTCACACTTTGAGAACACCATGCCATAACTGATGATCCTGAGTATCCATGGCATGACTAGCTACAATTTTGGTAGTATCCAACCCATTTTGGAATACCACAAAGCTTGAAAAGGCTGGAAGTGATCCCACATGGTCCTGGAGACACCCCCTCTCCCAGCATATATAAATTTTTAGAACTAAGGATGCAATCCAAAACTCACTTAGAAGTAATTCCCATCAATAACAAAAAGACTTAGTTTTTTGGAGTAATTTTGTTTAGGATCAGACTGTAATATTATAGTACATGCATGTGTGTGTGTGTGTGTGTGTGTGTGTGTGTGTGTAAAGTACCGTAGGGTTTTCAAGGCAAGAGACTAACAGAGGTGGTTTGCCATTGCCTTCCTCTGCAAGGCAGCCCTGATATTCCTTGGTGGTCTCCCATCCGAGTACTAACCAGGGCCAACCCTGCTTACCAGCTGAGATCCAGATCAGGGTATATTACACATAAGTATATGAAAAATTTGCTGACAGAATTCCATTTTCAGTTCTGCAAAACTGCATCTGCCTATTTGGTTTTCAAAGCTATTGTTTTCTATGCCATTTCCTTAATATTGTTATTTGCATGTTTTAGTACAAGATGATAAACAGTCTTCCACAATTATGTTTTGTTCTACTGCATCACTGGTTTTGACATCTTAAGTTTGCAGAAAGGCATGTTCACACATGCATGGTTTACTTGCATGAAAGAATTCTACATTTTTCTTTGTGTGTGAAGGGGTTAGATATTGTGATAATACAGGAGCTTTAGCTTTTGCATTTATGATTAATTTACAAGATGATTTAGGCCTCTTTCACGTTTTACACCCAGAAGTGCCGCATTGCAACAGGCCTTTACCACTTTGAGCGGAAACCGGCCCTTTGCAATGCAGCACTTGCGGGAGCGCGCAACCCCCCCCCCCCACACTCAAAAAACCTCCCACCAAAGAAGAAGAGGGACCTGGTAAACTTAGGCAGAACCACAGTATTCATTGACTATCAGCCCATTCCTGAAGGGGAGGGGGGATGAAAGGGGTGAGGAGGTGGCGTGACCCCTGTGGCAGCATTAAGTACCCAAAAGGTCAAGAAAAAATAAACATCCAATCTAAAGATTATGTAAGTACAAAATATGTATATATTTATTTCAGGATAAAATCTAATACCACATATAACACATATAAGGCCCTGCAAAAGCCTACCAAATTTCCAACCTCCAAGTAATAGCTGGATATCTCCTGCTATTACCACTGATCTCCAGCCGATGGAGATCAGCTCACCTGGGGAAAATGGCTGCTTTGGCAATTGGACTCTATGGCATTGAAGTCCCTCCCCTCCCCAGACCCCACCCTCCTCAGGCTCCCCCCCCCCCCAAACCTCCTGCCAGTGGCGAAGAGGGACCTGGTAACCCTACATACTCATATATCACAATAAGA
The DNA here is from genome assembly GCF_029931775.1 of Euleptes europaea. NCBI lineage: Eukaryota > Metazoa > Chordata > Lepidosauria > Squamata > Sphaerodactylidae > Euleptes > Euleptes europaea. The sequence goes on from NC_079318.1 coordinate 28,141,245, forward strand.
CATCAAATCAGACAATTAGACTCTGACCACATGCGTTTTGGCCATACAGCCTTCTTCAGAGGTCTAAGCAAACATCATTCCAGACTCAAAAATATACATAAATATATAAAAAATCTTTATGACTATATGTGTGTTGTTTAGCCTCTTGACAGAGTCTAGGCAGCTAACTCCCTCGCCACATTAAGGTGTGCATCCGAGAGGGGGTGTACAATATACCATACATTAAAGATCTGGCCAGCAATTTCTGAATATCAAAGAAAGGTATGAAGTGGGCAGGCAGTTTGTACAAAATAGACACTGGAAACATGGTGAAGCAGCAAATTATATTACACAGAGGATGGAAAACTACTCTTGCCCATACCATGTCAACAAAGCAGTCTAATTTTGTCATGAAGAAAACAGAATAACTGATATTTCTGATAAAACCCTTGTGATAAAACACCACTCTTAAAGTAACAATGTTTAGGTCGTTCTTGCAGGAACCCTAGCACTGATTAATTCTGCAGTAACCCCATGAGATGTTAGCCTTGATATGTTTTCCCTGTAAAATAATATCAAGAGAATATTGGCAGCTTTCACCAGAATCTTGTATTGAAGAGAGATTTCCCCAAAGAACAGCTTATTTAGTATAAGCTGGATTCCTTCTCTTGAGGCCCAGTTAGCTGTGGCATCCCATAGCACTTTCCAGGAAACCATATCAGACATTTTTCAGGGGAAATTATGAGAATGTTACATTTGTTTGGGTATGCCTGTGGAAGACCAATATGATGTTTATTTAATGGATTTGTTTAAGTGCACTGAGGATGCTGAAGGAAAGTTGAAGAGCTATGGGTTCTGCCTTTCTTTCTAGGAATGGTTCCATTGAAATATGCCGGCCTGGCAGCCCTACAGGCTTTGCTTGGCTCAGCTGATAGCCTGTGATTATGTCATTCACATGCAATTGAGGATAATATTTTATCAAAACCAACAATGATATAGACACAGATCAAATACACACACATACAGTTATTTGAACAAAGGGGTTGGGTGCCTTTACCAATCACATTTAGCATTTTTAGAACCATTTACTTATTCTAGAGATAGTATATAGAACAAGTAAATTGGCTACAAATGGTTTGAAACACGATTCTTCCCTAAATGGCATCCATGTGGTCAGCAGCACAGTGATTGTGTATATGTAAAGTGCTGAGTCATTGTCCTGCAAAGTATTAAAGGTAATGTGCTAATCTTACAGGATTTAAATTTACAGGACAATGATTAGCACATTACCTTTAATACTTTGCAGGACAATGAATCAGCTCAAACCCAACCCCCTTCTGACTATATATTACTCTTCCTACACACTTGACACTGAGACACTGTCCTTCAGTGTTATTCCTCTGAAGATGCCTGCCACAGCTGCAGGCGAAACGTCAGGAAAGAAAATACCAAGACCACGGTCACACAGCCTGGATAGCCTACAATAGGGGTGGGGAACTTTTTTCCTGCCAAGGGCCATTTGCACATTTATAACATCATTCAGGGGCCATACCAGGTGTAGATCTCCCCGAGGGTGGGGGAGAGGCTAGGGTTACCAGGTCTCCAGCCACCACCTGGAGGTTGGCAACCCCACAGGAGGCCACAGAGAGAAGGCCTGCAGGGCGCCCCCGCTCCCCCTCCCAGGCGGGAGGGCAGTCAGCGGTGGGCCTGAGCAAATGAGGTGCCAGGGGGGCGCAGCCCACAGTCAATCAGCAAGGGAGGAAGGGAGGAAGGAAAACAGAGAAAGAGGAAAAGGGAGGGAGGGAGAAAGAGGGAGAAAGAAAGAAAAGGACAGAGGGAAAGAAAGAAAAGGATGGAGGGAGGCAAAGAACGAGACAGAAAAAGAGGGCGAAAAGAGAGAAAAGCCTTCCCCCCCCACACACACACCCCGCGACCAGGCCCCAGTCTCCATGCCCTCCCCCCGAAGCCCAATCGGCTCCCGCATGCATGCTCTGCCGCCGGGAGCCGCCGGCCTCTTCCCCCCCCTCTCGCTGCTCAACAGCTGACAGGCAGTGAGAGGGAGGTGGGGGGGAAGAGGCCGGGGCTTACAATGTGCCGCGGCGTTCCTGCACGCCGCGGCTGTAGGGAGCAGCCTTGGGGGACACGTCCCTCCCCCTCCCCTCCCCTCTCGCTGACCAACAGCCGACAGTCGGCGAGAGGAGGTCCAAAGGGCGCCGCAGCACCCAGGAACACCCTCGGGGAGGGCTGCCCTGCGCCCCGCCTCCACGGTAGGGCCCCGGAGCTCCCAAGGGCCACAAAAAATGTTCTCGGGGGCCGCATATGGCCCCCGGGCCTAAGGTTCCCCATCCCTGGCCTACAAGAACCAATTGTTGTTTTATTTATATTGTAAGCTGCCTTGAGTTCCACAAGATAAATAAATGCTTTAAATAATAATAAAAAAAAGCAATCAGTCCTTCAAATAACCTCTCTAGCCACGTGAAGGGCTAATTTCCACATTATCATAGACATGTGGAAATACTTCCCCCTGTGGTATTGGCTCAACATGGGAGTGGGCATGACATAATATATAGAAATATATTGGGTTGTCCCAAGAAACATCTTGGTTGACAGCAGTGTAGAAATAGTTAAAATAAAATAAATAACAAATAACTTCCACGTTGCGTACTTAAATTACTTGAACATTATCTATTCTTCCACATTGATTAAAGGATCATCACATGACAGTGTAGTGAGCACTGTATTCATTCATTCATTCATTCATAGACCTTTATTGGCATAAAAATTATTACAATTGTTACAAAAAGGGATCATAAAACATAAAATCAGTGAAATAAAACAAAGAACAATATAATCAAATATCAGAGCTTGTAAGTTTTTGCACTGTATTTATTTGAACTGCACTAAAATGGAGTTGTCACCTTCCTCCAACAGAGCCTGAGTGTGTAAAGAAAGAAGACAATTTGTTAGATCCTAACTCTGCTGAATTGTTAGGGTTGCCAATCTCCAGGTGGTAGCTGGAGATTTCCTGCTATTACAACCGATCTCCAGGCAACAGAGATCAGTTCCCCTGGAGAAAATGGCTGCTTTGGAAGGTGGACTCTATGGCATTATACCCCATTGAAGTCCCTCCCCTCAGTCCACCCTCTTCAGGTTCCACCCCCCCAAATCTCCAGGTATTTCCCATCCCAGAGCTGGCAACCATATGAATTGTTTAAGAGGGCAGCCATGTGGGTCTGCAGTACAACAGATGGATTCAAGTCAAGTAGCACCTTAGAGACCAACAAGCTTATAGCCTGAAAATCTTGTCTTAAGGTGCTACTGGACTCAAATCTAGCTGTGCTGGATTGTGGCCTATCAATTTCTGGATTGAATGGGAATAATTTACTATGTGTTTCAAGGGTTTGGGTCTTTGTGGATGTTATGCACTTGGACTGTGCAGAGAAACGTGATTTACCTCAGGTGTATGCCTTGATCTGACACCTTATTTATCACTGTTAACTTCTGTGATAGTTGCTTGGCTTCCTTACCTTCTTTTAAACTATTAAAATTAATGACTTCATGGGATAAGTACCTTCAGTGTATCAGGCAAGAGCATTTCCACTCATCTGTTTCCAAAAATTATCTGACTTAAATTCTCAAAGGTATAAAGAGAAAGGACAAATATTATCTCTTGTCCTGACCTTGTACTGAAAAATACTGTGTGTGTGTGTGCGTGTGTGAAATGATTAAAATACTTTATTATACCTGACTCATGGCTGAGCCACTGGTTTTTCTGCTGTTGCAGTTGTCTTCTATATTTTCAGTTCTTGCTAAGAAAGTGTTTGCTGTGCTATAGGGAAAAAACTATGTTAGGCATCCATTCTGCGTTTCCCAGAAATGTTGCAGCACATTAGTCTTGCATAATGATGCATTAAGTCTATGTCTCTTACAGGGTGACTAATGCAGAAGCATCCTGATGGGACTGAACATGCAGCAACCCCGCTCATGTCATGCTCATATTTATTATACGCTAATAAGGAAGTTCTACGCTGATTATTACTGCCTTGCAGTCACCAGGTGAATATAACATCTTCTGATGGCAGATTGCATGCATATGAAGAGACACACATTAGAAGAAGGAATGACGAAGAACACATTAGAAGAATAATGATGAAGAACATCCATTCATCTTTATTATTTGTAATGTGTGTACTGGCACTAAGGTCTTTATACTTCATTGGAACTGTTTGCTTAATGTTGCATGCGCCGTTGCACTTTTTTGGCGAGTATTTGGCATTAGCCTATATACTTGATACGCTCTTAAAAACCTTCCGCAAGTTAGCATAGTTCAGCTGCGGTAGATCTGACAGTTTTAACAGCAAATACCCTCCTCAAAGGACTGAATTTATTTAGATTTATAATTTTTTAAAAGTATAATAATCAGCAATGCCTGTTGCCTCCCACACATACCAGAATTAAGACATGAGGCACGAACATATGGGTTAAACTCATTTTATTAAGAACATAAGAAAAGCCCTGCTGGATCAGACCAAGGCCCATCAAGTCCAGCAGTCTGCTCACACAGTGGCCAACCAGGTGCCTCTAGGAAGCCACAAACAAGACGACTGCAGCAGCACCATCCTGCCTGTGTTCCACAGCACCCAAGATAATAGGCATGCTCCTCTGATCCTGGAGAGATTAGGTATGCATCATGGCTAGTATCCATTTTAACTAGTAGCCATGAATACCCCTTTCCTCCAGGAATATGTCCACTCCCCTCTTAAAACCTTCCAAGCGGGCAGCCATCACCACATCCTGGGGAAGGGAGTTCCACAATTGAACTATGCGTTGTGTGAAAAAATAGTTCCTTTTATCTGTTTTGAATCTCTCACCCTCCAGCTTCAGCAGATGACCCCGCATTCTAGTATTGTGAGAGAGGGAGAAAAACTTCTCCCTGTCCACTCTCTCCAAACCATGCATAATTTTATAGACCTCTATCATGTCTCTCCTCAGCCGCCTTAATTGATTGCTCAGCCGCCGTTATTGATTGCTGCCCTGCATAATGATTCACCCTTCCTTCCCTTTTAGTGCTGCTTACCCATTGATGGCTGCCAGCATTTAGGCAACAGCCCCCTGCCTCCAAACTCATCCACCAGCACAGCTGGTCCGGTTATGGGATAATTCTATCATAATTGCACATGATGATTGGAGGATACTGTGACTAGCAAGAGACTGTGCCTATGAGAATGCAGCACAAGGTAAAACTACCTAATTTGGCTTCAATTGACTCTCCACCTTGCACAATTTATCTCCCGAGTTAATACAATGACCTCCAAGTGATTTCTGTGCTCTCTTCCGAAAAGGGATTTTGAGTTTCACTGGTTCAGAGAGTTATTGGAGAGATTTGTTGGACTTTGTTTTTCCTATGGAGTGGAAGCGATTTATTGCCTCTTGCCTGGAGAAGGAAAAGGTGTCAATTGAAATCAGCACCATTTGAATCTTCTCTGCATCTAACCCACAACACAGGCATGAACAGGACTTAGCATCATGCCCTGAGGTATTTTCCCCTCTCCTAACCCCTTTTATACATAACATATATATATATATTGTAACATCCAGCCTGAAGAAGGTTCTGGAGAATTTGAAAGCTTTGTACAAGTGTTTGTCATTTGGTTGGTCCTAATAAAAGTTATTAAGTGGATTGTGATCTTGTTTATCTAAGCCAACGTACAAAATTCTGTCAAGAGATGCTAAGACGAATCATCGGTTTTTGTGCTTTATAACCATTAAGGGTTCAATTTATGCTGCCCAACCCCATGAAAGGGTCCGCCTCAACCCCAGCTGCAAAGCCAATGAGTGAATGTCTCGAGAGAACCTTCATCCTTAGATGCTTCAGGGTGCTTATTTAAACTATTTATGTTATTTCTCACTAAGGTTTAAGGGAGATTACACAATGTAATTCAATGCAATCAATAGGATGAGACATCTAACGAGCAAGGTAATAGGACTGGGATTGCAGAAATCTGAAACAAAGCAGACATCTGAACAAAACATAAGTATTAAAGGTGCCATGTTAAACAAGCAGGAGAGGTATTACTTAAGTACAAATGCAGTACACTGAGAACAAGATAACACATACAGCAACAGATAACACATACCATACACCGTAGTAAAGTCCATAGACCTGTTCCCTTCCTTGAATCACCCCCTGAACCATTCTGTTATAATACAGCCTTATCAGCCTTAGTTTTACATTGTGGAATGCCAGAAGTGTGGGAGCATTCCTGACTGTCACTTTTCTCATATTGCTGATTGCCCCTACCTATACCATAGCAATCTGTACTATTCCTCCAACCCATAATTAAGACCTAACCAATTCTCAGTGATCAGGTAAATCCAAACCTCAGTGAACAATGTGAAGCAGATTGAAATGTTTTGGGTCTGATATGGGAATATTTTGAGGTATTTTCACACATAATGCTAACAACCCATTCCTAAACCTCATACATAATACAGAAGATTGCAATAATATTTCTTTTCCACTAAGGAGGTTTGGAACTGAGCTTATGATTACTTTTTTAAAAGTGAAATTTATATTGACTAGGACATACATTCATTTGAGGATCTTGCATTGTGATGTGTGAAAACGTCCTTAGGCTATGATATCTTGACATGGCAAGCAAATTACAGTACCGGTACTCATTGCTGGGGGAGGGGAAATCTAACCCATTTTAATAGATGTCTTGATTTGTATAACTTCATTGCATAAAATCAAATAATAATAATGGGTTTTTTAACACACTGGTTGGTCACAGTGTTGAACCTTTTCCCCGAATAAATTATAAGCTATAGGGAACTGAAAGTTGGACAATGAAGAAAGCTGACAGGAAGAAAGTAAATTCCATTGAAATGTGGTATTGGAGGAGATTTTTTACAGATATCATGGACAGCCAAAAAGACAAATCAGCGGGTTATAGATCAAATCAAGCTTGAACTCTCCTTAGAAGCCAAAATGATGAAACTTAAGCTATCGTACTTTGGTCACATTATGAGAAGACAAGAGTCACTGGAAAAGACAATAATGCTACGAAAAGTTGAGGGCAGCAGGAAAAGAGGAAGACCCACCATGAGATGGATTGACCCTATAAAAGAAACCGTGGCCCTCTGTTTGCAAGACCTGAGCAAGGCTGTTAATGATAGGATGTTTTGGAGGTCATTAATACATAGGGTCACCATGAATCAGAAGCTGAATGTCTGCAGAGAGCCCTATACACAGATGCCTCCATGTGATTACAAAGGAACTCTACAGAAGTCAAGGGCCTATTGGGTGGAAGAGCCCATACATGCTTCCCTCTATGCACATGGGACTCAGGTCATCTATGCCTAGTACCTCCACTGTTTCTTTCCTCCTTTAGAAGCTATGTATTGTGTAGTAGTTTTCAGGGATCTGGCAAGAAACGGTTTAAGTCCAGCTGTTTATAGAATATTGCTATATATTTTATCTACTATATGATGGTTCTGGTATCTCAGAGCCCTCAGCTTTAATCTGGCCCTGGCCTATTTAAAAGTGTAAGAAACTCATTTTGCTTATGCAGCTGAGTGAACTTCTGTGGCTTTTTCTTCTTTCCTGATGATATTGAAATCATTTTATACTAGAGGCTTTAAATAAGATCTCCCTCCCCCCCCCCAATCCATTTTATTTATTTTCACTGGAGAATGCTCAAAAAGTACAAAATTCTTTCCTCCTGGTTCCAAAACATCTTTTTGATATACCTTCACACTCACACTAAGTGTACATTTTTAATCAACCAGGGCACCTTAAGGAAGAAAATCATTTTTTAGAGGGTTACATTCTAGGAAGTGAAATTAAGGTGGTTCATGTTACACAAGCTTATCTAAATATCCTGGGCTTTAGTCTATGCTCCTAGGCAAACTGATGACTGGGCAGCTAAGACATAAACCAATTTAGCCTAAATCTTTGGATTCTGGCAGATTTACAACTTTGTCCTTAGTATACATAGGTCTGGAAACAAGTTTATGCAAAAAAGGAAAAATCTTCAAAGCCAAAAGGGCAATTCTTATGAACTAAACAAAAAAAAATAGTTTTTGATTAATATAATCTAAGGATTGATTGACAATATTCAAAATCCCCAGTGTGTTTCAATGTGATGCCTATTAACCAGGGAAACAGTTCAATATGCCTACTAAAAACCAAACAAAAAGTTTCATATCTAAAGACTACTAAAACCAAGCTTACAACCTTTTCCAGCTCTAATCCCCTATTTTTGGAACCCCCTCCTATTGACTAGACTGGCTCTATTCTTATGTTCTGGAAGTTTGCTTAACTGTTCTAATTTGGCAGGTATTCAGGGCATGAGGTAAAGGAGGAAGAATCGAGGAAATAGTATGGGAAGGGGGAAAGTGAAGTGCCCCCTGCAAGTCCTTGCGGATTCCCCACTGTGCAACTAGGCCCTGCCAGCCAGCCAGCGCGACACAACTGGTCTCAGCCCAACAGCCAACACCATGCAACTGGGCCTAGTTTTCCCAGGTAGACATTGCTGGGAGAAGGGAAAGAGGAAAAACTGAAGATGGGGGGAGGTAAATAAAGGTAGATTGGTTTGTGGGTGGGAAAGAAGGAAGCGGGAAAAGGGGACAGGCTGTGGGGGCTTTCAGGGAAGATAAAGAGGAATAGCGGGAAGAGGGAAATGAGATGCCCTCCACAAGTCTTTGTAAACGGCTTTGGTCCCTGTGGGGAGAATCTTTCCCCTCCTTTCTCTCCTGGTTCTTGGTGTAGATGGGTTTCTCTGTCAGCCTACTCACCAAAGCTCTATCCCAGAGAAAATAAGGTAGAGAGGGCAAGTCCCTCACTTTCCTAGCACATCATTCTCACACACACCACATTGGACATATATTGGTCAAGCATAAAGGTTTATTAAGGTTTTAAGCAAATATATAGAGCAAGCAGGAAGAACAGTAATAATTCAGTAAATAGACAAGAAAGTAACAGACCCATACAAAGACTGACACACTAACAACCACAGTTATCAGAGTGCTCTGAGGTCATTCCACAGGGAGACAGAGGTGATCTCTTTCTCTCCTAGGAAGGACGAAAGACTGTGGTTCCGGGTCAGCCTTTTATTGGGTTAGACCCTGAGAAAGGGTCTCGAAAGGGCCCCCTCCCTCCAAATTCTTTAGGATATGAGTTTTCACAAATCATGGCCATAAATTGTTTAGAAGATCTCGTGTTCCATAATAATTCTTTTAGCGTCCGGGTCTGATAACTGATTGTCATGTCAATCAAACAACCTCCTCCCACAGTGGAAGATAATTTGTTGTCTGTTTTAATGACCTTGTTGCTATAAGCATAAATTTAGGGCATCTGCTGTGCTGTGGGTGATTAACTGTTGGCATTGCAATTTCGTGTGACCCTATAGGTCAAAGTTCTGCTTGGGGCTGGGGTCAACTAACAGTCAGGTCCTCGTATGTGATTTTAAGCTATAGGTTAGTATAGGCAGATCAATTAAATTGGCTACAGATTAATTAAATTGGTTTTTCTTTACACAAACTAATAATAATATAAACTAATATTCAATATCACAAATTCTCATGACAGTCCCCACTGTAGAGAAAGGTGGGATGTAAATGAAGATAGGAGGCCAATAAAATGTAGGTTGACGAATGGCTGAGAAGGAGAGAATGAGGCAGGGAAAGGAGGGAGGATATGAGGGTTGCCAGGGAGAGGGAAAGAGGAAATAGTGTGGGGAGGGGGATACAGGGAAAAGTGAGGCACCCATCCACCCACACAAGTCCTTGAGGATTCCCGACCATGCAAGTGGGCCCAGTGACTGGTACCACACAACCAGCCCATAGTTTTTCTAGGTAGAGGCTGCTTGGGGTGTGTGTGAGAGGGAAAGCTTAAGACAGAGAGGCAGATAAAGGCAGGTTGGCTGTTGGGTGGGAAGGATATGGGGTTGCCAACTCCAGGTTAGGAAGTTCTTGGAGATTTGAGGGGTGGATACTGGGGAGAGTGGTCTTTGAGGAGGGTATGGACCTTGGAAGGATGTAATGCCAAAGACACCACCCTCCAAAGCAGCCATTTTCTGCAGGGGAACTTCCCTAAAGGGAAGTGATTTCTGTTATTGTGAGATCCATTGTGAGACCAAGAGATCTCTAGGTTGTCAACCCTAGTAGGAGAGAAGGAGTCAGGAAAAGGGGAGAGGCTATGGGAGCTTTTCAGAAAAAAGGAAACCGTGGGGGAGGGGGAAATGAGACACCTCTCAAATCCTTGTGGTTTCCCACTTGTAATGTGTAATAGTGTAATTAATTCACTGTAGGTGCCAGTGTAGGTGCCACTAACTAAAGTGACAAACACACTGGTGGGGGGGCAAACATGCCGGCGTCCAGGAGAGACGGAGCGCTGCCGGGCCCCGCCGCCATCATGGGAACTAAATCCCAGAACAGAATGGCTGTGCCGGCATGGGGGAGGCTTTCCCAGGGCATTCTTGGGGATGGAGCTGCCTTTAGGCATCTTCCACAACCCTTTCACCCCGGGAATGCCCCCTTGAGCAGCGGCAGGGCTGCGTCACCTTTTGTTGGTGGCACAGCCCTGCTTTTTTTGATGGGGAAACTTTCGCCATTTTCCCTTCTTTTATTTTTTTAAAAGCCTTTTTTTCCTCTGCTGTGGCCGAGAAGCCTCAGAGGAGGTGGTGCGGCTCCACTGCTCTGGGCCTCTGCGGATCTACCCCCTCTTTAGGAATGAGCTGCCCGCCTGTCCTGACCTTTAGCATAGCCTTACGGTTAAGAATAACTAGTCTGATTGTCTCTATTGAATGACAACTTTTTTTTTAAAAAAAAGCAGCACTTATATGCATAGCCCAAGTGACCTTATTAAAACTATTTCAGTGAGTTACAAGAGAAGATTTCAAGTTAGTAAACTTCATCAGCATGTAAACTCTGTAGATAATGGCACTATATAAATGTCAATTTTTACTGAAGTGTTAAGATTCTCAAGGGTATATTTTATTGTCTATTAACATATGCCTTTAGTAGATCAATACATTTGGCTTGTGGCCTCATGCGCTGAAGGTGTGCACTGATGAACAAGTAACACTCATGCTTTTGCATCTTAATGCTGTCACAGCTCAGAGCACATAAAATATCTCATAGATTATATTATACTAAACAATCAATTACTGTGCATTTCATGGCAATTGACTTTCATTTATACTTGTAGTTTATGAATGGATATATGGTATCCAGTTTATGGACAAAAATGTTATTTAGTAAGAACTGAGAATGACAGTTTTGGGGAATTATGGCCCCCAGCATGCTGCTGAGCAAGTCTGGACAAATGTATTGGGTACTATGGATCCATGCAAATTGTAACACAGAGCACGTTACTAAGGACTCATAGCCCTGGGAGACTAACAATGCAATCCTTTTTGTGGTATTCTGCATAGGATTACTCCTCTCATAGGATTATACAGCAGAGGATTTTACTGTAAATTTCCCATGCATTTCCACCGAGGGAAGTTGTTGAAGCCCACCAGATTATCCTAGAAGTTCATATTTTCAGCTTTTCAGTTTTGAATTTTGGAAGTACTTTAGGGCTGTAGCCCTGTACATGTACTTACTTATGAGTAAAGCACACTGAACATTGGTAGACTTCTGATCAAGCATAAATAGGAGGGCGACCAGAATGGTCAAAGGTCTGGAATCCATGCCCTATGAGGAGAGACTTAGGGAGTTGGGTTTGTTTAGTTTGGAGAAGAGAAGGTTGAGGGGAGACATGATAGCCATGTTTAAATATTTGAAGGGATGTCATGTTGATGAGGGAACTAGCTTGTTCTCTGTTGCTTCGGAGACTAGGACACGGAGTAATGGATTTAAACTAAGAGAAAAGCGATTCCACTTAAACATTAGGAAGAACTTCCTGACGGTGAGGGCTGTTCGATGGTGGAATGCACTGCTTCGGAGGGTAGTGGAGTCCCCGTCTTTGGAGGTCTTTAAGCAGAGGCTGGATGACCATCTGTCGGGAGTGCTTTGATTGTGGGATCCTGCATGGTGCGGGGAGGGTTGGGGTCACTGGGGATGTGGGGGGAGGTAGTTGTTAATTTCCTGCATTGGGCAGGGTGTTGGACTAGATGACCCTGGTGGTCCCTTCCAACTCTATGATTCTATTAAATTTGTATTCCTAGTTTCTGTTCAGTCTCTGTCATTTTATGGTATTGTTGCACATTATTTGAGGTGAGGATATCTTTTTTGGTGGTGTACAATATGTAGCGCAATATGATACAAAATTGTTGAAGTAAGAGCTTTCAATATACCAATTACTGTTAGGGTGGTTCCAGACAAGAGTGTTACTCAGTCATCCTGCATATTAATATATGCACCAGCCGCTCAGGGACTATAGCGTTCTAATCCTAGCAACTGTTGCTTGTATTCCAAACTGCAAACCAATTGTTGGGAAAATGAAAGAGGGTGGTGCAGTACAAATAAGAATTACAATATAAAAACTTTATAAAAAGAAAGTCAACAAGAAAAAAAAAACACTATGTTGAGCCACTTCCTAGAGAAACTGCTTTGTTAGTTCCTTCTGGTTAAGTGCTACAGTTCTATATGTGGCCTTAGCATAGAAGAATGGTTGTCTCATTTTCCTGAATACTATATAGTGTGGGGAATGGGCAGATTTAAGCCTTCCCTCCCACCCACTCACACATCATCTTCCTAACCTGGTGGACTCATATGTTTACCTCAACAGGGCAAGTACAGCTCTGTCGGGCTATTTCAGGTTGTGAAATTGCTGTGAGGGAAGGGTTAACACACCTCCCTACACCACAATCCTGATTAGGGTTGTGCAAATCAATATACCCAAACCGAAAATAAACCCAAAATTAGCAGTTTCAGCAATATTTGGGGTTTGGGTCAACTGGATACCAAAACCTGTGAATCTGCCTGAAGCTGAATAGGTGATTCCCCAAAAAAGCCAAATAGATATTAGGCTTTTCAGGTTTCAGCTATTTGCCTTTGCTCAGATGCTCAGCGCTGTGCTTTCTCCCATTTTTCTATATTTGACTGGTAGGGATCGTGTAATTGGAGCCAGTATGGTCAGATCAAGCTAGTCTGGAAGGGTCATTTTAAAAGACGGGGCTCACCCAGTCCCATCCAGAGGAATATACCCTCCAACTAAAAAATGGCCACTTCTACAGCTACTTATTGGGCTTTTGAAGAAGACTCCCTCATCCATGCAGAGGAGCAATCTCCTTCACAAGAGCTGCCTTGGTCATGACCACTATCACCATCAACCACCCAAAAACCTGCTCTCAAACTGAAGATCTCCCTGAGTAGAGGCTTCATTTCCCCACACTGTGACCATCACTTGAAATCAGATTTTTGATGACTATAATAAAGGACTGTCCACAGGATGTCATTTGCCACCAAAAGAAAAGTTTTCCATGCCTTATTTTTATTGCATTTTCCGTTTTCTTGCAGTTTCCCTCAGTTTGGAAGTTAATTTGCATGGACGTCATGTTATGTGCCCCAGATATGAAGGGAACCCCAGACTTTGAGATGCCAGCCTGCCAATCAGCTCTTTCCACCTGTCCTCATCAAAGCTGAACTTCTGAGCCTAAAAACTGATGGACAGCTTGGCTTGCAAATGCCTGGAGGATGGGGGGGGGATCCCTTTTGTGGGCCCATAAAATTGGACCCCCTATCCCAACGTTTGCCAATCTTTGGTTTCTGTCTAAGGAGAGTCCCTTGCAGACACGCTGCAAATTTGGTGACTCTACCTCCAAAAATGCCCACACAGGAAAGTTGAGAAAAATCCCCATAGACTATAATGGATTTGAATTTTTTTTTAGTAAACCCGGAAATTAAGCCAAAATACCTCTTTACCATTATGGGCATTTGGCTTATTCCGGGTTTATTGAAAAAACCGGGCCCAATAAATCCGAACCCGAAATTTACCAATATATATATATATATTTGCTTCACCCTTGTCCTGATCCATATCAGGGCCTGTTTTTCAAAAGAAAAGACAACAATCTAGGAATTCATTCATTGCACTTCAGAGTCTTGTGCAGTTTGGCCCTCAGTGAAGCTGGCACAGGGCTAGGCTGCCTGTTTTTCCTTGGTGCTCTTATGTCTGGCTTCCCTCTCTCGACAGAAACATTGCACCTCCTCCCTTTCTTCTTTCATCCCCCACTCACCCAAAACATCCTCTTCTGTGAAGTATTCAGCTTAACCTGAAAAAATACATCTCTTTCTAAAAATGGCAGCCATGATGAAGGCGGAGAGACCAAGCTGGCCGTGGTTAATGTCACAGAGGCAGTGCTACAAAGTAAAATGCTTGGGCTGATTTAAGCTGGTGCATGAGTTCAAATGGGAAGAGGTGGTTCTTCAGATATGTGGTTTCAAAAATGATTGAAAGAACATAAGAAAACCTTGCTGGATCACGCCAAGGCCCATCAAGTCCAGCAGTCTGTTCACACAGTGGCCAACCAGGTGCCTCTAGGAAGCCCACAAACAAGACAACTATAGCAGCATCCTGCGTTTCACAGCACCTAATATAATAGGCATGCTCTTCTAATACTGTACAGAATAGGTATGAATCATGATGAGTGTTCATTTTGACTAGTAGCCATGGATAGCCCAATCCTCCATGAACATGTCCACTCCCCTCTTAAAACCTTCCAAGTTGGCAGCCATCATCACATCCTGGGGCAGGGAGTTCCACAATTTAACTATGTGTTGTGTGAAGAAATACTTCCTTGTGTCTGTTTCAAATTTCTCACCCTCTAGTTTCAGCAGATGACCCTGTGTTCTGGTATTATGAGAGAGGGAGAAAAGGTTCTTCCTGTCCACTTTCTCCATACCATGCACAATTTTATAGACCTTTATCATAACTACCCTTAACTACCTTCTTTCTAAGCTAAACAGCCCTAAGCATTTTATTTGCTCCTCATAGGACAGATGCTCTAGCCCCCCTGATCATTTTCTGCACCTTCTCAAGCTCAGCAATATCCTTTTTAAGGTGTGGCGACCACCTAAACTGTACACAGTATTCCAAGTGTGGTCTCACTATACATTTGTACAAGGGCAGTATGATAGCAGCAGTTTTATTCTCTATTCCTTGTCTAATTATGGCCAGCATGGAATCAGCTTTTTTTTTGCCCCAATATGCATCACTTCCCACTTGCTCACATGGAATTGCATTTTAATGTAATATAATCACATTTTAATATATTTATCTCTGTTGTTATTGTTTATTGTTTTTATGTTGCTGTTACCTGCGTTAGGTCATGGGGTGCTTGGGAGAAGAATAAGCTTTGCAAGTCTGAGTTCAAGGATCCTGCTGCTGGTGCTTTCTGTCCTTTGCTTTACTAACGATACAAGGGGCATGATCATAGTCCCCAAGAAGCTTTCTGCTACACAGCACTCTCCATTGTGCCAACAATTCTCAGCAGTACCTGGTGAGAAAGCAAAGATAAGACTTTATTTCATCCTCCTGGGTCACCACATTTCACCCCAAGGATTTCCGTAACGGTCTGTTCTGTTTTTCTGCAATTGTTTTCCGTCTTGATTAGCTGCCAGCTGTCTCCCTTTTATTATATTTTTCACCCATACGTCTCATCTTTGGCTCATCTCCCTCGAAGGGTATCGTCAGGGAGAATCAACGCTGCCGGAAGTTAGGCTGCGGACCAGCCTAACAGGACAACGGCTATGTATGCATGGGAGGTTTTGCCTTGGATTTGCCACTCATTTTCCGCATCCGAAGTCTCAAAACTCTGCATGGGAGCTTATTGGCCATTTACGCATGGGAGGTTTCGCCTTAGATTTGCCCCTCTCTAGATGCACATTTCCCGCAGCCAAATTCTCCAAACTCAAAAAATAAGTCCCCATGCAGAGTTTTGAGAATTCAGATGGGGAAAATGTGCATCTAGAGAGGGGCAAACCCACGGCAAAACCTCCCGTGCGTAAACGGCGTTGTTGAGTGTTGAGAATTCGGATGGGGGAAAGGTGCAGAGAGGCAGGTGGCAAAGAACAAAGCCAACCCCGATGGAAGCCCTCCCCACCCCATGTAGTAGGTTTTCATGCTCCCGCAGGTGAGCGGCGCAACCCATAGGTCTGCTCCCCCCCCACCCCACCCCCACATTCTGGAAAAAATGGTCTTCCCGAGGACCGAGTCATGCATGCACAGGTTTGGGCCGCTGAGCGCGCCCCGGCATCCAAAGGGAGAGGGTGCCCTCCTCAAGAGAAGGTAAAAGGCCTTGACACCGTTCTCCATCCCAGGTGGAGTGGCTCAGCGGTAGAGCATCTGTTTGGCATGCAGAAGGTCCCAGGTTCAATCCCCGGCATCTCCAGTTCAAGGGACCAGGCAAGTGGGTGATGGGAAAGACCTCTGCCTGAGACCCTGGGGAGCCATGGAGAGGGGCCGTGGCTCAGCGGTATACAGCATCTGCTTGGCATGCAAAAGGTCCCAGGTTCGATCCCCGGCAACTCCAGTTAAAGGGACTAGGCGTGCAGGTGATGGGAAAGACCCCTGCCTGGGACCCTGGAGAGCCTCTGCCGGTCTGAGTAGACAGTACTGACTTGGATGGACTAAGGGTCTGATTCACTTGTAAAACAGCTTCATGTGTGTTCATGTGACTTTGGGGAAGGGCCATGGAGTGGCAGAGCATCTGCTTGGCACGCAGGAGGTCCCAGGATCGATCCCCGGCATCATCTCCAGTTAAGGGGACCCGGCAAGTGGGTGATGGGAAAGACCTCTGCCTGAGGCCATGGAGAGGGGCTGTGGCTCAGTGGTATACCGCATCTGCTTGGCATGCAGGAGGTCCCAGGTTCGATCCCCGGCATCTCCAGTTAAGGGGACCCGGCAAGTGGGTGATGGGAAAGACCTCTGCCTGAGACCCAGAGGGGGGCCGTGGCTCAGTGGCATACAGCATCTGCTTGGCATGCAGGAGGTCCCAGGTTCGATCCCCGGCATCTCCAGTTAAGGGGACCTGGCAAGCGGGCGATGGGAAAGACCCCTGCCTGAGGCCATGGAGAGGGGCCGTGGCTCAGTGGCATACAGCATCTGCTTGGCATGCAGGAGGTCTCAGGTTCGATCCCAGCCATTTCCAGTTAAAGGGACCTGGCAAGTGGGTGATGGGAAAGACCCCTGCCTGGGACCCTGGAGAGCCGCTGCCGGTCTGAGTAGACAGTACTGACTTGGATGGACCAAGGGTCTGATTCACTTGTAAAGCAGCTTCATGTGTGTTCATGTGACTTTGGGGAAGGGCCATGGAGTGGCAGAGCATCTGCTTGGCACGCAGGAGGTCCCAGGATCGATCCCCGGCATCTCCAGTTAAGGGGACCCGGCAAGTGGGTGATGGGAAAGACCTCTGCCTGAGGCCATGGAGAGGGGCCGTGGCTCAGTGGCATACCGCATCTGCTTGGCATGCAGGAGGTCCCAGGTTCGATCCCCGGCATCTCCAGTTAAGGGGACCCGGCAAGTGGGTGATGGGAAAGACCCCTGCCTGGGACCCTGCCGGTCTGAGTAGACAATACTGACTTGGATGGACCCCGGGTCTGATTCAGAATACGGCAGCCTCACGTGCGTTCGTGTGCGCGCGTGCATCTGGGGAGCTTCATGTGCGTGCGTGCCTCTGGAGAGCGGCGGACCCAAGGCGAAGCCTCCCCCTGCCTCAGTGGCCAACGTGCCGCGTCGCGAGCAGGGAGGGAGAGCCCCGCCGCGTGGGGTCGCGCGGGCAGCCCCGGTCCCCAAGCCTGCCTAGGAAAGCCTCTAGGTGGGCGTGACGGCCCCCCCGTGAGGTCAGCGGCGGGCGGGCCAATGAGCGGCGCCGCCGGCTGTGGGATTGTCCTCGGACGGGGCGGGGAGGGGGGGGAGAGCCGCTCCGAGCGCGCCTCGGACATTCCGGCACTAGGCAGAGAGCGAAGGCAGGAGCCGCCTGGGCTGGTGGGCTCCGAGGGGGACCTGCGGAAAGGGGGGTTGCGGGGGAGGCGCGGGAGCGCGCGCGGGGGTGGGAGGGGGCGTCTCCCGCCCTGGAGGCCAAGGGGCGAAGGCGGCGAGCGGAGGCGCGCGTTTTGCCGCGGCGCACAGGTGCAGGAGGCGCTCGGGGCCCCCCGCCGGGGAAGGGGAGGCGAGGCGGGCTGCTCGGTCGGCGGAGGCGATGTGAAGCGGTGGGGGGCGCTCGAGGCGGCTGGGGCCGCGCTGCCCGAGGAAGCGTCCGCCGGCGGCGGCGGCGGCGCCCCTGCCAGGTAAGCGAACGGTCCTTTACCGCGCAACAAGACTTCAACATATTGTCGAAGGCTTTCACGGTCAGAGTGCATCGGTTCTTGTGGGTTATCCGGGCTGTGGGACCGTGGGCTTGGAATTTTCTTTCCTGACGTTTCGCCAGCAACTGTGGCAGGCATGCCTGCCACAGTTGCTGGCGAAAGGTCAGGAAAGAAAATTCCAAGCCCACGGTCCCACAGCCCGGATAACCCACAAGAACCAAAGCATTCAACAGTTTTGCATCGCCGGGAGGCCTCGGCGACTTCATTAGCCGAGAAGAAGAGGCGCTTTTTACAGCCCGCTTTTCTCGCCCGTGAGGGGTCTCCAAGCGGCTTTCCAGGCGCCTTCCCTGCCGCTCCCCGCAGCGGACACCTCGTCGGGCAGGTGGGGCCGAGAAAGTCTGCAGAGAGCTGCCACCGGCCCGAGGCTGGCCTCCTGCGGAAGAGCGGGGGTCCGAACCTGCTTCTCCAGGTCAGAGTCGGCTGCTCTGAACCGCCGCGCCAAGCTGGCTAAGAGCGTGACAGAACAGGTAGCCGTGGGGTTGAATGGCTTCGAGGCACGGCTGCTGCCGTTTTAGTATTGAAAGCGTTTCCGTGCGGCCTTTTCGCTCGCCCTGTTTCGCGCTTCTTCTTCTCTCTCCCCCCCCCCCCCCCGGCTCGCCAAAGTTTTCTGGCGAGAGGCGCTTGGGCGCGAGCGCGAGCGGCGGGAGCCTGGGGAGGAGGAGCGCGCGCCAGGCTGCCTTGGCCGGGCTGCCTTCCCCCCCCCCCGCACCCCCTTACAGGCCATTTACGCACGGGACGCATCTCCCCCCCCCCCCGTCCGAATTCTCCAAACTCTGCCCGGGGGCTTAGCGTTGAGTCTGGAGGATTCGGACGGGGGGGAAAGGCGCGTCCCGTGCGTAAACGGCGTGTAGGGTCCCCTTCCTCGCCGCCCCTGCCCCGCCGCCAGCTGGGAGCGGGGCGGCTCCCGCACCTGTCTCGCCGGCGCTGTGGCATCGGGCGGTTTGGGGGCCGGGGGAGGCGGCGACCCGTCCGGGCTTGCCTCGCGGTCGGCTGGGGGGGGGGGAGACCCGCCCTGCCGGCGCCTCCCCTTTGCCCCCTGGTCATCGCAACGTGGAGTTGGAAGGGGCCGCCGGGGTCATCTAGCCCTCCCCCCTGCACAATGCAGGAAATTCACAACTGCCTTCCCCCCACACCCCCCAGTGACCCCTAGTTAGGGTTGCCAACCTCCAGGTGCTTAGTAGGATTTTCTACCATGGAGCAGGTTATCATGCATATTGTGTGTTACACGTGTTTGGCTATATAGCACTCCGTGCAATTTGTGGATTCACAGTTTGCTGCGTTACTTTCTTATAGGTTTTGGAAATTATCCTCCTTGTGGATTTCTGTAATTTTGTAATGAGATTTTCATTATATAACTAATTGCAACTTGGTCACCCTGCCGGTTCTTGTTTTGTTGCTCAACCTCCAGGTAATAGCAGGAGATCTCCTGCTGTTACAACTGATCTCCACCAGATAGAGGTCTGTTCCCCTGGAGAAAATGGCCACTTGGGCAATTGGACTCTATGGCATTTGAGTCCCTCCCCTCCCCAAACCCCACCCTCCTCAGGCTCCACCCCAAAAACCTCCCACCTGTAGCGGAGAGGGACCTGGCAACCCTACCCCTATTCCATGCCCAGAAGATGGCCAAGATGCCCTCCCTCTCATGAACTACCTATGGTCATGGTCGAAAGGTTGTGCCCTGAGCAGTCGCGTGGGTTGGTGATCCAGCTCTGCTTCCCTCCTCAGACGCTCCCCGCCCTCTTTCCCTCTCCTAGTTCTCAAAGGATACTTCAGGGAAGGAAGCCATAAGTTCAAGGGAAAGCTTATTTTGGTTTGAAATATGGGGATCTGTCTGGCTCCATTAGGGGCCATGAGGATTACAGCAAAAGGGGTGCTCGAGGGAATTGGTGGTTTGTGTGGAGGATGTGTCTAGGGTCCTTCTGATATGAATTTCTGGGGGGAGCAGTGGGGATGTGTCTTCAAGGTTATCTGCACCCCGCTTCTGTTTCGGCAAAATGTGTGTCAAGGCTTCAGCTGGTGGGTCAATGCATGCACCGCTTCTTTTAAATCAATCCCACAGGAGTCTGTGGGCTCGCTCCAAAGATTGTCTTTGAATTAACTGGGCATTGCAACCTTACGTCTCCTTCAAGAGGATAGTGGCTTCCAAAGAAAACATAACACGATCCAGAGATTTTATGAAAACAGCATGAGTAGTTTATTTCCTTTTATGTACCTTTGCCCTGTGTGTGCGTATGCCTAGTGCCAGGTAAATGACAGTTGTACCGTCTGTGTTAAATAGTCTAGAATAGTTACCATGTTTTGATTTTGTTCTGAAAATTGCTAATACTAAATGAGAATCCCCCACGTTTCCATAAATATTGGAGCTAACGTTTATGCAGCTTGCATGTCATCCAGTTGTGACTTAAACAGAGGAAGGGGCATTAAGCAATCTTGACTGCAAGTGCCAGAAATAAATTCTCTTTCCAATCCACCTGATTTGGTCTTAATTCATTTGCAAGAATCAGATAAAATAGCACATTTGCTTAGTGACTTAGCTGAGCTATTTTCCTGCTGACCATTCATGTCAGTCCTTAGTGATCACCAGAACATCTGGGAAACAGGGAAATATTCTCTACTGTGGATGATCAACCCTGAGGCAGCACGGGTTTCTTTCAGGATTTTAAGTACCTTTTATAAACCAGTTGTTTTTGTTGTAAGCTGCATTGCAAGTGCCTTGTGCTGAAAAGTGGAATAAAATAAGTTAACAAACTCACGCTGTCATATTGAATATGAAGTCTGTTTTGTGGTCAAGAGACGGAACTATGAATTTGAAAGCCCCTCTGTTCAAATCTCTCTTCTACTATCATTCGCTAGGTGTCCTTAGGCAAGCCATTCTCCCACAGCTTCAACACATATACCTATGACCCTAACTGACCTATACCATTGTTGTGAGAATTGCAACAAGATAATGTATGGGAAGTGTGTGTGTGTGTGTGTGTGTGTGTGTGTGTGTGTGTGTGTGTGTGTGTGTGTGTATATATATATATATATATATATATATATATATATATATATATATATATATATATGCTTCTGACTCATGGCGACCCTATGAACAAAAGTCCTCCAAAATGTCCTATCTTTGACAGCCTTTCTCAGATCTTGCAAATTGAAGGCTGTGGCTTCCTTTATTGAGTCAATCCATCTCTTGTTGTGTCTTCCTCTTTTCCTGCTGCCCTCAACTTTTCCTAGCATGACTGTCTTTTCCAGTGACTCTTGTCGTCTCATGATGTGACCAAAATACAATAGCCTCAGTTTAGTCATGCATGCCAAGTGTTATTTTCTTCTTAAATTCAAACTAGTAGTGATTGTGGCAGCCAGCAATCTTGTTTATGCCAGTTGCACATCTTATACTGTTTATCTTTTTACCTGTTCATAGTTGCTTCTCTAGTATGACTTAATCCCAGACCCTCCTTCCTGCTAAGAGCATTTTCCACTAAATCTTTTTGAGCAAATCTAAACAGTAAGACTTTAGTGGGCAGGATATGTCATGCAAATTGTACTGTTATGGCTACATCCCCCGCCCAAGACACTGCATAATTTATTTCTAAACATCTGTACTTAACAGCATTTGGTTGTGAGCACATAAATCTACAGGGCAAAATACCAAATAAGCTAGTAGTCTATGTTTTGTCATATTAGCTTCTTTATTCACCCAAATTGTGTGCAGGAATTACTTTGATCTCATTTTGGCTTTTCCCCATGTAACGATATCTTAACTAGCCAATGATAAAAATAACCAAGACACAACACTTGGTGCCTGGTGCACATAGAAGGTCCTTTTTGGAGATTTTAAAATATTGTGAGTGCTGCTTTGGGATTCATGCGTTTGTCAGCTCAGTTTGAGTTTGTGTTTTCTTTGCTTAAAATGGTTTGAAATAGGACTGTAGTACAAGATGCTACCTGTTAGCTTTGTGTCATGGGAAGATGTATTTAAATGCTTAAACATGCTAGCTATTAAGGGCTGTAATTTCTAGTGTCTGAATTGTAGATGTTCTGTGTTGTAGTTCTTCTACATCCACTACTCATTCCTTCAATTAAAACTCATTAAGATAAAATGAATTAAGAATGGGGGAAGGGATTATATTGGAGGTTTTAATCTTATGGTGTTGTGACTCTGTAATTCAGACAAACTGGTTTATTTTCATTTTCTTTTGCATTTCCTAAGGTAATTGGGTTAGAGGATCCCTTTTGTTTGTAATAACATACCAATAAGGTAATTGAAGAAAGTGTTGATTCCAAATTCTTCTTTTCCCCAGTTATGGAAGGTTTTAGATTCATGTTAGCTACACGCATTACTTGAATTCTGAGAGATTTAATTTTTTTTCATTATTGCACTCTTTAAACACTTTCCTTTTTTATCACTCTTAAGTTATACTGATGGTTTCCAAGAGAGTTTGATTTTGTTTGGATTTTTTATAGATTGATTCCCCCCCCACACACACACACATTTAGGATGAACATGTTTAGGCATAGAAACTGTCTAGAAGAAGCAGAGTATATGACAGCCAGTGGAATTGGGAATTCTATTTTCATTCTCTACGGGCTTGCTTTCTACTCCAGTCTAATTCCAAAATTGAGGAATTATTAAATTAGGACAGATAACTGATTATATTTGAACATTGTGTGTATATAAATTGAGTTCCAAACAAAAAATGAAAAAAGTTTTTTTTTAAAAAAAACTATTGGCTTTGTACTTATAATATCGCTGCATTGTTTCAAAACATAAGAAACATCTTGCATTTTTCTAACTTCATGCAATGAATACTAAATTGAAGTATTCTTAATGTTTTCCATTGCAAATGAATACATGTTGAAGCTTGTTTATGCTAAGCATTTGAAATCACAAAATTGAGCACTAGGTCTAATCCTGAAACAGTACATTTTAACCATAAAAATCTGTTTTAATACATATTAATATCCATAAGCAAGTGCACATGACTAACAGTTCAATCCTAAAGAGAGCTACTCCTGTCTAAGCCCATTAAATGAATGGGCTTAGATGGAAGTAACTCTCTTTAGGATTGCATGTAAGACTTGTATTCAGAAAGAAATTGCCAGTGAGCTGTACAGGATCACTCATGTAATGACATTCTCCTGTGTTCTTAGTATGTATCATTCAGACTAGCATGTGGACAAAAGAGCTGACAGACAGGTTTCCCCCAGTGCAGTGTGTGTCTTTCTCTGTGCCTTCCACCAGCTGTGGTATGTTGCACGCTCAGTTTGAGCTGGATTTGGCTTCACCGAACTGGATCCTAAGGCAGCGTGCCCAAGGATAGGGGAGCAACCTCAGCTCAAGCAGAGTTCATGAGTTTGGGGCACAGGGAAGAATATTGTGACCATTCTGGCAGGCAGTCTGCTTTGACCAATTTGCTTTATGTAACCAGGGTTTGTACTAATTGCTTGCCAAGCTGATGCTGCCATCCCAGACTACCCTAGCACAGAGTATCAGTAATATATCCAGGCACTTTAGTTTGCACTGTGATATATAAAGAAGAAGAGCTTTATTACGGTCAATTGATCACTCCCAAGAGAATTCAAAGTACAACAACGGCCACGCAACATAACAATTGAACACACATAGAACTGTATTGTATGGAAATAAGCCAGAAGTTCTGCATAATAGTGCAACAATGTTGTAAGATTTTTCTCAATATGACAGAATTCTTAATTTTAATCAATGATGTGTGCTCACGGTCTCACTGAGCATCATGGCAGTACTCCACAAGTGATAAATTCACTGTGATAGGAATCAAATAGATGAGGAAGAAAGCAATAGTGAGCCATATTATATATGAGAGAGAAGTAAAGCATAGCAAGTTATTAATAGAAACCACCTTTTTGATACCCCATGGTTCCATGAATGCTGTAAAATACCTTGAGTAAGGAAACGTTTATGAGCCTCGTGGCACAGAGTGGTAGGCTGCAGTACTGCAGACCAAGCTCTGCTCATGACCTGAGTTCGATCCCGACGGAAGTCGGGTTCAGGTAGCCGGCTCAAGGTTGACTCAGCCTTCCATTCTTCCAAGGTCGGTAAAATGAGGACCCAGCTTGCTGGGGGTAAAGGGAAGATGACTGGGGAAAGCACTGGCAAACCACCCCATAAACAAAGTCTGCCTAGTAAATGTCGGGATGTGACATCACCCCATGGGTCAGGAATGACCTGGTGCTTGCACAGGGGACCTTTACTTACGTAAGGAAATGTTAGGTGTTGAGGGGAGGTAGAGACCTGTTACATAACAATTGTTACCAGCCACACCTGTGATCAAACAGTTTAGTGTTGAGATCTAGTGCACTTCATAATAGAATAAATAGGATTAGTGTGTGCAAGCATTTCTACATTGATTGCATACAGAATTTGATTCCTGCTCTGCTGCATCTTAGTTAATATTGTTCTATAAATAATGGCCTTGTTATATCAATACTTTTCCACAAGAGAAAACAGCAATATCATCACTGATTTAGATGAGTATTTTTGTTATTGTTGAAGTACTCCTAATATTCATACAAAATTTCAGCATTTCATCTGACCACATTCAGGAAATAGTACAATCGAGGAAATTACTTGACTGTTTGCCACTTGACTTGTCTGCAAAGTTGATTTTTCTAGCTGAAAATTTTGCAAGCAGAAACTATCTAAATGTAACCCCATAACCACTTCCTGTAGAAAGGGGAGACTGAAGATTGGCAGGTCTGGGAAGTTTTTCTGGCTTGTTACCTTGACTATATAAATACATGCTGATTTGAGATGTAGATGAGTGGCCTTCTGTTTGTCTAGGGTGCTTACAAATGCAAAGGCTAAATGCATGTTTTGCACCTCCCTTGTTGTCCTCTGTGCTATTTGTTAATGTCAGTAATGTAGGAGAGACCGCAGAAGAGGTTATGTGCATGCTGTAGCCACTGTAGGGTTTACATTTTGATTTTTAGTTTGTGTATTTATACACATACTTGCCACTTATGTCATAGGCAACTGCTAGTTATTGATTAGTGATGACTGACTGATTTTTTCCTTAGTTTTATTTTGTGATCTGCTTTATTGCTTTCAATACCAGTGGTTGTGTACTTTCTGTTCTTGAGAAGCTCCAGGGCTAGAGTGCTCATCTGGGGCTGATCTTTAAAAAAAAATGTAATAGAAGTGTGGCTGCTCTTTTGAGCAAGTCCATAATGCAAATTGTATATCATACTCACATATACAGCCACACATACCATGTATTTTGGTGTAGCTATTTGGTCTTGTTATAATTTATGGATTTTATATTGAAAGGAAAGGTAGAAATGTGGTATACATTTTAAAATAGTAAGGTAAGTTCACATCTGTTCTTTCTGGTCCACTCTAACCTGGAATCCTCCTATTTTTATAAATGGAAAATGAGAACTTGTTTTTGGGTTCTGCTATCCGTGATTAGAGCATGAGTACAGCCTACTGTTTCTGCTTGAGTGGAGAGAACTGGTTACTAGATATCGAAGAAACATTTGCATTGATGACTGTTGACCATGGGTGGGTGTTCTGGAAAATATGAAACCAGTGTAGGCTCTTCCCACAGTAGCAATCCTAACATAACATAATTTCCACTACTGTGAATGTGTTAATCCTTCTGTGACATGAAAACATGGTGAAATGATTAAAAAAACACAGTACAACTTACATGAAGATTTGGCTTCAATAAGTGGTTTGTTTAGCATCTTGGAATAAAAGATGTAATGTTTTTGGTAGTCCCCCCCCCCCAAGCCTCTTATCATGTCAAAGTCTATGCTGACAGCGCCATGTCTGGGCTACTCAGGATTTTGTAGCCTTTTTGGCCACCATGAGCCTATCTCAGGGGATGACAGGCCCCATGCATAAGAAAGGCCATACCTTTCCTATGCATGGACAATGGACAAACCATTGTCCTTATGCTTAAGGACAATGATTAGCACATTACCTTTGATACTTTTCGCAGGACAATGATTCAGCTCAACCCAACCTCTTTCTGACTATATTACTCTTCCTACACACTTGACACTGAGAGACACTGTCCTTCAGTGTTACTCCTCTGAAGATGCCTGCCACAGCTGCTGGCGAAACGTCAGGAAAGAAAATACCAAGACCACGGTTACACAGCCTGGATAACCTACAAGAGCCATACCTTAGACTTTATTTTTTGCACTGAATCTTTGAAGGAAGGGCTGGTTTGGGGATAGGAGGTTCAGCATGTACCATGGACTCCTCAAGGCACAGATGAATGTGGCGCCAGCACTCTGCAGACATGAAGGGTCAGTTTAAATGGTCCGCATATGGTAATTGATCTGACTGGCTTCCACAATGCCTTTAGTGAGTTTAAGATCCCAGTTGGTGGCTCTGTTACGACTGGTGAGATCCAAGAATATAAGCTCCTAAAAGCATTTACATGGTTGCACACAGATCTTGGGGGACCTCTCCCACCCTTGAGACAGAACTCAGCACCTTGGTTTACTACAGAACTGGGTGACTTGAAGAGGGCTGGGAGACAACTTGAACCCATACTGAAGCTGACAGTATGCTGTATTGCTCATTGGAAGACCTATGAGAGAGCAGTGAGAGTAGCAAATAAATCTTACTTTGCTGCTACAGTTGAAGTGTAGGCTTCACTTCCAGCTCAGCTGCTCAGAGTATTTGGCCACTTGTTGATTTCCAAGTCTGAGCCTTTAGATCTCAAGGAACAGATTATTGTGACTTTTGCAGTCTTTTTTTGTTGTTTGTTTGGCTGAAAAAAATATCTCAAATATGTTCTAATTTGGATGTTGGCTCTAATATCTATTGAGACACTTGAAGCTCTCACTACGTGGCCCGGTCCGTTCATGGATCACTTTTCTCCAGTTACTGTGATGGATGCTGACAGGATCCTGGATTCTGTGAGGGCCAGCACTTATACTTTGGATCCTGGTTACTTAAAGCATGCAAATATTGCATTGATGAGTCCCTTATAGCCATTATACATCAATCACTGACTCAGGGCACCTTTCCTTGGGCCCTAAAACAGGAGGTCATCCATCTACAACATTAAAAACCATTGCTAGACAAGAATGATGTCACCAGTATTGCTCAGTCTGTAATTTGCCCTTCCTGGACAAGTTGATAGAAAAAATGGTTGTAGAACAACTCCAGGTCTTCTTGGATAACTTCTGCCTTAGACCCCTTTATGTTTGGTTTCAGCACTGAGTTGGCACTGGTGGCATTAGTTTATGATTTCCATCTGAATATAGAGCAGGGCTGTATCTCTCTGTTGTCCTTACTTGTTCTATAGGTAGTCTTTGATACTGTGGACCATGCCATCCTGTTGAGATGCTTGGTGGTAGAAGTATGGATTAAGTGACCTGCTTTGGATTTATTTACTTGGTTCTCTGTGGGCAGGACTCAGAGGGTTGCTGCCATTGGTATGGGATTTGCTTTATGGTGTTTATAAGGTTCATTCATCTCCCATGCTGTTCCCATATGTCATTAATATGCTGATGACACCATGCTCTACATTTCTTTATCCTAATCACCTGGTGGCACTGCACAGGTCCTGAACCAGTGTATTTCCACTGTGGTGAAATAGGTAAAGGTGAACCAAGCTGGACACTGAATTCTGACAAGATGGCGGTAATGTTGGTTGGGAAGCCTGAGGCCTTGTTCTGAGTCTGAAGTCATCAGGCAGATCTTGATATGCCGTTCGTGTCTTTGGTTATGCAAAGATGTCCAGGAAGGCAGCTGTTCCAGGGGCGAGTCTCTGGCAGAGAGGCTCAGGAGCAGATTTTGGAGTTCTGTTCTGCTCTGCATTCAGATCCAAGATGGAGTTCGGGTCCACTTCCCTTCTCTGGGTCCAGGTGCTGTGTGCCATTCGCAGGTCCCTGCTGGCTCCGTACAGCGATGTCCAGTGGGGTGTCTGGGATGCTCCTGTGTCTTGGAGTGTGGTGCTGTCTCTCTCCATGCCTCCCCTGCCATTCAGCAACAGTCCCAATGTACAGACACAAGAGTCCAAGGGTGTCCATATTACAGGGGGTATAGAAGGGTATCGTTACATATTGATGTACACGAACCAAAAATAAATGCGAAATTAGCCATTTTGGCAATATTTGGGTTTCAGGTCAACTGAATACCAAACCTGGTAACTTAGAGTTTTAATGTTACTGTTATTGATAAGTATATATTTATAGTTATATGTATTTATGTTCTATGTTTTTAATTGATATATCATGTAATTTATATTGTTGTTAACGCCCTGAGTCTGGCTTAGGCTGTGGGATAAAAGTTAAATTAAAAAAATTATGTAACTCTCAAGGTGATTTACCATTTGCCAGTTCTCTGATCAAGGTCTGCTTAGTCCCTCTCGTATATTGGGGTACATATGAGAAATTAGGGTTGCTAGACCATAATTGGGGCTACCCTGTATCACTTCTGGGTTTTCCCTAGAAGTGATGTTGCATGCACACAATGCCAACATGATTAGAAAAATAATTCTCTCACTGCCAGAGCAGCAGTGAGTCACATGGGCTGCTGGCAGAAAGCCTGGCTGCCATATGAGAAATATAGAAAATATTTCATAAAAGCAACAAAATAGTATTACGGCATGGAGCTATTAATTCTGTATTCTTGCTTTTATTCTTTTTCTTAGAGCATGGAAACGTTTTGCCAGTCTTGGAATCATGGTGGATGGCTCAGTGAGTCAACATAGTGTGTGACCCCCCACCTGAGGTGTGTGTGTGTGTGTGTGTGTGTGTGTGTGTAAAGTGCCGTCCAGTCGCAGCCGACTTATGACGGCCCCTTATGGGGTTTTCAAGGCAAGAGACTAACAGAGGTGGTTTGCCAGTGCCTTCCTCTGTATAGCAGCCCTGGTATTCCTTGGTGGTCTCCCATCCAAATACTAACCAGGGCTGACCCTGCTTAGCTTCTGAGATCTGACGAGATCAGGCTAGCCTGGGCCACCCAGGTCAGGGCCCACCTGAGATGGGGTGGAGCAAATCCCATGTCCACTAGGGTACAGGCTGAAAATAATGGCCAATGTCCTAAGGTTTTTACTAATGTCCTGTATGTGAGCTTTCTGACTGGCTATTTGGCAAAAGGTTTTCGGCTTTTTCTGTGGCAGAACCTGTCCTTTGGAAAGGGAGGCATGTAAAATGGCCTTATTTCAAAGGGAACTTGGTGGGAAATAAATTATTTTTGCAGATCTTGCTCTTTGACTTATTGTGTTCTGTGATTTTTCAACTTATGGCTTTAACTGCCTTTAGTCTAAAGAGATAAGACAGCTGAATCCAGCTGTTTGATGCCTGGATGTTTCTGTCTTCAGGCCTCTTTGAAAGCAGAGTTTAAACGATTTTAAAATCAGTCCTGAATTTTATTAATAAATAGATTCTCTACTAGGTCTTTTGGTAAAGTGGATTTAAAAGTGGATTTTATTGGGATATAGTATATTTTACTGCTTTGTCCCACAATCCAACACCTTACTCTGTTTTCTTGTTGACTTTCTTATATGAAGTACTGTCTAGATGTTGGCTTATTATAGTTGAAAGTCTCATTATCTAATTATGGAGCATTTGGCATGTAGTTCACAAATCTGAGTTATGGAGAAGGATTTTTTTTTTTTTACTTCATCCCATTTTCTGTCAGCACATAACAATTGCTCTTTTTCATCACTGATGCAAGATGAGAGAAACCAATTTGAATTGGCAGTTAATCTCTTGTGTGTGAATCACAAATGCTTCTGCTTTTGAATGGAAACTCATAAATAACTTCTGTATAAGGCTGATAGATTCCAGCATAGTGTCCAGGCATCAATTAATATTACTGTTTGCAAATGCTAACAAGATCTGAGGCATTCCGATGTTCAGTGATGGTGGTCGTCTGCATATCATTGATTAGATCTTGGAACTGTCAGTACAATAGTTAATCATGCCATGAGGATTGGAGTTTGGGGCACGAGTCCTAGCTATTTGGCTCAGCCAAAACTGCCCCCCCCCCAAATCAGGCTGCATCTTTGCATTTCAATTATACATTACCATCTGAGTGATTCCATTAGACAATTAAGTTCAGAGTCTAAAATTATCTTATTTGTCACTGACAACAGTGTTCACAGCACTTTCCCACCTTCCTGAGCAGCCAAAACCATGATGCAAGGGTTGGGGAAAACCTTTGTGGAAAAAATGCCATAGAAATAATACTGGGGAGGGGGAATGGTGCAAAATTGTCTTTCTCTTCCTCTTCCCGCTGGTGCAAGAGGTTCCACTAGTATAAAACTGAGATGGCGGTAGCCTTCTGACCTTCACTTGCAGCATCGAAAACCCATGAGTTGATAATGCCAACTCATTTCCATCCTTGCCTGTGTTTTTAATATCTACTGTAATAACTTGATTAATGCTTGCATTCAGTAGAGTGAGTACAGTGTTCTTGCATGAAAAAAAAGGATCCTGCAGTCTAGTTCTCTCTTACTCAGTCAGTGCAAACAGAATGAGTAACTTGCATACCACACAAGGAGATCTAAGTGGGAATATTAGGGTATGCATGGATCTACAGTTTCCGAAAATGCTCCCTTAGGTTGCTTGGGTAAGTATGGCAGGCAAGATGTTAAGAAAAACAGTCCACAGCAGAACTCTTATTAACTGTGTGCATATTTTAAACAGAATGAAGTACGTAGTCTTAATATATTTTGTAGTATTATTTAGGAGAATATCAATCAGAAGGTTAATGAAAACTGTGGGATGAAGTGCAACACATGTCCCTTTCTAGAATTGGATTAAGGCAGCTTTAATGATAGATCACTGTTGAATGTCAGGCTTATTTAAAATGTAACATCTCAGCTAGATGGAACTTGTATCCATGTCCAAATGGGTACTTTGTGAAAATGAAAAATAATTGGGGTGGATCCAGCTCCACTGAGCAAAATTTGAAGGCTTGCTCTAGGCTAAGGAGCCTTCCTCCAGTTTAAGTAGCTCTTCTGCTAGAGGAAGAGATGCTTAAATTGGAGGAAGGATCCTTAGCTTTGAGGAATGTTGGGTCCCTCCATTGTAAGTATTGCACACAGAGCATTGTTAAATCTAAGCATTTAATATATATTTTTCAATTTAATTGTTTTCAATTCCTATTTCAACTTGGCCTGACCTGATGGCCCAAGCTAGCTTGATCTTGTCATATCTCAGAAGCTAAGCAGGGTCATTCCTGGTCATTATTTGGATGGAATTCCTCCAAGGAATTTCAGGGCTGCTATGCAAAGGAAGGCAATGGCGAACTGTCTCTGAACATCTGTTGCCTTGGGAACCCTATGGGGTTGATTCACCATAAGTTGGTTGTGAGTTGATGGCACAAACAGACGTTTCAGTTTTGGATTTATAGCTGCTCTAGTTCTAAAATGCTATAGAAAAAGTTTTTCAAAAAGTTGTTTATAAAATTATCAAAACATCGGTGATAGAGGGAAATGGTACAGTCTGCCCGTTTTTTAAAAATTTGCAAAAAATGAACTGCTACTGCCTGGCTTCCAGCTTACTTAAGTGCTTGCTCAAATAAATATGACTTGCGATTCCTGCAGAGTTCCCAAACTTCAATGAAGTTCAAGAGACAAGTCTCTGTGTATGAAGAAATAAACTTTAGAATAAGGTACCACGAGTGAGAACTTTCATTTTGTTGACTCTTCAGTGCTTTTACACTCTATGCTTTCTGTAAACATTTAAACAAACCGTCTGACTGGATTTTTAATGACTGGAGTGGGAGAGAACAGAACTTGGCTCAAGGTTCTAGGGTGTTCAATCTACCTTGTACAATGATAAATAGCAAAGCTACTAGTTCCAGTTCAGCATATTCCCCTTGAAATTATTTAGTTTTGATCGATGTAGTTCTGGTTTCCTGTAATTATAGAAGGAAACTTGAGTAAGTGTGTACTGGAAAGCAGCAGATGAGAAAGGTGGCTTGTAATTTATGTTTACTTGCATTTGTTACTACTTTTTTCTATTTTATATAATTTGGTTTTAACTGCATGTATGTGACTTAGTGGGTGCATGTATTTTGATTCATATTCACCTTTTATTAGTGGTACTCGCAGCAATATTTTGGTTTAGAACTACGTAGGATTTGTGAATCCACAGTTCATTGTTAGAAGAAACAAATTGAAGTTTACCCTATTTCACAAGATAAAGATTTAAAGCAATCTCTTGATGAATTTATGATCAGGGACATGTTTCATACGCAGATCCCTACTACAGTTTCTGCTTGCTGATATTGTCGGTTTTGTGAGATTTATCTAAGTGTACATTTTGCTTGAAAAGTAGATTTAATAGCATCTTCAGCTGACTTAATTGCATAACAGTTTGCTCAATTAAGATGATACTTTGTAGTGGTGGTGATCTGACAAGAATATTTGCAAACATCCTGCCTACCTGAGATGCTTACATGCAATGGCAAATGGGGTTACAACTTAGAGTGGAAAGCTTCTGATATTCATTGATTTCCTAATTTGGAGGTGGGAAGGAAACAGACTCTGTTGTTCCTCCCTTGTAAAGCTAAACAATATCTCCTTTCAGCCTTCAAGATGAAAGAGAAATATCAACATCAACACAAACTCTCTTGAAACATGACTGCAGCTAAAAGTTCTAGTTTTGTAAAGCAGCTGTATTTTTGTAAGGGTTTTTTACACACACATGCACTAATATAACCATTCATCTCCTTTGTGACATACATTTGAACATGTATGTATTCAGACATCATGGCGAACCTTAGGCACAGTTGTAGTAGGCTTGTCATTTGTCTGTCCATGGTGGGAAAACCCCCACCGTCAGCTCCAATCCCCCCAATCCCCCCCCTTCAAGAAACTGAGGAACAGAGGAAAAAATGGCTGGAAAATGGCCTCCATAGTAATGCTCTAGGAATTTCTCATGGTAAAGACCATGGAGACAGAGAAATTCCTAGAGCATTACTATGGAGGCCCATTTCCACTGTTCCTCAGGGGAAATTCCTAAAGCATCATCTGAAAGTGATGTTTCATCCTTCCCAAATTTCACTGTCCCTTGGCACCACCCTCAAAATCTCCCAACATATTGTGAGGAAGTGCTGGCAACCTTAACTTTTAGTAGAGAAGGGAACATCTTTTTTTAAGGCAAACTCCAATCAGCAGATTTGTCTACTGCACAAGCAAATATTCAGCATCTCTTCAGAAAGCCTTTCCTACAAATAAGTTATACTTTAGTGTCTAGATTTTAAAGCTTATGTTTTTCATAGCACGGTAGTCCTCTTCCCCTGAAGTTCAGGTTATGACTCTTGATGTGTTGATTGGAAAGAAATTCTGTTTCCTGTGTGCTTTAGTAACTGCACTTATAATCTCTTAAGCATTACTGTTAGATCTAACTGCTATTCAATTTTAAAATGCCAGCACATTCTTAAGAGACTCTGTTTGAACTAGTACTGTCACAAGGGGAGTTAACTAATAGTAACAAAGGTAGGAAACTTCAGCAAAATGAAAATCTTACCCTAATTGGCATGATTAAAATAGAATAAAGTAGCTTGATCTTTAAAGTGCTATATAAATGTGCCTCAAAAAAGATAAAGTTTGTGGGTCTGTCAATTTTTTTCTTTCCACTTGCTAGAAGTTTCTGTAAAATTCCTGTAACTAGCAATGGGAAAATGCCCATTTTAGGTAGTAAAGTGAATCAGCCTATTGATACCAGGCTAACCTTGGGATGTCCACTGCTGAGAACTCTGAACACCTATGTCAGCTGCATGGCACCAAAACGGAAACATATCCCATATTCCCTTATTTTCCCGTGTGCAAAACTTCAGTTTACCTTCATGTTTAATCTCCTGTATGCTTAAGTTTTATTTGAAGGCGGAATGAATTCTTCTGTCATAAATTAGTCCTGCGTTGGCTGTTAATGAATGAAAGGTTTTTGCTAGACACCCCTCCCCCAACATAATGGAATTAATTGCAGATTTTCAAGTCATCACACTTCAATCACAAAATTCCAATTTGGCAATTTTGAAGGTTTTGTAAAACCTGAACAAACATGCTGCGCACATGAAGAGCTGTGGGTGGGGGCAAGGAGAAGAAGTAGGCTTTTGCAATTCTTATGCAGATTTGTAGCCTGTAAATATATAACCTGCTGGAAATATATGATGGCTAAATTATTTTTGCCTATGTTTTTCTGGGAGTAGTTTCGGCTACATAATAGGAGGTTGGTTGTAGGGATGTCTACTACTGGTAGGTGAAATTTCTCCTAAGTTTAAAACTGGTTATCTTCGTTTGCTCTATACTCTGTATTCATTTCGGCAGCCTGGTCTTGCACAATAAAACTTTGTAAGAGGTGGTTAGCAGTGAATTCCCCAGCTCCATTTCCCCTCCCCCATTATTCTGTTATGCACTGGGTTCATAAAAAGCAGATCTGCTTGATCAGGCTGATGTTGCACGTTTCTCTCAGTGGCCAGCCAGATACCCTTGGAAAGCCTGGGAACAGAGCATGCTAGCTAAAGCTTCCCCCTGTTGTCCTCCAGCAACTGATATTCCGAAGTACTCTGCCTTTGAACATGGAGATTTCACTTAATCATCATGGCTAATAACTCATGGCTAATATACTCCATGGGTTTCTCTAATTTATTTTTGAAGCCACTTAAGTAACTGCCACAGGGTGCAGTGATGGCTATTGAATTTTACAAGTTAATTACTCCTTGGACAAAGTACTTTTTATCTGTCTTGGACATTGTGGTCAACTGGATGCAAGGCAGTTGGCTGAAGCTGAATTCCTTTTTGCTGGTATGGGAGTATAAAGGTTTGGAAGGCTTTGGGTTGTCTTTATTGGATAGCTTGGCCTTATAACAGATTCTATTAAGAGTTTAGGATCCTTGTAAGTGCCTTCCCTTCTGCTAGAAAAAACTGGTTGTAGGGTGGTTAAGACTACATTCCTTTATTTACATTTGTAGGTTATCAGCACTCCTACATAAGGCAGAGTGCCATGTTAATTGATGCTCCTGTGACATATGGCCTGGACTATTGCAATAAAATCTATGCTGGTCTTCCCTTGAAGATAACCTGAAAGTTTCAGCATACTGAAAATATGTCTGCTTGCTGGGAAAGAGACACTTCCATCATACTACACTTCCCTTAAGCAGCTTCACCTGGCTCCCTATTGGGAGTTTAAAGGTCTGGGTTCTTACTTATAAAGCCTTTTGACCATGTCTCTGAAGGACTACCTCTCCCTGTATGAGCCGCCAGTTATGCTCTACAAGTCACAATTTGTTGGCAGTTCCCTAGGCCCTAGGGCCTAGGGCAGCACATTTGGCCACCACTTGCTCACATGGCTTTTCCACTGCCCATAGGCACTCCACCACTCTGGAATGAACTGCTTGGTGTTCCAAAGGATCCCACCATTGTTGGTGTTAGAAGTGCTGTGAAGACTATTTTGTTCAGAGGGATTTCTGTGAAATTTTATCTAGGCTGCTCTTTATATATTTGACCTAATCAGACTTACATAAGATTTTTTTTTTCTATTCTTGTTGTGAACTCCTAGGAGGGAAGATAGACAATACATATTTTACAGTAAACAACTTGCTGTTGTCTCCTAACTTCATTCTTAGTTCTGGGTTATTTATAAATAAATATATATTTATCACCAACACTAATTCCTGTGGAACACTTCTGTTTCCCATCTACTCCTGCTCTTTGCTTCTTGTTGTTTAACGCAGGGGTGTCAAACATACATCCTGTGGGCCAGATCCCGCCCCTTGAGAGTTCTTATCCAGTCCGTAAGCCACCTGAGGCAGCCACCCCCATCTCGATATGGGCTGGTGAGGCATGGCCTGGCCCAACCAAGTGACATTTATGTCATATCCGGCTCTTGTAACAAATCAGTTCAACACCCCTGGTTTAACCTGTTTCTAATGCAGAAGAAGATCTGCTTATCCCATGACTGCTAATTTTGCTCACCCATTGGTGCAGGACTTAGGCAAAAGCTTTCTGTATATATGATGACTGCTGTGTCACAATTATTCTCATGTTAAAGAACTCTTAAGGGCTGGTGAGATGAGGCTTTTTCCCTTGAGCGGAATCATGTTGATTCTTCCTCAAGAGGGGATATTCTTCTGAATTCAGTATTTAATTTTCTCTCTAGTTGAAAGGTCCAGTTGTCAAAACATCAAAGTTGGGGAGAAGAGTTTTGTCAGGGTTTTTTAAGCATCTCTTGGGGTCAGTGGAATACTGTCTCATGGGAAATTGTTGGCATGACTTAACGATATTGTTGTATTTGACTCTGCACAAATATAGGATGAAGACTAATAATATGGTCACATGACTTGAGCAGTATATAGACAAAATGACCATCCAAGTGTTTGGCTGCATAGAAGAGGCTTAACTGAATTATATTGGACATAATGATCATTGACCCATAGGGGTAGTTCTGGAAAAACAACTTCATGGGTTGCTATTAGTGAAGAGATGATGGCTAATATAGTAGGCAGTAATGCATCTGAATTCTGTAGAGCAGAGGTACTCGTTTTGCAGTTCACTGAGAGCCACATCTGCTGTTTCCGTGAACCAAAATAGCCACATGATTGCTGTATGCTCTGTGCACCACCCAACAAACAAACATACTCACATATAAAATATAACTATTAATGTGAAATATGTAACTGTAACCTTTTTAATTACCAGACTACACCAGAACATGTAGACTCTCCTCACTACTGTTGGACCTTAGCCAGCCTTTGTGTATCTGAAGTGAAGGGTAAGGGTTTATGACACAAAACAGTGTGCAGACTTTTAAGTTCTATGGAACTCTTTATTTAGAATGCTTCCCTATGTTAAAAGTACCTTTCAAATAGAACTCTGGCGTTGCAGCATACAGGATACTCTTCTCCATACAGGGTGTTTTGCTTTATGGGTTAGCATTCAACAGTGGTACATCCTATCCGCCACTTCATTCAGCTTCATATGCAGATCCAGCCTCATACACAGAACCACTACATTGCCACAAACGTGATATAATCATCGTAAACAAGTTACATTGTGTTTTTGAAATAAGTTAGTCTCGGTCCTGTATTGATGATGAAATTATCCCAACTTCTAAAGCACTCTTCCTGCCTTTCCCTTCCCTCTTCACCACCCAGGGACCATGAGGACCCTGACAGTTAGGGCTGTCAAAAAAAAAAAAATTCGGTACAGTTCGGATTCGGCAAAATTCGGCCCGTTTTTATTCAGGCCGTGCCGAAGTCCGAACTCCCCCGCTTCGGATCCCCGGAAATTCGGGGAGATCCGGAGTTCGGGGGAAAATTCGGCCCCCGCGCGCCTTCAGAGGGATTCCCTGAAGGCGCGCGGGGGCCCTTTAAACTGATCTGAGCCTCCCAGCTGGGAGGCGTAGATCAGTTTAAAGGGCACCCCGCACCTTTCAGCGGGCTCCCCTGGAGAGGCGCGGGCT
Organism: Euleptes europaea; assembly: GCF_029931775.1. Taxonomy (NCBI): domain Eukaryota; kingdom Metazoa; phylum Chordata; class Lepidosauria; order Squamata; family Sphaerodactylidae; genus Euleptes; species Euleptes europaea. The sequence goes on from NC_079318.1 coordinate 28,178,961, forward strand.
GCCCTTTAAACTGATCTGTGCCTCCCGGCCGGGAGGCGCAGATCAGTTTAAAGGGCACCCCGCGCCTCTTCAGCCGGCTCCCCTGAAGGGGGGCGGGGTGCCCTTTAAACTGATCTGCGCCTCTCGGCCGGGAGGCACAGATCAGTTTAAAGGGCACCCCGCGCCTCTTCAGCCGGCTCCCCTGAAGGGGGGCGGGCTACCCTTTAAACTGATCTGTGCCTCCCGGCCGGGAGGCGCAGATCAGTTTAAAGGGCACCCCGCGCCTCTTCAGCCGGCTCCCCTGAAGGGGGGCGGGCTACCCTTTAAACTGATCTGTGCCTCCCGGCCGGGAGGCGCAGATCAGTTTAAACAGCCCCCCGCGCCTGCTTACTGACGGCCGAATTTGCTGGATTTATTCGCGAACTCCCGAACTCGCTGAATTCGGCCCCCCCGGTTGCCCGCCAGTTTTGAGTTCGGATCCGTCTGAACAGAAAAGCGCCGAATCAAGGGGAATTCGGTTGATTTTCTGTTCGGACCAAACCGAATTGACAGCCCTACTGACAGTGTCATCCTGTGCATGTTTACCCAAAAGTAAGTTCCACTTTGTTCAATGGGACTTACTTTCAAGTAAGTATGTTTAGGGTTGAAAATGAAGCAACACAATTTGCGGATGTGGGGGTTTAGAATATGTCTGAAGGTACCTGCCTGCACCTTTGGAAACCTCACTTTACATGAACAAATGGACTAAACCACCACCACTACCCTACCGTGGCAAGCTTGCTCTTCTGGGTAGTTTCCATTGGTGGCACTGACAGTAAAGTTGCCTTTCTCTGTAGCCACCTTGCTGTCCTTATACAGATGCCTGGGTTTTGGGATTTAATTTATTTAGTTAAAACATGTTTATACCACTTTTCCACCCCATTAGGGTCCCCAAGGTGGTGGGATGAGAGTGCAGAGACTGCAGAGAAGGGTGGTTGAAAAGAATGTGCCCTTTACTTCAGTCCCTGACAAGAAGCCCACAGCTCAGGAAGACTCACAGCATATCCATCCTCCAGTCCCTCTGGCAGCAACTGTTTCATGGAAACTCCTGCCAGCCCCAAGCCCTACCGGGTGATGGCCTTCTCCACTTTTCTGTAGCGTGGGGTGGGTGCCACACCGGGGAATGGTGATTTGCTGCTGAGGTACTGACTGTGTATCGTTGCTGTAGAGAATGGGAAAGTGGCAAAACAGCAACATACAGCTTGCCCGACCAAGGTTTGTGCAAGTGTTTCTGGCAAATGCGTAATGACAACAAACAAACTGAACGAAGGGAAAACATCCAGCAGGTGTATGGTCCATTAATTTTGTATCCAAGGCTCTTAATGAGACTTTTTTTTTGTTATGGTGATTCATCACATACTACATTGGGTGTTTACATGATAACAAAAGGTGCAAATACTTTCAGTCCATATGACTTTGTGGTTAACTTGTAGCTTAAGCAGGTTAAAGTCCATGCCTCCCTTCCACTTTTTTTATTGAAAGGAATGTATTATCTGAAATGTGATTCATAATAAGTAACGTTAAGTGGGGACCTGCAAAGAACTTGTGGGGCTGGGCGATCAGTGGTGTCATTGGGGAGGTAGGGAGCCTAGCAGTGATGGTTGGGTGGAGTTGGGCACAGTAGTGGTGGTAAGGAGGCTGGGAACTGTGGTGGGCATGGCAACAGTGGCAACTGCAGAAGGCTACTGGTTTTGGTGGTGGCTCTGGCGATGGTGGGGGGAGGTGGGCCCGGTGGCGGCAAAGATGCTGGGACCCATGGTGGGTCAACAGAGGAGATAGGGGTGTTGTGCTGCACTTGTGCAGACAACACTCTTGAAATGGGGGGATTTAAACCCCTAGTGTGTTTTCCCAGTGTTTTCAGATTTTTTGCAAATCTGGTGAGTCTTCCCAAGTTTTCAGAAGTTTCAGTTTTATGTCACTGTGGGCTCTGAGGATTTAAATTTCAGTTAATTAGGCCACACTTGACTTATTAGGCTACATGATATTTGGCAATGCTAGGAAGACAACTGGAAGCTAACTGGTAAAAAAAAATCTGGTACTGAACCAGTGGCTGGTACTGAACCTTTCATCTTTAGTTCAACACCAGATGTGTGGGAAATGCAGGAGGCTAATTACTTTAGGTTTGTTCCATATCATATTTCTTGAGTAAACAATGCAGAGGTTACTAGATATTGGAAAAGGAATAAGAGCTCTATAGAATATAGTGAAAGATCAGTTTGATGAGTTATTTTAGCAAATTGTGCTAATCCATACTCTGGAAGCATTGATTTCTTGTGAGAAACTTTAATCTGAATGAAATATGGGTGGTATGTGTGCAGACGCTAGCAGAGGCAACCTCTGAACACTGACTTAATAGCACGTTGCTAGGTTGTAGGGCTGTACAAAAAAAATTCGGTAAATTTTGGGTTTGGGTTTATTGGGCCTATTTTTTTTGATAAAGCCAAAATAAGTAGAATACCCATACTGGTAAATATTGGTATTCGGCTTATTTCTGGGTTTAGTGAAAAATTTGGGCCCATTATAGTCTATGGGGATTTTTTCTAAGCTCCTGTGGAGTCATTTTTGGAAATAGAGTCCCCAAATTTGCAGTGTGGTTGCAAATGGCTCTCCTTAGATGGTCTCCAAAGTTTGGTGAACTTTGGGACAGGATATATCCCTCTGGACGGGACTGGGCAAGCCCTGCCCCAGTCTTTTAAAGTGCAGATCAGCCTGGTTGGTCAGACAAAGTTGGCTCTGATTACATGACCCCGACCTCAAAAGGGACCCAACTGTGGGGCCCTAACAAAACCAGAAAAAAAGGTAGAAAAATGGGAGAAAGCACAGAGCCATGCGTCTGAGCAAAGGCGAACAGCCAAACCTGAAAAAGCAGAATATTTATTCAGCTTTTTTGGGAATTGCCTATTTGGCTTTGGGAAGCTTCCCAGGTTTTGGCATTTGGTAAAATCTAAGCCCAAATATTGCCGAAACAGCTAATTTTGGGTTTATTTTTGGTTTGGGTATATTGATATGCACAACCCTACTAGGTAGGAGTGCAGTTTAAGAAGGGTTTGCCAGTCAAATTTGATTTTAAGTTGAAGAAAATATGATCAGTGTGCAACTAGTTTTTAAAAATGCTTGAGACTTTGCTTTATATGCAATCCCTTGGCTTTTTTGTGCAATGTTCATGTTAAAACTGCCATTTGTTTGGCAAGTTCATTGGCACTTACAGCAAGGTGTGGGGTTGCTCTCAAGCTGCATATGCCTTCTTCATTGTTACGTTTCATTTTGCCTCTTTTGTCAAATGAGTTTATGAGCTTGAGTGTGTGTGTGGAGAGAAGCTTGTCAGGATGATCTAATCACCATTATGTCTATAATGAAAGAGCCACTTCTTGTAGGATGCTGGAGTTTTCCTTGATTTTAGTAAACCTCCTGTCCTATTCAGTGAGGGTTTTTAGTTCTCAATGTCCTACTTTATCATTCTCATTTATGATATACTTTTCACATTTGATTGAGGGTTATAAGTGGGTGCTACCATCAGACAGCTACAGTGCCAAGAATGCTTGTCTGTTAGTTCTCATTTGAGGAGAGGAGGACATTCTGATGTTTGGGTAGTCCTTCTTCTAAATCCCTGGAGGCAGGATAATAAGTCATTTTCCTTCTGCTCCAAGAAGAGGAGTAGTTCCTTCTTCAGTTCTTTACCTGTCTCCTTCGCATGTGCAGGACTCGGGAGAGCTCTGATTGCCTTTTGACCTCTTTTTGTTGTGGAATTCTTTTAAGGTAATCCTTTCTTTCCCTCGTACATCTTGGTGGTGGAGGAAAGTTCCATCAAGTTGCAGACAAATTATGGGAGTCCCCTGGTGGGTTTTCAAGGCGAGACTCTTCAGAGGTGGTTTGCCATTGCCTGCTTCTGTGCAGTGACCCTGGTATTCCTTGAAGGTCGCCCATCCAAATACTCACCGGGGCCAACCCTGCTTAGTTTCCAAGCTCTGGCAAGATATTACTCTGTGTTTTCTTCTCTATTGCCTTTGTTAGAGGGGGCAAAAAATATGTTTGTCCTTCCCACCTCCAGCTCTGCTTAAGTGACTAGTTGCCACAGAAATCCCCACGACTATGTCATTTGCATCTCAATTGCGTGAATTTGAAATGGCCAGCACTCTAGCAGATGATTCAGGGTCATCATGCTGGACAGTCGAGGGCTGCAGAAGCAAAAGTGATGGTGTAAATCGGCCACTCAGAACAAAACAATAGTGTCAGGCTGAAAGTGAAAGCGCAGATGGCTGTGAGGAGAATTTTGGAGCCAAAACTGTCTAATTGCAGCAGCAGCCAGCAGCCAGCAACAGCTTCCACTTCCCCTTCAGTGCAAATGCAAACTCATCAAGAGGTGGTTAGTGTGCAGGTCTAGGTGTGTGTATATTGATAAACCTGAACTGAAAATAAACCTAAAAGTAGCCATTTCTGTAAATTTCCAGTTCAGGTTTACTGAATACACAAACCTGGGGAGAAAGCTGAAGCCGAATAGGCAATTCTGGAAAAAGCTGAATAATTATTTGGCTTTTTCTGGGTCCTGGGGGAGTGCCATTTTTTTGAGGTAGAGTCCCCAAATTCACAGCATAGCTTGAAGGGGCTGTTCTTGCATAAACCCCAAAGTTTGACGAAGATTGGGTCAGGGGGTCCGATTTTATGGTTTCAGAAGGGGTCACCCTCTTTCCTCCATAGAGAAACATTGCAAAGTTTTGCAATGGTTGTCTATAGAGGAGGGGGGCAGCCCCTTCTGGACCCCATAAAATTGGACCCCCTGACTCAATCCTCACCTAACGTTGGGGGTCGTGCAAGGAGAGTCCCTTCAAGCTACACTGTGAATTTGGGGGATTTACCTCCCCCAGGAGAATTTTAAATCTGCTGACCTTTTGAGACTTGTCAGTAATGGCCGATTGCAAGGTTGCTGTTAATTATGGGAAATTGAGTTTGGAAGGAAGGAAGGAAGGAAGGAAGGAAGGAAGGAAGGAAGGAAGGAAGGAAGGAAGGAAGGAAGTGGTCATTACAAGTGTGGGAAAACTCAACCGGATGGGCTTTGGGCCAGGACTAAACAAGAGATTGTCAGAAGAGGAGTGCAAAGCTCTGTAGGGGGTATAACAGAAGAGGCAGTTCCGCAAATACGAAGGTCCCCGACTGTTCAGGGCTTTGAAAGTAAGCACCAATATCTTGAAATAGATCCGGAACTTGATCCAAAGCCAATGCAGTTGGCGGAGCACAGGTGGAATGTGAGCCCTCCAGGGATTTCCTCTGAGGGTCCATGCAGCTGCATTGTGGACTAATTGTAGGTTCCAGAACAGTTTCAAGGGTAGCCCTGCATAGAGTGAGTTACAGTAGTCTAGTCTGGAGGTGACAGTTGCATGGGTCACTGTGGCTAGGTCAGAGTGGGACAGGTAGAACATAAGTTGCTGGACCTGACGAAGATGGAAAAAGGCCGATCTAGCAACATTAGTGATGGGCTTCCAGAGAAAGGGAGACATCCACGATCACCCCCAGACTCCTGGCAGAGACGGACAATGTTAGTCGAACTCTGTCAAGAGTTGGTAGAAAATTTGCCCAGTCCTGTTCACTCTGGCCCAGCCACAGCATCTCCGTCTTCAGTGGATTCAGTTTCAAGTGGCTCTGCTTAAGCCATCCCACCACAGCTCCCAGGCATTTGGCCAGTTCCTCTGGCATGATGACTGGCTGACCATCCATCAGCTGGAAGAGCTGGGTGTCAACAGCATACTTATGCCCCAGCCCCAAACTCCGAATCCTTTGCCCTGTAGGTGGTTAAGGGGGCACATATGGGGGCACATATGGATATTAAAAAGCATTAGGGGGAAAATTACTCTCTGGGGCATCCCACACAATAGAGAATGCCTGGTGGAGGTCCTCTCCCCTAGCACCACCCTCAAGGGTTTTCAAGGCAAGAGACTAACAGAAGTGGTTTGCCATTGCCTTCCTCTGTGTAACGACCCTGGTGTTCCTTGATGGTCTCCCACCTAAGTACTATCCAGTACCGACCCATATTAGCTTCTGAGACCTGATGCAGACCTGCTTAGCTTCTGAGATCAGGCTAGCCTGGGCCACCAAGGTCAGGGCATAAAGGTAATAGGGCTATAATATAACAATGATTCCAGGTGATACTGTATAATTGGAAAGGGACTATGGACTATACTACTGTATATAGGATGTATTTTCTGTTTGCTGCATGTATTACCTTGTTGTTTCTGCATTGTTCTCGACTGATGCAATGCAGAAAAATGTTATTACATCTGGCCTCTATATCCTATGTTTTTTTCAGATTTCTGTAATTCTAGTTCATTGCTTATTAAATGTCTCATCATTCTGATCATACCGATTTACCGTGTGTAATCTGCTTTAAGTCTCAGTGAGAAAGGCAGACTTCTAAACATAGTAAATGACAGCAAGAATATTTACTTATCTCTCCAATATCACACACTTGCAACCTCAGGAATATCTGCTTCTACCTTGTATATTCTGAAAAATCCACGCTTTCCTCTATGTATTTACAGATAAAGCAGTTATCCTCTCAACACCCCCTCCAACTTGCTCTCAAAGAGCCTTGCCCTTTTTCACTTGTGGCCCTTTATGATTGGAATTCCCTCACCAGACTCTTGGTGCGCATTTAAAGGTATGACTGGAATTCCCTTTTTGAACTCTTGGAGTGCATATAAAGGTAAAGGTAGTCCCCTGTGCAAGCATCAGGTCATTAGTGACCTATGGGGTGACATCACATCATTAAGTTTACTAGGCAGACTGTGTTTACTGGGTGGTTTGCCATTGCCTTCCCCAGTTGTCTACACTTTACCCCCAGCAAGCTGGGTACTGCAATTTACCACTCTGTGCCATGGGTCTTGAAGTGTATATAGGACTGCATATAATTTGAGTAGAGAGATTGTAGAAATATAGTTGTTATGTATTGTTTATACACATAATCTTTTCTGTTCAAGCTTGGGATAAACCTGCTCTAATACAGAACCGAAGCACTGATGATTGTTACTAGCCATCTAAGTATAACAAATCATTCAATTGAATGTACCTCCCAAATAAAAAGCTGCAGCCTACAATCTAAATGAAGCATGGGAGAAACAGATTACTGAATCAGTGTTTGATTCACTGGCCAGTACATTGATCAAATATGTTATGAAGATTTTATTTATTTACGTAATTTATAGTCCACCTTTCTCACTGAGACGCAAGGCAGATTATATACTGTAAGTAAAGTACAGTAAATAGGATGGGGCACCCAGTAAGCAGTGCATTAGGGTTTGATTGCAGAAAACTGAAAACAAGTAGAAATCGGAAACAGAGCTGAAACCAACCTGAAACAAAACATAAGCATTTAAATATGACATGTTAAACAATACCGAAATTACTTAGTAGGAGCATACAAAAAGCAGCAGACAGCGCACAATAGTGTAGTCTGCAGTCCTTATCCCTTTACCAAAGCATCTTTCTGAACCATTTCATTAGATGGGGGGAATAGAATTTGAGCTCCAAGAAGAGTGACCCTTTTGGGGGTGTTTGCTGCTCGATTATATTCAAACTATTTATTGCCTTTTTCACTGTATTAGAGAGTACTTAGAGCAGCCATATCCCCAATTAATATTTGCTAAGGAGCACACGGAATACAGTTGAACAGGCTACTGGGGGAAAATATTTTCCTTGCAAACATTATTCTTGTGTTATTACTGTTTGTCATCTTTTTGCTATCCTAACTGGTGCTGCTTACAGCCATTTTCTTTTTGTTGCCGTCACAGTCTCAGGTCTCGTTACCTGGACTATTATCAGTCCAAGTGATTTTGAGTGTCCATGATGACATCATGCAGCATGATGACTTCCTTAACAAAAGCATGTGAGTTGTCAGAGCCAATAGGATTAAATGGCATTGTAGGCAAATGGGTGTGCATACTGTGAAAGTGAAGGCGTACATAATACTTAGGGCTGTGCAGCATTTCCCCCCCAGTATTTTTTAGCTTTGGGTTTATCAAACCTGGAAATTTTCAAAAAAATCCAGAAAAAATGGATTTTCCAAATATTTTTACATTAATAAACCAGAAGCTGAAAAATTGGTGTCAGAGGCAAGTAAGTAAGAGGAAAGGGAAAAATGAAGGCAGGGCCAAAGCGGCTCGAATAATGCTAGAAAAATGGCATTATTTGAGATCAGCTTTTTTTAGCTCCCTTTATTGATGTCAAATTTCATATCGGTAACACCCCCCCCCCCGAAAAATACCCAAAAAATATGTTTTGGGGGTTTTTTTGTTTCAGTAAACCGATATGCATACCTCCAATACTACTGACAGATCAGGGGGTGCTTTTAATACATAGACAAATACATAGTGAAGGATGTAGTGCTTTGCAATTTTCATGGTTTGTTTTTAAGAGCCACATTGTAACGTCGTGTCCTGAGTTTAGTTGAGATGTGGGGAAACCCAGGTTCCAAGCTGAGCTCAGTCATGTGACACACTAGGTAGTGTTGGGCAAGTCAAGGTCTCTGAGTTTAACTCATGCTCTTATGAGGATAGGAAACGCTATTCATGCTGCCTTCCTGATTTAAAAAATGAGCCATTCTCTCTCATGAGCACAAAATGCAGATTTCTTTCTCAACCATACATTTTTTTTATCATGTTCTCCATATGGAACTAAAGGATACTGAAGAAGTGACCTGTGGCTCACAAAATACCCTGCCAAAAATTGAGTTGGTCTTTAAGGTGCAACTGGACTCTCGCTCTTTTCTACTGCTATTGACAGACTAACAGTGCATTCCTAAAGAGAGTTACTCCAGTCTAAGCCCATTGAAATGAATGGGCTTAGACTGGAATAACTCTCTTTAGGAATGCACTGTAACACGGCTACCCATCATGATCTAAAGCAGTGGTTCCCAACCTTTTTTTGACCAGGGACCACTAGGACTTTTTTGTTCGGTGCAGGGACCCCAAGGTTCAAAATAAAAATTCTGAGAATTTGAAAATAAACTTTAATCATAACTGTTAGTTAAACATTAAACTTAGAATAATATTTGAATATATATTTTTATAATAGAGAACTTTTAATTGACAATATTAATTTATTATGGGTTTATAAGTTTGTTTTGCGGACCTTAATTTAGTTCTCACGGACCCCTGGGGGTCCACGGACCCCTGGTTGGGAACCAGTGATCTAAAGGATACTTGCAGCAAGTTTTTTGCCACCTTATCTCATTTGCATGCCCTGTTTTGTTCTGTTACTGTTACAGTTCCATCTATTAATTTGCTATCCAAAAATTAATTCTGTTTTGTTTTGTTTTGGTGTCTTGAAATTGGTAGATGTGAGATTTTCAAAATTCCACTTTGAATAATAATTCAAGAACTTATCTATGCTCTTAGTAAGTATTCAGAGGTGTTAACTGAAGACACTACAATATGAACATGGCAGATATATGCAGGGTATCAATTTATTGTAATAAATTGCTTAACGTAAGTAATTTTTTTACTATCAAGAGCTATCTTGGAAGCCCTAATCTATACTGTGTATTGTTTCAGTGCTGACATTTTTTGAAGCAAACAATCACGGCTATTTTAGTTTTTACCTGAAAGGGCTGAGAGGGCAGAAATCAATATATAACTGTGGTGTTCAGTCTTGCATCTCATTTTAAGCATTCACGTTACTCATTAAAATAAATAAATTGTTTTTCTTTATTATCAACTTGGTTGTGCTTCCTTGAATTCTTATCATCCTCCGGACCTTCATTTTTGTCTGTGTGAACAGAATTTTTTGTACTGGAGAGCAGTCTTGTAAGAGCACCCACCGACAGTGAGCACCCATTCCTCAGAGAGAATCAGGCCCTTGTTTCATCTAGGAATGGTATTTCGTAATCAAATTAGTTGGGCTTACTAATGCAATTGTTGAAATGATTCTTCAACTGTAGCTTGGGTATCTCTTGGAACATGGGGCCTGGAGGAGGAGCAAAGTTCCAGGGAAGAAACATGAGGCATGTGTTAGTAAAGAAGACCTTGGTAGCTTATCCCCTGGTATATATTTATATGGAGTGGTAAGAATAACGACATCTTTATTGCTGCTTCATTTCAGTGTGATTTGGGAAGAAGAGTGTTGTGAAGATTTGTAACTTGTTTTTTATGTTTCCCAATTCTTTTGTAAAAGTAGAGTAGAATAGGGGAAGTCTCTTATCCCCTGCATTCAGAAGTGGGAGGAAAGTAGGCTTGCCAACCTCCAGGTACTAGCTGGAGATTTCCTGCTATTGCAACTGATCTCCAGCCAATAGAGATTAATCCACCTGGAGAAAATGGCTGCTTTGGCAATTGGACTCTATGGCATTGAAGCCCATTCCCTCCCCAAAAACCTCCCGCCAGTGGTGAAGAGGGACCTGGCAACCCTAGAGGAAAGTGTATATACATTTCCTAATATGAGTGGTGAGCCTGCTGTGTGTCTGTGCTCCCCTCCTTTTGATCATGAGTACATTCAGATTGAATTTGGAAGTGACTGGTTCTCCCTGTTTCTAGCAGAAGCAGTGTTTGAAGAGTGCAATTGGTTGGCCCTTACTGCGTTTATGAAATCACTTCCTCCATCCCTGCCTACTGCAGTGTTTCAAGTAGGAAAAATACCTTTTAAGGTACTAAATAAATATTTAATTGGATGAACATAAGGTTCCTGGCTCTTTTAAAATGACAGAGAATGCTAGGAGGCAATACACAGATTGGATCAGAGAACGTTATAATTTTTTCTGTACTTGACTTATCTGCTTTCAGAAGGAGACTCCTTGTGAAGCCTGAGCCTCCTCTATGCAAATTCAGTTTACAATGAAATAATACATAAATGCTTAATACAACACATGCTTGCATGTACTCATACTGAGAATAAACTGAGTGTTTACATAGATGTGTTAATGGTGATATCTTTTTCACAGACACATTTGTAAAAGCATTTGTATAAGGTGTTTCATATGCAGTTAGGGCTGCCAACATCCAGGTTCTAGCTGGCGATCTCCTGCTGTTACAGCTGATATCCTGCCGATAGAGATCAGTTCACCTGGAGAAAATGGCCGCTTTGGCAATTGGACTCTATGGCATTGAAGTCCCTCCCCTCCCCAAACCCCGCCCTCCTCAGGCTCCGCCCCAAAAATATCCAGGTATTTCCCAACCTGGAACTGACAACCCTGTATGCAGTTGAATGAGGCATTTCCGGCTAGTAAGCCGGGGAGGGGTTTGCCCCAGTCTCTTTGAATAAAACTCGAGGCCAGATTGGCTGAAAAAGTCGGCCTTACCCTTTTGCATCTTTAATGGACCTTAATCCTTGCACGCCCTTGGTTAATTGCCCATGTTATTTTAAATGTTCTGTATTCTAATTTGTATCTGTCCCGTTAAGTGCCATCACATTTGGTGCCTTGTTAATTTTGTGGGACTTATATGACAGCTGGAATTACACACCTTTTTTGTATGTGCTGCACTGTTTCTACTTAATATTTGTCCCCTTAACACCATTACTTCTTGTCATTTTGTGGGATTTGAATTTATATAACAGCTTCATTTGTATGTTGCTGTTTATACCTTTGTTATTCTTACGCATGTAAATGACTTTATATTAGCATAGTACATTTGTATGTTGCTGTTTATACCTTTGTTATTCTTACGCATGTATATGACTTTATATTAGCATAGTACATTTAATCAACTTGGCCAGTGTTCTGTGTTTTCTTTTTTGTTAGACAGGCAATGGAATCCATGCCTTTCCCAGTAATATGGGATACAGCTGCATGCATTTTCATTTGCCAAACCTGGGGATGGGTGGGAAGAGATGTACAGTATGAAAATGTAGTATAAAAGAATAGAGTGGCAGTGTCATGTCTGGCTATTCCCTTGCACAGTGTGATTGGTGTACACACCAGGGTAAGTTTATGTTATGTTCAGCTCACAGATGGATGAACCCCTCCAAATCTGTCTTAGCATATAGCTTGGCATTAGAGTGGGCAAAATCATGGCTGCTTAGGCCACATTGTTAGGAAGAGAAATGATGTTCCTTCTAGAAGGAAGAAGTGAGCCACCTCCCGGTTACATACCAAGAAATATCTCAGATTGAGAGGAAGGGTACCCCCCCCTTTTTTTTTTTGCCATTTACAGATATTGGAATGAAGGGGCTCATGCAGCCTCAATAATTTTGTAGCAGTGGCCATGGAGTGATTATCTTTAAAGTTGCTGCCATTCTGGCAATTTTATTGGAAGTTCTTCTTTTTTATAAAAGGTCATTCTTTCTGCAATGAGTAGGGTTGCCAGGCTGAGCCTCCCAACCAATGGGAAAGGTGGAGGGTGGGTATAGGGGGGCATGTGGCATTGTTGATGTCATCACTGAATCACTTCTGGGTACCAGCTGGAAGTGACAGTGGGTAAGACAATAGATCAGGGGTGTCAAATATATGGCCTGGGTGCCAGATTCAGCCACTTGAGAGCTCTTATCCAGCCCGCGAGCCAGCCAAGGCAGCCACCTCCTCCCAGTCTCGATCTGGGCTGGTGAGCCTGCTGCGGGCTCACTAGCTGAGGCAGCCCCCCCCCCCACTCCCAATCTGGGCTGGTGAGCCCGCTGTGGGCTTGGCGGCCAAGGCAGCCACCCACCCCGCTTCTGATCTGGGCTGGCGAGCCATGGCCCGGCCTGACCAAGTGACATTTATGTCATATCCGGCCCTCGTAACAAAGGAGCTTGACACTCCTGCAATACATTTTCCGGCAATTCCTAGAGCTACCCATTGTCACTTGTGGTTGCAACCAGAAGTGACACATTGGCACAGAGGACAGCACAGATTTTTTCCCCTTTATTTTTCTCCCCTTACTGCTTGGAGTGGCAGCAGGCAATGAAGTCAATTGGCAGGAGGCCTGCCACCATAGAGGGAGGTCTGTCAACCCTATCAATGAGGTAATCAAAGAAAGCTGTGTAAGAACTAAACAGTATATTCTAGCTTAAAAATAGCATGTATACAGTCAAAGTCTATGTTGCTTCTTTACCTTCCGTTCATTATGACTAGCATTTAGAGAAAACAGCCTCAAATTTTGACATGACTTTGTAATCAGGGTTTGTTTCTTGCGTTTTCATGAGAGAGGCAGCATGCTGTAGTGGTTCGTGTCAGATTAGGATATATGAGCACAGTTCAAATCCCCACTCTTACCATGAAGCTTTGCTGACCTTGGGTCAGCTATACTCTCTCAGCCTAACCTACCTCATTGGGTGGGTTGTGAGGGAAGAATGAAGTATGCCACCTGAGCTCCTAGGAGGAAGACAGAAGTCTACTAAATAGTGAAAGGTGACTTTTATTATTCCATAGCATGTATTAATTGAAACGTCACAGGTAACAGGTTTTTTTTTAATTGTGTGGTATCTCATCAGAACATTAATTTGTAGCTGAGCAATCATACTTCAGAGAGAAACAATGAACTAAGTGCCCTGTTTGCTTATATGCTAGTTTTTATGGAGCATAAAATGAATTCTAGGTGAATTGTATTCCAGAGAGCATCTGCATGTACTTGTCCCTAAATTCTTACAGTGAACTAAAGCAACGTTGGGATTCTCTCTCTGCCTATAAATTACCCACTACCAGAAATCACTTATCCCTGTAGTTCACAAATACAAAATCTGAAAAGCGAATGCTTTTGTATCAGTTTCTTTCTTTTTTGGAAAACCTATCATGTATCTTCAGAAATACGTGATTCTTTAGCAGTCTTATTCTGCTATCTTGCATCACACTACACTGTACTGTGTTGTGAAAACAGAACACTTTTGGTGCGGGGGAGTAAACTTTTAATGGATAAAAAGCTTTTTAGTAATATGTTTTTCTACAGTCCGTGATCCTTTCTTTCCCCAATCCACCAGTATACAAACTAAATGTTCTGCTTTTGATTTAAGTGTTCTAAATTTGCCTAAACATCTTGAGTTTTAGCAGAATTATAATTTTAAATAGTATAGCAAAGTAATACAGCAAATACATCTAAATCCTTTTATTAGAAACCAAATATTGCGACTGGGTGCCTACTAGTTCATATTGGATTTGTACACAAGGGCTTTGTTTGTTATAACAGTTCGTTACCATAGAAGTACAAACTGAAAGGTAGCAATGATGAGTTAGTGCAATATATTACGTTAAATAAACTTGTCCTTTTAGTACTGCATGCAAGGCTTTGTTTATATTACAGTAAGCTGTTTTCTGCAGCATTATAATTCTTCTGTACAAATAAATTAAGGGAGCTTGTGACAACTTGATTTATTTTCTCCACAAAACTGAAAGCACTATATATTTGAGGGGCGTTTGGTTGTTTTTTAGGTGTTTGTGGGGGTTTTTTTGTGTGTATTTGCTTGTAGGTGGGTGGATTTAAAAAAAACTTTTGTGTGGGCATCATCAGTCCTATCATTTCGAAAAGGGAGCAGATGAAAGGCTGTCTTATCTGCTTGTTGCCATACTGAAAGGAAGAATAAATATATTTAGAATTCAAAGGTATAGCAAACAGCACTGAATCCCTTTTTATAAAAAGGGATGACTTATTAATAAGAGAGATGTTTCCATTGCCTGTAATAGTTACTGTCCCCCCCCCCTTATTTTGACATCTCTTGATCAGTATTGTGGGGAATCTTTACCAACTGAAAGTAGTTTGCATTACTGGAACAGTCTTCAATTCCCTAATTTCAGATGTTGATTTATACATAATCACCTTTAAAGTGTAACCAGATTCACATGATTGAAAAAGAGAAACTGGTGGACAACTATCATCTGTCCAAGACTAATTTGTCATTTTAGGATAAAACTTTAAATCTACTTCTGACATTTTTGAAATACAATTTCGCTTTAGTAGTAAGAATATGGAAAAAGGGAGACAAATTTGTAAGTACGGGGGTTACCGCACTTGTATTCCTAGTGATGTATTAAGAGTTTGAAAACATTTTTAAAAATACTGTTAGCACTTTCTATGTATTACCACCGATGTATTAAGAGTTTGAAAACGTTATAAAAATACTGTTTGCACTTTGTTTGGCCCCTTTAATTTTCGAGAATTCTTATATAGTTTTCGAGAATTCTTATATAGTCTATGGTTAGGTGAAAATACAATTTCTATGGTTAGGTGAAAAGGAAAAATGCACAACACAAGCTAGTCTTCTTTAGTTTAAAATATATAGAGTGGGTATTTCTTATGCTGTGAATTTTAAAATTTTATCTTCTGTCTCACCATTTCCCAAGGCTAGGTAATAGGGGGAGAGAAGCACTATGATAAAAACTGAATAACCGGTTAAAATATTCATAAACATTTACTCCATGCCTGCTTGACTGCTGAATGACTGCATAAAGAGCAAAGTCTTGAGTGCTGTACAATACTGTGAGCAATGTGACACTTGGATTAATGCCTTCTGGCCCACTTATTATATACAAGATCCTCAAGGCCTGAAACAGTTGTGGTAGAAGTCAAAACTACTTCACAAGTAAAATCTTGTTTCAATTTTGACTGAGGTTAGATTTTGGTCATCCTCCTCTGTTCTGCAAAATACTCTACCTAGGTAAGGGTGTTGTTTTCAAAAAGTTACTAATTGGTAAAATATACACAGGGAAACAACACAATGGCAGCAAATTTAATTCTCCTTTATACAAAGGAGAGAATTGGAATAGACCAAGCTTTAGTATTCTTCTGTGACAAACACAGGGGCTGGCCACTTTACTTTTAGATACAGAAAAATAAGATTTTAAGAAGGGAAGGAAGTAAATTGATGACACAAAGATTATATAGTTCTGCTTTTTAAAAAGAATACTTTCTCTGAAGTATTTTAATAATTTTTGCTTTTTGAAGAGGTGAGATAATCCATAGTTTGGAAAGCCAAGCCACATATAACAAAACACATATAACACAAAAGTTCTTGCACAGTTCTTGAATTCTTCAAGGAAACTTTATAGAAACTTCAAGGAAACTTTATAGAATCTAACTGAAAGCTCTTGTTGCACTTGAAGAATTCATTAGTTGCTGACCGTTATCAGCAGTTACTGACAATCCCATTGCTGTGTTTGAATTCTTCAATTTGTACCATGTGTTCTGTATGCAGTCATATAAGAAGTTTTATCTGAATGTAGGAACTGTCTACATTGGAAAAAAATAGCTTGAGTTGAGAAGTAAATTCCATTTGTTGATTAGTCAATCAGTAATACATCTATGTTTGAACCAGTCCAGGAAAAAACTGGGACATCATCTGTTCTTTTCCAGCCATGTTTAAACTGCAGAAAAATGAAGTGTGCACTGCTCGATTGTGTGCAGGTTTGCTTGGAAGCCAAGCCAGTTGAGTTCAAAATAATTCACTTCTAAATATTTTCAATGCAGATTGTAGATTTAGCACAAGCTCAGCTGTGCCAGTGTTCATGGATTGTGGGAGGTGTCCAAATGTGGGAGCTGAGTGAACATTTGTTGTTGTCATTTTGGCATTTTTTGGGATCAGCACTACAACGATTTACAGAAAAGTGTAATTTATCCTAAACATGTTTTACAGTTAAGCCAGTGAGTTCTAAATGCTTGAAACATAAGGTTTAACTTTTGCTTACACTTCTAGCACCACAGCATGTACAAAGAAGTACTCTTTTTGAGCCAGTCTTTTTGTAAACATTGGCCATATGATGCAACTGTGCATCATCTTGAAGGGATTTGCGACTCATTGCTGTTAAGAACTTTGTATCATAGGCTATTTTTTCTTGGCTGATTAAGCTGGAGTTTTAAAAATGCACAGATGTTTTTAAAGTATTAAGAAAACAAAACCTTGCTTATTCTTGGAAGTAAAGCACACAACTCTTAAAGACAGGTTATAATGTCGTTCCAGTATTTCCTATGTGCCACTGCAGTGCTGTTCTTTGCTTTGCTGGTGGTGGTTGGTTTTAGCCAGGTAAGAGTCATTCACAATCACTCTTACCATTCCCAAGGGTGAGCCCCTGTGCAGTGCAGGAATCTTGCCTGAGCTGATTTGTGGGTTCAAGAAAAGAGAATTGGTAGAGAAAAGTCCAGGACACCTGGCATTGCCTCACTCAGCTTGCCTTAGTATAGTTAGAGCAGCTATGTCTGCCTAGCAGTAGAGCAAGATCTGTTGGCCAAAGGTTAGGATTGAGGCAGAGCCTTGTATCTTTTGCTATAGTAGAATACCTTGGCAGTGTAATCCTGTATGTTCCTGTCCGAGCTCACAGAAATTGATGGGCTTAGAATTCCATTATGACTGATTCACTGAGGTTTAGTTCACACATTACAGAGTCCTTGAGGCTACCACAAGGACTTGTATCAGACATGTGATGGGAGTTCTGTGCCTTGCAGCCATTCTTAGGGTTGCCAGCTCTGGGTTGATAAATACCTGGAGATTTTGGGGGTGGAGTCTAAGGAGGGCAGGGTTTGGAAAGGGGAGGGACTTCAATGCCATGGAGTCCAATTGCCAAAGTGGCCATTTTCTTCAGGGGAACTGATTTTTATTGCCAGGTTGTAATAGTGGGAGATCTCCTGCCACCACCTGGAGGCTGGCAACCCTAGCCATACCACATATAGAAAAGGGAAGTCAACCACTCCACAACCACCATTTTAGTGTCTGGAAACTGCCCTATGGAGCTGCTCCTTTGGGAAACCGATGTAATTTATGAGGCTATGTGTAATTTACACAACAGAGCCAGTGGTGGGTAGGTAGTGTTATAGCAGACTTTAGGAGTTAGATTTTCAAACACAAAGACTCAAAACCAACTTTGGAAAAATCAGATTTATTATTTCAAATAGCTATTTGAGTCTCCAGACTCTGCCTTTCAGAGGCTTTTCAAGATGGAGCTGGAGCTTTAGATACAACTGTGTTCAGACTTATATAACCTCTTAATTAGCTCATTACAATATTTTAACTACACATATTACATCATAGCTTTTCATTGGGCTCAGAGGTTTAGGGGATGATCCATACAATTTAGAATAACTTTCATTGGTTTTAATTATACAGACATCTTATTGGTGAATTATAAGACAGAAATTACCTGATTGGTCAAACAAACTTGTGCAAAGAGTCCATTGTTAATGCACCTGTTACTTTATCTGGTAACAATTAATCTTTTCCTCCCTAATAGTTCCCAGACATCTTGTCTGCTTTCAACCTTGGAAGAACAAGTAGTATTGTATAGTTATCTAATTCTTGTCTGTTTCTAACTTCTAAACATATTTTTCCAGAGGCCCTCTGAGTTTGGAGTTTAGTAATGCTTTCTTATTTATTTATTTCTATTGTTAGAGGCCTGTTGGTTTTCTAAAAGCCTGCTGCTTCAGTAGGTAAAATGCATTGTGTAAGGCCAAAGTCATAGCAATAAACAAAAACAACTGCTCAAGCAGTAATAAGAATAACAATAAAGTAATATAACAATAAAAGAAAACACAGCAAGGTTAAATACAACAGAGCCAATGTGTGAAACAGAACACACTTTGACTGATTATTTCTTCAGGAATGGATATTTAGGTAAAACAAATAATTTATTAAGAATCTGCTTGGCTGTAACTTTACTATTATCCACCCAGTTGTCTCCCTAAAATATTTGCATGCTCCTATTAACTTGTATAATTATCTGTGAATCTAATTGTTGACTTATTATCTTGATTATCTTGATTATCTGGGAGATCGGAAGAAGTTAAAGTTTCCCTTCTCTTAGCAGACTCCTCTCGGGAGATAACCATTCAAGTAGCCAAATTCTGCCTCCGGTCTAGTGGGATTCATAAACAGCTAATTGAAAACCTTTTCCCATAGAAGATCTTTCCTCCTCTTCTTCAAATCATCCTTCCCAGAACCATCAACTTTTTATTATTTTATTTTATTATTTTAACCTAACTTTGATTTTTATTCAGAGCTGATATTGTATCGAAATAAAACTTGATTGATATTCCTCTTGTCTGTAAGAAATATATTTACATTTTAAATGTAGTTGCTGATTGGATTTAATTACTTGGGTTTAGTGCCTGGCACTACTTTTAAAATAAGATCTATACTGTGCTATTTTCCCCTTGTGAGCATGCATGTGTCATATGAAAGTGTTGCCTTATCACATGGAATCCTAACCCTAATTACAGAAAGCTTTTTGATACTTTGGCCAAAAACGCATGTTCCGTTAACCCACTTTATTCCCCGTTTCAGCCAGGATCAAATTTCCCCGGGCTGGGGGAGGGAAACTACACATTACCTTGAAGAGCAGGGATGAAACCATGCAAATTGATCCATGTAAACAGAAAATGCGGGAGACGTGAAGTTCCTGTTTAGTTTGGCACGCCCCCCATGCCCCCGGTGATTAGTCGTTTCAAATTGACCAATGAGGGCCTTCCCCACCCCGGGAAACGACCAATCACCGGGGATTGGGGTGTTGCAAGCTAAACAGGAACTCCACGTCTCCTGCATTTTCCGTTTACATGGATGGATTTGCACAAAGTTTCATTCCTGCTCGTTCAAGGTAATTCATACAGTTTTCCCCCAGACAGGGTAAATTTGATTCTGGCTGAAATGGGGAATAAAGTGGGTTAAGGGACCATGCGTTTTTGGCCTTTGTCTCTGCCCAAATGGAGCTCTAAGAAGTGACTTCACCTGAGGAATAATTTTAAGCATACTTCTTCAGTTGGCAGTTTATTTCCACTCTGATCTTCTTATTCTGAGGACTGCATATCTTGTGATGCAAACTGTGAGCACCTTTGGTGGTCCATCTTTGCGGTTGCCCACACCATCTTGGACTCTGTCTCCAACTCCTGGAGAAGTGGGGGTGGTACCTGAGATGGGCGGAGTTTGGGGAGGGGAAAGATTTTAGCAGGGAGGTAATTCCATAGAATCCACCCTCAAAAGCTGCTATATTCTCCAGGGAAACTGATCTCTGTAGTCTGGAGGTCAGTTGTAATCCTGGGAGAATTCTAGGACCCAACTGGAGGTTGGCAACCCTTTCTATCCTAGTGTGCTGTTGCCTGAGAACAAAGTGTAGCCATTGGGCTCTCAAGCATCTAGCAGGCCACAGTACAAGGCTTGGGGATCGTAAGTGGCATTGTATTGCCCTAATCTAATCTGACAAACTTCCACATGCTTGACCCGCTAATGGCTAAAATTAATAATGGAAGTTCGGTGTGGTCAAATTGAGGCTGGCAGCTCCTACCACCATTTGGATAAATGCCAGGATTGAAGCCTATTTGAATATGTCACTGAACTGGAAACATTGGGTGGGAGAGAACATCTCATCTCATGGGTACTCTTGGTGGAGCAAGAGGTTGCTGGTGTAGATGTGCTACAGAGACTTCCACTGTAATTTATTTATTTTGATTTTATCTACGTAATTTATATCCTGCCTTTCTGCCCTTATAGGGGCCACCAAAGTGGCTAGCAGATCCAAAACATACACAATACAATTACATTATAAAACCATTAAAATAAAAACCTCTCACAGACATGCCTCAATAATACAACTTTTAATAGAGTTAAACACAGTTTAAATACATATAAAACAATTAAACAACATACAAAATATAAAACATTAGTTACGAAGGAGGAACCATTGAGGAAATGCCAAATGAAACAATAGTCTTTGCCCACTAGTGGAAGACAGCAACAGAAGGGGACAGACAAATGTCCCTGGGGAGAGAGTTCCAGAGTTTTGGTGCCATGACCAAGAAGGCCCTCTCCCAGGAAGCCAGAAGGCAGGGACACCTGAAGCAGGGCATCTGAAGATTACAGTAACTGTCAGACAAGTTCATAAGGGAGTAGGCATCCCTTCAGGTATATTGGTCCCAAACCTTATAGGGCTTTGAAGAATGTCTTTTTTTTTTAATACTAGGAAAAAAGTGCTTGGGTCAGTTCAGACATAATGTGCAACTATGGCTTACTTTAACTGCATTTTGGGAAACCAGGATTCAGGTCACATAAAACCATTCCATACCTGTTTGTTTTGACAAATACTGATTGCAGCTTCTCCGTCCTTCCTTTCAAAGGTCTGCCTGCCATCCCAAGCCTGAATACCAGCATCAGCCATTGGACAGCATTTTATCAGATCATCATTTATCATTGGCTGATGACACTGTTAAGGCAGGAAGAAGACCAGATTTCTCAGACCAGGAAGCCACCACTGGTTCCTGCCCCCTTAGCTTCCTAGCTTTTCAGATTAACCCTTTCCTCACATCAAATGCTGCAAACACTACCATACCTGTACACAAAGTTCCAAATGTCCAGCAGACAGCTTCCACCTCCCAAGTTTCATCCCACAGTTGGTAACCAATTTCCACATTGTACCACTGGAGCTTGCCCTTTATCCTAATTGTGGTGAGGCAAGGCACGCGAGTGATGGGCTTCTCACACAGTGTCAGCACAGGTGATAGGAGATGGTGCATGCTTCCCTGTGCCACTGCTGCCCATATTGTCTCCAAGGCACACTGCGGAGGTGCTGCCTGGTAGGTCTGGGGAGCAATGCCTCTCAGGTTCTGCCAGCAGTTTTGTGGGTGAGAGGAGATGTACATTTTCCCCGCTCACCTATGTCACTACCAGTATCCTCACTCCCCCAGAAGCTGTAGAGGAACTGCCTGTGCAGCTCATGTGACCAGCAGGGGCAAGCACAGATGGTAAACTGGGGTGGTAAATTGTCTTGAGTAACTCGGGATGGAGTTGCATGACAGCATTCCTGCAACTTTACTATTAGGATGAAGAGGGAGACTGCACTTTTGATTTTGACTAGATATTGCAAGGTTTCTCTGCAGCCTGGGATGTGTGGTGAATCACTAAACAAGACTTAAGCTGTCTGTCCCCAGGGTTCCCCATTCATATTTCACAATAGCATAGCTAAGAGAAACAGTGGTTTTAAAAGTCAGCTTTAATTCTGGTTTCTCATCCTCATCTAAACACATTTAATCAGATTCCATATGTCCTTCCAGTTTGAGAATGGCTGGTGTAGAGCATAAAAGGGTAAATAGTCTTCCCTTTTTGTAACAGAGAGGCTCACAGACTATAGAGAGGCTTCACTGATTAATGCAAAAAGGGCACTTCTAGGTTATACTGGGAAAACACATAGGGGATTAATTAAGATACACTGAATGACCATTGGATGTAGAATGATGCCTATAGAAATTCACTAAAGCAAGGACAATTAGTTGTTTATTTGGAATGTAGATCAAGGTTAATGCCTTCTTATTGCAAAAATTAAATAGCAAGGATGTCATAACCAAAAAGGCTTGATCATTATACCACAGCTCAGTGCATTTTCAGAGATTAAACCAGTTGGTTAATATAATAGTCCAGTGCTTGATTCACATCTAATGCACTGGTTGTCTGAATGCAGGCCTCCCCTCTAATTGTGGATAGGTTAAGTTGCCTTGAACTAGATCTGAAACCAGGGTCTGGAATTGGTTTGTTAACCATGGTTAGTCTTAACTGTGATTTTGAGGGACATACAAACTGACATCCTGTGTTCCCCGGTATAGCTTCTCTCATTCCCAAAGCTCATACCCAGAACTTCTTAACTTTCACAAAAAAGGACCATTATTGACCCTAGCCTGATGCGTTTTGGACTGTTGGCTTTCCTCATTGGACAAATAACAATCGTACAAAAAGACCCCAGACATTAAAATAGTACATTAATAATCTCTAGACCAAAATGAAATGCTGTGGAGAGAAAACTGACGTGTTTATGAATACGACAAATAGAATTTATTTTAAGATACTACTACTAATAATAATCTTATAATAATAATACGAAGAAGAGTTGGTTTTTATATGCCAACTTTCTCCACCACTTAAGGAAGACTCAAACCGGCTTACAATCACCTTCCCTTCCCTTCCCCACAACAGACACCCTGTGAGGTAGATGGGGCTGAGAGAGCTCTAAGAGCTGTGACTAACCCAAACTCACCAAGCTGGCTACATGTGTAGGAGTGGGGAAACAAATCCAGCTCATCAGATTAGCGTCCGCCATTCATGCAGAGGTGTGGGGAATCAAACCTGGTTCTCCAGATCAGTGTCCACCGCTCCAAACCACTGCTCTTAACCACTACCCCACCCCAAGTATCATTTGCATTCCTCAGTTCTTTGTTTTGAAACACTCTCAATAAAACCTGGAGTGCTTTCACAAGGAAGATTTGCCCCATTTCAGCCACTCAGCTTGTGTGCTTTTTCCCTCTTTTCACATGATGTTGTCCTGTATTCACATACAAATCATGAATGGTGTGTTTCTTCCTCAAAACAACTTGCTTTACTTTAAACCTGTAAAAAAAAAAAATTCCATGGTGGAATACTATCAGTGTGAGCAGTTTCTTGTGTCTAAATGGGAAACTGCCCTATGTTTGAATGAAGGGAAACACCCCCTTTGCCCCCTTCCTTCATCCACATTTTGTCAGCAAACTGGCTCAGTAGTTGTTGGGAATCCCCTCCCAACTTCCTGGCATTGTTGGCATTTTAAAAAATTGTGTGTGTGTGTGTGTGGGGGGTCAAATTAGAGCAATACTGCAGCAGTGTTTCAACAGTATAATATATATGTTCCAACCCTCCGAAAAATCTGTTTTTGTTTTCCTGATCCTTCATTTCTGTCCTGTTTTTTCTCCTGAGGGGAGTAGATACCACAGATTAGTGTAATTGCACAATATATTTCATTAATATATTTCATCTGGTGGTGTTATGGGGAGGGAAATTCTTTTTTATATAGCCATTTTTATATAACCATTGATTCCTCTTATTTGCTTTGTTGCCCTTTTGAAAGAGGGACTTCTTTTTAAAGAAAAATCAATGCACCCTTTTGTATGTTACAGACCTTAAGGGGGTACTCTAGCAAAAGGATGCCGAGGTTTGGGAAGACATCACCTGTTCTTTGAGCATCTACAGATAAAATTCTGAAGTTTTGTGGAACCTCCATTCCTGCTCCTTCTATCTTAAAATTTCTCTTTGTTCAGAACAGAACTGAGTAGAAACTGACTCCAAATTCTTGTTGTTGTATTATGCCATTCCTATGCAGTGCTCCCCATGCTCCCCAATTTTTTTTAAAAAATAAAACCTGAATCCTGATTGTGTGAGAACACAGGGAATGGGGCTTCAATGCACACCAGGTGTTAAAGGGAAACATCAGCTAACAGCGAAGTGAGAACAAATTATTCTTTCAGCCCATTCCTGAGGCTTTGGCGGCCGGTGACGGTGTGGCCAAGGCACCACTGTGGCACCTTCAAAGCTGTTCCCCCAGCTGCCAAAAGGCTTTAAAAAGGCTTTAATTTTTTTAAATTTTTTTTTAATGGGGCATTTTGCCCCACTGAGCTGGCACAGCAACGCTGTTCTTTCTGTCAGTGTACTGAGGTGAAAGGCGTCAGGAAGCTGCCTACTAGCAGCTCCAGCCCCCAGCACACCCTGGGTGTGCCCCCTGGGATGCTAGCGCAGGGCTTTGCGCCAGTGGGATGCTGGTGGAAGGCCCAGCCGGTGTCCCTGGGTGGCAGCACCAGAAGAATGGCGTCCGGGTCCCCCTGCTGGCGTCTGTGCCACCCTGGATGGCATAAGTGGCACAGGCACTGGTGCAGGGGGCACAAATGCCGGCACAGCCCTTCCTGGCCTCCTAAGGACCTTTGTCCTGGAGGTTCAGGAATGGGCTGTTTGTCATCTGGAATATCTATTGCGAGGATGATATCACACACAATCACACCAGCAATCTGATCACCACAGAAAACTACCTTGATGAGGAAGCAGCCCTGGTTCTTAAGGAATTTAGTATATGGCATTGTCCTTGTGTCTTTCTATTTGCTTCTCTAAAGCTTGAACTGTGAGAATCCCTATCTCAAAATCTGTACAAGTAACCATTACTGACTAGAGTTCTGACAGCTTGTAATGTAGCGTTTAAGGATTGCTTCCAAATGGCCAAACAGAAATAGTTATCCTGAGTGAAATTATAGGAATTGTTGGAGGTACTGAAGAGTAGTTGCAGTGAAGTATCAGGAATCAGAGCCTCTACAGGCCAAGGGTATGTTTAGCGGTGTTTTAAAAATCCCTGTATAACATGCAGAAGGAGAACGCAGCTGTCCTCCAGTTCCTCCCTCCAAAGCTCGAATGCCATTTAGGATGCTAACCAAGCTACACGTTACGTCTACCACATGATCTCCACACTGACTTGCAGCAGCCTGCAAGATACCAGTTTCCCATGGGAACTCAATTCAGAAGTGCCCCAAGGGCTCAATTCGGCTCATGACCACTGCTTGTGGGGAGGAGGGGCTCCTGATTGCTCCCGTACTGCAGTCCTGATATGAAGGGGTCATTCAGTGTTTGCACAGCCACGTTGTTGGAAGGGGG
Source organism: Euleptes europaea (assembly GCF_029931775.1). NCBI lineage: Eukaryota > Metazoa > Chordata > Lepidosauria > Squamata > Sphaerodactylidae > Euleptes > Euleptes europaea. Next base: position 28,204,269 of record NC_079318.1, read on the forward strand.
AGGGATTGGGTCCACAGATTACACACTCCGTGATCATTGCTGATGCCCTATAAAGGCATGCAGCCTCATGGTTGAGGAGGAATGGGGGACATGAATTGTTTACTGGGACGAACAGGAGCAGGTGGCAGCAAAGAACAGGGAGATGGTGCCTGGGGGCTGTTCTCCATTGCTGTCATTTAACTACCTCCAAGTGATGCTTGAACTGAGTAGGTTTTTACCTCTCTGTGTTTATCTTTATATGCTTATGAATTTTAAAAGATAAATATTACTAAAATATATGTTGGTGCAAAATTCCTGTTTTGTAGACCAATTGTGCACTGAGTATCCCAGGTTGTTTCTTTTCTGGAAGAAACTAGTTAATAACTACAACTACAACAATGTTAATACTTGTGTAGGTTAAAATACCAAGTGTTGTAGAGGCTACAGTGTTGGACCAGGATCTGGGGGATCTAAAATGCAGTCCTAAGCAGAGTTATACCCTTCTCTTCTATTGATTTAGAAGGGTGTTAAGGATTGCACTGCCAGGTTTGAGCCTGCCTGAAGCTCACTATTGAACATGAGCAGTCATTTTCTTATCCTGAACTACTTCACAGAGTTGTGAGGATAAAATGGGGAACGGAGACCCATATATGACAAGTTCATTGGAGGAAGGGATGGGAAAAAGTTAATAAATAAAGCTAGGTGAAGCATCTTGATTTAAGGAATATGTGACAGGTCCATGAGGACAGTTCCTTAACAAGGAGAGTTACTCCAGTCTAAGCCCATTCATTTCAATGAAAAGAAATGGGATAGCTGCTTTATTAGACTTACAAGAGAATTATCTTGTGGATTCCAAGGGTACAGTGAAATCCCATTATACTGGTCCAATGAATATCCTTGATATATTTGTCTGAAACAGCTCAGATTTAAAGAACTTGTATCGGAAACAAAACAAGAGGATTAGTAAACCCTTAATTTACAGATTCCTACTTCACATATTTAATGCCTGATATTTAAGAGAGTTCTATATTGCAACTGAATAAAATATCGGCGTGGATCCTGTAGAAAATACTTGCAAATAGAAGGGTGAGTGATTTCACTGATCCCCTTCCTGCTCCAGACCTTAGACTCCCCCCCCATGGTGCTCTTGGCCTCCCCTGTTCTCTAGCTGCCATTTTAAAGGATCATTTTGGGGCAGCAGCAGAAGGGAAGAGGTGAGAATGCCCGACTCTAGGAATGGAAATCCCTTTTGTCAGTGGAGAGTTACTACAAGATCCAACCGAGTGTCAGCGGGGCTTCCTGTTTAAATTGTGTGGGATTATTTTTTCAAGGGTGTGAATATATTCTTGAGATAAAGGATATATATGTCAAAATAATATCATGGAAGTAATATAGTAAATATACATAATTTGGTTGTTTTGAATTGTCACTTTTCTTTTGCAGTATGTAATTTTTTTCCCGGATTCCTTATGGTAACAGCTTTGCATCTGTTCTGACATGGTTATTTTGGTTTGAATTTTATTAGAAATGATGTTGCATGCTTAGTAGCTCTATTTTGTGTGTTAAAATCAAAAATAATGAAGGTAATGGGAAAAGATCTTTCTCGTGTTGGTCCCCCCTTTTAAATTTTTGATGTTAAAAGTTAGATATTGTCATGAGAAACATAGATATTTCTTTTTTCTTTTCTTTTTGGACTGACAAATATTCGGGGCAGACTAATCAGCTGCAAAATGTATTGCATTTGATTTTTGTTTCCTTATTTTGCTCTTGCTAGGGCAGTTTGGAACAACTAACTTTTTTACCCAGCTGTATTTTGTATTCAGCTCTTGTTTATGTTGCCTTTTCCACAGCAACAGAGTAAAGGGCTTTCCAAAAAGTAGAAAAATGTGATTGTAAAACCACAGATAGTGTTAGATGTGTCCCAAGGCAAATGTACTACCTTTTGTCAAAATGCTATTTAAATATTATCTTTCATGTATGTATTCAAATATGTAATGTTAAACCATAAGTAGTTCTGGAGAAAAAACATGAATTTCAAAAGGTAAATGCTTTTAAAAACAGTGCTTTTAAAATGTGTTTAAAAACAAAAGACTGGACATAGTTAGGAACGCAGTCTGGAGACGGGGGGGGGGATAACTAAGAGAGCTTAAATAATGCAGGAACCAGGATTAAGCTTGTTAAAAATCATTGTGTTGGGTGGCATTCTCCTTTGCATGGCAGAGATGTGGGCACCTTTCTACACCGGATGATATTGCTGTCTGTGCCAAGTCCCTGCCTATGGAATTTATTCTTGTTCCCGTCTTTGTTATTGAAGAGAAATCATGCTGGTGGAGAGCCTACTTGTCTGTGTGAAGAAAGGGACACTCCTGCATGAATATACTCTGAAACATAACATTTTGTTGCAATATTACATTAAAAATGTAAAGGTAAACTTCCTCTGTGCAAGCACTGGGTCATTCTTGACCCATGGGGTGACGTCACATACCGACGTTTTCAAGGCAGACTTTGTTTGTGGGGTGGTTTGCCACTGCCTTCCCCAGTCATCTTCCCTTTACCCCCAGCAAGCTGGGTACTCATTTCATCGACCTCGGAAGGATGGAAAAACAGCCGAATTTCCCCTGATTCAGCAGTTTTAATTCGGATGGAACCGAACTCAAAAAAGGCGGGAAAACAGGGAGCCGAATTCAGTGAGTTCGGGGTGTTCGGCGAATAAATTCGGCAAATTCAGGGTTCGGCGCAGCAGCATAACTGTCAGTTAGTAAGCAGCATTCTCCTGCGGCCAATCGGTGGCCAAGCTGGGTCTACGCTGAAAGTTTGGGACCTCTACCCCCCAAAATGCCCCCCCAGAGCCAAGCCTCGCAGATCGACCATGTGGAAAATCTGGGGTAAGCGATGCATGCGGAAAAGGCCTGCAACAGGGAACATCCAGTGGGGTTCTGGCTTACAGTAATTGTTGTAGAGCGAGCTTGAGGAACACTTTAAATGTTGCTGTTGGTTTACAAAATGCAAGTGTGACTATAATTTATAGGTGGGGGAGATATACTAGCACAGAAAAGATAAGCTTCTTATCCTTAATCTGTATTTTTTCCCCATGGGTGGGGATTTTTCCACAAGAAAAATGTCTCTGGAGGTATGGAGTAAAAGTACCTTTCCCTCTTCCACTGATGATGGATTAAGCTGGAAAAGTTCAGTGGAGAAACCAGAACTTACAAGCTGGAGAACCACAGTGTCCAATTTGGGGTGGTGGTGGTGAGCTTTTCTCACATCTAGCATTTTCAGATCCCTGACCTTCAGGAAGTAGTACCTGGCTGATAAGGGCAGAGAATGGGGGAAATGCTAGAAGGAGAGGAATATGGCTATGCCTAATTAAATACGAGTGTGGAGTTAATAGCGAAAACTCTTAATATCTAGGCTAATATGATTTCAGTGCTTTTGTCTCTCGCTGAAATTTTACTCCTTTCCCTGAATACAGCAAAAAGGAGGCTACAACACTTGAAATTTCAGGTAAAACCCTAAGGTCTGAGAACAGTATCTAGAGCAAAATAAAGAGCCCAGAGCTATGGGGTAACTGAAGCAAATGTTTTGCTTGAGGCATCAAAAAAAGTAGCCTTTCTGCTCAGTCAGGAAACTTGGCATCAGAAATTGTATTCCAGCAAACCAGGATGGTACCCAGCAAAATGTGTAAAATAATTTGGGGGTGGAGTGGGGTAGCAGGCTTTGCTTGGCATGTGCTGGTCTAGAAAGATATGGTCTTTGACGCCCTTCTTATGATGGAATTTGGCCATGGAGCATAACTCTTATTAAAGCCTGCATAATACTTCCAGACAAAACAACCCAGGATTAGACCACAACAGGGATAGGCAGCATACAAATGAGATCCATGTGATATTGACTGGCGCTCCCACCCTTTTTTAATACAAAATTTTACTTCTCCTTTACTTCTGTTGATGTTGCCATTTTACAAAATTCAAATTTTACTTCTTCTGATGTTTCCATTTCTTTTTTTTTGCACACTACTTATTGCTGCATGGCTACTTCTTTCCCACCTCCTCCTGTGATCCCCTGCCAAGAAGAGATAACAGTTGAAAGAATGCAGCCTCCCAGGGGGAAAGTCTGACTACAAGATCGGCCAAGGAGCCTACCCCTTTTATACTAGGGTGAGGCAGACTAGAGGGAATCAGTCTTCCTTAATGCCATCCTGGCATTAGCTATACTTGACACCCAAATTCACAATATGATGCTAAGTCAGCCTGAGGGGGATGAGGCTTATGATATATTGCCCTGTCTCATTGCTCTTCCCCTAACAAACACAGCACAACTTCATCCCCTTCCAGAAGGCAGGGTCTGCTCTGTGACCAAAGAAAAGGCCAAAATTGAGTGCAGATACATTGTCCACAATTACTAGACCTTCTCCTCCTATAGCAGTGATGGTGAACCTTTTAGAGACCGAGTGCCCAAACTGCAACCCAAAACCCACTTATTTATCGCAAAGTGCCAACACGGCAATTTAACCTGAATACTGAGGTTTTAGCTTAGAAAAAAGCTAGTAACCTGTGATGGACTTTTCCTCCAGAAATTTGTCCAATCCCCTCTTAAAGGCATCTAGGCTAGATGCCATCACCACATCCTATGGCAAGGAGTTCCACAGGTTAATTACATGCTGGGTAAGTGGGTGCTTCTCTTTTAGTAGGGGATTTCACTGTAAGGTGAGAGGCACTGCAAAGCCCGCGCTGTGGCCCGAGCGCTCTGCTCCCCTCCAGCTATGCCACGCTGTGAACTATGCTCCCCTCTAACCTAGCTCCTCTCCAACCCCACCACAGGAATCACCTTCGCCAAAGAAGACTCAATGAGCTGCCGTCCGTGCCGCACCCTCACAGCTCATGTGAGCCGCTCTGCCGCATGTGACGGGAGGGAGGAAGCGCTCCCATTGGTCTGCTGGGCAGAGAGGCGGGTGATGTGAGAAATGCCCTCAGGCGCACGTGGAGAAGGGGAGGGGAGCAGCCTGGACCCGCGTCCCTCTGGCTTTCTAGTAACGAACTCAGGTGAACTCTGTGCTGGGGCGACGGTGCGCGTGCCCACAGAGAGGGCTCTGAGTGCCCCCTCTGGCACGCATGCCATAGGTTCGCCACCACTGTCCTATAGATTTCCATTGATCTATGCAAGAAAGGTTTTCTGTACCATTCCTGAGTAAATATAATGAACTGGGGGTTAATTTAAACTGGTTTCTCCTTATCCTGGCAGCGCAATACTCACCCTGTAATGCTGTTCCTGGAGGATGAGATCCCCAGGAATAAATGGCTGGGGGTGGGGAGGTGTCTTATGGGGGTGACAGTTGTTGTTGCTTCCCCTTTCCTTGCACCTGTAGAAATTCTAGTTGGGATCCAAGCTAGGATATCACAAGAAGTTGTGATTCAAGAAGAAGCAGGAAAGCCCATTTCCGCAAGCAGAGCTCTACTCTCAGTTCTTGGGATCCAGTATGACATTGGCAGCTACATACCCATGGGGCAGAATTGTGTCATGAGGGATGCCACTTGATCTTAGGAAGCATTTAAAAAGAAACACGTTACAGATTATTTCTGCACATGGAAACACAAAATGTGTGATTCCATTATTATTTTACATTGTCTTAACAACTATTCAGCTGTGGAGGCTTTCATTTTGTTACGGTTAATTGTTAATTGTACTGTAATTGGTGGGGGGAAAGTACAAAGATGAATATAATTATTGTTAGCGATAAAACATAAGTGTTTTGTCCTCTAAACTAGAAAACACTAGTGAAAACATGCAAAAAAATATAAAACAAATGGGGAACTATGTTTTTAGTACTCAGTGGTTTAGACCATATCTGAAAATCTTGAATATGCTGAATGCTTTAAAACAAAATGCATACAGAACAATGAAACTAAAAGAAAATAAGTGTTCATGTGTTACATATTTGTTGTGATGTGTCCCAGATGTTTTGTTGAACTCATTGAAGATCAGTTCATTAAGAAATGAATAATGACAAATTGGCATGAGTCTTTCTAATGTTGATTACAAAGTCCTTGTTGTTGTTATGGAAGTTTTAAGAAAATGATGTATGCCAAACAGTCTTTACTCAGTGCTCTTAATTGTAATCTGATATAATTGTTTATTTGTTGGTTTGTTGGACCAGTCTAATGTTGAAAGGCGACTGTTTGCTTTTGTGTAGGTTTGTGGGGGCTAGATATTACACAGCAGCTTTAAATCAGTTTTTGAGATTTACAAGCTGTGCATTTTCTGTGCATTTTGGGGATTCTTTGGACCTAACATCTTCATTATAAAGGGGATTGTAAGGCATCAGCCAGGGAATTTTATCCTCATCTGCTGAGAAGCCATTGTGTATCCAGCTACCCAAAACACATTCCACAGAATTACTACTCTAATAATGATCAAATTACACATACAAGTACTTTTAGAAGGTGACTTTATACCGACATAATTTGCATAGATGACAGTTTATACCTGCTTAAAAGACAAAGAGGATACAAAAAGAAAGTATCCATAGTTAAATTTTGAAAGAAGAATTTGACTTCAGATGTGGCATTGGACAGACACAGCAGAAGACCCAGTGCATAGACTCAGGATGGATTTGTTCAATACATTTCCCCTAATGATCTCTCTAACATGAAAAAAAAGTGTCTCCAGAGTTGATTCATATTGTAAACAAATAAATGGAAATGGATATGTTACCCATTTAAAATTTCTACTTTTTTGTAGATATACCAGAAATGGAAACAGCAATTCAAAGAAAACAACCTCAGCTGTGATCTTGATGAGTCATTACTACTTTAACAGTTATCAGCATTTTTGGTAACTGATAGACCAATAATTTGTCAAGTTTCTTGGTGAGATTCAGCATGTCAGATGGTTTCTCCTGCAAGGAATGATCATTCCACCTTTATTTAGTCCTTTTGTCAATGGCTGGTAAGTCATTTTGTTATATAGTTATTTAAATAATGTGCACAGATCCTGGAGGTGTTGCTGGGGGAAACAAAAGTGGTCTCTTCATTTTTAGGATATGTAGCCAAAATGTCTTTTTAAAATATAACTAGAATTATGTATTAAGTGTAGCAGTTCTAATACCCTGGTTAGCCTGGTGTCACCAGAGCTCAGAAACTAAGCAGGGCTTGTACTTTGAGGGGAGACCATGGAAGTCAGGGGCTGTTATGCAGTTTAAGACAGTGGCAAATCATGTTTGATCATTTCTTGCCTTGAAATCCCTATGAAGTGGAACTTCATGGGGTCTTCATGAGTTGGTTGCAACTCAATGGTATACTTTATGTATTATGCACATTCGTGCAGCTTTCCTTAATATGTCATGCCTAACTTACTGTTGATTTTTGAAATATTGTTTCTTATAAAAGAATAATTTTACTCTCCCAGCTCTGTTGGTCTGTGAGACTGTGATGCAGTTGACAATTGGAATCAGAGCCATTTTTCAGAGCTAATGTGTTGCTCAAAGAAGTTTCTCTTGATCTGAATTGCACGTTGAACAAATGTAGATTGAGTTAGGTGTAATAGGAGACAGTTATATTGTGCCACCACTAACCTGCGTTTTGTAGTAGTGTGATAAAATGTTGGCTTGAACTGCAGACTTTTGCCTTCGATAAATGGTGAAGCAATAGTAGAAGACCTGCAATACAGCTGTTTTTGGGGGATACATAGAATGGCTCTTTTGAGGGCTTCTTGAGATTCTGTCAGGTACTCCTGAGGCAGTTCTTCCTGCTTCATGGTCACACTTAAACAGTATCAAAGGATCTATTTCATGGTGTGGTCGTATGCCACTGGGGACTGTATGTTCAGATTATGGTCAGATAAAATAATCTATCCTTCTCCCCAATAAAAAATCTCCCTCCTGGTAGGCTGCTGATCAGGTGAGAAGAGGCTCAGAAGATTGCTACTGCTTGCATGGTTGCTTAGTGTATACAAGCGACACATAGTCTGCATCAAGGGAAAGCAGCTCCCATGCCACCCATGGGATTTATGTGTGGAAATGGATCTGTAATTCCTCTTTTGGGGGGGGGGGTGTCTTGATTTTTTTTTTCAAATTTAAAAACTGTTTAGAGAACTTACTGTTGTTGTATGACTGGTTTTCAGGAAACATACCAAGGTTGGCTAGATTCCTTTTCCTGTTATGAGAACTGGATCTCTGAGGCCCAAACTAGATATGTATTTATTTAAATTGTATTTTATTGTTAGCCACCTTGAGACCAACCTTGGTTGGGAAAGGTGGGGTAGAAGTCTAATAAATGATGATGATGATAATATGACATTCACAGGGCTAGCCCAAGGCTTTTGAGTACCCTGTTCTAGGATTCCTAAACGACTCTCTCTCCTCCTCACTCACTCCACAGGGAGGCAGGAAGACAGCACCTGTCCTCCTTGCCTTGCATGGTGGCAAGGTGTGGAGGAGGTGAGGCAATGCCCACCTTTCTCCCTCTATGCGTCAGCGTGGTGTGGACATGGCATGGAAGTGCCTGACCTCATCTTCCCCTCCTCACAACAGTGAGCTGAGGTAAGACGTGACCTCCTTGCCCTGTGTGCAGCGGCCAAGGCAGCACCAGCCTTTCTCATCACCCCACTCCACAGGCAGGAGAGGGAAGGAGGAAGAGGGCTGGGTCTGGCCCTCACATGACAGGGAGGGAGAGAGGGAGCAGGCTCCCCACTGGCCTCCCACTGGAGTGGAGGGCACCTTCCGGGGCTGCTGCTTGCTGTAGCAAATCCCAACACCAGGGGTGGGCCAATAGGCTGGTAGGTGGGTGGTGCTGGTTGTTGACCCTTTAACTCTGGCACCCTAAGCTATCACCGAGATGCGTTCAGTGAATGGGGTGGCCATGGACATTCATTATTTATTGGTTTTTGTTTTTTTTAAATAGCCTGGGACCCAAGCTAGCTTGAAAAACATTAAGGCAACAAAAATCCATTTTGCTTTAAATAATAAAATAAACACCAGTATAAAACCGAGGAGCAGCTCCAGCTCAAGATAAATGCCGAACAGTCACAGGGTAGAAAGTTGCCTAAAAGACAGCAGTGTAAGCTCCCGTCGGATCTCTCTTGAGTGGGAGTTGTATAAACAGGTTTCAAATGCAGAAATGCTTACTTGTATATACACAGTTGCGTATGTCTTTTAAACTCAAATCACCCTTAGCAGAAGAACATTGCAGTGGGGTGGGGGAATAAAGACCTACTTAATTCTTGCCCCTCCAGTCATGTTTAGAATCACGTAACTGCCAGCGTCTAGTTTGGTCTACATGAGGCTTTTCTTTGTTAAAGTGGGCTTAGCAGATATGAATGAATTGAAACTACTTTTATAAATTTTCTATCATCAGCTAAATGAAATCAACACGACAAGAATCAGGGGGAAAAGCTCTTGCACTTTCCCTTCGAAGGTATTCTATGATAATGCAGGGTAAATCCTGTCTTTGGAAGTTGATTTTAGGATCATATTTATAGTTGTGTTTAAAAATAGTATGAAGTTACATTTGCTACAAGATAGCATCTGTGCTGCTAGATAACCATCTTGAATAATAAGCACATGGAAGATGAAAATCTGATTACTCAAAGTATAATGTTTCAACAGCATTTTTTCCCCTTTGTTGGTGTAGGGTTTAATAAATTACAGTTTTAATGAAGTGATTTATTTATTTATTTATTAAGGTGGCAAATGATGAGCCATAAATTTATGCCTATAAACATCTTTAGACTCTGAGGGCCTTGAGAGATATGTAGATTAGGGAAATTTAATCACTGACATAAGAACATAAGAAAGGCCCTGCTGAATCAGACCAAGGCCCATCAAGTCCAGCAGTCTGTTCACACAGTGGCCAACCAGGTGCCTCTAGGAAGCCCACAAACAAGACTAGTACAGCAGCATTATCCTGCCTGTGTTCTACCGGACCCAATATAATAGGCATGCTCCTCTGATACTAGAGAGAATAGGTATGCAGCATGACTAGTATCCATTCTATCTAACAGCTATGAATACCCCTCTCCTCCATGAATATGTCTATTCCCCTCTTAAAGCCCTCCAAGCTGGCAGCCATCACCGCATCCTTGGGCAGGGAGTTCCACAATTTAACTATGCGTTGTGTGAAAAAATACTTCCTTTTATCTGTTTTGAATCTCTCACCCTCCAGCTTTAGCAGATGACCCCATGTTCTAGTATTATGGGAGAGGGAGAAAAACTTTTCCCTGTCCACTCTCTCCAAACCATGCATAATTTTATAGACCTCTATCATGTCTCCCCTCAGCCACCTTCTTTCCAAGCTAAACAGCCCTAAGCGTCTTAACCGCTCCCCATAGGACAGTTGCTCTAGTCCCCTAATCATTTTGGTTGCTCTTTTCTGCACCTTCTCAAGCTCTGTAATATCCTTTTTTAGGTGTGACCAGAACTGTACACAGTATTCCAAGTGTGGTCTCACCATAGATTTGTACAAGGGCACTATGATATCAGCAGTTTTATTCTCTATTCCTCGTCTAATTATGGCCAGCATGGAATTTGCCTTTTTTACAGCAGCCGCACACTGGGTTGACATCTTCATTGAGCTATCCACTACCACCCCAAGTTCCCTTTCTTGGTCTGTTGCTGCCAGCACAGATCCCATCAGTGTATATGTGAAGTTGGGATTCTTTGTCCCAATATGCATCACTTTACACTTACTCACATTGAATCTCATTTGCCATTTTAATGACAGAATTGTTCTTTTTAAATCGCACTAATTTGTTGTAAGTGGCAATTGTTTATATATATATATATATATATATATATATATATATATATATATATATATATATATATATATATATATAAATTATACCCCTTTCTCAGCTAATGAGTTCCCAGTTGACTTCCACAAAATATCAGTGGTTAAAAAAATCAGTACAGAGAGCAGCAGCAATAAAACACACACTTTTTTAAAAAAAAAACTGCACATAGCAAATTTTTGTTTAAAAATATGCAAGTAACGTATAACCCAAATAAACTCAAAGTTCTGTGTTGAAAAAAATAGACTTAGCTTGGCATGCATTCTACTTACTTTTATGCCTGGTAGGTAGCTTCGGTAGGAAGTTCCACACACAGTGAGCATCAGAAAAAGTCCTGTCTCATCTCACATATGAAGTTGGGTTGAGGAGTCTCAGAGAAGGACCTCCTCGAAAGATCTTAATTCTTGGCAAGTTCATATGGGAGCCTGCTTGACGATTTAAGTACACTGGTCTCTGACCACTTAAGGCTTTAAAGGTCATAAGCTCTGTGTGAGGTTTTAAATAAATAAGCATTTCGGATTGCATCTGGAAGCAGATGGTACCAATTACCATAAAAGAAATGTAGTGGTTGTCAAACAGCATGTTGATTTGTGACATGCTGAATCAACATCAGCTTCTGAAATTCACCTAGAGTGAGTTACGCTATTCCAGTGTGGATATGCTCAGAGAATGGACAATTGCTGTCATACTGCTTCTTGAGAAAGAACACAACTGGCTCATGAGCTCTAAGGCATTATGTGTCACCATGACAATTTGGACCTGCAGGGCTCAAGGCCGGGTGACCCCATCCAGAACTGACTGACTTTTTAAGTCATGGTTGGTAACATTGTCTCCCAACAACATTAGCCTTGTATGGATTGAGCTTCAGTTTATTGGCTCTCAACCAACTCATTACCACCTCTAAACACTGGTTCAGAATATCGGCTGTATCATTGGATTCAGGTGAAAAGGAGAAGTGGATTAAAGCAGCATCAGCCTATTGATGATACTCTGATACCTGTACAATATCACTCAGAGGTTTTATGTGAATGTTGTACATCATGCGGGGGGGGGGGGTTAAATAGATCCCAGCATATCCCATAGCACAAGTGCCAAGGGTGTGAGCATGTATCCTTCAGCTTCACTTTCTCATGCAGTCATGTAGCATTGGAACCACCAAATCGTAGTGCCCCAATTGCCATCTTGGCCACCCAGGTGAGAAGAATACTATGGCTGAAAAACTCCTTCCTGCATGCTGTCAGGCTAGATGTGATTGGCCTTTTTATCAAGGTACCTTATTAATGGAAAGCTATCACTGTGTAGAGTCTTTCTAACTGACCCGTTTGTTCAGGTTATTTCTAGAACTCTATTTTATGTAAACTTGGAAAATGCAAAATTGTAAATGTTGTGCCAAACAAATTAGTCTATACTTTAAAAAGATCTTGATATTAAGCAAGCTGTATAATTTTTAGATGAAATGTGAAGGGAATGTAGAAATGTTGACCTCGCAAGCTTTAAAGTCCTTGCTTATAAAAATTATAAAATTTAAAGGTGTCTGACTTTAAAAGGTGTGTGTGTGAGACAGAGAGAGAGCGCGCGCGCTTTGGGATACTGAACAAGCTCTAAAAGATTGAAGCAAAGTTTTTATAGGGCTAGAATATTTTTGTTTAGCTGTCCCTCTGTGCCAGTTCGGATGTTTTGTAAGGCTTGTTTTCAAGTATCTATTTCCTCATGGGCTAGTACTCATAACTTTGCTCGAGATAAGCATCCATCAAGTCAAGTAGCTACATTCTATTGAGGCAATCTTACACTTAATTAATCTTGTATATATTATGAGTTCCATACCATATATAGTATATCACTGCTTGAAAGCTTCTGACATTTAACTCTCTGGCATTTAGGTCATTGCTTTTATAGGTTTTAACCCTTATTCTAATTGTTTTTGTAATGCAATTATTCTCATCATTATTACTGATTAAAATTGTTTCTTGGCAGTACATCCTTTGGAATCAAATTTTATTTATATTTTCTTAACAGAATTACTGTCTGTATCTTGTTACTCCCAGAATCAGGGCATTGCTAGGACCTGAAACAAGAAATATGTTTGCCTTGCTGCTGTTTTCCAGTCCTTCTCATTGTTAAATCCTTAATAAGTGTTTAAACTGGAATTGGCACAGGGAGTATTGTTCTTTCCCCATAAATTGGAGGGGGGTTAAATCTGGTAACACTTTTCAAAACGAAAAGAGGAGTATGTCACTGTTTGCCAGAGATATCATGGCTTGAGCCACCAAGTGCGAATGAAATCTCTTACAGCCAAAGTCTATGAAGCGCTCAATAATGCAATAAAACTGCAAGCAGGAGAATAAATGTTAATGTTTTCATCACTGTGTTTTGAATGCTGGGAAAATGAAAAGATGCTTGGGTCCCTCCCACATTATCAGCTTGATAGCTGGGGGGAAACTATCCCCGGCAATGTTCTGGTTGGGCTGAGTGGCGTTCCAGCCATGTGTAGTTGCTGCTCTGAGTAGTTTTGTTTTAATACTTAATGTTTTAGTTTAGTTGTATCAGTTTTTCTTTCTTTTTTCTCTCTCTTTTCTTTCTTACAGATATTTTTTTGAGATTGTTTTGGTTGTTTACTATTTAGTTTCTGTTTTGTAGTGGCTGTTTTGTGGTTGGCTCAAACAGTCACTCCTCTCTTTGGGTTACCAACCAGGCACTAGCTGGAGATCTCCCGCTATTACAACTGATCTCCAGCCAATAGAGATCAATTCACCTGGAGAAAATGGCCACTTTGGCAATTGGACTCTATGGCACTGAAGTCCCTCCCCTCCCCAAACCCCGCTCCATCCCAAAAACCTGGCAACCCTATCCACTCCCCTCCCACCCTTTTAAACACCAAGCCTAACTATTGCTATTGCTATCTGGGCTGGAAGATGGGGTGGGGGAGCTGTGTCTGCTTTTCGTTCATGTTCTTTTTGAATTAATTTTATTCCTTGTGATTAGTGTTGTTGAACACTACAGCATTTCTTTTAAATTTTTATTTTTATTTTAAATAATTAGTTATTTTATTTTATTTTATTATTTTGCTATGCTTGATTGATGAATGCTCCTTGGGGTTGCTCAGATCATTTGTGAGACCTTCAGGTCTCTGTTTTTTTCTCTTCAATTATACTTATCTTGATTGCTAAGACTTTGAAGCAACAGGCAGTATGTACCACGCTGAACCTATCTTACAGTAAAAGGTGTTTTGGTTACTCCCCCAGCTCAAGTTTAGAGTATTTGATTTTATTTATTATTTGATTTTGTTTGAGCAACAGGGAAGGAAAGAGAAGGGAATAGGTGGGGCATAGTCAGTTTGGTTAGCAAGACCCAGGCGTGTATTAAAACTACTACGGTATGTAGTTGTAATATGATGAATTAGGAGTTTAATACTATATGTATACTTAGAATTGGAATAGACAATGGGAAAGAAATGGGGTATCCATTTAAAGATGTTCCCACCCCTTGCACTAAACAAAGTAAAATGGAAGACTTTTTCAGATGGATTCCCGTATCCTTAGGGTTGCCAACCTCCATGTAGTAGCTGGAGCTCTCCCACTATTACAACTGATTATTTAATGTGCATGGTGGTATTGTTTATTGTTCACTTTGTATAAACTGTTACATTACTCTTTAAATCAAACAGGTTTCACCATATGTTTAAACTTCTATGTAAGAGATAAAAGTAACTAGGAACTAGTATGAACCTGCCCTGACCTGGATGACCCAGGCTAGCCTGATCTCTTCAGATCTCAGAAGCTAAGCAGGGTTAGCCCTGGTTAGTATTTGGATGGGAGACCACCAAGAAATACCAGGGTTGCTGTGCAGAGGAAAGCACTGGCAAACCACCTCTGTTAGTCTCTTGCCATGAAAACCCCCCAAAAGGGGTCGCCATAAGTCGGCTGCGACTTGAAGGCACTTTACACAGACACAGTATAAACCTCCCTTTCATTTTTAAAGCCATTTCTTTCTCAATGTGTACTCAGTGCTCCTATTAGAATTTCTAATATGTTCAATTACAGACTCCCTGAATATAGTCAGTGCTTTTCTGGCTGACAAATAAGCGGACTCTGGAAGTCCATCAGCACTGTTCATTAATCAGCTGTTTGATCAATTTAGTGAAGTGAGGCACTCCAGTACCCACAGGAAAAGATCATTCTGTACCACCTTTCTTTGCTGTTGAACAGAGCAGTGTATAAAGTCCAGGAAACGCATTTCATTCCTCTGTTGGGTAGCAAGAGAATGAATAGCGCAAAACCATGCCTTGCCAAAACTGTTTTGTGCTCCTTTTAATTGTACCATCACCTTTGTATGTACATCTGATTTTTTTTAAAGTCTCTATTCTGGTGTGTTACACAATATATTGAAAAAAATGGTTTTGATTGTATTAGGCAAGTGTGTACACAGACACACACACACATAAATGAAAAGGGATAACACACAATAATAGACAAAAGTATCAGGACTGAAAGCATGACTTGCACCTGAGGTTTCACACAAAATGAATCTGAAGACAGTTTGAACAGATCAGGCCATTTCGAAGACATCGAATAATTTCAGTTCATTGAGGTGCAAGGCCTTGAGTTTAGTTTACCTTTTATGGTAATAATTCAGTAAGTAGCCCAAATATGCTTTAAGCTCCTTCTTTCTCCTCTCCTTCCTCCTTTCAAGAATCCCACATCCTTTCCAGGTTCTTAATCCCAACCGATGTATGCAGTGGGCATTTTCTGCACAAATTTGGGTGTCCTACATAACAGAGAAGAGGGGAGGGGTGACCAAAGCAGAAATTTAAAAACAGAATCTGAGTCATCCTTGCACTTTTCAGTCAAAATGCTCACAGATGAACCTGACATGCATTAACAAGAAGTTGCCATGAGGAAACTTGTTCATGAATTATTTCTTCAGGACAGATTCTGTTTAATATAATGTAGTACTAAAGTATTAACAGCCTTCTGTTATTTCCCCCACAAAAATAGCCCTTTCTGCTTTGACTGATGCATTTTGAAAAGTATTAATTCTTGCTCAGTTGACATTGAGAAGTTCTTAACTTGCACGCAGAGTCTCTTCAAAGGCAAATGGTTTCTTACAAGAAGGATTATTGTGTTATATCATCCTCTGTGACTCTTCATATACTCACCCTCCAAAATGAAAGTCTATACTATATTATAATATGTTATAATCTGTTATAATTATTAGTGTGTGTGTTTAGCTGTTCTGTGAACCATTCAGGATTTCTTTATATGTTAGCAGATAGCAAGGTTACACAAACTGTCCAGAGCTTTTCCTTCAGAAGTATGTGCAGTGTAAAGAGGACGTGTGAGTACCACTGAACATGCAATACATACACATACTGTCCAGCTATGGTTAGTTGCAGCTCTCTAACACGAACCTTTGAGTATTTAGAAAAATGTCTGCCCTTCATACTTCATGCACTTATTTTGGAAAATGCCTACAGTAAAAACAATAAAATATGAAGTAGCTCTTGATACTAGGTGTATATGAAATGCTTCCCTTGTAATTACCTCTGCTCTCTTCCTCAGAGAGGGATGGGGTTTGTAGAGGAAGGAACAAAGAGAACTAGCCTTTCAATAGTCACTATAATAAAATCATCAGGTGATTTTCCATATTAATATTTTAACTTTGTATAATATTAAATATGTACCTACCCTGATGAGGATCAAAAAGGTGGCACCGAGGTTGTGGGTAATTATTCTGCAGACCTGAGATAACTTTATTTATTTGTACCCTGCCTTTCCTCTTGGCTCAATGTGGCTTACAGATAACAATTAAAATATTACAGATTAAATCAAATACAATGAAAACCTCAAATATCTCCCCCCTCCAAAAAGATGCCTGCTGTCCATATCCCATCAAAAAGCTGTAGCAATCAAGCTTTGCAGCACCTCCTAGAGATCTTCAGTGAGGGGGCTCCCTTAACCTCTCCAACAAGTGGGAGCTGCAATACAAAAGGACTGGGCTCTGTCTGATGACAGGCAGGCCACCCTAAGTAGGGGACGGTCTGCAATTGGCAGCCTGAAAGTATTTGGTGCGTGGGAACATATGGGAAGAGATAGTCCTTCAGATATGTGATCATAACAGCACCTAACAGTTTTCTCCCCAAATGGGACAGAAACTGGCTGACAACATTTGCTGTCCTTTATTTTATCTTCATAACAACTCTGTGAGGTAGGTTAGTCTTATGACTGGCCCAAGGTCACCCAGCAGATTTCTACGTAGGGCTGCCTGGTAGTGTCTGGCAACTGGCAGGAGGGTTGTGGAGGAGGGCTGCATTCTGGGAAAGAATGTAAAAAGAAAAATAATGCCTTGTCTACTTACAGGAAGTTCTTACGATAGAAGAAGAGTTGGTTTTTATACCCTGCTTTTCTCTACCCTTAAGGAGTCTCAAAGCAGTTTACAATTACCTTCCCTTCCCTCCCCACAACAGACACCTTGTGAGGTAGGTGAGGCTAAGAGAGTTCTGAGAGAACTGTGACTAGTCCAAGGTCACCCAGCAGGCTTCATGTGTGGGAGTGGGGAAACCAACCATGTTCACCAAATTAGAGTCCATGCCTCATGTGGAGGATTGGGGAATCAAATCTGGTTCTCCTGGTTAGAGTCCCACTGCTCTTAACCACTACACCACACTAGAATTCCTGGTGTTTCAAGAGCTATCAGAAATAGCAATGAGTAGCTCTAGAAACTGCCAGAAACTCTATGGTAAAACTGGAAGTTCTTACCATAGAGTTCCTGGTGATTCCTAGAGCTACCGTTTTTCATCTTGGATAGCTCTTGGAATCACCAGGAACTCTATGGTAAGAGCTTCCTGTATGTGGATGTGGCCTTATTTTTATTTTTTTCTGTCTTCGCTGCTTCTAGCGGTGGTGGACAATGGGACACAAGGGCGGGGATCCCCCCCACTCTGACCAGGAGCATGGCAGTCCTACTTCTATGGCAGAGTGGAGATTTCAGCCTAGATCTCCAAGACACTCTACCCACCACACTGGATCGTTGAATTGAACTTGGAAGCAAACTGGCAACCAATGTACCTGTTTCAAAATGGGCAATATATGTTCCCATCAGTTAGCCCATTCGAGCTGTCTCATTCTGGACCAGGTGCAGTTTCTGGGTCGTCTTCAAAGGAACCTCGATGTACAGAGTATTACAGTAATCCAACCGCATGGTTACAGAAACATGGGTCAGTGTGGCCAGGGTGCCTAAGTCTAAGCAAGGAGAAAGATAGTAAACTAGATGCAGCTGACAGAAGGTGCTCTTACTTTTCAAACAGCAAGGCTGGGTCCATGGGCACTCCCAAGCTCTTGGACTGCTCTACAAAATGGGACCAGCTTTATTTGCTCAAGTTTGTGGTGGCTGCACATTTGGGGTCAGGAGAAAGAGGCAGCAGTGATAAGAGGACGCTGGGGCCGTAGAAAGGCAGTGATATGAGTGTTGGGGGAGGGAAGGGTGGTGATGGAAAGAAGGCAGGCTGAGCAGAAGGGCAGGAAGTGGAGTCCAGCAGAGGATAAGACTGTCTTTAATCCAAGCCCTGTGAAAACTTTAGTGGCTTATTAACCAGCTATTGCACCCCTTCTTTCTCTTTTCCAGAGTCCTAAAATAGGTCATTTTTGCTTTGTGTCTTTGGGTTAGCTTCAGTGAAAGGTATTACATAATTTTGTATCTTTTTTTTCTGAAAGAGGTTTAACAAGTGGCAAATCTTCCAGTAGATGTCACCAGACTTGGACATTTAATGTGGGACTTTTTTCTGAATGCAAAGCCACATGATTCTTTGGCTCTGCTTTTCCTTTCTGCAGAGTGGATTTTCTCCCTTGTGTTCTTCACAATGCATAAAGAACATAGGAAGAGTGGTTGATATTGGCCTTCTGGCAAGGAAATTTGAGAAGCCTTGCATGTTTCAGGAACGGGGATTTCCACTTTCACTAATGCATTGTGATTGCGCTATAACTTGACTGGTAATATTTCATTACTGATGACCTAGAAACAATTGTCGGGCAAACTTCTTTTTGTGCATTGCCTACATAAATCCATACCATTTTCCTGGCTATGGGGCTATAGATTTGCTCTTTCACCCCTTTCAGTCCTTTTAAAAAAAAATTCCTTTACTTTCAGATCTTCCCACAAATACATAAACCTTAATTTTGGTTGCTAGGAAAATAACAGTCTGTTTTGCGTTAATAAGTGTTTGCTTTTGAATCTCAAATCTGGATTACAATTAATAGCTTTACCAATGAAGCAACTGAAAGCAGTTACTTCAGGCAACAGATTGTAAAAGGGGTGGGTACCTGCTTTTAATCTGTTATTAAAGTATTATACTCCGCTTTTCTTTTCTTTTTTCTTCAGTTACAAAAATGCCAAAAGCTGACACCGTGCAGTTCTGTATCTTTCAAATTCTGGATGGGAAAAAGTGCTCTTCTGCAGTATTTAGTGCTCTAAGGCTGTGTATCAGGGATGTTTTTGACCTTGAGCACTGCATGACCATTTTATCTTCTGGACCCCCTTCCTGTGCTGAAGTGGGGCTTAAGTTTAAAGATATCTTTGTACACAGCTGTGTTCATTCAGCTGCTAAACATGAACGCGTGTGCTTCAACAAGGGGATATTAAGGATTATTCTAGTAAAAGAGCCGCCCCTTTGACTTGACTAAGTGTGATGGAGGATGAATACTGGGCTTGAACTGTGAAAAAGGTTGTAATCATGTACTAGGAATGAACTTAAAAGTCTAAGAACAGATCGATGTCTAGGTGCTATTTGTGAGTGCCATACTGTAGTAGCAAAATGTCTGCATTTTAAATCAATATGGTACAAGTATGTTATGATTAAACATTATTATAGTGTTTGCACTAATATTGCACAGTTTTTTATTACTACTCCTGTATCATCTTCTTCTCTGCTGTATTTTTCTTTTTATCCATGATGATTGGATGTACATAAAAAAGGGATTCTAAATTAATTCCTAAATTGTTCAAAATGCCCATTTTCCTGCTGAGTCTACTGTCTCTTATAATCACCTCAATTTGTTTACATTATAAAGTGAACTACATTTTGAGTATTGTTGTACCTGCGCCGTGGCATCATTCAGCATGGTGGTTATCTGAGTAGCAGCATACTCAGAATTAATGTCTTGTTTGAACTATGTATGCCCCAGGATCTTCAGGGGCAGCTCATGCATCATTTAAAGTCAACTATAGTAGAACTTAAGTTACTCTTGTGCTTCCACAAGTTGGTGGTATTAATCACATTGGCACATGTTCAAAACTTAACTGGGCTGAGCTACCGTTCCCGAGATGGCAGTCTAAGAATATTTTTTATTTTATTTTTTTAATTTATTTATGTCATTTATAGTCCACTTATCTCACTTGGACTCAAGGTGGATTACACAGAATGAGTCAGTACAATCGACAGGATTGGGTATTCAGTAAGCAATACAATAGTGTTAGGGTTGTACAACCAATTAGAAAACTAAAAACAGAATTGAAGCAAAGCATAAGTCTTAACACGTCACATTAAATGATACAAAATTACATAGCAGGATCCTGGTTTCTGTAAGCTAAACACAGTAGCATAGACCACAGTCCCTAATAATTTATCTAACTAATTTTGTGAATCATAGATTAAATGGATAGATGGATGGATAGATGGATAGTCAAAGGTGTTGCATGTACAGAGGGTGGACAGAAATGGCCGTGAACTTTTTAAAGTGTATTGCAGATGTTTTATGCATGTTATTTTGAATGTTTGAGGCTGTTTGTAATTCATGTTAAACTATAATCCAGGGATGGGGAACCTCAGGCCCGGGGGCCATATGCGGCCCCTGAGGACATTTTTTGTGGCCCTCAGGAGCTCCGGGGCCCCGCCGTGGAGGTGCAGCACAGGGCGGCCCTCCCTGAGGGTGTTCCTGGGGCCACGGCTTGCAGGGGTGCTGCGGCGCCCTTTGAACCTCCTCTCGCCGACTGACGGCTGTTGGTGAGCAAGAGGAGGGAGAGGGACGCTTCCCCCAAGGCTGCCCCCTATCACCGCAGCATGCAGGAACGCCGGGGCACACTGTAAGCCCCTCTTGCTGCCTGTCGGCTGTTGAGCAGCGAGAGGGAGGGGGGAAAGAGGCCTACGGCTCCTGGCAGCAGAACATGCGCGCAGGAGCCGATCGGGCTCCGGGGGGCCTTTTGTGGACTCTGGGGGTGGGAAGGCATGGAGCCTGGGGCCAGGTGTGTGTGTGTGTGGGGGGAAGGCTTTCTCTCTCTCTCTCTCTCTCTCTCTCTCTCTCTCTCTCTCTCTCTCTCTTTGTCTGTCTCCCTCCGCCCTTTTCTTTCTCCCCATCTTTCCATTTCTTTCTCCCTCTCTCCCTTTTCCTCTTTCTCTGTTTTCCTTCCTTCCTCCCTTGCTGATCGACAGCGGGCTGCACCCCCCTGGCACCTCGTTTGCTCGGGCCCCCCGCTGGCTTCCCTCCCGCCTGGGGGGGAGTGGGGGCGCCCTCCAGGCCTTCTCTGCATGGCCTCCCCTGGGGTTGCCAACCTCCAGGTGGTGGCCGGAGACCTGGCAACCCTAGCCTTTCCCCCCTCCACAGGGAGATCTACACCTGGTATGGCCCCCAAATTATGTTATAAATGTGCAAATGGCCCTTGGCAGGAAAAAGGTTCCCCACCCCTGCTATAATCAGAAGAGTGGTGTGACAGAGCATACCTGGCTTTAATTCATATAGTTCATTTTGTGCACTGTGTGTAGATGCTATACATATCTGGTAAAATATTTCAGTTATGCTTAATAAATAATTAGTGCTTGATCCAGTCAAGTACATGCATAACAGCTGTGCATGACAGACTCACAGAGCCTGATGCAACCCTGTTTTTCCTTACCAGCAGCAGAAGAATATGTGCACTGACCTTCTGGAGCATAAGTCACGATCTTAATGACTAGAGAACTATGAATGAAATATGAGAAATTAGGTGTGTCTGGTTTTAAAAATAAAAAGTTAAGCTGCTTGCTCAATTCAGCACCAATGAAGGAGGGTTTTAAGTATACCAAGTACCATAAAATTTATGGTGAAAGTGCAAGAGATGTGAATGCTGCTTTGCACGTTATCTTTCAAGTTCAAGCTGCCCTGATAAATGAAAAATGTTTCCTGCTTGGCAAGTTAAAACCGAAATCGAATGCTTTACAGTGCAATCATACACAGAATTACTCCTGTCTAAGCCCATCGAAGACTCTGCCTGTGATAATACCATTACACTGAACCTATACATATTAACTCAAAAGTAAGTCCCACTGTATTCTGTGATTACTCCAAACATGTGTCTGCAGAACTGCAGCCTTGCACTTTACTTGGCGGTGATGCCTGTTGAACTCAGTGGGATTAACTTCTGAGTAAGTATGCATAGGATCAAGCTTTTAGAAGTTCAGCGTGTTGTGCTGAATATTAAAACAGAAACAGGTATGCTCAAGTACCTAGGCTTTGACTCTTGTCCTGCTTGTGGTTGTAAGCATAGAGCTGATTGTTTGGCAAGCTATTTAGATAGGTCCAGACAATCTCGGATGTGACCATTTCACATAATTATGCTCTTCTTTGCATGATTACGGTTCTTTTTCTAAGCAGCTCCCCCCCACATTCACTACTGTTGCTTTCAAAGGAATACAGTAAAAAGGAAATAAAAGCACTCAGGTGCTTACGTGACTTCAGTGTCTGCTCATTTTGGCCATGAATCTGCTTTCCCTTCTGTCTACTGATATTGATGGAAATAAGCAGCTACTGTTCAGGTACAAAATTGTTCAACATGAACTTCAAGGAAAACCATCGATGCAATCCAATTAGGGATTGCTGCACATCTAATCAAGGGAGTTCAGCAAGGGAAGTTTGCTAGGAGTGCATATTTGTGTCAAAGTTTGCTGCATGCCTAATTGGAAGTACTGAAAGTTAGACTTTTCTCAGTCCATAGCTATATTTTTGAAAGTGGTAGGAGACTCTGCAATGCTTTGTTTATACGGTGAGGGAAGGTTGTGGCACAGATTGGGGGGGCAACAGCAAAGCTATAGCAAACTGGCTGCCCTTTTATGCCATTTAGACACGAATATCCGTGACAACATGCTGAAGTAAATAGATTAGGGGTTACTGCCACTGTTGTATTTTTTTCTGCATTCATTACAGATAATGGGATTATGAATAAAATAAGAACATAACAGCATTTATAATTTCAGGTAAGTGGAGCCTCATCCAGGGTTACTGAGGTTATCAGTAATTTATAGGAAGTGCATGGAGGCTGATGATTGCTGTCATTTTTCAGTCATGAATGAAGGTACCCTGGCATTTATGATGATATACAGTGCCAGGAACAAAATGTTTCTCTTATGCAATTACTTGGCTTAATTTTTTTCCCTATTGCTTGTGAAGGGCTTGATAGAAGATCTGCAAATGGACAAGTGTTGTCAAGTAAAAGTATTAATTCAATAGCCGGCAGAGGATTTTTCTGGCATCCAAAGGAGAAAGGAAATTTCTAATATATCTTGCCCTTCTTGGGGGGGAAAAAGGAATCAAGAAACCTTGGGGCAAAGAAGTTTTGCCTGTTATTGGTTTTTATTAACTCATCAGACTTTTTATATATTCTATCCTGGGCAATGCTGCAAGCGATTTGCTTCTTTATTTAGATTCTTCATCTTCTGGATTCCCAAGTCTTCCTGCAGGTTACAGTCCATAAAACTATAAAAGTATTAGTTTAAAAGATGAACAAATGTGTAGTTAAATAATAATAATAATAATAATAATAATAATAATAATAATAATAATAAAACTCTACCACTCCACTGGGCCTTCTCACATAATTACTTGTCCTTTTTGACATGACAGTTTGCTGGATCCCATTAAGAGTTGATTTGATTCAGTGTCCTTTTCCCATCATGGATGCTTCTGGGATGTTTACAAGCAGGCAGGAGGGCACCTTCCCTCCCTAGCAAATGGTGTTCAGAACCTGAAGATTCTGTTCAGCAACCACTGACTTATTACTATATGGGTGTGTATAATCCTCTTTAAAGATACTTCTTGTTACCACAAGGTACCACTCCTTGGGCTAGAGAATTCCATGAAATAATTATTCAATACACTGTAAATATTAATGCAAAATTTTTAGATGAGTGGAGTTATGATCTTTCAGGAAGAAGGATGGAACCAAAACATGAAATTTCACCTTTTAGCTTAGAGAGGTGGAAAAACATTTTAGATATGTACAAAGTTGTTTTGAAGATAGAATTTATAGAAGGCAGACTACTTTATGGTTGCTAAACTTCAAGATTTTAATTTGGAGATTTACTTTTGAACCTGTTTCCAAGTAATTAACACATGCAAGCAAGAAATGGGATCTGAATATAATATTCAACACATGTTCAATAAATGCACCATTCCAATAAATAGAAAATTAGGCAGAGTTTCCTACCCACCGCTCTCTGCATGAAGGAATGTAAATTAAACATATGTAAATTAAGCATATGACATCATATGGACTCACAGAAGTAAATCTAGACTGATGGAAGCATCTCTTCTGAGTAATGGAGGATCATCATTTTTAATATATATAAGGTCAGTTCAGCTGCGTAATGGTTTGCTGTGCAGTGTGACAGAATAGCCACTTTTGGTTTAATGCAGGCAACTCCAAAAGCAACCAGCATAACCTGCTGAATATGAGAGCTTGACCCTTCAGGGCTTTGGGTGCTGGAATAGGTAGGGTCCCAGCTCCAGGTTGGAAAATACCTGGAGATTTTGAGGGCAGAACCTGAGGGGAGGGACTTCAATGTCATAGAATCCAGTTGCCAAAAATGGCCATTTTCTCCAGGTGACCTGATCTCTATTGGCTAGAGATCAGTTGTGATAGTGGGAGATTGCCAGCCTCCACCTGAAAGTTGGCAGACCTAGGAATACTGCTTGCTTTTGTTCCTCTCTCCAATTTAAGAGGCTGGTAGGTCTGCTATTGCTAGTGTGCTGTACCATGCCCAAGCATTATAATGATCCCTATCCCTAGAAAGCAATTGATTGGATATTGATCAAGAATACTCACTCAGGAGGTACTAACTCAGGTTCCTGCCCTTAGGTTTACACCACAGAGATCGGTGTGTTCAAAACAAATCCACGTATTAGCAAGAACATACAGGGATGGAAGCTACTGGTTTCAGAACAAGGGATGCAGTCTACAGTTCTACAGTTCTAACAGGCAGAACCCAGCAGGGACCCTACTCCATGAGAGTAAATCAACTCGTGCAAATATTGGAAGGGGGAAGCAGAGAATGATGGCTGACTACCATGATGACTGAGTGCAGGCACATGGGCAAATTGAAGTATGTTTCCTTCCCATAGAAAATGTGTGTACTGCTGAGAGACAACTGACACAGACGTTTACCAATCTGTTGAGTTGCTCTTTGCTCACTGTTTCCCTTTCATCAACTGCAAGCCAGGCGGTCAGGCACCAGAATAGGCAGAACCAATTACTGACAGACATTATTTTTTTTCAATTTGGATTAATTATAGCTTCTATATTAACCAATGAGAATTTTCAATTTGGGGTTTATCTGACCCGATGCACATCCTTAATTCTGTGTAGGAGGATTTTTCCCCTAATGAAACACTACTATGCCTGACACTACTTTTGGACATACAGTGTTTAGCTCTAAAGCAATAATACTATACCTATGGACACAGTCATATTTATTCTCTAGCTGAGACTGTGTAAGAGGCCACACTAAATGAGATAGGCATTTCTAAAATGCTACATATTGCAAATGGGTTGTATCCAGACTAAATTGCCTTTTCCCATCATTTCCCTCTTTCTTTGAAGACCCCTTTGATGTCATTTCTCCATATCCCTGAAGAGCAACATTTTGCAGAGATCAGTGGGCTGCAGCTGGAGGAGGGAGGCAGGAAAAGTCCTATTCTGCTCTGGAAAATTTAGTTTGGATCCAACCCTATTTAATGATGCAGTGGACTCACCAGGCAGTTTCTCTGACAGAAGGAGAATGCCCTTTATGACCTTAAAACATTGGGCTTTTATTATTATTTAATCTATATGTTTTAAAAACCAATGTACTACTGAATAGGAAAATTGTAGAAGCATTTCATCTTGATAGACAGCATGAAAAGAAATATTTGCAGAATGATAGGAGTAGGAATATTGATTGACATATGGCTAGCCCTGTAGTTCTGATTTCTTTAAAAACAAACAAACAAAAACCAAGATATTTTAGCCACTGAACCATACTGGATAGAAAACAGCCACCCAGAAACCAGGTAGGGGTGGGGTTACATACCCAGGGTCTCCTTAGGTATGCAGAAAAACTGTATGACCCCCCCCCCAAGTCCTTAGCCTAGTGTGATCCAAGCATGCCTTTGGAGGCATGACTGTTAAGAGGGTAAAAGTCAAAGGGCAAAAAAGGAGGACAGGAAGTTAAACTGGTGAAGGAAGTTCTTAGAATCCCAGAACGAGACATTCTAAAATGTTTTCTAGTTTTTTCATTGTTGCTATCTAATTATGGAACAAATTAAATGCTAGCTAGGGATGTCGATTCGGTTTGTCCCGAACCGAAAAACAGCTGAATTTCCCCTGATTCAGCGGTTTTTAGTTCGGATGGAACTGAACTCAAAAAAGGCAGGAAAACGGGGAGCCGAATTCAGTGAGTTCTGGTGTTCGGCGAATAAATTTGGCAAATTCGGGGTTCGATGCAGCAGCATAACCGTCAGTTAGTAAGCAGCATTCTCCTGTGGCCAAGCTAGGTCTTCTTCCCCACCCTTAATGTGCATCTCTGACAATGGGGGTTTGCAATTAGCAGAGCTTTCCGCCCACGCCCAAAGCTCCCAGCCCCGACAAACAGCTGAGCTGCAGGGAGCAAGGGCGGGGCAGGTGTGAAGAAGACGGAACAGAAGACATCCACAGTAAGACCCATTTTGGGGCTTTTCTTTATAATTTTTCTCCTGTGTGTGTGTGTGTGTGGGGGAAGCAGAGTCTGTGTGTGTGTGGGGAGGGAGCAGTTTCTGTGGGTGGGTGGGGGGAAGCCAAAGGGGGCTTTCGCCTGTTCTGCGGGGGGGGTGCCCCCTGAGTCTCTCTCTCCCTGGTTTGAGGGGGGGGGCTTCAGTTGTGTGCCCTCAGGTTTTCCCTCATTCATAAGATCGGTTAGGTCTATTTTGATGCTTGCTCAAAACTGGTTTTCAAATTGTGACTTAAAGAATGCATTTGCCTGGTCCCGAGTCCGATGCAAAAGGGGAAATTCCACCCCTCCTGCTCCTTATGCATAGCTAGCTGCCTCTGTCCCTTTCCATGGTTTGCAAACTCCCAGGTGTCAGGTGTTGCTTTGAATGGTTGCAAACGTGTTGCTTTGAATGGTTTGCATGGCTGCAAACATGTTGCTTTGCATGGTTTGCATGGCCGCAAATGTGTTGCTTTTCATGGGTTGCATGGCTGCAAATGTGTTGCTTTGCATGGTTTTCAAACTTCTTTGCACCTGCCCCGCCCTTGCTCCCCCCAGCTCAGCTGTTTGTCGGGGCTGGGAGCTTCGGGGGTGGGTAGGGCTGTTGAATTAAAAAAAATTCGGTATAGTTCGGATTCGGCCGAATTCAGCCCGTTTAGATTCGGGATATGCCGAAGTCCGAACTCCCCCACTTCGGATCCGTTCAATTCGGCGGGAATTCAAAGTTCGGAAAAAAATTCGGCCGAATAAAGCCATTAAAAACACAATCGCGCCTTTCCGCGGCTCTGGGGGGGCATTTTTGGGGTTAGAGGTCCCAAACTTTCGGCAGAGCTTCAAAGGACGTTTATTGAAAGACTCCCCAAGTTTTGTAAAGATTGGGTCAGGGGGGGGCCTGAGATATGGGCCCTGAAAGGGGTTCCCCCCACCCTTAATGTGCATCTCTCAGCAGAGCTTGCCGCCCACGCACAAAGCTCCCAGCCCCGACAACAGCTGAGAAATTTGCAAAGCAACTGCAAAACAACTGCAAAACAACACAACCTTGTTAAACAACACCTTTGCAACACACAACTGAAACCTCCCCCCTCAAACCAGGGAGCGAGAGACTCGAGGGGGAACACACACCCCAGGCAGAACCGACGAAAGCCCCCTTTGGCTTCCCCCCCACCCACAGAAACTGCTCCCTCCCCACACACACACAGACTCTGCTTTCCCCCACACACACACACACATACACAGGAGAAAAATTATAGATTAAAGCCCCCAAAGGGGTCTTACTGTGGCTGTCTTCTGTTCCATCAAGAGGGGCTGAAGAGGACTTGTAATCCAAGATGATTCCAATTAGGCACGGGAGGTTTTGCTCTGGAGAAGATGCACAGGATCGGCTGATCCATTCATCCCAATAGGGAAAAGGGGAAAGGGGAAAGCCCATATCTCGGGACCCCCTGACCCAATGTTCACAAAACTTGGGGGGTATCTTAAGAACACTGGTCTGAAACTCCGTTCAAAGTTTGGGATCTGCACCCCCAAAAATGCGCCCCCTGCAGCCATGGAAAGAGAAAAGGGGGGAGGCGATATTTCTGCCCCCACTGAACCCATCTTTACAAAACTTGGGTAGTATCTTAAGAATAATTGTCTGAAGCTATGCTAAACGTTTGGGGGTTATATCCCCAAAAAAGCGCCCCCTGCAGCCACATAAATGGAAAAAGGGGGGAGGGAAAAGGGGGAGAGCCCATATCTCGAGACCCCCTGACCCAATGTTTACAAAACTTGGGGGGTATCTTAAGAAGCTTCATCTGAAGCTCCACTGAAAGTTTAGGGTCTGTACCCCAAAAAATGCGCCCCCTGCAGCCATGGAAAGAAAAAGGGGGGGAGCCCATATCTCGGGACCCCCTGACCCAATGTTTACAAAACTTGGGGGGTATCTTAAGAAGCTTCATCTGAAGCTCCAGTGGAAGTTTTGTGTCTGTACCCCCAAAAATACGCCCCCTGCAGCCACAGGAAGGAGCGAATGTGCACAAGCACCCCCCCCACACACACACACACACGAGGATTTCGCTCTCTCTCTCTCTCTCCCTGGCCGGGCCGCACATCAGCTGATTCCTCCAGTACTCAATCCTGACTGATTGGCCAGAAGAAGACCCAGCTTGGCCACCGATTGGCCGGGGGAGGAGAATGCTGCTTACTGACGGTTATGCTGTTTACTGACGGCCCCGAATTTGCCGAATTTATTCGCGAACTCCCGAACTCACTGAATTTGGCCCTCCCGGTTGCCCGCCAGTTTTGAGTTCGGTTCCTCCCGAACTAAAAACCACCGAATCAGGGGAAATTCGGCTGATTTTCAGTTCGGGCTGAACCAAATCAACAGCCCTAGGGGTGGGCCAAGCTCTGCTAATTGCAAACCCTTATTGTTAGAGATGCACATTAAGGAGGGGGGACCCCTTTCGGGGCCCATATCTCAGCCCCCCCTAACCCAATCTTTACAAAACTTGGGGGTTCTTGCAAGAAGGGTCCCCTCAAGCTACGCTGAAAGTTTGGGACCTCTACCCCCCAAAATGCCCCCCCGGAGCCACGGAAAGGCGCAATTGTGTTTTTAATGGCTTTATTCGGCCGAATTTTTCCCCGCACTCCAGATCTCATGCCGAATTGCATGGACCCAAAACGGGGGAGTTTGGACTTTGGCATTTCCCGATTAAAAAGGGCCAAATTTTGCCGAATCCGAATTTTACCAAAAAAAAATTTTCAACAGCCCTAATGCTAGCATCACGTTTTTTCCCCAGGTACATTAATCTAGAGATGGATACACACAGGTGTGTCACCTCTCGATTTTCACAATCCTTTCAAATGTTTCACTGTTTCGTTATTCCAGAGCCTTCACCATCTCATTTTCTCTTACCAGCAAATGTACTGTGATTTTGAAATCAGTTTTGCATGCTGAAATATGCCCTGGTTTATCATAAACTGGAAAGCCATATGCATGGAGACATTGTATGGTTGGTGAAACTGGCTTAAATATGAAAAAAAAGCCTATCCCTGAAAGGCTTTTATATTGAAGGATATCAGCTCCTTAAAGGCTTAAACCTGGTTTGTTTGTTTTGGTTTTTGACAGATAAATTGGCAAAAATAAATGCTGCAGCATCTTGAGGCCAAAATAGACAAGGGTGGGAGACAGGGGTAGTGGATGCTTAACTCCCCTGATACCATGTTCTTGGCCTTGGAAGTCTTCTTAGATCAGTTGTGTGCCTTGTTTGGGGGAACATAAAAGGGGGTTATTTGAGATGAAGGAAATGGTACAGGAGAAATGGTTACACCCTCCCTCCCCTCTCACTGAGGCCCTAATGAATCAGCTATCTTCCCTCTCACTGAGGCCCTACTGCTGCTATTTAACAATAAAAATACTCAAGCAAACCATGAACTATTAGTCTATATCTTTAGCTTGACAGCTAGTAAAAGTGACATTCAAGAAAAACAAGTTCTGTTCATTCATTTGAACAATGTGCTTATTTTTCAACATATGACTTGCATTCAAAAATGCATGTGGACAGACAACAAAGTCTTATAGTTTAAAAAAAACCAAGTAAACATTTTCTGTAGGGAAAAATTGATTTTTTTCTTGTATCATATGATAAATACCTAATGCAGATTTCCAAAATATATCTCAGTGTTTGGATGTCTAGATGTATGTGTATGTTGATTCAATGTACTCTGTTTGTGAATTTTGAGGCCTGTAGTGTTAACCAGTCCTGACTTGGATAGCCCAGGGTAGCCTGATCTCATCAGAACTCAGAAACTAAGCAGGGTTGACCCTGGCAAGTATTTGGATGGGAGACCTCCAAGGAATACCAGGGGTGTGACACGGAGGCAGGTAATGGCAAACCACCTCTGAATGTCTCTTGCCATGAAAACTTCACCAGAGGTTGCCATAAGTCAGATGTGACTTGGCAGCAACAAACAAACAAGAAAAAAAGTGTTAACCAAAACTATAAATGTTGTGCTATATTATGTGCATAGCAGCATTTAGAAATAGGAAGGTTGTCATTATTGGTGCAAGAGGCTTTCTACAATCACTTATAAGCTGATGTTTCCCTTTTCTCCATTTCTATGACAACTTCCCCTGAGGTGCGGACATGTTTGAGACCAATCATTTCTCCACCCCTCCGTTGTCCATATCCACTTTGTTGCCCATCTCCCTCCCATTCCTCCTCTCCTCTCCCCTCTCCTCTCGCCAACCATTTCCCTGCTTTTAATTTTTTAAAATTTTATGTATTTTGACTAGCGCAGGAATGTGGAAGTGTTGGACTACCCCACTCTTTATTTCATTGCTTACTCCATTTCGTAGGAGACATTACTGACGAAAGGGACATGGTCTTGATAATGCATTCTATGATATGTTTCCCGCACTAAACATTCTCACAGACAGGATTCCAGTCTCCCTCCCATTCCCCCTGCTCTTTAGTTTTTTGTATTTATTGTATTTTAACTAGCACAGGGATGCTGGAGCATTGGACTACTCCCCCCCCCAATTTGCATGTGGTTGTTTTTTGATATCTTATTTCCTATATGTGCATTTCATTGCTCGTTACATTTTTGCCGCTTGAAATTTCACCCCTCCTCCATCAGACAGCAAAGAGGGGCATGGCCTTGATTTGTTCTGTGATGTTCCCGCACCAAACAATCTTACAGCCAGGTTTTATCCTCAGAGATTGGAGGGAGAGGAATGCTTAAAAATGAACTCTGTAAACTGCCATCCATCAAGAGTGCAAATTTAATAGCCAAGAGGATGGTGGCTCCATTATTGTTTGTTGGGGGTGGGGAGGGAACAATACAAAAACGGAACCCAGTGAGATGGCAGCCAATCACAGTGCATCATCACACCATCATTAGAACACGTGCAAAACAAATACAAATACAACGGTGAAAGAGGAAACAGACAGAAATTTTGAATGCCTCGCAGATGGACCACAAGGATAATTTGCTGTAAGTGAATGGTGTGGAAATGGCCTAACTCTGTTACAGAGCCAACTCTTCTTAGTTGCTGCTGCTTTCTGTTTCTATTTTCATCCTTTCAAAATAGATAATAGTTCCCCATCTCTTTTATGTGTGTGTGTGTGTTAAGTGCCGTCAAGTTGCTTCCGACTCATGGCGACCCTATGAATCAATGTCCTCCAAAGTGTCCTATCCTTAACAGCCTTGCTCAGATCTTGCAAGTTGAGAGCCATGGCTTCCTTTATAGAGTCAATCCATCTCTTGTTGGGTCTTCCTAGTTTCCTGCTGCCTTCAACTTTTCCTAGCATGATTGTCTTTTCCCATGACTCCTGTCTTCTCACAATACGTCCAAAGTATGACAGCCTCAGTTTAGTCATTTTAGCCTCTAGGGTCAGTTCAGGCATGGTTTGTTCTAAAACCCACTGATTTGTTTTTTTGGGCGGTCGAGGGTATCCATAACACTCTCCTCCAACACCACATTTCAAAGGAATCTACTTTCTTCCTATCATCTCTTTTATACATGGTGATAAACAAAGGAAAGGGAAGGGGCAAGGTACTATAACTCCACTTATTGTGTCTTTTGACCTGAACAGAGAGTTTACTGTTCCTTCTTTCCTTTCCTTACTGTTACTTCTTTCTCCTTTGCCTCCTCCATCACTGCAAACTGAGCAAGTATGGTACCTGAATTCCAGTGATCGATATAATCGTGAACTGTTAATTGACATCAGTTGTGAACGAGGAAGCATATCAGTGTGTTAGTTTATATCATGTCATGCTCATGCAGTATGTTGGGAATTTTGTTCCTCTTGACAGCTTCACATGCCTATTAAGCAGACCTAGAGCAGAGATGTGCTCATTTATCATAGACCATACATCAAATCACTTTAGAACAAGCTTTAATTCAGAACAGGTTGTTAAGCAGAGAATACATTAAAACTGGAAGCATCAATGCATCAAAGCCATAAGGAGTAGAAGACACGTGCTCTTCAGGAGATGTTTATGTTAATTAAAAAGAATATATAAAACAGTTAAAAGGTCAGGCAGTCTGCAAACAAGATAAATTGTTCAGGCCATATGTTAAAATGGGAAGAGGTAAGAGTAAACAAAAGAGCTTCAGAGCTTAGTTCAAAAACACCTTGACAACAACCAGACCTGATGCAATTAGGAGAATATATCTCCTGGAAAAGCTCTAATTGTTCCTGCTTCAGGGCAATGAGAAGGGGAACAACACTGCCTCTGCTCTCCTCTGCAGTCCAAATGATGTCTTCAGCTCCTGTCTCTGGTTTAGCAGGTTTACACTAAAACTTATTACAGTTCTAGTTCTTGATGTTTTTAAAGTAGGTGGATTAAATTTAATTTATGAAAACCACTTAAAACACAGGAAACAAGGCATTTTCATAAGATCTTAAGCTCTCTTTAGAATAATGGCTGTGTTTTATGTAATTCATTTCTGGCACTCCTGTCCTGCATCATGGGAGAGCTTGCTTATGTGCATAGTTTGCATGAATGCCATTTTTTCCTAGCCCACGGTATGCACTGTCTCATACGCAGATTTTTGAGAGTATGTGTTCATGTGTACCAAAGGTGCAAAACATGTGTTATTCTTTTCAGACAAAAAGGTGATCATGTATAGCATGGTCTCCTGATATATCCAATAGGAGCACCAGATACTTGATGCCTGAATAGGCCTGTTCTTGGACTGGGGGAGTGGGTGGAGAGAAAGAAGTAGCAGAGAGAAAGAAGTTCTTTGGGCAAGAATGCATCATACAGTAGGGACCTGTGTATTGTGCTTCATTAATGCTTGCACGCAGTGTATTGGTTGTACTCAATAAAAGTTATTACTTAGGTTTGGCAAAGGGAATGGAAAAGTGGCTCCCATCTGTAACCCTTCAAAATGAGTACTACGAACCTCTGGTGGTGCTGCATGAGATTTTATAATTAGTTGTTTATTTATAGCTCACCTTCCTCACTGATGTTACTGAATAAAATCAATGCAATCATACAGCATAAGACATTCAGTGAACAACACAATTGGAATTAGTAGGCAATGCAAACCAAAACTGCCTAGGCAAGGTATAGTGGCATCACAAAGGTAGAAGACAATGCAGTAAAAGTAAGATCAAAGCTGGAATAATCATTGCGGAGGATTCATTGCAGTGGATTACAGTTGTGTTCCATTATAAAGGTGCCCTCCTGAACTGTTCGTTCTACTACAGTTTATAAAAAGGCCCTTCTGAACATTTCTGTTTTGTACATTATGTAGAATGATAGCAGTGTGGGAGCCTTCCTGACTACCCCAGACAGGCTGTTCTACAAGGTGGAATCCACCACAGAGAATGTGTATGGATGGGCATTTGCAGGGTGACCCCTTCAAAAAGCTTTGCTCAGATGAGCAAAGTTGTTGTGATGGAGCATAGCAGGAGATAGGGCCCTGAAGGTATGTGGGTTCAAGGCCACTAAGGTCTTTGTAGGTGATAACCAGTACCTTGAATTAAACCTGGTAACTGATAGCTAACCAGTGGAGGGACTGCAGAATGAGTGTGTCATCCATCCTCTGCCTAGTGGACAATTCCAGCTGGGACAGAAGGCTGTGGCGTTCTGTACCAGCTGGAATTTCCAAGGTGACTTTAAGGGCAGACCTATGCAAAGAGCATTACTGTAGTCTAGCATCAAGGTAACCATAGTGTGCGTCCACATGGTCAGAAGTCTGAACTGAGTCAGGTAGTGGGTCATCTTCCATCCTAATTGAAGACAGAATAAAGCATAGAAGAGTTTATGGTGGATATGTTAACTGCATGCTGATTTGCCTCTGGTTTAAAGTTATATATGTCACTTTCTAGATAGCTGCTAGTGCAAGTGAGAAGTCAATGGTCAGTATGCATTGGCAAGCACAGGTGTTAAAAGCCAGCCCTACTGTACTAGGTAAAATGCTGAAGAAGGGGTCCTCCATTGTCGCATTTTTTGAAATGTTACCTACTTCATAGCTGCTATTTACAATAAAAGTAAACCCTCAGGAAACAAAACAAAACAACAACATATAGTTAAACTCCAAGAAATGACAATCATAACTTTGAAAGTACGATTTCATTGAAAAAAATGAAAATAAAATTTCTGCCAATAATACTAGAGCATTCTGTAAATATAAGATCAATCATGGAGGTAATAAATCACAAACACATTACCTGACAGTCACTGGAGAGTTCTGAATCTGAGTCTCTTTTCTAAATTTTCTAAAAATTCAAGGGATTAAAAGATTTGGGATGCTGAGTCAGGTCTGATTTGTAAGACTGTTTATGGTGATGCTTTGTCTCACGGGTTGTTGAATGTATACATATTGATATGTTTGTTGTAGATTCTGTCAATGTTTGCAGTATACAGAAATGGTATGGATTATAGTCTGTTGTCCTAGGTACCAGCTTTTTATCCAAATATTTGCAAGCAGAAGTACAAGACTAAACATGTTGGTATATTGGAATAGAGTCACAAATTGATTCAGCTTGAACATACTTTCTAATTCTTTATCAGGTACAAAAAAGAAAATGGCCAGAACGGAGTCATAGGAACTAATCTTTCAAAAAAAATTGTAGCTTTTTTTTTTTGCAAAGGAAAATAATTTAAATTGAGAAACATTTTAAATTGAGAGAAATCACGATTGTCAAACTGCTTTGTGGTCTGAGAAACATATTATTTGCTTCATAGTTCAAAATGTGGGGAGAATAAAGACTTTAAAGTAGTGAAGCATTTCCAGTAGGTGGAAAGAATTTTAATTTCTTTCTATATTACTTGGAAATAAAATAGGTTTTGCCTAAATATTAAGATATTTTCTGTAATGACAGGTTGAGTTTTGGTTTAAAGGGTTCAGGTTTTTATATATGCTAAGCTGATGATTGTGTTACCTTCCTTTTTGCTACCTTTCATTTTTAGTAAATATGGGTCTTCACCTAGACACTACACACACACACACATTGCCAAGAGTGGATCTCATTAATCTACTCAAGGCAGCGGTGGCAATGATGTTATGTATGAGTGGAGAAGAACAGTCTTTTTGTAACTGTACAAAAAATCTGGATGTAAAAATGACAACTTTATAGATAAATAAATACCTTACACTAGCCAAAATGGGGGAAGATGTGTCTCCTGGTAGTAGGTTGAATATCATGGGGGATAAGATTGCACCCTGTGGAACACCACAGGAAAACTCCAGTACTGAAGATAACTGGTCTGCAATGGCAACCCTTTGAGTACAATCTCTGAAGAACAATTTAAACCAGTCCAAGGCATGTCCCCCGATACCTACTTCTGCCTCCAGTCACCTCAACAGGATGACATGATTTACTGTATCAAAAGCTGCAGATAGATTCAGTGGGAGCAACAAAAAAGCATGGCCTTTGTCTATGCTCAGATGGAGGTCATCAACTAAAGCCACCAAGGCTGTCCCATAGCGTGGCCTGAAACCAGACTGATAAGGATCTAAAACATACGAGTTATCCAAGTGGTGGGCTTCACAGATCCCAGGATCTTGTCAACATCCATCACGATAACTGGCACAAAATGGTCCATAGGCAGACCCGATGAAGTATTAGGCATTTCTTCTTCCTGGCATGTAGGGCAGTTGGCATCCAGATCAGATGATATTCATGTTACTTTATCAGCAAGAAAACTTTGCAAAGGTATCACAGCTAACTACCTGTCCCTGAGGTATAGCTATGACCTTTTTTCTAGTTTTAATTATAGATACTGGACAATTGTCCATTTAAAGCCAAAAGCCCACAAGATCAGCTGCATTTACTTCAGGGGTGGGGAACGTCAGGCCCGCCCAGGGGCCGTATAAGGCCCGCAAAATCATTTGGTCTGGCCCTTCGTGGGTCCTGGCAGATCTCTAGCTCAGAAAGATCTAAAAGTGGTGATCCGCCCCCTTCCGTGGACAGGAATAGCCTCTATTCAAGGCAGATGTGAGTTTGTTTTGCTGAGAAAAGGAACCTTTTCCCCCCTTGCAGAAGAGTCGTTAGCTATGGAGCTGCTAGAACCACCCAAGAAACTGTGTTAACCCTTTCCCACCTGGGCCATGGAGAAACATATTCCCTTTGTACTACAAGAGGGCTGGGGGCAGAAGTGGCAACAATGGAGGGGTTAAAGGAGGCAGAGCCAGAATGCGCGCGCGGGGGGGGGAGTTCTTAGCCAGTGTGTCCTCATTTCATCCCTGCAGGCGGAGCTAGCAGGAGCCAGCTGTAGAATCCGGCCCCAACTATGCAGAGCAGGAACAACTCCGGCGTGCGGCTGGACAGCTACGCCCAGCTGGTGCAACAGTCCATCCTGTGCCACCAGGTGGGGGAATGCACCACTAGTTTGATGCCTGCGCTGGGGGGGGGGTGTCATCTGGGGCAGCTGCCTGCTTGGGGCTTCGTCAGCTAATTTTTAAGTTGATAATTTTGTATGGCCCGCGAATGATGGCCGTGAAATATCCAAATGGCCCTTGGCGGAAAAAAGGTTCCCCACCCCTGATTTACTTCTTACACAATAGGCTTAAATCAGCGGTGGAAAATGAGTCTAGGAGGATGATTTTCTTAACCCTTATCCTTTAGGTTATGAGTCTGTTAAATTGCTGTTTCCCAAACTACTTTTTTCACCATGGGGAAACTTAGATGGGTCCTTCATCTAACCTGCTGCAGCAAAGGTGTCACAGAGATTGGGGAAATGTAGTCTTTTCCCCAGAGTGCCCAGTGTCCTTACTTCTTCCTCTCCCTTCTCCAACTGCTGGAACAGCAGTAAACCATCAGAGAGTTTAGGATTAATGGTAGGGGAGATTTCAGTAATTTATATCTCTTTAAAA
Organism: Euleptes europaea; assembly: GCF_029931775.1. NCBI lineage: Eukaryota > Metazoa > Chordata > Lepidosauria > Squamata > Sphaerodactylidae > Euleptes > Euleptes europaea. The sequence goes on from NC_079318.1 coordinate 28,241,807, forward strand.
ACCTCTTTTCTTACAGTTCTCCGGTCTTGTCCAAATTACCACGTCCTTTCCAATTTGAGCCCAAGGGATTTGCCCGTCACTGATTCTTTCAACCCTTAAATCATTCAAAATGGGTGACATTTTGATTGCAATTTGCAAGAAGTTTATGTTCCCAAATAGAAAATGTACAGTACGTATAGTAATCTGCATATGCTGTACAGTAGAAAATGCACAGTACATGTAAGAATCTGAGTTTAGATTGTTCTCAGAGCTGAAGATCATTGATAGCCAATGTGCACCAAGCACCCTGCAAGTAGCATAGGCAGCTGTATGTTTTGCCTGCTTGGGCAGATAAAATTCTGAGAACTTGGCTACATTCTGGTAAGATCTGTACCTCTTGCCTGTCTTTTCTATGCTGCCCTGATATCTGTCCCCAAACTCAGTAGTCTAGATGCTAAAACTAACTTATGATAGATGGTACTGTTTATGTACTATATGTTGTACTTTGTACTTGATCGGTGAAACTTGCAGAAAAGGTAGGCAAGCACTGCCATAAACTCACCTGGAAAATGGCATGCATACATTGTTTGCACATTCTACTTGTTTTTATTTTAAACAAATCTAAGTTTCAAGGTGGCTGTATCTTAAGAAGTGAATGTCAGGGAAAAAAATCCCTCTCCCCATAACAATGCTACAAAGACAATGCTTACTTGAATTGGTTCTCTTTATGTGAGAGAGCATTGTAGGTTTATGGTATCTTCATAATATTAGATTACATATGTAGAAGTAATTTATGTCCTAGTGCAGGGGTCGGCAAACTGTGGCTCCCAAGACGCATGCGGCTCTTTGGCCCGTTGAGTGTGGCTCTCCGAACTTGGTTTGGAGCCCCTGCTCTCGCGCCCACTCGCGCCAGCAGCCGGGCTGCGGAGCCGGCATGCCTAAGAGAGAGAGAGAGAGAGAGAGAGAGAGAGAGAGAAAGCTGTCTCTCCCCCCCCCCACCGTGGAGAATGGCCGGGGCCCCCTTTCCCTTGCCCTCAATGGTTGGGATGCTAAAGCCTCCCCTCTAGCCGTGTGATTGCTGGGTGGGCGGCTCGGCGGTTCTTGGCCCGTCCCGCCCGCCTATCAGCTGTTGGGTGGGGTGGGCTTCCTTTGGTAGACCTGGCCTCCGGCGGAGTCCCATTGGGAGGCCATGTCTACCCACTGGCTTTCTTGGCGGTAGACCTGGACTCCGAGGAGGGGAAAAAGTCCCCCTTCAGAGGCCAGGTCTACCAATTGGCTTCTGTGGGCCTCCGGAGGCCAAGTCTACTACCAAGAAAGCCAATGGGTAGACCTGGCCTCCCAATGGGACTCAGCCGGAGGCCTGGTCTACCAATAGGCTTTTATAGCGGTAGACCAGGCCTCCAGACGAGGACTCCGGATGGGGAGGGGGAAATGGCAGGGACTTACAATTTAATTTTTATCAATAAATAAGATCACTATTAAGTATGATATCAAGTTTTATTCAGTGTACCTATAGTTTAATTAAGACTTAAAAATTTAATTAAAGTTTATTAAGTTAATAAACAGGGTACCTACCTACATAGTTTAAGTTTAAGAAATTTGGCTCTCAAAAGAAATCTCAATCGTTGTACTGTTGATATTTGGCTCTTTTGACTAATTAGTTTGCCGACCCCTGTCCTACTGATATGGATATTGAACAACAACAGGTACTGGCCATCCACCAAAGATTCTTCTTTCTTTTCAAACAATATATTTAATACTGCTGTGTATCATTCAGTACAGCTACATTGTATTTGTGAGTACAGGAGACAAGTTTTAATTAGTTCTTTGTCACCATTTGCTCTAGTGACAAAAGACCAATCTCCTTTGTTATTTTAATTTTGATCTCATAGCCCATATTTTAAGAAATCACTCTGTTAACATTGTCCTAATAACCCTTTATAAAAGGTAAAGGTCCCCTGTGCAAGCACCGGGTCATTCCTGACCCATGGGGTGATGTCACATCCCGACATTTACTAGGCAGACTTTGTTTATGGGGTGGTTTGCCATTGCCTTCCCCAGTCATCTTTCCTTTACCCCCAGCAAGCTGGGTACTCATTTTGCCGACCTTGGAAGGATAGAAGGCTGAGTCAACCTTGAGCCAGCTACCTGAAACCAACTTCCATTGGGATCGAACATAGGTCTTGAGCAGAGCTTAGACTGCTGTAGGGCTGTCGATTCTGTTCGACCTGAACCGAAAAATTGCTGAATTTCCCCCAATTCGGCGGTTTCCGGTTTGGATGGAACCAAACTAAAAAAAAAGGCAGGAAAAGGACGTGCCGAATTCGGCAAGTTCGGGCAAAGTTGAATAAATTCGGCAGGTTCGGCGTTCCCCAAACCTGCCTTTTCCCGCCTTTAAAGGCCGCCCTGCCCGGTTCCCTGGGAGTCCCAGGAAACTGGGCAGGGCGGGCGGGTCCCGCCCAACAGCTGAGCATCGGACCGGGAGGGGGGAAGTGCTCTGCGCTGCCTGGCCAGGCAGTGCAGAGCAAATTCAAGACCCATTGCCTGTGCCGCCGTAGGTCAAGGGCTGGGCGGTGCCCGCAGTCCTCAGACGTGCGGGGGGTATCTAGCCCCTTTCGGAGCAGGCAACAAAGATTCTGCTATCTCCCAAGGTCAGTATTCAGAGGCGTCGTCAAAACAGACAACGGCCGGAAAGATCAATCATAGCAGTGGCAAGAAGGCAGGGAAATTGCACGGTTGCTTCCGCAAAGTGAAAGCGTGCCTGCACTGCCTTTATCAGTCAGTGCACTTCCAAGCTAGGCTTCATCCTGCAACGACTCAGCACCAGTTCTCTGTCTGCTTAGGCTTTCCAGGCGAGCACTCCTTCGCCTACCCTGCAAAACTATACGCTGGCGAGTCCTGATATGCCTATCAGGTTCAGGTGAGCTTGGAGGGCTGCCATTCTCAGCTTCCACTGCAGGAGTTGGGGGACGAGTAGCTTCTGTCTGCCTTTGTTCCATCTCTCTGCCTAGCTGTGGTTCCTGCTGAGTTGTTTCAGGCTCCTGTACTACTCACTGCAATGGAGGTACTGAAGGCCCAGAGGCAACCTGTTCCTCCACTTCAGCTTCAGAGTCCTCCGGGTCCTCAGCTCCGAAGGCAGGGCCCATGACATTGCCCCTCTTCCCGGGACTCCTGGGAAGAGGGGTGGTGTGTCTTGAATTTGCCCTGCGCTGCCTGGCCAGGCAGGCGCAGAGGTCCCGGGAAGAGGGGCAGTGGGTCTTGAATTTGCCCTGCACACATTCCCGCGTGCCTTCACGGGGCTTCCCTGAAGGCACGCAGGGAGCTCTTTAAACAGATCTGTTCCCCCCCCCCGCGCGCCTTCACAGGGCTTCTTCCATGAAGGCACGTGGGGGGCCAAATTTCCCCCCGAACTCCGGATCTCACGCCGAATTTCGCGAATCCGAAGCGGGGGAGTTTGGACTTCGGCACGTCCCGAATTTAGAAGGGACGAATTTTGCCGAAGCCGAACTTTACCGATTTTTTTTTCAACAGCCCTAGACTGCTGTACTGCAGCTTACCACTCTGTGCCATGGGGTTCAGTAATAACCCTTTAGACACTTTTTATTTTAAATAGTATCCCTACAGCTAAGTAACAAGCGGCCATACATGAGATTCAGCTGGATCAAACTTTTTAAACTCAGAACCCTGATGGAAGATATGTATTATTGCATATTATCTTGAAGATACTTCCATGTACCTTGCAATACTGGATATCCAAGGATGTCCTACATCTATACTTTAATTGATTGAAAACCTACTGGGATTAATAGGAGAGTTCACTGTCCTGGAGATTAATTCTGCTCTGCGTTAGGTCTGCAAAAAAAATAATGCTGGTGAGCTTTTTGATATCTATTACTTGTGATGCATATAGAGCCGTTTCACCAGGGACTGCTAAAGAGACTAAAGACATGTCTTCCACCTCTCAGAGGAACCAGAAATAATTTCCATGATCATTTAACACATAGACTTTAAACAAAATGTGGAGTAATATTGGTTATATTTTTCCATTAAAAATATTTCAGAGCTATTTAAGTTGAAAAGTGACTGAAGAAATTATATATTAAACAATACAGTTTGTTTCAGTATATGGCAGTTCTCAATTTATGCAAAATGAAATTACATAACCTTCTCTCTGCAGTTCCATTTGGATGTGCCTTATTCTTAACCGTTTTGAAGAAACTGACAAATGACTTTGCCCTATCTACTATTTACCCTAACTTGAACAATAAAATAAAATATTGTCTGCTTAAACATTATAAAGTATGCAGCAGACTTATGAATCTATGCATGAGAGGTATTTAGACAAATTTTACAGAAAAAATTGCAGATGTAATGGTGCCCTAAAGGTATGATAGCAAAATGAAGTAATATCAAAGCAAAAAGCAACAATCCAGCCCTTATACTGTATTTCTTAAGCAACCTTAGATCAACATATTAGCATCACATCAAAACAGAAGGAGAACTCTGTTAGATCAGACCATCTCGTTTAGCATTCTTCTTTTCACGTTGGCTACTGATATATTGCTTCTGAAGATGGGAGGGTTCATTATGACTAACAGCCACTGATAAATCTGCCATCCTTAGAATGGTCTGATCCTCTTTAAAACCATTGGAGCTAGTGGCCATCACCAAATCTTGTGTCAAATATTAATTATAGATTGGGTGAAGAAATGCTTTTCGTGTTGTCCTTGAATTATCTAATGAAGCAGACAGACATTCATGAGTTTAGTGACAGTGAAACTTTTGTTATGTGCTAGCTTGTTTCCTCTAATGACAATGGAAAACTGAAATGATGGCAGTGCTCCATTGCTTATAGATCCATTAAGATTTTAGAATGTTCATTTAGTAACATCATAGTTGCCATTACAAAACTTAATGCAGTCCTGTCGCAACGTATAGTGGGGTCATATCAATATAACAAAAAATGACTTTAACAATTATTTTCGCATCTGGGAATAAATGAATGGGGGTTCTGATCTCTGAAATAACTTACTTCAGTGTATTAAAACAAAAACACACAAACTGCACCATGCTGGAACTTTCTCATATGTCTCTTTTCTTGTGTGCATTTCATGTGCAAATAGTAGTGATTTGTGGATAACTTTTGATGGTATAGCTTCTCTTCATATTAGCATAATAAAATAGCTGCTTATAAAATGGGTTTATATTGGGCAACCAATGACATTCTGATTGATAGGTACAGATTAACTATGTGCTAATATTACTTTGAATTAGGATTCATATGCTGATCAATAAACCCATCAAATACTGGAAAATTGACAGACTATTATTATACAGTGTTCATATGTTTCTTGCCCTGACCTGGATAGCCCAGGCTAGTCTGATCTCATTAGATCTCAGAAGCTAGGCAGGGTCGGCCCTGGTTAGTATTTGCATGGGAGACCTCCAAGGAAAACCACAGTTACTATTCAGAGGCAGGCAATGGCAAACCACTTCTGAATGGCTCTTGCCTTAAAAACATAAGAACGTAAGAAAAGCCATGCTGGATCAGACCAAGGCCCATCAATTCCAGCAGTCTGTTCACACAGTGGACAACCGGATGCCTCTAGGAAGCCCACAAGCAAGATGACTCTTTGCCTTGAAAACCCCACAAGGTTGCCATAGGCCAGCTGTGATTTGATGGCAAAAAAAAAAAAAGTTTCCTGAAGCCAGGAATGCTTTTGTTTAAGTGGCATCTTTTCCTTTTTAAAAATTTCATTATGCTGTTGTTTCTTAGCAAGGGCTGGAAAGTAGTCTAGTTGCCCTTAATTTCACAGTAAGCAGGACTAAAGCTGATGGCACAGAATAACTTCTAACTGCATGCTATAACTGGAGGTATCTCCTAACATGAACCCAAATGGTCAGCAGTGTTAAAGGCCTAAAACAATCCATGACTCCGTTTTGCTTGCTTCAAAAACTAGGGAACACCATCTCCATGTTAGTCCATTTTAATTCGTTATACATTTTCCTCTGGGCCAGACTGGCCAGGGAACTTGGAGGGTTTTCCCCATCTTCCAGGCATGGATTAGGGGTCACGGGGGTGTGTGGGGGGAGAGGTAGCTGTGGATTTCCTGCATTGTGCAAGGAATTGGATTAAATGACCCTGGTGGTCCCTTCCATCTCTATTATTCTATCAGATATGTCTGATGAAGGGAACTTTGGCTTTCAAAAGTTTATACCCTGAAACTCCTGTTGGTCTCTAAGGTGCTATTTGATCTTTTCAATCAATGTATGAATGTGCTAAGATTGGAGTTTGCAGAACTGTCAGATTAAAAATCAACTGGACTTGTTTAAATGTGTTGTTCCCAGAACTTGACATGATTTTAAAATTAATGTTAAAAGATAGGGCTGAGTTTTGAAATGATTGAGGTTTGTTCCATTGTTGTATGCTCAAGAAACATCAAAACGGTTGACATTTGGAATGAGTTCAGTTGGCTTAATCAAAAGTCTGTCTGAAGTATTCAGAATCTTCAGCTGTACAATGAAAATCTTGCCCTAGCAGTCTTCCTTCAAGTAGCATAACAATAGTTGAGAAGCTGCTGACTCATAATTCCAAAAGCATGATTTTGTTCAGGCTGCTCTCAATTCTTTGTGTGTTCTGAATCTTTCGTTTTAGATTTTGAATGAATTTATTTTTGCATGTGAAGTACATTTGGTATTTAAAAACCAATTGCCAACAGACTGCTTTGTTTTTCTAAATACACACACACACACACACACACACAAAACCTTCTTTGTAACAACTGCCAAGAACAATATTCAATGTATTAACCGATAAATTACAAAATGGAATCCTACCAAAGTATGCTTTTACTGCTATTTCCATGTAATGTATATAGAAAAGCAAATTCTATAGATAAATATATGTGGTAATGTACAGTTATTACCACGTAAATTTATCTACAGAATTTACCTTTCATTGTTTTGCTTTTGTGTGTTTGAGTGCTCAGAAATATTCTGTCTAGCGACCAAGAATATAATGAAAGGTGGAAAGGGAGAAGTGACATTTCTGCAAAATGGGGTGAATGCCCTTTAAGTCTCCACACCTCATGCCCATATTTATTTTTAAAATGTTATATAGGCCTTGTCTTACTAATTATTGAGGAATGGCAACATCACTTATGGTCCAGAATCCCATCTCTTTCAGGGGGAAAATGTTTCCACAGGTTTGGATTTATGCCTGGGTCTGATTTCTCTCAGGAGAGAATAGTATCTTTTAATTGTTTAGGAATAAAATCTTTTTCTGTTATGGAATTAAAAATGCCATGATTCAAGCTTTTCTCTTTTGTTTATACTCAATAAAGACAACTGATTATACTGAATCACTGAAGTAATTGTTTTGTATAGGGAAATCACCAAAACATCTAATTATCATTGTCTGGAAGACAAAATGGAATTTGTAAAAAGAAAATAAGTACATTAATTAACACTGTTGAATTGCTGTGTGCTCCCCACTTTACTGAGCAGCGGAAGTCCTTGAAACATACATTGTTAAGAGAAATTCTCTTAGTTCTCCTGTATCCAATTTTACACGAAATCCAACACTCCATTTGTGTTCCTCTTTTTAGGAAGCGGCGTCTGTTTCTAATAGATTCCGTTTTGATCAAAGAGCAATCCAAAGTCAGGTGGAGCAAGAAGGGAGGTTCTGCCGAATTTCATTCTGTAGATGCTCAGAGGCAGGCAATGTCTTCCCCAAACCTTTGTGACCTTCTGCTAGAGCACTACCCTATGGAGTGTAGCATAGAACAACTGCAAGGGCTGAAGGTACAAAAAGAAATCAACAAGAAATCCTTTTTTTTTTTGAAATAGAAAAATAAATAAAAAGAATTAATGACTATATCTTAAAAAGTGAATGTCAGAAAAAGAAATTCCTCTCCCCTTGACAGTGCTACAAAGACAGCACTTTCTTGAGTTTGGTTCCCTTTGTATGAGAGAGTATTGTAGGTTTATGGTGTCGTCATAATATTAGATTACATATGTAGAAGTAGAGCACAAGTAAAAAGAAAGCCAAAGATCTGCTACCTCTCATCAGATTTCTAAGACAGAAATCTTGCACCCTAAGCTACTCCACCATGATCTAGATATTCCAGGCTAGCCCAATCTCATCAGATGTTGAAAGCTAAGCAGGATTTGCCCTGATCAGTATTTGAATGGGAGACTACCAAGGAATGCCAAGGTTGTTACACAGAGGCAGGCAATGGCAAACCCCCTCTGAATGTCTCTTGCCTTGAAACCCCTATGGGGTTGCCATAAGTCGGCATGACTTGATGGCACTTTACACACAGAGAGAAACACACACACACAATACTGCATGCATGCTCTCTCTGTGTGTGTCTGTCTCCCTGCTTCTGTTTCCTAACACAGTCTGTTGTATTTCTGTGTCACGCCAGGATCCCCCCGCTTCTCCCCTCAGCTAGGTGGGATAACTTTCTCCACACCCTCATAGCTCCTTGTACAAAGCTATCAGGGGAGAGATAGGCATGGTGACAGAGGGCACAGGAGAAATAGAAGCAAAGGTAAGTTTACAAAGAACTACAGCCACAGCTGATAGTAATAACTATAGCTCCCTCTGCCAGTGCATGACACAATCTCAGTGGAATTAGTTGCTTGTACGGAGTATGGGTTATTCTAGCAAGTGTATCTCTACTCTTAACCTCTTCTAAACTCTGTCCTTCAGAAGAGATTCTTCAGTAGCCTTGTTCAAGCAAGCTATAATGAAACCCCATTTTGGTCTCTCTATAGCTAACCTATGGCACATTCAAGGCAGGCTGTGAGCAAATAGTTGTACTAGTTACTTGTAACTTGGCTATTTCAAGAATCTTGGAACCTTCATTAAAAAGGAAAATAAAAACTGGAGAAAACAGCCACCTCCTTGGGTAATCTCTTTTTAGGGATTTTTCATGCCAATTCAAAGGTATTGCCTGGTAATCGCCAGTGGTCATTTTATCAATGATGATTGCATCTGATAAAGATAAATAGAAAATCCAATGATCGGTGATGGACAAGTAATCTAGTGTCTGATAGCGTCTATATGTGTCCCTGGTGAAATAACCTTCCTTGTTTCTCTTGAGTGTCTGCAAGCCTGGCCTTTTTAACAATGGTATATTTGGAGAAATTTTAGAATTTGAAAAATGAAATCCACGAGCACAATAGGGAGAGCAAAAAGAACTTTGCTTCTACGTTGCACTTTAAACTGCTGTGTACTTTATTTAAAATAATTATCATGCTATTCCACTTTATTGGCTCAACTACTAGAGTTCTTAATTGAAGAGGAATGGACTTGGAATAGGATTGTTCCATTGCTATAACTGTGTGTGTTTACTAGAGATTTGCAAATATTCCCAGTTGGCAGTTTCCAAACTGCTTAAACTTGCCATGCATCCAAGACACTTGAACAGAAACCATAAATTCAAATAGTATATTTCTGCTTTTTGTCAAACTATGGGTGCGTGACAGATTCAAGACTTCCAAGGAAATTTTATGTTACTTTGATGTGGTTCAAATGTAAAACAGGATGTGGTTTGAAACCAATAGGTCCTTGCAAAAGGACATACGCACTCTTGGTTCTTTCTTTTAAAAATATTTCTAAATAAATATGCAGAACAAGGGATCTGTGGCTATATGTAGCATGAGAAAGGCAGAAAATTCTACAGAAATGCAAGGGGAAGCTTTGCCTGTTCCTCTATTAGTTCTCTCCCTTTCTGAGGATTGTTTAGAGACTGGTTAGGCTGCATTTAACAGGTTATCTGCAAAAAGTTAATTCTTCTGCTGACTGTTCATAGTCCAATGTATGTGGGTCACCATTAAGTGGACGACACCGTCACATTTGTAGATCTTCTGATAGCTAGTAAGTATTTGATATATATTCTACATAATAATAGTTGTTTGTCATGAAGTCACAAGTAACTCATGGCAATCCCAGGACCATGAGGTTTTCAAGGCAAGAGATGAGCAGCGATGGCTTGCCATTGCATATTATCTTTTATGGAGCCTTTCACAACCTGCAGCATTAAACACCAACCATAGTAACGCTGTTGACTTATTTTTCCCCCACTTCTGCTGATAGCCTATGTACTAACTAAACACGTTCTAGTTACCGCAGACTACTTAATTAACTTGATTTAGACCATAATTCTACAGGAGTCTCTGAGGTATATAGGCTGAAGTAATTATATACAGAAGAAATAAGTCATTCTCATTTGTTGATGCCCGTTTCAATTAAAAGGGCTTGGTCTTTCTGAGTATTCAGAGAATTCTCAAAGAAAAGCTTTCCATCATCACTAGCCCCCCCCTGCCAGTTTATCACCTCTTCTCCCCTACCTTTCCAAAGCTATATCTAGTAGAGAGCAGGGATGAAAAGAAAGAATTCATTCAGGAGCTCTGTTTAAGTTTCCAGCTCACTGTGATGGACGCTTGAGAGCTTGCTCATCATCCATTATCAAGGGAATCTCAAGGAATTATAGGCTTTTATTCCTCCTTATGAGGGAGTCAAAAGGAATAATAATAATAAAACTACTAAGATTTCAGCGCATGTGCCGAGCATGTTCAGAAGTCTTAAAGGATTTGTGCCTGTCATAACTCTGGGAAGCATAGGTTTGAAAAAAAGATTCTCCCTAGTCAATGAGACAAAAGAAACAATGACTACTTAGAAAAATGTCGTTTCCAAATTCATGTTGGCAGCAACAGTTCAAGAGCGACTTGTGGCTTTAATCTAAGTTGCCATTTCCCCACTTCAACTCTGCAGCTATGTAAGTTTGTGAAACTATGGGGAGGCAAGGCGGAGGGAAAGTGTCGGGTGAGAGCATAATGGTTTAGGGAATCGCCTCTTCCTTCCTGCAAAATTCTTCTCCAAAAATTTTCACTGTTTGAATTGTTGGGTTCTAAATTACTATATTTTGTTTCCAGAGAAGTATTAATGCATTAGCAATCCACTATTCTTTTATTTGTGGGGAGTATTTTGCCTAGACTCTAGTTTATGTACAGTTTCTAGTTTTGGTGTGCATTTTCTTTTTTACAACATAACATGTATGTTGATTGAAATACAGAACGAGAAGGAATCCTGAAGCATTTATACAATCATGTCAATATTCCCTTTTATGCTGTGACCTCGATAACGACCGTGCACATATGTAAATTGAAAACTGTGAAACAACACGTGTGCCAGCTCTGAAAACATTTTTAGAACTTCTTCACATGAACATGGAAGACAGGCAGAGTGACTTAATGAAAGAAGAGCTGTATAGAAAATTTGTTCTTCCCTGATTTTCACACAGGTGGCTTATATCACCTTTGAAATCTTCTTGCACCATTTCTGGCCATACGTAATTGTTTAAATGGAAGGGGGCTAATCTAGATAAGAGTTGGTAGAGGTTAAAGCACATAATTATTGCTTAGCAACCACAAAATGTACTTGCTTTTTGTGTGTTAAATACATTTTGTGCTCATTAAGCAATCACCATCGCCATGAGTTTACCAGCATTGCAAAACCTAGAGCCAGGTGGGCAGGGAAGGTGGATTTCCCATCATCTTTACCACTGACTTCTGAATTGCTAAGGATGTGACTGGAAATGTGTATCTCAGCTGATAGTTAATCCCTTTCCCAGAAGGGTGCTATGAACTCTCTGATTAGCTTGGCCTCTGACTTTATTAATCGGCACTCTCTGACCCGTCCTCAAGACTCAGGCAGAAAATAGCGTGTGTCTTAGGACTACACAGTACACCCAACATGTGCTGGGTGGCAGGTGTGTGATCAGACTTGCACACAGGCATACCTCAGGAGAACTCACTTTAAAAAGTGCTTGTTTGGTTGGAGCTGCAGTGGAATGCTGTGAGGGAGGAGAAGGAGCTGTCCATCCCACTCTGCTTTTGCCAATGGAAAGCATTGGAGCTTTTTATCTCTGGCTGCACATGTCCTTCCTTCTTAGTGAAAGTGGGGTGGGGTGGAGTGGGGTGAACACTGCAACAATGGCATAAATACAAGCCTCTTGCTCTATGTACCCATACTCTTCCAGCCTTACTTGAGTCTGCTGCAAGAAGAATTTCAAAGTGATTCATAATGAGACCAACTTTATTTGATATTGGCTTGTGAATCTGTACTTTTCTGTGGGAAATTATTAAAATTATTAAGAAAGGACAAGCTGTTTTCCCACGCTGGAGCACTTTTTCAGAGAAAGTGCTTGTAAAAACTGACCTGAGTAAGCATAAAAAATGCTATGTTTATTGACAGTGTTGTTTACTGCTTTCTTGAATCTTTGCCCTTTAAAGAATGATTGGCTTGTAAACATACACACTCTCCCTCCCTCCCTCCCTCTCTCTCTTAAACAAGGTTATTGTGTATAGCATGCTGAAAACACATCCTAACTGTTAAAATAATCATCTGGGAGTTCTCAGATCATTATTTGATTTAATGGAATATAACAATAGGCTTTCTTCTGTTTCTCAAAGAACATGCACCCAAAGAGTTGAGCAAGACACGATTTGGGAGGCCAGAACATAGTTATGTTTATACTTGGCTTATTTCTGTTTTTGTTTCTGTGCTTCATTTCCTTGAAAGTACTATTGAATGTTCCTATTGTGGTATAGTATTTTCATTTCTTGAAACTATATACCGGTTTGTATGGCACTTGACTGTATGAAGTACAAAGATAGCATAGCAGAGTTTGATTTTAAAAAATGGACATGGTTATGTGTGGGGCCTTGTCGCCCTAATCTTACATAGTAGCTTTATTATTCAGAGGTACCAGTCATCAAATGATATAAGCCAGGCAAACTATTTGTGTTAAGCATTGAAAAGTCTCTGTGCTTTTGCATTAGGTCAATCTCCTACTTTAAACTGGATATGATGCAGCATTAGATAGTGCATGTACAGCCAATTTTAAGTTAATAAACATGAGTTTTACAGGTAAAAGACTAGCAGACAGGAAGGAAGAAGGGGTATAGCAGAGTGTCAACATTCAGGAAGGTGTTAGGAGTGAACGAAGATTGGAAAAGAAATATGAATGAGCAGCAAGCTAATTATCAGTGATATTAATTTGAAGACTGGGGATCACAGGTGCAAGTGTGCCTCTTGCTACCACCATTTTCCGTAAGTGCAGTGCCATTCTCCATAACAGTCAGCAAGATGATATTTATTTCATTGTATGTTGAACTCAAAAAAGTAATAGAGTGGGACAGGGTCCGTCCTATCTTACAGACATCTTTGTAGTTGTAACCACACCTAAAGAACTTTTCGAAATCTGCTACAGCTGGCTCTCCCCTACTCCAGTGAGCTAGGCCTGCTACAAAGCTTGATGCAAACATGATCTCCAAGCACACTTACTTTACTTGAACTCCCTTGATGACACACAACACAACTGGATCTCTTGGATAGTCCCTGACAAAGTTCATCTCAAGTATGGCACCATGATGAACAGCTCTGTGCCTACATTAGCTTCTTGTGCTACAGATCAGGTCATTTCAATTGCTTATGCCCAGTTCAAAAACTAAATCATCTTGGTTACTGGAAAAGTAGCAAGTATTATGCAGTGTTATAGCTGGGGTCACTAAAAACAACTGACATGTGAAACAGAATTGCTTACCACTTTGAGCCTGGGCAGTTGGACTGATCTTATAGATGACTGGCAGCAGATTGCCAGTCACCTGTGTCTATTTGAGAACTGATCACAAGATTAGCTAGGTTCATGGTTCTCCACACAGCTTCACTCAGGCAGTCAGAAAGGTGCATGGAAGAGAAAGATTGTTATTGAAAAATTATTTATAAAGGATTTGAAGGAGCAACAGTTTGAGGCCACCGGCTGACGAAGCTGTTTTCGGACGGCGAAAGCGTTTAAATCATCCGGCAAACGCTCCAGCAGAGGCATGCCTCCCCCGATTCTAGGCTCCATTATTGCTTTCTGTTAAAAGAAGAAAGTTGTCAAACAAGTCATTGTACTTACTTTTGCAAACATTTGTCTTCTTCGGGTAGCTTTCAGCTACACATTGTCGTGTTATGTTTGTATATGTTCATGATATTTTTGACGCTTGCACTTGTAAATAATAGAGCACTTTTTGCATTACTATTGTGAGCTTGATACCTTTGTTTCTCCACAGTTCGCTGTTGGTATCTGTGCTGTATTTTTGTTTAACTTCCAGGTGGTGGCTGGAGATCTCCTGGGATTACAGCTGATCTCCAGGTGACAAAGATCAATTCATCTGGAGAAAATGGCCACTGGAGGGTGGACTCTGTGGCATTATACACCATCCCTCCCCTCCCCAATCCCTGCCCTCCTCAGGCTCCACCCCCAAGATCTCCAAGTATTTTAGGGTTTCCAGGCACCCCCTGGCTACCGGTGGGTAGGGTTGCCAGTTCTGGAGTGGGGCAACTCCTGGTGATATGTTTTTGGAGCCTGGAGAGCACAGGGCTCTCAGTGAGGTGCAATGCCATGGAGTCCACCCTACGTGTTCTACAGGGGAACTGATCTCTGTAGTCTGGAGATAAGCTGTAATTCCGAGGCATCCCCAGGCTCCACCTGGAGGCTGGCATCCCTAAGGTATTTCCAAACCTGGAGCTGGCAACCCTACACTGGAGTTCTAACAAGAGGACATAGAGGCAGAGGCCTTCCCCTAATTTTGCCTCCTAGTAATGTGAGATTTACTGCCTCTGAATGACCTTGGAATCCCTTCCAACTCTACATTTCTATGTATCTATGACTTCCCTTTGCAGAAGCCATGCTGATTTTTCTCCAGCAGGCTTTGTTCCTCTATGTGCCTAATAATTCTATCCTTAATGACAGTTTCTACTAATTTGCCTGGGACAGATGTTAGGCTAACCAGCCTGTAATTTCCTGTTTCCCCTCTGGACCCTTTTTTAAAAATTGGCTTAACATTTGCTACTCTCCAGTCTTCTGGTACAGTTGCTGCATTTAATGATAAGTTACATATATGGGTTAGTAGATCAGCAATCTCACATTTGAGTTTCCTGAGCACTCTTGGGTGTATGTCATCAGGACCTAGAGATTTACTGGTTTCTAATTTATTTAATAGCTTTAGGACTTCATAGCTCATCACCTCAATTTGACTCAGTTCTTCAGACTCCCTTCCTGAAAATAGTAGCTTTGTCATGGGTACATGCCTCACACTTTCCACAGTGAACACAGAAGCAAAAAATTAATTGAGCTTCTCTGCCATCTCCACATCTCGCTCTAGCAATCCCTTTATTGCTTGATCATCCAAAGGCCCAACTGCTTCTCTGGTTGGTGTCCTGCTCTAGATGCATTTAAAGACATTTTTATTGTTTGTCTTGATGCTTTTCGCAACCTGCTTCTGAAATTCTCTTTTTGCATGATTGACTTACATTTCTTTTGCCAGATCCTGTGGTGCCTTTTGTTCAGTTCATAGGGGCAGACCTTCCACCAGGCAGGCATTCTTTTGGACTTGGCAGTGCCTTTCCTAACCTGTGGAGTGCATTCTATCTGGGCTTCAATTAATGTGGTTTTAAATAGCTTCCACATGTCATTTAGGGATTTGACTCTTTTGTGTTTCCTTTTCAATTTCCTTTAAATATTTTCCTAATTTTTGTTGAGTTCCCTCTTTTGAAATCAAATGTATCACTGCCTGCATTGTGATTTAGGCAGTTTCAGGAAATACTTAGGGTTAAGGCAGACCTGGGTTCATACATCATGTGGAAGCATAGTTAAGAATAACTTCAGATTATGATTTCAGATCCTGGTTTGATATATCCTAAATATAGGGGCTAGTGTTGCCAACCTTGAGGTGGCAGCTGGAGATCTTCGTCTGCTGCAATTGATCTTCAGACAACCAAGATTTTTTCTCCTGGAGAAAATGGCTGCTTTGGAGGATGGACTTATACCCTGCTGAGTTCCCTCCTCAAACCCCACCCTCCTCAGGCTCCACCCCCAAAATCTCCAGATATTTACCATCCCAGAGCTGGCAACCCTAGGAGTGGCCCATGTTAAGATGATGACATAACCGTAGTTAGTTTAATTAAACCATGGCTTTATGTGTTGTGTGAACTGAGCCTAAGACTCATCAGATGATGGTAGCTGAACCAACAATAATAACGATGAACTGTGTTTGATATTGTCAACTTCCAGGTAAGATCTGAAGATCTCGTATATTTACAACTGATCTCCAGACTATAGAGATCAGTTGCCCTGGAGGAATTGGCTCCTTTGGAGGGTCAATCCTTTAGCATTATACCCTGCTGAGGTTCTTCCCCTTCACAAACTCTGCCTTCCCCAGGCTCCTCCCCCAAATCTGTAAGAATTTCCCATCCCAGAGTTGGTAAACCTAAGTGTGTTTTACCACTGTGGTGTGTGTTGCATCACACACAGCATGCACTGATGAAGAAATCTTAAAATCAGTGTTAATGCACTGGACCTCAGACCTCTTTAATTATGGTGGATTTTACCTGGTGTGTCAATTCAGATTAAGAAGGTATTTCCAGAAATCCAAGCGAAATTGAGAACAAAGCACACTCATGTTGCAAAAATGTTTTCCCAATTTATACTGGTATCTGTTAATCATGTTGTTAATCATGTTTTCAAATGCATAAATACATGTATGCATTTCGTGTGTCAAAAGATCTACATAACTTTATGAATAGATTTATCATTGATCCTATGTGAACGGTTTTTTTTTTAAGGAAACTAAATTCAGTATCCTGTGTTCAGCAGTCCTTTAATGAGTTTCATGCTTTTGCATTTTGTACCCATTCAGAATTTATTCATCTGTGGTAGGTGGGGAATTGGAGGGAGCATGGAACATTTTAGGGACAGGATCTCTGCAGGAGGCACACTCAGCTGACTGAAACTTCAGAGAAGAATGAAGTTATTTTGGGATTTATTTTATGTCTTCTAATTTGGACATCACATAATGCTTTAAAGTAACACTGTTCTTTAATATTTTTCACCTTTTAAAAGTCCTGTCTTATCTTATTCACAATTTATTCTTCAGTCTGCCCCATTTAGAGATCACCTTTGCTTTTTATTAATACCTGGAACATTATGGAAACTAGCCATTTTCTCTTGTAAGTGAAACACGTCAGATGTGAAGATTTGCTCCAATTACAATGGTGGTTCTAGTTTGGCTAAAATAACTTCTTTGGGTTAAATTTTGAGGAATTTTATTTCTGAATGAATCACTTCAACAGTTATCAAATTTTTCCAAATAACTTTCCAATATTGACTTGAGAACAGAATTTCTCTATTGTGGTTAATAGCTTTGATCCAGAGATTATCTTGCACAAATGGAATACACTTGACTCCCTCAAGGAGAGTAGCTGATTTCTACCACCTCTCTTGCAGTCCCTTCCCATGCCACATCACACACCATTCTGGAAGTTACTCACCATCAGGAGTGACTTTTCAGGCGCACAAAAAATACAGCAGGGAGGATTTGGCCGAAAAGCCCTTATTACACAAGTGGAACTTTCATTGGGTTTCTCTGAATGTCAACATTTGTCCACATTCTTACAGTGGTTTGGATTGTTCCCCTCCCCCATGAAGACACCAACACCAGTACATAGGTTAAACTGGGCTTATTGATTGAATGGCTGATTTGTACCTTCAAACTATTCCTTTAACTTCTAAGAGTAGGCTACAACTAAGGCAGCTCCATGGAGCAAATGCTGAGTCAGCTACAGCAGCTTTGGAAGTGGGGGATTATTGCAGGGTTTGGTATTTGGGGTTTAGGTACCACCTCTGCCTTGTACTCCATTTGTGGTCTTAGGCAAGTGAATTGCTTCCATTCAATCCATCACTTTTCTGTTCCTCATTCTTTTCAGTTAGTTGCCTCATGGATCTTACTAATAGTGCAATAAGGTGACTACATTATCTTATTTATTTTGTCCCAGCTTTTAGTATTCAGAGGGAAATGATCTCAGAACGTGCAGCTTCTGTTTAGTTGTCATGACTGATGGCTACATCCATGCAAGCCTTTCCTGAGAGAAGACACAGAAAAATTGGCTTGGAATAATGAATGGGGCGAGTTCTGGTGTTTGGAAGTATCAGCTGCTTGTGTAATCAGATGCAGAAAACCACCAGAACATCACACATTCAGCAGGACCCAAATATTTAATACTTATGTGCTGTTTCAGAATTGTTGAGGTCTCGGCAGGCGAGCTAACAATGTCTTTCTGTGGAAGAGATATATTAACCACCACCAGTATTGCATTATTTCTTTTGTTTTCTTTCATTTTAATGTTATGACCTATTGTACTAAAAATGAATTAATTTTGGAGTGGGGAGTGCAATATTTATTCAGTGAAGCCAAAGTACCTGTGATTGACAAATTCTTCTTTTGTTTTCAGTAATAATGTATTTTGTGGTAAGGAATATATTTTCAAATAGGATTTGCAGATGACTAAATTTTAGCTGACATTTTGTAAACAAATACACTTATTAGGCAGACTGTATATGGCAGAATGCCAAATGTGTCAGCTGAAACATATCAACCTTAGTGAAATTACCATTTAGAGGAGCCAGCCGAGTTTCATGGCTTGCAAAATAAAACCCTTACCAAACAAACGCTGTAGTCTGCAGGAACTTCCGGACTGTTATACGTATTAATTCTAAGCCTTGTTTGAGAGGTTCTGGTAAACTCTTTAAAAATTATTTATTCACCATGCTGATAGAAGACCCATGAATGTAAGACAGATGCCTAACAATGAACACATGCATTTACTGCCAAACAATGTTATCCCCAGCAAGAAGGAAGGCAAAAAAAAAAGGGCAATACAGAAGTAAATAGGACATGGTTGAAAGATGCCACAGGTCACTTGAGATGACTGCTGTGAGAAAAGTTTTCTCCAGGGTAGCTGTAAATGAAAAGGGTCAGAATGTGGGTTGTGTGAAGACTGCCTCTGTTTGCCCACATTTTCATTGGAATGACCCACTATACAAAGATGCCTTTGGAGAGGACAGATGAATCATTTTAAGTGTGGTGGAAGTGGTTGGTACACACACTTGCAAAATAAAATTATTTTATGGGTAGTGAAAGTATGTCTAGCAGCCCCCACATGCCTAAACTCTATTCACAAGATCATTGTGAAGTGGTGGCAGCTGCAGCCAAGCAATGGATTTTAAAATCTGCACAACCAATGAGATGTGCAGTGGTCAGCCAGAAGCCCTGCTGGGCAAAAGCCCCATCTGGCCCTACCCACTTTCTAAAAATACTTGGTAGATGCCAGGAAAGGTGTTGTCATGGCACCCTTGAGCACCACACTTGGGGTGGGGGCACTGTTCTATATGTAATGGGAACATGCTTTGGAGCCTGAAATCTTCAGGGATTTTCTTCCACATGACAACCATGCACGAGGTAATATTGGTGGGGTTGGTGGGCAGATCCTCTGTGCTGTGATCCCAACTTTGGAATTCATTCCCTCTAGATGACATGGCTGGCCCCCTCATTGATGACCTAGAGATCTGTAAAAGGATCCCCCACACACATACTCAGAGCATTCAAGGGGGAGCTGAACTCTCAAAGTAAATTGTTTTATTTTTTTGTGGTTTTTTGTGGATTAATAAGCTTAGTTTTAGGGTTTTTGAAAATTTATGTGCTTCCTTTCTTCCTAATGGGGACCCAAAGAATCTAACATCATTATCCTTTAATCTATTTTAACCTCACTACAACTCTGAAACGTAGGTGAGGCTTAAGGTGTATGACTGGTCCGAGGTCATCCAAGCAGCTTCTAGAGCGGAATGGGGATTAGAACCAGGGTCTCCCAGATCTAACACAGACCAGTACACTAGGGCGGCTGTTGGGTTGTTCAAACAGGATTATTTTATTGCTGTTACTTTAAGCTACAGCCAGGACCAGTATACAATGCCTTGAGAAGGAGCAGGGGGCCAAAATGGGAGGGGGAAATGGAGAAAGCCAGCAGGGGAGGTGGAGGCAGGAAACGATGGTCAGGAAGATAGGCAGGGAAGCGAGAATTAAGGTTGCCAACACTAGGTTGGGAAATTCCTGAAGATTTGGGGGTGGAGCCTAGGGAGAGGACGGTTTGGGGAGGGGAAGAGGAATTTGGAGAGTGGAGCGACCCAAGCAGGGATGGGATGCCATAGAGTCCACCTTCTGTAGCTGCCATTATCTCCAGAGTAACTGATCTCTGTAGTCTGGAGATCAGCTGTAATCTGGGAGAATGCCAGGCCCCACCTAGATTTTGACATCCTTAGAAAAGGGAACAAAAGAATGAGTGATTGAGGGAGGAGGGAAACTGTCAGAGGCAGGAGAGAGAAAAAGCTTTCTTTAATATATGTTTCAATTCCCCCCCCCCAAAAAAAGAAACTGCTATAGAGACATTTGTAGAAGGGTAGAATATAATTTTATAAATAAATGAACAAAAAACCCTCTAAAACGAATAAGAGACTACAGTGAAAAATCAAAACGTTTAGACTGAAACTGAATCCTACGCAAGCACAGTTGTCGCCACATAAATGGGAACTCTGAAAAAGCAAAATTCCAGATTGCGTGGAAAGAACCCTTCAGGTATACAGTTATATGCATATATTCTGTTCAAATCTGAAAAAAAATATATACATAAAGACATGGGCTTGCCGCCATGAATTTGTTCACATCATGTACATTTACTGTACTTCTATCCATCATGTGAAAAGGTCTCTCATTTCAAAGGCTTTGTCCATGTCCAAAGTTTTCCAAGTTGTTATAATCTTTGAATACAAAAGCTTCCTAGTGCTTTGATAAAGAGTCTGAAGTAGAAGAGTAGCAGCCACTACAACAGAATATCAACACTATAGTTTATTTCTATCATCTGGCAGATCAAAGAAAGTTTTTGAAATATTTTAATATGTGCCTCGATTAATAGGCTTCTTAAAGAAGAGTGAGTTTAAACAGTTTCCATTTCTGTGTGCATTTCAAAGCCCATCAAAAGTAATTTTTTCACTTGAAAGAATATGACCTTTAAAAGAAAGAAAGGCAGAAAAACTGAAGAAGTGGGTGCTGATTTTTTTCCAGACATATGAAGCTATTTAAGGTTGAAAAATACACATTATATTGCAGCCAATTTTTTTGCATGTAGTAAGGAACAGTGAGGTCTCTCAAATAGCATGCCATGATGATCTAGCTATGCCACATCCCTAGGTATTCATATTGGAGGCAGGGGACAGTGTGGCAGGTGGGAAATTGGGTCTGAGTGTTTCTTGGGGCTGTCCTACCTTGCAGGGTTAAGCCTGCAGCGGACAGACCCACCAGTTAACACTGCTACCAAGGGGAAACTCACTTATAGATCAGGTTACACAGCAGCCTCTGACTGAGAAGGATCAGGTCTCACTCGGAGAGTGCACTGCTGGAAAGATTCCCACTAACCCTCTTAGTCCAGTAAACACAGAGACAGATTCACTGTTAAAGCACAGTTTATTTAGCAATAGAAGGATAGACAGGGCACCCACGAGGCAAGAGACCAAGTCCCTTCCTCCCCCTGAGGCAGACAAGTGTGCTTCTAGAAACACACATGCAAATAAAAAAGCTAGGTATACCTGTTCTGTCAGTGCGCTACTATACCTGGTTTTTTGAAGCTGGCCGGCAGCAACTTCCCTATACCAGGGAGAGGGTTGACCCATTGCTGTTCTAAAGATCCTCCTTTTATGGGGTGTCCAAACTAACGGTTCTCCATGCCTACATTACATCACCCTGGTCATGCTCAACATGTGTGTATCTGCGTGTCCTGCATGTTCACTGCATATTGCAGTTGTTTGGGGAGAATAGAACAGGGCAGACCCTTCTGGGGTCTTATCTGGACTCTAGGCATTGTATGTTCCTCTAGGGAGGGCCTCCAGAGGGCCCTACTCTTCTGTAACAAGTGACCTTCAAGGTTGATAAGCCGGGCTCCTGGCTATCTCTTGCTGATACAATAAGATACATCCTTTCTGGAGAGACAGGTTGTCTCCGTGCTTTTAGAAAAAGCAGAAAGGCTTAGAGGATTCTTAATATGGCTGTGCTCTGGACAATAGAAATGGCCTGGCGGATGCCTAGAAAATGGCTCATAAATAGCTAGAAAATGCACCTGTGTTAGAGGGAAGGTGGCCCTGTGCCCCAGCTTCAGAAACCCAGGCACAGTAGCTCACTGACAGAACAGGTATACCTCGCTTCTTTGTGTCATGGGGCAGCCTGCTGAGGCTTCCTCAGATGAGGAGGACTTCGAAACAGAAGGCAGTGGAGAGGAGGAACAGCAGCAGGCTGAGCAGTCACAGACAGATGAGTTCCCTCCATGCCTACAACCGCCTAGAGCAGGGAACTCACCTGTGTCAGAGGGCCAGCCATAGGCAGGGTTAGCAGAGAGTCCAAAGCCACTGCAGCAGAGGTGCCAAAGGTTCAGAGCACTCCTACATGAGCATAGAAGGAGTGCTAGACTACAGGCCCAGAGAAGGGCACTCCCTGCTGACAATAATGAGGTTAATGAGCTGCAGCCAGCAGGGAATGCTGAGTCAGAGGAACAAGCAACAGCTGGTTCACCTGGGCCTATTTAAGCAAGCACTTGCATTCAGGCTAGTGTGGGAACAATGTGTGCCACCACTCTGTACGAACAGCAGTGATATCTGGTTTTGAGCTTTGTATGCCTATGACCCTGGGCTGGACTCTGACTATTCTCTTGGATCATGCTTTGCAACCTGTTTCTGAAATCTGTGTGCTTATGACCCTGGATTGAACTCTGACTATTCTCTTGGACTATGTTTACTACTTGAGACCGAACTCTGCAGGTAACCTGGCTTGGACTTTGGATCGCTCTTGATCCTGCCTGGGCCCTGATACTTGGTTTGTGTGTGCATTACTCTGTGGCAAATGCTTTTCTGCCTCAGGGAGAGGAAAGACTTTTGGGAAAGGGAGTTGGTCTTGTTTCCTCGTCTGTCATGGCCCAGTTCATATAATTTCTGAAAGTTTTTTTAAAAATTTTTGCTAAGCAGGTGCTGGTTTTTCATGGATTAGCAGCTTTTTTCATCATCTGGTTGGTCGGCTGTAGTAAAAGCATCCAGACCAGGTATGCTCCTTGTCCATTGCCCATGCAATGTTTAGGATTGCAATCTTAGTCTTGTCCTGAATGCTATCAATGCTGATGGTCTCATTCAGTATAATTACTTAAACTTTGTTGACATGTTTGTAATGGCCTAAGGCTATATGTAAATAAAACCATTCATTAAAAAGGTTATATTTGGGGTCTTAAAATTTATATTAGTTGTATGGTCTTTCATTGTCCCTCATGGAATTTGCAGAGGTACGAGTCTGAATAGGGACTCGAGGTTCTTCCAAAACTTGGCTGAAGCCTCCTGTTTAGATGATCCAACTGTGAGATTTTGAAGGGAGTTTCTATAAACTTGGGGGGGACCCAAATTTTTTTCCTGCCTCCAGAAGTCCTTGGTATGACTGATGAGTTGGTATAATGATGCTAGCAATTGTTTTATCTTAGATTTCTTATGGCACAAAAGGAAATATAAACAAAGCACAACAGTTCATGGTATTTAACTTATCACCAATTCCCCTTTCTTTTGGTTATATTCATGAAGGAAAATATTAATGAACATAAACATCACCAGAACCAAAATATTTTCTTTTCTGTGCCTTGGCTCAATTACACCTGGTACAATTGATTTACCATTGATTTCCATTGTTTCTGAATTATGTAAATGTCCTTGTAGCTGAAAACTTTTATATGCACTTTTATTCCTGCCTGTTTCTAACAATCTAATGCTCATTTAAGTTACAAGAATATACCTATACAAAGAGTAGATTCTATGCAGCACATCGGAATATATTTCCATGTTTTATGTTTATAATTTATAAGGGAGATAATTTATAAGGTAGAATTTATGAGAGAAAACAAATCCTCATTAACAATTATTTCTCTCTCCTACATATTTATTCACACCCCTTCACCTTTTGCTTCCCTTCACTCCCTCAGTCTTGCAGTGATGCCTATCAATATGCAATTAGTATAGAACAATGTCATTTGTGGCTTGAAAGATTATGCTCAGTGTACAAACCTCAAACTAACTGAACGCTTGAACAGTTGAACATAAGGTTTTCCCAGTTGGATTGCTCTTGAGTTTGAAAATGTTTGGTATATTAGTAATTTTCTTAAAACCTGAGGCGGGAGGGGGGTGCATGGAGCATCAGCTGCATGTGTTCATGTGGTTCAGTTCTCTCTTACTGACATCCTTGAGAGTTTCACCACAGGAGAAGAAAGTTAAAAGCAGATACTACAAGGGAGTTTTTAATTCCTTAAGTTAATGACTGTATTATAAAAAAAATATGTGGAAGAAAAGCTAAAAACTCCTGTGAAATCTATTTAATTAGCTTGTTTGGCAAATACTTAAACTAAACACTTGTGTTTCTAGGACATTTGTTTGTTAGAATCTACTACTACAAAGTTTTAAGGAAGTTGAAATATCCCTAATGCATTTATACCAGGGATGGGGAACGTCCGGCCCGCGAGGACATTTTCAGTGGCCCTTGGGAGCTCCAGGGCCCTGCCATAGAAACATGGCGCAGCAGGGCGGCTTCGGGAACAGTTTCGGGGAGGGCCCTGGAGCTCCTGAGGGCCACTGAAAATTTAATCAGTGAGTGGCGGGGGGAGAGAGAAAGACGCTTCCCCTAAGGCTGCCCCTACAGCCACGGTGTGCAGGAACGCTTAAAAAAACCCTCCCACCGCCTGCCAGCTGTTGAGCAGCAAGAGGGGTTTTTAAAGTGTGCCACAGCATTCCTGCATACCGTGGCGGCACGCTCAACCGAGCTTCAACCTTCCCGCCTCCCTGCCCCCAGAGTCGCCTAATCAGCTCCTGTGCGAATGCTCTGCCACCGGGAGCGGCTGGCTTCTTCTCCCCCCCTCTCACCACTCAACAGCTGACAGGCGGCAAGAGTGGGGGAAAGAAGAAGCCAGCCGTTCCCGGTGGTGGAGCATCCTCACAGGAGCTGATTAGGCGACTCTGGGGGCGGGGTGGGGAGGTGGGAAGGTTGAACTTGAAGCCTGGTTGCACGGGGTTGTGCGTGCCGCCGAGTGTATGTGTGTGGGGGAAGCTTTTCTGTCCTTTCTTCCTCTTTTTCTGTCAGACTCTCTCCTTTCTCTCCCTCTTTTTCTGTCTCTTTCTTTGTCTCCAACCTTTTCTTTTTGTCTGTCTTTGTCTGTCTTTGTCTGTCTTTGTCTGTCTTTGTCTGTCTTTGTCTGTCTGTCTGTCTTCCTTTGGCCATTTATGCATGGGAGGTTTTGCCTTGGATTTGCCACTCTCTAGACTAGATGCACATTTTCCCAATCTGAATTCTCAAAACTCAACAGTAAGCCCCCATGCAGAGTTTTGAGAATTCAAATGGGAAAAATGTGCATCTAGAGAGCAGCAAATCCAAGGCAAAACCTTCCATGCATAAATGGCCTTTCTTGCTTGCTTGCTTTCTTGCTTCCTGCCTTCCTTCCTTCCACCCCAAAAACCTCCCTAGCCTCTCCATACACACCCCCGCCAGGAGATCTATGCCCGGTATGGCCCCCGAATGATGTGATAAATATGCAAATGGCTCTTGGCAGAAAAAAGGTTCCCCGCCCCTGATTTATACAGATGTACATAAGAAAAAAGTATTTCAAAATTCTCCAGTTTACAGTAGGATTCTCTTCAGAATTGTAGTAAGATAAAAGTAAAAGCAATATTCAGCTATCACAAACAAACCTCCATTAATTTTTTTGTGAACAAGCCACATTCTTGTGTTCCTTCCCCATTCTCTCCTTCTCCTATGTGCATAGGGTTGCCAGGTCCCTCTTCACCGCCAGCGGGAGGTTTTGGGGCGGGGCCTGAGGAGGGCGGGGTCTGGGGGGAGGCTGGAGCCTTCCAAGCTCGCTGTGTGCATGCTTCAAGCGCGCACACAGTGAGGCTGGGATGGGGAGGAAAGCTTGTAGCATGTGGGGAAAGGAGGCTGGAACCTTCCAAGTGCGCACACAGTGGGCTGGGACACGGAGGAAGGCTCCAGCTTCCCTCTCCATGTTACAAGCCCGATATGGCTTGTAGCGTGTGGGGGGGGGGGAGCTGGAACCTTCCCAGCCCACTGTGTGCACTCCAAGCGCGCGCACAGCGGGCAGAGTGGAACGCTGCCACCTCCTTTTCCATGCTACAAGCCCGATCAGGCTTGTAGCGTGGAGCAGGAGGCTGGAGCCTTCTCGGGAGCGCGCAGGGGATCGTTCCCCCCTTTCTGCTACTCCCGCCGGCTGTCAGCTGGCCGGCGGGCAGCCTGGTTGATTGGTGGGCAATTGCCCGCCACAACCGGGCAGTTGGCAACCCTATTAATGTGCCTCACCCAAATAATAAACCACAATTTGTTGTGGCATGCATTTGGGCTTTTTGTGGTTTGTTTATTATTTGTAAATCAATATTCTGAACTAGAATCCTGGTTTAGAATCTTGATCCTGTGGAATCTTAATGCAGCCATAATTTTACAAAACTGCTTGTACTATCAGTAGTAGCTTTATATTCCACATGGGAATTTTCTGGGCCTCTTCTCATCCTCTTAATCTTGCAGTGTTGGAGCAGCTGTAGTGGAGTTCCTTCCCACACTGTAAATGTAACATTAGAACCTCCAGATCACATGAGAGGAGCCCCCACACAACAGTGCCTCCACATATCAGTGTTTCCCGTCCAGGAGATATGAAAATGGGCCATCTTTTTTTTCTCTAATGTATCGATCCCTTTAGGAAATTATTCCACCTCCTCTAAATGTGAGTCTTCTTTATGGGCCTATGTAAGCCTAAAGATAGTTTGCATTTGGCACATTTAAATGCTGAAAATTCCTTTTCTGAAGTCTGAGTACTGATCTGATTGACCTAACTACAATTATATTGTCATCTTAACAGTCAGAGCCTGAAGATTTTGTGTGTGAATTATACTTGTGAATTATACTTGTATGCCATCCAACTTTTTATTGAGAAATTTAATTAAACAATGCCTTCCCTATCAGTTATGCAGAGGTGTCACTGGGAGCTGATTCGCTTGAGTAATTGTTTTTCTCATGCTCAGATTCAGGCCTGGGATGGTCTGTTTGCAATATGAAAAGAGCCGCAGGCTTATCATATTTCACTCAGGTCTGTCACTTCAGGTAGCTATCACTACTTTTACTCTCTATTTTTATCTCGGTAAATAGAGACACCTGGTTAACATAAAAAGAAGCCAGAATGACATCAATCGTATATTTATTACCGGTACTTTTCTAATTTAACATTATCATCCCTCCTTGGACAATATTTTCAACATTGTATAGAACCAAGAAGATTAAAAGTGAGAGTAGCATTGTTGCCAAAATTTATTGCCTGGTTTCATATGCACATATGTCCAGCTTGTGTGTTTTGCTCTGTTGTGAAGCTAGTGCCATATCTCCAGAGGTTCTCCAGCTAAAACGTTAAACAAGGTCCTATGCATGTGCAAACACTATTCAGATCTCCCAATCAGTGGCTTTGTAGACATAGGCACAAACATTTTTTATATTAAACCCATTACTCTTGATTAAAGTTTGCAGTGAAATACATAACCAAAACCACCTGACCAAGTTTCCTTTAGTTTCATGATCATGTAAACTATTTGGACTGTTTCATGCAACTGTTTTATGTGATTGTTCTCTATCCAAATCTGAACCCCTGTCTTGTTCTCATGTGTCTGAATTTCTAGAATTTAAAATTCAAAACAGCTCTATCATGACTGGTACTATAGGATGGGTGCCAGGAAGTGGCAAAATTTTGGGGGAGGCATTTATTTATAGTCCACTTTTCTCACTGAGACTAAGCAGATTACAAGATTTAGCTATGCAATAGGAGCAGAGTAAGATGTATAAAAACACAGTAATGAGGTTGGATTACAGAATTAGAAAACAATGCAATAAGACATTATGTAAGAAATGTAAAAATTGGATTACAGAAATTAGAAAACAGTGCAATTAAAACAAGGCCTACAATAAACAGTGCCATAAACCAGTCCTTGTCCCTTTATATAAGAATCATCTTGAACAATGCCAGCAGTACTACACCCCTATTCCATTTATAAAAATGCCTTCTTGACTAATTGCATTTGGGGCTTCAATGGGAGGGGGGGGCAAGGAAGTCCTGGTCTGCTGACAGAAATCCCTTATGACAGCAGAGATTTATTGTAGGATTCAAGCCAGAATCTTAAACAATATATTTTAAAAATGTTGTTCAGTAAATGTTTGAGAATAACTACACCATGGGATGTTTCAACCATACTGAGTGTAATCCTAAGTGTGCTTTCTTCAGATAAGATTCACTGGCTCCAGTGGGACTTATTCCCAGGCAAGTGTAAATAAGATTTCAGCTCAAGTTTCTATTTCAGTTGATTTATCAGTTGAACTGACTTGCATAGACACCTTCCTATTTTATTTGTTTATGCAGCTTAGGCAGCATATGTGCCAATTAGCAATGAAACAAAACTCCAGTTTTGTTTAACAGTGTCAAAATTATCTTCATTATAAGAAAAGTAGCTGCTGATGCACACCTGTGTGGGATCAAAATTTGCTTTCCTTTTTATATTCTAGAATTGCCTCCCTCTGAGAGGTAGAAGTGACTTTAATGTTTTGTTGTTTTCTTTCCATTTTTCTTTGCATTTTTCTTTGCATGGATTTATCAAAACATAAAGTTGAAGACATTATTATAACTAGGGAGATGGAGAAGGCTTTACCCATTCTCAAATAAACATGGATATGTGGAAGTGCATCAAACAATCAAAAGTAGTCTCAGAAGCTGTATAGTGCTTTTTAAAAACACCCTCATATTTGTTAGGATGCTTATCAAAACTGAGGTTCCGCAGTCATCCTGCAATAATGTTACATGTTCAACAGAGAAGAAAACTCAGAATTATGCATTCAGTAAGACAACTACTTTATGAACTAATTTAACTCTTAACCTCTATTAAAAAGCAGTTAATCTAATTTTTCTGTAACTGTTTCAATTAACTAGCCAAGTGTAAAACAACTCTAAGCAAACAAGGTTCATTGACCGTTGAAAAGTGCTTGAACTCTGTTAGCTTGCAAACTCAGCAAGGTTAGCGATATCATAGCTACCACTACAGTTTGTGAGGGACTTGTTAGTTTGCCATTATGAGCCCTCCTTGTTCTGAATTTTGATGTAATCTCTGTTCACCACGGCTGAGATGTCTGATTCCCACTTCCTAAGTTAACAACAGAGGCAAAAAATGTTGTCCATACTTCCATTTCTCCTTGTTTGTCTGTGATATTTGAACCAGGTTTAAGGCCTGGCAGACAGAGGGAACCATTTGGAGTAGCGGGAGGCAACAGGAGCTCAGGGCAGGGAATCTCCCAACCTGCCCGGGGGCTTGGCAGGTCTGGTTCCAGTGCACTCATTCGATTTGAATATGTAGTTACTGTCATGCCCCAGAGATGTCAGGTGCTTTGACGTGCACCGCGGAGTCCCTGGGATCCACCTGACAGCTGTTTCATTTCCCAGGGAAGAGAAAAGAAAAAATAGGGCCACATCTATCAACATGCCAGCAAATCAAAACAGGAGAAAAGACACCAGGTGATAGGTAACAGCTATATTGTTTGTAAAAGCCCCTATGTGTTTCGGTGTACAAGCTTCATCAGGGGGATCAAAATTCCTTTGTGCTGACCCTTTCCACAGCAATTGAGCTTCCACAGAGAGAACCCATTTGTTCTACCTGCTGGGAAAGGCAAGATGGATAGCTATTGTAAAATATTATCTGGGTACTGAGATGTGTGGGACATGCACCCTAGGTTGATTGGGAGATTGGAGTTCACCTTCTCATGTGAGGGAGAGTTCCCTGAATTTGGATTAAGCAAGAGGCTCCCCATCAGAAAAGGGAGGAAGATTAAAAGATTGGTAACATCCATTAATCTTTGTTAAAATGCTGAAAGGCATGGGCTCCGACTTACCAATCAAGCCCCTGGAGGCAGTTTTGTGGCCTGGGGGTCCCACCCAGGCTGGCTGGCTCGCTGCAGCAAAATGGCAGCCCACAGGAAGGTGAGCTACAGCATTCCTTCTTTGGTGGGAGTCTTCCCGCCTGCCGCTTGTCCCAGCCCTTCTGTTCAAATGGGCCAATCAGACCACAGTTCGTTGTGGGGGCAGGCCTTCCAGGAGCTTCGGACCTGGGTGTTTTCACTCAGGTCTGAACGCCTTGGATATAAAGAGGCCTCTCCTGACCCCAATGACATTCAGCTTCTCTTTGGGGTAGGGGTCAGGATGTGCATTTGTTCCATGGACATTTGCGGGGGGGGGGCATCAGAGGTAATTCTTTTGTATTGTTTAGTATAGTGGGTTTTTTTTTACTGTTCTTTTCCTTAGATCTGTAGACTTGATAGCATTTTCCCTGAATGGTGCTCCAGGTAATTTGTAGTAATAATGCTTTCTTGTTTAAAAGAGCATACTGTAATTCAAAATCCTCCTTGCACACCTTAATCACTCACTTATGCTTAGACACACACTCACAGGAGAAGGGCTGAAGTAACTGGGGGACTCTGCCCTTTGGATATGCTGAGTCAGCCCTTACTAGTGTCCCCAAAGTCACTGGTAATGTGGGAGGGTGGCTTTTCATAATTGGGGTGGTGGTACGAAGAAGAGGAACACACTTTGCATCCACATGAACATGCATGCAAGCACACGTAGATGCAGGGCGGGTTTATGACATTTTATACAAGCTGTTCTGCAAGATCTAAAAACACTTGCTGTATGAAACCCAAGTGAGTGAAAATATTCATTATCATGAAAGGTATGCAAAATGTTCATGTTAGTATGCAGCTTTCTATTGCATATTCTGTTGTAATAGGACATTGTTACTAAAATGCCATCAGGAGCCACATAGTTTAGAAAACTCTTAGTGAGCATAGTGCTACGAGTTTTATAGCCCAAACTAAGAGTTTTATGGTCAAAAGAGATTCCTGGAACTGGATCCAGGTGGCAGCTGTGGGCACGAGTAGTTTTTATCCTTTATGACCAATTTAAGAGTTGTAACTTCTTTGTAAACAGTGATGGCATGGCAGTCATCACCCATGCTTAGATAATGTCACCATTGACAACTGTAGGGCACTTTAACTGTGCCTGTCATTTACAAGATAGGCTAGTACAAACTTCTGACACGAACAGGAAAACGGAAAGGTAAGACCTGTTCAGTGACAGCTGCACTATGTAGCTAGACCTACTAACTTATTGTGCAGTTCAAAGTGCCGGCGCTTACTTTAAAGCCCTGAACAAACTTTGATCTGGTATATCCTTAGATAAGCTCTCCTGTCTTTAAGAGATCAGGAGGCCAGGCTCGTGAAGTATCTCCCAGGCAAGTGAGCGCATCCAAATTATGGAGCGGGGTTATCTTCCCTGCCTAACAGCTGAGGCGCGGGGAAGGCTCGGGGGAACTCGGAGTCCGTCGCATGCAGGATGTCAGGATGCCTGAAGGAAAGCCTTCCCTTTTATGGACTCCTGGGGGTGGGCCCAAGGAAAAGGGGCGGGCTCAGGACTCAGAGCTTCCCCCATAAAAAACCAGAAAGGCGCAGAGGCCAGGGAGGAAGGTCAGACTGTCTGGAGGGCTCCACTGTGGACAACCAGGCAGTTGCTGGGTCCGAGGGGAGTGTGCCTTCCTCGTACTCAGATTCTGAGGCCAAGGAAGTGCTGGCTGTGACCAGACGGGGGATGGTGGAGGGTCCCGGTGGTGTCTCCCCAGGGCAGGTGCATCACAGTATCTCTACATACGGCGCCCAGATAAATGCACCTAGATAATGCACAGGAGCTGGTGTCTCCAAGGTTTTCTTTAATGAGAGCTACTTCTGAATAATTAAAAACATCCCAAGCTACTCTCCCTCCCTTGGCACTTTACTAAGTGTTGTTCTGTCCTAGAATCGGAACATGGACTAGGAAAAGCACCAGAAATGAAGCTATCAGCTAAGCAGCACAATGAAAAATCCTATCAAATAAAAGCTTGCTTTAAAAGCCTTGCAAGGTATAAAAGCCACTCAATTGGGAGTACCTGAGCTTATTTGGATGAGGCGAAAACATCCAGTCACCTTTTCATAGTTCAAAAACACGGAGATGGCCCAATACTTCTTGCTGAGCAGGATTTTGGCTCTGCTCCAGAATGCCTCTGAACTTAGTCTCCCCTCAGTGAGGCCCATGGGCATGTCGCCTTGATCAGTTACTTGAGGAATCTTCCGACCAGTTCTCAAGGCAATGTTATACCATGATGCAGAGAGACACTACCTGGGTTGCTGCATATAATCAAGTTATTCAGCATCATGCTCTGTTTTATTGAGCCTGCAGGGTAGCCCTCCAGGTGAATCATATCCAGCTCCAAATTCTTCTGATAGTTTGTCCTGATTAATAGGGACTGCAGCAGAATTTTGTACTTCTCCAAGATCACCTTTCCTAAACTTAGAATAGCCTTTACTGCTATCTACTTTCAATTTGTGCCAATGGGAATGTTAATGGACCGTTGAAACCCGAAATCCTGTTGCCTGACACCTGTGTCGCTGTGCAGCCAAAGAACTGGAAAATCTTTTCCATTATTATGGTGAAGATTTTATAAATGTTTCTTTAAAACAAAGAGAAAGAAGGGTTAATAAGAGAAGAGAAAAAGTGTCTGGGCAATGAAGAAAGGCAACAGAACATGCAGCTGAAATGTAACTGCCAGAATAGTTAATAACTTGCAATGTTATTGTGCTTACAGTTCTGCTGTTTCACAGCATACCTCATTTTAGCGTAATGTATGAGATTTCCTTTTGGTCTTCAAATGGCAGAAGCATCATAAAGCAGTGTGTTTCTGAGATCTTCCCCACCTCTTATGTTTCTGAATCTTCCTTGATGAATTGCCCTACCAGGAAGACTTTGTAGAAGTAGTCCTTGTAAGGTTGTCAAACCTCCATGTGGGTCCTGGAGTTTTCCCGGAATTACAACTGATCTCCAGACTACAGAAATTAATTCCCCTGGAAAAAATGGTTACTTTGGAGGGTGGACTATATGGCATCCTACCCCGCTGAGGCTCGACCTCCAAATCTTCAAGATTTCCAAACCTGTAATTGGCAGCTCTAAGCCCTCACTACCCTGACCTGGATGGCCCAGGCTAGCCCGATTTCGAAAGCTAAGCAGGGTCGGCCCTGGCTAAAACCTGGATGCGAGACCACCCAAAAAGTTCAGGGATGCTACACGGAGACAGGCAATGGGAAACTGCCTCTGAATATATCTTGCCTTGAAAACCTTACAGGGTTGCTGTAAGTCAGCTGCAGTTTGATGGCTCTTTCCACTATCACCAAGTCCTTACTACCAAAGAAATTGAGAATCCTAGTATAAAGTGGAATTTGAAGAGAGTTGTGAACCAGTCAATCAATAGTTAATCTACTCCCTCAGAGTCAAAAGGCCTGTCAAATCTTATTTCTCTTGCCTGGATTAATCTTCAACTAGCTCATATACCGTATATACGCGGGTATAAGCCGACCCGAGTATAAGCCGAGGCACCGAATTGGACCACAGAAAAGGGATTTTTTTATTTACCCGAGTATAAGCCGAGGGTCATTAATGCTGCGCTCTAAAATGGCGGCCGCCATTTTAGCGCGGGAGGAGGATCTTGCCCCTGCTCTGGGTCGCCCGCCCACTCCAACCCCAGCGCCATCCTACGGGGGGAGGGGGAAGAGCCCTTGAACCCCCTACTCACCGGGAGAGGCGGCGATGCAGCCGGCTAGGGGTGTGCGCCAGAGGCCCCCACAAGCACCAACAGGCCCACTCCTCAGCTGGAGAGCGGGAGGACTGGCCCGGGTGGGCCCCACCCGCCGACGAGGCGCCGCCGACGTTCCCTGGCCCCCAGGCTGGCCAGCCAGAGGGGGCCACGGGGAAAGGTGGGACAGCGCAGTGGGGGGGGGAGAGACTGCCGCCGCCGCCCAGCAGAAGGCGGGGTGGGGTGGGGGGTGGGGGAGGCAGGACAGCCCACCCATCAGCTGGCCGGCAGAGGGGGGAGCGCGCTGGTGCGGCAGGAGGCTCAACACGGCTCCATGCGTTGGGGGGGGGGGGAAACAGCGAAATACTGTATTGACCCGCGTATAAGCCGAGTTGGGATTTTCCAGCCCTTTTTTATGTTGAAAAACTCGGCTTATACGCGAGTATCTACGGTACATTGAGTCACTAGCCATATCCAGGCATGAAAAAGAGTTCCAGGACTTAAAAATATGGGCCCAGTAAAGCTATAATGAAATGTTTTCAAACTGGTAGTTATCTGACTTTTGGGTATATGGTCTTCTATTTACAGCCAATCCAGGTTTGCCAGTTGGCAGAAGAAGGCAAGTATTTTTGTTTATAAATGCTTTGAATCATATCTCCGAGACTGAAGAACTAGAACTATTCATCCACAGGCTAAAATAATCAGCTCAAATGAACTCCGATACATGTACTCTTAATTTATAATAGAATAAGGACAGTGCCGGGCTGGGTGCCAGATATCCTCTTTTCAAAACCAGTATTTGGCTCTTACAATCAGAAGCTCCAGCAGACTTTTAGTCCATTTTCAATAGGGTTTGAGTCACTTAACATCATACGCTCTTTAAAAAAAAAAAGTTTGTAGCCCAATCCCGTGCAACACTAGTCATGCCTAAACCAATAGAAATTAATGGGCTGAAGCCAAACATAACATTGTAGCCATTGTTTAATTGACACAATTATGTTGAGAAGTTTCCTCTGGTAGACACATCACTCAGTTATATATAAAGTTATAATAGTTGCTGTTTCTGAAGAAGGATGTATGCTAATCTGAAGAATGATTATTCTGTTATTATCATGCTTTTCTCAACTCTTACTTCTGTTAAACTTCTTCCACAGTTTTGGCTTCTGTAACAATTGGAACAAAAGAAAAACTTAAAACTTATAATGACATCTTTAAAAGGGAAACTTTTATTTAAAAAGTTGTCAACAGCCATATTGGGCCACAGAAATGTTTTGTGGCAATTTGGTTGGCCGCAATATTCTATTCTATTTTATTTATTTTTGGATTATATCCCGCTGTATCCCAGCCAATAAAGTGTGTTACATAGATTTTGAAACTTATACTGTCAGTCAAGTATTATATTTTTTAAAGTATACATGGACAGATATAGCAGAAAAATGTTCCTTCCTAAATATTCTTATTACATTTTCTCTTTAGGAAAGATCAGAGTGTAACAGTGTGATCCAGTCAGTCATTAGGATTGCTGTGTACTAAGTACTGGTTGTTCACATATTAATGGATTGGATCGAAGCTTCTGTGGGGAGAGTGGATTCTCAGAAGCTGGTTTTATCAGGTTTCCCTTCCACTAGTAGTCCTCTGACTTTCCTGAACAGTGTAATGTATGAGTAGGAACAAAGTTGGGCAGGAGACTGCAACCAAGCAGGGGAAATTGGTTAAACCACCTCTCCCTCACTCTTGCACAAGATTTTGTTCCGTTCATAGAGCTTACTTTGTTTACAAAAGAATAAAGAAGTGATACAAGATTATTTCGTTCTCTTGCTTCAGGCACATATATCACATGTTTTTCTGAGTCCCTGACAGCAGGAGGCTTCTAGAGGGAATGGGACCACCCAAAATTGCTTTCATCATTTTTTTTAAACCTTGGATTGAACTCAATGCTTGAAGAGATTTTAAAAAATATATTCTACTCTTGCTTTAGAATAAGACCATTAATTCATACAATCTTAATGATAAATGATCATGTTTTGTAGTGCATTTCTGAAATGGTATCTTCTTGATGCTTTGGTAAGGTACAGGAATGAACAAGATTACAATCATTGTATCTAATCCATCATGGCCAAATCTGTGGTCATGTAAATCCAGAGGTTAAAGCCATAAACAGACAAGACAGATCTTCCTACAAACCTGTGAAAACCGCAGCTTTCAGAAAAAAATCTGTAAATGAAATTTTTTTTTAGGGAGGTTAAACCCTCCCCAAAATAACAGAAGCGGCGCTTGTACCTTTAAGAAACAAATTCCCTCTCAGTGGCCACTGTGGGGGTTGCTAGGAAACAACAACAGTCTTGCCAACTTTCAAGCCTTTTCAGGCCTGTTTGACCTTTGAGGGAGAACTCATAAGGACCAGGCTACTTTCTACCACCCAGCTTCCGTGACTCACCCAGCTGGTACTTATTCAACAGCAGCCACCCCATGAAAGCCAGTGTGTGTTGTGGTTGGAGTTTCAGACCAGGATCTGGGAGGCCCAGGTTCAAATCCCCACTTCACCATGGAAGCTCACTGAGTGACCCAAGGTCAGTCACACACACGAAGCCTAGCCTACCTCATAGGGTTATAGTGAGGATAAAATGGAGGACAGAAGAATGATGTAAGCTGCTATGGATCCACACTGTAGGTAAAGGTAGGGTATAAATGAAGTAAATAATATAGTTGAAGATGGGAAGCATATGAAAGGTTGAATGGTGGGAGAGAGGAGGAGAAAAAAAGCAAGGGAAGATAAAAATATGGGAGCTGCAAGGGGATGGGGAAAAGGAAATAATATGGGGAGAAGGGGTACAGGGGAAAGTGAGGTACCCCCCACAAGTCCTTGCAGGATCGCCACTAAGAAACTGGGCCCAGCCTGGTGGCCAATACCACACAAGTTTTCCAGGGAAAGGCTGTCATGAGGAGGGAAAGATGGAGACAAAGGGCCTGGTGGGTTGGGCAGGAGAGAAAGAAGCAGGAAAGGAGACTAGGGTTTTTCTGGGAAGTGAAATAGGAAATAGTGGGGGAGGGGAGAATGAGATGCACCCTGCAAGTCTTTGCAAGTCACCTAATTGTCTAATACACTAAGAATTAATGAACCAGATGTTGGGCTTGGAATTTGGATGTTCTGGTTTTACCTCCTGTTCAGGTATCAAGGTTAAAAAGGTAGCCTTGTGTGTGTGTGTAACCATCTTTCCCTTGAGGCACAAGGCAACTTACAATTCCAAATAAGAGCCATATACAATTATAAGACAAACACACACCATTAATGACTCCTCTACCTCATTTTATCCTTACAACAACCAAAGTAGGTTAGGCTAAGGGTGTGACTGGCCCAAAGTCACCCACCAAGCTTCCATGGTTCAGTGATTCAAACCTGGGTCTCCCAGATCCTAGTATGACTCACTAACCACTATATAAATTTCTATATTTTAATGTTCTTTATGGTGATGCCAAAAAAACTAGTCCGTGACTACTTAACAAAGTTCTCACTGAAGCAAGCAAGGAGACTACCTTAAAAACATCTTTTAAATGCAAGTGCTGGTTTCCCCCCCACCCCTCTAAACACTTTCAAAAGCTATGCTATTCAGGAAGTTTTACTTTGTCCTGCTTACTGGGTTGGAAGCAAGACACAGACCACAACGAATCTCCCAACAAAGGCTCTAGGGCTCCAGTCCAATGTCGAAATCCAAGGTCTGGTAGCATAATCCAGAATCACAGTCAAAAGACATTCTAAGATCAGATAACAAGGTTGCAAAAGCAAGTCAAGTAACTGGCAGGAACATTAGCAAGGTTGCAAACAAGCTGAACTACAGTCACTGTAGCCTTATACAGGGAATTTCCCTAGAGGTGCCACTGGGTCCCATTTTAGCTTCTCCCAAGCTGAGTCAGCTGCTCTACTCATTAGGAGTAATGAAAATACTGAAAATACACAGACTTTACATTATAATTGCAATGTACAAAAACAACTTTGCAGGACACTGCTAAGTAAACAATGAATTAAATATGCAACCTTACTGTCAGGTTCCCTGAGCTGTTGCACATCTTTAAAAATATGCTTAAAATTTATAAATATTTTCTAAGGATTTAAAGGTTTTTGTAATCCTGAAGTAAAATTTCCTCTATAGATACGGAAGCTTTGTTATTAAAATTCTATGTAAGTAGTGAAAGAAGTATGAAGAAGAATTGGTTTTTATATGCTGACTTTCTCTACCACTTAAGGAAGAATCAAACTGGCTTACACTCACCTTCCCTTCCCCTCCCCACAACAGACACCCTTTGAGGTAGGTGAGGCTGAGAGAGCTCTAAGAGAGCTGTGAGTAGCCCAAGGTCACCCAGCAGGCTTTGTGTGGAGGAGTGGGGAAAACAACCCGGTTCACCAGATTAGTGTCCACCATTCATGTGGAGGAAACAAATCCAGTTCTCCAGATTACACTGCTCCAAACCACTGCTTTTAACCCCTACACCACCCTCCTTCCACACTCAAACTTGGATTCTCTAAAAGGTTTAGCATCGTTATTACCATCATTAAGACAAGAAGATAGGATGCTTGGGAAATGAAAGACTTTGCATCTACTGATATTTGTAATATCCAGAAGTCCATTTTATATTTTATTATATTTCTAGGGTACTCGAATCGGGAGAAGGTCCAGGCCATGCTTTTCTGATGGCTTGGAGTAAGCTGGTATGAGCTTCTTTATTTGCTTCGTTTATAACTCACTTTGTCCCCAATGGGGACCCTAAGTGGCTTACAATATTCTCCCCTTGTGCATATTAACCGCACAACAACCTTTTGAGGTAGGTTACACTGAGAGTGTGTGACTGGCCCCAGGTCTCCCAGCAAGCTTTCACGGAAGAGTAGAGATTCAAACCTGGGTCTCCGAGATCCTAATCTGAAACTCTAACCAGTGTACTAAATAGAGTTATACTATGGTTATTTAAGACCCTAAGCATATTTTTGAATGATAGCAGCATTTTACAGTATGTTCTTTAAAGGGTGATTTCTGTGGAATACTCCCCATATAATTCACTGCTCAGAGAAATCTATGGCAATCATAAATGTTACAAATGGTTTTGCAGTGTTCCCACATTCAATGTGGCCTTACTAGAACCTCACATGTCCAATTTCAGCTGGCTGTGCATGTTTCTGATCCTATCCCAGCGGGAGAAAGGAAACTGGGAGTTCAGCCAAAATTACGTTGAGCCTTTATTGTCTCAGGAACAAACAATTAGTTGTGATATTTTTGCCAAGACTTTTTTCTGATAAAATATAGTGAATGTGCTCTAATCTGGATGCCTTGTAACACAGGTCAATCAAGAAATGCCGAATACATCACTTGGTCTATGTATAGATGATTTTGACCCAGTTACCATGATAGATGTTGGGCCAGCACTTATCTCAGGACAGGATCCTGAGATATGTGATGGCCACCACTTGTGTACTGGACCCTCATCCATACTGGCTGCTAAAAGCATGTAAGGACCAGATCAGTGAGCCCTTGGTGTCTGTCATAAATCAATCACTAATTCATGGCACCTTCATTCAGCTACTCAAAGAGACAGTTATTCTTCCACTACTTAAATCCCATCCTTATAGGAAAATGATGTGGCCAGTTATCACTGAGTCTCTAATCTGCCTTTTCTGGCCAAAGTGATAGAGAGAGCAGTAGTGCACCAGCTCCAGGATTTTTTGTATTACTTACCTGCTCCGGACACTTTGTAGTCTGGCTTCAAGCTAGGCTGTGGGACAGAAACAGCCGGAGGAGGAAGAGGAGGAATATATTCAGGTCTCCAAAATATGTCCAGGAATTGTTTTGGTATACCAAATATTGGTCCCAAATAATCAGGACTAACCAGGAATATCAGGCGCCAAATATTCAGGACTAACCAGGAATGTCAGGCGCCGCCTTTTGTAGACTCCCAAGACTGCCCCCCCCCCTGGTGTTTCTATGTCTCCCAGGGCTTCTATTGGCTTGGGAGCCTGCTTTAAAAAACAAACAACAAAAACACTTGAAACTCACAGAATCTTACTTAGAGTTGCAAGTGTTTCAAGTGTTTTTGTTGTTTGTTTGTTTTTTAAATTAGTACTTTTCTGGAGTTGGTTTGTGTTGGGTTCACAGGTTTTTTGTGCATTTTTCAATTTTAGATCAAGATTCTTGCATTTTACATAGAGACTCTCATGTTGTACATAGGGATTCTTGGATGTTACATGGTTTGAGTTTCTCAGGTGTTACATTGGTTGGGTCTAGCAATAACTTCCAATAATGTCCCTATGGGGAAGATTCTCAGGTTATACATTTTCCACTTTTTTCCTCTATAGGAAACAATGGAGAACAGTGTTCAGAGGCCCATAGAACTGGACACCTGGGTCTCATCGACTTGAAATTGGTGGTAGTAACTTCACTGGCTGCCCATTAATTACTGGGTTCAATTCAAAGTATTGGTTGTCCCATACAAAGCCCTTCATGGCCTCATATCTGCATGACCATCTCTCCCCCCTTTGATCTGCTATGTCAGCTTTGCTCATCTGAACAGGGACTTCTGTAAGTGCCACCCTGCAAATGGACAAAATCAACAGCTTGTCCATACATATGCATTCTCTGTTGTGGCCCTCACACTATGGAATTGCTTGACTGATAAGGTCAGGAAGGCTCACATTCTTCTGGTGTTCCACAAACAGTGCAAAACTGAATTTTTCAGGAAGGCATTTTAACCCAGCTAATAGGGCCGTACTGAAACAAAATGGTTCTGAAAGGT
The DNA here is from genome assembly GCF_029931775.1 of Euleptes europaea. Lineage (NCBI taxonomy): Eukaryota > Metazoa > Chordata > Lepidosauria > Squamata > Sphaerodactylidae > Euleptes > Euleptes europaea. The sequence goes on from NC_079318.1 coordinate 28,282,255, forward strand.
GCTTTGGTAAAGGGAAAGGGAACTTTGTACGCTAATGACTGGTTGTTGCTATATGTATGATCCTCCTGTGTAATTTGTCTGGCACAGGACCCACCCTGGACTTGCAGGGACAACTCACCTTGGCTGAGAAAATTCATACACAACTGGCCATCAGAATAGGCAAGGTGGGGCTGCTGAGTCTGGGTTGAGTAATTGAGTTTGGCAGCTGGGTGGAGCCAGGCACATCCTGAAGCCCTGCCTGGGTAAGGGAGCAACCTGGGTGGCAGCTGCAGGTGAGACAGGGCTTCAGGACACTTTTAGTTGGGTGATGGGGTGGAGGGGAGGAGCAAGCTGGGGTGGGGTGGATTGGAAGGGTGGCCTATTTAAGGAACAATTGCAGCAAGTAAGGGAGGATGAAGTGTCCCTGGTCAGGCAGCATGGAAGAGCAGAGGATACTGAAAGATGGAGATACATGGTGGTGCAACCCCCTCCCCTAGACAATCTGAGGCCTTGCAGGTCCACCACTGCAGGGAAGGTCATGGCAGAGCAAGGGCAATGCTGCCTTGACCAGGGGAAGTATCACGTAATTTTTAGATCATTTAACATGCTTCTGTTTTGTTTTCAGCTAAGTTACAGATTTTTGCTTGGTTTCAAATTTCTGCAGTCCAAATCTTATTGCAATGTTTACTTGATGTCCCATCCTGTTGATTGGTTTTATTTACACTGTGTAATCCACCTTGAGACTCAGTGAGAAAGTTGGACTATAAATAATGTAAATACAAATAAACAAGATCTTGCTCTGAATAATAACAGTCAGGTTAATCAAAACCTAAGAACCACCCTCCTCTATCAAATCAATGGGCCATCTAGTCCTGCATCCTATTTTCCACAGTTACAAAGATGCCTATGCAGATGTCCTGAAAGGCCAAAGCATCAACTGGGGTTTGGGTACCTTAACTGCAAAGATGGAGGTTTCCTTTAACTATAGCAGTTGTGGGACTTTCCTTCCATGAAGATGTCTAACCCCTTTCTGAAGTCACTATGCTAGTGATCGTCTCTACATACTGTGAAAATTATTTGCACCAAATAATTTTACATTCTGTAAAGGTGCTTTTGTTTGTCTGTCCTGAATCCGTTAAGCATCAGGAAAGGGAGAAAAGTTAAGTCTTTATTCACTTTTTTCACAAAATACATAATCTTATGAATCTTTAATCATGTCCACTCCTTAGACTCCTTAACCTTTCTTAAGGTTTCTTCACAGGGAAGATGCTTTCCTTTTTCAGTTACCCGCAAACTAAAGTAGCTGTAGTTTGAATGAAGATGGTGTTTCCTCCTCAGGCAGATGGGTAGATTGTCTTGACCTCAATATACTAATCCTACACTTTCTAGAATGTCAAAATTTAGAAATATCTGTACATGTACAATTTGTGTATTGTACTATACTATGATTACATAGTATATTTGAAGGAGGGAGTATGAGAGTGTTTTTATATGCCAGTGTGAAATTGACAGTAACATGATGTTTCAAAGCACTGAGATTTCCCAAATGAGCAATATTCTATGAACCATCGTTGAGCCATATGTCCTAGTTTTATAGTACTGTACTTTATTGCAACAAAAGTACAATGTTTTGATTAATATTCATAATCAGTGTCCTGTTTAATGTGTTAAAAAGGCTGACAGTGTCTTTCTGTGAATTAAACTGGAATAGTTACAATTTAGCCAAAAGTTAGGCACACTTTTTCTAACCATGGACTTTCCAGTTACCTATAAAATATTTACATTCAAGTTTCTGTCATCTGTCACCAAGTCTCTACTAATATTTGTAATTGTTTTCTAGGTGAGAAGACTTGAAGGGAATTTTGACAGGACATCAAATATTCATCTGGGGAAAATTTGGTGATGAAAAGAAATTATAGCAGATCCTAGTTAAACAAATGTCTGTTAAAAGATTAAAAAACAGATAACCTTTTGCATTTTGAATGATGTTTAATTGTTAAATTAAATTTCCTGCAAAGTGCAAATAATATATTGTCTTTTAAATGCTGGTCTACTTGTATGAATTCAGGAGGCTTGGAAACAAATTCAATATGAAAATGCGCAGTCAATATAATTTTGAACTGCATCTTGCACTAAATGAAATGCACACATCTCTTATAATGCAAATAACAGAAAAAGTATAAAAAGTTGCGGACCTAACAGTGCATTCTTAAGGAGAGTTACTCCATTGAAATGGATGGGCTTAGACTGGAGTAACTCTCCTTAGGAATGCACTATTATATTAGCAAAGCTGGGATTTTAGGTGGTAACTTATGTAGTACCAGCAGAAACCAAACTGGACACCATTAGCAGCAGGTCCTGATGGATCTTTCCCTACCTGTTTATGGAATTTGATAGTTTACCTCACCTCCAACTAGGCTTAGAATATGCCCGGTTATGGTGGGCAATTGCCCACCAATAAACTGGGCTGCCTGCCACCCCTCAGCTGGCCGATGGTGATAATGTCACTTATGGATTTACCCTCAAAGCACCAGCATCGTGACAGAGCACTCTAGCGCTCTCCCCACAAAACTGTATGGTTTCCATAGAGTATTTGGAGGAATGTGCTAGAGTGTCATCATCACACATGGAACGACCACCCTCCCCAGCAAAGCTCCCGCCAGTAGTGTGGGGGGACCTGAGGCATCACACCTTCAACCTCGACACAGGAGTAGAGGTGTGATGCCTCAGAAAAAAATCAGAAAATTGCCTGGGAATGAATGGGAGAGGGCCAGAAGTAAGACAGCTGAAGTTGAATCAGTTAATCTCTTTCTGACCAAATTAATTCTCATAAGCTCTGCTGTTTTCACCATCGGTGCTTTGCTTCTTTCTTTTCTTTTCTTTTCTTCCTGTTCTCCTTAAAATCCACAGGAATATGTGTGTGAACACTGAACATTGTATGTGAACATTGGGTTGGAATGAACTTAAGAAAAGTCATACTGGATCAGACCAAGGTCCATCAAGTCCAGCAGTCTGTTCACACAGTGGCCAACCAAGTGTCTCTAGGAAGCCCACAAACAAGACGACTGCAGCAGCACCATCCTGTCTGTGTTCTACAGCACCAGGATCAGAGGCATGCTCCTCTGATCCTGGAGAGAATAGATATGCATCATGACTAGTATCCATAGTGAGATTTATACTCTTAAGGGGTTACATGTCATCTGTTTGCAGTGGGAAATTTGCCTTGTGTGTGTGTGTGGGGGGGCAAAATGAGGACATTAATGGAAAAAAATGAATGCCCAGTTTCTCTCAGCCTGGTTTTCATACGGTAAAGGAAGGCTTGCTCCTCAGCATGTGCAGAATGACTGTCAAGCTCCTTTCCTCACCCACCCATTCTCAATCGTGGGATTGCAGGACTAAAGAGGTATAATGTAAGGGATTGTTTTAAGATTACTTTATTTTACTTAATTGAGAGGCAACAGAAATGTCAAGAGCGGTGGACATGATTTCTGTTTTAACGCAACCATTTCCTCTTAGCAGTGACACACCCTGAGAACTACCATGTATTCTTATTTACCAGGATGCTGTATCCTGCAAAAATGCTTTCCATAAAATAAATAGCCAACAGACTTCATTTGGTTATCCTCCTGGCCACCTTTAATTTCAGTGTGTGTGTGTTTTGTTGTTCTTGATTTCTTCCTGGGCACTGTTTTTATGCAGTTTTAGGAACCTAAGCAGTTCCTTTTCTGATGTTAAAGCTTACTGGTTCTTGTAGGTTATCTGGGCTGTGTAACCGTGGTCGTGGTATTTTCTTTCCTGATGTTTCGCCAGCGCTGTGGCAGGCATCTTCAGAGGAGTAACACTGAAGGACAGTGTCTCTCAGTGTCAAGTGTGTAGGAAGAGTAATATATAGTCAGAAGGGGGTTGGGTTTGAGCGGAGTCATTGTCCTGCAAAGTATTAAAGGTAATGTGCAAATCATTGTCCTGTAAGGATCAAGATAATGTGCTAATGAGGGTGTGGTATGTTAATGTGGAACCATTGTATCCTGAAGTGATCTGTTAACATGTGGAATCCAAGGCTAATCCGCATGGCTATTGTGGACTGTAGTCTTTGTTAGTCTGGAGGTTTTCAGGACAGGAAGCCAAGCCTTATTCATTCTTAAACTCTGACCATGAAACCCTCGACAATATTTTAAAGCTTACTGTTTCACATCAAGTATCGCTGCCTTTCAGTGACCTTTGATATAGACCTTCTTCCTTTATGCTGAATCAAAAACTGTACCCCACTCTTTTATAGTTGCGCTAATTAGAAGGAATGTTGTGTGTTGAAGAATGTGGCCATGGTTTTGGGGGTTGTGCTAGCTTAGAGGTGGCCATGAGCAGTTGGTTGAGCCCTGTCGCTCTGGAAATATTGCACAAATTGCCATACATGAAACCTAAAAACTCTGAGCTGGAGCTCACCCTTTTTACAAACACTGAGTTTCCAGAAAAAGAGCTTTCCTTCCCTTCCCAGTACAGGCCACTGCACCCCCTGAAAAGCCTATCCTTAAGGTAGGGGAGCCCTGTGAGATGCGGCATGACAGAGAGCTACAGCAGAAGTTGGAATTAGTCGCATCCTCCTTTCTAACTTAAAAGTCTTTGATTTCCATAAGTGTCTGCTCCAGTCCTTTCAATTAGATGTGCGCTGGGATTTTCCTGAATGCTTCCTCATGTTTGGATGGCGGGGAGCAGGGGGGCACACTGGTGTACCAGGAGAACAGGAAGGAGAGGAGCTGTCTGAGGTATAAGGACTTCCTACGACACTGGCCCTGGAGGAGTAGCGGCCCACTGAGTGACTTCCCAGTGACTTTCATGGTCAATCTGCCCAGATGGCCTATATCTAACCACACTGTCCTTTTTGTGGAACAACATTTCTGTTTGTGGAACAAGAGGTAGAAGTTGCCACCAATTCTCCCTCCTACTGCTGACCCCCACTTTGCCCCTTATGCTGTTCCTGAGAATTTGCTGGCCTCCAGGAACAAAATGGTGATGGTGGGTCTCAGAGAAAGAAAATACCACTTCATGAAGTCTGTGGTTTCTTAAATGTGCACCACTAACAGGGCTGGGCCCTCCTTGTGATAATTCTTCTGAAGAAATTGAGACCCGTTGAAGAAATTGAGACCCATGAGAATGTCTTACGGTATTGTCCTCTCCATCATGAGATAAAAGAAGACTATCCAGGAAATTTTAAAAAAAACAATGTGGGTCTATCTGATGAAATTCGTACTCAATGACTTTTGGAAGATAGTAACCCATTAATCTCGAGATGCGTGGCTGAACTTTGTGCCGCTATAGATAAGGCACGGAAAAATGTAAGTTATAAATAGCAAATGCTATTAGATAAACCTTTTAGAAGTTAGAAAATGGTCCATTTCAGAAATGGGATTTTATTGGGATTGTGTAGATAATTTTTATCTATGGATTTGTTGAGTAATTAATATTGTTTTATGGTGATCATATGCTATTTTGATTTGGTCAAATGACTGTAAATTAAAGATTGATTGATCATTCTTCAGCACGTGCGCATATAACTAAAAGCAGAATCTAAGCTGTCTAGACTAGTCTGCCTTCTAGATACGTTCATAAAAAGTTTGAAGCTTATTGTAAAGCCTATAATACTTGGATCTAGAAAATGAATTGTAAAGCTTTGCAACACTCTTGTTTGCTGCTTTGATTCTGAAGAATAGAGACTCTTAAAACTACAAGCTCTTTAGACCAGTTCTCTGTGCATGCTCCATGGCAGCAAATTCATGGAATAAGTCTTCTTTGTTGAGGTAAATTGAGGGAGATTAGGGAAGCAAAATGTATAGACTAGAACTGGAAATAGATCACTATACTATTATTAGTACTACTATACTAACATGATGTTAAGGATAAATTATGGGCAAGGTGATAAATATGAATATTATATATTTATATTGTTATGTGCTTGAAAAGTATTAAAGAACTATGAACTCAAAGAGACTGAGTGCAAGGCAATGGAATTTCTGTCAGATGCTTGATACACAAGTAAATGTTTATATTGTGGCCACATTTACAGATTTCCAGTGAGCCAAGCCATTGTGCTCACTTTGAATGTGTCTGAAATCAGGGCTTATCTTAAATCAGTTAACAGAAGCAGCGTGTGATCGTTCATTTTGGGTTGAGAACTGAGTTTAGTTGGTTAGGCTCGGGAAAAAATTCTAAAAATAAAAAATTCAAAGAAACAATTCTTTCTCTTCCTGCTTCTCTCCCCTTCCCCAATTGTGTTCCCATTTCCCCCTATTCCTCCATTTCACTCTTACTGAGTTTCTTTCTCCTGAAGGAAATATGTCCTCTCATAGCTTAATAATGATTTGCCTGCACAGTGAGCACTAAATGCACTGAGAGCTTTTTTGTCCCCAACCCTTATAGAAAATTGCCTGAAAAACTGCTTTTAAAACTCAAGGAACTGGTTTTTCAAATGTGGTTTCATTTTTGTACTACACAAGGAGTCTTTTTGGAAGAAAATAAAGTGAGAAACCCAAATGCATGTGTGTAAGTATAACTGTTCTGTGTGGGTTCTATGGGGATAATTCAGGAACAGAATTTACAAGATAAATTGATTTAATTTTTTTAAGCCACCCTTTTAATTTAATCTTTCCACCGTACAGAACAATGCAACAAAACTGGTGTACCTAAAACATATAAATGTTGTGGCAAGTTAAATCCTACTTCTCAAATCCACCACGGTGCTGGATTCTTCTTATTCACTTCTCATTCAAAAGGATTCAGTTCCAACAAACTGAACAATGCAGTAACCAGACTGCCATTTGAAAGCTATAGTGCCGCAATAACTATATAGTTGCGACAATAATTCCAGTTAAATTGCATTTAACCTTTACTTACTGATTTTCACATATAAAGTTATCCAGTTGCCTTATACAAGGTGACAAGAGCCTGGCAAATCATATGAAGCTCCTCAGTAATCAGTCTCTTCCTCTGATGCTAAGCTCCATACACTGACTTAGGGTTGCCAGGTCCTTCTCTGCCACCGGTGGGAGGTTTTTGGGGTGGAGCCTGAGGAGGGTGGGGTTTGGGGAGGGGAGGGACTTCAATGCCAATTGCCAAAGTGGCCATTTTCTCCAGGGAAACTGATCTCTGTCGCTGGAGATCAGTCATAAAAGCAGGAGATCGCCAGCTAGTCCCTGGAGGTTGGCAACCCTACACTGACTCCATCCCCATTGGGCGAAACCAACTAGTTCTTGGGGTTACACAAGCATTACTTTCCTCTAAAGAGGCTTTCCAGATTGCTATACCTAGAATTAACAATAAATACGGATACAGAGCATTGTTTTTGAGTTCCTCAATATTTTGGAGTGTGCCCATGGAATATAAGGGTTTCCAAAATCCAGATGGCACTTGGAGACGACCATGATCAATTGCCCTGGAGAACATGGCTGCTTTGGAGGGTGTACTCTATAGCATTATACCTTGCTGAGGTCCCTCCCCTCCCCAAACCTCACCCTCCCCAGGCTCCACCCTCAAATTGCCAGGCATTTCCCAACCCAGAACTGGCAAACCAAGCTGTAGTAAATGTTGCTTTCAAGTTGCAAGTCCCAGCACTAAGAGAACCACTGACCTTACCCTCACCAGCAATGAGTACATTATCAGCAAGCTTTTCAGGGACAAATGGCTATAGTTGAAACTGAGAACCTTTGCATTCACTGGATGTTCATCTGTTAGTGACAACTATGCAGAAACATTCACCATATTTGGCAATAGATCTTAACTCAAAGCTGTAGCATATAAAGAGTTCAGTATGTCTCTATACCAACAAACCTATTTTAAATGCTGGCATCAAGAGAGTAATATTCCTTAAGCCACAAACTGACTTTTTCTGCAGAAGTGAATTTACAAAAAATAAAGTCTTGGTTTGTGGTTCATGCTGATTAGTTATGCATTTATTTTTTGTTCACTTGCTTCTAACACAGGGAATTCATTTTGACCTTTGTCCAGCCAAGATTAATAGACAATTAAAACATTGTCAAATTACTAGAAAATAGAAAAGGCAGGTAGAATGTGTTGTGTTCTGCTTTTCTTTCATGATGATAATAAAATCTGTTTGTTTTCTTAAAAATAGGTGCTTCATTTCATCCGGCTCCTTGAAGTGACTGGTTGATAAATATTCAGAGTTGGGTACATAATACCTTTGAGATTTGTCTTTCATCCAATTTGAATTTAAAAGGTTGCAGTTTATCAATCTTTTGTAAGAGTAAGAAGGGCCAGATTAGAAACTGGGAACAGGCATCTAGTAGGGCAGCAAGGGGGAAATGAGCCAGAAATCACTGTCATATCAATGGTGTGATATCATTTCTTGAGTCAACCTAGAAATGATATCATGCCATCAATACTACCCTCTAGCATTCACCAGAAACTCTATGATTTTACCCTGGAGTTGCCAGTGAATGCTAGAGCATTATGTCAACAGCATGATGTCACTTCAAGGTTTGTTTAGGAAATGATGTCACGCTGTGGTTGAAGTGCCCCACCCCCACTTCCCCACTCCCCAGTCTCTTGCCAGGTGACAGCTGCTGGTTGGCAACACTGGGCCAATCAATGGACATATTCAGCCCATTCCTGAGCTGTCAGCAGCTGGGGACGGTGGGGAGGAGGCGCTGCTGCGGCGCCTCCTAACACATTTCCCAGCCGCCAAAAGCCTTAAAAAAACTCTGTGCCAGCTTTTAAAAGTTTAAATGGGGCAAAATGCCCCATAGAGAATAACGAAGCTGCTCCTGCAAAATAGCAGTCGCAGCCCTGCCATTCTCCATCCCAGTGTCTGGGGCCGAAAGGGGACAGGGAGCTGCCCACAGGCAGCTCCACCCCCGGAATGCCCTGGGAATGCCCCCCAGAACACCGGTGCAGGCCTTTACACCAGTGGGACATTGGTGGAAGGCTCAGCCGGCATCCGGGGGTGGTGGTGCTGCGTCAGCACCGAGAGACTGGCGTCTGGGCCTCCCCGCTGGTGGCCATGCCATCCTGCATGGCATAAGTGGCACAGACCCTGGCAGCCAGGCCACTTGCGCCAGCGCGGCCCCTTCCTGGCCTCCTGAGGACTTTCATCCTTGAAGGTCAGGAATGAGCTGATTATCTTACCTAGCTCCACCTCCACTTTCCAAGCCTGGTGGGAGAAAAAGCTTTTGTTTTGGAAGTGAAATTTCAAGTAGAGCAAACATCTGTCCCCAACACATGCTTCTCATCTGTCTTTAAACCGCCTATGTTTGTGCAGTGCCCCCTCCCATATGCTTCAATATGTGTAACCTATCACCGTCTTTGGATTTACTCTTTTGGATTATTGGCTGCCATTACATTTGGGACCTCTGGTTTGGATCTGGACCTCTCCATGGAATCTGCACAGATAGATAAGCCTTGCTTCTCTCTTTCCTCTACTTCTTTGTCATTTTGTCACCTCATCCTTGATTGAAACACATGGTGTGCATGGGATTTTGGAATATAAGTATCTTAACCGGGGCATTCTAATGCTAGATGTGTGCTTGATATTATAAAGGGCTGCTTGAATCTGCTAATTATATCACTCTATAAATTATCTCTGTTTTACCATATTGTATTGAATATAAAATTTAAGACAGCAGCTCCTTCAGAGCAGGAATGATAGACAATGGAAGGTAACTTCACTATGCTTACACCATCCAAGTATGTCCTTTGGTTCAGAAAGTGGGATAGAGTCACACAGACATGAGTACAAAAGTACAAGTGTCTACCTGATACTCATGATAATACTGTGTGCGTGCTCATGCGCATGTGCACACACAATTATATAGACATACAAATACCAGTCTAATTCACTAAAAGTTTATCAGCATTGGTAAACAACTTTCACAACAGATGAAGCTGAGTTTTGTTAGACCTTTAGTTTAGGGACCATGTACCAAAGCTCATGGGTAATTTGCAGTGGTGACACAAGTCTGAAAACTGCTGTGCTCATTCATTTCTTAAGTTGAAGCCATAGCTGTACATTATAGAAAACTGTTTATTTCCTCCCCAACCCCTGTGCACTCATTAATTTATGGACTCATTAATTGTTCCTGATATTGACATCCTAATCCATACACCCAAGTAATAGTACAAATAGATAAACTCCTCATACACTTAAGGGGCCAAAGAGATTATATTTCCGTAAAGAGGCAATTTAATGCCACAGCTATCAGTACTTCTGCAGGCTTCTTCAGGGGCAGACTGGGGAAAAAGACAGCACTGGACAAGAGCCCCATGTAGGGTTGCCAACCTCCAGGTACTAGCTGGAGATCTCCTGCTATTACAACTGATCTCCAGCTGATAGAGATCAGTTCACCTGGAGAAATGGCAGCTTTGGCAATTGGACTCTATGGCACTAAAGTCCCTCCCCTCCCAAAATCCCACCCTCCTCAGGCTCTGCCCCCAAAATCTACAGGTATTTCCCAACCCGGAGCTGGCAACCCTAGCCCCATGCTCTGGCCTGTCAGGGCCCACCCCCACAAAGAAGGGAGAAAAGGAGGGAGGGAGAAGGAGCCATCCAGCCCCACAGGACCTGCACCTGGCCCAGTGGGGCTTGAAGCCACCATCCCAGGACCAGGTGAGACTTGCCCCAGCCAGGTGATGCCTTCCTTAGGCAGGGCAAGACTCACACCAGCTGAGAGCCTTCTTCCCCAAGCTGGGCAGGAGCCTCCTTTTCTTAGCTGGGTGTGGCTTTTGCTGGCTAGGAGCCGCTTCCCCCAAGCCAAGAGCCACTTTCCACATACCATGGCTCTTCTAGTCTGGGCTGCAGACCATCAGTTCACTGGGAAATTCCCCAGTTGCTATTGTGGCCAGTCTACCCCTGACCTTCTTCACAGTTGGACAAGTATATTCTCTTTGTCCTGTTTTCTTTCAGCCAGAATTAAGAGACCTTCAATCAATAAACTTTCATTCACTGCAAACATTGTGTTGTATAATTTTCATTTAGAAAGCTGCTTGTTGTCATTCTGCTTAGTGGCCTGATGGAATTTATAACTCAGTGACTGAAGGGTTGATGCTAAGCCCAAGCATGATCTGGCATCTTGCATATTTTGGAACCAGTTATTTGATGATAAATTCCAATAGGGCAGTTCTTCAAGAATATGGAGCCACCTCTAGGCATTTGAAATAAATAAAGATAATTTGTTGGTGTTACAATTTTATTCCTTATTTATTAGTTTTCATTCTTGCCAATAGAATTGTCATTAATATTGGAATCCAAGTGAAAAACAAGCACAGTAGCCTTTTAATATTTCCCCCCGTTTATAATTATAGCTGGTTCTCCTTAGCCTCAATGTTCTTGAGAGGATAGCAGTATGAAGGCACTATTAATTTTCTCCATATCTCCAATATTCTTTTCTATACTCAAGTAAAGAATTTCTTTAATAGAAGCATTTACAAATCAGTTTCTAATTTTTATTTTAAAAAACAGCTTTTAAAAGAACATCAGCAATTGCACCAATAAAGTGTATCTTTAAAGCACTGAAGCAGGTCTACAATAAATATAAGAAAATAAATCTTTTTAATCACCTGTAACCAAAATGAAACTACTAAGCACTCATTCTTGCGTAGCAGTTTCAAATGAAGATAAATATACTATTATGAATTTGTATATTAAAACTAGAATAATAAATTTCGCTAAAATGACTCTTGTTAGCATTAGTTACAGCACATAGGCTACAGTATGGGGGGGGGGGGACCGCAATAATATTCAGAAGTGAAATGTTCTATATGGAAGAAATGAGGGAATGTTTTAAAAGGATGGAAATTATAACAAAAAAGAAAGTGTAGCTTTTCTGCTGAAAGCAGATTGGCTATCTTCATTGTCTGGAGATTTCATCTGTAAGCCTTGCCATCAAATGGAATGTTTTATTAATCAGGTAGCAATGATGCCTCACAAGCATGATTCTGGTGGATGTTGATTCAGATCCTTTCAACAAAAGGGACGCCCCTGCGTCTGGCAACTAGCAGCATGGTCTTGCTGGGTCAGAACAATTTACACTTAAACATACCATAAGCAGAAAGCAGGAACTAAAAGTGTATGCAAGCGACTCAAGATGACAAGACTGCTGGAGCAACTCAAATGTATACAAGTTCTTAACCACTTTGAGAACCAGTGTCTATGTGATGCCTACTCAATGTTCGTCTTTTGGTGCATCAGGCAACTATGTAGTATAAAATAAATGATGGAGCAGCTGCTTTAAAATTAGGATGTTGTTGGAGAGTAGGGTTTTCATAGAGGTATGGAAGGGGCTTTGGAAAATAGGCCCTCCCCTCGTTCATATGGAATTGTTAGTGGCTTGTGATAGTCAAGTTTCTTTTTTACCCTCTTTTGCCATCACTACCCTCAATGGTTGTGGCTGAATGAATTAAGGGGGCTGATCTAGGAAAAACAGACAGCAGATCCCACATAGTCCCTCCTAAACATTCCCATCAGTCCACCAACAAAATCTGAAGTCCCCACTGATTGATTAGCAAAGAGTAGAATTTAATAACTGGTTGGTTGAAAGCTGTGAGCAAGGGTAAATGTAATCATTGAGACAGCTGGGTAACTTGCTAAAGATTCCTGATGGATATGCAGAGGGCAGCACTGGTTTCTGAGGTGATTTGTACTTCCGTCTTCCCCCTTTGGACTCACACAGAAACTTTGTTCTAACAAAACTACAATAAATTTATTGTCTCTTCCACAGAAGGATTAAAAGGCTTATTTTGGTTGGCAACTAAGAAGGTGTAAATGTTTCAAGAAGGTGTGTTACCCTGCAGTGGAAGAGCAAGACTGGAGCCCAGTAGCACCTTAGAGACCAACAAGATTTTTAGAGTATAAGCATTCGAGAGTCAAAACTCCCTTTTGTCAGATGGTGTAAAAGTGTATCTTTTCACATCTGAGTCTGAGCTGGGTCACAGTTCCTTGAAGATGGTCACCTCCAGTCTAGACTTGGAAGCTCCAGCTGGTACAGAAGGCCACAGGGAGGGTCCTCACGGGGACCCCGCTGAGGTCTCATATTCAGCCAGTGCTTTGCCAACTGCAGTGGCTCCAGGTGGAGCACCGGATCAGGTTCAAGGTGCTGGTTTTAACCTTTAAAGCCTTATACAATCTGGGACCATCGTATCTGCGAGATTGTCTCTCCTGGTACGTCCCGCAGAAAGCTTTACACTCCACTAACAAAAATCTACTTGTGGTCCCCGGGTAGGGTTGCCAACCTCCAGGTACTAGCTGGAGATCTCCTGCTATTACAACTGATCAGGTGAACTGAACTCTATTGGCTGGAGATCAGTTGTAATAGCAGGAGAGCTCCAGCTACTACCTGGAGGTTGGCAACCCTAACCCCCCAAAGAGGATTCACAGCCTCTCATTGGCTGGAATATCTATGTATTTGCATACACACTCTGGGATTAGGAATTGGCTATGATGCCTAGAGGGCAGAACTGGAAGTCTTCCGTTGCATGGCTATGTTGTACTGGACTCAGACTGAATGTCTGGCATGGAGTTGGGTAGCATGCCTTTCATAAAAGTGGCTATGGTGGGTTAAGCCTAATATTAGCTTTTAAGTTGATTTTAAGCTTAGTAACCAATGGCATTGTACCCTTTCCCCCTTCTCATGATAAGACTGCAGGCCTTCGGTAACTACAGATTAAATCTGTCAAAATACTTCTTGCACCTCTCTTTCTCATCGCACCTCAGAACTGCTTTGGGCATCTCAAATCTCTTTCTCCAAGCGCCACTTCTTCTCTCTGCTTCTCGGAAACACCCAGGGTCACAGTGTGCTTCCCATGTGTCCAGTTTTAATGCCAGAAGCGTACATTTAAAGCTGTTATCCGTTGATAACTCGGGGGAAAAGGAGAACTGGGTCAGTTTTGGCAATTTTCCTTCTGAAGTTTCCATTGAAAAGCAATCTGTTATGCCAGTGGGAAATCTTTGCAGTCATAGAACAGATTTTAGATGTAGGCTTGACTCACAGTGTAGTTAAAATTTAGAGATGAATATAGTTGGCTGTGCTTTAGTTTTTTTATCTTTTGCAAGAAGCATATCTAGATTTACAACAGAAAGGAGCAGCACTCACTCAAGTTTATCAGATGTCCTCTTCAGACTTTCCACTAGATACAGAGAGCCAACCCGTTACTTGCTGCCTGACAAGTTGTGATTAATACTGCTATAAGTTTGTGGTTTCACCATATCCATAGACCTGACATATAATAACAGGGCGGGGGGGGGGGAGCAGAATATCATTATTCTGTTACCATGGGTAAGTTAGTAATTCTAATGGATTTGGAAGGGGAAACTAAAACAAATTGAAAATATTAGAGGGCAGTGTAACCTATGTCTGAGGATTTGCATCTTGTAACAAATCTGCTGCTGGGAGGGAAATTGGCTGATATTTTTCTTGTGGGCAGCTGGTGGCATAATCCATGCAGCGCTCAAGATTTTAAAAAAATGTCTATTACTTACCTTGGAGTCGGGAATTTGATTAATACACCACATCATCAAAGGGTTTTTTCCCAGCAAGAACTTTGAATTTTTTCACACTGAAATCAATAGGACCATGTCCTGTGAACTCCCAAGTAAAGCAATCACTTTTGAAATTCCCCATTGTTACAGTTAGTATATTTCATAAAAGTGCTCAAAGAGCAAAAGAACAACAACATTTTATTAGCAAAAGTAGGGGAATGCTGACTGCTGGTATATTTTCCATTATGCTTATAAGAATTATGCCACACATTCTACCATTATATAACAAAAATATTTCCTGGCATAGGTAAAGGACAGAAGGTTCATATGTTACTGTACAAGATGGGGGTTCAGGAGGAGGAACACTTTTAAAACTTCCCCTTCCCCAAATATCTCCCTCTTCTGGATTCTACAAGGTCTCAGTGGCTTGAGTAATTTCTCTTCCTCTTTTTTTTTCTAATTGACAGTCTCAGAATTCTGCACTCTATTGGCATAATTTGGTCATTATCATTTGTTCAATAAATATTTTCAGTAAGCACAGCAATGGTCTCAACACTTTTTGACTATTTAATGGTTTAATCAAGGGAACATTTTTTAAAGATATATACCAGTTCCAGAAGGAGTCCTAACATGTTACATGCTGGAATAACTTCACTCTACTTCCCCCTGCGTTTCCTAAAATTGCTTCCTGTGGCCAATGGAATCATTTTAAGGGGTTATAAAGAAAAGAAATGTGCCACAAGTATCAAACCCTACAGACGTTTCCTGGTCAAATGAAGAACAGATAAAACTGCATTTATTAAATTAAAGAACCCTAGAAATGTAATATTTCTGGAAATTTTGAAGCCATGGGGGAGTTTTTGGGAAACATTTAAATATATGCAATAGGTTCTTTCCTATCAAACCTAAACTTCTTTTATTGATTGAACAACACAGAATGTATAATTTATCATTTAGTATACAAAATTGTAATATTTGGCATGTATATGGAAATTAAAAGTTCCATTGCTGCATTATTGTTAATGTTTTGGAATTTATGGGAAAGATTTCTAGAGGGTTTTTTTTAGCAGAAGAGATGTTTTAAAATACTTTTCTTTGGAAAAGAAAGATTTCCTTAGCTTAAAGACCTTAGACCCTTCTGAGTCAATAATGTTAGAAATGCTGTTTGTACATCTCTTCTCTTTTTTTCCACCACTGAAAACATTTTAGAAGATGAGTATTTAACACTCCTCATACATTCTCAGCAAGCCTAGAAATATGTTTTTATACTGGATATAAGAATGTTACAATAGTTGTGTTGGGGATTAGTCTACATTAATCTACCCATAAGAGACTACTATTTGTTGTGTAATGTGATGGTTTTTTTGTATCCATTTTATATTTCTTTAATCTGTTTTATATTTCTTTAACATAATCTTTGGATAAAAACCATTTCTACCATTGGAACAAGTATAATATTAGAAAAATGTACAATTTTTAACAATATAGCTATACAATTTGTTATGGAGAAGGCTTCTTGTAATATATTTCTTCCAACATTTGCTCAAGAATGTTAAACGCTGGATTTAAAGAAAAAAGTGAGTGGAGCAACTTAATGCTGGATGATCTGCACTGCCAGATTGTATTAAGGAATTTACATTTATATCCAACTCATAGTTAAACTAGGCTGAAGTTCTCCTGTAATTACAACTGATCTCCAGCCTACAGAGATCAGTGTACCCCTGGAGAAAATGGCAACTTTGGAAGGTGGAATCATTGGCATTGCATCCCTGATGAGCTCTGTCTATTTACCAAACATCCACCCTTCCCAGGCTCCACCCTCAAATTTCCTGGAATTTCCAAACCTATAGCTGGCAATGCTAACTGCTGCATATTAAGTGATAAACCTGCAGCTTTTACAGAGTCACATCCTTTTCTGTGTTAGCTTTTTCATCATTAGAATGAAGCTGTTCAGATGCTGTTCAGATGCATTATTACTAAACAAAATAGGGAAACTGTAACTCATACCTTATTGGAGGCTTCTGGCCTATTGTCCTGTCCTTGATATGTTCCTTCTGGAGTTCCGGTTCCGGTGCAGAGATAAGCCACGCGTCTTCGCAACTCAGATAAGATATTTTAACTTTTCTAAAAAATTTAATGCCCAAGAGGGAAACTACTTTTAACTGAGTTTGCTGGATGGGAGAGCCTGCCGTGCTAAAGGCTGATTTTAATTTATCTGACATGCCTCTTACCAGGAAGAGGAATAGAGAATGTTTAACCGATGACTCACCTGGCTCCCCTCCACTGAAAGGATATAAGCAATTGAAGATAAAGGATTTTTTTACAAATGACCTTGAGGTGGACTGTGATTTTCTTATTCCATGCTCGGTCAACAATTACGAGGTGTTAGAACAACAGGATAATTTACAACCTTCCAACCCGCAATTACAGCTGCCGACCGACAATCACTCTCAGCCAGATTCTGATGCAACGTTTGGTATTACTCCTCCTCAAGAGGCTCCTCCTCACTTTAGAGACTTTGATGTTGATTCTGTTAGTAACCTCTCCAAAGTTGAATTAGTGAAACTAATTGCTGATTACAGCATATTAACCGCCCGAACGACGAATAACATATTTGAGCACTTAAACAAAATATCTTGCAGGCTACAATCTCTTGAAGAGCTACTGGCAAACAAAGATACTCTGTCTGGCTTGAGTAAAGCTTCCAAGGAATACGGAGATGACTATATCCCGGGGTCAACACATCCATCACTTCCTACAAACTGCTCCACTGCCCAAATTGGGAATGTCGCTGAATGTGTCACATTATCCTCCAGGAGAGTTCTGTTGAACAACAAAATTGCACTAACAATAGCCAAATTGCCTGTCAACTTTGCCAGATGGGAGAGCAGAAGATCCATCCTCTTCTCTTTGGCTTCCCTCCTGAGAATTGACATAAAATTTATTGATTTGGTTGCTGTGGATAATCTCCCCAATTCTCCAATGGGGAAAAGACTAATTTTGACCTTTAAAAAGCACTTTATTCCTGAACAACTTCTGAGGCGCAGACGGTTTTTACTAAACTTCAAGATTCTGCTCACGAGAGTGTTCTCTGACCCAGTTATTATGCCACTTATAAAAAAGAACTCTATGAAGGAAACTCCTATTCTTCCCAGTACACTAAAGTTACCAGAGGGCGTGCCTAGTGTTATCCCATCTAAGGCAGGCAAAATGGACTTCTTAATTGACTCCTTTATTCCCTCACAAATTCCTCTTAGAGAGCCTCTAATTCCCAAGATGGACCTTCCGTCGAGGAACAATTGTGAGGCAGCGAATGATGCTGCTTCACCGCTGGACTGTGCTTCCCTTGAAGACTCTTTTCTCCTCTCATTTGATAAATTGCCTCCTTTGGAACAACAGGAAGTTATTAGAAAACTGGAAAGTACAGTCCATCGTCTTCAGGCACATAAAATTTCAACATCTGCATCTACCCCCGCCACGCCTTTGGGGTCCTGCCCACCAGCAGGTCCTGCCCTCCCATCCCAAGATTCCTCGACTTCTCCCAGCATTGGAAGGATGTTCTCTCCCTCCCAGACTATAAATATTCCAGTGGCCTCAGACTTAGTAAAAGATTCAGATTTACCGCCGGTCTGCCCTCCAAAATCTAATGGGTGTATCTCAAAGACACTCACAAGAGGCTGGACCTAATTGAAGAATCAGACTGACTAGCCTCAAAGAGCCCTGTTAGAGATGTCCAAATGATGTCCTGGAATATTTCTGGCTGTAATAACAAAAAGCTTGATTCTGATTTTATCAACTATATTACGAACTTCGACTGCATCTGCTTCCAGGAAACCTGGATGACAGAAAATTTTACTGTTAACGGATATCATTCTTTTCCTTTACCAGCATATAAAGACAACCCAAAGGGTCGGGGTAAAGCCGGCCTAGCCATTCTAATTAAACAAAATGTTTTCCCTAGGGTTGTGTCACTGGGCTCCTGTAAATGTATTGCTCAAGCTGTTTTAATTTCTGATATTGCACCTCGCTTTATTTTAATCAATATTTATCTTCCCTCTACCGATAATGACAATTCACTAGATTCAAACTGGTCACTTCTTACCAATTTCGTCTCAAAAATCTCTCAAGATTTTCCAACGATCCCGACTTTCCTTTTAGGAGATCTTAATGCTAGGATAGGCCACGATACTCGGAAATGGGCAATTTCTATAGATCTAGATGATATAGAGCCTTCACCTCTGCAGCTGGGCTTGCCTCGCCATTCTCATGATTCTTGTTTTAACAAAGCGGGCTGCAAATTAATCAAATTTTGTATTGAACTTGATTTGATTACCTTAAATGGTCTCTGCCGATTTCCAGCTTCTCAGTATTTTACATTTAGTATGGGGCTAGGGAGGAGTGTGATTGACTATGGAATTTGTTCCTCTAGATATCTACCTTTAATCAACGATGTCTACATAGACTTCCGTACTGAAAGTGATCACCTCCCGGTTTTATTCTCCTGGCGATGCCCATCTGAAAATTCTTCCCCACAAGAATCTCTATCTGCATTGCAGGCCATTAAGAATTTGAAAAGAATTAAATGGTCTGACTCTATGAGAATTTCCTCTTCCCCTCTTCTCCATTCTAAAGAATTGGTGGCCCAGAAATCATCAATCTTGAACTCTGACTCGCATACGGAGATATTATCAGCCTTCTCCCAGATTGAAAAGCACTGCTTTTCATTGGCCGAACCACTTCAGACTAATTCTATCAAGTCTGCATCTTGGTTTGACAAGGAATGCCTAGCACATAAAAGATCTCTAAGAACCCTGTTTAGGAAAGCTAGTATGAAGGATCCCTGTGTCAGCTACGATGATTGCTTTACATACAAAAAGTTGTACTTAAACCTAGTTACTAAAAAGAAGAAATTCTTCTTTCAACATAGATGGTCACATTTGCTTTCGTCTCTTAAGTCTAGAAATAGAAAACCTTTTGGAAGGCCATTGCAACCCCAGCTTCCTGCAACTCTCTTCCTGATGTCAGTATCCCTCCCCAAGTTTGGGTAGAACATTTTTCCAAGTTTTTCAATTCTCACACTAACCATGTGTTTAATTCTGATGAATCTATGCCCTTAACTTACCCTAGATGGCCAGCTGTAGATGTCGAGGAAATTCTTGAATTAATAGGTAATCTGAAGCCAGGCAAAGCCCCAGGTCCTGATGGTCTCCCGGCCGAATTGTTTAAGGCATCTACTGATTGGTGGGCTCCGCTCCTTGCTAAACTATTCACATCTATTGACCTGTATGGCATCTTGCCAAACTCCTGGCTAAATTCAATAATAATTCCTATTTTTAAAAAGGGTGATCCAACTCTTCCTGATAACTTCCGTCCCATCAGTCTTCTTCCAGTCTTGGGCAAACTGTACGCGAAACATCTAGAACAGCGTCTCCTTAGCTGGGTAAAGGAAAATGCAATAATAGGCCCAGAACAAATCGGCTTCTCCAAAAACAAATCAACCTTGGACCACTGCCTGGTTCTTGCCACAATTGCAGAAAAGTATATGAAAATGGGTGGCAAGAAACTCTTTGTCGCTTTTATTGACCTCAAATCTGCCTTCGACTCCATTATCAGAGATAAACTCTGGTCTAAGCTGTCTAGTATGGGAATTGACCCTCGTCTTTTATTCCTTTAAAAAAAACTCCACTCATCCACAACATGCCAAGTAAAATATTCTTCAAACGGTGGCCTTACTGATAAGATCCCATTTAATAAGGGTGTGAAGCAAGGCTGTATACTTGCTCCCCTTCTTTTTAATCTGTTTCTGACAGACCTGGCTTGTTCTTTAGAGCCTATTAATGGACATCCTCCTAAATTGGGAGGCAAAGCTGTTCCTATTCTTTTATATGCCGATGACACTGCTATTTTATCCTATTCTAAAATTGGACTCAAACGCTACTTAAGTGCGTTTAAGGAATACTGTCATCTAAATCTTCTTAAAATTAATTACTCTAAGACTAATATCATGGTTTTTTCAAAAAAATGGTCGCCCACCAGCTGGCGTATAGGTCAGGCCAAAATCCAACAGGTGAAGAGTTTTAAATATCTTGACATTACTTTTAATTATAACCTTAAATGGGCAGTTCATAGATCCAGGATTACCAAACTAGGGAGACTCTCTTCAAACCAACTGATGTCCTTCTTTCTTTATAAGGGTAACCAGTATGTCCCCGCTGCAGTTAAGGTATTCAACTCAAAAATCTTACCCCAGATTCTGTATGGTGTACCTATCTGGGCCAATGCGTTCAATCGGGACTTAGAATCCATTCAAGCTAACTTTTTTAGAAAAATGCTTGGTCTCCCTCGCTGTGTCTCTTATTATGCTATTACCTCTGAACTTGGTCAAAGCTTGTGTGAAACCAAGGCATGGCTGCTAACCATTCGTTATTGGCTTAAACTGTTTTTTAGAACAGAGCGTGGTTCTCTGATGTCCCTGCTGCTAAAAGAACTTCATAATACCTCCTAGGATTGTCTAATTCTGTCTAAAATAAGATCATCTGGAATCTCTGTGGAAGACCTGGCTTTAACTACTGAGGCCCATATTTTTAAAATTGTTAAACAGCGTTTCTTGGATATGGAGCGTCAGACATTACTCCCCACTCAACCCTTGGTCTGTTCCCCTGCAATGTTGGGTCTCAAGAATTTAACCAACAATATTCCCCATTATTTTCACACTCTGGACATCCCACCCCTTCGCAGAGCCTTCTCTCTCGCTAGGGTTAATGCCTTTCCTTCAAGGATGTTATATGGAAGGTATCAACAAATACCAATCCAGGAAAGGACTTGTCCCTGTGATACCCATTCCCTGGACTCAATTGATCATATTCTGTTGGTCTGCCCTCTATATGAAACACCCCGTGGGAAATGGTTAAAAAATTGGCTTCTTTCAAAATATCTCCTATCTACCCAAGCAAAACGTCAATTTTTATTAAATGATTCCAATCCGGAGGTTACTGTAGATGTTGCCAACTTTCTAGTGGATGTGATGAAAGTTCAAAAAGCCCAACGTTTGTAATTTCTATTTTTGGAACTTTCTGGTCTATGTTTTTATCTTAATGACTGCATATTTTATGTACTTTCTGTAACAATTGTAATATTACTTATGCCATTAAAGGTTTCATTCATTCATGTTCCTTCTGCATTTGCAAATTTGCTTCATTCCTGAGGATGACAGCACAAGTCTGTGGAGTTTGTATTACTTTTATTAAGCACTTTTTCTTCAGGCAACAAAGCCAATCCTGCAAATATGAAAAGTTACTGGCAGCAGGATGTTTCTGATCCTCAAGGAGAAATTGCAAGAATTTGTGCTATAAAGCATTTCCTTCCATCAGTTCTTTTATCACATAGTTTGCACTGTGTTTTTGTATGAATGCACTTGATCAGTTGCTGATAATGTGCTACGAAGGTGAATGCAAGCTCCAGACTTTGAAAATACAGTAATATTTTATAGTAATTCACTATTACGTACAATAAATTTTGGCTTCTTATATGTAATGTAAACTCTTTACTTGCAGCATTCTCATCTGGATTAATCTTTCTTTTTTCTAATCTTGCCATTGTATCTGTGCTAGGAACAGACTGCTAATTTTGCCCATTGTTAATCAAAAATGTTAATGTGATAAAATCAATTTTTGAAACAGCAAAATAAGTAAGGATAATTTCATTTAAGCAGTTGAAAAGGGTGATGAACTGATAGGTAAATAAATTTAAAGTATTTTTAGAAGCATTCTTGAATCTTTAAAGAATTTACATACTATAAATTTTCTTTAGGCTTTCCAAATATTTCTATCCTGTTTAAACTAACTTGCTCATAAATTAATGTCCATACTATCATACATGGATACCATTAGTAGCAAAACCTCTAGTAGTCATTGTGCTATGATACTCTAATGAATTCATGTAGGAAGTGACCATATACCACAAGATATTGTTTGCAATATTGATTTAATGTGTCAGAAATCTGTCTCTTCATTGTAATAATTCATTATGCATGAAAAATAAAATCCAAACCATACCATATAACTCGTTCTGCAAATCTAAGGGAAATGTGAGTGTGTTTTGAACAGCAAGTTTCCATGCTGCATGAGTATGTGTGTTAAGTGCCATCAAGTTGCTTCTGACTCATGGCGACTCTATGAACCAGTGTCCTCCAAATTGTCCTACCTATGAACCAATGTCCTCCAAAATGTCCTATTGTTAACAGCCTTGCTCAGATCTTGCAAACTGAAGGTTGTGACTTCCTTTATAGAGTCAGTCGTCTTTGTTGGGTTGTCTTTTCCTGCTACCTCAACTATTCCTAGCATTATTGTCTTTTCCAATGAGTCTTGTCTTCTCATAATGTGACCAAACTATGATAGCTTCAGTTTAGACACTTTGGCTTCTAGGATCAGGCTTGATTTGATCTAGAACCCACTGATTTGTCTTCTTGGTGGTCCATGGTATCTGTAAAACTCTCCTCTAATACCTCATATTATAACTGAGATTTTCAAAAGTAGTTTGCGATATCACATGAGGAAAGGAAATCTGCTGCCTTAAAAAAAAAAAAGCATAGCTTTCCCTAATTCTCAGGCAAGCCAAAAGTATATATGTGAACAATTTCTACTTCTCCAGTTCGCCTATAAAAGTAATGTAGAAGTGTAATTACATGTTGTTGCTGTCTTGAAATACTATTTTATCCAGATAATGAGAATACTTACCCTTATTATCCAATCTATGATAATTTTGCAATGAAATTGCATATATGCCGCCAACTCTTTTCAAGTGTTTTAGTCACTAGGTTGAAATTCTAGAGGGGTAGCCATGATAGTCTTTTGTAGCAGCATTACATACCAGTCAAGTAGCACCCTAAAGTCTTATCAAAATTTATTTCAGCCTTTCATGAATCAGGGCTCATTTGCCCAGATTCATAGAACAGTGCATTCATTAGACTAGTTTAATATTCAGCAAGGAGAAGTGGGAGAATGCTACAAGAAGTGTCAAACACAATCCAGTCAAAAGAGAATAATCAGTTCACCCAGACGAGGTAGAGAAATTCCCAACCAACAATGGCAGATCAGGTTGTTCTTCAGCATTTCTCTCTTTTCTTGCATATGCCCAGTGTACATATGTCTCTACCCCCACTTTTTTTTACCTCTTCAATTTGTTTTGTGGTCCGGGGCTTCCTCTTGCCTCCTTTCATTCCAATTTCTCTTCAATTATATCCTGAACTAGTTCTCCATTTCTTAGGATGTGCCTGTCATAATTGATCATTTCTCCTCTACATTTTGCAGTCCTCCTCTCTCTCTCCAGTCCTATCAATATTCATGGCTTTCCCTTTCTGTCTGATTCACTTTGAATGTTCTTCTGCAGCGCTACATTTCAGATGCCTGTTTCCTTTCTTCCATTATTGTCCCTGCTTCACATGCAAACCAAGTTGCTTCCAGGTACTCTTGCAATTGCTCTCTGTGTGTCCAGCTCCCCACCCCACCCCAGGGAGTTAATTCTCTTTCATTTTTAGCCTGTAATTCTGAAAAACTAAAGTAATTATATTACTATGTTCTGCAGCTTTCTTTCCATGTCCATATTATATGGCATTAGTGCCATATAATCAGCAAAGGATAGCTATTTATTTCCTTCCCATTTACTTTAATGAGCAGGCAATTATTTGTTTTGTTTTACTCATTACATCATTATGGCTATGTTAAGCATGTACAAGGAAAAGTGAGAACTCTTGATAAATCCCTTTGAAAATCTTGGCTCTTTATCCAATATTATATACTCTAATGATAGTTTCCTAAGTTGTGTGTACTTTATATCTTATTCTTCTGTCTTCTGTGAGATAGGGAACAATCTGTTCCAGTGAAGGATGTCAAAAGGTTTTTTATAGGTCAGAAAATATATCAGTCCCCATACCAATCCCTAGTCTTCCTACTGTCAATATTCAGACAGCAAATCATAAAGAATCTTAATCTGGATTTCCATCTGGTTTTTGGAGATCTGAATTACCTTGACTTATTTCAGAAATATAATTCTCCATTGTTCCATTATCATTGCCTAATTTTTTTTACAGATTTGTACGTGCCATTTGGTGCAACTCCTTCAGTTCATTTGTATCATTTTCTCCCCTGCGATACTGATGTGCACTTGATAATGGATAAAACCCTGCAAACGTGCAATATTTATTTTATATGCAGTGAGTCAAGATATTTCACTGCTCTAAATCAGGCAGTGATGGGGTAGGTCTGGAAGTCCACATGCCTGTCTCGTGACCAGGTGAAAGAAGATGAGCCCCGGCAGCACTGCTTGTACCTCTGGAGCTTGGACAGCAGTGAGGCATCTCCCACATCTGCCCCACTGCCAGATGGGAGACTATAAGTCCCAGCGCCTGCCCCACTGCTGCCACCACTGTGGAGATCATCTTGCATCCAGCTGGGGCGGGGAGTAATTGGAGCAGTAGACTCCTTCCACCCCACTAACCTCATCAAAATGTGGCTCTCAAAGCGGCTGCTTGAGTTGGCAGGATGGTGAACAGGCCCAGCGAAATGAAGCAGTTCTTGATTTAATCAGTAATTAACTTGCTGAATTCACTGCCACAGGATGCAGTAATGGCCTCTAATTTAAGTGGTTTTAAAAGGTGACTAGACAAATGGCTGAAGGACTGGTCCATCAATGGTCATTTGCTATGACAATTAAATGGTACCTCCATGTTCAGAACCAGTAAACTTTGAGAACCTGGATTCTGTGCTTTTAGTTTCTGAAGCGTGGAGTCTGACCTGGAGAACCGGGGTTGATTTCCCACTCCTCCACATGAGCTGCAGATGCTAATCTGGTGAACTGGGTTGGTTTCCCCACTCCTACTACACATGAAGCAAGCTGGGTGCCCTTGGATTAGGCACACTCTCTCAGCCCCACCTACCTCACAGGGAGTCTGTTGTGGAGAGGAGAAGGGAAGGTGATTGTAAGCTGGTTTGATTCTTAAGTGGTAAAGAAAGTCGGCATATAAAACCAACTCTTCCTCTTCTTCTTCTGGGGACATCTGGTTGGATACAAGATGTTGGACTAGATAGGCCATTGGGTGTAATTCAGCAGGGCTGGCTTTGTGTTTCTATGTAAAAACACGTTCCTTTATCAGTAAAGTATAATATTTTATTTATTATTTATTTACTTCATTTGTACCCCGCCTTTCTCCCTATGAGGACTCAAAGTGGCTTAGATTTTTCTCCTCAACCCCATTTTATCCTCACAACAACCCTGTGAGGTAGGTTAGGCTAAGAGTCTGTGACCGGCCCAGGATCATCCCGTGAGCTCCCATGGCAGAGCAGGGATTTGAACCTGGACCTCGCAGCTCGTAGTCCAGCACTCTAGCCCCTATGCAACACTAGCTCTCTGTGAGGGGCTTAGAGGTGAAATGTAACACAGATAAACATTTTCTGCCATAAGATAGGAGTCAATTATTTCTTTTTGTCAAAATTCATTAAATTTCTCATGGATCTTATTGTCCCATAAATTCTGAGATAATGTTGCTGCCTGCCACCCACATTTCAATAACTCAAGCAGCAGTTTATTGCTTTGCCAGAGGTGTGAGCACAAGGCAGTGAGCCAATGTGCAGGGTACGTCTGCTTCATTGAAATCATACTTCTGTGAAAAAAGAAGAAGCTACTGAAAATCTATACCAGCAATAATGTCCCGTTATAGGGAAATGGTTACAGTTCTTGTCATTTTCTTTTAAATAACATTGGAAATGGAAGGTGGCAGCCAGTTGGTATTCCTTCTGTTGCTTCTTGTTAGCTTAGTGCTTGTTTTTTTTTTCCAGTTGCGTTCCATGCTTTAGGTGACAAAAGGTTTTATTTGGCTATACCCTTAGGAGTAAAACATAACAAAATGGAATTCTAATCTATTAAAGTAATTTTTGCATCAATTTCCCTGCATGATATACATAATGATTCTCATTCAGTTTTTCTAATTATTTGTTCAAGAACAATTACGATAGAAGAAGCAAGGTGACTGAAGAATCCCTATTATTATTTTTTGGTATCTCATATTTACTTGTTGAAACATTTTATTGGATCCAGAATGTAGCATTAAAGATTAGCTTCCTATGCCTGCTAAAGTTATTGAGTGGTAGTTCAGGCATGTTTTCTGTATTAAACACACATGATATCAGAACACACTGAAATCAAAAGTCCTTATTAATAATTAAGTTGGTTCAGGCTCTCCTCTCATCAAAATGGCCATGAATCCAAAAGTTGTGAAGGTGTAATGAGTGTAAATCACTAATGTTCTCTGCTTTAATATCATTCTGCAAATAATTCTTGCCTCTTATACAACTAACATCCCATTCCTGTGCCGAGCGGGTGAAAGTCGTTTGGAGGCATGCAAGGGCCTGTGCCAGTGTCTGCACCACTTGTGCTGGCACCCGGGCCACTTGCGCCGCCGCAACTGGCACAGATGCTGGCATTGGGGTGTGGATGCCAGCCTCCCAGCGCTGTCGTGGCAGCATGGCCCAGGGTCCTGATGGCGCACATCCATGCACCATTGTCCTGGGGGGCGTCCCCGGGGCGTTCCAGGGTGGAGCTGCCTTTAGGCAGCCTTTTAATCCCCTTTCAGGCCAGGAACACTTCCTTGACATTACACCACCTTTTTAGGTGGTGTAGCCCCATGGAATGCTATGGAGTGGTTCCACGGGACTTGCAAGTAAGGGCAGCTTTCTGCCTTTTGGGGGTGCTGAATCCTCCTTTGGAGGCAGCGCAGCTGTGCTGCTTCCAGCCACCAGTGCAGCCCCTCTCCTCAGGAATGGGCTGCCCATCAAAGAATCTTATTAGTTTCACAAGAATCCATTGGATATAAAAGATCTGAGGTTTGTGAAAGGGATTTTTTCCCCTGGGCCACCATTTCTAGTTCCTGTCCTGCTCATTTTGAAAAACCGCTTGTAAGAGGGATCCTTAGAAACAGAGTAGGATGTGATTCAGTGCGCTGCATTTGAAAGGTGGAATACACTTCTTTCATGAACTTATTCTTTGGGGATGAGCTCATTTAAAGTGAGGGGAGAATTCCTGCCAATTCTTCTTTCTGGTTGTTCCATATTCCACATAAGCTCTTGGTGTTCCCTAGCCATGAGAAGTGGCTTCTGGGGTGCACAGAAAGCTGCAGTGGGAAGAAAGAATTAGCAAAAATCTCTCTCCCGCCCCCCATTTGTCCAGCACATCTGACACCAAAACACACACACACACAAAAACCCCGGTTTTCAAAATAGTTATAGTTTTCTTGCTTGTCTCAGTCCTACTGGACTGGAAACAGATGCAAGGCTGGTGTCTCTAGTGTTCTGGTCTGACCCTGCCTCTCCTCCCTGCCCAATTCCCAAAGCTGGGATTTGCTGTGAGTCGTTGTATTAATTGGATTTACATTTCCTGGATTGCCATCTGTACACTGTGGTTTATTCCAACCCTGGGAGGGATCTGATTGGTCACGAGTCTGCCCATTTATGTGTAAAACAGAGGAGGACATTTATTTCACAATAGACAAGTCTGCATGCCAGGTCTACAGCCAAACCCTGCTCTCCCCCTCCCACATGTACACACATAACCTTTCCTTGTTGATCTGCGAGTGGGGCTGTTTTATTTATTTTTTCCCGCAGTCAGCTGCTCTGCAAGGGAGAGTGTTAATAGTATCTAGCGTAGGAAGATTTTGTTTCCTATTTGCCTTAGGAAGGAAGATCTCTGAAGTACTTTAAGAATTTTACCCCAGTTGTTTGGAAGACAAAGTTACATGTAAGAATGTGTACATGTAGGGTTGCCAGCCTCCAGATACTAGCTGGAGATCTCCTGGGATTACAACTGATCTCCAGCCGATAGGGATCAGTTCCCCTGGAGAAAATGGCCGCTTTGGCAATTGGACTGTATGGCATTGAAGTCCCCCCTCCCCAAACCCCGCCCTCCTAAGGCTCCACCCCCAAAATCTTCTGCCTGTGGTAAAGAGGGCCCTGGAAACCCTATGTACATGTTACCTGAATACCAGTGTACATGTCACCTGAATATAATGTTGCTTTAAAAATGGCTGCTTCCACAGGGACAATTTGCTCTGCCCTGCTCCCCAAACAGCAGTGGATTTTCTGCACGTTTTTACATGATGTTATCATGTGGTCAGCCCTCTTCCAGGTTTTCCCATGCCATGACCCATTATTCTCAGACCTGCTTTGGTCCCTGCGTGGATGGGAAGATTCTGGTTTTCAAACCTCCTTGCCCACATCAATGCCTTTTTCTAAAGCTTCTCATTCCCCCTGCCCACGGAGAGCCTTTCCCTTTTTTAAAATAAGTGCCAAGTAGTTGAGGGCTCACTGGGCATCCCCCTCCATGTGCACGCTTTGCCTGACTTTCACTGTCTTGGGGATGCAGAGAGGAAAAGGCATCTCAGCAGAGCTCTTCTTGGCAGAATCAGTGGTGTCTTTGGGGGGGGGACACCTTGTACTGAAACCGAGTCACACTTGGATGCTTGGAGGTGCAGGTGGGGGAAATTACTGTGTGCTGGCCAACCAGCCTCTCCTGCAGCTATCGTTGCCAGGTCCCTCTTTGCCACTTGCTGCTCCACCTACTCCTAGGTGCTGCTAATGGCTCCTGGCCCAGCCAGTCTCAAGGGTTGTTAGCCCTTACCAGTTCCACGTGGGGTTTGTCTTGCCTTTTCTGAGTAGGCTTCTCAGAATTGCCTATGCACCTTTTGCTTCTAGCCATGCCTCAGGGCTTTCCTCACAAGGTACACCGCCTGGCCTCCAGTAAGTGGGTTCCCTCTCTGGCCTGTCCCTGTCAAAATCTTTCTTATCACATTGTTATCCTTCCTTCAAAGAATGTACAGCAATGTGCATAGCTGCTTTCCTCCAATAGGATCTCACAAGAAAAAAAATAGAAGCAAAGATTTTCTAATAGTATTACTTGTGTACTGTAGCCATGATAAACCAAAAATGTTGTTGAGATGTACCTCTCACCAGGAATTAAATTATCTGGTACAGGAAAGTTTACTAGCTGCTTAGGGCTTCTTAAATGCATGCCTGCATCTGAATCAGGCCTGACCAGAGTCTTGGAGAGAAAGAGAGAAAGAGAGAAAGAGAGAGGGAGGAAGAAAGGGGGAGAGAGAGAGAGAGAGAGAGAGAGAGAGAGAGAGAGAGAGAGAGAGAGAGAGAGAGAGAGAGAGAGAGAGAGAAAGAAAGAAAGAAAGAAAGAAAGAAAGAAAGAAAGAAAGAAAGAAAGAAAGAAAGAAAGAAAGAAAATTAAAGAGGAAAAGGGTTCTAATACAATGTGCTTCCCTACTGGTCTTCATGAATATTCACTGTAACCTTGGAGAACATCCTGGAAAAGACAGGTATGTAAACATGCTATTTTAATGACATCATTGTGGAAATTTAAATAATTGCTCTTTTATTGTATAGAATGGTATTTCAATGTGTACTGTTATTCCTATCTTCTATATTAAAAAACTTTTTACTGACTGCCTAGAAATATTATTAGAGTGGGCCTACAGGCCACTAAAGAAAAGGAAGCCTTACTGCAGATAGTTGCAGTTGGAGCAGCAAAGTAGACTAGTTTAATTTTCCAAAGTGTTCTGTAGGGCAGTCCCAATGTACAGTATATTGCAGTAGTCAAGTTGAGATATGATTGGTGTACTCAAGTTGAGACATTATTGAGAACCAACGTGGTATAGTGGTTAAGAGTGGTGGTTTGGAGCAGTGGACTCTAAACTGGAGAACCTGGTTTGAGTCCCCACTCCTCCACATGAGTGGCGGGCTCTAATCTGATGAACTGGATTTGTTTCCTCACTCCTACACATGAAGCCAGCTGGGTGATCTTGGGCTAGTCCCAGCTCTCTAAGCCCCCCTACCTCACAGGGTGTCTGCTGTTGGGAAGGGAAGGTGTTTGTAAGCCTGTTTGATTCTCCCTTAAGTGGCACAGAAAGTCACCATATAAAAACCAACTCTTCTTCTACTACTCAGGACAGTGGCCAAGTCTTTGGTCTCCAATAAGGGGAGACAAAGGTTGGTGTTTCATCTGACTGAATGAACACACCCATGACTGGCCATTGCTTGGGTATCCAAAAGCAATGCCGGATCCAGAAGCATTTCCCTCATTAAGGGGCAGTGGTTTAGAACAGGCATATTTCTCACCATCAGCTCTGTGTTGTGTGGACTGAACTTCAGCTTTCCATTACTAACTTCAGGCAATCATTAACTCATTCCTATCTGCTGGAGAAGGGAATGCAAATTAATGCTGGTTACCCATGTTATTAATGATGCTGTACCCCATCCTCTCAAATCCAGCAGTTTTGAGTAAATATTAAGCACTTGAGAATAGATGGAATCTTGCAGAATGATTTCCATGTGGAAGAGCAGAATTCCAATACCACCTTCTGAAACTAGTTTACAAGGTATAGACCTAGATCTCTGCAGAGGTTCTGATCCACCCCTCCCACACACAAACACTGCTTGTCCCTGAAAAATAACCCAAGTTATCATGTTCAATGATATCATTAAGAGAGCCAGGAGAATCAACAAGGCTTTGAAGCTGCCCTATATGAAGCAAATTGAGTTTTCCAATCAAAATGCTATACAATCATCTTTTTTTCTTTTTGAACATTTACACACATGCACCCCCATGTGGTGAAACAAGAACTTTCTGACACTGAAAACATCCAGTGCTTTAAATCAATAGTTTTACATATATTACCATGTGAAAAATGTATGTCAGTCCTACTTTCCTGATGCTGAAAGCTGTGATTCGGGCCTTCATTAGTACTGGCTTCTTAAGGCCTCTCTCAGAAAAAGAAGGATAAAGAAAAGGCTGAAAAATTCTGGATGTGGACAGTCTTCAATGTTGCTTATGTGCCGGGACTTCTGACATTCCTTGCATAAACGCATGATACAAGTACAATAGTAACACAAACGTGATTAAGGATCTAAGTGCGCCAAAGCACCTTGGAGAAATCAACACTTTTTATTATTAATGTGTCCTTAAATTGTCCTCACTAATTACGAGAACAATGGCAAACTCTTGTTCAGTGTACTGTGAAATGAGTTTTGATATTCTAGTAACTCGAAATAAAATTAACGAACTTGTTGGAGCAAAACCTCACATCTAACACATTTTTGTGAGCACATGAGCCAAAGCCTGTGCTTTCAACACCAGCATTAAGCTGCTCAGATGAATCCTGAAATGAGGCTTCACCCCCTGCTTCCACATGCTGGAATTAGGCCACAGAAGCTTGCACGGAGAAGCACAGCTGCCATCCCTGAATTACAGTTGCTAGCTATACTTGGGTTGCAAGCTATACTTGTATGATTGTCTGCTCACAACACCAGGATTATTTTTCAGTTCTGGGTTTACTAATAAAGCTATTTTATGTGCTAAACTGCATGTGCCAATGTATATGCACTTCCCTGTTAAGGAAGGGTGTGCACACATGTAGTTTTTTTTTTCACAAACCCAAGTACTACACATTGCACACCATCACTCTCAATTTGAGGTAACAGGAAAATGATTTGTGATGCAGGTGCATGTTCTGTCTGTCTGATGGTACATTGAGGCTTCATTTAACAGAACATTTCCTGGTTTTACTTGCTGGGGTATCCCCTAACTTTGCCTTCTTTCCTTGTTTCCTGACCACTTCCTGCATCTTCAGGCCCCTAACATTATGTTGTGTATTAACAACCTGTGCAAAGAAATGCCTTAAAGATGTTTGAGCAGCTTTGTCACAGGAAAATAAAGTTCACTATGACGAATAGTCCCTCTCTCTTTGACACCAGCTCCTAAATTCAAGCCACTGAGGTGGAACGAAAATATGGCCTCTAGGGTTCTATCCTGTCTCAATGACCAATCTGCTGGGGTGCTAAAAAAATAAATAAGATAGTTTAATCTACTGACCCCAGAGATTGCTATGATCTGTTCTTTTACCTGATGTGTCTGTTACAATCTAATTACACTGTGCCTTTGCTCCACCATAGAATTATTTCCTCTTTTCCAAAAAACATATGGTTTCACACAGAGTGCCAGCAGCTGAAAAACTTGAGGTCAAGGGCCTATCACCATTTAAAGTTTTCTAAGTCTAGCTTCACGCTTCCCTTTTATATAAAGGCTAAAGATCTCTATAGGGACTGACTCAAATCCTGTAAACAGTTTTGCAGACTGGAGAGGGGCCGTGGCTCATTGGTAGAGCATCTGCTTGGCATGCAGAAGGTCCCAGGTTCAATCCCCGGCATCTCCAGTTAAAGGGACTAGGCAGGTAGGTATTGTGAAAGACCTCGACTTTAAACCCTGGAGAGCCGCTGCCAGTCTGAGTAGACAATACTGACTTTGATGGACCAAGGGTCTCATTCAGTATAAGGCAACTTCATGTATTGCTAACCTGGTCCATGCTGCAGAGAGCCTCAGCGAGCAGAGATAACAAATCATGTTGACAGATAGTTTCCAATGGCCTTAAAAGTGCCCAAGCACCAAATTCTCAAATTTTCCCTGTTTGGGACTTGGGAGGCACATCTTAACAACTCATTTAATGACCCCCATGGCCAGTCTCCCCTCTGTTAACCTGGCTCTCTTTGACAGTTTGCCCCACTGGGACCCTGTAACTGCGGAGGAGATCATTCTACTAATAAATCGGCCAAAGGCTGGCAAGGCTCCTGAGCCAGATTACATGCCTCCTGACCTGTTTAAAGCTGATCCTTCCTGATGGGCCCCAGTGCTTGCTAAATTATTCATGATGATAGATGCTTCTGGGAATATCCCCAACCAATGGAGATAGGCCGTTGTTATACCAATCCACAAGAAAAGGGACACCAAGGATCCTGCATATTACTGTCCAATTAGCCCCTTATCTGTGTTAGGTAACTTGTATGATGCTCATCTGCTCCTAAACTGGAAAATATGGATCAAGGACTCCTCTGATTTGGGTCCTGAACAGATTGGCTTTAGAAAGGGGAATAAATTTTTACACCATGGTGTCAGGATTGCTTGGTATCAATGCCTGCCATGAGGTATATAGTAATTTATTTGTTTTGGTAATACTGAAGGCCTCTGAGAAAAGAAAAACCACCTGGACATGAGGGCGATGGGATCTTGTGCTGGCTATAACCGGAGCCTTTTGGAATGTATGGGCCATTAGGGACTTTGTGCTGTACAGAGCTATGAGGTTTTCTGAATGCTCCCTGGAATTACAATAAACCACTGGTTACTGCTGAATAACTACTGAGTGCCTGGAATTATTGGAATATTGTCGGGACAATGAGAAGTCTCACACATGCCCATGTCTTGCACCATCTGGCTACAATGTACTCTTCTTAAAAGAAGGGAAAGCTCTATGCTTCATTCATCGATCTGCAAGCAGCATTTGATTTAATCTCCCGCAGACAACTTTGGGAGAAATTTGGATGCCACTTCAATATCACCTAAATTTTTAAATTTAATTAAACATATTCATGCAACCTCCACATTGAGAGTGTGATATAACCACCAAGGTTATTGAACCAGTCCAATTGCAGCGACCTGGGGAGTACGTCAGGGCTGTGTGTTGGCTCCACAATGTTTTAATCTCTACTTGTATGACTTTCCCCGAAAACGTACTGTAAATACATACATGCTCCTAAATTGGCAGTTCATCCAGTCCCTATTCTTCTCCATGCTGTTCAAGTACCTTATAATAGTGAAATACCAAAATTATAGCAGATGCTAATAAAATAGCAACAGTAGTCACAATCTGAACATCTGACCTTTCACAAGTGTGATGGATCCGTGACTTTTTGGTGACCTTTTAATTTTTTCTTTGGTAATTTTTATTTTTAGCCTTGTGAGATATGGGAAGATCACAGGTATCTGAGTTGTTTCTATTATTTATGGATTGATTAGAGTGCCAGTCTTATGTCTGCTACCACTTTGCTCTGTTGGAAACCAAGGATGAGCCTATTGTCATGGATTGGAAGATACCGTATATACCCATGTATAAGCCGACCCGCGTATAAGCCGAGGTGCCTAATTTCTCCCCAAAAATGGGGAAAAATTAGGCACCTGCATCTAAGCCGAGGGTCGGCTTATAACCCTTCCCCCCCCCGCAGGCTTACCTGACAGGGCTCCCAGCGAAGGCGGTGGTGGCGGCGGCGGGCCCCCCACAGGAGGCTTCCAAGGCGGGGGGAGCCAGGCGCGCTCGGCAGCCAGCTTCCCCCGGCCCTTCCAGGGCGGGGGGGGGGAGCCAGGCGCGCTCGGCAGCCGGCTTCCCCCAGCCCTTCCAGGGCGGGGGGGGGGGGAGCCAGGCGCGCTCGGCAGCCGGCTTCCCCTGGCCCTTCCAGGGCGGAGGGAGCCAGGCGCGCTCGGCAGCCGGCTTCCCCTGGCCCTTCCAGTGCGGGGGGGGGGGAGCCAGGCACGCTCGGCAGCTGGCTTCCCCTGGCCCTTCCAGGGCGGCGGGGGGGGGGCCAGGCGCGCTCGGCAGCCGGCCTCCCCCAGCCCTTCCAGGGCGGAGGGAGCCAGGCGCGCTCGGCAGCCAGCTTCCCCCGGCCCTTCCAGGGGGGGGGGGGGAGCCAGGCGCGATCGGCGGCGGCAGCCATGCGGCTTTGCAGCGGCCGCAGGAGGCCCTCACAGGGCGCTCCTGGCCAGGGGAAGCCGCATGGGCCCGGCAGCGGTGGCGGCGGCGATGGCGGCGGCAGTAAGTTGCTCCCTCCCTCCCCCCTCCTCCCTTCTCCCCCCTCCCCTACCGTATTGACCCGCGTATAAGCCGAGGCCGGCTTTTCCAGCCCTTTTTTTGGGCTGAAAAACTCGGCTTATACGTGAGTATATACGGTAAGCTTCCTGAGTGAAGACTTCATATAAAGGATTCAGCTGAATAGAGGAAGTATTTGCAAGGAGAGGTGCTCAAAATGTCGTGCACATGTGCTCATGTTTTTTGCTTATCTTGGACCCTAACCTTTAATATTGAAATAAATGTTGATAAAGGAACAGTTTTCCTTCTGCAAGTAAGATTTAATCAGGATTAGCCAAGATAACCAAATTTCCCATGATTCTAGGGGTAAACCCCTAATTAAAAGCATGGAACCTAAAAGAAAACAGAATAGACGCCAGGCAAGACTCAGTGGAGAGGCTGTTCCAAAGACCACCACAGAAAATGCTGTTTCTAGTCATCACCCACCTCACCTCTGAAGGCAAGGGCACAGAGAACAGGGCTTATGAGTCAGATCTTAACAGGTGGGCTGGATAGTATGGGAGAAGATGGTCCTTAAGGTACCCATTTAGGACCCTAATGGTAAGAACCAGTGCTTTGAATTGTGCCCAAAACAGATGGCAGCTAATGCATATCTTAACATTGCAACTTAAGAATATGCTTAAAACATTCTACTGTGTCATCTGTTAAAATGTTATCAGTAAATCTTAATTTAAAATATTTGAAAAATCTAAACCATCATTATTCAAACCATATTCAGATTGATTGATCTCATAATAAGTCTTTGTTTCATGCACAAACATTTGAGTGCAAATCAAAAGAAGTCATAATGCCGTATATGGCATTCTTTGCTGATGGTACATCACATAGGGTATGCCAATTTGCCAGCTCATCTATTCTCATTGCATTCAATAACTGATAAGTAGAATTGTTTTTACATGCCAGAGCCAGACTACTTCAGCTCTACTGGAGTGCCTGAAGTCAAAGATTCAGTCTGGAGTACCCTCGTGGTATTTTGCGAGCAACTAGTTTTGTAAACAAGCTCGAAATGTATTAAGTTTATATACATACAAAAATGTTGGTTCTTTGTTTATGAATTTATTACTCAAAGTAAACAGAATAATGGTAAATGTAATCTATTTTACATAGATTTTTGCTAGATTTTAAAAAAAATTGTCAACATGTTTATGTGAACCCCTTCCTTCCTTCCTTCCTTCCTTCCTTCCTTCCTTCCTTCCTTCCTTCCTTCCTTCCTTCCTTCCTTCCTTCCTTCCTTCCTTCCTTCCTTCCTTCCTGCAAAACTGCTGCTTAAAGGGAAAGAAGCCATCACTTAATTTAATTTTATGCATACCTTATGAACAGTGGGTATTGATGGAAATGTTCTCAAAGCTTTGTGTTTTAAAAACACAGTATTTTATATGACTGAGTCGTTTGGCCTAGAGTGCAATCCCAAAAAGGGGGGGGAGAATTGGCATAGGAGCTGGCGTGACCCCACTCTGGCATACTTGCCCACTTATCCCAGGACAAGGAGCACTTACGTTGGCATGGGGGGGCATTCATGCATTAGGGGTGTCTGTGAATTGACTTGTAGGGTAGTTAGTTTGATATTAAGGATATTGTTGTGATATTTTATTGTTTTATGCTGTGAATGTTTCAATCATTTAAGAAATTAGCATTTTATTGTTGCTCATTTAATGTTTTAAAATTGTATTTGTATTAACATTAATTTGGAAGCTACCCTGAAGGTCAGTTTGACTGAGTTTATTATATGGATATTTAATGAAAAATAAAATGTACCGGTATTTCTTACAGATTCAATACAAGTAAAATAATTTTCCGTACTGGCCTGTTTTTATAAACTACATAGAACTTTAATCTGATTCTACAAGGCACTGTTTATGTTCCTTTGTTTTTAATGAATTTGAAAGGTTCAGGCTGAAGCAGACCTTTGTTGACGGGAAATTCCATTACTTGGAGGGGTCAACTGAAACACTGATTTCATGTCCCCAATAGCTATGCTTGG
Organism: Euleptes europaea; assembly: GCF_029931775.1. NCBI lineage: Eukaryota > Metazoa > Chordata > Lepidosauria > Squamata > Sphaerodactylidae > Euleptes > Euleptes europaea. The sequence continues at coordinate 28,319,428 of NC_079318.1, forward strand.
TAAGCAATTGCATTTTCAGCAGACATCTCAATTAGAACCTGGAAATCTCTTCAACAAAGACATGTCCTTTTAAAGAGATATTCATGGCCTTTCTAGGCCCTAAGGAAGGCCTAGAAAGAACTAGGATGGGATTTATGCAGCAACTCCTAAGGCTAGCTCTGAATTCTGATACTGGATCCAATTGGTGGAAGGGATTGACTGTGCAATGTCGCTTAATAATAGCACAGACTTTGGAGTCTCAGGGGAGGGCAGTAAGCATAGGGGTAGAGATGGTGCTCTCTGACCTTTTCTTTGCCCACTTTTGCTGCTGTCTCTTTATTACCTAGAATGCTACTCTCAGGGATTCCTTCCTTCCAGTCACTTCCCTTCTCTCTCTTCCTTTTTTCCACCATGTCGGCTGGACATTCCTTCTACAATCTCTCTCCATCCTAGCTTAGATAGATAGATCTTTATTCTGCCTTTCCTATCTAACAGGGAGTTCTCTTACAATCAAGAACTTCTATTTCTTTTCTAAGAACAAGTCTAACTGTGAACGTATTCTTCAAACTGCTAGACTATAGAATTCTGCTGTGAAGAGATGCAGCTCTGCTTTCACCAATCAGTGGGGAAAATCAGTTCAGTGAAATGCCTGCAAATGATGCTTAGACATTTTGAAAGAGACTAGGCTTTATTTGAGGAATATATGCTGCAATGTCCTAATGATATCACCTGGACATGGTAAGATTGAAAGACTGTTAAGGTTGCTATGCCCTTTCCAGCCACTAATTTCATCAAAGGGACAAGGGTAGTTCAAGGAAGCCTATGACAAATGCTAAATTGATGACTTGTTACATGGTTTGAATCCCGTCTAAACTTGAAGAGACTAATTGATGGTAAAGCAGGTAGTGGGCCAGTCTTCCAGTCCCTGCATAAGCAGGGACATTGAAGTAGGTCAACACCAAAAGTTGGATAACCCTGATAGCACTTACACTTGCCCAGTCAGGGTGGTTTATTTATTTTATTTATTTATTTAATTTAAAACATTTTTATGCCACCTTTATACCCTATCAAGGTCCACAAGGCAATGAACATAAGAAACATTAAAAATACAGTTAAAATTACAAAATTCAATTAAAAACACATAAACAAATAACACTAGAAGGAGGGCCAATACCTTTTATTGGAAGTATGCCAGACAAAACAAAAAACATGTGCTGGTAAAAGTCACTGTCAGACAAATCTCCCTGGAGAAGCAGTTTTGATCCCAAATCAGAGAAGGACCTTTCTCAGGTTGCCATCTTTCTAGCTTCAGATGGCATGGGCAACTGAAGCAGGGTCTCCAAGGATGACCTGAGTGAGCGGGTAGGTTCTTATGAGACAAGACAGTCCTTAAGGTATGTTAGTTGACAGTGGGGAGGTTGGTAGTGTCCAAGAAGTATGAAATTTCATTTGACAAATAGAAGCATAGAATCACAGAGTTGGAAGAGACCATACAGACCATCTAGTCCAACCCCCCCCCCCTGCTTAATGCAGGATCAGCCTAGAGCATCCCTGACAAGTGTTTGTCCAGTCTCTGTTTAAAGATTGCCAGTGACCGGGAGCTCACCACCTCCCTAGGTTGCTGATTCCACTGTTGTTGTTTGTTCGGTATCTGAACTTCATGTTCAGCTTTCTGAAGTTTCTTGTCTGTCATTGATTGGTTATTGTATGAATGAGAAACCATCTGATCGTGTTTATTTTGCACCGAAGGCTTAGTAGGTAACAGCAGATATCTCAGATACCAGAACTGAATTTTATACAACTTTTCAAAAATAATATCGTAGGAAACTTCCTCTCAAGGTTCACAGTGCAAATTTATTTATAATGTACATTACCAAAATTCAAATATGACACTATAATAAACCTCCCAAGGGCAAAATAGTTTGCATTGAAATGCAGTTTCCATTTACTAGAAACACATTTTGCAGTGCTAATCATTTCTTTTCACTGAGTACACAGAAACACAGAATTATAAATGCAATGCATTTTCATTCCTTCAAAATATTTAGCTTGACTTGTTTGCTCATAACATCTGTGGATTGATATGGCCGACCAATGGCATTTTCTGTTCCTTAATGTTTTCAAATGTAAAACCTTTTAGTAAATTAACCCCCTTTAGAATATTGTCATGGAACATCAAAGAAGGACAGAATAAAACTAAAGAAGGAAAACCATTATAGATGGGAAAAAGATGAACAGTCCATAATTGAGTTGTAGGAGAAAATTACTGTAGTAGAAAAGGACAAGAGTCCAGTAGCACCTTAAAGACTAACAAAAATATTTTCTTGTAGGGTATGAGCTTTCGTGAGCCACAGTTCACTTCTTAAGATACAGCTACAATTTATCTAAACTCTTCCTACACCCTTGACACTGAGAGACACTGTCCTTCAGTGTTACTACTCTGAAGATGCCTGCCACAGTTGCTGGCGAAACGTCAGGAAAGAAAATTCCAAGACCACGGTTACACAGCCCGGATAACCTACAAGAACCATATCTAAACAGTGTTTATATCTTATTTAGCCAAGTGTACGAATCTGTGGTGAGAATGTAAACTGGTTTTTATAGGAGATTTCCTCAGAAGCCTATGATTAGAAAATAGGTGTTGAATGTATAACTCAATTAAGCTTTTAAGAAAATCTTGATTTCTCAATTGTGTGTGTGTGTTTTTTAAATAGTTCTATTACAGAATCTTAAGTTTTCCCACCTTTTAATCTTTCTGCAAAAAACAAAGACTACTCACATGATTTAATTGCAAGGTTATTACGAGTCTATATATTTAAATATAGAGATAATGGAGTACAAAGTTCATATTTCTTCTAGTTTAAAAGAAACCTGTATTGCTTATGTTTCATTACTTAACAGTGACAGATCATCATCCATTTAAATTAGGCAACATATTTTTCTCCATCTCGAGTGTATTCTAAATAGGTGATGAAATTTAATTTGTCACTTAGGCATGGCCTATTCTGTGGCATGTTCATTGCAAATACATTTAACTCATTCTGACATAGTTTTCTATGGGGAATTAATCCTGCAAAGCTGGTGTGGTCTAGTGGTTAGAGCGCCAGACAAGGATCTGGGAGAACTAGATTCAAATCCCCACTCTGCATGGAAGCTTGCTGGGTGACCTTGGGCCAGCCACATACTGTCAGCTGCTCAAAAATTGGATGTACCTTGATCCCTGTGCCAGTTTTTGTTGCATCAAAGCACTTCATATGTTTGCATTGATAATTTGCTTACAATTTGAACTTAACATCCTTTGAAATAGTCATGTACCTGTGCAACCTAGACATTTAGAATGGTGAACAGCCCGGTTATCACATTCACTCAGCCCATGCTGAGAATTTAATGGATCAAATTACAATTGATTATCATCCAGGCAAAATGAGCAATGTTGAAATATTAAAGAGACAAGCCGCACATATTGCCCTTACTCATTGGGGAGGGGGGTGAAATGAGAAAACCAAGTAAAGAGCCTCTTTTTTAAGATATTTGTTTTCATTTTTTGCTGTTTGGGTGGATTAGGAGGGTAGATAAGGGAGGGGAACAGCTATGGAAAAGCAATACTGTGATGTATGTACAACATATTAATTAGCTGGACCTAAACACTCCCATTTGCAAATATTGAGTCATCTAAGAAATGTGTGGGTGGGATGTGGAATGGCATAGTATAGCCTGATCTCTCCAGATCCTGGAAGCTAAGCTGGCTCAGTACTTGGAAGTGAGACCTCTAAGGAAGACTCTGCAGAAGAAGGCAATGGCAAACCACCTCTGCTTAAGCACTTGCCTTGAAAACCCCACCAGGGGTCACTAAAAGTCTGCTGCGACTTGACGGCATCTTACACACACAAGCAAATGTGTAAGGCTAGAATAGAGACAAAATTGATGTGATTTCCCCACCCCATCCCCAGTAACATTTTATTTTGCTGATTTTAAAACGTATAGCAAAGATGACATTAGGAACAGGTGATGGGTAAAGCAGTCCATCCGCAAGGCAGTTGCAGACCTGCATGTGCCGCCATCCCTCCCATGCCATTTTTCCAAGCTGAAATGGCTACCGGAGTGCCTGTTTGCCCCTCTTTCAGATTCCATATGTATTGACAACAGAACATAGAGCCCCACTTTGGTACAAACAGGACTCCCACAGCTGTTCTAGCTCAGGAAAACGGCAGGGCAGGGCAGGCTGAAGTCGCTTGCCTCCTGCCATGCTCCTGATCCAATCTGGCTGTGGAACACTTTGAAACATTAGTTCCCCAATGTTCCGTGGAAATGCAAGTTGATTCAGGAACCCCCAACCCAACTTGTGCCACATGTATTGTCTAGTTTGGCCATCAGTGATCCACTGATTGTTGCTTTGTCCTTTGACATGTTCAAATATATCTCTAAGATTTGCAGGTTTCAAGTTGTGATGTTGTTATTCATTACAAACCTGCCAAACATAGCCACGATTCTCCTGTATTTTATATTCCAGCAATTGACACATTCTTGACATCCTTATATGTAAGGAAAGAGCTTGGTCAATCTTATTTCTGTTCCTTGAAATCATAATTAGTTTTACACTAGAGGTCCTTAAGAGAACAAAACGGTTTTTCGAAGCTGTTCCCATTAATAGTGAGAGAATTATTTTCATGGAACACACTCAATGTTTCTGACCTGTATTTTGACCCTTATCAGCAGCAGCATTTTAATGCAGTCTGCAAAAAAAAATTGTTAAAAGAATTGACACCAATGAAGGAAAGAAATTATTCATGCCATGACATGTAAAATTCACAGTTTTCTGTGTTTGTTCATTTCACTCAGCTCTGTCACATTAATAGCAAAATCATTCAGATATACTTTGCAACTAGTTTGGGTGGGAACATTTTCTACGAAAAAGAGAGGCGAAAGAGCAAATAAAAGTCATAGACTGGTATTGTTTAATTGGATGGCTACGTGAGCTGGGATTATGAAGCTATAATTCAAGCACAGAAAAAAATTCCTGAATGCTTCGATACTTAAGATTCAAATTATATGAAAATGCTTTAACAAACTTACATGAAGCTTGTAATTTTGCATATTCCCATACACTAAATGTAGAGTTCGTGGTATATGAGGTAACAATTTCAACATTTATAGAGGTTTTTTTTTAAAAAAAAGAAGCTGTAATATGTTCTAAATTATTTAAGTATTTTGGTGCCTATAGAGGAGGGACACCACAGGGGTGGCTGTTTCTTCCATTAAATGAGAGAAAAATGCTAAATCTATTCTAGATGCAGATTACAGTTTTATTCTGTAAAGTAGCAATAAAATAGTAGCTGCTAAAATCACTCCCATACACATGAATGATCTACAGACAATCTTAAATCTATGTTCCTTCCAAGCTCGGTTTAGAAAAAAGCCCTGCCATTGCTTTGACAACCTCTTAAACCGAAAGAACCATTCAGCATCAGTATTATTAAATACATCTAAGTCAGCAGTGTGAAAACCTTTGACAGTACGAAACCACAAGAGGTACTCTGTTAAATTTTTCCTGTTTAGACCTGCATAGTATGTAGCCATTGTTGTCTAGGTTTGGCCATGTTTGGATGAGTGTTGCCAGTGAAAGTCTTTCAGCTGTGTCGGAGTCTCAGAGGCTGGAGCAAATATTGCTATATTGTTGGGATTTGTTGTTAAAAAAATGATTGACTCCTGTGGTCATTAATCTCACGAGACGATTCCTAATGGACCTCTTCTCTGGAGGGCTGGTGGCAAGGATAAAAGGCCCATCATTCATGGAGCCAACAAAGGAATCTAAAAAGACCCAGAGTGTAAGGAGAGAAAAAAGAGGCCAGCCGAAGGGAAGGGGAGGAGGCTCGCTTTGGAAGGGAAGGGCTGCCAAGGATGCCCTTCCTCAGCAGATTCCCCCACTATTTCTTTGGTAGCTCCAGCCTACCCCAGGGTTGGTTTGGTTTTTAAGGCAATCTCAAAGCTGCTACTTCTCTTATGACTATGCTGTGCTTATGATTTCAGGCAGCGCCTGATATATATTTACCTAGAGGTAATTCCCATTGAAGTAAGAGCATATAAATCTTTAGGAATAAATAGGTTTCCCAACCTCCAGTTGGTGGCTGGAGATCTGTTGATCTCCAGCCGATAGAGATCAGTTCACCTGGAGAAAATGGCCACTCTGGCTATTGGACTCTATGGCATTGAAGTCCCCCCCTCCCCAAACCCTGCCGTCCTCAGGCTCTGCCCTCAAAATCTCCAGTTATTTCCCAACCCAGAGCTGGCAACCCTAGGATTAAAGAGCATTCTTTATTCCTGGTGCTGAGGCTGAATTCTGAAGTGAAAGTAAGCTGATACCTTCTTCCTCCCTTGTTTCTAACAACCCAACAGAATCTACTTTTTAGAAGCTTTAATAGACTGTTCTTAACGGGTTTTATCATATCATAATCCTTTATTTTCCGGGAAATTATCCCTTAATTAGCTTGTTGTTTACCTTAATTTATTGCATTTTGGTTTATCTTCATAACAGACAGAGAGGCTTGAACTGCTGACCTCTGTCATCATCTGTTATGTGTGAACTGTCTTTAATGTAGAGAACCATGCCTGATTTATGATACCAAGTGTTTCTTACCTCAATTCCTCCCTCCCCCCTGCCCTTCTGTAATTCTCTGCATAATAATCAGGAACATAATTTTCTTCCTTTCATTGCATCTGAGAATGTGAACTCTGACTGATGAACGCTCATGCTGAAATAAATACCGTTACCCGCCTTTAAGGTGCTACTGGATTTCTGTAAAAGTCTACACAGCATAGATTCAAGGATTGCCTTCTACATGAAACAAAACTGAATTCCTCAGCATCCCCAGCAGCAGGCCTGCGGCCAGTTTTCCTACTAGTTCCAGGCAGGTGATTTGGGGTCTGTCAGATGTTTGTGCAACAGTTGGGGGATATCATCTCTCTTGTGTTGGATGAATTGCTTGAACCTGCTGAAAGTAAGTAAGCAAGGCTTGAGAAGTTAGGTGGGTCCTCAGACACATCCAGACTTAGTTCTGGAGGTTTTAATGTCTAGAGGTGTGAATTCTGGAATTCCCAAGCCAAATATATATATATGAAAATCATGGTTTTCGGTCTTTTCCATGCTTTTCCAGAACAGTAACACAAATCTGGGATCTTTAGGCATTACAAAAAACATACACATGCCCTCAAGGTAATCTGTGTTGTTTTTTTGTGTTTGGGTGCTTACCATCAGCAGCAGGTGTCTTGTTTTTCCTTGATTCTCCAAATTTCTGAGGAAGTGGTAATTTGAGTGTTGCCAAGCCCAGAGAAGGCGGCTCCCAGCCTGTGCAAGCCAAGTGCAGGACCTGGCAGAGCTGTGAGTCCGGCTGGCTCTTTCTCCTACCCTCCCTCTTTTGTGATGCCATGGCCCTTTTCCATAGGGTTGCCAATTTCCAGGTACTAGTTGAAGATCTCCTGCTATTACAACTGATCTCCAGCCAACAGAGATCAGTTCACCTGGAGAAAACGGCAGCTTTGACAATTGGACTCTATGGCATTGAAGTCCCTCCCTTCCCCAAACCCTGCCTTCCTCAGGCTCCGCCCCAAAACCCTCCCGTTGGCGAAGAGGGACCTGGCAACCCTACTTTTCCATCCCAGTCCTCACCTCTGCAAGTAGGGTGGCTGGGGACACCTTGTTCAGGAGCCTGCAGAACTGGAGCCCTTGGTCCAAGACACTTGACCCCTGGAGGGGGTAGCACCAGCTCCCCTGCAATTTCTGTGTCATTCGATCAAAACCCACTCCAGCCTCCCCTTCTCCAGCCTCCCATAGGGAATAATGGAACCTGAATAATTCTGGAATTGTGTAAAAACCTGAACCTATATCCCAACAGTTATACCAGAGCACCCAAATACCATTTAATACTGCTAGTTATGCCCCTTCCAAAATCCAAAACATAAGATTTTTTTCCAGGTGCACATTGTTATTACTGTTTTACAGTAAACTCATATAAAAAAGAACTCAACATTGTACACTTTCCAAATGCTTTGCCATCCATCTCTCTTGGCTTTATTGTTATATAGTTAACGCAAAATTGGTAATGATCCCAGAGGAGTAGTTAGATTAGTCTGTTGCAGCAAAAATAAACAGGAGGTTTGTGGCTTGGTCAAGTGTTTATTCTGGCATAAACTCTCATAAACTAGCTAGAGCCCATTTGATCCCCAAAACTCCTGTCCCCAAACTGAGGTTCTGATACCTGATTGAGGCATACTAATTCTGATTATTGTGCATAATCACTGCAAAGGGTCGTCCAGTAAATCAGGGTCCCATTTCTCTGTTCTGCAGCTATTTTGTAAATTTATTCATCTTTTTAAGAAGAAGAAGAGTTGGTTTTTATATCCTGATTTTGTCTACATTTAAGGAGTCTCAAACTGGCTTACAATCAAACTGGCCTTTACAACTGTCCTTCAGTGACAGTGACAGAGACACTGTCCTTCAGTGTTACTCCTCTGAAGATGCCTGCCACAGCTGCTGGCAAAACGTCAGGAAAGAAAATACCAAGACCACGGTCACACAGCCCGTGTAACACCTAACTAGAAATACATAAAAATATCACAAAATATAACAACAATGGTGGCAAGTCTACAGATAAGCATCTATAAAAGGTTTTCAAATAACTAAAAATATTTTCATATTCAGTTGTTGTCTATATACCATACATTGAAATGTTGATAAGGTTATAAGGTCGTCAATCTATTTGGTTACTGGAGGTTGGCATTTATCATTCCAACATTGTAATATTTTAGCAACAGTAAGAGAACACAGGGTCCATTTTTGTTGACTATCAGTCTCCAGAGGACAGGTAAATAGTTTAAAGTACATAAGCATGCTCAAAGATCAATGGATATTCTAATTCAAATAACTGGATAGGCCCAAAGCATATGTTTTAAGAGATGTGTCTTGTATGTTACAGCACTAGCAATCAGACACTTTACTTAAAAAAACCCTTTGGACAAATCATTGACATCTGGCTGTTTACCTTCTTGAGTACTTCAACCATTCCTTTATTGTCATAAAACTGACTTGAGTAGTATGCCTTCAGAGAAGTACACTTGGAGACTGTGTGGCTACTTCTGTCAGCAACTTATGCTAAAAATGAAAAATAGTTTTTCACAGATGTATCTACATGGTCTTCAATGACTGCTTTGCTCCCCCTTCCTTTTTACTTTGTCATTCGGTGTGTATTGCGGGGACTGTGCACAACTGCATTTCACAGAATTTCAGGCAATAAAACAGTGTTTCAAATGACTGAAATCTTGAGTGGGGGGAATGATCTGGAATATGAGGTGCCTGGATTTGTGAAGTCAAAGGGAAGGATTGGGTTGAGGCTTTTTCTCAAGTAAAAGCTAAAAACCACTGGTTATATAGCCTAAAACTGATTCTTTAAGACAGCTAAATTTGCTGCCAGGCTTAAAACTTGAAAGATTTTTATAATCTCTGTTGGTAAGGTAACTGACTCTGAAAACTATAAGTAGTAACATGTCTTGTAGGGAAGATACGATGCTCCCATTCCCTTTAACATTGTTGGGCTAAGCTGATCCAAGGTGTGGGAAATAATAGCATGAATGTGTAACTTGAAGGAAGTCATTTAGAGAATAATCTAAATTTAATAGCATTTGAAACAAAACAGGGACCTGAATATAGGCCAGGAAATGCTGCCTCGTTTCTTTTGTCCCAGTAACCACCAGAAGATCTCAAGAGACATCAGCCTGTCCTAAGGAGAAAATAGAGCGCTTCTGAGTAATAATGCAGCCCTTAAATGAATTCTTACAAAACCCTCCAATGAGATCTTGTAAGCTGTGTGTATACCAGGCATGGCCTCAGCTTTTAACATTTCATTTGTGGCTTTATATGAGAACCTTCAATGCTAAGCTATCATGACCTTAGTTTACCTCAGAATGATAAAAACATACATTGGCGTTCTTGGCTTAAGCCCATGATTCCATGAAGTCTAGTAGCCCAGACCTGGTGATTACATTTTAAAGCTACCCTCTCTTACTTTTAAACCTCTCTGAGTTATTGCTTTAAAGAATTCTGCATCAACTATACCCTTACAAATGCATTTTCCACTGAGATGAGCTGAAGGAAACTTGTGAGCAAGCTGGTTGCCAAAGAATTCAATCCATTCTTCACTCGTTATTAGTTCCTCTCAGCCTTTTTTAGACTTAAGACACTTGAGGCAAAAATAATAGCACAACGTTCAGATATCAAATATATCAAACCCCTTTATACTTCTTTTAGTTTTTAGTTTTTTTCTGCCAAATGATTCCACCGATGAAGTGATTGCAATATAGGTACATTTTCATATATTATTCAACTTTGTTAGAAATTAAAATATCCTAATTGTCTGTTAGTTAATGAGCAATGAGTGCATATAAAATAAGGAGCATCCTTCAGCCAAAGGTGTGGATAATAAATTCTACATAATACATGAAATTTGGCTCCAGGCTACTTCTTACAATTCTCTGGGTCTGGGTTCTGCAACTTTCTACTCTGATGATACTAGTGCCATATGTAAGCATTGCTCAGTCCCTCTTTCTTTCATTCCCCATATATCTAGACTGTGTTGGGTGTGGGTCCCTGATTTGGTGGAATTAACCTGGTGAAACAGTGGGAGCAATTAATTGTTGTCATTTGTGGGGAGGCTTCAAATGTTCCTCCTAGCAGAAATGAGCACGAGAAGGATAATGTGGAAATGACGGCTTCTTGGTTCACAATTTTACATTGTGAACTCTCAATTAATCTTTTTGCTGTCAACAATGGCAATAACAGCACACCTGTCTGTAGAGGCAGCTCAGGCAGGGGAATGGGTATGCCTGTGTGACAAAGTGAGAATAACATTGGTCATTTATGCATGGTCACTTTAACCGCCTTTATTCCCCGTTCAGCCAGGATCAAAGTAACCCGGGTTGGGGGAAACTGTATGCATTGGCTGGAATGATCAGGGATGAAACTGTATGCTAATGGAGGCATCAATACAGAAAAGCAGTCTCCCAAGTTCAAATCAAGTCCCACCCCTTTAAATGCTGCTCTGTAATTGGCTGACTTTGCAGTACTCACCCTGAGAGAAGATTTCCTTCCCCCCCCAGACCCAACTGCTGCATAAAAAAGCATTTTTAGAACAAAAAAAACAAAAAAGGGAGCAATCTGAAAGAAGGGGGGGGGAATCCAAGCCTTGTTTTTAAAAAGCCTTTCTTTTGCTCAGAAAGAGCTCAGAGGAAGCAGGAAGCACTTGAATCCCTGCCTCTTTACACACTGCTTTGTGATTGGCTGTGAGAGAAGCCAATCTTCTGTGCTTCCCCTGTTTGACTATCTGCATGCTGCCTTGAAGAGGGGTTTGGAAAAAGGTGGGGCGAAGCTCAACCCGAGAACAGAGTATGCATGCTCTGTGACTCCGGAATGAGCCAGGATGAACAATTTAATTCGGGCCAGAAGAGGAATGGGAAAAGCCGGGTTTGTTTTGCATTGAAACAGCGTTGAGCTTCCAAGAAATGAGGTAACGTGCATACTGAAAAAATTGATCCTGGCTGAAACAGGGAATAAAGGAGGGTAAAGTGACCATGAATAAATTACCATTGTTTCTTTTGGAGTAAACATGCTATCTGGAGAATTGGGTGTCTGAGACTCAGGTAGCCAGCAACATTCCTTTTCCTCATGATTCCAAAGAGACCATCCATATATGATGTTGGAAACTGTGTCCATCCTCCCTTTCTTCTTGAAAGAACAAGCAAGCAAAGGATGCAGTCACCAGTTGCTACAAAGATGAAACCATTGTACATGTGCCAACCACGGAAGGGGGAGGAAACTACAGCCCAAAGAGTCATGGGGCCCTTGGCATCATAGATTTTGTTGCTACAAGGGCAATATAATACAGATATAGTAATAGTAATGCTAGGACTAAAGCTAAGCACACCTGGGCCTGATCAGTGCCTAGGTGGAAATCCTGTACACACACCTTGAGGTCCCTGTCTGAAGAAAAGCAGGGGTATAAATGCAATAAGTAAATATCTACTATTTGATTGTTTTGATATTCCTCAGTTTTTCCTAAAATCAACTTTTTAATTGTACTTTTATTATATATATATTTGTTTTTCTGGGTCTTTCCTATTTGGAAAAGAGCAGTTCCAATAATTTTCCATTTTCATTCCCTCTTGTTTTGTGTCAGCCAGAGGGAAATAATAAATACCATCCTAATGTCAGTATAGGGTTGTGGTTATGTGTGTATAGATACATTTGGCAGCTGCACTTAATTTCCTTTATAGTGTTACTCAGGCTGGGCTGCAGTCCTAAGTCTTAACTATAAGTAAGCCTCATTGAATAAAACAGGACTTGTTTTTGAGTAAACATGCATAGGATTGCACTGTTAATTCTCCATGAGTTAGTCTGAAAGTTTGATTTCTCTAGCACTTGTAGAACAGGGCTTCCTAACTCTGATATATGTAGTAAGAAAGATAACATCTTTATATGCATGCTGTTGGGGAGATTTTAGCATACACATATTGGCTTTGCATTTAGAACATGTACTATGATTTTTCATTTTGTTACCATGCCAGTTGCTCTTTCCAGTGAGACTATTGTTGGGTATTGTATGCTATCTTAAAATGTTGATGTTTCATTCTCTAACTCTAGATAGGCTCAGCACAGTTATTGCACCTGCTTTTTGTCCACTATAGCTCAATTTCACAGCCCATTTGTGGAGACTTAAGTTGAAATGGGGTCTGCCTCCTGCTAAATTCATGGCTGATCACATTCCAAATCTTTGCGATTAGACACTAAGCAGCCTTATTTTATCTGCCAGAGGCTTAAGGGTGTTCCTTTTGGACAAAAGCTCAAAAACTGGAGCCAGGTAAAAAGAAAATACATATGTTCGGGGAGTCCAGAATTTGTAGCTGGGGCTTAGTGTCCAACATTATTTTCTCCTAGCCATCTATGAAACTCAATCCCACCACACTATTACTTGTAACAATAATGGAATTGCTATGCTGATCAGACCTTGTACTAACAAGGAAAATAGATTTTTATTCTCTTGCTTATGAACAACAGGAATTTGGACTCATTCTTATTATATATCTATGGGCATTCTCTTTCAGACTAGCCTACCTCACAAAGTTGTTTGAGGGAAAACATGTGCCTCCCTGGGCTCCTTGGAGAAGGAAGAGGGTGATGATATTATCATCCTCATCCTCATCGGAATTCAAATCAGGAAAATCCATTTCATTCCTGGAAAAAGTATAAGAAGTTCATAGAGAGAGAAAAGAGTTTCAGGATTTGGAAAAGCTTTTCATTTTAGTAGCAATCAATAGCAATTATGATTTCAGTTTTGAAAAGAACTCCTCTGCTAGATAGCATAACATCAGAGGTATAATGTGGTGCTTTTTACGGTAACACTGAATGCAAACAATTGTAGTCATTAGGAAAATGTCCCATTATGTCTGTTCAGCTCAATCTAGCTCTGCTCTGTTTGTAGCTGGTTAGGGGCACCCACTGGCTGCAGCATTATGCGTGATAAATATGAACAAACAAGGTATTTACCCAAATGAAGATTTTGCCCCAAGTACCCAAATGAAGACATGAGACCATAGCATGAACTTAACTGGTTTAGTTAAATCAACTGATCTACATCATAAATTAATTAAGCTAATACTGAATTGAGGGTGGGCTGTGCTAGGCTGCCTGCCATGGCTGCCTTTTTCTGGCAAATACAGCCTCGATCCCAACTCGGTCAGCAGCTACCGCTGGCCTTGTTTGTCCTTGCCCCTCACACAATGTGCTGAGAGGTGCCCAGCCTCAGCCCCCTGACCTGATGCACTGAAAAGCCACTACCAGGTTCGGAAAGATGTTGCTCAGCACCAAAGGAGCTTCTTTGCAAGCTCCATCCCACCTCATAGTCAGCGATTGTCTGTTCAGGACACACCCTCCATCACACCCTATGGCTCAGGGTGCTCACTGTTCATCCCTACCTATCATGAGCAACCCACCCTATCCCTTCCAAACAAGTCTTAGCATTACTCTGCTTTCCCCACCTGCCAACTATAACATCACACAGACCTTGATGTAGATCAGCTAAACATAAATTACATCCTTCAACAGAGAGATAGACTCCATCATCCTTAAACAAGTTAGGCAGATCAAACCTGATAGCCAGATGTGGAATATAAGCCCCCCCACCAGCTAGAACAGCCTTGTGCACAGCCAAGTCAACCTTGCACCATGCTCTGTCAATTTTGGGGGGCTTAAATGGTCCCCTCCAAATATGCCTTTGCAATGACTCAGTCCAGACATCAAGGCTTCAAGTAACAAATCCTTTATCCTCTTTAAGTCCCTAATTATTCTGTGTCTAGGCATGAATCCCTGGGTTTTCACTAGGTTGTTCTCACTCAGATGCAACACCAGGATCTCAGAACATCTGCCCTCTCTTAAAACCTAATGGAGGGAAGGCAGGAGCTGGTTCCACAGTGTCCCTCTTCTGCTATGCCACTGCACACTGGTGAGGGGATATAATCCCATCTGTGTCCCAATTCCACCGCTGGCAGCCCTCCTGCTGGCCCAGAACATAATGGAATGTCCCAGTACCAGCACTCTGATTGGACTCCTTGATATGCCTACAACTGCAAAATAAAACCAAGCTGCTTGTCCAATGTAGGTTTTGTAAGCTTTTGACTTCCATCTCCTGATCCTTTGGATGACATAGTAGGACACCCAAATGCTTGCTGCCATGTATGGCATTGTGCTGGCTAGCTGCCAATGCTCAGGTCTCCACTTGCAGTGTCTTTGAGATACTGCTCCAGGCAGTTGGCAACAGCAGGGAGAGGGTAAAGCAGAGTCCAAAGAACAAGTCCATCTGTCAAAGCCAGAAATCAGAGTCCAGTATCAGAGTTACAGTTCGTAGTCCAGGTAGCCAGTCCAAGGTCGAGGGTCACGGAGAGTCAGAGGTCCAAATAGCCAGTCCAAGGTCTAAAGGCACAGAGAGTTGTTCAGGCATGGGAGGCAGCAGGTTGCTCAGGTATGCACTGCGTTGCTTCCTCGACCCTGGGCTGTTCAGCTGAGGCTTTTCTGGCATCTGGCGGCTACTGCTAGGACTCACTGTTCTGCTGCTGTTCTAGCACACGCCAGTAGGCTTCCAGCTGGGCACTATGTC
The DNA here is from genome assembly GCF_029931775.1 of Euleptes europaea. Taxonomy (NCBI): domain Eukaryota; kingdom Metazoa; phylum Chordata; class Lepidosauria; order Squamata; family Sphaerodactylidae; genus Euleptes; species Euleptes europaea. The sequence continues at coordinate 28,334,601 of NC_079318.1, forward strand.
TTTTAGCCACCAGTGCCTTTCTCTGCTGCTGCCTCCATCTGTCAGCCTTTGCTGCCTTAGTAGCTTGAGGGATCACAGCTGGGCCACTGGGTCCAGGCTCTGAGCAGGACAGGGTTGGTTCTGCCATGACTTCTGACTGCAAGTCCTGTGCCTGCTCTGGAGAGTCACCAGCTTCAGGACTGTCAGCCTCCTCGCAAGGCTGTGCTGAATCCGGCCCCACTTCAGGCTGCGAGGTCAGAGGCAGCTCCATTGGGGTTGAATTCTCCTGGCAGAGTTCCTCCTCTGAGGAACTGACCTCCAGTGACTGACCCATGGCAGGCATGCTGCCACGAAATGAATTATTATACTCTCCTACCAGCAACCCCGTTTCTACCAAAATGCTTCTGCTCACCATCCAAAACTGGAACTGAGCTAGCAGGGAACCAGCACTACGCTGAAAGTGATAGCCAGGGCCCATGCCCTGCAAGCCAATAAAACACTGACTGCACTCTCACTGGACATAGCCAGGGATCCCCCGTGGTCCACAGGACCACCATGGAGCCCCTGCCCTACTGATCAATCTTATACTTGTATATTACTATGCAAGCCTCACCATCAACCAACGTCTAGTCTTCCACTCTCAGAGCTGAAAATGTCCCAGCATGACGATGCCAACAGATCATGTATTCTCGGCAGAGCATAAAAGGCTGTTAATGGCACAGCTTGAAAAAGTGCTGCCTCAAGTGACTTCACACAATTGAGCTTAAATCCCTCCAGCAGAATATGCGCTACCTCAGGAGTAACAGGATGCTGTGCGTCCTTAGCACAAGGCTCTTCACGCGTCCATCTTTCCAATATCCACCTAATCCTAAAATCCTTGCTATTGTGCTTCAAACCTACTGCTCTAGCTGAAAATGCCGGTGCTGCCCAATAGCCACTTATAGTTCTAACCGCCAAGCCTTTCTCCCTTAAGTATACCATGAACTACTGCATGTGCTCTACATGCAAAGGCCAAACCTGCTCCAAACCCTCCTGGTCACAAATCAGCAAAAAATCCTTACTCTGGCTCTCATAAGCCACTTCCGTGCCCAGCGCCAATGATGCTGTTATTGCCCAGTGCGCTTCAGCTTCCCAAGATGCTACCCTCAGCTGGCATCGGCATTCGGCCCTGGTCTACACTTGGTGCCAGCTCTCAAAAACGCTCCTCCTGAAAATAAGGTATCATGTTGGCAATACTGTTATCAAGGCCCAGCACATACCTGGCCTTAAACAAAACATTAAGCTGTAAACATTTCGGGACGAACAACCTGGCCAACTGCGTAACCCCAGCATTTTTTTAGGATTGGCTACTCACTACATGAACCACCATTTGATTGTCACTCCAAAATAAAACAGGATCCCTCAATTGCTCACCCCAAATATGTACTTCTACAACAGCGGGAAACAATTCTAAGAAGGTGAGGTCCCACAAGACACCCTCCTGTTCCCATTCTTCAGGCCAATGTTGGGCACACTAATGACCCTTAAAATAACTCCTAAACCCCTGGCGCCTAGCTGTGTCCAACTGAATTGGAACACTGTGCTCTAATAGTCGCAGCTGCCTCCAGAAAGATACTCAATTAAACTTTGCTAGGAAAGCAAGCCATGTGTGAGCATCTGCTTTTATCATACCAAATACTCTGATTGGGTGGTAAAGCTTCTTGGCACCTCTGGTCACATCAGCCATGGGCCTAAGGAAAGACCTACCCGGCACTGCCACTTGCAAAGTTCAAACTCCCTAATATACCCTGCAACTGCTTTAAGGTCCTTCCTCACCACACATAAGTGCTTCAGTACATACATTTATCATTTTTTTTCACAGGCAACCTGTAAAAAAACAGGTTTCTGTTTCAAGTTCAGTACCTAAGAAAGGTAGGCACTGAGTCAGATCCTCTGTTTCTGCTCTGCCAATGGAACCCCCAGTTCTGCTGCCACCTCCTGGGAAACTGCCAGCAACCTGCACATTCACCTGTCCCTACTAGACCTGCAAAAAGGAAATCATCCACATAGTGTGTGGCTTTGTTGAACTGGCTTTCTGTGAAAAGGCCCACTCCAACAAGGTGCTAAATCTCTCAAAAGCAGAACAAGATAGAGAGCATCCCATGGGCAGTGCCTTGTCAAAGTAAAACTGGCCTTCAAGTTGAAAACCCTCAAGCTCAAAATCCCTTGGGTGTACCGGGAGCAAATGAAAGGCTGATTTTACATCACATTTCGCTAACATGGCTCCCTTACAACACGATCGTACCTTATCTACAGCTGAGTCAAATGATGCATACTGCACAATGCAAAGCTAATCCATGATGCCATCATTAAGTGAATTCCCACTTGGAAAGGACAGGTGTGAATAATCCTATATTCCCCAGGTGCTTTTTTGGGAACAACCCCCAAAGGGAATGACAGAACAGGGAAAGTTACATGGCAGAATGGGGAAAGGGCCTGCAATCTTACCTTCCTTCCACTTTTTCAACCATTTTTGTGCCACCATATGTTCTAATCCCATGACAGATTTTAAGTTCTTCACATTAAAGAATCGTCAGAGACCCAAATATGCAATTTGAAAGCCATCATTAAAGCCCTTCGCCGAATACTCCACATCCGCTCTGATATTTGGCTAACCACTGCAACGGGCGATTAAGCTCTATCAGGCTAGGTGCCTTTTTGAGGTCCACCACCAGCCCCTCTTCCATGGCAGCCCCTACTGTCACCTGATCTTCGGCCACCTCCTGCCCTAAAACAGGTTGACCTGGCATAGTTTGACCCACATCTACTGTGAAATCTGCATAGCCTTTGACTGCAACCTCCAACATTATTGAAATCCCAGCAAAGCAGTTTAGTAGCCAGGACCAGGTGGTCGCCTAGCGGCAAGGACCTCTCACCATAGGAAAAATGCTTAAGCAACACTGGTTGCTGTCCCAACATAGCTACCAATCCCATCAGGAGCCCTGGCAAACCTGACTGCACATCCTCTGGGACCAAGCCTTGCAGCACCCTACCAATTGCCTCATTGGAGCCATCAGGCACCACTGCCGGCAGCAGACCCTTTACCAGGCTCTACTGGCAAAGGCCAGGCTGAGTGGGCCCAGGGAGGAACAGGCCCTGCTCCCCCTAAGGGAGCCTCCCTCAGCCTCCTATTCAGCCCCTGAGGGAGTCCAACTTGCACTTCTCCCATCAGGGCCCCCCTATCATCTGATCAGAATGGAGATACTCACTGGGGAGGCTACCATGTTCTTGATTTGCAATTCCAGCACCTCTGTCACCCAACTGCCTAGCGGTGGCGACTGCCTCACTTCCTGCAGCAGCCACATCCACCTTCCCCTCTCACAGCTGCAAGGGCACTTCCTGTTTCACTGCTCAACGATCTCGCTTCCAAAGCTGCCTCCCCTCGCTCTGCCAAGGAAGAAGAAGAATGCTTAGTAGATCGCTTTGCTACTTTTGCTGGATGGCATGCCACATCCCGGCACCTGGCCCTCAGACCCCCTGGGCTGATGGGCTGCCCACTCCAAAATTTCTATCCTAGCAAGCAACTCTGGGATGCTAGGGATGTCTTCTTCATTGGAAGAAACCCGAACAGGCTGGCAGTGGCCTTTTTGCCAGACCCCCTTTCTTCTGTTGAGCCTTTTTCGAGGCAACAGAAACTTAGCAAAAGAAAAAACTATGAATACAGTGCTACCTTATTTTTTAATTTATTCCCTCTTTCTCTCTCTATTAGATAGATAGATGGATAGGTAGATGGGTACCGTATATACTCGCGTATAAGCCGAGTTTTTCAGCCCAAAAAAAGGGCTGAAAAAAGCCAACTCGGCTTATACGTGGGTCAATACAGTAGGGGAGGGGAGGGGGGAGGAGGGAGGAGGGAGGAGGAAAACTTACCATTGCCGCCATCCTTCGCTGCCGGCCCGCTCGCCTTCCCGCGGCCTGGGAGCGGCCAGCGGGGCCTGCCTGGGAGCAGGCAGGCCTCGCGGCCGCCCCCCCACACCCCCCACACACCCCGCCGCCTCGCCGCCCCCCCCCCCGCCGCCCCCCCCCGCCGCCGGCCCGCTCGCCTGGGAGCGGCCAGCGGGGCCTGCCTGCTCCCAGGCAGGCCTCGCCGCCGCCCCCCCACACCCCCCGCCGTTAGTATTGCAATAACCTTAGTCTTCCTAACTATTACTATAACCTATGCTTCTTTTCTTTTTTTAAAAAAATATCTTTAAATATTCTCTGTTTTAAAATGAAATTCTATGATTTCCTTAACTGTGATTAACAACTATAACTATTGGTCCTTCAGCTCCTATTTATTGTGCCCAGCTGTATTACATTCAGCAATTAATTCCCCAGGATGGCTGCCATCCAAAGCCACAATACAATGCCTCCCCATTGGATAGCTGCTACCACCTAGCGGCCAATCCGGCCTTGAACTCCATTTGAAGAGAGACTGGGGCAAATTAATCCCGGGCCCAATGACCGCGAATGCCTCATCTACTGCTGCAAAACGTTTGAGTTTATAAAAGATTTCCAGTGTATGTCCATACATGTTTACTCGGAAGTAAACTCCCATTAAGTTCATTGAGGCTTACTCCCAAACAAGTGTGTACAGAATTGCCTAGAATGCACTCTTGTGGGCAGTTGCTTTTGTGTATGCTAAACTCAACTCAGTAGAACTGAGTAATCATGTGTACACTTATGTCATCAGAAAAGTAGAAAGGAATGGTGACAGCTGCTGCGCCTGCATAAATTTGAAGATTTACGTCCTCCTTCCCCTCTGTGCCATCTGTTGTTCCTGAATACAGTTCTTATCTTTGCTCCTAGCTGCTGCTTCTGCAATTGCGGCACAATCCAGATGTTGCAAAATGGCAGATTTTGAGATTCTCCATTGCACTGCCTCTCCACAGACCCAGTGCTTCTGGAAAGTGGTATGCCTAATAAGTCCCTTGGATTTACACCCCATGGTGAAACTATTTGTTGTACTGGCATGCTGGCATGTGCTTTTGTGTAAGTCTTGATATATTTCTACATGAAGTCTGATTTCAACAGCAGTGGCATCCACTAAAAGCACTCATGTGACACATTGAAGACTGGGTTTGTAAGATTGTGAGCTTCCAGTGGATGAAATTTAGCTTGCCTTTACACTTCTAATTTCCTGGAAAGAAGTAACTGGGTAGGGGGCGATTTAAGGATATATGACCTACAAGTATCACTGCATTAGCATTAGAAAATTGTAGCAGAGGAGCAATCAGGATATATTTTGGTGGCATGCGGTTAAGGGCAGGATGACAGTCATCAGAAAGTTTGGTTTGATACATCAAGATAGATTGGTTACTCGAAATTGAATGCAGCTTAACTTTATGGTCTGACATCTGGGTATTTCTCTAAGTTAGAAATGCACTATTTACCTAATTAAGCACACATTCATGTAACACCAGGGATGCTGCTGGAATCCAAAACTAATTATTTTGGCATTGGGTCCTGGAATCCAGTTCCCATCAGAATTTTTTTCCAGTCATCAGCTGTGTGATTGAATCCCCTTTTAAGATAAATGCAGACTAAATAAATATATAGGTTGTGTGCGGTATGCATATCTGGCACCAAGAAATGAACACCTCTAAGCAATGTTTGGCATAAAAGCCCAAATTTGCCGTATTTTGCCCTGAAGATTGATTTGATTCAATTATTAAATTATTGGTAAATGAACATGATAAAGCAATACTTGAAAATTCAACTTATGTTTTGGAGTTGAAATTCTAATAATCACCTCAGAAGCAGTAGTCAGAGAAATTTTATTGTATGCTATGCAGTTCACCATCATCACCAATTAGCTCCCAGTGCCAATTCAAGGTGTTAGTTTTAACCTATAAATCCCTAAATGGTCTGGGACCCTCACACCTTTGGGACCACCACTTCTGATATGACCACCCCAAATCCCTTTGGTCTTCATCACGGAGCCTAGTGCAGATGCCTGGTCCATGAATAGCCCATTTATCACCCATTAGAGTAAGGGTCTTCTCAGTGGCTGCTCCTGACTTCTGGGACCAGCTGCCTGAAGAAGTTTGTGCCCTGTGGCATCTGTTAGGATTCCATCGGGCCTGCAAGGCTTCCTTGTTTTGTGCAGCATTTAATTAACCAAGAATATGGGCGAGCTGGCTGGCTTCCATATTTGTTTTCAGAGCTAATGGCTGGTTGTATTTTAACTAGAATCTGTTTTATTGTACTTATTTGCATTTATGGGTTTTATTATCTATTTAAGTTTTAATGTTATGTTTGTGTATGTTCTGAACCACCCCAGGTCATCTGTTTGAGGAGAGGGTTCAGCTTATAAATTGAATAAATAAATAAATAATCCAATAAATGACAGTTTGGTATCTAGAAATATTTCTCATTTCATTAGTCACCCTTGTGCAATTTTCTTCCTTCTGTTCTTCATAACTTTTTCATAAAAAAACATGCTCATCTTCCTAGATAATAATTCCAGATGGATACATAAATGTTGGTTGAGAAGGCTGAGGTCTTGAAGGACATTGTTCTTCCCGCTTTTGATGGTGTCTAGCTGGCACTTACTAACTCAGTTAAAGGCCTAAGGATTATTCTGAATCAGCATTGAGAAGCATGCTATGGCAGCTGCAAAAGAGGCATTCTTCCAGCTTCATTTAACGCAGATGATGGTCCCTTACCTTGACTCAGCTGATCTGTGCTAGGATTACCTCAAAGCTAGATTATTGCAATGCACTTTACGTGGGCCTGCCCCTAAGACAACTCGGAAACTCCAGCTGGTACAGAATGTTTCAGCATGATTACTATTGGGCACTAGGCAGAATATGCATGTCACGGCCATTCTACAGACACTCCATTGGATGCTGATCAGTTAACAGATTCAGTTCAAGGTTCTGGTTATCACCAACAAAAACCCTTAGTGGTGTTGGATCACCTCTCCTGCCGTGCCCCACCATGACAGCTTCACTCATCTTAGTGAAGTCTTCTGAAGGCGCCTCCCTGCAAATGGGTGAGATCAGAAACTGCCATTCATACGCATTCTCTGGTGGCTCCTATCTTGTAGAGTGGTCTGCCTGAGAAGGGCAGATATGCTCCTCGCTCTACTATCATTGTGCACAATATGCAAAGCAGAATTGTTCAGGAGGGCATGTTCATAAATTTTCCATTATATCTGTAATATAATGGAACAGCTGAGAAGGTTGCTTTATAAAGGAGAGTATCCTAGCCTATTGCAAAGTTTATTAATATACTGCTTTCCTTTTACTGCATTGTGCTATATCTTTCTAACCCACTTTCAGCATTATGACATATCGTGCCTAAAATATTTGTAATCTGCCTTGAGTCTCAGTGAGAAAGGTGGGCAATAAATGAAGTAAAAACATAAAATACAAATAAAATGTGTAACCGTTACATTTTGAACGGGTATAAATTTTGTTAGTCTTTAAGGTGCTGCTGAACTTCTGTTTTAATTTGATGCAGCAGAGTAATACCTGTCTGAAATTATGATGAGTTTGCACTGAGTTTGTAACACAGAATTCGCTGTGGCTGTTTTACCAGTTATAAAATGTGCAGGTTCTAACAGTGTCACCCCGAGAACACTTTCCTGAGAGTAAGCCCCAATTGAATAGACCTGAGTAAGATTCTGGGGACAGCACAGTAAGAACTTCTTCAGTGTGCAGCTTGCGCTTAAAGATTGCTTTCGGGCACCTCTTTGAACTGAAAAGCATGCTGTCAAACAAAATAGCTTATTGAATTTTTTATGGTCTTTTTATAACCCACTATTATGAAGAAAAGTTTTCTAAGCCTGGATTTAATAACTGCAACCCAATTCAAAGTTATTAATGGATTTACAAGATTACTTATATTTCCAGGTGTTCAGGAAAAAATATTTTCCAAGGTTTTCTTTTTTAAGATATGATATTGCTTCGGCTTCTTTGATACCTCCCTTCTAGAAATTGTTTTCATATCCCCATGTTTTTGAACCTTTGTTGAAGAATGTAGTTTTTTTTTTTTGCTTTCATCTATCAAAATTTTAGTAAATCTTCTGAGTATATTTAACAATGATATAAAAATGGAGTTGAATGGTGGGAGTGCAAAACCTGAAATCTATCAAAATTTCTCAATAATGAGTTTAAACATTAAGCAATACATTTTCAGATGCCAAATCAGATAATGAGAGAATTATATTGCTCTAAAAATACTTTTACATTTCTAAGACTACAGAACTTAATGGAGTGGACTCTGGCTTAGTGGTAGAGCATTTGTTTTCCATGCAGAAAGTCCAAGGTTTAATCCCTGGCATCTCAACCTGAAACCCTGGAGAGCTGCTGCCAGCCAGAATAGATTATGTGGATAAAGCAGTGGTCTGATTCAATGGAAAGGAGCTTCATGTGTTCAGTGGCTTGGATTTATTGAACCGTGAACAGAGTTTTGCTCATGAAATGGAACTTCCCTGTCTTTTCTTGTCAACTGGAGTCCCTTGTGCTCCTCAAGAAGTTGGGTTGATGCTGTTTGAACTAATGTGTGGTATGGCACAGGAGGCTGCAGCTAGGGTAACAATAGTAATCCTCTAATCACAGAAGTGTCTTTCGTCATTCAAGCTGATGTGTTCATTTGTTGACATAAACAAGGATCTAAATTTTTATTTGAATTATACAGTGCTCACAAATGATTTCTCCACCAATGGATTTTTGGGGGATGGGATAGGGAGTACCAGGCTGCCATCCATATTCAGACAATGCTGGCCAGTGAATGGCATGCACAGGACACATCATTGTACATGGCTGCCATAGACTTCAGCCCATAGCCATCTACACTGCACGTGTTAATTGAATTTATGGCTTCATTGTCTCATATTACCTATGTGTCATAAAGGTTAATTACTTCATTTCCGATGATAGCTGCAGTTACAGTCCAGAGAAGGATATCGGAACAGGATATTAGCCAGCAGACCTGTCACTGTTGTCATTCTGTGTTATATTATCAACACTTTTGAATTTGCTTTTGCTCATACTGTTGTGGTTCTGTGTTGTATTATCACCACTTTTGCTTTTTGCGTTTGCTCATTATTTGTATACTGTAATACATGTTTTGCAATTTATTTGAACCTTTGTTGTTACTACTATTCTGTAAAATTTTGAGGTAGCTATAGGTAAAGGTAAAGGTCCTCTGTGCAAGCACCAGGTCATTCCTGAGTCTTGGGGTGACGTCACATCCCAACGTTTACTAGGCAGACTTTGTTTACGGGGTGGTTTGCCAGTGCCTTCCCCAGTCATCTTCCCTTTACCCCCAGCAAGCTGGGTACTCATTTTACCGACCTCGGAAGGATCGAAGTCTGAGTCAACCTTGAGCTGGCTACCTGAAACCAACTTCCGTCGAGATCGAACTCAGGTCATGAGCAGAGCTTGGACTGCAGTACTGCTGCTTACCTTTCTGTGCCATGGGGTTTTTGAGGTAGCTATTAGTTATTAGATAAATGCCTTGTAACCTCTGGTGCCTTGCACATTTTTTCTGCCATAGGCTGTTACCGCACTAGGTATTCCCAGCGATGTATTAAGAGTTTGAAAATGTTATAAAAAATACTGTTCGCACTTTCTGTGTATTCCCACCAATGTATTAAGAGTTTGAAACTGTTATAAAAAATACTGTTCACACTGTGTTTGGCCCCTTTAGCTGTGAAGATGTCTTCCAACCATTTTTTAGCCATTGCATCCAAAAACCCTTTTAAAGTGATGTTTTTTATAACATTTCCTAACTCTTGATACATTGCTGGGAATACCTAGTGTGGTAACAGCCATAGTCTGTATACGCTCATGAGTACAGCAGCTTTATTTAGTTACTTTTATCCAATCCTTTCCCTAGACGGCTCAGGGTAAATATATATAAACTTATTTACTTCGTTTGTACTCTTACCAAGACTTGTGGGAGACTACACAGTTACAACCAATGAAACCAAAGCAAAAGACATACAATCAATAAGGCTGTAAAATGGGATTACAAAATCAGAGTAGCGCGCTAAACAGTATTCTAAGTATACAGTAAAACAGTATAACAAACAATGAAACAAAACTGGATTACAAAATTGTAGAAACTGTGCAGCTGATCCCGGCCTTGGCTGGGGAGAGCAGGGTAGAAATGTAATACAATAAATAAATAAATAATCTGCACAGAGCATACAATGAGGAAAGCAATAACAACCAACTAAAATTCCATAGACATTGATAATTCCATTTATATTCCATTTATAAAAAAGGCCCTCCTGAACAATTATGGTTCCCCCTGTTTTAACTTCATAACAATCTTGTAACGTAGCTGAGGATAACCAGCCCATGGTTACCCAATAAGCTTCCTGCAGGAGCAGGACCTGAACACAGATCTCTCTTGTTCATCCAACAGTCCATCCACAGCACCATATCTACTTTTTAAAATGCTCGGGTTTTGATATATATTTAAATATATAAGCACAAGAATTATGATGCATATGCTGAAGATAGAAGTAAGCATACTGCTGTGTAGCGGACTTCCCAGAATGACCATTTTAGGAGATTCTTGTACAGTTGCTTTTGAACTTGAAAATACTGGTTGTCTTGCAAAATGTCCTGCAGTATTGTGAAAGTTTTATAATTTTATGAGCTAATCGGATTTTTACTGAGGGCACCATTTCATTTCCTAAAATGGCTTCTCCTAAGCCTTAATGGTCCAAGGGAAACATTGGTGCCAGCATTTGGCTTTTGAATTCCTACCCAAGCCACTTTTATGCTTTTTTGAATGTTTTTAATCCTCCAGTCTCTTGGGTTCACCCTACAACCTTGACTTGTACATATGAAGTGGGGGAAAAAGAATTAGATTCATTTTTCATTCAGAAAGTCTTAAATGTCAAATCAACATTTCATTGGCACCTTTCTTTAAAAGGAAGATTAACATTTTAGAATGCCTGCATAAATTCAGGAATACCATTTGGCAGGTCTCTTGGCAAGGATCATCGGTGCGTTCTTCCCTCTCACTCCTTTCATTTTCTCCCCTGGAAGGTAATAGGTCAGTTCTTCCAGTTAAACCATAATCAAGGAGCAGTGAGATATATTTCAGACAGCAATTCTAGAAAAAGAAAGGAACAGAATGGGGGCAATCCACTCATTCCTACTTTTTAATTGTCATTAAAAAAATTAATTTTGGCAACGAATGATAGCTAGCCTATTATTCACCATAGAGTTTCCAGCAATTCCTAGAGCTACTCTGTGTCACTTACTTTTTAATGCGACGTGACATGGCTCAGCATGCGATGCTGTGGTTTAGCGGGGGCTGCTGGCACGGGGCCCAGTTGCACAGTTGCTGCAGATTGCATGGAAGGCCCAGCTGCATGGTAGCTGGCACTGAGCTAGACTCAGTAGTGCAGTGGCCAGCCTCAGGCTGGGCTGAGTGGTGTGGGTAGTGGGTCTCTGGTGGTCTTATATTTGTGTTGTTGCTATATCAGCATCATTAACAACAACGTTACCCCTTACTCAGTCAAAGGCCCTGATTAGCTGTGGGGATTTTTTTTTCAGCACTACTTACATTTGCTTAGAATTATATTCTCATCTCATCTAACCTTTATTGGCATAGAAGCAAAATATTAACATATGTAACAAGAAGAGAAAAATAAATAAATAATACCAATAAAATATCAATAAAATATTGATAAAATATCAGCCTGTCAACTGTGGGAGAGGTCAGTCACTGTTCAGAATTTTAGAATAGTTCCCAGAAATCTGGCAAACCCCCACTGTAATGTGCGGGCTAAAATCATTCAACAGGTGACAAACCAGCCCCTCATCAGTTCCAATTCTGCTTAGAATTATATTGAAAACACATCTTGAGCTAACCTGCATTTGAGGGCCAAACTGCATGTTACATGTAATATGTGATCGCCATGGGTAGGGTTGCCAGGTACCTTACCTCCTCCGGCGGGAGGCTTTTCTTGTTAAGTGCATGTGCGCACATCACTTCCGGTTCTAAGACGCATCACAAAGGGCCTTAACCTCTTAGTTTGAGTGGTAAAGCGGCCCTTTACTACTCAAACTAAGAGGTGAAAGGCCCCTCGCGAGGCGTCGACCCTGCCCGTCGACCCTCAGGTGGTCGGCAGGCAGAGGGGGGAATTGCCAGGGGCTTGCCCGCCACCAGGGGGAACCTGGCAACACTAGCCATGGGGCTCAATTTGGATAAGTATATGGCACAGGGGAGAGGAGAGGCTTCAGCTTCTTTCCCTAGCTATTTGCCCATGGGTGGCAGCAACTGCGAGTGTTCATCGCACAAGTATCCCCCTGAAGGGGCAAACAATGACCCTGGAACCATTTACAGTCAGGAAAATGACATGTGGGGAAGGCTGAAACTCCTCCCTTCACTCCTTGCTCCTGATCTGAGTGGGATGCCAGCAGCACTTCAGACTTGAATTCCTATAAGGAATTTGCAGTTGCTGGTCCATGGCTAACCTTAGAGGAAGGCTCACATTTTGAACTTCAAATAACACACCACTCCAACTTTAGAAGGAATAGTTATGGAGGTAAATGGCCACAACTTGTTTATTAACCATTTTAACAGCTGTAAAGCATTGGTTCCACATATGGGCTGGATTTGTAAACATCAGCTGACCCCAATGCGGGCTGATGTAAATCCTACTCCAGCGGTCCTGGTAAGAGTAGCTAGGGATGACAGTATCGGGAAACATCTGGACATAAGCAACTTGGTGATTCCCTTGCCACCTGGGAAATGGCCCCTCCAACTGCCCTCCTAACTGGGCTTATAGTGAATCAGAAAAAAAGAGGGATGAAGACATGTTGTTTATGTATCCAAAGTAAGAATGATCCTTTATACATTGCAAAATACTGCTGTGTTTGTTGGGAGGGGCTATGGCTCAGTGGAAAAACCTGAGCTTTGCATACAGAAGGTCCCAGGTTCAATCCCTGGCATCTCCAGTTGAAAGGACTAGGCAGTAGGCAATGTGAAAGACCTCTGCATGAGACCCTGGAGAGTGGCTGCCAGCCTGAGTAGACAATACTGACCTTGATGGACCAACGTGTATACAGAATAAGGCGTCTTCATGTGTGTCCATGTAATAGTTATTTGTATCTATTTGTTAAATTTTTAAAATAAGATTAGGTTGTCATTGTTTTGCTACTCCTCCCTTCTTTAATCTGGCAATGTACTGCAATTATCTTCCTCTTTTAATAGCATTCATAACTTACTCCCTGAATGTAGATTGTGGCTCAGAGCAATTCTTTCTACTTTTGTTCTGCAATACATGTATTTTGAGTCTTGCAGAGCTATCTGCACACTTTTGCCAGATTAGACTTGAAGTAAGATGACTTTTATCAAGCCACTGGGTAATTCTGACCATTACATCTGACAATTTTAGTACTGTACCATGGCATCTGACCTGTGTAAGTAAAGGATTAGTGTACCATCAGTATACTGAAAAAAATGTCTTTGTGAACATTCTTTCAACATGTATTCATCACTAAAGGTAAGGGGGGGGGGAAATCTGTTACATTTGTGTTTTAAAGGGGGAAAAAACCTAGTCAGGTTAAATGCCAAGGGATTTGGGGGGGGGTAATTTTATTTTGTTAAATTACACTGAAACAAAGATGATGTTTTAAAAAGTGCATGCTATGAGGTGATACAGAAAAGTTGCTGCGGTTGTATCCTACCCATTGTGCATTAAGAAGGCTGGGAGGTTCTGCCACAGGTTTCAGTGGTTAAGTCAGGTGCATTGCTATCCAGATATTAAACGCGTTATTGAATGTGTATGCTAAATGCTTTTGATTCTGCTTGAGGATGACAACATTTTTTTTCCCTTTTAATATCATTGCCGAAACAGGGCACTGTGTTTTCCTTAGGATAGTTAGTGCTGGATTACAAGTGGATAATCTCTGTACAAGTCAATAAGCCTTAGAGGGATTTCAGTAGATGGTTGATAACAAGAAATCTTGTCTTTACCATGGTTTTTTTTGTCCTTCTTAATCTTGAGTTTCTCATTCACTTTCCTTACCGGTCAGTGAATGACTTCACATTCTCACAAAGCAATACTCTGCTTCGTCTTGATGTGGTGATTCTGTTTGTCTGGCATGGTCACATGAAGGATCTATCACGATTCTTTCAAGAATCCCCTGGCAGCATTTTTCTGAGCAAAAGAGGGTATGTCTGGGTATACTTTAATATACATGTGCATAAAATATGTGTCTGGGGAAACGGTTTTATACTGACTTTTTGACAATATTGTAAAGGGGAAAAAAAGGCATAGCTCCACAGGCTGCAGCTAGTTCCTGTTGGTAACTTCAGGCAATTCATCAAGGTACATGGAAAATGCAACCACTGTCTGCATTTGGATTCCCATTTTGCTGTGGTGGGAGAAGCGTTTACATAATATCTTATATAGAATGCATGATCCTGGTTCAAAAAATGCCTTTGCTCAGCAAAAAAAGGCCATCTATATGCAGTAAAGCTAGTAAAAAGAAGCCCAAACACAATTCATGTTCCCCCCCCCCCAAATATAATAATTTCCTGGTTATCTTTATAATTCCAGATATAATTGTTGTAGTGCTGACTCAATGTTTGTGGGCTTTGGGGGGGGGGGTTAATGTACTGAGTGTACTGTATTGACATGTAAATATGTTTTTAACCATTGTGTTGTATGCAGTTTGTCTGTAGCTCGTAATGACACAAACATCTGCAATATGATTGCTGAGCTGTATGAATCTCAAAGAAAGCTAGAGACACCAATTGTTTCCTGTTTGCAGATGTATGCCACAGTAGAAATAGGAGAGAGGATCTCTCCCTGTTTTTGTGCTCCCTGAGCTCATAGCCCAAAATTGAAACAAAAGCACCCATTCAAATATGCAAACCACTATTTTTATTTCTAAAATGTGAATAAATCACATTTTATTCACAACATATGAATTAATCAACTATATAGGCATACTTTGTAATTCAAATGCAATTTTACTCATATTGGAGTGGGATCTCATAGAAATAATGCAATTCAATAAAGCAAATGCAGTTTAATTAAGACAGTATGCTTGTGGGATTGCATGTTATTAAAATATCATTTTCATCCTGTGAAATTATTGTCTTTTTTGGAACATCCTTCATAAACAACACCAGACTGATCATTACCTATCAGAACAGACCATATGGTTCTTAGCTGGCATAATTCAAAAAGCTGTTCCAGGGAATCCCTTCTAGTTACAGGCTAAGGTTGAAGCTAACTAGCTGGCTTCTCTAGTAAAGTCACTATCTGGCTGTTAGTCCTGAATGGTGACATTTAATAATGAAAAAGGATGAAGTACTCATAATTATCTTCCTAGACAAATGAATGCTAAGATATCATGTATCTTTTTGACCTTATGTGATTGTATAAAGTATACATATGGGGTATATGATATGGAGTATGAACAGACATTTGATTTGAATTCAGTTTTATGTTGTTTATTATCATTTTTGTTCTAAATCTTTTGTGTTAGGGGTCACTACGGAGTATGGGTAACATTGGCATTACTTTTGATGGGAAACCTGTTCCCACCTGTAAGCCCTCCCCCACTGAGATGAAGTTCTCAGGGACTATAACTCTGTGCTAAAGACAGCCTGCCTTCCAATTTTCAGGCAGGTGAGAACAAGGGGTCTTATTCTTCTCCCTTGCAGAGGCAAAGCAGGCATATGGAGTGCAGAGATAATTTCCCCTCAGCTTCCAGTATCCTGGTTCAGGTGCAGAGGGTTGATGGAAGCTGTTTTTAAAGGACACTAAAACAGGTGCATGTGTGTACGCAGATGGTGAGCTAGCTTCATGCACTTCAGCTTGTGTTTGGTATCCACCAAGAAATAGAACATATACACAAATGTATATATATTTTTGTTCGAAGAAGAAGAGTTGGTTTTTATATGCTGACTTTCTCTACCACTTAAGGAAGAATCAAACCGGCTTACAACCACCTTCCCTTCCCTTCCCCACAACAGACACCCTGTGAGGTAGGTGAGGCTGAGGTAACTCTAAGAGAGCTGTGACTAGCCCAAGGTCACCCAGCTGGCTTCATGTGTAGGAGTGGGGAAACAAATCCAGTTGAACAGGTTAGTGTCCGTCACTCGTGGAGGAGTGGGGAATCAAACCCGGTTCTCCAGATCAGAATCTACCACTCCAAATCACTGCTCTTAACCACTACACTACACCACTCTGGTGTACACAACACCAAGGTTTGCCTCTATTCAAAAAGTCCAAATTCTTTCCCACCTGAAATCTTTTTTTAAATACAAAACCTTCAGATGTTCTGTCAAAGAGGGTTGCCAGGTATCCAGTGTCAGTCACGATTTTATGTTCCTTGGCTCCATCATCAACCAAAAGGGAGACTGTAACCAAGAAGCAAATTGAGACTGGGAAGGGCAGCCATGAAGGCGCTAGAAAAGATTCTTAAGTGTAAGAATGTGTTGCTGGTGACAAAGATCTAGTTAATTCAGACAATAGTATTCCATGTTACTATGTATGGATATGAAAGTTGGACAATGAAGAAAGCTAAAAGGAAGAAAGTTGATTCATTTGAAATGTGGTGTTGGAAGAGAGTTTTACGGATATTGTGGACTGCCAAAAAGACAAATAAGTGGGTCAGTAAGATCAAATCAAACCTGAACTCTCCCTAGAAGCTAAAATGACTAAACTGAGGCTATCGTACTTTGGTCACATTATGAGAAGACAGGAGTCATGGAAAAGACAATAATGCCAGGAAAAGTTGAAGGCAACAGGAAAAGAGGAAAACCCCAACATGAGATGGATTGACTCCATAAAGAAAGTAATGGCCCTCAGTCTGCAAAAGTTGAGCAAGGCTGTTAATGGTAGAACATTTTGGAGGTCATTAATTCATAGGGTCACCATAAGTTGGAAGCAACTTGGCGGCACTTAACACACACACGACTACAAAGCTACAATGCATTTGTTAGGCTTTTAGGTGCTGCAAGACTGTCTGGCCTATTCTCACAGATATGTTAAACCTGGGTCTGGATTGTACTAGTTTCAAAAGAAACAACAAATAGAGAGAACCAGAGTAGTGCAGTGATTAAAGTGTAGGACTAGGATCTGGGAGACTCAGATACTAGTCCCAAAATATCATAGCAGTTGCTGGGTGATCTTGGTCCAGTCACAGACTCTCAGTGTAACCTACCTCACAGGGTTGTCGTAAGGATAAAATGAAGGAAAGGAGAGTTATGTAAGCTGCTTTGTGTCCCCATTATGAAGAAAAACAGGATATAAATGAAATAATAAATATAGCTGACGATGGGGGGCAGATAAAAGGTAGCTTTCTTGGTAGGTGGAAAAGAGAGGAGGAAACTGGGAAAGATGGGGAAATGGGAGTTGCCAGGAGGAATGAAAGAGAAATAGTATGGGGAAGGGTGCCCGCCTCAACTCCTTGCAAATTCCCCACTGTGCAACTGAACCTGGCCTGGTAGCCGACACTGTGCAACTGGGTCATAGTTTTCCTAGATAAAGCCTGCCAGGAGAATGGTGGGGGGAGGGAAGCTGACAATGGGGGCAGGTAAAGGAAGGTAGGATGGCAGGTGGGAAGAAAAGAAGGAAGCAGGAAAAGGGGAGAGGCTAGGGGGGTACAGGGAAGAGAAAGAGGAAAAGGGGAGTAATGAGATGCTCCCTGCAAGTCATCGTGCCCCCTGCTTTATGTATGATTGACAGCTTTGTCCAGTATTGTTGCTGAAACCATTTAGCAACCCTACCACCAAATTTAAGTTGACTGTTTTACACCTATCATTTTTAGTTTCCATTGCATTTCCAATTAATTGTAAGGTGCCTAATACATAAAGTGCATCAATCCCCAGTGGTCTTAAAAGGGAGATTTGCTACCGGAAGATTATATCTTCTAACAATTTTGCCACTATTAAGAAAATGTATGTAACATTCTGAGTCATCAACATAACCAAGGGGTGCTCAGCCAAAGAGCTAGGGGGGGAAATAGAAAAGCCCCGAATAACAGGTGGCAGTATCTACATGCTTGTTGACTATTCAAAGAACTGTAAATTCCTGCTTATGGAAGGGGAAGAAAATGTAAAGAAACAAAATAAATTAGAAGAAAACTTAGCAACTGTGGGATAATATTCTTTATAGACTGGAAGCTATAAAGCTATAAACAGACTCAGAAAGTACAGGCAATGAATGAACTCGTGGTTTACATAACGGAGGAAAGCTAAGAGTAGAGGCTTATTAGTTTGTTTGTTTTATAAATGGAGTCATGGAAAAGTGTAAGGCAGCAAAATATGTAGATGCCAGCAGATTATTTAGAGGTTAGAAAATGATAAACTGACTTCAATGCTAAATTTCTTTGTGATTCTGGGGCCTGGGGCAAAACTCAGGGATGGGGATCTAGAATTACCGGAAACAGCCCCAGGGCGTAAGAGTAGCTCCAGGGCATCTGGTGAGCTCAATATTCCTACTCTCAAATATCACATTCTCTTGAATATTGCATTATATATAAGTGAACAGTTCTACTTGCACCCCATAGTCAGTGTAAAAAATAACACCCTTGATTTTTTGGTTGCCTCAGATTTCACCATGTTTAGAGAATCCAGAGTGTGAAATGAGAGGAATGCAGGGATATTCATCTGGGGTACTCATAATCTCTCATGTATGGGTATAAATCCATAAATCAAACTCTCTATTTCTTTCCCCCTGTTCTTACACCAAGGTCTTGAACAATAAAACCATAAAACTTAAATAAGACCCATCTCTAAAAACACCTCCCTTTCTCTCTTCTCTGCAGACTCCAAAAAAAAGGGGGGGGGGAAAGGACGCTGAGGGTCAGAGTCCTCTAAGAGGAACTGAACCTTTTGCTCCAAAGTTGCTCGAGAAGATGTGGACCATTTGTTAAAATATGGTATATTCTATTTTAGCCTAAGGACAATGCAAAAAAAAAAAAAAAAAATCAAACTCTAGCGATTTCTAACCTGCCCCAAGTTTCCAGCTCATTTCCTCTGTTGGTGAAATTTGCTGGGGCTCAGTGGCTGGCCTGCCAAGATAAGGAAGTAGGGTTGCCAGGTCCCTCTTCACCATTAGCGGGAGGTTTTGGGGGTGGAGCCTGAGCAGGGAGGGGTTTGGGGAGGGGAGGGACTTCAATGCCATAAGAGTCAAATTGCCAAAGCAGCCATTTTCTCCAGGGGAACTGATCTCTATTGGCTGGAGATCCGTTGTAATAGCAGGAGATCTCCAGCTAGTACCTGGAGGGTGGCAACCCTATAAGGGAGGCTTTTGCTGGCTTACTTCTGTGTTGACATGGGCTGAGCAGCTGGCAGGCTGCTCCATCTCTGAGCAGGCAGACTTGCTGGCCAGCCCAGGGTGCCTGCTGGGAGTGTATTTTTCCCTTAGGGGATAGAGAGCCAGGGTGCCGGGTGGGGGACTACAAGTCCCAGCCAGGAGTAACTGGATGTAAACCAGGCTGGATGCACTCCCCTCTTGCTATGGAGTGCTACACACAAGCCAGGCTTGACATCTGAAGGATATCTCCTGAGCAAGCGGGTAGCTGGGGCCAGTCAGAGAACCACTGGCCAGGGCAGGATGAAATCAGCTGTTTTTTTAAAAAAATATAATATTTTTATCCACCCTGAATGGTGTTGGCGAATAGAGAGAGAGAGTGAGAATATGTGCACTAAATGTAGAGTAGAAACAGGCATGGCAGGCAAGGGCCTCAGCCTCCAACCCTCGAACACACCAGGCACATGTGTCGTATCTCTGTCCCTGCTGGCCTGGGTCTTTAGCTGATTAGTGGCCCAGCCTTGGCCAGCAGAATGGTCAGTGCCACGAGTCAGCATCTGGCGGCAGCCGGGACATCTAGGCCTGGCCAGGTTCATGTGAAGCCTGACAAACTTCTTTCCTTCCTGGTGGCAGCTTGACGGTCACACCCTTCCGCTGCCTGCAGTCTGGCTTATGAGGGCTGGCTGGCTGTGCAGGCAGGGCCCCCAGCATTCATCCCTCACTGTTGCCCAGCAGTCTTTCTCTGCCAAAGGCTGATTGCCAAACAGCAGGGTAGGAGCAGCAAGGCAAGTTCACATGCCTAGTGGCAAGTTGGCTGGTAGCATGGGCAGATGCCTCCCCCCAGGGCAGCTGTCCTGGTTGCGCCATGATTAAGGCCACCACTGATCAAATGTCTTTCCTTTAAATCAGGCATGTCCAAAGTCTGGTCCGCAAGCCAATTGTGGCCCGCGGACTGGTTGAATCCAGCCCCCGGGGAGAAGGGCAAAGCTGCCGAGAGGCCCTGGGAGCCACGGCCAACCCCTGGCCGCGGCAGCCCAGCGCAGAACCGGTGTACCCCGGGAGCCGGCTAGGAAGCCGCCAGCCAGCTGAGGGGCAGGAGGCCCCTCCCAGCAGCCACCCAGCGCAGTGGGAGCCGGGTGCGGAGCCGGCGCGCCAGGGGAGCCGGCTTTAAAGCTGCCAGCCAGCTGGGGGGCGGGAGGCCCCTCCCAGCCGCCCAGCGGCAGTGGGGCACGGAGCCGGGCCACACCGGGAGCCAGCTGGGACGACACCAGCCAGCTGGGGGGCGGGGCCCTCCCCTCCAGCCGCGGGAGCCCGGAGTGGAGCCGGCGCGCCAGGGGAGCCAGCTTTAAAGCCGCCAGCCAGCTGGGGGGCGGGAGGCCCCTACCCGCCACCACCCAGCACCGCGGGAGACCAGCGCAGAGCCCACGTGCCCCGGGAGCCAGCTGGGACACCGCCAGCCAGCTGGTGGGCGGGAGGGTGGGAGGCCCCTCCCCGCCACGGGCCCCTAGCGCTCCTAAAATATTTTAGGAGCCGGGCCCTCGCCTTACTTCCGGTTTCCAGTAGGAAGCCGTTCTCTCTGGCACCTCTGTGATGCACCCCCGGTCTATTCCTTGCTGTGGTCGTCAAGCACGAGTAGGGTTCCCACATCTTTTCCACCATTGGTTTTGTGGAGGTCCATTTTCTGTTGGGAGAAAAAAGCCTGGAGTGACGAGGCGAGCGAGGTAGGAAGATGCCTCAGCGAGGAAAGATGCTCCGAGGGCAGGAAGGCGGTGAAGGGAAGAATGTGGAAGGCAGGAGCCGGGGGTGGGTCGCTGGCAGCTGGGCCATGGGTAAGGGGACAGAGGGGGGTAAGCTGGGAGTGGATCTTCCTGCCTGTGTGCAGATGCACTCTTCTGGCTATGGAGGAGGCTACACCCGGTGGGGGGAGCAGGGGCACATGGGTATGCTACTCCAATAGTTTGTGACTCTCCCCATTGGCTACAAAAATGCTGAGCTTGTTTGGCTCAACATATTTGTGTGAGAAGACATTCTCTGCTATGAGCTTTAACAAGAACCGCGTGAGGACAAGACTAAGTGATTCTCACCTGCGTGACATTTTGCAAATCAAAACCACTGCCTTTGAACCAGACCTAGCCTATGTGCTGCAGTCCAGATCTCAGTTTCACCCTTCACATTAGTGCAGGCAAGTTTTTTTTTTCAATTGAGATGTATTTGGACACAACATGTATACCTGGTGTTATGTTTCTGGTCATATTTTTTGAACTTAAAAGTTGACAGACAACCTTTATTACCAATAATATGTAATGTGCTTTACAATGTTCCTGACATATATTTCAGCTTCCTGGATTTTTTTTTCATCTGGCCTTCAGATATGAAAGGGAGAGTGATTTAACACCTGTTTAGATTTGTCATCCATGTGACAAAATGAAAAGTATGCCGTTTGCAATAAACTTTGCATAAAATAGTTAATTTGCATTTAATTTTAATGGTTCAAAGAATGTCAGGCAAAATGGTCGGCCCTCACGCATGTTCACTTCATCAAATCTGGCCCTCTTTGAAAAACGTTTGGACACCCCTGCTTTAAATCAAACATTTCCAAGCTGTTGAATCCTTTCTCTTCCTGTAGCCCCGGGTATGTCTCCTAATGATCAGTCAGTAGAGTACAGGTTAGGAAAAAAGCAACTTAATCCAAAAACAGGCAGTAGTACTTGATGACTGTTTGTTCTGTCAAAACTGATTTGTAAATCAAACCTGTTTCTCACCATGATTTCATTTCTCATCTGAAAATAAACCACATGAACAATCAAAGATTGAGAATAACCAGGAAATGTGCAAAATTCTGCTGCATCCTTGCTGAACCAGGGTTAATTGGGAGGGAGTGCCGACGCACTGACAAAGTTATAAGACACTATCTTAGTTAGCAATTTTATTAAACACTGCTTTATTAAAACATCACTTTTTAAATAATTAACTGTAAGAATTGGAATGAAATTGGAATAAAATGGGCCACAACTTGGAATTGGCAACAGCTGCGACCCCGTAGCGCAGCATGTACGATGTGTCAGGTGCCACGGCCGTTCCCCCAATGGCCACACCGGCCTACAGCGGTCCCGCTGTGGGCAACCGGGATGGCAGTGTCAGGAAGACACCAGGATGAACTCCACTGGGTGTTATCCCCCACCACTTGGGAAGAGGCAGACATCCCGCCCTTCCGCCAGGGCATGTCCTGGAAGCCTCTCCCCAAACCCCAGAATGGGATTCCCGAAATTGGGAAGCGACCTCACTTCCCGGGCACTTCCCCCAAAATGACACATCTCCATGCCAATCCGCCCCAAGTTGTGACTTTCAGTAAGCAAAGGGGAAATTCTGTCCATTTAGGGTTGGTGGGCGGGTCAAAGGAAAAGACGGAGTGAGCTGGGGGCGGGCCCCGCTCCCCCTTAAATACCTTCTGGGCGGGGCTAACCACTCCCCTGCCCAGTCTTGCCCTAAGCCCCCATTGGTTCTGAGCCTACTGGCCCTGGCCAATGGGAAAGTTGTTGCAGGGCAGACAATGACCGGCATGAGCCTCCCGTGCACCCGCAAATGCACGAGTCGGCCGTCCGTCCTGTCTTCCCGCTCTTGGTGCTCGCCCCCCCTTCCCCAGGGCTGCAAACGTGGCTCCCAAAAAGGCAGGAACCAAGACTTATCCCCATGCTCTCTCTGTGTGTAAATACAGAGAGGATGAGGGTCCATGTCCCTACTTTATAAATGGTTGATTTATGCATAATCCCAGGACAATTTTTAGATGAGGGGAGAACTGTTACTTACTTCACCTACTTTGCACTTCACTTATATCCCCCCCCTTTTGGAGGGTAGAAGTGCAACAGCTTTGCAAACAACACAGGTTGTCTGTTGAAAGGGTACAGTGAAACTAGTTTCTAGTTTTGGGATGCATTCAAGTAGCGTGGTAGGGTTGCCAACTCTGGGTTGGGAAATTCCTGGAAATTTGGAGGTGATGCCTTGGGAGGCCAGAGTTTGAGGAGGGGAGGGACGTCTCCAGGAAATAATGAAACAGATGCCACCCTCCAAAATTGCCATTTTCTCCAGGGAAACTGATCTCTGTTGCCTAAAGATCCGCTGTAATTCCTGGAGATGTCTAGATCCCACCTGGAGATTGGCAGCCCGACATAGCACCCATTCCTGTCTTACAGAGAAAACAAGTCTTTTTCTCTGGAAAGCCAGGAATATGACAGGCTTCTAGGTGGGAAAAATTCAAGTTATGCCAAAATCTCTGCCTCTCTTTTCTCCCTTCCCTGGCTTACTTTCAGCTGCACTACATTGCTGCCATCAGCAAGGCATTTGCCTACTTCTGTCATCAGACTAACAGTCTTCAAAATCCAGCCATGTGGGGACATGGGCCAGAACTATATCACAAGCCAGAACATAGAACTCAGAAAACATCAATTACTCATTGAGGTTGGGTGTTCCCTTTTGAGTATTATATCACCTAGGTGCTGCCCCTAAAGTTGCTTATGTTAGAGCTCTTCCTTTTCATAGCTACAAAGGATTAAGGTAGCCTGTATAAATATGATTCTAGGAAAATATTAATATACCTTTTCTCCTCTTATTTCTTGTATTTACAAAGATGTCATAACCACACCCTTGTGTGTGGTGGGGAGGGTAGCAAGGATTTATTATTATTATTATTACAATTTGGGTAATAGTCTAGCAGAAGCTGCCTAAAAAAACTTCTGGATTATCAGCATTATGCAGCACATTATGTAATGTTAGATGTACTGATTGATTTAGTAAGTGAGTAGGAGTAATGGAAAAGGCAGCCAGGTTTACTTTGTGGAAAGGCAGTTCAAGGGAGCTCTTGTTGTTCAAGTCAACCATCCTGTGCACCCAAACTATTCAGTTGTGGTCTTTGTTCATAACTTTTCTTTTTACATTCTGCAATATGGAAATTGTTGTTATTTAAACAATGTAAGACATTATTAATTATATGGTGCTGTGCAAGGGACTGTCCTCTGAGAGAGATATTCTGGATATCAGTATTGTTACTATCTAATTTGTTCATCAGGAGGGAAGGCAGCATGGTATAGCCTGATCTCGTCAGCTCTTGGAAGTTAATCAGGGTCAGTACTTGAATGGGAGACCTCCAAGGAAAACTCTGCAGGGGGAGGCAATGGCAAACCATTTCTGCTTCTCACTTGCCTTGAAAGCCCCTTGCTGTGGTCGCCAGAAGTCGGCTGAGATTTGACAGTACTATTCGGGACTACACTATTTATCAGCCACACATAATTTCCTTTTGCTGTTGGATTACGGAATAATAGATGAATAGATGCCCATCAGTCCACAGAAATATAAAAAGGAAACTGATTTTTGGTTGGCTAAAGCATTTACTTTTTGATGAGGCACATATTTCTCTCATTGATGTATTGGCTTAGAGTTCAAGGAGAGAATACCTTATCTGGAGCATTAGGGATGGTGTGAACTTTATAGCAGGCATGTTCTCTAGATTTTTAAAGATGTGTTTAACAGTCACAATCAGCTCTTGAGTTAAACCTCCAGTCTTTTCATCTATCCATCATTTACCTCAAATAGCTGTGCAATAATTGAAGAGGTTGTGTTTTCTTTCCTGTTTTTGAGGGCTATTTGTAGTGGTTAGAGCACTGGTTACATGGTTAGATCTTAGAGACAAATCTTCACTCTGTCATGGAAGCCATGACAGTCATTCTCTCTCTCAGCCTAATCTACATCAGAGGGTGGTTGTTGTAAGGATAAAATGGTGGAGGGAAGAATGGTGATATAATAGGGTTGCCAAGTGCCAGATGGTGGTGGGCAAACCCCCGCCAATCCACCTGGCCACCCGCTGACCAGCTGAGGGTCGGCGGGCAATCTGTGCACGCGGTGACAGGTCACTTCCGGTTCACAGCCAGAAGTGCTGCATTGCAAAGGGCCGGTTTCCACTCAAACTCCCATTTGAGTGGAAAACGGCCCCTTGTGGTGCATTTTACACCTGGAAGTGCCGCATCGCAACAGACCTTTACCACTCAAACTGGGAGTTTGAGTGGAAACCGGCCCTTTGCAATGCAGCACTTCCAGGAGCGCGACCCCCCCCCACCTCTACTCCAAAAATCTCCTGCCGAAGAAGAGGGACCTGGTAAGCCTATGATGTAAGCTGTTTTGGGTACACATTATGTGGGAAAGTGGGATATAAATTTCTAAATAAATATTCTGCACCTGTAAAGTATGTAAGATGCTGCTGCCCGTACTAATGGTCAGATTATTTGCTCCATGTCTTTATGATTGGCTGCTGCTCAGCATGCCAGTGGCACTGTACTGTACAGTTCGAATACGTGTAAAGTAATCCAACAAACAAGCTCAAACTTTCTACAAAGAACTGAACTGATCAATGAAGAAACAGCTGCCTGTTGAAGACCAGTGAACTGACTTTCAGCTGAACTGGCAGTGGTTCAAGCATCTCTCGTCTCAATGCACAGTCCCATGAGAGGACTACAGATTAAATTCTCATTAGGTTTGAGACAACTGTAGGCAATATCTTTCTTTGTTTATTCACACAGTGCTTTTCACTCTGAATGCACGTGTAATACTTACTTTAATATATACGTGTATAAAATCTTTTGTTTTCATTTTAAATTTCCTTAATTGGAGCTTGTATAACAGGATCCTAAGAAACTGAGATATGAACCAGGAAGTGCAAAATCATATCTCAAAATGAGGCTTGGATTTCTACCCCCCTTCTTTCAGATTGCTCCGTTTTTTGTTTTTTGTTCTTAAAATTCTTTTTATGCGGCATTTGGGTTTGGGGGGAAGGAAATCTTCTCTCACGTACAGAGCAGCATTTGATTTGAACTTGGGAGACTGCTTTTCTGTATTGATGCCTCCATTAGCACACAGTTTCGTCCCTGATCATTCCAGCCAATGCATACAGTTTTCCCCAACCTGGGTTACTTTGATCCTGGCTGAAACGGGGAATAAAGGAGATTAAAGCGGCCATGCATAAATGACCTAAGGCTAGCCTCTGTGTAGATGATGAAAGTCACAAGATTGGACCACCCACAGACAAGATATATCCCTATAAGGAATAGAAGAATGCTGACAGTTTGGCTTCTTTTGCCTAGTTTATGTATCTTCTTTGAATTTTCTGCATACTTTGGCTATTTCCTGAGTATGCAGAAAAACATGACTGTGTAAATTAGCCAGAAAAAAGGGGATGGAAAATGCTAAAAATGACCTGGCGAGGACTGATAATGCTCTGGAATTAACAGGATGTTGAGGGCAGGTAAGTGAAAAGTTGGAAAGAAAGACAAATCAGCCTGTTGAAGCCATTGATGTTCTCATAGCCTTTCAACTTCTATAAAATATAAGTTCTTTGGTACTCAGAAAAGGCTTAGGAATACAATAGTATTCCATAACAAATAAGAAAGACAGAATTAATATTTTGGTCACTGTTTTGAGAACCTGGGTAAGGAAGCATTCTCAAATAATGCACAATCGAGATAAATTTGAATGAAAGAAATACAGCAGTTTATAAGAAGATATTTTCTGCATAAATTTGGAAAATCTATGTGTTTTGCAGATGATCAGTTAACTGTGGTAGGAAATGCACAACTTTTTGCCATAACTGCAAGAGAAGGTAGTACAGTTATTTAGGGCTTACAATTTTCTTAGCAGTTAGTACAAGGGGGTGGGAGCAATCTTTTTCAGTTCCCTATTAATAAGGAGTCTTGTCTCAAAACCTGGAGTATACTGACTGCACCTGCTTCCATTGTACTCTCATGGCCTCTGTGAATGCTGATGCATTTGCAACAGTAATCAAGGGTCTACATGGGGGAACTGATATCTGTTACTTGCAGATCAGTTGTAATAGTTGGAGATCTCCAGCCACTGTCACGGCTTGTGGCGTTAAGGGGTCTACACTCCTAGAATGTACCATTTACTGAGAAATGGAGTTATCTATTCAGCGAGACCTCACAGCCAGAAGTCAATGATAATTCCTACAAGGACTGTAGGCTTTCTATTGAGAAGTGCCAGAAAATTTATGAACAAGGGACTTCCTTTAAATAACATTTATTTCACATAAAATATATATGCATGTGAATACATATTCTCAAAACATGTCATAAAGTACAAACATTATGATTCTTTAACATGTTCAGTTATGTTAACATATGCAAGCAGTTTCATACAATCTTTATAAGCAATTTCTCTATGTAAGGTTTCCTAACCTTAAACCTTTAATACATTTCTCTTTATGAGATTCTAACTAGTATCTCTAGATTCATTCAGAATACTACAGTTACAGAATCTTGTAAAAACTTAATTAATTTCACAGAGAGAAGATATGGTTAAACATAATGGGAAAAAGATCTGTTATAGCAAAAAGCTTCTTTATCCAAAGTACCTGAAATATAAACTATAAGTTATAGTGAATTAAATACAACCTTATATTATTTCTAAAACCTCTCCAGCTCATATGCATAGCTGATATTTAGGATATTGCAAACCTTTTCTGTAAGGACATAGACTTTTCCCATGCTTCTATGTCTTTACCATATCTTTGATTCTCTGGTTCTTAGTTTATTTAAGAATTATAGTCCAAAGCTCATTGAGTATTTCATGCCAGTTCAGGTTCATTGAAATACTGTTCTGAAGTCTATTTATCAGAGAAAGCTGAAATTAGAGCTATTTGAGCTATAGTCAATTATTACAGCTAAGTGTAGTATCTTTACCCATTGCAGTGTGCAGAGGATAAGATACTATGATCTTTATATTTAAACCATTCTATGTTTATAGATGTCTGATCACTTTCAAGATCAGGAATGCTTCATACATGCTGATGGTATGTGTATCTCTTAACAGTCAGCAATGCAGAGCTTATATATTATTTATTATGTGCAAGCTTAAGGCTGTATTAGTGTTTATATGGAAGACTCAGCTATTCTCTAGCTTGTCAATTTCAGTGAATATGTTTCCTGAACTAAGAGTCTCCATGAATAGGCCTAATAGATTTTGTATATGTTTTATGTAAGCATTTCATATGTGTCTTAAGCTTCATTACAGAGAAAAGAGATTCTCCTTTTCTCCCAGGAACATCTCTTGCCTCTTATTCTGAGTACAGAAGCCTCCCCTATGATGTTGGGGGAGCCTCTGACTCCTTTCTTCCCTGTTTCTGGTTCTAAGAACTGTATGGACCAGTTCTGTAGTTTGGGTTTCACAACTTCCATGTTGTGAAATGGTATAGTTTCATATCACGCAAGACATGAAATGATAGAATATAATGGAAATGAGTTATGGCCAGACAGACTTGCTGCCCTCTCTGTAACTCACTTCATGTGTCTCACGCAAGAGACAAGTATAGGGAGTGAGGTCGGTCAGCGTCAGCCAACTTCCATCAACTCTCTGCTTTCCTAGTTTAACATCTTAGGAGGATGTCCAGGAGATCTAGCAGCCAGACAGCATTCAGCTGTCCTCTACCAGTCCTCCCGCCTTTTGGCCGTTTGAGGCTTCCTTATATCCTCTCAGATCAGTGGTTATCTGAGCTGAGTCAGGAATCTTCAGGCCTCTGTCATGGATCCAAATCAGGATCCATGGCAGTATCATTTTCACTCATCTATGGGGAAAATATTAAGTCACCAGGTTTACAAGTGCAAAATCCCCAGTACAAGGTTTATTGTACTGCTGCACTGTCTTATCAGACAGCGGCATAATTCCGTCCGACAGTGGCATAATTCCGTCCTTTACACTGTATCTTAGAGCAGAGACGAAAAAACCCCAAAACAGAGATGACCTTCCATTCTATGCCTGGAAAAGCACCTCAGATAAGCAAATGCCGACTTTTCAGACTTAACTATCAAGCAGGCAGCATGAAGTGCCTTTAACCTTGTAGCCGTGTAGTTATTTCAAAACAGCTATAAGTGGCATAACGTTTACCCCACATTACTGCATTAGGTCCCAAGGAATGCTTTTTATTATTTAGATCCAGAGGAAAACCATATGCTCAAGCCAATTATTGCCACGGGCTGCGACACCCCCTCCTTGAGGATATGGGAGTCATATGGATCTTTATCAATGCATCCTACATTGATTCATCATTTTCATAAAAATATTTGTTAAACACATGCATTCACCAAACCAAAAAACAGCAAAGGCATCATATATAATGACTAATACAAATCATAGAAATACACATTTGGTTAAGCCAGAATATATAAATCAAATACTATAAATTACAATATCAAAGTTTTGTCTTCACATAACATTGTCCGTGATGTCGCCTTTGCTACTCAGGAATCTTCAGTGACGCTGCTGTGTCTGAAGATTCATTGCTTCATCAGCAGTCTAACTCAGTAGGGAAAAATATTGAATTCAGTTAATTTTAACTGTATAAAGAAAAGCAATCTGTCAGTATCCGTTTTATACATATCGAACTAGCCATGTTATTAACATGATGCGTAATGAAGAAAATCTCCTTTCATTCATTCATTTACAGAAAAACATTTATTTGTAGCTACCGTGTAAGCCTTAAAGCCGAATATTATCAAAACAAAACCAAGAAAGATAACATAAAGGAGTTGTTATCTTCGTACTGGCTGAACGCCCAGAACCTCTACGGCTGGCCCCCCTTTTTTCTTTTGCAGCCGCTTGACTTTAAAACAACACTTTTTTCCTGTGAATGTTATTAAACACATTATGGGCTATATTGACTATTTTCAAAGATAATTACCCAGTATTGGCATTCAGAGGTTTTCTTTTTCTTGCACTGAGATTCTTTAAACTCAGTTTCCTCACTGGAAGAATCTTCAGCTGTAAAGGAATCTAAGAAGAAGTAACCCAGGCAGTTTAACCGCACCTAACTGATTATAAATAACATAACATTCTACAAAGCATGGTGGAAAGTTTTTCACCCAGTATTTCATATACAATACATACAAAACACAACTTCTATTAATATATCCATTTCATCTCCACCTTATTCTAGGTGCTTTTTAAAGATTTAGGAACTATATCTTTTTGTGTTTTGGAATCACAAACCTACAACTTCTTTTGTGGTTTTTCTATCTTCCACTGCAAGTTTATCTTCAGGAAGAATAAGATTACAGTTTTTTTTTCTTCTGTATCATTTGTAAAAAATATTATTTTCTCATTCTGGTCATCATAATACAATTCTTCTTATTGTGCCGTTTAGTCCTGGATAATCATCCGCAATGAACTCTGTTGTGGGCCATTCACGAAGTTTTTTCCAAGAGGAACAACACAAAAAAGAGTCTCAATGTCTCGTTTACCTAGCCACATATCTTGAAGTTGAGTAAACTGAAGTCCCCCTCCTTGATAGGATGAGGTTGAAGCTTCCAGCTTTTCTTGTATATGGATCTTCCATCATACAGACTTACTGATCTTCAGTGTTTTTTCAATGGCATTGTTACCTTGCATTCTTTTATCAGCACTACACTTCTCATGGTGCACATGCTGAATGTACTGTGCTGGTTACGCATGTATAGATGTATCCCTCCAGGAAGGCCTGTAGCTCTTCTTCAGAAATATAAAGTTAGTAAAAGCCATCATAGTTCATATGATATCATTCATCAATTCATCAATCAAAGGATCATCTTCTTATGTATGCTTCTTATTATATACACAGCAACTGGGAGTTCCAGAGCATCAATGGTATTACATTTCTTCTTAATAATGTATACATTTACACATACAGACTCACACTGTTGTGCAGATGAGGTTGTTTCCCACTTCAAGGATATTCTTCAGGTCAGAGACACGCCAGATTGTCTTCTCTCTGCATTCTCCTTGTCCTGAATCCTTTTCATTGGTAAATATTTATCTCTTGAGTTTCAGAGTCATATAAGCATAGTTTCAAAAATCATATAAGTAAGCCACTTATTTCATATGAAGGCTATCTTCACAGTCAATGACTGCATTGTGAAAACATTTTGTAAAGTACTTTGTTGGGTACTCACATTTAATCACATG
Source organism: Euleptes europaea (assembly GCF_029931775.1). Classification (NCBI taxonomy): domain Eukaryota; kingdom Metazoa; phylum Chordata; class Lepidosauria; order Squamata; family Sphaerodactylidae; genus Euleptes; species Euleptes europaea. Next base: position 28,365,844 of record NC_079318.1, read on the forward strand.
GGGTATATCTTTATGATTGATTTCTTCATAGCTTCCATCTCATATTGTACTCATGTAGATTCTTCTTGTATCCTTTATTTAACAATCAATTGCTACATGTTGATTCCAGTTGGTATGGCTATATCCACTTCTTCATGTATACTTTTCCTGAAAGATAACATCATCTGGAAAATATATTCATGTCAGCTTCATAGGTTTTGTAAGCCAAAACGTAACCAATGTTCTAGACACCAAGAAATTATTTAAACTACATGGAGATGGAAAAGAGATATTTTACAATAATATTTCATGTCTAATCAGAATGCACAAAAGTCACATAAGTCATCACGTAGGTATTACAAATAGGAGTTCAATCATATTACATGTCATTCTGCCATTTTACACTCCACTTTCTTACTACTTTAAGAGTGATAAGCGCTCTCGTATCTGAAGGTATATTGCTTAGGTCCACATACAGTTTGCAACCTGACTGTGCCCTGATACAACAACTGCAACAAATAGCATATGAGAAACAGAATATTGAGTAATAGACATCTCTGCTACCATCCATATCCCTCATGGGATGACAAATAGAAACATTCATACATTTCATGTACATTATTATATTTCTTATATATGTCATTTTGTATCATATACAAATATGTGACATTTTCCATATGAACCCAGATATTTTCAAACCTGAAACATAGTATTTGCATTGTATGCATTTGTACCTTGTACATATCAATACATTTCATCAATACATAACATAACATAGAGTTGCTTGCTTGCTTTGCCATATGTTGGCTATTCAATAGGCTATTGTTTAAGCCTTTATTTCCCTTACTAGGGAAATATCCATTGGTTTAGTTATGCCCCGGCTCAATTGTGTACTGTATACACTTGGGCTATTGTTTAGTAAACATATTACCATAAACCTTCAAAAGATGAAGTTTAACCGCTCATCTCTGACTTGTAATCTCATTATTGTGGTCTTGTTTACGAAGTTTGCATGTTTTGCAAATATATAGAGCCATTAACTCCCAAACATTGCTTAGGATCCTGCAGGAAAATATACCAATGGTTAAAAATAATTTACTGTGAATTCAAACCCACGTCTGAGTCGAACCCGTTACCGCGGAGTCCCATCTGGGGTGCCATCTGTCACGGCTTGTGGCGTTAAGGGGTCTACACTCCTAGAATGTACCATTTACTGAGAAATGGAGTTATCTATTCAGCGAGACCTCACAGCCAGAAGTCAATGATAATTCCTACAAGGACTGTAGGCTTTCTATTGAGAAGTGCCAGAAAATTTATGAACAAGGGACTTCCTTTAAATAACATTTATTTCACATAAAATATATATGCATGTGAATACATATTCTCAAAACATGTCATAAAGTACAAACATTATGATTCTTTAACATGTTCAGTTATGTTAACATATGCAAGCAGTTTCATACAATCTTTATAAGCAATTTCTCTATGTAAGGTTTCCTAACCTTAAACCTTTAATACATTTCTCTTTATGAGATTCTAACTAGTATCTCTAGATTCATTCAGAATACTACAGTTACAGAATCTTGTAAAAACTTAATTAATTTCACAGAGAGAAGATATGGTTAAACATAATGGGAAAAAGATCTGTTATAGCAAAAAGCTTCTTTATCCAAAGTACCTGAAATATAAACTATAAGTTATAGTGAATTAAATACAACCTTATATTATTTCTAAAACCTCTCCAGCTCATATGCATAGCTGATATTTAGGATATTGCAAACCTTTTCTGTAAGGACATAGACTTTTCCCATGCTTCTATGTCTTTACCATATCTTTGATTCTCTGGTTCTTAGTTTATTTAAGAATTATAGTCCAAAGCTCATTGAGTATTTCATGCCAGTTCAGGTTCATTGAAATACTGTTCTGAAGTCTATTTATCAGAGAAAGCTGAAATTAGAGCTATTTGAGCTATAGTCAATTATTACAGCTAAGTGTAGTATCTTTACCCATTGCAGTGTGCAGAGGATAAGATACTATGATCTTTATATTTAAACCATTCTATGTTTATAGATGTCTGATCACTTTCAAGATCAGGAATGCTTCATACATGCTGATGGTATGTGTATCTCTTAACAGTCAGCAATGCAGAGCTTATATATTATTTATTATGTGCAAGCTTAAGGCTGTATTAGTGTTTATATGGAAGACTCAGCTATTCTCTAGCTTGTCAATTTCAGTGAATATGTTTCCTGAACTAAGAGTCTCCATGAATAGGCCTAATAGATTTTGTATATGTTTTATGTAAGCATTTCATATGTGTCTTAAGCTTCATTACAGAGAAAAGAGATTCTCCTTTTCTCCCAGGAACATCTCTTGCCTCTTATTCTGAGTACAGAAGCCTCCCCTATGATGTTGGGGGAGCCTCTGACTCCTTTCTTCCCTGTTTCTGGTTCTAAGAACTGTATGGACCAGTTCTGTAGTTTGGGTTTCACAACTTCCATGTTGTGAAATGGTATAGTTTCATATCACGCAAGACATGAAATGATAGAATATAATGGAAATGAGTTATGGCCAGACAGACTTGCTGCCCTCTCTGTAACTCACTTCATGTGTCTCACGCAAGAGACAAGTATAGGGAGTGAGGTCGGTCAGCGTCAGCCAACTTCCATCAACTCTCTGCTTTCCTAGTTTAACATCTTAGGAGGATGTCCAGGAGATCTAGCAGCCAGACAGCATTCAGCTGTCCTCTACCAGTCCTCCCGCCTTTTGGCCGTTTGAGGCTTCCTTATATCCTCTCAGATCAGTGGTTATCTGAGCTGAGTCAGGAATCTTCAGGCCTCTGTCATGGATCCAAATCAGGATCCATGGCAGTATCATTTTCACTCATCTATGGGGAAAATATTAAGTCACCAGGTTTACAAGTGCAAAATCCCCAGTACAAGGTTTATTGTACTGCTGCACTGTCTTATCAGACAGCGGCATAATTCCGTCCGACAGTGGCATAATTCCGTCCTTTACACTGTATCTTAGAGCAGAGACGAAAAAACCCCAAAACAGAGATGACCTTCCATTCTATGCCTGGAAAAGCACCTCAGATAAGCAAATGCCGACTTTTCAGACTTAACTATCAAGCAGGCAGCATGAAGTGCCTTTAACCTTGTAGCCGTGTAGTTATTTCAAAACAGCTATAAGTGGCATAACGTTTACCCCACATTACTGCATTAGGTCCCAAGGAATGCTTTTTATTATTTAGATCCAGAGGAAAACCATATGCTCAAGCCAATTATTGCCACGGGCTGCGACACCGCCACCTGGAGGCTGGCAACCCTAATGATAAATAACATAAATAAATACATAAATAAAATGTTTAGGATAGTTTTTTAGGATGTGCACTACACAGGTTCCTGAACTAGAAGGTTCTCGACTTGCCTCGTGGCACACTTGGCCAAAAGCCTCAGTTTGTCAAAAGAAGAGCTCTATTGAACTGACAAAATTTGTTAGCATAATTAACTATCAAGATGTTTTGCTGGAGTGCATAAATGCATTTCTTTGATCTGAAAGTTCTGTCCTCAAAATAATTCAAAAACTCCCCTCAACTCAATGAATATGTACGGATAGTATTTCACCATGTTCTAAAAAACATTTCATTAACTTATTTGCAAGAGAACACATGATACGAAAACTCCCAATTATTTGCTATTATTGTTTGTTTTCCTTGGCCACAATTTCTCTGTTGTTTAAGATGAAAGAAGAGGTAGAATTACATGCCCTTTCCATGATTAACTGGTACTTTCAAAATTATAAAATGACCCTTGCCTTTTGAAGACTGTTTTTTTTCTGTTGGTTTTACTACTTGCAAATAAAATAGACTGACTCAAGCTAACATTTATAAACAACTTCACCAACAGAAGTGTTTTGAAAGAGGACAAGTGATGTGGGTGCACAGAAAAACAAACCAGGCATAGAATCATGGGGGTTTGAAGATGATACCTGGAGGTTCCTTTTGATCCTAATAGTAGATTATGAAAGCTACACAAGACCTGGTTTTGGGCTGCTTCCACATAGCAAGAATTCTCTGTGCTGTTTTCATCAATGGGAAGGAAAGCTTACTCTCAGCTCACTCAAGGAGCCAGCTAGATTGCTCCCATCCTGGCCCTCTCTCCAACCAGACTCATTGTGTACATCAGAAAACCGAGGCTTACAGGATGATGTGAGTTGTTAGCTTAGGGAGTTGATCAAGATGGAAACAGCCTGACATGTCATCTATAGTGTAAATTCTCTGGCTTTAGAATTGCCAGGTCCCTCCTGGCAACCTGTGGGAGCTTCTCAGAGGCAGGGTTGGGAGTGGCGATCTGCATGCCTGGCGCGATGACATCTGTTCTGGATTGATGTGGAAGTGCTGGCATTGGGCAGGGCACTCTAGCACTCTCCCCCAAAATTCTGTGGTTAGCATAGAATTATTTTGGGGAGGCGTGCTAGAGCATCCCTCAGCGCGATGTCGGCTCTTCCGCATCAACCCGGAAGTGATGTCATTGTGCGGGTACGCAGATCACTCCCCCCCCTTCCGCTGGCCTGCTTCCGCCCACTGACCAGCTTAGGGACAGCTGGCATCCACTGTGATTGCCCGCCATTACCAGGCAACTGGGAACCCTATCTGGCTTGCATATAGTATCAGGTTTGCATACAGTATCAGGCTACATGAGGTCCACTGTACTGTATAACAATGCTGAACTACTGTTGGTAGAATTATGTCAAGGCTGACAACTTAATTTCTGTTTGATTTCATTGTCAGCTGGCAAGAGGGAGGACCGGCCCGGGTGAGGTGGGGAGGGAAGAAACCGCTGCCGCTCAGCAGAAGGCGGGGTGGGGGGTGAAGAAACCGCCGCCGCCGCGCAGAAGGCGCGATCTCGCAAAAGGCGCGATCAGGTGGGGGGGGGGAAGAAACCACCACCGCCGCCACGCAGAAGGCGCGATTGGGTGGGGGGGAGAAGGCGGGACAGCCCGCCCATCAGCTGGCTGGCGGGAGCACGCTGGGAGAGGGCCCGGCAGGCGAATTACTGTATTGACCCGAGTATAAGCCGAGGTGAGTTTTTTAAGCCAAAAATCATGGCTAAAAAACTCGGCTTATACTCGAGTATATACGGTAGCCAGCTCTGTTCTTTAAAAATGTGGTACTTGAAGGTAATGAGACAAATAAAATACATTATTTCCCCAAGCATTTTTTCACAACAATGCAGAAGATGCAGTTAAATAAAAACATGCTTACAGAACAACTTTCCATTATTAGAGACATTTTACAATCTCTATTTCTAATTGGAAGCTGGCCATCCCTTGTATAGATAATAAAAGCTGTATAGCAGAGACAAATAATATGTGTTATGATGATTACATAAAATGCCACAACAGTGGCCTCTCTGGGGACTCCTCAGGTATGGAGAAAAGTAGATCTTTGTAAATTAATGAAAGTTTTAAAAAACATCTCACCATCACCCTTATGAGAATGGAAAATATTCAAGAAAGGACGAACGTTGAGAACAGCCAAGTGTAAATAGAAGGAGGAAAAGGGGGAGGGGTAATAAGTGTGATCAAGCCCCTAAGAGTATCCTGGACTTTGCGGTCAGGTCTCCTTTGGAACAGTGCCTTCACTTCTAGATAGCAAGGCTTTGGAGCAGCCATGAGCTGAAGACGAAGCTCTAGAGACAAGGAGTTAATGCTGGCACACAGGCTTGCACCTAGTAGACTGGTTGATCCAGGTGTCATCAGTGTACTAGTGACTACCCAGCCTGATACTCCAGACAAGCTGGACGAGGGGGCACATGTAGATATTAAATGACATAGGGGAGAGGATCCCTCCCCATGGAACTCCTACACCTAAGGGTGCCGTGGCGATAACTTTGCCCCAAGTGCTACTTTCTGTCCCCAACCATAGAGAAAGGAGCATAACCATTGAAGGGCTGTGCCCAGGATTCCAGTGTCAGTGAGGCGGTGGTATAAAAGATCATAGTCAACCGTGTTGAAGGCTGCTGAAAGATTTTATAAAATCAATAGCCCCAACCCACCTCGATCCAGCTGTCAACAAAGATAATCTGTGAGGGCAACTAGGGCCGTCTCCATCCCTTGACCAGGGCGGAAGCCAGGCTGGAATGGGTCCAAGGCTGTTGTTTCCTCCAGGAATGCCTGAAGCTGTTCAGTTGCCACTCTCTCAGCTACCTTACCCAGGAAAGATAGATTTGATACCAGGCGGTAGTTGGCCAGTTCTAAAGTTGGTATGTAATAAAGTGTATTACACTGCAGTGTTAAAAATTCTTATGAATCTTTCTTTAGTAATAGTGTAAAATCTGTAAACCCTTTTCTGTGACTACCACTTCAGATGTAGCAGGTACTTTTTGAAAATGTGACTTTTCAAAAACAGATGTAACCATACAAAATTCTGTTGCCACTAGGTCTTCTGATTGTAGATATTGTTTTCATCATTTTCACTAGTCATTTTGTGGCTGGAAGGTTTGCAAACAAACGGGACACCAGAGTATGCAATCAAGATTTTAACTTTCCCCCTCAAAATATATAGGGTTAACTTAGATTCCTATTAGAAAAAGCTGGATAAATATTTCCTGATCTATCCTGCTGATTTCTGATCAAGAGTTAGTGACCACTGCTTTACTGTTGTAATTAAGACTAAACACTTCGAAGCTATTAGTAAAGAACAAACCTCATATTTCTGCTCCAAATAACCACTGAATATGAATGGAATACTTTGTGATATTGCTTTGTGAAGGCTGCAGCCTCTTGAATTTGACAGATATTTGCAGATCTTTCTGTGTGCTGAGGGTGTGAGGATCTACTAACCACATGAGTAATGAGGTGATAGTGTTTAGCCCAGTTTAGACAATATATGGAGACAAGTGGAACCTGTGATACTTGTGGTGGAATCCCTTCCCCCTCTCACCTTACTTCTCCTCCCTGCCCCCAACTTCCACTACCCTGCAAAGTCCCCACTGCCAGGGCCATCTCAGCTCCTGGCCACCATTGCTACTGCCGAGGCCACGAAGGCTCCCAGCCACCCCTCCATCAATGCGGGGCCTAGTGTAGTTCCGAGCCACTGCAGGTCCCAGTAGGGTTGCCAACCTCCAGGTACTAGCTGGAGATCACCTGCTATTACAACTGATCTCCAGACAATAGAGATCAGTTCACCTCGAAAAAATGGCTGCTTTGGCAATTGAACTCTATGGCATTGAAGTCCCTCCCCTCCCCAAATCCTGCCCTCCTCAGGCTCCACCTCAATAACCTCCTGCCAGTGGAGAAAAGACCTGGCAACCCTAGGTCCCAGCCACCCCCCACCATCACTTCTTGGGCCACTGCGGCTCCCAGCAATCCCTCTGCCTTCAACAGCACTGCCACTGGGGCCAGTGTGGCTCCTAGCCTCCGTTGCCAGGACCACTGAAGCTTCTCCACCCTCCACAATTGGCGCCAGGGCCAACATGGCTTCTGGCCACCGTCCAGTGATGCCACTGCCACAGGTGAGGCTAGGGTTGCCAACTGCCTGGTTGTGGTGGCCAGTTGTCCGCCAATCAACTGGGCTGCCCACTGACCAGCTGATGGTCAGCGGGCAAAAGCAGAAAGAAGGGAGCAATCCCTCCATGCGCTCCCGGGAATGCTCTAGCCTCCCATTCCAAACTGCATGCCAGATCGGTTCCGATCGGGCTTGCAGCTTGGAAAGAGAGGCTGGAGCCTTCCTCCTAGCCCTGAGAGAGAGCACATGCACAGCAGGGCTAGGAAACCAGAAGTGGAATCGGGAGTGCACAGGAATCCCTCCACCCAGCCCCGCCCCTAAGAAGCTCCCGCTCAAGGTGAGGACCTGGCAACCCTAGGTGAGGCCAGTGTGGCTCCCAGCCTCCACTGCTAGGCCCATCAATGCTCTTTATCCCCTCAAACTATCATTGTTGCTGCTGCCTATGCAACCAGACCCACCACCAGAGGAGGAGGAAGAGATAACTATTGTCTGCACATGTGCAGGCAATGTTTTTTGGCTTGAGGGGATTTAAACCCCCAATGTATATTTTTTAAAACATTTTCAGATTTTTGTGCAAGCTTGGGGAATTCTCCAAGCTTGCAGAAGTGTCTGTTTTATGTCAGTGTAGGCCCGATCCACAGATTTAATAGCCACAGTTTAGGCCACACTTGATTGTTAGATATAAGGTGTTGACTGTGCAATTCTGGGCCCATGTTTTTACATACATTTGTCTTTTCAAATGTGACATCCACACGTTGTCACCCAGTGTCATTGATGAAACTGATAGGGAAGGGAAGACTTGTTCTCACTTTCCATGGTATATAGATATGTCCAGGTAAGTGTATTGTTTTGGCTGGCCTATGAATGACATAATCAAAGTGTTTCACAGTCGATTTGTTTTTTAGCAATGGGATATATATTCTGGGTGATGCAAACTTTTTTAGAATTTTTTTCTGTCTTTAATGTAATTCTTATCTCTGCCTAACTGAGGATATATAAATAACATAAATAGTTTCTGTCAATGAAACTTAAGTTGTCAAATTTTCTGCCAGTATTCTATACTGCTTAGAGCGCAATCCTGAAGGGGGGGGGAATGGAGTTAGGAGGCAGTGTGACATCTGCGCCAGCATTAGTAGGGTGGCCAGGTCCCTCTTTGCCACCGGCGGGAGGTTTTGGGGCGGAGCCTGAGGAGGGCAGGGTTTGGGGAGGGGAGGGACTTCAATGCCATAGAGTCCAATTGCCAAAGCGGCCATTTTCTCCAGGTGAACTGATCTCTAACGGCTGGAGATCAGTTACAATAGCGGGAGATCTCCAGCTAGTACTTAGAGGCCGGCAACCCTAGGCATTAGTTCCACTAGAGTCATGCAGATGGGCACTAATGCTGGCGCAGAGGTTTGCACCGAAGGGGGTGTTCCCCGGGGGCAGAGCTCACTTTAGTCAGCTCCCTGACCCCTTTCACCCTGGGAACACCCCTTTTGCCGGTGCGAACGTGCACATGCAAAAATGATGGTGCAGCCCTGTGGAACTGTATGGAGCAGTTTCACGGGGCTTGAGGGGGTTGTTTTATTATTGCAACCACGTCGTTGCAATCCGCTCAGGATGTGGCTTGGCTGTACCATCCTCAGGGTGCTCTGCAACTCTCCCCCCCCCCTTAGGATTGCTCTGCCCATGTACTGTGCCTAATTACTTAAGGGGTGATTTTATTTGACAGGTCCTTTTCTATGTTGACATAGTAAAAACTGTCATTTTCTTCTTCATACAGAACAGATTTTTTAAATAAAAAATGTATCATCCACAGTACAAGAGAAACGAAGCAAGTGTTTTTAAGGTGTAATGTCACACAAGCTGAAACTAATTCACTTTAAATGAAAAATAAATTTATGTCTGTATGACCCAGAGCTTGTTGGATAATCTAGTTCATTTTGTTTTAGCAGAATCAACAAGGCAATATATGGTATCTTTAATAATAAAAAAAATCCAGAATCTCAACTCATACCAATTAAGGCATTGTACAAGTTTTGACCTTTTTTTGGTTTTATGGAATGTTAAAAGTTTTCCATTAATTTTGAAGGGCTTTGTGCTTCTTTCCTTGCTACTTGTAACAGGCTTTGAACGAAGAAGCAGAGTATCGAAAGGTACTTACTTCTAATGAAACGAGGTTGATCTGCAGATTACTAAGTGTCATAACAACATGTGCTATTGACTGAAATGAAGAGGGAACGTAACTTGCAAGGCTTAAAAAAGCCACCACTGTATTGAGGAACTTGACCACAAGGCATCTGTGCAAATACAAGCAGTATGGAGATTATTCTAGTTAATCTAGCTGTTCCTTTAATTTCCTGGCCTAGACTGTATAAGTGTATAGCAAAGCCAGCTGAATCCCCCTTGTTCAGCCCAGGTTTAAGTCTGATGGTGCTTGTTTGCAGGCTTCCTTTATACCCCACTTCTCTCCCCAATGGGAACCCAACATTTTCATCTCACTTTATCTTCACAGCAATCCTGTGAGGTAGGTAAGGCTGGCCTAAGGTCAGTGTATGACTGGCCTAAGGTCACTCAACAAGTTTCCATTGAAGAGTGGGGATTTGAACCTGGGTCTCCTGGTCTGACCCTCTAACCATTACACATCTCAGGTGTTACTCCTTCCTTCCCTTAGAGGGAGAGAAGGCATGAGGTAGAGTCCTCTCTGTGCTACCCTTATTTGTTATCCTCTTCCTGCTGTACCATAGCTCACATGAACACATGTAACTGCTTTATACGGAATCAGACCCTTGGTCCATCAAAGTCAGTATTGTCTACTCAGACCGGCAGTAGCTCTCCAGGGTCTCAGGTAGAGGTCTTTCATATCACCTATTTGCGTAGTCCCTTTAACTGGAGATGCCAGGGATTGAACTTGGGACCTTCTGCATGCCAAGCAGATACTCTTCCACTGAGCCACAGCTCCTCCCCTGGCAGCAGGTTCTGAGTTGTACCTAGATCAAGATAGTCCTACTAGATCTCATCTCATAAATAGATGACCCCTCTCCACCGGTATCAGTGTAGCAAGGAATAATCTTGGTTACTTGGAGTTCATAATTGTATAGGCATTTGAGCCCAGGTTTCTTAAGCCTTAAAATCTGTCTTCCTGGCTACACTTGCTTCATTGTAGGTGTCTTAAGCTACAATCATTTACAAATGATAACCTATGTTATAAAGTTGTTAATAACACATAATGTACTATTTTCATAAGATTATTGGGGAACAAAATGTATTTCTTTGAGTCTCTGGATTCTTTGACCAAAGATAACAGTATTAAAATACCTTAGTGACATGACAGTACTATTTTCATTTTGTTTTTGAGTAAGCATAATTCATTATATCAGATTTTTTTAGCATGCAAACACTCACACTCAACTGATAAAAATAACTATACTTGATTTGCCTAATTATCCTCAAAGCTTATGTTTAAATCAGATAGAAATTTGTGTGGATCATTGTGAAATAACTTCTCAAATCAGAACACACGTATGCCATACATACTGGCATGTATCCAACTATCCATGGCTTTGCAGAGTAGGACTCTCCAACATCCCCCTTCTGCTGATTACTACTGAGCACCTTGAAATTTTATATCCAGGGGTGGGCAAACTATTAGGAACAGCATACCAAGAAAGTGGTGGATCTTCAGTGGGAGGGGCAAATAGGTGAAAATTGTCACCCTCTCTTCTGCAAATGGAAATGCCATTCTGCTAGAGGAAGGGCATGTTTGGTTAAAAAAAGGTAAAGGTCCCCTGTGCAAGCACTGGGTCATTCCTGACCCATGGGGTGACGTCACATCTCGATGTTTACTAGGCAGACTTTTTTGTGTATGGGGTGGTTTGCCAGTGCCTTCCCCAGTCATTTTCACTTTACCCCCAGCAAGCTGGGTACTCATTTTACCAACCTCGGAAGGATGGAAGGCTGAGTCAACCTTGAGCCAGCTACCTGAAGCTGACTCCCATCGGGATTGAACTCGGGTCGTGAGCAGAGCTTGGACTGCAGTACTGCAGCTTACCACTCTGTGCCACAGGGCTCCTCATGTTTGGTTGCAGGTATTTATTGACATTATTTATAGGGCTGTCGATTCGGTTCGTCCCGAACCAAAAAACAGCTGAATTTTCCCCGATTTGGTGATTTCTAGTTCGGATGGAACCGAATTTTAAAAAAGGCGGGAAAACAACGAGCCTAATTTGGCAAGTTTGGGGTGATCGCCAAGTAAATTCAGCAAATTCGGGGGCTCCGAATCAGCAGCATAACCATAAAGGCATTAAAAACACATTCTCGCCTTTCTGTGGCTCGGGGGGGGCATGTTTGGAGGTAGAGGTCCCAAACTTTCAGCGTAGCTTCAGGTGTCCCTTCTTGCAAGAACCCCCACATTTTGTAAAGATTGGGTCAGGGGGTCCCGAGATTTGGGTCCCGGAAGGGGTCCCCCCCAAAGTCGTCCATAGGAATAAAGGCATTAAAAACACATTTGCAACTTTCCGTGGCTCCGGGGGGGCATTTTTGGAGGTAGAGGCCCCAAACTTTCAGCGTAGCTTGAGGAGACCCTTCTTGCTCGAACCCCCACGTTTGGTGACTATTGGGATAGGGGGTCCCGAGTTATGGGGCCCGGAAGGAGTCCCCCCACCCATCTGCCCATTACAGCCTTAAAAAAAAAATTGGGTTGGGCCATACCATTACCCCTGCCCGGGGGTCTGGTCTGGTGGTTGCCTCGGCAGTTGGGCCATACAATTACCCCGGCCTGGGGGTCTGGTTGCCTCGGCACTTGGGCCGTACCATTACCCCGGCCTGAGGGTCTGACTAAAAGTCAATTAATCCCGAGTTATGGGGTTCCCCCCCATCCACCCATTGAAATGAATGGGAGCAGGCAATCCTTAATGTGCATCTAGAGAGTGGCAAATCCAAGGCAAAACCTATCGTGCAAGAGAGTGTGTGTGTGTGAGTCTGCTAGAATCGTATTGGATAGGATTACTCCTGAGTCCTCCCAGTCCCTGCTCTTGATAGAAGAGAAGAAGACATCCACAGTAAGACCCATTTGGGGGCTTTTCTCTATAATTCTCTATAATTTTTTCCCTGTGTGTGTGTATGTGGGGGGGATTCTCTCTGTGTGTGTGTGTGTGTGTGTGTGTGTGTGTGTGTGTGTGTGTGAGGGGGGAAGCCAAAGGGGGGTGGGTTTACCTGTTCTTCTGGGGGTGGGCTTGATTGCCTCTGTGTGGGACTGTGCTTTCTACTGTTTTCACTGGTTGCCAACTTCGTGTGGAGTTAACTGTGGGTCAGTGAGTCTCTCTCTGGCTGGTTCCTATTGTTTCCAATGGCCTGTGCAGCCGCTCCTGTTGTTTTGAATGAGCTAGCCTGTCATTCGTTTTAGTACATCCCCTGTAATGTATTTCAGTGGAGTCAATGCAAGTCAACCAACATTCCCCTCTCCCATTATCTTCAATAGGCTGGGCAGCCTCTCCCATTGCTTCCAATGGGCTGACTTGTCATTCATTTTACTACGTCCCTTTTAATGGCTTTATTCCAATGGGCAGATGGGGGACCCCTTCCAGGCCCCATATCTCAGGACCCCCTGACCCAATCTTTACAAAACTTGGGGGTTCTTGCAAGAAGGGTCTCCTCAAGGTACGCTGAGATTTTGGGACCTCTACCTCCAAACATGTCCCCCCCCCTCAGAGCCGTGGAAAGGCACGAATGTGTTTTAATGTCTATTCCTGTGGGCGATTTTGGGGGGACCCCTTCCGGGCCCCATATCTCAGGACCCTCTGACCCAATCTTTACAAAACTTTGGGGTACTTGCAAGAAGGGCCCCCTCAAGCTACACTGAAATTTTGGGACCTCTTCCTCCAAACATGTCCCCCCAGAGCCGCGGAAAGGCATGAATGTGTTTTTAATGGCTTTATTCGGACGAATTTTTCCCCAAACTCGGAACTTGGCGCCGAATTCCACAAATCCGAATTGGGGGAGTTCAGACTTCGACATTTCCTGAATCAAAAGGGGCCAAATTTTGACTAATCCGAATTTTACCGAATTTTTTTTTCAACAGCTTTAGTTATTTATAGCTTGCCTTTCTCACTGGAACTCAAGGCAGATCGCATAGAGTGAGTCAATACAATCAACAAGATGGGACATTCAATAACCAATGAAATAGGATTTGGGTTGTAGATCCAACCAGAAATCTAAAAACAGAACAGAAGCAAAGCATAAGTGTTAACATGGCACATTAAATGACAACCCAACCCAGTGGGAGCCAACCCAGCAGCAAACTATTCACAGTAGTACAGACCATACTCCCTAATAATTTATCTAAGTAATTCTGTGAAGCCTTTTGTAATACTACTACCCTATTGTCTGCATAGACATGCCATCTTGAATAGTTCAGTTTTGCATAGTTTGAGGAAAGCCAGGAGAGTGGGAGCCTTCCTGACCTCCTCTGTCAGGCCATTCCACAAGGTGGGGGGCATGATGGAGAAGGCACGTGTACAGGCTGTTGTTGATTTTGCCCATTTGCAGGTTGGCATTTGCAGAAGGCCTTGCTCAGATGAGCAAAGCTGTCATAGCAGAGCATGGGGGGGGGGGAACAGTCCTACCGATATAAGAGTCCAAGGCCTTGAAGGGCTTTGTATGTGATAGCCAATGCTTTAAATTGATCCCAGTAACTGATGGGCAGCCAGTACAGTGATGGTGACTGTGAATTATGCATGCTCCATCTAGCGGCATTCTGCACCAACTTGAGTTTCCAAGTTGATTTGAGGGGAGACCAATGTACAGTGCATTACAGTAGTCTAGGCTTGATGTCACCATGGCATGGATCCAGGTCTCCAGAACAGCTGTGTTAAGGTTTTTTTTCAAGCTAGGCTGAGTTGGAAGAAAGCCTTTTGCAACCTCATTAACTTGCTTCTGAAGCAATAATTTTGGGTCCAGTATAACTCCAAGGTAAGGTAAGGAGCCCTATGGCGCAGAGTGGTAAGCTGTAGTATTGCAGTCCAAGCTCTGCTCATGACCTGAGTTTGATCCCGACAGAAGTTGGCTTCAGATAGCTGGCTCAAGGTTGACTCAGCCTTCCATCCTTCCGAGGTCGGTAAAATGAGTACCCAGCTTGCTGGGGGTAAAGGGAAGATGACTGGGGAAGGCACTGGCAAACCACCGGTGCTTGCACAGGGGACCTTTACCTATAACTCCAAGGCTCTTAAATGAGTTGACAAGAGTCTGGAATCAAAACCTCCATAAAAAGTGTCTAGCAACTTTTACATAATAGAACTTACCATATGCTATTTTTTTCAGCACATACCTGACAATCATAATTGTGTCCTTGAAAATAGTTTGAACCCCCCAGAAACATACTGTTTGTACTCATAATGGTGACATAAGATGTGCCAATGACTGGTTGGAAAGGCCCCCCTTTATCCTTATGACATACACTGCTGAGCTCTACCCAAAGCTTCGATGTGATAAAATCTTGTCTGAAAAGCTATTGAACTATTGAATTAGCATCCTGGCTGCCATACAGGTCCTGCCAGCTGGCCTGCCAGAAAACCATCCACACACTAACATCTCAGTAGTGTAGGAACCAAATACGGGAGTTACTGCTATTGAAAAGAAAAAGAGATGTCTCTAGTTGGGTCAGAGCAAATCCATTCTCAGGTCTAGTACTCCATCGATAAAATAACAATAGTAGTGTGAATACCTAACATGGATATTGTAGGGATGAATGACATAAGCATTAAAAAGTTTTGTGTATATTAAAAGTTGTATAAATGTTTGTGAAATTATATTTTCATGTATAACATAAGCAAAAATATTCTCAAAGTCATATGAATAACTGCACACAAGCCAGTTGTCATTGCTATGTATACAGTGAATTGTTGCCGACGAGATCAGATTTCTTGGCAAATGCAAGCTGTCTGATCTCCAATAGTGTGATGTCACAGCTAGCTATCTAAAAACAAGACTTCAAAACAATATCAATACCAAAACTTTTAATGGCATAAACAAGACTTCATAAAAATGTATCATGTGACAAGTATAGGGGTGTGCATTCAATTAAAATCAAACTGGGACACACACACACACACACACACACACCGAAAAATACCTTTTTGGTATTTGGGTAGGGTGTTACGGGTTAAAAAATGGTGGCAATAAACAAAGCCGAAAAAGTGGATCCTGAATAATGCCAAATTTTCCAGCATTATTTTGGGCCACTTTGGCCCCGCTGCCATTTTTTCCCTCCCCCTCTTCTCCTCCCCCCTTTCTTACATGAGTCAGATCCATGCTGCTTACCGGCTTGGACCTCCACATGGAGGTCCAAGCTGACAAGCAGCTTGGATCTGAAAGCAGGGGCATTCTAATTCCTGTGGGCTTTGTGTAGTTGCCCATAGGCAGCGTGAATGGGAATGCCCCTGCCTTCAGACCTGCTTCAGAGTCCAATCTGAAGCTCCAATCATGGAAGCAGCTGGGGGCAGAAATCTAAGCCCTGGGCTGCAGTGTTCAGACTCCCACCCCCAGCTAGGGGCAGCATTTGGCACTGGTGTTTTTGGGGTTTGGGTTTATAAAACGCAAAAACAAATAAATGAATATTTGGAAAAGCCGAATCCAGTATATTCAGCTTGTCTGGATTTTCTAAAGTTTTCAGGTTTAATAGACCCACACCCAAAAAATACCAGGGGGAAATGATGTACACCCCTAGAAAAGTATTTGTATAGTCATTTTCAAAATGGCCATGTGTCTGTGATTGCAGGGAGAAAGAGAGAGACATGACCTGTTGAAGAATTGCTTGAACATGTAATCAAAGATTATCTAGAAGAATGTTATTGTTTTAAAAGCAATAGATTTAAAAATAAGAGAGGGAAGAGAGATTGTGCACTCATTTATCACTCCTCATTGGTAGATTTAAACTATCAAGTTTCCAGCTCTACCTTTGAGGCTCCCTGTACTTTTCTGGTTGAGGTCCCCCCCTTTTTGTTTGTTGTCCTATTGTTTCATTGGTAACTGCCTCTGTTCTGCAAAGGAAGCACGGGCTCAGCACTCACCTGGAGCCCCTGTTTGCTAGCCTGCTCTGGGGGATGGCCTGGAGAGGGCGCCAAGAAGGCAAGGTGACTCCTGCCAGCCCGGGTGGCATGGATGCGAGGCTGGCTTGGCCAAGTCTTATATGAAGCAGCTTGGTATTGCAGCCAGGCAGGAGAGCCTGCTGTGGCTGCACAAGCTCCCTGGCAGGACATTTTCCACCCAGCCATTTTCTCCCCTGCCTGAGCCCTCTTCAAATTGGCCAACCAGCTCAGGCCTGGGTTGGGCAGGGCCTGGCTAGTGGATCACAGACCTGCAGTTTTCACTCAGTTCCGCCAGCCAGGTATATATTGGGCCCACACCTCGCCTCCTTGCTCACTCTGCCTTTGGCTTGTCCCACCCTTCTTCCCTGTACATGGCATTCTTCATTTTTTCGTTACTGTTCTTTTAATTTCATGTCACAACTTTTGGTGGTGCTTGCATGGGGCCTCCAGTTTGGAGGGAAAGCTGGCCTGCATGCCCCCTTTCCCCCACTCTGGGGATCCCAATAAGGGATTTTGGGGGAGGCCTCGCAGGGGACATGCCCAGCTCAAGTGCTGTGGGGGCAGCCTCCCTCCAAGTGGCAGGGGAATCATGGGACAGCTCAAGCCCAAGTGATATCCCACATACTGCCATCCCAGGCTACTCTCCAGTAGTCAGGCTAGGAGTAGGAGGTTATTCATCAGTCAGAAGGTGGGTCAGCTGATGCCCGGGATCCAGCCTCTATGCTACACCAATGCTCTCAGCTGTAACAAAAAAAAAAAATGTGGCCATTTATATCCCAATACCGTGTCTTGGTCTGTGCATGCTGGGGTTTTGCTGGTGGGATTTTTCTGGTAGCCGATTTCAACCACTCACCAGTAAGCACTGGGTCAGCAAATGAGCCAACAGAAATGAAAGCTCAATATTTCTGATAATTCAAAATGAACTCTGTAATTCTACTCTGGAAATGTGTGTGTACGCATATGAGTATATATTTATGCACCTGAATTTCCTTGCTTATTTTCCAAGATGGTTTTCTGTTTATACTCAAATTCTGCTTCCAGAATTGCTAATCCTGGTAAAACACTCTGTTTTACAAAAACAATACCAGAGCTTTATTGATATTTTTGTTCTCTGAAATCTGTTGAGGCACAATGAAATTATGTTTGGGGGGAACAGTAAACATCTTTATATAACAATCTATTTTACCATGTATTGAATTAGGTCCTTTAGCGTGGTTGGAATGACTAGTTTGATACAATCCCTCTCTTTTTAGAAAACCCTAGAGATACTAATGTATGGTGATTGAGTTCAGAACGGAGATTATTTTCAATGATTGCCCTTACTGAGCTATGGGTATACATGGTTGTTCAAAGATACAAACAGACTTTGGATGGATCTAATGATATAATATGCAGCAGTTGTCCTGCCATGGAAAGAGTGAGGCTGCTTTTAGCTATGCCATGAATCTTGATAACATAAGGTAGATAAGCTATTAAGGTTTAATCTAGAAGATATTCCATTTGTCTGAAATCATTACTTTGGGATGTCACAGGGGAGAACATTAGATCAATTTTAATAAAGTTGTCATTGATATGAAGAGATATGAAGCTCTCAGAGCCATCCTCTTCAAAAGCTGGTGGGGGGGTCTATAGCTCAGTGCTGGAGCATGTGTGTTACATGCACAATTCCCAAAATTAAATTTTAACAACTTGCGGTAAGAGTCTGGTAGCAGGCCCGGGAACTAGCTGTGTCCAAGACTTTGATCCATTAATCAGTCAAGCTAGAGCAGAGGGAAAGTTGACCCAATGGTCTGACTCCATATAAGGTAGCTTCATATGTTCATGTTTCTTTGTTTATTATGGGATATTAAAGATATACTTTACCCTGAGCTTGGAAAAGAAGTAATATTAGCATTACTTAGAACGTTATAACATGTAGTCGACTTTTGACTTATGAGATGGGACTAAAATGTTTTAGATGTCAGAACTTCCAAATGTGGAAGTGTTCCTTTACCTGGAAACAACTACTTAAACGACTATAATCAAATATGCAAGACCTAGCACTTTAAAGAAGAGGTTGTTTATTGAAAGCTCCTTTAAATGACATAATATGTGTTTGGCAAGGTCTGAAAATGGTTTTCAAAGATTAGCACATTTGTGCATTATTGCAGTTCAGTGAACCAGTTCAGAAGATATCTGAACCACACTGAACTTTTGCTTCCCTGAATATCCAAGTAATTTTACAGTTAAAGCTGCTTAGACTTTTTAAAAAGACTCTTTAAATTGCTTTTTCTCCTCATCTGTTATACTCATCCCTGCAAAAACCCTTTGTTTTTTTGCTTGCTTTCCCCTAGATCCTCCACATGATCCGTGGCTTGGAAGAAAATGTCAATGCCAGTGGCTCCGATCTCCTGTCTTTTGTACTACGTTGAGCTCCTGTAAAGTTGTGCCATGTATTGTGGTGGGTCTTTATGGTATACAATGTATCATGGAATGCCCATGACCTGGAGCATTTACCACACTTCTCTCTCTGAAAAAGAGAAGTGGAGGGCACAACAGGCTTGAGCTACTGAATCCAGCACCACGGACTTATCCTGAAAGGTAGGACCACTGACAATAGGAATTCGGGTTTTTTTTTTTAAATGCAACCATCTAATCAGTAGGTTTTATCAGTATTAGATAATTTAAAAAAAATTCTTTCTCTTATTCCAAGGTATAGCTGTATAAATGTTTACTATAGGATCATATAGAGATCAAGAGTTTTGAGTCATTTCTGGTACCTTATCTAGAAAATACTGATTTTTTTTTAATTAGGGCTTTAGAGGGTAACAGAGAAATGTGTATGTGCATCTTTTTCAGAATTTTGAAATTGCCACAATAATTGCATTTTATACTAACATTTCACCAAACAGCAACAGGGATTTATTTTCAGTGAACAAAACAAATTTTAATTTTCTGCCTTGGATTAATCTGCTTAGTTTATTGACAAGATCAAGGATGCTTCTTTAATATTGTGTCAAGGGGGATGTGTTCTCATGCACTGAAATGCACAAACTTTTGAAAGAAAAATATACAACTCAATTTACAGTTACTAGGCTAAAATGGAAAAAATTTGAATATAGGTAACATGCAGGCATAGTAGACATAATTCTTCGGGTAAACCAGGAGGTCCTTCTATTATGTTGTTCCTTCACAATACGAAGTGAAAGTATGTGAACCACTGGATCATCTGAAATCAAAATAAATCCTGCAAGTTTTCAGGCATCACAACATTGGGATCAGTCATAGGTGATTAGAGTAAAATAAAATGCACTTGTGCCTATATGCATTCATGTTTCATAGCTTGACACTTGGTGTATCTGAGAATAAAGGAGACAATGGAGCAGTCTATGTTTACTGGATTGCAGTTATTTTGATCTGCCTGAGGATGGACTCATTTAGTGCTATGATCTGAAATCTGTTAGCAACAATAGCCATAGTTTTAAGTTCATGTATGATAGGAATGGTAGGTGAAAACCTCTTGCTTAACTGAAAATCATCTTGGTATTTACAATCTTTCCTGAAGAACATTTAAGAAAAGCTCATCTGTTTTCCGAAGTTCTCTCTTGGCTTATAGTGCCACATACGTTGGTCATTCAGCGGCTCTCTGGATTTCATTTGAATGGAGACCACATCCCCAGAAAACATTTTCAATCGTCCCCAAACAAATATATGCAAAACAAAAGTTGGTCATTTAGCTGACAGCCACCAAGGACAGTTTCATCGAAAGTAATTGGTTAACATTAAAAACTAGTTTTGTTGCCCACCGAGCGCTGCTTGCACAAAATGGCATTTTACAGTCACCTGTTCCTCTTTCTGCAGTCAGTTGGCTCAGTCAGGGCTTGTGTTGTTGGGAGAGGGGGTAGCTCATCTTTGCTAGCTTTGCTAGCAGAAGACCCTAAGTTCATTCCCTCCCTGAAAAGATCAGGTGGTAGGTTTCATGAAAGATTCTGTTTGGGTCTTGAGGGTCACTCCTCTTGATAGACCAATAGTCTGACTCAGGTTAAGCCAGCTTCATGTGTACATTCTTCAAATAGTTCTTGTAGATTATCCGGGCTGTGTGATCATGGTCTTTGTATTTTCTTTCCTGATGTTTCGCCAAGAGCTGTGGCAGGCATCTTCAGAGGAGTAACACTGAAGGACAGTGTCTCTCAGTGTCAAAGTGTGTTGGAAGAGTAATATATATAGTCAGAAGGGGGTTGAGTTTGAGCTGAGTCATTGTCCTGCAAAAGTATCAAAGGTAATGTGCTAATCATTGTCCTGTAAGTATCAAGATAATGTGCTAATTAGGGTGTGGTATGTTAATGTGGAGCCATTGTATCCTGAAGTGATCTTTTAACATGTGGAATCCAAAGCTAATCTGCATGGCTATTGTGGACTGTAGTCTTTGTTAGTCTGGAGTTTTTCAGGACAGGAAGCCAAGCCTTATTCATTCTTAAACTCTCTTCTTTTCTGTTAAAGTTGTGCTGATGTTTATGAATTTCAGTGGCTTCTCTGCTTCCAGTTCAAGATTCAACTCTGAAGCAGTGATCTCACATCAAAAGTCACCACTTGGCAATGATGAAAGTGGATTTATTGTCTTGTAAAAGTTGTTGTATTCACAGTGTTTGCTTCTGCTGAAAACAACAGAAGCTATTAGCAAAATCTTAGCAAAAGTTGTATCATAGATAATGTCAGTGCCTGTTAGTAATAACTATATGCAGCACGTGTTTTCCATAATGAACAATATTAGGACAAATAAGTGACATCATCTTGTGTTCATGTAATAATAGCAATGCATTTGTGCAGTTATTTATCTTTCTTCTATTTGGAAATTTCCATTTCATTATATGGTATAGCAGTGTACTCAAGATAGCACTGTTCAATTAAACACTGATAAACCTTGCAGTGACTTGTTTAACTGTGCAAATCATACAAAAATCTGCATTTAAATTAAAATTGTGTACAACAGAGTAGAATTGTAAAACTTGGCATAAATTTTTTAAAAGCACAGGTTCTGACTCACACACAAGCCTTGTTTGCTGGATTGTTCTGAGGAGAGGGCAGAGCCGCCATGGGGGAGGGGCTGCAGGGGACCTGTGGGGACCCAGCAAAGGCCATTCCAAGGCTCAGGGGGCCTCCGAGGCCAGCCAGCATGCCACAATAAAATGGTGACTCTCAGGGAGGCAGGGAGCTGAGTCACGGCATCTTTTCCTTGGCGGGAGTCTTCCCGCGCTCCTGCTTCCTGCCCTGCCTCCCAGATTAAACGGGCCAATCAGACCCCAGCAAGTTGCAAGGCAGGCCTTTCAACATAAAACAGGCCTCTCACCCCCGACTGCATTTGGCTTCACGCTGTTGCGGGAGTCGGTCGGGTCCCGGCGGGTCCCCAACCATCTCTTGTGGCAGTTTGGCATGGGGGCCAGCAAACTGGAAGCCAAAGTCAAGAGAGAGGCTGGGAGTAAGGCAGGGCGGGGGAAGCCTGGATGCAGAATGAATTTCACTCGCAGTAAATTTGCTCTTCCCTACTTCGTCTCCACCATGGTCATTCTCCTGGATGATATTGTTTCCGCTTGCTCATACTGTGCCCTCTGTTTTTGACCTGACAGGTAGGATAAGAAAGTGTTCTGCCTTGTCCAATTATTCTTCTAACAGGTTTGTCCTCCCATCCCCACCTACACTTTTCTCTCATGCCTTCCCATTACGTGCAACCTCCACTTCTGTGTGACAGAACATGACATCTGGATCATGCCTGTGTTTTTTTTTTTAATAAAGGCTGAGAAATCTGGAGCCAAAAGCAACCTTTGTCACCATTATAACAACATAATCGTAGCTGTGATTTCTCCCTTCAACCTTAGCGTTTCCTTTTAATGTAATCCTTCTGAGGAAGGGCCATATCTGTGTTCTGTCACATACTTAGGTCACCATTGTCGCTAATTAAAACCTTAGTTTTACGGCAGCTGTAATGTCCCACTTTTAGGGCCAGTGACGTAAATGTGAAGTTCTTGCTTCTCTGAGATCCAAGCAAGTGCATAAATGGTTGGCCGTCTGCCTGTTTCCGTATTTTGTTCTTTATGCCTGTTGAGAATCATACAATCAGACTGGTTTTACTAAATATTTGTAACTAATGAAGTATTATTGAGAGTGCTCATGAGAAGATGATACTTGCTGGAAAAGACAATAATGCTAGGAAAGGTGAAAGCAGTAAGAAAACAGGAAAACCCAACATGAGATCGATTGACTCAATAAAGGAAGGAAGGGCCCTGAGTTTCAAGACCTTTGCAAGGCTGTTAATGGCAGGACATTTTGGAGGACATTAATTTATCCATAAATCAGAAGTGGCTTGACAGCACATCACACACAAAGTACTGTTAGTAGGCATTAAAGTATATGCCCAAGAACATCATAAAGGTGGGATCTTATATATACAACAGTAAAGGTAAAGGTAAAGGTCCCCTGTTCAAGCACCGGGTCATTCTTGACCCATGAGGTGACGTCACATCCCGACATTTACGAGGCAGACTTTGTTTACGGAGTGGTTTGCCAGTGCCTTCCCCAGTCATCTTCCCTTTACCCCAGCAAGCTCATTTTATCGACCTCGGAAGGATGGAAGGCTGAGTCCACCTTGAGCCAGCTACCTGAAACCAACTTCTGTCGGGATCGAACTCAGGTCGTGAGCAGAGTTTTGGACTGCAGTACTGCAGTTTACTACTCTGCGCCACGGGGCTCCTATATACAACAGTAGATCATTCTAAAAGAAACAAAATCCTATCTAAAGCCATGTTTTAGGAAACAGTCATAAGAAGGTCTATTCTGAAGCAAGTCCCAGGTTATTCAGTGGAGCTTAGTTCCAGAAAAAAATGCCCTTAGTTTCCGACATATGGTGAAGAGCTGGCTTGGAGGGCTGATTCTGTAAGGTCTCCTTGGTTGCTTCCTTCAATATCTCTGAGCACAGCGCACGAAGGAAAGCTTCCTTTGTGTGTATGTGTGGGCGGGAGAGTATACATAGAGAAAGATGTCTTCTTAAGAGAGTTCAATCTACACAATACACAGTAGTCAGGTCCGTACTAAACGTGCATTCATTAAGGTAAAATAAAAACATAGGTAAAATTTTGCACAAACATTTAAATGTTGAGGACAAATCCCCAGTTTCTTTAAAACTAGTGCGCATAGGGAATTAGCATCAAAATCACAATGGCAGCCCCCCAAACCTGAGTATCCAAATGATTTTGTTTCCAAGTCCTGAGTTCAAATTAATTTGGATTAACCAAATATCAATAAATCATTTGGTATCCAAGGGCTTTGCAATTCAGAATGTCTATAAGAAAAAAAAAAAAATACTTACTTCGGTTCTTTATTTAAGCTGTGGTTAATGTTGTCTATGATGTTTCTGTACAAGAGAAAGTGATAAGGGAACTTGATGTGGTCATATTCCAAGTATACTTTGGTAAGGTTAGGCAGCAAGACCCTACACAACTTTAACAGCTGCAGCAATGCAAACCCCCGCTCCTTTTTCCTCCGTGATGACAGCAGACTGCCAGGACAACCCTCTTGCACTACCAGCCTGGCCGTGATCCATTGGAATGGCACCAGCCTGGCTTCACTTGGTCAGCAGTGAGGCGGGGCTGGCTCCACCCGCTCGAGCCACAGCACAACCAAGGCGGGCTTGTGGAGGAAGGGCCTGCAGGGTGGCTTCAGGGATGGCTCCTGAGGAAAGAAACAATCTGGAAGGGATCTGGAGGGGACAGGGCTGTAAGCAGCGGGTGGGTCTGGCCTCTTTATTACGAGACAGCCCTGCAGATAGGTGCTGGCAAAGGCAGCTGGCATAATGCCAGATGGATGGGGGTGGGAGGAACCTGCCCAGGCTGAATAATTTCCTCTAATCCCTAGTACTTGGATTTCCTCCAGTTCTCAGTACTTCCAGGTCACATGGGTAGGGTGGACATGGCCCAGAGGGTGTGACATCCCCTTAGTTATTTAAAGAAGACCGAGATGCAGGCCAAAGATGTTGTGGCTCATGTTGCTCAGAGCGATGGGGAGCTGGAGTAAGTGGAGAGGAGGAGGAGGAGGATCTTGGTGTTGCAACCCCCTCCCCCCTTCTCACTGAGACCTAGAAGGTAGGGACAGTTGTGACACAGAGGCAAGCATGGACCAGGGGCAGGAATAGTCTCACTAGATCACCCACATAACAAATCTCAGTAGATTCTGAATTACTGTAGTTCAATATCAGTGTAAGTTACTAGAGTAAACATGCAGCTAGGCTCAGATTGACAGAGACCATAATTCTCTTAAGATGTAATGTTTTCAATGAAGTAATGTCTGTGCAGTCACAAAAAAAACCCTGTGATTTCTTTTGACATGGAGTACTTTGCTGATTTAGTTGTGTCAAGGAGAATAACATTCATTGTCATAGTTTTCATATGTCTTCCATGACAGAATGACATAAACATTGTCTGAAACCCATTGAAACCTTTTACGAGTGTGGTATTGGACTTGTTTTTAAGCCATTCTTTGGGATGCATGTAGTTCTCCAACATCTTGACAGAAGTCGCCTTAATTTCCACACTCCCTTTTCCTTGTTGTGCAACTGTAGCCTACAAACTAAAAAAGATATTGCTGATCTACTGAGGGAGTTGGATCTACTATTCAGTAATGTGAAGTAACGGATTATCTAAATCAACTTCAGGCATTCCTGGGAAAAGCAGACTGTTTGGATCCTTTCCAGTCTGGTTATGGGAATGAAATGTACTTGGTTGTCCTGGTTAGGCTTACCAGGCCCCTTTGCTCCACCAGCGGGAGCTCTTCAGCAGTGCGCGATGTGCACAACTGCCTCCCACAACGTTTGCAATGCGCATGATGCGGACGCTCTATCAATCTCTGCCGACACTCTATGGTTTCCATTAATTGTTAGAATGTCCACGTCGCTTCCAGGTAAACCCAAAAATGATGTGAGTGTGTTGCGCTGGCACATGTGCCCGTGTTGCCCGCTGGCTCTCAGCTGGTCGGCGGGTAGCCTGGTGGATTGGCAGAATTTTACCCACCATCACCGGGCACCTGGTAACCCTAGTCCTGGTGGATTATCTGCACAAGGAGATGGACAGAGAAAGTACACCTCTGCTGATTCACCTCAACCTCTTAGTGGCTTTTGATACCATCAGTCATTGTATCTTTCTGAGCTTCTTTTCTGGGCTGGGACTGGGAGAGTCCATTTTGCACTGGTTCTCTGGTCCTATCTGGAAGGAACATTTCAGAAGGTGGTGCTAGGGGATGTCCTTTGGCATGTGGGTTCCTACACGGCTCCATCTCATCTGCTATGCTTTTCAACACCTACATGAAACCACTGGTGAGGTCATCCAGAGATTTGGGCTGAGTTAACACTCATCTCTGTGTCACACTTCCGGCTGATCGCAGGGAGGCTGAAGTAACCCTAAAGTAGTACCTGGAGGCAGTTTCAGACTGGATGCAGGCTAATAAACTGAAGCTTAATCCTGATAATATAGAAGTGCTACTGGTGAATGGAACTTAATTAGGACTTAAAGTGTTGCCTGTACTGGATGGGGTTGCATTCCCCTTAAAGGAACAGGTCTGTAGTTTCTGGGTGCTCTTGGACCCACACCTACTCCTGGATAAGCAGGTGGCAGCTGTGGCCAGGAGTGCCTTTTACCAGCTTTGACTAGTTAGCCAGCTGCGGCCTTTCCTGGGCAGAAAAGATCTGGCCGCTATTGTGCACTCCCTAGCTACATCAAGATTAGATTACTGCAGTGCACTTTATGCAGTGTTGCCGTTGAAAAGTGGAAACTTCCATTGGAGCAGAATTCTGCAGTCAGGATTTTGACTGGAATGGGTCATA
Organism: Euleptes europaea; assembly: GCF_029931775.1. Lineage (NCBI taxonomy): Eukaryota > Metazoa > Chordata > Lepidosauria > Squamata > Sphaerodactylidae > Euleptes > Euleptes europaea. Next base: position 28,392,239 of record NC_079318.1, read on the forward strand.
GGGACCATGCCACTCCAGTCTTGAGCCTTCTACACTGGCTCCCAATCTGTTTCTGGGCATAATTCAAAGTGCTGGTGTTGACCTTTAAAGCTCTATATGGCTTGGAACCAGAATACCTGAAGGACCGCCTACTATTTTATGAGCCTAACCAACCACAAAAGTCACCTTAAGATATTCTTCTTTGGTTGCCCCTGCCTTCTGAGATTAGGCAGATAGTAACTTTGTGAGAGAGTCTTTGTGAGAGGGACTCAGTCATAGCACCAAAACTCTGGAACTCGCTCTGGGGAGACTTATCCATCCCCTTCTGTTGTGGTCTTTGCCAATGAGTGAAGACTCTTTTTGTTTCATCTGGTATCCCCTCCTTCATGCCCTGTGTTTGAAATATTCTTTTTATGTTTTTGTATGTGTATTTTAGCTTTGATTTAAATTGTTTCAATGATTTTTTTGGTTTGGTTTTAATTGTTTTTAAGATGTGTTTTTATTATGTATGCTTTTAATCTGTTAGCCACCTTGACTAAATAAAATCAAATGTCTTTACAGTTAATTCTAAACTGGCTTATTTGTCTAAAATTTTAACCTGCCATCCTTCCAAGGCACTTGCCATTCATTAATGTTAGGGCTGGAAATACAATATTGTTTTGTGGATTGTGTGGCTATTGTTGCTGTGGCTTCTTATTTATCCTTCAAGGCTGGCAGAAATGTTGATGGTAACTATAATGTTGCACTGGTACAGAAGTTGTTATTCCAGTGGGATGAGGGAATTAACGTATCGGTGTGCTTTCAAACCATTTTATTTTTTGCCATAGGAGATGTTGAAGAATTAGGATGTTGTTCTCTATGATTACTTAATGTGATATATGAACATATTTGGCAGATTATAGGTTTGTTTAATTATTTATACCCCACTTCCTCCACTGTCGGAAATTAGATATTTGTGATGATGTTCTTGCTGTCCGACTCCAACGAGTATATTTCTCAGAGAACATCATTATTTGCTCTGGCAGCAAGAAAAATAAGAGCTAAGGTAGTTAGCTCTACAGCAGAATCCAACAAATGATGTTGTTTTTGGTGGTTCATATCAATGTTAATTCTAGAATTTATTTTCTTGTACATGTTTCTTTTTTTAATATTGTGCTACTCTGTGAATGATATTTTGTGAAGGCCTATGGTCACATACAAATTAATTCTACCATTGCAGATATTTGTGATGAAATGGTGATTATGTTTATTATACCCACCCAAAAGACTGAATCACATGGCTTCTCACCACCGTGACATCAGAAAAGGAGAACACCAAGTAGAAGAAAGCTTTATAGTGAGGGGGAAAACCCTTTATTTTCATGAAATCAAAATAATTTGCCACTGGAATAACTTGTAATTTTTTCAGGGGGGGAAAGGTGAGATAGTAGACACTGCGCCTTACTTGCCATAATAGATGACCTTTAACATGATATCGAAAGAATTCGAAAGAATCAGAGTAATTAATATGAATACTTTCCTACATCTCCACAGTAATGATTCCTGGTCACCAATTTGGCATAGGGGCAGTTTAAAAAGGTAAAGGTAAAGGTCCCCTGTGCAAGCACCGGGTCATTCCTGACCCATGGGGTGACATCACATCCTGACGTTTCCTAGGCAGACTTTGTTTATGGGGTGGTTTGCCAGTGCCTTCCCCAGTCATCTTCCCCTTACCCCCAGCAAGCTGGGTACTCATTTTACCGATCTCGGAAGGATGGAAGGCTGAGTCAACCTTGAGCCGGCTACCTGAAACCAACTTCCATTGGGATCGAACTCAGGTCGTGAGCAGAGCTTGGACTGCAGTACTGCACTTGCTGACCCAGGGTTAATTAAAAGGAACATCGCTATTCAATAAATTCAAACATTTTTTAAAAGTTAACATTTTATTAAAACACAACTTTATTAAACAACAACATTATAAACATTTAATTGTAGGAATTAGATTGATTTTGGAATAAATTGGCCACAGCTTGGAATTGGCAAACAGCTGCGACCCTCGTGGCGCAGCATGCGTGATGTGTCAAGTGCCCAGGCCGTGTCCACCACGGCCATGAAGTAACCTCCGCCCACAGGGCTCCCGCTGTGGGCAACTGGGATGGCAGTACCAGGATGACACCAGGACGAATGCCACTGGGTGTTATCCCCCACCACTTGGGAAGAGGCGGACACCTGCCCTGCCGCCAGGGCATGTCCCTGAAGCCTCTCCCAAAACCCTTGGGATAGGGTTCCCAAAACCAGGGAAGCGACCAATTCCTATGGAGCTTCCCCCCCCCCCAAAATGACACATCCACATGCTAAACCGCACCAAGCTGTGACTATAAGCCAATAAACCTTAGGGAGGGTGGGTGGGTTCACAAAGAAAATGGAGTGAGCTGTGGGCGGGCCAGTTCCCCTGTTATATACTGAGGGGGCGAGGCTAGCCACGCCCGCACCCAGCTCCCGCCTTCCGCCCTCATTGGCTGGAGCCCTTCCTTGCCCCAGCCAATGAGAAGGCTGTATCCGGGCAAATCGGGTCAGGCACGAGCCTCCGTGCGCGCGCAAACGCACATGTTGGCCGGCCGGACCCGATCTCCCTCCCCCTCTGCCACGATTGCTCCTTCCTCCCCCCGGGGCAGCAAACATGGCTCCCGATAAGGCGGGAACCCTATCTTACCACTCTGTGCCACGGGGTTCCTAAGGGACAGCTTACCAGTTGTTTATTCACGATTTTATTTAGATGATTTATATGTCCTCTCTCCACAGAGTGTGCGCAAGGTGGCTTCCAAAGTAATATGTAATAAGAATACAAACATGAAGCAAGTTGCAACAACTAATAAACTATTAAAAACCCAGCAAATTGTGATGAATGCTGCCTAACATTGCAGAAAGTAAGGCTTTGCACACATGCGCGCACACAAAGCTGATTGTGCATCTGCACAACCGGCAGGTCCCCTCCCTGCCTCTACTGTCACTGCTTCAAAGACTGCTGCTAGCACCACATTTTTAATGTTGGGGAGGGGGGGAGAGAACGTTCACAGTGACTTTCATAGATGCAAGCTGTCTCCAATTTGACATTTGTCATCAATGAAAAAGAAGGTGAACTGTTCACACTGTGAATGCTCCTTGCATGCACATACTTGCAGTGACTCAGAATTTATATTTGGCATGCAAGTTGGCTGTCCTTCCCAGAAAACTGCTTGTGTCATGAAAAACCCTGATCCAATTGGCTCTTTATTTTTACCTTTTTTTTTAATTGAGGCCATTGAGGTGCAATAAGCTGTTATTGCCCATTTGTGCAGGCGTGCAGTGCTGAAGGAGGTACATGTTATTATTGGACAAGGTGAAGGTGATGTTTTTTGCTATTGAAAAGGTTACTGCCTCTGCATCAAGACTACATCAAGTGTTTTCTAAAAAAGAAACATACTGTGTATCCCCTTAGAACAGTAACTCCCTGTGGTTTGAATGAGGATATAAATTGCATTCCTATTCTGGAAACTGGGTGCATGAAAGCACCATTGATCCCTTCCCAAGTTGAAATAAGTCTGAGAGGCGTTATAGTACACAAAAACATCTGTGCATGCAAACACACACACCTTTTAACACCACCTTCAAATGAATGTGTGTGCTCAAACAGCTTCCTCCATTTTTCAAAATCTATTCAGATAAATTATAAGCCACCAAGCCTTTCATTTTTATAGCCCTGCCAATCCATGCATACCATATCTACTTAGTGTATAGGTAGTAGCTAATATTGGCAAATTGCCTTTGTAAAATAAATCATTTGTGTGTGTGTTTTCTTTTCACAGCCATGGTGAACTCTTCCATATGCACCTTTGCGACATCTTGTCATTGTAGTGGTGGTGGTGGTGGTGGTGGTGGTGGTGGGGAGTTGTATATGTGATGCAGAATCCTGTCCTAAAGGAGATAAGGTGCATATGGAACTTGTAAGAGAAATGTTGTTGCTAAAAAGTACATTGTCCCCTATACATTTATAAATAAAAACCTCATTTCCCCATATATGAAGTTGCTGTTCTTGAATTGTTGAGTTTCATTATGAATTGTGTACCAAAGCCAGTATGGTATAATAGTTAGAGTATCTTACTGGAATCTGGAAGAGCCAGATTCAAATCCACACTTTGCCATGAAGCTTACTGGGTGACTGGGTGACTTACCATGCATTCCTGAGAATTTGGCTGTATCTCAATAGGAGGAGGCATAACCTCGCCGCCAGTGTAAGTGTGTCTAATCACATATCTAATCAGCATAAGACATACTTATGCTGTCGGCGAGGGCAGTTCCATTGGTGCCTGAGTGACACAGAGCGGTGTGGTACTCCTCCACCGGCGCAGTCTCCCCGTGGCACAGACCACGGCGGAGATTTGCGGCACCAGTGTGGGGGGCTTTCCCGGGGCATTCCCGGGGCGGGGCGGGGGAGGAGCCGCTGGTAGGCAGCTTCCTGTTCCCTTTCACCCCATTACACCGGCACCGAGAACAGCATTGCTGCTCTTGCTTTTTAGCAGGCGCAGCCTCGCTGTTCTCTATAGGTCGAAAGGCCCCGTTTATCAGCGTAGGCGGAACTGTTTCAGGAGGCGGCTCGACCGTGCCTTCTCCCCGCCGTTCCCCTACACCGATTCTCAGGAATGCACAGTTAGGACCAGTCACTCTGTCTCAGCCTCATCTTCATCACATAAGGATAAAATTAGAGAATAACGTATGCTGTCTGGAACTCCTTGTACTAAATAAATGTCAAATTCAACATAGGAACAATGACTATATATATATATATATATATATATATATATATATATATATATATATATATATATATATATCGTATTTTTCGCTCCATAGGACGCACCGCTCCATAAGACGCACTGTGTGCTTATAGTACTGTATTTATATGGTAAAACTCTTACTGAAATTAAAAAGATAACCCCATATAAACATGACTCTGGGTTTTTTTCCCAGTAGAAGCTGACCTTCTAATCTGAACAGAATTTCTGTAGCAGAAATATCCAGTTATTTTTATTTTTATTGTTTGTGGTAGTCTTGTTTCCTCAGACTTACCACCTCTCCTCTGCCATTTAGCATCTTCTTCAGAGTCCCTGCTGTTTGTTGTAAATGTCCAAGGGAACAGTATTTGGAGACATGGGGGTCAAGGAGCTATTTATACACACATACCTCTGCATGGTCATGTTCTGATTCATACACAATGTTATTCATTGAACTGAAGATGCTATCAGAGTAGATGTTGCTGGGAATGGATGCCAAATTTTGCACAGTGACCACTAAGGGTATATTTTATTTTTTTAAAAAAATCTGTTTTAATATTGTATCCAGCTACTAAGGAGGATATTGGCTTAATTGTCCCAGATTTTGCATAGTCTCAAAACCATTTCTGGATTCCATTATGGATTTTTTTAAATTCTGGAATTTTGGGGGCATTATTTCCTATGGGAATTAATGCAGGGGTCTGGAATGGCCGTTTTTCAAGCCAATTGTACCACATTTGCAGCGATCCCAATTTTCCCTCTCTACTAAAATCTCCCGAAGTTTCAGTTGGTCCAGTATTACAGACCCAGCCATCATTTTCACTGTTTCCTATGGAGAAAACACCATGCTTCAGCCACACAAAGAAACCAATATAGCCAAACCAAACCCAAGGCCAAATGTGAGGATCTGACTCTTCCTACTTGGCCAGGAACAGCTCTCCTTGATCCCTTCCTGGAGTCCCATTGGATGAGAGAATTTTCTCCCTTTCCTCCCATTTCAGGAAACAGCAGAAAAACAAGCAGAAACAGGTCAGAGAGCAGCAAAAGGTAGGACCTTATTTTGGGGGGAGGGGTATGGAATCCCCCCACAAAAAAAAATATTGGGAATGCCTTAACTATTTTCAGTATCCCCCAAATGACAAAAAAACCCCTCATTTTCAGATTTATTTTTGGACTGGGGTTACTCAAATGCACATCCCTAATGACCAACCACACTCCACACGTGCCCCTTCCCTTCACAACACTTGCAAGGGCATTGGTACAGCCAGTGACTGTTGGTGATAGATAGGTGAAGTGAACCCTGTCATGTTGCTTCTGCCAGCTGGTGCTGTCTATTGGCTTGCTCTGCAAAGAACACCAAGGCCATTTATGCAGAGTCAGTTTTGAAGCTCGCTCAAAGCTCTTTTTAAAAATGCGACCTTTAAAATGACTATTCACGGTCCCAATGCAAAAGGAGAAATTCCACACACACTCTCGCCGGCTCATTGTTTGCTTAGCCATTAGCAATCACTGGTTGCATAGCTAACGCGCAGCTGTGATTTTGCATGTTTCTTTGAGGGGATTCTTCGTGGCGGGGCAGAGCAAGCACAAAAGGCCGCGTTAAAGGGGCTCTTAAGTAATGCGGAGCAGGTATGGGCCATCTTTGCAGTCACTTCCTGAACAACGGTTCACTGTGAAAAACTAAAAAAATATATGCAGGGCAATTCAGCCTGGAACGCGCTGCTAATTACCAAGCATAAACAGCCCAAGTTTGCTCTGCTGACTTGGGCTCTGTTGCAATCTCTCTGTCACCAGATAGATCATGATGGATAGCCATTTATTCTGCCTGTAGCAGTAGAAAAGAGCAAGAGTCTGGTAGCACCTTAAAGACTAACAAAATTTCTGGCAGGGTATGAGTTTTCGTGAGTCACAGCTCACTTCTTCAGATACCTGTCACCAGTATCTCTCTTCCAGACCTCCATCACCTAAAAAACAAACAAATCTAAACTTGTTCTTGACAACTGCCAGGTACCTGTATGCTAACAGACCGTTAGCACCCATGCATCTGTGAAATTATACAGTGAAACGTCTAAGGCAATGTTTATTTTAACTCTATTCAAACACTAAACAGAGACTTTAAGCTAGCTCACAAACACCTTACCTCAGCAATACAATGAACCTGTCAAAGGTTTCTGGGAACCTGTGATAGAGAAAGATTGCAGCCCAGTAGGACCCATGTTGCATTGCTACCTTCAGATGCCAGCTACTCTGCAGGCTAGCTAGTCGGCTGGAATACAAAACCTTCACTGGAGTGCAGGGCTGTGCTTTCCAGTATCTCATTTGGCAGAGAATTGTGAGTTGTTTTGCCACCAGCTGGCTACTGTAATTGGTTTTGCTTGCCTCTACAACAGCAAAGCATAGCACCTGCAGAAGGAAAAGAGAGACTGGAAATGGGCACTGAGCTGGAGACAAGTAGGAGTCCAGCCTTGGGAAGAAGAGAAAAGCAGCTACAAAGTGGAGGTGTTGTCTGCCTGGCAATGTATGTGTCCCTTGCCAATTTCTGATCTGGCTGTGCTCCTCTCACACAAGCACCTAAAGAAGAAAATGAACAGTCAGGAGGATAGAGAGCAGGAACCAAGTTGAGGCATAAAACACAATGGGCTACCACCATTGTCAACCAACAGTTCATGTAGTGGCACTCTTCCAGCGAAGCAACTTGCAAGCAATTGGAAGAGCATAGAAACATGTGTTTAAATTATATTTTCCAGGATAAATTTTCCAGCTTTTGAAAGTCAAAGCTCACTTCATTGAATATGTCAGCTAGGCAAAGGGGGAAACACCACTTGTGCACCAAGAAAACTTTCACCTAAAAGTGCTTTTCAAATCCATCCTGGAGAAGCTGAGTCTTCTTCTGTGCTTCTCCTCAATTAGTCTTCCTCCCTGGTGACTGATATGGTTCTTCTCCATCCTTTATTCAGACATAGTACTTCTTTCTGGTTCTTTCTGTTCTTCCTTTCTCAGTGAGTCAAACAGCACTGAGAAAAAGGCACAATGGTTGGACTTTTTAAAGCCTGAAGGCTTTGGGGGGGGGGGGAATCCTGCCCCATCACTGTTGATTACCACAGATGGAATGCATGGTTTTGAAAATGTATTGGTTGGGACCCAATACAAAATTGTCAGATTAATGGAGTGGTCAGTAGTGGCCACCTGGTTGGCCACTGTGTGAGACAGGATGCTGGACTAGATGGACCACTAGTCTGATCCAGCAGGGCTCTTCTTATGTTCTAGAACTCTATCTTTGTCTGGCTCTACTGATATAGCTAATAAGATTAATTATTGTTACAATAACATAATGTTGGGTTTTGATAAGGGCTAGAGACTATGCCCTGACTTGACTTTGATAGTCCAAGCTAGCCTGATCTCATCAGATCTTGGAAGCTAACCAGAGTTGGAGCTGGTTAGTATTTGGATGGGAGACCACCAAGGAAATCTAGAATTGCCATGCAGAGGCAGGCAATGGCAAACCACCTCTGAATGTCTCTTGCCTTGAAAACCCCATGGGATCACCATAAGTCGGCTGTGACTTGAGGGGAGGGAAAAAAGATAGACTGACCTGGATAGCCCAGGCCAGTCAGATGTCAAGCTAAGCAGGGCCGACCCTGGCAAGTATTTGGATGGGAGACCACCAAGGAATACCAGGATCATGATGGGGAGGCAGGCAATGACAAACCGCTTCTGAACATATCTTGCCTTAAAAACCCCACCAGGGGTCACCATAAGTCAGATGTGACTTGATGGCAAAAAAAGAGAAAGAAAATAAATATATTGTAAGGTGTGCTGTGAGCAATGAAGTGCTCTTTTACTGTCTTCTAAGTCTAACTAAGTGCTGTCCACCACAGCTAAAGAAATCCCCAGAGCTGTGAAAAATCTTCTGAGTTCACCAAAAGAGTGAGAATCAGCAGCATGTTGTAAGAGGATACTGAGCAGGGAAAATGATCTTATTTATCCTGAAGAAAGTCCTTGACATCTTCATTCTGTGGTCTTGATTTCATTTTTGAGTTCTTTATAGAACATTAATTCAGTTGTGATTCAATCATTTCCCAATTTAAAACAAACTAGTTGTTAATTTATGACTACAACACTGCCTTTTATTAAGCATATGGTTATTATGCAATTTAAAACAATTGTTACCTGAGATGTCCAAAGCCACACTAGTAGTTGTGAACAGGACTTACTGAGTTAGGAAATGGCCAGGTTTCCCAGCGTTTGCTGTTAATCACTGGGTCTCTGTGTAATTAGAAATTTCAGAGTTGAATGGTTAATAATATCCGAAAAATAAATTGTAGGTGGCATGGTCAATGCTCAATAGGGATTGTGCAGAGGATTTTGGTGGTGGGTAAAGTGCCGTCAAGTCACAGCCGACTTATGGCGACTCCTTTTGGGGTTTTCATGGCAAGAGACTAACAGAGGTGGTTTGCCAGTGCCTTCCTCTGCACAACAACCCTGGTATTCCTTGGTGGTCTCCCATCCAAATACTAGCCAGGGCTGACCCTGCTTAGCTTCTGAGATCTGACGAGATCAGGCTAGCCTGGGCCATCCAGGTCAAGGCACAGAGGATTTTAGCATTAACTATTTTGACATATAATTACTATTCTGCAGTTTGGATCAAGCTTTGGTTTATGACCTTGAGGAAATCATTAATAATCCCTGACAGCCTCCTTATTTTTTTTCTGGATGTGTGAACCTTTGTGTGAATTGGGCTTTGCAAATTTGATTCCAGTAGGCAGAATTTCACTATAGTTCACGCATCTAAGGCTTCAAGATGATAAAAGATTTGTACACATGCAATGACCTTCTGTTTGCCCAATTTGTACACTGAAGTACTATGAAATTGACAGGCCAGATGCTTCTCCCATTGATTCAGTTGCTTAGAAACAATCATTTGCTCAAATCTCAGTAATCCCAGTAATCAATGGGTCTTCAAAGTGCTTGTCTTTGGATTATGTCTCTAGGTTTGCATCCTTTAATAGAGATGTGTGAATTATGATTTAGCAAAGGAAATTGTGTATCATACTATTCACATTGTTTTTGTTGTTTTGCTGCACAGTAGCTAGGGTACTAATGGCTTGTATCCAACAAGATCCCCTCACAAAATTCCACTTCCTCATCCTTCTCCCACAGCAGCCCACTAAAACCCCTGAAACTGTGTTCCTGGGTATCAGCAGACACTCAGGAATGGCACAGGGTGCAGAGTGAGGGTCTGCAGTGGGAGGGGGAAATGGCAGAATAAGCCACATCTTCTCTGAAGATGGTAATGCCCTTAGGTTTTTGGACCTGTGTGGCTGAATAAAAGGCATTACGAGAGTAGCGGATTGGTTTGATTCCCTACTCCTCCACATGAAGCCTGCTGGGTGACCTTGGGCTAGTCACAGTTCTCTCCGAACTCTCTCAGCCCCACCTACCTCACAAGGTGCCTCTTGTGGGGAGAGGAATGGATTGTGATTGTAAGCTTCTTTGAGACTCCTTAAGGTAGAGAAAAGTGGGGTATAAAAACCAACTCCTCCTCCTCCTCCTCCTTCTTCCACCCCTCATACTGCCATAATGATTCACTCTTGTGGACCAGAAAGGCACAATCTTTAATATAATTCGCAATGGGTGATCCTCCCACGTGGGCCAAAAAAATTCTGCAAGGGGGCTAGTGAGTATCTTTCTGTAAACCGGGGGTAAGACCCAAGTTTGCACAACATATGAAAAGCTGGGGGGAAATAGGGGTTAACCCCCCTGCTCAAGTAGCCAGCAATATTCATGTGTAGATAGATATCATGGTGTGGAGCGTGGTATAAAAACAAGATGCTGCACAAACAGGCAGAAAAAGAGAGAAGAAAGCAGGGACTGGTGGACGGTGGTGGTGATTTCCCCTACTCCATGAGCTCTCCTGTTCTATACTTTGGTTTACCACCAGTCTTGTTTATAATTAACATGTCTCTCTCTCTCTTTTTTTTAGCTTAGCTGCAATGTCAGACAGTGTATAACTTTAAAACTTGCAAATATATAAAGCTGATCAACACGTACATTAGCAGTGACCTTCCCTTCCCTTCTGTACTGTGTGACCACTCTAAATGTTTTGCAGTGTTGCAATTAATCAAGATAATCAAGCAGATACTGTTGCTCTGAGAAAATCTAGTATGGGTGAGTTCTTTTCAAACCACCATTTATCCTTCTGTAAGTGTGCAGGATCAACAGTGAAACCTTCTGTGTTACTCTTGGTTCCAAATGGCAAAATCCCAATTATCAACATAGGCTTAACTGAAAATATAAATCCAAGTGCCAACCAGTCCTCTACATAAAATCGCCTAAAGTTTTAAAGTACCTCCGATAATAATATCCAATTATTTTGTACCTTCCTTTAAGTCAGCATCTGAAGCATTTGTCCTATGTTTACAGCTCATGACTTTTTGGCAAGCCCTTTCACCGCTTCCAACCCATGAAATTTACTCAGAATAAATCCCTTAGAAGGTAGAAGGGAAGAGAGAAGAACAAATAGGAATGGAACAGTCTTCGTTGCTATCTGGTCTGAGCAATACTGGATTTGCTTTGCCTGGGGTGAATTTATTTTAATGTGTCTGGTCTGGAGTTCCTTGGAACTGTGGTGGGACAGAGATGGGGGGGGGGGACTTTTAGAACGATTTTCCACTACTGTAATGGCGAAAATATTAAATTGTTTGATGTGTTGCGGAAAAGCTTTGGAATGAAAAATGTCGTGTGCTGAAAAGCTAGGGACTATATCTGCTCATTCCTGTCAGAGAATGTCATTACGTTCTCTGGTGAGGCAAACAGACTGGCAAACATGTCCTCAGTCACAGCACACTGGCAGCTGTGGGAGAACACGATTATGGAGGGTCACAGACATTGTTATACAGTGCATGTTAGTTTTAACTGATTATACGTCATGATAAATAACTTATTTTTTGCTGAATTTGGCCGCCTTAAACTTCTCAGGATACTTATGAAACATGCTAATTGCAGTGTTAAGAGATCTCTTGCTGGTAACATTTAGTCATTTTAGACCACGTTGCTTTGTCAATGAAAGGATTAAGGAAGCATGAATGAGCACACTGAGAGATTTTGCAATTATTTCAAGGAAAAAACAAAACAAATTGGTCTATGCCAAAATGATGCATTTTTCTTATATAAGGCATTGCTTTGGTAGCATGTTGTTTGGGTATATATGATGTCATAATTTTGCTCATTCTGTATCTTGGATTCTATGTACTTTAAAACCTGAGCTCTCTATTATGGCAGTAAGAGAAGGAATATTTTAACTAAAGGGAATTTTGCAGTGATTTCCAAAGTATTTACAGATGCACACTAGTGTGTAATGAAAGGGGTGTGAAAATTTAATCCATAATGTTATATGTATCCATTGCTCTTGGTGTAGGGATGCTAGCCTCCAGGTACTAGCTGGAGATCTCCTGCTATTACAACTGATCTCCAGCCAATAGAGATCAGTTCCCCTGGAGAAAATGGCAGCTTTGGCAATTGGACTCTATGGCATTGAAGTCCCTCCCCTCCCCAAACACCAACTTCCTCAGGCTCCGCTCCAAAAAAGTCCTGCTGGTGGTAAAGAGGGACCTGGCAACACTATCTTGGTGCCTTAAAAAAGAAGGTCCTTTGTAGCATTTATCCCTCCTCCACCAGTAAATGGGAAGTGATATTATCCAATGCAAGGAAGAGTGCATCAAGTTTACTGGGTACAATTTGCACCGTAGTTGACTGGTGTGGGGAAATCCCATAAACATCACCATTGCCCCAAAAGCATGGTCCCATCCAGGAGCTCTGTGCACAGGAAATATAAGACGCAATGTTTCAGAGGGTAGCCATATTGGTCTGCAGCAGAACCCAGTAGCACCTTAGAGACAAGCAAGATTTGGGGGTATAAGCTTTCAAGAGGTAAAGCTCCCTTGGACAGCTAGAAAGAGGTGATATAACAGAGCTCTTTTGCAATTGCTGGAGAATGTCTGCCCACTGTTCAGGGGACTGTTCATTTAAAAAAAAATGTGGGTGGAATTCTCCAGTTTCTCTGGATGTGTACTTAAATCTCATTCACCTAGGAGTTTTCCCCCATGAACTCACCGGTGTTAACGTCTGAGTAAATGTACAAAGGATCAGGATGTAGTGCTGGTGGTGGCAGCTTTTCTGGTCTCCATACAAAACTGAAAGGAAAAGATGGATGGAAAGAGGGCGTTCCAAACTTGTCCCCATGTCACAGTGCTGCAGTACCTCTGCGTTTGTCGTAGCCAGCAATGGGTGCCTTTTTATCCTGTGATCAGGATTGGCTTTGTCTGCAGCTTTATTGTTTGCGGTAGAGGTTGAGGGGATTAGAGCATCTGCTGTCTCCCGCCAGCTGTCTTCCCATCACCCCACCACCAGCTAGAAGAGATATTTAAGGAAACAAATTCCACTGAACATACCCTTCCTTCTGCCCACCATAGCCCTTCTAATCTTCGAGGCTGATTCACTCTCAGCATTTGTATACAGGCCATTATGGCTTGACTTTATTGGGTGTGGGCTGTATGTCTCCTGTGGGCAGCAAGCAGGAGAGGGGAGTCTTACATGAACCACATGAAGGGGATGACAGCTGACCACATCAATAGTGTGGTCAGACTTGGGGATGTTGAGACTTTGTAAGTGTTGGTTGCTAATGGCTATTTAGCCTGCTCTTTGTGCCTACATAGCCCTGCCATTCTTCCATGGCACCGTGCTGTGGAGTTCAGTATTTTTGTGGTTTTCTGCATTATCTTAATCTCCCTACTGTTGTGCCTGGCCCTGTTTTGCTGCTTTCATAATTTGCATGGGGTCAGCCATTTGACTATTATAGTGTATGATCTGTGTTTATGCTTGCCTCCAGTTTTAATTCAGATGAAAACTGTCACCCCAGTATCAAAAGTGTGGGAAATACTGGCATTGTGATATATCTTCAAGATAAGGGTGCTACAGTAGAGAAAGCATTTTTTTTCCAGTGCAAAAAACTTGGCAGCCATAATTGGCCATCCTCCTTCCTAGTTAGGGTTGCCAACTTCCAGGCACTAGCTGGAGATCTCCTGCTATTACAACTGATCTCCAGCCAACAGAGATCAGTTCACCTGGATAAAATGACCACTTTGGCAATTGGACTCTATGGCATTGAAGTCCCTCCCCTCCCAAAACCCCGCACTCCTCAGGCTCCACCCCAAAAACCTCCTGCCGGTGGCAAAGAGGGACCTGGCAACCCTATTCCCAATTGTGAATTCACTGCATATGCTCCAATGGTAGATAAAAATGCACTATTTTTCTCTTTCTATTTTTTTTTTTAGTGTCTGTGGCATCTTTTATTGTAAACAGAATGCTAGCTTGATGCTCTGGGTGTTCCAGACAACTGGGGGGGTTGCTTCTGTCCTCATAAAGAATAGAGCTTAAAGGCCAATCAGTGGGAGGCTAGAAGTGGCTATTTAAGCCAGTACCACCTCCCACTTTTTTTTGTTTGCCTCGTCTGATGTCCTGCCTTCACTAATAGTGAAGAATGCATTAAATATTTATGTGCATTAGGCATTAATAAACACTACTTTAACTCATATGTTGGTCTCTTGTGCCTTTATTCCAAAGTGGGGGGAGACAACTGGGTTTGAGTGCGGCAACTTTGAGGAGGAAGGAAATGCAAAACCTTAAGGAAAATAGTAAGAGGGAGGAGAGCTCATCCTCCGAAAGAGAAAAAAAAGGCTTTGGTGGGCAGCATGAGGATAATTCCGTGTCGTACTAAACACTTGGGGTGCAGGTCTTGTGTTGAGGTAAATTAAATATTTCAAGCCATGTTGAAGATTCAAGCACAAACTACAAGTCGGTGTAGTTGTGAAGGGATAACAACTTTGATTAAAAAAAAAACCTGTGAACCCTTTGGGACGATGACTGAGGAGCTGAGATATCTTATAGTTGTCTGCACAAAAGCAAGATTAATTATCTCATAAAGCATAATTAATCCTCAATGAGCTTTGGTAAGTTGGCACAGAGCTGCTTATGTTTGTGATATGACTATTCTGTGGATATCACATAGTGGATAAGCTGGAAGAGCGTTAAAGAGGTCGGAGATAATTGTGCTCTGCAGGTGGTCATAAGCTGCTTCTCTGATCGCTGGAAAAACATGCCAGGGGCACAGAATCACCTCATTTCTGAGAGAAGCAAATCAGGCAAGTTCGTGTATTAAATGTTGACTATATTTTTCTGGAATGTTCTGCTCAAATTCTTTACGCCACCCAGTTCTGCACATACTGGTGGGGAGCTGGAATATTAGCCATAGGGGGCAATTTGGATCAGGGCCACAGAAAGCAAGAGAGAGAGAGTGAATCTTTTCTCCATAACTTTTTCTGACTTCAGTTGCTCCACTTGCACTTTGTTTACCCTAAAAAGTGAATAATATAAGTACCTACATGGTGTCATACTAGGGTTGGCAGGTCCCTCTTCACCACCGGTGGGAGGTTTTTGGGGTGGAACCTGAGGAGGGTGGGGTTTGGGGAGGGGAGGGACTTCAGTGCCATAGAGTCCAATTGCCGAATTGGCCATTTTCTCCAGGTGAACTGATCTCTGTCAGCTGGAGATCAGTTGTAATAGCAGGAGATCTCCAGCTAGTACCTGGAGCTGGCAACCCTATGTCATACATTTCTCCCACAGTGAAATTATGAGTTCCAGGGGCAAGAAAATGGTGCAGGGGTGTTGTGAATTAAGTGCTGTCAAGTTGCTTCTGACTCATGGAAACCCTATGAATTAATGATCTCCAAAACGCCCTATCGTTAACAGCATTGTTCAGATTTTGCAAACTGAGGGCCGTGGCTTCCTTTATAGAGTCAGTCCATCTCATGTCTTGTCTTCCTCTTTTCCTGCTGCCTTCAACTTTACCTAGCATAATTGTCTTTTCTAGTGACTCTTGTCTTCCCAGAATGTGACAGATAGTCATTTTAGTTTCTGTGAAGAGTTTAGGCTTGTAGGGAAGGGAGGGTTAAATCCCCTGCTGCAGCCCAGATTTAAATTGGGGAGTTTGACAGAAGGTATTTACACTTAAAATAATCTCAAATTCATCAATGGATCTCCCCCATGTCATATCAAGTTTGTTCCTTGGAAGGGGGTGCCCGGGGAGTGGATTTAAGAGGTCTCTTCAGCCTACACTTTTTGGTTGGAGTATAAGTGTCATATGTCTTTAGTACCTTCAGGACCTTGAGTAGTTCTCCAGATGTTTGCTTTGCCATGGGCATCTTTCAACTCTGGCTCATCCACAGACAGCAGCAATGGGGAAACCTTGAAGAGGCCCATTACAATCTTTAGAAGATTGTTCTATAGTGTTCTATTTAATGTTTTG
The DNA here is from genome assembly GCF_029931775.1 of Euleptes europaea. Lineage (NCBI taxonomy): Eukaryota > Metazoa > Chordata > Lepidosauria > Squamata > Sphaerodactylidae > Euleptes > Euleptes europaea. Next base: position 28,408,370 of record NC_079318.1, read on the forward strand.
CTGCAGGTTTACCTGCAGTCGTGAAAACAAACCAATACCAAAAAATGGAAAGATCAGATCAAATTGCAATGCATCCATTACAGTGAAGATACTCAGTTGCTTGAATATTACGGCATGCACGAGTGAGCAGTACTGATATGTTTTGAGTGTGCAAAGCTCTTCACCGTAAGATAAAATATCATTCTCAAGAAGCAGCATCTGCTCACAAGCATCTTCTCTCTTCGAAATTCACTTGCTGACTGTTAAATAGAAAGTCTAGGCATGTGGATTCCCCAGTCCATTCCTTTATTGTTTTGAAATGTCACTCTGCACTCTGTTTCTTTCCTCCTTTATTCTGGTATAAAAGGAAATGAACACAAGGAATTAAAAACTGCAGTAACTAGCCATGCATAGACTTCTATGTGAAATTCAGACATTAAAAACAAAACAAAAATACAGAGATTCCTAAAGAAGCAGTTCTACTCCACAGACAGGATGGGATAATTTGGAACTCCAACATCTGTGCAGAAATTTGGATTAAGAGAATTTCAGAAATCTATCAGAAAACAAATGTGGATTCTGAGTAAAAAAATACAATGTTACTTATATTAAGTGCACTATTAACATAATTGTTAGGAACAGATTAAGAAAGTGGCAAGTCTTATGTGAAGTCTTATTGAGATGAGACATGGGATCTTGCCTAGCAAAAAAAATTCTTAGATATTTAAAGACCAACTTTTGCAACCTCTTCTTTCTTAGTCTGTTCAGTACACCCATATTACTGGATTGAGGATGATATCAGGAATTGTATCTCATTTCCACGTATATTGTCTGTAGCAGGTATTATGTGGCATTCTTCTGTTTATCTTTTTTTTCTGTTTCCCATTTGTTTCTGACAGCTCTGCTCTATAGTGTCACAAAAGATATACAATTTTACAGGTGTTCTAGTTCACAAAATTATACTAGAATTTTTTTTTAATGTTAGTATTTAACATGCCACACAATTGTATATTTTTATTCAACTGAATAGCATGGCTACCTCTCAGGAAATATTAAATTTGGTGCCATAGGTTGAATCCGACATCTCCCTTCCAGTATGTGGTGGCAGAAAGCAGGAGGAATGATAGCAGGTGGAGCCTTCCTTCACTGCAGGAAAGCTTTCTCCATCAGAACAAGGTGGAAGTGAGTCAAATTTTATTGGAAGACCCAGTTCCATTTCTTTATAAATGTATGATTAAGTATAAATTAAATCACTGGCTCCAAAGCCTACAATGAAAAACTGGTGCAGTCATTTTGCAGTCAAGTAATTGGTGTAGGTTTCTTTCTTCTTTTATCGCCATTAATTGTCTTCCTATTACACTGCTGTAACAAAATTACAGTATCTGTCAATATTTGAATTTATTTAATGGGTAGATAGATATTTAAAAGCTTAGAAAACCCAAGGATGAGGCTTCGTGACTGAATGGTTTACTTGGTCATTGCATGGAACACCTGCAGTGAACTGTTTTACCAATGAGTTTTTCAGTTTTATCTCTTTGCAGCAACCTTCTGTAATTAATGTTACATTGTTGTGGCCTCTGTGCAGGCACACATGGGATCTGCGCATGCGCAGGCCAGCCGCAGAGACTTTTGAACTCTTGAAGCTTCTGCCTAGTGATAGGGACGCTCCCCTCTGCCAACGGCTCTTCCCGCCTTTATGGTCACGTGTCAGAGGGGGGAGGGAGTGGCCATCCCTCAGTTCTCTCTTCGCCACCATGGGGAGAGGATGTTCTGGAGCTTCGCCTCTACTTCTTTTCTGGTAATTCTGAAAATGGCACCGTTTAAAAAATGCTCGTCCTGCAGCACTAAGATGTCTAAACAGGATGACCATGACAAATGTGTTTTGTGTCTGGGTGAGGGCCACGTCCCTCCCGCTTGTCGGGCAAGTTCCCACTTCACCAAGAGAGCCCCGTAAAGACCGGGCCAGGTGCCTGAAGGGGCCCTTTATGATACCCCAAGAGAGCATCTGGAAGCCCCTTCCACATCTCGTTCAGCTAAGGGTTCAGAAGTGGGGGAAAAGTTGGCTGGTTCGGGCATTTCTACTTCCCCGAGAGCCACGAGGTCGCGGTCCCCCGGGACAGGGACTTCCGTGCCGAGCCGACAACAAGCCTCAGCACTGATCTGCGGCACCGATAAATTGCCTCGCCATCGCTCTTCACACTCTGAAGTAAGGGCTGATGAATTGGATAGGGGGCATACCGGGCAATCTTGAGAAACGAATTGAGGTATGTTTGCATTAGTATAACTTAGCTTGGGTGAGATTCTTTTAGATATATAAACACTTTTCTAAGAACTATTTTAAAATTATTAATAAAATGTATAATTTTTAGAGTTATTGTAAGTATAATATAGGACTGTATATGCTTTTTCATATACTTCAGGCTGATGAAGCCTTAGGTGAAACGCAATGAATACCATGGATCTGTGTTCCTCTCTCTGATCCTGTTCTGAACAATTTGGATTCAGTTGTGGTCTCCACCGGCATTTGGCATGACCCTCTTAAGGGAAGTTCAAGAAACAGATGAACCCGGGCGCTTTACTTTGAATCTATGGACATTATTAGTATCAGTAAGCTGAATAGCTTGATGAATGAATCTGGTGGTGACTATTTGTTGTAAATACTGTACATAGTACACTTTTGTTGTTCACCACCATTGTTTATGTGTACAGTCCTTGTTTGCGTATTGTTGCTTTGCACTTTGAATACACTTGATACTGTTTGCTTAATATTGAGCCTATTGTAATTTCTGTAAGTTGGCCAAATTCCATTCGGCTGTTTCACAATAATTTGTTTTATTAGTAGGTAACATTTTTTTTCATAACCAGAATAACTACAATTGAGAGATTTCATTTATAGAGAAGGACTTTCATTGTAATACTTAATCTGTCTGGCAAAATGGGATGGAAATTAGTATCCCAACAGTGGTTTTCCCTGTTTTGTTTCAGCTGTATTTCTTTTCCAGGTACTATATTGTGCACCGAAGGAAGCAGGCACTTTTGTTTAATAATGTTGCTTCTGTATTTCCTGTAGAAAAGATTCTGTGCTTAATCAATTATCATGAAATACAAACCACTTCTATTCATGTCAAAATGAAAGTCAAAATTATCATTTTGAATGATTACTTATGTTCACACATATGACTGTTACATTTTACTCTCATTTGTATCCATTTAGCTTTCGAACATAAGTGAATACTGGAGTGAGAGGAATGTCCAAACCTGAAAGTAATGCATTGCTTTTTTCAGTGAACAGTAACTCAATATCACACTAAATGGTGATATACCAAAAGTTTTATATAGCGTCGGGTGACTTATGCCGGCCCTGGGTGAGTGGCACAGTAGTGCGGGGCTGGGGCGCCAGCACAGCCTCCTGGCAGAGTTCTAACGGCACAGCTCCCCATGCCAGCATCTGGGGGGGTGTTCCCAAGGTGTTCTCAGGGGTGGAGCCGCTTCCTAAGCCCGTTTGGGCTGGGAACGTCCCCTCTGCCCTTATTCGAGTTTACCTTACTGAAAATGGTGGTGTAGTTCCGTGGAACACTATGGAGCAGTTCCATGGGGCTTGCAGGTAAGGGCAGGATTTTTGCTTCAGTAGGGGGCTGGAATCTGCTCTGGGGGTGGTGTAGCTGCGCCGCCTCTGGGCGCTGCCTAACCAGCACCCCACCTCAGAATTGGCTGCCCATCTATCATAGTATTTGGGTTCACTTGTGAAAACAGGGCATTTCCACTCTTTTCCTCCAGACACTAATCCCAATCCAAAACTCCATGAGAGCTTCTGCTCCTCTCATATACAATGTCTAGGGTACTTAGCAATAGTGAATTATCCCAAGGAATCTTGGCACTTCTATGTATCATTCCATCTTAATTTCCATTGCTGATTATTCTGTTTTATTATAATCAAACATATCATTTTTAATGACATGTAGCCTTTGCTCTTGTGGCAGATGCACCCCTGGCTATAATGTCATCATACAGTTAGGGAAAGAATGCTCTCACAATAGCAGTTATATTTAACTTGACACATTGCATAGAGCAGTCAAAGACACTGCTATTCTCAGTGCCTTATTTTTCACTTGGCATTTGACATAAGAACATAAGAAAGGCCCTGCTGGATCAGACCAAGGCCCATCAAGTCCAGCAGTCTGTTCACACAGTGGCCAACCAGGTGCCTCTAGGTAGCCACTAACAAGACGAGTGCAGCAGCACTCGTTTGCACTTGGAACCTGGCAGTGGTTTCCTATGTTTGTGTCTCTTATTCTTTACTATAGTAAGTTCAAAATCTCCCATAGAGTAATATCAAAGACCTTCTTGAAGAAGCAAGGGGAAAATATAACATAAATTAATGAAAAATGGATCTTGAAAGTAGGTTTCCAGAGCATCTACCTGTATTTACATACATGCTAATTTGAATACTTTGTTAATTAAATGAAATAAGAACAAAGAAAGTACAAATAATTGATTGAAAGTGCAATTTGAAAGCCGATATGGAAATTGCTTAGGATAGCAACCAAGCCCCATGTCTATTTAACTCAGATATATGGCCGTATCCGTAGGTCAGCCTGCACAATGCTGCACCACTATAAAGCTGACCCTAGCGCAGCTGCACTGGCATAGAGTTCAAAATGAGAGGCATCAGGAGCATGTCCCTCTTTGCCACCAGCAGGAGGTTTTTGGGGCAGAGCCTAAAGAGGGCAGAGTTTGGGGAGGGGAGGGACTTCAGTGCCATAGAGTCCAATTGCCAAGGCAGCCATTTTGTCCAGGTGAACTGATCTATGTCGACAGGAGATCAGTTGTATTAGGAGATCTCCAGCTAGTACCTGGAGGTTGGCAACCCTAATGCTGAGGAGGGGGTAGGCTTAGTTGGTATGCTGAGCCCCCATTACATTGCTGAAACACTAGTGTAAGTATAGACACTCCTGTTGAGTTCAGTGAAAAAACAAAGTCCCCTTGCCAGCATCATAACACACTTATGCTGCTATGGTGCCTTTCTGATTAGCAAGGCTTCAGCTAATCACAATTCTCCTAAGCACTATATAAAGCGCAGTCAGAACGACATACAATTAATGTTTGATCTTATTTGAATAATAAATTTCCTTGGGTTGATTGCCAGGAACTGAGAAATATTCTTGCATTTTTATAGGTTTTTCTTCAGATCCAAGCAGTGTAACGGGGTATTAATAAATGTTTTCATTTCAGTTGTGAAATGCATAGTAGCTGATTATCTGGATACTGGCTTATTTTGCCAGGTACGTTGACATGGAACATTAATTATAATTTAAATACTTTTCCAAAACATGAATATTTATAACCTTAAGAATCAAATGAATTCAGTACATTCAATTAAAACTCATTTTTCTCCATTTTTGGTATGAAATAAAAAAATGAACATTGTAGAAGTAAAAAAGAAAATCTTATTAGCTTCATGGGAAGGGTGCCTTGAAGACAAGAACATTTTGTACTTCAGCATTTGGAAAAATTCAGCTGACTATCATTAAACCAAAGTTTTAAATCTACCAAGCAAAAAGGATTTTTAAATTTTTTTATTTTGGTGGATTAAAAAAGGGGACAAAGTATTTTCCAAAGACTGGGAGCAGATAGTCACTCTCAGGTTACTGCAGGAGTTGTCAACTTCCTGGGACTTATTTTTAAACTACTCTAAACCACGTGTATGATTCTAAGGAAGAGTCTTACTCAAGTTTTAAAACCTCCTTTTATCCTAATATGTATTTATTTATTTTATGCCGATAAAGTTTTTGATATGATATGACTGGCAGCAGAGCTGGTTTGTTCTGATGGGATCTGTGATCATAGCACTGGCAGAAATGTCCAATACATGAGTTTGGATTACCTTGACTCCCTGGGTGTCCTTTCCTCTGTTCTGCAGAGATGGACTAGTTGGATAGCTTGTTTGATTGGTTGGCAAAGGAGCAAATGCTGTGTATCCAATTAATGCTTTTTCTGCAGCATTCGCTTTCCACAGTAAGCCTTTTCCTCTTCCTCTTCTTGCATTGTGCATTCCCTAAGCAACTGTTTCCTGCATCTGATACACACAGAGAGAACAGGGCACAACCACATCACGTACAAAAGGAAACTTTTAGTTTGGGAGCAGTGAAAAATGCTTTGCCTACTTTAAATGGTACCGGGGGTTCAACTGGTGATCATTCTATTAAATAGTATTAATCAGAGCAAGTGCTAATAAAAGTGTTTTTCATAAATCCAATAGCTTGTATACCAGTAGAATATGTTTTTCTGTAAAACAGAACAAGCAGTTTCCAGCATTCCTGTATGTGATTCTTGTATGTGTGCAAATTGTGTTTTAAAATAGTGCCATAGTGAATGATTTGTGATGATCTGCTGATTACAAAATACTCCTTGGTGTAAATCTGGAGCCTGACTAGAGCACATGTTACAGTCGCTATGGAGATTAGGGTTGCCAGGTCCCCTCTGGCCTCTGGCGGGAGGAGGGCTAGGATTGCCAGATCCAGGTTGGGAAATTCTTGGGGATTTGGGAATGGAGCCTGGGGAGGACAGGGGCCTCAGTGGGTTACAATCCCACAGAGCCCACCCTCCAAAGCATCCATTTTCTCCAGGGGAACCGATCTCTGTAGTCTGGACATGAGCTGTAATTCCGACGGGTCCTCAGGTCCCTCCTGGGGGCTGGCATCCCTAATGGGGATGCATCCAGAACCGACCTCCCTATACCAAGTGAAACCAGGCTTGGCTGTAATATCTGCTTTATCATGAGGAGGGTTTCAGGTGCACAGGCAATACAGATTCTTTTGAAAATCATAAGGGAATGTTGCCAATCCCTCATAAATTCAGCAAACATCTGAAAATTCAGGCATGGACCATAGAATATAGACAATCACCTAACAATCATTGCCAAAATTCACTAGTGTTGAATATTGTTGGCAATGACCATTTAATGATTGTCCATATTCTGTGGTCCATCCCTGAACTTCCAAGCATTCACCAGATCTTCAGAAGTGTGATGAATTACCAGTCTTATGACTATCCACAGTCTTGGCATTTTGAACATTTAACATTTGTTGGTCTACAGTAGAAGAGCAAGATTCAAATCCAGTAGTGCCATAAAGACCAACAAGATTTTCATGGTATAAGCTTTCAAGAGTCAAAGCTGCCTTTGTCAGGTATCTGATGAAGGGAGCTCTGGCTCCTGAAAGCTTTTACCCTGGACATCTTGTGCTACTGAACTTGAATCTTGCTCTTTATCGGAGGGTTTGTGGCATCATGATTTCACCAGCACCACCAATATGGAAAGGAAAAGTAGGGTATTGGGTATTGAAAATGACTACATAATGATGGAGAGAGAAGGAAATAATGGGTCAATAGTCCTAGCCTTGCCTTGATGCAGGACATCTTAAACCATTTAAAACAGTCCTGAAGCCTCCAAGAAAGGAGCAGTGTAATCCTAAGAACATTTTCCTGGGAGTAAGCCCCACTGAATAAACCTCAGTAAAATTCTTAGTTGACCTGCTTAGGATTGCTCTCAAAGATAATATTCTTTAGGCAGTTTTTTCTCTCTACTTAACAGCTATAGCTCTTCAAACAGTCTCTGTAAATTTAACCCATATATATTTCATTGCCTCTCATAACCACTGTTTCATAGCCTATTTTAAATGGGATAAACTTAATTCTTGTACAGATACCTTTTTTGTGTGGATATGTCTCTGAACATTATGCTATCTTGGCAGTAGTTCCACCAGTGCAATTAAAAAAATTAAAAACTACTTTTCAGCTTACCTAGTAAATTTTACCATTTATATTTTGGCCGGTTATTAGTTTATAGTAGTAAAATAAATAAGGTAAAATTGGAGTGGTTAATTCATAAGCCTTAATGTAATAAGATTTTTTTCATCTAACAGGTGTAACATTTTTATACTATTAACAAGTGGTTTGAACATTTAGTTGGATTATTTGATTTCCCCCCCATAAAATATTAAATGTCTAATGATATGAAATTTCTAAAAATAGATGTGAATCTTTTCTAAGAAAGAGAAATAGTAGTATAGTATCAAATTATCCAGAACAAGCAATGAGCAATAAAAGGAGAGAGTAGGGAAAGATGAGGCCCAAAAAAGAAAACAATAAGTGTTATGGGAATCACATACTTTTGAGATGCATGGGTGAGATTATTTTGCATTATTACAAGAAAGAAGTTGAAAGTGATGAGAGGTCAAGGTATAAGGGTACGTGTGTTGTGTTGATAGAGGTTTTTTTTTACACTAGACCCATGAAGTATAAAAATGGTCATTGAATGCATTAAAATTCTATCTAATGGTCTATTTTTGCTTCTGTAAGAGCAGGTAATTAAACTAGCTTGGATCTACAACAAGTATGAGGTGACATCAACCTTGATCTTCCCAGTTCTGTCCCACTGCAGCCAATGACAACCCTAGGAATGAACTTTCATGGCCATGAAGGAGGCCACACTGGAGAGAGAAGAAGGCAAAATCATCCCATTCTTCCTCTGTTCTCAGAGCTCCACCCACACAAGGGAGGAAGGAGCAATCAACCTCCCAACCCAATGGTTTTTACTCCACAGAGGTCCTTTGACTCCAGGAATAAATCTTTCTAGGGTTGGAAAGGGCTGCTGGAGGGAGGGGGGAACAAGAACACCAGTGCCCTGCTGACAGGTCATGAGATTTAATCCATAAAGAAAGCCACCTCAGTTTGGAAGACTTGAGCAAGGCTGTTAACGATAGGATGTTTTGGAGGACATTGGATCATCAGGTCACCATAAGTTGGAAGCGATTTGATGGCAGTTAACACACACACTGCCTCTGGTCTGCTGCCCCATACCTGTGATCTGCTTACACCAAAGGGTCCTTTGTGGAATGCACATGTAATTGATACTATTGGGGACCAAGGTGCTATGTAACAGTTTCTTTTTATCTTGTGTCATCTTGATCTTATCACTACACATTGGCTCTTATCACTGAGAGCCAGTGTGGTGTAGTGGTTAAAAGCAGCGGATTCTAATCTGGAGAACCGGGTTTGATTCCCTGCTCCTCTACCTGAAGCCTGGTGGGTGACCTTGGGCCAGTTACAGTTCTCACAAAACTCTCTCAGACCAACCGACCTCACAAGGTGCCTGTTGTGGGGGTGGGAGGTGATTATAAGCTGTTTTGAGACTCCTTTTGCTAGAGAAAAGCAGGGTATAAAACCAACTCTTCTTTTACGTATCATTTTCCTGGGAACAAAGCAGGGCTTGCATGTGGCTCCAGCTGAAAGCTGTCTTCATACATCCTTGTCTCCAGAATAAGTTTAGTGTTTTGTTTTGCTGTAGTTGTTACAGCATATGGTAAAGACCATGTGTGTTCTAAAGCTGTGTGCATGTGAACATGGCCCATATTTTACAAATAGCTTCACATTTGGAAAAATGGCCCGTGAGAACCAATGTAATGAAACCACCTCCTCTCCACACTGCTCCCTTAATAGTAAAGCTGCAGTCCCAGATTTTAATACTTTAAAAGGCATGAGAAACACCTCCTGGGAAGCAGTACCTTTAACATCTTTGCTATGGCCCACATGTCAGTGATAAAGATTTTGACTGGGTGTTGAGTTGCTGTCACAAGGCATGAAAGAGGACAAATAGAATCTCAGATAGAAATAAAGAACATAAGAGCCTTCATGCTGGAGCAGGCCAATTGGTCCAGCTAGTTCAACATCTTATTCCCACCCATGGCCAATCAGATAGCACAAGGAAGCTCTCACACACACACTCGTACTCCATTAGTCAAGATCTCCATAAGGTAGTAATGATGTGGGCTACTCAAGAATTACTTGATTACAGAGAAGCTGAAATTTAAAAAGAATCTGCCCCAAGAAACTTGTTTTAAAAGACTGGGTATTATGGCAGTTCCTGGTGTAGCAGTACAATTGTCATTTGTCATTTTGGGAGCCAGAATTCTGTTTAGTGCAAAATATTGCAAACCTGAAACTTCAGTGTGATCAGTAGGATTGAAAAATGACGCTAATTTACAAAGTCCTTTTTACCAGGTAGGTAACCAAACTGAAGTGCTATCAAGTGCGTTTTTCCCTTTGGCTTTTGGGATAAAAAATATTTATTGGTCAGACTGTCTTGGACCTAGTTTTAAATTAGAATCTGTATGTATCCCTTGCTGAAAGCAGAATGTTTTATACAACCAATGTTTTTGATAGATGCTATGAGCTCTGGATAAGAGTTCAAAACCACTTGGATGCAGTGTTCTTTAATGAGCAGAAAATCTTATGATTCCATCTTTTAGATCCACATTTAAAGGAGATGCCAGTGGCTATTAGCTTTAGGTTTTTTTGTCCAATTCCTTTTTCACTAACACCAGCTAAAGACACATAAGACCTTAAACATATTAAAGAGTTCACAAATCGTTTCACTGCATAAATGTTTTATTTGTTAAAATAGTATAAAATGAAATTGCTATTAGCTATAGGACATATTCCAGCAACAGAATGAGAATATTTCTATTATTTCTCTAATATTTATGTATTTTACACATTCTCACCTAAGTAAGATGGCTGTCTGAATACATTTGCTAATATAGGGTGGTGTAAGTTAGCATTTCTATGACATCATTTCAGAGTAGACCTGGCTTGTTCACCAGTAATTCTCTTATGTATTTGTCAACTCCACAAAAAATCAGAAAACATTTATGATTTGTTGCTCTTGGCTGTGTTTTGAGAACAAAGGAGAGCAAAGGAGGACATGATCTATTCTGATTGAAAATAAACACCCTTTTCCCCACTCTAATGAAATCATACAGCAAAGAACTGGTCTCTTTTTACCCAAGAGTTCCTGATCAGTTAAAATACAAATAAATCCTTGAGTCTAAATTTAGAAGCTACACCAAACATAAGTGAGCTTTTTAATGTGAGTTTAATGATAAAATAATAGAGTCTAATGTCACTCTGAAGGTTTATTTTTATGCTAGGATCTTCATGCTATTTAACATCTCTGCATGTAATTTTTCTCCAACACACTTGAAGAAAAAATGCAATTATAGATATGAAGGAATTTCATGTTTACTTAGGAAACAAAGCACACTTTGGTAAACACTGAAATCTTTAGTATTCAAAACATTGGATTTTACAAATACAATATTTTTGAGTCCACGTTTCTGGTTTTATCTGGCTAAGGGCCGTAAATAAACAATCCGAATCTGAATCAATATTTTTTGAATCTGTGTTGTCATATTCTTATAATGTCATTTTTTGTGTGTGTGATAATATGTTTTATGATACCTTTTTCATTGACAATGATTACATGGCTAGCAGCTAACTGATATTACCCTTGGATAAAGCACTTTTGGGTTAAAATGTGATTCATTTTGTCCATTAAGATTTTTGTTTGGATTCTCTGATATTATTGTAATGGGAGGTGTTTAGATTAGATAATCCATTTCATAGCCACTTGCATTGTTTTCAGTTGGAAACATTTTTTCTACCTGTAATTCTCCCCCTTGCCATTGGAATAAAATTATCAAATACTGTGCCTCTCCCCCAAGGAGTTTCCCCTGCTAAATTTTAAGCAGATTGGATAAAGACCCTTGCCCTAGAGACAATGAAATGCATCACACATTTCCATATTTATTTATTTAGAAAATTTCTATACCACTTCCTCAGAGAAGCTGCTCACAGTGGTTTACAAAATAAAACATGAAAAGAAAAGAAAAAAAAATAGCCAGAACATAAAAAGAGCATAAAACATTTATCAGCTTAAAACAAGTCTCATAAAACAGTTCTCAGGCCAGAAGCTGATTATAAAAACATTTCGAAAAGTTGAACCCCTAAATTAAACCATGGGTTAAAAAAAATATTTTGGTCTGGCATTTAAAAGAAAGCAGGGTCAGTGCCAGGTTAGCCTCCAAGGGAAGGGCATTCTGCAGGCAAGGAGTCACCACTGAAAAGATCCTGTCTCTTGCTGCAACTCACCTCACCTCTACAGGTAGGGGCACAGAGAGCGGGGCTTGTGAGAAGACTCTTTAACTGGAGGGTTGGACAATATGGGAAGAGGCAGATGGAGGAGTGAGAAGGAACGTTTTTTTCTGCCCTTTCCCACTACCAGAATTCTGATGGGGTGGAATATTTTCAAACAGAAACAGACAATCAACGTGAAGCCTGAATGTTAGGCTCATTCCTTTCAGCATGTTTCTCCCAGCCTTTACCTAACTTACTCCCCAGTTTCTACTGAGGAGCTAGAGGCCTTGCTTGGAGAAAATTAAATGTTTCAGAGAAGCACAGCAAAATGTAGTCAGGGAAGATAAAGACTTCAGCTTCCTACTCTATTTCTGTAATAAAAAAAACACAACCCAAAAACAACTACTTGAAGGATTACCTTTCATTGTATAAGCTCATGTGACTCCATGGCTACAATACATGCCTTCCTCCTATGTACCAATGTTAATATTCCATGCTATTATTGTAATCTGCCAAAAGAGGTACATTGGGCCCCACCCTCCCTAGAATTTGAAAACTCTGTAAGGCTATCCTCTTTCAAAGGGTGTTCTGTTGTTGTTGCTTTTAATTAAAGCTGTTTTGGAGGTAGACTTTCCATTGACCTGCCACCAGCAAGCAAGCACCTGCTATTAACCCTGACTTCCTTACTTGGGGAACAAGAGAAACCTGCTTCTAGGATCCTTCTCTTCTAGCCTTTATAGTATAGACCATGGAGATAAGAGACTCTTTGCAGCCTTGCCCTTAGCCTTAAAACTAAGAGAAAAGAGAAATAAGTTACTCTTCTCATCCTCTAGGCAACCCCTTTGCCAGACCTCAACATGTTGCCCTTTCAATCCTTTCCTGTGGTTGGGCTTCAGAAAGTCAAAGAGGAATCCGGCAGACACATTCCCACCATCACAGATCTACTAAAGAAGGTCCTTATCTTGCTGCTAGCACCACGCTTGCCCTGTCTGCCTCTTCACCGGCTGTTCACTTCCTGGACAAACTGAGGGACAGACTGGGTTGGCTACATTGCCTCCTGCCCCACAACTGACTGGCTGGCTGGCTGGCTGGCTGGATGGATGGATGGATGGATGGGCACAGGAGGGGCACAGGGGCAAGGCTGTGTCTCTCTGATGATAGTTCAGCAATGAATGGCTGGGTGGTGGGGAGGACACCAGCCAGCTGTGTCCTGCCTTTCACTTTTGGTCATCAAATTAGAAAAAAATACTACATGTTTTGTAATTTTCTTTAGATGTAATTACATTTTAATTTTGAAAAGAGGAAGTAGACTCACTGGAAGGGGTGGGATTTGAGAATGTGACCCAACAGTGACATCACAGTGTGCCAAAACTTGACCTTTGATCTGGAAGTGACACCACATCTTTGCTGAGCTCTGCACTCCCCAAACTCCACCCTCTCCAGGCAGCCCTCCCCCCTTGTCCAGGAATTTTCCAAGTTGGAATTGGCATCTATGTTTGGATGTCTACCACTTCATGAGCAGGGCCATTCTGAAAATTCTGTACAGGCTGTTTGTTCTTTGAATATGTTTGATTTTTTGTGATCTCAGTTTGTAAGCCACTTTGATTGTGGTGATAAAGAAGCACAAAAACTTTTAAACAAACGAATACAGATTATTAGAACTATGCTATTTTGGGCATTTAGAGTTACACATCCTGAATTCTGTTCTTTCCTGCTCTGACTTCTTAGGATAAATTTTATCCATACAAGGCAAATGGCTTGTGTGCAGTAATCAACACAAGTATTATCATTCAAAAAATGCGCAACAGCTTATATAAGGTTCATGCAATAAAGATTATCTCCATTAATTAAATTGAATCTGCTCAAGTAATTAATCAGCAGGAACTAGTTGCCCATATAATCAGAGTTCAGGCTATTGCACTTAAGTGGCAATCTGCATGCCCTATCCAACCCAGTTTTTTTTTGTTGCTGGAGAAGCTCACAGGATGGGAGTAGTAGGTATAGGGATAAGTAAATGTTTCCTGTTTGGTTCCTTTTAATATTTGCTTATATCCCATGCAGATTAAGAAGCCCAAATCTAGCTATCAAATTAAGCAGTTGTACACCGTGATCATTTATAGCCTTGTCTAGGGAAAGCCTGGGGACAGACGAAGACTCCTCTGGAGATAACTGCACCTTATTAACGTAGGCTTTGATATCTTGCCCAATCCTGGCATTAAAGTATCCTGCCAGTATGATGTCTTCCCCAGGGAGGGTTGATTCTGCCCTTTCTAGCACTTCCATTAGGGCTAACCATATCCGGGTCACCAGTGGATTGGCTTGAGCTGGGGGAATATACACATTTATACAAAGAAGATCTCCCAGCAATTTATCTGAAATTTTGATCACCTGCATATACTTACAATCCATCCAGTTTAGATATTGAATTTGACCCCCTATTTGGGAGGAAACAAGCATCAAAAGACCCCCACTTGCCCTACCAAACACACATGCTTATGTTTATGCCAGCAGTTGCGATTCTTTTTTTTTTTTTTATAAATATTTTTATTGATTTCTGATATTAAATGGGGATACAGGAAAGGAAAAAGGGTAAGGGAGATTATTAACAAAAGGAAAATACATGTTTTTACCCCCTTAACAGGATTCAAATAGTCAACGTTTTTTAACATATCATACTTTGTCTCCTTTATTTTCATAACGTCTAAGTAAAATAAAAAAAAGAAAAGAGCAGAAAAGAAAAAAAAGTTTATTGTTGTTTTATGGTTTGAATAAATTTGTAGAAGCTGTGCCATTTGTCTTTATTTGAATTTTGGGTATCTGGTTGTAAAAGTTCTGTTAGATGCGCCATTGTTATGAATTCATATGCTTTATCAATCCAGAGTTCAATTTTTGGTATTTTTTCTGTTTTCCACAGTGAGGCTAGGACTATTCTTGCCGCTGTTATTAGATATTTTAATATAATCTGATGATCTTTACTGCATTCGACTGGTACTTTACTTAGAAGAAAGAGTTTAGGGTCATATATAATAGGTTGGCCAATTATAGTTTCTATATTCTTATGAATTTTTTTCCAAAATTTTTGGACTGATGTACATGTCCACCAACAGTGATAAAAAGTGCCTCTAGCTTTCCCACACTTCCAACACAAGTCTGATGTCGAGCTGTTCATGTTCTGGATGTCGCTCGGCGTTATGTACCACCTGTGTAACATTTTCAGCCAGTTTTCTTGAATTCCTTGGCATAGAGTAAATTTAAGATTGGCACGGAATAGTTGTTCCCATTCGTCCGTTGTTATGATCTCTTTGAGATTTTCCATCCATTTGATTTGGCAAGATTTTATTTGTTCGTCTTCCGTGTCATATGTCAGCAGCAGTCGATAGATTTTGCCTAAAAGGTGATCTGTTGGCTTACTTATCAGCTGTTCGAAATCTGTTTTACCTTGTAAGACTCCCCGCGTCCAACAATCTTCTTTAAATCTTGAAATTAATTGGTAATATATCAGCAAAGGCATCTGCAGGCAATCATTTTGTAACTCAGTTAGTGTCTTGAGAGAGCCATCTGTTTTTATCAAGTGATAAAAACAGATATTGTATTGTCCCATACGTTTTTCTATCAGTTACAGAGCCATAAACATTAAACATTAAAAGGTGCCATCAATAGTGATCTTTCAAAAGTCAATCTGGGTTTCAATTTTTGCCACACTGCTATCATATTTTCTACAGTTGCGATTCTTGACTTTTCATTGACTTTTTAGATCTGTTTATAGTGTGTATACATACTGTATGACGTCATGCATGATTTATACATCTAATATAATGTCTATCATGAATACATATAATGTCCTCACGATGCTCATTGATATACATAGCTGAAAATATGTATTCTTTCAGGGGGAAATGGGTCAATGCAAGTAATAAGGCACAAAAATAAAGAGTCACAGGTTTAATTACAATGGGTCACGATGGGTAGCCACATTAGTCTGTAGCAGTAGAAAAGAGCAAGAGTCCAGTAGCACCTTAAAGACTAACAAAAGTTCTGGCAGGGTATGAGCTTTCGTGAGTCACAGCTCACTTCTTCAGATTCTGCCGCCGGGCCCAAACTGAAATAATCAACAAAAACCACCGCTTATGACCCAATCTCAGCCACACAGAGAAGAATGCCATAAGCAGCCTGAAGAACAATCCAAATATTATAATAAAACACGTTGACAAGGGAGGAGCCATTGTCATAATGGACAAAGCAAAATACAAGAAGCTGAGCCAAAACTCTCAAACTCTTTGCTCGATTATAACAGCACTACTTTTCGTGCTCGTCGCGTCTGTTCATCCCAGTTCTTCGGAATACCCCCTCCACGTGGTCTGCCTGCCTATACATATTATCTGACAACTCCTCGTCTCTGTAGAGCTTTTTGCTTGGCTAGATTGAATGCTAACCCTTCTATGGTAATGCAGGGCAGAATTCTGAATATACCATACTCAGACAGGATCTGCCCTTGCTCTTCTGGCTCTATTGACACATTAGCCCATGCCCTTTTGGAATGCCGCTTTTACGAGGAACTTTGATCGCACTATATTTCCCCCCTTTTAATATACAAATCCAATGCCTCTGTGACTGACATAATGCCTTTTCTACTAAGCGACAGGGACCCCAAGGCTACATTGTCAGTGGCAAGATTTGTTTCAGTCCTTATATCCCTCCAACACTAGATATATGCTGCTCAAGATCAATTGATCAAGGAGCTTCTAAGGGATAAAAGGAAAAAGGAAAGGAAAGGAAAACTCTCAAATACCAGTTTCTACAGGCTGCTATCCACAAACCCTACACAGGAATACCAGCGAGAACGCAGTAAAATCATGAAGAAATTACCAAAATACATACAGGTTTAATTAGTATGAGATAAAAAGCAAATTTGAAACTGGGATTTTCAGGTCAGGGAAACCGGGATTATTTGTTGAAGTAACATTTACTGAATTTTGAATCCCCCTAATTTGCTAAATGGGTCATCTGGAATTAGTTTCCACCCCACTCTTAAAATTGGATTACAGTCTGATTTAGAATCCTGGGTAGTGAGTGGGGTTTGGGGAAGAAGTAACTCTGATTAACTTGTGCATCTGCATTTGTATGCCATACCTAGGCAAGTGTAGTTTTCCTTCATCATGCTCTGCATGAGAAGGGAAGGAGAACAAGGTACATGCACAAGCCTAGCAACAAACCAGTCTTATGCTTATTATGCCACAGGAATGCACCCTAAGAGTAAAATAGCAGCTAAAACTAAAGACAATGGGTGAAAACCCATGGTCGCTTTAGCCTCCTTTATTTCCTGTTTCAGCCAGGATTCAGCCATGATCGAACGCACGTTCGGCAAAACGCATACGTTCAATCCTGGCTGATTCCTGGCTGAAACAGGGAATAAAGGGGGCTAAAAAGCGACCATGCATTTTCGCCCACAGTTTTCCAAATAATTTGCTACTGTTTCTGAGATAAGAGAATCAGTGTTAAGATGGAGAGCTCCAAGATTCACCAAAAAATATTTAAAAATAGAATGAATACAAGGCCTAAAGATCTTTGACTTCCATCTGAATAGGTGACCTGCGCCCACACTGAAAATTAGCCAGGTTGTTCTGGCTGATGACAAAGAATTGAATGCTTCAATTTCTTTGTTCTGCAAAGAAGAGTAGAATCAATTGTGGGGCGAAGGTGAACAAAATAGATACTAAGCACTTTGTACATTCCATTTTGTATCAAAGGAACTGCTAAGAGTAACATATCCTTGTATATTAATAGGTTAAAAGCCAAGAAATATTTTGGCTTTTATTTATTTAGTAATGCTAAATTTAAAATTGTATTTTTATATCAATTTGAAACTCTCCTGGGTGACAAAGAGCGTTTGGTACTGGTGTCATTGTTAAATTCATTCTATTGTCACGTATTTCAAGCATTGCTTCTACATTTATGCTTCCTGTGTGCATTTAAAATAAAAAGCTGCTATTGTTTAACAGTCTCAGAAATATCACTTGTCTTGAAACCTTCATGTTAGTTCAATTAGATCAGCAACTCATTAATTAATTTCAAAACCTTATATTGGCAGTTTACTGCAAATATTGTTTCTTTAAGATGTAGCTTGCGGTTTGCTCTAACTGCAAACAGAATGTCTGCTGGTTGGAATTTGAAATTATAAAGTTGATTTCAAAATGTCAAGTGGAGAGAGAATAAAGCCTGCAGACCATCAAGAAAAGCACATGTGCATGTTATTCTGGCTTGTGTAAGTCCTCTTTCCATGTCATTCCACTATATAGCTATCCCAAACCAATTGATCTGGCAGCATTAGCAGCTTACTGATAAGTCCTACAGGATCAACACTGCATCTTCATTTTCATTGGGGAATACAACTTGAACAGTTTATGCAAAGAGCTGAGAAGCAAATTCAGAACAGTTAATAAAGGTGATGGCATAAATAGGATTTGTGAAGCAATCTGAACTTCAAACTAAGTCAGTTCAGGGATTTTGGTTCCTATAGGGGCAGAGGAAAACAGGAACCAGCTTTCAAGTAGAATGTTTGGAATGTCAGGGTAGTTTCAGAAGCCTGCTCTCACCACTGAGCATCCAGTATATAATAAAGACGAGAGATCGGTTGATGGTGCCTGGTTTCATATGCTGATATGAAGAGAAGTGAGGTTGGTAGATACATGGAATAAGTTTTATTTTTATTTTATTTTGAAGGATACAAAAAAGAAAGGAAAAAGAAAAGGGGAATATAATATATCATTTCAATTCCTATCCGTGCTCAAAATAACCCAGTTTCTCATTCTTACCCACAACTAATATCTATTATGAAAATAACAAATAAAATCAATAGCCTTAACGTGTTATTTCATCTCTGTTCTATACATCCTCATTTATCAACATACTTCACTAAAAAATTGTTATATTCTTAGAAACAGTTATATGCTTAAACTTTAGCTAATGCCCATTTTCTTAAACCCAGCCCAATAATAAGCATATGAGAATTTAATCTATTTTATGTAACTATTCAACTCTTGTTTGAATTTAATATTCAACTCTTGTTTGAATCTAGAGAATAGGGTTTTTTTAGTTGTGAAACTTCCCAAATTGTGGAATTTTCTCATCTCGGTGGTTCATCCTCCCTGTTGGTTTTCTGGAACAAACTTACGCTGGATGATATTTGATTATTTATTTCCCTACCTTCTTGTTTTAATCTGCAGCATGGGCTTTATCTGCCAACTGCTGACTTTATTATTGACTGCTGGTTCTGTAATGGGACTGATACATCCACTGTTTTATTGCTGCTTTTATTTAGGGATGATGTAAATTTCACAAACAATGTAATTGCCATTTCAATTTGCCATGAATTGATCATTTGCATGAGTCACGGCCCTCATCAGATAACCTTGGTAGTTAGCACAAAGTTCCAACTGGGAGCCATGTTGAGCTGTCTTGCCCATGTACATAGCCACTTTTGCAGGCTTTTCTAAACAGTTACTTTGTATGCCACAGTGTTATGGGCAGGTATGCCATGGTCAATAAACTACATTTTTAATTTGTGTATGGTATGGCAGTTTGTAGTGGGTTTGACACCTGTGCACTCAGTGGACAGAGTCTTACTCTGGGAGAGCCAATGTGGTATAGTGGTTACAGAGCGGTGGACTCTAATCTGGTGAACCAGGTTGGTTTCCTCACTCCTACACATGAAACCAGCTGGGTGACCTTGGGCTAGTCACAGCTCTCTCAGAACTCTCTCAGCCCCACCTACCTCACAGGGTGTCTGTTGTGGGGAGAGGAAGGGAAGGAGATTGTAAGCCAGTTTGATTCTCCTTAAAATGTAGAGAAAGACAGAATATTAAAACCAACTCTTCTTCATCTTCTTCTTCATCTTCTTCTTCATCATCATCATTACTGGTAATCACACATCACTCACTGTTCGCCCTTTATTTGTGCCTACACAGTCACGATGCATAGTATAAAAGGCCTGCAGTAAATGTGCTGCTTTTTGTACTTGTGTGGCCAGTGGCCTTAATCAGGTTTGAACATGCTCACAAGTGATCACAACATTTGGCTACTTTGTTACTGGGAGCAGTTCAAACGCATCAGAGACATTTGTTGAACTTGTTTTTGCTATGGAGAGTATTTGCCTCTTCCCTGGAGTAGCTTGAAACTAGTTCCGTTTGAATCTGTTCTGTATATAACATGCAGTGCAAGCTTTCACAGGACTTAACACCATGTCTTGAGACAGTCTCCCTTCCCAAAACCCCTTTAAAACAATTTTCTGTAACATCGAGCCTGAAGCACTGGTGAACTTGAAAGCTCACACAATTTTATTGGATGGGTCTTAAATAATAAAAGGTATTGCATTAATTGTGTTCTTGGTTTGTTTTTGGGTTGTTGATTTTTTGATCAAGCATAGCTGAACAGCAGACCTGTGCTTGGGAGTTCATTTTGTTTCTTTCATTTTTGCTATTAATGCCAAAAGTGACTGGTTCAATTTTGGAATTTTTTGTGTGTGGCTTTGTTTCATTTGGTATTGTTGTTTTGTTTTCATAACTCTATTCCATTTCCCCCCGTTGATTTCAAAGGAAGACCCCTGGCCCTTTTGAGGACTGTATCGTCATGGTTTTCCATCTCAACTGGACGAACTTCAGTGGGATTGTAGCACTCCTCTAGGACTTCCTCACTCCCAAATAGAGTATCTGTGAAATGAAAGACACCCATGAAATGAAAGGCAATGAAAGACACCTGTGTTTAACATTGAAGTCTATGGGATAATTGCTAGGAAAGATTCCAAACATTCAGTAACACAGACTGCAGTGTGCAGAGAGGGAATTTGGTACTAATGCCACTTAGCTTGAAGGACAGCAGCAAGAAGAAGAGGCAGACTGACAAGGCAAGGGTATTTGGTGTCCCATGGAGGGCAAGCCATCTGGGCAGGCTGGCAGCAGCAGGAGGGACTTGAGGAGGATTTACTTGTACAGAGGATAAAGTTTGGAAAGCAGCATGCAAGCAGGGGAGTGCATACTGCAAGGGGAAATTTGGCACAATAGGGTAGGCATTGGGAGGAGGGCTGAAGGCAAAGTCCTACCCCATAACCTTCAAGATTGGAATACTCTCCCACCTGTATGTAATCCTAGTGGCTACAGTTTGTAGTCTGTTAAGAAAGCCCAGAGCCTCTCTTTCCTCCTTTCCTTAAGGAACACAGCATATGCCTTTATTAGGAAATCTCTGGCTGCCTTATAAAAGTAAAGCCAGTAGAGTCAGAGAAAGGCTAATTTGCAATAATGAAAGAAAGAGAACGAAATGAAAAAAAATTATGGTTGGGTTTTTTGTTATTGTTGTTATAACGAATTTGTTTCATTTTGATATTAGAGCAACTCCATGTCATCATCAACGTGATGATGTCACTTCCGGAGAGGGGCAGAAGTGACTCAATGCATCGCCAACGATGTGGGGGCTAGGCCTCAGTTCTCCACTGGTAAGACCCCCACCAGCTGGCTGAATTGCACTAGGGGAAGGGGCCCAAACCGGGCAATCCCCTGGCAGGGGTCTGGCAACCCTAAGGTGGGCCCTGGAGATCTCCCATTATTACAACTGTTCTGCAGACTACAGAGATCAGTTCCTCTAGAGAAAGTGGCTGCTTTGGAGGGTGGACTATGTGGCATTATATCCCTGCTGAGATCCCACCACTCCCAAAAACCTGCCCTCCCCAGGCTCCACCCCCAAAATCTCCATGTCCTTCCCAACCCAGAGTTGGCATCCCTAAACTGTTCAGAGATCTCCCAACAACTCTGATTAAATAATTACTTTAATGTGGGAGATCTGATGTCATGAAAATTGGTTAATTCAGTTCTGTTCAAACTCAAAGCCTTGCTATATCAAGACTTTCTCAGTCTTTCACCATAAAATGTATTTTTGAACTGAAGGGTGACATTGTTATGCCAGGCATTTTTGCTATATTTAGCTGCACATTGTCCTTGTATCTGTATATAGAACCATCTTAGGATGTAGTATATGACTGCCTATATTTGTTTTTTAATCTGTCATAAAGAGATTGTTTGCCATCTAGAAAAAAATGTCCTTGGTATCTGAATTTGAATTAAGTTAAGAGAGATTTTCCTCACTAGTATCCATATTCCTTAAAACTGTAGAATAGAACTCTGGTTGTACTATTTAAGGTAGCCAGAAGTATGAAAGCTACATCACAAGGATCCTTTCAAGAAGTGTTACAACATTAATCCTGTATTGACTTTAGGAAAAGTAAGGAACTGGAAGGAGAATTTGCTTAGCGGGGGCTAGATCTGCCTCTTGCCAGGTACAAAAATGCCACAACAGGAGCAACAACCAGAGGCAAGATTTGTGCCACTGCACCTCCTGAGAATTAATCGAAGTGTAGTGGAAAATATTTTTGTCAGATGATCCATATAAATCTCCCTGTATGGTCAAGATTTTCAAATGTATATTAGGCTACCACTTCACATGTGTTTTGTGAAGGGGAAAAAAGAGCTTGCATGTGTTGTCTTGCTCAGAAACTTATAGAGAAAGGAACAATATAGCTAGAGGGGAGGGGCTATGGCTCAGTGGCAGAGCATCTGCTTGGCATGCAGAAGGTCCCAGGTTCAATCCCCGGCATCTCCAGTTAAAAAGACTAGGCAAGTAGGTGATGTGAAAGACCTCTGCCTGAGACCCTAGAGAGCCGCTAACGGTCTGAGTAGACAATACTGACTTCGATGAACCAAGGGTCTGATTCAGTATCAGGCAGCTTCGTGTGTTCATGTGTTCGTCCTATTGTTTCCTGGGAGCTAGCAAGTATGGGAGCTATTTGCTATATATTCCAGTCCCTCCCATTCTTTCCTGCCTCCTCCAGCGTATAATTTATCGCTGGAACTCTTGTCACTGAAACTCAAGGCAGATTATACAGTGTAAATCAATGCAAGACATAGGATGAAACATCTGATAAACAATGTAATAGAACTAGGATCAAAGAAAAGCTGAAACACATAATTATTAGACATTATGTGTTAATGCAGCCCTAGAATACAATTCTTGTTTAACATCTTTGTAAATATCTGACATCTTACACTGGGACTTAGAAGGGTAAATGTGTTGCAATCTCAAAAACAAACTAAAAACCAACAAACTAACTGGGCTGTCTCTCAGGAACTTAACATAGTATGGTTCTGTATTTTCATTTCATTCATTTTCAGGATTGCTCAGAAGTTATTATTCTGTCCAATGATCAACTCAGATCAGCTTGCTTGGTTTAGCCAGTGGTGTCCAAAGCAATATGAGCAATCCAGGCACTCTTGATTCAGGATCATATATATCCTTTTTTCTCAGGCTCAGGAACTTTAGAGTAAGGATGTTGCCATGGCTGTCAGATCCTGATAACTACAAGCTTAGCATGTGTAACTGCCTATTGAGTTGTCATCTCACAAAACAAGAGCTGAAAAAGTAATCCAGTTCCCTGACATTTTGTGCTTGGCCAGATAGGCCTTTGTAACCTCTAAAGGAGACACCATGATAGCTTCAGGCAGTTTGTCTTTCTACTGAGTTGTTCTTATAATCTGTTCAAAGCCTGTGGAAATTCATGGTACTAATCATACCCATTTTGGTGACCCAGTCAGAAACAAATTGTGCTGAATTGTTGTCAAATCTGGGAACTTTTTGCGGGTGTTTCAATTAAATCCCTGCCAATTTCCTTATTTTAAAATGTTTGTGCTGCTTTTCTAATTCATGTTCGGGGTAGCTCACAGCAACACAGGAAACATTAAAACTACAACAATAAATAGAATAAAAAGGATAAAGTGGATTAAAACAAACAAAAAATTAATATAGCAGCCTGTCTAAAATAATTATTTAAAATGTAAAATGCCAAGTGAAGATTTCCCAGCCATTCCAAAGGTCAACGAAAGGCAAGAAATACACATTTTCAAACAGAGGCCATTCTTCAGTCTTTTAGTGGTAGGTGCTTTCATTGTTCAGATAGATTGCTAATGGAACTGGGGCCTGGTTTGCCAGAAGATTGTATGGAGCTGTGTTCTTCTGTTGTTATTTTTGATATCTCAGGTATTTTTAGAAATCCCTTTTGATCCTTTCCCCCTACATCACCTACTTTGTCCAACTTCTTACCTCATAATGTACTTTCTATGTCTTTGATCATCTATCCCTCTATTTCAATCCCTGTAAGTTTACAACTTTATAATACTGAAGAGAAGTGAACCCTTTATATCTACAAAGAGCTGTTCAATGGAAGACTTTTAGAGGAAAACGCAAATCAAACAGTTTAAAAGGTTTTTGATGTGATATCTTGAATAAGGGCTAAATTTGTTTTATAAATAATGTATGTGACATGCATGTCACCTCATACTGCTGACCTAGTTCTTAGTAGCCATTTATAAAGATCCTAAAATCAGCTGCAATGTACTCACTATGGCCAAAGGTTATCAGAGCAGGAGAGTTGCATTATAAGGATATCAATACACAGCCACAGTTATCTCTACTTTTTCCTTTTATGGGTTGCTTGATTCCAGCTAAAGCTTTTAATCTCCCATTTGTATTAGCAGCAGACTGTTGCATAGTTGGAAAAATCAGCATTATACAGAAAGACGTTTCAAGTGAAAACTATTCCAAATATGTTTATGCCAAATGAAACGTCTAGCATGAATAGCCCGTCATCCAATGAACATCATCCATTTTAAAAACTGGAATTAAATTTGAAATGAAGAGGAATCACTTCTCTGCTCAAACTGCAATTTGATTGCAAATTATGAACAGCATTCTCAATTTTAAAAAAATAAGCTTTTATTGAGCACTTGAATTAATTCTAAATTGTTTTGCAAATATTTTGTGCAATTGCATTCCTGCACTGCTTTCATGGCTGCTCTCCTCCCTGTCTGTTGTCCTTCCAACTGATTAGATATTACGTCCAAAAAGGGTGCTTTCTAGGAATGTACATAACGAAATGAACCAATGATATACATGAAAATTACTGTTTTGGATCATTAGCACGATGTTCTGGAATGGTATTAGGGATCCAGGATTCTTAGTGATACAAAACTACCCTCCCCGAAGAAATCCATGTTGTTTTCAGCCTTGGGTTCTGCAGTTCTAGCAGGTAGCATGTGCTCATGTACTTTCTTGATTCTACTGATTCCTCAAGGAATCCCGTTTCCCCCTTCTAATCAGATCCTTGCAAGGGAGGAGCACAGACTACTTCCAACCAATCATCTTTGGAGACGAGCCACAGAAAGATGCAGTTCTCTTTCCCTTCTTCCTTTGGGTGGAGCAGAGCCTGTTTGTTCCTCTGTGGCCGGATAAACAGAGAGTTAGGGCAGGATTGTACTAAAATGAATGACAAGAATGTCCATGGCGGAATGGATTTAGAGAGTCCTGCCCTGGGCATGGAATGACAGCCCTCGGAGTGTAATGGTGGTATCTGGGGGGGGGGGGGTAGCATAAGTGTTCTGCAACTAGAAAAAAATATCCCAAAAAAAACCCTCCAATAAAAACCTCCAAAAAGACATAGATTTAAATCAGTCAGTCTTTATTATTACAGTCCACAACTAGTAGGTATATAAAGGAAACAGTTACAGAAAGAATAAAATTTATACATGAATGATCTTGTTAAAACACAGGATAAGGATTTGAATCCCAAAAAAGTAATGCCGTACCCGGAAACCAGCAAGCATGGTAAAAGCCCCCCACCCTCAAGCCCAGATCCAAAGTTAAAACAAATTTTTTCTTGATGCATACCCCTAGTGCTTTCTTCAGTTGTCTCAATCCAGGGGCAGCAATGTGTGGCATGGTTTGTGTGCCTAATATTCCAGCATTACTCGTTTTGCCTGCCTGACTAACAAAACTGAGTGTGTTTGCCAGATATTTTAAACTGGATAACAATATTTTGTGTTTTCACATCACTGCCTCTTTAAGTCCAGTATATTCTGACTGCTACTCTGACCGCACAGGCACAAAGGCCCATATGTTTGAAAGGAAGCTGATTTTAAATGATGCATGACCTGCCCATGAAAGGATACTTAATGTCAGAAAGCCAGTAAACTGAAAATATTTTCTAATGACAGTTACCCAGCCATCAGCCATGCTGAATGTTGTTTAGTGAGCAGATGTGAAACCATTTGAAATTATAAACAAATCACCAATGCAACCTTATGAGCCCAATTTAATAGAAAATGTGCATTGCAAGAAGGATAAGTTCTCATACACATCTAAAAATTTGATCGAGTAAGAGTTAACTGGATCAACCATCAATGTTGCTTACATGGATTTCAGTAAAGCTTTTGATAGGATTCCCCATGATGTTCTGATGGGTAAACTGGAGGACTGTGGACTGGACCTTAGGATAGTTATGTGGATAGAGAACTGGTTGCAGAACCGTACCCAAAGAATTGTTGTCCATGGCATTTCATCTGAACGGAGGCAAATACCCAGTGTGGTGCCACAGGACTCAGTTCTGGGTCCAGTGCTTTTCAATATTGTTATCAATGATCTGGATGAGGAGGTGGAGGAACTACTCATTAAATTGCAGATGACACCAAATTGGGAGTAGTAGTAAACACACCAGAAGATAGAGATAGAATTCAACAAGATCTGAGCACACTAGAAAAGTGGGTGGATGTGAACAAGATGAAATTCAACAAGGACCAGGACAGAGTTCTACATCAGGGTAACAAAAAATGAGAAGGATGCATACTGGATGGAGGATAAACTTCTGGATAACACTATATGAACAGGTTCTAGGGGTGGACTGTAAACTTAATATGAGCAGTCAGTGTGATGCGGCAGGGGGAAAAGCTAATGCGGTCTTGGGGTGTATCAACAGAGGCATAACATCCAAATTGCAAGATGTCATAGTCCCACTGTACACCACATTGGTCAGGTTGCAACTGGAGTACTCTGTGCAGTTTTGGAGGCCTCCATTCCAAAACTATGTGGACAGAATGTAGCAGGTGCAGAGAAGAGTGACAAGGATAACCAGGGACCTGGAGACTGAGCCCTTTGAGGAAAGGCAGAGCGATTTGGAAAAGTTTAGTCTGGAAAAGAGGAGATTGAGGGGCCAGATGATTTCTCTGTTTAAGTATTTGAAAGGCTGTCACTTAGAGGAAGGCAGGGAGCTGTTCCTGTTGGCAGCAGAGGGTAGGACTCACAATAATGGTATAAATTATGGGTAGAAAGGTACCAGTTAGATATTAGGAAAAAATGTTTTTACAGTAAATAGTTCAGCAATGGAATTGGCTACCTAGGGATGTGGTGAGCCCCTTCTCACTGGTGGTCTTCCACAGCAACTGGGATGAACGCTTGTCAGGGATGCTCTAGGCTGATCCTGCATTAAGCAGGGGGTTGGACTAGATGGCCTGTATGACCCCTTCCAATTCTATGATTCTATATAGCCCGGTCAACATTACCCTTTTTTGTGCATAAATGCATTAATAGTCATCTTATGTAGATATGTACATGGATAGAGATGATGCCAAAATTTGAAACAAAATCCACCTTGGAGTATTGAAGAACCATCAGTTATGAAATCTGGTCAGAAAATTGTTATGGCCTTCCTAAAAAAAAACTTATTGTGGATATCATGTATCTCCTTACAAGAAGCACATGAATCTTCACAGCAACTGCCTTCTCGTTATATCCATTTGTGTCAATTTGTACAAGCTTAATCATCTATATTTTTATTTTGACATGCTCTGCGCAATCCATCTTTATTCCTGCAAGCAGCATCTCTATCCACGTACATGTCTACTTAGGATGAGTGAGTATGCCCAAAAATGACCATGAAACATATGGTTTACTGAGACCAAATGTGAGACATTAATGCCAAAAAGCACTCATAGCTTTTTATCTGAAGTAAGAAACCAGCAATATTGAAATAGTAGCAGTCAGAGACAAACAACTAGCACAATTTAGCTAGGCAGACGTTGTCTAGGTCCAGGAAAACAGCAATGAACAAATGATTCCTCCTGTCTGTTTTGTACATGCCTATACATTAAGAAGCATAACACATAAACTGTCACCAGCAGTTATTGAGAGCAACTACTATGATAATGAAAATTGCAACTTTGGGAAAAAATAATCCAAATATACAAAAAAGATACACAAGAATACATAAAAAGGACGAAATATACAAGAAGAACTGATAATACCACCACTATATGCCATTACATAGTGTGTGTGTATATGTGTGTGTGTGTAAAGTGCTGTCAAGTCACAGCCGACTTATGGTGACCCCTTTTGGGGGTTTTCATGGCAAGAGACGAACAGAGGTGGTTTGTCAGTGCCTTCCTCTGCACAGCAACCCTGGTATTCCTTGGTGGTCTCCCATCCAAATACTAACCAGGGCTCCATTAAATAGTACAGACAAAAAATTGCCATTACCTATCACACTTACAAGCTGTCTTCAGCATAGAGTAGAATCTCTTGCCAGATGTTATGAGAATTGTATGTCTGGTTATGTGAGAGCACGTCCCTCAAAAACCCTATGGTTTCCATACAGTTTTTTGAGGGACATGCTAGAGCATCCCTGTCACATCCGGGTTTACCCCAAAAGGGACATTATTGTGCCATGTGCCGGTGCACACACATGTGGATTGTCTCCCCCTTTAGCTGGCCTGCTCCACCCACTGGCCAGCTGAGGGGCGCCAGGCAGGTCTGTTAATTGGCGGGCAATTGCCCACCATTAACAATTATCTGGCAACCCTAGAGCAGATGAAGAAGAAGAGTTGGTTTTTATATGGAAACTTTCTCTACCACTTAAGGGAGACTCAAACCAGCTTACAACTTACTCCCTTCCCCTCCCCACAACAGACACCCTGTGAGGTAGGTGGGACGGAGAGAGCTCCAACAGAGCTGTGACTTACCCAAGGTCACCCAGCTGGCTTCGTGTGTAGGAGTGGGGAAACAAATCCAGTTCACCAGATTAGCCTCCAGTGCTCATGTGGAGGAGTGGGAATCAAACCCGGTTCTCCAGATTAGAGTCCACAGTTCCAAACCACTGCTCTTTACCACTACACCACGCTGGCTCTCAAAGAAGGAAGGAGGCAGAGCTAGGGAGACAGAACAGGGTATGAGTCAAGGTCTTCTCTGAGCAGGACTCAAAAAAAAAGGAAAGGGAGCCAGTATGAAGGCTATGGAGGTCAGAAGGAGCAATTGGGAAGAAGGGGGGCAGATTAAAGGAGCAATGTGGAAAACTGCCTATGTTGCTTGGCCCTCAGTATGAATGTAGTCTCAGCATTCCAAGGTGTTGAGGGAATAGTTTGGGACTTAGACTGGACTTAAAATTTCAATTCAAGGGAGCCCCTTTCAAGCCCTTTTTATCTGGGCATTTGCTGGTGGGGATTTGAGGAGGTGTCCAGGCCTTTGTGAAAGCATGAACCAGCAGTTACCCACATGGGGTGAATATATGTAACTGCCTTATACTGAATCAGTCCATTGGTCCATCATAGTTAATACCGTCTACGCAGACCATCAGTGGCTCTCCAGGTTCTCAGGCAGAGGTCTTTCACATCACCTACTACCAAGTCCTTTAACTGGAGATGGCATGGATTGAACCTGGGACCTGCATTCTAAACAGAGCCTCTACCACTGAGCCATGTCCCTACCCTTATGTGTTCATGTCTTCATGATTTCGCTCACACACTCAAAAAAGAGAGAGGTTTCATTAGCCATACTTATGGCAAAAGGTTAATCCCACACTATGATTGGGCTTCTATCTAGTAATCATATCCCTCCTCACATGAATATACAAGTGAAAACATTTCCGTCTTGTTTAGCTGTTGTCCCTTACCTGATGTTTTCACATTTTCCTTGTAATTAGCTCCTGTGAAAAACAGAGGAACTTGGAACATACAGATAAATTGAGACAGTTTTCTGACTCATCCTGGAAACCAGTTTCATCAAATCTTATTAGTTCTGACTAAGGGATATTAAAAAGAGTCCAAACGTCTCTTTGAGGCGAAGGGTGCAGAAATTCTGCATGGGAGTGAAACCTGTGAAGAGAGAAGTGATGAGATGGTTATATGTGTTGGAAATAAAGTTATTTTCTAAGGAAAACTCCAAGGACAGAATAAATTTGCTAAGGCTCAAGTTAGAAATACTGCTGTCTTACGTAAGATGTCTCAATAATATCAGCTACAAATAATACGCTCATATTATTTTCAGGGATGTGGAAAATTACAAATATTACTGTCAGGATTTTTTTGAAGTAATCTGTCTCCAAAGTTTTTTTGTTTTTTTTTTACAAACCAAAAGCAGAGTAGCATAGGAAAAGAATGTTTTATTGGTTTCCTACTTTAAAACGGGCAGCCCGATCCTGAAGGGGGGGACAGATCTGTTGCATCCGGGGGTGGCACAGCCTCGCCACCTCCTCAGAGGTTTCCTGGTCAGTGTTGAGTCAAAAAAAGGTTTTAAAAAAATAAAAATAGAGGAAATGGGGGAAATCCCCTATTGCCTCCAACAGGGCTGCACCACCAAAAAAGGTGGCGCAGCACCACTGCTGGGTAAGGGGCCATTCCCAGGGCAAAAGGGGTGAGGACGCTGCGTAATGGCAGCTTCTCCCCCGGGAACACCTCCCACACACACACACACACACACACCAGCACTGGCTTTCCCTCCTGTGAAAGCCCTGCCGGTATGGCTGCGCTTTTCCCCCAATCAAATTTCCCTGGTCAGGCTGGTCAGGGGAAGAGGGAAAAGGTGCCTATATTTTTGCTCCATGCAGCAAACAGTATTAAGGTCTTGAGCAGGATCTTGATTGGGAAAGTGGCACAGGAAAGGACTAAACCTCACTACTTACGATTAATGGTTGGAGATTTTATTTTGGCGCTACTAGCCATGGTAAAGAAAGGGGCATACCCAGGGGCGGTAAACCTCTGAATATCAATGCTAGGAGACAGCATCAGGGGAGGCCTCCTGGCCCTGTTTATTGGTTTTGTAGGGCAACTGGTAGGCTGCTGGGTCTTTCATTTTAATAAAAATGTCAGTGATGTTCCACCTTTTCACACATGCTGAATAATGCACTTTCAATCCACTTTCAATGCACTTTGCAGCTGGATTTTACTGTGTGAAATGGCAAAATCCAGTTGCAAACAATTGCTAAAGGGCATTATGTAGTTGTGATACTGCTTATTGTTTAGTTTTGTAGCCCATTCCAGTTACTCAGACATAACTGTTTACTACACAAAAGCCGCCATGAGCAATAACCTCTGTTCTCGGTGTGTCCTTTTGCTTGAGGCAGGCAAGTATGGTGCCAGGTAATCCAAAAAGGAACGACTGCTGCAATGGGAATCCAGCACTAATAGGGGAATGCTGAAGGACTGAAATCAGATCTGCTGCCATACTACAACTCTAATGCCAAAAGAACAAACAAACCCTAAACTGCTTACAGCATCTTGAGTATTTTGGGGTGACAGATCTGAAATAGTGTGATATTGCATTTGCTTTAGTACTGTTGTTATTCATCTGTGCAACTACAGTAAGGGAAAGGTCAAAGCACCACAGGATTACAAGTAGTACATCATTTGTACAAACTAATAGCATGCTCCTTGTCAGACAATAAATATTTTGACAGCTTTTTTTCACTCTTATATGAACTAAATATTAAATTCATGTTACAGCCAAGGGAGTTTTACCATCATGCTGGGAATTGGTCCATTTTTTGGCTTACTGGAAGATGACAGCTCTTACTGATTGACAGTGTTGCATTTTCATTTTCTCACTACAACTTTCTATAGCAGTCACTATCTCATTTTGAGAACTACTGTTGTACATAGGCTGAGATACAGGAAGAACCAGGTTAAAATCTCATCTCTGTTGTGAGGTTAGAAAATGTCCTTAGACAAGTTAGTATGTATTACTCTTGGGCTGACATCTGCAGTATGGAAATACTGACTTAACTTTTACAGCTGTTGTAAGGATTTCTGAGATGATATCAGTGAAGCCCTTTAAATATGCTGCAGCACAATAGAAATGCTTAATATCTGACAGGTACTAATGACTACGGTGGGTTAGGTGTGATAGCAGAGGCTGAAGTCAGGTCAGGTAGCTAGAGGTTCCATGATCAGTACCTGTTTTATAGGGCTTAGCAGAAACAACATCAGGATCTGCAGAGGGAAGTCCAAGGCTAGGCAGAAGCATGATCAAAGCCAGGTGAGACATTAGAATCCAGAAGGCTGCCCAGGGCAGAGCAAAAGCATCAAAAAGGCAGAGATTTGGATCAGCAGCATTAGAATAGCTTTCATAGAATCATAGAGTTGGAAGGGGCCACCAGGGTCATCTAGTCCAACCCCCTGCACAATGCAGGAAACTCACAACTACCTCCCCCACACACACCCAGTGCCCAGAAGATGGCCAAGATGCCCCCCTCCCATGAACTTCCCAAGTTCATAGAATCAGCATTGCTTGCAGATGGCCATTAATCTCTGCTTAAAAACCTCCAGGGTTTTTCTCACACTACAAAGAGTGAAGGGCCCAGCCTAGAGGGAGTAGCATTAGACCTACAGCCCAGACCAGCGGTTCCCAAACTGTGCTCCACGGAGCCCTTTGTGCTCTACAAAACATCTCCTAGTGCTCCGTGAAGAGATTGGAAAGAAAAATACTACTGCCATTCGGTTTAGTATATAGGTGGTAGATGAAAATTAGTGCTCCGTGACAAATTTCTCTCCAGAAAAGTGCTCCATGACTCAAAAAGTTTGGGAACTGCTGGCCTAGACCTTACTGCACCCTTCAGTCTGCTCTTCCCTTCAACTGTCATTTGAACCCTTCAGAGAGTGTGTGCATTCTCAGCTGGCCATCCTGAAAAGGTGCTGTGGGGTAGAGGAGGTTGGACCAACAGCTGTCCCTGAAAGCAGGTGGCTCAGCTGGCACACAGAGCCAGACCGTGTAGCTGCTGGTCCCAGGTTCTGTGGTACAAGCCCCCACAGCACCTGACAGCCTCTTTCACTGTATTTGTAACCTTGGGTGTCCCTGTGTAAGGGAAGGAAGGAGGTGAGCCAGACATGGCGTAGGCGGGTGGGTAAGAGAGTAGATGGTTGTGAGGGTGGAAGGGGAGGGACAACGGTTGTTACATTAATTGCCCTTTTCCTCCTACTTTCACAATACTTTGGGATTTTCCCACTTGTAATGTTCATGTTATTGTTGTGAATGCATATGGATGCATGAACACATGAACTAATGAAGCTGCCTTATACTGAATCAGATCCTAGGTCCATCAAAGTCAGTATTGCCTACCCAGACCGGCAGCAGCTCTTCAGGGTCTCAGGCGGGGGTCTTCCACATCACCTACCTGCCTAGTCCCTTTAACTGGAGATGTCGGGGATTGAACCTGGGGCCTTCCGCATGCCAAGCAGATACTCTACCACTGATCCACAGCCCCTCCGCATGGGCTATAGGTGAACAAATTGTAATAAATATTGAACTGACTACTCTTTCTCCATCAGGATTTATCTTTTATCAATTATGTTTAATTATGTTGTGCATTCTCTCACATCAATCCTGCAAAACTGGACACTACTGCTCTCATTGTATAGGTGTGAAAATAGGCAGAGAGAGTGAGAGAGGCTTGCCCAGGGCTATATTCACATTTATATGTGACTTGGTTGCCACAGCAGACTTAAACCGTGCTCTCACCAAACCTTTTTCTCCAATAAGCAACACTGCTTCTTAATTAATTTTGCATCTCTTACACGTGTAATTAAAAAGGCCCACTTATGTTGAGACAATAACACCCAGTGGTTTCGAATAAGAATGGCAAATGGATATTGTCTGGGGAGTGACTAAAGACAATGATAACTATGAGCTACTGTGCTCTGAATGTAAGGCTCTCTAGAAATGGAGAGACGTTCAGATAATTATCAAACTGCTTCGTTTTCTGTGATTTTTTAATGTTATTTTCTGCCAAGCTGCATTATCAATACAAGTTGCATGCAGCAAATTCTTTTCCTGCTACCAATTCACCCTTGAAAAAAGGCTCTGTTTTTCTTTATCAGTCAGAACAATTACATTATATTTATCTGTGTGGAGGAAAGATTGATGATGATAGAAAATGATTTGTATTTTCTTCCAGGGAAATACAACCCCCAGCACATTTCCTCAGAAGGCTAAAACTGCAATTGAAGAATTATATTCCCCTTCCAGATTATCTGTTCAAATCCCACAAAAGCACTTTTGTAAAATCAATGTAGTCAAATGTCAAATTGGAGGATATTTTAATACCATTACTTCCCCCTCAAAAATCAATATATTGTTAGCATGTAAAAACATTTCAATTTAGGATTACTTCCTTTCTTTCTCAATTCCTTATTCTCCCTTTCTATTTCACAATTTTCGTATAAGCTTGATTTTTACTAACACCCTTCCCTCTAACGCTGACATCTCTCGCTAGGCAGGAAAAAATCCCCTGAAAAACTTGAAGAGGCTGAGGGCAAGGACTATATAAATCTCTTTATATGTGTGCTTGGGTGAAGTGCCTTCAAGTTGCAGCCGATTTATGGCGACCCCAGCCAGGGGCTTTCAAGTCAAGTGATTAAGCAGAGGTGGTTTGCCATTGCCTTCCTTGGCAGAGTCTTTTCGGGTGGTCTCCCTTCCAACTACCGACCCTCCTTAGCTTCCGAGATCTGACAAGATCAGGCTATACCATGCTGCCTTCCCTCCCAATCTCTTTATATACCGTAATTCATGTTTGCCCCCCACCGCCGCCATTGTCATCTTGACTTCAGTCAGTGG
Source organism: Euleptes europaea (assembly GCF_029931775.1). Classification (NCBI taxonomy): domain Eukaryota; kingdom Metazoa; phylum Chordata; class Lepidosauria; order Squamata; family Sphaerodactylidae; genus Euleptes; species Euleptes europaea. The sequence continues at coordinate 28,443,065 of NC_079318.1, forward strand.
CAGTATGAGAATTACTTGTAACTGTAGTGAACAAGTGCTGATGTTACTAGCGCAGATACTTTCATTCACTGGGCCCAAGGTGTTGGACGTCTGGTTCATTCTCAGCTCTAGGGAATTCCAGGGGGTCAACAGCACATACCACTCATAGTTCTGAATGCTTTTTGAGTCATCCAATGCAGTGTGAGTGAACACATGTTGAGGGGAGAGGGAGGGAGGAATTGTGGTAGCAGGCTCTGCCTTCTCTGTAAGTTTAGCTGCTTGTGTGTTTACAGAGTCTCCAGGCATACAGACTTGTCCACTGCAATCAGAGATGTATTTTATGTATTTATTTAGTTTTTATTTACTTTATTTGTATCCCACCTTTCACCCCAGTGGGGACCCAAAGCGGCTTACGTCATTCCCCTCTCCTCTGTTTTATCCTCACAACAACTCTGTGAGTAGGGTTGCCAACCTCCAGGTACTAGTCAAAAATGGCTACAAGTGCTATTCAGAAGTTTTGGCAATTCAAAATAAAAGCACCAGCAAAAATACACCCAATAAGCTAACTACAACACAAAGTTGCTATTAGAAAAATATATTGAAAATGGATTCTCACTAACACAACCTCAGTTGAGCAAATAGAAAAAAATATTTTTACAATTGGTCTAAATTAGACCCAATATGACGACGCAAAAGCGTTACAAAAGAGTGAGCATAGGCACAATTGCTCAATTCATTTCAAGTCCATACACATAAAATGCACAATGGAACAGTTAGGCAACGGAGACCAGACGTTGTGCAATGGAAATAGAGACATCTTACTTTGCCGTCCATGCAAGCAAGGAAGGTACACTCCTTCATAGATTGAATGAATTGTGCACGGAAGGACTGAAAGCTTGAAAAAGTTTCGCATGAAATGGAATTATACCGGATTTCCATTGCACAACGTCCGGTCTCCGTTGCCTAACTGTTGCATTGTGCATTTTATGTGTATGGACTTGAAATGAATTGAGGAATTGTGCCTACGCTCACTCTTTTGTAATGCTTTTGCATCATCATATTGGGTCTAATTTAGACCACTTGTAAAAAATATTTTTTCTATTTGCTCAGCTTAGGTTGTGTTAGTGAGAATCCATTTTCTATATATTTTTCTAATAGCAACTTTGTATTGTAGTTTCCTTATTGGGTGTATTTTTGCTGGTGCTTTTATTTTGAATTGCCAAAACCTCCAGGTACTAGCTGGAGATCTCCTGCTATTACAAATGCTTTCCAGCTGATAGAGATCAATCACCTGGAGAAAACGGTCGCTTTGGCAATTGGCTTCTATGGCACTGAAGTCCCTCTCCTCCCCAAACCCCGCCCTCCCCAGGCTCCACCAAAAAAACCTCCCACCGATGGCAAAGAGGGACCTGGCAACCCTATCTGTGAGGTAGGTTAGGCTAAGAGCATGTGACTGGCCCAAGGTCACCCAGCAAGCTTCCGTGGCAAGTGGGAGGAATTCGGACCTGGTGTTTGTTTTTTGGCGGGAGTTGTTTTGAATGTGTGGGTAATGTGTGAATATAATTTGCCCTTTTCCTTACACTGCAGTTTTCCTTACACACATATAGGGAAAGGACAGGGGCCAATTCATGCTACCATCTGCTACTCACATGGCACATAGTCGGTTGGCAATAGGGGGAAAGCTGTTCGGTCTTGTAAAGGCATTCAGAGACTTCACAATAAACTTTTCAGGAAAGCCATAACTTTATGCAAACAGTATCATGCCACATTAGAAAGGACTGGAGTGCCAGAAGAATACATTAGTTTGTCTGAAATTTAACTCATAGATGTCAGAGGTTAGTCCAATATACTGTGTTTAAGATCACGCACTTATTCCATGTAAGTGACACGTGGCTCTTTCTATTAGTAAGTTGAAGGACATAAATCCACTATCCAAAGAAAACAACTTTTCAATTAACTAAAGGAAGTTGTATGTATAAAGGCAAAAATTCCGGTGTCTTAACCTCTTGAGGAACACACTATTTTGTTATTGGAGGTATCCCAGAAAAACTGTTTCTAATAATACTGTTGATTGTTTCACATCTCCTATGCATGTTTACTTGGAAGTAAGTCAGACTTGCTCCTTAGAAAAAGTGTACACACGATTGTATCTTTAGTCATGTCTACCTTATTACTCCTTACAAACAACACAGTTTGTTGGCAGAAAAATAGTAATTGACATATCACATTAAGCATCAATAGATCAATAATTTTATGAAGCCCTATAGAGAAATAAGTATATTTTCTTAAAATGTCTGAAAAAGTAGACCAGTGTAAGTTTCATGGCAAAAATAATGCTATAATCCTTTTAAAATTTCTAAAAATGTTACTCGGCATAAAGAAGTTATTCTGCCTTATAGACGTTGTCAAGAAGGACTCAGAATTTATTTCCTGCTTCCTGCATAGTGTAGGAGCCAGCGTGGTGCAGTGGTTAAGAGCGGTGGTTTGGAGGGGTGGAGTCTGATCTGGAGAACTGGGTTTGATTCCCCACTCCTCCACATGAGTGGCGGAGGCTACTGTGGTGAACTGGATTTGTTTCCCCACTCCTACACACAAAGCTAGCTGGGGTGACCTTGGGCTAGTCACACTCTCTCAGCCTCACCTACCTCACAGGGTGCCTGTTGCGGAGAGGGGAAGGGCAGGTGATTGTAAGCCGGTTTGAGTCTCCCTTAAGTGGTAGAAAAAGTTGGCATATAAAAACCAACTCTTCTTCTTTTTAAGGCTTAACACACCAGGCAATCAGCCTTGGCAGGGTGCTGGTAAGCCTATGTAGGGAGACTTCACCTATCATATGACAGCCTTCATTACAACTAAATGTGAATTCAAACCTAGAAAAAAAGAATAGCAGCTTGAATGTCATTAGTTGGTGTGAACAGTCAAGTACCCTGAGAGCCCTTTCCCAGAAAGGGAGGCAGCAGGAAACACAGGAGCAATGGCCAGCCCGTTGGAGGAGGCAGTGATAGGCCCCAACCAGGTAGTGACCCCCTACAGAGGAAGGTGGAGACCTGGACAGCCCAGCAACAGTCCGTAAAGGTGAAGGCTGGCAGCTGGGAAGGGCAAGAGTAAGAAGAAGATGGAGAAGGAAGGCTTGACCTGATATCTTTAATGCTCAGGAGAGAGCACAAAGGACATAAATATCTGAGAATGGGTATCCATCTTCCTTTAATCACTTCCAGGAAGAGACGGAGCCAAACCCTGATTGGAACCCAGGTTCAGGGGGAGAAGATAAGGGTATCTATATAAGGGAGGAAAAACTGGATGGAGAGGGAGAGGGAATGAGGGTGTGCTCACTTGAAGGGAAAGAAGAGGCAAGGATGCCTGAACCCCCTCTCCTTCCCATTCTGAGGCTGACAGGGCGGTTGTCCCAAACCCATTCGGGATGGCAGAGGATGACCGAGCCAGTACAGCAAAGGGCAAGCTCACAGGATGGTTGGGAAATCAGTATGAGATAGCTGAGAAATATTTATATCGATGCCCCACTTTTCAGCCCAAAACATCTTACAGAAATTAAAATCCAATGTAAATATGAGTAAAAATGTTGTAAAAGGTGCTCAGGGAGAGTGTTCTCGGCAAGGTTTCTGTTCAGTGCCTGAATGATACCTCTTCTGTCCTTCAGCTCTCTGGATATCTGTTGTAACTTGCAGGAAGGTGACTCAGCTGGAGCTGAGTCAGGGTGTGTCAGCTGGAGCTGATCCAGGAACTGTGGATAGATGTATCTTTAGAGCAATACGATTTGAAAGTACTTTTACTTCGTGTAAAGTTAACGTATACTCTGATGAAATTCCTTTCAATTTCCTATCTTTACTACTCCTCAAGTGCACGCACTTACCTTTTTTTGGTGTTTGAAACTTGGAAAACACATCTGTTTATGCATCTCTGTATTAGCAGCAGTCTGTGCTTGTAAAGGTGACAGTGTGACAGAGCAGTTGATTTCCAGTGGCAGAGGAGACTGGGGCCGCAAGTGATGAAGGCTGGATTTTCTCTCTCCTCTTTTAACAGCCACTAATACACACCAGCGAGACTGAAAGCTGTTCTCCCAGAGTACACCACTGCCGGAGGCCTCAAGGCTGACATTAATATTCTCTGTAAAATAGATTATTCCGTGTAGCTTTTATGTTTACTGGAAGGCCATTACAAAGATGTCTGGGCTGTCATATTCAATTTTGCACATAACCTTTATTTAAATGGGGAAAAAAATCAATACTTTTGACTGAAATCATGGAGGGAATGCATAAGTTCAAGTGGACAAGAAATGTAATCTTGAAAAATATGTATTGCAAGAGAAATGGGACTTCCTTTTATTTTAGCATCATCCTGCCATGCATTCACCCAGGACAATTACTATTTGACATATTCGTGTTCATTAGCTTGCCCAACTTGAGGAAAGCTGTCATACCTTTTGAACAGGAAATGGGGATCAAAGGACATTGGTGAACATTCACATTTTGAGAAGTAGCTGGCCTTTTCCCTTTTGTTTTGAGCTATTGATATTTCTTCCATCAAGTGGCTCGAAAATGGACTCTCAGGGAAATACTATAAATGTGAATAGGAGCAATGGGAGATGTTCTTATAGCTCATATTGAAAAAGATTGTAGTAGTTGAGGGAACTGGATTGATACCATTATAATTGCTGTCAGGGTGTGTCATATAATGCTTATGTTCACTGCAGCGTTTTGCCATCTCTAAGATATTCACTGCATGTTTAAAACAGTCTTAAAACTGATCACTTAAAAGGAAGGCAAGCATTAATAGCAGAGGTTGGAAGCAGATGCTTAAATTTGTTGCCTGATGTAGTAACAAGCAATACAGGCAAGAGTTTTTTTTATAATTAATGTAATATTCCTGTAACTGTTTCAATTAACTATCAAAGATTACAGCAACAAAATTTCACTGACAGTTGAAAAGTGCTTGGATCGATTTCAGATAACATGCACAGTCAGCAAGAAAGGTAGTGGTGTAATCAAAATATTGCTACCGAGGTAGGAAAAACCAAGCAAGGATCTCAGAATACCCATTGTTTTAAAAGGTGTTCACCAGGTTACTTTCCAGAAAGAGACTAGTTTGAGAACTCCCTGGAACTGGCTGTCTGGTCATCCAGGTACAAAAGATCATGTAAAAAGATTCCTGAACAGTGGTTTGGAGGTGTCTTTGAGCCTGTCCTACACTTGGTCCACAACGATGACCCTTTTACCACACATTCTATCATGTATCTGATCCTGATACGTTGTAACATCCTTTAGACGTAGTTGGCAGAATGATACAGACGACCAGGCTACCACAAGCTAGTGTTTGCTTATCTGTAGGGGCTCTCTGGTTAATTTTTTTGTCTGCTTGTTTGTTTACATTTACAATTACATTATTTATTATCCACCTTTCCGAATACAGATTAAGTAAATGTAAAGGTACCCTGCGCAAGCACCGGGTCATTCCTGACCCATGGGGTGACATCACATCCCGACATTTTTTAGGCAGACTTTGTTTACGGGGTGGTTTGCCAGTGCCTTCCCCAGTCATTTTCCCTTTACCCCCAGCAAGCTGGGTACTCATTTTACTGACCTCGGAAGGATGGAAGGCTGAGTCAACCTTGAGCCGGCTACCTGAACCCGACTTCTGTCGGAATCGAACTCAGGTCGTGAGCAGAGCTTGGACTGCAGTACTTCAGTTTACCACTGCGCCACAGGGCTCTTCAAAGACAGATTACACAATGTAAATCAATGCAATTAATAAGATAATACATCTAATAAGAAATGAACTAATAATAAGCAAAGGACGAGGATTGCAGAAATTTGAAACAAAGCTGTCATCTGAACAAAGCATAAGTATTAACCATGACATGTTAAACAATGCAAAAAATAGTGTTCCATGAGTAAAAATGCAATGCATTCCCCTGGACCAATCTGTTATGAAATAGCCATTTCCTTTTTAAATGCCCACCTGACCAATTTTGTTTTCCATAGTTGGTGAAATATTAGGAGCTAACTTCTTAGAGGTCATTCCGCAAGGAGGGGGCCACTACAGAAGAGGCACATGTGTGGCAGCTGTTTCCGCATTACAGGGTGGCACCTGCAGAAGACCCTGCTCAGATGAGCAAAGTTGTTGCAGCGGGAGATAGGTGGAGAGGCAGTCTTGCAGATGTGAGGGTCCAAGGTCATAAAGGATTTTGTATGTAATAGCCAATACCTTGAATGTCCTTAGTAACTGATGGGCAGACAGCAGAATGACTGCAGAGTAGGCGTAATATGCATGTTCTGCATGTCCCAATAATAACCCCCCAATGCATTCTATGCCAACTCAAGTCTCTAAGTTGATTTTAAGAGGAGACATATGTAGCATGCATTGCAATAGTCCTGTCTTGATGTTAGCATGGCATGGATCCAGGTGGCCAGATAAACCCAAGTCAAGGTAGGGGGCCATCTTCCAGGTTTAACTAAGTTGGAGGGGGCTAAAAACATTTTTTTGCATCTGCATTAACTTGCTTCTCCAGCAGTAAATCTGGGTCTAGTCTAACCCCAAGACTCTTAACCTTGACCCAGCAAGGGTCAGCTGAACCCCATCAAAAGTGGGAAGCATGGTATCATTTAAAACCTCAGCTTCCCAACAAGCATTGCCTCTGTCTTGTATGGGTTCAGTTTCCATTTGTCCACTTTCAGCCATTTCAGTACAGCTGGCAGTGGATCAAAACCTATACTGCATCTGCAGATCATCTGGATAGAAACATATAGAACTGAGTTATCATCAGTATTTTGATGACATCCAGTTCCAAAGCTACGAATGATTTCTTCTAAAGGCTTTATGTAGAGACTGAATAACAAGGGGGATAAGATTGTGCCCTGTAGAACCCCGCATGGCAACTTCCACATTGAAGATTACTGGTCTCCGAAAGCAACCCTTTAAGTCTTATCTGCGAGGAACAATTTAAACTGTTCCTAGGCACATCCTTGATACATACTTCTGCCTCCAAAGTTCTGCCTCAATAGGTTGGCATGATCTACTGAATCAAAGGCTGCAGAGAAATGCAACAGGGTCAACAAATAAACATGGCCTTTGTCTGCCTTCTGGTGGAGGTCCTCAACTAAAGGCAGTATGGCCATCTCTGTACTATAACCTATCCTGAAACCAGACTGGAAATGGTCCAAAACATATAAAGAATCCAAGAAGACCAGGAGTTGGTCAGCTACTGCTCTATCAATCACTTTTCACAGAAATGGCAGGTTAGAGACTGGGTGATAATTGGCCACATCATTTTTCGGTACAGATTTTTTTAAGTAGTGGGCATGTGCGTGTGTTAAAAAAGGGTAGAATGTGGAATGGAAATAAAACTTTGTAGCCACTGTTGGTTTTGCATTTGCATTTCAGACTGACTTTAAGTCAAAGCCAATTTAAGCCTTACATCTGAAAACACCTTGAGTTGCATAAGCTTAACCTTTCATGAAACGATGTTGAAAGACGAGAACCTCTCCTCCATTCATGCTCACCTTCAGGTACTCAAAAGCTCATCTTTTTAGCATTAGAGTATGTTGGCAAGGATCACAAACTGTGAGGGTTTTAGTGCCCTTCAGGCAGGAGAAAAATGTGTAGAGGTTACATTGCAGTTTGAAATAGTATGATTGTAGAACATTATAGTACTCTTATAACTGACATTTCATTTATTTCCCCTTGGTCTTTTCCAGCTTTAAAGGATAGACCAAAGAATGGGGAAAGTAATTGGAAAATGAGTACATTTACTGCAGCGGCATTAACTGCTGAGTTCAAGTATCTGTAACTCTGGGAACAAGCTCATGAATCTGTGTGGGCATGCTTAGGAAATTAGTATAAGCATCCCAAATTCTCCAAGGGAATAATTAAAAAATATATTCTAAACTTTAAGAAAAATAATAATATTTACAAATGTTCAGATTCATTGTTGATAGCTTAATATTGAGAAAATGTCAAAATTATTTTAACTGTCTTTTAAAGAACTGGTTTATGCATGAAATCCATCACTACTAAAAACTAGTAAAATTCCTGCAGCTGTACAAACTTTATCATGCATTTTCATCTACTCATTTACCTCTGGCTGCTCCAAGAAGATTCCCTCCCATTTCTCCCCCTCCATATAGCAAGATTTCCCAGTCAGCATTGGTTACTTTATAAAATAAACACAATCATGCAAAAGAACCACAGTTTAGAGAAGTGGTTCCCAAAGTGGGCAGTACCACCCCCTGGGGGGCAATGGGTTTATCTAGGGGGACACTAAGAGACAAGGGGGCATCAGGGGGCTGCTAGAGGTGGGCCCCTTCAACTGTGTTGTTGGATAGAGTAGGGGGGCGCTGGGGTTGAGTTTGTGGAACAAAGGGGGCAGTGACCCGAAAGGTTTGGGAACCACTGGTTTAGAGCATTATTGGAATCCAGAACAGAGCCTCCTATTATTATCCTACTGGTGAAAACATAGGTACGGGCATAGGTGGCCCTTAAGTCATATTGAATCCAGGTCATGGGCAGTCCATTCCTGAAGGAGGGGGTGGATGCACAGCAGCTGGGAGTGCCGCAGCCCCTCTACAGAGGCTTCCCAGCCACCGTGGAGAAAATAATTTAAAATGCAAAATGGGGAAAGTACCCCCCAAAAGGTGGCGTAGCAACGCTGCAACTCAAGGGGGCATTCCCAGGGCAAAAGGGGTTACGATGCTAGTGCAGAATCCCACTTCCGGGATTTTACTCCCAGAATGGCTGTGCCAGTGGAGCCCCGCACAGCGACATGGAGTCCCAGGGCTGGCGTGAATGCCCCCTTATCCCAGGATAAATGGGCACTTATATTGGTGCTGGGTCATGCTGGCTCCTATGCTGATTCACACACCCCTTGAGGATTGCACTCTTAGTCCTCAATAGTACATGCTTGAATTATGCCTGGCATCCTCTATATTTCCTTCAAGTTAGGAATTACATGTTCCAAACCTCCTGCTTTATTGTACCTATGGACTATTGCATTTTGCATCAGCTGTAGAGCTTCCAACCTCTGTTCAAGGGCAGCCTCATGTAAAACAGATTTCAGTAGTAAAGTCAGTTGTAGTTTTTATGAAATCAGTGACAATTATTTTCCAAACTCCTGCTTTCCAAATATGGTTGCAAAAGTCATAATTAAATGCAGGTGGTAAAATGCATAATCTAAACTGCTGTATGGGAAACTTCTCTGATAAGCTGGATATGGAGTGTGTGGATTCCAACCACCCCCAATAGCATGGATTTTGCAAATGAAAGGCATTTCCTTCTTTCCCCTTCCAATACAGCTTGAAAAGCTCCCTGGAATGCTGCTTCTGGGGAATAAGGGATCCTTAGGAATATCAGGAGGGGCAAACTGGGGGTCCGCAGTGGGATAATTAGCAGAAATCTACCATGGGATCCAAGCCAATGTTGTGTCTGGATTCACCTTCAGTTTGTTCTTCCTTATCCATCTGCTGGCCAACTGTTAGTGACATAAATACCACAGTTTCCAGATGGAAATAGCTCACAGCCTATTGGCTAGGAGCTGTACCATTAAAGGAAAGAATGATGGGAAAGAAAAACAGTGATGTGCGATCAGTATATTGATGTCATTTCATCCCATCTTTAAGGTGCTCTTTTTTAGCACTTCAGTATAGATTTTAAAGATTAGCACAGAACCCTAAGAGACCTTGAAACATAGTTTTTAATCTTTTGAATGTTTTCCATTTGTAGCAAACAGGAAGGAGCAGAACCTTATTTCTAGCGTTTGACCTGGAAACCTTTATGTGCATTGTCGAAGGCTTTCACGGTCAGAGTTCATTGGTTCTTGTAGGTTATCCGGGCTGTGTAACCGTGGTCTTGGAATTTTCTTTCCTGACGTTTCGCCAGCAACTGTGGCAGGCATCTTCAGAGTAGTAACACTGAAGGACAGTGTCCTTCAGAGAGACACTGTCCTTCAGTGTTACTACTCTGAAGATGCCTGCCACAGTTGCTGGCGAAACGTCAGGAAAGAAAATTCCAAGACCACGGTTACACAGCCCGGATAACCTACAAGAACCTTTATGTGCATTATCTGTTGTTTGTAACTATCATTACATTTTCATCGTTATTTGCCTTTTCCCCTGGCCAACATGCCACATACCAACAATGAATTGTCAGGGGTTGTTTAAAAAATTACAAATTGCATCTACTTATTGGGGTATGTGTATCATAGAATCATAGAGTTGGAAGGGACCACCAGGGTCATCTAGTCCAACCCCCTGCACAATGCAGGAAATTCACAACTACCTCCCCCCACACCCCCAGTGACCCCCTACTCCGTGCCCAGAAGATGGCCAAGATGCCCTCCCTCTCATCATCTGCCTAAAGTCACAGAATCAGCATTGCTGACAGATGGCCATCTAACCTCTTAAAAACCTCCAGGGAAGGAGAGCTTACCACCTCCCGTGGAAGCCTGTTCCACTGAGGAATTGCTCTAACTGTTAGAAACTTCTTCCTAATGTCTAGACGGAAACTCGTCTGATTTAATTTCAACCCATTGGTTCTGGTCCGACCTTCTGGGGCAACAGAAGACAACCCGGCACCCTTCTCTATATGACAGCCCTTCAAGTACTTGAAGATGGTTATCATACCCCCTCTCAGTCTTCTCCTCTTCAGGCTAAACATACCCAGCTCCTTCAATCTTTCCTCACAGGACTTGGTCTCCAGACCCTTCACCATCTCTGTTGCCCTTGCCTGGACATGTTCCAGCTCGTGATTAATAATAATAATTAATAATAAACTTTTATTTCTATCCCACTCGCCTGTGGCAATTTCAGGCTCAGGGTGGCTAACATCATCATTAAATGCACATTAAAATACATTCAATCATACAACAATTTAAAACATTTTAAACAACATTGAAATTTAAAAAAAAAATATTTAAACTAAGCGTTCACGCAGAGATCAATTTTCACTGTGTGCCACAGATAAAATGCTATGTGCAAACCCAGTTTTCAATCAAATTTGCTTCAAGTATTTTTATGAGGCCTGACCTGGATGGCCCAAGCTAGCCTGATCTCGTCAGATCTCAGAAGCTAAGCAGGGTCAGCCCTGGTTAGTATTTGGATGGGAGACCACCCAGGAATACCAGGGTTGCTGTGCAGAGGAAGGCACTGGCAAACCACCTCTGTTAGTCTCTTGCCATGAAAACCCCAAAAGGGGTTGCCATAAGTTGGCTGCGACTTGACGGCACTTTACACACACATTTTTATGAGGACTGAACACCGAAGAAAATAATTTGGTGCTTCTAAAAATAAATGACATCAAGACAAATTTGTAGTTTAGTCTCTTGCAAAGCTTTAGTTAAAGAAACAAGGAAGAACAAAAGCTGCCAATTTTGGCTTAGACTTCCATAAGCTATTTAGGGCCAAGGATCTTCCTTTTTCCATGTGGATACTTGTTTGCAGGAAGTGTCATTTCATGGGAAGGAAAACGTTTCCAGAACTGTCTGTTTCCAGAACGCTAATTCACAAAACACAATGGAGATTTTTACCTTGAGAACAAGTGTGTTTCCTTCCCATCTCTTAATTTTAGCAGTGCAGTTTCAGAGATTCCAACAGAACTGGCAATTGCAGATGGGTAAAGGGTATCTCGTGTAGCTGTTTTGTTTCTCAGATTGTTTGTCCTAAATTCACAAACCCCTTTCTATCCTTGCCTGAAATTTGCATGGGAGAATTCTTCTAAATGATTCATTGGCATAGAAAGGAAGTGCTCGTATTTGAATTTGGAGGCACCCTGTTGAGTTTTCTCCGATTTTGGTCAGTTCAAACAGCACGAACACCTTGTCATAACTTCTATTGTCTGTTTTATTAGCTTTCTGTAACTGATTTTGCTCCTAAATTCATTTTTAGGGTTGCCAGGTCCCTCTTTGCAACCGGCAGGAGGTTTGGGGGGGGGAGCCTGAGGACGGCGGGATTTGGGGAGGGGGCAGACTTCAATGCCATAGAGTCCAATTGCCAAAGCGGCCATTTTCTCCAGGTGAACTGATCTCTATTGGCTGTGTTTGTTAGGCTATGTAGCAGACAATTATTGTACAGCATAGTGATCCAGGATATTTCTTCATATGAAATGTGGCCATTGATTTTCTAACTTGTAGAATTCTTTAGAAGATTTGCTGAGAATGGATTTTTGACTGATTTTGTAATCAAGAGAAGGCCTCTCTGGATGGTGGCACTGTTAGAGGAAGAGATGTTCAGGATCCACGCCAATATCTATGTCATATCATTAAGTTCAGATTTTGGCTATCCATAATTACACTGACACATGTTTTAATGTTTAGAGTACCATTAGGTTTTGTCAATAACATACTTTTATACATAGGCTTTGTTATGCTTTTTCATTTTTTGAACAGACTTCCAGGTGGGGGCTAGAGATCTCCCAAAATTACAACTGCTCTCCAGGTGATAGAGATCAGTTATCCTGGAGAAAATGGCTGCTTTGGAAGATTGACTATGGCATTATAGTCCACTGAGATACCTCCCCAGTCTGCAACCCCAAATCTCCAAGTATTCCCCAAGCAGGAGTTGGCAATCCTATTCAGACACCATGACAAGCTACAGTTTGCCCAAATGTAGTTAACAAACTACCTACAAACCCTAGTTTGAAATCCTTGCTTGGCATCAATACACAAACTACAGCTTATTGGAATGTATCTATGCAGATAATGGCAGGAATGACTGGAAAACAAGTTGGCAAAAAGGGAAAGTTTTAAGCAAAAGGATGTGTGTGTGTTAAGTGCCATCAAGTCGCTTCCGACTCATGGCGACCCTATGAATGAAAGTCCTCCAAAATGTCCTATCTTTGACAGCCTTGCTCAGATCTTGCAAATTGAAGGCTGTGGCTTCCTTTATTGAGTCAATCCATCTCTTGTTGGGTCTTCCTCTTTTCCTACTGCCCTCCACTTTTCCTAGCATGACTGTCTTTTCCAGTGGCTCTTGCCGTCTCATGACGTGACCAAAATACGATAGCCTCAGTTTAGTCATTTTAGCTTCTAGGGTCTGTTCAGGCTTGATTTGATCTATAACCCACTGATTTGTTTTTTTGGCAGTCCACGGAATCCGTAACACTCTCCTCCAAAAGGATACAAAACCGCTAAAGGCTTTTACGTTTTGCAAATGGGGTCTAAGCATAGGTCAGTCATTAAAGATCCAATTTTAAAAGACTGAAAAGTTCTTATCTTGCAGCCCAGATTCCATTTATCTCTCCATCACGTTACATTTTTAGAGTTCTTGCATGCCTGGAAAGTTGATTCCTGGAAGAAGAAAAGATCATTACTTAGGAAACAAGGTGCCTGCAAAAATGCAGTGTACACACGAGGACATACATTGAAATTAAAATGTGTATTTTGCATAAAATACCCAGAGAAATGATGTACTGAACAACTCTAGTTTTAATTAGTACCTCTGGTATTTTATCATGCAGCTTCCATAAGTAAGTGGGACTCGGGTAGTTTGGGGAGCCACGCATCAAGATTTTGTTTACATGCATCACGATTTTGTTTCATTGAGGATGGCATGCTTCCCACTGAAATGACAATGAGGTATGGTTTAATAATGCAGTCATCCACTTCCTACCAAAGTGTTTTTTACAGGGAAACACTTGTTTCAGATGGGGCCACAACCATCCATAGGCTATCCACACATTGTGCCCAGTTGCACAATACGTTCTCCTCTTAGGGAGATGTCTAGACTATTCACATTGGAAATGGGTAAATTTCTTCAGGCTCAGATTGGGAAGGTACAGAACAACTTCAAGTACCACACTTGAGAACTCTGAGAACTCTTTTCCCTGGAAGATCTAATTTTGCTAATTTGCCAAGCATTCCTCAGGAGTCCTTAACCATCACCACCCACACATCGTGAGTCCCCAAACCACCCCAGTCCCACTTACTTACGGAAGCTGCTGCAGTAGCTAGTGTAGGTGGGCAGGAAGAGAGATGAACCGTCTGTGAGAGATCCCCCTCTCTGAGTTTGCTTCTCCAAATCAGTTGCTCAGACGTTGATACAGAAACAATAGATTTATTGAAGCCTTCAGGAGATGAGACAGGCACAGGTAGAAAGTTGCAAGTGAGGGGCTATACGGGTTTACAGAATATATTGACTCCAGGGCACTGGGGCACTGGGGTTCACACTTATTGTTATGGGAAGTTACAAGCTTGGCATAATACAAAACATCAGACGGATCCCAGGAAGTCTGGTGCGGCTATCACACTTCCAAGGCCGCACCGGCCTGAGGGAGTACTGGCAGGAAGAACAGCGGGGGGGAAGATACATGGGCCATCAGGCCTGGCGCCTGAGACCAGAAGGTGTGAACTGCTTTTACGAGTTCACTGATAACACCGCAGGTGATGGAAAGCAGAGACACAAAGACAGAGACCCTCACATTCTGCCCCCCTTAAGGCCCCCCTCCGAGAGGACGAGGCTTATCGGGATAAGCGAGGTGGAATTCTCGGACCAAGCGAGGAGCTGCCATGTGGGGTGCGGCCACCCATTCGTCATGAGCGGAGCCAAGGTTTTTCCAGCGAACAAAGTAAAACAGTTTCCCTTTCTTCCATTTGGAATCTAAAACCTTGGATATTTCCAAATGGGTATCCCCTCCTACTACGGTAGGAATCTCATGAGCGGGAGGGGGGTGGAACTGGGGAGCTGCTACATAAGGTTTGAGGAGGCTTATATGGAAGACTGGATGAACTCCCTTGAGAGTCTTAGGGAGACTCAGTTCCACGGTAACCTCGTTGATTACTCTGGTAATGGGGAAAGGTCCTACATAACGGTCGCTCAGTTTTTTGCAGGGGCGAAGAGAGCGGAGGTTTTTGGTGGACAGATAGACTTGCTCCCCCACCTTGAGTTCCCATCCCGGAGACCGGTGTTTGTCTGCTTGTTCCTTGTACTTGCTTTTTGCCCTTTCCAGATTTTTGAGCAACCATGGCCAGGTGGATTTAACCACCTGAATCCACTCCTGAAGATCAGGGGTAGACTGGAGCTCTGGCGAGACGGGGGCAGAACCGAAAGGGCCAAAATCCGTCCCGTATATAACTTGGAAGGGACTAAAGCCGGTAGAGGAATGAGGCGCATTGTTGTACGCATATTCGGCAAATGGCAGCAGGTCGACCCAGTCGTCCTGGTGGAAATTTACATAGCAACGCAAATAACATTCTACTACCGCATTTACTCGTTCCGTTTGACCATCCGTTTGGGGGTGATAGGCGGAAGAAAGGCCCTGTTCCTCCACTCCCATTAACTTTAGGAAAGCCCGCCAGAATTTGGCAACAAACTGGACCCCCCGGTCGGAGAGGACCTTCCTCGGGATCGAGTGTAGCCTGAGGACGTGCGTGATGAACAGTTTAGCTAAGCCCTGGGCTGAAGGAAGACCTGCACATGGAACGAAATGAACCTGTTTGGAAAAGAGGTCTGTGATAACCCAGAGAACCGTTTTCCCCCGACTTGGAGGTAGGTCGGTGATAAAATCCATGGCGATGACTTCCCAGGGACGGGAGGGGTTCTCAAGCGGTTTGAGAAGCCCCGGGGGTTTTCCCATCCGTTTCTTGGCTGTGGCGCAGGTGGGGCAGCTGCGCACATACAACTCTACATCAGATCTCATACCGGGCCACCAGAATTGCCTTCGAACCAGGTGAAGCGTTTTTATGAAACCAAAATGACCCGCCAGCCTGGCCCCATGTACAAGTCCCAATACTTCTTTGCGAAGGGAAGATGGGACATATAGTTTCCCCCCTTGCACCCACCAAGTGTTGGTTCGTTCCAAGCCAGTGGGGAGGAGATGGTGCTCCTCCTCCTGTAAGGAGGCGTCCCGGAGTCGCTGTTGGAATGCTTCCGGGATACCTTTGAGCGTAGGGGGGGTCTCCGGTTGGCGGGCTTGGGATCGGGTGGTGACGGCCAAGCCAGGGACTTCCCCTCGCTGTTCGGGAGTGAACAGGGAGTCGACGGGGCGATCGAAATCGTTGCGATACTGGGGAAGTCGTGACAAAGCATCAGCTAGGGCATTTTCTTTGCCAGGGACATGTTTGAGGGTGAACCGGAATTTTGCAAAAAATTGGGCCCACCGAATTTGTTTGGCATTGAGTTTTCTAGCTCCCTTGAGAGCCTCAAGATTCTTGTGATCTGTGCACACTTCGAACGGCAGCTCGGCCCCCTCTAAGAAGTGTCTCCATATGGTAAGGGCATGTTTGACCGCTGCTGCCTCCTTCTCCCAAATGGCCCAGTTGATTTCGGACTGGGAAAACTTCTTGGAGAAGTAGGCGCATGGCCTCAACCGTCCCCCCTCATCCCTCTGCAATAGGGCCCCGCCCATGGCTACATCCGAGGCATCCACCTGCACCACGAAGGGCTTGGTGCAATCCGGGTGAGCCAAAACGGGTTCGGATGAAAAAAGTAGCTTTAAACGTTCAAAAGCTTGCTGGCACTGGGGAGACCATTGCAGACGGGCTGAGGGGAGTGCGGCGCTAGCCCCCCTGTCCTTGGTACGCAACAGGGCAGTGAGGGGAAGCGCAACTTGGGCAAAGTTGGGAATGAAATTCCGGTAAAAGTTGGCAAACCCCAAAAACTGTTGAAGTTGGCGGCGGGTAGTGGGGGTTTCCCAGTCCCGCACCGCCTGGACCTTGGCGGGGTCCATTTCCAACCCTTGGTGGGAAATCACATACCCCAGAAATGTAATAGAAGGTTGGTGGAATTCACACTTGGACACCTTAGCATACAGTTTGTGCTCCCGCAGCCGCTGGAGCACTTCTCGCACTAGGCGCACATGTTCTTCCATGGTCTCAGAGTAAATAAGAATGTCATCGAGAAATACCACCACCCCCCGAAACAGTAAATCATGCAAAACTTCATTAATTAATTGCATAAAGACACTCGGAGCCCCCGAAAGTCCGAACGGCATGACCAGGTACTCAAACATCCCAAAACAACTGGAAAAGGCCGTTTTGGGTTCGTCTCCTTCTTTGATGCGAATGCGGTGGTAGGCTTCTACCAAGTCCAGTTTGGTGAAGATTCGGCCCTCCTTTAATTGTGCTAGAAGGTCAGGAATAAGAGGGAGGGGGTAAGCATTAGACTGGGTGACTGCGTTCAGTCTGCGAAAGTCAATACACAGTCTTAAATCTCCCGTCTTTTTCTTTACAAAGAAAGCTGGGGCTGAATAAGGAGCCTTGGAGGGGCGTATGAAACCCCTCGCCAGATTGACATCCAGATAGTCTCGCAATACAGTCTTTTCACTAGGGCTCATGGGGTAAACCTTTCCCTTAGACAGTTTGCCTTCCCCTACAATCTCGATGGCACAGTCCGTTTCTCTGTGGGGAGGCAGTTCGTCGCACTCTCTAACATCGAAAACATCAGTAAACTGCGAGTACTCAGAGGGTAATTGAGGAGAGACTGGGGCGGGGGACCCTACCAGTGCGGCGGCTGGAGTTCTGAGTACCCGTTCCTTGTCATGCAACCCACAGGGGTTTTCGGGGAAGGAAAGCACCCGTTTAACCCAATCAACGGAGGGATTGTGTCCCCTTAACCAGTTCATCCCTAACACCACAGGGGTTACAATAGGGGCGATGGTGAAATACAACCGTTCCCAATGTTCCCCCACGGACATAATCACGGCTGCAGTTCTGTGGGTCACAGGGCCCCGTTTAAAGTCACTCCCGTCCATTTGGGAAAAACGGAGGGGTCCCGGAAGCCGCTTGCGCCGGACACCCAACTTCTTGGCAGTTTCCTCATTTATCATGGTGCGGGCACACCCCGAGTCGACCAACGCGGGGACCTCTAACGGGGGACCCCCTTTGGGTAGGGACAGATGAACACGCACAAATACATTGTCCTCTTGGGCGCTTACCATCGGTGGAGCTCCTTGCACAACGATAGGGACGGTCTGCTGCGGAGCCCCCTCTACAGCAGACCGACGGCGTTTTTTGCCGGCTGTTTCCACTCTTCCTCCTCGCTGGAAGAGGGGGACGGGGTGGTGGCTTCCGGGGAGCCGTCCGAATCAAAGACGGTATTTGTAATCCGGGACCCCGATGGGACCGTAGAGTCGGATGCCCCATCCTGGGGGCGCGCGTGGAGAGCGGAGGGTGCGCCGGAGCGCCGGCTCAGTGGTCCACTTCTGCGGCGAGGCTGGCTGTCGGCGGCCGGTTTCGTCGGCTCGGCCTGGGTTTGGCGGGGGGGGGTCGGACGGCCTGAGCGAGAGGGGCATTGCGATGCAAAGTGACCCTTTCCCCCGCAGATCAGGCAGACGCCGGCCTCGAACCGCTTGCGGCGTTCCGCGGCCGAGAGACCCCCGCCACCCCCTTGCCGGAGTTCCCGGCCACGGTCACCTCGGGGCCTGGGGTCTCGCCCAAGCCGTTGCTTGGACAAGTTCAGGAGTTGTTTGCGATTCTCGATGTCAGCAGCATGGCGAACCCAACCTTCCACATCCGGGGGGTTCCCTTGCATGAAGGCCCAATGTTGGAGGTCTGGGTTGAGACCCTCCCTGAAACATTGTACCAAGGTAGCTTCACTCCAGTCCAGAATTCGGCTAGCCAGTGACTGGAACTCACTTGCATACTGCGCCACCGACTTAGTCCCTTGGCGCAGTTGCATCAGGGAGGCTTTAGCCCGCTCACCCAGAGTCGGGTCCTCAAAACGGTTTCGGAGTGCTACCATGAACTCGTCCAGGGTTCGCAGCACCGGCGAGCGGAGTTCATACTGCAACACCATCCAGGCAGCCGCCTCCCCTTGCAGTAAGGAAGCCACGTACTGCACCCGGGACTCCTCAGAAACGAAGGTTCGGCCTTGTTCCCGCATAAAAATGTCTACTTGGACCATAAAAAAGGTCAACTGGTCTCCCGACCCGTCATACGTGACTTTCAGGTCCCGACGGGCCGGGGGGGCAGGGGTTGCGGGCGGAACTACCGGCGCCCCGTCTGGGGGAGCACCGGCTGGAGGTTGCAACTTCAGCGCATCTAGGGTCGTGGCCATCTCACCCATTACGCGTTGCATGATCTCCATCTGCTCCTGCATAGCCCGGCGGTCTTCCTGCCACTGCTTTCGTTCTTCCTCCATGAGGGCCTCTTTGCGGGCCGGGTCCCCTTCGAGTCCCGTGCTGGGGAAGGCCAACCGGCGATCCTTCGCCGCAGTCCGCGAGAGCGACCAGCCCTTGGGAGAGTCCAGCCAATAAGTAAGCCCCCGGGGACGTCCGTCCCGATCTTGGTCGGGGGCGCGACCCTTCGGTTTCTTTGGCTTGGCTCCCTCCTCCTTCGGGTCCGGCTTCTCCGGCTCGTCCGGTTCCTTGGGGGCATCGGGGTTAGGGGTGGTGTCCTCGTCGGCTGACATTCTGTCCAAAGCGGTACAGCTGCAGTCCGAGAGGCAAGGACTTGCAACTTAATGTGAGAGATCCCCCTCTCTGAGTTTGCTTCTCCAAATCAGTTGCTCAGACGTTGATACAGAAACAATAGATTTATTGAAGCCTTCAGGAGATGAGACAGGCACAGGTAGAAAGTTGCAAGTGAGGGGCTATACGGGTTTACAGAATATATTGACTCCAGGGCACTGGGGCACTGGGGTTCACACTTATTGTTATGGGAAGTTACAAGCTTGGCATAATACAAAACATCAGACGGATCCCAGGAAGTCTGGTGCGGCTATCACACTTCCAAGGCCGCACCGGCCTGAGGGAGTACTGGCAGGAAGAACAGCGGGGGGGAAGATACATGGGCCATCAGGCCTGGCGCCTGAGACCAGAAGGTGTGAACTGCTTTTACGAGTTCACTGATAACACCGCAGGTGATGGAAAGCAGAGACACAAAGACAGAGACCCTCACACCGTCTTTCCTCCTTGTCTGTCTCCCCACCACCACCACAAATATTTCTTCCCAGCACACAAAATAGTTTTGTCAGAATCTGAGGTGCTGGCAATGATGGGAAATAATAGGTGTCTAATGTTAGGATGCACTGGCAAACCACCTGTTTGTCTCTTACCATGAAAACCCCAAAAGGGGTCACCATAAGCCGGCTGCGACTTGAAGGCACTTTACACACACACAATGTTAGGATGAACCTCGAGGACAAAAAAGAAAGAAAGGAATAGAGCGGAGGATGATTGCCTTTCATATTCTGTCTGTAATTTTTGTTGAGGAGCCCACTCCTCTTCCAAAGAGCTAGAGGTGGCACATGTGGTTCTCTCCACCACCATGTTCACACATGCACTTTGTATGCACAACAACTTTGTAAGGTAGTTAGGCTAAGAGAAAGTATGCCTGAATCAAGATTGCCCTGCGGGCTTCATGGCACTGTATTAGGTTCTATGACTGAACGGTGATTTACATTCAGATGTCTCCCTAGTTAGTCCAGCATTATCCGCTAAAAGATGCCAGCTCTTATAAGCTCTATAGGTTAAATTGCCTCAGGGACTCAATTGTTGATCCTGTGTTTAATTTCACTGTTTTTTTTTTTAATATTCTTGCCCCTTGGAAAACTATGACAAATTAGTTTTCGCCTTTGTTGTCCCAGAGAGGAATCTGAGATGAAAATGTTTTGCCATTTAAATATAGAGATGTATAGTTTCTTTCAGCCATGAAGGAGCTAGAAAAGATTCTGAAGTGTAAGGATGTGTCACTGGCCATCAAGATTAAGTTAATTCATGCCATCATATTCCCTATTACTATGTATGGGTGTGAAAGCTGGACAATGAAGAAAGCTGACAGGAAGAAAGTAGACTCCTTTGAAATGTGGTGTTGGAGGAGAGTGTTACGGATACCGTGGACTGCCAAAAAAACAAATCAGTGGGTTATAGATCAAATCAAGCCTGAACTGATCCTAGAAGCTAAAATGACTAAACTGAGGCTATCGTATTTTGGTCATATTATGAGAAGGCAAGAGTCATTAGAAAAGACAGTCATGCTAGGAAAAGTTGAGGGCAGCAGGAAAAGAGGAAGACCCAACAAGAGATGGATTGACTCAATAAAGGAAGCCACAGCCTTCAATTTGCAAGACCTGAGCAAGGCAGTCAAAGATAGGACATTTTGGAGGACGTTGATTCATAGGATTGCCATGAGTCAGAAGCGACTTGACGGCACTTAACACACACACAAGTTTCTTTCTGAAATACAGAGTGTGTTTGGGGGGTCTCAGATAGTAGGAGGTCTGGGAAATGTAACTGACTCTCCCTTCCCATCACATACACACAGCTTTGTGGCTTGTTGCTCCCCTGCAATTGCTTTTAGCTTTCCCTAGACATCACTGTCAGGTATAACTTAACTCATGGCTATTTGAAGATAGTGCAGCGAAGGTAACTAGCAGAGGAGAGTTCTAATGTGATGTGTGAAAGTTGTCCTTGGGAAGGAAGCATTTCTGCCTGTGACTGCTGAGGAATTCTTCTCCATCCCCCCAAAGCCACCAACTATGGGCTGGTATGATTTTCTAGAAGAGAGAGTCTGGTACGGGACTAGGAGTGTGGGCATCGTCAGCAGCCTGCTTGCTTGGATGCGGATCTCAGCCCTGTTTCCATTTATAGGCAGGTGTAAAAGAGATGTTCCTTACTAATATTTTTTTCAAGGTGAATCTGAAAGGTGAAATTGTCTTCACTGAGAGTAATACCTTTTGTTATTTGCAATGAGAGGGGGTTTCTTGACTGGCTATGAGCCTTTGCAGGCTATGCACTGAAAATGCACCAAAAATTGCTGCAGCAGTCGTAATGATTTTCTAACAGGAAATTCATTAGAATGGATCTTTTTTAGCAGAATTGAGTAGATCAATATCATATTACCGGTAGCTATTTTGCTGTGATTCTGTGTAGACAATACAGGCAACAGGAAGGATGCTTCTGAATCAATCGTTGTATTTCAGATTTCTCTGAAGCATTTGGTAAGCATTTGGTGAGCATTGGTTTATGAAGCTAAGCCAAAACCATTAGGTGGCATCTGGCTAATCAGTAGAACCCTTATAAGACTGTTCTGGTTTAGGCACAGGACAGATGATGAAGAAGAAGAGTTGGTTTTTATACTCCAATTTTCTCTACCTTTAAGGAGTCTCAGGCCGGCTTACAATCACCTTCCCTTCCCATAACAGACACCTTGTGAGGTAGGTGAAGCTGAAAGAGTTTGGAGAGAACTATTAGCCCAGTCACCCAGTAGGCTTCATGTGTAGGAGTGGGGAAACCAATCCACTTCGCCAGATTAGAGTTCACTGCTCACGTGGAGGAGTGGGGAATCAAATTGGGTTCTCTAGATTAGAGTGCACTACTCTTAACCACTACACCAATCTGGCTCTCTGGAAAAACTGGAATTAAAGGTCTAATTAAGATAGGGGACGGAGTGCCAGGTGGCACACCACCGGCCACCTCTTCACTCTGGGGTCCTGCTGCCTCTTGAAGTAGCAGCAGGAGTAAAAATTGGGTGGGGGGGTTGCATACTCAGAACTGACATCACCGTATCATGTGACACTGGTTTCCAGCATGTCTGCCTCCTCCCATGCTCCTGAGGCGGCAAGCCAAGGGTTGGCAATCCTAAATTAAGAACATAAGAAGAACCCTGCTGGATCAGACCAGTGGTCCATCTAGTCCAGCACACTGATTCACACAGCTGCCAACCAGTAGCCTTGAAAGGCCACAAACATGAC
Source organism: Euleptes europaea (assembly GCF_029931775.1). Lineage (NCBI taxonomy): Eukaryota > Metazoa > Chordata > Lepidosauria > Squamata > Sphaerodactylidae > Euleptes > Euleptes europaea. The sequence goes on from NC_079318.1 coordinate 28,465,672, forward strand.
CAAAGCCATCTCCTGCCTCCCAGCAGTGGTATCCCGATGTCCCGATGTTTGCTGCCATAAACTCACCATGGCTAGTAGTTATTGATGGACCTATCATCCATGAACCTGTCTAACCCCGTTTTAAAGCAATCTGCACTGGCAGTGATCACTACATCCACTAGCAGTGAATTCCACAGCTTAATTGCTTGTTGAGTAACGAAGTATTTCCTTTTGTCTATCCTGAACCTTTTGCCCATCAACTTCATTGGATATGCCCAAGTTTTGTACTAGGAAAAGACTCTCTCCACCCATGCATAATTTTATATACCTCTAACCTTAGCTGTCTTTTTTCTAGACTAGATATTCTTCAGCCATTCCTCATAGGAAAGGTGCTCCAACCCTTTGATCAATGTTGTTGCCTACTTTACTTTTTCCAGCTGTGCAACATTCTTTTGGACTATGGTGACCAGAACTACACACAGTATCCCAAATGTGGCTGCACTATATTTCTACAGAAGGGCACTGCAATATTATTCATTTTATTTTCACTCCCTTTCCTAATAATCCCTATCATAGAGTTTGCCATTCCACCACTGCTACACATTGAGTTGACATTTTCACTGAGCTTTCTACTACAATCTCAAGATCTCTTTCAGTCTTGGTCTCAGCCAGTTCAGATCCTATCAGCATATATTTAAAGTTCGAATATTTTTATACTCTTACCGTAACTCAGCTCCATGAATGATGAGGCATAAAACTTGCTTGGTTCCACCATTCCTAGAACATAACATGTCTGTGGGCCAGTTACTTATCTGTCTTCACAAGGTTGTAATGGGAATTATGGAGGGAGGGGGGAGTTACCCTGATTCCCTGGAGGAAGAGCAGCATACCAATATGATAAATATCCTGAATTCTGATAGAATTGTCGAAGGCTTTCACGGTCAGAGTTCAGTGGTTCTTGTAGGTTATCCGGGCTGTGTAACCGTGGTCTTGGTATTTTCTTTCCTGACGTTTCGCCAGCAGCTGTGGCAGGCATCTTCAGAGGAATAACACTGAAGGACAGTGTCTCTCAGTGTCAAGTGTGTAGGAAGAGTAATATATAGTCAGAAAGGGGTTGGGTTGAGCTGAATCATTGTCCTGCAAAAAGTATCAAAGGTAATGTGCTAATCATTGTCCTGTAAGTATCAAGATAATGTGCTAATGAGGGTGTGGTATATTAATGTATGTTCCATATTAACATAAATTCGGCAGATTCGGGGTTCGGCCCCCCCTGAAGGCGTGCGGGGGGGGAACAGATCTGCGCCTTCCAGCTGGAAGGCGCAGATCTCTTTAAAGACCTTCCGCACGCCTTCAGGGAAGCCCTGTGAAGGCGCGGGGGGGGGGAACCCCGAATCTGCCGAATTTATTTGCCGGTGAATTCGGCTCCCCTGTTTCCTGCCTGTTTTTGAGTTCGGTTCGTCCCGAACTAAAAACCGCCAAATTGTTTCGGTTCAGGATGAACCGAATCGACAGCCCTAACTTAGCAATGGCCACAGAGGGGATTGATTCTTAAAGCTACAAGCCCTGCTTTTATTATTTTGGGGTAGATTAATCTCCCCATGAGATATGAAATGGTATTGTATAGTTTGATCTCATCCAATCTCAGAAGCTAAGCAGGGTTAGTACCTTCATGGGAGACCAAGGATGACCCTGCAGAGGAAGGCAATAGCAATCTACCTTTGCTTCTCAGTTGCCTTGAAAGACCCTTTCTGGGGTTGCCCTAGGTTGCTTGCGACTTGATGGCACACATATACATACATATAACACCCACACACACACACACGCACAATTCCAGATTTTTCTGCAAACTTAAATCTAAAGATTTAAGTATCCACTGATTAGGCCACATCAACAATTAGATATATTGATATGCAAATTGTGGAACTCCCTGCCCCAGGATGTGGTGATGGCTGCCAACTTGGAAGGCTTTAAGAGAAGAGTGGACATGTTCATGGAGGAGTGGGCTATTCATTGCTGCTAGTCAAAATGGACACTAGTCATAATGCATACCTATTCTCTCCAGGATCAGGGAAGCATGCCTATTAAACTAGGGGTTTCGGAACACAGGCAGGACAATGCTGCTGCAGTTGTCTTGTTTGTGGGCTTCCTAGAGGCACCTGGTTGGCCACTGTGTGAACAGACTGCTGAACTTGATGGACTTTGGTCTGATCCAGCATGGCCTTTCTTATATTCTTATGCTCTCAAGCGCATGGTATACTTGCGCTGAAAACGTCATGTTCACTAGTTGCTGAAGGACCAGTAGCAGGTGCTGGCCTCCATGGGACAGAACCAGATCCACATGCAGGGATCTTAACTGGATGACTAGCCTGAAAGGTCAGAAAAATGGTCAGTGATGTCCACATTTTCTGTTGTGTATGAAAGATGAGAAGGGTTTGTTTTTCAAGCCCAGGGGATACAAGCATGGGCAAAACCACTATTTCATGTTATTGATTCTCCAATTCCCCTAAAGGTCCAATGGGTCCACCAAACTCTTTTAACTCTTTCAAGGCTCAACCACAGGTAGGGTTGCCAACCTCCAGGTACTAGCTGGAGATCTCCTGCTATTACAACTGATCTCCAGCCGATAGAGATCCGTTCACCTGGAGAAAATGGCCGCTTTGGCATTGGACTCTATGGCATTGAAGTCCCTCCCTTCCCCAAACCCTGCCTTCCTTGGGCTCCACCCCAAAAATCTCCCGCCGGTGGCGAAGAGGGACCTGGCAACCCTACACACAGGCCCCTGTCAGAGCGCTATCAAAAGCAGTGGTCTCATGTGAGTGAGTTCATTACTCCTCCAAATTAAATTAAAGGCAGAAGAAAAGAAAACTACTGTGCCAAATATTATTTTACTAAAATTCCAGGTGGATTTAGGCAAGCCTGTGCCCCCTTTTTAGAGATATTTGCTCATGATGATTACTCTCTTTGTTACATATCACTCTGACATGCCATTAATTATATTTGATTCTGCATAATAATAAATGTGACAGGAACAAATGATATGGAGCAATAATAAGGTGATAAGCATGCCGAACTCATCTAATATACATTGCCATAATTGTTCTCATACACATTTATTATTTTTTTCTTTTTACCTCCAACTGACTTTTAGATTCTTTACAATTATAACTCCACAAAGTTCTGACACTACTAACTGGAAGTCTCATAGGCATTTATTGCTTGTAAAGAAAAGAACAATTCTATCAGATTCTTGTAGGTTATCCGGGCTGTGTAACCGTGGTCTTGGTGTTTTCTTTCCTGACGTTTCGCCAGCAGCTGTGGCAGGCATCTTCAGAGGAGTAACACTGAAGGACATTGTCTCTCTGTGTCAAGTGTGTAGGAAGAGTAATATATAGTCAGAAAGGGGTTGGGTTGAACTGAATCATTGTCTGGATCTCGCGCCGAAGTCCGAAGCGGGGGAGTTCGGACTTCAGCAAGTCCCGAATTTAAACGGGCCGAATTTTGCCGAAGCCGAACTTTTCCGATTTTTTTTTTCAACAGCCCTCTGCTAAGCAACCACAATAGTATCGCCTTCGTTCAAGCTTTGGTTTTTGTTGATAAAGGGCAAGGGAAATGGCAGGGCCCTTTCCAAGGCTGTTTTAGCCTTCGAGGGCTAGGCTGACCAGCAACCACTGAGTGACTTGCTACCACCCAACTTGCATGTCTCACCCAGGTTCAGCTACTTGCTACTGTACAACAGCAACCACCCCATGAAAGCCAGTGTAGAATAGTGGTTAGAGTTTCAGACTCTGGGACACCCAGGTTCGAATCCCAATTCTACCATGGTGCTCACTGGATAACCATGGGCCAGTCACACACTCTCAACAGAACCCACCTTACAGGTTGTTGTAAACATACAATAGAGGAGAGGAGAATGATGTAATCTGCTTTGGGTCTCTATTATGGAGAAAGGCAGTGTGTAGGTGAAGAGAATAAATAATAACTATAGCTGAAGATGGGGGAAATGGTGTGCCAGGCAATGCATGCAGCAAGGGTCCAAAAATGAGCCCATTTTAAATCCTAGGGTATGGACCTGTGAAATTCTGTGTCTGAAACACCTCTTTATAAACTTTGTCACGTCACTGGCTCTGATTTTGTGTTTCTACAAAAGGATCATCTGGCAGGCCCTCTGAAAACAACAGAGCCCATATCTCCAAGATACTCATCATTACCATCTTTTTAGCTGTGAAAGAATAGTGATGCTAGGGTTTTAGACCATCACCAAACCACATGACTACAACTGCATAACACCTGAGCATCAAGTGCCTCCCTGTGAGTGATCTTGTCAAAACCTCCTAGTGTTGTAGCTCAGCATTGCAGAGAACACGGGAAACCTAACGTTTGATCAAGGCAAATAGCTTCAAGGCAAAGACCTTGTGCTCCAATTCAACAGGGAAGTAAGATTGGACAATGAGTCATCATGGCTCTTAAAACATTAATATTCAGATCAATCCCTCTGTGTTCTGGTGATATTTTTACGATACCATTCTTAGGCATGTGGCGCTTTCATAATTAAGTTTTATTAAATTGTTAAAGTTAAACATTGCTTTTAAGATTTAAGACTGTAAAAAAGTGTCAAGAGGGTGAAACATATTTGAGTTTATATGATAATCTGATGAAAATGTTAGCAGCACTAATGACAGCAAAGCTTAGGTGTTTAATTACTGTACGGTACAATGGTCACATGGACCAAATAGTTTTGCCTTCTAACTTATACTTTGGTAACAGCCTGTCACCTCATCATTTCTGAGTGTAGATTGGAGGCGTGGGGTTAAGGTACCATAGAATTATATGAAGAATAGGCCTACTAGTATTAGACTTGAATCAAAGGGCAAGGGGACATTAGATACACCAGATGTTACAGTGTTTGCTAGAAGTGGATTTACATTATACCATCTCCACCAACAAACTAGTATACCAGCAAAATTTGATGAAAGCATCCTAGTGATCATACCTTGACATACTGTATGATTTGGATCCTGTGGCAAAATTCTGGTAATGGAGGAGAAGAAATATTTGCTAATTCCTCCCTCCTGCTGTGGACCCTGACTCCCCTTCATGCTGTTTTAGGGGGGGTCCTCTGTCCCCCAGCAGCAGCATTTTAGGTATTTTGGTCTGCAGCAGGAAGGGAGAGGAGAAGAAACCCTACCCTGCTGATGGAAATCCCATTAGTGAAGATTTACTGCAGAATCCAAGTTGATGTATAGACATCGTTTTTTTCAAAACTATGGAGTAGCTGAACAAAAGACGATGGTTTCTCTACTGTTTCCCTGTATGAACCGATGCACCATTTTTTCCCTTCACGCACTATTGTGGGGAAAGGGAATCTATACAAAATTTTACTAATTATGTATTTATTTAATGTATTTACCCTGAAAACTTGAAATGACAGGGCATCTTGCATTAAAGTGACAATTTAAGGAAACCTTCAATGGGAACTGGGGCCCATGCAGTGATACTGCCAGGTGCTGTGGAACACAGGCAGGATGGTGCTGCTGCAGTCGTCTTGTTTGGGGGCTTCCTAGAGGCACCTGGTTGGCTACTGTGTGAACAGACTGCTGGACTTGATGGGCCTTGGTGCGATCCAGCAGGGCTTTTCTTATGTTCTTACGCCATCTATTCCTTTGGACTGTCATTCCTCTGGTGGGGCAGTCCTGTTGGTTTCAAGGGTTGACAAAGCTCCAATGGAGGCTTCAGCGTCAACATTTACCCCCTCAGAACAAATGAGGAGTTGCTCTGACCTGCCTGCCCATAAAAATCAAAGTCTAAGGGCAAGCATAAAGGGATAGTCCAAAGAAAGGCTCATTCTTCCTCTCCTATCCCTGCTATACAAAATGAGTGATCTGATCCGTCCCCCTCACACTCCTTCCCCATATCTCTAAGACACTGAGACACATAAAATTCATTCAGGAGCCAGGGTTGAGATTGAGCTGTTCCCTGGATTGGACTGAGAGCTTATCAGAAGTGCCTGGCATGAGTGTTCCACTAGTTCTTATTCCAATGTTCCACCCTCTAGTGTCTCTGACGCTGAATCTGAAATTGCTTTCAGAATGATTGCCTGATGATGCTGTCTGGGATGCTACTCCTGTCTCTCCTAGTGAGAACTTGCATTTATACACTGAACAAATGCTTAGAATAACCCACTTCTTAGAGACTGATGTTACCTGCACAGTACCAAAAACATCAGACCTAGTATTTCGGGTTCTGCAGCCCAAGTCAGTGGGCCAAGCTGAATCCCCTATGTTACAAGTAGGGTTGCCAGGAACCTCTTCGCCACCAGCGGGAAGTTTTAGGGGTGGAGCCTGAGGAGGGTGGGGTTTGGGACAGGGAGGGACTTCAATGCCGTAGAGTCCAATGGCCAAAGTGGCCATTTTCTCCAGGTGAACGTATCTCTGTTGGCTGGAGATCAGTTGTAATAGCAGGAGATCTCCAGCTAGCACCATTTTGAAGACTTTTCATCTTGGTCTCCTTGAAGACTTTTCATTTTGGACTTACATGTTGTATACAGGCAGATGAATGAACTTACCTTGGTCTCCTTGAAGAGTTTTATTTTGGACTTTTGTTCTGCTGCAGAGATTGCACTGTGTTTACTTTTGACTGTACTATTATTATTTTGTATTTATGCATGAAGCAGTGTGTTTATACTTTATGTTCCTATAAACATCTATATATATAATTGCAATTATTTACGTATCAGTATTTCTATTGAGAGCCTTCGTGCTGCTATTTATTGCAACTACGTTATTTTCAGCATAGGTATCTTGTTAGCTAAGCACCTGGAGGTTGGCAACCCTGGTTGCAAGAGCTACTGGATCTGTCTTCACGTTTGTGGTAGAAGCTTCAAGTTCCAAAGGGTATAGAACACAAGGGGCAAGAAGAAAAGAAGGAGTCAGAGAAACTCCCTGCTTAGATAAAGAGGCATCCTATGTGGAGGCACAGTGTTCTATGCCAGTTAATGCACATTCAACCAGGGCCCAGGCTTCTTCTGTTGCTTTTGTTTGTGGAGTTTCCTTGCTCAGCATCTGTCATGCTGCCACTTGGTCCTCATCCTCAGACCATAAAACCTTTTGTGAAAACTGACTGTTATTTCAAATGTATTCAATAGCAGGTAATGCTTTTTTTCATATTTCCTTCTACCTCTTCAGACCATATGCAGAGACTTTGTGTCAGTTCATCGTGTACCCAGAATCTACACATAGTGAAAAGCAGGAAAAGGCCTCAGCTGTGCATATCGCCTTTTCTGTAGAATTAGAACATGATGGCCAAATTAATTGTGTTAGCCTAAACCGTGGCCTGAAAATCAGTTCAGAAAGATGTTCTCTAGGGCTGTCAATTCGGTTCGGCCCGAACTGAAAATCAGCCGAATTTCCCTTGATTCGGCGGTTTTTAGTTCGGGAGGAACCAAACTCAAAACTGGCGGGCAACCGGGGGGGCCGAATTCAGCGAGTTCGGGAGTTCGCGATTAAATTCGGCCAATTCGGGGCCATCAGTAAGCAGCATAACCTTCAGTAACCAGCATTCTCCTCCCCCGGCCAATCGGTGGCCAAGCTGGGTCTTCTTCTGGCCAATCAGTCAGGATTGAGTACTGGAGGAATCAGCTGATGTGCGGCCGGCCCGTGAAAGAGAGAGAGAGGGAAATCCTCATGTGTGTGTGAGGGGGTGCTTGTGCACATTCGCTCCTTTCCGTGGCTGCAGGGGGTGCATTTTTTGGGGTACCGACCCCAAACTTTCAGGGGATATTCAGACAGGTTTTCTTAAGAGACCACCCAAGTTTTGTAAACATTGGGTCAAGGGGTCCCGAGATATGGGCTCCCCCCTTTTTCTTTCCATGGCTGCAGAGGGCGCATTTTTGGGTGTGCCGACCCCAAACTTTCAGCGGAGCATCAGACAAGGCTTCTTAAGATACCCCCCAAGTTTTGTAAACATTGGGTCAGGGCCCCCCGAGATATGGGCTCCACCCCTTTTTCCTCTCCCTTTTCTATTTTCGTGGCTGCAGGGGGCGCTTTTTTGGGGGTGCAGCCCCCAAACTTTTATCATAGCTTCAGAGAATCCCTCTTAAGAGACCACCCAAGTTTTGTAAAGATGGGTTCAGTGGGGGCTGAAATATCGGCTCCCCCCCTTTTCTCTTTCCGTGGCTGCAGGGGGCGCATTTTTGGGTGTGCCGACCCCAGACTTTCAGCGGAGCTTCAGTCAAGGCTTTTTAAGAGACCACCCAAGTTTTGTAAACATTGGGTCAGGGCCCCCCGAGATATGGGCTTTCCCCTTTTCCCTGTTGGGATGAATGGATCACCCTCGAGAGATGCATACATATGGATCTTATATTGGATACAAATGGAATCATATTGGATTACCCAGCCTCCCAGCCCCTCCTGCTGGAACAGAAGACAGCCACAGTAAGACCCCTTTGGGGGCTTTAATCTATATTTTTTCTTTTCTGTGTGTGTGTGGGGGGGAAAGCAGAGTCTGTGTGTGTGTGTGGGGAGGGAGCAGTTTCTGTGGGTGGGGGGGGGAAGCCAAAGGGGGCTTTTGCCGGTTCTGCCTGGGGTGTGTGTTCCCCCTCCAGTCTCTCTCTCCCTGGTTTGAGGGGGGGCTTCATTTTTATTCTTCAGGTTTTTCCTCATTCATAAGATCAGTTAGGTTATTTTGATGCTTGCTCAAAACTGGTTTTCAAATGGTGACTTAAAGAATGCATCTGCCTGGTCCCAAGTCCAATGCAAAAGGAGAAATTCCACCCCCTCCTGCTCATTATGCATAGCTAGCTGCCTCTGTCCCTTTCCATGGTATGCAAACTCCCAGGTGTCAGGTGTTGCTTTGCACTGTTGCAAAGGTGTTGCATTGCGTGCTTGTGTTGCTTTGCAGTTGTATTGTTTTGCAAAATTCTTCACACCTGCCCCGCCCTTTGCATGTTTGCAAAGGTGTTGCTTTTCAGTTGTGTTGCTTTGCAAAGTTCTTAGCACCTGCCCCGCCCTTGCTCTCATCAGCTGTTTGTCGGGCCGGGAGCTTTGTGTGTGGGCGGCAAGCTCTGCTGAGAGATACACATTAAGGGTGGGGGGGACCCCTTTCAGGGCCCATATCTCAGCCCCCCCTGACCCAATCTTTACAAAACTTGGGGAGTCTTTCAATATACGTCCTTTGAAGCTCTGCTGAAAGTTTGGGACCTCTAAGCCCAAAAATGCCCCCCCCAGAGCCGCGGAAAGGCGCGGTTGTGTTTTTAATGGCTTTATTCGGCCGAATTTTTTTTCCGAACTTTGAATTCCCGCCGAATTGAACGGATCCGAAGTGGGGGAGTTCGGACTTCGGCACGTACCGAACCCACAAGGGCCAAATTCGGCCGAATCCGAACTGTACCGAATTTTTTTTTTTTGACAGCCCTAATGTTCTCTTTGAAATGGAACTCGGTTTAAACCTAAAATTCCTGAGTTGCCTTGATCCTGAACCAAGCCAGGTAATTTCTGCTTAGGTTTTTGGTTCTGTTTCATACTCAAGACAACTGAAACGTTTTAGGGAAAGAACCTCTCTAAATCAGTTTCTGGGCCAAACTTCAGGTTCAGTTTGAAACCCTATAATTTAGCACGAAGACACATGGTTATTAATCTCAATCAAGGTAATTTCTAAAAAAAAAATACAATTCTTGTTCTTTTTATTTACCAGTCTTCGTGTTGCTATTTCTGTACTCTATGCCAGTCATCTTCTTATCTACCAAGTTGTGCCTGGGATCGGTGGGGCTAAGGTCAAAGCAATAAACTGCTTGTGTTTCCTCACCTGCTGATGGGCAAGCCCTCTCACAAGCAATTAGGTGCACAGGGTAGCAATAATCAGCTGCGTAAAGCAGTGGATGTACATGGGATGTCTGGTTTAATTGTGCATGCATGAGAGAGCTTCAGCAGAATGAGTTTCCTGACTAGCCACTGACAATCAAGAAAAATACACCCACTTACATAGCATTACATAGGCATGTGATTAAGTTCCGTTGAACTTTGTTCTTTGTGACTTTGTGACTTTGTGAACAAGTCTTTGTGACTTGAAACGTTAGTTAATAAGCCTGTAATGCCTCGCTGTATTTTTCTCTGATTGACAATATCATTTATATCTGGCATTTTATTTTAACCAGGCAGTCATACATTTCACTAGACGCTAGAGATTAATAACAGTATTAGAAAATGGGTCTGTGCCTCGTGCTGAACTGGAAATGTGACGGAATCCACAAACAACTATAATGAGAAAGGGTGGCTTGTTAAATTCTTAGCATCTGGCAATCATTTTCAGAACTGAAATGAGCAGCTTGAGCATGTTGTACCTTTTCTGTGTTTCTCTGAATTAAACCTCATTTGCTAGCCAAAGTCCACCCAAGGCAAACATATCTGAAGAAGATTGTTTTTAAGGTGTGTGTGTGGGGGGGGGTGAGGGGGTTTCCTGTGGGTGTCAGCAAGCTCTCTGGCATGAATGAGAAGCCTGTCCTGGAAATGGACAACTGCCAACCAAGAACCTGATGCATAAGGAATGTAAAAGACCAGTGGTTTTGCATACCCTCCTCACTGAGACAGTAAAAAGAACTTTGATTCAGATACCTGTGCTAGAACTGAATATAGCAATTAAAATTTCCTCTTACCAAACATGAAATGGCACCCCCTTTTACAAAAGCTAGCTCGTGTCTTTCTTACTCTTGACCGTAACGAGAAGGGACTCTGGAGACAAGGCAGTTTCAGTTAAATTTGACCACCCAGCCTAGTACTAGCAACTGCAATTTCTTCATTTCTTGTCGGCTGAGTAGCAGCTCTTGATCTTTGCACTGCTGTTTCAGTGAAAAGAGAGAAAAGGTCAGTGAATGCCATTGATTTGCTCTGACAGGTGCATAACTAGTGCTTGAGAAGCTGTTTTTACAGATGGGAATCTGCTATGGAGGGTTCAGATCACATAAAATGCTGGAGCTGGAGCTGGGCAATAAGCATCATATATATGCCGATTTATGGCAACCCAGTAGGGTTTTGAAGGCAAGAGACGTTCAGAGCTCCCTGCACTACACCACGCTGGCTCGCTACAGGCATTATAAGGGGAACTAAATATGCTTCTAACCTGGGGGTGGGGAGGAGGAAGTATTCAAATCAACATACAGAGTCCTGTGTTTCTTACAATAAATTTTCAGTTCTCAGTGACAGACTGTGGGAAATTTACATCATGTGCCAGCTGTATTATTAGTAGCCTTTTAAAACAATCAATCAATATCCATCTACAGAAGGGAAGCTGGTGAACAAAGTTATCACTACGAGCCAATTCACAGGAACATTCTAAAAGTTCCCAGCTGGAACGTAATTCCCAAGCATACATAAGCGTGATTCACATTGGGATCATGGCACACTGTTAGGAGAGGTATTAACCTTTATTTTTTTCCCCATGCCATTTTTATGACCTGAAATGACCCTGAAGAACTGCTATTGGCACTGCTAGAGAAATTTGCATGTAGTGATAGCTACAGGTAAGTTTCCCCAAGGGAAGGAATAGCAGCTTCCTGCAGCCATTTCAACGTGTTAAGTGCCATTAAGTTGCTTCCGACCTATGGAGTTGGGAAAAAGTTGAAGCCACTTCTCCTCAAATGTTGTGGTCCCAGTCTGAATTGGGCCTGCATACACCTGAGAATTAAATTCTCAGACTGACTCCAAAGTTCCTGTAGCAGTTGTATGTCCACAGCAAGGGCTTTGTAACATGTGAATCAGCCCCCAGTCTTCTGGATCCCTGTGAATTCAAAAAGGCTCACATTAACCCAACTGCAAAACAACATATTGGATCAAGCCCCTAAATTTCCAGTCATGTCTCATGAAACCTGTGTTAGTATTGTCAAATATCTCTACTTATTTCTAGTATTTTTCATCTTTAATTTTATATTACAATTTTCTTATAATATACTAGAATAACAAAAGGCCCAAAAGAATATTCTAGTATTCTATACTAGAATAGCAAAAGCTAAAAGCTACGAGCCTCCAGTAGAGAAAGGAGGACGTTGAACTAGATGGGCATCTTGGTCTGGCAGAGAAACAGATTGTTCTGTTATAGTGGCTAGAGTCTAGGACTTAGAATGGAAAGCAGTGATTTGTACTGCAAGACGTATTTCAGACTTAAGTTCTTTCCCCTTGCATCACATATCAACAAAACAGATTGCTTTTGAATAGCATGTCAACAGTTATATGGTGTGTACTACTAGTTGACCAGACAATCATCTTTGTACACTGGGGGATGGCCAGCAGCATAAATAAATAGGCTACTTCTAATCATTACTGGTGGGTATGTGTTGCCGTTGTAAATATTCCCACAGCTATAGAAACAGACAGCTGCAGGAAAAAAAAAGATGGTACAATAACAAAACTGAAAAGATAGTGCAATTCTAAAGTAAAATATTTACCCGTCTTTTAATACACAAAGCAGAAAGGTAGTTTTGTCTGGGTGTCTACCTGGCATTTCTCTGGCAAGCAGCAGACGATGATACTTTGGTCGCACTATGAGGAGATGAGTCTCTGGAGAAGACAATAATGCTAAGAAAAGTTGAAGGCAGCTGGAAAAGGGGAAGGCCCAATATGGGATGGGCTGACTCAAATCAAGGAAGCCACAGCCCTCAGTTTGCAAGACCTGAGTGAGGCTGAATGATAGGATGTTTTGGAGGTCATTAATTGATAGGATCTCCATAGGTTGGAAGCAACTTAATGGCACTTAACACACGTTTTTTAACTGAAGGGAACCTGCACATTCAGAGCAAGTAAACCTCTGGATACCAGCGCTGGGGAAGGCTACTTCCTACATACCCTGTTGTTGGATTTTCAGAGGAACTGTTTGGCCACTGTTTGAGACAGGATGCTGGACTAGATGGACCAATGGTCTGACCCAGCAAGGCTCTTCTTATGTTCTTAAGTAGACTGTTTTGGTTCTTCTTCAGCTGTGGCAATTTGGAACTAGATGTAGCAGAGAGCGATTCTTAAACACTATAACAGAAGAGCTAATGTGTTAAGTCTACCTGAATGGCCTCCTTTGCAACCACCATTAAAATTAGTGGAAGAGGCACATGATCATAAACTCAGTTTATGTCAATGAGGCTTGCTCTAGAGATGGCTTTGCTGTTCGAAAGTGTCCCAGTCTCCTACAACTCCCTTAAGGTTGCCAGGTCCCTCTTCACCACTGGCGGGAGATTTTGGGGGTGGAGCCTGAGGAGGGCAGGGTTTGGGGGAGGGGAGGGACTTCAATGCCATAGAGTCCTGTTGCCAAAGCGGCCATTTTTCTCCAGGTGAACTGACCTCTATTGTCTAGAGATCAGTTGTAGTAGCAGGAGATCTCCAGCTAGTACATGGAGGATGGCAACCCTGAGCTCCCTCTTGGGCACATACACAGCTCTGCACTGCCAAATGTCACTGTCAGATGTGGCAGAAAAGGAAACAGCACTGCTTTATGTGCAGGAGAGTCTCACAGAGTTTTGGCTAATGTGTTGTGAAGTCTACACCCCTCAGACATAAATTTGCAAATGGCTCCTCAGGGAACTTTAAAAAAAATACCTAAGTCTCTACTGATATCAGTGTGAACAACAGCAGCCTTTTAAATCTCATGGCTCATGTGTGTGTGTGTGTGTGTGTGTTACATGAAAGAGTGATGCTAATCTCTAATCATTCTGAAATGAAAAGAGGGTTGTTGGTAAGAAGTGAATCTTCAAGGAGAAATGCACTCACCCCTTTCTCACAATGCAGTGCTGATTCTCAGTAAAAGCCAGCTATAACTTTTAATATTCCCTTTCTTCCTGCTTTGTTCTCATGAGGTCACTGAAGTCTGAAACTGAACCTCCCCCGTTCTGCTGACACTTAGCATTGGCAAAGTTGTGTCCTCGGTTTCATTAATGAAGCTGTTCTTGTTCCTTGTGTCTCATGCAATTTACCTCCGCCTTGGCAGCAAAAGAGGCTGCTACCTCCTGTGTGTAAATGCACGATAAAGGGCAGATGAAAGGACAGGGATGTGTATGAGTCATCAAAAAGGGCTCCTCCTTGAGCTTTGATCCTTCCCAGCAGTAGCTGCAGAATATTTCTTTTAGGGAGAAAGCTGATGTTTATAGAAATACTTCATAGTTTAAAGTATTGTCGAAGGCTTTCACGGTCAGAGTTCATCAGTTCTTGTAGGTTATCCGGGCTGTGTGGCCGTGGTCTTGGTATTTTCTTTCCTGACGTTTCTCCAGCAGCAGTGGCAGGCATCTTCAGAGGAGTAACACAGAAGGACAGTGTCTCTCAGTGTCAAAGTGTGTTGGAAGAGTAATATATATAGTCAGAAGGGGGGTTGGGTTTGAGCTGAGTCATTGTCCTGCAAAAGAATCAAAGGTAATGTGCTAATCATTGTCCACATTACCTTTGATTCTTTAATCAAGGACTTAAAGACACTGTCCTTCAGTGTTACTCCTCTGAGGCTGCCTGCCACAGCTGCTGGAGAAACATCAGAAAAGAAAATACCAAGACCATAGTCACCCAGCCTGGATAACCTACAAGAACTGATGAACTCTGACCGTGAAAGCCTTCGACAATACTTTAAACTATGAAGTATTTCTATAAACATCAGCTTTCTCCCTAAAAGAAATAACCTACAGTATATACAAAATAACCTGGATAACCTACAAGAACTGACTTCATAGTTTTGTTTGTATTTTTTACTATTTGTAGGCATTAATGTAAGTGGGAGAATCTGAGGATATTACCCCCCCCCCAAGTTTGTGCTTTTATCTCCTGCTTCTATCTGCAAGAGTAGCCATTTTAGAGCAGTGTTAAAACTAACCGAACATTCAAAAGTGGGGTTGCCAGGTCCCTCTTTGCCATTGGCGGGAGGTTTTGGGGGCAGAGCCTGAGGAGGGCAGGGTTCGGGATGGGGAGGGACTTCAATGCCGTAGAGCAATTGCCAAAGTGGCCATTTTCTCCAGGTGAATTGATCTCTATATGCTGGAGATCAGTTGTTATAGCAAGAGATCTCCAGCTAGTACCTGGAGGTTGGCAACTCTATTCAAAAGTGTCTGAATGTTTAGGTAGAAACTAGTAACACAGGTGCCTGTTTGTTTCCCTGCATGGTGCAAATAGCACCTCAGTGATTTAAATTGGGGAAATGGCAAAGGAAAAAGCATTCACCTCCCTCCCTTATTACTGCACCCCAGTCTGATTTGTCCTCAGCATCCTGATCATGGCTTTCCCATATCTCATCTAGATCTGTCCTTATTTCCAAGTAGACAGGCAGAGGATTTGGCAGTTAGTCTCCTGAGGAAACCTCCATTTGACATAGAGTCCCTGCACCTTTAATAGCTGCATGTCAGGGATAAGTTCAGCACTTGAACTTGAAAAATATTCAGAGCAAATTTAGGAGGCCTTGGGCTGCTGTCCTCACATCATTTATATTCAGATTCCCTTCAGATCCCAGCCTACATCAGAAGACAGTTGTCGCCAAACATTACCTAGAGTGAAACTTAAAGATGAATTTACAGGATCCCACTTGGGAGAAGCATTCAGGGATCGTGAAAGGAAACAAATCGAGTCAGAACAAAGCAAAACCAGTTTCACAAAGTTTGCTGAGATTTCTTAATAACAGGAGTTGTGTTTTTCGTATTCTTTTGTCCCCCCCCCCCCAGAAGGGCTTTCACCCAAAGCAAAATCTATCTTGCTTAAGAGGAAAAACAGCGGAGGATTTCCAGGGCAGTTAATAAGACTTCCTGAAGTTATGTATGTGTTATGTCTTTCTAAAGTTTAGTTGCCTCAAACAGGAATTGAGGTAGTAAACAAAAAAGTGTTGGGCCTGTACCCCTTAGAATGCAGGTAGGTGCTCATACAGGTGAAAGTTCCTCCTTTTTTGCCATCGTCACAGCTGACTTATGGCAACCCCGTAGGGTTTTCAAGGCAAGAGACATTCAGAGGTGATTTGCCATTGTCTTTGCATCAAGGCTCTGGTATTCCTTGGAGAGCTCCCATCCAAATACTAGCCCGGGCTGAGGCTGCTTAGCTTCTGAGATCTGAGGAGATCAGGCCAGCCTGGGGCTATCCAGGTCAGGGCAGTTCTTCCTTACAAAAAAATAAAACATTAAACTGCCACATTAGGTAGAAGGTCAGAGTAATATCCTTCTCAATGACATCTAGTACTGTGGAGAATTTTTCAGTTGTGACACAAGTTTACCACTTTATCAATTGTGAGAAAGATGGCCTAAAACATTCCTGATTTTTATCTAAGGTGAAAAGTTGAGCTAATTCTGTAAAAACATTACTCAAGAGAAATGACTTGAATATCTGGTGGAAGTAAAGACATTCTGGGTGGTAGCTGGAGGTGGGATCTTAAGTAACAGGTCAGGAGATTTCTGACTTGTTCTCATGATGAAAAAAAAATAGATATGTCCTTGAAGATGTTAATTTGAAGTTTGGCAGATACCTGTGAAGCATCTTAAAAGGACTGATCTGTAGAAGAAATGCCAATAGTGCATATTTAAGATTTGAAGAATGCTCCCATTCCTCCTCTGCCAACCTTACCATAAGTTGCCCATACTAATGTTGTTCCTTTAGCAACTTAAAACATCTTTCAATAGAACAGTATGTAGGGAAATGTAAAGAAGAGGTTTCCAGATAAGCAGGATTTGTTTTCAGTTAATGGCACTCTGGACACAAGGACACTTGGGTTTTCTAATGGTTTAGAACATAAGAACATAAGAAAAGCCCTGCTGGATCAGACCAAGGCCCATCAAATCCAGTAGTCTGCACACACAGTGGCCAACCAGGTGCCTCTAGGAAGCCCCCAAACAAGACGACTGCAGCAGCACCATCCTGCCTGTGTTCCACAGCACCCAAGGTAATAGGCATGCTCTTCTGATCCTGGAGAGAATAGGTATGCATCATGACCAGTATTCATTTTAACTAGTAGCCATGAATACCCCTTTCCTCCATGAACATGTCCACTCCCCTCTTAAAGCCTTCCAAGTTGGCAGCCATCACCACATTTTGGGGCAGGGAGTTCCACAATTTAAATATACGTTGTGTGAAAAAATAGTTCCTTTTATCTGTTTTGAATCTCTCACTCTCCAGCTTCAGCAGATGACCCCGTGTTCTAGTATTATGGGAGAGGGAGAAAAACGTCTCCCTGTCCACTCTCTCCAAACCATGCATAATTTTATAGACCTCTATCATGTCTCCCCTCAGCCGCCTTCTTTCCAAGCTAAACAACCCTAAGCGTTTTAACCGCTCCTCATAGGGCAGTTGCTCTAGTCCCCTAATCATTTTGGTTGCTCTTTTCTGCACCTTCTCAAGCTCTGTAATATCCTTTTTTAGGTGCGGTGACCAGAACTGTACACAGTATTCAAAGTGTAGTTTCTTAACTATACCACTCTTAATAACATTTCATTTTTTTAAAAAGTAAACAGGAGTGCTTTGTCAATTAATGCCTCCCTATAGACGCAAAGGAGGCATGTTTTGCTAAGATGGTTATTCATTTTTGGCTCTATCAAGTTCAGGCACTCGGCTTTAAAAACAAATCCACAGAAACTCTTCCATGCCCTTTTAGGCATTGATATGCTGTTATGATGTCCTTATCCTATCACTTCTAGCTCCATTCAAATTGCCAAATAGCTAGCAATGTCCTTGTTCTGCAGGGGCTGTGGGCCAAGAGGAAAGAAACTGGAGTTATTACGACTTTAAGCTAATGGAAATTCTCTGTTAGCCTGAGTGGTATTGCTCCTGCTTTCCCATCCAAGAGACCTTGTTTGGTCCCAGTAGAGGGAGATTCCTTACATATTCTCTTTCCTTTCAGTGCTGAATGTTCAGATACTTGTAAAGAGCTATCAGATTGCCTCCTTGTTTCTTTCACTGTGTTTGTATTTTTAAACCAAGCTATATTCTTTTTAAAAAACTTTCCATAGGTCATTCCTTCCAATGAATTCATCCTCATGTCACTCTGTATCTGCATTCTTTCCACTCTTTCTGACTTCTGTATAGTAGGGATGAGCACTGTTTTTGAAATTAATATTTTTAATGAAAATAACCTTTTTGCAGTCATTTTTCCTAAAATCAAAATAAATGAAATAAATCTAAAGTAATTTGGTCCTGTTTGTTTGCAGGGGCGCTTTTATTCCATGGGAAAAGGGCAATTGCTCAGGGTCCACCGCTGATAGGGGTTCATTGTGTTGGGGAGAGGAGACATGGGACCTCCAGGAACAGCATTCTAGAGGGCTTTTTGTGCTGTAGAGGGAGGAGGAGACAAGAGAGTGGTGCTTTGTGGCTGGAAATCCTTCTATCAGCAGAAACCTCACAGAGAATCCAAGCGTATGAAGGTGTGCATGCATCTGAGAGAGAAGAAGCTGTGTAGACACAGTATTTCAATGTGCAGGAGAAACACAGAGGGGCAGCAGGACTCACTGACACCCTGCCTCTTCCCTGATGGATAGGGTTGCCAGGTCCCTCTTCACCACCAGAGGGAGGTTTTGGGGGCAGAGCTTGAGGAGTGTGGGGCTTGGAGAGAAAATGGCTGCTTTGGCCATTTGACTCTATGGCATTGAAGTCCCTCCCCTCCCCAAACCCTGCCCTTCTCAGGCTCTGCCCCCAAAACCTCCCGCTAGTGGTGAAGAGGGACCTGGCAACCCTATGCAACTGCCACATAAGGAGAAAACCCATTATGGACAATGATAGTAGAACTTACAGGGATTGTATACAAAAGGGAAAGGCCAAATGGGAATTAAAAAGTATGGGAGAATTAGGTATAACAGACTGGCTTAAATATTTTCAACTACATGATATCTTTCAAAAAGATAAGAAACTTGGTTTCACAGATCAAAAATCAGAACTAGAAAAAATAATAGAATCTGGGAACAAGGAGCAAATCTCCAAACTATATTAGTTGATTTTAGATTACAATTTAGAAGAAGAAAGAGTTAAACCAACTATGATTGCCTGGGTAAGAGATTTTGGTCATAATATAAACATCGAGGATTGGGAAAGGCTTTGGACAAAGGAGTTTAAATTTACCACTGCTAGCAGTATAAGGGAGAACATGTATAAAATGTTTTATAGATGGCATATTACACCAGTTCTGCTAGCAAAGACGGATAAGTCACTTCCTGACACATGTTGGAGATGTAAAGAACAAAAGGGAACCTTCTACCACGCTTGGTGAACCTGCAAAGTTGTTAAAAAAAATTGGAAATCGATAACAATGGAAACGCAAAATTTGATACAGGGCAACATAAAAAGAAAACCAGAATACTGCTTATTAGGTTTATTACCAAAAGATCTTGAGAAGGAGAACAAAACCGTCTGCCAATATTGTTTTGCTGCAGCCAGAATAGTAATTGCTAAATCTTGGAGAGGGGATAAAAAGTTATATAAAAGAGACTGGAGAACTAAACGTCTGGATTATATAAATTTGGCTAAACTAACTAATTCTCTACAAGGCAAGGATATAGAGGTATTTAAAAAACAATGGAAAAAGGCCTTTGTATATTGGACAACCACGGCAAAAGCAGACTGTTCAATACTCGTGAAAGGGTTGTAAGGATCACATATCAAAAGGGCAATAAAAAGATTATGGGAATTTTCCTAAGAGTTACTCTAACGGAAGTCATTCATGGGTGGGAGTGGAGGGTATGACAGGGAATTAGGTGAGTGAGTGGATAAGGTACTGTTTATTCATATACTTCTTTTTCTATCACTATGTACACTGTTATCTTTCTTTCTTGTAAAATTTGAATAAAAAATTATGTTTTTTTTTAAAAAAGAAATGGACGGCCATGAAGTTCCTCTATTGTGAAGCCCAATAGCAGGCGTGGACCCTAATTCCTTTGCTATGATAATGTTTCAAAAACCGTGTGTGCACAAGCCTTAGAGAGGCCTGCAAGCACAGAAAGATGTGCTGGTATATCCCAGTTCTTCGGAATACCCCCTCCACGTGGTCTGCCTGCCTATACATATTATCTGACAACTCCTCGTCTCTGTTGAGCTTTTTGCTTGGCTAGATTGAATGCTAACCCTTCTATGGTAATGCAGGGCAGAATTCTGAATATACCATACTCTGACAGGATCTGCCCTTGCTCTTCTGGCTCTATTGACTCATTCGCCCATGCCCTTTTGGAATGCCGCTTTTACGAGGAACTTCGATCGCACTATATTTTCCCCCTTTTAATATACAAATCCAATGCCTCTGTGACTGACATAATGCCTTTTTTACTAAGCGATAGGGACCCCAAGGCTACATTGTCAGTGGCAAGATTTGTTTCAATCCTTATATCCCTCCAACACTAGATATATGCTGCTCAAGATCAATTGATCAAGGAGCTTCTAAGGGATAAAAGGAAAGAGAAAAGGTATATGCAGCAAAGTCCTCTCCAGTTGGCAGGTGATAAGAAACCCATATAACAGCAGTGTGTTTTACCACCAGAACAAGTAGCAGATCCAGAAAGGAAAACAGAAGGGAAAGTTGACCCCACCCCCTTCCTGGTCCCAATGCATATCTCCTCCTTCCCAAAGCCACTAACATTTTTTAAAAAGGAGAGATCCATTCGAATACCTCCCACCATCACATCTCTTTTGACCCACAGCATTTATTTATAGAAATACTTCCCATGCTGCATCTGACAGTTACCATTATTGTATAGTTTGTGGTATATATCAAAGGGATTGTGTTTAATTCAGTGTTGAAACTGGGGTAAATCCTCCCATCCCAGTATACTAAGAATTTGTGTCACCTCATTGTACTGTAGAATAATTAATGACGTAACAAAGATGAGCAGTCAGCTGTTCAGGTTTTCAAAGTGGGACAAATTTCTGAATTCACCACAAGCATTAAAAAAACACTTCAGAATAATCAGAGATGACAAACCAAAATATGTAGCAAAAATCTCTTATGTTTGTGTGTCTTGCCTGTCTAAAGTGATGCTGTTGGTTTAGGATTATTATCATGCCTTGATTGTGACATAAACCTTAATGAGTTAGTGACAGGAAAGGAGCTTTTTTACTATACCTTCCATCACAAGCAGTAAATCTAAAATGGACATAAAAAGATTTTAACCTTCAATAAGATCTCTCTGATAGCCCTTGTCCATAAAGTGGGTCTTGGTTGCATACAGTTTTGCAATAAATAATGGCTCAAACCAACAGCAATTTTTCAGCCCGAGAGATCCAGAGATTGTAAATCTGCAGTGGTGGTAAATGTCAAATTGATGCAATTATCTTTGTTTGTTTTTTTACAAAAGCAAAGAATTGTTCAGAACTTCTTCACTTAATGTATTTTGTAAATTGTTTATCCGATAACCAAGTTACCTTTTAATTTATCTGTACTTCACACCCAGATTCTTATAGCAGGTTAAGATTTTGAATTAGGCATACTTCTTGGCTCATTATTCCGGGTGAATCTCAGGTGACCCTGTGCTTACACTGAATTGAGAACTTAGGTATAATCATTTATGATTACATCAAACCTAGAACACTACTAGGAGTTAACAGAAAATTAGTTAGGAGCACAAAAATCCTTTGCCTATTTCCAGCCATCAAGCCCATGGATTTACAGTGTATTGCAGGGATTTCTTATTTGACTTTAACTGCTGATCAGTGCTCAGGATTGCAGCAGATTTGTTTGATACTGAATTGGTTAAATTAATTTGTATACCTTCCCCCCTCCCAAATCTTTTTTTGCCTATTTCCATTCCATTATTTTATATTGGATTATTTTATGAACAGGTGTCACAGCACAATCCTTTGCATGCTTCCTTGAAAGTAAGTCCCATGGAGCTCAATGGGGCTTACCTATAAGTAAGTTTGCATAGGATTGCAGCTGCAATTACTGTCTTTTCCACATATATGACATTAGACATTACACATGGTTTTGCTAGAGAATGCTAATATGTGTGTGTGTGGGGGGGGGGAGATTCAATTGCATGTCTACTGCACCATCTAGTGGATGCTAAGTGATATTGCAATTTGAAAAACCAAACTATGAATTTAGGGACCTCTGATTACATTGAACACATTTTCAGAGTTTATTTTTCTTTTCCTGAAAAAGAGTACATATATCATGGTTCTAAGTATTACAGAAAGGGTTGTTATATATAACTGCAATGCACATCTTAGCTGTGGCTGTTCTGCTCATGATTATTTAGAGTATGAGTCTCGTTACTGCTCATGTTGCCTATGATTTTGTAAAAAAATGAATGACATGGTAAGGTTTTGATTTATAGTGCCATGATGATTCTAGTGTTTTTTTTTTAATGATTAAATGTATGAGATCTATCTTTACAAGAGGGTCAGAAAATTGGGCACCTGCACTTGTGATCACAAATGCTTTCCTCACCTGGCTTCGTCTTCATTCCCCTCGACATTGATCGCTGACTCTCCTTCCAGACATTGAGATTTGCCATCTCCTCAGCACAAAACAGAGGCATCACTTCTTAGAATGGAATAGAAGAAGTGGTGGTTTTAAGGCTGAAAACCAGCATTTGTAAATATCAGTTGCCAGAGATATGAGAGTTTCATCCAGGTAGCATAAGTGCATGTGGAAAACAGTTTTTAAGGTGTAGATTGCTGTTGTCGAAACAGAGCCAGCGTGGGGAGAGACACTCGGCCACGAAACTCACTGAGTGACTGTGGTCTGTCACTATCCTTCAGCCTAATCTGTCTTGCCAAGCCTACAGGGTTGTTGTAAGGATACAAGGTCAAACAGCCATTATGCCACACTGTAACAATCAATGTGATTTTTCTTGCTATGAAAATGGTATGCCACCTTGAATTACAATGGTAATGTTTATCCTCCAGAATGTTTTGTTATTTAGGAAAAAGTATCTATTCTCTTTCTCTAACGGATATTCCTTGCCTACTTCACATTGTATTCTCTGGTTGCAACCCCCCCCCCCCGCCCCAGTGAAGATGGAGGATTCCCTGCTCCTAGCTCAGAGCAGTGGCAGGAGAAAAATCAGATTTAAAAAATGGCTGACAGTGTGACATCACTTCTGGGTTTTCCTGGATATTAGTCCTCTCTAGGAATTTCTGAAAACTCTGTGGTTCATTGTTGTGTCTTCTGTGCAGTTCCATATGGTGCAGGCCAGCCGCGGAGAACAGACTCTTAAGCCTCTAGAAGCCAAGCCTCTTCTATGCAGGTATGCATACCCCCCTCCTTTCGCCGCTGTGGGCTTATAGCTTGTATCACATAATGCTCCACAGCTGCAATCAGAGAACTGAGGGAGGATCGCTCTCCCCACCTCTATCAAATTATAGTCCCATGCAGGACTGCACAGAAGACACTCAATGAACAACTTACAGGTAAGTGCAACACTGTTGCCATAGAGTTTTGGCCAGTTTTTAGAGAGGCATGATGCCACTTCCAGGGTCTACCAGAAATGATGTCATCTGAAAAATTCATTTGGGAGAGGGGCAGTTAATGCATCCCCTGGAAGCTTCCATGAAGATGGCCCTATGATTGGTCAAGGGGAGTCAGCAGGTTAGGGCCAGCTGTGTCCATAAGAGTGGCTAGTGAGAAGAATAGTCTCTTATCCTTCTTCCCCTTCTCTCTCCTTGCTGCTGTATGAAGCTCTGGGAACGTTATGGCTCAAGAACCAACTACGCTGTGTTAGGACTTCAGTTAGTAGTCAGCAAGTTAGCTTTGTTGTTTTTCTTTGCATCCTGTCATCACCGAACTGTATGCGTTGTTTTAATATCTTTTTCTGTTTTTTTCTCTAATAAAGCACTTTTTAGTTTTTTATGGTGTGAGTTTACTGGTGCCAAACCCACATGATCTTGGTTACATATCCTTACAGCGGCTAGCCAGCCACAACAGGTGGAAAGGAGGCAAAGAGTGAAGTGGCTCTATTTATAGTGTATTCATGGGTTGTAGGCTTGCCAGTCTCCAGGTACTAGCTGGTGATCTCCTGCTATTACAACTGATTTCCAGCCGATAGAGATACGTTCACCTATGGCAATTGGACTCTATGGCATTGAAATCCCTCCCCTCTTGAAACTCCACCCTCCTCAGGCTGCGCCCCAAAAACCTCCCACCAGTGGCAAAGAGGGACCTGGCAACCCTAATGGGTTGGCAAAAAACTACCATATTCAATGTAACACCATGCAAGAGATCACTCTTCCTTTAACACCCCAGTTCATTTTAGGACAAGTTGCTAAACCAAAAATCAAAGTGACACAGCTAAATTCATTCTGAGAAGGCCTCACTGAAATGCATTTCGTTCATTTAAGAGTGGCTGCAAAGCCGCTCAAAAATTATGAGGTGCATGGGTCACAGAGCTTCTGGAATATGAGATGTGATGTACTACTACTGCCTTTTGGTACAGAAAGTGCCATTATCTTTTTATCCATATGCTTAACTTCATGGTAGCTTATAGTTTACATTTATTATTAATACAGCATATCTTAAAGTTGCATGTGGCAATTTCATGCAGTTCAGTATATTCTGATTAAAACTGAACTAATATTGCCAAAACACTAATGAGAACATTGGCATTTCTGGTTACCTAATTTATAAATTATAATCTTTGAGGCTGCTCTTTATAAAGTTTTGCTTAACAAAGATTTATCTTCTTATAATCATTTTACCATAAGATTATAGAGATTGCATTGATTTAATTATGCACTAATTTGCCAGATAATTCACACAGATATATTACAAAATTGAAATAAAAAACTGAGTCAATTATATATTGACTCCTCACAGTTAGCTAATGTTTGGAGTGAATGCTATTTTTGCCACTGCAGCACAAATCAAAAAGACTAACACATTTTAATAAATGAGTCTACTTTGAAGAATATGACAGTGTTTTTTTAACCTAACAGTCTGTGGGGGAAGATTAAGCCTTACTGATATCGTTATCTAGGTGGTAGCATTGCCTATTATAACTTTAATGTACCTGTGAATGAGTCTTAATAGGTGAATGTCTATAGCTGTTTTGAAGATCTACTTTTCAGGCAGGATTTCCCCTTTCCTTACAGATTTTAAAAATACTGACAATGTATATGCCATTTATTGAAAGACAAAATTATGGTACCTGGGTTATGGTCACCAATAGGGTTGCCAACCTCCAGGTACTAGCTGGAGATCTCCTGCTATTACAACTGATCTCCAGTCGATAGAGATCAGTTTGCCTGGAGAAAATGGCCACTTTGGCAATTGAACTTTATGGCGTTGAAGTCCCTTTCCTCCCCAAACCCTCTCTCCTCCCCAAACCTCTAGGCCATCACCTTATGGTTGCTGAGTGCCTATGCAACAGTAGGGTTGCCAACCTCCAGGTAATACCTTGAGATCTCCTGCTATTACAACTGATCTCCAGCCAATAGAGATCAGTTCACCTGGAGAAAACGGCCACTTTGGCATTGACGTCCCCTCCCAAACCCTGCCCTCCTCAGGCTCTATCCCAAAAACCTCCCGCTGGTGGTGAAGAGAGACCTGGCAACGCTAGTCACCCAGCAGAAGCCAAAAGGCCAGGCTACTCAGGGATCAGGGACAGCATGCAAGGGTCAAAGGAGTAAAGGGACTAAGCCCACAGAAAATGCTCTTCTCGTTTGTTGTATGTGCTTACAAGTCTCCTGTCAAAAGGCTGTACCATCCACACATGGCCTCTCCAAATCAATTTAACCAATCCAGAATTCAACAGTGACATAAGTGGAAAGCAACAACTAAAAGTGTCATCAGAGCAGTAAGTCAAACAGGTAAACAAGCCATGGAATGTCACACTGTGACAGAACACATTGATGTGACTTAATATTAATGAAACGTATTGACAAGACATTCTAGAAAACATCTTTATAGATGGTCACACCAATTCTGCAATTAGCCCATAATCATATCAAAAATTATTGGCACAGAACTGGAAACATACTGGATTGATCACTCATGAAAGTGAGCCAACTGAATGTAGGGTGTAGCTCAAGTCACAATATTCATTGTATGGTCAGGGAACTGAGCATTTAGAAAGCATTTACCCATGGTGCACACACACACACAACATACTGTTTCAAATATTTTCATATACATGTGACACATACCTTTGTATTTTCTTACCCAGACAGGCAAAAGGCAAATCAACCTCTGTTCAAATTAGGGTTGGTAACGCTTGGAAGGTGTAAAAATCGCAAGGGGTGGGACCTAACCAAGATCTACCTACCCAGGGATGGTCTAATAGGGTCAAAGGGTGGGGTTGATGGAACCAGAGAGCAAATCAGCAGGAACATGTTCAGTCTAAGGTGCACAGCTATTCTGTATGTTTACAAGTACGTCCAAGTAGAACATAATAACAGGCCCGCCCTCATAACTCGACCACAATCCAGATCCTTGTTTACATAGGCTGTGTGTACCAGTGGGGACACTACTTTTTACAACATTCTTGAATAGACTCTTCCATGTGAATACTTCCTATGGCTCTGATCGGACTTTCCACTGAGTGCATGGAGATTAGGAGTGAGGCCACCAGGCAGAGTGTAACTTCCTTCTATGTTTGGAGGGGGGAAAAACTGTCTCAACTATCACTGTCCCCTGACCTAGGTGTTACTGCCTTCCCAAACAAGACAGTGCCTTATTTCTAAGTAACGCCTATTTGCAAATTTTCCTTCAGCCCTATGGCTCTTTTATACAGCCATGTCTATAAACATGGCTATAGAGCTGAAGAAAAAAATATCAGAGAATATTATTATGTCTGTTTTAACATAATATACAAGTTTTTGTTGCAGTTTATATTTATTAAACCTTCCCTAGCTTGTAGATATAATCCTGCAAAGTTTAAACTACTTCAGCACACTAGTGAGACTATCCAAAACAGAAATCCAAAGCTTATCCATTATCCTGGCTGTTCAGGGAGATCAGAATTTGAATATTAAGTGTGTAGTTACCAATTTTGTGTCCTTTGTTTGGGCTCCCGTCAAGCCTGACTGCACAATAGACTCCAGCTTCAAGACAAAAGTATCCCAGAGCCTTTTGAGGACAACAGAAAAATAGGGTGTGTAGATTTATAGGGGAAGGAAGGGCTTTACGGAGAGTTCATACAGTGTGAAAGCATTCAAATATTCCAAAAATATTTCAAGTTAATTCAAAGACCATCCTACAGAAACACTGAGTTTAAATGTTGCCAAAGGCAGGTGATGGTGCATCTGTTCTGGCTTTGTCAGGTACTAGATTTCATTCCTTTTTTGTTTTCCAGGTGCTTTTACAGATCTACATTTAAATACATTTGCACTTCAGTGTGTCTTTCCCTGTGCTATGGATGTTTTACTGTTTATGTGAGCATATGACTGAAATGAAGTCAGGCCATGGATCTGCTTAGTTCAGTACTGTCTCCTCTGAGAAGAAACAGCTCCTCAAACTCTCATATATGGATATTTCTAAGGGGTGTTACCTTAGAAGGTTTTGAAACTAGAGACAACAAAAGTTGAAATTTGGACTTTGTGCATGTGTTCTGACACTGAGCTACAGCTTTTTCTTTTTGTAAAGCAACTTATGAGCCATATGGCAAGGATTTATGCCAAAAAGCAGTAGTGGAAAACATTTTGTGGGAAACATTTTTTGGAGGAAATTATATAGCTAAACTGCACAAAATGTAGCATTTTGCTTTTGGATTATTTTCTTTTCCTATTTCTTTACTCCAATACACTGCATGGTTTTCAAAAGCATAATATTAGTATTTTTCAAATGTGGAATCAAGTAGAAATTCTTTGGTACATGAGAATTTCTGAACGAGTAGGGTTGCCAACCTCCAGGTACTAGCTGGAGATCTCCTGCTATTACAACTAATCTCCAGGAAATAGAGATCAGTTCACCTGGAGAAAATGGCCGCTTTGGCAATTGGACTCTATGGCATTGTAGTCCCTCCCCTCCCCAAACCCCACCCTCCTCAGGCTCCTCCAAAAAAACCTCCCGCCGGTGGCGAAGAGGGACCTGGCAACCCTATAAATGAGGCCTGACTTTTACATTTATCTGTAATCTGTTGAAAGTAGGTACGTACTTGTCACATTCTCATTTCAAACCCTTGCAGGAACTGAGGTGACCTATTCAGATTACCTATCAGAAGCTGAACAAACACATTTACTCATCAGTAGCCTAAATTTAAATAATATTTACTCTGGTACACAGGGTTACTCCCACACTAAGTTTAAAAGTCAGGAGTATAAGCACAGTTGTCTTAAGACCAGAGCTACAAAATGTAACATGGAAAGTGTAACATGAAGCGTTTTCTGATAGCTGGCACCCCAGTTGTTCAGATGCACATTTGCAAGCCCAGTCTACATCCATCCTGCCTTGGAAATGTATTAAAATAAATAAATAATATTCTACTTCCCATTATACTTTAGTG
Organism: Euleptes europaea; assembly: GCF_029931775.1. NCBI lineage: Eukaryota > Metazoa > Chordata > Lepidosauria > Squamata > Sphaerodactylidae > Euleptes > Euleptes europaea. The sequence continues at coordinate 28,493,987 of NC_079318.1, forward strand.
TTTGAACTGAATCTCTCCTATTATGTTTATACCGATTCTCTAATAATGTGATAGGGACTTAAGAATTGTTCTTGCTCTCCGACCTTCTTGCTCTCCTGCCATCTATCAAATCATCACCTGACAGCATACGGAAATGTATTTCTTTCCTTCCTTGTTGTTCATTTCATTGAATTAATACCAGTTTAACGGGCTTACCCTGCCTGATGTGAATACATTCACTCTGTGTACACTCCAGTGAATGTACCGCCAACCCACACCTATCCCAACTACATTCATTGTATGCACTAGGAACATATTTAAAAAGCTATGTAGTTGTGAGGCTTATGCGATTATCTTTCATTTTTTCTGTAGAGTTTGGCAATATCCATTATTTCAAGGCCTTCTCCCTCCACCTTCATGCAATCGTACCTTGAGCCAGCTGCTTTTGCCATTGTGTCCTATCTCCATTTTGATTTCCATCAAGGTAAACCCCCTCCACTGAAAAGCACTCAATCTGATGTGATTTCAGGGAAAATGAAATTATTGGCTGTGGTATTTGATCTGTGAAAATTGTTTCACACAAGTGATCTTGGGATGTTTCAGGATTCACAATAAATAAGCATGCATAAACTTGTCCTACATTTCCCTTTTCAATATTTGCTCTTCATATTTTAATGCTAAATAAAGGTGAGCACTTCTTTTTATCTTTGCATGATTTCCCTAGTTTTCTCCACGGATATGCACATTCCTGACCTTCCTTTGATTGCTGCAATCAAAATTGTTCTTTCCTTCTAGAGTTTCTTCTATTTCTGGATTATGATTTGCTTCTCCTGGTATCCATCAATTGTTTCCATACAGTGGCACTTGCAAGCAAATAGATTTACCTAGACTAATTTAAACTGGTTTGTTACTGGTTAGCTTTGTAGAGCTACTTATTAACAGCAACTCTTTCTATTGTTTATAAATTATTTAAAATAGATTCTGAAAAATAAGATCCTGACAGTGTCTGTGTTCATATTTGTCTCTTGGTCATATTTTTATGGATCAACAAAACATCTTAATGCTTGCTGCGGTAATAGTATAAAGAGTAACATTAGTTCTCAGCAATTTCTATGTACAGTATACATATACATCAGTAAGAATTTAACATGTTACATTTCCTGGAGATAATTCTATAAATAGCCTTTTTAATAATAGACCCATCATTTTGTAAAGTTGAGACAGCAAGGTTTTTATTATCCACTACTGTGTCAAATTTTGTTTTCTCCTTAAGCTGAAAATGGCATGCATAACATAGATAGCTGTAGATAATTAATAGTTCTAGATCTGATGGAGGCAGCAGGAAGGTAACCACTGTTAATTTTCTTTTCTTTCTTTTCTGTCCCCATCCCACTGCAGAATATGTCAGAACGTCACGATGGTCCTGCCTAACAACAGTACAGTTTCCTCCTGGGTTTCAAATGTGAGTTCCTTCTGGAATCGAGACTTGCAAAGAACCGAGCTTCTCAATGGTGCACCATCGTTCGCTAGCAACTATGGCCTCTCTAACGAGAGCTTCTCCTTCACCGCCATGGAAACAACCAACCAAACTGTCTTCGATCCCCTGGGGGGACATGCTGTCTGGCAAGTTGTCTTAATTGCCTTCTTCACTGGCATCGCGTCTCTCCTGACCATCATAGGAAACATCTTGGTGATCGTGGCGTTTAAAGTCAACAAACAGCTAAAAACGGTCAACAACTACTTCCTTCTCAGTCTTGCTTGTGCAGATTTGATCATTGGTATTATTTCCATGAACCTTTTCACCACATACATCATCATGGGCCATTGGGCTTTGGGGAATCTGGCCTGTGACCTGTGGCTCTCCATCGACTACGTTGCCAGCAATGCCTCAGTCATGAATCTCCTGGTCATAAGTTTTGACAGATATTTTTCCATCACCAGGCCGCTTACCTACAGAGCTAAACGAACAACCAGAAGGGCTGGAGTGATGATCGGGTTAGCTTGGGTCATCTCTTTCATCCTTTGGGCTCCTGCCATTCTCTTCTGGCAGTATTTTGTTGGGGAACGAACTGTCGATGAAGACAAATGTTACATCCAGTTCCTAAGTGAACCAATCATCACTTTTGGCACTGCCATAGCTGCCTTTTATCTGCCTGTCACCATTATGAGTATTTTGTACTGGAGGATATACAAGGAGACAGAAAAGCGTACCAAAGAGCTAGCAGGACTCCAGGCCTCTGGCAGTGAAGCTGAGGCGGTGCGCTTTGTCAACCAAACAGGCAGCTCCAGAAGCTGCAGCAGCTATGAGCTGCAGCAGCAGAACACAAAACGCTCCAACAGAAGAAAATATGGAGGTTGCCATTTCTGGATGACATCAAAAAGTTGGAAACCAAGCCCAGATCAGGTTGATCAGGAGCACAGCAGCAGCGACAGCTGGAACAACAATGATGGCAATGCTTCTCTTGAGAACTCTGCCTCCTCTGATGAAGACGATATTGCCTCCGAGACCAGAGCCATCTATTCCATCGTATTGAAGCTTCCGGGGCATAGCACTATCCTCAACTCCACAAAACTACCTTCATCAGAAGACATGCATGAGTCGGAGGATGAATTAGAGAAGCTGGACACAGAGTCCAAAGAGAGGAAATCTAAAAAGCTTCATCCACAAAAGAGTATGGAGGATGGCGGAAGCTTGCAGAAAAGCTTTCCCAAGCTTCTTGCTCAGTCAGGATCATCAGCACAGACGGGAAAGGCTTCTGATGGCCTTTCAACGGGACCTAAGGGGCCGGCTGCTCTGCCTTTGTCCTTCAAAGAAGCTACCTTGGCCAAGAAGTTTGCCTTGAAGACAAGAAGTCAGATCACCAAGCGGAAACGAATGTCACTCATCAAAGAAAAGAAAGCTGCACAGACACTCAGTGCCATTTTGTTTGCCTTCATTATCACCTGGACCCCATACAACATTATGGTCCTGGTAAATACCTTTTGCGATCATTGTATTCCTACAACGTTTTGGAACTTGGGGTACTGGCTTTGCTACATCAATAGCACAGTGAACCCTATGTGCTATGCACTGTGTAATAAAACATTCAGAACCACTTTCAAGATGTTGCTGCTGTGTCAGTGTGACAAACGGAAACGGCGCAAGCAACAGTATCAGCAGAGACAGTCAGTCATTTTTCATAAGCGGATTCCCCGGGAAGCTTCATAGAATAGTATTTGTTGTTGTTTTTTACAATGGAAACAAATATTAAAGGGATTTCAGGCACAGGAAGGGAGGGTGGTTACTGGAGCTGATGACGAGTACTTCATCTTCAAGGTGTGGAAAGAGCAGCCTGGTGTATGTATCTAGCCTTTTAATACTTGCTGTTTAATGTAACTGTTTAAGCCACATTAAGCAAAAAAAAACCACAAAGGTTTTACTGTGGAACTATCAGACATCTGAAGGTTGACATACAGAAGTCCAAGAAGCTGCATAGCAATTGTGAAAGCTGCTAGGGATCCAAACAGTCCTCTAATTGCAAATCCACTCTGGGATCTCAGGTGAGCACATGTAGTCCCAAGGAATCCAGTAGATTCCAGCTCAAGTTCTGTATTGGGATAGGCTTAGCAAAACTAGTTGGGGTATGTGTTCTACACACTGTCCAAAAGTTCTTGTTCTCCCAACAGAGTTTCCCGTATTTTTCTGTTTGGGGTATACCAGCAATTCTTCCTGGTGCCCAGGTAATTAACCTTTTAATCAATGCGGAGCTTGTAGTTTATTTACCAGGAAAGACAATACCTGACTTTCTTGATGTGGAATGATTACGGAATGTGAGAAGCATAAAGGGCCTTGCACATTATTTCCCAAGTCTTATTTATATGTATTTATTTTGAACTTCTGGTTTTGCCTTAAAGAGGTGAAACCCACACTATAAATATGTGCAACAGTGAAGAACAGAGAAAAAAGACAAATACTTTCCACATGTTTTTGGAGTGGAACTAAATATCATCCTCATTTTTGATATACAAATATATCCTAAAGACTGGCTTGGTTCTTTCTCAACCAGAGATGTCAGGCCACATTTACATGACATGAGATATTAGAATCTGATAAGGGTTTTAATTCAGTACAGAGTACAGAATGCTGGGAATTGCAATCAACGTGAAATGTGATTGTCAGAGATTGTCTCAGCCTGGCTATCAGATTTGGATTGTACAGGACAATGTAATGGGACGATGGCCAGTGTAGCCTTGGGAGTCTCCAGGCCTTGTGGAAATTGAGCAACCCCTGTGCCAATCATGGGGCCTTAGCACTTTGAAAGGGTTTAAAAAGGAGAGAGGAAGGCAGCACTAGCAGGGAGTCATCTTTTGTGTTTTGACCCAATGCACTTATTCAAGGGGCTGGAGAGAAGAAGAGAGCCCTTGTGGTGGAGTCTCTCGAACGAGCTGTTTTTCTGCAGCTGTGAGCGTAGGGCAGTCTCCTAACCAGATTGCACCAGCAGATTCTCAGGACCAGACTGCCTGTCTGCATTTCTGCATATTTAAAAAGCATTGTCAGAGCTGGGGGGGGGGGGACGATTATGTATTCTTAAACAAACAAGCACTGGCCCTGCACTTTCCAAAATGCTTGTAAAAATTTCAACAGCTTTTTTTTTTACCGCCATTAGCGGACACTTTTGTGCAGAACGATATCAGAAACTAATGTTAGGCAGTCTGCTATTTCCAGTAGCTAAGCATTTCCTCAGAAAGACAAAAGGGCTTTAATATTTGTAGTTGAGACAAGAGCAGCGATTCCTGGTATTTTTTTTTAATGCAGTCTGTCCCTGTGATCCTGGGCGCAGCCCGCCCCCTTGCTCGTCTTATGCAATCCCCATTCATCGCAAGTGATGTTTGCACAGGAGACGCTCCAAGTGGATGGTGCCTGTATCCTATATTTTATAAAAGTCAGGACTTCCCTCAGGAAAGGACTGTACTTTCAAGCATTGTTTCAGATCACATTTATTTACATTTTGAAAAGTTTATATGTATATTATGCTTTCAACAGACCCAGCTTTTTCCGTAGGCTCTCCCCCCTGCCATTTTGACCTGACACTCAGATTTAACGAAATAAAATTGCAGCTCCCTTTCTGAACAGGGGGGTGGGGGGAATCAGTGTTGTGAACACAGAGCTGGTATAAAAGCTGCTTTTGTATTCAGTGTGAGATGGTGTTTACAGATGATTTTGACAACAGTGGAAGTATATTAAATGGTGTCTGTGTATCTGAGCTATTTAATTTTGTGTTCTGTTTATATGAAGAAATATTTATACATAAATGCCACCACGATGTTTTATTTAAATGTTGATAACTATTGCTCTTTGGTCTTCAACTGTAATGTCCTTTTTAAAAAAAAAAACAATCATAAAGGTGTTCTTGAGAAACGAGCACAGCTTGCAGGATGTATCTGAGTACGTTGAAAAGAGAGTTTGTAGACAAGCAACCAGCTCTTCAGGCAGGTCGCTAACTCAGCCTGGTCACACTACCAAAATTACCTGTGGTTGAGGAGGCCATGCCAGAACTCCACAAGTCACAGGGCCAGGCTCAGCTGGGTAGGCAGGCTGAAGGGGAGAGAGCTGTCAAGCACAACAGAGAAATGGGCTAGGATTGCCACAGCTTTCTACAGAACCCCAGAGCCTTTGAAAGCTGCACGGGCATTCACATATTCAACCGGCAAAGCTTTTCTTCTCATAGGCCATTTATGCAGGGACAATTTTGATGCTGTCTCAAAGGTGTTTTTCAAAATGCGACCTTTAAAATGCTTATTCACGGTCCCGAGGCAAAAGGAGAAATTCCACCCCACACACACACACTCGCCTGCTCCTTTGTTCCTTCCATTAGCCAACCGCCGTTTGCATAGCTAACACGCCGCTCTCCTTTTGCATGGTTCCTTGAGGGGATTCTTCAGTGTGAGGGCGGAGCAAACACAAAAGGTCACGTTAAAGGGGCTCTTAAGAAATGCGAAGTAGGTATGTGCCGGCTTCGCAGTCACTTCCTGAATGACAGTTCAGCATGGAAAAACTAAAAAAAAAAAAAAAAATGCAGAGCACTTCAGCCTGGAACCTGCTACTAATTACCAAGCATAAATGGCCATAGAGAACCTGTGCCAAGGAAGGCTTTACCTATTGAATTTCTGCCCATGCCACCATAGTTAAAACCACAAGACCCCTTCTAGGTATAAAGTAGGCACTCTGAAGGCAGGTGTGGGGGTTCAGAAATTTTTTTCAAAAGGCCAAATGCTTACTTAGAGTGCTGAACTAAAAATTGGGAGGCATATATCGATCACCTTACCTACCCTTACAGGGTTGTTGAAAGGATAAAACAGAAAAGGGAAGAGCCATGTACACCATCCTTGGAGAAAAGGTGGAATGAAAATGTAATAACTAAAAATGTGTATGCATCAGGTACAATGGCAGCTTTGGACATTTAGGGCTACACACTAGGAAAAGTGGTTATGGGAGACTCCTCTGAGTTTGAATGACTGTCAAATTGCATTTCAAAGAAAGTGTGCACCCCAAACGAATGGCAGATATGGTTGTGCTTTGTTTCTTTTGTAACACTTTACCTCACCAAAGACATTTAGGAAATCACTATATCAAAGGTTCTCAAAATGGTGTTCCTCATAGTGGTTAGCTACATGTTTAGTGCAAACACGTGGAATAAAGCCACAATGCCTTTTTTTAAAGGTCAACAGACCTGCTTTGGAAGGGGCAAATTTGGAGCAGAGAAGCAGCAGAGAAGCAACTGCTTTCGTCATCCATCCTTTCCATGATCAAAATAGCCTCCCAAGCTGCTCCTTCCCATGCAGTTCCAGCTGTGTGTGGCCAAAGGAAGATGGGTGTTGATGGATCCATAGCATTGGTAGAAGTGCCCCAAAAGACACACCATAATATAGCAGAGAATGTCCTGTTGGCCACTGGAATTATCAGGTTTTAACAAGTGGGTGGGTGCAATGTTGACAGGACAGTGACAGGTTCCAGCCCTTTGGCTCCTGGCCTTTACACGGGAGAGGAGGCTGTGCCCAAGCAAATGAGTGCTTCCCCTTGCAAGCTCCTTCAGGAGGTCTGACTTGCACATTGTGAGTCACATCTCCAAAGTATTTCTGAAGAACTGAACGACACTTCATTGCTCACGTCTCCCTTAACCACCATTTGTACACAGAGAGATATAAATAGAGACATATATTATATTTTGCTACTTAGCATGATGCAGTTTCTTTTCTCAAATGTAAGGCAGACAGATTTACAGAAAAAAGGCTGCCTTGCATACTGCTGATTTTATTATGAGAGAGTGTTTAAAAAAAAATCAATGTCTAGCATCCTTGTTGAAAACACCACTGTTTACACAAGATCAAGCATGCAGGGATTGCTTTCCGTGAAAGAAAAATAAATCAGACATTTGATGTGATGTGTGAAGATGTTTGCAAATGTCATTTGTAATTATAGAGGGACTGTAATATTCAAAGGCTTCTTGATGGAACAGTGCAATTCTAAAGGAACTGGCTCGTTGATGGGCATGTGTGCATATAGGAAGCGGTGGCCCCTGGCCACAGGAGGTACAGACAGGCTCAGTTTCAGCAGAAGGGACCTACCGTGTATAGTGCCCAACAGCTCCGGGAGGGCCTCAGGAACAGAATTTGGCTCAGAAAGTAGGACCTTCTGTAACAAACTCACGAGCAGCATCTGTATGCTAAAGCAGCTGGGGAAATTGTTTTGAGCAAAGGACGTATGAGCGGACTAGCTTCTTTCATTCCTTATAGTCCTTTGTTAACTATAATAGACATGACTGTGCTGGTACAATTGTAACAGTTACCAAAAGGTGCTTGCGCCGAATCTAATTGATTCCTGCACGATAGCCCTTCCCACCAAGGAAGAATAGCCCAAGGAACTGTCATGTGGCTGGTGCTGTCACTGTGGATCAGGAAGCAAGAAGATACGTATGTACAGCACACAAATTAATGTCTACTTTGGGAAGCTGGGAGGAACCTTGCATATGTGTTTTTGTAGCAACCCCTATCTAATGGAAGGCGGTGAAGAAGCAGTCGTGTTATACTAGCTGCAGGCTCATTCTGTAGACTAAAGAGGCATTGGCAAGATCATTGATCAATCATCCTTTGAACATTTTTTGTCTCGACTCTTTCAAGGACTATTTCAAAGGTGCTCTGTGACAGAAGCCACCTGAGCATGGAGCTGCCTTCTGTTCCCAAAGCAGCATGGACATTTGCGGTGACTGAAACAGGGTCACAGAACCACAGGGAGGTCAGCTCACGACTCCTATAAAGGTTTTCCTAACAAATTTGCTGAAGGCTAGCGGAGGGGAGGGGCCTAGCAGGCCTTACTTTCCAGGAATGTAGTGTTTGAATTACAGTACCCCCAAGAACTCGGTGTACCACAAATCTAAAACAAAGCTTCAGAACAGAGTGCCAATATTCTGCCCGTAACAAAATTAGAGATAATTTTTATTTATTTTATTTAAAACATTCATTAGCCACATTTCTTCTTTACAGAGCTCAAGGCAGCTTACAGTGTAGACAAAGAACATAAAATAAAATACATAGAAAGTATTTTTTTTAAAAAAAAAATTTAAAATCACAATTCAGTATCATTAGTAAACTTAATCAAATGTGGTACTAAATAAAATCATCTTCAACTGCCTCATAAAGATGGAAAGTGAGGGGGCCAGGCGCACCTCCCTAGGAGGTTGTTCCACAATAATGGGGCAGCCCCTGAAAAGGCAAAATCTCGTGTACCCACCAAACCAGCTTCATTGATAGATGGGACAGTCAGGAGGGCCTCTCCCTGTGATTTTAATTCCCAGGAAGGAACATATGGGAGAAGACGGTCCTTCAGGTACCTCTGTTCCAAACCGTGTAGGGCTTTAAAGGTCAAAACCAACACCATGAGTTGGGCTCAGAAGTGGATTGGTAGCCAGAGCAATTGCTGTAATATTGGGGTCACTTGGTGTTGAACTTCCTTCATCTAGTCTAAAAAGCATCATCTGGAATGAGTAACTTAATAACAAACCTGTTCAACTTCCTCCAGAAACTGCAACAGAGAACTGTTGCCTGCCAGGTCTTAACAATTATCCATCCTCCCCTGAGTTTTCAATTCCTAGGTAAGAAGCAAAGTTGGAATATTGTCAAGTTGCTGATGGGCCACCATATATGGATCAAAGCTATGGCGATTTATTTTTAAGACGCTTTGCCCCACAGATTTTCATAATCTGAGTCCCCCTACTTGTTTGACCAATGGGCGAAAATATGCAGGAACTATACCAATATTTGTTATGTTCTCCCCTCAACAGGGAACATACATTCCCCAGCCCTGAACCAAATTGGTACCCTGTGTGACTGTAATTTGAAGTTTTAAAAATATAGAGGGACTTATTAATGGATGTCCTAACATACCTGTTTTGATTCTGAAACTTTCATCTTTGGCAATGCCAACATCATCATTTTGGGAATATAGGAGGACCAATTTGAAGGACCTCCTTCACTCTTCAATTCCTAGACAATCTGCATTATTAAAGATGACAGTAGGAGAATTCAACTCAGGCCTACCCTTAAATACTGATGCAACTGCTAAAGCCGCCATCAATTTAAATGAACTTGCAGGATCAGGGATATAATCCAAAATTCAGAGGAAGTTAAACCCAACGGAATCCCATGGAAATGAATAGGAATGTCAGCTTTTGACAAAGTTTCAGAATCACCATTTGACTTTTTCCATTTAAAATTAAGCTTCGACAGGTTCTTTATAAAAACAGAAGCCTGTATTAAGGTCAAACTATATAAGAACATAATGAGAGAAATGCTACATCTAAACTGAGTACCCATATGTTCCCTCGGGGCTCAAAAAGCAGTTTTAAGGGGATCAATTTAAATTGAGAAAATGAGGCAAGAGGAAAGGGTTTATAAATTCCTCCCTCAGCCCTGTGGTCCCAGTCCATGTTTAACCCCCAGCGTGTATGGGTTTTTAACATTTAAACAATTGGGAGATCATTTGGTCCTCAGTTACTACAGCAGAATTAGGAATACACGCTACTTTCAGGCTTAGTGTGCTCTATAGTTTGCACTTATAATTTACCTTACTCTAAAGATGCAAATGCAAACTATTTTACAAATTCAAGGGAAGAAGAAGAGTTGGTTTTTATATGCTGACTTTCTCTACCACTCAAGGAAGAATCAAACCGGTTTACAATCCCCTTCCCATCCCCTTCCTACAACAGACCCCCTGTGAGGTAGGTGAGGCTGAGAGAGCTCTAAGAGAGCTGTGACTAGCTCAGGGTCACCCAGCTGGCTTCATGTGGAGGAGTGGGGAAACCATCCTGGTTCACCAGATTAGAGTCCACCACACATGTGGAGGAATGGGGAATCAAACCCAGTTCTCCAGATCAGAGTCCATCTCTCCTAACCACAGCTCTTAACCACTACATCCCGCTGGCTCTCTCTGGGTGCCATTGTTCAAAACCCAATACTGATTTTTTTTTTAACCAACATGAACACAAAACCAAATAGACTTAGTTCAGCTCAGCTTCTACGGCATCCTTAGGTGTAATTAGTTATACATGACATGCTTTTTATTTTTCTGGATGGCATTCATTTTGCCTAGAAATAAGCAGCATGAAAAGTTGTGGTTTATGGGGTTTTCAGTAATAACAGTTCTCCCCATCAAGGAGCTTACCACCATAAAGCGATTGATTTTTCCCCTCATTTGTCTCTTACGCATCAGCTCTCCCTTAAGCTTTTGAATTCTGAACTTCAAGTTGTAGGTAGGGTGACCTAGAGAAATGATTACTGTCAAAACTGTACAAAGAATTCAACTCCACTCTGAATTAGTGATTTTTCTCCTAGCCTACTGTTTTTGTAATTATTATTAGAGCCAGGGGATCTTCTTCCAACAGCCCCTTGTTACCAAAGAAGGCAGCAAAGCACACATCAGTTTTTGACACAGTAAAATCAACACAAGGAAACTTTATCTTTTTCAGACTTCATACAGAGAACAAGCCGCTGTGCAGTTTAACTGCAGGGGTTTGCAAGCATTTTTCCTAACATGAGGAATTTTCAAACTGAAAGAATAATGTGTAAATTTGTCCATAATTCTTTGCAAATCTGGCACTCTGGAACAGAGGATGAATGAAGAGAACTTAAGTCCTGAACACTGAATGTTAACATGACAATATACTAATCTTTATGGTTCTCAACAAAAAGTAATTGCCACTTTCTTGGCTCTCTAAACTGGGTTTCTTTTGCCAGTTTGCTTTTCTGCTTATCAAGTATCCCACCCTTAAATCTGATTAGGTGGCACCTTTCCTTGTTAGATTTTACCAGCACAAGTCCTATTGTAATCTACAAGTTGCTTTTGCCCTGTATAACTTTGATAACAGCTGCATTAATAGAAGTTGAGTTTCTTTTTTACTTCAGTTGCCGCTCATAGCTTGATAAGATACAAATACTGATTTAACATAAAATCATATCTGATTGTACGAGACAATGTGTACCAGGCAGTCAATGATGTAAGGTTTACATAATGGCAATGTGTTGCTTCAGCGTTTCGAATGCATTTCCCGCCTCCTCTCTTTGTTCTCAGAAATTTGGCTGCAATGGAAGAACACTAGCTCTGTAAACATGAAAGGAAAGGTTTCCCCATAGTACAGAGCACAAGATCTGGGCCTTTAAGACACTGATGCACCAACCCCCAGTAGCTGCAACACAAGGAAGCCAAATGCTGTTGTGTTGCAACAGCAGAGAATCCATGTGGATGTAGTGGCAACACCGTGTACCAATCCCTCTTCCCATGCCCCTGGCATCATAGGGACAGAGTTTCATAAGGAGACACTGTGCCTGCAATACAGGCCTTAAAAGCACTTGGGAAAGAATGCAGACAGCTAGAGGGTGCTGTGTGATTGACTCAGCTCAAATCCTGTAAACTCCCCATGGAGGGTTTCAAGAAAGTTGTTTGTAGGTAGGGTTACCAGGTCCCTCTTTGCCACCAATGGGAGGTTTTTGGGGTGGAGCCTGAGGACAGCGGGGTTTGGAGAGGGGAGGGATTTCAATGGCATAGGGTCCAACTGCCAAAGCAGCCATTTTCTCCAGGTGAACTGATCTCAATCGGCTGGAGATCAGTTGTAATAGCAGGAGATCTCCAGCTAGTACCTGGAGACCTTCAAACCCTATTTGTAGGGCTTGCAAAGAAGACACGTGGTTTCTGAGACAGAGACACCCAAGTAAGTTGCAGTGAATATGGAGTGCTCAGGAGATCCTGCTGCTCAGATGTTCTTCAGCTGTTCATAACTTGCTTTTAGCAACATGAGTAGAGTCTCCTAGCTGAATTGGGCTCCCTAACTGATGTTTTTACTGTTTGGTGAAAAGGATGCCTAAATAAACTCTAGGATCATGTGCTAGTATTCACAACAAAAAGTGCACACCTGCCAGAAATGTCAAGTTGCTTGTAATTTTGAGAGCTGTCTGATTAACTCAGAAGTAACATGAAGTGCAGATTTACGATGCTCACTGACTGACTTGAAGAAGCAAGGAGCTATATGCTGTCTGAGGGCCTGGAATATAGTTTGCCAAGCCTTTCTTTAAAGAATTTGAATAGAAAGCACGTAGAGTTGGTTGGAGAGTGAAATGCAGGACAATGCTGTTGTGTTTTGTTTCAGACTGAGTGTCTCCACAATTGCCTCTGCTTCAAATTATGTTCTGCAAGCTTGCGTCCTGCATGCCCAGATAGGGGAGGAGAGCAGGGAGCAGCTTCTAGAGAGGATTAGATTAGTGCTTTGGTGTCCCTTTCGCTCCCTCATTAAATCGCTGTTGTACCGAATGCCCCTGACATCTCCAGGCAACTCATGTCAATCACAGGCTCTCCTGCATGGCCTTAAGAGCATTCAGATACTCTATTTCTCCAGGGCCCCATGAGCAGCTCCACTTCTGCTTGGCCTGTATGCAGGGGTCTGGGGGAAATGAAACTGCCGGATGTTCCGAAAAGAGCTGAAATGCCTCTGTGTGAAATGAATTTCCCTGGCACCGCATCTTGTTGACAGGGAAAGGGAGGGTTAGAGCACACCCCACTTGAAAGCTGCTCTTTGCCCTGTTCTCGCCCCTCTACACACACACACACACAAGGTGCAGGTGTCCAACCAAAACATGCATCCTGCAAAATCTGAATGTATTGAAGCCAGTCCTTCATTTAGTAATTTTCCCAGCAGTATTATTCACAGAGACATTAATTATATTGGGGGGGGGGTTATCTAAATTTCTTTCTTTCGCGCAACTGAATTCCCTGGGCACGGGTTGGTAGATTTAGTCGTTTCCAACCTTCGTGCCAATCCAAGCAGCACAACCAGCCTAAGCCCATCAGAGCTGATTGGCAGAAATACCAGCTCCATTTGGGGGGCATTGGTGTCCATCTCTACAGCCACTCAGGTTCCTCCGCTATGCCACTGCTGCCCTCGCAGGGCCATTTCACCCAACAACATACCCAGTTTACCACTGTGGATCACCCTAAAGGGAGCTATAGCCAATCCTGGCTCTCTGGTGAGAGACGCATGTGTTTTCACATTCCTGCTTGTCATTTTTAGGCCTAAACAGGATGTCTGAAAAGACTTCCAAACTGGCTGGGATTAGAATCAGCACAAGGGGTAGTCAGGCAACCATCAGAAGAGACCAATGGAAGGACTTGAAGCTGGAAGGGCAAATGCCAGACACTGAGGAAAGAGCAGATCAAGCTCTTTTTTCACTGGAATGTGTCTTGCTTAGTTAATACATGTAACTAACCCGCAAACATTTAAGGTGTTCACAGCCCTTCCAAACAACAGGAGCACAACTGCAGTTATATTGTGGTGGGTAGTAGCAGATATTTTGAAGTGGGGTATCGTCTTCTTTTTCCGAACAGACTTGGCCAAACAATATATTTCATTATACAATGTGACCTAATTAACGGCTGAGAGGTTAACTGATGCAAAGTCATGCTACGTTCCCATGCAAACTGCCGAGTAACATTTGCGGAAGTACTGTTAAGATCAGCGAAACTGGGCAGAGTATATGTCATGGGAATAAAAGTCACTTTAAAGACCAATTGTCAGCAAATTTCACAAAGTGTTAACCCTTGCATCCTGTTCTGTGGCCTCAGGGATCTCCATTTGCAGTATAACAGACTACGGGCAGGCTAGACTCCATTCATACAATTTAAAGTATCTGGATGTATCCGATTAAACAATGACACAATATTGTAAATGATGTGATCGAGTGCAATTGTATGTATATTTTTCAAGTCTTCAGAATAGTTGAAGTTTTTAACTTATTTGAGGTTTTAAGTTGCAATCTATTCCTATTTTGAGATTTTGTACAACCTTGTAAAGTTAAATATTGTGTCACTTGTAACTTATTTTTGTTGCCATATACTGACACATGCTCATTTCTATATGAAGTGTATTGTTTATTAATTGCTTCTAAGGCAGCAATAAAATATGACATTGTTCTCATGTACTTTTCACTTCATTTTTTTAAAGTTTGGGTGAGTGAGGGCTTTTTTTAGAAGTTTCAAAATTATTTCCCAAATGCTCATAAATCATTTAGGGGGAATCTCAACCAGTTGTCATTCAAGATAATGAAAGGTTTGATGTTCACATTGTTGATCTCTAATGTAATACTTATAAAGTTTTCTTCATAGCTCCAGGACTCTGTGCTTGTGCTGAAAACAGAGTAATTCTTTGGTATTTTTCTTCCTTTACATTCACTCTAATTACAAAGCAGTCTACTGGTAGCAGTTGGCCTATCTTACAACATTCGCTTAAACAAAACAAAACCAAAAAATAGAGTCAGCAAAAGCTTGTATTGCACTACATGTTTCTTAGGTGCATAGGGGTCTTGTTTTTGTTGACCCAAACTTAAAATGGCTATCTAGGGTTGCCAGTCTCAAGGTGGTAGTCAAAAACTCAAAAACAGAACTGATAGCTAATTGGTGATTATTCAAAGTAACAGGCAATATCAAACAATACAAAACAATAATAGAAATGTCAACAGAAAGTCCCGAGTGATTATTCAAAGTGGTGTTCAAAGTTCTGAGAATTTACATGACATAAAGTGTAATTCCAGATGCTTCGGGTGAGCACTTCTGCCCGAGCTTGAAGGTTATGAAAAAGTGCCCGGTCTCATGCACTGGAGAGTCGGGTTAGACCATGGTATCCTCGTGATCAAGGCTGTAATCCCCGATAATCTCAAGGTGATGGCTGGAGATCTCCCAGAGATCAGTTCCCCCAGAGAAAATGGTTGCTTTGGAAGGCAGACTCTATAGCATTTATCCAACTGAGGTCCTTCACTGTTGTAGTGAGCAACTCCCCATGCCTGGGAATTGGGGGGGGGGGGGCTTCATCACTGTCGGTGTTTATAAGTGATCTCCCTGAACAGGATCTCTCTCTCTTTGTCTTAACCTTGGAGCCTGCCCTCTGACCCCTCCTCTTTGTCTGCACTTTGTTCTTCCCTATTCTCTGCATGGCTTTTCATTAAGTCAGACGTCTCTACAGGTCTCTCCTGTAGAAACAATGCCCTCATCATACTTCCACATACATGATACCAGATTTAACTGCCCATTTGTGATAGGGTAAATACTATTTAGATTAGACTTCTCTCTCTCCTTTCAACCGCAACAATATACCACCTTCTCCTTCCCAAATACACACACACATTCACTATGAGGATGGGATAAATATGAGTGAGGAATGAGAAAGGGAAGGAAGGAAGGACATTTAGATGGGTGCTACTACATTATCCAAGGTATGTGGGGGCTGTGAATCGCAAGAGAGTTTGTGCAGCAGAACTCCAAGAGAGCAGGATATCGAGGGGAGAGGATCCTGCAACATGGTTGCAGGTGTATCCAGGTAGTGGGAGAACCTGACACACTTCACCGGACCACGCTGGGCCTTATCTTCTGATGATGGTGTATTTTTGATGTACTTTACTGGTTTTATAGTTGTAATGAGTGCTTTAATTTAGTGATCGGGGGAGGGCTTATTTGCAATTATTGCTTTAATTTAGTGATGGGGGAGGGCTTATTTGCAATTAATTATTTATGAAATGCTTTGAGATTTTGCTAAAGGCAGGATATACATTTTAAAACAGTGCGTTTTTTCCCAGTTTCTGTCATCCTGATATCCACAGTAAAATATTTCATACTTTCTTTTACAATTATAATGCAAATCGTGTTTTCTAGACATCTTCTCTTTAAAAAAAAAACCTTGTTTCAGGCTTGTTTCTACCCAGGGTGAAAGCAAACTACAGCAACCTGAAATGCTGCAGGAGGTGAAGATAAAGCAGAGATTTACAGCAAATACTTCACTTCAGAATGTTTTCTGAGAGAGAGAGAGAGAGAGAGAGAGAGAGAGAGAGAGAGAGAGAGAGAGAGAGAGAGAGAGAGAGAGAGAGAGAGAGAGAGAGAGAGAGAGAGAGAGAGAGAGAGAGAGAGAGAGAGAGAGAGAGAGAGAGAGAGAGAGAGAGAGAGAGAGAGAGAGAGAGAGAGAGAGAGAGAGAGAGAGAGAGAGAGAGAGCAGATATAATTTTAAAACATTAGTTACTTTCATTGGTGCCTTTGTCACCTTATTTGAGTCTGTATTTTATCCCATCTTTCTACCATCATGGACCTCTATGGCAAAAAAAAAATGTACTGTCTATTATGTTAGAACAGTCTTGCAGGGTTAGACCAATGGTTCATCTTATCCATCATCCTGTCTCACACAGTGGGCAACCAGTTACTCCAGAGGGCCAACAACAGAGAACAAAGGACAAGGCCTTCCCCTGATATTTCTTCCAGGCACTGATATTCAGAGGTTTAATGCTTCTGTAAATGGAGGCTCCTTTTATTAACCATGGCTAGTAGCCATTGATGCCCTGACCTGGATGGCCCAGGCTAGCCTGATCTTGTCACATCTCAGAAGCTAAGCAGGGTCAGCCCCGGTTAGTATTTCAGTGGGAGACCACCAAGGAATACCAGGGTTGCTGTGCAGAGGAAGGCACTGGCAAACCATCTCTGTTAGTCTCTTGCCATGAAAACCCCAAAAGGGGTCACCATAAGTCGGCTGCGACTTGAAGGCACTTTACACACACACAGTAGCCATTGATAGGCCAGTCCTTCATGGATTTGACTAATCCTCTTTTAAAGCCATCTATCCCCTTTTAAAGCCATCCACAGTCCTCAATTTGCAAGACCTGAGCAAGGCTGTCAAAGACAGGACATTTTGGAAGACATTGATTCATAGGGTCGCCATGAGTCGGAAGCGACTTGATGGCACTTAACACACACACACACACAACATTAGCAAAAAAAAAATCCACTTGTTAGTCACTGGTTGAGTTAAAGTGTTTCCTTTGGTCTGTCCTGAAGCGACAGCACGTATTTTCATATTGTATATTTCAAATTCCCCTGAAGATGCCTGCTGGCAAAACACATAGGGAATTTTAACTGAGTAATAATTTTTTAAAACTTTATTTGTACCATCAGCCTTGGTCTTATTTTTAAGTCTGAGGATGGGCCCATCACTGGACATCACTCCCAGTTTCAGATAATTTATGAACAAATTAAATAGCACTGGCCCCAGTACTGATCCTTTTGGTACCCTGCTGCTTACTTCTCTCCATTAAGATATCTGTCCGTTTATTCCTACTCTCTGCTTCCTGTTATTTAATCCATTTTTAATCCATAAGAGCACCCATCCTCTTATCCCATGACTGCTAAGCTTACTGTAGAATGGTGAGACAATTCGTCAAAAGGTGAGTGTTTGAAGTTACTAAAGGTATCTGCAAAAATAGAAGCAACATGGTATTGCTATGGCGTGGTGATTTTAACAACTACATGATGAGTAGGGGAATACCAAATTTACTGAAATTTACCAGTCAGAACAACAACTACCGGTGTCTGTTCTGCATATATTCTTCTTTGTAGAATACACAAATTGGCACTCATGCATGAGTCTTATGACACCTAAAACTCTAACAGATTTATTAAGACAAGCTTTCATGAACTACAGCCTGGTGATGAACTGGATTCTTGCATAACCAAAGCTATTTTTTAAAAAAATGTTTCAAATTAGTTAAATAGTTAAATTGTGGAACTCCCTGCCCCAGGATGTGGTGATGGCTGCCAACTTAGAAGGCTTTAAGAGGAGAGTGGACATGTTTATGGAGGAGAGAGCTATTCGTGGCTACTAGTAAAAATGTATACTAGTCATGATGCATACCTATTCTCTCCAGGATCAGAGGAGCATGCCTGTTATATTAGGTGCTTTGGAACACAGGCAGGATGGTGGTGCTGCAGTCGTCTTGTTTGGGGGCTTCCTAGAGGCACCTGGTTGGCCACTGTGCGAACAGACTGCTGGACTTGATGGACCTTGGTCTGATCCAGCATGGCCTTTCTTATGTTCTTATGAGGGCAATGAAGACTGTTAGGGATCTGGAAAAGAATTTCTAGGAGGCAAGGTTGAGCAACCCGGGTATGTTTAACTTGAAGAACAGAAGACTGGGTTGGGAGGACTCTTCCTGAGGGCAAGTGCTTGTTCAGAGATCAAGACTAAATCCAATGGGCTTAAATTACATAAACCTAGATTTTAGCTAAATGTTAAGAGAAACTTCCAGACTTCCAAGAGTGGTTCTACAATAGTACGTTTCCTAAGGGGTCTTCAAACAGAGGCTACAAGATCAGACCTTAAAATCATGGCCTGGATATCTGTCCTCTGTCCTTCTATCTGTTAAAAATTTGTAACATCCTGCCTGATTAAGAGTTCTGGTGAGTCAAAAGCCTGCACTGTTTTGTGTGTAGTGTATATGCCTGGGTGTTTGTCAATACGGTTGTTCCTCATAAAAAAATATTACACAGATTTCATTCTTGGTTTTGGATTTTGTGTGGACTAGTATGGCAGTCCAACTTTTTCTACTGCAAGGATAGCCAAATGTCAGATTCCCTAGCTCTGAATTTCCTGCCTTGCACACAAGGTTGGACCGAATGGCCCACAAGACCTCTATGATTTCTAACTCTGATTCTATAATTCAGCTGTTTTCTATAGTAGGCCAAAGACACTAGATGGCAGCATGAGAACATCAGAGATATTCCAATGAACCTCTTGGAATAAAAACACATCATCATTCATAAAATGGAAATCAGAAAAATATGCAGGGTTTATGCTTTAGTTCATCCACTAGATGGAGTTAACTGAATGCAATGAGTGCCCTTATGGTTTAACTCCACTGCCGTGTACTTCTCAATTTAATTTTAAAAACTCTAGATTACAGTGACCTAAAGCAGAAAACAAATTTAAAAAGTAGATTGATTGCTTAAGGGCCTCAGTCGTCCCTTTATATCCCCCTGCTGGTTTCTCATAAAAAATAGACTTTGTATATTTGTGCATCTTTGGATGTTGTGAATGTATAATATAAAGTTTTATTTAAAAATTACATATACACATAGTGTAGGCATGACCCTCAAACTCCAGCTATTTTAAATTGATATGCATATTTCTGCCTTCTGACACAGATCCCGGAGAAACGGCGCACACTGGATCTGTGTCAGGTCCACCCTCTTTGGCTTCTCTGGCATCCAGAAAAGCCCGGGAGGGTGGATTGCTTTTAGATTCAGGTTTTGTTTTTGTTTTTGGTATTTATTTATTTTTTGCTTTGGGTTTATTAACCTGAATTTTTATTTTTATTTTTGGAAACCCAGAAATAAAGCCGAATACTGATTTACCGGTATGGGTATTCGGTTTATTTGGAGTTTACTGAAAAAATTCAGGCCCAATAAACCCAAACTTGAAATTTACTGCATCCGTTTTTTTTGCACAGTCCTAGTTATGTTACCAAAGCACAAATCCTCTTATCTGTAGGAGACACTTTTATCCACGTGGAAGCAAGGTTTCTTAACAATACAATTTTTCTTTATGAACTTCCTTTTTTCTTTTTGTCCTCTTTTTTGGGGGGGATTTATTTATTTATTTGCAAAACTTTAATCAAGAAGGATGTGCATTGAATTGGGAATACAAACACTATGAAATGTTTAAAATCTCTGGAACGTGTCCAGAGGAGGGCAACAAAGATGGTGAGGGGTCTGGAGACCATCCTATGAGGAAAGGTTGAAGGAGCTGGGTATGTTTAGCCTGAAGAGGAGAAGACTGAGAGGGGATATGATAACCATGTTCAAGTATCTGAGGGGCTGTCATATAGAGGATGGTGCTGAGTTGTTTTCTGTTGCCCAAGAAGGCTGGACCAGAACCAACGGGTTGAAATTAAATCAAAAGAGTTTCCGTCTAGACAGTAGGAAGAATTTTCTAACAGTTAGAGCGGTTCCTCAGTGGAACAGGCTTCCTTGGAGGTGGTAAGCTCTCCTTCCCTGGAGGTTTTTAAGAAGAGGTTTAGATGGCCATCTGTCAGCAATGCTGATTCTGTGACCTTAGGCAGATGATGAGAGGGAGGGCATCTTGGCCATCTTCTGGTCACTAGGTGTGTGTGTGGGGCGGAGGTAGTTGTGAATTTCCTGCATTGTGCAGGGGATTTGGATTTATGACCCTGGTGGTCCCTTCCAACTCTATGATTCTATGATTCTATCATAAGTGGTTAACCCCCTGCTTGCTTTGCATCTCAGACCTTTGCTGGCCCACGGAGAGCTCTTTGCCCTCCCTCTTTGTGTCCCTGTTGCTTTTGAACAAACACAGCCAATGAAGCTGATGTGCAGTAGATCAAGAATGTGTACTTCTTTACACAGCGAGTGACTAAAATGAGGAATTCGCTGCCAGAGGATGCAGTGATGGCCACAGGCATAGGCAGCTTTGAAAGGAGATTAGACAGATTCATGGAGGAGCAGTCTATCAGTGGCTACTAGCAATGGTGTCTACAGGGAACCTCCATGTTTGGAGGCCATTAACCTCTGAATCCTAGTGTCAGGAGGCAACATGAAGGGAAGACCTCAGCCTGTGTGCCTGTTGTTGGACCTCCAGAAGAAATGCTTGGCCACCATGTGAGACAGGATGCTGGACTAGCTGGACCATTGGTCTGATCTAGCAGGCCTCTTCTTATGTTCTTATTCCTTATGTCAATAAAAATGGCATGTTGACTCGGTTTTTTTCCAATTTCCTAATTGTCTTCCAGAATAGTGTAGCGGCAGAATACTGGACTTGGAAGGCCCATGTTCAAATCCCTACTCTGCCATGGAAGCTTGCTGGGCGACCTTGAGCCAGTCACATATTCTCAGCCTAACCTACCTCACAGGATAAATGGAAAAGGGAAGAATGAAGGATGCCACCCTGAGCTCCTTGCAGACAGGGCAGTATTTTAAAAGTTGACTATATTGTTGAAGAACTGCAACGTGTTTCATTTCTAGGCTGGTGATTAAAACAAACGACTCCAGTTTTAGCACAAAGATCATAGAAAAATTTCTACTCCTTAGACTGGCTACACAGTATGATGAACCAGGAATAGTGTGGAGAAAATATGTCCCATCCTACAAAAATGTTTATGCCTCCTCATTCTGCTGAAGGTATGGTTGAAATAAAGACGTCTTCTACAGATCGGGCCTGAGCAACCAACCCCTTTCTTGCTCTCACACAAGAATGCCCAAAATATTTTGTTTGTGGCAGGGGTACCCGAGGCAGATATCAAGGTGCATGAATAAACCACATCTAATTTTACCCCTATCCCCACCTTTCTTGCTCTGACTCCATGACAAATCTATGATAAAACTCTGGTAGCTGAGATCTTCAGACAAGTTTACTACTGAAATACCCTCTCAATGGAAAAGACAATAATTCCAGGAAAAGTGGAAAAGCAGGCAAAGAGGAAGACCCAATATGAGATATATTGACTCCATCAAAGAAGCCAAGGCCCTCAGTTTGCAAGGCCTGAGCAAGGCTGTTAACCACAGGATGTTTGGGAGGTCATTATTTCATAGGGTTGCCATAAATTGAGAATAATTTGATTGCACCTAATGCACACACAGAGATCAAATCAAGCCTGAACACTCCCTAGAAGCTAAAATATCCAAGCTGAGGCTATTGAAATTTGGTCACATTATCAGATGACAAGCATCACCGGAAAGATAATAATGCTAGGGAAAGTGGAAGGCAACAGGGAAAGAGGAAGACCCAACATGAGATGAATTGACTCTATCAATGAAGCCACGGCCCTCAGTTTGCAAGACCTGAGCAAAGCCGTTAACAACAGGACTTTTTGGAGTTAATTATTTCATATGGTTGCCATAAACTGGAAGTGACTTGACTGCACATCATGCACACACACACACACACACACACATGGCATCAGGCTCTCCTCCCCCCAGCCCCAGGCTTGCATCCCCCTCCCACCCGCTACTCACCGGCAGGGAGGAGGGATGCACTTCTGCAGCCGCTGGGCCAGGACAACAAGAAGGTAGCAGGGCTGGCGATGAACCTCCCTCTTCCTCTTACCGAAGCCCAATCACAGTGCTCAAAGGCAGCCCCAGAAGACAGCCCTGTGGCCGGATGGTCTTTGCCTTGGTGTGTGGGAGCCTGGGGGCTGCACCAGCCCACAAGTCTGCTGAGCCTCGGCATTATGTGTGGGCTGGCCTCGTCAGGCTGGCGCTGCAGAAGTTCTGAAGGCTGACAAGTCATGAGGAGCTGGGCATCACTACATACTCAGCCCAGGGTACGGGTGGTGCGTGCAGCAGTGGGACAGGCAGCCACACTTGCAGCCTCTGACCTGGCTGCCACAGTGGTGCCCCCTCTGTCTACCGCCTGGGGCAGCCCCCCTTGCCCCTTTTAGATCTGGCCCTCCTCTTAGCTCTCTTTTGTCTAAACAAAAAAGGCCCAGACTTTTTTCAGCCTTTCCTCATAGGAAAAGTGCCCCAACACCTTAATCGTATTAGTTTCCCCCCTTTGTGCTTATGTCATTTTTCCAGCTCTGCAATATCTTTTTTGAGATACAGCAACCAGAACTGTACACAGTATTACAGATGAGGCTGCATCATAGCTCTATACAAGAGTATTATAACATTGCCTGTCTTATTTTTAGTCCCTTTCTTAATAATCTCCATCATGGAGTTTGCCTTTTTTCACTGCTGCTATACACAGTCAACATTTTAATTGAACTTTCTACTACAACTCCAAGTTCTCTTTCAGTCTCAGTCAGTTCAGAGCCCATCAGCAGATATAGTCAGGATTTTATGTTCCAATGTGCATCACTTTACACTTACCAATAGTGAGCTTAATTTCTCACATTGTGGCCCAACCCACCCAGTCCTTTTGTAGCTCTTCACAGTCCACCTTTTTTTCACCACCCTGAATATTTTGGTAAAATCTGCAAACTTGATGGGCTACTGCACAGCTCACCCCTAATCCAAATCATTTATGAACAATTTAAACAGCATCAGTCCAAATACCTATCCTTGTGGAATCCCCCTGCTTTCTCCCCTCCATTGTGAGAACGACCCTTTTATTCCTGCTCTCTGATTCATGACTTTAATTGGAAAAATGGAGGGGTGGGTCTTTTGAAAACAATATTGCTCCCCAAATTGTTCCGTTATTTTTCTGGGCCATCACATCTGTAGGTTTCACAGGTTGAATTGGAAAATTGATCATTGGCTTTCTACTTGCAGTTAATTAGAGAACAATGTTGTGATATATTTTGAATTGCCCAGAATATTTTTAGATAGTATTGATTTAAAATGGAAGATTTTCTTCCACTTTGTCGCATACTCTTTAAAGAATACTGTCAAGGTCACAGTAGGACCTTCCTGCTCAATGTCAGAGTAACATGTTCATCATCTAAGATTTCTAAAGCATCAAGATGTATTAGGTAGGTACTACTGAATATAGAAACCTGACAAGGACCTTACTAACAGACTACAGTGAAATAGAGATAGGAGGGAATGCCATTGAACACTGAACTCCAGCTCTGTTCTACACATTGGATTTGGAAAAAGGATTTGGGTCTCATTCTTCATTGTAATTACCTTGTTTATTTCATAATATAGGCCCCTTTTTCTCCTGCCGGCAAAGATATGCTTTAAAAAGGCAACTTTACAGCATAGTG
The DNA here is from genome assembly GCF_029931775.1 of Euleptes europaea. NCBI lineage: Eukaryota > Metazoa > Chordata > Lepidosauria > Squamata > Sphaerodactylidae > Euleptes > Euleptes europaea. Next base: position 28,518,017 of record NC_079318.1, read on the forward strand.
AAAGAAAGCACTTGCTACCTTTTAAATATTCATCTTGCTACTTTATCAATTAAGCGTTACCTGGCTAAAGAAAGCCCCTCCCCTTCTGTCCTCCATCTCTCTCCCAGAACAACTCTGGCAGGGTTCCCTGTAGGTTGACAGAAGGAACTAACCAACAGTGAAAGCATCTAATTTTCATTAAACAATAAAGGGGTTTGGGGAGGGGGAGATCAGAGAGAGAGAAAATAGATCAGCCACAGATCAGTGGACGACTTCTAGCTTCAATTGGATCGAGATGGTTATGCATTGATGATTTTATTAGATCTGTTGGCTGCATTTGACATGGTTGACCATTTGGTCCTGGTCGATCGTCTGGCCTCTCTGGCGGTACAGGGTAATGTCTTAAAGTGCTTTTCCTCATTCCTCCAGGTTTTGGGGAGCTATCAATATGCTGATGATACCCAACTCTTTCTTTTGTTGGATAAGCAACCAGAGACAGCTCCATTTGCCTTGAGCCAATGCCTGGTTGGATGGTTGAGAGAGAGAGTTGATTGAAGCTGAATCCATTAAAGATGGGAGTCATGTGGCTGGGGAGGGCTGGGTCAATGCAGGGGTTACAGCTCCCTGCTCTTGATGGGGCAACTGTCCAACTGTCACCAGTGGGCTCTGTGAAGAGCTTGGGTGTATGGCTTGATGCCTCACTTTCTCTGGACAAACAGGTGTCCACAGTGGCATTCCATTAAAGACCCTTTGGAATGTATCCCCAAGACTTCAGCAACATGTGGGCACCAGGACTACTGCTCTAGTAAGAATGCATAAGATTGCAACTATTCAGCTCAATCATACAAAATTTGGATTAACTCTGTATAGTACTTATATTTTATTGATTCGTATCCAAGGTGCTGATTTACAGGAGGCAACCCACTGGAATGCATTAAATGTATTGCTTTTACACTGGCTTTGTTCTAGCATCGTTTCTGCATCTTGTAGTGGTGGTGGTATGTGATGCTGTTGGAGTACTGGGCTGAAAAGCAGCCTGTCATCCTATACGTATTACTTGGGGTAAGTGCTACTAAATTCAATGGGACTTACTTCTCAACAAGCGTCCATAGGATCAGTCCACACATCAATCCTGATAGGTTTCCATTATCTACATCGGAGGAGCCAATGTACCTCCATGGCTGCACTAGCCAGTATATGGGAGACTGATAAGAGTTTTGACAGGGAAACCGATGTGACACTACTAGGTTTAATGGTTCTCTGGTAGGACTTCTGGTTCACTGCTGAAGTGACGGGATCTTGTATGTTATACAACCTTTCACAGACACAGGAAAGCCAACAGCATGTATGAAATGTTGGGATGCATTGCAAATAAACACAGCAGGCCCTTTCCTTCAGACCTGACAGTAGGGTGGCCATGGAGGGAACATTGCTTTTGCCACCGCCAAGTGCACACACACAAAACCAATCAGCCCACATCAATATAATTTTAAATGAGTATTGCAATTGCCACTGATAGGAAGCTGATAGGAAGAAAGTAGATTCTTTTGAAATGTGGTGTTGGAGGAGAGTGTTACGGATACCGTGGACTGCCAAAAAAACAAATCAGTGGGTTATAGATCAAATCAAGCCTGAACTGACCCTAGAAGCTAAAATGACTAAACTGAGGCTGTCGTACTTTGGTCACATTATGAGAAGACAAGAGTCACGGGAAAAGACAATCATGCTAGGACAAGTTGAAGGCAGCAGGAAAAGAGGAAGACCCAACAAAAGATGGATTGACTCTATAAAGGAAGCCACGGCCCTCAATTTGCAAGAACTGAACAAGGCTGTTAAAGATAGGACATTGTGGAGGACATTGATTCATAGGGTCGCCATGAGTCGGAAGCGACTTGACAGCACTTAACACACACACATTGCAATTGCCATGGCATGCTATGTTAGTTACATTTTTATTACATAACTATAAAGAGTACTCATCATTGTGATAATACCTTTCTAAGCTCAAAAATGCAGTCAGAATGAAGTACTCGATGAACTATTTGCTAGAATACATGAGGTAGTAATACTGACCAGTGAATAGTACATCTATCCCCTGCTTGTCAGAATCATAGTAAATCCACATGATAAACTACAGACACACAGCAGGTAATATATACTCTAGTAACTCACACATTCCCATTGTACACATAGCTGCCCACCCCCATTTTCTGTAACAAAGTTCTACATAGCAAAACCATCAATCAGCAAGGGGATATGTGGTTTCTTCTTGGGAGTATATTAAGCAGCCTACTATGGTAACTAGGGGAAAAAAAAGATTAATGATGGCAATGCAAAGAGACAATCCTCTTGCAGTTTAAAAAAGCAATACCCATCTCATCTTCTGCAATTTCTCTTAGCTCTGTCAAGACTCTTGGATTAATTTTGCATTGATTTTCTTGAGCACGTAGGCAGGCACAACCCATGAAACCTGGATCAAACACAAGCACTTTGGGGTTCATTTTTATATAAGAGCAGGGAGCGGGTTAATGAACCTGCCAGAGCCAGGAGATTCGGAGTTTGCTGGGCCACAGTAATAATGCTCACTGAGTGGCTCCCCAGATTAGCAACAAATTGATTTCATTGATTTGATTAAACTTCAAATGAAAACATTAGGTATGGCTGGAAAGGAATTGGTGGGCCCCTTGTAAACTCAATCGCTCACACACAGACACCCCTCAGGGGAAAAACAACAACTACAAAATAAAGAATACACAACAATTTAAATATGCAAGCCTGATGTCCAGTACAAAGATCTTGGTGATGGATAGTTTCAAATTCGACCTGCTAGGAAATTGAGGCAAGAGTCCCGTGGCGGCGATTGGTAAGCTGCAGTACTGCAGTCCAAGCTCTGCTCATGACCTGAGTTCAATCCCGACGGAAGTGGATTTCAGGTAGCCAGCTCAAGGTTGACTCAGCCTTCCATCTTTCTGAGGTCGGTAAAATGAATACCCAGCTTGCTGGGGGTAAAGGAAAGATGACTGGGGAAGGCACTGGCAAACCACCCCGTAAACAAAAGTCTGCCTAGGAAATGTCGGGATGTGACATCACCCCATGGTCAGGAATGACCCGGTGCTTGCACAGGGGACCTTTACCTTTTTAGGAAATTGAACCATCACTTTCAAATGGTGGGTTGGAATGCAGGTGAACTGACGAAGCTGAGGGTTGTTGGATTTTGGAGGGTTAGGAGGGGTGTTGGCTAGGCAGGGCGTCTGTTTGGGACTTTGTTTTAGTTGCTGCTCACCCGGCGGGTTTCATGGCAACTTGCAACCCTTTAAATCCTATTATACTGCATATAAAATCCTATTTTGATTCATCAGATAATTAATTATTAACTGTAAAAAAATCTCCCCAGGAAACAGGCAGGACCTCTAGGTAGCAGCATCTTTTAAAGGCATCAGCGGGGGGGGGGGGGGGCTGGGCAGGTGAAAAAGCTCAGAGTAGATGGCAAAGTCTCCCCAGGCGAAAGTTAGGGTTTGGGTGCTGTTCCTGTAAAAACACAGTTGCAAGCCTTTCTCTTCCATGTTATAAGCCTGAATCAGTGCTTTGTCACTGCTATGCATTTCCCAGGCCCCACCTCTCCAGCAATGTTGTTACTGCAGTACCGAGAGGGCTAGAGAACAGGAAAACCAAGAAACAATCAAGCCACACATACCACTGAAATAAGCCTGTTTCTTAGTTGTTTTCATCAAGACTGCTGGGTGATTCCTTCAAGCCTATAACCCCCTCTTCATAGGCCAAGTGAATGCAGGGTGGCACTCTAAGTCCAGGCACTGTCTTCAGTGAGGACTAGAAGACTAAATGGTCCCAAAAGCCTCAGTTATAAAAATGTAAGTCCCTAGTTCCAGCCCAGGAATTAAGATCACCGGGAGCAGCGGCCCTCCTGACTGTTCCATCAACCAACGAAGCTAATTTGGTGGTTACACAAAACAGGACCTTTTCCATGGCAGCCCCATGATTGTAGAACAACCTTCACAGGAAGGTGCAATTGGGCTTCTCACATTTGATCTTTTCAAGGAAATTGAAGATTGTTTGATTTAGGACGACATTTGATTAAGTTACTAGAAGTCCTAAAATGTTGTTGTTTTTATGCTCTGGCATTCAGGTAAAAACTGGAAGTGACCTCATCACATCGACAGCGACCAGGTAGAGGCCTAAATTTACCACAGGTAAGTCCTCTCCCTGCCCCACCCCCACCAGCCAACTAAATGGTGCTGAGACAGGGAGCCCAAAATGGGCCTGGCAACCCTACAGCCACCCCACCTCTACCCTCATCTACCCCTGTTTCTGCTGCAGCAGGGGTGGTCATCCCATTGCTAACTTCCATCTTCTCTAGGGTTGCCAGGTTCCTCTTCACCACCGGTGGGAGGTTTTTGGGGACCAGCCTGCTGGGGCCCCATGAAGGAGTCATGCGGGGTGGTAGAGGGGCCTGAGCCTGGGTGTTAATCCTTCAATTGCTGTCTCCTAGTTAAATTGGCAAGGGGGTGTTCGTCCAATGCACTAATGTCCTTTCGGTAGCCCAAGTTCATTTTAAAAAAATAGAAATCTTGGAAATTAGCTGCCGGGAGGAGAGGGGAGGGGGAAGTGGGAACGGGAGGGGAGATGGGGCAACACAGTGGGCGGGATCAATGCAGGGGCAGGGAAATGAGTTGCATCCTAAACCTGACTGCACCTCAAGGGAACTTGTCCTTAAAACAGGGTTAAAGGAAATATCGTGGTATAAGTGGTTGTAGATAACATGAGGATTAAACGACCGCGCGACTTTTCCAATCCCAAATGGAGGGGGGAAGTGCAGACACGAAATGATAACATGTTTCATTGAACGTTGTAGAGACTTGGTGCGGAAAGAGCCACTGTCTTGTGGTTACTTCCTGAAAGAGAGTGGCTGGAGAATGTGTATATGGGTGGTGAAGAGAGAGAACAAATCTTTAAGCCTGTTTGGAGCCCCTACTCTCCTAGTCATAGTGGAAATATTTTGGAACATTTACAGCCCATTCCTGAGAATGGGGCTGAAAGTTGATAGGAGGCGGCGTGACCTCGCCGCCGGCGTAAATGCGTGTAATCATGTGATGACATGCATTCACGCCGGCGGTGAGGCCAGTCCCACCAGTGGCCGAGCGCCACGGGACTGTGCCTCCCCCCTCCGCTGGAACGGCTTCTCCATGGCGCCGGCAACAGCGTGGAGAGGCCACGCCAGCACAGGGGCGTTCCGGGGGTGGGGCGGGGGGAGGAGCCGCAGCTTAGTCAGCTTCCTACCCACTTTCGGCCACTTGCGCCGGTGGCCGGAACAGCGTTGCTGCACCTGTTTTTTAGCAGGCGCAGCCTCGCTGTTTTCAATGGGGCGAAAAGCCCCAGTTAAACAAAAAAAAAAGCCACGAAACGGCTTTTTTCTTTTTTTTTAACGGCGTCGGGGAAACGGCTTAGGAAGAGGCGTACGCTTTAGCTCAGGAATGGGCTGTTTGTATGCCAACTAGGCCACACAGCATTATTCACCTGTGGGCCCAGCAAGATAAAGTAGAAACTGTAGATGGCAATCTCAGAGAATGTACAAAGAAAGTAGCTACCTGCCAAGTGATTGTATGCTACATTCAGGGCTGGTGCTACCATTAGGCGAACTAGGCGGTCGCCTAGGGTGCAGACCTCAGAGGGGCGCAGAACTGGCCTGAGGGGCACCGTTTTAAACAGATTAGTTTGTTGGGGGTGGGGGGAGAAATGCACCTGACAATTTATATTTTTTATTCTAAGATAAGTACCACAACAGTGCTATGGAACATAATTAATTATAATGTCTTATAAAAAGTTTTGTGCTTTTATTTTTTCTATAAGACATCTGTTTTTGAAAATTGGTTAGCAATGGGGGACACAAGAAGTTAGCCTGGCCTAGGGCACAAAAATGACTGGCACCAGCCCTGGCTACATTTCTTAATTTTATTAGGACAAATTCTGCCCGAATTTCATAACACAGTGAGGTTTTCTACACCAATTCATAGACAAGTTTTGATCTTGATTAATAAGCATTTCTGCTGCTGTTTGGTAAAATCATGTTCTGATGCACTTGGCTACTGCAGTGATGACACTAAAAACACTCCTCCTGCCAACTGTTGCATAACCTCTAATACTATAACACAGTCTACAATGCAGTGCCGAAGTGGCCGTGTTCTCCAACTAATTTCCTAATGGGCTTTATATTGTGGTATTTTGAAAACCCAAAAGTGTTCTCAAAGACAGTTACAACCTGCACCATGAGGAAGTAAAGCCTATGTAAATTATGCACAAAGCTTTTCAGGTCTATCCCTCCCTCTGGCTATGAGAGATAATTGTCATAGTCTCTCTTTCTTTTCATTACTCCTTTCTATAAGCAAGGGAAAGGAAAGGGGACAACTGTAGCCCTTGTTTCATGTTGGGGCTGTAATAAAAGTGTTGGCTTTCTGTGGGTGGAAAAGTCTTCGTCTCGCCCTGGGCCCTCTCCTCAAGCGTAACAGCACTTTGCTTTGTTTTCTGGCCTCTGCTCAAGTGCAAATGCCCTAGGCTATTGCACAAAATGAATAGGAGCAAGCCCCCCCCCACCTTGCATAGCTTCTTTCGGAGCTATCTTTTTCATAGACCCATGAGTGCTAATGCTGTTAGCTGAACCAGGTCATAGATTTAAAAGAACGAAACACTTCCCGTTCAGACCTGAACACAGTTGAAATCAAATAGGCTTAGAAGGGGTAACTCTCTTTAGGATGGCACTCTTATTGGCTTCACGAATTTGGAAGACTCTGCGTACTGTTCAAAAACCACCCTTAAGTACTGTGTATGATCCTGACAAGGATGTTGTTTTAATTTTAAACCACATGCAGCATATAAGTTCATATTCAATGCTGATACAGGGACCCAATCTGAGTATGAAGAAGAGACCTGAAAGCTCACTCCTGGCACAACTGTGGGCCAAAAGAGATGTGATCTGAAGCACAGATTTCCATCAGTGCGGTAAAAAGTAAATTGAGCAGTGGTGCAGCGGCTACTTGGATCAGAGCCAGATCGAAAGGGAAGAGGAGATTTAACCCTTCAAGGTCCACTTTGTTTTGTTATTCAAAACTGGGCATCCAGCAAAGTTATTAGCATTTTACAGAGGAAAATTTCAGATTTTTAGAAGCCCCATTTTATTTCTTCTTTAAAATTGCCAATAAAAGTAATAAGAAGGTTTGACTTGCAAAACTGAGCCAGGGCCTCAGGGGTTACATCTTCCTTCTTCCCTTCCTATGAGGCTGCAGGTCACCATGGCTTAGATCTGACAATCTCCACTGAGGGAAAGGGCGGAGGACCCTGAGGGACAGCACCAGGGAGGAGAAGATTCAAAATAGATTCAAAACAGATAAAAGGAAGTATTTTTTCACACAACGCATAGTTAAATTGTGGAACTCCCTGCCCCAGGATGTGGTGATGGCTGCCAACTTGGAAGGCTTTAAGAGGGGAGTGGACATGTTCATGGAGGAGAGGAGTATTCATGGCTATTAGTTAGAATGGATACTAGTCATGCTGCCTACCTATTCTCTCTAGTATCAGAGGAGCATGCCTATTATTTTGGATGCTGTGGAACACAGGTAGGATGGTGCTGCTGCAGTCGTCTTGTTTGTGGCTTCCTAGAGGCACCTGGTTGGCCACTGTGCGAACAGACTGCTGGACTTGATGGGCCTTGGTCTGATGTTCTTAAGATCTGCAGCGGGAAGGGGGAACTGATGGAAATTGCCCTCCCTTCCATTACTGAACATTTTCTGCTGGATCCAGCCCCACAGCTGTGCTCATACAATTTTTTTTTTACAGGCTGATGGAGATCCATGACTTCTGTTTTGGTTTTATCTTCTTCACATTTATAGTTTCACTTGCGTTGTGGGTCTAAATAGTGGAAGTCAGTCTCTCCCACCACATTTTTTTTAACCAAGATGCTTTAAGTGTGACTATTACTTCCACAAAACTATTTCTGACATCTCATTCTTTATGCAAGCTATGTTGCGCAGTTGCCAATGTCTAAATTTTTGAGAGCGTTATTCCAAACACTGAGACAGCAAGAACATTGTTTCTTAGCTTGTGTGGCATGATGCATCATCTCAATTGTACTCCACCCACAATCTGAACAGGGGGAAAAAATGAGAGTGGCCCCAATCACAGCCAGATGCTTCTACCCTTGTTAAACTCTATTCACTCTAACAGCACATTCCTGAGCCTCCAGGGCGAAATCCCTTAGGGAAGGGCTGGCGGGAAGGCCCTGATGCCAGTTGCGGGCTGCTGCCATGGCAGCTCCAGCCCAGGAAGCCGACAGAGCCTTCTGCCGGAGTCTAAATGCCAGCAAAGGCTGCTCCGGTGTCCTGGGAGGTGTTCCCAGGGCGTTACAGCACCGGGCTGGGGGCAGGGCTGTTTTTAGGCAGCCTCCAAAGCCGTTTCGGCTTGGGAATGCCCCTTTTTAAAAATTGCCAAGATACGCCACCTCATAAACCCTATGAGGGTTGCACGGATTTTTTGCGACAAGGAAGTTTCAGCAGGGACGAAACCTCCTTTGGAGGCAGCGCAGCTGCGTTGCCTCCTAAGCCCGGTGCAGGCATTCTACTCAGGAATCCACTGTAATACTCCATTCCAAGCACAGCCCCAACAATTATGCTCTATAATTTCTCCTTTTCACAAGCCTGTTCTATGCACAACATAGTGAAACACGGGCTCTTAAAAATGATTTCAGTGGACCTAACTTCAAGCCTAAGAGATTAGTTACCTTTAATACATGAGAGTATCAGTTCATGGAAGTGGTCTGCTTGCATAAACAGCATATCAGAGAGAAGCTTACCAGCAGAGGATGGGTGGCGTCTTCCACTCACATGTGCATATCAGCATGCATATAAATTCTGATTACAGATCTATTAATTGAATGCCATTTCCCCTTTTGAGAAGACAAGAGTCACTGGAAATGACAATAATGCTAGGAAAGGTTGAAGGCAGCAGGAAAAGAGGAAGACCCCACATGAGATGGATTGACTGAATCAAGGAAGCCATGGCTCTCAATTTGCAAGGCTGTTAATGATCTTTTGGAGGTCATTAATTCATAGGGTTGCTATAATTTGGAAGCCTTTGAGGGAGGATTCGTTGGGGCCAGGCTTGGCAACAACCACTGGGAACCTTGCCACTGGGTTGCTAGCCTCCAGGTACTAGCTGGAGTTCTCCTACTATTACAACGAATCTCCGGCCACTAGAGATCAGTTCCCTTGGAGAAAATGGCCGCTTTGGCAATTGGACTCTATGGTGTGGAATGCCCTCCCCTCTCCAAACCCCGCCCTTCTCAGGCACCGCCCCAACCCAAAACAGATGAGAGAGCGCTCTTGACGTAATATTAAATGAAAAGTGTTTCTGAGAATATGCAGAGTGCTTTAACTCAGTGACTGCAACCAATCCTCACAAACAGACACTGGGAGACAGAAGGATTACAGAGCAGACGGCATGGCTCTCAAGCAAGTCTGGTTTCCTCTGCTTCCATTTTTTTTCCAAGCAGGGCCCACCTCTCCCTTTGCAGCATCCTAAGAAGTTGAGACGCAGCCTGTTCCCTTCCGTACCGAAGCCCACTCCAGTTTTCCCCACGTCCCTTGATGTTTCCCTTCGGCATCCCTTTCCCACAGATTTCCCCCCTCCCCGCATAGAACAGGGACACTCAGCAAAAGGGACCTTTTCCCCCTCTCAAACTCTCTCTTTTGTCACCCTTCTGGTTTTTCCCCCAGTCACCCTAGGCACAACCCATCATCCCAGAACCCAGAGTAAGAAAACAGAACCCTTTCCCCCCAGCAGCTCAGGATCTTCTCTCTTAAGCCCCGCCCTGTATGTCTCTCTCACGCACAGTCATTGACAGACGCCCGTCACACATGCCTGCCTTTGCCAAACCAATGGAGGAGCTTCTTAAATTGGTGGAACTTCCTCTGAGCTGGAGATGATTCAGAGGGGGTGCCTTTGCAAGCAATTCAGATCGATAGATCATTTATTTACAGCCCTTAGCCAGATAAAACAAGATGCAAGCAATTCAATTTGAAACTGCTCTACCAGCAACTCATCACAAAGAAATTAAATAGTTTTTTTTTTTTTTTTTTGACCCTAGCAGGAAAATAAATTGCTACGGGGAAGCTTTAACTGCGTCGTTTCTTCCTGTCAGCTGCTTATAATGGGCAAAGTCACAGGGCCAGAAGAAAAGATGCTAGAAAATTGTCATGGGCCAGAGGGTTGCCAGGTCTAAGCACACAGGCTTTTAAGAGACGGGTGTGAGGGATAATTCCCCCCCCCCAGTGCGGCTTCTCCTGTTGTAACCACTATGAGGAGAAAAGCCACACCGGGTGTAATTCTCACTTCTAAGCAGCTCTTACAAGTACAAGGGCCATGGCATGGACTTCTAACACAGGGAGGAACACAAAAGATCATAACTGAATTATCTGCCCAAATTATTAATAGAGAGAAGAATGCAAGGCCAAGTCAGAATTGGTCTGGGTGCTGACGGGCCTGAGACATCAGCCTGCTGGGCAATGCCTAAGGCTTCAGCTTGCATTTCTCCCCCAGTGACGAGGAATCTCGGCCTTTGGAGGGAAAATATAGAGGGGTCCATGTAGAGCCTGTATTTTTCTCTCCAGGTGGAAACAGGCTGTGGAGGGGGGGGGAAGCAATGGGGAAGTTTATCATCTTTTCCCCTGGAACTCAGCCCTGAGAAGCCACAGTTGCTCTGTAATCCTAAAAAATGTACATTGGCAGCCATCACTCACATCACATCTAGTGAGCAATCCTAAGCAGGTCTACTCAAAAGTAGGCCCCATGGGATTCAATGGGGCAGGAACGTGTCTTTCGGATTGCAGCTACTGATCTTGTACTCTTTTTGGAACATCACTGCAAGACTAATAGATTCCCCTGAAAAAGCCTCTTGGTGAAATGTGTAGGGAATTTTAACTGAGTAATAAATTATATTTTTAGCTTATTTTGCACCATTGACCGTGGCCTTATTTTTTTATCAGCCCTAAACATTTAAACAACATAGCTGGAACTTCGACTTTCTACTAAGGGACTAAGCTCAAAGGGGGGTGGGTGGGGAGAAGAGATGGCAACTTGGCTGCTGCTGACTCACATCTCCTTGGTAACACCTAATAAAAGAAACGAGGGATCCAACGTCATTGCATTCAGCATTTTCCATTTCATTGACTGCAGCTTGCAGGAGTCAGGGAAACACATAAAGTGATGAAGTCACATCACAGTTTCCTTTGAGAAATGAAGTTTTCACAGTCAAGGGCTGGCAGGCTGCTAGGACACCTGTCCTTATGAGAGGACCCTGCATTCTGACAGACTTGGCTGTTACGGTAAAGCTTGATCAAGCTTTATTATAAGTAATTAATTGCAGAGTAAATTATTATGCCAATAAAGGTGACTGAAGCTGAATTGTAGAGTAAGAGAATGAATAGTTTGATGTTTTTGTGCCAGTCTTATCCTACCTTGTAATACTCCATTAGCAGAAACCAACGTTTGATCCAGATTTGCAGTAGCATCCTAAGCACTCTTTTAAAGTGCATTTCAGTCAATGGGCTTAGAAAGGTGTAACTCAGCTTAGGTTTCCACGGTTGGTCTGGATCAAAGCTAACTGAATCCCAAGACCCCAGAGCAGAATACAAATTATTTATTGTGTGAAGAGCATGATGTGTTCTAAAGATTGAGTGCTTAGCCTAATATAAAATATCTCATGGCAGATAATTTTGTTGTAGCTTTCAGGAGACAACCTATTATAGAATCATAGAGTTGGAAGGGACCACCAGGGCCATCAAGTCCAACCCCCTGCACAATGCAGGAAATTCACAACTACCTCCCCCCTCCACACCCCTAGTGACCAGAAGATGGCCAAGATGCCCTCCCTCTCATCATCTGCCTAAGGTCACAGAATCAGCCTTGCTGACAGATGGCCATCTGTCCTATTCTTAAAAACCTCCAGGGAAAGAGAGCTTACCACCTCCCGAGGAAGCCTGTTCCACTGAGGAACCGCTCTAACTGTTAGAAAATTCTTCCTAATGTCTAGACAGAAACTCTTTTGATTTAATTTCAACCCGTTGGTTCTGGTCCGACCTTCTTGAGCAAGAGAAAACAACTCGGCACCCTTCTCTAGATGACAGCCCTTCAAGTACTTTAAGATGGTTATCATATCCCCTCTTCAGGCTAAACATACCCAGCTCCTTCAACCTTTCCTCATAGGACTTGGTCTCCAGACCCCTCACCTTCTCTGGACACGTTCCAGCTTGTCTACATCTTTCTTAAATTGTGGTGCCCAAAACTGAACACAGAACTCTAGGTGAGGTCTAACCAGAGCAGAGTAAAGCGATACCATCACTTCGCGTGATCTGGACACTATACTTCTGTTGATGCAGCCCAAGACTGCATTTGCCTTTTTAGTTACAGCATCACACTGCTGACTCATGTTCAGTGTTTGGTCTAAGATCCTTTTCACACACACTACTGCTCAAACAAGTCTCTCCCATCCTATAATTATGCATTTGATTTTTCCTACCTAAATGCAGAACTTTACATTTGTCTTTGTTGAAGTGCATTTTATTAGTTCTAGCCCATTTCTCCAGCCTGTCAAGATCATCCTGCATCTTGGCTCTGTCTTCTACCCTGTTTGCTACCCCTCCCAATTTAGTATCATCTGCAAATCTAATAAGCATCCCCTCTATTCCTTCATCCAAATCATTTATAAAAATGATCCCTGAGGAACTCCACTAGTCACTTCTCTCCAAGTGGACGAGGAACCATTAACTAGCACTCTTTGGGTACGATCTGTCAACCAGTTGCAGATCCATCTAACAATAATAGGATCTGACCCACATTTTCCCAATTTGTCAACTAGAATACTATGTGGAACCTTATCAAAAGCCTTACTGAAATCTAGAATAGTTTGATGTTTTTGTGCCAGTCTTATCCTACCTTGTAATACTCCATTACCTTGTAATACTCCATTGTAATACTTGAAACTATTAAAATAAGCAAGCATTATAAAATAATTGGCTAACAATTAATACTTCTACATTTAAACTCTGGTTGACACATACTATTGTGTTACCTTTCTACAAGATCCCAGTTACAAGAACTACTATTATGCCAATAAAGGTTTGTGTATGTGTGTACTAGGGCTGTCAAAAAAAAAAAATTCAGTACAGTTTGGATTCGGCCGAATTTGGCCCTTGTGGGTTCGGTACGTGCCGAAGTCCGAACTCCCCCACTTCAAATCCGTTCAATTCGGCGGGAATTCAAAGTTCGGGAAAAAAATTCGGCCGAATAAAGCCATTAAAAACACAATCGCGCCTTTCCGCGGCTCGGGGGGGGGCATTTTTGGGGTTAGAGGTCCCAAACTTTCGGCAGAGCTTCAAAGGACGTTTATTGAAAGACTCCCCAAGTTTTGTAAAGATTGGGTCAGGGGGGGCTGAGATATGGGCCCTGAAAGGGGTCCCCCCACCCTTAATGTGCATCTCTCAGCAGAGCTTGCCGCCCACGCACAAAGCTCCCAGACCCGACAACAGCTGAGAAATTAGCAAAACAACTGCAAACACAACCTTGTTAAACAACACCTTTGCAACACACAACTGAAACCTCCCCCCTCAAACCAGGGAGCGAGATACTCGAGGGGGAACACACACCCCAGGCAGAACCGACGAAAGCCCCCTTTGGCTTCCCCCCCACCCACAGAAACTGCTCCCTCCCTCCACACACACAGACTCTGCTTTCCCCCCCACACACACACACATACACAGGAGAAAAAATATAGATTAAAGCCCCCAAAGGGGTCTTACTGTGGCTGTCTTCTGCTCCATCAAGAGGGGCTGAAGAGAGGACTTGTAATCCAAGATGATTCCAATTAGGCACGGAACGTTTTGCTCTGGAGAAGATGCACAGGATCGGCTAATCCATTCATCCCAATAGGGAAAAGGGAAAAGGGGAAAGGGGAAAGCCCATATCTCGGGACCCCCTGACCCAATGTTCACAAAACTTGGGGGGTATCTTAAGAACACTGGTCTGAAACTCTGCTCAAAGTTTGGGATCTGCACCCCCAAAAATGCGCCCCCTGCAGCCATGGAAAGAGAAAAGGGGGAGGCGATATTTCTGCCCCCACTGAACCCATCTTTACAAAACTTGGGTAGTATCTTAAAAATAATTCACTGAAGCTATGCTAAAACTTTGGGGGTTATATCCCCAAAAAAGCGCCCCCTGCAGCCACATAAATGGAAAAAGGGGGGAGGGAAAAGGGGGAGAGCCCATATCTCGAGACCCCCTGACCCAATGTTTACAAAACTTGGGGGGTATCTTAAGAACACTGGTCTGAAACTCCGCTCAAAGTTTGGGATCTGTACCCCCAAAAATGCGCCCCCTGCAGCCATGGAAAGAAAAAGGGGGGAGCCCATATCTCGGGACCCCCTGACCCAATGTTCACAAAACTTGGGGGGTATCTTAAGAACACTGGTCTGAAACTCCGCTCAAAGTTTGGGATCTGCACCCCCAAAAATGCGCCCCCTGCAGCCATGGAAAGAGAAAAGGGGGGAGGCGATATTTCTGCCCCCACTGAACCCATCTTTACAAAACTTGGGTAGTATCTTAAGAATAATTGACTGAAGCTATGCTAAAAGTTTGGGGGCTATATCCCCAAAAAAGCGCCCCCTGCAGCCACATAAATGGAAAAAGGGGGGAGGGAAAAGCGGGAGAGCCCATATCTCGAGATCCCCTGACCCAATGTTTACAAAACTTGGGGGGTATCTTAAGAACACTGGTCTGAAACTCCGCTCAAAGTTTGGGATCTGTACCCCCAAAAATGCGCCCCCTGCAGCCATGGAAAGAAAAAGGGGGGAGCCCATATCTCGGGACCCCCTGACCCAATGTTTACAAAACTTGGGGGGTACCTTAAGAAGCTTCATCTGAAGCCCAGTGAAAGTTTTGTGTCTGTACCCCAAAAAATACGCCCCCTGCAGCCACAGAAAGGAGCGAATGTGCACAAGCACCCCCCCCACACACACACACACGAGGATTTCGCTCTCGCTCTCTCTCTCCCTGGCTGGGCCGCACATCAGCTGATTCCTCCAGTACTCAATCCTGACTGATTGGCCAGAAGAAGACCCAGCTTGCCCACCGATTGGCCGGGGGAGGAGAATGCTGCTTACTGACGGTTATGCTGCTTACTGACGGCCGAATTTGCCGAATTTATTCGCAAACTTCCGAACTCGCTGAATTCGGCTCCCCCGGTTGCCTGTCAGTTTTGAGTTCGGTTCCTCCCGAACTAAAAACAACCGAATCAGGGGAAATTCGGCTGGTTTTCAGTTCGGGCCGAACCGAATTGACAGCCCTAGTGTGTACAAGAACTACCATATTAAGCAAATGATGCATTCTAACTAGCATGCTCTGATGTGGAATGGTATAGTATAGCCTGATCTTGTCAGATTTTGGAAGCTAAGCAGGGTCAATACTTGGATTGGAGACCACCAAGGAAGTCTTTGCAAAGGAAGGCATCTCTGCTTAATCACTTGCCTTGAAAACCCTCTGGGGTCGCCATAAGTTGACTGTGACTTGACTTTAAATGCATGTACTCAACTAGCATGCTGTTATCCACAGCTTTGGAGGGCCTATCATGCCTTTAATGCAACTGATATGAGTCTATGGCAGATTGTTAATAATCCTTACAACACATTCCACAGATGTTACTGGGGAGGTACAGGTGAGTAGCGGCTACATTTAGTTAGGTTATTATTGCCCAGGAAAAATTCCTTGGTGAAGGACTGTCACTTGTAAATTCTGTCCCAACTGAAGTGACAGAGCCTTTGTATACTCCCCTTTTAAAGAATGGTTCCCGTGGCTATGCCAAAGTGATGGAAGCAAATGCCCAAGTGAACTCATGCTTCTGGTTTCCCACATTTATATTGTAATGCCTGAAAGGGAAAATTGATAGTAGGTGTGCATTCGGATATAGCCAAACCAAATATATATATATGAAAAATGTCTTATGAATATTTTAGGAAATATTCAGATATCCGGATGATACCTTGGATTTTCTGGGATATGGTAAATGGATCTCAAACAATCACTTAAATGCCAGGTTGATTTTTCTTAGATTATGCCATTTAAATTGTTTTTGTTGACTTTGCAAAGTTATGTTCTTTGCTCAAGTTGCTTCTTGGAAGGTTTGCTTTTTTGCAATGGATTCTTGGGTTTGGTATTGCTATAAATTGGTTGGATTTTCTGATTTTACATTAGCTAAGCTTGCAACAGCACCCCTACAGGATTTGGCTTGGGTGATTCTTGGGTTTTACTGTACATTGGTGGGGTTTCTTGGGTTTACAGTTTTTCCCCCAAAAGGAATCAATGGAGGATGGTTGGGGTCACATTGTTCAGGGGACCAAAGAATTGAACCTCTTGGTCCAATTACTTTGATATTTGGGAGTTATTTAAAGGACAGGCACCAGAAGCTTTGCTGCAATTTTGGTGCCAGTAGCTTTAAAAATGGCCCCTCCAGCCCCCTGGAAAGATTCCCCATAGGGAATACTGGAGCTGCGCACACCTATGTGACAGTCTTCCGCATGGAGACATCATTGGCTCATGGTTATTGTATCTCATAGGACAAGAGTAATATGTCAGTCCTGTCACAAGACAGGAGTTCCCCTTGGAAATTACACAAAAGTACAAAGGGCAGATGAGTAAGTCAGTCATACATCTTTTTCCGAGCGTTGGTGTTAGGAACAATCTCTGTATGGAGATGGCTTCCCCTCTTCTAGGTCCTGTAGAGGTCTTCTGGATTACATCTGAGACCAACTCCAGAAATTATCTCCTAGAATAATAGAGTTGGAAGGGACCACCAGGGTCATCTAATCCAACCCCCGGCACAATGCAGGAAATTCACAACTACCTTCCCCCCACACACCCCTAGTGACCAGAAGATGGCCAAGATGCCCTCCCTCTCATCATCTGCTTAAGGTCACAGAATCAGCATTGCTGACAGATGGCCATCTAACTTCTTCTTAAAAACCTCCAGGGAAGGAGAGCTTACCACCTCCTGAGGAAGCCTGTTCCACTGAGGAACCGCTCTAACGGTTAGAAAATTCTTCCTAATGTCTAGACGGAAACTCTTTTGATTTAATTTCAACCCGTTGGTTCTGGTCCAGCCTTCTTGGGCAACAGAAAACAACTCAGCACCATCCTCAATATGACAGCCCCTCAAATACTTGAACATGGTTATCATATCACTTCTCAGTTTTCTCTTCAGGCTAAACATACCCAGCTCCTTCAACCTTTCCTCATAGGACTAGGGGGTTTAACGCATGGCCAATTAGCCTCGCCTTTGTGCCTTAAAAGTAGTGAATTCCCGTGGTCTAAACGCATGACCATCCAAGGGCTGCGCATCGGACCCACCTTAGGCGCGAATTAAGCACCAAAAAAAACGGGTTAAGCAATCCCTGTTTTCTAGTGATCTTTTCAGTGCTAAACCGCTACTTTTTTAAAATTTCGTTACATTACTGGAACACCGGCGTGCATGTAATCACATGACTAGCCCGCTACTAACCTCCTTTTGTTCAAGCTCCCAGCCCCGACAAACAGCTGAGCTGTGGGTGAGCAAGGGTGGGGCAGGTGAGACCCGCACTGCTGGCTAGGAAGGGAGAGACGTGACAGGGAAGGAGAGCTCCTTTTATGGACTTCCGGGGGGAGGGCAGAGGGTGGAAGGGGCAGAGCTTCTCTGGCCTGAAGAGTATAAAAGGCCAGAGGAGAGCTGTAGCCAGGTAGGAAGTAGGCTGTGACCCAGGCTGGCTAAGCATAGAGCCACCCGGGTAGCCTCCGAGGGAGAGGAAACCTCAGACTCTCCCTTGGACTGGTCTGAGGCTGAAGAGGCTCCTCAAGCCCCGACCCTCTCCGGGCCAGACAGACCCCCCCCCCCCGACCAGCCCTGTGGGGGGGGGGTACTTAACACCGTCACAATAGTATACCGGAACGCTGGTGTCCCAAGAAAAAAAGGGGGAGAATCGGCCTTTGACTGGATAACCCCTCAGCCAATCCTTGGGCAATGACATGCCGGCCACTCCCCTACTATCCCACATTATATGGGTGACTCAAACGCATGGGGATCCTCCAGCAGCTACTTGCTTCGGACTTATAGTGGGATGGACTAGCGTAATGCGTTTGACTATCCAGTCTCAGATTAAAATATTGTGAGATAAGGGAGAAGCGAACCAAGAACATTCTGCCCATGCGTTAATCCCCTTGGTCTCCAGACCCCTCACCGTCTTTGCTGCTGTCTTCTGGACACGTTCCAGCTTGTCTACATCTTTCTTAAATTGTAGTGCCCAAAACTGAACACAATACTCTAGGTGAGGTCTAACCAGAGCAGAGTAAAGCGATACCATCACTTAGCATGATCTGGACACTATACTTCTGTTGATGCAGCCCAAGACCGCATTTGCCTTTTGTACTCAACAGATATCCTGTAAGATCTGTTGAGTACAATTTAGTCCTGTTATTCCTTCAAGGTGGAACACGTGGTTTTCCTTTCCCCATTGTATCCTCACAACCACCCTGTGAAGTAGGTTAGGCTTAGGCTTACTCAGACAGTTTCGTGACTGGGTAGAGATTTGAATCTTGTCCTCCCAGATATTTGTGCAACTCTCTAATCTATATAGCACAGTGTAACTCAATCTCTGATCTGATGCTACCTGCTAACTTAGGTATAGTTTCAAACTTTTTTTCTAGGACATTTCCTGTGCCTTTAAGCAGCTGCCTAGCACAGCAGGTGAAACTTTCCCTGTCTTTCACCTGCACTCTAGGAAAAGCTTCACGGCTACCTTTCTGCCTTTGATAGGCACTTGAATTGGCTTTTGTCTTTGACAAGTCTCACACCTTAGAATTTCTGATATGTGCTTTTATTACTCTCCCTGTAGGTAAAGGCATTGGTATACAATAAATTGTAGCCAGCAACCTTGTCCACTGTTGGCTTCCTGATGTAAAAGGCACCCTCTTCTGCACACCCACTTTAGTTTTGGGGAAAGCTGCCATATTTTTTTTTCTGATTAAAACCATTTAAGGCAGGGGTGTCAAACATAAAGGCCTTTGAGAGCTTTTATACAGCCATGATCCAGCCGCCACCCCCCATGCTCACTCTGGGCTGGCGAGGCATGACCCGGCACAACCAAGTGACATTTATTTATATCATATCTGGCTCTCATAACAACTGAGTTCAACACCCCTGATTTAAGGTATCAGGGCTGCTTAGAAGAAGAAGAGTTAGTTTTTATATGCTGACAATGACCTTCCCCTCCCCTCCCCACAACAGACACCCTGTAAGGTAGGTGAGGCTGAGAGAGTGTGACTAGTCCAAGGTCACCCAGCTGGCTGCATGTATAGGAGTGGGGAAACAAATCCAGTTCACTAGATTAGCATCTGCCACTCATGTGGAAGAATAGGGAATCAAATCTAGTTCTCCAGATCAGCTTCCACCTTAGTGCAGGCCTTGATTAATTTTCTTTGGCTACAGGAGCCAGCCCAAAAATTGAGAAGCCAAATTTGTGTTTAAGTCTTCAGAGTTTTGTATATTCATTACTATATTTTCTAATCCTAACCTCTTGATAGTTTCTCTTAATTTGAATAAAGCTTTGTCAAAAGCGTTGAACAGAAATATAGGGATAGCCCTGGTTGTCATTGCTACAACAACAAGCTAACCCCTGACTATAGCCTAACCTCCCCTATTTCTGTTAATTCCATTATTGCTTAAAAGTTCCATTTAATTGAATATTGGAGCCAGTATAGAAAGCAACTGGTCAAGAAATGAATTTACTCACCACGACTGAATGGTGTAAAGTTAACATATAGACAAGAACTCCGCGCACATGTATTTTTATGCCACACAACAAAACATACTCTAATCTGAAATGATAAATAAGTTTTGTACCTCTGAGAGAGAGTACGATAAAATCATTGGCAAGTGCCACTGTCACCTCGTGCCTGGGATTTGTCAAGCTCTGGCTAAGTATGTACGTATTTTGAAAGATATCTCATTTGAGTTTTATAGAATTTGTTTGTGTGCGTGTAAGTGCCGTCAAGTCCCTTCCGACTCATGGTGACCCTATGAATGAAAGTCCTCCAAAATGTCCTATCTTAAACAGCCTTGCTCAGATCTTGCAAATTGAGCGCTGAGGCTTCCTTTATTGAGTCAATCCATCTCTTGTTGGGTCTTCCTCTTTTCCTGCTGCCCTCAACTTTTCCTAGCATGACTGTCTTTTCCAGTGACTCTTGTCATCTCATGATGTAACCAAAATATGATAGCCTCAGTTTAGTCATTTTAGCTTCTAGGGTCAGTTCAGGCTTGATTTGATCTATAACCCACTGATTTTTTTTTTTTTTTGGCATTTGTTTACTGTGAGCAAATTAGTCATTATCGGTAGAGACAATGTGATAGACCAAGTGGGATTAAGATTTAGCATACAGTAAATTGAGAGAATAAAAGGACACCCCCACTGTCTCATGCTTTGAGATTCTAAGTATGTTTAGTGAGCAGGAAGGCACACATAGGGCGCTTTCACACATGCTGAATAATGCACTTTCAACCCACTTTGCAGCTGGATTTTACTGTGTGAAACGGCAAAATCCACTTGCAAACGATCGTTAAAGTGGATTGAAAGTGGATTGAAAGTGCATTATTCAGCATGTGTGAAAAGTTCTCTCGTTCGGTGTGGCTTACTCCTAATAAGCACACAATGGGTTACAGATCCAGCCATTTCAGTTTAATGGTGCCAGGTAATAAAACTTCATAGGATTATTTTGTTAAGCTTTTATTTTTCTATTAACATCAATTCCTGCCAAAGTTACTGCTGCTTCATTCGATTGCAAACACATTTGACTTTTATGATTTTGTAGAGCAGAACTCCTAAAGGCAAAACCTGTGGAATTGCAGCTTGAAGCTTATCTTGGCCCCGATTCTGCAAATTCTAAGTGGTGCTCTAGATCAAGAAGGGCTATAAAGCTCTCACACTTTGCTAACAGGACCTGCGTATGCCACAGAAAAGGACACTGCATCCCTTCAGTAAGGTTTGCACTGTGTGCCAGTAATTAGAAGTCATTACAGGTTCATTTCCAGTTAACTACCTTTCAAAACACCTCCGTCTCTTTGAAAGAAGAGCATTATACATACCCCGTGAATTGAAGGTTAGCCACTTAAAATAAAGCTAATTTTACAAGACTTTTCAGATCTTTAAAATTTGACCAGGACTGAGTTCCTATTAGATTTCCCCCCTTTAATACTTCCCAATAAATTATTTCAGATTAAGCAGTTTTAAAAAAACAAGTCTCTTCAGCTGTTTTTTTTTTTCCTTTACAGGTTCCCTTTAAAACTCTTCATGTGTTCTTTCAAGATTAGGTCATCCAATGAAAGAAATTGCTGCATTTCTCTAGGACAAGTATTCAGTATACTTCTAAGGAGATAGTGGAAGAATTTTAGTTCCTCTTCCTGTTGATTTTCCACACCCTGGGGAAAGCGTTACTCTGCTCATCCTTGGCTTTCTTCCAGGAAGTGCGAGATCATCTGCTACAGGTGAAGGCAACAAATGCCTGGGATAGTTCCTGAATGCAATGAGAAAACATCAATGCCGTTTAACATAATTGTAGTGAGAAGGCAGATGAGAAGTTTGACTTGTTTCCACCTGTGTGCCTGCTCGCAGGTATATTTGTAAAAGTCCAAAGGAAGTGTAAGTTTTGTCTCTGTGTTATTTTTCAGTTATGTCTTTATAACTTTTGTAAATTTCTTATAATTCTTTCAGAAAGGGAGAGATTAAAGGGACAATAACTGTATGGCCCAGGCTAGCCTGATCTTGTCAGATCTCAGAAGCTAAGCAGGGTCAGCCCTGGTTAGTATTTTGATGGGAGACCACCAAGGAAGTCCAGGGTTGCTGTGCAGAGGAAGGCACTGGCAAACCTCCTGTGTTAGTCTCTTGCCATGAAAACCCCAAAAGGGGTCACCATAAATTGGCTGCGACTTGACGGCACTTTACACACACTCAGCTGTTATAGCTACTATATATATTTTACATTCAGGCTCTTCTTTTTGACTTGTTGAAGGAATGTTCTCATTCCACTTATATCCTGACTATACTTACTTGTAAGTAAGTCTTGTTGATTCACTTAGACTTAAGCCCAAGTAAATGTGTGTTAAGATGGTATGCTCAATAAGCAGGGTTTACAACACGACTACATATAATATAAATGGGAAATGGTAAGTGTTGCTGAATCCTCTGGGAGAATGCAAAATGGCATACTATATTTTGTAGTTTCCAAAATATGTGATCTTCATTTTTTGCACAATTAACCACATCCCCAGTTCTGTTTTCGTGCGATATCTTGTTTCTTCCTCTTAGAAAGATCTTCCAGTATTCTGTCAGACTTTAGCTTACAAGTTCTGCCCTTTTCCTGGACTGAATCTTAATAGCAGCACTTGTTAAATGAAATATCTTCTGGGGTGGAAAAAATGGACTGGGGAAAATTTTAATTGCATTATGTTTGGGTTCACACTAGGGTTGGTGGTGAAAACATACACAACACCAGCACCTTAGCTATAACCTTACCTGAAATGCTGACCCAGATGTCAGTTCACCCCACTTCAACACCAGATGTAATCGTAGGTAGTGTTGATATGGGGCCATACTTGTCCTAAGCTCCATTCGGAAACTAAGCAGTGCGTGTAAGTGCTCCGAAACAAGAGAAGGCGCCGCTCAGATCTGGCTGAAAGCACTACTCTTGGATACAGAAACCTTTTCATTAATTCCAGATGTGTGTGGACTTTGTAGCTTCTTAGTGGTGTGAGAGAAATGTATCTTCTAAATGTTCGGGGACACTTCATCTGTTCCATGTCTGAGGCACGGCAATGAAGACAGATGCTAAGGATGCCCTTTGGATTCGGTCATAGTTTCTAGTGCATCAGGTCATGTGTAAAGTGCAGTGATATCCAGTGTTGTGCAATGTCTAGAATGTCACATTAGAAGTAGGGTGAACTGAATTCAAATCTCCACCCGGTTGGATGATCTTGGGCTAATCACAGTTCTCTCCGAACTTTCTCAGCCCCACCTACCTCACAAGGTGTCTGTTGTGGGGAGAGGAAGGGAAGGGAATTGTAAGCCAGTTTGAGTCTCCTTAAAAGGTAGAGAAAATCAGTGTATAAAAACCAACTCTTCTTCTTCTTCTTACCAAATTTAGGAAGATTCTTGATACATGCAAGTCAACCCATATTGAAGCTGTGTTGCGCCCTCTTCCCCACTCCGTCACCATTCCTATTAAACCTGTTGATTTTTAGACTGTGAGTGCCTTCACAACACATAGCAACTTTAACCACTTTAATAGGGCCAGTGTGTATAGTGGTTAGGGCATCAAAGTGAATGGTTTCAAATCCCTGCTCAGCCCTAAAACTCTATAATTGGCCTTGAAGCCAGTTATCCTGTCTTTATCTAACCTACCCCACCAGACTGTTGTAAAGGGGGAAGGAACAAGTGATATGCTAAGTTAAAGGTACATAACCACATAAAAGGTTAATTTTTTTAATGTAACTATTTACATTTATGTATACACATAATGTATATACAACAGTGTATCTGGGCTGTAGATATTTTTATGCATGTTTACTCAGCACTGAGTTCAGTGGAAATGACTTCAGAGTAAATGCATGTAGGATGATAGCCTTAGACTGAAATCCTTTGTGCTCCTTGTGCTCACTGAATTTAGTGGAGCTTTCTTTCCAGTCAACTTGCATACAATAAGGCTGTTGTTTCTTTAAAACCCTCTTTCCTGTAAGCGTGAAGGCTGCTTAATATTAAAATATCCAGGAAAGGCTACTGATGGAACAGATGGACTTTGGCTTTGATTTGTGATGTCAGGTCCCGTACCTTTCTATGGCTTTACGGAAATGAATGTAAAACATTATAATCCTCTGTTCACAAAGCAATAAGGTTATTGTTATTTTTGCTAAGGATTATTTTGAAGAAACCTCTGTTATAAAATACAAACAATTATACTTTACCAGATGTACAGAATCTGAAAGCGGCACATATATTATCTATGGACATTTAGAAGTGCATAGCTTTCTTTAGATTTGCATTTTCCTGGTGATGACTGGTTTCTCTCCCCTCCCCCACTGGTTTTTGGTACCAAATGTTCTTTATTTAAAGACAAAACAATGAGTGTGTGCTGAATATTGATGAACTTAATCCCTTTGAGGATTACCATTATTTGTACCCTCTCGGAATACAAATGCTTTGTTTCATGTAGAACAGTATGCTGAGTGATCTGTAACATCATTAACCTTTAACCCTTTCTGCAAAGAGTCTGTGTTTGTGTGTGTGTGTATTTTTATATTATTTGATATTATAGCATCACTTCCCCGGGTTGTGGAACTGCACACATGATCATAAGCATGTACTATGGTTTTACTTTTTGCACAACTGAGATAACAGCATGCTTTAGCAAAATGTGCATTATTAAAGCAGCCTAATCATTGTGATCCAAGGCTTAAGAGCTGTTCTTTTCTCCTGTGAATAATCAGGATGTAGTTACTGGAACTTCAAGTTTAACTTTCTTCTTCTTTTTCTGCTCCCTATCCCCCTTTACTCCAGAACTTGAACTTGTAAAATCCTGAAATGTAAGTCATGTGGTGACAGACGGATCTTTCCGGAGCTTATAATGCAGGAGTTTCAGACCGTGCCGAGAGAAGTCTCCGTCGTCAAGGAATTGCTATTCACATCTATCAAAGACAGCCAGGAGTGTAGCAGGCAAAGTCTGAAAAGGCAACGGTGCCATGAGCTACCATTGGAAGGAGCTGTCTGCAGCTCTTGGTGCTCTACTGAGCATGTCCCGGAGGAGTCCTGTGCTAGCAGCACATTATGCAAAAAGGCAGCTCGAGCAGCTGGGGGAGAGGCAGAGCAAGCCTTTGCTCGGCTTGCATCACCACCGCTTGAAAACAAGCCTGGATTACTCGTGAGGCTCTCGCCGCCGGGCCTGCTGAACGAAGCCGAGCGGCATGGCTTGATTTCTGACGTAGCAGGATTGCAAAACAACATGGGGAACCAGGATGGGAAGCTGAAGAGGAATGCAGGTGATGTGCAGGAAGGGGGAGAGGATGCTTCTGGGCCCAGGGATGCGGAGGGCACAAAGAAGGGAGCAGGAAGCAAGAAGGGACTGGGGAGGCACGGCAAAGGGAGCGAGTCCAGCAAAAAGAAGGGGAAGTCTGAGTCCCGGGGGTCTGTGTTTTCCAATCTGAGGATCAGAAAAAATCTGTCCAAGGCGAAAGATGGAAACAGCAGCTCGAGAGAGGATGTTTTGGAAAGCCAGGCCTCGCAAACGGGAGAGCTGGACAGCGCTCATTCAGTCCTTACCAAAACGCCTGATATAAGCATCTCTGCTGATGAAGGGGGGCTCTCGGACACAGATGTGGAACATTTTGAGATTACAAATGAGACTCGTCCAGCTGCTGCTGAGCCGCAGGATGGACAAAGGACCAGCTCCGGCTCGGATACGGATATATACAGTTTCCATTCAGCTACCGAACAAGAGGATTTGCTCTCTGATATCCAGCAGGCTATTAGACTGCAACTGCAGCAGCAGCAGCAGGGGGCAATTAACATTGGAACGGAGCAGCATGGCACCAAAACAATGGATCTACACATGGCTAATTCTCAAGCTACCCCCTTTGATTTTGAAAGGTTCCTTTCACTGAGCAGCGACAAAGACAGCAGTCCAGATACCGAGCAGGCTGTCTCGGCAAAATCGGAAATTACAGGCTATATCCCCACTTGCGATGCTGAACGGGAAGTGGAGGAAGAGGCAGATGACATGGGCTATCCCCGCAGTGGTGTGTTTGGTAGGGAGGAACACAGGCAATTGCCAGAGGAGCAGGAGCGACCTGCTGGTGCAGGCAAAGACCTCGGCCTGTTAAAAGCTGCAGTGACTGAAAACGGGGGTCTGCAAGGCAGTTCTGTGTTTAATTTCCCATCCCCGGTAGGAGAGTCAGAGACTGAAGGCATAGGCGTTGAATCTACTGGTTCAGAAACCGAGGGGACTATTGCAGATGCAGGCCACGATCAGGTGGAAGGAGCCAAAGAAAGGAAATTGAGTGTGTTGCTAAGCAGAGAGGCAGTGAAGAATGGGTTTTCTGCTGAGATGAAAAATGGTATTTGTTCCTCCGAGGACATCCCAAGCAGTCCTGCACATAGTTCCAAATGCTTCAAGCCTTACCCTCCCATAAACCCATGCTACATCAAAACCACCACAAGACAGCTGAGTTCTCCAAACCACTCACCTTCTCTATCCCCGTCCCAGAGCCCACTTTTTAAAAGGCGGCGGGAGTCCTCTCGCCGAAAAGAGAGCGACTCGGCCAAGAAACAGAGGTCGGCCAGTTTGGCCGGTACATTCAGCCGCTCAGCGGACTGGACAGATGAAATTTCAGATCATAAAGGTGAAATAGCTCAAAAGTCCGGCTCTGCAGACTTCTTGGAGTACAGGCGGATTAGAGATGGCTTTCCAGGGGAGAAAATGCCTTTGAATCACTCAAGAAAGACCTCAGGGATGACGCCTTCTAGTGACGCTTTCCCCAATGTGTTCAGAGGTGAGTGACATCAGTAAAGAGCTGCCTGGAGCTCAGGTGTGGAAGGCAGGTGTCAAGGGGGTTTGTAGCAGTAGGTCCTTTCTCTCTTAGTTTATTTCCATTTCTATTTAAATCGATACCCCTGCACTCTGTAGGTTGTTCTGCGACTTCAGTGGAAATGATTGCATGGATAAGTTTGCAATATTTATAATCTCCTCTGGTGACGTATATTCAAGTATTTCTCATGCAATTGATATGGAATGTATAAAATACTCTACTTTCAGTTAGTTGTATGGATTAAGTCCAGCAGAAATATATGTGGAGGTTTGTGTGTGCAGTGCTGACTAGCATGATAACTGTATAAACCATCTAATGTTTATACCATTTTATCATATTGCTAAGGTGGTTTTAAATATGCAGTATGTGAAAAGGGCCATAATAATTTCCTTATTACAAACTAACTCTTGCTGAGGCAAAGTGACTATACACATTTGAATCAAGAACTGCAAAACTGAAGCCCAATATTTTGTTTGTAAGGACTTGCTGTTCATTTTTTTTCATATGTAGTGTTTTTCAGGTATTTATGGCTTTCTTTCCATTGTAAAGAATTTGACAATTCATATCCTGTTTAATTTATCCTGTGGTAAAAGGTTACTTATTGATGCCATGGCTGGAGTAGAGAGTTGAAGAACCCAGATCTCCCAGCCCAGCAATATCTGGTAGGCTAGAAGCGGCCTGTGTGTGTAAAGTGCTGTCAAGTCACAGCCGACTTATGGTGACCCCGTAGGGTTTTCAAGGCAAGAGATGTTCAGAGGTGGTTTGCCATTGCCTGCCTCTGCATGGGCTAAGAGAGATCTGAGAGAACTGTGACTGGCCCAAGGTCACCCAGCAGACTTCATGAGGAGGAGTGGGGAATTGCACCCAGTTCTTCAGATTAGAGTCCGCTGCTCTTAACCACCACACCATGCTGGCTCTCTAGAAGCGGCCTGTGTCTGGCCCATAAAATGCATCTGGCCAGCTAGAATCTTTCTGCTATCTTGTGCTGTACACTGCTGCTACTGGGAAACAACTTGCTTGTCATCTGGTCATTTGATGGGGCAGGGGGCAGCTTTTCTATCAGACAAGATGTGGACCATATGTTCTCCACTTCTTCAGTAGACCACAATCCATTGGTTGGGATATTCGGGATTGTTGCACTACCTAATTTTCACTTTTCCTATTATAGTGTTGCTAGTTTGTAGAGACTTTGCTGCAGTCAAAAAGTGAGCTGCTTGAATAATGTTTGCTCTTCTGAGGTTCATAAGAACGGAGGTTGTAGTAGTTACTGGAGGGGAGGGAACCTGGCAAGCTGTACATAAAAAAAAAGATTTATGTATTTCCCTTGATTCTTTTGTTAAGCTGAACCATTACCTTCCAAAAATATTGTTAATGGTAAAAAGAAAATGGAAAGTGAGAAAACAATTTGGCATAAGTTCACCCTGACATGAATGGGGCAGACTAGTACGACCTTTTAGATCTTGGAAGCTAAGAAGTATCGGCCCTGGTTAGTACTTGGATGAGAGTCCAGTCCAAGGTTGCTACTCAGAGGCAGGCAATGGCAAGCAACCGCTGTTCATCTCTTGCCTTGAAAACCCCACAGGGTCACCAAAAGTCAGCTGCGACTTTGATCGCACTTTTTTGTTTGTTTTTTACTTAAGTTCATTTCGACAAACATTGCTAAAGTAGGTTGCAGTTTAGGTTTCACTGAATCAAATGGTAGGACTCTCATTAACTGTAAAGGTGTGGCGTAGTGCATGTAGTGTTGTGCTAAGAAGCCTTGCGTTCAAGTCCTCGCTCAGTTATGAAGCTCTTTGGATGGCTTTTGGCAGGTCACAGTTTCTGAGTCTAACTTCCTTTGTCTGTCTTTGTTTTAGTGCATTTTTATCTCACCCTTCCTTTAAAGAACTCAGACGTGGGCATACATGGGTTTCTCCTCCTCCATTTTGTCATCCAAATAACTCTGTTGGTCACACTGAAAAAGAATGCTTGGCCCCAGGTTACTCAGTCTCATGTCAAACAGGAATTTTGGCCTTTTATGCAAGGGTAGTTTCCACTGGATATGCTGCTCTCTCTATCCACAGCATTTGAACTAGAATTCTCAAATCACTATACACAGGGGCTTCCCCCCCCCCCAAAAGGAATTCCCAGAGTACTTGGGTTAAATTTATGCACCACCTGGGAAAATGCGGAGCTTCAGAACTTCTTGCTAGCATTCTTAGGCCCTATTTTGACAAAAAAGTCAGACTTTCCTGATTGTTTTAAAGCTCTTTTCTTGCTGAATAATCACTCTCCTGCTATACTGGAGATAGTAGCACAATTTCTGAGATGAATGTTCGTGCAATGTTCTTGCAATGAATGTTCGTCAGCAAGTTAAGTAGAGGGCTTTTATTGATTCCACCATTCTTTTATCTATTATGTTTTATCCTTGTCAGAAATGTTCAACTGCAATAATTTGATGTTACTATGCAGACACCCCATGTTTCGATTTTATGCCAATAAAGGAGATTGTTGTTGTTGTTGCCAGCATTCTTGCTAGTTGCAAACAAACAAAAAACACCCGGTTTGACCAGGCGGAGGTCTGAAAGGGTCACACGCGCTGTGAAACTGGCGAAATAAGCATCCTCATTGCATTCCAGCTTCAAGGGGAGGGGTTGGATGAGGGGAAAGACACGTAGGAGAGAGAAGCAAGAATGGGCGTGGGGAGAAAAACCCGAATTGACAAGTATGCACAGGACCAGCTTTTGATGTGGGATTGAGGCAGACATTAAACTCAGGGTAAAACAGCATCCTTCTCGTGACATCGGGGCCCTGCGGGACCTCAGAGTTCTGCAGGGCCTGCAAGTAGGGTTGCCAGGTGCCTGCTGGTGGCGGGGAAACCCCCGGCAATTATCCCCTCTCCCCGCCGACCCCCTGAGGGTCGGCGGGCAGATGTGCAACCGCGCGTCACTTTCGGTTTAGAACCGGAAGTTCCGCCTCGCGAGGGGCCCTTTACCTATTAGTTTGAGTGGTAAAGGGCTACTTTGCAGGTATCATTCTCTGTGGCCCTCCCTATTCCCCCCCTTGTTTTATGTTACTGTCATTATTGGGGGGGGGGCAACCTACTGCTTATTCCGGGCACTATAGGTCAAATTAAGTGCTATCTGGAGTTTTTAAGGGTTTTCAATTGGGTTCTATTGTTTAATTTTAGAATTATTACTTTATTGTTATTGTTGATGATCCCCGCCCTGAGCCTGGTCTTGGCCGGGGAGGGCAGGTTATAAATGGAACAAATAAAATAAAAACAAATAAATAAAATAAAAAACAAATAAAAATAAATACATAAATAAAATGTGGGGAAAACATTAGGGGAGAGCGAGGTGACTTCTAAAGGTTGCAAAATACAAGCATAATGAAAACAAATCCCCAAAGTACTCGGGGCGTTTCAATGACAGAAAAAATCTGTGTGTAAAAGGCCTTTGAATTCAGGTCTCCGTAGTCTGGTACTCTGACCACCACACCAGCTCCCAAGATTGCAAGGTTATTGTGAAGATAAAAGGAGATAGCCCCATGTATGCTGCCCTGAACTTGAAGGAAGATTGGGATGTGATATATTCTGGCTTTTCATTCTCAACAGTGACATACGTAGCTTAATATTGTTGATTCAGTGGTTGATGGGTACCGAGGTCTGCTGTACACTTCCTTAAAATCATGATCAAATATCTACTTGTGGCAACGTAATACCAACACAAGCACTGCTTCCAAATCAGCTAGACCTGTGAAAAATTAGTTTGTCGTATTCTCACTTCTGAAAGTTGCAAAATAGAGTCCCTAAATTTAGGATAATAAAAATGTACTCCTGTGCTACCTCCCCACAACTTATTTGCTTTATGGTTTTAATTGTGAATTGCTTGTTTTTATTGCAAACCAGCTTGGGAACCATTATGGCAGAAAGAACCTGTCATCTGTTTTGGTGGCATGGGGGGGAGCCTCGGTGGGCCCCCCTGGAGCAGCTCTGGGCAATCTGAGAATGGTGATGTGTTGGGGGAAGCCACAGTGTGTGTGGGTGGGGTGGGTGGGTGAACAGACAGCGAGAGAAAGAGAGAGTCCAGGGGTGAGGAGGTAGATAAAGAGATGGCTTGGGTAAGGGAGCGGGGGCAGAAAGAGTGAGATCGATGGGTGGGGGGCAGGAGAAGACAGAGAGAGAAATGAGGTGGAGGCTGAAAGAGAGGGAGAGTAATGGGGTAGGGGCAGAAAGAGAGAATGATGAGGTGTGGAGGCAGAAAGAAAGAGATTGATGGGGTAGGGGCAGAAAGTGAAATAGAGAGTGTTGGGGTAGGGGGCAGAGAGAGTGACAGGCATGAGGGAGAGAGTAAGAGATGGGGTGGCAGGATGGAGAAAAGGTTAGAGACAGAAAAGTAGGGGGAAAGAGGAAGAAACAAAAGTAGGGGAATGCCCCCTCCCCAAAAGTCTCTTGCAGGTCCCCATGTGTCTAGATACTAATAGTGAAGTCAGCCAAATCTGATGATAACTTAAATCCAGAGACTGGAGTTGTGAACAGGCAAGACAGATCTTTTACAAACTTGAAAAATGCCCCAGCTTGCAGGAAATTGTGAAATCTGGGCATGTAGAGTTTGTTCTCCTCTCTGTTTGGGATTGGAGTATCCAAACTCCAGCCCAGCCTATGTTGACTACTTGATGGTTCCCAAATACTAATGAGTCTTTATGTTGGCCTGCCATAGAATCATAGTTTTGGAAGGGACCATCAGAGTCATCTAGTCCAACTCCCCTGCACAATGCAGGAAATTCACAACTACCTCCCCCCCCACACCCCCAGTGACCCCTACTCCATGCCCAGAAGATGGCAAAAAAAGAAAAAATATTCCAGGATCCCTGGCCAGTCTAGCCTGTCGGAAAAATTACTTCCTGATCCCAAAGTGGTAATTGGCACTACCCTGGACATGCAAGGCCTTAATGCAGTCCAAATGGCAGGACTTTCTGGTCACTTTGGGAGGATTTCATTTTAATAGATTTTGTAGCTTTGATACAGGGAGCCTTGACACTTTGTCCAACATTTCATAGGTGTAGAACCATGTTTCTCTCTCCCTTTTAAAAGGATCTGGTGATCTTTCTAGTCC
The DNA here is from genome assembly GCF_029931775.1 of Euleptes europaea. Classification (NCBI taxonomy): domain Eukaryota; kingdom Metazoa; phylum Chordata; class Lepidosauria; order Squamata; family Sphaerodactylidae; genus Euleptes; species Euleptes europaea. The sequence goes on from NC_079318.1 coordinate 28,549,799, forward strand.
ATTGTAAGCTACAGACCCTTTTGGCTGGAAGCAATCATAATACTACCTTAGCAGTTGCCAAGGTTTTAACCTATGTAATCAAATCTAACAGTTAGATCTGACCAACCTGATGCCCTAGCTGTTATAGGTGTATTTATTGTTGTTGTTGTTGTTACTTTCTTTTTATTGTTGTTTTGTTGTTAGAATTGTTTGTACTCAAGACTGTTGTCATAACAGTAGAGAATAAAAGATGAAAGGAAATCTAAAAAAATACCTGGGGGAGGTTAAAAAACCTGAAAATGATAAAAAGGAGTGCCTGCAGCTTTAAAAAACAGATTCACTCAGTGGCTGTTGCTAGGCAACCACAGATTTTCAGGCATCAGTGTCTGTGAGTAAAAGGCAGGGGGCAGGGTCCTTTCCAGGCCTGTTTTGGTCTTTGAGGGAAGACACATTTGAGCCAGGCCCCAGCCTGGCACCAACCAGTGGGTGATTTGATACTACCCAACTTGCACAACTCAACTAGGCCTCGCTGCTTGCTACTGCTCAACAGCAGCCAACCTATGAAATCCAGTGTGGCATAGAGGTTAGAGTTTCAGAACAGTGTTTGGGAGACCCAAGTTCAAATCCGCATCTTTCTGTAGAAGCTCACTGGGTGATTTTGTTCCTATCACATACTTTCAGCCTTACCTACTTCACAGGGTTATTGTGTGGATAAAACAGAGGCGAGAAGAATAATGTAAGCTGCTTTGGTCCCCACTGTGGAGAAAGGCAGGATATAAATAAAGTAGAAAAAATAGTAAGTATAGCTGAAGATGATAGGCCGGTTAGTGAGTGGCTGGGAAGGAGAGAATGAAGCAGGGAAAGGGGAGAGGATATAGGGGTTGCCAGGTGAGGGAAAGAGGATATAGTGTGGGGAGGGGGAACACACCTTCATGTGTTCATGATGCAACTGCTTTGTTACTGCCTTAGCTACTGAGTCGATTTTTGGATAAGGATCCAGGAGACGCAGGGTCAAATCCCCAGTAGCAATAGTAGTTTGTTGGGTGACACTGAGCTTCTCTCTCTCTCTCTCTGGGTACTTCAAAAGGTGGTTGTTGTGAGGATAAAATAGGTGGAGATAACAATGTTATACACTGCTTTGGATACCCACTGGAGAGAAATAATAAAAATAATTAGAAGGCTCCAGGCCTGCCTTGTTATAACCCCTGGAAGCAGGCTCCTTGCATGTTCCTCTCCCCCCACCTTTCCCCTGCTCTTGTTTTGGACAGGTACTCCCTCAAGATACAGTCCGAGAATCCTAGCTGCCTCAGAGTATACTGCATACATTGGCTGAGGGAGCTTTGCCCCATTCTGTCTGGGGCAACTTCAGCATCTAAAAGAACCTCGGATGGCCTCAAAGGCAGTAGTGCACATGTTTGGCATTTAGCAAAGGTGGAGGAAGTACAACTGATATGGTGATCAAGAACCACACAGGAGGACTGGATTCTTTCTGTTGGAGACCTTACTGTGGAGGGCGCTAGAATCTCTGCCACAGAAGTTGCGCCTAGGCCTAGGGGATCACTGAGCTTTGTGAGAATTCAGAACGGGGAATGAAAGCAACGAACAAATTCCTGAAATTTTCTTTCTGGAATTGATGGGTAACAGAAAGGTAGACCTCAAAACAAAACAAAATAAGGTCCCTGGGAATGTTATTTTTGTCATTGTCATAGAGTCATAGAATTATAGAGTTGGAAGGGACCACCAGGGTCATCTAGTCCAACCCCCTGCACAATGCAGGACATTCACAACTATCTCCCCCACCCCACATCCCCAGTGACCGGAAGATGGCCAAGATGCCTTCCCTCTCATCATCTGCCTAAGGTCACAGAATCAGCATTGCTGACAAAATAGTGATAGTATGGTCAAGCTGTTGTACAGATTTCACTAGCTTGGGGAATATAATTAATGAAAGGGACAATCGACTGTTCATTACTGCCATCCTGTGCCATCCAGCCTGCATCTCATTTGATACCCTTTCCCCTTGATACCCTTTCCCTTGGGGTAACTGTGCTCAAATACATGAGATGATGAGAGTTCCACGAACAGGGCTCTTAGCAAACTTTTCCTTTAAAAATCAGATGTGCAGGGGCCCCCATTCTGTTTGGACCCGAAGAAGAAGGGGGCTCCATTAATGGAACTCCTAGTATCTCATGTAGCTGAGCCCAAAATTTGTTGGCTGAGCCAATAGTTGGGGAGGATTTACCCACCTCCCGTAAGTATACTGAAAGCAAAGAGGAACATGTCACCTCATTTTTTCCATGATTAAAATTATTTTGAATAAATAATTTGTATTGCACCCTGTGGGAACAGAGATGGAGGTGTGGTTTGTGACAACAAGCAGAGCAGCTAAATATGGCAGGAACTAAGGCAGAATTCTGAATATACCATACTCAGACAGGATCTGCCCTTGCTCTTCTGGCTCTATTGACTCATTAGCCCATGCCCTTTTGGAATGCCGCTTTTACGAGGAACTTTGATCGCACTATATTCCCCCCTTTTAATATACAAATCCAATGCCTCTGTGACTGACATAATGCCTTTTTTACTAAGTGATAGGGACCCCAAGGCTACATTGTCAGTGGCAAGATTTGTTTCAGTCCTTATATCCCTCCAACACTAGATATATGCTGCTCAAGATCAATTGATCAAGGAGCTTCTAAGGGATAAAGGAAAGGAAAGGAACTAAGACCATGTAGATTTCCTACCTTTTCACCTCTTAATTCAACCACAGTAGATTGTTTTTAGAGTGCTGAGATTTGTATAGTTTTAATTTTTTTAAAAGATATATTGTGATTAGGGTTACCAGGTCCCTCTTAGCCACCGGTGGGAGATTTTTGGGGCGGAGCCTGAGGAAGGCGGGGTTTGGGAGGGGAGGGACTTCAATGCCATAGAGTACAATTGCCAAAGGGGCCATTTTTCTCCAGGTGATCTGATCTCTATCGGCTGGAGATCAGTTGAATTAGCAGATCTCCTGCTACTACCTGGCAGTTGGCAACCCTAATTGTGATCTGTGTTGATTTTAATGTTACTTGCCCTGTGCCCAGCTTTGGCGGGGAGGGTGGGTTAGAAATAGAAAATGATAAATAAATAAATAAAATTGAGGGTTTGTGCTGAAGACTAGATGGCTAGGCCATAGACCTGAATTGGCTCAGAAAGTTAATTTTATATGATTTCTGGCAATCCTGCCAAATTTGACTCCTGGTCTGTTTTTTCCCTTCTTCTTTCAGTTCTGAAGGGGAAAAATCAAAGCCTATTTAGGGCCACCAAACCCCTAGTGGGGGCAGGGGATCTAGGGTTGCCAACCTTCAGGTACTAGCTGGAGATCTCCTGCTATTACCACTGATCTCCAGCTGATAAGAGAACAGTTGGCTGCTTTGGCAATTAGAGAAAATGGTTGCTTTGGCAATTGGACTCTATGGCATTGAAGTCCCTCCCTTCTCCAAACCCCCCTCTTCAGGCTCCGCCCCCAAAACCTCCGCTGCTTGCGAAGAGGGACCTGACAACCCTAAGGGGAATTCTTGCACCCAGGTCTTGTTGCCCACCGCTGCTCAGGGCAGCCTTGTGCATTCACCAGGAGTTGACACAGGTCAAACCATAGAGCTTCTGGTGATTCCTCAAATTATGGTGAGTACACAAGGCTATATTTTTAAAAGTTTTCTTTTGTAACGTTGAACCCCCATCCCCACAACTCTTTCACCGGTTGCCTGACAACCCTAAGCCTGTTTTCAAATAAATATATATAGGACCTGAGTTCTCTGTTAAGCCTATTGGGACAGACACCATAAATCTAAACATACTTCTGTGAAAAAACACGTCACATCGCCTTGAGTAGAACTTAAGGGTAGTGCGTATATCTATGCAACTGTATCTAGCCATTTTGAAACAAGATTCATGGAGGCTACTTGGGGTTGCCAGGTCCCCCCTGGATGGGGGAGATAGGGTTGACAGATCAGGGCCATGTCCGCACTGCATGTTTGCGGCTCTGAATTCTGCGGGCTTTCCTTGCATGTTCCCACCAACTTACCCGAAGGATTCCGACGATGTCTCCAGAGCGCAATTTCGGCGCGTTAAGCGCATTCGCTTATACGGCGAATTAAAAAAATAGCACGTCCTCCACACCCGGTGCCTGAAAATGGGAACATGCAATGCGTGTTCGATCCACTTCCTGCTGCCAGCCCACTTCCTGCTGCCAGCCAACCCCTGCACTCCCCCCGCCTCCCTTACTAACGCTGGACCAATCGCCGTCCTTGCTTGGAGCGCCGACTGGGCATGCGTGGGAGCGCATTTTTCAAATGCAGCGGAGAAAGGCAGCGCGGTGGGAACAGAAATGTAAAGTCGTATTGGATTCTTTTGTACTGGATGCGTGTAAATTGCAAGGTAAGTTTCTAGTGCGTTCACGGGCCTGGTTGGGAAACTCCTGGAGACTTGGAGATGGAGCCTGTGGAGAACAGGGACCTCAGTGGGGGGCGATGCCATAGAGTCCACCCGCCAAAGCATCTATTTTCTCCAGGAGAACTGATCTCTGTAGTCTGGAGATGAGCTGTAATTTCGGGGGGTCCCCAGGTCCCATCTGCAGGCTCACATGCCTAAGGTTACACTTTGTAGTTATTGATTTGTATGTAGTTGTTTCTTCCTACAAAGGATACATTTCCCCCCACCCATATGTGCCTGCCCCAGCTCTGAGACTGTCTGAAAGGGCTTTACTGAAGGAACTCACGCTGCCTCACATGTATTTGTCAAGGGCCTGTGCAAAATCTTTCTTAGGAGCCACATTTCGACTTTAGAACTCCATTCCCTAGGGTCGTTTTTTCACGGAGGTTTGGCACGGTTTTGCCTTTGTTTTGGCCCGCTTCAAATGTTTGATTTTTCATGAACGCTCCGAGCTTTAGCAGAAAAACCGCGTCAACTCCACGTCTTCTCAAACCTGTGTTGGTCCGTTCTTTGTGGTTGCTACCCGTTTTTTTCCCTCCATGAAAAACGTTCCTGGGTTCGGACCAATTGTCCCCGCCCATGTCGGCTAATTTCTCCTCCCCTGTGAATGGCGATTGGCTGGGAGAGTTTCAAGCCCGGGGGACAGCCTCCCTCCAAGGCAGGACAGATCTCCCTCCTGCAAATCCAAGCCAAAACTCCCGTCACCCTTCTGAAGAGGGGCAGCCAGTCTGCTCTGGGTCTCCCTCCTGCCGGTGCGATCCTGTGTGTGTGTTTTGGGGGGGGCATCCTGAGAGCGGCAAATCCAAGCCAAAACTCCTGTCACCCTTCTGAAGAGGGGCAGCCAGTCTGCTCTGGGTCTCCCTTCTCTATCTGTATGGAGGTTCCTGGCAATGGATGGCCGGAGCTCTACGGGGGGGGGGGCACAATGATGACCGTCTGTCAAAGTCTGGGAAAGGGGGGTGGTGGCCAAGTATGGGGGGTGGGACGGGGAGCATGGTAAATAGAAAAGTTATATAAGGAAACCGGAGGGACTGGTGCTTTTTTTGGCTGGGGCTGTGTCCACAGAGGTGAACTGCACTGGGTAATCCGCTGGGCGGAGTTGGGGCGCAGTTGGGGGCGGGCATAAACCATGAGCTTTTCAGAAGGGGACAGACCAAACCGTTGTAGAATACTGCTTGCTCTGTTCCCATGAAAAACCAAAACTACTTCTGGATTGACGGGGATATAAAAACATGAATTTAAATAGTGCCCATGAAAAATAAATTTAAATCGCTTTTTTTTTTGTTCCGCAGCAAGAGAGCATCAAAATCTTCCGTGAAAAATGGGCCTAGGAGTTGCTTTCAGCCTCCTTGCTGCAGGCCTTTTGCTATCAGTTATAAAGACTTCTTAAAAAATCATTTTAATAGAAAGTTTGGTCTTCGTTTTGAAAATAGCCATAAAGTTAAAAGTAGTATTTTAATTGTATATTTATTTTAATGCACTTCATTTATAACCATCTTGAGCATAATTTTATGGAACAGCAGCAGAGCAATTTTTTTTTTTTTTGCTGTCACATCTGACTTACGATGCCCCCATGGGGTTTTCAAAGCAAGAGGCGTTCAGAGGTGGTTTGCCGTTGCCTGCCTTTGTGTCGTGACCCTGGACTTCCTTGGTCTCTACTAACCAGGGTTGACTCTGCTTAGCTTCTGAGATCTGACGAGTTCAGGCTAGCCTGGGCTATGCAGGTCAAACCAGCAAAGCAATACCTGAAATAAATAAATACAGATTCAGAAGCGCTGTGATAGAAAATGCAGATTGTACCAAATGGGAAGCTACAAAGGTACAACTTACCACAATGTACAACTTCAATGAAGTTGAATCTAAAGGACTTATTTGGTAGTATAAGCTGAACTTTATTTCCAGATCAATACCTATACTTCTGCAGGTCAGGTCTGCATGGGTAATGGGTAGGGTTGCCAGGTCCTTCTTTGCCACCTGCAGGAGGTTTTTGGGGCGGAGCCTGCGGAGGGCAGGATTTGGGAGTCCAATTACCAAAGCGGCCATTTTCTCGAGGGGAACTGATCTCTATTGGCTGGAGATTAGTTGTAATAGCAAGAGATCTGCAGTTAGTACCTGCCTGGAGGTTGGCAACCCTAGTAATGGGACTTTTCTGTTGTCACATTAGAAGATAACCCATGATACACGTATCTTTTTCTAGCATATGCATTAACCATGCACTTCTGCTACTGAGAAAATAGCAGGTCACATGTTGAGGATTCTTTTATAAGAGGCTTTACTTGAAATATTCCAGGTCTGCATAGCAATCTGTGACCCAATGTGCACAGCTTTTCCCACTTACTGCACACATATTGTGGTTTCCCATCGAATCTGCTACACTGGCATAAACTTCTCCACTGCTTCTTGCACCATTGTGATGCAGTTCCTATAAGTGAGATCTCATCTGAGCATTTCTGTTGAGCTCAGATTTTCCCCAGGGCTTTAAGCAGAGATCTTGGTGGCAGCAGGCAGGCAGCGAATAGCTGCCCTAGTTTACAGTCCTCCGCGGTTGGGCTTTTTGCCATGTCATTTTTTGAGCCTTCCACGTGCTCTTTTCTGTTAAAGGATTTTCTAGCTCGTGATATAAATGGTAATGAGTAATTGTAATTGCAAAGTTTTCATAAATAATCCATTGCAGTGAATGTTGAAAAAAGAAGTAAACAAGATATAAGGATTTTGGCCTGCAATAAGCATAAAAATCTCCTCTGGGCTATTTTAGGAATGAAACATGCAATGGCACTGTGCTAACAAAATCTGTTCTACTTTTGCCTACTATGCTTCTGGGCCAAAGCTTTGTAAATCCCCATTATTGCATAGAATTACTTCTTTGATTGAAATGAATAAAAAAATGTCGTATAGGGATCTGAGTTCATTTGTGAGATTTTATATGAATGAGTTTCCTCTTCGAAATGCTTGCTGCTTCTGGGTAGCCAAATCCCATTTCAGAGCAGTAATGTCTAAATATGAGGATAAGAAATCACATGAAATGGAAGTATCATGTCAGGCACACTACTTTACTACTTTAGGGGCCAGGCATCCTAGCACGGGAACTTCTCCCATGATTTGCCAATTCCATGGGAGATAAAATGGAGGAAGAAGAGATGACAACACCCACAGTGCTTTGTGTGGGAAGGAACAAGAGCATACACCACATTCTAGGGGGAAATCCAACCAAGTATCACAAAATAGTAAACAAACTTTTGCCTAGACATCATCATCAGGCTGGATGTTCAATTTCTCTTTTAAAAAGTGAGGGTAAGGAATTAAAGAGCCCCGTGGTGCAGAGTGGTAAGCCGCAGTACTGCAGTCCAAGCTCTGTTCACAACCTGAGTTCAATCCCAACAGGAGTCAGTTTCAGGTAGCCGGCTCAAGGTTGACTCAGCCTCCCATACTTCCGAGGTCGGTAAAATGAGGACCCAGCTTGCTGGGGGTAAAGGGAAGATGACTGGGGAAGGCACTGGCAAACCACCCCATAAACAACGTCTGCCTAGGAAACGTCGGGATGTGACTCCACCCCATGGGTCAGGAATGACCCGGTGCTTGCACAGGGGACCTTTCCCTTTTAAGGAATTACAAACAATGTTTCCAGGCAGGATGGAAAAACATCTGTGCCTGTGGTTGCATCTATGAAGTAGGTAGTATTATTCCCGTGTATTAAGGTGTATTCATTTATTTGTTTAGCCATAGGCCATTACAAAACATCCTTATGTATATACAGAAAACTTAAAATTATATCCAAAAAAAATTACAAAGGTATACATTGTCCTGGTAAAATCAATTACATACACAATCTCTATTAAAACATTATTTGATTTCCTGCTCAGAATTTTTCTTAATAACTTCAGGAGCTCTAATCTTCCTGGCTGCAATTGCAAACTGGGACATTCTGAGGGTTACATGCAAATCAGAGTAAGAAAGTAAAAAGATCAATTTATCAAATTCAGAACAGAAAATAACTCCCTTCAAGATTCCATCAAAAAAATTGGCTCTAAGCTTGCTCTACAATGGACATCTTAACACATAGTGAAAGATGTCCTCCTATGATGAAGATCCACAGATACATGTGCGATGTTCCTTTGGGGTTTTATTATAACATCCTGTCAGAAGGGCCGAAGGCATCGTCTGAAATCTTAGGGAGGTGAAAGCCGCCCTGTGGTTCAGGACATGAGGCTGACCAAATAGGGGGATCTGAGATGATCTTTCTTACAGGTATGGAACCAGGGGGGAAATTTAGACTCTTGGATTACTGCTTTGTCAATTAAATTAAGGCATCCATCCTAAACACTAGGGTTGCCAGATCCCTCTTCACCACGGTGGGAGGTTTTTAGGGTGGAGCCTGAGGAGGGTGGGGTTGGGGAGGGGAGGGACTTCAATGCCACAGAGGCCAATTGTCAAAGCGGCCATTTTCTCCAGGTGAACTGATCTCTATCGGCTGGAGATCAGTTGTAATAGCAGGAGATCTCCAGCTAGTACCTGGAGGTTGGCAACCCTACTAAACACCCAGTCGCCAAGTGCAGAGTTATCTGAGGCAGCATCTAAAAGATTGTCAGGTGTAGAGTAACAATGGTAGATATTATTAAGATGTCTCTGGCGGACTTGATCTTTTGTCAATAAGTAAGCGAAAGCTTTGCCACCAAACCCGTCTGGCCTGACAGTCCTATATTTTTTACAGTATTTCATTATAGCAAGATGTGCTCGGGCCCTCAGGGATGGGTGTATTAAGGTGAGCTGAGGGGACACTTTAAGGTTGGGGAGAATAATATTTTGAAGTGGAGTCCAAGGATTATGTATGTAAAATACAGGGTGTGTGTTCTAGGGGGGTGAAATAGCTTTATAAGTAGGGAGAGCAGAAAATCTGTGTTTAGTAGGCAGTAGTCAAATTAGGTCCAGTGTTTCAAAGTTTGAGACCCCGTTACCCTGATTCTGATGTACACATATTGTGATACTTCCGTACCACTTTTTCTCCTATATCATACTCTGAGAAAGCTGTTAATATTGTAATTAATAGATAAACTGGTATGTTGTGACACAGTATGAAGACGCATGTGGCTGAGCATGAGAACCACTCTTTTCTTCTATCCTGTCCCTAAGAAGACATTTTCTTATTTTGGGAGCATTAGTCCTGCAAGATCAATACAGGATGAGCTATGAACAGACTAGTGAGTCTGTAGAATTCTCTTCTCCCTCTACCTACTGCCTGCATTTATTTATTTATTGCTGATACCAAAACAGGGAATTCTGGCTAGTTAGAAGAAATGAATATGAGCAGTAAAAACAAGCTCTTCGAACTTGAATTTATATTTCCAAAAGGGAATTCAGACAGCAGGATGTTTTCACCTGCTTTAGTTCCTCTTAATGGAAGGAAATTGATGATCAAATGTCACCAATCTAATTGATCTTTATTGGAAAAATTGTTTTCAATAAATTCAGAGCATCATTCTTTAGATCAGGGGTACACATGGGCACAGACACCTATTCTGGTGCCCAACAAGTGTTTTTAGAAAGTGGACGTGGCCACATGGGTTTTGCCCAGCAAAGCTTCTGATAGAGCACTGGTGATTTGATTGGCTGTGTGTTGTGTGTTAAGTGCCGTCAAGTCGTTTCCGACTTGTGGCGACCCTATGAATCAATGTCCTCCAAAGTGTCCTATCCCTAACAGCCTTGCTCAGATCTTGCAAATTGAGGGACGTGGCTTCCTTCATAGAGTCAATCCATCTCTTGTTGGGTCTTCCTCTTTTCCTGCTGCCTTCAATTTTTCCTAGCATGATTGTCTTTTGCCCGTGACTCTTGCCTTCTCAGAATATGTCCAAAATACGACAGCCTCAGTTTAGTCGTTTTAGCTTCTAGGGCCAGTTCAGGCTTGATTTGATCTAAAACCCACTGATTTGTTTTTTGGCGGTCCAGGGTATCCGTAACATTTTCCTCCAACACCACATTTCAAAGGAATCTACTTTCTTCCTATCAGCTTTCTTCATTGTCCAGCTCTCAAACCCATACATAGTAATAGGGAATACGATGGGCTCTGCAGATGTTTAATTATGTTGCTTTGGCAGCAGCTGCCACCACAGCTCAAGGACCCTCACCATGTGATTAAAGGTAAGCCGTGGCAGACATTTTGTTGCTGTGCCCACCACGTGTGTCAGGATTCCAATGGTGCCTGCGGGCTCAAAAAGGTTGGGGGGCTGCTTTTAGATCTTTTCCAATCTGGTTTAGGCTTGGTTATGGGACTGAAACAGTCTTTGCCATCCTGCTGGATGACCTGAGCTGGGAGATGGACAGAGGGAATGTGACTCTGTTAATTTTCCTGAACCTTTCAGTGGCTTCAGTACCATCAATCATGGTATCCTTCTGGACCACATTATTGGGCTGGGATTAGGAGGCACTGCTCTGCAGTGATTCTTGTTCTACCTGGAGGGTATTTTTCAGAAGGTGATGCTGGGGGACTGCTGTTATGGCTTGTGGGGTCCCATAATGTTCCATCTTGTTCCTTACGCTACTCGAAACAGCTGGGAGATTTGTGCTGGGTTATCACCAATATGTGGATGATGCTCAGCTTTAGCTTGCACTTCTGGCTGATCCCAGGGAACCTGTAGAAACCCTGAACCAGTTCCTGGATGCAGTTTTGGGATGGACGAGGGCTAACAAACTGAACCTGAATTCCAAAAAGATAGAAGTGCTACTGGTGAGCGGGAGGTCTGACCCAGGATTTCAGGTGTCGCCTTGAAGAAACAGGTCTGTAGTCTGGGGGGTGCTCTTGAACCCAGGCCTACCACTGGATAAACTGGTGGCAGCTGTGGCCAAGAGTGCCTTTTACCAACTTTGTCAGGTTAGCCAGCTGTGGGGGAAGAAAAGAACTATCACTGTGATGCATGCCCTGGTTACATCTAGATTAGATTACTGCAGTGCTACTCTGTGTGGGTCTGTCTATGGGAAGTATTTGGAAACTTCAGTTGGTGCAGAATGCTACAGCTGGGGTGATAACTGGAGTAGGTTGTAGGGACCATATCATTGGCCCCCCAAAATGCCCCCCAAAATGTCTATATCCTGGCCCCCAAATCTTGCCCCCCCCCCAAAATGGAAGCAACAGTTTTTATCCCAATACATTCGGTTATTTGGGGGGAAATTACCCCAATGGAAAAGGTTTCAGAAGTTGTTTTATGACCTGGGTGGTATTTGTATGTGTTTGTTTGTTCGTTGGTGCGGAAAGAAAATTGTATAAGTGGTAAGTTACTGTACTTTGGGAATATTGTATACTAATGTGCAGGTGAAAATGGAGTAAAAGGACAAAGTCATAAAAACATCTCTGCAACACAGAGAAAACGCAACAGGAGTCATTTTATCTCCGAACATTTAATAACTGAAACAACTGATGGGTGATGTACATTGAGAAATTTTATACCCATAATTATCTTTAACAAGCTGTGGAGTGGGGATCAAGCATCCTAGGTGTCTACCTGTCTTCTTGGTACAAAAGCAGGCAAGACCCATTGGTTAGGCCGTAATCTATTGGGATAACTTGTCCCTCATCAGGAAATATCTACACATTGTTGCATGTTGAGCTCTTGTAATCACTGCCTGCTCAATTTTCCTGCTCATACAGGAGAATCAGCAAGGTGAACAATTACAGAAGCATGGTATCTCAAAAATTATGTGAATATCCTGTATGTGTCCTATCTGGCTATCCTCCAATTTGATGTACACTTATGTGTCTTCTGTTGTATTTGAACAGCTCAGACTTTGCTATTGGGATTTCATGGCTGCCATGACAATCATTAGCTTCTCTCAGTTAATATGTTATTGTATACCTACAGCAGATCATACATTTGATTTGGCATTTTATGCTGGGTGGAGAGATGGTGATATGGGAGATGGAAGAGTTTAAGATAACTTTGTTGTCACACCTTGGTGGTTACTGCCAATGCAGAACTGCTGCTAAAATAACCTAATAAGATGATCTACCTCTATGAGAGCTACAGCCTAATGGTTCACAAAGATCTTTTATGCATGGGTTGGATCTCCCTGCTTGGACCTGGGTTAATTGCACATTAAAGTAACCCAGGTTGGGGGAAACTGTATGCATTGACTTGAATGATCAGGGATGAAACTGTGTGCTAATCGAACCATGAATACAGAAAAGCAGTCTCCCAAGCTCAAATCAAGTCCCACCCCTTTAAATGCTGCTCTGTAATTGGCTTACTTCACAGTGTTTCCCGTGAGAGAAGATTTCCTTTCTCCCAAACCCAACTGCCCATAAAAAAGCATTTTAAGAATAAAAAACAAAAACTGGAGCAATCTGAAAGAAGGAGAGGGGGGAGAAATCCAAGCCTCGTTTTTAAAAAGCCTTTCTTTTGCTCAGAAAGAGCTCCGAGGTAGCAGGAAGCACTTGCATCCCCGCCTCTTTACACACTGCTTTGCGATTGGCTGTGAGAGAAGCCAATCTTCTGTTTCCCCCTGTTTAACTATCTGCATGCTGCTTTGAGGAGGGGGTTGGAAAAGTATGCACTTATTATAGAACTTAGTATGCACGCTCTGTGACTCCGGAATGAGCCAGGATGAACAGTTTAATTTGGAAGAGGAATGGGAAAAGCCGGGTTCATTTTGTGTTGAAACAGCGTTGAACTTCCAAGGAATGAGGTGTTGTGCATACTGAAAAATTTGATCCTGGCTGAAATGGGGAATAAAGGAGGTTAAAGTGACCATGCATAAAACACCAAAGGCTTCCTGGGGTATATATGTGTTGCATTTTTTGATAGAATTCACAGAGAAGAGGTTTTTACGGCTGGCAGTACTCCTAAAGCATTTGGTCCTGCAATGGGAGGGTAGCTTCAGCAATGAGAAAAGATTGTTTCTAAGCACAGAAGGGCCTGTTTCCCTAGGAGCTGAGTGCAATGAAATGGCGGTGATTATGCCTAAAGTAGTGGTGGAAGAAAATTCATGCCAAGTCTAATTAAGCCGGAGGTTGGAGCTTCTTTTAGAATCTATACTAGGTCATGATGACAACACAGAGAGCTGTCATTTGCACACCCACTGAGTCTGCTCAGCAATGTTCAGTAATGTGCTCCAGGCTTAAAGATATATCACATCTGAGTCCTCAGAAACAACTAGTTGAACCCTCCGCAACTTGCTATGTCCAGTTTTCAGAGCATTATCATGATAAAACTAATGGTACTTGATCAAATGTGGAATCCATTTTAATCTACAGAAGCCACAAATCCTAATGAGGCTTCACCTTGTCCGTTTCTGTATGGATTCTTGAAGTTCGTGCCGCCTGAGCATGTGGACAGGTTTCTTGGCTATGTGAGATGCTGCCTCTTCCCACCTACGTGTTGGCTGGCTGCCTTTAAAGTTCTCATCCGTTGGAAAAGAAGTGAGGTGGTTTTATATCTGCCTGGTTAACCAATGATTAAAGTCAGGTGGAATAAGTAACTAAGGGTGGTAGATTGCTTCGTCTAGTTTATGATTACATGTAGTGTAAGGAAGATTTTGACCAAAAACAAGTCAACCTAATTAGAACAATTTTTTCTTGCTCTGCATGGGTTCTCTCTTCGCTGCTTTTGTATTTAGGGGAGCTAAGGATCGATGTTTGTATTCAGTTTGTCTCCTGTGATAAATGTTCTGGGACAAAGCACTGTAATCAACCACGATACATAAAAAGGACTAAGTTGGCAAGTCGATTGCTCACAAAGGGCTAAAAATAGCAGCATACTATGAAGTCTGATGTCAAGCTCTGTCTTCCCAAGTCTTCCTCTGCCAGCTCCTTCTGTTTCGTCCCCTTGCCCCTAGCAACGTCTTTGTTGCTAACTTGCTATTCAGTTTAAGATGAAGCTTTGACCAACACAAGACACTTGGGTTTTAGGAGCATTACGTTAAGATTGTTTGAAGCTGAACAACGTAAACTAAAATTAAAGGATAATTATGATGAACTAGAGAAGGGTGCTATTACAGGGAAATTCTGCAGTAGGTAGTGTTTTGTGCTGAACTTAGGGTAGTGATTGTTTGTTGGTTGCTCCCCACACCCCCAAAAAGCAGCATTACATATGAGGCTGTCACTTGCAAGACAGTTTGCAGTTGAATATAGACATAAAATGCAGGTGTTGGTACATTGATTGAGAACCAGTGTGGCACAGAGTTTGGCCGCAGGCTAGGAGACCCAGCTTCAAATCCCCATTCTGTAGGGTTTCCAGCTCCGGATTGGGAAACCAATCCGGGGAGGGGAGGGACTTCAGTGCCATAGAGTCCAATTGCCAAAGTGGCCATTTTCTCCAGAGGAACTGTTCTCTAATGGTGGAGATCAGTTGTGATAGCAGATCTCCAGCTAGTATCTGGAGGTTGACAAATTCTACCTACCACTCTGCCATGAAGTTCAATCTATGAAACTGGGCTAGTCACATAAGCTCAGCTTCACCTTCCCCACAGGATTCTGATAAGGATACAAACTGGAGTTGGGACCATGTGTCCCTTCCTAAGTGCCTTGGAGGAAAGTTCTGATAAAAATGCAATAGGTAGCTATAAAGGTCCATTCATATGAATGGGCACTTTCACACAGCCTAAGTAATGCACTTTCAACCCACTTTCAATGCACTTTGAAGGTAGATTTTACTGTGTGAACTGGTAAAATCCACTTGCAAACGATCGTTAAGGTGCAGTGAAAGTGGATTGAAAGTGCATTATTTGGGCTGTGTGAAAGTGCCCAATGGCAGCTTTCCCTTTACAACTCGTACAAGTGATGATGGGGAAAATATTTGGCTCCTGACTTCATACGAGATTAAACATGTATGTATTTTGGGATATCTGTACTCAAATACAAAGTGGCCTTAGGGATTTTTCTTTTGAGGCAAATGCAGAAAAAGTACAGCACAGGATGAACAACTTACATCTGCTGCTACTTCACTGCAGTAAAGCAGATGATGCATTATCGGCCCATTCATAAAACAGATGGTATATTGTCCAGTGCTGTATTCCTAAAGTGAGTTGTTAGCAGCTAGCTTCTGAACGTGGCCTCTGCTGGCAGTACTTGAGAGGGGAATCGTAACCACACTGACAGAGCAATCTTAAACAGAATTACACCTTTCTAAGTCCACTGAAAACAATGCGTTTAGCAGGGCATAACTTTACTTAGGATGGCACTTGTTGGTCACCTGTTCGACTGTTCAACATTTGTCCCGCAGGTGTAAGGAGAAGAAAATGCCAACCAGACGCCTGGCCCCAGGGAGTTACATTCAAAGTCTTCACCAGTTAACAGTTAAAGTAAGGAATGAATAAAGCCATTAATTGGCTTGAGTGGTATCAAGCTGACATTCTTTGGAAATTTGTGCATAAATGCTGCCATTCTTACAGAGTTGGCACAACTTCAAAAATTCTCCATTTCAGCCAAGTCACCAAAATTGTTATTAATACTGTGAACAGTGTTGTAGAAAGGAATTCTAATATTCTTATTTCAACTGTAGAGTTGTACACATATGTCTCTCTGAACTGTCTCTAAAGCTAACATGAATTTTGGGTGAGAATGTACTTCTTTTTGGCCACGGTCAAAGACATGTCCCTGGTAGAATACAGATCATTAGAAGCATTCTTTTTTCAACAGATATTTAGTTATTAAACTAACTTTTAAGGCTAACGTTTTAATGACAGACAGGTAAAGGATTTTTGGTAAAAGCAGAAATGTTTTTAATCTTCCATTAACATGTCACTTGGTAGCATTCCCTATTGCAGAACCTTGACAATATATAGGTTGGTGTCAGATTTGTTCTCAACTTACAGCCCATTCCTGAGCTTTCGGTGGCTGGAGGCGGTGTGGCCGAGGCACGGCCACAGCACCCCCAAAGCTGTTTCATGCGCCTGCTAAAAAAACATATACACGTCCGACTCAAATTGCTTCCCATTCATGGCAACCCTATGAATTAATGTCCTCCAAAATGTCCCATCGTTAACAGCCTTGCTCAGAGGGCCATGGCTTCCTTTATATAGCCGATCTCATGTTGGGTCTTCCTCTTTTCCTAATGACTTCAACGTTTCCTAGCATTATTGCCTTTTCCAGTGACTCTTGTCTTCTCATAATGTGACCAAAGTACAATAACCTCAATTTAGTCATTTTGGCTTCTAGGGAAAGTCTAGGCTTGATTTGATCTAGAACCCACTGATTTGTCTTTTTTCCCCGTCCAAGCTGTCCATAACGCTGTCCTCCAACACCACATTTCAAAGGAATCATTTTTCTTCCTGTCAGCCTTCTTCATTGTCCAACTTTAAAGTGTAGGGCTTTATGAAGCTATGTCAAGAAGCTGATGGAATGTTTTAGGCTTAGAGTTCATTTGCTGGTGATGTTATTTGTATTGTAATCTCAGACATCTCTTGCTAATCCAAATGTCTGAAAAGGTTGCAGTTGATCAGCATGTAATGAGTCACTACAAATTATTACTCCTTACTATGCTGAGGCAAATACCCCATAGTGACAGCCTTGCTGTGAGATTAAAGAAGAAACAGAAACAGGGTACCATGAGATGAGCAGTTTGTCTATGTACTTTCTCTAAATCAGTAGCACTCTTGATCTTTTGAAACTGTTGCAGTTGGTCTCATGTTGACACTGAGGAATAAAAGCAACTGCTTTCCACAGCAGTGTTTTCCACAGCAGGGGCTTTTGGGCAGATGCCTTAAATGACATATGTAAATTCCCTTTATGGATTATTTCTCTTTGCCTGCAGATTGCTCTTCCATTGCTTGTGTGTAAATTCACATCTGTTTTAACATGTTTAAAAAACCCTCTTTATGTTTGCAAGTAGGGGTGTGTGAGGAGCCCTGTGGCGCAGAGTGGTAAGCTGTAGTACTGCAGTCCAAGCTCTGCTCACGATCTGAGTTGGATCCCAATGGAAGTTGGTTTCAGGTAGCTGGCTCAAGGTTGACTCAGCCTTCCGTCCTTCCGAGATTGGTAAAATGAGTACCCAGCTTGCTGGGGGTAAAGGGAAGATGACTGGGGAAGGCACTGGCAAACCACCCCGTAAACAAAGTCTGCCTAGTAAACGTTGGGATGTGACGTCACCCCATGGGTCAGGAATGACCCGTTGCTTGCACAGGGGACTTTTACCTTTAGGGGTGTGTGAAACCTTCACCATTATTTCATGTTTGCGAAATAGTTATTACTACTCTTTTATTGACCATTGGCGCTAAAATTTACTTATGGACGTATCTAGTAGAAGTACTTTCAATGAAGTTTTTACTCATTGTGTCCGTCTTGTTTGTTAAACTTTAACAAATATATATTTTGCAAAAAACTGACCAGTTTAACATGAAACACTTGCTAGCAGTAAAACCTTTCTCCCCATATACTAGTTTAATAAATTTACACAAAAGTTTAAAACCTTTATGGCTCTTGTTAAACTTTATATCTGGTAGCTGATCTGTGTATGTATGCACTTTGGTTCTTTTTACCACTTGTTCACAGCTGTAACATGTTTATCTGTTTCTGCAAACATATTAAACTTGACAGCTGTCATTCCATAAGATGTGTTTATAACAAAATGCTGGATTGCACTGGAACTCCATCATAGCTTTTTGCCTCGTTATCTGGCCAGTAAGTCTAAAAGACGTGTTACATCCCATCACTGCCCAAATTAATTTTTGACTGTTCATAATCCTTTCTAATCTCTACCTGCCAAGCAATTATATAATGCTTTTGGATAAACCATTTTACATAATTTTATGACAATTTGTCTCACTTTCCATCTTTTCTCAAATGATTGGTCAATTAAAAAAAAGGCAGTCCCTCAGATTACTAGTATTCACTTTTGTTTGTTGCGGTTAAGGATTTGGCCTCTCATTTCCTGTTCATCAGTGGACTATAATTTTCTAGTCAGTAGTTATTTCATTTTTAGAAATGTTGATGAGTTACTTAGGCAAGGTCTTTAAGAAAAAAATCTAAGAATAAATCTAATGTTATACTGGTCTGTTAGTTTTGTTTAATACAATATTTTAACCAACCCTTTCTATCAAGCAATGGCTCTGCAAAGTAGCTGGCAGTATATCTTAACCCCAATATATAATAACACTCTAAAACAATAAACCATCTCAAAAAAAGACACTGAATATAAAGAGTCAACTTCTAATGAATTCAGATAGGAGGTATTAAGTATTTTACATGGAAAAAAATAAGGATCTGCCTTTTATTTTTGCTTTTCTTCAGTCGCTTGAATGGCTGCTCTGTACTAACAATTTTGGATAAATGTCCAGTTAGGAACTTCGTATTGTTCATAAGTAGTTTCTGTTGTTCACTAATAAATTAATTCTTACAGGTAGAACTCTTCTGGAAAGGCTATCCAGCCAGCAGGAAAATGCACCACAAGAAGAAGCTGAGAAACTTTGTTCTTGGATCATTGCAATGGGTCTTCTACTTCCCTTCAGTGATTGCTTCAGAGAGCCATGTAGTCAAAGTGCACAACAAAGTACACCAACGTTTGATGTAAGTAACAGTATATGTCCTGGTTTTACTCTTAAGAAATGTTTGTATTAATTAATGTATTCATATGTGTGATGGACAGCTGCATAATGATGAGTTATCCCGATCATGGAACCTTGAGTGACAGGAGGTTCAAAAAGAAAAAAAATCCTAAGAATTCTACAGATGTTAGTTGAGAGAGTCCATTAGAAACTGACAGTTGAAAACTGTTGAAGCTGACAGTTGAGACTGGTAGCCAGAGTGAGAGGAATACAGTTGTCTTAGATCAAGAAGGATCTTGTGTGAAGGAAGTGATTTGAGTGTCATTTCCTAAGGGACATAGCTCCTAAGTAAAGGGGGTGATCCCTAACCAGTTTTAAGGAAGAAAACTGGGGAGATTGCATGTTTTGTTCCTGACACCATCTTGAAATAGTGTATGAAGAAGCTTAGGTCTGTTCATCTAAGCAATGATTGCCAAGGGTTATATATCTCAGTATATTTTAAACGTATCAACATTTGTCTGTGAAATGCATCAGATACATCCTGATTACAAAATATCTGTTGTTCATAAATGTTAGAATCATAGAATCAGAGTTGGAAGGGGCATACAGGGCATCTAGTCCAATCCCCTGCTCAATGCAGGATCAGCCTAGAACATCCCCAACAAGTGTCTGTCCAGCCACTGCTTAAAGCTGCCGGTGAGGAAGAGCTCACCTAGGTGGCCATTTCCACTGCTGAACAACTCTTACTGCAAAAATATTCTTCTTAATATCCTGCCGGTAGCTTTCCATATGTAATTTCAACCGATTTTTGTGGTTCGTATCCTCTGCTTCCAACAGGAACAGCTCCCTGCCCTCCTCTAAGTGACAGCCCTTCTAATACTTTAAAAAAGCAATAATCTCCCCCCTCAACCTCCTCTTCTCCAGACTAAACATAACCAACTACCTCAGCCTTTCCTCAATTTGGTTTAGTCTCGAGGCCTTGAACATCCTCTTCACTCTCCTCTGTATCTGCTCCATTCTGTCCACATCCTTTTTGAAGTGAGGCCTCCAGAACCGCACACAATTTTCTAGGTGTGGCCTGACCAATGAAGTGTACAGTGGGACTATGAGATCTTGGGATTTGGATTTATGCCTCTGTTGATACACCCCATGATCAC
Source organism: Euleptes europaea (assembly GCF_029931775.1). Taxonomy (NCBI): domain Eukaryota; kingdom Metazoa; phylum Chordata; class Lepidosauria; order Squamata; family Sphaerodactylidae; genus Euleptes; species Euleptes europaea. Next base: position 28,569,868 of record NC_079318.1, read on the forward strand.
ATTAGCCTTTTTTGTCACTGCACCACACTGGCTGCTCTTATTTAACTTACAGTCCACCTGTTCCCCCAGTATATGTTCACACACACTGCTACCCTGAAGTGTATCCCCCCCCCAACCAATATGCATGTTCTTCATTTTTGTTACCCAGATGTACAACTCGGCACTTATCCTTGTTGAATTGCATCTTGTTTACATTCACCCACTTTACCAGTATGTTCAGATCTCATTGAATTCTATCTCTATCTTCTGGTGTGTTTGCAGCTCCTCTCAATTTGGTGTCATCTGCAAATTTAATGAGTAGTCCCTCCACATCCTCATCCAGATTATTTACTAAAAATACTGAAAAGTACCAAGACCAGAACCAAGCCCTGTGGCACCCACTGGACACCTCCCTCCATTCAGATGAAATGCCATTGACAACTACTCTAATGCCATTGACAACTACTCTTTGAGTGCAGTTCTCCAACCAGTTCCCTATCCGCCTAACTATCCTAAAGTCCAGTCCACAGTTCTCCAGTTTACCATAAGAACTTCATGGGGAACTCTGTCAGAAACCTTTCTAAAATCCAGGTAAAAACCTCAACAGCATTCCCTCGATCCAGTAATCTTGTCACTCAATCAGAGAAGGAAACGAAGTTGTCCTGTTGGGGGGCAGGACCTCTAAATATTCTAAGTTTCTTCCTTCTTGTTACCGTTTATGCCAAGTTTGTTTTCTGAAACCTCCTTGCAAACCTGACTTTACCATTTTCCTGAAAGAGACAAATAAAACAGTTTTGAGTTTTTATTTCACTAAGCCTCTCTTGTGTCATATTCTTATATAAAGAAAGCGTTTTTGGCAGATCCCCCAACCAATCTGAAGTGTGTGATAGGAAAACAACAAGAGACCACTCATAAGTCTCTGGAGTGATAGTGGTGGTTGGTGAAGGGAAAATCACTAAAATGGAAGGAGATCTGTCATACTATGCTTTGATGCTATATGTGAAAGTGTCGTTAAAGATCACACTTCCAGTATTGTTTCCCCTTAGAAATATTGCTTTACAGAGAAGATAACAATGTATGCCATGCTGAACTTCATGGAGGAAGAACAGGATAAAAATGTGGTAATCCATATGTGATCTATAGTTTAGGATACACTAACCACTTAAAAAATTCATGGAAGTAAACAATTATCCTATATCTTTGCAAGTGCATAAAAATATTTAGAAAGGTAGTAAAAAGGTAAGGTAAAGGTCCCCTGTGAAAGCACCGGGTCATTCCTGACTCATGGGGTGACGTCACATCCCGACGTTTCCTAGGCAGACTTTGTTTACGAGGTGGTTTGCCAGTGCCGTGCCCAGTCATCTTCCTTTTACCCCCAGCAAGCTGGGTACTTGTTTTACCAACCTCGGAAGGATGGGAGGCTGAGTCAACTTTGAGCCGGCTACGTGAAACCAACTTCTGTTGGGACTGAACTCAGGCCGTGAGCAGACCTTGGACTGCAGTACCGCAGCTTACCACTCTGTGCCATGGGGCTCCTCCAGAAAGGTAGTGGTTCTCCTTTTAAAAAAGAAACCATCTTTGAGGGAAGTTCCAGCCAGGGAGGGCCAGCAACTATGTTCTTTTGGAGGCTACTCTGTTTTCCAAACAATGCTCTGAGGCCTGGATATTTTGCTGTGCTGACTGGCCTCCTAACAAAGTTTCTGTGATGGATGAAGACCAACTTTAGTTTAGTCAAAGCATTAGCTTCTATGTCAAGAAGGCATTCACCAGCCGGAATTTTAATATTTCCAGGCTAAATGTGCATTGTGGCTGGAGGGAAGAAGTCGCATGTATCAAAATTATTTAAAGGGGTTACGCTGGCTCCTAAGGCCATTCATCCCCCCCCCTTCAGGATTGCTCTGTCCATCTACCAGTGCAGTCTCCATCCCATAGGCCAACCTGAAACGGGTCCAGAGCAGATAAGTTATCAAGAAGACCTGGATTTGTTCCACCACTGCTGTCTCAATCACCTTGCCAAGAAACAACAGATAAGAAACTGTGTGCTAATCTGGCACATCATTTTCCCACAGGGATTCTTTTTTTAGTAGTGGATGGGTAACAACGTCTTTGAGTAGGCTAGGGAAGGCACACTGACTCTATGGTTGATCTATGATGGACACCAAGGATGTGCTAATGTTGCCCTTGCCTAATTTTAGCAAGCAGGATGGAAAAGGATCCAGTGGTGGTGGCCCTCACAGATCCCAAGCTCCTGTCAACATGCAGAATCCTTCTGAGAACTCTGCTGATCTTGTTGTGTAGTTCAGATCTCTCCATTCCCGCAGGTGTTCTGCCTGACTCCAAGGACATCAGAATTGGCTTTGAATTTTGCTTAATAGTGAAATTGGTGCAAGATGGGCATTTGCTTGAGCTTCAAAAGCAGCACATCCAAGAAGGCCCAAGGGCAGGATGCCCTGCTTCTCCCAGTCTAAGGAAGCCCTAAGATGGACCCACAATCCTGGATTCAGCTCTAATAATCAATGAGTTTGCCAGCCTTTGTGTGAAGTTGTGACACAATGTGATTTGAGTGATGACATTACTATCGTTATTTTAGAGGGGTGCCCATATTAAGCTGTTGCAGCAAAATTCAACAGGAATCTTGTGGCACTTGAAAACAAACTCATATTAAAATAGTGGATACTTTGGAAGTGGGCAAAATATTTTAAGATTTTTTTTTTGTATTAAAGTGAGAAAATTACAAATGTTCACTTAAACAAATGGCTGTGAGTTGGTACCACGCTGCATGTTTCCCATGAGACAGGAAATGTTTCAATAATCAGTAATACAAAACACAAGCAGTGGGTGATGGAAGGTATGACTGGTAGCAATAAGCACTAAATGCCTAATTGTAACTTGAGTTGTGCAATTAGAGCTCTAAAGGCCTGAAGAAGGAAAAGTTGGGAGAAAGTATTTTTTCATGATATTGTCGAAGGCTTTCACGGTCAGAGTTCATTGGTTCTTGTAGGTTATCCAGGCTGTGTGACTGTGGTCTTGGTATTTTCTTTCCTGACGTTTCGCCAACAGCTGTGGCAGGCATCTTCAGAGGAGTAACCCTGAAGGACAGTGTCTCTCTTTTTCATGGTTTCAAAATTTCTGGAAACTTTACATATTACACATAGCTGATAGATTTTAGGCTGCACTGACTTGGTGGGCAAAAACGCATGGGAGGTTTTGCCTTGGATTTGCCGCTCTCTAGATGCATATTTTCCCCATCTGAATTCTCAGAACTCTGCATTGGGGGCTTATTGTTGAGTTTTGAGAATTTGGCTGGGGAAAATGTGCATTTAGAGAGCGCCAAATCCAAGGCAAAACCTCCCATGCATTTTTGCCCAATGTGTTATAAGTCAGTACAAGATCCTATTTTTTCTATTAGGAGTTACTGTAAAGAAGTCTTAGTCTTTTTTTAGTTGTATGCTACCCCAAATGACCCTAGTACAATTCTTCAGTGTTGTTGCATTTTTAAATTAGCCAGTAGCTTGCTTTTTCATGATAGTGTCATCTGATGTCCTATTAAAATATTTTGTAAAAGATGACTGGGACATTTACATTTAATTTGTATGCATGTATGGAGTGTTAACAGGTTTGCTTTATGATCATATCATCTATATATCTAATTTCCAAGTCTGACCCCTGCCTGTGGATACTTAAATCTGCAGATAGAGGGCAGATTGCCCTCAACAGGGTTTTTTTTTTGCAGACTTGGAGCACCCTCTGGGTATGTAGAAAAATCTGAAAATTAAAAAAATTGGTTTTTTTTAAAATCTCCCCAATTAAAAAAAAGTATTGTATGCGGGAGTGATTGGGAGGCAGGAAGCCCCAGCAGGCTCTGCAGAAGAGGCTGGAGATGGGATTTTAGGGGGAGATGGGATTTTTTCCTGTGAGTTTCACAGACCCCCACTTGCCTATGTACTAATAGCAAAGTCAGCCAAATCTGAGGATACTTAAATCCAGTGACTGAAGCTGTGAACAGGCAAGACAGATCTTTCTACAAACCTGAAAAGAGCCCTAGGTTTGCAGAATAATCTGAAATCTAAAAAAAAGAAAAAAAATACATTGGGGGGTAAACAACCTGAAAATGATAAAAGGTGTGCCTGTAGCTTTAAGCAACAGATACTCTCAGTGGCTGTTGCTAGGTAACCAAAGTATTCCAGAATAGGTTTCTGTGAATAAAGAGGCATATGAGCTATCTGATTATCAGCACTTAAATATTATAGCGATAGTGGCAAGGATATCTAGATCAGAGTGAGACAGCTAACCATGCAATCCTATTGAAATAAATGGATTTAGACTGGAATAACTCTGCAGACAATTGCACTGGTATTTTAGGAGTACGATGGTACAACTGCTGGTTTTGCATGTCTTATTGAAGACCATGCAAACATCCATTAATAGCGCTTTGGGATTTTGAATGCATTGGGATGGAACACAATATTCTCATGATTCCCAAAGGTTGTTAATAGTGTTTAAGACATGCTTTTCAGCCTAAATTCTCTCTGACCTTTCCTGAATTCTGTGTGAAGTAGATATGCTGGACTTTAGCAGCCATTCAGTAGCAGGTTCTAAATGAAGGTATAGAAATATGTTCTACGTCACATAATGCTTTTCCATAGCTTGTACAGAAATATGTTCTACGTCACATAATGCTTTTCCATAGCTTCTGAGTTCCATCATTTTTTCCTTAACCCTTTTGATTTTTTCTGCTTTGCCTGTAGAATGATCAATAACTGAGTCCAAAGCTATTTTTAGCAGAGAGGAGATATGCAGGAAAGTAAGCAGCAAGCTCTGCTGAGTGTTTGAGGAGTACAAGGGAAATAATATTTTTCTCCTAGAATGCATCTTGTGATTACTGTTCACCTTTATGGTGGCTTTAGCCTCCTTTATTCCCTGTTTCAGCCAGGATTCAGCCAGGATCGAACCCATGCGTTTCGCCGAACGTACATTCAATCCTGGCTGAATCCTGGCTGAATCAGGGAATAAAGGAGGCTAAAGCGACCATGCGTTTTCGCTCCATGTGTGGGTTCCCTCCCCCCCTTCAAACCAATACTGCTGACTAAGGCTCCTTTCGACATCTTTGTAATCATTTTTGATGGATCTTTTTCACATCCATTTCTGTTGCATCCTATTAACCGTTTCAGGGTAGCCTTCCTTGACTTGGGCTCTTTCCAAAGCTCTGCAGCTCAAAGCTTTTTGCCTGCATTGCATTCACTTTGTAATAGCTGTGCTGTTAACTGTGCGCTTTAGGATTTCGGTAGCTTCTTATTTATTCATGAGATGAGTCTAGCTACGTCACTAAGGAAACAAACAAGATAATGGCACACCCAGAATTCAGCTTGGAGGTCATGTTCATTTGTTCCTGGCACTCAGTACCATTTGGCTTTAACTGTTAACGATGAGGTAGTTGAATGCTCATTTATGGGAAGATAGGAAGCAGCTGTTCTGTAAACCTGCCTGGACAGAGGTCCGCCTGGAAGTTGAAACTGCTTGGGTAAGTAACGTAGCGAGAAGGAAGAAAGCGGTCTTTCCGAGTAGGGAATGGAAAGGTATCTATCTCCAGATTCTGCAGGCACATGGCTTGCCTCGCCCACATAGGAGCGCTGTGCAGGTTTTAAAGGAGCCCTCCAAACTGCTGTATAAAGGAATGATTAAGCAGGGGTCCTTCATTTGTCAGTAACTATATATCCCAGGTAATGAAGCAAACGTGCTTCAGAAAAGGGAAAAATGGTCAGTTCTGTTTTGGTAAGTTCCAATCGGTGGCCGGTTCTGAACAGAAAAAAAATGGACACTTCAGTCACCTTCAGATTTTTGGCAATACTAAAAGAAGACCTTATCATTTGGAAATGTAAGGGATCCTTAAGAAGAGTTAAAAATGGAAACCTATATTTAGCTCAGGTATGAAGATTGAATGGACATTTACTATTCATTGCATGCTGCAAGCCAAGCAATTTTTCATAAGGTTGTTAAATATCTAAGTTACAATCACAATATTATTTCATCTATATCCTCAGCTTTGAGTATTGCATGTTTAAACAATGTATGTGGATGTATTGCAAAAACAGAGAAACCCGGAAATTTCCATGTGGGTATAGTTGCTGCTTTTCATTTTAGAAAGCAGGATAGCAATTAGAGGAGAGGGGGTTGCTGAGCATATTTATATGAAGAATCTTGAAGCCTTATTTGTAGGAAACCAAAGTAATTCACATAATCTTCAATTCAGCCTTTTCCAAACTTCATTTGCTTTTTCCTTACACCAAAATAACATAAATACGATTGCTTTTCTTGCTATAATTGAAGGATGTTAAATTGTTTCTCCTTGAAAACTGAATGTTGGTTACATTTCCAGTCAAGAAATTTACTGATGCAGAGGAATAATTTTCTTCACCTATTCTGTAATGCTCTGATTAAATACAAGTTTCCCCCTCTCTATAAGAATGTTTTACGAAGCCAGTTAGAACCCTGACTTTATTACTTCCCAGTATCCATTAAAATATTTGGGATAAAGTTATCTAAAATAATATTGTCCTTTCTAATTCAAATCTCAGTACTGCTTTCAACAACCTTGTGAGTGATTTGATTATTGATTCCTGATTTGGATAGGGGAAACAGAGGCTGAGATTGTCTCTGGCATAGGGTGAGCCTTTAGCTGAGATAGGGTTTAAACCATCTAGATCTTATACTCTACAAAATAGACAGTATCAGACAGCACTATCTTTAAATGCTTCTAATAAAAGCTGTACACGGGACTGCAGTACTGCAGTCCAAAACTCTGCTCACGACCTGAGTTCGATCCCGACGGAAGTCGGTTTCATGTAGCCAGCTCAAGGTTGACTCAGCCTTCCATCCTTCCGAGGTCAGTCAAATGAGTACCCAGCTTGCTGGGGGTAAAGAGAAGATGACTGGGGAAGGCACTGGCAAACCACCCCATAAACAAAGTCTGCCTTGGCAACGTCGGGATGTGATGTCACCCCATGGGTCAGGAATGACCCGGTGCTTGCACAAGGGACCTTTACCTTTACCTTTTTAAAGTATTGTCAGTGTTAAAGCCATCCTTATATGAAGAGCTTGTTTATAACTCATTCAACCACCATCCAAAAAAGATGGTAGTGACTAGCTTTGCTCCCCATACTTATCTCACCTGTGTGATCCTTCTCAACGTAGAGCCATTTCTCTGGCCAGGTTTAATGTTTTGCCATCTGCACTATTTGAAGGCAGATTTCGGAAAATCCCTCTGTCTGACAGGCTTTGCCCTTGTGGCAACAATTGTATTGAAATGGTTGCTCATGTCTTATTTTATTGTAGTTTCTACACAGAATCTCGTAACGAACTTTTAAGCCCCCTGTTGGTTAATAGACAGAAAGTCTCAGATTCTTTTAATGTTTCCTATTTATTGAACAATTGTTTGCCCCATATATTGGAGACGGTGGCACAGTTTTTAAAGTTTGTTTTAAAAGCCCGCCAAACGGTTAATTAGATGGCAGTATCAACTAACAGCGCTATTTGATGTAACTGTCTTTTAACTGTGCCATAAAGGGCACTTTTTAAGATCTTCATTCCTTTTGTACCCTTTTTGTATTATGTTTTTTATGCCAATAAAGGAATGATGATGATGACTAGCTTTGCTAATGCCTTTTGTTTCATATGAAATAGAATTCGTACCGCCATGTTCAATGAAGAAATGAGACACCAAATGCACTGGTTAAACTAGGTTGTATTAATCACAGATCTCCATCAAATGTGAACTGTTTGCTGTCGGCAGTTGTATGGCAAGCTGCCAACAGGAGGAAGCCTACCACAAGCACCAGCATTTGGGGCAAATGGCCCTTTTGTTCTTGGATATCTCAGGGTGCTGTCAGTTAGCCCTGCCTATACTGTAGCAATCTGAGCGATCTAATCTGTACATTGTGATTGGTACCCAAAATATTTGCCCCAGCTCTCTATGAAGTCCATGTTGTTCAATGGGCAAATATAAAGATGGATTTTCCAAGACACTAATTCAGCAAATATAGAATCAGTAAACTTTTTTTTTTAATCCAGTAATTAAAAGAACTATTGTAAAATTTGCATTGGACGCAATATCTCTAGAACTTAAAAAAATCTCATGTTTGCATTTTATTTCTGTCTTGTAAATAACTACAGCAAGATCAGCTTTATACGTGGGCTGCAGTCAACCAACCTACTCATTCATCAGATTACTTTGAAGGGCGATTTCCAAGGAGAATTCCATCAGTGTGGCCACCACCAAAACCTCCAGGTGAAGAGCAGACATTGAAACATGCAGAAAAAGGTAAAGCCTTCAAATGCAAATAGAATATATTATTTATATTGGAATTGGTGTATTATCAATGGCCTTGAAAATTAGACAGTGTTTTTATCCTGTGCTTAGAAGGCCCAGAGTATATTAGTCAAAATCTGGAAACAGGTTTGCATTTACAAATTCCAGGCTGTACATTATCTTACTGCTATTTCATGTGACTCTATAGTTCTTTCTTTTTCTCACTTGTATCATTACTTTTCTGTGTTCCAATAGATTTCTCAGAAATCAAAATCTGCATTCTAAGTACTTGTGTGTCTTTAAGTCACTGTTTTGATACCAATATGATATTTGTTCATTAAAATTGTATACTTAAAATATTTCCAAGTGCTCATTGGCTTATAAAGAAACATGAAAGCCCATCCCCCCTAAAAAAAACCAAACACCTGTTACTATGCTGGTGCCATTAAAATCCCACCCCAACTTTCATAGTCTTAGCCTTTAGCTAAACATGCACAGTTCATTCAGCCCTGTGTTGCACTCTAGGCCTTTAATAATTTTTAATCTTTTAATTTTGATATTGAGTTCTCGTGTTGTAACAGTCGTGTCCCAGAATTCAACCTTGTTATGAGTAGAAATCTATAAAACCCAAAATATAGACTTTGAAATAAACAAAATAATTTCCACACAGTTTCAAATTCTAACTTGGTAACTTATTCCTCATTTCATCAGCTTCAAACCCTTAAATTTTGACCTTAAGGTTCTCCCCCCCTATGATTTTTTTTTCAATTTTGTGAGCCAATTGAAAATGATTCTAATCTGCTATATTCTTATTTCTCAAGTTAGGCTCATATCTTGTAGACCCCCTAATAAAACATGGTAGACCTTATGCAGGCCTGGGGTAAGGTATGATTGCTGGATGCTATCACCAAAAGGAGCAAGACTGAACTTTTCAATTGGCGGCAATTTACTTGTGTCAATCCAATAAAAACCATCCCCATGTGCACAATCTTAGAGTTCAATTGTGTTACTTTAAACTGATGCCCAGTTATAGTTAATTCTGTTCCAAATTATTTCCGTTGCACATGGCTAGTCCACAGAAAGCAGAGAAGAGGGTACTAGTAAGGAGTTGTGTGTGTGTAAACCCTTTTTGGGGGTTTTCATGGCAAGAGACTAACAGAGGTGGTTTGCCAGTGCCTTCCTCTGCACAGCAACCCTGGTATTCCTTGGTGGTCTCCCATCCAAATACTAACCAAGGCTGACCCTGCTTAGCTTCTGAGATCTGACGAGATCAGGCTAGCCTGGGCCATCCAGGTCAGGGCAATAAGGAGTTACCTAGGTGATATAATGGAGGAGGGCAATGGGTCCAGTTGTAAGCCATTGAGTTAATTTGTTTGGCAGGTATGACTGAGACATGTTGACAGTGGCCAGGAGTTAGGTGGACGGCCCTTGCTGGGCTCTTGATGGAATTCCCAGAGAAGCCTACGTTGTGAGGGAGACTCTGAGTATTCCATTATTGTCCTGCAAAATTTGGGTTATTGTTCATGGCCTGATTGTGAGGAACTTTGGCGGGCCATACAAAATAATCTTGATTAATGTGCCCTTTGAGATGATTAGGTGGTTGGAGCACCTTCCCTATGAGAAAAGGCTGAAGAGTTTGGGACTTTTCAGTTTAGGAAAGAGACAACTAAGTGGGGACACGACAGAGGTTTATAACATTATTCATGGGGTGGAGAGAATCGACAATGATAAATTTTTCTCCCTCTCCCAAAATGCTAGAACTTGAGGCCATCCAATGAAGCTGATGGGCAGTGGATTCAGGATGGACAAATGGAACTACTTCTTTACACAGCAAATGATTAAAATGTGGAATTGGCTGCCAGAGGATTTAATGATGGCCACAGGAGTAGATAGATTTTAAAAAGGGATTAGACAGATTCAAGGAGGACAGGTCTATCAGTGGCTACTAGCTATGGTGACTAAAGGGAACCTGCCCATTCAGAGGTGATCAGCCTCTGAATCCCAATGCCAGGAGGCAACATCAGGAGAAGGTCTTGGCCTCTATGCCCTATTGTTGGACCTCTAGAGGAACTGGTTGTCTAAGACAGGATACTGGACTAGATGGACCATTGGTCTGATCCAGCAGGGCTCCTCCAGCCTGGAAACGCCCCCTTGAAAAATAGCGTTGCTGCGTCAGGTTTTTCCTGTAGTAGCATGTCTGTTTTCAGTGTAGAAAAAAGGCCCATTTTCTTTTCTAACCTTTTAAAGACTTGTGGCAGCCGGGGAACCTGTTTGGAAGCACCACAGCAGCGCCTTAGTTATGTTGTTCATGGGTGCTGCAAGGCTCAGGAATGGTCTGTTTATCCTCTAAAGTCATCTGCCAGAATACACTCCTTGTGGATTGCTTTGTCCTGGTACCCCCTTCAGGTTTCAGTTTGTGGAAGCTTTTCCTTGAAATAAAAGTCCAAATTTGGAGGGATTTTCCCCCCAGAAGAATGCTGTTTCACAGTAAATCTTTAATACATTGGATTTGTGCTGAAATTACTGCTCTTTTTTGTTTATCCACATAGTTATTGGCAAGTTTGGAGATGTGATATAGATGTCTCAACTTGCTTTTTCAACCAATTAGTTTGTGTATCTTAGATGCTCTTTGGAGCTGAGTGGTGGCCTCATAGTTTTGGAGGGGTTTCTCACAAATTGTTCTATTGTGTTATTTTGAATGATCTTCCTGGTTGTGGTGGTTTAGTGTTTCTTTCCCCCATTAATTCTGATTCAGTAGATTTAATGCTATTAAAGAATATACAGTATTCATAAACTATAAGCACTGTCTTTGATTTTCAGATAATAGTTAACAACAAGTGGGGGCCCACGAAACTCCAGGGGGGGGAATACCATCTCTCCCACCATTCTGGCTCCAGGCTCCCTCGCCCCCATCCCTGCTCTCTCACCGAATCACCCAGAGCCAGAGAGAGAAGCCATCAAAAATTGTGCAGGAGGGAATCCCACCTTCCCATCCCCCCCACCTCACCTTCCAGCCCAGGTGTAGCCATAGATGTAGCCAATGGCTCTTGGGCTCTACCGCCCCAGAGGCATAGTGGCTGCATATCCCACACCTGGCTGGGCTGGCGGGAATCAAAGGCAGCCCTGAATAGTAGGTGCATTCTCTGTGCATGCTCAGAGAATGCTTTTTTTAAAAAATCAAGGGGATTTAAACCTCCTGGGTATTTCCCCCAATTTTCAGATTTTTCTGCAGACCCATTTCTCCAGCCTGTCAAGATCATCCTGTATCCTGGCTCTGTCTTGTACTGTATTTGCCACCCCTCCCAATTTAGTATCATCTGCAAATTTAATAAGCATCCCCTCTATTCCTTCATCTAAATAATTTATAAAGATGTTGAACAACACAGGGCTCAGGACAGATCCCGGAGGAACTCCACTAGTCACTTCTCTCCAAGTGGATGAGGAACCATTAACAAGCGCTCTTTGGGTGTGATCTGTCAACCAGTTACAGATCCACCTAACAGTAATAGGATCTAAACCACATTTTTCCAATTTGTCAAGTAGAATACTACATGGAACCTTATCAAAAGCCTTACTGAAATCAAGATAAACTATGTCTACAGCATTCCCCTGATCCAGCAAGGTAGTAACTTTCTCAAAAAAGAGATAAGATTAGTCTAACATGACTTGTTCTTGAGAAACCCGTGATGGCTCTTACTGATCAGAGCCATCGTTTCTAAATGCTCAAGGACTGACTGTTTGATGATTTGTTCGAAAACTTTTCCCAGTATAGATGTCAATCTGATGGGTTTTGAGCCTCAGTTGTACAGTTCATGTGAATACACTTTTTAGTATGAGTTTAATCATTCATTGTTGGCTTTTATGGTGCATAGAAATATACATAAATAAATTACTGTTCAAAATGAGTAACTGTGATCATATTTTACATGCATGCTAAAAGAAGATGGACAAGGTAAGTAATGAAGCGTATGATGCAGTTTTCAATGCATTTTCTTAAATTGTATGCAAATAAGAATTGTACATTAGTGTCAGTCAGTGGCATATATTTAATGATCCATGAACCTCATGGAGTGGGACTTTCCTGCTTCATCCCACTGAAAACTCTGAAATTTCTCTCTGGGGAGTTGCATAGAGGGTAAGACTGTGGGGGACTGCAATGGGAGGGGGAAATTTGCAACAACTTCTTCCACTATCTTGACTGGTTGGATGCATGCTAATGTTTTATCCCAGTCAGTAGTATTAATCCTGGAAAACTAGTTGTTCAAATTATGACATCAGATAATAGAAAATGGCTTCAACTGGTTTGATTCATTCAGAATTATTTAAATTAACTAAATGGCTGATTTAACTCAATAAGCGGACACTTTTGAGGGCAGACTGCACTAGGCACCCCCCTGGTCTGCCTTTTGGACATATGCACCCTGGAAGCAAACTCAGCCGGAGCTTCTGCTGGCTTTGGTTATCACTGCCTATACAGCCTTATGTGCAGAGAGGTGACAAGCTCCATCCCTCTTCCCTGATGTGCCACAAGGCTCCTACCACGTTCAAAAGATGTTCAGCAACAAGGGCGCTCCTTCACAGTGTATCCAGCCACAAGGTATGTGATGGCCTGTTCCAGACACCCCCTCATTTCACCAGATGTCTCAGGGTGCTTGCCAAGTAGCCCTACCTGTCCTGAGCAACCCGCTGTATTCCTAGGTTGGCAACCTCTAGGTACTAGCTGGAGATCTCGTGCTATTACAACTGATCTACAGCTAGGGTTGCCAGGTGCCCGGTGGTGGCGGGCAAACCCCCGGCAATTTGCCCCTCTGCTCACCTACCACCTGAGGGTTTGGGCGGCAATCGTGCACACACGCGCACACCGCGCGCACGGCACTTCTGGTTTACCGCTCAAACTAAGAGGAAAAGGCCCCTTGTGAGGCAGCACTTCTGGTTGTAAACCGGAAGTGACACGCACGTGCAAACCCAACCACAGCCCCATAGCCTCCTGCCGGAGGAGAGAGGGAACTTGGCAGTCCTATCTCCAGCCGATAGAGATCAGTTCACCTGGAGAAAATGGCCACTTAGGCAATTGGACACTAAGGCATTGAGGCCCCTCCCCTCCCCAAACCCTGCCCTCCTCAGGCTCTGCCCCAAAAACCTCCCACCGGTGGTGAAGAGGGACCTAGCAACCCTATGTATTCCTACCAAACTAGTTGCAGCCTAACTAGTGTTACAACCAGGCCTATTTAATGGGATAAAATCCCTGCCACAGAGACATCTTGGAACAGGCAAAAAAGGGGGTTGAACCCGGCTTGGTCCTAAATATAGTGACCAGCTAATCCTGCTCTGCTCATAGAGAGGGTGGATGGGTCAGCCATAGGGAAAATGCTGCAGATGAAAGGGTACAACTGAATAAAGCCGCCTGCCACCCACTCCTGATTGGCTGACCAGATTTGCAGACAGCAAATCACATCTCAAGCCTCATCGTAATCTGCGGTGAATGTTTCTTTTCTTGACAGAAAATAGGTTAGATATTATGAACTTCCCCTATACTTCTCTTTGCCCACAGTTCCCTTTGACCCTCAAAAACCCTCTGCTGAGGGCTGATGTCTCATCGTAAATAAAATGCAGTTGAGCATGTGGGGCTGCAGTAAGCAGGAGGAACAGCATGAAATTGGCCACCTCCGTCTTGTGCAAGTGGAAGGTTTAAAGCACTGGTTCCCAACCGGGGGTCCGTGGACCCCCAGGGGTCCACGAGAACTAAATTAAGGTCCGCGAAACAAAGTTATAAACCCATAATAAATTAATATTTTCAATTAAAAGTTCTCTATTATAAATATATATATTCAAATATTATTCTAAGTTTAATGTTTAACTAACAGTTATGATTAAAGTTTATTTTCAAATTCTTGGAATTTTTATTTTGAACCTTGGGGTCCCTGCACCGAACAAAAAAGTCCTAGTGGTCCCTGGTCAAAAAAAGGTTGGGAACCACTGGTTTAAAGGATGCAGCCAATATTATCTTCAAACCCTCTTGCCACGTTGTATGACTCATTTTGCAAGGTGTGTGCGCAGAGTGGATGCAAGGATGCATTTGCTTTTCACCTCCTAGGTTGCTCCAGAACTATCGCAGGGTCTTCATTTCAGTAGGGGCAACTGGGTTTCAAATCACTGAGCATCCTGAAATCATACATGAAAGCATTAGAAAAGAGAGGGTTTTGATGCTCAAGTGTAGACAGTGTGTGTGTGGCCTTTTCTGTGTCCTCCAGTTATTGACTAAGCAGTTATAATGCAGGTGACAAAGAGAGTCTGGGGACACAAGGGTCTCCTTCACCTTCAGCACACTTGGAGGGAAAGAAATGCAGTGGTCAGGATTCAGAAGGGCACGCAAAGAGAGATGGAAGTACAGATGGTAAGAAGTGGGAACTGAAATGGAAGATTGTCCTGGAGGCCAGAAGACAAGGCTGGCTGATTACATGACTTCAATCTGACAAACGGAGGCAGCTGCTTGTTTCTTGAAGATAACATGCTTGGAAGTTTGGGATGGTCATGAAGGAAACTGAGAAGAACAGAAGGCAAAGAAGCAGGAATGGGATTCATATAGGCAGAGGCGGATCTACTGTGAAACTAATGAAGCTTAAGCTTCAGGAACCCTAATCCTGGAGGGGGCCCCTGAAGCAACTTTTTTTTTTTAAATGAGTGAATTTCTCAACAAAATCAATGGAGTTTTTTTTAGTGATAGAATCATAAGCCAACGGGTTATGGCCTCAAGATGTCCCTGTAATTGGTCAAATTTCAAAATTTTCTCACCCGAACCACCGGCTGTAAGGGCTCTCTGAGCTCACCAGAATCTATTCATAGCCTGCATTTTGGCAGCTGGATCCTCGAATCCTTCGCTGGTGCGGGGCTTAATAGTTCTATTGTTTTATTTCATCACTGTATGGCCCATTTTCAAGGACTCCACCCCACCACCCTGTTCTCCGCCATTTGGGCCTCAAGGTCCTTGCAAGGGCAGCAAGGCACTTTGGACCTTTTTGGATGTTGCCCTATTGTTGCTGGTTGCAAAGGGGCCCCCATAACAGTTCAAGCTTCAGGGCCCGCAAAATGTAGGTCTGCCACTGCATATAGGGCCAAAGGAAAGGCTGTTAGTGATTTCTCCAGTCATCCAAATTTCATTTGACTTTTTAGAGGACTAGAAGTTCGAAAGGAAAAGGAACAAACTAGAGGGGGCTCCCAAGTAATTGTGACTGTCTTAAGAAAAAGGCTTTCTGCAGCTTCAAAGCAAATACTGTAACGTGGACTAATCATTTAGTGTTGAAGACCAAAAACCAATGTCCTGTTCTCCCCAGTCCTGTTCTCCCCACTGCCTAGATTTGAACTAAGGACCATAAAAAGGAGCAACTCTTCTTTTGCAGTTTACAGGAACAGTAATGGCAGATGATTTCCACTCTTATCTTGAAGATGCCACACTCTCAACATCACTTCCCCTGTCTGTGGAACTGTTGGTGGACGAAGTGTGGACTTCAGGGCAGTTGCACTGAGCAACTTGGATTGTTTCCAAATTTGTTCTTTTTAAGGTGCCACAAGATTGTATGCTCAAAGATTGGCTACCACTGAGCAGAAAACTAATCTCTGGCTGTTGGAAGTGAAGAGAAAATGCTGCCTAGATTTCCATGTGCTCCCATTTGCCCCCAAAGTTCTGAAAAACCCCATTAAGAACACTACTCTTAAGCATAAAAGACAAATGCAGTTATAGCAGAGCAATTGAAAAAATGCCGATTAGAGTTCAGTTCACCTGAAGAAAATGGCTGCTTTGCCAATAGGACTCTATGGCATTGAAATCCCTCCCCTCCCCAAACCTGACCCTCCTCAGGCTCTGCCCCAGAAACCTCCCACTGGTGGTGACGAGGCACATGGCAACCCTAGGTTCAGCTCACCTGACCAATTTGTTTAACAATACCTCCCCTCACTTTTGATACACATAAACCAGGGGGCTTGCTTGTCATTATTTCACTACTGGGACAAATAGCAGGTGGGGGAAAGAATTTATCTTGGGGTGTAGTGAATTTTATATAAAAGTTCCAGAATTAGCAGAGATATAATATGATCTTTCCTCATCCCTGATCTCTTGCATCTCCTATGGTATACTGTACGTACTGACACTTGGAGCGGTTGAATCCTTGGCCCCTGCCTCTGTTCTCCCTCCATCTGACTTGGACTAAGTCTGTACACTTATTCATTATGCTTACATGGCTGCCCTTTTCAACTGATAAACAAGGCAGCTACCAAATGGGTAAGAGCCCCGTGGTGCAGAGTGGTAAGCTGCTGTGCTGTATCCCAAGCTCTGCTCACAACCTGAGTTCGATCCTGACGGAAGTTGGTTTCAGGTAGCCGGCTCAAGGTCGACTCAGCCTTCCGTCCTTCCGAGGTCGGTCAAATGAGTACCCAGCTTGCTGGGGGTAAAGGGAAGATGACTGGGGAAGGCACTGGCAAACCATCCCGTAAACAAAGTCTGCCTAGGAAACGTCGAGATGTGACGTCACCCCATGGGTCAGGAATGACCCGGTGCTTGCACCTTTACCTTTACTTACCAAATAGGTAATGGAAAATGTTCTTTTTGCCCCTCCTCTGTAGAGTGACAGCCTTAAAGAGATTTCTAACCATTCCTGAAATGATCTTCTTTCATGGTGAATATTTTTGAGAGTGCTCCCCCCTGTGGTGAAACAGAGGTACTACCAAAAAGCCCATGTGCCCACTTTTCACTCTAGTACACATCGCTGGGGTGCAGCACAAGTCTTGCTGATTGGATGCACACCAGGGTTGTAATCTAACACAGCCATATGCGTGCAAACGGGTAGGCTGGAATGGATGCATGGCTCGCGGCTTTTGGAGCTTTTGCTGCAGCCACGTTTCCATTGCACATGTAGCTTTGCCTCTGCAGCAGTATAAGCAGCTGCAGGGAAAACTGTGCATAATCTATAGTATCACCTGTACTTTCTAGCCATAGATTGAAAATGCACATTAACGAGAAGGTACAGCTGCTGACATATATGCAAGAGCAAGAAAAAAAATTGTTCTGTTGTTCAGGTTTGCCGACTCTTACAACTCTTTATTAGGATGATCAGATGGGCTGTTGCATGTGAGCTGGCTATTTATATTCTTGTATCTTCTGTATCAGTCTATGTAACAGTGTCCCCAGAGAAAGAGGTACTGATTATATCCTGACGTGATGACTGGACAAACCCTTAAAGTGCTAAGTCCATTTGAGGAAGTGTGTTGGGTAGCATGGAGACACAGAAAGTGCGTGTACAAAGCTGCTTAATATTGAATCAGACATTTGGTCTGCCTAGCTCTCTGTATGTACTGCTACTAGAAACTCTCCCAAGATAACTGGCAGGAAGTTTTTCCCAGCCCTGCTTCCTGGTACTGTTTAAAAAAGGGGAGGTTTGAATTGATAATCTTATCTTTTGCCCATAAAATATGTGCTCTTCTACCATAACATGGTCCCTACTCACTGAGGGCTATTTGAAAGCTTTTCTTTTTCTCTACACAGCACCTCTAACCAAACAGAGTCATTTCGGCTATTAGCCTTGTGTTTTGAGCTCTGAACGACCACACATCTGCCATCCCAACAGGGCTGCAAAATGGTATGATAATGCTTGGTTCCCTGAATGAAGGTGGAAGCTTCAACTGTCAAACCTTCCATAGAGCATTATCATGCAGGAAATATTAAAACAGGCCACTGTGTGTTAGAGATGTGACATGATTTTGCCAGAGGCCGGCAGATTCAGACTCCCTTCAGGCCCATTTAAAACAGAAATCTAAAAATTTGGCTGATACAAATATGCACATTTTATTTGGAAGCAGGGTTGGATAATGTCTGTGATTTGACATAGTTGTCAAGCTCTTTATTTCAAGAAGCTTAGCTTCTTCAGTTTTTTATATATATTATTTATTTATTTTCTAATCCAGAATTGGAAGATGCTACAGCGGAAACCAAGACAGAATACACGGAGGATATTCAGGTACAGGTAAGGTCTACGAATACCTACTATTCAGCAGTACTATAGTGATCTCATCCCATTACTTGCATTCTTCTGGAGAGGCTGGCAGATTGGGAGCGGAAGGGACCATGCTGTGGTGGTTCTATTCTTACTTGGCTGACTGATTCCCAAAGATTGGGGCGGGGGGCTGCTACTTGTCCCTTTGGCATTTATGCTATTAGGGATCCCGTGTGTGTGTGTAAAGTGCCGTCAAGTCGCAGCCGACTTATGGTGACCCCTTTTGGGGGTTTTCATGGCAAGAGACTAACAGAGGTGGTTTGCCAGTGCCTTCCTCTGCACAGCAACCCCGGTATTCCTTGGTGGTCTCCCATCCAAATACTAACCAGGGCTGACCCTGCTTAGCTTCTGAGATCTGACAAGATCAGGCTAGCCTGGGCCATCTATTTATCATTTACATGAAACCACTAGGAGAGAATGGCCATGGATTTGAAACTCGGGACCACCATATGCAGATCACACCCTGCTGTCTTTCTCCTTATCAGTAGAGTAGGGTGGGTGGGTCTGAACAGGTGCCTGGAAAAGGTAATGGGATGAGTGAGGGCCAATAAAGTGAAGATCAATTGAGACAAGACTGAAGGACAGTTGGTCGATGGCAAAGCTGCTCAAGGACTGTGGATTCAGCCTGTTGTGGAGGAGACTGCACTCTCCCCGAGGGAGCAGGTGCATAGCTTGGGAGTGCTGCTGGGTCCTGGTGTTACCCAAGTTGGTATACTTATCAGATCAATAACATGGAAAATTATTTGCTACACAGGTAGAGTCACTTGTGTTACTGGAGCAGTTATTTTGGGACCAAACAGTCTAGGGTTTACCTGGGTCCCAGCACTCCAGTTAATTGGTGAGAGAGAGTCAGAAATGAAGCCAGCTATGAAGTTGGGGATCCAAAGCAAGAGATGAAGATCTATGAACCAAGAAGGATGAAGTAATAAGCCAGCTGTAAAAGTTGGGGAAGGAGGCTCAGGTACAGAATCAACTACAAAGTGCCCTTACTACAGCTAAAAGACTTATATTACAACAATAGAAAAATAAAAGCCCACCTTTGGTAAATCAATGGATTGAGGACCTTAGAACTCTATCAGTATTTGAATGCATGGCATATAGACCGCAATTGCTCATGGACTTGTTTTTAGATATTTGGAAACCATATATAGAAACCTATGTCTAGATTTGCTACCACTGTTATTATATTTTTGTCTTTATTTTATGTATATTCTTAAGTTTTTTTTCTATTTTTTTTTTAATAAAAAGAGGGCTGGAATTACAAAGTTGGAGGGGCTTGAGATGCCCTGTTATGGGTTTGGAAGGACAAGGTACAAAGGGGTGTACATCTAGATGGACAGTGGGATGATATAGGTGGAGCAACTGAATTACCAGAACAGCGGCTTAATGACATTTCCCTTGGTTTAGGATTGAATTACCAGGGTAGACTGTATAGTGAGGATGGTTCCATAGCCTCAGGTTATTACCTAGCAACGCTGAGTCAGTTACTCCTGGGGGTGAGGGGGCTTGTGGAGGCTGAGGACTTGGGTTGCCAGGTCCCTCTTTGCCGCCAGTGGGAGGTTTATGGTGTGGAGCTTGAGAAGGGCAGGTTTTGGGGAAGGGAGAGACTTCAATGCCATAGAGTCCAATTGCCAAAGGGGCCATTTTCTCCAGGTGAACTGATCTCTGTCGGCTGGAGATCAGTTGTAATAGCAGGAGATCTCCAGCTAGTACCTGGAGGTGGGCAACCCTACTGAAGACACAAAGGTCTGTAATCAATGTGCTGTGGAATGGAGCATTCTAGCAAGTGGGCTACTCCCGTGTGAGAGCTTCCAGGAGAAATTCCTTCCAGTTCCGGGCCCCCCACCTTGATATTGTACTTGATTATTTTATCCAGTCCTCTGGGGGCTAAGTCAGAAGGTCTCTTGGGGTGGGCAAATACAGGGTCTCAGGAAGTAGGGGCTTACTTGCGACAGCAGTTGCAGACTTAGGTTTCCTTGTGGCACAGAGCTCCTTTTACCATTTTCAGCTGATACAACAGCTTCAGCCCTTCCTTGAAGAACGTGATTTGGCCACAGCGATCCACACTCACATCACATCCAGGTTAGATTACTGTAATGTGATTTACATGTGACTGCCTTTGAAAACGGTTAGGGAACTTCACTTGGCCCAACATGTGGTAGCCATGTTGTTGGGAGGGGTTGGATACTGGGATCATATCACCCCTGTGCTGAAATAGCTGCACTGGCTGCCCATATGTTTATGGGCACACTTCAAAGTGCTGGTTCTTACCTTTAAAGCCCTAAATATCTTGGGGCCAGAGTACTTGAAGAACTCTTTCCATACGTATTGTTCTTCAAATCTCTTCTGAATTCCTGTTTTCTGTGTCCCCACCTTCAGATGTGAGGTGGGTGGTGACCAAACGTAGGGATTTTTCAGTGGCGGTGGCTTGCCTTGGGAACGCTCACCACCATGGCACTGTCCTGGCACCTGCCTTACTTTTAGGTGCCCAGGTAAAACATTCCTTTTAACCTAGGTTTTTAACTAAGGGGCTTTATCTCTTAAATCTGTACAGTAAGCATTTTGTCTGCATTATTTTAAGCCGCTTGACGTGTATTTTATGCTTTGTTAATGCTCTGGCTTTTTTAATGGTGTTGGCTTATATTTTAGTGGCTTGTTTGATGTCTTGTGTTTTTAAAGGATGTATGTTATTGTTTTAGTTGTAAGCTGCCTTGAGTTATTTTTTGAGCCACATAAGTTGGAGGAAGTCTCCTTAGCCTGGAAGAAATTTTCAGTCTTTACTCAGTGGAGTCATAGGATAGGGGTAGGATCCAAAGCAGTGTTTTTTATGTCATAAGATCAGTGAGAGTGGAGAGTAAAGTTTAAGCTTGATGCTGTGTGGGTGGAAATCTGTTTTCCACAAGGATTACAGGTGCTGTTGAGCTTATATTCAATGTACTCAGCAATACCAGCTGCAGTATCTCATAATGTCTACTTTCAACTAAAAGCATGAGTTTTGTAGACCAAAACTGCCATTTTAGATCTCAGGAGAAAGTTCATTTGAATTAATGCTCTTGCACAGAAAAAATATCATTGAACATACAAAATCAGTATATAGGGAGAACACAAGGCTAGAATCTTTCTCCTTTACATGGTTTTCTATGTGAAAGGAACACTTTATATGGAAGAGGATTTGACCACTTGAGCCCCCACATTATATAAGATAGTGAAAGTATCTTTCAAGGTGAATCTCCTTTTTGGGTATGTACAGAAGAACTCTGTATCTCATATTCTTTGATTCCATCTGTTTTGTTTCCATTTCTGGATCATTCTGTCACATTCATACTCTTTCCTTGTTAAAATCTGGAGTTCTAAGGCTTTTCTTTTCCCGAACAAAGGTAGGGAGCCCCCATTTCAGTCAAGATTAATTTCTTGAGAATATTACTCAGCCATGTACGGTATTGTGGCTTAGACTCTCACCCACATGTGTTCTCTTTATGCAAATGATGCAAAATGTGATAGTTGCTATATGTCATATGCGCTTAGGCCTAATTCACAAATGCCCTGTATGTGTGGTAGATTTTTGAAGAGTTTCTCATCCAAATTTAAGTAACATTTTTCCATCTGGTTGTTGCTGTGGTCCAGTCTCAGATACTTTGCCATAATGATCAAGTTCTTAAATATCTCGATAACAGATAGGAACCGCCTTCAGAATCCAAACACTTGTCATCAAGAAAAACTTATGAACCTCCCATGCCATAGTTTCCAAATGCGTATTTGACTCTCAGTTGAAATTATGGGCTCTGGTGGAACACAATGTACCCCTTCTGAATTTGGCTGTTCTTGGACACTGAAGACAGATTTATTCTGTAAGATCTATTGATGTGTTTTCCAAGAATATGAAAAGAAATATGTTGACTTCAGATAGCTGTGTGCACAAGAGATTTTGGAACATGTTAAAAAAAAACCTTTTAATAGATCTCGTTTTGGCTGTTATACTACTCCACATCCAGGCATGGCAAAGATGCACTGATTTCAACAGAACATGTAAGTTGCTTTCAAAATGCACTGCTATACTTCCACTGAAAGTACACCATAATATTTCTTTGTCTAGAAAACTACTGCAGTTAGGGTTGCCAACCTCCAGGTACTAGCTGGAGATCTCCTGCTATTACAACTGATCTCCTATTGATAGAAATCAGTTCACCTGGAGAAAATGGCCACTTTGGCTATTGGACTCTAGGGCATCAAAGTCCCTCCCCTCCCCAAACCCCACCCACCTCAGGCTCCGCCCCAAAAACCTCCCGCCGGTGGCGAAGAGAGACCTGGCAACCCTATGTGAAGTGCAGAGGAAGTGCACTAGCAGAGTAAAAAGCTGTGTTTGTGCCAGATTTGCAGTTTAACAGCATGTTATTGGGTGATGTCTGTGAGTGCAGCCTGACACTCTTCTCAGCTTTTCCCTATTGCTCTCACCCTGTGCCCAACTTTGGTTTTAGGAGATATTTACCTTTTGACATACCTAGAAGGTTATAAGTCGGTATGAGACAGGTGATTCACCCTGTCTTCCCAAGCACTTGAAACTTCTTTCTTGGTACCCCAGATTTTCAAATGAAACTTTCAAGCCCAGACTTAGTTACAGGGAAAACCATGAAGACTTGTGGCTGCTGATGAGCAAGCCCCTTGGGCTCAAGTCCGAAAAATCATGGCTATTAATGAGCAGCAGTGGAAAACTTTTATTTTGCATAGTGTATTAAAACTTAAGTAGACCAGCCAACCAATCAACCCACTTAAACAAATGTTGCAGCAAAACATTTGGCAGAGGTCAGGCTGCATTAAAAGGGAATGATCTGTCGAGTCCCCACTAGATGGCAGTTGCAGATTCCTGAATGAGTTTTGTGATTCAAACTTGTAGGGCTTTCCCCCCTGTAAAACTTGATGATATTTCTCAAGGAGCATAAATATTTATCTGAGTCAGACATTGGTGCCTGGCAGAATTAGTGTTGTTCTGTCACAGCTAAGCCTGCATGATTAGTAACTTCTCCTGAAGTCTTTCTAAGCTTGGACAATACCCATCATGTGTGTAGTTTGTGGACTATTGAAAGAAGGTGCCCAACTGTCTCCCAGAATATTATCCAGCTTGAAAACTGTGTGGAAAGCCTGTATGTCTGCACACGGGGAAACAGTTAAATGATTTGTGATGGTCCACATGGCATCATGCATGGGTCGTAGCTTTTGTTTGTTATGCTAAAGTAGAACCCCTGTTATATACTGCAATAATTTGCAAGATTGCGCAGTCATGGCTAGAACGATATAGCACATGCATGCTTAGCACTTATGTGTTGGTGGAGCAAGATTTGCAGTCAAACTGAAAAGTGAAAACTGGGGCATCTTTTATTTTGACTGATCTGCATGCTTCTGCTGCGGTGGACAACAGGCTGTGAATTACCGTATAGACCTTTCTGTATTCAGCTTCACATAGTATCAGTAGGGTTGCCAGGTCCCTCTTTGCCACCAATGGGAGGTTTTGGGGGCGGAGCCTGAGGAGGGTGGGGTTTGGGGAAGGGAGGGACTTCAATGCCATAGAATCCAATTGCCAAAGAGGCCATTTTCTCCAGGTGAAGTGATCTCTATCAGCTGGAGATCAGTCGTAATAGCAGGAGATAAGTAAAAATAAGAAAATAAGAAAATCCCTGCTGGATCAGAGCAAGGCCCCTCAAGTCCAGCAGTCTGTTCACACAGTGGCCAACCAGGCGGTCCTCTAGGAAGCCCCCAAACAAGACGACTGCAGCAGCACCATCCTGTCTGTGTTCCACAGCACCCAATATATTTGGCATGCTCCTCTGATCCTGGGGAGAGTTACTCCAGTCTAAGCACATTCATTTCAATGGGCTTAGACTGAAATAACTCTGCACAGGATTATTGTTGTGACTGGTGTTTATTCAAATTTCTCTTAGGCTTCCCATATTAATAAACATTTTAATGGGGGGTCCTGTTTTTAAAAAACAGAATTTTAATAAGTGTATAAGCTCATCCCCCTACGCACACATCTTTATTTTGGAAATTCAGTTCATAAATAAGTTTTTAAGTAATTATTCTAAGACTTCACTGTTCTGGAAAAAAAATCACACAGTTTTGTTTGAAGACATTTCCTTCTGCATTAGCTGTATTAAACTTAGCACTAAATAACATCTTTGTTCTTATCAGCATATGATAAATATTTAATAACAGAGGGACTGTATGTAACAGGACCTTTAAAATTTTCATGTGGGGAAAAAACATGCATTGTCTTAAATGGTAAAAGAAGCCATCAGTATGATTGGCTTTTCAAAACATAAGAAACTTAGACAGTTTGATAAGTAGATATTGAATAATATTTCTGTTAAACTTTACAAGTTCTTGAAGGTTCCTAGAAATTTTGATATTTGTAAAGGTGACCTAAGAGATCAATGTCAAATTTTAACCAGACAAAAGAGACCGTCTTCAATTAGAAATGCCATCTCTTATGTGCCTTATTATTTAATAATAATTTCTTTTATGATAGAATTGGTTCGTATGGGTATTATAAAATTAAAGGATGTGGTCAATCTAATGTTTTCCTCTTTGGCTGAACTCAGAGGGAAAAAATTCCATCTTTCCGCAAGCAAGATTTTTAGATAGTGTAAACTCAATTAATCTTTTTAGGGACATTCTAGAAGTTATCTCAAAAGCAGGCCAATTTGTACGTAGAAGGTCATTGTCTTGTTTTTCTTGAAGCAATCCTTTCATCTCCTCAATGGGTGGATAGATGTAGAAGAATTACAAGAGGCAAAATGTTCTCTGGGAAAATAAAGACTTGGAAAAGATTTGGGGTAAAAGTAAACTTTTCCAACCTATAACCAAAGCAAATAAATAAATTTCCCCCAAACAAATCCTACTAAAGCTCCTTTTGGCATGTTTTAGGACATTTAGCTCAAGTTTATATGTGATCAAATTGCAGTGGTGTTTTTTCAGCCCCTGCCTTTTTATTATCCAAATGTGTCAAAATAAATAGTCCCCTTACAGTTGCGGAAAATAATTCACTTCAGTTGGAATCTCTTATTCACAGTTGACTGTGATCCTCCCTCCAGGGCCAGCATTAGGGGGGCGAGGGGGCAGGTGCCCCAGGTGGTGGGCAGGGAGGGGGTGGCGCAGGAGGTGGGGGAGGCTCAATTGCCTGGAAGAGGTGGTTCATTCTGCAGCGCATGCACCCCATTCCCCAGATTAGGCTGCTGCTATTAGGTGGGAGAAGGGAGAGGGAGATCCTAGGCCTCCGAGAGAAATTGCAGCCCTTGGTAAGGCAAAAGCTGGGGCTGTTAGTCGGGTGAGACTATGGTGAGTAAAGAGGAAGGGGAGCCAAAGGTTCCTGAGGAGATGTTCAAATATGTCAAGTTCTATGCAGTGGGAAACATAGACCTCCCCCATGTAACCTTCCTTGGCCTTGCTAATCTCCCTCCTTCCCCCAGCCAAGGCACCCTCTGCTCTTCCACCTGCAGGACCTTCCAATTCCTTGTCTTCCCACCTCCCCTTTCAAATACCGCACATTGACAGTGGCTGTGGTAGGCTTTGGGCATTCAAGACTTCTGGGGGGGGGGTTAGGGTGCATTCAAACACTCACAGGGGGAGAAGAGTTTTGGGGGCGGATGACAATGGCTTAGAATGCCTGATTCACCCCTCTTTTCTGCCCCTCTGCCTTGTGCTCTGCTGAGGGGCTGCAAGTCATAGAACAGCCTGGAGTTGAATGGGGCAGAGGGGGAAAGGACAGGCTCTTCTCCCTGCCCCCGCCCACCGCTTTAAAACTGGGAGCTGTGTTATGCTTGGCTTTTCCAAAGGCCACAAGTAGACCTACCCCCTCATTTGATAGGCATGACCTTCCCTAAAGAGCCTGATTTTACACCTTAGGAAAGGGAGGGAACAAGAACGGGGGTCCTGTTCACGTGCGTTATGTGCCATCAAGTCACTTCTGGCTTATGAATCAATGACCTCCAAAACAATCTCTTGTTAATAGCCTTGCTCAGGTCATGCAAACTGAGGGCCGTGGCTTCCTTTATTGAGTCATTCCATCTTATGGTGGGTTTTCCTCTTTCCTACTGTCTTCAACATTAGTATTATTGTCTTTTCCATTGATTAAAGTACAGTAGCTTAAGTTTCGTCATTTTAGCTTCTAGCAGTATAATTCATGCCATCATATTCCCTGTTACTATGTATGGGTATGAAAGCTGGACAATGAAGAAAGCTGATAGGAAGAAAGTAGATACCTTTGAAATGTGGTGTTGGAGGAGAGTGTTACGGATACCGTGGACTGCCAACAAAAAAATCAGTGGGCTATAGATTAAATCAAGCCTGAACTGACCCTAGAAGCTAAAATGAATAAACTGAGGCTATCATATTTTAGTCACATTATGAGAAGACAAGAGTCACTGGAAAAGCCCATCATGTTAGGAAAAGCTGAGAGCAGCAGGAAAAGAGGAAGACCCAACAAGAGATGGATTGGCTCTTTAAAGGAAGCCACAGCCCTCAGTTTGAAAGGGCTGAGCAATGCTGTTAAAGATAGGACTTTTTGGAGGACATTGATTCATAGGGTCACCATGAGTCAGAAGCAACTTTATGGCACTTAACACACACAGTATAATTACCAGATATTCTTGGGCTGTACGTTATCAGGCTGTGAAGGAGCATGAGGTGTGTTTGGTGTTTCCCATGTCAAAATTATGTGTGCTGTATTTTGAAAAGTGTCCAGGAAAAAGCTAGGCTGAAAAACTGTCTCCTTGGGTTGGGTTTTTATGTGTGCAGAGGGGTTGAGGGAATATTCAAGCATTAAAAATAGATAAAATAATGTAAAAGTGTAATTATTCATTAACAGTTCATCGATATCAACGTAATTTATTCCGTCATTTAAAGGAGCTGCTGATTATAGACATATATATATAAATTAAAATATGTATATAATATAGGGGGGCATCATTTTGTACTTCTGCCCCACTTCAAAAAAAATGTAGTTCCAGGCTTTGCCTGCTTCTAATAGTGTTATAAGGACTAGACTTCTATTGCATGTCTAACCTTAAAACTATGGAGGATAACATCCTTTAGCCACAATTTGAAGCTTGATTTCAGGTTTGCGCCTGCATAGAAACTTCCTTGGTTTCTCTTTTGGCACTTCATTACTAAATGAAAAGAATGGAAAAAAATCCATTGGGGAAAAGGTGTTTTTTGTGAAGGAACTTTTATCTCTCAAATGCGCCTTTGGATTGTGTGGGCAGTAGGATTCTATTGGCCTTATATATCCCACTCTGCCTTTTATGCAGGCAGGCAAGGGACAACATGAAATGTGGAAAGCCCTTCATTAATGTTCATTGTTTACCATTTTTACATTAATTTAAAGTGTCAGCCTATAAACATCGATGCCTTTGAAAACAGCCTTGTTTGCAAAACAAATTCCTAGGAGTTTGTGGTTTTATAATCATTTTCTGGCTATGATTCCAGAAGAGTAATCATGTTGTTCCACAGTAACAAGATGTGCCGCGGTATCAGAAGCGGTTTCTGCCAAACTAGGAAGTGAGGTTAGATAGAGGTGGACATGGAGGAAGGGAAGAGGCAGACATAGGCAACATAAGGGACGCAAGAGCAGAAGCCCGGTTGCTCAGCCCACTTTACTTGGAAGCCTTTCTAGTGATCAGGGTAAGCGAGAATTGGATTGATTTCCCAACAGTTCACTCTGTTAGCTAGAAATCAGGGCTATGTGACATATAGGCTAAATCATTGCCTGCGTACCCTGCTGAAAACTTCAATTGTAATATGTTGTACGTGTAAGAGTAAAGAAAAATCTGCATGTAACTTTATGTCAGGGAAGCTACTTAACACTTTCCCGCAGAGAAAAAAAAACTTTTTAAAATGCATAAAGAATATATATAATAAAATATATAACAACAATGGTGGCAGGTCTACACATAAGTTTCTGTAAACGGTTTCCAAATATCAATGTCCATGTGCAATTGCTGTCTGTATGCCATGCATTCAAATCGTGATTGAGTACTAAGATCCACTGATTTAACAGAGGTGGGCTTTTATCTACCCACCGTTGTCATATGAGTCTTTTAGCTGTAGTAAGGGCACGGAGGGTCCCAATTCATTGACCACTGGTTAGCCTCCATGAGATGGGCAAATAGTTTAAAAGTGCATAGACATCCAGAGATATCAGTGAACATTCTAATACAAAATTGATATCAGTAATAAGTTCTTCCCAGAAAATCTGAATGACTGGACATTGCCAAAGCCTCTGTTTAAGGGACGTGTCCCGTGAGTTACAAGGCCAACATTTAGACACTTTACTCAATCCTTTGCTAAAGAGTCACTGTGGTGTCCAATATATCTTGAACATAAACTTTTGCTGAGTAGGTCTCAACATTCTTGGAGAGAGGAGGCATAAACTTTAAGGCCACATCCCATCGCCTTGGCAAAACAAGGCAATCTATCTCCTTATTCTATTCATTCCTGAGACTCTGCATGTCATATTTATTATTTGAAATTTCATATTTATAAACCAATATTGTAGGTTTTGTTTTCTTCCTTCATTTAATTCGTTTCCAGGAGCAAAGGGGACTCTGAGACATTTAATGCCACAGGGCCATATTTAGATCTCAACAAATGTTGCAACTGTAAGTACTGCCATTCTACATAAGGTGGCAAATCTTTTTTCAAACTCAGAGCAAAAAATGACAAAAACTCCTCATCATCAGCTATCAATTGGTCCAGTGTAAAAATCCCCCAATCGATCCAAGCTAGTGTTGCCAACCTCCAGGTACTAGCTATAGATCTCCTGCTAGTACAACTGATCTCCAGCCAATAGAGATAAGTTCGCTTGGAGAAAATGGCTGCTTTGGCAATTGGACTCTATTGCATTGAAGTCCCTCCCCTCCCTAAACCCCAGTTTCCTCAGGCTCCACCCCAAAAATCTCCCGCCTGTTGCGAAGAGGGACCTGGCAATCCTAGTCCAAATCTTCCATAAAAAAGATTTATTCCCAAATTTTAGATCTGGATTGGCTCATAATGTTAATTGAGCATGTGAAAGTGGATCAAATTGCTATTGCCATGCCATTATACACCATTGTTTCCTAGTCACAGAAAGTACAAGAGGAAAGGGATGTACTCTAGCATAAGTATACTCTAGTGCATTCTACTTAAAGAGGGACTCCATAAAAACACACTGATCAAGCATAACTGGTTATTTTCTCATGATCCTTGGTAGGAAATGCCCTGCTTCTTAAATGAAGCTGTCTGTATTCTGGGGAAATTCATGGGATAATAAAACACCTGATTTCTCATGTCTTTCTGGCTGTAGATTGTCAGAAATACATGTGCTTCGAGTGTTTAGTTTTTGAAGCCTTGATGATTTATTGTCCATCCATCAGCATTAGTGTTGGCTGCCATTATGTCTTGTTTTCTCTTTGGCGCCTTGAACAAAACGAACCACAAATGCATGTTTAAAGAGGAAGAAAAAAAGAACGGATTTTAATTAGAAATTTAATGAGTGAGAAACTGGCACAAAATAATGTAATTGGAGAAATAAAACTAAGTTGTCCTTTAGTCTTGTTCCATTGTACTCTTTGGAGCCCTGGGTAGTTGTTCTTTGGCTAGTTTGGAGAATTACAAGCCAAAGTGGCTCCAGAGGTAAATGCAGACTTAGTTTGGCCTGTTTATAGCCTGTGATTTGCTCCCAGGAACTGAATCTCAAACAACTAACGCATGTATGTTAATAAATCAAAATTAGTTCTGCTTTTACAGCAGAACCACACACGAGTCTTTCCCCTAAATGCATTTGGACGCAGACAACTGCAAATCTGTGTAAAGCTACTATCTTGTAAACTTGGTGAAATCCAGAATACACTGAAGACAAAAGACAAATCGCAATTACTCTATAAATAATGATTGCATTATGAGTCACTGGATTTGGCTTTCAGCAAGGAATGTAATGAATCCACAGACATTTGATTAGGGATATCATTTTTTTAAAATCCAGTGTTTTTTGCTCTTATTATTGCATAGAGAAGTAGAAAGAAGTAAATGTGGTGGTTGCAACAAGGTTACAAAAAAATGTATGGAAGGACTGCCAATAGCTAGGGTACAAAAAAGGGAGGAGAGGAGAAATAAATACACTCCAGGAAGCCAAAGAGGTTTACTACAGCTTTCTGATATATGTTATTGTGGTATACCTAAGGGCGTATAGCGAGGGCTACCTCTAAGGGATATGTCAACCATAGCTCCAGGTGACTGGTTGCTGTGGAAGTAGGGTTGCCAACCTCCAAGTGGTGGCTGGAGATCTCCTGCTATTACAACTGATGACCAGGTGACAGAGATCAGTTCACCTGGAGAAAAATGGCCACTTTGGCAACTGGACACCATGCCACTGAAGTCCCTCCCCTCTTCAAACCCTGCCGTCCTCAGGCTCCACCCTCAAAATTTCCCAATCCGGAGCTGGCAACCCTATGTGGAAGGAGCTACACACATAGTTTCCTGTTTAACTGGATTTCCTCCCTCAGGACAGATGGGATTATATTTGCATACAGCAAGAGTCCCTGTTGCCCATTCATTTTTAAAATGCTTATTGGAACCTGTAAAATAAAGTTGTGACCTTCTTCATACTTAGATATTGATTGAGTCGCCTTGCCTGTGTCTTCCTGTTTGTAGCTGGGTCTCCGTTGCTGGTTCAAACGAGTGATATTTTAAAGCAAATGAATGAAGTACCTCACATTGGGTATGCCATAGTGCTTTTACTTTCACAATTAACTGACATGTTCAGAAACTGTTGACCAGGTGATATGTTTGGACTCTGTGTCCGCACTCTCTCGCTCTACTAGCAAATGCCATATTCTCTTTCTCCATATTACCTTATCTTCTCCTTTTTTGTAGGAGGATGTTGCAATAAAATCAAAAGAGCGTGCAAATGAAATTCAGCGGCTTGAGCAGACCATACAAGATCTGAAATCAAAAATTGCAGAGTTGGAGAAACAGTTTCCAGCAGCAGAGTTGCCTATTTCCTCTAGAACTCAGTGGGATGAGAACAAGCAGCCAACTTCTGAAGGGCTGTCCGACGCAGGTCTTCCGGAAGAGGAACCACGTACCCTATCTAAAACCATAACTGCAAAATCAGTGCAGACTTCACCAACAGAAGATTGTTTGACACACACAATGCCTTCAGCCAACACACTGCCACAACTTCTCAAAGGGGATGCAAGTCAAGGGCCAACTCAACCATTGCCAACACTTGAGCCGCAAACCACATTTTGCTCAGAAATATCTTTAGTTCTCTCACCAAAACGGATTTCAGTACAGTTGGATGCTGCCCAAGAAACACAATCTATGCCACAGCCTTCAGGACTAGATGCTAATTTATTACCTTCTGAGGAATTTGTATCATCCCATCCACCTCCAAGTACTGAGAGTATTACTTGCAGTGAACATTCCCCGTCCTTATCTTCTCATCCCAGTTCCAGCTT
The DNA here is from genome assembly GCF_029931775.1 of Euleptes europaea. Taxonomy (NCBI): domain Eukaryota; kingdom Metazoa; phylum Chordata; class Lepidosauria; order Squamata; family Sphaerodactylidae; genus Euleptes; species Euleptes europaea. Next base: position 28,601,682 of record NC_079318.1, read on the forward strand.
CCCCATTGGACTGTCTAGTACAGAAGGACTGTCTAGTTCCCTGCCTGGAGCAGGTAGCCAATTTTTAACCTCATCTGATTCAGGTGTAATGCCTCCACCACCATCCCTACCTGCCTCAGGACACCCCCTGTCTTCATCTTGTACAATGCCACCTCCTGCCCCACCATTGCCTGATGAAGGTATTCCTCCACCTCCGCCACCTCTGCCTGAAATGGGCATCCCTCCTGCGCCTCCTTTGCCCATGGACATCCCACCTCCACCATCGTTTTCTGGAATAAACGTGCCACCCCCTCCACCTTTGCCAGGGGCAGCTATTCCTCCTGCACCACCGCTGCCTGGCATGGATGGTCCAGTCTTTTCCCCGCTTCCTCCTGGAACGCAGATGCCTCCTACATCCCCGCCTTTTGCAAACATGGGAGTGCCGCCGCCTCCACCTCTACCAGGAATGGGAGTTCCACCACCTCCTCCACTTTTGCCGGACATGGAGGCACAACATCCTCCCCCGTCTTTCCTGGGAATGCCTCCCCCACCTCCACCTTTGCCAGGCATGGGTTTGCCACCCCCTCCTCCACCCTTGCCTGGTGCTGGAGCTCCCCCTCCTCCCCCACCTTTACCAGGCATGGGTGTCCCCCCTCCTCCCCCACCGTTGCCAGGCATGGGTGTCCCCCCTCCTCCCCCACCCTTACCTGGTGCAGGAGTTCCCCCTCCTCCACCGCCTTTGCCAGGCATGGGTTTGCCACCCCCTCCTCCACCTTTGCCTGGTGCTGGAGCTCCTCCTCCTCCCCCACCTTTGCCTGGTATGGGTGTGCCACCTCCATCGACTGCTAGCCTTCCACACGTTTCTGGGTTTCTTCAGCCTCCCTTGCCAACTGATTTATTTGTAATGGGGATGAACCAGGACAAAGGGAGCAGGAAACATGCAATAGAACCTTCTCGGCCAATGAAGCCTCTTTATTGGACAAGAATTCAGCTGCATACTAAAAGGTAACACAAACAATGGAAATGTTGGGTTGGTTTCTTTCACGCTTCTAACAAAATTGTGTTGCATTAACTGCATTAAAACAGAAGAAAATCCATAAATTGTCCCACTGTAGTTTGTTTCTGGCACTAGGGGTAACCATGTTTAATACTCGTTCATGATTAGTTTGTACGCAATTCTGAGAGAATGCTAGGAAGGTGTCCCCCCCACCACCCCATATGTATTTGAATACAGCAGTGCTTACTGTGTTTCTCTCTGCATCAAGCATAAATTTATCATATGTATATTTTCTGAATTGTTTTGTAAAAACTGTCCTTCATCACAAAGTGTTGAGATGGTCTCTCATACAGCCAGTTCACATACGTGGCAGCAGTACCAAATCTTCCCACTGCAATCTTCAACTGGCTTACCTGTTTCCATGACTTAATGTGAGATAAGCTCCGGTGAATGTGGCTATGCAGAATTGCTCCAATTCTACTGGCTTTGGGGGAGGGGGGGAGTTTCATCAAAATGGTGGAAATAGTCCAATATTGTGTTAAGTGACTAGTTCAACATGCTGGGTAACGGACATACCAAACCAGGATGAGGATTGCATCGAGGGAAATTCAGCTGCCTCATGTCTGAACCAACCCTAGTGACATTAAGAAAGGCTTTGTCTTTCACAGTACTTTGCAATGCAAAAGTCTTGCTCTTGTCAATAGGGAAGGAGACTGGCAGAAGGGCAGACTTGGGGAGAAGAATTGTGCGCACAGCAGAGGAGTCGAAGGCCTGGCCTAGCCCATGTAGCAGAATGAAGTGGTAGGATCCTGAGGAGGTAGTGTGCTATCCCCGTGGAGACTACCAGGAAGCAGTTCCATTTTTGATTGCTCCTCCATATGTTAAAAAAGCACTTCAAGTAGAAAATTAGTACTGGGGAGGGGGTGTTCTAGTCCAGGCCTTTCCCTGATGTGTTACCTTTCCACTAGTAAGGAACGTTTTTTAATGCAGTGGGGAATTTTCTTTTAAAAAGTCATCCCTCACCTGTAGTCTCAAGTGGGACAGTACACTCTACCACCTTAGGAATCTGTTGCCTCATTTTCACCTTATTCTGCTGCAGGCCTTAGATCAGTTTGGAAACCTCCAGCCTTCATATAGGCAAGGAATGTGTGTTGGGAGAGCCAGTACTTAATCTGAAAAATCAGAAATGCTAGTCATTAAACCTCCATGAAAGAACTGCCCTCTGATGATTTTCTGTCCTTGAATTCCAGTCGGGTGAGAACCAGTCTACATATAACATGGATAGCTGCCTTTGTCCTTATTGCAGTTAATAGGAATTGCTCCCCCAACTGTTATCAGTAAATGGGGGGGGGAGTTAACCCCTCACTTTCCTGGCCTTGTGGTCCTGATCCAGTCTTCCACCAACACAGCTTCTTTTTAATGTTAAAGAAAATGTTGGGAGATCCAATCATTATTGTGTGTCAGTGGGGAATTTTGCCCCAAGAGCTTTGTGCATACTCAGAAGCTATTGCTATGTAGAAAGAAATTTCCAGGATTGGGTCATGGCATTGAAAACAAGCCTTGCATTCTAAACTCTAATGATTACAGACATTGCAGCACGTAATGGGATTGTATGTCAGCATGTGCTTAAGCTTTAGGCAGAAGTATCTACTAAAGGAAGCTAGATTTCCCTAAATGAATGAACAGATAGTGTTAGAACAGAGTGTTATATTTTAGGACAGGGGTGTCAAACAAAAGGCCTGAGGGCTGGATCCAGCAACTTAAGAGCTCTTATCTAGCCCACAAGCCAGCCAGTTCCCCAATCTGGGCTGGCAAGGCATGGCCCAACCCGATCAAGTGACATTTATGTCATATCCCGCCCTAGTAACAATTGAGTTTGTCACCCCTGGTTTAGGTATTATCTTAGCTAACCACAGAAAATTTGTGTGGATGTATCAGCTCTTACAGAAGTCCCTGTTCTAAGTTTAACAGAATTACTGTAATTCCTACATGTTGGAAGATTGCTTTACATAGATGGAAAGCTCAGTATGAGAGAGTGACTTGCTTAGGACCACTTAGGGAAGATTCAAACATGTTCAGAAGCCCGTATATTCTTACACTCCCCTGTTGTCTTAGCATCTGCTGGAATTCACCTAAAGTACACACGAGTGGTGTAGGCATGCGTGGTGTTGGATGTTTCTGATGTTGTGATTGCATGCTCTCAAATCCTTGAACACTAAATGCAACAAAGGTTGGCTTGAAGCACTGGCAGTGTTCAAATTTTCATCCTCAGCCCTCTGTCTCAAAATTGGGAGTTCATAAAACTTAGTAATAAAAGTGGAATGGGAACTCTGCTTTTTAGGGGTTGACTCTCTTACTCAGCCATAGTGACTCAAGGCCTGCTAAGCTCAAAGTTCTAGGATTTAAATCCATTAGTATCCTTGCCCCTAGCCTACTTCAGAGGTATTTGGAGCATGTTGTATATGAGAAATGCAAAGGCTTTCTAGTAACTCTACCTGAAACTCCTTGTAAGCCAGATCAGGAGATAGTGTTTCATTTTGCAAAGACAGGGTTTGGAACACAAGCATGCCTCAAAGACATGCTCTCAAATGTAGATCCTTGGCCCTTCACTCCTTAATGTGTGTGGTCTGTTGGGGGGAGGAGACACAAAGAGAACTGTTTAGAAGTAGAGGGTGCAAGGGATAATTCTATCTTGTAACAGTAGGGTTGCCAACCTTCAGGTGGTAGCTGGAGATCCCCTGCTATTACAACTGATCTCCAGCCGATAGAGATCAGTTCACCTGGAGAAAAAGGCCCTTTTGGCAATTGGACTCCCTCCCCTCTCCAAACCCCACCCTCCTCAGGCTCCCCCCCCCCCAAATCTCCAGGTATTTCTCAACCCAGAGCTGGCAACCCTATGTAACTATCTTTTCTTCCTGTGACACTGTGTGTTGTTGGGGCCTATGTGTGGCCGTGCTGTCTCTCTGTGTGTGTGATTGTATGTTTGGGAGTGGTTTGCACAAAGTTCAGTGGAGCCACTTTGAACAATACAAAATGAAGTTCTGTGTTTAACTTTTGCTGTGTCCTATACTGTGCGCATGATTCCCTTCCTCCATTTCTCTTGCCTTCTGACAGACTCCCCCATACCTGATCCCTCTTTCTCAAGTGGGGAAGATAAGAGCTGGTAAGCACACAATAAGACTATGCTACTAACAGCTTCTTTTCAAGAGAGAAAGATGAAAATTCTGAGAAATTGAAAGAGACAGTAACTTTTTTTGAAGCAAATCCATTTCAGACATAGACAAAGACAGCATGAGACATTAATGTTTGTTAATGTCTCTGGCGTTATTTGGAGCTCTTTTCAGTAGTTCTGGTTAGAAGACATGTTATCTTTTCTGGAACTATTTTATTTTTATTCTTCCTGTGCATTTGTCCAGCTTAAATTTATGGTTAATTTTAACTTGCAGATAATTGTTTTCCAGACCACGATCACTTTCTTGGCTACTCTCATGATACCCAGTAGTCAGATGTGGTTCTTGTTGAGTTAATTGGATAGATGTGGATACTATAATTTATTCATATACACACATAATTCAAGTAAACAGTAATATTTGATGCTGTAGAGGATAGTTACAACGTACACTCTTACATGTGTATAAAATAGAGATGTTCAATATTTCAGAGTGTTTTTTTTCTTTTGAGAAGACTATTTCGACTAGAAAAGAATGAATGCAATTTTTTCAGTGCACAAGCTTAATATTCATTATCTATCTTCATTCCACCATTTTGTAAAGATTAAGTTTGACATTGCCCTACATAGGTCTTTTGCTTAACTTTAGAGATTCTAGTGCTTCACTTGTGTGGGAAAAAATTGAAGAGCCTTCCATAGATTATCATGAATTTGAAGAACTGTTTTCTAAAACAGCTGTTAAAGAGAGGAAGAAACCCATTTCGGACACCATTGCAAAGACAAAGAGCAAGCAGGTGAGTACTCACTAGCAATGTTGTTGTTTTGTTTTTGTGTGTTTGTTGCAAACAAGTCTTGGTAGGAATATATTAACTAAACCTCCAGAAAGAAAGGAGGCAGCGAGGGACAGGTGAAGATCGTCCTCAATAGTATATGGCTGGTGCACGTAGAGGTGTGTATTGTGAACAGACAGTATATACGAGGACAAGGAAAGAAGAGGCAAATGTTCATGATGAGGAACACATGAAGCTGCCTTATACTGAATCAGTCCCTTGGGCCATCAAAGTCAGTATTGTCTACTCAGACCGGCAGCGGCTCTCCAGGCTCTCAGGCAGAGGTCTTTCACATCACCTACTTGCCTAGTCCCTTGAACTGGAGATGCCAGGGATTGAACCTGGAACCTTCTGCATGCCAAGCAGATGCTCTGCCACTGACCCACAGCCCCTCCCCAAACGCTGACTGCCCCTGAACATGAAGGTTCGCTTTTGTCACAATTTCTTGTCCTCTTAATGGACCAATGGCGGGGCTGCTGTTGCCTCTTGGACAAACGTCTCTGCCTCCCTTCCCCACCCAACCTACTGAAGAAGCTGGTGGGTCCCAATTCCCTCCCAATCCTCCCACCCTCTCCTGCCAGGGCCGGGGGGGGGGGGGGAAGAGAAAAGTTAAATGGGTAGACAGCTGCATAATTAGGGCATAAAATCAAAGGCTTGGGGGGCAGAGGTGGAGAGAGAGCTTTTTTCAGCAGCCTACATTCAAGTTCAGGCTTCAGTAGACATAGGCATTTACTGTAGGTTCATTTTATGAGGTGATGTGTAAAAATATGTAATGTTAGTAGGGTTGCCAGCTCCCGGTTGGGAAATACCTGGAGATTTTTGGGGTGGAGCTTGAGGAGGGTGGGGTTTGGGGAGGGGAGGTACTTCAATGTCATATAATCCAATTGCCAAAGCAGCCATTTTCTCCAGTTGAACAGATCTCTAGCAGCTGGAGATCAGTTGTAATAGCAGGAGATGTCCATCTAGTACCTGGAGGTTGGTGACCCTAAATTTTAGCAACATAGTAAACTATGTAATTTGAGGCAAACCTTCTTTGGAGGTTTTTAAGCAGAGGCTAGATGGCCATTCGACAGCAATGCTGATTCTGTTAACTTAGGCAGATCATGAGAGGGAGGGCAGGAAGGGTTATGTTAGTGTTTGGCTCTCATGGCCCTTTCTTGCATGCCCAGGGTAATGCTGATCAACACTTTGGGGCCAGGAAGCAATTTTCCTCCAGGCCAGATTGGCCAGGGATCCTGGAAGGTGATTTTTTTGCCATCTTCTGGGCATGGAGTAGGGGCCACTAGGGGTGATGGGGGGGCGGGAAGTGTGAATGTCCTGCATTGTTTAGTGGGTTGGACTAGATGATCCTGGTGGTCCATTCCAACTCTGTGATTCTATGATTTTAAGTTTTCCCCATGATTAGTATTGGTTGAAGGAGGTGGTGATAGGGTGGGGAGGGAAGCCACAGCAGCCTCTGCAGCAGAGGCTGGGACACTCGCTGGGCCCGGGATCATCGTGGGCGGTGATGGGATTCTCCCCCCAAGCAGAGGGAATATACGATTCCCCCCTCCTGCGAGTTTTGCAGGCTCCCCTTCCCTTTTACGTAATTCCATCTATTATAAGTGTGTCAAGCAGATGAATAGGGTTGCCAGCCTCCAGGTGGTGTGGTAAACAAAGGTTAGTGTGCTGTAGGATACTCAGCAAACTAGAAACAGCACTTCACAAGCTAGACACAATGATTATAAAGTAGTGGTATTTAATAACATATCCACCACTGATAGTATGTAGGCAAAAACATGTGTTGTTAATTATTGCCTTAAAAGTAACACCAAAGAGAGGACTATGCCTTGTTACAAACAAATAATAGTATTATAGGTACGGTAAGTCCATGAAAGGGGGTGCCAACCTCCCTTTCTTCCACAGATATGCTTCTTGAGAGTAGCAATTCAGTAGTGCAGTTGTTCTCAACAGAACCCCGGTGATCTTTCTGTTTCAGCGATTTAACGCCTTCTTCAGGGACCAACACTGGCTGTTATTAACATTATCTGCGTTGGCCACTATTACAACTGATCTCCAGGCGATATAGATCAATTCCCCTGGAGAAAATGGCCACTTTGGCAATTGGACTCTGTGGCATTGATGTCCCTCCCTTCCCGAAACCCCGCCCTCCTCAGGCTCCGCCCCAAAAATCTCCAGGTATTTCCCAATCCAGGTGTGGCAAACCTACAGATGAATATTGCTTTGAACTTCTACAATACTGGCACAGTATAATTTTATACTGAATGCAATGTTACTTTCCATGTTTTCTTAAATTCACCATACTAAATAGCTTCATGGTTTTGGGGAAGAAATGCTGTTGTCTTCTGCTGAGTATCCTGCCAGACGACTTACAATAGGGTAGTTCTATGTTAAAATTAATGGGTATGTCTGCTCTGTGAAATGTGTTTGTTCACATATCCCAAGATTTAGCCATGCAAGGCTCTGCAAACAATAAAATAATGGTTCTTGTAGGTTATAATGGCTATTAAATTGGATTTGGCAGATGGTGGTTAAATGGGAAGACAGTAGTTATGGTTGAAACATTAGTGGATATGGTTTGTAATGACTGGCAATGTTTGTTTTGCTTGCAATGGCAACCATTTGGTTATATTAGTTCAAAGTAATATATTTTTAAAAGTAGAGCTGGATGCCTGTAAAAGTCTTAAGGAGGACTTGTTTTCAGCAAAACAAACATTCAACTCAGTATATGAATAGTTAGTGACAGATCATTGGCTCGTTTAAGCAAGTAGTATCTACTGTGACTGGCAACAGATCTTTTCAAATTTGGAGGAAAAATAACTAAAGATATTCCTACTCGTATTATAATACAGTTAAGATGCAGCAATGTAATTGTAATAAGACTAGTTGTACTTGTAATGTTATGCATGCAATTAAATTAATAAGTGAACACATATGCTGTTCTTTGTAAATGTTAGAATTTTTTTTTTAATGTGGCGGACCTTGGGAGAAAACATCAACCAGAGTTGCCTTATGTGGTATAAAGGTTTCTGAACTAAATGGATCCATATTAGGTATTTGGGAAGTCAAAATTCTGCAGTCACAATAAACTGTATAATATATGCAGTTGTGCTTGACTTGGACTGCATACATGATTCTGCTGCTGATATTTAGCTTTTTGCACATTTGAGTATGTTTCCAATGGCCTTAGGAGGGTAAAGGACATGGAAGAACCCTGCATTTAACACAGTTGGCACCACTCCCTCTTTCAAGGAGGGACCACCTCCTGGATCCATCTGACCACATCTTCACACACCCTCTGGACAAGTTGTTACAATCCACAGAGAGCAAGGGTTGAGATCCAAGGTGATAAGCTATACCTTGCCAAGCCATTTGACAATATCCTTGCACTACAATAACTGAACTTTGTCCAAGGAACTATAACCTGACTGAATTCCAAGAGCCTCCTGGGATTGCATTTCTATAATGGCATAGCTAAGGTCAAGATGGATTTGAGTCATTTCGTTTGCAAAGTGCCAAACAAAATTGTCACAGTGACTCAAATTTTCTAAGAATACATTATCAGACTAACTTTAAACTGGGGTTGCCAACCTTCAGGTAGTGGAGAACCAAAACAGCACAGAAACAATATATGCAATGCTTAATTTTATAAGTGAATAAAGTGCAAAAGTGACAATAAATATATACAATATAATACAACAAGATACAGGTAAGTAATATATCTCAATCCAGCATATTCAGGACTTGGAAACCTCTCAAGTCCATTCAGATGTAAGTCCAATATGTCCAGTAGTTATATAGGAAGAATATTTCCTTTGTGGGAATCAGTTGTATGTCTTTTCAGACTATATTTCAGTATGTTAAAAGTCAAGCAAACAGCCACAATGAAGGATGACAGATATTTCAGTATGCTGGAAGTCAAGCAACAGCCACAAAGAAGGATGACAGGACGTGTTGTCTAGATCATAATCAATCACGTTTCGCATATGGTTTCGTCAGCTACATGTATCTGAATACATGTAGCTTAAGTCCATTCAGACTTACATCTGAATGGACTTGAGAGGTTTCCAAGTCCTGAATATGCTGGATTGAGATATATTACTTACCTGTATCTTGTTGTATTATATTGTATATATTTATTGTCACTTTTGCACTTTATTCACTTATAAAATTAAGCATTGCATATATTGTTTCTGTGCTGTTTTGGTTCTCCAATACTTCTACAGCACTAAGCCTTTGTTTTCTCCAACCTTCAGGTTGTAGCTGGAGATTTCCTGCTATTACAACTGATCTCCAGCCGATAGAGATCAGTTTACCTGGAGAAAATGGCCGCTTTGGCAATTGGACTCCCTCCTCTCTCCAAACCCCGTCCTGCTCAAGCTCTGCCCCAAAAACCTCCCACAGGTGGTGAAGAGGGACCTGGCAACCCTACTTTAAACCCACTCACACTCTAGAACAAATCAAGGTCTAGCTATTTGCAGATAAAATGGTGTCAGAAAAATAAGTACTCCGAGGCCATCATTGCCACTGAATAGACATAATAGTGTGCCATTGAATAGGCATAATAGTGTGTTCTAATCTATTTTTGTTCAGATTAAGCTCTTTGAATGAACAGATTGAGAAATTAATAGAGAAAAGTAATACTACTGAAGTAATAAAGAGTACCTTCCCTTTAAAGTCCTCTTAAACTGAATATTAGAGCTGTTAAAGGTTTGTATTATTTTTAGCTGATATTAGAAGACAAGTATTTGAAGCTGGCTACCTTTCAAGCGAAGGAAGAACAGGGGACACGTACAGGACTACATAATCAACCTGAATGAGATAACTGCCATATTGATGTGGTTTAGGGGTTATAACAATTATATATAAAAGCATATTTTGCTAAGCTAAAATAAGCCCAAATACTAATCATAAAAATTGAATGTAATGTCTGGTTGAGAATCTATGTTGACCACAAGAAACTCAATTTATGGACCAAAATCAACATTGCACAGGCCGTATATTGAATAACTCCACTTTTGTAAGTTTAAAAAGTTTGACCATTTGTCTTGTAACGGCGCCTGTAATCTGAAAATCAAGCTGACTTCTATTTCAATCATGAAAGTAATAAAGTTCACACAAGTATTATCTGTTTTATCTTTGGCTAGCTAATACCTCCAGGCTTTATGGCATTTAGAGACCCAACAGAAATATATGTTGAGTAAAAGGACACTGGTTAATTCCAATAATTTAATAATATAATATTTGTATGGTTGCTCCATAAACAATGCTGATGTTGAAATTATAGTCAGCCAATGTGTCACAACTGTTTGTTTGGGAACTGTTTTAGAGTCAAACAAGCATGATTTATGGATGTAGTGATGGGAAAAAATATTAAGAGCACAATGGATATAAAGAAGAATGCCTTACTTGATCGATTGTTTAATTAGAATGTTTAACATCTAGTCATACTTTTCTCCCTAATGACACATGTTCCTCCAAGCTCTTCTTTAAGACCATGATGGTATAGTCTTGGGAGATGATGCCTATTATTATTAAATTTTTATATATAATGCTGTGATAAAAAGAGCTAAAGCACATTTTCATATGGGTAGGGTCAGAGGAAGAGCCCCGTGGAGCAGAGTGGTAAGCTGCAGTACTGCAGTCCAAGCTCTGCTCATGACCTGAGTTCGATCCCAACAGAGGTTGGTTTCAGGTAGCCGGCTCAAGGTTGACTTAGCCTTCCATCCTTCTGAGGTCGGTAAAATGTGTACCAAGCTTGTTGGGGGTAAAGGGAAGATGACTGGGGAAGGCACTGGCAAACCACCCCGCAAAACAAAATTCTGCCTAGTAAACGTCGGGATGTGACATCACCCCATGGGTCAGGAATGACCTGGTGCTTGCACAGGGGACCTTTACCTTTACCTTTTAGGGTCAGAGTAGGGGCTTTTCTCACTGTAGTCCTTTGCATAGTATTGAATGCTGCTCAAAATGTTTGGCAGATCTTAAGGAGTAGTTTTTTTAAGTCGTTGGACTATGTGAAGAGGTGATCAGAACTTCAAACTCCCTCATTAGGGTTCCCAACTGCCTGGTTGTGGCTGGCAATTGCCTGCCAATCAACTGGACTACCCACTGACCAGCTGATGGTCAATGGGCGGAAGCAGGAAGGGGAGAGTGATTCCCCCACTCCTGCGCTCCTGGAAAAGGGGAGACACTATGAGAGCTTTCAGAGAAGGGAAAAATGAAATAGTGGAGAGAAGAAAATGACATGCCTCCCACAAGTCCTTGTAGGTCCCCTGCTTTTTTATATTGGCCTTGTTCTGATTAATCATTTTTCTGTACGTTGAAACTTCTGCTGGCTGTGCATTGTTGTTGCTTAAATGATTGATACTGTCACCGTTGGCCCTATTTACCCACATAAAGCTGCAAGTGGAGACCCAGCCCTAGAACTCATAAAGGCAGCAGCATTTCCACATACTTACCTGACCTTTACTGTATCAGGGCTATTGATGTTCATCGTATTAATTAGTAAGAATAATATTTGATTCATTCATACCTCAGATTTTAACCAGCGCTAAATACCATCAACTTCCATAATGTTGTAGCAGATACTGATGTTTATATAAACTGTAATGGAAATAGTCTTTAATATCTTTAAATCACTTTGACAGTGTAACCTGGTTGTGCTAGTATCTAAAGAGGTCTGTACATGTATCAGAGCCCCTGACTTCTGGCTTTGTGCCGCCTCTGTTGCTTTTAATTATTTAAATATTCGTATCCTGAATTTTAGCCATTTATTTCCAAGCTGGCTTACATGGAATACATGTAACAAGGTTAGCAATTAACTCCATCCTCATGCCAGCACAATGGATGGTCCCTGGTTTGTGTTCTCTCTGTTGGCATGCTAGACCATTGAGCAAGGCCTTTAAAACTCCACTTGAAAGACGGCTTCTCTTTCTTTCGAAATCTATGTCCTTGTTCTGTCAAGAAATAAAAGGCTGTTTGTTCCATGGAATAATAAGCTAAATGGAGTCAAAATGAGGTGCTCCGGAAAGGGGGGGGCACTGCCCAGTGCTGCAGTTTAAAAGCAGAGAATTTTAAACATTCCTTCATTTGCCCTTGGCACTTTTGAAAAACGGAGGATTCTATTATTGTTTGTAATTAGATAAATGTTTAAACCTATTGTTCTGTCTCTTGTTGGAGAACACGATGCTTATTTTTACTTGTTTCTGTGTACATGAATCTAAACAATCTGAGAAATTTTTCATCCATTGTCATACAATGGAGAATTACCCAGCACTGCTGTATATTAATAGGGGATTAGTTCTATAAAACAAAACATTAAATGACATTTGTTTCATCCAGTCATAGAACTCTGGTATTTTAATGTTCAAAAGAAAATGAAAGGTTGCAGTCAGTCTGAAGACTGTGGTTTACAAAATGGAATAAAAAAGGTAAAGGTAAAGGTCCCCTGTGCAAGCACCGGGTCATTCCTGACCCCTGGGGTGACGTCACATCCCGACGTTTACTTGGCAGACTTTGTTTACGGGGTGGTTTGCCAGTGCCTTCCCCAGTCATCTTCCCTTTACCCCCAGCGAGCTGGGTACTCATTTTACTGACCTCGGAAGGATGGAAGGCTGAGTCAACCTTGAGCCAGTTATCTGAAACCGACTTCCGTCGGGATTGAACTCAGGTCGTGAGCAGAGCTTGGACTGCAGTACTGCAGCTTACCACTCTGCGCCACGGGGCTCCTGACACAAAATGGAATACCAGACTAGAATTGGATGTGTCATGTATGTATGTATGTATGTATGTATGTATGCATGTATGTATGTTAGGAATGTTTTATATTCACTTCCGGGTCGGACGGCCCCCCCCCGCCACAAGCGCGGAGCCGCGCTCTTGCTGCCTCGCTGCCGCAGGGCGATCATCCAGCCCTTGGAAGATCCGGCAAGTGGCTCCCCTCGGTGCAAGAGGGGAAGCTGAATCGGGTGCCGGTGGCGGACCCGTCAAAGGAGCGAGAGCCGCCATGGAATCGGCGGCGGTCGCCCGGACGGGATTCTGCTTCATAGCCGACGCCATCTTAAAGGCACAGCAAGAAGAAAGCGAGGTGGGATCCGATTTATTTTAAACTTGGAACAAGGATTTTTTTTTTTAAACTAAAATATCAACTTGGGGTGTGTGGCAGTATTGTTTGTTAAAGACAGAACTCAGAACTATCTATAGTCCCGTTACGCTCTGTGTTGGAACTTTTGGCTTTTTGCCAGTTGAGTGACGCACTGCAAAAAGTTTTCTTTATTAAGCAAGAACTTGGAAATAAAAGAAAGGAGTTGGAGAACAATCAAGTGACATGGAATAAAGTCATTTGAGATGTCATAGTGATTGCTTTCTCTGAACTGGATTCTTTCATCTGAAATAATTTTTGTATAATGTTTTAAAAGACAGCTCTGCCCCCCCCCCCACTCTCCTCCCCTTTATTGGATTACAATTACTAGCTGTTTTGTCTTCAGCTTGCACAGCTTGCAAATGGGAGAAAAAGAGAAACATACTAAGGACATTCTTAAGGATACAAAGCTGGTGGTACCACTTCCTCAGAGAAGGCCTTCTGTGACTCAGATTGTAACTAAACAGACAACCTCTCCAGGTGCACCAGTATCGGTTACCTCCAAGATGACTCCAAAAGCAAAGCCTGAAGTAACACTGACCTCTGTTTTTGAACTTTTAACCAAGACTCATCAAGATGTTGTTGAAATGAAGCAGGAGTTATCTCAGAATACAGTTACTACATCCCAAAATTCTGCTGCAATAGCTACTCTGCAGGATACAATCTCATCTCTGACCATCAGGCAAGATAGGGTTGAAACCAAGCTAAAGAAAAATACACAGGAACTAAAAGAAACTAAGAAGAAAGTGGACACCCTTGAGATGGCAATTGCATCCTCATCTGACAGAAATGAGAAACAACAAGACCAGATAGCAATGATAGAGCTTAAGATAAAAGAAACTTCGTTACGCATACGTGGATTAAAAGAAAAAGTTGAAAATCGGGACTTAAGTGGATAGTTGGCAGTTCTTTTGGCAGATTTTTTACAAGAATCTGAAGAAGTTACTACAGGGATGATTGTGACAGCTTACAGAGTGAATTCTGCATATGCAACCAGAAACAAAGTACCAAGGGATTGCCTGCTTCAATTATTTTCAAAGACTCATCGGGATTTGATACTTAATACTCATTACAAGACACCATTAAAAGTTGATGATGAGCCTCTGAGGTTGATGAAGGAAATACCAGCAAGACTGTTGAGGAAAAGGAAAGATTTTATGGAGATTGTTCAATGTTTAAGGCTCAATGGAATCCAATTCAGATGGGAATACCCTCAGGGTATCTCCTTCATTTTTAAAACAAAAAGGTTCAAGTATACAGAAGTGGATAAGGCTGAGCAGTTCTTAAGAAGATACGATGCAGAATTGGTGAAACCTACTAAATTTCTTAAACAAGTTCCAATCAGAGAATCTACAGAGGAAGAAAAGGCATCTGAGGCATCTGGTGGGGGAGATTTGCCAACAGTCTCTCCAGAAGACTCTCCAAATGAAGAAGCTGAAGACTAAAGAATAGAATGGGGGGGAGGGGGGCAATAAGAAACATGGTTGTTTATGTTGTGTATGGAAGAGTAAGGGATCTAATTGATTTTTGATATGTTACAGGTGTTATCTTGGAATGTTAACGGATTGAATTCTCCTAATAAAAGGAGGAAAATATTTCACCAGCTACAAAAAAGTAATGTTAATATTATTTGTTTACAGGAAACTCATATACTACCAAAGGACATATTTAGGTTGGAACATTTAAGGTTGGGTATACTTTTCACGGCATGTAACAATAGTAAAAAAATTAATGGAATAGCTATGTATATACCTATCTCATTGGAACCAAAAGTTGTTTTCCAAGATGTTGAGGGAAGAGTTTTGATAGTTGAAATAACATGTGGTTACCAGAAGTTAATGCTCGTGGGAATATATGCACCTAATATAAACCAAAAAGTTTTTTATGACAAATTAGCAATATTATTATCTGAATATGCCACGGAAAAAATGATATGGATGGGGGATTTTAATGGCGTTAATGTACCTAAGATAGATAGATCCGGAAAGAAGAAGAAAGCAACTAATGAAGGAAAACTAGCAGGGGTCTTTGAAGCCCTAACTGACCAATGGAATATGTTTGATGTCTGGAGGCTGGCACATGGTAATAAGAAAGGATACACTTTTTTCTCCCAAAGACAACTTACATATTCTAGGATAGACATGTTGTGGCTATCGAAAGGCCTAATAGAGAAATCAGAAGATTCAGAGATTTTACCTAGGGTTTTGTCTGATCATAATGCGATCTCAGTTAAAATTCATATGGGAGATAGAGGATACAAACCCTGGAGAATTAATGATTTTCTTTTAAAAAATACTAAAATAGTTACCAAATTGAAGACGGATATACAAAATTATTTCAAAGAAAATACAGATAAGGGTACCCGGGAAGATATAGTGTGGGATGCTAGCAAAGCAGTAATTAGGGGATTGTTAATCCAACAAAATACAAGGTGGTATAGGGAAAGGGAGAAAAAGAGAAAACATATATTAGATGAAATAAGAATAGCTGAAAGATATTTAAGCAGGATGCAGGATAAAGCAGCTAAGCAGGAATTACAAGTGAAGATTATAAATTGGCAACAACAATATGAATTTTTAATTACAGAAGAAATTGAAAATAAACTTATGTATAATAAACAAAGGTTTTTCGAACATGCAAATAAACCGGGTAAAATGTTAGCTTGGCAACTTAAACAGAAAGAAAAAAAGATACCAATAACCCAAATTAAAAAGAATGGTAAGATTACAAGAAAAAAAGAGGAGATATTAGAAACATTTGTAGAATTCTATACAAATTTGTATAGGAAAAATGTAGTCTCAGAAGTAGAAATGGATAAGTATCTTAGCAAAGGGGACTGGGGAAAAATAACACAGGAAAATAAAGATATGCTGGACTCTTTAATAACTAAAGAGGAGTTGGAAGAAGTAATAAAAAAAAGTAAATTAAATAAATCTCCCGGCCCAGACGGATTTAATGCATTTTATTATAAAACATTTAAAGATCAGTTAATCCCTTATTTACTGGAGGTAATGAATTTAACGTTGAAAAAAGGAATTATCCCTCAAACTTGGAAACAAGCTAATATAACATTAATACCAAAAGTAAATTCTGATATATTGGAAGTTAAAAATTTTAGGCCAATTTCATTACTAAATGCTGATTACAAATTATTTGTTGCAATATTAGCTGCTAGATTAAAAAGAGTATTAAATCAAGTAATACATGAAGACCAAGCTGGTTTTTTACCTGGGAGATTGATGAGCCAAAATGTGAGGGTGGTAATTGATCTTTTAGAATATGTAGAACAAGATACAATACCAATAGCTTTGATTTTTTTGGATGCTGAAAAAGCTTTTGACAATGTTAATTGGCAGTTTATGTTTAAGATATTAGATTTTATGGATTTTGGTATGAATTTTAAAACAGCTATAAAAGGAATATATACACAACAAACTGCCAATCTGATTATAAATGGGTCATTATCGCCAAATATTGAAATACAAAGGGGAACGAGACAGGGATGTCCTCTTTCCCCTTTATTGTTTATTTTAGTATTAGAACTTTT
Source organism: Euleptes europaea (assembly GCF_029931775.1). NCBI lineage: Eukaryota > Metazoa > Chordata > Lepidosauria > Squamata > Sphaerodactylidae > Euleptes > Euleptes europaea. Next base: position 28,618,347 of record NC_079318.1, read on the forward strand.
ATTGTATAATTTTAGAATAAATGATGAAGTAGTTGGTGTACGATTAGGTAAAAATCACTATAAGCTTAAAGCATATGCTGATGATTTAGTTTGTTTTTTGACTGATCCGATTGAACAAATTGACAGATGGAATAAAATTTTGGAGCTTTATGGAAAGCTTTCAGGTTTTAAAATTAACAAAACCAAAACTAAGATCTTAACTAAGAATATGACTCTTTCACAACAACAAATATTAATAAAAAAGACGGGGTTTAATATTGAAAACAAAGTTAAATATTTAGGTATATGGATATCAAATAACAATCTTAATCTATTTCAAGATAATTATGTGAACCAATGGCAACAGATAAAAAAAGATTTGATGAGTTGGGAAAAACTGCCATTATCACTGTGGGGAAGAATTTCAGTAGTTAAAATGATGATATTACCTAAAATGCTTTTTTTGTTCCAAAACCTCCCAATAGTTAAGGGTGTACAGATATTTGATGTTTGGAAAAAAGATATTATGAGATTTCTTTGGGGTAAAGAAAGACACAGGATTGCATATAATAATTTAATTGAATTGAAGCACACAGGAGGACTTGGTTTACCAGATTTGAAGATGTATTATCAAGCAGCATGCTTCACCTGGATCAAATATTGGATTCTTTTAGAGAACCCAAAATTATTAGAATTAGAAGGATTTAAGTTGAGATTTGGGTGGCATGCTTACTTGTGGTATGGAAAGGAGAAAGTAAACAAAGAATTTAACTCTCATATTATCAGAAAAAATTTATTAAAAATATGGAATAAATATAAGGATGTTTTTGAAAGCAAAACCCCCGGCTGGATTAATCCGGTAGAAGCATTTTTGCGAAGGGGTAAACACTTAAATTTGGACGGTAATAATTATAGAGAAATGTTAGAATATAGAGAAGGTACATGGGTATTGAAATCAAAAGAAGAACTGCAGATTAAAGACTGGTTTATGTATTATAAACTAAGAGATGTTTTTAATAAAGATAATAAACTGGGTTTTAATCAAACTAAATTGGAATTTGAGATTATACTCTCTAAGGGTAATAAAGGATTGATAGGGAGGGTATATAAATTACTTATAGAAATAAATTTAGAACAAGAAAGGATTAAACCGACGATGTTGAAGTGGATGAGAGAGTTAGGTTATAATATAGATTTGGATATTTGGGAAAATTTATGGAAAAAGGAATTTAAGTTTACCATCTCAAATGAAATAAGAGAGAACCTGTATAAAATGTTCTATAGATGGCATATAACTCCAGTATTGTTAAGTAAAATGAAGAAAGAAGATGAAGCTTTATGTTGGGAATGCGGTACAGAAATAGGTACATATATGCATGTTTGGTGGTTTTGTAAAAAAATAAGGAGGTTTTGGAGATTAGTTTTGAATGAAACTAATAATTTGATTAAGGTAACACTTAAGAGAGACCCCGCCTTTTGCTTACTGGGTATTTCAAATAAAGATTTAGATAAAGGTGATACAGTCATATGTCAATATAGTTTTGCTGCAGCAAGACTTATAATTGCAAAAAAATGGAAGCAAGCAAATAAACCTTCAATTAAAGAATGGAGAGAAAAACTATGGTTGTATATGCGGTTGGCCAAAATTACAGCTTCTTTACATGGTAAAGACATGGAGGAATTTAAATGTACTTGGTCAAAGGCTACCGCATATTGGGATAAAGTGGCAAAAACGGATTTTAAAAGTATAGTTAACGAACTATAGTATAATATGATTTTAAATATTATAATTATAAATATTTTATTTGGTAAGGTCATAACACTCCATCGGAAGTCCATTGGTGAAGGGCACTGTGGTGGGTGGTTGGGATTTGGAATCAGGGCACAATGGAACCTAATGTACTATATATTGTATTAGTGGATAAGTTGTGCGCTGAAAATGTATTTCTTTTTTTTTTTTTATGAATGTATTGTTAATTTTTTTTCTTTTTGTCTATGTTTTATTATAAAAACAATAAAAAAAGTAAAAAAAAAAGGAATGTTTTATATTTAGGTTGTTTTTTTCTTTAACTATGGTCCAGGTATGATGCTGAACTGGCACAAAAGGGATGTGTTTGTATTTAGTGCACTTGTATTTGATGGAAAAGACATGATGTTGTCTGATTCCCAGCTCAAACAAAATTTCAACATACTTCCGCTAATTTTGGGAGCAACATGATTCATGAGTACCTGCTAGGGCTGTTGAAAAAAACCCGTTAAAGTTTGCCTTTGGCAAAATTCGGCCCTTTTAAATTCGGGACGTGCCAAAGTCCGAACTCCCCCGCTTCGAATCCGCGAAATTTGGCGCGAGATCCGAAGTTCGGGGGGAAATTCGGCCGAGCCCCCCACGCGCCTTCATGGAAGCCCCATGAAGGCGCGCGCGGGGGGGGGGGAACAGATCTGTACCTTCCAGCTGGGAGGCGCAGATCTGTTTAAAGAGCCCCCCCACGTGCCTTCAGGGAAGCCCCGTGAAGGCGCGCAGGGGGACGAATGAAAAAAGGCAGGAACGCCGAACCTGCCGTATTTATTCGGCGATCACCCTGAATTTGCTGAATTCGGGGCGTCGTTTTCCCGCCTTTTTTCAGTTCGGTTCCATCTGAACTGAAAACAGCCGAGTTACGGAAAATTCGGCTATTTTTTCAGTTTGGATGAACCGAATCAAAAGCCCTACCTGCATTTTGTGAAATGTTGTGTGGATTAGATGTTCATTTTTATGCCTCAACAAAAACAAGAAGTGCTGCATCAAGTTTGTTCCTAGTATAAGGGTCCAGCTTTCCATTATCATTCATGATGTTAAATGGGATTGCGAAGGGTGGGGAGAAGCATTCTTCCTTTAAAATTAAGGGGGGGGAGATATGTAGCTATGATGACACTGTTATTTTGTTACTATTTTTCATGGAGGAGGGAGAATTTCTAAGAAATACACAGAAAATAAAAATAGAATTCCAAAGCTATGTCTAATAAGATACCTATTGAATTAAAAACCATGATACTTTAGGACTCCATCTAATTCAAGACCCTGGAAGGGCTCCATGGCCAAGAAAGTGTAAGAAGCTCTTGTAGATTAATAGGGAAATTATATATTTTTAAATTTTTATATTTCATTTAGATTCCTTTTATATTTCATTTAGATTCCTTTTAGGCATATGGATACATTTGCTTGAGCAGATCTAGGTGATAGATCTGAATTAGTTTTCTGTGTTCTGGATTTCTGATTTATGGCATGGAAAATACTAGGACCTCTTGTAGGGTTGCCAACCTCCAGGTACTAGCTGGAGTTCTCCCGCTATTACAACCGATTTCCAGCTGATTTGGATCAATTCACCTGGAGAAAATGGCCGCTTTGGCAATTGGACTCTATGGCATTGAAGTCCCTCCCCTCCCCAAACCCCACCCTCCTTAGGCTGCACCCCAAAAACCTCCCGCCGGTGGCGAAGAGGGACCTGACAGCCCTACTCATACTGGTGGCCCTGGTTTTGCATGCTTAAGTATTAGGGTGTCCAGGTCCCTCTTCGCCACCGGCAGGAGGTTTTTGGGGTGCAGCCTGAGGAGGGCAGGGTTTGGGGAGGGGAAGGATTTCAATGCTATAGTCCAATTGCCAAAGCAGCCATTTTCTCCAGGGGAACTGATCTCTATCGGCTGGAGATCAGTTGTAATAGCAGGAGATCTCCTGCTACTACCTGGAGGTTGGCAACTCTATTAAGTATACAAATTTACATATCTTGGCTAATAATGAAGATAGTATAGTTTTGTTGCAAATTTCTTACTCAGTTTATGAGAACTGGTGTCAACTAGTAATTTGACTAGTTATCATGAGTAACAACCTTGCGATGATGTCCTTTTGAGATGATGTCTGTTAATATCCGCATTTCAATTTGTTCCAGAAAAGCAGAACTTATTGGAAAACAAATTCTGCATGAGCAAGACATTATTTTTGGGGAAAGAGATATTCAATTTTTTTGAGCATTTAATTGTCTAACATCTGCATTGCATTACCTTTCACTAACCCTCGGACTCTTTTAGCTTCGATATCTTTACAGGAACAAATTTGGCATGTCGTTTGTTTACTGATCAACAGCAACAGTTAGAAACTTGGTCATAGATGTTAGCAGGCTGATAATATCTTTAGCTTCCTTTATGTTTTTAAAAAGTTGTGTTTAAAGCACAGATCCAGATTCTAAATTAAAATGGATTTGTATTGTGTCTGAGATGGTTTGATCTTGTAGAGATTTGATTAGCACACTTTTGTAGTTTCTCTGTTTAATGGCGTCACTAGTCTGCAGCCTGTAGGCTCATATGCTGCAGTTAATGGCTTTATTATATTTCTAATTGTGAGAACTGCTTGCGGCCTTTATGCTAATATTCATATTTTGTGAATTAGCTGTGTATTGTTACAGCCACTGTGCTGGAGGAAATATGAAACCAGAGTACCCATTCAGCATGTTTTGATTGTGGTGAGCATTTAACTTTGTGTATGCCAGTGGGCAAATAGTGGCAATTACTGTGAGTTCCTTGTTAATCTGTTCTACGGACCTCTGTAGGCACTAGAAATATTCATAGAGTTTGATGTTCATGACTTCATAATTGATCCATTTATAGCCCTACATGGTTTCCATATGTGTCCCCTAATATGAATATACAAACAAATTTCATGTAACAAATGAAATGTAAAGAAGTTACATCTGAGTTAACTTCTTTCTAGTTCAACTTAAAACAGACGATGTTATCTGTAGATAGACAAGTGGTTAGGGTTGCCTGGTTCCTCTTCGACACTGGTGGGAAGTTTTGGGGACAGAGCTTGAGGAGGGCGGGGTTTGGGGAGGAGAGGGACTTCAATGCCATGGAGTCGAATTGCCAAAGTAGCCATTTTCTCCAGGTGAACTGATTTCTGTTGGCTGGAGATCAGTTGTAATAGCAGGAGATCTCCAGCTAGTACCTGGAGGTTGGCAACCCTACAAGTGCCCCTAGTATTTTTCCATGCCATAAATCAGAAATCCAGAACACAGAAATCCACAGAACTTCTCTGTTTCCTATTATAGTAGATAAATGGAGGACCTATGAGAATTGTGGGGGTGGGATCCCATCCTTTTTATTTATTTTTATTGCTTTTATAATTAAACGCACAAAAAATAAAAAAAAAATCATAATCCAATACAAATAAAAAAACATAAAATGCACAAAAACATATACAGAGCACTATTACGAGCAATGCTAATACATTATTATTTACTATCTTTTCTTTTTAAAAAAAGCCTAAAGTGCCCAAAACCCTACCACCCACCTATGTGCCCTTCACCATTGAACTTCCGGAGGAGTGTTATGACAATATATAAAAACCTGTTGTTATAGTCATTAATTAAAAAACACATTGAACTATAATTCATTAACTATACCTTTAAAATCCGTTTTTGCCAATTTATCCCAATATGCGGTGGCCTTTAACCATGTGTGTTTAAATTCATCCATATCTTTACCATGTAAAGAGTCTGTAATTTTGGCCATCCGCCTATACATCCATAATTTTTCTCTCCACTCTTTAATTGAAGGTTTATTTGTTTGCTTCCATTTTTTAGCAATTGTAATTCTGGCAGCAGCGAAACTATATTGACATATGACTCTGTCACCTTTACCTAAATCTTTTTTCGGAATACCCAAAAAACAAAAGGCAGGATTTTTTTTCATTTTTAATTTAGTCAAATTATTAGTTTCATTTAAAACTAATCACCAAAATCTCCTAATTTTTTTGCAAAACCACCAAACATGCATGAATGTGCCTATATCTGTTCCACATTTCCAACAAAGAGCCTCATCCTCTTTTTTCATTTTACTTAATAGTACTAGGGTTATGTACCATCTATAAAACATTTTGTATAATTTTTCTCTTATTTCATTAGTAATAGTAAATTTAAATTCCTTTTTCCACAAATTTTCCCATAATTCCAAATCTATATTATAACCTAAATCCCTCATCCATTTCACCATCACTGGTTTAATCCTTTCCTGTTATAAATTCATTTCTATCAATAATTTATAAATCCTTCCTATCAATCCTTTATTACCCTTAGATAATATAATCTCAAATTTAGATTTGGTTTGATTAAAACCCATCCTATTATCTTTACTAAATACATCCCTTAATTTATAGTACATAAACCAATCCTTAATTTGAAGTTCTCGAGTTTTCAACATCCATATCCCGTCTTTATATTCTATCATTTCTCTGTATTTATTGCAATCCAGAATTAAATGTGCACCCCTTCTCATTAAGGCTTCTATGGGGTTAATCCAACCGAGAGTTTTACTTTCAAAAAAACCTTTATATTTATTCCACGTTTGTAATAAACTTTTCCTAATAATATGGGAATTAAATTCTTTATTTACTTTCTCCTTCCCATACCATAAATATGCGTGCCACCCAAATCGTAATTTAAATCCCTCTAATTCTAATAACTTCGGGTTCTCTAAGAGAATCCAATTTTTTATCCAGGTGAAGCAAGCTGCTTGATAGTACATTCTCAAATCTGGCAATCCCAACCCTCCTGTTTCTTTCAGTTCTATTAAATTATTATATGCTATCCTATGTCTTTCTTTACCCCAAAGAAACCTCAAAATATCTTTCTTCCAATCATCAAATATCTGAGCACCTTTCACTATTGGTAAGTTTTGAAACAAAAAAAGCATTTTAGGTAGTAACATCATTTTTATTACTGAGATTCGTCCCCACAATGATAACGGTATTTTTTTCCAACTTTTCAAATCTTTTGTTATCTGTTGCCATTGATGTACATAATTATTTTGAAATAAATTGAGATTATTATTCAATATCCATATACCTAAATATTTAACTTTATGTTCAATACTAAATCCTGTCTTTTTAGTTAATATTGTTGTTGTGAGAGAGTCATATTTTTGACCAATATCTTAGTTTTAGTTTTGTTAATTTTAAAACCTGAAAGCTTTCCATAAACCTCCAAAATTTTATTCCATCTATCAATTTGCTCAATCGGATCAATAATTCAGATGGATCAGTTCAGTTTGGAAAAAACACATTCACTATGACATCTCAAATGTTGTATTCCATGTCACTGTGACTGTTTTCTTACTCTTTTCCTTTGTCTTCCAATACTGAAAGAAAGTTTTCAAACTGCGTCACTCCACTGGCAAAAAGCCAAAAGTCACAAATACAGAGCGTAATGAAATTATAGCTAGTCCAGTGTTATCTCCTTCAGAAACACCTCTGCCAAACACCCCAGTCTGATATTTTAAGAAATAAAAAAAATGCTGTAATCAACTTGCATGTGAAATCGGATCCCTCCTCGCTCTCCAGCTGTCCCTTTAAGATGGCGCCGGCTCTTCAGCGGGACCCGTCAGAGCAACCACCGCCGATTTCTCGGCAGCTATTGCTCAGATGATGGGGCCGCCACCAGCTCCCAATTCTGCATCCCCTCTTACTCCGAGGGGTGCCGCTTGCCGGTTTTGATGGGGGCAAGTTCAATGCCCCTGGGCAGCGGTCAGCTGGAGCGCTGCTCCATGCTTGCGGCGGGGGGGTCGTCCGACCCGGAAGTGGATCCCATCCTTTTTCTTCCACCACTCCCTTCCTGGGCTGCCCACTCACTGAACAGCTTGCTCACCGCCAGAGCTGCAGCCAATGGTGGCTGGGTCATGCAGGGGTAACTGGCTCTCCCCTCCTTCCACCCATCCATCTGCTTCCCTGGCACATGCAGTCGCTACAACTTTCTTCTTCTTCCAGCTTTCACCCTTGCTTGCTCATCCAGCATAGGCAGCGGCTCCTCTGCCTGCCACAGCCACCCAAAGGGGATACTATCTTATGTTGGCTATGCAAGTGCAGACAACATTCCTCTCTTGGAAGGGGATTTTAAACCCCCCAATTTTGTGGGATGCCCCCTCGTTCTGCAGAATACTTAGGGTTGCCAGGTCCCTCTTTGCCATCAGTGGGAGATTTTTGGGGCAGAGCCTGAGGAGGGTGGGGTTTGGGGAGGGGAGGGACTTCAATGCCATAGAGTCCAATTGCCAAAGCGGCCATTTTCTCCAGGGGAACTGATCTCTGTCGGCTGGAGATCAGTTGTAATAGCAGGAGATCTTCTGCTATTACCTGGAGGTTGGCAACCCTAAGAATACTCTCTATCTCCCTATACTCCCCATTCTCTGGTTTTTTTCATGTAAGATGTAGAAGTAAAATGTATTTGATTATTCTGTGTTCCTTTGTTTGTTTCTCTTGACTGAATGATTGTAACTGAATCTGCCAAGTTCCCCCCCCCCCACCCGTTTTTTTGCTTTCCCTTGCACATTTGATGAACATCCTGCTCTGAGTTTGCTCTTCATATGTCTTCCTTGGCAGATCTTCTGACATCTTGAGTTCATCCAAACTCCTTAGCGATTCTCACAGATTTCTTTACATTTCATCCAAGTCACATCTTCCATGCATATACGGATCTGTCTGCTCTTGGTAGACAATTTTACATAAAATATCTTTCTCATAAAAAGGACCATGACCTCCACTGTAATCCTAGTTTCAGTTTTCTCATAGGCAGGTATACACAATGATAACTTTACCTCAGGTAAAGATAGCCTAAGAGCCCCGTGGCGCAGAGTGTTAAGCTGCAGTACTGCAGTCCAAGCTCTGCTCACGACCTGAGTTCGATCCCAACGGAAGTTAGTTTCAGGTAGCCAGCTCAAGGTTGACTCAGCCTTCCATCCTTCCGAAGTCTGTCAAATGAGGACCCAGCTTGCTGGGGGTAAAGGGAAGATGACTGGGGAAGGCACTGGCAAACCACCCCGTAAACAAAGTCTGCCTAGGAAACGTTGGGATGTGACGTCACCCCTTTAAAGATATCATAAGGTTTGCAACTGACTAGTTGGGGAAGTTGGAATCTACATACAGATTTTACGATAAACCACTATTTTTTAACCCACCGTTTAATTTCTTCCAGTTTATTGTGATATTTGAATGTAGGCTGACAACCAACTTTGGCTTATTCTTCAGGTGGTTGCACAGTGCAAAGAAAAAACCTAGCTGCTACAGCTACACTCAGCTATCCAAGGTGCTTTTTCAGGACACTTGCTCTCTCCCATTGCCTTCTCTCTACGCCTTCTCCATGCTGTGTTACTTCAGCGTTTCAGGAGAAATTTTAAAAAGTAGTGTGACAAAAGATCTCAGTTAATAACATAATTTGCTGCCAGCATACATCATAGAAATGGCTCTGCACAAAATGTTATTACAGTCAAAGAAAGTTCACAATCATACCTACTGACATACTGTCCTCCTCATAAAGAGAGCCCCCCCCAGTCAAACTATTTATATCCCAAGAAAGACTGAGTGATCTGACAATAATGAATTTCTTCACAAACTTTTGTTTTGTTTGAGGGGAAAACAAGGTGAGGCAATTTGGTTAAATAAAGAAGAAGAGTTGGTTTTTATATGCCGACTTTCTCTACCACTTAAGGAAGAATCAAACCGGCTTACAATCTCCGTCCCTTCCTCTCCCCACAGCAGACACCCTGTGAGGTAGGTGGGGCTGAGAGAGCTCTAAGAGAGCTGTAAATAGCCCAAGGTCACCCATCTGGCTTCATGTGTAGGAGTGGGGAAACTAACCCAGTTCACCAGATTAACATCTGCCGCTCATGTGGAGGAGTGGGGAATCAAACCCGGTTCTCCCCATCAGACTCCACCACTCCAAACCACCGCTCTTAACCATTACACCACGCTGGCTCTCATGAGTGATGGCTGTTTTGTTTGGGAGAAAAGGTTTAGGGAATTCAGCAAAGTACTGGACAGAAAATAGGAGGATGAATGACAGTCCTTAGCAAGGAGAAAGAGATGATGGTAGCAAAGGTTTAGCTTGCCCTATATTAACCTATTTATTACAGCTCATGAATGAGTGAGTTGCATATATAGTGAGGTTTTGTTGGAATCTGTGTAATGCAAGAGTAGGATAAGGTAGCACAGGTATGCCAGTTTGAACAAATGGGTATACATCTCCTCCCCCCCCTCTAAAAATCAATCCTTTCTGAAAAATTCTTGAATCAAAATGTGTTAAGCTGCAGTCCAGAGAAAACTGGGAATGCTTATGGCCAAATCAAATTCTTGGCAAATGCCCAAACCTGTGTTTGAAAAGGTAAAGCGGCTGCAAGAGCTAGAGGGAAGAACGGGTGGGCAGGAAGGCTTGGTTCCACAGGTGTTCACTGATTCTTTCCTGAAAAATGATTTGTGGCTGTTGCTCAAATAGGTACCCATGCAGGGGCTGTAATGTGCAAAATGTCCTTTACATGTGTAAGACTAAGCACACATCTCCTGGGCAATTAACTTTGGGGTCATCTATCAATGGATACCAGAGTCCCAGTTCGAGGCAGCACTCCAAAAGAATGAGGGAGAAAATAACTCATAAATAAGAAAGATCTTTATTCCCTTAATGAGATATGGAAAAATGGAATGGCAAGAATAACAAAAAAGGATAGTACAATAAACAAATGCAAAATCTGTATATATGCCTACCTGCCTATGAGCTGTTTACTGGGGGAAAACCTGACTAGCAGTAAGGTGCTTTGGGAGAATAAAAGGGGGACAGTAAATATACGAGCCTGATCCTGAAAGAGAAAAAAAGGACAAGGATGAAGTTCTAGGGTTCAAAGGAGGGGAAAGCTCAGTAATTTCAGTCAAAGAGTGGGGGTCCAGAAAGTGAACCTACCATAAAACTGGGGAAGCCGGCTTGGGTCCAAAAACCTACAAAGGTAGGTCTGGAGGATGATTTTTATACACCTTTAATTCTGTCAACAGAGAGGCAGTGACTTTGCTTGGACAGGGTGGGACTTAGAGGTGAAACTCAAAATCTATTGGACAGTTTGAAAATAACTGCTAAAGTTGTCCCACAAGGGACACTTGGATGATTGAGATTAATGATTCAGTTATGAGAAGAAGCTGAGATGTCAATGAAATTACTCAGGCTGACAATGGTTGGATCAGGGTTGGAAGCCCTAGGAGCTTAATTGGATTAAGTTGGGGAGTGGAGGGGTTTTGGCAAAGTCAAGAGCCTTAGTTATTGTACAGCAAGCGTGAGATAATTATAGCCAGAGGATGAGGGAGCTATGGAAGCTTGAGACCAAAGATCTTTTATCAATGTACTCCATAAAGCATTCCAGCAGGTGAGCTACTCCCTTTTTAGAGTGTCTAGGGGAATTTCTTCCAGGTTCAGGGCCCCCCAATTTAATATCAATCTGAATATTTTATCCAGGCCTCTGGCAGTCTTTAGGGATTAACAATGGTGGTGGTCCCCATGGGGGGGGGGGCGGTCTCATAGGTACCGTATTCTAGCCTTCCTCTCCCTCAGTGTGGGTTTGTTTCTGGTCCTGGAACCCAGCTAGGTGAAATAGGTTAAATTCCTGAGAGAGGAATAACATAATACAGACAACAGGCAGGGAAAGGCGTAACTTACCTCTCTAACCCTGCAAACTCACCCCCTGAACTAGCATTACAAGACAAACTTGAGATTGGAACCCTATGTTGCCTCATAATTAGTGGTCCTGCCTTAATTCCAATGTAAGCAGTGTGTCTTGAACGATATTAAATATTAAATTTCAATAGGATTAAGGCATGCCTACCCTTAATCACTATTGATCTTTCTGATTCTTTCCTTTCTTTCTTGGCCAAGATGTTATTCTAGGCTATATATTTTAAGTATAGCTAAGTTTCATCAAATAACTCTATTTAGGACTACCTCTTTTTACCTCATGGTAAAAAATTCAGCTTCAGGTATGTACTGCCAAGTCCCATTTGGTCACTCCTTTTCCAGTAGCATCAGCTCGACTTAAAATGATTAATATTGGTGACTGCAATGTGCCCTTTGTGTATGCTTCTGACAGTGCTAACAATAAGAGTTGTTCCATTAGGTTTAGATGTAAATGTTTAAATACTCATGATTTACATAAATTTAAAGCTATTTTACTTTCCCCCCCCAAAAAAAAAATTATTCCCCAAAGGAATAGCCTTCTATGCTGTAATTATATTTGTTTTGGTTGTTTGTTTTTAAAAATTGCATGGTTTTATCTCTAAGCTAGAAATCATTGTGTGGTTTTGGAAATAATATCAAATCTGTATTAGCCATAGTTGGAAATGTCTTTGACAGTATCCTTTACCCGGGTTGTAACAGGAGTGAAATGCCGGGTTGTAACAGGAGTGAAATGCTGAACCTAAAATACATGTGAATGTGGGTTGGGGGACATCTGTGAGGCCATCCTTAATGTCTAGTGATGAGCAGGGCTTTTACCTCAAGTTCTGTAGGTTATTTTAATATCATTTGTGTTCTGGATTTCTGGTTTATAATATGGGAAAATGTATTGGAAAATAATAAAATGTTCTTCTTTTTAATAGGTTGTCAAGTTATTGAGCAACAAAAGGTCACAAGCAGTTGGGATATTAATGTCCAGTCTTCATTTAGATATGAAAGATATACAGCACGGTGAGTGAAATAAATTTCTATTGGATTTTATTCACTATGATAATTTCATCTTTTTCACAGCCAAAATGACTGCCAGCCTTTGAAAAACCACAGTATGGAAAACCAGTTGCATATCATCCTAAACCCTGTTGTCTTGAAATTTGAGTACTTTGGGAATAGTGTGCTGGGAATGTTTCAGTGTTATTCCAAATAAAATGAGTAGGGGTTGGACAACAATTTCATTAATGTGTGTTGAATCCCTCTTGTCTCCTGCCTATTTAGAATGGGGTGTAGTAGATTCCAGCATTCAAGAAGAATGGATGGAATTGAAATGCTTGGTTGGTTTTAAAGGAAATAGGCTGGTTTAAAAGGAAATGGGTATGCCACAGCATCTGATTGTTTTGATGCATAACCTGTACTATGGACAAGAGACTAGAATATGGAGAAACAGAATGGTTTTCAGTTGGCAAAGGTGTCAGACGCAGATTCATCTCCCTATCTCTTCAATCCATGTTCAGAATATATCATGAGGAAAGCTGGACTAGATTTTGATATAGGTAGAGTAAAAATCGGTGGAAGGAACAATAACAGTTTGAGATATGCAGCTGAACCCACAATACTGGCAGAAAACAGTGAAGAAGAGAATACTTACAATTGCTTTCCCTTCCTCTTCCTACAACAGACACCTTATGAGTAGGTGAGGCTAAGAGAGCTCTTACAAGAGCTGTGACTAGCTCAAGGTCACCCACCAGGCTTCATGTGTAGGAGTGGGGAAACCAACCTAGTTCACCAGATTAGAGTCCACCACTCTTAACCACTACACCACAGTGAAGACCTGAAATAACTTCTGATTAAGGTTAAAGCAGAAAGTGCTAAAGCTAGATTGCAGCTGAACATCAAGAAGACAAAAGTAATGACTACTGATGGATTACACAACGTTAAGGTTGATGATGAAGAATGGAAATTGTTCAAAATTTTGTATTCCTTGGCTTCATCATCAACCCAAAGGGAGACTGCAACCCAGAAATCAGAAGGAGATGGAGACTGGGAAATGCAGCCATGAAGGAGCTAGAAAAGATTCTTAAGTGTAAGGATGTGTCACTGATGACAAAGATCTGGTTAAATCATGCTATGAGTGAAGAAAGCTGACAGGAAGAAAGTTGATTCCTTCAAAATGTGTTGGAGGAGAGTTTTACAGATACTGTGGATTATCAAAAAGACAAATAAGTGGGTTCTAGATCAAATCAAGCCTGAACTCTCTCTAGAAGCTAAAATGACCAAACTGAGGCTTTCATACTTTGGTCACATTATGAGAAAACAAGAGTCACTGAAAAAGACAATCATGCTAGGAAAAGTCAAAGGCAGCAGGAAAAGAGAAAGACCCAACATGAGATAGATTGATTCTATAAGGGAAGCCATGGACATCAGTTTTTCAAGACCTGAGCAAGGCTGTTTCTAGGACCTTTTGGATAGGACCTTTTGATGGACAGTAATTCATAGGGTTGCCCAAAGTTGAAAGCAACTTGACAGCACTTAATACTCAGACAAATATTTGGTGCCTTTCACAATGATTCCATCTTTCTTTTGCACCAGCACCCCAAATAAAGACACAAGACCACCATCTGGGTTTAACTAATTTATTTACATATCTCATCTGCATCATATTTAAATAGTCTGAATATTTCAAAAGGGTGGGTTGCATTAAGGCAGTCAGCCATTTTGTTCTTTTTTTCAGTGTCTGCCTTACTTGGCAAATCTAGCTTGGCTCCAGACTCGGCCAGCAGCATTCCACTGGCCTTGCTTATCCTGACCTGCATATCATGTGAGAAGGGTGCCAAGCCCCCTCCCCCTTCCCAATGCCCCGTGAGACTACTACTAGATTTTGTATGATGTTGCTCAGCACCAACGCTGCCCCTTCCCCAATCCCCACTCTGCCATAATGCCAGTGATGGGCTGGGCTGGACACTCCATCCATGATGCCTCAAGGTGCTTGCTGATCATCCCTGCCTGTCATGAGCAACCTGCCCAATTCTTGCAAAACTAGTTCTAGCCTAAACAGCCAAGGACCAGGACGATCTGCCTGCCTGCCTCTCCCCCCACATACGTATTAACACCCATATCCCCAGGATACTGCAAAACAGGTGAAGAAAGGCACCCCCACACCAATTAGAGAAACCTAAAAACATTCCTGCTTGGCCTGGAAATTGATGACTGGCTGTGTGTGTGCATGTTAAGTGCCATTAAGTTGCTCCCAACTCATGGTGACCCTATGAATCAATGTCCTCCAGAACATCCTATCATTAGCCTTGCTCAAGTCTTGCAAACACTTTCTTAACTGTCCAACTTTCACACCCGTATATAGTAATAGGGAACACTATAGCATGAATTAACTTGATCTTAGTTGCCATTGACTCATCCTTACATTTAGGATTTTTTTCTAGCTCCTTCATGGCTGCCCTTCCTAGACTCAATCTCCTTCTATTTCTTGGCTGCAGTCTCCCTCTTGGAGACTTTTGGATGGAGCCAAACAATAGAAAGTCTTCAACAATTTCCATTTCCTTATTGTTCAATTTAAAGCTGAGTAATTCCCCAGTAGTAATGACTACTGGGGAATTACTCAGCTTTAAGGTGAACAATAAGGAAATGGAAATTTGTCTTCTTGATGTTCACCTGTTGTCCTGCTTTGGCACTTTCCACTTTAACTTTCACCGCTAATCATTTCAAGTCTTCGCTAGTTTCTGCCAGTATTGTGGTATCATTGGCATATCTCAAATTGTTAATGTTCCTCCCCCCAGTTTCACTCCACCTTCATCTAAATTTAATCCATCTTTCCTTATGATATGTGCTGTATATAGACTGAAGAGACAGGGAAATACAATACATCCTAGTCTGACCCCTTTGCCAATTGGAAACCATACTGTTTCTCCATATTCTGTCTTAACAGTAGCCTCTTGTCCAGAGTAGAGGTTGCACATTAAAACAATGAGATGCTGTGGCACACCCATTTCCTTTAAAACCAGCCATAGCTTTTCATGCTTCACACAGTCAAAAGCTTTGTTATGATCTATGAAATACAAGCTGATTTTATTCTAAAATTATCTCATATGTTTCAGTAACCAATGTAAATTTGCTATATGATCGCTGATTCCTTTTCCTTTTCTGAATCCAGCTTGAACATCTGGCATTTCTCCTTCCATATATGGTAACAGTCTTTGTTCTAAGATTTTGAGCATCACTTTACTTGCGTGAGAAATTAATGTGATGGTCTGATAATTGCTACAGTCTTTGATGTCTCCTTTTTTGGGAATTGGAATGTAAATTGACCTTTTACAGTCTGTGGGCCATTGCTTTGTTTTCCATGTTTGTTGGCATATACTTGTTAAGATTTTGATGAACTCTGTTTCTGTGGCTTGGAATAGCTCTATAGATATCCCATTTGGTGACTAGCTAATCCCATGATATTCCAAGACAGGGCAGGTGGGTCAGAAGCAAGTGGGAAAAGCCTGTCAAAAAGTGGTAAGGGTGACTTAATTGCTCCTCAGCTTGCACTTCCACAATTGTCTGATTCCTTCAAGCCACACAATTTTCCTGTCATGCTTCATTTGAATAGGGGCAGGGACAAATAGATCCACAGCCTAACTGCTGTGAATGCCTTTTTTTTGAAAGCAAGCTCTCATTTGCTTTAAATACATTGTATTTTGCAATAAATACCTTCTAAAGACTGACTGATAGGATACCCTTGGAAGTTTCATATTAGGAAACATCTTTGAAGGTGTCTGTAATTCCTCCCTCCCCACATTCAATAATAGCTTTGCATAAAAGGTGAAAAGTGGAGTTATATTTATATGGAGTGTTCTTCATGCCTCCTAGGGTCTTATAATAGATTTAAAGCAGATGGAATGGAGCTGTGTAGTGCCAGCTTACCTATTAAATAAATATGGTTTCAAGTACATTGCAGACTTAATAAATCATGAAAACATCTTTCTGACTATCCTAGCCTACCTGTTTTAATTGCGGGTTCCGTTTGATATTTTGTTGAATGAATCACACACCGGACAACTGTTGGCGTGTGCTGTCAGTTTGCGAGCAACTTTTAATCACAATTTAAGCCTTTATTAAGTTATTTTCATGGTTACTAAACTTCCTCAAGCTCGAGCATTTAGGCTGGTAGTCACAGATCGAGGCGCCGGCACTGGCGCCAAGAAGCACTTGGTATTTCTAAAGCTGGCAGATGTAGTTCAGTTAAGTCATAGAGTGAAATCTGAAAACAATGATATGGTCCTTTCCTTCAGTCAAATATTCAGCTTGGTTTGAGTTAATAATGAGAACCTTATGAACAAAGGAGTCCGCCTAACATCTGTGTCTGTGGTAAAGCCAACACAAGTTGATTGAAAATTTGCTTGCTTAACATGCAAAGCTAACAATAATATGGCATGAATGTCAGTCACTGAAGGGGTCAAGCAATGCTATGTTTAACCTTTATCCTATTAGGATTAAGTGTATGTAATTATTCTATCCTACAAACGCTCTCATAGAAGTCTTTTTTTAAATCTTCATGTGTTGTTTGATGAAATGCATGTTTTTTGGAGAAACTAATATTTTCTGAATTATTATATCTTTTTGTTAACAACGCAAGGAGTTGGGCGAGCCTCGTTATAATTAGCAGCATTTGTGATAAATTAGAAAGGTGTGGAGACAATTGACTGGAAAGCCAACCTCTAGCAAACAAGCCCTTACGTGGCTTAAATATGCTTCTGCTTTGCATTTGTTCCCAACCACTTTCTATATAGAAAAATTTGCCATTGCTCCTGCCAGTTATAATGCTAGCAGACTTTGTTTTCCTTCTTTTTCTGTGTAGGGGGAAGAAAAAGCTTCCCAACTAAATCTAGTGAGCTACACGCTCCCAGAGGTGGCTGTATACAAAAAAAAAAAAAAAACAACTCTGCCTTAGCCCTCACCTGCAGTATGGATATATAGTAGCTCACATGTCAAGATTTTATATATATGGGGGATATGATTATTCTAACATGTAGTATATTGGGAAATCATACATGTCTACTCACCTGAAGAAACAAAGCCCATCAATATTCCCAATATTTTTCTAACAATCACTGATGCTATGCATTTCCTTTTTAAATTAAATTTTATTATTTCAAACATTACATATATAATAACACACATACCCACAATACAGTAAACACTCCATATTCGTGTGTGTGCTAAATATCTAACAAAATATCAAAAACAAGATCATAATAATACTACCTTTATTACCTTTATGAAGTGGTCCTCAGGAAGAGTCTTAGAAATAAAGCTCTTAGCCATTTCCTGGAAGCTACCTATAATGTCTTCTTAGATAGGCATAGTAAAGGGTATCTTTGAGCATAAATATTGTTGGAAGGACCATATACCATAGAAATACAGTTAATGCACAGGGATGGAATACAAATGTTCAGGATGAACTTTGAAACATGAAGTTGAAATATGCATGGCAAATGCCTGTTTGGTTTGCAACTCTGGATATAAAGAATGTGAATCTCTAATTTTTAAAATTACATTTTTTTTTCTTTTAGCATCTAAATTACTGCTGGCGCTTACATTTTCTAGTGGAGCAGAAATTTCTTGCACTATGTTTTTACTGCAATATAAACTTGGTTTTGCATCCTGCTATATCTCTGATTTTTCACATTAACTGAGCAATCCATACAGGGGGGAAGTGATAGGAGCTGACATGACCCCTGCGCCAGCGTTAGTGCCACTTGTGCTGGCTAAATTGGCACTAACGCCGCCACGGGAGAGTCTAGAAACAAATGTAATTCTTTCGATCTGGTTAAAACTTCAGCGAAACAGAACATATAAGTGCAAACGTTCAGGATTTGTTCTAATTGTAAGATTTCAAATATAACAATATCCCTCAAGCGCAAGTGGATATTATTTTTCAGTCAGTTATTATTTTTCAGTTCAGCCAGCAATCATTTTAATTTTGTTAGATACCTCTTTTTGTTCCAAATATTGAATTTCAAAATTGCTTGGATTTGGATTTCTAATGCAAGGGTTTGGTGTATTGACACAGATACATTTTCAAGCAGAGAAGCCAAGGGACTTGCAGTACCATAGAATCAGACATAATGAAGGGTTTTCATAGAGCTGCTTTGGCGCTCACAAGGGATTTTTACCAGCCCACTGGGATTCCTGATTTTGAACTGCTGGTCATAAATGATGTTTGAAACTCTGTCTGCTGTAAAATATATCTGGGATTCTGGCCGTAGTGTAGTTGGTTTTCTTTTCCTTAAACCGCATTCCTATGCTTGTTGACTTGGAAGCAACTCCCATTAGATCTGTCTGCATAGGACTGGGTTTGTTACTACCTTATATTAAAGTATGGTTTTAGATGACTGTTTGGGGAAACTTGAACACCATTAGACTGAATGTATAGTCTACTCAACATCACACATGTTTGAAATGTGATACCATCCAATATGAAACCATCCAAAACTTTATTATCAGCTACTACAGTATAGTGGGCTAACTCCTTTTGCATGTGATAAGGGTGGAGCTATAGTATAAATATACATACCTGCAAGGAACTTGCGGGAAAGGCCATCCCATTTCCCTCCACCTTTCTTTCCTCCCCTCTCCTCCACTTCTCCGCCTCTCCCTCTGTCTTCCTCCTGCCACCCCTTACCTTACTCTCTCTCCCCCATGCCTGTCAGTTTCTCTCTTTCTGACCCCCATCCCCTCATTATTTCTTTCTCTCTCATTTTGCCTCCTCAACCCCATCACTCTTTCTCTGTCTTTCTGCCTTCTCAACCCGATCACATCTCATCTCTTGCACTCTTTCTTCCCCCTACCCCATCACTCTCTTGCTCTCTTCCCCCTCCACCCCATCACAAACTCTCTCTCTTCCTGCCTCCCCATCATCACCCCCCCCCACTATTGCCACCTCTGCAGGGCCAATGGAGCTTCTTTCAACCCCCCACCATCACCACTCTCGGCAGTGAGCATGCCATAGGCCCACTAAGGATTCCCCATTCCCCCCATCACCTCTCTTGGTGTTGGCACGGCTCTTGGCAGGCCTGCTGGGGCTTGCCCTGCATTGCTGCTGGTGGTCCTGGCTAGGCTTCCCTTCCCCCACCCCAGGCCCACTAACAGAGGATTGTCTGTGCTTGCTCAGACATTTTTATTTCGGGGGGTACTAATCCCCCCAATTTATTTATTTTAGTTTCAGATTATTATGCCAACCTGCGATGTCCCCCAAGTTTGCAGAAGTGTCTGTTTTGTTTCTGTGTGGCCCCAATCCACAGATTTAGATATTCACAGGTAGGGCACACTTTCACTATTAGCATGTACACGGGAGAACCTGCAAGGACTTGCGGGAGGCATCTCATTTTCCCCCTCCTCCACTATTTCCTCTTCCCCTTTCCTGAAAACTCCCATAGCTTCTCCCCTTTTTTCTGCTTCATTCTCTTCTTCTAGGGTTGCCAACCTTCAGGTGGGGCCTGGAGATTGCCTGGAATCCCAAAAGATCTTCCAACTACAGACATCAGTTCCCCTTAGGGTTACCAGCTCCAGGTTGGGAAATTCCTGGAGATTTGAGGGTGAGGTTTGGGGAGGGAAATTACCTCAACAGGGTATAATGCTATAAACTCCACCCTCCAAAGCAGCCATTTTCTCCAGGGGAACTGTAATCTGGAGATCAGTTGTAATTCTGGGTGATCTCCTGGCTCCATCCGGAGATGGGCAATCCTAGTTCCCATGGGTGTAGGGTGGAGTCTATGGCATTATATCCTTCTGAGGTCTCTCCCTTTCTCAAACTCCACCCTCCCCAGGTTCTGCCTCCTCCAGGAATTTATTAACCTTGAATTGGCAACCTTGTGACTCCTTCCCACCCAACAGCCAAACTACCTTTATCTGCCCCTCTGTATCAAGCTTTCCCTCTCACCCCCAGCAGCCTCCATCTAGGAAAACTGTGGCCCAGTTGTGTGGCTCTGGCCAGTGGATCAGGCCCACTTGCATTATAGGGAGCCCTCAAGGACTTGTGGGGGGCACTTCACTTTCCACTGTATCCTCCTCCCTGTACTATTTCCTCTTTCCCTCCTCCTGGCAAACCCATATCCTCTCCTCTTTCCTCCTAATTCTCTCCTCAGCCATTCATAGGGTTGCCAGGTCCCTCTTCACCACTGGTGGGAGGTTTTTGGGGCAGAGCTTGAGAAGGGTGGGGTTTGGGGAGGGACTTCAGTGCCATAGAGCCCAATTGCCAAAGCAGCCATTTTGGGTGAACTGATCTCTATTGGCTAGACATCAGTTGTAATAGCAGGAGATCTTCAGCTAGTACCTGGAGGTTGGCAACCCTAGCCATTCCCCGACCAACCTTTTATCAGCCTTCTATCTTCAGCTATATTCCTTATTTATTTACTTAATTTATACCCCACTTTTTCTCACTGTGGGGACCAAAGCAGTTTACATTATTCTTCTCTCCTTCTTTTTATCCCCCCAACAACTCTGTGAGGTAGGCTTGGATGAAAGTATGTGACTGGGCCGAAATCACCCAGTGAGTTAGCACAGCAAGATGGGGATTCAAACCTTGGTCTCCAAAACCACCATCATAGGGCGGCTGCTATTGAACAGTAGCAAG
Source organism: Euleptes europaea (assembly GCF_029931775.1). NCBI lineage: Eukaryota > Metazoa > Chordata > Lepidosauria > Squamata > Sphaerodactylidae > Euleptes > Euleptes europaea. The sequence goes on from NC_079318.1 coordinate 28,639,452, forward strand.
CAGCCAGGCCTAATTGAGTCATGCAAGTGGGGTGGTATCAAGTCACCCAGAGGTTGCTACCAGGCCTAGGGTTGCCATCCTCCAGTTCAGACCTGGGGATCTCCCAGAATTACAACTGAACTCCAGATGACAGAGTTCTGTCCCCTTGCAGTAAACAACTGCCTTGGAGGGTGGACTCAATGACATTATATTCAGCTAAGGCCCCTCCCGTCCCAAAATCCTGCCCTCATCAGACTCCACTACAAAACCTACAGGAATTTCCCAACCTGGAGCTTGGCAGCAGTGATGATAACTGACTGTTTTATTTTTTTAAAAAAATGTACTTTAATTGAAATATTGATATTTGTATTTACAAGAGATTTGTTTCCTGAGGCAGCTAACAACAACAATAAAATGATGGCATATCTATGAAATATAGCAATATACTTATACTGGTAATGCAAAAACTGGCATCACTTAAATGGTAATAATTCTTTCCAAATGTTGTCAGTGTAATCAGGGCAAGGAGGCAACTGTAGTTTTGTCCTGAGTAGGGAGAACTCATGTTAGAAACTGGGATTTTCTAACTGAAACTACGTGCTCACAAAATTCCGTATTAGCTCTATAAAATACTGTAACGCCCACAGAGTAAGAACTAGTTAATAACACTTTCCTTCACAAATCAATTGGCTGCATTTTCAAAAAAAAAAAAAAAAATGGTTTAGAGCAAAATACCAACATAAGTGAGTAAACTAAAAAAAAGCAGCCTGAACAAATAAAAACACAAAGAACGTAAGTAACTATAAATAGTCAGTATACCAAGCTAAAGAAGAGTACATGATCTATAAATAAACCATATAGCAGAAGAAAAGGAATGGACTGAATCTCCTTTTTCTCTCTCCTTGAAGCTAGAAAGACTATGCAGTAATAGGGTTGCCAGGTCCCTCTTCGCCACTGGCAGGAGGTTTTTGGGGTGGAGCCTGAGGAGAGCGGGGTTTGGGGATGGGAGGAACTTCAATGCCATAGTGTCCAATTGCCAAAGTGGCCATTTTCTCCAGGTGAACTGATCTCTATTGGCTGGAGATCAGTTGTAATAGCAGGAGATCTCCAGCTAGTACCTGGAGGTTGGCAACCCTATGCAGTAAAGAGAGCCACATATAAGGCAGCACAACAGAAAAGGCCTTCTCCCTTGCGGTCACCAATTACTCTCCCAAAGGCAGGAGAAATCTAAGCAGGACCCTCAAAAATGTCTTAAATCATGATGCATCACAACTTCTCACCCGCAATGATAAACTACTTAACAGTAGCATGGACTATGGTACCAAGGCCTGCAACAAACCAAGATGCCAACTTTGATCTCATATAGATCCTAGCAACACCATCACTGGGCCCAGCAACGTTAGCCATACTTTCTCAGGTTCATACTCTTGCTTATCTTCTAATGTGATTTGTGCCATCACACGCACACAATGCTATTCCACCCTCTACATTGGACAAACAGGCCAGTCCCTGCGACAAAGATTAAATGGACATAAATCTGATGTCAGAAACCACAACATTCAGAAACCAGTGGGGGGGCATTTTAACCTTCCAGCAATTCAGTTGCTGATTTAAGAGTAGCAGTTCTCTTACAAAGGGATTTCAAATTGAGAATAGAAAGAGAGAATGCTGAATTACAACTAACAGTGAAGCTCAAGACAATGCATTCTCCTGGATTGAATAGAGATCTGGGATCCCTGTCTCATTACCAATGCTAATTTCTCCACCCCTACTACCCCTCTGCATATCACATTTAATCCAATCATGCATGCTAATGTCATTTACTTGCTTTTGACACTTACATTGCCATTGTGTGTCTAATTCACTCTTTTCTACTTAAGGATAGATGGAATCACATTCTAGCTGTATCTGAAGAAATCAGCTGTGGCTCATGAAAGCTTATACCTTGCCAGAAATTTGGTAGTCTTTAAGGTGCTATTGGACTCTTGCTCTTTTCTACTAAAAATGTCTTAGTTAGTATAACGATGCATGTCAGCAATAGTTTTTTGTCGTCAAACACTAATTATATCTTCATTTTTCTGACTTTGTTTTACTAATTGATTTTCATAAGTCAGGTATCTCTGGAATTACTTGATGGATGTAAACTGGATAACTTTAGAAATACTTGTTGGAAAGGATAGGAATATGTTTTCTTAAGATTCTAGGCTGTCTGGTTTACAGCGTGTAATACCTAGAGAGGCTTACAGAGAGATAATTCAGACTGTACAGATAAAGTTTGTTCATCTTTTTTCAGATGGTTACATTGCATAGAAAGACAGTGTATACTCTTAAATATTTCTGGCACAAGCTTATATTCTGGTCTTGAAGTAGAGTCAGCTTTCAGGTTCCATATTTAAATTACACACAGCGATCAACTCAGAGAATAATTATTAGCAAAATATTGTTGGTTGGTTAGCATACTCTTTAACAAGAAATGTGTTCATCCCATGATGGCCTAAATGTCTTTTAATTAAAAATGCAGTTCAAATGTTGAGAAGCATCTTGCTTAATAGGCTTGAATAATCCTGTGAATATTAAGGTCTTGGTTCAGTGGTTGAACATCTCCCGTTCTTTGAGCCAGTAATCCTCATCCACAGATTTTGGTGATTTGTTGTAGACAGCAAAGGGCAGATTTGGGCAAAGGACAGATTAGACCTTGAACTTGCAAGCAAGATAAAATTAGAATTTATTAAGGCAGTCTCTGGAGTCACAATGTTAGAGTGCAAGTTACTCCTATTCACAGTTTAGAGAAGGGTGGTGAACTCTTAAGAAAATAGGGCAAGGCATAAGGTTAACAGGGATCTTTATAGGGCTGTTATCACATCCAGGGATGTTTCTGTTTCCTGCCGTATTATCAGGGACTCTGAGTCTCCAGTTTCTCAGGAATTTATCTGAACCAAGTAATGCACTAATAATCTTTAAATACTGGATGAAATGGTGGTAGTAACAATTTTAAAGACCCACACATATATGGTGCCACCCACACATAACATGGCATAAACAGAACATGTGATGAGGGAAGGGATTTGTAGCCTAGAATTGGCATTGGGATAGTGCACAAACACCTGGTTTCTTTAAATGAAACACAATCCTCTGGGCCATATGAATTGCACCCAAGGGTACTCAAAGAACTTGCAGATATAATTTCTGAACCTCTGTCCATTATTTTTGAAAAGTCTTGGCAAACAGGTGAGGTACCAGAAGACTGAAGGCGGGCAAATGTTGTCCCCATCTTCCAGAAGGGGGAAAAGGAGGATCCGGGTAAATACCAACCCATCAGCTTGACTTCTATACCAGGAAAAGTGTTCGAACAAATCATCAAACAGTCAGTCCTTGAGCATTTAGAAAGGATGGATCTGATCACTAAGAGCCAGCATGGGTTTCTCAAGAATAAGTCATGTCAGACTAATCTTATCTCCTTTTTTGAGAAAGTTACTACCTTGCTGGATCAGGGGAATGCTGTAGACAAGGTTTATGTAGATTTCAGTAAGGCTTTTGATAAGGTTGACAAATTCTAGTTGACAAATTGAGAAAATGTGGTTTAGATCCTATTATTAGGTGGATCTGCAACTGGTTGACAGATCGTACCCAAAGAGTGCTAGTTAATGGTTCCTCATCCACTTGGAGAGAAGTGACTAGTGGAGTTCCTCAGTAGGGCTCTTGAAAAAAAAATTCGGTAAAATTTGAATTTGGCAAAATTCGGCCCATTTTAATTCAGGAAATGCCGGAGTCTGAACTCCCCCGATTCGGATCTGTGAAATTCGGTGCCAAGTTCCGAGTTTGGGGAAAAATTTGGCCGAATAAAGCCATTAAAAACGCATTCACTCCTTTCCATGGCTCTGGGGGGCATTTTGGGGGGTATAGGTCCCAAACCTTCAGTGTAGCTTGAGGGGACCCTTCTTGCAAGAGCCCCCAAGTTTTGTAAAGATTGGGTCAGGGGGTCCTGAGATATGGGGCCTGGAAGGGGTTGGCCCCCCCAAATTGCCCACAGGAATAAAGCCACTTAAAGCACATTGGCAGCATTCCGCGGCTCCGGGGGGGCATTTTTGGGGGTAGAGGTCCCAAACGTTCAGGGTAGCTTGAGGGGACCCTTCTTGCAAGAACCCCCAAGTTTTGTAAAGATTGGGTCAGGGGGTCCCGAGATACGGGGCCCAGAAGGGGTCCCCACACCCATCTGCTCTGCTGGGGGTCTGGCTGCCTCAGCAGTTGGGCTGTACCGTTCCCCCGGCCCGGGGGAATAAAGCCATTAAAAGGGATGTACTAAAAGGAATGACAAGTCAGCCCATTGGAAACAATAGGAGAGGCTGCCCAGCCCATTGAAGATAATGGGAGAGGGGAATGTCGGTTGACTTGCATTGACTCCACTGAAAATACATTACAGGAGATGCACTAAAACGAATGCCAGGCTAGCCCATTAGAAACAACAGAAGCGGCTGCACAGCCCATTGGAAACAATAGCAGCCAGCCAGAAAGAGACTCACTGACCCACAGTTAACTCCAAACGAAGTTGGCAACCGATGAAAACAGGAGAAAGCACAGTCCCATACAGAGGCAATCCAACTCACCCCACTTTGGCTCCCCCCCCCACACACACACAGTAGAAGCCAGTCCGTGGCTTCTAAGAGCTGATGTAACTACGCCAAAAGTGCATCCAACAACGCTCAAAGCGTAAGTAAACAGCTAAACTAGCATGGGATGCACTAAAACAAATGCCAGGCTAGCCCATTAGAAACAACAGAAGCGGCTGCACAGCCCATTGGAAACAATAGCAGCCAGCCGAGAGAGACTTACTGACCCACAGTCAACTCCAGACAAAGTTGGCAACTGATGAAAACAGGAGAAACCACAGTCTCACACAGAGGCAATCAAAAACACCCCACTTTGGCTCCCCCCCCCCACACAGTAGAAGCCAGTCCGTGGCTTCTAAGAGCCGATGTAACTATGCCAAAAGTGCATCCAACAACGCTCAAAGTGTAAGTAAACAGCGTAACTAGCATGGGATGCACTAAAACGAATGCCAGGCTAGCCCATTAGAAACAACAGAAGCGGCTGCACAACCCATTGGAAACAATAGCAGCCAGCCGAGAGAGACTCACTGACCCACAGTTAACTCCAGACAAAGTTGGCAACCGATGGAAACAGGAGAAAGCACAGTCCCACAAAGAGGCAATCAAACCCACCCCACTTTGGCTACCCCCCCTCTCTCTCACACACACACACAGAATCTGCTTCCCCTCCCCCCACACAGGAAAAAAGTTATAGATAAAAGCCCCCAAATGGGTCAAACCGTGGATGTCTTCTGTTCCAGCAGAAGCAGGGCAGCAGCTGCTCAGCATCTCTCACGACTCTGGCCATTTATGCACGGGAGGTATCTGTAGAGATGCACATTCAGGATCGCCTGATCCCATTCATCCCAATGTTACAAAACTTGGGGGTTCTTGCAAGAAGGGTCCCCTCAAGCTACCCTGAAGTTTTGGGACCTCTACCCCCAAAAATGCCCCCTGGAGCCATGGAATGCCGCCAATGTGCACACGCACCCCCCCCCCCCACGGGGATCTCTCTCACACACAAACAGATCCTCTCTCTTTCTCTCCCCGGGCCGCACAGCAGCTGGGCTCATACACTCAACTGCAACTGATTGGCCAGAAGAAGTCCCAGCTTGGCCACCGATTGGCCGTGGGAGAATGCTGATAGTTGCTTACTAACTGACGGTTATGCTGCTGATTCGGAGACCCCAAATTTGCTGAATTTATTTAGCGATTGCCCCGAACTTGCCGAATTCGGCGTGTCGTTTTCCCGCCTTTTTTGAGTTTGGTACCATCCGAACTGAAAACCGCCGAATTGGGAAATTCGGCTGTTTATTCGGTTCAGACGAACCGAATCAACAGCCCTATTCCTCAGGGATCTGTGCTGGGCCCTGTGTTGTTCAACATCTTTGGATTTGGATGAAGGAATAGAGGGGATGCTTATTAAATTTGCAGATGATACTAAATTGGGAGGGGTAGCAAATAGGGTAGAAGAAAGAGCCAAGATGCAGGATGATCTTGACAGGCTGGAGAAGTGGGGTAGAACTAATAAAATGCACTTCAACAAAGACAAATGTAAAGTTCTGCATTTAGGTAGGAAAAATCAAATGCATAATTATAGGATGGGGGAGACTTGTCTGAGCAGTAGTGTGTGTGAAAAGGATCTTGGGGTCTTAGTAGACCAAACACTGAACATGAGTCAGCAGTGTGATGCCGTAGCTAAAAAGGCAAATACAGTCTTGGGCTGCATCAACAGAAGTATAGTGTCCAGATCACGCGAAGTGATGGTATTGCCTTACTCTGCTCTGGTTAGACCTCAACTAGAGTACTGTGTTCAGTTTTGGGCACCACAACTTTAAAAAGATGTAGACAAGCTGGAACGTGTCCAGAGGAGGGCAACAAAGATGGTGAGGGGTCTGGAGACCAAGTCCTATGAGGAAAGGTTGAAGGAGCTGGGTATGTTTAGCCTGAAGAGGAGAAGACTGAGAGGGGATATGATAACCATGTTCAAGTACTTGAGGGGCTGTCATATTGAGGAGGGTGCCGAGTTGTTTTCTGTTGCCCCAGAAGGTCGGACCAGAACCAACGGGTTGAAATTAAATCAAAAGAGTTTCCGTCTAGACATTAGGAATAATTTTCTAATAGCGGGGGGGGGGGATAGTTGTGAATTTCCTGCATTGTGCAGAGGGTTGGACTTGATGACCCTGGTGGTCCCTTCCAACTCTATGGTTCTATGATTCTAATAGAAACCTATTCCTCCAATGTAATGAGGAAATTATAAGGGGTATCACACTTACAGTGCAATTGTGAAGGGGGTAGATCTGTTAGTGGCAGAGCCACACCTCCGCCTCAGAGGCTTCTCAGCCACCATGGAGCCTAAAAATAATATTATAAAATAAGAAAAAAGGCGGAAATGCCCCATTGAAGACAGCAAGGCTGTGCCTCCAGAAAAGGTGGTGCAGCCCCACCGCCGCTCAAGGGCATGTCCCCAGGATGAAAGGGCTGTGAAAGCTGCCTAAAGGCAGCTCCACCCCCGGGAGCGACTTAGGAATGCCCCCCATGATGGCGTGTCTGCCCCCTTGTCGGTGTAGGTGCCACCTTAATCTGTGATAAGGTGGCACCAACACCAGCATGGGGTCACACCAGCTCAAAAGTAGCTTCCCCCCTTCAGAAATGGGCTGTTGTCAAAGGGAGCACACAATATGTTTCTTACCCAATAGAAAATGATTTCAGAAAGAAGTGATCTCTTATCAACGTTAACATTAGAATGTAAAAAAAATTACATTCAAGTTAACATTGCATTTAATATTGGGCTGTTGAAAAAAAATTGGTAAAATTTGGGTTCAAGTTTATTGGCCATTCCCCCCCCCCCCCCCGGAAACCCGAATGCTGATAAAGGTAGGAATTCGGCTTTAAATTCGGGTTTCCCAAAAAATTCGGCCATTTAAACCCTATGGGGGTGTTTCACGGCTTTCCACGGCTCCTGGGGGGGGGCATTTTTGCAGGTAGAGGTCCCAAATTTTCAGGGTAGCTAGAAGGGACTCTCCTTGCAAGAACCCCAAGTTTGGTAAAAATTGGGTCAGGGGGTCCGGAGTTATGGGGTCTGGAAGGGGTCACCCCCATCCTCCTCCATTGAAATGCATTGGCAAAGTGGCTATGTTCAGATGTTTTAGTGTGATCTTTGCAATGTAGCTCAATGGAGAAGCTGGGCTTTAAACGGTGGGAAAATTTGCCCCATGATTCCAAAGAGATACAATGTAATATCTTCCACTTCAGTAGTTTTCTTTGAGTGTTTCAACTATTCCTGCTGTGACAGGATCAAGATTATTGCATTTTCCAACCATGCATGTTTTGAGAAACATTATTTCCTTAGTGAACTGTTACTATTATCATTGCTGTTCCATCTGGACAATATCATCCTGGCATCTTCATTACTACTTTCAGTTTGACACCCATTCTTTTGTAGGAATATAAAGTACAGGCTCTTTTGGTTAAACTTGATTCATTATACTTTGATTAAAAGAAGCTATAGCCATACATTGGAGACAGCTTCTCGATCCATCTCTAACAAATTGTACGAAAGCTTCAGTACTATACATATATTTATTTAATCCAAAGGATAATATTGTGTTTCGTTATCCAAGAAAAATAAAGTGAGATCTTCAGTATCTGGACATGTTAGTGTCCAGAAAGTTTACTAGAACTGAACTAGTAAACCATAATTCCTAAACATCTATTTCTTAGCTAATATTGGTGCAGATTTACTGTAAAAATTATTGTCACCATATAAAATAGAGAATCTAAGAACAGAACTACATCACAAGAGATGGTGGGGTGCTATTGCCCTATTTCTGCCCTAGTTCTCCCCTCTTTTCTTGAAACAGTTAGATGTCCCTGTTCCAGTAGCCAGTGATATGAAGAGGGGGAAGAAGATGTACAACAGGATTATATGATGTCACATCCTTGAAATAATAGAGTTGGACTCCAGCCTTAAGTACATTTAACCTTCTGACTATGTAGTTCTACCTTGGCGCTGGTCAAAGCATCACCCTGCCACAAACACTGTACAACTGGAACCAGGCCTTCTTATTTCTCTAATGCCAAAAAGCTATATTCCAGTTTAAGCACCATACTGAGTGGGAAGAGTGAAGCCAGGAAGGAAAAAAGAGAAGGAAGAAACAATATTTCTAAATATTGCAGTGTCTGCCTTAATGTCTCTCTTGCGGTCACTGAACAAATTGTAACAGGAAAACCTAGATGAGTCTATGTGTGCAAATGATTACTTTGGAAAATTTTTTGACAACCCATAATTAATATTCAGGATTATTTTCAGTTCATTTTAAGATTTTTGTCATTCAGTACAATATGTTACAATTTGGACTAAGCAAAACTGTAGGAAACACAAACTGATTTTCGGTGAAGATTCTGCAATCGTGAAAGAAAAATGGTAATACCTCCTGAAATGATAAATTATATGTTTACCCACCACACTGAATATGTGTGGTGCTTCAGGGAAGGTATAATTTCAGAGAGTTTTGTTTCTAAGACCACCATTCTCTGAAACAAATCTTTCAGTGAATTAGGTGTGCAAGTTGTTAGGCAATCCAATCCATACATCCATCCATCCATCCATCCATCCATCCAATCTTAGCAATCCTATCCATCCAATCACACTGGCTCCTGGAGCCTCCTGGGATGCTCTGGGAGTTCCCCAACTTTCACAGGGCTTGGCAGCAGTGGGTGTTGGGAGGAATGCTGCTTTTGGTAGGATGCTGATCCTGATATTGGGTTAGATAAAAGAAGCCAATGGCATGACTGATCTCCCAAAATCTTTTCAAATGAGAGTGCCCAATGTTCAACGGTCAGACTGTAACCTTACATTAATTAACTTTGTAACCTTTTCTGTGACTACTGAGTGTCAAAGCCTCTTCACCCAGCGTGTGGCATCAAGAATGGTTGGATCATAATACCTTGCTGTAGCAAATCTTCTGAGTCAAATTGTTGAGGTAAATTCTTTTCCCCTGGAAAGATGTTAATGTTCATTGGCTGGTGGTCTTTCCATGACAAACGTCTTAACTAATTTAGGGTTGCCAGCTCCGGATTGGGAAATACATGGAGATTTTTGGGGTACAGCCTGAGGTAGGAAGGGTTTGGGGAGGGGAGGGACTTCAGTGTCATACAGTCCAATTGCCAAAGCGCCCATTTTCTCCAGGAGAATTGATCTCTATCGGCTGGAGATCAGTTGTAATAGTGAGGGATCTCCAGCTAGTACCTGGAGATTGGCAATGTTATTGCCTATATACTTTGGTGACTCAGAAGCCGATGAAAAGGCAGATTTGGTAGTAGTATGCTCATCAGAACAGTTTGAGGTAGATATGCCAGGGTTTCATTTTTGCTTTGTTTTGTTAAAACCCTCCTATTTTCTTCACCCATATTTTTATCACTTGCCAAACGGGAGGGAAAAACTTCTCTAAATAATTAAGATAAGAATTGAAGGGCTCTGTATGGTCATATCAACAGACCTCTCAAAAATAGAACTGCAATATAATCTCTCTAGATTAAACAGTCTACAATGGTAATCATGTTTGCATTTAAACATTTTATTCTGAAAGGATTACAGTGCTGGTCTCATTTTTTTTCCCCTCTTCTCCCCAGACAAGGAGGCGACACACTGACTCAAACAAAATGTATTTGTTCTCTAAGAATTTAACTTGCACAAATTTTATAAACAAAGTGTATAGGTGTATGAAGCTTTGGCTGATTTAATCAGTAACTTATGTCTTTGGATTTATATAAGCTTGTTTACTCAAGATGCCTGCACTGGAAATGTTTATACTAAAAATACCTCTTATTTTATAGCATTTGATTTAAAACTTATATCAATGTAACATTATTGCTATGAACTAGAACACCATGGGCACGACACAATGCTTCATGGAATCTTGGTCTTCCCCTCCTGCACACACGGCAACCACATGTGGCATGCCGTCTCACTCCCCACATAGAAGGGTTGTGTATGTAGGGGATGGCCTGGCTCTTCTCCCATATCATCCTTCTCAAAAACACACATTTCGCTTTATACAAAACCCTAGAGTCTAAATTTAATAGCGTCATTGACTACAAGGGCTAATCTTTTGATGCACTGTGGATTTTCATTTGTACTAGTTTTTCTGTTGTGTTTTTCGGACTATTACAACCGCTTCATAGCCCTGATGATTAAAAAAAGCATTAAAAATACAATAAATACTAATAGTGATACTACAGAGATTGATATGTACCTGGCACCTGGCAACCCTACAAACTAACCTTGATAGACATGGTCTGATTCAGTAAAGCAGCTTTATGTGCCTAGAGATGCACAGGAGGGGAGAGGAGGGGGCCAAGATGGCTCAGTTCTGAGCCCCCTACCATGACCTGGATGGCCCAGGCTAGCCTGATCTCATCAGATCTCAGAAGCTAAGCAGGGTCAGCCCTGGTTAGTATTTGGATGGGCGACCACCAAGGGATACCAGGGTTGCTGTGCAGAGGAAGGCACTGGCAAACCACCTCTGTTAGTCTCTTGCCATGAAACCCCCCAAAAAGGGGTCGCCATAAGTCGGCTGCGACTTGAAGGCACTTTACACACACACACGCACCCCATACATTGGCTCAAGCATCTGTGTGAAGCTTATGATCAGATATTTCTCAAAACATAAAGCTTATCCCTACAAAAGCTATGAGCTATTTTCTGAGGCTTTGTCCTTTTCATAAAACACATACGCTGTTTTCTGAAATATGTATACTTGCCTGCATACCTGTGTTGCTGAAAGTACACAGGCCTGGCTCCATTGTGTTTGCCAGACATTTTCTTATCTCATGCAAGCATTCAAACAGAGTGTTCTATTGCTCTCCAACTAATTCTTAGGTAATCTCAACAAACTTGAAAATGTAGAACAGAAGCTAAGCCATATTTCTTGCTTAACTTCTTTTGAGAGGAAAGGGAACAGACATGACAGAGACCTAAAACTCAAAAACACTGTGTAACATCTATGCTGTATAAAATCTAACAGGATTATTCCGGCATGTTCCATACTTGTATTGAGGAGTATGGGTCTTTCTTCATAACTCAGAGTATTTGGGAAAGCATATTCGTGTCCAATAATTTCCAGTTTCTGCTTTTTGACCACTGTTTTTTTTTAAAGTTTGTCCAGTGTGGTACAGTGTGAAGTGCTGGCCTTCAGCCAGAGATTTTCATATCCTCACTCATGAAGCTCACTTGATGACCTTTGACCACTCATTCTTATTCAGCCTAGCCTGCCACATAGGGCTGTTGTGAGGATGAAGAGGCAGTAACCCACATCTGTGTATACTACTATGAGTTCATTGGGGAAAGTGTGGAATACCAAATGTGATTAAATAAAAAAACACCTCAAAAGCAGGCAGGCAGTGTAGATGCCTTATTTCTCTTCAGAATGGGTGCCTTCTCTGTGCCTTTCCTGCCATCACCATCTTATCTTGCCTTCTATATTTCAATTAAATGCCCCTCCAAAAAAACCCCAAAAGTCTTGTTCTTCCTCTCCTTACATCTTAGAATTGTGTCATAGAAACCACAGTGTCTCCATAGAAGGTATTTATTGAAGGTTTCTGAAACGTTGTGAGATTGTTGTTTTCCTCATACTGCACATAGTTTTACTTGTATTCTTTTATACCTTGTTTTGGTTTAAGACCTAAGAACCAGTAATGTATATATTTTAAAGAGCTTGTTTTTAGTTTTGCTTGGAAGAGAAACGCCTGAGTAAATCACCAGTTAATTAAACACTGTTTAGGGGAAAAAACCATCCTCCTAGGAGGGTTTTGAATATCTCTATAAATACCATAATTCCTGAATGTTGGATCTTCTGTCTTCTATTTTGCTTACATCTTTGGCTTACTCAGTTCACTGCCTTCAGAATAATCTATCCTTTGCTGTGGCTTGATATTCAGGTTAGAGCCTGCAAGGCTAGATTACAATAATGTACTATACATGGGCCCTGACCTGGATGGCCCAGGCTAGCCTGATCTCGTCAGATCTCAGAAGCTAAGCAGGGTCAGCCCTGGTTAGTATTTGGATGGGAGACCACTAAGGAAGTCCAGGGTTGCTGTGCAGAGGAAGGCACTGGCAAACCACCTCTGTTAGTCTCTTGCCATGAAAACCCCAAAAAGGGGTCGCCATAAGTTGGCTGCGACTTTACGGCATTTTACACACACACTATACATGGGACTACTCTTGATGATGGTGTGGAAGCTGCAGCTACTGTAATGCACAAGACAACTGTTTGAGGGAGATTAATGGCTAAATGTTTTATATTATATTATTGCTTATTTATAGCCCACCTTTCTCATGGAGACTCAACGTGGATTTCATAGTACAAAATGAGGGGGGGAGTAATCATGCAGTATCAGAGATACAATGGACAATGCAATAGGGCTGGGTGTGTTATGTGCCATCAAGTCATTTCTGACTTATGGCATACCTGTGAATTAATGAGCTCCAAAATGACCTGTCATTAATAGCCTTGCTCAGGTCTTGCAAACTGAATGCTGTGGTTTCCTTAGTTGAGTCCATCCATTTCATGCTGGGTCTTCCTCTTTTCCTACTGCCTTCAACATTTCCTAGCATTATTGTTTTTCCAGTGATTCTTTTCTTCTTATGGTGTGACCAAAGGGTGATAAGCTCAGTTTAGTCATTTTAGCTTCTCAGGCAAATTCTGGCGTGATTTGTTCTAGAACCCATGTATTTGTCTTTTTGGTGGTACATGGTATCTGTACGACCCTCCCCCAACACCACATTTTAAATGAATCTAATTTCTTCCTGTCAACTTTCTTCATTGTCTAACTTTCACACCCATGAGAAATATCATAGTATGAATTATCTTGATCTTGGTCTCCAGTGACACTCCCTTATTCTTAAGGATCTTCTCTAGTTCCTACATGGATGCCCTTCCAAGTTTCAATCCCCTCTTGATTTCTTGGTTGCAGTCTCTGCTTTACTAATACAAAATTAAATGACAAAGTCAACAGCAAACTGACAAGACAAGCATAGCATAAGCAATGCAGAATGTGGGGACCACAAAGGTACAAGGCAATGCAGTATTAAACTATAGTTCTAATTCCATTCAAACAATGCCATCCCAAATATTTCAGTTTTGCACATTCTGTGGAATGATCCTGACCTCCTTGGACATGATGTTCCACAAGACAGGGACTACCATAGAGAATGTGTGTGAGCTGGCAGTTGCCAGTTTTATCAATTTGCAGGGAGGAAGCTTCAGGAGGTTTTGCTCAGATACCTGAAGATGTGTGTCGGAGCATAGGAGGAGAGGCAGTCCCGAAGGAATGTGGGTCCTAGGCCATGGAGGGCTTTGTAGGAGCTAACCAGTACCTTGAATGGAACCTGGTAACTGATCAGTAGCCAATGGAGTCACTGCAGGATGGGTGTGACATGCATGGTGTGCCTGGTACTATCTAGTATTTAGGCTTCTGCATTCTTTACCAATTGGAATTTCTGAGTTTCCTTTAGGGGAAGACCCATGTAGAGTTTTCCCAGAGTTTCCATGGTTCCCTATAATCTCTTCTGACTTAATTTGAGGTGCTGGCTGACTTTATTGGTGTAACTCTAAATAGACTGGGACTTACACATATCTAAGAAACTGGTGGTACAGTATGTCGGTGTGACTGAAATTGCTCCAAGTATAAGACCACTCAGAGCAGACCAGCTTTCAGTGGTTGCAATTAAATTACTAAGGTAGGACTGGTTGATTTTTTTTTCATTCTAGTGGTTTGGTGAGACTGAAAGGTTTTGATTTGTAAATTATGTGATTTTAAAGGTTTTTAAAGATGTGTTTGGGTTTTGGAGATGGTTTTAATCCTCCTTGAGAGCCTGCGTGGTGTAGTGGTTAAGAGCGGTGGATTCTAATCTGGAGAACTGGGTTTGATTCCCCACTCCTCCGCATGAGCAGCACACTCTTCTAATCTGGTGAATTGGGTTGGTTTCCCCACTCCTACACATGAAGCCTGCTGGATGACCCTGGGCTAGTCTCAGTTCTCTCCGAACTCTCTCAGCCCCACCTACCTCACAAGGTGTCTGTTGTGGGGAGAGGAAGGGAAGGTGATTGTATGACGGTTTGAGACTCCTTAAAAGGTAGAGAAAACCAAGGTATAAAAACCAACTCTTCTTCTCTTTAAGAAGGAAAGGAGTAGAAATATGTTACAAGGTAACTATTTAAATGTTCCATACAGATTGATAGATTAAAGAAGAAAAGAGGTTAAAAGCAAACAAAGGCTTTAAAAGAAAACTGCTAGAAAGGACTTGATTGTCTTAGGAAGTTAGTACATTCCTAAAATGAATGAATGTTCTTTTCATTTGCTATTTTCCCCTCCAGTCTTTGCATACGCACTGGACCCTGCTCAGTGCAATCAAGATCAACATTTCCTTATTTATATATTCTTTTATTATACTGTAACTAAAATTATGTTTCAGACCTGTAGGGGGAAAATGTGATGAGTCCCAGACACTGTGTTTTATCACTGAATGCTTTACAGCAATGGGAAACAAATGAGCATGAATTATATTGTCTCTAATCTTGAGGTGTATACACAGAATCATTTAGCAGCAGTGAAGGGTACTGATTTATAGAGAATCGAGTCATCTGATGTCAGGATTTCATCAGGGATTGCCAGTGGAAATGCTCAGAGAGGTTTTACCCAGCTCACATTCTGGCTAGTACGTAGACTTGATACAGTGAACAGTGAAGCAGGCAAATCCAGAGAAGACAAAAAGGAGAGCAATGCAAAAAAAATTAATAATCTGCTTTTCCATCTCAAGGGAAGCATAGAGATTCACCAAAAACTGGCTAAAGTAATAAGTAATTTAAAACTCCCAATAGAAAACTAGTCCTGTGATGCATCCAAGAACAAAGCAGTATTCAGAGTAAATACAGTTTTAGGAATTTCCAAATGCCTGTCTGTGTTTTGAAACTTCATATGGTCATGCTCCAATAGACCTCCTTAGGGAGGGAATTACACAGTTGCAGTGGCACAACTGAAAAAGGTTCTACCCTGTGGCCCTCAACTGTTCAGCCCTCCTGAGTAAATAGAACTTAAAGCACCCATAGATCTTATTGGGTGATGGGAGCATACTGGGTAATGTATGACCTAAGATCCAATGCATGCCATTTACAACTTTACAGACAACCATCAGCATTTTGAGTTGTGTGACCAGATCATAGAATCATAGAGTTAGAAGGGACCACCAGGGTAATCTAATCCAACCCCTGCAAAATGCAGGAAATTCACAACTACCTGCCCCCCACCCCCAGTGACCCCTACTCCATGCCCAGAAGATGGCCAAGTTGTCCTCCCTCTCACGATCTGCCTAAGGTCATAGAATCAGCATTGCTGACAGATGGCCATCTAGCCTCTGCTTAAAAACCTCCAGAGAAGGAGAGCTTACCACCTCCCAAGGAAGCCTGTTCTACTGAGGAACAGGTATCCTACGCAACTGGAAGGGCACTAATTCTATATGTTGCCTCTGACCAACCGCTATCAAAAGGTATTGGTGTACCATGTTGTAGTTGATATGTGAGATTGCCAGGACATGGATGACACTCACAAGGTCCTTGTCTTTCAAGGAAGATATTGCCAGCATTTGAGCAGGAATTTATATAGAGGCACTTCTGGCCATAGCTCTCACCTTGACCTCCAGCAGCAGTGCTCAGTTTAGGAGTACTGTCAGCCTGCTGACCTGTTCCTTAAGATAAGTATGAGCCCACGAAGACAAGCAAACCCTCCTGCCCTGTATTGCACAGGCTAACCATCATCACTCTTATGTATCTGGAATCAACCGCAATTTAATCGGCTTCCAATCAATAACAGCAGACACTAGTGCTTAATATATAGGAAGAAAACAGGAAATAATCAGGTTATCAAAGAAAGAAGGAATAGGGGTACAATGTTTCCAGGACCAGGGATATTGAGGGGAGGGCAAGAAGCCAGAACGACTCTCTTTAACCCTTTCCTTACTTGAAATTATATTAAGTACTTTCCTACAAGGAGCCCCGTGGCGCAGAGTGTTAAGCTGCAGTACTTCAGTCAAAAGCTCTGCTCACGACCTGAGTTCGATCCCGACGGAAGTCGGTTTCAGGTAGCCGGCTCAAGTTTGACTCAGCCTTCCATCCTTCCCAGGTCGGTTAAATGAGTACCCAGCTTGCTGGGGGTAAAGGGAAGATGACTGGGGAAGGCACTGGCAAACCACCCCGCAAACAAAGTCTGCTTAGGAAACGTCGGGATGTGACATCACCCCATGGGTCAGGAATGACCCAGTGATTGCACAGGGGACCTTTACCTTTACCTTTTTACTTTCCTACAGCAGAAGAGCATTTTGCTGTGCTCTTTGGTTATATAAAAAGTTAATGTGAGAGAATGTGGATTCCTGGAGAAGCTTTGTCCCTTAGGTACTGGTCTGTTCCTTCCATCCCATCCCCACTGGTCAGTTCTTTCCCTTTTCTTGTTTTCTCTCTGGTTTGCCATGCTGAGAGAGAGAAGAGAATCTCTCTAAGTTGCATTCACCTTTGAACTGTGTTGGGCTCATGTCATGAGGAAAGGTGGTCTAAGGGTGACCTGCCTGGCATTGACCAGGACCTGTGCATTTTCTATCATACCTTCCACCCTATGGAATAGGTTCCCTGAGGAGGTGGGGAGAAGGTGCTGTCTCTAGAAGTCTGTAGGAGGAGCTGCATAACTATTTCATTTACCAGGGCTCTTAATGGTGTTCAGGCTGCTGCAGGCGTTTTTTTAAAAGAGGTGATTTGGGGGCTTTATTGTACATTTTAAATGCGAGTTTGTAAGCAGCCTTGAGAAGTGGAGAAAGGTGGGATATTAATATTTGAATTATAAATAAATAATATTTTAAATAAGCAAATGGTGTTTGTTGGTCCAGCATAACCAGTCCCGTCATTTCTATCTCCAAAATTAAGGTTTTCTGTCAGAGAAGTTCAAAACATGGCCTGAACTGGAAGCAGAATAGCAACCTCAGCTAGGAAAATCTGGAACTATGGTGTAACCACAAATTTTATCAACTGTATCCAAACTTGATAAATTTAAAACAGATTGTAGCTCCCCGAATCTTTCAGCTCAAGTGAAAACTACTTCTTACACCTCCACTTCTGGCATGATGTAACTAGCCAGGAAGCACAAAGATCAACAACGCATATGCACAAACTTCGGAAAGCATCCTATCTGCTAAAAGACGTAGTAATCTGGTGAACTGGATTTGTTTCCTCACTCCTACACATGAAACCAGCTGGGTGACCTTGGGCAAGTTACAGTTTTAGAGCTCTCTCAGCCCCACCTACTTCACAGGGTGTCTGTTGTGGGAAAGGGAAGGTGATTGTAAGCTGGTTTGAGTCTCCCTTAAGTGGTAGAGAAAGTCAGCATATAAAAACCAACTCTTCTCCTTCATCTTCTAATTTGAAGTGAATTCCTCTCTTCATTTGTAATCTCAGTGTATTAAAAAAATCAACATATGCTGAGTTAGAACGTGGCCTGGGCTTTGGAGAGGGCTGCACTTAAGCTAGGCAGATGGACCAGAACAAAAACTGACCACCTCAGGTCCGCCTGCTTGGCCCCGTCCCCAGAGCCGGTCCGGGCAGCCCCCTGATTGGCTGGCTGGGAGAGGGAACTTCCGGGGCCTGCACAAGCTGGATAGGACCCCAGGAACACCAGCAAAGATGTCACCAGCAAGCTGTCCACCCCCACAGGGCGCAAATGAAGGCCCCCAATAAGTCGGGGGACCTGTTCTTGTTTTTAAAAACTTTTTTTCAGTAATGGATACCATTTAATGAGGAATTTCTTTTTAGCATTAAATTCAACAGGCTTTCATAAATTTGAAATGGTAATATCCTTTCTGTTATTAAAGCCTTTAAAAATCCTTCTCTATATTTTTATTAATCATAGAGGTTGATTTGAATTAGTTGTCTGTGTAAAGGCTAGCTGAATTTTTTACATACTAAAGGAATAGTAAGGGGTTTCTTTTGGCACAGCATAGATATGGCTTCGGGAACAGAAAAGCAAATGTTGTGTACTAAATCTTCGGCTTTAGTGCATAGAAGATTTGACCCTTGTCAGGTGTCTGGAAGGTCACTGGTCAATTTATGGATTAATCAGTTTAAGAGTGAAACCCAATCAGTGACTGATCTCTTTGTGTCTCTGTGTTTGTGTGTGTGGCTGTGCTAGACTTACTATTTGTTATAATGCTTTTAGTCAGACCATGAAACCCTGACGTAAAGCTTATCTCTGATCTTTGACTTTTGCTGTACTCATGGGATCCCACATATGTCTCAGAGGGGAAAGGGACCATGAATTTCTTAACATTTGACGCCTGGCTCCACCGGGGTCCTTGTCCGCAATCTTAGACGCAGCACTTTTCAAAGCATTAATAACCGTTAAGCTGTTAAGCTGTATGACCAGTGGGTCATAAAAAAAAACTATTGTGCTTAGTCTTTCCTTCACAGATGGATTATCATCCTGACATGTAATCCTTTTTCACTTTTGTCTTTTTGTCACAGCTGTTGTGAACTTGGACAACTCTGTGGTTGACTTAGAGACCCTTCAAGCCCTTTATGAGAATGTGAGTAACAAGGCAAATACACACACACACACACACACACACACTAATTTGTATCTGTCTTTTGAACACTTTTTCTTTGCCAGCAGAGGAGCAAACAATTGACTTTGTGGCTATGGTTGTTCTGTTGTTGATAAAAACAGTTTCACAGTGAAAAATGAAATGGTGAACATTATGCAGATACTGAAGATTCTTCCATATCAGGGAAACTGTATAACCTTTCAGAGACATTGCACTATAATAGTAGAGCTACAGTGCAATCCTAAGAAGAGCTGTGCCCTTCTTTGTCCATTGAATGCAGTGGGCTTAGAAAGGTGGATTCTGCTTAGGACAGCACTACAATACATGTTTCCTAACATAATGGAAAAACGTTACAGGAAAAATAATGTTCCTTTGATGCACAAAGATTACTTATGATGTGATATGTTTGGTATGGGTATTTTATATAGACAGTAATTTATTTGATGGTGAAATAGCTATTTTGTGTTGCTTAATGTTTTGGGGATACCATTTACCACCTAGGGGAAGGGGGAGACATCACCTCCCCAGGTCATGTTACCTGCCACCGCTCCAACAGTCAGTGGGAGAAAAAATAAATAAAACATTGCCATTGGTTTTACCTTAGAGTTCCCAGTGATTCCTATAGTGGAGTGATGTCACTTCCAAGTTTCCCTGGAAGTGACCTAATGTTGTCACACCAACAGTACCCCCATGCCTCCAGCACTTCCCACATTTCCACTGGTTGCTAGTCATTGGCAGTCCTATTGGCTGGCAACCCTAAATTGTTCTTTGCATGTAACTGAAAATCAGTATTTCTACACGTTAAAGTTGAGACCAGGAATTCTGTTTTGTAGTTGGACACTTGAGCTTTGACAGGAACTGAATGAATTTAACAGAATTATTTTTAAATCTTTTTTCCCCTTTTATTTATACGTGCTTATATTATTTGATTGCTGTTTTCTGCACTGTTTTCACTTTCATATTTACACTCTACTGACCTACTTTCACATTAAAAGACAAAGCTGTCAAATCGCAAATGTTACTAGGCAAACAGTTTTTTCAAAAGTCCAAGTTGCACTGCAAATATAAAAGTCCTTTAAAAGGCTTTATGAAAAAAAAAGCTTTTTTCTGGGTGCAGGAAATTGGAGGTTAATAGGAAGGCATATTTTGCAGCTCTTGTGGATTTTTAGCTGAAGATAAGTTGCCATATATGGTAGGTTTAACTCCTTACCCATCTGTAGTGAGTATGAGATGGCTGCTTTCTCCATGCGAATCAGTTTGAAGATTCTGGGAGACACCAGCCATGTGCAGGAACTGGAAAGCAACATCTAAATCACTATGATCCTGCTTATTGCAATAATCTTCTGTCAATAGGGTTGCTAGGTCCCCCCTCTCCTCTGGCGGGAGGTTTTTGAGGCAGAGTTAGGGAAAGATTGTGCGCACACATGGCCGTGCCGACGAGATCGCGTCACTTCCAGTTTACAACCAGAAGTGCTGCATCGCAAGAGCCCTTTTACTACTCAAACTGGCTATGTGGCGCTTGCTATGTGGCGCTTCCGGTTTACAACCGGAAGTGACGTGGCACGGTGGCAGGCACGCATGCACGCATTGCCCGCTGACCCTCGACTAGTCAGTGGGCAGCCAGGTGGGTTGGCGGGTGTTTGCCCACTGCCACCTGGCACATGGCAATTCTGTCAGCAGTTTGCATGGGTGCCACAATATCTGTTCCAGCTGTAATGGTGTATGCCCTGGGTTTCATTTTTAGTGATGGTACTGAAAGGTATAATTACTTAATGGACATATAAATGTGTTCAACTTGTAATGCATGCATATATTATGAATTGAGCACCAGCTCCTCCAGCAGTTTTTCTAGGGATCAGAAAGATGAATGAGATTCTGTCCATCCATAGTATTTAGCAGGCCATACACCAATTGCTGGCTGCTTTGTAGGCAGATGACCTCGAAATGTTCATGTTAACACGCTATGCACTGTGCAGTTCCCAATGATAGCTGTGAACATTGACCAGACCATGTGTTCTAGCTACAGGCCTGTAATACCATGCTGCAATAATGATTGAATATTTCTAATTTTCAAAAGTTATTAAATTTTCATTTTACTTGCTTTCCAAATAACATTGCAAGTTCTCCTGATTGCATAGCCTGAAAATCATAGTTAATGTTTTAGTGAAACCCCCGAGGAACCCATTTTTTCCCTGAGAGCCCAGATAGGTTTTTTTTTCCCTTCCTCTTTTGTTCCCCACTTGAACATGAGGCTTTGGCAGAGCTTTCCTCTTTTATTTGCCTCTGTTATTCCCTCATTTTTCCCAGTGTAGAAAGAACCTCTGTTAGCTTTCCTTCCCTCAGTTGCTGACTCCTGTATGTCTGCCAATACACAAGTGAATAGGAATGAGCAGCTGAGGAAAGAAGGTGTGTTTTTTACTAGGGCTTTTACTGGTTATATGGTTCTATCATGGATTATATATTTTTAATTGATGCTGAGTTTCATTAATCCTGATTTAATCATTGGCTTTAGCCATTCTGAACCTACCAGGTTAGGGTTGCCAACCTCCAGGTACTAGCTGGAAATCTGCTATTACAACGGATCTTCATCCAAATCCAATAGAGATCAGTTCACCTGGAGAAAATGGCTGCTTTGGCAATTAGACTCTATGACATTGAAGTCCCTCCACTCCCCGAACCCTGCCCTCCTCGGGCTTCACCTCAAATACCTCCCGCCGGTGGTGAAGAGGGACCTGACAACCCTAATTCTGAACCTACCAGCTGTTGGTTAACATTCAGCACATTCCTTTTTACACATGTCTGTCCAATGTGTTTAGTAGTAGCTATTGAGCACTGGTCAACAATTAATTTTTTTGAAAGGATTCACACTTTAAAAGAAGCAAGGGCTGAAAGGTGAGTGACATTGGTCCCTTCTGATGATTCGATCTCATGTAATGAGAAGCAAATACAAATCACTTTTTAACTTAGCCTTTCCCAAAGTGAGCAGCACTAGAGGCTGTGACAGAGCCCTCCCTTATTTCCAAGTTCGTTTATTCATTCTAAGGCATGGCAAAATGCTCTTTGAAACTTTTGCCCTCTGTGTGAATAATAATTTAATTGCATCTATAATGGACCCACAAGGTGGATTACAACTAGGATTGCCAGGTCCCTCTTCGTAACCAGTGGAAGGTTTTTGGGGCAGAGCCTGAGGAGGGCAGGGTTTGGGGAAGAGAGGGACTTCAATGCCATAGAGTCCACTTGCCAAAGTGACCATTTTCTCCAGGAGAACTGACCTCTGTCGGCTGGAGATCAGTTGTAATAGCAGGAGATCTCCAGGTACTACCTGGTGGTTGGCAACCCTAATCACAACAAATTCACAAGCAACAATAATAAAATGATCGGTTACATGCAGTAAAAAGTCCTGTGTAAAAAAAGATGTCTTGCCATGCTTTCAAACCATTAGTAGTTTGGATTCTGCTAATGAACTGCATCTCCTAGTATACTCTCCTGTGCCACTTATACTCATTAGTCAGTCTCCTCCTTAAGCTGCCCTTTCTTATGACTGTGTGGGCAGCTACCCCAAGACCATGGACTTTTCTATTGTGGGCCCAGTCCTTTGGAGCAGCCTGCTGCAGTGTGTGTGGAGAATGTATTCTCTTGCTATATTTACAAGGCATGTAAGGCAGGCAGTCCAGTTCCAAAGATCGTTGGAAGTTTCCCGGAAGATTTAGCTGAAACTTTGCTGATCCTGTGTGTTTTAATTCTGATGTGTTTTAAGTCTGAATACTTTTAAATTGGTAAATTGTGTGTTTTAATTTTGTTAATTGGATTTTTTTGTTCCTTTTATGCAATTTGGATGCCACGTTGTTTGAGATAAAGGGGGGTAGAAATGTTTGAAATAAATTAAATAGTAAGTTAAATATTGGGGAACCATCACATAAGCTTTTGCTCTTACCCAGTGATGCTTGTTCCCAGCGCTAACTGTTCATGATTGATAGGGCGAGGGAAATCTGATGCTTGTGAAGGAAAAGGCATCTTGTTGGTATAAACCTGTGCTGATACCTGCTATTTATCCTCACAATAATAACGGCAACACCTAAGTGAAAGGCCTTATCTGGGCACCACTGCTGTGCCAGTCATGGAAACTGGCTGCGCCTTACGTTGAAAGAAGAGTGAAACGGAGGGGGAAATGATCTGTTTGCAGACTGTTATAATTCTTGCTTGATTTAGAAATGGAGAGTGGGGAGAAAGAGATACCACTGTTCATCGAGGAGCAGTAACTGCATTAAAAGCTTAAGGAGCTGTTGATATCACACCTGGATATCAGTGTTGCTACTTTCTTCCCTTTCAAAGGAGAAAAAAGAGGAAAAATAGAGACAGGCCATTTATGCTTGGTAATTAGCAGCGTGTTCCAGGCTGAAGTGCCCTGCATTTATTTTTATTTTTTTTTAGTTTTCCACGCTGAACCGTCATTTAAGAAGTGACTGCGAAGCCGGCCCATACCTGCTTTGCTTTTCTTAAGAGCCCCTTTAACACAACCTTTTGTGTTTGCTCTGCCCCTGCACTGAAGCATTTACTGAAGGAACCATGAAAAATCGCAAATGTGGCTTAGCTATGCAAACGACCATTGCCAATGGCTATGCAAATGAAGGAGCAAAGGAGCAGGCGAGTGGGGGGTGGAATTGCTCCTTTTGCATCGGGACCATGAAGAGGCATTTTAAAGGTTGCATTTTGAAAAAGAGCTTTGAGCAAGCATCACAGCTGACCCTGCATAAATGGCCAAAAAGTTGTTAATCCCTACTGGGAAGGTAACACGTGTGTAAGTGTGTTCCACAGCTGCTGCAGCCTCACACTTTGTCCTGTAAATATGGGGATTTAAATAATACTTTGCTGAGGCTCAACAGTCCAGCGGGCAGCATTAAGATTGTGGGAGTCAAAATATTCCTGCTCCCCTTATGTCTCTGACTCCTGTTTGTCCTCCCTGGAGGGAGGGAGAGCATTGGAAAGATCTGATAGAATCTCCCAGTTTCCCTGTAACATATTTAAAAACCATTGATTAACTTACATGAACTCTTCTATTACTTTTCACGCACTGCCTTAATTGTCAATTCTGAGAATGTCTCTCTCTAACTCTTTGTCTCTCTCTCGCTATAAACTTAAAACATGGTGGTGCTAGTTCTCAGGCATTCTATTTGATCTCAAAAACATATGGGAGCATTTGTTTCATGATCTCTCTTCAAGATGTAATCACTGTTTTTTTCTGATTACATATGTTTGGCATAGCGCTTTCCCTTCGAGATGGGAAAGAAGTTTGAGCAGTCTCCAAGTCTAAACACACCCTAATTTCAAAAGCCGCAATCCTGAGGGCTCAATTCCTGTTTACTGGGGAATTAAAGTCTTGTTAAACTGTGCAGTTCCTAAATACAGCTTAGTCATTTTGTCTTTCAGCAAGAACAAATATATAATTTTTTTAAGGGATATTGATCTGTATTATGTTTGGCTAGAGAAGATAATATTGGGCTGATGCTACATGTATTTTTCTCGCTCTCCTCTGCTTGCATGTAGCTTCTCCATAATGTTTTTATAGTAAAGGCTCATCAAACGAGCTTTCATGGTCACTGTTTTCCTATAGGCTTTGAAATACATACTAATTTCTTTTGTCTTCTCAAAAGCAGTTCTCCTAAAAACACAAAAATCACATGCATAAATGAAGCCTTATTAAGAAGCGTAAAAAGCTAAGTGAGAATGTTAAGGGAGTGTTCAAAATATTGTCGAAGGCTTTCACGGTCAGAGTTCATTGGTTCTTGTAGGTTATCCGGACTGTGTAACCGTGGTCTTGGTATTTTCTTTCCTGACGTTTCGCCAGCAGCTGTGGCAGGCATCTTCAGAGGAGTAACACTGAAGGACAGTTGTCCTCTGGAGGACAGTTACTCCTCTGAAGATGCCTGCCACAGCTGCTGGCGAAACGTCAGGAAAGAAAATACCAAGACCACGGTTACACAACCCGGATAACTTACAAGAACCAGTTAAGGGGGTGATTTGTAGGAGGTAGTTTCAGATCAGGAAACGGTGCCATTGCCGGTATATGGGGTAGAGGAATATAAATATTAGAAATGATTAGGCTGCAGCCCTAACAATACCTGCTAATAGGCAAATTCCATTGAAAGTAGTGAGGCTTACTTCCAAATAAATGCAATTACAAATAAATACAGAATGGTTTGATAAACTGTAGCCCCCTAAGGGCGCCAAATGTTGTGGATGAATGTCTTCCTTATGGGATTCCTAGAGGCTTCTGGCTAGCGGTGCTGGAAACAGAATGTTGGACCTTTGCTGGCCGATGGCCGCAACGAGAAATGGAAATGGAAATAGAATGTTGGACCAGATGAGCCTCTAGTTCAGTCCAGCAAGGCAGTTCTTATATTCTTGATAATATGCTTAAATTGTTTTTATTTTCATGCTCAATTACTTCAAGGGTAAAGTGCCAGAAACCTGATGGATAGAAGGGCAAAGAACTGCATGAAAGGCTGCAAGTCATTACTGATTAAAAATAGTGGCTTAATTTGACTGCTGTTCTCCAGTAAAGAATATAATGTACAGTTAATCAGCAAACAAGAAATAACCTGAGAGCCAGTGCTTGATTCTGCGAATATTATTTAGTGTGTATTTTCCACAAGTTGGTGAAGAAGGAATGGTAGAAATGATAAGGGAGAAGCAGAGAGAACAGGTAACATGCACAAACTCAGGGAGGTAGACTTGGGCCTCATGTGGAGTTGAAACAGGCGAGCTGGGTGCAAATTTCTGGCCATGATTCCAATCCTGATGTAATTATGCATAGTTAATTTCCTCTGCTTTAAACGGCTGCCATGAGCCAAGAGGAAAGGCAGGGTGTGAATATTTAAATAAATAAATAAATAAATAAATAATACTTAGGAACAAATAACTAGATGCAAAATTGCAATGTCTGGTATAAAACTTATCAGCAACTCTTCATTTTTCTTCTCCAAAGCTTTGTAAGTGAACCATTTCATTTATTTAAATGTGAAGCAAAATGACAAGCGCAGCAAAAAAAAGGTAAACCCTCTGGCTTTAAGCGTGAGCTTAGGACAGAGATGGCTTCAGTAGCACATGTGGACTATCTCCATCTTCTGATGGACAAAGAGAATGTATATTGCTCAATTCTTATATCCTATTGAAGAGTCAGGTACCCTTGACAGCAAAAAATGCTTCCCCCTCCCCAGCTACATCTAGTTCTCTCTCTTGGATTCACACCTTAATGTGCTTAGGGGGTTTGTGTCTGCCAGCAATGCTAAGAACAATACTGTAAGGAGGTTAGACCTTGTCAAGAGGCTAAACACCTAGCAGAGTCATTCAAGGGGGATTGGTCACAGCTGAGACACCTAAGATGTGTCCAAGGATCAGTGGCCACATCAGCAGAAGAGCACAGACAGTTCCAGTGGTGATGGGGGCAGTAAAATCCTTGAAGGGTAGCTACTGAGCAGCAGCAGTAATGGAAGGCGACACTGGTGGAGGACCTGTCATTAGACAACAGCAGTGAGACTTCAACAAACTCTGGTTAGTACTGCACAGAAGATGGCAATGGTAAACCACTTCTGATCATCTCTTACCTTGAAAATCCTATGATGAGACAATCCAAAATGAAAAAAAAGATATTGTGTTGGAGGACAGGACCCCCAGGTTGGATATCACCCAATCAGCTACCTGGGAAGAGCAGAGGATGAGTAGCACTGTTCTTAATGACACAACTGGATTAAAGATGAAAGGACATCCAGTTGTTGAGGTGAATGGAAGTCCAAAGCTGGTCAACGCATATAGTAGGAACATGGAATGTGAGAAGTATGAATCAAGATAATCTTGAAATCATAAAATGAGAAATGGAACATTTAAACATGGCAATCCTGGCAGTGAGTGAGCTAAAGTGGACTGGATTAGGAAATTTTCAGTCAGAAAATTACAAAGTGTTTTACTCAGGAAATGACAAACACAGAAGAAACGGAGATGTAGCACAAACAATCAGGGACTATAATGCAAAGTCTGACCAAATATTATCAACTTCATAGAAAGTCTATCAACATAACCATCATTCAAGTTTATGCTCCAAATACAGATGCTGATGAGGAAGAAATTGATCACACACCTAAACAAGATGCGCTGATGATCATAGATGTCTGGAATGCAAAAGTGGGAAACAAAGTAGATTCGACTATTGTCGGAAAGTTTAGGCTAGGAGCACAAAATGAAGCGGAATAGCAACTCATATAATTCTGTGAAGACAACAAGTTATCCTTCGCGAACACATGTTTCAGGCAACTGAACAGATGATTATGTACTTGGACATGATAATGATATTACTTTATTTGTCTATTCATGTATATGATTGAATTTTAACTATTAGTATGCATTCCCGGGTTTGTACTTCTTGGTTGATGATAGTGTGAATGTTTTTAGACCTTGGAATTTTACGTGAGACTGGTCAATTGACCTTAATAAATATTATATTTATACTAGGACACCATCAGAAGGCCAATACAGAAATCAAATAGATTAGAAGATGGAGAAGCTCTCTCTGCTAAAGCAAGACCAGGAACTGATTGTGGTACAGACTATGGATTGTTAATATAAAAAATGAGAGTAAAGCTGAAGAAAAACATCAAAATATTCATAGTACCAAAATCTAAACAACAGTCCTGAAGAGTTTAAAGACCATGTAAAGAACAGATTTGCATTACTAAGTTCAATTCAACGAGAACCAGGAGAACTATGGGTTGAAATTCTGAAAAGATTATTCCTGCAGTCAAAAGAAATTAAAAGCTTCAATGGATGACTAACCAAACTCTAAAAAATGCTAAAGGTAGATGAGAAGCAAAAGTAAATGTGACAGAAATAGAATCAGAAGTCTAAATGCAGTGTTCCAGCAACTGGCATGAAGAGCCAAAGATAACTATTATAATAACCAGTTGTAAAGAAATAAAGAAGAAGAGAACAACAATGAAGGAAGAACAAGAGATCTGTTCCACAAAATCCATCATCATCATCAAATTTATACACCGCATTAGCCATTACGGTATATACACACTTCAGCCATGTTACCAATCTTAAAAGAAATAAAATCTCTTTGTCTGGAGAATATCAAAAATTTAAAATATAAAATTAAAGGATTTAAAAATTAAAATCCCAGATGTACCAGTTAAAACTAACCATTACCATTCTTAATGTTATTGGTCCTTTCCAAACAGATCTTAATAGCTGCGGTGCAAAATTTGGCAGCTTGAGCAAGAAAGAGTCCCCTGCCCATAGAAAAAAATTCATTTCCTCTTCCTCCATGCTGAGTTCCCTTGAATTAATAATGGGGAAAATCAACTTCTGCCAGATACCTTCATAATAGCTGCACCTGAACAAAACATGGCTAGTATTTTCAATTTCCCCTTCCCTCAAGGACATTCCCACTGTGCTTTTGGGAGCTTCTTAAATTCCCCCTCCAATAACACTGAGGGTAAAGCTGATCCTCTCGCGAGGGTTAATGCTGTCCTTTGCTTATTCAGCCCTAGAGTAGATAAATATTCAGCTGGGACCACTTGATAGTGAGTTCTAATACGAGCTAGATAGGCCAGGGATTTCCTAAGCTCTGCTTGTCTTTCGATGTTACCTATCCTTTGCTTCACTAAAGACTTCGCTTGCCCTCGATTAATTCCACAAAATCCAATAAATCAATGGGAAATTTAAAGCATGGTTAGGCATGCTGAAAGATCAACATGGAAATACATTAATTGAAATACACAAAATAAATAAAAGATGGGAACAATACACTGAAGAACCATCTAGAAGAGATGAAAGGATGACAAATGTGATGGTAGTAAAATTAATTTTAATTCTATTGGTGGTAAGGTGGAACAAGAGTGGAAAGGTGAACATTTCATCATGTGGGAGGGCATTCATTTAGAATACAGCGAAGGAAATAAATTTTATGTAGAAAACATTTTGTTTTCTTCTACTTCAGGTAAATTTTGTTTTACTTCACAGAAATTGCAGCCATTAAAACCAGTGATGCAGTCAAACAAAATTCCTGATTTCATTGTATCAGCCACAAATAGGAATGTGCTCTGATTAGAAATGCATTGATCTGTGCATGTGAAGGCCAGAAGAATAATGTAGTTATGAACACCCAAGGGTTTATGGGAAAGAGTGTTTGAATACTGCGGAAGACCTGAGATGTTTTTCTTTCTCGTTTCAAGTACATGTGATGGAAAACTTTAACATAGCACAATTGTGTGATCTATGTGTTGTGCTATATTACAATTAGCTTGTACCCAGAGGCTTTCTGTGTAATTTATTTCGATGTATTATTTCAAAGAAGTGTCAAGTGCAATCAGGAGCTAATGAAATTTTATATAAACCATCTGCTGAGTGTTCCCTTTGATAAAATGCCTTTGAGGAGAATAGGAAAGCCCCCTTTTGTATTCTACTGTGTGATTGTGTGTGTTTGGCTTCATTTTTTTTTCAGGCTAAAATGAGCTTTTGGGCTTCATAATGCATAGCATAACCATATAATTCTGCTTATTTTTCAAGGAACAGGTGATAGAAATTAACTGTTCCAGCTGTAGTCATACAAATGCAAATGTGTCTGTGTTCAGTGCATCACAGGAGTATTTGTTATTTACTTGCTGTATTTATAGTCCTCCTTTCTCACTAATATTCAACATGGACTATGCAGTGTAAGCAGGTAACGGTCCATACTAAGAGACATCTAATAAGTACAATGTAGGTTGATACAATCAATATGAAGTGACATCAAGCGACATCTAGACATCTAGAGAGCCAGCGTGGTCTAGCGGTTAAGAGCCGTGGTTTGGAGCAGTGGACTCTAAACTGGAGAACCAGGTTTGATTCCCCACTTCTCCACATGAGTGGCGGAGGCTAATATGGTGAACTGGATTTGTTTCCCCACTCCTACACATGAAGCCAGCTGGGTGACCTTGGGCAAGTCACTCTCTCTCCGCCTCACCCACCTCACAGGGTGTCTGTTGTGGGGAGGGGAAGGGAAGGTGATTGTAAGCTGGTTTGAGTCTCCCTTAAGTAGTAGAGAAAGTCGGCATATAAAACCAACTCTTCTTCATCATCATCTAGGGCTGTCAATTCGGTTCGGTCCGAACTGAAAATCAACCGAATTTCCCCTGATTCGGTGATTTTCAGTTCGGACGGATCCGAACTCAAATCTGGCGGGCAACCGGGGGGGCCGAATTCAGCGAGTTCGGGAGTTCGCGAATAAATTCGGCCAATTCGGCCCCCCCTTCAGGGGAGCCCGCTGAAAGGCGCGGGCTGCCCTTTAAACTGATCTGCGCCTCCCAGCTGGGAGGCTCAGATCAGTTTAAAGGGCAGCCCGCCTCCCTTCAGCGGGCTCCCCTGAAGGGAGGCGGGCTGTCATTGAAACTCATCTGCGCCTCCCTGGCGGGAGGCGCAGATGAGTTTCAATGACAGCCCCCCCCTTCAGGGTAGCCCGCAGAAGGGAGGCGGGCTGTCATTGAAACTCATCTGCGCCTCCCGGGCGGGAGGCGCAGATGAGTTTCAATGACAGCCCACCCCTTCAGGGTAGCCCGCAGAAGGGAGGCGGGCTGTCATTGAAACTCATCTGCGCCTCCCGGGCAGGAGGCGCAGATGAGTTTCAATGACAGCCCCCCCCCCTTCAGGGTAGCCCGCAGAAGGGAGGCGGGCTGTCATTGAAACTCATCTGCGCCTCCCGGGCGGGAGGCGCAGATGAGTTTCAATGACAGCCCCCCCCTTCAGGGTAGCCCGCTGAAGAGGGGCGGGCTGTCATTGAAACTCATCTGCGCCTCCCGGGCGGGAGGCGCAGATGAGTTTCAATGACAGCCCCCCCCTTCAGGGTAGCCCGCTGAAGGGGGGCGGGCTGTCATTGAAACTCATCTGCGCCTCCCGGGCGGGAGGCGCAGATGAGTTTCAATGACAGCCCCCCCCCCCTTCAGGGTAGCCTGCTGAAGAGGGGCGGGCTGTCATTGAAACTCATCTGCGCCTCCCGGGCGGGAGGCGCAGATGAGTTTCAATGACAGCCCCCCCTTCAGGGTAGCCCGCTGAAGGGGGGCGGCTGTCATTGAAACTCATCTGCGCCTCCCGGGCGGGAGGCGCAGATGAGTTTCAATGACAGCCCCCCCCTTCAGGGTAGCCCGCAGAAGGGAGGCGGGCTGTCATTGAAACTCATCTGCGCCTCCCGGGCGGGAGGCGCAGATGAGTTTCAATGACAGCCCCCCCTTCAGGGTAGCCCGCAGAAGGGAGGCGGGCTGTCATTGAAACTCATCTGCGCCTCCCGGGCGGGAGGCGCAGATGAGTTTCAATGACAGCCCCCCCCTTCAGGGTAGCCCGCAGAAGGGAGGCGGGCTGTCATTGAAACTCATCTGCGCCTCCCGGGCGGGAGGCGCAGATGAGTTTCAATGACAGCCCCCCCCCCTTCAGGGTAGCCCGCAGAAGGGAGGCGGGCTGTCATTGAAACTCATCTGCGCCTCCCAGCTGGGAGGCTCAGATGAGTTTAAAGGGGCCCCGCGCGCCTTCAGGGAATCCCTGAAGGCGCGCTTCGGCCGAATTTCCCCCCGAACTCCGGATCCCCCCGAATTACCGGGGATCCGAAGCGGGGGAGTTCGGACTTCGGCACGTACCGACCCCACAAGGGTCAAATTCGGCCGAATCCGAACTGTACCGAATTTTTTTTTTTTGACAGCCCTATCATCATCTAAAGAGCAATGTAGTAGGACTAGGATTACCCAAATCTGAATGAGTATAGGTTATTAGGCATGATACAGAATGTGGATATAAAATAATATTGCATCTGTAGAAAACAATGAAATGACAACTGGTATTGCATGTGGTTGCTTCACCAAGTGCCTTTGCATATTGGGCATGACATTTAAGAAGTGCCTATGTTAGGGTTGCCAACCTCCAGGTCCTAGCTGGAGATCTCCTGCTTGTCAGTTCTGGGCTCACCAGGCAAATCCCAATAACCGACCTCTAGACAGGAACTCCATAGAAAGTTGGTTTATTAAGGAATACACAGCAAGTTACAGAAACCGACTTGGAATTTGGCAAGGATACTAATGGGGGGGAACTGAGGGTACAGGAGATATAAAGGAGAAAGTGAACTTTCTGGACGACTACCGGTTGCCACAGCAAACCTATAGATACCACGTTTCCCAGGAAAAGTCAAGACTAAACATAACAGAGCTGAACAACAATTCAACAACACTGCTATTACAACTGATCTCCAGCCGATAGAGATCAGTTCATCTGGAGAAAACGGCCGCTTAGGCAATCGGACTCTATGGCATTGAAGTCCCTCCCCTCTCCAAACCCCGCCCTCATCAGGCTCCGCCCCCAAAACCTCCTGCCAGTGGCAAAGAGGGACCTGGCAACCCTAGTCTATGTGCATCTGATAATCCCCTATGATCCTTGTCTTCCTTATCACTCTGCCCTGTGAACACCCATAGACATTCCTGTGCAGGTGAATAGTGTTCCCAGAGAACATTATCAGTGTAGTCCTTTTTTCCTGGAAATAAATCCTACTGAATGGACCTGAGTAGAATTCTGAGTAGACCTGCTTAGAATTTCTCTCTAACGGTGCCGCCCAAAGCAGAGTTATACCCTTTTAAAGTTTTGAAGTCAGTGGGCTGAGAAGGGTGTAACTCTGCTAACAATAGCACTGGAGATGTAGGATGTGAATGTAAAACCTGCTTTGTTTCCCAAACAGCAGTTCTGTGAAGTTACAACCGAAGTAGCAAAGGTTGAATCCCAAAGGGCCTGGGGGCCAGGTTCTGAGTTAGGGTGCACAACAGTTTTGCTATTATTATTTTATTTATTTTTATTATATTTATTTACATTCATTCATTTTCATGTTTTCATTGGAGCGTTTCCACCTTTCCATGAGACACCTCTGTAGTTAGGGTGTAAATGGTTTGTTTTCCATACAGTAACAGTTGCCAACCCCCTGAAAGCTTTCCAGGGGCAGAGCCCTGGCAAACAGCTTTGCCGACACCATTACATCATTTCTGGACAAAAACCTGGAAGATTGTGCATCGGTTTTTGTCAGCCACGGCCCACTTTATCACACTTACAGGCTAACAATGTTCTATATTTTCCTTTACCTCAGAATATAGCCTTTCTTCCCCTCTTGGGATGAGATAAATTACTTGTACTAGAGAGAAACTCAAAAGATTCCAATGCAAGGACCATCCATGGGATCCACACTGGGAAACTTCTGCATAATTCTACAGCTGTACAGTTCATAACTTTGTGGTTTATCTAACCCTTAATATTGTCTACTAAGATTCAGGACCCATTCAAGTATTCCACTGTTGCATCGCTTGCTTGCACTAGTTGACACGGGACTAGACGGACTCCTGGGTCATTTACGCATGGTCGCTGTAGGCTGATTATGCATGCTCATTTTACCCTTCTTTATTCCCCGTTTCAGCCAGGATCAAAGCAACCTGGGTTGGGGAAAACTGTATGCGTTGGCTTGAATGATCAGGGAATAAACTGTGTGCAAATAGGGGGCATGAATACAGAAAAGCAGTCTCCCAAGTTCAAATCAAGTCCCACCTCTTTAAATGCTGCTCTGTAATTGGCTGATTTCGCAGTGCTTACCTTGAGAGAAGATTTCCTTCCCCCCAGACCCAACTGCCGCATAAAAAAACATTTTGAGAACAAAAAACAAAAAACTGAGCAATCTGAAAGGGGGGGGGGGAAATCCGCCTCGTTTTAAAAAAGCCTTTCTTTTGCTCAGAAAGAGCTCCGAGGTAGCAGGAAGCACTTGAATCCCTGCCTCTTTACACACTGCTTCGTGATTGGCTGTGAAAGAAGCCAATCTTCTGTGCTTCCCCTGTTTGGCTATCTGCGTGCTGCCTTGAAGAGGAGTTTGGAAGAGGGTGGGGCGAAGTTCAACCCAAGTAAGTTGTACACTTGCTCAGTGATTCTGGAATAAGCCAGGATGAACGGTTTAATTCGGGCCACAAGAGGAATGGGAAAAGCCAGGATCATTTTGCATTTAAACAGGGTTGACCCGACAAGGAATGAGATAGCATGCATTCAGAAAAATTTGATCCTGGCTGAAACAGGGAATAAAGGAGGCTACAGCGACCATGCGTAAATGACCCTGGTCTGACCCAGCAAGCTCTTCTTATAATTTTATATGAATTTTATTTGATTCAATCTTATTTAATTTTTATGTCTGTTTCCTTTTGAAAGAGAGCACAATCTGATGAACTGGAAAAAATAGAAAAACATGGCAAGTCAAGCAAGGAAAAAGAGAATGCCAAATCATTGGACAAGCCTGAACAGTAAGGATTCTGGGTAGCACAAATCTGGGCGGGTATTGTATTGGGCTGTGCTATTGGGGTTTGCTACAGGGAACAATACTGCCTAATTATTAAGTCCCTGCAATGAGAGACCCTAAATAACAGCATTTTCCAATAACTTTTTTTTTAGATTTCTTTATGAGCTGTCTCTAATTCCCAACTTCTCGGAACGGGTTTTTTGTATCCTGTTCCAATCAACATTCTCAGAAAGCATTTCCTCTATCCATTGCAAACTTGAATTGCTTCAGAAACTGTGTGAGGTAGGTTCTGGACCATCTGATGTGAGAACTAGATTTGCTGATATTTAATCTTTCTTGTTCAGTGATACTCATATTTCAAAAGTTTTATTTACTTTAGGCGCTCATTAAATGTGAAGGATAGCAGTCCTGCTGAATGGAACGTTTTATGATTGTGCTTCAAGATCAAAGCCCATTTTAAGATTTGGCTTTCCCTGCTGAAATATAACATCACAAGTCTGCAGCCAGTGCGCATCAACCTCTAGAGAATAATGTACCTTATTCCTGTGCCAAAGCAGAATTGTGTCTTTGTGTAACTGACACTGCCTTCCCTTGAGCATTTTCCAAAGCTCTGTTAATGTGTGCCTTGGTTTTGGGGGTGGGGGAGGGGGAATATCCTTTCTGGCCGAATGTCCAATGATCACATCAGAGATTTGGGTGACAATGGCATCAGTTACGAAACAATGGCAAAGCATCCTCAAACATAAGTATAATAATGATACTCTTTCTTACGGATTCTTCAAGTACAGCTAGCATGAGTTCTGTTTGGAAAAAGTTCTTGAAAAATTATAAACTCTACATTGTCAAACATCTCCTTGCAAGGATGTAAAATGGCTCCTCACCTTAAGGTTGTATTTCTGTGACGGGGAAAAATCTGTAGAAGTAGTCAGTATTTGTCCTCACACATTTTGAAGACCTTTCAAGGGGGGGTCTTTTCATGGCTGCTGAGAGTCCCATTTGCTGCAGTTTAGGCACCATTTCTTGCTTTTGTTGGGGATTGTTTTGTTTGTGAAATGATCCTCAGCTAATCACAGATGACATAATAAATGTGATAACGTCCCTGTGCCATGCGACCAATCAAGTTCGGCTATTTAGTGATGTCACTGTGAACAAATAAAGCCCTCTTGTTGAGGGTGCAGAAGAGTACTTTTGTGAAACCTTTCTCCCGGCCAGAAGGGACCCAGTGCAGTGACCTTTCTCAGGATACTACAGAAGAGAGGTGGACCCAGCAGCAGCAGCACTGGAGTTTTAGTCATGGCACGCCTGTGTCATGTGTCGTTTGAGCCTAAGGGCACTTTCACACATCCTGAATAATGCACTTTCAATCCACTGTAATGATCATTTGCAAGTGGATTTTACTGTTTCACACAGTAAAATCCAGCAGCAAAGTGGATTGAAAGTAGACTGAAAGTGCCCTAAGAGACAGAGCTATGAATCAGGACCTCTCTGGTTCAATGCTCACTTTTGCCATAAGCTCCCAAGAGGGCCTTAGAGCAAGCCATGTCCTTACCCTATGAACACACACATGAAGCTGCCTTATACTGAATCAGACCCTTGATCCATCAAAGTCAGTATTGTCTACTCAGACTGGCAGCGGCTCTCCGGGGTCTCAGGCAGAGATCTTTCACATCACCTACTTGCCTAGTCCCTTTAATTGGAGATGCCGGGGATTAAACCTGGGACCTTCTGCATGCCAAGCAAATGCTCTACCACTGAGCCACAGCCCCTCTCCATGATCTGTAGAGTTCAGGATCATAGTAGTAACCTACTTTAGAGGACTGACGTAAAAGATCTCAGTAAGACAACACATGTGAGACACTTTGAACACTTAAAATTAGTGGTGTCATTGCAGCCTCATCCAATAGTCCTAACACACACACACACACACACACACACACACACACACACGTATATATTGAATATATATATATATATATATATATATATATATATATATATATATATATATATATATATATATATATATATATTCAGTATATATAAATAGTGCCTCAGACAGGTTTCTAATGAAAAACAAAGTGCTTTATTGATCAGTGTCAATTAAATGTGTTTCGAGTATTGAAGTTGCTTTGTCTTTTTCCAGACACTGAAAAGTGGCTCAGGAGTGATGCGGGTTTTAGGCTTGGTCCTTGCCTTTGGAAATTACATGAATGGAGGTAACAGGACACGAGGACAGGCAGATGGCTTTGGGTTAGACATACTTCCCAAACTGAAGGATGTCAAGAGTAGTGTAAGTCTGTTTTTTTCCCCAGACTTCTGTAAATTTACCCCTAAATTTTATTTTTAGGCTCTGGATTCAGAGTTTGGAATAAACGATGCATGCATGTACAGACAGATAATTTGGGGATAGCTTAGCTTGGATTGCTTTCTTTTTCTTCTCCGCCATTCGTATTTGAGGTAATGAATTCCTTTCTGTGGTGGCTTACTTCAAACTGAAATGAGAACATAGATAGATCTTCTGTCCAATACAGAACTAAAGAAAACCTAGCAATTTTTTTTAATATGGACAAACATATGGAATAGGAACAAAATAAGGAGACGTTGTTTCAGATCACACTCTTATGAACATATCCATGTACATGAAAATCTGCAGTTGTCATACACAGTTTTTAAAGAGTCTTAACATTGTGATTATTGAAAGAGAATAAAGGAGATTCTAACGGACAGCATCACCTTACAAGTTTAAAGAATCGTAACCGATTGAGCACATGTAACAAGGTTAATTTCTCCAGGAAGCTACTCATTTTTGACCACAGCTAGTGATCATTACTGATGTCTTATTTGTTAGTCAGAAGAAAACCAGTTTGTGTTTTGTAGATTACAGCAAAGCTTTCAACTGTGTGGATCCTGAAAAGCTATGGTTCATTTTAAAAGAAATGAGTGTGCCACAACATCTGATTGTTTTGATGTGCAATCTATACTTTGGACAAGAGGCTGCATTTAGGACAGAATATGGAGAAACAGAATGGTTTCCAACCGGCAGAAGTGTCAGACAAGGATGTATATTATCTCTCTATGTCGTCTATCTGAAATGAAGGTGAAGTGAAAATTGTGGGGAGATATTCCAATGACACCACATTATTGGCAGAAAATAACGAAGACTTGAAATGACAACTGCTGAAGATTAAAGCCGAAAGTGCCAAAGCAGGATTACAGCTGGACATCAGAAAAGACAAATGTAATGACTACTGAGAAAGTACAGTTTTTAAGTTGACAATGAAGAAATTGAAATTGTTAAAGACTTTCTATTCCTTGGCTCAACCATCAACCAAAAGGGAGACTGCAACCAACACACACACAATCTGTTGCTACCAGACCACTGGAATACCCTCACCAAAGGAGGCTACACACTGGAGCAATGCCTGACTTTGGC
This sequence comes from Euleptes europaea, assembly GCF_029931775.1. Taxonomy (NCBI): domain Eukaryota; kingdom Metazoa; phylum Chordata; class Lepidosauria; order Squamata; family Sphaerodactylidae; genus Euleptes; species Euleptes europaea. Next base: position 28,677,419 of record NC_079318.1, read on the forward strand.
CTTGGAGAATTGTTGTGATTTCATTTCTACTTAATTTTATCCATTTCAGAGCTCTAGACTGAGTGTGCTTTAAGTTGTCAAAGCATGCGACCTACTGTAGTTGAGAATGGCAGTGAATCCTATTAATGTGAATCAGAGGGCTGCTTTTGTAAAAACTTCCCCTCTGCAAAAAGTACCCTCGTTAATTATCTTTCTCAGGATACTGCAAAAGGAGGTTCCCATGGTTCCATTTCATGTCATTCAAGACATTCTCTTGGGTCCTGTCCATTCTGAAATTAATCAGGCCATGGAGTTGAGAGACAAATCAGTGAACACCAGGTTTTGGTAGCTAATAACTTTTCTTGGACTTTGAGGCTGAAAAAGGAGCATTCCCCAGCCCTCCTTTGCTTTTTTTTAAAAAAATTTATTTTTTTTGCCAGTGGTGGCAGGGGCCTGCTTGTGGTGGCTCCTCACAATGTGATGTTCAACGTACAAATGTTGAGAGGACAAGAACAACCCTGATCTTCCACCAGATACAGGCTGTGCATTTATGAATAAGGTTTGCACGCAAGGCCCATGGGACTAGGAGTAATTTATGGTGCAATTGTAGCTATTATGCATAAGTAATTAGAGAAGAGAATCTGCGTATGTCAAGTAAATAAACTGCATACATTTGTTAATAATATAGAAAAGCCCAAACCACATGTCTTGAAGCGTCAGAACCTGCTTTTTGGTCACTTATAAAAACTGTAGTCTGCCTTTTTTAAACCTTTCCAGAAAATATTTTATAAGTCCCACATTTGAATATTTCCCCAAATGTGGATTACATGTGTATTTCATTTTGAATTATGTGTGTTGCTGTTAGTGAGCTATGAAACTACAAATCAATTATGTCATTTCCCCCCCCCCTCTAAAGAATATAAGAATTTTTAGCTATAGCGGCCAACAGATCTCTTCTTTGTGATTGTGACCATCCCTTTGAGTAGCCATTTATGCTAGTGACTGTTGCAACTTCCTATCGTAATTAATTCTATAGATTATGAGGACGTTTTGTCTTCCTTGTACCTACTACCAACAAGTTCAGTGAATTACCCCACATTCTCTATTAATAAAATTTCCAGTTATGAACAGTAGCCACCAGTTTAACTACTGGTCATAGTAATTCAGACAGCTTGCCTTTACTCGTTAATAGATTTATGCATCTCTTGTCTCTCTAGTCGTTTCCTGCCATTACCCTTCACTATCTGAAAATGCTAATAGACAAATACATAAAATAATTGTCGGAGGATGGAAGGGGAAAAGAGAGGCCAGAAAAAAGGTCTTCTATTACAAATAAGACACCCAAAAAGGGAAACCAGATAGCTCAGAATCTCCACTCTCTTTTTCTGCTCATTCCATATGGTTCCTAGTTCATGAATGCATGTTACGCTCCATTTTTTATTTAGTCTGTCTTCATCACATTACTTTATTGATTACACAGATGGACACTAGTTTGGCCTTCTTCAATGTCCTTTGAGCCCTTTGTATTATAATTCCCTTCTTTTTGAGCAATAGAAACTACACTCCAGTTGAGATTACAGAGATACAGATATAGTGTGTGTGTGTGATATTGTATATGTAAAATCTCCATCATGATATATTTTTATTCTACACAGGACAATAGCAGAAGTCTTCTATCATATATTGTCTCATATTATCTGCGTAATTTTGATGAGGTGAGTATTGTTTGTATATTTTATTTATTTTTCCCTCACAGGAATGGTAGCCAACATCTAATTTCTTTCCCACCCCTATTTTATCTTTACAACCACTCTGTGGCATAAATTTGCCTGAAGGAGTGAAAGTGGCTGAAGATGAACCAGAAAACTACATGGCTGAGAGGGGATTTGAAACTGTCCTCCCCCGTCTTAAAATGGAAGGGCATCTTCTGTGAAATTCCCAGATCATTTTAAATGACATGTTTTTTTTCTTTTCCAAAGGCAGCTGCTAGCACTGCTTTTCTTAAGGGGGCGAGTGGCATGAGAGGAAGGCCTTCACCCCATTTCATTTTCCCGCCCAAAAGGTCACCTTGAGCTGCTCTTATTTCTTTTGATTAAAAAAAAGTGTAGCCGTATTTTTGTACCGTATGTTCATGCTTTCTTAATTCAGTTTTTAAAGTGTCATTGTAAAAGGATAGCACTGTGATTTAAGTAATAGCTTTGTTTGATTGGCATCTGTTGATGGCTTAGATATACTTTTTTGGTGAAGATAAAAACAGTTGGCAAATCACATACCAGAAGGGTAGACACAAGCTCAGCCAGTCATCAGTATCTTCCAAAACAAGCCATTCTCAATATACTGAATTATCATTTATTGTCCATGCTGTTTAAAAGTAGTTCTGCATGGCAAGGACTCCCACCTCATCTCTCCAAACACTGTGTATGCTTGTGTTTAGACCTGGAAGGATGGAGGTTTATGGCACCCTCTGCATTCTCTCCCAGCCTGCTTGTTCTTGCTTTTCTCCCCAGGGTTTGCCAAGAATAAGCTAGGAAATCCTCCTCTACCAGGAGTCGGTAGGATTTAAATAGCTTTTTGGACTGCCGCCTTCCTGGCCCTGTGAGGCCTCATGCCCTGTGATCCCCTGGTTTCTAGGACAATGGGCCACCACAGGCTGCTTCAGAGTTGGCTTAAGGCATGCCTCAGTAACCAAGGCCTTGCCTGCCTCCCTGCCTGAGAGCCCTGGCTCATCAAGACCCTCCAATCCATACTGGTGGGTTCTAGGTCAACTGTCAGGGCATTGACTGATCCATGTAGGCATTCTTCCTTTCTTCTGTGGCCAGATCCAAAGTTGGTAGAGTTGCCAACCTCCAGGTACTAGCTGGAGATCTCCTGCTACTACAACTGATCTCCAGCCGATAGAGATCAGTTCACCTGGGGAAAACAGTCGCTTTGGCAATTGGACTCTATGACATTGAGGTCGTTCCCCTCCCTAAACCCCACCTCAGGCTCCACCCCAAAAACCTCCCACCTGTAGCAAAGAGGGACCTGGCAACCCTAAAAGTTGGGCACTGCTGGGCTTCTTGTGGTAGTGCTGTCCATCTGCTAAGAGACTGCTAGATATAGTAGTACCTTGGGTGGGGAACTATGTAAGTGAATTTCTCTCACTAGAATAGGAGAGTGACAACTCCTATCCTTCTTAATCCATGTGGGCTACATTTTTGGCTGTTGATGCTAGCCCAGACATCCTTTCCAGGGGAAATTTGTATGTCATTTTTCAGAAATGAGTCAGGGAAAAACAATCTTGAATCATAACTCTAGTGAACATGATGAGATACAAACACTGAGTTGATAGGTTTGTTTCCAAGGTTTGTTTTCTACTGACAGAAAGGCATATCTTGAGGGGGTTAATAATGGCCTGTCCCCACTGCAGACCCCCTCATCACTTGTAGCACAGTTCTTGGGTATCTCTTGGGAGAAAAGTTTCTGAAGGCCCAGTGAGTTGCGGCAGGAAGGAAGAGGTGGGGAAGTTCAATATGTCTTGTTGATTTCCACTTAGGCTACTTTGAATCCAAAGCCTTATTCCCTACAATATTGTAATATGAACAATATTGTAATGATGGACTGCTGGAGAAGCAGTCCTTTGTGGTCATATGGAGTTCAGCCATAGAACACGAAGTTATTGTATTTTAAATTCAGTTCATAGCTTGGTTCATTTTTTTTCATCTCCCCAGCAAAGAATTGGTAAGTGAGAGTGCCTGGCCAATTTGCTTGTAGGGCTCTCCATTCACATCTTATATATCTTATCTGTTACATTTTTATCCCACCCTTTCTTCCTTGTACTTGGGGTGGCACATGGCTCTCCTTTCTGTTTTATTCTCATAAACCTCTGAAGTAGGTTAGCCTGATAGAGACTGGCTCAAGGTCATCCAGTGAGGCTTCCTAGCTCAGTAAAGTTTTGAGTCCAACATAGGGTTGCCAGCTCTGGGTTGGGAAATACCTGGAGATTTTTGGGGTGGGGCCTGAGGAGGGCGGGTTTGGGGAAGGGAGGGACTTCAATGCCATAGAGTTCAATTGCCAAAGCAGCCATTTTCTCCAGGTGAATTAATCAGTTGTAATAGTGGAAGATCACCAGCTAGTACCTAGAGGTTGGCAGTCCTATAGATGAGGACAATACTGGTGGAAGACAATGATCAAGGGGGATAGATAAATAATCTCCCTAGTGAGGGAATTCCATAATCTTGGTGCCATGTCTGAGATGGCTCGTACTAGTTCAACACTTTGACTAAGACCTAATGGGACCAACAAAACTATAGCTATGATACTGGGATTCCTGGCTTTGTATGGGCTGCCACTGTTCCAGGTAGGGCTTCACCAAAATGAGGCAATGATTTCTTCAGAAGCAGCATAAATTTCTATTACCCTGTCACCTAGTCCATGTTATGTATATTTTAATAGTTATAAATACTTAATATTAAGCTAAATAAGTTTTAAGTTTAGTAGCTTTTACCTGTTTTACAATGAACAACTTTCCCAAATAATCACTTCTTAGTCTGTTTAAGTGCCCTGTAGTATTCAGTCATAGTAACTAGAGGGGGATTTTTTTCTGGATCACTGTCAAAGGGGTCACCATAAGTTGGCTGTGACTTGACGGCACTTTACACACACATCAGTCACTGTAGATTTTTTTTAAAAAATGAGAAGTGTTCGTATTTTAAAAACAAGATCTCATTATTTCAATGGCAATTCCTTGTCAAGATTTTAAAAACTTTTTAAAAACACAATCCTTACAGCAAATTAATACCCCATGTGGGTACCAACCCCAACTCTGTCCCTACCCAAGCTACAGTCCTACTTTGATACAATAATTTGCTTTCTTGTACAGACGATAAGGAAGTACAGTTCTTATCTTTAATGTCTGAAAATGTTTGTTTTATATTTCTGTCAGGATGCTGGAAAAGAGCAATGTATCTTCCCTCTTCCAGAGCCGCAAGACTTATTTCAGGCTTCTCAGTTAAAATTTGAGGAATTTCAAAAGGATCTCCGCAAACTTAAAAAAGATTTGAGAGGTATGTTGTTTTGGATTTGTACAATCACTTGGCATTTGAGATACACACACCAAACCATGTTAGAAATGTGTTTCTTGTCTGCCAAGCAAGCCTAAAGATCAACTTTACCAACTATATAATGGCAAGAAGCCAAAAGCGTTGCAGAGACACCAAACAAGAACCCTCCAAGAAAATGTCCCCAAGAGATGATCACAAAAGTCGTGGGTGGGGAAGAAAGTCAGACTATATGCTACACATTTAACCAGATCTGGGGGCTTTTAAAATATAATTTAAGGGAGTTGTCTAAAGAAAATGAATGGATTGGTTAAAAAAAAAGACATATTTTAGAATTTAACATGCATCAAAGAGTAAGTTAATCAAAATATTTATAAACGTATTATTCACTCTCCTTCTGAATGCACAATATTTGAGAGCACACAACTTCATGAAACATTTGATCAAGTTTATTGATAGAATGAGTGTGAAAGTGTTCCTAGACTCGTAGGCCACTTGGTCCGATTTCCATGCCATTCTCTAAATCAGCTAGATTCTTCCTAACCTCCAATGTAGATAATTCTGCAATTTCTGGGCATCTAGAGAAGTGGATAGCGGTTAAGAGTTTTGACCTGTGAGTCAAGCTCCAATTCAGATCTTAACTGAGCCACAAATGCTGGTGAGGTAAAGTCGAGGTTGCCCTCAAGAAGCCACCGTTCTCTCATCATCAAACCTGCTCTAGCATATGAGGATAAAATTAGCAGCCTATCTTCCAGAAGTGTTATGATTAGCAATATAATGTCTGCAAAATATTTTTAAAACCCAGCATGATAATCAAAGACTCATCTTTTTTACGGTTAGATTGCAGAGCTTAGCATCTTTAATCGAAATCCGTTTTGCTGCTTTGCCATTAGTAATTCACAGCTAAACAGCCTTTGGTGTGGACAAGAAGGAACCTTTTAAGATGTGCACATTTCTGTAATATTCCCCCGGCTACCGCAATCTTCACCTCTGTAAGCTAAAATATGCCGAGTCCCTTCATCTGTCTGTGATGAAGATCCTTCAGTGGCAACAGTACTAGGTAAAGCCTGACAATCACTGCACTGGCATACAAGTCCTTTTCTGCCGGTCATTGGACATCGAAATGAGTGTACATGCTTAAAGGATTTTGGAAAACACTGAACACGTGTTTTAAGTCAGCTCTGCAATCAAGAAGCTTCCTGAGCTCTAAAATAATCACAAAAGGGGAGTCTGCTTTGAAAAATGCATCTATATTTAAGTCTGACAGACACAAACTGCCTGATCATCCTGATTCTACCAGCGCATAAATACGGAGTTATGCTAGTGTCGTGTCTGTGAAATAAATGTCATTATGCTGACATTGCGGCACTTGGCCCGCATTGGTGGTGCGTATGCAGAAGAGTGATGTGCTACAGGCACATGTGAGAGTTTGTGCAGTCTTCCATGACAGTCTTTCATGAGATTGTGAAAAGTTCCATCAATTACCAACCCGTTGTATTAACGGAAATCTTCCTTTTCCCTATGTGCTCCTTCAGAATGTAAACCAATATGGGTCAACTTCAGTTTCCCTTTGATGCTTTCTACTGTATCGTAGTATCTTTTCGTAACTATCATAACAACCTTTATGTACTCCATGAGGGTCATTCTAATGATCCAGCTTCAGCTATCCATACTCTGGAGACCTGCATACATGCTTAAAAGGAATAGATAGTGCAAAAATATTACAGCAAAAATATTTTACATTTTATTTCATTAGGACTGCGTGAGCTCCTTTATTATTATTTTGTTTGGGCTTTTTTATTGGTAGTACGCTCTGTAGTTTGCTAATGATGGGAAGAGAGGAAGCCATCTTTTGAGGCTGTTAAAGAAAACAGATTAAAAATTAAGGCTTAAAATTTTAAAAGTTAAGAGCAACTTTCTGGGGTCTGTACTTGCAGAAGCCAAAATTTCATGTAACACCTATTTATATAACATTTCTTTGGTCATCCTGCTTTGCTGCTGTCTTTGTTCTAAAGCACTATGTGGTTGGGCATTGATCTGTTATATACCAGACACTCTTATAAACAAAGGGCCCAAGACAAACAAGGATTTTATTAATACATCTACTGGTTTGGCTCCATCGGTTGCCCCTCGATTTCACAGCTCTCCAGGATTCTCAGCTGAGCCCTTTTCAGTCCGGTGACATCGAGTTTGTTAAGCAACCCGATCTGCTTTTGATCTCTCCTGACTGTCAGCAGACTTGCTTGAGTAACTCTTGTCAAGTAATGGCTTTCTGTGTGACTCTTGTCATTCCACACTCAACATTTTAGCACTTGTTGGAGGACTTAAATCAATGTGCGGTGTTAAGAAAAGAAGTAGGTAGGCAGAACCGCGGCAATAATACTGGAAGGTTTTAAAAGTAAATACCTTGCAGCAACTTCTGCCATTTCTGTCACATCTTTTGGCACATCTAGAATGTATTGCTGTAATAAGCACTTCTCAAAAAAGGGCTTTAGGAGCTTGCCTTGGTGTTTTCAAGGGCCCCTGAAGTTTAGCTTTGTCTCTGAAAAAGCTACCTTATAGATCTTTTGTAGTATTTATCCTGGTATGTTATTTCCGGCCTTAACTGCCCTCTCTTATTTAAGGGTGTTCATGCTGTATACTGTGGGTTGGATCCAGCAAGCTTTTCCACCAATGAAAAAGGAAGGGGAGAGGTCCTCTCTGAGTACCATAAAGGGTATCTAAAAATTCTGTAACAAGGGGAATTGGGTAAGACTGAGCAAAAAAAGCTGGATGGATCCAACTGAACCGAGACAACTCCTGTGCTGAGAGAATACAATTTGTTATTTCACAAGTTGGTGAGCAACGGTGGCTGAAAAAGAAGAAGAGTTGGTTTTTATATGCCGACTTTCTCTATCACTTAAGGGAGACACAAACTGGCTTACAATCACCTTCCCTTCCTCTCCTCACAACAGACACCCTGTGAGGTAGGTGGGGCTGAGAGAGTCCTACTAGCCCAAGGTCACCCAGCTGGCTTCGTGTGTAAGAGTGGGGAAACAAATCCAGTTCACCAGATTAGAGTCCCCCGCTCATGTGGTGGAGTGGGGGATCAAACCCACTCATTTAAAAAGGAAGCCATGTTTTGGTGAGGGCAAGTTAGAGGATCCAGACAGGAAAAAGATGATGGTGATTGACAGCTTTCAGGGTAATGCAGTGGCCGTGCTGAACAGAGAAGGGAAGCAATGACTGTGGCTGGAAAGGGTGCCATAGTGTTGGAACAACCATCAAAAGGCGGAGTGGGAAAGGAAGGACTAGTTTAAAGGTCCAAGAACTGTTGGGCAGAGCAGCTTCATAAGGTACAGCTGCTACAATACACAGATTGGGCAAAATCAGGACTGAAATACATGACTTTCTTCAGCAGTTGCCTTAGCTTGTGCTTATGGCACAGAGCTGGCTCTTCTCCTCATGCCCACAGATGCTGGGAAGGTAGTTAAGACTTCAATCCTTATTGAAGTCAATGGGTTTAGAAAGGTATAACTCTGTTTAGGATTGCAGTTTAAATGCTGGACTGAAATCAAGAAAGGAAAAAATAATCAACAATAGAATCTGCTTGAGAGTGGGGAGAACAACAAAGAAGGCACCGTAGCTCAGTGGTAGAGCATCTGCTTGGCATGCAGAAGGGTCCCAGGTTCAATCTCTGGCATCTCCAGTTAAAGGGACTAGACAAGTAGGTGATGTGAAAGACCCCTTCCTGAGACCCTGGAGAGCCGCTGCCAGTCTGAGTAGACAGTGCTGACTTTGATGGACCAAGGGTCTGATTCAGTATAAGGCAGCTTCATGTGTTCATGTGTAAGAAGGTAAGAACACACAGCTCACTGAAGATCAGGTAGGCACACCTACTTGAAGGACCTCTGGAGTTGCTTTGTAAGTGCCCATATGTTGAGCTGCCCACATTTCGTTGCATCTATAAAATTTTCAGGGTTGGGTCCAATGAAGCATGACTGCAATGGCACTTATGGATTGGGATCTTTCCCGCCCTTCCACAGTAGCCCCCTAGACCTCCAAACAGCTGATGCAGAGGTTGAAGGATAAAGAGCAACACAGTTAGAAAGCTGCAGTCAGGAGAGGGAACTAGGTGAAATTGCCCCTTGTTCCTGTTCTGGTAGCGCTGCTTCCATTGGAGCGAGAGGTGCCACTGGAAAAGAGGATTGATGACACACACAATAGTGTATTACTCAGGAAACAAAATCCATTTGTGTGTGTGGGTGGGGTGAAGAATTACATCTGAAATGGTTGCACTCCTTAGACTGGAGTAACTCTCCTTAGGAATGCACTGTGAGCCTCCAAGGGCAGTGGCGGACTGGCCATTGTGTTAGCTTGCCCAGTGGCAAGTGGGCCCCCGTAAACATTAGACAATATGTTAAAAATAAAAATTAATAAAAAATTAAATGATAGCCTTACAGTTGTGGGTCCTGGAAACCAATATTTGGGTCCCTTTGTCTCCTGGCAACCAATATTTTTAGACCCAGTCCACCACTGTCCAAGGGCACCATTAAACTGTGTTCCCAACAAGAAGATATAAGACAATATCAAAAATCAGCTGCTGTATTGCTAAGCTTGATTTCTAAAAAGAAATGGGTTATTTGGGGGGGAAAGAGAATGATATGAAAGGGAAAAAAATATTCTGGGTGGGGATGGAAGGAGACTGTTTGCCTGACAAACAATATCTACTGGCAACCAGAATTTAGTTTCCAAAGGAGAGGTTAACATTCCTTTAGCTGGTTTGCCAGAGAGAGAGAAATTTAAACCTCAATAGTCCATTCATAATAAACCATTCATTAAACTATTCCCATGGGGAAGGGGAATAACATCATATAACAGAATGCATTTCAACTGACTTAACAAACCAAAAAGACTACAAAGAAGGAGATGCCCTTTTTAAAAAGATGTAAAAAAAAACCCAACCCATAAAAGAAGCGTAGATCAGATCCCATTCTTCCATATGAAGCCAAGTTTTGCAAATAATAAAAATTGAAGAAGGGACAGAGAAAAGATACTGGCAAAGCAGAGAACTCTAAAAGAGCCATCCTTTTACGTATTTTTCCATCCATGACCATTCTTCAAACACACTTGCAGAAACTGGAAGAATACTGGTTTAGATCCCGCAGAAAACTTCCATTGACCAAAGGAGAGTGGAGAGTGACTTCCTTTGCTTCTGCTTCTTCTCCCACTGTAGCCCAAGATGGCCCCATAAATCCTGTTCTTGGGACCCCAGGAGCATCACACAGAGTATAATATAATATTTGCAATGAATGCTAATTTAATCACTATGTCTTATTTTCCTATCTTTGAGATTCACATGATCCCGTTTGATGTGGAGACAGTGTGATGAAGCAATTATAACTTTTAGGGTTGCCATGTCCCTCTTCGCCACCGGCGGGAGGTTTTTGGGGTGGAGCCTGAGGAGGGCAGGGTTTGGGGAGGGACTTCAATGCCATAGAGTCCAATTGGCAAAGTGGCCATTTTCTCCAGGTGATCTGATCTCTTATTGGCTGGAGATCAGTTGTAATAGCAGGAGATCTCCAGCTAGTACCTGGAGGTTGGCATCCCCAATAACTTACCTTTTCTAACATGACAACAGGTCTTACGAATACGCTCATGTATGACAAGATAGCAGCTCAGCATGGTACAGTTCAGAGAGGGTGATATCCTTTTCACCTCTGGAAAGTAGAAAATGTGCTGGAAAATTCCCAGAGCCTCTGGTGGGATGTCAGTTTCTTTTAAGTTAATGGATCAGAGAGGTCATAAACTCAAGAAAACCATGAAGTTGTCGTAGTTTTAATGTGTTCATAAGGCAGGTCATCTTACTAAAAAATAACTTGGGGTGATCCATGTGAACTGGGCAGATGCTGAAGAATATATTGAAGCTAGGCAGACCAAGATTCTTCTAAAAAGGAATGTTCGTTTTCATTTATGTATCTTCCTGCCTTTGTGTCCCTTTGCAGGCAGAAATTTAAGGAGTTAATCCAGGATGAACAAGGGAAAGAGAGAAAAGGCTTAAAATAAGTTAATAATTGGAAGTGAACCCCACACTTCTTTCCAAATCAAGCCCTTAAGTGTGCAAAACCTTTTCCAGATTTCGGCCATTTGACTTTCATTCTCTGCATAACTTTGGTACTTCTGAATGCACTGTTCTCTGTTTTCCTGATTATAATACCGTCACATACATGCAAATTTGTTTTGCTGCAAGTGGCTGCAGTAATCACTGATTTGCTTCCTTTTTTAAAAGAAAGAGAAAGAAAGATAAGGTACTGAATGTAATAACAGATACAGTACACCCCGATGAACTGCAGACCAAAGGATTACGAAACAATCCTACTGGATCTGACCGGGTTGCATTTTGGCTGACCCAGAACGTGATCAGGTCAGCCGCTCCTATGGAAGCTGGTGCAAAGTTGTTGTCAGGAGTCTGCCTGCTGCTTTTTGCATCATGCTGAGTCCATATCACTTTGACAGAGGCTGCAAAGGTGAGGTGTAAAAGGACTCTTAAGGTTATTATTATCTCCAAAGCAGTTGAAGCCCACACTTCATATTTCAGAGTTGCTCGGCTTAAGGCAATGAGGCTACACAAATCGTCCTCATCAGTTTGCCCAATTACAGCTTAACCACCTCGTAGGAGGGCCACCTGAGATGTCGTCGTGGCTAGCAAATCAACAGTGTGGCCCACACATACTTCAGTAGCCTGTGCAAATATTGCTGAAAGGGTTAATTGACTGAAACATTGCTGCATGCAGACTTCTAAACCTAAACCATATGTAAAATAAAGCCAGGGTTTCAGTCAATCTGTGAGTCATGTTTTACTATCCTTAAAACTCCAAACAAGGAGCTGTCTGTAGAAGCTTTTGAAGCCTCAACAGTCCTTAGCAATAGTCCTAACAATACCCAAAAAAATAAACACAAGAAAATTAAGAGGTCTTTCTCTCTGTGTGGAAAAGTGTGCCATTCAGATAAACCTGTTTTCATTTCCTTCCCTTAAATTCTTGATTCCTTTTAAAGTTACCACTTCAAGCATTTCTATGTGACTCTGGGGGTTAGTAAGGTGAGATAGAATTTGACTTTCGGGGAACATGTCATCCTCCATGTTCCTCAACGTTTCTGAACAGTCACAGGCTTCCACAAACGGAATTTCTCAAATTTGACCCAAATTTGTCTGTTGATTGACGGCTTGCTCAGCTGTAGTCTCTCACACACTTCGGGCAGGTGCACACACTGTAGATACACACTTATTTTTACCAGCAATGTAAAAATATCTACCCTTCTTCACACAATCACTGTGTCAAAGTATAATGAAAAAATGGGTCATAATCATATTGGCATGTGTAACCTCAGTTGTGGAAGCTGGGAAAATGCTGATGCTGTTTCAGTCTTGTACATCAATGACCAGTTAACCATATATTTTAATGCAGTCTATTTGATAAAAAAATATGGAATACCATAACAATATACAATTAGAAAGAGCAGCTAGTCTTTTCCTCAGTCCAAATTAATATAAAATATATTAAAATATAAAATATATTAGAGGTGTTACATGTCTGAGAAAGAGTATATCATTGATTATTGGTGTATATTGAAAAAGATATCAGAAAAGTGTATTTCATCTTAAGATAAGGATCTGTGTTTATTACAACTTTAAAGGATGAATTTTATTTTATTATTATTTTTGATTTCTTGACCGCCCCCTCTGGCTGAGGCCAGGCTTTTAAAAACTTTCTTAGACCTTTTTGCCGATGAAGTGGGAGATAACCTTTGAGAATAATTCAGTAAGTTCCTTGAATGTAATGAAATAGCAGGAGAACATCCTGAGATACAAATGGAAATAATTCAATTTTAGAATTTCAGGCTCGGATTCAGATAGGCCTTTGCGCCTGTGCAAAACACTTTCTATGTGTGCATAGGATGGGGTTGACTTCCCCCCTTCTGGTTGTTGCTCCTCATGTGTCATGTGGTGCTACCCTGTTGCTTTTCAGGTGGGAGGGGGTTAGGGTTGCCAGTTCCAGGTTAGAAAATATCTGGAGATTTGGGGGGGGGGGTGGAACCTGAGGAGGTGGGGTTTGGGGAGGGGAGGGACTTCAATGGGGTATAATACCATAGAGTCCACCTTCCAAAGCAGCCATTTTCTCCAAGTGAATTGATCTCTGTCACCTGGAGATCAGTTTTAATAGCGGGAAATCTCCAGCCTCCACCCGGACTTTCGCAACCCTAGATGGTGTGCATACCTCTTGTCACGGGGAAGAGCTGGAGAAATCCCACATATGAGGACTGCACCACATGTGATAGTTTGGATCCTGTCCCAAATGTTTTGATTGTTCTGCGGGGAAGGCAACAGCTGAGATCAGCCAAAACAAACATGGCAACTTCTTGAAGTGCGGGGGGGGGGGTCTGAATTGTTACATTGGTGTACTCCTGAATGTGAAAGCTTTGTGAAACTGCACACACTGGAGCTATTTGAAAAGGATGAAAAATGACCTTTGCTAATTCTCTCCCAGATTTCAAATTTTAAATTAGTGGTGGTGTTCTTTGGGCTTCCTGTCGAAAATCTGCTTTGTTTGGTGTGTGTTCCTTTTTTTTTTTTCATGGTTGTGGTAAGGATCAAAAAATAAGCATGTGAAACTTTTTTTTTCTCTTTTGCCTGGAGAGACAATTGAAGTCTGAGACTACATAGGCTATCAAAAGAAGTTGCTCCACCACAGCTCCTGCACTTGCTGTGAAATTGACCTGACACTGGATTTATTTAGGCTCTGAGCCTGTAAACACTTAAATGTATTTTTAACTTTGTGACCATGAATGGTTTCATTGAGGCCAATAGAATTCATATAGTAATGTTGTTAAGCAAGTTTACAAGTCAAGCACATATAAGAGCTGAGCCTCAGCTGATTATTGCAGCTGAGTAGATTCCACAAAGTTTAGAAACATTGTTTGCGCTATTTGATTTGCATATGTGTATATGTTTTTAAAGGCTGCCCACATGAGTCAGATACAGCATGGGTTGTTGTTTTTTAAGTTTAACAGGCAGTAAATCTCGGTTAACATTTTTTTTTAAAAAAATGGTTAAGTAATTAACATTGGCTATAAGCCAGCCCACATTCTCTAAATGGGCGTTCCACTGATACCAGTGAATCACAACCGTTCGTTTCACCCAAAGATTCTGCACGGATTTCATTTTACTTTAATGGCCCTGGTCTCACTCGTTTTTAATTGTCCTTTGATTGTTCACATGTGTGGGGCACTTAGGGTTGCCAACCTCCAGGTACTAGCTGGGGATCTGTTATTACAACTGATCTCTAGCCGATAGAGATCAGTTCACCTGGACAAAATGGCCACTTTGGCAATTGGACTCTGTGGCACTGAAGTCCCTCCCCTCCCCAAACCTCGCCCTCCTCAGGCTCTGCCCCTAAAATATCCAGGTATTCCCCAACCCGGAGTGTAACTAGTTAGAGTGTTGGACCCTTAGAGTTGCATAGACCCTTAGGAATCATGGGGCATAGGAGCTGCAGCAAGGTGGAGGAATTGGTAGAATCCACCCATCTTTTTGGCATGGTTTGGAAGGGCTCTGTGACCTGTAGAGAAGAGGACATCACTCCAGCAACACTGGAGCCAATGAGAGTGGTGCTCAGAACCAGCCAATAGGAGTGTGGGCTGGGGAGCAGGAGTCAATTGAGATCTTAGTGCTTGACATCTGGAACCTGAGAGTGAGAGAGAAGAGCTGAAGGGTTAGAGATACAGTTGGTCTCAGGCCCTTTAAATTCCTCTGTCAGGAACTGAATGTAAGAAGTTATAACATCCCATCAGGGTTTGCTGGGTCTAGTTTGTACCTAAATTGCAACAGGGCACTGTATTTATGCATGTATGTAATAAGACTGTTTGGGAGAGATATTTCCCCCCTCCTTGGACATATATTCAAACCCAGCCTCCCACATATCATTATCAGTTAAGGTTTAATCCAGTTTGTGTCTTTTCTATTTAATAAATGTTGTTCCTTTAAAAGTAAGCAATCTTGTCCATTTTAGTTTATACTCAGGCCCAGATTCTGTCCCTTCGAACTATTCCCGCTGGACAGTGGGGAAGGTGGGAGTTGTAATGGAAAATCCTTTTGGGGCAGAGTAGCATCTAGCCCCAAGGAATCATTAAAAGTTCCATGCATAAGTTATGGATCCATCCCTTTATTTCATCCTAACTTACCTTGCTGTAATGTTCCAAGGATTAAAAGGAGAGGGGGACTTGTATACCACCTTGAGCTTCTTAGAGAAAAAGTGTGATAAAATGAAATAAATATATTTTAGAAATAAAAATAATTGCTGCTCTACTTTTGAAGATGCCTGCGTAGATGGGTTATCAAATATTTTTGTTCCGCCATTATGTAAGCAGTCATCATAGGTGCAGCAGAGGGGGACTTGGGCTGATGCAGCTCTGCAATCTAATGTAGCTGTAATTTTGCCACCGAATGCAAAACCTCACATTCCGTCTCTTTGCAGGATTTTTGCGGGCTGATAAAATCCTGTCATAAGCCTTGACTTTTGCCCACCCTGAAACTTGAGCCTAACCATCATTCTAACAGATCCCTTCCAGTAGTGCTGCTTAATCATAAAGACTGGTTGCAGTTGAACAATGCCACCAGCCTTCACTATGATATATTATAACCAGGTGTGGAATGAAGCCTGCAACGGTGTAATGCTCAGTAGTTAACTTTCTTTGTGTGGATTTTGCTTGCATTCACATTCAAATAAATTGTTAAGTCAAAATTAATAATAATTGAACCTTGTAATCTTGGTGACTGCGTTCAATGTACGGATTCTGCTCCGTTTCTGAGGAGTAATAGTTTTGACGAAGTGTGTTTAATTGTAGTGGTTAACATTGTCTGAAGCTCCACCATCATCTTCTTAACTTTCCAAGACTTGTGTATCTCCCATCTGCTGTTGATCTCTAAAGCAGTCCAGTGGCCTTTGCAGCATACAAAGCAGTAGCATAAGAATTGCCGTGTGTGGAGTGCTGTTTCCTGGCACACTTAGCAATGTTAGCAGTGAAAGTTAGACTTCCTATAGACAATGTACATAGGCTTGGTTTACAGACATAGGAGAATGAAGTAGCGGCATGTTGAGGTGGTAGATGGACTGCACAATGCATGTGCTGGATTCCTGTTCTGAATGAAACAGAAAACTAGCAAAGCATGGAGAAAGCTTTTTCACTTTCTCTTTGCGTGCCGTGTTTTTGTTTTTTTTCTTTTAATTTGCAGAGAGTTTTAAACGTGAGACAAAATTCCAAAATATGATGCTCCGCTGTAGCCCAGTCTGGTGCAGTCCATTTTGCCACCTAATTCACTTGCATCTGTAAATCAGTCCCTTTGAGTTGTTTTTGACAGAGACAGAGAAAGGGAACAATTTTAAGCAGGACTGCTGAAAGTAAATTTCATTGAGTTCAGTGGGACTTATTCCCACTTAAGTGTGCATAAGACTATGGCCAAAGTGACATTTGGCTTAGGATACCATCACATTTAAGAGAAAACTGGTGGATTTGCATCGTTTTAAAACAATGTTCTTACAACAACATATCTAGATAATTGTTTCTGGTTGGAGCCTGACTCTAAAACTTCATACATAAAATGTCTTTTATCCAAAAAAGAAAAGAAAAGAAATGGCCTTTATTGACATAGATACAGTGACATCCTGTATGATACAAGCAGGGAAAATTCATCAAATTCTACTGATTTTTGATGTCATGTTATTACTGGTAGGCAGAGTTGCAGTAACATGGAGGACTTCGGAGTCAGATACAGAATCTTTCAGTGGCATGAATGAGAGTCGACCGGGGTCTATCCTGTAACAGTTTCTGAACCTTAGAAGAGCTTAAAAAAACACAACAACATATGTCACAATATGGACATACTCATGGAGGATAGGGCTATCCATGGCTACTAGTCAAAATGAATACTAGTCATGATGCATGCCTATTCTCTACAGTATCACAGGAGCATGCCCATTATGTTAGGTGCTGTGGTACACAGGTAGGATAATGCTGCTGCAGTCGTCTTTAGGGTTGTGCAAAAAATAAATTACAGTAAATTTTGGGTTTGGGTTTTTTAGCCCAATTTTTCCCGGTAAACCCAAAATAAGCTGAATACCCAAACTGGTAAATATGGGTATTCGGCTTATTTTCGAGTTTTCTGAAAAATTTGGGCTTATTATAGTCAATGAAGATTTTTTTTCAAAGCGCTGGACGAGACACCTCCTGGGGGGGGGGCATTTTTGGAGGTAGAGTCCCCAAATTTGCAGCATAGCTGCAAGGGGCTCTCCTTAGACAGTCACCAAAGTTTGGTGAACTTTGGGACAGGGGGTCCAATTTTATGGGTCCGCAAATGAGTCACTCCCATCCCCCAGGCATTTGCGAGCCGAGCTGTCCATCAGGTTCAAAAGTTCAGCATTGCTGAGGACTGGCGGAAAGAGGCAATTCCTGGCTGGCAAAGTCTGGGGTCTGCCTTCATTTCTAGGTCACTTTGCATGATGTCCATATAAATGAGTTTCCAAACAGAGGAAAAAGACTTAAATACAAGAGAAATAAGGCATGGAAAACATTCTTTTTGGAATGACATCCTGTGAGTAGTCCTTTATTGTGGTCATGAAAAATCAGATTCCAAGAGATGGTCACCATGTGGGGAAATGATATCAGAGCCAGCCGAAGTCATGACCAAGGCAGCTCATGTTAAGGAGTTTGCTCATCCACGCGGGTGAGGGAGTCTTCTTCAGAAGGGCAATGAGCAGCTGACAGAAAGTAATGTTTTCCGGACTGGGAGAGCCCTGTCTTTTAAAGTGCAGATCAGGTAGGCTCACCAGTTCTGTTAGGGCCCCAACTATGGGGCCCTAACAAAACCAGGGGGAAAAAAGGGAAAAAAGGGGGAGAAAGCACAAAGCCTGCTTTTTCGGGAATTGCCTATTCAACTTCAGCTTTATCCCCAGGTTTTTGCGTTTGGTAAACCCAAAAATTACCAAAAATGACTGAGTCCCAAAAATTAACGAAATTTCAGGTTTATTTTCAGTTTGGATTTATTGATATGCACAGCCCTAGTCATCTTGTTTGTGGGCTTCCTAGAAGCACATGGTTGGCCACTGTGTGAACACACTGCTGGACCTGATGGGCCTTGGTCTGATCCAGTATGGCTTTTCTTATGCTCTTAACAGCACACCTGGAGATCTTGGCTATCCATAATAAAGTGGCCCTAACTGGATCAGACCAGATATCAGTGTGGTTTAGCTTTGTACCTCTGTCAAAGCAGTGATTGCATCCACTTCTGAAAACTTGCTGGAACCAGTCATTCATAGGATGCATCTGTAAATGTAAAGAGTTGGGGGGAGAAACTTTCTTGCAATGAATGTATCATTCTAATTTGATGTGTTACTTCTATTTCAGCATGTGAGACAGAAGCAGGCAAAGTTTGTCAATTATCATTAGAAGAGCACATCCAGCCTTTTAAAGACAACATGGAGAAATTCATTAGTCAAGGTAACTAATCATTTTACTCTTCTAGGCGTCATCCAAAGGCTCCACGAACAATGTTTATTAAACATTGTGAGTAAAGTCTTTTTTTTTATTTGGAGTCATGGTGTGGTTTAACTGAACTACTCTTTCATTTCTAATAAGCTCTACCTATTTTCTGTGTTTTGTTTGATAGTAGAGGCAATTGTTACTGGCTTTTAAGCATAAAGTGATGAGTTCTCATCCTGTATTGGAAACTAATGTATTTTTGTTGACAATTTCATAAAACTGGAAGCTGGAGTTGTACTTTGACTTGTCTCCAAAGACACACTGATTCTTTTCAAAGTACCCAAAAGTATGGTATGTACAGAACATCTGGTTTATTTCATTTACACATTGTTTTTTAAAAGTCATATGGTTCAGAAACAAAATCTACAGATCCCATAGAAACAAAAGTGGATTGCAACTCATTTTTACTTGGTACTTCAGGCTTTCTGGCCAGTGGTGGAAGAAGATCAGTTCAGGTCCCTTGCTCTTTTTTCCTCTGTTTTTCCTCTGCGAGTGCACTCTTTTTCCTGATTCAGGTCCTCTATTTTGGGATAAAAGAAATATTTTAAATAAATACATGCTGTCAGACCTTTTTACTAGAAGAGAACCTTTAAATAAGAAAGTAAAATCACACTGGATTTATGGTAGAGAAATAAATCCTGTGATGTATATTTATGGTAGGGAAATAAATCCTATGATGTTTGCTCTCATACTCCTTCCATCTCCAATAAATAATAATAATTTTAAAAATCACTAGCAAGGATTACTTTGAGGCATGGCTTCTGGAAAACAATTGATTAGAAATAACTGAGAGATGCTCACAAAATTCTCTACTGTTGAATATCTCTGCTGAATTTGAGTTGTCCGCTCACTGGCACAATGCATCCAAAATAGACCTGATCTCATTTCTAATCTGATCACCCCCCTGAAAATGAGTATTTAATTTGTATTCACATCTTTGCCCTCTCACTGGCTACAATACCAAAATGGGCACAAGTCTTGGGCTTGTGTAGCCAGAGCAACAGAAGTAGATTTTTGCATGCAAAATTGTATTGTAGACACATTTACTTAAATGGAGATCTGTACATACAACCTCAGAAAAGGGTGTATGACTGCAACATCCTTTCATGCAAGAATATAAAATGTCACACTGAATAATCATCTTGAGTTCAAGGAAACAAGGCAGGATATAAATATTTTAAATGAATAAATTTATTTTTAGACAAAACAGCAAAAATAAATTCTAAACAGTCCATCACTACCAAGAGTACAAAAATTCTAAACTGTACAATAGAAGGATTGTGTATGAACCAGTGATCGGGGGGGGGGGAGTCAGAATGGAGCCAGGGGAATTCACTCACCCCTACAAGGTATTTTGAAGAGTGGAGGGAGGGATAAGCACTCCCTTGTAAGTGTCTTCCTTGTCCCTGCATTTACTTTATAAGGAAAGTACTTAATAGGGTTGCCAGTCTCCTGGTTAGGGTTGCCAGATCCCTCTTCATCACCGGTGGGAGGTTTTGGGGGCGGAGCCTGAGGAGGGCGGGGTTTTGGAGAGGAGAGGGACTTTAGTGCCATAGAATCCAATTGCCAAAGCGACCATTTTCTCCAGGTGAATGGATCTCTATTGGCTGGAGATCAGTTGTAATAGCAGGAGATCTCCTGCCACCACCTGGCAACCCTACTCCAGGTGGCGGCTGAAGCTCTCCCAGGACCACAGCTTATTACCAGTCTACAGAGATCAGTTCCTCTGGGGAAAATGGCAGCTTTAGGAGGCACACTCTATGGCATAACCTTTTGACCTTATTGACCTTTTTGACCTTATTGACCACCCTCCCCGGGCACTGTCCCCAAATCTCCAGGAATTTCCTGAGCTGAAGTTGGCAATCCAAGATGATTGGGAACCCCTGCATTTTATTCATACTACATAGGTCAAAACTCAACAAGCTGGAGGTAGAGGAGAAAAAAAAACATTTGGTCAAGTTCCAAACTAACATTGAAATATTGTACAATACAAAATCCTTTGTGTTTATTTGGCTGGACTGAACTCAGACTTGAAAGAGTTCCTACAGGATTTCTCTTTCCGGCTTACTATTTGACAGGCTTTTGATCTCAGTAATTTTTTTTCTAAAGGCTTTTTTGTTGTTTACGTAGACATAATCGATGAGTAATTTCAGCTAGACTGCGCACACAAAGATCATTTAGAAAATGAGAAGGGCAACTGTTGGCACCTTTTGAGGATTTGTCTGTTTATATAGGGTGTGTTCTGGGGAAAGTAAAATGGAATTTTAAAACATTTTTTGAAGTTTAATTTCTTGAAATTAAAGTTGTCTGCGTAAGTCATTCTTTTAGTATACAATCCCTGGATTTAAATGTTCCAGTCAAGCTCAATATCTAATGAGTTGTTTGCTTGTCTGAACTTTTTAAAGGAGATGCACCATTTCAGCCTAGAACTGACTATTAAAAAATCTTTAAGCGAAAGAGCTTCCAACATGTTAGATGGTGGATAACCCACAGGACCACCTAGTGCCTCACATATTTGGTGAGCGGCATCTGATCCAACCCTCAGCCCATACCCTCCGTGTCCCAAGTGTCTAGCACAGGCACTGACTCACACAAAACAGCATACAGATCAAATATCTTGACTTCAGGCCCTTCTTTGTTAATTGTGTCTTAGAACCTATTCTGCCTGGGCTTGGCGTTTGCCCCATGTTAATGCTCAGTCAATATCCAGCTGCTGCTGCTAGAGAGACCCATTTCTGGCATGCAGATGCAATAAATGATTGGTGACAGTGCATGAAGTATTTTGCGTACAGCACCATTTGGGAGGAAAGAGTTTTTCGTGTCCTCCTCAAGGACTCCATGTATGAAACTGCTTGCAGCATCTTTTGCTGATCAGCAACTCTGGTGCCACAGGAAAACTGTGGAAGGAACTACACTTTATCTGTACTGCCTTGGGGAAAGTAAACCGAATAGTCATGGGGACTGCAGTTTACAGGGGAGGGCTGGTGTTCAAGGAAGAGCCAGCGTGGTGTAGTGGTTAAGCGTGGTGGTTTGGAGCGGTGGGCTCTAATCTGGAGAACCGGGTTTGATTCCCTACTTCTCCACATGAGCTCTAATCTGGTGAACTGGGTTGGTTTCCCCACTCCTACACATGAAGCCTGCTGGGGGACCTTGGGCTAGGCACAGCTCTCTTAGAGCTCTCTCAGCCCTGCCTACCTCCCAGGGTACATGTTGGGGGGAGGGGAAGGGAAGGTGATTGTAAGCCGGTTTGATTCTCCCTTAAGTAGTAGAGAAAGTCGGCATATAAAAACTAACCTGAAACAGTCATAAAAGCCAATAATAAAAAAACTCCTCCTCCTCCTCTTCCTCTTCTTCTTCACCTTGTACCCCACTTGAGGAAATGTACAAGTACTCATAAATTTTTCTCAGTGATAGTAAAATCAGCTTTCTAGTAGTCATTTTCAGCGAGGAGAAGAAATTGTGACAGATAAGAATAACCCCCTTTCCCTCACTCCAGTGTTTCTCTGTAAAACACATCCCCTACAGTTTCACTCTTAAAAAAAATATTGTCGGGGAAAAAACCACAAAAGTGGTTTCTGTACCATTCTGTGCTGTGCCTGACTTCCTGAAGTCTCTTCCTGCGGTTCCTGGCACAGATTCTGTGACTGGTGATCAAAAGGATTGGTGATCGAAAGGATTGCATTGACCAACAAAATGTATCTCTGTCAAAATTTCTGAAGCAAGACCCAAGTTACTATGTGTCTTGGGACCCTGTTCAAAGCTTGCTGTGTCCTTCTGGAAGCGACCTGCAAAGTAACCCCATGCTATTTTTCCCCTCCCCAATATAAAATACAGAAATCTCACATCATTTAATACTGAACAAATTTATATTTTATTTTTATTGTTTTTAATATACAGCATTACTGAACAATTTCATTCAAGACTGAAGAGGCAAGCCCATATTTGTCCATTTGTCCTCGAACTTTCTATAGCCTGCACTAGGGTTGCTAGGCAGTGCCTGGCAACCAGCAAAAGGGTCTGGGGCAGCATTAAATGGGAATTTTTTTTAAAAAAATGCACCTTACAAGAAATTCTTACCAGAAGTGACAAAAGATAGCTCTAGAAATCAATTCCTAGAGCTACCCTGGATGTGACAAAGGACCACCCTTGGCAAGAGACTAACAGAGGTGGTTTGCCAGTGCCTTCCTCTGCACAGCAACCCTGGTATCCCTTGGTGGTCTCCCATCCAAATACTAACCAGGGCCAACCCTTCTTAGCTTCTGAGATCTGATGAGATCAGGCTAGCCTGGGCCATCCAGGTCAGGGCAAATCAATATTATCTTCCCACTATTTCTGGCAGTCTACTGAGGATACTTTTTAAAGCATTTTCTGTAGTATAAAAAAATCCCTTATTTGTGTTCAACCACTTCAGATTGAATTCATGTGAATTTATAAAATACAGATCAGTCAGATGATACCAGTACATATAACAGTGATATCCTATGCAAAGCTATATCCTTCAAATTTCAATGATGTCAATTGGCTTAGAAGAGCTCCATAGGCTCTCACAGCCAATAGCATAGAAATACAAAGTATTGCACTTAAGAAAGAATTGTTTAAAGTGGAAACTGGATTAAAATTGAAAAGAACAGATTTTGTTACATGGAACTTTGAATTTTGAGTTTAAAAATCCTTCCACTTTGCCTTTAAAATCAGTTCCACTAATCAGTTAGTGGAATATGAAATGGAGTTGTACGGTATTCAGTTTTATTCACTTGCTCGTGTGTGTACGAACATTTCAGAACACTTTGGGCAAAAATGCATGGCCGCTTTAGCCTCCTTTATTCCCTGTTTCAGCCAGGATTCAGCCAGGATTGTATGCACGTTAGGCAAAAACGCATGCGTTCAATCCTGGCTGAA
This sequence comes from Euleptes europaea, assembly GCF_029931775.1. Lineage (NCBI taxonomy): Eukaryota > Metazoa > Chordata > Lepidosauria > Squamata > Sphaerodactylidae > Euleptes > Euleptes europaea. The sequence goes on from NC_079318.1 coordinate 28,700,908, forward strand.
TCCTGGCTGAAACAGGGAATAAAGGAGGCTAAAGCGACCATGCGTTTTCGCCCTTTATAGGACACTTGATGGTCCATGACTGCAAATAAAGTATGAGCTAGGAACTAGAAAGTACATTTCAGAACCTAATCTAACATGGAAATATATTAATCAAAACCTGTTATTGGAGTAAATATCAGCATACCTGAGTGGTTTATAGAAGATAACAGAATTCAAATAACAATAACATTTACTAGCTCAAATTTAGCTATGTTAGAAAGTCACATTTGGTACTGAAACACAATTTACAATTGATACTATTGCTTCTCCCAACGTTCTTTCAAAGATGATGTCCTAAGAAGTTCCCATTAGTTCCCATGCTTTTATGAGCCATTCAGTTTGCATATGGTGCTACCAGTCTCCAGCAGGCAGTTTATGTGATTATTGCTGTTATCAGTAAATATAATATTATTTACTATAAATTATCTGGGGCTAATTACTTAATAGTGATCCAAAACAATGTTGCACCATTCAAAGTCCATTGACTTCGGTGAGTTTAAGAGTGTGTAATTGTGCATATTCTTACACTTTAAGTAACCTCTCTTCAGTGTCTGCTTTGTTTCTGTGGCAAAGCCAATATTTTCGATTATCAAATTCTCTCTCTCTGTCTCCCCCCCCCCTTACAAAGACTTAAAATGTCCCAGGAATTAGATACCTTTGATTAGATTACCATAGGTCTTATTATTTCTTCCCTTTCTCCTTAAATATACAAAAGTAGAGCTCTTGATGCTCTTTCAATAATTATTTATGCTGGTTCCTAACATGGAAGAAATAAATCATGAGTGAATATAAATTGGTTGAAAGGCTATAGTATCTGTTGCCTATTGCCTCATGGTTGCTGGCATATGGTACTTTTAAGGTACAGACACATTTTATAACCAGCTGAGCTAGTCTAGAATTTTTAGCCACAGATTTAAGGAGAGAGACCTATGACAAATGCCTAGACAATATGATGGGTGGAATCATGGAGTCTGAAAAGAGCTGATGGCTGTAGATCTTTGACACATTTCCCTTCCTCCAGCAGTTCTTGTCATGCCCCCAGAGTCGTGGAACCCACGTGATCTAATAGTCACATGGCCCTGAAGGGAGTAACCAGGAGTGGGGAGGGGATGAAGCTAATTTCATCCCCTTTCCCCCTTTTCACTGCAGCCTCCCAACTCACATGGCTATTGGTCCATGTGAATCTCAGTACCCCAAGAGTCAATTTTCCCAGGATCAGAAAGGATGGCTCTGGGAAGAGGAATGCAGGATAGATCTGTGACTATCAGTCTGTTCTGCTGATGGATCACAGCATCCAACCAGTTATTTGGGGGTGGGGGTAGAGTTTAACATAATTATTTGCAGAATTCTGCAAATTAAATTTATGGCTTCGCTTCATAGAGAGTTAGACTATGATGTCTCCAGTCGGGATCTACTGGGCTCAAATAATAATTTTTCAATTTAAGCTGAAGGCCTAAAATAAAATAAAATAAAATAAAATAAAATAAAATAAAATAAAATGTTTCAAAAGCTCATTTTATGTTTCACCTGCTCTCGCATCTATGGTAACAACAATGATACAGTTAAGAAAGAGAATGTTTGGAGGAGAGGTCACCTGCTTCCTGACTGGGTATTAAGATGGCTGCTGGAGTTTGGGCCTTAGGCCCAAGTTGTGTGTATGCAAACAAAACCTGGTTGTTGTTTTTTTGTTAAGAATATATCAAAATTAAAAGATCTCACATTATCTCAGTAGCCCATTATTTCTACACTAAACAACAACAACAAATTCAAGCTATCTGCCAACAGGGGTTGTGAGGCAGTGCTGGTTATGGGGGGCAGTGTCTCAGGAGAAAAATTAAAAAGAAAAATAAGGCCCAATCGATTTACAGGAAGTTCTTACCATTGAGTTCTTGGCGATTCTTAGAGCTACCTAGAAGTAACAAAGGGTAGCTCTAGGAATTGCTGGAAACTGTATAGTAAAACTGGAAGTTCTTAGCATAGAGTTTCTTGTGATTCCTAGAGCTACCCTTGGAACTTGAGAGCAGGAGAACCCTGCCCCCACTGGAAGCTTGCCAGCCCTACTACAAACATTTATGTTACAAATATTTCAGATATATCGCAGGAACGTTATTTGAGCCATCTCTTTTGGTTTGACTCTGCTGAGTTTCTTCACAAGTGCTGGGACCAGTTTTTTGCGAAACTTGGAGAATCTTCCTAAGCTCCCACTATAGCAACACCCAAGCATAACTTTGCAGAAATTTGTACTATTGGGTTCAATCCAGTGAACTATGGACTGAACAAATCTCTCTCCCTTCCTCCTGGACTCCCCCAGAAACTGTTCCTGAGCGCTGGTGACAATTGGAATATGACAGAATGTAGCACAAATGGCTGCTTGCATGAGCTCTTCCAGAAAGGAGCAAGAGGCCATGCAAGAGTGAGGGAGGATTTCTGTCAGTTTCTTCCATCTTGCTACAGCCTCCCACGCTTAATTCCACTCTATTTCCAAGGGTGCTCTGACATTAAGGGCCAAACTAGACAATACCAAATCCCCGAATCTGCCATGGGGATGTGGTGCCATTATAGACTCATTTTTTTAAACTTTTAAAAATGTTGTTGTTGGCGGGGGGGGGGTGATCCTGCAGGGGACTGTGGTGTGGGAGGGCTCCCTCCCCACCTCAGCATCATTTTCAAAAACTGAAAGTTCAACTCTTGAAAACTTTATTGGAGGGAGATAGGAGCCTCTTGTTTCCCCACCTTGAGGTCACCAGCAGGATTGGGCCCCCACAACATTGTTAAAAATAAAGAAAAAATAAAATCCTAAAATAGCACCTTATCTGTTGGCAGACTTGGGGCCCCAGTAACATCTAGTTTAGCCCCCAGATACAGCATTTCAGAAGGTACAAGAGGCAGCAGAGGGAAGACAGATTTGTTCAGCGAACTTATTCCATTCATGGTTCATTGGATCCAACCAGGACACAGAACTAAAGCTCAACCGAAAGGAGTTCATGCCATCATACGTTCACATAGGTAAAATGGTTCTAGTTGTTAAGGTGGGGCCAGTGCCATGAGTAAATACAAGGTATGAATAGAAGTAAAGGCAAGGTTGATCTATCCTAATGTGTGTGTGTTGTTGTTTTTTTGATGGCATGTTCACACATAGTAGCAAACCATGTTCCTACATGGTTGAATCTGGAATTTGTTCCAGACTTGCTTGTGGGATTTCCGCTCCCTCTTTCTTCTCTCCTTGCATGCTACGAGCTAATTATTTACATCTGCTTTTATACTTTGCCTCCAAATGGATTGGTCTTCTAGGAATCCTGGATTGCAACAGAAGTGCAAATTATATTTTCTGGCTTGGATGAAATAACAAACTATGGTTTGTGGCCAGTGTGGAAGTAACTAATTAGTTTGCAGCACACAGTAGAGGAGAGGGTTGCTCAAGCAATGCTGATGCTCGTTAAAGACTCTTTCATGCAGTGGTAAAGTAAAATATCACAAAATACATGAATAAAACAGCAGTTCTAAATCCCAGAACTTGCAAATGTTTAGAGCACATCATTATATGTAATATGCTTGGTTATTAAATTATCAAGAGAAAAATGTCAACTGCAAATTTGAGATCATCTACTAAATCCAAGAATTAGATAACTATAAGATAAATCTATTTTAATTGTTAGCACTTTCTGATGTTTATGTGACAGCTGCATTATGTCTCCATAGAAGAGTAACATTTTTTTTAATATTGATACTTTTGTACGATATTATATATCATATCTCAGATTTGTAATTGGTGTTTTCTTGGTAATTGTTAATACCTGTTTGTTAGTACTTTTTCTTATGTTAAGTGGTATAGAATTTTGGGTAGATCCCACTGAACAGATCCACAAGCAATTTTTGCCGATTTCCCGTCTTTTGCTGGGTTTTTTTTTGGGGGGGGTCCCTGTCCCCCAGGAACAACAGTTTGGGGGTTTTGTGGCTGCAGTGGGAAGGGAGAGGAGAGAAAGCTGCAAGAATTCTGTGAGCAGACATCTTACCACCCACAGTACATGTCAGTGAGGGCCAAGTCATAATTTGGAGATTGTACATGAAAAAGATGGTTATGGTATGTAATGTCCACGTGTATTAATTGCAGTGGTCCATTTTCAGGCTGGTTATGGGCAAACTCTGGTTGACATTATCTCTGAATCTTACCTGTGTGCAGCTCAAACTACTCCATCTCTGTCCCAGTTCTCTTCATCTGGACTTATCACAAAGGTGTCATGGATAATCTCCACTGCACACTTTTTAAAGGTTGCTGTGAACAACCTGAGCTGTTTTCCATACTTTAATCTCAGTTTCCAGCTGAGAAACTGCGATTAAAACATGTATGTGAATGAAAAAATAAGAAATGGCAAATAAACCAAACTGCTGTTAAATGATATTTTTAAAGAAAGCCCATTAATAAAATCTGTGTGAAAACTTTTTGGGAAAGATCGGGCTGCCACCCCCCCAAAAAAAAAACCCCACAATGTTTCTAAGTGAAACAAACCATATAAAACAAAATTTAGTCAAGCATGCTGATTACCTTGCCTTAGCATGGAATTGTATATATGGATATAGTTTTTTTCTAATTGTCTTTAGTTTGTTTATTACAACATGCAGCTATGCACCCTTGAATTAACAGATATTAAAACAGAGAACATGCAACAAAAGAGAACATTTACAGCCCGTTCCTGAGAACGGGGATGAAAGTTCTTTGGAGGCGGCGTGACATGGCCGCCGGCATAAATGCTTGTAATTATGCGGTTACACGCATTCACGCTGGTGGCGAGGCCAGTCCCGGCACAGGGGAGCGTTCCAGGGGTGGGACAGGGGCCCTTTCGGCCACTTGCGCCGGCGGCCAGAACAGCTTTGCTGAGCCTGCTATTTAGCAGGCGCAGCCTCACTGTTTTCAATGGGGCGAAAAGCCCCAGTTAAACAAACAAACCAAAAAAAGCCACGAAACGCCTTATTTTTTTGTTTGTTTAACTGCGTCGGGGAAAGGGCTTAGGAAGAGGCGCGTACGCCTCAGCTCAGGAATGGGCTGTAAATGTGCAAAGGAACTGTTAGAACAGTTGATCAGAAACCTTTTGCATGAGAATATTCTTTACCTCTACTGGGCTGATGCCTGTAATCCAGCTGGCATAGAGGCGTTTCTTCTTTGTTAAACCTCTTCTTGATGAAGCTTCTGTGTAGTTTGGCATTTTCAAGTCAAGACCATGGGCACATTTAGAATTCAGCAGGAGTCCCGTCCCCCCGAGGTATGCACGTGAAGAGGATATTGCTACTAAAGAAAACAATAAAGCATTGCATTTTGTGTCTTAACTTTCCCCGTATTTTATTACAGCTAAAATTGACCATGAAATGGAAGAGAAATCCTTGGCAGAAACACATAAAAGGTGAGATGAAAGTGTGTTCCATTCGATATTCTACTCCATTGATTTTTTTTTCTGGATACTGCAAAAAAACAAAAACAAATTGTGATCACAATTATTGGCTCAGTTCAGGCATAATTCAAAGTGATGTGAATTAAACTCGGGATTAGGCTCACAGGACCCATCCTGGTCTCACAGGAGGGTTGCCAACCTCCAGGTACTAGCTGGAGATCTCCTGCTGTTACAACTGATCTCCAGCTGACAGAGATCAGTTCCCCTAGAGATAATGGCTGCTTTGGAAAATGGACTCTATGGCATTGAAGTCCCTCCCTTCTCCAAACCCCGCCTTCCTCAGGCTCCACCCCAAATATCTCCAGGTATTTCCCCAACCCGAGCTGTCCACCCTATCTCACAGTGTTTTCATTCTTCTCCACACTTTCTCTGTAAAGATAAAGCTGCTATGCCGGCCTCCATTGCAACACCAGCCCAAAGGCAAAACTCCGCAATGTCACCGTCAATTGGCTGGTGGTACCGCAGAAACGGAGAACAAGAAGTCTCTCTTCATAGAATGCCTCTGCTGGTTCACTCCTTCTCATCTGCCTAGCTTTTCAGATTACTCATTTCCTCACACCAAATTGTAGCAGTGCAACAATACATGGACGCAAAGTTACCCAAACACCCAAACTGACCCTTTCCCCAGGCTGGCAGCCCAGGGAGTGATGTGCTTCCCAAATGCAGTCAGTGCTGGCGTGGGTGGTATTCAACAACAACAAAGCCTTTATTGGCATAAGATAAAATGTACAAAGCAAATACATAGAATCCATACAGTACAAGGATCTCCATAGTTTTTACAGTAAAATCAATTTAAGTGCATTGGGTAATTTAACAGTTCTAGGCCAGCCTTGTGTACCAAATAAGGCTGGCCTAGTACTGTTAAATTACCTAATGCACTTAAATTGATTTTACTGTAAAAACTATGGAGATCCTTGTACTGTATGGATTCTATGTATTTGCTTGGTATATTTTATCTTATGCCAATAAAGGCTTTGTTTGATGGTACTCTTTAATCTGTGCCCATGCCACCCAGACCCAAGCAGGACCGACTGACCACACAAGCCATTCTCTGCTCTCATGTGGAACTCTGGAAGATTTGGAAGACCTTTGAAGGTCCTCCTACCATTAAATGAGTTGCCAAGAAGGTTAAGTGAAACCATCCATGGCTTTGTGGGACTTCTTCTGACTAATAACAGATGCGCATCGTTCTGTTCTGTGTTTTTGAATACCCCACATACATACAAAGGAAAGAAGAAGGAAAAAAACTTCAGTATTTAATAAAGTGAGTAATTAAATATTGCTTTAATGTGTCAAATTAACTTTGCAGTGGAGCCAATGCTCTATGTGTAATTCAGTGTGGCTTTAAACACCCCTGGGGCTTGAGTTTTTGCCGTCTTTCTTGTTCAACTTCTGGTTTAATTTTTTTTTCTCCATCCATTTTGTAACTTCCTTACAATCATGGCTTATTTTAAGAATTAATTTTACTAGGCAATGGAAAATATTTCCCCCCTGTAAAATTCACATTTTCCAAATGTATTGGAATTAACGCGTGCATCTGCCAGTTTTTTTAATTGCTGTTTTGTAAAATGTTCAGAGGCAGAACTGGAAATGTTCTAAAAATTATTTGAAAAGTTAGTGTTCAATTAAACATTTGCCTGGGGTATAGGCTTAAGAATGACTATGAGAGCCAACATGGTGTAGAGGTGAAGAGCAGTGGTTTGGAGCTGTGGACTCTGATCTGGAGAATCGGGTTTGATTCCCCACTCCTCCACATGAGCGGTGGAGGCTAATCTGGTGAACTGGATTTGTTTCCCCACTCCCACACATGAAGCCAGCTGGGTGACCTTGGGCTAGTCACACTCTCCCAGCCTCACCTACCTCACAGGGTGTCTGTTGTGGGGAGGGGAAGGGAAGGTGATTGTAAACCAGTTTGATTCTTCCTTAAGTGGTAGAGAAAGTCGGCAGATAAAAACCAACTCTTCTTCTCATTGAGCTCAAAAGCTTGTTGTGACTCTGGTTAAAGGCTGTATATCATCCTCAATGGAAAGAGAGATATTGTAACTTTTGTCCATGAAGAAGATGAGGTATTGTTGTCTGGTCGATGATAGTTTTATTGTTGGGTGGAGCCTCACCCAGGAGTCCATTGATTCCCCTGATCAGGCTATCATCTCTTTTTACAAGGGGCTTCCCTGTCCTCTGCATCCTGGCCCTTCTCCACCAATCCCCTTAAGTTGGTGTTCCTTTCTTTCTCTACAGCCTTTTATGCAGGGACATTTCCCCGCGGTCACCCCCGCCGACTGCTTCAGGGCTTCCTTTTAATTATGCATGCCTTTTCCAACCGTCAAAGGTCGCCTTGCTATCCCCGCGCATTTTGCCTGTGTTTTCCATATGCTGTTTTAGCCAGAATCTGGAAAATGTGGGCAAAATGCATGGGGAGAGCGAAGCAACCTCTGAAGGCCGGGAAAGGCATGCAAAATCAAAAGAAAGCCCCAAAGCAGTCGGCGAGGGTGACTGTGGGGAAACGTCCCTGCATAAAAGACCAGTCTCTTCTCCTATGTCAGGTTCCTTGCTTCCTCCTGCCCCCAGCTCTGGCTCTCGCTCTGGCTCTCGCTGCTCTCTTTTTGTGTCCTTCTGCCTCCAATTGGGCTCAGCATCCCCTCCTTATTCCTCTCAGGTGATTTTCTCCTTTTTAACCAGAAAGTATGTAATGCACACTAGGTGAGCTGGAGCAGCTATACCCACTCCTGGCCAGGAGCATCGCAGCTGGAACCAGATCTGAGTGAGTGATTACTTCCCTTGGGTGTGGCCAGCTTCTGCAGGTCAACTGACCAATGGGTAGGGTTGCCAACCTCCAGGTACTATCAAGTAAGGGCGTGTTGAATTAGTTATTAGTAAATTTCCTGCAGGAAAATCAATATATCAACATGCAGCCACTGATAATTATACTCTTCTATATTTTTCAGTTCCTCTTATATTGGTAACTTATTCAATTTTCAATTATACCGAACTTACAAAATAATAATACAGTGAGTTATGTTACATACAAATATTCAGTGCATAAACTGGACCGTATGTTTACAACATATAGACTTCCTGAAAGTCCATAACATCCGTTGTTATGAGGTTGTTATAAGGTCCCACATCAATCTCAATAACAATATTGTATTTCACTGTGTTGTAGTTATTCGCCAGGAAATTGGAACGAGAAAATTACTACCCGGCTACAAGAATCCTCCACACTGTGTTGAAGGATGCACTTTAAATTGAAAATACATAAGCAGCGTTAACTGTATATGTAAGAGTTAACAGCAGCAGCTCCAAGAAGAAACGTATCATTGGCCAGCTGGGACCAGCTGACCACGGAAGCAAGTGCATCCTTCAACACGGCACGGAGGATTCCTGCAAGATTGAGGAAGTCTATATGCTGTAAACATATGGTCCGGTTTATGCACTGAATATTTGTATGTAACGTAACTCACTGTATTATTTTGTCAGTTCGGAATAATTGAAAATTGAATAAGTTACCAATATAAGAGGAACTGAAAAAATATAGAAGAGTATAGTTATCAGTGGCTGCGTGTTGATATATTGATTTTCCTACAGGAAATTTACTAATAACTTCCAGGTACTAGCTGGAGATCTCCCGCTGTTACAACTGATCTCCAGCTGATAGAGATCAGTTCACCTGGAGAAAATGGCTGCTTTGGCAGTTGAGCTCTACGGCACTGAAGTCCCTCCCCAAACCCCTCCCTCCTCAGGCTCTGCCCCAAAAACCTCCTGCCGGTGGTGAAGAGGGACCTGGAAACTCTACTGATGGGTTTGCCTGCACCAGCTGGGGTACCTATGCTGTCCCCTCCTCTACTATGTCCCATGTAAACTGATAGCAGTGGTCCCTGTCTGGCTGGTATGGCATTACAGGCTGTCCTTTTCCATAATAACATCCTTTTCTAGTGTGTAACACCTAATGTGTACTTTATCATCTAAACAATTTCCCCTTGATCTTCTCTTTACAAATTATATGAAAATGGGAGAAGGCAAAAGAATGGATTTTTCACACAACACACCCCATGTTGATTTCTAAAATTTTACACTACAAGTTGTTAGAAAAAATGTGTGGAAAACTTCGCAGTTGAGGGAAATGGAAACTATGCACTAGTTCTCAGAAGACATTGGCCAATCTAAAACATGGAGACATCCTTCTAGAATGACAGTAAATTTCTAGAATGGAAGGAAATAACCAAAAGAGCTCTAGGAATTAGAATCTGATGGTAACTGAGAACAAGAATTCTCTGAGAACTGGGATAATATTGGCAGATACTAGTAAGGAGAATTGGGGTGAGGTTTCCTCTTGGTGTATGATTATATCCTGGAATAGTCTTATGTCAGTGGGAACTTACAACCCAAAAACTGATCAAAAACCTTAAGGAAATGAAAAGCGGTGCCTTTACATTATGAAAGTGATGCTGAAACGCTTCTGCGTGTGTAGTTTGGGAGCTGTTCAGCTGTCGTGAGGGATTCTGAGCCTGCTTTGGTCTCTGGTTATCTCCTTTTCATTCATGTTTTCTGAAATGGTACCACTGATGACCTTTCCAGATATTAAAATCAGCCAAGAATCCGGTGGCTCTTAAAGGCTAACACATTGTTTATTGACATAAGCTTTTGTCGGCAAGAGTCTGCTAGGGTTGCAGGACAAAATGGAAGTGGCGATGTACATTTTGGCACATACTTCCCTGAGGAGGAGGATCTTTAACCTATCCTGTAGAGATAAGCTGTCTGGAATCTTTAGAAAAGACACCACTAGACAATGGGGAGATGTTCTTTTTCATTTTTTTTTTACACACTGTAATAAACACTGAATGTATCCGGCATGTTGAAACGTTTGCTTGTTTTGCAACAATATGTTGTGGTTATTTTTCCATAATATGAAATATTTATTCAGAATGCACCTAACAAAATGCTTCAATGTCAAATGTACTATTTGGGCTCAGGGTAAGAAGAGAGCTTAAGCAAGCTGGATAAATAAGAGATTAGTTACATTCTGCTAGTCACGGGTAGAATGCTGGTGTATTGGGAGAATTGACAAGTGAGTTACTGTTTTGTGTAGTGATGGATTAGATGCAACTCAATTAATGTGATTAATGTGGCTGGGTTTTTCTTTTTCAAGCGAGTATGTGCCACACAGTGTGTATTTCATGATTAAATTTCGTTTAACCGAGAATGCAGATCCAATATTTAACATGGAACAAAACGGTACACCAACCCCCTCTGTGAGGGTGTGAAAACTCTGAATAAAGACAATGTTCGGAGTTTTGCAGAATCCCTAAAAAGAGTAAAGTGTTGAGAACAGGGCTTCAAACGTGTTTGAGAAAAGCTGGATTGTTTAGTAGATGAGCTGAAATGGAAAGTTAATCTTTCATGCATAATGAAGGCAAAGAAAAGGCCAGGAGACTCCAGAAAGTATCTAGCTGTTCGTTTGTCAGCAGAGGGATGTTTAACCATTTCTGAAAGGTTGTATGCCTTTTATTTATTTATCAAATGTAGTGACTTTAAGAGTGTCAATGTGTGAAGTGTTTATTCAAGAAATGGATTTCTGGCACGTGGGCAAAGAGAAAAGTGAAATGTTTAGCTCACAATAAGGGTATATTCTAAGGTCGCCAAGTAAGTATTTGGAGATGAGAAGAAATCACCCAGGTCTGTGTTTATCCAACTCCCACAGTCAGACAAGGAAGGCTCCAGCCTGGTATTAAAGCTGCAACGATATGGAATGTCTTTGCTAAACCCCAAACAATTACATCACTCTCTGAACAATATTGATAAAGTGCAACAGAAAGAGACCTGGCACTTGGCAGTTTGAACGCTCATTGCTGACTTCTTGGAAACCCTGAAATACTTGACATGTTGAAGTTGAAAATTCTGTTTGTTTCAGGGCCCACAGAGCACTAACTCTCTAGAGTCTCAGGCTTTCTGAGCGCAGCTACCTATAATTCATTTCACTGGTGATACAAGGGGCTGAACCTAGGATCCTTGTGAGCAAAACATGTGCTCTGCCGTTGAGTTGTAGCCTCCTCTGTGCTTAATCATAATTTTCATCTACAGCTCAAGTTTGAAAAATAAAAATAAAATCACATTTTAGGATGACACAGAGATTGGGTTGCCACATCCCTCCACCACTGATAGGAGGTTTTTGGGGTGGAGCCTAAGGAGGGTGGGGTTTGGGGAGGGGCTTCAATGCCATAGGGGCCAATTGCCAAAGCAGCCATTTTCTCCAGGTGAACTGATCTCTATCTGTGTGGGGCTGCCTTGAAGATATCTTGAAAGTGTCAATTAGTACAAAATGTAGCCACAAGACTCCCGTTTGGGGTTAGCCACTCAGAATATATAACTCTAGTCCTGCATCAACTGTACTAGTTACTATTTGCTCCTGGGCCCAATAGAAACTTATTATCTTTTAGGCCTTTCATGGCCTGAGGCAAGTCTACACATAAGCATCTACAAAGGGTTTCAAAAGCTTTATTTCTAAGATGGAGGGGGGTGAAGGGGAAGCTTCAATTTTTACTTAAAGACAAAATATACTTTCAACAATATTATATTTTCTTTTTTTTCTTTGTTGATGATTTTTATTAACTGTTGAAATGTTTGAATATGATATTATGGAAAATAATTTAAATTTTTATTTTTTAAAAAAAGCTTTATTTCTGTGGTAGGGCCAGTTCTCTCGAATGGCCTCCTGGAGTGGGTGTTGAGGTCACATTGACCTTTGGCAATTAGGATAGGGTTGCCAGGTCCTACCTCTCCTCCGGTGGGAGACTTTTAAGGCACAGCTCGGGATCGCGTAGCGTCACTTCCGGTTTACAACTAAGAGTTTGAGTGGCATAAGGCCTCTCGCAAGGCGGGACCTCCGGTTGTAACCGGAAGTGACCTGCAGCAGTGTGTACGCTCGTGCATGTTTGCCTGCCGACTGTCAGCTGGTCGGCGGGCAAAGGGGCAAATTTGCCGGGGGTTTGCCCGCCACCACCGGGCACCTGGCAACCCTAAATTAGGAAGGTATATAAAACAGTTTTATTCCAGAGAGCATTTGGTGGAGGCAATAGTGCTCTGGCAGTTCTGGCTGTGTTTTTGACCTTTGTGTTGTTGTTTTCTTGCTAATGAGTGGTTATGCTTTTTTTGGGTGACGGTCGCTCTGTTGATTTGTTCAGTAATCTATTTATTTATTTATTTGGATTTTTATACCACCTTCAATCCCTGGCCAAGACCAGGCTCAGGGGGGTTACCAGGCTCAGGGCAGTTAATTAGCAGTTATAAGTTGCCTGTTTTAGCTACTGATTTAAATTTTGGCGTAAGCATCATTGCTTAGAGTAGCCAGTCTTCTTTGTGTCAGTGATTGAAAGATGCTACATAAACTAGCCTAGTACAGTGACATTTCTTTAGCATTTGGGTTTGAACAGGGACTGACATAAGAAGCAACTTTAGAACTGCTTCTCATTTCCATTTATTTTTTAAATTAAAAGGCTCCTGTTGGTGTAATAAAAGTATATATTCAGTATAAATTTTTGCAAGGAATGGGGTGGTATAGAGAGTGTTTATTTAAGATGAGGAACTTCATTGAAGTTACAGAGAGGCTTGGCTTTTACCAAAATGAGAATGACATTTCTTAGCCATTTATTTTGACTGGAATTCAGTCTTGCCTAGTTCTAAAATTGAAACCACCAGTCTTCTAAATGGCTTGATCCTCTGAGCCTAGGGTTGCCAGGTCCTTCTTCGCCACCAGTGGGAGGTTTTTGGGGTGGAGCCTGAGGAGGGCAGGGTTTGTGGAGGGGAAGGGCTTCAAGGTCATAGAGTCCAATTGCCAAAGCAACGATTTTCTCCAGGCAAACTGATCTCTATTGGCTGGAGATCAGTTGGAATAGCAGGAGATCTCCAGCTAGTACCTGGAGGTTGGCAACCCTATCTGAGCCCCAAGCCTAGTGGTTCAAAGTATGTGATTCAGTGCTAAGAACCAGCTTTTCCTGACAGCAGCTTAGTGATTTCTCTGCCGTACTAGTATTTCCTTTCCAAAACAATGTGTGGCACAGATTGTGATGCTAAAGACTGCTGTCTACCACGCTACAACAGAAGGATAAATTATAAAGAAAGGGATAGGACTTTCCTGGGAAGATAATTCTTCTCAACTTTTCAGGCAATGGTAATACTTAATAAGCTGTGGTTCAAGTCCCCATTTGATCAAGCCTAGTTTACTCTAAAACAGAGCAAAAGCATTAAATTAATGCATACTTGAAGTGTGCTTTGAAATGCCTGCCACATTTGAAATAGAGGAGGAAACGATGTAGTCTATGCATACAGAGTAAAAAGAAATCAGTTTTAATGGATTTAGATACACTTAACTGGAATTGTTACTGGTACTAAATTGTTGGGGGTATTTTGATGTAAATTTTTATTTCATAACCATAACAATATAAACAGACATAAAATGCATAATGACAAAACACAACAACACAATACAAACAAAACCTAGAACAAGCTTTGACTGACTGAACATATAAATTTTTGTTTCCCTCTTGTAATCTTCCCTATAATATGCTATTATAAGTTTATAAGATCAAATATACTGCTTTTTATTCAGTCTATTCACTCTCATGATATATTTACTTACATAATAAAACTAGCCATTATTAAGTCATTTTAACTCATTTGTAATCACTTATGAACTTGTTTATATTCACTAAATTCTATTTTCTATATACTATTATATATTAAATTGTTATAGCTAGTATCTTGGAATTCGGTTCACTTGAACTCTTCAGTAATATCTTTTAATTCATGAACTTGTGGATGCAGAGTTTCTATTCGCTTCTTCAGTTATACTTTATTTTAGTTGACAGTAGCCCTCACCTCATATACTGAATTAAGAGAACAGCCTATCACTTGTATTTTAAAATACCAATAAGGTGGGCCCTGTAAGTGTATCTCCTTGTTGAACACACATGAAGCTGCCTTATACCGAATCAGACTCTTGGTCCATCAAAGTCAGTATTGTCTACTCAGACCGGCAGCCGCTCTCCAGGGTCTCAGGCAGAGGTCTTTCCCATCACCTGCTCGCCTAGTCCCTTTAACTGGAGATGCCGGGGATTGAACCTGGGACCTTCTGCATGCCAAGCAGATGCTCTACCACTGAGCCACAGCCCCTCCCCAACTTATTACTCTTATTACTCTTGACAATTATAAACTCGAGAACCAGTGTGTGTAGTGGATCAAGTGGCTGATTAGGACCCCGAGAGACCCGTGTTTGAATTCCCAGTTCTACCATGGAAGCTCACTGGGTGACCTTGGGCCCATCACAGACTCTCAGCCTGGCCTCCCTCACAGGGCTGTTGTTCTGAACATGGAGGAAGGGAGAACAGTGTTCTAAAAGCCACTTTGGGTCCAAACTGGGGAGAAAAGTGAGATACAAACAAATAAATGAAAATGCAAACTTGGATCATTGCTGCCTTGTGCAAGACATTAAGTGCTTAAATGAGGCTGGTTTAAGAGACCAAAAATAGACTGATATCTTTAGCAAATACTTGAGAATGAAGAGCTAGTTTTGTGATTATTTCAATGCCAGCTACAAAGAGGGAAAAACCTGCCCAGATTGCCTCCCATCTTCTCCCAGCACATTCTGAATAAGTGGTTTTCACCCAGTGTCATACCTACTAATTAGGGTTGCCAGGACCCTCTTTGCATCCAGAGGGACATTTTTGGGGTGGAGCCTGAGGAGAGTGGGGTTTGGGGAGGGGAGGGACTTCTGTGCCATAAAGTCCAATTGCCAAAGTGGCCATTTTCTCCAGGTGAACTGATCTCTATTGGCTGGAGATCAGTTGGAATAGCAGGAGATCTCCAGCTAGTACCTGGAGGTTAAAAACTCAGTACAGACAACTGCTACTACTAGTTGGTGATAACAATGATATATTCAATGTAACAATCTGCTACAATTATAACAATGTGCTACAAAGTCAATAGAGTCAAAAATGTACTCTTGAAAGTACAGTCACAATCACTCCGAGGTTGAAGCCTTCAATTGCAGTGTGGTAAACAGGGAGACGATCGTTTCAATTCTTGTAGTTCTTCCTCAGTCCCGTTTCTGTAATTTGTCTATTTAGAATTGATTTTAGCTTTCCATAGTCTACAGCTTGTATCCCTTGTGGGAATGTTATATTGTGAACCTGTCTAAGCAACTTTATGAACTGGATATCCAAGCTTTGGAATTTTGATTGTTAAGAAAAGTGGTTGCTTTTTGTATCCTATGAAAGGAGTATTTAAGTGAAGTATAAGAGAAATGAAGCTATGGAAAGCTAAAATCAATTCTAAACGAACAAATTACAGAAACGGACTGAGGAAGAACTACAAGAATTGAAACGATCGTCTCCCTTTTTACCACACTGCAGTTGAAGGCTTCAACCTCGGAGTGATTGTGACTGTACTTTCAATATGACATTTTTTACTCTATTGACTTTGTAGCACATTGTTATAACTGTAGCAGATTGTTACACTGAATATATCATTGTTATCACCAACTAGTAGTAGCAGTTGTCTGTACTGAGTTTCTAACCTTAGGTAGAGGTGCAGAGGTGTGTAATTGGGTTGCTCAAGTACCTGGAGGTTGGCAACCCTACTACTAAGCAAGCATTATGATAGCTGATGATTGTGTGTCACATGAACACATGAAGAACACTTGAAGCTGCCTTATACTGAATCAGACCCTTAGTCCATCAAAGTCTGTATTGTCTACTCAGACCGGCAGTGGCTCTCCAGGGTCTCATGCAGAGGTCTTTCCCATCACCTACTTGCCTGGTTCCTTTAACTGGAGATGCCAGGGATTGAACCTGGGACCTTCCATATATCAAGCAGATGCTCTACCACTGAGCCACAGCCCCTCCCCAAAAGCTGAATTCAGTGCATGGCTGGTATATGTGTGTACACTCATTCAGGAGTGCACAGATATACTTGAGATGCACTGAATGCTGGAAACAGCTGGTAGTTAACATGTTTGTTTACACACACACACAGAGAGAGAGAGTAATAGCTAATGGATAATTGTTGTGAGGCTAGGCCTGAGATTTTTAAGTGACGGTACAATGTTGAGTTCCCTCTCCAGAAATATGGAGAGCATCAAAGTCAATCAGTCAACCTGATTGTATGGCATAGTTTCAATATAAAACAGTAGTCCAGTAGCACCTTAAAGACTAAAAAAATTTATTCCAGCACAAGCTTTTGTGAGTCAGAGCTCACTTCTTCACATGCTATGAAGAGTGGTCCATTCCAATTCTATGATTCTATTATTCTAATGAGTTGAAATTGAGGGTGGAGAGGTACCAGCTGGATCTCAGGAAACAATTTTTTACAGTAAGAGTTTTTCGGCAGTGGAATCAGCTACCTAGGGAGATGGTGAGCTCCCCCTCTCTGGCAGTCTTTAAGCAGCACTTGTCAGGGATGCTCTAGGCTGATCCTGCATTGAGCAGGGGGTTGGACTAGATGGCCTGTATGGCCCCTTCCAACTCTATGATTCTGTGAAGAGGAAATTGGATTTCTTTTTCATAGCTTTTGAAGAAGAGAGTTCTGGCTCAGGAAAGTTCATGATGGAATAAATGTTGCTAGTCTTAATCATGGCAAAATGTCTGTGACCAACTTTGTATGTGTAAATAAGTGATTCATTCAGTCATATTATTCTAATGGGGCTTATTGCTCACCTAAACTGAAGCTGCATAAAACTCAGCTGCAGATTTTAAAAAACACACACTCACATCTGTCTGTAATCTAATTTCCTTATTTTTTTTGCCATACTCTACAACCTTTAGAGGCTTAGCGGATTTAAGAAGACTCACATATTTATTGTGGAGGGGAATGAGCTGATTTTAAATTTTTGCAGAAGACATTTTTAACCTTTGCCCTCCCTAAATAAAATGGCAGTGTGGCCATTTTCAAAAAGGGGAGATTGGAAAGTGATGCAGGATGGAGCAAAACGGCTGACTTTTTCTGCCTCTGTTAACCCCCCACCTTCTAAGCTACTGCTGGAAACGTAGGTACAGAAGTACTTTGTGTCTAGGTACCCTTGAGATAAGCACCACTGAGAGCATTTCAAACAACACACTAGCTTCATGAAAACTGCTCTTCATCAGAGAGTGTTCCCAATGCGTACTGATAAGGAAGTTGAAGAGCGGAACCATCGTGACTTCACCATTTTAAATCAATGATGTTGTAATTAGCAGTCATATGACTAGAACTTCAGGATCCTGGTTGACAGTTCTCTTCTTTGACACCATTTCCACTGAGCACACAGCTGTGAACTTTGCACCGTTCTATGTTAAGAATCCCTGGAATTATGGGAAATTGGTGTTCAGATCTCTCTTCCATTAAATGTTCTACAAATATCAACCCGATGGAGAGTGATTTGGGTCAGGACCATGGAGCTGGGCAAGAGGAGTGCAACCCTTCCCCACATCCATTTGCTCATGTAAATTGACCCACTGGAGGCACTGTTTTCTTATTTCTTCACCTGGGTAAACAGCACTATGAGAGAACTGATACCCACTGGAAAGAGGGGAGGGTTAAACAACTCTATGCTGGTGCTGCAGAGCCAGCATGGTGTAGTCTTTAGGAGTGGTAGACTCTAATCTGGAGAACAGGGTTTGATTACCCACTCTTCTGCATGAGCAGCGGACTCTAATCTGGTGAACCGGGTTGGCTTCCCCACTCCTCCGCATGACGCCAGCTGGGTGACCTTGGACTAGTCACAGTTCACTTTGAACTCCCTCAATCTCTCCTACCTCACAAGTTGGCTGTGTGGACAGAGGAAGGGAAGAAGATTGTAAACCGGTTTGATTCTCTTTAAAAGGTAGAGAAAATCAGCATGTAAAAACCAACTCTTCTTCTTCCTGATCCAAATCATTCTCTTCCCCTCTCTGTTTCTCCTACCTGGGCACAACTCTTATTTCAATTAATTTGAAGGCAGAGGCGATTCTATCATGGATCTCTTAATATTTGATCTAGTTTGGCCAAAAGTATTTTAGTTGACGTGCCCCCCTGAAATGCAAAATGTACTCACCAAGGAAATTTTATTTAGTCTTTCTGGCATCCTTATTCCTCTTTTGCAATTCCTAACTCTGGAAACTGGAAAGCCAAACAGTGATCTTGTGGAAAAGTAATGGATAGATCATTGGAAAAACAAAGCAATGTAAAAGTGGTAGCCTACAATTTTACTCCATGCAAGCACATTTGGCAGAAAAAAAATGAGAGTTATCATTAAGCTTTTTGCTTTGTTTCCATAAGTATTACTGTTAAAGAGCAGCTCTGCTGTGCAGTGTGTTCTTGACTACCTTTCTAAAGAGCACAAGGGGGGTCAATTTCTGGCTATTACAAAGAAGTGTACAAAGCTTATTAAAGTCTGGTTTTAAGAATATGCAGATCTGAATTTGTTCACAGGGTGAGGCTCTGAGATGTTCCAAGCCCTGAGAAGTAGAAAAAAATAGAAAAGGGATGCTGCAGATTTCACTGTGAACACATCTGATGGTCGAACCTACTGGGTTCAAAGGTAGCAATCAGATGTGAGCTGATTGCTCAGTTTGTTTGGTCTGTGTCAAGAAGCTGCAAATGCCTGCCGAGCCAGTTTGCGTTGGGTTTTCCCAAAACACCACATGATTCAAACTGATCAGCATCCATTACCATCACTAAGGGACTACTTAGCCCAAAAGCCAAAGGATTTGATTGAACCTCAGCATGTAGTGATGACTGGATTGTATGATTTGTGAGTGATCTAATGGACCATTTAAACAATTGCCTGCTGACAGAGCAGTTATGCAGCAAGGGTGGGGAGGTAGTAGACCTCAATTGGTCAGCATGAGAGTCCACATGTGTGAAAAGCCAATTGCACTGTACTTCATACTTTAGGGGAGGGACTGTGGCTCAGTGGTAGAGCATCTGCTTGGCATGCAGAAGGTCCCAGGTTCAATCCTCGGCATCTCCAATTAAATGGACTAGGCAAGTAGGTGATGTGAAAGACCTCTACCTGATACCCCGGAGAGTCACTGCTAGTCTGAGTAGACAATACTGACTTTGATGGACCAAGGGTCTGATTCAGTATAAGGCAGCTTCATGTGATCATGTGTTGTTAGTAAGGAATACAGTGAAACAACCTGTTGAACACCCATAAACAGAGTGACGAAACATCAAACCGAGTGTTGAAAAATCTGTTCACAACTGGTGAGCAGGAGCCAAACCAGTGGGTGTTTGACCACCCCTAAAACAGAAAACACAGCCGTGAAAATAGGAAATGGGTTTTGTAAAGTTTATTTGGAAGGAAAGAGTCCCATGCAGTCACAATTGGGCTAGCCGCATATTTGAATATCAAGTTCAGCTCAGGGCGAGTTACCTGGTTCTGCCTTCCCCATTTTATCTGCTCAGTAACACTGTGACGTTAGGTGAGGCTAAGAGAGGTAGGTGAGGCTGGTTCGGGATCACCCAGCAAGTAACACAACAGAGTGGGCATTTGAACCAGAGTCTCCCGGTTCCTAGTCTGACTCTGACACTCTAACCACTGCACTCTAACACTTCAGTCTGCATAGAAAACATTTCACATTGGCTCAACTAGCACACTTACATGGGTGGTAGGATTTGTATTGTAGACTCTGTTCTGGAGAACTGGGTTTCATTCCCCACTCCTCCACATGAGTGGCAGAGGCTAATCTGGTGAACCGGGTTGGTTTTCCCACTCCTACACATGAAGCCAGCTGGGTTAACCTGGTCTAGTCACAGCTCTTAGAGCTCTCCCAGCCCCACCTACCTCACAGGATGTCTGTTAGGGGGATTGTAAGCCGGTTTGATTCTTCTTTAAGTGGTAGAAAAAGATAGCATATAAAAACCAACTCTCCTCCTCTCTCACATCTCCATCCAACCCAAAGTGCCTTCCCAAATGGGGGGGGGGGTCCCCTGGCCCAGCATTTCACGGGGCATTGGGGGCTGCAGTGGGAGAGGAGAGATGAGAAAGCCATGCTTCAGTGAATCCAATCCTTATTTATACCACTATGTACATAAGTACTCCTCCAGCCGAAAAAATGTATAATTTATGTAGATGTAGTGCCAATTGAAAAATCATACAGTAAATTCCCCCCTGCAAATTTCCAGACATTAGATTTTTATCTTTGCCTTCTTGAAAGATAAGAATCTTTTAGTTACTGTAAAAGTGTAAAAGACAAGATGCTAAATACCTTGCATTTACTCTTTAAAAAAAGGAAACTGTAAGGACATTTTAACTACCATATATGGTAAACTTTTTTGGACACATTGAGGTGATTATTATGCAACTTGCCTGTACTTACTTGATAAACAACTTAATTCCTCTGGAACCTTGCATTTAAGCCTACTTATGTCGTAACCCATATCCTCTATGCATGCATATAAACGATATTTGCATATTATCTCTGAGAACTTCCCAGTTTCGGATATTTTGCATTTTACAGCCATGTCCTCTGCTGTAGAAGTGGTCAGCCTAGATGAGGACTCGGGAATGGTTTGCAGCTGTTTAGATAAAGGAATTCTGGCGGGCTGTTAAATAGCTGTATGCCTGAATTGCTTTCTGTTGGTTCCCAGCAAGATTAGCAGTGATCGGTGCGAAAGCCTGCCTTGCCCCCCTTTGATCCCGTAGTATTCTTAAGAAAAGCCGTCACGTCTCCAGTAAACATCAGCACCATTTATCAAACTCGCTGAGCATTTATTTGTGGGGATTTCAATCTAGTCTGGCTCCCTAATTGTTGAAAAGGCTTCACACAGAGACTTATAATGTCTAGAAGGGCCGCTTTAGGATGTGCTACTTGCTGTAGTGTATATCTTTGGGTAAGCTCAGAGTGGTTTTGGTGGTGTACCAGCTCGCTCTTAGAGCAGTCCCAGGCTCTACAGGCAAACCCAATGGCTGCTTTCTGACACTGCAGTAAACTGTGATTTGTTTAAACCATGTTTGTTGCACAGACCATGGTCTACTATATTTATATCACAGATAGGATTGCCAACCTCCATGTCGTAGCTGGCGATCTCCTATTATTACAACTGATCTCCAGCAGATAGAGAACAGTTCATCTGGAGAAAATGGCTGCTTTGGCAATTGGACTCTATGGCATTGAAGTCCCTCCCCTCCCCAAACACCTCCCTCCTCAGGCTCTGCCCCAAAAACCTCCCGCTGGTGGCAAAGAGGGACCTGGTAACCCTAATCTCCTGGCCAGCGTGGTGTAGTGGTTAAGAGCGGTGGTTTGGAGCAGTGGATTCTGATCTGGAGAACCGGGTTTGATTCCCCACTCCTCCACATGAGCGGCGGAGGCTAATCTGGTGAACTGGATTTGTTTCCTCACTCCTACACACAAAACCAGCTGGGTGACCTTGGGCAAGTCATACTCTCTCAGCCTCACCCACCTCACAGGGTGTCTGTTGTGGGGAGGGGAAGGGAAGGTGATTGTAAGCCGGTTTGAGTCTCCCTTAAGAGGCAGAGAAAGTCAGCATATGAAAACCAACTCTTCTTCTTCTTCTAATCACAGACCACTGTGTGTTCACTAACCACAGTTAGCCTGTTGCTCGCCTCCTTTCCCACCTCCATCTAGGAACTGAGGAACACTGGAACACAGAACTGGGCAAACGTCTGACACAAAAAAAGGAATGGAAGAAATCTGTTCATCCCTACATTGCCATATATAAATTTTTAACTTTTAAGTCCCAAAGTGTTCAAATGGTGCCCTGTTGGGAAAAATTGTCGCATCAGAAGGCAGCTGTTTCCTTCCTGCATTGTTATTTTTATTCAGTAATGTGTTTCTGCATGATATCCGCATGGGAGAAGTCATAATATGGGAATAATATGTACAGTTACATAGCTGATATTCATGTCTGGAGATATTTTGCAGAATATTTGAGCAACTAAGATAGCGGTAGCAGTTTTTGCTTCCATAAGGTAATGATGATGTCTTCATGTTCTCTATGGTTCATTCAGAATCTTTTTTTTTTTTTTTTTGCATTTTTAAATAGCTGCTGTCAGGATGGGTTATATCTTTGTATACAGATATTGAATTCATTTCAGAATTACACACACATACAAATTGGGTATGTTAAATTATGTTTGTATGTGTATAATGTATATAGAAGAATTGTGCAAGCATGGGTATCTTCATTTTTTATTTTTATTTACTTAAACATTTGTATGCTGCTTTTCCCAACCAATTTGGGCCTTCGAGTTGGTGAACAATTAAGAAAGAATAAAAATCACCTTTTCAAAACAATATGTGTAAATATAACCAACAATTAAAACTAAACCAAAGGGAGGGTCAGTAAGGGTATGCCAGAATAGGGTTGCCAGCTCCTGGTTGGGAAATGCCGCCTCAAAAACCTCCCGCCGGTTGTGAAGAGGGACTTGGCAACCCTATTCGGAAACCTACCTTCAAGTTAGGACCAAAACCACCATTAAATAGTGCCTTCTAGTCCTAAATGGTAGCCATGGATGGTAGCAGATTGTTTGGAGAGGGAGGATCCAAACAATCCACTTTCATTCATGGCTATCATTTGCTTCTAAATCCAATGATTTCTCTGGTGTGTATGAAGTGGAAAGTCCTATACCCCTTTCCAGATGAAACTGTATGGGTATTTGTCCTTGTGTGGCTGGAAAAACATAAAAAGCTTTGCCTCACAATTGTAGCTCTGTGATAAACAACAGTCCTCTAGTTTGCAAAGTAAATCTTAACACACAATATGAACATGAAAGAGCCAGGCCTACGTTTCTGATTGCTATCAGCCTGCTGCATCAGTCATGTATGAAATAGGCATTTGGATAGAGCGAAAACTCATCCTGTTGTTGCTAATAAAATATTTGCCATTTTGTTTTCTTTGACAGCTTTTTGGAGACTACAGCGTATTTCTGTATGAAACCAAAAATGGCAGAGAAGGAGGTGTCCTTAAACGCTTTCTTCAGTATTTGGCATGAATTTAGTTCTGATTTTAAAGAGTTCTGGAAGAAGGAAAATAAACTTATTTTGCAAGAAAGGTGAGTGTCCATTTTATGATAGCATTTAAAGATTTTAGATAAAGCATTGTAAGCTCTACAAGGCTACATAATATCCACCCTATACATGAATTTGTAATGGTAGAGATCTTCTTACTGTTCAAACACTTTTGATGCCAGGCTATAATTCTTACCTCCGCACACAAAGTCCTCACAGAGAGCTGGTTCAGGATCAGGAGTTATATTGTGTATATTTATTTTTCTTTGTTTACCTAAATTATAGTTTTCTAGGCTTTCTCTAAGCTGCTTGGAGTCCCCTGTGGGGAAAAAGGGGAGTACAAATCCCTAAATAACAAATAAGTTATCCTATTGCTTATGGTTCTTCTCTTCTTGTTATAAACAATCCACTGTTAACTTCTCACATCCCCAGTCTCTCTGGCCTTGACCTTGTCATTTTTCTTGCACCCAGATAATTCCTTGCAAAATATAATGTAGATCTCCTACTTTGTGTAATGAGAAGGCTGGAAGTAGCACGTTCAACCAGTCTTGCAACAGTTACCCTGGCAGTGATTTAGTTTCCAGGCCCAATACACACTACGGAATTCAGCCTTCAAAGTACTCTGTAGCTTGACACTTGCATATCTTCAAGAACATCTCAGCCCATGTGACTACCCCTCCCCAAAAGTCCCTCTCAGGGGATCCCCTCATTAAGAGAGGTAAGAAGTATAATGAGACTGAGCAAGTCACTTTTGGGGGGAAGCCGTTATGCTGTATATCCTGTCTTTCTCTAACCGTTACCTCAAACTGCCTCTTTATGGGGGAAATGCCAGGGTCACTTGTTTCGGCAAGATTTTTTGGAAACGTTATACCACTATGCTTTGACAATGTTGCTGAGATTTTATTGATATTTAGTTTTAATTTTTTAAATATCTGGTAGTGACTAGTATTTAAATATTTGGTAGTGACTAGTAGCCCCTCAGTCTTCCTCCCCTTCTGACTCTGTTGCCCCTGAAGATAAGACCTCCAGAAGTGGTCAGAGTGCTGGAGCAGGACTGGGGAGAACTAAGTTCAAAACTCCACTGAGCCGTAAAGTTCTTTGGATGACCTTGGACTGCTCTCTCAAACTCACAGCTGTTGTGGAAAACTAATGGGAGGGGTGGTTCTACATATATCACCTTGAGTTACTTGGAAAGGCAAGATAGAAATGTGATAAGACTTTATAGGTGCAGTGTTCTCTGCTGAATTCTACTTATTTTCACTCTTCAGGCATCATTGAACCAAGATGCCCAAACTACCTTCTTCAGAGTGATCCTTTATCTTTAGTAGTACCTATTGGCAGCATAATTTTTATATTCCTACCCACTTGTTTGTCTTGAACAGCTTTCTACTGTCACTGAATACTTTATTTCCCTGACCAATCCCCTTCCCTTTCCCTTTATTTCCGTTCTTTATGCGTGTGGACCAACAGGTCATGAGCAAAACAAATTCAATACATTCCATAATAGATAACTACCCAAATACCTGACCAATCCCCCAGTTTGCAGCCACAACTGACAAAAGTGGAAAGACATAGGCTGTTACCGCACTAGGTATTCCCAGCGATGTATCAAGAGTTTGGAATGTTATAAAAAACATCGCTTTAAAAGGGTTTTTGGACGCCACTGCTAAAAAATGGTTGGAAGACGTCTTCACAGCTAAAGGGGCCAAACAAAGTGCGAACAGTATTTTTTATAACAGTTTCAAACTCTTAATACATCGGTGGGCATACATAGAAAGTGTGAACAGTATTTTTTTATAACATTTTCAAACTCTTAATACATCGCTGGGAATACGTAGTGTGGTAACAGCCATAGTTTGTATGTTTGATAAAGTTTATGCTTACTGAATTCATTTTATGTATTTATTTATTTACGTTATTTATAATCCACCTTTCTTACTGAGCCTCAAGGTGGATTATACAGTATAAGTCAATGGTCTTTTATGCATGGCTGTTTCACTCGCTGTCACCCCTCCGACAACTTTGGGTCTTTGTGTTGATTATGCATGCCATTTTCGATTGTCAGAGGTTGCCTTTCTCTCCTCCTGCATTTCCCTGCATTTTGCCTGCGTTTTCAAATTCAAGATAAAACAGGTTCCTGAAAACGCGAACAAAACTTGGGGAAAGGCAGGGGGAGAGCGAGGCGGCCTCTGACGTAGGGCTGTTGAAAAAAAAATTCGGTATAGTTCAGATTCGGCCGAATTCGGCCCATCTGGATTCGGGATATGCCAAAGTCCGAACTCCCCTGCTTCGGGTCTGTGCAATTTGGCAAGAATTCAAAGTTCGGGTGGAAAATTCGGTCGAATAAAGTCATTAAAAACACAACCGCGCCTTTCTGCAGCTCCGGGGGGGGCATTTTTGGGGGTAGAAGTCCCAAACTTTCAGCGGAGCTTCAAAGGACCCTTTTTGCAAGACTCCCCAAGTTTTGTAAAGATTGGGTTGGGGGGGCTGAGATATGGGCCCCGAAAGGGTTACCCCCACCCTTAATGTGCATCTCTGAGCAGAGCTTGCCGCCCACGCAGAAAGCTTCCAGCCCCGATAAACAGCTGAGCTGCGGGGAGCAAGGGCGGGGCAGGTGCGAAGAAGTTTGCAAAGCAACACAACTGCAAAGCAGCACAACTGCAAAGCAACACAACCATGCAAAGCAACACGTTTGCAACCATGCAAAGTAACACCTGACACCTGGGAGTTTGCAAACCATGGAAAGAGACAGAGGCAGCTAGCTATGCATAATGAGCAGGAGGGGTGGAATTTCCCCTTTTGCATCGGACTCGGGACCAGGCAAATGCATTCTTTAAGTCACCATTTGAAAACCAGTTTTGAGCAAGCATCAGAATAGACCTAACCGATCTTATGAATGAGGGAAAACCTGAGGGCACACAACTGAAGCCCCCCCTCAAACCAGGGAGAGAGAGACTCGAGGGGGCACACACCCCCAGGCAGAACAGGCGAAAGCCCCCTTTGGCTTCCCCACCCACCCACAGAAACTGCTCCCTCCCCACACACACACAGACTCTGCTTCCCCCCCACACACACACACACACAGGAGAAAAATTTTAGATTAAAGCCCCCAAAGGGGTCTTACTGTGGCTGTCTTCTGTTCCATCAGGAGGGGCTGGGAGAACTGGGTAATCCAATACAATTCTATTTAAGCACGGGAGGTTTTGCCTTGGATTTGCCACTCTGGAGATGCATACAGGATCGGGTGATCCATTCATCCCAATAGGGGAAAGGGGAAAGCCCATATCTCGGGACCCCCTGACCCAATGTTTACAAAACTTGGGGGGTCTCTTAAGAAGGCTCATCTGAAGCTATGCTGAATGTTTGAGGGCTGAACACCCAAAAATGTGCCCCCTGCAGCCACTGAAAGAGAAAAGGGGGAGCCCATATTTCTGCCCCCACTGAACCCATCTTTACAAAACTTGGGGGGTCTCTTAAGAAGGCTCGTCTGAAGCTATGCTGAAAGTTTGGGGGCTGCACCCCCAAAAAAGCGCCCCCTGCAGCCATGGAAATGGAAAAGGGGGAGGGAAAGGGGGTGGAGCCCATATCTCAGGACCCCCTGACTCAATGTTTACAAAACTTGGGGGGTCTCTTAAGAAGGCTTGTCTGAAGCTCCACTGAACGTTTGGGGTCTCTACCCCCAAAAATTCACCCCCTGCAGCCATGGAAAGGAGCGAATGTGCACACTCACCCCCCCACACGAGGATTTCTCTCTCTTTCTCTCCCCGGCCGGGCCGCGCAGCAGCTGATTTCTCCAGTGCTCAATCCTAACTGATTGGCCAGAAGAAGACCCAGCTTGGCCACCGATTGGCCGGGGGAGAATGCTGCTTACTGACGGTTATGCTGCTGCGCCCCAAATTTGCCGAATTTATTCGTGAACTCCCGAACTCGCTGAATTTGGCTCCCCCATTTTCCCGCCATTTTTGAGTTCGGTTCGTCCCGAACTAAAAACCGCCGAATCAGAGGAAATTCGGCTGTTTTTCGGTTCGGGCTGAACCGAATCGACAGCCCTACTCTGACGGTCAGAAACGGCATGCATAATCAACACAAAGACCCAAAGTTGTTGGGGGCGGGGGTGACGGCGAGTGAAACAGCCATGCATAAAAGACCAATATGATCAACAGGATGGGACATCCAATAAACAGTGAGGTAGGGTTTGGATTGCAGACATCTGAAAACAAGCAGGAATCTGAAAGAAAGCAAAAGCATTTAAACATAGCATTTAATCATGAAATTACCCAGGAGGAACATATAGAAACAGACAATGCACAGTAGTATAGCCCATAGTCCCTATCCCTTTACCAAAGTTTCTTTCTGAACCATTTCATTACAGTATAACCCCATCACTTGTGTAAAAAAGCCCTCCTGAATTATTCAGCTTTGCATAGTTGTGGAAAGCCAGGAAAGTGAGACCCTTCTTAACCTCATCAGGCAGGCCATCCCATACAATCCCAGACAATGCACATGTATGGGCGGTTGTTAATTTTGCCAATTTGCTGGGTGGCATCTGCAGAAGGCCCTGCTCAGATAAGTGAAGCTGTCATGGCAGAGCATAGGGAGAGAGGTGGTCCTGCAGATATGAGGGACCAAGGCCATGAAGGGCTTCATACATGATAGCTAATAACTTGAATTGAACCCAGTATTGGATGGGCAACTAATAGAAGGACTGCAGAATGGGAGAAATATTAATGCTCCTCCTTGCTCTGAGCGGCAGCATTCTGCTCCAATTGGAGTCTCTGAGTTGACTTTGAGGGGAGACCTATGTAGAGTGTATTACAGTAGTCTAGTCTCAGTATTACCATGGTGTGGATCCAGTTGGCCAGACTGGCAGAGTCAAGGTTGGGGGCCGTCTTCAACAGAGTTGGAAGAAAGCATTTTTTGCAGATGCATTTAGGTTCACTATAACCCCTAGTCTCTTAACTGAGTTAGCAAGAGGTCAGCTGAACCCCATCAATAGTGGGAAGCACAAAATCCTTCAAGATCTTCACCTTCCCAACCAGTACCATTTCTGTCTTGTTTAGGTTTAGGTATTAATTTATTTAGTACTAATTGCTTTGCTAAAAGCTTAACTGAAGTTTCCAGCCCATTGCAGCCATGTATTAAACACTGTTCAGTTGTATGAACATAAGAAAAGCCATGCTGGATCAGACCAAGGCCTATCAAGTTCGGGAGTCTGTTCACACAGTGGCCAACCAGGTGCCTCTAGGAAGCCCACAAGCAAGACGACTGCAGCAGCATTATCCTGCCTGTGTTCCACAGCTCCCAAGATAATAGGTATGCTCCTCTGATACTGGAGATAATAGGTATGCATCATGACTAGTATTCATTTTGACTAGTAGCCATGGGGTAGCCCTATCCTCCATGAACATGTCAACTCCCTTCTTAAAGCCTTCCACATTGGCAGTCATCCCCACATCCTGGGGCAGGGAGTTCCACAGTTTAATTATGCATTGTGTGCAGAAATACTTCCTTTTATTGGTTTTGAATTTCTCACCCTCTGGCTTCAGCAGATGACACCGTGTTCTGGGTATTATGAGAGAGGGAGAAAAGCTTCTCCCTGCCCATTCTTTCCATACCATGCATAATTTTACAGACCTCTATCACGTCTCCCTTTAACCACCTTCTTTCTAAGCTAAACACTCCTAAGTGTTTTAACCGCTCCTCATAGGGCAGTTGCTCCAGCCCTACTGCTGTCTATGAACAGACAGCAATGCAACTGTGCTGTTGAACTTTTAGAAATTGCTCTCGGTTATTATCCATGTTCACACCAGCAATTTCTGAGTTTAGTCCCTAATTAGTTCTAGGAAATTTTGAAATGCTTTTTAAGTAGTCAAGACTAGAAAACACATGAGGCACTCTAGATCCTCATATTTGTGTGAATACTTTGGGTCTTATGGCTAGTCTTTTTATAGATAAGAGGGATGGATTCTTATTTATTTTGTGTATAAAGTATTCCTTTGAAATGTGGTGTTGGAGGAGAGTGTTACGGATACCATGGACTGCCAAAAAAAAAAAAAAAAAATCAGTGGGTTATAGATCAAATCAAGCCTGAACTGACCCTAGAAGCTAAAATGACTAAACTGAGGCTATCATATTTTGATCACATTATGAGAAGACAAGAGTCACTGGAAAAGACCATCATGCTAGGAAAGGTTGAGGGCAGCAGGAAAAGAGGAAGGGGCAACAAGAGATGGATGGACTCAATAAAGGAAGCCACAGCCCTCAATTTGCAAGACCTGAGCAAGGCTGTCAAAGACAGGACATTTTGGAGGACATTGATTCATAGGGTCGCCATGAGTCGGAAGCGACTTGATGGCGTTTAACACAGAGAGATAAGGTACTACTGAGGTGTGTGACTCTTTAGAGAGTATGAGAAGATAGGTCTGTGTCCCCAAAGAACTGAGAATCTAAAGTTAGTCAGCAGCTATTATTGGAGGAGATAAACTGGGGAAGAATTTGTTTACTCCAATTTTGCTCCTCCTGCCGGTTAGCAATGTACGCTTATTTCACTACCAAAGGCAACAGCTGCTTTTTAAAATTTCTGGGTAGTTCTGGGTTTGGCGAGGCGTAGACAGAAGCTAAGTTCTAGCTCAGTTGCTGAATTGCATCAGCACCTATCACTCATGGACAGCACTGCGAGTGACTTGCAGCTGCTGTCTTCAAGAAATGTCTCAGTCCATATCCTCAGCCATGTGAATGGCTGGGGATGAGGTAAGAGGACATCTTTCTGCCTAAACAATGCCACCATAGGTTTTGTAAAGCACATGTATATGGTTTGTGTATTTCTTACTCTCTAAGGCATTCCATCATACCATTCTGGGAAAGTATGGTTGCCACTAGGGATGTCCATATCGGTAAATCCAAGCCAAAAATAAAGCAGAAAATCACCATTTTGGCTTATTTTTGGCTCGGGCTTACCAGAAAAAACAACAATACTTGAATCAGCTGAGCCGAATAGGTGATTCCCGGAAAAAGCTGATATTTCTCTGGGGGGGGGGCCACTTCCAGACCCCATAAAATTGAACCTCTTTACACAATATTCACCAAACTTCAAGGATCATGCAACAAGAGTCTCTCCAAGCTATGTTGTGAATTTGGGGGCTCTCCCTCCAAAAATGCCCCCAAGGAGCTTCAAAAAATCCCCATAAATAGGCCCGCATTCTTCTGGTAAACCCAGAAATAAGCCGAATTCCAACATTTACCAGTATGGGTATTTGGCTTATTTCGAGTTTACCGGGGGGAAATTGGGCCCAATAAACCCGAACCCAAAATTTACCACATTTGTTTTTTGCACAGCTCTAGTTGCCACAGTTTATTTTATTTTTGCCATCAAGTCACAGCGGACTCATGGCGACCCCATAGGGCTTCCAAGATAAGAGATGCTCAGAGGTGGTTTGCCATTGCCGGACTCTGCATTATGCCCCTGTTATTCCTTGGTGGTCTACCATCCAAATACTTGCCAGGGTTGAGGCTGAGAGTATGAGAGACTGGCCCAGCAAGTTTCCTTGGCAGAGTGGGGATGTAGTAAGAGCAACTGCCCAACTTACCTGGGTTTCCCAGATCCTAGTCTGACACCTTAACCACTACACCTTGCTGGCTCTCACAGTTGCCACATACTGCCTTGGAATTATTGTACTGGAAGAGCTTGATGTAGTTTCCCCTATGAACAAACCTTTATCTCCCCAAGTTATTGTGACACATCATTTCAGTCACCTGCCACCTCCTCATTATAGACTTTAAATGACAAAATGTGGTATCCTTTGTTGATTAGTGATGATAGGAGTTAAATGGGTACCATGGAGCACAGAAAATTGAGAACATATAAACGCAGTTTTCCAATACCAGCCACAAAAATTAGGATTATCCAAAAACCATTAAGAAAATGAGAAGAACTAAACTCATTTTTGTTGGATATCCAGATAATACCTCGTTATAACAGTGGTTGGGCATCAGTGAGGTCTTGGGTATTTAAAAAGGACATTGGGTGGACAGCTACCAATAATAGTCGAAATGCAGGGGATCCAGCCATCGGAGGGATTTGATCTTCAGATACCTTCCAACAAGGTACTTTTAATAAGCTCATCTATATATCATTATATTAACATTTCCTTATAAATGACGTTTGTGTTATTACGGTTCCTTTTGGTTTGCCTCGGTAGTGCAAAGCAAATTGTGAATAACATTAGTGTTTACTGGAACCATGCCTTTGAGAAGCTGATAAATCTTACTTCATTGCAACAGTGCCGTGACAACACCTCCCCATATTCAAGGGGATCTCAAGCAAGTTTTTTAGCAGTCGCCTGCATCTTCCTCCTGGCATCAGCATGTCGAAATGTCGCACCTGCTAAGTCTATATTTTAACTTGATCTGACACCTTTGACCCTTCTTCTTTATTCTCGAATTTTATTTTGAATACAGACTTTTAAGAAACCAAAGCAAGCTAATGTGGTATGCGCTGAAACTTTGAGTAACTAGATATTGTCTTCTGAACAATGGGTTACATTCCAGTCATTCATAATACATGAGGGTATCCAAGGACTTACTTAGCTCAGCGATGGAGTGTAACTGCACTCAGTTCTTTTACTGGCCATATTATTCTTCACTGAGAAGGTCTTTGGCTACGTTGGAGCAACTTATCCTTCCAACCTGATGGCAGGAATCTTAATTGCTCATTCCAAGGTTTTCTAACCCCGCCATCCCCTCCCATTTCTCTTTTGTCTCAGGCAAGGTGTGAAGTGAAAAGAATGGAAGGTTCTCTTCCTGAAACCAACTGCCTCTCTTTACTTCCCGTGAAGGCAGACAGGGTAAAGATGCATCAGTATAGCCCCTTCCATTTTCTTTTTAATGTGAGAAGCACAGAAGCTTTTCACATCTTAAACGTTATTTTTGTAAGTTGGGCAGTTGCCCTTACTACATCTTCCAGAGCAAGAATTCCTGTGAGAAATTAAGCAGCTCTGTGTTTCAGCAGGGGTAGCTGTAAAAACAAAAATCTTCCTAGTCTTGTCAGCTAGCTGCTATTCAGACTGATAGATAATTCTTCAGATTGTTCTTGAGAGATCTCTGGGAATATAATGAGGTGAGGGAGAATGGAGATGTCTTGAAGATTCAGTTGGTCCTCTTGACATACTTGCCTTATGTTCACCTCAGGTAGCAGAAAGGCTACCTCCCAGGCTGTTTCCTTTTTAGTCTATCTTATTTGAGAAAGTTTTGCACCTCATGAAATGAGGACAGGGTCAGATGTTTTTTAAAAACACACTTGCTTGAAACTTGTTTTCTTGTTGACTAAACTTCCTCTTCACCCTGACCTGGATGGCCCAGACTAGCCTGATCTTGTCAGATCTCAGAAGCTAAGCAGGGTTGGCCCTGCTTAATATTTGGATGGGAGACCACCAAGGAATTCCAGGGTCACTATGCAGAGGCAGGCAACGGCAAACCATTGCTTGGTTGAAAACACTATGGGGTTGCCAAGTTGGATGTGACTTGTTGGCGCTTTACATACAGACACACACAAACAAACAAACAAACATCCGCTTCACTGGGCACAGACACAAACTAGCCCTTCCATCCTAGCAGGAACTTCAGCTGTTTATGTAAGAATATGGCTAAGTAAGTGTTTCTACATAGCTGTAAAGGTGAAGCAAGAGATTCATCCCTGGGCCTGGTAAAATACATGTGGTTTTTCCCCCCATCCCCTCCTTTCTTTAGTTTGTGATGACCTTACACTGAGTGCAAATACTCAAGCTGCCCCATACAGGGTTTATCACAAGCATAAGCTGATGTAAAATTATCTGAATTATTGATGGAGCGTCTCTCCAACCTGATTTGATTATTTTAAACTAGCAGTTCTTTCCACCCTTTCAAATCCCAAGATGCATCTCGGAGTGGCTTGACTATAAAAGTTGCCCGTTCCTGCAAGAATAGCAGTTAAGCTGGCACCTGGTGTGTCATGTTGTACATCTAGATGAAAGGAGAGATTCCTGGCCAACATGTCTCCACAGCTCATTGATCTCGCTCTGAAGAAAGACTGGTATGTCTCCCTACAGATTACTCGGCAGGATGATTTAAAGCTTGCTGTTGAACGATTTAAAGTCTGGCATTGTGTAGCTATGGATTGCATAGGAAGGAGCATAGGGGGAAGCTGTCACTGCTTCTTCCAAAGAAGGACATTAAATCTTATAGCACAATGCACATCCTCTTCAAGTACATTTAAAAGATCTTTTTGTTTGCTTTCGAAATCGGAACCAGTCAGTTTGAGTTGAGAACGAGACACCTGGAGATACGGGGCATATTATTTGTTTGTTTGGGGCTGGGAGGTTAGAAAGGTGGAACATTTCTAACATATATTCATACAAATAAGAGCAGGCCAGCAAAGTTCTTGACAGTGCGATCCTAAGCAGATCTTCTCAGAATCCTACTCAAGTCTATTCAGTGGGACTTCCTCCTAGAAAATAATCCTTAGGATGGTACTGTAAGTCAGATGATAGAAACTTCATATAGCTTAGAGCTGCATCTCCCTCAGACACAGGCAAAGGTGCTTGTGGTTTAACTGTTTCTGCCCCTCTTACACAACTCTTAAGCCCCCTTTTGTTCCTTTTGCCCATTTCCTAAGTTTTGTTGTTCCCTTCTTTCCCTTTTTAATCAGGTTTATGATAGGCCTTTAAGGTCCCACAGAGAATGTGCTGCTTATCTGTCTCTCTCGTGCACACACACTCTTACACAACGGGTGAAAACGCATGGTCACTTTATCCTCCTTTAATCTCTGTTTCAGCCAGGATTCAGCCAGGATCAGACGCATGCGTTTCGCTTAATGTGTGTTCGATCCTGGTTAAAACAGGGATTAAAGGAGGATAAAGTGACCATGTGTTTTCACCCAAGCTTTCCTCTCGCATGAAATCTCCTTTTCCCCTAAAGCCTGGCAACCAACAGGAGGGATGGGGAACGTGACATCAGGGATGTCACTATGTCACTTACAGGTACAACCCAGAATTGACAACAAGTAGCTTTAGGAATCAGAAACCCGATGGTTGTACCTGGAAGTGATGTACCGGCATAGAGGATAACAGTGTTGTTATGGTTTTTAATTCTTCTGCTGCAATGGCAGTGATCAGCAGGAGGCTTTCCAATTTAGTGGGACATCTGGTAACCCTATATATAGCTAAAAGTTTTATCCTCTTCTTTCAAGATGGTGATGCTTTTAGCATAGTTGACAAAGTGTTATTGTTTGGCTTAAGCTTATATGATGTGATTTGGGGGGGGGGGACCAAACTACAATACTTCGTGGCATCGGGCGATACAGTCATTCTCTCCCAAATCAGATTGGGCCTCTCCCATGGGCACCATGCCCCCCCCAACACCTTTCCTAGTGCCTGACTAGTGTTATTAGAAAATGGGTGGAGCCTGATGGGGCTTTTGCCCAGTACGACTTCTGATTGGCTGTTGGAGATTTGATTGGCTGTGCAGATTTTTTTTAAGATGTTGCTTCGGCAGCAGCTTGCCACCACAACACAAGGATCTTCTTTGTGCAACTGAAAGGAAGCGGTGGCAGCCATTTTGTCGCTGGCTCCGCCTCCTGCAGCAGCCATTTTGTGGATGCACCAACCACACTGTGTCAAAATTCTGAAGGTGCATGCGGGATCAGAAAGGTTGGGGACCCCTGTCTTAAGAAATTTGCATAGCTTTGCAGAAATGCATACTGGGAAATTAATTATTAAAATCAAAGTGATGGTAATTAAAAAAAAACAGTGTTAAGTTTAGATGGTCTGTGGATGGACACCTACTGAAACAAGTGCAGCTCTGCAAGTATTTGGGTTAGGTATACTCTTTCATTCTTCAGGCAAACAGTTGGTACATCTCCAGCAAGCACAGGGGAATGCTGTGGACGCTTTGCTTGAGCAGTTGCCAGATTTTATGATGTTAAAGATAGATGTTTTGTCTCCGCTGCGGTTTATATATGGCAAGCGTTCCCCACTTAAAATGGATTTGCTAACATTGCCTGGAAAAATACAGCAATATTTCCATACACTGGAGGAACCCCAACGGAGAGCTTTTATGTTAGCTCGTTTTAACTCTTTCCCATCCAAGGTTCTTTATGGGAGATTTACAAAAACTCCCTTTAACAAGAGACTATGTCCATGTGGAATGGGCTAGCCAGATTCCCTACATCACATTATCCTAGATTGTCATTTACATGAAGAACCCCGCAAAAAATTTATATTACCTTTAATTAGCAAATTGATGGCCCCTTACAGAACAACCATATATCAATTCCGTCTGAATGACTTCATGCCTGAGGTTATGGTGAAGGTAGCAGAGTTTTTGGTGGAAGTGGTTAAGGTTAAGATTCAATCCTGAATATTAATTGATTGTAATTTTTATGAAACACCTGTTATCTCTGATCTCATGACCATAACTAACTATGCCAATAAAGGTTATATGTATGTATGCATATGGCAAGGCCAACACTGAAAAATGCATTTATGAGTAAATGGAAGAAAGCTATAACCTAACAGTGTGGGATTTTCTCACCTGGCCTTACTGTGTTTCAATCTGGAGAAAGCACAGGCATTCGTCAAGTAAAGGTTTTGTGATCAGAACATGTTTGCCTTGGCACATACATCTTGCTCAACTTTTCAGCTTGGACCTAAATTCTCTGCTATTTAAGACATGTGCAAATTATTCACATACCTTAAGTATCCCAAAACATAGGAAAACTCTAGCCCACTGTAAAGTTTTGCCAACAGCAATTATTGAGGGTTGCTATGAGCCCTGGAGGAGCGCCGTGGTGCAGAGTGGTTAGCGGCTGAATTGCATTGAAAAGCTCTGCTCATGACCTGAGTTTGATCCCGACGAAAGTCAGTTTCAGGTAGCTGGCTTAAGGTTGACCCAGCTTTCCATCCTTCTGGGGTTGGTAAAATAAGTACCCAGCTTGCTGGTGTATAAAGTGTAGATGACTGGGGAAGGCACTGGCAAACCACCCAGTAAACATAGTCTGTCTAGTAAACACTGTGGTATGACATCATCCCATGGGTCGGTGCTTGCACAGGGGACTACCTTTACCTTTACCTATGAGTCCTGACCTGGATGGCCCAGGCTAGTTTGATCTTGTTAGATCTCAGAAGCTAAGCATGGTTGGCCCTGGTTAGTAATTGGACAGGAGACCACCAAAGAACACCAGGGTCTCTATGCAGAGGAATGCAATGGCAAAAGTCTCTTGCCTTTAAAACCCTACAGAGTCACCATAAGTCAACTGTGACTTGACGGCAAAGCATACCCCCTTAAACAAGAGATTATGTCCTTATGTTGCAAGGGTGATAGAGGCTGTGCCCCATGAACTGCCGTCTTGAAATTATAATAAGGGAGTTGAAGAGTATTTCATTACTCATTTTTTGGTTGTATTACCAGATTATTCAGCAGAACAGCTAGGTACCCTCCTTGTTGGGGAGAATGCACATATTTTGGAAACAGTGTCAATGTTTTTCAATGTGGCCATTGAGATAAGATCTTGAATGGTGAAATAAATGTTAATCAAATGTTTAATAATTTCTGGGTTCTCTTTTAACAATTATATTTTAAAGGTCTGTTGACTGTGTAATAAACTTCTGGTGGTTGTTGTTGTGCTGTCAGGACCTGTGCTGGAAATTCTCACTGAAAGAGAATTAGCATGGATTGTTGCAAAATAAATAAGTGGAGAACGACTGCGTGAAGGGATTGAAAGGCATCCCTTGAGGTTACCACAATTGAACTTTTACTGAAGGGCAGTGGGGGTTAGGAAAGTGGCTTATGCAAGTAAAACAGATTGTGGCAGCAAGTTCAAAAGTGGGCCATCAATCTCTATCTAAAAATGAGGCTTCCTGATCCCATAAATACTAAAAAATAAAAAAACCCAATAATGATGATGATGATGATGATGTGCAAATGACTTATGATGATCCCTGAAGGGGTTTTCAAGGCACAGGATGAGCAAAGGCCTGCCATTGCCATCTCCTGTGTGGCAAACCCAGAGTTCCTTGGTAGTTTCCCATCCAAGTACTGACTGTTCCCAACCCTGCTTAGCTTCCGAGCTCTGGCGAGATTGGGTTAGTCAGGGCTATTCAAGAATGTTTATTATGTCTTAAGGATATTTCTGTGCCACCTGTTCAGAGTCCTGCTTGAGGTGGCTTACAATTAAAATAATGTAAAAATATAAAATGCCAAGCCATTAAAATTATGTATTTATTTAAAACATTTATTAGCCCCCTTCCTTCCTTCCTTAAGGCGCTCAAGGCAGATTGCAGCATGGATAAAACATATGAAATAAAATACATTGAAACATAAAAACCAAAATACATTGAATCACAAACACAAGCAATTGGACATAAACAGCATACATCTAACCATCCAACAGATCTGAGATCAGAAGCAGACCATTACAAAGCTGGCACCATAAAACCCCTAATTAAAAGCCTGGGTGAAAAGATGTGTGTTTGCCTGGTGCCTAAAAGACAGTAAGGCACCAAGCGCCTGATAGATTCGAGACCAACCAGATTTTCGGGGTGTAAGATTTCAGAGTCAAAGCTCCCGTTGTTAGATACTAGCTGGCCATCTTGGCCATCTTCTGGGCACTGGGTGTGTGTGTGGGAGGTAGTTGTGAATTTCCTACATTGTGCAGGGGGTTGGACTAGATGACCCTGGTGGTCCCTTCCAATTCTATGATTCTATGAAATGGAGCTTTGACTCTGGAAGGCTTCTACCCCAAAAAACTGTGTTGGTCTCTAAGGTTCTAGTGGTCTCAAATCTAGCTCTTGTACTGCAGACCAACTCAACTACCCTCTGAAACGATCTTCAGAGGAGTGGGTGCTCCAATGGTGCATTGCCACCAGAAAATACCGTATCTCCAGTCACCACCCACCTCACTTCTAAAGGCAAGGGCACAGAGAGCAGGGTTGGAAAGGCTGATCTTAACTGCTGGGCTGGGCTGGAGGAGGAGACGGTGCTTCAGGTATCCTTGCCCTAAGCCATTTGGGGCCTTAAAGAACCTACACTTCGAATTGTGCCTGGAAACAGATGGGTAAGCAGTGCATATCTCTCAGCATACCATCATTTTAAAAAAGCAAGTAGAAACCGCACACTTTTAAAATTATGTTTGTTGCATTCAGTACCAAAATAATAGACAAATAAATTTGGTTCTAGGAATATATTTTTAAAAAATAATAAATAATAATGCTAGCTACTTATAGCTTATTGTTGGAAAGTTTATCCTGGCCGCTCTAAATTTCAACCACATGAACATTCCAGTCTTGTCAGTCTGTTTAAATTAGTCATGTCCTAGTAGACTCTGGCATAGTGTAAGGGTATCTGCAGCAAGCCTGGTTGGAGCCAGTAGAAAATGAATCCGTCTACCGCAGATACTTATTTAGACAAAATTATTAATGCTTAGTCGCAGGAAAGTGGCTTCCTTTCTCACCGGGTTGAATGATGGGAGAAATTCTCTCATGATAAGCCCGCAATCAGCCTGGTGCTTGCTATAGAAGGTAGATAAAATGATTCTGCAGGGATGTCTGGTTTCTTTTCCTTGTATCTACCGTATTCATCTTGCAAACAGGTTTGAGACTTAATCAGGGCGAACATTTTGTATACATTGGCCTGACAATAAATAAGAGGGATAGGGAGGTAAAAGTGCTGGGGAGAAAAACAACTTAATTATGATGGAAACAAGGAAAGGTTCCCTTTGTTTAGATTAACCCTTGGCTATCTGACCACAATGTATTCTAGAATGGGAGTTATGATGCCTGATAAGATTTAAAAAAAAAAACCTTGGCAAAATTGTAAGTGATATTATGTGTGAGTTTTATTCAATAGCTGTGCCATTTTAATTTCAAGATGTTAATTAAATAATGTATTTTACATTTCATTTTTCCTTCCTTTGATGTTTTTCATGAAGAAGATGTTAAATTATGGCATGGTGTTCACCAAAACAGATACTGGCTTGAGTTTTAAAGGTAGCTCTGGGACGTGGTGGAAAGCTGACTTAGGGGCTTCTGTTTGAATTCGCCATTGATCAGCAACTGGGAAATGTTCACAAGACTCCCATATTGAGATGCGCAAGTTCCAAATGATTCTGGGACATGTATATCTCTCCCTGGGCATATGACGCTTCCATTACTTGTTCCTCCCTGGTGCGTCCTCTTCTACCCTCCAGTACATCCAGTAATTCTGCGATAGAGAGAGCTTTTTCTCTCTTTCCCATAATACTACAATGCAGGGGCACCCAAAGAAGTTGATGGGTGATAGCTTGAAATCTTCTTTTGCTGCTAACCAACAAGCCATGTTTTGTTGGATTGTCCAAGGTTGCCAGCTTTAAGGTGGGGCTTGAAGATCTCTTACAACTGATCTCCAGACTACATAAATTGGTTTCCCTGGAGAAATGGCTGCATTGGGGGGACTTTATAGCACTATACCCCACTGAGGTCTCTTCTCTACCCAGCCTCCACCCCCAAATTTTCAGGAATTTCCTGACCTGAAGTTGGCAACCCTGTAATGTCTGCAGTGGATGTCTTAATCACCTGGTGCTTGATCAAACTTTGGTTTATATACTGCAGTTTATTGTGATGCAGCTGAATTCAGCCACTGTCTGTTATGGAGAGAGACGTGCCACACAGTTTTCAGAAGATGTTTTCATTAATCTGCTATTTATGGTGCTGTACCCTTATACTAGGAGCCCCATGGCGCAGAGTGTTAAGCTGCAGTACTGCAGTCAAAAGCTCTGTTCACAACCTGAGTTCGATCCCGACGGAAGTCAGTTTCAGGTAGCTGGCTCAAGGTTGACTCAGCCTTCCATCCTTCCAAGGTTGGTGAAATGAGTGCCCAGCTTGCTGGGGGTAAAGGGAAGATGACTGGGGAAGGCACTGGCAAACCACTCCACAAACAAAATCTGCCTTGGAAACATCGGGATGTGACATCACCCCATGGGTCAGGAATGACCTGGTTTCTTGCACAGAGGACCTTTACCCTTATACTATTTCATTTTGTAACACAGATTGGAATAAACTGGCCCATTTTAACAATACTGTATTGCTTAGGGGAGCTAGGGAAAATGCTTCTCTTACTGCATTCCTGGCAGTTTGTTTGTGTATGTGTTGGACTGGGCTGTAGATTTTTCCATCTGAACTTGTCAGACAGCTTCCAGGAGTGTTAGTATCCAGCCATGCTGTCTCCTGAAATGCTCTGTTCTCTTCCTGCAACTGTTAACAAATTGCTTATGTGTCTAGAGAGATGAGTTTATAAGTCAAAACAATTGTGTGTGAAGAATGGTAAGACACCCAACGCAAAGGGATCCTTCATGTCATGAGCACTTCAATCCTTTTACGGCATAAAAAGTAATAAGGATAGTATGGAGGCATTACCTTGATCTAGGGATGGGCAGGATGCAACCTATGGATGGCATACAGTGTCCTGTGGGCTCTTTTTAGAGTCCTGTGATTTCTTGATTTACTGTTTGAAAGTATCGTGCATTTTTCTAAACTTTTCAGTTGTAGAGGTAAGTTTAAGTTGTAGAGGTAAGTTTAAAAATGTGATGGCAAATGATCTAAGGATTCGGAAACGAGAAGAGAAGGCCACATTGTTTATTTTATTTACAGAATTTAAACTGCCTTTCTACCCAATCAGGGCCACCAAGGCAGCAACCAATTAACAGCAGAACACTCTAAAACAATCATAAGCCGATTTAAAACCAACAGTATAATATATAAAAACACAGACCTAACAAATAAAAACATAGGGCAAGAACAAGGGGTCACTGAAGGAATGGCAGACAAAACAAAAAGGTCTTAACCTGCTGGTGAAAGACAATGACAAAAGGGAACAGACAAATAGCCCTGCTTATCCAGCTGTAGACCCAGGTTCAGCAATACCCCAAGCTGCAGACCTGCTCTTCTGGGGGAAGTGCAGCCCCATCCAGAAAGGAGACACCTTAAATCCTGGATCAGTCCTAACGCTCACCAGTAGTGCTTCCATCTTCTCAGGATTAACAGCCCATTCCTGAGAATGGGGCTAAAAGTCTATAGGAGGCAGCGTGATTTGGCCGCTGGAGTAAATGCATGTAATCACACGATTACACGTATTCATGCCGGTGGCGAGGCCAGTCCCAGCGGCGGCCGATCGCCGCGGGACTGCGCCTCCCCCTTCAGCCGGCGCGGCCTCTCCGTGGCACTGGCAACCGCATGGAGAGGCCATGCCGGTGCAAGGGGGCGTTCTGGGGGTGGGCCAGGGGGAGAAGCTGCCAGTTAGGTGGCTCCCTATCCCCTTTCGGCCACTTGCGCCGGTGGCCAAAACAGCGTTGCTGCGTCTGCTATTTAGCAGGCGCAGCCTCGCTGTTTTCAATGGGGTGAAAAGCCCCAGTTAAACAAAAAAAAAGCCGCGAAATGGTTTTTGTTGTTGTTGTTGTTTAACGGCGTTGGGGAAACAACTTAGGAAGAGGCACCACTGCACCTCTTCCCCACCGTCCCCATACACCTCAGCTCAGGAATGGGCTGTAAGTTTCAATGCAGAGTTTGCATCCACTCCAGAACTGTCTCCAGGCACCAGTTCATGGTTTCCGAAGCCTGCCTGGGATCTGCCAGAAGCACAAGATAGAAGTAAACATCTTCCGCATACTGGTGACAGTCTAACCTGAATTTCTGGAGGACCTCATCCAGTAGTTCCATGTAGATGTTGCACGGGGGACAGAATGGAACCCTGTAAGCCAAGGAGTCAAGCACTACTCCCCCAGTTCCTACCTCTCTGATTGGACTGAAATAACTGCAAAATACTTCCTCAACTCTGAAAGGTGGTCCAGAAGGATGCCATGATCAATGGTATCGAAAGCTGCTGAGAAGTCCAGGAGAATCGGTAGGGTTGTACTCCCCCTATCCATCTCCCCCCCCCCCCGGGGCAGATTTAAGCAGCTAGGAAGGTAGTAGGCCTAAAACATCCAAGAATCCTGTCCACTTGCTCACACTGAATAAACAGAAAAGTATCCGAAGCAACTTCATGACTTGACACTTGGGCACCCTTTGAGCACCACTTCTAATGCAGAATTGAAGTTGGTATGAATGCAACATATTGTCATAAAGAGTCACCGAACAGTCCTCCTCCTGTGGGCCAGATCCTGATGGCCTCTGTTCACTCAGAACAGCTTTACTGGCCTACACTGTACAGATACCATGGTAGCAGGAAAGTATTATTTCTTTGCCACCATCACTACCATGGAGTGAGTTTTAAAAGTAGGTTTAGCCTGTGTCTTGTTGAATTCATCCCAAATCTTCTTTCACTGTCACTCTGGCTGTCCCCCTTGCCTTTTCATTGCTTGAAGCTTCTTAGTAAACCTTATTTCTAGGACCTAAGAGAGGGCACCTAGGAGCACTTGTGTTAATTTGCCCAGGTCATTTCCTCATTCCAAAGGTCAGCCATGGCATTGTCAGGAGCGCTGACCAAACCAAAATGAAAATCCTCTAGACCCATCAGGAAAACATTCAGGCTCATCTGGTTCTGGCAGCATATCATTTTAGTATCTATCTCTGTCTCTGCAAAGTCTTGATTTTCCAGTCTAAACCTGAACAAATAATGATCAGTCCATAACAATGGAGCTGTTATCAATTCCTTTGCCTTGAGAATGCCTACCTCTTGCCCAAACAAAATGCAAGATTGAGACCTGTATGGGCCCAGTTATTACTTGAGATAGGTCCATGGTTGTCATGGAGGCCACTAAATCTTCAGCCACTCCTGACAAGGCAGCCCCAGCATGAATGCAGCAACCCCCCAGGACAACCAGATTAGGGGGTCTTCAACATCAACCACAGACCTCCTCTCCCAGCTCAGGCAGCAATACTGTTAGACAGTGGAGTGGGCAGTATACCAACAGAATCCCAGTTCTGTCTCGTGATCCCAATACTAGTTATACCACCTCAAAATTGGAAGTGTCATGGATAGGATGCTGTGCTAAGGGGACACAGTCTCAACATACCACAGCAACAATGCATTGCCGTGGACCCCAGGGGATACAGTTGGGAAAGATTAACCTCTCTCCCAGCCAAGTCTAAGTGATACATGTCAGGTCAACTCTAGATTTTTCGCAGCTCTACAAAATGTTCGTGTTTAAGAATAACAATTTGAAGATAGCACTGGTTTGAAATTGAATCCAGAGGATCATGAACCAAGCACTGCTTGAGGAATGGATCTGTCCTATCTCCTCCTTCACATCACAGCCCACTGCGTCGTTGTCCCCCAGATTTACTCTGGAAACAATTAGGGGAAACTTGGGGACAGTGTGAGGTGTAATTTGGGGAGCTACATAGGAAGGGGAGAGAACAAAAATTGCTCTCTCTTTTCCACTAGCAAGGAAATAACTTGTCATCCAGTCCCTTGTTTGCAATGATGCAACAAATTTAGCATATCCATCATGTAATAACACTGGTTCCTGAGAATATGTAGATTATATCAATTATGTACAATTCAAATATCGAATCTTTGTGGGCCCTCTAGTATGTTACATATGGCTGACACAGCACTCAGTACTAAGCAGGGTCTTTGTTCTCTTTATCCCAATGATATGGAAGATTGGGCTTCTGAATATTACACTATTTCAAAAAGTATCTAATACTGTTTTCTAAACTGAAGGCCATCTGGTTAATGATTTATGGGAAATTAATTCATGATATTTATTAGGTAGCACCTGACTCAGAGGGTAAAGTAATAGTATTTAACTTCTCTAGGTAATGACTGATCAGGCTATACTGACGTAGATGCTCAGATCACTGTTCAGTAATCTAAATTCTCTGTAAATTGCATTTTAACTTAATCCTGTACGATATTACATGATATCTGATGTATAAGTCCATGTAATCTTATTTGTATCTTATTGTTGACAAAGAT
This sequence comes from Euleptes europaea, assembly GCF_029931775.1. Lineage (NCBI taxonomy): Eukaryota > Metazoa > Chordata > Lepidosauria > Squamata > Sphaerodactylidae > Euleptes > Euleptes europaea. The sequence continues at coordinate 28,745,297 of NC_079318.1, forward strand.
GCAACAATAAGATACACTATATTATTGCTTTTGATTTAATTTTAATAATATGACATTGAAAGAACACGTTTCAGTATGAAAATCAAATTACAATGATTCATTGTGGGTCTAATTAGGAACCAGACCATTGTAGGTGGGTTTCTGAGCTGCCAGTTTTGTATAGTGCTATTTACAAAACTTATTACCAAGATTGTTTTGATGTCCATGATTAGAAATAATGATACACTCAAATCCATGAATTATAATCTGTTTTTTCATGTTTATTCTGGACTTTTGTTCAAACTTAAAATACGAGGGGAAAGTGATCAGCAATTCATGATGAGCTATTTCAAACACATCGGAACAATTTCAGTCATTAGGGAAGAGAAAGAATGCTATGGAAATAACAAGTCAAATGGTATGCATAGTGTGTAAGCAGTGAAATGCCAAAGGGAGGAACTTTGGTCTCTAAATGAACTGTGAAGAGTCAGAGAAATGCAGGAGGTGGTGGAAATCTTTGTACATTTCCTTCTACATAATTCTCAACCAGGAACATATTCAGTACTTTCAAGATCATAATATTTGCCTACGGCAGCTATTACAGCACCTATGTATTATAATTACAGCATATCTCTTGTGGTATTCTTGGCAATGTCGAGATAGATCCAAAGTACTGAAAGAGGAGTGAAGTCTGCGGAACAGGAATTTCCATCACCACCCCTGCAGCCTACTATTTTGCTCGGGGGGGGGGGTGTCAGGGAACTCTCATGAACCAGTATATGTGCAAAGTAAGAATCTGCAGTGGGAGGAAGGAACCCATAAGAATCCCAACGTTCTCCCGACAGATGTGTGGTACCCTCTGGCTTAGGAAAAGCAATTGTGCTGTTCATAATTCTATGCCACAAGTGACAGGATTATTGTATGTTGAAAAGCATTCATCTTGCCTTGCCTTCTTTGTTGTTTGCAGTCTTTGCAAGTAGTTTTGATGTGATGAATTAATTCAATGTGTTGCAGGCTTAAAGAGGCTGAAGAAGTATGCAGACAGAAAAAGGGGAAATCAATTTACAATATAAAACAAAAGCACGATTCTGGAATTGTAAGTATCGTTTGCTCATTATTTTTCTCCTGCTATGTTTGAGTGGTAGTTTGGAACAACCCTGTCTTCGTGTGATCAGAAATCTTTTCTCTCTCCTAGTGAGGTTGAAACTAGCTCTGTAGTTATTTCCAACAAACTTACAGAGTGATCTAGTAATATAAATACTATTACTCCAGTAATATAAATACTATTTCACTATACAGAATCTGATTGCTCTTCAGTCCCGGAGGCTGCTGTTGATAGTAACTGTATTGGTGAGTGTATACAGAAATCCAGTAAGGTCGATTATAGTCATTTCAGTGGCACATGGATCTGCCAGCCTACTGTTCCCAACTAGGGAGGAGACCAGATTTCTAAAGCTGTTTGGTTCCTTTCATACATCTTCATTTCACACTTATTTTCACACCAGTCTTGCATCAAATATTCCTCATATTTTTCAACGATATTTTTGCATCTGTTTCATATTTATGGAGTAAAGATGCTATAAAAGAAACAAGAGAATGACCAGCAGCAGCAATTAGAAGAGCCAAAACTGAAGACAGTGAAAGAATACAGGGGGGGGGGGGAAAGAAATGAAGATATGCTTATCCCTGCTCTCCACATAAGGGAGAACAGGATGCTTTAGCTTTAAAATCTTGGGCTAGCTCAAACTACAACCAACCTCCGGAGTGGACTGGGCTGCAGTCACACAAGAGAAAGGGAGGACTTGACACAGTTCTCCCTTGCTGTACCTCATGTGCCAAATGACATATTTTTGAGAAGTGGTGGCTTTATGGAGCCGTCAGAGGAAGGGGAAATCAAGGAAGATTCTCTTAGGTGAACATAGTCCAACCCCCGCCACCCTACCCCACCCCCCGTGTTTGATTTTAGCAGGTAACTCCCAATTTTAGCATTTTTGGAAGCCAACACTTGAAAAAGCACCTAGATCATACCATATGAAAATGCAGAATCTTCCTGTGTAATTGCTCCTGTGGTTTAGGGGAATTTCAGTTTAGTGATTTGCTGTTTATTCATTTGCAACATTCATATCCCGACTTCCAGCCCTGTCAGTGGCTGATTTACAGAGTCTGATTGGGCTTACTATTTTTCTATTTTTCTTCAAAGAAGTGGCAAACCAACAGAGAAAGTGTATGGTTTTAAATGCCAGACAAATGACTTTATTTTTGCATTTTCAGAATCTATCTTGTGGGCCAAATTGACAGCCAAACATTCTGACTTAAATGGATTACAATCTTAGTCTGGTTTAAAAATATGTAAAAAAAATAATCTCTGGCCTATTGACAGCCCTGACATGGATAGCCCCAGGCTATCCTGATCTCGTCAGATCTCAGAAGCTAAGTGGGGTTGGCCCTGGCTTGTATTTGTAAGGGAGACCTCCACAAAATACCAGGGTTGTGACGTAGAGGCAGGCAGTGGCAAACCACCTCTGAAGATCTCATGCCTTGAAAACCCTCTGGGATCACCATAAATCAGCTGGTAAAAATTGGCAGCCCATTCTGTTTTTCTGCCCATTATGTCTTTGTTCATTTCCACAGACACTTGAATTTAATTTTAAGCATATTGTATAGAATCATAGAGTTGGAAGGGACCACCAGGGTCATCTAGTCCAACCCCCTGCACAATGCAGGAAATTCCCTCCCCCACACACTCCCAGTGACCCTGGGATTCTTTCCATGATGCATCTCTCATTGTGAAGCATGCTGGTTAGAGCATGTAGAGTCACAGCAGCCACAGATGTGTCCCTTGGTTCCATTAAGGAAGTGCCACTTTTCGCAAGATCTTAGTAGAGGGGTGCATTTAAAGATTCAACAAGTTTAGTAGATAATCACTCCATAATATCAAGGAACTAAAAATCACAATAATAAGCATTTCTGAGTTCCCTGATAACGTCTTTCCATTAGCCATCTATCTCAAGAGAATATTCACTAATTCCTCTTGTCATAAGAACACCACATGTAGCATTTTCTAAACTTGTCTAAGGGCAAAAAATGCTCCGTGCACATAAGCATCCCATGCATGTCCTTTCAGTAGGGCTGTTGAATTTAAAAAAATTCGGTATAGTTCAGATTCGGTCGAATTCGGCCCGTTTAGATTCGGGATGTGCCGAAGTCCGAACTCCCCCACTTCGGATCCGTTCAATTCGGCGGGAATTCAAAGTTCGGAAAAAAAATTCGGCCGAATAAAGCCATTAAAAACACAATCGCGCCTTTCTGCGGCTCTGGGGGGGGGGCATTTTTGGGGTTAGAGGTCCCAAACTTTCAGCAGAGCTTCAAAGGACGTTTATTGAAAGACTCCCCAAGTTTTGTAAAGATTGGGTCAGGGGGGGCTGAGATATGGGCCCTGAAAGGGGTCCCCCCCACCCTTAATGTGCATCTCTCAGCAGAGCTTGCCGCCCACGCACAAAGCTCCCAGCCCCGACAACAGTTTGCAAAGCAACTCAACCTTGTAAAACAACACCTTTGCAACAGGGAAAAACCAGAAGACACACAACTGAAACCTCCCCCCCTCAAACCAGGGAGCAAGAGACTCGGGGGGAAACACACACCCCAGGCAGAACCGACAACAGCCCCCTTTGGCTTCCCCCCCACCCACAGAAACTGCTCCCTCCCCACACACACACAGACTCTGCTTTCCCCCCCCACACACACACATACACAGGAGAAAAGTTATAGATTAAAGCCCCCAAAGGGGTCTTACTGTGGCTGTCTTCTGTTGCATCAGGAGGGGCTGGGGAGGACTTGTAATCCAAGATGATTCCAATTAGGCACGGGACGTTTTGCTCTGGAGAAGATGCACACAGGATCGGCTCGCTGATCCATTCATCCCAATAGGGAAAAGGGGAAAGGGGAAAGGGGAAAGCCCATATCTCGGGACCCCCTGACCCAATGTTCACAAAACTTGGGTGGTCTCTTAAGAACACTGGTCTGAAACTCCGCTCAAAGTTTGGGATCTGCACCCCAAAAAATGCGCCCCTGCAGCCACGGAAAGAGAAAAGGGGGGGAGGCGATATTTCTGCCCCCACTGAACCCATCTTTACTAAACTTGGGTGGTATCTTAAGAATAACTGTCTGAAGCTATGCTAAAAGTTTGGGGGCTATATCCCCAAAAAAGCGCCCCCTGCAGCCACATAAATGGAAAAGGGGGGGAGGGAAAAGGGGGAGAGCCCATATCTCGAGACCCCCTGACCCAATGTTTACAAAACTTGGGGGTATCTTAAGAAGCTTCATCTGAAGCTCCACTAAAAGTTTGGGGTTTGTACCCCCAAAAATGCACCCCCTGCAGCCATGGAAAGAAAAAGGGGGGGAGCCCATATCTCGGGACCCCCTGACCCAATGTTTACAAAACTTGGGGGGCATCTTAATAAGCTTCATCTGAAGCTCCACTAAAAGTTTTGTGTCTGTACCCCCAAAAATACGCCCCCTGCAGCCACAGAAAGGAGCAAATGTGCACAAGCACCCCACACACACACACAAAGGATTTCGCTCTCTCTCTCTCTCTCTCCCTGGCCGGGCCGCACATCAGCTGATTCCTCCAGTACTCAATCCTGACTGATTGGCCAGAAGAAGACCCAGCTTGCCCACCGATTGGCCGGGGGAGGAGAATGCTGCTTACTGACGGTTATGCTGCTTACTGATGGCCGAATTTGCCGAATTTATTCACGAACTCATGAACTCGCTGAATTCGGCCCCCCCGGTTGCCCGCCATTTTTGAGTTTGGTTCCTCCCGAACTAAAAACCACCGAATCAGGGAAAATTCGGCTGATTTTCAGTTCGGGCCGAACCGAATTGACAGCCCTACCTTTCAGTATCCAGTAACTATTACAAAGACTTTGCCCATACATAAAGCAAAATTAAGAAGAGCTGGAACTCAGAGCAGAGTGAACCCATGGAACAATAAATAATTAGAATGGGAAAAATCCGATCATTATTGGCATTGGCCCTTTAAATGCAATAATTGCTCTGTTTGTGTTTAAAGAGAAGTGGAAGTTTGCCGATTTGTATCCCTAAGGTTTTTGAATATTTGTTGACGAGTTGTAGAATTTTGGAGCAGCTCTTTTCACTCAATTTGTTTTTTTTTCCCCAGAAAGCTAAGATAAGTATGAAAAGCTGAGAGAAGAAAGGCTTGTGTCATTGTGCCACCTGTTTCGTAAACTCAGAATGTCTGTGGATGGGGGAAAAAAGAAACTGTGTCGCTCATTTCTTTCCGTGACTTCTTTTGCATTTGTTTTCTGTTCTTACTGACCGTATGCACCAAGCATTCATTGATAAACAGATTTACTGTATGGAGTGCCCAATAAAGAAGTTATGCAGTTTAGACATGTCTCTTCTATGGATCTTGCACTGTTGTTCTCATCCAGACAGTATCTTGCCACGCGTATAATAACTGAAGCAGCAAGAGGAAGCGTCTCTGTCAGTCTGAAGCATACTGAAATGTGTATAAGCATCAAACTTTGCATACACCCTACATTTCTATTTAGTAGCCTTTTTCCAAAGCAACTGTGCTACGATGCTGCCTTTAGATGTAGAGGGAACTTGGTGGCACTTTAAAGACTTGCAGACTTTTCTGGAGTAGAGTTTGCTTTGCCAGATGCATGGTGAGAGTTTCAGTCTGCAGTTATCCATGTATTGGATTGGATCCAGCAGCCCACAGATACAAGGATAGCAGGTCTTTCCTGCATTTCCTCTCTTCTCAGTAGGCCTTTCCAACCCTGGGAGAGTTCATTCTTGGGGTCACAAGGCCCTTGTGGGCTAAATCCCGTGCAGGTTGAGGGGGATCTGGAGGGGGGGATCATTTTTTCCTCAGTCTTTTGTCAGTGGGGTTGGAAAGGACTACAGGGAGGAGAGGGACCTGGGGAAGATCCATGGTGATCAGTATCTCCCACTGACAGATTGCTGGAGCCAGTGCATAGAGAGAAGGGGGCAGCATGAAATGCAAGCAAGCTTGTGACATTTATATGCAAAACTCAAAACTCAGAATCTCCCAGGGGCTGAAAGTCACCATTCTTCTTCAAAGGAACTTTAGAAGATTCCAGAGGAAAATAATGCTGAATTAGAATTGATCAGTCAATTTAGTTGTATTAACTAAGGCTTCACAAAGCCAAACACTTTTCTTAGCCTCTTTTAAGCTGTTTATCATGGCTAGGGAGATGGTATTACCACCAGTTGCAGCTGTTACGGAATACTTGCTTTGAATACTTCTGAGTTTCTTATAGAAGTGTCACAATGTGATGCATTTCATGCACTGCTCACAGTTCTCTCATAACCAAATCTCCCTGCAGACTGTGATTTCACTGCATGTCATTGCTCCCCAAAATGATGCTTCAATAAACCTAGTAGTCTTTAAGGTTGCCACATGACTTCTCAAGGGGAGAAAAGCTACTTCTCAAGAACTGTGTTTATCTGTTCCATATTAACATCTGTAGTTTGTACTTTGAATTGGTAAAGTACTCCTTTTGCACTATACTCTCTTCAAATCCATTTGGCGGCCCACTGGTGAAATATTTCTGCAGCAAGATGTTCAGCGCAGCTATCTCTGTGGTCAGTGAGCTGGAACATGTTCCCCATCTTCTGCCAGATGTTAAATGATGGAATCAAAACAGATGCTGAAGTGTAGCAAGGCATAGGAGTCCTTCAGAAGGTACTAAAGAACCCCAGGCACTGCGACATGCGGCATCCCTTTAAAAAGAAATAGACCACCCTAATTTTGTACAGCATAACAAGAAGAAGCTGGCAATGAATGCTTTTTTCAGGCATTTAAAGTCTTTCATTTTAAAGAATTCCCTTCACTTTTATTAGCATCTTGGATCATACTTTAAATAGTAACCTAAGTGACAGAGAAGACTGCCCATTTATCCAGGTTTGCTTTTATTTTATTGAGTACTCATTCACTATTCTACATAACAAGCCGTTTTGTGTGTCTTCTGTTGGATCCACCAAAAAACATACCTGATGATTTAGTGAATTCTGGTTTAGAGCACCTCCAACACGCCCCACATCATCTTTTTAAAATTTGTTGCAAATAGCCAAAATGGGGAGGGGGTAATAAAGTGCAGATATCCCAAGGCCCAGTAGCATGGTTGGTGCTGGGGTGGTTTTGAGTTCTGCTGAAATGATTTATTCTCCATGTAGCCCAGAACATGATCCCTGGTTGCCAAAACGATAATATGTGGTTCCAGGCATCATAAAGGCTGCATAAATTATGACCTCAGGAATTGACTTTTTGAAATGCCAAGCATGACAGATATATTTTTCATTTGTTGGGAAAGCTGTTTCCTGGCATAGAATCCGCCTGGAAAGCGGCCGTTTTCAGGATAGCTCCTGAGAGTCCAACTTGCATTTTCCCCCAAAAACTGCATTATAAAGTCCTATAGTGTCAGGAGTAAAGTTATTTCTTGGGGAAAAGGAAAAGAGAAGATTGCTTATTGTTATGAAAGACATTATCGAAAGCAAATAAATAAAAGATATTTTAATAGCACTGATTAAAACCCATGTTTGTATTTATGTAAGCTATAGACTTGCTGTTTAACTTTTGCTTTCTCCTTTATTTAAGTGCATTTAAAGACATGGTAGCATGTTTCCGTTTTGTAGCCTTCCTGTCCTCTTCAGTATCTATAGTATGTTTATTGCCATACTAAATGAAATGAGATCGCTCTGTGCAATACTGTATTTAGTGTTTCTATTCCAATTTTTTTTAGAATGTTAATTTATATGAAAAATAAAACAAATAATGAGATCAGAGTTGCATCGCGTATGTAGTGCTTTTCTTGGGCTATTCTCATATTAAGATTGTTAACTATTATTAACTTCAAGAATAGTGATATTTTACAGGTTTAACAATTTAAAAACTGCTCCTTTTGAAAGACTTGCAGTCTAAATGGTAGACTACAAACAGGCATGGAGCAAGCAGGAAAGGAAGAGCAAGCATATGCAAATATACACATTTCAGGTTGTAGGGTTCTCATAGATATGGCTGGGTCAGCTTCCAAAAAGCTCTTTAAGGGCGAAAATGCATGGTTGCTTTAGCCTCCTTTATTCCGTTTCAGCCAGGATTCAGCCAGGATCAAACGCACGTTCGGTGAAATGCATGTGTTCAATCCTGGCTGAATTGGAATAAATGAGGCTAAAGCAACCATGCGTTTTCGCCCTAAGATAGCACTTAGGTTACCTACCCAAAGTCCAGCCTTTCTCTGTGCATACATCATTTGTGAACGCTTTCATTACCACACTGGTGAACCAAAATAAATTGTGATGGGGCAAGAAGTGAAAATTAAACATTAAAATCTTCCTTAATTTAGACCTAAGCATTCTTAGAATGCGCTATTATGTACAATCCTGGTCTCACAATGGGAGATTTAAAAAAAAAAAACACAAGAACGCTAAAACAATTAAAGTAAATAATTTTGTTAATTGCTTGATAGTCCGTTTAATGTACATTCAAGGAGTGTTGACAGCTAACAAATCTGATTTTCATTCTCAGTTGCTAGGAATGTCATGGGTGCACTTGAGTATGTTGGATGTACCATAAGGTATAAAGCATATTAAGCAGGTAACTAGAAAAGTTCATCTTTCCTCTAGAAGGTTGTGTATTACTCTCATATAACTTCTTGGACCAACTCATTAGACTGTACCAGCGTGTTCTACCTTAATCCAACTCTGCTGGCTGTTTATTATTCCTCATTCACTTTAAAAAAATGGTATCAGCTATCAAGCTGAATTCGTTTTCTGAAATAAGTACATGTATGGAATATGCTCTGAATGGTGTGGTTTCTAAGTAGTTAACTAATTGGTATGTTTACCACCAGATGGCAGGCTAATGATTGGAAAGCACAGCCCCTGTATGAATTACAGAATAGATTCTTCTACAGATGGTCAGTACAGACTACGTAAACTATTGATCAACACTGTTGCATTTAGCTTCAGTAACTGTTGTTCCTGTACCTGGGAGAAAAAAATATGGGAAAGTTGTGACCAGCTTTTTAGTTATTAGGGACAATATTTTAAACCTGTGTAGTTTATACAGCCTTTAATGAAAAGCAGCATTTATACAACAGAAGCTTTCAAAGGCTGGCCGCACGGATGCCTAGGCCTTCCATTTTTTTGGTCCCCATTTAGAGATGTCTTGACACAGAGTGATGTTTAGCTGACTTGGCTAATAGCTACTGACAGGCCCAACTAGTCTTGTGGCATTTGTGTAAGACAGCCATTAGCAGAATGTTGGAAGTAGACTATTCGAATACTGCCTGGCTCCCACAACAACCCAACACTGATGAAAGATTTGGTCTTTCAGTCATTGTTTAGTTTGGATTGCTTTATTGGACTGTTGCCCTGTGGGCAAAATGAAACACACATCCAAATTCTATTCATGTTCACTTGGAAGTTCTACTGAAATCGGCGAGAGTTTCTCCCAAGATACCTGTGCATAGAACTACAGCCTAAACATACCACAGGCTGAATGGTAGGAATAAAGAATGCCTCAACCCCACATGTTGTTAAGAGAGTTTAGCATTATCTTTTGGTCTTCTGCGGGGGGTGGGGGTGTCTTTTGAGATCCTCAGATGTCTGTGTAAAAACATAAGAGCATTTGTAATCAAAACAGATGTAGGCAACTTGGATAGGCCCATGGTTCTCCAGCTTTATATGTAGGACTTAAGGAAATGTGAAATGGTGCCTTTTGTTATGTACCAAGGGGGTAGTAAAGACTGATGAATTTCTGCAACCTTTCAACATGTGTTGAAAAGTGCAGAGGTCATCTTAATCCACATGGATGGTTGTGCCAGAGTTAACTGTTTTTAGATATTAATCCAGAGTATTTATTTATTTACTTCACTTTTAGTCCACCTTTCTCAGTAAGACTCAAGGCAGGTTATAACAAGTGTAATACTCTGACTCATCTGTATTCATTCCAAACCACCAAAGACTATATTCAGCCCTTGGAAGATTTTGGGAGCAAGTAGGCTTGTAGAAGATGGGCAGAATATCCGACTCTATTTCCCATCTAAAGTAATGGGATCCGAACAATGTATCTTTCAGTATCAAAACAGAGATGAAAACTTTGCCACACTTTTGGCAATGCCCAGGTAATTAGGCAGCAAAAGACAGATATCAAAATAACTGAATATGCATGAATTTCATATATTCCTAGAGTATCTTTATTTTATTCTATAATTTAACAATAATACACCTATAAAATAATTATAGTTATAACATTTCTTCAATTTTGTTTTCATTTATAAAACAAACATTAAATAGTATGAACCATTACAAGGTCAACTCAACTCTTTCTTTTAAACATAGCCCCAAGGAGAGTTTTCCCTATTGCAGCATATTTCACTTATCACAGATCGGTAAGAAGCCCTGTTTGCATATTTTTCCTTCACATAGTCGCTTCGCAAATCTTCTGCTAAATTTTGAAACGGGAACTGATGTTAACTCTCTCTCTCTCTGTCTGAGGCAACAGACCTGAGCCACAAGTCTGAATGGGACAGCCATTTTAATCCTTCGATCTTGGCCAAGCAGCTTTAGGAAGTCACAGCACAAGCAGCAGAATAATATATAGCAGTGGTCGCCTCTAAAACTCTCAGCCATCTCTCTCGTGCGTCCCCAAGTGAAGCTCAGCTAATTGTGTAACACTGAGGGAGAAAAATATAGGACTAACATAGCTGCCCAATCTCTCCTCCCCGTGCCAATCCCCATAAACCGATTGGTGAGCCCTAGCGGAGATCAGTCCCCCAAAGCTTCTTAAAGCAGCCTGTCTCACATAATAGCAAACTGTGCCACTGAACCTTTGAATTGGCATCAAACCTGAGCTCCAAAGAAACTATTTCTTTAACCCTTTTGGTGCTCACTTCTGAGGAAACTGGCAGTGAGAAGTGTCACAGAAAACTAGATTTCTTCAGTTGCAAATACAAAGTTCTAAGCAACAATCGTGGATCGCAGCGGGACTCAACCCACTGGAGGAATCATGCTAAAGTATATTATGATGCAGGATGATTGAGTCACTTCTCATATCTTAGTTCCATACAGGAAAGAGAGCATATTCAGTAATACTGAAAATGAGTAAGGCGTACATTGTTTACTCCCTACTCTGATCAGTTACTCTATATTTTGCTTAAAACGTGCCAAGAGTCTCCTGGAGTTACATCTACAAATAGCACATCTACACTGTCTTCTGCTCACAAATTACTCAACAATATGAAAAACATAATCCACAGGGCAGCCTTTGCAACTATTATTCTAAGTCACCAGTAAACAATGAGTAGTAGTGTGATGCTCCAATTGAGGGTGGGGTGGAAATGGGAACAATCCGGCTGTTTTTTTGTGCGAAGAGTTAGTTCTCCTAGCACCATCATAACTCTGCCAAAGAACTTGAAACAGCCATCTTAGACTACTGAACTAGCATGGCCTAAAGCTTTTTCTGAAGCTTGAAAAAGGTTCAGTGAATGAAACAAGCTTTGCCTACAAGGGGACCAGAGAATGATTTATGGTATTGTTTAGATATATATATTCAACAATAAAATAAAATATTGTTTGCTTTGTGCTACTGTGTTTTAATAAGTTAAACACAATATTGTTTTCCTTCAACAAGTACCGATTCAACATTGGTTGAATAAATGCACAACTGTTACTGGGTGAGACAAAGGCTTAAATTAGTGGTGGTGGTGGTAGTACGGGGGGAATCTGCTAAGAGAAACACACAAGCTATCAAAATCCTGCACTTTCAAGGGAGGATCTGGGCCAAGGGTTTAGAAGCTGTATCCTAACCCTTCAAATATTTCAGCACATCACAAAATATACATGGTTATGTCTGTATTAACAAATTTAACAATAGTTTGCTATAGCTGCATTACAAATGGACGAGATGGCTGTTAATGAGTGCTTGAGGCAATCTAGCTGGGAAATGTGTATAAATCCATCGTCTGTCTCTTCGTGGGAAAGTGACAGGTTAGTTATCTCCATGGATTATAAAGTCCACAGGCCTTTTTCTTTCAGTCAGGACAAACAGAAAGCCATCACTTTCCTTTAGCCACTGCTTGCAGTAGCCATGTCAGCCTTCAGCCCAAGGAAGACAGCTGATGTGGAAAGTTCCAAAACTGAGGAGAAAGTCTCAAGACTTCACTGGCCCTCCTCTTCATCCAAAACCAGGGAAGGAGTGCAGGCCAAAAGTTTTTCCACACGGTGGAAATGTTAAGTGTTGGAGTCAACCACTGGTCACCCAATTGGTCATTCCCGAATCTGATGCTGGATTCACCCTTAGTGACAGACCCAATGGTTAAAAAAAAAAAAAACAGCTGCTTTGGTAATAAACAAGGAGTGCTTTGACCAGTCCACAGTAGCCTTTATTTCCAGTAGACAAAGGTGCAAAAGGCTATACAGCTCAAGAAACAACTCATGGCAGAAGAAGAAAAAACCAGACCACTTGCTCATTAGAAAAGTGAGGTCATGACAACGCTGGCAGCGCCCGCTACCGACCCTCACTTCTGTTTGCCTCCGCTGCTGAGGTTCACAGACATACACCGACACTGCTTGACTTTCTGGATTTTCTTAAGTCGGAAAGGGGGGTCCAGTTCAGGACAGTCTAGCTCCACAGTGAAAGAGGTAACCTTCTGAGGCTTGCAGAAAGCACAGGACTGGAAAGATTCCTCCTCCCTTTTCACATGCCGGGGGATATAGAAGGAGTTGCACTGGCCATAGCAGAATCGGTTGATGACAGTGCGGCTTATGCAGCCCTCCTCACTGACGGTCTGCCGCAGCGGCTGCGTTTTGCACCAGTCGCTTTTGAGGTACTTCCTCTCCGTGACAACCAGGGCCTCCTGGCTTGAGGCGAGCACCTCTTTGTTTAGATGCTGCTGCCGCTCGGAGTTGTTGCTTCTGCCGTCTTTGTAAGGTGAAGGAATGGCTCCTGCTGGACGGGTTTTCCGGGTATCTGACACTTGGACCAAAGAGGACACAAGAAGCAAGGATAAAACAAGTTTCCAGCTCATCCTGCAAGAAGACAACAAGATAAAGTGAGAAAACATGGGTCCAGAAAACAGCTCGTGCCCTGTTGTGATGTTTCATTCTAAGCTAGTCTTTTATGAAGCTATAAATAAAGAGATCCAGAAATGTAGTTTCAGTCATATATGAATCTGAGATGGAAATACTTAGGCCATTTGTTCACTTAAGAATACTGAGTAATTATTATCCTCCTAGGAGACTTTTAGATGTTGTTATTACCAATTGTCCAATGCATTGTAAAAAAAAGCTCCATTGTGCCATATAACCACCAATACTTAAAAAGTGAGCCAAATTCCTGTCAAGTTAGTAAAAGTTCACCAGGTACAGCACAACTTGATAAACTAGAGATCAGTTCCCCTGGAGGAAATAGAAGCTTCTGAGGGTAGACTCTATGGTATACTATGAAGTCTAGTATAAATTGAAGTCCTAGAGTGGCTATAGAGGGTGAATGCGTTGGACATCCACTTCTCCTATGGTATATCATGCAGCTTCAATAGTATACTGTCACAGAGGATGCCCTATCGGTGGGGGCTTAACAACCCAGAGTATGGACACCTGAATTAACCTGCGTCCAATTACTGGTGTCTGTTTAAACCTTTTTCGCACCCAAAGGACAGATTTTCCTCTTTGAACATATTCTCTCACAAATATAAAATAGAGATGGTCCAGTCCAACATGAGTCTTTTAAAAATTTACTGGAGCAAAGAGGGCTTTGTACAGCATGGCTAAAATGGAAAGCAATCATGCTCAGCAAGATGGTTTCAAAATCTTTACACGATGTTTCTCTGGTATTACCCCATGAAGTTTCATGATCTTTCTCTAAAGAATATACATTTTCACTTTTTGTAAGGTTCAGAACAACATTCCACATTAAACAAAACAATCCTAATTATGATGTATTTTTGACATCGGTCTCCTTCAACTAGAGACACGGTTCTAATCAGAAGAACAACAACCAGGCAAGCATCCAGACTTTGGCTCTGATCTAGATATTGCGTCTGTGCTGCTAGCAAGGATTTTACCAAATAACAAAATTTTAGTCTGGGTCATAGCACTGAGAAGAAGTCAGGCCAAGAGTCTCAGGCAGAAAATATGTTCTGGGCCATGGCAAAAAGGGAAAAAAATATCAAACATCAGTATGGAAAATAGGGATCTGTCTGGGACAATGCTATACAGTCTACGATAAACTGATTGACTGTTGCCTATAAAGACAATAGGCCAGAGGCTGGCTGGGGATTGCAAGAGGATCGGACTGCTGTTGGCTGATTTCCTTCTGTGGGTCTTCAGAAAGAATTTTTTCCTCAACACTGAGAAAAACCTGAAGAGGCTTTTGAGAGGCTTTTTAGGTTGAGTATGACATAACTGGGTAGTGACCACTTATACCAGCACAAATATTTAGGATCAAGGGGTTATGATGACATACAGAACACCTGCTGCAATGTCCCTTCTACAACGATATAAGATCACAGTACATTCTCCCTGTACTGTCATCCTTTCCTGGGAGATCTGAAGAAGCTAAAGTTTCCCTTCTTTTAGCAGACTCCTCTCGAGAGATAACCACTCAAGTAGCAGAGTTTTCCCTCTGGTCTTGTGGGATTCATAAATGGCTGATTGAAAACCTTTCCTCATAGATCTTTCCTCCTCTTCAAATCATCCTTCCCACAACCATCAGCTTGTTATTATTTTAACCTAACTTTAATTTTTATTCAGAGCTGATATTGTATTGACTTAAATTTGATTGATTGACATACAGAATACATGGATAAAGAAGCCTACAAGTGATGCAAAGTGAGGGGAAAAGGTAGGGAGGGCATGACATGAGGTGGGAAATTTAAATTTTGAACGTGAATTTTGGTGGGAAGAAGTGACCTCACATGAAGGGGAGGGGTTGAAAGATCCCACCTTTGACCCGGATGTGACATCACATCCCTTGATGAGCTGCCTGCCCAGACTCCACTCTCACCATGCATTATTTCTGAATCTACAAGAATTTCCCAAACTGGAGTTGGCAATACTATTACAATGAATAGTATCAATATGAGCAGATACCATTGTTACTATTACACATCTATTGACTGACAGACAGGGCATCGTACAGGACAAAGGATGTAGTCCTAACCCAGACAACACGGAGAGATTAGAGCAAGAATAAGAAATAACTAAATTGTTAGGCAAAACTTCTTTGCTCCACTGGCAACAGAAAAAAAGGCTAGCCCCACAGATGCAAGGAGATCACAGAAAAGCAAAGCTGCAGATACTTCACCCAAGCTAAGCTGAAGGATAAGAGCCATGAGCTGAAGGACAAGCGCCAAAGGGGTTCTTAGACAGTGGCTCATTGCCTTTGGCCTTGTTCAGCCTTATGGACTTTAAGGAAGATCTGAGTAAATTTAGCAGTCATAGGCTAAGAGGACAGGTTTTCTTACAGATTAACAACTGATTAAATAACAGGAGGCAAAGAATAGGAATAAATGGACAGTTTTTACAACGGAGAGAAGTAAGCAGTGGAGTCCCACAAGGATCAGTATTGAAGCCAGTACTATTTAATCTGTTCATAAATTATCTGAAACTGTGGGTGAGTAGTATAGCAGCCAAGTTTGTGGATGACACAAAATTATTCAGGATGATGAAAATCAAGGATGACTGTGGAGAGCTCCAGGAGGATCTCCACAAATTGGGTGAGTGGACAATGATGTGGCACATGAGGTTGGTTCATTGTTGGTAAGTGTAAGGTGATGTACACTGGAACTACAAATCTCAACTTCAAGTATAGGCTAATGGGGTCTGAACTTGTGAGACTGAGAAGGGAAAATCTTGTGGTCATAGTAGATAGCACAATTAAAGTGTCAACCCAATGTGCTGCAGCAGTGAAAAAGGCAGGCTCTATGTTGGGGATTATTAGGAAAAGGCTGATATATGTAACTTGTATGGATCAGTGGGACAGCCTTATTTGAAATACTATGTACAGTTCGGTCACTTTATCTCAAAAAGGGCATCACAGAGCCAGAAAAAGTACAGCAGAGAGCAACCAAGATGATTAGGGGGTTGGAGTACCTTCCCTATGAGGAAAGACTGTACAATCTAGGACTTTTCAGTGTAGAAATACTGGAACTATCAGTGAAGCTGATAGGCAGCAGATTCAGGACAGACAAAAGGAAATGCTTTTTAAACAGCAAATGATTAAAATGTGTAATTTGCTGCCAGATGATGTAGTGATGGCCACAAGCGCAAACACCTTTAAAAGGGGATTAGACAGTTTCTGAAGGATAGGTCTACTAGCCATGGTGACTAAAGGGAACCTCCACATTCAGAAGCAGCAAACCTTTCAACATCAATGCCAGGAGGCAACATCAGGGGAAGAATTCGATGCCCTGTTGTTAGATTTCCAGAAGAACTGGTTGGCCACTCTGTGAGACAGGATGCTGGACTAGATGGACCACCAGTCTGATCCAGCAGGGCTCTTCTTATGACCGTAAATGTTTAAAATAAATAAATAAATAAAGTGAATTATCAATCTGCAGATATAGCTAAATACATGGGAAAATGTTTGTTTGTAAGAAAGGAAAGCAGGTGGAATTCCCATTAAAATGTGTGCTATGGCAAGTATGATAACTTATCATGAATTATTATATGTTAAATTTTAAAAGCACACGCACACATATGCAAGGAAAACAGAAGACTGGGAGTAAGTCTCATCAAGCAAAATGGGATGTACTTCTAAGAAGACCTGCTTATGGTTGCTCCCAAACATCTAGTCAGTTCAGTACCTTTTGATCTGCTAAAAATCTGTACCTTCCACCTGATCAAGAGCATAGATCGGGCCATTGGAAATATTTTCCAGGGCCACTTCAATTGTTCAACCTGCCCCTTCCCTCCTGCTTTCTTTGTTTTCTCTTTAAGGATGAATGGGGGAAGGTGTAGCAAAGGGAAAAAAACAGAGACCTGCAACTCGTTGGATTTCAGCATCCAAGGACCAAAGTCACTTTCTAAAGTTAGTGCACGTGCAGGAAGACACCAGCTGGAGACTCTGCTCACCTGTCTCCTCGCCCTGGAGATTAAATCGACTTTTCACATCTCCCCAAGTTTCCTTCCCCCGTTAAGAATCTTCATGTTGTGAATTTGCTTGGAAGGAGGAGTAGAAATCTTTTAAAGCATTTTTTCACTTTAGTTCTTTTTGAGAGAGACTGATGTCTCACTTTATTCCATGGGGTTTATTCCCAGGTCATTTTGTATAGTGCACTTCAGTGTTCTGCCTAGGTCCCTTGGCTGGGGGATCTTCCTGATTCATCTTGCTCCTTTTTTGTTTGTTTTTTTGCACCATAGTCCATTGCAATGTGCACTGTGTTAAGTAAAATCTATTCTTTAATAATTCTGTCTTTTTCCCCTTTAATACTTCTTGTCTAATAAGTTATTATTATGTCCACAGTAAAAGAAAGCCAAGTGATTTGTTTTGCTATATTTGTTTTGGATCAGGGTCTTTTTTGGGGGGAGGGGAACAGTATTTGCTGTTGGCAGCCCTGAAGGTACTGTGCAGTTGTTATCCACCATCAAACTCTGCACATTTATGAATACTTTGGTTCTTGTAGGTTATCCGGGCTCTGTAACCGTGGTCTTGGTATTTTCTTTCCTGATGTTTCGCCAGCAGCTGTGGCAGGCATCTTCAGAGGAGTAACACTGAAGGACTGTCCTTCGGATAACCTACAAGAACCAATGAACTCTGACCGTGAAAGCCTTTGACAATATTTATGAATACTGTTTACTCTTTAGGCACTAAATTGTACCTATTCACTGATCTCATGGATGTTCATTTTGCCATCTTGCATTTAAAAAATCCCATGGAAATTAGTGATAACTCTGCCTTGAGTAAGTGTGCAGGATCAAAGCCAGAATGCAAAACTATTATGCTCATCAAAAGACTCCAGCCAGTCTTCAGAGGAGTCACAGCTCTCGATCTGACTGAATATTGGGTTATCGTGGCCAAAACCATTGGATGTTAACTGGATACTCAGGCCAAATTCCTTTTCACTCAGCTAATTGCAGCCTTCTCTGGAGAGGCAACTGAATCTTGTATTATTCCTTTCCCTCCTTTGCTGCCAGCCCAACAGCATACAAACAATGAGTCAGAACTTCATTAGAATCAAAACGTGTGTGGTTATGCTAAATTTATGAACGTTATAAAACAAATGTGTCCCATTGGTTTGCGTTCTGGTTTCTCATTTATCCAGCATGATCGATAACATCTCCAGGGTAAATTCAACCTGTCTTTGCCTTGAGTTTTGGGTCCGTTATTAGCTAAGCATATGAATCTAGAGCCCCAAATCCCCTCAGAGAAAACAGCAAAAGTCATGACATTCAGAAATGAACAGTCGCTTCCTTCCTTCACTTGTAATGCCTCAAATGAAGGTATATCCTGCAAAAGCTACCCTGCATGAGAGGGCTGGAATGCTAGAAACAGTCAGGGTCCACCAAACATTTTGCAGACTTTTTACGTTTTATTGGGAGAAGTGAGACCTTTCCTTATACGCCAACGTTACATATGTCTGCCCTTCTCCCATTCTCTTTAAAGCTGATACTCTCAAAGACAAGATTCTGTTAAACAGCATTTCAGAATTAGATAGTTACCACCCACCGGGAGAAAACATATCATGCTAAATAGCTGTCAACATGTTATTCTTCAGTCGTGTCTCAAAACCCACCACCTGAGGTGGTCTGCCGCACCCACCCAGGCAGCCCAGTCCACCGTGAACTTCTGTTTTCTGATAACCATAGATTAATGGCTTTGAACAGCAGAATTTTTTTTTAGTTACAGACTTGGAATTCGCAATCAACCTTGGTTATTATTACATCAAATGGCCCTCATGCTCTAAGTATAAGCTATTTTTATAAGCTGCTACACAGTTAAGTCTCAATTATGGAATCACAGCCAAATGAGCTGTCTAATTTCCATTCCCTTAGAGCAGTTGTACAACACACGAGTTTTAAACATTTTAAACAATTAGCTTAAAAAATTATAGTCATCCTGATATCATTCCGGACAAGAGGGCTTCAGTCTTCAGATGATCTGCTTTGTTTAAGTTGGCTACTAATGAAATGGTTCTGCCAGAACAAGGGACGGATGTCACTATTTAAAATACTGTATGAGTAAAAGCCCGCTAATCTGCACAGTTGGTAACTAGTACTGAAAAGTATTTCCCTATGGCTCAAATGCAGGCAAAAGAGAGAGAGATGAATGGGGGGATTATTTAAACTTCAAATTTACTCAGTTCTCTTTAAAAGATGCTGAAGCTTGAAAGTAGTAATCTTGGCCAGACATACTTTTAATAGGGAAGACAATGCCTAGTTCATATTTAGTGTGCTAAATTTGCAAGATACCTTAGTGTTTTTATTCTGCTCGATCCCCCAGCAACTCAGAAATGTGGGTCACAAGTTGTCAATCAGACTCAGATCCAGCAAAGTCAGTAGAACAGAAAGTTCAAAGTACTCATAAAAGAGGGGGAAGTCAAAACTGAAGGGCTACTGGTCAATGGCAAAGCCTCTCTATGGTCCAACCTGTCTTGGAGATGACTATACTTTCCCTGAAGGAACAGATTAGTAGCTTGAGGATGCTACTTGGTCCTGGCCTATATTTGGAGATCTCCTCTGTGGTACATAGTGGGTTTTTTTTTAATCATGTAAAGGTAATATGGCAGCTATGGCATCCACAGCATTATCTGACCATGATGATCCATGCAGTGATCACATCCAGGAAGATTACTGTAATGTGCTTTACATGGGGATGTTTTTGAAAACCACCTGGATATTTCAGCTAGTCCCAAATGTGGTTGTCAAACTGCTGAAAGATCTGCACTAGTGGCTTATCTGTTACTGGGTATGAGTGAGTTGCCAGCTGTGTACCTGAAGGACCACCTTCTCCTGCACTGCCCAGGCCACCAATTAAGATCATCAACAACAACCCTTGCTAAAAGTCTCTCACGTGTACAAGAAAGGCAAGTCCCAGGTTAAAGACTGCATGATAAAATGGATGAAGAATTTAAGAGAATATATAAGTATAAATCAGAGGGAGAAACTATGGTCTAAAGAAATTAGAGAGAACTGGTATAAAATGTTTTTAGATGGTATATTACGCATATATAGCAAAAGATAATAAAGAGTTTAATGGGAAATGCTGGAAATGACAAAATACAGGTGCAACATTTTATCATATGTGGTGGACTTGTAAGAATGAAAGAGGATATTGGATAATGATATATGATGAAATGCAAAAATATTGAAGCTTTAGAGTCCATTCCTGAAGGGGAGTAGATCTGCGGTGGCTGGGAGTGGCACAGCTTCCTGACCGCCACGCTGCAGCTTGAGAGGGCGTTCCCAGGGTGAACAGCATTAGGAAGCTGGCCAAAGGCACCTCCACCCCAGGAATGCCCCCCCACACACACACACACACACATACACTGGCACGGGCTTTCCCTTATGGGAAAACCCTACCGGCGTGGCTGCACTGGTGGCAGGGGCCAGCAGCTCCCAGATGCCGGTGTGTTTGCCCCCACACCTGCATAGCTGCCACCTTATTCTGTGATATGGTGGCACCTGCACTGGTGTGAGGTCACGCTGGCTCCTAAGGAGCTTTGCCCCTCCCTTCAGTAATGGGCTGCCCATTTCCGTTGGATCTAAAAAATATGTTATTAAATATATTACCCAATAATATGCCAAAAGTATATAATGAAATATTTAAATAAATAGTGACAGCTGCAAAAGTTGTATATGCAGAAAAGTGGAAAGATGAATATCCAGATCTGAATGAATTGATAAATAAATTAAAAGAGTATGCAATTATGGCAAAATTAACATCATTAATACATAATAGGTCAACTTCTGAATTTAATAAAATGTTTTTAATTTATTTATTTAATTTATTTATGTAGCTAAGAAATAGAAGTCAAAATTACAAATGTTTAAGAACAGCGAATATATAAGATATGAAAATGTAATGACAATATAGATGATACAGAGAAGTCAAAGAATTTAATAAGTGAAGCGTAATTTTAAGTAAGCTCCAATATAATGTAATGATCTCACTGAATATGTTTTTATATTAAACGTTAGTATTTGTAATGTTGGAAAAAATTAAAAATGTTTTAAAAATTAACAAACTTACAGAGCAATCCACAAGGGGGGCGAAAGGGGATAGGAGCCAGTGTGACCCTTACACCAGCGTTACTGCCACTTGCACCAGGTAAACTGGTACTAACACTGGAGCAGGGCCCTGTACATCGGCTCCAGGGAGCAGCGTGGTAACGTGAGCCACAAGCCACACTGCAACCCAGCTACACCATCCCTGGGCCCACCCAAACTACCCATCCCACTCAGGATTGCACTCTGTGAACAAAAGACCAATTAAAGAATTTCAAGACAAATGGAAAGTACACCACTTATACTATTCTTTAAAAATGGGGAGCAGAGAAGGCGATTGTTGAAAAGATACATATGAACTATTAAAAAATCCTCTTGATGTATTGTTAAAAGGGAGGAAAACATTTAAACATATCATGGATAGAGGATAATAAAATGAAATCAATTTTTTATTATTCAGGAAATATTTTTAGAAATTTATAATAGTAATCACCATTGCAATCTTTTTAAAATCTATTTTTATCAAGTATTGTATACGGTATCTTATGATTTCTGCTCAGATACATATTATGAAACACCATTTAATGTGAACTATTATATCACTACTTACTGCTAATAATTATTGCTATTATCACATAGTTTATTGTTTATAATATAATGTTTATTATATTTATGTGTTTTTTCTTTTGATGTAATTGTAATCATTTCTGTGATATGGCTCTATTTTTCTGTTTTTTCTGTTCTGTTTATATTTATAAAAATAAAATGTATTTTAAAAAAAGATTTGCACGGGATCTTGTTTTTCTATACCACCTAGCCATTAAATTTTTATTTCACTCCCTTCACCAAGACTCTTCCACAACACCTAGAGATGTAGAAGCAATTCAGTCCACATGAGTTGTATCCTGAATAGGGTTTGGCCTATCCCATCAAGTTCAGTTCAGACAGAGTAGAATGAAGCCACTCAACAGAGCCTGGGCCAATTGCTCTACACGGGCTTCCTCCCGAGAAGTATATTTAAATATTTAATTGCTAGACAGCTCACCACATTTTGGGACTCTTACATTTCCCAGCTCCTGAATCCAACATCTCTGTTTGTGTTTGTGTGTGCTGGGGAGGGGTATCTGCAGCAGAACTCTGAGCTTGATCCTCTGTTTTGAAGGAAATGTAGGAAACAGCTGGTGAAAACCTTTTGGTAGCTATCAGTTATGACAACACTTTCCATAATTAGGGTTGCCAACTGCCTGGGAGTAACAGGAGATCTCCTGCTAATTCAACTGATCTCCAGCCGATAGAGATCAGATCACCTAGAGAAAAATGGCTGCTTTGGCAATTGAACTCTATGGCATTGAAGTCCCTCCCCTCCCCACACCCCGCCCTCCTCAGGCTCAAAAATCTCCCGGCGGTGGTGAAGAGGGACCTGGCAACCCTATCCATAATACATCAATTTTAGCTTCAGGGCCTTCAAGACTGCCATAAAAATGGAAAAATTTGGGATATCACAGCTGTCTTTGATTCAGAGAAGGGAGAGCAAGCAAACATGTATGGTAATTTCCCTATAGGACTATGCTTTCCCAATCTGTAGGAAGTTCCCATTTATCATGGATACAGGCAAAGCATAGGACCTTCAATTGTCTCCATGGAAACTATGTCTTCTAGAGGGAAGAGAGATGTGAACCAAGGATAAAACAAAAATAAACAAGATAAACAATATGTAGCAATACAGGGTGCTATAAAATTTTATTGGCACTTATATGAAAAGACTGGCCAAGTGAGCTGCAATAAAATGTTATATCATATTGAGTGCTTTTCTCCTGTTCTGCAGAAGACAAAAAAGATAAAAAAAACACATTATAAAAATCTGCTAGCCCCACTTGTTTATCACACTAGTCACCATTTCCTTTAAAAGATATCTTCATAAATATGTGAAATCAGGAAGTTAATGCATTGGCCAGGGAACAGTCATTCAGAGACAGCTGTGTATAGCACAATGGTAATCCAGGGGACTAACAGTGCAATCCTCGGCAGAAGTAAATACAACGGCGTTTAATGGGGCTTATTCCCTAATAAGTCTGTTATTGCAGGATTGACTAACAGAGCAATCCTAAACTGTGTCCCACCCTTCTAAACTCATTGACTTCAATGGACTTAGAAGGGTGTAACTCTGTCAATCAACAAGGAGCGTATAAAAAGTCCCTCCTTGTATTGCTTCTCCCACAGTTCTCTGCCAGAAAGCAACAGAGAGATGTATCCATTTTTTCTTTTCTTTCTGTCCTAGCAGGTAGAAGACACCACAGTGAAAACAGAAACGCAGTGGGAAGGTTAATGGAAAGAAGAGCTTGTTAGCTGGTAGCCTAGTCTGACCTACAAGGCCTCTGCGACTGGTTACTAGGGTTGTGACTCCGAGTTGGGAAATTCCTAGAGATTTGGGGGTAGAGCCTGGGGAGGATGGACACTTAGGAGAAGAGGGAACTCCGCGGGGTATAATGCCATACAGTTCGCCCTCCCAAACAGCCATTTTCTCCAGGGGAACTGGAGAAATCTCTGTCACCTGGAGATCTGTTGTAATTCCAGGAGATCTCCAGGGCCCATCTGGAAGTGAGCAACCCTACCGGTTACTCTTATTATGGTAATATAGGTAATACGTGTTACACAAATTTTGGTCCTGTTAATGGAAGTAGATACTGCCACTCTAGCGCTAAATATGCCAAACTATTTCAATTAAAAAAATTTCAGCCTATTAAGATTGGCATTCTTACCCTGTGCCTTATGCTGCCTTCTGTGGCACCATCTTTAGGCTTCAGCTTTGCACTTTATTTTCTAAAGAATGATTATAAATAGTTATTGGATAAATGAGTGGACAATACTTTATCTATCGGTAATACTAACCAATGCCGGATTTACGTATAAGCTAAACAAGCTATAGCTTAGGGCCCAACTCTCTTGGGGGCCCCCAAAAAGTTTAAAGGAAAAAAATGGATGTACATTTCCAAAATATAAGATAAAAAACAAATAAAATAAAACCTACATACAGCAACAGTGTTTTATGTTGTTATAATTATTAGTAGTTTGAATCATATATTTACACCTATTATTATTTCATGTTATAGCAAGTTTCTAGAGACTAGATTATGAGTCTTTGTAAATTGTGTTTCTAAAGGAACTTTTGTTTTTGCCAAATGCCAATGTGTTTGCATTATTAAGTTTGGTATGAATAAAAATATACTACTTCTTAATTGTAGTTCAGTTCAACAATTACTTTGATAAAATACATATTTTGTTATGTGCAAATGGCTTTAGATACCTATTAGGTCCATAAATTACCATATAGCATATATTCAACACAAAAAAACAGCGACAATTTGTTGTTGACAAAGGACAACTGGACATATAATGAGCCCCATTACCTTAGGGCCTCATCAAACCTAAATCTAGCCCTGATACTAACAGTGAATTGCAAACATTTCAGGGTAGGTTAAAATGGCCTTGACACATTGAATAGCTAGGAGAACTATCAGGATTTTTTTTAAAGGCACTCATAATACCAGTGGATTAGAGCGCCACTGAGATCGACTTATGGGTATAAATCGAAAACCAATGCAAGCTGAGCCATGTTGATCCGGAACCCCTCAGAACTTATGTGGCTAATGGAACAGCCAGAGGTAGGGTTGCCAGGTCCCTCTTCGCCACTGGAGGGAGGTTTTGGGGCAGACCCCAAGGAGGGCGGGGTTTGGGGAGGGGAAGGACTTCAATGCCATAGGGTCCAATTGCCAAAGCGGCCATTTTCTCCAGGTGAACTGATCTCTATCAGCTGGAGATCAGTTGTAATAGCAGGAGATCTCCTGCCACCACCTGGAGGTTGGCAACCCTAGCCAGAGGGTAGGGCGGCTCTCTCCAATTGCAGTTCAGTACAGTGGTGGGCAAGGTTTCCTTGCTGCGTAGAAGGGTGAATCAGACTCCGTAGGAAGAGAAACACCGATGGAGGGAGTTAAGGGCATGTAAGGACAGGGGAAATAGCCATAATAAAGACTTCCTGATGAGTGTGGTGGAAACAATTTTGCCACTACAGAGTGCTGACCTGAGGACCTCTTCTTCTTGTGAAGAGGAGGTGGTGATGCCGGCTAAATGCTGTAATTTACCGTGGATCCAGTCTAGAGCCAGAATAAATACATGAAGGAACTGAGGGCATTCTGTTCTCCCTCAGGAAGTACTTTCACAAATCAACAGCAAGATCCTGTGGCACAAGTGGCCAGTTTGGGTTATATTAATAGAAGCAACTTGGGAAACTTAACTCTTCACAAATAAGGGCCGTTTAGGCATGACAACATTTCTCCAAAAACCAAAGGGTTTAAGTTATAAGCAGTTCGGAGACGACTGAAAGTCATCTCTTGGTCCATCAGATCCAGCCTTCTGCAGGAACCCTAGCTCAAGCTTACTTTAATGATACTGTTCATATGGTCAATTCGGCCTGAACAATGTCACACTGAGGCCAAAATAAAAAGGGGGGAAAGGAACTAAATAACCCATAAGGAAATTAGTATTTTTTAATCTTAATTGACTGGGAAAGAAATTTGGGGACTGCCAATGTAGTATTAAAATCCACCCCTGCTAAAAGAACCCTCAGATTATCCAGTTTAGAGACAGATTCTTGAATAAAAGGCTTTATCCATCTGTCTTTAGCCTCGTTGAGCAAGTCACAGCTAAACAAGGAATGCTGAAGAGTGTCTATTTGGCCAGAACCACGTTGACATACTCTCTCACAGTACGGTACCCTATTTAAACAACCTATTAACTCCCCTGATGGGATGGCATTCAGTCTAGCCAACACAAATAATCATCTGTATTGCGGGATTAACAGA
This sequence comes from Euleptes europaea, assembly GCF_029931775.1. Lineage (NCBI taxonomy): Eukaryota > Metazoa > Chordata > Lepidosauria > Squamata > Sphaerodactylidae > Euleptes > Euleptes europaea. The sequence goes on from NC_079318.1 coordinate 28,771,348, forward strand.
AAATCAAAGTACATTGGGAGGGATTGAGGCAAGTTTAGACCAAGGTATAGAGGTGAGCACGCCTACATGCTCTTATTGTAGTACTTCCAGAATCCAGTTTTCGCAAGCAGCTCAAGATGGAAGAAAGAGCTGCCAATGGGCCATGATCTTTTAGGTCAGAGAGATTCCTAAAGACTGGATACGACATTCAACCAGTTTATTCCATGGAGTTTGATAGGAATCAGCTTGAAGGAGATGTAACTATCCATTCTACTCCATGGAGAATTAAACCTGAACCCAGACTCTAAAGGTAGCAGCCCAAATCCAAGCTTCAAGGGAGCTAAGGCCCAGTTCAGCACGCAGTGATACCCCAGCAATACAGTTAGGAGCACCAGTAATTTTATGAAGAAAATTATTCAGAAGGGAATCACAGATGCTCATAAGAACATAACAAAGGCCCTGCTGGATCAGACCCAGGACCATCAAGTCCAGCAGTCTGTTCACACGGGCCAACCAGGTGCCTCTAGGAAGCCCACAAGCAAGACGGCTGCAGCAGCATTATTCTCCACAAGCTTCAACCCAGATAGGTGCTCCATATAAAAACTGTGATCCTACTTTACTGTTTAATATAGTGATGGGGCCCTACCTCAAGCAAACACTCAACTCGAGTGAAGTGCAGCATTTTTTGATATAACTGGAAGGGAATTTAAGCAGTAACATCATGTACTGAGTTTTCTTAAAGTGGTTAAATGACGATTTCCTTAATCTGCCCCTGACTGACTAGGGTAACATGCAGCTCCAGCCTACATGTTGGGGGAGTACTACAGACAATAAAATATGTTTTCTTAACATGTGTTTTGTTGCTTATTTTAAACCACTCCCTCACCAACAACTAAAAGATCCACACCAGAATGATAGGTAATGTGGATGGGAACCCTTAGAATTAATCTGATATTTGTTCTTTACAAGCCATTAATGGAGTAACTGCTAGGAAAAGTTGAGGGCAGCAGGAAAAGAGGAAGACCCAACAAGAGATGGATTGACTCAATAAAGGAAGCCACAGCCTTCAATTTTCAAGATCTGAGCAAGGCTGTCAAAGATAGGACATTTTGGAGGACTTTCATTCATAGGGTCGTCATGAATCGGAAGTGACTTGACGGCACTTAACACACACACACACAATGGAGTAACAAGTGAATTGTTTTAGTGTAATACAAGTTGATCATTACCCAGACAGCAGAAGCCAATATTAGTCTTGTCTGTCACATCAACTCATATCTACCTCACATCAAGAATTTGGTGGTATGTGTTTACACAATCTTCTTTTACAATAGAACATGTTATAGCACTTTTTGCCATATTTGGACTTCTGATTAATATGAAGGTTGCAATCTATTCTTTGTGGTGTCTCCTGCTGTTTGAAAATTAGTTTTAGAAATAAATTACTTCAACTCTTCCTTCAACATATATATTACTTCAACATGGCATTATCAGGAGATTGTATTTTGGTTGCCTTCTTCTAAGAAAGAAGTACTCCCTCCGACTTACTGCAGATTATTCTGGACTAGATTTGAAGCTGCAAACACAAAGGTTTACTGAAACATACATTTGAGACAGAAAATGCCTCAAGGAAAAAGACTGAAGATTCTCTAATGCTAACACTTAGTGCAAGCTAAACAGATTGCTGTGTGGAAATAAGATTACTGACAGTAAATACTCCAGACTTGCTAAAATTATATACTTGAGGTCCAAGAGACATTGTGCAGGCAAGAGCGTGCACACACACACCTCCTAACTTATAATGGAGAAAACAGGAGAAAATCCATTTTAAAAATTCTTCATTGTTTCCCTCAGGTCAGAATGACACAGATAAATAATATGAGGTGAGATGACAGAGTTCCCTCCCATTTCACTCAAAGTCATCAGAATAGTTCTGGTCATGAAGGAAATGAATGGGGACGCCGCACTTGTGGCCTTTTAAAAGGTCCCGTACTTACTCCTTAGCTTGGTGTTGCCTATGTTCTCCATTCAGATTGGCAGCAAGCGCACTCCTGGGGTGAGTACGCCCTGCCCCTTGCTGGATTTGTGCCTTCCATAAGTTGACAACCTTAGTCACCTCAGTCACAGCCACTGCAGATAATTTGAACACCCTATTAAGAAACTATTGGAGATAGGGAGGAGATGGGAGTGAATGGTGATTGTCCTATTACAACTGATCTCCAGCCGAGAGATCAGTTCACCTGGAGAAAATGGCTGCTTTGGAAACTGGACTCTATGGCATTGAGGTCCCTCCCCTCCCCAAACCCCGCCCTCCTCAGGCCCCGCCCCAAAAACCTCCTTCCAGTGGCGAAGAGGGACCTGGCAACCCTATTGTCCAGGCACGCATGAAGTAAGAGAGGGCAATGAATACTTCAATGAGCCAAGCAGCTAATATTGCTAAAGGAAGCATAAGTACCACTACATTTCAATTTAATAAAGCATTGTGTTCTATAATTCTACATGAAAATGTTATTCTCCATTCCTTTTCTCTTAGATTAAAACTGTTCTCTAAACTGAAGGAGATGGCGGGTTGTTTACTAAGGGGCAAGGAAAGGGAGGCGATACATTCCTAATTAAATATTGAGATGAGAAATTATGCTAACTCAATCACTAGAGGTCTGTTGGCTGGGGCTCTTGCTAGAATAGAACTGGTTAGCACAGCTTTTATTAAATGAAAGAGCTCATACATGTCAAAGAGATCTTCTTACTAAGAGGCAGCAGAATGGAGCAGTTTTTTTTTTTTTAATTGCTAAATAAAGTCCAGATATTTTTAAAGGATTATAACAATCTAATACATTTCATGAATACTTTCTGAAACAGAGAAGAACAATAATTTCACCTTTTGAAACAAAGGGTATTTTGATCAGACAATCTGTTTTTCCCCTGCCCCTCTAACTTTGGCAAGTGACTGAAGTCAAATGGAATTAAGTCATCTGGAGGGGTTTAGTATATAACAACCTCTATGCCCAGATAAAAATCTAGCTTTGCGTATGAACAGGTATTGAGACACCTGTGCTCTAAATCTCATAGATGGTCTAGATCTACCTGAATCAAACCAGTTGTGATGGCAAGTATAAGCATCAGTGCTCCATGGTTTCCTAGATCGATAAAGCTTCCATTAAAACCAAAAGATCTACAAAGACAATTTTAAAAGATTAAAAAGAAGAGTAAAGAGAAAAAAAACAGTTTATCCAGCCAGTATAACACACAAACCTTTATGAGATAATGGTAAAACAGGTGATATTAAAAAGTGTGACTATTTCAGCCCTAACTTAAAAATTTCGGGCTATTTCTAGGCAGAATTCAGGATTCTGGATGCTACCTTTACAACCCTAGCAATCAATAACTTGAAGGGCCATCTCTTCCCATATCAGCATCCCTAACACTGAAGACAGACATCTGTACTTTGTGCTCCTACCTTCTAAAACAAGATGAGGTAGTAAACAGAGACTTAGCCTCAGCTGTAGAACACCCTTCTGGGCCTTTAGATTTGTTTGTTTCACTATGTGGGCAATTTGTGTTTTAATCTAATTAATGTTTCAATTACCTTGGCTGGAATTGTTTTATTGTGTCTAACCACCCCTATTGAAGTTGTTTACTTTTTATGCTTCTTTTATCTTGCTGTTTTTATTGTTTTACTTTTTATTGCTTCCTGATTTTAGTAGATTTTTATACTGTATTTGACCTTGTTGTAAATTGATTTTAGCACACCAAATGATGTGGTCACTTCGGGGAGCAACCCTTCCCCTTGCTAACCTGGCCCCCCAAGGTTTGCATACACTGACAAACTGTTTTGCCTTCACACAACGGTCTTCACACAACACATAGTTAAATTGTGGAACTCCCTGCCCCAGGATGTGGTGATGGCTGCTAACTTGGAAGGCTTTAAGAGGGGAGTGGAAATGTTAATGGAGGAGACAGCTATTCATGGCTACTAGTCAAAACGGCTTCTAGTCATGATGCATACCTATTCTTTCCAGGATCAGATGAGTATGCCTATTATATCAGGTGTTTTGGAACACAGGCAGGATAATGCTACTCCAGTCATCTTGTTTGTGGGCTTCCTAGACACACCTGGTTGGCCACTGTGAGAACAGACTGCTGGACTTGATGGACCTTGGTCTGATCCAGCATGGCCTTTCTTATGTTCTTAGTTCTAATGGAAAGGGGGGTTAAGAATAGAGCCAGTCACTAGTGCCAGAGACACGCACTGGCATCATTCGGTTTCCCCTCTACACGTCCTTTTGATCTCCTGTCCTGCAGCTGGGAACCAGTAGGATGAATTCCTCTACAAACCTTCATGCCCTGATGACTTCACTTCGGCAACAGCTTTCAAAGCCTCCATTAGTTTGTCTACAGAGTGCAACTTGAAAATAAGAATGTCTCTTCCGCTATCATAACTCCATGTATCAGTTGCTGCATTAGTAAAAGCATTGCCCATGGCATAAATGAATTGGCAACAGAACAGAAAAATAAATGGGAACTATTTGAAACACCTACCAAGACTTAACCCACAAAAACGTTAGCAGAACTGTTAGTTTAAAAGTGTGATCTGATCCTTATCAGCCTGCATATTTCTTCTCCACACTAAGAGTAAATGGTCCTTGTAAATTAAAAATGTAAAGTTTGTGGATCACTTTTTTTAAATATTACAACTTACCATATCTAGATACTTAATTCAGCATTTTTCTTGCCTCTTTCTATAGACATATTTACATAAATGAGATTATTCCAAGTGATAAAGTTTTTACGTGGAACAGGCTTGCAGTGGCTGGTCACATTTCTCCAAGATTGGGGACAGAGGATAGCACTAAGGGAGAAGGTTTCACCACAATATCCTCTGGTATGTGGAGTCCTTCGGGGGGCAATCCTCTCTCCAATGTTATTTAACATCTATATGCGACCTCTCACCAGCCAGTCCGGAGTTCGGGCAGGGTTGTCACCAATATGCGGATGACACCCAGCTATATCTGTTGATGGCTGGCTGGCCGGATACTGTCCCAGATACAATGGCCATGTACCTGGAGGCTGTGGTGAAATGGTTGAAGCAGAGTTGGCTGAAACCTAATCCCTCAAAAATGGAGGTCCCGTGGCTGGGATGGGGAGATCCGGGATTGGGACACCAGCTTCCAATGCTGGATGGAGTGCAATTAACACCAGCACCAACTGTCACTGATTGTGATTCTGGATGCCTCCCTTTCAAAGGAGGCCAAGGTCACAAATGTTGCCAGAGTGGTCTTTTTCCATCTTCGCCAGGCTAGGCAGCTGGTGCTCTACCTGTCTTGCCCTGATTTAGCCATAGTGATCCATGCAACAGTCATCTCCAGGTGAGGCTACTGTAACTCGCTCTATGCAGAACTACCCTTGAGGCTGTTCTGGAAATTGCAGCTGATGCAGAATGCGGCAGCAAGAAACCCCATGCAGAGCACAAATACAACCAGTGCTCTGCCATCTGCACTGGCTCCCAGTTGAGTACCAGATCAGGTTCAAGGTATTGGTATTAACTTTTAAAGCCCTAAAAGTTCTGGGACTAAAAGCCCTAAATGACCCTAAATGGTCTGCAGGACCACCTCTCCTGATACACCCTGCATAGAACGTTGCGCTCAGCAAATAACAACTTACTGGTGGCCCCTGGCCGAAGGAGCATCCAGCTGTCCTCAACCAGGGCCAGAGCTTTTTTGGCTCTGACCCTGGACTGGTGGAACTTTCTGTCAAGTGAGACCCAGGCCCTGCGGGATCTGGCTCAATTCCACAGGGCCTGTAAGTCTGAGATGTTCCACCAGGCCTGTGGTTGAGACAGTGATGGTTACATCACAGCTGGCCTCCATACCCCTTTTTCTGTGTTTATTTTTACTTTTCCTTGATTTCTTTAGCTGGCTTTTGCTTTTCCCCCATCTTCTTCTCTGCCCCTTCCTGTTCGTTTATCCCCATGCCTACTTGTATTATTGTTAGGGCACCTATTGAATTTTAGAATGTATATGGTTTTAAATTTTATGGTATGTATTTTAAATCGAGTGTTTATTTTTGTTGGTAGCAGCCCTGAGCCTCACTGCAGTCAGGAAAGAGCGGGGTATAAATCTAATAATAATTTTTTAAAAAACGGACTACTTGAGTTTAACCAGGGTCAGCCTGCTAAGATATCTTACATCATTTTATCAATACTGTAAAGATAATAAGCTGGCAATTAATTATGCCAAAACTAAAGAAATGGTTTTCTCTAGAAGTTGGCGCACACAGAAATGGTCTATTGGAGGTATAGAAATTGAACAAGTTAAAACTTTCAAGTATCAATGTGTTCCATTTCAGCATAATTTAAGCTGGAACTCTCATCGATCTTGTGCAATCAATTTGGCCAAACATTCAGCTGTTCAGATATCACAGTTTTTCTTTGCTAAAGGTAATCAATATGTTCCGGCAGCAATTAAAATTTTTAATGCCAAGGTGCTGCCGCAACTCTTATACGGTTGTCCCATTTGGATCACAGCTCTCAATCAAACTATTGAGAGCATTCAAGCCTCTTTTCTAAGACGAATTCTAGGAACCCGTAAATGCATTTCCTTCCTAGCTACTTGTGCAGAGTTAGGCCAAATCTGTATTAATACCAAGGCTTGGATTGCAACTTTAAAATATTGGATTAAAATCCATTTTAGATCTGTACCTGACAGTCTTCTAACCTATTTGAAAAGTGATCCTTATAGCCCGAAATGAAAGATCCGCTTTTCGAGTAATCAAGCAAAGGCTTCTGGACCATGAGCTGCAAACCCTTTTCCCTACTAAGGCGTATATATGTTCACCTGCTTTTTTTGGCATTTCTAGCCAGCTAAGCTCTATGGCTCATTATTTTCATAATTTAGTTGATCCAGACCAAAGAAGAGCTTTTTTCTTAGCTCGTATGAATGCCTTTCCATCGAAGGTCCTACTAGGTAAATTTAGTCACATTCCGTATCAGGAGAGACTCTGCCCCTGCGGTTCAGGATCTCCAGATTCACTTAAGCGTATTATATTGGAATGTCGCCTGGGTGAGGGCCCTCGTAATGACTGTCTATTAGATCTGCTTGATACCGAAATAGCCAATAATAAAAGTCGAATGTTATTTGCTCTATTGACTGATACTAAGCCTGAAACAACTGCTTCGGTTGCAAAAGTTTTGGTAACGTTATTGAGACGGGGATCCATGAAGCCCGTCTAATATTTTAAGTTGCTATTGTGATTGTGGTTTATCTAATGAATGGTCAATTATTATGATTATTATTGTTTACTGTATTATATCACAGTCTGGCTGGATGGGCAGATTATTTTAACCTTTTGCTTAATTTCAATAATGTGGTATATTTTACATATTTCATATTTATTTGTATTTTATATATTCTGTATATTTCTGAGCCTGATAGGGGCCCTGGTTTGTTCATCTTGGGTTGGTGGGATTTGATTTTGATCATGAGAATTTGTACGAGAATTGTACTATGCCTATTAAAGGTTAATGTATGAATGAATGACTACTTGAGTTCACCAGAAGCTGATTGTGGAGGGACACTGGTTCAGTGGTAGAGCATCTGCTTTGCTTGCAGAGGGTCCTAGGTTCCATCCTTGGAATCTCCAGTTCAAAGAACAAGGTGGTAGGCAACGTGAAAGACCTCTGCCTGAGACCCTGAAGAGCTGCTGCCAGTCTCAGTAGAAAATACTGGCTACGAAGAACCAATGGTCTGATTCAGTATAAGGCAGCTTCATGTGTTCATGTGACTCCCAGCTGAGATCAGCTGTAAGTAAGCTTCTGATCTCCTGCTGGAGAAGTTTTGCTCCATACCCAGAAATGCTTGGGGGGTGGCTTTTGACCAACAAGCAGCTGCAAACTTGTTCTGCAGCTGTTTGTGAGCCAATGAAGGATATGTTCAGTACGCATCGAGCAACCTGGTCTCGTTATGATAATTGAACAGGTTATGTTTAACTGCCAAATAGGTTCACTGTGAAGTTAATCATATTCCTATAATATATAAAGCTGCCTTGTACTGAATCAGACCATTGGTCTATCAAGGTCATAGAATCATAGAATCATAGAGTTGGAAGGGACCACCAGGGCCATCAAGTCCAACCCCCTGCACAATGCAGGAAAGTCTGCTCTGACTGGCAATGGCTCTCCAGGGTCTCCGGTCACCTATTTTCACATCACTTACTACCAGATCCTTTTAACTGTAGGTGCTTGGGATTGAACTTGAAACTTTCTGCAAGCAAAACAATATTACTGGCTGAAAATTCTGGTTACGCCTCCACTTTAAGGCAGACCCCTCTTCCCTTATTGACTATATGCTTATGGAGTCACATACTTTAAAGTGGTGAGAGCAAAATTAAATCTTGAAATTAAATCTTAAAATTAAACATTGAGAGCAAAATTAAATCTACCGTATATACCCATGTATAAGCCGACCCGCGTATAAGCCGAGGTGCCTAATTTCTCCCCCAAAATGGGGAAAAATTAGGCACCCGCGTATAAGCCGAGGGTCGGCTTATAACCCCTCCCCCCCGCAGGCTTACCTTACAGGGCTCTCCAGCGGCGAGGGTCCGGCGGCGGCGGCGCGGCCCGGGGGGCCCCGGGGCAGCCTTCCTGCAATTGCAGGAGGCTGCCCCAGGCCGCTCCCGGCGGGGAGAAGCGGCGCCGCGGCCCGGGGGGGTGGGACAGCCTTCCTGCAATTGCAGGAGGCTGCCCCAGGCTGCTCCCGGCGGGGACAAGCGGCGCCGCGGCCCGGGGGGGGGCCGGGACAGCCTTCCTGCAATTGCAGGAGGCTGCCCCAGGCTGCTCCCGGTGGGGAGAAGCGGCGCCGCCGCCCGGGGGGGGGGGCCAAGGCAGCCTTCCTGCAATTGCAGGAGGCTGCCCCAGGCCCCTCCCGGTGGCAGGAAGCGGCACGGCATGGCGGCGGCGGTAAGTTTCCCCCCTTCCTCCCTCCTCCCGTATTGACCCGCGTATAAGCCGAGGCCGGCTTTTTCAGCCCATTTTTTGGGCTGAAAAACTCGGCTTATACGCGAGTATATACAGTATTGGCCTTAATTTCAACTCCTTGCTTATGCTTACTGAGGAAGAAGCTTTCCAAAGAATAAAACACAGACTATTAGATATAGGACTGCAAGATCTAAATAGTGCTGCAAATAAAACATGCTCCCCATTAAATTTAGGGGTAGCCTTTGATGTTTACCAACCCTCTCCATACTTATATCTCCTGTGTGATCTATCCCAACATAGAGCTCTCTCTCTCTGGCCAGATTTAATGTTTTGCCATCTGCGGTACTCGACGGCAGATTTCGGAAAATTCCTTTGTCTGACAGGCTCTGCCTGTGTGACAGTAATTGTATAGAAACAGTCGCTCGCGTTTTATTTTATTGTAGTTTCTACACAGAATCTCTTTATGAACTATTAAGCCCCCTGTTGGTAAATAGATTGAACGTCTCAGATTCTTTTAACATTCTCTATTTATTGAACAATAGTTCACCCCAAATATTGGAGACGGTGGCTCAGTTTTGAAAGTTTGTTTTAAAAGCCCGCCAAACATTAGGCGGTAGTACCAACAAACTGTATTTCTCAATGTAACCGCCTTTTAACAATTTTATAAAGGGTACTTTTTAACCTTTTTAACCTAATGGAAAGGTTAAACACACACCTTTTGTAGTGTGTTTGTATGCTAGTGATGATGATGATGAACTTATCATCAGCTTCCTTCATCAGACCACAGTAGATCTCCACTTCTATTCTACTGTGTCTGACAAAGGGGGCTCTGACTCTTGAAAGCTATTACTGGCTGGTTCAGACGTTGATACGGAGTTGTATTTTGCTACTAATGTTCAGACCAAGTGCTTCCACTGGCTTGTCTGCAAGACTCATTCAACAGGCCGCAATGAACTGTCATCTACCCCTGCCAGTCATCACACTAAAGTGGCCTGTTTTCCACTCTATAACCTTTATAGCACATGTGCAAAATGGAACCATACTGTTTATAAACCTCTGCTAGTCATTAGCTCTCCCTTCTTTAAACTTAAAACAGAGAGCAACCTCATCTGGTACATCACAGTAGCTATAATGTGAAGCATATATTTTAACACATAGTATGTGCCGGCATTCGATTCAAACTAAAGAGGGAAAGGAAGGAGAAATTGCACAGAACTTCCTGGCACTACTGCTGGCAGGGAGAGGGAGGAGATGGTGCTGCATAGCCATTAGATATTAGGTTACTCGCTGTGCTGTCCTAAGAAGAGTTATCCCCTTCTAAGGCCACTTGGCTTATAAGAGTGCATTATCAGAACTTTTGCATTCTACTGCAGTCTTTACTACGGACCAAGAGGATGTGAGGGCGATCTGGCTGCGACATCTGTCACCCCACTGATCGCCAGGGTTGATTCAGCTGATCTGGCTGGCTAGGCGGGTGGCCCCTCCCTCTCTCACCGCTCCATGTGCGTCCCTCCCGAAGCTGCGTGCTCGGTGGAAGAGGATGACCATTCCAGATAAAAGTGTACTGTTCTTTGGTCAAGGGTAATACTGACCAGAGCAGCATCTTGATTCAACCATCCTAGCATTAAGCCCCCGTGACAAGGTCTTTTTCTGTTTGTGTTGACATTATTGGTTCATATTACAGGACAAACCTCTTCCTCAGTTCCACAGGGGGAGCATGTATTTGGGACCACCCCGTTTCATTCAAAAGGCTTCAAGCACAATCATGTTCCACATTTTCCCGGCTGATCTTAACGGTCACCAATTCCAGAAAAGCATCCAAATAACAGCAAAATGATATGCATGTTAACTCAGAAGTAAGTCCAATTTTAAACAACAGGTATCAGTATACACAGGATCACGACCTTGGTCTGTCAGAAATATGTCACACATCTAACGAAATGGACTCTGGCTCACAAAAGCTTATGCCACAATAAATGTGTTAGACTTTAAGGTGCCACAAGAGCAAATACACAGAGATCTCTGCTTTGCCCTTGTGTTGCAGTGAGGTTCCACCCCCCCCCTTCCCAAGTAAACTGCCGTACCAGGCAAATTATTTAAGCAACTCAGAGCTGACCCTAATCTTCATTTGGTGCAATGCAAACCCTGTACAAATGAAGAATTCAGTGACTGTACAACAGGTCAGTAATTCAGCTAATCTATTAGAAACAGCCGCTGGTTAAATTGAAAGTTGGTGTGACAAGTCACTGGAAACCTATTTGATCAAACATGGCTAATAATTTTAAGCTAATAATCTGCTGAGAGTCACACTTCTGTTATCTCCATGCCATTGACACAGAAGGAATGTCAGCTGAGTCAAGCTTTTATGTTGTTCTAGGAATGTTGTCAAATTTTATTTAGAATGTTAACAGAAAATGACTGCATACCACTGATAACCAGTTACATCAGATTTAAATTTTAGGTTTAGATGTTTATGATGATCAGGATTACATAAATTGGCACCAGATTGGTCTCATTTAATAAGATATTCAGAAATATTCAGAGAAATTGTTGTTAATGCCATACATCATTTGCAAAATATTTGATTCTATACTTTGAATCCATATCAGTCATGAGAATATGTGAGATTTCTTTTTTTTACCCTGTCTTCCCCACGCCATCCCTGCCTCTCATCCCCACAACAGCCCAAGCTTGCTGGCTTCTCAGTTTGCTAACTGAACATATCCTTCTCTCAGTTTCTATATGAAGGGTACGCATGTCAATCAAACAGAGGCCTCCCTTGTTTCTCAATAGTCATTCTGAGTTTCAGTGTTTCAGGGGTGACACTTCCTCTTCAGAAGCAGTCATGGGAAGGGGACACAGTGTCATAGCACATGATTTGCATTTACATGCAGAAAGGTCAATCCCTGGCATCTCCAGTCCAGCTAGAGGATTTCAAATATTAGAACAGGAACCAAAGAACAGGGCCCCGTTGTATAATATGCTGAAATCCATCTTAAGGGTGGCCTGCCTGGTTGCCCAGTCAAATCAGTAGATAGTGGAGCACCATCTTGACTTGTTGCTTTAACTGGAACTGCATTGTTTTTATTGTTTTTATTCTTTTAAATTTTGATGACGGAGATGTACTGATGTGTATTTTGGATGATGTGACCCGCCCTGAGCCTGGCCTTGGCCAGAGAGGGCGGGCAAGAAATCAAAAAATAAATAAAATTCTGCCCCAAACCTTAGAGGACTGCTGGAACTCAGAATAGATAAAACAAGGATAATTGTTAGATCTGAGTCCAGCAGCACCTTAGAGACCAACAAGATTTTTGGGTAGTCAAAGCTCCCTTCATTAGTCTAAGAAAGGAAGCTTTGATTCTTGAAAGCTCCTACCCCGAAAATCTTGTTGGTCTCTAAGGTGCTACTGGACTCAAATCTAACTGTTCTATTGCAGACCAACACAGGTACCCTCTGAAATTATCTTCATGGAAGGGTTAATTGTGGCATTCGTAACCAAACTTTTCACCAACATGGAACTGAAGGCAGTTCCCAAGATGTCTTCCATTTAGGCACTGGCAAGACCAACACCTAGTTATCTTCAGCTACTTTGCTGTATCACCCTGACCTGGATGGCCCAGGCTAGCCTGATCTCATCAAATCTCCAAAGCTAAGCAGGATCAACCCTGGTTAGTATTTGGATGGGAGACCACCAAGGAATACCAAGGTTGCTGTGCAGAGGAAGGCACTGGCAAACCCCTTCTGTTAGTCTCTTGCCATGAAAACCCCCAAAAAGGGGTCGCCATAAGTCGGCTGCAACTTGATGGCACTTTACACACACACTTTGCTGTATCACACATCAGTTAGATCAACCAATGACCAGACAGAGCATTTACGGTAGCTTCGTAAGTTCACAATTCTACATTACATATGAACACTAGAACTGAGTACTGTAGCACCTTAGAGCCCAAGAAGTTTTTCAGGGTATACGCTTTCAAAAGTCTCATAAGATACCAGGTATCTGATGAAGAGAGCTTTGACTCTTGAAAGCTCATACCTCAACAGTCTTGTTGGTCTCTAAGGTACTATAGGACTTGATTCTTGCTGTTTTCCTGTAGACCAACACAGCTACCCTCTGAAATGTTATATATGTACCTTTAGGCTCAATACTTTGTGTATATCCAGCCAACAACGTGTCCCTGCTTTGCCGCTATTACAATTACTGAAAAAATGTATTTTGTAACCTCATCTGGCTTTAAAAAGCAACACCTGTGAGCCATGCCTCTCTGGCCTGTACTATCACCTCTCACACTGCAAAGTATATAAAGAAAGCCCCACCAATTGCTACTGAATTAGATCCAACTGGCTTTCTGATGGTGAAAAAGGAATGTGGGGTCCCCTCTGACAACCAAAGACTGAGCTGGAGACCATGGGACTTGCATGTACAAAAACCATGTGGGATAAGGACTGTAGTATGGAGGGGAGTATGGGATTGAGTAAAAAAAACTGACTGGATCCAATCCATTATCTACATAGACAAGAAGCATTTGATTAGTTTACCTAAATGTTCATGTGACTGATGGCCCCTTAACAGGAAGGGGCACCATGGTTCTTCTCCCATCCCTTCCTATTAAAAAAATTCATACATATTGGGGGCAAGGTACAATATGTAGATTAGGGTCTCCAACAGTTTTGAGCCTGCAGGCACCTTTGGAATTCTAACACAGGATAGTGGATGCAGCCACAAAACTGGTGCCACAAGATGGCTGTCACAGTAGGCGGAGCCTGCCACAAAACGACTGCCATAGTTTCCCTTCAGTTGCATAGTGAATACCCGCATGCTGTGGTGGCAGCTGTGTCCAAAGCAACATTTTTAAAAATCTGCACAGCCAATCAAATTTCCAATGGCCAATCAGAAGCACTGCTGGGAAAAAGCCCCACCTGTCCCTGTCCACTTTTTAAAAACTCTTGGCAGGCACCACAATGGGGACCCCAATCTAGATTTAAGAAGAGAAAGAGTTAACAGTAGATGACACTAAAATGTATCAGAAAACCTCAGCGCACCATCAGCGCCAGTGAGATTGTCGTCATTGAGGCTTTTGTTAGTATGCTGTATCTTCCAAAAGCAACAGCCACTGACATAAAGGGATGCAGCAAGTGATCAAGGAGAACCTTGGAGATGTGAGTTCAAAGCGTTGTTTTCAGGAAATCAAAGTAAGTCGAATAGAACACGGTGTAGTGATATGATACAAAGGACTGGATTGAAGACAATCACATAATACCTCCTCATATACCTATTTATTTCAGTGTGAGTTCTTTGATGATATTGCCCCTTTAATGGATTTAATGGTACTGCATTAGCTGCTGGCTAATGAGTGATGAGTATTTAATGGCCTCATATAAATTGGCTTGCACAGACCTTATCACGAATCTTGGAAGAACTGCAAAAACAGAAATCAATCTATGGGACTGCCAAGAACAACCATGCAGGAAGTCCAGCGCTCCAGGGTCAGCAGGCACCAAAACCTCCCAAAAACCATATCACACAATTCTGTTACATGATGGTGGTAGAGGCCCTGTTTCCACCCCCCCCCCCAACAAAAGGCTCTCCACCACACACTCTTTGCCAGGACACAACAGAAATGATCTAATTTCATCTGTAACAGATCTGTTCAACAAAAGACACAAGTTATTTACTTTTTAGAGATGCTTCTATGGAAGAGTCCGTAAAAGATGAAATCCAATATCAAAGAAAACAATAAGAAGAACGAAAGAGTAACATGCGTCTGAAATATACAGATGGCCCATCAAAATTCATAGCATAATTCATAGCAGTGCATTTGGATATACCTGAGCTGAAATTATACCTAAAATTAGCTGTTTTAGTTTCAGGGACACCCAAAATGATGCAAAGCACTCCCGAAATTCTAGAAGTAGTGAAAATTTATCTCCCTGAATTTCGGGAGTGTTTCGAGGATTCCAGGAGGCGCTGAAGTGGGGAAGGAAAGAGAGGAAGCCAGCCTGGCAAACCGTTCTTCTTCAGCAAGAGAGACAAGGACTAACAGCTGATGTTCAGGTACACCTGGCCTCCACCCATGGCCCTTTATATTTTAAAAGGTAAAGGGCCAAACTGGCCCCAGACTTACTATGTCAGCCTTGTCTCTGCTGGAAGCTTCTCTCTGCTTCTGGCATTAAGAGACAGCAGAGTCTGCCCCACAGCCAGAAAAGCCACAAGCTTTGGGCTGGGGAGGGGGGTAAAATGCAATAAATAAATAAATAAAAACAAACAAACAAACATACATACATACATACATACATACATACATACATAAAAATGGTGGGTAGGCTTGCAGGCTTCTGGACTCGCACAAGGTTTGGCTGTTGCCACTGGGGAGTGGCTTTTTTAAAAAATTGTGTCCATTCATCCTGCTAAGCCCTGCTATCAAACATTGACTGAAGACTGGCCACATGGAAGTGTAGAACAGAAAACTCTCTCATTCTTTTCTTGCATTTATGCGTTGCCTCTTTAAGTTAGGTGTAAGTGAATCTTGATCATGTTCTAAGAGAGTAAACAAGAAGGTACTCATCAAGAATGTCCTGTATGTGCCTCATTAAAACATTCCTATTTCTTTGATTAAGTTATCTGTGTGGAGAGGTTTTAGCAAGCTGGGTAAACATTTGTGAGGTCTGGGTTCTGCTAACAGACATATTTTTAAATAAATCAAATAAGCTGATAGGGAAAGGTGACCTAGACTAGGAAGCAAAGCTTTGGTGATTACTTAGGACTCAAAGTACTTTACTACAGTTCTAAGAGGAAAGGGAATGAAAATATACACTCAACCATAGAGCCTACATCAGAATGCATTGCTAGACTAAGGGCCAGAAGAAGAGTCACTGTAGTACTATTTATGCAAAACGTACATCTTTAATTTGGAAAACCGTTCTCTAAAATCCAATTTTTCTCCTCCTTTGGATAGAAAGTGATACGGGAATATTTAAAAGGACATTCACATCACTAGTTAGATAAGCCAACCGGAACATACTTTATTTAACCTGCCCCTTCTTTAAGAACACGAACATAACCCAAATCCCCAACACTAAGGGTTTGTCTATACTACAGATCTTAACTGTTTCTCCCTAAAGAATCCTAACATCAGGTCTCAAATGGGGGGGGGGACAATCTTTAGCAGCCAGGGGGAAGGTAACCGTAGAGTAAAGCAATGGGCCATCCAACTCCTGTTTTTGTATGGACCGTAGCGTAACATAGCAGCCACCTGCTTGGTTTTCCCTTTTTCATCTTACCCTCAGGTACAGCAGAGTTCCAGCGAAAGTCAAAGATCTGCTCTTAAAAAACAATTCATTGATAAAATATCTTTCCCATGCTGATCTTGGTGTGACCTAAACAGAGAGTGTGGCCTTCAAATAGTATGAGAGACACTGTCCTTCAGTGTTACTCCTCTGAAGATGCCTGCCACAGCTGCTGGCGAAACGTCAGGAAAGAAAATACACAGCCCGGATAACCCACAAGAACCAAATTCAAATAGTATGTTCCCACCAGTTATTACCTAGGACATTATGGGAAGACAGTTGTCATGGTTGATACCTCTGACTGGGGCTATGGTACTAACAGAATTTAATGTCTCACTAAACAACAACCAACTTCTGTAAAATGTTTCTTTCCAAGCACGTATGTCACTGGAAACTGCTGATGAGCATGCCTATCTACAAGAGAATGGATTTTCAATAAATATTCCAGCCTGCCATAGTTGAAACAGGGAATACATTCAGGTGGAAATGCCCCACCCCCCTTCTTAACATGCCAAACTCACAAACTGCTGTTTGCAGCTGTGAGATTAGGCGTACCAGAGGAAAATTCTTCGACAAGGGCAATTGGTTCACAGCCTAGCAGTTAAAAAAGGACAATCACATCTCATTATACTTGTTGAAAATATTGTAGTGCCCTCTGAATTACTAACTATGTGGCATGGCAGAAATGCCTGACTGAGAACCACCCTCATTGTTAAGCAGATCTGAGTGAAGTGTGAGCATTTTGTGGAACATCTGCCCTTCAAAGACTACCCTTGCAAGCATGTACATGTGGCAATCAAGGCAAAGTGGTTGATACCAAGACACAACTATGAAAGACTGGGAAAGAGATTTAACTTCTTTAAAAACCCCAACCTGATTGGCATCCAAGTGCAATATGTTAATAATTTTCTTCCCAACAAGTGGCTTCTGTTTATCCTCCATGTGTTGCATCACCAATGTAAACTTTCTCATCTAACATACTGATGCATATACCAGCTAAGGACCAGATTTGGGGGGCAGATTCCTAATGCTAATTCAGATTTACCCTCTGCAGTACAGGACCATTGGTTTTGATAACATTTGGTATGTATAGGAGGCTATTCTTCATTGCTGTTCTATAGTAACATGAAGAAGTCCTTATCAATACTCTATATATGTTCTTACTTCCCCTTACCAATGCTTTTTACATGTTCAGATAGATATCCAACGTAAATCCAGTTCTTAACAGTAACTATTAATGGCATTTCAATTTAATGGGGAAGAGTTTGTGACCCATTTGGATTGGATATCTTCCTCTGTACTATAGGGAAAGAAATAAGTACATACTTAATATCTGTATAGCAGATAGAGTTGCGAACTTCAGTTTTGGTAACTCCTGGAGGTTTGGGGGCAGTGCCTGGATAGGGAAGAGTTTGGCGAGGGAGCTCAGTGGGGCTTTGATGGCACATTCTATTATGTTATATCCTGTGATGTCCTGTCTAGTTCCACCATTCCTATGAAGCCACTTCTTTCCACCAAAATTCGAATATAAGGTGGAAGAAAAAGATATGGGCAAGCGATATGAGCTCATATCACTTGCCCATATCTTTTTCTTCCACCTTATATTCAATTATATTCACTTGCACATGGTCTGTATGTTGTCTGAACCCTTTGATCATAAACCTTTGGGCTGGAATAACTGGCTTCTATCCAGTTATGTACCAATCAACCCCCCCTCCTCAAAATCCTCTTCAGGCCCATAGGAAACCACACAACAGCAATCCCATTTCACTCGCAATCCCCAAACAATCTCTCGCCTTTAGTGTCTTAAAGACCATTCCCAGGAGGGGGGGGGGGGTTTGGCGATGTCTGGAAGCCGCACAGCTGCGCCACCCCCAAAGCAAGATCCAGACTGTCCCCACCGAAGCCAGAAAGCTGCCCTTACTTGCAAGCCCCGTGGAACCACTCCGTAGCATTCCACAGGGTTACGCCACCTTTAAAAAGTGAGGGCAAAGGGGGCATTCCCGGCCTGAAAGGGGTTAGGAAGCTGCCTAAAGGCAGTTCCGCCCCAGGAATGCCTCCCAGACATGGGGACATACGCTGGGAGAACACCGGTGGGAGGCAATGTGGCGTCCCAGGGCCAGCATGAATGCCCCCCCCCCGTGCCGGCCTAAGTGCCCCTTATCAAGGGATAAATAGGCACTTTTGCCGGTGCGGGGTCATGCCAGTTCCTAAGGAGCTTTGCCCCCCTCCTTCAGGATTGCAGCCTTTATGAATGACGGTCAATTTCTCCTAGTCTCTGTGGTATACCATAGGAGAAACAGACATCCTAGAGCTCCCGCCCTCTGTAAGCACTTTAAAATTCTCTTTCTCCCAGTATACCACAAAGCTACCATTTCCTCCAAAGGAACTGATCTCTGTAGTCTAAAGATCAATTGTAATTCCAGGAGAATTCCAGGTCCCACCTTGAGGTTGGTAATGCTAACAGCAGCATTTTAAAGCCTCAATCTACTCTGCATGCATTCTCAGGTGAAATGTGCACGTTGTATGCCAATGAAAACATACTTCTTTCTTGTCAGCTCTCATAAAGCAGAAAAAATGTATAGAACTGTCAACCATGTGCGGGACCCAGGTCATGCAGGCAATTCCTGTACCATCCTTGGACTCCATAGGAGATGCTAATGCAGGAATTACATGTTGGTGGGATTTTTCCTGATAAGTGTGTAAGGGGGAGTATTATGACAACTACACCACAGACTTAACATGTAATGGGCCTTAAAGGTAAAGGTAGTCCCCTGTGCAAACACCGGGTCATTGCTGACCCATGGGGTGACGTCACATCCCGACATTTACTAGGTAGACTATGTTTACTGGGTGGTTTGCCACTGCCTTCCCCAGTCATCTACACTTTACCCACAGCAAGCTGGGTACTCATTTTACCGACCTCGGAAGGATGGAAGGCTGAGTAAACCTTGAGCCAGCTACCTGAAACTGGGCCTTAGTAGCTCTTAAAATAATACTGTACAATAGAACATGTCTATTTCCCCCAGATTGCTGCTGGGGGTGTTTGCAGAGAAATGGCAGCTTGCTTAAGGCCGTCTAGTGAGTTTTGGGCTGAGCTATGGTTTGAATCAGGAGCTACCAGCTCTTGCTCTTATCTTCTATGCTATACTAGCTCTATAAAATGGAACACAAGAAATAAAACAGAAAGGTTGATTGCTTTGCCAATATTTAAAGCCCTGGTCACAGACATTTAAAGCCCTGGGCATCACCCATGTAAACTTTCTCATCTAACATACTGATGCATATACCAGCTAAGGACCAGATTTGGGGAGCAGACAAGGACCAGATTTTGGGGAGCAGCTAAGCCCTGAGCACAAGACAAAGCATAGGGAAGTGGGAGCTGGGAGTGGGGAAGAAACGTAAGAGGAAAGGAAAGCCACCTTGCCTCCCTGCCCCCTTTCATTAAAAAAAAATCACCATCATTGAGCCAGACTTCTCCTATACAGTATTTGTGAACCTGACTTCAATTTCTGTCTACACTAATTACAATTTCCTCTCTTGATTCTACTTTTATTTATTTCAGTCCCAGTTGATCAGATGGATCCACCAGTTGCCTAAATTGACAGAACGCTAGTACAATTTCCAACACCAGGTTGCTCCTCCTCCCTTTAGCCCTCCAACAAATGTGAATGGCATGCCCCCCTCTCCTGCAGTCTTATCATAATTACAACCCTCATTCAGCCTAGAAAAAGAACCCCTTCCAAAACGCCACTGGTTTTCTTTTTCTAGCTTGATATGTTTGGTTGCTTAACTATTTCTCTTTCAGTCCGGCACTTCAAATGATTGTATTCGCCTCACAAGCCACACATGTTTCTTTCCAGCTAGTTGACTCATGTAGAGCATTGCTACAATAGTTGGAGTGTACTACTGTATACCTCCCATCCATTACATGAGTTACTGTGTATTTCAAGGGCTTCCATTACCTTATTCCACAGCTACTCATGGTTGGCTTGAAATCAGATCCATAGCCAGATATTTTATGATAAGGAAGCTTAAAGGTACATTGGGGTGTGGGGGGGGGAAGGGGGTAATGTAAGTCAACTTGAAATAGCAAAAACAGAAATACAAGTCTGATGTGCACAAAGTTATTTAAGCTATTAATTAAATTGAATTGGCTTTTAGGGTGACCACTGACTGACATTCCACCCCAAATGGAGAGGTTATCCACCCAAACAATTTTTTCACTTTACAAACATAAAATCCACAACCTCTGTCAATGCAGTGATACTGTTTCATCCAGCTACATGGTAGGTAATTGAGAGGCCTTTAAATATTTGCACAAATGACAATTATGTAGAAGTTGAAATATGTTGTTCTGAATTCCTTCTCAGAAGTAGAGTCTGAAATGAGTTCAGGTTTCAGTTAATGGGAAGAAAAGAGTGAAGTTGGTGGGAGCAAAGATGAATGTGGTACTACAGCAAATCCTCAAACTATAACTTATTCACTCTGTGGGACGCTGTATGTTTTCTTTGAGAAACTTATCTCGTCTCATATTTTGCTCTTTAAAAGAGCATTTGTATAGGAGTGTAGTGATATGAAGCCACAAATAGTACAAATGTCAGCTAAAATGTAAAGCATTTGGGGGCGTCTTGCAGCTTCCCCTCCCCCATCCCTTGGGATGCTGTGTAAGGGCAAAGGATAGAGGTGTGGGTTGCTGTTGTTGTTTTCAAAAAAGAAAATTAAACCTGGAAATTCTGGCTGAAATCACATAGAAAAACACAAGCACGCATATTGAGAAGTACAAGAACACTAAAATATCATCGTAAACTGACCTTCCTTCATGACCCTCCGTCAATTCAAAACCCCACTACAAGGGCATTCAAAACCACCTTTCCATTTTTCACATATGCATACCAGTATCATGCTAAAAGTGTTTTAAGTGGCATCAAGACACAGAGAACAGGCTTGGAGAATTTTTAAGACATTGCCCTCCATATTCCCTAGGGGAATGCATGCTCCCATTGCTACAGGTCTGCTTGGAAAGCAAACTTCTCTCCACCTCATAAAATATATTTAGTCTGAGAAGTAGTAGCGTGACCTCTATTTTTTTTTAAAAAAAAAGCACTCTCACACGTAGACACTGTCCATTGCATAACTAAACAATCAGCGTTAAGCACCGCTTCCCAGAATATTTGTTCAAGTAACCATGTGCCAATTTCAGAAATGAAGCTGAAATATGTTGCTCTCCTTGACTCTTCCCGATCAGCTTTTCCAAGGGCTTCTATCCTAGTTTCTCTTCTTGAGTGAGAGTCAATGTTTTTAACATTGGCTCTTTAACCCTTGATCCTGGTTTATATCTGGAAAGCAACATGATCCATATGATACAGCATTCTTGTGGGAATCACATACAACAATATGCTGCAAATTGCTTTGACATTGCCCAATCTTTGTAAGACCAGGCAAAGTTTTAAATGGGTGAATATATCAATTTGTAGGATAAAGTCTGAACGGCTAAATAAATGAAGTGTCCCAATACTACTGGGCGGTGTCCCCACAAGTACAATGCGTATTTATCCCTTTTCTACTGAGCATAGCTTGTCTTTCAAGTTTCCTTTAACTCTATCACAGTAAACATACTGAAGAATTCTGGCAAATAAGAATAACATTCCCCTTTTGCTAATACATTTTGCTTGTAAAAAATGGTGGTCATGTCTAGGACAGATTTTGTTTTGCCTCGAAAAAAACACGATTATCACATTTTCCAATGAACCTTCAAAGCTTAAAATGCCACATTACTATAAACCAAAGAAACAAGCTTGTTTTCATAATGGGTGGGTTTTGAATACTTGTGATAAAAATCTCTGGATGCAGCCCTTAGCCCCTAGATAAGTGACTTCACTGGGTCTACTTTGAGCTAAGTGGCGCTGACTTCACAGTCTAGACCAGATGTGTGCAGAAGTTACCAGCTTAAATAGGGATTTACACAGGTGTTACATTTGCAGTTTTCCCTGATTAAATCTTCCCCCACCACTGAGTATCTCCTACGAGACAAGAGGAACAGGAAAGAATCACATTTATGTGGATGGTTATGAGTGAGCAAGGCTGTCAAAGATAGGACATTTTGGAGGACTTTCATTCATAGGGTCGCCATGAGTCAGAAGCGACTTGACGGCACTTAATACACACACATGAGTGAGTAAGAGACAGAGACCCCATTTCAGGTCAGCATGAAGACTCTGTGTTCTCAAAAAAGACACGAACACGCTAACCCAGGTCTCTTCTGCCCCAAAGCCTGCAGATTAAGCACTGCTGCAAAGCCACTCCTTGACCACACAAGCTATTGAGCCCAAATCACGTGAGCACTGTTCATGAAGAAAGGATGAAATGGGACTTTAAATCGCTCTTCTTGCATAGTCACCAACTGTTTCAGAAACTTAATGAAAGCACTTTTAGTATGGGTCCTCTGAATTGCACACAGGCGTGCAACAATGGGAGAGGGAGAGCTTTGAGTGGGACAAGCACATTCCTTCCTCCCTCCAGCACACCTTCCCATCCGCTACAATTCAGCTGCTGTGTCTCTCCACTACTGAAGATGCTACATGTTCCATCCTCACCACCTCCACGAGATTACACGCACTTATGCTGGCGGGGAGGGTGGCTGGGTGGCGGCAGAGCCGCGCTTCACCCCTCCTCCAGCGCGGCCTCTCCGTGGCACAGGCCACGGCGTACAGTGGTCGCACCGGTGCAGGGGGGCGTTCCGAGGGTGGGCTGGGAGGAGGAGCCGCTGGTTAGGCAGCTCCCTATCCCGGTTTGGCCCAGTACGCCGGCACCGGGAACAGCAATTTTTAGCAGGCGCAGCCTCGTTGTTCCCTATGGGGCGAAAGGCCTCAGCAGCGAAACAGCTTCTTCTTTTTTTGTTTAACAGTGTGCTCGATTCAGCTTAAGAAGAAGAGGCACCACTGCGCCTCTTCCCCGCCAACTCCGCATGCCGTCAGCTCAGGAATGGGCTGTAAGAGAGGGAAACCGGGCTGGAGAAAAAAATATCCTATCCTTTTAACAGAGGCTTAATGTGTGGAAATGTTCAGCTGAAGCTTCTGATGGCATGGAGGCACCAAACACCCCAAGATAAATAACGTCTCATTAGGTCTCTATTAAAGGGACCGATATTTTTAAATACACTCAGACATTTTTGTTGGATTAAACTGCTGAGCTTGCACCCATTTGTGTTTCCAATGGTTTAATTTGTATACTGTTGGCTAAACTCTGCCCTTACTTATATTTCTAGCTGCCAGGTCAAAACAACCGGAGGGCTCCTGCTCCTTTAAGAACTTTACGGAGAACAGGAATTGTGGCGTTCCCATCGGAGTGACAACAGGACACATTGCTCGTTATGGATTTTCTCCTTTTTCTTCTCTGAAACTCTTAAACTTACAGGAGCTGCAGACATGAGAGTCAGCATGGTGTAGTGGTTAAGAGCGGTAGTTTGGAGCGGTGGACTCTGATCTGAGAAACGGGTTTGATTCCCCCACTCCTCCACATGAGCGGAGGAGGCTAATCTGGTGAACTGAGTTGGTTTCCCCACTCCTGCACACGAAGCCAGCTGGGTGACCTTGGGCAAGTCACATTCTCTCAACCTCACCTACCTCACAGGGTGTCTGTTGTGGGGAGGGGAAGGGAAGGTGATTGTAAGCCGGTTTGAGTCACCCTTAAGTGATAGAGAAAGTTGGCATACAAAAACCAACTCTTCTTCTTCTTCTAAACCCTGTTAACTACACTTCCTTGTTAGCACTACCTTGTTCAATAAGACTGGGACTTTAAGTATTCCATTGTCAATGGCTATAATCCTATTTGGGAGTAAGATACCCGAACTCAGTGGGGTCACTTCTGAGTAACACGCATAGTATTGGACTGAGAGACTGCCATTTATGTGTGAGTAATTCAGTGGGACTCACTTTAATTCAGTGGGACTCACTTCCATGGGAACAAGCTCAGGATCGGCCCATAAGGCTATAAATATATGACAATCTTCCAGAGGCACAGAGGAAGCGCTGTGGCGATAGCATGGCTGTGCCACCCACACAAGGCTATGCTTTGTATCCTCAGTAACCTCTGCGGCTATGCCATGTTCATTGCACTTCACACTGTATCCTGTAAAAACTGAAATGAGAGGCGCCATCAGCAATGTAGCGACAGACGTCAACAACTTTGAATGCGGTTATGACAACCATCACTCCCATGCCTGGGAAAGAGTCAGATGGGTTTTTTTTTTAAAACCGAGTTTTAACTTTTTAAAAGTAGGGCGATTATTACTATGTATTGCACACAGGGCTGACACAGAAGACTATTTGAATATTTCTTGGGGTTTGGAATATGGCAGCCGGGGAATGGGCAAACATAGCCTCTTTCACCAGTGTTGAAAATCCTTCACAGACTCATCCTGTACTCCTAGACTCAATTCAGTGTGCTTGCCCTAAAGTCTTTAAAGCCCTAAATGACGTGGGACCTGGATCTCTAAAAGGGCCATCTGTTCCATGTGAACTTGTCCTCCTTTGAAGACTGGCAATCACTAATATGGCTTTTGTGTAGCACTCTCCCCACACACTTTCAGAATACTGTTTCCAAAGTCATTCAGTTGGTACCAACTTTGCCATCATTTAGATGCCATATCTGCCTGTTCTCCTGGGAATTTGGGTGATGACTCTTTAGACCTCCTTGTTCCTTTTTTAATAAAAATCCATATTTTAATCTTTTTATCGTGGGTTTTATGCTGTGTCTATGATTTATTTTTGCAGGCAGTTATTTAATTTTTGAAGGCTGCTTTTAAAATCTCAAAAGAAGGATGGGACATACATTGGGTTGATAAATAAAATAAATTATTCACCTAAGCTCTCATGCAGGTCTGTAGAAAACGCATCAAGACAACCTCCTCCCGATAGCAACACATTTATTTCCAGTTTCAGTTTATTTCAGTTTCAATACATTTCTTTTCATTAGGTATAAGACGGAGGCTGCTACCATTTCTGACTTTACAAAGGGGAAACAAACACGGAGACTCCTTTGCATGAGCCCACAGTCCCACAGCCCACAGCTGCGCTGGGATTTGCACTGGGCTCTCCCAGGTCCAGGCTCAACATCGCTCGATGGGTCAGCAGACTCCAGGGAACAGAAATGCAGTTATAAGCAACGTTAGCTTTCATGGCATGCAGATCTGTGTTGAGCCGAATGGCAAGCAAAGTGCATGCCAGCATCCTGAATGACTGAACTCCCCAGAACGAGGCAGACAAATTCACAGGATTTGTCTTGAGTTTCCTCCAGATTTGCTAACTAAAGCAAAGAGGAGCCGCTGAGAATCTCCCTGGAGTATTTAACTATTTTTATTGCTGCTGTGTATTTTTTTTTTGTAAGCCACAGAAAAGAACAGGGGAGAAATTGCTGGTTTGTTCTTCCTTTGGATCCTCACGTCTTTAGTTACTGTCAGCCACTATTTATCAGATGCGCAGCTAACATTTCCAGTTTATTGTTTTTCTTTTCAATACTTTCCATCTGGTACAGCAGGAGCTAACTAGACAGCACACATCTGTCCAATCAAGTGTCAAAGCGAACGGAATAGCAACTACATAGGCTTTTATAAAACATGGCAAGACAAGCCATGGGAGCTGAGGGCTGGACCTTAAAGCATCCTAACACCATAGCCTTCTGCAGGATGAGACCCATGGAAGTGCCTGGAGTTTGTGCTCCTTCCTCTCCCACCAAGGGGTAGCATGCAAGATGAAGGTGGCCACACCTAGGCATGGCCCACCCACATGAGCTGTCCCCACTGATACAGGTGTGTAGAGTTGTCATGTGTAAGGGCATGTTGGCTTCTTTTTGGCCTCTCAGAGAAGGGGGGAGGCAGAAATGCTGCAAGAACTTGCTCTTAGACGTCATTCTCTATGTAGTATTTGGAAACGTGGACTACTCCAGAGCAGGCCATACAGCAGATTAGAAAACAAATATGATATCATATTTACTAATTATATTTGCTTTACTTGCCCCTTGCCCCCATTTTTTCATAATAATCATTCAAGATGCCATGCAATTGTGAAGAGGTAAAGAGCAATCAGAACAGACTCTGCTTTACCATTCCCTTTTTGAGCATACCAGGAACATTTATTCGAATATACAGAACTGGTGAGGTTTCCTTGAAGAAACAGCTCCCGGAAGGTTCATAAGATTTATAACAAAACCAGAGGTACCCAAGTAAGATTTCATTTTCTTAAGCAGGTAGTCTAAATATATGCATTTATCAGATTCTGTTATCTTAAGTTGGAACAACTTAAACTCGACAGAAAAACTGGCTCCTCTACGAAGAAAAAGAGACAGAGGGCTGTTTTCAATTTAATTGAGATAATGAACAGATAGTTATTGAAAAGCAATCACTTGAGTGCCTTCACACAGAAAGTTTAAGCAGGGAGCTCAGCACCCTATGGAACAGGATATTAGATTTCTGTCAGGCCCTGATCACAGATACAGCTCTGAAAAAGATGCAGAAGGGGACAATTCTTGCCGCTCTTTCCATATAGAGGGACGCACAGGATCCCTTTTTAAAATGTTATCTGTGAGCACAGAAAATTACGGAGGATGCAAGTCAGTGTGATATTGACCTCAAAACCCATTCTATCTCGTCCGTTTAAATTTCAGTTGCTATCTCGTCCATTTAAATTTCAGTTGCCATTTAAATTTGCCATCTTGAGGGTCAAATCTGGCTCATGTTCTACCATGACTTTTGGGACATCTCACAGCTTAAAATTAATCTTAATTAGGTATTCCATTTATTTTAGCATTACTTAATTTCTACTAACATTCAGTGAATTGGTACTGTTGTTTTTTTTAAACCCATTTCCTCTCCACTGAAATCAACAGCATTTACTTCCAAAGGTGCATAAGAAACAAATCAGTAGGATTCATGAACATGTATTCACGCAATTCTAAACTTGTTAATTTGGAACCGGTTCCCACTAAACCCAAATGGACTTGCAACTTGGGAGAACTTCTTACACACAAATTACTTCTCCCCAAACCTGCTGCAGATCAGGTGGTTATTTACATTTCAAGTACTCAAGGTTCACTGGGTCGGTAGATTAGAAAAAATGCTAGAACCAATCATTTTTTGAGTGACATGTGATTTTTTTTTTAAAAAACTTCCAGCTTTGCACTGGACAGAAGAGGGCAGGCTGGAAAATAAGTGCGAACGTTAAACAAAATAAAGCTCAGTTGCCTTGCATACCAATGATTTCGACCATATTTGTTTCTTACCCTTACTCAGTAGTTAAAAAGAAAATAAACCCAGCCAGGAAACACAGTGGCTGCATTGTACTTGTGGTGGTGGGGAAGTCAGAGAACCTGAACTGATGTCAGATTTCATAGTGAATTAGCATGCGGTAGTAGCACTTATGTGCCCTGATATGCAAAGTGCTAATTAAGTCCCAGCAAGTGGATCATGCACCTGTTGCTGTTTTATTCAGAAGGCATTGTTTGGATTCCTGTAGATTTACATCGAAAACCATTTTCTACAGTGATCTGAACTGGATGGAATTCAGGTTCAATTTACAGCATTCAAGGAGCTTTTAAAGCAAGTGTTTTTCAGCATCTCAGTCCTCCCCTACCTCCCCCTGAGAACTTTGCCCTCTTTGAAATAAAGGAAACGGTGGCTTGTTGGTAGTTACAAATTTTGTCCTCAAAAATCCCCTACAGAAAGTTACATAACCGCTTTCACAACACTGTACTAAAAATATTTTTTTAAAAAAAAAATGGCTTTGTGGCTTTTGGAAGACCTATGACATCAGCTTTGAAAGACTTTACATGAATGGGTAAATATTTGATTCGGTTTGCAGAGACTGCCCCCGAGACAAACGCCCCTTTGTCACTATGTTACACCTGTCCAAAATACATAAAAGAAGACTTTACATTTTGAACTCACATTGTTAAAAATAGTGCCATTATGTTATTGAATCAGAAATAAAATAATCAACCCCACAAACTATGGGGTGAGGGGGAGCGAGGCATGGCGTTAATTTCCCATAGCTCTGATATTCTAGCGGAGCCCTTATTTTTTCATATGCAAACATAAGGTGTAAAAAAGCAGTCACATGAATGGAGTTGCAGGCTGCCAATGAACTCTTCAGTTGAAAGCAGTTGTTGATATATACACGTATGTGACTTTATGGAAACACAAAGATAAGACTATATGGAGATGCACACTGGTGTACAATTCAAAGTATACACACAGGGTACATACAAGAAGGAGGTGTGGGGTAGAGAAGGACTTCAGGGGGGTCTTGCTGTGCAGGGCACATGTATTTTTTAGCTGCAATCCTACGTATACTTGGGAAATTAATGTGATTTACTTCCGAGTAGACACACCCAGAATCCAGCACATGACTTTACCATCTGATTTCAGCCCAGTGAAACAGTTGGTGACCCAGCCTTCGGGATAGGACAGTACTAAAAAAAACTCCAATTGACTTATTATACATGCTCCATCAGTAACTGTACAGGGCGCTTTCGCACATGCAGAATAATGCACTTTCAATCCATTTGCAGCTGGAATTTAAGGCGATTTATGCATGGGAAGTTTTGCCTTGGGTTTGCCGCTCTTTAGATGCACATTTCCCCCATCCGAATTCTAAAAACTCTGCATGGGGGCTTATGGTTGATTTTTGAGAATTTGGATGGGAGAAATGTGCATCTAGAGAGGGGCAAATCCAAGGCAAGACCTCCCGCGCATAAATGGCCTTATTGTTGAGTTTTGAGAATTTAGACGGGGAAAACGTGCATCGACAGCGTGGCAAATCCAAAGCAAAAACTCCACTTGCAAACGATGGTTAAAGTACATTGAAAGTGCATCATTCAGGGTGTGTGTGTGTGTGTGTGTGAAAGCACCCACTAACCTGCCTGGATGGCCCAGGCTAGCCTGATCTCGTCAGATCTCAGAAGCAAAGCAGGGTCGGCCCTGGTTAGTGTTTGGATGGGAGACCACCAAGGAATACTTGGGTTGCTGTGCAGAGGAAGGCACTGGCAAACCACCTCTGTTCCTCTCTTGCCATGAAAACCCCAAAAAGGGGTCGCCATAAGTCGGCTGCGACTTGAAGGCACTTGTGTGTGTGTGTGTGTGTGTGTGTGTGTGTGTGTGTGTGTGTGTGTGTGTGTGTGTGTGAAGTGCCGTCAAGTCGCTTCCGACTCACGGCGACCCCAGGAATGAAAGTCCTCCCAAATGTCCAATCTTTGACAGCCTTGTTCCGATCTTGCAAACTGAAGGCACTTTACACACACACACACACACACACACACAACCTACTGCGGACTTCCCAGCCGAGGAGCAGGGCGTAAAGAAGGGATCGCGTGAAAGAGCGCCTCCTCCAACTGCCCATCTGCCACCCAAGGCGCAGAGAGCCCGGCCGCAATCCCCCTCTCCCTACTCCCTTTTGCAAAAAAGGGGGAAACGCGACAAAACTCCCAGGCAAACTCCCCCCCACCCCACCTTATTTCCAAATAAATCCCCTTTTCTGAAGGCATCAGCCCTCTAGGATGGGCCGGGGTACCTGAAAGCAGCCGGGGCGGCTCCCTTCCGTCGGGGGGCTTATAGATATTCCCAACGCCGCGCCTGGAGCGAGGGGGGCGCGCCGGGGCTCCTGCCGCTGCCGCCGCCGCCGCCGCTGCTCCCACCGATGCCCATAAGAGCTGTGCTGCAGCCCGGCTCTCGCTGCGCCAGGCGCTCCGGCCAGCCTGCAGGGGGGGAGCCAAGACCCACCGAAGGAGCGGCTCAGCGCCCTTTGACTCTGCCCCGCCGCCGCGTGGGGATATGAGCGCAGCCCGCCCTTGCCATTGGCTCCCAGCGCCCAACGAAACCCCGCTCGCCTCGCCTTTGGAAACGTCCCCCCACCCCCCACCCCCGTCTCTCCCTCCGCCCTAGCTCGTCTAGGGCGCCAAGGGGGCAGCCGCGCGCCGTCCAAGCGCTTGGCGGTCGCCCCAGGCCACTGGTTCCCAACCAGGGGTCCGCGAGAACCCAATTAAGGTCCGCGAAACAAAGTTATAAACCCATAATCAATTAATATTGTCAATTAAAAGTTCTCTATTGTAAAAATAGATATGTTCAAATATTATTCTAAGTTTAATGTTTCACTAACAGTTCTGATGAAAGTTTATTTTCAAATTCTCGGGATTTTTGTTTTGAACCTTGGGGTCCCTCCCTGCACCGAACAAAAAAGTCCTAGGGGTCCCTGGTCAAAAAAAGGTTGGGAACCACTGCCCTAGGCCATTTATTCCTGGAAGGGTTTGCCTTGGCTTTGCCGCTCTCTAGATGCGCGTTTCCCCCATCCGAATGCTCAAAACTCTGCATGGGGGCTTATTGTTGAGTTTTGAGAATATGGATGGGGGGGAAGTGTATCTAAAGAGTGGCAACTCCAAGCAAAACCTTCCACGGGACTCCTGGGGTCGTTTACGCACGGGAGGTTTTGCCTGGGATTTGCCCCCCCTCTAGATGCCCATTTGCCCCATCTGAATTCTCAGAGCTCTTCATGGGGGGTTATTTTTGAGTTTTAAGACTTTGGATTGGATGGAGGGGAAATGTGCATCTGTGTGTGTGTGAAGTGCCGTCGAGTCGCAGCCGACTTAATGCGACCCCTTTTTGGGGTTTTCATGGCAAGAGACGAACAGAGGTGGTTTGCCAGTGCCTTCCTCGGCACAGCAACCCTGGTATTCCTTGGTGGTCCCCCATCCAAATACTAACCAGAGCTGACCCTGCGAGATCTGACGAGATCAGGCTAGCCTGGGCCATCCAGGTCAGGGCAATGTGCATCTAGAGAGCAGCAAATCCAAGGCAAAACCTCCCGTGCATCAATGGCCAGAGAGAAAACGGGAGCTCCGCGCAAGGCTGCAACTTCACAGGCCTTTGTGCACGGGAGGTTTTGCCTGGGATTTGCTGCTCTCCAGATGCACATTTCCCCATCCAGATTCTCAAAACTCAACAATAAGCCCCCATGCAGAGTTTTGAGCATTCAGATAGCAAAATGTGCATCTGGAGAGCGGCAAATCCCAGGCAAAACCTCCCGTGCATAAAGGTCTGTGAAGTGGCAGCCTTGCACGCGGAACTCTCGTTTTCTCCCTGGCCATTGATGCATGGGAGGGTTTGTCTTGGATTTGCTGCTCTCTAGATGCACATGCCCCCCCCCCACCCATCCAAATCCTTAAAACTCAAAAATAAGCCCCCATGAAGAGCTCTGAGAATTCAGATGGGGAAAATGTGCATCTATAGAGTGGCAAATCCACTCTGTTGGGGCGAGCTTTTTAGAATCCGAACCCAAGCGCTTGTTTGTGTAGGGGGAGAATCTACCTAGGTAGGAAGCCAAAAAGAGTGGACTGTTCATTATAGGTTTCCTTTGGAAATAATATCTCCATAGGTTGCTGCAGCCTTGAGGGAGGGAAAGCACGTGGATTGTCACTGTCCAAAATGGTAGCACCCTTCACTAAAAAGAAGGGGGCATGTTAATAGAAATTAGGATGAAATGCGTTTTGTAAATACTGCGGTGGAGGTGCGCCAGTGCGTGTGTTTAAATTATATAGCTTGAAGCTGTCATTTGTATCTCCTCAGACCCATGGTTATTCATTATGCCAAACAGTTTATATTTCTGATTTTCCCCCACCCGTAATTTACAAAGGCTACTTTTAATTCCAAATACAATAGTAGAGACAAACCTTTGAGCTAACACAACAGTTTCCATCCACAAGGCGGCTTTTGAAATTATTCCCTGCAAGTGAACAAAGGATAGAAGTACAAACTATGTAAAGCAGATGTATAGACCTAGGATAGCTGTACAGTAAGAACAAATATTCAGTCCGGCTCAGTACTTGATGATTGTCAAAACTGGTTCCACAGAAAAAGTTTTGCATTATGTGTGTGTGTAAAGTGTCTCCAAGTCAGCCGATTTATGGGAACCCAGTAGGGTTTTCAGGGCAAGACACTAATAGAGGTGGTTTGCCATTGCCTTCCTCTGCATAACAACCCTCATGGTGGTCTCCCATCCAAATACTAACCAGGTCTGACCCTGCTTAGCTTCTGAGATAGCATGAGAGGTTTTGCCTTGGATTTGCCCCTCTCTAGATGCACATTTTCCCCATCCAAATCCTCAAAACTCAAAAATAAGCCCCTATACACAATTTTGAGAATGCAGATGGGAAAAATATATATCTAGAGAGGGGTAAATCCAAGGCAAAATCTTCCATGCATAAATGACCAATGAGATTAGGCCAGCCTGGGACCACAAAAAAACATATGATGTTAGAATGGTGATGCCCATTCTCCTGTGCAAGTCGTCACTTGAATCAAATGATATATTTGTAAACCAGCCCAACTTTACTTCTGAATGCTTCGTATAACAATAACATATGCGAATGAATGGAGATATTCATACATACATACATACATACATACATACATACACACACACATATAAAATTTATATACCCTTTCTATGCAAATTTAGCATCACCCACTATCAGTAGATAGATTTTAATTTATTTTCAGGAGGTTACATAGTATATAAAGAGCCCCGTGGCGCAGAGTAAGCTGCAGTACTGCAGTCCAAGCTCTGCTCACGACGTGCGTTCGATCCCAACGGAAGTTGGTTTCAGGTAGCCGGCTCAAGGTTGACTCAGCCTTCCATCCTTCCGAAGTCAGTGAAATGAGTACCCAGCTTGCTGGGGGTAAAGGGAAGGTGACTGGGGAAGGCACTGGCAAACCACCCCGTAAACAAAGTCTGCCTAGTAAACGTTGGGATGTGACGTCACCCCATGGGTCAGGAATGACCCGGTGCTTGCACAGGGGACCTTTACCATTTTACATAATATATAACAACTATTGCATTATGCTCTGTCCTCGGCCCTGGATTAATCAACCCCCAGTTCATAGTTAAATAAAGAAGACAAGGTTAGCTTTGGCCAAGTTGTGCTTTCCTGATATATCCTGGTCTTGTGGTTGACAGTGAACGTGTTGAAAGTAGTATAAGAGACACTGTTGCCCAGTTAGAAATTGGGCTTGGGCTTGAGAAAAGTAATCTGTTTGCCAAAATATATAGTCTCAACCAGAGAAGAACTCAGGGCTTAAATACTCACTTTGTTATTGAAGTGATCATTACAAATTGCCCAATTTGTACTCTGAGCCCAGTATAGGAGATTTGGTGGTATCTCTCTTGATGTTCATGATAAGAAAGCATGAGTCTTATGGTTGTGAGGAAGTATACGACATAGTCCATAACCAGGTTGCTTTGAAATATTTGCATTTCAGTTGATTTAATTATATTGTGCTCTTGTTTTGCAAGCTAGAATTAATACATCATGGGTATCATAATTTCTTTTCCACGAATGTCTCCTTTCATCATTGCAACAGTGATATACTGTAAATGTTTTCCTAATTTAGCCTCACTTCCTTTTTCCCACCTTTAATTTATTTTTCATGCCTGTCCATTTTAATAGCTTTCAATATGCCTCATTCACTTATGTCCGCTTTGCTGCATATTTAATCTTTTCCTTTATAAATATAATGACCTTCCACAGGTTATTGTAATCCTATTAGCAACATGGGGTATTTTAAAGTCACTTGACTTTGTAAATAATTTGATTTACTTCATTATCTGGCTTACTTGGGGCCTGCAAATGGGCAGAACCAACAACTGCTTGTACCCGTGCATTCTCTGTTGTCCCGTCCCCCCCCCCCCAAAAAAAATAAATTGGAATGGCCTGCCTGAGCAGGTCAGGAAAGTTCCTACATTTGGCTTTCCACAAACTATGTAAAACAAAAAGTGCAAAACTGTTCAGGAGGGCTTTTTTTTTTTTTTTAAACAAAGGATTGATTCAGGAAGATATTTTGATAAAGGGAACAGGACTGTGGACTATTCTACTAATATGTATCATCTGTTGCTGTGTGTTTTTATCTTGCTCTCTCCATTATATTTCTGCTTATTTAATGTTTAATACTTATGTCTTGTTTCAGATTTGTGCTGTCCTAGTCCTATTACATTGTTTATTAGATGTCTTACCCTTTTGATTGTACCTACTTACATTATGCAATCCCCAATGAGAAAGGCAGACTATAAATAACATGCATACATAATAAATATGATTTTATTTTTTTCCTCCTTAATAAATAACATTGTCTTGAAGTATTCATATTTAATTTTTCATTCTTTCAACTTACAAAAAGGTTTAGTGAGATTTCTGTAACTGCGAAACACTCTGCGCCTGGCTGAGCTAGTAGGAGTCAGAGGAAGCCTCTCCAGGCCTAGCTGGGCCAATGGGGGAGGGGGTCGGAGGCAGGCCCTCTTTGCCTGGCTGGCTCAATGGGGGCAGAGGCAGGATCTCCATACCTGGCTGGGTGTGGGGGACAGAGGCAGGTGCTCCATGCCCAGCCAAGCCGGCAGGCGTTGAAGGCAGCTGCAAACGGTAGGTACATTCTCTGCGCATGTGCAGAAACGCTTTTTATTGAGGGGGATTTAAAACTCCTATTTATTTATTTTAATTTTCAGATTTTTCTTCAAACTTGGGGAGTACCCCAAGTTTGAAGAAACATCTGTTTGGGGTAAGTGTGCCCCCTATCTGCGGATTGAAGTATCCACAGATAGGGGGCACAGTTGTGAA
Source organism: Euleptes europaea (assembly GCF_029931775.1). Classification (NCBI taxonomy): domain Eukaryota; kingdom Metazoa; phylum Chordata; class Lepidosauria; order Squamata; family Sphaerodactylidae; genus Euleptes; species Euleptes europaea. Next base: position 28,806,236 of record NC_079318.1, read on the forward strand.
TTATATAGATTCTGCAGAGTATGATGTAGTGGTTCAAATTCCCATTCAGCCATGAAACTTGTTTATGTGTTCTTATGTTTTATTTAATTGTTTTAAATTATATGTGTGTGTTTTAATGTTTGAAGAGTTTGCCGCTTTGGGAACCCTGAGTTGGGTGGAGGGGCTCTATAGAAATGTTTTAAATAAACAAATAAATAAAACTTGGTCTATTTCACTAGATAAAGTGAGAGCTATTTGGATAAGATGAGAGCTAGCTACACTATGCTGAGTGCTTGGATCAAGGACAGGATGCAAATGTCATAGAAAGATACTACTTTCACATTAAGAAACAGGAATACCTGATGGAAGGTAGAAGATGTAATTGGTAAGTCTGATTGATCAAGTCAGTTTAAAACAGCAGAAGTGAAATTGTGCTGGTCATATTGAATGATCGCATTTTTCTGTAGATCAGCCCTTTGTATCAGTGGAAGGTATTCAGTCATTGAGACCCAGTGGCAATAGCATAGAGGACTGAAAAAAGGGACACAGGGACTTTTACTTTTGTTATGATTCAGCATCTGTCTTGGATTCATTTGTTAATCCCCTCTGGGATTTCAGCACAGAACAATAATTAAAACATTAAAACCAGTCATGAGAAAGCATCAGCTATCCATCTACCTTTTCAGAAGCCCTAACAAAAAGTGAGGTTTTAACGTGGACGAAAATTCATCACAAAGAAAGTCAAGCAAATCCCCTTCATAAGGAAGTTTAACCGTCTACATGCCACTGCCAAGAAGGCCCTGTCACCATCCACCTTACCTCAGGTGGTGGAAGAACATGAAAGGGTTTCTGATGATGCCAAGAGAAAGGGCCGATCATACAGGAGAAGGCAAAATTAAGGCAGCCAAGTTCCAGATCACTGTAGGCTTTATGAGTCAAAATCAATTTGAGACATTATCAAAGTAATATCTGTTCCACACAGTAAGCCCCAGTTAAAACCCTTGCTGCAACATTGTGGAACCATTGTAGATTCTGAACATTTTTGTTAATAGGTATGACTAGCAAAGTCTAGGTACAATCCAGATCTTTTAAACCAAGATAAGGCAAAGCTGGTTTACCAGCGTCAGGGAGATAACATGCAATTTTCACCGCTACCACTACACTACATTGGGCCTACATGAGCAGAGCTGGTTTCAGATGCTCCACGAACTGCAAACCTGAATTGTAAGAAGTGCAGCCTATCTACAACAGGTAGTATACCTCCTCTGATATAATCTGATCTACTACTCATCAGCATTTCCATCTTGTGCAGATGACATTTCAGACCATTCATCCCCCCTTACGCCATCACTAAATCTGGAGCTCATCTTCTGCCAAAACACAGATAACCCAAATCCTTGAATAAGCACACTCTGGTTGCTTAAAAAGGTAAAGGTAAAGGTCCCCTGTGCAATCACCGGGTCATTCATGACCCATGGGGTGATGTCACATCCCGGCATTTCTTAGGCAGACTTCGTTTGCGGGGTGGTTTGCCAGTGCCTTCCCCAGTCATCTTCCCTTTACCCCCAGCAAGCTGGGTACTCATTTGACCGACCTCGGAAGGATGGAAGGCTGAGTCGACCTTGAGCCGGCTACCTGAAACCAACTTCCGTCAAGATCGAACTCAGGTTGTGAGCAGAGCGTGGACTGCAGTACTGCAGCTTACCAGTCTGCGCCATGGGTTGCTTAGAGATGTTAAATAACATGGGGTGCAAAATGGAACCTTGGGACAACCTTGGGACAACCTGAAAGACTACATCAATGGGATGGAACAGCAGTATCCCAGCATCACCTTCTGAGAGCTGCTTGCCAACGCTCCCCCCCAATCCAGGAACCATAGCAAAACTGGGTACCCCCTAGGCCAATCTCAGAAGCCCAGAAGAAGTGCACGCCTGGTGGTATTAAATGCCACTGAAAGGCCCAGGAGAATAATCATGGTTGTATTCTCCCTGTCCTCCTTCTGACATAGGTCATCCATCACAGTGACCAAGGGCCATGTTCCCAAACCAACCCAGAAACCAGATTAATGAGGACCTTCCTCTACTTTCATATATAGGCAGTTGCATATGCTTCTGTCTACACTGTGTAGAGCCATGGTAAGACTTAGCATCCCCATTCATTTCAATGGAAATAACAAATTGCACATATTTGTGAAAGTGTAGAGAGAAACTGAGGCAGGCTGGAAAGTTCTACATGTTCATTAGAGTTTTCCAATAGGGAAAAAAACCTGGGAAATTTGGGGAGTACTCTTTTGGGGGGGATCTCTTTTTGAGCAAGAAAAACTTTGTCTTACACTTTTTCTAAGTGTACAGCATGAAAAAGTCTTAGGACTTCCTCAGTTTTTCTAATGGGCAAAACTGGGAAACTTGGGGAAGCAATGGAAACAAAAAAAACCCCTCTTATACTGTAGACATATAATTATATTATATAATTATATTATATGTAGACATATAATTATACTGTAGACATATATACAACATAGACATATACAATTGTAGAGATGTACAACATTTTCAGGAGTATGTTTTGTTTGGATGTAATTAATTTTGGTAAAATTTTATATGCTATGATGTGGTTAATTATAATACTTTTTATAGAGTTCAGTGCTTTCAGTGTTTGAGACTCCTTTCAGTGGAGAAAAGCAGGGTATAAAAACCACCTCTTCTTCTTCTTCATATTTTCAAGGATATGCTCATTGAAATATAGAGATACAAAATAAGGGCAAGGCTGATGGTGCAAAATAGGTAAGAATATATTTTATTACTCAGATAAAAATTCTCTGTGTTTCACCCAAGAGGCTTCTTCAGGGGAATCTGTAATATATAATATGTAAATACATTTCTGAGTTTATAAAAATAGTTAATTAGGTCAAATTATACAAGCAAATAAAACATTATGTTCAATGTCAGAATACAGGTTGTACCGTATACAAAACTGCTAGAGCTCATTTGTCCTTGAGATTGCATGGAGGAGAAAGAAAAAAAGTCCTTGTAAGTGAGAGAGATAAGATAAAACGGTGTAGCACCCGACAGGTTTTGGCTCAAATTTAAAGAATCTTATTTGTGCCTAAATGAATGTTACCAACCGGTTAGTCTTGCAGTGGTGTTTCAATGAAGAGTATAAGTTCAGTAGAAAGTTGCTAATGGAAGGACCCTTCTATATACCAGTGTCTAGTTAACACAATATCTCTCTATTTTACAGAAGCTGATGCAATTCCAGAGATAAATTTAACCCTTTTGGTGTCAGTGTCTGGTGTCCAACAACACTACAATCTAGTTCTTTTTTCAATAGCAGCCTTACATTTTTACAAGTTATTTTCTTTACTGCTCAAAATAAAAAAAATCATAGTTTGTTTCAATAAAATATTTAGCTATATTACAGATTTCCCTGAAGAAGCCTCTTGGGCGAAATGTGTAGGGAATTTTTATCTGAGTAATAAAATATATTTTTACCTATTTTGCACCATCGACCTGGTGTGGCTCTTTAATTTTCCTAGCTCGTTTAAATATGACAAATTCTGTCCACAATTAATAGGCAATAAAATTTACAATGATACTATGTGTACTACTGAAGATTTAAATTTTCTGAATGTTTCATTTGCGAGCGAATATGTATTTGTACATTGTAACTGTATGAGGATAATCTGTCCAGATAATATGTTAAATTTTGTTTATTACTACATTTGTGGTTTCTGTTTTCAAATTTGTTTTCCCCCCCTACATTTTCTGCCTCTCAGATGGAAAAAAAGTAGACATGTGCGAGGGTACAGCAGTTTGTGCCTCTCCTCTCTCTCGTATCGGCTATATTCACAATTTTGCTAGCAGAAAACAAAGGCATTTTTACTATTAAATGTCTTAAATATGCTTAATTTTATATACCAATTTAACTATAAATGATACATTATCGGATTTTACACAATAAAACAAGTGTAGGTTTGTTAAAGAATTGCACAAATTTCCATTCTTCTCAACATTTCCTTTCCCCCCCATAAATTACAAAATAGAGGAAAGTAGCCTAAACGTTTCTGGAAATTCTACATCTCCAGTCTGCTTCCAAACAAAACAAAACAAAAACAAGGAATTGTTCCTTATCCCTGGCTTCCTCTACATAAACAAAGCAAATAATAGAAATTCAATGCCTTCCCAGGAGAAAAGGAACTTCAGTCCTTATTCATTTAGAACATAAGAACAAGGATTTTTTTAAAACTTGTCTTTGAAGTACATTCACTGTGGATGGAATTACTTTCAACTAGCACCCTTAGGTACAAGTTTCCTATAAAATCCCATTATTGCTGGGGATAATATGCGTATAAAAGCTGAGAATAACATTCCATTATTCTAATGTATTATTTATTTCATTAATTTCTACCCCACCGTTCTCCCCAGAGGGGACCCAAAGCAGCTTATGTCATTCTCCTGTCCTCCATTTTATTCCTCACAACAAATGAGCTCTAGTCCATGAAGACTTTTGGTTCGGTGCATGACTATGAGACGGCATAGAACTATTTCATACACACACTCACACCAATATTGGGTGCTAACGCTCAGCTTTCACAATGTTCACCAAAGCTTGCCTTCTTTTGGGAAAGTGACCACTGACCACTTAGGTCATTTATGCGTGGGTGCTTTCACTCATGTTCACCCCCCATTTTTCTTGGTTGTACCTTGGAGTTATGCATGAGTTTTCTCTCCATTAGAAATGACCTCGCTGCCAGCCCTCACAAATCTCAGGACATCCTGTCCCTGTATTAACCTGATTCTTCCCTCCCCCCTGAGCTCAGCCCGCTTGAAATCCCCCTGCATAAGGCAAGGCAGCAAGCAGACAGCCAATTACAAAGCAGCATGTCAGGGGGCAGGGATTCAAATGCTTCCTGATTCCTCGGAGTTCTTTCTGACCAGAAGGCTTTTAAAAACGAGGTTTGGGTTTCTTTCTCCCCCCTCATTTTTTGCAAATAGCTGTTTTTGTTGTTGTTGTTGTTGTTGTTCTTAAAATGCTTTTTTATGCAGCAATAGGGTTTTGGAGGGGGGACTTTTATCTCACTACAGACAGTTACAAAGCAGCATTTCAAGGGGCAGGGATCCAAATATTTCCTGCTTTGACCTTGGAGACTGCTGGTGCATAGATTCCCAATATGAAAGTGTGGGTCCAGCAAGCAACAAACCTCAGGTAAAACTTCCATGCATAAGCGACCTTAGTCTAGTGCAGTTCATTTGACTCCAATAGTGCAAATTAAGCATGGATATATATATCCATATATAGAATTCACCATATATATAATCCATTTATAGAATTCACTAATATTGTGATAGATAGATAGATAGATAGATAGATAGATAGATAGATAGATAGATAGATAGATAGATAGATAGATAGATAGATAGATAGATAGATAGATAGATAGATATCATGGAATGTCTAATGTTAACAAATGACTTTATGTCTTACCACAGTGCTGTGTTGAGCCTTGAAATCAACTGTTAGGCATACAGGTTCAGTCCTGTTCTAGAAGAAGAAATGCTGCAAGACATGTATGATGTTACTAACACCAATCCTCAACTGTTCCAAAGAACAAGGCCTAATTCTAATTAAATATCTTATTTACTTTGTGTCTGAAGAGTATAAGAATGAGATGCAAGAGAACCAAATTCCATGATCCAAGTTATGAAGAATTTTGGATCTGGATTTTGGCTGCAGCTGATGTCGAGGAGAGCAGTACTAACAAAGAAGACCCATTAAACAGCAGAATGCTTCTATCATAAAATTCCTTAAGACATATGTTAACACTAAACAACCTCCCCATATGTTCCCCAACCCTGTATGGCTGGAATTGCACCAGTAAGTTCAGTGGGTTATTTCAGAGTAAGTGGGTTCAGGAATGTTTCCTCAGTTATACCAGAAAACAAATAGCTAAGGAACCAAACGAAGAGTCGGTTAACAGCCATATGCTTCTGTGTGGTTGTGGATGTGGGTGCGTGGCTGTAAGAAGAAAAAACTATATGAGTTTGTTCCGAAACACAGTTCAAAGTGCCGGGACTGGTTTATAAAGTCCTAAACAGGCTTGGGCCAGGGTATCTCATGTGAACTGCTTAGTAATGAAAGTCAGCTGCTGAAGTCCTTATCCATGCCACCGACTTTCAGAGGTAAAGCAGGAAGATAGTGGAAACAGAACCTTTTCAGTGATAGAGGTGTCCTGAGTAGGGCTGGCAACATCCAGGTGGAGCCTGGAGATCTCCTGGAACTGCAACTTATCTCCAAATTATAGAGATCAGTTCCCCTGGAGAAAATGGCAGATTCACAAGGCAGACTCTAGGGCATCTCATCCCTACTGCATCTCGTTCCCTCTCCTCCCAAACTCTACCTTCCCCAGGCTCCACACCCAAGAACATAAGAAAGGCCATGCTGTATCAGACCAAGGTCCATCAAGTCCAGCAGTCTGTTCACACTCTGGCCAACCAGATGCCTCTAGGAAGCCCACAAGCAAGACGACTGAAGCAGCATTATCCTGCCTGTGTTCCACAGCACATAATATATTAGGCATGCTCCTATGATCCTGGAGAGAATAGGTATGCATCATGACTAGTTTCCATTTTTACTAGTAGCCATGAATACCCCTCTCCTCCATGAACATGTCCACTCCCCTCTTAAAGCCTTCCAAGTTGGCAGCCGTCTCCAGGAATGTTGCAAACCACAGCTGGCAACCCTGGGCCTGATGATAAAGCCAGTGTGGTATTGCGGTTAAGAGTGTTGGTTGGACTGGTATCCGAGAGAACCAACTTCGAATCCCAACGAGTGCCATGGAAGCTCACTGGGTGACCTTGGGCCAGTCATACTCTGTCGGCCTAACCTACCTCACAGGGTTGTTGTGAAGATAAAATGGAGGAGAGAACACTGTAAGACACTTTGGGTCCCCAGTGGGGGAAAAGCAGGGTACAAGTGAGTTAAATAAATAAATAAATTCTCTGGTTTTAATGGCTTTCCACTGTCATCACTTAGGTTCCAGGTGAAGTCAGTCCTGTTCCCTTGAGCTTTAAAATGTCTACATGAATATGGCTGTCAGATCCAGATCCTTATGCTCCACCCTCTACTCCCACAGATGTATACATACAAGAACATTGGAATCCTTTAGGTTAAAACAAGTGCAGATACCACCTTGGAAGTAAAGTATCATGCACAAACTCCTCACTGTAGAAATTTTGCCTTTGTTATCACATCATACTTTAAACCTCCATGCATGTGCCATCAAGGCCTGATTTACACACAATAGTATAAGGTGGCAGATTCTTAATTAAATAGAATTAACTGTGCCAGTTCAAACTGTAAGCATGATCTCATATTGTTTAATGCTTCGCTGCATTTAAAATATCCTTTCTTATAAAAAATGAGCACTGCTGCTCTAGAACTTTCCTTTTCTGGTTTTGTTTGTTTGTTTGTTTTAACTTACAGGGAGTTTCTGCCTGGGGAGCATTAACAATTGCATTCCCCACCCCCAACCTAAAGTAGACTTTCTCTATCCATATATTGTTGTGGGGCGGGTTATTTTCCATTCCTCACTTTTTCAGATGTAGCCACTGATTCCTCTTATTCTCTTTTTTTCTCTTTTAAAAGAGGAATTTCTCTTTCATTTCTCTGTGTACAAAAATCAGTGCACCCTTTTGTACCTTCAGCCCTTGCAGTTCTTCCGTGCTAGTACCGACCACAGGGTAGTGCTCTGGCAGAAACATGGGAAGGTTTGGGGAAGACATTGCCTGCCTTTCTGAGCATCTACAGAGTGAAATTCTGAATTTTTGCAGAACCTCTCTTCCTGCCCCTCCTCTCTTCAAATTTCTCTTTAATCAAAACAGAATTGATTAGAGAGCGACTTCAGATTCCTACAACACTAAAAAGAAACAGATTATTGGATTTCAGGGAGAAACTGGAATTAAGAGGAATTAAGAGAATTTCTCTTAGTAGCCCTACTCTGTCCCATTCTGCGACCTCATTTAGCTGCATGTGTAGATCAAGCCTATAACAGCTGGTCAAAAGAAGGTACTCCAGAGCAGTCAGAAGATGCATATGGAGTGCAGGAGGCTAATCAGCCAAGAATGCAAAAGACCCAGACTGGCTCCAATTGCATATTTTCACTTCTCTGGGCTGTACAAAAAAAAAAAAGGTTGCAGCAGATATTTCTGTTAATTGAGCCACCATTCCCTCCGTGGTACCCCTGGAAAAAAACGTCCTTGGTTCTGCAAATGAGGACGATGTAACCAGGAAACGCAAGAGAATGAGTTTGGGAGAGAAAGAAAAGAAAACTGGACAGGGAGAATAGGCAAAGCATAACAAATTATAAACAGTGTTGTTTATCGTCATTGCACAGTATTGTAATATGGCAAGAGTCCCCTGACAGCTTTAAAAAATATTGACTACATCTGGTAGTGCTTTAATAGGTACAGCAAAAAGATTGGGAAATAGGAAGACCACTGATGATGCAGTTCATACTAGTAGATTACTTACAGTTGAATCATAAAACTACTTTAGTGGAAGTAAGCCCCATTTAATTAAGTGGGATTTGTTTATGTGTAAACCACCTCTGTTAGTCTCTTGCCGTGAAAACCCCAAAAGGGGTCGCCATAAGTCGGCTGCGACTTAACGGCACCTCACACACACAGAGACCCGTTTAGGATTGCTCCCTTAAACATTAAGGATATAAGCTAGGCTAAATTCAGCACTTTTTAAGTAACAGAGGGGAAAAACTTGAACCCATGTTGAACTCCCCCCCTTGCCCCAACTTACCTCTGGTTCAGTTCAGCATGGCTGGCTTGTATACAGGCAACCCATTCCTGACAGGAAAGGGCTGGAGCTGCATAGGAACTGGCATGACCCCCTACGCTGGCGTCTTTGCCACTTGTGCCATGCAACGGGGCACGGGTGGCGACGCAGGGTGACTTACACCAGCCCAGATCGCCATGCAGTAGCGTGTGCCTCCTGCGCCAGCACCGCCCCCCCGATGGTGTATGTTCAGTGCGCATGTGTGACGCACCCCCTACTCTTATTACCCACTCTCTCCGCCTGACTGAGTCTGCTGAGGGAATGCGTGCGGGGATTATTTTTCTCCTTCTCCAGTCCCCCACCTTGTTTTACCTCAGAGAGAAATAGAACACAAGGGGCTTCTTAAAGTTAACAAACAAAACTGGGAAATTTATTAAGCAGTATTCACGAGATGTATTTTTGAGGAAAAGGCCGAATTGGAGGAAAAGCCCAAGGCCACATATATGGACACAAGATTCCTTCAGAGAGAGAGCTTAGCTTAGATTTAGCTTAGATGTTACTCAAGTTGTCTTTAGCTTAGATGTTTTCTCAAGCGAAGTTCCTTCCGTTCTTAGTTTGCAAGCTTAGTTCGGCTCCTCAGGACTCGCCCAGGTTCAGTTTAACAAACTCTGTCCCCAGCCTAGCTATCAGAAATGAAGAGACGTCGATCTCTTATTCCCAGGGAACAACAGAAGTATGGGGATTTACCAGAATCCCTCTTCCAGTTTGCACTGAATGACCCCACAACAGTGGCAGTAGTCCTCCACACCACCCTGCAACCGGAATAGCTCTGTGCCAGAGTCTAATTCCCCTTTGTGATCCGAGAAAGGGCCGCTTTCCACCCAATCTCAATCCTGTCACTCCATAGGTTGTGTGTTCTACTAGCTTTGGCTATATAGAAACCTTAGGTTCACAGAGTTTTTCACAGCTTCCAGGGCATTCCTAGGGGAGGAGCTGTCTTTAGGCAGCTTTCTAACCCCTTTCAGCCCCCATTTTGCAGGCGGCGAGATACACCTGCAAAATCATGGCGCAGCCTTGTGGAACTCTATGGGCAGTTCCATGGGTTTTTTTTTTAGCAAAAAATTTTTTAATTCTCTTTTCAGCTTGCTGCGCTGGCAGCAAACCACTCTGGTGGCATCATACCTGTGTCACCTCCAGGTGCCGTCTAACCACCCCACCCCTTCAGAAATGGGATGTAAGGGTTCAGAGCCTACCGCAGATAGTAGTGCAATTCCCATGGAGTTTCATGAGTGTAGCTTGCATCATAGATTGGGTCATTTTGAAAACAAAGATTAATTTCTGGGAAGTAGTTCTTAATAATGTTTCCCATGCATGTACCAGCCACCCTTTGTGTCATTGTTTTGGGAATATATGTGGTTGGAAGAAAAAACTTTAAAAGACATTACTGAATCAATGAACATAGGCAGAGGACTAAAATGCTCTACCAGATCTCTGGTAGGCAAAAGGGTTCAATAAATGGCTACTTAGAAGCATATATGCCTGTTTTGTATGAATCTAATAAAAATGGTTGAAGGGCACAGTTAATTAGATTTATGATCAGAGATATTTTACTTTGTCTTCATTAAAAAAAAAACTCCCTCCATTCTCCTCAGTTCACAATTAACATGACACTTTTGTGTCAGCTTTTGAGGATAGATTCCTCTTCGCTACCAGCAGGATGTTTTGGGGGCGGAGCCTGAGGAGGGCAGGGTTTGGGGAGGGAAGGGACATCAATGCCATAGAGGCCAATTGCCAAAGTGGCCATTTTCTCCAGGTGAACTGATCTTGTTTGGCTGGAGATCAGTTGTAATAGCAGGAGATCTCCAGCTAGAACCTGGAGATTGTCAATAAGAAACAACAGCACGAGGCTCCTATGCAATGTTAAAGTCTTATCTTTACTCTTGAGTAGACCACAATTCTTTACTCTTGAGTAGACCACAATTTTTTTTACTTTTGGATTCTTATCTTTACTCTTGAGTAGACCACAATTCTTTACTCTTGAGTAGACCACAATTTTGCATGTAATTAATTCATTACACTCGTTTGCATGAAATAATATACAATTGATGACTATGTACAAACAAGATTCAAAGAAAAAATTCTTGTATGGCTTAATTAAGGAGCACAGAGCCTTGTGAAAACTCTCCTTAATTAAGCCATACAAGAATTTTTCCTGCATTAAGTTTTGCAATTATTTCATATTGTGTTAGGAGAGATTTGGTTATACGTGTGTATTGAATCTTGTTTCTTCTCCTTTGACTCTCTTATGGCTACGGTTAGGTCTGGGAGACCTACAATGGGCAGCCAGCAGACTGAGGCTGGAAGCCTTTAGAAAGCAAGACACATGAGGAACTGACCTGTGGAAAAGAAGATTAAAGTTAGACTTGAGTCATGAGAGCTTTCGTAAGTTTAAATGGGTGTCAGTTTCCAGTTTTTCTTCTGCTTACTCTGCCTCCACCCTAGTCCCTGAGCTAATTGTACTAGCTTAGAATCCTACACTGGGCCAAGGGGACGAACATCAGATTTGTATTGCTGCACAACAGCTGCACTTATTAAAAAACCCTGAGGCTGTCGGGGGGTGTGTGTGGTATTTTCCAGTATGTGAGATTTCGGTTTTCCTACCAAACTTTCAACGTGCAGAAACATTATTCGATTAAATTATTTGTTGCCATAAGATTGTGGAAGGAGGTAGGGTCGTAAGGCCTGAACATAACAATTATAATTATATGTAACATGAACATTAAAAAAATTGAAGAGTTTCTATTCAGAACACATTCCTTAACTTCTCTTGGAACAGACGCGTATGATGTTTATCACGGTATATTGTTATGTCTGTGTACATTCAGAATTTAATTAGAAAACCTGATGTCCATATGTTTTCTTTTTCTTTTTATAGAAAAAGTTTAGACATGCATAAGGAAAAATGAAGATAGAAGCTTTTGGATATTGACCTAATGTTACATTAAAATTACTATGTGAACCAATTTTTAATTTCGTTTGTTATTTAGTTTGTACAGTACAGCATTAGGACTTGAATTGTTCTGTAACTTCTGTGCCATTTGACAAGTCTAATAACCTTTTTTTTTTTAAGTTGCATAAATTCTTCCCAGGAAGAAAGAGAGAAATGAACTTTATACTAGCTACACATGCAGTGAAATAGGAAAATAAGAATCATTCAAATATCTTATGAGTTTTTGAGTTGAATTGCTTAAACAAAAAATAGTTTTTAATCTTAAATTCTGATTTTTTCACAGTCCTGCCCAAGTTGATTGAAACACTGGTGTTTAATTTTTTTCAGACCTGATTATTTTATATAAAAATATGGTATGTTCAGCTATGAATTTCTTGTTGCAAGTATATTAATTTAAATATACGAAAAGTAGACAGATCAATATTTCAGGAATACCTGGCTCATCCACAATGAACCATGTTAACTGTCTTTCTCAACCACAATTCCACATTTGTAAAGGTAGAAATACTAACAATCTATCACGTACGGTTGTGTGAAAAATAACAAAACTGTAAAGCACTTTGGGTTTATTCTTGCAAACTTACTCATGGATACGTTTTATTGAAATCAACGAGATTCAAACACAAACAGTACAATCCTAAAAACTGTCTGAACTGCTTAGAATATCAACTAAGCCCCTGCTAGTGTGATTCTACTACAGCATAACATTTCATATTGAAGAAACCTTTTAGGAACTGGAGTCTGTTTCATTTCAGTCAAAAAGAGTAATCTTTTTTTAAAAAAAATTGTCAGCCCTATGTAGGCCCAGGTGGGTGAATATTCATAATAAGTTTCATCAATATGAGATGGTTGACTTAACCAACATCTTATTTATCTAAGACAGGGGTCTGCAAACTGCGGCTCTTGAGCCGCATGCGGCTCTTTGGCCCATTGAGTGCGGCTCTCCGAACTTGGTTCGGAGCCCCTGCTCTTGCGCCCGCTCGCGCCGGCAGCCGGGCTGCGGAGCCGGCGCACCTGAGAGAAAGAGAGAGCGGGCGAGAGGGCGCGCTGTCTCTCCCCCCCCCCCCGCTGTGGAAAAGGGCCGGGTCCCCCTTTTCCTTGCCCTTAATGGTTGGGAGGCTAAAGCCTCCCCTCCCTTCTAGCCGAGCGATTGCTGGGTGGGTGGCTCAGCGGTTCCTGCCCCCCCGCCTATCAGCTGTTGGGCGGGGTGGGCTTCCTTTAGTAGACCTGGCCTCCGGCTGAGTCCCATTGGGAGGCCATGACTACCCACTGGCTTTCTTGGCTGTAGACCTGGACTCCGAGGAGGGGGGAAAGTCCCCCTTCAGAGGCCAGGTCTACCAATTGGCTTCTATGGGTCTCCGGAGGCCAGGTCTACTTCCAAGAAAGCCAATGGGTAGACCTGGCCTCCCAATGAGATTCAGCCAGAGGCCAGGTCTACCAATAGGCTTTTATGGCGGTAGACCAGGCCTCCAGACGAGGACTCTGGACGGGGAGGGGGAAATGGCAGGGACTTACAATTTAATTTTTATCAATAAATAAGATTACTATTGGAGCCCCATGGCGCAGAGTGTTAAGCTGCAGTACTGCAGTCAAAAGCTCTGCTCACGACCTGAGTTCGTCCCGACGGAAGTTGGTTTCAGGTAGCCAGCTCAAGGTTGACTCAGCCTTCCATCCTTCCTAGGTCGGTGAAATGAGTACCCAGCTTGCTGGGGTTAAAGGGAAGATGACTGGGGAAGGCACTGGTAGGGCTGTTGAATAAAAAAAAATTCAGTATAGTTCGGATTCGGCTGAATTCGGCCCGTTTAGATTCGGGATATGCTGAAGTCCGAACTCCCCCGCTTCGGGTCCGTGCAATTCGGCGGGAATTCAAATTTCGGGAAACAAATTCGGCCGAATAAAGCCATTAAAAACACAACCGCGCCTTTTCACGGCTCTGGGGGGGGCATTTTGGGGGGTAAAGGAGGAGCTTCAGAGGAGCTTCAAAGGACGCTTCTTGAAAGACCCCCCAAGTTTTGTAAAGATTGGGTCAGGGGGGCTGAGATATGGGCCCCGAAAGGGGTCCCCCCACCCTTAATGTGTATCTCCAAGCAGAGCTTGCCGCCCACAAAGCTCCCAGTCCCGACAAACAGCTGAGAGCAAGGGCGGGGCAGGTGTGAAAAAATTTGCAAAGCAATACAACTGCAAAGCAACACAAGCATGCAATGCAACACCTTTGCAACAGTGCAAAGCAACACCTGACACCTGGGCGTTTGCAAACCATGGAAAGGGACAGAGGCAGCTAGCTATGCATAATGAGCAGGAAGGGGTGGAATTTCTCCTTTTGAATTGGACTTGGGACCAGGCAGATGCATTCTTTAAGTCACCATTTGAAAACCAGTTTTGAGCAAGCATCAAAATAACCTAACTGATCTTATGAATGAGGGAAAACCTGAAGACACAAAACTGAAGCCCCCCCTCAAACCAGGGAGAGAGAGACTGGAGGGGGAACACACACCCCAGGCAGAACCGGCAAAAGCCCCCTTTGGCTCCCCCCCACCCAAAGAAACTGCTCCCTCCCCACACACACACAGACTCTGCTTCCCCTCCACACACACACACAGAAAGGAAAAAATTATAGATTAAAGCCCCCAATGGGGTCTTACTGTGGCTGTCTTCTGTTCCATCAGGAGGGGCTGGGAGGCTGGGTAATCCAATATGATTCCATTTGTATCCAATATGAGATCCATATGTATGCATCTCTCGAGGGTGATCCATTCATCCCAATAGGGAAAAGGGGAAAGCCCATATCTCGGGGGGCCCTGACCCAATGTTTACAAAACTTGGGTGGTCTCTTAAGAAGCCTTGTCTGAAGCTCCGCTAAAACTTTGGGGTCGGCACACCCAAAAATGCGCCCCCTGCAGCCACGGAAAGAGAATAGGTGGGGAGCCGATATTTCTGCCCCCACTGAACCCATCTTTACAAAACTTGGGTGGTATCTTAAGAAGGATTGTCTGAAGCTATGCTGAAAGTTTTGGGGCTGCACCCTTCAAAAAGCGCCCCCTGCAGCCATGGAAATGGAAAAGGGGGGCAGAGGAAAAAGGGGTGGAGCCCATATCTCGGGGGTCCCTGACCCAATGTTTACAAAACTTGGGGGGTCTCTTAAGAAGGCTCATCTGAAGCTCCGTTGAAAGTTTGGGGTCTGTATCACCAAAAATGCGCCCCCTGCAGCCATGGAAAGAAAAAAGGGGGGAAGCCCATATCTTGGGACCCCCTGACCCAATATTTACAAAACTTGGGTGGTCTCTTAAGAAGGCTTGTCTGAATCTCCGCTGAAAGCTTGGGGTCTGTACCCTCCAAAATGCACCCCCTGCAGCCATGGAAAGGAGCGAATGTGCACAAGCACCCCCACACACACACAGGAGGATTTCCCTCTCTCTCTCTCTCCCCGGCCGGGCCGCACATCAGCTGATTCCTCCAGTATTCAATCCTGACTGATTGGCCAGAAGGAGACCCAGCTTGGCCACCAATTGGCCGGGGGAGGAGAATGCTGCTTACTGATGGTTATGCTGCTTACTGACGCCCCGAATTTGCCAGATTTATTCGTGAACTCCCGAACTCGCTGAATTCGGCTCCCCGGTTGCCCGCCAGTTTTGAGTTCGGTTCGTCCCGAACTAAAACCCGCCGAATCAAGGGAAATTCGGCTGATTTTCAGTTCGGGCCGAACCGAATCAACAGCCCTAGGCACTGCCAAACCACCCTGCAAACAAAGTCTGCCTAGAAAACGTCGGGATGTGACGTCACCCCATGGGTCAGGAATGACCCAGTGCTTGCACAGGGGACCTTTACCTTTACCTTAAGATTACTATTAAGTATGATATCAAGTTTTATTCAGTGTACCTATAGTTTAATTAAGACTTAAAACTTTAATTAAAGTTTATTAAATTAATAAACAGTGTACCTACCTATATAGTTTAAGTTTAAGAAATCTGGCTCTCAAAAGAAATCTAAATCGTTGTACTGTTGATATCTGGCTCTTTTGACTAATGAGTTTGCCAACCCCTGATCTAAGAGATGAGGTGCAAGAAAATTCATACAGATTTTATGTGTGGGCTTATTTTTTTTATCAAATCAGGAAGTATATGCATCATGAAGAAAAGCTGACCAACATCATGCTCATTGACATGTAGTTTCTGCTCACTGACATGTAGTGGCTACACACAGGAACCCCTCTCATTGTATCGCTTCACCACACAAATAACAGATGAGGCCTCCAGCCAGCAAAATGTGTTATCATATCAGACTTGGCATTCGGGATGGAGGAGGGGCGACAAGGGTATGCTCATAGTTAGTGACATGAAAATAAAATTGTTTTCGGTGTGTCTCACCATATGTATGATCTTTATTAGACCCCCCTCTCAAAGTAATGAAGTATTATAGACTTACTTTGCATTCCTGAAGGGGCCCCCGAGTCAGCTTAGGAGGCTACATGATCCCATAGCAGTGTAAGTGCCTGGAAAAAAGAACAATAAAATCTCGGGGAAAAAACAATAAATGCATGTAAAATAAAAAAAGTTGAAAAAATGCCCCATAGATTTTAGCGAGTCTACGCCAGCTATTTTGCTGTTGTAGCCCCACCGCAGTGTGGAGGGGCACTCCTAAGGCGAAAGGGGTTAGGAAGCTGCCTAAAGGCAGCTCTGCTCCCAGGAACGCCCTGGGAACACCTCTCAGGACGCCAGCATGGGGAGATAGGCCAGGGAAATGAGACTGGGCCGGAATCTGAGAGCCATGCTCCACCATGGTTCCAGGGGGACCAGTGTAAGTCATCCTGCACCAGCGTCCATGCCAGTTTGCATTGCACAAGTGGCATGGGCACCGGCATAGGTGTTATACCAGCTCATGTGGGCATTCCCCGCCCCTTCAGGATTGAACGGATCAGCTCTCCAAAAGAGACATGATACACTGAAGTATTTGGTGTTTCATACAATGTGAAAAACGTTTTTCTTTTTCTTAATGGTGAAAAATAAGAATAAAACTTTTTGCCAAGTTTTGATTAAAATGTGGTAGGACTTCGAGAGGTTAGATAAGGCTGCTTTTGTGGCCAGATCTAGAGTATAAGCCACCGAATGACTGTCCCTGAACTGTGTAATAGCTCAGTTTGATTTCCTCCCCCATTTCCATTCCCTGCATGAAATCTGTGAGAAAAGTAGATTCCATGGTAGAAATTAAGTCTTGAATTCTTGGGGAAGGTGCAAGCTGGTGCTAGTTTTCCAAAGTGAAGTTATTTTTTTTATTATAAATTGTGACAATTTAATGGTTCCAAGGTCCTGATCTATGTCAGAATTTTCACTTACGAATATCATTGGGGGGGCATATTGCTGTCAGCTTGTTATTAATGTTTATCATATTTGCAGCACTTTTCAGTGTGCAAAGTGATGCCCGCTTATTCACTCCTATTCACAGGCTGGTTCCCCGTGCAGCAGCCCAAAGCATACATGGAACTTCTGCGCATCAAAGGGCTCCCCAGTCAACATAGCTTTGTAGAAGTGTGTGTGCGTTAAGTGCCGTCAAGTCGCTTCCGACTCATGGCGACCCTATGAATCAATGTCCTCCAAAATATCCTATCTTAGGCAGGCTTGCTCAGATCTTGCAAATTGAGGGCTGTGGCTTCCTTTATTGAGTCAATCCATCTCTTGTTGGGTTTTCCTCTTTTCCTGCTGCCTTCCACTTTTTCTAGCATGACTGTCTTTTCCAGTGACTCTTGTCTTCTCATAATGTGACCAAAATACAACAGCCTCAGTTTAGTCATTTTAGCTTCTAGGATCATTTCAGGCTTGATTTGATCTATAACCCACTGATTTGTTTTTTTGGCAGTCCATGGTATCCGTAACACTCTCCTCCAACACCACATTTCAAAGGAGTCTACTTTCTTCCTATCTGCTTTCTTCAATGTCCAGCTTTCACAACCATACATAGTAACAGGGAATACGATGGCATGAATTAACTTAATCTTGGTGGCCAGTGGCACATCCTTACACTTCAGAATCTTTTCTAGAAGTAGGCCTATTTATTCTTCAAGAGCAACCCAGGGATTTTATGCTAAACAGAAAACTATTTCAAAGCGATTAACCTGCCTCAGTTTGCATCAGGACAAAAATGAGAAAACCACTGTGTGTTTGCATTGGTTGAAATCAGAGATGTCGTGCGGAAATGAAAATCTTCCTTTATACAGTCAGTCCTGTCGTGACGTCATACTTATAGTTTGCAGCCAAGGCTGTACATTTCTCATACTTCAATCCAAGGAATTGTGTAAACATATTCACAATCAAAGTGAACTTCAGGGAGAAAAAGCTGGCTTCTCCTTAAACTGGTCTGCTTTTCATTTCACCTTAAATATTTACAGATTTCACAACCCCCAACCTAGATTTTTAGACCTACAGAGCAAAACCTGAACATCTACTCAAATAGATAAATAGAAACAAATAATCTTTCAAAAGGGAGGGAGGTATACTTTTGTGTGCTATACTATACAATTCTCATAGGCCATTTATGCACGGGAGGTTTTGCCTTGGATTTGCTGCTCTCTAGATGCATTTTCCGGATCCAAATTCTTAAAACTCTGTGTGGGGGCTTATTGTTGAGTTTTGAGAATTTGGATGGGGAAAATGCGCATCTAGAGAGTGGCAAATCCAAGGCAAAACCTCCCATGCATACAATTCTAACAATATTTTCAGATTATGGAGATTTTGCTTAATACAGAATGTAATTGCAGTTTGCAGTAAGTCATAATATAATATTTCTGCAACGTACACAAATATTTTAATGAACATCATAGCATATGAACTCCTGTGTCTACCTATTACATTTTTTTGTGGTGCCCAAACTCAGGACACCATGCACAGTTTTCCTTTCCTCCATTTTATCCTCACAACAACCCTATGATGACTGAGCCATGATATACTGTTAAATAAATGGGAAAGACTTTGGTTACGAGATATGAAATCCATACTTTCTCAATCATTAAGAGAAAATATCTACAGGATGATGTATAGGTGGTATTTAACACCTAAAAAACTGGCAATGACTTACAAATCAATGTCCCCGAAGTGTTGGAAATGCAATACCGAAACAGGCTCACTTCATCATATGTGGTGGACTTGTGAAAAAGCAAAAAATTTCTGGGACATGATTTACAATGAAATAAGGTTGATTATACAGAACAATGTACCTAAAACGCCTGCGATGATGTTATTAAGCATGATACCAGATTCTATTTTAACTCAAAGATCATTTTTGATTTATGCCACCACTGCTGCAAGATTAATATATGCAGCTAAATGGAAGACAATGGAAATTCCAGACAAAAAAGACTGGATACAAAAGATGCTAGAACTGATGCAAATAGCAAAACTTACTGCATTGATAAACCAAAAAGACAATGTACAATTTATGGGTGAATGGGAGGTGTGGAGGGTTTACTGTGACAATGAATTTCACATGGGGACACTCAAAGGTTATTCATTGATCTAATCCATTTTTTATTATTATAAATAATGCCTAATAATTAAAAGTTACAATTACTATATTATGGTTAATTTGAAATAATGAAATCTATGATTTAAAAAATAGTACGTAATTACATTCTAATTGATAGTGAACAAAGAAACTATATTTAATTGTATAAAATAATATTAGGATTAGAATTTTTATACAAAAGAGTACATAAATTTATATTAAGATGGAGGGGGGTGAAGGGGAAGTTTCAATTTTTACTTAAAGATAAAATGTACTTTCAACAATATTATATATATTTTCTCTTTGTTGATGACTTTTATCAATTGTTGAAATGTTTGATTATAATATTATGGAAAATAATAAAAAACTGTTTTAAAAAAACAGCCTATGATGAGGCTGATAGTGACTGGCAAGGGGTTCCCAACCTCCAGGTACTAGCTGGAGATCTCCTGCTATTACAGCTGATCTCCAGCCGATAGAGATCAGTTCACCTGGAGAAAATGGCTGCTTTGGCAATTGGACTCTATGACATTGAAGTCCCTCCCCTCCCCAACCCCTCCCTCCTCAGGCTCCGCCCCCCCAAACCTCCTGCCGGTAGTGAAGAGGGGCCTGGCAACCCCATGACTGGCACAGGGTCACCCAGTCAGCTTCATGGCTCAGTAGGGATTTGAACCTGGGTCTCGCCAGTCCGTTGTGATAAACATTGCACTACATTGGCTCTGCGCTGATTGAGGCAGCTGGACGACAGATTTGGGGAGGGGGGTTCCCAACAAGGGCTGATTGCCCTCTTCCTCCTCTCTCACATCCCTGGGAAGGTGCTGCCCTGTGTGCAGGCAGTGTTCCCGAACTGCTCTTTAGGAATCACTGTGCTTTAATAATGTGTATATGTTTTAACACTGGATTAGGAGCTGTAGCTTGATCGGATGTCGGAAATGCTGTTGGACTCAGTACACACATTTGTTTAAGGCCTGAAATGATATGGTGTAGTGATAATCTCTCATAAAAAATAGGGCCTCCCTACATTGAAGAAAGCTGATAGGAAGAAAGTAGATTCCTTTGAAATGTGGTGTTGGAGGAGAGTGTTACGGATTCCGTGGACTGCCCAAAAAACAAATCAGTGGGTTATAGATCAAATCAAGCCTGAACTGACCCTAGAAGTTAAATGACTAAACTGAGGCTATAGTATTTTGGTCACATTATGAGAAGGCAAGAGTCACTGGAAAAGACAGCCTCCTTCCTGCCCCCCTCCTCTACCATCTTCACCAAAAAATACTCGAAGGAGGGAATGGCCAACTTAAGTCTCAATTGCAGAAATGCCTAGAACAGGGGTCGGCAAACTCATTAGTCAAAAGAGCCAAATATCAACAGTACAACAATTGAGATTTCTTTTGAGAGCCAAATTTCTTAAACTTAAACTATATAGGTAGGTACACTGTTTATTAACTTAATAAACTTTAATTAAAGTTTTAAGTCTTAATTAAACTATAGGTACACTGAATAAAACTTGATATCATACTTAATAGTGATCTTATTTATTGATAAAAATTACATTGTAAGTCCCTGCCATTTCCCCCTCCCCGTCCGGAGTCCTCGTCTGGAGGCCTGGTCTACCGCCATAAAAGCCTGTTGGTAGACCTGGCCTCCGGCTGAGTCCCATTGGGAGGCCAGGTCTACCCATTGGCTTTTTTGGCAGTAGACCTGGCCTCCGGAGGCCCATAGAAGCCAATTGGTAGACCTGGCCTCTGAAGGGGGACTTTTTCCCCTCCTCGGAGTCCAGGTCTACCGCCAAGGAAGCCAGTGGGTAGACATGGCCTCCCAATGGGACTCAGCCAGAGGCCAGGTCTACCAAAGGAAGCCCGCCCCGCCCAACAGCTGATAGGCGGGGGGGCAGGAACCGCAGAGCCCCCCCCCAGCAATCGCGCTGCTAGAGGGGAGGGGAGGCTTTAGCCTCCCAACCATTGAGGGCAAGGAAAAGGGGGACCCGGCCATTCTCCACAGCACGGGGGGGGGGGAGAGACAGCTCGCCCACTCTCTCTCTCTCTCAGGTGCGCCGGCTCCGCAGCCCGGCTGCTGTCGCGAGCGGGCGCAAGAGCAGGGGCTCCAAACCAAGTTCGGAGAGCCGCACTCAACGGGCCAAAGAGCCGCATGTGGCTCAAGAGCCGCAGTTTTGAGACCCCTGGCCTAGAATTTGAGGCTGTGTTAGTTAAATCCCATGACATGAATTGCTTCTGCGATTGGTATGATGAAAGCTAGACCATTGCTTGCTTTTCTGAATGCATCTGTTTTTCTGGTTTGTTCCATTTTTTTCAAATGGCCCACGGCTGACAGAAATAAACTTGAAGTGAACTGAACTAACAGTGCCATCCTAACCAGAGTTGAGGGCAGCAGGAAAAGTTGAGGGCAGCAGGAAAAGAGGAAGACCCAACAAAAGATGGATTGACTCAATAAAGGAAGCCACAGCCCTCAGATTGCAAGATCTGAGCAAGGCTGTCAAAGATAGGACATTTTGGAGGACATTGATTCATAGGGTCGCCATGAGTCAGAAGCGACTTGACGGCACTTTACACACACGCAAACAATGAATGGCACTGAAACTCCACTTATAAAATTCATTCCCCTCAAACAATGTGGGAGGAGAGCGATCATGCAAACTCAAGCTCATCCTCGTTAGCCATTTTATGTTGATGCCCAATTCAGTGGGAAGTTGTCTGTATAGACGAGAAATGGGTGATATGTCTACAATTCTATCTCAGCTTCAGCAGTGGTGGACTATGAAGCCAGGGCTTGGAGATCCCTAGCCTCCTTCCTGCCCCCCTCCTCCACCACCTTCACCAAAAAACATTTGAAGGAGGGAATGGCCAACTTAAGTCTCAATTGCAGAAATGCCTAGAATTTGAGGCTGCCTTAGTTAAATCCCATGACATGAATTGCTTCTGTGATTGTTATGACGAAAGCGAGACCCTTGCTTGCTTTTCTGGATGCATCTGCTTTTCTGGTTTGTTCCATTTTTTCCAAATGGCCCACGGCTGACAGAAATAAACTTGAAGTGAACTGAACTAACAGCGCCATCCTAACCAGAGTTGTGTGTGTAAAGTGCCGTCAAGTCGCAGCCGACTTATGGCGACCCCTTTTGGGGTTTACGCCCCTCTAAATGGAAGTCAGTGGGCTTAGAAAGGTGTGACTTTGTTTAGGATCACACCACATGCCTAGTTTAGCTTAAATCTGGAGCACAAAGGAAAGTATGTCGGGGCCATAACCGAACCATCCAAGATCTTGTAAGATATTTTAGCCAGAGGGTTTTGATTGAAGTTGTACTAATGTAGGTTTGCTGTGGATGAATGAAATTCACCTCGGTGAGATCAGGAGGCAATGAGGAAAGAAGACAGACTTGCCAGACCGTGTTATGCAATAACTCTGGGGCACTGCGGGCCGGAGCTGTCAGCTCACTGGTCCCCAGAGAGTCATGTGGAGCCAATTATGCCGATGAAGTGGTGTTGAAAACTATATTATTCAGCAGCTATTTAACATTCACAGATGAAACCCTAGCAGAGTTCTTCATAGGTCATGGTGCCATTGCTTTCCCAATCAGGACTCCCCTTGGGACATATTTATTGGTTTTGATTATACTGACGGATCATGTTATTTTTAACCTGTCTTTTAAGTCAAAAAGCCCCCCCCCCAAGGCTATAAAAACATTCAAATACACTTAAAATGGCAAGAGTCTTAAAAAGCCTCAGCTGGCTTTCTAAAAGACAGAGGAGGTGATGTGGCTGTTTGGTAAAGGAACATTCCCCACAAACCTGATCTTTCTACGATTTAACTATATCATTTCTTCATGGCTGTAGCTTTATGTCTGCCCTGTTTTCATGCGACAATCCATTTCTAATGAGGAATGCGCGTGTGTGAAAGAACAAAAAGACTGTACACATCTCAAAGACATTTTTTTGTCTTATTAGCATTCTTTCCAAAAATATTGGGCACCTGCGCCTTATTCAGTAAAACAACTCAATGCTGCCCTCTGCTGGGTTGGTCTGCTTCCAAGTGCCTGGAGTAGCAATTTTTGGCTTTCGCAGAATGAAACTTCAAAGGGAAACTTCAAAATCTTGCAGATTTGTTCCATACACAGGTTTATTTATTCTTTACTTCATTTATACCCCCCTTTCCTCCCCAACGGGAACCCAAAGCTGCTTACGTTACTCTCCTCTCCTCCATTGTATCCTCGCAACAACATCCCTGTGAGGTAGGTTAAGCTGAGACAGACTAACAGCCCATTCCTGGGGGGGGGAAACCTCTTAGGAGGCGGCCTGACCCCGCCGCCAGCATGTGTGTAATCACGAGATTACACGCACTTATGCAGGTGGGGAGGGTGGCTCCGCCGGCGCCCAAGCCATGGCACTGGCAATGGCGTAGAGAGGCCGGGTTGGTGCAGGGAAGTGGGCCGGGGCCGGGTCTGGGGGAGGAGCCGCCGGTTAGGCAGCTTCCTACCCCCTTTCAGCCACTTGCGCCAGCAGTCAGAATGGCGTTGCTGCGCCTGCTATTTTGCAGGCGCAGCCTTGCTGTTTGCAATGGGGCGAAAAGCCCCAGTTAAACAACAACAAAAAAAGCCGCTATACAGTTTTGTTTTTTTGTTTAATGGTGTGCGCGATTCGGCTTAGGAAGAGGCATCGTTGCACCTCTTCCCCACCGACTCCGCACGCCGTATTTTCAGGAATGGGCTGTAACTGGCCCAAAGTCACCCAGCAAGCTTCCATAGCAGAGTGGGGAATCCAAACTTTGGTCTCCCAGATCCTAATCTGACGCTGTAACCCGCGCTATACCACACTGGCTCTCACATACATAATCGATTCTAATCTGTTTCCCTGTACAATCAGAGCGATGTCCTTTGTTTATTCCTGACTAAAATTTATATTTGTCAGCTGATATAGTTACCACTATATCAGAATGTGTGACCAAACACTCAATAGTTTATCTCCAATGAGTATAAGGCTTAATTTGAGCCTGAGCTCATCTGGGATCTACCCTATACTGGTTTTCCTTGCCAGAGTTCAGTCCTGGAACATTATAATAAAGGAAAATTCTACTGACCATGTGCAAAGTGCGTTTTCTTTCAATCTAGTTCAATATTGTCTACTATGGCTGGCAGAGAGCAGCTCTCAGGCAGAGTTAGACCTTTCCCAACATATACTAAGAGACTACAGCGAACCCCCAATATTCAGAGGCAGCAAATCTCTGAATACCAGTGCTAGAAAGCAGCATCAGGAAAGGCCTTGGTCTCTGTGCTGTATTTATTGGCTGTCCATGGCAACTGGTTGGCTGCTGTGTGAAACAGGATACTGGATTAGATGGATTCCTGCTCTGATCCAGAAGGGGTCTTCTTAGGTTCTTATGAGATCTTGTAGCTGGAGATGACAGATTGAACCTGGGATCTCAGGCAATGTGTCATGGAAAGTAATTTGCTGTGGTAGTTACCACAGGGAAAGGCCTCCAAGTAGTATGAGGTCAGTCCTTAAGGGAGTAATCCTTCCTGACTAGTGAGATGGCCAGAAAACAAGAATCAAAAGACTTGTGGGAAGACGCTGATCAGAGAGAAAAGTTTTGCCAGAAGGCCTTTGCAACTGGGAGGAGATATTCAGAAGACCCAGAAGACCCATCTCCCGCATCCATTCCAAATGGGACTCTATGTTAGCAGTGCACCATGGTCAGATGGTACCAGGGTACCAGTTTGTCCAGTTGTTTGGGATACTTGTTTTGGAATTTTCAAATTGTTTGTGAAGTGCTACATAGTCAGAAGTCTATATGGGGCTGCCCTCGAGAAGTGTTTGGAAACTTCGATTGGTACAGAATGCTGCAGCCAGGATGTTGACTGTAGTGGGCCGTAGGGACTATATCATTCCAGTTGTGGCCCATCTACACTGACTCCCAATTTGTTTCCAGGCACAATTCAAGGTGTTGGTCTTGACCTTCAAAGCCCTATATGGTTTGGGACCAACATAGCTGAAGGACCGCTTACTCCCTTAAGAACCTGTCTGACCACTATGTCATATTTGGAGATTAGTAGGGTTGCCAGGTTCCTCTTTGCCACCGGAGGGAGGTTTTTGGGGTGGAGCCTGAGGAGGCCGGGGTTTGGGAGGGGAGGGACTTCAATGTCATAGAGTCCAATTGACAAAATGGCCAGTTTCTGCAGGTGAACTGATCTCTATAGTTACTCCAACTATATTTAGGATGAGACTCTCTCACTGGGAGGGAGTCCAGAAGCCTTGAAAAAGGGAGCCTTGAAAAAAAAACTCATTTTTCCTTTTGTTTCTGTGTTGGGAGAACACGGGAACCATTTTAAGCCATGCATTACCCCAACATTAGTGGTCTGCCTGAATTGTGGGATCACAGGATGGTTCTGTAACTTTGGTCTTTTATGCATGGCTGTTTCACTGGCCGTCACCCCCTCCGATGACTTTGGGCCTTTATGTTGACTATGTATGCCATTTCCAACTGTCAGAGGTCCCCCTGCGTTTCCCCAAATTTTGCCCGCATTTTCAAAGTTGAGATAAAACAGGTCTCTGAAAATGCTGGCAAAATGCGGGGAAACACAGGGGGAGAGCGAGGCGACCTCTGACGATAGGAAACAGCATGCATAGTCAACACAAAGACCTGAAGTCATCGCAGGGGTGTTGGTGAGTGAAACAGCCATGCATAAAAGACCTCTGTCATTAATTTCTTGCTCTTTTGAGTTAGCTCCTTTAGTTTCCATAGAGCATTTGCAACTAGAGTTGCCAGGTCCCTCTTTGCCACCAGCGGGAGGCTTTTGGGGCTGCAAGTTCCCATGTGATTCCTCCAAATGTTCACAGCCCACACCTGTTTTCTGTCTCATGCCAAGAGTATGAAAGAGAACTGGCAAATATGGAGCAGCTTCCGAGATTAGAACAGAAATCAAGCCATCTGCAATTTCACATTCATCCCTGGGAGTTTGAATTATAACTCAGGGAAAGCTTGCTTGGACAAGGAAGCACTGCACACACAACAATTCTCACATGTGCTCCCCATCTTTGTACACTCATGTGATGGAAGGGGCCCTGGCTCAGTGACAGAGCATCTACTTTGCATGCAGAAGGCCTCAGGTTCAATCACTGGCACCACCATTTAAAAGGATCAGGTAGGAGGTGATGAGACTCACCTTGATAGACCAAGGATCATACTTGGAGTAAGGCATAAGAACATCAGAAAAGCCATGCTGGATCAGACCAAGGCCCATCACATCCAGCAGTCTGTTCACACAGTGGCCAACCAGGAGCCTCTAGGAAGCCCACAAACAAGATGACTGCAGCAGCATCTTGCCTAAGGCAGCTTGATGTGTTCCTGTGGGTTCAGAATCCCTGGGCCCCCAGTGTGACACTTGCTCCAGGCCTCTTAAACCCTCTGGGCAGCCATATTTCCATGCAAAACATTTTTCCACTCTGACTGTCTTTACCTCCAGATGACTGTAACGTTTTCTCTGCCTCTCTTCGAGATGGCGGACCTTTCTTCAAGGGGACCTTCTGCAGCATCTCATATCTTTCAAAACCAGCTTTCAAGATTTCATAGGAAGAGTCATTATGATGACTTTGCTCTGAGCAGTGAACATACAGCTTTACTCACAGTAGGACTGACTTACTAATCGGCGCACAGGTTTGAGGATGGTACAGCGTTTGCAGCCCAGTCGTCTCACAGTGGTGGCTCGACCTGGGCAGAGGATGAAATAAGCCTTCGAGATGAAACGGAGAGGAACCCTGAGGC
This sequence comes from Euleptes europaea, assembly GCF_029931775.1. NCBI lineage: Eukaryota > Metazoa > Chordata > Lepidosauria > Squamata > Sphaerodactylidae > Euleptes > Euleptes europaea. The sequence continues at coordinate 28,833,267 of NC_079318.1, forward strand.
GAATGAAGCGCTGCCTTTGATTCAGCACATAAATGGGCTGTTTGCTCCCTGGTCACAAAAAGAGGGAGAAGTTCCCTTTTTTGCCAGTATCATGACAAATATGCCCTCTGGTTTTGGAACCGTTGACTGTATAAAGACGTATGTGAATGTCATAAATAGACTGCTGAAAACACTCCTTGGATCGTGCTTTTTATTTCAACTGCCCCAAGCTGATGAATACAGATGAAATGAAATGAGATCCAGACCGTTCATTGGGCGTCCCATTATGATATATTTTGCTGAAGAGTTGTTTACAATTAAAACTGTGATAATTCCACCAGTGAGTCATTCTAGAAGATATTGCATTTCTATTTAAAAAAAGAGAAAAAGATGGAGTGACAAGAATTTAAAGATATCTAGGGAGAGAAGCACTTGACTAGCAGTTAGGAGCATTGCCGTCTACGGAAAGTGAGAAAATATATGAGTAAGAAGAAGAAGAAGAGTTGGTTTTTATATGCCAACTTTCTCTACCACTTAAGGAAGTATCAAACCGGCTTACAATCACCTTCCCTCCCCCTCCCCACATCAGACCCCCTGTGAGGTAGGTGGGGCTGAGAGAGCTCTAAGAGAGCTGTGACTAGCCCAAAGCCATCCAGCTGGCTTCATGTATAGGAGTGGGAAAACCAACCCGGTTCACCAGATTAGCATCCGCTTCTCATGTGGAGGAGTGGGGAATTAAACCAGATCAGAGTTCACCACTCCAAACCACCGCTCTTAACCACTACACGATTCTGGGAAGTGAAAGAGAAAAAATAGTGATGTAAGTGGCAAAAAAAACAAAAACAAGATAGCCACTGTGGTGTAGTGATTATGGCGCCCGGATAGGATCTGGGAGATCCGGGTTTCAATCCCCACTTTGCCATGGAAGCTGGCTGGGTGACCATGGGCCAGCTGCTTATGCTCACCCTAACCTATCTCACAGAGTTGTGGTTGTGAAGATACAGCAAAAGAGGGGAGAACAATGTTGTAAGTCACTTTGGATTCCCACTGGGGAGAAAAGCAGGGTAAAAAAATTAATAAGGGGGAAAAAGAATAAACGACTAAATAGTGTGAGAGAAATTGAAATGTTAGGACCAGAAAAAGAAGAGGTTGATTAAAACGGCACCTTCTACACGTCCACAGATCGCATTCCCCATCAAAAACCTAGAGGTGGAAGAGGGGAGAGCCACCAGTGAACACCAGAGTGGCATCAAGGACCTGGTCTTCTTGGGGCTGAATCCAGCGGTACCTGAAACGCTGCTAACTGCTGTTAAAATAAGGGGACAGGTCGAACAAGAGGCAGGGAAAGGACCAGAGAGCAAAAGGGAAAGCTGAATAGTGTTAAGAGAGGCAGGCGATGTGAAAGGCCTCTGCCCGAGACCCTGGAGAGCAGCTACCATTCTGAGTAGACTTCGATGGACCGAGGGTCTGATTCAGTATAAGGCGGCTTCAGGTGTTCATGTGTGAGTCAGCCATGCCACCGGCTAGTGCACGAGACCCAAGGAAGGACATTCATTTGTGGTGGCAACGAGTCTCTGATACACCAAGAGCTCAGAGTGGGAGGCCATCTGCAAGGCACAAAGCCCCACCCCTTCCCTCAGCGTTGCAGTTTAGCACCCTCAGTTGCCACACAGAGAGCCTTTAGATGGAACCCACCACTAACACGAGCAATACACATTGCAGACTCGCGATCTCATGACAGACAATGTGCATGTATGGCAGACGCACACGATGAAGAAAAAGGATCGTGCCAGCTGCCGGAAGAGCACGCCGCCAGTTATTTTACCACTGTTACGCTCTTCTTTGATCATGAAAGTTATTTTCTGCGTCAATTTAGCTCCGCGAGGATTTGAATGTACAAGCAACAATTGGCTGTTCTTCTGGACTTTGGCAAGTATGGCTAAACGGGAGAATCAAAACCCCAAATCCTTTACTGAACAGGCAATGCTAAAGGTCCCTCTATAAAAAGAACTGCCATCTGAGCTTTAGTTGTCTGTAGGGTTGCCAGCCTCCAGGTGGTGCAACCAAAAACAGCACACAAAAAACAATATGATATAAATATATAATAAAGTGACTATGTGAAAAATGTGAAATATACAAAAGTACAAATAGAACAAAATGCACAAATATATATATACACACACACACACACACACACACAAAGAATTCCCAGCCTAGACCATTCAAGCAATCATCAGAAACTTTGGAAACTTTGCATTTACTGCACTGGGAATAGTGTTGCCCTAAAGGTTAGGTGCTTGGTTACCTAGACTAATAAGTGCTCATCATACTGGAAAATCAGAATGCAGGCGATGCCGAAGAATGTTTCCCTCCACATCACACAGTAAAAAGCACCGGTTTAAAACAATAAGAACACTTTCTGAGGAGAAGTTCCATAGAATAAAGTGGGACTTACTTCTGAGTAGATGCGTTGATTGCTCTCCCTCTCACATACAGCAGGAAGCCTCATCTGATATTAGTTCTATATGTTCTTACACTTGTTATTTTCACTCATGCACACACCTGTTTTGATAGATCATGATGGGTAGCTGTGTTAGTCTGTCTGTGGCAGTAGAAAAAAGCAAGAGTCAGTAGCATCTTAAAGACTAACAAAAATTCTGGTAGGGTATGAGCTTTCTTGAGTCGCAGCTCACTTCTTCAGGTATCTGAAGAAGTGAGCTGTGATTCACAAAAGCTCATACCCTGCCAGAAATTTGTTAGTCTTTAAGGTGCTACTGTACTCATCTACACCTATTGTGGTCTTTTGTGAAATGCATTTTAACATGCTCTAAGACAAGTTAACCAAACTCTGTGGTGCAGAGTGGTAGGCTGCAGTACTGCAGTCAAAAGTTCTGCTCATGACCTGAGTTCAATCCCAACGGAAGTTGGTTTCAGGTAGCCAGCTCAAGGTTGACTCAGCCTTCCATCCTTCTGAGATTGGTGAAATGAGGACCCAGCTTACTGCTGGGGGTAAAGTGTAGACGACTGGGGAAGGCAATGGCAAACCACCCCGTAAACGTAGTCTGCCTAGTAAACGTCGGGATGTGACATCACCCCATGGGTCAGGAATGACCCGGTGCTTGCACAGGGGACTGCCTTTACCTTTTTAAGACATGTTAACACACACACATATTTGGGAGCAACCTTTGTTGAACTCACTGGGACTGATTTCTGAGCAAACATTAAGGATTGGGTCACATATTTGTACAGCCAACTACTGTAAAAGACAAAGCTAAAATTAGGAGGTTGGGCATGGGCTGTGTCGTTTAGCTGTTCCTGACACTAAACATTTTTCTAGAATGGTACAAAACCTTCCAGTGCGCCCCTGCTTAACCTCCCAGACGACCAATCAGTCCATATTTGCTAGCATTTTCCTTTAGAATTTCAGAGTGCTTTGATTGTTTGAACATCTGGAAATTGTCACATACTATTGTTAACTGCAAACCTCTGAAGTCTATCCAGCAGGACTTAAGAGACCCAGACTTAGGCAAGAAAAACATTTCACTTATAAGACCATTTGGGAGGAATTACCAAAAAGACATCCCCTATGAGACAGCGGCCGGGCTCAAAAAAGACTGCTCCTCCCAGCCCTTAAGTAACAAGACCAATTAGTCTGTACAAATATATACATAACACATTACCAGTCCTTGTGACCAGTCTTACCCTTTAGCCAATGCTAGACCAAGAATCTTGCCACCCAAGTGGTTACAATGCATGATCTATATATAAAATTTATGGCAGTCTTTGACCAGAATAACAAACGTTATCACAAGATTTAACAAAAGTGAATGCATGATCTAAGAGGTCAACCCCAAGCACCATTGCAATATTGATACTGGGGGTACCTTTTGAATCATCACTGCTTTGCTGGTGCACTAAAAAAAAAAGCATCTGAAAGAAAGTGGAAATTCTGGCTGTTACCGCACTAGGTATTCCCAGCGATGTATCAAGAGTTTGGAAATGTTATAAAAAAACATCGCTTTAAAAGGGTTTTTGGATGCCACGGCTAAAAAATGATTGGAAGACATCTTCACAGCTAAAGGGGCCAAACAAAGTGCGAACAGTATTTTTTATAACATTTTCAAACTCTTAATACATTGCTGGAAATACCTAGTGCGGTAACAGTTTTCTTATACTTGCATTGAAACTCAATTCTAGTCCTCACCACCACAATGGATGGGCATTTTTTGGTAGTAGCTGCCCCCTAGAGAGCCAGTGTGGTCTAATGGTTAAAGTGTCGGAGGGGGCAACTCATTTTTCTCTCCCCAATATTTCAGTCTTTCCCTTCTAGGGTTGCCAGGTCCCTCTTCGCCGCCAGCAGGAGGTTTTTGGGGCAGAGCCTGAGGAGGGCGGGGTTTGGGGAGGAGAGGGACTTCAATGCCATAGAGTCCAATTGCCAAAGCGGCTATTTTCTCCAGGTGAACTGATCTCTATCAGCTGGAGATCAGTTGTAATAGCAGGAGATCTTCAGCTAGTACTTGGAGGTTGGCAACCCTATTCCCTTCCCTGAAAGCCCTTACAGCCTCGCCTCTTTTTATGTGTACTTCTCTCATTCCCACCCATAAGCCAGCTACCTTTAGCCCCCCACATCTTCAGCTTTCCCTCCTTAGCATGAAATATGCCTGTAGCACTGTAGCACACTGAGTACAGATTTTCTTTGAGCTGCCCACCATGACCCCAAGATCTTCTTCCTGCTCAGTCACTATCCCATCAACATGCATTTAAAGGGGGGGGGGGAGTTTGGCCTCACCTTACACATACTCACAGAACCTCATTTGCCATGTTGTTGCCCACTCATTCAGCCTGCACCGTTAAAAAACAGTTTGCTACGGCTGTCACAAAAAGAAACACAGCCTTCTTGAAATGCAAATAATATTGAAAATCAATTTTATCTTAGATCCAAAAAGGATGTTGTTAAATGTTTTACCAGATAAAGTAAATTTAGTATATGGTGACAGGGGCAAGGGTGAAGTATGCAAGAAAGTGGAAAGCAGAAGACTACCCAGATGTAACTAAATGGACAGATAAAGTGGCAGCATATGCAACTATGGCTAAGTTAACATATTTTGTGGATAATACATCAACCTCTGATTTTTATGGGAAATGGAAAGTATTTCTTGACTATATAGCTATTAACTAATAAAAATAATGGAATATAAAAATCGAAGCAGCTTAATATTATAATTCAAAGAAGGTTTATTAGAATAGAAGTTATAAAGTACACATGAACACATGAGGCTGCCTTCTACTGAATCAGACCCTTGGTCCATCAAAGTCAGGATTGTCTACTCAGACTGGCAGCGGCTCTCCAGGGTCTCAGGAAGAGGTCACTTCACCTACTTGCCTGGTCCCTTTCAACTGGAGATGCCAGGGATTGAACCCGGGACCTTCTAAATGCCAAGCAGATGCTCTTTCACTGAGCCCCTGCCCCTCCTCATTAGAAGTAAGTTCCAGTATAATGTAAGAATCTGATGTGTATGTTTGTACGTTTGCATGCTTGTATGTTTTGTTTTACTTGTTTGAAAAATAAAAATGTTTATTAAAAAAAAGCATAGCCTTCTCAAAGGGAAGAGATTCTGCATATTTTAATGAAAGATAAAACAACAATATAAACATACACAAATTTACAGAGAAAGGATCAACTTTAATACATTTGGAGTAAAAGGTGTTCTTTTTTTAAAATATGGTATAAAAATAAATGCAAGAAACATTAACATAGAATGTACAGACAACAGACAAAGACACCGGCTTTCTTTCTCAATGTGGACACATCTGTGAGATGAAACCTTCTGTGCTAATTTATTGTGCAGTAGCTGTGATGCCGTAGTAGGTATATTTATGAATATATTCATTTTTTTTTTTTACACATCTTCCAGTTTGTGACTGACAGTACTGTAAATAAACTGTGCCTGACGGAAGCTTTTTTTTTTTTTCACTGTACTGGAGCTTGCGGAAAATAAAGACACAGATCCAGCTTGATATGAAGGCGAAAGTGAGCAGAGAGTTTTCAAAATGGAGGCATCGAAAGGTTAGCGAGTCCCTTGGCGTCTGCAATGCCTTTGATATACACAAAAGAAAACAAGTCAGGTCCTTGCTCATGCAACATCTCGTTCTACCGTCCTCTGATTTTTCAGGCAATTAGTGAGCTACAAAGTATGTATAATGATCTGAGTCTGCTTCCGTGCTACAAGGTGATCCTTTTAGTAGGACTGCACTAGACTGGTTAATCTCTTTGAGGCGAGCGATTTCCCCTAAGGAAAAGATAAAAAACAAACAAACAAAAGAAAACAGAAGATAGAGGCATGATCACTGGAAACCCACTTCAATGCCAAGCACCTAGCGTTCGGCAGGCACAGGCAAACATTTTGCACATCGGTACATTCAACCCGGGAAGTCTGCTCTCGGTCTAGCTTCAGACGTGACCATTTTATTTGTGGTTGACAACACTGCTAAGAAATGACATGCATATGTGAATGGACCATCGCTGATATGATACCACAGATTAAACTTTCCTATCACCCCTGTGGAGCAGAGTGGTAAGCTGCAGTACTGCAGTCCAAGCTCTGCTCACTACCTGAGTTCGATCCCGACGGAAGTCGGTTTCAGGTAGCCGGCTCAAGGTTGACTCAGCCTTCCATCCTTCCGAGGTCGGTCAAATGAGTACCCAACGTGCTGGGGGTAAAGGGAAGATGACTGGGGAAGGCACTGGCAAACCACCCCGTAAACAAAGTCTGCCTAGTAAACGTCGGGATGTGACGTCACCCCATGGGTCAAGAATGACCCGGAGCTTGTACAGGGGACTAACTTTATCTTTACCTATCACCTCAAATGCAAGATTTTCAGTGGAGTCAGCTCACACAAAAAGTTGCTTGTAATCTTCATTTTTGTTAATATCATTCGCATGGTAAACAGTGCAAAGAAATCGTGTGAACGGCTAGGCATGTATGGAACAGTGATTTGCCACTCTAAACAAATCCAAGTTCAGTGATGACAGGAGTCTGGCTTTCAGTTTAAAGTGCCACACAATGTACACGTTTGAAATCAACAGCTTGGATTTCAAAGTCTTTTCAATACTACAGTCACTTGAACTCCAGTAGACCATTTGTATCTCTCAACCAAAATGTGGATCTAATTGTATAACTTTTATTGGCAGTCACCGGGAGACAGCAACCACCATGGGAATTTCACTGCCAAAATCTGTCCCACTGATGAAATGAAATTTTTGTATTTGTTGTTGTTTTCATTTTGAAGACTGTGAAGTTAACTTTATAAAGTAAAAAATAATGAATATGGCATACCGTATTCATGTGAGTCTACTGCTAATATGCTCTTGTTTGCAAAATAGTCCAGCCAATGTTAGGTGTTAGCTTCAACACTCAGCATTTATCATATCCATGTATTATAACCATGCATGGATATCAAATTTCCATGGTTACAAGTTCATCACAGACTACCTTTACTCTCCGTTCATGGTTGCTGCTTGCATTAAACTGTCAATCATGGCAAAAGCCAATATGTGATAAACTTCAAACAACACTTTTACCGTAAATGCAGTTATTGTGCACCACACAGGTTAATCCTAATGCAAAGCAGCATGTAGATCTGAGCATGATGTGCAGCAATGATTTGTTTATTGTTTAAAAAGCGCAAAATGTGATAGGGACTTAGATTATCAGCCTGCAGTGTTTTAAAGAGCCCAGTGGCGCAGAGTGGTAAGCTGCAGTACTGCAGTCCCAAGCTCTGCTCACGATCTGAGTTTGATCCCGACAGAAGTTGGTTTCACGTAGCCAGCTCAAGGTCAACTCAGCCTTCCATCCTTTCGAGGTCAGTCAAATGAGTACCCAGCTTGCTGGGAGTAAAGGGAAGATGACTGGGGAAGGCACTGGCAAACCACCCCGTCAACATAGTCTGCCTAGTAAACGTTGGGATGTGACGTCACCCCAGGGGTCAAGAATGACCTGGTGCTTGCACAGGGGACCTTTACCTTTTTTTACCTTTAGTGTTTTAAAACTAGATATTTTAAACGAAATTATTTGATTGGGAATTCTTCAGATATTTTCCTCAACTGCTTTGCCTTTTCAGCCTTCCCTCTATATTCCCTTACATTAATACCACGAACCATCTGACATGTTCCTTGCAATATGTTCAAGCAATACAATGCTGGAAATTACAGATCATAAATATTGGATTGGACCCTATTTTTCTCTTCTACTTTTGCAACATTTTCATCTGTTACAGAGTACCTCTTTCCTACACGCAGTGCTTCCTGCTCACATAGAAAGCACCTAGCATGTGGAGATTTCGCTGCATCAGCAGAAGGAAGCATAGGATCCAAGCCAATGTTAAATTCCAAAATAAACTGAGATAAATATCCTTCTGCCACTCATTCTGCTTGTAGAAATTATTCTAAATTAGCTTTTCATGGTCCGATGTCCCAGCAAACACGAATGTGTTCTACAATCTCAGATGCTCTTTTTGATGATGGCGCAGGCTGAAGAGAAGCACAGCTAATACTACTACTCAGTTTGGCAACGTTCCTTTCTGAGGCTCTTTATTATTGCCCCATTTCTTGTTGAAATCAATGGGATGAGTTAGCCATGACTAAATTAAAGTCTTGCTGATTTTAACAGGAGTTAGACGCAATTAGCTATATTTGAACTAGGACTGGTAAGTAATAGCCATTACGTAGCCAGTACACTATTGGTAGATTAGCAATGGTCAAATCACAAAAGGGGTTCACTGCTTTCATTACTGGTGGGAGGACATGGATTTCCCAGCACTCCCTTAAAAAGGGCTATTGTTTGATTTCCAGTGGCAGAAAACCCAAATGCTGCAGTGTGAATACATGCTATAATTACCTGCCAATCTACAAACATATTAAGCAGCCTTACACTGAGCCAGCCAGTTTTTTTTTGTCTTCTGAAGGCAGAGAATTCAAGAGGATAACAATATTCTTCCAAGAATAGGAGAGTCTTACTGATAATAGGCCAATGCTGTGTAGCTGAATTACATGAATATCCAAGAGAGGGGCCCAGATTAAATTCCTGTAATCCCTGGTTACAAAATATGTCCAGAGAAAGATATTTTCCCAGCACTACTACCTAAGATCATTTCAGCTGGACATGTTAGGAAGCGAACCTCTGACTTTGGATATAGTAAAGCATATTCTTGCCACAGAACTAGGCTCCCTTCCTCTAGCTGACTGTATGTCTATCTATATGATACATCTAGCATATTGTGTTATGTATCACTTTAAATAAATCTCTTCTATTCCTGGAAGAAAAGTTACCATCTTGAATACACTTGGCCTCTGACATTAGATCAAGTATTCATTTCTTTTTCTTCTTTCATGATTTTTGTATTGCTTTTTGACCCTTTTCCTTCAATGTGAAAGAGGACATAAGTATTTATGAAATGGTGACTTGTCATTGCATGAAAGTACTGCAATGTATTGTACCACTGGCTTGGCTTGGCTTGATATCTGGGTATTTGGAATGGCAAAGAGGAGAAAACCTGTTTGTGCCCTGGATTAAAGAAGACTGAAAAAGGCTGATTGGTTGAAAAAAAGGAATATGTTAGTCCTAAATTTGTAAAGCTGGGCTATAGATTTAAAATTTCATACTAGGCTCCTGTAATTATTAGCACTTTATATAATAGACTGGCTAAATGGCAGCACTAGTCTGACACACACGACATAAGTGTCTTCGAGAACATGTGCAGAGGGGGTATGGGATTGGGGCCTCTAGTCCCTCGCTTGTATTTAGCCTATAAATCGGCACAAAGTCTCTGAATTCTGCTCATAAGAAGGTTCTTCCTCCATGCTTGGAAAATCTGCTTTTGGCAGGGTCAGTGTATGCCATCCTGCTCTTCGTTTTATGCATAGTCCCAGCACACCCTTATGTAAAAAGGCCATAACACTTCCTCAAGCATCCTGTGTTACAGGCGGTCAAACTGGGTAGACAAGAGAAGAGCTAACATGAACAGAACAGACCAAAGGAGAATAACACTTCTGTGGCTACTGATTTCTCATCACACAGCTGACATTTGGGAACGGCAGGTTAGTTCTCATAACTGTCTTTTTCTTAGGCATCAAAACCATATCTGTCACAACTATCCCTCCCCAGTTGCAGCTTTAGCCCACTGTTGCGTAAGTGGAACTAATGTCCTTTAGCTACATTTGATACTTTACGGTGATCCACAAACTTAATGTGCTGATGCAATCCTCCCATCTCAACTCTTCTACCCTATGTCAGGGTAGGCAGTTAGACTCTGGCAAACCTCAGAATACTACGGTTAGGGATATCACACAACTATGTTACTTCATGTACCCCACACTTTTCTCCCCAGTGGGGACCCAAAGTGACTTATGATGTCCTCGCCTCCTTCATTTAATCCTCCCAACAACCTGTAAAGCAAGTTTGACTGAGTGTGTGTGAGTGGCCTCCTCCAGCAAGATTCCATGACAGAGTGGAGATTTGAACCTGGGTCTCCCAGATCCTAGTCTGGCAATCTAACCACTTCACCACATGGTCTTCCATGTTTCATGCACTCTTGGCCATGGGGTAGCTAGCTCCCAGGTGTGCCTGGAGTTGGTAGTACTAGCCCAGGGAGGGAAAGTTGCATCAGCATGGCCCAGCCGGCTGGTGATCATCCTTTGCTTTACAATCTGCTAGTCACTGCAAAAGTGGAAATCTCCAAAACGCCAAGATTATTTGGTTCTCAGCTTTTGTTTAATATGGTACCCGGCATCATCGAAAAGGAAGATGTCAATCACACACCTTTAATTACTAAACTTCGTAACACTTATTTTATAAAAACTCCCCCCCTTCTTAGATGATACGGAACTCACAGAGTAATACGCTGTGGCAAAACCACCATGCAAAAATAGGGGTTTTTGTTTCAAACACCATACTATTTTTTTTTAATTGTGTGGCTAGCAGTAGGGGCACAATTTACAAAGATGTCTTGGTGTGCAAGTCCCATTGACTGAATAGGTTCTGGGCGAAGGCATTAAAAAGCCCTTAATCCAGTTTAATTCTTAAATTTACACTGTAATCTAGTATTCTTCTGAAACATTTGCATTATCCTAAATATCAATCACTAACCACTGCTTCACTCAGTCTTTATTTTGCTTGCACCAAAGATAGTTCCACTCCACCTGTTGCATTGCCTTCATTAGAAAAATTAATGGATTTTAGGTGGTGTTTAAAGCCTTGGTGACTTGTGGATTATTGAAGTCATTTAGGGGGTCAGGGGAAAATGTTCCGTAGAGAAAAAACGGAAAACAAAAACCATGATCTTTGCTGATGCTTTGTGGATTACCATTTCAACACACACAACTTTATTAACTGGGCATCACAGCAAAAGCCACAATACACCACACTTAAAATGTGCACATGCACACACACACACACACCACACACACCTGCACACATGAAAGGCACACAATTCAGCAGACAATGTCAACAAACTGGAGTAGAAGCCAAGATCTTTCTACCTCTTTTCATAACAGGTTAGTGCTCGCCTTCAGTGTTGGCGTACAGTTTTTATGGCATGGGAAAATTGGGATGTTTCTGCCCTACAAAAATAAATGTGTTGAACGCTTAGTTTGAACTTGCACAAAGTTGAGGGAAAAAATCCAAAGGCACTGGTACATAATTTTTTTGTTTGTTTGAGGTAAGAAAATGCAGCTTAAGGAGCAGCATTAGCTGGTCAAGTTATTAGCTAGTGGAAACAACTGGCTGTCAATGCCAGATAGTCAAGGTGGAGGAAAAGCCACACCCATACTAGGAATCTTCAAGAGGTCGTGATGGGACAGGGGTACCTCAGTCACCTCAGGGGCACCTCAGTCAATGATGCACCGTGGTGTGGTTGCTACTTTGGCATGGATGGCTGATGTTAGTTAGGGGCCGCTAGCCAATCAGCAACCACCCACTCGTACGGAGCTAACTGAGGGTCCCCTTGTCTCCACGGCTGCCTTTTGATGGTCTTCAGTCATGGTGGCAGTTCGATTCCCCTCGATTGCCTCACTCCCACCAATTTCCACCAGTGGCCCACCAACAGTCACCACAGGTGTGAAAGGACACACGAACTTAGAGTTTATTTCAGAGATCTCTCTCTCTCTTTTCTTAAAGAGTAGATAAGATGATGTTGCCTGCTTTAAAGTGCTCGTCCGGTTTACGTGATTCTGGATCATTTCATTTGAGCCAGTGTTTCAAGCAATTCCCGGTAAATTGAGTACAGGGGTCACCCCAGATAACAAACTGCGGCAAACTGTTAACTGTCAAGTCTTACAAGGTTATAAACTTACCACATTGCGGGTGAATTTCTCAAAAGACGTTCGGCGATCCATTGTGTTTCCAAACTTAAAGTGAAAGAAAACAAAAACAACCAAAAAATGGAAAGCAAACCAAACAAAAGAAGCCAAAAAGAACAGACCGGGGTGGGGGAGAGGAGGGAGAAGGCGCTATGAAGCAAAGGGGCTGCCAAAATACAAAGCCGATGTACAAAGCACAGCGCAAACACGAGCATAGAAGAGGACGCAAATGCTCACGGAAAAGCCAGGAGGAAAGCCATTGCACCTTTCCTCCCTGAGGCAGCATGGGCAATCCACACACACACACACATACAAGTGCAAGGGCCAAGACTGCCTTTCTGAACATGATCCCTAGCATTAAAAAGGGTGCTGTCAGCCATTCTCTCTTGCACCAAGGAGCCCATCAGAGAGCTCCGGCATGAATCATGGATCTTTGAATACCTGGCTGGTTCAGCCAGCTGTGACAGCACTGATCACCTGGGAGTGCATGGCAGGACCTCTGGAAAGAACGATTTTGTCCAGTGGATTAAGCAAATGGCATGGAGAGGAAAGTCAGAAATAACAAAACAATGAGGTGCGGACGCCTCACTTGTTAAAGGGATAGATGTTTGCAGAACCCCAAGCATTTTGCCTCTCTTGGAGACTCTCCAGCTCTTCCTGCCTGTTCTGTGGTTTGATATAGCAATGGAAGATGGAGCTTGGTTTGGGTCTATCCTGTTGGTATACCAGCTATTAATTATAAGAAGCCGGGCTTCCAGGGCACAAATTATCCATTGAGCATTTGAAAACATGGGGGGGGGGGGGGAGAAATCATTAAGTCTGAAGGTTCATCCTTGTTATGGGCATCATGGAATTCATTGCAAAGCCCTTTGAGAAATGCTCCCTGGCCAATTCTATCTCAGCTCAATGAAGTTTGGTTTCCTACATCACTTTTAGCCCTGCCTCGGTGCTATTTTTTTTTTACTGAGCGATTGGAATGTATATAAAAGTGGCAGGGCCTGTTTCTATGGTGGCCAACCTAGCAGCAGTGTTGTAAGCCAGATCTGCACAACTTGTTTGGACCCACCCACCAGCCACATCTGGCAGGCCACGGTGTTTTGGTCCACGGTTTTAGTTTCCTGGTTTTCGGCAGCTCATTTTGTAGATTTGTTTGTTTTGGGTATGCACGCTATACTTTTTTGCATACCCCTATACCTACATTTCTATGTATAATGCATAGTGCTGCTTTACTAACACATAAATACAGTTGAAAAATGAATCCATATGGGAGAAATTCAAGGGGAAAGAAGTAAAAGGTCGTAGGTTCAATTCACAGAAGGGAGAAGCAAAATCAAAGCTGGGATTGTCAGGCTGAAACCGCAGATATAAGAAATCCAAAACCATCCTTAGCCAGCGACCATAAAAACAGAAAGTTTGCCAAGTGCCTGGCAGGTCAAGACTAATGGGCTGCGTTCAGCTTGACTGGACACACAAGTAGTGCAAACAAGTTGTAATCTAAATTACAATTGATGGTGAAAGAGGATGGATCCCACTCAAAGGCATACCAAGGATGGTCTCTGTCTACATGCTGGCTGTCACCCTAAATGGTTGGCATGAATGATAGTATTTTCCTTTGTGGAAACCACGTTCATCTGGCAGCAGTTCAGCTTGTTCTTCTACACATTTTCTAACTTTAACACCGCTTTCAACCAATTTACCTTGGAGAATTGACCATGCTGCCACTCCCCAAAATCCCCACTAGATGTCTTCTTGAACACTGGTGTTACTTTGGCTACCTTCTAATCATTTGATAATGAGACTGTGAGTTGCATTTAAAAAAATGAGCAGTTTTATATTTGAATTCTCCAAGATGTCTTGGGTTAAGGTCATGCAACCCAGTGACTTGTCACTTTTTAATCTGCCAGTTAACTTTAAACCTTCATCATTAACCTCTCTACTTTACCTAGCTCTTCCAATACCCTCCCCCCCCAAACAATGGCTCAGATGATGAAGTCTAATTTTTTCCACAGTGAAGATCAAAGAATTGGCATCTCTCTGTCCTTGTTCAGTAATCCTTTAATGCATAAAAATTCTACTGCCTACCTAGCTGTTTTCCTGTGCTTTCCATTTGTCTGGAAAGTACCATCAGTCAGCCTGTGAACAAGGATGGGTTAGGTAGCTGGGTCTGTTGGGTGTGAGAGAGGGAATCCTCATCTAACAAAACAAAACAAAAAAGCTAACACAATCTTGGGGTGCATCAACTGAGGTATAACATCCAAAACGCAAGATGTCATCGATCTGCTGTATACAGCATTGGTCAGGCCGCACCTGGAGTATTCTGTGCAGTTCTGGAGGCCTCCCTTCAAAAAGGATGAGGACAGAATCGAGCGAGTGCAGAGGAGAGAGACGAGTATGATCAGGGGCCTGGAGACCAAGCCCTATGAGGAAAGGCTGAGGGAGTTGGGAATGTTTCGTCTGGAGGAGGTTGAGGGGGGACATCATTGCTCTCTTTAAGTATTTGAAGGGCTGTCACTTAGAGGAGGGCAGGGAACTATTCCTGTTGGCAGCAAAGGATAGGACTTGCAATAATGGGTTTAAATTGTGGGCAGAGAGGTACCGGCTGAATATCAGGAAAACATTTTTTACACTAAGAGTTGTTAGTGGAATGAGCTTCCTAGGGAGGTGGTGAGCTCCCCCTCACAGGCCGTCTTTAAGCAGAGGCTGGACAAGCACTTTTCAGGGATGCTCTAGGCTGATCCTGCATTAAGCAGGGGGTTGGACTAGATGGCCTGTATGGCCCCTTCCAACTCTATTATTCTATGATTCTAAATGCAAGAGGAAAGAGGAGGGCAGGTCTCAGATCACTAATGGAAAGCCACGTGGTTGTCTTACACAGACAGCCTACAATGTACAGCTGAGGAATGTGATGCCTTCTCCAGCCAGGAACAAAGCCACAGAAGGAGAGGGCAAAATTGTAGAGGTCCAGAAAGGATGGTCATGCGGGCCCTAAACAAAGCTAGGGAGCAAATCGGGTCTTCTCTGTAGCCTTTTGGAAACATGATTGAAGAAGACCATCATACAAGGTAAGAAGAAAAGGCCTCACTGGCTTCTGTGATTTGAACACTACCGTTGTTTGGACATTCTAGAAATGACATGTTCCACAGTTCCTCATAGCTAACATGTTTCCCTGGGATATGTAGTTTCTCGGGCACGTGATATTCATGCTAAAGATCCTGGTGCCCTGTATAATTAAGTTCCCTCAGTTTCCTGACATCTGGGAGACTGGTGCTGCAGCACTCAGGGTGGGAGACCTTACACAGAATCCTCTCCAAGGCTTCCTTGCAGGTACTCTATTGTGGCCCTGTAAGTTTCAGGAAAGAAGGGGCTTCACAAGGCAGGGATTAAGGAATCCTGGTGGTAGAGATGTGTGGACCTTGTCATGCCCTGATGTTACCATCCTGACTTTGACATGGTTCTAATACAGAAATGGGCTTAGAAACCCATTAGCTATTTTATTATTATTTTTAAAAGATACTGCTTGGTTTGCCTGACAAAGTGGTTCCTCAGTGGAACAGGCTTCCTCGAGAGGTGGTGGGCTCTGCTTCTTTGGAGGTTTTTAAGCAAAGGATAGATGGCCACCTGACACCAATGCTGACACTGTGAACTTAAGCAGGTCATGAGAGGGATGGCAGGAAGGGTTGCATCAGTGCTTGGCTCTTGTGGCCTTTCTTACATGCCCAGAGTAATGCCAATTGCCACTTTGGAGTCAGGAAGCAATCTTTCTCCAGGCCAGATTGGCCAGGGATCCTGGAGGGTGGTTTTTTGTTTTTTGTTTGGCCATCTTCTGGGCATGGAGCAGGGCCACTGGGGGTGTGGGGTGAAGTAGTTGTGAATTTTCTGCATTGTGCAGGGGGTTGGACTAGATGACCCTGGAGGACCCTTCCAACTCTAAGTTTCTATGATTTCTATGATTCTATGCCAAGCCTAAATTGAAATTGAGCTGGGGAGTTCAACCACCACTGGGCATAAACTACTTTCCAGATTTGGTCCTTGGTCCAAGAAGACTTGTATATTTTGAATGTCACAGTGAAACCAATTAAATCAACTTATCAAGCATACAAAAATGCAAAATAAATACATGCATAGGCACATCTAGTATTTGTGTGATGCTCAAAGATAGCCAACTTCACCTACCAGATATTCAGCTGAGTTACCCAAGCAGAATATGTAGCCAGCATGGTAGTTAAGGAGAAACCACTACTGAAAGAGCGGAAATAAATAGGCAAGATGGACTAATACCTTCTTCTTGGCCTGTAGTAGTTCCTGGTAGGCACTGGATCTTAGAAAACGAGGATATGAATCACTTTTCATCAATTTGTAAATGTGCTCCTAAAATAGTTTTTTAAAAGAAATAAAAACGTAAATCAACCATTTGAACTTAGATCACTTTGAACCATTTGAACTTATATCACCATGGCATGTCTTACTGGCACTGGCGTAAATGGCCCCGTGCCAACATAAGTGCCCCTTATCCTGGGATAAATGCCGATTCCCCCCCCCTTCAAGATTGTGCTCAAACTTTTACATGTGGATTGCACATATGGTGCATGCAAGTCCTTCTCAGATAAACCAGGCTAAACATATGTAGAAATAAACAAACAGCTGTGGGATAATATTATACAGGGAAAAGACGTGATCCACTCCTCTGACTTGCAAGTGTGCACACTTGCATGAAGTCCTGCAAGCAAGTAACACAGGGATGCCACGTACAGATCCTTTCCATAAACCCAGTCTGCGCAAATGAGCAAAGTCCAGACACAGTGAAACAATTCCTTACAATAAAAAATCATAGTTAAGGGGTGGCTCTACTCAGAAAAATAATCACGGAATATGATCTTTTGAGCAGGCCAAAATATATTTTTAAAATTATTGTTGTTCTTATTTATATAGTGCTCTTGAAAAGAGGAAGACCCAACAAGAGATGGATTGACTCACTAAAGGAAACCACAGCCCTCAATTTGCAAGACCTGAGCAAGGCTGTCAAAGATAGGACATTTTGGAGGACATTGATTCAAAGGGTCGGCCTGAGTCGGAAGCGACTTGACAGCACTTAACACACACACACTTGAAGCACAGGGCTTTTTACAAAATTTAATAGGAATGAATAAGCAATAGGGTTAGGTCCCTCTTCACTAGGTCCCTCTTCGCCACTGGCGGGAGGTTTTTGGGGCAGAGCCTGAGGAGGGCAGGGTTTGGGGAGGGCAGGGACTTCAATGCCATAGACTCCAATTGCCAAATCGGCCATTTTCTCCAGGTGAACTGATCTCCATCGGCTGGCGATCAGATGTAATATAAGGAGATCTCCAGCTAGTACCTGGAGGTTGGCAACCCTAATAAGCAAATTGATCCCTGCTCTCAGGGAACTTACAATTTAAACCAATCAACAGAAGAGTTAAGAATGGAGGAGAGGGAGAGGGAGAAAACACAAGGGATGGATGTGAAATATGTTCAAGGGGCTACTCCAGAAGTCTCACAAAAAAAGGTGGGATTTGAGAGATGGGGTGGTGCTACATACAAGTTCAAGGGAGCAGTTCCACAGAATGGAGACGCCGTTTAAGGCCTTTTAAGAAGCAAGGCAGAGTAAAGCACCTTTAAATAAATTAACAAACAAATAGCAAATGAGGATAGGCAGGGTCAGTTCAAAATGCATGAGACCTTTGGACAGCTGAGGGTGGTACAGAAATGAAGGAGCATAACTCAAAGGTAGGGACATGATCAGAAACACCAGCACAAGACAACATGGAGTATGTCTCTGGAGAATTTTTAAAGGTAAGAACGAATTGTTTTTGAGAGATAAAATCATATCTGAGGACAAAAAAATCCCTTGCTGAAATCTAAATACTAAATTCTGGGGGCTCCTTAGATGGTGGCTTGCTGTCATTCTCACGTTAGCTCAACGTCATCGGATCTCAGAAGTTAAGCAAGGTTGGCCCTGGCTAGCATTTGGATGGGAGACCACCAAGGAAATCCAGGATTATACAGAGGAAGTCAATGGCAAACCACCTCTTCTGGTCTCTTGCCTGGAAAACCCTAACAGCTCGCCATAAACCAGCAGTGACTTGATGGCACTTTACACACACACAGAATTACCTCCACCAATAAGCTGATTAATACATTAAAAAAAACTTGTAAAAAAAATGATATGTCTGATTGCGCTCAATGGTCTTAAGCCACTAAGTACCAAATGTGATACAAACCAACATAAAACCCTCTATTCCTGTATCAACAACTCACCAGCCACAGTCAGGATGAATAGGAGGTTTGTATGAAATCTATGAATAAAGACAGCCATCTAGTGGCCTAAAAGGAACTTAGCATTGACTGTATATATTCTTGTATGTTTAAGGGTATGGAAATATTTTATAGTGTAACCAGAATTGTTTCCAAGAGAAAAAACTTGGTTTGCGCATTTGTTGTGGATTAAAGAAGCAGACAACCTTTTTAGTAAACATGCCACATTGCCACATTGCCACTCCCAAACTGCCAATCTATAGTACATGCGCAATTCATCTCTTCTTATCCAACTATGTTGGAATATTTTTGCCTCTAGCTCACTGAGCCAAGGAGCAGACGTCTGTGTAGCAGGAGTATGCATCTGGCTCTGTGCCACAGCCATGCCCACTATTCTTCCAGTTCTGTCTATTCTTCCAGTTCCAAAGACCATGCCAAAGGCAGGTCAGCCATAAAAAAGATACCTTATTGATACAAATGACAAGTCATATATAGACTCAGGGCTAAATATTCTATTTAAACTTGTCTTCTTGGGAGAAACACAGGCCACGTGTGGGCTCCCGTTGTCACTTTCTGTACCCCGACCTCTTCCTCAAGGACCAAGTAATTGCTGAAGTCGTATGTTTTAATCCTGACCAATCTATACATTAGAAAGACAACTGATTTACAACTTTTTTGTTAAAGATATTCCATGGAGAAGGATCTTTTCTGATATGTCTTATATTAACCTTGGAGGACATACTACTTTGAATCTTGGGTATACATTTTTTGGTTGTTTGTTTTATTCTAACTGCATGGGAAATAACTGTCTTTTAAATTCCTGCATACACTTTTAGTAGGTAAAGTCTGAATCATGTATAAAAACAGTGTGGTGTAGTGGTTAAGAGTGGTGGTTTGGACCGGTGGACTCTGATCTGGAGAACTGGGTTTGATTCCCCACTCCTCCACATAAGCGGTGGAGGCTAATCTGGTGAACTGGATTTGTTTCCTCACTCCTACACATGAAACCAGCTGAGTGACCTTGGGCTAGTCACACTCTCTCAGCCTCCCTTACCTCACAGGGTGTCTGTTGTTGGGAGGGGAAGGGGATTAAGACGGTTTGATCTTCCTTAAGTGGCAGAGAAACTTGGCATATAAAAACCAACTCCTCCTCCTTTTTCTACATTTGACATGTAACAGCTTTTCCCATCTCTAGCAGATAATTCTTTGAAAGCTGGTTCTTTGGATTTAGGTCAGTTTGGAGAACGCTATATCTTTCAGATCTGCAGAATAAAATATTTGTTCTGAAGTCTGGCACACAATGTCAGCTCAGCCTTTCAAAAAACACTGATTACTCTTAAAGATAGCTTCTGCTCCATGTGAGCATTTTCTTGTTAATGGTGATCCAAATTCAAAACTATTATTACTTATACTGTGGAAAATGTAAAATAGAGAATGGGAAAGATTGCATGGAGGAAGGAAGAGAGAAAAGATGCAACAGATGAATGAGAGCATCTGTATTTATGTGGGTTTTGTTTGTAGAGAATTTTTCTCCTTTGTGAAGGACCGTCCTTTAAAAGCTACTCTTGTGAGCCAAGCAATTATATTTAGGTGAACAAAAAAACTCAAGGACAAGTGGGGCAGAGGAAATTTTAATCCCGGTTTCCTTGATCCTAGTCCAACACCCTAACCACTACACCACACTACTCACTTTTTAAATTATGTGTTGAGTTATTATGGACCTTAATTAATCTAGACAGGCATGTTATGTGAATAATGTTCAGTCTGTTAATAACGACTTTAGAGAATTCAGAATGAAAGACTAGAAAGCAAGTCAGGTATCTCCCATACTACATATCCACAGCCGATATTGGATGCATATATGAACCAGTTATACTCACCTGAGCATCATTAAAAGTATACCGGCCTGGTTCCTTCACCTTCTGAGTGGTTTTGTCGTAACTTTTTGAATCTAGGTTAATGGCACTCGGGGCTCCAGGTGCAAGAAATTCTTGCCAGATTTCCTGGGCTCTGGCAGGGACTTCCCGCATTGGTCTCTTTTTCAAATCTTCTACAGATAACCAGAACCTGAATAGGGAAATGCAGAAAGGTCTGTTAGGGACTTGACGACAGAAGCATATATTCACTTTTTTTCATGTTCAAATGTGATATTAAAAATAATTTGGAAAATTTTTGAAAGCACCGCAGTGTCAGTCCAGAATCCCATGTTCACTTCAGTGTGGATGTGAAGAATTTGTTTTATATTTATTTTGCTTCATTTATACCCCACCTTTCTCCCCAGTGGAGACCCAGAGTTGCTTACATTGTCCTCCTCCCCTCCATTTTATCCTCACAACAGCCCTGTGAGGTAGGTTAGGCCGAGAGTGTATGACTGGCCAAAGGTCACCCTGCAAGCTTCCATGGCAGAGTGGAGATTCAAACCTGGCTCTCCCAGATCTCAGCACTGTAACCACTATACTGGTTCTCATTTGCACATGAAGGGCACCCATTCACTTTACTTGTGAATGCGGCTCTGGATATACGTCTCTGTGTTTGTTCAACTGCCATTTTATTTAACAGGATGCTCTTGCGCATAATGGAGCACATATATATGGGGACATCAGAACGGCAAGAAATGAATGGATTGAAAGACTCATTCTGCCTTCACTAACTGCAATTCATCAATGTACAGTTGCACTTTAAGAAAGATTAAATCAGAGGTAATCAGAGTTAATACTTTTAATTCATTTCTTCAACTTGGCAGCATTGCAAAATGGCTACTTAACAGTTTTTAATGGCATTTTAGACAGCTATTATTTTAGTTTGTGCTCATTCATGGTTACAATGAAATGTGTCAGTTGTCAGTACAGGTGGGTGTAAAATCAACAAATTATGCTATCTTGAAAAACAGACACATTTCACTGGAGTATTATGCTGGTTTGCTTCCTTGCTGTCAACAAGCAGGGATCTTTAAAACAAAGCTGAAGTCAGGAATCACTGGATGAAATAGATGAGTCATGAAAACGATGCAGAAAAATATAGTATACACTGGATAAAACATCAAACATGCTTTTCAGTCCTATAGCCAGCCTTCCTCTGTAGGTTGACAGACTCATTTCCAGGGGGAGTTTCTAAGAAATGAATGGAAAATCAGTGATTTCCTCATAATTAACAGTAACTGTAATCCTGTTGCCAAGCCCAAAAGTCCATGTCCATGTCTAGTTCTAAACTACAAACATGGAACATTGGAGGGGAAATCTTAAGTGGCATATGGTAGGAAAGGATAAGTGTGCTTTTAGAATACCACAGGACTATTAGTTGGAATGGGGCAATTAGATCCCAATTTACATTCTAAGAAGGGAAGATCATTGACTGAGCTGAGAAATGAAACTAAATCCCAGTCTCATTTTTGCCATTTGGCTAAGCTGCCCAGTGCCTTTGATGGTTTATTGCTAACTTTCCCTTGGTGGGCTGATCTCCTTTAATCCAGACTTTCGTAGCGATTGGTCAAGAGTCAGACAGCTAAATGGGAAAGTTTGAGCCTGCACCCTACATTCTGGTTGGCCCCAAAAAGGAACTCCCATGCTGTAGAAACATCCATAAATGTGTAAGCCCGGGTTGTGGTTCTGAGTCAACACTTCAGGAAATATGGCAGAGACCCTGTGCATCAGTATCAAGATTCTGGAATCAGTATCAAGATTCTGGATGGTCAAGATCTGACAATCTGAATCTGTGGCTCCATCTTGTACCCACTCATAGGAAAAGATATGTAGATATTCTTGTAAATATAGGATTAACTAGTAAAATACTTTTCATGTTCCTTCATAGTGTTCTGCCTAAAGTTTGCATGTCTACCGCTTATTCCCAAGTATCTGTGTTTCCTATGATTTATGTGTAGTTACTGAAGTCTTGCTATATTCATGATTCCTGAAAACTGGTTGGAAGAATTTCACCTTTCCCCAGATGTTGCTCTGTAGAGTGAGCCAGTGCTGAAGGACAGCTCCAGGTGAGAGAGACACAAAGGCCCTTTATGCATGGGAGGTTTTGCTTTGGATTTGCCACTCTCTAGATTCACATTTTTCCCATCCGAAATCTTAAAACTCAAAAATAAGCCCCCATGCAGAGTTTTGAGAATTCGGATGGGAAAAACATGCATCTAGGGAGTGGCAAATCCAAAGCAAAAAAACCCATTCATAAACAGCCAAAGACATTTGAGGGTGGGGGGAAAGCAGCAGGAAGCCCCTCCCCTCACTGTCAGGCAAAACACATGCACATAGACTGTTGGTTTGCAGGGGAACCAGAACCACTGATAATAAAACCACTGAAAATAACTGAGGGCAACCAATACCAAGGAAGATTCCCAGATGGGGAAGATTCCCAGATGGGACTATTCACGGGGGGAAGTAGCTTTTAAAAAACACCAGACTTCTTGGTTCTTGGCCAGCTTGGAGCACAGGGCTAAGCCACAAGTGGTGGAATACAGCACAGCAGCCAAAGGATGCTGGGACCCAAGCAGATCTATGGTAGGGCAAAGCAGTATTTTATTCTCGTTGGGGCAACACGCTTACTGGGCCAACCCTTCCCACATTCTGAACTGCATGACGTAAGAAATTAACAGAAGATTTTAATTTTCTTTCAAAGCCCATGCTGATAAAGATGTTTGTGGGCAAACAGTCAACTGAGGTTACAGCCCCTTTGCCAGCCTCGTTGATTAATGGGAAGGGACCAGCGCTCCATGAGGTGGAGCTCTCTTCTCCATCTTGCCTCCCCAAGTTTATTTTCTGTGCATGGGCCATTACCTGGAATAGGACACCTGTGTGTGGTACCCCTTTATACATCTAGATTTCCCTCCCATCCAGAGTCTGAGTGTGCATCTAATAGGCTGAGACCTGAAGGCCAGCCAGGGATAGAGAACAAGCAGGAAGTCTACACTGAGACCTCCACCAGTTCTACCGTGTGAGCATAACTATACAAAGGGCACAAACTAACAATTAACATACTCCTTTACGCACAAGTAGGATTCTTGTTTTAAAGAAATGTTTGATATTCAACATCCACAGCAGCTTGGATGTTGTTTTACTGGTGGGCTACCGGTTCTGCGACTATATGACACGGTACGGGGACTTGTCTTTAGCAGGGTTTGTTGCAATGTAAATGAATGAACCTCGACACCATGTAGAGGGACTACTGCATGAGGGAGGTGGGGCCAATGCCTTTAAAGGAGTACGTGGGGAGGCAGGAGTGGAGATGCAAGAAAATGCCTCAGGTAAAGTTGTCTGGAGGTGATTTTTCAGTGTGTCATTGTATCATTTGGACTTACATGCTCACATGAACACATGAAGCTGCTATACTGAGTCAGACCATTGGCCTATCAAGGTCATCATTGCCAACTCTGACTGCGAGCAGCTTTCCAGAATCTCAGGTTGAGGTCTTTCACATCACCTAAAGGTAAAGGTCCCCTATGCAAGCACTGGGTAATTCCTGACCCATGGGGTGACGTCACATCCCGACGTTTACTAGGCAGACTTTGTTTACGGGGTGGTTTGCCAGTTCCTTCCCCAGTCATCTTCCCTTTCCCCCAGCAAGCTGGGTACTCATTTTACCAACCTTGGAAGGATGGAAGGCTGAGTCAACCTTGAGCTGGCTACCTGAAACCGACTTCCGTTGGGATCGAACTCAGGTCGTGAGCAGAGCTTGGACTGCAGTACTGCAGCTTACCACTCTGCGCCATGGGGCTCTTTTCAGACCATCAGCTACCACCTGATTATTTTAACTGCATATGCCAGGTACTGAACCTGGGAATGTCTTCATGCAAAGCTGATGCTCTACCCATGGCCCCTGCCTAATGCTCAAAGGTGGCGGGTTTTTTGGAGGGGGAAGATTGCAAGGAAAGCTCACCAAAAAGCAAGTATAAATTAAGGAGATCTAAGAAGACAAATTAGAATATCAGTAGCTGGTGCAGCAGCCCATGAATTCCACTTCATTATAGAGCAATGCAGAAAGAGCTATTTCATAAATTAGAACACTCTCACGAAAGCTTTTTAAAAGGTGTGCTCTCTCAAGAACAGTAGGATGTATAATTACTCTCCTGTATAGGTGATGAAAAATCAGATAGTAATCCCTGCTTCTGTTATATCCATTAAAAAAACACCTAGAAACATTGTTCCTCCTACCTAAATCTTCCAAATGGGAATGCAAAGCCTCTTTTCCCTTTTTTTGTCAATTTAATGTCTTAAGTCACCTTCAGAAGGGGAAAAATACCATATGGACAGACATGACTAATAGGAGGATTTGTGAATGATCTCTGGCAAAATTATCTGGCCACTTCCTCAGAGAGACTGGGTGTTAGAACAAAGTCAGTAACTGAGAAAAATCAAAAAGGGAATAATCTTACCTCAAGTTTTCTGAGCTGAATTCGGACTCCAGGAATTTAAGAAACTGCTCTCTTCCCACAGGGTCTTTCAGGGCTTCATCCATGCAAAAGCCCCATCGTTTTACCCTTTGCTGACCTGGCTCTTTACTGGAAATGGGGCATAGGGGAAAGAGAAGAGTTCTCACAGAGTTAAGACTTCAGGCTTTCTTGAGATTTCATCAGTTACATACTCCCTAAAGTTCTGATACTAATTTACCATTATTCGAGACAGTATTTCACAGTTATTTGTTTCAGACTTGTCTACACACATCCTTTTTTCCTACAGGGACCTAATGCTTATCTAGAACAAAAATATGTCTAACCTGTCATATGTAATATTTGATTTGAGTATTTATTTTGCTGCTGGGCTGATTTTTGGGAAGATGACATGCAGTCTATGAAGTGGCCCTGAGAGAACTCTTGTGGCTAAGTCCAAGGTTTGTCAAAAGCAGTAAACATAATACCAAGCACTACATCTTTACAAAAAGCAATTGACTTATGGTCTTTTCCTTAAGGTATGTGATGCAATGATGGTGGATAAAATGATATTGCTTTGGCCAGAAGAGTGTCCCCACATGCTGCTTCTAGTTCATCACGTCTTTGCTCAGTTCTTGTTTCATAATAACCACTGTATAACATTGATGGTAATAGCAATTCCTGGTAGGGATGTCGATTCGGTTCCATCTGAACTGAAAAACAGCCGAATTTTCCTCAATTCAGTGGTTTTCAGTTCGAATGGAACTGAATTTTAAAAAAGACGGGAAAACAACAAGCCGAAATTGGCGAGTTTGGGCGACTGCTGAATAAATTTGGCAAATTCGGCGGCTCCAAATCAGCACCATAACCATCAGTTAGTAAGCAACATTGGCCCACGGCTAATGGTGGCCAATCTGGGTCTTCTTCTGGCCAATCAGAACAGGGATTCTCCCTTTTTGAATTGGCCAGAAGAGTATAAAAACTCCCGTCCTCCTGTCCCATCCCGAGTCTGGAACTCATTTCCTTCCATTTTGGTGCTGCTGCTCCTGACTCTGAGAGATCCCAATTCCTGCTTACTGGAATAGAACTGGATTGGATTTACTTCTCGTCCCTGCTCCTGCTGGAAGACATCCACACAGTTTGATTTTTGGGTTTTTTCTCTATACCTTTTCTCCTGTGTGTGTGGGGAAGAAACAGATTCTGTGTGTGTGTGTGGGGGGGAAGCAGTTTCTGTGGGTGGGGGGGAAGCCAAAGGGGGGGGTTGCCTGTTCTGCCGTGTGTTTGTGCCCGCTCACCTCTGCGGGAGTTTACGTTCTGCTTTTTTTGCCTGCCCATGGCCTGGCAACCCTCGCCTGGAGTTGAGTCCGTGCGGCGGTGCACACGTGTGAGTCTCTCCCTCCGCTCGCCAACCGCCCCTCCTCCTCCTTGGGTCGTTTGTAGGTGGTTGAGCCGAGCCATGCTGGCTTGAGGGAGGGATTTGGTGCCCGCTCGCCTTTATTTGGGGTTGAGCCAAGCCATACTGGTTTGAGGGGGGGGTTGCCTGTTCTGCCGGGGGTTTGTGTTTGTGTCCGCTCACCTCTGCAGGAATTTGCGTTCTGCTTTTTTCCTGCAATTGCAATGGTTTGCAAACTCCAAAAGGTCTATTCTGTTCATTCCAATGGGCTGATCAAGGGGGGACCCACTTCCGGGCCCCATAACTTCGGACCCCCTGACCCAATCTTAACAAAACTTGTGGGTTCTTGCAAGAAGGGTCCCCTCAAGCTACACTGAAAGTTTGGGACCTCTACCTCTAAAAATGCCCCCCCCCAGAGCCGCGGAAAGGCGTGAATGTGTTTTAATGGCTTTAAATGGCTGAATTTATTCGCAAACTCTGAACTTAGTGCCAAATTCCATGGATCTGAATCGGGGGAGTTCAGACTTCAGCATTTCCTGAATAAAAACGGGTCGAATTTTGCCGAATTCGAATTTCACCTTGTACAAAGGTAGTGATTGATCAGACAACTGATGCAAAGCAAGCGTCCTCTTCTTGCGATGTGACTGGCTAGGAGCTTCGTGTTCCCTCCTAACATGCAAAAACATTTCGCGTGAGGTGATTTCCCCTCTGTTGGGAAGGGTCAAGCATGGAATGTGCTTAGACTTTGGAAAAGCCAACCTCACCAATTTCAGCTGAATTGAAGAAAAAAGCTTTCTTCAGACGTTTGAAGAATCATAGAATTACGGAATCATAGAATCATAGAGTTGGAAGGGGCAATACAGGCCATCTAGTCCAACCCCCTGCTCAATGCAGGATCAGTCTAGAGCATCCCTGGCAAGTGTTTGTTCAGCCTCTGCTTAAGGACTGCCAGTGAGGGAGAGCTCACCACCTCCTTAGGTAGCTGGTTCCACTGTCGAACAACTTTTACTGTAAAAGAATGTTTCCTAATATCCAACCAGTACTCTCCGCCTGCAATTTAAACCCATTATTGCAAGTCCAAGAGGCTGGAATAAACATGGGGGATGGGGTAAAATCACATGTGGGTGGGCGGAGAGTAGTGGCATGCTTATCGTACATTTCTTTGAATTATATGCATTGAATCTACACACATACAGCTCTCTCTATGAGCTTGGAAACCTTGAAAAAACAGGGCTGCTAATAGGTGGGTAGAGCTGTATGCACATACAGATGTATACACATAGGATCTTTCCATATAGTCAAATGAATCCCATAAGTAAAACACAAGAGTTTGCCACTGCAATCTCACTTTTCTTTTATCCCCATCTCTGATCATCTGGCTAGAATCTCTACTTGGACTATGAATTTTCAAGTTAGTAATACCATTAATCTGAAAACAAATATAGATAAAATTCACGTGACATACCTTACTTCTAATTCCCAGAAAATGGCATCATCTGACAACCAGGGGTTAGACGGGTCAGGTGGCACAAGAAATGGGTCATATTCCACATACTGCTCAGTGTAAGCTAACAGACTAGAAAAAAAATTGCATTTTTGTGAGAGGACTTTTAGTTGATACCTAGGTTTCAGAGGATAAACTACTGTATAGTTTGGTAAGAAGAAGAAAATCCAATATATTCTTGTTTGCATGCCAACACAATCAAGTATCTGGCAATGAACTTAGTATAATTAAAGCAATCAACTTTTTTATGTTAAAAAAGACATGGTAACATACATACCTTTCTGCAACTTTTGACATTTTTAACCGATGTCTGTCTAGCTGTATTCGCCAATACTTTATCTATAAAATGGGGAAACAGAAGACTGTGATAAAAAAATAATTGCTCAGATGGATTTTCAGAGAACCTAACCTTTCAATATGTACAATTTAATTTAGGCTATTGGAAAATAAGAATTCTACATAGAGACTGTACGCAGTGCCCTGAGCTCTTACACACAGGACTGGTTACAAATCAGACAGAGAACACAATACATCCAAAAAGCAGAGAGCAAGCAAATCTATGGGAGATTTACTGGTGGTGCATGGATGACACACAAAGCATGTGTTTACTCTCTCACTGTCTGTGGAACTTAAATATGGTTAACTTTCCATTTATTTACTAGCTCCTTTGACCAAAGGTCTTGAGCTTAACCATAACAATAATACATAATACAACAACACATAATCAATTTACAACACCCAACGTATACTTAAGGTTAAAACACAGTAGAAAACAATTACTAAACATAGCATCACTAATACCATAATAATATATTCCCCCTGAACCAGTCTCATTGAAATCACAAAATCTGTTTCAACATTCAACTCGCAGTTTACGTGCTTGTTTTGTTTTGACGTTTGAGCGACATCACCTCCACCAAAAATCTTGCAACAGAACTAGTGATATCAGGATGAATATCTCCCATCATGTGGGATATCACCCAGGACTCCAAGGGAAGTTTGTATTTAGACAATATTGGGGTGATCCAACGCAACCGAGGAGCTGACCAGTGCTGACAAAACAATAAGAGATGGTGTAAAGTCCCAATATCTCCAGATTTACATTCACAAACTCGATCTGAGTATGGAGTTTTCGCAAAACGAGCTGACATCTCTGCAGTTGGGTAAGCATTTAATCTGGCAAGCATAAAGGCACGTCTATGGCTTGGGATTGTCAGCAAGCTCACATAAGAGGGCACGAACTCAGGAGGGGGAATCCCCAGTGCAAGGGTAGAACATACGCGCCTAGCGCGGAATGTAGTGCTAACACACTCAAGATTTCTCACCCTTGACCTTACTAATTTAAATGCTTCAGAAAAGTTTAAGTTGTTAAGAACTAATGGTGGAAGGTCAAGCAGTAAATATGGTTAACTTCTGGTAGACCATGACTTAAAAGTTGAGAAGCATTTCCACCCAACATTTTGTACTGAGAATGTAAAGTCATGATTGAAACAGACCCAAGTACTTTGGAAGCTCAGAGGTTAAATCTCACATGCTTACATTTCTCCCATTGAAATAATTGGGGCTCCAAACTGTTTAACTTCAGCTAATTGTGCCCCGAGACAATCCACAGCACAGACAATGCCAAAAACTTCTGTGGATACTACGGGGTCTGGTTTGAGCCTTCAATACATTGTTGTTGCACTTATCATTTCAAATGCTCAAGTCCCTTGAGAAACATTATCTCCAGAATCCTTACAACAGCCCCATGAGGGTAGAATGTTATTATCAACGCCCTTTTGCAGATGAGGGACTGAAGAATGGTAACTTTCTGAGGTGAAATCTGAGCCAGGAATTCCCCAGCTCATGACTCTCCCACTTAGCCAATGTACCACAGAAGTACTTCGGGAGGCATAATATGTCATCTGTTTCCAGTCAAATTGTTTACTTTCCAGCTTAACTACTTTGGCTTTGATCCTAAGCAGTACAAGTAGAGTCGTGCTGCATGAAAGGAACTTCCCTGCCTCTCCCCTCTCACTGTTGCGTTATTTTATTTTATTTTATTGCCTCATGAGAAATTGTTCCTTCATGACAGTGGGCCTGATGGGACAATGGGGGGGGCACCATAAGAGAGGAGAATCAACAGAAATCCCTCTCAGGAAAACCCTCTCTGTTGGAGGAGTTGCTGCTGTGCTGACAGGACCGCGTCCTTAGATCCAAGCCTTTCGGTCGGAACAGCACCTACAGTTTGGACATACAATGAATTCAATCCTATAACTGCTCTTAATTCTGTATGGGTCTGTCAGCATCTGTAGCGTTTTCTTACAAATCAAAAGCGTTCTTTGGTGATTTTTAGGAAAATGTTACTGTGTGAAACAAAAATCCCTGGGTGGAGGAAATCCAGTCTCCTGTTATATCCTTCTTTTTTTCTTTTCTTTTTTACTTTGAGTAATTTTATTTAACTTAAAATAGTCACCTCAAAACATCATGAAATACATTTTTTTTAAAAAAACTATGTGAATAATAAGAACCCCCATAAACTCCCATCTAGGCTGCAAAACCAACTCTCAGAAAGGGCAAAACAGGCAACAAAAGGCTCGGTGTCCCCCATTAATACTTTCAAGACCATCATAAAACATTGCAAGGTAGTTCAGAGTCTTTGACAAAAGAAAAACCTTCCTTCTGTTCCTCTCCCATCCTGGGTGTGTGCATAATGCCTAGAACCATACACGGCACATTTCCATTCATGATAATCAGACTGGATGCCCCCCTCCAAGATAGCTCTACATTTCAAGGAATAATAATGGAAAGAAATACATTCTCCAGTTCTGAAACATTTTAGGGGCCTCATTTAAGCATGTTCCATATATTCTACATTTAATTTCCCCCCAGAACTCATTTGATTCAGTGTTCTGTTTTTATAGACTAGCTAACCTCTTGACGCAATTCATCTTCTGTGGGTGGTTTAGTTTCTGGCACTGGTGTGTGTGTAGGACTGTGACTTCGAATGTCATTTTGTAATCCATAGACAGACTGCACATAAACAAGGAAAGAGAGAAATTAGTATGTAGACAGTGCTTTCTTATGCATAGTCATCCTTATTGCACATATATCTGAAGAACAAACCATTCAATGCATCCATTTCCCAAGACCTGTTTCAATATGTTACCATGTGTGACTTATACCTTATCATGACTATGAGCCCATATAGACCACCAACCTATTCTCTAGTGAGCTCTCTGACCTTATGGTAGCTTTACATTTTCACCTTATGTCATCTCATGTGGGTCACTCTGATGTATGTATTTGTTTCGACACTTTTGCTCTTTACTTTCCCTCTGGATTGTACTGTTATGTTCTCTCTTCATTTTCTGTCAATCGTGGTCTGTTCCCACTCCTTCTTTTAGTGGTTCTTGTACAGTTTAACCCTTTCCTGCATTCACATGATCTCCCCTTTTCCCTCTCTCCAAATTAAAGAGGTCCGTATCAATTTGAACACAGACAGTTGAGGGAAGCACTCTTCCCATGGTTCAACAGAACAGTACGTGAAGAATAGGTAAAGAATACACAGCATTAAATCTAGATGGAAGCAATCCCTCCCATATATATTATCCCCGAGAGGAAACCCTAAGAAAGAAGCAGAGATCTGTGGATACTTTAAGGACACATGGAGAAGCAGTTACACAACCAGTTCAGTTTCAGTCACCTTTATTGGTATGATAATAATAATAACAAGAATGCATACATGTACTCCATCTCACTCAGAAGGGTCTCACATACAATGATATAACTAAAACATGGCTATCCAATTAAAACTCTTCAGTTTAAACGCTGTAATAATACATTCTTCCGGACAACAGATAAGAACCACAGCTAACACCAACTAACACCAGCGCCCTTTTGTTTATTGGTACCCAGTATCTAGCAATTGACTCAGTTGGTTTTATTTATTTATTTCCTTACCCTCTTGGTTTTTAAATTTTTAATAACAATTGTCAGAAATTCTGCTACATGTTCGGAAACAACAGGCATCGTGTCCGCTAATAAAAATGTGATGCCATCATATGCTGGATTTTTTAAGGGCATAATGTGAGGGTTAATTAGTTCTAGACGTTGTTTATAATACAGGGGACAATATAGAAGAATATGCTCTACTGATTCTGGTTCTCTCAACTGACAGTTGCAAAGTCTTTTGTTCCAGGGAATACCCCGATATCTGCCAGAAACTATGGCTGATGGGAATGTGTTTAATCTGGCTACACAACCACCATTACCACATGAAACAGAACCGATTAGTGTGCGTATGTAAAGTGGCTGTTAATTATCTGAATGTTCCTGACAAGTGGTAGAGAGGATTTTACCACGCATCAAGTACAGATGTGAAGTAGGACACGTCCATCTGTGTTTACCATCTGTAAATGACAGATCTCCGAAAGCTGACTCATGTAACATCATAATAGTTACATTTGATGGTGTTAATATTTTATCTGAGGCTGAAGAATAGAAAGTGAGGGGAAACAATCCATAAATAAACAGCTCTTATCCTCACTGGGAGTCAGCTGAGAAAAGAAAATGGAAACAGAGAGGTACAGCGTCATAATAGACTGCTATTTCTATAGTTCCCCAGTGTGTGCCAGATGTTTGATTCATGACTAATTTCCATTCTTGGCAAACTCGATAACACATATTGTATCCAAAATGTCATTACAACCTGGTGGCTAGCAGTTGTCTTAAATCCTACTATAGTCCTACTGCCCGGTCTGTGGATTCAGCTGCAGGTCTTCTCTGTATCTTGACTGCAAAGAAGTTTTAATCCCCTGACAAAAATATTGTTTTTAAGCATGATTTAAACTGTAATTCTTATTTGAACAGGCCCGGTATCTAGGAGTGCTAGAAGCCAGAAGAGGAACATTTGAACAAATTGTGTCGGAACAATGATTTGGATTTAAAATCCCAAAACTTAACTGAAAAGCAGACTTTTTTTTTTCTTACAAGAGAATTCAAGGAACCATTCCTCTGCTGTTTCTATCAGTTATATATAAGGGTGCTGAAAATTCTTCATGCGTCTAATTTATTGTTTGTATATTATTCGCTGTATTTATATCCTTCCTTTTCCCCATCACGAATCTCCAGTGGCTTACATGGAATTCCCAGCAAGACTTCCTTCCAGGTACTGATAGATACTGTTAAATGCAGGCAGTGGAGTCGTGTATATACCCCCAAAACAAGAAAGGACATGGTGGGAGGAGGGCCCAGTAGATAGGGTTGCCAACCTCCAGGTACTAGCTGGAGATCTCCTGCTATTACAACTGCTCTCCAGCTGATAGAGATCCGTTCATCTGGAGAACATGGCCGCTTTGACAATTGAACTCTATGGAATTGAAGTCCCACCCCTCCCCAAACCCCGACCTCCTGAGGCTCCGTCCCAAAAACCTACCGGTGGTGAAGAGGGACCTGGCAATAGAGCCACTGCTGCCAACACCATGAGAGACAGGGTAAGCAGTGAGACTGCACAGTGGTGAGTAAGAGTTCAGCAGTGAACCTTCCTGGGGTCCCAGCAGCTGCCCAATGTTTTAAATAACCACTGACTTTCTTTAAGCATATCAATATGCTGAATTTTTTAAAAGCTTGAAAAATGCCCCCTAAAAATTGTGTGTGGGAGGGGGTTTACCGGCAAAAAAACAGGTGCAATAAATAGCTGTCGAAAAAGCGGGCCCCGGATCACGCTGAATGGCCCTGCCACCATGGAGACTGGCTTTGGCGGACAGGGAGTGAAGATCGCACTGCCTCATGGCCGGGAGACAGCGCGATCTTCAGTTTCCCATCCTCGCCCCAGTCAAGCCCGTGGAGCTTGCCTGGGGTGGGGAAGGACTGAAGATTGCCCTGCCTCCCAGGAGGTTCGGATCAGTGCTGCTTGCTGGCTTATGCCTACTCCAGGAGGCAGGAGCCAGCAAGCTGCGCTCATCTAAACCCCCAAGTGGTGCAGAACTGAATGCTGGGCTTTGGAGAGCCCCATGTTCAGCTCTGAGCCCATATTTTTTGCGTTCAGGTTTTATAAATCTGAAAATTTTCGATTTTCCAATGGATTCAGCTTTTCCGTTTTTTCAAAAGTTTCTGGGTTTATTAAACCTGAACCAAAAAAAATGCTGAAGGGGGAAAAAGCTGCACACCCCTATGAAGCACCCTGCCAGACTCACAGCGATTGGTTGGTTGTGAGCACTAAGGATGATGGTGGACTATTAAGAACCTTAAATGAAAACATGAAGGTGCCTGAACTAAACCATCAGTCCATCTAGCTCTGTCTTGTCTACTTTGATGGCCAGCAAGCTCTCCAGGGTCTTGACAGGAAAAAGGACTCACTCAATACCTGATACTTGAGATCCTTTAAACTGAAAATGCCAGGTACTCCTCCAGAACTGTGTACAAAGAGTAAAAATATCCCCAGTCTATGCATCATAATGCAGGTGTCTGGCCACAGGGCCAAGACAAATATGATACAGGAGATCCATGACTCCAGTCAATTTTTAATGACACAGTATGGGAAGGGGTGAATACCTCTTCTCACCACCCCAGTTCTTTGATTGAAATCATCCCCTCAAATCTTTAATTAGCACTAGCAATCAATCAATCAATCAATACAGACATCAGTATGGTGTCTGGATTTTTGTGCTGCTAGATTATAACAGCATCAGGAGAGAGAGAGGATTTAGCAGATTTAAGATACTATGAAGGAAGTATAAAACTAACACTGCCTACCCATCATGTGCGTATGAAGGTTCATGGCTTAACCAGGGTAAGTTACCCTCTGACACCAACTAGGATTCTAAACTCAGACTAAACCTCAGAAAAGAATCCTGGTTTGTGTACATGGCAACTAATTCTGGTTAAGCCACATACCTGATTTTTGTATATCATAGGGAACTGGATTTAGTTTTAAACCACTCTTCTTTCATCATGCTTCACCCGAAAGGATGCGCGTGCAAGTCCAGCAACAAGCACATTCAGATTTTATGTTGGTTTGATGTGCCATCTGAATGTAACCAAAGTGTTATCCCATTCTTGGTGAGAAGGACAGAGAAGAGATTTGAGTCATGGCTGGGGAGAGCTGCCAACTTAATATGTATCCTCTAAATTATATCCTTAAACTCACTCTTCATAGGAATGCATTGGTAGATCTGTGAATATCTATGACAGTACACCACTCAAAGTTTACAAAGTTTAGATTCAGCAGAAATTCATATATGCTTCATGTTTTTTTTAAAAAAAAACTTGCCAAGAGTAAACAGAAGCTTGTTTCCAAGTCACAAATAGTTGATTAACTCCATAAGAGCCCAGAAATATGGGTCTCTTCAGTGTAAGGCAAGAATTATAATTTACCATACATGTACGTACCTTTCTTGTTTTGTGAGGATTTTTCATTCTAGAAGACTTTTTAATATCCACTTCAGTAGTATTTACACATCCAGGCTAAAGATTTAAGAAGAAGAAATATGTGTGATTTTCCATTTCATATTTTATGCAGTCAGTTACCAAATCTGGCTCTGGGTTGAGGAAGTTTGACTTCAACAAACAGGGTTGCTGTTCTCTGGAATTCTTTCCTGCCTCTTCAATGGCAAAGGCCCCCTGAGTTACAAAGGGAGAGACAGCAGAAAGAGAAAGTAGCAAGTCATTCTTGATCTACGGCAAAGTCAGCCCAGATCATTTTGTGAAGGGCTAGGTACGGCATTGACCAGGGAAAACACGTCTTTCTTGTCTGCAAAGTAGGGGTGCTTCCAAAATTCTCCTCATCTGAAACTTTCCCCCAACGGTTGGAGTTCCAAATTCCCTAGTCTTGTTTCCAAAGTTCAACCGGTGCATTCACAATTCTCCATTGTCCCACTATTTAATTGTGTACGTTTACAATTTGCTGTCACTTTCAATTCAGACCCCCCCACCCCCAGTGTATGCAATGTTGAAACACTGCAAAGATCCAATCTTGGTGTGACTGTACATACATTGCATTAATTGTCTGTGCGTTTATCAGTGAGGTAAAGAATACACATGATGCATTAAAAAAGAAATTGCAAACCAAGAAGCAGAATGCAGTCATAAGTATGAACAATGTTGCTTTTTGCAGCATTTTAGTTAAGTGCATGCATTCATTGGCAACCCTAGGGTGGGGATGTAAATGAGCGAAAGGAAATAAAGGCTGTGGCAGATTGCATACGATCAATTCCAAAATTAAGTTAAGTTTAGGTTTTCTTCTAGTTAAACCAAAGCAAAGGAGGAGTGGATTACAGCGCACAGAGAAGTTCTTTAGTATTCTTCCCCAATAGATGCTCAACTGATGCCAAGCTTACATTCCTTCAGGCACCAGTCAAAGTAGTTTTATTTGTTTGTATATTTACTTCATTTGTAGTTCTAACTGCCATGTCTGCATAATTTCTCCCCACTATGGCCATTTATGCACAGGAGGTTTTGCCTTGGATTTACCACTCTCTAGATGCACATTTTCCCCATCCGAATTCTCAAAACTGAAAAGTAAGCCCCCATGCAGAGTTTTGAGAATTCAGATGGGGAAAATGTGTATCTAGAGAGCGGCAAATTCAAGGCAAAACCTCCCGTGCATAAATGGCCTATGTCATTTTAGACTTCTAATGCTGGTTCTTCATTTTATATCCTTAATCGGGTGTGTTTTGAATTGTTCATGGTTCTTCTTTTAGTCTGCTTTTTGTAGAATCCCATGCATGTTAAAGTGTTGCATTTTGAGATTTTTAATGTATTAATTTATGACTACGCTGTGAGTTGCCTCGATCACAGACCTGTAAAGAGGCAGAGTGCAAATGTTTTAATTAAATAAGTTCTGGAATAATAAAGGAGTGGAGTGTAAGGAATCCACTTACAGATAGTCAGAAGTCTCATCTAATGGGTGAATGGCTTCATTGGCCCAAACTGTCTCCATCCAGATATTCAGACTAGATTACCCTAGTGCATTCTACAAGTCCTTGAGGATGGATCTCCTGAAGGAACTGGGTCATTAACAGGCTAGTCGAACGGTGATTGCCAACATTTCTCCTCTAATTGATTAAAAAAAAAAAATAGAAAAAAAATACAAATCCCAGAAACATAAAGAAAATCACTGGTTACCATGCACAGCTCCAGACCAGGTGAGCTGCTCTTCCACTTTGTTTAGAAGCGAAACAAAAATCTGTCTTTTTAATTTAAAAAAAATCACTTCTACATCTTTTGTTTGAATAAACACTATTAAATAGTGAAGAAGCATGTTGTCAGCATTCTCAGCTCAACCTATAACAGCCATAGGGCTATTCTTAAACAGCCAGTAATTAAAACTTCTTGCAGTTGGTGCTTGATAAGTTGATGTTTTGTGTAATGATTCCTCAAACAAATTTAGATACATGGTGGGAGAACGACGCTTACTGGACACATTCTGCTTTTAAGCTAGTACCTCTAACATAATAATTAGTCTCAAGGTACAATTATCACCAGCTGTGCTGTCTTTTATAATCCTTTATGCAGATCATGTGGCTTTTGTTAATTATGGGTCCTTTGTATTGGGCACTGCCCAAGGTGATTGGCAATACTTTCAAGCTTCTCAAGAAGAGATATTTCTTCATCATTCCACAGAAGAATTTTTAACTAAGTACGAAGTGATTGAACCTAGAATGTTTTACATGTTTGTTTGTTTTTAAACCATGTTGTACAAGTGAGCTGTCAAAGTCCTGGTTTATAGTACAGAAGTATCTAAACCTCAATAGGTGTGGTGGGAAATTGGTGTGGAGTCCATGTACTCCAGCCCTGCCCACAATGTAACAGGTGATGTGATGTTATACACAATCTTCCCTGGAAGAGGAAGGATCACAACATATTCAGATGGCCATATTAAGCATTGTAGAGTGATATGGTCCCTACAACCAACCCCAGTCAGCATCCTGGCTGCAGCCTTCTGTATCAATTGAAGTTTCTGAACACTTTGCAAGGGCAGCCCCACATACAGCACATTGTGTGTGTGTGTTAAGTGCCGTCAAGTCACTTCCGACTCATGGAAGTCTATGAATGAATGAAAGTCCTCCAAAATGTCCTATCTTTGACAGGCTTGCTCAGATCTTCCAAATTGAAGGCTGTGGCTTCCTTTGTTGAGTCAATCCATCTCTTGTTGGGTCTCCCTCTTTTCCTGCTGCCCTCAACTTTTCCTAGCATGACTGTCTTTTCCAGTGACTCTTGTCGTCTCATGACGTGACCAAAATACGATAGCCGCAGTTTAGAGCACATTGCAGTAACCTAATCTAGATGTAACCAGGCATGCACCACAATGGCCAGATCTTTTCTGCCCAGGAAATTCTGCAACTGGCTAACCAGTTGAAGCTGGTAAATGGTACTCTTGGCCACAACTGCCACCTGCTTATCCTGCAGTAGGCCTGCGTCCAAGAGAACCCCCACACTACGGTCCTGTCCTTCAAGGGTAGTGCAACCCCATCCGGAACAGGTGACACCTTCAATCCCAGGTCAGGCCTTCTGCCCACCAGTAGCACTTCCATCTTGTTGGCATTAAGCTTCAGTGTATTAGCCTGCATCTATTCCAAAACTGCCTCCAGGCACTGGTTCAGGGTTTCTACAGCCTCCATGTGATCAGCTGGAAGTGCAAGCTAGAATGGAGTATCATCTACATATCAGTGATAATCCAATCCAAATTTCCGGATGACCTCACCTAGTGGTTTCATGTAGATGTTAAAGAGTATAGGGGATTAGAGGGAATCTTGGGGAACCCTGTTGGCCAAAGGCAAAGGGGCTGAACAGCAGTCCCCTAGCATCACCTTCAGAAAACTACCCTCCAGGTAGGATTGGGACCATCGCAGAACAGTGCCTCCCAATCCCAGTCCAAATAGGTGGTTCAGAAAGCTATCATGACTGATGGTATTGAAAGTCACTGAGATGTCCAGGAGAATCCATAGAGTTGCACTCCCTCTGTCCATCTTCTGGTACAAGTCATTAGTTAAGGCATCCAAGGCTGTTTCAGTCTCATAGCCATGACTAAACCGAGACTGGCAGGAGGCTAAACAATTTGCCTCATCCAGCACAGCTTGGGGTTATCCAGCCACCACCCATTTAATTGCATTGCTCGACAATGGAATATTTGAGAGTGGTCAATAGATATTGAGATTTCCTGGGTCCAGGGTATTTAGCATTGGATGCACCACAGCCTGTTTCAAGGCTGGAGCGACCACCACCTCCCTTAATGAAGCATTAATTACCTCTCAAACCCAGTGTTTTGTGGTCTGTGTCTAGCTTGAGGAGTATTTTATGATTTCCCTTTCAGGCTTTTGAATTCTGCTTTCTAAAACATAAGAAGGTTTTAGAACCTAAACTTACTATACTGTAGACTAAGATGACTAAGATAAAAATAACAAAATAATAATTAAAGTAAAAACAGATAAAATCAAAGTTATTCACAAAAGAAATAATATTTATAATATTCTGCTCTGTGTAAGGAGAGTTGGAAATCGGTTTCTGTATTGTTTTATATTTCACTTTTTCTTTTCTTTTTTCTTCACTTTCTTTTTTGTATGTTCTTTTGTATATCTTGACATATTCTGTAATATTTTATATACTTCAATAAAACTATTTTTAAAGAATTCTTCTTTATGCTGTTTTTATGTCTTTGGTTTGTTTTTTATAGTTTATTATTATTAATTCTTATGTGGTTTCATCATTGGTTTTACTTTGAGGGTTGCTTCAAGAGGGTATATGGAAAGGTGTCAGTTACATTTTCTAAATAAATAATAATTCATGATCCCTCTTTCCCAAAACGAGTAACAGGAACCATCGAATATGACCCTGTCCAGCAGTTCCTCTAATATCAGATAGATTGCAGATTGACGATTAACTCATATCGTACTCTGACTGTGTTGATCATCTCCTGCATTGCTTCTTGGGAGGTGCATTTCGCGCTGCAGTATCATGACTCACACTCTTACTCTTTCCTCTGATCTGCTGTGCTCATGAAACAGAACATGCAAAATGAAATGTGCAAATTTCTGCTTAAATACAGGTAGTTATTTACATCCCTCAAAAGACTGTGAGATGATGTTGGCAATTTGACATCTTTTGTTGTGAAACATGAAGTTTTTAAATGTATGACTCACAACGAAATCTATTATTTTTTTCCTCTAACATTAACATGGAATGCTGCAGAGATAACGATGCCTGACATTCTGTCCTACAGCTACCTTTTGCCATGGTGTTTGCTTTTGTGGTAGCTAAAGAGTAGATGGTTTGGGTTTGGAAGGGTTTTGAATCAGGTGTTTTTAGCTGCTTAATTGTACATGAGTTTGATTGGGATAAACTTTACATGTCCCCTCTCCTAGACAGGAGCTATTGCATACATTTTAATGGGGTTGCTGGTTTGCATGGGAAAGACCAAGGACTTCCTATTAATATCCTTTGTAGAAAAAGGAATAAGGCATTTAAAGTGACAGTTATTGGCTAGTGTAATTCATGCCACTGTTTACAAAATGTTCTGCACAAGGTAACCCTTCCAGAATGCTTGCAATAAAATGTCTAGATGATACCTGCATATATGATTATTTTAGCAAGAGGCACCCAACACATTTATAACTTGCCTATGAAATGGTGGGGGAATGTACCCCAAAGAATATTAATTGATCCTGCTGATACAGTGGATAAATTTTAAGGGAGACAGATGTTTTACTATTGGTAAGAACATTACAAACCTAAACTTTAAAAAGGAGAGAAAATAATCAGAATGGCTTGAAAATCCCTAAACTAGAATGGATATCTATTTCTAATACCTCATTCATGGTCTTAAAAGGAGAATGGTTTTTCCTGATTATTCGTTGTTTGCATTTGTATTCAACTTCGTACTCACCAATAAGTAAATGTTTCTTTGTTCTCTTGCCACTAAGAAGTTAACCTTGCTTCAGGCAACCCTGATCTCATACTGCTACTGCTGAACTTGAAATAGATTCAAGATATTTTAGGGCACTATATGTTAATAGCTGTTGTGCCTCTAATTCCTAAAGGTTATTTCTGAAGGTTATTCCTGTGCTCTTTTACAGAGGCCTTAAAAGTCTGCCCCTATGCTAAATGAAAACTTACTAGAAGCTGGTTAACACAAAGACAGGAAACAAACTGGAATTTCCATGCCTTCAGCAGCAAATCAGGGCCATTGCATTTTTGATACGAACATCCAAAAACTGTTTAAGAGAGTACAGCCTAGTCAAAAAGTTAAAATGTGAAAGCAAAAATGAGTAACATACAGGCCAGAGATCATAACTCAGATGCACATAAACATGAAGAGTGAAGAGTAGTCTTTGTAATGTCACTGGGTTTGTCCCATAACCCCAGCAGAGTTGGAATCAAAAGAGCAATCCTGAGGGCCAGCATGGTGTAGTGGTTACATTGATGGACTAACATCTGGGAGCTCCAGCTTCAAATCTCCACTTTGCCGTGGAAGTTTGCTGGGTGACCTTGGGCCAGTCACACACTTTCAGCTTACTCCGCTTCACTGGATTGTTGTGAGGATAAAATGGAGGAGAGGGGAATGATATGAACTACTCTGAACTCCCATTGAGAGGGCAGAGTATAAAGGCAGTACATAAAATCACCTGAAGAAGAGTTGGAATCATGAGGAGTTTTGTGTTGCAATGAGAAGCATCCTGTGTAGGCCCTCTGAGGAGCTCTGAGAAACCCCTTAGAGAACAAGGGGCCCAGCTGAATCCTGCCCCATCCTTCAACTTCCCATCTAAACAGAAGCCCTTGGGATTATCATCTGAATCCCAGGAAAAATGACACCAATGAGTCCAACAGGAAGCTCAGGCTGGTAGGGACAATGGAAAGCATTCCTGATCTCAGCCCTGTTTCTAAGGAAAGGGTGAAGCTGCACATCCAAAAATAAAGACTTTTAGCTGCTGCTGGGACTTTGTGGGTATGCACCACCTCTGTTAGTCTCTTGCCTTGAAAACCCCATAAGGGGTTGCCATAAATCGGCTGCGACTGGACGGCACATTACACACACAACACCATCTTCTAACCAGCTACAGTTTTGTATTAATTACCTGGTTGGACAGCTCCCCTGCTAGTTTTGCAAACCTGATCTGGATTCTGCTCCTTGCCCAGCTGGACAGCTCCTTTGCATCTCTGGTAGACAGAACTCTGAATCTGGTAACATTGGTCATTTACGCAGGGGAAATTTGCATTTGGTTTGCTGCACAGTTTTCTGCTCCGAATTCTCAAACCTCATATGCAGGAGGGCTTCTTCCCCCCTCCAATTCCAGGAGTCCCTTGTGATTAATTAGGCATCCCCAGTGAATCACGGAGCTTCTGAGTCCCTCCTCCTGAAAATGCAGCCTTGTTGCACTTTACTTGGAGGGGGCAGGTCAGCTCTTAAAGGGACGGTGTGTGCTTTTGCTGGGTATTCCTTCCCACCTTTCTTCAATCTTCCAATCTTTGCTTTCCAATCTTTGCAG
This sequence comes from Euleptes europaea, assembly GCF_029931775.1. Lineage (NCBI taxonomy): Eukaryota > Metazoa > Chordata > Lepidosauria > Squamata > Sphaerodactylidae > Euleptes > Euleptes europaea. The sequence goes on from NC_079318.1 coordinate 28,875,597, forward strand.
CCTTCTTCATTGTCTTCCTGCACATTTCATGAAGGTTTAACTCCCTCTTTTGTGCTTTGCTTTGAGGGAAGGGGTTGGATGGGAGGGACAGACACGTAGGAGGGAGAAGCCAAAATGGGTGTGGGGAGAGAAACCCGAAGAGCTATGCATGGAAATAGGGGGAATTTGCATTGCTCTTGCCTCAAAGCAGTATTTAAATTTGTCCTAAAACAGGATCCTACAACTGCGGGGAAAGAATGAGGCCAGAGCGAAGACACATCTGAAGGTTGGTAATATCATGGATAATGCAAAAGAAGCCTCAAAGCAGTCCAGCAGGGACTGCAAAGTAAATACCCCTGCATAAATGGCCAGTGTTATCCATGGGAATTGGTGGGGCCTCTGTGTAAGGTGTGAAATAGTCTTAAAGAGAACAGATTTTGGTCTCTTCACATAATTTTTTACTCACATCCAGAAATCCTTCTCTGTCTGTGGTAGAAATGCATGTGCAAAACAGATGCTCTGTGTACACAGTTCCTAAAGGATCCAAATGAGTGTGGAAAACAAGAGTAGATCCACCATTCTTTCCCAATACAGTGATCTGAGTGAGATCTTGCTACATGAAGGTATCACATGAGGATGAGGAAAGCCAACCTAAAAAAATTTGATTATTAAGAAATGGACACGATGGAAATGCTCTGAAGTTTAGATACCAGAGGTTTGGGATGTGAATGCACCCAGATCATAATGGCCAGGTATATTCCTGAGAAAACTGTTGTCCAAAGCCAAAATTGTCTTTCTCCCTGTAATTTTAAAATGAGAGTTTAAAGAGTGCATGCTCTGTTTCTGTGCCTATGCAGAACGCACTGTGCAGACTAAAGGTAAAGGTCCCCTGTGCAAGCCCCGAGTCATTCCTGACCCATGGGGTGACATCACATCCCAGCGTTTACTAGGCAGACTTTGTTTACGGGTTGGTTTGCCAGTGCCTTCCCCAGTCATCTTCCCTTTATCCCCAGCAAGCTGGGTACTCATTTTACCGACCTTGGAAGGATGGAAGGCTGAGTCAACTTTGAGCCAGCTACCTGAAACCAACTTCTGTGTCACAATAGAAAATATGCCCACTGATACAGTTCCCAAGTGGAAGTGGAAGAATGCACCCACATGCTATCTGGAAAGAAACTGCACGCACACACAAAAAATATGAACCAATTTAGAACTCTTGGAGAAAATGTGAGGGGTAGATTCAAGTCTAGTAGCACCTTTGTGTGTTAAGTGCCGTCAAGTCGCTTCCGACTTATGGTGACCCTATGACTCAATGTCCTCCAAAATGTCCTATCTTTGACAGCCTTGCTCAGATCTTGCAAATTGAGGGCTGTGACTTCCTTTATTGAGTCAATCCATCTCTTGTTGGGTCTTCCTTTTTTCCTGCTGCCCTCAAGTAGCACCTTAGAGACCAACAAGATTTTCACAGTATAACGTTCCCTTCATCAGAGGAAGGAGCATTCCAGCATCACTTTCTAGCTCTCCTCCTGGGCTGGCTACCTGAATCTTAAATCAATGGCAAATACTTCATCATTTCTTATTGCAGGTAGACATTTTTATTATTTTTATTTAGGATTTTTTTTAATGCCACCTCTCCAGGAACCTACTTGAGGCAGCTTATAAACTACAAAACAATAAAAACCTAACATTAAAAGATCTTAAAATCCAGCATTAAAAACCCAGCAAAGCATAAAAAACATACACCGTACAAACAGAGTACTGATAGCTTGAAATAACATTCCAGACAAAAGTAATATTAAAAGGTCAACCCCTTAATTAAAAGCCTGGTTGAACAGAAACCTTTTAGGCCTGGGGCCTAAAAGAGAGTATTAAAGTACTCCCATCCTAATCATGTCCAACATCACTTTGAAAGCGGGTATCTCTGGATTAAGTAGGTAGTATACCATACAGATTACTCCATCTGATTTTCTGACCTGCCTACAAAAAAATTCAGTAGTATTATTGCAAGCAATCCCTTGGATTATATTTTGAAGTGTCATTATTAATTCACAATTGCTGTGTGAATTAATAAAATTCACAACTATCTCCCCCTACCCCCACAGTGACCCCTACTCCATGCCCAGAAGATGGCCAAGATGCCCTCCCTCTCATGATCTGCCCTCTCACGATCTGCCATAGAATCAGCATTGGTGACAGATGGCCATCTAGCCTCTGCTTAAAAACCTCCAGGGAAGGAGCGTTTACCACCTCCCGAGGAAGCCTGTTCCACTGAGGAACTGCTCTAATTGTTAGAAAATTCTTCCTAATGTCTAGACAGAAACTCTTTTGATTTAATTTCAACCTGTTGGTTCTGGTACGACCTTCTGGGGCAACAGAAAACAACTTGGCTGTTGGCACCATCCTCTATATGCCAGCCCTTTAAGTACTTGAAGATGGTTATCCTATCGCCTCTCAGCCTTCTCCTCTTCAGGCTAAACATCCCCAGGTCCTTCACCCTTTCCTCATAGGACTTGGTCTCCAGACCCCGCACCATCTTTGTTGCCCTCCTCTGGACACATTCCGGCTTGTCTACATCCTTCTTAAATTGCGGTGCCCAAATCTGAACACAATACTCTACGCAAGGTCTAACCAGAGCAGAGTAAAGCGATACCATCACTTCACGTGATCTGGTACATTAGTAGTACATTAGTAGGGTGGAAAGCAGCAAGCAGAAAACGTAGTTTGATCCAAGCTGTTATGTATTTTGCTGACCAGAGTTATAAGCAAATATTTGATTGGAATTGTGTCATTGTGATCATATCTCAATAGCACATTTCCCACTCTGTAAGCACATTTTCCACTCTGTAAGATCTCAGAAGGTCCAGCTCAGAGATAACATTGTGTTAACTCATAACAGCAAGAATCAAAGGATGGGTCAGCCACTTCATGTGGTCCAAAAGCATGAACTAGTTCTGTGTGGTCAGCAAAAAACAGGGATATTTCTTCAGATCCCAGACATATGACATCATCTTGTACAAGATGATTTTTGGATTTACATGTTTACTAACATAAATGAATATACATACCACTGGCCGGTGTACGTCCCAAAATGCTCTTTCCTGGCTATCGAGGATTTTTCTCTCTATCTTGTCCCTCTTCTTGTCCACTCTGTCGATGGGGAGGTAGATATGTAACATAAAGAACATCAGTGGAAATGGCTCTTAAGATGGCAGCTGACAAATCCAGCAACAAAATGTCAATGGGACTCACTTTGCTTGTGCTTCTGCTTGCATAAAAATAAACTCCCATTTCCGTGCAAAGGCTCGCTGTAACCTGGCCAAGCTCTCCTGAAAACACACCACACGTTAGCAAGTTTCTAGGGTAGCCCTTTACAAACTTTCTACAGGCTTCTTGGAATTGACAGTCCCACAGGATGGCTACAGCCTGAGACTGTCGCTGGTCCATCCGTGAAGCTCTCACTACAGCCCATGTAAGTTGTTGGATGAGTATGGGGGGTGATTCTTTTACAGTGCCATTTTAAACGACACAATGGAAGTATCTCCGGGAGGTTGAAACATTCTTAAAATACATTTACCTGAAATCATTTAATTTTTCTACAGCTACTCATCAGAGTCTCACACTGATATTCTAGGATTCATTTTACTGGGATATGATAAGATGCTAAGGGCCATTTGACACAGAAATGCCCTAACCCCAAGACCTGCGTGTACTCATTTCCCTCAACATTCTGATGGCCTGCTGTCACAAGTCAATCCTACATGTAAAAATGTAACATAAATAAGAGTTGAATACAGATCTACTTCCAAGAGAAGACTCAGGTATTTGTTTGTTACTCCAGATTTTCTACACACCCGTGCCTTCCTCAGAAGTAAACTGTCTCTAAATAAACCTTTCTTACATTACATTTTTAGATCCAGGCATGACTCATGGGGAAATCCGTATCGTTCACACAACACAATGCAGAAGTCATTCTTGAGAAGCAATGGTAGTTGCAATAGGGCTTCTGCTGCATATATATTGGTTAAAAATGAAAGAAGAACTTGGCTTCCTCTCTTCAGTCGGATACAAAGTGGGCTTTGAAATTGGTCTCGAGCTGGACATGTAGGCATCCTCTCAGAAGAATATTAGAATAGTGTAATCTAGTATGCAGCTCCATAGTCGAGTATAACAATTATGCAGGTACTACTAATAAGAATGCTTCAAACATTACTTTTTCAAATAGTGTTTCTGAGCAGCAGAGAGCCACACAGTATATTAGTCTTTCTGATGCAAGTTGGCACTATGCTGATGCCTATGCTAGTTTCCCAATCTAAGTACCTATAGTGAAAAAAGCATTCACAGTGCACTTTAAACAAGATAATTTTGGAGCTGACCCTCATTTTGTGCTGTTATGCAACTTTTTGGTTCAAGTTCAACCAAGGCCAGCCTGGATATTTATTATATGTCCTAAAACAAAAGACTAGCTTGTGGCTATACACGTAGGGTTGCCAGGTCCCTCTTTGCAACTGGCAGGAGGTTTTTGGGGCAGAGCCTGAGGAGGGCAGGGTTTGGGGAGGGGAGGGACTTCAATGCCACAGAGTCCAAAGCGGCTATTTTCCCCAGGTGAACTGATTTCTATTGGCTGGAGATCAGTTGTAATAGCAGGATATCTCCAGCTACTACCTGGAGGTTAGCAATCCAAAAGGACACCTCTGTACCAAAACCTAAGGTTAGTAACTAAGCACAGACTATGGCTATATATAGAGTTATATATAGACATAGTCTGTGCTTAGTTACTACCTGGAGGTTGACAACCCTATGTATATGCCATTTTGTGACTGTAACTTGGTAGAAGGTTAAACAAAAAGATCTCTGTTTTCAACACGGTTCCTATCTTCTTTCTCACCTCAGCCCAATGCAGTTGTTTTTTAATGCAGGGAGTTGAAAAGCCTAAAACTCCAGGATCATTTTCAGCGCACCAACATTTGGGCTATAGGTTCTCAACTGATATTTTCTGGGAGCTGTGGATTTTTTTTAATGTTGCGGTCTTGTTCCCTGCACACTACTCGTTTATTTGACATCTCAGTTCCAGGAAAGGCCCCAGGTACTTACTGCTTCATAGTCTGCTAGCTCAAGCCGTGCTTTGTTTTGCATTGTTCGCTTGCAGAGGTAAACCGCTGGAACACAAAAAATAATCAATCATTTCTTGCTATCTCAGACACTATCTAAAATCCCAGACATCAAGATCTAATGGCTCAATAATGCCTTCCATTCAAGCAGAGGTCCCTGACTGCTGCGTCTCCCTCCTGTGTGTCAATTTCAAAGGCTATGTTCCACAAAAAAGGGGCCATTTTTCACTGAGACGGACTGGCTGTCGACTGCAATGTCACTAATTCTCAGGCGGTTCTTATGTACATCTGGTGTTAAAACATTTAAGTAGGATTGATTGTTTTTATTCCCTTTGTTTGTAGCCTTCTGAATCAAGAGGAAATGTACGGTTCCCAGCTAAGGACCGTGGCCTACAGCTATATGCTAGATTATCAGCAGTTTTGGGAACCAAGCTTGAAAAGATAGAAAATGCAAACCCTTTACTCCCTTTTAGCTCCTTTGATTATAAATATAAAGGGGGATTTAAATAGGAAATGAGGAGGGCTAAATAAATCTGAGAAGAATGTGGATCACAGGGGCTTGCAGGTTAAGTCCTTCAGCCTAAGTGCCTTCATTTTGGGTAGTACAAATTCTCTGAAAGACTAATGGGCCCCAGATGGAGAAGCAAGTCCATCTGTAACACAGCTGCTTATTTGGAAGAAAGGAAGTATTTTAGAACTATAGAGTTGTTTAAATATCCAATAAGATTTACTTCCAAGAAAGACTCCTGCACCTGCGTGCCCAAGACTTCGACTGACTCATGCACAAAGCTAATTCTGAGCTCTTTCGTAGCATATTTCCTTGACAGAGCCCTAAGAACAGAGATGAATATCTCTTCCATTTACAGATAGTGAAACAAAGGAGCGGAGGTTATTCTTAATTCGGAGAGAATGGTTAGCGCATGACAAAGGACCTTTCCCAAATGGTTCTATAAGCTCAATGCAAAATCAGGCATCTTTCTCTCTGTAGTGTATATGTGAAATGGAATCAAGAGACATCTTATTAGTCGTCCCCCCACCATATGCTGATTCACTTTTTATGCAGTAAATGAGCCTGCCATATGTACACCAGTGTTTGTAGTACTGAACACCATAAGAAGAGGAGAGGAGAGGAGAGGAGAGGAGAGAACAGGAGAGGAGAGGAGAAGAGAAGAGAAGAGAAGAGAAGAGAAGAGAAGAGAAGAGAAGAGAAGAGAAGAGAAGCACATTCAGAACCTGAGAATACATTCTATGGATCCATGATTGGCTTGTGACTTCCTTGCACAGATCCACCTTTGTTCCTCACTGTTTAGAGATGTACATATCTCCATTACATGTTTAGGATCATAAAATCAAGGTATGCATGTGCTGCCCTGACCTGGATAGAGCAGGCTAGTCTGATCACATCAGCTCTTGGAAGCTAAGCAGGGTGAGCCCTGGTTAGTATTTGGATGGGAGACCACTAAGGAAGGCTAGGGCTGCTATGGAGAGGCAGGCAAAGGCAAACCACCTCTGTTAGTCTCCTGCCTGGAAAACCCTGTGGGGTTTTCAAGTTGCAATGTGAGCTGCAACTTGATGGCATTTGCATGTGCTGCAAAAAGTTACATTTGACCATCAGGATCTAAGTCATTCAAAAACTAATTTGTTTGTGCTATCTAGATTATATCCTTGCACAAAGTAGGATCAGAAGATGCACTTCAGAGACGTCTAAAGGAATATGAATCACAAAGCCATGTGAAAATGCTCATCACTGCCAGGAAGCCTATCCTGGAGGGGCAAGAATTCTTACCCCTCCCCAATATGCAAATTGCCAATTGGTAAAGGGGTCAGACAAGGATGTATTTTATCTCCCTATCTCTTCAATCTATATGCAGAACATATGATAAGGAAAACTGGATTAGATTTAGATGAAAGTGGAGTGAAAATTTGGGGGGAGGAACATTAACAATTGGAGATATGCCAATGATACCACATTACTGGCAGAAAATAGTGAAGACTTGAAATGACTACGGGTGAAAGTTAAAATGGGAAGTGCCAAAGCAGGACTGCAGCTGAACATCAAAAAGACAAAAGTAATGACTACTGGGGAATTACTCAAATTTAAGGTTGACAATGAGCAAAATGAAATTGTTCAAGACTTTCCATTCCTTGGCTCCATCATCAATCCAAAGGGAGACTGCAACCAAGAAATCAGAAGGAGACTGAGACTGGGAAGGGCAGCCATGAAGGAGCTAGAAAAGATTCTTAAGTGTAAGGATGTTTTACTGGCAACCAAGATCAAGATAATTCATGCTATAGTATTTCCTATTACTATGTATGGGTGTGAAAGTGGGACAATGAAGAAAACTGACAGGAAGAAAGTAGATTCCTTTGAAATGTGGTGTTGGAGGAGAGTTTTACAAATTCCATGAACCGCCATAAAGACAAATAAATGGGTTCTAGATCAAATCAAGCCTGAACTGTCCCTAGAAGCTAAAATGTTTAAACTGAGACTATTGTATTTGGTCACTTTATGAGAAGACAAGACACTGGAAAAGACAATAAGGCTAGGAAAAATGGACGGCAGCAGGAAAGAGGAAGACCCAATGTGAGATGGATTGTCACTATATAAGAAGCCACGACCTTCAGTTTGCAAGACCTGAACAAGGCTGTTAATGATAGGCCATTTTGGAAGACACTGATTCATAGGGTCGCCATGAGTTGGAAGTGACTTGACGGCACTTAACACACACACACACACACCAATATGCAGTCAGTTTGACTCCCAAAATGAAATTAAAACTTTATCCTAGGGAGATTTTCTTGCAGACATTTAGCAACCGTCTGTCTTATTCTCATTTGTGTCATGTCTAATGTTTCAAAGAAAATGAAAACACACCCAAAATTGGAAGAGAAAAAAGAGAGAGAGAAAAATTAAATGAATAAATGTACAATTTCTGACAATTCGTTCAGGTCCCACTGAAGCAAGGAACATTAATGCCTGCAGTGAATGGCTAAGTATAAAATTGCTTTAAAATCAGAGCTGAATGTTTATTCGGTTATACAAACAGTTTTAGCGAAGCCTGCTGAGATGCTCCATTGTGTCTGAAATAAACACTAATTACACAGCTTTTCTCTTTTTTTACTAAGTAGGAAAATGTACCTTCCATTAATCACAGTACAGCTTCCCTGAGGTGTTTCCTGATGACAAGATTTTTATTTAGATGTATTGCTAATTATACATTATCTATCCATCTATCTATCCATCCATCTATCCATCCATCCACCCATCTATCCACCCATTCATCTATCCACCCATTCATCTATCCATCTACCCACCCATCTATCCACCCATCCATCCAACCATCCATCTCATTAGCAACAAATATGCATTAATACTTTGCAAGCACTAGTCTGATTCAGTGCAAAGTGCTCAATCTATATTCTTTCTTCCCAAGGTATAGCTCTGCTGAGGAAATGTTGCCCATCTTTCTAGAGTCCCAGCTTCCACTGCTGGCCCAGCTGGGAGAAGTCCAGTTGGCTACCTCTTTCCCTTTAGAGTGCATCTCCCACCATTGCTGCTGCCGCTGGTTCAGAGAAAGAAACGGCGCTGCCTTTTTTACTAGGGTTTCCAGCTTAGCTGATGTTGCCAACCGAACCCACCCTTGTCCTCCTCTAAGAGCCCCTGTGCCATTTTCGCTGCTGCTCTTATGAGAGGAAAGGCAAACATGAAACGAATGATCTGTTTTCACCTCATTTCTGTCTGGAAAAAACACCGTAGCAGGACTGGGAGCAGTGGTAAGGGGAGGTGAAAGCCTTTTCAACTTCGTTTTTTAAATCAGAGACAGTGTGGACAGAACTGAAATATTGCTGTGTGTGATTCATATTTTAATTTCGAAAAGTGAAAGTTACAGGAGGCTTAGATCCAAAGGTCATTTTCTACCAGTGGAAGGAGAGGCAATTGTTTTGCAATTTCCCCCTCTCCTTGAAGACTCCCACTTCACCTCTCAACTATTCCTGAGGGTCTTGCATCCTCCAGCAGCCCCATTTCAGGAAGTTCAGCGGGCTGAAGGAAGAGGAAGTGGAAGGAAAGGTCAGGTCCACCGGCAGAAGTGCCTTACACCCAAGTATATATTCTGCATTCCTGCTAGAGCACAGTTACTCAGACGGATGGCTGGGGATCCTGGGGGTCTGTGATGGTACCTCAGAGTGTCAACTAATCCTTTGTAAAGCAGAGGGCAAGCCCACCTTGTGCTAATGGGCTAACTTGAAAACAGAGCCCTCTCATCTTTCATTAATGGGGCAGGGACTCTTCACCTAAGAGAAAGAGGACAGAAGCAGTCATCTAGCTTCCAGACTAGCTCACCACACTAGCCAGAAAATGTGCCAATTGGTCTCTGGGAACTAACGTCTGAGACCTAGGAACTCTAATGGAATGAGTGGCACCAAGGAAGTACAAGCCGCATCTACAAGTTGCCAGATATTGCTATGGACAATGATAGCATCTGGATCGACTTGTCCACATGCAAAAAATCAGGAAAGCAATTATTTGGGGTAAATGTCACATGGATTCTTAGGATGATACATGTGAGTCAGTTGTGTCCCTGATCCTCTGATCATGTGTCCCTGATCCCTGATCCTCTATGGATTTATTTCCAGATTTACTGAGAAATGTGTAGACGTTATTGAAGGAGAGCCTGAATTTTAAATCCATTCTTAAATGTTTTAATAAATGGGGAAAAATACGTAGTAGTTTACATAATTTGGCCTGATGTGTCAGTACATAAGAACATAAGAAAGGCCCTGCTGGATCAGACCAAGGCCCATCAAGTCCAGCAGTCTGTTCACACAGGGGCCAACTAGGTGCCTCTAGGAAGCCCCCAAACAAGATGACTGCAGCAGCACCATCCTGCCTGTGTTCCACAGCACCCAAAATAATAGGCATGCTCCTCTGATACTAGAGAGAATAGGTATACAGCATGACTAGTATCCATTCTAACTAATAGCCATGAATACCCGTCTCCTCCATGAATATGTCCACTCCCCTCTTAAAGCCCTCCAAGCTGGCAGCCATCACCACATCCTCGGGCAGGGAGTTCCACAATTTAACTATGCATTGTGTGAAAAAATACTTCCTTTTATCTGTTTTGAATCTCTCACCCTCCAGCTTTGACCCCGTGTTCTAGTATTATGGGAGAGGGAGAAAAACTTCTCCCTGTCCACTCTCTCCAAACCATGCATAATTTTATAGACCTCTATCATGTCTCCCCTCAGCCGCCTTCTTTCCAAGCTAAACAGCCCTAAGCGTCTTAACCGCTCCCCATAGGACAGTTGCTCTAGTCCTCTTATCATTTTGGTTGCTCTTTTCTGCACCTTCTCAAGCTCTGTAATATCCTTTTTTAGGTGTGGTGACCAGAACTGTACATAGTATTCCAAGTGTGGTCTCACCATAGATTTGTACAAGGGCAGTATGATATCAGCAGTTTTATTCTCTATTCCTTGTGTAATTATGGCCAGCATGGAATTTGCCTTTTTTACAGCAGCCGCACACTGGGTTGACATCTTCATTGAGCTATCCACTACCACCCCAAGATCCCTTTCTTGGTCTGTCGCTGTCAGCACAGATCCCATCAGTGTATATGTGAAGTCGGGATTTTTTGTCCCAATATGCATCACTTTACACTTACTCACATTGAATCTCATTTGCCATTTTAATGCCCATTCTTCCAGTATGCAGAGATCCTTCTGGAGCTCTTCACAGTCCGATTTTGTTTTAACCACCCTAAATAATTTGGTGTCACCTGCAAACTTGGCTACTTCACTGTTTAACCCCAACTCCAGGTCATTGATGAACAGGCTGAAAAGCACCGGTCCCAACACAGATCCCTGAGGCACCCCACTGCTCACATCCGACCATTGTGAGACCATTGATTCCTACTCTCTGCTCCTATTTTTCAGCCAGCTCTCAATCCATAAGAGGACTTGTCCTCTTATCCCATGACTATGAAGTTTGCTTAGCAGTCTTTGGTGGGGGACTTTGTCACTGACTCCAGTTCGTTCACATAAAAATGTGATTGCTCAAAATACTAACAAAACCCAGTTCTAAGAGTCTGGATGGCAAAGTAGGTCAGATGTTTCCCTTTGTCAAAACTGACCCAAAGGGATTTTATAAAGATTCTGGCTTGCTCTGAAAAAGAAGTCAACTGTATGGTTTTACGGAAGCCCTATTCATCCCAAGTGCGACTACCTATGAACTGAATTTTGGCTATGGACCCAGGTGAAATCTCTACAGAATACTCATCCAGACACCACTGAATTGGATGTGGCTTTTTATGCAGTGTGAGATGTGCATCTCCATCTGGAGCACTAGTTGTCATTGCATGAAACTAGATGAGCACAGGTACATCTGGACAGAAGCCATATTCTCTATGTGTCAAATGGTCATTTATGATCTTAGGTTATAAACTAATTTTAAAGCCTCATAAACTCAGCTTATAAGTGAGTGTGTGGCTCTTTATCTGTTTCTAACTTTTTATACTGTATTTATATTTTATTGTTCTCATGATTCACCACCTTCGACAATTTATGGAAGTATGGGATGGTAAGGTTTTAAATAAATATAAGCTACCTAGCGACTGATGAGATACTTAAGACCAGATTTTAACACATTTTAAAATCTATTTATTCAGATTATACACACATACATTATTATACCACATGTGGTTTACAGCTCATTAGAGATGATTGGTAATGCCATCCTAAGCAAAGTTACACTCTTCTAAGCCCATTAACTTCAATGAGCTTAGAAAGGTGTAACTTTGCTTAGGATGGCACTTTGAAGTGCTACAGGGAAGAGACAAAGGTTACTCCATCTTTAAGACAATTTGATTCTGTTTTTGAAAGCTACCTAAATCTTTGTCTTAATTACATTACAAATTCAGACAATTTAACAAAACATAATATTACCATTCAGGTGACAGCTTTATGAATGAATTTGGCTTAATTTGCATGGGAACATTATAAGGTGTTCTCTGAATTTAAGGGGAAACATATTAAATATCATGTACAGATGGTAACACTAGACATAGTTGCAAAAATAGAAAAGGCCCGCTCTAAAGGTTACTATAGGTGTAATAGTAAAGTGGGTTCATTTTTACAAATGTGGTGGCAATGTTCTATAGCAAAAGAACATTGGCAGAATGTATTCAAAATATTAGAGGATATTATCAAGGAAAAACAACCAAGCAACCCCATAACTGCCCAACTGGGAATCCTCCCTAGACAGGTGAAACCAGGAATTAGAAATGTAGTTAAGAACTTATTGGTAGCCACTAGGATGATTTTGGTACAATATTGGGAAAATGACACACAGTCAATAATTTGGTTCTCTAAAGCCTGGTTTATTATGCTAATGAATAAGATAACCGCAGTTAAACAGATCTGGGTTGTAAGGAGAAATGCTCAAGAAAACTTTATTAAGACTTGGCAGCTGTTAATCATATCTTGTATAGGTGTAAAGTGCTGTCAAGTCACAGCCGACATATGGCAACCCTGTAGGGTTTTCAAGGCTAGAGATGCTCAGAGGTGGTTTGCCATTGCCTGCCTCTGTGTAGCAACCCTGGACCTCCTTAGTGGTCTCCCATCCAAGTACTAACCAGCCAAGGTCTGATGAGATCGAGCTAGCCTGGCCAATCTAGGTCAGGGCACAATCGTACACTGGACCTCAACTAAGCCAGAAGGCACTGCTAAAGCGGCATTTAAACAGAATCCATTTCTACAAGGAACAGAAGCAGAATTCATTTTTCCCTCATAACAAGCCAGATGACATTTTAATTTTGACAATCAGCTAACAGATGAGGATGTGTCAAATCAGTGCACCAAGGTACCTGTGCGCATTAACTTCTCCCTCTGGGAAGGCAAATACAAATGCTGCCACTGTAATCGTGATATCATATTTTAACCGGCTTTAGAATCTGAACACATGGTTCCAAGATTTCCCCAGTATAATGGTGCTTTAGAATCTGAACACATGGGTTCCAAGATGATCCCAGTATAATGCAGGTTTATACATTCTCAATCAACCTAAGTAAAAGATGAGACTATACATCTCCATGCACGCTATGCAAGGACGATGGGGGCATCGCTGGACAGTGAGCATTATCATCACAGGAATGTACTTTGGGAATCTGTGGTTCTGTTCCCACATCTGCACAAGCCAGCTGCCTTAGCTGCATACAGCAGTATCTACCACGAACCTTCATATAGACAAGGGGGATGTCTTTATTTTCTCTACGTGCTGCAGGCTGTTTTTCCAGGACGTGCACCATCTATTGCATTTTGATCCAGCCTTAGCTTCAAAGAGCTCCAGACAGTGTACGTGATCCTTGCTTCCTTTGCTTATTTCACTACAACCCTATGAGGTAGGTTAGACTGACAGAGAATGCTTGGTTCAAGGTCACTCAGTGCATTTTGTGGCAAAGTAGGTATTTGAACCTGAATCCCCTTGGTCCTAGCTTATGACTCTAACCCACTATGCCACAGTGGCTCTAAATGCCTAAGACTCCAGGTGAATGGCCAAACCTCAATCTAGACCGGGGCAAGTGTTGTTGAGAGAAAATAGGCCTGCATGGTGGTGGGTTATGCATTGCACTGTTGATCAGAATTCCTATCAAGAAACATACGTAAGAAGAACTCCTGGGTTATCGTTCCTAAAGGTAAAGGTCCCCTGTGCAAGCACTGGGTCATACCTGACCCATGGAGTGACATCACATCCCAACGTATACTAGGCAGACTTTGTTTACGGGGTGGTTTGCCAGTTCCTTCCCCTGTCATCTTCCCTTTTATTTTTGGTCAGGAGAGACCAGATAATTATGAGGTTCCATACTATGAGTGGACTAATTAAATTTAGCATAAGTTGACTTAGTAGGAAACCCACAGCTTTCTTTATATAGCTGGGAAGCTGAGTCAGACGTTGTGATAAGAGTTAGACCATACTTACAAGGAAAGGAGAGGAAGACAAGTACTAATTTTTATGCCCATATCATTGCGTGCGAATAAAGTGCCATCAAGTTGCAGCTGACTTATGGCAACCCCAGCAAGGGGCTTTCAAGGCAAGTCATTAAGCAGAGTTGGTTTGCCATTGTCTTCCTCTGCAGAGTCTTTCTTGGTCGTCTTCCTTCCAAGTACCAACCCTGCTTAGCTTTCAAAATCTGACAAGATAGGGCTATACCATGCTACTTTCCCTCTGTCTGTATCATTAGGCTTTTACAAATGGTCATAGTCTGACAAGTGCACATCTTTCAAAGGTCTAGTTGAGGTTTTCATCAACCAAGAATGTCCAGGAAAATCTGTAGCCTTCACTCATGCATGCACCTCACTTAGCAAGGGCAAACTTTAGCAGTGTCATCTTGCATATGGAAACAGTCGCCTCCAATCATATACTGCAAGCAGAACTTAGTTTCGAAGCAACTGACTTTACCTCAAACAACTTATTTTTCTGTAAAGGCAATGGCAATATTCAGCCGCAAGTTGAGTGACAGATCCCCAAGTAATGATGAATCACCGAATGGTGTAAATCAGCTCTATGCTGATGTGAAAAAGGAGAGGGACTGCTGAGCCTGCTGTCTCTGGAGGAGCATAAATGAATGCCTGGACTGACTTCCCATTCCCCAGGAATGGGGTCTTCCCTGGCCAAAGATCACTGGAATGGATTGTTTCCAGACAATTAGTCCTAAGGATATTACTATACAACTCACTTTGAAACCTGAATCCTACAAAAGTGCACATAGGAACACAGCACTGATAGTCAATACTATAAACAGTCTGTTGAATATTCTAAAATGGCTATTGATTAAGTCTTTTATAGTCTGCCTTTCTTTCAAGGCAGATTACACAGTGTAAATCAAATACAATCAATAGGAGGAGGAGGCAGAGGAGTTGGTTTTTATATGCCGACTTTCTCTACCACTTAAGGAAAAATCAAACCAGCTTACATTCACCTTCCCTTCCCTTCCCCACAACAGACACCCTGTGAGGTAGGTTGGGCTGAGAAAGTGTGTCTAGCCCCTTCATGTGTAGGGGGGGGGGGAAAACAAATCCAGTTCACCAGATTAGCCTCCGCCACTCATGTGGAGGAGTGGGGAATCAAACCCAGGTCTCCAGATCAGAGTCACCTGCTCCAAACCACTGCTCTTAACCACCACACCACGCTGGCAATAGGATGGGACATCTAATAAACAAAACAATAGGGTCTGTATTCCAGACATCTGAAATCTTGTATTATTTCCCTGTGTTTTAGTCCATGCTATTTAGTATGAGTACCACAGGAATGAATTCTAGAGATGCAAATACAATTAAAACATACACAAACTAATAGCAATAGCAGACAGTTTCCCCCGTTTCCTCACTTTAATCTTCCGATGTCCTCCTTAACAACATTGTTTTACAAGTCCTTCGTAAAGTAAAGAGTGACAAGTACTTCTGCTGGTCAACTGTTCCAGAGCACAGGTGCCCTAACAATGGGAATGATTAATGCAGATGTGGCTGGCACAAAGATTCATGAGCTCGATCTATAACTGAAATATATAAGCTATAATGGTAGTTTATGATAACCATTATAGAAGGGCTCCTCCTCTTGGGCATGGTGTAGCGGTGGTCTCTAATCTGGAGAACCGGGTTTGATTCCCCACTCCTCCACATGAGCGGTGGATGCTAATCTGGTGAACCAGGTTGGTTTCCCCACTCTTCCACATGAAGCCAGCTGGGTGACCTTGGGCTAGTCACAGCACTCTTAGAGCTCTCTCAGCCCCACCTATCTCACAGGGTGTCTGTTGTGGGGAGGAGAAGGGAAGGTGATTGTAAGCAGGTCTGATTCTCCTTTAAGTGGTAGAGAAAGCCAGCATATATAAAAAAACAACTCTTCTATTAGATGACAAATATTTACTTGCTTCACCATCTGGATTTTGTGTTTATATCTATAACTTTTTCCTCCAACCACATTTCACACAGAAGTTCATCTTGATCCCTCCCAGTCTTTGATCTGGTAATATTCCATCACAATGATGACCCTCTTAGTTTTGCCTATGTGCAGACTATCAGACCAAGGGACCTACAGAAACATTGCAGTCTTTTAACATCATGAGCCCCTGGAGAGAGAGAAATCTCAGGCCTTATATGATTCCTGTAGAATTAGGGTGAAAATGCATGGTCGGTTTATCCTCCTTTAATCCCTGTTTCAGCCAGGATTCAACCAGGATCGAACGCATGCGTTTCGCCTAATGTGTGTTCAATCCTGGCTAAAACAGGGATTAAAGGAGGATAAAGTGACATGCATTTTTGCCCTTAGTTAAAGTTCAGGACTTTCGTTTGTAAGATATTATTCTTGAAATTCTAGGAGAAGACTGTCTTTTAGGTTTCTTATAACATTTAGCAGGTACTTTTCTTTTGCCAAGTCGAGGCCACACTAATACTTTGGGGAACTTTGATTTACTAACTACTGCAGATCTGCTTGTATCCTCAAATAGTATTTGTGGATGTTTTGGATATGACATTAATACAGTACAATTTATCATAGTCTGGGGAAAATGCATAGTGTGATAGTACCTGGGTATGTTTTGGTCAATAGAGTTAAGGCTAAATTTAAATCACACTTTAAGAGGCTTTAACTCTACAATTGGTTTTTCAGTGCCCAAATTGAACACCTGAATGTGTGCATAGCTTCAACCAAATTGCACACATCTGGATCCTGATGAAGGGCATAATGTGTAGGTACTGTTGAGCCCCAGAACTTTTCATTTCAGAAATCCACAACTGTGTGGGATGGATTTGAGGTTCGAGACAGGCTTGGATTCAGTGATGTACATGCAGAAACAAAAATAGATTTAGCACAGCCCTGCTTGGACAAGGTCTCATGCAACACCAAGTGCTTTCCTCCCTTTATATTACAGTTGCAGGAAATGCAAGTGGGGATACGATAACTTTGACTTAGCGCAAGTGGTCTTTCTCTTGAGTTTCCATTTGCGCAACAGCTCTAATGCAAGCAGAATTTTGTGCTCAATGAAACCCAAAGAGCATTCAAAGGCCCAGGGTAATCTGACCTTTGTGACAACCTACAAGCACAACTTTTCAATGTGCCGAAGTATGTCTATCAACCAGCATTATCATGCCCTTCCTAATCACTTTAATGCCAGACTTTTTAAAAAAAGTTCTCTGTTCATGTTTTTGTCTACCCTTCAGAATTTCCAAGTTACTCAATATACAGTTGCTTCATCAGTGTTGCCCTATTCATCTTTGTCCCTTTCACTTCAATTATACACTCCAGAGAAGTGAAGAAGATGTCCAACACAATAAACAGGCATGGTGCCATAAGGTACAGAGTACAGCACCACAAATGTTCAGGATTCTCTAAAAAAAAACCATGATGCCTGAATTCACATTTAGCTGAATCAGTCAACTCCCAGCTTTTGAAATATGCTGAAAATATTTCATGTTTAATGCTCAGTCTGATCCCTTTGAAGCCCCAGATGCATCATATAGGGTAAGAATATCAAGAAGAAATTAACCTCATGGACTCATTTTGAAAAATCTGAGCTCTGGGAGGAAACTAATTGACCATTGTTACTTATCTTTGATAAGAATGCTATAAGAGTTCACGCCGTCGACCCTGATGGTTTGTTGTGTCTCAGAGTTCGAAGTAAAGGTCCATAGACATAATTGTGAATGCCTTATATATGTCAATAGGATAGTCACATTTATGGCCATTTATAGCTATGACTGCTACGGTGGACATACACAGAACTCATTGACATACATCTGTTGTATCTTCTCAGAACAAGTTCTCAGCTTGACCATTCTTTAGCCAGCTGCTAGCTGTCGTTCCAACCTAACGGAAATGGCAGAATCACTACCTCCAGATTCTCTTCTGAGTCACTGCAAATGTATCATCGTATGCATTAACAAAGTAAAAAAGAATGCTATTTTTGTATTCCCAGTTCATGTGCAGATTTGACCTCTGCCTTAGTAAACTTTGTAAACCAAAGCCAATCTTGAGCTCAGCATTAGCAGTTCTTGCCCTGGGTTTGGAAAGTAAGACCAGGAAGAGTTTAGGAGTGCTGGGTTTAAATGAAAAAGACGGTTATGAGATAGTTATCCATACAATGCAAGACTCCGGAGTGAAAGAGAAGAGAGATCCACACTGACCATAATCTGTGTTTTCCGGCTCCCAACAATTGGATGGCCAAAAATAAGGTGTCTGCAAAACAAAACAAAACCTTTACAACTGGAATTAATCTTAGGCAAGGCGAACACATTGCAATACTAGAACTGCTTTGGTGTATAAAATGAATCCTGGGGAGATGCTAGTAGTGCCAGCTGGATGCATTTAAATACTGCATATCAAAATAAACAGAATACCTGTGGAAGGTTAATTTTATGATGTATACCCAAATGTTGGAAGGGCATTAGGTGCCAAATAAGGCAGGAAACTGTTGTTGTTTTTGCAAGCAATATTCACTGCTTCTAAACTGCAGAAGAAAACCAACACAAGCCTGAAACCAGCTTCCATCTTGAGAAAGGCACTCCTGTTTACGGCAGCGATTGTCCTCATCTGTATACAGAGTGAAGAGTGTCCACACCTGCTATGGGTTCAGACCGAGGGTTGCCTTGGGCTAATTACAGCCTGTGGACCTGACAGAAGCTTCCACAAAACAATGAGGAAGGAAGAAGAAAAAGACTCTCCAGTGTTCTCATTCTAGTGTGCAAGAAATAAAGCCTCCATTAAGGTTCCCACCAGCTACTATCAGAGGCCCTGATGTATCTCCAGCCTTTTTAGAAGCAAGGGAGGCTGTTTTCTGAGAAGCATGGCTTTCTCAGTGGTGGCACTAAGGTTGCCAGTTGTGGGCTGTGAAATTCCTGGAGATGTCTAGCCCCCACATGGAGGCTGGCAACCCTAGGTGGCTCTCCAAATGTGGAATAGCCTCCCCTCGATTTCTCACCTTGCATCAAGCCTATTAAAGCCTCAGTGCCAAATAGGGTTGCCAGGTCCCTCTTTGCCATTGGTGGGAGATTTCTGGGGGTAGAGCCTAAAGAGGGCGGGATTTGGAGAGAGGAGGGACTTCAATGCCATAGAGTCCAATTGCCAAAGCAGCCATTTTCTCCAGGGGAACTGATATCTATTGGCTGGAGATCAGTTGCAATAGGAGGAGATCTCCAGCTTGTACCTGCTTGTTGGCAATTCTAGTGTCAAGGAACAATACTGGTTTAACCTTGTAATTTGATGTATTTGAATTCATTTTCCCTTCACAATGCTAGGGGGTTTTGTGTGTGCATGCATTTTCCTGTTTTGGCTCATTATTGTCCACATATGCTCCATGTTATTCATTTGACTGCTTGATGTTAATTTGTGTCATTTCCATTTTATCTCATTCACTGCTGTTGATTAAGTCTTACTTGATGAACTGTTTTACTTTTTGAATACATTACTTTTCGTACGTTTTTAGAGAGTTGGTGTATTTGTACACTATATTAATTGACTCATTTTTATTTGTAAGCTGCTCTGGGAATCATTTGATTGAGAGGCAAGATAAAAATTCCCCAAATAAGCAAATAAATAAAAGAGAATTGAAGAAAATTATTAATAAAGCCAACATTACATGATACTGATCTGCTTAAGACTGCTCTTTTTAATTCAACTATCGCAAGACGAAGAACTACGTGCAGTTCAAAACACATTTGGCTTATTATTACTTTTCTGATAAGCTTCCCTTTGAATGACATTCTGACTTTTTATACTGTTATGGTTGTGTTCAGCTCTTTTAGTAGCCATGGACACAGCAGCACAAGGCCTCCTGTGTGCATAAAACCTCACATGAACACACATGAAGCTGCTTTATACTGAATCAGACCATCAAGGTCCATCAAAGTCAGTATTATCTACTCTGGCAGCAGCTCTCCAGGGTCTCAGGCTGAGGTCTTTTACATCACCTACTTGCCTGGTTCCTTTAACTGGAGATGCCGGGGATTGAACCTGGGCCCTTCTGCATGCCAAGCAGATACTCTACCACTGAGCTACAACACCATACTAGGGGAGGTCGTAGAATCAGAGAATCATAGAGTTGGAAGAGCCATACAGACAATCTAGTCCAACCTGCTGCTTAATGCAGGATCAGCCTAGAGCATCCCTGGCAAGTGTTTGTCCAGCCTCTGCTTAAAGACTGCCAATGAGGGGGAGCTCACCACCTCCCTAGGAAGCTTGGGCTCTGTTACAGCCTTTAAATCCCCCCCCCGCATCACTGACCTTTGACCAGGTTGATGCAATGCCAAGCCCAGTGCAAGTTGATCATGATCTGGAATTGAAAGCCCACCTGTCTCATTTCAGGTTGATCGTAACAAGGCTGCTTGTTCTGAGCAGGGCTGCTACTGAGCTTCATAATGGAAGATGTGCACGGGACTGCATCCAGCTCCCCTGGTTCCGTACACGGATAAATAAGGAAATCCAGGGTTGCTCTGAATCAGAATGTATTTGAGAAATGAGCAGCACTTGGTAACATCGTGGATAGGACTCTCTTATTTGCAGTGAAGAAGATATTTGCTAACTAGTGTAAGGTCAATAAAAGAATGCAATAATACTTACTTGGAACCGGTAAAAAGTACCATCATCCTTCAGTGTTAGAACATGGTCTGAGATAGGAAAGAAGTACCCATGGGCAGCCATTAATGTTCCCAAATGAAGAGCTTCCACTGTACCAGAGAAAGATAAAAGTTATGAAAAAAAAACATTTTACTTTGAACTACAAGGGAAAAAACCATTTGAACATTTCTGTTGCTGGTAAGAATTTCACGTTGTTAAATTGAAATAAAAACTTCAGCTAGAACCTGAAATGCAAACCCTCCTTATTAAGAGGCAGCATGCCTCTGATTCCTACATGCTGGCAAAGAGATTAAGAGAAGGCAAGTTCCCTTTGTTCCCTTCTCAAGACTGTGAAAGCTTGTTGGGCAACATTTCAGATTCTGCTTTGCTGCATCAGGGAGTCATCCTAGCAGTGTTAATCCAAAGGTTGCTAAAAACCACTATATATTCTTTTCAAAACTACAGCAGAAACATATATCTGCTTTAAGAACTGGTTTGCACAGAAGATGCATTCCAACAAGATCTCCTGCAATTAAGGACATCACAGTAGCGTTTGTATCTGTGAATAGGGTTGCCAGCCTCCAGGTAACAGCTGGAGATCTCCTGTTATTACAACTGATCTCCAGCCAATAGAGATCAGTTCCCCTGGAGAAAACGGCCGCTTTGGCAATTGGACTCTATGGCATTGAAGTCCCTTCCCAAAACTCGCCCTCCTCAGGCTCTGGCCTAAAAACCTCCAGCCGGTTGTGAAGAGGGCCCTGGCAACCCTATCTGTGAGGCACTGTTTCATATAACTTCTACCTGCACCAGAGGCATTTAGAGGGACTGCAAGAATGCCATTCACCTCTCGTACCCCAGGCCTAAACCTGTGCACATGTAGAAAATCCTATTTAAGAAGTGACATTTCTGTGAAAATGCAAATGACAGCAAGTAAGAACCTCAGAAGGAGCCTGGTACCGCCAAAACCCAAAAAATGTGATCCCAGTATATGCAGCGGTCACTGAAGCAAGGCTCCTTCAACCATCCATCACAACTGGGATAGACAGCAAGAAAATGAGCGATCACATTCTTTTTCAGGCTAACAACAACAAACAAAAAAATGACCCCAAGCTCAAACATTTGAGCAGCCCCCGGGAATATTTAGGGGGCGGAAACTGATGTGCTGGTGTCACAGTTGCAAACTGACATCACTTCCAGTTTTCCCTGTAAGTAGGGTTGCCAGGTCCCTCTTTGCCACCGATGGGAGTTTTTTGGGGCGGAGCCTGAGGAGGATGGGGTTTGGGGAAGGGAGAGACTTCAATGCCATAGAGTCCAATTGCCAAAGCGGCTATTTTCTCCAGGTGAACTGATCTCTATCGGCCAGAGATCAGTTGTAATAGCAGGAGATCTCCAGCTAGTACCTGGAGGAAATCAGCACAGATCAGCACAGATGCGAAGAGAATTGACAAAGTGCAAACATTTATATAAATAGCTACACAAATATAACACTGAACATCACTTGGCCATTCATACATACATATACACCCTAAACTATCCTAAAGCACATGAACATATAGGTGCAATCATCAATAGTCCAAATATCGTGTTGAAAGTGGTTCCACGGAGGTTCCCATAAAGTGGAGCTGCAGAAATGTAAGAGTCATTTCTAGGGTATTTATTTCTAGGGTATTTATTTAAACTAGTTTTCAAGGTTTCTTTTCAGGAAATGCTCTTTTGCTGTATTTTCCCTATGTATTTCACAGCAGGGAGTTGTTTTCCTAACCCCCATCTGCCATGTTCGCGATCCAAAATTGTACAAGGAAGCCTAACTCTCCAGATTTCTGCTACTAAGTATAACATACAGCAAACTCTGACTGAATTTCCTTGCTTACAAGTTTTTATTTTAGTTCTATGATATATTTTTTCTCACTTCATCACTAGCAACCTACATTCACTGAATGACAGAGAGGGATTGAGCACTCTTCCTGGACAGAAGTGGTATGGCACAGGGGCTTCTAGCACACCACTGCTACCAACACATGACTGCTAAAAGGTTAGCTAGCAGTGCCTGGTATTGGTGCTAGTGGTGACACCACTAGATGCTTCTAGGCAGTCAGCAACCGTGTGCCTGCACAGTGCTATGGGAGCAGCCCTAGTAACTCTCCTATCACCTCCTGACCTCTGGCTTGACTCTATTACAAGAAACTGAGATGCCGAAACAACATGTGATGATCCTAAATCAGCACTGCCTCAAAACATGGTCTAAAACTGCCGATGCAATAGGCTGAGGCGGTTCTGCTGTCTAGTATGGACAGAGGAGGTCAGAGCAGGCCAAGGCACCTTTGTTCCCCTAACGTTAACTTGAGCCCCTGAAGATGCTCGTGTCAGTCCTAGGTAATGAGTGCACACATTCAGATGGGTACTAGGACTGTCGATTTGGTTTGTCCTGAACTGAAAAACAGCCGAATTTTCCCCGATTGGCAGTTTCTAATTCGGATGGAACCGAATTCAGAAAGGGCAGGAAAACAACGAGCCGAATTTGGCAAGTTTGGGGCGAACGCCGAATAAATTCGGCAAATTCGGGGGATCCAAATCATCAGCATAACCATCAGTTAATAAGTAACTAGCCATTAAAAACACATTCGTGCCTTTCCACAGCTCCGTGGGGGGCATTTTTGGAGGTGCAGGTCCCAAAATTTCAGCGTAGCTTGAGCGGACCCTTCTTGCAAGAATCCCCAAGTTTTGTAAAGATTGGGGCAGGGGGTCCCGAGTTATGGGGCCCAAAGGGGTCCCCTCACCCATCTGCCCATTACAGCCTTTAAAAACACATTCGCATTGGGCCGTACCATTACCCCGGCCCGGGGGTCTGGTTGCCTCGGCAGTTGGGCCGTACCATTACCCTGGCCTGGGGGTCTGGTTGCCTCGGCAGTTGGGCCGTACCATTACCCCGGCCCGGGGGCCTGACTAAAAGGCAATTAATCCTGAGTTATGTGGTCCCCCCATCCACCCACTGGAATGAATGGGAGCAGGCAATCCTTAATGTGCATCTAGAGAGCGGCAAATCCAAGGCAAAACCTCCCGTGCGAGAGAGTATGTGTGTGTGAGTCTGCTAGAATCGTATTGGATAGGATTACTCCTGAGTCCTCCCAGTCCCTGCTCCTGATAGAAGAGAAGAAGACATCCACAGTAAGACCCGAATTCCATGGATCTGAATTGGGGGAGTTTGGACTTCGGCATTTCCCAAATCAAAACGGGCCAAATTTTACCGAATCCGAATTTTACCGAATTGTTTTTTTCAACAGCCCTAATGGGTACTTCTTCAAGTGTATGCCTCATTTGAGATGTTGTTATGCATGAATCTGGTTAGTGCTGAGGCTGCCCTAGTTGAATTATATCTATCCTAGATTTTCTTTGTATGCCAGTTTTCCCTAAGGAAATGGGAAGTGTATTTGCAGAGGTGGTGGCTGAATTAGATTAATGTGTTGAAGGCATGTGAAAATGGGCCAAAGTGAGTAACAAATAAGAGTGAATTGCCATTTATGCTTGGTAATTAGCAGCGCATTCCAGGCTAAAGTGCCCCGCATATTTTTTTAGTTTTTCATGCTGAACCGTCATTCAGGAAGTGACTGCGAAGCTGGCGCATACCTGCTTCACATTTCTTACGAGCCCCTTTAATGTGACCTTTTGAGTTTGCTCCGCCCCCACCTCGAAGAATCCTCTCAAGGAAGCATGCAAAATCACAGCTGCGTATTAGCTATGCAAATGGCAGTTGCTAATGGAAGGAACGAAGGAGCAGGCGAGTGTGTGGGGGGTGGAATTTCTCCTTTTGCGTCAGGACCATGAATAGGCATTTTGAAGGTCGCATTTACAAAAAGAGCTTTGAGTGAGCATCAAAATCGACCCTGCATATAGGGTTGCCAACTGCCAGGTAGTAGCAGGCAATCTGCTAATTCAACTGATCTCCAGCCGATAAAGATCAGATCACCTGGAGAAAAATGGCCGCTTTGTCAATTGAACTCTATGGCATTGAAGTCCCGCCCCTACCCAAACCCTGCCCTCCTCTGGCTCCGCCCCCAAAATCTCCCGCCAGTGGCGAAGACGGACCTGGCAAGCCAACCTGTATAAATAGCCAATGAGAATGAGACTGAGAGAGTTATGTGAAAGAAAGCAGGGTACAATGCAAGCCATAAGAAAAATTTTCTGTGGTGAGATGCCCTAACAATAGTATTGCACTGGCTTCCAAATGACTATCTTCCAGCCACCTAGTTAGAGAGAGCTCATTGTCCTGTCACTGCTGCCTCAAATATGTAACAGCTTAGGGCAAAAACGCACGGTCGCTTTAGCCTCCTTTATTCCTTGTTTCAGCCAGGATTAAGCCAGGATCAAACGCACGTTCAGCCAAACGCATGCATTCGATCCTGGCTGAATCCTGGCTGAAACAGGGAATAAAGGAGGCGACCATGCATTTTCGCCCTTAGTCTCTAGCTAAGGCAAAGGAGCTGCCTGCAGAAGCCAGGGAGGATGGATGGGATGGAACCCCATAAAAGCAGGAGACTCTTTTATACTTGGAAGCTGACCTCAGGTTCTAATGGGTACATTTTACCAGGCTGCAGGGCTTTAGGGGAGCTTGGCTTTGGTTGTGTGTCCAAGCCATTACCGTGTGTTATGGTCTAACCATTGCATGGTGTAGTGGTTAAGAGCAGTGGACTCTAATCTGGAGAACTGGGTTTGATTCCCCACTCCTCCACATGAGTGACGGACTCTAATCTGATGAACGGGTTGGTTTCCCCACTTCTACACATGAAGCCAGCTGGGTGACCTTGGGCTAGTCACAGCTCTCCGAACTCTCTCAGCCCTGCCTACCTCACAAGGTGTCTGTTGTGGGGAGAGGAAGGGAAGGAGATTGTAAGCCAGTTTGATTCTCCTTTAAAAGGTAGAGAAAGTCAGCATATAAAAACCAACTCTTCTCCTCCTCCTCCTATTTATGATTTTACAGAAATAAAATTGACTTTATTTTGCTTTGTATGACTCATGAGACTGTATGATTGCATTAGATTTGGGTAGGGGGGCATATGAGAACAAATTGTTCCGAACCCAAATAAGAGATGCTTTGGTCCTCTTTGCCTTCTCCCAAGCCCAGAGGCAGAGAAACAAAGTGCAAGGATGGGAGGAGGCAGCAAACAGCGAGCTTCTCCTCCACAGTCCCACCAGCTTAGCTGGTAGAGGGAAAAAGTCACTGCTGTGTGAGCCTCTCACATCTTAGTGATGGGAGCCAGAGAATGAGACAATCCAAGAGGAAAGAGACTAGAACCATTCCTCTCAAGGTTCACTGGAGGGTTTTTTGCTGTTGTAGTAGTTTTTTTTAAAAAAAAAAATTCCATAGAGGTAGGGTTGCCAGGTCCCTCCTCTGCTACGGCGGGAAGCTGTTGTTTGTAAGTGTGTGTGCGCAAGCGTGTCACTTATGGTTTAGAACCAGAAGTGCACTCTTGCAAATAGCCTTTACCTCTTAGTTTGAGTAGTAAAGCAGCCCAAACCGGAAGTGATGTGTGCAGTATGCACGCACGCGTGCACATTTGCCCACCGACCCTCAGGTGGTCATAGGGTTGCCAGCTGCCAGGTAGTAGCAGGAGATCTCCTGCTAATTCAACTGATCTCCAGCCGATAGAGATCAGATCACCTGGAGAAAAATGGCTTTGGCAATTGAACTCTATGGCATTGAAGTCCCTTCCTCCCCAAACCCCACCCTCTTCAGACTCCATCCCCAAAATCTCCCGCCGGTTGAGAAGAGGGACCTGGAAACCCTAGGTGGTCGGCTAGCAGAGGGGTAAATTGCCAGGGGTTTGCCCGCCACCAGCGGGCACCTGGGAACCCTACATATAGGCCCATCTTTCTCCCAGAAAAATGAGCCCTGGGCAATAAAAGCAAAACCATGTTAAAAACAAGACCATTAAAAATACCCAGCCCTTTCAAAGTTCCTTTCTGTTTATACTTCGCACTGAAGAGCCAGAGAGTCACATAATCCCAGGCCTGGCCAAAGCCTTTGCTATCTGTGCCCACTGATGCCTGGAAGATAAGGCCCCAAAAAGCCACCTCTCCACACAACAGCAGTGAAGGTCCTCCCCTCAGAGCTTACTGTAAATTTCTCTAAGGGTTAAAGGTAAAGGTCCCCTGTGCAAGCACCAGGTCATTCCTGACCCATGGGGTGATGTCACATCCCGACGTTTACTAGGCAGACTTTGTTTGCGGGGTGGTTTGCCAGTGCCTTCCCCAGTCATCTTCCCTTTACCCCCAGTGAGCTGGGTACTCATTTTACCGACCTCAGAAGGATGGAAGGCTGAGTCAACCTTGAGCTGGCTACCTGAAACCGACTTCCGTTGAGATTGAACTCAGGTCATGAGCAGAGCTTGGACTGCAGTACTGCAGCTAACCACTCTGCGCCACGGGGCTCCTAGTTCTCTACAGAGGTATAAATTACTCACTGGGGAAAGGGCATCGGTATCTTGATGAAAGGTCATTTTAAAAAATGATGTGTTCATTTAAAAAAAAAAAGATAGAAAGATCACCTGGAACTAGAGACAGGGCTGACTCTTTTTCATATTAAAATCCAAATAATAAAAGCTTGTATAAATGACATTCCAAACAGACATGATAGAATTATATTCTTAGCATAATGGAGGGTATTCTAAATAATAAGTTTCTGAAATAGAAATATAGCTTCCACTTCAACAATGTAAATATAGCTTCATATTCATGGTTACTATGGCAGTTGAAAGCAAATCTCAAAGAGATTCCTTTGAGCTGCATTTTGTGCTTTCTGTTTGCCAAGGACAACACGGAGCAGATGCTTCATTAACGTGCGCTCCCGACAACTGAGGAAAGCGAGAAGGGGTGAGTCCAGGACCGGCCCGTATTACGCAGATAATAGTATGGAGATGGAACAAGGCTGTTCATAGGAGTTCCTGTGTTCTCTGGCTTTTCCTTCTTCCGATCAAGCGTATTTGCTTAGCAATTAAGGAAAGGCAGTGACTATTTGGGAAATCATACTGCAGTTCAGATAAAGTGGGTTTGAGATATGCCAGCTGACGATACGAGCATCCTTTCCTGCTTTCTCGAAAAGGCCTTGCAAAATGCATTATTAGTCAACGTAGCTGCAGTTCTTGAAATATTCTCTGCTTAGTCATGTACAAAATTAAAGTTTTGGTTTGGGATTTTTTTTCCCCTAGAGAAAAGTAAATCCCATCAAATCTAATAGGGATGGTCAATTTTGCCCAAAATTGCACAGCAAGGCATGGCCAGAGGGATAAGTATTTGTTCTTAGAATACACTACAATTCAGGAGATAGCTCTGACTGGGAAAATGGCAGAGGGAACCTAACTCCCAGGCCATTGATTCATGGTCAATTTTGATGCTCACTCAAAGCTCTTTTTCAAAATGCGACTTTAAAAATGCCTATTCACGGTCCCGACACAAAAAGAGAAATTCCACCCCCACCACTCGCCTGCTCCTTTGTTCCTGTTAGCACAGTCATTAGCATGTGAATAGCTAACGCGCCACAGTTGTTTTTGCATGGTTTCTTGAGAAGGATTCTTCTAGGCAAACGCCAAAGATCGCATTAAGTGAGCTCTTTAGTAATGCGAAGCAGGTATGTGCCAGCTTTGCAGTCGCTTCCAGAATGACGGTTCATCATGTAAAATTAAAAAAAAAAATATGCAGGGCAATTCAACCTGGAACGTGCTGCTATTTACCATGAATAAATGGCCCCACAGTACTATGTGCCCAATCCAGATGCCCCCCATGGCTGCTTTCTAGGACCCACAAGTTCTAACAGTGTAGCTGCAATGAAACGAATGGGCTCCTTGGTCCCAAAGCTTGTTGGATGTGCATAGGACAGTTATTGTCTCTCAGCCTACCCTACCCCACAGAACAGTTGTGGGATAAAAGTGGCCAGTGGGAGGGGGGAACCATGTACATGCCCCTGAGCTCTTTGGAGAAAGTAAAAAAAAAAAAAATCTGATAGAGAGATAATTTCCCATGAATTCATCCAACCATTTAAAACTGTCTTTTCTATGTGCCACAACAACATCTCTGCACAAGGAGTTGTGTAGTTTGGCTTGTCTACAACCTGCGGCCCATCAACGTCTTTTTAGATAACCCCAATTTTTGTATTATGAAAGCAAATGTCCACTTTTAAAAAAATTACCACCTGTCTCATAATTCTCACTTGTGCCACATTTGACAAATGTGAGACATGGTGCCATAAGCAATGTGTTCAGCCTCACTTCTCATCCTGCCCTATACGTAAAACCAGAGTGCTAGATTTGCCACATACATTTTTACAGGGTGCTATAGAAAAGAGCAAAGTAATTTTAATGTGCGATTGGCAGCGTTTGCATTTTCGCTTCTTGCAAACTTTTCACATCTTATGGTTGTCAGAGACTCTGAAATAAGTGGTTATTATAATGCTTTAATTATAAGTGTAGATTTTGCGACAGACTTGGATGTAGAGGACAATGGAAAGAGAATGCTTGACGCTGAAAAACACGGCCTCAGAAAAACATGACTTTAAGCTCCAACAGTCAAGGCAGTCTTGTTTACATAGAATTTGGTTAGTATAAATTGCTATCATGAAGTCAAATCTTCATCAGGTTATAGGGAACATACAGTATATGGGGGCATCGTTTTTGTAAACATGAAGCAGGGAAAGCAACCGAGAAAAGGCAAATAAACCACAATAAACATGAAGGAAAGGTTACATCCAAGCCAGTGTGCTCATTATCTCAATTGTGAGAATTACACAATGTAACATAAAATTAGTCAAAGCATAACTTGAGCTCCGCAGAAAAATCCAGCCGGCTGCCAAATGCTGAAAGAGGCTAATTAGAAACTCTCTTGCATTGTGAACCTGATTCCCTAAGGTAACTCCAACAAATACGTCATGCTACAGGCCAATACATAGAGCCCACAAAGTGCAGTCAAGAGCCAACAAAAAAAGCAATAACCACCCCGCCACTGGTCACAGCAGATCAGCTAGCAACCTCAGAGATAGTACACAAAAGCAGAAAACTTTCCTTCCAATACATGTGTTCAGGATTATAGCCTAAGGAGGTACTCTGATTCAGTGGAAGAGAGTTGCATATGGCAACAGCAGCTGTAGAAAGAGATGCACACTAAGACCATGATGCTGATCTGGGCCCCCTTGAACTGGCTGAATGCACCTGATGATGCAGACACGCCCATCCATGAATACATCTAAAGCTGGATCAGGGGACAAATCTGCAAGAGTCCTTTGTTCTTCACGTTTCAAGTCAGTCTTTTTCACTACATATAACAGACTTCTAAGGGCCGGTGTATATATTACGGAGTACACAGTGTTATGTATGTACCTAGTTAGGCCGATAAGCAGGGGAGAAACCTAGGAGCTTGAGTCCCCGACCAAGGATCCTAAACCTGCATGCGCCATTGGCCTAAACTGGCACGCGCCATTGGCCCTAAGCCGGCACGCGCCATTGGCAACCCGGGGGTTGTTCCCCTCTATCACAGATCGGGGGAGTGGCTGCGGGCGGCCAGGGGGGCATAGAAGCAGGGCCAGTTCACTGTGTTCTCTAGTTCTGTTCTGTTCACAATAAACGCGTTGCTGTTGGAACTCTGTCTCGACCTCGTGTGTCCTCCCCACGCAGACTTAACACACAGTTTGGCTCTTCGGTCCCCCCTTGTGTCAGACATGATAGTAAGGTACGAATTGTGGGTTTTCCTCAATTTCCATGTGTGAGGTACCTGACTATGATTAGGTCCAAGGAGTGCATGGAAGTGTCTTCAGGCTTCCCCTGACAATGCTGTTTTCCTGACCTGCAATGGTCCTAGAGGGATGTTATTTTTGTCCTGCTGGGGAAACCCATGGCGGTTGCTACTTTCAAGGAGTGGTAGGTAATGAATTTCCCCACCCCCATCCCCAACTTCTTTGCCATAAAAATACATAAGGGTCAATCTGGCATAAATCTCTGTGTGTGTGGAGTGGTTTGTCCTTTGGAAAGAGTTTTAGCTTGAAACCCCAACTGCTTCAGGGAAAATCCACTGTCACAACAGTTCTTTGAAGAATTAAGGGAAGGTATAAACTAGGGGTGTGCATTCAGTATATCTGAGTTGACCCCCCCCCAAAAAAAAATACCTTGCTGCTATTTTCAGGTGTTTTTTCAGCCTAATACACATTTGAGAATCTTTAATGCTAGCCATTTATGCCCAGCCTGAAAAAAATCCAAAAAAATGCAGGTTTATCCGGGATTATTCAGGAATGCCGAACAGCAGCAGTTAAAGGGCTACGAAGTTTCCCTATGCCTGTTTCCTTCCTTTGAAGTGGTTTCTAGGGGATGAGGCATTTCTCACAGGTAAATAGGAGAGCACGTTAGGGGGATCTGTACTGTTTGCCCAGTCACAACAGTTATTTATCAGGATTGTTTGGCTTTAAATGTGGAGTCAAACAACCTTGTTCCTCCCCCATTAGCAGGTTTCCCAGGGAACAGGAGGGAGGGGGGAAGGAGGCAGTGGCATATAGGATTGCACACTAGGGAGAGCAGTGCTCTTCGCCCAATCACTAGGGTTGCCAGGTCCCTCTTTGCCCCCGGTGGTAGGTTTCTGGGGCAGAGCCTAAGGAGGGCAGAGTTTGGGGAGGGGAGGGACTTAAATGTTATAGAGTCCAATTGCCAAAGCGACCCTTTTCTCCAGGTGAGCCGACCTCTATCGGCTGGAGATCAGTTGTAATAGCAGGAGATCTCCAGCTAGTACTTGGAGGTTGGCAACCCTACCAGTCACAGGAGTTGTTTCAATTACACCTTAGTCAGGTTTTAGAATAAAAAGTCACTAATTCTTTAAAACATTGAAGCAAGGCTAGGTTAGATGCATTTTTACAAAGCAAAAACTTAGTTTTTTTGGGGGAAGGGTTTATTAAAAAAGGGTTTCAGAATCTGTTAGGTTGTAGTACAGGTAGCTAGGTACCCAACTTTCCTCAAGCAGTTTGACAGCAAATGGGATTGCTGGATAACCAAATATGCCAGTTGACAAAGCTTTTACCCAGCAACAAGATACCAACAGTGTTGAATGGGCAGCAACCATGTATGGGAACTGCAGCCCACTCCAATACTTCCCTCTTAGCACTGCCCTACATGAATGACTCAGGTGATGTCCGTCCAAGTTATTTGCAACGTGCCCACCATTCAGCCTGCATACCCGAGAGTGACTCGGCTGGCACCCACCCAATTCTCTTGGCAAGCGGGTATGTGAGTGGCTTTGCCACCACCTGCCCAAATGACCCAGCCAGTGGGGGTGTGACTCCTACAGAGTCTACCTGAGGGACTCAGCTAGCAGGCACAGAAGTGACTTGGCTGATGTAACTTGGCCAACAGGTGCGGGCGTCACTTGTAGGGCACCTGCCAGGGTGACTCAGCCAGTGGACATGCAGGTCACCCCAATGGTGTCTGTCTAAGTTACTGGACCACGAAGTCACCCACACACCTGCCATTGCCACAGCTTAGTGCCAACAAGAGGGCAGAAGTGCCAAGCAGGCAGCACATAAGTGAGTTAGGCAGACCCTTGGTCCTGGTAGAATCCCAACCACCAGGTGGGGCCTGGAGCTGGGTCCTCACTTTACCGACCTCAGAAGGATGGAAGGCTGAGTCAACCTTGAGCCGGCTACCTTGAACCAACTTCTGTTGGGATCGAACTCAGGTCGTGAGCAGAGCTTGGACTGCAGTACTGCAGCTTACCACCCTGCACCATGGGGCTCTTCTAATTTAGACACTAGCCCTCTAAGAATAGATTGCATTTTGTTGTCACTAGCACATGTTTGTTCCGTCTTTCTCCAGCATGGCACACATCTCCTTGTTCACCACAACACTGTGAAGTACGTTAGGCCGAGAGAGAGCAACTGACCCAAAGGTCAACCAGCAAGCATCATGGCTGAGTGGAGAGTTTGAACATGGGCATCACTAGTTGAACTCCAGTACTATACCACATTGGCTGTTAATGGCTACTTAGGCTATCCATCTAGGAGCCCCGTGGCGCAGAGTGGTAAGCTGCAGTACTGCAGTCCAAGCTCTGCTCACAAATTGAGTTCGATCCCGACGGATGTTGGTTTCAGGTAGCTGGCTCAAGGTTGACTCAGCCTTCCATCCTTCCGAGGTCAGTAAAATGAATATCCAGCTTGCTGGGGGTAAAGGAAAGATGACTGGGGAAGGCACTGGCAAACCACCCCACAAACAAAGTCTGCCTAGGAAATGTCTGGATGTGACATCACCCCATGGGTCAGGAATGACCTGGTGTTTGCACAGGGAACCTTTACCATTACCTTTTTAGGCTATCCATTCTTCCTGCCTAGCAGGAAAAGAGGAAGACCCAACAAGAGATGGATTGACTCAATAAAGGAAGCCACAGCCCTCAATTTGCAAGATCTGAGTAAGGCTGTCAAAGATAGGACATTTTGGAGGATGTTGATTCATAGGGTTGCCATGAGTCGGAAGAGACTTGACGGCACTTAACATACACACACAGGCTATCCATCAGAAGTTAAATCACGCCAACGAAGTCCTGCTTTTCCTAAAACCCTGTCACCACTGTTTCTTTGTGAAGAAAGATACCAACGAAAGACATTCAGAGATAAAACAGTAGGGAAAGGTGATCCAAAAAATGCAGCAGTATTGAAAAATAACATTTCCGCTGAGGCTGTCTCTCTCCAGAGTGATCCATTACTTAAAACCTGGCTCCTGTAGAACACCCATAAATCTGCCTGCAGAAGACAAATCAATATCAGTGTTGTGTTGCCGCTTTTATTATTTCTTCAAAGCTAAGATACAGCTAATCTAGCAGAGTGGGATCGCAGTTGGGAACGCTGACATCATAGGAAATGTGTGTGGTGCTTTCATTAGAAGCCAGGATGAGTGGCTTAGGGGATTTATCACAAAACTTCAGCCCAGATTTGTGGTAAACACAGCCATCACTGAAAGCTGTGTTGTTCAGTTTAATGGAGGGAGGATATAAGGCATCTGTTGAGCAGAATTTGTTTATTTTAAAGCTTAGCTAGAACTGTGTCCCAATTGTGGGAACTAGGAGTACTGAGAGACTATGTGCCTGCTTTGCTTGTGCACTCCCAGAAGCTTCTTTCACATGTTACCCAAGCCATATGGGAGACACACTAACTTCTCAGTAGCACCCGTGCAGCTGGGGTAACATTTAAATTACCCAGCTGGATGTGGAACAAACACAGCCCCCTCTGGTGGAATGCCAGTTCTAGAAATAAGGCTTATGCTCATGACAAGCAGCTTCCATGTACCTTGAGTAAGGTATGAAGGCCTCAAGAGTCCCCTTCCTCCCACCTAACAGATGTTTGGTGTTGCCAGCGGATAGGCAGTTAGAAAGAGAGGCAAGTTGACTGTCAGTCAAGCACCTCTAGCTAAACACAGAGACACAACAAAGGTTTTAACCTTTAAAGCCTTACACGGTCGGGGACCCTCGTATCTTCAGGACTCTCCTGGTATACCCCCCCCCCGAAGAATGCTACGTTCAGCTGATACTAATCTTCTGGTGGTCCCCGGCCCTAGGAACGTACGGCTGTCCTCAACAAGAGCCAGGGCTTCCTTGGCCCTGGCCCCGGCCTGTTGGAATGCTCTGCCTAGTGACATCAGGGCCCTACGGGACCTGAAAGAGTTCCGCAGGGCC
This sequence comes from Euleptes europaea, assembly GCF_029931775.1. Taxonomy (NCBI): domain Eukaryota; kingdom Metazoa; phylum Chordata; class Lepidosauria; order Squamata; family Sphaerodactylidae; genus Euleptes; species Euleptes europaea. The sequence continues at coordinate 28,909,968 of NC_079318.1, forward strand.
TGTCAGACAGAGCTATTCCACCAGGCCTATAACTGAGGGCAGCCGTAGGTGTTATCTATGCTGGCCTCCTAGGGTTGCCAACCTCCAGGTAGTATAGGGTTGCCAGGTCCCTCTTCGCCACCGGCGGAAGATTTTGGGGGCGGATCCTGAGGAGGGCGGGGTTTGAGGAGGGGAGGGGCTTCAATGCCATAGAGTCCAATTGCCAAAGCGGCCATTTTTCTCCAGGCGATCTGATCTCTATCGGCTGGAGATCAGTTGAATTAGCAGGCGATCTCCTGCTACTACCTGGCAGTTGGCAACCCTAAGGTAGTAGCTGGAGATCTCCTGCTATTACAATTGATCTCTAACCAATAGAGATCAGTTCACTTGGAGAAAATTGCCGTGCTGGCAATGGGACTCTATGGCACTGAAGGCCTTCCCCTCCCCAAACCCCACTCTCCTCTGGCTCTGCCCCCAAAACCTCCCACCAGAGGTGAAGCGGGACCTGGCAACCAGGCCTCCCAACCCCTCTCCATCCTTCTTTCTTCATCATTGACTCTGCATATGCATTGACTTGAGGGGGTCCTACCTGCTTACAGCCTTTCAGCAAATGGTTTACAATCTTATGTGCCATCTATGGTTTTAATAGTGAGAAGATTTCTGTGCTATGTTTTAGTATTTAAATTGTTTTTATTGATATACTTATATTTGAATATGTGCTGATTTTATGGTTGTTACCCACCCTGAGCCTGGTTTCGGCTGGGGAGGGTGGCCTATAAATTGAAATAATAAACTAAGTACGGTAAGTAAGTAAGTAAGTAAGTAAGTAAGTAAATAAGTAAATAAATAAAAATAACATAAGATTAGTTAGCCTGAACTAACTCTAGAAGCTAAAATGACTAAACTGAGGCTATCGTATTTTGGTCACATTATTCATAATTTTTTTTCTGTATTCTTTATTAAAAAATCAATATAAAAATTATATATATTAAAAAAAAGACACTGGTGGCCAGGGCCCCCGGCTCCCCGTGTAAATACAAAAAAAAAAAAAACTTTATGAGACGACAAGAGTCAATGGAAAAGACAGTCATGCTAGGAAAGGTTGAGGGCAGCAGGAAAAGAGGAAGACCCAACAAGAGATGGATTGACTCAATAAAGGAAGCCACAGCCTTCAATTTGCAAGATCTGAGCAAGGCTGTCAAGGATAGGACATTTTGGAGGACTTTCATTCATAGGGTTGCCATGAGTCGGAAGCAACTTGACAGCACTTAACACACACACACAACATAAGATTTCACGGTGGACACCACTATATAACACTTACTGTGGTCACTGGGACACGAATGAAGGGTCAAATTAAAGAGCAGAACATGTTGGTCTCCCCCCAAAAGTTGTTTTCTGAAGGAAGACTGACAGGAACAATTCAAAGAAAGAGGTCAAGAAAGATGTGAACATGGGACTAGTCTGCGTGAGGGACTAGTCCCTCACAGCCACTGATGGAACTGCTGCACTCTCAAGAATCCAAGAGAGGAAGTCAGAGGATGGCGGGGGGGCTGAGAAAGAGGTACGAGCAGAAAGAAGACAGGGAACAAGGCTGGAAGGCTTTGAGAGACAGCCAAAAGAAGGCCTGAGGAAGAGGAGTATGGGGAACAAGGACAAAAAAAGGATGCTAGAAAAAGGAGTAGAGGAAGGAGGGCACCAACGAAAGGGGGTGTAAGAGGAAATAGGATCAAGGGAGCCCAATTTGACGGTCCCAGAGCCACTGCCCTAGCATTGAGTGAGCCTCTCTGATGCCATATGACGTTTCAGAGGAAAAACTTGCTTATTACTTCCTTTTTACCCCACCTTTCTCCCCATTAGGGACTTAGAGTGGCTTACGACTTTCTCCTCCATTTTATCCTCACAACAATTCTGTGAGGAAGATCATGCTGTGTGAGAGAGAGAGATACTGGCCTAATGTCACCCAGCAAGCTTCCATGGCAGAGTGCAGATTTGAACCTGGGTCTCCAAGATCCTAGTCTGACACTCTAACTACTACACCACACTGCTTCTAAGTGCCGAAGGATGAAAAGGGCTTATGTGTTTGTTTGCACATGCATGTGTGCAGGCCAAAGTTGCCAGGTCCCTGTTGGCAACCAGCGGGAGGATTTAGAGGTGGAGCCTGAGGAGGGTGGGGCTCAGGGAGGGGAGGGACTTCAATGCCATAGAGTCCAATTGCCAAAGCGGCCATTTTCTCCAGGTGAACTGATCTCTATCAGCTGGAGATCAGTTGTAATAGCAGGAGATCTCCAGCTAGTACTTCTCTCATACTGTATGAGTATGGAGTACTTCTCTCATACTGACATGTGAACTAGGCATTGAGCAGACCATGTCATATCCTGAGGAAGATTCACAAATCGAAACAGGAAGATTACCGTATCCCTGTATTCCAGTCTTGATAGAGGTCAAGGGAACCTTTATGCAGAAATTTATGTCCAAGACCGTACGCTACACAGCACGTTGTTTGATTGCCATGGTAGCTTCTTTGGAAGACCAACTTCATAATATGTCCTGGTCTACAATATGACCTCTTTGCTTGGACTCTTGACTCACTTTATATTCTTGTATTTTGCTATTGTATTTTGCTTTGTATAGTCAGGGTATTATACCTTGACCATTTGGATTTCTTCAACAACGTATACTCTTCTGCATATATTTAGTAGTTTGCCTCTCTGTTGTTAATTGTTGACTACCTTACATGACAGCAGGCTAACTTATTGTTGATTCAGTACCTGGAGGATGGCAACCTTAGTGCAGGCTGGCGCAGCGTTCTTGAACAGGGCTATCACACCACTCAATAAGTTGCATCATTGCAGGAGCTTTGCATTTACAAACTAAAACAACAATCCAAAGTGGGCCATGTCATTTTGAAGCAGAATATTGCCACAGTAGGTTCCTTCCGTTTTGTGCTAGTTTAGCATCCAAACTGGAATGTTTGTTTTTTCTTTGTTTAGTATCCATATGGCGTTGCCCCCTAATTGTCCACTGTCCAGGTTTCTCTCTGCTTTTCTTTTATCTTTCCCAAACCTGATTTGGTAGGAACTTCTGGGAAAGATTGCAGTCAAAGCATGTTTGCAAGCCATGTAGAAGGAAAAGTGCTAATTTTTGCAAGTCCTGCCCACACTGCTGCCATTTTCTTTGACTCAACGCCCCCACCCACCTTTCCCTGTTATGCCACTTCAGGAGTTTTTAAGACTTTTAAAAAGAAATGGTAATTTCTATAATATTATAGTGCTATAGCCCTGGCCTGGATGGCCCAGGCTAGCCTGATCTTGTAAGATCTCAGAAGCTAAGCAGGGCCGGCCCTGTTAAGTACCTGGATGGGAGACCACCAAGGAATTCCAAGGGTGTTATGTTAACATTTCTTGGAAACGTATGGTAGTCCAACACCAGAATCAGTTTCCTTTTACAATTTCTAACCCCTATCAGTCTGGGAAAAATCTCATAAATTGTGGTTCTGGTCTGCTTCAAAGGCTTGGATAGAAACTCTGGATTATCCATTGCTGAAATTCAGCCATTATGTTCTTTTAAACTGTCCTCTGAGATGACTCTACAACAGTTTATGGGGGCGGGGGGAATAATTACACATCCTATTGGAACTACTGGCACAGTGTAAGAACCACAATCTTCCTGAAAGTACTGAAGTTAATCCTACTTATCGGAACAAACATGAACACTTTAATTCTTACATAAAATCTCCTGTGACAGCTAATGGCCACCAATGCTAAGGAACTTGACTTTGAGTTACTTCCAAACTGAGGCCCATTTTTGTAGTACCTCTTAGCATTTTTGATAGAAAAGTCCCAGACCATGTAATGTTTTAAAGGTTAAAACCAGCACCTTGAAACTGATCCGGTGCTCCACCTGGAGCCAGTGTAGTTGATGGAACAAGGATCCTTGCTGCAGCATTTTGAACCAGCTGGAGCTTCCAGGTCAGTCTCAAGGGCACCCCTACATAGAGTGAGTTACAGTAGTCTAGTCTGGAGGTGACTGTCACACGGATCACCATGGCCAAGTCGGGGCGGGAGAGATAAGGCACCAGCTGCCTAGCCTGGTGCAGATGGTAAAAAGCAGCCTTGGCTGCAGCTGTGACCTGGGCCTCCATTGATAAGGAGGCACCCAGGATCGCACCCAGGCTCTTGATGACAGAAGCAGGTGTCAGCTGCATGCCATCAAGAGCTGGGAGCTGGTGCACAGCCTCTGAGCCATCCCAGCTTAGCCACAGGACCTCCGTCTTCGATAGATTAGGCTTCAGTTGGCTCTGCTTCGGCCATTTCGTCATGGCCTCCAAGCACCTGGCCAGTGTGTCTGGGGTAGTATTGGTCTGGCCGTACGTCAACAGATAAAGCTGGGTGTCTTCAGTGTACTGATGACAACCCAGCCCGAACCTTCTGAGTAGCTAGGCAAGGGGGTGCATGTAGATGTTAAATAATATTGGACAAAGGATTGCACTCTCTGACACCCCAAACACCAAGGAGTTCCACAGTGACACCCTCTGCCCCAGCGCCACCCTCTGTCCCCAACCATGAAGAAAGGAGCACAGCCATTGAAGGGCTGAGCCCCAGATCCCAATGTTGGTGAGGCAGTGGTCTAAAAGACCATAATTGACAGTGTTGAAGGCTGCTGAAAGATCTAACAAAATCAGCAACACCAACCCACCTCAATTCAGCTGTCAACAAAGATCATCTGTGAGGGCGACGAGCACCGTCTCCATCCCGTGACCAGGGTGGAAACCAGACTGAAATGGATCCAGAGCTGATGTGTCCTCCAGGAACACCTGGAGCTGTTCAGCCACCATTCTCTCAACTACATTACCCAGGAAGGATAGATTCAACACTGGGTGGTAGTTGGCCAGATTGCTAGGATCCAAAAGTGGTCTCTTTAAGAGCAGATGCACTACTGCCTCTTTCAGCCCCCCCCCCTTGGAAAATGCAGAGGCAGGTTGATGATCTCAACCAGGCAACGCATCCCCTCTGGCCTTCACCAGCCAGGATGGGTACAGGTCCAGGAGGAATACAGAAAGGATACAAACTGCACTTTGAACATGATCATTCTATTGAGAAATTCACAATTTAGAAAAGTGTGTCAAAGATGGTAAAAAGCAGCCTTGGCTGCGGCTGTGATCTGGGCCTCCATTGATAAGGAGGCACCCAGGATCGCACCCAGGCTCTTGACGATGGAAGCAGGTGTTAGTTGCACACCATCAAGAGCTGGCAGCAAGCTTTTCCTGGTACTGTGTCAAGCTTTTCCTGGTACTATTGTGGAAAGAGAAGCACAATGCACAAGAACAAGCAAGCAGGGGACTACGGAAAAGATTCTGGTTTAAACTGTTTCCTTCTGTAGGAATGCAAAACTCTTCTACTCCCATCAGTGAAGAAGGGCAGCACAGGCTAAAGGAAACAAATGCAAACTATGTGAATAAATAAGAGTTATTCATAGCTGCTAACCCGTTAACACCATACCGGTGAATCTCCAAAGTGTGAAGACAAGATCTCGCAGTTTCCTGCCATGAAAAGCAGCAAGCTGTGAAGCAGTAGATACCTCTGTCACTAAAAAGACCTCTGCTGCTCAACTGCTGCGAGGGGCTTCTGCAAAGGGTTTTGGAAAACATTTGGCCATGTCCCAAAGCAGCAATTGAACATATATCAACCAGCAGCATTTGTATTGACTTTTTAGATGACCACTAATATATTTATGTAACACTTAGAGCCATGCCATCTTCACTCAAACAGCCTATGAAATAGGTTGCTATTGGTTGCATTTTACACCAGTAAACTGAAGCTGAAAACCAGTTATTTGTTCAAAAGCCAACAATAACTCAAGTCCCACCAAAGAGTTCAACTGACTTGAATTCAAAACCAATCCCAGTCACACATGAAGCTGGCTTATACTGAATCAGACTCTTGGTCCATCAAAGTCAGTATTGTCTACTCAAGTAGCTGCTCTCCGGGGTCTCAGGCAGAGGTCTTTCCCATCACCCACTTGCCTGGTCCCTTTAAGTGGAGATGCCGGGGATTGAACCTGGGACTTTCTGCATGCCAAGCAGATGCTCTACCACTGAGCCACAGCCCCTCCCCATCAGTCACCAGATGGTATTGGCTCTGAGCCTTGACAAACCTGGAACCAAGCTTAAACCAGAGACAGCAGGAAGCTTGAAAACTGTCTTCCTGGAAGGAATTTTCTAAAAAGGGAACTAAAGAGAATTTCTTCTTGGTTAATGAATGAAAAACAAGAGTGGCAAGAAAGGAAATGGAGAAGCATCACAGGTATTGACTGAAATGGAGAAGCATCACAAGTTTTGACTGAATTCAAAGAAGCATCTCAACTGACAGTATATTCTAGTTCAGGATAAAATGTCTGTCCCTCAATAGCATGTATCATCTGAAAACATTCTCAGCTACAGTATAGCCTGCACTTTTGCCGCTGACTTTTGATCTACAAGCACTACCAACCACAGCAACTTTCCACTAGCTACCTCCTCAGCAATGGCCCAGTGATGTTCTAGTCACTAGTCAATCACCCGCTGAAGGACTCATCTGTCATTGGAAGCAGCTCTGTTGGTTGTTGAGAATTCACAAGGATACCCCATCCAGAAACCATGACAGAAAATAATGGTGCTCAGTGCCGGGTAAGATTTCCATTTACGGTGGTCTGAGAGAAACTGAGAGTATGCTCAGTTGCATGGTGACACCGAGTTGCGTGGTGACACCAGCGTATTTCTTACATTACTTCTGTAAATCATTCTCATAATAATTTTTCACTTGAAAAATGGGTATGCTTTTTACTTAGGCAAGATGCTAGGGGAAGTGAGGAGCTCTTACTGGTTCTAAGGGCAAAACTAGATGTTACACAATAGGTCACATAAATGTTTGTTTTTTTAAAGTCAGATACTGCAGGAACCATGGTGATGAAGACTGGGAGCAAAAATGAGGAAGCCACCTTTACCCTGGTAGAAAGAAAAGCAACTGATTTGGGGGTGTAACAGCCTTTAGGAGGGAATCGACAGTAGGGGATAGATTAGGTGGAACTGCTTCAAAGTGGTCTTGCCACAGCACCAACAACCTAGCTAAGGTCAGTTGTTCAAGTGGGAAGTGAAAATGACCTCTTTTGAAGGCAGAATGATTAGAGGGGGGGCACCCAAGTAGTATGGTACAGTATAAGGTAGAGAAGTAGATTTTAATTTCCTGGACAACACAGAGCTGGAATGTTGGGACAAAGAATATTATTTTTAAAAGTGGGTAAAACTCTTTTTCAGGTTTTCTAACTTTGGGTGTAGATATAGGTTTGGATATAGTCATTCTATTAAAAGATGCCCAATCATTGTGTAATGTCTCAAAATTTGGCCAAGTTGCTAATGCAACCCAAAACAGAGCCCCAAGGGTCATGAGAAATCAGACATTATTTTGGTTGCCATTGCAGCCAGATCTATCTGTGATACCTCCCAGTCCTACCCACAAACCACAGGAACCCCTTTGTAGGGGGGATGCCCCAGCTGAAGGATTAAGAGATGGAGGAAGTCATATTTTTGGTATACTTTCCTGTTTACCTAGATACATATAAATTAGTTATAGAGATAAAGAACAAATGCAGCACACACGGTTTGTATAACGGTTCTCTTACTACAAGATATACAGCTTTATGTGAAGAATTAAATTCATGTGAAGAGAAGACTCAAATCCAGTAGAAAATTATTTTTCAAATCTTACGTGGTCACCGATTTTCCATTGGTGAGCAGCAGGGAGTTTTTCATACCCATTTACAACTTTGGCATTCCTTTTTAACCAGCTGTTCCTAGACAGCCTTTAAATACTGATTTACGTAACAAAATCAAACAGCACTGCTGGTCCATTTCCCCCTACAACTCAGCAGATAGAATTCATATTGATTTTTAATCAGCGCTGGTAATAGCGAGTGCTCACATGTTTCATACTCTAGCAGCAGGGGTTGCTTTCCTTCTTTCGAGTTACTATGACAAATGATCTGTAAGTATCAGCCCAGCCGGCAGGGCCCCATCCATAAGCCACTCCTTTTGTGGGATTAAATAGGGACACATTCCAGAGAGCTAAATTTGAGGCCAGTAGCACTTTAGAGGCTCTGACATGGATAGCCCAGGATAGCCCAATCTCACCAGGCCTTGGAAGCTAAGCAGGGACAGCCCTGGTTATTACTTGGGCTGGAGACTACTGAGGAAGTCTGGGGTTTCTACACAGAAGCAGGTCATGGCAAACTACCTCTGAACATGACTTGCTTTGAACACCCTGCAAGGTTACCATGTCAGCTGTGACTTAGGCTTACCAGGTCAGTTTGCTCCACCGGCGGGAGCTCTTCAGCAGCACCAATGCACGCAACTGCCTCACGCAACGCGCACGTAACCCGTGCATGAGCCTATGTCACTTCTGAGTTTACTCGGAAGCAACGCGGACGCTCTGTCCATCTCTGCAGAAACTCTATGGTTTCCATAGAGGTTTGGCGGAGGTTGCTAGAGCATAGAGCTAGAGCAGGTAAAACCGGAAGTGACGTGGGTGCATCGCGCGGGCGCATGTGCACGCATTGCCCGCCAGCCCTTAGGTGGTCGGCGGTTAGCCCAGTGGATTGGCAGGATTTTACCTGCCACCACTGGGCACTTGGCAACCCTAGCTGTGACTTGATAACATTTTCTACCATCAGCACCTTAGAGACCAACAATATTTTCGGGGTATAAACTTTAGAGAGTCAAAGGTCCTTTCGTTAGATACAGACAAACATAGCTGGGACAAACATAGTCTGTTGCAGCCCAAACAACTAACCGCCTTGTGAACTTTTCAAGGCTATTGCCTTTTCTGTAGCAAAGGCTTTTGCTGGCCAGAGACCTCTTCATAAAGTGCCAGAATGGCAATTTAAGAGCATAAGTATACAGGGTGGGTGCAAGAGTAGAAGGGGTGGAAATGTTCCTTTATGAAGTAAAGATAAAAGATAAAGCTATTCGAGAGGTACATCCACACTGTTAAATGCTTTCCTGTGAAATGCTTTCTCCCTTGGAATGCTTTTGAGAACAAGATTTTACAGACTCGAAATGTATTCATATTTTTATGTAAACCAATCTAAAGAATTAGATAATGGTAATTCCTGTGCATGGTTTCGTCATTATAATATTTTCAAGGATATATTACCTATTCAAATCTGACTAATTTTGTACCCAATGAGCACACTATAGAATTAGATAATGGTAATTCCTGTGTGTGATTTCGTCATTATAATATTTTCAAGGATATATTACCTATTTGAATTTGACTAGTTTTGTACACAATGAACACGCTATAATGTCTATGAAGATACTAAACTCTATAAGAGTTTAATGTGTTCATTAACTCAGTATCCAAATATGCTTCTAGTCCTGTTGTGACCTTTTGAGACTATTTCTGTCCAAATCATACTCTTTTTTGTTTACTACAAAATGTTTCTATTTTCAGCTACTTTTTCCTACCTCTCAGGTGGGAAAAACTAACAGACATGAATGAAGGTGGCATAAGGTGCAGCAGTTTGCAGCATTCTCTCTCTCTCTAGAGAGCCAGCGTAGTGTAGTGGTTCAGAGCGGTGGTTTGGAGCGGTGGAGTCTGATCTGGCGAACCGGGTTTGATTCCCCGCTCCTGCACATGAGCGGCGGAGGCTAATCTGGTGAACTGGATTGGTTTCCCCACTCCTACACATGAAGCCAGCTGGGTGAGCTTGGGCAAGTCATTCTCTCTCAGCCCCACCTACCTCACAGGGTGTCTGTTGTGGGGAGGGGAAGGGAAGGTGATTGTAAGCCGGTTTGATCCTCCCTTAAGTGGCAGAGAAAGTCGGCATATAAAAACCAACTCTTCTTCTTCTTTTTCTAGTATGGGTATTACTGCAATTTTTCTTGAAGAAAATGAAGGCATACACAGTGCAATCCTCAGCAGACGTATATCTTTATAAGCCTACTGAAGTCAATATGCAAAGTTCCAGATGATGCATTTTATATTGTTAAAGCAGTAAAAAAAGAAAAGGTTGCTAAGAAAGAAAGCATTGTAGAAAATTCCCAAAATTTCTGAGGGGAGTTTCTGCAAAAGGGGAAAAAATTTCTCCATGGCTTCAAAATTTCTGGAAAATTTACATCCCTAGAGAGCACTTCACTTATTTGACTAGTGACATCTCGGCCATGAAACCTAACGCCACAATAGATTTGTTATGCAGAATTCACACGTTTGCAATTTTCGCCCTTGTACATTTGTGAAAAACTGAAAGGCAAGCTTCAAATGTGTGAATATCAAGTTTCTGGCTTGTGAAAAAAAAACAGTAAGGCAGCTTTTATTCATTTATGGTAAAACATTTACCTCAGAAAATTCAGAATGGAGAACAATATCAACAGCATGGCTTCTGTAAAGGGAAGGCCTGCTTCACCAACCTCTTGAAATTCTTTGAGAGTATCAACAAGACAGGGTGATTCAGCAGACATTGTATACTTGGACTTCCCAAAAACATTTGACAAGGTGCCTCACTAAAGGCTTCTGAGAAAGCGTAACTGTCATGGGAAAAGAGGACATGTCCCTTTATTGTCATTGATTTAAAAAAGAGGAAGCAGAGGGTAGGAATAAATTGATAGTTTTCACAGTGGAGGAGGGTAAGCAGTGGGGTCTCGATGATCTGATGCTATTGATTTATAAATGGTATGTAACTGAAGGTGAACAGTAAGGTTGCAAAGTCTGTGGTTGATTTCAAATTGTTTGGGATGGTGAAAACTCAAGGGGATTGTGAGGAGCTGTAAAAGCACCTTCCCATATTGGGGGAATGGGTAACAAAATGACAGATGCAATTAACTGTAAGTGAATACAAAATGACTGGCGAAAGGCCAAAATGACCTAATTTTATGCATATACTGTTGAGGTCTGAGCTGAGACAAAGGGGAAAAAAAACATCTGTAGGTTGTAGTGGATAATTCACTGAATTTTTTTTACTCAGTTTGGAGTGGTTATATAGAAAGCAAACGCCATGCGAGGAATCATCAGGGAGAATAACTCTTATCTGGACAAATCTGGAGAAAGGGAGATTGAAGGCCAATTTATAAGGGGAAATCCTTCATCTGATCCCTCTCAACTACCACTAGGTATGCCAGCTCCACTAGGGAACGCCCCCTCTACCAACAGCGTTGGTGCACCAGGTTTTTTCCTGGTGCAGCCTCACTGTTTTCAATGGGGGGGAATTCCCCATTCCCCACCCCCAAGTATCTTTAAAGGCTTTTTTTAAGGCTTTCGGTGGCCAAGAAACCGCATTGGAGGCGGCACGGTGGCGCCTCAGCTATGCCATCCCTGGCCGCCACAAAGCTCAGGAATGAGCTGTATAGATCATGTATTGTATGATCAGGCACTTAGGCTCACTTTAATTCAGTGATCAAAACGGCAATTTTAAATCCACTGTGATCATCACAGATTCCAGAATTCCATTGTTCTATAAAGCAGCTGTCGTTGGTTTCATTATTATACCAGGAACAACATCAAGCTTAAATACCATGAACCAAGAGGAAAAGTGGGTTGTAAATATTTTCATTAATAAATAAGTAAAATATTCACAAAAGCACAAGATCAGAAAGTATTCAGTAGATTAAAATAAAGTATTTACCTGGATCTTCTATAGATAAATTCTTCGTTAACCACTGAACAATGTCTGAACCTAGAAGGAAAGTTATAATGTAACTGAAAATGCATTGGGTATATTTTAAACATGTATTAAATTATAGTATAACATTTTAAAAACTGAAGTTTGTTCCCCTGAGAGAAATCATTTTTACTAAATGACTACAATATTTTGTGAAAGATTTAGGACACACTTTGATTCCACCATCAGGGAAATACTGGTATGTACCATTTGAACATTATTGTCACAATACAGTAGGGTCATTTATGCATGGGAGTTTTACCTGAGGTTCGTTGCTTGCTGGATCCACACTTTCCAGTTAGGAATCTATGCACCACTATGTCTCCAAACTCAAATCAAGTACTGCCCCTTTAAATGCTGCTTTGTAATCGGCTTACTTCCCCCCCCCCCAAAAAAACCCAATTGCCACATAAAAAAGCATTTTAAGAGCAAAAAACAAAAACCAGAGCAATCTGAAAGGTGGGGGGAGAAATCCAAGCCTCGGTTTTAAAAGGCCTTTCTTTTGCTCAGAAAGAGCCCCCAGGAAGCAGGAAGCATTTGAATCCCCACCTCTTTACACACTGCTTTGTGACTGGCTGTGAGAGAAGCCAAGCCTCTGTGTCCTGTGCTTTGCCTTCTGCATGGACATTTCAGCCAGGCTGAGCTCAAGGGAGAGGGAAGAGTCAGGTTAACAGAGGAATGGGAAGACCCGGATATTGCAAGGGCTGGCAGCGAGGTCATGTCTAATGGATGGGAAACTCATGCAGAACTCCAAGGAATAACCAAGTCAGAAGGGGGGGGGGGCGAATTGAGTCCAAGTACCCATGCATAAATGACCTAGGACTCTTTCCTGGACAGACTATGTTGCAGCCATGGTGAAGTGAACAGTAGTGAATGTGTCTATGTCAGTTCACTTCGGTGGGGCTTGCACAGAAGCATTTAAGAGCTTTTAACTCCAGAATCTTAACACCTAATGCCAACACCGTTTTGAAGAGCATTGCACTTCCCACACTTAATAGGGTCCAGCTGACCCACAAAGACTCAGTTAAGAGTCTAGAGATTATACTGGACCCACCATTATTGTAAGAGAAGCAAGTTACACTAGCTGCAAAAATGCTTTCTTCCATCTTCAGCTTCCTCTTCTAACGATATTATTTGGCCGTACGAATCCATACTACCGTAAACCCGAGGCTAAACTACTATAAGGCACAGTACATTGGCTGGCCGTTGAGGACAACTTGGGCATCCAGCTGGTACTGAACTTTGCAGCTGAATTTGAATCTTAGGTACAAACAGAAGTTGTGTAGTCAAAAAGCTGCTCTAGAATCAGATTCAGACACCTTTATTGGCATAGTAAAACAGCAACAACTGCTCTAGAATCCACTCACAGCTTCTGATAGTCTTTATTTATTCATTGGTACAGTCAATCAGACCAGTAAAAACTATACAATAGACCTCACATGAACAATATAAACAAAAATGAGACATATTTATATAAATTTTAAGAACACTTTACATAAAAGCGGATTGAGTAGAAAAAAGTGCAAAAAGTGCCAATAACATCATTCTAGAAGAAGTCTACGAAGCTTCATAGAGACAGCTTCTGATAGAGGGGAGAATTATTTTTATTATATCCTTCTTCATCCCAGGAAGGCTCTTCATTCCAGGACTGAAGTCAGCACCAGGAAAAATAATGTAAAATACCCCCCTTTTCAACAGAACAGAGTTTTTGGATGTGAGGGAAGTTGCCTAGCTAGGGTTGCCAGGTCCCTGTTTGCCACCGGCGGGAGATTTTTGGAGTGGAGTCTGAGGAGGGCGGGTTTGAGGATGGGAGGGACTTCAATGCCATAGAGTCCAATTGCCAAAGCGGCCATTTTCTCCAGGTGAACTGATCTCTATCGGCTGGAGCTCAGTTGTAATACCAGGAGATCTCTAGCTAATACCTGGAGGTGGGCAACCCTATGCCTAGTGCATTCTCTTGGCTGCCTTAGACACTTGTTTCACATTCCTGATGTTTTCTGAAGCAGGAAGGCAGAGGCAAAAACTATTGCTCTTCCCTGCCATAGAGAGCTCCTTTTATTTCGAGAGTGGGTCTGGATCCTGCTATAAAGCAGCAGATCTCTGATCTGCTCCAGAAATCCTTCTGCATCTGCTAGAAGCCACACTTCTAGTGCAGCTTCAGGTGGGGACAGACTACTATCACATATCTGAATTAAATGGAAAGGGATTATTGAGTATCTTACTCTACGCACTTCCAACCGTATGCATTTTTCTGGCAAGGCCGTAATAAAGTTGTTTGTTTGTTTGTTACTCTACGCACCTACCTAATTGGATTAATAGATTCTCCAATAATTTTCCTTTTGTTCGGTTCCTTGACCTCAGGTTTATTATTTATTCTGAAATGTTTCTTTCATCTTATCCTAGGCTCAAGATGTCTTAGGTGTTTGCTATATTTGGATTAGAACATCCTCTTGCACACATCCCAAAGGGCTCCCAATCGATGCTTCAACTTGGCAGTTTTGTCCCATGTTTTAGAGCTCCCCACTGTCCATTAGCATACCATGTAACTAAAAATGCACAAGGAAATGTGGCTAAAAACAAGTCTGAAGTTTTCTTTTAATTGCAAACTCCATTTAAAACCACAGTCACCCAATACTTTGTTGTGAATAAGAAGTACAGGCAAAAATACTAAAGGGTATTATTAAGTCGCCATAAAACTGTCCACCCACTGCAGCACATTGGTAACAACACCATTGCTTTACGGCATAATGCACTAAAAGGAGCATCTTTAATTTACATATTTTTATTTTAATAAATTTCTTTTTAGGTTTGTCCTTTTTGTTATGGCCAAAAATCAGATTTGTATTGGAACTTTCACAAGTTGTACCCTCTCAGTGGGGAAACTGAAAACTGGAGAGAGGCTGTTGGGTGACATGAGAACATGCCTGTGTAGATCAACGCCAGAGGTTAACAGAAAGTGCATGCAGCTACGTTTTATCTGTAGATAAAATTAGACTGAAAAGTTCAGTGTTTCGCTTAAAGCTGTTGGTAGGTCAGATTAAAGCTGGAGTTCAGAGAACAGGCAATCAGTTGTTTGTGGATTAAAACAGTTTGTCCATGGTGACTTCAATAGTGTGAACTGGACAGCAATTCGAGTACGCTGGCTTAACAACTTTGTACCTCAGAAATCAAAACTTCCTATTTTTTCACTCTTCCACTTTATCCCTCAGGTACAGCGCTGCCTCCTCATTATTAGAACCACCTGGGAATACAACACTGAATTTTATGGTGCTTTTCAGCCCTGTGGCAATAGCTTAATTTGTTAGTTTGCCCTAATGGCCTCAATCGCTGTGTTAAAAATAAAGGTAACATACAGAAACCCATTTTCTTAGTTCTGCTATTGTACGTAATGATGATCACCAACTCTTTTCTATTATTGTACCTTCTGCACTGAGCATATGCTATATTCTACCACATTGAATGTGCACTTAGCACTAAAACAGTCTAGTGAGGCAATGTTCCTAAATGATATAGGTCTTATAATTATTCCTCAGGCAGAGAAAATATTTACTTATGCTTCATCACTCTACACTATTGATTACAGTTAAATGTTAGTGATGTGAAATTCAATTTTCATTGTCATTAGAGTAAACCTAGACCTACAGAGCATTCAAAGAAATTGACATAGCACAAATAGACATTCCTACATTTGTTAAAAATGCATGTGCTTGCATGTATTTGTACATACAAATGCAGTATACAACTACAGTATACACACACACACACACACACACACACACATATATATATATAATGACAAGCCATAATTTAAATACAAATATTTAAAAAATCATGCAAACCAATTTCTTACTAAATTAAGATTGATAACTGGTAAAGTATTTTTAATTGTATTACTGACATCAAATCTAAATGGATGGTGCAGAATTAATTTTGCTCCTGTAGTTTCTAATATTTAACAGGATCTAGAAAATTATCTGGGCTTGAGAAACATATCTCCGATTAAATAACATCATTCTAATTTTTTCCCTTTTCAGATTTTGTCAGTATCAGTACCACCTATATCTTTGAATGAGTGAAAACAAAGTGGCGAATGAGGGGCAGCAAAGACTATCTCAGATCAAAGGCTAGGGACAGACAGATGCCAGTCTCGGAGGGGCAGATAGGTGGGATATAAGTGAACTAAATAAATAAAGAGTAAAATATTGTCGAAGTCTTTCACGGTCAGAGTTCATTAGTTTTTGTAGGTTATCCGGGCTGTGTGACCGTGGTCTTGGTATTTTCTTTCCTGACGTTTCGCCAGCAGCTGTGGCCGGCATCTTCAGAGGACTAACACTGAAGGACAGTGGTACTCCTCTGAAGATGCCTGCCACAGCTGCTGGCGAAACGTCAGGAAAGAAAATACCAAGACCACGGACACACAGCCCGGATAACCTACAAGAACCAAAGAGTTAAATGTTTCAAACTAAAATTCAAGGATGTACTATATAAAGAATGGTATTGGGACAGAATTCAAATCAAAATGTTAAGTAATAATACCCTTTAATAGTTTCCGTATTTTCAACTCTGTAATTAAACTATCAGCACATTCTTGAAGAGGTGGCAGATCCGCGGGACTAGGTGAACACATGAACACATGAAGCTGCCTTATACTGAACCAGACCCTTGGTCCATCAGAGTCAGTATTTTCTACTCAGACCGGCAGCGGCTCTCCAGGGTCTCAGGTAGAGGTCTTTCACATCACCTACCTGCCTAGTCCCTTTAACTGGAGGTGTTGGGGAATGAACCTGGGACCTTCTGCATGCCAAGCAGATGCTCTCCCACGGAGGCTTCCATGGAGAAAATAAAGGTATTTAATTAAAAAGAAAAATGGAAAAATGGGGGAAATGCCCCATTGCAAAAAGCGAGGCTGTGCCACCAAAAAAGGTGGCACAACCACACAGCAGCTTGAGGGAGCGCTCCCAGGGTGAAAGGGGTTTAGAAGATAACTAACATCAGCTCTGCCCCCCAGGAACGTCCCAAGAATGCCCCACACACTGGTGCTGCCTCTTCCGGGATTTCACTCCCAGTGTGGCTGTGCTGGCAGCGGAGGCTGGTGCGGCTCCTCGTGTCCCAGGCACCGGCGTGTTTACCCCCACATCGGCGTAGGTGCCACATACATACAAACGCTTTCCTTGCCTCCCTTCATCTTCCCATTTTTTGTAGACAAAAAAATTAGGCAACCCTAATGAATAAGTAGAAGACACTGGGTTGGATTCAGTGTAGGTGGAAAGCACGACAGCTTCAGGAGCTTCGAGTAGGGTTGCCGCCAGTCCCCTATCCCTGCTTCTTGTTTCCCACTGCCGCTCAGAGTGATAGCAAAATAAAAATTTTAAAAAAAGGCTGTCAGGTCGATGGTGTGATTTCGCGTCTGGGAAAAACCTGGAAGTGATGTCTGACTGTCCAGAGAGTATCTATCTTAGAGGAATTTTCCAGCCTGATCTAGTTCTCTGCCTCTTGCAGGTGCAGTGTACACTCCCCCAAAATGAGTCTCTCTCAAGGGCATGTTCCCAGGCAGGTTTAACTGGATCTTGCGGTTCAGCTGAGAGTTTCATTTGAGAGGAGCTCTTTGCTCATTCCCTGGAAGGTTCCATAAAGACAGCCCTATGGTTGGTTGTGGGGAGGGGGTCACACGGTTAGGGGGCCTGCTTTCTCCATAAGTGTAGTTAGTACAAAGAATAGTCTCATCCCCTTTTCCCCTTGCTGCTGCTGTAAAGACACTAGTCTTAAGCTCTGGAAACTTTACACCTCAATAAGGTTGCCAGGTCCCTCTTTGCTACCAACAGGAGGATTTGGGGGAGGAGCCTGAAGAGGGCGGGGTTTGGGAAGGGGAGGGACTTCAATGCCATAGAGTCCAATTGCCAAGGCAGCCATTTTCTCCAGGTGAGCTGATCTCTATCAGCTGGAGATCAGCTGGAATAGCAGGAGATCTCCAGCTATTATTTGGAGGTTGGCAACCCTACACCTCAAGAACCAACTACACTGTGTTAGGACTGCAGTAAGTAGTCAGCGAGTTAGCTTTGTTATTTTATATGCATCCTGTCATCACATGAACTGTATGCCTTGTTTTTAACATCTTTTTTCTAATTTCCTCTAATAAAACTCTTTTTAGCTTTTTATGGTGTGAGTTTACTGGTGCCAGCTCAGGTGAGCTTGGTTACATTACCGCACCATGGCTGGCCTGCCATGATACACACCTCTCTAGAATTGCTGGAAACTATATTTCCAGAGACAACTGATGTCACTTTGGGGGGAAACCTGGAAATGACATCAAACCTCCCTAGAATTCCTAGAGAGGCATGACATCGCTTCCAGGTTCCCCCCCCCCCCCAGAACTGACATCAAGCCATCACCAAAGGCTGCCTCCTTGGCACCCCACCTCTTGGCCCTCCTGTGCCTGGATGCAAATGAGGACTGAATATCAGGCAAAATTGCCTCTCCTTCCTCATTTTGCTGGCAGAGGAAGCGTTTTGTTCACTCAAGAGGAGAGTGGGGCAAGTTTGCTTGATTTACTCTTCTTTTCTGCATCCAATTACCAGAGTGACTAATACCAGGCCAATATACTTCCAGATTTGTAGTAAACTGAGCAGTTTAATCCACAAGCAGTAAAGTGAGGCTTTCCTTTTCTAGTTACTATCAAAAGAGCAATAATTTCCCACTAGAATCATCCTGAACAGAACTAAATTCTTTATAGCTTGTCTCTCAATTCTTCCTGTAAGATTTTTTTTAAAGGAATACTGATCACGTTTCAAATAGAGATTACTTCCCCTCTTGGGTCAACAATCCTATAAAAGTAAGAAAAGTATACAGCCTATTCTCCCCCCACCCCACTACAGTGTTTGGCTACTTCAGTTAGTCCTAGGTATTTCTATGCTTATTATTTTTAGAACATGTGCAAAAAAAACCTTTACACCCTGGAGACAGTCCAGTACTTATTCGCTAGCAAAGTGCAAATTTTCACACTTCAGTCGCAAGGAAGAAACTCCAAAAAGGGGAGAAGCAAACTGGAAGGATAATTGCTGGCTAAATTACCGAGGCCATTTTATTAGCCTTTATGAATGGCGTCATCACATCTTCTTCAGTTCCGAGCTATATCCCATCCCTAAACACAACTAATCTCTTTCTCTAAAAAGTATCAGTAACAGTCTGTAATTTGCACGTTGGTAACCTCTTCCATAGCACACTAACAGCTGTTTGTGACTGTTAAATTTTCTGAAATAAGGAGTTTAGTCAGCTGGGGATTGCATTTTTCAACACGGCATTTGCACTGCTGGCTGGAGGTTATTCTCCAGCCTCCGCACCTATGCAGATCCCAATGAACAATGCAGTGTAGGCTTTTTAAAAGATTTGCATTAATATAGGGAGGGTAAATTGGTTAGTCTTGAGGCTATAATAGCCAAATGCTGCAGCTGCATCCTGGAGCCCCACCGTCAGAGGCGAAGCAGCGGCAGCTCCTTCTGGCGCCAACGCCGTGCACTTCCAGCCGCCACGTCCACTCACCAAAGGGGTCGCCTTTGCTAACAACAAAAATAAGGCAGCACGCAGGCTCTCTTATCTAACTAAACACACACAATCAAATCCTTTATATACCATATACAAAAGTGAAGGTGGAGTAATTCAAACAAACATACATGCTCTACAATCCATACTCAACATACACATACAAATAATACATTCAAAAATTGTGTAAACATTCTGGAAGTATCTGGCTAGTAACAACAGCCCCGAAGTAACATGCGGGTGCAAAGTTCAATGGAACAAGTCCCAGATCCGCAGTGCGGATCCCTTCCAAAAAGGAAGTGCGACAGCTGGAAGCGCGAGGCGTTGGTGCCAGAAGAAGCTGCCGCCGCTTTGCCTCTGACAGTGGGGCTCCGGGATGCAGCTGCAGACGGCTTTAAAGTGTGCTGAAACCCTGGCTGGTTGGTGTTGGTGCTGGGGGGAAACGGAGGAGGGTGCAGGGAGGGGGAGAAGGGGAGAAAGAGGCATGGGTCCAGGAGGGGAAAGGAGCCCCCGCTGCTGTCGCTGCCCAATTTGTTTGTCCCTGTCCCCATGCATTCAGTTTTTGGAATGCGGGGTCATTAAATGAGGGACAGGACAGGGACAAACAAATGCGAATACAGCCATCCGTTAATGGCCATTGTCTCCCATTTGCCTGACCTCTGGGAGGGAAGATCCATTGGGAGAGATGCATAATTTCTTAGAATTCCATTTTAGCTGTTGGGGGAAAACAATTTTACCTAGTCATGTGTTTCCCACTGAAATCAATAATTGAAACAATTGTCAAATTGAGTAGCTTTAACTCTGACAGGAAAGAATTAAACTCAAGCAAAGCATCAAAATAACCGAATACACTTTGTGGCTCATGAAGAGCCACATTCCCAAATTATCATCCGTCAGAAGAGCCACTACCTCCATCTCTGACATGAAGCCTGTGCCTCAAGGAGTTCTTACCTGTATCTCTGGTGGTAGCAGTTTTAAGGTGAGAACCCTCTGCTATCCGCAAATTGACAAGCCACTGAGTATCACTGATCAATCAATCAATCTTTATTAAAAACAGTCATAGACCAGCACAGCTCTTCACAATTTACCCCTGAAACCCTTAGTATTACACTCTACCCACAGGTTCAGACAAATAGTCAAAAAGTTATTTGCACAATTTGTAAACTATATATACTACCCAATAGAATTATTGGCATACCGATGTTCTCAGCAGCGCCCGACAGACTCAGCAGCGCCCGAACGCTGCACAAAACTTTGCCGTTCCAACTGTAACCTGTGGATTTTCATCTATAAGCAACATTTTAGTATACTCCACCTGAATGGCTGGGATGCCGACGGAGCCAGGGGGAGATAAACTTAGAACGAACCTCTTGATATAGTGGACAGCACAGTAAAACGTGCTCCGTTGTTTCAATTTCCTTTTAAGCACAGGAGCATACCCTGTCCTCCAAGGGAACCTTTCTATATCGCCTATCCAAAACCGCAGAGGGAAGAGCTTGGCATCTAGCAAGGGTGAATGCTTTCCTATATCTGAAGATCTCTAATTGGGAGAGGTAGGTGGGAGTATCACTGATCTAATTTTTTAAAGAATTTTCTTTGTGTATACTTCTACTTTCTGGCTGATGTTCCATCCTTAGGCCTCTGTGAATGTTAACTACAGTGCCAGCTCCACTGTCCTGGGTCTGAAAAGGGTGCCAACTAAGTGCCTTACACAACATCTGAAGAGCTTTTTAGTGTCACCGGTGTCAGCTAAGCCAGGGACTCGCAAGCTGGTCTTGGGTGGGTATGGTACTGTTAGCCAAAATGCCCGGTTACGAATTATTATATGGGGGAATTAGCATTCAATAACCGGCACTGGACATAACTTAAGCAGGATGACAGAGTCTAGGAATCAAACGTGTTAGAGTAGAGACATTTGCCAATGTGGCAGGCCCTCTGAAGATGGGTAATACTGCACCTGGTCCAGAAGCAGATTTCTGAGGTTCCATGCGGCTAAAGGAGGGGGAAGGGGTAGGGATTCCCGTGGCTTAACCAGCGAGGCTGGGGAGCTGTGTGGTCTGGCATTGCTACCCAGACCGACAGAGTAACAGCGAGTGTGTGAGGGAGAGAGAGAGAGCTGGCGTATGGATGAGAGTGAGCCCAGATAGTCTCTCTCTCTCTGGGGTGGGGGAAGTTGGGTCTTCCCCCTTGTGGTTCCCAGTGTGAACAAAAGGTGATAATGACTCTAATGGTCGGCTACTGGGGTGGGGCAGGGGGGTGATTGAGACGGGCTAACTAGAACCTATGGGCTTTGCGCAATTCCGGGAGGTCCGGGAGACAATCGTTGATGGGTTGATTGAGTTTGACACAAAGGCGCGAACAGCTGCGTCCGGGGTGAATCACTTCCTGGTTGCCTGAGGTGCGATCTCTGGCCACTGGCTTCCGATGAGTCGCTAGTCATGCAGATGGAGGGGGGGGGGAATGACTGCGTACATGTCAGGTCTTCTCTTGCGAAATGACAGCTGCTGGAGACACAATCTGGGCACAGAGAGAGAAAATGGATTCCCTCTGGTTCTTCCTTCTTGCTAGTGCGGGGGCCTCTGTCCATAACGTCTGGGCTTGACTCCCGCCTAATGGTGGTGACACGTATCTCCAGGTAGCACAGGCTTGGAGGAGGGCCACTGCTTGGCCACAGTACTACCAGAGGGCAGACCATGCTGGCTTTCCTGACTCAGCAGAGGAGATTGCTATGGTGGTGAGAACTAAAAACCAGTATTTGTTTTATGTTAAACAAATATTTGCTTTTGTGCAGCTCTACATGACTGGGGTGTAAGGCAGTTAAAAAGACATCTGGCTTTGCTTTGGGCTGTCACATTCTCTTTCTCTAGCACCAAGGTTACACACGTTATGCATGCACAAGTGTCATTCATTGCTCTTTGAGCTTTCCATTAACTTTGTTTGGCGCACAGCTGCATCCCTTCTCGGAAACAAATTACCCGGCCACAGCTACCCATGCTTGAGGAACATTATGTCATATTATTGTCGAAGGCTTTCACGGTCAGAGTTCATTGGTTCTTGTAGGTTATCCGGGCTGTGTAACCGTGGTCTTGGAATTTTCTTTCCTGACGTTTCGCCAGCAACTGTGGCAGGCATCTTCAGAGTAGTGACACTGAAGGACAGTGTCTCTCTGAGACACTGTCCTTCAGTGTTACTACTCTGAAGATGCCTGCCACAGTTGCTGGCGAAACGTCAGGAAAGAAAATTCCAAGACCACGGTTACACAGCCCGGATAACCTACAAGAACCAATTATGTCATATTATTACTAAGGCCTTTTATGCAGGGACGTTTCCCCGTGGTCACCCCCGCCGACTGCTTCAGGTCTTCCTTTTGATTATGCATGCCTTTTCCATCAGGCAGAGGTTGCCTTGCTCTCCCCACGCGTTTTGCCCACATTTTCCAGATTCTGGCTAAAACAGCGTCTGGAAAACATGGGCAAAATGTGTGGGAAGAGCGTGGCGACCTCTGACGGGACGAAAAGGCATGCATAATCAAAAGGAAGCCCTGGGCCCGAAGCAGTCGGCGGGGGTGACCACAGGGAAACGTCCCTGCATAAAAGGCCTATATTATATGTGGGAATGCTTTTGAAATGTGATCACAAATATCAATTGGTACAAATGCACTACCAAGACAGAGGATGTTTTCTGTGGTGGAACCAAGAATATGGGACTCTCTCTTTAGGTCTGTTCACCATCTTGGTTAACATTTAGGTATCCAAAAGTCCATCCTGTTCTCATCTCCCTCCCCTCAGAGGGCACAAAGAGGGTCACAGGATATGCCGCCTAGCATCAACAATAAAACAACCTGGAGTCAAAGATTAACAACTACCAACACCCCCGCCAAAAAGAGTCAGAAAGCTTTGCTTACATATAATCCCACAATCATACCAAAAATCTTCAATTTCAATCAATAAATCAAATACCTCGCAGATTATTTGTTAAGCTGCATTGATAGTTGTTTGTTCTCATTCCTACAGAGTTCCAATGCAGAGAGAAAGGGGGCGAATCAAGAGATTTTTAAAAAGTGACAGAGAATATTTCCAACCACTACAATCAAACAGATCTTTCAATAGAAGGTTGTTTCCCTTAAAGGTCTTTCTTTCCACAGTGACTCCACCAATCATTGCTGGCTTGTCAAGGGCTTTCTTCTGTATAAGCAAGCCCCAGTCCCAGCCAGCATCTCTGAGCATCGGCGAGTTAGTACTTTCCTCTTTGAGAATGTTTTCAAATTCTTTCAAACTGCACAGCTACCATTCTACTGAGTAACAGTGTGTGAGAGTGTGACTGATTTACTATTTCACTATTTACCCCTTGTGCTATTTACCCCTTGTGCAAGATTTCCCCTACCCCCTTCCCTCTAACGCAAGTTTGTCTGTCACTGATTTGTGTACACTTGTGGGTACTTGCAAAGTGTACAAATATTTAGTTTTTGCTTAACTCACTGAACGCACACATTAAGAGTCAGTTCATCTGTCTCTGTGCGTCACTCACCGCAGGACACACCCATGGAAAATGATTTCCACCAACCGCTGTTCTTCCAGCATTTGTTTTCCACACTCAGTGTCTGAACAGTGAGCAAGGCGAGGGTGGCATCTCCTGTAGTCTCTAGAAGAAGGAGAGGGAACAGTGCTAAGAAGGCTGAGCCCTAGGGTTGCCAACCGCCAGGTAGTAGCTGTAGATCTCCCACTACTACAACTGACCTCCAGCTACTACCTGGAGGTTGGCAACCCTAGGGGTCAGTCCATTGCAGTTCCACACGCACTCCATATTTTGCCCAGGAGGCTTCATGACCCCCACCCCAAAAGGGGGTTATAGAATCATAGAGTTGAAAGGGACCACCAGGGTCATCTAGTCCAACCCCCTGCACAATGCAGGAAATTCACACACACCCAGTGACCCCTACTCCATGCCCAGAAGATGGCCAAGATGCCCTCCTTCTCACAAACTGCCTAAGGTCATAGAATCAGCATTGCTGACCAATGGCCATCTAGCCTCTGCTTAACAACCTCCAGGGAAGGAGCGCTTACCACCTCCTGAGGAAGCCTGTTCCACTGAGGAACCACTCTGTTAGAAAATTCTTCCTAATGTCTAGATGGAAACTCTTCTGATTTAATTTCAACCTGCTGGTTCTGGTCCAACCTTCTGGGGCAACAGAAAACAACTCGGCGCCATCCTCTATATGACAGCCCTTCAAGTACTTGAAGATGGTTATCATATCCCCTCTCAGTCTTCTCCTCTTCAGGCTAAACATACCCAGCTCCTTCAACCTTCAACCTCATAGGACTTGGTCTCCAGACCCCTCACCATCTTTGTTGCCTTTCTCTGGACACATCAAAGGGGGAGAGAAAAGTGAAGTGAGAAAGATCCACAGTCCTGAGCATTGTTGCCCTGGCAGTCTGTATTTATTTATTTATTTGCTGCATTTTACTAACTGCATTCTCCGCAGAGCGGTTTACCAAGTTCATTAATGCGGTGAATGCAAAAAGAGAACACTATACAATAGACTTAGGAAAAACCTAATTAAAAACAGTACCAGCCGCAGAGATAAAGCAACACACTGATAAAAGGTAATGAAAACGGATCAGCACAGATCAAGCGATAAAAAGTGATCTTTGCACAAGAAGAAAGGTACAAAAATCAAAACTTCATCAATTCAAAGCAAATAGAAATATTTTCATCGGATGCTTCAAATGTCAACATATGAGCCCTGTTCATAAGTTATAATGAATGCACATACAATCCGTGTACAGTGTACATTTTTTCTTTAAACATGCATTAACCCATTCTCATGTTACAGTCAACAAATATATGGCTGTACACATGATCTAAACCTCACATTTGCCCAGGTAGTGGATGCCTGGCTTCATTTGTAAAGTGAACGCATGTTGCCTCTTTTATACAAACAGATGTACGCATGCACAAGAAGGATGTTATGTACAAGTGTTCAGTGTAATGTGCGCATAAGGCTTGTGCCAAGGCAAAGAGCTGTAAGGAGGCAGTTCCACAACAGAGGCACCACCACAAGGAAGACCATGTGTCTAGACATCACCAACTTAATTTTGTTTGAAAATGTATACCATACATTATCCCCCCCCCCCATACACACACACACACCCAAAGGGCATTTATTTGTCAGGAATACTTCAGGTAATCCTGCAGGCACAGTGGGTTGGACTGGATGGCCTTTACGCTCCTTCCAACATTTTGATTCTGCGATGCAAGGCTACTCACTCACTTAATTTCAAGTGAAGGCACATGTGGCAAGGTCTACACGCTCGATTTTAATAAAAAGCTAAGTGAACGTACAAGCGCAAATCACCGTGGCTGGGTGCTCTCTGGGAGTCTCTCCCTTTCCTTGCAAATTAGCATTTTCACTTGCAGACTGTCGTTTTTGCAAGAAGACGCCAACGGTTCTCTTGCAGGCTAAGACTCTTCCTGTTATCTAGGCCCTTCAGCCATATGTTATCTCAACCTAGCATATGCTACTTTTTCCATCTCACAGCTTAATTGTCTCCTTTACCCCCTGAAGTACATGTTTCGTTTTTTAAGAAAGCGCTATATTGGATTTATGTAAATGTGTAGACTGAAAAGAGGAACAGAACAATGTCTATTCATCCCTCTCGTACTTGCTTGTCTTTTAGGTATAGGAAATATGGGTGAGATGTTGAAAAGTTAACTCGGGGAAGCTGTACACACGCACTGCTTAGTGACATGCTACTTGAAATGTGTGCTGTGGACAAGAAGAGCTTAGCATTTTCACTCATGTGCATTGCCACAGGTGCCGAACATACGTAAGGTCACTCACATTCCAGAACCCAGGATGCCCATCAGAATCTCAGTCCAACAGAAACGGCTGTCAATGGTGCATTCACTAGCACAGATACCTTTCAGCCGAATCCAACTCATGTTTCCTCTAAGTAAGGCTGCCATCCTATACGGATAGAGTTCCCAAGTGCTCGGTGGCGGCGGGTAAAATCCCGCCAATCCACCGGGCTGTCCACCGACCACCTCAGGGCCTTCGGGCAACGCATGCACATGTGCCCACACGATGCGCCCACGTCACGTTCAGTTTTACCTGGAAGTGACGCAAACGCTCTAGCAACCTCTGCTGAAACTCAATGGAAACCATAGAGTTTCGGCTGAGATTGATAGAGCATCCGCATCACTTCCAAGTAAACCCAGAAGTGACGTAGGCACGTTGCTCCGGTGGAGCAAAGGGACCTGGTAAGCCTATATACGGGCACTCATTTAGCGGCAAGTGCCACTGAACACAGCGAGATGCTCAATGCACGGATTCGGGCTGCAGACCCTACTGCAAGCAATGGAACAAGATCAATCAGCCCAACCATTGTAAGCAAATCTGACCCATGCCTGCTGCTTCTGCCAACTGAGTCATCAGCAACTGGATGCATCTCCTGGTCTGCATTACACCACTTTAATACTCTTTCCTGGTAGCCCCTTATAATATAAAGTTCAAACTGCCCTCTGATAGCCTGGATCCTGCCCCTTGCACCAATGGGGGTTTGGATCCTAAAGTTGCCCCAATCATAGTGTAACACAAATTCCACTAGTGAGCAGCCGGACCCTGCACTTCTGGCGTAATGCCATCATGGATCCTAATTCTGCACCAAATTTGGTCAATAGCAGTGTTCTGCCTATTTGCACCCGGGTAAATGCAGGTGCATAATAACGGCATGCCAAGCCCCCCCTCCCCATTTTTGAAGCTGGCTCAACTCTCCAAGCCTTCTGCTGCTGCTGAAACCACTAGACTCTCATCAAGACAGAGGAGTATACTTTTCCTCTTTTGTTCTGCTGCCCTTTCCAAATGGATCCTCCACATCTCTTTATCCACTCCCCTTCTCTTGGCTCCTTCCTCCTCCAAACTCACCAGCTAGCCTTTCAACCAACCTGACCTCCCCACAGCATAACTGCCTGGCTGGGAACTCCTCTTTTTATTTCAAACACCATTTCTCATTCCTTTTGGGGGGTTTTTTGAGCAACTAATCATATCTCCCCTCTTTGGGTTAGTGTCTCTGGACTAGCCATATGGGAGGAACATAATTTGGATTAAACGTAAAGCTAACTGGTCATTTAACTTAAAGTAATACAATTGAACACTAGGAATGGGCAAAAATGAATGGGTTTTACTGGACATCTAAATCACTGCTGGGCTGTTGTCATTGAAAAATTCAGTCTCGTTATCTTCTACTACTACCATTCTGCTCTTCCTTTTTATTCTGTACCATGGATAGGGTAATAAAAGTTACTTGTTGGTTAAGTATCTGTCGTTTTCATTCCTTCCTGATTGTGTTGGGCTGCCAACTATGTATACTGCAGACTTTTTACCCCAGAACTAGTGTTCTCATTCTTCATTTGTAGGCGACACTCTCACATGATAGTCCTGACGCAAAGATTGATTTGGGTAACATCAAAGTTGCATGCAGTAACAGATAACCCTTCTGTTGCTGCCAAGGAGCCATCTCTTTGTCTTCCCTCCTATCTTCTGAGACCAAGAAGGAAGGCACGTAAAGTACAGAGAGTGCTAGCAAGAGAAGGATTTATCTTCTTGATTCCACATAGATAGCTTTGTCTTCATTTTCTGAACAGGTGCAAGAAGCCACAGGAGAGGAGTCTTGGCAGGTACGGTGCTGGACTGAACCCATGGACTGTCAGCTACCAACTCCAGACTTCTGAAATCCCTCTCTTAATTGCTTAAACTTAATTGACATTCTCCATAAGAAATTATTCTAAAAGAAATGTCGTGAAATGATTGAAATTAATGTCTCTTTGCACCTGTCTCTTTGTTCTTATACCTCATTGTACTTCCAATTAAATCTTCATTATATCTTCATTTATACTATTAAATACTCATTTCCTTTATCCTACTTCTATAAAATCCTCAGGATAGTTGGCTTTTTAAAAAATAAACATTGCCTGCTCTGAATGTTTCCCAGTAATATGCTTGATATTTTACCGAATGCAAAAACCTGGGGAGAAAGCTGAAGCTGAATAGGCAATTCCGGAAAAAGCCGAATAATTATTCAGCTTTTTTGGGGTCCTGGGGGCATTTTTTTATGTAGAGCCCCCAAATTCATAGCGTAGCTTGAAAGGACTCTCCTTGCACGATCCCCGAAGTTTGGTGAAGAATGGGTCAGGAGGTCTGATTTTATGGGGTCTGGAAGGGGCTGCCCCCCTCCATAGACAACCATTGCAAACTTCGCAATGGTTGTCTATGGAGGAGGAGGGGGCAACCCCTTCTGAACCCTATAAAATCAGACCCCCTGGCCCAATCTTCACCAACCTTTGGGGTTTGTGCAAGGGCAGTCTCTTCAAGCTACACTGTGAATTTGGGGGCTCTATCTCAAAAAAATGACACCCCCCCCCGGGGCAAATGTTTTTGGGAAACCCGAAAATAAGTCGAATGCCCATATTTACTGGTATGGGTATTCAGCTTATTTCAGGTTTCCCGGAAAAAAATTGGGCCCAATAAACCCGATCCTTAAATTTACCAATTTTTTTTTATTTTTTTTTTGCACATGCAGGTTGGTCATCCACATTTTGGATATTGATTCATTTGTGTTTTATCCCACCCTAAGGAGCTCAGGGCAGTCCCCTCCTCACATGTCTGGCCCAAGGTCACTCAGTGAGCTTCATGGCAAAGTGGAGATTTGAACCTGAATCTTCCTGTTCATAATCCAACACTCTACCCATTGCACACGGGCTAATACCACACAGGTATTGTGATCTAGTTAATCAAGGGTTGCTTTAACTCTCCCTTGAAGTTGTTCTAATGCAGGATGTATATGAAATCTGTTGTCCCTTCTTGCTGTTTTCCTTCAGTAAAGTAACAGTCAAATCAAAGATTGCATTTATGCTGTAGGAGGGCAGGATTTGGGGAGGGGAGGGGACTTCAGTGAGCTTTAATGCCATAGAGTCCACCTTCCAAAGTGGCCATTTTCTCCAGGTGAAGTGATCTCTATCACCTGGAGATCAGATGTAATGAGAGAGCACCAGACACCACCTGGAGGTTGGCAAACCTAGCTTAACACCAAGGGGAGAATGTAATATCAGCATCAAGTGTCCAAAAAGGCCTGTGCTGAATATACCTGGGTCTATGTGCAAAAAAATATAAGCGCATAAGCGCTTAAATCCCATGTTTAGGATGTTTTTACACAAACACATTTTTATTAGGAAGCTGTCTGCCTTTTACCTCACTATTATCAGATATACAAAAACTGTCCCTTGCTTAGCCTTGTCAGACCAAATCCAAACTAATAAGATTATTTATTTAGACCATCTTTAAACTGCCTTTTCCCCAAACCAGACTCGATAACTGGATTAAATGTTAAACATTTAAAATGAAAACAGGCTTCCAGGCTGTGAGGTACGGACTAAGAACCATCGCCTCATACCTCTGACAGTGCCTAGAGTAAGGACTTACAAGAAGAGGAGAAAACAAACTCAGCCGGATGGCAGCACGCTTGCAGGATCCTCTACACTTCCTCCCCTGCCCAAACAGGCATGGAATTCTAGTGAAATCCATTAGGATCAGATCTGGCTGTTAATCCAGTGTGAATTCTGCATTTAACTGAAGCTCTCTGGAGCCAGAGTGATGTAGTGGTTAAGAGCAATGGTTTGAAGCGGTGGAGTCTAATCTGGAGAACCGGGTTTGATTCCCCACTCCTCCACATGAGCGGTGGAGGCTAATCTGGTGAACTGGATTGGTTTCCCCACTCC
The DNA here is from genome assembly GCF_029931775.1 of Euleptes europaea. Lineage (NCBI taxonomy): Eukaryota > Metazoa > Chordata > Lepidosauria > Squamata > Sphaerodactylidae > Euleptes > Euleptes europaea. Next base: position 28,939,947 of record NC_079318.1, read on the forward strand.
TACACACAAAGCCAGCTGGGTGACCTTGGGCAAGTTACAGCTCTGTTAGAGCTCTCTCAGCCCCATCTCCTCACAGGGTATCTGTTGTGGGGAGGGGAAGGGAAGGTGATTGTAAGCCAGTTTGAGTCTCCCTTAAGTGGTAGAGAAAGTCGGCATATAAAACCTCCTCCTCCTCCTCCTCCTCCTCCTCCTCCTCCTCCTCCTCCTCCTCCTCCTCCTCTTCTTCTTCTTCTTCTTCTTCTTCTTCTTCTTCTTCTTCTTCTTCTTCATTTTGGCACCCACCTGAAACTTATAACAGTCATAGGGCAGTAGACAGAGTTTGATGATTTCCCCACCCCTGGCTTTTGTGAAGAGAATAATCTGAAGCTTCTCTATATTTAGAGATGTAACTGAAGACATTTGCATAAGAGTGCAGCAAAGGTCTCAGCAGAGGGCAAGCACCTTGTGCACTTCGTGCTCTGAGGCAAAATGAGACCTCAGTTCCATCTCGGCTGATAGTCCTTTCCCTTCCAAGCTGTATGATTATTTAAACTTCTTCAAATTGAATTTGCGCTTTGACTTCAACAGAATGGTAGCCTTTTATATCTACCGCATATTCATTTCAGCAATTTCAAAAGAGGGTGGGGGTAAAGTTGGGACCCAAATTAGAACATAAGAAAAGTCATGCTGGATCGGACCAAGGCCCATTGAGTCCAGCTGTCTGTTTGCACAGTGGCCAAGCAGGTGCCTCTAGAATTACAATGGATAAATACAAATTATGGATGAGTGAATCCCCCCCCATCCTGAATTGTAATTGAGGTGCTAATTACAAACTCCATTTTCAAAAAATCCCCTCACCCCACAACTTTTTATTGAAAGTTCAACACTGGCTTCCATAAGGAGGAGCCGATAAGAAACTAGCAATGTGGTATAAAAATACTGCATCCACACAATAATTCAGCAAAGATGATATTACCATATTGATGAATTGGTTAACTTTGCACATTGAGCTAGAGACAACCAATGGCTGCATTATTGGGTTACTGTTTTGACCAAATTATCTTCTATAAAAGAAGATAGAAGATACAGCATCCAATATAATATTTATACACAATTTGGCAGTTAAGAACATGCATTTGGAGTGTTGTGTGCTTACCTCAGATTGATTCCCAGCACATACCACACCTAGGGTTGCCAACCTCCAGGTAGTAGCTGGAGATCTGAATGTCTTTTTGGAGAGTGCTGAATGTCTTTTTGGAGCTATGCCCACAGATGCCTCACTCTCTTGGAAGCAACTTCTGTGCTGGTAGACAAAATACTCAAACTTAGGTGACCTTTCGAAACAGCCTCCAAATGCAGCACGTTGATGCATTGCTGGGGGATTAACAGAAGCCAAGAGCAAGGACCTAACTCATACTGGATTTAAAGTAGTTCCTTCCTTTAGCATTTAGGTTTAAAGCTGATTATTTACTTCAATTTACTTTAGACTTATCCTCTGCCCCTCCCCGCCAAACAGTTCCCTAGCCACCTAACTATCCCAGAGTCCAATCCACAGTCCTCCTACCCATCAGAACATTATCCAGGTAGGATTTGCACAGGCACAAAATAAAGAAGCAATTAGGATCAAGGGCTGGACTAACCACACCGTTGGTCTGAACCAGCAAGGCAATACTCATGTTCTGATGCCCTCTGTAGTATACATCACACCCTACACTATGTAAATGTGACATCAAGTGTTCTAATCTCAGTTTCAGCCTTCCATTGCAGTATTGAAGCATGAGGATCTACATCTTTGTCGCTCACGATGTAAGCAGTAACATGCTGGCTTAGTATAAAGACCCATCTAATTCAGCATGCTGTTTCCAACAACAGCCAGCCAGATGCCTCTGGAAAATATATAAACAGGCCGGGAAAGCAATAGCTCTCCCAGCAGGTGTTTGGCAATGAGAGGCACTTTGAACATGGATACATCCAGTTATCGTGGTTACGTAAGGGCCCATGGCAGATCATGGTTGCATGGGGGGGGGGGTTGGGAGGAGTCAACCATGGATCTCATAGCATGTTGTTTAATTTGACCCTAAATTCAGCTTATTTTTCTCTTCTTGAGCCTATTAAGTATATGAAGGCCTTTACCCTTGCCAAAAGTCAGGCCCTAACACCGGCTGTTTTAGAAGGGAAATATAAAAAGATCATTAGATCAGAGAGGTTTTGTCCATGTGGGACAGGGGACATTGAAACCATCGAACATGCACTGATATGTTGCCCATTCTACCGCAAAGTTTGAATGCTTGATAAATTCCCTGAAGAGTCAGTTGAGCTTTTGCAAAGAAGCTCCTATTAAGAGAAGATCCTCAGCTTATGCTCCAAACTGCCAAGTTCTGCGCTGTTGCTATTAAAATATGCAGAACTTTATTCGAGAATGATCATTAGAATATTTTACAATTTTATCAATTTTAAGGTGATAATTTTAACCAGGGGTTGTTTTTATCGATCTTACACCTTTATTTGTACAGGCAGTCTGATTCTGCAGTGCAAAACTATTTAGTCTGGAAATTTTGATGTGTTGGAATGTGATTGGTCAGTTGACCATATTAATAAATTTGATTTGATTTGACCCTAAGTTAACAGCTATAACATCATCTTGCAGTAATAAATTCCATGTTGAACACATGAGGCTGCCTTATTCTAAATCAGACCCTTGGTCCATCAAGATCAGTACTGTCTACTCAGACTGGCAGCGGCTCTCCAGGATCTCAGGCAGAGGTCTTTCCTATCACCTACTACTTGGTTCCTTTAGAAGAAGATTACGAGTGGGGGAAGGGCATAGAACAACGAGAGTGGGGGAGGGGTGACCAGTCAAAAATGTAAGGGGTTGAAGATGACAAAGTGTACTCCTAATCTTCTTCTCCCTTTAACTGGAGGGGTCATGCAGAACCTGGAACCTTCTGCATGACCAGCAGGTGCTCTACCACTAAGAGCCAGCATGGTGTAGTGGTCAAGAGCGGTGGTTTGGAGCGGTGGAATTTAATCTGGAGAACCGGGTTTGATTCCCCACTCCTCCACATGAAGCCAGCTGGGTGACCTTGGGCTAGTCACACTCTCCCAGCCCCACCTACCTCACAGGGTGTCTGTTGTGGCGAGGGGAAGGGAAGGTGATTGTAAGCCGGTTTGATTCTCCCTTAAATGGTGGAGAAAGTCGGCATATAAAAACCAACTCTTCTTCTTCTTTTAAGACACAGCCCCTGCCTAATTAATTATAGCTTTGCTAAACTAGTAAAAAGTCTAGCCTTTATTTGAGCCTTCTGCATTCTTAATTTCAGTTACATTTAATAGTAGAGATTCTATGTTTTAATGACAAAAACGATCATGACTGCTAATGTAGAGAGAGTGGTATATTTATTAATCGGTTTTTAATGTGCCATCTTTGCATGTATTAGTCCCATGTTTCTTAGAACCATAGCAGGGAAAGTGTTTAGCGTCATCTGTGCTGTTGCTATTCCATTCATCCACCTACTGCCGCTGGACAGGGGTCAGCGTGAACAAAAACCAATCCATCAAGAAATAAACAAACCAAGAGAATGGAGAAAAGTCATCAGACATCTTATTTCGGAAATGTCGATCAGGTGTGTTTGCATGGAAAATGAGTTATGTTCTATTTCTACCATGCATTACGATAGAAATAAGCAAGTCATAGTAATTTCCAGGCCAAAGAAAATACTGCACTGGGCCCATTTTCATTGTGATAAAGCTGGCAATTTGGACACATTTAAAACATTCTTTGCAAGGTTTTCAAGACCACTAGCTTTTCTGCGCCTTGCTGAAGGCATCTTTGCCTGTAAAGGTTATGAGAACTGCTTGGTACAGGTTTGAGTATTTTTAGCATCTTGTACCTGAATTTAGACGTTTCAAGGGAGAAATGGTGACATGAGACAAGCTTGTGCGGCAATGACGTCAATGGTCCTGGAACACTCATGCAAGATTGATTTGGGCTACAAACGAAGACTGGAGGAAGTATGTTTTTCTCCTTTGAATAGGTTGGTTCACAGTTTCCAGCAGAACTAGGAACACTATGAACACTGGAGACGCAGGTAAAAAGCTTTGCAGTGCAATCCCATAAAGGGTGTGATTTTAGGACTATACTGGCACTTATAGAAGGCACTGGGAATGTTTGGCATTGTTCCACCAAATGGCCTGGGAGTTCTCAGCTCAGAGAGTTTCAGCTCAGAGAGTATCAGCTCAACTCAGAGCAACAAGTTTCCAATAGGGCAGTTTCCTTACCCCATATTAACAGACATGAAACATTGGGAAGGAGGGCATTTGCCAGTGAAAGCAGTAGGCAGGGTTGCATGTGCCACTTATATGAAAAGATATTGACTTCATTTTGTTTATTAAAATATTTATATTCTGCCCTTCCCCATGGCTTCAGGTTGGTTATAATACATAACTGAAACATCAAACAATAGTAAAACCCCAACTCCCCCCCCAACCTAATGAAAGAACAATAGTTGGTTTTGATACCCCACTTTTCTCTACCTTTAAGGAGTCTCTACCTTTTCTGTACCTGTAAGGAGCAGCTTACAATTGCCTTCCCTTCCTCTCCCCACAACAGACACCTTGTGAGGTAGGTGAGGCTGAGAGAGTTCGGAGAGAACTGTGACTAGCGCAAGATCACCCATCAGGCTTCACGTGGAGAAGTGGGATACAAACTGGGTTCACCAGATTAGAGTCTGCCGCTAATGTGGAGGAGAAGGGAATCAAACCCGTTTCTTCAGATTAAAGTCCGCTGCTCTTAACCACTACACCACGCTAGCTTATAAACAGAATCATAGAATCACAGAGTTGGAAGGGGCCATACAGGCCCATCTAGTCCAACCCCCTGCTTAATGCAGGATCAGCCTAGAGCATCCCTGACAAGTGCTTGTCCAGCCTCTGCCTCCCTAGGCAGCTGATTCCACTGTCAAACAACTCTTACTGTAAAATAAACCAATTCAAGCCTGATAAAACCTAATAAGATGCAATAAAATGCCTGGCAGCAAGTTAGCAAATATCCAGAGAACTGGTGTAGCAGAGTAGCTAACAGCAGAGGTAGACTTTCAGTAACAAAGATAGGATTCTCAACCTCTGTTTGCCATCCTGATCTAGACAGTCCAGGCTAGCTTGATTTTGTCACTCCTCCAAAGCTAAGCAGGGTCTTCCCTGGCTAGTACTTGGATGGGACACCGCCATGGAAGTCCAGGGTTGCTATGCAGAGGTAGGCAATGGGAAATCACCTTTGTTCGTCTTTTGCCTTGAAAACCCTAAAGGGTTGCCAGAAGTCGGCTGCAACTTGATAGCAAACACACATACACACCTGACCTGCCATCAGTGTTTGGAGCGGGGGATTGCAAGGAAAGAAAGAACCATTCTATACCACCACCTCCTCCTTGGCAAGCCTTTCCTTTGCAGCCCTACTCAGCAATCCCCCCACTCCCCCCGCCACAGTTCTCAGATATATTTGCCTCACAAAACTCAACCATGTGGTCACATGAGCTGCCTGTGCACTTCGGTGGGGTTGGAAAGATAAACAGGCCCTGTTATGTTGCTTTCTTTTGATTTAATTATGTCAGGAAAGGATGGTGAATCCCTGATTGGGATAATAAAGGTTGCTCTTAAAGTTTGATCTTCAGTAACAACACTATCATTTTTTCCTCATCTCTTAGGGTTTGTATATTAATTAACCTTCTACTCCTTTACAGTAACATTACTAATGCAAGGCCTTCCATGATATTATCCACAGAATTAAAGTGACGACTGGATTATTTTTAGATCTCCTGGTGATTTTTTTCTAGGCTATATTTCTTCCATGGTGTTTTCCCGGGAGCCGTGCTGAGTTGCCGGGGGCTGTGCATATGACAATTGTGTTTATCCTTTCTTTTCCATTCCAAGGTGTACCTGCATTCACCGAAGTAGTGGTTTTTAAGCTTTGTTGTTAGGAAGTCTGGGTAATCTGGAAAGTTATTAGGATTCCCCAGTGTGAAGATGATGAACAATGACCAACAAACTTCTGTAAAGGAAGACAATTAGGTAGACTCCAGCACTTCTGTAAGACCCTCCCTCTCCTTTCTCAAGCACAAAAAAATTACCTGTGAGTGGGGTAATGTGGTATAGAGAAGAGGGCACTGATGCAGGGAGTAGGGTTGCCAGCTCTGGGTTGGGAAATACCTGGAGTTTTGGGGGCGGAGCCTGGGGAGGGTGGGGTTTAGGGAGGGGAGGAACCTCCTCAGGGTATAATGCCATAGAATCCACCCTCCAAAGCAGCCATTTTCTCCAGGGGAACTGATCTTGATTGCCTGGAGATCAGTTGTAATAGTGAGAGATCTCCAGGTACGACCTGGAAATTGGCAACCTTAGCAGGGAGGCTTGCTGAGCCCCCTCCTAACTAGGAATGACAATCCTGGCCACAGTCATGCAACACAACTCTTGTATGCACAACCCTGACGACAAACAACATGCTGGGAGAAATCTAGTCCAGAAAGGACAATCTTGAGCATGCTTAGGAGAGTTGTTTCCTGTTGGGTAGAATGGAATTTGGATCTCAGGAGCAAAATTTCCAACTAAGAAGCCACCCAGGAAGGCCTGTCTTCCCCTTGCCCATATCAGTCCCCCTTCTCAGGGGAACTGGCAGGGAGGGCTGCCTAATGGCAAGAGTAGGGAAAAACTCTACTGCAAGCCAGACTTTAATTTGAAGGGGTCTGGCCCTCCGTTGCAATGGGGAGCTTTCCATTGGAGAGAGATCATATTGTGAACTTCCTCAATTCGAACTTTTCCTCATTGCTAGGTATCAGGCTTGGCAGAGTTGCCTAGAATCGACAGAGTTGCCGATCATGCACTCCAACACCAGGTTCAGCCTCGTGATGCATACTTAACTCTCCCGTTGTTTGATTTCTAAATGCCATTCATTAAATGGGTTTGTTTGTGCCCATTTCCCAAATTCCCGTCGAAATTTCTTACCAAACGTGTTTTGTCTGCGAATATGGCAAAGAGACCAGTTGCTAAGGCCAACAATGAAATGCAAAGACCAAAAAAAAAGAAAACCGTTCAGCTTCACCTTGAATTGTTCTGCCAACGTGGACAGTGTTGTTTAAACAAGCCTGTTGCCATGGCAGATTTGAGAGCAGCTATTCTTTGAGCCTCCGTTTTACAAAACAAAATCACTTGAAATTACAGGCACCTGAAAATTACTTTGGCTGCATTAACAATATTTCTTTCTGCAGTGTCCCGAGTGCAAAACCATGTCAAGGCTGATTTCGTCTGCAGCTAACTGCCCCCGGGAGGTTCATTCCTAGCAGTGCTTTACTGAATGGTCTGGAATCTCATCATAATATTACTTGATATGCCTGCTTCTGAATTCTTTGCATACCGTCACACACTCTACCTCAGGCTGTTTTTAAAGAGTCTCTGGAAACTTCAGCAGGTTCAAAATGCCGCTGCTAGGCATTTTAACTAGACCCACTGGGATGAGCACATGTCACCAGTATTGTCAACTGTACCAGCTTCCTACTGGTTTCCAGATGCAATCCAAAGCCTTCAGGGTTGTGGGACCAAGGTACCTGAAGCACTACCTCCTATAAAGGGTCTTAAGCCTGGCTGTTAGTTCCCTACTGCAGGAGCATGTTTTGTCAGAGGGGAGGGTGCTGAGCACCCAAGACAGAACCTTTAGATCCACTAGCTATAAAATGTGATCCACTAGCTATAAAATGCTCCCCTCGAATCCACCTGGTCCCTCTCTCCTTGACCTCTGGAATTGGCTGCTAACTCATTTATTCTGGAGTCACAGGTTTATGGGTTAAGGTAGACTGTTATACTGCCGTCACGAACAGAATCCCCTTGGGTGCCTTTCTGCATAGGAAGCCATTTGCGCAAAGCAGCTCACATCTTGGGGCTTCTTTGTGAGGGGTAAAACTAGCCCAGTTGATCTGGGAGCCGCTTCAAACAAATGGCTCCCCTGTTCAAAGTAACAAGGATGGGGCACAAAGGACTCTGGATACAACTTGCACGGGGGTAGAAAACAAGCATCCAAGATCATGTAATACTGATCATGTAATACTAGAGAAGCTAGAGCTTCTCTAGCTACTCAACCTGGATTGAATAGCTAGAGAAGCTCCACTGAAGCTTCTCATTGGCCTCATGCCTGCAACCTAGCACAGTAAAGCATCTTAAATTACTGATTACTGCCCCGATGGCCAGCTGTGTTAATCTGTCAGTAGCAGTAGACAAGAGCAAGAGTCCAGTAGCACCTTAAAGACTAACAACATTTCTGGCAGGGTATGAGCTTCCGTGAGCCACAGCTCACCTGGATCTGAAGAAGTGAGCTGTAGCTCACAAAAGCTCATACCCTGCCAGATAATGTGTTCGTCTTTAAGGTGCTACTGGACTCTTGCTCTTGTCTACTGATTACTGCCAGTGATGAAAAAGGGGAAATGGAACCAGGGGATAATAACAGCCATTATGTGTGTGTAAAGTGCTGTAAAGTCGCAGCCAACTTATGGCGACCCCTTTTTGGGGATTTTCATGGCAAGAGACTAACAGAAGTGGTTTGCCAGTGCCTTCCTCCGCACAGCAACCCTGGTATTCCTTGGTGGTCTCCCATCCAAACACTAACCAGGACTGACCCTGCTTAGCCTCTGAGATCTGATGAGATCAGGCTAGCCTGGGCCATCCAGGCCATTAGGGTTTAGTTTTTGTTTGGAAAATACTCCACCCTCGGCAAGGAGAACTTGGAATATCTGCAGCAGTACACTTAAAGGTCATTATCTTTCTTAACTTGCACTAGTATAGGTTCCTGGAGGTGGGGGAAAGGGGTGTGTGTGTGTGTGCGATGGTGTGTGTGTGTGTACTTGGAGCACACACCAGCTCCAATATACTTGGAGCCCACACCATATCACACACACACACACATATATATATATATACTTGGAGCCCACACCAGCTGTTGAAATGACTAGTTTTACAGCCCAGCATGCCGCCAGTATAATATGTAAAACGTGTATTAGCCTGAAAGAAGCAGGGAGCTACAGAAGCAGCATCAACATGATGACTCAGCCATCAAGACCGATCGAGTCTTGCCTACGTCATGAGATGTAGAACAGATGGCTAAAAGAGAGAGCAATATCGTTTTGCCTAGAAACACTAAATGCGCCTCTGCATCAGTGGCCGCCTCACAAGGTCCCTGCATTTTTAAGAGTCTTTAAAGTACAAAAACAAGCAGATTATTACACTAATTCCTATGGTTTTAATAGATGACAGAGAACATTAAGAAATCTAGCACAATTTGATTAATGCCCAATTTGAATGGCTGTCATTCAGGACAAACTTTAGTCCTCCTAGCATAGTCAACACTGCATTACAAAACAGGGTGGATAAAAATCAAGGATTACTTTTAATTCAAAAAATCGGATTTTTAAAACGTAAATTGGATTGTTTAAATTTAGATCAGATTTTTTAAATAAAATGCTTTTTGAGGAAAAAATCTATCTAAAGATAGTTTAAATAGTTTTCTATTTAAGATACATTATAGTCCAAAGGTTATTCATCACGAAATATGGATTCATTTCTAATTATGTAGCATGCCACTGTATATTCATGCAATATAGGGTTGTACACAAAAAAATTCAGTAAATTTCGGGTTTGGATTTATTTGGCTTGATTTTTTGGGGGTAAACCCGAAATAAGCGGAATACCCATACCAGTAAATATGGATATTTGCCTTTATTTCTTGGTTTCCCAAAAAAATCCGGGTCCACTATATATGGACATTTTTCCGAAGCTCCTGTGGAAGCATTTTGGGAGATAGAGTTCCCAAATTTTCAGGGTAGCTTCAAGGGACTCTCTTTGCATGAAATCCAAAGTTTGGTTAAGATTGGCTCAGGGGGTCCAATTTTATGGGGACCTGAAGGAATCACCCCCTCCTCCATAGAGAAGAATTGTAAACTTCGGGACCCATAAAATTGGGGGCCCTGACCCAAACCTTACAAAACTTTGGGGTTTATGCAAGGAGAGTCCCTTGCAGCTACACTGTGAATTTGGTGACTCTACCTCAAAACATGCCCCCCTCCCAGGAGAATTTTATAAGTACTCACTTTTCACAGTCTGAAATGGTTGCTTCCTCTCCAAAAAATGCTTGCAATGGGCCTGAACAACTGCACAGATAACATGCCTCATCTTCACAATAAAAATGTTATAGACTACACATACAGAGTTGAGAAAAAGACCTTTATTTCATTGTTCCTTTCCAAAGCTATGTACAGAATCAACCCCTTACCCCTGAAGTGCTAAGTTTCAAGAAGTTCAGTGAATAGAAGGTTGCTTGGAGTGGAATAGATCTGCACAAGGTGCTAAGTGTAAGGAGGGAGGAGCAAGCAGTAAAAATGAAAGGGAAACCTTTTGAGCAGCACACTTCTCATGTCTTGGGATCTTTATGTGTATAGCCTGAGGTTATTTTTCTCTCCCTAAGGAGAAAATCTGTAACGGTAGCAGGCCAAAAAAGAGACCCTGTTTGGGAATATTTTAATGAAGTTCCTCTACCTATGGGCAAGGCAAAATGCAAACACTGCAACAATGAAATGCAAGGCCTGGTGGCCCTAATGAAACTGGAGATAGTTCACCTTGCAATAATTTCATAATTATCTATCTATTTCTAATAGTATAATCAAATCAGTAATTTTTGATATAACTGTAAAACTAATCTGAAAAGTTATTATTTTAAAAACAAAACCTTCGATGTAAATATTAAGATTATACCAGCAAAAATGAGTCTTTATGTACAAAACCATAATTTAAATCAAGTCTTACTGACTAGTGATTTAACTTGTGATTTAAATCGTGATTTAAATTGATTGGATTTAAATTAAATCCACCCTGCTACAAAATGTTCAAGAGCCTCAACAAACAGGCACTATTCTCTCTGGTAATAGCAAGCCTTTCGTCAAGGAAGAGCAACATCAAAACGCTTTGTAAAATAATAACAGAAAAATACGATGACACATCTTTATTCATGAAATGTGCCCGTTTCCATGGGAAAAAGCTGAGCCAAAAGCCCTCACTTAGGGTGAGGGCAAGAACTGTGACTCAAATGGAATCTCTATGAATGAAGCTAACAGCAAATCATTTTTTTTGCAGCTACCAGTAAAATGAGGGGGAAGAGCATTCTTATATTGTCTGGTTAATGGATACTGACAGTTAAGACAACTGCCTTTCACAGCAGATTACTTTAAAGAGGCACTTTAATAAGTTATGTTTAAGTCTGTGATGACAATTTTTCAAAACTGCCTCAGACTGCCATTAGTGTATTCTCTCTCTCTCTCTCTTTTCTGCAAATGCCCCAGATGGCTCAATCCAATAGATTGGAAAGTAATCACAAGAAATGAAGAACCGAAAAACCAAGCAGAATCTTTTAATGAGATTTCATTTTTCCATTTTCATTTGGTTGCTCCAAAACCACAGGCAACCCTTGATCTTGACTGGTCTCTAGCTTTAAAGTAAACTGTTAAAGGGTCAATGCTAATTTATGCCTCCTCTTTCCAAATGAAATGTGGCGAGCCAAATCATCTCTGCACACTAACATTATTGGAAACATGGCTTTTCATTTAATGAAATCTGCATAAAGCCATTATTAATCATAGTGAGCAAGTCTTCTTGCCAGATATGGTGAGCTCCAACATTTTCATGTGACTTCTGAACTGAAACACTCGTCAGGCCAGTATTGGTTAGCGGTTACAGTGTTTGACTCGGACCAAGGAGACCCAGGTTCAAATCCCAGCTTGCCATGAAACATACTGGATGACTTTGGGCTAGGGTTGCCAACCTCCAGGTACTTCAATATAACATACAACAAAAAGCTCAATAAAGTTTGAAGAGAGCTCGAAAAGAGCTAAGTTATAAGCCTTGGAAATTTCACTTAGCTCTTTTCGAGCTCTCTTCAAACTTTTAAATACTCGTTGGAGTATATTGAGCAGTTAGAGAAACTCTTTGAGGCTGATGAAGCCTTAGGTGAAATGCATTGAATACCATGGATCTGCGTTCCTCCCTTTGATCCAGTTCTGAACACTTTTGATGGTCCCCACCGGACAATTGGCATTACCCTTTTAAGGGAATTTCAAGACACAGACGAAGCCGGGTGTACTTTTTTGAGCTTACGGACATATTTTCTTATAAGTTATTTGGCTTTATATATTTTCCTGGTGGGGACTACTCATGACAATTGTTGTATATATTGTATATAGTATGCACTTTTTGTTCAGTTCTGTTGTCTCTTTGCACAGTCTTGGTATGTAGTGTGTTGTCACTTGAATATATTTGATGCAGTTTGAACTTTATCGAGCCTTTTGTTGTATGTTATATTGAACTATTCAACACAACTGAGAGTAATTTTGTTTTGGTGGAACCTCCAGGTACTAGCTGGAGATCTCCTGCTATTACAACTGATCTCCAGCTGATAGAGGTATGTTCCCCTGGAGAAAATGGCCGCTTTGGCAATTGAACTCCATGGCATTGAAGTCCCTCCCTTCCTCAATCCCCTCCCTCCTCAGGCTCTACCCCAAAAACCTCCAGTGGGTGGCGAAGAGGGACCTGGCAACCCTACTCTTTCTCAGCCTAACTTCCCTCCCAGGATTATTGTGAGGATAAAATGAAAGATGGAAGAACCACGTATGCCACCTCAAGCTACTTGCAGGAAGAGTGGAATATGCACTAACAAAAGCTGTTCTTTGTGATTCTTATTGTTTCTACACAGCCATCATTGGGCACAGGACTATTGAATAAACTTAAGATCTACATTTTGACAGTAGAGGATACAACAAAAGGAAGGGAGAAGTGGAAGAGGAAAGGATAACAAGGATAATGCACAAGATGAGGGAGGTAGTCCAGCATGGGTAAACTGGGAAAACAATTCCAGGCAGAAGAGGACAAATGTTTACGGGAGCAGGAAATGTTTGGGAACTGGAGGAGCAATGGTCAAGGGCAGAAAGACAGAGGAAAGGAAAGCTATAGAGATTTTTAAAAAAAAAATGCAAGGAATTTGTGTTGGAAGTGGAAAGAGATGCAAAGCTAACAGCGATTTGTGGCAGCGTGTCACCTGGCCTAACCTGTAAGAAAGCTGAATTATTACCACAGTGGAGTCTAGGACAGAGGTAAAAATAGGTCTGAAGGGTAAGGAAGGATGGTGTGCAGAAGGTTGCAGTAAGCCAAGGCAGGAAATGCAAGTATCAGTTTTAGCAGATGGAATAGAGAGGAACAGGCGAGTTTTACATAGTCGTAGAGTGATTGAGGAGTAGCAGATTGATAGAAACGACGGGCTCAGTCCATATTTAAATTTAGAAGCCAAAAAAACTTCCAAATAGAAGAAGCAGGCCACTGGAGATGCAGGACTGGACTGAAGGGAGAAGGTAAAGAGTCCAAGTCTGGATTATTTTTGCTAGTTTTCTAGTTTTATATTAGTCTTATCCTATTATGGGTATTATGAGTATGTGGTGCATTAGTAAATGTGTATTTATAATAGTGTTGTATTTATAAAAATAGATAAAAGTAGAGAAAAGAGCTGTTGGGGCGAATGAAGAAGGATATTTTATTGTTCCGGTAAGCAATCCCCAATGCATTTCACAATAATGCTTCTTCAGAGGAATCTGCTAGTCCTTCAGCAAGAATGCAAGATACAAAATTCGTATTATGTGTGTGTGTATGAAGATACATATAAAACATAAAGAAAGTATGGAATTACAAAATGGAAAAATAAATTGATCAATACTGGAAAGAACTGCACTATTTTTGTTTCTTTAAAACATGATGATGTCATCCCAGAATGACCAGGTATGTTTCAGAGAGAGAACTTTTGTGCCGAATGCAGATGAATGTAGATGAGAAAAGGATACCACACTCAGTAAAATGCTTGAGATCAGCTTGCCCTTGTGAAAAATTCAAATAACACATTTGCTTCTCTATTATAGCTAACTGCCACATTAGACAGGCAACAGTAAAGTGAATGGAAGGAGAAGGGCCGCTACCGGGCTGGGTGATTCTTGTCACTGCAAATAGCCCAAAATTAATCTGAGGGGGCATGAAGAATGTGATCTAATCCAGCTAGTGAGCCACAATTTATTTATTTATTTATTTACTTCATATACCTTGTCTTTCTCCCCATTGGGGACCCAAAGAAGCTTACTTTGTTCTCCTTTCCTCGATTTTACTCTCACATCTCACAAATGGTTCACAACATGGAGATAACGGGTTGGATCCTGCCAGTTTTTCCACTGGTAAGAAAGGGAGAAGGGTTGTTTCCATGTTGAGACCCAGCACAGTGTAGTGGTTAAGAGCAGTGGTTTGGAGCAGTGGACTGTGATCCGGAGAACCGAGTTTGATTCCCCACTCCTCCACATGAGTGGTGGAGGCTAATCTGGTGAACTGGATTTGTTTCCCCACTCCTACACACAAAGCCAGCTGGGTGACCTTGGGCTAGTCACACTCTCTCAGCCCCATCCACCTCACAGGGTGTCGGTTGTGGGGAGAGGAAGGGAAGGTGATCGTAAGCCAGTTTGATTCTTCCTTAAGTAGTAGAGAAAGTCGGCATATAAAAACCAACTCATCTTCTTTTGACCACTGAAAAGGCAATGCTGGGGACTCTGGGAACCACATGGCTTAGTGAGGAAGGAAACAGGGTAAAATTTGGAGATGTAAATGTATGCCTTTTGCAAGAAAACTGTATTGTGAGGCTGAAGATTGCGGACTAAGAGCACTAACCAAAGAGAACAGAAATGAATTAATGACAAACAGTTTGTTAGCCAAAGGAAAGAACAAAATCCTTAGCTCTGAACTTTGGTTAGACCAGTCCAAGTCTAAAGAGATGTCCTTGAATGTTCATGGAATAACGATGACAGATCTGCATGCTAGAATCCTGTTTGCCTTTACAAGATATCAATTACATAGCATGGGGGGGGGGATATTGCAACATATGTTTTCCACAAACACTAACGTCAACAGCATTTTAACATGTCTGACATCTGTTTTTCCAGGAAGGATGCATGATGTATGGAGCTTACAATTCTAGTGAATAAGAAGCTGAAGACTGAACAAGTCAAAGCATACTGAAGTAGAAGAAGAAGGAGAAGAAGAAGAGTTGGTCTTTTTATACTCCCTTTTTCTCTGCCTTTAAGGAGTCTCAAACCAGTTTACAATTGCCTTCCCTTTCTCTCCCCACGACAGACACCTTGTGAGGTAGGTGGGGCTGAGAGTTCTGAGATAATTGTGACTAGGCCAAGGTCACCCAGTAGGCTTTATGTGTTGGAGTGGGGAAACAAACCTGGTTCATCAGATTAGAGTCCACCGCTCATGTGGAAGAGTGGGGAATCAAACACGGTTCTCCAGATTAGACTCCATCGCTCTTAACCACTACACCCCACGGGTTCTCTGTAGAAGCTCCAGACCACTGAAAATCTGGAACACCACATAGTTTGCTTATGGTTCTACCTCAAAGGTACGTTTCAGAGTGTGGTGCTGAGGGACTTCTGTTCAGCCCCTTGGCCTGGGATTCTGCAAGGTTCCATCTTGTCTTTCATGCTTTTTACTGTCTACTTGAAGCCACTGGGACAGGCCATGCAGAGATTAGGGATGAGTTGCCACCAATATGTAGATGACATTCGGCTCTATCTCATGCTTCCAGTTGGAGGCTGTGGAACCCGTGAAAAGATGCTGAGGGCTAATAAGGGCTAACAAGCTGATACTGAATCCCAGCAAGACAGAGTTGCTACTGGTGGAGGAAAGTCTGACTCGGGAATAGGGATATTTCCTGTTAATGGATGGGATTGCACTACCCCTAAAGGAGCAGGTTCATAGCTTGGAGTGCTGCTGGACCCAGGCCTCCTGTTAAATAAACAGGTAAAAACATGGCCCGGGGCACCCAAAGCTGGTGAGCCAGCTGCAGCCATATCTGGGCAGGAAAGATTTTGCCACTGTGGTGTATGCCCTGGTATCATCTAGATTTGATTGTTGCAATGTACTCTACATGGGGCTGCCCTTGAAGACTACCTGAAAGCTACAGTCAGTACAGAAGCCTGCAGCCAGAATACCGACTGGAGTGGATCATAGGGATCAAATCACTCTAATCTTGTTCCATCTACACATGCTCCTAATTTGCTTTTGGGCGCAATTCAAAATGCTTGTTTTGATCTTTAAAGCCTTATATGGTTTGCGGGCAGCATACCTGAAGGACCTCTTTCTACTTCATGAACCTATCTGACCACTCTGGTCATCTTCAAAAGTGCTTTTGGTGCTCCCAACATCTGAGGATAGACAAGCAACAACCCATGAAAGGGCCTTCTAGGCTGTGGCACCAAACTTTAGAACGCCCTACCCAGGGAGAGTCATCTGTCTCCTTCTATCATTGCCTTTTGCCAGTGGGTAAGGATTTTTTGTTTGTTTGTTTGGTTTGGTGTCTCCTCACTAATTCTTATTAGCTGTCCTCCCTGCTTGTGTGTTTTTAATGTGTTTATATTTTATGTGTTTAGATTATATTTTATTTAATTGTTTAAACATAACCTAAACACATTAAAATATAAATATACGTGTGTGGGTGTTTAAAATGCTTTTTAATGTCTGATATTTTAATTTGGAGGGGATGCTTTAATGTTCGCCACCCTGAAATGGGTGGAAAAGCAGCATAGAAATGTTTTAAATGAATAACATAAATAAATAAAAAGGCAATCGAATAGAAACTCACAACCTGAGTTTGATCCCGACGGAAGTCAGTTTCAGGTAGCCAGCTCAAGGTTGACTCAGCCTTCCATCCTTCCAAGGTCGGTAAAGTGAGTACCAGATTGCTGGGGGTAAAGTGTAGACGACTAGGGAAGGCAATGACAAACCACCCTATAAACACAGTCTGCCTAGTAAAAGTTAGGATGTGACATCACCCCAATGGTCAGAAATGACCCGGTGCTTGCACTGGGGACTACCTTTACCTTTAGTACATGTCTAGCCCTGCAAAAGCATACTGATGAATGGTTGGATCTGTGAATCAGGTGCATGTGTGGAACCAGGCTGCACTGCCCAGTTATCCCTGACCGGCATCCAGGAAAGGAAGAATGCTCATATACATACCCCTGGGCAGCTGCCACTTAAGAAGCAATGATTCATTCTGCGCAATGGTTCTATGGCCCCAAAATTAATGACATCATGAGTAGGCTTACCAACCTCCAGGTGTGGCCTGGAGATCTGCTGAAATTAAGACCGATCTTCAGACAACAGAGACCAGTTCCCTTGGAGAAAATGGCTTCACTGGAGGGTGAACCATATGGCATTATACCCTGCTAAAGTCCCTCCCCTCTCCAAACCCTCCCCTCTCCAGGCTCCACCCACCAAATCTTCAGGAATTTCCCAGCCTGGAGATGGCAACCCTACTTTATGAGGTAATGCTGACATCGAGTGTCATGTTCAGGCAGTATCTGCCTAACTTGGAGCACCCTTTCTTTACTGCCCTAATCCATAGGTTTCCTGTGGGATGTAAACAAGGCCTTCTTATTTTGCAGTTCAATATCAAAAGGCAAGTAGGCAGTGGAGAACAGATTATATACTTTACTCTCAATGGTGAAATGACATAGATTAGTTAAGCACAGTGTTAGGAAAGTCATGCTCATTCCATGTCCTCTGGAAAACAAACATTGGAGCTTGTACTTGAAAATCAGTATATTTCCCTTTGCATGCATATGAACTTGTATTCTAACCTCACAGTGTTCATTGGGGATATTGCATTGTGTTATCATTTTAATTTACCTTTTCCTGATATGTAAATAACGATGGGGGTCAAGGTGGTACGTGTCAGGCCTTGCTCTCTAACAAGAGTGTAGGCTGTTGACCTGAGTTAGGCCAGTGCTTGGCTACGTGTCAAGCCTTCAGTTCTCATGCCTGTAAACTCTGTGTCCCCCGTCCTGTTTTGCTCAGCTCCGCAGATGTTTGGCCGCTGTTTAGTCTTTCTTCCTGGGAACTGCTTATCTCGGGATTGCTTGCTCATGTTTACTTCCAAAGCCTGCATTGCTTTTAAACCATGTAACCTACCAACGTTTCCTCATTACAAGCCATACCTGTTTGTAGACAGTCAGTTTCTTTTATCTATCCTGTTGCTCCTAATAAAGTATTACTGCTTCAGAGCTGCCAGCCTGGATGAGTTTGCTTATGGGATGCTAGGGACAGATTCCTGAGCCTGACAGTACGGTACCCAATACTAAATTTCATTTCAATACATTAATGTCAAATAGAATTACTGCATTACAAACAAAACGAACACAGTAACAAATGGAATACCCAATACCGCCGATTGTTTTTTCTAAAAACATATTTTAGAGTACTTTTCTCCCTAAAGGAACTCAAAGAGGCTTAAGCAAAATGAAACTGATACTAATTTGCTTTGTCAGGCTTTTCAAACACAGTGTGTACTTTGAGTCTCAAAGCAGCTTACAATCACCTTCACTTCCTCTCCCCACAACAGACACTTGGGGCTGGGTTTGGAGAGAACCGTGACTAGCCCAAGGTCACCCAGCAGGCTTCATGAGCAAGAGTGGGAAAACCAACCCAGTTCTCCAGATTAGAGTCCGCCACTCTTAACCACCACACCACACTGACTCCCTAATTTTTTTGTATCATGACAGGCATTTGTATGCAAATGTGGGGGTAGTGCCAATCCCCCACCCGCCCGCTATATCCCTCTGTGCCACACAAGTATCTAATTAATCTCTAGGGTGTTCCCTGACCCTAAGGAATGGCACTGGGGGAAGGGATGTGCAAGGCGGCAGCATGAAGAGCAGCTTGGAAAAACCACGGTGCTCTCATGGAGCACCATGCACAGTCCTCTGAATACTAGCAATGGTTTTCACAATATAATTTCCTGAAGAGACAGCCAAGGCTTTGAATGCACAAGCAAAATAATCTGCATTTACTGAAGATGTGCCTTCATTATAGATCAATTAATCTATTCTGAATATGTCTAGGTGATTAAATTCAAATGCATGTCCTCCAAGCTTCAACACTGACCAAAACGCCATTAACATATATATTTTTTTAAAAAAACCTTCTTATCCATAAATATATCCTGGAAAGTTTAACTCAGTAAAGACTGGGGTTAAATGAAATCAGAGTACGTAATTTTATGTAACAATATGGGATCAGAAACACAAAGGTTTAATTAATCCAGATTGCCTAGGCAGGCCAAACATACTATCAGAGCTGCTTGTTTTTTCCTTCAGTGAATTCTTCAGTGTTATGCTGAACTATGAACCCCTTATTCAGATATTCTTAGCAACAGAAAACCCACTACGAGCTGTAAAGTCCATCATCAAATCCACTTTTAAATCCCACAGGAACATTCTTCATTGCTGCTCTGGTTTATGTAAAAACATATACAGGTTTTGTATCCCTGAACCGGACATCCAAAAACCGAAATGACCTGAAAACCGGAAGTTTTGAGCTGACATGAAAGCATTACTCACAGGCCTTCAGCAGCATGCCAAGCCTTCATTCATTCATTCATTCATTCATTCATTCATTCATTCATTCATTCATTCATTCACATTTCTACCCTACCCTCCCCAGCTTAGGCTGGGCTCAGAGTGCCTTTCTCACCTTTGCTTTCTGATGGTTCAATGTATACCAAATTATTTAAAATAATATTGTTTAAAATTACATTCAGGCTATGTTAGGGCTGCCAAGGTCCTTATTCGCCACCAGCGGGAGGTTTTTGAGGTGGAGCCTGAGGGCGGGGTTTGGGGAGGGGAGGGACTTCAATGCCATAGAGTCCAATTGCCAAAGCGGCCGTTTTCTCCAGGGGAACTGATCTCTTGTCACCTGGAGATCAGTTGTAATAGCAGGAGATCTCTAGCTAGCACCTGGAGGTTGGCAGCCCTAGGCTATGGATACTCAACCTGTATAATAGTGCACTACTCTACAGCAATTCCATGGTTAACATACCAGGTTTCCTTCACTAATCATCAGTTCCAAACATTTTTGTACATAATCACAGCTGAGCAAATGAATCCTGCAGTAGATATCAAGTACCTCTTGTTATGAGTGATATTCTAATCAGCATCAGACACCAAGGCTCACTGGGGCTCTCTTCAGTATCCCTGCTGATTTTTTTTTCAAATGATTAAGATATTAAATGGCAACTTCCCTGTCAGAACTGATGTTGACTGCAATAATAATAATATGGAGGAGGGGAAAACCATGGCGCTCCTTGGTCAAAGAGCAGGATAACATTGGGTAGAAGAGTAGACAGACAGTGTTTCTGAGTCTTCTCAATACTTCCTCAATGAATACAAAGGGAAACAGCCTAAGGAATGTTGGCACCTCAGGCATGGTTCACGTTGTCACCAACCAGAAATCTTATGCGTGCAAGGAGGTGAGGTATCAGGATCATGCGCAGCCCCAAATGAGTTAGGTACATGACCCAGAATGTGCACATCTAGATTCATATCTGCTCTTTATAGGGTTGCCAACCTCCAAGTACTAGCTGGAGATCTGCTATTACAACTGATCTCCAGCCAATAGAGATCAGTTCACCTGGAGAAAATGGCAATTGGACTCTATGGCATTGAAGTCCTTCCCCTCCCCAAACTCCACCCTCCTCAGGCTCCACCCCAAAAACCTCCCGTCGATGGCGAAGAGGGACCTTATAACATGCTGGAAACTGATCTTGAACATATTTGCTGCGATTCATTTACCAAAACAGGATTTTGCACTCAGAAGAACTTTCTGAACTGGGGATCTTACGAGAGGTGGAGTCCGAGGAGGGCAGGGTTTAGGGAGGGAAGATCAGGTGATTGTAATGCCATAGAATCCACTCCCCACAGTGGTCATTTTCTCCTGGGGGAAAGATCTCTGTCATCTGGAGTTCAGTTATAATTCTGGGGGATCTCCACATGGAGGCCTGGAAACGACATGGCAACCCTAGGCCTGGAAACAACCCCGGGTGACTTGATACCACCTCACTTGCATGACTCAACTAGGCTTGGCTGCTTGCTACTGTTCAACAGCAGCTACCCTATGCAAGCCAGCTGCAGTTAGAGCTTCCAACTAGGGCCTGGGAAACTTAGGTTCAAATCCCCATTTTGCTGAGGAAGCTCACTGGGTGATTTTGGACCCATCACATACTTGCAGCCTATCCTACCTCACAGGGTTGTTGTGCAGATAAAAAGGAGGATAGGAGACTAATGTAAGCTGCTTTGGTCCCGACTGTGGAGAACAACTGTAGTTTTTCAAGGGACTACCGGGGTGGGGGGTGAGGAGAGAGAAATTCTAACACATTCATTTGTTGGCAGCTCTCTGTTGAGAGACTAATAATCCTAAAAGGGAATGAAGGTACTAAAATGTCCAGTAAACAAGTCAAGTAGTACCCTCTGTCTGAGAGTATTTCTTGTTAACAATTTCTAACACATATCTCTTTAAATGAAATTACTGGTACCCACATTCAGGTTGCTAATTCACCAGGAAAAGTTCCAAATCATATACAACTTAAACTTCAACTGTTTACATTTATAATTGAAACAGAAAGCTTACAAATGACACATCACAGTTAATACAGGGGTAGTCCCAAACAAATATACAAAAAGCTAATTCAACAGGTAGTGTTCTGTGTTACAAATAGATTTCTGTGTTGTACACACTCAAACCACAAGTCAAATAATATATTTAAAAATTAATTCCAAATATAATGTACAGTCATCACAGTCAGTTCAAATTTCCAATTATACAAATTTAACCAATACTAAGTGGTGAGCTTATAAAGGGAAGTCTAATTATGCTTTTTTTCCTTAGAAGGCAACGTAATGAAAGAGCTATTAGATATCAGCTATATAGGAATTTGATACGGTAAAATCATTTCTAATTGACTTTTGTTCGCCTTAATAATGATTTTTAATATTTTAATACATTAAGAATTTATTTCACATATAATACATTTATAGTAGGATTAAAGAGTACTGACTGAAGAAGTCACTATACGAAACAAGTTTATACCCGGGAACTTGTTTGAATGTGATCAAAGGAAGACTATATGTGGATACTGCAACCTGCTTCTCCCGGAAGCGCTGCATCACTGCAGCAGTTTTAGCACTCAAACCCCAGCCCCGCCCCTAAAACCTCCCGCTGATGGAAAGGGGGGACCTGGCAACCCTAATAATTGTGCTTAATAGCCATTGATAGGCCTATGTTAATTTGTCTAAACCCTTTTTAAAAAACCATGCAAGCCCTCACCACATCTTGTGGTGGCAGACTGGAGAAACAAAATATAGATTGTGCAAACAAGCTATTTCTTTTGCCTGTCCTGATGCATATGCTACCCACCAATTCCATGAGATAACCTCAAGTTTTAGTACTAGGTGAAATGGAGCCCAACATAGCTCGTTTGCTAATGACTTTGGTTGCTTGCTTCTTAACTATATAATTACGCACATATATCTGTTACAACCAATGCAAATTGAACACAACACAAATTGCCCTTTGAGTCTTACCAGAAAAGACGCTGGGAATCTTGGATAGAAAGCTTTTAACTGTCCGAATGGGAATCCCGTTTTTTTCATCCTGCATGCGTGCTATGACATCCTCCATCTAGACACAAAAAAGAAAAGAAACAAAGCAAATGATTTCATTGTAATGTGTGTGTGTCCAAAAAAATGCCAAGACCCGTTTCTGTATTTGCAAGGAGAAAGACAAGCAATTCCAGATGATTAGATGCCCTCAGAAGAAACAATGGAATAACCCAATAACTAGGGTAGCCAACCTCCAGAGGGTGGCTGGAGATCTCCTGCTATTACAACTGATCTCCAGCTAATAGAGATCAGTTCACCTGAAGAAAATGGCCATTTTGGCAATTGGATTCTATAGCACTGAAGTCCCTCCCCTCCCCAAATTCTGCCGACCTCAGGCTCTGCCCCAAAAGCCTCTCACCGGCGGTGAAGAGGGACCTGGTAACCCTACCAATGACCTGCCCACTAGCATCCATAAATTTCTTTCATGTATCTAAGACCTGGAAAGCCCAGAAGGACCAAAGTGACACTAGCAATTGCAAACCACAATCGAGAGAAAATGCAACTACGTTTACTTTAGTGAGGCTTTGGGCCTGAGCATTTCAAACAACCGTTTTCCACTTTAAAATTCAGCACTGAAAGCAATTTGTGATTAATACATATGCATACGAAGTTGCCTAATACTGAGTCAGACCACCGGCACATGTAACTCACTATTTTCTGTTCTAACTATAAGGGGATTTGCAAGCCATAGTCTCTCACCAGAACATCTGATGTTCCACATTCATCTATTGACATGAAGCTAATGTCTCTATAGGGGTTGCAGAGAGCTTAGTCACACATGAACACAGGAAGTTGCCTTATACTGAATCAGACCCTTGGTTCATCAAAGTCAATATTGTCTACTCTGACTGGCAGCGGCTCTCCAGGGTCTCAGGCAGAGGTCTTCCACATCACTTACTTGCCTAGTCCCTTTAACTGGAGATGCCGGGGATTGAACCTGGGACCTTCTGCATGCCAAGCAGATGCTCTACCACTGAGCTATGGCCCTTACCTAGTCCTCCAGAATCTACTGTTGAGCATCTATAGCAACAGACGTCAACATTTACTAAGCGTCTCTTCTGAGCTGTGGGCTGCCAACAGTCTGAAGTCTCCTTAAGAGAGGCTTAATAGGTTGTTATACACAGATTATATTATTTACCTCTATGTCCTGAAGAGCTTTAGTGGCATATTTTTTTATTAAAGGAGCAGAACATTTTTCTCCAGGCTGTTGACAACTTTACCTGGCATGCTGTTCTTAAACTATTCTTGCTCTCCAGATGGCTTACCGGACAAAGAAAATGCCTCTGCATGCAGCGAATGAGTGATCAAATCACTTTCACAACATTTCAAAATCCTTATCTTCACAAAGTGATACCAACAGTTTGAGAAACCATGGACTCATAATACAAATTTCCCCGGCTCATAATGGTCATTTTTATCATATAGTGAGCATCCCCTTGCCTGCAATCATACTCTGTCTCCAATTAAAAATGAGGTTGTCTTGTTTGTTTGTTTGAAATATTTGTATACTTGCCTTTCTCCCAAACATCTCAGGAGCCAAGACAGGTAATAACATTATACAAATCATTTGATAAAACAATAAACATTAAACATTATTTCTAATTTATATGCCACATTAGCACTTGTGCCACCGGCTTTAATTGGACTAGACCAATATCCCATGTTGGCGCATCATCAGAAGCAGATTACTTTAATCCCCTAGTTGATTTTGATGAAATGATCCTGTTTACTGAAACTGACTTGAACTTTACATGAATGGCAATGTAATTTGCAGAATAATACAATGTCATGGATCCAGCAATCAAATCATCATCAAGGTCAAGAAGGGCATGTACTCCCCTTCTGAACAAATCAATCATCTAAATAAAAAATATTCCCTGAATGAACTAATCATGTTAAGAATACCGCATGCCATCCAAGGCAACAACAATTTTTTGAGAGGAATAAAAAAAATACACACTGATTATTTATAAAGCACTGTTCCCCGCAACACTCCGATTGTCAAGTGGCAATGGGAGAACCTGCATGTGCAAAATAGCATGAGCTTTTAGAACTGTGCTTCTAAATGAAAGAAACAGTCCCCATTTGATAAATTTTGGGCGAAAATGCATGGGAGGTTTTGTCTCGGATTTGCTTCTCTCTAGATGCACATTTTCCCCTTCTGAATTCTCAAAACTCTGCGTGGGGGCTTATTTTTGAGTTTTGAGAATTTGGCTGGGGAAAATGTGCATTTAGAGAGTGGCAAACCCAAGGGAAAACTTCCCATGCATTTTTGCCCAAAGTGACCTTTTCCTAAGTGTGCTGAGATGCCACCCATAACTGATGACACTAATACCGTCTGATCAGCAGGAATTCACCCACTAGTGGTCTTCATCCAAAGACGGTGGACTGACTATCCACTAAAAGTCATCCTATATTGTTTGAAGTAATTTTGGGACGATGATCGCTTTCAGGATAAACCTACATCCTCCTACAACGGGAATGTGAAAAACCTTTTTCCACCAGAGTGCAGTGGCAAAATAGTCAGAATTTCAACATTTTTAAAATTAATGCGTATATGGTCGGCTGAAGATGCCACTGCAACACTTTCTTTAGAAAATTTTTTTTGTTGTTTAATGGCAGGGTGAATTATGGTCAACTCTCATACAGTCAGCAAGACAAAGGCTGGCTCTTTCAGAGGCCAGTCTGCTCACTGGACTTCTGGTCTCAGCAAGTTACCGCTCAAGAATCCATTTCAAGGGAAGACCTTTCACAGTCTCACACTGACCACCCTCTGCTCAATGAGTTCTCATCCTGCTTTTGAAAGCACGTCTCAACATTGATAATGGAAAGGCGCAGAAAGATAGAAGACAAAAAAAATGAAATGTGGAATAGCTAGAAGAAGAAGAGTTTGTTTTTATATGCCGACTTTCTCTACCACTTAAGGAAGACTCAAACCGGCTTACAATCACCTTCCCCTCCCCACAACAGACACCCTGTGAGGAAGGTGAGGCTGAGGGAGCATGACTTGCCCAAGGTCACCCAGCTGGCTTCGTGTGTAGGAGTGGGGAAATGAATCCAGTTCACCTGATTAGCCTCCGCCGCTCATGTGGAGGAATGGGGAATCAAACCCGGTTCTCCAGATCAGACTCCACCACTCCAAACCACTGCTCTTAATCACTACACCACTAGATATTTACAAAGCATTCATTGCTGAAAACCAACATGGATGCAAAAAGTAGCTCCTATTCACTAGTTGTTTCTACATTAGGATGCTTTTGTGAAGCTCAGTCATTCCTCATCTGCATTCAGCTGAAAACCGAATTTTTAAAAAACTAAGCACAATAGCGCTTATTCTATTGCTACATTCCCCTCAGAAATCCTGCAATGCCTATCTTATATAAAGCAGGACAAGATCATACCATATACTCAGGGTATGTCCCATTCAGCATTCTGTTTCTCAGTACAGCTTTCTTTTGTTCTTCTGTCTCATAGCCTAATTAATTGCTTCCTATTCTTTTCACAGAATAGAATTCTGTGAATTCTATAGAATTGCCATAGAATTCATGAATGAATGGTTATGAATCAGGGTTTGGGCAGGCAGGGAGTTGGGGGGGAAATAACCACTGCTTTTCACTTTGCAGGTGAAATCACTGCTCATTATTTTTATGATTTGTAAATTATAGTTATAAAATAGCATTATGATGAACATAAAATTAGAGTGGCTTTGCCTACAAAGTAATCAAGTAGCACTCAATCCCCTTCCACACACATGCTCACACAAGAAGGGATAATTAACAATTGATTTATGAATGCCAAGATCTGCCACAGGAGAGAACAGCAAGTAATGAATAACGCTGGAACAAGGAGGATTTTTTAAATATATATATTTATTTTTTAAATGTCATACATTAGGTTTGGAGAAAAAGGGTAATGAAGAAAATACTGCAATGCAACACAGTCTAGATTTTCTATCGATTTAAACTATGGCAACCCCAGATGAAATAGTTAACGTTTAACTATTAAATTTAAATGTTTAAATGCGAAATAAATGCAAATATGTAGAAGTATCCAAATTCCTCTTTAAAATGGTCTGTTCCAAATAGAAGCCCCTTGAAAGTAACATGGCTAGCAGTCCATGGCCTGTGTGTGTAAAGTGCCATCAAGTCGCAGCCGACTTATGGCAACCCCTTTTGGGGTTTTCATGGCAAGAGACGAACAGAGGTGGTTTGCCAGTGCCTTCCTCTGCACAGCAACCCTGGTATTCCTTGGTGGTCTCCCATCCTAATACTAACCAGGGCTGACCCTGCTTAGCTTCTGAGATCTGACGAGATCAGGCTAGCCTGGGCCATCCAGGTCAGGGCAGTCCACGGCCTACCTCCTCTTAGCGCAGAATATTTTTGTGTGGGAGGAAGATTGGTACTAGACCATCAAATGTGTCTTGTTTTGCAAAATTAGAAGTCTCCACAGAATGACGAACGACTCAACCCTCTGGTATTACAGTCCAATTTTCTGTGTGGCCTGCTTCAAATTTAAGACATGTATTCCCTTCCATTGCAAAACAATAGTCCTTGTTGTCCACCACTTGTTCGTCAACATTGCCTGGAACAATGCAAAATCTGCAACAACTCAATTAGGGTGAGACAATGCAATCCTGTTCTAGTTTTGATTAAGTACTCTAATCTAGGAAGTGCCAGCTGTCCTCTGGCACAGTCGCTTGCCTCCCTGATATGTCACTGTTTACTGCCTAAACAGCAAAGTAAAGAATAAGCTCCTTTGCTTAGCGCCAGCATTTAGCCTCTTGTGGTCCACTTATCTCCTTATCTGTTTAAACCAGACCAGCATTTCTTTTCAAACACCAACAAATCTTTCATGGGCGCAAGGCACGGAATAGCTGCCGCGATTGCGAGGGAGAAAGACACGCCGTTCTGCTACAAATATGCAACTCGCCGCTTTCAAAACATGACATTGTATGCACAGAGCTGCGAAGAAACAACAAAGGATCGTCAGACCCATACATTAAAAGCATACATGTTATGGTAAATGCCAGAAACTCTGAATGTGTATGTTGAATCGAGCTTATAGAAGCAGGACTGCCTCTCCTGGTACGTGCCCCAGAGAGCATTAAAATCTTCGACTACGAATTTGCTGGTGGTCCCTGGTCTAAAGAGTGTCCAGCTGGCCTCAACCAGGGCTTTCTCGGCCCTGGCCCCTGACTGGTGGAAGAGCCTCTCAAATGAGACCAGGGCCCTGTGGGACCTCAGGGATTTCCACATGGCCTGCAAGACAGAGCTATTCCACCAGGCCTTTGATTGAGGCCAGCTGGAGTTGGTTTCCATCAATGCTGGCCTCCCTACCCTACCCTGCACACCCATCCCCTTTGAATTATTCCACCTTGGGGATGTATAATGTTGTACTTTTGCTGTGGCCTGTATCTAGGGTTGCCAACCTCCAGGTACTGGAAGGAATAAAGGCTCAGTGCTGTATAGATAATGGAAAAGATCCAAACAGCATTCACAAGGTAATATAAAGAGGAAATAAATTTATGGAAGTGCAGGTAAGTGCAAAAAGTGAACATATATACATACAAGAAACAAGAAGATACACATCCAAAATTTTCATATGATTAGCAAAATTAGTCCAGCAAAGTATGCAATGTAGCAAAGGAAATAAATGTCCATTGAATCACATATAACACCATATATTGTCCATAAAAGACTTTCCTGTGCTTCTAAGTAGCTGGACAAAAGATGTCTGAGGCAAGGACCACAGCGAAGAGGTGCCAAGAAGAGGTGCCAGGACGTGTCGTCTAGATCATGCACACGTTTCGCATATGGCTTCATCAGCTACATGTATCAAAGAAGTTCATAACAATCATACCAATTTCAAAAAGGGACCAAAAGGATTTCTATCTAGGTCTCCAAAGCATGCTAATGGACTAATTTTGCTAATCATATGAAAATTTTGGATGTGTATCTTCTTGTTTCTTGTATGTATATATGTTCACTTTTTGCACTTACCTGCACTTCCATAAATTTATTTCCTCTTTATATTACCTTGTGAGTGCTGTTTGGATCTTTTCCAACCTCCAGGTACTGACAATCTCAACAAACACAATACCTATGCTGATTCTAACGTGGTTGTAAATTTGTGCATCATAAGGACTGACTTTATTTTTACCACAGACAGTAGTGGACTTACGTATGAACTTATTCTGGGTTCTGCTTTATGTTGAATACGTTTTGATGGATGAACTTACCTTGTACTAAATTTGAGTTTGTTTTCAATTTGCATACTTTGGATTGTATTAATGCATGAGGCAATGCTTTTATGTTTCATGTTACAATAATTTGAATACAATTTTGAACCAGTGCATTCACGTTGATTGAGAGCCTTCGTGCTGCTATTTTTTACAACCTCCAGGTACTAGCTGGAGAACTCCTGCTATTACAACTGATCTCCAGCCGACAGAGATCAGTTCACCTGGAGAAATTGGCCACTTTGGCAATTGAAGTCACTCCCCTCCCCAAACCCCGCCCTCCTCAGGCTCTGCCCCCAAAACCTCCTGCCGGTGGCAAAGAGGGACCTGGCAACCCAACCTGTATCTCACACTAGTGGGGCCTTTAGATGTTTGTACGGGCTGGTTTTTAATTACTGTTTTAACTGCTTTAACATGTTTTTATGATGCTATTATTTTTATGTGAGTTGCCCTGTGCCCGGTCTAGGCTGGGGAGGGCAGATTAAATAAATCTGATATATAAATAAATAAATATAAATGTAAGCCCCAAAAGGAAATGTCATAAAATTCAGGATTTTTTTCCAATAAATTATCAGAGTTCATTCTCATTTCATAGATACCAGAACAGGCAGAGAATGCCCATGTTTGTGAAGAAATGTTTTGCTACTCACACATTTGTATTTCAGTTGTAAGTGATTACAATTATTTAAAAATATTAAAAAGTTAAGAATGCCATTCCTAGGATACATGGATGAACTGTTCAAGTTTCCCTTAAGACATCACAGTGCAAGAACACAAAATTATTGTGAGTCATTCTAAAGTCACTCCTGTCATCCATTATGATGACAGAATGCCCGAAGCTGCTCTGAGAAGGCCAACTTTAAATTATTCAGGCTGAGGCTACATACATTGTGCCTATGCGGAGAGTACAGGACCGGACCTCAATTTGCTTACATTTTAGAGACTGGCGAAACTGAGTAGGAGCACAACCATATAAGAACCTGTCAAGTATGGTCAAAAAGCTCATTTCATTTAAATATTTCATTCTACAACCGTCCTGTGCAATGGCAAATGTTTCAGAGGCCATCCCATGGTTTTTCTGAACATCCAGAGCATATCTTAGAGATCGTCCAATGGAAGGGGACACAAGACTGAGAACAGCAGATGTAGCACCGCATTAAACAACAGGTACTCTCTATGAAGAAGTTCAAACCTCAGTTCGCTATAAATATCCTATCTTCCCACCTCAAGCCTCCATCTCTGCTGACCTGCCTTACAGACTTCTTAGAGGACAACTGGGATAATGCATGTGAAATGCTTTGAGCACAATATCATGAATATATGTAAATCCAGAGAAGAGAGCCATGGACAGACAAGACAGATTGTTTTACAAACATGAGAAAAACCCCACATTTGCCACAAATTGAACGTCTAAAAAAATTAATCTGGGGGGTTAAAAAAACCCAAATTAAAAAAAAAACACTTATAGTTTTAAGAAACGAATGCCTTCAGCCACCCCATGAAAGCCAGTGTTATCTAGTGGTTAGACTTTCAGACTGGGAGCAAGGTTCAAATTTCCATTCTGCTGTGGAAGCTCACTGGGTGACCTTGGGCCAGTTTCACATGTTCAACCTAACTTACCTCAAATGGCTGTTGTGAGGATAAAACAGAGGAGAGGGGAATGATGTCAGCTGCTTTGGGTCCCCATTGTGGAGAAAGGTGGGGCATAAATGACACAAATAAATGTAGCTGAAGATGAGGGCAGGTAAAATAAGTAAGTTGGTGGGTGGGTGGAAAGGAGAGAAGAATGATCCTAATTGGAATTATTAGGAATGATCGTAGTTAGGTGGTGAGCTGGAAGACATTTTATGCCATTTAGGAGATTTGTTGGCATCATATTGAATTGGTGATTACAGCATTAATCCTTCCATTGACAGAAGACATAAATTTAAGAATTTTAACTTTGGTTTTGATTTGATCTGCACAGTCAATCAAGTGAATTCATCACTTGATTTTTATTTGGATTATTATTTGTATTTGTTTTCTTATTATTTTCCCACACACACATACACTTTCACTTTGCAAATTAATGCTCTCTCACACACACAATTCCTAGGGATAATCACCTGAAAATCACTAATTACAACCTTGAGGCCGCCAAGCTTGCCTAATATTGTACTGACAAGGACATCCGTTCATTATCATTCATTTTATTCCACGTTGAATCATTAGAAACAGAAAATTGTCTGCAGAAAAATAAAGCATGGGAAATCGTTCCTCCCCACGTCACGGCTTACGATGCAGCAGCTGAGAAACAATTCTCCATACCAACAAAATACCATGAATGGTATTCCATATGAACAGTTCTATATGAAAGTTTGTTTATGGAATATCCTTCCTCTTGACACTTGCCTGGCACCAACACTGCTTTCTTTTAAAGGATGGGAGACCCCTCCAAGGAACACCAGGGTTGTTATGCAGAGGAAGACAATGGCAAACCACCTAGACTTTTGCCTTGAATACCCTACAAGGTCGCCATACGTCGGCTGTAACTCGACGGCACTTTACACCAATCCACACTTTTCTGTTATTCCTTGACTAATGTTTCTCGTCACCTGATCTCATAGCATTGGCTCAAGTTTAATCTACCATTATTCTATTCACCTGCAGTTTCTGGACCTCCTTTCTGAAAGCTATTTTATTCCACCAGCAAAATTAATCTGCTTCTGTTCCTGTAACCTGGGAATGAGTTTTTCTTTCAGCAAGCTGAGGAGTCACTACAATAAAGTCAGTTTGTGTAAGAAAGAAAAGCCAACAAGAGGTGTGCATTAAATGAGAAAACAGTCGGTATTAGAAGAAGAAGAAGAGTTGGTTTTTATATGCCGACTTTCTCTACCACTTAAGGGAAACTCAAACTGGCTTACAATCACCTTCCCTTCCCCTCCCCACAACAGACACCCTGTGAGGTAGGTGGGTAAGGTTGCCAGGTACCTTACCTCCTCCGGCGGGAGGCTCTTCTTGTTAAGTGCATGTGCCACATCACAAAGGGCCTTTACCTCTTAGTTTGAGTGGTAAAGCGGCCCTTTACCATTCAAACTAAGAGGTAAAAGGCCCCTCACAAGGCGGCACTACCAGTTCTAAACTGAAAGTGACGCGAGTGGTATGCACGTGCGTGTGCACATCTGCCCACTGACCCTTAGGTGGTCGGCGGGCAGAGGAGGAAATTGCTGGGGTTTGCCAGCCACCAGCGGGCACCTGGCAACCCTATAGGTAGGGCTGAGAGAGTTCTAACAGAGCTGTGACTTGCCCAAGGTGGCTTCATGCGTAGGAGTGGGGAAACAAATCTAGTTCACCAGATTGGCCTCCACAGCTCATGTGGAGGAGTGGGGAATCAAACCCGGTTCTCCAGATCAGACTCCACCGCTCCAAACCACCACTCTTAACCACTACACCACTCTGGCTCTCAGTTTAAGATTATACATTAAATCAGCTTGGATGTGAGCATGAAGATTGCTCATTATATAGAGAATGCAATCTGACTAAAGCTTCACACTATCGAAAATTCAGCAGCTGCTTCTCTGTTTTCTTAGAAAATTCCCTGATATTACCATGAAAAATTCTGGAAAACGTGTACTGACTATTTTAATCAGCTGTTAAGCTAGAAGTTATACAATACCCGACAGGATGTAAAATAATACTTTGGCAGTGTCAATGAAAGAACATGAAAGGATGACACCACCGCCTGGCAAAGGAGCTGAGTCATGTGAAAATCATTTTCGCTTTGATCCAGCAAGTTCATTTCTTAGAAACTTTAGCCCAAGCCCTGCGGAAACAGAGTAGTGAGATCAAAGCAGAGTTCACTGCAATGTCTATAGACCAACCCTATGCATGTTTACACGGAACTAAGAGCCAGTGCATTCAATGGAGCAATCCCCCCCCCCCCCCAGTAAGCATTAAGTATCCTTAATAGGTAAAGGTCCCCTGTGCAAGCACTGGATCATTCTTGACCCATGGGGTGATGTCACATCCTGACATTTTCTAGGCAGACTTTGTTTACGGGGTGGTTTGCCAGTGCCTTCCCCAGTCATCTTCCCTTTACCCCCAGCAAGCTGGGTACTCATTTCACCGACCTGGGAAGGATGGAAGGCTGAGTTAACCTTGAGCCGGCTACCTGAAACCAACTTCCATTGGGATCGAACTCAGGTTGTGAGCAAAGCTTTGGACTGCAATACTGCAGCTTACCACTCTGCGCCACAGGGCTCCTTAAGTATATTTAAGCAGCCTAAATAAGTGATTTAAAAAAACTGCTCTATCTAAGGGGCAAGATAGTTTTGATTTTATGACTTAGAACAGGGGTGGGGAACGTCAGGCCCGGGGGCCGTTTAAGGCCCGCGAAATCATTTGGTCTGGCCCTTTGTGGGTCCTGGCAGATCTCTGTACTACAAGAGGGCTGGGGGCAGAAGTGGTGACAATGGAGGGGTTAAAGGGGGCAGGGACAGAATGCGTTGGGGGGGGGAGTTCTTAGCCAGTGTGTCCTCATTTCATCCCTGCAGGCGGAGGTAGCAGGAGTCAGCTGTAGAATCCGGCCCCGACCATGCAGAGTAGGAGCAACTGTGGTGTGTGGCTGGACGGCTACACCCGCTGGTGCAACAGACCATCCTGTGCCACCAGGTGGGCGAGTGCGCCACCAGTTGTATGCCTGCCTGCTTGCCCATGCGGGGGGGGGTCATCTGGGGCAGCTGCCTGCTTGGGGCTTGGTCGGCTAATTTTTAAGTTGAAAATTTTGTATGGCCCGCGAATGATGTTATAAATATCCAAATGGCCCTTGGCGGAAAAAAGGTTCCCCACCCCTGACTTAGAAACTGCTCTTGTAAGAGATGAAAGCTTTATGGTGGATTTATTTATTTATTTATGTACTTCATTTAGAAGAAGAAGAGTTGGTTTTTATATGCTGACTTTCTCTACCATTTTAAGGAGAATCAAACCAGCTTACAGTCCCTTCCCCACAACAGACACCTTGTGAGGTAGGTGGGGCTGAAAGAGTTCGGAGAGAGCTGTGAGTAGCCCAAGGTCACCCAGCTGCCTTCATGTGTAGGAGTGGGGAAACCAACCCGGTTCACCAATCTGCTGCTCCTGTCCGCCGCTCATGTGGAGGAGTGGGGAATCAAACCCGGTTCTTCAGATTAGAGCTCTTAACCACTACGGCACGCTGGCTCTCTTGCCTTTCTTTCCAATGAAGATCCAAAGTGGCTTAAGTCATTATTGTCCCCTCCATTGTATCCCCACAGCCACCCTGTCAGATAGGTTAGGCTGTGACTGGATGTCACCAGCCCCAGGCCACCCAGCAAACTTCTGTGGCAGAGTAGGGATTCGAACCTGGGTCTCCCAGATCCTAGGCCGGCACTCTATCAACACCTATACACCACACAGGCTGTCAAATGATGGAGGCAGAAAAAAGAGGGAAATAAAACCCAACCTAGAGAACAGAAGCTGGGTACCCAAGGTTGGGTAGAAAAAAAATCTCTCTCTCTCTCTCTCTCTCTCTCTCTCTCTCTCTCTCTCTCTCTCTCTCTCTCTCTCTCTCTCTCTCTCTCTCTCTCTCTCTCTCTCTCTCTCTCTCTCTCTCTCTCTCTCTCTCTCTCTCTCTCTCTCTCTCTCTCTCTCTCTCTCTCTCTCTCTCTCTCTCTCTCTCTCTCTCTCTCTCTCTCTCTCTCTCTCTCTCTCTCTCTCTCTCTCTCTCTCTCCAATTAATGAAAATATAATTTGTTAGAAGCGCTATGTCAAGATTACACTTATTTAAAAATGTTAAAATAGCACAACGCCATTTCCTACGGTTAATATCTATAACCACATGCCAGACGCGTTTTGGCCTATTTGGCCTTCATCAGTGGTCAATTGAAACCCATGTAAAACCTGCAAAGTTTGCAAACATTTACAGAAATATATACATATACACACAGTTTAAATCAAACCAGGCATGTATATAGGTTGCATACTATATTACCAATTACTCAAACATCTGGTAAGATTGACTCTAGTTGTAATACTGGTTCACATATGTCTTTAGGGTTGCCAGGTCCCTCTTCGCCACCGGCGGGAGGTGTTTGGGGCGGAGCCTGAGGAAGGTGGGGTTTAGGAAGGGGAGGGACTTCAATGCCATAGAGTTCAATTGCTAAAGCAGCCATTTTTCTCCGGGTGATCTGATCTCTATCGGCTGGAGATCAGTTGAATTAGCAGGAGATCTCCTGCTACTACCTGGCAGTTAGGAAATAAACAATACACAAGCTCAATATTATACAAACAGATCACTTGTTTTTTATAAAGTAAGTTTCTTAATGCAATATGAATGCTCTCTATAATATGCCTTATTCATGAAAATACAAACACAAAATTTCTCAGGCTGTGGAAATGTCCATAAGACGAAAGAGACCAAGGAATGCAAGTCCCAAAGTAAGTTGGTAAGTACCTGGCAGTTGGCAACCCTATCTGTCTTCCATATATGATGTGTGCAGTTATCAACTTAGTAAAGCAATGTCAGCCCTGACCTGGATGGCCCAGGCTAGCCCGATCTCGTCAGATCTCGGAAGCTCAACAGGGTCAGCCTTGGTCAGTATTTGGATGGGAGACCACCAAGGAATATCAGGGTTGCTGTGCAGAGGAAGGCACTGGCAAACCTCCTCTGTTAGTCTCTTGCCATGAAAACCCCAAAAGGGGTCGCCATGAGTCGGCTGCGACTTGAGGGCACTTTACACACACACACAAAGCAATGTCAAATGATGGAGGCAGAAACTTGAGGGGACAGCAAAGTCAAAGATGTCAGCAAAAGTTCCAACCTTTCACATGCTTACTTGGCAGTAAATTCTATGGCTATGCAGCAGGGGTGTTAATCAATCCCAAATGTTAAGGCCTCAAGTACCAAACTCTGCATTCAAATTATACAACCTTTTTCTTTCTCTTTCACTTCTCATCGGGGAAAGAATCACCAAAATACTTTGAAACAAATGACCACTAGCTTACAAGGAGACATAATCATTGACTGAACTTAGTGGCATCTGGACACTTAACTTGCCAAGCCCATGACAAAAGCTCATACAGAAATCATGCTGCTCTTTACACTTTACAAATATATTACTTTAATGTAAGCCTCACTACTTAACTTGGTTACTGCTGAGCAACATGCTCAGAAGGGCAGCTTTTGCACTTCTCTACAGT
This sequence comes from Euleptes europaea, assembly GCF_029931775.1. Classification (NCBI taxonomy): domain Eukaryota; kingdom Metazoa; phylum Chordata; class Lepidosauria; order Squamata; family Sphaerodactylidae; genus Euleptes; species Euleptes europaea. Next base: position 28,975,953 of record NC_079318.1, read on the forward strand.
CTCTGCCTATGAAAGTTTTTGAAGCTGTCCTTTCTACAGTGGACTCAGAGTGGCACATCCTTCTCTCAAGGACCAAACATGTACAAGCATGCACACTAGGGTTGCTAACCTCCATGTGCTGCCTAGAGATCTTCCAGTATTGCTACTGATCCCCAGATGACAGAGATCCCCTGGAACAAATGGCTGCTTTGGAATGTGGACTCCATGGCATTATATACCAATGTGGTACCCCCTTCCCCAACCCCCCTTTTCCAGGCTCCACCCCCAAATCTCCAGGTATTTCCCAACCCAGAGTCGGCAACTTTAATGCACACTCGGGCAACAGTTCCAGGATGGAATCATTACTGAAGCTACAATTCGGAAGGAGACTCTCAGCGATCTTTGCAAGTAGCCAAGTATTGCTCTGTAGCTTTTAAAATTCGTTCGGAGAAGGGTATTAGCGATTTTAATTGATTTTAATCGTTATATGCCTTGTGAATATGGTGATTTTTAATTGGTACAACTTTATCTGTATTTTGTATAGAGAGGTTTTAATCTAATTATTTATTTATGTAATCGATTTTAACTGATAAGGTTTGTAGTTTGTCTGGCTATTGCCGTAATAATAAAATCATTCATACTGAAGCTACAAAGTTCCAAACTAGATAATATCCAGCAGTTTCATTGAGAAAACTTGTTGGGGATAGTGAGTGACACGTTGGGCATAGGGGGGGGGGGACGACCCCCACTGCGCCTTCATCAGTCTGCTCTGCAGTATAGAAGTGATTGAGCCTTGGAGAAGTACCACGAGAAGAACTCTCAGCCGTTTCACCAGATCACTGAAGGCTGCTTCAGCTGAACTGCAAATAAAAATGCTGACAATGAAGCTGGAAACTTTAAACTAGCCACCCGCAATTAACCATTTGCGCTCTTCCCTTCCCAGTACGTCCGTTCTTGTTATGAGCCAGTTCACTGGAAGAAGCAGTAAGCTTGGGCATTTAGCACTGAACAATGTAAACAAACAAAAAGTCCTCGTCGCTGCTGTTCCTGAAGCAAGTTGAGTCAAATCAAGCACCATTAGTATTCTGTCTCAGTTGTATAGCATTTGTAGTCTTTTCTGTTTTGCCCTTTGGCTTCACCCAGTTACCCTTACATCTATCATCCCAAAGGATTTTCCTCCCAATGACTTAGCTGCTCTGTGTGTGTTAAGTGCCGTCAAGTCGCTTCCGACTCATGGCGACCCTATGAATGAAAGTCCTCCAAAATGTCCTGTCTTTGACAGCCTTGCTCAGATCTTGCAAACTGAAGGCTGTGGCTTCCTTTATTGAGTCCGTCCATCTCTTGTTGGGTCTTCCTCTTTTCCTGCTGCCCTCAACTTTTCCTAGCATGACTGTCTTTTCCAGTGACTCTTGTCGTCTCATGACGTGACCAAAATACGACAGCCTCAGTTTAGTCAGTTTAGCTGCTCTAGCCAGTGTTATTTGCTGTATTACTTTTTGCAGTTTATGTTTGTAACCAGACTGTTTGGCCTTCCAGCCAAATATAGGGTAAAGTAACACTTTCTCTATCTGTGCCCATAGATGATAAACAAAATCTGAAGGGGAGTCTTGCCAATATTTTGCTTGCATTACTAAAAACATACTAAATAGTCCTTAAATTAGTGATTACAAACCCTCCTTTTTCAGTTGGTAGCTGTAATTTCATATGCAATTCGGGCTCTTTGATTACTAAGTTTGTAGCCTTATCTGTCAATCTCTAGGACAGAGATCCCTCTCTGTTCCCTCCCAGGCCAGGAGGAGCCTAGCAATGTGAAGCCATGTTCCCTGGGGATCCTGCCATTCCAGATTTTTCTCCTGAAGCTCCATTTTGAGAAAGCTGAGATGATACCATATTTAACAAAAGGAAAATGACCCTGAAGACCCTCCCCCCTAAAAAATTTATACACACACACAAAGCACTACTGGACATAACTGTATCTTGAATGCGAATGTAAGATGATCCCTCTTTTATGGCATACCTGGAAAAAGTCCTAGTCTTGCTTTTGAGTAAATACAGTAGTCCAGAGGTCCCCAAACTGTGCTCCAAGGAACACTTGGTGTTCTGCGAAACATCTCCTAGTGCTCCATGAAGAGATTGAAAAGAAAAATACTACTGACATTCGGTTTAGTATATAGGCGCTAGGTGAAAATTAGTGCTCCGTGACAAATTTCTCTCCTGAAAAGTGTTCCTTGACTCAAAAAGTTTGAGTCTGCAGTAGTTAAAAAAGTTTGACTCTGTAGTAGTCATATGAAGTCAAGAAGATGAGTGTTTCAGGCAGAGAACTTTCACAACAGCTAACCCATGACATCCTTTAATTGAGATGCCAGGGATTGAATTTGCAAAGCATGCCCACACTGCCACTGAGTTATGGTCCTCCCAATATGATATGGTCTGATTTGAAATGTGTCTATGAGTCAATTTATCCAATAGACAAGTTGGAGCACTCTAGAGGAGACTGCTAGAATGAGAAGCATTATGGATTAGGAGGTATGGAGCGCAGGTAAGAATCTTATGAAAAACTTCACTGTTGAGAATGTGGAAAGATGCAGTTGCTGAAGGGAGTTATATACAAGGCACAGCCAGAAGAGGGACAAAGCACTCCCCTACTGTCCTGCTAAGTGATGGGTGGTTTCTAGCTAAGGTTGCCCTCTCTGGGTTGGGAAATACCTGCATCTTTCAGGGGCAGAGCCTGAGGAGGGCAGAGGTTGGGGCGGGGCTTCAATGCCATAGAGTCCAATTGCCAAAGCTGCCATTTTCTCCAGGGGAACTAATCTCTATCAGCTGGAGATAATTTGTAATAGCAGGAGATCTCCAGCTAGTACCTGGAGGTTACAAAAAATATAAAAGTTAGCCTGCTGTCACAGGGGTTTGTAAACAAAAAACAGCAGTAAGGAAGAGAAATACCATATAGTAATGCAATGTTGCTATATTGCTATATTAAGCATAGGTAATTCACCAAGCACATGTGGTAAGTATATAGTCTATACAAAAACAAATACAAACAAAGTAGTCCAATATTGTTGAAAAACTCTGTTGCTTCACAGGTGTTTAAAGGTAGAGTAGACAAAACAGTTCTTGCAGATGTCTCACTTAATTGACATATGAGGAGCACAGGCAGCTTTCACGGTGCGTCTTGCAGCTTGTGTAAGAGATAAAAATTTGCTTCTGTTTAAGCTCCGTGGAGTATTGTAACTCATTGTTCACATCAGTGGCGTTGATAAAGAAAAGACGATAGATACAGGGGGCCAGTTAATTACCCTGTTTCGACCACGGGGTAGGACAGGTTTTACTGTAGCCAGTTTACATTCCTGGGTAAGGGCCTCAGTACCTGCCCAATATAGGAGCTAGTTACATAACAGCCCAAGCTGGCTGCTGATGAAGGCCCCCGTGGTCAAAACAGGGTAATTAACCGGCCCCCTGGGTCTATCGTCTTTTCCTTATCAACGCCACTGATGTGAACAGTGAGTTACAATACTCCACGGAGCTTAAACAGAAGCAAATTTTTATCTCTTACACAAGTACCTGGAGATTGGCAACCCTATTTCTAGCAGGTATCCATATTTATGATGTAATGGGAAGCCTACTAAAGTTCACCGGGCCTTCTATTATGGCACACCATTTATTCGTAGGATCACTAATGATACTGCCATTATCTAAAGCAAAATCAAAAGTGATTATACAGCTTGGTGAGCAATGCTAAAGGAAGCAGGAGTTCACGTGGCCTCCTTGTCAATCTTTCCAGCTAACACCAACTAGAGGGGAGCTACTTTAGACCTGGTTCTCATATAGAGAGAATAATTAATTACCAATTGATGCAAAAGGGAGAGGTGAAAGCAGTCATGAATTCACCAATGCAAGTAAAAAAACAGTGCCTTCTTATGGGCTTAGGATCCTTTCTCTATCAATTACAATAGAAGAGCCACTGAACCTGGACAAAGGCTTCAAACTTTGCTCAGAGGAGTGGTAGGATAGGAGCAGGATCCAGCCCACTTTCACTGCCCTACACCATCAACTGTAAATGTCAGGACTGGGTGGGAAGAAAGTGGAAGATGCAGCTCTCTCTTCCCTCGCTTTCCGCTTGATGATGAAAGAAAACCAGTATTCAGCGTTCATGACAAGAGTTAGCAACTCCAAGTAGAGCAAGAGGTCTGCAATTTGTTGCCAATTTGTTTTACTGTTATTCCCTTTCTTCAAAATCTATTGTACCCCTTTGAGTACTTTGGCTGAACAAAGGTAACAATTGGTTCTTGTAGGTTATCCGGGCTGTGTAACCGTGGTCACTGATAGGATGGAGAAACTTTCGAAAAAACATAACCTACAAACAGTGTTTAAACCCACCAAGAAAATACAACAAATGCTACGATCAGCAAAAGACAAAAGAGACCCCCTCACCTCTGCAGGAGTATATCGTATACCTTGCAGCTGTGGAGAAGTTTACATCGGGACCACAAAACGCAGCATACAAACAAGGATAAAAGAACATGAAAGATACTGCAGACTTGGCCAACCTGAGAAATCAGCAGTGGCTGAACATGGACTGACACAAACAGGACACAGGGTCTTATTCCAAGACACTGAAAGACTGGACAATTCTACCAACTATTTTGTCAGATTGCACAGAGAAGCCATTGAAATTCATAAACATCAGCACAACTTTAACAGAAAAGAGGAGAGTTTAAGAATGAATAAGGCTTGGCTTCCTGCCCTGAAAAACCTCCAAAGACAACATTCAACAATAGCCATACAGATTAGTTTTGGATTACACACATTAACAGATCACTTCAGGATACAATGGTTCCATATTAACATACCATACCCTCATTAGCACATTATCTTGATACTTACAGGACAATACTTTTGCAGGACAATACTCAGCTCAAACCCAACCCCTTTCTGACTATATATTACTCTTCCTACACCCTTGACACTGAGAGAGACTGTCCTTCAGTGTTACTACTCTGAAGATGCCTGCCACAGTTGCTGGCGAAACGTCAGGATTAATTACCAATTGATGCAAATTACCAATTGATGCAAATTCCAAGACCACGGTTACACAGCCCGGATAACCTACAAGAACCAATGAACTCTGACCGTGAAAGCCTTCGACAAAGGTAACAATACTGTGACATACATTCCCCTCTGGAACAGTATTACGTACATTTTGTTTCCATTAGCACATATATGCTGGCCATAATTGAGAGAAGTGTGCAACTAGTTCCATGAACCCAGCAGGGACATTAGCGTTTCCACACACACATGCCTCCACCCAACACTGTGGGCATAAGTTGTTGTTGTTTTTTAAATTCAGGAAAGCTTCCAAAGTGGTTCATGTTTTGGTATTACCTGGATAACTGTGAGAAAGCCTTGCTAAAACGTCTCCTTAAAAACACTCTCCCTGCTTTAAAAAAAACCTCCCAAATTGCAGTGCATTCAGCCATTCATTTTAAGTAACGGGGTCTATCTATTCTCTTTCTCTACTATTGAAAGCACTGCAAGATTCTACATTGCCAATATAAATGTTTCAGATGTTTAGTATTCTTGATATCCCATAAATTGCTGGAATTTCCAGCAGTACTCTGAGAACAAGCTCTCTTGTTATGAAGGTTCTCCATCAGTTCCTCGGAAATGGTTCCCAGATCATCATAAAAGATTTAATCATTTTTCTTAAGGTTGCTGAAGATGATCATCATTGGGTATCCAAACCTGTTTGCCCCATTCCTTGCTCTACAGTGTAGTCTAGTGTAGTGGACAGTGTCAGAATAGGAACTAGGAGACTCTTGTTCATCCCTCTCACACTGCCATGAAATAACCTTGGGCCAGTCGCTTTCTCTGCCAAACCGACCTCACAGGAGTTGAAATAGGACAGAAGAATCAGATACGCCACCCAGGGCTCCTTGGAAGAAGGATGGGTATAAACATGTACTACATAGAGTTCCAAAAACTTCAAAGCCATACTTCAAAGCTTCCTCAGGAGGTGGTGAGCTCTCGTTCCCTGGAGGTTTTTAAGAGGAGGTTAGATGGCCATCTGTCAGCAATGCTGATTCTGTGACCTTAGGCAGATGATGAAAGGGAAGGCATCTTGGCCATCTTCTGGTCACTGGGGGTGTGGGGGGGGAGGTAGTTGGGAGTTTCCTGCATTGTGCAGGGGGTTGGACTAGATGACCCTGATGGTCCCTTCCAACTCTATGATTCTATGATTCTATGCAGTGATCTGTTTTCTGGATGACTCTGATTAGGCCTGATTCACATATTTACATGCACTTAAGAAGCCTGAATCACCTAGTTGGCTTTTCTATCTCAGATAATCTAATTCCTGGCAAGAGATACACCTCAACAATGACTTAGGTTCATTATGAGTATAGTAAACAGAATCTTTGCTTCTATTTTACGGTAATCCTTTATTACAGGCACACCTCGCTTTATTGTCCTTCACTATTGCGCTTCGCAGATTTCGCATTCTCGAGCAAGTCTATTGGTGCCATTTTTCCAACAGCATGGGCTCACATTTTGTCTCTATGTCACATTTTGGTAATTCTCGCAATATTTGAAACTTTTTCATTATTATTACAGCACATTTTGTAGACATAATGCTCCTGTGCACTTAACAGACCACAGTATAATGTAAACATAACTTTTATAAGCACTGGGAAACCAAAAAAATTCTGTGACTCGCTTTGTTGCAATATTCACTTTATTGCTGTGATCTGGAACCAAACCCGGAATATCTCCACGGTATGCTTGTACATCATTTTCAACATTGACTAATTCAACAAAAAATTATACCAGTTGTTACTGCCACATGAATAATTAAAGGAGAGTCAGTACATGAGTCCACAACAATGTTTGAGCCAAAGCTAAGCAGGTCACAAGCAAGGAGATCCTTCTAAGAAGAAGCTCCCAATCAATCCAGCTTACTGTATTCGTATGTGGTTTTTTTTAATCATCTCCTAACAATAGCTAGCTGCCCACTTGATAAGGGTGCACATTCTTGGCTAACTAATTATCTTATAACTTCAAACACCATATAAAGTTATCTGTACTTGAATATCTTCTTAAAATATATTTAAAAAGTTAGTTCATTCTTGCTACTTTTAATCATAATGCAGTCTATTTAAAATGGTGATTACAAGTTTCTCATACGTATGAGTATCTTTCGGCCCTCAACTGATTCACCCCATCTTTGAACTGTATCTTTGCTTCTGTGAAGTTGGATATTCCTGCCATACTTCTGCACTTGGGCCTCAACACAAAGTATCCACTGATATAGGTTAGATGACTTCTAACCTACAAAAGGTCCTGTAATTGTGTTACTTCTTTATTGCCTCTCACCAAGGCCACATTGTGGATCTCTAAACTCCCTTTTTGGCGTGTTTAGCTGAGAGGCTAGACTTGGTCTGCAGGAACATCCTCCATGATCTTTTTGGTCAAATCCAGCAACTGTTTCCCTATATTCCTGGCCATATCTGTGGCATCTGGCCAACGAGTCTTGATTTTTTTTCCCTCAAAGTAATCTTGTAAAGCAAGATTGATCTCGTACAGACTTGAATATGCATGTATACTATAAATAGCAAGAAGACTGCTAAAGAAGCAGAAAGGAACCTCTGGCTATCCTAGAGATGAGTCACCTGCTTCTGAAACAAAATTAGAACTGTGTGGGCAGGCTAGCGTTCCTTCAGTCATATTGCTTGTTCTCACTTCACTTACTTTTTTCAAAAGTAATCAGTAACCACAATTGGAGTCTCTCTGCAGAAACCCCAGTTCACAAGTAAGCCTATGAAACACAACAGCTTACTTCTAGTTGAATTGACAATGGGTCCTAACACTTGGAAGACAGGTAGGCTTGGTATGACTTGCTGGGGAATTCCTATATTTCCCATGCAATGACTGCTACTATATAAATCTGATCATTGCAAATCTTTTTCATGGATCTGCTTTAGGGTTGCCAGGTTCCTCTTCGCCACCGGCAGGAGGTTTTTGGGGTGAAGCCTGATGTGGGCAGAGTTTGGGGAGAAGAGGGACTTCAGTGCTGAAGAGTCCAATTGCCAAAGCAGCCATTTTCTCCAGGTGAACTGGTTTCTTTTGTCTGGAGATCAGTTGTAATAGCAGGAGATCTCAAGCTAGTACCTGGAGGTTGGCAACCCTAATCTGCTTTCTTCCTTGTAAGTGTTGACACAAGCAAAGACCTTAAAGTGGAAAGAACACCAGCAATGAACATTAAAATGTGAATAGATCATCAGTGAGCCAGTATTAACTGAAAAGGAAACGAAGCCATATCTGGAAAATGTCTCATTTGGTTTCCAATAAGTGTTCAAAATTATTTACCTATTTCACACAGAAAACCATCACCAAGGTTCCAGTACAACTGTTTTGGATTGGCCATCTGACTTCCCAGGAGATGCCCTGGTCGGCTGCCACTTCAGAGAGCTGGCAGAAGCCAATCAAGGGCAACTCTGGCTTGCTCCTAACAGGCAACAGTATGGCAGGAGGCAATGAGCAAGCCGACACCATCATTGCCACCACCAGCTTAAGAGAAGGAGGGCAAGAGGTGGCTATTACCTTCACACCCAGATGGGCACCTTGACAGTAAGAGGAGGCAGCGGCTGCCATCACTTTCTTGTGAAGAGGGCAATCCAAGAGCAGTGCTTCCTCAACTCTTTGCAGGCAGGAAGCTGTGGATGGCGAGGAGCCTTGAAGCAGTGGCTGGTTTCACCCTTGGCCCACCTTCCTTGTTAGGAAGAGGCAGTGGCCATAAGGAGGGGCCAGGGGCCGCCGCCGCCTTGCCTCAACAGCTACCTCCTCAGGACTTCTGTGCCTCAGCCACAACAGCCCAGCAGGATTACAAAGCCGGACCGAAAGGGATGCATCACATGATGCGGGCTGGCCATGTGATGTGGGCTTCAGGGCTGTTCTGGTTTCCCAATCTTCCCCCTATGGAGAGAGCTGTAGTACAATAAAACACATATCACAACATGCAGAATGGGAAATAGGGACACATGCTGTACTAGTGAGAGCTCAGAGGCTTCCTAGCCACTGCTGGAAACAAAATGCTGGACTAAGGATTCATTCTTTGTTAAGGAAGATTGCAGGACAGATGCCTTACATCCATTGTTCAGTATGATTAGAGTTGCCAGGTCCCTCTTTGCCACTGGCGGGAGGTTTTGGGGGTAGAGCCTGAGGAGGGTGGGGTTTGGGGAGAGGAGGGACTTCAATGCCATAGAGTCCAATTGCTGAAGCGGCCATTTTCTCTATCAGCTGGAGATCAGTTGTAATAGCAAGAGATCTCCAGCTATTACCTGGAGGTTGGCCACCTACAAAATGTTCTACAAAATATGTATTTTACTGTCATGATCATGCTTATATCAATTGTTCATTGTTACTTATTCCTCAGCATGAAATGTTATATTGTCCTATATTTATTTCTATGGTCATTTACTTTGTCATATAATTCATTTCTTTTATTTGGGTCCTTTCTTTTATTGTTGTTTTGGTTTTCCAGAGGTCCCTCTTCCTTTTAATTTCATGAATGGATGTTTTAAGGAGACCTCAAAGCCCATGAAAACTGACTGGACCCATCATAATCAATCAAAATGAAATTGTTTATAGCAGAGACCAAGGAAGCTGACACCGGCCTATCTAGCCCAGTCACAATAGCAAATTTTTAGTTGGGTTCATGTCTGTCAAATCAAGCCTGCAGGGTAATCTGGGATTTAAAAAATTCGAAACACAATAGAGCCTTCAGAGTTCTCAGTTAACAATGAAGGGGCTAATGGCACGTTACACTTTTCCTGGGTCCTCCCCAGGTCTACATGACCAAGCTTGTATTGCGAGTTCTGTGCTGGAAATCTGAGCTTGAGTGTGCCTGGCATTTAGATTGGGACGATGGCACACAGGGAGCGGGAGTTTCAGTCTTCCCTCTTTCCTGGCACCCCTTTCCCGACCTGAAAGGGCCTCAAGGAGTCATTGTTTGCCTCAATGGAGGCTCCCACATGACCTGATGGGGGCACATCTAGGTTTCTCCAATGGGGCAATTAACTCCCAGGGCCATTTGTCAGGAAAATGGTGTGGAGCAGAAGGAGGAAGGAAGCCCCCTCTCCTTCTGTACCACAGTCCTGATGAAAACCAGGCCTGTGTGCACATGGGATTAAGTTCCCAGAACAGAATTCACAATACATGTTTGACTGTGCAGACCCAGGGAAGTAGGGTCGTCAGCCTCCAGGTTCTAGCTGGTGATCTCCCACTATTACAACTGATCTCCAGCTGACAGAGATCAGTTCAACTGGAGAAAATGGCTGCTTCGGCAATTGGACTCTATGCATTGAAGTCCATCCCCCTCCCCAAACCATGCCCTCCTCAAGCTCTGCCCCAAAAATCTCCAGGTATTTCCCAACCCAGAGCTGGCAACCCTACAGGGAGGTCCCATGGAAAACATAACATGTAGTTAAGCTCTATTCAGCGTTGCCAACTTCGAGGTTGGGAAAGTCCTGGAGATCTAGGGGTGGAGCCTGCAGAGGGTAGAGTTTGGTAGTGAAAGGAGCTCAGCAGAGATGAGATACCACACAGTCTGCCCTCCAGAGCTGCCATTTTCTCCTGGGGAACTGATCTCTGTAGTCTGGAGATTAGTTGTAGTTCAAGGAGAATTCCAAACCTCACCTGGAGGTTGGCAACCCTAGCTCTATTAGGTATCACTAAGGCCTGAACCATTTTTAGAGAAGGGCACAATGAATATGGATTTTAGTGGCAGTTTCAGAATCAGGTAGAAAAGGGATGAAGGTGAGTGCCCTTCCAAAATGGAATACATGGGTAATCCAAAAGTCACAAAGCAAAGAGGTTGATTAAATTAAATGTTCAAATACTAGCAAAACATTGAAACCTGTATACACAACTTTCTGAATTTATTTTCAGCAGGCTTTAGGTGAGATACAATGTCAAGTAGTGTCTGTTTTCTGCATCAAAAGTTCCAAGAAGTATTCTGTTTTTAAGAGACAAGGACAATCTCGCAAGTGGTAAGTCAGCACCAGATAACAGTTCACAATAAGGAACCTGTCTTCCTTAGTCAGGCAAAGTGGGGTGAATTGCCAGGGGTTTGCCTGCCACCACCGGGCACCTGGCAACCCCAGTGCAGGGCTTTATCCAAACAACCTTATTTAGCCCTGCTTTTTCTGATTTCATAATTGGATTAGTGGCTTTGATTTCAGAAAGGTTTTTCTCAATGTCTCATGGAGTCCATGAGTCAGCTAATTAATACTGTGCAGAAACCAAACATGGCATCCAGGGCTGTACAGAACACTGAAGGGGGTGAAATGACACAGGCAACTGAATTTGCACAGTAAGATGGCTAGATAAGCCTTTCTTTTAAACAGTTGATCTTTGCAGAATCCTGAAAATAATGACTGGCTTTTCTCTTGAATATGTCACATATCCATGCAACATCAGTGAATATTCTGTATTTCCAAAACCATGCCTCTTAAGTCTCCTTATTTGGCAGTTTTAATATGGTCACTTTGCCACTGAAAGATGAACCCACAGTAATGCAGCCATCTCCACGATCCCTCACATTTAACTAGCTTAAAGGAACAGAGGCGTTCTCCACTTAACCTCCCATGCCACACACATAAGACCATAAGAAAGGCCATGCTGAATCAGACTAAGATCCATCAAGTCCAGCAGTCTGTTCACACGGTGGCTAGCCAGGTGCCTCGAGGAAGCCCACAAACAAGACAACAGCAGCAGCATTGTCATGCCTGTGTTCCACAGCACCTAAGACAATAGGCATGAACCTCTGATCCTGGAGAGAATAGGTATGGTTCATGACTAGTATCCATTTTACATGTTTACATGCACAACTATGTTCTCTTACAAACTGAACTAACTAGCAGCACAGAGAATGGAAAGAGCCCACCATGACTAAGACATAACACATGAAGCTGCCCTGAAGCTGTACTGAATCAGACCATTGGTCCATCAAGATCAGTAATGTCTACTCAGGTTGGCAGTGGCTCTCCAGGGTCTCAGGCCGAGGTCTTTCGTGTTACCTACTGCCTGATCCTTTAAATAGAGATGCTGGGGACTGAGCCGGGGACCTTCTGCACGCCAAGCAGATGCTCTACCACTGAGCCACAGCTCCTCCCCCGACTCTCTGTTGCACAACAAACCGTGTCTTATTGGGTCAACAGCAGTAGTACAGCAGAAACCAAAACCCTTCTCTTCATCTATCCAGCACTCTCCCCATCGCTCTCTTGCTTGAGACTGGCTGGCCAAACTAAGGTCTACAATCAGGCTGCTCAGGTTAGTGCTCTACTGCAATCTTGTATATTCTTGTTTATTTGCATATAGGAATCCAAAGTCTCTCGATATGGAGGCATACAAGTCTTGTATATTTTCAAAACTCCTTAGGCATTTCAGATTTTATATAAAGATGTACCTCTTCTGCTAACGGATGTGATCAACTGTATGCTGCTAGGAGGATCCATAGCCTGCTTGACTACATCTCAGGATAATTGGGTTTTTCAGATCATCAGTTCATAAATACACACACAGTTGGTTCTGATCCATAAATTGTTCCTTCCACATTTGACTTCATGACAGCCAATTGAGATAATTTAGCCTTTTTATTGCTTCAGAGAAATGACTGTTCAGAACTGGTAAATTAATCTCAGTAATCCTAGGCCCGAAAAACATCTGGCCGAAGAGAATGACGGGCAAGGGGGGGGGGAAGGCAAGGGCTATTATCAGAAGCCAGGCCTGCAGAGGGACAATTGTATTAAAATATTGAAAGTGTAATTTAGTACCAGCAATGTCCTTTGCAAGTTCTTCTCGTCTGCATACTATAAAAGACTCTTTCTAAGTGTATTATTGATCATTGTGATGTACCTGTCCCAGAACATTACATTCTTTCTTTTAATAATATTTTATTAATTTTTTTCAATATAAACAAACAAACATACAACCACACTTACATTCATACAATTTGTACTCCTTCGGGGAGTCTGTTTCATCTTACATCTCAAAAGTCTTTGACTTTATATACATATAGTAAAATCCATCTATTTAAATTAAATTTTATGCAATCTTAATTTTACTTCTAACAAACTATCCCTTTTGTTGTACATAATCTAAATACCCTTCCCAATTTCATTGGAAAACATCAGTTGTCTTCTCTTTCATCAAACTAGAACATTACATTCTATGAATGATAATGAAAGCACCATTTGCTAGATTCTGGTAAGCAATCACAACATGCTTTAAATCATCGGGATACTAAATATAACCTACAGCATATATGTATGGGTACAATATATAGCCAACCCAAGGACTTTTGGTGCCCTAGGCAGTGAATAAGTTTGCCATCACTGCCGCGTGCTTTGAGGAAGTGACCACTCCTCTCTCCCCTACACTGAGGTGCAGCAAAAAGGCACTTTCTGCCCTCTTGTCTTCCTGCAATAAAGCAGGAAGCTGTGCCCACCTTCTAGGGTTGCCAGGTGGCTGGGGGAGCGTGAGACGTATGCTCGCCCCGACACACTGACATCACTTCCTGGTTTACCTAGAAGTGACGCGGATGCTCTAGCAATCTCCACCGAAACCTGATGGTTTTCAGAGAGTTTCACAGAGGTTGCTAGAGCATCCACATAAACAACATTTACGCTGAAATCTTTGTCCATTCCGATAACTTTATTAACTTTTAATAACTGCTGAAGCTTTGGTTTAAAAACTGCATTTCCTATAAAACAGTTGGTAGGGATTGCCTAGTGATGTATATGATTTTAATCTAATGGAAGTTGCTAGGAATACTATTATTATTAATCGATGCAGACTGTGTACACGCAGCAGTACAAAAGACCATTTATGTAATTCATTAAAAATGATCAGTGAAGCAATCTAGAGCAATCAAGATTAAGAACCAGTTTGATTGTCCGTTCATAGCTGGCTGCATCTTTTCACAAGTCTTCAGGGCCCCATTTGTCAGAAACGCTATAAAAGCGTCGATGTTCACAGGAAGCAATTGCCTTTTGGCTCTATATCTTTCCTTAACTCATGCTCTGCAACCATTGAGATGGCGCTATGCGAGCATTTTACAGATGCGAAACTTTGTGAGAATACTATCATTCATAAACACCCTTGGGATCCTGCAGTCATTCTAGGCTAATGATTCATTGGCTTCTTAGGTGAGGGTGGAGTTGAAACCTCTTGCGGTGCTTGGCTGAGCTGCTCTAATGTCACAGAGAAATGGGGGAGGTGGGCCAGTTGCTACTGGTTGAGCTGTTCAAATTCTACAAAAGGGCAAGGCAAGCATGGGTCCTGGAGGAAGGTGGGGTCTAACAGCAGAGTCCTATGAAAGGAGAAAGTGCCAGACCAAAAGCAGCAGCAGATCTTACCACACAGAAAATTAGAGGAAATTTAACTGGGGAAACTCATTTAAACCCACCGATCAACTCTCCTCCTCCCTCAAAAATGTCTTCTTTAGCATGGTAGTGTTTTGTTTTTGTTTTTTTAGCACACTATTTATCATGACTTTTCTCATTAGATGGAATTACACCATTGAGAATTATCTCCAAAAGTATGGCAGCAGTAGTGAGAATGACGCCTGCCAGTTTGGCTCGCGTCCTGCTTGCAGCTAGTGATCACTGGAGCCAAATGGAGCCAAATGTTCAACATACTGCCCAAACAGCTAGAATGTGTAAAACTGTTGTGCATGGGCAATTACACACTGCTTTGCTTCAGCTGATTCCCACCACCATTATCATTAAAAAGCACATACTTAAAAGAAATAACATTTGGTTTTTAAAACTGAGACTTACTACTTAGGTGTTTCTGTGTGCTTTATGACAGCCTCACCCAGTATCCACTAAACTAGTGGATACTAAACTAATGCCAGACTAGTCCAAGACTGGATCAATAACCCCTTTATCATGATAACTGTAGTTTCTTTGCCCCACATGACTATGAAACTTGTTTTTCAATTATGTTGAATACAATAAAGCATCATTGTGAACTTCTTTAGACAGACACCTTCTTTAGACAGACACCTTGCCGGTGCAGGGAGCTGGAAATCAGAGCCTTGCTGACCTAAGGGCAAGAAAAATTATTAAACCACATTGTCAATGATAGTGATATGTCCTTGACATTTCAGAGGCTTTTTAATCACCTAGTTTTCCATTTTGCATCAGGATTAAGGCCATGATTTTACAAAATGCCAATTTATCAGGTTATGTCACAGCCATTTCCTTCAGTATGCACTATCTGGCGTGGCATGTTGCTACTAGTTAAAATGGATACTAGTCATAATGCATACCTATTCTTTCCAGGATCAGAGGAGCATGCCGAATATATTAGGTGCTGTGGAACACAGGAAGGATGGTGCTGCTGCAGTCGCCTTGTTTGGGGGCTTCCTAGAGGCACCTGGTTGGCCACTGTGTAAACAGACTGCTGGACTTGATGGGCCTTGGTCTGATCCAGCAGGGCTTTTCTTATGTTCTTATATATCACATAGCCCTCTTTCACACTTGCTGAATAATGCATTTGTACAAGGGCTATGATAGCAGCAGTTCTGAAGTGGTACTAGCCATCCTATTGCTTCTGCCACCTCATTTCTTGTATGTACAGATCCAGCTTTGCCAGTGCAGAATTTAACTCTGGCTTTCAGGAGGTTCATCAGTGCTCCAGCTCTTTCTCTCTCTTCCCCCACATTCATGCACTAACATCTGAGTCATAAGTCAACTCTTTTCGATCTGAGGATTACACTGCATAAGCAAAATAACAGGATAACTGGAACTATGCCCAGATAAGCCAAGGGGTTTCCTGTGTACAGAAAGAGTCATTATTTAAGATGCTTTTAAAAGGCAGCACACATCTCTTTGCTTCAGCTGAACTAGTCAGGTGAATAGCTCCTTCATATAGATCACTGACCATACTTAATCAGACAGCTGAAGTTATCAAACTACCATGGCCATGCTATAACCGGTAGAAAACTAGTGCTTTTCTGTGAAACCTAATGGCCTCTTCTTTCTGTTATATAAAAAATATTGATCTTGCTAACACTGCACAGTTCAGCTACGTTGCTTGTAAGCTACCGAAGTCCCAGGGTTTCTGCTCCAATTTCACTTTGCAGTTTAGCCTGCCTGAGGATTTACATTCATGACCTTTTCTTGCAGGCAAAGGACAATGAGTGAAATAGAGAATTTGGGCAGCTGAGTCATTAGAATAGCCTTATCTAACTCCTCCTGCTGTTTAATGTACTTTCCAGATGTGAACCCGAAAAGCTCTGTGGCGACTTCACTTGTCTTGAAGTGACAGAAAGCATTTGCATTCATAACCAGGTTTTAAGATCTAAATTTGGTGCTTTCATTCAGCCTAATGAAAAGCTCTCTAAAGCTTGGTACGTTGCCTGCTCCAACAGTGATCGGTCTGTCAACATATAGTGGCCTCAACCCACAGGTGTGCGCATGCCCCGGATTGACTTTGTGAGTTTTCTGCTCAGCAACTACACGTCAATTGGTTCTTGTAGGCTATCCGGGCTGTGTGACTGTGGTCTTGGTATTTTCTTTCCTGATGTTTCGCGACAAAAGTCATGGATCTCCACCCATCTGCAAAAGGTACATTTAGGGTTGCCAACTGCCCGGTGGTGGCAGGTAAACTCCCGCCAATCCACTGGGCTGCCCGCTGACCAGCTGAGGGCCAGCGGGCAACTCATGCACGCGCGACGTGCCTGCGTCACTTCCGGGTTTACCCAGAAGCGGAACGGACGCACTAGCAACTTCTGCCAAAACTCTATGGAAACCATAGAGTTTCGGCAGAGATTGATAGAGCGCCCACGTCGCTTCCGAGTAAACCCGGAAGCGATGTAGGTACGTTGCGTGGGACGCACACACGCGTCACACCAGGTGTGCGCGGGTGCATCGCACCAGGTGCGGGCATGCACCACGTAATACAGGAAGGCTCCAGCCAATGGAGCCACAGCACCCAGTAAGCCTAGGTAAATTGTATGTATTCACAGCCCCACACAGGGAGGGAGAAGGGAATTTAATTCCTCAGCCCGCTCTTAGTTTGGCTAATCCAAACCATTACTTTTCTTAACAAACAAAATAAAGCAAACCTTTATGTGTGAAAGATGCACAGATGTCTCTTTTGTCCTCAAGAACATCCATCAGTCAGAGATGCCAGTTTCTTCATGCATGGCATGTACCCAGGGAATTTACCCCTCACACATTGAAGGATACACATTTTTGCACTCTGGAAATGAATATCTCAGACAGAGGTGAAGGTGAATTGGCTGGGTCAGGTACAGAACGCCAGACATTTCACTAGAGAAGCAAATCCCTTAATTGCTAGTTTATACTTGGCACAATAAAAAGTCTTACAAAGAAAATCACCATATAGTTCTGCAAATGTTTTCTCACATTTCTCAAATGGTACTTGGAATTTCATAGTTATCATTAATATATACCTCTTAGCAGTGGAAGCTATTTTGTGCTGAGGGCCCATGATTATGGGGGCAATTTACAAGACTCATTTATGCTAAACACATTCCGAACGCCATTTATTATGGGCTAGTTTGAGGAACTCTGTTCTGTTTTTACTAAACCATTAAGAACTAGTGAGGGGGACAGTCTCCTTAGCTCACCTCAGAAATGTGTTCATTGTTGTCAAGCTTTCCCTGGAACTTTTTCTAAGAAAGCATGGAAAGACTCTAGCCCCCTTTTCCCCTCTTAAAGAGAACGCTTACTGTCGAAGGCTTTCACAGTCAGAGTTCATTGGTTCTTGTAGGTTATCCGGGCTGTGTAACCGTGGTCTTGGAATTTTCTTTCCTGACGTTTCGCCAGCAACTGTGGCAGGCATCTTCAGAGGAGTAACACTGAAGGACAGTGTCTCTCAGTGTCAAGTGTGTAGGCAGATATAGTCAGAAAGGGGTTGGGTTTGAGCTGAGTCTCAGCTCAAACCCAACCCCTTTCTGACTATATCTGCCTACACACTTGACACTGAGAGACACTGTCCTTCAGTGTTACTACTCTGAAGATGCCTGCCACAGTTGCTGGCGAAACATCAGGAAAGAAAATTCCAAGACCATGGTTACACAGCCCGGATAACCTACAAGAACCAAAGAAAGCTTACTCTTGAGAGGGGGGAAGGAGTATCGGATGAAGGAAGAGCTCATTAGACTTGAATAGAATCAAAAGGCAGAACTACAGATCCCATACTCCCTGGCAGAATGACACTTCTACGCATGCTTAGGAGTATCACTTCCAGTATTTCCCTAGTGTGCTAACCAGCTGCTAGTTAACTCCTGTCCTCTGCAACTTTTTTTGGGAGGGGGGGTTACTTTGGAATTCTAGGGTTTGGTAGGGCAGGCTAGCTAGTAGTCTTTGGGGCAAGCTCCATTGTCATCCAGGACCAAATTTTAAAAGGCCTAATTGGGAAGCCTTTCCAAACTAGCAGGTTTGTGTTCTGCGCTTCTACATTTCTGAATTGGCCCCATTATTCTTTAGAACGCTTCTGTTACTCTAGAATGGAGGCGACAGCACTAGGGCGAGAAATGGAAGTGCAGTGGCCGGCCTATGGTAAAAAAAAAAACCATACAGTCTGGTGAAATTCCTACAGTGTGCCAGAAAATATGATGGCACTTATGGGTGGAGAGTCGGAGAACATGATGTCACATCCGGGTGATGCTCGAAGAATCCCTGCAATCTCTGTGGAGACTGAAGAAATACCAGAGCAACTCCATCAACACAATTTCCCCTCCAGCCCATTTTTTCTTTCATC
Organism: Euleptes europaea; assembly: GCF_029931775.1. Lineage (NCBI taxonomy): Eukaryota > Metazoa > Chordata > Lepidosauria > Squamata > Sphaerodactylidae > Euleptes > Euleptes europaea. The sequence continues at coordinate 28,994,724 of NC_079318.1, forward strand.
CTCAAAGATTTGAGCAATGTATTGGGGCTTAGGGTGAGGGGTTCCCCTCCCCAGGTGGGCTAATGGGAGGCCAAAACTGAAGCCCAGTTCAAATGTTTCTCTGGTGGCGCAGCAGCCATTTAAAAAGGCAGCCACGCGGCTTGAGTTGCACACAGTTGCAAGTACATGGGTCTACAAGATCACATGGGAAGTTCCCATGAACATACCGCTCCTCCCTGGAGTCCAGAGGTGCTGGCATTGTTATTTCTTACCAGGGCAGTGGTGCAGGTAAGAACTTTAGACTCTGAGAGATTAGATGGTTCGGATGCAAAGCTGCAGTCTTTTTTTGATCCCCCCTCCTTTGCTGAGTCTGTGAACTGGGGCCCTCATCTTCTACCACCAATGTCCAAAAATCATCATTGTGCTCAGGCTGGCTCATCCTGATTTCATAATGTTTTAATGTCCTATAACTGGATCCTTCAGCCAAGTGAGGCTTCAGAAGGTAACTATGCTTCAAATATCATTTTATGCTCTCTTTACAAACAATACCCTGAATATCACATGATCAAAGTAAATTCAAGTAACGATTAATAGGGATAGCTAAATAAAAATAGACGTTATGTCGGCATAGTAGTATTTGCCCTTTACCTTGATTTCAATGTTCAGAACCTTGATTTGTCTCCAAAAAGGAATATAATCCTTTGATAGCTATGAATTACATTGTACTGTGCTTTGACCTAGTAAAACAAAACCAGAGTTTGCTTCCCTGGCGAGGGATATTAATGGGCATTTTCAGTAAAAATGTTTCCCAGATATCTGAAGTTCAGGTTATCTAAACCGTAGTGTATAACATGCAGGTGTCAGCACCAAAATGAAAGTCCCATGAATGAAAATGGAGGAAGTATGTTATCGTTTCAACATCTGGCTGTGAAAGCCCCTGGGTAGGGTTACCAACCTCAAGGTATCAGGCTGGAGATCTCCTGCTATTACAACTGATCTCCAGCCGATAGTGATCAGTTCACCCAGAGAAAATGGCCGCTTTGGCAATTGGACTCAATGGCATTGAAGTCCCGCCCCTCCCCAAACCCCACCCTCCTCGGGCTCTGCCCCAAAAGACTCTCACCGGCGGCGAAGAGGGACCTGGCAACCCTACCCCTGGGTGAACCGGCTACTCTCTTACCTTTCTTTCCATCTTGCCCCATCCACCTCTGCACAGAGGTTCTCATTTTCACAAGTGGTACTTCTGACTAAACTTTGCTCACAGCAAGCCCAGAGGCAGCACCGACATGTGGGCTGATGTGCGAACAAGCGACAAAGGTGTGTTTAGGTAAATTTGAATGTCAGAAGTATTACCCAGTTCCCAGAGCATTTCTGTTTGCTTCTTTGGCTCTACTTTGTACTCTGTACTGGCTAATGTTCTTTCTGGAGGCTGCTATATCATATTTCCATGTCTTTATTGGTGGCAGATATAATAATTGCCATCATGTATAATGTATGCAGAACTGTTATGAGAATTGATGTTTCCATGCTCACTTGCTGCTCAACCAAAGACTCCCAATTATTGTGCGGAGAGTAAAGGTTAGGCAAACACATCTCATTGAATCTCTTTTTAATTACCAACAAAAACGCTGGGTGTATTTTTAGAAAGAAATTTGGGCCAGGATCCAAAGATTCATTCAGTTTCCTACTTATCTAAGGGAACTTCGGCCTTGCGTTTCTCAAAGGCCAGTCTCCTCATACCATAAGGAAAACCACTTTCTGAGGGGCTATCAAAAGCAGTTTTTGATATAGCAGGAGATCATCTATGCATACCCAAGACATGAGCATTACTTATTGGGCATGATTCCATTTCATTTTCAGAAATAAAACTCGAGAGCCAGTGTGGTATAGTGGTTAAGAACGGTGGTTTGGAGTGATGGAGTCTGATCTGGAGAACCAGGTTTGATTCCCCACTCCTCCACATGAGCTGTGGAGGCTAATCTGGTGAACTGGATTTGTTTCCCCACTCCTACACACAAAGCCAGCTGGGTGACCTTGGGCAAGTCATTCTCTCTCAGCCTCACCTACCTCACAGGATGTCTGTTAAGGGGAGGGGAAGGGAAGGTGATTGTAAGCCAGTTTGATTCTCCCTTAAGTGGTAGAGAAAGTCGGCATATAAAAACCAACTCCTCCAACTCCTCCTCCTTCTCCTCCTCCTCCTCCTCCTCAATGCTGGTTTTCTCTCCAGCTAAACATGCCCAATATGTAATGAGTAGGGTTGCCAGGTCCCTCTTCGTCACCGGCGGAAGCTTTTTGGGGCAGAGCCTGAGGAGGGTGGGGTATGGGGAGGGGAGGGACGCCATAGAGTCAAATTGCCAAAGCGGCCATTTTCTTCAGTGGACTGATCTCTATCGGCTGGAGATCAGTTGTAATAGCAGGAGATCTCCAGCTAGTACCTGAAGGTTGGCAACACGAATAATGAGCAACTGAACAATTAAAGCAGTAATGCAAACTAAAGGAGTAATACGTAATAATAAAGAACATGCAAAATATTTACAAATCAATTTACAATGCTCAGTTAACATACACATATTCCATGGAGGCAGACAAAATGGACAAGGCTAGAATAATGCAGAAGCCATACAACTTCCTCCGCCACCCAGCAGGATTAAGACAGCCAAGAAAAGCAGAATTTTGGGAAGTTAATTGGGTTTCTGGTGGGTGGTGGGTGGTGGGTGGAGGAGGGAGACAAAGGCATCTGTGTGGAAGTAGGGAGTAGTGTGTGCGAAAAGGATCTTGGGGTCATAGTAGACCATACACTGAACATGAGTCAGAAGTGTGATACAGTAGCTAAAAAGGCAAATGCGATTTTAGGCTGTATCAACAGAAGTACAGTGTCCAGATCACGCGAAGTGATGGTATCGCTTTACTCTGCTCTAGTTAGACCGCACCTAAAGTATTGTATTCAGTTTTAGGCACCGCAATTTAAGAAGGATATAGACAAGCTGGAACGTGTCCAGAGGAGGACAACAAAGATGGTGAGGGATCTGGAGATCATGTCCTAAGAGAAAAGGCTGAAGGAGCTTTGTATGTTTAGCCTGGAGAGGAAATGACTGAGAGGTGATATGATAACCATCTTCAAGTACTTAAGTACTATGTAGTTTCCTGCATGTGTGGCCTGGGGGGGTGGGGAGCAGCATGCAGAAGAAGGCCAACAGTAAAGTAGTCCTAGCTAAGACCACTCTGTTGAAGAAGGGAAGTTTCTCCCCTGCCTGGCCCTACCTCTGGCTGTGCCAGCTACAACAAATCTTTGGCTTCCTAAAAATGTTGCATAATGTGCCATTTGTAGGTGGGCTGAGAACAAGCTGACGAACTTGACCATTTTCGCTGACTTTCCTGCAAATCTTCTCGCTGAGTGCTTTGCATGCCAAATGCCATCATCAGCACCAGCTGCTATAGCAACTAGGACATTTAGGAAATGATTTCAAGTGAATATCACAGAAATCCAATACCTCAAGAAAGGAGCTTTCTAAGGAGGCAAGAGATATGAAAGCTACTTGTTTAAAGCCTTGTTGCTGTTATTTCCCATTATAATAGCTGCATGCCATTCTTCCGAATCAATTAATAGTCATAAGATGTAGTTAGAGGTGCGTCATATTGAAGACCCTTTGGGCGAAAACGCACGGTCGCTTTATCCTCCTTTAGTCCCTCTTTCAGCCAGGATTCAGCCGGGATCGAACGCACGTTCAGCGAAACGTATGCGTTCGATCCTGGCTGAATCCTGGCTGAAACAGGGAATAAAGGAGGATAAAGCGACCGTGCGTTTTCACCCTTTATTAGGTCAGGTTAAAAACCTCTTAGATGCTATCACTTATTCATATCACTTTTTCTGCCATGATATACATACACTATTGCACTGGGCATGAAACTGTCCGTGGCTTCAATAGGCTTAGAAGGGCATCACTCTGCTTAGGATTGCATGGTGTAACCCTTAACGGTGCAGAATGCTCATCGGGACTTTATCAAGTCCATTCCAGTTACCTGGCTTCTACAGAATTCCACAGGCTTGGAACTCATGAGACGCCACGGTCTCTTCAGGGATCTCATTACTTTGTTTTGCAGCATTAAGTGACATTTGCAGAGCAATAAAGAAATAATCTCTCTCCCTGAAGATCAAGCATGGGCTGAATTTGCCATTAGTTTTCCTTATCTATAACATTCTGCCATATCACCAATAGTGTATGAATAGTGAGAACCCGCCAGCAACTTGTGGGAGTGGCCATCCCATCCCCTCCACCTCTGATTCCTCTCCTTTTCCCCCACTTCTTTCAGTGCCTCTTTCTCCCCACCCCCGACCCATCTCCTACTTTCTGTCTCTCTCTCCCCACCATGTCTACTGTCACTCTTTTTCTGCCTCCCCCACCCCATCACTCTCCTTTACTCCATCAGCAGCGGTGGCTTGCCTGGTTGCCATCAGCTTCACTCGCCCCCATGTATAGAGTTACCAACCACCAGGTGGTGGCTGGAGATCTCCCACTATTACAACTGATCTCCAGCCGATAGAGATCAGTGCACCTGGAGAAAATGGCCGCTTTGGCAATTGGACTCTATGGCATTGAAGCCCCTCCCCAAACCCCGCCCTCCACAGCATCCGATTGGTTTGATGCACATGTACTCCGGACAAGAGGCTAATGTTAAGACAGAATGTGGAGAAGCAGAATGACTCCCAATTGGCAAAGGTGTCAGACAAGGTTGTATTTTATCTCCCTGTCTCTTCAATCTATATGCAGAACATGTCATAAGGATAGCTGGATTACATTTAGATGAAGGTGGAATGAAAACGGATAGAACAAATGTTAGTAATTTGAGATATACAGATGATACCACATTACTGGCAGAAAATAGTGAAGACTTGAATCAACTGCCGCTGAAGTTTAAAGCAGAAAGGGCCAAAGCAGGACTATAGTGCAACATCAAGAAGTCAAAAATAATGCATATTGGGGAATTACTGAACTTTAAGGCTGACAATGAAGAAATTGAAATTTTTCAAGATTTTCTGTTCCTTGGCTCCATCATCAACAAAAAGGGAGACTGCAGCCAAGAAATCAGAAGGAGATTGAGACTGGGAAGGGAAGCCACGAAGGAGCTAGAAAAGATTCTTAATGTGTCACTGGCGACCAAGATCAACTTAATTCATGCCATACTATTACTATGTATGGGTGAGAAAGTTGGACAATGAAGAAAGCTGACGGGAAGAAAATTGATTCAAAAAGACCAATCAGTGGGTTCTAGATCAAATCAAGCCTGAACTCTCCCTAGAAGCTAAAATGACTAAACTAAGGCTATTGTACTTTGGTCACATTATGAGAACACAAGACGCACTGGAAAAGACAATAACGCTAGGAAAAGTGGAAGGCAGAAAGAAAAGAGGAAGACCCAACATGAGATGGATTGATTCTATAAAGGAAGCCACAGCCCTCAATTTGCAAGACCTGAGCAAGGTCGTTAACAATAGGACATTTTTGAGGTCATTAATTCATAGAGTCACCACGAATTGGAAGTGACTTGATAGCACTTAACACAAAACAATGCTGCTTACGATGGCAGTGGAATGTTGGATCACCTTCAAAACCTTAGCTGAAGTGCTTGACCTCTATTTATTAGTTACATTTCCATCTAACCTTTCTTCCATCATGGAATTCAAGGTCGTTTACGGAGAGATCATCTGAACATTCTTGGCCAGATCTGCTTTACTTCAGCGAGGAGCTGTAATATGCCCTCAGACCTTCAACTGTTTGTAGTACTTTTCACCCAGAGATCGGATTATGAGATCTGATTCTGTATTAATATTTTAAAATATTTAGTACTCGTTGCCATTTTAAAAAGTGCTTGTCAATAACATACAGTCTCGCTTAGTGTTGCTAAAGGAATTTAGAATATTTCATTTGACAATTGGTCTTGCTCCAGGTATAGTCAAGCTTATGCTCACATTCAGCAATCCGTTTCATCAAGACCCTGCATATGAACTCACAATAACATTCCAATTTGCAGAAATGGTTCATGCATGACAAAACATTTAAAGGTCAATAAATTCAACAACGCTTCATTCTAACATGGCAGCCAGCCACAGATTGCCACTCCATCACAGATTCTGTAGCAGCCATCTATTCTGCTGAATAGAAATGCATGAAGTCCTTTAGCTTTCCTGCAAGGGTATCACCACACATGAATACTGAATCAGACCCTTGGTCCATAAAGTCAGTATTGTCTACTCAGACCGGGAGCGGCTCTCCAGGGTCTCAGGCAGAGGTCTTTCACATCACCTACTTGACTAGTTCCTTTAACCTGAGATGCCGGGGATTGAACCTGGGACCTTCTGCATGCCAAGCAGATGCTCTACAAATTGAGCCACAGCCAATCTAGCACTGAAACAACTCAAATACAAAGACCAATCCTGCATTCTGCAATGCCGTGCAAAAAGTAGAAAGGGCCACAAACAATGCCCATTGCATTGGTGTCATAGCCTGCATTGCCAATGCACCATGACAGCAGGAGATCATGCCAGTAGAGCAGCATAAGGGCACCAATAGACCAGTGCAAAGGGCAATCCAGCTGACCCAATACAAGGGTTAGCCTGAGTCAGACATTGGGGTGAAGCCAAGGTATCATGCTTAGGTTTGCCAGGTCCCTCTTGGCCTCCACTGGGAGGTTTTTGGGGCGGAGCCTGAGGAGGGAGGGGTTTGGGGAGGGGAGGGGCTTCAATGCCATAGAGCCCAATTGCCAAAGCGGCCCTTTTTCTCCAGGTGAACTGATCTCTATCGGGTGGAAATTAGTTGTAATAGAAGGATCTCCAGCTAGTACCAGGAGGTTGGCAATCAAAGTTATGGCTAGTGCTAACCAAACAGACGTACTACAAAGAACAGCACTATGAACTAAACAATTAATCATACAGTAGTGAATATACAGTTTATATGAATGTATTGTGAATATGCTATTATTATTTTTTACCAATACATTTCAATGAATAAATACAAGGCTTGTAACAGAAAAAGCCTTGTATTTATTCATTGAAATTTATTGGTAAAAAATAATAATAGCAATATTGCACAATACATTCATATAAACTTTATATTCACTACTGTATGATTACTTGTTTAGTTCATAGTGCTGTTCTTTGTAGTACCTGGAGGTTGGCAACCCTAATCTTGATACGGGTGGGGAGCAGGACTCGGAGCCAGGGAGACCTCTCTAGTTACAAGCAACTGCAAGAAAGAAACACGTGCATTAATCAAACAAGACAAGTATGAATTATAGGTTCTGGGCCAGACAGTCATTGTAGAATACAAACAGCACACATATGAAAAACAGCCCACACTATATCCGATCACGTTACCAGGCACTGATCTAGTATTGTCACAGACTCCAGTCCCAACACTCCGGTGAGAAAGGACCTCAGAGGGAAGGGAGCAGCACATGTCATGCGCATCAAGGAAGTAACCCTCTGAGCAGCGACCACAGCAAACACCAGGGGAATAAAAGGCTACAGGATGCCAGATGGGAATGGCATGCTGAGCAGTTTACACTGGAGTTTTTAACAGCCCCTTGCAAGCACCCATAATAGAACAGATCTGGTACCATCACCAAATGAAGCTTTGCCTTGTGTTTCTATTCTCATCCTTCACGAGAAGGACAAAACCTGCAGCCCATATGCTGGCACTGAGGAAATCTGAAAGGCAGCCAGAGGTAAAAACATCATTGTCAGGGTTGGTGCTAGTGACAAATATTCAATGCCACTGGAATTCAATGGAAGGCAAACATCTCTTTGTTGCCGGTCTAAAAACAAACCCAACCTTTTAGCACACGTTACGCTCAAGAGTTCGGCCTCAAACCTGCTTCTACAATGATCCAGACAGGAACCTCTTGTGTTTCCTCATCCCCAAGAATTTCTTCCCATAATTTTTCACACCTTTCATCTTAGCTGGTCTTGTTCCACTCTTGGTTTTAAATAAGCTCGTAATCTTTTTAAACACCCATACAGGAGTGCTGGGTTCTTTCTACACTGGTGTGATTCAGCCCCTCTGAGAAGTATCTGTGAATATCATAACTATGTGGCTAGGGTCAATTTTCTCTGCCATTCCTAGGGTTGCCAACCTCCAGGTACTAGCTTGAGATCTCCTGCCATTACAACCGATCTCCTGCCAATAGAGATCAGTTCACCTGGAGAAAACGGCTGCTTTGACAATTGAACTCTATGGCATCGAAGTCCCTCCCCCTCCACTTCTCCCTCCCCAAACCCAGCCCTCCTCAGGCTCCGCCCCAAAAACCTCCCACCAATGGCGAAAAGGGGCCTGGCAACCTTAGCCATTCCATCAACATGTATTTGATAGCAAAACTGGTGCCCTAGCTCAGTTACAGACTGTGATAGTGTATGTAGAATATGTTATGGCTGTTCCACAGTTAGAATCCCTGATCTCTGACCTAAGAAGCACCACTTGTTCCTTATGCCCACTCTCTTCTTGGGCAGCTGGATGACCACACTGCATGCTTTAAAGTGGAGGGGGTGGCAGGCAGGCATGTGGGAAAGGGAGATGCCCAGTAGCTGGCTGCACAGCAGCACTGGCCAAGGTAGTACTTCTCTCGCCCTTTTCTACTTCATCTCTGCCCTTTGCCCCAACTGCATCATGCCTTCCCCACCATTATAAACATAAGAACATCACAAAAGTTGTGCTGGATCAGACCAAGGCTCATCAAGTCCAGCAGTCTGTTCCCACAGTGGACAACCAGGTGCCTCTAGGAACCCCCAAACAAGACGACAGCAGCAGCACCATCCTGCCTGTGTTCCACCGCACCCAATATGATAGGCATGCTCCTCTGATACTGTAGCGACCAATTTCAAACCATTTTTTTTTCAACCAGGCCTCTTTTTATTAGTAATGGAAATCATACTGAGAAGAAGAGGAAGAGGGGAAAAATAAAAGAGGAACAAAAAAGCAGTTAACGTAAAAAATAGCATCAGCTTCTGTTTCTCTCTGTTCAGGTAACTGACGGTAATAGACCACTCAAGCACTAAAAGGTAATGTTGGTGACATGGGTATTCAACCTGGAGAATGGCATTGCAACCATATCAATGTTTGCTCACCTGCCGCGCCACTATTGTTTAAGCAGGTATTATTAAAATATTGCCTGTTTGATAATGCTAGCTACAAATAAGACGACAAAATTGGCCTCCTCCTGTGCATTTTTGTCTACTCAGTCCAAGTTGCTCTTTTGAGACACTGTAGTCTCCAAAATGGTGATTAATAGAGTCAATTGGAATGCCTATTCATACCTGCTACAACTCCGACTACAAAGGGCCAGCATTTATTGTTATTTGAGCAGGGACAGGGGAGTGCAAAACACACACCAAGTTTTTGAGGAACAAGAAGAAGAGTTGGTTTTTATATGCCGACTTTCTCTACCACTTAAGGGAGACTCAAACTGACTTACAATTACCTTCCCCTCCCCACAACAGACACCCTGGGAGGTAAGTGGGGCTGAGAGAGCGTGACTTGCCCAAGGTCACCCAGCCGGCTTCGTGTGTAGGAGTGGGGAAACCAACCCAGTTCACCAGATTAGCCTCCGCCACTTATGTGGAGGAGTGGGGAATCAAACCCGGTTCTTCAGATCAGACTCCACCACTCCAAACCACTGCTCTTAACCACTACACCACGCTGGCGCTCCAGTGGCATTGTCAAGACTCATTTGGCCCAATCAGTAGGGTTGCCAATCTCCAGGTACTAGTTGGAGATCTCCTGCTATTACAACTGATCTCCAGCCGATAGAGATCAGTTCACCCAGAGAAAATGGCAGCTTTAGCAATTGGACTCTATGGCATTGAAGTCCCTCCCTTCCTCAAACCACGCCCTCCTCAGGCCCCGTCCCAAAAATCTCCCGCCGATGGAGAAGGGGGACCTGGCAACCCTACCAATCAGGGTTCAGCTGTTGAACCCCAGCCCATCCTATTCCATAGCAGGACAGGAAGACTTGCAAGGTTATTCTAGAAGGCAAAAGCCCCAAAGATATAACATTAACTGCATATGAATATTTCATTCAACTGAAGAGATTCGTCTTCTAAAACCCCGATGCGTCTCAGGCAGGATCCAGGGAGAAAAGAGATGGGGAAAGTGGAGAAAGGCAAAGAGTGGGGAGATGGAAGGACTTTGCTCTGGGGAGCCATGAATGCAGTTGCGGGCTGGCAAGTCTCTCACTGTAGTTCTGCATAATGAATCCTCTCCTCTTCTGGTCTCGGATAAGCTGTGCCTATGAAACGGAGTGCCTTAGTATGCTAGTAAGTTTACACCGGTGCTTTTTTAGGTGCCACTTGTCTTAAAGATAGAGATGTCTACATGGACCAGGACTGAAGAATATTAAAAAACTGTTCATTTCAAAATAATTTTATTGTTTTATTCTCATTCTTAATAAGCTCTGGGTACGTTTTCCATATTAAGGCAAAAACAGCTTTTTAAAATCAGTTCCGTCAGTCACAGCACACAGGTGACCTGCAGAGGGTGTCTTTTCATGTTTTATGAAATTACCATATCCTATTATAACAAAATCAAATTGCCTTGGCCTTTTGACCTGACAGATTTTCTATCCTATGGTCTTGAAACCTAGCGAATCAGGGGTCTGAAATTATTCACTGTGAGATGGAATATGTTGCTTGATTAAAACCTACAAAATGTGTGTGTGTGTTAAGTGCCGTCAAGTCGCTTCTGACTCATGGCAACCCCATGAATGAAAGTCCTCCAAAATGTCCTATCTTTGACAGCCTTGCTCAGATCTTGCAAATTGAAGGCTGTGGCTTCCTTTATTGAGTCAATCCATCTCTTGTTGGGTCTTCCTCTTTTCCTGCTGCCCTCAACTTTTCCTAGCATGACTGTGTTTTCCAGTGACTCTTGTCGTCTCATGACGTGACCAAAATACGATAGCCTCAGTTTAGTCATTTTAGTTTCTAGGGTCAGTTCAGGCTTGATTTGATCTATAACCCACTGATTTGTTTTTTTGGCAGTCCACGGTATCCGTAACACTCTCCTCCAACACCAGATTTCAAAGGAATCTATTTTCTTCCTATCAGCTTTCTTCACTGTCCAGTATTCACACCCATACATAGTAATAGGGAATACGATGGCATGAATTAATCTAGTCTTGGTGGCCAGTGACTCATCCTTACACTTCAAAAGACTATACTAAAATACTATCGGTACACAAAATACTAAAATACTACACAAAATACTATACTAAAAAAAATAAAAATTAATAGCCTGAGAAATGGAGAGCCAGTAAAAAATTTAAAAAGATGAGGATTGTGGGGAAAAACTTAAACATCATATGAATCTCCATAATAATAGTATGGTCTGAACTGGCTGTCTGAATGTCACTAATTTAATGGCTCAGTGAGCTTCCCTTGCAGGACAGTTCCACAGTTTCAGTATCACTGCTGAAAAATCTCCATCACACATAGCCATCTACCATACCTTAGAGGCCCATGGAACAGAGCATCTGAGTAAGATCTTAAATTCAAAATAGGTTCCGATAGGAGAAAGTATATCCTAGACACCATGGGGCATTAAAGGTCAAAAACAGCACTCCAATTAGGGTCTAGGTAAAAAAGGTAAAGGTAGTCCCCTGTGCAAGCACCGGGTCATTACTGACCCATGGGGTGTCGTCACATCCTGAGGTTTACTAGACCGTAAAAATGACAGTTTGCCATTGCCTTCCCCAGTTGTCTATGCTTTACCCCCAGCAAGCTGGGTACCCATTTTACCAACCTAGGAAGGATGGAAGGCTGAGTCAACCTTGAGCCGGCTACCTGAAACCGACTTCCATCAAGATCGAACTCAGGTCATAAGCAGAGCTTTTGACTGCAGTACTGCAGCTTACCACTCTGCGCCACGGGACTCATGTAGATTAGGGTCTAGAAAGCAGCAAAGATGTGGCGACAGGAAGTGGCATTGTAGGCTGCTGGTGGCCTGCTCCAGTCAAAATTCATTTGGAACCCCTTTTCAAAGACAGTCTTACTGTTACAGTAGTATAAACAAGGTGTCAGTAGGGCATGGAGTACTTTGGCTAGACCCTATGACTCTGCACATTGAGTCAACCAGTTTGAAATGGTAAGGAACTCTTGGCCATAGCCATCATTTGGATATCCAGGAGCAATGATGGTCCAAGGATATCTTCAAATTGTGAAACCTGGGTTTTAAGGGGCGACTGCAACCCCATCCAAACCAGTGACCTACCCATTCCAAGATGCCCTACCAACAGCATCTTCCTCTCATCTAATGTAAGCCAAATCTCATTTCCTTTCTTTTGGAATATTTCGGATACGTATAATCCAAACTGATGCTCTTTGTGGGAGAACCTGGATCAATGATGAAAGATTATACAGGGAGTCTCATATGGTTCTATGTTAATATTATTGTTGGCTATTATAGGTCCCTGCTCCCAGAAGCTGTGGCTTGCCATTTTTATCCACAGGACTGTGAGATTATCCTCAACGCCTTCATGGACCTTTTCAGTCATAGTTTCGACCCTATTGGGATGTGCGCCCCCCAAGGAAAGGTGCACAGGGTGACTTTTCAACCTTCAGTCGGCTCTGTAAAACACTTTTATTCCAGAGGGATTTTGCTTTGCTTTCTGAGTTACGGTGCTGAGTTAGTGTTTTCTTTCTGACAGTTTTTGCTTAGCAAGCAGTTTTGTAGGGTATGGATGGTTTTATAGTCACTGTTTTATATGCTTATTGAGGGGGCATGTATTAAACTTTAATATAAATGCTATTAATGAACTGTCGTAAAAAAACTGGTGTTCTTTATTCTGTGGCTAGTGGAAACAGATTTAAACCATGCAGCGAACGTGAGAAGTCATTTCCTTTTCTTAATGAATAACCATAACATAGTCCTAAAAGGGATTATATCTGGACAAATGAAGATTCACAATGTTCGCAGAAATCGCAACGGGCATTTGCCAATTACCTAGATCAATGAAGTCACGTGTTGCTGTGGATGTGCACTTAGAGAAGGAAATTCTTTAAAAGTATTTAGGTCACAAATCCTGGCCATCAGAGGCATCTGGTATTAAAATTGTCAGCATCTGCCATTTAACGTTCTGTCCTAAAAACAGAACGAATTTAACCTCAATAAATACACAGTGTGTTCTATGTGGCACAATTTCCTGATTAAATACATCTGAAGGGAAGTTGCTTTGTCTGATGGAATCTCATTTGGAAAGCTCTCCTGTTCAGCTGCATGGGCTTTTCAGCTCAGACCACTTATTTTAGCTTTTGGGGACGAGGTGGCAGAACAAAGCAAAAAAAAATTCAGCAGATCGTAATAGACCAAAATAATCACAGATAGCTATAAAGGTAAAGATCCCCTGTGCAAGCACCGGGTCATTCCTGACCCATGGGGTGACGTCACATCCCGGTGTTTGCTAGGCAGACTTTGTTTTACAGGGTGGTTTGCCAGTGCCTTCCCCAGTCATTTTCCCTTTACCCCCAGCAAGCTGGGTACTCATTTTGCCAACCTCGGAAGGATGGAAGGCTGAGTCAACCTTGAGCCGACTACCTGAAACCGACTTCCATCGGGATCAAACTCAGGTCGTGAGCAGAGCTTGGACTGCAGTACTACAGCTTACCACTCTGCGCCACGGGGCTCTTCAGAGATAGCTATACAGATAAAATAGTCATGAAAGTACAGTCAGAAGCAGTTCAGAATAGGATTGAATAATATGTATGTTCTGACAAAATGCAAGAATTGATTAGTAAAATACCTTCTGTGTCAATGTCTTAGACTTCAGTCACTTGCATATGAGCATTTTAACCCACACGTAGGCTTCTGAAGGCAAACAGAGTTCCTAAAAGGTTTCACAGACATAAAGGATAAAGCGCAACAACAACAAAATGGTAGAAATAGGCCTCATAAAACCTGGATTAAGGCTTCATTAACTCCAGAAAGGGGGTACTCATTTTATCCTTAAAGTGTAGAATCATAGAGTTGGAAGGTATCACCAGGGTCATCTAGTCCAACCCCCTGCACAATGCAGGAAATTCACAACTCCCTCCCCCCACACTCCCAGTGACCCCTACATGCCCAGAAGATGACCCAGATGCCCTCCCTCTCATGATCTGCCTAAAGTCATAGAATCAGCATTGCTGACAGATGGCCATCTAGCCTCTGCTTTAACCTCCAGGGAAGGAGAGATCACCACCTCCCGAGGAAATCTTTTTTAAAAAATCATTTGTCTTCAGAAGCCAAAGTGGATTAAAGAGCCCAGGTGAACGGGACCTTCAGTTCTAGCCACAACTTGTAAGGAAGCTCCATTATGTTCAGTGGGAAATCTTTTTTTGCATTGAACTAGAGTGTTGTTGTACAAAATATGGAGGTGATCAAAACAGACTCTCAATTTGAAGAATTTTTAGCTTCTTTTGCTCCTTGCTGCATTGAAAGGTTTGAATGAAAATTAAAATCTGCCTTTTTTGCTTCTCTGGCTCTGTCTCTGGCTCTCTCTCTCTCTCTCTCACACACACACACACACACACACAGAGAGAGAGAGAGAGAGAGAGAGAGAGAGAGAGAGAGAGAGAGAGAGAGAGAGAGAGAGAGAGAGAGAGAGATTTGAATTTAGTATTTTGCTCAGTCCAGGAAACATGTAGAGTAATGCATCCACAGTTAAGCACTTTTAAATCCTGTCGCTTTCAGTGGGAGAGAGTTTAAGCACATGCTTGACTCTCTAATTGAGATCAATGGGACTTAGAAGTGCTTAACCTGAGCTGCCCCGTGCCTTTATGTATTAGTCTCTCACTTTAACTCTAAGGGGCTCAGAATAGTATGTTAGCGTCACAAACCACTGCAGGTTAGGTAAGACTGAAAAACAGTGATGTGCAGGCCATGATGAGTAAATGTATCAATTTCATTTTGATCCCACCTTTCCCCCAGAGATCTCAGAGTAGGGGGAAAGTTATCTCAGCAACTCTGAGAGAGAGAGTGACCAGCCTAAGTGTTAACTAGTGAACTTCATAGCTGAGTTTGGCTTTGGACAAGGTCTCCTCATTCAATGGTTCCTATGGCCAAACCCAACATAGCCAGAGGAGTACCCTGGTTCTCGAGAAAGTGAAATTGTTGTCTTGGTTGGTACCTAACCTTGGTACCTGACTTTGGTGAGCAACAAGAGTTCACCTGTCAGCCATCTCTATTAGAGCCACAGCCCCGCTAGGTCTACCACATGGACTCAAGGAGTCAACCAGCATTCCAGAACTCCCTGGGGAAAATGTTTTGCACATATTATGTTCCATCCCTTCCTTCCACGTTTACCAGATCCTCTGAGTATAAACAATGCTCAAAGGTAAAGGTCCCCTGTGCAAGCACCGGGTCATTCCTGACCCATGGGGTGACGTCACATCCCGACGTTTCCTAGGCAGACTTTGTTTACGGGGTGGTTTGCCAGTGACTTCCCCAGTCATCTTCCCTTTACCCCCAGCAAGCTGGGTACTCATTTGACCGACCTCGGAAGGATGGAAGGCTGAGTCAACCT
Organism: Euleptes europaea; assembly: GCF_029931775.1. NCBI lineage: Eukaryota > Metazoa > Chordata > Lepidosauria > Squamata > Sphaerodactylidae > Euleptes > Euleptes europaea. The sequence continues at coordinate 29,010,246 of NC_079318.1, forward strand.
TGAGCCGGCTACCTGAAACCAACTTCCGTTGGGATCGAACTCAGGTCATGAACAGAGCTTTTGACTGCAGTACTGCAGCTTTACCACTCTGCGCCACGGGGCTCTTATAAACAATGCTTACATGACAGTATAATCTCCCAGAGTGTTTGCATATTTTGACTAGTCATGTCTAAGGTAGCTAATGAAGTTCAAACATGAAGTACAATATCAGCAGTAAGACTACAGCAAGGTTCTGGGAACATAATCCATCTCACAATCTGGTTATTTCCTAGCCAGGCTACTGCCATCCATTGTGCTCAGTCACAAAAATACTGTTAGGCTTACTATGCACATGTGGGAGAACGAGATAAGTATAAGGCGGTACAGTGCTGAGATGGTAAATTAGACTGTTCCACTTCAGACTACATGTTGAAGATCATGGAAGTTCACATTTCGGAATGTTCCCCCTATGGTAAAAATAAAGCAGAAAACCAGCACAGCAGGCAAGGAGAGGATATCGAAGTTTTCTCCTTGCTGTGCTAGCTTTGTGGGGGATTTGTGTGGAGGATAGAGTTGCCAGATCCCTCTTCGCCACTGGCAGGATATTTGGGGGGGCGGAGCCTAAGGAGGGTGGGGTTTGGAGAGGGGAGGGACTTCAATGCCATAGAGTTCAATTGCCAAAGCAGCCATTTTCTCCAGTTGAACGGATCTGTATCAGCTGGAGGTCAGTTGTAATAGCAGGAGATCTCCAGCTAGTACCTGGAGGTTAGCAACCCTGGTGGAGGAACATATCACCTGCAGTCCAAAGTGGTGCATTCCATTCTATCCCCATGATCATCAGCATGGATATAAGTCACAGCTTCATTTCAGATTCAGTTCCCATAGGGTTGCCAACCTCCAGGTACTAGCTGGAGATCTCCTGCTATTATAACTGATATCCAGCTGATAGAGATCAGTTCACCTGGAGAAAATGGCCACTTTGGCAATTGGACGCTATGGCATTGAAGTCCCTCCCCTCCCCAAACCCCGCCCTCCTCAGGCTCTGCTCCAAAAATCTCCCGCCGGTGGCAAAGAGGGACCTGGCAACCTTAGTTTCCATTCAGGATTAACACAGCAGAAATAAAGCCAGAAAGGCTGCTTATATGCAGTTTGAGTGAGCACAGAGAAAGGACTCCAGAAACCAGAGATATATGAAGATAATAAATCAGTGACAAAATCTGTCAAGATGACTACATAAGTATAAATGTACTCTAAATTGGTGCCACTATCTCCAAGTAAGAAATACAAATAAGAACATAACTTCAAGAGCTAACTGAATCAAGAATCATATCTTTGGGACATTAAAATTAAAATCATGCCATATGTCTGGTTGTGATACATTTAAGTGCTGTCAGCGCACCACACTGTGCATCCACACAGTATTTTTTGTCTTTTAAAAATTATATGCTATTTGTTGCATTTTCAAATATAGACAAAACCTTTTCATCAGATTTCTTCTGCAGGCCCAAATATAAGCAATGCAACATTTGACTGTACAAGTCTAAAATGTGAATTCCCGCCAGAACCAAATCTTCTCAGTGTGATGGGTCCTTCATGATGATCTAAGACAGGGGTGTCAATTGTTACGAGGGCTGGATATGACATAAATGTCATTTGATCAGGCCGAGCCATGCTTCGCCATCCCAGATCGAGAGTGGAGGGGGGCTGCCTTGGTTGGCTCGCGGGCCGGATAAGAGCTCTCAAGGGGCTGGATCCAGCCCACGGGCCTTATGTTTGACACCCCTGACCAAAGATCTCTGAGCAGCTGGAGCGGAGAGGATCCTTTGTCTCCAGTTGACACAGCCACTCGTAATATATGAAGGTGCAATGCAAAAAAGTCATTATGTGTCATAATTCAAAGTTTGCCTTCCCCCCACACACACACTATGAAAGACAATGTCATTTTGTACACATGCAACCAATATTTCTGAAGGACCTGGCACCTCTGCTGATGTGCGGCACAGCTGAAAGGGAACTCCCATCAGCTTCTATCGATTGCAGAAGACTGCCAAAGCCACATGCTTCCCCACTCCCTTGGAGCTCACAGAATCTCTTCTTGTGGAGCCCCATGAGATTCTGCAGTAGCCTAGCACTGTTTGAGGGGAGAGGCTGGTGGCAGCAGGAAGAGAACGAGCACCAGGCAACCAGCATTATCAGCATCAAAACAATTTGCCTTTTTCGTCTATGAAACAAACCAGCCACATTAAAACAATTGGGAATCCTGCTGAGGAAAGGTCACTTCAAGGTACTCCAGGCGGGAGGGCCAGCGGTGAGTGAATCATTTCTCCAGACGTAAAGGCTTGTGCATAAAGCCGCTCTGCCCAGTTTTGGCTGGGAAGAGTGCGGGTTATAAATTGAATTATTGTCATTGTTGTTGATGATGATGGTGATCATAATCATAATAAAAATACAGTGCTGCAGATTTCTCTAGGCCACTGTCTGAAGCTCAACTGAAATCAAACGTGTTTGCTTCCACATAAGGGCTCAGAGGCAGATAGCCACCTGTTGCTTTTGTCTACATAGGGTTGCCAACCTCCAGGTAGTAGCTGGAGATCTCCCGCTATTACAACTGATCTCCAGCCGATAGAGATCAGTTCCCCTGGAGAAAATGGCTGCTTTGGCAATTGGATTATGGCACTGAAGTCCCTCCCCTCCCCAAACCCCGCCCTCCTCAGGCTCCACCCCCAAAACCTCCTGCCGGTGGTGAAGAGGGACCTGCAACCCTATGTATACACCTGTGCATAGGATCATAGTCAGCAACTAATTTTAAGAGGTCAGGGAAGATGGGGTGGAAAGTAGTGAGTCAGGTCCTGCCCTTCCCTTAAGCCAGGCAGTCAGCCATTATTCTTGCTATAGCCACTACACTCTTCACACACCTTTCTTATCCTTGGGAGGGAAGGGCAGCTGTTACTCCTCAGGGGTCTAGATCAGGGCTGTCGAATTCAATTGTTACAAGGGCCGGGTATGACATAAACTTCACTTGGTGGGCCATACCTCGCCAGTGCAGATCGATAGTGGGGGAGGTGGCTGTCTCGGCTGGCTCACGGGCCGGATAAGAGTTCTCAAGGGGCAGCATCCGGCCCGCGGGCCTTACGTTTGACACCCCTGTCTACATTAAACCACTGGACCTCTAACCCTACTCAGGATGCCTGAAAAAATTCTAATAGGCAATATCTCAGTATAAGATGACAATTGTGAAGACGGTTGCTCCTAACAGGCTTGTTATATGCACAGCTCATCATACTCGTTTTATGATGTGTTGGGTATCTTGCCCTGAAACTCTTACTCCATTAATCACTCAAAGCTAGACTTAGGGTTGCCAGGTCCCTCTTTGCCACCAGCAGGAGGTTTTTGGGGTGGAGCCTGAGGAGGGCGGGGTTTGGGGAGGGGAGGGACTTCAATGCCATAGAGTTCAATAGCCAAAGCGGCCATTTTCTCCAGGGGAACTGATCTCTATCGCCTGGACATCAGTTGTAATAGCAGTAGATCTCCAGCTAGTACCTGAAGGTTGGCAACCCTAGCTAGACTATTAATGTTGTCCTATTTCTGCACATGCATAGCTGGCATCCATCAGACCAGGCAGCTGAAATCAATGACCACTATCAGTACATGTGCCAAAAGTAATTACTTTAATCCTTTCCGGGGCCCCTCCTTCCTGATAGATGAAATTGACCTGAGGCTTATTCAGTGATATGTTGTTTTTTTTGTTTATATAAACCACTGGCCTGGTTCTGTTCAGTCTAGCCAGTTCATCATCATCAAAACACTGTGTTGTTGCCAATGCACTGCGCTGCGTGTCCACTCCTGTATGACAATTCCCAAATGGCATGGCAAGAAAATGCATGCTCCTACAATATTACGAATCAATTTAGAACTTGGGGGGGGGTCAATTGTGACTTGGGAGGGGAGGGGCCATGGCAAAGTGGTAGAGCATCTGTGTGGCATGCAGAAGGGTCCCTGGTTCAATCCCCGGCACCTCCGGTTAAAGGGACTAGGCAAGTAGGTGATATGAAAGACCTCTGCCTGAGACCCTGGAGAGCTGCTGCCGGTCAGAGTAGGCAATACTGACTTTGATGGACCAAGGGTCTGATTCAGCATAAGGCAGCTTCATGTGTGTTCATGTGTGTTCAACTCATAATTAGCATTCTAGTTAGTGGCTTCCTAGAGGCACCTGGTTGGCCACTGTGTGAACAGACTGCTGGACTTGATGGGCCTTGGTCTGATCCAGCAGGGCCTTTCTTATGTTCTTATGTTCTTATTCTCCAATACAATTTGAGTGGGGGGGGGGGGACCGCAAACACTAATTTACTGTTAATAAATGCATTGCAAAAAATTAGCTGGAGATCTGAGTGTGCCAGCAAGGGGTTCATTGGTCTACCCATTCTTACTGCCCGATCCCAGCCTCTGCTGCTCACCCAATGTATTTATTTTATTTAAAACATTTCTATGCTGCCTTTCCACTGAAATAGGGTCCCGGATCCCAAGTCACATCAAGTGAGAGCATTGGAAACCAAGCAGAAAGAGTATTGAACTGTAAAGGGCTTGAGAGAATGTTGAGAGAGCTTACTGGAAGGGGAACCAGTGGCCAGAACCATGAACACGTCAGCCCTAGGAGGAGGAATAAGAAGAATTGGTTTTCATACCCCACTTTTTTCTACCTTTAAGGCATCTGCAATCACCTTCCCTTCCCCTGGGGCTGAGGGAGTTCTGAGAGAACTATGACTAGCCCAAGGCTTCATGTGTAGGAGCGGGGAATAAAAACCAGTTCTCCAGATTAGAGTCCACCGCTCTTAACCACTACACGACGCTGGAAGGAAAGCCCTAAAAACCGGTTCTCCAGATTAGAGTCCACCGCTCTTAACCACTACGCCATGCTGGAAGGGAAGCCCCTTTCTTGCCTGCTTCAGCAGCCTAAATGCCTGTTGCCAGGCCCAATTTTTAGATGGCCAGTGACCACTGGATACTAGATTTTTTTTTAAAAAAATTGTTTTTATTACAATTTTTGCATCACTGATCAAAAGTGCCGTATCTACATTGAAGGGAGGGGGCAAGAGGACAAAATGACGCCCCCTTATATTATAGTCAGAGCCACACGATTTCCTCCGCCCCACCCCAGCCACACGATTTACTCCCTCCCAGCCCCGCTGCGTGATTGACTCCCCCTCCCAGCCACACAACCAATCCACCGGCAGCAGGCAGCATGAGGGACCCACCCGGCGATGGAACTTAGAGCAGAAGCACCGCGCCAAGTTCTTCTTGCCGCCCTTGCCTTGTCTCCATCCATGGTCAACTCAGCAATCACACAACCGCGGCGAGTGGCACGAAGCCAATCACCCTTGCCTCGCCACCACAGGCTTGCCCACCCCCTGGCCTGGTCGCTCTCACTGGCTGGAAGCAGTCGGCGCAGGCAACGGGGAAGGGCACGTCGCTACAGGCTTCCTGAGGGCAAGCCCACTAGCTGGGCTGCGGTGGTGCTCCTCTTCTCCCCACGCCCCCCTTCCTCATTCTCAGGGCTGCAGAAGGCTACCAGTACCTACGCAAGCTTGGCTTCCTGAGTGTGGGTGGCGCACTCACCAGCCAGGCCGCTTCTCTATGCCAGTGCTGGTGCCCGCTTTCCTCACACCCGGGGCAACTGCCCCCACCAAGATCCAGCCCTGCTAGGGTTGCCAGGTCCCTCTTTGCCACCGGCGGGAGGTTTTTGGGATGGATCCTGAGGAGGGTTGGATTTTGGGGAGGGGAGGAACTTCAATGCCATAGAGTCCAATGGCCAAAGGAGCCATTTTCTCCAAGTGAACTGATTTCTATCAGCTGGAGATCAGTTGTAAGGGCCGGAGATCTCCAGCTAGTACCTGGAGGTTGGCAACCCTGAGGCCTGTTGATCAATATGATATACACACTCTATGTAATAATGTTTTTAAGGGGAATAGCACTTATTGAAACAAGAACTGTGAAAAGCATGAGCTATCTGCAAGGAATGGGCGAAACTGGCCGTAGATCTTCACTCTGCTTGCTTGCTTGCTTGCTTGCAGCAGTGAATGGATTCCAGTCCAGAGGGAAACTAATGAATCCAGCCCCAACCCACATCCCTACGCGCCGCACTGATTAGCGCAATGCCTGCATTTGTCATCTGGTGAACCAAGCCAGATCGGTGTCACAGCTGTGCTGAGAACTCTTACTTTAATATAAGAAGAAGTATAACAGCAGGAGCACTGTAAATCGTGCCAGCAACACTGTGTGAGCTGCTATCTCCTAACTGCTAGACCTTTTATGATAAAGTTCTCCCCCAGTGTGTTCGAGAAGCTATTTGCACTAACACATGTCAGTGCTAGAAACCTAGACAGTGAAAGAGAAAATAATTCCTTTCGGCCCTCTTGACTGCAGCCAAGGGTAGGTATTTTCTAGTCAGTTTTATATGGATAAAAAGATATAACGAAGCCATGTTTGCCAGGGCACAACAAACTGCGTTTTCCGGCAACACAGTTAAACCAACATTTTGTTTTCTCTCTTTCCAACATTCTGGTCACTGCCACAGCCAGCAAACGCTTGCAAGGGGTCCCACACCTAGGGTTGCCAACCTCCAGGTTGTAGCTGGAGATCTCCTGCTATTACAACTGGTCTCCAGCCGATAGAGATCAGTCCACCTGGAGAAAATGGCCGCTTTGGCAATTGGACTATGGCATTGAAGCCCCTCCCCAAACCCCACCCTCATCAGGCTCTGCCCCAAAAACCTCCCACCAGTTGCGAAGAGGGACCTGGCAACCCTACCCACACCATAATAGCTGCACAAGTGTATCTTTCACTTGGTTGCATAATCTCAGCAACTAGCCTCTACAGAGAAGACCATGCTGCCAGCTACTTAACTGTCTTCCCTCCACTGACTTATTTGGCTCCCTTGGCCAGCCTGCTTATTTGATACTTGCCCAGTCCCTGCCTTGTCTGGATTTCCAGATCTCCAGCTTTATATCGACTACATCTGAATGGGCAATGTGGCCAATACTAACTAAAGTATATGACTTTTCACTATCCCTACAACTGGCAATGACTAGGGCTTGCCAGCCTCCAGTACTAGCCGGGGATCTACTATTACAACTGATCTCCAGCCGATAGAGATCAGTTCACCTGGAGATAACGGCTGCTTTGGCAGTTGGACTCTATGGCACTGAAGTCCCTCCCCTCCCCAAACCCCGCCCTCCTCAGGCCCAGCCCCAAAATCCTCCCATCAGTGGCAAAGAGGGACCTGGCATCCCTAGCAATGACTGATAGTCAAAGGCAGTTTCTGGGTAGCCAGATCTGTATATTGCAATTCAAGGGATCATCCATTTAAAAAATAAGCAAAGTCAGATTATACAAGTGGGAACCCGCAATGAAATGAGGGAGGCATCTCATTTCCCTGCCCCCATTATTTCCTCTACCCCTTTCCTGAAAGCCTCTATAGTCTCTCCCCTTTTCCTGCTTCCTTTTCTCCTTCTAGGGTTGCCAATCTGCAGGTAGGGCCTGGAGATCTCCTGTAATCAAAACAGATGTCTCAGATACAGAGATCAGTTCCCCTTAGGGTTGCCAGCTCCAGGTTGGGAAATTCCTGGAGATTTGGGGTGGGAGCCTTGGGAGGGCAAGGTTTGGAGAAGGAAGCTCTAATCTAATGGCTACACCACACAGGCTTTCACAAGAGTGGCTGCTGTGAAATAGGAGAAAGCAGCCAGGTCTAGTTGAGTCACTGAAGTCGGGTGGTATCAAGTCACCCAGAGGTTGCTTCAAGGGAGGGTTGCCAACCTCCAGGTGGTGGCTGGCGATCTCTTGGGATTACAACTCATCTCCAGGCAACATAAATCAGTTCACTTGGGGAAAACAGTAACTTTGGAACATGGACTATATGGCATTATAACCCTACTCTCCCCAAACCCCACCCACCTCAGGATTCACCCCCAAAATCTCTAACCCGAAGCTGGCAACCCTACTTCCAGGCCTATGGTTGGCAAACTCCAGGTGGCACCTGGAGATCTCCCAGAATTACAACTAAACTCCAGATGACAAAGATCTGTCATCATGGAGAAAATAACTGCTTTAGAGGATGGACTCTACGGCATTATATTTAACTGAGGCCTCTCCCCTCCCCAAACACTGCCCTCCTCAGACTTCACCAAAAAATCTACAGGAATTTCCCAATCTGGAGCTGGCAAACCTAGCCAGGCCTGGCCCCAAGATGACCTCCCTCAAAGGTCTTGCTTTTACTAACAGATCCAAGCCTTGGAACTCTGTGGTTGCCTAAAGACAGCCACTGAGGGAATCCATTGCTTAAAGCTACAGGCACTCCTTTTATAATTTTCAGGGTTTAAAAAAAAACACCAATGTATTTTGTTTTTTATTTCACATTTTTCTGCAAACCTAAAGCCCTTTTCAGGTTTGTAGAAAGATCTCTCTTTCCCGTCCAAAGCTCCAGTCACCAGATTAAAGTATCCAAATATTTGGCCTATATGATGCATTAACAAGACATCAAAGCATATTCTAATATTTTGCTTAGCAGTGAGAACTAAGAGGGCTCTGGAATTAAATCATCTCATAAGTCCAGGAGATGAAAAGTGCTTTCACCTTTTTCTTCCGGGTTCCTGGATGATCAAGAGAGTTGTTCAATTTAACTACAAAAGCAATTGGGTATTATAGAACCAAAAAGGAAACAGGATTGCCCAGAAGTTTATTTATTTAAACAATTTGAAAGAAGACTAATTTGTCCTGCTCTTCACTGTGCCTCTTCTCTGCAGCACAGATTGAAAAGGATACACAGCTACACTTTAGCTTGTGTCTGAAATATCTCCTCAAAGAGCTACTATTTAGTCAATCAGCATTAGCATTTTTCCCTTCTTGCAATAACAGCTGGACTGCCACATTTTAAAAAAAGAATTACAGTGGTTCCCTAAATAAACAGCTCTTCACTCATCTGCAACTTAAAAACTAACGGGAGCAATCTTAAGCAGGTCTGCTCAATAGTGTGTCCAATTTTACTCAATGGGGCTTACGCCAGTTGCTTATGTTCTTAGGACCGTCACCAATGACACAAGGATTCTAGTTATTTCAGAAACATCTAAGTGCACATCAGCACAAATGGTGTTGCACGTATGGGGGAACAGCATAGCCTTCTGCTTTATCTTTTTGCTTCAGCAGGATTCCTCCTTATCGATTTTCTATTTGCCATGAACAAAGGCAGTAGAGAAGGCACAAGATTGCTTTGTGCTTTCATCAGTGGGTATAGGTAGGGATGTTGCAGATTGCACTGTGAATGTGTTCAACAGCTGCACATACCACATTTGACTTCGGCAATCAGACATGATCCAGTTGCTGGGTGTGTTTGGTTCAGTATCAAACATCTTGAAGTGTGCTGAACAAGTTTGCATTGAGGATTTTGGAAAACTGTGCATGTGCAAAAAAAAAATCCTGATCCAAACAAATTAGCAGCCATTAATATCACCAAGGACTATTTAGATAAACACAAAATGGTAGGATTTTATGCAAAGAAGATATGTATAATCTAAAATGTTGATATATTGGTGCACAAATTATAATATGTATATCTTTTTTTTCAGGAAGAAGTTTGTGTTAACAAACAGAAAACTGCAAAAAAAAAAAAAACCATTCACAGGTTCACTTACACAAGGAAGGAATGGAATTTGAAAAGGCGATTTGGGGTCTAAACAGCAGGGATGAGAAATTCAAAAGCACACCTAATGTAAACCAACTGTTCCCAGTCAATTCCCAGTGATCCTCGTTGAGTATCAGCTAACTTCGGTTGATGGAAATTTCAAAGATGCAATGGATGGAAATGATCCAATTCAAGCAGGACTAGCCAGGCTCTTCTCACTAAGAGCTGAGATGACACCTTCCCTATAATAGTATCTTATGCCACTTATGCTTCTGTCTTGTTTATTCTTAGAAAAGAAAAGAGAATGCACCCCACACACACTTTACTTCCACTTTCCTGCAATCTCATGCATCTTATTTTTCTGGGCAGCTGTCACACACAGACAAGAATACAAGAGCCAGCTTGTTTTGTCAAGGTGGGGAGGGGGGGGGACCCTGTTTTAATTGTCTACCATCTGGCAAGCTGTGCTCAAGAAAATTGCTAGTGCAAAGGAAAAGACACTCTAAGAGAATTGCAGCCTTATTTTGGACCCTTCTCCTGGGCCTTCAACTGCAGCCTGAGATGTCTTCAGTTGAAGTTTTCTCATCACTTAAAACTTTGCTCTGGAATAAATGTCAAGCTACACAATTTCAGGCAATTTTTCAAGGCACAGAAGCAGGACCAGGGGGGTAAGAGGAGGAAACATAGTATGTAGGGAGTAATTTTACAGCTGAGCCAACAATTTTAAAAGTACAATGCAAAGCCAGTAAAATACACTAAACATTCAGTTAAAATATGGTGAGATTGATCAAAGTCAGTTTACCAGTAGCAGTCGAAAGAGTTGGCAATACAACATATCTGCCAGCAAAATGTCATTGGCATTTTTTTTAATTCACATGAATCACAAAGAATATTTGGTGCCAGCCATAAGAGAATAATGTAATTAGTTCTAAAGATGAATTTGTAGAAAAGTTCACAAACTGGAATTTTTAAAAAGTATGAGATTCCCATACATTGCTTAAGACAGCAATTGCTGCTGCCTTGTTTTGATTTAAAAAGGTAAAGGTCCCCTGTGCAAGCACCGGGTCATTCCTGACCCATGGGGTGACATCACAGCCCGACGTTTCCAAGGAAGATTTTGTTTGCGGGGTGGTTTGCCATTGCCTTCCCCAGTCATCTTCCCTTTACCCCGAGCAAGCTGGGTACTCATTTCACCGACCTCGGAAGGATGGAAGGCTGAGTCAACCTTGAGCCGGCTACCTGAAACCAACTTCCGTCGGGATTGAACTCAGGTCGTGAGCAGAGCTTTTGACTGCAGCACTGCAGCTTAACACTCTGTGCCATGGGGCTCCTTTATTTACTTTAATCAATATCCCCTACTCTGCTCAAAAAACATAAAGCCTGAGCATGGGATCCAGACACTGCTTGACAGATCTATGCTTATCTCTAAGTAGCTTAAAGAATCTTTAATGGGGCAGGGTCCTGATGAAAGCTTTTTTTTTTGTCTGCTGAATGGCAGCATCTTTGGGAATTGGGGGAAACAGAGAGGGCAGCATTTGTGTAAGTGAGTAAATACACACTCTCATTCCATCAATAAAGGTCAGTAGCTCCCTTCTACTTGCTAGTTTCAACATACGAGCTTTCCCTTGATGATTCAGAGGAAATGGAAACCAAATCATTTGGAAAATGGTTACCAATACCATCTGGCTATCACAGATGGGTCTCTACTGTGGGTCTTGTATATTGTAGCTCTTTCCCCCCATCCTTCCTCATGGAGGATTTTGAGGCAGGAAAAGATGCAGGAAGGATGACAGCAAACTGTAAAATTCTGTCTGTTGAGCTCCGTTGACGTCAATGGAAATTACAACTTCACTTTACATAATAAGCGCAGTTACATGGCATTTCCCCCCTTGAACTGTACGACCTTGGGCTGTATGTGAGGATGCAGGTTGAAATCTTCACCCTCCTCTCCCCACTCACCCAAAAAAATCTCTTTGCATACCTTGTGAGATATTGGAAAAGCAATAGATTCCCTGATTAAAATAATTGGCTTGATAAGGTTAACGAAACCTATGCTTTAATTAAGTTGACATGTTATAATAAAAACAAAAATATGGAAGAACTGGACGCTCGCTGGAATGTAACAATCTCAAGGATGGAAAAAACACTCCAATGTGTAAATTGCAGAGAGGGAGTGATGTAATAATCATCGGATTTTAGATAATTAGATAGAATATTGTTTGGTTCACTGGTATGGATATTTTAGTTATATTAGCAGCACGGTTTTAGTTTATTTTCAAGAATTTGTAGCATGTGTATTTTAGTAAGGTTATATTTCCATTTTATTGTTATATTCTCATTTTCTCTTAATAAAAATTAAAATTAAAAAATTGCTTTGCATGCCAAAGGCACAATTGTCAGGAAGATGGGAAAAGGTACAGAAAAGGGCAACCAAGAGGATCAAGGGGTTAAAGTACCTTTCCTAAGAGGAAAGGCAAAAAGGGTCAGGATTTTCAGTTTACAGGAAAAAAACATCTGGGGGGGAGGAACATGATAGATGTTTATAAAATTATGGAGCTGGAGAAAGTGGAAATTAGGATTTTCTCTCTCACACCCATAATACTAAAACTGAGGAGAACCCATTGAAACTGACAAACAGAATTACTTCTCCATTCAATGATTTATTAAATCACGGCATTCACTATCAATAGACGTTGTGATAACCACTAGTATATATGACTATAAGAGGGGATTAGACAGATTCATGGAGAATAACCCATCTATCAATGGCTACTAGCCATGCTAATCAAAGGGTACCTCCACATCTAGAGATAGTTAGCTTCTGAATCCAGGCCTTGCCTTATGTGCCCTGTTGCAAATAGAAGCAATTCCTAAACCAGTTTAAATCTTACTCCAGCTTTGTGCCTTATGTTCTTACTTGTCACTGGGGACATTATAGAGGAAAGAAACAAACATGAAAGAATCAAAGTTCCCAAGAAGAATAGGGTATAGGACAGAGCAGATGTCATAAATGATTGAGTGAATAAATGAAAATATTTATACCCCACTTTTTGTCTGAGCAACAGGAATTTGGTCAGAAAGGGCTTAACTGTCTCAGCTGCTGTCATCTTGCACCTTCCAGGCAATGCAGACAAACACACTTTGTAGCTTTTCTCTATAAAAATAGGGGCCAGTGACTTTATCTTTTTAAAAAAAACTTGGAATACAGGGACCAATCCATAACATGTTTCTGAGGGGGCACTGCCCTTAAATTAGGGTTGCCAAATCTGACGGGGGGGATTCCTAGAGATTTGGGGATAGGGCTTGCAGAGGGGAAAGTTTGAGGAAGGGACGGAGCTCACTGGCGATTTGATTCCATAGAGCCCCACCTTCCAAAGCTGCCATTTCCTCCATGGGAACTAATCTCTGTAGTCCAAAGATCAGGTGTAACTCCAAAGGAACTCCAGGGCCCTTCCAGGGTGGCAACCCTACAAAATGCCTCCAGTAGCTATGAACCTGTGGACCACTGGTCTGATCCAGCAAGGCACCTCTTATGGCTATAAGGTTTCCATGTCCCTCTTCGCCACCAGTGGGAGGTTCTTGGGGCAGAGCTTGAGGAGGACGGGGTTTGGAGAGGGGAGGGACTTCCATGCCATAGAGCCCAATTTCCAAAGCTGCCATTTTCTCCAGGTGAACTGATCTCTATCTGCTGGCAATTAGTTGTAATAGCAGTAGGTCTCAAGCTAGTACTTGGAGGTTGGCAACCCTATGTGGAGGAGTGGGGAATCAAATCAATTTTGGTGGGAATTCATTTTTTAAAGTTACCGATTCATTTCTTAAAGTTATAGAAGAGATAAGTCTGGGTTTTTTTTAACTCTCCAAATATTTATTTTATATTTCAAACTTTTCTGCAAACCTGGAGCTGCCCTCAAGTTTGCAGAAAAAAATCCCCCCTGCCTTACCCTAGCCCCATTGTGTGTGTGTGTTTACTTTCTTTGGGGCAAGGTTTGGCATTACATATACAATGGAAAAATTGCTGAATACATTCAGCATAGCTACAAGGACAGGTCTGTGATTGTTGGCAGGCAACTCAAGATACACTTTAGGACCTCTTTTGAAAATCCTTAAGTGCTGCACTCAGTGATTCAGAGTACAAATAGAGGCTGCCTTCTGTATGGTGAGAACTCTCAAAGGAGAAGTTGCTACTTGTTACACAGTCATTCATAATCCATACCATACCTTCTGACATGTGTCAGCTAACAAAAGATGCACATTTGGTTTCCATTAGGCAAATGGTTCAGATGGAGATAAAAATACTAAAGGAAATGACAAACTCTAGACACAGGATTGAACCTAAAAATTCCATGACTACAGCAGAGTTAAGAGAATACCGCTTTTTCCTCCTCTCCGCTTCTGCTATACCCCTCGGAGTACCCCAGAGTCTGCTTGTGGGGATCACGGGACCCCCATGTAGGGATGTCAATTTGGTTCCATCCGACATGGAAAATTTTCCCAATTCAGCAGTTTCCAGTTCAGATAGAGCCAAAGTAAAAAAAGGCGGGAAAACGACGAGCCAAACTCAGCGAGTTTGGGCAGACGCCGGATAAATTTGTACAACTTTGGTGCCTGCCGAATCAGCATTCTCCCGTGGTCAATTGGTGGCCAAGCTGGATCTTCTTCTGGCCAATCAGAGAAGGGATTTTCCCTTTTGAATTGGCCAGGAGAAGAGTATAAAAACTCTCGAGTCCGACCCGTCCTCTCCCGAGTTCATTTCCTTCCATTTTGGTGGTGCTGCTATTGGGAGATCTTGAGCTGAGCTGCTTACTGGAATAGGATTGGATTTACTTCTCCTCCCTGCTCCTGCTAAAAGACATCCACACAGTTTGATTTTGGGGGGTTTTCTCTATACCTTTTCTCCTGCGTGTGTGTGGGGGGGAGCAGTTTCTGTGGTTGGAGGGGAAGCCAAAGGGGGGATGTTGCCAGTTCTGCCGGGGGGGTGCCCGCTCACCTCTGCGGGAGTGTGCCTTCTGCCTTTTTCTGCCCATTGCCACTCTCGCCTGGAGTTGAGTCAGTGTGGCGGTGCGGCGTGAGTCTCCCTCCACTCAGCACCTGTGCCTCCTTCTCCTTGGTTCATTTGTTTGGGGTTGAGCTGAGCAGTACTTGTTTGAGGGGGGGTTGCCTGTTCTGCCGGGGGGTGCCCGCTCGCCTCTGCAGGAGTATGCGTTCTGCCTTTTTCTGCCCGATGCCACCCTTGCCTGGAGTTGAGTCAGTGCGGCTGTGCAGCGTGAGTCTCCCTCCGTTCGGCACCCGCTCCTCCTCCTCCTTGGTTTGTTTGTTTGGGGTTGAGCTGAGCCGTACTGGTTTGAGGGGGGGGGTTGTTCTGCTGGGGCGGCTTGATTGCCTCTGTGGAGTGTAATTTGGGGGGGTTACCTGTCCTGGGGGGACTGATTGCCTCTTTGTGAGTGAAATCTATCAATCCTGAAAATACGGAATTTGCACAGGTCGCACTTACGCTAGTAGCGTTATAAGATGCACTGTGTTGTATAAGATGGCTGTGTTGAAATGAAAAGATACGTTACCCATGCTAGTTACGCTGTTTACTTACACTTTGAGCATTGTTGGATGCACTTTCGGCGTAGTTACATCGGCATTTAGACTACTATGTGTGTGTGGGGGGGGAAGCCAAAGTGGGGGGTGACCTGTCCTGTTGGGGGGGCTTGATCTCCTCTTTGCGAGTGTGATTGTTGCTGTTTTCGCTGGTTGCCACCTTCGCCTGGAGGTCAATGTGGGTTGGTGAGTCTCTTTCTGGCTGCCCCAGAAACAATGGGAGGTTTTGCCTTGGATTTGCCGCTCTCAATTGCACATTAAGGATTGCCGGCTCCTCTTCATTCCACTGGCCGGAGGAGGGGAACCCCTTCCAGACCCCATAACTCGGGACCCCCTGACCCAATCTTCACCAAACTTGGGGGTTCTTGCAAGAAGGGTCCTCTAACTCCAAAAATGCCACCCGGAGCCGTGGAAAGCCGCAAATGTGTTTAAATGGCATTATTCGGCAAATTTATTTGTGAACGCTGATTTTCATGCCGAATTCCACGGATCCGAATAGGGGGAGTTCGGACTTCGGCATTTCCCGAATAAAAACGGGCTGAATTTTGCCGAATCTGAATTTTACTTAATTTTTTTTCAACAGCTCTACCCCCATGAGCAATGTGGAGGGGAACAAAGAGTGAGTTTGCAGTGGGAGGGGGAATGGGCAAAAATTGCCCCCTTCTGCCAACAGAAGTGCCAGTAGAAGAGCACCTTTGGATTCAAGTCATGAAGGTTAGATAGATAACACTGTGCTCCATAACTAGATCTCCAAAATGTAAACATCCTTACCACTGCAAAAGGGTATTATTTTATATTTAGTAGCACAAAAGCATGTCATACAGTATATGTACTACAAGCTGCAACTCTATGAATACCCACGAGTGTGTAAAGTCACACTGAAGCCAGTGAGTTTTACTTCTTGGTAAACTTGTACAGGTCAAGGATCATGGTGCTGTATCTCTGTCGTATATAATACTAGAAGTCACGGTTCCCTAATGAAATACGTTCAGACAAAATACAATATAATGACACATAAGACCTAGTTAATTCGTGGAATGTGCTGCTTCAAGATGCAGTGATGACCACTAGTTTAGATGACTATTAAACAAGGGGTTAGGCACTTAATGGGAGATTGGCCTATCAATAGTTACTTGCCCTGATGGCCATGCGAAACCCCAATGTACAGAGGCAGTATATCTCTGAATATACTGGGCAACAAAAAGAGGGGAAGATCTTTCATGAGATTCCAGATGTACCTGGTTAGTTACTGATGGAAACAGAATGTTGACTACATGGAGATAGGTATAATCCAGCAAGGTCATTCTTATGCCATGTTTTAAATCTAGCTTGTAAATGCTACTCTCTTTTTTTACTTTCACAGCATAACTTTTCTAAATCTCTTACTCCACAAATTTTCTTCCCTCTCTGTGAAAATAGTCTGTCCATATTCACAAAATTTAAAGATCCTTTGCTAAATGAAGTGTGCAAATTCTCCTTCTGGTTACTAGTATGAGCTCTCCTTTAGAGGTACAACAACGGCTCCCACAAGAATAAGACAGAAAAGCCAGAGGAAGAAGAATTTAATACCATCTGAAGGTGAATATTATCTTTGTAAATGGGAAATGCCCGTTGCAATTTGAGAGACAGCTTGTTTCTGGCAACTGCATTTCCTTGGAAGGGCTATATGTGAATGGGAGACCTGAGTCAGATCCCCACTCTGCTATAAGTTTGAGCTGGTCTGTGTGTGTGTGTGTGTGTGTGTGTGTGTGTGTGTGTGTGTGTGCGTGTGTCTTTCAGCCTAATCGATCTCACAGGAGTTTTGTGAGGATACAATGAGGACAACAGAACCATAGATCCCATTCTGTGCTTCTTGGAGGAAAAGCTGAAAAAATATGATAGACGTGTGTGTGTATGCGCCGTCAAGTTACAGCTGACTTATGGTAGGGTTTTCAAGGCCAGAGATGTTCTGAGGTGGTTTGCCATTACCTGCCTCTGCATGGGCTGAGGGAGTTCTGAGGGAACTGTGACTGGCCCAAAGTCACCCAGCATGTGGAGGAGTGGGGAATCAAACCCAGTTCTTCCGATTAGAGTCCCCCAAACTTAACCATTACGCCATTCTGGCTCTCAGATGTCCTTTACGTATGACTTGCATATGATAGATCATAGAATCATAGAGGTGGAAGGGACCACAAGGGTCATCTAGTCCAACCCCCTGCACAATGCAGGAAATTCTGAACTACCTCCCCCCCACACCCCCAGTGACCCATACTTCATGCCCAGAAGATGGCTAAGGTACCATCTAGAATGTTATTTCTAGATATATGGATGGAAGAACACCAGAAAAAGAATGTATTCATTCCAGTTGCCAGTTATTCATTCTGATGATACAGTATATCAAAAGAGACTATATAGTGTGGGGAAACAGAATGGGAGATATACACCCAACCCACCAGCATAAGTGATACCCTCTAGTTAAATTTTAGAGGTGAATTTAGATGCTTTATTGCCAAAAAGGAAATCTACCAGGTATTCTACCAAACATGCCTGTTTTATTTAGGTTGTGTACATGGAAGCAGAAATGTAACCAGGACAGAGTTTCAGTGCAAATTGAATATTTCAAGATGACCATCATTCCAAGAGATATTGTCTGAGACAGACTTTATTATAAATGCAAATGCACTATAAAGCAAACATTTATTTTCATGATGATTAAATTATGACTGATTATGACTCATTAACGAGCAGCATGCAAGGAAATCGAGTTTGCCAGACTAATAGTCTTACCAAGTAGAAATACATTTCAGATGAGAATTAATTTTACACACCAATTCCTGGTGAACTAAAGCAGCATTAACTACACTAGGTGAAATGAATAGATAACAAGCCAACAACCCTGTCCTCGAAAGGGACTCTATTGGTAATACAATGGAATGCACACTGGCCGATCCATGTAGGCATGCCCATCACTTGGTGATTGCAACATGAAGTAACCATTTGCATGCGTGAATGGCCCATCCCAGAAATAACACCTCAGACAGTATTTCGATTTTGCCTTGTGTCTTCTCATGCAATACTTTGCAGTGGTTAGATCAACAAGCACAGTGAAATCTGGAGATATACATGCACATGTGAAACAAGCCTATGACTTCAAACCATGCTATCAGAAATCCTCTTTACAGAACAATTTTCCATAAAGAAGTGAACAGGACTAAATCAGAACCTCAGTTCCCATGTTATGATATCTCTTACTTTACATTATCATTTCCCATGAAGCGCGTGTGAGTTGCATTGAATGGACTGGAACAAAAACACTATAGCACAGTTGCTAAGATAACCTTTGGCCTGTGCTGTATCCATCTCTCCACCAAAACTGGTTAGATGGGACAATTATCACAAAGATGTAGGTGGGGGGCATATTTATAGTAGGAGTGAATGGAAAGCTCCAGCATCTCTTAATAGGGTAATGTACTTGTTCCTCACACAGATATTGGTTACATTCCTTCACACAAAGGGAAACATTAACTACTTCTGTGAGGAAGAAATATCTGACTTCACATATCTGACTTTGCAGTTCATAAGAACTGGAGTACATAGGTTTGTGAACTGACAAAGATGAGTAGGGAGGAGTTAAGTACCTCCAATTAAGCTATGCATAAGGTGACGGACAAGGAGCCCCGTGGCGCAGAGTGGTAAACTGCAGTACTGCAATCCAAGCTCTGCTCACAATCTCAGTTCGATCCCAACGGAAGTTGGTTTCAGGTAGCTGACTCAGCCTTCCATCCTTCCAAGGTCGGTAAAATGAGTACCCAGCTTGCTGGGGGTAAAGGGAAGACGACTGGGGAAGGCAATGGCAAACCACCCAGTAAACAAAGTCTGCCTAGGAAACGTCGGGATGTGACGTCACCCCATGGGTTAGGAATGACCCGGTGCTTGCACAGGGGACCTTTACCTTTTAAGGTGATGGACAGCAGACCATCTTTGACTGACAGACTAGTGTTGTTATGGGAAGTAGAATTTCTTTTTCTGAAATTCATTTTTCTAGGTATCTGGGAGCAATCCTAAGCATGTCTACTCAGATGTAAGCCCAATGTTAATCAGGGGTCTTACTTCCAGGAAAGTGTCCTTAGGATTGTAGCCACAGCCATTGATACCTCTTATTCGCTTTTTTCAAAAGAAGAATTTCTCTTTAATTTCTCTTTGTAGTTTTCTGTTATACCTCTATTCACCCTTTTGTAACTTCAGCCCCCCCTTTTTTTATGTCCCATGCCACAGGGTGCTCTACCAGGAGGGTATGAAAATTTGGGAAGACATTGCCTGCCACTGAGCATTTGCAAAATGAAATTCTGTAGAACCCCTTTTCCTGCCCCTCCTCTTTGAATTTCTCTTCCTATTAAAACTGAACTGATTCAAAACAGACTCGAGATTCCTAAAAAAAAAGGGGGGGCGGGGAGAAACATATTGTTGGATTTCAGGGAGAAACTGGATAAGGCAGAATTAAGAGAATTCCTCTTAACAACACTATCAGAGATAGGGTTGCCAACCTCTTCTGCTATTACAACTGATCTCCAGCTGATAGAGATCAGTTCACCTGGAGAAAATAGCCACTTTGGCAATGGAACTCTATGGCCTTTAAGTCTCTTCCAAACCCCGCCCTCCTCAGGCTCCGCCCCAAAAATCTCCTGCCGATAGCAAAGAGGGACCTGGCAACCCCAATCAGAGACCATATGAGAGACCAGAGAGGAAGACATGGGCACTTGTTATTTGTCATGTTGTTGTTTTTGCCGTCAAGTTACATCAACCCCTGGTGGGGTTTTCAAGGCAAAAAACATGCTGGCCATAATTAGATGAGGAATAGAGAATAAAACTGCTAATATCATACTGCCCTTGTACAAATCTATGGTGAGACCACACTTGAAATACTGTGTACAGTTCTGGTCACCGCACCTAAAAAAGGATATTACAGAGCTTGAGAAGGTACAGAAAAGAGCAACCAAAATGATTAGGGGTCTAGAGCAACTGTCCTATGGGGAGCGGTTAAGACACTTAGGGCTGTTTTGCTTGGAAAGAAGGCGGCTGAGGGGAGACATGATAGAGGTCTATAAAATTATGCATGGTTTGGAGAGAGTGGAAAGGGAGAGGTTTTTCTCCCTCTCCCATAATACTAGAACACGGGGTCATCTGCTAAAGCTGGAGGGTGAGAGATTCAAAACAGATAAAAGGAAGTATTTTTTCACACAACACATAGTTAAATTGTGGAACTCCCTGCCCCAGGATGTGGTGATGGCTGCCAGCTTGGAGGGCTTTAAGAGGGGAGTGGACATATTCATGGAGGAAAGGGGTATTCATGGCTATTAGTTAGAATGGATACTAGTCATGCTGCATACCTATTCTCTCTAGTATCAGAGGAGCATGCCTATTATTTTGGGTGCGGTGGATCACAGGCAGGATGGTGCTGCTGCACTCATCTTGTTAGCTTCCTAGAGGCACCTGGTTGGCCACTGTGTCAACAGACTGCTGGATTTGATGGGCCTTGGTCTGATCCAGCAGGGCCTTCCTTATGTTCTTATGTAGGGGTGGTTTGCTATTGCCTGCCTCCATATCATGACCCTGGTATTCCTTGGAGGTCTCCTATCCAAATACTTGCCAGGGTCGACCCTCCTTAGCTTCTGAGATCTGATGAGATCAGGCTAGCCTGGGCTATCCAGGTCAGGGCATGATTTGCCATTAAAACACTTCAAATGTACAAGCTATTTTCTGAGTGTGGGCATAACTCTTAATGTGTCATGAACAGGATGTGTCACTATTATAAAAGTCTGTTATAGTTAGGCAATGACCACTCAATGTTTTCCTTAGAAGAGAGAAGATAGGATTTGTGGGACTACACAGATAATTAAAATTGTAAAGAGTACATTTCCTCTCCTTTAAACACTTGGTTTCTCTTCCATTCAAGATTATTTTGTTAATATGAATATGTAACCTTTCCAGGAGGAAAATCCCAGATATATACTTCTGTTCTAGAATGCTAATAAACATATGCCTAAAAATATGTTAACCACAGCAGCACACTGATATAACCACACTGGGGGCAGAAGTTAAGGTCTCAGAGTGATATATATGGAAACTAAGCCTATGAGCTATTTCTGGAACTGCTGAATGATTGTACTGAAATGCTAGATTGTGAGGTTTTCTGCTATGTGAGCTCAATGCTTTGAATGAAAAAGGACATCAGGATTGCAAAATGATTAAAAATTAATCCTTTTTGCTTTTGAGGTCTAAGAGTGCAAAGCAGAATATTTTGGGACTGGCAAATGTACCCTCCCAAACCTAAAAGGCTGATTTGAATAGGTACTGTTTTGTTTACTCCAATATCACTTTGCAGATCATTCTTTTAAAGGTAAAGGTCCCCTGTGCAAGCACCAGGTCATTCCTGACCCATGGGGTGATGTCACATCCCGACGTTTACTAAGCAGACTATGTTGACGGGGTGGTTTGCCAGTGCCTTCCCCAGTCATCTTCCCTTTACCCCCAGCAAGCTGGGTATGCATTTTACCGACCTCAGAAGGATGGAAGGCTGAGTCAACCTTGAGCCGGCTACCTGAAACCGACTTCTGTCGGGATCGAACTCAGGTCGTGAGCAGAGCTTTTGACTGCAGTATTGCAGCTTACCACTTTGCAGATCATTCTTTTAGTATTAACTTAATGTCGCCACATGTGTGGCCTCTACAGTCATCAGTCAAGAGCCTCTTCCTGGGAAAACTATGCAAGATGCCAGCCACTGAACTGGGCCCAGCTGTGAGGTGCTGGCTGCTGGGCCATGCCCATTTATACAGTGGGGAACCTGCAAGGACTTGCAGGAGGCATCTCATTTCCCCTTGTGTTCTCTTCCCCACACTATTTCCTCTTTCCCTCCTCCTGGCAATCTCCATATCCTCACCTTGCCTTGCTTCCTTCTCTCCTTCCCACTCATCAACAAACCTTTTACTTGCCCACTAATCTTATATTTGTAGTTATATTTATTAGTTATTTACTTTATTTATGCCCAGCCCTTTTCTATATTGGCAACCCAGAGCAGTTTATATCATTCTCCTCTCTTCCATTTTATCCTCACAACAACATTGTGGGGTAAGTTAGGCTGAGAGTATATGACTTGCCCAAGCTCACCACAGCAGAGTAGGGATTAGAATCTGGGTCTCCCATATCCTAGTCTGAAACTCTAACCACTATAACACACTGGCTTTCATGGGGGGGGGGGGGCTGCTGTTGAGCAGTAGCAAGCAGCCAGTTATGGGTAAGTCAACTTGCATGGTACAAAGTCACCCAGAGGTAGCTGGTGGGCCTAGCCTTGATGAGTCCTCCATTAGAGGCTGAAACAGCCTTGGAAAGGACACTACCCCATCTTTTACTGATGGAAACCAAGGCTTGAAGATTGGCAATACTGTTGTGGTTGCCTAGAAATGGGCACTGAGGGAATAAATTTCTTAAAGCTACAGACACTGCTTTGGGGGGGTTAACCCCCCTGCTTTTTTAAAGATTTCAGTTTTTTCTGCAAACCTGGGGCATTTTTTAGGTTTGTAGAAAGATCTGAGTTGCCTGGCCAGTCAGAAACATCAGTATCCTAGTGATGCAACAACAACCACAGAAACAGAATTTTGACTTGAGTACAAAGTACAAGCTCTCACAGGCTGCCTTCTTCCCTTTTACATTTACTCTGAAGATAAATGGATAGGATTTCCCAAATCATTTCTGTCTACTGATGATGGCCCAAATTAAAGAAGACCCAGTTTAGCATATTCCCAAACTTAATGGACCCTTTGGTTTGTATATGTATATGTAAAGCTAGTTTCTAAATAAGTACCAGGTACTGTGAAAATCTAGACCCAGGCTAGGTTAGCTAACTGTTTCAAAGTAATGTTGGTGTGGACAACAAAATTCTTAATATGATCATGTTGAATGTTTCAGAAATGTTCCCAGCTTATGTAACCATATTTAATTAATACTTCACACAAAAATAAGCATAAAATTATACCTCTGATTGTTATAAATATGTGTGCCATTTTGAGAAATACCTTTTTATGGTCACAAGATAGCCAAGGGAGACACTGCCAAAGTTGTAAAATATGCAAAAGGGACCTATATTAAGAAGCTCATAAAATGATTTTA
Organism: Euleptes europaea; assembly: GCF_029931775.1. Lineage (NCBI taxonomy): Eukaryota > Metazoa > Chordata > Lepidosauria > Squamata > Sphaerodactylidae > Euleptes > Euleptes europaea. The sequence continues at coordinate 29,033,623 of NC_079318.1, forward strand.
ATTTAGGAAGATCCAACAAAATACATTTTCCATGCACTAGACCCATTTATTATCCACAAGGACGCTAACCTAACTTTAATGACTCAAAGTTTCAAAAAAGTTTTGAGTAGGACTGGCCTCGTTTTGCACAAATGCAGTCACACAGCTTTCAGCGTGAACATAGTTCAATAGCTGTCGGTGTCACCTTAAGATCCACTCTGATAGTTCAGTCATTCAGAAATATGCTCAGTCTTGCTAAGCAGTTGCACCTCTTCCTCAATGAACTATGAAGCCTCAGGTGATGATCTCCTCAATGAGCTGAGAATGCTGCACTTTGGCTGATCCAAAGACGAGACAGATACAGCAGCTGCCAAATCTCTGGGTTCCCTCCCACAAAGGTCTACGTAAACATCATGCTCAACCAAGCTGTGACAAAGAGTTCATCTTTGAGAGAAGCTCATAGAAAGGGAATGGGAGGAGCTAAGGAGCTCACTCTCTCTGTTCTGAACAAAGGGGTTGATTCTCTTATTGGTAACCTGTGTGTTCAGTAGCTGTGTTTGACTCTGGGAACCTGAGGGTTCAGATTTGCCTAAGCTGGTGTGAAACAAATCCTGTGGAGTGACAGACAAGGAAGGAAAATGACCCTTTTTCAGGACACTGGAAGTGAATAGGCTCTGGGAAGGAGATATTCAAAATACAGGGTGTTGTTTAAGGATTACTGCCACAGAAGTGGGGTATATCTATAGTGAGAACTGGAAGAGAGATTTGAGGAGAAATCTCCATACTTCTGTGTTTCTCTGGGGAAGAGAGATTGTATAATCTCCGACGCCTTGTTAGCTAGGCAGCAGAGTCTGAATATAAACATCTATAAGAAGTTCTGGTAACTGAACTGAAATTGTGAACTGAATTTAAGAACTGTAATTCTGTACCAACTAAGCCTTCTAAGAGCTATGCCTTCTCTGAAGTGAAACTTATAGAAATAGTTCTGGTTCTATGCTTTTCCTAACCGCCGTTTCCCTTCCAAATCTATCCCTTGTACAGTGTTTAATAAATCTGTTACTTGTTTGTGAACTTGAAAAAGCCTCTGGTGTCTCATTTCTTCTGAGGTAAAATAAGTAAAGGGGACTAACAAAGAGAAAATTAAAACTCCAAATAAACATTCTGGCAAACAAGCCAAGCTCTCTCTCATTCAGTACCCACTCAGAGGGATCGTGATAGAAGCTGATAAGCATCAGTGTGGACACAGGAATGTCTTCTTCATAAACAGAAAACATATCTCAGGTCAACAGGAACCTACAGCAATAACCACAGGGATCTCTGATTACATGGGAACACATGCGGTACCAACCTAAGAACAGCAGCTCTGTCATATCCAAATGCTCAGACCCAAGGGCTAGCAAGTCACTGAAGCAGTCAGGAAGACCAGAAACTGATAGGCAAGCCGTCAGTAGGCCTGGTGGTTCCCAGTGGCCTTTCTCAGTAACAAGATGCCTGACTTATTTGGAAACTTCCTAAGAGCCGGTGGCTGGTGATTTGCTCTCAGGGACTAATTCCCAGACGATTCTGGGCTGTGGTGCTAATGTGCTATCTCAGACTGTCTGCCTTTCCTGCATCCAGTCAACAACCTGGTAGCCTGATGAGCAAGGAAAGCAAGCAGTCCCACTCATCTGGGCTGTACGTGAGCCCCTAAAACATCAGACACAAACATGCTTCCGAGAGGCAAAATATACCACAGCCTGCTTTCTCTTTAATGGCCTTCACTTTGCTACCAGCTACTATTTTAAAAAAATATATTTTTAATAAAACATAAACAACTTCGCATGCATCACACACTCTTCATACTTCATATCTATGACAAGATCCTCCTCCACTATACAGTAGAGTGGTTCTAATACATTTTACATCATCTAATATTATTATTTCGGTCTACACAAGAACATGCCTCTATAATTAAATGGATATATAAGCTGTTATTCTCTAGCCTTTATTTTATCTAAGATATTTATCTTAGTTGCAATTATAATGAGCTTAAAATATTGACACTAACATTTACAATTTTATAGAAGCATAGAGTTGGAACAGACCACCAGGGTCATCTAGTCCAACCCCCTGCACAATGCAGGAAACTCACAACTACCTCCCCGCCCCACACCCCCAGTGCCCAAAAGTGCTAACATTCACCCCCAACATGTCTTCATCAAATCTATTTTGATATTTGCTGTGGGAGGGGGGAGCTCAGTATATGCTGAGCCTACCCTGAAATGGTGAAAATTTTATCCCTTGAGTTCTAGTGGCTGATGGCAAGTATTTAAAAACCTGGCCACTTTAACACAGGCACTGATAAGAAATTACTCTTCATGCCTAACCCAGCGCACAATAAGGTATATTCAGGTCCTTGTCATTTCAAAGTGCTCAACCATGCCTTGTTCTTTGCTGAATTTGTTGTGGCCAAAGTATTGAATAGCACCAAATACTGTGAACCAAGGTCACCCTCAACAGTGATACCATTAATGAGTCACTCAAGGGCAGCCCGGCAACTAAACAAGCTGAGACTTGAATAGTTGGTTGCACAGCAAAAAAAAACTATAAAACAGCGGTCAAAAGTTCTGACATTATAATGGAGCAAAAGGCCAGCTGAAGTCAACACCAGAGAAGAAAATACAATAACAATTTGCCCATTTTCTGTTCTTATGACCACAAACGCAGCAATAAAAAAGTGGGAATCTTGCCAGGAACCTGAGAAATGGTTCCCTGTTGCAATATTACAGGTTTAAATACAGGTTGAGGTGTAATGTCTTTGTAGTTTGTCTGTAGTCTTGCTTACAGAAAGGGCTGTTTAGGAGAAAAAAATATAAGATTTCTTTTGGAGTGTCATTAAAAAATAATAGCAACAACTCCAGTACTGACTGGCATATGTTTAGTAGGAAATAAAACAAATACTTTTTTTATATGTTCATATCTGCCACAGGCTACTAGCTTGAAAGTGTATACATTCCCCAAATGTAGGCCAACACCGACTATGTGACAAACGGTATTTCATAATTAGGATGGCATCTTTAAAAGGCAATGCAGCTGGCATTCTATTTTAAGAAAGAGCTTACCCTTAAGGTACAAGTCCCTGGCATGCAAGCATCTTCAGATCTGGAATAAAGCTTATAAAATGTGGCATTTTCCAAAGTGAGATATTTTTTTTAGCTCAAAATGGGATGCAGGAACCTGAGTGGGTAGGGTTGCCAGGTCCCTCTTCGCCACCAGTGGGATGTCTTAGGAGCGGAGCCTGAGGAGGGCAAGGTTTGGGGAGGGAAGGGACTTCAGTTCCATAGAGTCCAATTGCCAAAGCGGCCACTTTCTCCAGGTGAACTGACCTCTATTGGCTGGAGATCAGTTGTAATAGCAGGAGATCTCCAGCTAGTACCTGGAGGTTGGCAACCCTATACAGGCTGGGTTTTCTACCTGCAAAGTCAGTGTTCTGCTACTGGGCCATGGCATCTCTCCTGTGCAGTGCATTGTTTTCTTCCATTATTTAGTTAACTCAAAACATTTAGGCTGTAATTTAAAAAAAAAAAAACCTTCCCTGGTATAAGCAACATTTAATAAAATGGGATTTGCTTCCGAATCGACCTGCTTAGGATCTCTGCCTTTGAAAACTGCCCTACCACCTTAGAGCGGTGCCCAGTGCAGCTAAACAACGTTGACGTAAGAAGTGGGACACCCATTAAAACAATTCTTAAACTACCCTAATGACCTCTGCTTGAAAGAACCGGTAACTCTGATCATTCCTCTCATCTAATTAAGTGTTTAGAATAAATGAGGTTCAGAATTATATGAAGAGCTAGCTTAGCTAGGGCATTTTCTGCTGCAATGCTTATAAGTGTTGCTGCACAAGGGTCAATGATAAATATCAACCCTAAATCCCTTGAAATGTGGGAAAGGCCCACCCCAGTTTTTTTGTAAGCAACTATTCTTGATCTGATTATTATCTCGGAAACTTTACTTCAAGCTGAAAACATTTCAGGGATTCCAGTTTTCTACATTTCTCTTTTAGTGTCAAGTATCTGTGCTGGAAAAGCTCGGCGTACCAGTAACACAAAATAGTTCAGTTCTACTGGGAGCTAAAAGCTTCAAAGCGCCTGCCTAAACTCAGCATCAATAAAATATCATTCTGTACACCAGAAGGAAGACTCAGATCTTCTTTCATGCCACAAATACTATGTGCACCATTCAATATGTGTCTGGGGATGTGGCACTAACTGCTCCAGCAGAATTTACAGATGGCACAGTAATTTCTGCTCGGGCAAAATTGGAAACTGCAGGGGACATTCCTTACACCAGGGATTGCCAACTGGCAGCCTGAGAGCCAGAGGCAGCCTGCAAAATAATGTTATCTGATCTCCAGGAGTGGTTCGACCAAATTTCAGTCAAGGTGAGATAAAATTCTGCCCACAGTGTCTCTTGTAAGGAAACAAGGTTGTTGTTACAAGAGACATATAATTTAATATTACTGCTCTGGTAAGGGTTTGCAGGATGTGGAATGGTGTAGTATAGCCCAATCTCATAAGATCTTGGAAGCTAAGCTGGAAGCTAAGTATTTGGAAGGGAGACCTCCAAGGAAGACTCTGTAGAAGAAGGCAATGGCAAACCACCCCTGCTTAATCACTTGCCTTGAAAACCCCAACAGGGATTGCTGTACGTCATCTGTGGCTTGACAGCACTTTACACACACACAAGAGTTTGTAGTTAATATTTGTTTCATTCCTCCTTTCCTTCAAGCAGCTCAGGCAGCATACATGGTTCTCCCCTCCTTCTTAATCTCACAAGGAGGTGGGTTAGGCTGAGAGCAAGAGTGTGTGGCCCAAGGTCATTCAGTGACCTCCATGGCAGAGTGAGGTTTTGAATCATACAATCCCCCAATCTTAATTATTACACCACTCTGGCTCTCAGCTGTCCTTTACATATGACTTGCATATGATAGATCACAGAATCAGAGTTAGAAGGTACCACCAGGGTCATCTAATCCAACCCCCTGCACAATGCAGGAAATTCACAACTACCTCCCCCCACACCCCCAGTGACCCCCTACTCCATGCCCAGAAGATGGCCAAGATGCCCTCCCTCTCATGAACTGCCCAAGGTCATAGAATCAGCATTGCTGACGGATGGCCATCTAATCTCTTCTTAAAAACCTCCAGGAAAGGAGAGCTTACCACCTCCCGAGGAAGCCTGTTCCACTGAGGAACTGCTCTAACTGTTAGAAAATTCTTCCTAATGTCTAGACTGAGGAACCGCTCTAATTGTTAGAAAATTCTTCCTAATGTCTAAACGGAAATTCTTTTGATTTAATTTCAACCCGTTGGTTCTGGTCCGACCTTCTGGGGCAACAGAAAACAACTCAGCACCGTCCTCTATATGACAGCCCCTCAAGTACTTGAAGATGGGTATCATATCCCCTCTCAGTCTTCCCCTCTTCAGGCTAAACATACCCAGCTCCTTCAACCTTTCCTCACAGGACTTGGTCTCCAGATCCCTCACCATCTTTGTTGCCCTCCTCTGGACATGTTCCAGCTTGGCTACATCTTTCTTAAATTGTGGTGCCCAAAACTGAACACAGTACTCTAGGTGAGGGCTAACCAGAGCAGAGTATCGTTGCGTCTCTAGTTGTAGTCGAGTGTTCTAACCATTACGCCCAAGCTCTTCCTAACTGCATATAAAGTCTTAAGCAATGCCAATTTAACCATACAGCCTATCCATTCATGAAGAGTTTGGTTCAATGACAAAACACATTTCTGGCTCTTGGAATGCTCTTTGGAATATAGCTTAGTTCCCAGGAAGGCAGGGGTTGGTCACCTCTGCATGAAGGCATGTCAATTAGTCATACACAGCACAAATATCCTGATCCATTGAGTAGGTGAGAAAGTGGCCAATAAACCAGCAAGTTACCAGGAATACAAAGGAGGCATAAGGGAAACAGCAGGAGCATAGCTAATGCTTGTGTCATAGATACCAGGAAACGACTGGCAGGAAACATCAGTTGCATTGAGAGCAAAGCTTACCTGCAAATTCAGTGCCAAACTAAGGACACTTTCACACATGCCAAATAATATACTTTCAATCCACTTTCAATGCAGTTTAACGATTGTTTGCAAGTGTATTTTGCCATTTCACACAGTAAAATCCAGCTGCAAGTGCATTGAAAGTGGCTTGAAAGTGCATTATTCAACATGTTTGAAAGTGCCCTTGGCAACAGTAACTGTTCTGTATATTCAGACCCAGAACTGTCCAATCCCATTGAGTGAAGAGGATGGAGGTCTAATTGTAAAAACAAAAATCAGTGAAGAATCCAGTACTCTCCCTTCCCTATGGGTACCTGCCCAAAACTTCTCTCCTCAGCCAGTTTCTCATACAAGAATGAACTTGGGAGAAAAATTACATGTGGGGAGGGCTGCATGCACACAAGAATTCCTTGCCTGTGTACCCCTTGCCTGTGTACCCCTTTTTTGCTATTAAAATCAGACTTACATCCTCTTGCTATAAAATTCAGCAATTCCACGTATATAAGTACAGAGCTGTCTCTGGCTCAACCCAGTTTGCCCCGCAGTTTCCAAAGAGAATGGAAGGAGACAGTAGCTGCATCCCACACAAGCAGTACCATTTCAGAGAGATCTTCCCTAATACCCTCCATATTACATCTACCACTGAGCCAGATTGTCAACATACATATGCATGTACTGATTGATTGTGTTGAAGAAAATCACAAGAAAAGACAAAGAAGGTTGTATAGCTATGTTTTGTGGGACTTGGATCCTTAGGGAAAAAAGTTGTTCATCAAGGTCCTGCATGCTTGAGACTATCAGAGATGGGCAGCTCAATCTTGAACGGTGGATAGTTCGGCAATGGCCGGGGACGGCACAGCCACGTCATCTCCTGAAAGGCTTCCCGGGCCATAAATAAAATTTTAAAATACACTTTTTACAAATCCCTGTGGAACTCTCCCATTGAGTTTCATGGGCTATGCCACCTATTTTGCATGCACAATGCCCCACCAGCAAAATGGTGCATTCCCAGAGGGAAAGGGCTTTGGAAGCTGCCTATAGACAGCTCTGCCCCCAGGGATGCCCCCCAGGATGCCAGTACGAGCACTTGTGCCAGAAAAACACTGCTGGGGAAGCAGCGCTAGTGCATGAAGCTTGCACTGCTGTGCAACACCCATATACCAGTTTAAATACCCTTGCGCCGGTGTCCATGTCCATTTAGCTGGTGTGAGTGGCACTAACGCTGGCGTAGGGGGTCACGCTTCCTCCTCAGCAGCTCAGCAACTTCAGGATTGCACAGTAAGTATAGCTTGTGAAACCCTCTTTAGTAAGGACAGTGCCTTCATTTCAGGTCAGAAGAATGCAGTTTTCAAAAACTGTCTTTCTGCCTGAATAATATAAAATTGGCAATGAGACCCTTCATAAACCACACTTAGTAGTCAACCTGTGATTTCGTACGATAGCTGACAGATTTGCTCATGCAACACACTAAATTTCTGTCTCCTTGATTAACCTTGACATAACTTCCTATTTGTTTCCCTGCAAACTTGCTTCAGATGGAAGCGGGAAAAGTGGGTAGTCCTCGCATGTTGGCCAAACATTCAAAAGTATGACCCCTCTGCCTGTAGTATTATCACCTCAGCCAATGTCATTCTACTTAATATGTAGATTGGCTCCAACATTCTCATATTGCTATGTTCCAGACAGAAATTCCTCCTTCATCTCATCATCCCAATAGCATTTGCTCCTTGGCAGAAAACAATATGCCTTAAAATATAATCATCAGACTTTATTTTGCTGCCTACTCCATAGACACCTTCTAGTACCAGATATATTGAAACAGATCATGGCACATCCTTAAGGGAACCGAGAATGCTTCTGTCGAGTTCTGCAGGAATTACATAGCAACTCTAGTGAGAACTGCAAAGATACATCACAACACCAGCACTCGGTATGAATCACTGTTAATATTACAAAGAAATCTAAGAAATTAACTCCATAATTATGCTTCCTAATACATATTAGGCTCTTCTGAAATAATTCTGTCAAAACAAAAACCTTAGAGGAATAAAAAATATATCCACACCCAGGTTTCATGCTATGTAGCACAATACAAAATTTCTTATAAAATCATCCTTTCCCATGTCCTACTTAGTGCATCTGTTAAATTAAATAACTTTATAAAACCATAACTCCAGTGTGCTTTTAGTATATTAAAATATTCTTTGAAAGTTCAGAAGTAGATTGTGCTGTCTATTATCTCTCTTTGCATAAGTATTTGCAAAACAATAAACGTGCATGAACATATTTAATTATAAATATAGGCACCAGTGTCAAGTATAAACATTTACTAGGCTAAATTAGTGTCTACTGAAGTTGTCCACCTACAATATCAATACACTTAAGAAATTAGTATTAGGCACTTGCATTAGGGGAAATGAAAATTGCTGAGCCATAGTTACTGTATTAGTCCACTATAACCTAGAATTTTGAAGACATTACATTGGGTATGTGCTAGGGTTAGTACATAGGCCATATTAAAGTATAGATGCAGAAACATACCATGACATCTTCTTCTAAAACTAGAAAACACAGTGGATTATGCAGCCCAGCCTAAAGCAGCCTTTCAAAAATTCCCTGTACAGTTTGTTCTGTTTGCTAAATTGATCTTAGAGACTTAACTGCTCTTTGATATACAACAATTATAACACCAATAACACACCACCGGCCCTTTCACTTTTCATTCCTAGTCTTTTTATGAAATAATAACATGATTGCAGATGTTTCAATTCATCTTGAGCATGTTCTACAGCCACATGTTTGTAACAGTTAGAACTTCATATCCTCCAGCATGACTATAATAAACATAAGACTGTTATATTAAACACTTCTAATTCAGCTAAAATAATAAATATGGAACAGAATTTTTAAAAAATCACTGAAATTCCATATGTATGAAGCCCAAAGGAGAATTTCCCAATTCAGTTATGCAGTCAAAATTTTTTACAACCCTATAACTCCCTATGCAACATCTCTACTCAAAGTGCAGCATCCAAATGACATTCATTACTGATACTGAATGTTTGAATGTTTGCTTCATGACAACATTATTATTGAAATTATAGTGCCAGAAAATCTATTGGTAAATTCAACACACAATCCAGTCAGGACACTTCCAGTCAAAATGAACAGGAGCATGCAATAGCTTTGATCTTGCCCAAATCCCAATAATTTCAAAGAGGAAAGGCAAGTCTTTTTTTCCCCCAAAGGCGAAAAGAGGAAGGAAGTTCTCATAGATTTGTACCCTTTGTCCTGAGGCTGCATAGATTTTGTTTGTTTGTAAAAATAGATGTCTGCATTCTGCAATAATAACACTTGTTTTTCCTCTAGGGAGTACAAAAGAAAAGGACTAACTTAAAATGCAGAGTCTTCAATCAGACTAGAACGAGCCACATAAATACCTTTATATTAATGATACCCCATATTTTAGTTCAAATGTTTTTCATATCTTTGGTCAGTTTTAAACTGAGGAGACTTAGAGACATACAGTGATAATTGCAAAAGTTCTTCTTGTGTGTGTGTGTGCGCGCGCGCGCACGCGCGCGCATGTGGCTGCACCAGGGGAAAATCTATAATTTTATTTTCACATGCCGATTTTGCTATCAAAGTTACAACAACAGTCTGGATGAAAAGTGACTTTGATCTTGAAGTTCCACATAGCTCTGCTTCCCCCCCCTTTCCATGATCTGCAGCAATCGCTCTGCTTTCCCCCCCCCCCCTTTCCATGATCTGCAGCAGTGGAATAAACTAGGCAGCAGAGGTTTAAGCAGCATATTTAAAGGACCAATAACTGATAACAATGCTGTGGTGTAACACCATAAAAGACATTTCATTGGCAAGGAAGGAAATTAAGAGGGAGGAAAAAGCTCTGCCCAAGTATCTGAAAACGTTTCCTACCTTTCTGTACACCAGCATGTTTGGGGATTCATCAGCTACCCCGTTGGTGCTCTGTCCATAATTATTTCCTTGTGCCATGTCTTCGATCTGTTGAGAAATCTTTTGCTGAGCAATTTGCCCCTGTAAACAAAAAAAAGTAATCTCAGTTAAGACATTTTGCAGGTCTTCTTCCCAGGTGGATAAATTAAAGGCGTTGACTTTTTCTCAAGACACTTAATGAGAACCAGGTCCCTGTGAAACATTCACACACAAACAAACAAACAACCAATGTGGTGCACTGGGGGAAAGTACTACATATTCCCACCTAATACTTATTCATCTTTTCCCTGCCTATGACGCAGGGCATACACTTTGATAACCTAGTTCAGAGTTAACTGGCTTGTCATGTGAAATACTTCATCAGGATGCTACAGAGTATCAGCCTGAAGCAGGTGTCTTCCTGACCATTCTTGTTTCCATCCTCTCAAAACGTTGGCCACCGGGCAAGCTTTTGCTCCAAGTTCCAGTCCTGAAAGGGTGGGGCAACTGCACTTTCACCTCACTGTTTGCTGACAGGTTAAGCTACTTCTGCCCCTCACCAAACAAACAAGTAAGCCCAAATAAGGTTCCTTCTGCAACAGTCTGCATAGTATAAATTGTGTGTGTGTGTGTGTGTGTTAAGTGCCATCAAGTCACTTCCTACTCATGGCGACCCTATGAATCAGTGTCCTCTAAAATGTCCTGACTTTGACAGCCTTGCTCAGATCTTGCAAATTGAAGGCTGTGGCTTCCTTTATTGAGTCAATCCATCTCTTGTTGGGTCTTCCTCTTTTCCTGCTGCCCTCAGCTTTTCCTAGCATGACTGTCTTTTCCAGTGACTCTTGTCTTCTCATAATGTGACCAAAATACAATAGTTTTAGTCATTTTAGCTTCTAGGGTCAGTTCAGGCTTGATTTGATCTATAACCCACTGATTTGGTTTTTTTTTTTTTTTTGGCAGTATAAATTATAGTCACTGCTTTCTCTGCCAGGGTCTTTCTCAAGAACCTTCCTTTCAATCCCTCACTTCACTCCTCCCCAATTAAACAGTTGCTTCACAAACACAACTAACAGAGCACGCTGCGTCTCACTCTTCCCCTGGAGGTGGAAGAAGGAGACCTAACGAAGGGCAGCACCGGTCGCTGCAGCGGATCGAAAGCCTGCCGAAGCCCAAACATTTTAAATATATATATATATACACACACACATATATACATATACACACACACACACACACACACACACACACACACACACACACACATATATATATATACATATATAAATTTATATTATTTTTATTTTAAGATAAGCTCCGCAACAGTGCTAGGGAATGTAATTAATTATAACAAACACAACTGACAATTTATATCTATTTTTAATTTTAAAATAAGTGCCACAACAGTGCTAGGGAATTCACAGTGGGTAGCCCTGTTAGTCTGTCTGCAGTAGTAGAAAAGAGCAAGAGTCCAGTAGCACCTTAAAGACTATTTTTGTTAGTCTTTAAGGTGCTACTGGACTCTTGCTCTTTTCTACTAGTGCTAGGGAATGTAATTAATGATAACGCCCCCTAAAAGGTTTTGTGCTGTGGTTCCCCCCCCCCCCCCACAAGACATCCGTTTTTAAATATTGGTTAGCAATTAGGGGTGGGGGTGGGGCACAACTAGTTAGCCTTGCCTAAGGCGCAAAAAAAGACTGGCACTGGCTAGACAGATTAGACAGATAGATAGATAGATAGATAGATAGATAGATAGATAGATAGATAGATAGATAGATAGATAGACAGACAGACAGACAGACAGACAGACAGACAGACAGACAGACAGGTAGGTAGGTAGGTAGGTAGGTAGGTAGGTAATTCACAGTGGGTAGCCGTGTTAGTCCTTCTACAGTAGTAGAAAAGGGCAAGAGTCCAGTAGCACCTTCAAGACTATCAAAAATATTTTCTGGTAGGGTATGAGCTTTCATCTGAAGAAGTGAGCTGTGGCTCACGAAAGCTCACACCCTACCAGAAAATATTTTTGTTAGTCTTGAAGGTGCTACTGGACTCTTGCCCTTTTCTACTAGATAGATAGATAGATAGATAGATAGATAGATAGATAGATAGATAGATAGATAGAGAGAGAGAGAGAGAGAGAGAGAGAGAGAGAGAGAGAGAGAGAGAGAGAGAGAGGGATAGAGGGATAGAGGGATAGACAGACAGACAGCCCGTCCTGGCCACGCCAGCCCTTCCATCCTCCGCTTCCCCTCGTTTCCGCAGCCCTGGAAGCTGCGTTACCGCCGCGCGCCTTCCCCGCAGCAAATGGCAGGCGAGCTTGTTTCGCCCTGCCTGGGGCTTCAGCACCGCGGACAGCGCCCTGGGCTCCGACCAGCCGTCCCTCCCCGGCCCGGCCCAGGGGACGGGGAGGGGGGAAGGCGGCGGACCCCCCCCCCCCCGCTGCCCGCCGCCCCGCGTTTACCTGCTGGGCCAAGGTCACGCCCTGCCCGGCGTCCGCTTGGCTCCCTCCTGTCCCCGGCGGGCCCCCGGCGCGGCGCGGCGTGGCTCAGCCGGCAGCGGACGGCCGGGAGGCGGGCTCGGGCATCACATCCACGCCGCGGGGCTCCCGGCCGCCGCCGCCGCGCCTGCTCCTCCCCAGCTGCCCACTCCCCCCAAGCGGTGCGGGAGCGGCGGCCGCGGCGGCGGAGGCGGAGGCGCCTCCCTCCCCAGCAACGAAGCGAGGCCGCCCGTCACGTGGCGCAAGGGAACGTCAAGGGGGCCGCCGCTCCAGCGCGCGCCATCGCCCGCGCTCCCTCCTCGGCGGCGGCGCGTCTCGCCAGGCAAAGGAGCGGCGCCCGCCGGCGGCGCCTTTCCGCAGCAGCCTTGTGGCTGGGGCAGGATGGCGCCAGGGGGGGGGGGAGGAGGAGGAGGAGGAGAAGGAGGAGAAAAAGGAGAAGGAGGAGGAGGAGAAGGAGAAAAAGAAGGAAAAGAAGAAGAACAATGAGGAGGAGGAGAAGAAAAAGGAGGAGGAGGAGGAGAAAAAGAAGGAAAAGAAGAAGAAAAAGAAGGAGGAGGAGAAGGAGGAGGAAGAGGAGGAGGAGGAGAAGAAGAAGAAAAAAAGGAAAAGAAGAAGGAGGAGGAGGAAGAGGAGGAGGAGAAGGAGAAAAAGAAGGACAAGAAGAAGAAAAAGGAGAAGGAGGAGGAAGAGGAGGAGGAGAAGGAGGAAAAGAAGGAAAAGAAGAAGAACAATGAGGAGGAGGAGAAGAAAAAGGAGGAGGAGGAGGAGAAAAAGAAGGAAAAGAAGAAGAAAGAAGGAGGAGGAGAAGGAGGAGGAAGAGGAGGAGGAGAAAAAGAAGAAAAAAAGGAAAAGAAGAAGGAGGAGGAGGAAGAGGAGGAGGAGAAGGAGAAAAAGAAGGACAAGAAGAAGAAAAAGGAGAAGGAGGAGGAAGAGGAGGAGGAGAAGGAGGAAAAGAAGAAAAAGGAGGAGGAGGAGAAAAAGAAGAAAAAGGAGGAGGAGGAGAAGAAGAAAAACAGGAGGAGGAGAAAAAGGAGGAGGAGGAGTTGGTTTTCATATGCCGACTTTCTCTACCATTTAAGGCAGACTCAAACCAGCTTATGGTCACCTCCCTTTCCCCTCCCCACAACAGACACCCTGCAAGGCGGGTGGGCTGAGAGAGCTGTGGCTGGCCCAAGGTCACCCAGCTGGCTTCTTGTGTAGGAGTGGGAAAAGCAACCTGGTGCCTCCCCCACAACAGACACCCTGTGGGGTAGGTGGGGCTGAGAGAGCTCTAAGAGAGCTGTGACTAGCCCAAGGTCACCCAGCTGGCTTCATGTGGAAGGGGGAAGACAGATCCAGTTCACCAGATTAGCGTCTGCTGCTCATGTTTAGGAGTGGGGAATCAAACCCCGTTCTCCAGATCAGAGTCCACCGCTCCAGACCACCGCTCTTAACTACTACACCACACTGACTTTAAGTGGGGCAACAGCCAGTCGGTGGCAGCCCAAGGATGGTAGCTTGTGCATGGGCTCATATGGGAATAGAAGGCCCTCTTGTTATGTAGGTTCTAGGCCAGAGGTGCCCTCTGACACTTTTTCTGGCACCCACCAAGTGTTTTTAAGAAGAATATGGCGCCCAGCCAGGCTTCTGATTGACTAGTGGAGATTTGGTTGGCTGTTCAGACTTTTTAAAATGTTGTTTTGGCAGCAGCTGCCACCACAGCACAAGGATCGGCACTGTGTTACGGAAGTGAAGCTGTGGAAATCATTTTGTGGCTGGCTCACCTGTGGCAGCCATCTGGTTGCTGTACCCACCACACTGTGTCAGAACTCCAAACATTCTTGCAAGCACAAAAGGGTTGGGGACCTCTGTCCTAGGCTGCAAAGGGATTTAAAGGTCACAGCCAGCACTTGGAAACGAACTGGCAGCCAATGTCGCTGTTCTAGAATAGGCAAAATATCTCCTAATTGGCTAGCCACTGGCAATACTCAGGTTGCATATTGTGAACTAAGTGGTGTTCAAGGACGGTCCTACCCAGAGTGCATTACAGTAATTCAAACCATGAGGTTACAAAAGCATAGATTAGCATGGCCAGTTTGGCTGAGTCTAAGAAAGGAGAGAATTAACAAACCAAATGTAGCTGATAGAAGATAGTCTTGGCCCCCACACCAGCTGGGTGCAGGAGCACCTCCAAGCTCTGAACCTGTTCTGCAAATACTAGCTCCACTCCATCCATACCACATATGCCCAGTTCTTCCAAATCACTAAGCGTTCCGGACCAGATTAACTCTTTTTTGGTCATTTATGCATGGTCGCTTTAACCTCCTTTATTCCCTGTTTCAGCCAGGATCAAATTTTTCAGTATGCATGATACCTCATTCCTTGGAAGCTCAACTTCAATGCAAAACGAACCCGGCTTTTCCCATTCCTCTTCTGGCCCGAATTAAACCGTTTACCCTGGCTCATTTCGGAGACACAGAGCGTGCATACTGCATTAGGGGAAAACACAGAAGATTGGCTTCTCTCATAGCCAATCACAAAGCAGTGTATAAAGAGGCAGGGATTCAAGTGCTTCCTGCTACCTCGGAGCTCTATCTGAGCAAAAGAAAGGCTTTTTAAAAACGAGGCTTGGAGGTAGCTCGGTTTTTTTGTTCATAAAATGCGTTTTTATGCGGTCATTGGGTTTGGGGGAAAGGAAATATTTCTCTCACGGTAAGCCAGTTTCAGAGCAGCATTTAAAGGGGTGGGACTTGATTTGAGCTTCGGAGACTGCTTTTCTGTATTCGTGGCGCGATTAGCACACAGTTTCGTCCCTGATCATTCAAGCCAATGCATACAGTCTCCCCCAACCCGGGTTACTTTAATGTACAATGAACCCAGGTCCAAGCAGGAAGATCCAGCCTATGCATAAAAGACCTTTGTCTCTGTATTCAGCTTCAGAATCAGCTTCAGTTTGTTTTGCCATAGCCACTTCAGTTAGGCAAAGAGTAGAAGACACCGAGAGGCAGCATGACCTTGCAAGATCGGCTGGTTTTATAGCCTCAAAGGAATCCAAGCATTTGATGAGGGCAGCCCCATATCTGATGACATTGGAAGTGAATAAATTTAGAAGAGCTTTCACGTTAGCCAGGTGTGGAACTTTGCCATCGGCTGTCGTAGAAGGCAGATATAGGAAAATCCCCTTCTCCGAAAGAACTTGCCTGTGTAATGGTGAAGAAATTGAGACCCGTGAGCATGCCTTACTGTATTTTCCTCTTTATCGTGAGATAAGAGTCAAGACTATTCAGGAAATTTTAAAAAACAATATGGGTCTGTCTGATGAAATTTGTACTGAACGACTTTTGGAAGATAGTAACCCATTAATCTCGAGATGTGCGACTGAACTTTGTGCTGCTATATATAAGGCACGGAAAGATGTAAGTCATAAATAGTAAATGCTATTCGATAAACCTTTTAAAAGTTAGAATATGGTCCATTTCAGAAATGGGATTTTATTGGGATCGTGTCAATAATTTTTTATCTATGGATTTGTTGAGCAATTAATATTGTTTCATGGTGATCGTATGTTAATTTGATTTGGTCAAATGACTGTAAATTAAAGATTGATTGATTGCCATAGCCACTTCACCACAGCCTGAAAGCACTGGGTTCAGAGCTGAGACTAATGCATCATGCTTGGGACGGAGGTAAGTGCCCATAGTAAGGGAAAGAAAGCCATGCAGAGTGAAAAACACTGGAAGCGCCAATCAGCTTTTCTGAGCCTTAAGCAGGAACTGCACGTATATTCAGACTTGGCTCTGCAGCAAGGAGGGCTAAAAACCTCTTCTCCCCAAATGAAAGAATATCCTCCAGATATAGAAAAACCTCCAGATTCTTATACTAGAACATACCGCTGAAGATCTGGTCTTTACCTTTCATCCGCAACGTTTTAGATATTTCCATCTTCACCTCCAGATTGTCAGTCACAAGAACATAACCTTTTGTTATGTAACAGTTGTGGTGCCGAAATCACAAGTTCACTTTTCCAGGACTATTTTTAGTGTGATGCCTGGCCAGGATTTGTTATTATATCACTGTGAGTACATTCCCCCAGCAACCTGGCTCTCAGATCCAGATGTGCTGGTTGGTAGCCAATATGAGAATAAAAGATCTCCAAAACTGAACCCAATTTTATTTTACTATTTATTTATTTTATTTTATTTGTATCCTGCCCTTTTCTGGCAAACCTCTTTTTTTCTAACAACCAACAAGCACTTATTGTCTTGGTCTCAAATCCCACACAAACTCCTCATCCTTATATTCCAGGCCCTTCATGACTGTTAAGTAAAAGGTAAAGGTCCCCTGTGCAAGCACCAGGTCATTCCTGACCCAGGGGTGACGTCACATCCCAACGTTTACTAGGCAGACTTTGTTTACTGGGTGGTTTGCCAGTGCCTTCCCCAGTCATCTTCCCCTTACCCCCAGCAAGCTGGGTACTCATTTTACTAACCTCGGAAGGATGGAAGGCTGAGTCAACCTGGAGCCGGCTACCTGAAACCGACTTCCGTCGAGATCGAACTCAGGTCGTGAGCACAGCTTGGACTGCAGTAATGCAGCTTACCACTCTGCGCCACGGGGCTCCATGACTGTGCCCCTCTATTATTCTCTCCACTCTCAAAACCCAATATATCTCTGCCCCTGACCTTTGCTCCTCAGCTATCCAAAGGTCTCCTATTCCTCTAAACAACCTAGTTCTTAAGCTGTTGTTGCCTCTTATGATTATTCCTGGAACACCTGTGTGGTATCATGTCTCATTTCCTCCAAATGTCTTCTCAAAACCCACCTCTCCTGTGAAGCCTTGCGCTCAGCCCCTTACACTGCAATCCTAAACAGTTACTCCAGTTTAAGCCCATTGAAATGAATGGGTAACTCTCTTTAGGTAACTCTCTTTAGGATTGCACTGTTAGTTGCCCCTTCCCTTCTGAAACTAAGCCTACACACACATAATGAATGCATATTCTTCCCTCCATAGCTCTGATCCATCTTTTCTTTGTTGTCTTTATTAAGGCAAATTTTAGATTGTAAACTCCTTGGGGCAAGGACCAGTCATCATGTAATCTGCAAAATACCATGCCCTTGAGTGGCACCATTTACCTAAATCTGCATGTTATCTGTAAAGTCTTATTGAATGGCACAACTTTTCAGTTTTGTACATCTGGTCTGGTTGAACAAGCAGCAACAACAAAAATTTTAGTTAACATTATTTTTTTGGCTCT
This sequence comes from Euleptes europaea, assembly GCF_029931775.1. Classification (NCBI taxonomy): domain Eukaryota; kingdom Metazoa; phylum Chordata; class Lepidosauria; order Squamata; family Sphaerodactylidae; genus Euleptes; species Euleptes europaea. The sequence goes on from NC_079318.1 coordinate 29,051,334, forward strand.
AGATTTAAATCAGTACAATGCTAGCAGGGATATGTTATTATTTGCACTGTGCGCTTAAAACAATAATTATTCATGCTGGTAAAAATTACTGTTCCCAGAACTAATCCACATTTTAGTCATATTATTATATTTGATTCCCAAAGTAACTGCCTGTTTCTCCCCCTCCCTTCACAAAATATTTATGTTTATGGAAGATAAAGAGCTCCTTCCAATCAAGCTCGGCAGGAGTTCTTTTTTGTTGGGCAAAGGCAGACACCTAGATACAGCAAGGAAGATCCACCCGCGCAGGCAGGCTTCTGCATCTGGGTTGCCTCTCTGAATGTCATAGGTACATGCAGAAAAGCTCTGAGATGGAGGGTTGTGTAACTACATCCACTGCCAAGGATATGCCTGGATACAAATTTACAGCCCACTCCTGACCTTTTGGCGGCCTGGGACGATGTGGTCAAGGCACCGCCACGGCGCCTCCAAAACCATTTCCCAGCCACCAAAAGGCTTTAAAAAGCCTTTTGCCGGCTTTTTAAATTTTAAACGGGGCATTTTGCCTTATTGAGAATAGCGAGGCTGCGTCTGCAAAGAAAGCAGTCGCACCAACGCCGTTCTCCCCACTGGCGTGCCAGGCCGAAAGGGGACAGGAAGCTGCCTACTGGAAGCTCCATCCCCTGGCACGCCCCAGGAATGCCCCCCAGGAAGCCGACGCAGGGCATTGAGCCGGTGGGACGCTGGTGGAAGGCCCAGCCGGTGTCCCTGGGTGGCGCTGCCATGGCAGCATGGGGAGACCAGCATCCAGGCCTTCCCACCGGCATTGGAGCCGCTCTGCATGGCATAAGTATCCTGGGCACCGATGCCCCAACGCTGGTGCAGGCTCTTCTTGGCCACCTAAGGACTTTCGTCCTTGGAGGTCAGGAATGGGCTGCCAGTATAGCACATGTAGGTTATATTGGGTGGGTCTGGAAAACCAGCACTATCTCCTACATCATCACTGTGTTTGTGAAGTCTAACTGATGAACAATTTATAGGAATAGTTGCATGGTCCTGCTTCTTTCAGCACCTCAGGAGCCAGAACTGAACGCAGGCATTCCTCAATTTTGCATCTCATTGTTTAGATTGTCTTAACTTTGCCCATAGTTGCGTTATTTGACATTTTTAAAAAAATGATCAAAGTCCTTGACGTTTATTTTATTTGCCATCAGTGATGTTCTGTAATAGCTAATCTGGTATGTCTAGCTGAACTTGCTGTAGGCAAGAACAAATTTCTGAGCCATGGATATAGCCTACTGTGTAATGTGCTCTATGTGGTGCTGCCCTTGAGAAGTGTTTGGAAACGTCAACTGGTATACAGTGCTGCAGCCAGAATGTTGACAAGTAGGTCACAAAGACAATATCACTCCAGTCTTGGCTCATCTACACTGAAGAAGAAGAGTCGGTTTTTATATGCTGACTTTCTTTACCACTTAAGGGAGAATCAAACCGGCTTACAACCACCTTCCCCTCCTCACAGCAGACACCCTGTCAGGTAGGTGGGGCTGAGAGAGCGTGACTAGCTCAAGGTCACCCAGCTGGCTTCATGTGTAGGAGTGGGGAAACCAATCCAGTTCACCAGATTAACCTCCGCTGCTCATGTGGAGGAATGGGGAATCGAACCCGGTTTTCCAGATCAGAGTCCACTGCTCCAAACCACCGCTCTTAACCACTACACCATGATGGCTCCCAGTTTGTTTCCAGGCACAATTCAAGGTGCTGATCTTGTCTGAAGGACTACCTATTCCCTTATGAACCCGCCAGACAACTCCAGTAATCTTTAGAGGCCCTGATTCAGGTGCCCTTGCCTTCTGAGATTAGGCAGGTGACAATCCAGGAGAGGGCCTTCTCAGTCATGGCTTTCTCCCCAGGGAGATTCATTTGTTCCCATAAGTTAACATCTTCCACCTGTGGGTGAAGCCTTTTTCTGTTTCATTTGGCATTCCCTCAGTGATCAGTCCTTCCTGGCCATGGTTTTAACTGCTGTTTTTATGACTTTGTACGTATTTTAACTCCATTTGTAATTGTTTTAATGATGTGTGGATGGGGCTGGTTGATTTTACTGTTTTTTAAAATGTGGTTTTATCCTGTATGTTTTAAACTGTGAGCCACCTTAGTGGCGCTTGTGAGGGCCAAAAGGTAGAATATAAATTTGGTTAAAAAATATATATCCTGCTGTATTTATTTTATTTATTTAGAAAATGATGCCACCTTTCCTCTCACAACTCCCAAGGCAGCAAACATGAAAACATTAATGTATTCAAACAATTAAAAACAGCATTTAAAATTATAAAACAAATCACTACAAATCTATTAGCTACATCAGCTTAGCCTTTCCCATTCGTAAGATATCGACCTATCTTATGCTGTCCTTAAGAGGTGATTAGGAAAACAACGCCAAGTGAGTGTAGAATATGGATGTATAGGTACACAGAAAGCTTAAGATGGATTTGAGATACAACAACACACTATGTTGCAATCCATCCCATTAAAGTTTGGGACACCAGTTTAAGGAGGCATATGTTCTCATGGTGTCATGGCCTTTGTCAGAATCCAAACAAGAAGAAAAGCAAGCAAGATTCATGCTGTGTCATAGGGCATGGAGCTTGGCATCCATAAACCCAAACACTTTGTGTATAATGAGGAAGATGCAAACATGCCTGTTTTCAATGTTCATCCCAAACATCCTTTGGGGTGTTTTGGCTATCCACCAGCTCTGTGAAATATTTGGACATAAAAACATAAGAAAAGCCCTGCTGGATCATACCAAGGCCCTTCAAGTCCAGCAGTCTGTTCACACAGTGGCCAACCAGGTGCCTCTAGGAAGCCCCCAAACAAGACGGATGAAGCAGCACCATCCTGCCTGTGTTCCACAGCACCTAAGATAATAGGCCTGCTCCTCTGATCCTGGAGAGAATAGGTATGCATCAAGACGAGTATCCGTTTTAACTAGTAGCCATGAATACCCCTTTCCTCCATGAACATGTCCACTCCCCTCTTAAAGCCTTCCAAGTTGGCAGCCATCACCACATTTGGGGGCAGGGAGTTCCACAATTTAACTAATGCCCAGGTCTCTACCACATTGTATTCCCAGGATTCCTCTGTCTCTCTTGGGTGATATCAAACACAGATGGAGGATGTTATCAGCAGAGTGGACAATCGGCAAAAAGTGTATAAGTTCTGTATGAATGGCCACAACCACGAATGTTGGGTCCAAGGTAGCAATGCCTGGCTTGGTTTCCAAAAATGTAAGATGTCAGAAGACAGCTGACTTTTGCTAGTGCCACATAACTGTTCTAATATCTGCAGTCATCTGCCAAGCTGCTCACAGTCAGTAATCTGGATCAGAGAATCCCAATTAATCACATAAACAAGGGCTGAAAGAACAGGAGATGAATATGTTATCTTTAACCAGACTGACTGTGTCGACAAACATCTCACTCAGATTTGTTAAGGAATAACTAATCTGTGTTGTGACTGAATGGATACCCTAACAGTACACTTCCCAACTATAAATATCCATATGGATGCACAACCTCGTAAGCAGGTGGCTACTAAATCCAGAAAACATCTAATATCTAGACAGTGGGATGCTTTAATTTATTTAAAGCATTTCTAAGCTGCCGTTCCACCCAAGCAGGGTCCCTAAGGTGGCAATCATCAAAACACTAAAACGGCATTTTTTTAAAAAAAAGGTATGTATAAAATATTTGACCAATTCAATAAAAACAGATTGATATACAAACACAATGCAACAAGGGAAAGGGGCCAATAACAGTCAGTGGGGGGGACACAAAACAAAAGGAAAAAAAGTCTTCACCCACTGGCAGAGGACAATGATAGAGGGAGACAGACAAATCTCCCGGGGGGAAAGAGCTCCAAAGTTTCAGTGCCACAACCAAAAAGGCCCTTTCTTGATTTGCTACCCATCTAGCCTCAGGTGGTGAGAGCACCCAAAGCAGGGCCTTCAAAGATACATGGAGTGGATGGAATACAATCATGCAAAACCCATGTTTTGACATGGTACACTATGCTCTTGAAAGGAAGACTAGAAGGTCTGTCTTAAATTCACAGTTATGTACAGTAATAAAAAAACAGTTTGTGCATTACTTTTTAAAAGGGAATCATCTTACATTCAAGGTTATCTTCCTTTTGGGGATATCTGGTACCACACATCGGATTCTATTTTTCGCTTATGCACAGTCCATTGTAGCTTCCCTCCACCCAAAAATGTTTAAAAAGCAATGAAGTGATAAATAAACTTAGCAAAGCACCAATGATAAGAAATTCTTCTAAAAAGATGAGATCATGCCACAATGATAAAACATGTCCTGGCACTCAACATTCACATTTCCAATAGGCTGATAAGTCTCTCCATTGCAACAATTCACATTGGCAAACGACAATTATTTTTCCCTCATTGAAACAACAGGCCAGGTTGTCCTTGTATTCCTCTGCTGGAAAGCACTCTGATGTTTTCCTAAAATGTCAAAGTGGGTTTGGTATTGGATGACCATAGCATCCAACTGTCAGAAGCATAGGAGGATGAAACTGAAGTAGGGATAACTCATGCCCTTTAAGAAAGGTTACAAGCTTTCCGTTTCCTATAACCGGTGCACGTTTTCCTGATGCTGTTTTTACAAGACGGTTGGGGAGAGAGTGTTGCTGCTTGCTTTATCCTGTCTTCTCAGTTGCATTCCCAGTTCCTCTTCTTCCTCTGGTGCTGAGTGATAATGTCGCGCCTTCTCAGGAGCGTAGCCATGCAGAGAGCTGTCATCTCAGCTGCTGCTCTCCCAACAGTCAATGAAATCCTTGCGGAGAGATTAAGGGCCACTGGTCATGAGTTCTCTGTGAATAGTTTTCAGTAAAGGAATCTGTTTCCCTTCCACCTCCATTTTGCCACAGGTATGCTGTAACATAATTCCTTAGGCTTTCCTCCTGATGAACTCAAACGTCAACCGCAACAATAATCTCCATCTTCATGGAGTAAACAATCATTTGATTTTGAGGTTTAAACGTTGCTGGGTTATTTTTTTAAACACACTTTTTGTTCAAAGCAACATATTCCTGCTTTCATTTGCATACACACACATGCACAGATAAAGATCTAGAACTCCAGGAAATATCCTACCCCCCAGGCTAGCCTGATCTCGTCAGATCTCAGAAGCTAAGCAGGGTCAGCCCTGGTTAGTATTTGGATGGGAAACCACCAAGGAATACCAAGGTTGCTGTGCGGAGGAAGGCACTAGCAAACCACCTCTGTTCGACTCTTACCACGAAAACCCCAAAAGGGGTCGCCATAAGTCGGCTGCGACTTGACGGCACTTTACACACACACACACACAGTTCTTTATCCATATAATGATTAAAATATAATTGTTGCTTACTGCAAAGGGGTGTATTTATGAAAATATGTGGATTACCAATTATGTCCACAGACATAATGTTGGCTAGATGTCTTCCGTGAGTAATTTTCTGTTACATGAGCAGGTAACCAGAATAAAGAATCTCAAGCTCTACATGCTTTATTAATAATTTGAATACAATTAGAACAATAGAGGCCAAATAAAAATTAAATATACACTGAGTACAACAATACAAACTCATTATTTGTAATACACAGAAGAGTCTTTCAACATCTGTCGCTGTATTCCTAAATCAATATATTTGTCCCAAATTTCACCAAAAAATCCAAAGGTTGATGCTATTTCTGGAAGATGTCTGAGCTGACATAATCTGACCTCATTTCTCATTTTCTTAATTCTGGGTAAATCCAGTGTTTTAGTAACCAACTCTTTCTGTCTTACAGTGTGGTGCAAAACAAGAATAACCAAGCAATATTCGAAAAGTAGAGCCCAAAGTATCCAACATTCCTACCCCTTCCCCTCCCCAGTTTTATATGCTTCTTCCAAATTACCTTCCATCTAGATTTATATATTCTAGAAATATTTCCTCTTAATTCAGATTTCGTAAAGATTTTCTGTTCAATAATCATTAAACTTTTCAGTACACTTTGATGCATCTTTTCTGTTACAAAACATCTAATTTGGAATAACTGAAATAAGGGTAACTGTCCATATTGATCATCAGAAAAGTGATCATCCAGCAAAAGCCCATAAGCATAAATAGAAATCACCTTGTCCACATACTGTCTGATCCCATTAAAATCCTGCTCTTGAACCCCTTCGTATATAATACTTGAGAGAGGGCGCATCTGCATTAATTATTCCACAAGTCCTACATTGAAAAACCAATTCCCCCCTTCAAAATGAGCAACCCCGTTTTGTGAAACCTCCATATATTTTGCCTAGTTCTTTCTGTGTTACCTGAAGAGCTTCAGTCTCTGTGTGAAGTCTTTGACAACCTACATTATTAGGTAAAACTTCAGATGAATGAGTTATTGAAAGGGGTTACATGCCATAAAGATGAAGGGAAAAGCCATTCACGCCTTTTTTTCTAGCGATAGTTCAAATTTCTAATCATCAGGTTCAGTTTGCGAGTTTCAGCATGAAAGGTGGGCCTTTTCCGCCTACTTATTATCTTGGGGTCTCGGCTAACCTTTTACTTATGCAGGGTTCTCAGTGTTTAACTTTTTTACTTGTGTTAGGTAAAAAAGAAAATTAAATCTCAGCATATTTTTAATTTAATCAAAAGATTATGCACACACGCAATTAAATAGTCTACAGTTATTCACTCTGCACCTATTCCTAGTTCCCTGCGGCACGTTCTGCTAGTCTGTATTGATAGCGGTGTCCTCCCATCAACTGTGGAGACATTCTTGAGTTAGAATTCTGCCCTGACATTCTATAAGAATGGGCTTGGACAATAAGCAAGAGAATGAAAGCTACATAGTGAAATCTGAGAAATGAAACCTGAAGGGCACACGCATCAATCCATAAACATTAATAGTGCTCTCCTCGGTGCCTTGAATTACTGCCTACTCAGCTCATAAAACTTTACCCTCTCTTTCTGCAGAAGGAAGAAGCTTTGCTACAACTGTTTAATCAGCAGAAACATAATGCCATATACCGACATTTGGCTGTGTTGAGAAGGGCTAGACCAGATTTAGAGAGAGAATCGAGTATTACTAATTCTATTTCTATGAAGAAGGAACTTGTGGGAGAGGATCCTATTTGAGAAGGAGAGTTGAAGATCACTAATCCCTAAGAAAAAAGGGTGAGTTGGGCCTGTGGCTCAGTGGTACAGTATCTGCTTTGCATGCAGAAGGTCCCAGGTTCCATCCCTGGCATCTGCAGTGAAAAGAATCAAATAGTAAGTAATATGAAAAAAGTCTACCCTGGGCAACAGCTGTCACTCAGAGGAGCCTGTACTGTCTTTGATAGATCAATGGTTGGATTCAGTATAAAGCAGCTTCATGTGTTCAAAAGCAGTTAACAGAAAAGTTAACCCTGAAATAGGTGGAGTCCTTGGCCCTGATAAAATATGAAGATTTCACCATCTTCATAGAACAAGGGTAAATTCATAGATTGGGGAAAAGGATAAGGAAGAAACATACGCTCAATAAAAGCTTTATTGGTCAGTTTTATGTGATAACGGGAGTGTACCTCAGCTTTTACTCGAGTGTTCCCATATAAAAATATATTGCACTATAAAAAAATATACCATTGGTTTGAAAGAAAGTACTTTTGTGCTCCAAGTCACAGAAACTGACCACTGGCACTTATTAAGATGGTTTTAAAACCCTGTAACACTGAACATTACATAGTTTCACGGTGAGCGTTCTGGGGCTAATCAGACATACTTTTTAAAAACGACTAAGCCATTTATTTTAAATTCATAAGGACAGAGGAAAATTGTGAGTTCAGTCGCTACTCTAGGGTACGGATGAGATCTGTTAAAAAGAGTGACAGACCTTTTGCCATTGACCCCAGCAGGATAGGATAAGAAATTAAAATTATCTTTCAGTTCAGTAAACAGACCATCGGTACACTCAGCTCCATAGGGATATCAAGCAATAATAGTGGTTCAGACATTAATAGTAAAGATTTCAGAGCTAAGGCAGAAGCTTGGCATAACTTGCTACTTTATTTCCACTTCATCCTAAGGACAGACCTCTAGTCTTGGATTAGGCTGTCAAGGCCTTGCCTAGGCCAGCAAATCACTCACGTCCTGAAAGAAAAGTTCCTTTCCAGCTTAGCTCTTCATTCACTCCCTCTCAAGGACCGCGTCGGTGGGCACAGCCTAGCTCAGTCCGAACCATAAATGTTAATTTTTTAGCTTTACCAGGCACACACGCACATTGTATTGAAGCAAATAATTAATTCCTCCCAAGGAATATATCCCAAAACATGACATATGTAATTTAAATTAAACACATGACGGTCTTAACCTCCAGTGCAAATGTCTACTTCTGTAAACAAAGAATCAGGAAATGGTGACAGAAATACTACAACAGAGCACGAATGGATAAGTAGAATGAGCTTCAGGACTCCATAATAACCAAGGAACCAGAGGTGGGGCAATAGCCACCACTAACTATTGCACTGCTAGCTAATATCATCCTATTGGAGGACTCTGTCAAACACTGAGCAAACTTCCCTGTATTTCCCACATGGCAAGCTGATCACCTGTCTTCATCCTAGGTATGAACCTTTGCCAGATTTTATTAAGAATTTATTAAGAATTTAGCCCCTGTTGCTACTCCAGCTGTTGGGAGAATAAATGCTTTGCCCATTCTACAAGGAATGGGTGTGAGAATGACGATACGCACTACCCCCCCCACACACACACCAAGTGAGACTGCCACCCAAAAGAAGTAGCCCTCAGCACAACCTCACCCTCTTTCCCCATGTAATGTGCAATACTGGGAGAGCACGGTGTTGAAATGTAACACATCACAAATGTAGCCACACACCCCACTCCGCATAGGCAGAGAGATGTATAGGTCACGCTTCACCCTCAGTACACATTACTGGGTAAAACAGGGGGGACATCCTTGGATACTGATATTCTCAGCCTCATGTTTGAATCAGCATCTGGTTCTGCCCTGTGTCGGACTAACCAGTTTTCAATTTCCGGTATTTTGGCTGTCATATTGGCCGCCTTCCAATTCTCGGGTCAGGGAACTGATCTTATTTACGAGTTATGTCTTTGACGCCCTTAAAAGTCAGGCCTTTCCCTTTAGGTTTTATTAAAAACCTTAACATAGCCTGAGAGATAAAAGACTATCTGTGGAAAAGATAGAGATCAGTCCACCCTGTTTCCTTTTTTATGAGCTGCTCTGACCAAATTTGCATTGTCTTTCTCAGTACTGTTTGCACCTTCCACATACAACATCATCAGCCAGCTTGAGTTTATTAGGGGGCTTCCTCCTACTCCTCCCCTGATATTTAATCCAAGCCGCTCCTTGGTAACGTGTAGAAGCATTATAAGGAAACGGCAGATTTATGGATTTAATGCAAACCCCTCCGAACTAGCAAAATCCTTGTGTTTAATGAATCATTAAAGTTAGTAACCAGGTGGTGATCTTTAAAGGTGTAAATAAACAATACAGGTAGGGTTGCCAACCTTCAAGTTGGGCCTGGCAATCTCCCATAATTACAACTGATCTCCAGACTACAGAGACCTGTGCCCCCGGAGAAAATGGCCAAAGGTGGACTTTGTGGTATTATACAGCGCTGCAGTCCCTCAGCTCCATAAACCACCCTCCCGAGGCTCCATCTTCAAATCTCCAGGAATTTCCCAACTCAGAGTTGGCAGCCCTAGGGAGGCCTGCAATCCTTTTTTCAATGTTTTTGAACCTTTTAAAAATGTACCCACTGAGGCTGGATGTGGAACTTCTTAATCGCATGGACACAAGAAACTGCCTTACACTGATTCAGACTCTTGGTTCATCAGAGTCAGTATTGTCTACTCAGACTGGCAGCAGCTCATCTGGGCTTGGGTCTTTCATATCACTAGTGCATGATCTTTTGAAATGGAGATGCTGGGGGTTGAACCTTGGCCTTTTTGCATGCCAACAGTGCCAAGCAGATGCTCTACCACTGAGCCACAGCCCCTCTCCAGTCCATTACCATTTTCCCACTGAAAATTGCCCCCTAACACTGCTTATATACCTGTGTGTGCACGTACACACACTAAAACACAGTGGAAAACAGAGATTTATGACAACCTAGCAATACCTTTGTACCCAGGTTACAAAATGTAGGCATTATCACAAGACTGTCTGATGGAAGGAGCAGAAATGGGTGGAGTCTGGGTTTAGTTTAGGCCTGCCAGCTCTGGGTTGGGAAATACCTGGATATTTTGGGGGTGGAGCCTAAAAAGGGCAGGGTTTGGAGAGGGGAGGGATAATTGGCTGGAGATCAGTTGTACTAGCAGGAGGTCTCCAGCCATCATGTGGAGGTTGGCAACCCTAGCTTAGCTGGAATCCTATGCTCGCTCAAGGGTCATTCCTGCTCCCAACATTTGTGTAATTTATACCTGCAAAACTGGTGGCACAAGTTAAAAGATGGCCTTCGTACTCTGTGTTCTCCAGCTTCTTGCTTCTTAATCTCTTGAGCTCCAGTAGAAGACAGGATTCTAACTAACCATGTAGACTCTTGTGGTGCATCAGCAATAGGAAGTCCCAGCCAGGGAATACACATTTCATATTCATTCAGCACGTATAAAATTAAGGATGTTCCCCATCTCCAGCGCTATACAGATCACAAAGAAAACCAAATGTCCCTCCATGGCGCTGCCATCTTTTCCCCAACAGGGCTGCTGTTTCTTTCCAGTGTGGTGTAGTGGTTAGGAGTGGAGGACTCTAATCTGGAGAACCGGGTTGGTTTCTCCACTCCTATCCATGAAGCCAGCTGGGTGACCCTGGGCCTGTCACAGTTGTCTCTGAAGTCTTTCAGCCTCAACTACCTCACAAGGTTTCTGTTGTGGGGAGAGGAAGGGAAGGAGATTGTAAGCCTTGATTCTTCTTATAAGGTAGAGAAAGTCGGCATATAAAAACCAACTCTTCTTCAAAGTATAAGGCAGGTAGTAACCCAGCAGGTACAGCTGTACCCTCAGCATGGAGATACAGTAACAGGGGGACCTGCACATGTTGTTTTTTCTGACTGTCACCCATCTTTCTCAGATATAGGACCTGGCATAGGTTAGGTTAGTTACTCCTGTCCTCCCTGTTGCTTTCAGAACTTACGGTGTCACATGTATACTATTTAATAAAAATTTCTCTGTTCTAGTGCAAGTCAGTATATAGCATCCTCTCCTCCACCCATCATGTCATTCAGTGACAATTTCCTACACAGGATAGCAACTGCCTGTAGTTAAAGGCGTACCAAGGCCCATATTCCTGAGTTCTGCCTTTCACCACTCTTTCTAAACACTGGTGCTCATGTCTCTTCTTAGCCTTTTCTCTTGGTAATCTGTGACCAGGGATTCATTCAGGGACACAGTATTTGGTAGGCCTGTGCTTGGCTGCTCATTATCGCTCTTTGAGTCCTAGGATAAAGGGACTAGATTGTCCCCAGTGTGAACAGAGGGGCTATGTCTCCCCTCTCTCTTTCAAAAAGCTTGCTTCCCTAAAAGCAGTCACAAATACCAACACTTGTGTATAGCAAAAGAACATTTTCTTAGTATCGTCTGTGTGGACTCTTTTGGTCCTATAAGAGGTCTGGAATGTTTCTCCTATGAGTTCTATATAAATCTATGAGTTCTGTGTAAAGGCTTTCAAACTAACAACTGAGCTATGGAGTTGCTGACAGAATGATTTCTGCCCATGGGGTGCAAAGTTCTGACCTGCCCCCTCCCACTGCAGTCCAAAATACATCCTGAAATGCTACTCCTGTGGGACAGGGGGTATTTGGGGCTGCAGCAGGAGGGGGGAAGTTATGTTCCATGAGCTGAAGTCCTTCCATCCAAGGAAATGCTCTGTTGGACCCAAACTGGTGTCTGGAGACCCTCCTTAGGCCACTGTAGAATATCCAACTCCTGGTAGAAAGCAGGGAGGGGCCATGGCTCAGTGGCGCCTAGGGTTGCCAGGTCCCTCCTGGCCACCAGTGGGGGATGGGGGGTAGGGTTGCCAGATCCAGGTTGGGAAACTCCTGGAGATTTGGGGATAGAGTCTGGGGAGGACAGGGACCTCACTGGGGTACAATGCCACAGAGCCCACCCTCCAAAGCACCCATTTTCTCCAGGGGAACTCATCTCTGTAGTCTAGAGATGAGCTGTAATCCTGGGAGATCCCCAAATCCCACCTGGAGGCTGGCATCCCTAATGATACAACACATGCTTTGTATGTAGAAGGTCCCAGGCTCAATCGGTGACACCTTTTGCTGCAGGTAACCACTGTTGGAAAAAAGCTATTTTCTGCTTGAGAGATCTCAGAGAGCCAAATGCACCAACCGGCTGACTCCGTTTAAAGCAGATCTATATGCTCACGTAAGCAGCAGGCGTTGCACATCAGGGGCCTTGTGAGTATTTACAGACATTTCCTGCCCATCTCCCAGCATCCCTAATCCAAAGGTAGCAAGTAGGGTGGTAAAAGCCCTGGTGGAGGGATAAATAATTCACAGCTCTTCTTCCCCTCACACACTTAGGATTAAGAAGTAAAGCTTCCAGAGCAGATGTCAATGCTTAAAGGCCAGCACTTCCCTTTCTAGAGATTAAGTACTGCCCACTCCATCACCTTTGTCATGGGGCACAGAGGAAGAGTTCACGTCATCACTGTTCATTAATCTTCACGAAAAATAGGCAAAGAGTAAAATGCGCCAGGGAGCAGAGCAATGACTCCAGTACATTAAACCGTGCAGGCCCTGGGATCTAACCTCCTAGCAATCCATCACCTCTCTTCCTCAGCTAGGGTTGCCAGGTACCTCTTCACCACGGGCGGGAGGTTTTGGGGGCGGGGTTTGGGGAGGAGCTTCAATGCCATACAGTCCAATTGCCAAAGCGACCATTTCCTCCAGGGAAACTGATCTCTGTGGGCTGGAGATCAGTTGCAAATAATAGCAGGAGATCTCCAGCTAGTACCTGGAGGTTTAGAAAAACAGTACAGGAAACTGTATATACACAAAGTGCAAATATTTATAAGCTACTGAGGTGAAACATAGACCATATACGTGACATATACACATATGTTTCACCTCAGTAGCTTATAAATATTTGCACTTTGTGTATATACAGTTTCCTGTACTGTTTTTCTAAACCTTTTGGTACGAGTACAGAGGTGCCATTTTTCTCCCCAGTACCTGGAGGTTGGCAACCCTATCCTCAGCCCTGGCTTTTCTTTTTCTTTTATAATAATTTTTTCCCCAAAATTATTAATCACATAATTTAACAATTTACATAAACAGAAAAGAATAAAAACAAGTAGGTAACACTGTTACTAAATGTATATATAATAAAGAATTGTTGACTTCCCCTACACCTCCCTTCATCCTGTAACGAATTAGTAATCTCTTTTTATTATTAGTGAGATTTACTATTTCTTTTCTTTTTTCTTTTCTCCTTATTTCCTCAGCCCTGGCTTTTCAGGGCTGTTTTGCAGCTCAGCCGCACTCGGCTTGTCCCGCACGTGCTTTTTGGGGAAAAAAAAACACGACAATAGGAAGTTGAATCACAAAGGATGGGCAGAGCAACTGAGGGCACTCGCTTCCGACCGCCGCACCGCGCATGCTCGGATGGATGGCGCAGCCTCCCTGCTACAAGGTAAGGTTTTGCGGGGCTTTATAGCAGGAGGAAAGGTGTGCCTTGCCCTTCCGCCCTCCCCGTGCCTCTCCAGCAGCGGCAAGCTCTTGCCTCTGCCTAGCGCTGCTTTCCCCCCCCCTTTGTTTGCATTTCACCTGCTTGCACAAAGCGCCTTGGAAACTGCACCGCGAACTCACAAGGGCTACCTTAACCCTGCTTCCAGGGCTGTCTTCGGTCCTGACCTCGCTCCGGGCATCGGTTTCCAATAGCAGAGGCTGAGTCCGAAAAGAGAGCCTCGCTGCACAATCCTGCCTCGCATGACAAAGCACGCTGGACTTTTCTTGATTGCTCCGGCTTTCCCCCCCTTTGCTGCAGCAGGCCCTGGAAAGGGCTGGCTTCGCTTCTGCTACTGCGCAGGCGCGGCTGGAACCCACGTCCGCCGCTAGAGGGAAGATGCTCTTCAAGGGAGGGGGGGGAAATGCTGGATCGCGTCTCTGATTGGCTCCCTTCGTTCCTTCCGCAGCGGCTCTGCTCTCGGATTGAGAACGAGGCTGGAACCGCACTAGGGGTTCCCAGCGATGTATCAAGAGTTTGAAAAAAAAACACATCGCTTTAAAAGGGTTTTTGGATGCCACGGCTCAGAAATGGTTGGAAGACGTCTTCACAGCTAACAAAGTGTGAACAGTATTTTTTGTAACAGTTTCAAACTCTTAATACATCGATGGGAATACATAGAAAGTGCGAATGGTATTTTTTATAACGGTTTCAAACTCTTAATACATTGATGGGAATACATAGAAAGTGCGAACGGTATTTTTTATAACAGTTTCAAACTCTTAATACACCGATGGGGATACATAGAAAGTGCGAACAGTATTTTTTATAACGTTTTCAAACTCTTAATACATCGATGGGGATACATAGAAAGTGCAAACAGTATTTTTTATAACAGTTTCAAACTCTTAATACACCGATGGGAATACATAGAAAGTGCAAACAGTTTTTTTTATAACATTTTCAAACTCTTAATACATCGCTGGGCATACCTAGTGCGGTAACAGCCCGAGTCTCAGGTGCTCTTCTTTCCAACCCTACGGAGTTAGGAAGCAGTAGGGCTGCTGTTGACCTTTCTCCACCCCCAAAAGGAGTTTATCCATTTGCACTCAACGTGAGCACCACTCACTCTGTGCCCTTACAAGGAATCTTTCGCACAATCCAAAACATCCTGTTCTTCCCCCACCAGCTGCCATCCCCTAATAGTGAATGAAGGAGGGGTTATTCACCGAAGCTGGCTTCTCTTTTTTCACACGCCACTGAGAATCATCAAGTTGATAGGGACCACCAGGGTCATCTAGTCCAACCCCCTGCACAGTGCAGGAGATTCACAACTACCTCCCCCCACACTCCCAGTGACCCCTACTCCATGCCCAGAAGATAGGATTGCCAGGTCCCTCTTTGCCACCAGCGGGAGGTTTTTGGAGTGGAGCCTGAGGAGGGCAGGGTTTGGGGAGAGGAGGGAAGTCAATGCCATAGAGGGACTTCACTGCCATAGAAAAAGTGGTCATTTTCTCCAGTTGAACGGATCTGTATCAGCTGGAGATCAGTTGTAATAGCAGGAGATCTCCAGCTAGTACCTAGAGGTTAGCAACCCTACCAGAAGATGACCAAAAAAAAAATCTCTCCAGGATCCCTGGCCAATCTGGCCTAGAGGAAAATTGCTTCCTGACCCCCAAAGTAAGGTGGCTCTGGTTCCTGCTTTTTGTTTTACTCACCTGCTCCCATGGTGTGGGACTTGCTCAACAAAATAACGGGGGGGGGGAGAGTTGATCTATTACGAGAACCTCAGGAGATGCAACATGTGTATCCTGTACACATGCAAATAGTTGCAGCCATTTGTGCAGTGCTTGAAGACGGAGACACCCACTGTCAAGAGTGAAGGACAGAGTTGTTGTCACTAAATTCCCAAGTGCCATGCTTCATGATTCCCCCAGAAATGGATGGCAACCATAAGCATATTAGTGAGGGGAGTGTATTTAAGAATATAGTTGTACATTGTCAGCGGGATTCCACCTACATAGCCTGAGTCCTATGTTTGGTCACTCTAGAATGTGACATAAGCGTGAGATGCTGAGATTTGGCTGGGCAGGGAAGAAAATGATACAGACCTCCATGTTAGTGTGTGGGGGGGTATCAATGAAGTAAATAAATAATAAATATAATATAAATAATAAATGTAGCTGAAGATAAAAGTTAGGTTGACGGGTGGGTGGGAAGGAGAGAAGCAAGCAAGGAAAGTTGAGGATAGGGGAAGGGGGGAAATAGTATGGGGAAGGTATATAGGGGAAGATGATGTACCCCTTGCAGGTTCAATACTGTGTAACTGGGCCTGCAGGAGGGAAAACTGAAGACCGGGGAGGGGAAATATAGGTAGGTTGGCTGGCTGGCGGGATGGATGGAGAAAGGACAAAAAGGAGAGGCTATGGGGGCTTTCAGGGAAGGGAAAGAAGAAATAGAGGGGGGGATGAGACGCCCCCCTGCAAGTCCTTGTGGGTTCCTCCATGTTGATGCCTAATCCTTAAAGAGGACCCTGCAACAAGAAAACCAAACCAGCTGCTTTTCCTAGTTTCTTCCTTTACTGCGATCACCAAGCTAAAGTCATTTTCCTTGTTCTAACTGCTTTTTTGTCTTGTGAACAGGACCGCTTGCGATCTGAACAAAGTTCCTCTTTGGATTCCATACAGAAGAAGACGTTAAGAGGCTAACTTCATCTTCTTATGCAGACAGCAGCAAAACCAGAGGATGGTTCAAGCCTACCAGGTTTTATTTCTCATTTTGATTTCTGCTAAAGAGAACCAAATATGATTCCCCATCAGATACCCGGGAAGCAAATGTTGACAAAATTTCTCAGGAATGATGTTTTGTTTGGCAGCGCCTTCCTCGTCAGGCTTTTGCTTGTCTTTTACGGAGTTTATCAGGACAGAACCATGTTGGTGAAATACACAGACATCGACTATCAAGTATTCACGGATGCTGCCAAATACATCACAGAGGGGAAGTCTCCTTACCTAAGAGCCACGTACCGTTACACTCCATTGCTGGCCTGGATCCTAACCCCAAACATCTACGTTACTCATCTGTACGGAAAGCTCCTCTTTATTGCTGGGGATCTGGTTGCCGCGTACCTCATGTACCAGATTCTTCTGCTCAGAGGGCACGACAGCAGGAAGGCCTGCGGGTGCTGTGCGTTCTGGCTCCTCAATCCCCTGCCCATGGCGGTATCCAGCCGAGGAAATGCTGAGTCCCTTGTGGCGAGCCTAGTCCTGGGCACCATGTATTACATGGAAAAGAGGCATCCAGCCAAGGCTGCTGTTCTGTACGGCCTGTCCGTACACATGAAAATTTACCCAGTGACCTACGCGTTGCCAATAGCTCTCCATTTGCAAAGCGGCGGAAGCTACGAGAAAGGAAAGACAGGCACACCGAAGAAACGGAAAACCGGCTACTCTGTGGGCAGCATCTGGCGGTTTTTCTTCAGGTTGTTCAGTTGGGATGTTCTGCTCTTTGGAGCGGTGGCTGGAGGCACCTTTGCTGCTCTGGGCCTCGTTTTTTATTTCTCTTATGGTTGGGACTTTCTGGAGCAGGCCTATCTCTACCACTTGACCCGCAGAGATATTCGACACAACTTCTCGCCCTATTTCTACATGTTATACTTGACTGCAGAAAGCGAGTGGAGTTTTTCTCTTGGCCTGGCAGCTTTCTTGCCTCAGCTCCTGCTGCTTTTCGCTCTCTCCTTCGCTTACTATAAAGATCTCGTCTTCTGTTGCTTCCTGCACACTGCAGTTTTTGTGAGTTTTAACAAAGTGTGCACCTCCCAGTATTTTCTGTGGTACCTTTGCCTTCTGCCCCCCATAATCCCCCTTTTGAGGATGTCCTGGCAGCGGGCTGCGTTTCTTCTCCTGCTCTGGCTTCTTGGGCAAGCACTGTGGCTGGCACCAGCATACTTTTTGGAATTTGAAGGGCAGAACACTTTCTTGCTCATATGGCTAGCAGGCTTATTCTTTCTTTCTGCCAACTGTGCAATTCTCATTCAGATTATTGCTCACTATCACACAGGGAAGATGACCAGGAAAATGAAGCGACACTAAGACTTTCTTTGTGGCACAGGTGAAATTCTGTAGGCAGCTCTCAGAATGGTGTTACTCACGTGAACAGAACTGGGTAACCACTTTTTGAAATGTTGAGCTAATATCATTTTGCAATGTTGCTGATTTGGACAGGTTTACAATATATTGGATATGAAGAGGTCTCAGGATGGGCTAATGATGTAAGAATAACACGTTCTGATCTTTAGGAAGTCTTTTTGTTTGTGATGCTGTGATGGTAGCTTGTTTAAAACTTGTTAAGAATTTAGCCTTACCAACCAGCGTCACCGCTATCTTATTTAGGCTCAGCCTTTGGAGAATCTCAGAAAAAAAATCCAGTGTTGGGGGGGGGACCACTAAGAACACTTCTACCTAGTCTAATGTACAGATATGCTAAACTTACAAGGATGTTCTCAGCTGATCTTGACAATACAGGTCACATGGGAATGGCTGGCAAATGTCTGTTTCCTCTCATGCTCACTTGAAGACAAGGAATATATCAGGAGGGGAAAAGATACAATTTCATAATCCTTGCCATAACATGGGTGTGTGAAAATAAACACAAGAGGCAGCCTATAAATGCTGCTATGGTTTGTGTAGTTGTTTTTGAGAGCATCTGTGGAAATATCACATGCAAGCTTGCTAGTAGTGGGGATTTGGAGAGCTGGCAGTGAGTGTCCGTCCGTCCCCCCCCCCCCCCACCAGCTCTGGCTTGAACGTACAGCTGCAGCTAGAAATCCAGCTGGAAAATGCAACTGTCATGAATTATGCCAACATGTTACAGGATGTGAGGAAGTGGTTTCACCACCCACAGATATTATTTTGTCCTATTATTGTCCTGCTGCTTCGTAGTGGTAGCTAGCTACACTATGTCCATTACAAAGTTTTAAAAAATTGGGGGAAATGGTATTCTTGTACACATGCGTCAATTACATTAGCTTAATTTTGAAAGAGAATGCCTAAACTGTAGCCTGCCTGCCCAACCATGTTTTGCTATCTGTATTACAATCCCTGCATTTTAATCCTAAATGTGTACTTGTCCAAGCTGTGGTTTTTGGGTGACAAATCACTCTGTTCTTGCTAAAAGGCCCTTCCTTGTATAGTGCACTTATTCTAGGGCCTAGCCTGGTGTGGAAAACAAATTCTAAAATGGAGCTTTGCATAAATCCAAGTCTGCCTTTTTGTACAGCACCACAGTTGGGGGCTTCCAGTGGATATAAGGGGCTTTCTTCCTTTGTAGTTCATTAGGGTGCTCTGTATGCTGTAGTTCAAAAACTATTTTTGCTGCAATCCTTTAAAAATCTGACATCAAATGCCCTGATAGGCAGGATGTCTAGGTGCAAGAAACTCTGTGATCTCAGGTTAAATGTGTTTATTAGCTATTTTGTACAACGGTCTGATTGTACGTGTGTCTTATTCTTATGATGTCAATCAACTTGATGTTGAGATATTGATTTGTTTAGAATGATAAAACACCGTTATGCTACCTTTCCACCCAACTTAAGGCCACAAGGCAGTGAACAATCAAATACATTAAAACCAGCTTTAAATGTTTATACACCCTTTTCTTCCCAATGGGGGCTCAAACTGGCTTACATCGCTTTTCCATTTTATCCTTACAACAACCCTGTCAGGTAGCTGAGAGTGTGTGACTGGCCCAAGGTCACCCAGTAGCTTCCATGGCAGCGTAAGGATTCGAACCCAGGTATCCTAGTCCTACAGTCTAACCACTACATCATGCTGACTCTCTACATCACTCTGTTTCTCTAAATAATTCTATACAAATATAAATCTGTTCTTAGCTGGTTTTGCTTCATGTGTCTTCACATTGTACCTGTGCAGGAATGGTAACAACACCTCAGGCAGGAGTGAGGGTGGAGAAACAGGAATTGTTGATGGGACACATGGTATTTCATTACTCCTCCAATTAGTTGGCCTTTTGAACATATGGAGTTGTCTTATGGTGAATCATTGATCCATCTAGCCCAGAATTGCCCACCATGATTGGCAGCAGCTCTCCAGGGTCTTAAACAGAGAAAGGCCTTTCCTAACACCTGCTACCTGAGATTTTTTTAAGCAGGAGATACTAGGGACTGAACCTGCAGACACTTCAGCACACAAAGCAGATGCTCTACCAGCAAGTCATCCTCCTCAACTGTTTCCTCGTAGAAGATGAAGAGCTGGTTTTTATACACTGCTTTTTCTCTACCTTCTACTTTCTCAAAGTGGCTTACACTTGCCTTGCCTTCCCCCACCCCACCCCACAACAGACACCTTGTGAGGTAGGTGGGGCTGAGAGAGTTCTGAGAAAACTGACTGGCCCAAGTAGGGTTGCCAACCTCCAGGTGGGGGTTGGAGATCTCCCACTATTACAACTGATCTCCAGCCGATAAGAGGTCAGTTCACCAGGAGAAAATGGCCACTTTGGCAATTGGACTCTATGGTGTTGAAGTCCCTCCCCTCTCCAAACCCTTCCCTCCTTAGGCTCCACCCCCAAAACCTTCTGCTGGTGGCAAAGAGCGATCTGGCAACCCTAGGCCCAAGGTCACCCAGTAGCCTTCATGTGGAGGAGTGGGGAATCGAACCTGGTTCTCCAGATGACAGTCTGCCGCTCTTAACCACTACACCACACTGGCTCCTACTTTTCATCCAAAGGCCAATGGGAGAAACTGTACTGATGAGCATTAGGAATTTGAGAAATAAATAAGGCCAACTGAATAATTTTGTTCATTGATAGATGCTTTCAATCAAAATAATTGCGCCCTAGTGCTAAATAAATTCTAATTAGAAAAGTCTTCATGATTCATATACTTTAAAATATATTGAGGGCATTTTCTGGGCACTTTTTGTTAGTTCATCTGGTTTTCAAACATACATTTTCCAATTGATTGCTTTGTTGCTGCAATCCAGGAGCGACAATATATCAGCATTAGGTGTACCGTTCTCCAATAGCTAACAGAATTGATTTATTACCAGTTGATGGATAGATGTACTACACTGGTGCTAATGAAACCTCATTCAGAGGTTTCATTAGCACCAGCATTCAGAGGTTTCATTAGCATTCAGTTGTAATAGAGATCTCCCGCTATTACAACTGATCTCCAGCCGATAGAGATCAGTTCATCTGGAGAAAGTGGCTGCTTTGGCAATTGGACTCTATGGCATTGAAGCCCCTCCCCTCCCCAAACTCCAACCTCCCCAAAAACCTCCCACCGATGGCGAAGAGGGACCTGGCAACTCTGCTAATGGCTGTTCCTCTGCACAGATCCTGAAGATCCTGAGTCATCTTCCTGAGGGTCAGAAGGAGCTGCAGCAATGGAGGGGAATGTGAGGGGGGGGACTTAAACAATGGAGAAAATGGATGCTTATAGGGTGGACTCTAAGGCCATTGATGCTTGGTAATTAGCGCGTTCCAGGCTGAAGTGCCCCGCATATTTTTTTTTAATTTTTCACCCTGAACCGTCATTTAGGAAGTGACTGCGAAGCCGGCGCATACCTCCTTCGCATTTCTTAAGAGCCCCTTTAATGCGACCTTTTGTGTTTGCTCCGCCCCCGCCTCGAAGAATCCCCTGAAGGAAGCATGCAAAATCACACAGCCGTGGCTTAGCTATGCAAACGACTATTGCTAATGGAAGGAACAAAGGAGCAGGCGAGTGGAAGGGGGGTGGAATTTCTCCCTTTGCTTTGGGACCCCGAATAGGCATTTCAAAGGTCGCATTTTAAAATAAGAGCTTTGAGCGAGCATCAAAATTGGCCCTGCATAAATGGACTGTGGCATTGTGTCCCACTGAGGCCCCACTGAGACACCTGTCCTTCCCAGGCTCCACCCCCAAATCTCCAGGAGCTTCCTAACCTGGACTCCTACTCCAACCTGGACTCCTACTTCCCAACCTGGACTCCCAACCTGGGCAATCCTACTCCGCACACCCCCGCTGGGGGCCAGGGAGGACCTGGTGACCCTAACTTCAGTGGGGTGTGTCACTTCCATAGGGCATGTGCAGGAGAAGGTCCTGCTCCAGCATTTCCAAGAGTACATATGTGAAGAGAACTGGCTGTTAGAGATGTTACTTTCCTGCCTGGTTTTTAATGCAAGTATCGTACTACAAGCACAGATCTAATATGTTTTGTTATGTACTGGAGTCTCAGTGTGTTAACAGTGCATTGTACCAACTAAATGCAGTGATGTTGGATGCTAATAAGATGATAATCGTCTACTCAATTCTAATCTCGTTGGAGGTTTGGAATACTAGTTCGACACTTTGTGTTGAATAATAAGGGATCATCCTAATAGCCTTTGACGTTCTGCAGGATAAGCCACTGCAAAAGATTGATCGCTTTTTAAATTCACTGTTATCACTGAACTTTCATAAGTTTACCTGTCAAACTCCTTTTGTTGTTTTGTTTTGTTTTTGGTCATGCTCGTGGTGTAGTGGTTAAGAACGCTGGTTTGGAGTGGTGGAGTCTGATCTAGAGAACTGGGTTTGATTCCCCACTCCTCCACATGAGCGGCGGAGGCTAATCTGGTGAACTGGATTGGTTTCCCCACTCCTACCCACGAAGCCAGCTGGGTGACCTTGGGCTAGTCACAGCTCTCTTAGAGCTCTCTCAGCCCCACCTACCTCACAGGGTATCTGTTGTGGGGAGGGGAAGGGAAGGTGATTGTAAGCTGGTTTGATTCATTCTTAAGTGGTAGAGAAAGTCAGCATATAAAAACCAACTCTTCTTCATTGTATAGAAAGAGATGGAATGTTTTCATCATGTTTTAACATTTAATTTATCGCCTACTAAATAGATTCCTTATCAAAGGACTTTGAATGCTTTATAGAAAAATGTTTCTCTTGGCATTGCAGCCTGATCCTTAATATATTTACTCTGAAGTAAGTCCCCCTACATGTATTTGCTTTCTTTACCCTGCACTCTTAATTGATTCACCAGGCAGCTAACAATTAACAGTGACATCCACTGATAAAAATAACAGCTATGGTCAGCCAAGAAAATGTGGGCGTGTTGTGGTTCCAGATCAATGGCACAGCCATGGGTACCTGTATGGCTACTGTAGGTGCCTACTGATTGCCAAACATACCTACATGCCTCCAGTCACCATCCCAAACACACCAAATGATCCATTGTCTACAGCCAAGCTCTACACCACAACCACCTCTGTTCCAATCCTTCATTCACAGCCCTCCCACCTTCTGACTGGGATATCAGGACTCAAGAGATCTCCATTCCAAATCGAATTTGACCAAGCTTTGACTCTTGAAAGCTTATACCCTGGTCTCTAAGGTGATATTGGTAGGGTTGCCAACCTCGAGGTACTAGCTGGAGATCTCTTGCTATTACAACTGATCTCCAGCCGATAGAGATCAGTTCGCCTGGAGAAAATGGCCACTTTGGCAATTGGACTCTATGGTATTGAAGTCCCTTCCTATCCCAAGCCCCGCCCTCCTCAGGCTCCGCCCCAAAAACCTCCTGCCGGTGGCAAAGAGGGACCTGACAATCCTAGACACTGGACTCAAATCTAGCTGTTCTACAGCAAACCAACGTGACTACCTTTCTGAAATTATCTTGATTAAAATAAAATATCCATAAAAAGACATGTAAAGCATTAAAACAGTACCACCACAGCAGCACAAACCCAGTGCAAAAACAACAGTATCAAAAAACCTCCCACAAGATTTAGCATCTAAAAAAGTTTTTTTTAAAAAGGCTCGATATAAAACCACAGAAAAGGTGCAGGTTCAGGGGAAGGCTCAAAGAAAAGCCAAGCCAAATATATGTATCTGATGCCAAAAATATAAAAGAGTCAGTGGTGCCACCCAGATAGCTATGAGGAGGGTATTTAAAAATTGAGGTGCCACAACAAAAAAGATCCTGTCCCTTCAGCTACCTGCCTCTCTTTAGAAAGGGCACAAAGAGCCGGGACTCTGAGAATGGCCTCATTTGATTGGAAAGTTCATTAGTTCAGTGAGACTTATTTCCAGGCAAGTGGATCTATAGTGCAAGGGCTCATTGCTAAGAAAAGTTATGTTTTTTTCCAAAACCGTTCCTGTGCACTGCTCCTGGGGCCCAATATTTACCCAAAAAGATACACTGATGATGTAGGCAAAGATACACAAATAATGTGTGTTGCTAAACAGTGCTTGTAATGGAGACAACGAATGACACTGGAAGATACGTGACAAACTGCTAGAGTTACACCCCTTCCTGGATCAGAAAATAGCCATTTGATTTTATGTAGGCCTAATCCCAAATCAGACTTCCTAATCTCGCACTAAATACACATCCCTCATCTAACATAAGTGAAGCTTCCCTTTGCTTTGCTGTGGCAAGCACACTAGCTCCAGAAGTCTTGAAGGTAAAGGTCCCCTGTGCAAGCACTGGGTCATTCCTGACCCATGGGGTGACGTCACATCCCAACGTTTATTAGGCAGACTTTGTTTGCGGGGTGGTTTGCCAGTGCCTTCCCCAGTCATCTTCCCTTTACCCCCAGCAAGCTGGGTACTCATTTCACCGACCTTGGAAGGATGTAACCTTGAGTCGGCTCAACCTTGAGCCGGCTACCTGAAACCGACTTCCGTTGGGATCGAACTCAGGTCGTGAGCAGAACCTTTGACTGCAGTACTGCAGCTTACCACTCCGCACCATGGGCTCCTCCAGAAATCTTAGGTGAGGTTTTTTTTCCAGTTCAGAAATATGTGAATTCGTTTAAAAGTTATCATAGCAAAAGAGAATTCTTTTCCATCTTGGGAATGTACCAATCTTACCCACATCTGGTCCAAACCGCTCTGCCTGAAATGTTGTTGCTTTACATTAAGAAATGACAATTTTGTGACACAAATTGTAAATATTCATAGAGCAAAGCATGACGCTCCATGTCCGGCAGCTTTTAAAAACTCTTGTTTCTCAGTCAGCCTTGTTAAATTTCACTCCATTTAGCCCCTGGGACGTAACATTCTGAATAAAGCTTGAGCTGATTTTGTTATCTCTGAGTATTCAGAAGGCATATCTATAACACAAACCTATGGCTACGTTTTGTGCAGTGGCCTGTAGAATCCGTCAGATGCTGCTGAGAACATCGGCGTGTCGATAATTTTAATGGGTAGTTTATATAGTTTGCAAAGAGTCCAAACAACATTTCTACTATTTGTATTAACCTGTGGGTAAAGCGTAACACTAAGGGTTTTAATGGTCATTTATGAAGAGCTGTGCTGGTCTATGACTGTTTTTTTTTTTTTAATAAAGATTGATTGATTGAACACAAACCTATGTTGATTTTACAGCCGTTTAATTGAAAGAATTCTGAGAATTCCAGCTCTTGAATTGTGCGTGAGAACTCTCCCCTTAACCCAGCCCAGAATTACAATTCACAGGCATCCTTGACTGGTCCAGTTTTAGAGATACCTAGCATACAAGGAAACCAGGGTTGTGACGCAGGGGCAGGCAATGGCAAACCAACCACCTCCAAATGTCTCTTGCATTGAAAACCCTATGGGATCGCCATAAGTCAGCTGTGTCTTGACAGCACACACACACACACACACACACACAGCAATGCTGATTCTATGACCTTAGGCAGATCATGAGATGGAGGGCACCTTGGCCATCTTCTGGGCGTGAAGTATGGGTCACTGGGGATGTGGGAGGTAGTTTGGAATTTCCTGCATTGTGCAGGGGGTTGGACTAGATGACCCTGGTGGTCCCTTCCAACTCTATGATTCTATGATTCTAGTAGCTCTTGAGATTCTTTAGCCTTGTTTTACCTCTGGTTGCTTAACAAAGGCCCACAGTTATTAACACTTGCTTGGAGATATGTGGGGCTACTAGCTGCCTGGGCTTCTGGCCAGACAATCCTTGCCCAGAACTGCAAACTGGTTCCTTCACTAGTGGACTTTCATTCTGCTCCCCTGGTTTGTGTAATTGCAGCAGCCCCTTTTGAGCCACCACAGAGAAGCAAATCATAGCATCTACACAAGATAGCCTTCCCATGACTCCATACGTATACAGACTAACAGAAATCCTTCCTAGTCCTCAGAAGGTCATGAAGGGTGCACTGCTAAGAGCCCATAACGTTATTGTTATCTTTATTTTTTGGCAATGTCATTGCTATCTCTAAACAGTGGCTATAGGAAATTATTTAGTGGTGAGACAGAATCTCTGAGGTGATAACTGGAACATACCTACAGCGTATCAAGGGGTATGTGGTAGCTATCCTTCAAAAACATTGCACACTAGGATAAATTCACACAAAGCAACAGCCATTTATCTTGGAGCAGATGGTAAGGACTCAAAATTATGAACTGAATGTTCATAATTCATTCAGTGATGAGCAATGGTGCTTTTAAATATAAAATTGGGGGAAATACGTAGAGTGTGTAATGTATAAGGGCATCCAGGCTAAATGGGCCTGATACAAAAGGGAAATGAACATGTTGCGATATAAATCATCTGTTTTTAGAGAACAGATTTAACATCCAAGATTTGTATCCCACTTTTTTACAACGAATCTTGATTAAAATGGGGAGGGTGTCGTTGGTATACAGATCCTTATCTTTGGCAGCAAACCTAAACAAGTCTTACTCCCAAGAAAGGGTTATAGCCTTTGTTTCTCAATTTTACATGTCCCATCCTGTCATTTAGTACTTATTCTCCATTTGAAGAGCAGAGTGCATAAAAATTACCCAAAGTATTTAATTCATCAATTTTGGCATCCTTTTTCACTTCCCCAGTTTCTAGACAGAAATGGTTTGCCATTCCCCTGAGTACAGTGTGACAATGCATATGAGTAACAGGCACTTCCTGCCATATTCAAAACTGTGAAGTGTATTTGAAAATAGATTTTAATTAACATTAGCACTTTCATAATTAGTGCTGGCAACAGGCTGACTCCAGCACCATGGGAAATGGCAACTATTTTCAACTTGCTTGTTACACTGGCTCCTCAATTAGAAAGTTAGTTGAACTGATTACAGTAATGCTTGCAGACCAAAAAAGAGGCTGTGAAAAGATGTAAGGTTCAGGGAAGAGGAGGAGGAGGAGAAGGAGGAGTTGGTTTTTATATGCCGACTTTCTCTACCACTTAAGGAAGAATCAAACCGGCTTACAATCACCTTCCCTTCCCCTCCCCACAACAGACACCCTGTGAGGTAGGTGAGGCTGAGAGAACGTGACTTGCCCAAGGACACCCAGCTAGCTTCGTGTGGAGGAGTGGGGAAACAAATCCAGTTCACCAGATTAGCCTCCGCCGCTCACGTGGAGGAGTAGGGAACCAAACCCGGTTCTCCAGATCAGACTCCACTGCTCCAAACCACTGCTCTTAACCACTACATCACGCTAGTCATGCTCATCCAAGGAAGAAATCCTAAACAGGTCTGGGCAGGTCTGACCTATGGCACTTTCTCCCAGGAAAGGGCTCTTAGAATTGCACTCTAAGTAGCCAGGTTATTTTGTGCCACAACTGTGATCCTTTGGCTGGGTTGCCAACCTCCAGGTACTAGCTGGAGATCTCCTGCTATTACAACTGATCTCCAGTCGATAGAGATCAGTTCACCTGGAGAAAATGGCCACTTTGGCAATTGGACTCTAGGACATTGAAGTCCCTCCCCTCCCCAAACCCCGCCCTCCTCAGGCTCCGCCCCAAAAACCTCCCGCAGGTGGCAAAGAGGGACCTGGCAACCCTATTCTTTGGGTTTCTGTGAGAATGTAAATGATGGCGGTAAATCATGAGTATTTGCTGTGTGGTGTTCTCCAGCCCTGCACGGCTTGTGAATCCCAAAGGAAGGCACACAGAGTCAATCTGATCTAAAGGCTGGGCTACTGGACTAGTACCTGGGACCCCAGATCCAAATCCCAGCTTGGCCACGAAACTCACTGGTGACCTTGGGCCAGTCTTGCTCTCAGCCTGACCCAACCACACTGAGTTGTTGTGAAGGTACAATGTGAGAAAGAGCCAGGATGCCATCCTGAGCTCCTTGGAGGAAGGCTGGGGATAAAAATACATAGACAGTACGACTGCCAACAGGCCTGAGGAGAAAGGTCTTGTCCCTTTAATAGATGCTTAATGTGTAGAACTGGGCAGTTGAAGCTTTTCATGGCTCGGAATTAAGCAGCATCACCAGGTAAATGACATGCTGTTAAACCTCTATTAAAGGGACAGGACATTTTTCCCCCTCTAGGCCTGTTTTCAAGCCTAATAAGTATATTAGATATAGTCCGTGCTCACCCGTCTTTTTAAAAGTATGTCTTTTCGTCTTTAAAATGCTAATCACAGCATGGGAAGCCTGGTTTTGATTAGCAAAACTGAATGTGGGTTGAAGAGTTTAATCCCCTCTCACTTCCCTGCAAAGCTCCAATCTCTACACATCATATCCCCTGACAGACCGACAGAGATCTTCATCCCATCTGCTTATCCTGGGGTGCCATTTGCCTGCTTCTGGTGGGCAAATCCCTGCCAAAGCATCCCCAATCCCTGCTGATGCACAAATGAGCAGTGGGAGAAAATGGGGTGGGGGAGTAGAAAGATGTTGTCAACGTGACTTCCAGCTAAAACCCAGAAGTGACATCACTAACCTTCTTGGATTTTGCTGATCTCTAAACAAATCCTTTCCCCGTGCCACCCTCAAATCTTCTCCCCCTACCATCTTCTGGATGTCCCTGGCAACCCTAGTTTATGCCCTCAACCTCCCATTTTTGTAGCGCCGCAACAACAGGGAGTATCAAGGACAACTGGACCACATAATTTGGCTGGGTGGCCGTGTTTGTTTGGTGAGTCACAAGTTGTGCCAGCCTGGCCTAAGGTCGGGGAGAGGATTGCAGACTAAAAGCCATGCATCTATGTCAGCAGCGGATATATTGATAATAGGGTTGCCAGCCTCCAGGTACTAGCTGGAGATCTCCTGCTTTTACAACTGATCTCCAGCCAATAGAGATCAGTTCAACGGGAGAAAATGGCTGCTTTGGCAATTGGACTCTATGGCATTGGAGTCCCTCCCCAAACCCCGCCCTCCTCAGGCTCTGCCCCAAAAACCTCCCACTGGTGGCGAAGAGAGACCTGGCAACTAGGGTTGCCAACCACCAGGTAGCTGGAGATCTCTTGCTATTTAGGGTTGCCAACCTCCAGGTAGTAGCTGGAGATTGGTGGGCAATTGCCCCCCAAAAAACCCACCTGGCAACCCTAGAGACAGGACCTCTTTTTTCCACGTTGGCAACCCTATTGGTTGGTCACATCCAAATGTGCAGATCTGTGCCGCAACAGTCCCAGTGATGTAAAGTATGAATGGGGCAAATGTATTCCTGAGGTAGCTCTGATCGATGATTACTGATCAGCTCTCTAATGGTCCTTTTATAGTACGGAATAAAAATGCATCATTTATCATCAGTCTATCAAGGCCAACCTCAAAGCCACTTCACAGGCAGGGGAAAAATAATTACATGTCATTTTATCCTTTAAAGTGTTTGTTAGTTGCTGACATTTTGCCTAATCCTCTGGGTGGTACATCATGTCTCATCTGGAGAGTAAACTGTTTGGAATTCAAGTGTCATTTGAGATGAACTAAACACATATTTGCACAACCAAAGCCAGCGATAGATTTCAATCTAGACTACAAGCCTGCAGCCCAAAAAACTTGCATTGATAATGCTGTTTACAAAAGAACTGTATTGCATTAGCCACTCTGCATTCATACCATATAGCATGTTGAAGTTTAGTATAATGAAAAAAATGTAAGCTACTGCTGGTTTGTAAAAAAAATTAAATAAAGCAATGGCGAGAAGGAGCATGGATCATGGCTTTGCTAAGAATGAACACAGGTCACACCGGTGGTAGGCAAAATGGTAAAACTGGTCTTGGGATCGAGTTGCTAGCCCCCCAATAATAACAAAATAAGAGTGTTAATTTTATGCTTGTGAGCAGCTGTTTTCAGCTTTGAATTATATCAAATCTGACACCAGAAACAGGCTAACAGATGACCTGAGTGCTGCATGTGTTGCTCTCAAACTTACAAAGTATGAGCCATGGGTAGAGAAATTATCAGCATACACACAACAGCAAAAATCACATTAATTGTTCAAAAAATTTGACGATGTCCTCAAAGATGTCACAAAAATGGTGAATTACATCATGGCTCATGCTCTGAATTGTCAACAGTTTCAAGCACTTCTTGAGGAGGTCCAGGCACAGTATAATTGTTTACTTATGTACAATAATGTCCGGTGGCTGAGCAGAGGACAAGTCCTGGAGAGATGCAGGCCAAATGCAAACTTTTACCTTTCAATAAAAAGTTGTTTGTATCATTGAAAGCTCTGTTATTGTGTTTTTCTTTTAACGCAAAGTATGTGAATGTATGAGATGTTTTTTCTAAAGTAAAACCTCAGTATTCAGGTTAAATTGCCGTATTGGCACTTGGCGATAAATAAGTGGGTTTTGGGTTGCAGTTTGGGCACTCGGTCTCTAAAAGGTTCGCCATCACTGTCCTAGGGAGACTGAAAAAACCCTGAACCAGTGTCTGGAGGCCATCTTGGGGCAGAGAATGCTAACACAGAGAAGCTTAATCCTGAAAAGATGGAAGTGATATTGGTGACTGGAAGGCCTGGCCCAAGATTTAAGGCAGGGGTGGGGAACGTCAGGCCGGGGGCTGTTTAAGGCTCACAAAATCATTTGGTCTGGCCCTTTGTGGGTCGTGGCAGATCTCTAGCTCAGAAGGATCTAAGACTGGTGATCCGCCCCCTCCTGCGGACAGGAATAGCCTCTATTCAAGGTGGATATGAGTTTGTTTTGCCCAGAAAGGGAACCTTTTCCCCTCCTTGCAGAAGAGTTGCTAGCTGTGGAGCTGCTAGGACTGCCCAAGAAACTGTGTTAACCCTTTCCCACCTGGGCCATGGAGAAACGTATTGGTCTGCTAATTTTTAATCTGATAATTTTGTATGGCCCGCGAATGATGTTATAAATATCCAAATGGCCCTTGGCGGAAAAAAGGTTCCCCACCCCTAATTTAAGGTGTCACCTGTTCTGTATGGGGTTGCACCCCCCTTGAAGGAAAAAGTCCATAGCTTGGAGGTGCTCTTGGAGCTTGTCCTTCTGCTGGATACACTGGTGGCAGCTGAGACTAGGAGGATCTTTTACAAGATTGTCTGGTTAGCCAGTTGCCGCCTGTCCTGGGCAGAAAAGATCTGGCCATTGTGGTGCGTGCCCTGGTAATATCTAGCCCTGGAAATATCTAGCTATGCACTGTGTGTGGGGTTGCCCTTGACAAATGCTCAGACATTTCAGTTGGTACAGAAAGCCAGGATGTTGACTGGAGTGGGTAATAGACAGTGTATCACTCCAGTCTTTTCCCATCTATACCTGCTCCAGATCTGTTTCTGGGCATAATTCAAGATGCTGGTGTTGACCTTTAAAGCCCTATATGGCTTGGGGCCAGAATATGTGAAGGACCACCTATTCCTGTATGAACCTACCCAACTGCTAAGGCCATCTTCGGAGGCCCTGCTTCAGGTGCCCCTGCCTTGTGAGGCTAGGTGAGTGGCGACCCAACAAAGGGCCTTCTCGGCTGTGGCACCAAAATGATGGAACTCTTAGGGTTGCCTAATTCGGCTTGGGAAATTCCTGGAAATTTGGGGGCAGTGACTGGGGAGGGTGGAATAGGGGAAGGGAGGGCACTCAGAGAGGGTTGTCAACCTCCAGGTACTATCTGGAGGTTTCCTGCGATTACAACTGATCTCCAACCGATAGAGATTAGTTCACCTGGAAAAAATGGCCATTTTGGCAATTGTACTCTACGGCATAGGAATCCCTCCCCTCCCCAAACCCCGCCCTCCTCAGGCTCCATCCCAAAAATTGGCAGGTATTTCCCATCCCAGAGCTGGCAGCCTTAAGCTCAGCAGTGATTTAATTCCATAGAGTGCACCTTCTGAAGCTGCCATTTTCTCCAGGGGGACTGATCTTTTTTGTCTGGAGAAAATGTTCTAATTCCAGGAGAACTCCAGGCCCCATCTGGAGGTTGGAAAGCCTAGGAAGTCTCTCCCCAGGGATATTCATCTGTCTGCTTCTGTCACTGTCTTCCACCAGTGGGCCAAGACCTTCTGGTTTTATCTGGTATTCCCTTAACGATCCCTCCTTCCAGCCATTTGTTTTAATTACTGTTTAATGTGCTTCTAATATGTATTTTAGTTTTTATTTAAACTGATTTTTATTAGTTTTTTCATAAGTTTTAAAATGTTTTCTTTTTACTGTTAGCTGCCCTAGTGTCCCTGGTGGGGCAGAAACGTGGCACACCAATTTTGTAAATAAAATAAATGAATAAGAAGACAATATTGCTCTTGAATAGATGCCTATTTACATATTCTTCTAAAGGTTCTATGTAATAAGCACCTGTCAGGCACTAAAGAAACAGGCTCATTGAAGAACTTAGCATTAAATGAGCATTGATAGAATTTGCATTCAGGTAAAGATATGCAATATTTTCTGGTAACCAGACCACAGCATGTTGTGTACATTACCATCCAGCGAGCAATTGCTATGCTGCTTACACTGGAGTTTCCTGGCTTCCAAGCAATTAAAACCTCATTTGTACTAGTATGCTAAAAGGTATTTTCCATAATAGATCATTTTTCCTGATGCCAAAACAATCAGGTAAAATGCAGGAAGACAGATTTAAAGGCTCTGCTAAGCACCCAGCGCAGGTGCATGATTTATGCAAATGTGACAGACTATTTGCCCATCCTTAGAAAGAATTTTCAGGGAATCCTGGTATATTTGCAGAAATATTTTTTATACAAGCTTCTCTCTGAAACAGAGAGCTGAATTGCTATTCTAATAATCTGAGTTGTCAAACCATTGGCAAATGAAGTACATAATTTGCTATAATTCATCACAGTTTTGCTTCTCTAAAAGGGATTTTTTGATAAATACACAAATACAAAGAACTCTACTAAATATTCAGGAGCTTGTGAGTAGAGCGCCATACAAGCCAGTTTGTCTTAGTTTTAGAGGATGAGACTAGGATCTGGGAGACGCATGGTTAAATCCCCACTCTGCCATGGAGGCTTGCTGGATGACCTTGGGTCTGTTGCTCACTCACTCTCAGCCTAACAGCCCATTTCTGAGCCTTGCAGCAGCCGGGGTAGAGTTGCCAACCTCCAGGTGGTGGCTGGAGATCTCCTGATATTACAACTGATCTCCAGCCGATAGAGATCAGTTCACCTGGAGAAAATGGCCACTTTGGCCATTGGACTCTATGGCATTGAAGTCCCTTCCCTTCCCTCCCCAAACCCTTCCCTCCTCAGACTCCTCCCCAAAAACCTCCTGCCAGTGGCGAAGAAGGACCTGGCAACCCTATGCTGGGAGCAGCGGGGCTGAGGCGCTGCTGCAGCGCCTTGAAAGAGGTTTTCTGGCCACTGAAAGGTAAAAAAAAAAGCCTTTTAGAGACTAAGAAATAGAAAATGGGGGAAATAGCCCTATTGAAAAGAGCAATGTTATGCCAACATCAAGCAGGCACAGTTAACCTCTCAAGTTTGATCCAAATTTGATTTAACTGATAATAGATTTGTTGAGCTGTTTTGGCTGTTGATATAGTTTGTTCTGCCAACATTGGGCACTTTACACAGCCCAAATGATGCACTTTCAACCCACTTGCAATGCACTCTGAAGGTGGCTTTTACTGTGTGAACTGGCAAAATCCACTTGCAAACTATCGTTAAGGTGCACTGAAAGTGGACTGAAAGTGCATTATTTGGGCCCTGTGAAAGTGCCCATAATATTCTCCTTGGCTTGGGCTCTCAGCGAATGGACTGGTTTGGGAGGTGAGGTACATTTAAAACAACCCTTGATGTTTTCTGGGGATGCTGTTGCAACATCAGGGGAAAGGGGATCAAAGCTGGTGGGGACAGCTGAAATTATCGGGTCAGCCTCAAAATTCACAGAAGCAAAAAATAATAATAATCGATTCTACTCTGCTTTGGTGTAAGCATCAGCATAAGTTCTCCTGGGCTGAATACGCACTTTGATTTGCTCATTTCTGAAATAAGGACCCCAAAGGTTAGAACAAATTTATGGAACCCTTAAAGCCCAATTAAAGCATACTTAACGCCTAATTAAAACCTGCTCGACAAGAGCATCCAATTAAATCAATAAACCAAGAGAAGGCTTACAAGGTTAGAAAACTTTTTAAAAATGGTTTTGAAGAACATGGTTGACGTCAATGACTACCACTCATTTCAATTCATCCTGAGCAACTTAAAGGTGGTGGCTGGTGGAGTACAGTCTGTTTCACAGCCACGGTTGCCAACCTTCAGGTACTAACTGGAGATCTCCTGCTATTACAACTGATCTCCAGCCAATAGAAGTCAGTTCACCTGGAGAAAATGGTCGCTTTGGCAATTTGGGCAATTAGTCCCTCCCCTCCTCAAACCCCACCCTCCTCAGGCTCCGCCCCAAAAACCTCCCGCCGGTGGCAAAGAGGGACCTGGCAACCCTATTCGCAGCAGATAGTAAACAACAGACTTACTCAACAAACTGGGAGCCTCCAGCAAAGCTCAGGCACGTGAGGCAGTGAGGGAATACCTTCACCGTATTTTGAACCACTTCTCTCAGAAGAGAATTATGATGTATTCTTTTAATTGTTTCTACAGCAAAGTCCCCAAAACAAAGACTATTTCAAGCAACTGTCCATCTGAGAGTATTTGGCATTCTATTTGACAACTATGGGAGTGACTCGGGTGTCGTGTCCTGGGTCTGATATCACTGGCAATCCATCTTCTCAAAGCTTACCTGTGTTACCAGGTCATTGCAAGACTTCGGTTGTCAGGGGAACGTGAATGGAGTGTAAATGAGAGCCACAAATCCAGATGAAATCCAGTTGTTTCCGGAATTTATCTGCAGCAAATCCGTGGGGAAGGTGGCAAAGTCACATCATTATGGTACACACACCCTGAAGGATACTACGTTCCGCTAATAATAACTTGTTGGTGGTCCCTGGCCCCAGGAGTGTGCTGCAGTCCTCCACAAGAGTCAGGGATTTTTTCAGTAGGGTTGCCAACTTCAGGTGGCAGCTGGAGATCTCCTGCTATTACAACTGATCTCCAGCTGACAGAGATCAATTCCCCCGGAGAAAATGGCTGCTCTGGCCATTGGAATCTATGGCATTGAAGTCCCTCCCCTCCCCAAACCCTGCCCCCCTCAGGTTCCATCCCCAAAACCTCCCACTGATAGTGAAGAGGGACCTGGCAACCCTATTTTTCAGCCTTGGCTCCAGCCTGGTGAAATACTTTGCCTAGTGACATCAGGTCCCTGCAGGACCTGAAAGAGTTTCTCAGGGCCTGTAAGACAGAGCTGTTCCACCAGGCTTACGACTGGGGTTGCC
Organism: Euleptes europaea; assembly: GCF_029931775.1. Lineage (NCBI taxonomy): Eukaryota > Metazoa > Chordata > Lepidosauria > Squamata > Sphaerodactylidae > Euleptes > Euleptes europaea. The sequence goes on from NC_079318.1 coordinate 29,086,495, forward strand.
AGGTCCCTCTTCGCCACCTGCGGGAGGTTTTTAGGGCAGAGCCTGAGGAATGCGGGCTTTGGGGAGGGGAGGGACTTCAATGCCATAGAGTCCAATGGCCAAAGTGGCCATTTTCTCCAGGTGAACTGATCTCTATCAGTTGGAGATCAGTTGTAATAGCAGGAGACCTCCAGCTACTACCTGGAGGTTAAGAGAATAAGCAGCACATGGCCTCTATATTCATGTAGCGTTAAAAAACACTACTGTGAAATTGACCAACATCAGTGAGTAAATTAAGCTGACATTTAATGAAAAATAAGACAACATTCAAAAGGAAATATCAAATGAACATCAAAAAGCATACGTGCAATATTAACAACGCTGTAGCTCCTGCGAAGTCAATAACAATGGAAAACAAGACAACTAAGGAATGTATACATGCATTGCTGATACAGCTCAGTCAAACATGAAAAAAAAATACAACGGAAATAACCACGTGAAAAATAACATAGCCTGAAGGTTACTGATTGTTTCTCAGTGTGAGTATGCACATAATAGGCTAAAAATAAGAAAATATCAACAGGTGAACAAAAAATTTGAATGCTGTGCTGGACTCAGAGTGGTCGAAGGAGACTGTGGTCTCAAGGCTGCGTGGATGCAGAATTTCAAAGTCCCGTGAGTGGAAATATTGCACATGTATGCTTTTTGATGTTCATTTGATATTTGCTTTTGAATGTTGTCTTATTTTGCATTAAATGTCAGCTTAATTTACTCATTGATGTTGGTCAGTTTCACAATAGTGTTTTTTAACGCTACATGAATATAGAGCCTGTGTGCTGCTTATTCTCTTAGTCTCTACTAATTACAGCACAGGTATATTATTATCCCCAGTACCTGGAGGTTTGCAACCCTAATGGGAACTGAATCTGTGACTTATATCCGTGCTGATGATCTTGGGGATAGAATGGAATGCACCACTTTTAGATTTGAGTTCTAAAGGGGTCCTGGTGATGCGGCGCTTCCAGGGGTAAACCTGGAAGTGACATAAAAGCGTGTGCACAGCCACACATGCGCCCAGCCCTGCCCCTAAAACCTTCCAGCCATCGAGGGGGGGGAGAGAACCTGGCAACACTGCCTGTGTCCTTAATAGAGGCTTCATGTGATGTTATTTACCAGGTGATGTGATTTACCTCCATGACATGAAAAGCTTCACCTGCCCAATTCCAAACATTAAGCTTCTATTTAAAAAGGCTTTGCTTTGTTCAGATTGTCGGCCACCCTACCAACCAAGTCAAAGCCTAGGGGACATGATAGCTAGGATTGCCATGTCCCGCTTCGCCACCGGCGGGAGGTTTTGGGGGTGGAGCATGAAGAGGGCAGGGTTTGGGGAGGGGAGGGACTTCAATGCCATAGAGTCCAGTTGACAAATCGGCCATTTTCTCCAGGTGAACTGAGCTCTATCAGCTGGAGATCAGTTGTAATAGCAGATCTGCAGCTTCTACCTGGAGGTTGGCAACCCTACCTACAACTGAAGGCAGCCACAGGTGGCTTATCAGTGCTTCCCTCCCCATCCTTCCCCCACCTTTTCTTGTAAAATTGGTGTTTATAGGGGGGTGGCCTGCCTGCTTATGACATCCTCTGCTATAGCATGTACTACAGTGATTTGTACGCCAACTGTTTCAATAACCACTTTCAATAATTTGTGAGTTTGTATTTATTGTTAGATGTTGTAACTGGCAGAGAGAGAGAGAGAGAGAGAGAGAGATATTTTATTGTTGTTTCCTGCTTGTTAGCCGAAATGCTCGGTTATGAATATTTATATGGGAGAATTAGCATTCAATAACCTGCAGGATCTAACCTATGTCTATGGGAGTCCAATCCGTGATTCAAAATAAAGCAGAGTCAATGGATTTAGTTTCAAAGTTTTACTTATTAATAGTATGTGCACAGGCACTCCAATAACATGTACACAACAACACAGAGAATCTAGGAATTAAAGAGAGAAGTATAGAGACAGTTGCCAATGTGGCAGGCCCTTTGAAGATGGGGTAATACTGCACCTGACCTGAAGCGGAGTTGTCCTGGGTTCCGTGGGCTAAAAGGAATAAAAAGGGGGCAGGGGGGGTCCCCTACGTGTTCAAGCATAGCAGCCTACTCCGACAGAGTGACCGCAAGTATTCAAGGGGAAGACCTAAGGGGGGAAAATGGATTATAGGAGACCCCAGTTATACCTTTTTCCTGGGGGCGAGGTGATTGGATTACCCCTTCGTGGTTCCCGTGTGAGACAAAAAGGTGACGAAAAGACTAATGGTCAGCTGCCGGGGTGTGGCAATAGGGCAACTGAAACAACTATTCTATTCCAATTGATTTGCGTAATTCCGGTAGGACCGGGAGTCATCCACAGATGGGATTAACGAGCTGAAACAAAGACACGTAAGGATGGATCCGGGGCACGTCGCTTTGCATAGCCGGGGGAGCGATCCTTGTTGTGGCTATCTCGATGCTTGTTGATGGGCCATCAATCATGCATATGAAGGAGGGGGGGGGGGAAGGACTGCATGCATGCCTGGACATCTCTCGCAAAATGACAGCTTGCTGGAGACTGGGTCAGAGAAAACGGATTCCCTCTGGTTCTCCCCAAGAGGCTTCTCTGCCCGTGGTTCCTCCTTGTCAGTTTCACTGGATGGTGCGGGAGCCTTCCCCATTGCGTTTGGGGCTTGGTTCACACCTGGAACAGTGGTGGCACGTATCTGTTGGGGTTGCCATAACCAGTCTGGGAGATTGGCAACCCGTTTCCTTACATGCTCTGAGACTGGTCTCGGTCGGCAGGGGAAGGTGGGCTAGAAACATAATAAATAATAATATGTATGATTTAGAACATAATATGGTTTAGAAAGGGAATTTTATCCACTTGTATAATGTTGGTCCCTCCACTGGCTTCAACTAGTATTAATACATGAACTGGAGGTACAATCAATATAAAATGGGGGGAGGGGCTTTTGACTCAAATCTGACCAACTTTCAAGAGCTAAGACAAGCATGCAATCTTCAGTCACCAAATCAGAATGCATAAAGGCTACTTTAGTTGTCAAATTGGTGCAGCTCAGCTTCAGTGGAATATGAGGATCAATACTACTGTAATTTATTTCAGCCCACATGGTCTCTGACACATCAACATGCAGGAGCCTCAAAGCAATTGAGAAGGAGGTCCAATGGGCTTTAAACCAATACAACACTTCCCTGACACTTTGACCCTACTACTGCCTACCAGGAAAAGTGTACACCTGACTTCACTGATTTTCATTCTTCAAGCCCAAGGATGTTCAAAAATAGAATTTGTGGTTAAAAAGTGGGATCTCACCATTCTTTCAGCTTTAATAATTTACAGCAAGTCCTTTTAGTACCAGAGACTGATTTTGTTGCATCCATTCATTCATTTTCCTAAATGTCTGCCTCTATGGGATTCTGTTCATAAAATCTTAAGGTCTGATGGGTCCGAAACGTTACTGAATTAGATCCTTTCCTGCTTCCCCCTTCCTGTTGTAGTTCTCTACACTCCTCCCGAAGCTATTTCTGATTCAGGGGACCATCTTGAATATCATGGGGTAGGACACAGGGATCTGCAACTGGAGGGAGAAGTCCACAGAAATCAGGGGCCTTCATAAGAACATAAGAAAGGCTATGCTGGATCAGACCAAGGCCCATCAAGTCCAGCAGTCTGTTCACATACTGGCCAAACAGGTGCATCAAGGAAGCTCACAAACAAGATGACTGCAGCAGCATCCTGCCTGTGTTCCACAGCACCCAAGTTAATAGGCATGCTTCTCTGATACTGGAGGGAATAGGTATGCATCATGACTAATATTCATTTTGTCTAGTAGCCATGGGATAGCCCTATCCTCCATGAACATGTCCACTCCCCTCTTAAAGCCTTCCAAATTGGCAGCCATCACCACATCCTGGGGCAGGGAGTTCCACATAAGCCAAAGCGTCTCCTATTTGTGACAACCCACTATACTAGATATTTCATATCAGTGTTACTAAACATAAGAACAGATGAAGCAGCCTTACAATAGCCCTGTTCACGGGTCACAGTGAAAGCACGTACTATCTGTGTACAGTGCACGTGTGATTTTTCTTTATACATGTGTTGCATAATTTTCATGTTCAGTTCAACACATGTACAGCTGAATGTGTGATTTAAACTGCACATTTATCCAGGTATTGGTCCCTGGTTCCATTTGTAAAGTGAAGCTATGGCTCACTCTTACAGATGTACATTTGTAAATGCATCTGCTGTTACGTGTGAACAGGACTACTGAGTAAGGCCATTGGTCTATCAAGGTCAGTGTACTGTACTCGAACTGGCAGCAGCTCTTTGAGGTCTCAGGCCAAGGTCTTTCACATCACCTGCTACTTGATCTTTTTAACTGGAGATGCCAAGGCTTGAACCTGGGACCTTCTGCAATCAAAGCAATCTTTACCACTGGGCCACAGCTACTGCTCCACCATTAATGCAGTGCTTTCTCCCGATCTCCCAAGAAGTGCATTTAGAACTATCTGTATGGAATGTGTTCTTTATAATATTAGAATTGAGCAGCCATGGGGGCGGGTGTCAGGGATGGGTTATGACAGATCTTTTAACAAGATCCCGCTTTTCATGCCATTGAACAGATCTTGCACAAAATACTTTCTGTGTGTATGCTTCCATGAGGATTATTCCAAAAACTTTCTTATGGAGACAGAGGGCGAAAACGCACGGTCACTTTAGCCTCTTTTATTCCCTGTTTCAGCTAGGATTCAGCCAGGATCGAACACACGTTCGGCGAAACGCATGTGTTCAATCCTGGCTGAATCCTGGCTGAAACAGGGAATAAATGAGGCTAAAGCGACCATGCGTTTTCACCCAGATACTGTCTAGGAACCGGCCAAGGAGCTGATCTAGCCTTGGGAATCAAGGAACAATCAGGTTTTCTTTCCATCCGCCTTTCACCAATGTATTACATGCTGCTGCACCTTGTTTATATTTTAGTTTTCCTTTTGGTTGCTAATAGAAAATAAATCACTTGTGCATACAGAGTTGTGACTGGCTAACTGGAACTTAGATTTTGTGTTATCATTATCACTGGTTTTATTTTGACGTATAATTTCCTGATGAGCTAGTAATCCTGACTTGGTTTTATATGACAGATTGTAATGGCCTTTGGCCACAAACAGTAACCTTTATCATGTCCTATCCTAGTAATCCTGACCTTAGGCTTCAAATGTCAACAAACATCAGTATAGGATAAATTACAATGAACACACAAAATGAATAATTACTTTAAAGATGATGAGCTCCAGTCAACAGAATAGAAGCAATTTCAGTCCTTATATCCCTTAAACATTAGATCTAAAATTACGCTGCTCAAGATCAATGGATCAAGGAGCTTCTAAGGGATAAAGGAAAGGAATAGAAGCAAACCATATATGTTAACAGAGCTGGGAAGTGGCATTACACTTAGAAGTTATGTCTGATCATCTCTCACAGGCATAGAACTAGTGCCACCTAATGATAGGACTCCAATGGTGGAGCTACTGAATACAACATTTGCATGAGGTTCTGAATAATGCAGTCCTTTGCATACAACCAAACAGAAAGACAAACCACTGTATATTTTAAGGTGATTTTATAATAAGGGGGAAGAAGTTATATGGTACAAATCAATTCAAATAACAGGACATTCTCTCAGAGAGTCCCCAAAATGTAATTACTCCTCTAGAAACAGAGTCAAGCCTGGATGTGTAACTAAATAAAATGCACATGATTGAAGCCTATGGACGTAATCCAGAGATCTTGTGCCCTGAGGTGTATAGCACATCCCAACTATCTCAAGATAGTGGCTGAAGATGAGAGCCAGTGTGGTGTAGTCAAGTCAATACCCTTATTGGCATAACAACGTCATAAATTACATACAAGTCAGTGGTCAAAAACATATCTCCTCCTAGTAGCATAATAGAGACATTTTGCTACCGATTCAATTGTATTCCTATTCGGTGTTACAATAAGTTTGCGGACTTTGGCAGAATCCGATTGCCCCTCAAGCAATTGCAAAATAGACTGTAGAAGAGTAACTCGAAGATCATTATAAAATTTACAGTATAATAAACCATGTTCATTATCCTCTATCTTGTTCATCCCACATGGGCACAATCTTTCTGTATAAGGGATTTTCTCAAATCTCCCGTATAGCACCCTAGAGGAGTGAACATTAAAACGAACGAGCATATATGCCCTACGTAAGGGCGGGTCGGTCAGGCAAGAAAAATATTCAGGAAGCGCGGACTCAGGTGAAAAACCGCAAAGCATTGGGGAGCAGCGACCAGAAGCAAGGCTTTTCAGTTCTTGTAACTCAATATTAATAAGCCTCTGTTTAATCAACTCAAAGGCACTGTTTTCTGAAAGCATGGCCAAGTCGTTTATGTTAAGGCCTATGGCTGTAATTTTCCTATCAATGTTGAGCAACCATTCAGAACTGTGGTGTTCAGCGAGCATAAGTGATACCAGGCTGTTAGAATCACATCTAAAGTGAAGACATAGCCAAAATTTAATCGTTATCAGCCAAGCCTTGGTTATTAACCGTCTCTGCTTCAATTCCAAACATATAGCCGCATAGGATACACAAAACGGAACCCCTAAAAATTTCCTCAGAAATTTTGCTTGCACCCTCTCAAGTGCACTAAAAGCAGAAATCCAAATTGGGGCACCATATAATAGTCTGGTGCAGATTTTTGCATTGAATACCTTGAGTACAGCAGATTTTTGCATTGAATACCTTGAGAAAGGAATACTGATTTCCTTTAGTAAAAAAGAAACGAGAAATTGCTAGGGCTGTACCTGTTATAGTTTTTACCGATTCCTTGACATGAGTGGCCCAACTGGAACTATTTTTAAAATAGACGCCGAGGTATTTAAAGCTTCTGACTTGTTCTATACATCTGTCTTGGAAAATCTTGGGTTTCCAGTTTTTCCTGGAATGTGAGAATCTTGCCAAATATGGGCGCCCGTTTCAATTGATAAAGTCAACAGGAGATGGTCACTCTCAATTCTATCCATGACTGAAAAGGTCCGAATCTCGTTATTCAAGGATGTTGAAATTGATATATAGTCCACAGTGTAGTGTAGTGGTTAAGAGGGATAGATTACCACTTAGATTTACCAGCATGGTATAGTGGTTAAGAGCGGTGGACTCTAATCTTGAGAACCGAGTTTGATTCCCCACTCCTCCACATGAGTGGCAGGCTCTAATCTGGTGAACTGGGTTGGTTACCCCTCTCCTACACATGAAGCCAGCTGGGTGACCTTGGGCTAGTCACGGTCTCTCAGCCCCATCCACCTCATAAGGTGCCTGTTGTGGGGAGAGGAAGGAGACTGTAAGCCTGTTTGGTTCTCCTTTTTTAAAAAAAGGTAGAGAAAGTCGGCATATACAAACCAATTCTTCTTTTTCTTCTTGTGTAATCCCTCCTGTATTGTATGCCACAATGAAATACCTCCCCATCAGCAACCAGATGCTTTCAGGCTTTGCCAGTATGATGTTAAATTGTGGTTTAGATGCTCGGTCTCCTTAGGAAGTGGCTCTGCTTCCATTAAAATCCATATATAAGATATACGTACTTGAACAGTGCTATACACACACACACTTTACAAAGTGGCTCACTACATGAACATTATAACATTCTAAAATTATGAAACAGATTTTTTGGGGGGGAAATTCCAAAACATAGTCTCATTGTGGATATTTATTTTATTAAGACTTTAAAAAAAAGGATTATGCTTTATTCTCTAAACCACTCTGAGGGTCAGTACAACCATTTCCAGCCTTAGCTTCAGACCATGTTCTCCACCCAGTAGAACAGAAGCCAGGACCTCCATTGTATGTATACCGTATATACCCGTGTATAAGCCGACCCTCGTATAAGCCGAGGTGCCTAATTTCTCCCCAAAAATGGGGGAAAATTAGGCACCCGCGTATAAGCCGAGGGTCGGCTTATAACCCCCCCCCCGCAGGCTTACCTGACGGCTCCGGCAGCAAGGCGAGGGTCTGGAGACGGTGGCGGCGCGGCCCAGTGGGGGGCGGGGCAGCCTTCCTGCGGCTGCCAAAGGCCGCTCCGGGCGGCGCGAAGCGGCGGTGCGGCCTGGCGCGGCCCGGCAGGGGGTGGGGCAGCCTTCCTGCGGCTGCCCCAGGCCGCTCTCGGTGGCGCGAAGTGGCGGTGCGGCCTGGTGCGGCCCGGCGGGGGCCGGGGCAGCCTTCCTGCGGCTGCCCCAGCGGGCGGCGCGAAGCGGTGGTGCGGCCTGGCGCGGCCCGGCAGGGGCCGGGGCAGCCTTCCTGCAGCTGCAGGAGGCTGCCCCAGGCCGCTCCAGGCGGCGGTGTGGCCTGGCGCGGCCCGGCGGGGGGCGGGTCAGCCTTCCTGTGGCTACAGGAGGCTGCCCCAGGCCGCTCCGGGCGGCGGGAAGCGGCGCGGGCTCGGCGGCGGCGGTAAGTTCCCCCCTCCCTCCTCCCTCCTCTACCGTATTGACCCGTGTATAAGCCGAGGCCGGCTTTTTCAGCCCTTTTTTTGGGCTGAAAAACTCAGCTTATAGACGAGTATATACGGTATAAGAAATGCATTAAAATGACTACACAAAGGTTGTGAACGTTCAGAGACCCAAACAATTTAAGCTATGCAGCTCTGCTTTAGGTGATAGCTTAAGGAAATATAATAAATTTGCTATGCAAAGAATAAGATTGTGAAGATATGCTCTCAAACAAGAGCTATATAGCCCATAGCATATTGGCACTAATAACTTTTTAAACAATACATTATCTACATGCCTGTGGTCTCTCTCTCTCTCTCTCTCTCTCTCTCACACACACACACATCTGGATATGTTTGTCTTTCGGAGTTTGTGTATATGAAAGGTCATCTTTGAATCTGAGGGTCCCTTAGAATCCTTGAAGGGAAAAGGGGGGGGGGACTTCAAATAATGACAAGGACTGTGAGATGTCCTGGGATGGAATTACTTTTTTCTCTGAGGAAATAAAAAAGAATTGCATATTGACATCCATTTCTCCCGGGCTCAATTATGTCAAATGCGTCCATCAACACATAGCCTGTGTTTCCATGCAAACGCATTGCTTTTCATTACTAGGGAAAATTGTAATTTTAAAATGTTCCGTTCCCTCGGGAACTTAGAAACCGTTCATGAATCAAAGCGCAGCTGCTACAAAAGATATTTTCCCTTGCAATGTCTAAGCCAACCTGCCTTGATTTATTACGGAGGGAGGCTGGGATCTCAAGAACTGCACACAGTTATCCAATCAAGCTATTTGAGTGCTTCCCACAGGCAATGCCTGGGAATATGTCCCTTGGGCCACAAGGTGATATACAGATTCACTATGTGATGTGCCATATTCGTAATTTCCAGTGAGCATCTCAAGAATGAGAGAACTTGCCAACAATCTGTCAGTGGTACATAATCCTCACCCAACCCTTCTCTGAAAAGCCCTGCCAGAATCAAGCAGCTCTAGACACAGTGGATTGGATCCAAATAACTTGTGCTGACACAATACAGTTGCCAACCACCGGGTACTAGCTAGAGATCTCCTGCTATTACAACTGATCTCCAGCTGACAGCGATCAGTTCATCTGAAGAAAAATGGCCGCTTTGGCATTGAAGCCACTCCCCAAACCCCGCCCTCCTCAGGCTCTGCCCCAAAAATCGCTCACCAGTGGCGAAGAGGGACCTGGCAACCCTATGACACAAGGCCCTTCATTCCAGTAGAAGAGGTTTGTTCCACCAGTGGAAGGCTCCTTGTGTCTGATGAAGGCTCCACCAGTAGCAGATCAAAACCTTTGAAGCCTATTCCTCCCTTGGCAGGACCCTTGGCCATGCTGGCTTGTGAGATGAGATGGGGACAGGGAGGGAGGCACACCCTGTGTGGAGAAGGTAGCACACTACTCAGCAAGCTCCGGGCAGCAGCAATTCAAGCAGGGGCTGGGGCAGCAGCCGAACGGGTGAGGGAAGCAGAAGCTTCCACGTGCTCTTATTGTAGCACTTCTGAAATCCAGTTTTTGAAAGCAACTCAGGGTTGAAGAGCTGCCAGTAACCCGCAATCCTTTAGGTCAGAAAGAGGATTCCTAAAGACTGGATACGACATTCAACTAGTTTACTCCACAAGGTAAACAGGACTTCTAGCTGGGTTTACTGACTCATTTAGATATTAAGCAACGCTCTCAGCTTGTTCTAAAATAAGATCTGAATTAGAAAAAGGCACAAGACCGAAGCCTAGATTTAAAAATAAACCGTAAGAGTTCGTTTATACAAGCCTGTCCACCATTTGACCACTGGCACACCAAGTAATGACTTACATGTGTGAAAAAGTTTCACATTTCATCCAACACAATGGGTTGTATCCTAATCCTACTAGTCTGTTTGGCTAACACTGGCACAAGGTGCATCCTGCTGGTGGCAGAGCCTCATGCCTCAGCCTGAAGCACCTCGTGCCAACAAAGTTGCCAACTGGCCAAGAGACAGGTGTCCTGTGCTTTTAATAGAGGCAGAATGTGTGGAAGCGGCCACTGAAGCTTTCCATGGCATGTAGGGTAAATAATATCACCTGAGAACTGTTTGCAGAGCGAGCTGACATTAAAGGGACAGCTAGAGGGACCTCTTCAAAAGTGGGCACCCTCAGCTGGATGGAATCACAGGGAGACATTGGGCGAAAATCCATGGTCGCTTTAGCATCCTTTATTCCATTTCAGCCAGGATTCAGCCAGGATCAAACGCACGTTCAGCGAAAACGCATGCATTTGATCCTGGCTGAAACAGGGAATGAAGGAGGCTAAAGCGACCATGGGTTTTCACCCGATGTCTCCCTGTGATTGTTTTCCAGTGGAGTCAGCACACACATCTCTTTCCTGGTTGACAAGTTGCAAGTTATTAGTCAGCTCAGGGGATCTAGCTGGATTGCTACTTTAGGACTGTAACCTCCCTGGCTAGGAAATCCTCCTGGCCTTGATGTTATCAGTTTGCCAACCCTTCCTGGTTGTGTACTTCTGGCCTCTTTACTTGAGACTATATTCTCGAGGCTTTGTGACTCCTTGCTGTTGTTTAAGTTCTGAATTTTGACACTAGGTATCTCCTAGCTGCTGATCCAAGCGTGCCTTCCAGGTTTTGACAGGCCTATGCCCTTCCCCAACTCAACTTGTAAAGCTGTGATCTACATACTTCAGGACTGGCCCCAGTAAACTGGTCAAACAGAAATGTTATTTTGCATGTATATGTAAGTTAGTTACTGGGGCTTCTTTGCTGTTATAACAGTGATCGTGTTTGTCTCTGTTGCAGCAAAAATAAGCAGGTGTCATGCCCTTAAGGTGCCACATGACTCCTGGTTGTTGCCTTCAACAGCCAGTGGAATGGATCTCTCCCTATAAATCAAACACCTCCATAGTTTTAAACAGGCAACGTCTGCTGAATGAAAGTGATCTGTTTATTTGTTCTGTTCTCTTACGCATGGTATAATTTTCTGTAATGAGATCCATTTGCCACTAGAGGGAGATCCTGCACTTTGGTGGATGCCAACAATTGCAGCAGCTGCAACAGACATGGAGGCCTGTTCAGATTTACTAGCATGCTTGCAGTTATCACAAATGTATCAACTTTCCTCCAAAACTGCAGCCAAAGGAAATGGTGAGCACAGCTGGAACTGTAATTCCACTCCCTTTAAATTACACGCCTGTATGCACAAATACACACATGTCCACACTATGATCCAAAAGCTGGAAGGCTAAAGTCAGTGTGTTATAGACCCACTCAGCAAAATGCATTAAACGGTGTATAACAGATGTTCCCGAATAGATCTCCTCAGTGTTGTTTCTAGTTTGGCTTTAATTTAAATAATAGTTAATATTATTTGTTGAAAATCAATACTACCATCAGTTCGCCTCTTCCCATATGAACCTACCTGTACACTACGGTCACCTTTGGAGGCCCTACTTTGGGTTGCCCTGGCCATCTGAAACTAGACAGGTGGCAACTCAAGAAAGGGCCTTCTCAGTCATGGCCTGAAAACTTTGGAACTCCCTTCCCAGGTTATCCAGTTGGCTTCATGTGTAGGAGTGGAGAAACAAATCCAGTTCACCAGATTAGCCTCTGCCGCTCATGTGGAGGAGTGGGGAATCGAACCCCTTTCTGAACTTGTTGCCCTGTTGCCTTAAAGGCTACTCATTGCTGCCTGAATATATTCCACACAGTTACTGCTCTGGCCCAGCTGTATTTAAGAAGAGGAAGAGTTGGTTTTTATATGCTGAATTTCTCTACCACTTAAGGCAGAATCAAACCAGTTTACAATCACCTTCCTTTCCCCTCCCCACAACAGACACCCTGTGAGGTAGGTGGGGCTGAGAGAGCTCTTAATAGAACTGTGACAATCCCAAGGTCACCCAGCTGGCTTCATGTGTAGGAGTGGGTAAATCAACCCGATTCACCAAATTAGCATCCGGCGTTCGGTTCTATGGAAATAAGCCCACACGGAAAAAAGCCCACACGGAAAAAAGCCCACACGGGGGAAAACCCACACAGAAAAATGCTCACATTTGAATACTTAAGATTATTTGTTTTGTTTTTAAAAAATTACAGCCATAACATTATTTTTACAACCCATAACATAAATTTCACAACTATTAACATTAACAATTACTTAATAAAAAATAACTAGATCAGAAAGAACTGTATTTTATTATTTCCAAATCATGAAAACCACTATTTGTACTGGTATGATAATACCTGATAATTATTCATTTTTTATTCTTACATTTAACAATAATTTTATTCACACTTCTGTAAAAGTCTCTTATTTGTTATTTAACTATATTCTTTATTCCTTTACAGTGATTATTTGACATGAAATTAAAGCCATTTCACTGTTTTAATATCCCTGCCAGTTCTTTCATTTGACATGAAAATGAAGCTATTTTACTGTTTTTATATCTCTGCCAGCTGTTGAAAACAAACCCGGAATGAATGGAGACCCCCTGGATTAAATAAGGGACCAACATTCAATAATAAATTGAGTAAATAATAATTCAGATATAAATCTTTACTGCAAATTAGCCAATCTCCTTAAGTAAGTTTATCTTCCACCTGCTCATACTCCTGCACAGAAGTGGCAACCATGTCATGTAATGCCTCGTATCTTTTCTTTTTCACCTCTGGGCGACCTGCTTGTGCATTAGCCAATGTTAATTTGTGGCAAGGGTAGGGGCGCACAGAGCCGGCTGGGCGCGCTGGAACGACGCGAGCCTGCTTTCCCCACCCCGACGGCCAGCTGGGAGGCGGGCGGGGCGCACAGAGCCGGCTGGGTGCGCTGGAACGGGGTGCACTGAGCCGGCTCGCGTCGTTCCAGCGCGCCCAGCCAGCTCTATGCGCACATTCGCTCCATAAGACGCACAGACATTTCCCCTCATTTTTGAGGAGGAAAAAAGTGTGTCTTATGGAACGAAAAATACGGTAGTTAAATAACAAATAAGAGACTTTTACAGAAGTGTGAATAAAATTAATGTGAAATGTAAGAATAAAAAATGAATAATTATCAGGTATTATCATACCAGTACAAATAGTGGTTTTCATGATTTGGAAATAATAAAATACGGTTCTTTCTGATCTAGTTATTTTTTATTAAGTAATTGTTAATGTTAATAGTTGTGAAATTTATGTTATGGGTTGTAAAAATTATGTTATGGCTGTAATTTTTAAAAAACAAAACAAATAAATAATATTAAGTATTCAAATGTGAGCATTTTTCTGTGTGGGCTTTTCCCCGTGTGGGCTTTTCCCCATGTGGGCTTTTTTCTTGTAGGCATTTATGACCATGGGTTTTTTTTTGTGAGCAATTTTCTTGTGGGCTTTTTTCATGTGGGTTTTTTTCTGGTTACCCCAGCGCTCATGTGGAGGTGTGGGGAATCGAATCCAGTTGTCCAGATCAGAGTCCACTGCTCCAAACCACCGCTTTTAGCCGCTATACCATGCTGGCTCTCTAAGATGGCTTCACCGTCCATGAACTTCTTAGCTTGCCTAACCTCTCATAACTGATTTAGATGTTGAGGAAGAAAAGATGCGCTCAACAAAGGTATCATCTCCGGCTGTTTCTGAGCTGCCAGCATGGTGTAGTGGTTAAGAGCGGTGGTTTGGAGCGGTAGAGTCTGATATGGAGAACTGGGTTTGATTCTCCACTCCTACACATGAAGCCACCTGGGTGACCTTGGGCAAGTTACAGCTCTGTTAGAGCTCTCTCAGTCCCACCCACCTCACAGGGTGTCCGTTGTGGGGAGGGGAAGGTGATTGTAAGCCGGTTTGAGTATCCCTTGAGTGGTAGAGAAAGTCGGCATATAAAAACCAACTCTTCTTCTTCTTCAACTTATGCATGAGTCACCAACCGGGCCTACACGTCATCACAGTGTCTCTCTCTAGTCAAGTGTTTGAACAGCACGGCCTGTACACTGGCCCAGACTATCCTGTGATATCATAATACATTGAAATAGAATCAGCTTTTTAAAAAAAATCAATGAGGCTCTACAGACAAAAACATTACCTATTTCAGAAGCTCCTTTATTTCCTTGGAACGTCTACTGTGCAGCAAGTGCTATGTAAACAAGACATGATATGGAAAAATAAATATTCTCAATTTAAAAAGTCCACCTTTTTGCAAAATATTGTTATTCAGATCCCGTCACAACCATGTACATGCTCACGAGTCACTCAACTACTTCCATATTGCCCTCCTCAAATGTGCTGCTTTCTTCCTAATTGTGCCACAAGATACCCAGCCAACGACCAGTAATTAACCAAGTGTTTGGATGGCAAAAGTCCACGTTGCTTCCGACAGCAGTTAAAGGCAGCCTGCTATAGCGACTTCACTTGGATTATGTTGATTTTGGGGCCGGCGTGTTTGGTACCATTTTCTATTGGTTGCACGTCGTCGTTGGTGATAATGAAAATGATGGAAGAATTGCTGAAAGTCACTTTCTTTTTGGGCCTGTCCCCTGCTTTCTGGGACACGACTATGGGCCTTATTGGCTTTTCACTCTCGACCGCTGGCCTGTCTTTCAAGGTCCTTTGGAATTTCAGGAGGTGGACGCAGAAGAGCTGCAGGAGGCATCGCCGAAACTGAAAAGAAAGGAAAATGACAGTGACAATCCAATCCACCACTTTCTTACAATATATTCAGGATGCTCCAAGGAATCGGTGTCAGCTCCTATTGAATACGCTCAGACACAGTTGATCCATTTTGTAAAGTTCAAAAACCACAATGAAACTACTTTGGAGTTGCAAATAATCCATCTTTTTAATACATTTAGAAGAAGAGTTGTTTTTTATACCCTGCTTTTCTCTACCTTTAAGAAGTCTCAAAAAGGTAAGGTAAAGGTAGTCCCCTGTGCAAGCACCGGGTCATTCCTGACCCATGGGATGACATCACATCCTGAACGTTTACTAGGCAGACTTTGTTTATGGGGTGGTTTGCCATTGCCTTCCCTTTACCCCCAGCAAGCTGGGTACTCATTTTACCAACCTCGGAAGGATGGAAGGCTGAGTCAACCTGGAGCCGGCTACCTGAAACCAACTTCCGTTGGGATCGAATTCAGGTCGTGAGCAGAGCTTGGACTGCAGTCTCAAACAGGCTTACAATTGCCTTCCTTTCCTCTCCCCACAACAGACACCTTGTGAGGTAGGTGGGGCTGAGGGTTCTGAGAGAACTGTGACTAGGCCAAGGTCACCCAGCACGCTTCATGTGTAGGAGTGGGGAAACCAACCCGGTTCACCAGATCAGAGTCCGCGGCTCACATGGAGGAGAGGGGAATCAAACCCAGTTCTCCAGATTAGAGTCCACTGCTCTTAACGGCTCTTAATTTGGGTTTAGGGCTGTACTGCATTTTGACTTACAAAGATTTCGGGGGCAAAAGGGTAGGGTAATAGCATGAAATGTCCCATCTTCACTTCAAAAATACTTTTATCACATTTGTTTATGGCTTTCTGCCTCCATTTGTTTCTGCTGTTCTGCCAGTGCCCTTAAACAAAAAACTGGGGCTTCTTCTCCAGTGTGATCCCAGCCAATACAGACTACGCTGTGACTGTGATGTGATCGCTTAGCCTATCAGATTTGACCGCATGGTGACGCTACTGAATACAAACAGAGCCATTTTACTGCTCCCACTCTGAATCAGGTCATGTCATGACCTGAAAAATCTGCCTCCCAACCAAGCACCCCTATCTTTTTTTAAACAAAACCCATTGCATCCAGCCTGATGAAAAATTCTGGTGGCCTGAAAGCCTCTACAAGGTTTTATGTCAATTTGGTTGGTCTTAATAAAAGGTATCACACAGATTTTGTTCTTGTTTGGGGATTCTGTGTGGACCAATATGACTATTTATAACTTCTGTGTTGCTCAGTGAAACACCTTATTCACAGGGGAAAGGAAATAGGATCCAAAGGGAAAAGGAAATGGTTAAAAATTGCCTCCCTTCCCCACCTTCTGTCAGTAGAAATTACTGGTGGGATTCAACCCAAGGATTCCAGGAGCGCCTTACCTAGCCAGTTAAGATTCCCCAGCGCCACACCTATTGCCAGTTTCTCATCTCATCCCCAATGGAATCCTGCAGATGATTGATACTAGACCCCACCAGCGTGAGAGTTTAACCCTGGAGTCTACTTAAATTCCTCTTCTTCCATAGAAGAAAGAGTTACGAACTGGAAGTGTTCTCCTCTATGACTGGACCTGTATTTTGAGCGGAAGAGAAGGTAGCCTCGTCTGCCTGCTTTCCTACCACTAAACAATATCATGTCAGCCGAGATAACAGACTGAATTAGATATGAACCTTGCAATGTGTGCTAATGTGCCGTTTGAGGAATCCTTACCTTTCTGCTCATGAAGATGTAGATAACTGGGTTATATGCAGTGCTTGATTTGGCAAAGAAAGAAGGGACGATAGCCACTGTGGGAGTTATCAGGTGACCATACCCATAGGCCATCAGAAGAGAGACCACTGCATATGGCATCCAACAAATGAAAAAGGTGACTATCATTAAAAAGCACATTTTGGCTACTTTCTTTTCATATCTTAGGATTTTGATCACTTGGACAGTCTGTAAATCTTCAACACGACGAAGCTGAAAATAGAAAAAAACGAGTCTGAAAAGACACTTATTTTAACAAGCAAAACATTCAGATCCCTATCCTTGAGATAAGAACATAAGAACATAAGAAAGGCCCTGCTGGATCAGACCAAGGCCCATCAAGTCCAGCAGTCTGTTCACACAGTGGCCAACTAGTGCCTCTAGGAAGCCACTAACAAGACGAGTGCAGCAGCACCATCCTGCCTGTGTTCCACCGCACCCAAAATAATAGGCATGCTCCTCTGATACTAGAGTGAATAGGTACCGTATGCAGCATGACTAATATCCATTCTAACTAACAGCCATGAATACCCCTCTCCTCCATGAATATGTCCACTCCCCTCTTAAAGCCCTCCAAGCTGGCAGCCATCACCACATCCTGGGGCAGGAAGTTCCACAATTTAACTATGCGTTGTGAGAAAAAATACTTCTTTTTATCTGTTTTGAATCTCTCACCCTCCAGCTTTAGAAGACCCCATGTTCTAGTATTATGGGAGAGGGAGAAAAACTTCTCCCTGTCCACTCTCTCCAAACCATGCATAATTTTATAGACCTCTATCATGTCTCCCCTCAGCCACCGTCTTTCCAAGCTAAACAGCCCTAAGCGTCTTAACCGCTCCCCATAGGACAGTTGCTCTAGTCCCCTAATCATTTTGGTTGCTCTTTTCTGCACCTTCTCAAGCTCTGTAATATCCTTTTTTAGGTGTGGTGACCAGAACTGTACACAGTATTCCAAGTGTGGTCTCACCATAGATTTGTACAAGGGCAGTATGATATCAGCAGTTTTATTCTCTATTCCTCGTGTAATTATAGCCAGCATGGAATTTGCCTTTTTACAACAGCCACACACTGGGTTGACATCTTCATTGAGCTATCCACTACCACCCCAAGATCCCTTTCTTGGTCTGTAGCTGCCAGCACAGATCCCATCAGTGTATATGTGAAGTCGGGATTTTTTGTCCCAATATGCATCACTTTACACTTACTCACATTGAATCTCATTTGCCATTTTAATGCCCATCCTTCCAGTATGCAGAGATCCTTCTGGAGCTCTTCACAGTCCGATTTTAACCACCCTAAATAATTTGGTGTCATCTGCAAACTTGGCTACTTCACTGTTTAACCCCAACTCCAGGTCATTGATGAACAGGCTGAAAAGCACCGGTCCCAACACAGATCCCTGAGGCACCCCACTGCTTATATCCCGCCATTGTGAGAACTGACCATTGATTCCTACTCTCTGCTTCCTATTTTTCAGCCAGCTCTCAATCCATAAGAGGACTTGTCCTCTTATCCCGTGACTATGAAGTTTGCTTAGCAGTCTTTGGTGGGGGACTTTGTCAAAAGCTTTTTGGAAATCCAAATACACAATATCCACAGGCTCATTCCTGTCCACATGCTTATTGACACTTTCAAAAAACTCTAATAAGTTAGTGAGACAGGACCTACCCTTACAGAAGCCATGTTGGGTTTTGCCCAGCAGACCTTGCCCTTCTATATGCTTGACAATTCTATCTTTAATAATGCTTTCCACTAATTTACCCGGAACAGACATTAAGCTAACTAGCCTGTAATTTCCTGGGTCCCCCCTGGAACCTTTTTTATAAATGGGTGTTACATTGGCCATTCTCCAGTCCTCTGGTACAGAGGCTGATCGAAGGGACATATTACATATCTTTGTTAGAAGTTCAGCAATTTCCCATTTGAGTTCTTGAAGAACTCTAGGATGAATACCGTCTGGTCCCTGTGACTTGTTAGTTTGCAGTTTGTCTAGACGTTCTAGGACTTCCTGCCTTGTTACCACTATTTGCCTCAGTTCCTCATTTTCCCCTCTCCAAAATCTCTGTTCAGAAGGAATCTGCCCTGTATCTTCAACAGTGAAGACAGATGAGAGTAAGAACACTAAATTCACCATTTAATTCTGCTCTCACATGGAGCAGTCACTGAAATATTTCTTGGAGAATACTGTCGGAAACTGCAAGATATGCAAACACCTAGGCAAATCCTCTTATCTGCAGTGGTAATTTTGAAATTTGTTCAAGAGGAGGACCATTTTGGTTCACCTTTTAGAAATCCATGCCGCATTCACTCATTTCAGCTCTTCAGTGAAAAGCCATTGCTGTAATCAACTCACCATCCGTATTGCATAGAGAATATGTCCGTAGCAGTAGGCCATGATCACAACCGGAGCCACCAAGCAACCAAGAAAGAAAAAGAGAACAAAGGAAGCGTCGTTGGGCTCTTTTGACCCCCAGTCCACTGAGCAACCTAAACCGTGTATCTCTAGTGTATAGTGGTTCCAGCCCAAGAGAGGAGCTCCTGTCCAAACTAATGAATAGAGCCAGATGTAAGTGATAGCCCGCCAGGACCATGAGAAGTCAATCACTCTTGCATGCACTAGTCGGATGTAACGTTCGTAGGCCAGGACAGTGAGGGTCATGACGGAAACAATTCCTGTACAGAGACATAAAAGAAAGCATGTCTTGGTCAATAAGTCTGACTTATGTTTTACTTCTTTTGTTTCTGCCATTTGCATCGTTCCTCTGTAGTTTATTGTGTTAGACCCATGATGAGACCAAGAAACATTAGGCTGGTTCGTTGAATAAGCCAACATTTCTGGCTCGCGTACACGGTTAACGATACCATATCACTACTAATGGTTGTTAGCAAGGGGCAGCGACTGCTTGTAGTCAACCAACATCGCCTCCAAACGTTGATTGGCAGGAATTTTTAATGCAAACACTACACAATCACTGGCAAGCGCCATCATGGTGAAACATACTCTGCTACACAGAGAAAAACTACCAAAAGACGAATCAGTGCAATTTTAAGGACAATGTCAAAAGAACACAAACACTGTAAGAGTCCTGGTGGACTCTGCATAAGAATCTGCATTAGGCAAAGTTATCCGAACTTAGCCATTTACTGATTCTTTGAATATAGAACTTATTTGACTAGATGACCCTGGGGGTCCCTTCCAACCCTATGTTTGTATGATATCCAATTACACAACATGAGAGAGAAGTCTGCAAATCTCATCAATGTTATTTAAAGCGACTCAGGCTGTTTTTCACCTTACTTCTCTGCTCATACAGAGTTTACTCAGCCAGGCTATTCTGTGCTGCTTTATTTGCCAAAATTCTGCTTAAACAGCAAGCCAACTTTATTATATGAAGATTTGTAATACCTTACAGATGCAGCATCAAAAGAAATCGCAGGTTAACTGAGCAATGTGGTTTCCCCTTGTATCTTAAAATGGCCTAACAGCAAGAGCCTATCCTTGACTTACAGTATGCCTGCTAGGCAGAACAGGACTGTTCCTAGATCCCCCTACACTGGCAAAGCAGAATGCTATACTAGGAAGAAGAAAAAATGCTGGCATAGCGATAGCCTTACACTGGCAGGTTTTCATCAACACACGGCGCAAATCTAGCTGGAGTTAGGGGAAGAGTTAAATTAGTGGGAATCCAATGGTGGTTGAGAGGTTGGTTGTACTCCTGATAGTGGCATAACAGTACGGCATCAAAAACTTTAAAGGCTTCCATAGAAGTCAATGGAGAACACCAGAACTGCTCCCCAGAGGTAATCCCACAGAGGAGAAGATTCCAATTATTCTGCAGCATATCACTAGGAGCAGGGGACACAGCTAAGAAACGAAGATCTTCTCTACTGAGGTTAGGACCGTGAGACTAGATCAGTCTGACCCCATCCTCAGAATTATGAGCATGCAACCGGGAATCTTGTACAGAGTTCCCCATCACCAAATAGCACACCTGGCAGCCAGGGAAAACATCACCGATGAAGGGAAGATTAATAACAGGTATCCTGGTTCAGGGATCCAGACACTAACGCCCAACTCCGTCACTGCAACTAGAGCTGTCAACTGTAAGGACGAGGCATACCAAGAAATTTGTATGGATTCAAAAACATCCACGGCCAAAGGGAACCCCACCCATTCCCCCTTTTTATTAAAGGTATGTGTTGGCTTACCCCTCACATACATACAGTCATGTATCACCATCCAAATGTTTCCCCTGGTCCCACATCACAACATACTCAGAAACATGAAACTGCCCTTGAGTTCAAATGACTAGCAGATGCATGGAAGAGCATGCAGCCTATTCTGGAAAACATGTTGCTTTCTTCTTAGTGCAGTGATTCCCAACGTGCACATACTGCCTTGCTGGGTGGGGGGAGACGGGATTACCTGGGGGTGCTAAAAGGTAAGGGGGCAGCAGGGGGGGCTGGAGGTGGGTTCCATTGTCCACACTGTTCACCTATTTACAACTGACCAGGCTATGGCACCATGCTGGCACTCCAAGTTCCCATTTAGAATTTTATTCTGAATAATGCTTTTTTAATAGGGTAGGGGGCACCTGGATGGAACCAAGGGGGGCAGTGGCCCAAAAAAGTTTGAGAACCACTGCCTTAAGAGTATTCTCATTTTATTGAAGGATGTACAACGCACAGAAATCACCGCAAGCATCTATTCTTAATGCTCCACAGCCTTCGAAGGCTTAGGGAAGCAGGAGCTAAATATATCCCGGTCTTAAGTAAACACTGTTCTGTGGGCTTCAGGGAAAGCTAAGCCCCATTGAACGCTATAAATCAAAAGCTACCAACTTCTATAACTCTTCCCATTGTTCTCTCATACTATTAATCTTCTCTTTCAATGCAAGGGCACGTACCTATGTTGTGTACTGATCCAAAAGGCATCCAGAAACCAGTTTCTGCAGGGAACCCATTGTAATACTACCCGGCATATCATGGGCGAACAGGACTGCTACCATTCTCTATCTTTCTTCCTAAAAGCAGAAATCTTTATACTATGATTGTTAACTGTAATACGCTTCACCCTAAAGTGGAATCAGCAAGCTATTTATAGCGTACAGTGACTTGGTAGTACAAATCATTACCAGAGATTCACTTCCTGCAGATAGCTCAGATTGCACAAAAGCCCTTGCTTATAAGGATCGGAAAGGTTTTATCAGTTAGATGTACCTTCTGATGAATGGTTCTTTTTCCTGCCAAAGCAAATAGGTATGGTCTATATTTTAAGATGTAGCTGACTATCCTCAGTGTTTGTCATCACCTGATATACAACCTGCCCGCTTGTTTTCAAAGATGTCCTTATCCATAACAGTTTCTTTACTTCCATCGTATCATTAATGTCTCGACATTAACCACTGAACAAACGAACACATGAAGCCGACTTATACTGACACACATCTTTCGTCCATCAAGACCAGTATTGTCTACTCAGACTGGCTGCAGCTCTTCAGAGGTCTTTCACATTACCTACTACTGATCCCATTAACTGGAGACACTGGGGACTGAACCTGGGACCTTCTACATACTAAACAGATGCTCCACCACTGAGCCACAGCCCCTCACCTAGTTCTGCTTTACTGTGTGGAACTGCTTAGGAACTGCCCGCTATCCAAGTAATCTTTGCTGCCTCTTTCTTATGTATAGCCTAACACCCCTCTTCAACCTACTGCTCTCCCCAATACTGATCTTCCCTCATTTTCAGTGTCTTCCTGATATCCCTCTTCATACCACTGAAAATGTCCGTGTCATCATTTCATGAAGCAGATTATCGGGTTAGATTTATGTTGTTTGGTTTTCTGGGATTGGTTTTCTGGCATTGCCTGGTCTCTCATCCTTTTTCCATCCCATCACGAAATGCTCCTGGGGGATAGGAGACCCTGATGAATGACATGAGGGAAGTTTGCAGTAGCACTCTGTGGAACTTGCCAACTAGTTGGATACAACCCATAGTGTTATAATTTTATTTGTTGATGTAAATATTTACATCCCACCTTTCCTTGTGGTGCAAAGCAAATTACCAATTATAATTTTAAAACGTCATACTTTAAAACCAACACCCTCCTCCAATAATCCTCCAAAAGAACAAATAAAAACGGCCTTGCAGCACCTTCTAAGAAAGCCTAAAGATGGTGTCTTTTTCTCACAGTAGGAACTACAGTGGCGAAGGCATGGGCTCTGGCTGATGCCAGGTGGGATACCTTAAAGGGGGGAAGAAGCAGTAGGTAGCAGCCTGAGGATGGCAGCTGGTGCACTGGAATATAAGGAAGGAGATGGCTCTTTAGATATGTAGCTGCTAGGATGTGTTCAATGTGACTTGCATACTTCCCTGGGGTGGGGCCACGGCTCACTGGTAGAACATCTGATTTGCATGAAAAGGTCCCCAGTTCAATCTCCAGTATCTCCAGTTAAAAAGATCAGGTGGGAGGTGATGTGAAAGGCCTCTGCTTGAGACCCTGGAAAGCCTCTGCCAGTGAGAGCAGACAATGCTGACCTTGATAGACCAAAGGTATGACTCAGTCTTCATGTGTTCTTATGCTCACACACACACACAATCAAGCCATTCTGAATTTAATTGCCTCTCCACGTAGGCCACACTGTGCGCATGATCCAGAGGGGAGCATTTCAAAATGTGATTCTCCACCTAAAGACTGCAGTCCATTCTAGCACCTCAGGTCTCTGCCGCTTCATTCCCTTGTGCTTGTGAACCTGGCAAGTTGCATTTTTCAAAGGAATGTTCAGTTATGCCTATTTAGGATCATGCCTAAAGGACAAGCCACAGAAGTAGTGCCACAGATAGAATGTATGAATCCTCCAACGGATGTCATATTTTTCAGTTAAGTCACTTCAAGGATTTGGCAGTGTGTCACTGAGAGTAAAAGTCTCTTGTGAGTCTCTATTGCTTGGGCTGATCCATTTCAGGCAGAAAGGGGGATTTTGAATATCTGAAGTGTACCATACAAATACTAGCAAGCAATACATGAGAAGGAATGTATGCTGGTTTTCTTCAGCTCTGAGTAATCAAGCATACAGAAACCAAGTGACATACATGCAAGTGTGATTTAGTGATGCACACACAAACAGAGGGAGCCAGGAGATGGTAGTGTTTGCATTTCAGGGCTGGGATGTCTGTTACTTTAAATGATCTCTTTGTGTCGGTGCCTTCTGGCAAAAATACAGGCTTTAGAATGCCAAGTGAACATGTAAAACCATTCTGTTTGTTCCCGATGGGCACGAACCTGGTTAATGGTCAAGTTGGCATGTTTCCTCCTTCCTTCTCTCTCCCAGTACATGGGGACGGAAGACAGAAGTCTTCAGCTAATTCCAATCAGTTGTGATGTCTGAGTGCTAGCACCTGGATAATCTCCCCCATGAACTGGGATTCGAAATCAGGATGGTTTGGAGGAAATTGTCCAGGTGTCTACAAATGGATGTCACAACTAAATGAAGACTTCCGTTTTTAATCGCTACACATCACATCGGGGGTGGGAGGGAGAGCACACAAATATGACCATTAATAAGGGTCATGTCAATCAAACACAAACCTTTATTGGCATAATTACGATGCCATAATCATAAATCCATACAAAATACACTTAAAGCATAATATAGATTGGATAGATACAATAAAATTCCATATAAACTAAAATATTATAAAATATACTAGTTAAAAGCAGTTTTAATCTTAAGCACTTCTGCGAGATCAAGAATAAAGAGAAATGACTGACTGGGATAGCAAGAAACATTGCTCTTTCTCTTACATATCTTTGTTTTTAAAAAATGGAAATAAAGGGTGTACAATGGTAAAGAAACAAGTTTAGCAGGCAACTCATTATTATCTGTCTCTGAGAATGGCAGGGAGGAGATGGAACAATTTTCCCACCGTTCGTTCTCAATACTCTCATGTGAAAAAAAGTTCTACTTAACTTTATCTCTCAAGTGATCTGCTTCTGTGTATAATTCAGATTTCAACTTTAAGGGAAGAACATTTTTGTATACTATTTTGTATTTCAGCTCACTTACAATATCCATCCACTGGGGTTTCCTTACAATTCATTCAGAATTATTTAGAAAACCAGATGTTTTTTTTTTCTTTGCATCATCACACATGAAAATTGTGAATGGCTGTGATATTTTAAAATGCAACTAGGTTGAGAAACAAGAAATGTTAATGAAACAGGACAGAGGATTATCAGTTATTAGGGAAATGTGGAGGAAATGAGGGGATAAAAGATGAAGTTGGAAAGAATCTTGCAAATTAGCCCCCTCACCTCCGGTTACTAATTATTGATGAAGCATCATCAGGATACAGTGTTCATAAGAAAAAGGCCCTGAGAGCTTATAATTTACAGTGGATACATGGGAAAACAACAAAGGAAGAAAGCCTACTAGGGGTAGGGGGATGGATGTGGCCAAATGCTTTTAGATGCGCTTTGGGAGCTCACTAGGGGGGAAAGTGGGGTCGAAAACGTAATTACATTTAAGGATATAAATTAAGGGGTTATGCCAAAGGCCTTGTGCAAAATGTAGGTGTTTGAGGAGCAATTTGGAGGACAAGACAGGGATTAACTGTAAAGTTGGAGTCACACAGAGAAATTATGTACAATGCTTGCAATGAAGATGGATGGGGCTCTAACTGAAATAGGAACTGTGGGGGTTACCGCATTATGTATTCCCAGTGATGTATTAAGAGTTTGAAAATGTTATAAAAAATACTGTTCGCACTTTCTATGTATTCCCACCGAAGTATTAAGAGTTTGAAACTGTTATAAAAAATTCTGTTCGCACTTTGTTTGGCCCCTTTAGCTGTGAAGACGTCTTCCAACCATTTTTTAGCCGTGGCATCCAAAAACCCTTTTAAAGTGATGTTTTTTATAACATTTTTAAACTCTTAATACATCGCTGGGAATATATAATGCGGTAACCCCCTGTGGCTGACAATGCATAACAATGATGGATACATGAGGATGCAAGAAAAAAGATATTCTGAGGCTCCAGCTAAGAAAGGAAAACAGACTGAAGACACAGATGACAGTGGGGGTTACCGCACTTTGTATTCCCAGCGATGTATTAAGAGTTTGACAATGTTATAAAAAACATCGCTTTAAAAGGGTTTTTGGATACCACGGCTAATAAATGGTTGGAAGACATCTTCACAGCTAAAGGGGCCAAACAAAGTGTGAACAGTATTTTTTATAACGTTTTCAAACTCTTAATACATCGGTGGGCATACATAGAAAGTGCAAACAGTATTTTTTATAACATTTTCAAACTCTTAATACATCGCTGGGAATACAAGTGCGGTAAGCCCCAGTGGTCCTGAAGAGAATCTGGCGAAGGCTGGGGACTAAGCTCAGGTGACTGATGGAGTACTGTATAATGTAGGTGAAGTGGGTATTTGTAGGTCCACTGAATGGGTAAATGGGGACATAATCCTGTGATGGCAAGATTGGCAAAGCAGAGTCAGGGAGAGTGGCAGGGTAGAAGTGACTATGGGAACATAAGAAAAGCCATGCTGGATCAGACTAAGGCCCATCAAGTCCAGCAGTCTGTTCACACAGTGGCCAACCAGGTGCCTCTAGGAAGCCCCCAAACAAGACAGCTGCAGCAGCACCATCCTGCCCGTGTTCCACCGCACCCAAAATAATAGGCATGCTCCTCTGATACTAGAGAGAAAAGCTTCTCCCTGTCCACGCTCTCCATACCATGCATAATTTTATAGACCTCTATCATGTCTCCCCTTAACCGCTTTCTTCCCAAGCCAAACTGCTGGACAACTACACACTGGCACCCTGATCATGCTCAAGTGCAGAGCCATGCAGCAGACCATGGTGCTCATGTGCAATCGCCCTGTCAAGTTGACCAGTATCACACAGTTCTTGCTTCAAAGACCTGTTTCCTGCTGTGGGAAGGGGAAGGAGTGAGATGAGTAAGGATAACAAGCAAGAAAAATAGCGGAACAGCAGAAGATTTGATGGGAGGCAGTGGGTAGATGATGGGCCATGAAAGTGGCACCACCATGATGAAATGGGTACAAAGCTGAATGGCAGGAGCAAGAGTAAATGCAAGGATAAGATGGGAATCAAAAGGGAGAAGTATGAAGTTTATGGCAGCCACTCCACCAAAGAAGGCTCCAGTCTGGCAAGCAGCAGGATAAATTCTCCTTGTACTGCAGCTGTTGGGGGGGAAGACAGCTCAGTCTTGTCAGATCTTGGAAGCTAAGCAGGGTCAGCACTTGGATGGGAGATCCCCAAAGGCTCTGCAGAGGAAGGGAATGGCAAACCACCCCCGCTTCTCATCTCACTTGCCTTGAAAGCCCATTGCTGGAGTTGCTGTAAGTCACTTGCTACTTGACGGCACTCACATGAACACAAAAAGCTGCCTTATACTGATGGATGGATTCTTTGGTACATCAAAGTCAGTATTGTCTACTCAGACGGGCAGCAGCTCTCCAGGGTCTCAGGTAGTGGTCCTTCACATCACCTATTTGCCTCTAGTCCCTTTAACTGGAGATGCCGGATTGAACCTCGGACCTTTTGCATGCCAAGCATATGCTCTACCACTGAGCCATGGCCCCTCCCCAGAACCTCCCGTAGGTACTGCAGCTATTGAAAGGGAAAAGAGCAAAAGCCAGAAAGATATCCAGGCAGCAGATCATGACAAAACCCTTTCTCCCAAATGTCAAATGCACGGAAACAAATGATAGTTAAATCAGTAGTGAGAAGGTGCATTCTGCACATGTTCAAGCACCCTAATTTTTCTGATGAAGAGTCATTCAGGCAGAATGGTTTACACTAAACTCGGGCTCAGAGCATACCCTGGGTAAAATGTTAATAATTGCGGGGGGGGGGGGGCTGGAAAAGGCAATGATGACCCCTGGAAATGTGCAGCAGGAAATTACTGGATCGCCTATTTTAAGGATGAAGGACGGTCAGTGATACCAAGCGGGTCAGATGGGCCTTCATTTTCTCCATTATTGAAAAGAACATAAGAAAGGCCATGCTGGAACAGACCAAGGACCATCAAGTCCAGCAGTTTGTTCACACAGTGGCCGACCAGGTGCCTCTAGAAAGCCCCCAAACAAGACGACTGCAGCACCATACTGCCTGTGTTCCACAGCACCTAATATAATAGGCATGCTCCTCTGAGAGAACAGGTATGCATCATGACTAGTATCCATTTTGACTAGTAGCCACGAATAGCCCTCTCCTCCATGAACATGTCCACTCCCCTCTTAAAGCCTTCCAAGTTGGCAGCCGTCACCAAATCTTGGGACAGGGAGTTCCACAATTTATGCGTTGTGTGAAGAAATACTTCCTTTTATACATTTTGAATCTCTCACCCTCCAGTGTCAGCAGATAACCCCATATTCTAGTACTACGAGAAAGGGAGAAAAGCTTCTCCCTGTCCACTCTCTCCACACCATGCACAATTTTATAGACGTCTATCATTTCTCCGCCTTGTCTCCAAGCCAAACAGCCCTAAGTGTTTAAACCGCTCCTCATAGGGCAGTTGCTCTAGTCCCCTGATCATTTTACCTGCTTTTTTCTTCTGGGGGGGGGGGGTGTTGATGTGAAACCTGAGGAAACAGCAACATAGGCCATTTACGCATAGGAGGTTTTGCCTTGGATTTGCCACTCTCTACATGCACATTTCCCCCATCTAGATTCTCAAAACTCAACAATAAGCCCCCATGCAGAGTTTTGAGCATTTGGATGGGGGAAAGTGCATCTATAGAGTGGCAAATCCAAGGCAAATGCCATTTATGCATGGGAGGTTTTGCCTTGGATTTGCCACTCTCTAGATGCACATTTCCCCCATCTAGATTCTCAAAACTCAACAATAAGCCCCCATGCAGAGTTTTGAGCATTCGGATGGGGGAAATGAGCATCTAGAGAGCGGCAAAGCCAAGGCAAATACATGGGAGGGTCTGCCTTGGATTTGCCACTCTATAGATGCACTTTCCCCCCATCCAAATTCTCACAACTCAACAATAAGCCCCCCATGCAGAGTTTTGAGATTCGGATGGGGAAAAATGTGCATCTATAGAGTGGCAAATCCAAGGCAAATGCGATTTATGCATGGGAGGTTTTGCCTTGGATTTGCCCCTCTGTAGATGCGCATTTTCCCCATCTGAATGCTCAAAACTCTGCATGGGGGGGCTTACTGTTGAGTTGTGAGAATTGGGATGGGGGGAAAGTGCATCGATAGAGTGGCAAATCCAAGGCAAATGCCATTTATGCACGGGAGGTTTTGCCTTGGATTTGCCACTCTGTAGATGCACTCCCCCCCTGTTCAAATTCTCACAACTCAACCATAAGCCCCCCCCCCCCCCGTGCAGAGTTTTGAGCATTCGGATGGGGAAAACGCGCATCTACAGAGCGGCAAACCCAAGGCAAAACCTCCCATGCATAAATGGCATCTGCCTTGGATTTGCTACTCTATAGATGCACTTTCCCCCCATGAAATATTCTCACAACTCAACAATAAGCCCCCAATGCAGAGTTTTGAGCATTCGGATGGGAAAAACGCGCATCTACAGAGCGGCAAACCCAAGGCAAAACCTCCCATGCATAAATGGCATCTGCCTTGGATTTGCCCCTCTGTAGATGCGCATTTCCCCCATCCGAATGCTGAAAACTCTGCACGGGGGGGCTTATGGTTGAGTTGTGAGAATTCGGATGGGGGGAAACGCGCATCTACAGAGGGGCAAACCCAAGGCAAAACCTCCCGTGCATCAACGGCCCCGCTCTGCGACGGGAGGCCGGCCCCGCGCGAGCCCCAGCCGCCGCCGCCGCCGGGAGGCCCCGCCAAGGCCGGCGCTGCCCCTGCCCCGAGGCCCCCCCGCCGCCCCGCCGCGCCCTTACCGAAGAGGCTGTGGCTGCCGCCGTCCCAGGCGCAGGCGGCGCCGTCCCGCGCCCCGCGGCGGCGGAGGCAGGCGAGGAAGGGGAAGGCGGCGCCCCAGAGCGAGACGAGCAGGTCGCTGAGGCTGAGGTTGGCCAGCAAGAGGGTGGTGGGCGAGCGCAGCCGCTGGAAGCGCCCGTAGAGCACCAGCACCAGCAGGTTGTTGCACGAGCCCAGCGCGCCCAGGCTGGCCGCCAGCAGCGCCAGCAGCTCGGAGGTGCCGCCGCTGAACGGCGGGGACGCCTCCTCCGCCCGCTCGCCCGCCCGTCCCGACGCCTTCGGGGGGCTCCCGCCGCCGCCGCCGCCGCCGCCGCCGTGCCCCGAGTACATGGCACCGCCCGGGAAGCGCCGCGGCACCAGCGCTGCGCCCAGCCCCGCGCGGCCAGAGGCGGCGGCGGCTCTTGGAGCCAAGGGCGGAGCCAGCGGCCGGGGAGGGCTGCGGACAGGGTCGTCTGAACGGCGTCGCAGCCCCCCCCCACTCCCCCAGGCAAAGCGGGGCTGCTGGGGCCCTTCCCTGCGCGACCGCTCGCGGGAATCCAAATGCACAGTCTGATGCTACGACTAAAGATCGATTGGTGGGTGTGGGTGTGTGTTAAGTGCCGTCAAGTCGCTTCCGACTCATGGCGACCCTATGAATGAAAGTCCTCCAAAGTGTCCTGTCTTTGACAGCCTTGCTCAGATCTTGCAAATTGAAGGCTGTGGCTTCCTTTATTGAGCCCATCCATCTCTTGTTGGGTTTTCCTCTTTTCCTGCTGCCCTCTACTTTTCCTAACATGACGGTCTTTTCCAGTGAATTGGGGGGTGCTTCCAGCAAAATCCGTGTTTAGCCAAAGACCATTCGCGGCGGGGCGCCGTGTCGGTCTGTCTGCAGTAGTAGGGAAGGGCAAGAGTCCAGCAGCACCTTCAAGACTAACAGGAATATTTTCTGGTAGGGTGTGAGCTTTCGTGAGCCACAGCTCCCTTCTTCAGATACTGACTATTTTCTGGCAGGGGATGAGCTTTCGAGAGGCACAGCTCACTTCTTCAGATGCAGCTGGAATGTGAATCCGTCTGTCTTTAAGTAGAGGAGAGTGAATTCAGACAAGCATTCGTATGTAAATGGTAACAGTATGTCAATGTGAATAGCAGGCGTGATGGGATGAGGTGTGGTCTGCAGAAGAGCCTGTGATGTCCAGGGGAGAAATGGGTGTGGAGAAATCAGCATTGGTAATGAGCCATGAATGCAAGGTCTTTATTCAGCCCAGGTAAATGCATTGACTTTAGTTTGAATATTGGTAATGAGCCATGAATGCAAGGTCTTTATTCAGCCCAGGTAAATGCATTGACTTTAGTTTGAATATCAACTGTAATTCAGCAGTTTCTCTGAATTTCTCCACACCCATCTCCACATTTACATACTAATGCTTGTCTGAATTCACTCTCCTCTACTTAAAGACAGATGGATTCACATTCTAGCTGTATCTGAAGAAGTGAGCTGTGGCTCACAAAAGCTCATACCCTGCCAGAAAATATTCTTGTTAGTCTTGAAGGTGCTACTGGACTCTTGCACTTTTCTACTACTGCAGACAGACTAACACGGCTACCCACTGTGAATTATCTTCATCTCTCTTTAAGTAGAGGAGAGTGAATTCAGACAAGCATTAGTATGTCAATGGTAACAGTATGTAAATGTGAATAGCAGGCGTGATGGGATTAGGTGTGGTATGCAGAAGAGTCTGTGATGTCCAGGGGAGAGATGGGTGTGGAGAAATCAGCATTGGTAATGAGCCATGAATGCAAGGTCTTTATTCAGGTAAATGCATTGACTTTAGTTTGAATATCAACTGTAATACAGCAGTTTCTCTTTCCAATCTCCCTTTGAAATTCCTTTGTAAGAGAACTGCTACTCTTAAATCTGCAACAGAATGTCCTGGAAGGTTGAAATGTTCTCCCACTGGTTTTTGAATATTGTGGTTTCTGATGTCAGACTTATGTCCATTTAATCTTTGTCTAAGAGACTGACCTGTTTGTCCAATGTAGATTGTGGAAGGGCGTTGCTGGCATGTGATGGCATAAATCACATTAGAAGATGAGCAGGAGTATGAACCTGAGATAGTATGGCTGACATTGGTGGGTCCAGAGATGATGTTCCTAGAATCTATATGAGGGCAAAGTTGGCACCTTGGTTTGTTGCAGGCCTTGGTGCCAGAGTCCATGTTCCTGTTAAGTAGTTTATCATCATGGGTGAGAAGTTGTTTTAGGTTAGCCTAAAAATGTACATGTTTGCTAAAATTAAAGATCTATTTCTTGGTACTTCTGAAGTGCCCTGGTTGCCTTATAGAGTCCAATGAAGACAACTAGGAGGAGGTTAAAAAGAGCAACAGTTCTTTATTTAGCTAAACACAGACCTGGGGGTGAAAGAACCCACACATAAGATGCAGAGTTACTCCCCCGAGAAACAAAGGAAAGTCAGTATCATTTATTCATTCGTATGGGGCAGGCCCATGGCTGCTGACAAGCAGATTGATACACAAAAGCACCAATGCAAATTAAGTGTCTACTTCACTCTAATTAGCATAACCTATAGATATTGGCCGAAGGCGTCACTTAGTGAGTGCCTGATCTTGTGAGCTCGGTAACCAGAAACCACATTCCTGAAGATGAACGTAATTCGGAGCTCTCTACTGGTGAAAGGCCGTACCAAGCACAGAGAGCATGATTTGTTGGTTCATGGCTCCCGGATGCCAACTTCCCAAAGCTTCCATGTGTGTGCGTATGAATATATAGTGTTCTAAACCAGCCCTTATATCTGGGCATTACACTTCCAGCAAAATCAGTGTTTAGTAAAAGACATGCAGCGTGGTACCCCTTTCCTCCATGAATATGTCCACTCCCCTCTTAAAGCCCTCCAAGCTGGCAGCCATCACCACATCCTGGGGCAGGGAGTTCCACAATTTAACGATGTGTTGTGTGAAAAAATATTTCCTTTTATCTGTTTTGAATCTCTCACCCTCCAGCTTCAGCAGATGACCCCATGTTCTAGTATGGGAGAGGGAGAAACTGAGCCCCAGCCCCTCACATGAAGCTGCCTTCTATTGAACCAGACCCTTGGTCCATTGAAGTCAGTATTGTCTATTCAGGCCGGCAGCGGCTCTCCAGGGTCTCAGGCAGGGGTCTTTTACATCACCCACCTTTGGCCACTGAGCCATGGCCCCTCCCCAAATGTCAATCAATCAATCAATCAATCAGTCGACCTTTATTGGCATATTCTCAGAAATATAGCATAGACGGTAGACAAGAATCCTCAATCCATACATTTCTCATATAAACCCTCCCCAAATGTTCACATGAAGCTGCCTTCTACTGAATCAGACCCTTGGTCCATCGAGGTCAGTATTGTCTACTCAGGCCCGCAGTGGCTCTCCAGGGTCTCCGGCAGGGATCTTTTACATCACCCACCTTCTGCCACTGAGCCACAGCCCCTCCCCAAGTGTACTCATGAAGCTGCCTTCTACTGAACCAGACCCTTGGCCCATCGAGGTCAGTATTGTCTACTCAGGCCGGCAGCGGCTCTCCAGGGTCTCAGGCAGTGGTCTTTCACATCACCCACCTTCGGCCACTGAGCCTCAGCCCCTCCCCAAATGTACCCATGAAGCTGCCTTCTACTGAACCAGACCCTTGGCCTATCGAGGTCAGTATTGTCTACTCAGGCTGGCAGTGGCTCTCCAGGGTCTCAGGCAGGGGTCTTTCACATCACCCACCTTCTGCCACTGAGCCACAGCCCCTCCCCAGATGTACACATGAAGCTGCCTTCTACTGAATTCTACTGAATATTTTAATCCAAGCCTTCTTCCAAGAAGTTTAGGCATGCATTATTATTCTTCCCCTTCCCTCATACAACAACCTTGCAAGATAAGGAAGTCTGGCTGAGAGAGTGGCACAATTCACACATTGTCAACTTCCCACATAGGGATGCCAGCATCCCGTAGCATCTGGGGATCCCCTGGAATTACAGCTCATCTCCAGACTATAGAGATCAGTTCCCCTGGAGAAAATGGATACTTTGGAAGTGGCATTGTACCCTACTGAGGTCCCTGTCCTCCCCAGGCTTCCCCCACCCCAAATTTCCAGGTGTTTCCCAACCTGGAGCTGGCAATCTTACCCCCCATCCCCCGCCAGTGGCCCGGAAGGGCCTGGCAGCCCTATCCCCACATGGAATATAGGATGCCCCTATACAATGTTGTGCTCATCCCAGGATCAAAGGAAAAACCCTTTGATCTGATTCAAAGGAGGAAGTGCAAGGTGGCTGTAGGTAGATGCAACCAATCTGGGGACAGAGTGGAGCTAAGCTCCACCTTCCAAAATGGCAGAGCTAAGCTTTGTATTCCCTCCTCCCCTTTTAGACATGTAGGGGTTTTTTTCAGTCCCCAGCTGAACTGAGGTGTAGCTTTCACCTCCACTCAGGAGGAAAGGGGGGACTGCCAGACCATTGTGGGGGGCGGGGAGCCAGCTTGGTGTAGTGGTTAGGAACGGTGGTTTGGAGCGGTGGTCTCTAATCTGGAGAACCAGGTTTGATTCCTCACTCCTCCACATCAGGGGCAGACGCTAATCTGGTGAACCAGGTTGGTTTCGTCACTCCTACACATGAAGCCAACTGCGTGACCTTGGGCTAGTCACAGCTGTCTCAGCCCCACCTACCTCACAGGATGTCTGTTGTGGAGAGGGGAAGGGAAGGTGATTGTAAGCCGGTTTGAGTCTCCCTTAAGTGGTAGAGAAGGTCGGCATATAAAAACCAACTCTTCTTCTTCTTTACCACTCTTATCGTGTCAAAGGTTCTGCATCAATGTCACGGGGCAGGGATCAGGGGGCAGGGAATAGCAGCAAGGAGCACAGGGACGAGATGTAGAGGGCTGGGGAGGAGTGTCAACACTTTCTCAAAATCACAAATGGATTTCAATTATTTTGGTTCCCCGGTCATTGCATTTAGCTGTCCTCAGCATTTTTATCAAATTAATTGGAAAATTATTATATAACTCACAAAGATTGACGAAATGCCCTGGGACAATCTTTTTTGGCATGGCATCCGTTTAGAAACTACCATCTATTTTGATTGACAAAATGGGACAATGAAGTTTTAGGACATTAATTGAAATAAATGTTCAGGATGCTTTAAAAAAATGCTCCTGAAACAGATTATTTAAATGGGGCTTGACTTTCTAAATTGATTTTGTATGCATGAGTGAAGAGTAATACCAGTTTCTTTTCTGTCTGCTTAATGGACTTGTTAGAAGAGGGAGGAATAGCGAAACATTTTCGGCCACTAAAAAGTCTCTGGTCCGCTACCAATAAGTATTATGCATTCATTCTTCATTCACAAATTCCTGTAAGTCAATTAAAAGATCAGTTTCCTGGAAATCTGCAATGACTCCCAATTTGTAGAATCAACAAATGCTCATCTCTCTGCTTGCTCAGCAGACAGCTGGATTCATTCACATGAGAATTTATTTTAATGAGTTCTGTGTGTATTTGTGCCACTGAGTTTTCTGAATAGAGTGGTCAAGGCCCTGATAATTTCAAAGATAACAGTAAGATTCATAGAGAGCAAAACCCCTCAATTTGAAAACCAAAAGTTGTTCTTTAAACACTTATTAGTATGGATGATCTATATAAAATATTCTGAACCACTCTTGTTTGGTGAGTGACTGAAACTCAAATCAGAGCCCACATATTGTTTAATTTCTCATGGGGCTGGCTAATGATTTACAATAAATCACTGAAATTCTCCTATGGAACATCAGTCATATTTTTAAAAGATATTGTAATTTGATTATCTGGTTTTTAAAACTGATTTATAATTGACTTATAGCTGACTTCTTATTACTCAGAGACCATGCATGACACCTTTTGTTCTTCACCAAGCAGGGCAGGCCACAAGAATATTTCTTCATATCATCATAGAATTGTTAAATTTGAAGGAAATTTCCTATTCTAACTCCATTCTTAACCCCATCAATTCTCAGTTGTGGATTACAACAAACTCTTAGCTTATTCTGTTTGACTTGATATTTTGTGTTAGCCTACTTATCTGTAAAATAGGAATAATGGGATATAGGGTTGCCAGGTCCCTCTTCGCCACCGGCGAGAGGTTTTTGCGGCGGAGCCTGAGGAGGGCGAGGTTTGGGGAGGGAGGGACTTCAATGCCATAGAGTCCAATTGCCAGAGTGGCCATTTTTCTCCAAGGGAACTGATCTCCATCATCTGGAGATCAGTTGTAATAGCTGGAGATCTCCAGCAATTACCTGGAGGTTGACAACCCTTAAGGGTATAACATATATCACATGTATTTAATCCAGGTTTAAAATCCCATGAAGGGGGACCTTAATTTGGGCTTGCTAGCATCACAGGTAACCGGAGTTAGTTTCTCGGCAGGATTCTGTGTGCAGCAGGAGAGACGATTGAATCGTCCATGGTTCATACACATCCTGACAGTGTTGGTTAAAAGTGATATCTGGATGTAGCCCTTGTCTTTATGACCCAGGTTCAGCAGTGTGTGTGTGTGTGTGTGTGTAAAGTGCCTTCAAGTCGCAACCGACTTATGGCGACCCCTTTTGGGGTTTTCATGGCAAGAGACTAACAGAGGTGGTACAGATTATAAAAATGCACCACACTGTACCATCAGTTGTTTGGAAAGGGAGGAGTTAAATCTATTCCACCTACACCCCGTTCTCCCTTGCAAAAATCCAAAATCACTGCTTCTGTAAGAGGACCTTGGCAGCTACATCCAGGAGAGGAACCATGCGCAGTATTCATTTGCACACATTTATCTTCCAGCGAGAGAAATGCACTCAGAAGCCTGTACCAACACAGGTATTGCCCGTCATTGGGTCTGGAGAACAAGAAAATAGAGATAAACTATGTATTATGCACAACTATAACAAATCTAAAAATATTAGATGGATGTGATTTCTTTATACTTCTACATAATTTCTCTTGAAAAAGAGTCAGCATGAATCACATGAATGTCATATCTAGTAGCGGACAATGGAGGTGTCAGTTTGGATGATAATATTGTGGATTAATACGCAATTTTATTTGTAATTCCACTGAAATCCCACCTTTGGCCATCTCAAGGAGCCCGAGGTAACGTAAACAAGACTCCCAACCAGGCACTGATCGAACCCCCGATCTTATTTAACTTGGTTAATTTTGCTGTATCATGAGCTTTCTAGCACTGGCCTCAGGTTTTTGACATTAAAATTAGAAGAGAAGTTGGCTCCTCTGTTATTCCCATCACTTTGTGGAACTGTTTCCTATTGATTTCAGTAGCTTTAAGCATGTCTAAATGTCTGCTAGAATGTAACCAAGATGTATTTGTTCACATACTATATTCCTGTACTGTACCTTCTTAAAATTCCCAGTAAGGAATACATACAGAGTAGACGTGCTCGCATAGGCATTTCTTTTAATATTCATTTTCTTTGCGATTGGTTTCAGAAAAGCAAACAGTGGGGTGGGAGGGGAGCATATTTGTACCAGATAGAAGGGCCGATCCTCTTTTGCCTTGCTTTCAGCCATGATGAAACACATTTCTCGTTTCATAATTCATTTTGGATAGTCATGGTTGAATGCCCTGAGCAATACACCAAAATGGAATTTCTTTAATATTCATCTAAATATTTATGGGTTTTTATTGAAAACCTCATTTCTCAAAGAAGTAGACGTGAATGTACGCTTGTGAAATTGCTCTTACAGCAGATGTTCATTTTGAGGCCCCTCACTTTGGGTAAAATTGGTAGCTCAGTGATAGAGCATCTGCTTGGTGCAGAAAGGTACATGGTGCAATGCCTGGCATCTCCTGTCGAAAGGTAGTAAGTGATGCCAAAGACCTGAATGAGACCCTGGAGAGCCACTGCCAATCAGAGTAGATAGTACTGGCCTTGGTAGACTAATAATCTGACTCCATATAAGGCAGCTCCATGTGCTCATGTGTAAAGAACCTCTGGATATTGGTTGTAGCCTCAAGGTTACTATTCCCAGCCTCTTGTCCTGAAATTACAGTTGTTTATGCATAGGAGTTTTACCTGAGGTTCATTGCTTGCTGGACCCACAGTTTCCTGTTGGGAATCTATGCACCAGCAGTCTGCAAACTCAAATCAAGTCCCTGCCCCTTTAAATGCTGCTTTGTAATTGGCTTACTTTGTAGAGCTT
The DNA here is from genome assembly GCF_029931775.1 of Euleptes europaea. Taxonomy (NCBI): domain Eukaryota; kingdom Metazoa; phylum Chordata; class Lepidosauria; order Squamata; family Sphaerodactylidae; genus Euleptes; species Euleptes europaea. The sequence goes on from NC_079318.1 coordinate 29,124,582, forward strand.
ACTGTGAGCGGAAATTCCCCCTCCAAAACCCAATTGCTGCATAAAAAAGCATTTTAAGAACAAAAAAAACATAAAAACAGAGCAATCTGAAAGGGAGGGGAGAAATCCAAGCCTAGGTTTTAAAATGCCTTTCTTCTGCTCAGAAAGGCCAATTATGCATGCTCACTTTACCCTTCTTTATTCCCCATTTCAGCCAGGATCAAAGCAACCTGGGTTGGGGAAAACTGTATGCATTGGCTTGAATGATCAGGGAATAAACTGTGTGCAAATCGGGGGCATGAATACAGGAAAGCAAGTCCCACCCCTTTAATTGCTGGTCTGTGATTGGCTCACCTCGTGAGAGAACATTTCCTTCCCCCCATGCCCAACTGCTGCATAAAAAAGCATTTTAAGAACAAAAAACAAAAAAATGGAGCCATTTGAAAGAAGGGGGGGCAAAACCCAAGCCTTATTTTAAAAAAGCCTTTCTTTCTCTCAGAAAGAGCTCCCAGGAAGCAGGAAGCATTTGAATCCCTGCCTCTTTACATGATGCTTTGCAATTGGCTATGAGAGAAACCAAGCTTGCATGTCCCGTGCTTTGCCTTATGCACAGAGATTTCACCCAGGCTGAGCTTAGGGGAGAGGGAAGAATCGGGTTAACAGAGGAATGGGAAGTTTCGGGATTTGTGAGGGCTGGCAGCGAGGTCATCTCTAACGGTCAGAAAACTCATGCATAACTCCAAGGAACAACCAAGATAAACCGGGAGCAAATGTGAGTGAAAGTACCCATGCATAAACGACCTACAACACTTTTTGCTCAGGGCATTCAACCATGACTATCCTTAGAAGGGTGCTTAGGATTGCACTATTATTCACCTGTCATCTGGGCTTTCTTCTCCCTGGCCTCAATTTTTTGGGTGTCCATCTTGTGGCTTTCCATTTCTCAATGTTTTCCTTCTCCCAGGCAGCACACACATACTTCCAGGGCCATAGCTTGCAGGGGGGGGGGGTGGCAAGGAGGGCAGCCGCTGCCCCTGTGGCATGCAGAGAGGGCGGCAGAACAGCCTCTCCTACAGGAGAAGTGGGCCGGGTAGGAGAGGCAGTACATGCAGGCTAGTACATGCAGCTAACTGGCTTTTTTTTTTTGCCAAGTTGCCTCACAGTGCTCATTGGAAGGACATGCGATCCGCCTTAATGAGCCGTGGAAAAGCACAAGATGGGCACAACATATTGAGGCTAGGGAGAGAAAGGCAAGATGATAGATTTTGATCATTATCAGGTCATGAAGGCCAAGAAAATGAGGAACTATTCTTCACCTGTCACTCCACCCATCACAAACAACTGTCCCCTTCCATTTATATAATTTATCCTGAGTAACCTGATAAGAACCTCTAGTCTTGCTAGTGATTACTAATTCCCGTTTAAATTGCATCAGCATCTGATTCGTGTCTTAAATACGTTCAAGGCTGAAGTGAATTCAGGGGTTCTTATCACAGGAGAACTGCTCACATAGGGTGTTTCAGAAATAGAGAAACACAAGAATACCTCTGCAGTGCTGGGTCCCTCTCTGGTCCTCCTCATCTCCTTTCCTGAGGATTCAGGTTCACTGGGCTGGAAAGAGGAGGTCACGACACTCTTTCCCTTTATGAAGTGTTTGGGTTTCATGGGCACTAAATCCAGAAGTGATAATCCAAATATAAACACTGAGATATAAAAATTTTCACATGCAGCCATATGTTGAACACATGCCCTTTATTCCTTTTAGAAAACTAACATAAGATTAAATATAAAATGCCCAGTAGCCTAGGGAGCAATCCTAAATAGCTGCACTCAGTATTAAACCCCAGGTTATTCAGTGGGCTTTATTTCAGGAAAGTGTCTTTAGGATTGCAGCTGTAGTGTATTCAGTACGGTTCCAGTTGTCCCATCTCTAAAGCATGACTGTAAACCTAGACAAGGGGCAGAAAAGGGCAAAGGGAGTGCTGTTAGGAAAACATCTAAAGCTTTTCAGATCAGGAAAAGGAAGACTGAGGAAGGGCATAGTAAAGGTTTATAAAATTGTGAATGGTCAGGCAGAAGTGGAGAGATAATTTCCCCCCCTCCATTCCCCATAATACAAGCACCAGTAAACTGGTCTAGCAGCAGATTCACAACAGGCAAGATTAAAAAAAAATCATACATCACATTAATTTACAGGGAATTTGCTGCCCCAGGCATCCTTATGGCTGTAAGCAAGCTGTTCTTTCAATTTGTTTCATGTCCCTTTTCTCCCGCCCTCAGGGTCAGACTAAGTAAGACTGCAAACACAGATCTTCCTATGTCTTTGAAAATAACTTTCAGGCATATGTGGCCCTGATTCGTATTGGGGCTGTGGGAAGAAGGGAGGTGTTTAACCCTTCCATCCCTGTATGAGTCAGTTCATTGCAATTTTTTCGTTAAAAGGGGGAAAAAAGACTTGCATCTTTTTGCCCCTTGTTTTTCATTAAAGGGCTAATAACTGCATGGGGATGCAGTTCCAGTTACCAAAAACGTCTGTGACCGGTGGAAGTAGGGTTGCCAGGTCCCTCTTTGCCACCGGCTAGAGGTTTTCGGGGCGGAGCCTGAGGAAGGCGGGGTTTGGGGAGGGGCTTCAATGCCCTAGAGTCCAATTGCCAAAGTGGCCATTTTCTCTAGGTGAACTGATCTCTATTGGCTGGAGATCAGTTGTAATAGCAGGAGATCTCCAGCTAGTACCTGGAGGTTGGCAGCTCTAGGTGGAAGAGCTAAACCCTCTCAACACTCCCATGTGGCTCTGAACTTCCGGTGCTGAGCTGGGCTGAGTGCTGCGTCTTCCCAGGGGCTCCTGGGGAGTATCCAAGTTTGCGTGTGATTTGGGGTGTTTTATTGCACCCCAACCCAGCCCTTGCAAGTGGGCTGAGAGGCAGGAATTCCCTGCAGCCATATATGCGGTTTGACCTCCTGAATACTCTGAGGTAGCTTTAATAAGCCCCCCGGAGTTTCAGACGTTTGGTCCCGTGGGCACGAAGGGATTGAAATCGCCAGCGCGCAACTTCGGCTTTAGACTCTACCCTCCAGCACCCTATAAACATCATAAGGACTACATTAAGATTAAAGCCTCACCTCCGGGCGCCCAAGTGAGTAGATAAGAATCCTTCGTCTTTCACTGGCGTCATCGAATAACAGGGGGTTGAAGAAAATATTCCTGGTAACCGTTTTTCTCCCTTAATTGAACTGGATGATTTTGTTGTATGAGATCCATCAGATAAAGCAGCAGGAGCCTTATCAAACTGATCAACTTAAATTAAAACAACGAGCTTGAATGATTGATGTAAGATCTGCCAATCCGACGCGTTCTTAAAGGAAGGGGAGGGAGGAACTTTTGAGAAGTTACATGAGGGGAAAAAAGGTCCTCCAGCCACGTGTACAACAAAGAGGATCCTTTGACCGGAAGACTCTGTGCTTTACCTCTCCACTGCTCTACAAATCAACAGGAAGAAGGTCGTAAGACCGGAAATTCGTCTTACTCGTGTTACACCAAAACCACTCCTGAAGGTAATAACCATAGAGAAGAGACGATAGAAGGTCTACGATTAGGTAATCCCTGGAATACTTCCTGGCTCAGCCGATCTAGAGCGTCTGGTAAAACTCGTTGGTATTTTTAACTTTAAAAAGTTTTTTTAAGTTTAAATACTTATTTTTTCAACCCGAAAAAGATATTAAGTTGGACAATAAAGTATTTTCTATTAACTACATGCTGGATTCCTGCTAGATGACCATCAAATTTTTAATAAAGTTACATACTCTGGAGCCTCTCCCTGATCTGGCTAACATAGCCCTGCTCTTATGAAATCAAAGGGAATTCTACTGAATTCAATCATGGAAAAAAAAGTACAGGACATGTTTGCTAAATATTCTGAGGCGACAATTAAACAATTAAAACAGATTTCTACACAGATGGCTCAATTGATTTCAGTGATGATGACTCTTGACCAATCATCACTGGTATGTAATCAGAAGTTGAATCTGGTTACAGAAGACATAAAAGTCTTGAAAATTCAAATGATGACTACAAATATGGACTTACAAGCAATGGATTCTTCTGCCCAAAAAGTTACGGAAGAATATCAGGATATAAAGAAGAAGACAGAAGTTCAAGAAAGTAACCAGCCGGCGACAAAGAGACCAGACATACAAGAAATGGACTTTTCATTTAAAAAAGACATGGAAGGACGTGTGGATACAAGGAAGAAGAGAGCAGATCAAGGAACACAGATTGAAGCCACGATGGGGATTAAGCCCAGAAAGAATTATTTTTGGATATGCACCTTGCCTGAGGAAATGAGAGAAAACAAAGAAATCTTGTTCCCATACCTGATTGACTTATTTCAGTTACAGAAGGAAGTATTAGACCATGGTTAAAGGATTGACTTAAATATGATTGCTGGATTGGAAGGCTTTGACAGTGTGGACGGGTGGCATGGCTATTTTAAATTTATGTTAAATGGAAAGGGACAAAGGTTTCAGAATAAAGGGATTAAATCATTTTAACGCTAGAACTGGTGGAGTTGGAGAAACTGGGGAAAAGGGGAGTATTGAAGGAATCATTGTGATAATGTACAAGATCTGGGAATAATGGAAGGCTACTTTTTATTTTGATCCAGAATGTAAAACTTTATAAAACATGAAACTTTAGAATGAAATTAATGTTAGGATCAGTATATGTTAACGAAGGCTAATAATACTTTATTAAGAGGTAGATGGAGGTGATGGGGAAGTTGTCATATTTTTTATGTTTAATGGTAATTAAGACAACAATCAATATAATTGCGATTGTGATATTATTTTTACGCTGTTGTCAAAATTATGGAGAATTTATAGCTTTAAAAAATCAATAAAAATTTATAAAAAAAAAAAAAAACACTCCCATGTGGCTCTGATCTGAATTGCAATTGTTCAAGTCTGAAGTTGCTGTTTTAAAAATTCTGGGACGATCCAATAAACAGCTGTTCGGGGTCTCCTGTGTCTCCTGTCTGAGGTCTCCTGTGTTTTGACCCTTATTTTCCTTTAAAAAGGTAAAGGTCCCCTGTGCAAGCACCGAGTCATTCCTGACCCAGGGGTGACATCACATCCCGATGTTTACTAGGCAGACTTTGTTTGCGGGTTGGTTTGCCAGTGCCTTCCCCAGTCATCTTTTCTTTACCCCCAGCAAGCTGGGTACTCATTTTACCGACCTCGGAAGGATGGAAGGCTGAGTCAACCTGGAGCCGGCTACCTGAAACCAACTTCCGTTGGGATCGAACTCAGGTCGTGAGCAGAGCTTGGACTGCAGGACTGTAGCTTACCACTCTGTGCCACGGGGCTGTATTTTCCTTTAGGTTTCCCTTAAAACTTCCCCAGAAATTCTAAGAGACAGTTACCACATTAAGAAAGTCTCAGGAATGAAGGCAGTGAGATGCAACTAGAGATTCACTGCAGAGCTCCCTCAGATGAATCAGACAGAGCTGGTTTGTCAGCTGGGTGATGCGAATTCTAAAATGCCATGATCAGCCACTGATCTTGATTCTTTGTGGCATCTGTTCCAAAGCAAAAAAATAGGCCCTGAGCTCCTTAACCATGGCTTGAACATTTAACATTTTGCTTTTCTCTTTTGTACGGTTAGCTTTTTGTTAGCCTTCAAGGCAGATAACAATCACCAACTCGGCTCTGCATCTATATATAGCTGAACCACATCAGACCTTTAAGGGAAAATGGAGGGTTTTTTTTTTTTTTTTTTTGGTGCGTTCTGTTACTGCCAAATCCTATGCGTTTTCTTTCTGCAAGTTGCTCCTATTGCGAACACATCGGCTCTATGGATTCAATAGGGGTGGAGTTATAATTATAGAAGTTAATTGGGCAAATGTGGAGACGAGTAGTTTTGTCTGCAACTGTGCAATTAAGCCCCATTGTGGGGGAAAATTGATTTCAAGGTTCTGAATCATCAGCGGCTGTGTCTTCTAGGCTAACTGGGGAACCTGTGATGTATCACCACAGAGACAGTTTGGAAATCCAGCCACCTCAATCTCCCCACTGAAGATTTTTTAATCTCATCAGGGTTTAAGAAGGCTAATTTCTTTTCCCCCATTTCCCCCCATTTTACTAAGGTCTGATTTACACATCATGCTGGCAAAGCAAAATCACTTACCCATTGGGTTGCCAACCTCCAGGTAGTAGCTGGAGATCTCCTGCTATTACAACTGATCTCCAGCCGACAGAGATCAGTTCCCCTGGAGAAAAATGGCCGCTCTGGCAATTGGACTCTATGGCATTGAAGTCCCTTCCCTCTCCAAACCCCGCTCTCCTAAAGCTCTGCCCCAAAAACCTCCCGCCGGTGGTGAAGAGGGCCCTGGCAACCCTACTTACCCAAAGGAACTTTGCATTTACCCTTCATCTCATTAAAACTGATCTGCAATCCACAGAAAGCTATGCATGCTTAATTAACATGCCAGTGGTCCATAAGTCAGGCTGGTGTTTAGGGTTTCCAACCTCCAGGTACTACTAGCTGGAGATCTCCTGCTGTTACAACTGATCTCCAGCTGATAGAGATCAGTTCCCCTGGAGAAAATGCCGCTTTGGCAATTGGACTCTATGGCATTGAAGTCCCTCCCCTCCCCAAACCCTGCCCTCCTCAGGCTCCGCCCCAAAAACCTCCCTCCGGTGTCAAAGAGGGACCTGGCAACCCTACTGCTGTTGCACTGGCATGCTAATTAAGCATATGTAGCTGATTTGCAGGGATAGCATCCCAGTTTAAATAAGATGCTGAGTGAGTGCAAAGTTCTGTAGTTCTGTTCCACCACTAACATATTTAAATCAGGACTGACAGTCAGCCACTCTCAACATTCTGTCCTTTACAGAGCATATTTATCCCCCATCATATCTGGGGAGTCCACCCACATAGGTAGAGACTCTTGCCTTCTCTGTTGGTGGCCGCCTTATGCGGCTTTCAGAATCTGCTAAAAACCAGCCATTTTATATGATGATTGAAGACGTCGTTGAAGTCAGAGAAGACCTCTTTGAAGTCACATTTGTGATTGGAAGAACTAAGTATTTACCCAAAGGTTTCCACACTCCTGCTGTTATAAGGATGATAGCAGTGTTAAGTCACAGAGTTTGCGACTATGTGCCATAAAATTCGCTTCAGGATCTGACCGCTTTTATTGGATTGGGAACTACATGAAGGATGTTCTGAAAGCCTTGGATTTTGAGGCTGCTAAGGATGGGTGACCACAAATTGTGGCCAGGTTTGGTAGCCATTTGTTGTTTTCTGCTAGCCAGCTGTAAAATCCAGTCCCACCACAAGACCACCTCTAACAATAAAATAATTCCTAGACTGATCAGACCTTATAATAACTGTGTTAATAACAGGGAACCAGTTCTTTAAATGTCTGGTCAGGCTCAAGTTATCCAATACCTCTCATTTTCTCTTTTTCAGAATCTGTGATTCCAATCCTAGTGAGTTTTGCAGCTTTAATATCTCCTGGAAGCTCAGGCAGTTGTGATGTGTCTGCTCCTACCTGCTTCCAGGTTTTGGACCATTTCCTGCCTTTTCCTGCATATGCATCAGTTCTTCATAGCCTAACTGGAATGCCAGCTTTTGTATCATTCCCTTGTCCCTTTACCAGCAATTTGCAGGTGATCGTATTTAGCTCCACGTCATGAAAACATGTCCATTTCTGCATATCAAGTAAAGGGACAGGAACAGGTTAAGTTTCTTTTTCTTGGCCAGTTGGCAACCCTGTGGACTCAGGCTCCTCTCTGTGGCTATAATCTTTTCTTCCTTTCGTGCATGTATATATTGTGTTGAAATGAAATGCACAATTTTTTCTACTTTGCTTTGAGCTGTGGCTCAATGGCGTGCAGAAGGTCCCAGGTTCAATCCCCGGCATCTCCAGTTAAAGGGACTAGGCAAGTAGGTGACATGAAGGACCTCCGCATGAGACCCTGGAGAGCCGCTGCCGGTCTGAGTAGACAATACTGACTTTGATGGACCAATGTTCTGATTCAGTTTAAGGCAACTTCATGTGTTCATGTGTGTGTTCCTCATTCTTTTTGCGGTTTTGTGCAACTGGTGTCCTATTTCACAGATCCAGCTGAGAACAGAACAAAAAGGAATGTCGCTCCCATGCAGTTGGATGGAGGAAGAAGACTGGGATCCCTGTATGTCCATTTCACCCCATGCCAATAGGTGTTCTGAGTCTCATTTGCAACAGCATTTCCTTTCCACCTTGTACCACCTTTTCTGAAGGCAAATGAATCCAGCAGCTTGCCGATGATGCTGGTTTGTGATCTAGGCTCAGTCCATGACCAATGAGACTCAATGAGGAGTTGTGACATCAGGCATTTGCTGGCACACCAGCCTGCTAGAGATGTCTTGCAGGTTAGTCCAGAGACCACTTTCCATTCACCTAAGCAACACTTCAGGTCATGCAGCCGCCATCTCCTCAACATCCACATCAAAGGGTGCAACTAAAAGAAGGCACACAAATAAAAGTAACTGTGTACAGAAAGAAGAACTTGCTGACTTTCATCCATCGCATCAAATAGCTGAATGTCTAGGAGAAAGATTCAAGAAGATGAAGACCGCCCTGACATTCCTGATGGAGTCCATTTTAAAAATTCCTTGAAGGAATTTCAAAGACTTGTTGACAAAATAGTAGTTCAGAAGAAAGAGGAAAGACTAGGATTGTACACAAAAGATGCTGGTAAGGAAAAATCTTTTTTCAGTGTCAATGTGTGTAATTTGAGGAAAGAAAGGAGAGTTGCAGTCTACATTTTCTCCCTCCTTACTTGCTCTACATTTAAAAAATATATTTCTTTTGGGGGACTGGGAAACCAGTTTCAGGAATAGGAATCTTGCTCAATCACAGAGAACCCACTTTGCTTGCAAAGGATTGTGGGTTTAAATCCCTGTGTTTATTAGGCTAGATGGCCATCTGTCAGCAATGCTGATTCTATAACCGTAGGCAGATCATGAGAGGGAGGGAACCCTTGGCCATCTTCTGGACATGAAGTATGGGTCACTGGGGTGTGTGTGTGTGGGGGAGGTAGTTCAGAATTTCCTGCATTGTGCAGGGGGTTGGACTAGATGACCTTGGTGGTCCCTTCCAACTCTATGATTCTAAGTAAGCAGGAGTTGGGAAAGGCTGTTTTGCATCTGAGACCCCGGGGAGCTGCTGCCAATCTGAATAGACAATACTGAGCTAGATGAACCAATAGTCTTAATCTATATAAGGCAGCTTCTTCAGAGCCAGTGTGGTGTAGTGGTTAAGAGTGGCAGACTCTAATCTGGATAACCAGTTTTGATTTCCCCACTCCTCGGGTGACCTTGGGCCAGTCACAGTTCTCTCAGAACTCTCTCAGCCTCACCTGCCTCACAAGATGCCTGTTGTGGGTGCGGGGAGGGAAGGTGATAGTAAGCCGCTTTGAGACTCCTCTCGGTAGAGAAAAGCGGGGTATAAAAACCAACTCTTCTTCTTCCTATGTTCACAATTTGCGGCTATATCCTTTTGAAAAGAAATGCTGAGATTTTCATACATAAAAATGTCAGTGTGAAAACAAAGTAGAAAATGAAATCACAAACTCTATGAAAATTGAGCAGAGAAGAGGGGAAGGAAAAAGGAAATGGGGACTCCTAGAATCAATATTTTGTTAGATTTGCATTTACATTCTGCGAGGTTGACTTTTATTTCATTGCAGAGGAAATGGATTATGATAAATTCTATGCTGCAGTCCAGGCTCTGTTTGGTCCAGAAGTGAAGTCTCAAGATGTTAAAACCTTCTATAGGAAGATCGGTAACAACCCAGATGTGCAGACAGAATGGTGTGAGGTACATTGGTTTGCTTGTTATGGTATGCTAGCATGCCTCAACCACACCAAAAATAAACCACCTAAGCTGTTTTCAGACATCTCATTAGGGTAGGGTTGCTAAGTACCTTTGCTCCACCGGCGGGAGCTTTGCGGGGGTGTGGCTGGGGGAGTGTGATACCCGTGCACACCCTGCACAACATGCATGTGCACCCCACACAACGCTCCAACGTCACTTACGGGTTTACCTGGAAGCAACGCGGACACTCCACCAATCTGCACCGAAATGCTATGGTTTTCATAGAGTTTCGCTAGAGGTTGCTAGAGCATCCATATCACTTCCAGATGTCAGTGCAGTGCGCAGGTTGCGTGCATGCACATCGCGCACCTCCCCCTCTACCTAGCTCTCTTTTGCCTGCCGACCCTCAGCTGGTTGGCGAGCAGCCCGGTGGATTGGTGGGCTTTGGCCCGCCCCCATCGGGCAATTGATAAGACCACATTAAGGGCCCGCTTATGCAAAGTTTGACACTGATGTGCTTACCAGCACCAGAACCACCTTTATTTACCACCAAAGTGTTAAGAGCAAGATTACAAGGCCCCTGACTGAGGGGTGTGTGGATGTGTGTGAATGTTACCTTCTCACACAGGGGGCAACTAAGGTTTGACCCTGCATCCTCTGATTTGGCAACCATGGAACAGGAAGTGTCCAGGGAGGATAGTTAGGGTTGCCAACCTCCAGGTACAACTAGCTGGAGATCTTCGGCTATTCCAACTGATATCCAGCCGATAGAGCTAAGCTCACCTGGAGAAAATGGCCGCTTTGGCACTTAGACTGTATGGCATTGAAGTCCCTCCCCTCCCCAAACCCTGGCCTCCTCAGGCTCCGCCCCAAAAATCTCCAGGTATTTCTCAACCCAGAGCTGGCAACCTTAAGGATAGTAGCTCTTCATTTATAACTGCAGCATAGGATTAAGGTGTCACCGAACTAGGGATGCTAGCCTCCAGCTCAGACCTGGGGATCCCGCAGAATTACAGCTCATCTCCAGAACACAGAGATCAGTTCCCCTGAAGAAAATGGATGCTTTGGAGGGTGGACTGTATGGCATTGTACCCCACTGAGGTCCCTGTCCTCCCCAGGCTCCATCCCCAAATCTCCAGAAGTTTCCCAACTTGGATCTGGCAACCCTATCTCCCCATCCCCTCCAGTGGCCGGGGGGGGGGGGTCAACCCTACACAGAACACATGTGTTTACACTTGTAGATAATTTGCCTGTATAATAGTAGTAATGCTTAATGAATTCTGGAATAATATGAAAATGTTTTGACTCCTTTGGGAGAATGAACTGGGCTCTGTACTATGAGAATGAGAAGTACTATCATCCAAAAGGTATGGGCTGCTGCATAAAATATGACCCTTTTCTGCTATTCTTGGAAAGACCACGATTATGACCGACAATGGCAGTTCTCAGGATACAGCAGTCGTTCAGCAAACTGTGCCATCAGCTTTGAAGGATCCATATGCATCACGATTAGGAAGCGTGGGTTCCCATGGCATTGCCATGAAGGAGCAGCGCTCCTTTAACAACTTCAGTATGGTACAACGTCCATGAGAATCTTCTGATGAAGATGTTCAGTTGAAACAGGATAAACTCTATCGGAAACCTGTTAAGGAATTTGAAGAGAATATTATGCATGGACATGTACTCTTGATATGTTAAATAACTGGATACTTACCTGACACCACGTGGAACTGAATTACCTCTGTGGTGACATGCCCTAAGTGGATGCATATGGAAACAATTGTACTATTGTGTCACATGTAACTTTATTGTTAAATTTATGTCTTTGGTATTATTATATTATTATAGTATTATGGTTGTGGTGCAGAGTGGTAAGCTGCAGTACTGCAGTCCAAGCTCTGCTCACTACCTGAGTTCGATCCCAACAGAAGTTGGTTTCAGGTAGCCGGCTCAAGGTCGACTCAGCTTTCATCCTTCCGAGGTCGGTAAAATGACTACCCAGCTTGCTGGGGGTAAAGGGAAGATGACTGGGGAAGGCACTGTCAAACCACCCCGTAAACAAAGTCTGCCTAGTAAATGTTGGGATGTGACGTCACCCCATGGGTCAGGAATGACCAGGTGCTTGCAGAGGGGACCTTTACCTTTTTTATGGTTGTTTAATTCTAATGAAACTCTATACATTGTTGAATTTGCCTGGGTTGCTTTGTTTTTGATAGCCTTGTACATTAAGCAGCTAAAGTTCCACTCCCTTTTTTTACGATCAGCTTTGGAGAGCAAGCCATGTTCTTAAAAAAAAAAAAAATGTCCTAGTGACCCCAAAGTGAATATATACGTACTCGGTCATGCTGTAAATCTAAAAAGCTGGTGCCTAAGAATAAGAATTCAGAAATCCTTTTCTGCAGTGCTCCCTGGGGTATCTTGTGCTGTTTAAATTTTTAAAGGCTACTTACCAATGGTCAGGAATTATAAATAACACAGGCATTTCAACTATGAGTTGTTCTGACAGAATGTAGATTTTTGCACTCCGGGGTCTTCCATTCACTCCCATTTGAGGTGATACAACCAGTTTTTGTGTTTAAAGTATTATGTTTCTGTAGCAATAAATGTTCGGGCCATTTTCAGCAGCACTTCATTTTGCTGCTCTTCATACAGTAGCTAGATAGGCATTCAGGTTCCAAGCGGCCCTCTTCAGATGAATGTACTACTGATTACAAAGCCTTTTCCACCAACTATATCAGTAGACCATAGCTTTATATATGACACTATTCACATTTGGAAAGTTGGTCTTAAATAGTTTTTTTCCCTTCTCTTCCTCTTTTCTCTAGCTAAGAGACTTTAAATGGACACTTGTCTTTGTTCTCCATAAAAGCCTTGTAGTAATAGGAAAAGAAAGAAAAAATGAGAAAAAATGGAGAAATGGGAGGCTATACCTCCCGTGTCTGTCTCCGTTTGGTATAGCCTTGAGCAGTTTAGCAGGAAAGGCATCGTATAAGAACAACTCTGGTGCAGCGTGGTGTAGTTAGGGTTGCCAACAGCCAGGTAGTAGCAGGAGATCTGCTAATTCAACTGATCGCCAGCCGATAGAGATCAGATCACCTGGAGAAAAATGGCCACTTTGGCAATTGAACTCTATGGCATTGAAGACCCTCCCCTCCCCAAACCTCGCCCTCCTCAGGCTCCACCCCAAAAATCTCCTGCTGGTTGCGAAGAGGGACCTGGCAACCCTAGGTGTAGTGGTTATTGTACTGTTATTGCCGAGATGTTCTGCCAGCATAGCTGAGATGGAGTACCTGTTCGGATTCTGAGCAGAGTAGGATTAACAAGGTGCCTCATCAATATTTGTTCCACTCCTTGCTTGATTGTGCAGTGTGCTCCCTTTTTGTGCAAAGCTCCTATTACCAAAGTCTCTCTGTATGTATTCTAAGGGCGAAAACGCAAGGTCGCTTTATCCTCCTTTAATCCCTGTTTCAGCCAGGATTCAGCCAGGATTGAACACATGCGTTTCGCCTAGTGTGCGTTCGATCCTGGCTAAAACAGGGATTAAAGGAGGATAAAGCGACCATGCGTTTTCGCCCTAAGTGTGCGTGACATGAGGCCAGAGAGATGTAGCCCACACCACCTGTCCTCATCTCTGATACATGGTGTTTAGAATAGCTGCGACTGGCGTGAGGCTTGGTTGGCGGCCTAAACCATGTGTGGCTGTTTAAGCGTGGTGTAAAGCAGGCAGTGCGGATTTGCTTTTCATTCTTTTTGAGTTCAAAGGGAGAATTTGTACTTAGGCCAGTACTGGTGCCAAAGGAAAAAATGTGGGCTGAGGGTGTATAGGACATTGAGTAAGCCCTGCTCCTCCCCTGGCACTGCCCATTTCTAGCCCCTATGCCACACAGTGTACTGCTGCCAGGTTTATGCCAGAATGGCATCAGTTGGATGCTACACTAATGTATCTCCACTTTATTCTGCTGTGGGGCTTAGTACCATCCTAAGCAGTTTCTGTTGGCTTTAGGGTTTCTCAGTAAGGGTACTGCCTGCTCCCTTGCTGAGCAGAAATTTTGGGCACTCTCATATCCCTGTTGGACATGAACCAGAATGAGATTCTTATTTATTTTAGGTGTACCTAAAATATTCCTAAAGTTGTCTAGAAAAGATTATGCTGCCTCTGGTTTGAGGGAATCCAATTTCGTATTTTTAGTTCTGGATTTTAAAAGTTTTCAGAATGGGCAGACAGATCACCCTAACTTTGTCTCCAAGAACAGCATTCTTTCTGTTTTCTGGGAATATAAAACAGAATATATTGTGAAGTTCATTTGTTTTTTCCATCCATTTTTTGGAGTTGACATCAGTCTGTAGTGGCGAAAAAGGCATTTGGAGGTGAAATGCCTGGTTGTCTTATAGTGTCCAATGATAGACAACAAGGAGGAGGTTAAGTTAAAAGCAACAGTTCTTTATTTAGCTAAACACAGACCTGGGGTGAAATAACCACAGATCAGATGCAGGGTTACTCACCAACAAACAAAGGAAAGTCAGTATTATTTATGCATTCGAATGGGGCAGGCCCATAGCTGCTGACAAGCAGATTGATACACAAAAGCACCAATACACATTAGGTGTCTACTGCACATTAATTAGCATAGCCTATAGATATTGCCCGAAGGCGTCACTAAGTGAGTGCTTGATCTTGTGAGCTTAGTAACCAGAAACCACATTCCTGAGGATTGAGGTAATTCAGAGCTCTCTACTGGTACGAGACAGTACCAGGCAAGCAAGTGTAAGCTGGTGGCAACCCACAGTCGTGGATGCCAACGTTCCCAAAGCTTCCATGTGTGTGCATATGAGTACATAGTATTTTATACCAGCCCTTATATCTGGGCATTACAGAGGTAGATTTAAAGATGTCTTGGTGCAACTTGAGCTACCTTGCTTCCAAAAGTTAAATCTTCCTCTTGATATGACATCTGAAATTCAGTCATGATTATGAACAGAGTTCACCAAATTTCCCATCAGAAGGGCTCTGACCAGACTGAGATTTCAGCCTTCTGTAGTTTTAGATAGTCATTTTAGGGATATGCATTTTAATCTAAGATTTTGAGGCAAATGAAGTTAAGGATTTGCCCTTTTACTTATTGAGTTGTATTGTTTGCAAGGAACATAGGCTCCTCAAACATATTCTTGCTGATACATCTATTTTGATCAAATTGACAAAAAATTTAATTCTGCTTGCCAGCAGCCAATCTGTAATTGAAAGGAAATGTGGAACAGTCTTGTTCTTCCTTTTTTGCTCTCCTCTTCTATTTCTTTTCACTGGTTTTCATAATTGTTCTCTATGGTTGGTTATGTATGCAGGTTTGTCTCACGATTCTCCCACAATTGCCCTGGTTCTCTGTCAGGGTTATGCATGACGTTCTCCTCCCTGTGGACTCAGCTCACTTCCATCCTGCAACTTCCCTGGGTTTTCCAATCCCTGTTTTATCCTGAAATTAAGTTATGTTCTGAGCTTATCTCGGATGTGAGAAGGTGCATAGTTCAGCCTCGAGTCACTCTTTCCACATCCCTACACACCCCCATTCTCCAACTACTACTCCTCCTTCATCATCAAATCACCCAAAATACTATTCAAAATCGCAGAGAGAGGTGGCGGAGGCTAGGATCGTACGTTCGCTCCCCCTCTGCCCCACTTTTTAGATATGACATAACGGGGGTGAGCAAATGCATGATCCTAGGCTCTGCTGGCTCTCTCTACCATTTTGATTAGTTTTGGGGTGATTTGATGATATATCGATATTATATCAGAGCAGCAGAAAAAAATTAAAAACCTGGTGAGAGGGTCCAGAGAAGGAGGCTTTTGTGTGTGCAACCATGGAGGGCTTTTCTCCGGCCTATGGAGCTGAGGCAGCCCCGCTCCTTCCTCCCCCATCCCTTTCTGGGCTTCCTGGGCTGCCGACGGCACCGCTAGCCCAGTGAGCCACCCTCTTCCATCTTTTATTTAACAGTGTTATTGTTTTGAACCATCTATTCTAGTCAGTTTCAGCAGTGTGTGTGCCACCAAAAACTCCTCCCATACACCCATTTTCTTTAGTGGATGCAAATCTGCACTCCATTTTGCGAGAATGATTGTGAAACGGCCACTCAAGGTGGGGAAGGGGGCTGGGTGACGTTTTTGTCAGAGTAAGCACTACTGCCAATGACAATGCAGTGTTTAAAGGGGCGGGGACTCAGGCACTTCCTGATTTGTGGTTATGCTTTGCTCCTGAGAATCCTAGGACTTTCTTTGCAACGAGCAACACCCATGCATAAGGTTTTCCAATCTCGAGGTATAAAAGTGTGAGACAAGAGAGGGATGAACCAGAGACATACGAACCAAACATAAATGACCTTTGTCTCTACATGCCAGTTATTGAAACACTGCATTTCTGATTCTATTTCTGTCACCTTTGACTTTTGCTTCTCATCTATCTTTAGTAATTTTAAGAGTTTCATTGGCCATTCATCAAAGCTTTTCATTTCTTTTGGCTACAGGAATAGTCTTTGCACATTCTTCCATAATATCTGTTCTTCCATAGCTCTTCCAGTTCCCATTCACTAGAACTTAGTATTACAAATATGTTCTTTACATGGTCTTTAAACACCTCAGCAATGTTATTTACAATTGCATTTTGGCAGCTGAATGTTTTGGTGTATTTCTTCAGCTTCATTCTAATTTTCAATATTAGCAATTCACTGTCTGTACCACCATCAGCTCCTGGTCTTGTTTTTGCAGAGAGAATAGATTATTTTCCAGCTTCTGCTTCCAATTATGTAATCAATTTGATGGTCTGACAAGGTGGTCTTGTCAAACATACATATATATAAACATTTGGCATGCTGTAGTCTTTTGAGCATTCAGGCTTTCAAAATCTTTTTTGGTATAATAATTCTGTGCTTTTTTGTTTTGTTTTTAGATTTTTGGCTATTTCGTAGTGGAAGGTGATGCTCTTGCTGCCCAACTTGATGAAGAAAACATGGTTTTCCTGGTATCCAAAAGGCAGCGGATTACAAAAAAAGGTTGGCTGTTTAGTTCCAAATAAAATATCTGTGTAATTTCTCATTAATATGGGTAGCACAATTGCGTTCAGATAGCTACTTTTGTTCTCGCACTGACCCATGTGTGTGTAAAGTGCCATCAAGTCACAGCTGACTTATAGTGACCCCAGCAAGGGTCTCTCAAGGCAAGTGACAAGCAGATGTGGTTTGTTATTGTCTTCCTCTGCAGAGTCTTCCTCAATGGCTTCCCTTCCAAGTCCCTACCCTGCTTAGCATCCAAGATCTGATGAGCTCGGGCTACACCATGCTGCCTTCCCTCCCTCTCATTGCCATGTGCTCCATTAAAAATGTCCTTTTAATCCTGGTTTCCCTCCATGATTAAGTAGTCATTCTTCCCAAATGAGTGGAACAGGTGATGCCCTTTGTCTCAGTTTCTTTATCCAAAATCCATGCCAAACTGTTGTTAACTTTACTTAAGATATTTCAATTAAGTGTCCTAAATTATTTTTATTATTTATTTTAATTAAAATTTGTATCTTGTCTTTTGCCCATCACCACAACAGCTTACAGGCGTTACTGAAACAAGATATAAAATTACATAAAAGCAAAAAAAGTATCAAAATACCAGTAGCAGCAAGAATGGTTAAAACAAATCCTTATCATGTACAATTAATAGGTCAGGCAAATAAAACTGTTTTTACTGAAGCCTAAAGTTCTTTTTCTTTATCACGGGCAGACATGTAAAAGGAAGAAGCGGCACACACAGCCCCTTCTCTGTAATGGTGCCTCATCCCTGGTTAGGGTTGCCAGGTCCCTCATTGCCATCGGCGGGAAGTTTTTGGGGCAGAGCCTGAGGAGGGTGGGGTTTGGGGAGGGACTTCAATGCCATAGAGTCCAGTTGCCAAAGCCGCTATTGTCTCCAGGGGAACTGATCTCTATCGGCTGGAGATCAATTCTAATAGCAGGAGATCGCCAGCCGCCACCTGGAGGTTGGCAACCCTGTCCCTGGTGCCACCCACCTAACCTCAGAAAGTGGGAACATCCAGAGTAGGGCCTCTAAGGAACGGTCAGGCAGGTTCATGTGGGAGCAGGCAGTCCTTCAGACATCCTGGTGGCAGGCCATTTAGTGCTTTATAGGTAGGGTTGCCAACTTCCAGGTACTAACTGGAGATCTCCTGCTGTTACAACTGATCTCCAGCCAATCGAGATCAGTTCGCCTGGAGAAAATGGCCACTTTGGCAGTTGGACTCCATGGCATTGAAGTCCCTCCCTTCCCCAAACCACACCCTCCTCAGGTTCTGCCCCCAAAACCTCCCACTGGTGGCAAAGAGGGGTCTGGCTACTCTATTTATAGGTCAACACCGGCACTTAGAGTTATGATTGCAAACAAGCTGGGAACCAAGACAGGTCTTGTACACAATCAATTCAACCCAATTAGCCATGATAGGGCAACAATAATTTAGTTATTTGGGGGGGGGGAATAGCCTTCATAAATAGTTTATGTAAACACACCTGCACACAACCAGATTTTTAAGAGCCAAAGTGCCTCATGGCAAAACGTCTCTCTTATGAAATGATCAGCCGGAGCTCCATTGATAGCAACAAGGTAGCACTCAAGAAAGTCCCAGAAGCAGAAGTGCTCAAGCTTTAATTAATTAACGTTTAATTAATTAATGTTCTTTAACCTCTAAAGACACTGCTGTATTAGCTGGAAAATGCACTGTATAACCCTGCTGCAAGACACAGAAAATGAACATCATCCACCTGCTCCTTTTTACATATTGATTCCTGTTTTCACATCTTTAAGCTTCTCTTTTCATAGACTCATAGAGTTGGAAGGGGCCCCAGAGGCCATCTAGTCCGACCCCCTGATCAATGCAGGATCAGCCTAGAGCCTCCCTGACAAGCGTTTGTCCAGCCTCTGCTTAAAGACTGGAGGAGTCCTCATAAAGCTGCTGTATCCCCAATGAAATGTCTGAAAGCTCCCATTCTGCTGTTAAATCCATGCCTTGAGCTCACTGCAGTGATAAACGGAAGGCAATGGTAAACCACCTCTGCTTAATCACTTGCCTAGAAAACCCTATGGGGTCACCTTAAGTTGGCTGTGATTTGTTGGTGCACCAGAGAGAGCAATGGAGTATCCTTTCTCTATGTAGAAAAATAAGTAACATGGCTGAATAAATAAGTTAAGTTACTGAAACCAGTGGTGCAGATTTGTTTCGGAGAGACCAGATACATAATACCGGGAAGCATTTTTAAGTGCCCTGAAGAGATACAAGCCCTCCAGATAACCCACCAGGTTATCCCGACAACCTGGTAAATGTTTACCACTACATTTGCCAACCATGGGAAGGGGGGGACTGAGGGGCAGGGTCATGGGTGGGTGGCAGTCAGCGATACTATGACATTGCTTCTGGGAAAACTCAAAAAGTGCTGTCACACCTCTCTAGGAATTGCCAGAAGCTCTATAGTAAAACCATAGCGTTTCCAGCAATTCCTAGAGAGGACAGATGTCATGTTTGAGTTTTCCCCGAAAGTGACATCGCTCCATCGGACCGGTGGTCATTTAAAAAAAATTCTCCTGCTGCCACGAGACGTGGGAAACAGAAGCTGGGGTGGGATATTCCCTGCCCTCATTTGGGACCTGGCAACCCTGTTTACCACAGAGTAGAAAAATATCACAGGTACTAACTGCATTAGCCATTGTTAATGTTAGATGTTTTCCGCCTTGTGTGAAACCCTTATTCCGGTTCTGGGGGTTATGAAGCACAACGTCTTCTGCCATGACAAGCAATTTTTTTGTGTGGTACATTTTCTACCCCAGGGTACATTGGAGTGTGGCTTGGGATATTAAAGTTTTTTTTTTTTTTTTGTTTCCAAACTGGGTTAAATCACAGGTGAGAGCTCCAATAATGGAAACAAGCATGGTGAGGTGAGGGCTATACTAGTTTCCTGACATGTCCATTCTAAATGGAGGGAATTTGATTTTGTATGAAGCTGAATTCAGTCATGTGATCCGTACCTGTGATCAGAAGTTTTAATTAAGCTTAATTAAGCCTCAGTTGCTGCAAAATCCTCCAAAATCATTAAGACGCTTAACGATATCCTGACAACGCCTACTATTGCCCTTGGCATTAAATCTGTTTAAATATAAGTACTTCAGTCTACCTGGTTAGGGTTCAGAGTGCCATATACTTAGTATCTATCTCAGTTTTATCTTTCCCTTTCTCCAAAAAGCACAGGGCAGCATATAGTAGGGTTGCCAACTTCCAGATAGGGCCTCGAGTTTTCCCTGAATTACTAATCATCTTTCAGATTTTCCCCTGGAGGAAATGACAGTTTCAGCAGGCAGACTCTTTAGTAAACCATAGAGTCAGGAAGAAACTAAAGTCCTAGATTAGTTACAAAAGGGTGGATGGCCTAGGACATCCAGTTCTCCTGTGGTTTACCATAGAGACTAGGTGAAACTGATCCTTGCTTGTAAAAGCCACTAAAGGCCAGAGGCCATCTGAAGATTAAGAGAAGAATGGGGCTGATGCTGGCTAGTATCTTCCAAGGTGCCTTCAAAGTGGATTTTCCTCCTTGACAAAACAATGATGACGATATTGAGAGGTTTTTTAGGTTGAGTGGAATGTATCTGGATAGTCACAGATTATACAAGTAAAAATATTTTGGATCAAAGAATTAGTATGACATACAGAACATATACCGTATATACTCAAGTATAAGCCGACCCGAGTATAAGCCAAGGCACCAAATTTTGCCTCAGAAAAGGGAAACCTGTATTGACCCGAGTATAAGCCGAGGGTCAATACTGCAGCACTCTCTCCATTTTAGAGCGGGAGGACGATCTCACCCCTGCCCCAGGTCGCCCTCCCGCCTGGGCTCCCGGGCCCTCAAGACCCACCCGACCCCAGCGCCATCCTACAGGGGGAGGGGGAAGAGCCCCTACTCACTGGGAGAGGCGATGCGCAGCAAGCCCGCTGATCGGCTGGCGAGCGGGAGGACCGGCCCTGGCCCCCGGGCTGGCCAGCCAGCCAGGACCGCGGGGAAAGGTGGGACGCGGCGTGGGGGGGAGAAACCGCCGCCGCTGCCACCACGCAGAAGGCGCGCTGGGCTGGGCTGGGGTGGGGGGTAAAGAAACTGCCGCCGCGCAGAAGGCATGCTGGGGTGGGGTGGGGGGAACGAAGCCGCCGCCGCGCAGAAGGTGCGCTGGGATGGGGTGGGGTGGGGGGGAAAGAAACCACCGCCGCTGCCGCCATGCAGAAGGCGCACTGGGGTGGGGTGGGGGATAAAGAAACTGCTGCTGCCGCCGCGCAGAAGGCACGCTGGGATGGGATGGGATGGGGTGGGGTGGTGGGGAACAAAGCCGCCACCGCCACGCAGAAGGCTCGCTGGGATGGGGTGGGGGAAAAAAAAACCGCCGCCGCTGCTGCCGCGCAGAAGGCGGGATGGGATGGGGTGGGGGGAAAAGAAGCTGCCGCTGCAGCTGCGGTAAGTCCCCCCTCCCTCCACCTACCGTATTGACCTGCATATAAGCCGAGTTGGGCTTTTTCAGCCCTTTTTTTGGGCTGAAAAACTCGGCTTATATGGGAGTATATACGGTACATACAGAACATATACATAAGAATCGACGAACGTGCGTTCGATCCTGGCTGAATCTTGGCTGAAACAGGGAATAAAGGAGGCGAATAAGGGCGAAAACGCACGGTCGCTTTAGCCTCCTTTATTTCCTGTTTCAGCCAGGATTCAGCCAGGATCGAACACACGTTTGGCAAAACGCATGCGTTCGATCCTGGCTGAATCCTGGCTGAAACAGGGAATAAAGGAGGCGAATAAGGGCAAAAACGCATGGTCACTTTAGTCTCCTTTATTCCCTATTTCAGCGAGGAATCAGCCAGGATTGAACGCATGTTTGGCAAAACGCATGCATTCGATCCAGGCTGAATCCTGGCTGAAACAGGGAATAAAGGAGGCTAAAGCGACCATGCGTTTTCGCCCTAAAGCGGCCATGCGTTTTCGCCCTAAGGGTTTAGACTGGGGGAGACCCAGATCCTAGTCCAGCACTCCAACCCTTATACCAGTCTGGCTCTGTGTATGAGCTTGGATATTTTTGTGAACTACTGTCCTACAGCTTCCCGTCCTTTCTTACATTGGTTGCCGCCCACACACTGCTCTGTGAGACTCTTTTCTTTCTTTCTGATAACTGCTTTTATGTTGTGGTGAGTCTAAGGTATTGTGAGTAACCAGAAGCCATGAATCACGGTGACAAAACATACAGGGAAATCTATCTTCCTATCATGCCCTGCATAAATTACTGGGATAATGGGCAGTTTAAATGGATAAACTGTGCCTACAGAATATCTCCCTTGATACAGACGTGGTGGTCTTGATAGCTGTAGTTTGGACCACAGCAGAAGCCAGATTAGAGTCAGGTGCATGTGTCAATCATAAAATTGACACATGCATACGTAATCATAAAAATGGAAGAAATATGCTTTTTTCCTTAGGACTATTTTTCATATAAGCACACATTTACAGATTTAATGGTTTAATCAATTAAAACTCATTAGTCAACTAAGATTCTATAATTAGGTGCCAGACTCAGGAAATAACTAACTATAAATCAACGTGTAAGTGTTTGATCCAGTGTTAGACTTTCTATTTATTCTCCTTTGTGATGAGTTAGGTCATCTAGAACTAGTCTAGGGACCACACTCTCTTTTTTTGAAGGGGCAATAATGTGAGTCTGACAAGCTTGGTCACAGTGACTGAGTTGTCAGAGACAAAAGAATGTTGAAGTATCTTAATGAGCATAGATTATTCCTAAATGGCCAATGCACATCAGCAAATTGCAGTTGGAATAGAGGAAAGGAATGGGAGTTTCTAGTTGGAGTTAGCTGGAGCTGGGGTGCAACTCGGGGTGGGGGGGAGGTCCAAGTTGCACTATTGTCCGTGGTCTTCTTGCAGCAGGAGTGCTTGAGGGTCTCCATTCTTGAACAGCTTGTATGTAAAGCAAATATTGGAAAGGCATCTTGAATGTCTACTGCTCTTCCATCCAAAGGAAACTGAATTCGGTAGAGCTGCTCATGGGACATCTCGCTAGGGATGCTACTATGTATGTGTTCAACATTGCCCTGGGCCTGTTATCTAAGGGTAATCTTCCTTCCTATATGGATTCTCTGGTTAGTCCAAAGTTATGTAGAATCTTTTTGCATTCAAAATTTAATTGCCCTTTTTCAATGGCTTGGCTGGGCCGTATGCTAAAGATCCCTTTTTCAGACCGGCTGTGTCCCTGCCCTCTTCAGACAGTGGACTCCTTGGTACATATCCTTTTGCACTGCCTTACATATACCAAATTAGGCTAAAATGGATGATACCATGTTTTAACAAATGGTCCACATCTTCTTGAGCAAATTTGGAGCAAAAGGTTCAATTCCTTAGAGGACTCTGACCCTCAGCGTACTTATTTTGTTGCTTGTTTTTTGGAGGCTGCAGAGAAGAGACGAAGGGAGGTGTTTTTAGAAATGGCTCTTATTTAAGTTTTATAATTTTATTGTTCAAGACATTAGTCTAAGGACAGGGGGAAAGAAAAAAAAAAGAATGTGTTCAACAGTCAAACTTACCGTGTTTGAAGGTGATAATTCATATAGCCAAGCATCCAACCTCTTCCGTTCTCATCAAACAACCATGAATGCCTGTCAAACAAGTTTGCCTCAGCGTTAAGGCTAAATTGATGAATATTGTCAATAAAAGACTGATGGAAGAATTTTGAGAGAATTGGAAATTATATTATGAATATGTGTTCAATTAAATATTGTGAAATAAACCTATAGAAGGGAAGCTTTTGTTAGCATACTAGAATACTAAATCACCTATTAACGGTAGTTCATCAATAGTGCAAAGCAGTGATATGTTATCTTTTCTGATTGAGGGATACTATATATGTACAATTGATTATTTGCTAGCCTTTATAGCAGCTGATATAGTAGCTGATAATTAAAAGTATTAAAAATGAAATGCTCCACGGATAATTTTGTATGAGGGGGAATATACTATTATAGAATGTAGTATTTTTGCTCATAGGGATGCAAAGGGAGATCTATTTAGGTTTGGGATAATATGCCACACATATGATTATGAAGTGTATAGTATAATGTGTGTGTGTATTGTTATGTTGGTTGTTTAAAGTAATAAAAATTTAATTTTAAAAATGTTTGTTTCAGAGATTTGGCAAAACTGCATGCACAAATTACTGATTCAGAGTGATTGGCAGCCATTAGCGTCCTTAGGGGCTACTTAGATGAACACCGTTTTATGAAAACACAACATTTATTTGTGATTTAAATTATTTGTAATTGTCTATTTAGATGGTAAGGATGGGAGGATAGTAGAACTCAGAACTCAGAATCAGACTTTATTTGTAGTCATAGACCATCAAATATGCCAAAAAATTGTAATTAAATATATACATAAATAGTTATGAACTAATAATACAAAAGACAAAGATGTAGTGGAAATTAAAAACTGGAATAAAGGTATTAAATCTTCCAAAGTATACATAAAACAGTAGAGATTCTAACTATAGATTGGTTATTCTAGAGCCTTAAGTGTATTTTGTCTTATTTTAGTTGCCAGCCAGGCAGATAGTAGAACTCAATCGGGCTGTGTGAGAGTGTTCACGCACGAAAAGCTATTTGTGCCATACTGTGTGGCCAGGAAGGAATGCAGTGAAGCAACCTACCAAACAGCCACAAAGGAATCAATTAGTGAAACCAATCATGGAAAAATCAGCTCCCTGTTTGTGACCGGTGAACTGGATATGAGCCCAATTTGTGGGTTATCAAGCATCACAACTACCATTGCTCAAGGGAATGAGGCACATTTTCACAACAAAATAAGTAGATCTGCTTAGAGCAGTCATATTATTTTAATCATTGGGAAATGACATATATAGAGAAGAAGAAACCATGTATGCCATCCTGGGCTCATTGGAAGAAGGGCAGGATAACAATGTGCTAGATACAAACAGCCCATTCCTGAAATAATGGTGTGTGGAGTCGGCAGGGAAGAGGCGCAGCTGCACCTCTTCCTAAGCTGATTCGCGCACGCTGTAAAACAAACAACAAAAAAGCCGTTTTGCAGCTTTTTTGTTTTACTGGGGCTCAGGGAAGGATATGCCCTATTGGAGGGCTGTCCAAGCAGCCTCCTCCCAAGTGGCAGAGGATCACTGAGTGGCTCACGTGCAGGTGTAACCCGTGTTCTGCCATCTCCATGCTACTCCAGCGGGTATCCTGGGAGTAGGTTGACATCAGGAGCATTGGGGTCAAATGATGTCACTGCTTCAGCCCACAGGCTGCACCAATGCATTTCAGCTGTGGCCAAAATTTCTCCAAAATAAAATCTTTCATTCAAATAAATTGTTCTGTCTAATGTTTTAATGTCACGTTGTTTAAAGCATCAATTGCTATTCCAAGTGTTGCCGACCTTGTCCCCCTCCCCACACTAAGCCCTGGAGTGGCAATTGCGCGATTACACACACTTATGCTGACAGCGGGGTCACGCCGCCTCAAAAAGACTTTCGCCCCCCCTTTCAGGAATGGGCTGATAGTATATTATTTGGCTGTGATTCCTTATTAATGTATATTCGGTGCACATTGATGTGTATATGTAACAATCTTATCAGACATACTAGTGGCAGCAGAAAACTCATATTCAAGTAACCGATTTTAGTAAAATGGAATTATATTGTTGTAAACCATTTTTATCACCTTGCACGAGCCTCTAAGTTAGATGATTTGTCTATTATTTTTAGTTGTTACCTAATTCCTTGACATTCTATTGTGTATTAAAAAAACCCAATCATTTTGTCTTTGGCAGGAGTCAAGAGACGTGATGTGATAAAGTGCATGGTAAAGATATCACAGCTGGACTTTTTGATAACAGCATCTCAGAAAGGAACACTGTCTATTTTTAACAGCCAGGTAATTTTGAAGCAACTTTCCATTTTCTTTATTGTGGTAACCTTTCCTAATATGCAAAGAAAGTGCAAGTGTTTCCTCCCACACTGAGCATAATTTTTGCTGACCTTCAGCTTGTTCTCTCTAATAGGCACCAGGCCATTATGCTTTCTGTTCCTAGAGAAATTAAATAGGCTATTCTCAGACAGGAATGGCACTTCCTTATGCTCGGGGAACTTCCCCAGGAATGCAAACAAAACAACTCATGAATTTTTAAAAAGACACACACCCCAAAAACCATAAGAACCTAAGAAAGGCCATGCTGGATCAGACCAAGACCCATCAAGTCCAGCAGTCTGTTCACATAGTGGCCAACCAGGTGCCTCTAGGAAGCCCACAAGCAAGACGACTGCATAAGCATTATCCTGTCTGTGTTCCACAGCACCTAATATAATAGGCATGCTCCTCTGATACTAGAGAGAATAGGTATGCATCATGACTAGT
This sequence comes from Euleptes europaea, assembly GCF_029931775.1. Classification (NCBI taxonomy): domain Eukaryota; kingdom Metazoa; phylum Chordata; class Lepidosauria; order Squamata; family Sphaerodactylidae; genus Euleptes; species Euleptes europaea. The sequence continues at coordinate 29,150,902 of NC_079318.1, forward strand.
ATTCATCCTCCATGAACATGTCCACTCCCCTCTTAAAGCCTTCCAAATTGGCAGCCATTACCACATCCTGGGGCAGGGAGTCCCACAATTTAACTATGTGTTGTGTGAAGATATACTTCCTTTTATCGGTTTTGAATCTCTCACCCTCCAACGTCAGCAGATGACCCCACATTCTAGTATTATGAGAGAGGGAGAACATCTCATCCCTGCCCACTCTCTCCATACCATGCATAATATATAATGTAACCTCTTAACTACCAGAGTACCTCTGAGCAGCTAGTGCTATCTTTCTCCACTGCTGGGAGATTCTTAAGTGCTAGGTTTCGACAGTGGTATGCCCCCATTCCACCACCTTATTTGGCTGCATATGTTGAGCCAACCTTGAACACAAAAAACTCTTACATCTGCAGAGCCTTAATGTCATTGTCCTGGGCAAGCTGTATTGTGATTTTAAAATAAAACAATTTTAATGATGAATTTATTCCACTTCCTAAAGAAATTGCCTGCTTCCCTGGAGCATGGGGCAGGAGCCATGACGAACAGTGCTCAGAAGAGCCACATGTGGCTCCCAAGCCACAGAGAACCACTGTTCTAGTATCTGGTGATTTGCAGAAAAATATACAGACCAGTTACAAAATCAGATTCCAAATACAAAAATCTTCATCGTGTATGCACTATGGTATGCAGGCAACACAGCGGCTTCTGCTGATGCCTGATCTCCCAAGGGCAACATGGTAATATCACATCCCCCCCCCACACACACACACTTTTGCATGAGTAGAAAACATTCCATTAAAGTTGACACTACTCACAAGAAAGCCCCAGGTATTTTCTCTTCATGCAGATCTACAAAGGAACAAGCTGCTCACATGACAATATAGTAAGGTGGTAAGTAGATATGCCCAAAGCAAAAGCATCATGTTCAGTGCATTTCCTGTAAGGAAGAGTGTGCAAGCATGCAAAGCAGAATATGTGTCCAGGTGTCAGTGTGAATGAAAGTATGCATATGCAAGCTTGTGGCAGCACACGCATGTAGGCGTATGAGAGTGAGTGTGAGACTATGCAAGTGTTCAAGTGTGCAATAATGTATATATACTTATGTATTGCGCTTGTGCTGGTTTGGCTTATGTCCTATTCACTGGTTATGAACAGGAAGTTGATCTTTCATTAAGCTGTTTGGATGTGTCCAAATGAATTTGGGTCATTACACAATTACAGTGATTTCTCATAGCAGTCACTTTCCCTTCCCTCACCACTTGTCCTCTGCCACTTCCAGTTTAAAAGGCAGACAATTAAAATGGAAAAATACATTTTAATTTAGACTTACTATTTAGATGTCTCTGTATGTCTTCAGTGTCTTCTCATTATTATCATGAGTTCATTTCTCCCTCCATTTACTGATACTGGAGAAGTGTACCACCTTAGCTAATTTTTTTTAAAGTTTGAGACAATGAACACTGTTGTGCCATGACATCAGAAATATGGCAGAAAGGGTGTAATAGTGTAATACTATTACATTTAAAAAGGTTTAATGGCAACTGGAGCAAGCCATTCAGAGGTTGACAAGTGGAACTGCAGCTGTAACAAACTGTGCTTGTACGATAAGTGACTATGACATAGGCACAAAACTCCTCAACACAGACTTTGAAAATGGTCTTCAGAGCGATCTGATCATTTTTGGCCAAGGGTGTTAAGAGAGTAAAAAAGTGCAGCATTCCTAGTTTTAATATTACTTTTGGTAACCAGTTTGCGAGTGATTTTGATACCAGGTGCTTTGGGGGGGGGAGAGAGAGAGAGAGAGAAGCCACGCTAATGAATCCCCTTGTTTACCATGTTATCTTTTAAAATGCTCAGCTCTGGTATAAGGCAGTCACAGCATACAAATATGAGCCCTCTGTGCCCGCTGTAACTTTACACATCTGTATCTCTAATATAAACTGCCTATTGACATTTGTGAAAGTGCAGTTATATTTCAAAGCAGCAATAACACACTCCGGGGTTTGATTTAAGGAGGCCATAAAGCGCATGATATGAGTATACAAAGTGGCGGTTCTTGTGGGTGGTTAAGCCGAACTGAGGAATTACTGAAGAAATGTATGGGGAAAGCAATTCCTCTGTCAGCAAGCATACCCTCCTTCTTGTGCACCAAGAGAAGTTGACATTCTTCAAAGTAGAGCTCTAAAAAATAAATTCCCCAAGTAGTTCAGACAGATCTTTGCTGCTTCTGTTTGCCTCAGACTTTCCACTGATGTCATGTTGACATCAGTGCCTCTGTTTCATTGCCAGTTTATTACCTTGTGCTTTGAAAGCTTCACGCAGAAGCGTTGAGTCATGCTAGCACAAACCTACCCGCTGTTTTGGAAATGATTAGGGCGCCACTGTAGCTAATCCTTTGGCAATCAATTACAGGCATTCTGAGCTGTGATTGTTGTTCATGTCTGGGAGAAAGTAGAAGAAGGGGATCTGGGGTGTGAACGAGCATCAGGTCTGACTGATGGGGAAGGCAGTGTGAGTCTGTGCCTGGCATCACTGCCCTTGGCTGGGTCCAAGCCAAGCAGGCCCTGCAGGAGGGCCAGCACTGCTGGGGCTTAGCTTGACTTGCTTCTGGCTGGCAACAATCCTTCAGGGTAGCAGCCCACAGGGAACTTTGCCAGCGAGTCAAAGGGTCAATCTGTCCCTTTGTGTGTATTGGGGAACAGACAGACTATTTATGGTTGGTTGTTAGCCACATGATCCAAGTGGAACTGCTCTGCGGCTTTTTTTGAGTTATTCATTATTGTTCCTCCGTTCAGGAGTCACCCCGCAGCCACTGCACACTTATCCCACATTTTCAAGAACCTCTTTTATCTTGATTTTTAATTTTGCCTCTATTTCAAAGTGAAGCTAATCAAGGGAATTCCTCTGAATAATTGTAGCTCTGGGTTTATCTTCTCTACCCCCTCCTGCCCCCATTCCTCTTTCTCCTTCCAGTCCTCCTCCTCCTTCCCAGCCCTAAGCTGGAGAAAACAAGATTGCTTTCGGGGAGTTTGACTGCAGCAGGATGCAGAACTGAAGGCTGGGCTTTCTCCAGCGCTGTATTTTTAGGTTCAGGTTTATAAACCCAAATTTTTCACACACAAAAATCCAGGAAAATCCAAATTAAGTATTTGGCTTTTTTTAGATTTTTCAAAAATTTCTGGGTCTAATAAACCCAAACCCGAAAAATACTGAATACAAAATTGTTGTACACCCCTACACTCAATAGCACTTCGTAAGAACATTTCTAGACCGCCTTGACATAAGACCATGCCAAGGCAGCCCACAACAAAAACACAACTACAGCCATAACTGTTGACATTGACATTTGAAAACATTTAAAAGATTAATATCAGCATTTAAAACCAGACATAAGTTTTAAATTAGATGTCCTTCTGAAATTAAACAAGTCCTTAACTGGCATTGAGAGGTCTGCGGGAGAAGGGGGGCAAGAAAAGCTTCAGCATGTAGGGAGGTCTTTGCATGGGTCCCAACCACATGTAACCTCAGAGAACATGCGTTTTGCAGCATAGCTGAGTCTCAGAGTACAGACAGGTGTTGGGCTGTACATTTGGCATATAGACACTCATCTGATAGCACATTGTTGTTTCCTACTGTCTTGCTTAGAAAAAAAAAAGATCAGCAGGGAGAACATTCCTTCATATTTTCTTGAGTTGAGCAGGCTGAAGAAATATAAGTTTTATTTCCAGCTACTTATTGCTGTGTTTTCTTTCCATTTTTCCAGATGAGAGTGATGACGACTACCAGCATTCCAGTAAGTCCTTTCTAACAAATTCAATTAAAATTAGAAGTTAATTAACTGAAATACTGAAAATGTTTTTTCAGTCTTTTAATTTCCCCCTGACATTGCATAGTGAAATGTTTGCTATTTGTCATTTGAGTATGATGATATAGTATAAACGTTTAGGTCTAAGGATGGATAAGAAAATGATATTACATAAAATATAACACGCCAACACACATTATTTCCTTATTCCCCTTTTAATCTTTGAGTTGTAGTAAGTGGTATTAAAGATCACTTCAGTAATCAGGTTTCTAAAATTAAAAAGTATATATGCCAATAAAGGCTGATTAATTGAAATTTTTTTAAAATAACACTAAAGTAAGTACAGGTTCAGCCAAATTCTGAAGTGGGGGGTAGATCAGCAGCGGCCAGGAGTGGCAGAACTATGCTGCCTCCTCAAAGGTTTCCCAGCTGCTGCAGAGATAAAAAAAGAGAGGTTTAAAAATAAAAATACTAAAAATGGGGGAAATGCCCCATTGAACAAAGTGAGGCTGCACCACCCAAAAAGGTGGCGCAGCCCTGCTGCAGCTCAACAGGGTGTTCCCTGGGCAAATGGGGTTAGGAAGCTGCCTAAAGGCAGCTCCGTCCCCAGGAAATGGTGCGGGCTTTCCGTTCAGGAAAAGCCCTGCCGGAGTGGCTGTGCTGGCAGTGGGGGCCAGTGGCTCCCGGACGTCAGCATGTTTGCCCCTGCGCCGGTGCAGATATTCCATAAGGTGGCACCTACGCCGGCGCGGGGTCACATCTGCTCCTAAGGACCTTCGCCCCCCCTTCAGAAATGGGCTGCCTGACTCTTTCTAATTGAATTGTGGTTTACTGACTAAAGCGCATCAATATATTAGCAATGCAATCCTAAACAGAGTTGCTCCCTCCTAAAATGATTGACTTTAGTGCCCTCAACTCATGTGTGGAGGTAATAGCCTCAAACTCTTGAACTGGGGGGGTTTTAGGTCGGTGTCTTAAATGCATCTGAAAAATAAACTGCAAGAATGATTGTGGAAGACTTTCAGCCCAAGGTCAATCCACTGTGGGGTTTCCAGGAGGTGGAATGAAACAATACAATAATGGGTCTCATCTGGCATTTCTATATTTTTGAGCATATAAAGCAAGGTTCTGATATGAAAAAGCTCATGTGGCTGAACAGTTTGTATAATGGAGTTCTGTCCCTCTGTTCTGAAAGTATGCCATCAGGTTTCATAAGCCCAGGTTTTGCTGACCTCTTTGTAGAATTTGTTCATATCTATGATGTATTTCAAAATTGGCTCTACGTTATAGTTGCTTTGGAACACACAGCGAATATTACTTTTAGTCATAGACTTAGGCACATCTTTAATGCCTTAAATAGATGGTATAAGAAGCACAGTATTTAAAGTTTGATAAAGAGGTTTTTTTATTCCATTATTCAAATTGCGATTTGTTCCATTATTCAATTGCCATTATTCAAATAGGTAACAAAAGGAGCCCTCTTATACATTAATTTATCATGGTATTCCCTATCTCTTCCAATAGTATATCAGTTTCAATTTATCAGTTTCCTCTGCTTTCAAAGCTCTGTTCAACCACTTGATGCATGAAATTCACGTTTATATTTCTAGAGTTTAGCAAAAATAATTTTTGCAGCCGTAAACAAGTTTTCACTAAGCCCATGGCTCTTAAGCATATCAGGGTTTTGAAAATAATTTAACCATCTTATAAATGGGTCAGATTCCAAAATGAATCCTGTTCTCTGATAAAACAGGTCAATCCAAAACAAAGTTACACCCATCTAAATCAATTTAAGTCAATGGGACTAGAATGGTATACATCTGTTAAGGATTGAACTACAAAGCCCTTTGTTCTAAAATTCCTGAATAAATTAGCATCCCTACCACATACACTTAAAATTAAAATAGGGCTTCCTGACAGTTCTGTCAACCAATAGGACATTAAATCTTTGTTAAATCTTTGTGGGCTAAGGAATAATCTATTCAATGATTTATTCTGTTTATGCTTCGCAGTCAGAGCTAAAATGAAAGACTGACAATACTGAAAATAAGGTTGCCAGCTCTGGGTTGGGAAATATCTGGAGATTTGGGGGCGTGGCCTGAGGACGGTGGGGTTTGGAGAAGGGAGGGACTTCAATCCCAGAAAGTCCAATTGCCAAAGAGGCCATTTTCTCCAGGGGAACGGATCTCTATCGGCTGGAGATCAGTTGTAACAGCAGGAGATCTCCGGCTAGTACCTGGAGGTTGGCAACCCTATTTGTGGTCCATACAATCGGCTGTTCCTGCAATAAAGTCTATCCTGAGGAAACAGTCAGAAGCCTTGAAAAAGAAATGGAGAGTTATCTAAGATACAGAACAAAAAGAATACAGTAGAGCCATTATTAAAACCTTGGAATGAATGCTCACACCGCTCTTTGAAAAAGGTTATTGGAAAGGGTAAGAAAATGGATAAAAATGTCTTGTTTGAAAGGCAAGCTCAATGGGTTATCAGATAACTAGTCTGGTACCTATTGGGGAAATAAGCCGTTTGATCTCATCCTACTGCTGTAAAAGCATCCAGACTAGGGCTGTCGATTCGGTTCCATCCAAAATGAAAAACAGCCGAATTTTCCCCGATTCGGCGGTTTCCAGTTTGGATAGAGCCAAAGTCAAAAAAGGCAGGAAAACTACGAGCCAAATTTGGCGAGTTCGGGCGGACGCCAAATAAATTTGGGCAAATTAGGCGTCCCCTAATCGGCATTCTCCCGTGGCCAATGGTGGCCAAACTGGGTCTTCTTCTGGCCAATCAGAGCAGGGATTCTCTCTTTTGAATTGGCCAGGAGAAGAGTATAATAACTCCCATCCCATCCCGTGTCTGTATTCCTTCCATTTTGGTGGTGCTGCTTGGCTTGCTGCTGCTCCTGAGAGATCCTGAGCTGTGCTGACCTTCTGCTGCTTGCTGGAACATCCACACAGTTTGATTTTGGGGGCTTTTCTCTATACCTTTTCTCATGTGTGTGTGTATGGGGGGGAGCAGATTCTGTGTGTGGGGGGAAGCAGATTCTGTGGTTGGGGGGGGAAGCCAAAGGGGGGCTGTTGCCTGTTCTGCCAGGGGGGTGCCCACTTGCCTCTGCGAGAGTGTGCGTTCTGCTTTTTCTGCCCATTGCCACCCTCGCCTGGAGTTGAGTGCGGTGGTGCGGCGTGAGTCTCCCTCCACTCGGCACCCATTCCGCCTCCTCCTTGGTTCGTTTGTTTGGGGTTGAGCCGAGCCGTACTGGTTTGAGGGGGTGCTGTTGCCTGTTCTGCCAGGGGGGGTGCCTGCTCACCTCTGCGGGAGTGTGCGTTCTGCTTTTTCTGCCCCCCATCAAGGGAGAGCTACCTCTGACAAGGATTTGGAATGGGAGAACTGACTTGTGAACTGGGCCCATAGGGTGTTCTGTATGTAGGGTTGCCAACCTACAGGTGGTGGCTGGAGATCTCCTGCAATTACAATTGATCTCTAGGTGACCAAGATCTGTCCCCCTGGAAAAAATGACTGCTTCAGAGGGTGGGTTCTATGGTGTTATACCCTGCTGAAGACCCTCCCCTCTCCAAACCCTGCCCTCCTCAGGCTCCACCCCCAAAATCTTCAGGTATTTCCCAACCTAGAGCTGGCAACCCTATCTGCAACCTCCAGGTAGTAGCTGGAGATCTCCTGATATTACAGCTGATCTCCAGCCGATCAAGATCAATTAACCTGGAGAAAATGGCCGCTTTACCACAAAGATGGCCCCCTGTCTGCCTCCCCTTCCCCAGATACTCAGCCACGTATCCGAGTGTGAGTCTCCCCGCTCCTCCGTTCACCTCTCCCTTCCGTCCGCTTCCAAAGATGGAGGAAATCTCGACCCCGGCGCTCTTAAACCCTTTTCCTGGCCCACCCTTCTTCCTACGTCATTCCACAAAGATGCACAGAGACTGGCTCTTTGTTCGCGCCACTGCAGCCAAATTCCCCCCGCCTTCCACTTCTTTGAAGGTGGGATGGGGTGGTCATTGGACTCTATGGCATTGATGTCCCTCCCCTCCCCAAACCCAGCCCTCCTCAGGCTTCGCCTTAAAAACCTCCCGCCAGTCATGAAGAGGGACCTGGCAACCCTAATGATGGGGAACTGAGAATACACCAAGATTGAGTTCGTAAAGGGGGTGATTGAGTTGGTAAAGGGGCAGCCCATTCCTGAGGGGAAGGGCTGCGCCGGTGACTGGAGGTAGCGCGGCTGCGCTGCCTCCAAAGGAGGTTTGGGTCCCCCCACTGAGGCCAAAACCTTCCCCTTACATGGAAAACTCGTTCAGCTGCTCCATTGGGTTGCACGGGGATACGCCACCTCAAAAGGTGGTGTATTTCCATGTAAGGGAAAGTGGGCATTCCCAGGCCAATAGGGCTTAGGAGGCTGCCTAAAGGTGGCTCCTCCACTGACCCTGCGCAAGAACTCCCTGGGAATACCTCTGGGAGGATGGCGCACAGAAGCGAACCGTCCAGACGCCGGCGCGAGGCTGTGCTGGTGTCACTGGATGGCACTGCGATGGCAGCGCCAGGAGGATGGCATCCACCCCGTAGGTGTCCATCTCACCCTGGGTGGTGTAAGTGGCACAGGCGCTGATGCAGGGGGCCTGAACACTGGCACAGGCCCTTCCAGGTCTCCTAAGGACTTATGGCCTTGAGGCTCAGGAATGGGCTGTCAGTAATGTTTTGAAAGCTCAGCCTGCTGCTAGGATTCCCAAGCTGCCTATGGAGGTGGAGTGAGTTTCACCCATATGCTGGGACTCTCTGCAGGGCCACCATTGCCTCTCTGCCCTGCAGCTTTGCCCTTTCCAGGCTACCACCTGCCCTCCCTTTGTTGGGGTTTCACACATCAGGCTCTGCCTGTCTGCTCTCTTAAGTTGCCTGGTGGGGCTTCCCAAGTGCCAGCTTTGAATCATAGAATCATAGAGTTGGAAGGGGCCACCAGGGTCATCTAGTCCAACCCCCTGCACAAAGCATGAAATTCACAACTACTTCCCCCCACCCCCACCCCAGTGACCCATGCCCAGAAGATGGCCAAGATGCCCTCCTTTGCTCACTGTGTTGTTCTGCTGCTGCTATCTGGATGTCCTGGGGCTCCCAGACTCCATTTCTACTCCTCTCAGCCTCTGCCTGCTATGTCTGACACTGGTTGGCAGGGCAATGGGCAGAAAACTGCTGAGAAAATCAGTGTTGTGCCAACAGCACAACGTCATTGAGGTGTATACTCTATACCAGAGGTTCCCAAACTTTTTGAGTCATGGAGCACATTTCAGGAGAGAAATTCGTCACCAAGCACTAATTTTCACCTAGCACCTATATACATAAACCGAATGACAGTAGTATTTTTCTTTCCAATGGCCATTTATGCTTGGTAATTAGCAGCGCGTTCCAGGCTGAAGTGCCCCGCATATATTTTTTAGTTTTTCATGCTCAACCGTCATTCAGGAAGTGACTGCAAAGCCGGCACATACCTGCTTCGCATTTCTTAAGAGCCACTTTAACGTGTTTGCTCCTCCCCCGCCTCGAAGAATCCCCTCAAGGAAGCATGCAAAATCACAGTCGCTCGTTAGCTATACAAACGGTGGTTGCTAATGGAAGGAACAAAGGAGCAGGCAAGTGTGGGGAGGTGGAATTTCTTCTTTTGTGTCGGGACTGTGAATAAGCATTTTAAAGGTCGCATTTTTAAAAAGAGCTTTGAGTGAGCATCAAAATTGATCCTGCATAAATGACCAATCTCTTCACTAGGAGATGTTCCGCTGAGCACCAAGTGCTCCGTGGAGAACAGTTTGGGAACCGCTGCTCTAAACCATACAGTTTGGGGTGAATCCTAGAGTGCAGCGATATTACTTCTGGGTATTTGGCAGAAGTGATGCCATATGTGTGACATCATGCCCCTCATCCCCACCTCCTTCTCCCATATATATAATGTTTCCTAAATAAATCTTTTAAAAGTGTGTTATACGGCTGCCTGCCTATCTCCCTTGGGTGTCAAATGCCTCAAATGTGCTCTTTCTGTGTCACTGCCTCTTTTCCTAGGAATGCTGCCCAAATGTCTGTTGCTGTTGTAGCTATGTTCTTCCTTCCTGGGTATGCCAAATACTTGCTCTACCCTGCTCTGCTACCGCCTGCCTGTTATTCCCCTGGGGAAAGTTGAGGCTTTGAAATGTGTTGGGGTCTTTTTATGAATACTGGTTTGCAACACCGCGGATGCTTTTTCTCTCTCTTTGTCGTCATCTTCCAAATCTAAAAATGTTGTATCTTTCATGGCCCTTGAGAGGAAAAATTGCACAAGTTCCCAGATACATTTAGGCTCAGTGCAACAGAGCAATCTCATTTTAAAAGGCTTTAAATAGATTTAGTGGTACAGCTGTAGTTCTCTCTGTTAACAAAATGCTCTGAAATTAGACACAACGTATTCTCTCATTCTTTATTCCTGCCATGAGGGGTCACGTCCTCCTGTCAGCACACTTTAATTGAGAAAGCTTCATTTTATATTGCTTATTAGTCTACCGTTGACCTTTTCTTGGCTGTGGTGTGAGCTGTGAGCTGTGGGCGCATCCCATTTCGGAACAGTTTTTCCTACTCAGTCTCACTAAATGTATCTTAAACCATCACAAATAGGGCTACGCTGCTAATCCCAGTAGGAATTAATTGGCATGGAAAGAAAGAGGGGTGTTGTGTATCTGAGTTGTTCTGAGAGGCTGAATAACGACACTATATATACATGGAGAACAATTGGATGCAGATTTTGTGCATCACTTACCTGGGGACCAACAGCTGCCAAGTTCTATTTTGAGCCCCTCTGAGTTGCTAGTCAGGCATTAAATTCAGTGATCTCTAACAGCTGCAGTTGACTCAACAGAGGGAGATAAATCAGTTCAACAGGATAAGTTCTGTTGCCTCCTCTTGATTCCTAAGCTTCATCTTCTGTTCTGAATGCATTTCCTAGGTGATCAAATTATTGGAACATGGATTTTATTAAAAACATTTTTCCCCATGGCAGGCCTATCTGATTCTCACTGTATTCATTTGGACGAGTTATATAATGTCACTGCATCCTCTTCCCTTTTAATATAGTTAGGTCTCGCATGATAGCCTCGAAAGAGATTCTGGGTACTCTGCCAGCTGTAGGAGTTCTCTCTTAAATTTGATTTAGAATCCTCTATACTACCTTTACAAACTGCTGTACTTTCTCTTGGTGCCACATAGAATGGGCAGATGTGAAATTAATTTCCAGTTTTATCGAAGAACAGGAGCGCTGGGCGGGTGTTATCACAAACTCAGCACTTCTGCCGATGTGAACGCTCGTCCTGACTGCAAAAATGTAATACATTTGAAACAGTCGATGTTTCCATTTCTAATTCGCTTGCTTGCTCAGATTGACTTTTTAAAAATTGTATTGTGTTAGATTTCAGCTTTAAGCAGCACCATGCTTTGAATTTCTCCAAACTATACTCATGAAAACTCTAAGTACATTCATAAATTTCAGACTGGATCTGTATAAACTGTAAATACTGTCTGAATTGGTTTTATAACCAAAGTACTTCATTTTGACATAAAGGCCTGATCATATATTAGAACAAGATGGTTGGGTGGTCTGTCCTGTCTCACCCTGCAGATGGGGGGACAGCTAAAGGGTGCAAAAGAGATAGAGGAAGGCTCTAAGGCAACTTCCTTCTGGACTAAAGAATGTCCAGTCTTCCACTCTGGCCTCTCTTATAGATAGGGTTGCCAATCTCTAGGTAATAGCTGGAGATCTCCTGCTATTACTACTGACCTACAGCTGATACAGATCAGTTCACCTGGAGAAAATGGCTGCTTTGGCAATTGGACTCTATGGCATTGAAGTCCCTCCCCAAACCCCGCCCTTCTCAGCCTCCACCCCAAAAACCTCCCGTCAGTGGCGAAGAGGCACCTGGCAACCCTACTTATAGATTCTTTAATTCCTAACCACCCATAGTCAGATATGGGGTGCGGGGGGACAAGCTTTGAATAAGATCATGATGCTTTGAATAAAGAATTGCTTTGAATAAAGGATTGGTAGCATGTAAGATATGCACTCCTGAAAGGTCTCTTATTTGGAAACCTGCTTGACCAAGGCTGTACTTATTTGTGTGATAAATACAGATCCCTTTTTCTTAGATATTTGGCTTGATAGACAAGACTCAGATGGAAGTTTATTTAACAGAAAATAAAGTATTTCATAGGGAAAAAGGCAAATAAGAGAGTTATAGATCAAATCAAGCCTGAACTGCCCCTAGAAGCTAAAAATGACTTAACTGAGGCTATCATATTTTGGTCACATTATGAGAAGACAAGAGTCACTGGAAAAGACAATAATGCTAGAAAAAGTTGAAGGCAACAGGAAAAGAGGAAGACTCAAAAGGAGATGGATTGACTCAATAAAGCAAGCCATGGTACTCAGTTTGCAAGACCTGAGCCAAGGCTTTTGGCTGAGATTATAACTGCCAAAAAGTGAACTCTAGCATGCTACAGTTCTATGCCTGTGATTAACGCTTTAATTACTCCCCATTTGTATTCATCAAATTGATGCAAAGATCTTCAGACATCAACTATGGAAGAACAGTTATTTCCTAACAAACCAGCAGAGGGGTTGATTCTGCCAATGTTTCTCTTTGATCAGGATAGTCCATGGATCAATGGATGTGATTATCTGTATCAGCTCAAGCGTGTGGTGGCCGTGACTGAAAGAACCATCATCATCTGGGATTACAAATCACAAGGGAGTGTTGTGGTACTATGCTGCGTCACACTGCTATTTCTAGCTCTTTAACTGAATGTGTTCTGACGTTGGTAGTGAAAGGCAGAAGGAAAAGTTAGGTTATACTGTTGAATATGTTTAATTTTAATAACACAGCTGGTAAAAAGCTGAGTGGCAGCATGGGCTGCTACAGTGGAAAACCTGGCATTCGTAATAAGTGATTATAAAGATTGACTGGCAATTACAGTTAGACCTGCAGTTAAATATCAAAGGTATATCTATACGAGAGCCAGCATAGTGTAGTGGTTAAAGTGTCGGACTAGGACCTGGGAAACCCAGGCTCAAATCCCCACTTACTCCATGGAAGCTTGCTGGATGACCTTGGGCCAGTCACTTACTCTCAGCCCTGACCCTGGCTAGTATTTGGATGGGAGACCTCCAAGGAAATACCAGGGTTGTGACACAGAGGCAGGCAATGGCAAACCACCTCCAAATGTCTTTTGCCTTGAAAACCCTATGGGGTCGCCATAAGTCAGCTGTGATTAGATGATAATGATGATGATAATATCTGTACCACAAATTCATAACTGTTTTATACCAGCCTAATTACCACCACCAGGAGCCCCGTGGCACAGAGTGGTAAACTGCAGTACTGCAGTCCAAGCTCTGCTCACGACCTGAGTTCGATCCCAACGGAAGTCGGTTTCAGGTAGCCGGCTCAAGGTTGACTCAGCCTTCCATCCTTCCGAGGTCGGTCAAATGAGTACCCAGCTTGCTGGGGGTAAAGGGAAGATGACTGGGGAAGGCACTGGCAAACCACCCCGTAAACAAAGTCTGCCTAGTAAACGTTGGGATGTGACGTCACCCCATGGGTCAGGAATGACCTGTTGCTTGCACAGGGGACTTTTACCTTTACCTTTAATTACCACCACCACCCAAGAATCCTGGGAAATCTTGTTTGGTGGGAGTGATGAGAATTCTCAAGAGTAGATTCCAGTAGCACCTTTAAAGACCAATACAATTTCCAGGGTATATGCTTTTGAGAGTCAAAGCTCCCTTCATTGCTTACAAGTAGGAATGGAAATCCCTGATCCCTTATATCCCAGAGAGAAGATGGGAGGGGTGTTGCAAAGAATTCTCAAGTTATAGAAACCTAGTCCTTCTCATAGAATGCTTTTCTCTTCTGGAAATATGATGGCTATAAAACCAGCTCAAGGTGGTGATGATCATATGATATGACCCAGGGGTTGAAACCTTAGACTTGCTAAGCATGTCTTCTACCTTGTCATTTTCTGGGTAACCTTTTACTGTTGAAGCCAGGGGTTGTTGTCAACAGGTTAATAGGATCAATGCCAAAGCGTCAAATAAAGAAGTGCTTTTATTTCACAGGATACTTGTTTTATCATCAAACCCATGGAACACTGTCTGCTGTGCGTCTGCTCAGTTTACCAACCAGCAGAACAGCTTGTGAAGGATGATATCTTAATGGGAGATGATGGAGGACATGTCAATTTGTTTACCTTGACAAGTGATGATTTTGGGCTAAAACAATCTAAAAAGAAAGCACATGTCCAGATTTTAGACTCTAAGAAATTCAGGCAGTAAGTCCAGTTATGTTGACGATTCTTATCACTGAGACTCATTCATTCATTCATTCATTCATTCATTCATTCATTCAATGCCTTTATTAGGCATTAACATAAATGGACAAAATTACAGAATCAAGTAAAACGGATTACATTAAAATAGCATTACTAAAAAGTACGAACAAGGTGTTCACGTATCCTTTGTACAGACAGCAAAAATCTGGCAACTTGTTGGGTGACAGAAGAGACTCTATTGGATAAAAGGTACATCACCAGGTGCTGATCTGAGAAACTCTGAACACTAAGCAGTAGGGGTTTAATATAGATATTTCTCGGCCTCATATAAAACTTACAATACAACAGCACATGGGTTAAGTGTTCAGGGACCCCAATCATACATGGACAATACCTGTCGTTGAGAGGGATTCCTTTGTATCTTCCTTGTAGGATAGCTGAAGGGAGTGTGTTAAGTCAATCACTGAGACTAAAAATGATAACATTGAATTTTGTTTTGAAAGAATCTACATGGGTTTGTGAGATCACCAGTAACGATTCCTGGTGACACAGAATCATTGAGTTGGAAGGGGCCATACAGTCCATCGAGTCCAACCCCCTGCTCAATGCAGGATCAGCCTAGAGCATCCCTGACAAGTGTTTGTCCAGCCTCTGCTTAAAGACTGTCTGTGAGGGCATTAAACGAGACAAACACCTGGAAGTGGGGCATACGAAAAATAGAAATCTTGGTGGACATGCATATAACCAATTGAGGCATATGTTAAAATTCACAGTAAAGAGGAGGCAATGCAATGACTGGGAAGAATATTTCAGAATCTTCAAATGGGCTTTCACAGTGGCCCTGTTCACATGTTACAGCGAATGCATGTACATCCTGCATGGGAATTGTATACATTTGATTGTAAAAAGAAGCCAATGTGTGTTCACTTTACCATTGAAACTGAAGACCAGTATCTGGAGAAATGTGAAGCTTT
The DNA here is from genome assembly GCF_029931775.1 of Euleptes europaea. Lineage (NCBI taxonomy): Eukaryota > Metazoa > Chordata > Lepidosauria > Squamata > Sphaerodactylidae > Euleptes > Euleptes europaea. Next base: position 29,166,016 of record NC_079318.1, read on the forward strand.
AATCACTCTTTCAGCTGTATGCATGTTGAATGTAGTGTAAGAAACATTCAACTTACATATAAAGAAAAATTAAGAGTTCACTGTAGACAGATTGCTCATGTGTTCACTGTATGTAAGCCGCTCTGAGCCTGACCTTGGCTGGGAAAGGGGCAACTTAAAAACAAATAAATAAACACGGCTGGCAATAAAGAGCATCATGGGAAAACTAGTAACCGTTTTGACAGGGCATTATCTGAAATGCAGAATGACACAGAAATGGGACTGTAATTGAGACAGCATGTGGGATTTGGTGCAGATTGTGCACATACTTGTGATTTTTAATGCACCTGAACACGCACAAAAAGAAATAGCCATACACATCCAAAGAGCCCTCCCCTCTTCCTGGGTAGGCAGATAGGGTACAAGTCTGTCAGATAATTTTGAAGGAATGCATAGCCTGAGATTCTCAGGGTAACGTGATGATGTATGCAATCACACACACACACACACACACACACACAAAGATTGAAGATAATCTCCCCACTCTTGGATCTGTACCAGCACAGCAAGGAAAATGATGCTTGTTTACTGACCTATGTGTGTGTTTTTATCCCCCAGTATTAGACGCAAGCTTCATGAAGACTGGGTTGTGAAAGTTAAGTACATTCCAGCCTTGAATTGTTTTGGATCCTGCTCTTTGGACAGCGTTCATTCTCTTGTTTTGGATGACTTAAAAAGACTGGAGGACAACTTGTAAGTCACATTTAGATAGTCACACTTACAGGATAGGACAATTTGAAAATGCTATTTAAAGGAATACTGATGTACATTAGTAACATTTTTCTTCTAAATGGCAGCTAATTCCAACTCAAAATTGTTAACTCCACCTCAAGATTAGCTATTCAGCGCCTGACAAAAAAGATCATTCATGTAACTGCCCATTTTACAAATTCCTTTGTAGCGCATACTACCAAAAAAGCCACTATCTTTCTTGTAACTATTAAGGCAAAGGAAAGCAATGTATACTTCATGAAATGTCTTGTATACACCCTCCATATTCATCTGAACATAACTTTGACATCTCCTGAATTGGCATTGACACATTGCTGGCAATTGCACTAAAATAAAACAAAAGTCCAGTGGCAGCTTAAAGACTAACAAGATTTATTTCAATATGAGCTTTTATGAGTCGCAGCTCACTTCAAATAGATATGGAAAGGGGAAATCATACTGGGAAATCTTATGGAGATTTACAGAGGGAAGAGCTGGGGAAATGCTATGGTATAATTCACACGAAGCCATGGCTGCCCCTCTTCAACCTTCCCCATAAAATTTCTCATTACAATTTTCCTCTCACACATCTATCTGAAAAAGTGAGCTGTGACTCATGAAAGCTTATACTGAAATAAATGCAGTTAGTTTTTAAGGTGTCAATTGGACTTTTGTTTTATTTTGCTGCAGCATACACAAGCTGCCCCTTTGCAGTTGGCTTCTGGTCTATGTAGTTTTCCTCTGCTGTGAAGCACTTGTCTGTTCAAAAAATGGAAATCCTAAAGTATGGAAAAATGGAAAGCCAAATGGAAACTGCTTCCCTTCGATGCTATGAAAGGCTCAGTGCCTTGACAACAGCAGTTCAGGTGAGTCGTGACGCCAGGCAACAGACCATCAGTGCCGTGATAGTGGCAGTGTCGATCTGTTAGGAGGAGGAAGAGGCCTTAAACCGAGTGCAGGCATTCCCATCTCCATGAAGTAGCCCTGGGGACAGCGCAGCGCTGATCTGTTGTGGAGGACAGTCAAAGTGAAGAGAGGGAAGTTGCCCACCTCCGGGTGGTACAAAAACACACACAACACGTGCTGTAATGTGTGTTGAATATAAAACCACAGTACTTATGATTAAATGCAATTGTAAGAAATTATTTCAAAAATTAACACTTCTAAACCCACCTTATGGATGTGTGTAAAAATAAACTATTCCAAGAATCGTGACTGTTGTGCTTCTATGATTTAACGTCGATCACCCACTTTATAATAGACTAAAGTGGGTGGTTGACATTAAATCATAAAAGCACAATAGTCACGATGTAATAAACTCTTTATACTAAAATCTCTTAAAATTTAAATAAACTCTCTTAACCTCAGCACTCATAGAATGCTACAAATATTACATCAAAGTCCACCAAACAGGTAAATGTCCATAATTATTTCCCGTTGACCAGTAGGTAAATATGTAGCTTGTATAGCCACCATAAACACGTGTAGTTTGGATAGCCACCATAAATGTTCCTGTTAACACGGATATGATGACTACCTGTGTCAATTTCAACTCGACTGAAGAAGCCTGAGTGAAATGGATGGTTACCGGAACTCCATCTCATCATTTTTTGATTGGTACATCCTTGCATTTGCATAAGTTCGTTGTCGATCCAAGCTTCATGTTTACGGTGTGATTCAAACCTCCTCCGGCGAGCTCAGCATTTTTAAGGGGGTTGTAAGATACAGTAAAAGATAGCAGCTGGAATGAAAGTTTGTGATCCCGTGTTTTTTTCACGATTGCAGACCTGTCAGGGATTTTTCTGTACCGAGAGGAGTCAATGCTTTCACATACTGTGGAAAGGCCAATATCATTGTTACCGGGGGTAAGTAAAATGGATTCAGTCCAGTAAATCTTGGTAATACTTTTGAACATTTCTTGGTTGCAGAAATGTTTACTGTAAGATATGTATTCCTCTCTTGCAAAGGAATCTAAACTGTTCCAAAACATTGAGGGCTCAAGTGAGGTACAACAAGCAAGGAAAGTGACATCCAAATTACACATGATATGGACATCCATGACTGGTCTTTTGACCATTTTCTGAAGGTCTATTTTTCCCTGCAGGGCAAACTGAAGCTGGGGGGTGGAATACAGAGGTGATGCAAAAATCAGCATGGTAAGCATTGTATTGGTGGTGGGAAGTGCCATCAAGTCACAGCTAACTTACAGTGACCCCATAGAGTTTTCAGGGCAGGAGAGGTGGTTTGCCATTCAGAGTTTTCAGAGGTGGTTTGCTATTGCCTGCCTCTGTGTAGCAACCCTTAACTTCCTTGGTGGTCTCCCATCCTGGTACTAACCTGGGCCAACCCTGCTTATTTTCCAAGATCTGACAAGGCTGGCTTGGGCCACCAGGTCAGCGAAAGCGTTTTATCCCTGTTACTATTAAATAGCATGCATGAGAAACTGGGTACCCAACTTGCTGGGGGGTAAAGTGTAGATGACTGGGGAAGGCACTGGCAAACCACCCCATAAACATAGTCTGCCTAGTAATGACCTGGTGCTTGCACAGGGGACTACCTTTACCTATGAGAAACTAGCAACATAGTGACTGGATTGTTAATTTGGCTTATTAATGATGATGTCTTAAATACCTTTTATTCACATCACCTAGAAGAATTATGGCATCTGGGGAGTGAGAGCAGAGAACATAGTGTTTCAGAAAGCCAACTTGGTGTAGTGGTTAAGAGTGGTGGTTTGGAGTGGTAGGCTCTGATCTGGCGAACTGGGTTTGATTCCCCACTCCTCCACTTGAGTGGCAGAGGCTAATCTGGTGAACTGGATTTGCATCCCCACTCCCACACATGAAGCCAGCTGAGTGACCTTGGGCTAGTCACACTCTCTCAGCCTCACCTACCTCACAGGGTGTCTGTTGTGGGGAGGGGAAGGAAAGCTGATTGTAAGCCAGTTTGATTCTTTGATTCAGTGGTAGAGAAAGTCTGCATATAAAAACCAACTCTTCTTCTTCATGCTCATTATCCATGCCAATAGAATTCTTAAAATGTTAAGTAATGAATGCTGTGGAAGCATGACTGTATTTCTAGTCTTCAGCTTATTTTAAACTTAATTAGCCTCCTCAGATTCTGACTAACATCTTGAGCTCTCCAAGCCAGTTCTATGACACACAGTGCCTCTTGATAAAAGCAGGAAACTATGAAATCACTTCTGATTCTTCCACACACACCTACCCACACAGCAGATCATTTCATTGTCTGAGGGGCAAGTGCTTTTCCTGCGTCACAGAAATTGACCCGGAGCGCCCACGTGCTGGGCTGTCGTTTTGAGCTGGTGACATCAAGGAAGAATAATAATACTTGTGTGCCGTCACTTTGCGTGTCGCCAGCTTCTAATGGCAGCCCGACTCATGGCGACCCCAGGCCCATGGGGTTTTCAAGGCAAGAGAAGAATAGAGAGGTTTGCCATTGCCTTCGTCTGCATGCCAGCCCTAGTCTTCTTTGGTGGTCTCCCATCCGTTTACTAACTGCAGCCGACCCTGCTTAACTTCCAACTCGGACAAACTTGAGCTAGCCTGGTCTTCTCAGTCTGCTACAAGAAAGATAGGAGCTTTACTTGTAATGTTAGGGATAAAAAGATTAGGGGTGGTGTTTGAGGAATGAGGAGTTTGGGGAGCAGAGGGAGCTCAGCGGGGGGGGGGGTGATGCCATAGAATCTACTCTCTGAAGCAGCCATTTCCTCATGTCTGTGGATGGCAACTGGCAGGAAATGGGGAGGCGGGGACCTGCAACCTGGAAGTGACGTTGTCATGCCTGGGACATTAGCATTTGCCCAAAACTCTGATCATAATTGCGACAAACCATGCGTAACCATGCTTCTCTGGTTTTTGAGTTTTTTTGCAATTTCCTGAGACTTTCCACCAGAAGATTTTATGAATGAGTAGGATAGTTGTAATAACATGAATACTTTGCAAATGATTGCTTAGGATTGTATCCTTGCTCTATGAAGGTCAGTATTATTGACCCTGGCTGGCAGCGGCTCCTCAGGTAGAGGTTTTTCACCTCACCAACTACCTGAGCCTTTCAACTGGAGATGTTTGTGCTTGAATCTAGTACCTTCTCCACGCAGAGTTTGGGGAGAATGCGACAGCGTCGCTTGATGTGATGATGTCGCTTCTGGGCCATGCCTGATGTGGCATCATTGTGCCAGGCAACACCAATCCCCCTCATTTTACCTCACATCCCCCCGCGCAGCAGAGGGACTGGAGGTCTTCTACTGAAGCAGAAGATCTGGTAACTCTCCTTCTGAGTGAAGACCTAGACATGAAATCACTGCCCGCCAGCCCCCCTCCCACGGTGACACTCTAAGACCTGAACAAATCTCTGTGATATATCCAAAAGTGGTCTCAGAGCTTCAGGAACACTTTCCCCTCCTCTGGCCCCACCGCCAAAAGCTCATGGGGAACGCAGGCCTGGCATCCTAATGTGTCACTGAACTAGGGTTGCCAACCTCCAGGTAGTAGCTGGAGATCTCCTGCTATTACAACTGATCTCCAGCCAATAGAGATCAGCTCACCTGGAGAAAATGGCCGCTTCAGCAATTGGACTCTATGGCATTGAAGGCCCTCCCTAAACCTCGCCCTCCTCCGGCTCCGCCTCCAAAACCTCCCGCCGGTGGCAAAGAGGGACCTGGCAACCCTACACTGAACCACAGTCCCTCCATTATTAGATCTAAAGAATAGCATTCTGCTTTTCGATACCTGGCAGCAGCTTCTTCACTCTAGAGGCAGAGAAGAAATAAAGGAAGAACTAGTGCTTGCTGGGAGGCCATTGTACTTGAGGGCCTTCTGTCTTCTGCTTTGTTTTCTTCTTTTACCTAAGTAGTTTATCGGAGTTGCTATGCAACCAACAAAATGGCAGCTGAGAGCCCATGACACAGTCTTATGAGATTTCCCCCCCACCCATAAATTATGATGTCTGCTCAAACATGGAAATTGCTTCAGCAGCTTCACATTTTAAAAAAAATCTCCTCGGTTTTTGTTCTCACGTTGTCTACATGTGTCTACATACCTGGGGATTGTCTACATACCTAGGGTCTACATTGTCTACATACCTGGGGATTCCCCCTATCCATGGGTGAACCTACCCCTTGCATAGGGTTGCCAACATCCAGGTGGTGGCAGGAGATCTCCTGCTGTTACAACTGATCTCCAGCCGATAGAGATCATCTGGAGAAAATGGCCGTTTGGGCAACTGGACTCTATGGCATTGAAGCCCTTCCCCTCCCCAATCCCCACCCTCCTCAGGCTCTGCCCCCAAAACCTCCCACCGGTAGCAAAGAGGAACCTGGCAATCCTACCCTTGCAGCATTTTTGATCCACACACAGGAGCCATGTTCAGAATTGGTTATATGAACTGAATTGTTATACAGCCCAGATATCACTGTTAGAGAAGGAATTTGTTTCTGATATCCCACAAACAAAAGGGGCGGACTGCATAACTGGCCAATTTCTCTTTGCAGGAGAGGACAAAGTCCTTCGTTTGTGGCATCCCAACATCAACACCAAGCCAGTGGGGAAGCTGATGGGGCACTTATTTAGCATTATGGAGATTGTCACCAATGAAAAAGATCAACACATTATTAGCCTTTCCTCTGGGAAGGTAAACTATTTTTCTTGAAGTTCATAAAAGTAGATAAAAGTCTTATTTAAGCCAGAAGGCTAAATCTTTACTGCATATTAGTCAGAGCCTTTTCCGTGATGGCACCCTCGGTTGTGAAATGCCCTCTTCTCTGCCATTTGCCTGACACCAAGTCTTTTCAGTTTTAAGCACCAGAGAAAACCCTTTTTTCATTTGTCCAGGCCAGAATCTGCAGCAGAGGTAGGGTTGCCAACCTCCAGGTACTAGCTAATACAACTGATCTCCAGCCGATAGAGATCAGTTCACCTGGAGAAAATGGCCTCTTTGGTAATTGGATTCTATGGCATTGAAATCCTTCCCCTCCCTAAACCCCGCCCTCCTTAGGCTCCACCCCAGAAATCTCCCGCTGGTGGCGAAGAAGGATCTGGCAACCCTAATCAGAGATCAGCAGGCTGGGGCATCTCCTGTGACTCCCAGACCAGCAGAGGGCTATGATTACTCAGAGATGCTTGGCTTGAATCATAGGGTATGAGCTTTCGTGAGCCACAGCTCACTTCTTCTGAAAGCTCATAATCCTACCAGAAAATATTTTTGTTAGTCTTTAAGGTGCTACTGGACTCTTGCCCTTTTCTACTAGAGGTTTAAAAAATACAGTTAGTTCACGTTACTGTGAGACTCAGGCCAGTAAGTTCTAAGGAAGCACATGATTCAGCTAGCTTAGTATACAGCTAGGGTTGCCAACCTCCAGGTACTAGCTGGAGATCTCCTGCTATTACAACTGATCTCCAGCCGATAGAGATTAGTTCACCTGGAGAAAATGGCTGCTTTGGCAATTGGACTCTGTGGCATCGAAATCCCTCCCCTCCCCAAAACCCACCCCCCTCAGGCTCCACCCCAAAAATTTTCAGGTATTTCCCAACCCGGAGCTGGCAACCCTACATATGGCGTGAATGTATTTGTGCTTGCAGTTCCAGTTTTCCAAAAATGGTGGCATTATTTTGGAGCTACAGTTGATTCCCATGTTAAAGGCTAAACGGAAACAAGAGTGTCTAGCTCACTATAGAAAACAATTATCCTTGTTCAGAGTATTTTGTATTGTATTTATCTTGCTTTACTAATTTTTCACCAGTCAGTAGTGGTCCACAGACACTCTAGTGGGATTGCCTGCTCTTTCAGATAGATCTTGTTTTCACCTGTGTTCTTCTGTGTATTGTAAGATACCTGTCTCTTTCACTGTTAGACCTTCAGATCTTTGCAGTACTTTCCTCCTTTCACCGTCTTCTTCTGTTCGTACCCAGGTATACCTCTGTCAAGTGAGGGTAACCCTTCAAGCATCTGATGGTGGATTCTGACAAAATCTTATGCCACAATCTACTGGTCTTTGTATGTGTGTTAAGTGCCGTCAAGTCACTTCCAAGTTATGGCGACCCTATGAATTAATGACCTCCAAAACTTCCTATCATGAGATGGATTGACTCAATGAAGAAAGCCACAGCCCACTTTATTGAGTCAATCCATCTCATGTTGGGGCTTCCACTTTTCCTGCTACCTTCAACTTTTTCTAGCATCATTGTCTTTTCCAGTGACTCTTGTCTTCTCATAATATGACCAAAGTACGATAGCCTCAGTTTCATCATATTAGCTTTTAGGGACAGTTCAGCCTTGATTTGATCTAGAACCCACTTATTTGTCTTTTTGGTGGTCCACGGTATCCGTAACACTCTCCTCCAACACCACTGATCTTTATTGTGGCACAAAAATCTCTTGTGTTGGCTGCAACAGACTAACATTGCTACCCATTTGCTTTTTGTATATTTTGTGGTGGATTCAAACAGCTACGTTTACATTTATTTAGATGCTCAGTGGCATCAAACATCTTCAATGATTCCTTTGAAATCTGGCTTCAGCGAGGAAACGGTGATCTTGCCTTTGGAGTTTTGACAATTACCATTTCAAAAACAAATGAACCCAATGCTCTAGGCCAAGTGTTCATCTGTCCATTTTCTATGTAGATGGTGAAAGAGAATTTTAATGATTCGTCCAATGTGAGGGTTTAATTTCAGACAATATTCCCTTCTTCTCTGGTACATTTCAAAAGCGCCGAACAACAATCTCCCTTTGCACCGTTTATGGCACAATGTTTCGCATAATTTGTGGGCACAGACTTCAACGCTGGGCTAACTGTGCCAAAATCCTATAGCTGGTTTTCTGTAGGGAGCACCTAAGCAGTCACTCGTGCTTTCAGCTACAATATTTAGCTCACTTACGCCTTTTTGAGTCACCCAGGATTACCTAAATCTTTATTTACTGGTATGCAGTTACATAGATGATTTTTAGCTCTTTACAAAAAATAAAAAAATAAAAAGCATGTTTATTTTTTCAACATTCTTGCTATATTCTAATGAAAATGTAATTGTTGGGCACGGGCAGCCGTTCCTAAAAGGGGGGTTGATGTGTGGCAGCCAGGAACAGTGCGGCCATGGTGCCTTCACAGAGACTTCCCAGCCGCCACGGAGGAAATAAAACAATTTAAAATGTCCAATGGGAAAAATGTCCCCATAGAAAACAGGAAGGCTATGCTGCCAAAAAAGGTGGCGTAGCATCTCTGCAACTCGAGGGGGCATTCCTGGGGTGAAAGGGAAGCCAGTGAAGGCGCGGGGGGGCAGAGGGGTTTAAAGACCCCTGCCCCTCTTCCCGGGACTCCTGGGAAGAGGGGGGATGGGTTGTCAAGCCCCTCTGTGCTGTCTGCACAGGCAGCGCAGAGGGGTTTAAAGACCCCCACCCCTCTGCTGCTGCCCTGAACCCCGAATTTGCCGAATTTATTCCCGAACACCCCGAACTCGCTGAATTCGGCTCCCTGTTTTCCCGCCTTTTTTGAGTTCGGTCCGTCCTGAACTAAAAACCGCCGAATCAGGGGAAAATCGGCTGTTTTTCAGTTCGGGATGAACCGAATCGACAGCCCTAATGCTTCCTAAAGGCAGCTCCGCCCCCTGCAACGCCCCCCAGGCTCCCACTTCCGGGATTTTGCTCCCGGCATGGCTGCGCTGGTGGCAGAGTCCCACACACCATGGTTGTTTTCCGTCGCCGGCATGAATGCCCGCTGTCCCGGGATGGGACTGACATCAGCGTGGGGTCATGCCAGTTCCTATGCCAATTTGGCCCCCCCTTCAGGATCGCACTCCATCATTCACTGTTTAGAAAGTCTATGCTAGGTCTTTTTTTGTAACTGAAACATTTTGGTTTGGAGCACTGTGTAGCCATGGAGATTCTGCAATATATGTTATTTCTTAAGGAAAATGGGGATCACATTCTTGCTTTTTAATGCAGCTGAGTTACTTTCCCATGATGAATAATTATTTTTACGATATGAATCATCTTAAATGAATCAGTGATGGATAATATGTTATTTTCAAGCACATGAGCCTTCTATGTGCCTAAGAGAATATGAGAACAGGACTTGACCACTACAACAGCTGAAAGACTGTTTTACACCTTGGGTTGCTGTGAACAGCTGAAGAATGTGAAGACTATTAAGGCAGAGACTGAGCTGGAAACAGAATCATTTCCTCAGTGCCTCAAAACAATTGCTATCCCAAGATTTGTGTTAATACTCACTGTATTTGACTCCCTCTACTTAAAAGCCCATTCTTTTCAGGATGTATTCATAGATAATTCTTTTTTCTAAACAAGCAGACAGAAGAATTGTAAGTGATTTATCCCTAGAAATCTCAGCCTTGGCTGTAGCAATTGTAATCTGTGTCAGCAGGGTTGCCAACTCCAGATTGGGAAATTCCTGGAGATCTGGGGGCAGAGTCTGAGGAGGGCGGAGTTGGGGGAAGGGGAGGGAACTATGCAGGGATGTAATGCCATAGAATTCACCCTGCAAAAGCTTCTATTTTATCCAGGGGAACTGATCTGTATAGTCTGGATAATTCTGGGAGATCTCCAGGCCGCATCTGAAGGATGGCAACCCTAGCTTTAGCATTGTTATATTGTAATCAAGATAACTGGAGAAAAAATATTCAGTGCATCTGATATGGTCATTTGCTACCAGGCTTTCATAGAAATTAGCTGTGCATTTAGAATGTTACAAGCAATACGTATAGGGTCCCTTCCCACGAAAAGACCCCAAGAAATTCCAGTATGGGAAAGTGAATATGATGGAGTAGACTCATCTTTCTTAGGAAGAAAGGCCAGTCGAGGATTTTTAGCTTAGAGGAACAGAGAGAATTTCATAGAGATTTACAAGATCATGAATAATTTTGAGAGGGTTATACAAGGAAAAAAATACTCGCTCTCCATCGGATACAATACCTGAGGATAATCCAGTGAAATGGTAACTGGCAGATAAATGAAAGGAAATACTTCACAGAATACAGAATTACTCTGGAATGTTGTGTTGGCTTTCACAAAAGATTAAATTTATGGTGTTTAAGCTTCTCAGTGACTACGAGATATGACAGCAGGAAATGAATCTTTCATGTACAGGGCTGATGTATCTTGAGTACCAGACGCCAGAGGCAGTCAAGAGGTCGTAAACCATAATCTGTAGAAAAACCAAAACAACTGAGCCTTTACAAAGTTTTGTTCTCATGTTCTTGCTGAGATTGAACTGATGAGGGACCTTTCTAGATTTTGGCCTAAGAATATTGACAGTTGCATCTTGTGCGGATCTATTATAGCATAAGAGCTGAGAGTTTCCAAAGAATCTCAGTTAAAGTATAAAACAGTAAAACAAAAATATGGAAAAGAAAACAGAGTAAGCATTTATGCCCTGCTTTTCTCCCTATTGAGGACCTCAAACAGCTTACACCATTATTCTCTACTCTCCAATTTATCTTCATAACATCCCTGTGGAGTAGGTTAGGCTGAGAGCGTGTGACTCAGCAAGCTCCCATGACAAAGTGGGGATTAGAACCTGGGTCTTCCAGTTACATAGCTGGGTAGTAGCTTAATTTTTTTGTTTTAGTTTTAGTTACTATGCCTGTTTAAAGCACACCACTGGCCTTTTCCACTTTGCCCATCAGTCTTTACTTAAATATTGAAGCTTCTTAAAACTTAATTACTATGAGGTTTAGGTTTTAATGTTTTTTTTAACGATTTTGAACTTGATTCTGTTATATAAGAGTGGCTAAAAAATCCTGTAAGTAAACAATAAGGTACATACTTTGCACGTCTCACTTACAAGTCTCGAATGCATTTTCTGGCATCTCCAGTTTAAAGGCTTTCTGGCAGCAGAAAAGACAACTGCCATAGATCTTTGACAACTGCTACGTCATGTCATAGCAGATAGAATGCTGGACTAGATGGATCTGTGTTCTGATGGGATAGGAGGCATTTCATATATTCAGAACCTCAGAGGAGGACATGTGAAGGGAATACAGCAAATAGCAAACAGATGCAGAAAAACAGACAGCCTGGAAAGGCCTTCAAAGTACAATTGTATGCAGAGCTACTTCCATCTAAGCCTGTCGATTACTGTGGGCTAAACTGGAGTAACTCTGCTTAGGATTCTTATCCTGTTAGTTTTGGCAACACACCAATGTTCAGAAGTAAGCCCTATGTAATTCAATGGGGGTTACTCCAAGTAGGATTGCCAGGTCCCTCTTCGCCATGCGTGGGAGGTTTTGGGGGCAGAGCCTGAGGAGGGCCTGGTTTAGCGAGGGGGGGGGGACTTCAATGCCATGGAGTCCAGTTGCCAAAGCGGCCATTTTTTCCAGGTGAACTGACCTCTATTGGCTGGAGATCAGTTGTAGCAGCAGGAGATCTCCAGCTAGCGCCTGGAGGTTGGCAACCTGACCTCCAAGGCAAATGCCATTAGCACTGCAGCCTTAAGATGGGGCTATAACGTCTGTGACCCCATCCTTGTCTTTTTAGAGGTACCATAGAAAGGACCCCAGGAGGTTGTATTCAACTGTCAGAGCTCTGCATCATATGGGCAGAGGTAGGTGGTTGGAATAGTCATCCTTTTGCCAAGGCAAACTTTATTTCTTGCCAAGGCTAGAATAATGCTGTTGCTGTGAAGATCAGCTTCCCCTCAGGGCTTTATCAATAGTCATCTCCAAACGTTCCAAATGCATGTTCTGGAATTTCTCAGTTATTCTTTGTGCTGGGGCTCATGCAATCATGCGTGTGCGGATTGTTAGATGCACAGTGATGGCACTAGCTCTCCCAGCAGCGCTTGCAGCAAACTGTGTCAGATTTACTCATGTCTAAAACTGTCACTTGCGTAATCGCTGCAATCCATGGCCGCAGGGAGAAGTAACAAACCAAGGAAGGAGAGGGAATTCTTATTCATGTCGCTCTCTGTGGAAGCTTTGGATTTTAGTTATGCAATAACCTTAAATGACACAGGCATGGTACGCTGAACCAGTATCAAGCAGCCACCCACAAGATATTTATTCTTGTCCATTACGAGATAGTAAAGAGACAGGGTTGCCAACCTCCAGGTATTAATCAAACCAGCTGACTCGGAAGCGAGTGCATTTTCGGTGTGGTGTGCAGGTTCCGCGCACCCACAACGGACTTATCTTTTGGAACAAGTTTGGTTTATATATAGTTAGAATTTTATAAGGGACATCGTTCTACTGAAGAAGAATTATCATAAGAACAGTGATATATCCGTGTGTATATATTTCCCTGCATAAACAACACAACAGCTTTCTAACATATTGTATAATAAGTGTATATGATGGTTTATCTTGTATAATAAGTATATGATTGAATACTTGAAGGTTTTTTCCTCTCAAAAGTAAAAGAAATAAGAGTGTTGGTGGCTGCGTACTGAATAATTCCTTAGCCGGTTGCCAAACCTCCAGGTATTAGCTCCTACCATTACAACTGGTCTCCGGCCGATAGAGATCGGTTCACCTGGAGAAAATGGACGCTATGGCAATTGGACACTATGGCATTGGTCCCTCCCCTCCCCAAACCCCGCCCTTTTCACCCCCCAAAACCTTCCGCCGGTGGCAAAGAGGGACCTGGCAACCCTATAAAGAGAGCTGGCACAATTTCATTGGAGAACTGTTGCACAAAGTCAAATCCCCTCGCATGAGAGCAGAATTCTGGGATTTTAAAAAAAGTACTCTTGCAGGGTGCCAGAATCTATAAGGGCCTTGCAAGCTCTGTGTAGAGCTTTGAATTTAGGGAATGTTCTGGTAAAAACATTAAGAGGAGCTTCTCTGGTATTTCAGCAAGTGAAGCTACTAACACCTTTTCACCTGGAATGTCTGTGTGGAAGCCAGTTGTATAATGGTTAATATGTTGCTTTTGGAATGCAGAAAACATAAGCACAGAAGGGGGCCCATCGTGGATCAGACCAGTGGTCCATCATCCTGTCCCACAGTTGTCCTGGGAGGCCACCAAGCAAGCTATAGAGGCCTCCCTTGGATGTTGCCTGCTATCACTAATATTCAGAGGTTTGTTGCATCTGGATGTGGAGGCGCTCTTTAGTCATCATGGCTAGTGGCCAATGGCCAGTGGCCACCAATGGACCTATCTTCCATGAGAAGGAAACTAGAGTTCAAACCCTTGTTTGGATCACAAACTCACCGTATGATCTTGGGCTTGGCATTCTCCCTTAGACTAATTTACCTCACAGTGTTGTTGCAATGGGAAAAAAATAGGATAACCTATCCATATATGGTATGTCATTCACTGACAACGCATTTCCAGTTAATGTATTCTATTGATACTTTTAATGACATTGTTGACCGGCTGACACCATGGCTAAGAACTCAAAGACCAGTGAAGATAGGCATAGCAAAAAACACCTGGTTCGACCACGAATGTAGGGAAATGAGGAAATCCCTCAGATACTTACAAGGTAGAGTCAGAATGGACAAATCCCCCTATTACATTGGAAGGCTGGCACAATTTCGCTATAAATATAAAAGCTTTTTGAAGCAAAAGAAATCACAGAATAATAGAGCACAGTGGGAAGAACTAGCCCTGTCCATCGCTAACAAAAATAATAAAAAATTATCCCAGATGTTTTAGATACAGTTGAGGGCCGAGTTAGATTTTTAATGGCAGACGTTAATTCGAAGATCACGCGTAGTGTGGCCTTTTATATCATGTTAGCTTCTAAGCTAAGGAAGAAATTTGTTGAAAATCAGACCCCAAAGTTGACAGAAAGAATAATTTAGGAGAACTATAACATTCAATCAATATGTATATATGTGGCTGTCTGTAACTTTTTAAAATTTTTATTCATGTAACCCTGGGTGTTGTGGGTTATATATTTTGTATGGTTTTAATCTGAACATTGTTAAGGTCTGTGACTAAAACATTAATAAATTGATTGATTGATGTATTCTAAGCGATTCCTTGTTAGAACTGATTAAATATTAGAAACAAAATTGTTTTCTGTCCTCAGTGGAGTATAACCAAAATCAAATTTGATTCTGGTCTTTCACTTACAACATCTAATTTCCATCGGCGTTAGAGGAACTGATTTAGAACACTTTTAGAAATTGTACATGAGGATTTATTTACATTGTAAGCCATCTTGAGTACCGCAAGGGAGAAAGGCAGCCAATGCATGTTTTAAATAAATAAATAAATAATATATTTGGTTTCCTTTCAGATTTTCAGAGTATGGGATATCCATACACTTTCACTGATGCAAATCTTCCATGATACTCAAGCAGGACCCAGAGATGCACAGATCTTTTCTATGGTATTTGACAATAACCACGGCGTACTCATTACAGGTATGCTTGTCTAACTGATGAGTGAGAAATTACCCCCTCTCTAGATATGCTAATAAATAATTATTAGCTTAATATTAGCTTAATTATTAGCTTAAAATTATTAGGTTAATATGCTAATAAATAATTGCCGCAGATACACATTATCTTTCGGTTGACTCGTCTAGACCAAATGATTCACGGAAATTTGAGGGAAACAAGCTGCTTGTTTTAAAGAATTAAAGTAACTTTATCCTATAATTTTGAGAATTCTAGGTTACATATGGCTGTCGTGGTTAGAACGGCGGACCAAAACTGGGGAGATGCTGGGCCAAATCCCCACTCTACCATAGAAGTTTGCTTGGTGACCTTGGGCCAGTCACTCTCTCTCTCTCGCTCGCTCATACCATCCTGAGCTCCTTGGAGGAAAGACAGGATTAAAATTCCCCTCCCCTCAGACACAAGCACTTTTCCACATAAACACTCCTTAAAATAACTTCTGTGATCAAGAGTTTGTGTTATTAGTTTATTGATTAAAGCAAATAGCACCTATTCCCACGAGCAGAGATCTGCCCCTGCCTTTCCTTCATCCTTTTGGAACAGGAGCTTCAAAAACCCAGAAAGCTCCACCTTTGCATCTGCGGGGGGTACCCATGTAGAAGCTGCCTACATTGTAGGTGGGGCTGCCAACCTCCAGGTACTAGCTGGAGATCTCCTGCTATTACAACTGATCTCCAGCTGATAAAGATCAGTTCACCTGGAGAAAATGGCCACTTTGGCAATTGGACTCTATGGCATTGAAGTCTCTCCCCTCTCCAAACCCGCCCTCCTCAGGCTCCATCCCAAAAACCTCCCACCAGTAGGGACCTGACAACCCTAATTGTAGGAGCATCCTTGACCTGGAATCACCCAACATGTTATGAAACCTACCAACCTTTTGTGATTGACATTGCCTTCCCCATTGAAGCCGTTTTGTGGTGGCAGCCACGACATTTTCTCCAATTTACAAAAGTGACCACATAGTCAACACAGTTGGAGATGACTGAGAAGATTCCAGTATGCCAGCCAATCTGGGTTTGTTTTTGAGTGAAGGTAGTACATTGAATATACAGCAAACTTTGCAATAGCAATCTTTTTAATTATTTACATTCTTTATACTCCTCCTTTCTTACTGAGGCTCAAAGCTAATTCCATGTGTAATTCAATACAATCAACAAGATGAGACATGCAATAAACAATGCAATAGGATTTGGATTGCAGAAATCTGAAACCAAGTAGAAATATGAACAGATGAAACAAGGCATAAGCATTAATATGACGCATTGAATTATGCAGAAATTATATAGTAGGACCTTTACAGTGACAGTACAAACTGTAAACACTCATATAGTCTCTAACCCTTTACCACAGTATCTTTCTGAACCATTTCAATACAGTAAAGCCCTATCACCTGCGTAAAAAAAGCCCTCCTGAATAATTCAGTTTTGCCTGATTTGCAGAAAGCTGGGACAGTGTGAGCCTTCTTGACCTCATCAGGCAGGCCATTCCATAAGGCCACAACAGAAAATTCATATGTATGGGTAGTTACAGACTTTGCCCATTTGTAGGGTAGCACCTGCAGAAGGCACTGTCATAGGGGGGGAATAGGGGGGAGAAGCCATTCCCCATAAGAGGGACCAAGGCCATGAATGTGATAGCCAATATCTTGAGTTGAGCCCAGTAATTGATGGTCAGCCAGTGGAGTGACTGCAGAGTGGGAATAATACCCATGCTCTGCCCAGTTCCCAATGACAAATGAGCTGCACAAACTGTAGTCTCTAAGTTGACTTTTAGGGGAGACCTATATAGAGTGCAGGAGGCCAGTGGCACAGAGTGGTAAACTGCAGTACTGCAGTCCAAGCTCTGCTCACCTGAGTTCGATCCCAACGGAAGTTGGTTTCAGGTAGCCTGCTCAAGGTTGACTCAGCCTTCCATCCTTCCAAGGAGGGTAAAATGAGTACCCAGCTTGCTGGGGGTAAAGGGAAGATGACTGGGGAAGACACTGGCAAACCACCCCATAAACAAAGTCTGCCTAGTCAACATCGGGATGTGACATCACCCCATGGGTCAGGAATGACCCAGTGCTTGCACAGGGGACCTTTACCTTTACCTTATATAGAGTGCATCACAGTAGTCTAGTCTTGAAGTTACCATGGCAGGGAACCAAGTGGCCAGATTGGGCCAGTCAAGGTAGGGGGGCATCTTGTGGGCTAAGCTGAGTTGGAAGGAAGCTTTTTTTTGCAGCTGCATTAACATGCTTCCCCAGCAGTAATGTTGGATCCAGTATAACCCCTAGGCTCTTAACTGAGTCAGCAAGGGTCAGCTGAACCCCATCAAAAGTGGGGACCATAATGTCCTTCAAGATCTCCACCTTCCTAGCCAGCATTAGCTCTTTCTTCTCAGTGTTTAGTTTCAGTTTGTTCATTCTTAGCCTTTTTAACCACAGCACCAGGAGATTTGGATAAGGAGATGTACAGCTAGGTATGGTCAGCATATTGATGACAGCCACCCCAAAACTACAAATGATTTGTCCAAAGGGCTTTACATAGAGATTGAAAAACATGGAGAATAGGATTGAGCCCTGTGGAACCTCACAGGATAGGTCCCACACAGATGGTAACTGGTCTCCAGTGGCAACCCTTTGAGTGTAGTCCATGAGGAATGGTTTGAACCACTCTAATCCACATCCTCTGAAACCTCCTTCTGCCTCCAAGCACCTCAACAAGATGCCATGGTCCACTGTATAAATCCAGGTGGAGCAACAAAGAAGCATGACCTTTGTCTACATTCAGATGGAGGTCATCAGCTAAAGCCAACAGGTCATCTCTGTCTGAAGCCAGACTGAAAATGGTCCATAGCAGATATGTGGGCCCCATTTTTTCCTCTGCTGGAAACAATGGAGGCTAGATGGGGCTCCCTTTTGGGGGGGCATAAAATTGGACCCTCTGACCCAAACTTTACCAAACTTGGGAGTTCTTCTAAAGAGAGTCACCCGCAGCAATGTTGCAAATTTGGTGCCTTTACCTTAAAAGATACAGCCCTCCAGAGCCCTGAAAATATTCCCCATAGGCTGTAATGGAACCAATTTTTTTTTTATTATTCCTGGAAAAAAACATACCGGTATGGGAATTTGGGAATATTCAGGTATCCCCGCAAAATTGGGGTCCCAAATCGAAATTTTCCCTTTTTTTTTTTTTGCACAACCCTATCCATAACTAGACCAGACAATGTATTAGGCATTTCTTCTGATGGACCGATGTTATAACCAGCATCTAGATCAGAACATATTCATATTTCTTTTCAAGCAGCATTCAATAGCAGGCAAAGTAACTGGTGTTCATGCTTTCTATCATGCATTAGGAACTATCTTTACCTTTTACCTTTTATCCCTTAGAAGCTCCTTGATCAATTGATCTTGAGCAGCATATATCTAGTGTTGGAGGGATATAAGGATTGAAACAAATCTTGCCACTGACAATGTAGCCTTGGGGTCCCTATCGCTTAGTAAAAAAGGCATTATGTAAGTCACAGAGGCATTGGATTTGTATATTAAAAGGGGGAAAATATAGTGCGATCGAAGTTCCTCGTAAAAACGGCATTCCAAAAGGGCATGGGCTAATGAGTCAATAGCGCCAGAAGAGCAAGAGCAGATCCTGTCTGAGTATGGTATATTCAGAATTCTGCCCTGCATTACCATAGAAGGGATTATGAACTATCTGAAATAAAGACTTAACATGTTTTCTAGTACAACCAGTGGCATAGTCATGAACAATTTTATGTATTTATCCATATTTTATGATCTACAGGATCAGCTGTCATTGATCTTTATCCTCTAACACGAATGATACAAGACACAAAGCAGGTCCCCCAGACACATGAAAGGAACATCAATGTGTTGTTATACAATACCGCCTTTCACCAAGTTCTTACAATCTGTTCTGAGTCTATTGTAAGAGTGAGTATAAATCGTGGCAACTTTTCAAATGCAAAATCTATTATTTTGAATAGATAAATTAAGAGCAATTAAGCAAGCGTTAAACAATAAACCGTTGCTTATTATGCACATCATCATTTTTGAAGCCATTTGGTGGGCTTAATTCTCCTAAGGATTGATGAACTATGATAAATAAATGATTTAGTTGTCGAGCAGTCATTTTTTTATGTTGAGAAACATTCAGCTGAACTGCAAACTCAAAGTAATTACTTTTGCTTGTCTGTTAAGCTACAGAAAGATGTTATTAATCAAAGTTCTTGGTCTTCCCTGTGGGTTACTCTCCCAGTTTTATCATTTTCTTCCCTAGCTTAATATTTTGTACAGCTTTAAGAAAGCAACAACAACATGTTAACTTTTATAGAGAAAATGAAACAACTAATATACTTGCTTAGGTTGGCATGCATGTAATTCATTTTACGTTTAGATCTGGGAACTGGAATCGGGGCAGCTAATATACCAGATTGAGGACGCCCATGGGCCTGGCATTGAGTTGACATGTGCAGCAACTGATAAAAATGGATTTCACCTTGCCACCGGAGCGTGCGACGGTAAAGCTATGAACTACTTGTTAACTGCAGTAACATCCAGCTTTAAAATAATGTATTGTTCTGTGGTAAGGATGGTGAGACTAAAATCCACATGACTGTACTCTGCAATCCAAAGTAATGCATTCTGGGAACAGTTTCACCAACTCTCTTACTGTTTGTGTAGACCATTCCTCAGACATAAAAGTTACCAAATGAGGACTGAGCTCCCCTCTCAAAAATTCACATAGCCCTACCGTGAAGAAAGCAAACACCAGTATAGCCCAGTTCTACTTTAGTCATATTGGACTCATTGGCCATTTTTGCATGGTAATTAGCAGTGCGTTCCAGGCTGAATTTCCCTGCATATTTTTTTGAATTTTGCACGCTGCACCGTCATTCTGTAAGTGACTGGAAAGCCGCCACATACCTGCTTCGCATTACTAAAGAGCCCATTTAACGCAACCTTTGGTGTTTGCCATGAAGAATCCCCCTCAAGGAACCATGCAAAACAACAGAGGCGCGTTAGCTATGCACATGCTGATGGCTATGCAAACAGGAACAAAGGAGCAGGTGAGTGGGGGGTAGAATTTCTCCTTTTGCGCCGGGACCATGAATAGGCATTTTAAAGTCGCATTTTAAAAAAGAGCTTTGAGCGAGCATCAAAATTGACCATGCAAAAATGGCCATTCGGTTCCCAAATAGATGTGTTTTGAAGTTACTGAGTGAAGTTTGAAAAGAATTTCACAGTTTCTCCTCAGCTTAAAGACTAGCACAACTATTGCGGGGTGAATTTTTCTAGGTAAGAGCCAGGCAATGCACTTTCTGATCAAAATACATGCCACAGTGACCCTCCTGCTTTGCTGCACATTCAGGGACTGTGAAAACATGGGACTTTGGCAGTGGACAACAACTGAAGACATTGCCTTTAGCCAAGGAAAGCATTGATAATGAACACTGGCTGATTCAGATGAGTTACCTGAAGGCTAGTGAGAGCAAACATGTGATCTTGCTGTTGGAGCACAGTGGAACAATCAAAATTGTTCAGGTATTTAGCATTTTAATATGTTTTTACTCTTTCATTTTGTAGTTATTAATTTTGACGGACACACAATCCTTCAAGGAATTCAATTTTTTACAGCGAGCCTTTAAAATGTTGCAAAAGGTGGATCTGCATTGCTAACAGCCCGTTCCTGAGCTGGAAGGGCAAAAGTCCTTTGGAGGCGGGCAAGGGCCTGTGGTGGCGTCCAAGGCCGCTTGCGCCACCCAGAGTGGCACAGACGCTGGCGTTGGGGCGCTCATGCCAGCCTCCCCATGCTGCCATGGCAGCGCAGCCCTGGCACGCAGGCTTGGCTTCCCACTGGCGTCCTGATGGCGCACCTCTGTGCACTGGTCATCCCAGGGGGCATTCCCAGGGCGTTCTGGGGCAGAGCCGCCTTTAGGTGGCTTCCTAACCCCCCTTCAGGCCGGGACCGCCTCCTTTGCCCTTACCTGCTGTTACGCCACCTTGTTAGGTGGCGTAGCCCTGTGGAACGCTATGGAGTGGTTCCACAGGGCTTGCAGGTAAAGGCAAGGTTTCGGCTTAGTGGGGAGGGGAATCCTCCTTTGGAGGCGGCATGGCGGCGCCACCTCCCGCCAATGGCTCAGCCCTCCCCCTTAGAAATGGGCTGCCCATTATCAATATTGTGCTTGCTTCATGTCACATCATAATATAATAGAGCACTACCATCTTCATATAGAGCTATAGTTTTATTCCAGATTGTCTACCAAATTAAATCAGTGTGATTGTTTATTCCTCCCCCCCTCCCATCTTTCTGCCCTTACTTTCCATTACATCCTTGCTCGTGGCCTTCCTTCCTCCAGTTTGGCCACATGCAGATGCGCAGAAGTCTTCTGCTGCCCTCAGCAACTTTCTTGGTGATCCCCTTGTTTGGAACTCCTTCCCAAAAGAGCCACACTGTTCTTTTTCTTATTTCAAATCTCTCTGCAAGACATACCTTTTCTGTGAGGTTTTTGGCATAGTCCCTCAAGCTTCATCCCCAACAGAAACTAACTGCTTAACATGTAAGTGCATTTTTTCCTATCTATGCCGTTACCCACGGTTTTCCATTTCCCTCCTTTTGTTGTTCTGCTCTCTGTTGAAACATAGATTGTAACTTCCATACAGCAGAAAATTTTCTTTTTGTTGATGTCACACTGAAAAGTGCTTTGGACCCTGAAGGCACAATATAAATATTTGTCATGCTATTAGGATACCGTAAGTGTCTGGATATTATTATTTTTTTATTCACTTGTCCAGCTCAGATAAATAATCCCAGTGTGGCAGATCCATTAACAAAAAGAACTCATAATGTTTTGCACAGTAATACGAAATGATTCATCAGTATTGCTGGTGGGAATCACTTTTGCCTCGCCCATTGTTTTAAGTCGAGATAGTTATTTCTTTAAAATATTTATATCCTGCCATATCTCAAGGCGGGTTATCAAAGCAATAACAAGTTGTAAACAACAAAAACAGGGTAACAGTCCAACAACAAGATAAAAACCATGAACAGGGTAAAAACACGGCCCAATCTGCGAAAGCAATTTACCCTTCCACCATGAAATAAAACCGTCTTACCTGCTGTGATGGACAGGAGGCTGTCCTGCCCTTGAAGGGAAAAACAGCCACTCAGCTGAAACTGTGGGTTTGTTACTCCAGCAGCCAATCAGCTTTCAGAAGGGGGACAGAATGCTGGAGGGAAGCACAAGGGCACTTGGTTCAGATCTGCCTCAGGGAGAGTGCAGTGATCGTTTTGGATCTGCTAAGCATAGGGCTGCCAGGTCCCTCTTCGCCACCAGTGGGAGATTTTTGGAGTGGAGCCTGAGGAGGGCAGAGTTTGGGGAGGGATGTCAATGCCATAGAGTCCAATTGCCAAATCAGCCGTTTTCTCCAGGTGAACTGCTCTCTGTTGGCTAGAGATCAGTTGTAACAGAGGAGATCTCCAGCTAGTACCTGGAGGTTGGCGACCCTAGCTCAGCAAGACAGCAGTTTGGAGGGTAGTTCTGCCTGGCAGCATGGCAGAGTTGTTCATCTGTACCTCTGTAAGAGGGTAGAGTGCCCAGTTGTGAAGCCTGTCTCTGAGGATGAGCTAAACAAATAAACCAATCGGCACTGAGGCGCTACAACTCACACTACCTACTATACAACAAAAGAAAAGCGACAGAATATTACAACACAATAGATATAATATAGAAATGTGCAAAGTGATCTATTATAACGTGTAACACATAAGGCAAAGATCACTTTGCCTTACGTGTTATGTGTTATGTGTTACATGTTATAATAGATCACTTTGCACATTTCTATATTATATATTGTGTGTTGTAATTTGTACATATTCTGTTGCTTCTCTTTTGTTGTATAGTAGGTAGTGTGAGTTGTAGAGCCTCAGTGCTGATTGGTTTATTTGTTTAGCTGCTTGTCTCTCAGCATAAGGTTTGGTTTGGTATTGTCTCTGATGATGAGTAGACATTGTACCATGTAGTCTGACTCTTGGGGAAGGGCTACGGGTGGAATCCGGTGTGCGTGAAAGTATCAAACCTAGAGGTTAGTCAGTGAAAGCCTGTTTGTACTAGGAAGCATTAAAGAGAATTCAGACCACAACTGAAGTCATAACTAGCTGAACTTAATGTGCCTTGGCCAGGTTTCTCCTTTGGCTTCCTGAAAACCCGCGCTGCTGATCTGTTCACTGAAAACAACCTGTAATAAATAAATCTTATTTGTTGTTTACTTACAACTCCTGCCTCAGTGATCTCCGTGTTCTTCTTGCTCACCACAAAACTTACTCCAAGCAGTGTATCCAAAGCCTTTACACTTGCTACCTTAAGAACACCTTGTAACTGAGGAGAAGGTTTACAGTTTAAGGCAAACCTGGTTCCACATATTAGAGGCTGGGTGGGTCCCTTAATTGGTAGAAAATGTCTGTCACACCTGCCTTCCTAAAACAGTGCTTTGGGAAGTGTTTCCCACCAGACCTTCTACCAGACATAATGGAAAGTAGCTATATAATTAATTACAGCACCAGATCCATATTCAGTCCAGGGATTGCCTGGTGTTCTACACTACATTAGTAGCTCCAGTAGAGCCAGCGAGGTGTAGTGGTTAAGAGCGGTGGCTTGGAACGGTGGCGTCTGATCTGGAGAACCGGGTTTGATTCCCCGCTCCTCCACATGAGCGGCGGAGGCTAATCTGGTGAACTGGATTTGTTTCCCCACTCCTACACACGAAGTCAGCTAGGTGACCTTGGGCTAGTCACAGCTCTGATAGAGCTCTCTCAGCCCCACCTACCTCACAGAGGTTCTGTTGTGGGGAGGGGAAGGGAAGGTGATGGCAAGCCAGTTTGAGTCTCCCTTTAGTGGTAGAGGAAGTCGACATATAAAAACCAGCTCTTCTTCTTCTTCCTTCTTCTTCTTTAATAGCATACCTTCTTATTGATAGCTTCTGCTGTTGAACAATAATGGAAATGTTGGTAATTGTTAGCAGTTTCTAAGGGCCACTTCACACATCACGGCAGCCCCCACGTGAACAACTCCAGAGGGCTTAGGGTTGCTGTCAGCCTAGAAATGCTCACCCTTGAGTCAAACAGAACTTCTGTGTGGGTGCATACCCATCAGTAGAGTAATACAGACAGCATTTGTTGAAATCATTGCAATCATGGAAGTTGTTGCGATGGTCATATGCACAATACAAAAGGGGAAGGTGAATCAACCTTCAATCGGAGCACAAACCGAGCCAAACCAGAAAAGTTTAAGAAGCAAAGTTTAGATTAAAACCAAGTATTTCTAAATTTAATCACAGAACCACTGATAAAGACCATACATTGACTTGTGTTTGATTACAGTTACATTGCTTATTAAAGGATGTTCTGTTTGTCTAGATTGTGTTGGTTTCAAAGAGCATCCTTGATTTTTATCTATATCTTTGCGTCTCATCCTTTTTTGGTTTGGTTTGGGGTCATACGTACAACACATTCAGTGAAATGCTCATTTTCACAAATGATGCTTCCATGTGAGTACTCTATCAATGTTTATCTCCTCGTCCTTCCTCCAAAGTCCCCTAAGAGTGTAATGGGCTATCAGATATGTGCATTGAGTACCAACGCTAAGGCTGCTGTTCGTATTATTCATCTTCAATACTGTATTGTTCATTTGCCAGTATAAGAGATATGCATTCCCCCCAAAAATGTCACATCAGAAACCTGAGAAACCTGTTAGAAACCTGAGAATTTCTCTCAAATATTTGATAAGATAAATTATTCAGTTTAATTGTCAAGTACCTATTTCCTGCTTTTCTTCAATGATTTGTTCTTCTAGAGTAATGAAGGTGAACCTCAGTTGGGTGTTACCTGGTGTCTTCCGGAAGCCCTGTCATTGGCTCTTCAAGGCAATCCGCTAATGCCCCTAAGATTGAGTCCCATTACTAGGAAAGCAAATGGATTTTTTCCAGATGTTCGATTACTGCCTGAGAAGGATCCTGAGGGAGCAGATATGGAGGTGAGATGTCTTTCCACACCTTTGGAGACCTCTAAATTCTACAAATGGTTAGGTAGCCATTAAGTTGCCTAACCAGAGTTTTAGGGCCTGGCTACATCTTATTATGTGAAAAGGGATATATGGGCAGTCCGGTCCTGAGGGCTGCTGGGGCTGTGGCAGCTGGCCGCTAGTGTAATAGCAAAGTTGCTAGTTGGTTCCCTAAGGCCATTCTGTGGTAGTGGGGGAACAACCAAGCACAGACCCATAGCGAGCACTCTATGGTCCCCAGCAGCTCTGGCAACACCCACCAATCCTGGAGCTGTGGCCAATGATGCCCCTCTGAGTTCCACAAACAAGCACAGCCAGCCAGTGTGGAAACAACTCCTTGATGTCACACCTTCTCACCTGCAGATGGATTGTCACAGCACAGTCAAGCTGCCAGAAAAAGACAAGACAGAGGCTGGGCTTGAACCCACAGCCCCAACACTCAATATGAGTGCCCTAACCACTGGGCTAAGCAGGCATCTGCAAAGGAGAAACATCATCAGGCATTCTCCGTTCCACTGCAGCTTTAATGTCACCACCAACCATATGGGGCTGGGCAAGGAACATCACAAACCCAGGCATGGCCTAGTGAGAAGTCACTGGGACAGCATGGCCAAGACCCCTGGTTTCACTTCCACATGGGAAGAGACCAGGCAATATCCCCCCACCGTTAACTGCAAAGGAGGGAAGGGACGGCCCAGCTGATGAGCCACCCAGGACTGGCATTTTGGCTGCCACACCCTTTCACAACCCTCTGTACCACATGCAAGGGCCTGTTGCCATCACCCTCCTTGCACCCCAGTTCCCCTCCATCCAGGGACCTCCCCTTGCAAAGGCACACATGTCCCCCCCCTCGGACCACTCCCCAGCCCGCCCCTCCTGTGAGCTGCACACAATAACCAGCGGCATGTGTGAGTGGGAAGTGGATGGGGACTGTGGAGGGATGGTCGTGGTTGCTGCTGCATAGTTCTTCAATCCTGCAAGACCATAGGTGCCACAGGTGTTTGGCCAGCAGTTTCACAAGGCACAGCTGCCAGTCAGCCCAGAACCCAGCTGTCGTTAGTCCTCTGCCTGGAGGGGAGGGGACACCTTGGCAACGGACCATGCTGCCAGCTTGATATGGAGCTCCCAGCATCCCTGACTATCCCCCCTCATCATGGGCAGCACTCCCAGGTAGACTTTCCTGGGTGTCCTAGGGCATATTGATGGGTGGCCTGGTGGGCATGCACACATCATTAGTCTTAGCTGTGATGCCCACATGGTTGGGGTGGGGCACAGGGTGAGTGCTAGGAGGAAGGGAATGGTGAGCAAAGATTCCCAATCCAAGGAAGTTGGCTCTCTGCCCCTACTTCCCTGTCAGGGGTGCAGTGCTTCCCCTTCCTTGGAGGCATGGGCTCAGCTCTTCAGTGTGTGCCTGTGGAGATGAAGTACCTGTTCAAATCCCCACACTGACGTGAAGGTCTGTGTGATCTTGGGCTAAGTATTCGTTTAGCCTAAACCAGCAGTTCCCAAACCATGCTCCACAGAGCACTTGGTGTTCCGCGCAATATCTCCTAATGCTCCGTGAAGAGATTGGAAAGGAAAATGCTATGTCATTCCGTTTAGTATAGAGGGGCTAGGAGAAAATTCGTGCTCCGTGACGAATTTCTGTCCTGAAAAGGGCTCCAGCCTCCATGACTCAAAATGTTTGGGAAGCGATGGCTTAAACGATCTCACAGGGTAGCTGTAAGGATAAAATGGACGGGAAGAGATCCATATATGCCATTCTTGGATGAACAGCAGGATGAAAATGTACAAAAATCTCCCATGATTCCTCCAAGGAATTCATGACAATGTACATGAGTTTCTGCTCCCTCATTTATCCTCAAAATCCATCCTGTGAGGTAGGCTAAGAGGAGAGATAGCGCCTGGCCTCAGGCCACCTTGTGTGCTCCAGGGACAAGGGGGGATCTGGACCTCTTACTTAGGGTTGCCAGGTCCTTCTTTGCCACAGGCAGGAGGTTTTTGGGGCGGAGCTTGAGGAGGGCAGGGTTTGGGGAGGGACATAGTGTCCATTTGCCAAAGCAGCCATTTTCTCCAGGTGAACTGATCTCTATCGGCTGGAGAACAGTTGTAATAGCAGAAGATCTCCAGTTACTACCTGGAAGTTGGCAACCCTACTCTTAGTCTAATACTCTACTGGTGGGTAGAGGTTCCCTTTCTTAAAATGCATGTGCAGTGCATAGTTTTAAGTGCTATATAATTGTTTTAGTTAATATGTATTATTATTTTAACCAGCAGCCTTGTCAGGGTTAGTAAGTCTTCTTTATGCATCCTTTAGACTCCTTTACCACCCGAAGCAAAAGTGAAGTGCTATGATGTGCTAAGAGTTGAAGGTTACAATTTGTTGGCAACTGCAAGTGCAAATGGTGCGATCATCATGTGGGATTTTGAATCAGCCGTCGCCAGACACATGTAAGTGTCAAAGGACACGGAGGAGCACCCACAGACAGAATAGACCTCAGTGTGGGAAATGCCATTGTTAGGAGAGTCCGCTCATATTTATTTGCTCACAAATGCTTTAACTCACTTCTCATACAAAATTTCAAAACAACACATCATCATCCCCATTAACATTTCTAAAAAATATATTAAATAATCATGATATAAAATTATATTAAAAACCTAAACATTAAATCAACAGGGCAATAAAACAACCATGAATGAAAGAACAGAAGAATCAATTAAGTAAATCCAAACCTTGATTTTTTTTTAAATAAATACATAGATCTTTACCATGTCCAGATAAGAGTGCCAACAGGCCTAGAGGGAAATGCCCTGTTTTTTAATTAGAGGTTGATGTTTAGAAATGGGCCTGCACATGAAGCTGCCTTTTACTCAATCAAACCATTGGACCATCAAGGTCAGTACTGTCTACTCAGATTGGCAGTGGCTATCCGGGGTTCCAAGCTGAGGTCTCTCACATCCTCTACTACCTGTTCTTTTAACTGGAGATGCCAGGGATTGAACCTGTGACCTTATACGTTCAAAGCAGATGTTCTGCCACTTAGCCACAGCCCCTCTCCAAGTTTAGCTGGCAGCTGAAGCTTTTCCTGGTTAGGTGGATAAATAAAATCACCTGATAAACAATATGCACTAAGGCTCTACTAAAGGGACAGAACATCCCCGCTTCCCCCCAGGCTCTCAATAGAGAGGAAGCCCGGCCGATCACTTCTGAGAGGGCATTCTAAAGCTTAGATGGCTACCAAGAGGGTCTATCTCCTCAGGCCACTCTGGATAGGTTGGTTATCTGCAGTAGGGCCTCCCCACTGATCCTGAATTTCAGTGAATCCATATGGGAATAAGCATTCCCTGAGATACATAAGACCAAGAGGATGTTTAGTACTTTATAGGTCAAAACCACTATCTTGAATTGGGCCTGGAAGCATACTGGTAGCCACTGTGGTTGTTCTAATATAGGTATTATGTGATTTTCCCTGACCTGGATGACCCAGGCTAGCCTGATCTCATCAGATCTCAGAAGCTAAGCAGGGACAGTTCTGGCTAGTACTTGGACGGGAGACCACGAAGGAATGCCAGGGTTGCTATGTAGAGGAAGGCCACGGCAAACCATCTCTGCCTTGAAAACCCTACTAGGTTGCCATAAGTCAGCTGCGGCTTGAAGGCACTTTACGCACGCACACATTATGTGTTTTTTGCCAAGTAATATCTGTTTGAAGTGGAGCAAAATACTGTTCCTGTTTCTGATTGTCTCCATTGTCATACCACCACACATAGAGCACATTACAGTAGTCTAACCAAGAGGTCACTGGGACATAAATGTTAGTAATCAGGTCTTTGTTTTACAGCAGAAGGCATTGCCAGCTAAAGTTAGTACAAGGTGTTCTGAGCTGCTTCCAGCACATGGAAATCCTGGAGCAGAGCTGGGTCCACCAGTACCCTCCCCCAAACTGTGAACATGATACAAGGAGACTATAACCCCCACCCAAAATGGACTGTCTCCTTCTAAACAGCCCTCTCTCATTCATTCCATTATGTTTGGATTGGGTTTGAGATTTTTCCAAAGCTCTGGTCCGTTACAGACTTCAGCCACAAATTCAGGACCGACTCGGACTCCCCTAAGGGACATAAAGGAGAGACTTTGGGCAAAGCTTATGATTTTCACGCTGAGGGAAGGAAGTTGAAGAGCTCTTTGCTTTTGTGAGAATGAGCCAAAGATCCTGGCCCTACTGCCTTTACTCAAGGCAGCCCGGTTACTAAATATTTGCCTCTGGACACAACGGCCAGTTAATTCTACCGCAGCACAGGTAGTGAGAGGGAATATTTAGCTGCTGCCATGTCATGAGGTATAATTTGACCATCTGCTCAGTGGGGCAGCTTCCTAGGGAATGTCTCAGAATATTGCACAAGAGGCAGAAGACATTGTTTCCCCCCATCCTCACCCTACTTATCTTAGCATACATAAATACATCTCTTCCTGCTTGATCACTTTCAACCTCAAAGGATGTTTACACAAGCACCGACGTTTCCCAGGGGAACAGCATGGCCTCTTTTTAGTCACCCTCAGGTTATAATGTCCCCTGGCAATGCTTAGTTAGGTTTCCCAAGTAAGTAAGGTTATGGATAAATGACTACCCTATTTCAACTTCCTTACATCTACCCTTTGCCTGGAAAAGCACAATTCCTTTCTAACGTTTCTCTTCAAAGAGGAAGAGACCAATTTCTCAGGAAAGAAATACTCTCTTTTGAAGTACAATTTTCACGCATAGGATTTTTTTTATTAAGACCATTCGTATTTTGCTGTTCCAGGGTTGCTTACATTCATTTTAAAAGCAGTAAAAATAGACAAGAAGAGCAACTTGGGGGGGGGGGGAAACAAGCCCATTCGGTTTGCAAGGCTCTCCCAACTCCTCGTATGGGTCTAGATACAACAAGCCTCAAATCATTCAGAAAAGCTCCAGGGGACAACTTTGTGTTAATGCAATGAGGACAGAGAATTATACTTTTCTCGCTGCCAGCACTGCCATGGAGTAGGCTCTAAAATAAACCCTCACCTGTGTCCAGTCCCTTACCCTGAATTTTGTCCCTGTCATGTCATTGTCCCAAGCTCCTCTGTAATCCAAGGGGCCAACCAGGCTCTGCTAAGAAGGGAAAGGCATTTTGGCATGATCATGTCCAGCATCAGGGCTGACCCTGTCCTAAAGATTGACCAGTGTTTCCACAGAATCACAGCCCCTGCCATTAGGAAATATGCCAAGAGTCATTAGAAACCCATCTGGATCTGGAGGGAGACTGTTTGGATCTGGAGGGAGACTGACGTCCACCCCAATGGAATGTCAGAACCCACATTACATCAGACCCTACAGAGTAGTTGCGTGTCCACACAAGACAATTCCTGTGATTGTTGCCACCTTCACATCCCCATCCTCCTGTCCAGACCCAAACACCAGACCCAGAGTGTGTCCTGCTAGATGCATGGAACTAGAAATTGTTGGAAACAGGGTTGCCAGCTGTCTGGAGGGGAAAAAAATCTCCTGTTCTTTAATAGAGACTCAGTGGGATGTAATTTAACAGGCGATGTTATTTACCTACATGCCATTAAAAGCTTCAGGTGCCCATTTCCACACATTAAGACCTGCTCAAAAGGTTTGTGAAAGATGGCAGCAATTCCTGTATGGCTGCTATGGGTGCGGGAAAGTCTGGATGTTCACGGTCCCACCCACATGGCAGCCATTCCCCCTCCAATCAAAGGCGGATCTACTGTGAAACTAATGAAGCTTAAGCTTCAGGGCCCCTAATCCTGGAGGAGCCCCCTGAAGTAACTTTTTTTAAAATGAGTGAATGTTTCAACAAAATCAATGGAGTTTTTGTAGTGATAGAATCATAAGCCAATGGATTGAAGTACTTAATGTTGACCTTAGAATATGCTCTAATACCCATTTCATATGGCCTCAAGATGTCCCTGTAATTGGTCAAATTTTAAAATTTTCTCACCCGAACCACCAGCTATAAGGGCTCTCTGAGCTCACCAGAATCTATTCATAGCCTGCATTTTGGCAGCTGGATCCTCGAATCCTTCACTAATGCAGGGCTTAATAGTTCTATTGTTTTATTTCATCACTGTATGGCCCATTTTCAAGGACTCCACCCCACCACCCTGTTCTCTGCCATTTGGGCCTCAAGGTCCTTGCAAGGGCAGCAAGGCCCTTTGGACCTTTTTGGATGTTGCCCTATTGTTGCTGGTTGCAAAGGGGCCCCCATAACAGTTCAAGCTTCAGGGCCCCCAAAATGTAGGTCCCCCACTGCCTACAATAGCCATTTCCTGCCCCTACCACCAAGGAGTTTTTAAATGACAACTCAATATCATTACATCAATATAATATCCTGACAATATGTGCAATAGGCACTCTGACTTCCTTCCTTTCATTTTTTAGAAGTACGTCTCTATCCCCTTTTTGTTGTGGAGATGCAAGGGGAAAGGCATACCACTGCAGTGAAAAGGGGCTAGAGAGACTTGCTTGTTACAGAAATGAAAGTTGGGAATCAGAGAACTGATTACACATATTGTTAGCACATTATATTGATATAACAATATTCAATTGCCAATTTAAAAAGCCCTGGTGGTGCGGGGAGAGGGATGGCTGTTACCGTGGGACCATGTAATGGGGAAACCTGCATGTGGAAGCCCCACTGCCACTGCTCTTATTGGCAGCTGCAGCAGTAACTGGGAAACTGTACATCTCTGTCCCCATGTGGAAAACACCCAAGTCTCTATTAAAGGAACAGGATATTTTTCCTCTACGCCCATCGACAACCTCTACAATCTGAATTATGTACCTTGGGAAGTAAAAATGATTACCAATGAATTATTTTAGAACTAATCTCTGGATCTCTGAGAGCTAGTGTGGTGTAGTGGTTAAGAGCAGGGGTTAGGAGTGCTAGACTCTAATCTGGAGAACCGGGTTTGATTCCCCACTCTTCCACATGAGCTCTCTCAGCCCCACCTACCTCACAGGGGTCTGTTGTGGGGAGGGGAAGGGAAAGCCAGTTTGATTCTTCCTTAAGTGGTAGAGAAATTCAGCATATAAAAACCAACTCTTATTCTTCTGGATTGTGCCTCACTTAATGTTTTAAAAACATGGACACAATCTTGGTCTTTCTCCATTGAAACCTATGTGAACATGTAACAGGCAGTGTGATTCCAGAAGGCCTATGGGGCAGTGTGTGGACCTTTTCAGCTGATTTGCATGTTTTCTCATACGTGCACTTAAAGTTTGGATACTGGCTGACCAGCCAGCACCTATTAAAATGTAATAGAGAAGCAGGCTGCTTACCACAACCCTTTGATTCCACGCAAGAGAAAGGTGTATTGTATCAAATGAGTGTGGAGAAATTACAGACAAAATATCTTTATTTCCAGATTCAAAGCTGCTCACGCTGATGAAACAAATGAACCTGAAATACTTGGAATCAATATGTTACTGTTCCTCTATCGAAGTGCTCTTTCTGTGAGGTAGGTAAATTGTATAAAAGGTTATGTGTTGAGTCCACTGTGTTAAGCTCTCCTAGATTAGGAACAGTGGCCTACAATTTTGCCTTTGATATGCCTCTCACCAAACTAGGGTTGCCAACCTCCAGGTACTAGCTGGAGATCTCCTGCTATTACAACTGCTGTCTTCCATGCAGGCAGCTGAGTCAGTCCTCCACCTACACTTCGGAGTCTCAGAGCGATGAAACTCCCATACAGGAGACAGAAGGAGGCGGTGTTGGCGGCAGCTCCGTAAGCATAAAGAGGGTATGTTTCCATTTTGGTTTCAGCAATTGTCAAGATTTTATGTGTGCACCACAGAGGTTTCTGATGCTTAAGGTTGCCAGCCTCCAGGTACTTGTCAGGCAGAAATGAGCAGGAATGGAACGCTCTTCCGGAGTGATAAGCGTTTTTGCCACTGGGTGGCTTCATCAGCCTTTCTTAAAAGAGTTCAAGAAACTCCAAAGAGTTCAAAAAGCTCCAACAGACTCTCTGCTCTCAACCGGGCTGTGTTTCTGTCTAGGTCATCTACAGTTTATAGTAGCCTTCAGGTACTAACTGGAGATCTCCCACTTTTACAACTGATCTCCAGCCGATAGAGATCAGCTCACCTGGCCGCCTTGAAGGTGGATTATACCCCATTGAAGTCCTTCCATGCTATAAAAGAATTCATCCTCTCATTTTTGTTTTAGTTTTTTATAAATGGTTAAAAGAAAAGAAAACATCAGAAGTTAAAAACAAGTCCACCACATATGATGAAAGGTGCCACCCACCTCTTTACATTTCCAACATTTTCCTTTATAATTACTATCCAGTTTCTCAATATCTTTTGGTGTAATGTACCATCAGTAAAACATATTGTACCGATTTTCTCTGTTTGGCTAGCTGTAAATGTTAAATCTTTTGTCCATAGGGTTTCCCAATGTTGGAGAGATATATCTTCCTCAAAATTTTGCATCCATCTAATCATACATGTTTTGACTTTTTCTGTTTCTGTGTCAAATTGAAGTAATAGCTTATAAATTCATCCTAATAAATTCATCTGAACATTTGATAATTATTTATGGTCCTCTTACCTCACTGAGATAATTAAGCTAGAAACTGTTTTCCATGATTGATTATCAGTGAGTGGAAGTTTAATTAATTTTTTTGTAGAGGTTACATATGTAAGATAAAGGCCTTATGTCATATTGTTATAGATCTGGAAAACTAAACGCTATCAGTAATGGCTCAACCTGCTGTTACGCTGCTTTATTCTGTTTCCTTACCCTATAATGTATACAAGTATATGTCTATGATTGCTTTATTGAAAATAAAAATATTGCACACAAAAGAACACAAAGAACTGAATTAGATTGAAGTGAGTAATACTGAACATTCTACAAGATCAACATGTCTGACCCCTAAATTAGTTTTAACCTCTACCGACATCCGTGCATAAAAGCAGGCACATGCCACATCCTACCTGCTCCTAATTCATCTATAGCAAATCTGAACGAATCATTTCCCATAAATCAATATACTAAAGTCCCATCGACAAACATGGTGTTTTAAAGAACGCCATCAGAGGGAGCAGAATGGACCTGTGGAAATATTCCTGTGCGGTGAAGTGTGGTTCGCTTTATGCAGATGAAGAGTCATTTCAAAACAGATAAATTACTGGCGCAAGTTGATATTTGGAGTGTAGAGTGCCAGCATTTCAATCTCCCCTGACTCTGGGGACCAGGCTATCTCCTAGTGACCCTTCATTTCATAGTTTTGTGGTCATACTTCTCAATTTTCTTTGATTTCATTTCACCTCGACACACATTTCCTCAGTTAGATTATTTCCCCAACATTTTATATGTGAAGACCAGTTTTAATGTTTTTGTATTTGTCATCTGGAATGGTGTGCCCTTGTCAGCAATGGTGGGAAGTGCTTTTTCTTAAATATCAGCAACTGGAGGCATCTTTCTTTGGGCTGCATCAACAGAAGTATAGTGTCCAGATCATTCAAAGTTATGGTATCGCTTTACTCTGCTCTGGTTATACCTCACCTAGAGTACTGTGTTCAGTTTTGGGCACCGCAATTTAAGAAAGATGTAGACAAGCTGGAACGTGTCAAGAGGAAAGCAACAAAGATGGTGAGGGGTCTGGAGACCAAGTCCTATGAGGAAAGGTTGAAGGAGCTGGGTATGTTTCGCCTGAAGAGGAGAAGACTGAGAGAGGATATGATAACCATCTTCAAGTACTTGAGGGGCTGTCATATATAGGATGGTGCCAAGTTGTTTTCTGTTGCCCAAGAAGGTTGGACCAGAACCAACGGGTTGAAATTAAATCAAAAGAGTTTCCGTCTAGACATTAGGAAGAATTTTCTAACAATTAGAGACACTGTCCTTCAGTGTTACTACTCTGAAGATGCCTGCCACAGTTGCTGGCGAAACGTAAGGAAAGAAAATTCCAAGACCACGGTTACACAGCCCAGATAACCTACAAGAACCAAATTAGAGCGGTTCCTTGGTGGAACAGGCTTCCTCGGGAGGTGGTAAGCGCTCCTTCCATGGAGGTTTTTAAGAAGAGGTTAGATGGCCATCTGTCAGCAATGCTGACTCTGTGACCTTGGGCAGATGATGAGAGGGAGGGCATCTTGGCCATCTTCTGGTCACTGGGGGTGGGGGTGGGGAGGTGTGAATTTCCTGAATTGTGCAGGGGGTTGGACTTGATGGCCCTGGTGGTCCCTTCCAACTCTATGATTCTACGTACACTGTCTAATTTCTAAATTCCTAATGTGATGTACATGCTATTGTATGATTTCAGGAAGCTGTTAAAAAAGAGCCATCCATTGCAATGAATACAGGTAAGGATTCAATATTTACATCTGGATGGGGCAGAATGGCTTTTATGTTAAATGGTGGGGGAATAAGAACTGTGGTAAAAAAGTAACAATGAATTTTATTCCAAAGTGGAAAGCCAAGGATTAGTAAAACTACGGGATTCAACTGTCTTGGAGAA
The DNA here is from genome assembly GCF_029931775.1 of Euleptes europaea. NCBI lineage: Eukaryota > Metazoa > Chordata > Lepidosauria > Squamata > Sphaerodactylidae > Euleptes > Euleptes europaea. Next base: position 29,201,722 of record NC_079318.1, read on the forward strand.
CAAGGGATTACTCAAAGAATTAGAAGATGAAGAACATAAATACATACCTATCCTTGCCTCTGCCCATGAAGATGGCTGCATTTATCTCTGGACCATCCAGGTAGGGTCTTTTGCATGGCTAGGCTTGTGAGACAAAATCCTTCAGTTGTGTTCTCAGCGAGTCAGCATATAAGAGGGATTTTTCTGTATTGTCTTTTTCTCCTGTCATCACCTTTCTCCATTCTTACAGAAAAATGTGAAAATATCTCAATTTTGCTTTTTTGTTTTTGTTTTAAAAAGGGTAAAGAAGGGCAAATAATACTTTATACTACATTATAGTCCAATCCATGAACCTCGTAAGCATCTAAGGAGCCCTTCCAACTTTACCTTAGCAGCCCCAATTCTCCGGAGGGAGGATGCTATCATGGAATATTCCCACAGGACCTGAGTTTTCTGATATTACTGGATCCGTGCAGGAAGGAGCCATGTTGCTGCAGCTTCCATGACACAAAGGCATTTTATGCATGGCGGTTTCCCTCGCTGTCGCCCCTCCAACAACTTTTGTCTTTGTTTTGATTACGCATGCTGTTTCCGACAATCAGAGGTCGCCTCCCTCTCCCCCTGTGTTCCCCAGGTTTTGCCCGGGTTTTCAGGGAACTGTTTTATGGGGAATTAGGGTTGCCAACCTCCAAGTGATGGCTGGAGATCTCCTGCTGTTGCAACTGATCTCCAGGTGACAGAGATCAGCTCCCCTGGAAAAAATGGTGGCTTTGATAAGTGGACTCTATGGCATTATATCCCATTGAAGTCCTTCTCCTCACCAAACTCCACCCTCCACAGGTTCTACCCCCAAAATCTCCAGGTATTTCCCAACCTGGAGCTGGCAACCCTACTTAGATATTTACATATTAATCTTAGTTCAAAGGTTAAACAAAACTTTAGAGCACTAGTGAAAATACAGAAAGGCTATTTTTTCATTCTTTTATAATTTGAGAATTAGCATTAATGCTCCCCAAATATGGATTTACTTAAGGAGAGTCATAGAAGTAATATCTACTAGGGCAAGAACTGGGAGCCTATAGATCTATGTTCTGCTAGGTCATGTGGTGAGCCATCAGAGCTAAAGGCCAGTGAGTTGCATGGACTGGGAAGTGACCCTAAACTCTCCAGTAACCCTACCTACCCAGGAAGAAGTACCAGATTAGGCAAGTCTTTGTACTTGGGTGAAACCCGTTTTCACTGTGTTGACCTCCTGACTTCTAATTCCTGGAAGGTGAGATTGCAGATGCCTGTTGGCAGGGTTGCCAGGCCCCTCTTTGCCACCAGCAGGAGCTTCGGTGGGGTGGGGTGGATGGGGGGCTGATTCACAAGTACGTCAAACCCAGAAGCAACAGGGAGACTCTAGCATATTCCTCCCAAAACTCTATGGTTTCCATCGTCCGTCCCCCCCTTTAGCTAACCTGCTATCCCCCGCTGGCCAACTGAGGGGCGGCGGCAGGCCTGTTAATTGGCGGGCAATTGCCCGTCATTAACAGGCATCTGGCAACCCTACATGTTGGTCATGCAGCATTTAAGGCCCTGCACTGGCCATAGCTCAGTAACAGGCATATGTTTTCCACATAGATGCTCCCAGGTTCAATTTCTAACTTCTTCAATTAAAACCGGTCTTGTGTAGCAATCCGGGGAGCTATTTCTGTTTGGGACACTGGAGAGCTACTTCCAGTTGAAGTAGATAGTTCTGGGCCACACAGAACACTTGTCTGATTCAGTACAAGTAAGCTTGATACGACTATATTCATGTAGGATTTGAAAACTCTGTTCTTTGTTATTGTGTGACAGCTATTTTTTTCTGTGTCATTGTAGCCGTTACATTAATTTGGTTGATGTTATAGTAATTGGGGTCTTTTGCATTATGTTGAAAGAACAAAAACTAGCGTATACCTTGTTTCAGCTTTTAGACATAATAACAAAGCCCATGTGATTAAAGAAATAATTAAATCTGACTAAGCCAGGATACAGATTGGTACGGTTTGTCAATCAAGTTAATTGAAATTTTAAAAAACAGAGAACAACTAAAAAGGATTAGTTCAACATTTGCTCATACATAAACGTTTGCGGTATGATGGAGACCAATATGATTCATCAGTCCTCCAAACCCTACAGTGAAAAATGCTGCATTGTTATGTTTTTGTTTGCATAGGGGGATCTACTGAGAGAAATTTTACCTTTTACAAAACTTCCTGCAATTCCTTTGACAGTTCTGTGTACTGACATATCTGCTAAAATGCTTTTTGCAGCTAACAAAGGTAAGCAATCATTTCTCAAACGTGCCCGTGTCACAGATTGCGAGGATAAAGAAACTAAAACTGAAACACAGGATCAAAGGCTAATTAAGACAAAATGATTACTGAATCCACAAGGGAACCTGTCTAATTTCCAACATTTCCAAGAAATAACAAATGCCACAGTTCACTAAAGAATAACCAGAGGTTTTCCACTATGAAGAACATAAGCCGTGTGGCAAATTACATTATGCTGATTTCCATAGATAACATTTCTTTATAGTTTTTTTTATAGTGATATTCTTTTTATGGTTTCATGATGTGTCCTGCCTCGAGGACTTTGGTAGCCTAAGAAGGTTATAACAAATGAGTTAATACATACATTTCTCAAAAAGCTCATAGGGTATATTGTATGTACAGCAAGTTGCCACCTCTGTGCAAAGCCGATCACGCCTAAGTTTCACATGTCACAACCATTACCCGTGTGCGCTAAGAAGGAGGGATGTGCATGGACTTTTATTTATACTTTGTTCTTTTTTTAAAAAAATCTGTTTCCTTTGTATCATTACATCATGCATTTGGTGTTTGCTTTAAATCAATTTGGTAGTTGTTTCCATGTATTTAAATGGGGCATTCTTTCCTACTTTAATTTCGCTCTACCAAATGGGATGAAATTCTCCGACACTGTACCCCTGAAATAAGGAAGCATACCTTCTATATTACAGGGGTGTAGGAGAAAACATCATCTCTGTATTATAGGCTATGAAAGGCACAGCATATTTTTGGCTTTTTCTCCCCATCTAAGAAAGATGAAATTTTCAGGTTTTGAAGCCTTCATCCGGGGGATCCCCCTTGTCCAAGCGCAGTCGGAGGGGGAGAAAAGAATCTCATTCTGGCAGGCCATTTCCCCCATTTTTGGGGAGACTTTCTACAATGCATTTGTTAGACTGGCAGAAATATTTACTGTTTGTGAGGGTCTCCTCTAATTTAGTCCCAAAGTGATTTGAGTAATATACAAAAGTAATAATACCGGTAATTGTTTATGAAAACAAATCTCCCTGATTGTAGAGCTGTAAAAAATTCCTCTCAAAATGAAAAAAGATCCACTTATTTTGAAGGGCTGGCCCATACATTTCATTGGTGGGTATGGGTGTGTGTGTGTGTGGGGGGGGGGTCCTATATTGTCATTTGGAAGTTCTCACACATATGTTTTGCCAAACATACTTGTTCTGCGGCTACTCTGCATGCAATCCATAGCTTTCCAATGCAGGTGCCCACAGTAAAACTGTGAAGTGTGCAATTTCATCATATATATACACACACATTTCCCTACACCATGTATGCCAATGTAGGGAAAATGTCATGTGCGAAGCAGAATGTAGAATCAGACAAATCTCTCCTGTTTGATACAAAAAACTCCAGGGGAGGAAGCCTTTTTGTAACTAAAAATAATTGTAACTGTACACATTCTACAGCATTGCAGTATTCTTGATTGATTGGAGATTGTTTGAATCTCCCTTAAGTGGTAAGCCAGTTTGAGTCTCCTTTAAGTGGTAGAGAAAGTCGCCATATAAAAACCAACTCTTCTTCTTCTACTGCCATCTTGGCTTTTATTTAGAGTTCATGAGTAATGTGATTATCCTGAGCTAGTTTTGTAATGTGAAAATACTATTTTAATAGGGGGGTTTTTCTCTTAACAGAGGGGCATGTCATACGATGGCATATTGGTTCATTCTTAGAAGATCCACTGGATACCAACAAGGTGAGAACATGGGAAAACAATTTTAAGAGCAATTTTTCCCCATTCATCTATTATTAGAAATGTTCAAACACCCACCAGCTGTTTCCTTGGCCCACCGGTCATGAGCAGGGAGTTGATCTCTCTCACTGGGCTGTTCAGTTGATCAAGAGAGGCACAGCCCTCTTTGGTGGGCCACTCCTCATGTGTAGCATGTTATAGTGTGGTGCAAATCCTCCTATCTTGCACTGTGCTGTACCATGCTACACAGAAGGAGTGGCCCAACAGCCGTGGACCTTTTGATGGACCCTCTACGCCAGGGATGGGGAACGTCAGGCCCAGGGGCTGTATGAGGCCCGTGAAATCATTTGGTCTAGTCCTTCATGGGTCCTGGCAGATCTCTAGCTCAGAAGGATGCTGTCCTGCCTGAATCTCTTGGGCCCAGCTAGGGACAGCAGAGCTCAAAAGTGAGTCACTCTGTGTGGGAGCCATCTCCGGTCGTGCCTCTTGGCTAAATGTTTGACCAAATATAGTAGGCTAATTTTAAGTTGATAATTTTGTATGGCCCGCAAATGATGTTATAAATATCCAAATGGCCCATGGCAGAAAAAAGGTTCCCCAACCCTGCTCTACGCACACATACCCTGCACCTCAAACTCCACCACCCCCTACCATTTTGCAGCTATATGTGGTTGCTCAGCGTGGGTCTCATGTACTTCCATTCTGAGAGGATGGATTAAATTGCATATGCTGCTGGCAAAGTTACCCCACCCGCTAGGTGAGCAATTACATGTCAGTTGGGTAACTGTTAAGTTGTCCCAACACCTATTCGTGGCCTCTGTTTCCTGCTATCCATCAAGGAGACCAAAATGCCCTATCACATGTTAATGGCTAAGGTTGCCAACCTCCAGGTATTAACTGGAGATCTCCTGCCGATAGAGATCAGTTCGCCTGGAGAAAATGGCCACTTTGGCAATTGGACTCTATGGCATTGAAGTCCCTCATAAGAACATAAGAAAGGCCCTGCTGGATCAGACCAAGGCCCATCAAGTCCAGCAGTCTGTTCACACAGTGGCCAACCAGGCACCTCTGGGAAGCCACAAACAAGACGACTGCAGCAGCACCATCCTGCCTGTGTTCCACAGCACCCAGGACAATAGGCGTGCTCCTCTGATACTAGAGAGAATAGGTATGCAGCACGACTAGTATCCATTCTAACTAACAGCCATGAATACCCCTTTCCTCCATGAATATGTCCCCTCCCCTCCCCTCCCCAAAGCCCACCCTCCTCAGGCTCCGCCCCCAAAACCTCCTGCCGGTGGCGAAGAGGGACCTGACAACCCTATTAATGGCTTTTTCTCCCCCGTAGCATGTGAAGCAACAACTTTGCTGGCGTGCTCATTCCACCAAAATAGTCAGCCTTTTCTATGATGAAGAAAGGGGCTTAGTCGTGACCGCCTCTACTGATGGCTCTGTCAGGTTAGTAATAGCTGACACACAACCTTGATTTAGAATTTGTCTAGTTGTGAACATATCGCCAGGGTTCCCATTGGCTTGATGGTGCCATGCCACAGTTTTGCATGCTGGGTACCCAAAAGTTTGGGTGAAATAAAATCCAGTTAAACAATGAAATGTATTCATTACAAAGGGCTCATGCAGACATTACAAACAAGACCTTATGGCAGCAAATACAGGGTTGATCATCGAAAGCTATGTGCCAAATGTGTTTCAGCCCCCGGGCCTTCTTCTGTGGTCTAGTGAAACATATTGTGCACACATAAACATAAACACATAGAACAATTTTGTATCAGCCCAGGTATGTGTTTTAAAAATACATATCTGGGCTGAGGCAAAATCGTTCTATTTGTTTAGTGGTTTTAGTAGACCACTGAAGGGGGCCTGGGGGATGAAACGCATTTGGCACGTGGTTTTAGATTAAAAGGTAAAGGTGTCGTGCAAGCACCGGGTCATTCCTGACCCATGGGGTGATGTCACATCCCTACGTTTACGAGGCAGACTTTGTTTACGGGGTGGTTTTCCAGTGGCTTCCCCAGTCATCTCCCCTTTACCCCCAGAAAGCTGGGTACTCATTTTACCGACTTCAGAAGGATGGAAGGCTGAGTCAACCTTGAGCCGGCTACCTGAAACCAACTTCCGTCGGGATCAAACTCAGGTTGTGAGCAGAGCTTGGACTGCAGAACTGCAGCTTACCACTCTGCGCCACGGGACGTTTTAGATTATCAACCCTATATTTGCTGCCCTAAGGGCTTGTTTTTAATGTATGCATGAGCCCTTTGTAATGAATATACTTCTTTGTTTAATTGAATTATATTTCACCCAACCTTTTGGGTACCCAACTTTGTTTTTAGGTTGCATCATTTCCCCTCTGTTTTGTACAGTTTTGCGCGTCACCATAAAATCAGTGAGATAGGATATGCATGTAAAGATGCAGCTCCTACTTGGGGAATGCATTGAATCAGCTTTTTCTAAAAGCAAGAGCACCACAGGCTGAAAAAATATGGTCAGCACAGCTGCAGGAATTGTGTGCACAAACTCTTAATACATTCTGGGATGAATGAAGAAAAGACTTAAGCCACTTCTCAGTTAAGCTATGCTCAAAACAAACAAACAGGAACCCATGGACACTGCAGGTTAAACAACTGTTAAACTTTCATGCCCCATCTTTCAGTTTGACATTGGTCTTGTGTCCATACAAGAATTTGGGAGGTGCAATTTTGCACAACACAAACCTGGTGAATTTCTGTCTGATGTATCCTGAAGGAACATTAAGGCACAGCAATCAGCGACTAGCTCAAAGACACTCAGTGAATCCATGCCAAGGAATTCTTAAGTACAGAGCTCAACTCAGCTCTCTCCCCACTTCACAGACACATGTACAACATACAGACACATGTATGATATACCTACAAATGTTATTGGTCTTATCTGAACACTTTGGTCATTTATGCATGGGTCGCTTTAATCTCCTTTATTCCCCATTTCAGCCAGGATCAAAGTAACCCGGGTTGGGGGAAACTGTATGCATTGGCTGGAATGATCAGGGACGAAACTGTGTGCTAATGGAAGCACGAATACAGAAAAGCAGTCTCCCAAGTTCAAATCAAGTCCCACCCCTTTAAATGCTGCTCTGTAATTGGCTGACTTTGCAGTACTCACCCTGACAGAAGATTTCTTTCCCCTCAAACCCAACTGCCGCATAAAAACATTTTAAGAACAAAAAAAACAAAAAGTGGAGCACTCTGAAAGAAAGGGAGGGGAAGAAATCCAAACCTCATTTTAAAAACACCTTTCTTTTGCTCAGTGAATCCCTGCCTCTTTACACACTGCTTCGTGATTGGCTGTGAGAGAAGCCAATCTTCTGTGCTTCCCATGTTTGGCTATCTCCATGCTGCCTTCAAGAGGGGTTTGGAAAAGGGTGGGGCGAAGCTCAACCCGAGAAAGTTGCACGCTCGCTTAGTGTTTCTGGAATGAGCCAGGAGGAACAGTTCAACTCGGGCCAGAAGAGGAATGGGAAAAGCCGGGTTCATTTTGCATTGAAACAGGGTTGAGCAGACAAGGAATGAGATAGCGTGCGTTCAGAAAAAATTGATCCTGGCTGAAGCGGAATAAAAGAGGTTAAAGAGACCATGCATAAATGACCTTTGTCTGAGCAACACTAAGGGTTAGAGATAAGTGTGATTAAAAATTTTCTTGACAAATCAAAGCCAACTCACTGGATGTTACAATCAGTCTGATTTTATAGATGGAGACCAATGAGGTTAGTGAATCCTCACATTCTGAAGTACAAGCAGGAGTAGTCCTTGTTTAGTACCAAGAACAACCATGGATTTTGCTAGTTCCATAAGACTCAATAATGAGAAAAAAGGTTAAACTGAAGTATTTGCTTTTGATACAGTGACATAATATGTTAAATCTCAGCATCTTGTTTACCTGGTCTCATAAAACTACATTTTATCAGTGAGTATTCCTGTCCAGTTAGGAATGCAGGATAAGAGGTATCTTGATTAATTTCTGCTTGGATGTTTATTACAATTGTCGCTATGGTGGAAAGGCACTGTGCCTTTTATGACATTTCTTTGGCTTTTTGAAAAAGGAAATCACTCAATAGTTGACATCTGAAAAGAACGTCCATGTTCAATTGCATGATCTCTCTCAATAACCGGTTGGAAGGGGATAGAGTAGGGTATGCTTTGAAAGAAAAGCAAACTTTGGGGGAAGAGGGTCCTCAGTTGGGGTTAATTCCCTGCCCCTACCCCACTAGGCTTTTCCCTCAAAGTGGTCTTCAGTGAAGGCTTTGAAAATGTTTTTTTTTCCCCGATGTTGCCATTGCACAAGGAATTCCATACCACCACCACAATCCCCCCCCAAAAGATATTTTTTATTACTCCATTGAATGTAGAATGTTTGTTCAAGTAATAAAATTAAGGTTTGGTGGGTTACAGTTTTTTTGTGTGTGGTAACCTCATTCTACAGGACCAAAGGAAAAATACAAATACAAAAGAGAACCTTCTAAAATTACCTTTTGACTGCAACAAACCTTTTCCAATGTGTTCTCTCTCCCCACCCACCACCTAGACCTCCCCTCACCAAAATAATCAGCTTTGCTGCTACTATCACCGTCACTTATTTTTCCATTCAGTTCAGCAGACATAACCTTGTTTTCTTTTGAGCACTCTGGGGAAAACATTCAAAATACACTTATATATAACCATATATATATATATATATATATATGCCTTGCTCTACAAAGTTACAGTGGGTACTTAGACACAACAGGGTTTTAATAATGCATAGCAAATGTTCACAAAATGAGTAAGAGCAGGATCATTTCTGAAGTTTTCAAATAAAGTTAAATATGGGACGTAAAGGTAAAGGTCCCCTGTGCAAGCACCTGGTCATTCCTGACCCATGGGGTGTCGTCACATCCCGACGTTTCCAAGACAGGCTTTGTTTTATGGGGTGGTTTGCCAGTGTCTTCCCCAGTCATCTTCCCTTTACCCCCAGCAAGCTGGGTACTCATTTTGCCGACCTCGGAAGGATAGAAGGCTGAGTCAACCTTGAGCCGGCTACTTGAAACCAACTTCCGTTGGGATCGAACTCAGGTCGTGAGCAGAGCTTGGACTGCAGTACTGCAGTTTACCACTCTGCGCCACGGGGCTCTTTATAAAAAATATGGGACATACTGAAGTATAAAATACTATTACAACCATGAAGAGCCTTTTCTTCAAATTAAGATATTGAAACTGCTGTAACTCCCATCCTTTCACAGTGGCTCTGATTGAAATTTGGTTAGCTTAAACCTGTCACCAAGTAGGTTGACCCTGCCATATTTCAGACAGATGAGACATAATGCCTGCATTTTATGAGGACTAGCATATTCAAGCACCTTAATGCTAAGACAGGGGTTTGTGGTTTAGCTAGTTTCCAATACTATCTTGAAACATTCAATTTAAAAGAATAAAATGTTGCTTATTTGGTTAGCATAACTGAGTTTGCTATTTTAATCCCAGTTTTCAGCCCAACATTGGCTGCTAAAGACGCTCATGGGAATCAACACTGGATACAAATGACAAATTTCTACACAGAATATTATTCAGGGAGGGGGTTCTAGCTGACTTGGATTCAGATGAGCTGGAGAGGTGCTTGACTGCTTCCTGGCTTCACTGATGGCTGCTGGAAGCTGGGGTAGGGTTGCCAACCTCCAGGTGGCTATTCAACAAAAAAGCAATCACTATGGCAAAATTTAATATTTTATATTATAACAAAAAAACAATGATATCAAAATAGTTGAAAAAAATTGTTATATTGGTTTTGTTTCTTCACAAATATAAAGATGTTCCGGGACTAAAAGTTCAAGACAGACCTCCGGTAGAAATTCTGTTTCACAACTTTCTTCAGTTGGAAATAATCAGTCCATAAGGAATAAATCAAAATTGTCCCAAATTATTAATCTTCTATATTCTTTTCATTCCAGATACTTCATTCTTTGAAGTTAATTGAAGAGTAGTGATGCTCAAAGGCTATCCCACGACGTTTTTCATTCTAATTATTTAAAAAAATTTTTACAAAGAAATATCATTGGGAAATATAACCATAATTAACATGCATGCAGCAATAACAATAAATACTCACCGACAACTTTTCACGTCTTCAAATTCATTAAGATGACTCCATGAGTCAATTCCTCATTTTAGAGTGGGATGTACAGGAGGGAACAGGTTCACACTTTTTCTTTAAAATATTATACATTTTAATGTCTTACCTTGGGCTTATTTCACAATTTATGTAGGCTGTGGCATGGATCCAGTGGATACTACATTGGCTATTTTGGTCAGCGGCGATTGTTTGAACTCTCGGAATCCGCAGATATCATTTTGCCTTGTGATGTAAATGACCTTCCCTTCACAATAAAAGAAGACAGCAAATATATGGAAAAAAGACAGAAGTTTGAATATCCCCTTGTGCTTGACCGGGAAAAGTAAGAGTGCACATATATTGTTCTGCATGGACTTGCAAGTCAGAAGTCATACAGTCCTAGAGTCAGAGACGTTCTTATAGCTATCTAGTCCACCCCGTAAGGCACAAAATTCAAAGCTAAAGCAAGTCTACACTTTCTACATAGATTAACCTACATGGCATTACCATGGCATAAAAGACCACCAAAGAACTGAGGCTTCATCCACTTTTCAAATCAGAAATAATAATCTGCCTTCCATTCAGAGTAATTACATCCATCTGTAAGAGGGTGATTTTTGCTGATTCCCCCCACTCTGTAAACAATATGCCAATCCTATTTATATTTATTTTGTTTCTATTTACCGTCCATTCTCTCACTTAAATTCAAGTTAGATCACACAATATAAAGCAAAGTAATCAGACGGCATAAGATTCTGTCGGGTTGAAATTAAGTCAAAAGAGTTTCCGTCTAGACATTAGGAAGATTTTTCTAACAGTTAGAGCGGTTCCTCAGTGGAACAGGCTTCCTCGGGAGGTGGTAAGCTCTCCTTCCCTGAAGGTTTTTAAGAGGGGGCTAGATGGCCATCTGTCAGCAATGCTGATTCTATGGCCTTAAGCAGATAATGAGAGGGAGGGCATCTTGGCCATCTTCTGGGCATGGAGTAGGGGGTCACTGGGGGTGTGGGGGGAAGGTAGTTGTGAATTTCCTGCATTGTGCAGGGGGTTGGACTAGATAAACCTGGTGGTCCCTTTCAACTCTATGATTCTATGATCCAATAAATGATGCAATCGGATGAGGATTACTAAAGTGCAAAAAACAATGCAAAAAGTATGCACATTGGAACGGACAACAATCCCGTTCCTTTTATAAAATGCATCCTCCTGAACCATTCCCTTTATAAAAATGCCCTTCTGAACAATCCTGATTTAAATAATCTGTGAAATGAGAGAAGTGTGGAAGCCTTTCTAACGGAGTCAGGCAGGGATTCCACAAGGTGGAAGCCACAGCAGAGAATGCACATGTATGTATGGGCGGCTGTCGATCTTATTTATGTGCCTGGTGGCACTTTCACTTTGCTCCAATTAGTGAAGCTGGCATGGTGGAGCTCAGCAGGAGAGGCAGTCTGGCAGATATGTGGGTGCAAGGCCATAAAGAACTTTGTAGGTGGTAACCAGAACCTTGAATTGAACCCAGTAACTGATAGGTAGCCAATAGAGTGATTGCAAAACGAGTGTTATACGTATAATCGGCCTCGCTCCTGAGAATAACAGCTGCAGCATTCCATATCAACTGGAGCTTTGGAGTTCACTTTAAGGACAGGCCCATGGTTAGGGTTGCCAACCTCCAGGTTGTAGCTGGAGATCTCCTGCTATTACAACTGACCTCCAGCCGATAGAGATCAGATCACCTGGAGAAAAATGGCCACTTTGGCAATTGGACTCTATGGCATTGAAGTCCCTCCCCTCCCCAAACCCTGCCCTCCTCAGGCTCCGCCCCCAAAACCTCCTGCTGATGGCGAAGAGGGACCTGGCAACTAGGGTTGCCAAGTGCCCGGTGGTGGGTAAAATCTTGCCAATCCACCAGGCTGCCCGCCAACCAGCAGGCAATGCGTGCACACGCGCACGCATGCTGCGCGCGCATCACTTCCGGGCTTACCCGGAAGTGACACGGGCGCTCTGGCAACCTCCACTAAAACTCTATGGAAACCATAGAGTTTTGTCTGAGATCACTAGAGTGTCCGCGTCACTCCCAGGTAAACCAGGAAGTGACATGGTGAGCGTCGCCCGCCAGTGGAGCTACGGGACCTGGCAAGCCTACTGCCAACCCTACCCATGGTAAAGAGAAATACGGTAGTCTAGCCGTGAGGTCACTGTGGCATGCATCCACATGACAAGATAAGCTGAATCAAGGTAGGGGTCCAGCTTGCAGACTACATGAAGATGGCAGAAAGCATCTTTTGCTGTTGAATTAACTTGCTTCTCTAGTAACAGTGCTGGGTTACCTCTAGGCTTTTAGCAGATTTCACAAGAGTCAGCTGAACTGCAACAAATGTGGGAAGCACAGTGTCCCTTAAGACTTCAGCCTTTCCAACCAGCATTACCCATCTTGTCAGGTTTCAGTTTCAACTGGTTCAGCCTCAGCCATTTAACCACAACAATCAGGCAGTGAATCAAGACCTCTACCACATCACCAGGCGATTTAGATAAAGAAACATAGCACTGGTGTATCACTGCAGCTAAGAAAATGAGCTGTGATCCCAGCAGTCCCCAGACTGCCCCAAACCCACTGAGTGGCCTTGAAGCTAACCACTCAGCCGTGGCCTCTCATAGGGTTGCCAACCTCCAGGTGGTGGCTGGAGATCTCCTGTTATTTCAACTGATCTTCAGGTGACGGAGAAAATGGCCTGGAGAAAATGGCTACTTTGGAAGGTGGACTCTATGGCATTATACCCCATTGAAGTCCCTCCCCTCCCAAACCTTGCCTTCCCCAGGCTCCACCCCCAAAATATCCAGGTATTTCCCAACCCGGAGCTGGCAACCCTAGTCTCTTGTCTCTGCTTGTGAAGATAATGCTGGGCCTTCTTGCAGAAGCTCTTGTAAGACGTACAGCAAGAAAATGTATGTGAAGCACTTGGAATACTGAACAGGTTTCATAAAACATTTATTATTATTAACAATGACCCAAAATATGTCTCACTGAATTCAGTCGGCCCTACGAGTATCCATAGCATTGCAGTCTTAAATGCTTTAACCTGGCACAGTTTTATGTCTTTGCATCTTGTATTATTTTGATGTTATTTAATTCATAGCACATACAATGATATAAATCTGCATGCTTGTTTGGTAAACATAATGTTTTTTTTTCCTGATCTCTCCTGTCTAAAAAAAACAAACAGGTGGAAGTCGCTGACTAGAAGTGCTTTATCTTTTAAAAAGCCTGGACACCTGGAAGTGGACCAGGATTTCAAGTTTTTCAAAGCTCTAGCTTCTCCTAAGGTACAGAGGTTTAATTTCTGCTTCAGGTCTCTTTTTCTGAATTTTCCTGACAGTGAAGAGGAAAAGGGTACTTGCACACACAACAATACAAGCACCACTGGCATTAACCCCAGTTGTAATCCAAATGTTAAAAACTGTATGGGATACACTGTACATTGTCATTTAAAATCTTTTTTCCTCAGCTTTCTGTCCCACACTAACAACATTCATGAGTGTACACACACACACAAAACATCTTAAAACTTTGTATTCCCAGCGATGTATTAAGAGTTTGAAAATGTTGCAAAAAACATCGCTTTAAAGGGTTTTTTGGATACCATGGCTTATAAATGGTTGGAAGACGTCTTCACAGCTGAAGGGACCAAAGTGCGAACAGTATTTTTTATAATGTTTTCAACGTCTTAATACATCAGTGGGAATACATAGAAAGTGCGAACAGTATTTTTTTATAACATATTCAAACTCTTAATACATTGCTGGGAATACAAGTGCGGTAACCCCCCTGCTTGTGCTAGTAATTCTGTAGCCCATGTCTGGGAAACGGGGGGGGGGACACCTAAAGAGCGTTCGTGCTCGATGCGAGTTGCTATTTTCCTCCCGCACTTCTGTCCATTCTAACGTCCAGAGACGTCTCTGAAACGCTTGCCTTCTGAGCGCACCTCCAATGAAAAGAGCGCTCCCAAGAGATAAGGGGGCGTGGAGGACCGCCGCCTAATCGTGATGTTGCTTGGGCTCCCCTCCACCTCACCCCTCACCCCTCGTCATTTCAGAACGCCTGCGTTGTATCGTCAGTGCATCCGGACGATAGGGCAATGGGCTCACCCCCACCCCCATCCTGTAGTTCTTGCACAAACCTTGGCGTTGGCCATTTATGCACGGGAGGTTTTGCCTTGGATTTGCCGCTCTCTAGATGCACGTTTTTCTCATCCGAATTCTCAAAAGTCTGCACGGGGGGCTTATTTTTGACTTCTGAGAAATCGGATGGGGAAAACGTGCATCTCGAGAGTGGCAAATCCAAGGCAAAACCTCCCGTGCATAATGGCCCAAAGTTGGAGGATGGGAGGATGTGATTGGGGGGGGAAGGGGGGGAGGTTGCTGCTTACATTATTTGGAGAGGACTGACCAGGAAGAGAGGAGTCAGAGGCAGCTGGGAGAAGTGGGCGTGGGCAGAGGGAAGGGTGCTCAAAACGTCTTGGCGTTATCGCACCCAAGGAGAAAACGTCATGGGAAAGGGGTAAGTTTTTAAAGCGTCATTTAACTGTTTTAGAAAACAGCGGGCATTATATGGCTCCAAAACGGCTTCATGACGAGAACGGGAAAATGTTGTGCGTAGGGGAAGGAATGCTCCGGGTTTTAAAGGGTTCAGAAACGTTCCCTGGAGTGAGTGCGATAAGCCCCCAAGATTCCTTTATTGTTTTGGATAAACTTCCTAGTCCAACTTTGAAGAACATAAAAACATTTTCACCACCAACTGTTGTGCTTACGGATATACATTTGCGGCCCCAGGAGCGAGAGAGAGAGCAATGGTACAGGGAGAACAGGCGACGGACGCCTCGTTGGGTAAAATGGCCACAGCTTTTATTGAGTACAATCACAGGAGCATTTGGTGCAGCATCAGGCCCAGATCCAGCTCGGGAAATACCCGGAAATTTTGGAGGTGGAGCCTGAGGAGGGTGGGGTTTGGAGAGGGGAGGGACTTCAATGTCATAGAGTCCAATTGCCAAAGCAGCCTTTTTCTCTAGGGAAACTGATCTCTGTCACCTGGGGATCAGTTGTCATAGCTCTCCACCCACCACCTGGAGGTTGGCAACTTGGCAACCCTACTGCCAACTGATGACACCCATCCCAGGCAGCCTTCTAGGGGAAACCATGCAGGATGGCAAGTCCTGGGCTCTACTCGGGCGTGAGCCTGTGTGCTGTTCCCTTACCACTAGAGCGGGGCAACAGCTCCCGAGCTGAGCATGCTACTGGATGGCCTAACCCCCAAGACCCCTTACAGGGGTCCCCAGACCAAGGGAGGCAGGCACAAAGGCTCAGACAGCCCCCCAAAATTGGATCTGGTCTGATGCCCAAACCACCTATGAAAAGCTGTGACTGGAGCAGACACTACACAAAAAACCCACAATGCCAATGCCAAAACCAAGGGGAGAGTGGGCAGCACAGTTAGGAAGGCCCCCTCCCCAGTGGAGGCCCCTTAACTCCTCTGGGAGTGGACCCCAGTGAAAACCTTGGGCCTCCACGTCCAGCTGCAGGCCACCGTTCCCTCCCAACTTGACCAGCTCCTGATTGGTCCCCTTTGGGGCAATGCCAATTGCTCCCGTTGCCAAGCCACTGACCAGGAGGCAGGTAAGAACCCCACCACCCCTCTCGAGCTCCCAAGCCTTCCCCCCCCACCCCCCGCCTGCAAAGAAGCCCTGGGTGAGTCCGGGGCTGTTGCTTGTGTTCAAATAACTGCAGGAAAAACAGTATTGCCCATAAATAATTATGTAAATATTGATAAAAGTTAAACAGTTGTCTTTTGTTTCTTTTTCTGGAACTGAAAAATGCATTAACGCTATTTCTTTCCCTGTCTTACAGATTTACAAATCTCCTCTGGAAAGTTTCAAATCTGGAAACAAAGATTTTGGTATTGTGTTTGGGTCAATACCTATCTACCGGGTGAGTTCAAAGTCCATCATGGGACCATCATGAAGATAGAAACATTAAAATGAAGCCATTTTGAAAATCATTGTCAGATTCTGACTTGCCCCCATTTGCTTCTCGATGCTATAATATTTTTGACTTTCTTTCAATGTTGCCCAAGTTTACTGTGAGGTTTTTTTTTCTTCCTCATATATCAACCTTTTGTAATATTCATCTTCCTCCTATCTCCCTTGTGACAGCCAGGAATATCAGAGCCATTGAAAGTCACCGGGCATTACACATGGGACTTCACCCAGCTGTGCTCAGCATAATACTCAGTTTTCTCTACAAGAAATATCGAGCTAAATTTAGCGGTAGATTGCCTCCTTGAAATACACATCCCTCCCTCCCTTGTATGCCCTGAGGAGAATCAATTTTGCATTCCCCCCATGTCTACCTTTACTTCCATCACATCTTTTAATTTCCTTTCTCTTTTTACACCATGCATCCTCAAAAGAGCAGATTCTGCCATCACAAGCTAGATCTCACCGGTTATTTTGAGGTCTGAACAGTGAACTGGGAAATCTCTTTTCACATTTGTTATGAACTTCACAGTGGACCTGAAACAAGCCACTCACTCTCCCTCAGTTCTGAAAATAGAGATCTTATCGACTACAGTTTTGATGTAACAGTTACCAAGAGATTGTGTGTGAAGCACTTTGAACCCACAAAAAAGTACCACTCACTTACCAACCTACCTTTTATCTGCTCCCCATCTGTCTCCACAGTGGGGACAAGGGTTGCCAACCTCCAGGTACTAGCTGGAGTATGCTACCTTCTCATATTTATGGTGTGGTCACTGATTCTTCTCTCCTTGTCCTATTGCTATATCTTCCTGCCCAATCTAGTCTTTACTAATTCTGTCTAGGCTCCCATGAATAGGCAACTGGTATCACCCTTCATGAGGTCTGGGTAAATAGGTTGGGGAAGGGAGATGGTCAAATCAACTTCTTGGCACGCTTTGCTGAGCCAGTGACTAGAACAGTTAATGGTCTAGATTTTTATGTGATGATTTCATATGAACAGGGAAAAAGAACTGCGAAACCTTTGAATCTAAGAAAAAGAATTTTTTAAGAGTTCATGCCACCTGGCTGCTCGACTGTGTCAGTTAGAGCTAACCAAAAACTGTTCCTGTTGATGTAATACTACAAAATCTTCTTATTTGTACTCCACCCCTCCAAGTTGCTCAGGGTGGTGTGCTCTCCTCTCCTTCATGTTATCCTCATGATGTGGAGGGGCAGGGTGACTGACCAAGGGAGCTCCATGGGTAGGGACTTGAACCTGATTCCCTAGTTCTAGTCTGAGTCTTACTGCTTCAACACAAATGCCCTCAACTGGCATTCCCTGGAGAGGATTTTCTAGTTGCTACAACCTGATTTGTATAATACTATAGGTGAATGATGGATAAGGGCAGAAAATGATAAAGGGCAGAAAATGATGCCTTCCAGCATCTTTGATATACTCAGAGTATATGTACTGGTTGGGGTGACAACTGCGACCTCATTCCAGGGTAGGAATGTGTCACAGTTTTATTCCACTGGTGTTTTTCATGCTCCAGAGACCATATTAACATTTAAACTTTAAGTTTATTTTGCAGTTATATAGGAGTTTTCTGTACCAATTTCTTTATGAGTCATCCAAGAATGTAATAAATTGTTTCTAAGCAACTGGGGACAGCAAGACTTTTTTTTATTTCCAGTTTGTTGGTATCAGGAATTTTGCATCATGCTTTTTGCCAGAGAAGCAATAAAACTGCATAAGATGTTTACATTGCATTCCCCATCATCTCACTATAAAATAGGAATCTCTCAGTTAAAGTAATGGGAGTTTTAAAAAAACCAATGTAAATTGAAGCAGTTTCACTGGTTCTAATTAGCATCCAACTTAAAAAAACACTTTATAATCATATGAGCAATTTCTATCTGATATCAAATAAGCAATTGAAAAATATTCCTCTTCCACTGAAAAAAATTATCATCATCTATATACAAATAGCGATGTTGGCTAAATTTGAGAATAGTTAAATCCAGTGACTGGAGGTGTGAACAGGCAAGACAGATTTTTCTACAAACCTGAACAACACCTCAGGTTTGCAGAAAAATCTGAAATCTAAAATAAATACATTGTGGATGTTTTAAAAAACCCAAAATTATAAAAGGCGCACTTATAATTTTAACAAATGGATTCTCTCAGTTGTTGGAATGCTGTGGTTGCCTAGCAACGTCTTGGTTTCAGTGAGTAAAAGGCAGGGGAAGGGGGAAAGGGTCCTGGAGCTGGCAACCCTAGCTAAACCTGACTCTGGAGTGTCTAACCTCCAGGTGGACTCTCAGATTTGCTATTAGAATATAAGATTGCAAAAAATTAATTTTTTTAGATACAGCAAACACGCATACCTAAGGAGTGTTTGTCACACCAGTGGAAAACCCAAGTGAAGCTGGGATTCTGGAAAAAAAATAGTTATTTTTAATAAGCATATCTGATAACTTACATGGAAGTAAGCGTGACTTTCGGTATTCTCTGGGAAAGTCTGGAAATATTAACTGTCAGGCTATTCAAGGTTGGTTGGCGTAGTTAGGCCTCAGGGGCTAGCTCCCCAAGTAAAAGAACAACTTGTTTTCCCTCAGATCCAAACAAATTGTATTCTTTAATTGATAAGAACATTAGAAAAAGGCAGAACTGGGTACAGGAGAACTGTCTTTGTTCTTATTCTATATTAATTCAAACTTAAAGTCTTCTAAGTCCTTTTCTGCCAGCATTTTCCTGGGGAACGGGATCTCTTCTTCCCTGGACTTTGATGTAGCAGCTACCTTTGTGGACTGGCTTTTGTCAGGCTGCTGGGGCTGAGCTCTCTCTACAACAATTCAGCCCTCCCTGGTCTACAGCTCTCTCAGCTTTCAGGCACCTTCCACCTCCTGAGGGAATTCTCTGCTGCAGGTATTGAGATTTCAGCTCTGTCCCTGTTTTCTGAAGTCCTTCACAACTCTTCCTCTGTCTGTCTAGGCTAGTTCTACTTATACATTGAAGGGGGGATTGAACATCTAACCTTTGATTGGTTCCCATCAAAGTTTGCTAAAGGGGCCAATAGGATTGCTATGTTCTCACCACTGTCTGGTTGGTTCTTGTCTAACTAGGCTAAGGGACCAATACGACAGCTCTATTTTCCCTCCTTCTCCTCTAATTGGTTAGCTTTACAAACTTTGAATTTGCATGAATGTTCAGCTTTCTAATGTATATAAAGTCCTTAAATTCCTTCTAATTTTTCCATTTATAATTATATATACAATTACATTTTTAAAAAATTTCTTCACACCAACTAGGGATGCTGCCTCTAGGTGGGACCTGGGGATCCCACAGAATTACAGCTCTTCTCCAGACTAGAGAGATCAGTTCCCCTGGAGAAAATGGATGCTTTGTAGGATGGACACTATGGCATTGTACACCACTAAAGTCTCTGTCATCCCCAGCCTCCATCTCCAAATTTCCAGGATTCTCCCAATTTGAAGCTGGCAACCCAACCCCCCAACCCTCTGCCATTGGACAGGGGGATCTGGCAACCCTTACACCAGCGTACACAGCCATCTTGAGCAGGACTACTCAGAATCCTATTCAGGACTGTTCAGTGGGCCTTAGTCCCAGGAAAGTGTTTCCTGGGACTAAGGCCCACTGCAATACTGGTGATATTCAACCCTTGCTTCCTCTCATCAGCCACCACTCCATTCCACAGTACGGTGGTGTGCTGAAGGTAACTGTGGTAGGTTTCATGCTTTTCAGTATTTTCAACTACTTGGATGGACGTTGCTAAGCCGTGTATCAGATTTGTAGAAGATACTCAATCAGGAGAAATGAGAGCACTGTAGAGGACAGATAATACATTCAAGTGATTTCAATAAACAGCTGGGTATTTAGAAGCAAAATAAACATCAGCATGGACAAATACACGCTCGCAGGAAAGAAATAAGTATCAAATTCTCTTGTGTAAGATGAGAGATAATTGAGTTGGGCAAGATTCGACCAGTAGACCCTTAGAGACCAGAAAGATTTCCAGGCATAAGCTTTTGAGAGTCAAAGCTCCCTCTGCCTGGAGCTTTGACTCTTGAAAGCTCATACCCTGAAAATCTTGATGGGATCTAAGGCGCTACTGGACTTGAATCTTGCTCTTCTACTGCAGTCCGACACAGATTACCGCCTGAAACTGCCTTGGGTGGCAACTGGAGATGCCAAGGATTAAACCTAGGACTGGCTCGCACGCAAAGCATGCTCTACCGCTGAGCCGCATCTCCTCCTCACCAAGGCAGTGCTGTGGCACAAAATGCCATTTTAGGTTATGCTAACAAAAACATCAGTTTTCCAGCTGTCCCAAAGTAGTAATAATACTGCTCATGTGTAAGACCTCTGGTTAAAAAAGCTGACTAATAAAAGGAAAGGAATAATACTGTTCTACTCAGCACAGCTAAAAGTTTCACTTTTGAAGTACAAGCTTCAGGCTGCTCAGTATAGAGGATGGCTAGATGCGGACTGGAACCCCGGATAGACTTTCACCTTATCCTACACAAGTTTACACAGAAGTCAGTGCGTTCAATAGGACTTACTTCCATGTCAGGGTGCCTATAAGTGTAGCCTGACTACTTCTGTGAATATTCGGTCAACATTATTTCGGAGTAAGCAAGTTCAGGACTGGGTTACAAAGACATGCTGGCAGTTCTTAAATACTGAGGGTGGGGAGAATTAATGGTTGTACAATCTGTCCACTAATGACAGTACAAGAGTAGTGGTTTTACAGTAAAGTGAGGCAGATACAGAAGCCATAAACCATAAACCGTGGGCAGCACATATATGCTTCATAGGGTTGCCAACCTCCAGGTCGCGTCTGGAGAGCTCCCACTATTGCAACTGATCTCAGGTGACATAGATCAGTTTCTCTGGATAAAATGGCCACTTTGGCAATTGGACTCTATGGCACTGAAGTCCCTCCCCTCTCCAAACCCTGTCCTCCTCAGGCTCCATCTCCAGAATCTCCAGGTATTTCACAACCCACAGCTGGCAACCCTAATGCTTCGAGATACGTACATTACATATAGCGGAATGAAACTACTTGCTGATGGGTCAAAATGTAGTGTAACACAGAGGTCTGAGTTTTAAGTTAATAAGGAAAGCCTCTTAGCTCTTGTTATAGGATCCCAATGTCCCTAAGTCATAGGTAGTCCTTAGGGTAGCACCGCTTGTGCAGGTTTCCTTTGAATGAGAAGCAGTGAAATCCTATGGTTCTAGGTTGCTTTGTTTACCAGTATACAAATAGAGAACCGATGGGAGTAAAGAGCCACTCCCACAACATCCCTAGAGAGACACCACACCCCAAGGTACTTCAGCCAACCCATAACTGCTCTGTGTGTGCTTCGTCAGTTCCAAACTTAAACCTGCTGTTTCTTCACATACAAGGACAACTCTGCCCCCTTTCTTCTGGAAGAGGTCGCCTCTTACAATAGGGTTGCCAACCTCCAGGTAGTAGCTGCAGAGCTCCTGCTATTACAACTGATCTCCAGCCAATAGAGATCAGTTCACCTGGAGAAAATGGCCGCTTTGGCAATTGGACTCTATGGCATTGAAGTCCTTCCCCTCCCCTGGTAACCCTATCTTACAAGCTCTTGGACACTCTTGAACACAGCCAACCCTCTCCTAACAAACATGTTGAGGAACATTAACATTCTTTTGTCGCAGGAACTGGTTTACCACCAAGCATGTTGTATTAGGCCAAATCTGTAAACCCTTTATATTCTGACAGCCATTTTAAACCCCCAGTGGTTCAGCAATGGAAGAAGCAATATAGAATTTTGTGTAGCGATGCCGCTAAATAAAGACTAATAATATCAGAAGGCCAATTAAGGGATTTTTCCTTAGTCCAGGTTTCATTAAATGTTTTCTCCATCCTGAAGCAGTACACATAATTCTTGATTTTTTTTTCTAAATTACTTATAAAAGGTTGTAAGTCCAACAAAGCTGAAAAATTTTCCTAGAAGGCGCATAGAACCAGATGGCTCTACTGACAGTATCCGAAGCAAGCGAAGCAAAATTATGGCACCTTCTAATACAGTAAGTGCATTAAGCATTTCTCCGGAGGGAGGGTTACTGCGAAGTACGAATGGGGAGAATTTGAATTGAAGTGCCAAAGAGGCTGAAAATAATTTGGTGGGCCTTTGTCATAGAATAAGCCCAGGCCAGTACTACTGGGGCCTAGTAACTTCTGACTCTGGCTGTAGTCAAGGTGTTTCCACTACTAAGCTTTCCCCTGGAAAAAAAAACCCTTCAACGAAATCTGAGCATCTTACCATTAAAAAAAATCACATACAGTTTTGATTAGATAGGCTTCAAAGAAATATAGCTGAATCTAAAGCAAGTGGAGGGTGGTTTGAAGGAAGGTTTGTGCAAATTGTGGTCAGCCGTATGGAAAAAATTTCCTTTCCCTACTTATGTTTAAAACCCAGGTTTCCTAAGACAGTTCAATACCTGATTAGCTGGTACTACCAATGAGATTCTGGAATTTATGGGGAGGATTTTATTTATCACATTCACAGAGAAGGAATTCGTTAGGTTACATGGCATTAAAATCAGCATAAACAATCATCTGCTCCTTGTCTTACAGGCATCACGTTTAACCATTGGAAGAAGCGTAAAAGGCCTTCAAGCTCCAATACAACCCTCACCTTCTTCTTCCCCCACTGTTCCCAAAACAAGCTCAAAAAAACCCATAAAACAGAGAAATGTGTTGCAGCCAAACTAGGTGAAAATAAAACGCTGATAATGGTGCAAAACCAACATTTTCCAATTTTTCCCCTTCAAACGAACAGGCATGCACATAGGGTTGCCAGCTACGGGCTGGGAAATACCTGGAGATTTTGGGGGCAGAGCCTGAGGAGAGTGGAGTTTGGGGAGGGGAGGGGCTTCAATGCCATAGAGTCCAACTGCTAAAGCAGCCACTTTTCCAGGTGAACTGATCTCTATCGGCTGGAGATCAGTTGTAATAGCGAGAGATCTCCATCCACCACCTGGAGGTTGGCAATCCGACATGCACAGCACCTAATGTGCATGCCCATCACTTCAGTGCTCTCTGCACAGTTCATTTCACAGTCGTGCTTCCTGTGATCAGAGTTGCAGAGAGATAATCCAAGGTCTGGGACAAAACATAGCCGTGGGGCCCTCTTGCATCACCCCAAATGCTGTCAGTAGGTAACATAGCCAATGTAAGTATGTTGAATATTGACACAGAGAGCATTTAATAATGATGAATTTGTTAATAACTATGAATACAGATCCATTAGATAGGCAAACTCATTTCTTATTTGATGCTGTATGCCTCTGCCCTGAAGGAGAACGGTCAAGCAGGCACACTTGTCTGTCCACCTTAAATAATACAAAGCTACCAATACACTGGTGGGCCTCAGCCTTGTGGGGCACCAGGCAGTCCCCCCCATATCTGCACCACTGCTTGCAGTTCCCATCTCTTCTGTCACTGCACTGAACAAGAGCAGAACATGAGAGCTGAGCCAGATCAGACCAAATGACCACCTACTGCAGGGTCATGTTTCCCCAACTGACTCCCAGGTGGTTTCTGGAAGCCTGTGAGAAGAGCACGCAGGAAAACCCTGTCTTCCCCAACATGCCTTCCCCAACTCTTGTTCCCCCTTTCTATTTTACCTCTTTGTATTTCTCACTACAACTGCAGTTCCGTCTTGTTTAGTCACAATTAGCGTTCTGGTGTCCTCCAATATTACTTAATGGTCACATTCTGACACACTGAAATGGCTTTAAGTGCACCGAATTCATAGACCATAGTGTGTACAGTGAGAGCAAACAGAGATAAAACAGTCAAAGAAGAAGATGCCCTAATACGACAGTTCCCAAGAGGCTTCTTCAGGATATACTAGTACTGGATAAAGAAAATACAAGTCTGCGCTTTTCCCACCTCCATTTTCATATGTGAATTTTATGAATCAAATGACAGGGCGCCAAACTCTTCACACCAAACTCTATTTGTATCTTGAGTGCTGACAGCTGTATAAAGGTAAAGATCCCCCGCACAAGCACCAGGTCATTCCTGACCCATGGGGTGATGTCACATCCCGACGTTTCCAAGGCAGACTTTGTTTGCGGGGTGGTTTGCCAGTGCCTTCCCCAGTCATCTTCCCTTTACCCCCAGCAAGCTGGATACTCATTTGACCGACCTCAGAAGGATGGAAGTCTGAGTCAACCTTGAGCAGGCTACCTGAAACCTACTTCCGTCGGGATCGAACTCAGGTCGTGAGCAGAGCTTTTGACTGCAGTACTGCAGCTTAACACTCTGTGCCACGGGGCTCCCTGACAGCTGTATAGGTTGTGTTTAAACTTTTAACCCTTTTCCCACTACTTTTCTACATCACCACCCCAGCCACTTATACCATCTGCAGGGGAGAACTTATAGGTACCTAGGATGTTTCAACAGGGACAAAAGCAGCTTGCGTGGGGTAGGGGGGTAATATTTTTCAGCAGAAAGAAGGCAAGAAGCATTAAAGGACCCCTCTAGCTTCACACCATTCTCCTTGAGAAATCCGTTTTCAGGCTGCACCTGGAAAACAAACAAAAAACTCTTTTACGATGACTATCCTCGAAAGAAGCCATATACACCTACTTGTTCTTATTGTTTGGATCTTACTGCCTTTAGGGTGAGACCATGTACTACCAGCTGAGCCATACTCATTGGGGGTCATAGCTCAGTGGTAGAGCAACCGCTTGGTGTGCAGAAGGTCCCAGGTTCAATTCCTGGAATCTCCAGTAAAAAGGGTCAAGTCACTGATGATTTGAAAAACCTCACCCTGGGACCCTGGAGAGCCATTGCCGGTCTGAGTAATCAATACTGATTTGGGAGAGACACTAATAGCCACTCTTGAGGGTGGAAGGGTAGTGGAGCTGATACACAGTCAGTATATGTTATAGGGGAAACCATTCACAGCAGGGAATCTCATTCTCTTTCTTACCTGTGTGGGGTTTGCTGAGAGAGATCCTGCCTGGGTTTATATAGTTCTTAGGAAAGCTGTGATTGGCTGCAGATTTACAATACAATGTTTATCCAGAAGTAAGCCCCACTTTATTCAATGGAGCTTACACTCAAGGAAGCATACATAGGATTGCAGCCATAGTATCTCAAGCTCCACTGTAGCTAAAGCCCTGTCCACAAGTTACGGTGAACACATGGACAACCCATTGTATGTATACACGATTGTTCTTTGTATGTGCAGTAATTCTCATGTTACAGTCAATGAAAGTACCTCTCAGTGTATGTTACAAACCCCACATTATCCAAGTACTAGTCCCAGTTTCACTGGTAAAATGAACGTGCATTGGCTTTTTCAACAGCTGTATAAATGTACAGGTGGGATATACTTGCGTTCGTTGTAATATGTGAATAGGACTTTTGTAGGAGTGAGGCAGGGATTTGTTTTCCATTGGGAGCAGATATTGAGTCTTATTGACACTCAAATCTCAGTGAGAAAGGAGGACAATAATTGAAGTAACTAAATTATATTTAAGCCACGATCAGATGAGCATGCCTATTATATTAGGTGCTTTGGAACACAGGCATGACAATGCTGCTGTAGTCTTGTTTGTGGGCTTCCTCGAGGCACCTGGTTGGCCACTGTGTGAACAAACTGACTGCTGTACTTGATGGACCTTGGTCTGATCCAGCATGTCCTTTCTTATGTTTGTTACCAGCGTGACATTATGCCAGCGCTGGAGTTAGATTGTGAGCTGAGGTGGCTTAGGTTGCTAAGTTCTGCTTTTCCCCCAGCATGCCCCCAGTATGTATAGGGCTGCCCATAACTGGCCCCCTATGCCAGCATGGCATTGGCGGGGAGCTACTCCAGCACAGGGGCTTAGTTTCAATCTTCCCTGTTTTCCAGAATGGCTTTAGGACTGCACCCCAAATCCCATGCTTTCATCAATATGCTTTTGACAGATAAAACATTTTCTTTGACATTCCACCTCACCCTTACAAGCCTCCTCCCAAGTCTTACAGCAACCTATTGATTTTTAAACCATGCAGCTATTTTTAGCCAGGATTTGACTAAGAGCTGCAGGTTTGATTGATGCTCCAACACCACAGAAGCAGAAGGTGATATGTGAAACATAGTATTTCTATCTTTAAACATATTTGCATACCTTTTACACTGCTGTTGGTCATCATGCACATTTCCAGTTACAGTTAGAAGTGGCAACTGTGTATTATATTTTTATCCCTTAAGTGGGTTTGTTAATTTAAATCTACTAAATATTTTGCGCACTAGGTACAGTAATATACAGATGCCCACAGATGAACAGCAATAATTACTGTTAGCAACCTGTGGTTTGTGTTGAATTCTTTCTTTAAAACAGTGTCACTAAAATACATATCATTCAGCTAGCCACTGACAGATTTAAATATGGTCCTTCCCTTCCTCATCTATAAAAGTTAAACAAAATACATATTAAGGTTGGAGCTTGCTTGGGAGTATTGTGTTGCACATTATCGAATGTCATTTTGATGCACATCATCGAATGTTCCAAGATGATAATCATGCATTCAGTCTAAACAGGTTGCCAAATTCATCATTATCTAAGGGATTGGCTTATGGAATTAAAGTCACAAACGACCCTGCATAATGGGAAAGTATGAAGCTCAAATGACACAAATATGTTTAAAGATAGAAATACACGTTTTGTGTGATTTGGCAGGGGTCTTCCACCAATGGTTCTCAAGTTGTCTCCCTACACTTTTCAGCTGTTCCAGCTGAACAAGGGGTCACGGCGGCTTTTGTCATAAAATAGTGACCAACTAATTTACAAAACTTAGGGTTGCCAGATCCCTCTTGGCCACCAGCAGGAGGTTTTTGGAGTGGAGCCTAGGAGGACATGGTTTGGGGAGGGGGAAGGACTTCAATGCCATAGAGTCCAATTGCCAAAGTGGCCATGTTCTCCAAGTGAACTGCTCTCTATCAGCCGGAGATTGGTTGTAATAGGAGATCTCCAGCTAGTACCTCTGCCTTGGAGACTTGCTGCGTGACCTCAGGCCAATCACACGCTCTCAGCCTCGACCTCCACGGAATACCAGGGACATATCTCTTGTCTTGAGAACCCTAAAGGGGCTGCTGTAAGTCGGCTGTGACTTGACGGCAAAAATAAGCGTGTAAAACGTTTTACGCCAGAAGCACCTCATAAATGCTAAGCGTTATTATTACAGCCTAAGGTTTTCTCCAGCCTGATCTCGTCCGATCTCAGAAGCTAAGCAGGGTCAGCCCTGGTTCGTATTTGGATGGGAGACCACCAAGGGATACCAGGGTTGCTGTGCAGAGGAAGGCACTGGCAAACCATTTATTCATGGAAGGTTTTGCATTGGATTTGCCACTCTTTAGATGCACTTTTTCCCCATCCATATTCTCAAAACTCAACAATAAGCCGCCATGCATTGTTTTGAGAATTCAGGTGGGGAAAATGTGCATCTATACTATACTATACTATACTATACTATACTATACTATACTATACTATACTATACTATACTATACTATAGATGCACATTTTCCCCACCTGAATTCTCAAAACAATGCATGGCGGCTTATTGTTGAGTTTTGAGAATATGGATGGGGGGAAAGTGCATCTAAAGAGTGGCAAATCCAACGCAAAAACTTCCATGAATAAATGGATGGCCATTTATTCACGGAAGGTTTTGCATTGGATTTAAGTCTCTTGCCATGAAAACCCCCCAAAAGGGGTCGCCGTAAGCGGGCTGCGACTTGACGGCCCTTTACACGCGCAAAAGGTTTCCCCCTGCATTCCGCAGGCCAGGGCATCTTCTGGCCCTCCCGCGCGAAGCAAGCCACGCCCACCTCGCCGCCCAGCACGAGTCGGCCAACCGCCGTAGGCCGCGCGGCACGCCGGGCAATGTAGTCCTCAACGGCTCGTCGGCCGGCGGACGCGTAGAAGGAGGCGTGGCCCGAGAGCTCGGAAGGCGCGCGGCTTGAAAAGGGCCCGCACGGTTTTTCCCGCGCTCCGCTGGCTACGCGGACGGGGCCTGCGGGCGCTTGAACGAGCGGGGGTCCCCCATCAGCAGGTCGAGCGGCGGCGTCAGTTAGGGAAGCGACGGTTGGGAGCGGGTCGCTCCTTCTCTCCTTCGGTTGGAACGTTCGGCTACCCTTCCGAACCAGGTGGGGGGATGGGAGAACTCTCCGGCTGTAGCGTTGAAGCGGGAGGGAGTTTGCTTGGGGCTCCACGGGCGTGGGTCACGTGTCTCCCTCGACTGGTGACTAGGGTTGCCAGGTCCCTCTTCGCTACGGGCGGGAGGTTGGGGGGGGCGGAGCCTGAGGAGGGCGGGGTTTGGGGAGGGACTTTTAATGCCGTAGAGTCCCAATGGCCAGAGGGGCCAATTTTCCTCCACGGGTACTGATCTCTATCGGCTGGGGATCAGTTGTAATAGCAGATCTTCTGCTATTATCTGGGGGTTATCAAATAGGTGCAGCCACTATGGCTAAGAACATTTCAACAAAAACCAATAACACCAAATATCTTTTTTTTTTGGTTCTTGTAGGTTATCCGGGCTGTGTGACCGTGGTCTTGGTATTTTCTTTCCTGACGTGTCGCCAGCAGCTGTGGCAGGCATCTTCAGAGGAGTAACACTGAAGGACAGTGTCTCTCAGTGTCAAGGTTGTAGGAAGAGTAATATATAGTCAGAAAGGGGTTGGGTTTGAGCTGAGTATTGTCCTGCAAAAGTAATGTGCTAATCATTGTTCTGTAAGTATCAAGATAATGTGCTAATGAGGGTGTGGTATGTTCATATGGAACCATTGTATCCTGAAGTGATCTGTTAACATGTGGAGTCCAAAGCTAATCCGCATGGCTATCGTGGACTGTAGTCTTTGTTAGTCTGGAGGTTTTCAGGACAGGAAGCCAAGCCTTATTCATTCTTAAACTCTCTTCTTTTCTGTTAAAGTTGTGCTGATGTTTATGAGAAGCCATTGAAATTCATAAACATCAGCACAACTTTAACAGAAGAGAGTTTAAGAATGAATAAGGCTTGGCTTCCTGTCCTGAAAACCTCCAGACTAACAAAGACTACAGTCCACGATAGCCATGCGGATTAGCTTTGGACTCCACATGTTAACAGATCACTTCAGGATACAATGGTTCCACATTAACATACCACACCCTCATTAGCACATTATCTTGATTCTTACAGGACAATGATTTGCACATTACCTTGAATACCTTGCAGGACAATGACTCAGCTCAAACCCCACCCCCTTCTGACTATATATTACTCTTCCTACACACTTGACACTGAGAGACACTGTCCTTCAGTGTTACTCCTCTGAAGATGCCGGCCGCAGCGGCTGGCGAAACGTCAGGAAAGAAAATACCAAGACCACGGTCACACAGCCCGGATAACCTACAAGAACCAATATTTTTTTTATTTTCTTGATTTAAAATATCAACATATAAAACATTATCCAATGTTAAATAATAATAATAATACTAAAGAGTCAAATGATATTACTGAATTAACCACAAATTGACTTCCCCCTCTCCCTCTTCCATCTAAAAATAAATTGTAGAAACTTTTGCTAACGGAACTAATCCCAATACTATTTTAATTAATATATTCTTGTCCGATCTAACATTATTAGATCAATACCTAATATAAAATTGATGAAAAGTGTAGATAAGGGATTAGATCAAAGAGTATCCTTTAAATGGTTCCATTTAGAATTAATTTTTTCCAAAAATATTAAACACATAGTAACACCGAATATCTTCATAGCGTTGTATGTGTTACTGGTTTTTGTTGAAATGTTTTTAGCCATAGTGGCTGCACATATTTGATCAGCTCTAACTTTGCAGCTCAAGTTAATATTTTTATTACCTGGAGGTTGGCAACCCTGCTGGTGACCCACAAACAAGGGTTGGGTTTTTACACCCACTGGGTCAGAGTCTAGTAGAATTTTGCATGTGTTGAGCAGGATTGGAGCTTTAAAAGCAGGAACTTGTATTCAGACAATCCTTCCAGTTGTATTATTAAAAATCCCCGATAAGGATGTACAACCTCTTTGTATGTCATTTTTTGGTGGGTCTGTCTTCTCCTAGGATCTAGGGGCTTGGGTTGTCACGTCAGGGTTGCAAGGCCAATTGCTGTGTGGGAGAGCAATTCCACGGAGATATTGTTGGTAGTATTGATAATATATTTTACCAGTTCGCCTTAGATGGCAACTGGCTAGTCTTGAAGAATGTGCAGAGATTTTTTTAAAAGATGAGAACTGGAGATTTCCTTCTCCTAACCAGAAAGGGATTTATTTATTTATTTATTGAACTCCTGAGATGACTAACTACAATAAAGTATTTTAAAAATAGAATGATAAAATATCTAAAACAAACCAATAAGCACAGCGTAGCAGCAAAAAATTAAAGCAGTGGCAAGTTGCTTAAAAGCTAGTGAGAAGCATATTCCTAAAACTAGCTAAAATTAGTTAGCACCAGAACAGATGAAAACGAAACCAGTAAAATGCATAGTTAGCACTGAATCACAATAACAAGCAACCCCTGAGTTCGATCCCGACAGAAGCTGGTTTCAGGTAGCCGGCTCAAGGTTGACTCAGCCTTCCAATCCTTCTGAGGTAGGTAAAAGGAGTACCCAGCTTGCTGGGATTAAAGCAGGGGTGGGGAACCTTTTTTCTGCCAAGGGCCATTTGGATATTTATAACATCATCCGCGGGCCATACAAAATTATCAACTTAAAAATTACCCTGCTATATTTGGTCAAACATTTACCCAAGAGGCACGACAGGAGACGGCTCTGAGTGTCTGCCACGTAGAGCGACTTGCTTTTGAGCTCCGCTGTCCCCAGCTGGGCCCAAAATATTCAGGCAGGGCAGCATCCTTCTGAGCTAGAGATCTGCCAGGACCCATGAAGGGCCAGGCCAAATGATTTTGCGGGCCTTATATGGCCCCCAGGCCTGAAGTTCCCCACCCCTGGATGAAAGGGAAGACTACTGGGGAAGGCACTGGCAAACCACCCTGTAAACAAAGTCTGCCTAGGAAACGTCAGGATGTGATGTCAACCCATGGGTCAGGAATGACCCGGTGCTTGCACAGGGGGCCTTTGCCTTTTACATATGAAGCTGTCATATAGGGGTCATTCGAATACATGAATCTCACTGTGTATATACATGTAACGGATGCTAATTTCCACTCAGAATTGCTTTTCGGGTATGATTTTTGTGGTGTTGAAGCAGTTTTTTGAACCCCTGAGTTGAAACTGGAGTAGGATCTGAATAGAAATGGTCACTTGGTGGAGTGTGTGTGTGTGTGTGTCCGTGTACTTCCTGGCACGTATTTTGCGTGTATGTGCAGACATCATACGTGACTGACTACAAATAGGGGGTGTGCATATCGATATACATAATTGCTTTCTTTCTAAGCCTTTTACAACTTCTGTAGTGCTTCTGGAAAAAAGGGCCCATACAGGGTTAATAAAGAGCCCCGTGGCGCAGAGTGTTAAGCTGCAGTACTGCAGTCAAAAACTGCTCATGACCTGAGTTAGATCCCGATGGAAGTCAGTTTCAGGTAGCCGGCTCAGGGTTGACACAGCCTTCCATCCTTCCGATTTCGGTAAAATGAGTACCCAGCTTGCTGGGGGTAAAGGGAAGATGACTGGGGAAGGCACTGGCAAACCACTCCGTCAACAAAGTCTGCCTAGTAAACATCGGGATGTGACGTCACCCCACGGGTCAAAAATGACCCGGTGCTTGCACAGGGGACCTTTACCTACCTTACCTACAGAGTTAATGGAGCAAAACGGGCAGTTAACTGTTGCCTCCACATTCTGTCCTCTGCAAATAAGGCACCGTTCATCAGGCTCGGCCATTTTACATCATGTGGGTTGCCCTGACCTTGGATAGCCCAGTATAGACTGATCTCATCAGATCTTGGAAACTAAGCAGGGTTGGCACTAGTGTTTGGATGGGAGACCACCAGTGTCGCAACACAGAGGCTGCCAATGGCAATCTATCGCTGAGCGTCTCTTGCCTTGAAAACCCTACGGCGTCACTATAAGTCAGCTGTGACTTGACAGCACTTTCCACCAACAAAAGTGGGGTAATGATGTCATTTGGAGTTAGTTATTAGGGGCTTAACAGTGACTCGGCCTGCATCTAAATCTGCAGGTGGCTTCAGATGGCTTATTCTATAGTATGTGGCCTTGTCCGGTCAATATGTCATGAATATGTAGGTATCATGCGCATTGTACTACTTACACCTGTGGGGCATTCTTCACTCTTCTGTTTCACATCATGCCTGCAGAAGGATTATTGGACTAACAACTGTATTTTATTGTGGTTTGTGTTTCTGTTTTAGTTGTTTTTTAAAGCAGAACCATGGGAATCCCGGGTTTGCTCCAGTTTATCAAAGAAGCTGCAGAATCTACCCATGTGAAGAAGTACAAAGGGCAGGTTGTTGCTGTGGACACTTACTGCTGGCTGCATAAAGGAGCTTACGCGTGTGCTGAGAAGTTAGCCAGAGCGGAACCCACAGATCAGTACGTTTTAAAGCAGTTTGAGTGACCAAATTGGGGTTTGTTTCGGCGGGGGATGCTTTTGCAGTATGGCATAACCCATCCACACCGGCATGGGTGTATCATCTTTGTGGACTATTCTGGGACTTATAGGCTGTGAATTGTAGCCTGTAGGTTGAAAGCAAGGAGCCCCGCAGCGCAGAGTGGTAAGCTGCAGTACTGCAGTCCAAGCTCTGCTCACGACCTGAGTTCAATCCCAACGGAAGTCGGTTTCAGGTAGCCGGCTCAAGGTTGACCAGCCTTCCATCTTTCCAAGGTCGGTAAAATAAGGACCCAGCTTGCTGGGGGTAAAGGGAAGACGACTGGAGAAGGCACTGGCAAACTACCCCGTAAACAAAGTCTGCCTAGGAAACGTCGGGATGTGATGTCACCCCTTGGGTCAGGAATGACCCGGTGCTTGCACAGGGAACCTTTACCTTTAGGTTGAAAGCAAGTGGTATTCAAGTGGTAAGTGGAAAGCCGGTGGTGTTCAAGGGACAGTGTTTTCATATATTATGCTGAGGTCTGGGGAAATTCTGCAAAGTCCTCATTCTCTGACAGCCAAGGGAAAAAAAAGGGAAAACAGAGTATACCCAATATGCTGTCAAATGCACAAAGTAAATCGGGAGGGAAAGTATTTCTGTGGTTGCCTTTTAAACTGTTTTCAGAGGTTTCAGTGTTGTAACAGGCTGCTTAAATCATATTGACAACAGAAACAGGTAACCAGCCTGTGCACAGGATTGATGCAAAAAATCAGAAAGTCTGAAAAAGAGGGGAATTTTCCATTTCAAGTTCATAAATAAACTGAAACAAAAACAGAAGGTGCATTCCTAAGGATTTGGAGGGTGACTTCAATATCATGAAGCTTAATCTAGAAAGCTCAGTTGATGTGTGTCCTTCATTTCATTTTGTTGGCTAGACTAGCTATAACTTCACCTGATCTGCAAGGTTGGGTTACTGAAGTGACATTGTGGTATTGCAAAGGGAAATTCTATGTGAACTTCATTGGAGCTGAATTTCCTCTAATAACTTATATTTTAGTATTAAGCTGAACACTTTGTGCTGGCCATGTGACAAAGGTATTTCTTTTTACAGGTATGTCATTTACTGTATGAAACTGGTGAATATGCTTCTGTCGTTTGGGGTCAAACCAATTCTAGTATTTGATGGATGTACCCTGCCTTCCAAAAAGGAAGTTGAAAAGTCTAGAAGAGAGTAAGTCATTCTATTTTAAAAAAAATCTTTATAGTACAGTATACATGAAACTGCCTTATACTGAATCAGGCCCTTGGTCCATCAAAGTCAGTATTGTTCACCTAGCTTCCTAGTCCCTTTACCTGGAGAAGCCAGGGATTGAACCTGGGACCTTCTGCATGCCAAACAGATGCTCTACCACTGAGCCACAGCCCCTCCCTAAGGTATAATATGCCTTTATCTACAAAAGTCAGGCTATAAGGTCCCAAGGGACAGTCTGAGTTGGCCACCTTGCTGAAGCTAAGTACCTCTGTGTCTGGTCTGTGTGTGGAAGACCCCCCTCCCCGGAACCCAAAGTATGCTCCCTTGAGTTCCTTAATGGAAGATCGGCAGGGCACAAGAGACTATGGGTCTCGTATAAATAAAGGCACAGGTCTTTAGAGCCAGTGTAGTGTAGTGGTTAAGAGTGGTGGTTTGGAGCGGTGGAGTCTGATCTGGAGAACTGGGTTTGATTCCCCACTCCCCCACATGAGTGATGGCTGCTAATCTGGTGAACTGGATTTTTTTCCCTACTCCTACACATGAAGCCAGCTGGGTGACCTTGGGCTAGTCACAGTTCTATTAAGAGCTCTCTCAGCCCCACCTACCTCACAGGGTGCCTGTTGTGGGGAAGGGAAGGTGATTGTAAGCCGGTTTGAGTCTTCCTTAAGTGGTAGAGAAAGTCGGCATATAAAAACCAACGCTGCTGCTGCTTCTTTATGTTACTGTTTTCAATGCTTTTTTTGTAAAATAAAATCGAACTTGATCTGTTTAACGAGAGCAGGACTTTGGCAAAAATGAGCAGTACATGCTGTGTTATGTGACATCTAATCTACATCTCAGTCTGCTAAACAGCTGGAGAATGATTTGTCCTTGTGACTTCATTTTTCAACTCCGGTTTGTTAAACATTTCTTAATGAACACACACATGAAATCCCCAAGGTATTCTTATCTTCAGGGTGTCTTGGACTTCTCATTCTACTATAGCTCCTTATCTCCCTGTTTTGGAAAAGCCACTTCAGAAAGTCACTGAACCCTCTGGATCATCCTCTAATATAGTGCAAGAAGCTGTATTTGAAAGTAGAAGTTGGGATGCTGTCAGGCATGTGGGCACAGATGTGGAAATAGTGGCTTCCTCTTAGTTGTCCTTTTATTCCAGTGAAATCCATGGGATCTAGTAATTCTAATATTACCACTGTAGTGATATTTAAAGTGCAGAGAGGGTTAATGCAGCTAAATCTCTCTGAAATTATTTAAATAGCCCCAACAATGTGTTTAGGATTGGGCATCTTAACACATACGTTTTTACCACCTTTATACCAAACAAGTCGTATAAGTTAGCCTGCTCAAAGTCACCTGGCCTAATGGACTAGTACTGGATTTAGCTTCCTCTGCCTTTGTCTTCATTACCTTCTATTTCCCTCTTTCTACTTCATGTGTATAACAGTTCTTTGGGACAGGGAAAGGTGTCTTTTGGTGTGTATTTGCAATTCTAATGTCACCCATTTGTTCATGTCAAGGAAACGGCAAGCAAATCTTCTGAAAGGGAAGCAGCTTCTCCGGGAGGGGAAACTATCAGAAGCCAGAGAATGCTTTGCACGTAGCATTAATGTCACACACGCTATGGCTTGTGAAGTTATTAAAGTAAGTAGTCGGCTTTGGCCCCGACCTGGATGGCCCAGGCTAGCCTGATCTCATCAGATCTCAAAAGCTAAGCAGGGTCGACCCTGGTTAATTCTTGGGTGGGAGCCCTCCAAGAAATACCAGCAGAGGAAGGCCATGGCAAATCACCTCTGTTCATGTCTTGCATTGAAAACCCTACTGGGTCGCCATAAATCGGCTGCATCTTGATGACGCTTTACATACAGTAGGCTTTGATTAACAAGCAGCTTGCTACTCCTTCTACCTTTTATTTTTCTCGGCGGAATATATATATTTTGCTGAAATAACTGTAGTGTGCATTACTCAACACGAGTGCAGGCTCAGATCAGTCCAACAGCCCCTTTCAACCATTGTTTTGTCACGGGGTCCAGCTGGATTTGGTCAGAAACTGGGCTTTCTCCGAAGCAACCCTCCTATTGTGGAACGGCGCCCTTGATGAGGTGCACCAGGTACTTCAGTCTTCTGGATTGCCTGTAGAGCAGGGCTGATCTGGAGGGCTTTTTGCTGACGGCTGCTAGACCGAGCAACCCTTAAACTCACTCGCTATTAATTATTGTACCTGTTGATTTAAGACTAATGGGATGGGTTTTTAAAGTGGTAAATGTTCAGTTATGGGTGAGGTTTTTTTAATTTGTTATGGTAGATATTATTTTGTTTATATTCTGTTATTAGATGCCCTGAGCATATGGGAAGTACAGGATATAAATACGGTAAATAGCTGGCTCAGGGCGATTAACATCATACAAAAGCATTAATACCTCAATAATAAAATTAACCACAAAATCTAAATTTAAAACAATAAAATCCCAATTAAAACTTAAAAAATATTAAATTACAGATGATGCCTAACCACTACTCGTGTTGCCAGATATTTGCAGCAGATTACCCCTTCATTGACATTAATAATATAACAGGAGGGGAGAGAATAGGGAGGCCAGCAGATGATATTCGCAGCTGTCCTCAGCCATAGGCCTGGCAGAATAGCTCTGTCTTGCAGGCCCTGCGGAACTTTTTAAGGTCCCGCAGGGCCCTGATGTCACCAGACAGCATTCCACCAGGCCGGTGCCAGAGCCGAAAAGGCCCTGGCTCTCGTTGAGGACAGCCACACAGGACCACCAGTAAATTGTTGTAGGGCCAGGGATCACCACTAAGTTGTTGTCAGATGACTGTTGAGATCTTCGGGGGGGGGGGGGTATACCAGGAGATGTGGTCCCGAAAATACGAAGGTCCCAGGCCGTGTAAGGCTTTAAAAGTCAAAACCAGCACCTTGAACCTGATCCGATACTCCAGCTGTAATATTGCTTGCTGTAATATTGTTAAGCAATGCTAGTAACTTAGATAATTTTAGCATTTCTCTTCACAGCAATTATAGGGTTAATTTTTTCATGCCTGTATTTTTTCTGTCTTGCTCAATCAAAGAATGTTTTTTTTTAATAAAAGACAAAGGTTTCTACAGGTATTATCAGAATTAAAGGTTGGGAATCACCTTTAATTAATAAATCCTGGAGAACTCTGCAGCTAAACAGTTTTGCACAGGCAAAGACTTTAAAATTGTTTAGTTCAGATCATCTAATACAGGGGTGGGGAACCTTTTTTCCACCAAGGGCCATTTGGATATTTATAACATCATTCGCCGGCCATACAAAATTATCAACTTAAAAATTAGCCGACCAAGCCCCAAGCAGGTAGCTGCCCCAGATGATCCCCCCCGCACAGGCAAGCAAGCAGGCATCGAACCAGTGGCACACTCACCCACCTGGTGGCACAGGATGGCCTGTTGCACTAGCCGGGCGTAGCTGTTCAGCGGCATGCCAGAGTTGCTCCTGCTCCGCATGGTCGGGGCTGGATTCTACAGCTGGCTCCTGCTACCTCCGCCTGCAGGAATGAAATGAGGACACACTGGCTAAGAACTCCCCACCCCCGCTGCACATTCTGGCCCTGCCCCCTTTAACCCCTTCATTGTCACCACTCCCCCACCCCAGCCCTCTTGTAGCACAGAGGGAATACGTTTCTCCATGGCCTGGGTGGGAAAGGGTTATCACAGTTTCTTGGGCTGTCCTAGCAGCTCCATAGCTAAGGACTCTTCTGCAAGGGGAGGGGAAGGTTCCTTTTCTCTGCAAAACAAATTCACATCTGCCTTGAATAGAGGCTATTCCTGTCCGCGGGAGGGGGCGGATCACCAGTCTCAGATCCTTCTGAACTAGAGATCTGCCAGGACCCGCGAAGGGCCAGACCAAATGATTTTGCGGCCTTAAACGGCCCCCGGGCCTGATGTTCCCCACCCCTGCTCTAATAGGACGAGGGAGGAAATCTCTCGTTACAACAGTTGTAATAGAGGGTGTGCAGAAAGCTCCCTATCAGCCCTAATAAAATGGGCCTTGTGTAGCATGACTCACTCCCTGCCCAACCATTGCTAGTTGGGTAGCCTGGACTAGACTAGATGCCTGACTGATCTGACCAGTTGTATGATGGTTTCATATGTTCACAAGTTACTTGTATGCATTTTTAAAGCAAGTGTCAGTATCCGGGGTGTGTGTGTGTGTGTGTTTATTTGTATGTTTCTGTGCAGGCTGCTCGGGCAAAAGGAATAGACTGCATTGTTGCGCCATACGAAGCTGACGCTCAGCTAGCTTACCTCAACAAGACTGGCATAGTCCAAGCTATAATTACAGAGGACTCAGATCTTCTTGCCTTTGGGTGTAAAAAGGTAGGGGGGAAAACGCACACTTATTTTATGCAGAAGGCTCCAGGGCTCAAATCTGCATGGAAGCCCAGATCCTTAATGGTGTTTACTCGAGCATAACCATAGTGTTGTTAATCTCTCAGCTGTACCTGTGAGATGGGAGCAGCCCCTAGGCTTATCCTTTGCCTCATCTCTCTTCTCCCCCTTTCCCTCCTCCATGAAATGCCCCTTCTCCTTGTTGTTCTTAACCATGGTTCATTGTTGTATCTGAGAAATCCTAACCAGGATTTGAGTTTGGGCTTGAAGCAAAGGAGAGATAATGGCTTGCCTAAGACCCAAGTTCATGGCAAAGCACAACCTGAATTGGGGACCTCCCAAATCACAGCTTATTTTCTTAGAAGAAGAGTTGGTTTTTATATGCCGAATTTCTCTACCACTTAAGGAAGAATCAAATCAAATCACCTTCCCCTCCCCACGACAGACCTACTGTGAGGTAGGTGGGGCTGAGAGAAGAGAGCTGTGACTAGCCCAAGGTCACCCAGCTGGCTTCATGTTGAGGAGTGGGAGATCAAACCCGGTTCTCCAGATTAGAGTCCACCACTCCAAACCACTGCTCTTAACCACTACACCATGCTGTGTCTCTACCTTAGGTGCTACTTTACGTCTTAGTTGAATCTTCTGCCTTCATAAAGGACTACTTTATACCTAAGGGGCATGGTAAATAGAAAATGCTGTAGAATGGCTAGAGTGGCTAATCTCCTGTGCTTTGAATGTTTCTTCAGAATGAATCTCTGGCTTCTTAGGACTTTTGATTTGCTAACAGCCTTGCACAGAGTCTTTGCAGGTGAGGGATGGTCTGGGACAGTAACTGGCAATGCCACGACTTACCTACTATTTTTCTTGCATTTGAAGGTGTTTCTGAAACTTGACAAGTTTGGAAATGGCTTGGAAATTGACCAGGCTCGGCTAGGAATGTGCAAACAGCTCGGTGATGTGTTTACAGAAGAGAAATTCCGCTACATGTGTATTCTGTCCGGTTGCGACTACCTTCCATCCATTCATGGTATTGGGTTAGGCAAGGCGTGCAAGTTACTAAAAATAGCCAACAATCCTGATATTATAAAGGTAATGGAGTGTTCATGGAATGTTGAATCAATGTGTGTTTCCCCAAACCACCATAGAAAATGGACTGAGGGCCCTATTTGGGTGGGGAAAACCCATAAAATGTTTTAAATAAGTAATAATATAAATCTTGTGAGTGATCGTTTTAGGAAAGGTACTAACTTCAGACATTTGTATGTTTAAAGTCCCATCAAAAATATTTTTGCTGTTCAGTTAGATTTCTGTTTCTGTACTTCCGTTTACACTGAGTAATAGTGTACTTTGTGAGCCCTAGATCAGAGTCCAGTAGCACCTTAAAGACGAAGGTTAATGGAAATCCTAAAATATTTCCCACCTATCCAGTGACTGCTTGTATTCCTTATGTCCCTTGGAAAGGAAAAAAAAAAGATAATAAACATACATGCTGGGTTTTAAAACAATAAGAGTAATGTGTCTGCTAACTAAGTGCAATTTATCTTAAATGATTTATCTGTTTCTCTGCTAGGTGATTGGGAAAATTGGGCAGTACCTGAAGATGAATATATCAGTACCCAAAGAATACATAGAAGGATTTATTCGTGCTAATAATACTTTCCTCTATCAGTTGATTTTTGACCCTGTCAGGAGGAAACTGGTTCCTTTGAATGCTTACGTTGATGATGTTGATCCAGAAACGCTACTGTATGCTGGAAAGTATCCTTTCTTCACTGGAAAGTCAATAGTACAATTGCAGTCTTTCATGGAGTGTCCAGACAACATGAAGCGCTTCTAAGGCTGCTGTCCTAGGCAAGCTTGCTTTGAAGGAAGCTCCAATGAACTCTGGGATTTCTTTTAAAATAAGCATGTCTAGAATAAAGGTGTAAGCACTATTGATGGGGAAGCTAAATATATGCTAATGATTGAGGGGGAATCTATGTGGACTCATACACACATGTCTTAAGCGGGATGGTGATGGTCTATTTTGATAACAAGATGAGCAAATTTGAGCAAAACCTTGCCTTCACCTGCCCTGTGCCTTGGTGGGCTCCATTTCGTGCTGTGTTATTCTTGCAGCCTGGCTCACAGCCAGTGTCAACCAAGTTGGGAGAAAAATGCCTAGCGCAACAGAGTACAGCAAAATAAAGCATGGGAGTGGGCCTAATGTAGTTCCCCTGGCTTGCACCTTCTGTGTCTGTTTTTTTTTAATAGACCTACACCATCCCCTGCTTTAAATATACAAGGCTTCTCCCCCCACCCCGCCAGCTGCATTTAGTTTTGCTCTCAGAATGTGCTTAGGTAGACATCTTTCTGTCTTTGTAGATATTCCCTTTGCAAAGAACTGCCCCTTCATGATGTTGTAAATATAGATTACTTGGCCAGTTGGCCATCTGATCTCTTGCTTAAATGCCGACATTTGAACTACATTCAGTAGTTTCTACCTTCCCTTGTGAAATGTTCTGACGGTCTGCACATGAAGAATCTGAAATATCTGCAATCATTTGTTCTGGAAATTTATTTTTGATCCTGGTTTTTATTTAGATTGAATTTGGCATATTTGTCCTTCCTCTGGGATGGTGCTAATCTAAGCCTGAGGTAAACTTCAACACCGTTTCAGTAATTCAGGCAACTGCAGAATCACTGCGTGTTAATATAAAAGGTTGTTCCTTAGTCTTACTGAACTGTCCAGTACTAAAGTTGATTCTAATGTACAGCTTTAATCTATTAAAGTGCTGTTGAAAGTGATTAGGCGCCAATTTATCTTTCTGTGGCAAAGCCTTTACTTGCATCTTCCACATGGGTAGAAGTTTATCC
Organism: Euleptes europaea; assembly: GCF_029931775.1. Lineage (NCBI taxonomy): Eukaryota > Metazoa > Chordata > Lepidosauria > Squamata > Sphaerodactylidae > Euleptes > Euleptes europaea. The sequence goes on from NC_079318.1 coordinate 29,242,950, forward strand.
CTAGTTTAGGTTAGGTCCTGAGACTAATAAAATGAGGAATATTGCATGGTTTGGGCGCATACTAGCATGGGTCAAATGTTATGGGGGGAACTCTGTCTCTGCTCTGGAAGTTGTTCGTTAAATACTGTTTGCTCTTCAGATTAAGTTTGTTCAGTTACAATTTGGGCTTCATTCCTGGGCTACCTTGGCATCTGGGAGCTTGAGGGGAGGCCCTGCCTCCCTGTGCCAGGAGGTAGGACCTAGTTAACGCCTATTTGTAAGAACATCACAAGGTGAGAACTTCCTTTTCTGTTTCCCTTTCATTGCTTCATACAGCTGTGTTTGACTGTTAAAGAATCCTTCTTAAAAATGACCTCCTCCTAAAATCTAAAGAGGGGGGATGTCAATAGTAGAACGGCATGTTTCTCTTAGCTCTTAACTCAGACACATCGGCGATAGCGTTGCTTTTCAAATTGCGCTTGGAAACAAAGACCTCAATACACTGGAGCAAATTGATGACTACAACCCTGATGTTTCAAAGGTAACATTTAAGCTTCTAAATACATGCAATGTATTGCCTTTGAGAGTGCAGGAGTGTGAGAAGGTCTGAGTGATCTTGATACTTTGAAATAACATCAAACTCACAGCACTAGGCTCATGTGGACATTATATATTGTAGAAAGGAGGAGTATACAGATCTTGAACATGGTTGTACGAGACTGATAGGTAGCTTCGATCTTAAGCCTTTTTTCAGTATTTTGATAAGTTCTTGGCCACTTCATGGAACGCATGCTCATGCGTGACACCAGGAATGACTAGAGACTCAGTCACATTTGGGCCTAAAGGTGTTCTATATAGCCTGAAAGGAGTAGAAGACTGCTTCTTAGACTGCAGCCAACACTCATCTATCAATAATTCCTTCTCTTTCCTCCATGGGGAAAAGAGCAGATGTCTAGCGAAGCTGTCCTAACTGCTTGCCCAGAGGCTAAACCACCCCCTTGGATTTCTATGTGTTGAAAGGAACAGCAGGGCTTTGAAGCGGTGTCATGAGGTCAAGCGACAAGAAAGGCAAATTGCTTTGGCCCTGGAGTTTTGGTTTTAAATGAGAATTGAGATGTAAAAGTGGAAGACCAGAGAAGAAGGTTGCAGCAGAAGGCAAGATGAGAGATGCCCAGGGGAATATTAGCTGGGGGGAATTCTGAGATTAATGCTAGCTCAAGCCTTGTAACTTTGCTTTTTTGCTGGGGAATTTCAGGGCGCAAGCTAATACATCTCTCATTTGCAGTGGCTAATAACCTGTGTTGCAATAATAATAATAATAATAAATTCCTGATACAATTTCTGGGTAGAGGAAACCCTGTCTCCCAAAATAAGACAAAGATAGCATTGTGTGTGTATGTGTGTGGGGGGTGCTTTAGAGCCTCTGCTTTGCATGCCTCAAGGTCTCAAGTTCAAAACCTAGCATCTTCATTTAAAAGGGTTAAGTAGTAGGTGGTGGGAAAGATCTCTGCCTGGGACCCCAGAGAGCTTCTGCCAATCAGAGTAGACAAGACATTGTGATCGATCAAGGGTCTGATTCAATATTAGGCAATACAGCTGTCTGTGGGTTCATGTGCTGAGGTCACTGATCAGTTTGGGGTCATAGTTTTGGGTGGTTTTTTAGGAGATGGTTTCAGACATCGGATCCAGCAGTTATTTCCACTGACAGAACAGACTGCTGTCAGCGGAATTGGATTTTCTTGCCTTCCCTGGTGCAGCCTGAAATGCAACTTGAAGTTCCACTGCTGGGGGAATCGCACACTCACACACCTTCATTAGCAATAATCTGCTGTTGAACCCAACCCAGTGTCTTAAATCTCATTTACATCTAGGAGCACAGAATGAAATGGCATGAGCATTTTAGTGGTCACATTTTAATTTCAGTGAATTTAGGCCTTCTGTATGGATTTGATCATGTCTTGGAAGAAGCAACTTGTGTGCTCTTAGATTTTAAAAATTTGACTACCAAATTATTTTAGGGTGGCTGAGTAGTAATAAATCCTTGGTAAGAACACTACTTTTACCACTTCTTTATGTCTAACTTTTTAAAAAGAGCCTAGAACTTACATTGTTTTAAATGGCTTAATTTGATGCATTTTGTAATAAATACAGTTCCATATCTGCAGAGTGGTGCTGTTTTCCTTCAGCGCACTTTCTCTTTCGTCTCTGCCTTACTAATGCTTCTTCCCAAACATTTTGCTGTCTGTCTTCATTTGGTGTCATCTGTGCAGCGAAGAAGTTGCAGCTGGGATGACAAATCTGTTGGCCAGAAACCATCCAATATAAAGAGTATTTGGAGCAGAGACTACACGCCTGGTTTTGCTGAGGAGGCAGTGCCAAATTCTGCACCTTTGTTGGAGCGACCCCCAACCAAAGGCACAGAGCGGCTGATTAGTACAAAAGGACTGAAACTTCTTCACAAAGCTATGTTGGCAAAAAGGCAAAGGCATGGTATGATGGCTAAATCTCTAGAATTGTTACCTGTGATAAGGGAAATGCAAGGCCTATTCTAAGACAGACTTCAGAGTCATTTTTCCCGTAGCATGTTTTCCCTCTGTATTTCTTTTGACGACTGCTTTGGAAGAATAGATAACATAATAGTGAGGTTATCTAATCGGTTCAAGTGGCTCCGTGGTAGAGCATCTGCTTCTCACGCAGAAGGGCCCAGGTTCAATCCCTGGCATCTCCAGTTAAAGGGACTAGGCAAGTAGGTGATGTGAAAGACCCCTGCCTGAGATCCTGGAGAGCCACTGCCGGTCTGAGTAGACAATACTGACTTCGATGAATCAAGGGTCTAATTCCGTGTAAAGCAGCTTCATGTGTTCATGTGACTTTGAGGAGGGGCCATGGCTCAGTGGCAGAGCATCTGCTTGGCATGCAGGAGGTCCCAGGTTCGATCCCCAGCATCTCCAGTTAAAGGGACCAGGCAAGTGGGTGATAGGAAAGACCTCTGCCTGAGACCCTGGAGAGCCATGAAGAGGTGCCATGGATTAGTGGTAGAGCCTCTGCTTGGCATGCAGAAGGTCCCAGGTTCAATCCCCGGCATTTCTAGTTAAAGGGACTAGGCAAATAGGTGATGTGAAAGGCCCCTGCCTGAGGCCCTGGAGAGCCGGGGTCTGATTCATTGTAAGGCAGCTTCATGTGTTCAAATTTGAGATTTTCATTTTGTGCACTGTGTTCTTATTCCATGTCCACAAACTGCGTACTTTACGAAGACACAGTGGCGTACAAATTCTGTGCACGATACCTTTTCTTCTTTGTCTAAAAAAGGGCATTTTTCTGATTGCACTGTTTCAGCCTCCTCCTTCTCTAAGTTTCTAGTCTTGCCCTCACTTTAGCACTAATCTTAAATTAGTGCACTCTGGCCTTCAACAGATATCTATTAAGCTCCCTGAAATCAATGGAGTAAGTGTGTTGATGGTTCAGCTGCTAGGCTGAAATGGTGAGACCACACCTTTGCCACTAAAGTCGGTAGAACCTCTAGTGGATGCCTGCTGTAGATGTTAGAGTGTGACATTATTTATTGCAGTAGTTACACACCCGGCTGTCTGCTTTAAAATGCCTTAAGATGATGAAACCTTTGGTCTGCCAGCCAGTCTGTCTGCTACTACAAGCTGGTTTATTGATTTAACATTTGGCAGCTTTGTAGCTTGTTGCTTTTATTATGACCAACATATCAACATTGCTTACAACACAGTTCTTTGTGCTGAGTTCAGTCAAGATGACTCCCAGGTAGGCGCACAGAGGATTGCGGCCTTTAATGTGTCTTTGCCAGTCATTAAACGTTACTTTAAATCCCTTTGTGTGTTTCAGTTCCGACTAAAATGGTAATTATTTTTTATCTAGAGGAGCTATCAGATGGAGATCTCTTGAGCCAGTATTCCTTTTCCAACTCAAAAAAGCCGAAGACGGAAAAGGATGAAGCTGTCGAGCGCCATGCAGTTGTCGGTGCGGTGACTCCAGCCCGTGCTTCAGTGGACCCTTCCAGGAACAAGGAAACTTCGAACTCCCGGCCTCGACTTAGAAATAAATTTGTCTTTCTGCGGAAGAAGAATGAGGAAAGTGGCGCAGTTGTCGTTCCGGGGACCAGAAGCAGGTGTGTTTGCTGGAAGTGAGTTGTGTCAAAGTGAAACTCTTAAGGAATGTGCTACAGAGTAGTAGTACAGTACCCCAAAGCAGAATATAGTTAAATAAACTAGGGTCGCCATGAGCCGGAAGCGACTTGACGGCACGTAACACACACATTGATCAGTGTCGCACAGAATGTTACAAGATGGGAATAATAAATTAAGTTGCCCTCAAGATACCATATTCACTGATGCATACAGATCCTTTGCAAATCAGTTGACAGGTGAGGTTCCCCTGTCAACTTATTTACAAAGGGACTAAGCCCTTAATATGTGTGTGTGTTAAGGGCCGTCAAGTCGCTTCCGACTCATGGCGACCCTATGAATGAAAGTCCTCCAAAATGTCCTATCTTTGACAGCCTTGCTCAGATCTTGCAAATTGAAGGCTGTGGCTTCCTTTATTGAGTCAATCCATCTCTTGTTGGGTCTTCCTCTTTCCTGCTGCCCTCAACTTTTCCTATCATGACGGTCTTTTCCAGTGACTCTTGTCGTCTCATGACGTGACCAAAATACGACAGCCTCAGTTTATTCATTTTAGCTTCTAGGGTCAGTTCAGGCCTGATTTGATCTAGAACCCACTGATTTGTTTTTTTGGCAGTCCACGGAATCCGCAACACTCTCCTCCAACACCACATTTCAAAGGAATCTATTTTCTTCCTATCAGCTTTCTTCATTGTCCAGCTTTCACACCCATAAATAGTAATAGGGAATATAATGGCATGAATTAATCTAGTCTTGGTGGCCAGAGTCACATCCTTACACTTCAAAATCTTTTCTAGCTCCTTCATGGCTGCCCTTCCCAGTCTCAATCTTCTTCTAATTTCTTGGCTGCAGTCTCCCTTTTGGTTGATGGTGGAGCCAAGGAATAGAAAGTCTTGAACAATTCCAGTTTCCTCATTGTCAACCTTAAAGTTGTGTAATTCTCCTGTAGTCATTACTTTTGTTTTCTTGATGTTCAGCTGCAGTCCTGCTTTGGCACTTTCTCTTTTAACTTTCAGCAGTAGTTGTTTCAGATCTTCACTATTTTCTGCCAATAATGTAGTGTCATCAGCATATCTCAAATTATTAATGTTCCTCCCTCCAATTTTCACTCCACCTTCATCTAAATCTAATCCTGCTTTCCTAATTATATGTTCTGCATATAGATTGAAGAGTAGGGAGATAAAATACATCCTTGTCTGACACCTTTGCCAATTAGAAACCATTCCGTTTCTCCATATTCTGTTCTAACTGTGGCCTCTTGTCCAGAGTACAGGTTGCGCATTAAAACGATCAGATGTAGTGGCACACCCATTTCCTTTAAAACCAGCCATAGCTTTTCATGATCCACACAGTCAAAAGCTTTGCTGTAATCTATGAAACACAAGCTGATTTTCTTCTGAAATTCTCTCGTACGCTCCAGTAACCAGCGTATATTTGCAATATGATCTCTAGTGCGTCTTCCTTTTCTGAAACCAGCTTGAACATCAGGCATTTCTCGTTCCATATATGGTAACAGCCTTTGCTGTAAGATTTTGAGCATCACTTTACTTGCATGAGAAATTAATGCAATAGTTTTTGCAATCTTTGATGTCTCCTTTCTTGGGAATTGGAATGTAAATGGATCGTTTCCAGTCTGTGGGCCATTGTTTTGTTTTCCATATCTGTTGGCATATTCTTGTCAAGATTTTGATGGACTCCGTTTCTGTGGCTTGGAATAGCTCTATTGATATCCCATCTGCTCCTGGTGATTTGTTTCTCCCGATTGCTCTCAATGCAGCTTTCACTTCACTTTCTAAAACTGTAGGTTCTTCTTCAAAAGATTCTTCTTGGAAATAATCTTTTATCCTTTCATCTCTTCTGTATAGTTCTTCAGTGTATTGTTCCCAACTTTTTCTTTATTTTGTCCTGTTCAGTTAATGTATTTCCATGCTGATCTTTCAGCATGCCTAACCGTATATAATACATGTTCAGCGCACAATACAATACATGTTCAGCATACTAATACAATGTTCAGTTCTCTAAATTCCATCGTGCCCAGAATCCAAATCCCACCCCCCCACCACAGTGCCCTTCACCATTGGACTTCCGATGGAGTGTTATGGCATTACCAAATAAAATATCTATAATTATATAATCACTTAGACTTTTGATTCTATTTCTGTCACCTTCTACTTTTGCTTCTCGTCTATCTCTGGCAATTTTAAGAGTTTCCTCAGACATCCATCGAGGTTTTTCTTTTCTTTTGGCTACAGGAATAGTCTTTGCACATTCTTCCTTGATAATATCTCTAGTTTCCACCCATAGTTCTTCAGGTTTACATTCACTTGAACTTAGTAATGCAAATCTGTTCCTTACATGGTCTTTAAACTCTTCCGGAATATTGCTTAGATTGTATTTTGGTGCTATGAATGTTTTGGTGTTTTTCTTAAGCTTTATCTTGATTTTCGATATTTCCAATTCATGATCTGTGCCGCAGTCGGCTCCTGGTCTTGTTTTGGCCGAGAGAATAGAGCTTCTCCATCTTCTGCTTCCAATTATATAATCTATTTGATTTCTATACTGGCCGTCTGGTGATGTCCATGTATACAATCGTCTATTTGGTTGCCTGAAACATGAGTTTGCAATGAACAGATTGTTGTCTTCACAGAATTCTATGAGGCGTTCTCCTGCTTCATTCCGTGCTCCTAGCCCAAATCTGCCAACAACATTTGATTCTGCTTTGTTTCCTACGTTTGCGTTCCAATCACCTATGATTATCAGCATATCTTGTTTAGGTGTGTGATCAATTTCTTCCTGAACACTGGCATAAAAACTTTCAATTTCTTCCTCATCAGCATCTGTAGTTGGGGCATAAACTTGAAGGATGCTTATGTTGATAGGCTTTCCCTGAAGTCTGATTGATATTATTCGGTCAGACTTTGCATTATAGCTCCTGACTGCCTTTGCTACATCTTGCCTCACTATTAAAGCAACTCCGTTTCTTCTCTTTTTGTCATTCCCTGAATAAAACACTTTGTAATTTTCTGATTGAAAATGTCCTAATCCAGTCCACTTTAATTCACTTACTCCCAGGACTGAAATGTCCATGCGTTCCATTTCTTGCTTAACAATTTCAAGCTTACCCTGATTCATGCTTCTCACATTCCATGTTCCTATTATATGAGTCAAACAGCTTCGGACTTTCCTTTTGCATCTATTCATGTCAACCACTGAACGTCCTTTCGGCTTTAGTCCAATCGCATCATTAAGAACAGCGCTACTCGTACTTGTCCTCTGCTCTATCCCAGTAGCAGATTGAGTGCCATCTGACCTGGGGGTCCTATCTTCCAGCACTATATCTTTTTTCATTTTGGATTGTTTCATCATAGGGTTTTCAAGGTAAAGGTGGTCAGAAGTGGTTTACCAGTGCCTTCTTCTGCGCAGTACTAACCAGAGTTAGCCGTAGTGGCACTGCCGTTGTCTACGAAAGATCTTCCGCCAGTGTCACCTTCCACTACTGCTGCTGCCCAGTAGCTAACCTTCAGGGATTCCTCTACCCCCATCCCCATTGGAACTGCCTGTTCTCTTCTGCGGATGTGGCCATTGATCCCTTAAGGGGGTGGATGCATCTTTGTCTGGTGTCTCAGCTGTGACCATTCCGTCTTGAGTGACTCTGCTAGGAGTTTAGTCTCTTGATAGAGTCTAGACCCCTTACGGTATTGCTCTCAGCTTCCCTGACACTCACAAACCCCCTCACCACGTTAAGGTGTGCATCCAGAAGGGAGAAGCCCTTAATATACATCAATACAAATGTTTTTAGATTCTGACTTGCCAACTTGTTGAAACTCTTTATGGAACATTTTACAGTAGGACAAGGCATGTTGTGATCTGGACAGAGCAGCCTCCAGACTCGTTCAGCATGCAGAGCATTCTGGTCTTAATAAATAACTTGGGTTGAGCGCACCATCTAAACAAAAGTGTTGTGAATTGTCTGGGGAACAGCTTAAATTGGTATTTGCCGGTAATGGCTCAGAGCTGGTAAAACTTGGGTATGAGATTTGAATTAGAGGCACCGTTCAACTTGGGTGCCTCTGAAATTATACATGCTGTCTAGTATTATACATGCTGTCCAGTATCATATGGCTGCATATTTGTGGGTAAGTGGTCCATTATTCGCTATGGGGGATTCTTTCTGCGGTACTGTAGTGACTGTTTTCAAGCAAATGACCCCAAAATTGTAGGGATTCTAATCCTGACAGTCCATTAAAGACCCCCTAAGTTTCAAGCATATCAGATCAAGGGGTAAAATTCCATGAGCCCCTGAACAAGGTGCCCCCCCGGCCATCCTACTTGTCTCTATTGTTTCCTATGGGGAAAAAAATCCATGTTTTCTCCAGGGCAAAAAAAGCCAATAGCCAGAAACGCAAGGGCAACTGCTGGCCAAACGCAAACAACCAACAAGCCCAACAGAACCTATATCAGACTAAAGATTCCAAGCCAAACCAAACCAATTTAGCAACCCAGTACGAAAGGCAGCCAGCCAGACTTGGCAAGATAGCTGCACACTAATGTAACTTCCCTGAAATAGAGTCAAGCTGCAGGCCTGCTTTTTCTTCCCTTTGCCTATGCTCGGAGAGCCATGGAGGATTGTGAGAGAATTGTCATGATCAGGCAAACCTTTCTAGTGATCCCTCTAATATCTGATCCCATTGCCTGGGAGAATGTCTGTGTCCCCCCGTGTCCCATGTCTCCCCCCCCCCCCGGTTGCCAGGAATCCTGTAAAATTGTAGAAAAACAAGCCTAGGAGCCTCAAAATACCAGCTCCAGATATTTCTGGAATTTTTCAGGATCTGAATACCAGTATTCCTGTAAACCCAGCTATCACTCCAGATCCCTATTAACATCTAGCTGGATCTTTCAGCCAAAAACTGTCTGGCTTCAGAGAGTTTCTTCCTGTTCATTTTTTTGCATCTCCTTCTTTGGTAGTTACTATTGTAAGAATTGCAATCTCCATATGGTATTGTTCTTTGTTAGCATATGCTATCGTTATTTATGTAAATTCTGTAGTTGAGGAGACTGAGAGGAAATGAGTCTAGTATCCCAGGAGGTCTCATGTTCATCTTCTAAATGTAGTTGGGTGAAGGGAAGGTGATGCGTCTTCAAGCATTCCCATAAGCAAAGATTTTTGTGCCAGCGTTATCTGCTGTAAAATTGCCCTGCGTCTTCAGCCGAAGGATATATGCATTAGCCATTCTGCTGAGAGTATGAGTAAACTAAAACAAATGAAGCTAGGAAATGTATCTCCAGCCCTCTGCCCCCCCTAACCAAAGTTCTGACTTGACTTTGCGATAAAGTCGCATTTCTGCGAAAATGAGGTCAGTGATGCCTCTCGTACCTGAACTCCAAATGCGCCCTGTTGCTATCATGGCACCTACATATTCTAACTAGGAAAGGCAGAGCCTGTGAACAGCCCTGTTCTAACATTTCAAATCACTGTTTCCGATATTCTTCCACACTGCATTAGGTTCTTTTGCAGTATCATGGACACGCCTGCTGGTGGACCAAAGAGTGACGCCCACCAGCCACCCCAGAGAAGTGGGGTTGATTGTCAGACCATGGAAGCTGAAAGCGCAGAAGCGAAAGATTGCACTTCTTCCTCCCCAGGGACTGCGGAAACCAGAAGAACCCCCTCGCCCTCGCTTCGGACAACGCAAACCAGCTGCTTCAGTTGGTCTAAAAGCTTTTCAGACCGATCTGGGACACCCAGCCCAACTCAAAGTGTAGCACTGCTAAAGCGGTTTCGCCGACAAACGCCTGACGAGACTGCATCTAGGGATTGTAAGATGTCTGGATCGCAGATGTTAAGCTCAACATTTGGTAAAGAGTCCAATGAAGACTCTTCACTGTTAAAAGGACGGAGCTGTTTATCTGAACAGAAGTCGAATGAGGTTTCCCGGAGCAATCTGGACTGTCTAGAAAATTCTCCAGGGCCCAACGAAGTCGCTATTGATGCCAATGTAAGATCATTACCAAATGTTTTGACTGGAGCAGTTGATAAAATTGTCAGCTCTGACTCAAGGGGTTATCTAGTGTTCTTATTTATTACAGTAGTTACACAAGTGCCATAAAATAATTTCTGCTAATGAAAACTCTGTCTGCCTGCCTAAAACTATTAGCTCATATATTAATTTATTATTCAGTAGTTCACCATTTGTTCCTTCTATTTTGAGAAGAAATCAAGTTAAGACCAACACATCTACATTTTTATCTGTTTGGCAGATTCTAAAAGTTATTTTTAGAAGCATTACCCAGTGATTATAAGTTCCAGGTTTGAAACTATAGATGTGGTACATTTAGGTTGTTTTAGGCACAACTTGAAACAAGCATTATGTTCGTTAATATATATTGCAGATAAGCTAATGTTTGATTTTGATATAAGGGAATACTGTTTTCTTTTGTAAAGGAATCTGCCTGTAGTCCAGAACCAGAGTGTAATCTGAATTCTGAAGTCTCTCCATTCCTTGACTCATTACATACTGAGAAGGATACAGTCCTTGGAACCCTGGTATGTCTCTGTTTAATTTCATATTTGAGTATCATATTGTATTTTTCAGGTGATAATGAGAATGTAAAGTCTTAGGGCCTCTTCTGATACTTCCATTCTAGTTCTCTGGATTTCTTACCTATTGGCTCAAAGGTTCTAGGTGGATTACAACACACCCTTAATGTCACACAACAACAAGACTCTAATGTAAATTAAGCTAGAACTCGCTCAGTGGTTTAAGCCTGTTCTCCCCTACCCCAATGCAAGCCTGGTATTCCTGTGTGTGTAAGTGGCATCAAGTCACAACCAACTTATGGCAACCCTGTAGGGTGTTCAAGGCAAGAGACTAACAGAAGTGGTTTTCCATTGCTTTCTTCTGCAAAACAACCCTGGAATTCCTTGGTGGTCCCCCATCCAAATACTAACCAGGGCTGTCCTGCTTAGCTTCCAAGATCTGACAAGATTGGGCTTGCCTGGGCCATCCAGGTTAGGGCATAGTTCCGAATCTGAAACTATTGTATTCATTGGGCAATGCTTCTAAAAGTAACATTCAGGATCTGCCAAAAAGACAAGAATGTAGATGTGTTGGTATTGATTTGATTTCTTGTCGAATCAGAAGGAACGAAATAGAAAGTACTTATAACAGTACACAAAATAAACACTATGTGTCAATAGCACTATGATAGTTTATTGAAGCAGAAAAAGTGCGATTTTCTACATTTGGTTCAGCTCTCTGACTGGCTTAGTAATGTTGACATTTGGCTTTAGGCTACCATATTAGACCATTATTTAATCTAGGTTTTGGCTGAGAACTACCATATTTACTCAAATGGAAGACGACCCTGAACATAGGATGACCCCCCACCCTAAAAAAAAGAGAAGGTTACAGAGAAAAGTAGATGGCCCTGCATTTAAAATAACCTCTCCTTAAAAAAGGTAGCCATATAATTTTTTTATTACATAGTGATCAATATAACCACAGTATAGACCGCAGATGAAAATAGTTACTTTTAAAATGCAAAGAAGTGCCAAAAAGAACTCCGAACCTGATAGATTAAGCTTCTAGAGCCCATTGGAAGATGTATGAAGTAGCTGTCATGGCTGCAAAAGCACCTTCTGGCTCTTTCCCCCTTAGTGGAGGGATTGCTGTAAAAATCCAATGAATACTTCCAAGGACTTCTGTCTGCGAGAAACCTAGTAAGTTTCTTTACAGAACATTCAAAATCTTGTGCATCAATTCAGATAGCACGCTGCATTCTGTAGAGTTATAGTGACATCTTGTGGTTTGTGGGTTGACTTTGTTGGGATGGTGTCTTTCTAATCTATATTTCTGTGTGGCACACAGTATGTTCTTTAAGTATTACCCCCATAGCCCCTCTTGCTCTCCAAGTCTGTTAGATATGTGATATGCAAATAACACTTGAGCAAGTCAGAAATAAAACCATTATGCCATATTTTTCTTTACAGTGGGGAAACTCAATGGGTATCTCTTGATAGGTCCTGATTCTTAAACGCAAGCATGAATGTTATGCAGAGACTTCCCTACAGGGTGGCTAAAGCCAGGCCTGTGCAATTTCCACATCGCCCAATTCTTAAGAAGTTTTATAGTGTTCTGCTAAAGGGAGTCAAGGATTAAAATTAATGTTTCTCCTCTTGTGGAATGTCATGTTGGTCTCTGAGGAATGCAGGAATCTGTGATGCAGTGGGGCTATCTCCAGTTCCACGATTTGAAGATGATCGCAGACAAGCTTTATCAAAATATAGCTGTATCCGTGTTGTGTGTTCATGCATTTTTCTTTTGTCCTTCTAAAAGTCTTGCTACATGTAGCACCATTTTGCATAACCTGGTATTCCATGTGAGTGCAGCTGAAAAGGAAAAACATATATGTTACCGGCACCTTTTCTGTCCATCTTGGTTTTTCTTTCCAGTGCTAACAATGGCAAAGGGAATGGTTGTTTTTGCAATGGTAAAGTAAAACTATGCTGGGTGTGGAAAACTTTTAAAGATTTTCTCCCCCACACCATGCCCCTTATCTGAATCAGGACCCTGTTTGCCTCTAAAAACCACTGGGAAGCTTGAGAGTTTGATCGAGTTGACCCTTAGGCATCTTGTTCTTAAAAAGACAGGATTAGTCCCTGGATCCTGCAAACTGCAAGTGGAAGGCACTCACAGGTACAGATATTTTCTTCCTTCCCCTTCTCCCCGGAGCCTCCTGAGCCCTCCAAAAAGCTGAAGCAGTGGAGCCTTTTGTGAAGGATGCCGTGGCTGCAGTGAAGAGGGGCAATTTTATAAAATGGCCTCACTTGTACCAGGGGGAATTTTGCCATGGAGGGCCAAATTGGCTCAATTCCTGCTACCCTCCCTGCAGCCCTGTGGCTCCCATAGCATCAACTTCTTGAATATTTCAAAAGGAACACTTGAGGAAGGAAGAGGTGGAAAAGGCATGCACCTTCTCCTTGCAGCTGGAAGGATCCAATCCCTAATTAAAAAAAAAAAAATTCCAAACTGCTCTTGCTATCCATGTGTTTGACCGTGAAGAGATTGTTTATAGTGAAGGATTCTGCCGACTTTCTCAGTGAATTCCATTTGTCTTTATCTTCAAGATGCGGCATGGTCTCTGTCCCACCAAATCGCAAGTGTTCAGCAGCTGAATTTCTCAAATTTCCCCCCCCCAGGTTTTTGGATTACATAAAACCAGCCCGGTAAGATCCTGTGTTGTGACGCAATGCGTGTCACGGATGCCTGCCAAAGTGAGTGGGCTAAGCAAAAGGATAGCAAGTGCAAAGAAGAAAAACCATCACAACGCTGAAAATAAGTCTGGCCTGCAGGTGACGATTAACGATATGTGGAAAAGCTTCCAGTTTAAAAGGTAAATCGGTTTCACGTAGCCAGAGAAAAAGCACCTTTCCCCTACTAGACTGTAATATTTGAACCAGATGGCCGCCGAAGGCAAAGGACACTATTGATGACTACTTGGCTTATTGCTAGCTGAAATGGTTTTCTGCCAAAGTGTTGCTGGTGTTGCTCTAGAAACAGAAATGCTGGTGTCCCCAGAAAGTCAAAACTGTTTGGGTTTGAGGGCTGAGCCTTTCCATGTTTTACTAAAGGTAGCAGAACCAATATTGAATGTGTTGTAGGGTAGGCCTTATTCTCTAATCCTAGGCCTGGGAGAAAACCCTCGGGATTTCCTCAGCGCTTCCCTTGTCACAGAAGCGGCTCAAAATAAACACCAGAAGCAGACTTTGTCTCCTCTGGTTATAAAGCATGCTTCATGAGCAATTTTTTAAGCCAAGGAAAGATTTTGAAAGATAAAGGGTTTTGTTTTTGTTTTTTGAAAAAAACGAAACCACTTGCCGTTGCTATCAGACTTTCCTTCCCTTTTCCTTCCCTTCTTGAGGGCACGTCATTCCTCGGGCGAACCTTTGCACCTCTCCAGTGAACGGATTCAGAATGGTTTTGTCTGGGGATTTTGTGTCCTCTCTTTCCACAAATGTGCAAACGTGTCGTGCAGGCAAGATGGCCAGCTGCTCTTCTGGAGGTTGCACCCAATAGGCTCCAACGGCTTTGGGTTTTGAACGTGCTCTTAGGAGTCTCCCGTCCTTGTGCTTCAGACTGTATGCTCACCTGCCTATTGTGGGGTAAACCCCGCTTGCTATAACAGGCAAGAGAGAAGGGCAAGCAAACAGTTCCTCGCGGCACAGTGATTGGAAGTACAGCCGCTGCCTAACGGCCACCTTTGGAACAGGGCCATGGCTAAGGGGTGGGGGTGGAGCATCTGCTTGGCTGCGGATATTATTAGAACTGTTTTGTTTTTTTTATTCATTTTTTATAAAGGATACAGAAAGGAAAACGGAAAAGTCAGAAAGGGGACATTTTTACAATTCATAGTTGATCCGTGCCCAAGTTAACCCCCCTGGTAGCCTCTTCTATAATAATTTTAAAATTAACTAAATTAACTAGTATTCCGAAAACTAATGCTAATTGTTAATTTGTCTAACCAAATAGAACTTGACTGGTAGAGCATTATAAGCATATACCCTATTTAGTAGCCAGACCTGTATTTTCATTATAAACTTATATCAACTACACAGACTACAATTAGTACTGACCCGCATAGAATTGGAAGTCTTGACTGAATCAGCTATCCCACAGTGTGACTGACATTTCAGTAACCCTGTCTGTGAACGTTGTTAAATAATCTATATCTGTCAAAAAAATGGCTGCCATTTCTTTTTGTGTGCATCAATTGGCTTTCTTCTAACCCAGATTTGTTAATTTTGACATGGTAGCAAGTTTGTGAAGTTTTGTGATCCATTCTGTTAATTCCGGTACTTTCTTTGCTTTCCAGTAAGTCGCGTACAAAATTCTAGTCACCGTTATTGCATGCTGAAAGATACTATTAGAACTGTTGAGGCTCCCTCCTTTGGCTCCTCTCTGGTCGTTATCAGAATGATCTTCGCCAGTCTTATGTGCATGTACCGGAGAGCAATAATTTGTTTTCCTTTCGTTCTGCAGACAATCGGAAAGGCTGCCCTCTTGCAAAAAACCAGAACCGTTGTCTCCAATCAAAGATAACATCCAGCTCACTCCAGACGCAGATGACGATGCTTTTAATAAACTTGAATTCAGTCATGTGCAGCGTAAAATATTTCAGTGAACTGAAGTCGCAGCTCTTGAACAACTTTCTAATCACCAGCCAACAGCATATTCTAAACAGATTCTGAATTAATTGCTCATGGACAACATGAATCAAAGTAACCCTTGTATCCGTTTGGATACGAGCAGAGTGTTTTAGAATTCATCAGAAATTTTGTCAGCTTCTGTTTCGCAAGAAGCAAAATGTTTAACCAGGCTAAAATAAAATCATTTGGATACAAGTTCATCTCTTGGCTTTGAAAAAGAAATGTTTTCAGAAGACAGACTGCCAAGCTGAGTATTGAAAGATTCAGGTTACAAAAGTCGTGGTCTTTGCTTAAGGTTGGCTCCTTTTTCTGCTTGTGTGAACAAACCTTCCCGTTCCTGCAGCAGCCCCTGAATACCAGAAAGCTTCTGCAGGGGGTCTGGGAACCCTGCCACCATCCCTCGAATTGCATGGTGCTTTGCTGACAAAGGTCTCTGACCTTTAGCTACCACTAAGAAGGATCATTTTGTGCAAACTCCTTCCACTCCTGCATACAGAGGATCAAATCTTTGATCTGTACGTACATGTGATTCTGTTCTGTGTGATTTAGGAAAGGGAGTAAAGTTGTTTAATAAATTTAAGTTACATAATTTATGGGCTGGATCCTATCAATAGTGAACAGGGTTGATGGAACAGGTATTTCCTGGCTCCTCAGGACAGCTGTTGCTCTTCCCCGCCAAAAAAAACAACTGCTGAGGGACCCTTGGGTACAAAATGGGGCAGGGCATAGGAGGTTACAGTTCAAGGAGAAAAATCTGCAGATATTTGCCCCCCTCCACCACTGTGAGCAAAAGAGGCATCTGCTTACATCAGGGCCAGTGTGGATTCGAGCTCTCGTGTCATTCGAAGAATGTATGGTAAAGCCCTTCCATTCCACAAACCGCATCTCCCTATCAAGCATAGATGATGGGGTCACAAAGAAATATTCATGCTCTAGTTTTAGCTATTCTGTGAATGGCAATTTGGTACGAATCTTTAAAACAACGGATCTTTCCCTTTGGATTTCAGAAAATGCCTTTTGTCTGTGGAAAGGATGAGAGATGGTAATGTTTCGAGGTGGGGGGAAATGGTGGTACTTCAATGCATCCAATTGGCATTTAGCAACTAATTGCATAGAACCTTTCCATTTACCAGCCTGCTTACCCAGCTGCTGCAGAGATGAGAACCTGATGGTAACTGAATGAAGCATTCATTCAAATAATGCCTAATTATCTGGAGAGGAGATGGAAGGCAATGCTTCAAACAGTGCCATATTAGTATGAGTCATTCAGAACAGGACTTTGGAAAACAGCAATGGATTTGGCGTATCAGAAGTAATGTAGCGAAGCTTGCATGCATACTAAGCGTATATTGGTACCCCAAACAAATACTTGCTTAATCTATGAATGGCTACATTACTTCTTGATTTAGCTTTTACCCTCTTTGGAGAGACTCAAACCCACTGCAGCCTTTAGCTGCTAGAACGAGGAAACCCTCTCCCTTCTTGCAGCACAAAAAGAATAGGCTGAGCCACTGGAATATTTGCTTGTGGCATTGGGTAGAGCCTTACTCCAAGCTCAGCAAAGACTAGTTGCTGGAAAGGGCCCCCTTCTGCCATTTCTCCGCTAGCCAACGAGGAGCAAAGAGCCGGAGTCCAAATATTCCCCCTCGTGCAAAGATGGTAACATGTAATTTAGCTCAGGGTCTTCCCATACTGGACAAAAGGAAGTTCTGTTGAAAGCAATTTCTAATGTCCTACTTATCAGAGTGTTTGCCCCCGCACAGAAAAACTTGGAGGTTTTCCACTGCCCACATATTAAAAGCAGATAGAAGTCCTGTAATGATTCACAGTTTGGATTGAAGCCCAACCTTCCTCTGGTCCAAACCACGCAGGCCAGACGTTTGTTCTCCTCGTCTGGACTGTGTGATAGTACAGACAGAAATGACAAGCGCTGGTTCTTGCTCTATGTGCAGAGTCCTTGCACATCTCCATGTTTATACAGCTGGAGAAAGCAAAAACCAGACAACCCTCATGCTAGCCGTTTTCCATTGCTTTGCTGAATGCAGTTATCACCGTCACAAATTACTTTTATAGAATCTTGGTTCCAAGATGAAAGATGGAGCTGCAACTATTCAATGTATGCTCTGTTGCCCAGCTGGCAATGAGAAGCCCTGGCCATCTTGGCCTTCTAATTAAGTGTTCTGCTTCATAGAATCATAGAGTTGGAAGGGACCACCAGGGCCATCTAGTCCAACCCCCTGCACAATACAGGAAATTCACAACTACCTCCCCCCCCCAAAAAAAAAACCCAGTGTCTCTACTCCATGCCCAGAAGATGGCCAAGGTGCCCTCCCTCTCATCATCTGCCTAAGGTCACATAATCAGCACTTTTGACAGATGGCCATCTAACCTCTTCTTTAAAACCTCCAGGGAAGGAGGGCTTACCACCTCCCGTAGAAGCCTGTTCCACTGAAGAACCACTCTAACTGTTAGAAAGTTCTTCCTAATGTCTAGACGGAAACTTTTGATTTAATTTCAACCCATTGTTTCTGGTTCGACCTTTCTCTGCTCTCCTCCCATCTCTTCTTCATACACATATATGTGTGTGTGCTGCCTTTCTCTGTTTCAGGAAACAGTTGACTTTGTTGCTAAGCTGATGGACTGTGTTAGAACTAGTGACAGGAGTGACTTCTGGAAGTCACTCTCCTGCTTCAGAAATCTGTTCCATTAAAAACCAAGCTCAATCCAAAATTCTCTGAAGTTTACACTGGCCTGAACAAGGTTTGTTATCGCTCCACCTCCCTCCCAAGTGAATTTACCCTTGTGAAGGTGGAGATGACTGGTAGTAGAGAAGACTCACTGGAGACAGTAGAGGCTTAGTAGACCTCACCCTTTAAGGACTGGGTGCTCCTCAGCACACCCAGGAGTGGCATTTCATGTGAGAGGGCTTCCTGGTTCCATTTATGGGTCTGGGGAGTCAGAAGACAACTGGACCTGTGCAGCCCAGCAACAAATGACCTCCCCTGGACTTGTTTTTTTTTTTTTTTGGTGAGTTTCCTTTGAAAAGACCTAAGCACCTCTTTGAAGAATACCCCCCAGTTACCTTACTATCCTCACAAGCCAGGAATTACCTGAAGATCTTCCAGCTGAAAAGCACAAAGAGGGATAGGATAGAAAGCACCCCCCATGCTGTCATACTAAAATGCATTCTGTATCTGTGGAGGGCTTACTGCTGGGTGATACCAACTGCGAGGACTCTGGACTGTCCTGGCAGGGGAAGACCATCCCCTGAAAATGCTGGAGTTACCTGTCCCTTTTCAGGAATTTGCAGTAGAGCTTGGATTGTGCTCTGCAAGATGCATAGCTTTATTGATTCTATAGCATCTCTAAGCCAGGGACAAAAGGCATTCCTACAATGATGTTGGTAATGCCTTAGTTTTGGGTTTCCTGCATTGAGCAGGTGGGTAGACTACATAGAAGAAGAGTTGGTTTTTATACTCACTTTTCTCTACCTTAAGAGTCTCAAAGTAGCTTACAATCTCCTTCCCTTCCCCTCCCCACAACAGACATCTTGTCAGGTAGGTGGGGCTGAGAGAGTTCAGAGAGAACTGTGACTGGCCCAAGGTCACCCAGCAGGCTTCATGTGGAGGAGCGGGGAAACAAACCCAGTTCTCCAGATTAGAGTCCGCCGCTCTTAACCACTACACCGCACTGGCTATATAGGTAGCCTATAAGATCCCTTCCCACCCCATGATTCTATATGAACAGATCTATACAGGATGCAGAATGAAGTAGGAGGTAGAGGTAGAATTCTAGAGTTCACCACTTCAAAGATTTAAACCCACACTTAAGTGGGGAAGCAGTCCTACATTTAAACTTAAGTGTAGATTGGCTCTGACTTCCCATTTATGCTTTTTGCTTTTACTGATTGCCAGTAATCAACCTGTCTGCTTTGGCAGAGGTCTTCCACTGACTGCAGATTCAATATATGCCTTCCAGGAACTCACTTGCATCATAGGAAAGGTATCATTTGATTTTGTCTTTTTAAGAGGGTGACATGAAGGTAACTTTAGAGTGTTTATTTTCCTTCCCAACCCCTTCACATTGCCAGCTGTACATTAGAAAGCAAAATTTCTACCGACGCTATGGTAGAGACGAGGGAATTATTACATGCCTCTCATGTTTTACGAATGACCAGTTTTAATAGGTGGTTGAGGTTGCTAAGCAACCTGCCGTTTGGCTAATCTTAATCATAGTTCTTTGCTGTGTCTAATATCTTGCAAGGATGTGCAAGTCTTCCAAACAATATTTGTGTTGGATTAGAAAGTTAGCTCACAGAGGTCAGCTGCAACGAACACATCCATCTTGTCACTAAGCTATAAACATGATATAATTTCAGAGGCTGCCATGGGTCATCACTGAATTGCTTTTGGTTTCCTGTGTCTGAAAAAACAGTCTGCCGGTAATAAACTTCTTCCAATGCTGAACCACATTAGTTTGTGTGTATACACAACGCACATGCCCATATGTTGGGTAGGATCCCGCAATGCAATAGTGGAAGAGTTTAACTTAATGCAGTTCCATTTGCACAACACATTGCGCAAAGGCTACCGTAAGATCGAATGCTTTTCCCCCATTTCCAATCAGTGTAGCTGCTTAGAGAAGGCTATTGAGAGCCAGCTGTCTATTGAGAGCCAGCGTGGTGTAGTGGTTAAGATTGGTGGTTTGGAACGGTGGAGTCTGATCTGGAGAACCGGGTTTGATTCCCCCCACTCCTCCACATGAGCTGCGGAGGCTAATCTGGTGAACTAGATTTGTTTCCCCCGCTCCTACACATGAAGCCAGCTGGGTGACCTTGGGCAAGTCATTCTCTCCCAGCCTCACCTACCTCATAGGGTCTCTGCTGTGGGGAGGGGAAGGGAAGGGGATTGTAAGCCGGTTTTGAGTCTCCCTTAATGGTAGAGAAAGTCGGCATATAAAAACCAACTCTTCTTCTTCTACTGGTGCCATCATCATCACAGTACAATTTGGAAGAGTGATCTTTGTTTTGCAAAGGTCATGGGGAGAGGAAGCTGCTGATGTGTACCTTGCGAGCAGCTATGTAAGGGAATACAGTCAAGCTGACTTCATGCAAGGACTTTTCGTGAAGACTTTCTCGTGTTTCTGCTCGCTCAAGAGCTCTTCCATGTTCTGCGGGATCCAACCTACAGGAGAAGGTCCCCCCTTCTTTTCTCCCTGTTCAGCAAGGATCAATCAGATTCAAAAGGCAAATGGAATGCTGAAGGGTGGGGTGGGGAAGCGGATTTAAGGGGTTCAACTGTCGAGAACCAATGCACAAAGAGGGCAGTTGACATTTGGAGGGAGAAGGGATAGGAGGTGTCCCAACTAGGCAGGGAGTCCAGCAGGCACTGTAGTCTGTTATTTTGACAGCCAGGGTTTGGATGCTGTTCCTCATTAAAAACCATGAATTGTTACAGCTGTCTAGTTATTGTCTTTATACTTGGCATGCTGAAAGAACCATAAACTATAACACATCTTCCATGGCTACTAGCCAAAATGAATGCTAGTCATGATGCATACCTATTCTCTCTAGTACCAGAAGAGCATGCCTATTATATTAGGTGCTGTGGAACACAGGCAGGATGGTGCTGCTGCAGTCGTCTTGTTTGTGGGCTTCCTAGAGGCACCTGGTTGGCCACTGTGTGAACAGACTGCTGGACTTGATGGGCCTTGGTCTGATCCAGCATGGCCTTTCTTATGTTATGTTCTTATGTTCCCAGCTCTGGTAACTGTGTCAACTATCAGCCTAGAAGGGGGGCATTACAGGACACACCAACTAAACACACTTAATGTGTTTTGTTATATGTAGCTCCTGTGTTCTCCTCAACCCATATAACCCACTACACAGTCTGTAGGCTCCAGAGAAAAGGGGTATTGATTTGTGGCTGATGTGCTCTCTGGTACAGGATTAAGGAAACCTCTGTGTGTTTGTTTAAAATAAGACATACTAAGAAAATGAGCCCCGTGGCCCAGAGTGGTGTGCTGCAGTCCAAGCTCTGCTCACAACCTGAGTTAGATCCCAACGGAAGTTGGTTTCAGGTAGCCGGCTCAAGGTTGACTCAGCCTTCCATCCTTCCAAGGTTGGTGAAATGAGTACCCAGCTCGCTGGGGGTAAAGGGAAGATGACTGGGGAAGGCACTGGCAAACCACCCCGTAAACAGAGTCTGCCTAGTAAACGTTGGGATGTGACATCACCCCATGGGCCAGGAATGACCCGGTGCCTGCACAGGGGACCTTTACCTTAATGAAAGAAAACAAGTTAGCAGTGGACCCGGTCTAGTGACATAACAGGAGGGTGTGAAAGGTGAGTTGGGTTACAGCTCTTCAGCCTGAAAGACTGGTTATTGGCAAAGTGGTATAAAATAGCAAGAGAAAGACCTGGACCAGGTGTTGTGATGCCTACTATTATGTAGATATGCGTGCATACACTTATGTTGCTAATGAAATCAACGTCTGTCCCCTACACAGGAAGAGCCGTACTGGTGATGCTATTGCTCAGCTTCAAGTTATGTTGGGCACTACTATTCTGACCTACACTGGTGCGTGAGATCGGTGCATTGATAGTAAGCTCTGTCGGGTCACCATACAGTATGGGTGAAGGCCATTGAATGTCAGGGCTGTACCAGCACTGGCAGGGATGTTTGTGTGTGCTTATTTTAATACAGGCTACATTGTTCTACAGGTCACATTATGAGAAGACAAGAGTCACTGGAAAAGAAAGTCTTGCTAGGAAAAGTTGAGGGCAGCAGGAAAAGAGGAAGACCCAACAAGAGATGGATTGACTCAATAAAGGAATACACAGCCCTCAGTTTGCAAGTTCTGAGCAAGGCTGTCAAAGATAGGACATTTTGGAGGATGTTGATTCATAGGGTCGCCATGAATCGGAGGTGACTTGACGGTACTTAACACACACACACACAATTCTCCTCTCCATTTTATCTTCACAAGAACCATGTGAGATAGGTTAGGCTGGGAATGTATGTGACTGGCCAAGGTCACTCAGCTAGCTTCCATGCCAGAGTGGGGGTTGGACTCTGGGTTACCCAGATCCTAGTCAGACACTAACCACTACGCCATATTGGCTCAGTAAATGGTACTGAAAACAACTACTGGTCAACTGTAAACAGTGGAATAGTACTAGACAAGTATTTAAATAGTTCCCTGAGAAGAGATTAGATATCTATGTGCGTCACTCATAAAGCTGCTTTATAAGCAGTTACTATGTAAAATATTAACAGCTTCGTATACCTCAGCAAAAATTACTTTGCTCCTTGATTCAGATTTTTTTAAAAAAAATGTTTTCCATAATTAGGTTCATTGGTTTATACATTCCTTGGGGTCATTGAAATGTAAAGCATTTTTGAAATCCTGAACATGCATTCACTTTGCTCTAAAACAACTTCTGCCATCGGTAAGCTGAGGATAGAACTTTTTAGATTAGTCTATAGTCGACATAGCTGTAAGCCAATGCTCTCCCTTTTCTATCTGTTGATCAAATTTTATTCTGATCCTCCCCTTCCTCAAAGAAGCTTGGGCAGAGTAGATCATTCTTTGCTCTTTAATTTTATCCTCACTAAACCCCTTGAGGTAGGTGAGGCTTAAAATACAGCGCAACTGGCCCAAGGACCTAGAGAACATCATGGCTGGGTGGGCTTGAACTTGGTTCTCTGTGGTCTTTGTCTGATACTCAAACCACTAAACCCTATTGCCTCTCATTATTTGCTGAAGGAGTACCTATATCTTAGGAAGATACCTGTTACAAGACTGCCTGTTTTTCAAGCTTTCAAATGTGACATCTTAAAGACTAACATATTTTTACTCTAGCATAAGGTTCCATTGACAACAGCCCATTGCATAAATGCATACAGGTCTTCACTAGGCACACACACACATACACAGCAGGGTCAAAATGTTATGAAATTCAGAAAGTAAAGACTAGAATTTTATTATGTGAAATCCAAATGTAATAAAGAAAACTACAGATATTGTTCATAATAGCAGTAGCTGGCTCCCTAGTTTTCCCTAAGCTCATTAATACCTTTAATGGCTGAGGAATCCAAATCCTTGTTAAGTCTTTGGTAGATGGTATCAAAATTCTTAATGAATTTTAATGTAGCATTTTCACAGTGGAGTCTCCCTTTGAAGTTCTTTTACTGGAGAATAGTTTCTTTTCAATCAGCTATAATGTATACTGAGATATTGTTGGCACATAAAAAGTATACAAAGACTTCTTCCTTTAAAGAAAAACCTTTCATGCACCTCATGCTTACTTGTTTTTTTAATTATAGATTTTATTCTTAATGTGGATTATTATTTGTTTTAAACTAGTTTAATCTGATGATTAATTTCTTATGACAATATTTTTATTATATTCTGCTTCTCTGAACCTGTTTGTTAACATCTTTTTTCTGAGATGGCTTCTGTCTAATGACTTTCTCCTGTTACTGATTGTACTTTGATACCATGTATTATCTCTATAACAATGCCATAAATGTGCAGCATGTAGCGTTGCCAGGTCCCCTGGCCACCGATGGAGGTTAGGGTTGCCATTTCCAAGTTAGAAAACTCCTTGAGATTTGAGGGTGGAGCCTGGGGTGGACAGAGACCTCAGTGGGATACAATGCCATTGAGTCCCCCCTCCAAAGGATCCATTTTCTCCAGGGGAATGGATTGTAGTCTGGAGATGGGCTGAGAGAGCCCCAGGTCTCACCTGGAGTTTGGCATCCCTAGCAACATGATTGTGTATACTGTAGACGCTACAGGGTGGTGATAGGGCTGTACCTTCCAGGTGGGGCCTAGAAATTTCCTGGAATTACAACTGATCTCCAGATGATAGAGATCAGTTCCCCTGCAGAGAATGCTGCTTTGGAGGGTGGACTCTATGGCGTTATACCCTGCTGAGGTCCCTCCCCTCCTCAAACCCCACCCTCCCCAGGCTCCACCCCCAAATCTCCAAGAATTTTCAAACCCAGAGCTGGCAACCCTAGCTGTGGTGACCAACTCTAGGGACTTCATAGCAATGAAAGGAGTAGGTCACTATGCAGGACAGGACCAAAACATCTACATACAACCACTCTGATTTGATAAAAAAAATCTCATTCACGCTACAGCACTAAGAGGTAGCCTATAGGTGCAAGTGGTGGCTTGCCCCCAACTATTGACCTCCCGAGAATGAACTGGATGCTGGATAATTCAACGCTAGTCATCAAGGCTAATATGTATGAGAGTAAACCTGCTAGATCAGATCAATGGACTACTAACAGCGCATTCCTGAGAGGAATGCCTGCGCCGGTCTTTGGAGGCAAAGCCGAAATCTCCCAGCAGCATAGAAAATCCGTGCAACCCTTCATAGGGTTGCACGGGAGATAAGCCACCTAAAAAGGTGGCATATCTTGCAAAAATAAAAAAGGGGTGTTCCCGACCCAAAAGGGATTAGGAGGCCGCCTAATAGCAGCTCCTCCCCCAGCCCGGCGCAGAACGCCCTGGGATCGCCTCCCGGGACGCCGGTCCGGGCTTTGACAGCATTTGGATGCCGGTGGAAGGCCCCGTTGGCGTCCCAGGGTGGCGCTGCCACGGCAGCGACCAGCAACTGGTGTTGGGGCCACTAACGCCAGTGTAAGTTGCCCGGCACCATTGCAGCACCTTCCTGGCCTCCTAAGGGCTTTTGCCCTTAGAGCTCAGGAATGCTCCGTTAGTCCAGCATCCCATTTCCAGCAGTGGCCAACCAGAGGTCCAGAGCGGGGACACAGAGGCCAAAGCCTCCCTTGGTTGCTGTCCCACCCACAGAAGAGAAAGAGGTATAGAAATGAAAAGCAATGAGATAAATTCTTAGGAACGTGGTGTCCTTTGCTGAGATAGTCACAGCACAGAAGTTGTCATATGGGATTCTCACAATTTGTACTTTGTGTTTCTGTTTTTCATTTATTCTGGGCTGAAATTACCAGAGCCGCGCTGACTGACACCTCGTACACAGCGAAAGAGATTAGCGCAAAACTTCCTTATTTTGTCAGTTAAACACGGTAAACACTCATTTGTTTAAACAGAGATCAGTCCGAGATTTGGGGTGCCCGCTGATGAACACCGGCGCCATGAAATCAGGGATGACTGCACAGGAATAGCGCATGTGTCACGTGTGTGTTGCGCTAGGAAGCAAACAATATATTCTGGAGGCAACGACGGGAGACGTAAAGGACCTTTTCACTATCCTGTGGGAGAACTTGTGAGAGAACGGGGCGAGAACTTTTCACGATCCTGTGTGAGTCAGTCGATCGGAACGTTTTGAGAATCCTTTTTAAAAAAATGAAAATGTGTGGTCTGTGGCGGGAGGCTTCCTTCTAGCACAGCAGAAGGATTCTGGACTGATGCAATCTAGTGATGTAATCGCGAGAAAACACTCCCTGTTTAGTCGGCTAGAAGCATGAACTGAATTTTGACCTCCTCGCCAGCAGACCTATCAAAGCTCCCAGCCAGACACTACAAGGGAAGATTTACAATCTGACTGACTCCCTTTTGTCACGGAGCAGACCACTTGGGGAGAAAAATGATAACCCTGGTTTCATGTCTAACAGCCCGTTCCTGAACATGTGGCGTGCGGAGTCGGCGGGGAAGAGGCGCTGCGCCAAATTGCGCACGCCACAAAACAAAACCAAAAAATGCCGTTTCGCGGCTTTTTGGGTGTTTTACTGGGGCCTTTCGCCCCATAGGGAACGGGCCAAAACGAGATAGGAAGGCCCCCGGAACGCCCCCCTGCGCCTCATCTAGTCCATGAACATTTATGGCAGAATAAATCTGCTCACTATCTCTTTAAGGCACAACAAGACTCCTTTTTGTTTTGCTGAAACAGAGTAACATGGCTACCCCTGAGGAACAAGCTGGTGACTCCATTATCTTGAAAGAACATTAACGGCTGTGCGGAACTGAGCGCAGACTGCTGACTATGGTCACCGGAACATTTTACACCTATTTCAAGCTATCTCAGGCACAAGGTATGAAAGAACAAGTCCCCACTTGGACAGAATGTCTTCAATTATTCTATAAAATATAGTTTTTGCATTCAGGTAACTAACTTCCTTGTAAAGCTTGGAGACCATACCAGCAAGTCAAGGGTATCGATCTGCTTAATTTGCATCGGCAGGACAACCATCTTGGAAAATGTTCACACTCACCCCACATTTCTCAGGACCATGCCTAGTCTGACTGCTCAGCAAAAAGTATTTGCCACTCATATGGTTGCCAACTCCAGGTTGGAAAATTCCTAAATATTTTGGGGTGGAGCCAGGGGAGGGTGCTGTTTGGGAAGGGGAGGATATATTATCATAAAGAGCATCCTCCAAAGTAGCCATTTTCTCTAGGGGTACTGATCTCTTTAGTCTGAAGATCAGTTGGAATTCTAGATCTCCTGGTCTTGCCTGGAGGTTGGCAATCCAGGCCACTCAGACAATAGGTGGCAACTAACAAGAACATATAGTATATTCCTGTCAGCTTCCTCAATGATAATTCCATGGAGTGACCTCTGATGCATGAAAGTTTATGGTGGAATACATTTTGTTACTCTTTACATTGCCATTGGACTGCTGTTGTGTTCCTAAAGGTAAAGGTCCCCTGTGCAAGCACCGGGTCATTCCTGACCCATGGGGTGACATCACATCCCGACGTTTCCTAGGCAGACTTTGTTTACGGGGTGGTTTGCCAGTGCCTTCCCCAGTCATCTTCCCTTTACCCCCAGCAAGCTGGGTACTCATTTTACCAACCTCAGAAGGATGGAAGGCTGAGTCAACCTTGAGCCGGCTACCTGAAACCGACTTGTGTTGGGATTGGTTGTGTTCCTAGCAACTGTTAATTTTTAACAGTTTGTCTGTCTGAAAATATTTCACACCTTTCATAACTTGTGAAAAGGGAGTGAAAGGTTATCGCTATAGTAAAGATTCCTTCCAAAGAAAAACATTCAACACATAACACTATACTGCACATTTTAATACCTGTTAACATGTAACTGTACAACATGGCATGCAGGTGATGTCTTTATTAACAAAGATTCATTACTTTAGTGGGCTAGTACATTATTTAATTTTGCAGAACTAAACCCACAAAAGATTCAGTTAACGTTTCACAGGTATGCATCAAAGGATACTCACAAGAGGACTGTGGGAGGTTGGCAAAGACACCCCACACAATGTAGATGGGCAAAAATACCCCACATGGGGTAGAAACTTTAGAAACCCTTCTGGCACAAGTTCTATTATCATAAATGGAAACTGAGAAGAGAGAACTTACTGCCTCTTTCAGCAAAACCATATAGACTTTAAAAGGAGGCCCTTTAAAATGAACATATTGGCCATTTATGCCTGGCAGTTTCCTCGCGGTCACCTTGCCGACTACTTTGGAGCTTTGCTTTGATTATGCTTGCATTTTCTGACCCCCCGAGGTCGCCTCGCTCTTCCCATGCATTTCCGTTCATTTCCCCGTGTTTTCTGGATGCTAGCTAAACACAAATCCAGAAAACGTGGGCAAAACGTGTGGAAATGCGAGGCGACCTCTGAGGGTCAGAAAATGCAAGCATAATCAAAGCAAAGTTCTGAAATAGTTGGCAGGGTGACCATGAGGAAACAGCCATACATAAAGGTCCATTGTTAAAAAAAACATTTTCTTGCACACACAGAGCTATCCTTCAGTCACACTGTGAAGATCCTGGTGCTGTTGTGGCAGCTGCTGTCAAAGCAATGCGATTTTGAATCTGCACAGCCGATCAGATTTCCAGTGGGCAATCAGAAACTCTGCTGGGCAAAGGCCCCATCTGGCCCCCTTCCCACTTTCTAAACACTTGATGAGCACTAGGAAAGATGTTGGTGGGTGCCATGGTACCCACGGGCGCTATACTGGGCACCCCGGGGCTAGGCTTAGAAGGGTAAATCTTTGAATACCAAGGGCCAGTGGTCACAGTCATATCCTGATGTCCCCCAAGACCCTCAGCCCCCAGGGATCCCTATTTTTGCCAGGTTTTGTTCCCCCTTCTTCTGTACACATGTACACCACAGTGGTCCTTGGATTGATAGGAGTGTTGATCTGATTCTGGACCTTGAATCTGGACACCTGTGAATGAATGGGGAGGGGCTGAGGCTCAGTGGCAGAGCATCTGCTTGGCATGCAGAAGGTTCCAGGTTCAAGCCCTGGCATCTCCAGTTAAAGGGACTAGGCGGGTAGGTGATGTGAAAGGCCCCTGCCTGGGACCCTGGACAGCTGCTGCTGGTCTGAATAGACAATACTGACTTTGCTGGACCTTGATGGCCTGATTCAGTATAAGGCAGCTTCATGTGTTCCTTGGTCCCAAGTACTGAAGTATCCAACCTACACGTTTGTTCTGTTAGCTAGGGGATGCCTTTGCATGTAATGGCCTTGATGCATGTAGACTTGTTTGGGTCGCAATCCTTCCATGCAATTTTTGCATGGAATACAAATGTGCGGAGAGTTCAGTTTACATTATGGTGGCAACCAAATCAGTGATCGGAGTCTCTGGAAAGAGTGCCGCCAAGATCACAGAAACAGCTGCTGCCTTACTGGGGCAATCTGTGATTAGCACTACCAAAAGCCTCCGTCGATGCATTCCAAGTGAAAGTCCCTAAGAGAGAATAATCTCCCCACACAAACTAAACATGTTTCGGGCAGGCATCAGAGTCACTTAGAAAAAGAACGTGGTCTAAGGAATGCATAATGGCTAAAACAAAGCCAAAGCTGATGTCTCAGGGCTGGATTACACATCTCTCAGTAATGCGTACCTTGGCAGTAGCTACGGTTTGCTTGGATAATGAATACTGTAGATTCCATTTAAGTACATTTAAAGATTTTTACAGTTTTGACTGTCAGGAGACATCTGTTGCTTTTGCATGCGACTCCTTGCCCAAAAGCAGACTCGCAGTGATTCAGAGACGGCTGCTTCAAATCAGTGAAGCCCCATCTCATGGTTTCTTCAATGCAGCACTCCTTTATTCTTTGCTATTTCATCATAAAAGGCCTTATGCATAGGGTTGCCAACCTCCAGGTGGTACAGAAACAGGCTGATAACAATATGTAATGACAAAAGTATATTGAATGTAACAATGTGCTAACAAGCCAATTGTATATGTACAACAAAGTATTTCTCAGTCCTGGTACAGTAACAATCAATCCGAGGTCGATGTCTTCAAGTGAAGAAGGGTACAAAGGGATACGATCGTTTCAATTGTTCCTCAGTCCCGTTTATATATTGATTTCAAAATGTACTCATTTCAATATAAGCTTCAAAATTCTCATAGACTTTTAAGCATCACCCTTTTAGGGACAAAATAGCAACCACGTGTATTTTTTAGTTTATCTATTCCAACATCAGGATATCCATTGAAACAAGGTTGCACAGACAAATTTACAGTTTCCACATTCCCAAATGGGATACAAGTTGTAGACCTCGGATTGATTATTACTGTACCAGGACTGAGAAATACTTTGTTGTACATATACAATTGGCTTGTTAGCACATTGTTATACACCCAGAACTGGGAAATACTTTGTTGTATATATGCAATTGGCTTGGTAGCACATTGTTACATTCAATAAACTTTTGTCATTACATATTGTTATCAGCCTGTTTCTGTACTAATTTTCTAACCTTAGGTAATGGTGCAGAGGTGTTGATTTTTGATTGCTTAACCTCCAGGTGGTGGCAGAAGATCTCCTGCTATTACAACTGATCTGCAGCAGATAGAGATCAGTTCCCTGCTTTGGCAATTGGACTCTATGGCAGTGAAGTCCTTCCCCTCCCCAAACCCCGCCCTCCTCAAGCTCCGCCCCAAAAACCTCCTGCCAATAGTGAAGAGGGACCTGGCAACCCTACTTATGCAACAGCAGTTGTCAAATAGAAGGGAACCCTTTATGTTTCCCAACAACATCAGCAACGCAACACAAGCTGCAGTCTAGTCTTCTAGCTCAGAGGCTTTCTGTTTCCTACCTGTGATGAAGAAGAGTTGGTTTTTATATGCCAACTTTCTCTACCACTTAAGGGAGACTCAAACCGGCTTACAATCACCTTCCCTTCCCCTCCCCACAACAGACACCCTGTGAGATAGGTGGGGCTGAGAGACCTGTGACTAGCTCAAGGTCACCCAGCTGGCTTCATGTGGAGGAGTGGGGAAACCAATCCAGTTCACCAGATTAGCCTCCGCCGCTCATGTGCAGGAGTGGAGAATCAAACCCGGTTCTCCAGATCAGAGTCCACTACTCCAAACCACCGCTCTTAACCACTACACCACGCTGGCTCTCTTTTCTTTTCAGCAAGGCAACATCCCCTTGTGACAATGCCAAACCCATTTCATTCATAGGACACCAAAGACGGTTTTAGTAGATTGAACAGACCAAACGTATTTAGCCATGTCACACTTTTAATTCAGTTTATTTTTACCATAGTAACACCACATTTCACACTTTTTGTCTGAATTCTCTAGGTTCAAACTGTTCAAAAAAGGCAGTTTTGAGGCTCTTGTAGAAAGGAAAGGGGGGGGACTCAGCTGCCTACAAGTAAGGCAAACCCGTTGGGGGCAAACTGCTCTAAAGCATTCCCCCATTACAGCTTGCTTCCATCTTTATTTTTTACACACATTCTTGTGGCTGTTCCCATGTGCCTGCCTCTCATTCTTGCTGAACAGGTGTTGACTTAAAGCTCTTTGAAAGTTAAAACTCGCTGGGTTGATTCAAAAGCCTTCTGGCGAAGCCAACCAATGTTCCGTCAATAAATACCTATGATACAAGCACAACACCAGCTGCGGGCCCCATCGTCATGTTGGCTAGACTCTTCATCACATTTGCCAAAGTTCCCTTTTTCGGGCAGGAACGTCTGTCAGTTTATAGGCTAGCACAGCAGTTTCTTAACATGCCAGGATGACCGGTCACACATAAAAAGATGTTGAAGGAACGCTGCTTTAAGATGCGTTACTTATAGATAAAATAACTCCAGTTGTCATCAACAGATCTAACTCCACATTTGCTTTGGGGGGGAAAGCCTCAGATACACTGTAGTAATTTTTTTCTCAGTAGCATTAGATAGATTTCACTAGTTCAGTGAGGCCTTTGCATCCTTTACAAGCATTCTTTATAACACCGCTCCCACCTTCTGACTAGGATAAAAAGAGAGATTTCCATCTCTACTCGTGCCTGACAGAGCTTTGACTCTCAAAAACGTATACCCTGAAACTCTTGTTGCTCTTTAAGGCACTACTGGATTTGAATCTAACTCACTAGTTGTACTTCTTAATTAAGTTTTTCTACTTGGAGATTTATAAGCCACATTTGTTTCCAATGGGGACCTGAAGAGGCTTACAACATAGTTCTCCCTCTGTTTTATTCTCATAACCCTGTTAAGTAAGTTAAGCTGGGCACAAGGTCACCCAATGAGATTCGCGGCAGAGTGGGGATTTGTTCGTTCCTGGGTCTCTTAGATCCTAGTTTAACCACTACACCCCGCTGGTATAGTTAACTCGAACTAGTTTCCAGAACTAGCAGTTTAGTCAGTCAAACTACATGTCATGTCCAGGTAGAATCTGTCCACAATGCAGTGGTCACCTGTTAAAAATAAAACTTTAGCCACAAAGGCTTATTGTTCTCCATGCCCAGACAGGGCCTGTCCTTGCTCTTCTGGCTGTATTGATTCATTAGCTCATGCCCTCTTGGAATGCCGCTTTTATGAGGAACTCCGATCACGTTATATCTTTCCCCTTTTAACATATAAATCTAATGCCTCTGTGTCTGACATAATGCCTTTTTTACTAAGTGACAGGGATCCCAAGGCTACATTGTCAGTGGAAAGATTTATTTCAGTCCTTATATCCCTCAAACATTAGATTTATGCTGCTCCAAGATCAATGAACCAAGGAGCTTCTAGGGGATAAAGGAAAGGATTCTTATTGTTCTCAAAGCCTGTGATACGCACTTGTAAGTCATGCGGTTTGTGACATTCTAGAGACCTGAACTTTAGCTGCACATTTCTGCCAACTAAGGGACCCTTTTAGGCTAGCTAGGCACCACAGAAGTGCAGCCATCTTACACCTGATGTTGGTGCAACAGGCTCACTGGTTTAATTTGACCAGCAAGGATTAGGCTAATCAATTCTAATTCAAATCCCCTTGCACTGTGTGATGTGAACTACGATACAGAGAAATACTTTTGACAGGGCTCATTTTTATATGGCAATCTTATCATCAACCGGAGTCAAGTTAAAAGGGTCTGCTGAGGCCCACAGCACAGTTCTAAAGGCAACACTCAGCCTGAGGACCAAAGTCCTTCTACAGCCACAAGAAATGCTGCTTCAGCATTAAGGTTAGGAACCCTCAATTTAAACAGTAGCAAGATGCCATGTGAGTATTTGCACTCTGGCCTCACTCCTATTTAGAAGAAGAAGGTGAGTTGGCTTTTATATGCCGACTTTCTCTACCACTTAAGGAAGAATCAAACTGGCTTACAATCACCTTCCCTTCCCCTCCCCACAACAGATACCTTGTGAGGTAGGTGGGGCTGAGAGAGTGTGACTAGCCCAAGGTCACCCAGCTGGCTTCATGTGGAGGAGTGGGGAAACAAATCCAGTTCACCAGATCAGTGTCCACAGCTCATATGGAGAAGAGGGGAATCAAACCCGGTTCTCCAGATCAGAGTCCACTGCTCTTAACCACTACACCACGCTGGCTCTCATGCTGTGTCCCTAGGCTTCCTGACCCTCACCTTGTACGCTAATTGTATAGGTACCATGTGGAGATCAGTGTGCATTAGAGCTTTCTGGAGAAGCCTATCACATGGTACAGCACTGGCCTCCTTGTGTAAAGCCCAGCTGCGCAAGGGACTCACCACCAAGCCAAAAAAAAAAAAAAAAATCCTCTCAACCCTCTCTTGGGGAGTCTACCTCCCAGAAGAAGATCAGCCATTGACAGTGAAAATACATTCAAAGCCAACCACAACCGCTGTGTTTTGCTGTGCTCAAAAATATGGTTTCCAGGCAGTACTACGGCAACCAGAATGCCAACCAGGGGCGAAAAGGCATGGCCGCTTTATCCTCCTTTAATCCGTTTCAGCCAGGATCGAACGTATGCGTTTCGCCTAATGTGCGTTCGATCCTGGCTAAAACAGGGATTAAAGGAGGATAAAGCAACCATGCGTTTTTGCCCCAGATCTTCTGTGTACATAGCAAGACGGTTTTGTGGCAGGTCCCATACTGATTTTTTTTTTTTGCACCCGATCTTGAAATTCCTTTATTTGCATCTCACTGGTCTCCAGCTGCATTCACAATTTTTAAAACAGTTACATAATTTAAGGACATTTTTTAAAAGAAAGAGAAAACCCCACTGAAGCATACCCCAACTATTTTCTTTTGGCACACCGGCATCCATTCAAACACAAAACAGATGCCCATGACCTTCGTTTAGGATCATTTATCCTGCCTCTTGCTTCTTTAGCTGGGCCTTGCCGGCCCCGGGCCATTAATCCTCCAGTCAAGCCCATGTCAAACAGAGCTTCTTTTCACCAAGTACCTTATGCGATCCACAGCTCAGCTGATGAGTCACAGCTGCCTCTTCAGGGACACTTATGTTTTTTGGAGGCATTCATTACACTTCCCTTTGCCAGCGGCGGAGTGGTATCCAAACATCTCCTGGGAAGCATAAGTCATGTATACAAAGCCATCTTCATCTTTGTAATCCTGGTATATTTCAGCCAGAGTCAGAGACATGCTGGCTAAACTCTTGTTGTTGACTAGCAGATAGAAAGCTTGAGTGGAACCCAGTCCCATCCTGCCTCTAGGTTAATAAAAAAAAAGAGAGATAATTAAAATGCAGAAGTCTTTTCATGTCATGGTGAATCATGCCTGATCTGGGACAATTAGGGGAGGGGCCATGGCTCAGTGGTAGAGCATCTGCTCAGCATGCAGAAGGTCCCAGGTTCAATCCCCGGCATCTCCAGTTAAAGGGAGTAGGCAGGTGGGTGATGTGAAAGACCTCTGCCTGAGACCCTGGAGAGCCGCTGCTGATCTGACTGTCGGAGTAGACAATACTGACTTTGATGGACCAAGGGTCTGATTCAGTAGAAGGCAGTTTCATGTGTTCATGCTGCTGTTTGTATGGGGGAAAGGCCAGACTCGTTTACATCAGTAGAAACTCCATAACATTCTCAGTGTGAACTGACACTTTTTGATTTTTGGATACTGGCAGAAAAAAATCCTATTGGCAAAATTCATCATCCCTGGATTCAGCTTCAGGTTCCTTCCTCCCATTTTCCAAATGCTATCCATGAGAACAGAGGGAGATGAGGAATGATTTTTGGAGGACATGGATTCATAGGGTCACCATAAGTCGGAAGCAACTGGACTGCACTTAACACACACATCTGAGTGGCCAGATTTCCCTGCAATAAGCACAGAAACAGCAGCTCATTCCCTTCCTCACCTCTGTGCATACTGTAGTGGAAAGCCACAGTTTCACTGAAGTACCACAATTCAAGCACAGAGCTCTTCAGCCTGAGAACGTAAGGTTGTCAAAGTGCTCCTCTGAGAAACTCTTAAGGAATTATTTAGATACCACAATTCGTGGAACTATCTTTGATTGGAAGCAACATTGTCATTTCAACCTTCATTTTGAAATCATGACATGACGATCCTCATCGTATATTAAATGAGATTGAAGCTGGTTTTCAAAATAGGCAAATTGGATCCTTTGCTATCTCGCCATTTCAAAATGCATTTATTTGGAGTCCGGATTGAACGAACTGTAAGCAACAACCAGAGCTTACGTAATTGGGAGCACAGCCCCTTTAAATCTTGGAAGCAGCAGCAGCAAGGCAACGCACATTACAATCTTCCCTAAGGGACTATAACCTAAACAAGTATTTAATGGTATATAATGTATGTGATAAAAAGCGTTTCTATTTTTGGTGCTCCAGTTATACTACATATTGGTTTGAAATTGTACATTGGAAGTGTATCTTTTCTACGTATTGTAAATATTGTATCTGTGGTATATCTGTGGTATAGCTAGATAGATAGGGCTTTCACATTGTTGTTACTTTCACAAGCAAATGTTAGCATCCAGTACCTTGAGTCTTTTTATTTGATAGATGTAATTTTCTAGTTAAGGCCATAGTGCTGTTCTTTTAGTTTCATACACATAGAAACAGCAGCTCATTCCCTTCCCCACCTCTGTGCATGAGTGTGTGTAAAGTGCCCTCAAGTCGCAGCCGACTTATGGCGACCCCTTTTGGGGGTTTTCATGGCAAGAGACTAACAGAGGTGGTTTGCCAGTGCCTTCCTCTGCACAGCAACCCTGGTATTCCTTGGTGGTCTCCCATCCAAATACTAACCAGGGCTGACCCTGCTTAGCTTGTGAGATCTGATGAGATCAGGCTAGCCTGGGCCATCCAGGTCACCTCTGAGCATACTGTAGTGGAAAGCCACCATTTCACTGAAGTACCACAATTCAAGTCCTGATCATTCTGTGTCTCTATTTTGCCATATTCATGCTAGCACTTTTGCCGTCAACACAAGAGACGTTTCTAAGTGTGGTGTGGGATGAATGGTGGTGAGCAAACTGAATCCCTTCTTCAGGGTGAACGAGTCAACAATACCATTGCCCCAGGCAAGGCCAAGGGGGATCAGCTGTCACATGCACAGATCTCATGTACGTTACCAGTCATTCATACAGGTTTTGAGATATTTGCGAGTTCAGAAGAGCCAAATTAAAAACAGGAGGTATATTAAGATACAGTTATACGCCCAAGAAGCTAACCTAGGCCAAGGAGAAAAGACAGATAAAACATAATTATGTTTTACAATGCATCAGGTAGCCCCCTGAGAGTATGGGGGGCTACCTGGCAAAGACAACAGAGCTATTGATCTCAGACATGGAAACATGTAGCCAGACAAAAGGCAAACACAATCTTGGGATGCATCAACAGAAGTATAGTGTCCAGATCATGCGAAGTGATGGTATTGCTTTACTCTGCTCTGTTCAGTTTTGGGCACCACAATTTAAGGAGGATGTAGACAAGCTGGAACATGTCCAGAGGAGGGCAACAAAAATGGTGAGGGGTCTGGAGACCAAGGCCTATGAGGAAAGACTGAAGGAGCTGGGGTTGTTTAGCCTGAAGAGAAGACTGAGAGGGGATATGATAACCATCTTCAAGTACTTGAAGGGCTGTCATATAGAGGATGGTGCCGAGTTGTTTTCTGTTTCCCCAGAAGGTCAGACCAGAACCAACGGGTTGAAATTAAACCAAAAGCGTTTCCGTCTAGAGTCTAGACATTAGGAAGAATTTTCTAGCAGAGACGTTCCTCAGTGGAACAGACTTCCTTGGGAGGTGGTAAGTGCTCCTTCCCTGGAGGTTTTTAAGCAGAGGCTAGATGGCCATCTGTCAGCAATGCTGATTCTATTACCTTAGGCAGTTTGTGAGAGGGAGGGAATCTTAGCCATCTTCTGGGCATGGAGTAGGGGTCACTGGGGATGTGTATGGGAGGTAGTTGTGAATTTCCTGCATTGTGCAGGGGGTTGGACTAGATGACCCTAGTGGTCCCTTCCAACTCTATGATTCTACAACCCTTGATATGTAGTTACATAAAATATTGCAGGACAGACCAACTAAATCACACTATTTTATTCCCAGCTTAATCTATCTCTGCTTCTTCCTAGGAAGTGTTTACCTTTAGAAGGTGTACAGTGCCATCCTAACCGGAGTTACACTCCACTAAGTCCATCAAAGTGAATGACCTTTGAAAGGTATAACTGGTTAAGGATGGCACTGTTAAGCCTTCACAATGCTTCTTGCGGCACAGTTTGAATATTCATTGCACATTACATTGGTGCAAGATCAGAGATTCTGCGGCCCATACTTACCTCAAGGCCAAGCAGAAGACAATACTGGGAGAATAATGATCACTTTTCCCCACAAGTAGTTTTGTTTCTTTGGTTTTTTTTGTTTGTTTGTTAAAGGCTACAAAAGGAGGGCAAAAGCATTTCTGAGAGCTTTTAAAAACTCTTCTACAGGGCTGTTTTTTCAATCAAACCATCCCCAAGAGCTGTGATCAGCCACACGGGGAGAACATTTCCCTCCACAAGCCAATAACATCTTCAAGAAGAGATGAAAGCTATTGGGGCTGGAAGTTAAAACCCATCCACCCTCTTTCCCATTGACTGCTGTAATCTAAAACAAAAGAAACAACAACAGGAAAAAACTTGCAGGGAGATCAGATCAGAGAGTCGCAGTACAACCCAAAAAGGGGGGGCAGTGCTAAGGAAGCTGACTAGCCTTTACGTTGGCGTATCTCGGAAATACGTGAGCATAAGTCCGAGTTATGCTGTTGCAGCACCCCAGAGTTGCCCCGTTGCTCTTGCCTGCTGTAGCAGCTCTGTGGTGGCTGTCTATCAGTGGTGCAAGTCCCTGAGGCAGCATGGAAGTGGGTGGGGCAGGGGTCATGGCAGGAGGTAGTCAGTGCCCTAAGCTGTTTCAGCCCAGGAGCACCCCCCATCAGTGGCAGAAAGCGACGCCAGTAAAAACCACGGCATAGCCCACAGGCGCCCATAAGGCACCCATACAAACCAAAAACTTGAGTGCCCCCCACTGGTGCAGCCATGCCCAAAAGGCCCAGAGAAGCACAGGATGCCAACTATGGGTGCAACCAATCTTCTCCCTCCTCTACAGCGGCCAAGCCCCCTCCCCAATACCCAATCGCTGCCCCCCAGCCCTACAAAAACCCAGAACTCATTAGGTAGGGTGCGCAGCATGGGGACTCTGACTCAGAGCTCCCTGCTGTGTGGACTCAGAGTGAACAGCGGGGTACTTTGGTGATGAGAAAATCACAGAGGGCGCTTAGCACTACTGTGTGGTGTAGTGGTTAAGAGCGGTCGTTTGGATTGGTGGACTCTGATCTGGAGAACCGGGTTCGATTCCCTACTCCTGGTGAACCGGGTTGGTTTCCCCACTCCTACACATGAAGCCAGCTGGGTGACCTTGGGCTAGTCAAAGTTCTATTAAGAGCTCTTTCA
The DNA here is from genome assembly GCF_029931775.1 of Euleptes europaea. Lineage (NCBI taxonomy): Eukaryota > Metazoa > Chordata > Lepidosauria > Squamata > Sphaerodactylidae > Euleptes > Euleptes europaea. Next base: position 29,281,358 of record NC_079318.1, read on the forward strand.
GCCCATCTCACAGGGTGTCTGTTGTGGGGAGCGGAAGGTGATTGTAAGCCGGTTAGATTCTGCCTTAAGTGGTAAAGAAAGTCGGCATATAAAAACCAACTCTTCTTCTACTGGGCAATTAGTTAGCGCTAACACTCAAAGTGTGAAAACAATCCAGACTGTTTCCCAACGTATCTCATTGCACTTCCTCCCTCCCCCATCTGCGACCCTCCCTTGGGGCTGCCCGATGGCACGTCCAAGACAGAGGGTTCTGACCCAAGGACATCCATGCTTGAGTGGCTGTGGTTGGTTGTGCAGGTGCCGCTGCTTCTCTGCCGAACATAGCAGCAGCCCAGCAGCACCTCTATGACTGACCTCACACCTGGTTCCCCCCCTCACCTCGCCGGCTGCTGTGTGAAGGAGGGATGTGTGCTTACTCTAGGATGTTGGGGGGGGGGGCTCTATCACCTGGGCAGCAGACATCTAGAGGGACAGTATTACTGAGGGGGCAGGGAATTGCAGGGTTCTTGCAATCAATGGCTGGGAAGCCAATATAGCAGGCAGACTCAATGGCCATTTATTCATGGTAATTAGCAGCGTGCTCCAGGCTGAATTGCCCCGCATCTTTTTTTGAATTTTACATGCGGAACCGTCATTCTGGAAGTGTCTGCAAAGCCGGCGCAGACCTGCTTTGCATTACTAAAGAGCCCACTTAAAGCAATCTTTGGCGTTTGCTGCGAAGAATTCTCCTCAAGGAACCATGCAAAACAACAGTGGCGCGTTAGCTGTACACATGCTAATGACTATGCAAACAGGAACAAAGGAGCAGGTGAGTGGTGGGGGTGGAATTTCTCCTATTGTGTCAGGAACGTGAATAGGCATTTTTAAAGTCGCATTTAAAAAAAGAGCTTTGAACGAGCATCAACATTGACCATGAATAAATGGCAAAAGTCTTTGGCGGGGGGGGGGGGCAATCGGAGAGACAGGCAGCTGCCTCAGGTCCAGGATGCTATAGCAGGGGGCTCAAGAGGGACATCGGGGACAGCCAGGTGTGCACTGAGAGGGGAAGTACTAAAATGAATGGTAGGAATCACCATTGGGAACAATGGGATATGATGGAATGCCCATTGGACATAATGGGAACCAAGAATGCCAACTGATTAGCATGGATTCCATTGAAATGCATTACTGCACACAAACATTCCAATGAATGCAGAATGGATTTAGAATTATTGACAGTCTCTGGGTGCAGGTAGACTGCTCTGAGACTGAAATGATGGCCCGGGGACTGGAATCAGTGCTCTGGGACTGAAATGACATGCCCAGAGTGGAAGAACTGTTGTTCCAATCCCAGAATGCTTCTGCTCCATCGAGGAGGCAATTGGGGGATCTGCTGGCAGCCCTGTGTGCCACCACACCAGACCCCTTTGAGGAAATCAACCCCTATGGGGAAAGGCTGAGGGACTTGGGAATGCTTAGTCTGGAGAAGAGGTTGAGGGGAGACATGATTGCTCTTTTAAGTATTTGAAGGGGTTGTCACTTAGAGGAGGGCAAGGAGCTGTTCCTGTTGGCAGCAGAGGATACAGTCCCACCTCAGTGGCCCAGGGGTGCCCTCAGCAGCACTGCTGGGCTGCTAGGCGGCACCCCTGCTGGTGGGCAGTGGGGCACCCTAGCTGGGCATGCTCTTATTGTCATCTTCCCGTGCCCCTTTGTTGGCGACTGCAGCCTTTGGACCACACGGGCCATGGACCTGTTTGGGATCGCGGCTGGTGAGAGATGGCGGCGCCCCTTGCCAACTCTGCCAGCTGCCCTGTCACTGTTAGGCTTAATGGTCATGGCAGAACAATAGCAGGATGATTACTATGATAAGAGACACACAACTCAGCTTGTCTAAAACAAGGACGCTGCTGTATCTCTAAAGAGATAGTAATTTTCATGGCATGGAACCTGTAAGGAGAGTGCCCGTTGGCAAGAGGACACTGGGTATTGTGCCAACTGAACCAGCTATGCACAGCCACAGTTTGCATAATGCAATGTTTTGCTGGACCAAGAGAATCTACTGTGTAGTTCAGTCTGTTTTGAAGAGGATGAAAATTACCTAGGATCAAGAGCAGCTTTCTGAAACACAGCAAGAGAGATTGTAGCTCAGGGCCACATCAGAAAGGCCAATTATGCATGCGGGTAAGGCCTGAAGTCAGAAAGGAGATACAATCTTGGTAATCAGAAAACTGGTGGGAAGAAGCATGGCGTTGCTGTCTTTATTCTTTTATTTAAATTTACAGAGTTCTTCCCTACCAGAGTTTCTGAATGTCATCACACATTTCAGGCTATGATGCAACCTTTGGAAGCAGAGTAAAAAGATGAAATGCAATATTTCTCTGGGCTCCAGCATTAGCATCTTCATCTGATCAATCTTGAGTGTACAAGAAACTCCGGCCATGGAAAACAACTGCTAATCAGAACTCCTTTCCCAAAGCTCATGGCAAGCAGGTTTTGAATTTCAAGGGGAGATCAAAAATAGTTTAAAATATGGTGTGGAGCCCAGTTTTTCAATTGTTCACAGCGTGCCCAAAGGAACTCTTCAAATCTGGACACAGAATTAAGGTCTGACCAGATCCAAAGTCTTTTAATGGGATGATTTATTTCATAAAATTGGGCACAACACCCCATAACTTGTAGGTCTTGAATGTGCTGAGTGCTACTGCATCCCTGACGAACAATCTTTATTCTTAAAATAGAGATGGGGGGAATATATTAATCTAGTGTGGATTTCTCATGCAAACAAGAAGGAACCGTTTGCAAGAAGATTCCAGCAACGGAGTCTCATCTAAAGCAGGGAGAGAAATAATTCACAGAAAGGTGTTGGATAACACAGAACATATTATTGCATTATTTCTAAATCCTTCAGAAGTCCTGCAGCAAAAATAGACCACAGAAAGTACACACAGCAGCGCAAAAACCAACATGATTAAGTGCCTATCAGCGGCTTGCTACATACCTAATGATGGTTATAAACTGTGTCATGGTCAGCTCCTGAGGTACAAGAAATTTTGTTTTGTCTAGCAGTGGAAGGTACCTTTCTCTCTGATATCTTTCAACAATTACCTGTTTTATAGAAAAAAAGAATCTATGAACAGAACATATTGCACAGTATTGTTAGTACTAAAAAAACAAAGTTTTACTTTGGGGGGGGGGACATGCAGCCATCAGTAATTAGCAAATAAAGGAAACAGAAAATATATGCATACCGGAACTTTTGTGGGGAATTTCTCCCGAATGCCTATAACTTCTTCCATTCTGCTTGCTGTCCAAAAGAAAAGAACGGATCAGCCACTTGCTTTCCTTACTGCCCAACACTCAGAACCTTAGGGTGGCTTTCACCTCCCTAAGATTTCAGACCATGCCTTCAGCCTTTCTGACAGTATAATAAAATCCCAAAGGAACCTCGCGCATGTATCCGTGGATCTTTATCACCGGAGGACATTTTTCATTATGTGCGCTCATGTCCGTTGTATAGAGAGCCTAGAGCTAAATTCTTGGATGGAATTTTGAAAGGAGTAAATTTTTGTTCTGAAATTGATCAATTGGTTTTTGTTCACTCTCGGACTCTGATTCGCATGTCACCTTCAGAATGTCTCAATTTGCTATTGCGGCCGGGAAGATTAGAGCTCTTGAAGCTATTAAGAATTTTTTTTTTTTGTATAGGAAAGCAAATGAGTGAGATCTTTGTTTTAATAGAGATTTTGTATGAAATAGTTTTTATCCAGGCAATGTATATTGATGCAATTTTATCCCTTTTTGGGGCTTTTTGTACATATGTAAGGATATTTTGTAATGGCCTATGGCTAAACAAATAAATGACTTCTTCTACTGCCCAACACTGCAATCCGAACAGACTTACTAGGAAACAGATTAATGAGGGAGGGTTACTCTCTAAAAAAAAGTGAACCTGTAACATCCAACTGGGCAATCCTATGCAGATCTACCCCAGTCGAAGCTCAATGCAATACACTGTCTTAAACAAGAGAAAATCTGAACAAGGTTGCACTATAGTTCAGCAACTTAAGTCCCATTGGTTTAATCGGCTCGGACCATACCTTAAAGATGTGCTCCTGTCACGTGATTTTCAATGGGGCATGTTCTACTAGGGTTGCCAACCTCCAGGAAATAGCTGGAGATCTCCTGCTATTACAACTGATCTCCAGCCGATAAGAGATTAGATCGCCAGGAGAAAATGGCAGCGGTGGCAATTGGACTCTATGGCATTGAAGGCCCTCCCCTCCCCAAACCCCACCCTCCTCAGGCTCCACCCCCAAAACCTCCTGCTGGTGGTGAAGAGGGACCTGGCAACCCAACGCCCTACCTAGGTTTAGACCTTGTTACCTCCAGTCCTAAAAACATTCGTTACAAGGGAAGTCCCGTTGGTTCTAATATAAGCACGCAGAGGATGCAAGCGCGGTTAGACTTGCAGCATTTAATAATAATAATAATAATAATAATAATAATAATAATAATAATAACAACAACACCGAATAACTTACCGAAACTCTTTCTTTGTTTAAAAGGTCTGGCGGGTTGGCAAGCATGCATCGCGTGCATTTTCCCCTGTTGCATTTTCCCCGCGGACCCCCCCCCCCTTACAGGAGGTTGGCAACCCTACCCCGGCAGCCTCCGTCGCCCGACTGTTCAGTTGCTCAAAAGGGGGGGAGCGAGGGGGGGCCGCTCCTTATAAAGACCCGTCTGTGACGTCAGCCCCGCTCCTCGCCCTGGCCGCTGTTGTGTGTCCCCCCCCCCCAGTAAAGGGTGGGGCCACTGCGGACGAAGCTCTGCTAGGGACGGGGACGGCGCCGTCCTCGATGCAACGCAGATCGGTCGCAAGATTTGTGCCCTGACCCGTGCCTGCTTTTTGAAATGCACGTCGCCACGAGTCGAGATGGGGAGCCTCTCTTTTTTTTAAAAAAAAAATAATTTTTATTTTTAATAATAATAATTTTTATTTTATTTTTAATAATAATAATAATTTTTATTTTATTTTTATAACATTAAACAAACAAATGCAAACAAATGCAATCATAATAAGAAAAAAAGAAAATGCAAAAGAGTTATCAATTATATGCTCCTATTAGTACATTCAGAGTTACAAAGTTATAAAGTTCAAAAAAACAAAAAAAGACCCTTTTGACCCTCTTTACGCGCGGGGGGTTCGGGCTTGGGCTTGCCGCTCTCTCGGTGCACCTTTTCCCCAACAAGAAGCCCCCGTGCAGAGTTTGGAGAAGGCGGGTGGGGAAAAGGTGCATCTAGCCCGTTCATGTACGGGAGGTTTTTGCCTTGGGTTTGTCGCTCGGTGTAATGATGCGGTAAACCAGAGGGTCGTGGGGGAAATAGAGACCCGAACCGTTATTTCAAGAAAACAGTTTATTCTGGCAGCTGCGACCCAGAGGCCCTGATGGGCAGAAATCTCAGTCCCGATCATACTGAGGAAGGGATATTGATCCAAATTCAAGATATGACAGCCCATCAACATTCAGGGCATATCTGATTGTGTTACAGACAGAGAGGTGGCAGTATAGGAACCGTTTCACCCAGTTCTTGTTATGGTTCACTGTCACCCTCTTGCCCCAATGGCTAGCACACAGACCCACAGAGATACCCTGCCCAGCAGCAAGCTATTCCCTTGCTGTCCTAATTCATTTCAATACATTTACAGAAAGGAAAAGAGATTATTACAAATTGCAAAAGCAGGGGATCTTCCATAGTCAGGGGAAGTCTACCTTGCTGTCTCAATATGCACGTTTCCCCGATCCAAATTCTCAACGCTCAAAAATGCAGTTCTGAGAATTCAGATGGGAAAAACGTGCATCCGCAGAGCGGCAAAGCCAAGGCAAAACCTCCGGTGCATAGGTGGCCTCAGAGTCTGCCTTTCGCTTCCTAAGAAACCGTTTCCACATTTCACACCGTTCCGCCTTAACTCAAGCAGCGATCCTAGCTTGATTCCAACCGAGTGCGCTTAGGACAAAAGGTATCCGCGGGAGGCTTGGCCTTGGGTTTGCCGCTCTCTAGATGCACATTTTCCCCATCCAGATTCTCAAAACTCAACAATAAGCCCCCAGGCAGTTTTGAGCATTCAGACAGCAAAATGTGCATCTGGAGAGCGGCAAAACCTCCCATGCAACAATGGCGTAGACATGGGGTGGGGAACCTTTTTTTCTGCCAAGGACCATTTAAATATTTATAATATCATTTGTGGGCCATACAAAATTATCAACTTAAAATTAGCCTGCTATACTCTTGGGCAGTCCTAGCAGCTCCATAGCTAATGACTCTTCTTCAAGGCAGAAAAAAAGGTTCCTTTTCTCGGCAAAACAAACACATCCACCTTGAATAGAGGCTATTCCTGTCTGCGGGAGGGGGCGGATCACCAGTCTTAGATCCTTCTGAGCTAGAGATCTGCCAGGACCCACGAAGGGCCAGACCAAACGCTTTCGCGGGCCTTATACGGCCCCCGGGCCTGACGTTCCCCACCCCTGGCGTAGACCAACTGCCCCCTGTCGTCAACCCTGATTTAGAAATCTGGATCGTTCTTCCTTTCAGCCGCTGCTTGCTGGTAGAGTGGCCTATTTATGAGTTTAAACATAACAGTCACACACACCCAGTTTTGCTCCAGTTTTCATTGGCTACACTGCACTCCTTTTGTGGAGTGCAGCGTGATTCCGATTGCGTTACTAGCTGGCGCAGAGCCCTATCGCGCGCATGTTTGCTGTGAACTAAACTCTGAGTTACATGTAGTAGAAAAGAGCAAGAGTCCAGTAGCACCTTAAAGACTAACAAAAATATTTTCTGGCAGGGTATGAGCTTTCGTGAGCCACAGCTCACTTCTTCACTGTGAAGAATCCACTGTGAATTATCTGAGTTACATGGGGTTTGCTCCCAAATAAATAGACATAAGATGAAAAAAAAGTATTTACATACTTTGTTGAAAACATGCAACGTGGGGGGTGGGGGTGGATGCTATGTCAATGGCTTCATCATGCAGACCAATCCCAGACATTTTTTAACGGAAGTAAGGCCATTTACGCATGGGAGGTTTTGCCTTGGCTTTGCCACTTTCCAGATGAACATTTTCCCCATCTGAATTCTGAAACCTCTGCATGCAGGTTTATTTTTGAGTTTTGAGAATTCGGACGGGAAAAATGTGCATCTAGAGAGCAGCAAATCCAAGGCAAAACCTCCCATGCATAAATGGCCTAATCTGTCGCAGCCGACTTATGGCGACCCCTTTTTGGGGTTTTCATGGCAAGAGACTAAGAGAGGTGGTTTGCCAGTGCCTTCCTTTGCACAGCAACCCTGGTATTCCTTGGTGGTCTCCCATCCAAATACTAACCAGGGCTGACCCTGCTTAGCTTCTGAGATCTGACGAGATCAGGCTAGCCTGGGCCTAAGCAGGGTTTACTCGCGGGCAAGTTTGAATAACATTGCAGCCATAATTCTCTTGTGGGTAGTTGGTTGAAAGGTGACGGCCATCCAATTTGTACGGAGGGGGTGGGGACTCTGATGATGGTGAGGAAATGTTCCATGGGTGGTTGAAGTTTGGGAAAGCAGCTTCGGACGGAATAAAGTAAGGAATAAAATTAACCTATGGCAGCAGTCGCTATATGTTACCATACCCAGTTCATGTAAAGTTCATTTTCTTGCACATTCTGGTTGCCTGTTGCAGAATACAAAGTTTACAGCAGGGACTAATATAGGTGAAGTTGCCAAGTTAGGGCTTCTATGTCTTAAGAGCTGCAAAGGAAATAATATTTTAGTATTTTATTTATTTTATTTAAAATTTATCAATTACACATGGATTCTATGCTTCTATCAATGCAGCCTAAAATCTAATTAGTCTTTTGTTTTAGCTGTTTCACACTACTGACTAATGCTCAGGTTGTGATCACCTACAATCCTGAGATTCTTTCATATGTATCTTCCATCCTGTACCTATGAATTTGTTTATTTTTGCCTAGTTGCAAAACTTCCTTCCCAACCTATCAAGGTGATTTTGAATTTTATTTCTGGCTTCTAAGCTGTTAGCTACCCTTTCTAGTTTTGTGCCCTCTGAAAATTTGATAAGGGCTGTCTCCATCCCTTGGTCCAAGTCATTAATTAAAATGTTGAAGAGTTTCAGACTTCTGTGGGAACCCACTTGAGACCTCTGTACAAATTCATGAAGTACCATTGAAAAGCACTCTTTGAGTATAGTTCTCCAACCAGCTACAATTTTACCTGATGGTACTATTACCAAGCCCACATTTAACCAGCCTGCTAATCAAAATGCCATGGCAGATTTTGTCAAATGCCTTGATAAATTCAGCAGTCTTTCTACCCCATGGGATTTCACCTGTTGAAACTCTACCTGACTTCTCATTAGCCTTGGATGGAAAAACCGGCACCTATATTTTGTTCCTACTTTTTCATTCCAGGGAATGAAATAGGGTGGAAATAGGGTGGTGATTTCATTAGGTGGCACTATTAATTCCCCTCTCCCCTCTTGTCCCCAGTCCAAATTGGAGCCGAACATGCCTGGAGTTTACCTTTTAAAATCCTAGAAGATCTGGGAACACTGTTTCATCTTATTTGACCATTAGTACAAATGCTGAAATGTGAACAGGTTTCTCCAAATGGAAGGGCCCCCCCATGATTTAACAAGCTTACAGTCATGGAATGGAAGTGTATTAGTAGATTGGGGTGTGCAGGGAGCTACCACATATCCCTTGCTGCATGTCTTTTATTACCATATAAAGTGGTCACAGTTCTATATATGGGAAGAGAACTCGTACGATGACCTACTTAAATTTTTGTGTGAGACTGGAGAGTGTTTCTGAATTTCAAGTTCCCTTATCAACTTGGTGTCATTGACGTATTTATGGGTCTTTCAGAGTCCTCAATTTGCTGTTGTGTCATTGGATTCTGATAGCTCTAATACCATGTAAACAGTGGAAACCTCCATTGCAGAACTAACTTGTATGATGTAGTCTTGCTGGTGAAGCTGTCTTCGTGCTCTTGCCTGCCCTAAAGCTGAAAGCAGAAAATTGTCTTGTCTCATCCATTCTGCTCAGCCTGACTGATTATCATTAACTCATGGGGAGCACCTGAGACCAGTAAATCTTAACTTGTCTAAGAAGACCTCTGAGACTCAGCTGAAGTGTGGCTTTAGTACTCCAGATCCAAATTCAAGATTCTGTCTACCAAACACAATGTATGTCTAGTTCATATTAACAGGCTCTAGAGTACCACCATTTTTCACTGGCCCAATTCCTATGCCTTTCACAGATAAATTTAACTACTCTTTGTATTGTGAGAAGCTTTGTTGTCATTAAAAGCACAGGTATAGGGCTGCTTTTTTAAAAGTGGTACTCTAATGAGCATGGTCCATCAAAAATTACACTTAAAGGCAGAGCTGTATATTAATATTTTTATTAAAATAGTTACCCTGCTGTGACTCCCTTTTCTCTAACATTCCCACTCAGGATTCCCTTTTCCCTCTCTGTTCAGGGCCCAGATAGATTGGCAGTCACAGATTTACCACCCATCTTGTCTTTGTTTTAATGAGAGCCCTGACTCTTTTAAACACCAGGTCACCACTGTCTTTCTCTGGAACACCAGACAAAGCAGACAAGTTCCCTTATCAACTGTCCATCACCCAGATATTTTCCTGAGCTATTGGGGTTGGGAATTAAATACTGCTTCCTATTTCACACTGGGTATGTTTAGCCTGGAGAGAGACAACTGAGAGGTGATACGATAACCACCTTCAAGTACTGGAAGGGCTGTCAAACAGAGGATGGTGCAGAGTTGTTTCCTGTTGCCCCAGAAGGTCAGACTAGAGCCAACGCGCTGAAATTAAATCAAAAGAGTTTCTGGCTAAACATTACGAAGAACTTTCTGACAGAGTGGTTCTTCAGTGGAACAGGCTTCCTTGGGAGGTGGTGTGCTCTCCTTCTTTGGAGGTTTTTAAGCAGAGACTAGATGGACATCTGTCAGCCATGCTGATTCTGTGAACTTAGGCAGATCATGGTAGGGATGGCAGGAAGGGTTGTGTCAGTGCTTGGCTCTCATGGCCCTTTCTTACATGCCTAGGGTAATGCCGATCACCACTTTGGGGTCAGGAAGCAATTTTCCTCCAGGCCAGATTGGTCAGGGATCCTGGAGCATTTTTTTTTGCCATCTTCTGGGCCTGAAGTAGGGGTCACTGGGGTTGTTGGGGGGGAGGTAGTTGTGAATTTCCTGCGTTGTGCAGGGGGTTGGACTAGATGACCCTGGTGGTCCCTATCAACTCTATGAAGCTATGATTCTATTATTCTAACTGGAGTTGGTGCATGGGAATATATGGAAGGAAACAATCTAGATATGTAGATCCCAGGCCTTGGAGGGCTTTAAAGGTCATAGCCAGCACCTTGAGTTGAGTTCTGAAACAAACTGGCAGCCAATGTATCAAAGTGGGCAAAATATGGTCCCATCGGCCAACCCCTGACAACAATCAGGTAGCTGCATTCTGAACCTGCTGCAGTTTCCAGGTTGTCATCGAGGGCACCCCAATGTCATGGTAGTCCATCCATGAAATTACAAAAACATGGATCCATGGCCGGATAGGCTGAGGCCCATGAATAAAATCCATCTGATCTGATCAAAGAGGCTGCTGAGTCAGTTTTATCCTTGGCCTCTGGAAAAGCTCTATATGACTCCAAATGCTGCTGCAGAACCTTCAGCAAAGCTCAGCATGCCTGATAATCTGTTCTGAAGCTCAAACCCAAGCACCAGTTCGACCTTTTGTAAACTCCAGCCTTTATGAATTGCATTGCAGAAGGGATCAAGCAGTCATGCCCTAATATACCATCCTGGCATTTGATCAGTGCAGCAAACCATCCACTATAGGAGCTCAGGACCAGCCTATTCATGAAGCAGGCATATTAGAGAATAGCAACGCTAAGGAAATCCTGGCTGTGTCAGCAGAACTCTGAAACGCGACAACACTGAAAGGCACAGTGAGTGTGGCTCAAGATCCTATTTTGAGATTCCAGAGGTTATAAGTGACCAACAGACACAGTGTTCCAGGTGCTGCTGTCATTACAGAAGTATGGCAGGGTAATTACAAGCACAAGGTCTTGGACATCCCTTACCAATTAATGGCAATGAACCATTTAACAAAACATACAACATTAATCTGTTTAACCTTAAGACAAATCATGTCAAGATTCCACCCCAGTATTTACAAAGGCACAATCTGTCGCATGCAAACAACAATGCCATAAACTCCCATCAGCAGAAAGGGAACGGTTTTCGTTATCGCGCGTCTGTGTTAACTCTTGCTGATGCCCGCCTGAAAAACAAAGATTTGGTTAAACATTTAACGGCAGCAATCTGACTCAGTTATAATTTGGAGAGCCCCCTCCCCTTCATCATCAAACAATGGGCTTGTTCAGTGCACTAATGCTGATGCAAAAATACGAGGCAACCAGGCCTGTGAGATGTTGCGCAATTCTTCCGACAAGTGGTGACGCACCTATGGCTTGGAAGCTAGGAAAATATGGTAAATACTAGGGAAGGGAAAATGGAGAAAGGGAGATCAGCTTACCTTGACATTTCCATTTTTAGAACATAGCCAGTGCTATAAGAATTAGGCCCTTCTGAATGCCACTGCACCCAGCTAACTTGCTGGTTTTCGGCTCGTTCACAATTCTACTTGAAAGCAAGAATTGTCTTAGCTCTTTATCCATTATAAAATCTTACCCTTAGACGCAGGGTTTGATTATTAAAAGAAAAACTACCGGTTAGCCTAATACAAATCTGAGGTATCTTCTAATCCGGAGTAAACATTTTTTAAAGGCTTCAACGAACACATCAGTAAATACTGGATTTAAATTAAAATTGGTAACTTGAATGTGTGTAATTATTTTGGAACCTGTCAAAACCAGATACCCCTGCAAAACAGAAACAGCCCACCCTATACTATTTAAATATTTGCTGTTTTATTTTATAGAAATTATTTTGTTGAATTCACAAATAGAATTTGATTTAAGAAAAAAAAATTAGGCCCTATATATACATAGAAGGAAAAGCTTTTGTTGATAATATACTTCCCAAAAGTAGAACACCTAAAGCAGTGGGCAGACAATAGCAATAAGGAACATGATTTCAGACAGACGGCTTAGTTCTTCCACTGCATGGATGCCACATTTTCCCCATCCTTCCACCCAAATGCTCAGGGCAGCATACATAGACTTCTGCAGGCACCAACCTGCAAATGGGCAAAATCATCTACTGCCCGTTCATGTGCTTTCTCTGATCTTAATGTGTCACATTGACAATTATGCTATTGTTCAGTAAAATGTTTGCTCCATCTAGTTCCCAATAACAGCCAAGCTGTGGCATTCTGCGCCAGATGGAGTTTCTGAGTTGATTCTGAGGGGAGAGCATCGTAGAGTGCATTACAGTAGTCTAGCCTCCATGTTACTCCATCTCTTTGTGGTGCACAGTGAATGAGGAATCCCAAGGGTCAGCTCATTTCCCAACAGCATGGGGAGCCAACAACCAGGCCAGAGGCCACTGTATGAATCAAAGCAGTATTTTTCACCCTCGGGGGCCAGATGCAGGCAACATAAGGCCCATGGACTGTAATTTGATCACGTTGAGGGAAAGGTGGGTTTGATACAATGGGAATGGCCTATGGCTTCTTTCAGGACGGTTTATTTCAGTAGCCATGGCCTGATCCCAAACTTCCTAAACTCATGGATGATTTCGCTTGAGACTTAAAAAGTCCACAAACCAGAAGCACTGTTAAAATACTGTTAAAAGCACTGTTAGAATACTGTGTTCTGAAATTAATTCAAGGCCCTCCCCCATATTTGCTTAAACCAACCGATTAATATCCAGCCCGAACAAGAAAGCCTTCAAAGAAGTTCCTAGAATAAGTTCAGACCAACTTATTCAGGGACTTTTCCAGGGAGTTCAGCTAAAATCTCCCTGATCCGTCTACTGAGGAATATGTATATGGCAGAAAACTTTCCTATCTGGATGAGGAACTAAGTACTAGGCACGCAAAATGCTTGCCATGCACATTGGGTCTTCCCTCCTGCCCAGTCATTAACTACTGTGGGGGCTAGTACAATTTTCTTTACGCAAAGATCCCAATCCCAGCATTTGTGCACACAGCAACCAATGCAACACGCACATGCAAGCTGCATCTAAAGAAAATTGTACTAGCACCAGCCACGGTAGTTAATTGGCTTACTCTCTGTATATTAGTTGTAATATGTCCAAGGAGTGTGATTCGGTATCTCTGTCACTAGGTGGCACAACTCACGTAGTAGTTTGATACAGGGCTAAAACTTCATTTTTAGCGTTTAACATTAAGAATGCCCGTTGCTCCAAATTTCTGGTATGCGGGACAAGATTTCACACTTCAAATATTGGCAGGCGGTGCCTCTCAAGTGTGGTAGTCATGTCTGGCTGGGAGGGTGTACAGGTATGTGCTGCCCTCAAGTGGCAGGACACCCATCAGCTTGACCAGTCAAGGGGAAATGGGGAAACATGTTTGCGGGAAAATATCTCTTGTACGTATATTTGCCAAGCCATTTTAATACACTGTGCTGCCTGTTAGGGAAGGGGGGCAATTATAAGAGTTTGTAGGAGAAGTTGGGGGCAGAAGATTCCCCCCCCTGAAAAAAGGACATGAAATCTCAGTTTGCACTGCAGCAGCCTAAGCTTTTACAGATCTTTAACTGTAGGATTAACTGGCAATAAACTTACTTGCTCTGAGTCTCTCCATCTCTGACCATTTCTGTATAAAAGCTGCACTGGAGCATCTGCTTGAAAAGATTAGCTGTTGGACTTACTGCTTGTGTGTAGGGTCGCCAGGTCCCTCTTTGCCACTGATGGGAGGTTTTGGGGGCAGAGCCTGAGGAGGGCTGGGTTTGGGGAAGGGAGGAACTTCAATGCCACAGAGTCCAATTGCCATTTTCTCCAGGGAAACTGACCTCTATCGGCTGGAGATCAGTTGTAATAGCAGGAGGTCTCCAGCTAGGTTGGCAACCCTACTTGTGTGCCCTTGAGATGTTGAATGTGCGAGTGTTGTGCTGTGCATGAAAAATTAGGTCATGGAATCAGGATATGGTTTAGCATGTCTTCACCCCGCCTTTTCATCTGGAGACAGTGACAGTCAACATGTTAACTTGCCAGTTAACATGACCTTAACTTGTGTCCAGCATACCATAGACAACTGCGTTAAATTGGACTAGCCGGAGTCTTCCAGCCCTCCGTTATTCTGCCATCTTTACCAGGATGAGTGAGGCCTTTTATGCACGGCTGTTTCCCTCGCTGTCACCCCTCCAATGACTTCGGGTCTTGGTTTCGATTATGCATGCCGTTTCTGACTGTCAGAGGATGCCTCGGTTTTCCCCACGTTTTCAAATTCAAGATAAGACAGGTCCCTGAAAATGCGGGCAAAACGCGGGGAAAAGCAGGGGGGGAGCGAGGTGGCCTCTGACGGTCGGAAATGGCATGCATAATCAACACAAAGACCCAAAATAATTGAAGGGGTAACCACTAGGGAAACAGCCATGCATAAAAGACCTGAACCAACTTTGCCTAAGGAGTTTTTGTGTTCCGTTGTCATATGGCAGCTACTTAAATCAGTTAGTTGAGAATGTCTTTGCAAGTGACTAAAAACACCACCACCCCTCACACACGCAAGATTCCCCTTTCGAACTGGGGATTGCAGTTGGCACAGAAGTTAATTAAAGAAGCTGCGGTTTTATATTCAAATCATCAGCCTAGCAAGGCGGCTATTTTATTAAATGATCCTACAGATTTGTGTTTCTGTGAATAGAAAAATAAGAGACTCCATTGCCAATATAGACCATAAAGCACCTAAGCTTTTCTCATGGAGGCAAGAAGACAGCCAGTATGGAGTAGTGTTTAGAGTATAAGGCTAGGATTTGGGAGACTTGGGTTCAAATCCCCACTCTGCCTTGAAAGTCATTGGGTGACTTTGGGCTGGTCACTTTCAGCCTTACATGCCTGACAGGGTTATTGTGAGGATAAAATGGGTGAAGGAAGAACGATGTACAGTATCCTGAGTTTCTTGGAGGGAGGTGGGAGAATAATTAGATAAATGATCTATCTCATGCTGCAAGTTATCAGGTTGAGGTGTTTCTTTGATCTTGGAGAAAGACCAACCATGCCTCTTGAGAGCCAGCGTGGTGTAGTGGTTAAGAGCGGTGGTCTGGAGCGATGGAGTCTGATCTGGAGAACCGGGTTTGATTCCCCACTCCTCCACATGATGCCAGCTGGGTGACCTTGGGCTAGTCACAGCTCTCTCAGCCCCACCTACCTCACAGGGTGTCTGTTGTGGGGAGGGGAAAGGAAGGTGATTGTAAGCCGGTTTGAGTCTCCTTAAGTGGTAGAGTCGTCATATAAAAGTCGTCATATAAAAACCAACTCTTCTTCTTCATCTTCTTCTTCTTCTTGTCTGACCTGAATCTAATGCTGACTGGGGGACAACCCAAGGTCTTAATCTCTAGGATGGAGAGGAAAAAATTCCCTTTATCAACTTTCTCTGTCTTGTTGGTAGGGATACACATCTGCACTAAAATCTTGCCTAAAAGATTTTAAAGACACTAAAATGTGTCTATAGCTGATTTGAGGCTAGCAAATGTGTGAACGTAGCAGGAATGACAGACGAGTAAGCTAATTGGTTCTGTTGCAATGTAAAAGGCCGGCTTCCTTATGGCAACTCTGTCTGGTTTCTACCTCTGCCTAGATGACAAAGCTATGCCTTCATCTTCTAATAGCAGCACATTCCCCTCCCCCTGATTTCACTTGCTGATTTGCAGAACATCTTCTTCCCTTTCAGAATAATTGGGAAATGTGCAGGTGAGGAAGGGGAGTGGTCCTTGATGTTTCATGAGTTTCTTCTGAAAGGTCTTCTATACTTATTCTTATAATCTTCCATGGCTTTTTATAACTTTAATGCTCATGCACAGGGACAAGATGCAATTACTGGAGGTGTAGTAATTGTGCAGTGGTTTGAGAACCCCACAGAAATGATTTATATGAATAGGCTTTATTATGTATGCTTATATGCCAACCCAGCCACTCGGGGCCATGCCCCTTCAGTCTGTGATTGGGTGTCTACATTTCAAACAACCCAATAGAACGTGCGGTTGAAGGAGCCGGGAGAGATCCAAGCTCACCCTGCTTGTAGCTTCCCGCTGCATACATAACAGGCTTTATATGAATAAGCTTTGAAATCCTGATTAATTCACATTGATGTGGAGAACATTCAGATCTGGGGTTCATGGATGGAAAAGGGTATTTTAATTGAGCTGGAAAAACACAATATAGGCCTTTAATGCAAGATGTTTCCATGAACTTTGATCATTTCCCTGTTATTACTGACTGAGTTCCTTTTTGTGTTCGTCTGCATGGACAATGGTACAGCATAACACAGAGTTAACTGCAGTGAAACCCATTGAGTTTAACTTCATTGAGGTTAACTCTGCCTGTTTCGTATGTTACTGTCAACAACAGTAACCCATGTGGTGGAAGAATGGGTGACCCTCCCTCCCTTTGCTTCAAAGAATGAGTGAGCTAAACCCTCCATTTGGGTGCTTGAATCTCGGGGTAGGGGGGAACTGTGTGAATGGGGCCCCTATGCAATTGGGTGTTGGCACAGAGATCTATTTTTTTTAAATACTTATGTCTCACCTTTCACACAGTCAGCAGTGACTTGAGTCGTATTACAAAAACTAGTATGTACCGATCCTCATGTGTTCTTAGCCAAGTGTGGTGTAGTGGGTTAGAGTGTTGGAGTATGACCTGGGAGATCTGCCATGGAAGCTTGCTAGGTGATCTTGGTCCAGTTATACGCTCTCAGCATAACCACCCTCACAGGGTTGCTCTGAGGAGAAAATGGAGGAGAGAATGATGTAAACTTCTTTGGGTCCCCACTATGGAGAAAAGTGAGGTAGAAATAAAAATATAAATAAATTAGCACACGTGTTCCACTATCTAATTTGGATTGTAGTCATGGGGTCTAGGTATACTGAAAGACAAAAGAAACAGTGAACTCTTGATCCTTCACAATCATTTCAGAACCAAGAAAAAGATATTGTGGAAGGAGCTTTTGGGGTTCTCTACTGTACATTTGCTGGGAAGTCCCCAGTCTGTGGTGGGCTGTGCTTTGGTTACTATTTCCAGAATTAACCCAGCATTTGGTGGAATGCCAGAGAACATTCAGGTAAGGTTTCCAACTCCAGGTAGGAAAATTCCTGAAGATTTGGGGGGTAGAGCCCAAGGAGGGCAAGTTTGGAAGGGGAGGACTCACAGGAGGAGGGTCTAATGCCCAACAATCAACCCTCAATTTTCTCCTTGGGAACTTATCTCTGGAACTTGGAGGACAGATGTAATCCCAGGACAGATGTAATCCAACATTTAGGAGATGGTGACATCCCAGTCGGAGCCTAGGCTTGACCCACATTCTGGTTTCAGCAGAACTCTCCCATTCCTGCACTGTGATGAAAAATTGAAAGCATCTCTCCCTTTGAAGAGGAGCTAGTATGTGAGCCTGGGACAAAGCTGATTAAAAGTCTGGATCAGTTCCACTCTCCTCTTTGTGTGTTGCTTCTCTTTTGGCAGGAGGCAGAGAGTTAGGTACCACAAAGGTATGAGCATGAAAATAATGGAACAAGATTCACGATCCTAATAATGTCACCATTTGGCCACACAATATAAAAGGTGTGAGAGATTATTTACTTTTTTCCTACCAAGTATTTTTTTAAAACTTTTTGGAATTTTCTTTCTTTTAAAAAAATTGTTTTTATTTTTCTTTTCTCAGGAATCAAATCAACACCAGGCCCGTGAACGCACCAGCAACTTACCTCGCTATTTATACTAGTCGAGTACAAAAGGACCCAAAGCGAAATAATATTTCTGTTTCCACCGCGCCCCATTTCTCCGTTTTTTAAAAATAAAATCTGCAAGATTTCTGTCCCCACTGCGCCGCCTTTCTCCGCTGTACTGAGGTTGAAGGAAGGGGAAGGCTGTTTAAAAAATGACGGCAAAAAAGGGAAAAAAGGGGGGGGAAACCCTGAGAATTGTACTGCGTGGCTGGAGTTCGAGGGGAAAGCGAAAGTGGTTGCCGCCATCCCACCCTCTCGCATCTAAGCACTGCAAATCCGAAAAGGGGGGGGAGTGTGGGTGGTTAGGAAGATGGGGGCAGGGAGGTGGACTTTCAGCGGGGTTGCATGTTCGCACTTCAAAGCTCCACGTGAGGAACACGTTTCATTTCAATACTTCGCCGTGTAAGCGGATCCTCTTACCGCGGAGAAACTGTGCACTGAAGCCGTGTCTGGCATCCTTCGGGTGAGATGAAGTGCGAACATGCAAGAAAAGCCCTCGGAAGTCGGCGCCGCAAATGGCAAGTGTGGACATGACCCAGTTTTGGCTTAGGATACCAACAATTGTTCTTGGTGTTTATGTGGATCTATGTATTAGTGACCACTGAAGAAGGCCCATTGGGCTGAAACATGTTTGGTCTTGTCTACTACGATTGTGGTCTTATTTGTACAACATCAGCTTCTGGATATTCATTTGTATTATATAATGCACACTGAGGATTACTTAGTCCAGTGGTTTCAGTCCAGAGGCTACATTCAAGGCCTATGTTTTCAATTTGTATTTTAAGTGCATGGTACAATACATTGATTTCTTTTGCTTAACTGATTTTTAACATTGTTTCGACTCAACCTTTGTGGTACCTAATCTGAGTCAAGGCCCTTCTCTCTTTATTGAAGCATTAGCCTCTTATCTAAACATGATGTCGCTCAGCCCATACTAATACAAGCTTTTGTCAGCAATATTCCATTTATTTGTCAGACTGGTAAATATATATATAAGAGGTTAGAACCTATGAAGTACCTTTCACCACGCACTTTTCAGCTAATGTAGCAAATAAGCAGATTAACATAACAAAGCCTTCTCAATGGTAATTGCTGGCTTTGCAGACATGGTTGTTGACTGAGTGAAAATAGAATAGGTGGAACCTTGTATTGGCTTTTCAATTATAGGCTCTTAGAAGAAATTGATCCCAATAGAGAAGCTCTTCCAGTTGCTCCAAAAAATATGTTGCAAAGCCTCACATTGTATTTGTGGAAGCGATCGCGGTGGGAAGGCATGTCCAAACCGCATGACTCCCCTAAGCTCTGTCCCATGTCAAACTGTATTTCTGAAAAAGCTTTGTAGCTAGTTTCTAGCCACCACCTACATCTCAGTCTGGAGGCCCATTATGATGCCAAGGGGCTGCTCCTTGAACCCTCAAAAATTCCTCTTGAGGGTCTGAGAAGAAGCCGGCAGGTGGCTCTTGAATGCCGCCATTTTCTAAAGGAGCCAGGAAGGTGTGGCCTGTTTTACAACCATCTGTTTGACTGAGGCTGTTAAACTCTAGCAATGGCAATGCATTCTTCTTTTTATTACATTACAGCGAGATCAATTTTTAGTCAAAAAGTATAGCCAGTTCATTCTCTCCTTTGTGAGTGATGTTTGTAGCCATCTTGCAAACCCAAACAATTCCTTTCTTCTCTATTTTCAAATTCTTACTGCTTTACTCCCGCATGTGCTGCTATCGCTGGGTGTGCAGGTTTCAAGTCCGATAATGAATAATAGCATCAGTTACCTGCTTGGGAAAATGGGGACCCTGGGGGAACTATGCGGAGCCTATTCATCCTCCCTTACTAGTTATTTATATCACTCAGAGTTGGATCAGGGGAGGTACAGTTATGCACATCAATTAGTTATACATATGGCTCCTTGTCAAGCGAAGGAAGCCTGTACACAGACGCCTGCTTCTGGCCGTGTTCTCCCTTGCTGGGTGCTTAATGTTAAGCAATATAGCTGGGTGTTTCAGTCATATGGGCATCAGTGGACACGTTCAGCTGTCTCTGGTGCGTGCCCGCCGTGTAAGCAGATTGCTAAAACACCACGAGATACTTGACAGGAGTTGATATCTCCTGATTGAGATGCAGTCCGCACATGGTTGCGATCCGCTCCATAAGTGGCAATGCTACTGAAATAACAAATAGGCCGGGTTGTCTTCACTGCATACGTGAGTACTTGAGGTGTGTAACACTTTGCAGATGATTCCCAGCAGCATGGGCTGTGAGCAGCACTTGGCTGCGAACATCGATTGTTGCCAGCTCAGGTCTTCCACATTGATCTGTGAAAGACTGAAATAACAGCTAATGAGCTCTTGGGTGTGTGTGTGTGTGTGTGTGTGTGTGTTTTTTTTTTTAATACATAAAGCTCATTAAATTCTACAGCTGTTTAACACTTATTTTCTGCAAGTGAATGCCAAGAGTAACAGATATTGGAATTCAGAGCAGCTGAGTAACTTCTGTTGCTTTTATAGCGGCCTGTGTAGCTTACCTACCCTATTTTGTACAGAGGGGGGAAAATCTCTTGGCATTTTATGGGCCTGTAATCTAATTACAGAGAGCAGCAGAGAGTGTCTGATCTTTGCAGTTGCTGACAGAGCAGTAGCAAAGCACTAAGGAAAAAGATGTTCTTAAGAAGGGATGTGCTCTGAGGCAGAATCCAAGGCATGCCACTGGGTTACTAGCAAAGAAAGACTTCAGTGTAAGGAAAAGCATCAAACCAGGGCATAGACGTGCATACAAGAGGCTCGCACATATGCATTTCACTTATTAACAGTTTATTTTCACTGGAGAAGACAATCATGATAGGAAAAGTTGAGGGCTGCAGGGAAAGAGGAAGACCCAACAAGAGATGGATGGACTCAATAAAGGAAGCCACAGCCCTCAACTTGCATGATCCGAGCAAGGCTGTCAACGATAGGACATTTTGGAGGACATTGATTCATAGGGTCGCCATGAGTCGGAAGCAACTTGACTGCGCTTAACATACACATTTTCACTGCAAAGAGGCCAGTCTATAAAAATGTGATTGTGGTAATCTACCTGCTGCATTTTTATTCAGTCCTCTTCCCAAGAAGTTCAGCGTAATACAAATAGTGCAGTGGCACTTGCAGAAGACTATGATATTCCAAGGAGTTAGAGGTGAAACACAGTTTCTCCAGCTTGACCCAAGATGTTCTGTGGGCCAAACCTGAAGAAGGTGTTACAGGCACTGGAGATATTTCTTTTCTCTTTAAAACATGCTTTTCTCGCTAAATGTTCATTTATCTCTTGTTATTGCACTTTGGGAGTGGGTTCATGTTCACACCATAGGGATAGGGTTACCAACCTCCAGGTAGTAGATGGAGATTCCCTGCTATTACAACGGATCTCCAACCGATAGAGATCAGTTCACCTGGAGAAAATGGCCGCTTCGGCAATTGGACTCTATGGCGCTGAAGTCCCTCCCCTTCCCAAACCCTGCCCTCCTCAGGCTCCTCCCCAAAAACCTCCCACCGGTGGCGAAGAGAGACCTGGCAACCCTATGTAGGGAGTATCTATATTGGAAACTCTGGCATCACACCACTTATCAGTTGGCCTTGGAATGCAGTTGTCCCCTCAAAGGTCAGGTATGGGAAAACATGCACTAACATGCATGCAGGTGAACATCATGTATTCCTTAACAGTACATAAGCCCTGTAAACTGCCCAAATAGTGAACCCTGGTACAGGCTTAACAGCGGTGCAGCACTGTGCAAGTCGGACAGTTCCAGGCGCCGGCCTGCTGTTGTTTGGGGGCTCCTGAGCAACAGAAGAGGCCTAAGCATGCATTCTCTGTTTTATGACCTGTTGATATCTTTTCTGTGAATCACGGGTGAGATTTCAATAAAACCTGTCTATTCCTTTTCCAGTTGTGTGTATATTGCGTCAAAATTCCCTAGTGGACCAAGAACCTTTGCCTCGTGGCAAAGCAGAGGGTTCTCCCCTTATCAGCAATTCTGTGAGGTAGGTGAGGCTGAGAGAGAATGGCCATTAACGCGTGGCCTTTTTATCCCAGGAATGTTGCAAATCCCAGGAGTAAGCATACATGGCCGTTTCCCGGCTCCTGGTTCACCCCTCCCATTTTCGGGACTTCCGTAGGTTTTCCAAGTCCTGCGTTGTCCCAATTTAAATGGAAGGAGTGAAGCAGGTACGGGAGTTTGCCGGTGCGTTTCTGAACACTGGTAAACTCCCCGCTGGGAAAAGCCCGCCTCAGTTTGATCCTGAGCCCTCTCATGAGTTCCCAGGCCCTCTGCATCTGAAGGCATGAGACAGGACAGGGTCAAACAAATGTGATAACAACCATGTGTAAATGGCCAAAGACTGGCAAATGAAGCATCCCCCTGAATATTCTGCCATCCAAATACTCCATTCTGCACGCTGGAATGGGAAGATTAACCATGGCTACCAATGTGTAACCTGACATAGCTGGGACCTGAATGGACAGCAGTGTGAGGAACGAATCTGTCATAAAACGTCTGTTTTTTTATTACTTGCTCAATTATTGGCTTACTGTATTTCTTTGCAATCATCCACCTATGGTGGCCAATTTGGTGCTGTTCAGGGAATACCGAACACTTGTTACCAGTGAAGTGAGGTGGTAGTTATCCACCCATTTGGATATAGACAACGCACTGCTGGACTAATTAAGCTTGTTGATCAAGCCTACAAAGACTCAAGGCAACGTTGATGCTGAGTCTTCCAGAAACCTCCTCAGATGGCCTAGGAGAGGGCTTCTGGAGGTATTCATAACACTTGTGGAGGCTTCAACGATAATGGATAAATTAATGGATAAATAATGGATAATGGATAAATGCAAAGTTTCATTGTCCTAATATTCTTTGTTTTTTATTCCTTGGGTATGAGTCAGGTTTCTACTCTTTTGTTTCTTCTCGACAGCTAATAACCAATCATATTTGGTTCAACTTTTTATCTGGGGTTGAGGGAGCCTCTATGTCATGATCACTTTGGTCCTTATTGATTAATTGTACCCAGACAAAATCATATTTTCAGGCAATTAGTTGTAATACCTGGAGAAAGCTGTCTCATCACAAGAAGAATGGGTTTCCTTTATGAAGTGACTCTGCATAAGCATACTGAAACGTAGTGGTGGAAGGGAGGGGTCATGGCTCATGCTTTCCTCACCAGGTGGCAGCATGGAAGAGCTGGAAGGAGGGAGTGGTCTAACTGATGCCCACTTGCAAGCCCAGGCTGAAGAACCAGCACTTTGGAGAAAGCTTGTGGGCTGGGTGTTTCCAGAGACTAACAGCATCCGGGAGAGGTTGGTTGGCTGTAACTGCTGCTGTTGGTAGAAATGGCTTTTACCTAGGGATGCAGAGGGCCTGAGAACTCATGAAAGGGCTGAGGATCCAGCTGAGGAGGGCCCTATAGGCAGTGGTCCAGAGAAGTCTGGTCGGTGGAGAAGGAGTGGAGTAGTGAGGGAGGATGGGAGAGTGAAGTAACTCCTTTGGAGCCATACTCAGCTAATACTGTACCTGTAGCCAGTCACTGAAAGTTTTTTACTGGTCACCTATTGTCTGTGCAGTTTGTGAGAGCCATCATGGACCAGTGGACCCCCCCCCCCAGCCTGCTAGCATCCCCATTCTACACATGGCCTGGGGCCCATCCACTCTACCTACAATACTTCCAATGGGAAAACACCCTCTGGTCCTGCAGATATGTTGTTTGGTGCTGTCCTGCTTTAGAAGCAAGGCACTTTTCATGGCAACCCTAGCTGTCACCCTCACAGGTATATGAAGCGCCTCTATTGATCCACTGCCAGGCCCAAGGAATGTATGTCTGCATGCAGAAGTTAGTGGAACTAAATGTGGATGATTGCACAGTGTAATCCAGAACTGTACATCTCATCCTTCAGATCAGGAGGAGTGGACTGCTGGTGGGGCATTCCACTAGCCATCATTTTGACAGTGCAAGAAAGCAACTCTTCCTTGGTTATCACACTAGGACCCAGTAATCATGCTGCCGCTTGTAATACAGTACCTCTTAGGCCTGGCCATAGGAGCGCGAGGGTTTTGTAATGAAATGAAGAGGCGTCAGAATGTACTGAAACATGACTCGTTTATTTCTGCAAAGTAAAAAGAAAATGAATGTGATTGGCATGAAACCTTGCCTTTAAAAATCAAACAGCGGCCCAGACAAACAGCTGAGTAAAATACATTCTGCGGTAGTACCAGGAAAATTTGGTGATGATACTTTGGTATTAAAATTAATATTTACAGAGCTTTAAAACAATACATTACACGAAGTCAAAACATTGTGTTACATCATTGGTAACTTAATTTGCAGCAGTATAAATATTTTTTCCTCCACCACCTCCTTTCATAATCCGACACCAATATCACGGTCACCTCAGTCAGCGAATGGTTTTTCAGACAGAAGATCTAATGATACAACACAAAAGTATCTCTGTATCAGTCTATCTCTTTTATTCTTTTTGGCATCCTGTTCCTGTTTATACAAGGAGTCAAGTATACTGATCTTTGGTTACATGTAGTAAAGCTGTAAACAGTGAGCCCAATTCACAGCCAGTTACCACCATTATGAGTTTAGTGGGATTAGGATTCTGCTTTCTGGCCCAGATCCAGGGATCCAGGCGTTCCACAGGAGGATCTGTGCCCTTTGTCACCATGTTGCTAATGACCTTTTAAGCATGATGGGAGGGGGAGTGGCACCTAGATGAGACCACTGGCCGTTTCTGTTTCCTTCGCTGTGATTATTGCTGCGAAATCTATGGGTTGTGTGATGCATTTGCCATGCTGAGCCATGGGCATTGCATCTAGGGTCGCCAGCCTCCAGGTACTAGCTGGAGATCTCCTGCTATTACAACTGATCTCCAGCCAATAGAGATCAGTTCACCTGGAGAAAATGGCCCCTTTGGCAATTGGACCCTATGGCATTGAAATCCCTCCCCTCCTCAAACCCTGCTCTTCTCAGGCTCCGCCCCCAAAACCTCCTGCCGCTGGTGAGGAGGGACCTGGCAATCCTAATTGCATCCCAAGTACTGGATGAGGAGCCCCCCCCCCCCACCTAGGGTTGCCAACCTCCAAGTACTGTGGTATGAACTACTCACTCAAACTGTACAGTTAAGCTGCAAAAATAAACAGTAGTTGTCTTGGCAAACTGTGATATATTGTATATATATCACAGGCTGAAGAAGTCACTTTTGGTGACGAAAGCGCTGCTGTATATCCGGAAAGGCGTTTCCTCCGAGTTGCCTGACTGCGCAAGCACCCAGCCAAGAGCCAAGCTGACTTTATTGGACATTGTTCCTTATTATGGGCATTTTGAAATTATTGTGACTCTTCGCTGTTACGTTTGTTTGCTTGCGCCATTTTCACTTGCCTTGTACTTGTTGCTTGTTTGGGCCCATTTTTGTATACAACATTGTCATCGTCAGTCACCTTTTCACTGTTTCACTGAGTTCTGTTACATTGTTTAAATGATTGTTTGATGTTTTATTACAATATATCACAGTTTGCACACCCAACTACTGTTTATTTTTGCAACCTCCAAGTACTAGCTGGAGATCTGCTATTACAACTGATCTCCAGACAATGGAGGTCAGTTCACCTGGAGAAAATGGCCGCTTTGGCCATTGGACTCCATGGCACTGAAGTCCCTCTCCTCCCCAAACCCCACCCTCCTCAGGCTCCTCCCCAAAAACCTCCCACGGGTGGCGAAGAGGAACCTGGCAACCCTACCTCCACCACCACTACAAACCTGCTCATGCTCGCAGGACTCTCTCACTGCATCAGTTTGAGTGTGTTAAGGAGAAGAAGCAGAGCAGTGGCCAACAGTGTAAAAGAAGTTCTGTGATTCCAAGTGTGAGGGGGTTTAAACTCTGCAGTAGCAGCCCCAAGCTGCCTGGTAAACTGCTTTTGAAACTGAGAGGAGTCTCAAAAGCAACAGTTGATACGGAATGGGAACTGAAGATCCCTCCCCTAAGCACAAGCCTAATGCAAGAGCCTGTGTGGCCCCTTGGATCCTAGTGAATGTTTTCCTTTAAATGCCTCACATAGTTGAGAGTGTTCTAGCGAATAAAATGGTCCTTGCTTTTGGACTGGTTATTTTTCATTATAAATGACATAAAACCACTTTAGCATAGGGCTGCCAACCGCCAGGTACTAGCTGGAGATCTCCCGCTATTACAACTGATCTCCAGCCATTAGAAATCCGTTCACCTGGAGAAAACGTCTGCTTTGGCATTGAAGTCCCACCCCTCCCCAAACCCTGCCCTTCTCAGGCTCCGCTCCAAAAACTCCCGCCAGTGGCAAAGAGGGACCTGGCAACCCTACTTTAGCAGATCCTTGATAGATCTCTTGATACTACTGTAAATAGCACTTTATGTTCCGCATGTCATATTTACAATTGTTTATATCAGGCAAAGATAGTTCCAGTTTGCTATATGTGGCAACTTCCAGGCAAAGAAATGCCTGGAAATTTTGGGTGTGGAGTCTGGGGAGGGTGGGGTTTGGGAAGGGGAGGGACCTCAGTGGGGCATAATGTCATAGCCCACCCTCCAAAGCAGTCATTTTCTCCAGGGGAACTGATTTCTGTCATCTGGAGATCAGTTGCAATTCTGGAAGATCTAGGGCTGCCAGGTCCCCCCTCTCCTCTGGCGGGAGGCTATGGGGCTGAGGTTGGGATTGTGTGCATGTGTGTGCCAATGCGCGTGCTCATCACATCCGGTTTACAACCGGAAGTGCCGCCTTGCGAGAAGCCTTATACCTCTTAGTTTGAGTGGTATACCTCTTAGTTTGAGCGGCCCTTTACCACTCAAACTAAGAGTGCTATAAAGTGTTGTAAACTGGAAGTGACGTGCGCGCGGTGTGTACCCGCGTGTGCACATTTGCCCACCGACCCTCAGGGGGTCGGCGGGCAGAGGGGCGAATTGCCGGGGGATTTACCCACTGCCACCGGGCACCTGGCAACCCTAGGAAGATCTACAGGCCCCACCTGGAGGTTGGCATCCCTACACAATGGAGCAAGATCATCTTTCCTAATATACAGTATTGCATTATATTTTGAGTTGACTATTCAGCGGACACACATTCCGGCAGTTAACCCTGGTAATTCTGCACATGCTTATTCTCATGCAGCCCTATTGAACTGTGCAAGTTTTTCCAGGTTCTGATAAGGCCTCTAGTCCTGTTAATATAAATTGATGTTACAAACAAACAGATCACTGACTCATGTATTGCTGTGAACCACACCAAGCCCATTGTCTGTAAGAAGCTGCTGTGTTTTTTTAATGCCTTGGTAAAACCACAGTTAATAGCGGATTTAAGTTAACTATTTTAATTAGTGTGTTCTCAATACCTTGGCTGCACTTTTAGCTGACACAACAGCAGAACAATGATGAAATCATGCATTAAGTATAGCATCATCATTACCCCCAAAAAGGTACAAAATATTTAGTATTCTGGTATTAAAGCATTTACAATGCATAGGCATTCATATATGTTTATTATATAAGAAAACTAATGAGTTAACACCGGCATGCAGCAATTGCCCTGTGTTTACAGGTTTTTTTAGAAGCCCCAGAGCACAGATCAAATATAAATTGGGTAATTCAAAATATCTTGCAGCAGCTCCCTTGCAGTGGCAAATTTGAATTTCAACGTGTCGACTAGAAAATGGATCTATACAATAGACCTAATACAACAGACCTAAGCAAAAGACCTGTATTGTGCATGTGTTTTTAGATATCCCTGAAGGGTGGGAATGAAAAATCACAAGATACTCCTGCTTGGAGACCATGTAAGGCTTGCCTTAAGTGAATTTTTTTTTTAAGCACGGTGATATATTCTAAGGTCTGAATTGGATGTATAAGGAACCGTGCTTGAGAACAGACTGAATAATCACAACTATCTTATCCCTTCTTGTGACTTTCCACTCTCCAAACCTGTTCTCGGAGGATTCAATAAGACTGTTGGCAACCCTGGGCAAAACCAAAATCAGGTATGTTCCAAAACTCGCTTTGAGGATGTCAGCAGCCCCCTCTCAGTCCCTGGACCCTCGTTCCAGCTATATGTCCGAACCAAGCCTTAGAGAATATCACTGCACCCGCGATGCATCTAGTTACCGCATAAGCTAGCCATGCAGTTTACGAAGAGAGTTTAGACTTTTTGTTCATTAACATCCAAAGAATAGGTAAAAGCAATATACGTTATATAGTACAGTATAAAACATTACAGCTATGAAAATTCAATGGATGATGCCTGCAATTCTCAGACAATAATTGTGGCAAACAAAAAAACCCCTTCAAGTTTAAAAATCATTGCCCCCTAGTGTTCCTCTTCAGACTTGACTAGACAAGCTAAGCGATTATATAATGCAAGTCGCTTTATAAAAATAGGCTTTATAGTGTTTGAGAAAGAATTTCTGGCAGTCTTCATCAGAATAGGGGTACAGTAATATATCTGATAATTTTTTTCCTGTTCTTTTGGGCTAGAAAAGTTGTAGCCATTTCTAGGAGAGTTTTTTTCTAATGGAGCAGAAAAGAATTTGCAGCCAAAAGCATGATGGTATTAAACGCTTAAGTTTTCAAACAACTTAATTCCACACGAACCACATCATGCAGTGACTGCAATAGTAACCTCATTATGAGGATATAACAAGCCATATAAACCCATTTTGAAAGACTGATCTTGACACTGATTTTTTTACACCTAAAAAAGGTTAAGAAAATGAATACAAGTTGTTTGCCAAAATAGGGTACATATCTACCAGACTCTCTCTTTTGGTAGCTATTAAAGCATTTTAACAAACAGAAATGATTCTGGGACATATGTGAAACCCAGATATCACTTTCTTTGTATATCAGCCATTGTGCGAATTAGTATCTGTGTGATGCCAGAATGGGGAGTAACATGGATAATGGTGCCAAGGAGTGATATCACAAAAATCCCAATTTGCACTGCCCATTAAAAAATGGTTTAGGCCTTAAGGGTCATGTCGTCCGATTTTCTATAAAATAATGAGGATTGAAAAATACTTATTAGAGATTGTTAGAAAATTCAGCAAAGTGGTCTTTATAAAACATGAAATCTATCATAATGAATAGACAACAAAGTGGGGAGAGGGAGCATGTCATGGTTGTTAGCATCATTTTATAAAGTTTAGACGGAAGATTCTATTAACATTTGCCCTTTAGAAATTAAAATGGGCATTACTGCCCCTTAGGTTGAAGGAACTCATGTGTCTTCCCAGTATTATATAGTTAGCAATAGGATAATCTAAGAAGGCGCCAAGTGAGTTTCAGTCTGCTTAAAACGTGGAGTTGTCTGAGATGTCCTTAGCTTCCAGTTTGCAGGGAAAGCCCTGAATATGCCTGCAGGAGAAAAATAATAAAGCAATTCCTGGCTAGTGGTTACTCCCTAGTTCCCTGCAGAAACATTTGTGTACACTCACAATAGCTTCTCAGCTGAATCTACGTTATACATCTGAATAATTTTCAGAGCAATCTGGTAATTATGAATACATTTTGAGATGCTAATTAGTACATGCTCAGCAGAGCAAATTGTAAGATTCAGTCTAAATTCAAAGAGCGCATAACGAAACAACAACAGTGAAATGGTTTGGATCTACAGGTAACTTCCACAGACAGAAGGGATTTCCGTGCAACTTCCTCCTCTTCCCCCTCCCACTGCAGTCCAAAATGTCCCCCCGCCAATGCCACTCTTGGCAACCGGGAACCCAAGAACAGCATAAGGCAGAAGTTGGATATCTGTAGTGGGAGGAGGCAACTGTCAAAAATCATCCCCTTTCCATCCACAGAAATCTTTTGTTGGATCTAAGCCCAGATGGACCTGAATTACTTCCAGGTAGTAACAAAATAATTTACAGATGTGATGCAAATTCATAAGATGGGAATTCCAAAAGATACTATTACTCTACAGCAAAATAAATGCTACAGCAAGAGGCAGTAAATTCCGTCCTAGACCCCTTTGTTGGAAGTTTTAAAAGGCCCATATTATTTGAAGAACTGATTATTTAAAATTCACAATGTCAGAGGCACACTCGAGGGACCACTCTCCTCTAGACAGGCTTACCAGGTCCCTCTTGTCCTTTGGCAGGAGGTTTTTAGAGTGGAGGTGAGGTGGGATCGCGTGCGTGTGCACGGATGCGCCGATGCGATTACGTACCGCTGTGGGCAGGCGTGCGTGCACACATTGCCCGCTGACCCTCAGCTGGTCAGCGGGCAGCCAGGTGGATTGGCGGGGGTTTGCCCGCCACCACCTGGCACTTGGCAACCCTACTAAAGTTAGGATGATTAGACATCAAATCTCACATGAAATAGAAGCAAAGAAGCTTCTTAAGAAGGGAGCAATAGAAAAAAGGCACACATTTCTGAGCAACTAGGAACCTATAGAGATCAGTTGGAGGAGGGGGCCTAATGTTTAGTTTACTTAGGCTTCACAAGGCTCAACATTATCACTGTTCTTTGAGGAAGTCCATAGGCTAACATTGCTTTCTTAAACCGAGTTACACTCGTCTAAGGATCGCACTGTAATACACTTTTTCAGTCACAGAGGTATATTTGAAGATAAAGGTGCATAAAAATGGAAGCCGAAACAGAATCAACAACTAGCTGAGCTGCTGAATGCAGCCAAAGGCACACATTAGAAATCTGAACCACAGACGCAGAAATGCATAGCTTCAAAGATTGAAAGAGGTATTTGATAAACAGATCTAGTGACATCATTAGAAATGTGTTACCTCTTAGAACAGAATGATGAAAGATCTTAGCTGTTCAGACTATGGAGCCCCTCACTACTACCAAGAAACTTCTAGCCCCTTGAAAAGTTATGGACCTCCTTATAAGCAGATGTATATAAAGAACTGGATAGACAAATGTGCTAGGTTAGTGTCACAAATGGTTGTGTTCCTAAGGGCAGGGGGAGCTCTGAGCCAGAAGCAGGGAAGGAAATTATAACACAAAATAAACAACTGACACAATTTATTTGGCTTAACAAAAGGCCACAGCTTTATTGATTACAGCAGATGAAGCACTGGCGAAGCATAGGGCATGGATCCAGGTTTCAGGCGACCACCCTGTTTGCTGATGTAGCGATCCCCAACCCCAGTGTTGGGGGGCAATGGAGTGGCGCACCAATGGTTCCTCTCTAGGACATAAATCTCTTTGAATTTCTCAATGGATTGGTCAGCTTTCTATATTAATAAAATCCTTACTACATTGGAGATGCTGCCATATTAAACCCTGCTGGCCCAATCCAGTCCTCGGCTGCTATGATGTATATCCGGAGTCTTCTTCTGCAATTGTTTTCCCATCCTTTAAAAAGAATACTTGTCAAACAGTTTCCTCTACTGTACTGTATCGGGACTTTTGCTTGCAGATGAGATTTGTTTGTGTACCTGAGCGTCCAAAGATGTGAATAGAATATGTGGCTTTAATCCCACCCAGACGCACGTGAATGTATTCCTTGAAGTCGGAGAGCCATAAACATGTTTGCAAGACTGCAGCTGATAAGGAGTGGCCCCAGACTTACTTGCAGCTGTTCGGCAGCCACAGGGCGAGGAGCAGGGCCGGGAAAAGAGGTAGCGGCCCTCCAGCTGTAGTTGCGCCTTGAAGCCTCACGCAGTGGTCACGTGGAGCTT
Source organism: Euleptes europaea (assembly GCF_029931775.1). NCBI lineage: Eukaryota > Metazoa > Chordata > Lepidosauria > Squamata > Sphaerodactylidae > Euleptes > Euleptes europaea. Next base: position 29,312,964 of record NC_079318.1, read on the forward strand.
CACGTGGAGCTTACCTGCTGGCCAGCCTATTGTTGGCATCTGGGGCCAGCCTTGGGCGGGGGGGGGGAGAGGTAGAAGCAGACCTGATCATCCAGTTCTTCCTTCTGGTCCGCCTCTCTTCTTTATTAGGCCACGCTGCCGGGCCCCTCCACTCAGTCAGCGCCAGCTGTGGCAAAGAGAAATTTGTGTGAAGTTCGAGAGGGCAGCTGGGAAGAAAGAGCATCAAAGGACAGAGTGAGGCAGCAATCTCCAGAGACGGTGCCTGGTGAGGCAAGACTCCTGGCGGCAGCTGCAGCAAGAAAAAATGACGCCTGGATGCAAGTTCCTCGGGGCAGCACCCATTTCGGCGGGACTTTCAGCAGCGGTGGAAGTGGGGGTTTTGGCGTCTGGGAGGATGCAGTGGAGTCAGCAGCCGCGAGCTGACAGGTGGTCCCGACGGCGACGGTTTTCTTTAACTCCCTACGCCAGGTCAAATCACTAATATAAGCTGTGTGAAATCGCTTGCTGAGCCGAAGTCACTCACCCTTTGGGCCACCCCTCCATGAGCTGCATCAGTCCTGTGGCGGCCATTCTGTAGGGCCATCGGCCATTTTGTTGGCTTTCTTTGATCGGGGCTGTGTTTCTTTTTTGCTCCCTCCTTTGATTTCGAGTGGGGAATTTTGGAGCAGAGTTCCCATAGGGCAGGCCAAGTGGATTCAAGCCTTGTGGCTCCTGGAAGTCCCAAAGCGAGGAAGCGGCCATTCATTTACAGTTCGTGACTGTTAGCCCTGTCCGACCTTCCCCTCCTGTCCTGGGCTAATTTTTTTTACAGTGGTTTTGCCTGGTTGGCCACTGTGTGAACAGACTGCTGAACTTGATGGACCTTGGTCTGATCCAGCAGGGCCTTTCTTATGTTCTTGCAGAAAGGTGCTTTTCTGATGTGAGAACCAGACTGTGGTCCAGGTTATCAGCTACCAATGCTCCCGCTCTGAGTAGGTCATGCGCTTCGTGCGCAGGTTTGTCCTCAGGTGCTTGTCTGCTAACATCTCCTTTTCAGCCCAATATATTTAAGGCACAGATAACAACGTTGCAAATGCCTTATCTTGATTTTAGGAAGAGAGGTTCCAGACTCTTGCCCCCCCCCCATGCAAACCACTGCCCAGACTCCTTCCTGGGGGACCTGTGGGCTCTTGACAGCAGTTGATCTTGCAGTGAGTATTTAATTCCATTGCCTCTTCTACACATTGCCTTCATTCATGGGCAGCAGCTACCTTCCTGGCTTCTTGATGGCAGTAGGGACCAGTGGTTCTTGGCCCGCTTCCGAGGCCATGGTTTTGCAGTACCTTGTTTTCTTGAAGGAAAAGGGCTTAGCGTCAAGGACTATGGCCACTCAGTTGGTGGTGATTTCATTCTATACCAAGGCTTCACCAACCTTTGCCACTCCTTTGCTGCCTACTGGACCACTGAGGGCTGAAGGAGGCTCCCCCCTGTGCCTGATGCCCAGAGGCTCATCATCTTCCCCGTTCAGGTTGGGCTCCTACAGCAGCTCCCTGGGGTCTTCTGGTCTAAGTTTGAGACCTCTCTGTTCCGAGCCACCTTTTTGTTAGTCTTCTTCAGGGCCTTCAGGCGCAGTGAGCTGGTCCCAGCCTCCTGGCACGACTGCTCTAGCTGAGCCTTCAAATTGCCTGATGTCCGCATTCAGTGGCCCTTACTTTGGTTGATTCTGAAAAGGTCCAAAATGGACCAGCGGGGACAGGGGTCGCAGGTCAACCTTTGGACTGCCCCGGGGGAGACCCTTGCCTGGTCCATGCTTCTTGGACTACCTGGCCATCTGATGCTAAGTGTTCCTGGAATCTTTAATGACAAAGGGCTCGGTTTTCTATTTCCTTTACAAACTAGAACTGAAGTCTGAATTTATCCTCTGAGATCTTTCCTCTGAGAAGTCCACAGTGACAAGCTTTCTTGGCTGAGGTTTTACTTATATTTCTGAGACATCTGATTTTAGGCCAGCTGCAATTTAAATATTCTTGGCACAAATCGTTGCTATGCTGCTGGAAGCTGTGATCCTAGCTCAATGCATTTACTTGAAAAGTCCACTGAAATAAAGGATGGTTTCAAGTAACATCATTTAGGAAGACAGTTTCAGAGAAATATTCAGCTTTATTAGTTTTTGGTATTTAATTGCTATGTCTGCTTGAAGCATTGATGTGACAACTTTGCAGTGTTGCCCTGTCATCATCATTTGTGACACTAAGCTATCCGAGCAGTGAAATTTCTCAATCTTTTCTACTGAGCTAGAAGAAAATAAATTATGTTAACTCTCTTATGACTGAAGAGGTTTTAAAGAACTCTGCCTTGCCCTTAAGGAAATAATTGTATATTGATTCTCTAAGAGCATTTCTTTTACCCGATTTCTCTTGGAAAGACTTGTAGAGCCTCACTGTAAACATAAACATAGTACAGTATATCTTTAAAACAATAGTAAAGAAATACTAAGGAGTGAGAAGACTGAGAGGGGATATGATAACCATCTTCAAGTACTTGAAGGGCTGTCATATAGATGATGGCGCCGAGTTGTTTTCTGTTTCCCCAGAAGGTCAGACCAGAACCAACGGGTTGAAATTAAATCAAAAGAGTTTCCATCTAGACATTAGGAAGAATTTTCTAACAATTAGAGCGGTTCCTCAGCGGAATAGGATTCCTTGGGAGGTGGTAAGCTCTCCTTCCATGGAGGTTTTCAAGAAGAGGTTAGATGGCCATCTGTCAGCAATGCTGATTCTATGACCTTAGGCAGATCATGAGAGGGAGGGCATCTTGGCCATCTTCTGGGTGTGGAGTAGGGGTCACTGTGTGTGTGTGGAGGAGGTAGTTGTGAAATTCCTGCATTGTGCAGGGGGTTGGACTAGATGACCCTGGTGGTATCTTTCAACTCTATGAATCTACGGACTCTAGAAAAAATGAAATTGTTTTAAATCTACACTGGATATTTTAAATATTTTCGGGGGGGGGGGGAATTCTACAGTTTCTTTATAGAGTTCATGGATTTGAAAAACATTCAAATTGGGATTAACAGTTTATCCCCGCATCTCTTTATATATAAATTTTATTGGATTTTATACTAAAAATTTTCCATTGCATTATACAACATCTATGACAATATAAAATTTCAATTCTAACCTAAAGTTGTTATATTTCCATAACATATAATAAAGAAAAAAAAGAAAAAAAAAAGAAATGGAAAATTTTGACTTCCCCTTCACCTCTATCTTCCTCTTAATAAAAAGTTCATCTCGTCGTAGTTAATCTAATCTTAATAAACTATCAATATCCTGTATAAAAAAAACCATAATCTGTTAGTAAATATAATTATGCTTATTCATTATAAAAAAACCCAAAAATAATCCTCTGGATCAGATTAGAAAATATTCTTCCATTCTTCCCAATTTTAACTCATATTCACAATAATGCATCCACGCCTCCCATTCCCCCAGAAACCGAACGTCATTTTCTTCATTTAGAATAGCTGTGAGTTTTGCCATTTCTGCCACTTCAAACATTTTAACAATCCAGTCTTTTTTCTCAAGAATTTCTAGCCCTTTATTCCCAAAATGATGTCTTAATCTTAATTCCACTACATCATTAATAGCCATGCCACCCGTCCACACTATCAAAGCCTTTGGATCCAGCAATCATGTTTAAATCAATCCTTTAACCATGGTCTAATACTTCCTTCTGTAACTGAAATAGGCCAGTCAGGTATGGGAACAGGATTTCTTTATTCTCTCTCATTTCCTCAGACAGGATACGTATCCAAAAATAACTCTTTCTGGGCTTCATCTCCATCGTGGCTTCAATCTGTATTCCTTGACCTGCTCTCTTCTTCCTTATATCCACACGTCGTTCCATGACTTTTTTAAATGAAAAGTCTATTTCTTGTATGTCTGATCTCTTTATCGCCGGCTGGTTGATTTCTTGAACTTCTGTCTTCTTCTTTGTATCCTTGTATTCTTCCATGACTTTTTGGGCAGAAGAGTCCATTGCTTGTATGTCTGTATTTGTGGTCATCGTTTGAATTTTCAAGACTTTTATGTCTTCTATAACCAGATCCAACTTCTGATTGCCTATCTGTGATGATTGGTCAAGAGTCGTCATCATTGAAATCAGTTGAGCCATCTGTGTTGAAATCTGTTTTAATTGTTTAATTGTCGCCTCAGAATGTTTAGCAAGCATGTCCTGTATTTTTTTTTCCATGTTTGAATTCTGTAAAATTCCCTTTGATTTCATAGGAGCAGGGCTATGTATTAAGCCAAAAGAAGCTGGTAAAATACATGTGCACAGACAGGGCCTTTAAAGTTCTAATTAAAAGATAATAATTCAAACATCAGCCTTATAATTTTTTCGGGTTGAAAAGAGTCGAAATTGGCTCTAGAATTGCGTTTTAAAGTTTTGAAATACCAGTGAGTTTTTTTCGGTCGCTCTAGGTCGGGCTGATCAGGAAGTATACAGGAAGTTGCTAGTGCCGTGGACCTTCTACCGCCTCTTCTCGATGGTTGTTCCTTCAGGAATGATTTCCAAGTAACTCGAGTGCGACGCGTAATCGATCCTACAACTACTTCCTGTTATTTTAGTTCCGATGATAGATAGGTTGTTATAGAGGGTCTTCCGTTCCAGGCGCTCCCTTACTGCAAACGTGGCAGGATATTCTTCGCCGGAAAATCAGGAAGAAAAATCACCCTCCCCTTCCCTTGGACCCATTGGTGATAGTTCTTGTCAATCAAAAGGTATCCTTCCGACTCTTTATTATGGTTTAGGCTGATCGGATTGATAAGGCTCCTGTCGCTAATCCCGATGGCTAACTCAGGTCAAACTTTTTCAGTTCGGATTAAGGAGGAATGGGGGTCCCAGAAATATTCTTATCAGCCCCCCGTCTGTTCAAGTTTCCAGTAAGTAGACGAAGAGTTCTTTTGTACTCACTTGGGTGTCAAGAGGTGAGGTTCTTTTCTTTATGTAGTCCTTATGTTGGTATTAAGGTGGTGGAGGGTGGAGCTTGATGCCTAAGTTGCGTTTTGGCGATGTCCTTCCCTAATGCCCTCGCAGGACCGGCGTCCAGGACTCCGAGGGGCTTAAAAAGCCCCCTCAGAGTACCTAGGAGGTCAAACCGCGTTTGCGGGCTGCAGGGAATTCCTGCTTTCCAACCCACTTGCAAGGGTCGGATTGGGGTATCTATGTACCCCAGAAATAACGCAAACTTGGATTTCTCCCAGGACAGCCTGGGGAAATGGAGTGCTCTCCCCAGCAGCACCACCGGAAGTCCGTTTATCCCCGCATCTCATTGCACTGATAAGTGACCCTCTTCCTGTGCTTGAGTGGGATAACTGGCTCTCTGTTTGCTGTAAAGGACCTTGCCTCTGACATAGGCTTATGGCTCCTGTCTAGGAGCTGACACAACTGTTCTAGTCACAGTAGCCCCAGCAGATGCTGCAGAATGTGGCTTGTGTACATCTTGGTATAGTTACTGCAGCATCATCAAAAGACAACACTGCCACTCAGCAACTGGCATGGAGAAGTGTGGGATTTCTGGACCTAGTTGTTGTGGGTGTCATAAGTTAATTTTGCAGTGCATTCCTGAGTTTTCAGTGTGCGGGTCCGGCGGGGAGGAGGCGCCACTGCAGCACCTCCTAACCCGTTTCCCTGGTGCTGAAAACTCCAAAAAATTTTTTAGAGGCTTTTAACATTTAAAATGGGGCTTTTCGCCCCATAGAGAACAGCGAGGCTGTGCCTGCTAAAAAGCAGGTGCAGCACCGTCGTTCTCGCTGCCGGCGTAATGGGGCGAAAGGGGACAGGAGGCTGTCTACTGGCAGCCCTGTCCCCTGGAACATGCCGGGGACACCAGAACGCCTCCCAGAACACCGGCGCGGGACTTTACATCAGTGGGACGCCAGTGGAAGGCCCCGTCGGTGTCCCAGAATGGCGCTGCTGTGGCGTCGTCTGGAGACCAGCCTCCGGGGCTCCACATCGGCACTGGGGCCACTAACACCAGAGGAGGGCGACCAGAATGGTCAAAGGTCTTGAATCCATGCCTTATGAGGAGAGACTTAGGGAGTTGGGTTTGTGTAGTTTGGAGAAGAGAAGGTTGAGGGGAGACACGATAGCCATGTTTAAATATCTGAAGGGATGTCATGTTGATGAGGGAACTAGCTTGTTCTCTGTTGCTCCAGAGACTAGGACACGGAGTAATGGATTTAAACTAATAGAAAAGCAATTCCACCTAAACAATAGGAAGAACTTTCTGACGGTGAGGGCGGTTCGACGGTGGAATGTGCTGCCTCGGAGGGTGGTGGAGTCCCCGTCTTTGGAGGTCTTTAAGCAGAGGCTAGATGGCCATCTGTCAGGAGTGCTTTGATTGTGGGATCCTGCATGGTGGGGGGAGGGTTTGGGTCACTGGGGATGTGTGGGGAGGTAGTTGTTAATTTGCTGCATTGTGCAGGGGGTTGGACTAGATGACCCTGGTGGTCCCTTCCAACTCTATGATTCTATGATAAGTAGTCTGGATGCCATCATGGAGGGCCCCAATGCTGGTGCAGCACCTTCCTGGTATCCTAAGGGCTTTTGCCCTTAAAGGTCAGGAATGCTCTGTTGGTTTTGTTCTTGTAGTAGAAGTGATTTTCCATAATGATTAGCATAGGATTGCATGGGCATTGCAAGTTAGTCCAAGTTAGGGAGATTGTTAGCTGGTTTGGTTCTCCTTAAAAGGTAGAGAAAGTTGGCATATAAAAACCAACTCTTCTTAGATTCAATATCTCATTAAAAACTTTGAAAAGGATTGACATTTCAGTTTTGGGTTCCGCTCACACTGGGAAGTGCAGGGCTGATACATAAAGGATTCTAATATGGCTGCTCCCCCCCTTTCCTACCTGTGCAAGCAGCAAAGGTGGATGTCAGGAGAGAAAGCAGAGTTTTGTGTACATCTCTTGTATCTCCACCTAGCTTGCAGTATAAGGAAGGGGTGAGTGGGAAAACAGGAAACACACAGACCTCTCATTCCCTTAGTATTCTGTCTCACTGCCTGTGTACCTGTGCCCAGAAGCAGATGCAGGCATTCTGTGCATGGGTATCGCCTCCACAATTTGACTGTATTCCCTTTCATTTAAAAGCAAACAAACCTCACAAGTAGAAAAGCAAAATGTTAGCACTTATGAAGCCTCCTGAAAGAATGTTACTATTTTAGGTTGGCATAATGATGAGCATTTCCAGCAAATTGGCAGATGTGTTACTTTAAAAAAGGATGAAATTATATACAAGCTATTGCTGATAAATGTAAAAAAAATTAGAAAAATACAGAAAAAATATCTTTTTGCAGCCAGCAAAGCAAGACATTCATAGTAAAATATTTTTTCAGAAATAAAAAATTAGACTGATGCCTCATCGGCAGAAAAGTTAAAGTTGGATCAGTTATGCCCTTTGCATTATGGTTGGAGTAGAACAAGAAAAATAAACCCTTTAATGTAATGTAATAAGACACTGATAAATGTCAGCAGATATTCAAATTATGTTCTTAAAGTAAAACATGGTTCAGATATGCACTGAGGATATATCATTTATATGAAAAAGTGATTGCTTATACCTGCTGTGTGTTTTTTGGGGGGTAAAAATCTGCCTTCACTGGGTGTCAGCCAATCTAAGAATTTCGTTGAGTTATCAAACTTGAGTCAAGGCTTATACAAATCAGCAAAGAGAGGTAGGAATAATCCTAAAACCGAAGAATCGGAGCATGCATTTAAATTTAAACGTGAACCCTTCAAACCAGCAGTAAAGCAGAAATGATTTTCAATGCCGGCAGTAACAAATCTAACATTCGTAAATAATTCAATATAGAGAATATAGATGAAAGAACATTTTATATAAGTGTGCTTTTCCTATAAATTTTTTTTTTGCCTTTTTAAAAAAGTCTGTTATTCATAAACATGAAAGGAGAGGCGGGTATCAGTCCCCCTTTGTTTCTCCATTTGAACAGTAAAACAGTCTTCAGTTTTCATTGCTCATTGCAGTCTTATTGGCTGCTGCTTTGTTATGTTTGTAGCTTAAACAGTTTGGATGCTTTGTTGGTGGTAAACTTTTAGCATAATGTGAATACCAGTCCCTTTCAAACACAGCTCGAAGTTGCTTGATGATGCTGGTTTTGTTTCCGTCATCTGCCTGGTTGATAACAAGACCAGCTCCAGCATTCTGATTAAAATAGGTCCCAACCCAGTCGAAATTACCTGTAAAAAAAAATTGAGGCATAATGCAATAAAGCTTTAACATGGGAAATAAGCAGACTTCTAAAAAAATAGTGGCGCACTCCATCATCTTAGTCAAAATGCCTGCAGAACTATTTCAGTACTGCTACTGGCAGCAAAATTTCTGATTGCCTCGTACTGGGGAAAGCAAACCAGAAACAGCACACAAGAACAATATGATATAAATATAAATATATTAAAGTGACAAGTGAAAAGGTGAAATAAGCAAAAATACAAACAGAACAAAATGCACAAATATCTACAACAAAAAATTCCCAGCCTAGACAATTCAAACAATCGTCAGAAACTGATATGATAAACCAAGTTCAAAGGTAAGTATTCAGATCACAGATCTTGAAAATGTATCTAGATAATAAGATCTATATAATCTTGTATTTCTCTTTTGCAGGAAGAAGTAGACAGAAGGCTTGGGAACAGACATCAAGAATTAATCCATAGCTTCATTGATAGGACGTGTTGTCTAGATCATGTGACCACGTTTCGCTATGGGCTTCATCAGCTATGCAAATAAAAAAAGAGGAAATAGAATGCACCTAATAGGTATTGTTTCATAATGGACCAGACTGGTTCCTCACAAGGATCTCAAAGACAGGATGAGGAACTGGGGAAAAGCAAAGATGCCTTCAACTGGACAGTGGTATGAGAAGGTGTGGAACCTTTTAGTTTTAGACAAAATATCTTCACAACTCAAAGTAATAAATAACTTATCATACTTTACAAAATTTTAAAATAAATGGCTGGCTTTTCTAGAATATGTGGGAAAGGGGGCATCACAAAGTAAACGATACCCATGAAACTATTGTATGATTTGCATTTATTAAGTTCTGCTAAGTGAATACAACAAATGGTACGATTTCTGTAAAAAGTACTGATGTATAATATTGGAACATGAATTGGAACCGAGTATTGAAACATATCTCGACTGTATGATGTTTAACCTACTGTTCTTGTATTTTTATTTTGTTGGAGCCCCGTGGCGCAGAGTGGTAAGCTGCAGTACTGCAGTCCAAGCTCTGCTCATGACCTGAGTTCGATCCCAATGGAAGTTGGTTTCAGGTAGCCGGCTCAAGGTTGACTCAGCCTTCCATCCTTCCGAGGTCCGTAAAATGAGTACCCAGCTTGCTGGGGGTAAAGGGAAGATGACTGGGGAAGGCACTGGCAAACCACCCTGTAAACAAAGTCTGCCTAGCAAACGTCGGGATGTGACGTCACCCCATGGGTCAGGAATGACCTGCGGCTTGCACAGGGGACTTTTACCTTTACCTACATGTACAAAAATGCTAGTATATAAGAAAGTAGGTTAGATATATGCTGCTCAAGATCAATTGATCAAGGAGCTTCTAAGGGATAAAAGGAAAGGAAAGAAAGTAGGCAGTAGTTGTTAAAGTTGTCTGACAGTAGGGCCTTTTATCTTAGAACCTAACAATAAGCCTTGGGTCTCACAGAAATTGTTCACCTATGTCTAGAATGTACTATCTCAGTTCTATAAATAGGAATTTATTTATTTTTTGTATGGAAGACAATTCATGTCAGCTGCAGCTAAGTGGGATAGCCCCAGAGACAGGTTTATGATTTTAGAGAGAACTATGTCTGAGATTATCCAACAACTGATTTTAGTAAACCGTGAGATATGAGAATGGATCGTCTTGAGAACTGAGGAGTGCCTAAAGGTACCCTGAAAGTAACAGTTAAAGATCCCACTCTGAAAATTGTTTTCCCTATTGATTTTCAGGATGTGGTAACATGGGATTTGAACAAAAAGGATGTTAAAATCCAAAGTTACCACATCCTGAAATGTAGATTGGTACTTGTTCACCCCTGGTAACTTGTTCACTCATGTTCACCCCTGGTCTGTCTTAGTTGTTCCTTGGAGTTATGCAATAGTTTTCCGTCCATTAGAGATGACCTCGCTGCCAGCCCTCACAAATCCCGGGACTTCCCGTCCATCTGTTAATCTGATTCTTCCATCTCCCATGAGCTCAGCCCGCTTGAAATCCCCATGCATAAGGCAAAGCACGGGACAAGGAAGCTTGGGGGAGGGATGTTTCTCTCACAGAAAGAACTATAGCCAGTTACAAAGCATGTCAAGAGGCAGGGATTCAAATGCTTCCTGCTTCCTGGGAGTTCTTTCTAAGCTGAAGAGAGGCATTTAGAAACGAGGCTTGGGTTTCTTTCCCCCAGCATTCCTTTCAGGGAGTTCCATTCGTTTTTGGTTTTTAAAATGTTTTTTGACCTGACATTGGGTTTCTGGGCGGGGGAACGACTTCTAAGCACAACAGCCAATTACAAAGCAGCATTTCCAGGGGCAGGGACTCACAAGCTTCAGTTTTGAGCTTGGAGTCTGCTGGTGCATAGCTTCGTGAGAAGAAAGTGTGGGTCCAGCCAGCAACAACCCTCAGGTAAAACTCCCATGCATAAGTGACCATAGTATTAGGCAAGAGATTCTTAGCTACTCACATGGAGTTTGGGTTATACCATTTATTTCTAATTTTTCATATGCAAATATTAATAGCAGACCAGACATTTGTATAAATTGGACCTTTGGTTCTTAAATGCTTCATTGTGTAATCACTTATTTTTCTAGATTTGAAACTGCATGCAGTCTGAAATTGAACTTTATTTTACTTACCAATATAAGCAGCTCTATCGGTCACTACATATTTATTGCGATTGATTTTAAGAAGGGAAGTATTTTTCTGTTCCTTGAAAAAGCAAGCACTTTCTTCTTCGAGATCAAAGAATTTCTGCATTAAATGAGACCTGGTTAGTGAAAGCTGTTCTCTTGACAGCAGTGTAGAAGAAAAACAGATGATAATCTACCATTTCTAAAACATTGAAAATAAAGAGCAAAAAAGTTCAAGAAATACATTTATTTATAATCAGGGTTATGTGAAAAACCATGTTCTGCACAACTTCATTTAAATCAGGGCCGGATTTATTGAAGGTAATGGGGCCCTTTATATGTCCAGCTGTCCTTTGTCAACAACAAATTGTCATTGTTTTTTGTGTTGAATATATGCTATATGGTAATTTATGGACCTAATAGGTATCTAAAGCCATTTGCACATAACAAAATATGTTATGCAGAATGTAGGCACCCTATATATAGACATGAGCAAACCAGTGATATTTTAGGGAGCAGACTAGCAGGCGGGGCCCATGACTTACATCATAGGAGCCTACACAACACAAAACACTGTTGCTGAATGTAGGCTTTATTTTATTTGTTTTTTATGTTATATTTTGGAAATGTACATCCAGGTTTTTTTTTCCTTTAAATTTTTGGGGGGGGGGCCAAGAGAGTGGGGCCCTTAGCTATAGCTTGTTTAGCTTATACTTAAATCCGGCACTGATTTAAATGCTGAGTGACTTGAGAAAGATTTCAAAGGAACTAACTTGTTGTGTGTAAGAAGGTTTTTGTGGGTGGACTTGCATGTTCATGAAAGACAGAGGTTTCCCCTTGTGGCAAACACTGCCCTGGCCTTTCACCTGGTCTCACTTTGCCTACTTCTAGTGGATTCTATTGCTGGATTTTAACTTTATTCTTTTTTTGCGTATTTGTTGTTTGCAGAAAATGTTTATTTTAAATCAACAAAGTGTAGATCAGTTATTCTTTTTTCTCAGTGTTTTTTTAAAAACGGATTCTGGGGCTGTAATTTGAGAGAAGATACTAGACGAGAATCTTAGAAACATAGAATCATAGAGTTGGAAGCAGCCATACAGGCCATCTAGTCCAGCCCCTTGCTTAATGCAGGATCAGCCTAGAGCTTCCCTGACAAGTGTTTGTCCAGCCTCTGCTTAAAGATAGCCAATGAGAGGGAGTTCATCACCTCCCTAGGTAGCTGATTCCACTGCTGAACAACTCTTACTGAAGAGCATATATTTGTGAAAGAACATATATTTATGAAAAGAGCATATATTTGTGGTGGTATTGTATGTAACTGCCATCCCCTTTACGCATAGACCCCTCTCTGCCAAGAACTGTATTTCCCAGAGCAGCCAGAGGTACAGAGAGACTCTATCCTGTATCAAAGCAATGAATCAAGACCAGTCCTACATGTAATCAGGTGCATCTTATGAAGAGAAACCCTGAAGAGGAAGGACAAATAGAAACCATTCAGCATCTATGTATATGTAGCACAACATATATGCTGAATTGACAAGATGAAAACCAAATGCTGTCTAAGGAGAGAAGGTATATTGAATGGAGGTAGAACAGTATTTGGAACTAGGGTGTATTGTATTGAGTTAACAGAAAATAATGAATCATGTAACTGTGATTATTACATGTATTTCAGTTTCTTAGCTGAAGTCAGATTTGATATTTTGACAAGACAGTTGAAGAAGCTGGACAAAGATTAATGAAAAAGCAATATGAGGAATACTTACAACTTTCAAATTACAGCCGGAAACTTCAGGACAAATTGCTTTAAGAGATGAAACAAAGTTTAATGTGAGTGGATCCGTTTCTTTTGTATAACTTATGAGGAGTCGTACTTTTATTTTGCGTAAAATTAGTGCTTCTCTTATCTTCCCATCCAAATATGGCCAGTACCTATGGAGAGAGAGAAAATATTTTTGATCTAAAAAATTACAAATGCCAAGATTTCTTAACTTAAGAAAAGCTCAAGAGGCTACAGATGTCTATGAAGCCATCTGCAGATCAGGACACATTTGAGGAACAATCCACTTGCATCAAAATGCAAGATCCATGAGGCCACTGAATCATGTATTAGACCAGAGGGTGGAATTCTGGAGAAAGACGGAGGTGGAGAATTCATCCTCCTACAGTGTGATGTAGCCTAGAAGCCCAGATCTTTTGGATATTGTTCTGGAGGAAGCAGAAGTGCCAGTGTTTACAGAAATGGGAGCCAACTCCAGACCTTTCTTTGGATAACGTGCTAGCTGTAACTGGAAGGGTTGGTGAAGCATCTTTTTCGTGGCCAGTCTGATCACGGGATACAGTATTTTCATGTTCTCTTTTAGTAATGCCGAGGACAGCACTGACCAGCTCAAGAACTCAAACCTACCAGAGTAGCTACCTCTAGCTATAGGGCCTCTTTGGACCAGGGAATTCCTTTTTGACAAAAAGTATTAGGGATTTTAAAAATGTAAAGGGAAAGTAAAAAAAAGAAGTTATTATTGAAAAAGTGGACATTCTTGGGGTTCTCAAGTCACAAGTGTTCATACTGCCTATAGAAGGTAAATGGTACTGTTTTAGGACTTCACATCTAACTCAAGAAAAAAACTGTTTCTTCTCCAGCTGGTGATCATTAACAGTGGTTAGAAAATCTGCAACGAAGTCTTCAGTACAAAAGTAGCAAAAAATCTTATTGGTTGGTTCTTGTAGGTTATCCGGGCTGTGTAACCGTGGTCTTAGTATTTTATTTCCTGACGTTTCGCCAGCAGCTGTGGCAGGCATCTTCAGAGGAGTAACACTGAAGGACAGTGTCTCTCAGTGTCAAGTGTGTAGGAAGAGTAATATATAGTCAGAAAGGGGTTGGGTTTGAGCTGAATCATTGTCCTGCAAAAAGGGAGACTCTAAAGTGAAGCCAAGTACAAGGTTTTGCCACTAAGCATGCAGTTCCCTCGGGGAACTGAGAACAGAGTGAAAGATTTGACTATTGGGTACGATTTGGATATGTTTACTGTAAGTATTGCACAGTGTATTGATATATAAACAGCTTCCTTTTGAGATGTATACTAGATGCAACACTGTATGCTTTATTTAATTTAGGTTTGGGGCTGAAGAAAAGATTTGAAACGGCCGTCCCCCACCTTTTCCCAAAAAGTGTGCTTTTGGGATAGTACCTACTATTGGTCTTTTTGAAGAAAATACAACATTTACTTGAAAGAACATGGCAATCGGTGCACTGAGACTGCACCCTATTTAGATTGTACATACTGTATATAACTTTGACTTTTCTTATATGTATCTTTCACTCTTGTATTGTTGATGTCATATGTGTAAGCACCAATAAGATTTTTTGCTACTTTTGTACTGAAGACTCCGTTGCAGATTTTCTAACCATTGGTACTGGCACGGAGGTGCCTATTTTGTATGGTGATCATTAACAGGCAGGCTGTGATATGCAGATCAAAGTATATATGCTCTTGGTATAGAAAACCTCTGTTGGAAGCTCTGTTCTCCCACTGTTCATATTGAATTAGTGACTTGTGAAAGGTAAACACATAACTAGCAACTATTTATAAAATGTAGAGAGTAATATTCTACTTTAAATGCACTCATAGCAGCTTACAGTCAAAGAAATAATTTTTAAAAATATATACTTAAAACACCCAGCATATCCCAGATGTATTAGATACAATTGAGGGCCAAGTTAGATTTTTAATGGCAGACGTTAACTCTAAGATCATGCTTAGCGTGGCTTTTTTTTAAGTTAGCGTCTAAGTTAAGGAAGACATTTGTTGAAAATTAGGCTCCGAAGTTGCCACAGAAAGAATATTTTAGGGGAACTATAACGTTTAAATCAGCAATAATATGTATAAGCATGACTGTCTGTAACTTTTTACAAATTTTATTCATGGAATTCTGGGTGTTGTGGGTTATATATTTTGTATGGTTTTAATCTGAATATTGTTAAGGTCTGTGACTAAAACATTAATAACATTGATGATGATGATATACTTAAAACAATGACAAAAAAGCGAAAACAAAAACATATTAACGCAGCAGTAGAGATGTCAGGCTGCCACTTGGGATACAGCTTATGTATGTGTGTGTGTAAAGTGCCATCAAGTCGCAGCCGACTTATGGCGACCTCTTTTTGGGTTTTCATGGCAAGAAACTAACAGGTGGTTTGCCAGTGCTTTCCTCTGCATAGCAACCCTGGTATTCCTTGGTGGTCTCCCATCCAAATACTAACCAGGGCTGACCCTGCTTAGTTTCTGAGATCTGACGAGATCAGGCTACCCTGGGCCATCCAGGTCAGGGCCACAACAGCTTATACCCTGCCAGAAATTTTGTTAGTCTTTAAGGTGCTACTGGACTCTTGCTCTTTTCTGATGGTTTCGGTTTCAGTACAGCCTTGAACCACACATTTTAAAATTTCTTTGGCATGCAAGAAAAGAGTTGGGCCATTGAAATTTGCCCCTCTAAAAATCTCTACATGAACAGAAGCATTCCTCTTTAAGAGTTTTATTCCTCTTAGCAAAGTACCACGAAAAGGTAGATTTCTGGCATTCACCAACCTTGTTTCATTATGGTCTCTGACAATAGGCAGGTACTCCATAGTAGCTACATACACAAATTGCTGGGCATCATCAATAACACTGTAGATAGCATCAATATCCAAGACTCTGTCCTTCGGGCACAGAAGCTTGGGAGAAATCTGTGTAGGTAAAAGACAAAATCATGAACACATGAAGCTGCCTTATACTGAATCAGACCCTCAGTCCATCAAAAGTCCACATTGTCTACTCAGACTGGCAGTGGCTCTCCAGGGTCTCAGGCAGAGGTCTTTCACATCACCTACTTGTCTGGTCCCTTTAACTCGAGATGCTGGGGATTGAACCTGGGACCTTCTGCATGCCAAGCAGAGGCTCTACCAGTGAGCCATGGCCCCTCCCATATTTGAAAAGTTATCTTAGAGATATGATTTGCTTTTTCATTGCCTTTCAGCGTAGAACGAATAAACAAAGCTATTAAAACTTCCAAACCTATGAAGCAAATTAGCTTGAGGAACTTACTATAAACTGCTCCACAGGATTCAAGCCAAACTTTGTAGATAAGAATGGAGCATAACCATTACTACATCCATTGCTGTAATGCAAAAATTAGTGCTCTAAAATTTTTCCAAGAAATGAAGCTCTCATAAAGAGTCAAAATTTGGACACCTTGTACAATTTTTAAAGCACTCTTTGTTTCCTTGGCATTGCTGTATAAAAACTATTGAAATTATACCACTGTCAAGGTCCATCATTCTCAAATTAGTTCTCAAGGACTAAATCTCATAAGCGCATAGGCACATTCTACAAGATAATCACAGTTATTGCTGCTAAGAGCCGCTGTTCTTTGTGAACCTTCAAGTCCCACATGCCGTGCACACTGGTTAGGCACGTAGCAAGCCAAGCCTTCACTATTTACTTTTTCCATTTTCTTTCTAAGATCTCTTCCCTTTCCTTTCCCACATGAGTGCAAAAACTATACCCAATATGTCATGCAGCATGTAGGTTAGTTGGAATAATAAATAATTCAAATGTAATAACATCACTAAAGTCGTTAATCCTTGAAGGCAGGCAGCAGCGACCAAGGCCTAACATAGAAAGTGCATGTTCATTTGCGGTTATCAGCCATTAAACTTAAGCATTTTCTGTTACTTAGCAACTATACTGCAATACTTGCTGAAAAGAAGGCACCAAGATCATGTGGATATGACATAAAATAAGAAAGGTGCACTCAAGATACTAAATTTCCTCCTATGAACATATTTTATGAAGTGATAATGTAAACCTAATTTGATGCCAGAAAAAAAAATCCTCTTTAGTGCTTCTGGCTGCTATCTATCAAAATTAATACACAATAGGTTTTCATTAATATATTACAGTTATTTCTTTTGAACCAGTGTATGTTGCATAAAAGCAAAACCTGTGACCCTAAAGACGCTTAAAGTTTAAGGTCCCCTGTGCAAGCACCGGGTCATTCCTGACCCATGGGGTGACGTCACATCCTGACGTTTACTAAGCAGACTTTGTTTACGGGGTGGTTTGCCAGTGCCTTCCCCAGTCATCTTCCCTTTACCCCCAACAAGCTTGGTACTCATTTTATGGACCTCGGAAGGATGGAAGGCTGAGTCAACCTTGAGCCGGCTACCTGAAACCATATAGGCAATACCATGTTATTTATCACTTCAATGGGCTTTGGTCACAATTAACTTTAGCTGGATGGAAGCCCAGAGGCCTTACTTCAAAGCAAAGATACTAAGAATTTGGGTGTCCATTGGTGGCTTACCAGTCCCTCAAGGTTAATCCAGTGAGAATGATCTGTTCCTTCTCCTTGCATACAAAATATGCATAGTATGCAAATCTGGATTGTTCAGAAAGACATTTGAGAGTGGTTAAGGGCAGCAAATATAGCTTTATTCTCGGTCCAGGTTTTTCTTCTTGCATTCTGATTTAATGGCTGAATATTTTGTGTTGTTTTAACTGTGCTGGTTGAATAGTACTTTGTTCGTACTCTTGTTAGACACTTTGAACCCTCGTGTGTTGGGGGGATAGCAGGGCTCACATATTTGAATGAAAAGGGGGACAGTTACATTCAGTACTATACACATCCCCTGAATCAGAGCCATATGCACATATGGTTGGTCTTGTGATCTTGGACCGCTGTAGAGCAGGATGGATTCTTTTAGACAGGAATATCTTTGCTCTCTGCAGCATGTGCATCTGCCATTGTTATACACAAAGAGTGCTAAGCTGGGAGCAAGGGTAACTTTTCAGTAGAGGAATATTTGGCATATTTCTAACATTGGTATGTTGTAAAAAAAATTTCTGCTTCTCATCAGAAATGTGAAAATGAAGTTTGTTCTTTTTAAAGTGTGGGATTTGAAAAAAAAATGTTGGTGTATGGCTGGCTTGCTGAACGAATCTTATTTATGATTGTTAGATTTTACATAAATAAATTTAACTATAGTTTTCCAGTAAGACTGGAAACAATTTTATTAAATTATTTTCCAGATAAACCAAAGATCATTCAAGTTATGTTTTTCCACATACTAACAGTTGCAAGAACAAATCTTGCGATATATTAGAAAAGGAAGAAATTCCCTGATTTAAATAATTGGCTTGATAAGGTTCAAGAAACCTATGTTTTAATTAAGTCGACGTATTATAATAATGACAAAAATACAGAAGGACTGGACGCTAGCTGGAATGTAACAGTTTCAAAGATGGAAAAAACACTCCAATGCATAAATCTCAGCGAGGGAGGGAAGTGATAATCATACAGATTTTAGATAAATAGAATAGTGCTTGGTTCACTGTTATGGATATTTTAGTTATATTAGCAGCACGGTCTTAGTTTCTTCTCAAGAATTTGTATTATGAGTATTTTAGTATTTTAGTAATGTTATATTTCCATTTTGTTTTGTTGTTGTATTTCCGTTTATGGCAAGGTAAGGGTTTGAATATTGACTCATATATTCTAACCATTACAGCTGTTGACCAGCTGTAACAAAGGCTTCAAAAAATCAAACTGGATTAACAGAGAGCAGTTTCTACAATATAATTATAGGTGTGGATCATCAGCCAATGCCACAAGCACAGAAACAGTGCCATAATCATGCCAGAACTCATATGCCCAGAGTGTCATCAATAATCCTAATTATCTGATCACCTGTTTTCAGTCCAGTTCCAATCATCATGTATATGTATTTAAAGTAAAGCACATTGATTTTAAAGCTATTTACTTTATGTTTTATAACTGATTTGTAAACTTCCATTCATATTCTGTTTTCTCTTGGTAACATTCGTCAAAATTACTGCCTTCTCTTCAGTTCAATTTCATTTAATAGCATATTAGAAGCCACTATAACATTAATAATGCAACCCCCCCAAACCCCCCCCACCCTTTTACTGATGGAATTTTTTTGGGGGGGAGGTTTCAATGAAAATTGCTTTCAAGTAGGTGGTAAGTCTGACATGATAGTCTGTGAAATATATGCCTACACAAGAGGATGCAGAAGCTTAAGCATTCATTTAGATGAAAACGTAGATGAAATAATATCCATACAATCTTGGCCCGTTCTTTAAATAAAGGAAAACTATAAAATGGAAATGTGGCAAGCTTATAATACGAGATTAAGCTGAATCAACAGCAGTCAATTCCGTTGGCTGATAAATAACATTCCCCAATCAACATAGCAAAGAACAAACATTCTCCAGAACTCACCGAAACAAAGGCTTTTGACTGGGTTTCATTCAAGTTAAGAGTCAGTTTGTTTTGTGTGTAATACACTGCATACAGTCTCTTAGACCAAGAAGATGGCACTTTGCTCTTGTTCTTTAATGAGCTGTACAAGGCAAATATTCTTTGTAAATCTGACACCAAGCAGCTGCAGTTGTAGACAATGACACCAAGCTCTTTCATCTGTGAAGCAGAAATGCCCATCATCAAGAGTTCATTAGCTGGCACGTATGTCTGAAATGGTACATTGTTTTCGGTAAGTGAATACATTATATTAGAAGGGACTTGGCGGCACTTATCACACACACGCACACTATATTTCATGCAGTTGGTATCCAAACTTAATATTATGTATGTGTGGGCGATACACGAGACCGGAGACAGAGTTCCAACAGCAACTGCTTTATTAGGAGAAGAAGAACTGAACTGGAGAACTGTGCAACAACCCCGGCTTATATACCAACCCAGCCACCCGGGGGCACGCCCCCCAAGTCCGTGATTGGGTGGCTGCAACCCCTTGAACCAATTAGAACACACCAGTGTAGGAGCCTGGAGAGGCTCCAAGCTCAACATGAGTCCAGCTTCCTGCTGCATACATAACACTTAACACATAGTTTTAAAACTATTTTGTCTGGGATGTCATTTGTATATCTTAAAACCGCTATAAGACAACCAAAGAAAAGAACAGCTGGAGGTACTGCTGACAAATGCAAACACAGGCTACATTTTTAAAACTGTAGTCCTGGTTTAGTAAAATGGAATGTGGGGTGTGTATGTTTATTTTTTCCTATTCAAATATGTACTGCAATAAGTAGTAATCATCATTGATTAAGTTTTTGTCCTTTGAAACTGAATATAGGGGGAAGGAGTTCTGCCCTTGAGTAAAACAGATGATTTTATATGACTAATTTTTCTAGCCCTACTCTTGAATTTACTTTTCTACAAGAATCACCTCTGTTCACAGCTGGGTGTCATGGTTGCATGTTGTGTTAGTAACGTCAACTTCAAGGACACATTCTCCTTTCTAGTTCCTGGAGAAAAATATTGTATTTTTTTCTTAGTACAAGGTCTACTGAAAGGAACTTGGAGTACATCTTGTTATTTTTCTCCCCAGTACCCACTTGATGATGAAAAAAAAATCAAGTAAGTTGAACATACCAATATTATTGAACTAATTTTAATTCAGGTAGAATTTCTGTTACATACAGCTTTGTACTAGTAAATATATATTATGCTCCTTGTAGCAGCTAGATTGCATATTAGTCCATTTATTTGATTTACTGAAGCTTTATACCACTGTTCTTATTGTTATGGGTAACAAATGTTGATTACCTCCCACATACACTGTTGAGTTGTGTTTACCACACCAACTTTAATATTTCTGAAAATAATGAGTATTAGGATACATTGCGGAGCAGGTCATGCAAAGCTGGAGATCTCCTGCTATTACAACTGATCTCCAGCTGACAGAGATCAGTTCACCTGGAGAAAATGGCCACTTTGGCAATTGGACTCTATGGCATTGAAGTCCCTCCCCTCCCCAAACCTCACCCTTTTCAGGCTCCACCCCCAAAATCTCCCACCAGTGGTGAAGAGGGACCTGGCAACCCTACTGGGGATGCCTCAGCCATTTTAGTACAGGAATTTTCTTGCTTTTAAAAGGCCACAGGGGCCCAATCCTGCTGGGACTGCAGCACAAGGGGAGGAGGGGCTTTTCATTTGTATCCAGCCATGGAGTTTTGAAGACTTATGGGCACTTCCATCTTCAGAAGAGAACATAAAGATATCAGTTGATTCCTCTCTAACTTTACAGGCCCTATTAAGTTCCCTATGCTGTTTCTGAGGGTCTATTGACTGCCTGTGGGGGGGCGTTCAATGGACGAACAAGAAGGAGGAATCTCCATGAGCAGATCTCTTCACATATAAGCAACTCCATGGTAACTTCTAGTGAGATTTCTACTTGGTAATGCCTAGAGTTGTTTACATCTTTAACAACAGCACAGAATAAAATTCAGAAGGTACAACTTTTTCATCATAGTCTTAAGATGACCATCTCCATGCTCATAGAAGCATTGTGGGTAGGTTTGCCAACCTCCAGATACCACTACTAGCGATCTCCTGCTATTACAACTGATCTCCAGCCGATAGAGATCAGTTCCCCTGGAAAAAATGGCTGCTTTGGCAATTGGACTCTATGGCATTGAAGTCCCTCCCCTCCCCAAACCCCACCCTCCTTAGGCTCCGCCCCCAAAACCTGCCACCAGTGGAGAAGAGGGACCTGGCAACCCTAATTGTGGGTGAAATTTCTGCTAGATGGAAAGATATTAAGCTAAGGGCCCTCCACTAAGAAACAGTGGCGCAACCCTGGAACCAGGACAGGTTAAAATGCATTTCAATAAATAAAATTAAAATGATATTGGCGAGGCATCCTACTAAAAATGCCATGCCTCAGTATACAGATTAACATCTCAAGGTACACGGACAATGCCATTCTAACAAATATACCAGGAACTTACTTTGTGGCTCAGCTTAATAACAGCGTAACTACGAAGAAGGACTTAAAACTGAAGAAGGGATGGGTCTAATCCTGGCAAAGAATTCTAACAGTTTTGCAAGCATGTCATAATGGCCTAAATGTATCTAACTGAAATACAACATTAACCTAGCTTCAAGGTTTTGTTTGATGTAAAGTAAAAGAGTTCTTTTCCATTAAATGTCATAGACATTTTATCTTAAAGAGCCAGATGGGCTTTTTCATAACTTCAAGAAACTCATTAGCCTCATACAGTGAGAATGATATAGTGTTCTTTCCATATATACAGTTCTGTAATGATGAGATGCAGCTGTCATAAAGAGATATGCTAATGAACAGATCCTGCCTGAGCTACCAAGTCCTGGTAAATACTTGCTTGGTAACAGTATATAGAGATGAACTATTTCTCAGTATATATTTAGAGCTTGCCCTATCCCAAAGACTGGAGGTAGGTTGCCCAAATATCACAATTGTACATTATAAAGCTTGTAGACCGTTTTTATTGGGTCACACTCTGCGCACGTGTGAGAGCATACTGAAATCTTTGGCCATGATTTATATGGTTATTCTTGCTTGATGTGTCAGTTTGGAACATATTGCACACATAAAGGAGATTCGTAAGGTCCAGGAACATGCAGTTAGCTCATTTCCCTAGCTCATAATGCCACCAAGCAACAGATTAGATTTGATTTATTATTAATGCAGCATAAGCCAGTAAAACACGTGTCATTTATACAAAAGGTAAAAAATTATAGCAGTTCAACCAAAGACATTGCTAATTTAAATTTCCAAATAATTTATAATAGACTAAAATTGACCAAATTATGATTTAATCTAATTGCAATTGCCCAGCATTGGGGGTTGAACTTTATATGCTATTGCACAAAATTTGGCTACCTGTTTTGCCATCTGGGCATTCCCTTCCCACTGTACACTGCATTGGTCAGGCCGCACCAAGCAACAGTACAGACTTCTGTTCCGACGTCTGTATTAAGACAAAGGTATTTCCCATATGTAAGGCTTCCTTGTTGCTGGTGCAGCTGCTAATACAGGACAGTAGCAATAGGGCTTCTACATGTAGGGTTGCCAGCCTCCAGGTACAAGCTGGAGATCTCCTATTATTACAACTGATCTCCAGCAATTGGACTCTGTGGCATTGAAGTCCCTCTCATCCCCAAACCCTGCCCTCCCCAGGCTCCGCCTCAAAAACCTCCCGCAGGTGGAGAAGAGGGACCTGGTAACCCTAAGGCCAGCTGAAGGGGCAATTAACATCACTTTACCCTGAAAGTGACATTATTGCACCGCTCACCCCCCCACCAGCCCCACCACAACAAAACTGCTGGTGGCGAGGGGGTGGTGGTGCTGGCAACCCTAGTAGACAAATTGTCATTTAGGAAGCTCGTCTGCCATTATTAATTTTTGTGGGGAACCCCTGATAAGCTTTCTAGGAATGCCAGGGGCTCCAAAACACAATTTGAAAAACATTATTGTAACATAACCTTGCCTCATATACAAAGACATAGCACTTTCATAATCAAATTTCCCATTGTATTTTAAAGCAATTCTGAGTTTGCAGTTGAAGATACCTGTCCCAGTGACTGCCAGTCTAAACTCGCACTTCCAATGTATACATGTTGTTTATCCACAATCCAGAATGATGACTGAAGATGGCCTTTGTTATAAGCAGTCATGTTGATATACATCACTTCCGCACCTAGGGAGAAAGAAGAAACCAATTACATTTCATTTAAACCAATAAGAGGTTGATATAGTAAAGCACAACAACTAGGGATTTCAGAATCTTAAGTGTTACAAAGCAATCCTATGAACACATTGCTGGGACTAAGCCCCACTGAATAGACCTGAGTGAGATTATGAGTAGATGCGTGCTCTTGCAGATGTCATGGGTTTTCCTGCTCACTGCAAGCACTACTGCAAATTTCTCTGCTGCCTATTCCTTGGAGGAGAGGAAGCTTCTTATGTACATGTAAGACCATGCTTGTTCAGAAGCCATAGGATCGTACAAGGAAAAGGTAATCTTTTGATAATATGTGGTGGCTCTCCTGCTATTACAACTGATCTCCAGGTGAAAGAGATCGATTCCTTTGGAGAAAATGGCCGCTTTGGCAAATGGCCTCTCTGGCATTGAAGTCCTCTCCAAATCCTGCCCTCCTCAGGCTCCACCCCCAAAATCTCCAGGTATTTCCCAACCCAGAGCTGTCAACCTTACTACTGGGGTGGGGTGTGAGGCTCTGAGGCAACTGCCTTCTGGACTGAAGAATGTCCAACCCCCACTCTGGCCTCTCCTATAGATTCTTTAAATTCCAACCACCCACAATCAAATAAAAAGGGGAACACAAGCTTTGATTAAAGGATTGGTAGCATATAAGCTATGTGATCAAGGTTACTTATTTTATTTTATTGTTTTAAACCTAACTTTGATTTTTATTCAGAGCTGATATTGTATCGAAATAAAACTTGATTGATTGATTGATATAAGCTATGTGCTCCTTAAAGGGCTCGTATTTGGAAACCTGCTAGAACAAGGCTGTACTTATGTATGAGGTAAACAGAAACCTCTTTTTCCTAGATATCTGACCAGACAGACAAGACATAAATAAAGATGAACAACAAAGGTTTATTTAACGGAAAATAAAATATTTAATGGGGTAAATACGTTGCATGGATGGTTTCAGTATATAAAGTAAAACTGGTTCTCAACTTCACCCCCCAAATAGGGTTGCCAGATCCAGGCTAGGAAATACCTGGAGATTTGGGGGGTGGAGTTGGAGGAGGGCGCGGTTTGGGGAGGAGAGTGACTTCATTGTCATAGAGTCCAATTGCCAAAGTGGCTGTTTTCTCCAGGATTTGTTTTCTCCAGGATTTCTCTTGGATTTGCCGCTCTCTAGATGCATAGGATTGGCTGATCCCATTCATCCCAATAGGGAAAAGGGGGGAACCCATATCTCTGGACCCCCTGATCCCATCTTTACAAAACTTGCGGGTTCTTGCAAGAAGCCTCATCTGAAGCTACGCTAAAAGTTTGGGGGCTGCACCCCCAAAAGTGCGCCCCCTGCAGCCACGGAGTGGCTCGAATGTGTGCTGTAAATGGAATAAAAATGCACATTAAGGGGGGAACCCTTTCGGGCCCATATCTCGAGACCCCCTGACCCAATCTTTACAAAACTTGGGGGTTCTTGCAAGAAGGCTCATCTGAAGCTACCCTGAAAGTTTGAGACCTCTACACCCAAAAATGCCCCCCCGGAGCCGCGGAAAAGCACCAATGTGCTTTAAGTGGCTTTATTCCTGTCACTGTGGGCAATTTTTTTGGGGGGCAACCCCTTCCGAGCCCCATATTTTGGGACCCCCTGACCCAATCTTTACAAAACTTGGGGGTTCTTGCAAGAAGCATCCCCTCAAGCTACCCTGAAAGTTTGAGACCTCTACCTCCCAAAATGCCCCCCCCCCGGAGCCGCGGAAAGGCGCGAATGCGTTTTAAATGACTTTATTCGGCCGAATTTCCCCCCAAACTCGAACTAGGCACCGAATTCAATGGATCCGAATCGGGGGAGTTCGGACTTCAGCATATCCCGAATCTAAACAGGCCGAATTCTGCCGAATCCGAACTATACCGATTTTTTTTTTCAACAGCCCTAATGACTCCTCTTTTTCCAGACAGGTTACCGCAGCAGGTCCGAGGCTGCTCTTTTACCACACAGCGCTCCTTTCCCCAGAACCTGTATGTGTAAGTTAGGAATGATGGACGGGCCCTTAACAGGATGCTTATTTGTCACACTAACGTAGTAGTAAATGATTATTGCATGTGGCCAAAGGCCATTACAAAGTTGGTCTAAATAAAACACAGATAAAACATAGGAAAAATAAAAACAATCGCTAAGATAAGATGCCACACAATTAAAACAGATTACAAAACTACAGATTTTAAGTTTCAGACACCACTTTTGCACATATTTTCTTGCAGCCAGAGCATATAGGTTGTCCATTTCTGTACTTCTGTACTTTTCCAGCTCAGCAATATCCTTTCTGAGATACAATAACCAAACTCCAACTCAAACAATTCTATGTCCCCAAACTTTATATCTAAATTTTTCATATATATAGTTATGCTTGTACTGAAAAGGGAGGGTGAAGAAATTAAAGGTAAAAAGGTAAAGGTCCCCTGTGCAAGCACTGGGTCATTCCTGACCCATTGGGTGACGTCACATCCCGACGTTTCCTAGGCAGACTTTATTTTTATGGGGTGGTTTGCCAGTGCCTTCCCTAGTCATCTTCCCTTTACCCCCAGCAAGCTGGGTACTCATTTTACCGACCTCAGAAGGATGGAAGGCTGAGTCAACCTTGAGCCGGCTACCTGAAACCGACTTCCGTCGGGATCGAACTCAGGTCGTGAGCAGAGCTTGGACTGCATTACTGCAGCTTACCACTCTGCGCCACGGGGCTCCTTGAGGAAATTACCACTTCATTTTAAAATCTTAGATTCCAGAAGTATACTGCATGATCAAATATTGTCAGCTATGGCATGCCACTGAGACAGTTGCAGTTATAACAAGGATGATCTTGATGGATTCTGTCAACTTTGTTTACCATACAAAGTTGCTCCAAAGAACTGATTATATTGCTGTGCATGTGTTTCAGACATCTAAGCTATTAAGTGTGTCAATCAAAATCTAACAGAATGTCTATGAAAATAAATAAAAGCTTTGAAAAATGGATGGTTTTGACTTTGTACGCTGCCTCAGGAATCTTATGATTGAGGGAACAGTATAAAAATAAATTCAATAAAATAAATGAAAAATATAATAAAAATTTGGCAACTATATGAAAAGTGCTTGCTTTATTCTTCCAGCTTGAACAGTAATGGAAATAGGCTCCTTCCCTTTTCCTTAGACATACAGTTTTCAAAAGACATTTTTATATGACATCTTTGGCAAAAATAAGCACTATAAGAGAATTGTTTAATGCAACTCTAGTATAGAGAGTCTTGTATTCTATCACTGCTGTGGCTGACCTTGCCTAATTTATCATACATAACGATTTTGTTTCAGCTCCCTAGCTACTATGCACATTACATCCCACAAAGAGACTAGTGTTGCATAGTGGTTAGAGTGCTGAACTGTGAACTGGGAGACTCAGAGTCAGACACTCACATGGGTTGCCAACCTCCAGGGTTGCCAACCTCCAGGTACTAGCTGGAGATCTCCTGCTATTACAACTGATCTCCAGCTGATAGAGATCAGTTCACCTGCATAAAATGGCTGCTTTGCCAACTGGACTCTATGGCATTAAAGTCTGCCCCAAAAATCTCCAGGTATTTCCCAACCTGGAGCTGGCAGCCCTATTCACCAGGTCATTCTGAGGACAAAATGAGAAGGGAAGAACCCTATACATTGTCCCAAGGTCCTAAGAGAAAGGGCAGGATAAAAACGGATTGGTAGTGGCAGAATATGTTAAAATGCTAGGGTGTTATGTAAAGAAAGCCAACATCACAAGCTATTGTCATAACCAGTAAAACGTAGCTGTGTGTATGGAGTAGAGAGATGATGGATCCCAAATCATAAAACAATGGGAAACAATAACAAGGTGATAGAGAACAATCTGTTTTCCAGGTGCTGTATAATTTTGGGTCATTTATCCCAAAATAGGGCAGGAGCCTGTATTTCCAGTCTTGCTACTGGAAAGTTCTTCACCGTAGATAGGGGTTGTACCGTAGGCTTCACTCTTGCAAAGAGTGCCCATTGCCATGCAACTACTGACACTACACTATGGGAATCTGAGCAGTCTATAAAATCTATAAAATTGATTGTGCATTCATTTCAAAGGTCTGAACAGGGAACCAGAACTGGGGATTTAATCCTGGGCAAACAGATTGAAGAAAAGATAATTTATATTCAATTTGTTAAAAATGTGCTTGTAAACTCAAGGTCACACTGAAGGCCATGCCTGGCATAAACAATGCACTGAAAACACAGGGAAATACGAACTGTTATTATAATTGCTTTCACATCACACTTTCGGTCTTTGGTATTTATGCTTACTATTTATACTGCAAAACTGCCAGATGAGACACTCTTGTTTTCTCTTTGCAAAGTATATTGCATATGTTTCCCACTAGATGAACAGCGGATTGAAGGAAACACCCACCCACTACTGGTTTGAACTATGTTTGTTCCTAGCAATCGGCATGAAGGAATCTATCAAGGACGGGCAATACAAATTGAGCAAGAATCCACAACAGATGCCATTCTATCACCAGCAATATTCTAACAATAGTATCTAACTTCATACAGATGGATTATTCTTCTGAACACCTATTAACTCCTCTATAAATAATGTTAGAATATTGCTGGTGGTAGAATGGCATCTTTTCCCATCATGTCAATGAAATTAAATGAAGAAAACAAGGAATGAATTGCCTGTTGCATATTGTCAGGGTTACATTAGAAAAGTTGGACCGATATACTCCTGGCTTTGAATGCAGCTTGATCTAGCAAAATCAGCAGCTGAGATCTTTCACAGTATGGAAATAAGCATCATCGCCTGTAATGTCTGCATATCAAGATCCCTCCCCTCCCCAAACCCCATCCTCCTCAATCTCTGCCCTAAAATCTCCAGGAATTTCCCAACCTGCAGATGGCAAGCATATATTTGACTGAACTTGCTGTTTGCATGTGTTTCGTTATTTGGGTTTCCTCTTCAATAAGCACAGTGGAGGACTATTGAAACTGAATGAGCATAAGTCCCTTCTCCTTTTTATCCTCGCAACAACCCTGTGAGGTAGGTTAGGCGGAGAGTATGTGACTGACCCTAGTGTAATGGTAAGTATAATGGTACCAAACTAGGATCTGGGAGATCCAAGTCTGAATCTCCAGTCCACCGTGGAACCTTGCTGGCTGACCTAGGGTCAGTCACATACTCTCAGCCTAACCTACCTCACAGGGTTGCTGCAAGGATAAAAAAGGAGAAGGGACTTATGCTCATTCAGTTTCAATAGGCCTTCACTGTGCTTATTGTTCATGTGAGCTAGGGACAGAGATATAAATGCCTGAGAAAAGAAATGGAAAACAACTGGTGGGGTAGGGTTGCCAATTTCCAGGTACTGGAATCAAACTACAAACTAGTGCCTGAAGTAGGAAGTTAGCAAAAGGAATGGCACTCATGGCAAAAAATGCAGAGAAGTACTCAAAGCTTTAACCATAAATATCAATGTAATATAGAAACATGAGTACAAGAACAAAACATAGGAACAATGTCCCTGTTATAACAACATAGGAATGGTAAGGTCCAAGAATGCCAAGAATAAGATAGGTTTCCGGTATTCCTATTTCGCACAGGCTTTTTCAGTTCTGGCAATCCCACGACGATCAATCATTATTCCTCAGAACATGTGTTCTATAGAATACATATATACATTATTATAAGTGAAAAATATTATGTACAGGGGCATAACAAATCAAAGCTAACAAGCCCATAAGTAAGTACATACATAGGATCAAGGCATGTAGCCATATAATACAAGCGGATGGGGGATCTACGTCATCTGCTGAGGGACGTATTCCCTCCCATATTTAAAGCCAAACACACAAATTAGGAACAGCTGTTATACTTACAACATTAGTGTTCCCATAATAATACATAAATCAAATATGTTAAAGATTCTAACAGTAACAATAAGATAATATGTTAAAGTCTACAAGAGTACCAGCAAGATATTTAGTGTCTAAACAAAGATACGCATCTAAGAAAGGATAAGAAACTGGATAATTCAAAATGGGTATTCAAGCCGTTTGGTGCTAAGGTATCAAATAAAAATATGAATCTAGCCTCCTGTTGGGCTAAAATACGGTCAACGTTTTGAATCTGATAGGGTCTACCTCGGTACTGCCACACTACGAAAAATTGCATCTCATGGTCGGCATTTTCATCTCTTTGTAATGGGCGGTGAGCGGAGCTTCTAAATTATTGTTTCTTACACGAGACCTGTGTTCTCCTAGTCTAAGTTTTACGCCCTTAATACCGGAAACCTATCTTATTCTTGGCATTCTTCGACCTTACCATTCCTATGTTGTTATAACAGGGACATTGTTCCTATGTCTTGTTCTTGTACTCATGTTTCTATATTACATTGATATTTATGGTTATAGCTTTGAGTAGTTCTCGGCATTTTTTGCCATAAGTGCCGTTCTTTTTGCTAACTTCCAGGTACTAGCTGGAGATCTCCTGCTATTACATCTGATCTCCAGCCGATAGAGATCAGTTCACCTGGAGAAAATGACAGCTTTGGCAATTGGACTCTATGGCATTGAAGTCCCCTCCCCAAACCCCGCCCTCCTCAGGCCCCTCCCCAAAAACCTCCCCCGGTGGCCAAGAGGGATCTGGCAACCCATTGGTGGGGGCTATTTTCCCCTCTCTCCTGCCCCAATTATTCCAACAAAAATATTAGAGGGGAAAAACTTAGCAACCCCCACCCCTATTATTATCCAGAATAATTTTGGCTTGTTTCTGGGGCTACAAACCTCTAGCTAGGAGCAACTGAATGCTCTGCTTCATCTGCAATTGGTAGATAACGGGTTCCACAACATCAGTATTTGGGACATCTGGGATTAAAACCATAGTCCACCACACATATGCAAGCACAATATACAATACAATGAATCACAAAAAAAGTGTCAACATTCAAATATGGGAGCTCCATGGGAATGTAAGAATGATTTCCAAGCTTTCCCCCCCTTTACTTTTTTTTTAAAAGAGTTGATTTTGTTTATCTAACTTTCCACATGATTTCCTCATTCCAGGGTGACTTACCCTCATTCTGTTGACCACCTCATCACAGGATCTGGTTTCCCATTTCCCTGCAAAGTGAATGAGAAAATGAGCCTGGATTTGATGTTGCTGGCGAATTCAAAATATATCTAAAGTGGGAGTTGTCATTACATTTCACCTTCCACCTCCCAAAGAGACCCAGTGGCTTAAGTATGGGCTTCAGAAGAAATGATGGAATAATAGCAGACAAAATAGAGAATGCCTCTAACATCAGTGGGACTTTGCCTTGCAAGAATATACATTCCCATAGAGTCTCTCAGATATTGAATGTTGACACAACAATTACTAAAGCCTTGCTGACTCAAATACATATTGCCAGTCACACACTACCTCCCAGGGTTGTTGTGAGGATAAAGTAGAGGAGAGGAGAATGATGTAATTTGGAGAAAGCTGGGATATAAATGAAGCAAATAAATAATGAATATAGCTGAAGATGGGGGAGCAGATAAAAGGTAGGCTGGTTGGTGGGTGGGAAGGAGAGAAAGGCCATTTATGCATGGTCACTTTAACCTCCTTTATTCCCTGTTTCAGCCAGGATCAAATTTTTCATTATGCACGCTATCTCATTCCTTGGTAGCTCAACGTTGTGTCAATGCAAAACGAACCCGGCTTTTCCCATTCCTCTTCTGGGCCGAATTAAACCATTCATCCTGGCTCGTTCCGGAGTTACAGAGTGTGCATACTGCATTGGGGGAAACACAGAAGATTGGCTTCTCTCACAGCCAATCACAAAGCAGTGTGTAAAGAGGTGGGGATTAAAGTACTTCCTGCTACCTTGGAGCTCTTTCTGAGCAAAAGAAAGGAGTTTTAAAATGAGGCTTGGATTTCTCCCCCCACTTCTTTCAGATTGCTCCATTTTTTGTTCTTTGTTCTTAAAATGCTTTTTTATGCGGCAGTTGGGTTTGGGGGGAAGGAAATCTTCTCTCATGGTAAGCCAATTACAGAGCAGCATTCAAAGGGGTGGGACTTGATTTGATTTTGGGAGACTGCTTTTCTGTATTCATGGTTCGATTAGCACACATTTTCGTCCCTGATCATTCAAGCCAATGCATACAGTTTCCCCCAACCCAGGTTACTTTAATGTGCAATGAACCCAGGTCCAAGCAGGGATATCCAGCCCATGCATAAAAGACCAAGGAAGCATGGAAAGCTGAGGATATGGGGCCTGCCAGGAGCAGGGAAGGAGGAAATCGCAAAAGGAAAGGGGTACACATCACAGAGATCAATAAGCACCAAACAAGGCATAATGATGCTATAGAAGAAGTACATTGGTACCCCAAACTGCTACTGGGACATTATTCAAAACTCTGAAAATGTGCTGTGCAATGGTTATATCTTCAAATTTAGATATACTTTCAGATAATTTTCATGTGGCCTGAAAGTGCAAGTGTGCCAGTGGATACCTTCTCTTGTGCCCACCAACACTTGCTGGGAATGTGGCAGATTTGACCGTGTTTGTTTTAGCACTTGGATTTGGACTGGGTGATTGTTTTAGCACTTGGAAGACAGCTTCCCTCTGTCCTGCTGACCTGGCTTAAGTACAGTAACTTCTTTGATCTGCTACAGCCTTTATGGTTCCCTTTTTGTGTGGCTTTGCAAATTCTGTCTGTTGGAAAAAGTTAGAAGAGCCAGTCAGCTTCCAATCTAACTAGTTTTAAGGGAGGGGGGGAGGATAGCCCTCTCCCCAGTGCCTTCTTTCCCTTCCCAGCAGCAGCACCTGGAAGTAATGGGAATGATCCTGCTTTGAGAAGGGGGCAAGAAACTGCACTTTTAATATTTTTCTGTTTCCTAAAGGTGATGGCAAGCATCAGGTCATTACTGACCCATGGAGTGACATCACATCATGATGTTTACTAGGAAGAACATGTTTATGGGATGGTTTGCCATTGCCTTCCCTAGTCATCTACACTTTACCTCCAGCAAGCTGGGTACTCATTTTACCAACCTCAGAAGGATGGAAGGCTGAGTCAACCATGAGCCAGCTACCTGAAACTGACTTCCGTCAGGATCGAACTCAGTGAGTGGGGGGGGGGGGGGCTAGCAAAACAACCTTTTTTTTCATTTCTGCCTGGGAAAGATACTGTTTTGTGGATGTGAAAGACAAATCTCTGTGTTGTGCTCTTCAGCTGTTGCAATCCCCAAAAAGCACAACGTTGAAAGATATTTTGAGACACAACACAGCACCTAGCAAATAATATAGAAAAAAAATTCTGGTCCCATAAAGAAATGTGTCTTTCTCATTTATCAACTCATTATCAAATGTTAATAGACACGATAAATTATAATTATATTGGGGCTTAAGGACTGCATAATTTACTTCTAAATTGTTATAACATCCCACACAGCTGAGAAATAACGTTACAGAAATAATACACAAAAGAGTAGGAGGACTTCTGAAAGAGAAATATTTAAATCTGGTAAGAACATGACCACATATCAATTCAGAACAAAACAACTGAATAACTAATTCAAAACAAGCAGAAGAGTAGAGTACTCCTGTGGAGAAAATGAACTTAGGCTTGCTTTGTACAAATTTGCTATTTCTTGTCACCACAATTCAGCCATACTTCCTTGACCCTAAATTACATAATGTTAGACTAAGCAATTGTTGCTGTGGAACATGGACTGGAATTGCCATTCAAAACGACACATTAGATGAGGATGCCACACTTGACCATGGGAAAAAACATGTGGATTCAGACTATCTGTCCCTTCGCTCACCTCAAATTTCAGATAAGATGAGGGACTTTAACAGTGCGTTCTTGACTTCTGAGGACGAAAGTCCTCAGGAGACCAGGAAGGGGCTGTGCCAATGTGGGGACCCCCCATGCCAGCATCCAGACTACTTACACCACCATAAGTGGCCCCAACGTAGGTGGGGAGGCCTGGATGCTGGTCTTTTGGCACTGCCACGGCAGCACCACCCCAGGATGCCATCAGGGCCTTTTGCCAGCATCCCACCAGCGTAATGGACCATGCAGGCATACCCCGCTGGGGTATCTGGGGCAATAAGGGACAGGAGGTGGCCTACAGCCCCGCCCCCTGAACGCCCTTGGAACGCCCCCTGGAATGCCTGCATGGTCCATTACGCCGGTGGGATGCTGGCGAAAGGCCCCGATGGCATCCTTTTTAGCTTTTTAGCAGGCACAGCCTCACTCGTCTCAATGGGGCGAAAAAACCCATTTAAAAAGAAAAAAAGCCTGGAAAGGGCTTTTTTCAAGCTGTCGGAGGCTGTGGAATGGCTTAGGAGGCACCACAGCGGCACCTCCTCCTCGCTGTCTGCACACACCAAAAGCTCAGGAATGGGCTGTAAGGCTCTAAATCAGTTCAAATATATGTCAGGAGGCCAATTTATGCAGGAACACTGCTCATACAAGGGCTATCCATGTGAGCAGAGTTCCAGGGGAACAACAAAATTATGCGAGATTATACATTCTCGTCTATAAAACAGGGACAATTAAAAAATAGTCATGTTCATTACATATATGTGGGAACATTAAAATCCTTTAAAATCTGTGCCTATAATACATTTCTAGAAAAGAAAATGGAAAAAAGCAGCTTCTCATTCTTAAAAGCTCATCCAGAAATCATTTGACTTTCAACTGATATATTTTCAATGGAAAGCAGAAACTTGATTTTGTATGCAAATGTTAACTTTTTAATCTCATAAAACAAAGGGATTTGTTCTTGCAAATAACAGTAAATCCATGACAATAACTGCATGATTATTTAGATTATTACTAATCATTTTTTTCATGTGGCTGGAGGAAGAAATGAATTTAAAGATCAATGAAATGCTAATCACCCCCTGTATTCACATAAAGAGATGAAAGGGGGGTATAGCTTAGTGGCAGAGCACATGCTTTGTACGGGGAAGGTCCCAGGTTCAAACCCTAGCAACTTCAGTCAAAGGGATCAGGTAGTAGTAGACTATGTGCCAGATTCCTTGGAGAATCACTGCTAGTCAGAGTAGACTACATTGAATTTGATAGATCAGTGGTTTGACTTAGTATAAGGCAGCCTCATATGTTCGGGTGAAACCAAGGAGCCCACTTGATAAACAATCCCACACCATTTTTTTTGGCATGCAATTCCTAAAGAGAAAAGAGATGACAAAAAGGTTGTTCTAGTTTTAGATGTCTTCTAATTTCCAGTCAGTTAGGTGGTGGTACCATGTTCTCAATTAAAAATGGCAGCTGTAAAATACCCATATGTAGATGTTTCCCTCCGCAAATTACTATCTGAACAGAATAAATGCAATAGAAATGATAAAATCAACGTATTGTCTTAAATGTCCCTATTTATGAAACATGCGCTCTTTATCAAAAATGGTAGTAAAGCAGAATTCATTATTGGTCAATTATTAGGGCAAACATGCAGATTATTCCCTAAATTTATAAAGCTGCAGGCAGCCATCTATTTCAAAAGGGCTTAAACAAACCCATTAAAATACTCAGCATAAAGAGATTAAAATATAAAAGGACCAATCCAAACAGAAAGACATGAGCAATGTTTCTAATGGATACTCAGGCATGTGTGAATCCCCAGTGAAAAACAGGTTCTATGGCAAATGTCTTCAAAAATTCCTGTTTTAAATTGGGGGGGGGGGGGATATTTTTCAAGAACATTTTCTGGATCGCTCATATGAACTTCTATCACAAAGGCATAGTGGCTGCCGCACCTCTGAGACTCTATCTCATGCTGTTCCTTTATTGTAGGAATTAAGCTTTCATGGGTAAGGAAGGAGGGGAGTCTCTTCAATACAGAGATATTATAAGGAGTGAGTAAAAAACCAGAGTCAGATTCAGGTTGTCATTTAAATAACCTGAATTTGGTTATTAGCAGTGCAATCTTAAGAACACTTTTCTGGGTGTAAGACCCATTGAGTAGAGTTCAGTCTACTTGACTCTAAGTGGACATGTTTAGGATTGCAACGTTTACATTGGAATTAAAGCTACAAAGAAATCACTCGTTTTCCATTGGTTTCAACAGGAAATTAATTTCCATCCCACTTGGTATGGAATTCTCAGGGATTCCACCCTCAGCCAATGGGTTTCCCCCTGCCAACTTTCAGGCAGATAGGAGAATGCACCCCCCATCTTAAAAACAGAACAGTAAAAGGACTTCAAGGAATGGAGGTTGAACAGAGGGGGTTTGTTTAACATTGTGGGTTTTTTAGGGGGTTGGTAGTGAGAATTTTGTGTACGTGTTATTTATTATTTATTATACTGAAATATTTCTATACCACTTTTCTGTTGCACACATTTTTTTTTATCAGGGCCCTTGATACTGAGGTTGCAGGAGAACGGAAAGGTACCACCACTAGCTTAATAACCAGCAGCAGTGGGGAAGAACATGGCGGGGTGTGTGTGTGAGACAGGTATTGACCTGGTAAGGGGAAGGAGGGTCAGATATTTAGTGTCTGTCCCTCATTCTGATCCCTTTCAGACAACAAGATCATGTCAACCTATCCTGATGCTTCTGGTGAACACCAGGTTAGTTATGGGGGAACAAATGCTATCCAGAATTTGATCATGGCTGAGAATGCCAACCTGTCACACATGAACACATATGACTCCAGACTAGTCTCAGAGGTCTTTCACATCACCTTCTGCCTGGTCCTTTTAACTGGAGATGCCAGGGATTGAACCTGGGACCTTTAGCATGCAAAGCACGGATTCTTCTACTGAGCCACAGCTCACAGTTGAGCACCAGCTCAGACTAGATCATTAGGGGGAGGAAAATGTTACAGTTCATTTGCTTTCCCCTGGATGCTTAGTCAGACTTCCATTTTCAGTGCATATACCTGGTGCTGGAGATGAAGTACGGATTAGAAATTCTGTCGCTGAACCTCCCAACTTCCTTGTCTATCAGACTCTCCACCAGTCTTAAACCTGGTGTTGAAGTCCCTGAGGATATTAATATCCACAGAGACTTCATCTGTGTCTGAGTCCCCAAACAAATTTGCAGATCATACATTTGAGCTGATCTTCTGTACCAAGACACAGTTCAAGAGCTGAGAAATAGGAAAGATGTCTATAATTCCCTTATCATGAATTTCCTGGTTACCTCAGATGTTTGAGATGTTCTGGATATCTGATATAAGGTACCTAGGAATTTCCTACAGAGCTCATTATCCCTGGTTTAAAGAGTTTGGGCTACGAAACAGTTTAGTTGACAGCTAGAGCCTGAAGTGGAGGAAGACTTGATACAAATGTGACAAAACAACACAATTTTGTACCTACATAATGGTAGTGAAGGAAGGTAATTTGTCTATTACCACTGCATTTGTGTTGTTCAGAGGTGGCTTTTACGATATATATAGAAAGTGTAATAGCATTCAGACAGTGTAATAGCACTCTTCCAAGTTGGCTTGCTTGTCATTAGCCTAATGCTGAAGAATTCTAATTCCAGCAACACTGCTGTTTTCTTTAATCTCAGTGGGCATATCACCAGCTGCATATTTATACTCCATGGAAAGGAACACACATAGGAGGACCTATACACTGGCCAGATGTGCAGCCCTGCCATCTGCCATATTAGAAGGGATATTTAAGAAGATCCCCAAGGTGGAGAGACTTTGCCCATGTAACACAGGGGAGCAGGAAACCATTGAGCATGTATTTTTTTAGATGTCCCCTCTACAAGTCAGCCCACTTCAATATTATTGACCCTTTGATTAGGGAAATGGGCTCTGGTGATGAGGGTGAATGGACCAAAATGTTTCTGCTGGGAGACAGCTCACCAATCACCACCCAGGTCACAAAATACTGTGCAGTAGCAATGAAGCTATATCGCCTTAATGTACTTCCTTAAGCTGTGGAAATGTAAAATTGGGTGATTCCTAATTTTGTTGGCCTTAATTGTAAACATCTACTCTGCATGGTCAGTTTCTGTTTTATCTGGCATACTAGCTGCAAATAAAATTTATTTATTATTATTATCTCAATGGGCATGATCCAGACACCATTGAGGAGTTTTATTTATTTAAATGGGAAAGATAAGAATGTGCTTAACTCTCTGACAGAGCTCAGTGGAGTTTAATAGTGCTTATTTTTGCAGTGCAGTCTGATCAATTCTTTGCCATTTAATGTGCATGAAAAAGTCCTTATTTTAAGGAGCAAAGAAGACATTTTTATGTTCATACCAATGTGAAGCAACACAAAGAACCTGGTCTTACCCTTTTTTTTCAAGTTGTGTAATACCTTTGATTTCACTGGAAGAATATCGGTCACCAGTTTGATCTCAATGTTTTCAGACAAGAGATTTTGCAATTTCTCGAAAAGATGTTGCCCCTGTCGAAAACAGCAAAGGAAATATGTCCGTGAATTGTTATTAAATTGGGACACATAAAATAATGCCATAGAATAAGATGAACCCTAATATATATTTTCAATTTTATATTGTATTATGTTATCATAATGTTGAAATTTGAGGCACCACAGGGAATTGAGTGGTAGAGGATAAATGAATGGGAAATCCCCCCCTCCATCTGAAAAGTGTCACCCTCTGGGATTCTATATACATCTTCATTTCCCCCCTGGTGGACTCTCATCTGCTATCAGCATTCTAAAGGCAATAAGCATGCTCATTCCCCATCAAGCCATATCATTCTACAGCCTCCAAAAGTGGACCAGCCCCTCTCCCAGTAATCATTTGTATACCAGGCTCTGCTGGTACCCTCGTCCTTCACAAATCATAGCCATGCTGAACAAGATCTGTCCACAGGTGGTAGGGGGCTCTCTTGAGCAACCTCACAGAGTATCCAAGCAACATGACCTTGTACTCATGGGTGACTTCAACTTCCCTGATGTGTGCTGGGAGACAAACTCTGATAAGTGCCCAGAGTCACACAACTTCCTGCCTGCCCGGCTGACAACTTTCTTTTTCAAATAGAGGAAGAAGTTATGAGGTGCTCAACCATACT
Source organism: Euleptes europaea (assembly GCF_029931775.1). NCBI lineage: Eukaryota > Metazoa > Chordata > Lepidosauria > Squamata > Sphaerodactylidae > Euleptes > Euleptes europaea. Next base: position 29,351,468 of record NC_079318.1, read on the forward strand.
CGACTTAATATTAACCAACAGGCAAGAATTGGTAGATGGGGTGGAGGTGGTGGGGACCTTAGGGGGAAGTGACCATGTCCTCCTAGAATTCCTTTTGCTGTGAGGGACCAAGGAAGTTTGTAGCCAGATGTGTATGTTAGATTTTAGTAGGGCAGGTTTTAATTAACTCAGAGGCATGATGAGAGTCATTCCATGGGCAAGAATGCAAGAAGGATAAGGAGCAACTGAAGGCCAGAGTGGAGGCCTTTCTACAATTGATAAATTCCAAGTGGTAAAGATATACAGCAGGGGTAACTAGGTATCTGGATTTTTCTGGTGCTAAGAAGAATGGTGCTCTCCCCAGGTCAGCCTGGCATTCAATATCTTCTACCCTTTGCTTCATAAAGCTTGCTGCTTGTTCTATACAAATGGCTAGGGTTGCCAGGTCCCTCCTCTCCTCTGGCGGGAGGCTTTTGAGGCAGAGCTGAGGGGATCATGCACGCATGCACAGATGAGACAGCGCGCGTGCGCGTCAGTTCTGGTTTACACTCAGAAGTGCTGCATTGCAAGAGGCCTTTTACCACTCAAACTCCCAGTTTGAGTGGGAGTTTGAGTGGTGAAAGGCCCCCTGTGATGCATTTACACCTGGAGGTGCTGCATCACAAGAAGCCCTTTTCCACTCAAACTCATAGGGCCTCTCACGATGCGGCACTTCCGGGTGTAAACCAGAAGTGACATGCTGCAGTGTGTAGGCATGCATGCACGTTTGCCCACCGACCCTCAGCTTGTTGGTGGGCAGGGGAGTGGATTGGTGGGGGTTTGCCCACCACCTCCGGGCACCTGGCAACCCTACTCATGGCTAATAGGGAAGATGGAGAAAGGCCCAACCAGGCCAATTTGTTAGGTACCTCTTTTAGCCATGCTGATTGAAATTTATCCTGCACTAACAGGGGTGGCAAGCCTTGGGGGTAAGATTTAGTTTAAGCCATAAAGTGATAGAAGCCACGCAAACCCTTGCCTCCACCCTCACCAATCCTGCCTCCAATCTAGCTGTGGCATTTGATACACCATGAGGTAGGTGTGGGGCAGCTCTCAAGAATTTGGATTGGACCTGTTCCAGAGGGACAAGGATGGATGAGGGTAACCCAACCTTTAAGTATTTGAAAGGCTGTCACTTAGGGGAGGGCAGGGAGCTGTTCCTGTTGGCAGCAAAAGATAGGACTCACGATAGTGGGTATAAATTATGGGAAGAAAGGTACTGGCTGGATATTAGGAAAAAATATTTACAGTAAGAGTTGTTCAGCAGTGGAATCAGCTATCTAGGGAGGTGGTGCCCAAGGAGGGCAGTCTTCAAGCAGTGGCTGGGCAAACATTTGTATGGGATGCTTTAGGCTGATCCTGCACTGAGCAGGGGGTTGGACAAGATGGCCTGTACAGCCCCTTCTAACTCTACAATTCAACGATTCTATGTAGGAATTTCTACTAGGAAGCCAGATCAGGGTTAATGTATCCAGTTTCTCTAAACCGGTGTTGTGTGCTTGGACACGAGTGGCACTTCTCCATATCCTCCATGTTCACCAAGCAGATGCAGGAGAATATGCAACCTCTGAGCATGTGTGTCAGATTTCTCCTTCCTTTGCTTGGTGGAACACATGATTTTCTACATCAAATATGTACCCCTTTGTGATAACATTATTACTGTTATGTGTTTAATATTAATTTAGCAGTCACAATGTAGTAATAAAGGTAAAAGAGATAAGGCTATGCTGAGGTTGCACAAAAGCATGGAATTTATGAATGAGCATTGTCAATGCAAAGAGCAAAGTAGCAGCGAAGAGCTATTAAAATAATATATTTTTTAAAATTTCTTTCTTAAACTTGCTTTAAAAATAACTCGTATTGTATCACTGTGGTGCAAGGCAAAGAATCCAATAAAAGAAAACTTTCACTTCCTTGAAAATAGTGTAATAGTGTTGGGAAAGGAAGGCACTAGCTAGTGTTTTACAGCTCTCGTAAATGAACAATTGTTCTTTAAAGACAGCTCTGCATCTGGTTAATGGATGGGTGTTAGCTTATTAAGTATTTTCATCCTACCCTTCCAGTCTAATAAAAATCTCTTGCATGGGTAACAAGAAATTTAAAACATCATACTAATGGCCTTGTGGCTAGACAAGCACCACGTGCACATTGAAGCTGCCACAAAACAGACATCCATACAAACAAAACTAGATCAGGGCATATTTGTCCATCAGCTTTGTCGGATAACTTAATCAAGATTTTTAAAAGTATTTATTTTGAGCATTTTAATAGCAAAGCCAGGAACATGAAATTTAAAGTAAAATTAGAGAGACACCTCCATACGAAAATACACTTAAAGCAAAATCCAAATATAAAAATGTATGGAACAAGGCTGGTGGTCATTATGATGCAGTTAGGTTACCATATAATAAGGAAGGGGTAATTAGCTTAATGCCCTTACCTGGATGGCCCAGGCTAGCCTGATCTTGTCAGATCTCAGAAGCTAAGCAGGGTCAGCCCTGGTTAGTATTTCAATGGGAGACCACCAAGGAATACCAGGGTTGCTGTGCAGAGGAAGGCACTGGCAAACCACCTCTGTTAGTCTCTTGCCATGAAAACCCCAAAAGGGGTCGCCATAAGTCGGCTGCGACTTGAAGGCACTTTACACATACACTTTACACATACAATTAGCTTAATAATAAGCTTAGTGGTACAGCATCTGCCTTGCATGCAGAATGTCCTGGGTTTGATCCTCAATGCTCAAGTTAAAAGGATTAGGTGGCAGGGGATGTGAAAGATCTTGACCTGGGACCCTGGAAAGTAGATAATACTGATCTCGATAGACCAATGGTCTGATGTAATATAAGGCAATTTCATGTCTTCATAAACTAAGAGTTATAGCTGCACAGAACCTTGTCTCCTTCAGTACTCAGCAATTTAAAGTCGTAGCATCAATCATAGCTCTTTAAGCATGGTAACTTGTTCACACAAGCATCTGTTATAAAATTATCACACTGGTTGGTGTGATACACATCCGGAAACATTGATAATTTTACAACAGATGCTTGTGTGAACAAGTTACCATGCTTACAGTGCATTCCTCAGGAGAGTTACTCCAGTCTAAGCCCATTCATTTTAATGGGCTTAGACTGGAGTAACGCTCCTTAGAAATGCACTGTCAAAGACCTATGATTGGTGCTACTACTTTACATCAGATCACACAAGATATAAGGGTTTCTAATTTCTGGATGTGTTTTTAATAATCATGTTTTATATATATGCCCACTGAGGAAGGTCCAAGAGGCCGAAATGTGAATGGTCTATTGGTCATTTATATTATATATATCATCAACTGTATTGAATATTTCAGTAACAGTTTACACTGGTGGTTTTATATGCAGCCTGTATTTCAGGCCTACTGTTTTTATCATATCTTCTTCAGTACTCATTAGGGTTGCCAGGTCCTACCTCTCCTCCGGCGGGAGACTTTTAAGGCACAGCTCAAGATCGCGCGGCAATGTGTGGACGCGCTGACGCGCGTGTGCATCACTTCCGGTTTACAACCGGAAGACCCGCCTCACGAGAGGCCTTATGCCACTCAAATAAGGCCCCTCGCAAGGTGGGACTTTCGGTTGTAAACCAGAAGTGACCTGCAGTAGCGTGTACGCGCGTGCAGGTTTGCCCGCCGACCGTCAGCTGGTCAGCGGGCAAAGGGGCAAATTGCCGGGGGTTTGCCCGCCACCACCGGGCACCTGGCAACCCGTGTGTGTGTGTGTGTGTGTGTGTGTGTAAAGTGCTGTCAAGTCGCAGCCGACTTATGGTGACCCCTTTTGGGGTTTTCATGGCAAGAGACTAACAGAGGTGGTTTGCCAGTGCCTTCCTCTGCACAGCAACCCTGGTATTCCTTGGCGGTCTCCCATCTATATACTAACCAGGGCCGACCCTGCTTAGCTTCTGAGATCTGACAAGATCAGGCTAGCCTGGGCCATCCAGGTCAGGGCGGCAACCCTAGTACTCATCAGTATTCCACAGCATATTTCCACTATGAATGATGAGAACAGAAGATACACAGCTATCTGTGATGTTTTCTGACATTCCAAATCTTTCAAGCATTTTCATGTAAGTGTTTCCATCATGCATTCCTACAGATTAATAATGCGGGCTGTTAAAACAGAAATATAATAAATGTAGGGAATGTTTCTGTTTTTACTCGATATGCTGCACATTTCACTGCAAAAACATTTGAGTTGATCACTCAGTCATGCCAAGTAGCCGCAAATGTCTGCTGAACCAGTTTGCGGCCGGTTTTTCCAAAACTGCACATGCACAAAGATGCCGCTGATTCAAACTGATCAGCATCACTGATCAGCATTAGCATCACTAAGGCCTACTTAGAGGAACATCTGAGGATAGGATTTTACTGAAACCCAACATTTATTGATTTAAATTATTTGTGTGTGATCTAATTGTCTGTTCAAACAATTGCTGCTGAGTGAAGCAGTTACGCAGCAAGGTTGGGGGGATAACAGAACAACCGACTGCATGAGAATGCACATGTGTGAAAAGCCAATTGTGATGTACTGCATGGTTAGTAAGGAATACAGTCAAATAACCTGCTGAACACTAGGGTTGGCAGCCTCCAGGTGGTGGCAGATCTCCTGCTATTACAACTGATCTCCAGCTGATAGAGATCTGTTTATCTGGAGAAAATGGCCGCTTTGACAATTGGACTCTATGGCATCGAAGTCCCTCCTGGCAGCCCTACTGAACACTCACAGACAGATTGACAAACTATTATTTAAAATTCAGGTCTTTGTTCACAACTGGTGAACAGGACATGAGCCAAACTGGAAGGTGTTTAAGCACCCCTGGTTTTTGCAGGTGATAGCTGATAGTAGCAGTTGTGAGTGAGTGATAAAGTTTATTGTCTGTGGCCGAAGGCCATCACATTCCACCATACAAAACATTAAAATAACATAAAATATCACAAAATAACATTAAAATAACTTTAAAACAGTTTGACCCACAAGAAACTAGTATTTAAATATGTTAAGTTCCCTGATTAAAAACAGCTTTAGCTTGGATTTTCTTAGCTGCTAAAGCAAAGAGTGACACTTTGTAGGAAACATCAGGATTGGTGTCCGATGGGAGAAAGAGCAGCTTCTCTGGATCTGGAGAAAGATTTAGTCCCTTTAGAATCGCTCCAGGGAATTTAAGTCTGGGCTCTGTATAAAGAGGACAGAATAAGGTGTAATGAGTTAGGTCCTGTGGAGCGGCCTCACAAATACATAGGCGAGAGGCCCATGGTGTTCGGGAGTAACGTCCAGCTATCCAAGCCTTTGCCATGGTTTGAAACCGGAGGGAGGTAAAAGTTATTCTGAGGTTACGGAAGGGGATGATAGTAGCAGTTTGACAGGAGCTGTTTACTCAGATGCATAAGCTTTTGTTGTCGCTGTGCAATCTTTTCTATCCTAATGAAATGCATATTCAGACATTCTTCTTCCTTAATATCCAAGGAAATGAGACCGAGTCTCTGATAAGCTCTTCAGAATTCAAATAAAGGAGACATTTGAAGTTGCCAAAATCATGAAACAGGCATGATGCCAGCTTAATAATAGCACCTTGCAAGATATGTAACATTTTAATGCAAAGTTAAAATAATTTCAATTTCCTGCTCAACTGTGAATACATGGAGAACAATATCTTTAAAGGTCTACTCAGAAATAATTCCTATTTCATTCAAAGTGCTTTACTCCCAGGAAAATGTTCTTAAGGTTGCAGCCTAAGAAGCCTTGAGCAAGTTACTAGGCTCAGGCTAGCCTATTTCACATAGCTGTTGTGAGAGTAAATGAGATAAGGGGACATTGTAACCCTCTATGTACCATTGTTACGGATACCATGGACTGGCAAAAAAACAAATCAGTGGGTTATAGATCAAATCAAGCCGTAACTGACCCTAGAAGCTAAAATGACTAAACTGAGGCTAGCGTATTTTGGTCACATTATGAGAAGGCAAGAATCACTGGAAAAGACAGTCATGCTAGGAAAAGCTGAAGGCAGCAGGAAAAGACGAAGACTAGGGCTGTTGATTCGGTTTGGCCCGAACTGAAAATCAGCCGAATTTCCCCTGATTCGGTGGTTTTTAGTTCGGGAGGAACCGAACTCAAAACTGGCGGGCAACCGGGGGGGGGCGAATTCAGCGAGTTCGGGAGTTCGCGAATAAATTCGGCAAATTCGGGGCCGTCAGTAAGCAGCATAACCGTCAGTAAGCAGCATTCTCCTCCCCCGGCCAATCGGTGGCCAAGCTGGGTCTTCTTCTGGCCAATCAGTCAGGATTGAGTACTGGAGGAATCAGCTGATGTGCGGCCTGGCCAGGGAGAAAGAGAGAGAGAGCGAAATCCTTGTGTGTGTGTGGGGGGTGCTTGTGCACATTCGCTCCTTTCTGTGGCTGCAGGGGGCGTATTTTTTGGGGTACAGACACAAAACTTTCAGTGGAGCTTCAGATGAAGCTTCTTAAGATACCCCCCAAGTTTTGTAAACATTGGGTCAGGGGGTCCCGAGATATGGGCTCCCCCCCTTTTTCTTTCCATGGCTGCAGGGGCGCATTTTTGGGGGTACAGAACCCAAACTTTCAGTGGAGCTTCAGATGAAGCTTCTTAAGATACCCCCCAAGTTTTGTAAACATTGGGTCAGGGGGTCTCGAGATATGGGCTCTCCCCCTTTTCCCTCCCCCCTTTTTCCATTTATGTGGCTGCAGGGGGCGCTTTTTTGGGGATATAGCCCCCAAACGTTTAGCATAGCTTCAGACAATTATTCTTAAGATACCACCCAAGTTTTGTAAAGATGGGTTCAGTGGGGGCAGAAATATCGCCTCCCCCCTTTTCTCTTTCCGTGGCTGCAGGGGGCGCATTTTTGGGGGTGCAGATCCCAAACTTTGAGCGGAGTTTCAGACCAGTGTTCTTAAGATACCCCCCAAGTTTTGTGAACATTGGGTCAGGGGGTCCCGAGATATGGGCTTTCCCCTTTCCCCTTTTCCCTATTGGGATGAATGGGTCAGCCGATCCTGTGCATCTTCTCCAGAGCAAAACGTCCCGTGCCTAATTGGAATCATCTTGGATTACAAGTCCTCTTCAGCCCCTCTTGATGGAACAGAAGACAGCCACAGTAAGACCCCTTTGGGGGCTTTAATCTATAATTTTTCTCCTGTGTATGTGTGTGTGTGGGGGGGAAAGCAGAGTCTGTGTGTGTGTGGGGAGGGAGCAGTTTCTGTGGGTGGGGGGGGAAGCCAAAGGGGGCTTTCGTCGGTTCTGCCTGGGGTGTGTGTTTCCCCTCGAGTCTCTCGCTCCCTGGTTTGAGGGGGGAGGTTTCAGTTGTGTTGCAAAGGTGTTGTTTAACAAGGTTGTGTTGTTTTGCAGTTGTTTTGCAGTTGCTTTGCAAATTTCTCAGCTGTTGTCGGGCTGGGAGCTTTGTGCGTGGGCGGCAAGCTCTGCTGAGAGATGCACATTAAGGGTGGGGGGGACCCCTTTCAGGGCCCATATCTCAGCCCCCCCTGACGAAATCTTTACAAAACTTGGGGAGTCTTTCAATAAACGTCCTTTGAAGCTCTACCGAAAGTTTGGGACCTCTAACCCCAAAAATGCCCCCCCCCAGAGCCGCGGAAAGGCGTGATTGTGTTTTTAATGGCTTTATTCGGCCGAATTTTTTTCCGAACTTTGAATTCCCGCCGAATTGAATGGATCCGAAGTGGGGGAGTTCGGACTTCGGCATATCCCGAATCTAAACGGGCTGAATTCGGCCGAATCCGAACTATACTGAATTTTTTTTAATTCAACAGCCCTAACGAAGACCCAACAAGAGATGGATTGACTCAATAAAGAAAGCCACAGCCCTCAGTTTGCAAGACCTGAGCAAGGCTGTCAATGATAGGACATTGTGGAGGACATTGATTCATAGGGTCGCCATGAGTCAGAAGCGACTTGATGGCACTTAACACACACACATGTACCACTGGGAAAGGGTGATGGCGAAGTCTAAATAAATTCTTTTATATATTTGTCATTGCACAGTGTTAATTCTAGGAAATGTTCAGATACATCTGTGGCTGGAAAGTAACTCTGGAATGTCTTTGTTTTATAACCACCATGGCACCTTGATGACTGGTTTTGTTTTGCCTGGCAATATGAGGTTGGGGAGGACCTCAGTGAGGGGAGTGACTTGCCAAATGCATACACAACACATGCTAATGCTCTAGTGGCTGTAATCAATAAAGCTGTAGCCTACTGTACCCCAAAAGGGTTTTTTCCCTGCCTCCTCCCTCTGCCTTAGGACCCCAAGCGGTAACTCTGTAGATCTATGTGAAGGTATTGCAATACTGACCATTTCAATTCCCTTTCTAATAACCCTTAGCATAAAATTTGCCCTTTTCACTGCAGTTGCTCAATGAGTCAGCATTTTCTCTGAATTATCCATTATGACTCCAAGATCTCATTCCTGTTCAGTCACTAGCAATTCAGACTAGGGTTGCCAGGTTCTCCATCTCCTCCAGCGGGAGGTTTTTGGGGCGGAGCTGAGGCACAGATCGCATGTGTACGGCCACGCCAACGTGATCGCATCACTTCCGGCTTACACCCGGAAGTGCCGCATCGCAAGGGGCCTTTTACCACTCAGACTCCCAGTAGGGTTGTTCCAGATAAGTTCCATATCACTTGAATGGTGTTGGTACTAATCTGTATCTGATATATTATAGTTGAAAACATTCAGAAACCTGCTACAAATATCTATCTATCTGAAGTGCAGTGGAAGAACCTCTGTTTCGCATGCAGAAGATTCCAGGTTCAATCCCCGACATCTCCAGTTAAAAGGACAAGGCACTAGGTGATTCGAAAGACCTTTACCTGAGACCCTGGAGAGCCACTGCCTGTCTGAGTAGATAATACCGACTTTGTTGGACCAATGGTCTGATTCAGTATAAGGCGGCTTCCTGTGTGTTCAAAAGGTTGCTTTGGTTTTCAATGCTACAAGTTACCATATTTATGTATCACTCAGAAATTAAGCACAGAAAAGTGAACAAAAGTTTTCAATAAAGTTGGGGAACTTAATGCACCTTTTCTTGGGGAAAAATATTATTTGGGAATAGCCTTGGTTACAGATTGAAAAGTCACACTAACTTAGAGGATAGATCATGATGGGTAGCCATGTTAGTACATCTGTATCAGTAGGAATGAGCAAGAGTCCAGTAGCACCGTAAAGACTAACAAAATTACTGGCAGGGCAGGAGCTTTCATGAGTCACAGCTCACTTCTTCAGGTCTAACTTAGAGGGATACTTCTCTTAGCTATCTGGATCTTGACAAAGGGGATACAACTGTTTATATAATAAAAATATGAACATATTGCTGTGACTAAATTGGAGGAAGCTTTTCCATTACCCATCAACTTTAGTGGTAAACTTTTCATGTGACCTGATTCCTATGACTTACCTTGAAAAATTATTCTACAGCTAAACAACTTTTACAATAAGGAAGTCTAATATTCACTGCCAGCAAAACAGATGTTCTAAACTGTATCTCAAGATTTCAGAGACAGAAGCGGATGAGCAGAAAAATGCAAAGCTGATGAAGAAAGACATGAAAGTTTAAAATAAAGCATACCTGGCATGCAGATGGATGACTGGGACTGAGGTCCCATTGGGAAGAAACTATATCAACAGACTTTTTAGCCATATTAAGTAAATTCATCCAGCCTTGGAAAAGAGACAAATGGGATGGCGCACTGTCTGAATAGTTTATGCCTTCGGGAATATTTTCCACAAGAGCAACCCTGAGAAGACACAAAGAAGACAAGACAGTTTACAAAACTATTTGCTTAAGTTAATTTTGTGTGTGTGTTTCAGAAGGCATCATTAGCTTTTGTTTCTTAAGGTATCTCTTGCAGTCCCTGAAGGTACTTAGCACACCTTCCCCCCCCCCCCAGTTAAATGCAAGATGAGGGATATGTTCAAGTACTTGCTGCAATTTTTTTCTCGAATGAACAATTTGAGATTAAGAAGTATTTGAGGTAATAGCAGCTGAAATTCCTGCAAACTTCCCCGCCCATTCACTTAAGATGCCATGATAATCAAAGAATTGGGAGTATTAGCCCAGAAAAATAAATTCTGAAATATCAGCATGGAAATTTAAAGAATTTGCATTCAGCTCCCATATTTCTTGTTACATCCCCATCCGTATATTTTATGCATAATGGTAGATGAATGTTGCCCTTGTTCACTGGGAAAGCCTTAGACTTTCCATAACATCTTCCCTTGCAGTTGCTTTTCAAAGAACACGATTACCTTTACGATTGCAAGTCATTTTTTTCCTACACTCACTTCCTGTTCTCTGCAGAAAATAGCGGCAGAATCAATGATGGAAAGTAGGTAATCTTGTTTTCTCTTTTCCATTTGGCATATGGTTCTTGGAAAGCCTCTTGAAAGTATTTCCTGTAATCTGCTGACATTTCCTAATTATATATGGCTATGCATGTCAGAGGGTGGAGAATGTGGCCTAAATATTGCTCACGACACTCCCCTTTTTGTCAGGAAAAAGGGTGATTCACTGCTTAAATTTACACAGTTGGGGAAAGGGATTAGTACCCTTACAGTGCAATCCTATGCAGAGTTACTCTCGTCTAAGCTGCTTGGTTTTAATGGGCCTAGAATGGTGTAACTTTATTTAGGATTGCACTGTTAATGCACTTTTTTTAGTACTTAGAAAGTTTTTTCCCCTGTTTCTCTGGAGTATTTTGTTTTATCTCTTGAAGTGATATGAAGAAGAAACTCACATAGTCATTAGTACTGTACCTCTGGCACTACAAATCCTGGATTCATAACCACTTATTGAAAGCTATTTATTTATTTATATCAACAATTTATGTTCTACCTTTCAGCCCAGTCAGGGTCACCAAGATGGCTAAAACAGAGCAGTATAAAAATACATCATAAAACGAGTTAAAAACTAAAACTAAAATGCATAAAAATATATAAAAACAGAGAATCATCCATTAAAAATATAGAGCAGGAATGCCAGACTAAACAAAAAAGTCTTCACCCACTGTTGGAGGATAGCCATAGAAAGGGACAGATGTATGCTTCAAGATATTACTTCAAAAAAAACTTCAGAGATATATACTTCAAAATACTTCATGATATAATGAGGGAGACAATTTAGCTCTTGAAATTGCTGCAATTCATATAGCTGTTTCCCCCCTTCCTTTCTCAGACCCACCTTTGTGAATAACCTGCATGCATATACAACAGGCCCTCTCCACCATTTCACACAAACCATACCAAGTCTATTTTCATTGCACTCCATTAACCTGTTAAGCCCTGCTTCTCTTTACTTCCCTTAGCCACTGCTGGCTCCTTCAAGCTTATTGTCAAGCCACCTCGAGCCACGAGGAAAAGTGGGGTATAAATGTTTTAGTAAAGAAATAAATATTGTTGGGCACTTTACCTGAGATTATTCTTACTGTAAATACCCCGTTTGCTTTGTTGTGGCCTCACCTGCCCTGACTGCCCTATTCTAGTTTGTAAGGTGTGTGTGTGTGTGTGTGTGTGTGCGCGCGCGCGCGCGTAAAGTGCCATCAAGGCTTAACTCGTTTATGATGTATTTATGGTGACCCCAGCAAGGAGCTTTCAAGGCAGAGGTGGTTTGCCATTGCCTTCCTCTGCAGAGCCTTCCTTCATGGTCTTCCTCCCAAGTACTGAACCTGCCTAGCTTCCAAGATCTGACAAGATTGGGCTATACCATGCTGCCTTCCCTCCTTCATGTCTTGCTGAAAGGGCAGATTACACAGTGTAAAACAAAGCATGAGACACCCCATAAACAATGCCACAGGACTAATTGCAAAAATTAAAACAATGCAAAAAAAAAGTATCAGACATAAATGGTGTAAAAAAATTGAATTACAAAAGTAGAAAACCATGCAGTACAAGAAAGATAACACATACAATAAAATGTAGAATGGAGTACAATCCTGCTCCCTTTCTAAAAGCACCCTTCCGAACCATTCCATTATACTACATTTTGTGATCTCACTGTAGAGATCCATTTTACTTCATCACAGCCCTACACTCTTTGCAAAGCATGCTCTGCTTCGTGGAATAACAGAAGAGTGGGCGTCTTCCTGGCCTATTTGCATATTGGCACCTTCAGAAGTTTTTTTTTCAGATGAGGGAAGATGTTGCAGTGGAGCATAACAGGAGCAGCAATTATTTCTGCAGATATGAAGTCCAAGGCTTGATTTGATCTAGAACCCCCTTATTTGTCTTTTTGCCAGTCCACAGTATCCATAAAACTCACTGCCTTGGCTCTGCCCCAAAAACCTCCCACTGGAGGGGGGGGCTGGTGGCAACCCTACCACCAAGCACAGCTGCAAAACTGGCCAAAAGAATATTTATTTACTGGCCTGACAGTGCTTGACACTAATGTGTATTCCCTCTTGAATACAGGTTTATAGAGATTTTTTTCCTCCCACAAGGCAAACTGCAGATAACAGAATTGATATAGGATAAATTGTATTTATTTACTTCATTAGTGCCCCACCTTTCGCCCCAGTTGGGGGCCCAAAGCAACTTGCATTGCTCTCCTCTCCTCCATGTTATCCTCAGAACAACCCAATGAGGTTGGTTAGCCTGAGAGTGTGTGACTGGCCCAAGGTCACACATGAACACATGAATCAGTCTTCTACTGAATCAGACCCCTGGTCCATCAAAGTCAGTATTGTCTACTCAGACTGGCAGCGGCTCTCCAGGGTCTCAGGCTGAGGCCTTTCGCATCACCTATTTGCCTAGTCCCTTTAACTGGAGATGCTCGGGATTGAACCTGGGACCTTCTGCATGCCAAGCAGACGCTCTACAAACTGAGCCACAGCCCCTCCCCAAGTCACCCAGCAAGTCACCCAGTCACCCAGCATGCCTTCATGGTAGTCTTCCAGATCCTAGTCCAACACTCTAACTACACCACACTGGCTCTCAAGGATTATGGAAGTTGTTTACAGCTATAGTGGTCCCAAATCAAAATGCAAAGACAATCCACAATCTACACAGTCTATCTTTTATTAGGAGCAGTTACAATGACACAAGAGCCCTGTGGCACAGAGTGGTAAGCTGCAGTACTGTAGTCCAAGCTCTGCTCACGACCTGAGTTCAATCCCGAAGGAAGTCGGTTTCAGGTAGCCGGCTCAAGGTTGACTCAGCCTTCCATCCTTCCGAGGTTGGTAAAATGTGTACCCAGCTTGCTGGGGGTAAAGGGAAGATGACTGGGGAAGGCACGGGCGAACCACCCCGTAAACACAGTCTGCCTAGAAAATGGGATGTGACGTCACCCCATGGGTCAGGAATGACCCGGTGCTTGCACAGGGGACCTTTACCTTTTACAATGACACAAAATAGTGTGCAAGATTTTGAGTCCTCCCCAACATTTCTTCGAGCTAAATGTTACAAAGTAAAAAAAAAACATGGGAGGGGGCAGAAAAACACATTTTTCAGGCCATTATTTTAAAGGCCCTTTAATGTCAGCATCTTTCTGCTCGATGCCAGAGGACAAGTAGATATCCATTGCTAATCAAAGAGTACCTAACCCTTAACCCTGCTACAACTTAAATTGGGTTCTCATATGACTGCAATTAAAAACAGAAAAAGAGTCAGATCACATCTAGTTTGTCCCTTATTTAATGCCCTTGGAGTAGGAAAGCAAGTTATAAATCAGTTTGGATAGATCTATGAATATGGGACATCAACAACTCTTCAACTTGAGTGCAATTTGTCCTTCATATTTTGGTATTTTTTTAAAGCTCAAAATTCAGACTTTTTAAAAGCAGTATTCTGTTTTGGTTTGTTTCACTTGCAAGCGATTATACATGGCAATGATTTCTCAAGGGTTATTTAATATACCATTAATATTGACATATTATACCATAATGGATGCTTTCATACCATCTCCGTTTTAGTCCCAAGCAATTTAAAGATTTAACAAATTTAAGATTTATGGTAGGACATTTGGAAAGGAGACGGGGGGGGGGCAAGGGGAGACTAGCAATGTCAGAGAATGCAAGTGAGAGGAGTAGTAATAGCAATAGCCAAGCGGCCTATTCAGTCTTGCATTAATGCACAGCCTGAAGGCTCCAAGTGTACCAGAACACTGTGGGTGAGCATAGTTTTGCGGAGAACACTTATAATTAAGGTAGTAAAAGACCCTGGACCCTGGAATTCCTTGGTTAGAATTTTTCAGCTTCTGGCTACAAAACTCTTCAGACCTACAACTGAACAGTAGTTACTGTTTTTCATTTCATTCTCTCTCTCTCTCTCTCTCTTTCTTTCTCTCTCTGGCAGCTGACACCAGGTCTCAACTGTTCCAAGTTTGTATCTCTAAATATATATTTATTTAAAGCATTTATATCCCGCATTCTCTCCTTAGACTCAAGGTGGGTAAAAATACAGCTGCAAGCAGCAAGGTCACAGAAACACATTAGTCATCAAGATAAAAACAAAGATGCAAGGTAAGAACAGATCACCAACCAATTCAAACTGAAATCAGGAATGAAAAAGCACATATTAAAAACCACCATGCAAATTAAATAGGCTTGCCATTGCCCTCCTGGGGGCAGGGGTTCCACCACTCCCAGTGGGTGCTTCCCTACCCCCACGTAGCTGGCCAGTGAAGGGAAAAGGGTGGCAAATGGAGGGAAACTCCGACAGTGTCCCAACATGCTGATGTCACTCCCTGTGCACCAATAAGTGATGTCAGTGAATCACCAGGGGATTGCCAGGGATGCTCTGGCATTTGAGCAAAACTCTATGGTTAAGCCCAAATGCCAGAATACTCCTGACATTCCCTGGGGACATGCTAACATCACTTCTGGGTGCACAGGGAGTAATGTCAGTGTGTTGCTGGTGATGTCATCGCTAACAAGGACCCCATCAATGTAAGTCTCCCTGCCAGCCCTGCCTGACAACCCTAAGATTAAAACCACAGCTAAATCTGCCCAAGGAGCCCCGTGGCGCAAAGTGGTAAGCTGCAATACTGCAGTCCAAGCTCCGCTCACGACCTGATTTCGATCCTGATGGAAGTTGGTTTCAGGTAGCTGGCTCAAGGTTGGCTCAGCCTTCCATCCTTCCAAGGTCAGTGAAATGAGGACCCAGCTTGCTGGGGGTAAAGGGAAGATGACTGGGGAAGGCACGGGCGAACCACTCCGTAAACAAAGTCTGCCTAGGAAACGTCGAGATGTGACATCACCCCATGGGTCAGGAATGACCCGGTGCTTGCACAGGGGATCTTTACCTTTTTAAAATCTGCCCAAGCAGTTTACCCCCCACCAAAAGCTCTCTGAAATAAATCTTCCTTGCAGACCTCCCTCACTGCAGCCAATGAAAGTGCCCTCGACACCTACTCTGGCAGGCCACTCTAGTCCAGGGGAATGGACTCACCGCTGAGAAAGCCTACGATCTACCTCTTGCTGAATGGACCATTCAAAAAGGGAAACGTTATAAAGTGATCAACTGATTTTACTTCCAAAACTGGCTCATTATCCTTGATGCTTCTTCAAATCTTTCTTCTTCTTTGATCTTCTTCCAATTTTTTCTCAACTTCTTTTGATCAAAGTTGCATTTCTTTTGATCAAAGTGGCAGGGTTGTATATTGTCTATTTCCCATTTTCAGTATTTCATCTTCTGAATTCCAAGATTCACTATATTCTGGATGTATGATTGAACTCAGTGAAGAACAGTGTCTGCAGTTAAGTCACAATTAGTCCTGGAGTTTTTGTTGCAGATAAAAAAATGAAAGCTTAAAAATCTAGAACTTGCTTGGCTGACATTTCTGAACAAAGTTTGAACATATAGTTGGAGTCTGAGGCTTCAGAGATTTAGCCTTGCCTTATGCATATGGATCAGTTTTGATGAGACTGATGAACAATACATTCAGGATGGACAAGAGGTGATACCTTATTGAACAAGTAAGTAAACTGTGGATTTCACTGCCAGTAGATGTCATGACGGCTACTAGTATACACGACTTCAAAAGGGGCTACATCCACTGTCAGTGATTTCCACAATTTAATTAATTATTGGGGAAAATATTATTGCCTTTTGTCGGTCTTGAATTTATTTCCCATCAGCTTCACTCAAACTTATCCACAGAGAATGACAATGTTCAAAATCACCTCTGCCTGAGTGTGGCTGAATACAAGTGATCCTGCCTGCCAAGTACATAGTAAAATGATAACAATAGATAGCTGAAAAGCCAACCTTAATTACGTAGCACTTAAACGATTCATTTCAGATTTTCAAGACAAATGTTTACAGTCACTTTCTTAACATTCCTCACAACAGTCCTGAAAGTTAGGTCGCTACAAACAGGAAGTTCAGAGGGAAAGCCTTATGTCTTGCCTAAGTGAGGTCTGTAGTTCACAGCTCATAATCAATGCTACTGTGCTACTCCAGCTATATGTAGCTTCTCCTACTTGGCATTTTTATAGATGTGTAACCCGTATGATTATACCTTGCAAACCTTTCTGCATCGTGCTATTCTCCAGCTACAAGCTGTGTATGAGAGGATTTACATATATATTTTTTGGAATGTTAATATTTGTTTGATCATATTTTTGGTGAGAGTAGTTCTTTCTGACTATTCATTGAACTGTTGTAGTTGATGTCTTTGACATTACAGCGAGTTAAGCTTATCGCTCTGGGTACATTGATTTATACATTCTATTTGTACCTATACCGATTTTGTACTAGCATCTATTGGTATAGAGGTGTATTTTTTGTTTATTACCACCTAGAGGTTGGCAACCCTAGACAAACTGCAGCATTTCTTGTTCGATTTTTTTTTGTGGGGGGGGGGTCAAGGTTTGTTCTCGTGGCTCTGTCAACATGCAATGGCTGTAAAGAATCATGAACTGGATTAAAATCTATGTTTTTTTGTGAAGCAGGATTACCCTTTTTCAAGATTACCCTTTTTCAAGAGACATGCTAAATGAATGATTTTAAATGACTGTACTTCAAACTTCTTACCTAAACTTGTAAAAATAGGCAAATTATTTCCTGGCCCTTGACTTAATTCTCCAATAAATTTAATACATGAAAAAATCCAATCTCATCTCACATGATTATGTTAGGGGAAACTGATATGTGGCAGAACTGCAAGACTGCCAACAGCATAAGCTAACTTTCTATATTTCACTTACTGTTCAGTTTCTGCAATGTTCTTTTTGCCTATATTCGTGTGTGAAGCAGAAGATATGAACTGAGGTCCCCGTCCTTGAATCATGCGGAGACTTTCTATGGTGCTTTGGCTGACCCAGAAGAACATTCCCATTGTGACAGAGCTTTTCCCCGAAATGAAGACTGTCAAGACTGCCTTGCTAGCATATTTGTTCATGACTTACATTCTGAAGCTGGTGGATATGGCCATTTTCCCACAAAGACACACACTGAGTTTTTACTTTTAACTACTTCTGCAGGGTTTGGGTGAACGTGGCATTATTCCAATTTAAATTTAAATATAGGCATTATTCCAATTTAAATGGAAATGCTTTAAGCTCATTTGTGAAAACATCAACCAGCATAAATCCATATATGTTGAGTTTAAACAATTTGTCGAGCAGTCTGTCAGATGACAAATTTTATACATTAAAAGTCTGGCACCGAGCAGAGGTTCATTTCTAGCAGTAAGTAGGGTTCTATTTTTAGACTCAAACAGTACAAACATAACTTTCTCACTCCCGTATTGGCCCAGCTAAAGTACTAAACCTCAAATTGCTTATATTCTTATGAAAAGAAGTAGAGAATGCTCCCATCCCAGTTTGTTAGGTTCTGGATTTTTCTATTGCATGATAATAGTCGCCCGCCACAAAAGAGAAATTTCGTTTGTTACCTCTTACCGACAGTTCTTTTGACAGCTCTTTTCTGAAAGCCCGTCCTCATCTTCTCCGACAATATCCACAGCTGAAAATATCAGTGCTACCAGAATGGCAAAGCAGCAAACCAGGGCAAAGATCACAATGCATTTTTGCTGGGACTGAAAGAGATGAAGGAGATTAAAACAAAGATAAAAATGCTAGGCAGTAAAGTGATATTCTGACATTATGCAGTGCCTTTGAATTATTATGAGATACCTTTTGAGTTATTATCATAAATGTCATAAGCATCCTTTATAGTTTTCTGCAGAATGGACAAAATGGAATTATTCAAAGGTTGTAATTAACGCGAACAGAATGTAAGGCAATCTTTATGGTATATACGATGCTGTGTTTATTACATTGTCTTCCAATGTTGTACTGAAATATTCTTCTCATTTTGTAATCAAGTTGTATTGCACTGTTTCTTGTAAGGTTGGATCCAGAGTAAATTTTCCACCAATGGAAGGGAATGCATAATTTCTAACAATTCTCGCTTCCTGCTGCTGACCGCCCCCCCCCCCCGGTTTCCCCTCATGCCATTCCTCTGTGTGTCTGTGCGCGCCGACAAGTCACAGCCCATTTATGTCGACCCTGTAGGGTTTTCAAGGGAAGAGACATTCGGAGGTGGTTTACCATCGCCTGCCTATGCGTGGGCTGAGAGAGTTCTGAGAGAACTGTGACTGACCCAAGGTCACCCAGCTGGCTTCATGTGGAGGAGTGGGGAATCAAACCTGGTCATCCAGATTAGAGTCCACCTCTCTTAACCACTACACCACACTGGCTCTCATGCCATTCCTGAGGGTTTATTTCCCCCCAGGAACAGCATTTCAGTTAGATCAATGGGCAACAGTGCACATGAAGCTGTCTTATACTGAATCAAACCCTTGGTCCATCAAAGTCAGTATTGTCTACTCAGACCAGTAGTGGCTCTCCAGGGTCTCACATCACCTATGCGCCTAGTCCCTTTAACTGGAGATGCTGGGGATTGAACCTGGGACCTTCTGCACGCCAAGCAGGTGCTCTGCCACTGAGCTATGGCCCTTCCCCAAGGGCAAGAGGGAGGCAAGAAAGCTCTGTTCCACTGATGAAAGTGCCTTCTGATAAGATAAATCTTAGTCTGGATCCATCTCATTGTATTACATTGTTCCCTAGTCTTGTAACTCCTAAAGTACTCTCCATATTATAGTAGCTGGAGATCTCCTGCTATTACAACTGATCTCCAGCCGATAGAGATCAGTCCACCTGGAGAAAATGGCCGCTTTGGCAATTGGACTCTATGGCATTGAAGTCCCTCCCCTCCCTAAACCCCGCCTTCCTCAGGCTCCACCCCAAAACCTCCCTAGTTACTGCAGTGTAATTGTTTTTTATTATATTGTTCTTACTGCATTGCTATCAGTTGTAATTTGCCTTTGGTCTCAGAGAGAAAGGTATACTGCAAATGAAGTAAGTAAATAAATAAAAATCAGTTCTGTCTGATCCTGAAATTTATAACAAATTCAGAACACACAAAAGAGGAACATCAAGACTGATAAGAAAAATTAATTGTCCCTTTTTTGCCGTGGTGCCAATGCATATCCTGTATTACTATTTCAACATTATACACAAAAGTGTGGCATGTAACAACAATGATTGTTAATGAAATATGTAAATAACCTTAACTTTAATTCACTAATGGAGTAGCATGCAATAAACATAAAGGCATACGAAGAATACCTTCTGCATGTTCAGCAATGGAAATAGATACACTGTGTTAATAAATGCTATCTATAAAAACAAAATCAAGTATTGATTGTAAGTGTACTTCAAAATGTTATTTTTTCTCCTTCTACAAGATTTCTAAGGGCTATACCATGTGCATATAAGTTGGTTCTGAATGTAGAGACCTCCCTTCTCCACTTGTTCCACCCTAGGGTTGCCACCCTCCAGGTACTAGCTGAAGATCTCCTGCTATTACAACTGATCTCCAGCCGATAGAGAGCAGTTCCCCTGGAGAAAATGACTGCTTTGGCAATTGGACTCTATGGCATTGAAGTCCCTCCCCTCCCCAAACCCCGCCCTCCCCAGGCTCCCCCCAAAAAATCTCCCACCGGTGGCGGAGAGGGACCTGGCAACCCTATTCCATCCCCATGTAAAAACTGCAAGATTTATCAAAGCACATAAAATCCACATCTCTGACCTAACCAAGACACCACACAGTTCACCTGAGTGACTGGCTATTACATGACCTCTGCAACTTTTCCTAGAGAGAGGCTTCCAGGGGAAGGAAAGTAGTAGGGAAAGCAGAGAGCCAGTGTGGTTTAGTGGTTAGAGCCGTGTTGGCGAACCGTGTTGGTAGCCCTCTCTGCTGGCACACGTGGCTCCCACCCCCTTCCCTGCACTTCCCGCCGCCCAGCTGGGCGGCGGGGGCTTTGAACCGCGCCAACCGTGCTGCGCTGCTGCTCGGAGCGGTTCAAAGCTCCAGCCCCCTTTGCTGCACTCCCCGCCGCCCAGCTGGGTGGCAGGGGCTTTGAACCACGCTGCACTACTGCGCAGAGCGATTAAAAACTCCCGCCCCCTTTCCTGCACTCCCCGCCGCCCAGCTGGGCGGCAGGGGCTTTGAACCACGCCGCCGCGCAGAGCGGTTCAAAGCTCCCGCTTCCTTCCCTGCACAAAGTGTTGGCACTTTGCAATAAATAAGTAGGTTTTGGGTTGCAGTTTGGGCACTCAGTCTGTAAAAGGTTCGCCATCACTGGGTTAGAGTGTCAGACTGGGATCTGGGAGACCCAGATTTAAATCCCCACTCTGCCATGGAAGCTTGCTGGATGGCCTGGGGCCTATCATTCACTCTCAGCCTAATCTATCTCATGGGGTTGTTTTGAGGATAGGGTTGCCAACCCCCAGGAACTAGCTGGAGATCTCCTGCTATTACAACTGATCTTCAGCCGACAGAGATCAGTTCCCCTGGAGAACATGGCTGCTTTGGCAATTGGACTCTATGGCATTGAAGTCCCTCCCCTCCCTAAACTCCACCCTCTTCAGGCTCTGCCCCCAAACTTCCCGCCGTTGGCGAAGAGGGACCTGGCAACCCTATTTGAGGATAAAATTGAGGAGAATGATATAAGGTGCTTTAATCACTGTTGGGGGGGAAAGTGGCGTATAAAGGTGGGGGTAGATAAAAGAAATATTGGTCTGTGAGTGGGAAGGAGAGAACGATGCAGGAAAAAGGGAGAGGATACAGCTGCTTCTAGAAGGAGCGAAAGAGGAAATAGTGGGTAGGGGATAGTGGGGGAAATGAAGTGACCCACACAAGTAATCGCAGGTTTCCTCCTGCTATTTTTTTTTAAACTAGGGTGAGAGCTGGATCAAGGCATCTGTTTATACATGAGGAAACCTTTCATTTCATATACTCACAGCATACCCAGGTTTTTTTTCCTGTTTTGTTACAAATAATTCTTGCTCTGAAAAATGCTTCCATTCTTAATAAATGCAAACACAATTTATAATTTAGGTGGCTTTGTGCTGCCAGATGTGGATGTGAATTGAAAGTACATTACTTTCAGTAATACTCCAAAGACAAATTTATTCTACAGAATTTTTAAACTGCAGCATTGTCGATTCCACAGCATGAGACGTAGCAGGCATCAGAATGGAAATAGGGATTTCAGAACTGAATGTTGGTCTCATCTCCTGACCCTTAGAGTTACTTTGCTAAGAGACTGCAGAAGATCACAGAAATAAGCGCAAGGTCTCTGCAGCAAACTGAGAGTCCAATTTCCTGCAGCGACAGCTAATAAAATCCTTTGTGATTTTGTTGTTTCATTCTTAGATTTCCCTTTAAAAATGTATGATACAAACAGTTGCAGTGAATAGAGAGGCTGGGCAGAAACAGAACTTTTGCACACAAATGCACACAAGTTGTACTCCCATTCACTTATATGCATTTGTCATACAAGCACAATTGAGATTTCAAGAATAACTGATACATACATGTGGGGGAAATGTTAATTTAAAGAAAACTTTTATGGCTAATAGTATCTTGTTTACACATGGTCAACATTTGTTGGCTTGGTATTTTTTCCACTGAGGGTTGATATGAATAAGGCAATAGAGTAAACTAGAGTAAAACCGGAAGTGACGTCATTGCGTGTGTACATGATTGCCGCTCCAGAGCTGCTGGGTGGATTGGCGGGCAATTGCCCGTCAGAACCATCCACCTGGCAACCCTAGTCTCATGCGATAAAGGAAACAAAGAAAATTACTTTCCAAAGTGATTCTTTTGACAACATCACACTCATCTCATTTCACTCTAAAGAATAAGGACAAAATTTAGTATTGTTTCCTGCCTTTCCCTAAATGCTGATTCTTTATTGGGGGTTGTGGAATAATCTCTGAGTAGTCTTCAGTTTCTGCTGTGTATTCTGCAAATAAACCTTCAGTTATCAAAAAAAAATGCATGGACACATTATTCATAGAATAATAAACTTATAAAATTATTCATGAAATATGAATATTTTAAAGAGTAAGGTCAAACACATAAAGGTGAAATAACTCAACCCTAAAAACAAATCAAATAGGTTTTCATAATTAACTCTTTTTGGCTATCTGATTTGTTTTTAGTGTTGCGTTTTCCCCCTTTTGTTTTTTACACTATTTGATTTGATTTTCAAGAGTAAGAAAATGAAATGAAAAGGGCCATCTAGTCCAGTATTCTGTTTTCAAAAACAGATAGATGTATTTAGATCATAACCTAAAACTGTTCCATTTCAAGCCGAGCCACCCCTATTTTTAGAACCCTATCTGGAGGGAAATCCTACCCTCTAAACATTTTCCTGATAGTATATCAGCATTTTCTTGTAGTACAGTTGAAGCAGAAACTTAATGAGGCAAGGAAAGAAGCTCACATGCAATTTATTATTTTCTAATTAATTTTATTAATTTCCCCTCTGAACTTGCCTTCTCCAAAGACGTGCAGAGTAATCCTGAAGGGGGGAGTAGTTGGGTGACCGCCGGAGATGGCGCCACTGCGCTGCCTCCTACGAGACTTCCCAGGCCGTAAATAAAAGTAAAAACTCCCATTTAAATAAAAAAAAAATTGTGAAACTCCCCCATTAAGTTTCACAGGGCTACTACAGATATTTTGCAGGCATAACTCAATGCTTGCAAAATGGTGCGTTCCCAGGGCAAAAAGGCTTTGGAAGCTGCCGAAAGGGAACACCCCAGGAATGCCCCCCCCCAGATGCCGGCATGGGCAGTCCTGCTGGAAAAATGCTGCCGGGAAGGTTGCGCCGGTGCACGAGGCTCACGCTGCCACATCACTCCCTGGAACTGGCGTAAGTCGCCCTGCGCTGGCGTTCATGTCACTTTGGATGGCACAAGTCTGGAGACCAAGGCCTATGAGGAAAGACTGAAGGAGCTGGGGATGTTTAGCCTGAAGAGGAGAAGACTGAGAGGGGATATGATAACCATCTTCAAGTACTTGAAGGGCTGTCATATAGAGGATGGTGCTGAGTTGTTTTCTGTTGCTCAAGAAGGTCGGACCAGAACCAACGGGTTGAAATTAAATCAAAAGAGTTTCCGTCTAGACATTAGGAAGAATTTTCTAACCGTTAGAGCAGTTCCTCAGTGGAATAGGCTTTCTCGAGAGGTGGTAAGCTCTCCTTCCCTGGAGGTTTTTAAGAAGAGATTAGATGGCCATCTGTCAGCAATGCTGATTCTGTGACCTTAGACAGATGATGAGAGGGAGGGCATCTTGGCCATCTTCTGGTCACTAGGGGTGTGGAGGGGGGAGGTAGTTGTGAATTTCCTGCATTGTTTAGAGGGTTGGACTTGATGGCCCTGGTGGTCCCTTCCAACTCTATGATTCTATGATTCTAAGTGGCACAGATGCCAGCATTGGGGTCGCGCTGGATCCTAAAAGGCCCCGCCCCCCCCCTTTAGGATCGCAAGGTTAATATTATAGAATCCTCACAAAATGGCTGCTCAGTGTTGTTCTTACTTTACTTTATCTGCATATCTGTCGTAAGGGCTTGGGAGGAATAGGTTTAAGCAGAGACTGGAAGACCATCTTCTGGGGATATTGTAGTTGTAGACTGCCTGCATTGGCAGCAGGTAACTTGGACTAGATAACCTTCTCTGACCTTATGATTCTTTAGGTGCAACAGGAGAGAGCAGATCTGCCCTTAAAACAAAAACACATAATTTTTTCCTAACTTGATAAAACATTTCAGAATAAATCTACCAGGAAATTTCATGTACACTGTGTGAACCCTCTCATATATAACAACACTGATAATATCTGTTTTGATGCATGTACATGCAGGGGGACCCACATAAAAGATCATACCTCTTTTCATAGAAGTAATATTTCTAGGTGAAAACTGTAATGTGTGTTCCCTTAGAGGAAAATTATCAGGTCTTAAATGGATCTGAACTCATGGCTTGACTCTCTTCTCCCAGCCTTCACTGCCAACAGCTTCTCAGTTCTCTAAGGCCATTTATACATGGGAGGTTTTGCTTTGGATTTGCCACTCTCTAGATGCACATTTTCCCCATCCAAATTCTCAAAACTCTGCATGGGGGCTTATTGTTGAGTTTTGAGAATTTGGGTGGGGGAAAAGTGCATCTAGAGAGCTGTATTTTTTTTTTTCTTGCCCTTGAAATAGATTACGGTAAAAGTGCCCCTTCAGAGCTACAAAGATGATCCTTTGGAAGTTCAAATATTCCATTAGCCTACAATAAGATAAGTGTGTGCAGTTGCCATAAATAGTATTACAGTTAGGCTCATTCCACATTGAATCCGTTAGCAATCTTTTTAACCTTTAATCACCCTTCTACGTTATCTTTATTTTAGGAACACGAACTGGAACAACAAGTTTGACTGGCATTCCTTTTAGCTACACATCCTGCCTCATGCAGTGACCAGCGCCATTGTCTTTGACTTTTTTAAATCACGAGGCAATTACAGAACAATTTGTATACCATAGTTTTGAAGGGCTTCAGCACATAATGACCACAGATCAATGGAGCCTCGAGAACTTGCTTGTAGGGGCCCCTAGATCTGATAACTGTCATTTCTGTTTAAGGAAGAGCTAGCACAGGCAGGGGAAGCTTTTCTTACCATCTCAGATAGCCCTTTTCAAGACCTTCTGCCCCAAAGGTTATAAAGTGTGGGCAAATAACAGGCACCCCTATATGTGCACACATCTCATTTCCAATACAAACTGGGGTGCTTTTAAATACAATCCCAGGATATACAGGTATCCCAGTGATAGGGTTGCCAACCTCCAGGTACTAGCTGGAGATCTCCTGCTATTACGACCTATCTCCAGGCAACAGAGATCAGTTCCCCTGGAGCAACCGGTCGCTTTAGCAATTGGACTCTATGGCATTGAAGTCCCTCCCCTCCCCAAACCCTGCTCTCCCCAGGCTCCGCCCAAAAAACCTCCTGCAGGTAGTGGAGAGGGGCCTGGCAACCCTACCCAGTGATAATATGAATATTATTGTAGGAGATCTAGTGAAACCAGAAAATAATCAATAACACTGGCACCATTTTGATTTTTAAAAAGTAAAGTCTCCATTAGGGTCGACCCGCGATCTTCCATTTACTATTATTATTAGGTTTCTCTGGATGGCAAATTGGGCCAGGCTTAAGCTGGCAGTTAGTTACCGAGCCCCTAAAAGTTCTAGTGTACCATAGGGAACTTAGGAAGGATTCATCAGAGTTCCCTATAAGATTTTGAAATATGATAATATGAAAGGTATTCTTTTCAGAGTTTAATAAAAAAATCTTTATACCAGCAATGGCTTAAAATATAGCACAGCTTTCCTGTTCTAGCATCTATTCTTCGGTAGATAAACAAAACTCTCAGAATAGTGAAACCAAATCAGCTTTAAATCCAAGCCATCACCATGGCTCAACAATTTCCATGCGCCCACTCACCCGGGAGATTACGTACCGGCTGTTAGCACTGTTGAACAGCACTTATGGAGAGGTGTTTGATCTTCAGATCAGTTCCCCTGGAGCAACCGGTAGCTTTAGCAATTGGACTCTATGGCATTGAAGTCCCTCCCCTCTCCAAACCCTGCCCTCCTCAAGCTCCACCCAAAATCTCCAGGTATTTCCCAACCCAGAGCTGGCAACCTTAATTTTACAGTATCAAGAACTTCAGAAAGAAAGTTTCAAGAAAAGTGGTTAAATGACTAGTGACCGACTTGAGTGGCCCATTCAGGCCGGAAATTATTAAAACAGGCAAAAAGTCACTTCAACATAAAAAATGCACTGCAGCAATCTAGGCACAAACAGCCCCAGAATCTCTTGCGCAGTATGTTAAAAACAGTGGTGAACAATGCTGGATCATTTGAGAATCATTTTCACTGTAGCATCCAATACTGCTTTAAAAAAAAAAGCCTCTCAGATGCTGAAAAAGTCTTGGTATTGGTAGATAAATGGAACGTCAAAGTAAGAGACAACTATAATAATCACAAAAGGCGCAAAAACGCATTGCATAGAGCAGCTGTGATACAAAAGGAACTGATTTCGCAAACTTCAGGAGCAGAACAGTGTAAGCTTACTGCTGGATCTATCGACTGATAAAGCAAGCATGGAGGCATTGATATTGTATGCAAGCTACATTAAGGGCAAAGAAGTCTTGTTATTATCCTTCCTCTTGAGACTACCACTGCAGGCGGATATTTGAAAGTCACCGAAAATGGCTAGGGCTCTCAAACTGGCCATTTTCCCTATAAAATGTGGAATATGATTTCCTCTTCATCGCATCTGATGAAGTGAGCCCTGACTTATGACAGCTCATGCTGGAATAAATGCTGTTAGTCGTTAAGGCATCGCTGGACTTCTGTTTTATTTTGCTGTAACAGATTACACAGCTACCCCTCTCAAACTGTCTTCTGATCACCCAGCAGTATGAGGGCCCATGGGGCAGCTACTATGAATCAGGCAGAAAATGGAATGGTGCAGAAAGTATGTCTAAATAGGCTTCATCTGAAAGCAAGCACTGTACTTCACACAGATTAAACCTGAGTATATTAAGTGCTGTGGAAAATCATCATCCTCTCAAAGGGCTAAATTTTGAACTAGTAATCTGCTACAATTTTTTTACCAACATTCACCAAATAGAATGTGCCAATGAAGATTGTGGCAGAAGTCCTGGAGAGTCAACTGCTGACTTTTCAGTACTTTCACACCATAAAGTTGGTCACTAGTCCAACCCTCTGCACAATGCCGGAATTTCATAACTACCTCCCCCCACCACACACACACACACACCCAGTGACCCCTACTATATGCCCAAAAGATGGGGGGAACCCTCCAGGATCCGTGGCCAATCTGGCCTGGAGGGAAATTGCTTCCTGACCTCAAAGTGGCGATCAGCATTACCTTGGGCATGTAAGAAAGGGCCACAAGAGCCAAGCACAAACGCAACCCTTCCTGACCTCCCTCTCATGATCTGCCTAAATTCACAGAATCAGCATTGTTCTTCTACTTCACGTTCTTCTATTTCATGTTCTTCTATTTCAAGAAAAGCCCCAAAAGACACATGAACTTTCATATGCACCTCCAGCTACTACGAAGGATGGAAATACTTTTTGTAAAATTAGCTTAGCAATCTTTCACAGTTTAGTTAAATACATAACTTCCTTTTTTTAAGTGTGGCATCACAGGATAATTGAAATAAACTATTAATCTTCATGTGAGAAGGTGGTGGACAGCCCTACAAACTTAAAAGTTAGGCTTAGAAGGTTGTAAGTCTCCTTAGGAGTGCACTGTTGGACACAAAAGTATCAGGCAATTCTGAACAATGAAAAAACATATTACAAGAGCAATACTTGTGTAACTGAGAAGCTTTATAATCTCTTGAGTGATCGGGCAACATTTTTTCACACTTCCTACCTGCTGAAGAGGACACTGTTATGACTGAGATGTGCATTTTCCAGCATTTCAGTATTTAGACTTAAAGTTGCCATACGTCTAAGGGCCACACGGCAAGATATCCAGAAGTATTTATTCATGTGCCTGCTCATACATGTATAGAGCAAGGTCAATAGTACAGATGATGGGAAATAACCCATTCCCCCCTCTGTATTCTTAATTTCCCTGCACTCGATTACTGTATTTTTTCTCCCAGCCCTTCTCTGACACAGTAAGTAAGCCAGATCAAAGAGGATGCTTGAAAACATTGAAGAAAAACAAGGTAAGGAAGGGCCGGGACTGGAATAGCTCCCCTTGCCTGCAGGCTGCAAAAAGGCCACATCCATTTATTTAGGGTTGCCAGCTCTGGGTTGGGAAATACCTGGAGATTTTAGGGGTGGAGCCTGAGGAGGGTGGGGGATGGGGAGGGGAGGGACTTTGACGGGGTATGATGCCATAAAGTTAGGGTAGCCAATCTCCAGGTGGTGGCTGGAGATCTCCCACTATTATAACTGATTTCCAGACAATAGAGATCAGTTCACCTGAAGAGAAGGGCCCCTTTGGAAGGTGGACTCTGTGGCATTATACCCCTTTGAAATCCCTCCCTAAGGATGTCAGTGGGATATAATGCCATAGGGTTGCTAGCTCCGGGTTGGGAAATACCTGGAGACTTGGGGTGGAACCTGAGAAGGGCAGGGTTTGGTGAGGGGAGGGACTTCAATGGGTTATAATGCCATTAAACCCACCTTCCAAAGTGACTATTTTCTCCAGGTGAACTGATCTCTGTCACCTGGAGATCAGTTGTAATAGCAGGTGATCCCTATCCACCACCTGGAGACTGGCAACCCTTCCAAAGGCTACCTTCCAAAGCGGCCATTTTCTCCACGTGAGCTGATCTCTGTTGCCTGGAGATCAGTCATAGTTGCGGGAGATCTCCAGCCACCAACTGGAGGTTGGCAACCCTACATCTACCAACGGTTTACACTTGAACCGGTAGGCTTGATGACGTTTATTATTTAACTGCCTTTTGTTTCGACGTTGTGTGCTGCAACTATCTCATTTAGAAATGCAGGCTCCAAAGTAAAAACGGAGGCATTCATTACAGCAACATGGAGACCTCGCCATCCAATTCGTAGCTGAAATACTTTGCACAAGTAGTTTAAAATATGCACGGCAAATTGTGATCACAACTGATCTCAGCCTTTCAAATTACAAAGAGAATTGAGTCTCACCCACAGTTGGAACTGGGAGGTGTTCTTACACCTTGCACTTATTGGCCCCAGTCTCTGCTATTATTCTTTCTCGTGTACCCTAAGAGTGGAGGTAAGAGGAGCCCCGGCACCACGGGCTAAGTATTGGTTGCCCTAGCAACTCTCTATATTCTCAGAGTACCACAATGCAAACTTGATTCCACTAGGAAAACTAGGAAAGGCAACAAAGAACGGATCTGTGCAACAGAATTGTTATTTTGAAAGGTATGTCATTTCAGAACTCAATTTCTAACTATAAACATTTTTGTTCTCAGGCAGCCGTCTTTATTGAACCCTGGAGAACAAGTACTAGAGCTTATTATGCTGCACTGCTTTAACTTTTTTATAACTCATTATGAGACAAATCATAAAGAGGGGAAAAGAAGAGCTTCTCATGTCTTATTGAGCCTTGAATCTCAGTGAGAAAGGCAGACTTTTTACAGAAAACTGTATATTATATATCAAAATGTCACAGTTTTTCCTGTGGGATGCTCACAGAGTAACTTGCGAGAAGATGACATCATTGATAAGGCTGGATCCTATGAATCAGGAGCAGGCAAAAGCAGATCTTTCCCACCTTCCCGTTCCTCCAGCATTTTCCTGTGACCACTAAAAATAGGGTTACCGGCTCCGGGTTGGGAAATACCTGGAGATTTGGGGGGTGGAGCCTGAGGAGAATGGGGCTTGGGGAGGGGAGGGACTTGGGGAGTGGGGTATAATGCCATAGAGTCCACTTTACAAAGCGGCCATTTTCTCCAGGTGAACTGAGCTCTGTCACCTGGAGATCAGTTGTAATAGCAGGAGATCGCCAACTACCACCTGGAGGATGGCAGCCCTAACTGAAAAGCTGACAGTGATGATAAGCAACTAATGGACTTTACATTGTATGGTCCATGCGGCCTGAAATGAGGAAGGGGGACTTGCCAAAATCACCTTCTCCTAGGGTTGCCAGGTCCCTCTTTGCCACCAATGGGAGGTTTTTGGGGCGGAGCCTGAGGAAAGCGCTGTTTAGGGAGAGGAGGGACTTCAATGCCATAGAGTCCAGTTGCCATAGCGGCCATTTTCTCCAGGTGAACTGATCTCTATCGGCTGGAGGTCAGTTGTAATAGCAGGAGATCTCCTGCTACTACCTGGAGGTTGACAACCCTACCTCCTCCTGCTAACTGAGCTAGCTCAGCAGAACAAGCCCTTTGCTAGGGGAAGTGGGAGAAGATGACTCCGCTGCAAGAGGCTCCAACTCATTTTGATTTTGCTGTGAACAGTCTAGTAACACACTCTACATTTTTCATGGTGCAGTCTATTTTTCAGCCCATGGGCTACTTTTGATATGATTCAGCTGCCATAAGGATCCTTTTGGAATTACTCGTGTAGAGTCGCATAAAATATCTGTTCAGAATATTTATCATGGATATAAATCTCAGGAATAACGCTCTTGAGGTCCTCATGGTTCTGCATGGAAAATACTCAATCTGGGCTCACTGTTACATACGCCATAGAGCAGCTAATTCTTCTTTCAGCATGCAATCCATTTCTCATTCTGTTGTTCTAGCATCTAGAGTAGATTGTTTCTTGACATCCTATTCTCCTTTTTAAAAAAACATTTTATACTTATGCGACAATCAACCAAGACAGGAGTGCCAAAATAATTTAACAATTTGAAATAATTGGGAATTTCCTCACTATATCTTACAAGTGCAGGAGGCATCCCATTTTCCCCTCCCTCACTATTTCCTCTTTCCCTTTCCTCTCCTCTTTCCTCCTTATCCTCTTTTCTTTTCCTGCCTCATTTTCTTCTCAGCCATTCATGCATCTACCTTTTATCTGCCTCCCATCTTCAGCTATGTTTATTATTTATTTACTTCATTCACCTTACTCCGCAGTGGGGACCAAAGCAGCTTACATCATTCTCCTCCTTTTTATCTACACAACAACCCTGTGGCCCAAAATCACCCAGTGAGCTTCCACAGCAAGATGGGGTTCAAACCTGGGTCTCCTCCTCTGATACTTTAACCACTGCACCATGCATAGGGCGGCTGCTGTTGAAGAGTAGCAAGCAGCCAGCCCTAGTTGAGTCATGCAAGTTGTGTGGTATCAAGTCACCCAGAGGTTTCTGCCAGTCCTAGGGTTACCAGCTTCCAGGTGGGACCTCGAGATCTCCTAGCATTACCACTGAACTCCAGACAACAGAGATCTGTCCCCCTGGAGGAAAATTATTGCTTTGGAGGGTGGACTCTATGGCATTATATATGGCTGAGGCTCCTCCCCAAACCCTGCCCTCCTCAGATTTCATCCCAAAATCTCCAGGAATTTTCCAACCTGGAGCTGGCAACCTTAGCCCAGGCTTGGCCCTGATTAGTCTACCCTCAAAGGCCAAAACATCCCTGGTAAGGACCCGGCTCCCTCCCCCTATATTTTATTCACAGAAGCCAAGCAGAAATCAGGCCTGGAATGTTGTGGTTGCCTAGCAACTGCCACTGAGGGAATTATTGCTTAAAGCTACATGAGCTCCTTTTATCATTTGGATTTTTGGGGGGGAGGACCCAATGTTGTTATTGTTGTTTAGATTTCACATTTTTCTGCAAACTTGGGACATTTTTTCAAGTTTGTGGAAAGATCTGTCTTGTTTGTTCACAGCTCCAGTCACCAGATTTAAGTATCCTAAGTTTTGGCCAACTTTGATATTAGTATATAGACAAGTGGGGGCATGCAAAACTTGCCATCTCCCCCTCATGGGGGGAAGGCATCTCTTCCTCATGGGGGGGGATGTCGATCCCACTTATGGGGCATGGAATCCCATCTCTCCCTCGAGAGGAGGTAATCCTCTGGACAGGCATGGCTCTCTGTGGTGGGGATGGCCGCCACGGCAGAGAGCTGGGCCCAGCCATCTCTGGAGTGGCCTGAGGCTCCTGCCATGCGGCTGCACAGTCTGGGAGCCAATTCCAGCATCTGTTGCCACCACGGTCTGGCCTAGCGGCTAACCCTGGCTCTCTGTGGTGATAGCCACTACCATTTTTAAAATGGCAGGGGGCTTTAAACCCATCTTTTTAATTTCAGATTTTTCTGTAGACCTAGGGAGTCCCGTAAGTCTGCAGAAAAATCTGTTGGGGGTGAGTGAGTCCCCTGTCTGCGGATAAGTATCCGCAGGCAGGGGGCATACTTTGGAATTAGATATGTAGATAGTATTTTGTAATGCATGTGCAAAAAAAATCAGTTAAATTCTGACTCAGCCTTCCACCCTTCCGAGGTCGATAAAATGAGTACCCAGCTTGCTGGGGGTAAAAGGAAGATGACTGGGGAAGGCACTGGCAAACCACCCCGTAAACAAAGTCTGCCTAGGAAACTTCGGGATGTGACATCACCCCATGGGTCAGGAATGATCTGGTGCTTGCACAGGGGACCTTTACCTTTAAATTCTGGCGTGGAAATAAAAATATAAAATTTAAACCCTTAGTTATGAAACACCCTCTGTTCATTCTTCACTCAGAATCAACAGTTTAAGGGCTTAAGTTCTGACAAAACAACATGCTGGAACATCAGCAACCTTTTTAGTCTGTTATTGATTTCTTTGCTTGTGCTACATGCTATAAGAATTATTCTTGACCTCAGTCATACCTTGTCATTTACAAGCTAAGGCAGGATTTGGGGAGGGGCATCACATTTCTCATTTCTGTTGAAAACACACTTGAAAGTATGTGCGCATGTTCGTGTTCTATCTTTCTTGCTCCAAATTAAAAACTTGTCAAAATCAAAATTTTTTTGAAAGACCTGTTTTTTGTGGGCTGTATAACACAACTTGCTCAGATTTATTTATTTTTTAAATAAATGGTCACAATTTCTTCTTTAATTTAAATTACAACACTTCATACATTACAAGTCAAAAAGGCTCCTTACAGCTGTTTATCCTTCTTTTTCCTTGGTGCGCTCATTATTTCCATCATTCTTTTAACCTTTTATTCACATAAATAGTTAAAACGAAGGGCTTCGTTCTCATACATTGACTTCTGGGTTTAGTCGAGCAATCCTGGCTATTCTTTTTCCCGTTAAGGTGGATCCAAATGCTAATAGTCAAGGCTGTGCAGTTTTCCTTTTCCTGCCCCTAGTAGTTATTTAACATCTAACAACATGATGCTTTAATTACAACAAAACGAAAACACAAAGGTTAACATCTCCTGCTGTGTGGAAGACACAAGACGGCGATTTTAATGCATATATCTAAAACAGCATTTTTTCTGCTTACTGGAATATTTTGCTGTAGTTCTTAAAAAGGAGGGAGCAAACAGCAAAGGCACAGGCGTTTTATACATATGCTGCTGTTGAGCCACTAGAAGCAATTCTGCATCTGCCCTGTTCTTGGAGCACTTCTTTTATTTACATCTGAATGCACACAACTGCCCCTGACTAGGCTATTGTAAACATGAACACAACTTCCCTTCTTGATCAATATTGACAGCAAACATTCACCATTTCATCAGCAGCCTCACAGTCAAAAGGTTCTAGTTAAACTGCACAGTGTTATCAGAGCCAATGATATTTGCCACCAACTTGCCTTTCGTTCCTAGCAAAATACTGACACTATTGTTAGTCACTTGCAGCCTGATCGCAATATTGCGCTGCTGCCTCTTCCTCGTCAGGTTTCATGCATCATTTCCATTTCCAAGCAGCAATATTTTTTCCTGAATCTGATAAAAAAATATATATCAGAGCTTCTTACCATTCTGATCCTGTACTGTTAAGCAGTGCCAAAGGAGCTGTGGCGGTAGCACTGCTTACGGGAGACACCAGAGGCGTCGGAGGAAGGTTTTGTGTGTGGGAACTGTATCACCGCTGCTTACATATTAGTCAGTCAAACGCTAGCCTTGAAGCTTTGGAAATCATCAGCCAATCCAGGCAAGGAAAAAGGAGGGCTTGCAACAACGAGCCAACATAGCTTCCCCCCCCCCCCCAAAAAAAGATGCATGTTATCCCAGGTACATTTTCTATGGAGTAGAAAACAAAACCCTCTTTATTCCAAAAGGATTCCTGTTTTGGGGATAGACTAACGGGCATTGTGCAGATGTTCACTATGCTATATAACATACAAAGGTCTGCCCAGCTACCTGAATCCTGACTTGCCATACTCTGTGATTCCAGTCATGGGTTGCTCCTAAACCCCCAGTGCCTATAACTCAGAAAACGGAATGGCTCATGCTGCAGGCAAATGTGCTTCAACATGCTGGCAGGAAAAAAAAAGATTCCCTTTTCTTTGCAACATGCTTCAGTTTCAGATACATAAATATATCTCTCAGGACAAATGCAAGCAATTAGATGACTCAGAAATTTAAGGGAATAATAGAAAACCTTAATGCTAAACAACTTTGGATGCAATTCTCTGCTTTTGCTGTGAGACAGCGTGCTAGCTGGAAAAAAGCCAAATGGCATTGTGAGCATATATCACATTTCTCCTCTGGAAAGCTCAGAGTCAGCTATGTGCCTGATGTATACAGGAAGAGTCTGGGTGCAAAACAATAGCCTTATACCACGTGGAAATGTGAAGAGTGGGTTATTTTAAAAGGCGAGAAGACTGCAAAGCAGCAGGCTTACATAAACGGATCTTGCACATTTATGACGAAAGCATATGGAAGGCACAATGGGACAGCAAGAATGGTTTCATTCTCCCTGTTCACCTGTACCTTGCCCTTATCATAACTACATGCAATATATGCATACCTGCGAATGAACGTAGGCAAGGATTGTGACTGTTTGTTGTCCTTAGCGGATTGATCAACAGCCTTTGATACTGTGGATACTCAACATCTTGTTGAGAGTTTGGAGGTAGAAATAAGGATTAAAAGGGTGTGCTTTGGAATGGTTTAAATCATTCCTTATGGGAAGGATTCAGAAGGTTGCTGTTGAAGACCAGTTGTCACTGGCGTGGGACTTGCCTTTTGTTACTGTCAGGCATTTGGCAGAACGTGCACGTCATAGCCTTTCTGCAGACCCTTAATGGTCTTGGACCTAGATTCCTGCAGGGCCACCTGCTAGGTGCTGCCACCACAGCTTCACTCATCTAAACAAAATCTTCAGAAGGTGGCACTAGGGTTGCCAACTTCCAGGTGGTGGCTGGAGATCTCCTGCTATTACAACAGGTCTCCAGGTGATGGACGACGAAGAAGAAGAGTTGGTTTTTATATGCCGACTTTCTCTACCACTCAAACAAGCTTACAATAACCTTCCCTTCCCCTCCCCACAACAGACACCCTGTGAGGTGAGTGAGGCGGAGAGAGAGTGACTTGCCCAAGGTCACCCAGCTGGCTTCATGTGTAGGAGTGGGGAAACGAATCCAGCTCACCAGATTAGCCTCCGCCGCTCATGTGGAGGAGTGGGGAATCAAACCCGGTTCTCCAGATAAGACTCCACTGCTCCAAACCACCGCTCTCAACCACTATACCATGCTGGCTCTAATCAGTTCCCCTGGAGAAATTGCTGCTTTGGCAATTGGAATATAAATGGCATTGAAGTCCCTCCCTTCTCCAAATCCTGCCCTCCTCAGACTCCACCCCAAAAATCTCCAGGTATTTCCCAACCTGGAGCTGGCAACGTTAGGCGGCGCCCTACAAATGGGTAAGATCTGCAATTGCCTGTTCACACGCATTCTCAGTGGCAGCTCCCACCTTGTGGAAAATCCTACCTGAGGAGGTCAGGAAGGCCACAGGTGGGCTGGGAAGAAAAACTGCCCAGAAAAGGGGGCCTGTCCTCACCCCCCTCAAAGGAGGGAGGGAGAGAATCTGTGTCATCAGCCCCATGCTGTGTGAGTCTCAGCCAGGTGTCTCCTTCACTACATGGGGCTTGTCTAGGCATCGCCTTCCCCACCACAAGACTCAGCTGGGTCACATGCCTCGTTCCCTGCCCAACATAGGGCTTTAGCTGCTGGCCTGCAGTGGCAGCAACTGCCCCCCATCCCACATGGGGCAAGAGCCTCCCCTTGACAATGGTGGCCCCAGCAGGTCAATGGTCCACTTGGACTTTTCCTAGCGGCCTTAATTGCCAATCTGCCCCGGGAAAGCCCCCACACTTCTGTCATTTTGTAGAATGTACATAACAAAAAGGATTCAGGAGAGCATTTTTATGAATGGATTAGAACTGTTGTACGATGGAATGACTCAGGAGGTCACTTTTATAAGGGAATAGGATTTGAGTCTATCGCGATGCATATTGTACCTCTCATCTTCCTTTTACTGCACTGTCTCCTCCCTTTGCATTCCACATTCTGCATTGTGGCACATCATGCCTTAGGCAATTTTTTGTTGCCATAGATAGTTTTTTTGTTTGCACTGTTTACCAACCCAGTAACCCTAGTTAAGAGCCCCGTGGCGCAGAGTGGTAAGCTGCAGTACTGCAGTCTAAGCTCTTGTCACAACCTGAGTTCGATCCCAACAGAAGTCGGTTTCAGGTAGCCGGCTCAAGGTTGACTCAGCCTTCCATCCTTCCGAGGTTGGTAAAATGAGGACCCAGCTTGCTGGGGGTAAAGGGAGGGTGACTTGGGAAGGCACTGGGAAGCCACCCCGTAAAACAAAGTCTGCCTAGTAAACATCGGGATGTGACGTCACCCCATGGGTCAGGAATGACCCGGTGCTTGCACAGGGGACCTTTACCTTTACCTTTTTTAACCCTAGTTGTACTACATTGTTTACTGGAGGTCTTATTGAATTGATTTTCATATTTTTTTAATCTACCTTGAGTTTTAGCAAGAAATGTAGGCTATTAAACAAACACATTTTAAAAAAGCCATACTAAGGTGGTCTACTCAAAATCCTGTGCAGATCTGTTCAACGAAGCTTATTCCTAGGAAAGTGTTTTTAGGATTGTAGTGTAACTTGCATAAACCTGATAAGCCTGACACATGCTCAGCTGAACTGTGGTAAGGATAGAAAATTATCAAGTCTGCACACGTTGGACTCTGAGTACACAGGCACCACTACACATTACATCCATTGTACTAAGTGATCCAGGCCCAAAGACAAGTAAATGGGGACAATACTGCTCGTCCATCCCTGCATTTGGCAGATGCGCACTCACCACTACAGTAACAGTCTGCCCCATATTGTTTGGTGAAACTCACAAATTTCTCAGAAAACGTCCACAAACATATTACAATTATCATATACTTAGTAAACAGGCTAGGCTTAGGGTGAATGTAACATACATTTTCAATGGTGTTGAATCTTGAGGGCGTGGGAGGCCCAAAGCCGCA
The DNA here is from genome assembly GCF_029931775.1 of Euleptes europaea. Lineage (NCBI taxonomy): Eukaryota > Metazoa > Chordata > Lepidosauria > Squamata > Sphaerodactylidae > Euleptes > Euleptes europaea. Next base: position 29,388,785 of record NC_079318.1, read on the forward strand.
GTTGGGAGGGTAAATTTCAGCCACTTTTTAACCAGTACTTTATTCCTACGAGCCAGCTTTCAGTTTTGGCTAAGCACCCACTCCCCATCAGGGTCCAAGTATGAGGGGATAGTTAGACTTTATTTAAAAGAGGAGGAGGAAGAGGAGGACGAGTTGGTTTGTATATGCCGACTTTCTCTAGCACTTAAGGAAAATCAAACCGGCCTACAATCACCTTCTTTTCCTCTCCCCACAACAGACACCCTGTGAGGTAGGTGGGGCTGAGAGAGCTCTAAGAGATTAGCGTCCGCTGCTCATGTGGAGGAGTGGGGAATCAAACCCAGTTCTCCAGATTAGAGTCCACTGCTCTAAACCACCACTCTTAACCACTACACCAGGTCTGAGAGACCTGGAGTCTAGCCTGATGTGCAAGTCCCATTACTATTGTAAGCCTTGTAAATATCTATATATCTAATTCTCAACCTGGCTCCATCTGCGGATAATTAATTCTGTGAATTGGGGCTAGGTGGAGAGAAGGCAGATTTTCCCACAAACTTGGGGCACCCCGCCTCAGGTATGCATAAAAATCTAAAAACTTTCCCAAAATTGACAGGTGATCTTTAATTCCCTCCAAACGGAACCTCTTTGCACATATGCACACAGGGCATCTCCCAGACCTCTGCTGCAGCTGTGGCAGATCCTGGGGGCCCTGCAGCTGGAGTGGCATCTCCTGTCCCAATTGCGGTGGTTCCCAAGGGGCTTGGAGTCAGCACAGGATCTCCTGATGCAGCTGCTATGGTTCTTGACAAGCGGCAGCTCCCAGGGACCCTGCCACAGCAGCTGCTGCTCCCAAAGTAGGGGAAAAGAAGGGGGGAAGTTGTCTGGGGGAGAGAGAGAAAGAGAAAGAATCAAGAATCGGCCAAGGAAGTGGGGAGAGGAAGAGAAAGAATGGGGGAAATTGTTTGAGGGAGGGGGGAAAGTGTTAAGTCCGCGTGGGGAGGACTCACGAGGTCAGAGAAGGAGTTCCAACAGCAACCATTTTATTAGGTGAACAGGAACGGAACTAAAGTACAGTGACCAGTCCCCTGCTTATATGCCCGCCTGGCCACCTGCAGCCACTGCCCCCACAACCTTGATTGGGAAGGAAAATCCTAGTAGCCAATTGGAACATACCGGTCAGGAGCCTTGGGGAACTCCAAGCTGCCCAGGGTTTCCCCTGATGCAATTACAAGGAGCTCCTTCCCTTGATTCAATCACCCACACCCACATGCATACATAACACCCCTCCCCCCCCAAGTCTGAGCATTCTCCCAACTAGCACACAAAGTCCTTGAGGTGGCTCGGGTGCAACCGAGCCCACTGGGAACGGTGTGGCACCGGAGTGGGAACCCCGGGCTGCTCTATGGCTGCCGGGTCGGCTGTGCAGTCAGGGGCAACGATGTCCTCCGCACCACCTGTGGAAGAGTCCATCGCGGGCTCCGGGACTGGTCCTCGGGGCTCTCAATTTCTGATGCTGCGGCTCGCTTGCTGTCCAAGGCAGCTGGGGCCACTGGCGTCTCCCGGACAGCAACCGGGCCGGGCAAGTCTGCCGGGTGTCGGCTCAGTTGGTCTATGTGCTGCCGCAGGACTTGCCCTTCCGGTGTGGAGACCCTATACGAAACTGGCCCCGTCGCCAGTTTCTACTATGGCAGGGACCCAGGCTGGGCCGGCGCCGTAGTTGCACGCATAGACTGGGTCTTCCTGTTCCAAGGATCTGGGGGCGGCAGCGGACTCCCGGCTAGGGGGCCGGTCCGATGTCAGGTCCGGGTGTAATCAGTCGAGCAGGGTCTTCGGCCGGCAACCCATCAGGAGCTCGGTGGGACTCTGGCCTGTGGCTGTGCAGGGCGTGGCGTGCTAGGTCAAAAGAAAGTCTGCCAGCTGCGCATCCCAGTCCCCGTAGACCAGTCGCCCCAACACATCCTTTGTTGTACCCACCATTCTTTCCGCCTGGCCATTGGTGGAGGGGTGGAATGGCACGGAGGTCACGTACCGAATGAGGTTTCGTGCCATAAAGTTCTGGAACTTGGCGGAATTGGGCCTCATTGTCTGAGACCACCGTGACCGGCAGGCCGTGTGTGGCAAAGAGCTGAACCATAACCCTGACGACCACCCGGGCAGTCATGGAGGTGACGGCCACCACCTCCAGCCACTTTGAGTAGGAGTCCACTACGATGAGGAAGGTTTTGCCCTGAAACAGCCCTGCAAAGTCGATATGTATGCAGGACCATGGGGCATACGCTGATTCCCAGTGGTGGACTGGTGCGTGCGGCATCTCGGGCCGCAACTCTTGGCAGGGCTGGCAGGGCTTGACCCATTCTTCCACAGCGGCGTTGATGCCGGGCCACCAGACGTAGCTCCTGGCCAGGTCCTTCATCCTGACGATCCCCGGGTGACAGGCATGCAGACCCTCCAGGACCCGGTTCCCCCAGAGCAGGCACCCTTTGTGGATGGACAGCTCATGCTGGTGGGTGGTGAACGGTGTGAATTCAGCCTCTGGCCGGGCCACCGGCCACCTCTTCCCCACCCAGTTGAGAACCTGGGCGAGGATGCGGTCCTTTGCAGAGTGGCCGGCAATGTCCGACGCGTGGAGTGGAGGCTCGGGCAGAGTTTCCAGCAGCAGCACGTTGTGGACCGGGGAGAGGAGCAGATTGAGAAAGGGTGGGGGGAAATAGAGGGGGGACATTGCCTGAGAAGGGCTGGGGGTATGAGAGGGGAGACTGACATACAAGGAGTGAGGGGAGAAAGGGGGGTAAGAAAAGATTGCTAGAGTAGGGAGTGTTGGGAAGACCGACATATAAGGGTGGGATGAGAAGGCAGGTGAGCGAAGATTGATAGATAAGGGGTGGGGCAGAAAGAGAGGAGGTGCTTCCTATAGAGGAGGTAGGGTGAGTGGTTGCCTGGCAGCAAGGCAGGAGGAGGAGGGGGGTAAACCCCAAGAGGGAGAAGCAGCCAGAGAAGAAGCTGGGGTGTTTTTCCTTCAGATGGTGCGGAGAATTTCTAAAGAAGTTCCTGGGAAAGCAGACCGTGGAGATGGAGAAAGGCAGTTCGCAGAGTAGTGGCTGTCTTTAGGAGTAAACCTGCAATCCTGAGAGAGTGTAGCTTCTTGGGGGCTGCGAGAAAAAAAGGAGCTTCTCAGTGACAGTGAGGAAAAGTGGCTAAAAGACTTTCTTCTCTTTTTTGCCCTAAGTTTGGGACTGCCATTAGAATTTTATTCATATATATATATATATATATATATATATATATATATATATATATATATATATATATATATATATATATATTTGTTTGTGTTCAGGGCATCCATAATCCTCCGATCCACAATCCTCTAACCTGGCCCTTTAAAACTAAAAGGGTTACACTGTAATATGGTCTATTTGTGTCATTTCAGAAATAATTTTTCTTTCTTTCATGGGGCTTTTCTTTCATCATGAGAGCTTTGTGTATGAATTACAAGTCTGGTCCTTGGCCCTGTCCCCTATTTCAAACATAATGATGGCTGAAAAGACAGTGAGCTGTAGGGATTAAGATCGTCAGGCTAGGATCTGGAAGACCAGGGTTCAAACTGCTGCTCAGCCATAAACCTCACTAAATGGCCTTAGGCCAGTCACGCTTTCACACAGTTTAACCTTCCTCAAAAGGTTGTTGTGAGGATAAATTGTTAAATTGTGGGACTCCCTGCCCCAGGATGTGGTGATGGCTGCCAACTTGGAAGGTTTTAAGAGGGGAGTGGACATATTCATGGAGGAGAGGGGTATTCATGGCTACAAGTAAAAATGGATACTAGTCATTATGCATATGTATTCTCTCCAGGATCAGATGAGCATGCCGAATATATTAGGTGCTGTGAAACACAGGCAGGATGGTGCTGCTGCAGTTGTCTTGTTTGTGGGCTTCCTAGAGGCCCCTGGTTGGTCACTGTGTGAACAGACTGCTGGACTTGATGGACCTTGGTCTGATCCAGCATGTCCTTTCTTATGTCCTTATGATACAAACTGTATCCATGTATACCTCAAGCTCAAGGCAGTCGACAAAGAGCTTCTTCAATTACGGTAACGCAGAAGTTGGAGTGAGAATCTCCAACTACAGTCTGCAATATGATCCTTGACATTATGGCTCTGTTTTGCCCGTATGACATGTGAGTGCATCAAATTACAGACTGGCGGTACAGCATGTCTGCAGTTGGAATGGAGGATTGTAATGGTGAAAACAGAGAAGGGAAAGGCTACAATCATGAAGGGGGTAAAAACAAGAATGTCTCATTTGGGAGGAACTTTGGTGTGTAATACCTCTCAGTGAGTTTTATGCAACTTATCAAAATCTCAGTTGGAAGATGTTAACAATAGCATACACTTCAAAACAGAGAAATTCACTAATAATAAAGTTATACTGGATAATAAACTGAACATGTATTAATCATAAAATACAAAAGGTTTCTTTGGTGGGGCTGATGATTTTTTTACACTCATAAAGGTGAACTTGTCACTCTTGTTGTAAAGAATAAACAGACTTTTCCTTCTAGTCATGGCTCTATTGTAAGAAATGCAGCACTCAGACAGCAGTCTCTTGTTGCTGGTTAAAACAATTCTCCCTTGCTTATCACCACCACTGCAGATAACTTGGTTTTATATAACATGCGGTGTGACTGTCATTGACAGTTCATAATACTCATCCTTTTATGGACAATGTGGTGGTAGAAAGTGCCATCTGGTCCCAGCTCACGTATGGCAATCCCGTAGGGTTTTCAAGGCAAAAGAAGTTAGGGAGGTGGTTTGCCTTTGCCTGTCTCCGTGTGGGCTGATAGAGTTCTAAGAGAACTGTGATTGGCCCAAGGTCACCCAGCAGGCTTCATGTGGAGGAGTGGGGAAACCAACCCAGTTCACCAGATCAGAGTCAGATGCTCTTAACCACTACACTATGCTGGCTTTCTTTATGGACAATAAGAGCCACCATTTCCTTAACCCATCATGCCCACATAATTTTGGAATAGATTTTTAAGGTTTCCTTTTATACACTTTTTTGTTGTTATTCTTTGCAGGACGAGTTCAATGTACTACACAAAAGCTCATGTATCATTTTTTTTTAATTTATTTTATTACAGCCAAAGGCCAGCATGAAATATAAAATATACATCCTATGATAAAATTATACAGCTCCCACTTACAGCATCTCGTCCATACTAATTAATCTGAAGGTTTGCCCATAAGGTCTTTGTTCTTCATAAACAAGAACAAAGTTTCCAGCAAACATAAGGGCAAAATTTTTGCTACGGAATATGAAATATAAGTCACCCTATCTTCCAGTAGATATTCTATCAAGGAGGCATCAGAGGGGTAAGAGTATACAAATCGAGATAGGAGGGGAGTAATTAAATGATTTCTGGCATCATCATAATGTTCACAAAGGAGCAAAATATGTGCTGGAGTCTCTACCGTATCCATGGAACAAGAGCATTTGCTTGTCTCTCTTGGGCAATGAAGAAACCTTCCTGAAAGTACAGCAGATGGAAGGGCACAAATCGGGCCCTAGGAAAAAAAACTCATGTAGTTTTTGTTTTTAATTGTAGCAAACACAAGTAAGGCTAATCCCAGTCATTTACCCAATCAATGCCTCAATATTCCATAACATTTTTTTCCATTTTTTAAAAGAAACTCCATCATGGAAATGTACAATCTCCAGTTTGTTTTATAAGGGGAAAAGAGAAATGTTTCTTTATAGGAAGCCTACATCCCCTTGCTCTTGCAGATGTACAGTTTTCTTGCCTCTGGTGTCAAATCAGATTAATGGTATCACAACATTGCAAGTTAAGAGGCTCTTGTGATCAAGTAGATGCCTGTACAAGCCCCACATAAGCTGTATTTGGCTTGGGATCCCAATTTCAAAAACAATGCTGATAAATAATAACATACATGAGAAAAGGTAATGGGCAGGTGTGAACTAATCTAGTGAAATTTTCCTCCAGACCAGATTGGCCAGGGATTATTTTTATTTTATTTATTTTTGCTATCTTCTGGGCATGGAGCAGGGGTCCCTGGGAGTATGAGGGGGGAGTGAGTTGTGAATTTCCTGCATTGTGCAGGGGGTTGGACTAGATGACCCTGGTGGTCCCTTCCAACTCTATGATTCTATGATTTCTATGAAATGTAGTTTTGTGTCAAGTTAATTGTGTCAGGTTAATTCAGTTCATGCCCTGACCTGGATGGCCCAGGCTAGCCTGATCTTGTCAGATCTCAGAAGCTAAGCAGGGTCAGCCCTGGTTAGTATTTGGATGGGAGACCACCAAGTAATACCAGGATTGCTATACAGAGGAAGTCACTGGCAAACCACCTCTGTTAGTCTCTTGTCTTGAAAACCCCATAAGGGGTCGCCATAAGTCGGCTGCGACTTGACGCCACTTTACACACACAATTCAGTTCATGAAGTACACCGTCTCCTTGCTGTTAGGCAGCTCCCCATGCCCTTTCGGCCCAGGACGCCGGCGGCCAGGATGGCATTGCTGCGCCTGCTTTTTAGCAGGCGCAGCCTCGCTGTTTTCAATGGGGTGGCGCGCGGGAATCGGCTTAGGAGAAGGTGCGGCTGCGCCTCTTCCCCGGTGTCCCCGTATGCCGGCATCTCAGGAATGCACAGTAAAGTTCAGAATATTGTAAATAAGGAAGGTGACCTTGAATTCCTAGTATAAGCATATAAGTATATTTAAAAGGTATAAGTGAGACTTGGTGGGATGACTCCCATGAATTTACGTTATTTATAGTCTGTCTTTCTCAAAGGTTCTCGAGGTCGATTACACATGGTAAGCCAGTACAATCACAAAAATGAGACATTCAACAGCCAGTGCATTAGGATTTTAGAAGTCTAAAGCCACTAGAAAGAACTGAACCATAGCATAAGAATTAACATGACACATTAAGCAGTACAGAAATTACATAAATAGGATCCTACTTACTGTATTATAGGATCCTACTTACAGTATACTTACAGCATTATAGTCCACAGTCCCGAATCATTTATCCAAGCAAGTTTGTAAAATCATTTTGTGCAGTGCATCCCTATTACCTGCACAGAAAAGCCCTCTTGAATAGTTCAGTTTTGCATAGTTTGCAGAAAGCCAGGGGAGTGGAAACTTTCCTGACCTCCTCAAGCAGGCCATTCCACAAGGAGGGAGCTCCAACAGAGGGAGCACATGTACAGGTAGTTGTTGATTTTGCCCACTTGCAGGCTGGTACCTGCAGAAGCCCCTGCTGACTTGAGCGAAGTTGTAATAGCAGACCATGGGGAAAGAGGTGGTTCTGCAAATAAGAAGGGCCAAGGTCATGAAGGGCTTTGTATGTGATAGCCAATACCTTAAACTGAGCCCAGTAACAGATGGGCAGCCAATGGAGCATCTGAAGAACTGGAGTAATATGCATGCTCTGCCAAGCTCCCATTAATAGCTGTGCCGTGACATTCTGGACCAGTTGGAATTTCTCAGTTGATTTTGATGGGAGTCCAATGTACAGTGCATTACAGTAGTCTAGTCTCGATGTTATTGTGGCATGGATCCAGGTGGCCAGGTCAGCTGTATCAAGGTAAAGGGGCCATCTTATGAGCTAAGCTGAGTAGTTAGAAAGCCTTTCTTCCAGCTGCATTAACTTGCTTCTCCAGCAATAAACAGGGTTGCCAGCCTCCAGGTACTAGCTGGAGATCTCTTGCTATTACAAGTGATCTCCAGCCAATAGAGAGACATTCCTCTGGAGAAAATGAGTGCTTTGGCAATTGGACTCTATGGCATTGAAGTCCCTCCCCTCCCCAAACCCCGCCCTCCTCAGACTCCACCCCTAAAACCTCCCAACTATTGCCAAGGGGGACCTGGCAATCCTAGTACTAAAGCTGGATCCAGTATGACCCCAAGGCTTTTGACTGAGTCAGCAAGGGTCAGTTGAACTCCATCATAACTGGGGAGAACAATGTCCTTTAAGGAGTCCAATCCATGAGGAATGATTTCAACCAGTTCAACACACATCTACACACAGTTCAACACACTGTGTTCAAAACAGTGTTCAACACAGCTCAACACACAGTTCAACACATATCTACTTCTATCTCCAGGCACCTCAATAAAATTTACTGTATTGAAGGTTGCAGATAAATCCAATAAGAGCAACAAAGAGGCTTGGCCTTTGTCTACACTCAGATGGAGGTTGTCAACTAAACCTAGCACAGTCAAAATGATCCATAAATAGCCCAGGTGGTGTATTAGGCCTTTCTTCTGGTGTTATAACTGACATCTAGATCAGAGCGTATTTACAATTTTTTATCAGCAACAAACTTGGCAAAAGTATCACAGCTAATTGTATGTTGCTGGATCATTAGAGTCTCAGATTTAGCCATCAGCAATTTCTGAGCTACCTTGAATAACTGGAATGAACATGAACCATCTGGTGCTGTAATAGTAGAGAAGTAACCTTTCTTTTCCACTACCACCATCACTTCATAGGTCTTACAATGATCCCTGTAGCAACATCTGTCAGATTCAGTCAAAAGTTATTAGTTGCTCTAATAGTGAGGCAAGATGTAGCACAAGCAATCAGGGGCTATAATGCAAAGTCTGACTGAATAATATCAATCAGACTTCATGGAAAGCCTATCAACATAACCATCATTCAAGTTTATGCCCCAACTACAGCTGCTGAAGAGGAAGAAACGGAAAGCTTTTATGCAAGTGTCCAGGAAGAAATTAATCACACACCTAAGCAAGATGTGATAACCAAAGATGACTGGGACACAACAAACTATGAATTGTTAAAATTGAAAATTAGAATAAAGCTGAAGATAAACATCAAAATATTCATAGTGCTAAAATACAATCTAGACAACATTCCCAAAGAGTTTAAAGACCATAGCCCAGTCTCATCAGATCTTGGAAGCTAAGCAGGGGTGGCCCTAATTAGTATTTGGATGGGAGAACACCAAGGAATGCCAAGGTTTCTATGCAGAGGCAGGCAATCGCAAATCACCTTTGAACAACTCTTGCCTTGAAAATGCTATAGGGCAGGGGTCTCAAAACTGCGGCTCCAGAGCCGCATGCAGCTCTTTGGCCCGTTGAATGCGGCTCTCCGAACTTGGTTCGGAGCCCCTGCTCTTGCGCCCGCTGCAGAGCCGGCGCGCCTGAGAGAGAGAGAGAGTGGGCAAGCTGTCTCTCTCTCCCCCCCGCCGTGGAGAATGGCTGGGTCCCCCTTTTCCTTGCCCTCAATGGTTGGGAGGCTAAAGCCTCCTCCCCTCTAGCAGCGTGATTGCTGGGCGGGTGGCTCGGTTCCTGGCCCCCCCACCTATCAGCTGTTGGGCGGGGCGGGCCTCCTTTGGTAGACCTGGCCTCTGGCTGAGTCCCATTGGGAGGCCATGTCTACCCACTGGCTTTCTTGGCGGTAGACCTGGACTCCGAGGAGGGGGAAAAAGTCCCCCTTCAGAGGCCAGGTCTACCAATTGGCTTCTATGGGCCTCCGGAGGCCAGGTCTACTGCCAAGAAAGCCAATGGGTAGACCTGGTCTCCCAATGGGACTCAGCTGGAGGCCAGGTCTACCAATAGGCTTTTATGGCGGTAGACCAGGCCTCCAGACGAGGACTCCGGACGGGGAGGGGGAAATGGCAGGGACTTACAATTTAATTTTTATCAATAAATAAGATCACTATTAAGTATGATATCAAGTTTTATTCGGTGTACCTATAGTTTAATTAAGACTTAAAACTTTAATTAAAGTTTATTAAGTTAATAAACAGTGTACCTACCTATATAGTTTAAGTTTAAGAAATTTGGCTCTCAAAAGAAATCTCAATCGTTGTACTGTTGATATTTGGCTCTTTTGACTAATGAGTTTGCCGACCCCTGCTATAGGGTCACTGTAAGTCAGTTGTGACTTGATGGCAAAAAAACAAAGAGGAACAGATTTGCATTATTAAGTTTGTGAATGGAAAAAACTGGGATGAGACCAAAGATGTTATCAAGGAAGAATGTGCAAAGATTATTCCTATAGCTAAAAATAATAAAAAGCCTCAATGGATGACTGAGGAAATTCTAAAGTTGCTAAAGATTGATGAGAAGCAAAAGTAAAAGGAGAAAGAAACAAAATCAGAAGTCGAAATGCAGTGTTCCGGCAATGTACATAGAGACAAAGGGCACATTCACACAAGCCAAATAATGCACTTTCAATCCACTTTTAATGCACTTTAATGATTGTTTGCAAGTGGATTTTGCCATTTCACACAATAAAATCCACTTTGCAAAGGGCATTAAAAGTAGATTGAAAATGCATTATTTGGCTTGTAAAGAGAACTATTATAATACCCAGTATAAATAAACAGAACAACAAAAAGGAAGAACAAGAGATCTGTAAATGGAATTCCTGGGTTTGTTTTTTCCTCCCAAGTATTTTCTCAAAGCCTCAATGTTCAATACAAGTTATATGCAAATCAAGATTGTACTGGCCTTGCCTTTGTCCACCAAATGATACAACGAGGGTGCCAGACCCTTCCACAACCCCAGTCACCTATGCACAGAAGAATTCAGATTTTGATTTGCGAAATATTAGAGGATATGTGAACCAATTATGGCAAAACATGGGCAGCCTACATAGAAATGATACAGGCCATTGGTTGGAGGAGAGGAGGTATATTATAAAATTAGACATACTGTTGGCTTGCCTTGTGGCACATGTGCCAAAAAAAACACCCAAACCCTGGTCACAACTAACATAACGTTTATGGTATTTCCTAGATTTATGATAGTTTTGGACTTGCAGAAACTGGCCTGAAGATATTTTATAATTGTGCAGCCTATGTCAATTATTTCAAAATGTATCAGTCTTATATGATTGATGAAAACTGGCTAATATAGCTGCACTTCCCACAGATCATTGATCTCAGCTGGTGAGATCGTGTTTTTTAAACCTATAAGTCAACATTTTAAAAAATGATATTCCTTAATCAGTGCTTTTGCTTGTGTCTTTTTCCTTGACCTTTTAGCAAGTATGAAATGGAGACATCTTTCTTTTTGGCCACTAGAGAGAGCTACAGTGCTACAAAAGCTCTCGATTGACCTACAAAATGTATCAAGTGTTCGATTGGCTCCAAAATTCATATTCTGTATTTTCATATTTGTATGTTCTACTATACACAATAGAAATCAATAAAGTGCATTTTGCTTTATCGTGTTATTTTCCCCCCTTAAGAACAAAATCAGAAACAGCAGGAAAGAGTATGTATGTATCAACAGTTAGTCGTCATCGGGCAAAAACGCACAGTCGCTTTAGCCTCTGTTATTCCCTGTTTCAGCCAGGATTCAGCCAGGATTGAATGCACATTCGGCAAAACGCATGCATTCGATCCTGGCTGAATCCTGGCTGAAACAGGGAATAAAAGAGGCTAAAGCGATCGTGCATTTTCGCCCATTAACTTTTTAGTTTTGTAAAAGCATGCATTTGCATGGCTTCATCTAAATGTGGCTTTGTGTGATGTGCATAAAATGTAATTTTATTTCATTAACAAAATCATTTATGTAGATTAATAATACGATTTGTGCTGTGTGACTGTGTATTTAATATGCTGTAATGATGTGCTTAATGAACTGGATATGCGCCTCTAAGAATACAGCTGAAATTCATTAGTGTCTTAATCATGCAATTGTTTTAGGGGGTCTAAAGTTACTCCTTAGGAAAATTACTCAAAAAATACTTTTCTAATTCAAATTCTACTGGTATGGAGGAGTTAGCAACATTTAACCCCATTTTTATAAGGCTAGAGAATGTTAATTGTGCAGAAGAATGGCAGCTGACAGCTGGCAAAATTGCATTCTCAGTGTTCTTTTTCCTGACTGAGCTTTTGCAATACGAACCCCGTAGCAGTTTAACAGCTTCAAAACAGCAAGATAGAAATGGAGATATGGACTATTTTCCACTTCTCCTGATCATTGCCAAGTTCTGCTTCAGAGAAAGTGGGAAAAGAGAACAGGAGAATGGGTTTCTGTAGCACCCAGGGTTGCCAACCTCCAGGTACTAGCCGGAGATCCCCTGCTATTACAACTGATCTCCAGCCAATAAGAGATCAGTTCACCTGGAGAAAAATGGCCGCTTTGGCCATTGGACTCTAAGACATTGAAGTCCCTCCCCTCCCCAAACCCTGCTCTCCTCAGGCTCCACCCCCAAAACCTCTTGCTGGTGGCAAAAAGGGACCTGGCAACCCTAGTAGTACCAGAGTAGGAGGTATTAATCTTGATGTTATAGAAGAACCTGAAAGGCACCAGGTACTGTCAGATCACAGATCAGGTCTCTATTTATATAGTGAGAAGAAAAGTGGCTGAGCTTACCTACCTTACTTACAGAGTAGTTGTGAGGACAAGTGCAGTACCAGTGCATCCAGGGCAGCTGGGATGGCACAGCTGAGAAGCCTCCTCAGAGGCTTCCCAGAAGCTGCAAAGGAAGGGGGGAAGCCTTTTTCCCAGAATAAAAATAGGAAAAAAGGCCTTTTCCCCATAGAGGAAAGCAGGCCTGCGCCACCTTAAAAGGTGGTGCAGGACCGCCGACATCCTGGGAGGTGCTTTGTGCACATCTGAGCACTTTCTGTGCACTTCTGCATGCGATATAATCCAAGCCATTGGACCCTTAAGGATTTATTTTCAGGAAGCATTAACAGCACAATTGCTTCTTTGTGCTGTTACACAAAATCTAACGTACATCACCTACTTTCAAACTAGGTCTGAACACAAAAACCTCTCGTGAACGCACGATAATAATAGCGATTTTACAAAACGTTCACAGTGCTGTCGTACGTTTTGAACCTAGACTCCCTATATGTGTGCCTCCCAATTCAACACCAACTATTTGTTCCTCAAATTCAACCCAGCCTATTGCCTGCAGATAAAATCTGCAGATAAGGGAAATTACCGGCATTAGAAGAACAGATTCCAACAGGACATCTAACTCTCTCCTAAAAGCTCAGAGAATTTATGGAGATCATAATGAATTTTATAGACATGCTTAATATTTAGATTCAAGTTCAGTAGTACCGTAGAGATCAAGAATGTTTTCGTGGTATAAGCTTTCAAGAGTCAAAGCTCCCTTCAAAAATCCCTGAAAATCTTGGTCTCTAAGGGCTGCTGGACCCGAATCTGGCTGTTCTGCTGCCAACCAACACGGCAACCATCTGAAACATGCTTCATATTTGTACATGAAATGAAATCTCCCTCTTTCTCTTTAAAAGTGATTATTGTCTCAGCGACAGAAAACGTGATGTAAGAATGCAGAAGCCACCGCTTGATTAAGGGCATTTTTTTCCTTCCGCTACTCAAAACTGAAGTCGCATCTAACGACCACAAGGTGGCAAAAGTGCCTGATTCACAATCCAGCAGCTTCTTTGCCCAACTGATCATAAAGGAGGTTCTCTGTGTGAACACTTCTAATTTATCACCTCTCAAAGGCTAAAATGCAGAACACACCCTGATTTATTTTTTAAGCAGCCTCAACATTTGCCATTGGAATGGAAACGCAGTAGGGAGATAGCAGAAGGGGCTGCTCGGCAAGAGTTGCCAAACTCCAGGTGGAGCTTAGAAGTCTCCTGGAATTAGTACAGACTACAGAGATACATTCCCCTGGAGAAAATGGCAGCTTTGGAGAGCAAACACTATTGTTTACCATAAATTTTAGGTTAATTCCATCTCCAAAATTCTCCCCTCTACAGGCACAAATCTCCAGGAATTTCCCAGGCCAGAGTTAGCTACCCTACGCTCAATGCTTTTGGTTCCTGCCATTTGTCATTAAAAAAAACCTCATCCCCCTTAACTTTCCTGTCTATGGGCAAAAGGATGAGTGCAGTATATAGACTAATGGTGTGCTTTTCTGACATTAGAATCGGTCGCAAAGTAATCCAAACTTTATGCATACTCAGCATAGAAGAGACATCCTAAAGAAGAGACTCTGCCCTCCTCTGATGCAGCAATAAGTAGGGTTGCCAGCTCCAAGTTGGGAAATCCCTGGAGGTTTTTGGGGTGGAGCCTGAGGAGGGCGGGGTTTGGGGAGGGAAGGGACTTCAATGCCATAGAGTCCAATTGCCAAAGTGGCCATTTTCTGCAGGTGAACTGATCTCTATCGGCAGTTGTAATAGCAGGAGATCTCCAGCCACCACCTGGAGGTTGGCAGCCCTAGAAATAAGTGATGCCCCTGGACTCTCACCTAGGGTTGCCAGCCTCCAGGTACTAGCTGGAGATCTCCTGTTATTACAAATGATCTCCAGCCGACAGAGATCAGTTCACCTGGAGCTTTGGCAAATTGGACTCTATGGCATTGAAGTCCCTTCTCTCCCCAAATCCCACCCTCCTCAGGCTCCACCCCAAAAATCTCCAGGTATTTCCCTACTCTACTGTCACCCCATAAAACCCCTTTTCCCTGTATAGTATGAATCCTCTTTTTATATACGTGTACACCTCAGTGTGGGCCTAGAAATGATGGAGCCTGCCCTAAATTGATATCATGCCAAGGAATGCAAGTCAGCTCCTCTTTCAATCATGTGTAAACCCAAAAGAGGGATCCAACGGAGGGCTATTTTCCCCCATCGACCTCGGAGCCTCTTCCCAGATAATCTGACCATAACCAAGGACCCAGATTTCCAAAACAATAAGCAATGGGCCAATTCCAGCAATTGCCTTCCTATCTAAACAACTGGATAGGAAGATCCTAGCCCTTACCTCTGTCATGACAAGTACCCAGCATATCTGACAAGTACATACATATCTGACTTCCAAATCTCCCCAAAGAACCATTTCTGACACTCACAGTAAAAAAAGGGGGAAACTCCCCTCCATAACAAAGACAAAGGGTTTTTCACTCTTGCTCATCCTTGAAACATTACATTTTTATTATCCCCACATTTTAATACCAACATCCCTTCCCCTCCATATCCCAGGCAAAAAGGCATAAAAAGTTATCCCTCAGCTCCAATCTTTGTCGCCAGTTTTGGAATCATCTTATTACTCCAGCCGCATGGTTGGCCCCTCGCTTTTCTAATCCTGAATCTCTGGTCAGTTTCACCTCTGGATGCAGCTTCTTCTCCCCCACAGACACTCCCCTCTTTCACTCTGCTTCTCTCCAGGACAGGTTCATATGTTTCATTTTTTCTTACAGATTTATCCCCTTTAAGGTAGGCAGCAGTTTTAGGGAGAGGTTTTATACTGTTAAGAGCCCCGTGGCGCAGAGTGGTAAGCTGCAGTACTGCAGTCCAAGCTCTGCTCACGACCTGAGTTCGATCCCAACGGAAGTCGGTTTCAGGCAGCCGGCTCGAGGTTGACTCAGCCTTCCATCCTTCCAAGGTCGGTGAAATGAGTGCCCAGCTTGCTGGGGGTAAAGGGAAGATGACTGGGGAAGGCACTGGCAAACCACCCCGCAAACAAAGTCTGCCTCGTAAACGTCGGGATGTGACGTCACCCCATGGGTCAGGAATGACCCGGTGCTTGCACAGGAGACCTTTACCTTTTTTTTTAATACTGTTATTTGCTATTCCATCACATTGCATTTCCGTTCTGTAATTTTCATTGCTTCTCTACCATATTGCATAGATTAATTTGGTTTCTTCTTCTGTTTGTAAAATAAAAACCACATTTTGTACCAGCCTTCCCCCCCCCCCCCCACTTGTTTGACTGTGTTGATCTAAATCTGAACCTCTGAATATATAGGCTAAATGATCCCAGGTGTTTTAAGCGCCAAAATACACACATTTGTTTTGTGCAAGCAGGAAAATACCTCTGCACGTTACCAATTAAGGTAACAGTTAAATGATGGATAGAATGTGGGCAGACACATGTTTTCTGGCGTACTAGTAATGAGAAAGGGGATACTTTGGAGGTGTCTTATTGTTAAAGGAAATGCACAGTTTTCTGTAAACAATGGGAAGAATCAATACCTTTGCATTATCTAATGCATCTATTGCATTATGCCTCTTCCAATTAAAGCCATAAATTGTTATATGTCTATTGATGTATCATTAAGATATGTCACTCCTGAGTTTTTTTCAAATCTATGCATTCATCTCAAATCAATACATCATCTGGGTTACAAATGACTTAATAGTGCACTGACCTAAGTTGCCAATACATTAAAATTGATAACATTAACTGCATTATAACATGGTCAAAGTATTAGACATTAGATACTAGAATAGAAACTGGAAACTGATTTTTTTTTTATTTAGAGAAGAAACTGAACAATACAAGAATGATACTTATAACTTGATACTTAATATATGTAAGTGTTTTAATGTTTAATGTATGCAATATTTGTATATAGAATTTAGGTGTTTGGGGGTATTTTTATAAGCCTTCTAATGAGAGAATAAAAAAAACGTTATGTGCTGGTAGGGGTTTCTAGGGCATTTTACTTATATGGGTCCAGATAAAAATACCCATGGTATAGTGGTTAGACTGTTGGACTAGGATCCGGATGACCCAGGTTCAAATCCCTAACCTGCCATGGAATCTTGCTAGGTAAATTTAGGTCAGCCACACACACTCAGCCTAGCCTACTTCACACGGTTGTTGTGAAAGCAGAATTGTGAAAGCAGAATGGGAAAGGGAAGAATGTGGCTGCAAGCCCCTTTGGGTACTCATAGGGGAGAAAAGTAAAGAATTATTACTTTTCTCTGTCCTGAACCTATTTCCCAACAATTTCCTTGAGTGCCCCTGAGTTCTACTATTATGACACAAGGAGCAAAAGCTCCCTCTATCTACTTTCTTCACCTCATGCATAATGCCTAATTTTATAAACCATTACCATGTCTCCCCTTAGCCAATTTTTTAGACTGAAATAGCCCAGACTCTCCAGTCTTTCCTCGCAGGAAAAGTGCTCCGACACCTGAGTCATCTTGGTTGCCCTCCCTTGTATTTTCCCAGCTCTGCAGCTGTGTATTGTATGATTCTTAGACAGTAATTTTCTCCATGGGCTCTGCTGTTCAAAGAAAGAAGACAAAATCAAATTGGCACACTATTAGGAGTGTTAAAAATTCTTGAGACGGAAAGATTTCTCAGTATCTGTTTTGTGTTGCTAACAGTGCAATCCTAAACACAGTAACCACCTTCTAAGTCTGTTGCTATCAGTAGTCTCTTTTTTTTTGCCGCCAAGTCACAGCTGACTTATGGCGACCCCATAGGATTTTTGAGGCAAGAGATGTTCAGAGGTGGTTTGCCATTGCCTGCCTCCACATCATGACCCTGGTACTCCTTGGAGGTTTCCCATCCAAATACTTGCCAGGGTCAAGGCTGAGAGTGTGTGTCTGGGTCAGGGTCACCCAGCAAGTTTCTTTTTTTAAAAAAAACATTTTTTTTATTATTTTCCCAAAATTATTAAAAATTTGGTTTTCCCTACATCTCTCTACATCTTGCAATAAATTGGTAATCTCTTTTGCATAAAGTAAAAAATCTCTCTCAAAATGTAGCATTGGATGTACTTTTTAAGTGCCCCTTCACAACATGGCTGTGCCACACCGCCTTTTTTTGGTGGTGCAGCACTGTTGGAGGCAATGGGGGATTTCCCCCTTTTTATTTTTAAACTCTTTTTTTTGTCTCCGTGGCGCCCGGGAAGCCTCTGAGGAAGCTCCTGGCCGCTGCAGATCTGCCCCCCCCCTTTAGGATTGGGCTGCCCAGAACTCAGATCCTTGATCACAAACAAAAAGCAGGATGCAAGCTGAACCAGTGGGTGATCAAGCATAACTCATTACAGGTTCATGAAACTTATAGGCTGGCAGGAATTAAGGTTAATTTTTAGTTCCTACTGTCACCATGTACAAACAGAAACACTGTACAATGGCAAAGACTAATGCACCTTACTTTAATGATACTGTTTGTGTGGCCAGTTCAACTATGAACAATGTCCCACTGAGACCAAAATAAAAAATATAAAAAAGGAACTATCTAAATAACCCATAAGGAAATTAGTATTTTTTAATCTTAATTGACTGGGAAAGAAATTTGGTGACTGAATTTGTACCAATAGCACATTGTGAAAATCCAGAGAGTGGTTAAAGGAAAGACATAATGGTTATAGGGTGACATTTTCAAATGTGTTTAAAATATTTAGGCATCTGGTCATACTGTTAATGGACATTTGGATGTTTCTATTTTTCTGACCTTTAATGAATAAAGACCCATCGACTATCTTAAAAAGCAGATCCACACAGCAGAAAAGTCAGGATAAACACTTCAGATTTCCCATGAAAGGCAGATATCTGATGCCCTGGTCATGCTCTGCAGATGAAGCTTAGGTGATTATAAAGCTTCACCCACAGTTATTGCTTCAAGTGGTTTGATTATTTTAAGTATTACTTGGTGTACAATCTTCTCTTCTGACACCTTTAGTCCTGTGAGATAAAGCAACTCTGGGAAGACTGTAATCAAAGCTCTATGGTGAATCCTGCATCAAATGTACCAGATCAGCGCAAAAATTTAAAAACACTATACCAGCAGAACAGGCTGAAGCAATTAATCAGAAAGACCTAACTGCACAGAAGCTGAGGCAGATGAAAGCTGAGTTAGTTAATTGGCTGGGAACTCCCTAAGATATTAGTTTCACTCTGAATTTTAAAATGTCCACCTCTGCTCTCTGGAGAGTTCCCCATATAGTCCTGTGGAAGTGGAGAATGAGCTGCTCCACATTGCAGTATACAATGGGAGATTGTAATGTGAGTTGTGTGGTTACTATTGCTCAGTCCTCTCATTTGCAATGTAATCCTCCAAAGAGGATTACAAGGCTGTAGAACCAACTTGATTCTGTATGCTCTTAATGCTGACGTAACTACCTTGAAATGTTTTAACCTGAGGGACGAGTTTTGGTCCTGTTGTTGTATGTGAATCCTTGCGGGTGCGTATATTTATGCTCCCTCGTTGCTATTTTACTATGCCAATAAAGGTGTCGGAATCTGATCTAACATACCTACCCATGCCCCTTGTCTTCTTCAGAAATACCAGAATTTAGATGATGAAGAAAGAAACTCTCAAACTAGAGGGGAAAGCACCTGCGGAGGGGCCATGGCTCAGTGACAGAGCATCTGCTAGGCATGCACAAATTCTCAGGTTCAATCCCCGGCATCTTCATCTAAAAGGATCAGGTGGTAGGTGACGTGAAAGACCTCTACCTGAGACCCTGGAGAGCCACTGGCAGTCTGAGTAGGCAATACTGACCTTAATGAACAAAGGGTTCACGGAAATGGCAGGAATGTCTCTCGTGTGGGTCATCGCAACTTGTACATGGCTTCCCAGTCGAGGACCTCGGTTGGACCCCCCTGACGGACATCTTGTGAGCATTCTCCATCTCCTCCTCGCCATTGTCCTCATGGTGGACAAGGACGGCTGCATAGGGGGGCGTAATGGCTGCTGGGGCCGCATGGCGGGGCACCCTCTCGGCGGCCTCGGTTGCCATGGCTTCCTCCAAGGCCACCGCGAACGTGGGGGCCTTCTTAGCAAACAACCGCCACCTGGTCTTCTCGTCCCCGGAGTCCAATAACCAACTGGTCTCGGATTCTATCCTCGAGGTCTGGGAACTTGCACTCTCGGGAGGTCTGGCAGAGCGTCGACACGTACTCGGTTACCGACTCCATGGTCCCTTGCTGGCACATCTGGAACGTGTTGCGCTTGGCAAGTAGGGACGGTTGCAGGGCGAAGTGGGCTTTCAGTGCCGTCATGATGTTGTCGAAAGTGGCCGCGTCCAACTGCACGGGGGCCAGGAGACCCTGAGTGATCTTGAACGTAGGCAAGCCGCAGCTGCTGAGGAGGGTCACCCAATTCTTTTCAGCATCCGTGATGTTGTTGGCCTCCATGAAGAATTTCAGGCTCATGGCGTAAGACTCCCACTTCTCTGGAGTTGAACGCCTCGAACTTGCCTGGGCCAGCCATCACGTTTTGCTCTGCGACTCCCCCCGTGTATCGATAGTGATTCAGCTGATGAGCCGGGCTGCTTACCACCCCCCAAGTGATTCCAGCTGGGATGGGCTGGGTTGCCTACCGGTCGCCACTGTTACGTAGCGTGGGCAATACACGAGGCAGGAGGCAGAGCTAATACAACATTGCTTTATTGTGTTTACAGCTAGCTAACTAAGTGCCCATTGTGCTTATATGCTCTCTCAGCCCCGCAGGCCACACACACACACCCAGTACTCTGTTGGGTGGCTACAACCATTGCAGCCAATGAGAACCCACAAGCACTTGAGTCTATGATTGGACAGTTACAGTCTTAACAGCCAATACGCACACGCAGCTCAGGAGCCTGGAGAAACTCCAAGCTCGGTATAGATGCTGCTTTCCGCTGCATACATAACAGGTCTGATTCAGAATAAGGCAGCTACATGTGTGCTCATATGAATACTCACTAGATAAAACTACCTCCATTTTGCTTACACTGACTATTTATGCATCAACTGAAATAAATTTCCGTTATTGTTAATGTAAGAATTATGTTGCTTCTCCTTTATTCTCAGCCTTTTAAGGGACCTGTCCATTACATTTGCCACTTAACTATGTTTTACATATTTTCAGTTGGATGGTTTCTATATTTTGTTCCTTCTTCCCAGAATGATATGGGCGCAACCTGATACTAGCCACATCTGAGCATTCTACCCAAAATGTAGACAAATATATCTCTATGCTCCCATTATTTGTATTATTTTTATTTTTATTTTCCAGTTATTATTATTTTTTTAACATCCAGCCTGAAGAATTTAAAAGCCTGAAGACTGTCTTGTTTATATTGGTTGGTCTTAATAAAAGGTAGTCTGTTACTTCTGTGTTTGGAACCTGATCAATACATTCTTAATAGAGAATGTTACTGAGTATGGAGGATCAGATGATTATGGAATTTGGCTGGTGATTCTACAGTACTTTATTCTGAGAAATGGATTGTGAAATGGCCACTCGTGGGGGGCGGGGAGGGAGGTCATATTTGCATCACAGTGAGCACTACAGCCAGTTACAAAACAGCATTTTCAAGGGGTGGGGACTGAGACGCTTCCTGAGTTCTGCTCGTTATTCGAGACTCCCAGGACTTTCTTCACAACAAGCCACACCATGAATAAGGTTTTCCAATCTTGGGATATAAAAGAGAGGGACGGGCCTGGAACATATTAACCATGCATAAATGACCTAAACGTCCATCTCTGCTCTGCTTACTTTACATAGAATACTGCTGGAATCCACTGTTTCTGCCACACAGATACAGAAAGAGACAAACTCAGGCATTTAGAGTCTGACTGCACAATCCACAAGGGGGGGGCAAAAGTGGCGAGGGGCGTCATGACCTTGGCACTGGCATAAATGCCACTTGCGCCAGTGAAAGAGGCACTTAGGCCCGTGCCGAGGAGCAGCGAGGGGATGCCACACGTGAGCGCTGGTGCAGCCATGGTATCAGCGCTGGTGCAGCCATGGCGTCAGCGCATGCTGGCGCACCCCCGGCATAGGGCCTCACGCCAGCACCAAAGAGGGCAACCCTAGGGGTGGGGCTGGCATCAGTCAGCTCCCTGAGCCCTTTTGGCGCGGGAACGCCCACAGTTGCCAGTGCAAACTTACACCAGAAAAACTATGAGCACAGCCCATGGAGCCGTATACAGCAGTTCCACGGGGGTTGGGGGAGCACCCCTCGTCAGATTGCTGGCCACAGCACAGCAAGCCGCTTAGGAGGCTGCTCAACTGCGCTGTGGCTGTACCATATCCAGCCACAGCACAGATACCCCTACTCTGGTTGTGCTGTTTGTATTCCATCCTTCCCCCGTTGAATACTCTTATATGTTCCTTCACCCTCCCTCACCCTTATGATATGAACAACATGAAACAGAAGCCCAACTGCAGCAGCTTTTTTCTTTTATATCCCTCAGTAAGAAGCATAGCTGTGCAGCTACACACACACCTATTCTTTCACTTGCTGGCATAATTTATTCATCCCAAGAGGAAACAGTGCATCTGCTATTTGTTTGTGACTGGTTGCTTAAGTAATATACGAGCAGGTGCTCATTTCCAATTAAAAGAGAATAAAACATGAAAACCAAGGAAGTATGCAGGCTCTGGTGGACAATGTAGAAGCAATCATCTATTGCTCTGGCAGGATAAAGACAATCCTTCCATCCAACAATCACTTTTTAACGAGAAGTTAAACCAATAGCAGAGAGAGTGCATTGTAGTTTTATTGGTAAATAGTTACTGTAGCATTTTAATTGGAATATCCTTTAATTAGACAGTCACGGAGAATAAACTACAATAACAACAGAAATGTAATTCCCATGTGGAAATCAAAACATCTGCCTCCCCTTCCCAGTTCTTTTGTCTTTCATGGTGTTACATTCTTTCGTCATGATTTTTCTTCCATTCTCTCATTCTGTCTGTTACCTTCACATGGCCCCAGTATGGCAAACCCAATTCAATTCTAACACTGTGTGAAGATTTTTGGTCATCATGGCGTTAGGGTTGAATTGGGTTTGCCGTACTCGAGCCGTCAGAGGTTGATGATTTCTGATTATACCAGGTTTTCATGCGTAGATTAGTTTCCAAAGACAGATCCTCTGCTTGTTATGGCCACTGCGGATGATTGCTATAAAATTCCCTTATACTGAATTTAGGATTGTCAGGTCTTCCCCGGCCACTGGTGGGGGATGGAGGGGGAAGGTTGCCATATCCACGTAGGGCAACTCCTGGAGATTTGGGGTTGGAGCCTGGGAAGGACAGGGACTTCAGTGAGGTACAGTGCCATAGAGTCCACCCTCCAAAGCAGGGGTGGGGAACTTCAGGCCCAGGGGCCATTTAAGGCCCATGAAATCATTTGGTCTGGCCCTTCGTGGGTCCTGGCAGATCTCTAGCTCAGAAGGATCTAAGACTGGCAATCCTCCCCCTCCCGTGGACAGGAATAGCCTCTATTCAAGGTGGATGTGAGTTTGTTTTGCCGAGAAAAGGAACCTTCCCCCCCCCTTGCAGAAGAGTCGTTAGCTATGGAGCTGCTAGGACCGCCCAAGTAACTGTGTTAACCCTTTCCCACCCAGGCCATGGAGAAACACATTCCCTCTGTACTACAAGAGGGCTGGGGGCAGAAGTGGTGACAATGGAGGGGTTAAAGGGGGCAGGGCCAGAATGCACATGGGGGGGCAAGTTCTTAGCCAGTGTGTCCTCATTTCATCCCTGCAGGTGGAGGTAGCAGGAGCCGGCTGTAGAATCCAGCCCTGACCATGCAGAGCAGGAGCAACTCCAGCGTGCGGCTGGATGGCTACGCCCGGCTGGTGCAACAGACCATCCTGTGCCACCAGTTGGATGCCTGCCTGCTTGCCCATGTGGGGGTGGTCATCTGGGGCAGCTGCCTGCTTGGGGCTTGGTCAGCTAATTTTTAAGTTGACAATTTTGTATGGCCCGCAAATGATGTTATAAATATCCAAATGGCCCTTGGCGGAAAAAAGGTTCCCCACCCCTGCTCCAAAGCATCCATTTTCTCCAGGGGAACTGATCTTTGTAATCTGGAGATGAGCTGTAATCCCGGGGGATCCCCAGGGTCCCACCTGGAGGCTGGCATCCCTAACTGGATTGGATTGAAGGGGAAAATATGATGGCCTAGTGATAACTGTGTAATCAAACAGAGACTCTTGGACCATGCCCTTCAATCAGAGAGGGCTCAGATTCATAAATATGCAACCATCTTGCAATACATCCAACCTTTCCACCCTGCAGACTACCTCGGATTCCTGGAAGTATCCAAATATCGAAGGGCCTTTACTCTTGCATGTTTCAACGCCTTACCTTCAGCTCTCCTGGAAGGCGGGTATCTCTGTACTCCCTTTCATCAACAACTATTCCCACGCAAAACAGAGAAAGTGGAAACAATAGAACATGTTCTGCTGCAATGTCCCTTCTACAACGACATAAGATCGCAGGACATTCTCCCCATACTGTCATCCTTTCCTGGGAGATCAGAAGAAGCTAAAGTTTCCCTTCTCCTAGCAGACTCTTCTCGGGAGATAACCATTCAAGTAGCCAAATTTTGCCTCCGGTCTAGTGGGTTTTGTAAACAGCTAATTGAAAACCCTTCCCCATAGAAGATCTTTCCTCCTCTTCTTCAAATCATCCTTCCCAGAATCATCAACTTTTTATTATTTTATTTTATTATTTTAAACCTAACTTTGATTTTTATTCAGAGCTGATATTGTATCGAAATAAAACTTGATTGATTGATAACTGTTTGTGGAAGGTACCACTGTCAGAACCCTAACTGCAACTCTGGCAGCACAAACAGAAACTGGGAAGAGTGAGAGCATGGTGGGGAAGAAATGGAAAAGACAAAACCCTATGACCATTCAGGGGTCTGCATCATCTCTGACAATGTGTGTGTGTGTTAAGTGATGTCAAGCCATTTCCGACTCATGGGGACCCTATGAATGAAAGTCCTCCAAAATGTCCTGTCTTTGACAGCCTTGCTCAGATCTTGCAAATTGAAGGTTGTGGCTTCCTTTATTGAGTCAATCCTTTTCTTGTTGGGTCTTCCTCTTTTCCTGCTGCCCTCAACTTTTCCTGCTGCCCTCAACTTTAGCTGACCAAGCATGACTGTCTTTTCCAGTGACTCTTGTCATCTCAGCAAATGTTAAAACATATATGGAATAAGAAAAGCCAGATAGTCAAGTGGCATTCAGAAAAGGAAGAGGCACTACAGATCATATTGCAAATTTATATTTGTTACTGGAGCATACAAGAGAATTTCAGAAGACTATCAGCTTGCGTTTTATCAGTTCCAGCAAAGCTTTTGACTGTGTGGATCATGAAAAGCTATAGCTGGTTTTAAAGGAAAGGAAATGGGGGTGCCACAGCATCTGCCCAATCTGTATGTGAGGGTCTCTGTGTCTCTGCTTTCCATCACCTGCTTTGTTATCAGTGAACTCGTAAAAGCAGTTCACACCTTCTGGTCCCAGGCGCCTGGCCTGATTGCCCCAAGTATCTCCCCCCCGCTGTTCTTCCTGTCAGTACTCCCTCAGGCCGATGCGGCCTTGGAAGTGTGATAGCTTCAGCAGACTTCCTGGGACTCGTTTGATGTTTTGTATTATGCCAAGCTTGTAACTTCCCATAACAATAAGTGTGAACCCCAGTGCCCCTGTGCCCTGGAGTCAATATATTCTGTAATCCCGATAAGCCCCTCACTTGCAACTTTCTACCTGTGCCTGTCTCATCTCCTGATGTCTTCAATAAATCTGTTGTTTCCGTATCAACGCCTGAGCAATTGATTTGGAGAATTAGACTCAGAGAGGGGGAACTCTCACATTAAGTTGCAAGTCCTTGCCTCTCGGACTGCAACTGTACCTGTTGGGACAGAATGTCAGCCGACGAGGAAACCACCCCTACCCCAGAGGTACCGGAGGAACCGGAGGTGCCGGAGAAACCGGACCCCAAGGAGGAGGGCGCCAAGCCAAAGATACCTAGAGGTCCCATCCCCGACCAGGGCCGGGAAGGACGCCCCCGGGGACTCTTCAACAACTGGCTGGACTCTCCCAAAGGTTGGTCTCTGTCACGGACTGCGGCGAAGGAACGCCGGTTGGCCTTCCCCAGTACGGGACTCGAGGGGGACCCAGCGCGCAAGGAGGCCGTAATGGAGGAGGAACGGCGGCAGTGGCAGGAGGACCGCCAAGCTATGCAGGAGCAGATGGAGACCATGCAGCGTGTGATGGGTGAGATGGCAGCGGCCCTCGATGCACTGAGGGTGCAACCACCCGCCGGCAATCCCCCGGACGGGGCGCCTGCAGCTCCTCCCACACCTCCTAGCCTTCCGTCCCGTCGGGACCTGAAAGTCACGTATGACGGTTCAGGGGACCAGTTGACCTTTTTTATGGTCCAAGTGGACATTTTTATGCGAGAACAAGGTCGGACCTTCACCTCCGAGGAGTCCCGGGTGCAGTACGTGGCTTCCTTACTGCAAGGGGAGGCGGCCGCCTGGATGGTGTTGCAGTATGAACTCCGCTCGCCGGTGCTGCGAACCCTGGACGAGTTTATGGTAGCGCTCCGAAACCGTTTTGAGGACCCGACTCTGGGTGAGCGGGCTAAAGCCTCCCTGATGCAACTGCGCCAAGGGACCAAGTCGGTGGCGCAGTATGCAAGTGAGTTCCAGTCACTGGCTAGCCGAATTCTAGACTGGAGTGAGGCCACTCTGGTACAGTGTTTCAGGGAGGGTCTCAACCCGGACCTCCAACATTGGGCCTTCATGCAAGGGAACCCCCCGGATGTGGAAGGTTGGGTTCGCCACGCTGCGGACATTGAGAATCGTAAACAACTCCTGAATTTGTCTAAGCAGCGCATCGGACGAGACCCGAAACCCCGGAGTGACCGGGGCCGAGACTTCCGACGGGGAGGGAGCGGGGGTCCCTCGGCCGCTGAACGCCGCAAGCGTTTTGAGACCGGGGTCTGCCTGACCTGCGGGGGAAAGGGACACTTTGCGTCGCAATGCCCCTCTCGTTCGGGTCGTCCCAACCCCCCTCGCCAAGCCCCGACCGAACCGCAGAAGGCGACTGCCGAGGACCCACCCCGCCGCAGGAGCGGACCACCGGGCCGACGTTCCGGCGCACCCTCCGCTCTCCATGCGCGCCCCCAGGATGGAGCCTCCACCTCTACAGGCCCAACGGGGTCCCGGATTACAAGTACTACTTTTGATTCGGACGGATCCCCGAACGCCACCACTCCATCCCCCTCTTCCAGTGAGGAGGAAGAGTGGGAACAGCCGGCAAAAAACGCCGTCGGTCTGCTGTAGAGGGGGCTCCGCAGCAGACCGCCCCTGTCGTTGTGCAAGGAGCTCCACCGATGGTAAGCGCCCAAGAGGACAATGTGTATGTACGCGTTCACCTGTCCCTACCCAAAGGGGGTCCCAGTTTAGAATTCCCCGCTTTGGTTGACTCGGGGTGTGCCCGCACCATGATTAGTGAGGAAGCTGCCAAGAAGCTGGGAGTCCGGCGCAAGCGGCTTCCGGGACCCCTCCGCTTTTCCCAAATGGACGGGAGTGATTTTCAACGGGGCCCAGTGACCCACAGAACTGCAGCCGTGATTATGTCGGTGGGGGAACACTGGGAACGCTTGTATTTTACCATCGCCCCTATTGTAACCCCTGTGGTGTTAGGGATGAACTGGCTACGGGGACACAACCCCTCCATCGACTGGGTTAAACGGGTGCTCTCGTTTCCCGAAAACCCCTGTGGGTTACATGACAAGGAACGGGTACTCAGGACTCCGGCTGCCGCATTGGTAGGGTCCCCCACCCCAGCCTCCGTTCCTCTTCAACTGCCCACCGAATACTCGCAGTTTGCTGATGTCTTTGATGTTAGGGAATGTGACGAACTACCTCCCCACAGAGAGACGGACTGTGCCATCGAAATTGTGGGGGAAGGCAAGCTGTCTAAAGGGAAGGTCTATCCCATGAGCCCTAGTGAGAAGGCGGTGTTACGGGACTATCTGGACGCCAACTTGGCGAGGGGTTTCATACGCCCTTCCAAGGCTCCTTATTCGGCCCCAGCCTTCTTTGTGAAGAAAAAGACGGGAGATTTGAGACTGTGTATTGACTTTCGTAGACTCAACGCAGTCACCCAGTCTAACGCTTACCCTCTCCCTCTTATTCCCGACCTTCTAGCACAATTAAAGGAGGGCCGAATCTTCACCAAACTGGACTTGGTGGAAGCATACCACCGCATTCGTATTAAAGAAGGAGACGAACCCAAAACGGCCTTCTCCAGCTGTTTTGGAATGTTTGAATACCTAGTCATGCCGTTCGGACTTTCGGGGGCTCCCAGTGTCTTTATGCAATTGATTAATGAGGTTTTACATGATTTGCTGTTTCGGGGGGTGGTGGTATTTCTCGATGACATCCTTATTTACTCTGAAACCATGGAAGAACATGTGCGTTTGGTGCGAGACGTGCTCCAGCGGCTGCGGGAGCACAAACTGTATGCTAAAGTGTCCAAATGTGAATTCCACCAACCTTCCATTACTTTTCTTGGGTACATGATCTCCCACCAGGGTTTGGAAATGGACCCCGCTAAGGTCCAAGCGGTGTGGGATTGGGAAACCCCCACTACCCGTCGCCAACTTCAGCAGTTTTTGGGGTTCGCCAACTTTTACCGCAACTTCATTCCTAACTTTGCCCAGGTTGCGCTTCCCCTCACTGCCCTGTTGCGTACCAAAGACAAGGGGGCTAGCGCCGCGCTTCCCTCGGCCCGTTTGCAATGGTCCCCCCAATGCCAGCGGGCTTTTGAACGTTTAAAGCTACTTTTTTCGTCCGAACCCGTTTTGGCTCACCCGGATTGCACCAAGCCCTTTGTGGTGCAAGTGGATGCCTCGGATGTGGCCATGGGCGAGGCCCTATTGCAAAGGGATGAAGGGGGGCGGTTGCGACCATGCGCCTACTTCTCCAAGAAGTTTTCCCAGTCCGAAATCAACTGGGCTATTTGGGAGAAGGAGGCGGCAGCGGTCAAACATGCCCTCACCATATGGAGGCACTTTTTAGAAGGAGCCGAACTGCCATTCGAGGTGTGTACCGATCACAAGAATCTTGAGGCTCTCAAGGGAGCTAGAAAGCTCAACGCCAAACAGATTCGGTGGGCTCAATTTTTCGCCAAATTCCGGTTCACCCTCAAACATGTCCCTGGCAAAGAAAACGCCCTTGCCGATGCTCTGTCACGACTTCCCCAGTATCGCAACGATTTCGATCGCCCGGTCGACTCCCTGTTCACTCCCGAGCAGCGGGGGGAGGTCCCAAGCTTAGCCGTCACTACCCGGTCCCAAGCCCATCAACCAGGGACCCCCCCTACGCTCAAGGGTATCCCGGAAGCTTTCCAACAACGGCTCCGGAACGCCTCCTTACAGGAGGAGGAGCACCATCTCCTCCCCACTGGCATGGAACGAATGAACACCTGGTGGGTACAAGGGGGAAAGCTATATGTCCCATCTTCCCTTCGCAAAGAGGTGTTGGGACTCGTACATGGTGCCAGGTTGGCGGGTCATTTTGGCTTCATAAAGACTCTTCACCTAGTAAGGAGGCAATTCTGGTGGCCCGGTATGAGATCCGATGTGGAATTGTATGTGCGCAGCTGCCCCACTTGCGCCACAGCCAAGAAACGGATGGGAAAACCCCCCGGGCTTCTCAAACCGCTTGAGAACCCCTCCCGTCCCTGGGAAGTCATAGCCATGGATTTTATCACCGACCTACCTCCCAGTCGGGGAAAGACGGTTCTTTGGGTAATCACGGACCTTTTTTCCAAACAGGTCCATTTCGTTCCATGTGCGGGTCTTCCTTCGGCCCAGGGCTTGGCCAAACTATTTGTCACGCACGTCCTCAGACTACACTCGATCCCGAGGAAGGTCCTCTCCGACCGGGGGGTCCAGTTTGTAGCCAAATTCTGGCGAGCCTTCCTAAAATTGATGGGGGTGGAGGAACAGGGCCTCTCTTCCGCCTATCACCCCCAAACTGATGGTCAAACTGAACGTGTAAACGCGGTGGTAGAATGTTATTTGCGTTGCTATGTAAATTTTCACCAGGACGACTGGGTGGACCTGCTGCCATTTGCCGAATATGCGTACAACAACGCACCCCATTCCTCTACCGGCTTTAGTCCCTTCCAAGTAATATACGGGACGGAATTCGGTCCTTTCGGTTCCGCCCCCGTCACGCCAGATCTCCAGTCCACCCCTGATCTTCAGGAGTGGATTCAGGTAGTTCAATCTACCTGGCCGTGGCTGCTCAAAAACCTTGAGAGGGCAAAAAGCAAGTACAAGGAACAGGCAGACAAACACCGGTCTCCGGGATGGGAACTTAAGGTGGGGGAGCAAGTTTATCTGTCCACCAAAAACCTCCGCTCTCTTCGTCCCTGCAAAAAACTGAGCGACCGTTATGTGGGACCTTTCCCCATTACCAGAGTGATCAACGAGGTTACCGTGGAACTAGAACTCCCAAAGACCCTCAAAGGAGTCCATCCGGTCTTTCATATAAGCCTCCTCAAACCTTATGTGGCAGCTCCCCAGTTCCACCCCCCTCCTGAACACGAAATTCCTACCGTGGTGGGAGGGGATACCCATTTGGAAGTGTCCAAGGTTTTAGATTCCAAATGGAAGAAAGGGAAACTGTTTTACTTTGTTCGTTGGAAAAACCTTGGGTCCGCGCACGACGAGTGGGTGGCCGCACCCCACATGGCGGCCCCTCGCTTGATCCGAGAATTCCACCTCGCTTATCCCGATAAGCCTCGCCCTCTCGAGGACCCCGGAGGGGGGCCTTAAGGGGGGCAGAATGTGAGGGTCTCTGTGTCTCTGCTTTCCATCACCTGCTTTGTTATCAGTGAACTCGTAAAAGCAGTTCACACCTTCTGGTCCCAGGCGCCTGGCCTGATTGCCCCAAGTATCTCCCCCCCGCTGTTCTTCCTGTCAGTACTCCCTCAGGCCGATGCGGCCTTGGAAGTGTGATAGCTTCAGCAGACTTCCTGGGACTCGTTTGATGTTTTGTATTATGCCAAGCTTGTAACTTCCCATAACAATAAGTGTGAACCCCAGTGCCCCTGTGCCCTGGAGTCAATATATTCTGTAATCCCGATAAGCCCCTCACTTGCAACTTTCTACCTGTGCCTGTCTCATCTCCTGATGTCTTCAATAAATCTGTTGTTTCCGTATCAACGCCTGAGCAATTGATTTGGAGAATTAGACTCAGAGAGGGGGAACTCTCACACTGTACTGTGGCCAAGAGGCTACTCTTAGGACAGAATATGGAGAAACTGAATAGTTTCCAATTGGCAAAGATGTGAGGGAGATAAAATACATCATTTTCTTTCTCTTCAATTTGTATGCAGCACATATCATAAGGAAAGCTGGATTCTATTTAGCTGAAGATGGAATGAAAATTGTGGGGAGGAACATTAACAATTTGAGATATGTTGATAATACCACATTACTGGGAGAAAATGGCAAAGACTTGAAATGACTACTGCTGAAAGTTAAAGGGGAAAGTGCCAAAGCAGGACTACAGCTGAACATCCAGAAGGCAAAAATAATGACTACTGAGGAATTACTCAGCTTTAAGGTGGACAATGAGGAAACTAAAAATGTTCAAGACTTTCTATTTCCTTTAGAAACCTAAATAGAGACTGCAACCAAGAAATCAGAAGGAGACAGAGACTGGGAAGGGCAGCTATGAAGGAGCTAGAAAATATTTTTTATGCGTAAGGATGTCACTGGCAACAAAGATCAAGGTAATTCATGCCATAGTATACTCTATTGCTACGTATGGGTGTGAAAGTTGGGCAATGAAGAAAGCTGAAAGTAGATTCCTTTGAAATGTGGTGTTGGAAGAGAGTGTTATAGATACCGCGGACCACCAAAAAGACAAATCAGTGGGTTCTGGATCAAATCAAGCCTGAACTCTCCCTAGAAGCTAAAGTGACTAAACTGAGGCTATTGTACTTTGGTCACATTATGAGAAGACAAGACTCACTGGAAAAGACAATAATGCTAAGAAAATTGGAAGGCAGCAGGAAAAGTGGAAGACCCAATATAAAATGGATTGACTCTATAAAGGAAGCCACAGCTCTCAGTTTGCAAGACCTGAGCAAGGTTGTTAACAATAGGACATTTTGTTGATCTTTCAGCATGCCTAGCCGTGCTTTAAATTTCCCTTTGATTTCTTGGATCTTGTGGAACAGATCTCTTGTTCGTCCTTTTTTGTTTTTCTCATCTATTTCTTCACACTGACTATTATAATAGTTCTCTTTGTCTCTACATGCGAGTCACTGGAACATTGCATTTAGACTTTTGATTCTGTTTCTGTCACATTGTACTTTTGCTTCTCATCTCTTTAGCAATTTTAAGAGTTTTCTCAGTCATCCATTGAGGCTTTTCATTTCTTTTGGCGACCGGCATAGTCTTTATGCATTCCTCCTTGATAATATCTCTAGTTTCAAACCATAGTTCTTCTGGTTTACATTCACTTGAACTTAGTAATGAAAATCTGTTCTTTAGATGGTCTTTAAACTCCTCAGGAATGTTGCTTAGATTGTATTTTGGCACAATATTGGCAGTCTGGCGATGTTTGTGTATACAGTCTTCTATTTGGTTGCCTGAAACTTCTTTGAAATGAACTGATTGTTGTCCTCACCAAATTCTATGAGTCGTTCTCCTGCTTCATTTCATGCTCCTACCTCAAATCTGCCAACTATACTTGATTGTGCTTTGTTTCCAACTTTTGCATTCCAATCACCTATGATTATCACCAAAACTTGTTTAGGTGTGTGATCAATTTTTTCCTGGACACTTGCAAAACAGGTTTCAGTTTCTTCCTCACCAGCATCTGTAGTTGGGGCATAAACATGAATTATGGTTATGTTGATAGGCTGTCCTTGAAGTCTGATTGATATTATTTAGTCAGATTTTGCATTATAGCTCCTGACTGCGTGTTCTACACTTCGCTTCACTATTAAAGCAACTCCATTGCTTCTGCTTTTGTCATTCCATGAGTAAAACACTTTGTAATTTTCTGACTGAAAATGTCCTAATTCAGTCCACTTTAGTTCACTCACTCACTCCCAGGATTGAAATGTTTAAATGGTCCATTTCTTATTTTACAATTTCAAACTTACCTTCATTCATGCTTCTCACATTCCATGTTCCTATTATAGCTGCCAAACAGCTCTGGACTTTCCTTTTGCATCCATTCACATCAACAACTGAACATCCTTTCGGCTTTAATCCAGTCACGTCATTAAGAATAGGGCTGCTCGTACTTTGCTCTTCCCCAGTATTGAGTGGCATCTGACCTGGGAGTACCATCTTCTAGCAGTATATATATATATTCATTTTGGATTGTCTCATCATTGGGTTTTCAAGATAAGGGTTCATCAGAAGTGGTTTACCATTGCCTTCTTCTGCGCAGTACTAACCAGGGTTAGCTGTAGTAGCACTGTTGTGGCCTACAACAGATCCTCCGCCAGTGTCACCTTCCACTGCTGCTGCTGTCCAATAGCTAGCTTTCAAGGATTCCTTCACCCCTATAATCAGTGGAACTGTCCATGCCCTTGTGCTGATGTGGTCATTGATCCCGGAAAGGGGTGGACGCATCTTAGTCTGGTGCCTCAGCTATTACGATTCTGCCTTAAGTGACTCTGCTAGGAGTTTAGCCTCTTGACAGAGTCTAGACCCCTTGCGGTATTGCTCCCAGCTTCGCTGACACACACAAACCCCCTCACCACATTAAGGTGTGTGTCCAAAAGGGGGTCCAAAAGAGTTCCTACCTTCAAAGTCCTAATTGCCGGGGGCCAGGCTATTTGAATGACTGCCTCCTCCTGTATTGTGTATCCTGCCAAATAAGATCCTTTTTTCAAGTCTGATTCTCTGTACCCCACTTGCAGAAGTAAGGCAAGTGGCAACCAGAACAGGGCTTTTTTGGTAGAAGGAACTTTGGGGTCAGGACATGGGGGCACCCATATCACATGTGCTATAACATAATTTCCAGAAAAAATGGAAGTAATGTCATGTCACTCTAGGAATCCCCAGAAACCCTATGGTAAAACCATAGAGTTTCAAGCAATTCCTAGACCTACATGACATCACTTCTGGATTTTCCCCCAGAAGCAATGTCATGGCATGTGTGACACTGGCTTCTAAAAGATTTTCTCCCACCTCTGCGCAGAATGGCAGCAGGCAACACTGGTAGCCAGTGGGAGGCCTGGCAACCCTATATGCATTATTTCATGCACATTAAACCCATAGCCATTGTAAAGAGGAAGGCTATTTACTTCATTTATACCCTGCTTTCCCCCCCATAGGGACCCAAAGTCCCTCCCCTCCCCAAACCCTGCCTTCCTGAGGTTCTGCCCCAAACACCTCCCACCAGTGGCGAAGAGGGACCTGGTAACTGGCTCAAGGTCACCAGCAACCTTTGATGGCAGAGTGGGGATTTAAGCCTGGATCTCCCACATCCTAGTTCACCATGCTAACCACTATACCACGAAGAAGAAGAAGAAGAAGAAGAAGAAGAAGAAGAAGAAGAAGAAGAAGAAGAAGAAGAAGAAGAGTTGGTTTTTGTATGCCGACTTTCTCTACCACTTAAGGAAGAATCAAACCGGCTTACAATCACCTTCCCTTCCCCTCCCCACAACAGACACCATGTGAGGTAGGTGAGGCTGAGAGAGCATGACTTGCCCAAGGTCACCCAGCTGGCTTCATGTGTAGGAGTGGGGAAGCAAATCCAGTTCACCAGATTAGCTTCCACCGCTCATGTGGAGGAGTAGGGAATCAAACCCGGTTCTCCAGATCAGTCTCCAACACTCCAAACCACTGCTCTTAACTATTATACCACGCTGGCTAAAGTGAAATGCTCGATATATGCATTAATATTTCTGCATCCACAAGAAGGCATTGGATCATAGCAAGTATCTCTAATCTATCAGAACTGTAGGCTGTCACTAAATTATCATTGTTCTTATAAAAAGCAACATATTCTTCACTTTTCTGTTATAATTGTCCTGGTTTTTATTATTACCATATTATCCATTAAGCTGCATTAACAATAGAAACAAACTCTATATTGTTTTAGAAACCCACACAAAACTGAGAGCCTTAATAAACATATAAATGTTAATTATATTAAATGCAATTGGATCATAAATTGGTAGAATTACAGTGTTTGCCTTCTGTATTGGCAAATATAGCCATGCTAGTGTACTGAAAATGTTCAAAAACAATATAAGTATGAAAAAGGTGGGAAGCGTGGAGAGGATAGAATATCTTGGGCACACATTCGATGCTTCAAACAAATATTCTTGTTCAAGAATGCCTTATGTTTGCTTCTTTTAAGAAATACATGTCAGAGTAATGACAAATCAGTGACACAAATCAGAATACTGTCTGTTTCTAAGACACTACTTTCCAAATGAAATATGCTGCAGGTGTTTTAGGAGGAGGCAATTGTAAATAGTTACAGACTAATTCAATTAATAAAAGGGCAAAAAATCATTTTCTCCTCTTCTCTTATTTTATTAAATAAATCCACAGGCGCAAAGCAAAGAAAAATCAAATTGTTTACGATTAACAATGAATGGGGTGCCATAAAACAAAAGAGTTCACAGAAGTAATGTTTCTAACTTCCCTCTGCTACACCTCTAAAAGGATACTCATGAGGGTCAGGGCATCCTCAGGAACAACGTAGGATG
Organism: Euleptes europaea; assembly: GCF_029931775.1. Taxonomy (NCBI): domain Eukaryota; kingdom Metazoa; phylum Chordata; class Lepidosauria; order Squamata; family Sphaerodactylidae; genus Euleptes; species Euleptes europaea. The sequence continues at coordinate 29,423,981 of NC_079318.1, forward strand.
TGCTAGAGCAAATAGGGGGGATTTGCAGAAATATTTCTTCCACACACTTTTGTTAGCTCTTGTTCTGTTTGGAGAAGGGTTCACACAAAAGAGGTGGGAATGATTGCTGTTGATTTCCTCTTAAACTGCAGCCACATCCTACTTTGTTCTCACCCTCAGGACTGGCTTTTCTGGGAGGCGTATGGCACTTCAAGAAGGAAGAAAGGTGAAAGATACATTTTCTAAATTAATTCTCTTCATGGTTCATACAATCCAACAATAAAAAGAAAGAACATCTTAGCACATCAGTATATCTAATTCTTAACATGGTCTCATCTCTGGATACTTAAATCTTGAGATCAGGGACATGAACCGACAAGACATATGTTTCTACGGACCTGAGAAAAGCCCGAGTGGGGTGGGTGTGGTGTAGTAGTTAGAGTTTCAGACTAGGTTCTGAGAGACCCAGGTTTGAATCCCCACTCTGCTGTGTAAGCTCACTGGATGACTTTGGGCCAGTCACAAAGTCAGCCTAACCTGCCTTACAAGGTTGTTGTGAGTATAAAATGGAAGAGAGGAGAATGATGTAAGATCCTTTGAGTCCCCACTGTGAAGAAAGGTGTGATATAAAGGAAGTAAATAAATAAGATAGCTGAAGATGTGGGGGGGGGCAGATCAAAGATTGGTGGGTGGGTGGGAAGGAGTAAGGAGCAGTCTTTCCTCCTTACTCAGAAATTTTAACTGTAAAACCGATCAGTTCATTACAGTGCTACTCCCAAAGACACATATCTCTCTCCTCTGCTAGGCACAGAGATCAGCTTTGTATTTAGATGTGTATGCTTTTACTGAGACTGACAGCTGCAGGGCAGATTCTCAGGTGAGGAAGAAACTAAACTGATAGGCAATGTTCTTTGCAATGACAGCTTTCTTCCTTCTCTCAGACCTTTGCCTCTATCACTCTTTGTTCTCTGAGAGCTATAATTCTGTTCCTGCTGTCTATTCTGATCCTTGTTTCAGCAAACCTGCTTCCGAGTTCCTTATCCCTGTTCCTCTGTATTCCTGAGGCTGGTCTTGCTGAGCTTCCCGGACAGCACAGAACTTCCCAGATTGGTTCTGCATGAAAATTAGAAAGCTCATGAGAACCACAGCAAGGGATTACAGCATCTCATCCCATGGTTAGGTAAGGACAGGTAGCAAATAGGCAGGTTTTTCGCCTTTGACATAGATGTGCATGCATGTGCATGTGTATCTTTTTTTTGCCATCAAGTCACAGCTGACCTATGGCAACCCCATAGGGTTTTCAAAGCAAGAGACATTCAGAGGTGGTTTGCCATTGCCTGCCTCCCTGTCACAACCCTGGTATTCCTTGGAGGTCTCCCATTCAAATACTTGCCAGAGTCAGGGCTGAGAGCGTGTGACTGGCCCAAGGTCACCCAGCAACCTTCCATGGTGTGAGTGGGGATTTTAACCTAGGTTTCCCGTCCTAGTCTGACACCTTAACCACTACATCACGCTGGCTCTCATGTGTATCATACCTACATCATATAGGTATTTTCTTAATTATTAAAATGGTAGAATACTATTCTATGGAAATGTAAAGAATTAACTTCACTATGGAATGTTATTGCAGCAACGAGTTTGATAAAGTTTCAAGTTTATTTAAGGTCAAAGACCAGCAACAGTTGACATAGTTCCAGCCATATTAAAATTATCGGATATCACCATTACAATAACACAGCACATCTCTGATCCAAGGTGATAAATCCCTAGTCTAAATACATGAATACTGCACTCTACTCCCATTTACGGGCAAGAACCTCTCCTCGTCATACACACCTGCACAGAATTTGTTAATATATAGCATTAGCAAAAAATACATTTAAAACACCTAAATATCTATATGTTAATTATAATTAATAAGAGTGTTTAAAATTTAAGCTACCCTCTTCTGTCTTATTGAGCATGCCAGTGCACAAAATTTTGCCACCTTAAGGGTGGTTTAATTGGAACAGTCAGCAAGGAGGAGGTCCGTATAAAAGGAATTTAGTCTACCTGGCTATTTGCACAATATTGGGTTGATAAACCTAGATCTAATCTCCTGATAAAAGCAGCAATCCAGTAAGTCCTGTTCAATGGTTTCTATCCTGCCTGACTGGCAGGGAGAGAATGGCTGGGCATATGGAATGTGTGTGTATCTCCCTTCAACAAGGGCAGATGGGAGTACATGATGGAATCAATAAAGGAAAAACATATAATATAACGGAGCCAGTGTGGCATAGTGGTTAAGAGCAGTGGACTCTAATCTGGAGAACTGGGTTCGATTCCCCACTCCTCCACATGAAACCTCATGGATGACCTTGGGCTAGTCACAGTTCCATACTCGCCCCACCTACCTCACAAGGTGCCTGTTGTGGGGAGGGGGAGGCAATTGTAAGCCGCTTTGAGACTTCTTATGGTAGAGAAAAGTGGAGTATAAAAACCAACTCTTCTTTTTATGAACAATTAACTTTATTTCTTTACTATTTAGGATCAAATATGTCTTGAACTCACTAATCTGGAAACGGCTTAATCTGTCTATGATTTGCAGAGTTTGTTTTATTTTATCTCTTCCATAAATAGCATATGGGGGCCAATTTGTCTCAGGTATAATCCCAGTGAAATCAAGTCAAGATTTCTACTATACTGGACTCAAAAGGTTTTTAGGGTCATCTGAAGTAAAGGGTTGTACCTATATCCCAGAGATCCTCTGCTGCAGGTTACTACAGGCACAAAAATGTGTCTCTGTGTTTCAAGAGCCATGACGATCTTCCCAAGTCAATGGGGGGGGGGGCTAACCTCTGTGTGCATGGAACCAGAATGCTATTACAAAAGAGCTAATATGTTGATGCAAATATATTTAAATGTAAATCTAAATCATAGCTCGTTCACCTACATAAATTAAGTTATTCTCATAACATGAAGACTGCAAAACCACTATTATATCTGTTTTGGCCCTGCTCTTATATGCGAGAGTCGACAACTCCTTCAAATCCATCATGTTCTATGGCTACTATTCATGGAGTAACACGTCATCAGTAGCTTCACCATAAACACAAGGACATTGTGGCCCATGCTAGCACAACAGCCAGAATCTCCTCCAAGATTTCCTGTCCTCCAAGCCCTACAGAGGGAGGAAAAAAGAATGCCTCAAACTGTTAATGCTCCATAATGTAGCTTACTCCAGGTACACCTAAAGTCTTGGATAATCTTTACCATAGCTCTATCGTGGTGGGTAAAATGCAGGCATTAATCACCCATGCCTCAAATATCCTAGGGTGTCTTACCTCTCCCATCAATGCTGTGGGGAGGTCTCAATCAGCTGGTTGTCTCCACTATAGCTTCCCTAGAATGGTTCAAGAGATGATGTAGCATACTTGGTTTTGATCTTCTGCCTCTGGTGTCCACATCCAACTGCAAGGGGGGGGACTTACTTAGGTAAGAAGCTAGCCCTACCCCCCAAGCTAGGCTGGCCAATCCAGGGTGGGACCCTCTATAAAGATTCACCTCTGCTCCTTTGGGGTAGGACACCAAACTGTAGCTCAGTGCTAGCCCTGGGTATAGTCACCACATGCTACACATGACATACATGTCTGGAACATGCATAACACAGTACAGTCACAAGAAATGCAAGTTGTACATTGATAAGCTGTAAACATTGTATATTGATCAGTCTATTCCAATAAGATAGCTGTATGTTACTGGTGATCTAATGTTATTGTATTATTGTCTTAGTAGCATCAATTATTAAGGTATAATTAAAACAAGTAATACAACAAGTAAATACTCCATATATACTTTGCATTTCAGTCCAGCCTTTAAACTACAATATGTAAGGTTAAACTATGGTTGCAATCCTATGGAGAATTATTTGGGAGTAAACCTGCATGAATAATTATGCATATTGTTTGGTTGTAATGGAGTTCCTTTGAACTCTAATGGAACTTGTTCATTTAAGCCTTTTCTATAAGGAACATAACCACTTTTACATCATACCTATGCCTGTTTACAAACATTAGTCTATTTGGAGTTGCTCCCAAATAACTGTGCAAAGATTTACAGGCTAACAGTACAAGCCTATGGAGACTTACCCCAGTCTAAAACCATTGATTTCAAGGGGTTTACAGTGGAATAACTCTACAAAGGACTGCACTGCATATCAAATAAGTCTCCGCTTAATTGTCCAGCAAGTAATTTCTTGTCAAAGACTAAAGTCTCCTAGAGGCACCGCTGCACTTTTTCATTTGGTCTTCAATTCTACAAATAGTTTCACATGCAGTTCTTAATTTTGTCTTACTGGATTTGGGTTTATAAATTTCTATCAACTTTCAGAACCTTGGGATAAAGAAGATTATAAATCCAAATACATAGATTAAAATAATAAAGCTACAATAAGATACTAGGCCATGTAACAGATTTGATTTAATAAGCTTGTTTGGCTACTTCAGTTTTGAGAGATATGAGATCTGTGTTACAATTATCTATCTATGTATGGACTGTAGAAAGGACAGTGCTGTTTGAGTTAGGGAGTGTGTTACATTAGGATCTCTCAGCCAACATACACGAGCTTAAAGAAAAGTTTAGAAAACTGATCCCTAAAACAAATTCTGTTTCCTAAAACAAAAGTACTAGCCTTTCATTTTGGTCTACTGAGAACCCTTGCTGAAGGGACAGTAGTAAAGCAGTAGTAAAGTAGTAAATCAGTACTTCTAGGACATTGTATGAGTTCTTCCCAATGTGGATCAATCTTTGTAATCTTATTTATTTCTGCAGCTTTGACCAAAGTTTACTTATAAATGCTCGCTGTATTCACACATCTCATTCTTTTAACACCCACTCCAAAATAAAGTCATTTATTGTATTGTAGACAGGGAATGTAACACTTTCTCCCCTTCATTGACTGTACTGCTGAATCTTGTGCTGTTTTAGATTACATCATTTGGCACGGTTTCAGTTTCCCATGCAACAAAAGACAGTTTGCTTTTGTATACTGATTTCCTTCACGGGGCATAGGTTTAAAGTAGTTTATTCTTCAGGGAGGTGTACAACAACACAATTTCATCCTTTGTCAGAAAGTCAGTGTTGAATGGTGTGTAGTTATCCATTTTCTTATGCAAATCTGCTACATTACAAAACCCCAAATCTAACACAGATTAACCATACAAAGTATAGCTAAACAACCGACTGTATTATACAATAACATTGACAAGCACATACAAAAAGTCCTAGTTCTTAAGCATAAAGACACAAAACTCATTAGTGAGTTTTAAAAACTCACTAGTGAGTTTTGGAAACCTGGGAATATTGTGACTTTGTGTCTTTATGCTTAAGAAATAGGACTTTTGTATGTGATTGTCAATGTTATTGTACAATACAGTCTGTTGTTTAGCTATACTTTGCATGGTTGATCTGTGTTAGATTTGGAGTAGCTACATTTATACACAGATACTTCCCAGCACCTTTTAAAATATAAAATATTCATTGCCGTCAGCCCCAGCTGCAGTTCTTCCCTGGTCCCAACACACTTAGTTAAGTCATATGTTGCTGCTGCAGAAATTGATGTTGGAAGGAAATCTACTTCATGCTACTTGGGAAACAGGAAGGAAAAAGCATGTCCAAAATAATAAAAAAAATGTTTTACCTCCCCATTAGAAATATGGAGTGAAACAATGGCAAACTTAAAGACATTCCTATCTTCCTAATCTCCATAATATTCCAACATGCATTAGTTTACAGTGGAATTCTACAAGATCATACAATGTACACTAGCTAGCCATAAGGAATCTATTGTATTCAGGTCCATGCCTCTTGGAATTTGAAAATTGATGTGAAGCTGAGCCTACACAAATACGTAACACCAGGAAACAAAGCATGTCTGCGATACAGAAGTATCACATACGGGCAGTTTCAATCGCTCGGATTTCACGCTAACCTTAAGAAGCCAACTTTGTTCTGCAGCTGTTACAGATCAGTTTTCTGCACCTTTAACTGAAAGCAAGCCCTGGTGAATTCAGTGGGACTTACACCCAAGTCAGTGTGGATCGGATTGCAGCCTGGGGTGTCTTCCTCCCCACCCACCTGAAAGGAATACCACATGTTGTCGTTCCTCTTTAAGCGCTCTGTTGGGAGAGGGACAGGTTTGGAGAGGTTGAGTCAGACAGAGAGCCACCGGTATTCCGGGCTTGCCCCACAAGGCGTTCCAGCTGCAGATCCCCACTTGGACCAAAAAGTCTAGAGTGGTTAAGAAGTTCCAGCTTCTGTACGCGGTGGACTCTAACCTGGAGAATCGGGTTCGATTCCCCACTCCTCCACAGGAGCAGCAGACACTCATCTGGTGAACTGGTTTGGTTTCCCCATTCCTCCACATGAAGCCTGCTGGGTGACCTTGGGCTAGTCACAATTCTTTTTGAACTCCCTCAGCCTCACCTACCTCACAAGGTGTCGGTCGTGGGGAGAGCAAGGGAAAGAGATGGTAAGCCGGTTCAGTTCTCCTTAAAAGGTAGGGAAAAAGCCGGCATATAAAAACCAACTCTTCTACCATTTATTTATGCATGGGAAGTTTTGCCTTGGATTTGCTGCTCTCTAGATGCACATTTTCTCCATCCAAAGTCTGAAAATGCCAAAATAAGCCCCCATGCAGAGTTTTGAGAATTCGGACGGGGGAAATGTGCATCTAGAGAGGGGGCAATCCAAGGCAAAACCTCCCACGCATAATGGGCAGTAAAATGGAACCTGCCCCGCAGGGCTGTTGTGAAGATGAGCGACATGACCAATGAGAGGAAACAAACAAGCCCCTTACCTGCTCCAATTTGTCTTTCCGCCTCAGCCAGACGCTGGCACTGTAGTCCTGCTGCCGGACGGTGCTGTAGAAGCCGGAGCCCACCCGGGTCAGGCTGGGTGAGGGCTCCCGGGGTCGGCTCTTCAGCCTCACCTGCTGGAAGCCCCCCTCCTGGCGGGCAGGGGAGGCCAGCCAGTCGCTCCTGCCTTCCATCTTGACATGACAAGGCAAAGCCCTGGCCCAAGACCCAGCGGGAGATGGAGAGCCCCTCGGGGAAGCCAAAGGATGGAGAGCCAAGGATGGAGAGCCCCTCCGGGAAGCCAAAGGATGGAGAGCCCCTCCGGGAAGCCAAAGGATGGAGAGCCAAGGATGAAGAGCCCCTCGGGGAAGCCAAAGGATGGAGAGGCAAGGATGGAGAGCCCCTTGGGGAAACCAAAGGATGGAGAGCCCCTTGGGGAAGCCAAAGGATGGAGAGCCAAGGATGGAGAGCCCCTCGGGGAAACCAAAGGATGGAGAGCCCCTCGGGGAAGCCAAAGGATGGAGAGCCCTTGGGGAAACCAAGGGATGGAGAGCCCCTCCGGGAAGCCAAAGGATGAAGAGCCAAGGATGGAGAGCCCCTCCGGGAAGCCAAAGGACAGCGGAGGAGGAGGAGGAGGAGGAGGAAAGGCGACGGCCGGGGTGGGGTTAGGAACAAAGGGAAAGGGCCGGCGGAGGAAGGAGAGGCGTCCCAGGAAAGGGAGGGGGGGAAGGAGGCGGGGACCGCTTGTTGCCTGGCCGGAGCCGCAGTCCTGCCGCGCAAAGCGGCGGCTGGCGAGAGAGCGGCAGGCGCGCGTCCGCAAACGCGGAGGGAGGAGCAGGGGGGGGGAGACGGGGAGGGGGTCGGCAGGTTGGCGCAGTGCTGCGTCCCGCGCCTCCCTGCAGCAGCCCCCCCGCCCCCGCCACACACACACACACACACACACACCCAAGCCCACGCACCCGCGCAAAAAGTTCCGCCGCCGCCTTCCCCGCTCTTCGGGAGCCTCCCCTCGGCTGCCGGAGGGTCCCTCCCCGCCCCCGGGAGGTCTCGCCTTGGATTTGCCGCTCCCTGGGTGCCCGGTTTCCCCACCTGAAGTCTCCGAACCCTGCATGGGGGCTGATTTGGGAGTTCGGAGAAGTTGGATCGGGGAAATGGGCATGTGCAGAGTGGCAAATCCAAGGCAAGACCTCCCGTGCATCAGCGGCCTCGGTCGCCCGCCTTGGCCCCGAGGCTTCCGCGCATCGCCGACCCGGCGAGGCTCTGGCGCTGTCCGCTCCCCTGGTGCTGAAACGTTGCCTCGTACCCATGAACGAATGAAGGTGCCTTCTACTGAATCAGACCCTGGGTCCATCAAAGTCAGTATTGTCTACTCAGACCGGCCGCGGCTTTCCAGGGACTCAGGTAGAGGCCTTTCCCGTCACCTGCTTGCCTAATTCCTTTAACTGGAGATGACGGGGATTGAACCCGGGTCCTTCTGCATACCAAGCCACAGCCCAGTTAGGTGGCTCACCCCAAATCACCTAGGGAGCATCATGGAAAGTGGGGATTGGAAACCCGATCTCCCAGATCCTCATCCAACACTCTAACCACTACACCACACTGATATGTGTGTATGTATGTGTGTGTGTATTTATGTCTGTCTGTCTGTCTGTCTGTCTGTCTGTCTGTCTATCTATCTATCTATCTATCTATCTATCTATCTATCTATCTATCTGTCCATCCGTCCATCCGTCCATCCGTCCATCCGTCTATCCGTCTATCTATCCGTCTATCTATCTGTCTATCTGTCTATCTATCTATCTGTCTATCTATCTATCTATCTATCTATCTATCTATCTATCTATCTATCTATCTATCTATCTATCTATCTATCTATCCATCCATCCATCCATCCATCCATCCATCCATCCATCCATCCCCAGTGTCCTGGGATCCCTTTCTCTTTCTAACCTCCAGAAGCTGACACACTTCCTACTTTAAGAAACAGTTTTGAAATTTGAATTTGGAGGCAGGATCAGAGCTGTTAAGCCAGGATGAGGAGGTGGGGTGGAAGGCACATTGGTTCCGTTTTGATGCAAGTTTTTAAGAGCCTGCTGTTTTCCACTGGGATTTGCTTGTACGTCTTTAAAAATGTCTGTCGTACATAAAATAAAGACACCATGGATCTCTAGTCCAAAGGAAACCCCCAGTCTCTCATCCAAAGGAAGCCAACCCCTTCAGCACTGCCCCAGGTCTTCTCTCAGCTGGGGGGAAGGGAGAGAAATCATTCTCCAGACAATGCATTTCCAGAAAGAGAGGGCCTGTACATCTCCGCTTGTGTTGCAGGTATATTTCTGGAAGAAAAAAAGGAGGGGAATAAAACCCAACCTAAAAACGAAAGCTGGGTACCCAAGGTTGGGTGAAAAGAAAATATATATGTCTTTGTATAAATACTGAAAGTATAATTTATTAGAAGTGCTATATAAAAGTTAAAGTTATTTAAAAGCATTAAAATAGCACAATGGCATTTCCTGAGGTTGATAACTGTAACCACATACCAAACATGTTTCGGCCTATGGGGCCTTCATCAGTGGTTAATTAAAACCCTTTGTTAAGCCTGCACACATTTACAGAAATACATTAATGGATACAAATACAACTACAAACAGTTCAAACACTATACCCAATTACTATACCCAATTACTCAAATAATACCCAATTACTCAAACGTTTGGTATAATAGGTTCTTGTTGTAATACTGGTTAGTATAGGTCTCTCAAATACTATGTGTGCAGGTATCAACCTAGTAAAGCAGTAATACTTCTAATAAATTATACTTTCAGTATTTATACAAAGACTTATATATATTTTCTTTTCACCCAACCTTGGGTACCCAGCAGGTATATTTCCCTCAGGGTTTGCTACAGCATTGGCTGCAGCTCCTGCTGTAATTTCGCCTCCTTCTGTCTGGTTTTCACACGCATCTGGAAACTCCCATCATTAACAATGTGATGAGTTTTGGTCACAAATCTCAGAGGGGAGGCTGGGTCTATCAATCAACCGATGATTGATGGAAGCCCCCCATCCTCTGAGACTACTGGAAGTGACTCTGAAAGTACAGGGGAGAGGGGCATGGCCAGAGTGCCAAATATTATCCAGGGCAAATGGTTCTTCAGGCAAAGAGGTGTGGGATGAAGCACTCCTGTGTTGGCAAAGCTGTATAAAGTAGTAGTAGAAGAAGAGTTGGTTTTTATATGCCGACCTTCTCTACCACTTAAGGGAGACTCAAACCGGCTTCAAATCACCTTCCCTTTCCCTCCCCACAACAGACACCCTGTGAGGTGGGTGGGGCTGAGAAAATGTGACTTGCCCAAGGTCACCCTTTGTGTGTAGGAGTGGGGAAACAAATCCAGCTCACCAGATTAGCCTCCGCTGCTCATGTGGAGGAGTGGGGAATCAAACCCAGTTCTCCAGATCAGGCTCCACAGCTCCACACCACTGCTTTTAACCGCTACACCAAGTGATAGTAAAGTGGTCGTTCCCGCATGGGTTTAGTATTTGGCTAATTGTCATCATCACACAATTTCTGCACTTCATGTCAAATTCTGCAAGAATCCAACTCATCTTATATTCTCATACCCTTTCTCCATTATGGATGGGTTAAAAATTGAATGGCTATCTGTTGCAGTACTACTGCCACTCTTTTTTTTTTTTGCAGGAGGCTCTTTATGCTTTTAACCGCTATGTGACAGTCAGCAGTTCACTAAATAAAGCTTTCCGCTAGTACTAACCTGTGGTCATGTGGAAGGTTTCGTGTGCTAAAATTGTGCCTGCCCGCAAAGTAGGATGGCAATGCCATGGAGCCAGAGCGAATGCTCTAGGGAAACAGAGATTAGACCGGATTGGAGTGACTGCAGGCTGGAAGGAGAGGAGTGAGTGGCAGTAGTTTGTAGTAGGGTGGAAACCATGAAATCCAGCCACTATTTTGATTTCTTCCAAAAATGCCACTTTCAGATTGCTTTTCAAATCCTCTTAGCAGCTCCCCATTGTCACCTGTCACTCATGATTCTCTCATTGATCCTTTTCACAGCTCTGAGGTTTTTTGTGTTTCCCTTATCCTCTTTGGCTTGGTTTACTCCTTTGGCAGTAGTTTAGGTTCACTGAGTTTTATTTCTTAATATGTGACAGAATTCTTCCTGTATATTCCAAAACAATGGAACAAAAGCTCAGCAACAAATGTCTGCCAAGGAGATTTTGTACAGTGCTGAAGACGTCGCTGTTAGGAGCATCTTCAGTTTGGCTGAGCCTGACATAAATGGTGAGCAGTAGTTATAGTTTTGGGGAGAGAAGGCGACATGGCACAGCCCGATCTTGGAAGCTAAACCGGGTTGGTACTTGGAAGGGAGACTACCAAGGAAGACTCTGCAGAGGAAGGCAATGGCAAACCACCTCTGCTTTTCACTTGCCTTGAAAGTCCCTTGCTGGGGTTGCCATTCATCACCTGCCATTTGACAGGACTTTACACACATAAACACAATTATAGTTCACGATGTGTGACACCAGGAGGACAAATTCCATTTCCACTTATTTTCCAAGCCCCAACCACCCATTCAAATGCAAGCTGCTCGCACTTTTACCCCTTCGGTATCATAAACTGTTTGTTTGTGGACCGTTAGACTGAAAACTCAAGACATTTCTGACAATGAAGTGTAATAGGCCTCGTGGGAGGCTGTGTGTGTAAAGTGCTGTCAAGTCGCAGCCGACTTATGGCGACCCCTTTTGGGGTTTTCATAGCAAGAGACTAACAGAGGTGGTTTGCCAGTTCCTTCCTCTGCACAGCAACCCTGGTATTCCTTGGTGGTCTCCCATCCAAATACTAACCAGGGCTGACTCTGCTTAGCTTCTGAGATCTGACGAGATCAGGCTAGCCTGGGCCATCCAGGGAGGCTACAGAAGAACATTTCAAAAATAAAGGCCACTGTGGGGTAGTGGGGTTCCTTCCAAATTAATATGTCTAACTATGACACACTGGTGGATGCTTACAGACCATTTGGTGGTCACTTGCTATTCAGTTCATGTAATGAAGGACTCTGATCTGCATGGAATCCACAGAGCTGTTTTATTTTACAATCTGGATACAACTTTGTAGTTTAGATATTCATGATTGTGAACCACCTGAATAACTGCATTCATTGATATCTATGGACACTGTCGAGAGAAGCATGACTGGCTGCCTCTGCAGGCTCAGTGGGTTTAGGGTATGTTTTTGAATAGCAACTCCCACTTTACATGGCAAGCGACATTTGAAACTCTGCGGAGTTCAAAAGCTTTTAATAGCATGGCATGAAGGTTTGCCATTCAAAGGGGGGAAAGGCAAAATTCTAACTGAGTACATGTAAAGTGACTTTTCTGGGTTTATGGCCCATAAATATGCTTGGAAAAAAATGTTTTCAGGATTAAGATCCACAGTAATAGCTTCTAAGGAGATAATATTTGGATTGTACATGTAGTGAAATTCCAAAATGGAAATAAAGTCTATACAACAGAACCAACACAAAAGATGCATTTATATTAAAGGATTTTGGTGATTGTATCAGTTGGTGACATGTGCTTGTTTACTACCACATACACTGAATATGAGTGGTTTTCTATTTAGCAATTGCATGACTCATGGTGTTTCCCTACAGGGGAACATCGGCACTTGATCATCTCAAAAGACAGAAAATCTGTGCATTTTCATGATGTAGACATAAGAGGTTATTCCTACATTTCCAAAGATTTCTTTTAGTTTACCATTTCATTCTCTTTGGCACAATGGAAGAAAACTTATAATCTGAATTCATTGTTTGACACAGCAGAGTTGGGCAAAATACAGACTGGTCTAGGAAGTGAATAATGAGGATCAAGTCTACACTAGAATGTTTGCTTGAGTTTCCACTAGTCTGTACCAGTTTTTCATCACACAGTAAATCAGTAAGTTTCTATTTTGCACTGACTCAGAAGTGAAATTATGAAATTCCTATTGGTTTCCTCTCAGTACTTACATAGTTTTTGAACCTCAAAATATATTTCATAACATTTACTTATTTGGTCCTAAAATCTGTTCTAAAAATGGGCATTTATTATAAGTTGCATTTCCTAACTGATTCCATAGTAATTTGTACTCAGCAACAGTCACAGTAGTTGCTTTAACTTCTCCAGAACTGTTAGCAAGCTCAGTTTGCTGCACAACTTTTGAATCCAGCAGCTGTAGATGACCAGAACTTTGTACTATAATTGTGTGTGTGTGTGTGTGTGTGTGTTAAGTGCCATCAAGTCGCTTCCAACTCATGGCGACACTATGAATCAATGACTTCCAAAACGTCCTATTGTTAACACCCTTGGTCAGGTCTTCAGACTGAGGGTCGTGGCTTCCTTTATAGAGTCAATCCATCTCATGCTGGGTCTTCTTTTCCTGCTGCCTTCAATGTTTCCTAATATTATTGTCTTTTCTGGTGAATGTTGTCTTCTCCTAATGTGACCAAAGTATGATAGCCTCAGTTCAGTAATTTTAGCTTTTAGGAAGAGTTCAGGCTTGATTTGATCTGTAACCCACAGATTTATTTGTTTGTTAGTTTGGTTTCTTTCCCACCTCTCCCCGGCACAGCCAGGCTCAGGGAGGCTCACAACATATTCCAACGATTAAAATATATAAATTACAGCTAAAAATCTCCAACATCTGTTAAAATTCAAGTGGTGCCCTTAAACCATCACAATAGCAGGACTAACCAGAGGGGAAGGAATAAAGAAAGGGAAAAAAACAAGCAGTCTCGATAAGGGAAGGGATAGAGATTGAGAATAGGAGCATCTAAACAACAATAAACTAAAAAAAGATAGGTTGGGAAAGGGAGGGAGGCCAGCTAAGACGGAAGCCGTCGCTGTCCTCAACCATAGGCCTGGCGGAACACCTTGTTCTTGCAGGCCCTGTGAAATTGCATCAAGTCTCCTAGGACTCATTAGAGAGAGAGTTCCACCAGGACGGCGCCAGAGCTGAAAAGGCTCTGGCTGTGGTTGAGGGCAGCTGGATACTCTTTGGGCTGGAGACCCCCAGCAAGTTGTTCCCAGGATAAAGTAACATTCTCTGGGGGTGTATTTGTCTTTTTGGTTGTCCAGATGTAAAACTCTCCTCCAACATCACATCACCTACAAGAACCAACGAACTCTGACTGTGAAAGCCTTCGACAATATGTCTTATTTATATTTACATCATGGCCACGCAGGAATTTTATTTATATGGATGAGGTATAAACATTTCAAGCAAATAATTAGTCCACTATGGATGAATTTGTGTGTGTGTGGGGGTGAAGATGGCTTACTGCTCCCTCTGCCCTTCTCAAAGCTACTCCCTCATCAAACTAGTTGTTGGCTAGAGAATGTGAGTTTTGCTTTGGTTTAAAGATTCAAAAATCAATTTCCAGACTGGCCGAAGTGATACAGTGCTAGAGAGAGGCCATTGATGCCAGGTGGATTATGGCTGTTGCATGTATCCCAGGTTTAGTTCCTGGCATCTCTAGAACGTCAAGCAACAGCACCAAAAGCCACTGCTGGTCAGGGTGCATAGTGTGCAAGAATGAATGATCTGGTGCCCCCATTACCATCTTGCAGAAGGTCTGCAATATGGACTCCATAGTATAGGTGAGCTCTCCAATGTCACTAGTGGTTACCAACAGCTCCCAGCTGAAGTATCTTCCATGCATACCCTAGAACAGGCTTTTCCAACATTGTTGAGTCCATGGCACTTTTGGAATTTTGAGAACATATAATGGGTGCCATCACAAAATAGATGCCATGAGGATTGTAGCTATCATGAGGACTGGGGCCAGTCACAAAATATTGACTGGTTCCAAGCAAAGCATCCTCTCTGATGGAGACCACTGGGTGCATCCTACAGAGACAAAGGATTCACTCTTTTGAAGTACTTCCAGTTATCTTGAGGATAGTCAGAACTGCTTTGTTCTTTGCTTTGAGGAAGGGATTCTTTAGATGAGAAAGGAAGTGGGTTCCATGTCACCACATTGGGATCACTGCTCTAGAAGTTTATCCTCATCTCTCAAAGAAAATGGTGGAAGGCCTTCCTTACTTATGGAGAGTCCTCTATCATTCTGAAGCAACTATTCACCAGCAATAATGGACCATCCAAAGGAGGGGCTCAGGTTCAGAGTATCTGCTTGGCATGCAGAAGGTCCTGGGTTCAATCCCTGGCACCTCCAGTTAAAGGGACAGAGGTGATGTGAAAGACCTCTGCCTGAGACCCTAGAGAGCCGCTGTCTGTCTGAGTAGACAATACTGACTTTGATGGACCAAAGGTCTGATTCAGTATAAGGCAGCTTCATGTGTTCATATGAGATACAAACCAGGATGTAGCCTCAGCAGCACGGTCCAATGACTACTCAGTCCCCTCATCTAATTCACAGGACCTGAAAACACCAGTCGTACATCTTCCATCATAAGCTAGCAATTCTCTTCTGCATTTTATATTGGAAACATAAAAGAACAAATGGATGCAAATCAAACAGAAACCAGTTGGGGACATTTCAGTTGCACATTGGGTGAGAGACTTCTAAGTTGCCATAGTGCAGCAAAACAAAGTTTCTTAGAGTCTCCAAAATGAAGCTGCTGAGTCAGTATTCTCAGACAGTTTCGCCACTATTGATGCCAAACTTAACATTACCCAGGAGATGTGTTGTTGGGATCTCCTGATTTTTTTTGTCTAAAAGTAGCAGTGGAGCTGATAATTCATACTGGGGCTATACCACTGCAGGATGGGATTTCATTTGATCCTTCCCATCCATGCTGTTTTTCCAGTCCCCCTTCTGAAGCTGCTATTTGACTTATTGGAGAAATACGTGAGTACCTATATGGTTTCCTTCATTGGACAAACAGGAGTTTGTGGAGGGGATATACATAAGACAAAATGAGACAAAGGATTAACCCCCTTACACCCTAGCACAACAGCTCCTACCCAAATAACCCCACTATTTTAGCTCTTTAAAAATTGTAGGAGGAGATCCTCATCATGGATCTCCTGAGTTATATTTACACTTTGTTCCTCAGAACTGGGCTCACTAGAGACTGAGAAAGACTAGTTTACAAAATAAAGAAATTAACAGATTTTTTTTTTACGTCAAGTCACAGCTGACTTATGGTAACCCTTGGTGGGGTTTTCAAGGCAAGAGACATTCAGGGGTGGTTTGCCATTGCCTGCCTCCACATCATAACCCTGGTATTCCTTGGAATTCTCCCATCCTTGCCAGGGTCGGTTCTGCTTAAGTTCCAAGATCTGATGAGGTCAGGCTATCCTGGGTTATCCAGGACAAGGCAATTTACAGATAGGAGCAGGCTTGTATCTATGAGTAGTGTGTGGGGGTGGGGGTGTACCTCTGCCCACTGAAGATAATATTTCATGTATTTGATGAAGACTCTTGTCCACAAAGGTTTATGTCACAATAAATTTGTTAACTTATAAGGGGCTGCAAGATTTATTTTATGTTATTTTATTTTTTGCTGCAACAGGCTAATATGTATTGTCCTTGAGTATACTTGCCTATATTAAAATATTGTCACTCCTTTTACACTAATCTTAAATATGCTTACTCGCCTATTTTCATTCAGTCCCCAGTTAACTGTACCAACAAAGGCACTATTGCACTTATACCATTAGCATGGAGTGCATGTCACGCATCAATGCATAATTAATTTGACTGTAAAGATGCATTCACCCATAATTTATCCCATATTACTTTGCTAACAAAAAGCATAGCTTCACAGCATTTTTCTGTTGCTATAAAAATTGTGCTGTTGGTTTGGTAGTGGGAACAGAGTGCCTATCCAAGATGGCAGGTTGCCTTAGCCCAGGGGTGTCAAACTCAATTGTTACGAGGGCCAGATATAACATAAATGTCACTTGTTCGGGCCGGGCCATGCCTTGCCAGCCCAGATCGGGAGTGGGGGGGTGGCTGCCTCAGCTGGCTAACGGGCTGTATAAGAGCGCTCAAGAGGCCACATCCGGCCTTATGTTTGACACCCCTGCCTTAGCCTTTGCACTTTCATGAAGTCAGGCACAACTGACATAAACATCTAAGCATCTCTGTTTTCTCTGTCCAGGATGGTCTTTGACACACTTTCCTTACCCTCTACCACCACTGGAGGTGGCACAGATAGAACAGTCTGAATGTCACATGCTTAATTATTATTCCCAAGGGTAAAGAAAAATCTCAGAAATCTTCTACATATAACACAATGAGGTGGTAGAATTCTGGCTCATTTAACCAAGCATCATGTTTGTCACAGTGGCCAACCAGAAGTCTCCAAGAAACCCACAAGCTGGGCACAAAGAGTTCCCTAATCAATCTGTCTTTTCTGGTTGGGTTTTTATTTCCTTCTTTCCCTTTTTGTGACAATCCCTATCAGCATCTACTTTTTAATGTTAAAGAAAACATTGGATCGGTGTAGAAGGGTTCTAAATTGCAAATGAAAAATCCCAGTGCAGCATTATAGAAAAGTTTCTGTTCTAAAAATAACAATGCCTCTTTTTATACCACTATATTTTCAGTAATGTCATAGGATTAATACAGTTATGTTTCAATGGAATGAATAAAGGTAGGATATATACATTTGATATACATCTTTAGCAAGCTGGCTGTCCGAGATAGTCAAACGTTTCTGCGGCTTGCATAAAAATGAGTCTCCGCTGACCTATTTACCAGTCCGGTTGGTAGTGGCGGTGTCATGGGTCTGCCTGCTAACACCCCCTCAGATGAGGAAGAGATGGAGGAAGGTGGCTCCAGCCCTTGGAGGCCGCAGGAAGACCCACCAGACAAAATAGAGACTCCATCTGATGCAGAACGGAGTCTCAGGTCGAAGTCAGCACGCCACACCCTCAGTCTCACAGCCCAGGTTCTGAGGCTGAAACAGAAGCACGGCAGCCACCAGCCTCCCCTCCAGGGAGCCTTTGGAATGCTGGAGAAGGCATGCTGGGAGGGAGGCACAGGAGCGGTGCCATAGTGCACAGTTGGCAGCCCCGCATCAGTCAACCTCTGCCTGTGAGCTTGAGTCACCATAAGATAGGGCTGCCAGCTCCATGTTGGGAAATACCTGGAGATTTTGGGGGTGGAGACTGAGGTGGGCGGGGTTGGGAGAGGGGGGGGGGACTTCAGTGCCACAGAGTCCAATTGCCAAAGCGGCCATTTTCTCCAGGGGAACTGATCTCTATCGGCTGGAGATCAGTTGTGATAGCAGGAGCTCTCCAGTCACCACCAGGAGGTTGGCAACCCTACCATAAGATCAGGATTGACAGACCCAGAGGCTGTTCGGCCAGTGATGAGTGGCTCCTGTTCAGCAAGTTGAGGAGCTGTACCTGCTTCTGGTCAGGGTTTCCCTGACAAAAACAGCCAGAGAAGGGGGAACCGATTTGTCCACAACCCTTATGTAGCTGCTTGTCATAGTTCTGCCTGCCAGTGCCTCCTCTAATAAGGCAGAGACAGAAGAAGCTGGCCCCAGTTCTTGGATGCCTAAGAAAAACCCAGTGGACAAAGAAGAGACTCCAGGGGCAGAAAGGGAGTCCCAGGCTGAAATCAGTATGCCACACCCTCAGTTTCACAGCTCAGGCTCTGATGCTGTAATAAAGGCACTGCAGCCACCAGCCTCACCCCCCTGGGTCATCGGAGCCCTTGGAATGCTGCAGAAAACGGACCGGAGCGGTGCTGTAGTGTGTGGTTGGCAGCCCAGCACCTGTCAACCTCGCCCAGTGAGGCTGAGTCATAGGATCAGGGCTGACAGCCGCATAGGTTGCTCAGCCGTCAATGAGTACACCTGTCCTGGGATGACTCAGCAGCTTAGGAGCTGTACCTGATCAAGATCGCCTGATAAAAGGAGCCAGGAAAGGCGAAACCAGCGTGGAGGCAATTTCTTCACAACCGTGGTGTATCTGCTGGTGTTCTCATGTTCTGCCTCTGAAACGGCTGTGTATTTTGACCTTATGGACCATGGCCTGGTTAACTCTCTCTGGACTTGCCCTTCTGGATTGATGCTGAGATTTTGGACTGCCCAACCCCTGTGACTCCTGCACTGTTTCCTGATGTGGTAACTGTGTGTGTGTGTGTGTGTGTGTGTGTGTGTGTAAAGTGCCATCAAGTTGCAGCTGACTTATGGTGACCCCTTATGGGGATTTCAAGGCAAGAGACGAACAGAGGTGGTCTGCCAGTGCCTTCCCCTGCATATCAGCCCTGGTATTCCTTGTTGGTCCCCCATCCAAATACTAACCAGGGCTGACCCTGCTTAGCTTCCAAGATCTGACGAGATCAGGCTGTACCATGTTGCCTTCCATCCGATGTGGTAACTACTCTTCTGTAATTTACTCTGACTGCCCAGGGAACATTCATCCATCCGTGCCTGCCCTGCCTGCTGTGGTCCCTCCCTTCCACTGTCTGCTGCTTCCAGGTCCTCTTTCTCCGGGGAAGCCTCAGCAGACTGACTCATGTCAGCTCAGTTTAAAGCACTGGCTATTATATACAAAGCCCTTCATAGCCTTGGTCCCTCACATTGTGAGACCATCTCTCCCCCTATGTTCAGCCACAACTGCTTTGTGCATCCAAGCAAGGCTTTCTGCAGGTTTCAGCCTGCAAATGGGCAAAGTTAACAACTACCCATACATGTGCCTTCTCCGTTGCAGCCTCCACCTTGTGGAATGGCCTGCCTGAGGAGGCCTGAAAGGCTCCCAGTCTTCTAGCTTTCTGCAAACTATGCAAAACTGAATTATTCAAGAGGGCTTTTCTGTGCAGGCAATTGGGTAGCACTGTTGCACAAGGCTTCACAAAGTTACTTGGATAAATTATTGGGGAATGTAGTCCATACTATGGTGTATAGTTTGCTGTGAATTGGCTCCCGTTGTGTAAGTTTGCATCATTTACAGCGCATTACCAAAGTCCTTAGGCCGACGAAGGCCTCCGCAGGCACTGGTGCCCACAGCGCCGGTGCCCGGAAGGCGCACACTGGCGTTAGCACCCCAGCACCGGCGTGCAGGCCCGGATGCTGGTCCCCGGCTGCTTCCGTGACAGCACTGGCCCCGGATGCTGCCACAGCCTTCTGCCAGCCTCTGGTAGCAAGCACAGGCTGCGACAGCGAGCCGGGAGGCGTTCCGGTGCCCTGGGGTGTACTGGTACCGGCCAGGGGGCAGGGCCAACATTAGTTGGCCTCCTGAGCCGTTTCGGCTCAGGAACGCCCCTTTTTGTTGTTGTTGAGATACGCCAGCTTTTTGCTGGCGTATCTCCCATGCAACCCTATGAGGGTTGCACGGGTTTTTTGCGCCAGGTAGAGGTTTTGGCGGTGCCAAAACCTCCTTAGGAGGCAACGCCGCTGGGTTGCCTCCTAAGCCCAGCGCAGGCATTCCTTCATGGTTAATGTCAGGAATGCGCTGTTAATGTGTCATGTTAACATTTATGCTTTGTTTCAGTTCTATTTATTTTTTTAGACTTCTGGGTGGATCTACAACCCATTTCATTGTTTATTGAATGCCATCTTGTTGATTGTATTTACTCACTCTGTGTAATATGCCTTGAGTCCTAGCAAGAAAGGTAGACTATAAATAACTTAAATAAATAAATAAGGGTGTTCTGGCTAGAAGCCCCAGGCAAGGAATACTGAACAGGAACCAGCCCTAGGAGTAGAACTAGGGCTGTGATGGAGACAGATGGAAAATATAATGAACAAATAGATATTTAGGCTGTGAGTATTTGAATTTGGGACTCTGTTATCATGTAAAACAGTGATAAACGACAACCTTGCCTGCCCCCTGATGTCTGCCTGTTATTGGAGAGACTGGAGATGGATGGAATTCCCAGGTGGAGAAACAGTTCCTGGCCATGGGGACTTCATACTCCCCCAACAAGGGGGGAATCCTATCCAGGATTCTGTCCCTCATTAAATATAGATTCCCTTGGAGCACAAAGAATGACATCACTAAGGAGACATCCTAGACACCCTTATATATTCTACAAGCCTGGTTTTATGATATTGCTACCCAAAGTTACTACCCTTCATGTAGGTTTGACTAACTTGCAGCAGATGGGAAAACTATTTTGTCATACTGGTGTTATATGGTTCAATTAAGAACAACAGAAAGAACAAATTGGGAGACAATGAGGAATCACAAAGGAATAAATTGCAGAGAAACTTCCTCCCTGCTCCGTAGCTTTCAGATGTTGGATTGGGACATCTGTCCTTGTGCCCCACAACAAAGCATGTACTGCTGGGTGAAACTCCTTCTGCTTAATGGGAGATTTGGAAATCAGGAAATTGGGGGGTGGGTGCAGGATGTACACTATCAGAGTGGATAGTGCATATCCCCAATTCCAATTTCTCTCTCCTTCAGCCTGAAGCTGAAGAAGAAGCCACCCAGTACACTGAAGAAGCCTGAGCTCTCTACCTTCATACTGCCAAGGGTCCACCATGAAGGAAGCTCTTGATCTTTCAATTTTTGGGTGATTTTCCTTTCCTGATAAAAGATATTATATACCTGGAGTGTCCCTCTATACAAAGAAATCAGCCCCCTCCCCGTGTGACTCGATTTCACAGCCCTACTGGTTGGCAGAGGCCCCCACTACACTATTGGAGGAATGATGCTGATGGAAGCTGAGCAGCAAAGTATAATCCAGTAATTGAAGCAAACAGTTAAAATTATTTCAGAATGACAGTGTAGGGAAAACACTGGAAGACTTGGTGCTTTTAAAGAAGCATCTGAAGAGAAGCTGAATATTGCAACCGGAAACTGCACAAGCTGAATAAGGAATTACAGGATCCAATGTAGCATGGCAGATTTCTTTTAAGGTAGAGCAGACACAAACTAAATTATATCTCAGCTTAGATGAGAAATGTAAAGAGAGTGTCAAAGGACTAAATCATACTGCTTATTTTAGAAAAGCAAATTAAAAACAACCAGTGAACACTGTAAAAAGTCATCAGAGTGGATATTGGGACTTGAATGAACATCATAAAAAGGCAAAGACATTGTTCTGACAATTTTTGAACTTTCTGTCCTTTCTCTTAATTGCTGAATCTCAAATGAAGCTAGTAAAATGTACATGTCGAAATTTCAGATTAACTAGAGTACAAAGCAAATTAACAAAGGAGGATGATTAAAGTTTAGAGATAGACTGAAACCTTGTTTGTTCTACAAAAATAACTTTATTTTAAAGTGAAGAGAAAATTGTTCTAAAGGCAGAATTCTCAATCCAGCTAAGATTAGTTATACTTTAATCCTATTGAAATCTATGAGATTTAAGTGTTGTTTTTTTAGAAAGGTGAACTATAAATCCTATAAAGACATATAAATATGCCAGTCGTGCTGACTAATTTGATTTACAGCACAATCCTAAACAGAATTGCACCCTTTTGAGCAGGGATGCCAGGAGGCAGGGAAGGGGCAGAAATGACATTGTGCAACGTGTCCCTGTCACCTCCAGATGAAACTCTAAATGTGACATCAATGATTCAGGCAACCTTTTGGGCTTCCCCCTCAACTCTATGGTATTGCCTAAGCAATGTCTCCCAATAAGCTTTCTGCCCACAAGAGGATTTGACCTTGGGTCTCCCCAGTCCAAGTCCAACACTCTACTTATCGAAGCATATGGGAAGGCCCAGGAAACAAAATGAACTCCCATGAACTCCCAAGCACAAGTCTACATTGCAATCATGGGATAAAAAGATGGGACCTTCTGTCAGCAATGCTGATTCTATAACCTTAGGCAGATCATGAGAGGGAGGGTATCTTGGCCATCTTCTGGGCATAAAGTAGGGGTCACTGGGGGTGTGGGGGGGAGATAGTTGTGAATTTCCTGCATTGTGCAGAAGGTTGGACTAGATGACCCTGGTTGTCCCTTCCAACTCTATGATTCTAAATTAATTCTCCTCATTAGAAGATAATGCAATCTATGTCTGTAGAGCTAAACATGGGTCAGGATGAATCCAAATATGGTGCTTTAAAAGAAAATGTTTTTTTTTTAGGTATATTTGAGGGGTAGATGGGATGATAGAATGACAAGCATGTGAGAATGACAGGGAAAATTTGTATGGGAGTAAAGGGCCTGTTAGAGATGCTTTACAGAATAAGTAATGATAGGGATGAAGAGCTGCCAGTAATTCAGTTTGAACTAGGCACATATTTATGCCCACACACCAGCAGAGCAATCCTGACTAACTTCATTTAAACTGGAGTAGCTGCAAAAGATTGTGCTGTAAAAGTCATGCAGGGTGCCCTTGTGTGTTTGTATTAGTTATTGTGAGACTTCGTGCCACTTCCGAATTAACGACTGTCAACAAGTAGTGTTGGGGTGCAGAAACTTTATGCATTATTAATCAGCGTGTCAATTATTAGTAATGGTTAAACTACATATTTTCAGTTATGCTGAGAGGTTTTCATATACTGGCTCTTTGTTGATCTTTTGCTCTGAATGCTGATGTGAAGGGCTGCCAGCTTCCAGGTAGTAGCTGGAGATCTCCTGCTATTGCAACTGATCTCCAGCCGATAGAGATCAGTTCACCTGGAGAAAATGGCCGCTCTGGTATTGAAGTCCCTCCCCAAAACCCACCCTTCTCAGGCTCTGCCCCGAAAACCTCCCACCAGTGGTGAAGAGGGACCTTCCTCTCATCATCCTATCCTACTCATGATGTCATCAAGCCCTGCATAATAAAATTCAAGAAGGGGCCATGACTCAGTGGTAGAGTATCTGCTTGGCATGCAGAAGGTCCCAGTTTCAATCCCTGGTGTCTCCAGTTAAAAGGACCAAGTAAGACCTTTACTGGAAATCCTGGAGAACTGTTGTCAGTCAGAATAGACAACACTGACCTTGAGGGACTGATGGCTTAATCCAGTATAAGGCAGCATCATGTGTTCATGTGGTTATAGGAGACACTGTGAAATAAGTCTCATGGTTTAGGATGAAGGGAACCTGCCAGCCCTATTCCCCCAGTATACTCACACCCCTCACCAAAAAATGTCTGGCAGGAGGCCTCCTTCCTCCAATACAGCAAGCCTTCTTCAAACAGAGCAAGGCTCCAGATTTAGCAGAAAGGAGACACTGGATCCAACCTAATGCATCTTACTACTGATCATCAATACGATTAACATTGAATAACCTTTTAGAAGAAGTACCAATCAATGAAAATGTGAAATAATCAGCTTTGATACAATAAAAATGACGTTCCACCTGAGTTCCCTTCTCCCCTTGTTTTGCGTGTCCAATAATTCTAGAGTTACTTGCCAAATTCAATAACTGTGGCTGTTTCCTATTGATTTAATATGGGAGAGAATGCAGAGAAGTCATATATTTCATCTAGGTAGTTTGAATACAGAATGTATTTTTTAATTATGTTGAATGATTGATGGAGCCCTGCTGCTGCCATCTATACAAACAGATCATTTGGAGTAATTAGAGATTAGTCAAAGTAGAAAGAAGGATCAGATCTCAAAGAGCGTCAAGAGAGTCCATTCCTAATAGGAAAAACACTGAAAAGATGTTGTGCAGTCAAGTTCCATATGCAGCATTATGACTTGTGCAAATTCTTCCTTTTAGCAATCTAGCAAAATAAGACTATAATGTTACTACAGCATGAAGAAAGGAAGCCAGGAACTAGAATCAATAACTAGAATCAATATCATTACTTTAACATAACATTTCCTTTGTTTTACCTATGCCAAATAGAAATTCTATGATCTGTGATCTTACAACCTATCTATGATATGAAAGATCACACCAAAGTATCCCATGCTGGATTCATCATGTTAGTCTGCCAACTGTTTTAGCCCTGTGATTCCACCAGTTTAGCCAGAGCTCATCAGAACTAGGGACCTAAGCAGAGTTGGACACAGTCGGTACTTGGATGGGAGACTGGGGTTGATATGCAGAGGTGTGCACCTCTTCTCATCACATGAAGCTGCCTTATACTGAATCAAACCATCGGTCCTTCAAGATCAGTATTGTCTAATCAGATTGGCAGCAGCTCCCCAAGGTTTCAGGCAGAGGTCTTTTCCATCACCTACTACCAGATCCTTTCAACTGGAGATGCTGGGGATTGAACTTGGGACCTTCTGCATGGCAAGTGGATGCTCTACCACTGAGCCATGCTCACTCCCCTCTCTTTTCTTTGATCACCCTGTGGATGAGATAGCCATGAGTCAGTTGTGACTTGATGGCACATTTTAGCAGCCTGAATAGCCCAGCTTAGTCTGGGCTCATTCCTAGCTTGGAAGCTAAGCAGGGACAGCCACAGTTAATACTTAGATGGGAGACCACCAAGAAAAATCAGAGTGGCTATGCAGAGGAAGGCAATGGCAAACCACCTCTGCTCGTCTCTTGCCTGGAATGCCCTGTGGATGGGGTTGCCATGAGTCAGTTACTTCTTCTTCAGCTAAGTA
Source organism: Euleptes europaea (assembly GCF_029931775.1). Taxonomy (NCBI): domain Eukaryota; kingdom Metazoa; phylum Chordata; class Lepidosauria; order Squamata; family Sphaerodactylidae; genus Euleptes; species Euleptes europaea. The sequence goes on from NC_079318.1 coordinate 29,449,220, forward strand.
TAATGGCTCATTAGAAGAGCGTTTTCTATATGCTTTGCATATAGAAAGTCCCCATTTAATCATTGACACAAATCAGTTAAGGATCTCAATGTTGCAGGCATTTGAAAGATTGCTGCCATGAGTTCTTGAAGAGGTGCTGCAGTATAAATTCTACTGGTCCAGATAGAGGAATAGTCTTAGTAAAATGCAATAAAAGGTGAAAGTCCCTGTGCAAGCACCGGGTCATTCCTGACCCATGGGGTGACGTCACATCCAGATGTTTACTAGGCAGACTTAGTTTACAGGGTGGTTTGCCAGTGCCTTCCCCAGTCATCTTCCCTTTATCCCCAGCAAGGTGGGTCCTCATTTTATCGACCTCAGAAGGATGGAAGGCTGAGTCAACCTTGAGCCGGCTACCTGAAACCAACGTCCGTTGGGATCGAACTCAGGTCGTGAGCAGAGCTTGGACTGCAATACTGCAGCTTACCACTCTGTGTCACGAGGCTCCTAAAATGCAATAGGGGTGTGCAAAAGAAAATTGTTTAAAAAAAACCAAACCCTCATATTAGGTATATCTGGATTCCCTCCCAGACCCCAAAAATCAGATCCATTAGACCCAAATCTGAATTTTACCCCCCCATTCCCTGCCCCTCTTTCTTTTTGTTCTGTTCTAAATCTTTAAGCTTCTAGCAGGTACTGATAATTAAAATTTCACATCCAAGCTCCATTTCATTTGTTTTGCCTACATAAAAACTGTCAAATCTTTCAGCCTGTTAGAGAACACTTTCAGAATTTCCCAGAAGATGTGCTTATTTTTCATTTTTGGAAACATCACATTTATTCTGTCATTTGGATTTTTTTCCCTATAGCAGTCTTGACAGATGTTTAGAAACACTCACACAAGTACAATAACATGGTTTTTGATTATATCTCATGAATAAGCTGTAACCAGACACTTTATGTTGAAGACAAGGTTAGGTGCACCGGGGTTTATTGTAAGATTGTTCACCACTGCACAAACACCTGTCACATTTTTGCTGCACACACACCCACACCTGAAATTTTTGTAACTAAGGGAAATACAGTAGGACAGGAGATAAAGGAAAATGATAAAGAGGGATAGGCTGGAACAAAAGAAGGAAAATAATAGAGAAAGAAGGAGAAATACAATACAGGACAGAAAAACTGGGGATATGAGAAAAAGAAAAATGAATGATGAAACAATAAAAATGGAGCCTTGAAAAGAATGGACTAAGGGGACACTTCCCCCACCCCAAGTATCGGCAATAATATTTTCTCCCTTCTCTAACCTATATTTGAGTATTGAGATGCTTTCCCCCCAACAAATGGTATAATTGAGGGACTGACAACCTCTACACTGAGTCTATGGCTACAATTGAGGGGGGGGCAAAACTCCTTAGGAGCTGGCATGATGCCATGCCACCGTAAGTGCCCATTTAACTTGAGATAAGGGACACTTAATGTGAGAGATCCCCTCTCTCTGAGTTTACTTCTCAAAATCAAATGTTCAGACGTTGATAAAGAAACAAAGGATTTATTGAAGACATCAGGAGCTGAGACAGGCACAGATAGCAAGTTGCAAGTGAGGGGCTAATCGGGTTTACAGAATATATTGACTCCAGGGCACTGGGGCACTGGGGTTCACACTTATTGTTATGGGAAGTTACAAGCTTGGCATAATACAAAACATCAGACGAGTCCCAGGAAGTCTGGTGAAGCTATCACACTTCCAAGGCCGCATCGGCCTGAGGGAGTACTGACAGGAAGAACAGCGGGGGGGGGAAGATACATGGGGCAATCAGGCCTGGCGCCTGAGACCAGAAGGTGTGAACTGCTTTTACGAGTTCACTGATAGCAGGTGATGGGAAGCAGAGACACATACACAGAGACCCTCACATTCTGCCCCCCTTAAGGCCCCCCTCCGGGGTCCTCGAGAGGGCGAGGCTTATCGGGATAAGCGAGGTGGAATTCTCGGACCAAGCGAGGGGCCGCCATGTGGGGTGCGGCCACCCACTCGTCGTGAGCGGACCCAAGGTTTTTCCAACGAACAAAGTAAAACAGTTTCCCCTTCTTCCATTTGGAATCTAAGACCTTGGATATTTCCAGATGGGTATCCCCTCCTACCACAGTAGGAATCTCACGGTCGGGAGGGGGGTGGAACTGGGGGGCTGCCACATACGGTTTGAGAAGACTAATATGAAAAACCGGATGGACTCCCTTGAGAGTCTTTGGGAGTTTCAGTTCCACGGTAACCTCATTGATCACCCTGGTAATGGGGAAAGGTCCCACATAACGGTCGCTCAGTTTTTTGCAGGGCCGAAGGGAGCGGAGGTTTTTGGTGGATAGATACACTTGCTCCCCCACCTTTAGCTCCCATCCCGGAGACCGGTGTTTGTCTGCTTGTTCCTTGTACTTGCTTTTTGCCTTCTCAAGATTTTTGAGCAGCCACGGCCAGGTAGATTTAACTGCCTGGATCCACTCCTGAAGATCAGGGGTGGTTTGGAGCTCTGGCGTGACGGGGGCGGAACCGAAAGGACCGAATTCCGTCCCGTATATTACTTGGAAGGGACTAAAGCCGGTAGAGGAATGAGGCGCATTGTTGTACGCATATTCGGCGAATGGCAGCAGGTCGACCCAGTCATCCTGGTGGAAATTGACATAGCAACGCAAATAACATTCTACCACCGCGTTTACTCGTTCCGTTTGACCATCCGTTTGGGGGTGATAGGCGGAAGACAAACCCTGTTCCTCCACCCCCATGAGCTTATGCTGTCACGGGTGACTTATGCTGTCACGGGTGGCATCCATGCCAGCACCGGAATGCAATGCAGCGGCGCAGGGCTCAGGCGCCAGAGTTGCCTCCTGGCAGTATTCCAGCAGCACAAGTCCCTGCAACGGCATCCCAGGAGGCGTTCCTAGGGACAGAGCTGCCTTTAGGCAGCTTCCTAGCCTCTTTCACCCTGGGAACACCCCCCCCCTCAAGCTGTGGTGTTGCTATGCCACCTTTTTGGGTGGCGCACCCTCGCTGTAGTCAATGGAGGCATTTTCCTTTTTTTTATTCTTTAAAAAGTTTAAATTTCTTTGCAGTGGCTGAGAAGCCTCTGAGGAACCGGTACAGCTGTGCTGCTTCCAGCAACCATGGATCAACCCCTCCCCTCAGGATTGCTATGTATGTGGTGAAGAGGTTAACAGTATCGAAGTAGGATCTGGGAGACCCAGGGTTGAATCCCTTCTTGTACCATGGAAGCTCGTCAGGTCACCTTGGGCCAGTCACACTCTCTCCGCCTAACCTACCTCGAGGGTTATTGTGAGTATACAATGGAAGATAGGAGAATGATGTACGTTGCTTTGGGTTCCCACTGGGAGAAAGGCAAGGTACAAACGAATTAAATAAATAATAAATAAATTATAATTATGGTGACTAGGATTTTCCCTTTAAATCAAAGTGTTACTGTCCCTATAAAATCTGTTGAAGATTCTGTTTCTATTTACTGTTTTGGAGTACTAGGGATTAATGAAAACTCTACACAAAATTGTTGCCTGTAATAAAGAGCTCATGTATTATTAGGGTTGCCAACCTCCAGGTAGTGGAGAAATTGCACATATACTACAATAGTCAAGCTAAAGGAAAAGAGCAGTAATGGCTCTAAAAAATTGTACACAAACGAGTATTCAATGAAAAAGTGAGTTTAGTGCCAAAGTGAAAACTACAAAAATTAACAAAGGAAACTTACAAAATGCTAAGAGTACAAACTCGATACAACAATATACAACGGACAAGGATTCAGTTCTTATCTCATTCATTCACTTATAGTCCCTTAGGACTTATGTACAGTTCATATGCTTATAAATCCCACAGGTGCAAGAAGAGGAAGACTGGTGAGAAATGGAGGAACGCCGTCCGGATGCTTCGTGTTTTCACTTCCACGTGGGCAGCTTCATCAACTCTCTAAATCTTTGTATTTCATCTGAAGGAGCTTTGACTCCAACTTAACCTTCAGGTAGTAGCTGGAGATCTCCTGCTATTACAACTGATCTCCAGCCAATAAAGATCAGTTCACCTGGAGAAAATGGCTGCTTTGGCAATTGGACTCTATGGCATTGAAGTCCTTTCACTCCCCAAACCCTGCCCTCCTCAGGCTCCACCCCAAAAACCTCCCACCAGTAGCAAAGAGGGACGTAGCAACCCTATGTATTATTGATAAACACCACCAATAAAGACGTATAGGAGGTGTTGATAAACTGCGTGGCCAGTGTCTTCTACATGTGTTCTAATAGTCCTAATAAGATACCTAGTGGCTTCTCACTAGTAATCAATTCTCTCTCACTGTTAGCAGGCCTCAAGGGGAAAAAAACCTGTAAACCTTATTTTTCATGACATATTTGAAGATAAGCTTTGGATGTGAAATCACTTGCACATGAATAAAAGCAACAGCTTGGTTCCTATCACCACATGAAGGTTTAATAAGAAATCTCTGATGACATAATAAATAAAGATTTTGTCACAATGTTGTACAATTGAGAAAGCTAGGAATAAATGCACAGTAGCATTTATTATTAAATATAGTATTTTATACTATATTTTATTTATTTATTTATTTATTATTAAATATAGTATAGTAAATATATATATTATTAAATATAGTATTTAAGTAGATGTATACATTAGAGAGAGATTTTTATACAACAGGTTAAAGTGATATTTCATTGCCTGCTAACATTCATATAAAAAAAATCAAGACTTTCCTAACATTCAACTTCTCAATTTCTGATACAATATTTGGCTTTGATACCGAGGAATAATTCTACTGTACAAAAAGGATTTATTATTTTAAATTTTTTTACACACAATACATGCCAAGCAGAAAATTCAGTGAGATAACTACACTATAAATACAAAATTTTAACTTAAAATTCAGCGAGATAAGCAGAATATAAATTGGATTGATCTCTACCTCCAAGTAATTCATGTAAACCAACATTAATTGGCCACCTGGATCACCATTTGTCTCCAATGATTAATATTTTTAGAGGATTTCTTTTTAAACAATCCATGAATTTGATCATGCAAAACATATCATTTCATTTCTCTCTTGTTTAATTGGGGAGAATTTTTTCTCTAAGGTCTGCCATAGACAATACGAGCAGTTGCAACTGCATATAGGACCGGTTCTTGAAGAGCTGAAATATATACAGCATAAATTTACCAGTAACACTGCTGGTGTGCAAGTGATCTGAAAGTCTATACGAGCTGAGAAGCTTGTCACAATTGCTTCCCAATATTTTAAAGCTCATGAGCACTCCTACCACATATGAAAAAATATAAAACATAGCAAGATGGTGAGGAACCATAAAGTTAAAAGAGTACTACACTTACAGTACAATCCTACAGGGGGAGTAGTTAGGGAGCATCCGATGACGGCACAGCCGTGCCACCTTCTGAGCAGGCGCCAAAAATACTATCCCCCCCCAAAAAAACCCATAAAACTGCTCCACAGGGTTTCATGGGGCTACACCACTAATTTTGCAGGAACAAATTGGCGCCTACAAAAGGGAGCATTCCCGGGACGAGAATGCTTTGGGAACTTTAGTCAGCTCCACCCTTGGGAACGCCCCCTCTGGTGCCGGTATGAGCCCCAGCACCACAGCTACACTCCCGCAGCGGCTGCAGTGGCATCTAGGTGAGGCGCTGCCATGCCGCTCCAAATCACTGTTGTAAGTGGCCCTGCGCCAGCGTAGGTGCCACTTTAGACAGAGTAAGTGGCATCTACACTGTCCCAGAAATCACACCACCTCCAGAGGCATTTCAGCCTCCCCCTTTAGAATTGGGCTGCCCTTTACATAACCGTATAGAAACAGGGTATAATTTTAGTGAGGTAAGCAGACTACAATCTTAGGCTAATACACCATAGATAATAATAGCTAAGTTACAAACATAAAGTGAGATAAGCAGGCTATAAATTTAAATTAAACACTGAAATCTGAGTTCATTTTCAGTGGAATAAGGACATTTTCACTTGAGCTACTATCCCTCAGGTATTGTTGACTGTGTAAGTAAATTAATTATTGGAGAATTGGTAAGCTATGAACTAAGATTACTTTTGCTCATTTTAGAAAAAAATACCAACCAAATAAGTTAGCCATGAGTCATCAAGAACCAGTTTAGACCATCAACGATGATATAATAGGAAAAAAGGGAATAGTTAATGAAGTCTTCAAAAGCTGCTTCTAAAAAGCATTAGTGCAGTAAGTAGTCTATTCAAATTTTCCAAACAGTTCAAGAACCGCTGGGTCTCTAAAACTTCTCTAGGTGCAAAACTGCTTAGTCAAGAAGACTGCATCAACACTATCTGTTTCATGTACTGCTATCAAATGACACCCCAACAAAGAAAAAGTTTCACAACACATCAAGTACAGTACTTCATCTCAGCACCTCAGTTGCTATGCAAATATGTAGCCTTAGTAACATAGCAGGCATATTGATAAAGGCTGGCCCTGGTCCATGCGGTTCAAGTGTGGTAGACACGTGTACTTAGTAACCATGCTTAGTGTGATTGCCAAGGCACGGGCCAAGGTATTGTCTCAGCAGCAGAGTTCTTTGGAGGCAGGAGGGAGGAACTCCTGCCTCCCTGGCTGCCATGCCAAATTAACCATGCATGTCCATGTCTGCAGTATAGGCTATTGTAGTTATTTTACACATTCATTTTTGTAGCTTTCTAACTTGACCCATTCTGGAAGTGCAACCTGGCTAAAAACACTAAAATCATAATTCAGTAAACCCATAAATAAAATATAAATAATGAGAAGTAGGGTTGTGCATATCGATATGTGTGTGTGTTAAGTGCCGTCAAGTCGCTTCCGACTCATGGCGACCCTATGAATGAAAGTCCTCCAAAATGTCCTGTCTTTGACAGCCTTGCTCAGATCTTGCAAACTGAAGGCTGTGGCTTCCTTTATTGAGTCAATCCATCTCTTGTTGGGTCTTCCTCTTTTCCTGCTGCCCTCAACTTTTCCTAGCATGACTGTCTTTTCCAGTGACTCTTGTCGTCTCGTGACATGACCAAAATACGATAGCCTCAGCTTAGTGATTTTAGCTTCTAGGGTCAGTTCAGGCTTGATTTGATCTATAACTCCCGATTTGTTTTTTTGGCAGTCCACAGAATCCGTCACACTCTCCTCCAACACCACATTTCAAAGGAATCTATTTTCTTTATCGATATACCCGAACCAAAAATAAACTCAAAATTATCCGTTTCAGTAATTTTCGGGTTTTGGGTTTACCGAACGCCAAAACCTGGGGATCTTCCCAAAGCCAAATAGGTGATTCCCGGAAAAGCCAAATAATTCCTCCAGGGCAAGGTAGCTTGCACTACTAGAAGTTCCTCTTGTGGCCTCTTGTGCCAGTGATAGTTTTCCTTGTCCCAAAAGCTGCCTTGAACCACAAAGAAAGGCAGGGTAAAAAAATGTTTCCATAAATAAAAAATAAATAAGCAAAATGGCAATATTCACCAAAAAGTTCCACAGGTTCCAGACCAGAAGCAGTGAAATAATAGAAAACTTTGCATAGTTTTGAGTTTTATGTAATATAACTAGTTGTTGTGTACAAACCTGAAATGAACCTCTAATGAACCGTTCCTCCTACAGAAAGTAGCTTTCAGAAGGGGAGAAGTGCTAGAGAGAAGCAACAGGGTTTATCTAACTCTTTCCTGTATACAACTTTGCCACTCAAGGCAAAGGAAGAGAAGGATTTTCTAAGCAACAAGCCTGAGAAGTCCAGTTCTGATCCAGTCTCTTTCATTTCAGCTTCAGCCTACCAATTCTGCTGGGTTCAGAGCATGGGAGGGGAAAGGAATGGAGCCAAGCATCATTTACTGCTTTCAGGAATATAATCAACTCTAGAATTTAAATGTTACCATAAATGTTTTTCCTTTAATTAATTCAGCACCCCTTTTTTCCAGCTGTCGGGCCTGTCTTCTTAGAAACATATAAGGCTTCGTTGTAAAAAAAACAGTGTAGTAAATAGTAGAAGGGTATTTAATTTTCAGATGGAATTTACCAGAATTATGTAATCAGGTGCTTGGCATATAAGCAATTATAACACCAAATATTAATGAGATTATCACTAAATTACTCAGTGTAAGAGTTTTTCCCCGCCTCAGCATCTTTAGTATTATAAGGATAGGAAGGAGGAAAGTCTTAAACCTAACAGCTGTTTCAGACAGTTAATTTAATGCTGTATTCCACTTGTATTCCAGGGCATTTTTCGATGAGCTGGTTACATTTTAATAAATGTGTTATTCTCAGAGGAAGTAAACTATGCAGCAGACAGAAAGGTTGACAAAAGAGTGTTCATTTTGGTCAGCAATTCTTCCCAAACTTCACATTTTGCCTTCTTAAAGGGTACAAAATAGGTGCCTGCTATTTACTACACAATTACAAACGGGAAACTATTGGATTGGAATATGGGTCTCAACTTGGCCATCGACCAAATTGCTCCCCAATGCCCTCTGCATCCCCCATCTTTTCTGGCTCCTTGGTTTACTGAGGAGCTCAAGGAATTAAAGAGGGTGATAAAATGGCTAGAGCGATCTTGGTGGTGAACTCATGACGAGGCCATGTTATAGAGCACAGTTAAGAGCCTGAAGTGGCCATAAAGGTAGCTAAGAAATCTTGCTTCTCTGCTTCCAGTGCATCTGCTAGCTCACGTCCAGCACAATTATTTAGGGTAGTTCAACAGCTGACTAGGGGTGCACATTCAGCTAAAGCCAACCCCCCCGCCCAACAAATACCTTTTCAGTATAGGGGGTGGGGGTTACCAGCAAAAAATGGTGCCAATTAAAGGGAGTCGAAAAAGTGGATCAATGATTAAAACTGTTAATGATATCTTATGGCTCATTGCTTATAATACAATTGTATGCTATACTTTTACCCTGTCTTCTGATGTAATGGATTCATTATAACAGTTGTCAAGTCTGGGATTTTTAATTTCCCTTTTTCTTTTATTCTTTCCTTGTATTCTGTTTTTGTATATATCTATACAAATAAATAAATAAGAGAAAAAGAGTGATGATAATAAAGGGCTTGCAGCTTGTTTTCAGTATATCAAAGCCATTTATTAAATTATTGGGAGACCTTTACATCAGTTCATGTTCATCTTAAACTTGGGAAGAACTGCCAGCGGTAACAAAAGAGCCAGTTCAATCTGAGGAAATGGTTTAGGGCGGACTGCTGACTTCATAGTATTTAAAAGGTTCAGTGCCAGCGTGCCAGCACAGGGTGAGGGGGGGGCGGGCAAACAGGTGGTATGACTGCAGGAAAGTCTAAAACATGGTTTATCATTGAGGTCATCTCTCTCACCTTCAGCCATTACAAACGGACTAATGGAATTCCAGTTACCGATGCCACACTAGGGAACAAAATTAGCGAGTCATTAAGCAGTGGCACCGATGCCCTCAAAAGTGGCTGAAATCTATGCCACTGAAAGAAAGAAAAACACAATGTTGTGACTGCTGAGTACAGGCCAAGGTCAGCCAGGCAAAACTAGCAATGGTGCTGATGGTCCTGGAAAAATAAACAGAATGCACTGGTACCAGAACAGTGCTTGTACTGTGTAAAAGAGCTTTTACATGGCCAAATTTCAAAGGCAGTTACTTTTCAAAGTAAAAAAAAATAGCAATTAAATTTGGGATGAAGTCTGAGCATCCTCGGGTTAAGCAGTTCACTTTTAAACAGCAAAATAAATTAGGGGTATTGGGGTATTGGGGGGGGCGTTTGAAAGCAGCAAGCTGCCCCAGCCACTGTTAATGTTGCTGAAACCTTCCTAACCGCTTTCAAAGAGCTTGGCATGGTTGGGGGGAGGGCAGTTTAATACCCCAGAAGCAATGATGACCACTAGGGTTGCCAACCTACAGTTACTAGCTGGAAATGTCCTGCTATTACAACTGATCTCCAACCGATGATGATGATGAAGAAGAAGAAGAAGAGTTGGTTTTTATATGCCAACTTTCTCTACCACTTAAGGAAGAATCAAACTGGCTTACAATCGCCTTCCCTTCCCCTCCCCACAACAGACACCCTGTGAGGTGGGTGAGGCTGAGAGAGCATGACTTGCCCAAGATCCGTTCACCTGGAGAAAATGGCTGCATTGGCAATTGGACTCTAAGGCATTGAAGTCCCTCCCCTCCCGAAATCCTGCCTTCCTCAGGTTCTGCCCCCAAAACCTCCTGTCGGTGGCGAAGAGGGACCTGGCAAGCCTACCCAGCTGGCTTCAAATCCAGTCCACCAGATTGGCCTCCACCATGTGGAGGAGCGGGGAATCAAACCTGGTTCTCCAGATCAGAGTCCACTGCTCCAAACCACCGCTCTTAACCACTACACCATGCTGTCTGTCTGCAATTGTCTTGGATGCCCCAAAAATCTCCTGCCAGCAGCAAAGAGGGACCTGGCAACCCTAATGACCACAGACAGAAGCTCCTCCATCATGTCCTCCCACCCCACAACAGTATGGGTCAGAACTGAGCAGGCCTGGCTGGTGGCAGCGTGGGAGAGGAGGCAGGCAAGGTTCTGCCTAGTGCTGCTAGCCCTGCAGGGCTGCCAGTACCACAGATGCAGGCCTTGCTCCTGTCCTCCAGCGGCCCTCCAGAGCAGCGGGCTACTGGGATCTTTCCCTGGAATTGAAAGAGCCAATCTGTTCCTACAGAAAAGGCTTTGGAGAAATTGAAGGACCCACAAGACCTGACCCTTAGCTAACGGACAGGGTCAAAGCCTCTGGTTACTGTCATCAAACCCTTGGTTGGTTCCCATATTTCGCTAGTAATGTGCAAAAAGCGTCTAATCCTGGCATGTGTCTGGACCCTGCTATAATTTCATCCCAGCCACTGAGATGGAAATTATACCCACATTATGTCATAAGTACTTTAAAAGTTTTGACTGCAACTGACCACCCCGGCAAAATGGGAAAGCTGCTTTTCCATTGAAAACTATCTTGCAGGCTCCACCAGTGATTGACAGTGGCAGAACTCTGAAAACGCCTCCAGCCGCGTCTGGGCTTCTTCTCTGCCTATTCAAATGGCTGTGTGGGATTGCAAACACGGTGTGCAACAGACCAATTATAAGGTCTGTACTAATAATGTAAGCTGCCTAGGTATTAAATACAGGTAACTCCTATTTGGGGGGAAACCCTCCTGTTTGGGGGGAAAAATACTTCTGTGATGGGTAAAATGTTCCTCTAAAATGTTTTATCAATGCTTATAAAATCAACTGCCCTCAGGTTATTTAATTGTTGTGGAGTTGAAAATAACCTATCTACTAACAAAACATTATGCAGATGGTGTTCAAGGGATCCCACAAGGATACTTAGTATTATGCAGAGACCGTCAAGATCAGCCCCAAACTAGCCTGTTGTAATGACTGTGGAGGATGTGAAGGCGCTGAAGGAATTATGATACTGCCTGTCTTTTTGAATTTAATGCAGGCAAGGAGACAACCCAAGGCAGGATTCTTAACATCAGGTTTATTCTCCTCCTCCTCTTATAGCCCCCCCCCCGTTTTACTTTTTCCTCCATCTTTCTCCCTCCATTCCATTCTGCTTTTCCCTTCCAGTACAGAGGGCCCTACTCTGCTCAGCAACAGACTACAGTCTCCATAAGGGGACAAATTTCTGAACTTCAACAATGAAATAACTTTACGGTTGCCAACCTCCAGGTAGTAGCTAGAGATCGCCTGCTATTACAACTGATCTTCAGCCGATAGAGATCATTTCCCCTGGAGAAAATGGCCGCTTTGGCAATTGGACTCTATGGCAGTGAAGTCCCTCCCTTCCCCAAACCCCACCCTCCTCAGGCTCCACCCCCAAAACCTTTTGCCGGTGGCGAAGAGGGACCTGGCAACCCTAAATAACTTGCAAAACAACTATTAAAACACAACACTGTCATCAGAACTCAGTCTTCTTTCTCCTTCTATCTTCTCCTGTGGAGGAAGAAAGAAGGGAAGAGGCAGGGTGGCTGACAGTTTAATCTGTAACACACCCTTCTAAATCCACTGAGGTCCATGGATTTAGAAGGGTGTACAATGGGATTGCACTGTTAGTTCTGATTCTGCCCATTTTACTGGATTACCAAAGCTAGGCCTAGTCTTCTGTCCTTCCTTGACAGGGGTAGCTAAATTCCTGCCATCCTATTGTTGCCTTCCCAACAATCCAGAGAGAAACATCTATGCATCTAGCCTCGTCGCTACATTTGCATCATTCGTACAGACTCACAAGCACTATGAATGGTTCCAGCATGGTGTAGTGGTTAAGAGCGGTGGTTTGGAGCAGTGGACTGTGATCTGGAGAACCGGGTTTGATTCCCCACTCCTCTACATGAGCAGTGAAGGCTAATCTGGTGAACTGGATTTGTTTCCCCACTCCCACACATGAAGCCAGCTGGGTGACCTTGGGCTAGTCATACTCGCTCAACCCCACCTACCTCACAAGGTGTCTGTTGTGGGGAGGGGAAGGGAAGGGAAGGTGATTGCAAGCTGGTTTGATTCTCCTGTAAGTGGTAGAGAAAGTCAGCATATAAAAATCAACTCCTCTTCTTCCCACACTAGTACAGGTTCATGTTAATGGGACCTCTGTAACCTAACCTTAGGTTCCATCTACACACTACATAGTCCTTGTGTTTGTTGTGGAATGACACAAGGAATTTTATCACATATGTGATGGGAGTTTTCTGCCTCCCATATGGCATACAAGATCTTTTATGTTTGTGACCAGAGCAAGCATCTGTACACACACCCCTTGTTGTTTCACATCCTTAAACCACCCTATGGAGCCTCTATTGACTCCTTAGTAAAAATCACATTACTTACATGGCTACACGTACGTTTCACAGTGGAGCCAATAGAGACTCCATGGGGAGGTCTGGGGACACAAAAATAACATGGTGGGAGGCTAAAGCCAATTTCCCCTGCATGTTTGGAGACAAGAGAAAAGAGCCAGTGTACATCTGAGAGGCACAAAACTCCCATTAAATATGTGATACAAAGTCCTTGTGTTGTTCCTCAACCAACGCAAGGACTCGGTTCTGTATAGATGTACCATTAGCCTCCAAGTGCAAACCCCAAAGCACATGTTTAGGTACTTGAGCTTCAATCCTAAGGAGCAACCTTCGCTTAACTCAACAGAATATACTTCTGAATAAAAAAGGATCCTGCGGTTAGCAATCATCGATTAACTAGAGATAAATTCACAGCTGTTCTATTTTTCCCCACAAAGATAATATTAAACATTAATTATCACCATTTATTGAATGCACAAAGCAAAATTAAATACAGCCCCTTAGTTAAATGGGAAGAGATCACAAATGAGTGTTCTTTGGCTGACCTTGACAGTTGAACGGCACAGCTCAGGGGGATCCTGTTTCGGGGGCAGAGCTGATTCACAAGAAACACTGGCCAAAATGTTCAAATTTAGGCATTGACACCAAATTCCATACTGAGTTAATCAAAGCTGCCAATAGCTCCTGGGAAGAATACATTCCCCCATTCACATTCTTAAGATGTGCTCCTAAAATAAAGGTTGGGGAATGCCTCTAAATGGTCAGAGATGCACATCTTTGTAAGGTTCAGAGGGTCATGATGTACATATGGGGCACATGCAAGATCTTTATTTGCTATTTCTGTGTTTCAGACTGCCTATTCTCATATCACTACGGCTATTTAAAAATACTAAAAAAGTTCCCCAAACTACTTTTAATTTGCAGAGCACTGTATTATTTTGATTGGGTCTTGCTCCTTTTATTACAGATATATGCATCCAGGATCATTTTTCAGCCACTTCCCACATCATTATGTTAAAAGACAACTAGGACAAAGCAATGCTGGAAAACTCCCAGGAGAGTCATGGTTACCTTCACAGTGCCAAAACTCATGACTGTTTAACACAGAGCTTAATTAATGTGATGTTTACCATATAAATGCGGCAGGAAATCAATTCCATAAAAACAATATGGGCAGTACGCTTGGCACTGAGTACACAATAATTTGTTCAACATAGTGGGATGGAACCAGCAATCTGTCACTGGGAAGTGCTGATGGATGCAGATCCTTCCCTTCTCCCCACCTTTTTCAACCCTGGGAAAATGGTTTTATGGGATCAAAGAATCCATGTAGACCAACAGCCATATTGATTGGATGGCTCACCTCGCTTAACTCTTCCACCAGTGGAGCTACACAGGGTGATTTGACCTCCTTCCCCCACCTTAGTGCAGCCCCCTAACCTGCATGGCTGTCGGTCTACGCAAGTGCTTTGTCATAGATAGATAGATAGATAGATAGATAGATAGATAGATAGATAGATAGATAGATAGATAGATAGATAGATAGATAGATAGATAGATAGATAGATAGAGCTTTCATGTTGATGTTACTTTCACAAGTAAATGTTTAGCATCCAGTACCTTGAGTCTTTTTTATATTTGATAGATGTATTTTTCTAGTTAAGGCTATAGTGCTGTTTTTTTGTTTTACTCGCTAATACAGCATGATTGCATTTTTACACGATTACCTGGAGGTTGGCAAACTTAATTGTAATAGCGGGAGATCTCCATGCCTCACTTTGAAATCAGCAACCGTGTACCATAGAATTTTGCCATAGAGTTTCTGTTTATTCCTAGAGCTACCCAGAATTTAGTTTTAGAATAGCTGGCTGTTCCTAGAGCTACCTTTGTCACTTCCTCTGCCAACTTCCAGCAAGTACACAAGGCTGCTTTTTTCTTCGTAATTTTTCTCCTGCCATCACTCAGTGCAGCGGCAGACAATTGAACCTGGGTGGTTGCCCCCAATACAATTCTTATCAAAATCAATGGATTACTCCTATCTTAATCAAATTTTCTGCCACTGTAACAAAAGATAAAACAGTCCCCTGTTTGCTGGCGGATAGAGATCCAAGAACAACATTGGTGGTGGCCAAGTATCTCTCCACTATATTTTCCTAGATCCCTTTCATATGGAGTAAGACTTCATTTTTAGTATGGAGAGTTGCTCAATCTTTGGCTCATTTTTAACATTAGCCTTATTGATTAGCTTCATTGCATCATAGGAAAAAATTGTTCCCATGAATTTCCTTTTGAAGATTCTTTGGACTTTTTGAAAAGCAGTGGTAAGCAGTCTTATTTTTGAAATTGCATTCATGTTGTTACAAATGTATTCTCAACACTCATTAAGTTGTCACTGTAGCCATTTTGATAAGCCTTATTATTATTATGATTATCATTATTTTTAGAAGACATTATTATTGGTCTCTTTAAACATCGTTGTGGTCGCCAAGCTGAGGAAGGATTGGATTCCGAAACGCATACTTATGATAAACCCACCTTGGACCTTTCTTCGTCTCTTCGTGATTTTTCATGGACTATAATTCTTGAGTATACATGAGCCTTTGTTAAGGCCACAGAAATAATTCTTGAATTTATGTTGTTCATGTTTTGTTGTTAAAAGCAATCTGTATATATACATTTTTTGTTATTTCAGACCCATTGAGGTTTCTGTGTGGCTTTCAACACAGTGTTTATGAATATATGTTGGGTTTTGGATTTTCCAAAAAATAGAATTATTATATTCTATAATATTGTTTTCTTTTCCAGTTGGTATATTTCACATTATATTATCTTTGAAGCCACGTGCTGCCATTTATTATAGTTTAACCTTCAGGTGGTAGCTGCCGATATCCCACTATCACAACTGATTTCCAAGTGACAGAGATAAGTGACAGAGAAAATGGCCTCTTTGGAAGGTGGACTCTATGGCATTGTGTCCCATTGAAGTCCCTTTTCTCCCCAAACCCAGCCCTCCTCAGGCTACACCCCCAAAACCTTCAGGGATTTCCCAACCTGGAGCTGGCAACCCTAGCGGGAGCCCCCATCAAGGCCTTGGCAGCCCTAGTTTCGAATCTGACCTCACAGTCTTATGCCCTGCAATACCCAGGTGTGGCTGTCAGAGCAGGCTGGAAGCCTGTACGTGTTTGGGAGAGTAAACCTGGAAGAGGCATCGGTGGGTCGCGCCCGTCACGGCCACCAGCCACACCTCCACAAAGCTCCCGCCAGTGGCATGGGCAACCTAACAGCCCTATACACTAGTGTTGCAAGGCCGCACCTGGCAACCAGAGGGGCAGCTGGGGGGGCAGGGACATGGGAGGGTGACATCATCAAAGTCGCTGACATCACTATGTCACTTCTGGGTACAACCCAGAAGTGACAAAGGGTAGTTCTAGGAATCATTAGAAGTGACATAGTAGCATCAATTATGTTACTTTTTTCTGCTGTTGGAGTGACCATGGGCAACGGAGCCTAGCAATAAGAAAAGCATATACCGGTAGACAAATCAAAAACATTATAAGCAAATCAGTTGTTGTTTTTATAGATGGTGGTATGATAGCTTCACAAATCTCCATGCATGTTTTGTTTTCCGAGTCCATAATTTCTTGTTGTTGCCAGATATTGCTGAGATATTGTGCTCATTTTCTGCCTTGCTTCCATCTCTCCCTTATAAACTATGCTGGAAGAAGTCAAGCACAAAGAAGTACAACATACAGTGAATGAAGAATTACCGTGACTTGAATTGGGAGGAGGAACCAGGTCAAGAGGACATTGGTCAAATAATATTGAATGTAGAGTAGGCCAGCAAGATGCTTCTACTAGAAATGTTTATACTTCAGCAATCTGACCAGGACACATTCAGGGGGGAAAGAGGACAGCTGTTTATCCGAGGCATCTTTAGTTTTTAGTATTTTAGATTTTCTTTTCTAGTTATACAACAGTTTAAAGAGAGAGAGAGAGAGAGAAATTACCAGATGAAGGGTGCAATCCATATTCAATTTAAGCTAATGACAAAACTTCCATCCATTTAAAGCTCTGGAATTGCACCCATAAAGGTTCCCATGTTGCAATTTAGCATGTGCCCAAAGCAATTTTGTAATCAGTCTCATGGTTTATTAGCTTTATATCTTTGATGAAATGCTTTGACAAAAAGAATAATGGGAGGTAGCAAGAAAGTAATTCCAATGAAAACTTTGCAGTAGTAGATCCCTACTGATTGTTAGCATGCACTAAGGGCTTTTGGGGACAAGCTTAGCACTTTCAGGACAGCAATAAGAGGAGGTAAGGGAGGGAACAGAGAAGCACTTTGGCCACAGAGCCAAAAGTAGAAAGGATAGCAAGCTGTGTTCCGTTGTGTTTAAGTTTAGAAAGTCACAGCTGTTTTTTTTGGGGGGGGGGAAGGATGTGTGATAGTATGGAGCTTGTGCTAGGATTGCCAGCTTTGAGTTGGGAAATACCTGGAGATTTTGGGGGAGGAGCCTGAGGAGGGCAATGTCTGGAATGGGAAAGGACTTCAATGCCATAGAGCCCAATTGTCCAAGCGGCCATTTTCTCCAGGTGAACTGATCTCTGTTAGCAGGAGATCTCCAGCCACCACCTGGAGGCTGCACGTGGCTCAAAATTAAAAAATTACAACATAAACTACCAATGGAGAATTGTAAGCATATATTATAAAGTCAAACACTAACAAAACAACAACAAAACCAAACGTTCTAGAGGCCTCACAGGGCTTAAGGCTAATTAGCTTACAATTACAACTCAAATGTAGCCAGCCAGCTTAAAGGTAACATATAATCACAACTCAAATGTAGCCAACCGGCTTGAAATGTTTCTGAGGTATTACCAAAACATGTCAAGTAGCTCATCTTACTCTGAATCAACCAAAATTTGGGACTGTGGTGTCTCATTAAGTCCCGGTGGGAGCCTTTCATCTCTTTAACACTCATTTGGGTCGTTAAGCTGAAGAAGACCTTTGGTCGAAACGCGTCTTGCAACAGACCCTATCTTTGCGACAGACCCTATTATGGACCTCTCTCATTATTACTGCTATTAGACTTATTGGGCCATCAGTTGTACAGGCCTGGTCTCAAATACCCTTTGAGTTGCTCAAATGGTTTGTTGTTTCTAGAGCATATACCCCTGAGTAAAATAGCCTGAACACTCTGCTTCTATACAAAGATATTAACCTGAAGTTGCTGCTAAATTGAGAGAATACCATGGAAGAAAGGATGGCATGACTGTTCCTTACATTCTTAGCCAAATATTTACAAGAAAGTACCCAACCAAAGGTCAAGATAAGATACCAGAAAGCAAAAAACCCAAACCTGCTTGAGTGTTGACAAAATGAATTAAGCTGGATGTTATTCCATCCCATGGCCATTATTTGAGGACAAGATCTCTCTGTTCGTCTTTCCCTGCTCTTTATGCATAAAGTAATTCAACACATTCTCTTGTCTTCCAACTAATAAGAACTTTGGAATAAGCTCAGGCTGTAACAGTTTGAGTTTAATAGCTGAGTGCTACTTCTGTTCTCTTTCAAGAGAACAACAGATTCCAATTACATCGCGCTGATAAAACATGACAGATGAAGCAGCACAATCGCACCGTTTGATTTGTACATCCCATCTTACTTCACTTTGACTAGCCTTGGGCCAGCAGAACCCAGTGTAGGAAATTTACATCAGCATCACACTGACAAAAATGTGTGCTAGCAAAACTCTCTGCAACAGCAACAGGAAACCCAAGCATCATTTCAGCCATGATGTGTAGGATTGCCAGGTCCCTCTTCACCACCGGCGGGAGATTTTTGGGGTGGAGCCTGAGGAGAGCAGGGTTTGGGGAGGGGAGGGACTTCAATGCCATAGAGTCCAATTGCCAAAACGGCCATTTTCTCCAGGTGAACTGATCTCTATTGGCTGGAGATCAGTTGTAAAGCAGCAACGAAAGTAGGTGGTGGAAGCTAAAACAGTAACCTCCCTTCCTTCTCCTGTAACAATGCAGGAAGTAACATGCAGGGATGTCTTCTGTTCATGGAAGAGAAGACAGCTCCATCTGGTATGAGGTCTTCACCTTGTGAGAGAGAAGATCATTCCATATGGTGTGAGACAGAGAACTCAGAAGAAAAAAAGAACACCAAGCTCTTTGAACAAAGCAGGGCAGTTGTCCACAGGAAGCATAAAATCTGTCACGTGGGTTCAGTGCAACAGTTGTCTAACAGCAGTCTCTCTATGACAGTTAATAAATGCCTCAGGAAGTTCACAATCAAGGTATAATATCCATTCTTTATTATGAACCCTCAATGTCTTCTAAGAGTAATAGTGTCTCTGAAAATGAAGGAGGGTTTGTGAGGTATCTAGGCTATTAAGCAGTAAAAGGTCTGCTTTCCGTGTAATTAATGATGCGTGGAACAAATATGCACCTGAAACCTCAATTTTTAAAAATAAAATCATTTTGACTGCTCAAAAAAGATTTTTTAAAGCATTTGCCAGGAGAGGCATTTTTTAAAAAATGGGTGAAGAACAGACCGCCCTTTCCAGTCAGCTCCTTCCCTTTTCAAGGACCCCTCTCCAAAGTGATTACTTTTGGGAAAGGGGGAATATATACTAGACAGACACAAATTCCATAGCATGAGGCTTTTAAACTGGAAACGAGATTCCATCATTTCCAGTTTCCACATCTGGCAGCATGGGATTTGAGACCAGTGTCTTGCTACTTGTTACCCAGTGTCCAAAGTATTTTGCTTGGAGAAAGAGGGTTACTGTAAGGGAGGGCTCGGGGTAAGTTCCATTTTGAGCTAGACCCTGTTCCACTGGTCTGGAGCTTAACTCAAAAGTTCATAGTCTAAATAAATTCACCCAGTCTGAAATTCTCCCTCATTACCACTTCCATGTATCTATCTAACCTTTTTTTTTACAACGTGACAAGTAGAGGGATTCATCTCATTTGTAGTTTAGAATCTGAGGTTGTTTATGCATGGGAGTTTTACCTGAGGTTCGTTGCTGGTTGGACCTACACTTTCCTGTCGGGAATCTATGCACCAGCAATCTCCAAGCTCAAACCAAGTCCCCGCCCGTTTAAATGCTGCTTTGTAATTGGCCTACATTGTAGTGTTTACTGTGAGAGAAAATCCCCCCAACCCAACTGCCGCGTTAAAAAAGCATTTTAAGAACAAAAACAAAACAGCAATCTGAAAGGAAGGGGGGAGGAATCCAAGCCTCATTTTTAAAAAGGCTTCTTTCTGCTCAGAAAGAGCTCCGAGGAAGCAGGAAGCATTTGAATCCCTGCCTCTTTACACACTGCTTTGTAATTGGCTCTGAGAGAAACCAAGTTTGTGTGTCCAGCACTTGGCCTTATGCATGGGGATTTCACCCAGGCTGAGACGGAAGGAGAGGGAAGAATCGGGTTAACGGAGGAACAGGAAAGTCCAGGATTTGTGAGGGCTGGCAGGGGGGTCATCTCTAATGGGCAGAAAACTCATGCATAACTCCAGGGAACAACCGAGACCGGGGGCGAACGTGAGTGAAGGTACCCATGCATAAACGACCCGAGAAGATGAGCTGTTGGAACTGAGACTGCCACTCTGCTTGTTTATGGCCAGCCTCAACAGGACTGTGGAGACCCAGAGGGAACTTGTGGTCCATTCACACCCTGTAGCCTGTGTTACAGGGCATTTACAAGTGTAAAATTGGAGGGTGAACACCTGAGCATACTGTCCTTAGCTCTGTAGAGGAAGGGCAAGCTACAGCAGCAATAATAACTGTAAAATTGTCAGACTTGATTCAGCTTTCAGCTGGAATTCTTGCAATTCTTGCATAACCCCAAAACCTTCAGGCTTACATATTTGCCTGCTACTTTAATAGGTGTTAAGTAAACCAGTATTTGGAATGGAGTCAAGCTATTTTTACACAAATAGGTACACAATCTGTATGAGTAACAGCTTGCCAAACAAGTAGTAAACAGGAAATTTGGTCAATAGCTTATCTCTCTTCTGGGCTTCTACGATTACCTGGAATAGGCCCCAACAGAAAAGCCTACTTTAATAAGTCAACATCGTGTAACCCTTTCTGTTTGGTGTTTGGGGAATCGTTTTCATTAGTGGCGGCTGATGAGTTGATAGCTGTCACAGGAGGCGGTGTTTAATAGAGGGAATTCTTCAGGTTCCAAGATGTGTGATTGAGCCATTCATCTTAGTGAAATCACTGGTTAGCCTGCTTTCCATCAGTGTCATTTGTCCATTAAAAATGCAAAGAAAACTGCAGTATCTTCCCAGTGAGCACAGGGACACAAATACATATACATTTGTAACTCAGAAAGAATGCAGTTCTCTCCATATGTGTAGATATTAGTTTTACCTATTCTCCACTCTTGGGGAAGGCACTGGCAAACCACTCCGTAAACAGAGTCTGCCTAGTAAACGTCGAGATATGATGTCACCCCATGGGTCAGGAATGACCCGGTGCTTGCACAGAGGACCTTTACCTTTTTACCTATTCTCCTCTCTATAGGGCAAGGCACAATGAAATGCTTGTTTTATAAGCCTAATAGATGGAATAATCAACTCTGTATGCATGTACCCCCACCCCCACCCCCTTCTCAGTATATTTAGGACAAATAGGACAATTCATAATTTTTTTCATTGAAAAGCTGATGGAAAACAGTGAATCTTTTATTCATTATTTGTTTAAGGATGAGACTTCAGCCGAGCAAGGATGGTCTATATTTGGATTCAGCCTTCTGATTCACAACAGTCCATGAGGAGACATTTTCTCTTGCTCCGTGTATTAAGAAAGAGAAAATAACAAGAAAGGTATGTTAAAGATGCAGGCGGGGGGGGGGGGAGGCCAAAATTTTTTTGCACACAGATTTGAATGCTGGAAGAAGACTGTTCTGTGTGTTCAGTGTGGGGCCTTACAATATGTCAGCATAGCACCCACAGACCCTCTAATGTAACCGTGTTGATGCCAGTATCAGTCTGTAGACAAGGAAGGTGGAATCTGCTCCTGCTTAGATGTATCTCTTTGTGTGTGCTTTCATTATTTTTAGGCCTATGACTTGCTTGCCTTTCAAAACGTCATTAAATTATCAATTTACTGCTGTTTAATTACCCCTAAAGAAACATTCAGCAAAGAAAAACAAATATCTAGCAGGAAATTATTTTTTCTAGCAAGGAATAGTTTGAATACATAAATATAACTTGGTTTCGACCTGAGCCATTTTAAACTGATTTATGTGACAGCACTCCATGTCTCAAGTGTAAGAAAAAAGAAGAGTTGGTTTTTGTATGCCAACTTTCTCTACATTTTAAGGAGAATCAAACCAGCTTACAATCTCCTTCCCTTCCTCTCCCTACAACAGACACCTTGTGAGGCAGGTGGGGCTGAGAGAGCTGTGACTAGCCCAAGGTCACCCAGCTGGCAGCATGTGTAGGAGTGGGGAAACCAACCCGGTTCACCAGATTAGAGTCCGCTGCTCATGTGGAGGAGTGGGGAATCAAACTCAGTTCTCCAGATTAGAGTCCAACGCTCCTAACCACTACACCACTCTGGCTCTCGGGGGGGGGGGTTGTCCTTTGTTAATGCTGAGTGGAAATGGGATACATTTCACAATTTGGCCACTGTGAAAGGGTGAAAAAACTGCACAGAGGGCAGCAGGTGTCAGAGGAAAGGACTCAATTGCTGAGGCAACTAAGCCAACTCCTCCTCACTCACACAGTCCAGTCAGATTTATTTGCAGTATCCAAATGTGCATCCCTATCGCATTTTGTCCCAACTAGTCATGTAACAAAGACAAGAGGAAGCCTCAGAAACGTGCAGGAATTAGCTAGTGTAATAAAGCCCTTCTCATCCCAAGCCAAGACTCTCTAGAAGCAACTAATCACATTTGTTTTGACAAACTACTTCAAATCCTTTAGAGGAACAGTTGGTGTGTTATGGGTTGGATCTAGTGAAACGTTCGTAGCTCTTCTCGCCGTTCCCTCTCCTCCCCCCCTCCACAGTCCTTTCCAGCTCCGGAAAAGTTTATTCCTGGGTTCATGGGACCTATGCGGAGTAACAGCCATGCAGGTTGGGAGGATGCAGCGCAAAGGGGGTGAAATCACAGCCGACCTTTGCTCATAGAGGAGGCAGATGCAATGGTTTGACAAACCTCTCCCCTCCTCACTGCCTGCTGTTTCCCATAGTCAAAAGGACTGCTAGGGGGAAAGGTAGTCATAATATCTGCTTTAATCAGCACCTTCCAACCCTATCTTTATCACATTCCCGACTCAAAATGCACTAGGCCTTAATAAACCAGCTGGTCTATGGTGTCCATTTCATAGAATCATAGAGTTGGAAGAAGAAGGAGTAGGAGTTGGTTTTTATATGCTGACTTTCTCTACCACTTAAGGAAGAATCAAACCGGCTTACAATCCCCTTCCCTTCCTCTCCCCACAACAGACACCCTGTGAGATAGGTGAGGCTGAGAGAGCTCAAAGAGAGCTGTGGCTAGCCCAAGGTCACCCAGCTGGCTTCGTGTGGAGTGGGGCATCAAACCCGGTTCTTCAGATCAGAGTCCACCGCTCCAAACCACCACTTTTAACCACTACACCACGCTGGCTCCCTCCAGGACCATCTAGTCCAACCCCCTGCACAATGCAGGAAATTCACAATTACCTCCCCCTGCACACACACCTCCAGTGACCTCTACTCTATACCCAGTAGAAAAACCTCCAGGATCACAAAATCAGCATTGCTGTCCGACGACCATCTAGCCTCTGCGTCCCTGTATGGTGCCTCCACTTACATACACACTCACACCTGGGCCACCCAATCATGCACAACTATATACAACTAGAGCAGGTTTTGTGAATGTCCTGTGGTGCAATGCTGGTGAGTAATGAAACTGCCAGGTCAATGTGGAAAGCCAGGGAGCATTGGTAGGGTTGCCAACCTCCAGGTAGTAGCTGGAGATCTCCTGCTATTTGATCTCCAGCCGATAGAGATCAGTTCCCCTGGAGAAAATGGCTGCTTTGGCAATTGGACTCTATGGCATTGAAGTCCCTTCGCTTCCAAAACCCACCCTCTTCAGGCTCCGCCCCCAAAATCTCCCGCCGGTTGAGAAGAGGGACCTGGCAACCCTATTCTCCCCTCCCTTTTCTATGGTGGGGAGTGAAAATGGTTCATAGTGAAAATTTTAAAAGTTAGCACACAGCAGTGGTTTTATTGTCTATATAATATATGTTCAAGACAGATCTCCTAATTTGATTCTGAGAATCTGGGCTATCTGCAGCAAAAAACAAACAAACCCTCAAAACAAAACAAAAACCAAAAAGAATTGAATAGGAATACACGTAATAAGTCAAGGTCACATTGTCAAGATAGCCTTAGGAAGATTTAGCATTATCTTACAACAGAGAAGGTGGTATTGTGCATACTGATTTCCAGGAAGCAAACTAAATTCTCTATTGTCTTTTAAGCTGTTGTATATTAAAGGGATTTAGAAATCCGGCTTGTTCATAAATGCTTCCATTTGGTTTTTTGTTTGCTGTTCAAAGTCTGATAGCAATACTTTCATGTACAGGATGAGATCTATTAAAGGAACCACAGTGCATAAATGCTGTCATGTTGCTGGCAGATTAATGCATTACAATAAAGCAAACAATGCAAGACAATTTGATGAAGAAAAAGTTTCTCCTGTGGGTCCTTTGCAAAGATAATAATGTAATTATTAATATTTTTTTCATAATGCCCAAATTATCTCTTTGCAGACAAGCATGAGCTTAATAAACGCTTAATGGAAGGAAAGGGTTTTCGGTTGTAAAAGGTAATTTAGAAAGAACAAGTGGAAACCCTCAAGGAGTTGTGGGAGGCATCTAATTTCCCCCTCTCCCACTATTTCCTCTCTCCCTTTACTCAAAGCCCCCATAGCCTCTCCCCTTTTCCTGCTTCATTCTCCCTTCCCACCTAACAGCCGATTTACATTCTCCCTTCCCTGTGAAGCAGGTTAGGCTGAAAGTAAGTACAGGTCCAAAATCAGCCAGTGAGCTTCCGCAGCAAGCTCTAGCCACTACACCACACTGGCTTTCATAGGGTGGCTGCTGTGGAACGGTAGCAAGCAGCCAGGCCTACTTGAGGCATGCAAGTCTAGTGGTATCAAGTTACTCAGAGGTTGCTGTCAGGCCTGGGGTTGCCAACCTCCAGGTGGGAACTGGAGATCTCACAGAATTACAACTGAAGTCCGGACGATAGAAATCTAACCCCTGGAGAAAATGGCTGCTTTGGAGGGTGGATTCTATGTCATTATATTCGTCTGAGGCCCCTACCCTTCCCAAACCCTGCTCTCCTCAGACTCCACCACAAAATCTACAGGAATTTCTCAACCTGGAGCTGGCAACCCTAGCCAGGCCTGGCCCCAATGAGCCCTCCCTCAAAGGCTAAAATAGGCCTGGAAAGGGCCTTACCACTTGCCCCTGCCTTATAGTGACAGAACCAAGCATGGATTACTGTGGTTGCCTAGCAGTGGCCACTGAGGGAATCCGTTGCTTAAAGCTACAGGCACTCCTTTTATCATTTTGGGTTCTTTTAAAAACCCCAATGTATTTTTTGTAGATTTCAAATTTTTCTGCAAAACTGGGGCATTGTTCGGGTTTGTAGAAAGATCTGTCTAGCCTGTTCACAGCACCATTCACTGGATTTAAGTATCCTCAGGTTGGCCAACTTTGCTGTTAGTATATAGATGATTATAAAAAGCTTTCTGTAAAAGGAAAGTCTGGTCAATATAACTGTAGAAGCCAGTGTAGCTTTTAAAGATTTTACTCTGATTTTCAAACTTACATCAGTAGCTTCCTAAAAAATGTTAATATATCAAATCATAGCTAGTTAAAGTGGAGTCAGGAAAGCTGTGAACCAGATCTGCACATTGAAAAGAGGGGGGAAAGGAAGATCTGTCAAAAATCGGTAGCTTGATGTTGTGTATTGTGGCTACTAGTAAAAATGGATATGAGCCATGATACATACCTATTCTCTCCAGGATCAGAGGAGCATGCCTATTATATTAGGTGCTGTGGAATACAGGCAGGATAATGCTGCTACAGTTGCCCTGTTTGGGGGCTTCCTAGAGGCACCAGGTTGACCACTGTGTGAACAGACTGCTGGACTTGATGAACCTTGATCTGATCCAGCATGGCCTTTCTTATGTTCTTATGTAACCCACAAAGCAGCTTATGACATTGGTATTCTCTTCTCCTCTATGTCGTCACAACAGCCCTGAGAGGTAGGTTAGATTGAGAAAGAGTGACTGGCCCATGGTCTCCTGAGTGAGCTTTCATGACACAGTGGGAATCTGAACTCATATCTCTCAGATCCTAGTTTGAGCTGCTACAATTCCACTTGATGGAGTTTGCCAATCGTGAGTCAAAACTACTGTGCTGAGAACGGAAGCTGCAGAGAAGCAGGGGACAAATGGATGCATCTAACCACAGCAGCTCTTCGTTCTGCTGCCTCCTACCATGGCCAGTTCACTTCAGGAAGAACCCTCACAGCTCTGTTCTTGTCCTCTTCTGATGCCAGGGTTGGATGTGTACCTAGTCCCTTTACCCACACAACAATAAGCTATATACATACTTCAGGGTATGGGGATTTCAGGTCTTATCTGTTGAAGAGATGACTGGGGGGCGATTCTTGTAAAGTCGGATTTAGAAGCTGGTTTGAGTTTAACTGTAAAACTGTGTTTCTGTGCATGCAATACTTTGAGGATACCCATTAACCATCCAATATTTTCTCCCTTAGCAGCTCTTTGTCATAAGTGTGCCATTTATTTTGATACGAATAGTGGAAGCACTATGGTTAAGCTGTCCCTTGTCAATTTTCAGCTTTTGGTGAAAGTGGAGAGGTGTACTGAAAGCATGATCACAGTGGTTAATCTCCTGACCTACAGGAAATGTAACTGTCTATTAAGGGCAGGGATTTCATCTCATTAGCAACGTTGACTGGGGTCTGAATTTTATTTCATAAGCTAGGGTTGACCTGAAGTAGCATGGTAATTTTCCAGCCTCATAAAGTAATTAAAACGGCAAAGGGTTTGTTAACTAAGCCTGGCATGTAGAATCCAAAGGTTTTTTCATGGCTGCTTCCATGTTTTTACGTTGATTTTCCTTGTTTGGTGTTTTCAGATTTATTTTATCTTCTTTTGTCGATATCTGTTTTCCTGTTCTCCCTTAAATAGCACAAGTTTTTTCTTTTTTACATTTCTCAGGGTAGTTTTCCATCTGTGTTAAGTATGCTGCCTTTTGTTTTTTTAATTTAAGGACTAACGTACTGCTAATTTAGAGAATGGCCACCTTTCATTTTGAAAGGAGGAGTGTTTCTTTAAGGCATTTTAACCCGTGTTTTTCCTCCCAGCCTCCAAGCAGGTTATAATGTTATCAATTTCCAAATGCAAATACAGTAAAAACTAATTCAGATTAGCTGATATTCATACATCTTGTACATAAAAATTGCTCATTTAGGAAGGCTGTTCTAACTAACCCTGCCTCACAGTGGAACCAGAATATGCCAAGAGTGGGTGCCTTTGCTACATAGTCACAAAAGGTCTCCATAATACAGGAGGGTGCCACTGAAGAAGAAGCTCTGGTTTGGACAGAAGGTATCAAAAACCTGCAGTAACATCTGACTCCCAATGTTTTGAAAGTAAAGAATATATAATCCAGGTCTTTGTCCCAGATACCTTTCATCCCACTGCGATTTTCTTAAAATACGAATCTTTTCCTTGGCTTTTTCATCTCCTTCACTTCCCCTCAGATTTTGCCCCTACCCATTTATTTTATAAGGAAGCATTACTTTAAAAGGAAGCATCACTCAGTTCTCTTCCTTTTTAAGGTCTGCGGACTTAAAAGAAAGACAGATACCTACAAGATCCTCAACCAACTCTTCCTTGACCACTTCAGCTCAAATGTCACTTGACAAAGCAGTTAGCTTGCTGCACCGGGGTTAGCAGTTAGCTTTGTCAAGAGAGATCTGATGGGCAGAGCAATCCTGAAGTGGGGGCCGAAAGGGGTATGGAGCCGGCATGACTCCTGCACCGGTGTTAGTGCTTCTTGTGCCGGCTAAGTGGGCACTAACACTGGAGAGTGCCGCTCACACCGGCGCCAGGGAGCCTTGCAGCAGCACCACACATGGGCACCATGGCAGCAGTGTTTGTCTGGTGTAAGGACTCGCACCAGCACCATGGGGGTGTTCCCAGGGGTCGTCAGTTCCCCGAGCCCTTTTTGCCCCGGCAACTCCTATCTTTTGCTGGTGCAAACTTGCACCGGCAAGAATGGAGGCGCGGCCCTGTGGAACTGAATGGAGCGGTTCCACATTTTTTTTTTTTTTGAAAAATACATTTTCGGCTTGCTGCGCCAGGGTGCAGGGCTGCTCAGAAGGTGGCACCCTCCCTGGGCCCTCTGCAAGTATTCCCCCCCCCCCCCAGAATTGTGCCGCCGGTGTTATAAGCAGTGAAGCAGATCCATTCGGCCACGACTCCTTGCCTCACACAGATAGGGTGCCACTTCAGCTGTTGTGACCCAAGCACACATTTAGCCCCAGCGGCTATAGCTGTCGTGGGTCAGCCAGGACTGCATGGCAGTGAGGACTCATCAGAGGAAGAAGGGCCCTGTGTAGCCAACCCAGAGCTAACAGAAGGCAGCCAGCAAGGGACTGAGGCTCAGACAGAGCTGGGCGAGGAAGCACAGCCTCCCTTCAGCCCTGAGTCAGCAGGCGAAGGGCAAGCAGGGGTGCCTGGCCCTCCCAGATCGCCTACACCTTTGCAGCAACGTAGGAAAAGACTGCAAATGGAGTTGAGAGAGAGAAGACGCAGCGCTCGCCTCCAGAACAGAAAGCAGCTGTTGGCTAATCGTGGAGATGAGTTGTTGCAGGATTCTGACTGAATTAGTGGGAGCCAAGCATAAAAGGCTCTTGGGGGAAATTGTCGGGCGTGGCTACAAGGAGTACAGCACACGCTTACCTGACACCACTCTGTTGCCTGGAACTCGGACCTTGTCTTGATTAATAGTGCTGGCTAACCCTTGATAGCTGACCTTGGACTGAAAGCCTCTGACTCCTGGAACCCTCCCCCACCTCTTATCTCAGTCTCCCTCTTTCTGCTGTTCCCACCCCGACTCTTACTTTCTATCTCTTTCTGTCTTTCTCCCTTTTACCCATGCCTACTGGCATTCCTTCTCTCTCTCTCTCTATGCTTCCCCCCAGTCCATCACTCTATCTTTCTTTCTCTCTCCTCCTCCTCCATCACTTACTTTGATCCCACCTGCTGCTCTCCCTCTCATGCACAGCTCTGACTGCATGGCTGTTGGTGATTCCTCCTCCCCCCACATTTGTTGAAAAATCTTACTTCTCTGTTAATGGCCCTGATGCACAGATGTAAGTATCCGCAGATCGGGGTACACTTCGTTATTAGAATATATTTTCTCTTACCTAATCTCACAGGCAGCACAATCAAATGGCAGCAAGTGGCTGTTAATGAGACATAAATCTGACTTCTCCTGCTTTGTTTTCAGTTTAACATAAGCAGAAGAATAAATGACAGTGAGGAGACGGCAGGTGCAACCTCGCTAGAATCCATGTTCTGGCTTTGAATTAAATTTCATCTGCTTTAATGGGTTTTTAATGACTTTATCCAAGCCAGTAATGATAATGGTGAAATGTACAAGGCCTAAAGCCAAACCTTGAGCCTCACACTTGAGACCTCTTCCCAGTGCAGTTTCGAGTTCACTGTCCAGTTATTAACACATTATAAAGAATTAGTCAGATGATTCTGATACATGCTGCTAAAATGTATTTCATATTCAGTGCTAAAATGCGCATGCTGCATCAGCAGCGCTACGGGTTGCACAAAACCAAGCATCTAAAATCATCCCTGCAGGTGCTATCATACCCCTGCCCAGAAAAAGAATGTCAATGGTGTACTTGTTTGGAATGATCACCTATTGCCAGTTCATGGGTTAGTGTCTTCAGCATACTGACACCCCCTTCATATCAATGTGTGACTAGCTCCCAGCCTCAAATGAGACAGAGCAAATCTAATCAAATGCTTGTACTAAAAAGGGAAATGTGCAACAGAGATTCAAGTCATGGCAAGCTTTCCTGTGGTTTCTGTTATTTCTCAGCTGTGTGCTGCAGAGGGGAAATTGCTTGATCTGGGTGATCTTGCACACTATTGATTGCGATGGAGGCAGATTGCGGAGGACTGATTGTGCTCTCATACAACTTCACTTTGTTGATGACAAGAATCCTTTGCCATCCGTGTTTCTAGTGAGTTTTGTTAGACATCCTTACTCTTCATAACTGAGGGCCAATGGGGTGCCCTTCATTTCAGGCACGCACAGGATGTAGAAATCAATACAGTGATGCTTCTGAGTTGAAATAAAGCTCTTTAAAAGCCAGGGGCAGATTTTTAGCGTCCTGCAGAATGTATGTAATAAAGTCAAAAGAAAAAGATGCATTTATACCTTCGTCTTGAAGTCATTCTATACCTACCCAATCTCTACAAAGTTTTACTACACTTTTGTTTCTGCTGTTTAAAAGGGGCAGCCAAGTTTGTTGGTACGCAATTACACTAGGAGGACTTGGTTCATCTTTGATGAAGCTGCAAAAGATTGGTAAATGCATCACTGTGACAGACCAGATTCACCTCCCAAATCAAGAAGAATGAACTTGGAAAGCTCTTCTGCTGTCTGTTCCCTTTCACCACCTGTGAATGTTAAAGTAGGGTTGCCAACCTCCAGGTAATGGACTAAGAGTCACATTCCAGGAGCTGCACGATTGCAGCCAGAAAAATGAAATTAATATTCTGAGGAAGCCTACGAAACAAGATATAGCCGGAATCTTGTCATTATTGGGACGTTGGCCCTGATTTTGGGCATCAAGGCATTAGCCTGAATCAATCTTACAAAGAAATATACATCATTGAAGGCACGAGCTGCATAACGCAGGCTTGGAAGGAGCAATGCTCTGATTGGATTAATCAAACCAGCTTACTCGGAAGCAAGCGCACTTTCTGTGTGGTGCGCAGGATCCACGCACCCACAACGGGACATTGGGACGTCTTGACAAGTTTGGTTTATATATAGTTAGAATTTTATGCGGGACATTGTTCTACTGAGATTTTAAGAACAGTGGTATATTTGTGCATATATATTTCCCTGTATAAAGAATATAACAGCTTTCTAACATATTGTATAAAAAGTACATATGATGATTTATCTTGTAAAGTAGTACATATTTGGACACGTGGTTTTCTCTTAGAAGTAAAGAATTAAGTGCATTGGTGGCTGCGTACTGAATAATTCCTTAGCCGGTTGCCAAACCTCCAGGTAATAGCAGAAGATCTCCTGTCCTGCTATTATGATTGATCTCCAGCTGATAGAGATCAGTTCACCTGGAGAAAATGGCTGCTTTGGCAATTGGACTCTATGGCATTGAAGTCCCTCCCCTCCCAAACCCCGCCCTCTTCAGGCTCCACCCCAAAAATCTCCTGCCAATAGCAAAGAGGGACCTGGTATCCCTATGTTAAAGAGAACCAGGAGAATATTTCAATTAAATGTTTTCTTATTGTGTTTTGGTTCTTAAAAATAGTATATATAGCAGTAGTCGCCTTGAAAACACTACGGGTTTTTTCGTTTACATGAGGAGTAGTACCACAGTAACCTGTACCATTTACACAAGTAGTAGTACCACAATAATCATAATGCACTGCTGACCATTATCACCACAACAGAGAAAGTGAAAGGAAGTAAGGGAAATAGAAGAAGCTGTAAATTTAGCAACAAAAGAGCAATGTAGGAAACTTTTAAAAGATCCATATGGGATTATTCTGAGTCGTACTGAAGGAGGCTTTTGTTTCAAGAGCAATATTATTCCTAGCAAGCTGTAAAAAACCTGTACTAACTATGCCGGAACAGTAGGAGAAAGTCATTCTAAAAAAAGTAGCAGGAAAGGACAGGTAGGTAATCAGACAGCAATAATTATTGGAACAATGTTGTAAGACTGTTCAGTATTCAAGACAGTTCAATATTCTGTCCCATATATGGCTCCCTTATAAAACTGTCTATAATTATACAGGTTATCGATATTATCCGAAGAACCAGCACAGGTGCCAAAAAGGAGGGGAAATGATACAATGGAAAAAGTATAACAGGGCTTCTGAGAATCAGTTTGCGTTAACTAGAAAACCAAAAACACAAATAACATTTGTCCCAGGAAAATTAGTAGAAACTGTAATCAGCGAAAGAATTATTAGGCACATCATCATCATCATAAATGTTATTTATATACCACCCTCCCCTGGCAAATCGGGCTCAGAGAAGCTAACATCATATAAAACAACATAAATACAATCCCATAAAACAATCCCATCAAGCCAGTTTAAAATTCAATAAATGTTATACTGTAAATACAGTCCCACCTCCCGATGGCACCAAAAATCTCCACATTTAGGGAGGATGTTATTCAGGGTATTCATACTTCATGTTGACGTCTCATAATCCTGGGCGGGGGGTGGGAGTAGAGATGAGGGGGGAGAAAATTTAGGAAAGAAATTTTAAGGGCAATTTAGGACAAAGCCCAAGGAAAGAAGGAAGGGAAGAGGAACAAGGCCTGCTGAGGGAAAATCAGCATGGCTTCTGCAAAGGGAAGTCTTGCCTCACCTGCCTTTTGGCATTCTTTGAGCAAGTGAATAAATATTTAGACAACGGTGACCCAGTAGTCATGATATACTTGGACTTTCAAAAGGCTTTTGACAATGCACCACATCAAAGGGATAAGAGGACAGGTTCTCTTATGGATTAGAAGTTGGTTAAAAATGGGAAGCAAAGAGTAGGAATAAATGGACAGTTCTCACAATGGAGGAACATTGCTTCTATTGTAAATACAGTGAGAATGGATAGTTCTCACAATGGAGCAGTGGAGTCCCACAAGCATCAGTACTGGGGCCGATATTACTTAATTTGTTCATAAATGATCTGGAACTAGGGGTGAGTAGTGAGATAGCCAAGTCTGCAGATGACACAAAATTATTCAAGATAGTGAAAACCAAGGATGACTGTGAAGAGTTTCAAGAGGATTTCCTTAAATTGGGTGAGTGGGTGGCAATGTGACAAATGTCCACGGACCCCTGGTTGGGAACCAGTGATCTAAACTGTTGATATAAACAAGTTAACCCTTTAACTGCCCTGACCGAAATAGAACTCGCATTGAATCCTCAACACTGGCCCTCCAGAGGAGCTGGTTGGCCACTCTGCCAGACAGAATGCTGGGCTTGGTGGGCCAGTGGGCCAGTCCAACAGGGCTCTTTTTATTTTCTTATATTCTTATTGTATATAAAAGGAATATTTCTCTGAAATATCTTAGAAGCAGTAAGTTGAAGACTACTTCGGATATCCCTTTCCAAACATTTGATTTTGGTCCGCCAACCAGGGTTGCCGGGCGCCCTCCCAGTGGGGGTGGGGGATCCCCTGCCCCCATCTCAGAGTAGCAGCCAGAGAAAACTTTTTAAATGGCTGTTGTGTTTTACCATAGAGTTTCTGATAATTCCTAGAAGGTCATAACATAACTTTTGGGTTTCCTAGATGTGACATCATGCCGTTGCCAATGGCCGCCCCCATGTCCCTGCCCGCCTTCAGTCTCTCTCTGGTTGGCAGGTCATGCCCAGCAACCGAGACTCTAACCATGTGATACAGGAGCACATTATGTACAGTTCTCCCTGTACATGTAGTCATCTCTTTGTGTGAAAGAGGCAATGTGCATATTTTCTATGCACATTCAGCTTTGGTATGCACAAAGGGAACCCAAGATTTTTTGAAGGAATGTGTTTGCACGTATCGAAGCTGCACTCTCATGGAAAATGTGCACTTTCTCCCTTTAAAACAAAATGGTGACAAGCTGAAGAGAGGGGGAAGACTGAACATATTTTGGAGAGATCCGAGAGCATCACTTCAATGCAGTGATATCATTCTGGGTTTGCTCTGGAAGTAACATTGTGTCATCAGTCCTCCAGAAGCCAATTCGATGCACACACTTGTCAATTCACGATTGCATCCTTAGACCACAATCGAGCATAGGGGGTATGCAAAGGACTAACAGTACATTCCTAAGGAGATGAGTGCATTGAAATGAATGGGCTCAGACTAGAGTAACTCTTCTTAGGAATGCATGGTTAGTATGCGCCTGGCATTTTCCACTTCAGTATCTCCTATCCCTGAACAGCCAGGCTATATTCAGAAAGACAGAAAGCACACATCGTCTCAGGGGCTGAGGAGTATATTTCTGAAAGTATCTAATATGTTAATTGCTTTGAAGTGCATTGTTTTGGCCATCTATTAATATGCACTCTCAGCAAGTGGATGCTGGGATCAATAGAATTCTCCCTGCTCCTCTGCCAGGGTTGGTATTCTACATAAGCAGAGGCTGCAGAGGCTGCACTCAATACACTGGAGGCTCAAAGACATTAATATCTAGAACTGCTGTAATGAGAGGATTGATTCAGTGGGAAGAAGCACAGATTCCTCCTTAGGCTTCTTTGCTATTAGCATTCAGCAGGGAAATCTATGACAAGAGTTAGCAGCATGAAGGACATGCCATAGTCAAACCTCCTGGTTATGATATATGTGTGTACACCCCAGGAATGTACTAGCTTTGTAAATCCATCACCTCTGGACTTGCATAACTCTTCAACAGCATTTAATGGCAAAAATTATAAAATATGCTTTAAAAAAGCACTGCAGCATCAAAAATGGGGGTAAAATACTAAAGGAAATCTTTATTTGGAAGGAGGCAATGTTTACAGTATGGGCCTCAACCCTGTCTGGCAATCACATTGACTGCCATGGCATTTATTTATTTCGTATATTTATGCACTGCACTCTCCTGTGGAGACAGGTTATGATTAAAAGCCAAGACCAAAGAGACCACCAGCACCAGCATAGCAAGAAGGATAGAATGTACAGTTGAAAGCCAATTTAAAGACAGAGGTAACATCATCATTAATAACTAGTTTCCAATAAAATTTCATTAAAGCAGCCCCCCAAAATTCAAAACACAAATCCTAACTGCCCAATAGTAAAATAAAATGTGATAAGATTTCGAGAGCCTTCCAAGCCAACGGCAGCGAATAAGATGGAGAAAATCTTTTTTAAAAAGGACCTCCCATAAAATCCATAGTCAAATCCTCTGATAACCCTCAAACAACAGTTTACAAAAGCTTCATGCTGAAATATCATCAGGTTTGGCACCAGGCAGGGGGTATTCCTAGGGTTGCCAACTGTGGCAGGAGATCTTCCGCTATTACAAGTGATCTCCAGCTGATAGAGATCCAGCTGATAGAATCATAAGAGTTGGAAGGGGCCACCAGGGTCATTTAGTCCAACCCCCTGCACACTGCAGGAAACTCACAACTACCTCCCCCACACACCCCATGACCCCCACTCCATGCCCAGAACATGGCCAAGATGCCTTCCCTCTCATGATCTGCCTAAGGTCATAGAATCAGCATTGCTGACAGATAGCTATCTAGCCTCTGCTTAAAAACATCCAGGGAAGGAGCACTTACCACCTCCCGAGGAAGCTTGTTCCACTGAGGAACTGCTTTAACTGTTAGAAAATTCTTCCTAATTTTCATCTGGAGAAAGCGGCCACTTTGGCAATTGGACTGTATAGCATTGAAGTCCCTCTCCTCCCCAAACCCCGCCCTGCTCAGGCTCTGCCCCAGAATCTCCAGGTATTTCCCAACCTAGAGCTGGCAACCCTAGGTATTCCTCAATCAAAGTTCTGTGTTGAAAAGGCCCTACCCATTAGGTTAGCTGCTTCACTTCTGAGAGTGAGACCATGTACGTTAGGAATTCCGAAAACCGTCCCAAGAGTTGAGAAAGTAGTCCTTTAGGTACCCCAGTCCCAGAACATTTAAGGCTTTGATTCATGCCTGGAAAGGAACAAGGCAGCCCAATGAAATTCTTAGATGACTATCCGTTATTTGTCTCTTCTTCCCACTTGTAATAGCAGGAGATCTCCTGGAATTACAACTGATCTCTAGACTACATAAACTGCTTATTTATCTGTTTGTTTAAAACAGTTATTCCACTTTTCCTAGAGAAAATGGCTGCTTTGGAAGGTGGACTGCATGACCTTATCCCCTGCCAAGACCCCTCCCCTACCTTATCCCCACTCTCCCAGGCTCCCCCCACAAATCTGCAGGGATTTCCAAACCTGGGGTTGGCAACCCTACTCATGGTTGCACCTACCACCCTGTCTTGACAACTTGTACAACTGACCGCGGAAGTAGTGCGGGTTACAGTGATCCCCACAATACTGCTTACTCGTGAGCAAGGACAGTGCTGCCGGCATTTGGTTTTTCCCCGAGGGATACTCATCAGTGTTAAAGATTCTGATAAGTGTTTGTATAGTGAAGTCTGTACAGTGAAGTTTAACTGTATTCAGAACTTATAATTTTGTTGTTGTACAAGTTGTCAAGACAAGTTAAAAGGTTAAAATTAAAATAAGATACACTTGGAGAAAGAAACTTTGCAAGAAAGAAATATATTTATAAGGAAAAGTTGTGGTAGTGTACTGAGATAATTCCCTTAGGGTTGCACAATTTCATATCGTTACCTGGAGGTTGGCAACCCTAAGCATCAAGTGCTGGCATGACAGGGTCTTAAGATCCGCACCTGGAAAACTGGCTTTTTTCTGCCTTCATTTTTAATTTTTGTACCATCTGACTGATGAAGGGATTTATCAAACACAAAAGCTTACTCGGTGTTTTGTGTCATTTGATTTGGCCCCAGTAAATTGCATTACATCATCTTGTTTCTTCTTTTGGATTTTGCATGAGCCAACTCGGCTGGTTACAGCTTCTTTTCTGCTTTATTTTGTCTAGGGCTGTCAATTCGGTTCGGTCCGAACTGAAAACAAACCGAATTTGCCCTGATTCGGTGATTTTCAGTTCGGACGGATCCGAACTCAAATCTGGCGGGCAACCGGGGGGGCCGAATTCAGCGAGTTCGGGAGTTCGCGAATAAATTCGGCCAATTTGGCCCCCCCTTCAGGGGAGCCCGCTGAAAGGCGCAGGCTGCCCTTTAAACTGATCTGCGCCTCCTGGCCGGGAGGCACAGATGAGTTTAAATGACAGCCCGCCCCCCTTCAGGGGAGCCCACTGAAGGGAGGCGGGCTGTCATTTAAACTCATTTGTGCCTCCCGGCCGGGAGGCACAGATGAGTTTAAATGACAGCCCGCCCCCCTGGAGCCCGCTGGAGAGGCGCGGCTGTCATTTAAACTCATCTGCGCCTCCCAGCTGGGAGGCTCAGATCAGTTTAAAGGGCAGCCCGCCCCCTTCAGCGGAGCCCGCTGAAGGGGGGCGGGCTGCCCTTTAAACTGATCTGCGCCTCCCAGCTGGGAGGCGCAGATCAGTTTAAAGGGCCCCCGCGCGCCTTCAGGGAATCCCTGAAGGCGCGCTTTGGCCGAATTTTCCCCCGAACTCCGGATCCCCCCGAATTACCGGGGATCCGAAGCGGGGGAGTTCGGACTTCGGCACGTACCGACCCCACAAGGGTCAAATTCGGCCGAATCCGAACTGTACCGAATTTTTTTTTTTGACAGCCCTAATTTTGTCCCAGTTTTGATTTCCAGACCTTTTCCAAAAGCAGCCCATGCATAGCTCATTGGGCTAATCTAATCTGGAAGCGGCCAGAGCTTGGATAACCAGATCTCACTTTTCGAGGAACAGCTGCAATTAGTGA
The DNA here is from genome assembly GCF_029931775.1 of Euleptes europaea. Classification (NCBI taxonomy): domain Eukaryota; kingdom Metazoa; phylum Chordata; class Lepidosauria; order Squamata; family Sphaerodactylidae; genus Euleptes; species Euleptes europaea. Next base: position 29,486,834 of record NC_079318.1, read on the forward strand.
AAAGGTCAACACTGCTTAAAAGCACCAGATGCAGTAGATGGGATTTAAGCACGCATCTGAAGTAATGGATCAAATAGCACCCCCAAACTGCAAACCCAATCCTTAAAGAGAAATGTAACCCCATTCACTCTTTTAGCAAAGGAAATAAGACTTTCCTTCATTGTTCAGAAACACGACAAATGAACCCAAGTCCTGAGGATTTGGACTGGTTAAAATTAAGCCTTGGAAACAAGAGGAGTCATAATGCAAGCTCTGTTATTGGGATTTAATTTATATCTCTAATAAATTATACATCTAATCTGGTGAACCAGGTTGGTTTCTCCACTCCTCCACATGAAGCCTGCTGGGTGACCTTGGGCTAGTCACAGCTCTCTTAGAGCTCTCTCAGCCCCACCTACCTCACAAGGCATCAGCTGTGGAGGAGGGGTAGGGATTATGATTGTAAACTTTATTCAAGCTTTATGATTGGTTTCTTTGAGTTCACTGACCTAACCCAGTGATTTTGGTTATTCTACTGGTGTAAGACTATGGCTCAGTCCTCATGCATAACATAATACATAACCTATGAGATCCAACCAAAGGTCAATCTTGTTCAGCATCCTTTTTACACCAATAACCAGTCAGATGCTCCTAGGTAATCTATAAACAGGGTGGGATAGCAATAGTCCTTACCTGTTAGCTCTACAGAAATCAGAGGTCCCATTTAGCTATCATGACTATGAACCATGAAAGCCAGTGGCAATGAATGTGTCAATAAGCATTAACTTGGAGGGCTTTAAAAGACGGCTAGATATATTCATGGAGGACAGATTTATCAATGCCTATTAGCCATGTACAGGTTATTACAAAAGAGTTGCATTATTAAAAATAAGTGACAGTAATAAAATCATTAATAACAAGTCAATTTTAGCCTGCATAGAACATTTTGTCTATGTGGAATATTACTCTTCTGAGTAAGAGCTGCCATGCATATCTACATTGCCTTCAAAGTAAATTATGATAAAGGGGCCAAATATGTAAACTTGAATATTCTTGTTGATTTGAAACGTTACAAATGGATTTTTAAAATTTTTAACCATAGCTTACAGTGGGAATGAAGAAAATATCATCATGCTCATTAAAGTGAATATTCTACTCATAAGGTAAATTTATAGCGAGTTAAGAAAAGCTCTTAAATACCCCAGGGGATCCTCAGATTATAGAATGAGGTGTGTTGGGGGGGGTTGGAAAAGGGTGTGGGTCCACAGATTTGGAAGGGGGGATCAGCATACAGTTTTTACACCTGGCGTGTGTCACAATCACCTGTCAACTGTCAACTTAGGAAGGGATCAGAGGATAATTTAACATCTAATCTTTCCACTGAGCGCCCTGCTCTTGTTTCACACACACGTCACCGTTTTCAGGCCAGGCATAAAACCTTAGGATCTTGAGGTAGTAGTTTATTTGTTAAAGCTTCCTTGGACAATAGTTTTGAATGGAAACACCCCTTTCTGAGAAGTCCAAAACGGTTAATCCTCCTTCTGAAGAAGCCTTGAAATATGAAACAGAAAGGTACATGGCATTATCATGTCTTGGCCATACCCAGATGCCAGATGGGGAAAGCTAAACCATCTCTCATGAAGAGAGATGTCAAAAGTTGGGGTAAGTTTTCAGTTAGCAAGAATTTCTTTCTTTCCTTTTGTACTTCACCTTGTAGATTTCATCAATACCCATTTGTTTTTTGCCTAGAACAACCCTTTATAATTTGTACTTTGGCTTTGAGAGATTTTCTCCCATGAGCCACCACTTCAAGCTCACACTACCACATAGACCTGAGAAAGGGGACGTGATGATCCTAACCTTGGTTTGAACCCAACGCAATATTTCTGCTTGCACTAGAGCACGTCTGCAAGAAAAGAACTGCAGTAGTCGCTTGCACTAAGTCAAACTTATAATATCCCCCACTTGTGTTTCTGCTTGCACAAGTTATTGTGCAATCAGTTTCTGAGCACTACAATACATAGGGAGGAAAGTGCTAAGTATTGCACAAGAGCTTTCACAGGCAGAACTGTGCTGAGTCTGTTCATGTTTCCACTTGCACGCTGCTGGATCCAAGCAGTGGAGCAGTCTATCTGATAAATCAAATTCCCCAGGTAGTGGAAGGGAAACTATTGTAGATGTATCCCTGGAATCCAAGAAGGCTGGGGCACAGCAGACACATGATTCAGAGAAACAAGGGAATCTGTAACAGAACCTACCCTGTTTGTTTATTTATTTAGAATATTTCTATGCTTCCTGCTCAAGGCAGCATACAATTTAAAACCATGATATTAAAACACAAGCCACAGGACATTAGTCTCACAAACATGAACCATTGGTAAGGCAGTATTGGACGTCACTAGAAAAGACAGTCATGCTAGGAAAGTTGAGGGCAGCAGGAAAAGAGGAAGACCCAACAAGAGATGGATTGACTCAAAAAAGGAAGCCACAGCCCTCAGTTTGCAAGATCTGAGCAAGGCTGTTAAAGATAGGACATTTTGGAGGACATTGATTCAAAGGGTCACCATGAGTCGGAAGCAACTTGACGGCACTTAACACACACACACATTGGGCATGATCCATGGTGTCCTTCATACATGCCCACCCAAAGTAGAAAAAATGGGTGAGAAGGACAATACATTTCTCCCTCATGTGGTCACTTTGAGTTGTTCATATGTGGGCTATTTAACATGAAAATGAAGTGATGAAATCACAGTGTATACCTTTACCCTCCTCATTAAAACAAGACATGGGAGACTGGCCAAAAATAGTACATTGCTTGCCTGTAATGGAATGCTCACTGTCCCTCCTTTCGAGCCCTTCTTGAAAAAAATCACAAGCAAATCTCTGTTTAAGCTATTGTTTAACCCTGATTGGGTGGCGGGGACTTGAATTTGTCCAGATACCTGCATGCAGACTCAGGAAATCTTCAGCACGTATGGGAGGGGGGAAGTAGGGTATGAGTATGACCAGGGAGGTGGTGAGCTCCCCCTCACTGGCAGTCTTCAAGCAGCAGCTGGACGAACATTTGTCAGGGATGCTCTGGGCTGATCCTGCATTGAACAGCGGGTTGGACTAGATGGCCCGTATGGCCCTTTCCAAATCTATGATTCTATAACCATTAACCAGGTTAGTGGCCAGTCTAGTCATTGTCAGACTGCAGCCTTAGTCAAACTCGGGATTCTCCTTTTCTTCCGACTTAATACTACATGTGGGTTTTAAAAATGTATAACAAATTATTAGCTCACGACGAGTAGCCGTGTTAGTCTGTCTGCAGCAGTAGAAAAGAGAAAGTGTCCAGCAGCACCTTAAAGTAACAAAAATCTCTGTCAGGGTATGAGCCTTTGTGAGTCACAAGTCGCTTCTGAGCTGTGACTCACGAAAACTCATACCCTGCCAGAAATGTTGTTAGTCTTTAAGGTGCTACTGGACTCTTGCTCTTTTCTACTGCTACAAACAAACACGGCTACCCATCATGATCTATCACCATGGAAGACACCACATTTAGCCATACAGAATTGAAATCTTTCAACCTTGTAAAGAAACTTGCACAGACAGACATTATCTTTCTCTCCAAATGCAGAAGACTGAGCATCATACCTAAGCGACTAAGAATAAAGAATCCACTACAGTCTACTTAGCCCACAAACCATGGTGAAAGTTTGCATCATACATTCTCCAAGTAGCTACTGAAATTATTATCTGACACCAAGTACCTCAAGAAGACTATATCCATCAGGGGATAGAGCCATCATTGACATTTGTACTTAATAGGAAGGTTAGAGTATAATTTGTAGCCTACTATCAAAGTTCTTTGCAAGAGGTTGCTCCAGTTAGACTAAAGGCTGCTGCTCATGTTACAAAACAGCCACATGGGAACCACACATCTGTGGGAACATGCTGTATACATGATTGTTAACAAGAGACAATTCTGCATATGGCTAAATGACAGCATCTGCACAGTGGTGATTGCCTCGCCTTGCCCATAGGAACAGTGCACTGAGCAAGCAGCACTGAGAAATCTACAAGCCATTTTCTGTGTCCTTGAGCAGTCTGCTCTAAACAGGGCACTTAACCAGCATGCTCTGACTGTAGGAAAAAAGGAGATGCTTTGATACTGCATTTTACTCACTTTCTGAAATCGCCTTAATACTCTGGAACGCTACAGCACAGCACTGCAGTACAACTTAATTATCAGGTGGCCTTGAAGATATGCTTTGCCACTTTTAAATCAAGCCAGCAATATAGAGCAACCCGAGATAGTCATCCTAACATAATAAAGTTCAGATACTCAATTACCTACTTATCCTGGGAGAGAAGAACCTGGGAATACTTACAAACTATCGCCAAATGGAAACTTTTACAATTAGACTGACAATGGATTACTAAAATGCATGGCTTTTGGCAGGGTCTAAAAGATCTCTCTGACCTAGGAGCCAAATTTGTACAAATCATACAGGTTCAGAATGGTAGAAAGCCACCCCACTGCCACCTGATTACACCCCAAACGACCCCCAAAGCCACCAAAGTCAGGGTGGCTCCACCATTCCTTTAACCCCCTGCAGCATCTACCTTTGTGATCAGTTGCACAGACAAATCAGTTGATTAGTTTGCAGTGCTGCCTCCAATTCTCTATACCAGTCTGTATTTTTGAAATTACTAATCAAATCTTTTATTTGTCTTTGTTACACACCCTTGAATCTCTAATTTAAACACGTTCCAATACTAAGCCTAGCCCTGACCTGGATTAGCCTGATCTCGTCAGATCTCAGAAGCTAAGCAGGGTCAGCCCTGGTTAGTATTTGGATGGGAGACCACCAAGGAATACCAGGGTTGCTGTGCAGAGGAAGGCACTGGCAAAACCACCTCTGTGAGTCTCTTGCCATGAAAACCCCAAAAGGGGTCGCCATAAGTCGGCTGCGACTTGACGGCACTTTACACACACAGACACAATACGAAGCCTAGACATTGTGCATTTGAGCTTCTAATTCAGGTTTAGTTTAGTTATGAGGGATTGGTATATACAAGAGGAATGGTTATCTTCCATACATCCTACACCAGGTGCCCTACATCCAAATGATTCTTTGGACATATCCCACTCTTCATCAAATGGTCTCAAATGCCATGTCTTGGCATATATCTCCCAAACAGTCTACTTAGCTTCACTCGTACATCTTGTGCCTTCAGCCCTGGGAGTTGCCCCAGTGTTTTTAATCATGTGAATCCATAAAGAAGAACATGAATAAAACATATGCACATAAAGATGAAATATGTCTATTATATTTTATCCAACCCTTCTTCCAGTAAGCTCAGTTGCCAGACATGGGTTTTCCTTCCCCATTTTATCCTCACAATAATTCAATAAGTCAGGTTAGGCTGACTGGCCAAGTATCACCCAGAGAGCTTCGTGACCATGTGGGGAAGCCAAGCCTCCCAGATACTAATTCAGCACTCAAACTACTCTGTTTTTATTTTTGGTTGTGGCTCTCCAAGGTCTCAGGCAGAGGTCTTTCACATCACCTACATGCCTAGTCCCTTCAACTGGAGATGCCGGGGATTGAACCTACCACTGAGATGCTCTACCACTTAGCTATGGCCTTTCCCCGATCTTCCACTTTTTAAAATAAAGCCTTTTTGCCAGTTATGGCTTCCTTGACTTGGGTCATTAACTACGCTGGCAATCTTTTAGACTTGCTAGTGCCTCTCCAAACCTGGGGAATGCATTTTATCTGAGCTTCAATTAGCATGGTTTTGAATAGCTTACAGGCACCCTATAAGGATTTGAATCTCTTATGTTTCCTTTTAGCTTCCTTCTAACTATCCTCTAATTTTTGTGCAGGACCCTAATTTGAAATCGAATGTTACTGTTTTGGACGTTAGGGATAACTTTCACATGACACATGAAGCTGCCTTATATTGAATCAGATCCCCGGTCCATCAAAGTCCGCATTGTCTACTCAGACCAGCAGCGGCTCTCCAGGGTCTCAGGTAGAGGTCTTTCACATCACTTACTTGCCTTGACCCTTTAACTGGAGATGCCGGGGATTGAACCAGTGACCTTCTGCATATCAAGCAGATGCTCTACCACTGAGCCTGGGCCCCTCCCTTTCCATTGACATGAATGTTGAACTGAATAGCATTATGGCCACTGCTCCCAACTGGTGCAACAACATCTACATATTGCACCAAGCTGTGAGTCCTGCTCAGAACCAAATCCACAGAGTTGGCTCCATGATCAACTGTTCCAGTGCACAGTTATTTACAATGTCTAGGAAATTCATTTCTACAGCATGACTCAAGCATACATTTACCTAGTCAATGTGAGGGTAGCTGAAGTCATCCAGTATCACAATATTATCCGCTTTAGTCATCTCCCTTATTTCCTTCTCCATCTTGAGATCAGCCTCCAGAGTTTGATCAGATGGGCAATAAACAGTACACCCCACTTCTAAGTAACCCTAAAGGACTGTTCTCTCCAATTCTGTTGCTCCTGTTGGGGAGTTAATTCCCCTGATATTTTTAAAATACTTATTTGACTTTATGGTCTCTTTGATAAACAGTGCAACAACACTTCCCACACCACATCCCTCCCTGTCCCACCTACAGAGCTTATACCCAGAGATGACTATATCCCATTGATTTTCCCCATTCCACCATGTTCTTGAGACACCACTCATTTCCCCATTCCACCATTTAGATCTAAATTGTCATTTAGCACTACAGCTCCCTCATTTGGGCTCAGAGGCTTCTAGTATTAGCATATAGACACCTATAACACGTTCATCTGATCTAGGGGGCTGTCCATGGTGATGAACCCTGAACTGGTCTGGGACCTAGATCAAATGAAAGTCTTTTCCCACATTGTCCAATAAAGCATGCCCCAATGATATTTTGTCATTTATGCAACACTGCTGCTAGCACAACTCAGCTAGGCTCTGGTTAGCCCTTTCCAGGATAAATACTACATTGGGCCTATACATGGATAACCATTATCTTCGCTCTACAGGTCCTTTTTGTAGTTGCCAAAACTATACACATCACTACAGCTGACTGTCAAGGGGTCCACATAGGAGTGTGGGGTTCATATGGATCATCATGCAGAGGCTGATGTCTGAACTTGGACCAATGCCTGCAGGATTCTGTGTATGCACCAAACTGTACGCTCCTGCTTATCTACATGGCATGGGTAGCGAAAATTCAGCACAGGCAGCAGCAGCAGCTGGGTCAGAGGCAGACTCCAGAGAAAGGACTGGCTGAAATGCCTCCGATTTTAGTGGCAGAACAATATGAACCAACAAAAGCAAACAGCATAAAATCCCAGAGAAAGCAAAAAAAAAAAAAAAAAAGGTCCATAATAAAATGTTTGAAAAACAATTACGTAGAGCAGAGTGATGATTTTATTATTACGGCAATAGCCAGACAAACTACAAACCTTATCAGTTAAAATTGATTACATAAATAAATAATTAGATTAAAACCTCTCTATACATAATACAGATAAAGCTGTACCAATTAAAAATCACCATATTCACAGACATATAACGATTAAAATCAATTAAAATCGCTAATACCCTTCTCCGAACGAATTTTAATAGCTACAGAGCAATACTTGGCTACTTGCAAGGATCGCTGAGAGTCTCCCTCCCATAAGAGGAATTTAATTTTCTCTTCCTCTTAACTAGTCTCCATACGTAGAGCAGAGATCCCTATGAAATAACAAAGCAACAATGTTGGAGGAAGGACATTTGAGAGTAGAGTGTCACATCAATCGCTAGTTATACTCGGTTGCATTTGCTTACTTAACAATAAAGAAGCAATAATGCAGATTTTACTACTGTCAGTATTTATATTTAAAAGGCATATTGCAGGCTCACTCCTTCATAACCAGGAAGAGTAACCAGCAGAGACGTGCCCTCATTGCTTTGCGGCTCAACAAATTCAATATAAAGAAGGTCAGAAGATGACACATCATCTACATCAGCTTCTCGTGTGTTTCCCAAGGGCAATTCAAAGTGCTGGGGGTTAACCTATGCAGTTCAAATGGCCTGGGCCCAGTCTCTCGGCAAGACTGCCTGAATCCATGATTGCTAAGAACTTTACTGGAGGACCTTTGGTGGCTACCCAGCCTCTGACACGAGGCAGGGGATGACCTGCAGTAAGGCTGCCTCAGCCATTCTTAAAGGGAAAGCGTACCTAGTAGCTCCCTGTAGTATAAAAGAAATCTCTCGCCTCTTACCTTCAGTGAGGATCCTACACTTAGCACACAATATGGTCTGGCCAAACACGGTTCAAAAGATGAAAGGCGATGAAGCCAAAGGGATAGATTCCGCCCCAATAGATTGCTCTAAGCACAAGTACATGCTACTCACACAAACACCTTTTTTTTTTTTTTACTGGGTTTTCCACTGCTGGGGTCTCTGGACATCTGTTTCGTGGAGAACACGTTTGGCGACTCAGACGTTCTCACGAGACAGGGTGTGCCTCAAAATTCTCCACCAAATCTGTTACGCCAATCAAAGGGGTCTCCTTTTATTCGGGAAATTAGCTGGAGACTGGTAGAGCTTTGCAAGAGGTTAGCGTGGGGAATCTGGGCACCAAATTTTACGCGGATGAGTGCAGCTGTAGAAAAGGTTCCCAATAAAGAGGCTTTTGTGAATTTTAAGGGTTTTATTAAAAGTAATCAAATGTGTTTGCACATGCACACAAATCCCAATGCATACAGAGCTAAGAAAGCAAAGGTACACAGGGATGGACACAAGGATTGAAGGTTCCCAGGGGGGGTTATAATTACCGTTCCTGGGATCGAAGGTGCAGATTGAGGCAGCTGCTTGGAGACAGGTAACAACCAGCACTACTTGCAAGGAAAGGAAAACAATACACACAAGTACTATGGCTCACGCTTTAGATCCAGGAAAAGCGCTAGCACTTTGCTATGGCAAATGGGGATATATTTATGCCCAGGGAAGGAGTAGGAGGCTAGGTCTCACTGCGCCTGGAAATGTCTGGAAATGGTTTGTCATTGCCAGTCAGTGACAAAGGCTTGATTGCTCTAGATTAGATTAGGAGGTGGGTGGAGAATAGAACCCGGAGGTGAGACAGATCAGAAACAATATCTATGTACTTGTGGCTAAGTACCTTAGAGCAGAGCTGTAGAGTTGGAGATGAAGGTGAGGCTGTGAAAGGATCAGGCAGGGTGAGTCAGAGGGCTTGGCTAGCAACTTGATGAGATTAACTGTGTCCATCCTGATTTTCTGAATGGAATTGATGAGATTTGGCCAGGTGTGTCTTGCCTACTGCAGGAGAGTTTAAGGAATGCTAAAGAATCTGTCTCTGTCTCTTGGTGTTCCAAGGAATACCAGATGTTCCTCCCAGGGGAAGCATGGTAAACAAGCCTGAACTTTGCCCAGTCAGCTTCTGTAACTTGGCACAACCAAGATGGATGCCAGGAGATCCCTTTGTCTCTGGCTATACAGCAGTGTTCCATCCTTGCACACTAGTTCCAGTCTTGAACACCTTGCATGGAGTACCAGGGTAGCCTAGGGCTATTAGCATATAGTAACACCACCACCCATGCTCCTTGTCACATGCACTGCCCAGCATCATTGGGGAAGAAAGTGCAGGTGGTACAGAGTGGTGGGTTGTTGTTTTTTAGCAGTGACAGTAGTGGCGCTGCCCAGCCAATCACTGCCCAGTGCCATTGGGCATGTGGGAGGGCTCATGGTCAGAAGATGGACACTTAGGCAGACAGGAGGGAGTCTGGTGGTGGGCAGAGGAGGGGAGGAACACTGGGCACTCTTTCCCCAGGGCCCTGCAAAGTCTGAAACCAGCCTTACTCCTTGGTATTTTCTGGTCTATACTTTTCTGGTTTAAGCCTTCATCAGTGGCTTGCTTGGTACTGATTTTTTAATTGTAGTTTGAATATTTTAATTGGATTAATTCTAATACCGCTGTTTTAACGTTGAACAAAGTTGTTCGGGCATGCATGATCATTTGAAACATTATGTTAAAAAAAGGAAAACTGCAGGACTACTGAACAAATGCTCTGAGGATGCTTGATGCAGATTTGGCAGCAAGCTTTAATAAGTCTGGGGCAAAATCCACCAAGATGTTCTTCTGTACTAGTCTCACCAATATGAATGGGAGCAGAGAACATCTACAGTAAAACCTCTTCAGGGGACCCAGACTGTGTACAAGAGCAGAGATGTGGGCTACAGTCAGGAATGCTGTAAAACAAAACCACCACAAGGATCCTGATTGTGCATTTACAGCCTATATGCGTAGAGCATCCTGCAACATGGACATTCAAGGGCAGTGCCAGTGAATGTGCTTTGGCCCACCTGAATCTAAAGCTCAAGTTCAGAAAAGTGATTCCTCCTGGCTAGTTTGAACAGATTATATTTAATGGTTAACCCCTTTAAAGGATGGCATCTTCTAAAACATTCCAGCTTTAATTGTTTTAGGAAATGGAATCCTTTTTAGAGGAATTACCACTAGCATTGTTTTTCATTTGTTACATAACAGCAGCAACACTTATGCTGCAACAACATTGCCAGGTGATGAATTAGTTCGCTAAACCAGAAATCTCCCTGCCACCACACCCAGCCAAACATTAAACAAATTCTACATTTATTCCCCAAAGGCATTAATAACAAACACTGAATTTATGTCCTAGAGGACACCAAGAACAGAACAACTGCCCAGTAACTGCCACAAAGGAGAGCAAATGATGGCTTGTGTAACTTTCTTAGAGATAAAAATGCATATGAGGGAATAACTCAGCCTGAAACGTTTATGTTCAATTCCAGATTCTACTGCACAAGTTTTTGAACAAAAGGGGAAGTATTGCATAAATTCAAATGGTTTAGTTGACAAGTGCAGTAAATGGTCTGTAAGTCTTCCTGAATGTAACTGAATAAAAACATGGAATAGAAGAGGCAGAGTTGCATAGTGGTTAGGTGAAGATGAGTGGTGATCTGGGAGTCCCGAGTTCAGATCTCACCTTTGCCACTAGTTCGCTATGGGTCCTTAGAAAAGTCTCCCTCACTCTCTCAGCCTCCCCATATGGCGATAATAATAGTCCTACTTCACCGGGCTGTCATAAAGACAACAAGATAAAATATAGACGTACTCAGAACAACTGACCTATAAACGGCAAGAGTCTTCTAATAATGCTTAGCATCTATATCATGCTTTCAATGGTCAATCTGGATTTTAGGTGCAGTTAATAGCAAAGATTTGAAGAAAGTGTTTCTTAATACCACAAAGTTTGTTTGTTTTTTTCACTCTGTAGAAATAAATGTTCCGAGGAGTAAGAATCAAACCCGCTTCTCCAGATTAGAGTCCACCACTGTTAACCACTACACCATGCTGGTTGGCAGGTTACATTTGTTTTGTTAAAATTGTATCTTTGTATCATTATGAACCACTCTGGGTCCTTTTTTGGGGAACAAAATACAGCAGCCAACAACAGGACCTCAGCTGACGCACATAGTGATATTTGAGTGATAGGCTATAGACCAATTTCTTTTATGACAAAGTGCAGTGAGATTTGAGTAATTTCTCATTGGATAAAGAAGACAGATGTAAATATGTCCCTCAGCATCCATAAATGCATACATCTACCTTATGTAGAGTCAGACTATTGATCCACCTAGGTGAATACTGCCACCCACCAGGTAGTAGCTAGAAATATCCTGCTATTACAACTGATCTCTAGCTGATAGAGACCAGTTCACCTGGATAAAATGGCCACTTTGGCAATTAGTCCCTCCCCTCCCCAAGCCCCGCCCTTCTCAGGCTCCACCCCCAAACCTTCCACTGATGGGGAAGAGGGACCTGACAACCCTAGTACTACATATTCTCTTTCCCATCAGAAGCTATTTGAGATCCTTTGAACTGAAAATACCTGGGACATTCTGCATACAACACATAAGCTCTACTTGCCTTGGGTACCAAGGTGTTTGGGAGAAAGGCGAGTATAAAAGTTTTAAAATAAATAAATAAATACAACTTAGCCACAAGCTTGCATTCATTCTCAGTGAGACCCAGGAGATAACTCCACATAGTGCCTACTGTACAGGCTGCAGAGACATCTGCAGCTGAAGACAAGTGTTTAACTGGACTCGAAGGAAACTATTGATTCTTCAAGAAGCTGCCTTGTTTTAGGGCAATGGTCTGTCATTGAGGCTTTTGTGTATTTTCTAAAGCATATCAAGTAAATTGTTTTTGAAACATGCTGGTGATGAGTACAGTTTGGATTTGTATCCCATCATGATTCAACAGAGGCATACAGGTTACAGAACAGTTGTGAGGTTCACCTATCTTTCCCTTTAGGGCAATTCTTGTTATTTTGGTACTATACTTTGCTTATTAAAATCAAACCTGAAGAATAGAGAACTGTTGATGTTGTTTTTAAATCTGGAGCTACCTCATAAAATCTGTAGCAAACAAGAAAGGTACATCTTCTCATATTCCTACTGTATATTTTGGACAGAGCTTCACCTGAATTGATGAGATATAGGTTTCTGCGGTTGGGCAAGTACCGGTCAGAAGATATAAAAGGCACATAAAAGCAACCTGGTTTGCATGTATTTGGCCTACACACTTACTAGAATAGTGTCCAATTTATTTGTAAGTTTTCTTAAAATATTTATATCCTGTTTTACGTCTTTAGACTCAAGGAAACTAACAAAGCAACCACAGGTTTGAAACATAAAAAACAATGTAGCAGTCACAATCGTAAAACAAAATGAAAACAATACAGCAAGAGCTACCAAAACAGTTTACCCTCCACCCTCTGAAATAAACTATTTGATATACCTTCCTGACTCATACCAGACCCAGGACGTTTGAGAGAGAAGGCATGAAGAAAGGCACAACTGGCGATTGGATGGGGGATTCAGAAGCACCCTCCTCTGGTTGAGGAAAAGGATTATGGGGGTGGTAGGCCCACTGGCCACCCTGACCTGGATGGCCCAGGCTAGCCTGATCTCGTCAGATCTCAGGAGCTAAGCAGGGTCAGCCCTGGTTAGTATTTGGATGGGAGACCACCAAGGAATATCAGGGTTGCTGTGCAGAGGAAGGCACTGGCAAACCACCTCTGTTAGTCTCTTGCCATAAAACCCCCCAAAAGGGGTCGCCATAAGCCGGCTGTGACTTGAAGGCACTTTACACCCAGGCCCACTGGCCAAGGTAGAAAGGGGTTGGAGCAACCTCCCTTTAAATGAGGACCTGAGCTGAGGCCATGAAGGACATGGGCTGGGAAGGTTCTACGGTTCAGAGAACCTACCAACCAGGGGACCGAGCTGAGAAGCTTTGGTTGCTCCACCCCATTCTAAGGCTACGGAAGCTCAAAAAGATTGAGCCTAAGACAGGAAGGGGAAGGGGTTGCAACAAGACACACCTCACAATACTCATGTTGGACCATCCACACCAGAGTTCCGATGCTTCTGCTAGCCATCATTTTGTTCTTGTGCAGCATGAGCATAACACCCTGTGTTGGAATGCGACTACAGGTCTTGACGTTATGGTTGGCCATTTTTTGCCAGCACAGCACAGTAACTCAAAAGTATGGGGCATAGTACTTGGAGGCTGTAACAATTATGGTTAACTGAGGACTGATACCAGCAGTATGAACTGAGATAATAAGCCAGTAAGTTCAAAGCAGAGGACGGCATAATGCGGCATGTTGAATTTAAATAGGGTTGCCAACCTCCAGGTACTAGCTGGAGATCTCCTGCTATTACAACTGATCTCCAGTCGATAGAGATCAGTTCACCTGGAGAAAATGGCCGCTTTGGCCTCTGTGGCATTGAAGGCCCTCCCCAAACCCCTCCCTCCTCAGGCTCTGCCCAAAAATCTCCAGGTATTTCCCAACCTGGAGCTGGCAACCCTACATTTCAAATACAATTCAATTTCATGCAGTGCCATTAATCCTAAAAAGATTATGCTTAAGAACTTTGGTCATTGTTATATACCCTTTTTATAAATCCATTTCTGGAAGCAACATCACCACGCTAGGGACAATCAGTCCCCCCTATTTTGCTAGAGGAATGTCCTCCCACTACCCAGCTGAGCAGTGGCAGATAACAGCAGGAGGAGGTCTCCCTCTACAACGATAGACCTAGCAACCTTCATCACATCACTGTGATTGTGGGTCACTTTGTTGACACTTCCTCAAAAAAGAAGGAGGGGGAGGAAGTCAGTCCCAGCTCCAGGATGATAACAGAGAAGAACCCACAGGCAGAAGTTTGAACAAAGAAACCGTCACAATCAGAAGTTGTCAGCCCTCCAGCTCAGGACTCAAGCCATGCCTGAAACCCAGCAACTGTCAGCCTTGCCTTTAGGGTCACCAGATAAGGTTGCCAACCTCCAGGTAGTGGCTGGAGATCTCCCACTATTACAACTGATCTCCAGGTGACAGAGATTGGTTTGCCTGGAGAAAATGGCTGCTTTGGAAGGTGGACTCTATGGCATTAATACCCCTTTGAAGTCCTTCCCCTCTCCAAACCCTGCCCTCCTCAGGCTCCACCCCCAAAGTCTCCAGGTACTTCCCAACCCACAGCTGGAGCCTTTAGAACAAAGGAGGAGCATTTACGGCAAGAGATTGCTGGCTCAGCATGGATCAATCCCTGACAGCAGTGTTGAGGCAGATGAATTACACCTGGCTTGGAATGCCAGAACAAACTAATTAACTGCAGCTGGCTTATCTATCCCAGCAAGACAATTTCCTAAGCAGCCAGCTAAAAGAACTTTGCGTGGGAGCAATGCATTATCACCCCTTGTGTGCCTGCCTTGATTCACACATTACACAGGAAACATGCACTCTAAACAAAGAAACAAACATTCTGCATATCAGGATCTATAAAATATGGACATTTAGAGGCCAAAGCAACACTACAGTCCCACAAAAGTCCTTATAATGAAAGCCCGCCAGCCAACTTCAAGAACTGTGGTTTTTTTTTTCTTGGACCAAATGTAAATTACAGAATTGTTCCTTTCAGTCCTTGCCTAGGCAGATGAATTGGTATACCTGGAGGCTTTTGTTCACAATCAAGTGCCAGGTTATCCAGAAACCTAGACAGAAAGATTCATTCTATATGACAGAATAGCATGGATAGAACAGAATAATTGACCATATTCTTCTGATATATGTGCTGATTTGTCAAAACATTTGGACGTAGATGACCCTATCTGATGAGTTTCATTGGGACTAGAGGAGTTTCAGCATTCCTCCGGGCCTACAGTTCTGTGAATGATACCTTGACTAAAAAACTTAGTTTAATGGGGAATGAATTTAATTACACAGGTAGCTTATTGATTATATATGTTGAACATTATTATTTTAATCTTATATAAGAAGAAACAGTAAGAAAAAATGGGAGCAAATTATGTGCAATAACCTTTAGGATTAATATCAGAAATGGTTTCTGACGGTTAAAATCAGCTAGGCAATATAATTCTCTCTAAGGACTGGAAGCAAACATAATATTGGCTAACCAGATTTCCTCTTAGCTATGGTTTGCAGTTTGTCATTCATATTACTAAAGATGGAATAGGAAACCAAGGTCCAAACTAAAAGAAAGCAAGGGGACAAAGTCCTGCAGAGAGGGAAGGAAGGGGTAGGAGGGAGAACACGTATCTAAGACTGGTTCCTGATTTGCAAAGCACCGTTTGCAGGGATGGGAAGTTGATTTCAAAAGAAATATTAAAAATGTCCTTGGTTTAGTTGTTGATTGTTAAGATCAGTTCCCAGATCTCTTCAGTCTTAACTGAGAAGTGAGAGCTCAACAAATGGTTCAGGAAGTCAGTGTGGTATAGTGGTTAGAGTGGTGGATAAGGATCTGGGAGGCCCAGGTTCGAATCCCCAATTTGCCATGAAAGTGCAGTGGGCTGCTTTGGTAGGGTTGCCAGGTCCCTCTTTGCCATCAACGGGAGGTTTTTGGGGTGGAGCCTGAGGAGGGAAGGGTTTGGGGAGGGGAGGGACTTCAATGGCATAGAGTCCAATTGCCAAAGCGGCCATTCTCTCCTGGTGAACTGATCTCTATCAGCTGGAGATCAGTTGTAATAGCAGGAGAACTCCAGCTAGTACCTGGAGCTTGGCAACCCTAGGCTTTGGGCCAGTCACACTCATGACCTAAGTTACTTCACAAGGTTGTCGAGAGGACAAAAATGGAGAAGGCAGAATGTTGTAAGCCATTCCAGACAGCCACTGGGAAGAAAAGTGGGGTATAAATTAAGTAAGTATATGGAGTTAGTCACCATAGAGTTTCGGCAGAGATTGATAGAGCATCCGCATCACTTCCAGGTAAAACCGGAAGTGACGTGGGTGCGTTGAGCGAGGCAGTTGTGTGGGACACTCGCTGCTGAAGAGCTCCCGCCAGTGGAGCAAAGGGACCTAGTAAGCCTAGCAACATCCCTCTGTACAAGTTACATCGGTTTTTGTTCTAAAGAAAGCACTTCAACTCTCATTCTTTACTAAGCCCTGACAGCTGTGCTGTGTTCATTTTTTTAAAAAAAGCAATAAAAATGTTCAAATCCCCATGGATGTATCTGTGTTGCCATATTTGTTTGAGAGCAGAAAAACAGAAAATCTCTCTTAGGTCTGTCCAAAAGCACAAAACCAGTGGTAGTAGGTGGTTCTTGTCATAGGTGGTTAAACTCCTGTCATTTCTTGTCATAGGTGGTGAACCTCAAAAATTATAACACATTCCAGAATTTGATTGTTGAGTTGTGCCCTACATCAACTGATTTCTGTGGCTGGTACTGCTGCTGCCAAAGACTACTTGAATTATTTGATGAGGATAGCCCTTTGTATGAGGTTAAACGATGCTGTACAGGTCATAAAATGGAGCGGTGCTGAGCTGTTGCGCAGCTCCTATTCCTTTCAGAACCAGCTTATGCAAGAGGCTTTCCCAGTAGCATATGGATGTTGTGACTATTCAGTGCTAAAAAAACCCATCGTTGACCTAATGCAGTTCTAGTCATATATAATTATACTATCATATTGATTTATAAAGTACCTAATACATCTAGACTGATTATGTGAGCCCTAGAAGAGGATTGCCTTCCCAGTAGTATCTGCACGTGTCCAGTCAGTTCAGTGGGAATCATTTGAACAACACAATACAGATGTACATATTAGAGTTGCCAGGTCCCTCTTTGCCACCGATGGGAGGTTTTGGGGGCAGAGCCTGAGGAGAGCAGGGTTTGGGGAGAAGAGGCTCTTCAATGTCATAGAGTCCAATTGCCAAAGCGGCCATTTTCTCCAGGTGAACTGATCTCTATCGGCTGGAGATCAGTTGTAATAGCAGGAGGTCTCCAGCTATAACCTGGAGGTTGAGCAAAAGGGAAATAATATAACAAGCACACAAGCCACAATAATTGTAGTTGAAATCTAAATCTATTCAAAATAGCAATGCAAGTGCAGAGTATGTAACGTCAAAAACATATAATCAAGCATATTAAGACATATACAAGAATGGTACAAAATTCCTCCACGTATCTAAGAACCAATATAAACAAAAGATAGAGTTTGTAATCATAAACCAGGCAAAGCTGAATGGTGCCAAAGGAAGTGAAGTCCAAAGTAGCGTGTCTCGGAGAGGAAGACGGCCAAAACTTGCTGGTGGAATGGTGTAAGACGGTTCTTGATAAAAAATAGGTGAAGAACAAATTGTAGATGCCATCCTGCCAGCCGACCCGAGGGTCACTGGGTAATTAGGCTGAAAATTGCCTCAAACTGGATCGGCAAGGTTGACCCGTATGCTGAGAATGAAATTGGCGGGGTTTCTGCGCGTCCCCGAGCGCCAGCTATCCCGAGGGAAACTTCGGAGGGAACCAGCTACTAGATGGTTCAATTAGTCTTTCGAAAGACTGCGTCCACCGCAGTCCTTTCCTTTTCCACAGTGCGCATGCTCCACGTCTTCCTCTCCGAGACGCGCGACTTTGGACTTCGCTGCCTTTGGCACTATTCAGCCTTGCCTGGTTTATGATTACAGACTCTATCTTTTGTTTATATGGGTTCTTAGATACGTGGAGGAATTTTGTACCATTCTTGTATATGTTTTAATATGCTTGATTATATGTTTTTGACGTTACATACTCTGCACTCGCATTGCTATTTTGAATAGATTTAGATTTCAACTACAATCATTGTGGCTTGTGTGCTTGTTATATTATTTACCTTTTGCTCAGCTCAGTAACAGCCCATGCCTTACTTATTCAGTCATTACCTGGAGGTTGGCAGCCCTACCTCCACTCTAAAAACCTCCCGCCAGAGGACAGGAGGGACCTGGTAAGCCTACTATGCATCCTTACGCAGAGAAAATCTCCACTGAAATCAGTGGGACTTATGCCTAGGTAAGATGGGGATGCCCTGACCTGGATGGCCCGAGGCTAGTCCAAAGCAGCCATTTTCTCCAGGTGAACTGATCTCTATCTGCTGGAGATCAGTTGTAACAGCAGGAGATCTCCAGCTAGCAGGAAATCTCCAGCTTGGCAATCCTAGTACATATGCAGAATGCATTGTTCTGTATATGGATTGGGGCATGTTGTTTTCAGTAAACGAGAAAATGGCCACTTTGCCAATTGGACTCTATGGCATTGATTGCACTCCCTCTCCTCCCCAAACCCCGCCCTCTTCAGGCTCCACCCCCAAAACCTCCCACTGGTGGCGAAGAGGGACTTGGCAACCCTAAATATAAACTTGTGCAGTGGTAACTGTTGTGTGATGGCAGCATTTTATGTTGGGGAGAGGGAAGTAGCATAAAATTGCTTTGCAAGCGGGTCATTGTAAAATGTTTCAGAACTACTGACCGAGCCCCTTGTCCCCTCAGAGACCCGATTGTTCTGGCCAGCACCAATGATCTTGGCGCTCCAGAGAGGAGAGTAATAGATCTCCGACACAGAAATTCTGATAGCCTGATCAGATATTCCCTGGGAGCACGGCTGTTCTCATTCTTCTAGTGAAGGAGGGACTGGGGGTGAGAGTTAAGATGTTCTTAAATTGCTCTGTGTCAGCACTGTTTCCCAATGATTTGCAAAATAGTGTAGCAACTGCAACCTAAAATCCACACTCGCGGGCCCTGTACCTGGCACCAGCCCAGCTTCTGCCTTCCCCCTGCTTTGCTCTGAGAGAAACCCAGAAACTGACAGTCAAGATACACTTTCTTCAAGCTTGACAGGTAATTAAATCTCCACTGCTTGCCTAGCTCTGCTTCTACTGGGCAATTCTTCACTTAAAAAAAAAAAGTCTCAAGGATTCTATAGCCTGTTCTTCATCGATTGTTTTAATTTAGCTTATTATTTCAAAGAGCAGACGTCTCTATAAATAAGGGGTCATCTGCTGAAGCTGGAGAGTGAGAGATTCAAAACAAATAAAAGGAAGTATTTCTTCACACGACACATAGTTAAATTGTGGAACTCCCTGCCCCAGGATGCGGTGATTGCTGCCAACTTGGAGGGCTTTAAAAGGGGAGTGGATATGTTCATGGAGGATAGGGCTATTCATTGCTACTAGCCAAAATGGATACTAGTCATGAGCCAGGATAGTGTAGTGGTTAAGAGCGGTGGTTTGGAGTGGTAGTGGTGGACTCTGATCTGGAGAACCGGGTTTGATTCTCCACTCTTCCACATAGGGTTGCCAACCTCCAGGTAGTAGCTGGAGATCTCTTGTTATTACAGCTGATCTCCAGCCGATAGAGATCAGTTCCTCTGGAGAAAATGGCTGCTTTGGCAATTGGACTCTATGGCATTGAAGTCCCTTCCCAAACCCCACCCTCATCAGGCTCCTCCCCAAAAACCTCCCGCCCGAGGCGAATAGGGACCTGGCAACCCTACCTCCACATGAGCAGCAGAGGTTAATCTGGTGAGCTGGATTTGTTTCCCCATTCCTACATATGAAGCCAGCTGGGTGACCTTGGGCTAGTTACAGCTCTTAGAGCTCTCTCAGCCCCAGCTACTTCACAGGGATTCTGTTGTGGGGAGGGGAAGGTGATTGTAAGCCGGTTTGATTCTTCCTTAAGTGGTAGAGAAAGTTGGCATATAAAAACCAACTCTTCTTCTTCATGATGCATACCTATTCTCTCCAGGATCAGAGAAGCATGCCTAATATATTAGGTGCTGTGGAACACAGGCAAGATAAAGCTGCTGCAGTCATCTTGTTTGTGGACTTCCTAGAGACACCTGGTTGGCCACTGTGTGAACAGACTGCTGGACCTGATGGCCTTGGACTGATCCAGCATGGCTTTTCTTATTATTTATGTTCTTAAGATGTTCTGGCCCAAAATCCAGTATTTGAACAGCAAGCCCCAAACTAAGAATCAATGAATGCCCCTCAGTTTGGTTGAAACAGAAAGGATGTGATCTAGAGCCATTAAATTCAATGAAGGTTTTTGCTACCTAGGCTCGAAGGCTATCAGCTTAAGAAAGAGCAGGTGTATGAGAAAGAAATCACACTTGTAGCCAGGTAGGTTTCCCTTTTAATTTGCTGCAACTGTTTCAGCGCTGAAGAGGCCAGAAGTCGCTTAGCTCTTTGACAGTGGAAATTGGTTTGACAAAAATAGAAACAAAGCTTTGACTGTGAGCATTGTTCTCTCCTGCATGCGTATTTCCAAGTCACAGAGCTAACTTCTTTAACCTTTAGTTCCAAAAAAAAGTGTAAACAATACAGCAAGGATGCCACCCACACTGACACCTACCTTCTGTGCAAAAGGCAAGAGTTTGTCTGTGTCTGTATTTTTGAAATCAGGAATTGTCTGCATACAAAAGCAAAATCTGAAGAAGCTATACAATTCATGGTTGAAATGGGGATACCTAAAAGTAATTTTAGTGAGCATTTAAATTTAAAGGAGTCTGTTACAAAGAAAACGTGTGTGCCCTCAGGCACAGTGAATTTTTATCAGGTTTGCTTTTTAAGTAGAAATGATTCCATTGCAAACCGCACCATTTAAAAAAAATGGAATTCAAATATACTGTACTGTACTGATACTGAGATTCTTGAATACTATATGGTGCTTATAAATACTATAATTTTACCTGATGTAGTAATCCCTACTAGCATTTTGTATGTATGAATATCACATTGAACAGCTACGGAGTACAGCAAGATGACTGAATGGTTTGAACCAAAGAAGAAGGCAGAGTTTCTAGTGCAAGAGATCAGTCATCTTACAGTTAAAATTTCAATAACTGAAAACAAGATCCTCAGAAGGCAAATGCTGGATGAGTAAAGAAGACACGCTCTCCGTCATTTTAACCAAAATGCAATAAGTTGTTTACTGAAAGACAGGGCAAAACCCTACAAGGAAGCATAGTAAGAAATTAACAAAGGAACAGAAGGACATGGTTATATGAAAATAGAAGTGAATGGGGCCTAGAGTTTTTGCCTCCATAAACACCCTTCTGCCTGGTCTAGTTTCATGCTAAATTATTCTAGGCCTATAAGGCATTGAGATCCATAGCTACTACAGTTGCCAACTTCCAGGTATTAGCTGGAGATCTACTGTTACTACAACCGATTGTGAGCCAATAGAGATCAGTTCACCTGGAGAAAATGGCTGCTTTGGCAATTGGACTCTATGGCATTGAAGTCCCTCCCATCCCAAACCCCGCCCTCC
The DNA here is from genome assembly GCF_029931775.1 of Euleptes europaea. Taxonomy (NCBI): domain Eukaryota; kingdom Metazoa; phylum Chordata; class Lepidosauria; order Squamata; family Sphaerodactylidae; genus Euleptes; species Euleptes europaea. The sequence continues at coordinate 29,508,469 of NC_079318.1, forward strand.
TCAGGCTCCACCCCAAAAATCTCCAGGTATTTCCCAACCCGGAGCTGGCAACCCTAACTGCTACCTCTTTAGAGACCCCAGTAGTGAGTAAGCCCCATCAAATGAATTCTGAGTAGACCTGCTTAAATTGTTCTCTTAGATGGTTTTAACATCTCAATCCAGAGATCTTCTTAATTTAAAACTACTTTGATTACAACATTTAAAATGCACTTGAAAATCAAAACAAAACCCTTTATTTTTAAAAAAATCAAATCAGACACATTTATTCCTCCCATAATTTTGTTCTGTGAAACTAGTTATTTTTTTCATGAATCAGTAGAAGGCACTGAATGATGATACACTTACAAGGTCCCTGACCATACACCATATACAGAGATTCCAGTTCTGGATGATATTTACATTACATATTTACATTAGCAGCATTAACTTGTCTTCTGGAACAAAACAATCTTCTTATTTAAAGAATATGCTGGTTTGGTAAAAAACGGTTTCCCAAGGCAAAGCACACAAAATATCTTGCAGACCCTGTCAATTAATGCCATCGGCTACTTTTCTCTCAGTAGAGGTCCACAAAGTCATATTTTTCCATTGACTAAAAATCCATCTTACTTCACGTTCATGAGGAGAGAGAGAGAGAGAGAACATAAAGGGCACCGGAAGAGGAGGAGGAGTCAGAGAGAAACTCCCAGGTTAGACAAAGAGAAGCATCCCATTCATTAAGAAGATAACATACACACATCAAGAGCAAGATAATGACCTCACCCCCAATGTCCAGGCATGCTTATTCCAACAGGTACATGCCCATAATTTATGTGATGAAATTACAGTTCCTAGACAGCAGTGTGAGAATGCACACAGTATTTATGATCTTATTTAGAGCATTCGCTTCATGTGAACACACTCAGTAGGGGTAGTCACGTAGGCAAGATGATCTCTACTGGAATAAACAATGCAGCTTCTCTTCTCTCCATCATCACTCCAGTTGGATTAAGAAGACAGCCAAGAAAAGCACGTTGTAACTTAATCTGATTCTGTTAGGTGTTTTAGGCAGAGATGGGAAGAGGAGAGACACAGTGATGGTGTCTCAGTGGTAGGGGAGGGGCTGTGGCTCAGTTTTTAGAGCATCTGCTTGGTATGCAGAAGGTCCTGGGTTCAATCTGCGGCATCTCCAGTTAAAGGGACTAGGCAAGTAGGTGATGTGAAAGACCTCTACCTGAGACCCTGGAGAGCCACTGCCTGTCTGAGTAGACAATACTGACTTTGATGGACCAAGGGTCTGATTCAGTATAAGGCAGCTTCATGTGTTCATGTGGTGAAACCTGCATGCATGGATTAGGTCGACTGGCGCTTGGCAACCCTACTTTCCCCCTCCCCCCGAAGGGTACTCATGCCTTTTTACCATAACATTTCTGACCTGGGGAGAACTTTCTTTTTACATTCCCCCCCCCCACCTTTGGCTGAAACAGTCTAACACAGATGAGTGTGTGTGTAAAGTGCCGTCAAATCGCAGCCAACTTATGGCGACTCCTTTTGGGGTTTTCATGGCAAGAGATTAACAGAGATGGTTTGCCAGTGCCTTCCTCTGCACAGCAACCCTGGACCTCTTTGGTGGTCTCCCATCCAAATACTAACCAGGGCTGACCCTGCTTAGCTTCTGAGATCTGACGAGATCAGGCTAGCCTGGGCCATCCAGGTCACAGATACACTGCTAGAATATGTACATTTGTGGCGTTAGGCTACTCTCTTGGTTATTTATTCAGTAAAAGTATTGAACCCACTATAAATATATTTAATGGCAAATATCTGAAGTTCTAGCAAAGCAGGCAAATAAGTAGGTAATTTTTTTTCTATTGAATAGGCTGCAGAACATCCTCGGAGCTGGCGCTTTACAATGTAATGTCATAGAATATTTACATTTCCACCAGGATAACTGCGGCAGAGAGGCAGTCTTTAACTTCTCATTTAAAGACTGACAATTCTAACTCCGTAGCATCTGCTTAGCGCTGCACCAGAGAGGCAATGAGCCAGAATCTCGGGGTGGGAATTCCAGAATCTCTAAACACTCAACTCAGCTCATCAATTCTAATTTAGTAAAGTGTAAAAGAGTCGCCAGGGGCATGTAAATGAAGTGTAACTATAGAATAAGTGAAAGGAAGCTGATGAAACACAGAACTAGTCAAAAAGAGCTATTCATTCTCATAAGTTTCAGTCAAGTAAAAATGGTGCATGAGGAGTGCATAGATTGCCCTCCCCTGCAGCCCCTGACTGCAGGGGAGGGCAATCTAGTATAGTACTTAGGGCCCAGTCCAGACAGTGTCTTGGGCATAGCTGTCCCACAAAGCGCTCATTGGTTAATAATGACATAGATTCCAGGGCAAAACATTTCCCTCCAAAAATGCTGAAGAGAGAACATTAAAAAGGCATAAAAGTGGAGCATTTTCACCATCTTTCATGCTACCTCTGCTGTCTTTATTAGAATTTATATAGTCACTGTGCACGAATTGCCTTACAGCAATCTCATACTGAAAATGGAGCTTTAAAGTGCTGAGCTGGTGAATTGTTTATAGTGAAATATTTGAACTTTGGAAAATGTTATTACCACCGCATGAGCCTCATTATAAGAAGGTCATATTAGTAAATAGAAAGTGGATGCATTGATTCCTCTTTGCAGCAAAATGCAATTTGGTCCTTCGAAATGTGATGACCTTTCCTGTTTTCCAATAAATAGTTCCATTCCTATCCTATAGGTACCCAGAAAATGGTTTTATTTATTATTCCTCTCCATGTACACAGAGATACTATAAAAGTTTGCACTCAGCACAGCTCTCCAATTCGGGCCGTAAAAAGTACTGACTGTATTTCCACATCTGAACAATGTTACACAGCCCCATTATAAGCAATAATCCCAAGCCCTTAAACATCACCTTGTGAGCACTCCAGTGAAGCTGTTTCATGCAGGATTGGAGTCATTGAGGAGTTTTGTGGTGCTGGAAAAACCATCTTTTTGTTCCAGCATCAACTTTTGTGGATATTGGTGGCTCCTTGTGGCATCTGAAGAAGCCTGCTTTAGTGTACGAAAGTTATTGCTGGGATTTAAAAGTAATCTGCTTGTCTTTTAGGGGAGGGGCTGTGGCTCAGTGGTAGAGCATGCAGCAGGTCCCAGGTTCAATCACTGACATCTTCAGTTAAAGGGACCAGGCAAGTAGGTGATGTGAAAGACCTCAGCCTGAGACCCTGGAGAGCCGCTGCCGGTCTGAGTAGACAATACTGACTTAGATGGACCGAGGGTCTGATTCAGTTTGAGGCAGCTTCATGTGTGTTCATGTGTGTTCATTATTGACTGATGGCAGCATTGAGGAACGTGCATATAGGGGATGTGTTCATTGTAATTAGAATGGTTAGCTTCTTCAAAGAGGGGGACTTTATGTACACATTGGAGCTCCTACATATATAGGAAATTGAACTTCAGTGTATATCCTGGCTGAACCAAAAGCTCAAATGAGGTGGCAAGTTAGAAATTTAAAGGTTGAAGGAGCTGGGTATGTTTAGCCTGAAAAGGAGAAGACTGAGAGGGGATACGATAACCATCTTCAAGTACTTGAAGGGTTGTCATATAGAGGATGGTGCCGAGTTGTTTTCTGTTGCCCATGAAGGTTGGACCAGAAACAACGGGTTGAAATTAAATCAGGAGAGTTTCCATCTAGACATTAGGAAGAATTTTTTAACAGTTAGAGCAGTTCCTCAGTGAAACAGGCTTCGTTGGGAGGTGGTGAGCTGTCCTTCCCTGGAGATTTTTAAGCAGAGGCTAGATGGCCATCTGTCAGCAATGCTGATTCTATGAACTTAGGCAGTTCATGAGAGGGAGGGCATCCTGGCCATCTTTTGGGCACTGGGTGTGTTGGGGGGAGGTAGTTGTGAATTTCCTGCATTGTGCAGGGGGTTGGACTAGATGACCCTGGTGGTCCCTTCCAACTCTATGATTCTAAAACCTATTATATCAGAACAAAAAAAGAGCAAAATGTAGACTAGGCACAAAAATGCATTTTAATGCATCCAGACACACTTGATCTAGTGTTATGTCTCTGTCAGTGATGGTATGTATGTTTTGTGTTTTGTCAGTGTTATGTTGAATTTTAAAATAAAAGTTTATTTTTAAAAAACGCATTTTAAAATGCCAACTCTCCGCCAGCTTAATCTCAACCCCTAAAAACTAGCCCAAACAGAAAAGTCATATAAATCTTTCAAGAGATGCTCTGACTTGACCTTTGGTCACTTAAAAGAGAGGGAGTTCTACCAATCCATCTGTGGACAGGGAAACAAATTTATACACACACACACACACACACAAAAAAAATGCACTAGTTATATATTTGAGTCTCCCAGCTGCTAAATAACTAACTGGTGAGGTGCCAAAGAAAGAAGAAAAAACAACCTGTGGGTTGGCTTTTGGAAGCTGCAGATCTTGATAGTGCTCCACTCCCCCTCAGAAGTTTCTTCCAAATCCAATGATGTAGGGCTCAATTAGATATGATAGTGTCCGTTATTGGGATGCCGTCGCCATTTTTCTCTCTGAAAAATGCTGCAGGGAGGACTGATCCAGAAAGCCAATCTGATGGTCTCCTGGCTTGAGCAGAGACCCAGAAAGTCTTTCCCTGGCTGAGAGGACTTGAAAATGGGGGGGGGGGGACAGGAACCCCGACATCACCGGAGGTGTTGTAAGTTGGATCTATATTACAACAAGTACTCAAAACAGAGACCAGACACAGCCTTCTTGGTACGAACCAAGTTGAATAATGTTTTAACCCTATCACCAGCAGTCAGGCATATCTCCTGCAGAGCAGAGGATTAAACCTTAGGTTACCACATCCCTCGCCACGGAGTCTGTCTGTCAATCAGTCAAACAACCTGAACAACAGAATACCACCTAGGTAGAGATATGGCATACACTGCCTGATCTCAGTGGTCAGTGGGGATGGGATCATTTTGCCCCGGCTTTCCTGATCACTGCTGCCCCCACGTAGCAGCCACCTCCAACAGATCACTCCCAACAGTGGACAAAGAGGGAAAACAGATTTAACATAAAATATAAAATATGGAGGGGCCGTGGCTCAGTGGTAGAGCCTCTGCTTGGCATGCAGAAGGTCCCAAGTTCAATCCCTGGCATCTCCAGTTAAAGGAACTAGGCAAGTAGGCGATGCAAAAGACCTCTGCCTGAGACCCTGGAGAGCTGCTGCCGGACTGAGTAGACAATGCGGACTTTGATGGTCTGATTCAATATAAGGCAGCTTCATGTGTTCATAAGGTTGGGAATGATGAAACATGCAAAGCCGATGGGCTTAGAAAGTTGCAGAGATCCCTCTGAACTAATTAACACCTATAAGGGGTGAGATCTGCAAGTGAGGAATTTGAAACCCTTGTTGAACTCTGGTGGGTTTTGCAAATGTCAGAGTTTCTGTATGGACCCAGAGACTAACCCAAAAACTTTTTTTTTTTTTTTAAATTTCCGGCTGCAGCCTAACATAGCTGCGAGGGTGGCCAACTCCTGCTTGGGGACTTGAGGGGAGGTGTACCTGGGGAGGGAGTTAAACGGGGATGTGATGTCCTATGGCCTACCCTCTGAAATAGCAATGGAAAGTGACCTCTGTAGTATGGAGATGAACCCCTGTAACTCTGGGAGAAGTTTAGGTCCTCCACCTAGATGATGGAAGCCATAATGGCTACTGCTTTGGAATTATCACCAGAAATTACAGGGATTCAAAGGGGGTGGATGTTACAGTTCAAAATGTAGGGGCCAAAGTTTTCCAAAACCTTTTAGCCATTTTGCCTGTTTCTTTTTAAATGCTTCTGGTTTTAGTAGCTAAAATCACCTAAAAGAGTATATGTTTTCAGAAGGCCTTCACTTTGAAAACTGAGGAATTATTAGAGTTTTGCACATTTAAAAAAAATCAAAACATTAAATTAGCAGGAAAATACCTGAGTCTTGGTTGAATCCAATGGTTCCCTTCTGAATAACTAAAGAAACTTCCAGAAACTTCCTTCCCCCAACAAAACCTTTCTCAGCGGATGGGAATCATTGGATCCAATCCCATATTTATTTAAACAAGATGGAAGGAAACGAGGGGGAAGGAGCAAGAATGTAACAAAAGAGAGTGGGCAGAGTGATAGAGAAACTGGAAATGGTGCTAACAATGGTGATTATAATCTGATTCCCTCATTAGCCCTAATGAGCTGAAGCATACTTAGCAATGGCTAGTTAGGGTATATCATACAAAGGGATAAGCATTACAAAGGGGGAAATGGCTTGACAAGGAAGCCTTTATTTATTAATCCAGGTGACATTTGAAAGAATTTATTGGTTAAAAGAAGAGCCAGACTAACAGCCCTTGAGACAATTGTTTTCTATCAAGTGACTAGCCTAGGTAGTAGAAATGAGAGCTTCCCTGTAGTACCATATAACTGTGCTTCAGCACTTTCATAATGCAAATGTCAGTAAGAATACTTTTATGCACACATAAACAGCCTCTTCTCAACTTTCTGTCAGCAAGAAAGCTAGGTTGGATCTCAAGAGCGGTGGTTAAGAAAAGTGGACTCTAGACCGGAGAACTGGGTTTGAGTCTCCACTCCTCCAAGAGCAGTGGTTAAGAGTGGTGGTTTGGAGCAGTGGTTTGGAGCGGTGGACTCTAAACTGGAGAACCGTGTTTGATTCCCCACTCCTTCAAATGAGCGGCAGATGCTAATCTGGTGAACTGGGTTGGTTTTCCCACTCCTACACATGAAGCCAGCTGGGTGACCTTGGGCTAGTCGCAGCTCTCTTAGAGCTCTCTCGGCCCCACCTACCTCACAGGGTGTCTATTGTGGGGAGCAGAAGGGAAGGTGATTGTAAGCTGGTGTGATTCTTCCTTAAGTGGTAGAGAAAGTAAGCATATAACTTCTTCTTCATCGTCTGTCCATACAGAACGCTTGACACTTACAAAGTTATCAGCTATAAAATACAAATGTGATTACTGGATGCAGTGAACCCATGAGACTTCTCCACGGCCTCAGATTTGTTCTCTTACTGTCACAAACTCTTTCCTTTTTGGTTCTTGTTAGGAAATTTCACATCACACTACCTCTACTCTAATGTCATTTAGAACCCTGACCTTCACAGGAACACATTAACAATCGGAGAGAGTAGTGCTAGTACTGAAAGATTCCACATAGGCAAGCAGTCATTGCATGCAGGCTGTAGTATATTCATTCTGGCAAAGAAAAGGGTGAAGCTCCTGTTTCATTAAAACATCTGTGATAGGGAGAAATTCAGTGGTGGTGATGGTGGAAAGTGCCGTCAAGTCCCCATAGGGTTTTCAAGGCAAGAGGTGGTTTGCCATTGGAGGTTACCCCACTTGTATTCCCAGCAATGTATTAAGAGTTTGAAAATGTTATAAAAAATGCTGTTTGCACTTTCTATGTATTCCCACCGTTGTGTTAAGAGTTTGAAAACGTTATAAAAAATACTGCTCGCACTTTGTTTGGTCCCTTTAGCTGTGAAGACGTCTTCCAACCATTTATAAGCCGTGGTATCCAAAAACCCTTTTAAAGCGATGTTTTTTATAACGTTTTGAAACTCTTAATACATCCCTGGGAATACAAAGTGCGGTAACCCCCATTGCCTGCCTCTGCATTGGGACCCTGGCTTTCCTTGGTGGTCTCCCATCCAAATACTAACCAGGTTCAACTCTGCTTAGCTTCTGTGATTTGACAAGATCAGGCTAGCCTGGGCCATTCAGGTCAAGGCAAAGACTCAATAGGCCTCTCTTTTCTCAATACTGCAGCAATCTACGCTCTTCCCGCAAATGGAACAAAGCTGAAAACACTCAAAGGAGGGCAGAGGTTGGGGTAATTGTGGCACTATGGATGAATACCACATGCCAAAGACCTTCCTATAGCAAAGTATCATTCTGTTTAGCCCCAGAAGAGATGCTGGGAGAGTCCTCACCAGGGAGAATCAAAACAGTTTCAGCTCATTTGCTCAGAACAGTTCCCAAAGGCAGCACTTGCAGTGAACAAAAAAAGCAGCAGAAGGGAGGCTGGAATTCGGCTTTTTTCCCCCTTTGGAGACAATGCAGATTTCTCTCCTTTCTGATTCAACCAGTGCAGGAGGCCATGTTCATTCCTCTGCTATCCCCATTACTGCTTAACACACTGATGTTTCATACACGGAGTGACACTTCGGACACCGAGGATAGTACACAAAGGTAGCATATTGCAAGCCATTTTAAGGTCTCCACGCCTCTGTGGGTTACAGGAATCTGCAAGAATCAATGTTTAAAATGAACTGTTGCCCACGTTCCAAATCGCAGCAGCTTGCAATATTGAACGTAGACCCTGGGCTTGAAGGACTACTTACCCAAGCCTTGCTATGGTCTGGCCTTTCTTTGACCTGACAGCCGCACTAATCCCTTTATCCCGTCTTCAACCAGCAGTGTTACTGAACAGCAGAAGTACCACGTAAGTGGCGGGAGGAAAGATTGCCTTTCGATTGCTGCAGCGGCAAAGGTGTTCCTAATCAAAGGAGCTGCTATAGACAGCTTCCTAGATCCATCTATAGGGTGGTAAGTAAAAATGTAAACAGGAAAGTCACATTAAAATCTTGGTCCTGGATCTAAGGAGCTGGGTGGGGCTGAAATGTTCTACAGACATGCATAAGGGCCATCACAGTGTTCCATGGGACTAAGATGTTCTGCTGTAAGTTGTAGCCCTATAAAATAAAGGAGATGTCTCTTCAGTTAAGGGACAGCTGGCGGGTCTACTTGGCAGTAAAGCTGACCCGGGTCAGAGCTTGTTGTTTGTCTTTTTAAAGCTGACAGGAAGTGCAGCCACCCTTCACTACCACTTTGGCACATGCAGTTCCTTGACACGCAGCCACTTTTCCCCCTCATTTACAAAGAACACTTACTGTGCTTTCTTGCCTGACACGTTGCCGCCAGAGTGCTGCGATCTGAATGCTTGGGTATATTCCCGATAAGTCCTGCTACTTTAGATTGACTTTTGGTTTCTAAAAATCCTGTTTACTTCAAAGTCCCATTGGCCATTTATGCTTGGTAATTAGCAGTGCGTTCCAGGCTGAAGTGCCCTGCATTTTTTTTTTAATTTCTTCACACTGAACCATCATTCCAGAGTCACTGCGAAGCCGGAGCCTACCTGCTTTGCATTTCTTAAGACCCCTTTTAATGCGACCTTTTGTATTTGCTCCACCCCCGCACCGAAGCATTCACTGAAGGAAGCATGCAGAATCCCAGCCGTGGCTTAGCTATGCAAACGACTATTGATAATGGCTATGCAAACGAAGGAATCATGGAGCAGGCGAGTGGGGGGTGGAATTTGTTTGACTTTCTCCTATTGCATCGGGACCATGAATTGTCATTTTAAAGGTCGGATTTAAAAAAACCAGCATTGAGTGAGGAGCAGAATCAACCCTGCATAAATGGCCATTGAGTTCAATAGTTTCACTTGGAAGGAATTATGTTTACATACTATGCAGTATGAACCTATGCATACTTACGCAGAGAAAATCTCCACTGATTTCAGTGGGACTTATGTCTAGGTAAGATGGGGATGCCCTGACCTGTAGTCCAATCTCATCAGATCTCAGAAGCTAAGCAGGTGTTAGCCAAAATGCTCGGTTATGAATATTTATATGGGGAAATTAGTAAATCAATAACCGGCAAGGAGCATAACCTCGGGATCTAACCTTTGTTTACAGGAGTCCATTCTAAGATTCACACAAGAGGCGGAAGCAATGGTTTCTTTTAAGAAGTTTACTTTGAAATATGTGCACAAACAATCCAATAACACGTATACAACACACACTCAGAATCTAGGAAATAAAGGTATGAGTATAGAGACGTTCGCCAATGTGGCCGATCACCCTTTGAAGAGGGGAAATACTGCACCTGGTCCTGTAGCGGAGATGTCCTGAGTTCCGTGCGGCTAGCAAGAAAAGAGTAGTGGGGGAAGGGATTCCCGGGGCTTGACCAGCAAGTCGGGGGAGTATATTGGCTGGGCTGCGCAAAACCCAAAGCAACAGACTGACAGCAAGTATAGGAGGGGTAAAAAGAAAGCTGGCTTATGGCTGAAAACTACCGCAGGTATACTCTTTTGGGGCTGGGGGATGATGGGCTTACCCCCTCGTGGTTCCCGTGGCAAACAAAGGCAGACAATGGCATTAACGATCAGCTACTGGGGTGGGGCAATGGGTGATTTAGATGGGCTAACTAGAACCTATGGACTTTGCACAATTGCAGGAGACCCAGGCGACAATCGCTGATGGGTTTCTTAAGTTAACACAAAGGCGCAAACAGCTGCGTCTGGGGTGAATCACTTCTTGGTTACCTGAGGTGCGATCTCTCTGCTGCTGATGCCTCGGAGGCTTTCGATGGATCGTTAGCGATGCAGATGGAGGGGGGGCTGGCTACATGTCTAGTTGTTCCTTGCAAAATGGCATCTGCTGGATACTGGGACAGGATTGCAGGGAAATGGATTCCCTCTGGTTCACTCAGAGGGGTTGTCCTGCCTGTGGATCCTTGGTGCCTGTTACGCGGGTTACGGCATGAGTCTTTCCCTTTGCGTTTAGGGCTTGCTGCATGTCTGGAACGGTGGTGACACGTGTTGCTGTGGTGGCCAGGTAACTTAATTCAGCAGCGGGCCACAGTCAGGCTTCACAGGGGTGGCCCTGATTAGTATTTGGATAGAAGACCACCAAGGAAGTCCAGGGTTGCTATGCAGAGGCAGGCAATGGCAAACCACTTCTGTTCATCTCTTGCCTGGAAAAACCCATGGGGTTGCTATAAGGTGACCGTAACATGACAGCACACCCCAAATGTGGACAAAATTGCCCTCTTAACCTGCCATTTGAATTACTGCCATTTGCTATGGTGCTGAAATGTGTTCTTCATTTCCATGGCTTAAAGAAGGATGCACACTGATGTTTTAATGATAGAACTCTTGTACATTTATATATTTGGTATTGGCTTAGATTTTCAACAGAGACATTCAAACATTTTGGGAGACAGAATCTCTGTATTTCAGAACAGGACAGGGGTTTGTTACAACTCCGTGCATTCATCATTTCTGATTGTTCTGCTTATTGTCTTTCATGCTGCGTACAGAGGAGCTGAGAGCACTAATCGCTTACCTGCAGCACTGTGAATTAATTTAATTAGCAATTAACTTCTCTAGATTCTCAGCAAAGTTATCTTCTCATGACCTCATTACAATTCTCCTAAACATTCTTTTTAAAGCAATTATGTTTTTGATCCACTAATATGAGCCTCATGGCGCAAAGTGGTAAGCTGTAGTACTACAGTTGAAGCTCTGCTCACGACCTGAGTTCGTTCCTGACGGAAGTTGGTTTCAGGTAGCCGACTCAAGGTTGACTCAGCCTTCCATCCTTCCGAGGTCGGTCAAATGAGTACCCAGCTTGCTGGGGGTAAAGCGTAGATGACTGGGGAAGGCAGTGGCAAACCACCCCGTAAACATAGTCTTCCTAGTAAATGCTGGGATGTGACGTCACCCCATGGGTCAGTAATGACCCGGCACTTGCACAGGGGACTACCGTTACCTTTTAAATATGAGGCACCTTTTGCTACTGTCCTCCTGAAGCTAACTCATGAGATTCTTCTTTCCCCTTCAATGTGATAACTCCTTCATTTCACATGTACTATCCTGATTGTTGTCTTAGGATAATAAGAAATAATAATACTTTCAAAGAACAATAAAGCACATATTAGTAATTTAACACAGGGGCATTTGGGGCACTTAAACTTTCACTGATTGGGAAAAAAATCTAATTTCATTGTTAAATGATACACATCTAACACCACCTTTTTTGCATAGGAATTAATGCAGAGTGCTGACTTTAGACATATATGAACCTGAAACAATAGATCAAAATAGCATTTTGTCATCTCATTTTTACAATGATATGCAGAGATGAGATCTGGGGCCAGAAAATAGTTTCCTCTCTGGAATCGAAAGCAGCTACTTTATCTGAGTATTCTTTAATAGCAAAGCTATTTCCTACAGGCCCTTTCTTCTGTGTAGGAAATGCTGTCTTAAGTAAAGCTACCCTTATGGAATCCAAATGAGGAAACAGCCTATGGTGCATGTGCTGACCTGAATGGGTAATACCCATTACACTGAGCAGATGTTATGTACTCTTACTGCATTCATTTATAGCAGACAGTGGCCCCGAAGAAACAGCCTGCACACTGACTGTGAGAACTGCTAGGTGTACAACGTGGTGTCATTGAATGAGTTGCTGGAGCAAACGTAGGGTTGCCAGCTCTGGGTTGGGAAATATCTGGATATTTTGGGGGCTGAGCCTGAGGAGGGCGGGGTTTGGAGAAGGGAGGGACTTCAATGCCATGGAGTCCAATGGCCAAAGCGGCCATTTTCTCCAGGTGAACTGATCTGTATCGGCTGGAGATCAGTTGTAATAGCAGATCTCCAGCCACCTCCTGGAGGCTGGCAACCCTAAGCAAACTTGATGATAACCTTGTGAATAAATCAGTCCCCAGATTGAAAATGGCAATCAGAACATGAGTCAAACATAACAGGTTAATATATTTCAGTAACATACTGCTTCATATACTTAATATTAGGGACTGGGACTACATAAGAGCAGGGACGTAACTGGGGTGTGGGGGGGGACAGGGCAGCCAGCCACCGGCCCTGTGGCATGCAGGGAGGGCGTCAAAACTGCCTCTCCTACCCGGCCTACTCCTCCTGTAGGAGAGGCAGTTCTGCAGCCCTCTCTGCATGCTACAGGGACGGCGGTTGACCTCCGTGCCTCCCCCCAGCTACCGCCCTGGATAAGAGCCACGTGTAGTTGCTTGTGGGAAACCTTGAATACAACACATTCAAACAGTAGCCCCAGAATAACCCATAATACACTGTTTATTGGAAGGGATTAGGGTAAATTTCCTGCAATGTTTCATATAACATTAGAATCCAGTAACAGCGATCACATTTATCTGATCAAGAAATGAATGAAAAAGTGGATTGCTATTGACAGCTTGATATGTTTGAGGAGATAAATATTTAATAATTTTAGGGAAGTGCATTCAAGCATTAACCTTTGGGAAGTCAGTCATTAGCTATGATTAATGGCTGTCTAATAAAAAACAGCCCAGGGCAGCAACCGCAGCCAGTGGGGTGTCATGGTTAAGAGAAGTAGACTCTCTTAGCCTGGAGAACCAGGTTTGATTCCCCACTCCTCCACCTGACGCCTGCTGGGTGACCTTGGGCAAGTCACAGTTCTCTCAGAACTCTCTCAGCCCCACCTACCTCACAAGGTGTCTGTTGTGGGGAAGAGAAGGTGACTGTAAGCCGCTTTGACACTCCTTAAAGGTAGAAAAAAGCAGAGTATAAAAACCAACTCCTCCTCCTCCTCTTCTTCTTCGATTAACATTTTACCCAGACACCTCCATTTTAAACGTGGTCGAGCAGCTGTGTTTGTAAATCAGCTGTCATGTAAAATGTCACAAAAACACAAGCCATATTCTGAGGTTGTGATTTTGTTCAAATGAGCCTCAATAAATAATTGTAGCAGATTGCTTAACTTGCGGGGGCTTACATTATACATTTATTCAGCACATGGTGCTGAATAAAACCAGACTGCTAATAGACCCATGCTCAGTAAACTAGGTAGTCTTGCAAACGCTGTAATTTTTAGAACATTTCATATAGACAGGAGCCAGCAAAAATCTCCACCATGAAGATCTATTCCTTCGGTATTTGAGTTCTTCTCAGTTCACATGACAATTCTTTCAACCCTGAAAGAAACAGAATCTGATTCCCCCCTCCCACTGGATTCGTGTGTGTCAGCCTGCTCTTATGAATGCTTCAACAGCTAACCCAATTATGACAAGAAATCTATAAAAAGTGGATTGAGCCAGTGTCGGTTCTTAGTATTCCCCAACGTTATTTAGAGGCTGCAAACATGGAGGGAGCAGTACACAAAACCCTTTCAATGATGCTGATCTGTGCACCTTATAGAATCTTAGAATTATAGAGTTGGAAGGGACCACCAGGGTCATCTAGTCCAACCCCCTGCACAATGCAGGACATTCACAACTACCTTTCCCCACACACACACCCAGTGACCAGAAGATGGCCAAGATGCCTTCTCCGTGATGTCTGGAGAAGATGCAGAATGGTTGTTCCTTACAGAAACTCACGTTAGTCACATTACTTGCTCATGAAGGTGAACGTGAGGAAAGTGTATTTATTTCGCTTCATTTATAATGCCCCCCTTTTCTCCCCAATGGGGACCCAAATCAGCTTACATCATTCTTGTCGCCTCCATTTTATCCTCACAATAGCCCCACAAGAGAGGTTAGGCTGAGAGTGTGTGACTGACCCAAGGTCACCTAGCAAGCTTCCACGGCTGAATGGAGATTCGAACCTGGGTCTCCCAGATCCTAATCTGACACTCTAACAACAGTGAATGTATTAACCAAAGACAGAGCTTGCATGGACTGAAAGGAGATTAGATTCCTGTTCAATATTAGTCAAAGTTAGTGTTAAATAACACTAAAACCTCCATGTTTCAAGATTTTTTGTAACAAAAAAAATAATACATTGATTTAAATATACTTAGATTCTTACATGCTGTGATGTGGATAGAATAAAGGTGCATCAAAAATATTGCCCAGAATACAAAGGGCTATTGAAATGTGTGTACTTAGTTTTGTTCTCTGAATTCTACTTTTAATATTTTAATATTGGGCTCTATACCCGTTTCTTTGGGGGAGGGCTGTGGCTCAGTGAGCCTCTCCTTTGCATACAGAAAGTCCCAGGTTCAATCCCTGGCATCTCCAGTTAAGCAGACCAGGCAGTAGTTGATGTAAGAGACCTCTGCCTGAGACCCTGGAGAGGCACTGCTAGTCTGAGTAGACAATATTGACCTGTATGGACCAATGGGCTGATTCAGTATAAGGTACCTTCATGCATGTTCCTTTGGTTCTCCTAAATCATCACATACATTGGACTCACAGCCCCCTTGGAGGGAAAAAAAACCTTGCAATATTGGATAGGAAAGGCGGATTCACCTCTGCTTGCGAAATGCAAAATGTGTTGTCTTGTAGAATCACAGTGCTGCAGGAACATAAAGGTCATCCTGTCTAGCTTGCAGCCGTGAAACAGGTTCCTCTACAACCGGCCACTTTTATCAGCTTATCACATGATATGTGCAGTATGTCCCTAATGAAGTCAAAATGAGCCTTCACTGGTAGCAATTGTTTCCTGGCAGGCATACATACATTACATGCTCTCTATTTCAGGAACATTATTTAACTGTTCTTCCAAACAATAGCTTTCGCGTAACTTCTGCAGTGAACTCATACTATGAAACATTCGGGCTCAAATAATCAGAAGCCAGAGAGTACAAAGCTAATTAGAATTTTAAAAGTGACTCAAATAGCTGTGGATTCGAATTATTTCTTACTATTTACTTAGAGCATTTCAATTCTGTTTTTCCCCGTGCCAGAGATAAAGCTGAAGAACAAAAAAGTACAAAAAATGCAAAAACAGAACAGCATCAGAAAGCAACCCTCCATTCATTAGCATCAGTAACATTACATGAAATCCAAATCAGTGATACTCAGTCTTGCTAGACTTTTATTATTATGTCCATAAAGTTTTTATAATGATTTCTACACCATCCTACTTATATTAACACATATTTTATCCTGTCTTTTCTATAAAGTTGCTCAGGATAGTGTACCATGGTCTTCCTTCCTCCGTTCCAACATATTTTTATTTCTTTAACAAAATTTATATCCCACTTTTCTGCCCAAACAAGGTCCATCGAGGCAGTGAACAAATTAAAACATACATAATAAAATGACATTAAAGCCAACCAAAACGAACACATCATTGGAACAGGTAAAAATAGAGCTAAGATACATACAAACACATAAGAACAACAAGGAAGACATTGGGCAAGAAGAAGGGATAGCTGTGCCAATGCCAAATGAAACAAAAAAGTCTTTACCTACTGATGGAAGATAGGAACAGAAGGGGAAAGACACATTTCCCTGAGGAGAGAATTCCAGAGTTTTGGTTCCCTAGACTGAGAAGGCCCTCTCTTGGTTGCCACCTACCTTATCTCAGAAGGTGGGGGCCTTGGAAGCAAGGCCTCCAAAGATGGCCATAGAAGTTGGGAAGATTCATAAGAGAGTAGGTGGTCCTTCAGGTATGTTGGTCTCAAACCATATAAAGTTTTAAAGGTCAAGACCAGCACCTTGAATTGTGCCCAGAAACAAACTGGGAGCCAGTTTAGATGGGCCAAAACCCACTCCATTCAACATCCTATGAGATAGATTAGTCTTAAAGTGGCTGGTCTGAGATCACTTATTGGTTTTTGTAGCAAAGCCAGAATTTGGACCAAGGATTAAAATAAATAAATGAATGCTTACCGCTAATATTGTATAGTTGTTTGACTGGTGTCATAGTTCTGTAACACATCTATAATTTCCTTCCAAAAGGACCGGGCACACACATTTATCTTAACTGATAGCTCTGAAAATTTAAGCCAATGTGCCATCTAGTGTCCACAATGTCAGGCAGCAAAACAGCAAAAGGCTTCAGTTTCTATGAAGTTTAATAGAAACCCACGGCGCAGCTGTGCTTTTTATTTGTTAAAATGAGGGTGGAGAAAAAGACTACCCCATTTCTTTTATTTCTCATATTTGCACCCTGCCCTTCCTCCAAGAAGCTTGAGATGACAGATAAAGGGCTATGTTGTTTTATCCTCCCCATGGCCCGTCACAGAGCCTGATGGGACAAACGCTGCACAGTGCGTTTTCTCGATTTGAACCCAGGTCTTCTTGGTCTAAGCCACAGAGCCTACTCACTACACATAGTTGGGGCTCTTTTACTAAAACTGTAAGACCGTAAACCATCTGAATATTTTTAGAAGCTAGTTTATCCTCCTGCATATTTTTTATTAAGTTTTGGTTTGCACAAACAAAATAAATTAGATTAAAAAGAGTCTAAGTACAATTAAATGTTTTTCCATAAGCTCACCTGGCAAATGAACGTTTGCTTGTTCTATGTGATAGTCGTCACTTTGTCAATTTCTTCCATTTCAGAACTGTATTTAGCTAGGAAGGAACATTTGTCAACTTGCCAGGTGTCAAGTACCATCACAAACCTTCCCAGGGGTTGGGCTGATGTTCTGCTCCTTCAGCAACTGCTTCTCATAGGACAATCATAAGCTCAATTAATTTTATGTGCTCTCTTTGGGTCCCACCCTTTCTCACTGTGATTGGCTTTTTTCTGTCCCTCTGTAACACTCCCGTCCTTATCAGTGACGCTTGCCTATGAAATAAAGATCTCAAACAAAGAGTTTTCACAGTATACTCTATGTTCTGTCCATACTTGTTCCTACTTTGTTTTTAAACCACACAAGCCACTGTCTGGTCACTAGGGCTGTTGATTCGGTTCGGCCCGAACCGAAAATCAGCCGAATTTCCCGATTCGGTGGTTTTTAGTTCAGGAGGAACCGAACTCAAAACTGGCGGGCAACCGGGGAGCCGAATTCAGCGAGTTCGGGAGTTCGCAAATAAATCCGGCAAATTCGGGGCCGTCAGTAAGCAGCATAACCGTCAGTAAGCAGCATTCTCCTCCCCCGGCCAATCGGTGGCCAAGCTGGGTCTTCTTCTGGCCAATCAGTCAGGATTGAGTACTGGAGAAAACAGCTGATGTGCGGCCCGGCCAGGGAGAGAGAGAGAGAGAGAGAGAAATCCTCGTGTGTGTGGGGGGGGTGCTTGTGCACATTCGCTCCTTTCTGTGGCTGCAGGGGGCGTATTTTTTGGGGTACAGACACAAAACTTTCAGTGGAGCTTCAGATGAAGCTTCTTAAGATACCCCCCCAAGTTTTGTAAACATTGGGTCAGGGGGTCCCGAGATATGGGCTCCCTTTTTTCTTTCCATGGCTGCAGGGGGCACATTTTTGGGGGTACAGACCCCAAACTTTCAGTGGAGCTTCAGATGAAGCTTCTTAACATACCCCAAGGTTTGTAAACATTGGTTCAGGGGGTCTCGAGATATGGGCTCTCCCCCTTTTCCCTCCCCCCCTTTTTCCATCTATGTGGCTGCAGGGGGCGCTTTTTTGGGGATATAGCCCCCAAACTTTCAGCATAGCTTCAGACAATCATTCTTAAGATACCACCCAAGTTTTGTAAAGATGGGTTCAGTGGGGGCAGAAATATTGCCTCCCCCTTTTCTCTTTCCGTGGCTGCAGGGGGCGCATTTTTGGGGGTGCAGATCCCAAACTTTGAGTGGAGTTTCAGACAAGTGTTCTTAAGAGACCACCCAAGTTTTGTGAACATTGGGTCAGGGGGTGCCGAGATATGGGCTTTCCCCTTTCCCCTTTCCCCTATTGGGATGAATGGATCAGCCCATCCTGTGTGTGCATCTCCAGAGCAAAACGTCCCGTGCCTAATTGGAATCATCTTGGATTATAAGTCCTCCCCAGCCCCTCCTGATGGAACAGAAGACAGCCACAGTAAGACCCCTTTGGGGGCTTTAATCTATAATTTTTCTCCTGTGTATGTGTGTGTGTGTGTGGGAAAGCAGAGTCTGTGTGTGTGTGGGGAGGGAGCAGTTTCTGTGGGTGGGGGGGAAGCCAAAGGGGGCTTTCGTCGGTTCTGCCTGGGGTGTGTGTTCCCCCTCGAGTCTCTCGCTCCCTGGTTTGAGGGGGGAGGTTTCAGTTGTGTGTCTTCTGGTTTTCCCTGTTGCAAAGGTGTTGTTTTACAAGATTGTGTTGCTTTGCAGTTGCTTTGCAAACTTCTCAGCTGTTGTCGGAGCTGGGAGCTTTGTGCGTGGGTGGCAAGCTCTGCTGAGAGATGAACATTAAGGGTGGGGGGGACCCTTTTCAGGGCCCATATCTCAGCCCCCCCGACCCAATCTTTACAAAACTTGAGGAGTCTTTCAATAAACGTCCTTTGAAGCTCTGCTGAAAGTTTGGGACCTCTAACCCCAAAAATGCCCCCCCAGAGCCGCGGAAAGGCGTGATTGTGTTTTTAATGGATTTTTCCCCCCGAACTTTGAATTCCTGCCGAATTGAACGGACCCGAAGTGGGGGAGTTCGGACTTCGGCATATCCCGAATCTAAACGGGCTGAATTCGGCCGAATCCGAACTATACCGAATTTTTTTAAATTCAACAGCCCTACTGGTCACACTACCAATTTCATTCTCCACAATTTACTTAACTTCTTGTCTGACTTTGGACAACTGATCAGAGATTGCTTTGGCCTAATCTTCGTCCTGGATAGGGTCAAGCTTACTGAGACTCAGATCTTGTTTTTATTTTCTAAGGGATAGAGGAATCTTCCTGCCTATGTCAGAGTACACACCTAAAATATTTTGCTGACAGCAATAGATTTTGGTTTCAGGTAGCCATGTTGGTCCAAGCAAAATCCAAACCCAGAAACCACATAATTTTTATAAAGACCAACCCAAAATGACACCAAACACTGTATACATTTTCACATTCTCCAGAGCTCTTCATCAAGTTGGATGTTTTTTTAAAAAGGGGGTGGGGGTGGGATGTTTCATGCCATGATCACAAGGCCTTGTCTTGCTAGCATCCTAAAGTGAAATACTGAGCAGCTCTATAGATTTGAAATGAAGCTGATGTCAGGTGATGACACTTTACCTTCTGGGAAGAAGTGGCAAAATTTGGAGTCCTCCCACTGAAAATACAAAAAAAAAAAAGCAGTTGTGGAGGTCCTTGAAGTTGGCCCTGCAAGCCTCCTCAAAATAGTTCAGTGATAGTGTTAAAGAATGGCAACTCAACGTGTCATGTGCAGCATCTTAAATCAGTAGTCTTGGGCAGAGAAGTCTGTCCCAGAACTGCTGCCTGAGCTCCACTAGCAGAATATCCCAGAGAATGCCCCTGGGAGCTTCTGCACTCAAAATGTGCAGTTAAAGATTGAGCTACAGACTTATTCCCACTTGACACGTGCTGGGCCACACTCTCAGTATTCCAGGATGGAGCCAACTCCAACCAGATTCCAGGATCAAGCCTTTGGGTAGGGTTTAAGACTTTTAGAAAAGCAGAACCAAGTTATGTTTACTTTTCCTTACTGGATGTGTTCAGTGGCTAAAAATCTGCTGATCTCTCACTTATATAAAACCAGGAGTTTTTGTGTGGAGAAAAAATATAGCCATACTGTAGCAACATCCACTTCTTCACTGTATGTGCCAGTAAGATTTTCAGTGCTTTCCTCCCAAACAGCTAGTATAGTAAGCTACTTGAGGCATGGGAGAATTTCAAAAGCAATCCGTAATGCAGTTTAAGGGATGCAGGTGTGCATTAAAAAGTGCATTTGGGGAGATAGTCACAAGTTTTATAAATGGTTCAAGAACGATAACCAAGGAGGGAAATCTTTGCAGGCTTCATGTTTCCCCTTCTGGATAGTATCAATGCTATAACACTACACCTATGACAATTCCTCATGTTGATATTAAAGACATAAGTCAAAGGCATATTCTACAGCAAACAAAGCAAGCCAAGGGCACATTAAATATGGCTAACAATCAGCACTGACCTATCATGCACTACAACCTTACACATCCTTCCCATCTTCTCATACTATTCCTGTTGCTTTTCTACCTCTTATCCAGAAGAGTTTTTGCCTGCACACAGTCACCGCTAGAACAAATTGCCCCCTTTCCCCATCTACTGGTAGTAGCTGATCAAGTTATATCCACGAAAGCTAGTATTTCTCTCACTAACTCCTTGGTAGAAAGATTAACATTGCATTTCACATCACAGAGAAAGCTGAAATGCACTTAGTTCAAACCTAGCCCACTTACTCTAAGAATTATGGACATGAAGTCGGTCTCTGAACGGTATCTAGAAATTCAGCGCAAGAAAAACTAAGGCACAGATGGGATGGCATATTGGGCTCTGGGAATTCTGAACCAGCCTCAGAATGGAGGGTTTTGCAGTGCTAGCCAGAAATGTAGTAATGCTTGCAAAATGAATGCTGTATTTAGAAGGCATGTGAAAATAACAGACATAGCAGAACACAAAAGGACTGAACCACTGCTTTCCAGTCTTGGTGCTTACTCAGCTTCTGGCAACAGACACTAGATCTGGGAAAACTGAATGAAGCCAAATTCAGGCAGAATTAAAGAAGGCGAAAAGTACATTGTTAAACTAAGCCATAAGGGGAACCTTCTCTTGCGAAGGTTTAAGGAGCATGCTGGGAATTTTAGAAGGCTACCTATTGTTAACCTTAGACACTATTGGCAAGGAATTTGTAGTTTCTGGATGGATATCATAAATTTAGCTGAATCCAACATAAAAGCAGGACTGTGTGCGCCAGTGTTTTAAGAGCATCAGCAGTAACAATACTAGTGTTATACTTTGTGAAAACGTTTTTGTTTTATTTTGTATATCCCCAATACCTGTTATTGGCCCTCCTCCCCTCTTCTAGTGTTGTGTTTGTGTTTATGTTTTTTTTAATTGAATTGATTTATATATTTTATTTTATTGTTCATTACCTTGATAAACTTATTTGGGTGGAAAGGCATAAAATATTTTAAATAAAAAAAAACACACCATGCAGTGATTAACACTGTAACACTGAAGGATAACAAGGCAGTATTCAGATGCTTAAATGCTGGGGAAAACACAGGAAAACCAAGTAGCCTTTATGGTCCTTTAACCTTAGAATTGGGAAAAAGTATTACTTAAATGTTTGCCATATTAAAACTAATATAACATAAAATTCTAATAATTTTATATAATATAACATAAAAATATAAAAATTCTAACATAAAATAATTTTCTATTATGGAGCATTCAGGCCACACTACAACAGGGAGGATGTGAGGACCAACCCTTGAAATTACGCACCTGGATGGATGAAGGTTTATCTGTAAAAGTTCTATTACACAGATGTCCAAGGTATAGCACTTTAGTTTGGCATGGAGAAGGGACCATTTCCATGTGTGATTTTGCTACCCACTAATCTTTATGTGTTTGCTAAAATCTTAGTTCTCTACAAGTTCTAATTAATTCAGGTGGTTACACCAAAAATTCGATCATCTTCTGATGAACTTCAAGGTGGCATTTCAGATGGGGGGGGGGACGAAGAGCCTCCCACTAATGAGAGAAAAGCATGGGAATGAAGGCTGCTTTGGAGATGAAAAATGACATTAAAATTCCAGCATGACAAAGAACCAGCCTTAGATCTAAAAATGAGGTTGTTTATTCATTGGAATGGGTAAAACCCAGACTGCATAGAAGAGAATGGGAAAGGACCACAGCAAAGGTATGAAAGAACATCGCGATCTGTCAAGGAGATTGATGGTATGACATCTGGAGGGAGAAGTGAGGGAAAGGGAAGAATATGCTTAAAAAGAAAGGAAGAAACTAGAAAAGAGCAAGAGGATGAAGATGAAAGAGGTAAGGAATACACAGTGAGACAATAAAAAATAAGGATGAATGGTGTCAAGAGAGCAGAGCCTGAGTTTTGAGGGAACTTGTCCCAGAAATTTGTGGAAGAGAATTCCCAATGAGATTCTGCTGTAGACAGGTAGCTTGACCCAGTGACAAGATCAGTGTTACCTATTTGCCATGTTGAGCTCCAAATGGTTCTGGGTTCAAAGCATTGAGCAGGGAACTCCATGAGTGTCCAAGTCTAACAGAGGAGGCCTTTGCATATGCTGCAAGCAATCTATTCTTTACCAACCCTTTATGTTGCCAGACACTTCCTTCCCCAACATAGTTTTGTGTCCACTCAAGTATGCCTATATTATAAACAGAGGACTCTTGGAAAACAATTCTTTTTGTCAAAAGGCTTTCATAGAGAGCCTGGAAACACCATGCTAATAGGGATGGGAGAGAGTATATGTGGAGCAAGGCCTTCATTAGCCATAAGAAATTGAGATGTTTCACCTAGATTTATATTGTGATTCCAAACATGTCAGAACTAATTTTGTACTTAACTAAGAAACTTCACATAACATACTGCTTTATTTCCACTATTAGTTTCAACTGTACAACATACTTTTAAAAGAAATAAAGTAAAATTCAAAATTGCATTACTATATGTACCCCTTTTTTTTACCATCCATAAATTTCTGTATAAAATGGTTTATTATACTTCACAGTGTTAAAAAATTGCAAAAATTCTCAGACACAATCGTACAGTATATTTAAGGAGATCCCTTTATAATGACTGAATGATTCGAACACAGTTAAGAACAATTATTAGCTTACACAGTTAAAGCACACATGGATCAAATTATTGTATAAAGTTCCAGAAACACTTTATTTAAAAATGGAGTTGTAAATGCATATAACAATAACGTACATAATAAACGTAACAAAAATAAATAAGGAGTATGAGTCCATACAAATAAGAACATTGTAAATGCAAACATTACAGAACACAAAAGGTGTAGAGTCTGAAAGAATGCAAACAATTGTGCGAAGAGCTTAAACTATTTTATTTTTCGATAACCATCCTATTTTTTTCCACAGTTCTATGTTTGCAGTTCTTTTCCCAAGCACTGGAAATAATGAGGAAGGAATTATGATGGCCAACACCTTGTCACTCTCGTGTAGTTCATCTTTCATCAGTTGAAACTTTAACAGCGTTTGTAAACAAATGTTTTCCTGACTACTATTGTTAATACAGTGAGTGGGATACAGAGTTTAACAAGTGGCGGTTTTTAATTTTAAAGCCAAAAATAAAAATAAAAAATTAACCCAGTATACAACAGGATTATTGGATTTTAAATTTACACATCTCTACAAAAATGGTTTTCGTATATTTAATTGGTCAAACTTTGCCATGAGTTCAAAATCGTGTACAGTTTAAAAATGTACAGGGGAAAAAAGCATTTTTAAACAAGTGACACACAAGATTATTGCTGAAAGATTAAGGACTATTTCATAAAAGCTTCAAAATTGTAGATGTAACCTTAGTATACAAACATAAGAAAATTCCAGTCATTAGTTGCATTAACAGAAGATCTTCAAATTACAGTGTTCTGGAAATACAGGGTTGTTTATTTTTATTTTTTCCAAATTTTAAGTTACTGGGACAACTTTAAAGGTAAATATATGCTTATAATGAGATATTTTAATAATTTTGCTGTTAAGCAATATGAGTAAAAGCCCTGTGTTAGCAGGTTTCTTTCGGAATCCTTAATGTACAGACAAGGACTTGGTACAGAGTCTACAGGAAAATGTCAAAGCTTTGGATGCCTGGAGTGAATCTACTGACCAGATGATCGCAACTCTTATTGCCAAGTCCTCTGAATTTTTTTTTTAACAACTCATGATCATCTCAAGGAGTGCTTGTTACTTATTTTGCATTTGACCCTGGTGACTTCAAACAATAGACTTACATAGCTATACATTTCAACTGCTTTTATAGTTCCAAACATCTGGACAGAACTGATAAGAAATTTTACTTTCATCAACGTCAAAAAGACATATTGAACAGGATCAGCAAGGGTCAAACTGATCCTTCTAGGAGGTGGACTCACACCCCACTGTGTGTGTTTTTAAAGGACAATTATGATTAATTTTCTATGTACATGAAAATTATTAGCTCCTATTGATACTGTTATGTTCACTTGCCAGTCCCAGCAAATTCTTAGTGCAAACATAATATCTGAGCTTTGTAAACCCCAAAACAATTCATGTAGCAATGAAATTATATAAAAATCACAACATTTTGAAATTCAGTATACAGGAATGAATGCTTTGTCAAGCCTTCTTTATATCATAATGTGCTATGGCATACACCCTATTTCAGATCCTCTTGTTTAGAATCAAATTTCAGTGACTAATCCTTTTTATACATATTTGGTGAAGAGGCCCAATTACAGATCAACTTGGTACGGGAGATTTAAAAGTTCAATAATGCTAGAGCTGCACCTGTTTATGTCACTTCAACAGTCTGTTTAAGCTAAGTAAACTATGGAGGACAAGTTCAAAATAAGTGGTTACAAAGCCCACAAAATCATCACAAACTGCTTTGTCTATGTTGGGTCCAATGTTTACCTCAAGAGATGTGGGACATCCAAAGCATCACAGTTAAATAGTTGGTATAACAAAGCAATGGCAATTTTGCCAAGCTTTTCAACTCTTGAACGAACGACGCCATGACTCAAAACGAATTCTACACATTCAATACTAAAAGGTACTGGACAACATTTATGTCATTCACGCAAAGCTGGGTCTTCTTCCTCTCCATCGGGATTGAATCTATTAAAATGTATGCTGAAATCGTGCTCCGCTTCAACACTGCCAAGTTCACTTGAAGCAGACACAATGGCTGGGCGAACAGCCCTTGCTTCTGGCTGACAGTTTTGTTGTGTCTGAGGATGGGCACTTTGAGAGATAGAGCTGGACTTCTGCTTGGGTTGAGCGGCTTGGACTGGGTTAGCAAATCCCAAATTGCTCAGGGCGTCTAATGTTCCATCAGGGTCAATCATTGAATTTATCACTGAATAAACAAAGAAGAGAGAGGTTTGCTAAAAATCATGATCACAGTCTGTGGACCAAGAACACACATCTCTATGTTAGAATTCCTCCATTTTTGAAGAAATGTTGCTGAATCTCTGCATAAAATTGCAAAGACCCCCCTTTAACTTTTCACAATCTAGAAGTCTAGCTATTCTCCTCAGTCTGCACACATACAACCAACACGGACAATACTCTGACTTATACAAGTTATGCTGCCCTCAGGGAACCTCTGTCTAAAACTGAAGCCGATTTACCCTGCACTACACTGCCTTCTTTTCTAGAGACCTAGTCTTCTGCTACTAACTCTGGTACTAACTGGAAATGGAGACACTTCTACTCATATGCACTTCTGAGACATTACAGTATTCATTAATAAAATTGTGGATCATCTCATTAGGCAGCCTCTAGAAACTGCATTTTCTAAAGGGACAAAAAACGCTTATGCTTTGACATGCATTTTTCTACTTAGTTGGGTAAACTAAGAGAGAAAATCATTTTCTCTTTAACTTCTGAAAGCTCTGAAATGAGAACTAACTTCTTGAACTTCCCAGTATTCTTGAGCCTGGGGGCACTTTCAAAATTTTAAGAAAAGGTAGGGGGCATCCACAAAATTCTGCAATGGGGGGCAGAATTTCAATTTCTGTTTCTATGGATGTGAGGGAATTTACCACTTAAATATATTTGAGCTTACATCTGGGCACGATGGGTGTTAGATTATTTCCAGTCCCTTCTCCCATACATATGTATATTGTAAAGCTTCAATTAATAAAGCATTCATGGAAAAAAGGGGAAGTTTCAGTTTTTGAAGGGGGCCAACAATTTTTTCAGTATAAGTGGCATTGCCCAGACTTACAAATATTTACAATTGAAATAATTTGTGGCAGATGGCCTTAGTTACAATTCACAAGTCCTTGCAGGATCCAGGACTCTGATAGGGGAATCCAGATGAAGCCTGAACTGGGAAGGCCATAAGCCTGGGTATGTTGCATTGATTTGTATGAAAATATTCTAGATAAAGCAGGTGCTAGGTTAGAGCTTTTCTTGTGCCTCTTCACATATTTACTTGCAGTTCTCATAATGACAGTCCCTTCTCCTCCCTTCTTTTCTGCTGCTGAGGAAGCTCATTTTGTCACAAAGCAGTTTCTAGCAAATGTATGCCCCTAAATAAAGACAGCATGAGCCTAACTGCAAGCTCAGGTGCCCGTTACCCAAAAGCTATGGCTATTATCTAGGCTTTTCAGGAGATGGTTGGACATTGGCTCCCTGACCATCCCAGTCCCGTCACCATCACTGCACGTTCTGGGTCTCCTCTCACCTTTAGCACACCTTGAGTGGAAAGGGGTAGGGGAGAAGGACATTGCGACCTGAGTCCATGAAGGGTAATGAAAGGGGAAAGAAGGAATGTGAAAGGTGACAAAGAAGAGTAGAATCAGAGGGAGTGTGGATGGGGCGAAGGAGGAAAAGAGGGAATGTTGAAGGGGCCAGAAAGCAGGACAGTAAGCGACTGACAGGAAATCTGTTGGTAGGTGCCACAGTGCTGACAGGTGCCACACTGGGAATCAGGGTCTAGGGCACTGGAAAAGACTAGAATCAATCTGTGATCTCAGGTTCCCTTTTCCTTGCAAATTCTTATGGAAAGCAAGAAAACAACACTGGTGGCAACTTGACAGAACAATTTTACGGAAATATACAAAAGAGAAAGGGAAGGTGACTTGAATAAGTAGGCCTCTCGCTTTTTCAGAGTATCTTCAACCAGATCGGAAAACCACAGAAGTCTGGGCCAGTAAAGCATAATCAGGAGCACCTGTGCACTAATCATACCAACTAAGAAGGGTTGTGCAAAAAATGTTTTTGGTAAATTTTGGGTTTGAATTTATTGCACCCGATTTTTTCGGTAAACCCAAAATAAGCCAAATACTTGTACTGGTAAAGGAGTATTTCGACTTTATTTCTGGGTTTACAGAAAAATTTGGGTCCGTTATACTCTATGGGGATTTTTTTCGAAGCTCCTGTGGGGGCATTTTTGAAGGTAGAGTCCCCAAATTTGCAGCATAGCTGCAAGGAACTCTCCTTAGACAGACACCGAAGTTTGGTGAACATTGGGACAGGGGGTCCAATTTTATGGGCCCGCAAAGGGATCACCCCCATCCTTCAGGCATTTGTGAGCCGAGCTGTCCATTGGTTTTCAGGTTCAGAAGTTCAGCGTTGCTGAGGAATGTGGAAAGAGCCAACTGGCAGGCTGGCACCACAAAGTATGGGGGTTCCCTTCGTATCTGGGGCACATAGCATGATGTCAATGCAAATTAGCTTCCAAACTGAGGAAAACGGCTTAAATTCAGCAATAGCTATTTCGACAACTCTAACTTTTCCCAGTCATTAAAAAAAATTAGTAAATACCTTGTAGTTGCTTTTCTACTCTCTTCAGTTCTTGTAATATTGATGATATCTCCTGCAGGGAGTATATTACAAGCATTAACTTCATTAAGGGGAAAAATAACCATATTTTGTCATTACATAAACTACAATAATGGTTGATGATCCCTGTTGATGCGGAAGAGAAACTGGAGTATATTAAAGCATTTTTAGCACACCAGCTAAAGTTTTAAAGCTATGCACATGAGAAAATGAAGGGATACAAAGTAGCATCATTTAACAATCCAGTTCTGGAACACCTCAGGGTTTTACCTCCAAATCAGACTGAACAGATTCTTTCTTCTGTTAGAATCCTTCAAGTTCGCACTAAATTGGAAAGGAACAAGGCTCCCAGGTAAGCACTGGCTCTGGAAACTCCAGCTTCACAGAAGCCAACACTTAGCTCACTGGGCAATGCATGCCCTCTAGCTGAATGACTACACATATGGCTTATTGGGTTATAGTACAGTAATGACACAATGTTTGCTTCAGAGGAGAAAAACTGAGCAATTAAATCTTTCTTGCCAAGATTAAATTACATTTTAAATTCTGGAATAATTATTATGAATATTGTCGAAGGCTTTCACGGTCAGAGTTCATCAGTTCTTGTAGGTTATCCGGGCTGTGTGACCGTGGTCTTTCTTCTGCTAGAATCCTTCAGGTTCGCACTAAATGGGAAAGGAATAAGGCTCCCAGGTAAGCACTGGCTCTGGAAACTCCTGCTACACAGAAGTCAACACTTAGCTCGCTGGGCAATGCATGCCCTCTAGCTGAAAGAAAATACCAAGACCACGGTCACACAGTCCGGATAACCTACAAGAACTGATGAATTATTATGAACTTAAATCCTTACTAGATGTTTAGTGCATTGATCTAACATGGTGGGGTCCTTTTCAAGATCTATACCAGTAGATATCCGGGACAACTGCTTACTGTTTAGCTAACATACCTTGCATATGTGTACTTTCGATGCAGGATTTTGTTTTAAACAATTCTTTGTACTGTAGTTCACTAAAAGTGGTGTAAAAAAGATTTAACCTGAGAGATATATTTTACTTGCAAAGTATCCAAAATCTATTTTATTTAAAAACCTTTACACAGATTTTATGCCCTTTCCCTTTATAAAGTTGCCTGTGGATGAATTTGAAACAGTTTTTTCATACCATGCTTGACGTTTTCACAATTGGAACATCAGTTTCAGCTCGCAGTTTCTTTTCAATATCTTCCCAGTTCCGGTCTTTGTCCTTAAACAGTATTCTATAGCCAAGAAGTACAGAAGGGTGAGATGAACTATACAGTGTGCATATTATTTAGTGAAAGTCGAAACTGGTCCCTTGTCTAAGAAATTCTAACTGATTCCAGCTCAAATATTAGACTACCTCACTCTCATGCTGCCCTTGCCCCATCTGAAAGCACAGTAAAATATATAACAGCAATCAATTTTACACAAGAATAATAGCTTAAAAATTGTACATGTTAAAATGAAGAGAACCACAAGATAAGCAAGAAGAAAAAAAGAAGAAAAAAGGAAGAGTTTTTATACGCTGACTTTCTCTTACCACTTAAGTATCAAAACAGCTTACAATTACCTTCCCTTTCCCTCCCCCCAACAGACACCCTGTGAGGTAGGTGGGGCTGAGAGAGCTCTAAGAGAGCTGTGACTAGCCCAAGGTCACCCAGCTGACTTCATGTGTAGGCGTGGGGAAACAAATCCAGTTCACCAGATTAGTGTCCGCTGCTCATGTGTAGGCGTGGGGAATCAAACCCGATTCTCCAGATAAGAGTCCACTGCTCCCAACCACCACTCTTAACCACTACACTATGCTACAGGAGTAAGATAAAATTTTCTGGCTTTCATAAAGACAAAACATGAACCATTGGTCCACATAGGCCAGAATGATCTGCTAATACTGGCCAGCAGCACTGCACAGTCTCATGCTAGGGTTTTTTGTAACTGCTAACCAAAATCCTTTAAATTGGAAATGCCACAACAAAACCTGGAATCTTAAATAAATCAAAGGGTATGTTGCAGTGTGGAGCTATCATTTAATACAACTTCCAGGTTACCAGACCAGGCCCAAAAATTTTCAATGCAGTGTAGCTGCTCTGAAGGTCAGAACACATTTCCAGCTACTTCCAGCAGTAAAATAAAGTTGCTGAACATTTATGGGATTAGTATTTTGAGGTATTTGAGACATCACATCTATGTCTGAATAATGGCCTCAATGTGTGGATTAAAAATCTGTACAATGGAGCCATTTACAGAAAGGGGGTACTTTTCTAAAAGTCTTTGGGAAGCCCCAGGTTTGCAGAGAAAAAAATGAAATGTAAAAAAATACAATAAAATTGTAGGGATAAACATCTTAAAATCATAGAAGCAATGTCTACTTCTTTAAGAAAATCATGCTACTAAGATCTTACAATGCAGTCTTTGTGAAATCTTGGTGGCCAGTTTGGAATTTGCTAGGCAATCGCCAACCAATAGAGCAAAGGATTCCAAGCCTCAGTTAATCTCAGCATGGGGAGGGGTAAAGGATTGGAGGAAAGGAAGGGAAAGCTGGACAGGGGAGGAAGAAAAGAGCAACAGAAAAAGGTGGGTGCAAGTAAGTGGGGGGGAGAGGCTGTAGGTACTGCAAGGGAAAGCCAAGAGTGAATAAGGGAATGTGGAAATGAGATTCCCTACTGGGAAACCTCATGGGTCACTCATTTTGTGAGTGTGTATATGGCCTCTATAGTATCTTCATGCCAAACAATCTTTTTTTTCTCCTTCCATCTTGTTGTTGTACTTCATCATAAAGGTAAAGGTCCCCTGTGCAAGCACCGGGTCATTCCTGACCCATGGGGTGACGTCACATCCTGACATTTCCTAGGCAGACTTTGTTTACGGGGTGGTTTGCCATTGTCTTTCCCAGTCATCTTCCCTTTACCCCCAGCAAGCTGGGTACTCATTTTACCGACCTCGGAAGGATGGAAGGCTGAGTCAACCTTGAGCTGGCTACCTAAAACCAACTTCCGTTGGGATTGAACTCAGGTCGTGAGCAGAGCTTGGACTGCAGTACTGCAGTTTACCACTCTGCGCCACGGGGCTCCTTACTTCATCATACTACCAGATAAAA
This sequence comes from Euleptes europaea, assembly GCF_029931775.1. Lineage (NCBI taxonomy): Eukaryota > Metazoa > Chordata > Lepidosauria > Squamata > Sphaerodactylidae > Euleptes > Euleptes europaea. The sequence goes on from NC_079318.1 coordinate 29,539,548, forward strand.
ATTGTCGGATGGAAATACCGTCTTAGCAACAAACAAACACAAAATTCTGATTTGAGCGTTGATGGGAGAGGGACTTACATGGAACTAATGGAGAGATTAGCAGGATTGGATATTATTAAACAGAGTCATCAGTGTGTCTTATCAAGACTAAACAAAACAGATACGATGAAAACATATATTCAGTGCTTCACTCACAAGACTGGAACGTGGGGGACAAACTAGGGGGTATTTCACAGCTGGTATCCAAAGTCCTTTGAAGAATCCATGCACAAATGAGTAGTGAAAAACAGCAAAATGGCTGATAGTGCAGTATAATAAAATAACGTTTACAAAGCACATTGTAAAGTAATTCTGAATTGGAACCACTTCTTATATTCTGGCAAGTGGGAAGGGGGGATGCTCCAATGAAGATGCCTAAGTCACCCTCACACTTATCCAGAGGGAACCTGACTGAGTAGCCTCCCTTTATTGAGCACAGAGGACCGCAGTGAGAAAAGGCAGGTAGGAAAGACTTGTGCTATGAGTAGAATCCTATTTTGCTGTTCTTTGGATTCAACCCCCTGAAATTGTCACATAAAAGCCCCGAAGTTTTCCTTCTCATTTGAGCAGTAACTCTAATCTAAAGATTCAGTGTAATAGTTAAGCCAAAAAGGTCAATCTTACACATCAATTTTTAATAGAAAAGAGTAGGAGTCACGAAAGCTCATACCCTGCCAGAAATTTTGTTAAGTCTTTAAGGTGCTACTGGACTCCTACTCCTTTCTACTGCTAGTGACAGACTAACAGGGCTACCCATTGTGATTTTTTAATCTGTGCTTTCAGCAAACGAATCATAGAATTTAAACTGTGACAGAGCCTTTGTTCCAAGGGAACAGCTTTGCTCATTCTTCACAGAAAGGGTACCAAGCCTTGAAATAACAGTAACTCAAGAACTTATGATACTGCATTGTTATGCAGGGCTCCACGCAATCTCACTTAAGTGACAAGCATAGCTCTTCCCAAAGTTTTCTGATGCTATCCTATATACATGACTCATGGTTTAGGATTCCTGAATACATCCGTTCAAATTACTTCGCTGTGCAGAAAGTTCACAGATAAAACTTGATCTTATTACCTCACCCACTGCATACAATCCTGAACAAGTAACAAACATATATAAAGGGAGGGAAATAAATCCTCATCTGAAATAGGCTGCATTGAGACATCACAAAGAACCTTTCTCTGTGACAGTCACGGATACACCTGGTTCTCATGCTCCCTCTGGGGATTCTAAACAGAGATTTAGAATCCTAACAAGTGGGAACCTGTAAGGACTTGTGGGAGGCATCTCACTTCCCCAGGGTTGCCAACCTCCAGGTACTAGCTGGACATCTCCTGCTATTACAAATGATCTCCAGCCAAAAGAGATCAGTTCACCTGGAGAAAATGGCCGCTTTGGCAATTGGACTCTATGGCATTGAAGTCTCTCTCTGCCCCAAACCCCGGCTTCCGTAGGCTCTGCCCCCAAAATCTCCAGGCATTTCCCAACCTGGTGCAGGCAACCCTACACTTTCCCCTCCCCCACTATTTCCTCTTTCCCTTTCCTGAAAGCCCCCATAGTCCTTCCCTTTCCCTGCCTCCTTTTCACCCAACAGCCAACCAACATTTATCTGCCCCTCTGTCTTCAGCTTTCCCTCTCCCCGCCAGCAACCTCTACCTAAGAAAACTGTGTGATGCCGGCAACTGGGCCAGGCCCACTTGCATGGTAGAGAACCCTCAAGGACTTGTGGGGTGGCACCTCACTTTCTCCTCTATCCTCCTCCCCACACTATTTCCTCTTTCCCTTCCCCAGGCAACCCCATACCCTCTCCCCTTTCAATGCCTCATTCCCTCCTCAGCCATTCACCAACTTACCTTTTATCTACCTCCCATTTTCAGCTATATGTATTATTTATTTACTTCATTTTTACCCCACCTTTCTCCACATTACTCTCCTTTTTATCCACAATAGCCCTGTGAGGTTGGTTAGGCTGAAAGTATGTGACGGGTACAAAATCACCCAGTGAGCTTCCACAGCCAGATAGGGATTCAAACCTGGGTCTTCCAGACCATACTCTGAAGCTGGAACCACTATACTGCACTGGCTTTCATAGGGTTGCTACTGTTGAACAGTAGCAAACAGCCAGGACTAACTGAGTCATGCAAGTCCCATGGTATCAAGTCACCCAGAGGTTGCTGCCAGGCCTATGTTTGGCATCCTCCAGGTGGGACCTGGAGATCTCCCAGAATTACAAGTAAACTCCAGATGTCAGAGATCTGTCCCCCTAGAGAAAATGGCTGCTTTGGAGGGTGGACTATATGGCATTATATCCAACTGAGGCCTCTCCCCACCCCCCCAAAAAAACCCTACTCTCTTCAGATTCCACCATGCAATCTCCAGGAATTTCCCAACCGGGAACTGGCAACCCTAGCTGGGCCTGGGCCCAATGCATCCTCCCTAAAGTAGGCCTGGGAATTGCCCTGCCCCCTCCCCCCCGCCTTTTACTGACAAAACCATGCCTGGAATCTGTGGTTGCCTAGAAACGGCCACTAAGGAAATCCATTGCTTAAAGCTACAGGCAATCCTTTTATCAGGCTGGGTGGAAGTCTTGAGGAGAATTACAATCTTATGAGCCTATTCCTCCAGCTCTATGCCATCTTGGGTTCCTGGGAACCAAAGAAACAATCAAACAAACAAAGAATCTGGGATATAGCTCTTCAAGTTGATAGAGCTTAGGTCCATTCTCATCTGGCAGGACATCACAGTCAAAATTTTGTTCTAGTAAATTACCTCTTTGTCTTAGAATTTCCTAAATACCACAGAGCTTTTACTTTGGCCCATTTCAACACTCTACCTTCAGCTCCGCTGCACAACAAATATCCAGGTATCCCTTATTCCCCCATTTGTGTTTTCCAACTGAACGCTGTGGAAACAGTTGGAAACGTGTTACTTCACTGTTCCTTTTATAAGGATATCTGTTCCCTATATATTACCCCTATTTAATCTAAGTTTCTGGGCAGATACACTCTTCTTACAGACAGCCTTAAAGTGTAATCCTAAAGGGGGGGTGAATGGGCTGAGGGAGCTGAGTGACCCATAAACTGGCATATCTTGAAGATACGTCGGCATAAGGGCCAGTTATGCTGGCGCAGGCCCCCAGTGCTGCTGCACAGCTCTCAGGCACTGGCGCATCTCTGCAGTGGCTGTGTGCCGAGGCAACACAGGTTCAGCGCTCTGTGCCAGCATGGTAGTTGGTGGTTCTGGAGGCGTGGCCACAGTCAGTTGGCTCCCTGAGCCCTTTCAGCCCGGGAGCACCACCTGACAGTGGTGCAAAGTTACACCAAGAAAAAGCACGGCATAGCCCATAGGCGTCCATTACAGTGAAAAATCAAGCGTCCGCCACTGATGCAGCCACACCCACTAGGCCCCAAACAGATCAGGATACCGACTAAGGGTGTGACCAATCACCTCTCTGCCCTGCCGTGGCCAAGCCACTGCACCAGCACCCAATTGCCCTACAAAAATCCCAACCAGGACACTCCACAACTCAGTAGGCAGGGCATGTGGCACGGGATGTTGTCCGACAGCTCCCTGCCGTGCAGACTTAAGAGTGAGCAGCAGGAAAAGCACAATGAGGGCACTTAGCATTCTTGGGTAAGCACTCTGCACAAACTTTGTGGCTGATCTCTCTCAGTTCTGAACCCTAACAGGTACTCCATCTCCTCAGCCAGGACCCAAAGGGACAGCCGCACACTCACAGGTAAGCAGGGGCATTTCTCCAAACCTCCTTTCCCCTTTCCCTTCACTCGTGGTTGGGAGCCACCCCAGCAACACCCCCTCCTGCCCTTGAGTCTGGCAGCCGATGGGGCCGGCAGGAGTTCCGTTCCCCCCTACCATCACCCCCGCATGCAAGGGGGTGTGGTATGTGGGGGCTGGGCCAGAACAGCTGCTGGGGGAGAGGGCCCAAGCTGTTGGCTCTGCACTGGACTGGTAGCTCAAGCAGTTGCTGGGCTCCCCCTTGGACAGAGAGCAAGGAGGGGCGGAGCCCCACCGTGCTGAGTGAAGTGGGTAACCACACAATCCCTGGACTCAGTCCCTTGCAGGATCAGACTCCCATGGAGCAGATGCCAAGGAGGACAACACATGTACAGTTAGTGGGACATCAGCTCCAGACAGGTGAGGGTGTTCTGGATGGCACAAGCCTTTTGCCGGGGTGGTGGTAGAGCCTGTGGCAGAGTCTCGCCCCAAGGGCTGCTGAGTAGACTCTTTGGCGACCCTTGAGAGACCTGTCAGCGCCCAACAAAGAACTCTTGCCCCCTTCCTGCGGATGCACGTGTGTTTTTCTATTCTGTAGGTGGAGATACAACGGAGAGCTCCAGCTACTGACCCCCCATGCCACACTGAGCCCTGGCTGCAGAACAAGCCTGCCATTGGATGGCGCCAATCATATGTAGTTGGCTTTCTTGGTCCTCTGGCCCAAGTGAAAGCCGCCCCAGGAGAATTACACCATTTCCCCAGAGGTGACCCAGAAGTGGAGTTTGGTTCTCTCAGCTCAATTGCCTCTAAAGACCTCCAATAAAGTGTCTTCATTATTCACAACTATGTCTTTGCGTGTGTGTTTCTGGGGGTCATTGGAGGGTGGGTAGGGAGGCTTATTTGCACCGCAGATGCTGCAATCGGCCCGCGGAGTGGATGGAGCTCATCCTGCTAAAGATGGTGACACATCTGCATGGACAGACCTAGGGGTGCTATGCCCTTTGCCCCTGAACTGCGGGCCTTCAGCCGAAAGTGCAAACAATGACTGGAGGTGTCTGCAGGGAGTGGAGTGTAATCAGTTGAGAAATAGCTGGGTTCTTGGGGCTGGGCCAGCGGGACGAGACAGCAAAGAGTGAGGTTTGACTGACTGACATTTCCAATTGATTGGGGGGACATTGGGAACAGGCTCTATGAGTTCAGAGCTTGGTTGTGGCTGGATGCTAAGAAAAAATTCTGGTTCTGCAGACATCCTTAGCTAGCAGAAACAAATCCATGTCCTGTTGAAGAAGAATATTTGCTGCTCGCAGAATGTGATAATTCCTAGCTCTGAAGTCACTGTCGCCCCTTCCGCTTTTCAGGAGAACAGATCAAAAGTTAAAGGCAGGATACAACACTCTGTAGGGAGCCTTGGAAAGCTCCTCTCTCTACCTCCAGGGGTCTCAATGGCCACCCTCTCTGTTAATCTGGCTTGCAGGGCTCAGGGGAACATATGCTTACATAGCAGCATGCCGCTGCAGGGGTGTGATGGCTCATGGCTGCTTCCCCTTCCCACGACCTTGGTTAGGCGGCTGCGGTCATGCTGTATGGATGCTGTGGCTCAGTAGTAGGTCTGGCTTAGGGTATTCATGGGGGGGGTGCTGGGGCCCAAGTCAAAACTGGGAGCCAATTCTGGGCCCATGCCAATACCAGATGTGCTCCCATACATGCTCACTCTCAATGTGCAGCGGTCTGGCTTAGGGTATTCATGGTGTGTGTGTGTGTGCTGGGGCCCATGCCAATACTGGCAGGTGCCCAGAGACATCTGGGGGGACTTGGACCCATTAAGAGACTGGTGATGTGCCACTAACAGCCAGCCAGCCTCCCTGGACATGTCCCTCTCTGCCCTGGGCCAGGTGCTTGGCTCAGCCACCGTGCTGGGCAGTCCCTGATTGGTTCTGTCTGTCCTGTTCATCAGAACCCCACCACCTCCTCACAACATGTCCACAGAATGTCATAATAAATGAAGTTTTTAAAAAGCTATCTTAAGAAACCTAATCCTGTCAGGCTAAAACAACAGATCTGCCATGACACGCTTCTGTTTCTGACTATTTCGTCTTCTACCACTATCTTGTAAGAAAAACTTCCCAAAAAAATCTGTATCTGTTCAGAAACCACATTATGATGTGTGGATATGATGCTTATAAACACTCAATAATGACAACTAATGTCCCTTTCTGCCATCCATCCAGGTATTCCTTCTGCTTTTATTTTTGATGAAGCCTGTACGCTGAAGATTACACTCCTCCTGAGTGCTTCCTTAGATTTCCAGAAATGGCTGTAAAGCTTTCAAATGCTCCTCTTGCTTTAGAAATCTTGTGATATCTGGATCCCAATGTTACCGGAAGTGATTACAGCTCACGTGAATATTCATCAGTTTTGATTTTTTGCATCTGGTGTTGACTTTTGCCTAAAAGGACGAAGCCATGCAAATATTTGATATCTTTGAGGCCATCTGCAAAGGCAAGCAACTTTACCTCAAGCCTTTGTGAACCTGTAAAAATTAAAATTTTCAAGGGGGGTTGTTGTTAAAAAACAGAAGGATATTCATTGTATGTCAAACTGACAAACTGTATGAATGGTTCTGGAGCAGCTCTGTTAGTCATTTGATTTATTTCTGCATTAATCCTTGCATAAACTATGTGAGCCGTGACACAAAAGAACACTGGGGATCCCATACACATAACCAATATCTTAAAACTACTCATATAGCTACAGATGAAAGAAAAGCATATAAATACCACATTTGAATCTATTATATTATTTTTAAAAAGTATTGTTGGTTTCCCCCAATATGCTATTATGACAACATTTGGGGGACGTCTGGAAGAGCCTCTACTGGATTATAGGAATCCTTGGCCAAGTCTGTTAGTGAGCCCTTGCGCAAGCTCAGTTATTGGCCTGTATCTACCGATGAAGTTCTTAAAACTTAATGGTACCCCACTATTTCTTTTTACAACAAGGGACAGCAAACCCTCCAACTGCAGACCCCAACTCTGCCCCCCATGCTGTTTTTGAGGGTCTGTGTACCCTTAAGGGAAAAAATCCAGGAGGCAGGGCTCATTGGGCTACAGGAGGAGAAAGTAAACAGTGGAAATGGCCACTCTTTCATAAGAAGAAGTAAGTACATGGTTGAATGTAGACCTGTAACCTTTCTGGAACTGACTACTTGTCATATATTATAGCCATCAAGTGTTTTTACTTATTGTATGTGGGTTGGTTTCTAGTGATGCATATTAGTGTAGAGAGCCAGCATGGTGTAGTGGTTAAGAGAAATAGTTGAGAAGAGCTACTCTACTATGAACAGTGAATATGGCAGAAACCGACCAGTATCCAAATGAGGGCTTCTACAGCAAAACTCTAATTACTTTAGTATATAACAACTATGGTTGGGTGCATGTACTGAAAAGTTAAACCCATGAATGTTATTTTAGGAGCTGAAGAATGAGCTATGAGCAAGAAGTCTTCTGTTTACATCTCAGCTTAGCCATAGAATCTGAGTAGCCTCACAGCTATAATATGCATTTACTATATGGCCTACCATTCAAAGTTGTGAGGATTACTAAGGTCACATATGGGAAGCAGTCTGAACAAATCACAAAGTGCTCCATTGATATTTTTATTTCCAGTATGACCCAGGGCATTTTGAAAAGGAAGAGGGGGGCTGGTGAGGGCAGAATTTTACTGTTTTACAAAAGAAGGGAACAGAGATTACCAGAATGGCTAACAACAGTTAGTGTAGGAAAGGCTGCTCTGAAAAACTTTGAGAGCTGAGTGTAGTCAAAAAAAGAGGAAAGTGTTTTATAACTTCAGAAGGTTAGAAGAAAGGTTTTGGAAGAAGATTCTTTTTCATATTTACAAATGGAATGAAACTGAAGGATTAATATTATGCTACAGGATCAGTAATTTGCAGCTGTGTTATTTATAGGAGCGGAAGTTACTATTGCTGTATTGCAAAGCGACAGGTCTAATTAAAACAGCAGATGTTAGCAAAGCAGGAAAATGTTGATCTCTTCTCACATTCCCTTATTTTCTAATCACAGATGCCTCCTAGTCCGTTTTTAGCCTGATAAAACATGATCACAAATTGGTGAACATTCTGTTGGCGCTTTTAATAGTTTGAAGCCACAATGGCATTTTGCCAAAGTCCATGGTACATCTACAACTGGGGGAACCAACTGTGTCCTGGCTCCAGTGAACTTACTGGTTATGTGTGGTGGGGAGCAAATGTACTTCAAACGATCACTCCGTCTTCCGCATTGATGGACACCTATTTATGTGGGCATTTCACTGGCCTAAGGCCTACATGCAAGCATGCAACGTGCCCAGACTCAAGTCATGCAAACAGAAGAGAGACTATGTTATTTGGTCTACAGGCACAGAATATCTAGATGCGAATGCTATGCTAATTAAAGACTCACATGTGAATCTCTGGCACAAATTGAACTATATTGTGGTATGGCTGTGACACTAAACATAGCCCTGTCTTTCTTTAGAGGAAATATTAAGGAGCCCTCTATTGACAGATCCTAAATGTGACTTGATCAAAGCCAGCAAAGTGTTTTTAATCGCCACGGTCTCTGCTGACTGTATTTGTTGCACAAACATCACCACAAGGAAGACACAGCAACAAGAAACCAAATTAGCTTCATTGTGTCCCCTTGGCTGTTTGTGCAAGGGAATTAAATAGAATACATATTCAATATGTCACACTAGAAAACATACAGATTCATAAAAACACAAAAACGCCACTGACAACTTTCCACTAATTTTAATGGAACGTAACAGAACACCAACCTTTTGAACAACAATTATTGGAACATATGTTTTAATGAAGAACAAAGGTTACCTGATTTTGCCAGCTGTTTTATCTATGGATTGTCTAATCTTCCGAGAAAACTGGAATACTGAAGACAACAGCAGGGTATCTCCCATAACCTGAAATATTTTGAAGAGAAGACCAGTATTCACTGAAATAAAATACCACTTTGCTAGTTAGCCCTACAGTTTCTAAACTACTTTCTAAAAATTAAGTCATCATTAATACAATAGCATAAATAAGCTATATATTGAGCAAGCACTGTAGAAGATTTTCTCTCCAAACCAGTGCTCTGACGTACTTTCCCCTTACTTCAACAGGAGCACAGAATCATGTAGAACTATAAATGTGACATGCTTATGTAAGAAAATTATCTCAAGTTAGAAATACAACGAAGTCATGAATCTGTTTTTTTTTAATGGGAGAACAAGCACTTTCAATTCATGGAAAGCAATATATGCCTTGATGAGTGAAATAGGAATTTCATGAAAGCATCCGTCTCCCCCCCACCCCAATAGCAAAGAAAGTGTATTATTACCGTCTGACATTTTTTAGTACCCTTCTCACTTCAAATCATGTTCCATTACAAGAAATCAGACCAGGTGAGAGAACCAAACTGTGTGTATCAAATCCAACCCTCATTAGATTAATGGCAACAACTGATAAGTAAGCAAAGTTACTTTAGCCACTTATATCTCACCTATATGGTACAACATTCACAGTGGCCCAACATTAAAAACAACAACCAAGGAGGATATAATGGCACGACAGAGACTGTCTATTAATAGTGTGTCAGCTGTTCACTGCCTAGCTTTTCCTTGCTGCTAATGCACTTTCCCCTGCAATTCTCTGAATGTACAAAGTAGCCTACAACAGAATATCTGAGCAGTCCCTTGTGACAGCAGTAAATTTGCTATGCTTGTATGTAATCTGCCTAGTTTGACCTTATATCAGAATGAACACTACTGACAAAAGGTTTTTTTTTGGGGGGGGGGAGGGGTGTTAAGTGAAGTTCTACTTGGGAAAGTTCACGACATAAACTCCCTACATTTATAAATCTTTACCCCAACAGGAGTCAGACCCAGAACCCTTGAATTTATATTCAGCTCACAATAGGCTTTACTTGTGCCAGTGCTACTAGTCAGCCCTCCCTGCCGATCTCTTGCATGATTCTCAAGGATCCCTTCCCCCACCCAAAAAACCCCTTCTTTTGAGAAGTGGGGAGGAAATCACTAGTACTTAGGAAAACTCACTACTGGCAGATGTCACATTTCCAGGTCATTTTTAACTGGGAATGAAGCTCATGAGCATGTTCAGGAGCATGACTTTCTGCTGAAGAGAATGGGATTTCTTCAAGGCAGAGAAAAGTACAAATCCTCAACCTCCAAATACAATCCCATGACTGCTGGCAGATCAGAAATAGTGACATTTGGGTAGCATGCGAATTTCAATTTCCTCTGCCTCCTAATTCACTTCCGGAGACACAGACAGATAGATTCCATCCTTCAAGCAGACAGTGACGCCTCAGCATCTGGGTTAATGGCACTGGTGGACCCTGAGTGAAGTATCACTCCCCTGCTCCACCTCCACTCTTGGAGATGCTATAGCATATGTGAGCAGTCACCTCTACCCACCCACAATTCTGAGCCTCTCTTGAGCACACAGAGAAGGGCAGGCATTTCCTCAGATTTTGAACACATGAACACATGAAGCTGCCTTCTACTGAATCAGACCCTTGGTCCATCAAAGTCAGTATTGTCTACTCAGACCGGCAGCGGCTCTTTAGGGTCTCAGGCAGAGGTCTTTCACATCACCTACTTGCCTAGACCCTTTAACTGGAGGTGCCTGGGATTGAACCTCATGTTCTTCTGCTTTCTAAGGGTAGGCTCATCCGTCTGAGTGTTTTGGTACTGAATGCTAACGAAAGGCTGGGTACTGACTCCCTGTTTTTCCCTAGGCTCTTTATATAAAAACAAAAATAATTTCTAGACTGGAGGATACATACTTCATCCCTACTCCAGGTTCGTCGGTGTGTAATTGTTGGGGGTTCAGGAAGATCTGTTGGCTGTGGTTTAGGATCGTTGGGCCGATTGTTCCCATCGGGCGTTTTCGCATTTACTATTGGAGGAATCTTTCTGAAGTTTAGACTTTCATCAAATACACGGTCAACTAGCTGAAAAATAAAAAAACGATAGTGAGAAGGTTTCATTTTCAAAAACCAGCTGGAGATATGCATTATGAAGCCCACCACTTCAGATGCTCTCTGCTTAAAGCACAGAAGAAATCAAAATAACTGCAGTAGCTGTTTTCCCTGTATATTATGAAACAAACTCTTATTAAATTTTACTAAAGCACCTAACAATTTCCATTCCAGTAGTAAAAGGATTCCTAGAGATTAAATTAGTATATTCCATCACTACAAATAGTAGACTTTACAAAGTATTCCAATAATTTTATTAAACTGATTTTCTCTTATGTTTAACATCAGTTATATTTACTGATGAATTTCTGGGAAGCTAATAGAAAGAAGGTATTCTTTTCAAAAGTAATTATTTTAGTTTTGATGTTATAGAACGAAATGTTTAGTTAAAAATGAAACAAACTTATTTAGTAAAGATGTAAGTCAACATTACCTAACTCAGAGAAAATGCATATTTACATTAGCAGAGGCTTAGTAGCATGGCTAGGAGACAATAAAAAGAAACCAACATGAACACAGTAAAATCACACTGTAAATACAATGTAAGTGTCTTTTGCAATTAAATACATCCTGTTACTAAAAAAAAAGTACAACGAACAAAGTTGTTAACCAAGTCTTATGCACAAGAAGTTGAATTAAATCAAGACAAAAAATGAGACAGAAAACATATTTCAGGGTTGGCATTGCATTTAGCATGGTTGAGTTATTTTTTTACCACTTCATTTTTAGTATTCTGTAAACTGGACCCACCCATCCCAGAGTGGAATTAAATCACTGGAATTAGTATTAAAAGGAAGTGAAAGGATCATACATGCAATGGGCACACATATGTTAGTTTCCATGTACCATTATTTAGAATATATCTGTATTTCAAAGAAGCTGATTTGCTTGAAACCTTGATGGTCACGATTGTGAAATAATGGGACATTCAATCCTATCTTTCAAATTTTGAAGTTCTGTTTAAGATTCATACCCATGTGCTAGACAGAAACCAGAATTCTTCCTCTGTTCTTTGGGCAGCACATTTCTGTATTTCAGCAGAATTTAATTTCTGGTGTAAATAAGCACTAACAGGAATAAATGCTCATATGATGCATGAACACTGGCTAACTGAAAATATTTTTAAGGATTACTGTAAGCTGTCTTGAACCATGAGAAAAGGTGGGGTATTAACTGTTTTAATAAATACATAAAAAATAAAAACACACAGAAATTGAAATCAGTTTCTGTGAATAGGGTTGGCCACATTCCCAAGGACCTCTTTATCAAATATCACTCTACTCACAAGAATAAATCAATCTCCCATATTGTTAATTATGCCAATGATCCACATGAAGACATTCATATTCTTAGTTGAAGAATTTGTTTTTGTGTACATTCTACAGAAATATTTCCTTTTAGGATAACGTTTCTACCCATTTTTATTATATTACTGATTTTTATTTATATTACTGATTTTGATGTCTTCATTAATTTTCTTAAAGTTAAATTAAATTAATTTTCTTAAAACAATCAGTAAGTTTTTCAAATTTTAATAGTCTACCTTTTCCTCATAATTTAGTTTTAACAGTCATTCAGTTCTATTGCTGCTGTTGCAAAGGCAGCTGAATTATGGCAGTACAATAAAGTGTACTAAAAGATCACAACTGTGTTTTTGACTCAGTCTGAGGGGTGTTAGATGTGGGGGGTTGATACTTATTAGCACTGCAGATGCTGAAAGCAGTCTGCGGTGCGGATGGAGCTCTTAATCCAAATTCTGGTGGCCCTTCTGCATGGAAAGACCTTGGGGTGCCAGGCTCTCTACCATCGAACTGAGGGACCTATGCCTAAAGCAAAACAGTGCTTGGAGCACCTGCAGGGTGTGGGGTGTTATCCATGCAGACAAACAAATGGTATAAGGGCCTCGGCCACTGTGCAGAGGGACAGGAAGGATCAGATCAAGAGTGGGCAGTCATGTCCAGCAGACTGGGGACACATTGGGAGTGCCTTCTATAGGTTCTCTGAGCTGGGTAGGAAAATGGAGTCCCTGTGCAGAGAGTTGGGGTATGTGTGTGCAGAGGAAGGAACAGACAGCCAGGAAAGGCTTTCAGTCACCTTAAGCATTGAAAGGATGTATTTCAGCAATGGGAAACTAAGCTGGTCAATATCAGGGGGCCTAGCAATATGGAAGCCTGCAGGGGCCAAGCAGCTCCCTGGAAACTTGGCTCCGTTTGGGTATGCTAATGAAGGGCCAGAGCGAGATAAAGCCACGGAGATAGGCCTGTGTAGGGGGCCATTTGCAAAATGCATCAGGGCTGCACTCATTGTGCACCTCAGACTTCCAGCTGGCCACATTGGATAAAATGCCACCCTAATGATAGCTGCCCTCCAAATGGGTGGTCTGCCAGTTTTTAGCTGCCTCCTTTTCATCCTGGGGCCCAGCACCCTCAGAGCTCGGAGAACCCATCTCACTGTAGGTAGGCTGACATGGGAATGTTCCATGGAAGGAACAGCAATCTGTACAGATGTGCAGTTCCCTCTATGTCCCCTGATTGCTGGACACTCAGAAAAAAATCTGGTTCTGTAGATGTCCTTAACCAGCAGAAACAAATCCATGTCCTGTAAAAGCATTATATATGCTACTCACAGGATGAGGGAATTCCTAACTCTGAAGTCCCTGAAGCCCTTTCCCCTTTTCAGGGGACCATAACAATGGTCAAAAGCGGAACAAAACAATCTGGAGGGAGCCTTGGAAAGCTCCCCTCTCTGTCTCTGTGGGTCCCCATGGCCATCCCCTCTGGTCACATGGCCATCCCCTGATCATCTGGCTTTCCTGTCACAGGTGGCATGTGTTTTGATACAGAATTCTGCTGCAGAAGACAGTGCCATGGATCATGGCTTCTCTCCCCCCGCCCCCTTGTTCAGACGGCACCCTGTCCGTCAGGGCCCCGCTACCCCTCCAATCCAAAGCGGACTGCTGCTGCACCACTGCTCCATGCTGCACAGGCAACAGCAGTCTAACCAAGTTTTTAAAATGCCCTCCATTTTCCCTGTGGCTGCTACATAAGTCTCTCCTTAGGGAGAGGACCAGTTGCACCGTAGTTGCACTGCAGCCGGCCTCAGCACAAATCCCGGGCCTCAGGATTGTGCTGCCTAGCTACCTTTCCCTCTGCAAGCTGTCAACCCTGGGGGGAAAAAGAAAGAGCTAAGAAACAGACAAAAAGTATTAAGGTTAAAAGGGAACGGTTGTGGCACCAAAACTTTGGAACTCAACTCCCCAGGAAGAGTGATCTGTTTCCCTCGGTCATTGTCGTCTGCCAGCGGGTAAAGACTTTTTTGTTTTGTTTTCCGTACCCCCAGTAATTGTAATTGGCCCTCCTCCCTTATTGTATTGTCATACGTGTTGGTCTGTTTATATGTTTTTAGTGAATTGTTTGTTTTATATATACTTTAAATGTTTTAATATTTGCCGCCTTGGGGACCCTATTTGTGTGGAAAGGTGGCACAGAAATGTTTTAAATAATAAATAAATGTTGATTTATTTAATTTAATATACTCTTTGGCTGGTGACTACCATATCCAAATTTACACATAGAAACAGAACACACCATATAAGGGGAAAACTGAGCTACAGCATGAAGCAATATTAATTTTGATAATATTCTACGGAGTGGATCGTATTTGCTTGTTCTAAGGTATTTAGAAGCAAAAATGGGTAATTCTAAAGGCAGTCTAAGAGCCCTGACAATCGACTATATTTTACATTATACTTTATATATCTGTGTATAAACACATCTCTTCATTGGAGAGAGGCAGATACTACTCACATGCTTCTGAGGCTGTGGACAAAAATAAGCAAATCACCTTATGTCCAACATAAAAAAAATGTAAACAGTGTGTTCACACTATAATTATCCTTGTGTTTACATGTCTAAAAAATGTGTTCAAAGACTGCTGGAGTTAAGGTTTTGGCCAATATACAACATAACCATAAAACCAAAAGGAAGCGAATGCTCAAATTTATGCAAACAGGAGTAAAATTATGCCAAATTAAATTATGCCAAAAGGATGAAGGAAAAGAAATAAAGAATAGGAAGAACCTTATGCATTTCTCCATGAAGATCTCCTACCTCTTCTCTAGTGTCTATGGCAGAGCCAGGGGTGGTGGCAGCAGTGCTTACTGTGGTACTGGGAGCAGTGCCTGATGAAGTCACCGAATCTATCTCTCCTGCTACATCATTGATTTCCCGTGCGATGAGAGCCAGGTCCTGACTGATCCTATTAGTAATTAACACAGTGCAGTTGGTTGAGGTGGATTAAGTGAGGAAGAAAAAGCTCTAAATTGTGATTTTGCGCAATTGGAAACATGCTACAGTTCTCAGTAGTTACTGTTAAAAACAAATCACAGATACTTGAAGTTATGCTTAGGTTGCTCCATCAGTTACCATCTGTGCCCCTCACTACTGGAGAATTCTATAATTCTTCTGCCACAACTGTATAAGCATGTCTCCACATTTTTAATAAGTAAAATCCATGGTTATATAGGATTAATTATATAGTTTTGACTATGGAACAATTGTGATGCTTCCTAACTTTGCCATTAATTTCAGAAATTAGTCAGAAGAATTATATAGCTTCTCTACTATACCAAAAAAAAAATGAATTCTATCAAGGGCACCAAGCTGTTGCCTCTATGTTCATCCAGTTGCCTATATGTTCATCTACTGTTTGCCAGCAAGTTATAAAATATGGTCTCAAGTAAAATGAAAATATAACTTTCCGAAGGCATATTTTTATCTTGCACAAATTATTCTGCAGATAGCTCCTGAGACTTAGGGGAGTGGAACATTAACACTTTGAAAGTATATACCACTGTCATTTTGTTGACATGGCCGAGTACTAAAAATGTAACCACAGCTGATCAGTATAACATAGGTTTGCTATGATCTTTTCTGTATTAAAATGGAGTATACAAGACAGCTGTAATTAACATCAACAAAGATATTTAAATCACCCCCAAATTATTTGTTAAGCAACATTCTAGGGGAAAAGTTCAAAAATAACTCAAGTGATTTTTTAATACTTAAATCCATTTTCATATTTCAGACTTTGAAGACACAATCAAGATTGTATTATAGAATTTCTTCAAATTTATGGAACATAAATAATAGTCTTGTGGCTTAAAAAACAGCAGATATCTAGGATTTCCAAACATGTTAAAATATACATCACTACAAATGGAAATGGCACAGCTTCAACAAAACATAAAGAAGCATAAGAGGAATGATGTTGGTACAGGAGGACGCCTTCTTATTTAGATCATGCAAACATATTTTGAAGGAATTCCCTTAAACACCTATAACAATTTTTTGATTACACAGCAACCTAAAATATCAGGGCAATAAAATTATAATAATAATCTAATTAACTGGACATATAGAATACCAAAAAAATTGCCCTTGTCTTTATACTGGAAGCCCTTCCTTGTCTTTTGTAGCAGGCCGTATTTAAATGAAAGCCTTTCCCCTCATCCCTACAAAATTGAACCCCTCCGATAACAAGAATGGGTTTCGGGCTCATGTATTTCCTCCTTGCTCTCCCTCCCTCTGTATGTCAAGGGTAAAACTAATGGGTAGATCCCATTTATGCTCATATGCCATGTTCTAGTTTGGTGCTGCCTACCATGTGGTGCAGAGGACAGGGAAGAATGTGCAGTCTGCCCTAGATCTCATGGCATGAATGGAGATAAGTATCATCCAAATATGCCTTTTATGTAAAGTCCTATCCATGATGTACATGCATGTGTGGAGTAATCTCAAAACATGTATCTTTAGAAGAACCTCTTTTGAAGCCTAACAGACCCACCTTCTCTACAGTCAGTTAGTTACTCCACCTACTACCATCCTCATGCCTACATCTTCTTTCACCTTTGCCCAATTCATGCAGTTTAGATTCTAAGGTCTCTGGTCAGGAATTAAACCATTGTTCTGGCATTATGCAAAAGTTAAACAGTAGCAGTATTTCACTGTCTGTATTTGGGAACACAGCATTACTTTCTTGTTGTTCTAGTAAATAAAGCTAGCAATTCTGAGGTATTCTGCCAAAAACATTCTCTATACAAACCCAGTTACATTGCTTAATGAGTTTGTGTTGTGTGTGTGCTTTCCCCTTCCCAAAGAAGGCATTCCTTGAAAGCCAACCTTGCTATTTCTTCTCGATGAGCAGTCCAATCGCGAATGTAGTCTTCTTGTTCCTTTATCCTATGTTTGAAGATATTGCTAGCTTGGGTTGGAGTTCCAATGCTCTGCAATCGAGTAGTTTTCAGGGCTGGAGAAGTACGTAGACGGGCATGTTTAGGAGAATTACGGTTTGATCCAAATTCATCCTCTGAGGTGGAAGCATAATCTGTAGGAAAGCGCCTCCATCTTGAATTTACTAAATTAGTTTAATTATTAAAAAAGAATTATTATGATATCACTTGCAAGAAAGAATAAACTTATGTTTTTAGAAACAGTCACAATGACACACCACAGTTGCTTACGTCAAAATCCCAAAAATATTTCATGAAAGCATTTGGTTTACTACAGCTTTAAAAGAAAGCTACTGTAACTGTGGTTAAATAAATAAATATGGATTAACAAAATGTGAAAAACAGGCTCTTTGTACAATGATGAGTTAACAGGACAAGCATGCTGTTTTCTGTCTAAAACAAGATATCTCCAAATAAGGGCCCAAATCATTGTCATTTTCCTATATAGCAAGTCAGTGCTTTTTCTGCAGATTTTGCCCAACATCAAAATACCCAGTTCTACAAAAAACAACATAAGAAAATGTGACAGAAAATGAATCAGTAGTCCAACTTGTTTGAAATTCATCTTGGAAATGTCAAGCAATGTCTGCTATTATGCGAGCAGAATGGATATATCCATGCAGTATAATACCACCTTCTCAAGGACAGCAGTAGCACACAACTGGCAACAAACAAAACATTCATCACTAAACTGAAGGCTGCTGGGATAGTTGTTTTTTTGCTTTTATTAAATGAAGAACCACCAGACTAATAAGAGCACAGGCCCCTGGAACCATAATAGCACCTGAACAACCTCATGGAACTCATAGCAAACACCGTTTCTGTTAAACAGTGGTGCTGAAGGTCAATTACTATAGATTATGGGTTAGTAATTGATTCAGTTAGATTTTTTAAAAAAAATTATACTTAACAGTTTCTGCTGAGGTTGGTTAAGTGCACAGATGTTATTTTTGGAAATCTGCATTCAAACAAGCATACTTCATCAGAACTCATTAAAAAAATTCAATAACTGCAATTTAGATTATAATGTGATAATAGATTATATAGTGTCCTTTAAACTTAAAAGAAGATTGCAAATTTAGAATTCAGCTGTATTACACAACTTGGTCAGATAAGGACAGAAAAACATACTATCAATTTTTCTACCAAGTTTACTTCAGAATCTCAGTAGCCGTCTATCATCTTTCAAGCTTCAAATTAATTTTTATTCCCACTATTAGGATTGATCAGTTGAATGAGCAGGAAAAGCACTATAAAGCAAGCAAAGAAACCAGAAGTGAATAACGAAGGGCTAAAGACTATTTATGAGATGGACCCAATGCTCGAAAATATACTTTTCTTGGAACTCAAAATTGTGTTTTTGTTCAGGTTGTTTAAAGACAACACTTTTTTTAAAAAAAATTAACATCTTACCATTTAGAACTAGACCGCAACTCTGCATTGTACAAGATGAGCATTTAAAGTAAAAGCTAAAAAACCCCAAATATTTATGAGTGAAAATTTAGAAACAAAATGCGATTTCTAGTACTCTACCACTGTAAGTTTCAACTGCAGGATCTGGGTCTGGGAGAAGATGCTTTATTTCTGTGTACAAAATATTTGTTTATTGTGTTAATGAAGAGAAACAGATTAAAAATATTTGCTTAAAAATAATCTGTTGATAAAATTTACTCATTAATTTTTTTTCTTCCACACTTGTTTTTAATTGGTGGGTTAAGAAAAATAGTAACCCCAATTTGTTGAACTTAATTGCTAGAATTAATTTATAGAAACCATTTGTAAAACTATGCCACAGTGAGGAGACAGAAATTATTTTAACTTTTAAAAATCTGGTAAAAGTAATTTGTAAGAATGAGGGATTCACATATACCTTCTTGAAGTTTTAAGCATTTAAAACACTTTACAGTTTTATTTTGTATATAATAAAAAGTTCTTTATTATATAGCCAGTACTGAAAAATAAGGATATATTGCTTCGTTCTGTCCATTTCTCATTGGAAGTACTGGAACACATGATAGCAGCAGAACCACCATGGGGAAGAAAAAGGTTGAATCACAGATTTGTAGTATTTTCCTATTTTCATCTGTTATCTTTTCCAATCTCTGAAGTGCTATGCTTAAAGCATCCACTGAGACACCCTTGGGGTTTCTTCATTTTTTAAAAAAGGTCATCCACCAGATACTTGATTAATACTTCACTAAAAAAATTTTAACGTGCTGAGATTTAGAGTAAGAGGAATTTAGGACCCCCCTGCTTTGTTTTAAGATGGTCCATTAATTAAGAGTTGCTTCTACTTTTCACTCTCGTAATAGTTACCTA
This sequence comes from Euleptes europaea, assembly GCF_029931775.1. Taxonomy (NCBI): domain Eukaryota; kingdom Metazoa; phylum Chordata; class Lepidosauria; order Squamata; family Sphaerodactylidae; genus Euleptes; species Euleptes europaea. The sequence continues at coordinate 29,558,986 of NC_079318.1, forward strand.
CATTGAAACATTACTCAAGGAAAAACTTCAAGCAGGTAAGCTTTGGGCTCTTATACATCTCTTCTCTGGCTTATCACTGTGCAGGCAGAAAATGACAACTGATCTAGATTGTACCAGCCCTGATCCTCTCCTAGCTCTCTAAGCTTTGTGCTAAACAGTAAGAAATTTCTGATTATGAGGTCAGGCAGAAATGAGGTCAGTCATGAATAACAGGAGTGTGCAGGTCCCTGTGATGCATTTGATACACACAATCCTGTAATGTATGAACTGGGTGTTGGGAGGAAAAATCCGTGTTGTTCAATTCACACATTATGGGATTGCACATATCCGGTGCATTGATCTGGAAATTAGAGTTCTGCTCACAGTGGGAATGGGAGAGGGTTATGTTAGAGTTAAATAGTCATACTGCTTTGAGATTTTTCCTCAGTAAACAGGTAAATGGGTGAACATGACAGTTATCCATCCTGCATGAGCATTATTTGTTTTAGAGACTGCTGTCATTATTTACTGTGTTGTGTTACTATCACCGTGAGACTTTTCAACTACCCCTTTTTACAGTATCTCAAAAATTCTCTTGTCCATGTTCTGGACCGAATGATACAATTCATCTGGTTTTCTTGTTTCGATTTTATTTCTTATTTTTGCAATATGCAAAAAACACACGAAGGCTTTAGACAATATGAAGCAGGAAGAAGCAGCAAGTGCAAATGCCTGCCACTTTCTGCCTCCTACGCCCCACTATGCCATCTGAAACAGAACTTCCACCTCTCTGTGTCTGGTGCAAGTTGACATCCACATTTGAAGCACATGTACTTCATCAGAGGGTAGGACAGGTAGAATATGAGAAAGTTTGTTTTAGATAATGTACCTACGGCACACAAAACATGCACGGTATTAGGCCTCCCTGCTCTTCTTGAAATTAATTAATAACATCCAAGCCTGCTCTAACATAATTTGAGCAGAGTAACCTTATTGTCGAAGGCTTTCACAGTCAGAGTAACCTTAGTTTGACAAATAAACATGTACCACAATGGTGCCTCCCCTTTTTCTATTTCAGCTTCCCCCCCCCCTCAAAGTGATACCTGATAGTACTATGCCTAAGCATCGTTTATGAGATGAAGGAACTGAACATGAATACCTGTATCAGACACTCTGGTTCATCATCCACAGTTATACTAACTAATAAACCCTGTCTTTTATAGTTTTTTAATTATTTCATTGTGTTCATGGAACTCCGAATGTATATTACTATGATTTAAAAAAATACAGTCTCTTGAGCATTTACTTATTTCTTTTTAGAGCAGACCACAAAGCAGTTGACTACTTTTGAGTCAAACTATATTATTTGTTGGCCTATTACAGTAGCCTCTGTAGATGTTACAGAGGAGTTCAGAGCTCTCCAGTCATGAGTAACAGGTGGGTGCACTTGATACATGCAATCCTGTATTGTATGAATTGGGTGTCGCAGGGAAAAATCTGTGTTGCTCAATTCACAAATTATGGGACTGCACATATCAGGTGTATTGGAGGGAACGGCACTTTCCTGATATGCATGAACGAAGGGCCCCCGCAACCCATGAATGGAATGTCACTGTAAAATTGAGAAATCCAAGCAATTGTATTTTCAGATGGTAGTGTTGGTCTGCAGTAGAACAGCTAGATATCAGACACTACCTGATATCTGATGAAGGGAGCTGTAACTCTCAAAAACTTATACCCCCTAAATTTTGTTGGCCTCTAAGGTGCTACTGTACTCCAATTTAGCCAGGCTATTGTATGTATCATTCAGTTTTTATTTCATTATTCTTTAAGTGTATCAACAGTCTTATTGAATTGTTCATTGTAGGTATTATACTGGTTTGTTTTCTCCTTATAACTCTAATCTGCCTTGAGTCTCAACAAGAAAGGGGGATAAATGTAGTAAACAAATACAGTAAACTCTGTATTGGTCATCATCTTTCAGTTTTCTTCTGCCATGTAATTTGGAACATAAACCCATCAGGTAGGGTCTTTTCCCTCCTACACAGCACCTAGTAAAACGCTGGTTAAGTATTTATTTATAATCAAATCAGAGGCATTAACTTTACTGGAATGGAATAAAATTCTATTGGTTTATTTCTATAAAACCAGGAGAAGAGATTTTCAAGAGTATGAGAGGAGCATCCATAATCACTTGTAGTTCCTACAGCACAATTCTCAAGTCAATCTCATAATAGACCTTATCAGGTTAATAATGCCATTTTATAAATTGGATCCAAAGCATAGTGTGGTACAAATGTCTAGGCCCATCTGTAATTAATGACTGAGCAGGTGAGATGGATGCAAAAATGGCCCAGCAAAATGATAGTCACCTACCAGGCTACACGGCTCTCCTAAAAGCAATACAGAGACCTGTGTAACCCCTAGGCTTGCTCTTAAGTTTTTATTATTTTCTATTTTTGACTTTCCAAGGTGGGGACAACATTTGGCATCCTCTAGACAAAAATTAAAGGGAGGGACTGAGGGACCCCCCTTCCCCCCTCTAAAAAGGTCCTGCCCTTGGACAGTCAATCTCTTTTTGCACCTGAAAATGTGTTTTTGCTTCTTCATGTGTCAATTCCCTGATACCTGCTTTTGCCCTGAAAACCAATAAGGCACCCATCATGCTCCAGCATTTGAAGATCTGCATGTGCCAGGCCCTCTGGGGCACGGGATTTTGCACCAATTTCTCTTTTGTATAAGGAAATAAATGTGTATGAGAAAGCTCGCTTTTGTGTCAGCCTTGCAGCCCGCTCTATTTCCAGCTCACTGTGAACCAATTAACCCCTTCCACAATCTTCTGGGTATACATCCAAGCAAGAAGCATGAACAGCCGTAAAAGAGCTGTAATTTATGGAATTGTTTCAGCAATGTTATTATTATTTTTTGTAACCAAAAAGTGAAAGTGATACCAAGCCTCTAAGCACCTGAAGCCCTGCAAGCGTCTCTGTCACCAGCCTGCAGCGACCTAATTAAGCTAATTAACCCTCTCCTTGCTATAGATATGAGCTCACGAAGTGCTCTAAGGGGGGTGCTTTCCTATTTCCTACATTGTAACTTAATTGCGATGCCAGTGGAAACTTTCCTTTCCTACTAACTGTAACCTTATAAAGAAGACTGACAGTTTTTTTCTCTGCAAACTGCAACATCCAGAGTTTTTTTCTGTACAGTTTTCTATGTATTGTAAATAGCAGATAGCCAATTTAGTTACTCTCTCTCCTTCTTGTTATCTTTAAACTAGTTAGAAAATCAACAAGTGTAAATAATTGTACATATATATCTATACCTCCTAGCACATCTCTATTCAATGTATCTACTTCTCACGAGTAGTAACAGCAAAACCAATATAGCACCCAGGTGTTTCCAATTCCCATGGCTGTCACCTTTTTTAATCTGGCCCGTTTTTAGCTTAGATTGCAAAATGGCTCCTACACTTCCCTTTGATGTATACATCTCCTGGGTCTCCAATCAACACTACAAGCAAGTTCCAGCGACTCCAAGTTCCTGTGTTCCAGTCCGTTCCTGTTTCTAACCCGCTGCCTCCTGTTTCCAGCATTCCTGCTTCAGAGCTCCTGTTATCCTGCCTCCAGCAGTTCCTAAGATCCAGTTTTTGTGGTGGGGCCGTCACGAAGTTCTGGAGCCACCAAAGGGGGGAATTGATACCTAAAAGCTCCAGCCCTGGAGATGGCACCCATAACAGAGACTCACTGAACTGTTTGAAACATTGCTGCCTGCACCTTAATAGCCTGCTGCTCTGGGCTAGCTCTCCCAAGCTTTGTACAAGCCAGACTTTCCAGGGACAAGAGGCTGGATCACCTCTGCAGAACCAGCAGAACAATTGCCATGATCCCTGATTGCCTCTTGATCCAAAAGCCTGAGCCAAAGAGAAGCCATTATTGCAAGGCGAGAGAATCACGTAGCCCTTCTCTGCATATCCCCCCCCCCCTCTTCCTGTATCTTGTGGGAAAACATCCTCAGCTATCTACATTAAAGGATTCCCCCTGCCGCCTCCCTGGAATGTGAAGTTTTACAACCTCCGATTTGGTCAAACGTGAAGGACCATCTCAGGATGTATAAATCAAGGATGCCAGCCTAGTAAACAAATTACCACCTCACCCTATCTCTGACCCTGAAGTCTTTTTAATCTCTTTTTGTTGTTGGAAGGAGCCATCTGGAGAATCTCACTCCCCCCCCCACCCCCAGAAAAGGGTATATTTTGCCCTACCCAACAAGGCTCAGTGCAGATCTTCCCCCTTCACTCTGCCATGTCTCCCTCGTGTGTTAAGTTCCATACACCCCCCTCCCCCCCCCCCCCCGCTGTATTCTGTCTACCTCTATGCCATGGATGTTGGAACATCTCCACTTCTAGAGATTGGTAAAGTATCCTAATTAATAACTCCCTCAATGTCTCTAGCTTACCTCCTTTATCTTTATTCCTAGTTTCTTGTATGTGTGTTACTTGTAACATTGAATGAATGAATATATATATATAAACACCTTTTAATTTGGAATTCCTGAGTCTGTCTTTATTTGGGGAGTCACTGAGAAAAACCCTCGTAGACATAGGGCGATCCTGGCTTAATAAATACATAGTTACCGATTGCTCGAGCTAATTCCCCATCCAAAGAGCAATTTTGGTAACACAGGACACAGTTAACCTCAATCCAAGACCAACAAACAAAGCAGTATAAATGACAGCAACACTTGGTTTCAGAAGCAACTTTGAAGCCTAAAATATTTTCCTCTCTCTTCAAGTTTTATAGCATTACCTGAAGTATATTTTTTTTAAAGCTGAAAGCTGATGGATCAGGCTTTTAGCAACAAAACATTCAGTCAAAGTGTTACCATTTTGTATTAGAACTGGTAAGTTACATTATATTATTTGCAAATATTCAAGAAGGCTCCACTGTCAGTCTCAAACTGTAAATGAAAAAACACAAAGACCAAAAGTAGAAATGCAAAATTAAAAATTTCTCATACCTGATGGAGAATTATGGGCTGAAGACAAAGATTTGGCTTTGGAGTCCGATAGTCGAGAAATGCTATTTGCTCTTACTCTGGGAGAAACTTTAGCACCATCTGCTGGTGGTGTTAGCCTAATGCCACTTCTAATTAGGGCTTCTGGAGTACGAGATGATGTAGTGCTTCTAGTTATTGTTGCTTCAGAGTCGCTACGTGCTGATAAAGAACCAAGCCTATTTCTGCGTGGTTGTGCAAGTAAGTCAATTCTGGAGACATTTCTTCTTCCTGATGGGGGCTTGGATGTAGAACTTGTAGTTGATACTTCAGAAGCTACTGATGCTTTATCTGCATCTGCAAGTTCACTATCTGAGACTTCACCAAGCCGTGCTCTACGCAAGAGAGAAGTCCTTGTGGGGCGAGGCCTTGGTAGGGTAGTTGACTTACTGGACTGCCCAGCTGATGCTGAAGAAGTCTTCAGTTTAGCTGACTTAAGGCCTTCTGTTTTGGAATGCAAATGTTCATCTGCTGAGGTAAAAGAAGTCCTTCCATGTGATTTACCAGAGCACGTTTCCTGGTCAGAAGATAAGATATCAGAAATAGCAGAATGAGGTACACTAGAAGTTTGGTCATCATCTGTTAAATCTACTGAAGGTTGCCTCATTCTGCCACTGTTCTGCACAATCTTGCGTGTATCACCTCTAGAAGCAGCATCAGAAGAACGGCTTTTCGTTCGCTTTTCAATTTTGTCTCTTGTACTTGTAGATGACTTCAAAACATCTCTAGAAGGAGAACCAGTAGAACACCTATCTTTGTAGAGGGTAGTAAAGCTTTTTCGTTTCTGAGTTGATTTTCTTTCACTATCGCCAGTAACTAGACTAATTGTACTAGCAGTATCCACATCTGATTCAGGTGAAATGGAATTATCTCTGTTATAGCTGGGAGTTTCAGGTCCTTCGTCTGTTTTGTTTTCTTCACGCAGCTTAGCTTCAAGAAAAGCCATTACAGCTTCTGTATCTTTTAAAATAAGTGTGGTATCTAGACTAGAATCTGTTTCCACAGAATCACTTTTTTCAGATATTCTACTTGTGGATGTTAAAGAAAAAGATGGTGGAGTACTTCCAGTTTGTTTATTAATATGAGGGATTAGCTCTATTGGTATATTTGTGCTTGGTTTGTCTATAGTAAAACTGCCTTGTCTCACTAATGGTTTTGATGCTTCTTTTTTATCACCACCAAATCCTTTTGTAATTTGACTTTTTGTAGTTTCCTCAGCTTTTCTTCTTTTCCCTTCACTTTGTGCAGCCTTCATTTCGGTTTTGCCTGCACCTCGTCCCGATGTCTTTTCTTTATTGCCTATTTTATTGGAAACTGAAATCTCCTCTCTCGGTTTTTCAAACTGATTTGATGATTTTGCAGAAGACAATTTGGTGGGGATCCAGTGGGTTAGCTCACTTTGTTCTTGCTGTTGAATTTTAGCTAAAGTTTGCTTCACCATAGATGCTTCCTGGCCATTTTCACTTCTCTCTTTGCCAGAGGGAGAAGAACCGTTGGAATGAAAAAATGTCTTGTCACCTTTAGGAGAAAGGCCATTCACTACTCTGCTGGTTTTAGTGAGGTTTTTCTCAATATCCTGTCCTATTTCTTTTGGGGTATGAGTTGGAGTTTCTTTCTCTTGAAGTTCAGTGTCTTGTTTTTCTCCTATCTCCGATCTCTGATGGGTTGTAACCTTTGTTTTTTGGCCATCTGTAACATTTTCCTCTTTTGGCAATTGTGGAAGTGTTCTTCTTTTTCGATCTCCTAGGCTGGTCAAAGAGGTAACTGAGCCAGCACTTCTAACAGATATTCCAGATTCACTAATTTCAGCATCTAAACAAAAATAAAATATAACTTAAAGTTTTAAGCAAGCGTCACAGAGCTTCTGAAAGTGTTATGGACTATTTCAACACCACACTAAAATAACCTTACAGGAAGCCTAGATTTACTTTTTGACTTGGATCCAGAAAACATTTTTAGGACATTTAGGGCAACTGTGGGAAGTGGGAGGCAGGAAAATGCTCCAAAGATGGAAATCCTTACACCAATGGAAACATTAGTGTAGATCCAAGCCTATATTTTTCTTCTGGTGTGCAGGTGGTTTATATTTTTAAAAGTTTTACTCCACCTAGTCTATCTTACTACATCTAAGTATCTGAAGAAGCTGTGACTCACAAAAGCTCATACCCTGCCAGAAATTTTGTTAGACTTTACGCTGTTACTGGACTCTTGCTCTTTTCTACTGCTACAGACTAACATGGCTACCCTTCGTGATACATCTAGTCTTGTGTGTGTGTGTGTAAAGTGCCGTCAAGTTACAGATGACTTATGGAAACACCTTATGGGGTTTTCAAGGCAAGAGACTAGCAGAGGTGGTTTCCAGGGCCTTCCTCTCCACAGCAACCCTGGTATTCCTTGGTGGTCTCCGATCCGAATACTAACCAGGACTCACCCTGCTTAGTGTCAGAGCTCTGCCAAGATTAGACTAGTCTGGGCCATCCAGGTCTTACTACATCTATAAAATAGTATGTGTGTCTATTTACAATTATCTAGAATAACTGCTTCATTAACAGCAACACAATTTAACCACAAAGCAGTGTATGAAATGTATTAAAACTGCAAGCAGAGATCAACAATCAGAAAAGAACTACTTGAAGTACCATTTTCTAGAGAAGCAGATGATTCTAAGCGCAATTCACTTTCATCATGTTTTGTATGGTTAGCAGCTAGACTGGCCCACTGCGACACCCAGCGTTTGCTTCCAGACGTACCAGTGCTTTCCTGATAACAGACATTAACAAACGTAGATTACTCTTTATCTGATTTTAAATTACCTGACGAATAGTGGCTAGCATCTTAGTCACTACAAAAGAGAAAAGCGCAAAACTGAGAAGAAAGGTTAAGAGGAGTTTGAGAACACTAAAGCTAAGTTTTACAATAAGGCTAACATTCCACAGTGCCTAACAGCAATAAGCATAAGCATATACTTAAGGATATTCAAAGCATTCAAAGTCTTTAAGTACTACAAAAAATTACAATAGAATTTTCGTAACTTAGTTAACTGTATTAGCAATGGTCAGTTACAGTATACTAAATGAAAAAAAATGTGATTCTTGCCCTACTCAAAAAACACACACACTAAGCTAGAAGTAGCACACAGCATTGCGCAGAACTACATCAGCAGCAAAAGAAAATGCTTAAAATAGAGGGGAATCAGGATGGGGAAGACCTTGCAACCCAATACCCAGAATGCACATACAGCACTCTTGCTGGATTCCAATGAAATCTACAGCCGATCACTGCACATTACTGAAAGTACACAGGGCCAGGAATTCTGATTGGATATATCAAGGTGCGTAGTCAGGCTACATCATGCATAACAAAAACTCTTGGAGCACTGACGAAAGGGTACTTTGCACACGCAACAAGCAAGGCAAGGCTCACAAGTTAGAAAGGGGGTGTTTGTCACAGAACCCTTATAGGTACTCTGCCCCAGTACTCCAGATACAAAAATCAAACAGGGATCCCACCACCCTTGTGGCACCTAGGGCTAGGAGAACAAGATCGATATACACTGCTAAACTCAGAAAGCAAGCCCATACCTCAAAGTGGGATTCCTAAGCACTGCAATTACCCACCCTGAGCACTTCACTGTGGGCAGAGCAATCAGACATAAAAAACTTTCCCTCTCACCCTTGAAGCCACATTGTATGCCAGGTGGCAGCAAATTCTCTTCTACAGGGACCATGGGGTATATTATATATTTAGAACATCTATATCCTGCTTTCCTGTCATAAAAATCGCAATCAAGGCAGCTCACAAAATTAAAAACAGTCAATACACACATGTTATAAAAAACAGCAGCAGTCTTAAAGAGGACATGAAAATAACTGCAGAAGGATACAAATAAGAGCAGCAGTAGAACTGCAGTTGATGTTAACCGAACAAGAGGATAACCTACAGCACATAGCAGATAAATCCAACAGTACAAGTTTAGACATAGTACAGGAGAAGAAAAAGTCAAAGCCAACTGGAATATGACAGTTTTGACAGATTTCAGATAGGCCAAGTGTATGCAGGCAAGATAGGCCTCTAGCATGCGTAGCAAGAAACTACAAATGTCAAAGTATAGGCGGGAAGCATGGATGGAGGTAGTCCTTCAAGTACTCTGGACTGCTAAAGCAACAATACTGTTACTCTGAAATGGTCCTGAAAGAGATATGTGTAGGCTAGGGGAAAAGTGCTGAGAAATCTGATAAAAACATGCTTTTCCCACCGTTCTGAGAACTTTTTTTGAATTTTTCTCATGGAAAAATTGAATTTTTTTGCAGAGAAATGAAAAATCTATGAAATATTCTCCCTTTTGGACTGACTTAAATGCTTTTAAGACAGGGTTTCACTGAAAATGTAGAACATGTAAAAATACTTTATGTAAGACAATCTAGAATAATCGATAAAGATAATTCCTGGGTAGTGTAGACCCATACAATGTATTTTTAAAAAGATGCTGTTTAAATGTGAACAATGCAAACAAACTGTAGGCTAAGTTCCAATGCAACTACCTACACTGGATAGCTGATTATTGTCCTAGTCACCACTCTTTCCCTCATCACAGGCATGTCTCCAGATGTAAACCTGGGGGGATTAACATCTGTAAAGCAGAGAACTGAGCAGAGGCATGTAGAATGAAACAGCATATAAGCCACAGTGCTTCTCTCTCTAACCACTGAGCATCCTGTCACACTACTCTAACTGCTACTTTTCACTCCGCATACTTCTTGTTTCCTCACTGAAAGAAGGAATTTAAATCACCCCCAGAACCATACAGATCACAACTGTGACTTTGCATGTAACTGCTATATAAATTCCAGTTCACATGCTGCACTCCAGTTCACATGCTGCAGAAGAAGAGTTGGTGTTTATATGCTGACTTTCTCTTACCCTTAAGGAAGAACCAAACCGACTTACAATCACCTTTCCTTCCCCTCCCCACAACAGACACCCTGTGAGGCAGATGGGGCTGAGAGAGCCCTAAAAGAGCTGTGGTTAGCTCAAGGTCACCCAGATGCAGGGTTGCCAACCTCCAGGTGGTGGCAGAAGATAGCCTGCTATTACAACTGATCTCCAGCTGATAGAGATCAGTTCACCTGGAGAAAATGGCCGCTTTGGCAATTGGACTCTATGGCACTGAAGTCCCTCCCCTCCTCAGGCTCTGCCCCAAAAACCTCCCGCCGGTTGCGAAGAGGGACCTGGCAACCCTACCCAGATGGCTGCATGTGGAGGAGTGGTGAAACCAACCCGGTTCTCCAGATTAGCGTCAGCTGCTCATGTGGAGAAGTGGGGAATCAAACCCAGTTCTCCAGATCAGAGCCCACCGCTCCAAACCACTGCTCTTAACCACTACACCATGCTGGCCTAGGAAATCTGCCTGCCACAGATCAAAGTTTCTAGGTTCTAGGAACTGAGGGGGCGCCCCTCCCCTCCAGAGTGAGATTGCAATGGTTTTTCCTGCCCAAACTGTCACATGCTCTGGAGGTGTGGAACTCCCCTTCCTTCAGTTCCTGCTTGTCTGCTGTGAATCCCTTCACATAAGATCTCTCACTAGAAAAAAGTCCGGTTTTATTAAACCCAAACAATACAAAAAAAAAATGGAGCATAGCCCTACTACACATGCGCAGCCCCAATGTGTGCCTGCACAGAAAACAGAAGATGAACAGCAAATTTAGAATGGAGAAAAATAACATGGGGTTTATAAAATAGCATTCTTTTCTAAAAGCTAAATAAAATCAAGTGAAACAAAAGTAAAGCTGAAGTTTTAAAATCCTGCATTTTTAGCACTCTTCTTCAAATTGTGTGTGTGTGTGTGTGGGGGGGGGAAACATAGGATAGAATGGAACTGTCCAAGTTGTTCAATTCTTAAGGACACACAGAACCCAAGAAAGGGAAAGATTAACTATTAGAATATACCCTTTGGCTTTCAGAATGCTTAAAGATGAGAATGTCTCATGGGATTTTTATGAACCATGATTATCTTATTTACCACCTGCAGTTGTTTCAGGAGCCTAAGTAAAAGCTCTTCCAGACTTTGAACCTAGACTTTTGCTAGCAGCATTCATACTAAAAATACATATGGAATACATAATCATGAGTTGCTACGGATATCTTATGGAGTCACTTACTACGGATTCTTTTAGTACATTACTAAATACTTCAGAACAAGGAAATATTTTTTAAAAGCCACTCCTCTTAACTATGAGGACAAGTAACTTTTCACTAGAAGCAAAACAAAGAACACTGTGATATTAAAATAGTTTACTTTGAGGGGCAAAATGCTGGAGGCCTAATTCAAGGCTAACAAGATTGACAATGAGATGTATGCAGCCCCTGAAGCTCCCACAATAACTCCAGTCTTAATTTCAATACAGAGAACTTCCAGCTCTTCTTGTTTACATAGATAACCGGTAAAGATGACTGCCAAACTTTAAGGGATCCAAATCAAGGAAGCAAGTTGAGAATTTTTCAACTTTATTCCCAAATAATTATCACAGCCTAATTCCTATCTGATGGAAAACGTTTCTGAATATCAATACTCAGTATGCTGAGACACAGACTGACATCAGCTGTGTTCAGGACAGTGTTGTGGAAGTTACATGAAATACCAATACATAAATTTTCTATCACCCTTCACTCATAAAAATATTCTGAAAAAGTTGCCCATCCCTGGCTAAACGTACAGTAGATAACCAGAATGGTGTAGTGGTTAGTGTCAAGGCGGGAAGACTCAGGTTCAAATCCTCATTCAGTGATGGGTGGTCAAAGGGCAACTTTGGGTCAGTTATCCTCTCTCATCCTAAGCTACCACACAGGATTGTTACAAGGATAAAATGGAGAGGGGAGAACCATGTATGTTGCTCTGAACTTTTGGAGAAAGGCAAGATTAAAATGTCCTCTAGTTACACCAGCTCTTGCCTAGGCACTCCTCTAAATATTAAAAGAGAAATATTCAAGTGAAGCCAACAGAAACCAGGTTGTTCTGTATAAACAGTCCCTTTGTGTCAGAATTCAGTCATCAGTTTCAAGGTTTACAGTATTACACTTGCTTCAATTAAAAAAAAAATCCAATTGAAAACATGGCAAGAGGCATTGAAAAGTGTGCATATGCCGGCTTCCAGAATACGATTTTGATGAAATGACAGAAGCTACTTGGATTATACGGACAACTTTGTCCTGAAAGTGGGCTAGAATTCTCCTTGGGAAAGGCCGGGAGCACCAAAGGGCTGATTCAAGTTGATGTAAGGATACCACCCAGACTGCACTGCATTATTGAACAGGCAATCTGAGAATTCTATCACTTTTTGCTTTGTCCAAAAGAGTTTAAATTCATTTCAGACATAAAGCTGTTTCAAGAGACTGTGGATACAATCTAAACTGTCTTTTGCTTATGGTAAAGATGCATATAAGGTTTCTGTGATTTTTCTCCTTGGGATTCATTCCATGCTGTTTCTGAAGATTAAGTCCCCGGGGCAGCTTTTCAGGTGAAGTGGAAAACTTCTATGCTGCAAACAGAGTGGAGCTCACAGGTCTTTGGATCTAACACACTGCAAATCTTAGCAAAAAAAATCTGATAAGGAACTAGATTCTTATGGGATTATGTAAGTTAATGCTGAGATATAAAATCTATGAAATATGATACTGAATAATAAGGAAACACAACACATAACTTCATTTGAGTGAAGGAAAAGTGGGTAATGATTACATTGAGTTTCAAAGGACAAAAGAAGTTTCAAGGAAGAGAAGCAGAAGATCAGCAGTCTGATTAAGTAGTGATGTGCTTCTAGATTTTTTAATGTAACCATTACTAAGACATTTGAGTACTTTTCATGAAGCCATAGAACATTATTAGGGTCTACCAAACTTGACACAGAGGTTTATTTAACACAAAGTTATAGTATGAATCTTGTGACTACCTATACCGATTCCTAGGCGAAGGATGGCAGTGCCTTTACAGAAGTTAATTATATCTTTCTACAGGGAAAAAAATAACTCCCTTTTGTTTGAGCTCAGATTTTGCAAGTCTTCTTTTAACACTCATGAATTTTAGATGTGTGGTTGACTACTCCCATGTACTCTCTGGTAAATTATGTGCAAAATCTGCCATGTATATTTACCTTGGATAATAAACCCTGTGTTCATTTCTTGTGTATTATAAGAATACACACATGCAACATTGCACTGAAATGCATGCTATGTGGTGCATGCAACAAGAGCAATAACTGAAAACTGCCCATTTTTTTCCCATTACTAAGATAAGTTAAGATAAGGAGCCCCGTAGCGCAGAGTGGTAAGCTGCAGTACTGCAGTCCAAGCTCTGCTCACAACCTGAGTTTGATCCCAACGGAAGTTGGTTTCAGGTAGCTGGCTCAAGGTTAACTCAGCCTTCCATCCTTCCGAGGTCGGTAAAATGAGTACCCAGCTTGCTGGGGGTAAAGGAAAGATGACTGGGGAAGGCACTGACAAACCACCCCGTAAACAAAGTCTGCCTAGTAAACGTCAGGATGTGACGTCACCCCATGGGTCAGGGTTCCTGGAATGACTCAGGAATGACCCAGTGCTTGCACAGGGGACTTTAACCTTTTTTTTAAAGATAATGAATTTCTAATAAAGAAATCAGAGATAGAAAAGATTAATACAGAAGTTAGTCAATGTTCTCTAAACAAACTTAGCTTGTTACCTACTTATCACTGACTAAATTAAGGTTCTCTCCTTTATTGGAAGAAAAAAGATGATGACTGCAAAAATTGAATTCTACCTCTGTGTCAAGAAATCCAGTGGTACTCAGTTGTCTTTTTTCTTCCATCACTATTGTAGCAGAATTTATAGCCCAATCTCTTACTAAATCTTTCTGGCTTTCGCTGGTAACAGGCCTATTATAATCCTGGCTTTCATCCACTCCAAAAACCTGAAAACAAAACAAAATCATCACACACATTAACTGAAAGCCTTCCTGATAGTGTTCAGCCTGAATGTATGGGTGGTACCACTACCAATTCAATAAGCCCATCATTTAAAAGTTTTAATAAGTCACGTCGTGTAAATTTTGCAAGCCATTTGCTTCAAAAATAGAAAGAATTTTGTTGCTCATCTGACTATAAGAAAAACCTAACTGTAAAGTTAAAAAATATTTGCGGCATTTCAAATACTATTTTTACAATTAATATATATATCTATATAAATACTTTATATAAAAATAGCTCACGGTCAGGAGTCTAGTATTCAGAGAACATGTGGAATCATTGATGTTTCAAAAAGGGGGCAGTAAACGAACTCACATGGCAGCTAGTATAATGTAGAATTCAAGGCAGCCAGAGGGACTTGGGTCCCAGTAAACAACTCCTTCCCCATATTAACCCCCAACCCTTATATTAAGCATTTATGGCTAGAGCAAGTAAACATAACTCCTTTACATATGCCCCTTATCTTCTTAAGTGTCTTCAAGTCGCAATGGACTCATGGCGACCCCTCATGGGGTTTTCAAGGCAAGTGATGAGCAGAGGTGGCTTGCCATTGCCTTCCTCTGCATAGCAACCCAGGTTTTCCTTGGTGATCTCCCATCTAACTACTAAATGTGACCAACCCCACTTAGCTTGCAAGCTCTGACAAGCTCAGGCTACTCTAGGCTATTCAGGTACCCTTATTATTGGAATGCCCCTTTCAGTAAATCCATCTTGGTTAATCCATGATCATATTCAACACATATTTATCTGTATACCTTTACTGATTTCCTACACTTAAATTATGAAGGGAAAGCACACGACAAATCAATTTTTCTTTCATAATGGACTTGAGCACTTTACACATGGAGTTTAACAGTTAAACAATACCTGGAATGCGTACTAAATCTTTTAATTTAAAACACACACACATATATCTATATCTCTTTACATAAATTCAGTAATAAGGTATTATTACAAATTTGTGAATGGGCACTGCCTCTAAAATATGAGCATAAAATTCTTTAAGCATATTAATCAATACAATTTATTTTAGTCAGTATAGTTCACAAAAGGTTTCATGTGCTATCTCCATGGACCTTTTGACTTTCTTGGTAAACAAGTGAGCCCCCGTATCCAGACTGCGTTTCTCTTAATGGAAGGGGGGACAATATCCAACAACTCCCCTCATCATTACAGACCTCTGATTTACTATTCACGCTATCTCTCTGGGTTCCCTGATCATGGGAGCAGCACTATGGGGAATTCAGTGGGCTTCAATGGGAGGCAGGAAAGTTCCATTCTGTTGACAGAAGTGTTTTCTGCCAGCAGAAACTGAACTTGCGAACGGAACCCTGTATCTACAGCCTTCTTGGGCTCCTGCACAAGTTTGAAACAGATATTTTCCCACAAGATGTTAACACAATATACTTCAAAAAAGTGAACTGCTAATGGGAAAGCATATTGCATATGTTTTTTAAAAAGGGTACAGATCTACATAATTCTTAACACATAAAATCAGTTCAAAAATCCACACATATTGGTTTAAATCCACCTGAGTTTTGAGTGGGTAGAAGAACTTCAAATCACAGAGCATGACTTTCCCCTTTCCCCCGCAGAGCATGACTATCCCCTTTCCTCCACAGTGCAAACTGTTGCTCCTAACCTCCAGAAACACCATTTTAGGGGTCAATTGAGGCTAAAGTGGGAGATGAGAGACGAAATTTGGCAATTCCCATCAATTCCTTCTCCCCCCACATGTCGTTTGTGTCAGGGTCCCCTATCCTCCAGGACCAGCATTTCATAGAGATCAGTAGACTACAGTGGGAGAAAGGAGGCAGGAAAGTTCCATTCTGCAACTGGAATAAGAGCAGCACAGTCCAAAGGGGGGATGACACGGCTATGGTGCAACCGAGTCGCCTCCTAAATGGCTTGCTGCGCTGCGGCCAGCAATCCAACAGGGACCCCCTCAACCCCTGTGGAACTGCTGTATGCAGTTCCATGGGGCTGCACCAACATTTTTGCCAGCATAAATTTGCGCTGGGAAATGTGGGCGTTCCCAGGGCAAAAGGACTCAGAAAGCTGACTAATGCCAGTCCTGTCGCCCCTGGGGACGCCCCCTTTGGTGCCGGGGTAAGCCCCTGCAGTAGAAGTGCGCTACACCATGGCTCTGCTGGCGCCCAAGCATGGCTCTGCTGTGCCATTCCCTGGCACCATCGTAACAGCCCCAGTGCTATTGTAAGTGCCCCTTATGCCAACGCAAGTGACATTTACGCTGGCACTGGGGTCACACCATCTCTGCACCACTTTTGCCCCCCTTGTGGATCACGCTGTTAGTCTTGATCCAACCCATTACTGATAATTACGTCTCATTTGAGATATATGTAATCCTGTAGACATACATTTGCAATAGTATGGACTCAGAAAAGACACCTTATTATGGTCTGAATCTAGAGAACTGCACAACTGTTGCCACTTGCCCAACACGAGAACTAAAATTGTGCCGGTATTTCTCAAAAAACACCTTTCACTGACATTAAATTGACTGTGTGCACAGCAAAAACTAAATAATAGGACCACCTACAAACAAGGTAGGGATCTCTATATACTTTGTGGACTCTCTAGCTATGCAGAACAGTATGAGCGTGTAAGTTAACTAAAAGGAAAAACCTCCAAACCCCAAACAAAATAAGAAATGAAACAGCCTAATGAAGACTAAATATGCACCAAATGTTGATAGCGAACAAGTGGCAATTAAAAGGAAGGGGGAGAAGAGGAAGAAGAGAAGTCAGTGTGTTCAAATCCCAGAAAGCTTAGAAAAACCTGGAGCTGAATGATTAGATGATTTCCAAATTGTTCCCCTCTGGTGATTTCTCATGGGCTCTCAGTTTGTTGCAAACGTATTCTGAAATGTAAGTAGTTTGTAAAGTAGTGTATATAAGGCACGGAGATCTGCCATTCAAGTGAAAACAGGTTAAACAGTTACTCATTGGTCTTGATACTTTCTTTTAACATACCAGTGTATAACACACGGATATATATTTTTTAACCGGGAGGTGTCAGGATTTAATTGGGGATCTTATGTGCTCAAGGCACATGCTCTACCATTGAGCTTCGGTCCTTCTACTTCTCCTCCGTAGACGAAAGGGTTGGGCTTCTGTAGCCCTTGGGGAAAGGCCTTCTTAGTTTTAGGACACTGCTCAGCTGTTGCACCATGCAAATAACACATTTTCTCCCATTCCCCCCAAAACTTCAGAATCTGTCAAGCAGCTCAGCATTTTAATAAACACAGTCTAGATGTGCTTCATGCAACTGACAAGGGAAAAGGAAGCATCGTATGTGCCTATAGTTTTTCTTGGTCCCATCTGTGGTCACTTGAGTCCTTCAAAACACGTTTATCTATCCTTTTTCCTGTTTCTCCAAAACAAAATATTGTATCAGGAAAAGAACCTCATCCTTAACATTATTTCAACTTCGCCTCCTCCACAGCTGGGTCTTCCCAGCTGCCTGCTGTTTTTCTAGCTCCAGCTGGTCAGGGGAGTCTCTGGATGTCTCTTCCTCTAGCTCGCTCCTCCTCTCGTCAGCTTTCCTCAGCATCTGTCTCACTGCCTCCTGCCTTTCGCCTCCCCTCACCCTTTTCAGGCTGGTCCTTAAAGTACCCAGTCGGCTGTCCTGACCCCGCCTACACACTGGCGTCAGAGAGTCAGACTGCCGGCCATGACATGTTGTGTGTAGTTTTCCCCAATGGGGCAAACAGTGGGTCTCTGGAGCTATTTCAGGTTAAAAAAACAAAACAGTATGGAGACTTAAACCCATTGTTCCCACTCACTATGGGTTGGAGCTTGCCTAGATTTCTGTGGATACAAGGGGTGTGTGTGATTTTAATCAATTACCCTCCTCCTATAGCAGCCAAAAATGCCCCCTAAAATGCTGCTCCTGGGGGACAAGGATCCTGGGAACTGAGAGGGAACTGGATCCTCCCCTTGGGAGGGGAGGATCAGTGAAAATCTAGGCAGGATCTGAGCCTAAGACTGCAGTCTGAATCAGGCCCTGGTGCCCCTGGGAATTTAACTTTTACCCAGAAACTTCCAGTGCATGAATGTTCTACAGTCCCCCAGGATGGAACCTTTAACAGTGAATCATGTAGTTAGGCCCCGAGTGGCAATATACAGTAATAAATCTAAGCACCCACAAGAATAGAATTACGCAATTGTTTGATACTCTGCATTTAATCTTCTTGAGCAACATATTCTGAAAAATCTAGTATGAACAAATCCTAACAGAAACTCTTATAAGTGGATCCAAGGGTCCTATTCTGCTTATTTAAGATCTTTCAGCTGAAAAGCACTTTTGTGTATTGCTGCATTGCCACTGGCATAGTAATTTAATTTAAGAGGAGAACAATGGGCACTGACTTGAAGAGGCATGCAATTAGCTTGGCTGAAAAGTTTCCTAAAGAGCAAAAATTGAACTACTAATAGATGTACAGGATTAACAGAACAAGAATAGACAGCAAAACGGAAAATGACAGATGTAGATAGAGCACATCTCATTCTATAGCAAAAACAATTAGCACACATTTTATGGGACATGTCCCTCGGAATAAATGTTTGAAGGGGTGAGGGCCCAGTTCCCAGTGATCTAACGTTTTCAAAAAAGTAGCTGTAAATACGTTTTAACATGTATAAATGAGCTGACGCTGCAAAATTCTGTTTTGGCAAGGAATGCTCCTTCTGCCATTAGTTGAGTAGTGTTGCTGAATACAACTATTAACTAAAACAATACATGTTCAGAATGGATTATAATAAGCCTCCTTTAAAAATTTTAAATTAAATCTAATGTTGTGGCAACATATGAGCAAGCTTCAGTTACATTGTTCCTCCTCACCCCTTTCACACTTCAATACCTTCTTTTTCACGGCAAGCCGTAACTTGCTGTTACATCAGTGCTTTCCAGAGCAAGCAAGCCTGGACAGAACAGCAGCAAGCTATGCTTTGCAACAAAAGCACCAGGAGAAGGAAGGAGTGGCAGCGTGCAATTTAAAATAAAAAGCATTAACCTTTTCATATAATAGTTCATAATGTTTTAAATAACTTTTCTTTTCAACTTCTCTATTTGGCATGCCAACTTTATTTAAATGGTTGCAAGTACTCAAATTAAGGATATTTTTTAAATGAGAGAGAGAGAGAGAGAGAGAAAGAGAGAGAGAGAAAGAGAGAAAGAGAGAAAGAGAGAAAGAGAGAAAGAGAGAAAGAGAGAAAGAGAGAAAGAGAGAGAGAAAGAGAGAAAGAGAGAAAGAGAGAAAGAGAGAAAGAAAGAGAGAAAGAAAGAGAGAAAGAAAGAAAGAAAGAAAGAAAGAAAGAAGGAAAGAAAGAAGGAAAGAAGGAAAGAGGGGAGGGAGAGAGGGGGGGGGAGGGAGAGAGGGGAGGGAGGGAGGGAGGAAAGTACCATGCTGAATCTTATTGTTTTCTGTAGTCTTTTATTTATTCTTAAGCAATACTAGTCTTTATTCATTCAGTTTGCAACATTGCCATCAATATAGATAACTTATAAAAATAAGCTTATCTGTTTTTAGAAAGATTAGTGCTCCAAAAGATCTAGCTAAAATAAAGTATCATCAATATATTAAAGAGTTGTTCACACAAACTAGTGTCCTTTAATCCTTTCAGAGTTTAAAATTTTGCTTTAAAAAGATTATGGTAATAATACTAACAACAGGTATGAGAAAACATTTTAAGTAGTGATGGTGTAGTTATGTTGTGAATGGTATTGTTTAAACAATATCATCACTGCCCTTTTAAGATAGTACTCAAACTATTGTACTTACTAGTGTCTTGTCAAAGGCACCACAAGTATGTGTCTCAATACATTTAAACTCCTTACCTTATTGATCATCTTGCGAGCTTCTGCTTCCTCAGCATTGGGGTTTTCCAGCTCAATAGTGTAAGTACCTTTATCACTTTGGTCATCATCATCCTTTTCAATAGTTACTGCCGCTACCTGGCTTTTTAAATTTTTCTCCATATCATCGCCTGGGCTTGGTCTATGTCCAAGGCTTCCAGAACTTCTTAACAAGGCAGTTTGTAAGAAAGGCAACACAGCAGAAGGTTCTTCTGATTTTTGCTTTAAAAGTTTTGCATGTGCTGGTCTTTGTTGGGTAGAGCCAAGCTGCAAAGGTAACTGATTCCCTTTTGAATCACTCGCTGCGGGTCTCACTTTTTCAGTTTTTGTATGAGGCGACGGAGAAGGCATTTCAGGGCACAAAGCTCCCACATTTTGAGAAAAGGAATGAGATCGCCTCTTCCGGGGATGGCCTTCGTCAAAAAACTCAATCATAAAAGCAGTCTGACTTAAAGCGGGTTGGTCTGGGTGTTTTCCTGTCTCCTGGGCTTTTGCCTGCTGCTTTTTTTGTTCAGTGTAATGATGCCTTAACTGTTCTTCAAGCACTGATCGCTTACAGTAATGCTTGTGGGCGCCAGCGTTTTCTGAATCACTCTGTGTCCCATCATCATGTTTATTTCCTGCAGAGACAATAATAATAATAATAAAATTAAACAAAACAGAAATTTAGTAATACATACATGGCAGCAAAGCAGTCTCTCAAACCTGTGAATTCAGGGACAATACTTCCTTCTCTGTAAGGAGCTCAACTGTTAGTAACAAGCCCTGCAAGCTACCCATAGCAACAACGCACACATTCAGACTCACCATGCAACAATTGAGTATTTTGCAAGCTAATCAGAGAGGGAGCTGCATCTAAATCACTCAGAAAACGTTTACTTCTTAAGTATTGATGAAATCTGAACAATGCTGCAACAGCTACACCAACACGTGGACACATAAGATCAACAGGACCCCCAATCCAACTATATTTGCTAAACAGTTACCGAAAAGAAGACCCCAAACACTCAATGAACTAGAAATAAACCTTCTTCCTGAATGTAGCCCATGAAGAATTACACCCAATGGCAATAGCATGTAAATGTCAACAGCAGGTAAATGACATTAGCAGACATGCAAATTAGGTGTGATATGAAGAAGGGTAATAGGCATGGGCCCAGGCTAGCCTGATCTCATCAGATCTCAGAAGCTAAGCAGGGTCAGCCCTGGTTAGTATTTAGATGGGAGACCACCAAGGAATACCCAGGGTTGCTGTGCAGAGGAAGGCACTGGCAAATAACCTCTGTTAGTCTCTTGCCATGAAAACCCCAAAAGGGGTCGCCATAAGTCGGCTGCGACTTGATGGCACTTTACACACACAATAGGCATGGAGAAATCAGCACTGGTAATGCCTCTGCCCCTCTGCTTATCACACCTAATTCACATGCCTGCTAATGTCATTTACCTGCTATTATACTCAAAATAAAGTATAAATGGCCACAAACCAAATTATTCATAAACAATGTGTATGTATCCACTCTTCAGGGAGCCAATATATGCATGATCCAAAAAAATCTTAAGAAAATGGGTCTCTAACTGCTAGGGAAGACTGTTCAATAATCAAAAGCATTAGGTCTATGGAACAACTGCTCAGAATCAGAATTATTCCACGGGGACTCCGCTTTCATAAAATCCCAATTTTGTTATGACAGGATGATAAATTCATGGAAAAATGGGTTTCGTGGATGACCACGTGGGACTTTCGAAGAAAATCTTCATTGTTCTTACAGAATTTGTTCTTACTGGAATTTGGCTTTTTGTTGCCTAATCATCACATGGACACTATTTACCTGTTGACTATCTTTGGTTATAGTATTTATGTACTTGTAGGGTATTACACTTTAATGAGTATATGTTAATAAGAAATACATAAGAAATACATACACATTGTTTATGAATAAGTTCGTTTGTGGCCAGTTATGCTTTATTTTAAATATATCTACTGTGGTTGCATAAACTGGTGAGTTTTGTTGTTTGTTGTATTTACCTGCTAATGACATTTACATGCTACTGCCATTGGGTGTCTGAATTCACTCTTCTGTACCTAAGGATATATGGACTCACATTCTAGCTGTATCTGAAGAAGCGAGCTGTGACTCATGAAAGCTCATACCCTGCCAGAAATTTTTAGTCTTTAAGGTGCTACTGGACTCTTGCTATTTTTTTGCTGCTACATACTATCTACAACTTAAATTTTCTGCTCTAACTCTTGATGTGGATCATTTAGAATGGTTTTCCCAAAATACCATTCCATCCTGTTATGATTTCCAAATCAAGATTATTAGTTACATCATACTGTTATCAAATGCAATGAACTTTTACATATCACATCTGAACACAGCCAGCACAAAATAGGGCAAGCTTTAGCTTTTAAGAAGCATGGAAACAGTTTTATGGTCCACAGACCAAGAGTTCATGGAGAACATTAAATATTTGAAAATGAAATGAAAACATTTTTCACTAGTACACATATGAAATAACCAGATATATACAGCAATCCCAGAGTTAAGGGACCAGAAGGATGGGTAACATTTTACTATTGTAATAAGATCACTGGTATTTCTCAGGGTGTGATACGTAAACCTGCTGTGTTGCATAGCAGGATGTCAGCTAACTCGCTTCATCTCCAATCCTGAACAACTGCATTAAACCTCAGGAACGCTTAGAGATCTAGATACTATAAGGCAGGGGTGTCAAGCATATGGCCCGTGGCCTGGATCTGGCTCCTTTAGAGTTCTTATCTGGCCTGCAAAAAGCAGCCCCCACCTGTCCCACCCCCACACTCAATACGGGCTGGCGAGGCATGGCCCAGCCTCAACAAATGACATTTAATGTCGTACTCGGCCCTCCTAACAAATGAGTTCAACACCCCTGCTAGGACTGCAATTACAACAGTCCCTTCCTATACAGAAGATGTAAGCCATTTGTGTATCGTTCTTGGCCAGGAACTGTTATGCCTGCTCAGATCCACTGCAAACAGTACCACCATTGTGTACAGCCTCTAGCCAATGCAAAATATGTGCACATCGCTTGGCTATCACTCACAGCAATGATCCAATCAGAAAGTTAAAAGACTCAAAATTACAGTCAGACTCAATGTACTAATTTAATCAAATTTATACTCTACAAGTGGGAACCCGCAAGAACTTGAGGGAGGCATCTCATTTCCTCCTCCCCCACTATTTTCTCTTTCCCTTTCCTGAAAGTCCCCACAGCCTCCGGCTCTCTCCTGCTTCCTTCTTGGGTTGCCAACCTCCAGGTAGGGCCTGGAGATCTGGAACCACAGCTGATCTTCCAGCTACAGAGGTCAGCTCCCCTTGGGGTTGCCAGCTCCAGGTTGAGATTCCTGGGGATTTGGGGATGGAACCTTGGGAGGGTGAGGTTTGGGAAGGGAAGCAACCTCAGCAGGGTATAATGCCATAGAGTTCACCCTCCAAAGCAGCCATTTTCTCCAGGGAAACGGATCTCTGTCATCTGGAGAGCAGTTGTAATTCTGGGTGATCTTCAACCCCACCAGGAGGTTGGAAATCCTAGCTTCCATAGAGGAAATGGCTGCTTTGGAGGGTGGAATCGATGGTATTATATCCTTCTAAGGCCCCTCCCCTCCTCAAACCCCACCTCCCCAGGCTCCACCCCCAAAATCTCCAGGAATTTCCTAACCTGGAGTTGGCAACCCTATCTCTTTCCCACCCAACCTACCATTACCATGCCCAGAAGATGGCATCTTGGCCATCTTCTGGGCATGGAGTAGGGGTCACTGGTGGTGTGTATGGGGAGAGGTGGTTGTGAATTTCCTGAATTGTGCAGGGGATTGGACTAGATGACCCTGGTGGTACCTTCCAACTCTATGAGTCTATCTGCCCCTCTGTCTGAAGCTTTCCCTCCCAGCCCAGCAGCCTCTACCTAGAAAAACTGTTGCTCAGTTGTGTGATGCCAGCAACTGGCCAGGCCCACTTGCATGGTAGGGAGCCTTCAAGAACTTGTGGAGTGGCACCTCACTTTCCCCTTATCCCCCTCCCCACATTATTTTCCCTTTCCCTCCTCCTGGCAGCCCCCATTCTCTGCTTCATTCTCTCCTTTTCAGCCATTCACCAACCTACCTTTTATTTCCCTCCTATCTTCAGCTATATTTATTATTTATGTACTTCATTTATACCACACCTTTCTCCACACTGGGAACCAAAGCAACTTATATCATTCCACTCTTCTCCTTTTTATCTTCACAACAACGCTGTGAGGTAGGTTAGGATGAAAGTATATGACTGGTCCAAAATGACCCAATGAGCTTTCGTGGGAAGATGGGGATTTGAACCTGGGTTCCCCAGGTCCTACACTGAGACTCTAAATGCTACACCACACTGGCTTTCATAGGGTGGCTGCTTTTGAAAAGTAGCAAACAGCCAGTCCTAGTTATGGAAATCAGGTGGATATCAAGTCACCAGAGGTTGCTTCCTGGTCTAGGGTTGCCAACCTCCAGGTGGAACCTGGAGATCTCTCAGTACTACAACTGAACTCCAGATTATCCTGGAGAAAACTACTGCTTTCGAGAGTGGACTCTATGGCATTATATTCGGCTGAGGCTCCCTCCCCTCCCCAAACCCTGCCCTCCTCAGACTCCACCACAAAATCTACAGGATTTCCCAACCTGGAGCTAGAAACCTTAGCCAGGCCTGGCCCCAATGAGTCCTCCCTCAAAGGCCAAAATAGGCCTGGAAAGGACCCAGACTTCTCCTCTTTTTACTCACAGAAACCCAGCCTGGAATACTGTGGTTGCCTAACAACAGTCACTAGAGGGAATTTACTGCTTAAAGCTACAGCTCTCCTTTTATAATTTGAGTTTTTAAACAACTCAGTGTATTTTTTTTAGATTTCACAGATTTGTAGAGAGATTTGTCTTGCCCGTTCACAGCTTCAGTCATTGAACTTAAATATCATCAGATTTTGCCAACTTTGCTATTGGTATATGGATTTTTTTAAAAACAAAGAGAAACTAGGTTAACCTCCTTTACCTTGTGCTCTTTGCGTTGGTCTTCTAGATTTATATTAAATAGTAGGATGCGAAAATTGCAGCAAGATTTACATGAAAAATAGGTTTATGAAATTTCCTGTAAATTATCACTATGTTCCCAAGGAACAAGCTCATTTACCGTATTTTTCGCTCCATAAGACGCACCTGACTATAAGACGCCCCCCCAGCTGGTCGTCGGATCGGGGACGACGCGCCCAGCGGGCTCTGTGCGGCCCCGCCCGCCTCCCAGCTGGCTGTTGGGGCGGGGAACGCCGGCTCGCGTTGTTCCGGCATGCCCAGCCGGCTGGCGGGAGGGCGGGGGTCCCTCTGCCCGGCTCTGGGAGTCCCGGAAGGACCGGGCTAGGGCCCATAAGATGCACATTCACTCCATAAGACGCACAGACATTTCCCCTCACTTTTGAGGAGGAAAAAAGTGTGTCTTATGGAGCGGAAAAAACGGTAAATTTGGTGACAGAAATATTAAGACAGCTTTTAAAATACTTTCACATTTGATTTTGAACGTTTATGGGTAAATTTTAAAAGCAGTATTTCTTTCATGCTAGGAGATACACAAAAATTGCTATCAATCTTTCTTTGAATGTGTAAGAATAAGTTCCTTCATATAAAAAGGAATCATAACACTGTTTTGCTGAAAAACCTTGAAAAATCTCTTATATCTGAGTAGGTACAATATCACAAGTTAAAAATGGAAGACCACACTTGAATCCAATCTCTTGGGAAAACATTTGAAGTAAAACTGTGAAACTTGCATCATCAGTCTTCAGGGTGACTTAGGTAGCACATCCTCACAAAAGCAATACAATATAAGTCAGTTTTTTAACAGGCAAAATTGAAAGTGGTTTAATTTAAAGAAAGAAATGTATTTAAGAGAGGAAATGTTTAGCCAATCCTAAATCATGCAACCAAAACTTATAGCCCCTGCCTACCATACCTATAAAAATAACCTAAAATTTAACTATTTTAATTGAATTACCAGGAAAAGGACAGTGGTAAAATTGACCCCTGCTATTTTGGTGTCCTTTGGTAGAAAATCAGACACTCCAGCCTCCTTCAAGTCCCCCATAGCGAATAACGAAAAGCAAATAATTCTAGAATCTAAAAAAATCCCCAATCCCAAAATCCTGAAATGGTATCAGGGGGTCAATACCCTGAATACTGGCATTTATACCCTTCCCAAAATCCAAATTTAAAAAAGTACTGAGTGCCTTTTTTCCGAGGTGCGCATACCTATGAAACCATCACCGAAAATACACTAAACAAGAATGTTGAAGTGAAAAATGAAACCTGAGTACTTATCCATCCTTAATCCTTTACAGATCAGAAGTCATTATGCAAAAAGAGATCAGTAGTACTCAAAAGAAAGTGTTTTAGAAATGTATCGATGAATGTTATACCTTGTTATCTCTGGCTATGTCAAGCACATATATTCAGTTTCTTGGTCTAGGTACAGAATTGGTGGTCATTCAGAACATTCTGATCTATAACAGTGCAATGAACACCCACTTAGCATACTTACTGTGCAATATTCAAGGCAAAGGAAGGAAAGGCAGATGAAATTATTTTACCTTTCAGTCTCTTCAAGTAGACTGGAACATCACTCTTAATACTTTTGGACTCTTCCTCTGTTGATTCCCAGATCATTGTTGGGGGATTGTTTTGTGCTAACCAGTTTGCCACTTTACTCTCTGGTGCCATCATCACAGACTGAAGCCCAGGAAGATCCTGAGTGCCAGGAGAAGGCTTCTTAGGCTTGTGGCGCTGATCTGGAGTGAATTTTGTGACATGATCTTTGATGGTTACTTTTCCTGGGGTGCTGTCATCAAATTCAATAGTAAATGAAGCATGCCCTGCCCCTGCTATGTGTATGTCTTTTGTTGGGATCTCATGAATAGTACCCTCTGGCATTTGAGAGTGCTGCTGGAATTCCTTTGTAGGGATTTCAAAATAACTTGGCTCCCTACAAAAAGGATAAGGCTCTTCTTCACTTGCAGCTGCAGATTGCTCCTCAGCTTGCTTGCCATCTGTGCTGCATCCTATTAAGAAAAATAAAGAAATAGATTTCACAGTATTGGAGAATTTCAGAGTCTTCAAGGAATTTAAGAATTCACATAAAAGCCATGTGATAATTCTTGGAAAGGAAGTCTGCAGGAAGAGTGAACAATATAGTTCCAGAACTGCAATTCATCTCTATCTGTGGTTGATATTGTCGGGTTGAAGACATGCTTGAATATAATCATGTCTAATGGAAAGAAAGTTCACTAAGAATTTGTCAAGGAAAATTTGTACTCCAACAGTTTCACGGATGCCAGAAGGAGATGTATTTTAATGGAGCCATGGAAAAATACTTAAAACCAATCTAGGATCGGATTGCAAATGACTGGTCTTTTAAATTACTTGGAAGAAATAATACTTTTAAAAGGTTAAGATCTTTGGCATAGATATTCCTCATCTGATGAACAGCCACCTGCGGTAAATTCATTTCATGTGCTATGCAAAAAAATTATCTGTGAAGATTTTTTAAAATTTGACAATGGTTTATGTAAATAAGTATTTTCTTGAACAAATGCAGATGTGCAAATATACACTTGGTTTTTAATTTAGATTTAAAATTAATGCTTCTAATGGAGAAGCCAAGGAAATAAGCTCAGCTCTTTTGAAAAGTCCAAGGGGGGAGGGGAAGACAATGAAAATAAAAAGGACTACAACTACTATAGCAGCAAGAAACATGCAGAACGTTGTAAATATCTTGCTCTTTGATGGAACAAAGAAAGTGAGAGAAGAAGAGAGTCACAACGTGCATTTTGAATAAATGCTAAATCAAAGTTTTTTGTGGAGCTGCTAGCATATTATGCATTTTAGCATAATAAGCTCACTTGCCAAGTGCCTGCAATGCGAAT
The DNA here is from genome assembly GCF_029931775.1 of Euleptes europaea. NCBI lineage: Eukaryota > Metazoa > Chordata > Lepidosauria > Squamata > Sphaerodactylidae > Euleptes > Euleptes europaea. The sequence goes on from NC_079318.1 coordinate 29,586,855, forward strand.
GCACCACATGCTAATGATGCTAAATGAGAACTGGAAAGTTGATTCTGACTGCTGAATTAAGGAACTTCACTGATACTTCAAGAAATATAGAAAAGCTAAGAACTTTGGAATTTCAAGAGCCAACAAATATCTAAGAAAACGTCAAAGTAATATTCAGAGCGTAGATTAAAAAAAAAAAAGAGCCACAGCATCAAACAGAATGCATTCAAAAGTAGACAGAGCAAACATGATACAGAGGTTAGGGGGAAAGATATTGCTCAAGTTCTCTTCCTTTTTAGGAGTCTCCCCTTTAACCTCACCAAGTTTTCATTGAGGGATGAATGGTGGAATTACAAAAAGGGCAGGGCAGAGGCTGGCAGTATTAACATTACAGCATGAATGAACTCCATAATGGCTGCAGATGCTGCGAAATGAATTATAATAGTAAGGGATGAGACAAGTGATAACACAGCATCCTGTGATGTTTCTGTGGTATGAAAGCATTAGTGTTTACAATGTGTTACTTTAGTGATCAAATGGGGAAACCATTAAGTAATTTTGAAGGGTTGCACTATATACAAATAACTCTTTTAAAAATAAAAACTACATATGAAGGTTGCTCTGGAATCTCTATTTATCATTTTTATATACTATTAGCTGGTTGCTTTAGGGCCAAGCAGGAATTTTTGGCCTCTTTCAAATTGGCTGGAAAAGGGGTCTTTTTCACAAGCTTAATTTTGCTACTTGTCAGGGTGGACTGTTTGCTTTCAATTAGGCCTGACCTTACACTGGCCTATGTTGGCTGGAACAGTGTGGGCTTTTGCTTAAAGTTATGAATATTTCTTGATTGAGGAGGTTTCCAAAACTGACCTCATGGATTTGGGGTGGGGAGTGCCCTCAGTGCTGGGACTTCACCAGTTTGATCCCTGGAGCTATAATTCCCCTTGGCATACTATTATATGGAGGCAAGGGTAAGCTAAGGGCAGTTTTAGCTGCCTCATGCTCGGAACCAGAATGGGATTGTCCCTAATGCTGGCATTCCATTGGCAACCTATTAGTTAGGGTACCTGCACTGGTGGGTGAGTCTTTAATAAGGCCCAGATCAGTGACTGATGAATAAAATCTCAGTTAAACAAAAGTTTCTTGCATGGCATCTTTTGTTTGGTGATTTAAAATGGGATAAATACTTTTTTACCAAACAATTAAGATCTAAAGCATAGCCACTTAACCTACAAAAATCCTTCTAAAAGGCGGTAAGGTTTTTAATTTTAGACCAAAGTTACAATACATTTTGTGGTTCAGTTCAGCTTATGTGTTTTGAATATACTTTTCAGCCTGAGTTGACACTGCTGCCACCTGGGGGATTCTGGTCAATTTGCTTTTCTTTTTAAGAGGAAGTTGGTACTAGACTTGTGTTAACCATCCTTACCTTTCCCAATAAGGAATGCTGTGTGCACAAGTATGTACAGCTCCTAAGAATTTCTGTTATACCATAATATAGATGAGCAACTCTAAAATAAAACTGTATAACTAATAAACAGTGTGGAGCTGGCTGTGCATAACATGAATTTTAGCAGTAAATGTAAAATGGATGTGCATATAGATTCAAAATTAAGAAATCAAATCAGGTTTCTGGGAGATGAAGATCATAAACTTTTGCTTGGAATGGACAACAGCACAGAGGGGGAAGCAAGTAATGCAGAGGGCTGACAGCTGCAGAGCAGAAGGATAAAAGCAGCAGATGTTAAGAGAAAAGCTAGGGAAAGGAAGCCAAGGTTCAAGGTAAGTCCATAAGAGAACAACAATTGAATACATCTGTTTTGATATGCACTGCTTTTGTAGAAGCAGAATAGGTCCTGGACTGAGAGAAGCATTTATTTATGAAAGAGAAAAGGAGATTAACATCACAGAACCTCTTTTCTCTATTCAATTTAATATTATCTTTAGGTAGTTGTGAACAGTTGGAGAGTGTTAATGAAGGCATCAGGACCAGACTTTACCAACTACTAAAGTGCATGACTCTCAAGAGAATATTTCCTTGATGGCTAAGTTATTTTCAACTCAACCTTGTTATACATTCACCACAATTAAACAGACAACTTAGTTTAACCATTAATACTCTGAAAATGGAGGGGAAAAGTTCCTGTTATTAGTTAGAAAACCCAAAAGTAAAATCAACAATGCTACTTTCCCTTCAATATACGTATTGTTTTAAAATTGCAGTTGGGTAGCCATGTTTGTCCATCAAAGCACGTTTCAACAGGTATCCAGTGGCATCTTAAAGACTAACTCAGTTTGTTCCAGCATTAGTTTTCATGAGTCAGAACTCACTTCTTCAAATGTACACATCTGATGAAGAGAGCTCTGGCTCATGCAAGCTTATGCTAGAATGTATTTGTTATTTTTTACAATGCCACTGAATGCTTGTTTTTTTTTTATTTAAATTTTATTGGATTTTATAATACAAATTTCCCATATTAACAAACAACAATAATGGTAACATGTAATTCTAAATCCTAACTAGATGTTGTTGTAATTTCTTATATACGTTATAAACTACCAAATTGAATGCTTGTTTAACAGTTTTATAGTCTGACAACAATCAATATTGCAAGATTCAAGTTTAGTGATCTCTGTAGCCAAGACCACCCCCAAGAAACAAATTCCAAAGTTTTTTAGATAGCCAGTGTTCAGTAAAGCTTAGCTGTATAAGGAAAGTAAATATTATGAAATCATACTGTGCTGTAGATGTGTGCTGTAGATGCCCTATTCCTCAAATTTTAACCTTGAATTTTCACTTAACAACTGCATCATTAACATCTTGGCAGATGCTATTTTGATATTGTTCTTGGCACTGTTTGTCTAAATAAAAAAAATTCTAAGGCTTGGTTCTCATGTTCATGTGGAAATAGTTCTGGGGCACTAGCGGTATCTGAGGCACTTTTTCACTTCACTAATAAAAGAAAAATACTGTGAAAACCACTATCATATACCATTTTCACAACTAATATAAATGTATCTGAAGGGCAAGTAGCCAGAAAAGTAAATTGCCAACACAAGCAGAATTTTGAGCCATTATTCCATAATAGTATCCCCCTATGCCAACCACCAAAGGACCTGGGCTTTCAAGAAAGTTGATATGAAGAAATAGTACCTTATGGTTGTTAGTTTGGCTCCTACCCAGAGATGATTTTCTTGGCTCTCCCTCCCCCGCCCCCTTGGCAGTATAAATTATCACTGTGTTGGCCAAAGGAAAGGACTTTCCCTCAGGATTGTCACCCTGATTTTTGTTTTTGCACCATTTGTCCACAAGGAAGAAAAGGCTTCAGCGAGAATAACCCATGGATGTATATTCAACTTAACGGAATATATAACAGGCCTCAGCACGGTTGGATTTGACATTGGAGCACATGCTTATTAAATGCTTTTCTAGTCACCGAAGTGTTAAGTACAAGCTTATAGCCACAAAATAATGATGAAAATCTGTTCAGAAGCCATACACTTCCAATAGATACTATTTTGGATGTCTGAATGGTAAGATATGAAGAGTTTGCACACTTGTGTCCTGTTGATAACCAGCCAACTAAGTGAGAAAGCGAATACTTTAAAATGACAGCAACAATCATGGGTAATTTTCAGGTCATATTTCACATGTATCAGCAACCACCTCGTTCATATCTTCTTTATCCCCTGGATCCAGAGTAGAGATTATTACTCTACCAAAGGTAAAGTTTGTGACATTTGAACAGAGTCCACTGAGGCTTGCTCACTAGCAACATTTTCCATAAGAGATTTCCATTAAGGCTGAAAAACAGTAATACCAAAATAATCTTATTAACTTACCGGTAAATGCTGTAAAGGCTAATTGTATCTAGTTGGCTTAGTGGTAACTAATCTCCCATATCAATCTCCGCATTAAACCATGCTCCATCTGTTATAAAATACTTTCCCTTCTGTAAATGCACAACTGTTTTCCAACAGTGTAAAATGTTGAATAATGTTTAGGTTTAATCTGGATCAGCAATCAGAATTTTAAGTTTCTTAGAATAAAGAATTACTAAAACAAAAACTGGTTTGCTTACTATATATATATGGACTATACAAGCAAGGGATGAGAGAACCAGTACATCACACCCTGAGATCTTCCTGTTCAATAAGCAACTAATGACAACTTTAGTGATAAAATGGAAAATCTTCACATAATTTAAGGGCTAAATAAATCTGAAACTCAGTTTCACATTGCATCTCACTTTTTTAATATTTCACAGTTCACTGTTTCATAAATTAGATTTTTGATGTATTGTACTTGGAGTTCAGTTAAATGTCCAAGAAAATCACATAAATCTAGCAAATAAACAGATTACAGTGTAACATTTATTACATATTAAGTATGCTCCATGAAGAAATGCCTGTGGATATTTACATATAAAACACAAAATATTGGAATTTTCATATATATTTACTAGCATAAGACTAGCATACTGCCAATGGATGTTTCTGCAAAATCCATGTACATGTTTCCTAATGTAATATTTCTTACATGTATTCATGAATATTCATTTGAGGTAAAAAAAAATTGATATCAAATCTGGACCAGATGATTTCCTTGAATAGAAGGGGTGGGGGAGATTGTCACTGCATTCCCCTCATGCTGTCCCTCAGGAACAACATTTCAGGGAACACTTTGGGCTGCAGCAGTAAGGGGGAGGTGGGGGAAGTCAAATTTCCCTATAGGAAAAACCATCCATCAACACAATTTCTAGGAATTGAGTGGGGGATTCTGCTCCCAATGGATCCAGAATTGTTTGCTGCTTCCTGGCAGGTTCCAGGCTGATCCAGTAATAAAGGAACACCTTCACCGCACAGGGAGGCTCTTTTAGCCTACTTTTTCTTGTCCTGCATCCATTGACAAGCAGAGAAGCATCCTCAAAAGACTAAATTTTTAAAACCTTGCATCTTAAGACTGTCAGATGCAGAAAGTGATACTATAGCATGGCAGACCGCCTTCTCATCTGAAAACCTCAAGCACAGGTAGGCGCATGCCTTATTTCCCTGATAATACTGAATCAACAGAGAAGTGATTCCATGAGAACAAAGTACATCTCATACTGTCAGGTGTGTGTTTGTGTGGAAGAGCTAGCACACCAAGGAGGGTTTATTTTTTAATTCCTACATATTTTCTTCACTGAAAACATACTTTTTTTTTACATACTGACAAGGTTTCCCCCTTTTTCAAGGTGTCTAGATCAGCTTGAAGAAAGTCACTAGAGCTGCCAATCTCATCAAACTTCCTCCACTCGAAAGTAGAATACTTTGTCAATTTTATCTATATGTTTTAAAATATTGCAGTATTCTCCAGCCACGGTCTCTTTAAAAACAAAGAACTGGGTGTAACTTGAGAATTCTATGCTGGTTCTATAAGACTCTTTCCACGTGTCTCCTACCAATGAACAATTTGGTTCCAAATCTCTATTGTACACTTTAAAACATCCATGCCTGTAACCCACTGATAGATAACTTGGGTGCACTTACTTGCAACTGCTATTCATCAAGTGTTCTCTGTGAAGGCATACATTGGGACTGCGCATGAGCAGGCCTGCCTCGGAAACATCTTCTAGCTTAAATCCACAAGGGGGCGCTTGAATTGTTGGAGCCACTGCAACTGTTCTGGACTAAATGGTCACATGATCCAACAGAACAGCGCCCCCTCCCTCAGTTCTGCCTGAGTCGCCAAAAGTACAATCTTTATGGAACATTCTGAGTCCTTGCAGATGGGAGGGAATGTGTGCCTGCACAGAAGACACTCGATGAACAGCAGCTACAGGTAACTACAACTGTTTTCATCTTTGGTCTTCTGTGCAGTCCCACACTGGGATTCCAGAAAGCTATTCACCAAGGTGGTGGAAGAGCTCTCTGAATCACTTCAGTGGAACATAGGTTGCAGTACCATTTTTCCAACCAATGCTTCTTTTCTTGCATCCAGGTCTAAGATGTAGTGCTTGACAAACATACCAGCAGATGATCATGTTGTGGCTCTGCAAATCTCCTGGATCGGAATACCTCTGAGGAAAAGGGCAGAAGATGCTTGCACTCTACTAGAATGTGCATGTACAACTAATAGAAATGGCACACTTGCTCAGTGTAACAAAACTTTATTGTAGACACAATCCAATGTGACAGTGAGATTATGCTCTCCTCTTTGGAAAGGCCCAAGTAGGTAATCTATAAAGCATTATCCCTCCGAAATGTTTTTGTCCTATTTAAATAAAATAATAAAGCCCTTCTGACATCCGGACTATGCGGATTTCATTTTGCACTAGAAGCTAGGAGGGAAAGAAAACAGGTGGAGGAGGAATTTTGACATAATTTTAGGGAGAAATTGCAAGCTGGGTTTTAATACCACTCTCTCCCCAAAGATCTTGTGGAATGGAGGGACGATGCGGAGCCCTGCCAATTCAATAACACGCCTAGCCAAAGTAATTTCTGCTAAAAAATACTTTCATGGGCAAATGGGCTAAGGAAGAAGAAAAAGAGTTGGTTTTTATACCCCACTTTTTCTACCGTAAGGAGTCTCAAAATGACTTACAATCGCCTTCTCTACCACCACCCCCACAATAAGCACCAGCTCTAAGTTTGAGAAGTTTAATGTGGCAAAACTGGTCAGACAGTAGCCAAGTGCCCTAAACAAAGAATCCAGAGCAGTGAATCCCCCAGGCAGACATTGAGGCATCTGTGGTAACTGCAACCCCATGAAATCAATCCAAACGGGGTCCCCATGGAATGGTTCTGTCAGTACATTTAGATAATGAACTGATAACCTTCCTAGGGATAGAGGATCTCATGGGGTGAATGTATATTTGGCTTAAACTGATTAACAAACCAGAGTTGAAGTGGTCTCATGAACAAGCTGGCTAGTGGAAAAATGGAAGCAGTTGAGGCCATCAAACCCAATAAACACTGAATAGATCTGACTTCCTGAAAGCAGTTAGTCATAAAATGTTTGGCCATAGTTCTAATGGTGGTACCCCTAATAGGTGATAGGAACCCTTTTCCCAACATTGAGCCTAAAATTGCTCCAGTAAATTGTATCATTTGAGAAGGTTTGAAATTAGTCTTTTTCCAGTTTATATGTAAGCCTACCTTTCGCAACTGTGGGTGATAAATATCAAGTCTGCTATAAGTTACTCCTTGGATGAAGCAACAATCAACCAATTAAAGTACGGGTATAATGTGCACCCCCAACCCCTCAGAAAAGCTACCACAGGGGCCATACATTTAGTAAAGACATGTGGCACAGTTGCTAAGCCGAAGGGAATAACAGTATACTGAAAAACATTTCCTGTATATCTGAATCTAAGGAATCTCCTGAGTTCCTCATGGATGGCAATATGAAAATAAGCATCCTTCAAATCAAGCACTGCAAACCATAAACATTTCTTTAATAACTATAGAACGGATGTTAACAAAATCATGCAAACTAGCAACTTGTAAAAATATGTTCAAGGCCCTTAAATCTAAAATTGATTTATCGCCACCATCTTTCTTTGTAACAAGAAAAATGCATGAGTAGAATCCTGCCAGGGCATCTGGAGTAACAACTTCCTCTAAAACACCCTTTTCCAAGAATGCATACATTTCCGCCAGCAGCTGAGGCAAATCGTTATCCACAGCCTTGCTGACTAATTGAGGCAGTGGGAAGGATGTGCATTTTATTCTATAACCTTGCTCAATTATAGTGAGCACCCATGTATCATTAATTATGGCCTGCCATGCTTTAAAATAAGTACTTAAATCTATTCCTAAAAGATACCAGTTTTCCAGGTTTGTCATTGGACAGTTAGAAGGCTGGCTTGCGCTGGGCCTGTGGCGTCTTTCCCCCATGATCTTGAGCACCTTTGGATCTGGACAATGACTTTACTCTGCCAAACTGTTGGTGATGTTGAAAACCTCTGAGAGGTGGATATTCAGGACGTGGTTGCATGTAAAATCTCTGCTCCCTTTGATAAGAATGCCAAGAGTGTCTAAAGGATTACCTTTGCTTACAAGTGGGTAGGCCAGTTGGCATCACTCCTAAAGACTTGGTCGTGCTGATTTTTCTTTGAAACAATGTTTCATCTGTCTTTTCAGAGAACAATGTTGGTTCCTCCAACAGCAGATCTATTCTTTGACGTGTGTCAATAAGTAATGTGGTAAAGTACAGCCATGCTTGTCGACATAGAATGACAAAGTAGCCATAGTTATGGACGAGGTATCAACTGGCATGTCAACTGGCATTTCTTTGTTGTTTAGATAATCTTGTTGCTTCAATTCAGAGGAGATGTGCCAAGGATTTCATGTCCTCTGGAAGGGCTTCAAGTAAGGGCTTATTTTTTCCCAACAAAAACAGTTGGTACCCTGACATTATGGCTTGATAATTAGAGATCCTTTAATTGAGCGCAGCAGTGCATCAAGCTTTCTCCCTGCATGGTAGCTCTGCCTGCCCCTTGGTTGCAACTCTTCTGTCACCAGAAATGACGGTGGGAGGTGGGTGCCCAAGAAACCACAATTGTCTTGTTTAACTTTATAACTTTTCTCCATGCTCTGAGAAGTCTCAAGCAATGAAGCCGGTTTACGCCGAAGTTCTGTAGTCATATCTAAAAATCCTTCCAGCATAGGGAATGCCACTACAACAGGGGAATTTGAATACAGGTGAGACAAAATCTTAACCTTCGGCTTGTTCAAGGTAGTAGACACATCAATTTCCAATGATCTGGCCATACGCAACATATGTTTGGGGTATAACTTAAGATCCTCAGTTGGGGATGTTGAAGGGATGCCCCCAACCCTTTTATCAGAGGAGGGGTCTGAAGGCACTTCCAAACTTCCCTCAGATCTGACAGTGGTTTCCTCTCTGAGTTTTTCATCGGATTTGAAAGCAGGATCCCGGTTAAAGGTGCCTGTGGAACAGTACTAGTTGGTGGAACCAACAGCCTCCATGGACACACAGCCACTTGTATCAGATCTGGTCTCGGAATTGATTTGATGAAAAAACCAATTATTGCAGGTATGTGGTGATATGAAGTACAGCCATGACACTGATGGAAAGTTGGGGGGCCATAGAACCAATGCCTGGATTCAGGATGAGATTGTCTTGGATCTGGCTGGTTCCTCCTCTCCTTTTGACAATGAAAGAATGGGAGATACAGATCTAACCGAAAGCATTCTCGGAGGTGGTAATGCCATCTCCTCCATTTCAGGCAGCAGATTCAGTATCGATTGGCACTACGCTATTTTGGACCCAATTTAGACAGGTCTTTGCACTTGTTTTGTACCTGGCTTTTTTCGCCGGTATTTCCAACAGACTCCTTGGAACCAAGGGGGATTGTACTTGGGTCCAAGTCTGTTCCGATTCCTTAGTCAGAGGTGGCAGCGCAGATTTGTTTGAAGTCACTGAAGGAGGCTTGGAAGGCTTTTCTGCTGCAAAATTGGGCTTTGGCAGCCGAGTCAGAGGACTGTAATGCCTTCTCCCAAAGGGCAGCTTTTAATTTTGATGCCCTATCACTATTATGCCAGGGTGAAGGCAACATTATGGCCCTCACCCAGGCATAATAGACAGAGACTATGGTCATCAGTTTGGTCATCTTTGCCCCAAACTGGGCATACTTTCTAAAAAGGCTTTTTTGTGCTATTCAGAAAGAATTTGCCTGCCAGCTCTGAGGCAGAGGGGTCTGGTGAAGAATTTTCCTCTTGAATGTTACACAATCAACAATATATGAACAATACAGTAACAAATGAGAAAAGTACCAAATTACCACAGAACAATAAGCAACAGAATTTTTCTGAGGTAAACTGATGGCAAGAATATCCGACGAATGACCTACTCCATCAGCGTCAAAAAAGGAACTGAGGGAGGGGGTGCAGTTCTGTTGGACCATGTGACCATTTAGGTGGGAATGGTTGCAATGGTGCCAACGATTCAAGCGACCTCTAGTGGTTTTAAGCTAGAAGAAGATCTTCCCAAGGCAGGTCTGTTCATGCACAGTCCCAATATGGGACTGCACAGAAGATTGAAGACGAACATATAGGTGATTTCTTTAAAAAAGAAAGCAACAGCCCAGAGATAATAAGGTCAAAACATAAGAACTATTTTCAGAAAGAGTACTGAATCCTAAGTGATATTAGCAGAAATCAGTACCAGATATGTTGCTTTATCTAAAATATTCCAACTTCCTGTTATGTAGCTCTATTTATACTCCACTGTCATTATCAAAATGTTTTTTTTAACCTCCACTACATGGCTGCTATCCAGGAATGAACAAATTTGATGAAATAGTATGCATTACATCTGAAGCAGATACATAGGATTTGATTAAGAGACTACAACAGAGTAATCAATCAGTTTCTCAGTGTGTCAGAATATCCAAAATATATTCACTTTTCCTAAACATAGTAAAAATACAGAACTACTGCTGCAGCATCATGCAGAAGTATTTTCATCACATATATAAATCAAGACAGCCAGCCAAGGAAAGTTATACATATACACACGTATGTACACATGCATTACATAAAACCAATTTATTCTAGCATGACCAAGTAATAGAACTTAAGTTAGAACGATGTCGTTAGGCCATTTTATCAGTTCTCACTCAAAGCCTATTCCTACTAGGAGTTCAGCCCCCCCCCAACCCCAGGTTTCCTAAATAATTAATAAACCAGAGCATTTGATGATATTGCCCTTCCTGAAAGGACCCCATGAGGGGTGTACAGGTGAACACAAAATTGCAACTAGGACCTCACATCATACATGTATTTTCTCCTCTTTCTCTACATTCCTCCCTGAGCATGTTGTTAGTATGTAAGAATTTGGGGGTCGAACTTATTCTTCGCTGGACTATTGACTTGATTTTCTTAGAAGTAATAATAGGGTGATAATGATGGACGTGTCACACACGGGAGGCACCATATTGAAACATTAAATGCCTGTGAAATGGAAAAAATGCTACAAGAGAATCAATTTTTTAAGCAACTTACCTAAAACTCCAGTTTCTTGTATTTTCTCTTCAGGTTTACCATCGTGTTTGTAGCCATTTTCTTCTTCAGCTTCATCATCACCCCACCACGACGGTTGCCCATATAATGGGGTACCCCGAGGCATGGCAGAAAGATCTGTATAAAGCAAAACAAATTTGTTTCACCAAGGAAGAATGACAAGATAAAACAAAAATTCTTCCATATACCATACTGCATATTAAAAAGAATGTTAGCCTCTGTTTAAACTGTTTGAAGGTTAGCTACCTACATTCCAGACATAGAACTTGCTAATAATGCAGCTTAAATTGTTTGCCTAGCTATTTGTGAAAAAAAAATTATATCCTTCCCCTTCATAATGAACATTTTGAACCTCTTCCTTCTTTCAGTTTTACTAATATGCCCTGAAATTTGCTACGAATTCAGGTTTTTATTACTTTTGTAGACCACAGGAATCCAAAGCTAGACATGGTGTCATATAAAACACAAAAGAAAAAGAATCTCATGTAGTGGTAGTGGTTAGGCTACAATCTGGGAGACCCGGGTTCAAATCCCCTCTCTGCCATGGAAGCTTGATGAGTGACTTTGGACCAGTCATTCTCAGTTTAGTCAATTTCACAGTGTTGTTGTTACAAGGATAAAATGGAGGCAGGGAAAATGATGCCGTAAGCCACTTTGGGCCCACACTGGAAAGAAAAGTGAGGTATAATTTATTGATTTGGACATTAGGAACACAAGACAACAGCCAGCTATTGTTTTGATGAATAGCAAACTAAAATGTGAGTCCTTTTACCCCAATGTAGCTGTGAGTCCTAAAGTGGGAAACAAACAAACAAAAAAAACCCCTCATGTCCATTGTTAACTACAATGTGTAAAGTGTATATTTTCTAATCAGATTTGTTAAATTGATATTCATGAAATGGCATTTATCGACCAAAATGCTTGGAATTCATATTCTCGGCAATGTTTACAGCTACCCTGTAAAGTAAGCCGGTTGTATAGAACACATGAAAAGAAAATCCAGTCTTCATAATAAACTATTAATAGTTTCTTATGTGTCACAAGTGGAATATAAAACAGCTGATCCATATTAATATGGAATAGTTAGCACCATTCTTCTAAACTTTTAATCACTAATTATCTGAAAGGTTTTATATTTAAAAAGAGTGGCCATGTTTTGCTGTTTCTGCTCTCCTGGCTTTCTGCAAACTATGCAAAACTGAAGTATTCAAAGGGCTGTTCTGTGCAGATAATAGGTTGCACTGTACAAAATGGTCCACAAACTTACATGGATAAATTATTAAGGACGATTATTAAGGTCTATATTGTTGTATATAGTTTATAGTAAGTAGGATCACTACTATCAGATTCCTAAACACATGTATTTGAATGTATTTTAATTGTATGCCTGGGGTCTTGTTTACATATTTGCTTAGTTTCGGCATCGCATAATTTTCAGTACAATTAAATGTCCGGACAAAAATTTGAAGTACTTAATTTCTCTCACCTGTAGATTTATCTTCAGATTTTAGTGCCTCTACAGCTTTGTGGTGCACTTCAGCAATGGCATCTTGTACTTTTGGCTCCACAGCTTTGGCACTGGTTGGCTTTGAACCTTCTACCTCTGAGGATTTTTGGGATAACTGAAGCTGACTTGTAAACTTCTCATGCTAAAGAAATCCCATCAAACAAAGGCAAAAAAGTAACTGAAGTTAGGAAGATACAATGAAATAATTGTAAAATCAAAACTTCTAAGAAAAATGTGCATTTGGGTAATTCATTTCTATGGAAATGAGCATCAGCATATCCTATTTGTCCCAAAGGAAAATGACTCCTCCTAAATAAGGGTTATAGACAAGAAGTTTATTGCCATATGTGCCTCTCTGTGAATTTAAGATAACCCCCTCTTTTTCTTGATGGTGTACTGGACAATTAGGGTTGGTTCACTAGTTATTAGCTCGCACTTGAGTGCTTTGAGAAGTATGCATGTGGCAGCACTTTATATTAACGTTCCCCACTGAAAGCTGTTTATGCAGCTTCCATGATTTGCATCTTCATATAGCCCATGTACTACTTCCAAGTAGAAATACAATATCAGCTCAGACAAACCGAGCTTATGTATGAAATCTTCTTGGTCATCAGTGTTGTAGCAGCAGCCCCACATATTCCTCATGTGTTTGCATGGAGGCTACTGGCTAGGGCCAATCAGCCTGTAGCATCACAACCCAATACAGTAATACCTCCCTAATATTGGCTATGTTCTTCAAAACAGAATGCTGTTTGAAACAGTGCTACAGGAGATATATATAACCAACATTCTCATGAAGATGTGCTTACAGATGGGTCCTGACCCAATGGAGGGAGGGGTCCCTGGACCTCAGCCTGGGAAGGGACAGGGATTCCACATTCTGCCCTAGTTTTCCATTTATCTCCAGGTTACTTCTTTCCCTTCCCTCTGGACACCTGAGAAACAGAACTTGGGAGCTCTCTTGGGCCTTGGGTGGCCCCTAAGATTCCACTCCCTTCAGGGAAGTATCACAAGATGCCCCAAGGCCATTACCATGGAAACTGCCCCAATATGAAGGGTAGCCTGACTTGGCCACCCATTTCCAGGAGCTGAGCCGGTCCTTTGGGTTCTAAAAAGTGGATTGGTGCCAGATTCCCTTGCTCACTTCACCTGCTGGCAGGGTTTGGCCAAACACACTGTTCCATGGTGAGCACCATGGCCCCCAGGACAGCAACAGAATACAGATATGCCTTCTTCAGCTCTGATCATGCCACAGAGCTACCACCCAGTCCCCTCTCACATGCAGGACAAAGCATGAAAACAGTACTACAGAAGGTATCACAGTCCTAAAAAAGTAAATGTATTTACCTTAAGTGCTTCTTCGGGGACTCTCAACTCTCCTCTGACTACAGTAAAAAGATTAGTATGTATAATGTGATAAGGAAAACAGTGATAACTCCATTGGAAATGTTACTAATTCTTTTTGGTAACAACATTTTTGGAGGAAGTATTACAGCAGATTCAGTTTTTACAAGATGCCACAATGCAGTCTCCATTTATGGTATCACAGTTATCGCAGCTAAATAAAGAACGTACATTAGTAAAGAAACATATGCAAAGCTACATCACACTTTTCCACTTAAACTACACAAGAATATTTTTTCTCCCACAGCCAACTGCTAACATCAGTGACAGTTCTCTTTGACTAGCATATGTATCTGCATTGTCAATCTGAATCAAGAAATTCACATGGCCTTTCGTATGTTATATAAAAGACAACAGAATTCTGGCACCTTAGACATGCAATTAGTCTGTATATGCAACAGACTGGAGGGAGGGAGAAAAAGAAGTACAATTGTGCTGTATTCTCTCCTATTGTGCTTCTGGTGCTATGTATATAAAGGAACTTGCTGGGAGTGAAATGTGCAACCTCCAAAGGTGAGAATAGCTAAATACCTTTGCAAGTGCTTCTTCTAAAATTACACTTTTGCTCTTCACTTTGTTTCACCGTAACATACAAAGGTGCTGTTAAGTTTTTAAAAAAAATAGTTTAGATAAATTATTCTCCACTTCCATGCGAAACATTTCAATTGCCCCAATTAAAGGTAAAGGTCTCCTTTGCAAGCACCGGGTCATTCCAGACCCATGGGGTGACGTCACATCCCGATGTTTCCTAGGCAGACTTTGTTTACGGGGTGGTTTGCCAGTGCCTTCCCCAGTCATCTTCCCTTTACCCCCAGCAAGCTGGGTACTCATTTTACTGACCTTGGAAGGATGGAAGGCTGAGTCATCCTTGAGCCGACTATCTAAAACCGACTTCCGCTGGGATCGAACTCAGGTCGTGAGCAGAGTTTGGACTGAAGTACTGCAGCTTACCACTCTGCGCCACAGGGCTCCTTAAGTGCCCCAATTACCTGCCAGTAAAAGCCTGATACTCATCCTTTTCAATTATGAGATTCAGGTTTGAATCCCTACTCTGCCATGGAAGCCTGCTGAGTGATCTTGGGCCAGTCACACCCTCAGTCTAATCTACTTCTCAGGACAGTTGTGATGATAACATATGGAGAAGGGCAGAATGTTGTAAATAAATGAAGTAAATAAACGAGTTACATGTGAATGCCACCAAAGCAGTAAATGTTGCAGCCTTCTTGATCTTTTTTAGGCTTCCAATGTGGCCCTTTATACTAAACAAATTGTTCATCTCTGTTTCACAGGAAACGCACAAGCAACGAGGCAGTATCTATTTCCATTATTAAAGTGTAGCTTCCAACTGTCGGCACAGTTACTGCACATTATACACCACTGACAAGATAATTAAGATAAGATTCACACTGAACAATTTCTAAAAAGAGTATACAAATTATGTTAATTTAAGAACATTGCCAAACACTGCTATATTTTAACTAAGTAAGCCAGTAATGACACATAATAGAAAGAAGGATATCATATCCAAATCTCAATTTATCGTCAAGTTTTAAGGTTATGTATGTTTGTTCAGGAATCCTTACATCATTCACAAATGTCTGGGGGGAAAACACAACAGTGTTAAGATTTTCAAGGGTACCGAAACTTTCCATATGAATCTCGTTTTGTTCAGACATGCACAGAATAATTTTATTCAGTTGGTGAAGATAACATTCTATCTTACCTGTACAAGAAAAAAATTAAGGAAGCTATATGAAAGAACTAGATTTACTACTGATATCTTAGTTGTTTTATTGGTGTGCTTGTTGCCTGAGAATGATCTTGTATATATTTTAGAATGCCTGATGTGTATTTTATGTTACTGTATACCTTGGCTTATTTTAACGGCACCATTTTAATGTCTTGCTTTAATAGTTTTGTTTTATTGTTATAGTTGTAAAAAGACTTGAGCAGATCTCTGGAAAGGTTGCATATAAAATTTTCTAAATTAATAGACAAAATAATATGGCCTCTGCCACATAAGTATTACAACAGGACAACTAGAGAAATATGTTATCAACATGTAGAATATGAGCTGCTCCAATAATCGGTAGACATTTTTCTTAATATGTATTCTTACCTCACAGTTCAATCACAGTTGTTGATTCTAATACCAGTCAATTTTTAGTATGCTTAAATTAAACCTCTTGTTAGCTCAAGCAAACAGCTAGTCATTTTGAGGCCTAGGCCTCAACACCACTGGCATGACGACCACTTCTGGAAGTGACGTAATCACACAGGTGCGGTCAGGGGAGACACTCTGGTATTTGGGCAAAACTTTATGGTAAAAACTGTTTCTACCATAGAGATTTTCCCCAAATACCAGAGTGTCTCCCTCGGCATCAGCAATGTGATGGCATCACTTCCAGAAGTAACATCGTCATGCAGGTGACATTGAGGCCTAGACCTCATTTTAAGCATGATAAGATCCCCCCCTCCCCTGCGGTGGCCAGGGGGGACCTGGCTACCCTAATTGTAAACCCACACACACACAAATAGTGGTGCATTTTGTTCATGAGGGCCCCCTTATTCTTAGAGGGCTTTTGAGACAAAACAGGATGATGAAGGAAGGCAGGAAAACATCCACTTCTCCAACTCCTTCTGTAAGCTTATCCCCATAACTGTATTTCACTCAATGCTATTACATGTTTCTTCTACAATCAGCATATTTACTAAAAGGTTTAAGTTTGCTTACAAAATACAGCTGTAAACTATTACATTCAAGCCCTCAAAAAAAGCCCTCTCAAACGAAACAAACGTATGCCTTCCAAAAAGGAAGAAGACAGAGAGCCCACCTCCATACTTTTAGAAACCCATTGCAAAGAATAGGAGCAGGAATGGAAAACACTCATGACCAGGTAGGACTATGTGCCGGCAGCAACAAAGACATACAAGGAGAAATTGACTGAACAAATACTTATTATATCACCTCTGAGTTTTTATAAAATTAATTTCATTTCTTGAAACTGAAATATATTTAACTTACCCCATTTAGACTGCCTAAATCCTTCACCAAGTGCTCATCAGTCGAAGAATCATAGTTGACTACAGCATGTTGCTTGTCCACGCTACGTGACTGAAATATTTATAATAAAAGTTGTATGGTTAAAAAGTGAAGTGATAATAATACTCACTTCAAAAATATTTCAAAAAAGTTAAGAAACTAAGAAAATTATAACCAGGTTAGCAATGAAAGGGTCATTTACGGCAAGAGAAAGAGAGAGACAACCCATTTGCCCATATCATCTGGCATAATAAAATTACTGGAACAGCAATTGCAGCTGATAAAATAATCTGTAGAGGTGACGTGAATTCCAGGAAACCCAATTTAAAAAGCAGTGTTACGGTCAAATCTTTATCTATAATGGTAATGTCAGAATTGTTGTTTAGCTATCATGACAGCCACTGAAACCATTTTTCCAGGCAATAACTGATTTAACAGAAAGAGAAGAGACTCTCCAAATAGTTATCTCATGAACAATGAATGTACTAAAAAGGATAAATGTCAACTCCCTTCCTCTAGTCTTTCAACCATGCCTATACACTGAAGATATTACAAATTAAAAAGTGTTAGTAATGCGAAGTTCTCTCTCTTTAGGTGATAATTTACAATATAGTCCAAAGAAAATGAAGTTTTTCACTTCACTGATTAAATGAAAAGAACAGTAAACAATTACCGTATTTTTCGCTCCAAAGCACGTACCTGACCATAACACACACCCCCCCCCCAGCTGGCCGT
The DNA here is from genome assembly GCF_029931775.1 of Euleptes europaea. Taxonomy (NCBI): domain Eukaryota; kingdom Metazoa; phylum Chordata; class Lepidosauria; order Squamata; family Sphaerodactylidae; genus Euleptes; species Euleptes europaea. Next base: position 29,604,554 of record NC_079318.1, read on the forward strand.
CGGGGCGGGGAAAGACGGCTCGCACACGAACGATGCGAGCCGGCTCTGTGCGTCCCGCCCGCCTCCCAGCTGGCGGGCGGGGAAAGCAGGCTCGCGTCGTTCCAGCGCGCCCAGCAGGCTCTGTGCGCACATTCGCTCCATAACACGCACAGACATTTCCCCTCACTTTTGAGGAGGAAAAAAGTGTGTGTTATGGAGAGAAAAATACGATACAAATTGTGGATGGTTTCATTTAGATGCCTCTAATTCCAAATTAAAATCTACCACCACTAGGTTTTCGGATACAGCTAGAGAACGAAGCTTCTATAAAACATGTGTGGGGAACAAATTGTGTGTGTACATGTGTGTGTACACATAGACACACACTGCAAAATATAATTTTCATTTCTATATATAAATAAACAAATCTGTAAATTCTCATGACCAACACATACAGAAGACAAAGGGGTATTTCATGTGTTCTGCCCACATGCTCTGCATGCAAATAAGAGAGTTATGAGAAGTTCTTGCACTACACATGTATGTAAAACAAAGCTTCATTGTTAGTCCCAACTTCAAGATATTACAGATATGCAGAAATTCAAGCCATCCAATTACATACATATTTAACAGCCATCTGTAATTACTATTACAAAATTACACATTTTATAGTTACTTTTCAACTGGAAAGAGTAAGACGGGTCAGTAACTAGGATTAGCATTGAGGTGTTCAGTTGAAGAGTCTGGAACAGGTCTGCATGGAAATGACAGGCAGGCAGGAAAGCAGATCAGCTGGGAAGGCTGTAGGACAAACAGGAAGGTGCATGCGTGCACACACAACTGGGCACCACAATTTGAGAAGGATGTAGACAAGGTGGAGCGTGTCCAGAGGAGGGCAACAAAGATGGTGAGGGGTCTGGAGACCAAGTCCTATGAGGAAAGGGTGAAGGAGCTGGGCATGTTTAGCCTGAAGAGAAGACTGAGAAGTGATATTATATCTATCAAGTACTTGAAGGGCTGTCATATCAAGGATGGTGCCGAGTTGTTTTCTGTTGCCCCAGAAGGTCGGACCAGAACCAACAGGGTGAAATTAAATCAAAAGAGTTTCCGTCTAGACATTAGGAAGAATTTCCTAACAGTTACTGCAATTCCTCAGTGGAACAGGCTTCCATGGGAGGTGGTAAGCTCTCCTTCCCTGGAGCTTTTTAAGCAGAGGCTAGATGGCCATTTGTCAGCCATGCTGATTCTATGACCTTAGGCAGATCATGAGAGGGAGGGCATCTTGGCCATCTTCTGGGTGTGGAGTATGGTTCACTGGGGTGTGGGGGGAGGTAGTTGTGAATTTCCTGCATTGTGCAGGGGGTTGGACTAGATGACCCTGGTGGTCCCTTCCAACTCTATGCTTCTACACAAACACTCTGTCAGAGGTTGCCTTTTGGTTCTTCACTGAATGTCTTCTGAGTTCTTGCCTAGCCATGCTTGGGCTGGCCCGTACAAGCGGTCAGGCTCTTGACATGAGTTAGGCCAGTGTTTGCATTTTTGCTTTGATGTTCATTTGCTCTGTTATTCCCACTCCCTGTTCCATTCCCCCCTCCCTTGCCTTGGCCTTGAACGGCTAACGAGCAGCACCGTGTTTAGGCTCCGTCTTCCTCCTTCCTGCCAAGCACCGTTATCTAGTCATTTCCCAGGCCGTTTGAAACTGCACCTGTGATGTAATCATGCTTTTAAGTTATGCCTTGTAGCCTGGCTCGTCATTAGCAGCTTTGAACCTGCAGGTTACCTTAGCTGTACCTGTTGCTTCTTCAATAAAGTTTACCTGCTTCTGACTTGACAGTCTGAGCGAGTGGCTTTTTGGGAATTGCCCAGGTTGGCAGGAGAACCTGACACACTCCCATGAAACTGTTGTCCAGGCAAAGATCAAACAACCTAGACATATTGTCGAAGGCTTTCATGGTCAGAGTGCATTGGTTCTTGTAGGTTATCCGGGCTGTGTGACCGTGGTCTTGGTATTTTCTTTCCTGACCTTTCGCCCACAGCTGTGGCAGGCATCTTCAGAGGAGTAACACTGAAAGAGAGTCTCTCTCCATGTCAAGTGTGTAGGAAGAGTAATATATAGTCAGAAGGGGGTTGGGTTTGAGCTGAGTCATTGTCCTGCAAAGTATTAAAGGTAATGTGCTAATCATTGTCCTGTAAGTATCAAGATAATGTGCTAATGAGGGTGTGGTATGTTAATGTGGAACCATTGTATCCTGAAGTGATCTGTTAACATGTGGAATCCAAAGCTAATCCGCATGGCTATTGTGGACTGTAGTCTTTGTTAGTCTGGAGGTTTTCAGGATAGAAAGCCAAGCCTTATTCATTCTTAAACTCTCTTCTTTTCTTCAAAGTTGTGCTGATGTTTATGAATTTCAATGGCTTCTCATAAACATCAGCACAACTTTAACAGAAAAGAAGAGAGAGTAAGAATGAATAAGGCTTGGCTTCCTATCCTGAAAACCTCCAGACTAACAAAGACTACAGTCCACAATAGCCATGCGGATTAGCTTTGGATTCCACATGTTAACAGATCACTTCAGGATACAATGGTTCCACATTAACATACCACACCCTCATTAGCACATTATCTTGATACTTACAGGACAATGATTAGCACATTACCTGTAATACTTTGCTGGACAATGACTCAGCTCAAACCCAACCCCCTTCTGACTATATATTACTTTTCCTTCACACTTGACACTGAGAGACACTGTCTTTCAGTGTTACTCCTCTGAAGATGCCAGCCACAGCTGCTGGCGAAAGGTCAGGAAAGAAAATACCAAGACCACGGTCACACAGCCCGGATAACCTACAAGAACCAACCTAGACATAATTATTACAGACAAGACAGTGAGAACCACTGAGAGCAAGGTTATGTGGAAGCTTGGAAAAGCAAATACTGAGGTTCTCATCTTTTATCTCACCACTCATTTATGACCAGCATACTTGCTATATACCTTATGAATTTCTTGAAGACAAGGTCAACTACCTGGACCACAAGATGATAAACAGCAGGGTGGGCCTCACCTAGGGATGTGCAGACAGAAGAGGCCTGATGCTTTTGCATCCCATCTGTTGTCTGCACTGTGATTTGGGGTGTGTTTTGCTCTTGGATCCTGCATTTCCTTATCTTGCAGATAAATAAAATTGGCCCTTCAATATCCCAACTAATGGTAGTCTCCTTTGATACCATGTCCATCTGCAATCAGTACCTACAAAGAGGCTAACAATCAATCGTGAATGAACTATTCTGCTGCAGTTAGTAACTGTATACAGAATACCACCCCCTCTGATATGGATCATATAGTTCCATTAACACTGCACAGAGAGTTGCAACACAATTTGTGATAGTATGGACAGGACTGTAGGCTGTGCACACCACTAGGATATAGAACAACATTTATTGCTTTAACTGAGGCATGTTCAATCCCTAGAAGATATAAATATTGATAATATTCTGGGCTATACTAGCAATAGACAAGGGTATAAATGAAGAAACCGGAGAAGAAAACTGTAGAAAAAGTTATGGCAGGCATACACTGTGAGATTGGAACTTATGAGCAGGACTCTATGTTTTCTAAGCAAACAGCATCCCCTTTGAGTAACTGTCCAATAGTAGTTTTAAGTCAATCAATCATCACCTTTATTGGCATAAAAAGGAATAATCAGAACAGTCTAAATACATCCAGCATCAAATTTAAAAATTTCATAGTTAAGATACAAGCTCCCTTATGTTTATTGCACGTTGTAAGAATTCTGCTACCCGATTGGTTAAGTTCTGGTTATTCAATAAGAACAATAATTTATATTTATCAGACAACTCCTGCTTTTTACTTAGCAAGGGTAATAAGAATTTGACCCGGATTTCTGCATACAAATGGCAGTATAACAAAACATGAGTAACAGTTTCAACATGAGCATATTCACAAGAGAAGACTGTTCATATATGGAACTTTATGATATCTCCCCTCTCTCAGCGCTGAGGGCAAAACGTTAAACCTGGCCAGCATAAAAGCTCTTTGTTGATGCGGATTAATTAAATTATAAAAATACGAAGCAACTTTGTTCAAGCAAAAGGGAATTTCCATATTCAGAGGGGAGCAGGTTCTCCTAGCCGCACTCATAAGTTCTTGTCTTTCCATATCCAACAATCTGCTCTTAATTCTAACAAATATCAAGTTTGCAGAGTCTAGGGTCAACCCATCTAAAGAAATCTCCATAGATTTAATTTTTATTCAATAAATTTTGACCATTTGAATTGAACATCTGCAAGCATCATGTGTGTGAGACTGGTGGGTTCTGATCTAAACAGTAGACGCAACCAAAATTTAATTGTGCTCAACTGTCCAATAGTAGTTCAACACACACATGAACAAATGAGGCTGCTTATTATGAATTAAATTATCATTATGAATTTTTATAAGCTGGCAGACTTTGGCAGCAATAAGAAATTGCATAGCCTTTTGAGATTACTTCTCAGGACTCCTGGCGGAGGGGGCAAAAACCAATGAAAATAATGATTGAGTTTCTAAATTTTCAACTAGTAAGATCCATGGTATGAAAGGATGTTTGAACTGAGCCATTAGTTTGGATCCCATGGATGCGCTAACATCAGCCTCCCCTGCCTCAAGAATCCTCTGCTGAGGATTAAGGTTGGCCTTTGGAAACAATATGTCCGGTGACATGGGGACTGCAATGAGAAAGGGGACCGGGGTGGGGGGGATTTGTCACATTGGTTCTAGTGTGAATACAGCAAGTCTTGAGATAAGCTGGCTTCACTTGCACAAGAAAAAAAGCAGTGGTCACTTTTGCCCAATTCTACTTCCTCGTTGCAGCATTCTGTGTTGCATGACACTTTGTGAGGGTCAAGGCACCACTGTGATCAGAGGTTTTGTTGGGAAATGGAAAGATTAAAAAGCAGCAAGTACTCAAAATTATGAGACTTATAGCGCATACCTGAGAAGCGCCGGCATCCAGGGCTTAAGTCCCGTAGGAGGCCAGGAAAAGGCCGCGCCGGTGTCTGGGCCGCCCGCACGGGGTATCTGGGCAACTTACATCGGCGTTAGTGGGCCCCAACGCCGGCGGGAAGGCCTGGTCGCCGGCCATTGCAGCGCCGCCCTGGGATGCCAATGGGGCCTTCCGGCAGCATATGAATGACAGCAAAGGCCGCGCCGGAGTTCCGGGAGGCGTTCCCAGGGTGGAACGGTGTCCCAGGAGGTGTTCCCGGGGCATTTCAACACCAGCCTGGGGTCGGGGCCGCCTTTTGGCGGCCTCAAAAACCCTTTTGGGCGGGGAACATCCCCCTTTTTTGCTGAGATATATGCCACCTTTTAGGTGGCGTATCTCCCGTGCAACCCTATGAGGGTTGCATGGATTTTTTGCGCAGTGTTGCCTCCTAAGCCCGGCGCAGGCATTCCACTCAGGAATGCACTGTAAAGAGTGATCAGCTGATCAAGAACAAGCTTTGAGACAACATTTTAATTTTTACTTGTAAAATTCCAGACCAATTTCAATTCTTGCTAAAGTTAAGTCTTGAAGGAGAAATGCATGCACGCGGAATTAAAAGGCATAATTGTCATGCAGAATTATCACTGAATAAAGCTGTAATAGAAGACACAGAAAAGTAATGCTACTTAAAATATTTAAAATATATAAACAATTCATTGTTTAACTGCACAAGGAATGGCACCAGATAGAGATTATAATTAGCAAAATACTAAATGAACCTCTTTCTTTAAAGTTAACATTGGACAACTTAATTATACGTGAGTTGCACTAATACTATGAATTAGTATACAGCAAGATGCTCAGAGCACACCCTAAGCAATTTGCAGTTATAGCAACTGCGAAGTTCCTTGCAATGCTCACAGAGGTAAGATGCCTTATATAAGAAACATTTCTGATATAGGAAGCAAACAAATGCCCTTGCAGAACAACAAAAGTCTCATTTTGCACAAAAGATGTAATAAAACACTAATTTTTGAAGAATTCAAAAGCAAGACATAGGGGAATTGACTAAAGCAGAAAATGTTGCAATACTGTGTGACCTTAACTACCCTCAGATTGACTGGGAAAATTTACTGGGCACTGGAAAAATTGGTCATGGAGTGGACCAGAGGCATATTGATCTTGGACTTGGTTCTGTGTGGGGCTCAAGACCTCGCGTGAGATATAGACGTTGTTGCACTAGCCGGGAACAGCAACCACAATATTATTAAGTTCAACATCCCTAACCATGGAGAATTTCCTCCAAAGTCCAAAACAGTCACATTTGACTTCAAAAGAAGAAACTTTAGAAAAATTAGGGGACCAATTAGAAGGAAGCTGGAAAGGAAACTCAAGAGAATCAAATCCCTAAGGGAGGGTTAGAAGCTATTTAAAACCACACTAATTGAGGCCCACATGAAATACATACTGGCAAAAAGGCTTCTTTTAAAAAGGGAAGGTTTACGCCAATGAGCTGAACAGAATGGAGCACAGGGTCTCCATTCTGTGTAAGTCAACAATTAGGCAAGCAAAGTGTAAGTCAACAATTAGGCAAGCAAAAAGAGAATTTGAGAAGCAGATTGCTAAAAACATCAAGATAAACAATAGGAATTTCTTTATAAATACATCAGGAGCAGGAAACCAGTAAGGGAGGTGGCCATTAAATGACAAGGAATAAAAGGACTGCCAAAGGAAGCTTTGGAGATTGCAGAGAAGCTAAATCAATTCTTTGTATCTGTTTTCACTGTGGTGAGTGCGTAGCATTTACCTGCGCCACAACCACTATTTTTAGGGAGTCTGAAAAAAAGAGTTAAATTGAGGTGAAGAGATCAAGTTCAAGGACTACAGGGCAAATTAAAAATCAGTAAATCTGTGGGTCCAGGTGGCATACACCTGCAGGTTGTTAAGGATCTCTAATGTGAAATTGTAGATCTACTAACCAGAATATGGAACTTGCTCCTAAAATCAGCTTCTGTACCAGAGGACTGGAGAATAGCAAATGTTATACCAATTTTTTAAAAGGGGTCCAGAGGAGAACCAGGAAATTACAGGTCATTTAGCCTAACATCTGTCCCAGGCGAATTAGTAGAAACTGTAATCAAAGAATTATTAAGTGCAAAGAGGCTTCGGTTGCATGCCAGCCTCTTGTGACTCGATGACAGAAGGCTGCCAGGAGGGCCTCCCGGCTTGGGTGGCAGCTGCAGGAGGCTGCCTAACACAGACACTGCTGCGGCTGGCTCCACAGAACCCACTGGAGTGGGAGGGAACCTAGTCGGAAGTGCCTTTATTGTCATACAGCACCACTGGCTCCCCCCCTCACAGTGCCACCATCTATCACAGTGGCTGGTGGGGAGAGGGAGCGATGGAGGGGCTCTGTGCAGACACTGAGAGTAAGATCGTGTGGGTGGGGGAAGATTAAAACCCACCCATTGTCAGCAAGTGTGAAGACAGAACCATTTTGTTCTTGGCATCAGTATTATTCTCCATCTTGTGTGCTTAGGTTTAGTTTCAGCAGTTTCCCAGAGGCCTAGCCAACGCTCGCAGCTAACAAGCAACACCCGCAGCTTGTTACCCTAACAGACAGTACCATCAAGGACACCAGAACACACCGGGTTAATTAACTGAGTTAGCTCATCTGTGTGATGATGGGAGGGGGACGAAGTCACTCTTTCCTACTGAGAACGCTATTCCAGCTCAAACCAGTTTGAACGGTCCAGAGACTTCTCCCTAGAGACTATCCTGATTGGGAGTTGTAGGTCATCTGACCTGAGCCCACTTTGCCGTACGTTAGGCTATGCTTCATAGTGGTCACTTCGCTTTTACCTTTTACTTTACCTTATGATATTCTACTTTCCTCCACTCCAGCAAGTATTCTGCAGCCTGAGACTATGTTTCTACAGCTATTAAGATCAGCAACTATGTAACAACTATGAGAGAAGCAGCCTGTCTGGGGAGCATATGAGCTATTGCTGATTATAGATTGAAAATTCAAGCTTGTTTGGCTGAAGAAGCCACTTTTACATGGTGAAAGCGCTGTGAATACCTGGGATGGCATTTCCTTGATCACCTATGCCTGATACTACCAAGCAATCTGCAACAAGCCAAGCCGTTTGTGTTTTGGAGTGAGCAATTCCGCTCCTTAACTTTGTTGAGCTTCTGTTGGCTGTCAGCTGTTTCTGATGCTTGTTCAGGTTTTGTATTCATTGTAATATTGTAATTTTGTATCCTTCTTGCTTAGTGATATTGGCTCCTTAGGAGCGCTGTTTGAATATATCTTGTTGATTCAGATTTCTACCTGAATTGTGTTCTTATTTGTTATTAGAACGCTGAGACTACTGCTGTTCTTTATTGCTAGTAAGTATATTCAGCGAAGACTTTGTTATTTTCCGTGCCACTGTGCCTCATGACTATGTAACTATGTTTTAATCTACTTCTTAACTTTTTACTATCAGTAAAGCATCAGCTTTTAAGGATTGTTGAGTTTACTGACCTAGCCCAGTTACTTGGTTACTCTATAACCACGGCTGAGGCTGAGTTGTGACAGCAGGTTCTTAAGAGTTTTTTGCAGACCTGGGGGGTCCCCCAAGTAGCTTAGATGGGCATACTGTTATAAAAATGCAGTTATAAAAACGCTGCTTTAAATTATGTTACTTCAACGAACATTAGTAAGAAAGCGGATTGGTTTATAGAGATGATAAAGTCTCTTGAATGAAAATACATGTATTCTGATGTTCCTCTGACCAGTACAATCGAAACTTCCTCCTCCTCCACTGCAGCTTCCCATTTTGTATGGCTTTTATTCCACACAGACCTGCCACCCCCAACCCTTGGCACTGCCTTTTTGGCCCATGTAAATGGCTGTAGCAGGAAGGGAAAGGTGGGGAACAGCTGCCTCTGCCAGCTCCTTCTGCTGGCAAAGCATAAGATGTAACCTGTTGTTCAGGTGTAAATGGTGCATAGAATATTTTCTGGCAGTGTGGCTAGAATGGTATCCTAGACAAAGCAAGTGAGGCAAGCTTGATATATAATACTTTGTTGATGAAATTCTAACCCAGCCTGTTATTAATGTATTTCAGACACACGTCAGAATCAAAGAGCCAGCTTATATAGTCCTTGCTACCATGTCATAGGAATATACTTGGCATACTCCCAGACTGCCTCCCTAGATCAGGTGGTGTTCTGTATTTCTTTTTTAAAAGACTGCTTTAAGTTGTCTATTTTATTTCAGAATGAGAATCATGAGAAATCCACAACTCTTCCCCACCCCCCATCAATTTCCAAGCTTTCCATTTCAGACCTTGGAAATACCAGAGAAAGACAATGGTTTTCTGGATTCTAATGTCTTGTCAACTACTATTGAAATAGATGTTAAGCTGGTCTGGAGATTTGCCCTGTAGATAGGAAGTACGTTTTCAATCTCACTCTTTCATTGGAAATCTTCAACTAGCTACACAGATTACACACTAGTCACACGCACAGATTTATCTAATCCAAGTAATTAATACCGTAGAGTACACTAGTCCTATTCTTCTATGTGGCAATTAGGGGAATGATTAAATTACTAACGAATTAAATTAGGGGCTGCAAAATACTTAATAATAAAAAATATAATCCTCAAAACTTTCAGCATTTACACCTGGAGAACTGGATGCCATTACCTGCAACATCAGCTCGCAGTCATCTCTTCCAACAAAAATCATCTCTCGTGGCAGCCTGTGGCGGGTGCCTCCACTGCTCACCAAAAACCAGGATGTTAAGCTCATTTTCTGCTTAGCTGATAAATCCTTGGGAAGGCTACGTCATCCTGCAGCAAGACACAGAGATTAAGAGAAAAGTTTTCAGTTACATTTTCAGCTCTTGCTCCTGCTAAAAGTAAGTGCTGTTGGGAGTCCTGTACGAACTAGGCATTATAAACAGACAAGATTTCAGATTTCTAAAAAAAAAAAAAAACACTTCACAAATGAATTTCTTAACATATTTAAGGAAACTGATACACACAACGCCATGTGTGAAGACTGCAAATATATTTTGGCACATATTCGATACTGGATAGCCATGGCAGCATGAAGTTGCTGGTGAATGCAAAATGTACAAAACAGATGTTTTATCTTCACAAGTGACAGCATGCTTGAGCGTGTGTATATATATTTGGTCTCCCTATGCCTCAGCTGGAAAAACATAATTTGTAAAGCCCCACAAAGTTCTTCTACACAAAGGACACCCCATTTCAAATATAATAAACTTAAATCAATTTTAAAGCATGTGCAAAATCATAAGCTTTTCTACGGAAATAAAATCTAAGCAGCATACATTGTTATGAAATGAAATGATGATAGCCTTGGCATCACATTCAGAAACACCAACCAGTCTTGTATGACATATATATTCATACTTGTGAGGATCTGGAAGAGTACTATGTGCCACTAGTACAGCACGGGGCAGAATTTGTATGGAGACACAGATGCATGTGGCCCACCCGGAAGGTGTCACTGCTCACAAACGTTGCTTTTGTGGTGCTGTCCTCTGGATGCTTAACAAGAACTGTATATGCTCCTGAGGCACTCACATGGGAGCCTTGATAAAGTCGAGCAGCTCCTCAGTCAGAAAGGAAACACAACGGCTTTTTTTTTAAAGAGTCTTAGTATATCCTTAGTATATTTCTGAAAACTTAACAAAACTACCATGAAATTATCCAATGGCGTTGCTCGCACTTGTCGATACATATATACAACAAAACCAACTATTGAAAACCACATTTTCAGTATTTAAAGGCACAGAGCTGAGAAATTGAATTTAATATTTTTTATGGTCCCCCCCATTATGTTCACTCCTTATGGAAGCACCAGGGTTCGGTAGTAGCACACAACATTTGTACGCAGAAAGACAGTCCAATCTCTGGTATTTCTAGTTAAAGGGTCTCCAGCAGCAGTTGCTTGGAAATACCTTTTTCTGCCTGAGACTCACGAGACTCACCACTAGTCAGCAACAATCTGTTAATGTATCAAATGTAAATTAGAGGATTTATCTTACCAGATTTTTAATGGCTTGCTTGTGTCATATAGATAGTTTTTATACTGCTTATGTCCAATGGCTTTTTAAATATTGTGATGTGGTTTTAATCGTAAACTGCCTCGAGCAGGCCTCTAAAGAGGCAGCACAGAAATATCATAATATAAAACAAACAATGATTTGTTGGACCAAAGATCTAACAGCATAAGGCAGCTTCATATGTATAATTTTTCTTTCAAGGCAGTTAGATAAACAAACTATAAAGGTTTTAGCATCCAATGGAAGCTGACAGGCAATAGATTCAGGATGGGAAAAAAAGAAATACTCATTGAAACAACAAGTAATTAAAATGTGGAATTCACTGCCAGAGGATGTAGTGATGGCTACAGGGATTGATAGCTTTAAAAGTGGATTAGATAGATTCATGAAGGGCAGGTCTATCAGTGGCTACTAGCCAAGGTGACTAAAGGGAAAACCCACATTCAGAAGAAGTAAACCTCTGAATACCAATGCCAGTTGGCAAGATGAGGGGAAGGCTTCAGCCTCTAATGCCCTGTTGTTGGCCCTACAGAGTAACTGCTTGGCCATTGTATGACACAGGATGCTAGACTAGATGGACCAGTAGTCTGATCCAGCAGGACTCTTCTTATGTTGATTAAGCTTGGAAGAAAGCCTTCCACCACAATATTACCAGAATAGTTCAACTCCCTAAAGGAAAAAGGTATCACGTACATAAAGAAACAATTTTTTAAAAAATCAGACTATTTTGTAGAATAGTTCCATGGCAATTATGCTACATTTCCAGAAAGCTTCTGGTCAAGACTTGAAATGTGATATTAGTACATAGTTGTAAGTTTTAATGTCAAAGGCTGAAATCCTCCCTGAAACAGGGACAAAGCCCTGATAAAGTCATGGCAATTCCTTCTGAGTTAATGTGCTAGGACCTCAAAGTAAACTGTAACAGAGTTTTGCAAGAATATTTTTATGCATCATTCAGAAGTCCCACTAGTAGCAGCAGCAGCAAAAGAGAATTGTAGTGGTCTTTTACTAACTAACATTCAGACAGACAGGAAAAACACACTAAATGCTACATTTTGCCTTTAACCAGAGAAAAGAACGAGCCTTGGTTACTTACCAGTGAAGGCTCCTTCTGCTCTGGGAGACAAAGGCCATCTTCAGCTCGGGTTCTTGTGCTTGCTTATCTGGGAGGCAGGAAACAAAAAACTGCGGACCTTCCTGTGACCGGGAGGAAGTAGCCCCTCCCCTCTCCTATTACTCCAGTATTTCTAGAGCTTTGACTTTAATAATCCCACAGTAAATTTTCTTTCTTTTTCTTTTTTTTACAGGAAGACCGGACTATAAACAACAACAGTGGATAATGGATAACGGAAACACAAACAAACAATGGCAAGAGGTCAACCTGACAACACAATAAACAACGAAGGCTATCATTTCTGTGTTGTGTGTATTTGCTGAGGAAGGTACTGTAATCGTGTAGTGCCAATTTAGGTGTAGTAGGTATTAATGCTCCTGATTGGGAGGGGAAGATGGCCTTCGTCTCCCAGAGCAGAAGGAGCCTTCACTGGTAAGTAACCAAGGCTTGTTCTCACTCTGAGAGACAAGGCCATCTTCAGCTCGGGACGTACAAGAGCTTATGAATCTGAGCTTATTAAACCTCCTTCACACACTGCAGCACCTTTTTCCCAAAGGTAGTATCTGCAGAGGACAGCAGGTCTAGCTTGTAGTGTCAAATAAATGTAGAGGAAGACGACCACGTGGCTGCCCTGCAAATTTCCTCTACCGAAACCCGTCAGGCGAAGGCAGCAGAGGTAGCTGTGCTTCTGACGGAATGTGCCATGATATTAGTGGGCACTGGTAGGCTGGAGGCTTTATACGCCTGAACAATACAGCTTTTGATGTTGTAGCTGGCAGCTCTGGACATCGCCATACCTTTGCTCGGAGCCGTCAAAGTGACGAACAATGAGTCGGAAAGCCTAAGGTGTTGAGTAAGCTTTATGTAAATTTTTAATGCTCTTCTGAGATCTAGAGAATGCCAAGACTTCTCTTGTGGAGAGGAAGGATCTGGGTGAAAGGTTGGGAGAACAATGTCCTGTTCCCTATGAAATCTCGTGTTCACCTTCGGTATGAAAGACTGATATGGTCGTAGCACTACTCTATTTTTATGGAATATACAGAGGTGGGGAGCTACCGACAGTGCCCCCAATTCGGAAACCCATCTGGCCGAAGTTATGGCAGTTAAGAATAGAACTTTTAATCTAAGCCACTTCAGGTCTACTGTCCTAAGTGGCTCGAATGGAGGCTTAGTAAGGGCAGTAAGAACTGTGTGTATCTTCCAAGTCGCAAATCGATGCGACACTGGAGGAGATGTTGATTTGACCCCTCGAAGGAAGGCTTTAATGTGAGGATGCTTTAAGAGTGGGTATCCAGGTACCCGGGGCACCAGAGTAGCTATGGCTGCTAGTTGCCTCCGCAAGGTGGCGCACCCAAGGCCTAGTTTATGGCCTTCTTGGAGAAAGGTTAAGATATCCGAAACCATAGGTTTAAGGGGATCTACGGATCTGTTTCTGCAACAGGAGTCAAAAACCTTCCAAGTGGCATTATAAATGCGAATGGTAGATGGTCGACGTGAGGCTAAGATAGTGGTTATGATATCTGGCGTACAGCCCAAAGTCAGAAGCCTCTTCCTTTCAACAGCCAAACGGTCATCTTGAACCACTGAGGGTCCGGGTGGCAAACTGGACCCTGAAGAAGCAGGTCGTGATTCACGGGGAGACGCCACGGCTCCCTGAAGGACATTTCACGGCCGGATACCAAGGGCGCCTTGGCCAATCCGGAGCTACCAGCAGAACTGTGGCCTTTAGAAGCCGGACACGGCGAATGACTCTTGGAATTAAGGGCAGGGGGGGAGGCGTAAAGGAGACCCGCCGGCCAAGGGGACAACAAGGCGTCCGTCGCTTCCGCGGCTGGATGCTTGTAGCGGGTGAAAAACCATGGAAGTTGGTGATTTGCATTGGATGTGAACAGATCCAGTACAGGGGTCCCGAATTTTTGGGTCATAAGATGGAAAACCGCCGGATTAAGCTCCCACTCTCCCTCGTCCAACTGTTGGCGACTGAACCAATTGGCCTGCACGTTCAGAACACCCCTTATATGTTCGGCTGTCAAAGACTGGAGACGATGTTCCGCCCAATAGAGAATCCTCGAAGCTTGTTTGTGCAGGATGGACGACCGTGACCCACCCTGTTTGTTTAGATGGGCTTTTGTGGTCACATTGTCCGTCCTTATTAGAAGGTGTTTGTCCTCTATTTGCAGGGCAAAATGTTGTAATGCCATCCAGACTGCTTTCATTTCGAGAATATTGATACTTTGACCCAGTTCTGATTGACTCCAGAGCCCCTGAGCCGGTTGGCCCCTGAAGGTGGCCTCCCACCCTGACAAACTGGCGTTGGTAAATAGTTGTTCGGGAAGTTCGTGGATGTATGGAAGACCCTTGCACAGGTTTTCCGTGACCGCCCACCATGACAGAGACAGGCGTATTGTCTTGGGAAGAATAAGGTTCCTGTCTCTTTTCTTCATGATGTCTTGTTGGAACTGCAAGAGGAACCACTGAAGCGGCCTGGCATGGAAGCGCGCCCAGGGTACTGCAGGGATGCAGGAAATCATATGCCCCTGCAGTTTGGCAAGAGTCATTAGTTTGGACGAAGACGACCTGATGACCTTCCTGGTCAAGGCTGCGATCTTGAGTGCCTTGTCCAAGGGTAGAAAAAGAGCATTCTGAGTGGTGTCTATCAACACCCCCAGGTGTAATAGAGTCTGAGTAGGCTCCAGGTGACTTTTTCTGATTGATCAGAAATTTGGAAGAATCTTCAGAACCAAGGTCGTATGTGCTATGCTCAGTTCTTTTGATGGAGCACAAATAAGAATGTCGTCCAGGTACAGATGTACCTGGACCCCCTGGGCTTGCACTAGGGCTATCAAGGCTACCAGGACCTTGGTGAAGACCCTCGGGGCTGAGGAAAGTCCGAAGGGCATGGCCCGAAATTGGTAATGACAGTCCTGGAAGGAGAACCTCAAGAATTTGCGATGTGTGGGATGCACAAGGATGTGCAGATAGGCCTCGGTGAGGTCTATCGAGGTAAAGTAAGCGTGGGGACGTAGGGCCTCTTTGATGGATTTCAGGGTCTCCATCCTGAACCGCCTCTTGATGACATACCTGTTGAGGAACTTGAGGTCCAGGATGGCCCTTCAGTCCCCGTTCCTCTTGGGGACTGTGAAGAAGAACGAGTAAATTCCGCAAGAGCGTTTTAATGACTCTACGGTTTCGATGGCCCGAATGTTTAAGAGGTGGTTTACCGCCTCTGCAGTGCGTAGGTGCTTTGTTTTGGACAGAGGTCGATGAAAAGATACCATGCGGTTTGGGGGATGATGTGCAAACTCTATTTGATACCCCTGGGATATGACTTGTGTCACCCAAGCGTCCGACTGGATGTCTGACCAAGGAGTAACAAAGTGGGTGAGACGCCCTCCCACTGGAAGGGAGTTGGCGTCACTGTTTAGCTCTCTGGCGGGAGTTAAAATTTTGTCTGTCGGAGCTGGGCTGTGAAAATCTGGGCCGTGAAAAATGGCCCCCCTTCCAAAAGGAGCCCCTGGGCTGCGACCACTGGCCCCTTCTCTGGTCATTATGAAAACGCTGGAGTGTATGAGATGATCTAAATGACCCAGAGGAGCCCCTGTTATCCCTGCGTAAACTCTTGGGCAGGGCCTTCTTTTTATCCCTCGTCTCTACGAGGATGGAATCAAGCTGGTCTCTGAATAGTTTTTCTCCCTGGTAGGGAAAACCCATTAGTTCTGCTTTGGAATGGATGTCCGCCTGCCAAGGACGGAGCCAAAGAGCTCTCCTTGGGGCTGCCTGCATGGCAATAGCCCTAGCCGAAAAGGACAGGTGTCCAAAGTAGAGTCAGCCAGGAATGTGACTGCCTTGAGGACACGGGACACCCCTTCCAGCGCCTTCCTGTTGTTCTCAGGAATCACCTGGTTAAGTTTTCTTGTCCAGACTATGGCAGCTCTTGAAATAAGGGCAGAAGTAATTGATGCACTAACTGCCAGTGTAGAGGCCTCATGGGCTCCTTTAATCGCCAGTTCCGCTTTTCTGTCTAGGGGATCTTTAATAGGCCCCATGCTGTCTCTAGCTACCACGCCGTTTGAGTGAAGTGCCACAACAGGGGCCTCCACTAGGGGAATCTGAAGCATTTGCGCAGATGGTTTTGATAGAGTGTAAAACTTTTTTGAAACCGCAGCAACCTGTTTTGAGGCCAGAGGCTTATCCCACTCAGCTTTATAAGCGTAGAGAAGTAATCTGGAACTGGTATAGTCTTAGAAGGAAAATTGTGTCTGTGAAAAAACTCCTTTGCCCCTCTAAGTTTGTCTGGATCCTGAGGCTCGGAGACCTCAGCCAGATCAAGGGCTGCTAGTGATTTAGAAAGAAGAGAAGGAAATTCATCTTGGGGGGAAAGTCTAAGTTGTTTCTCCTCTAATGGGGGAGTCTCTCCCCCTGAAGAAAACTCGCCCTCCTCTAATTCGTCTTCAGAAGAATCTGAAGACATGGACACATTAGTTTTGGAGGGTGGAGGAGCTTTTCTGGCCGCTTTGGTTGGCCAGGGAGTTCCCTACCCCCTTTTGGAATGTTGTGCTGGAGATTGGCAGAAGCACCTTCCTCTCGAGTAAGTCCGTCCCCTTGTAAGGAAGGCGCCGAGGAGACTTGCAGAGCCTGCAGCCCTTCTACAAAAATGTTGCGCACTAACTGAACGAGCTCTGCTTTAAGAGCTAACAGTCCCCCTTCTCCCCCGCCCATCGCGCGGTTCTGAACGTTACCGAGCGCCGCCGCTGTCTCTCCAGCCGTCGATGTTTCTCTCATGCGAACCACTGCAACCTGGATCGGCGCTTGCTGCGCTGGGAGAGCAGCCGCCATGAGCTCACCCCCGTGGGCTGTTGCGGCTGTCGGAGGTGCTCCGCGCCCAGCGGACACGCCATGGAGCTGTTCTGCAGCCGCCGAAAGTGCGACGTCCTGGGAAGCTTCTGAGTGGAGCGGGGGGGGGGAGATATCGGCCAAAGCCGATGTAGTAGCCCGGGGCGCTGTAACGGAAAGGCTAGAAGCCACGCCATCCCTCTTCCCGTGCATCAGGCTAGCAGCGTCGCTCTGATTCTTCTTCTTCAGCGCTGAGGTAGAACCTGCGCTTGCGGTGCCCTTGTGCTTTTTAGAGCCCTTGTTTGAATTATTTGAGGGCTTACGCTTCTTCCCTGAGGGGGAATCTAAAGCGTAACTGCAGGATGGCTCGACCAGATTGCCATGAGCTGTTGTAAGTAAGCCCAGCACTAGATCTTGGGACGAGATATAGTCGTCTCCATGGGCCTCCGCCATTTTGTTTTGGCGGGAAACCTTAAGGCCTAGCCGAAGCTTGCGGCCAAATGTGTTCTGCACAAGGCAGAAAAAACAGACAATTTGGGGGAACGAGAAGGACACCGACACACAAGGACTAAACAAATTTACACTGAACGGTCTGATTTTTAGGTCTAAATCTTATCTTTCGATAGAGCGACAAAGGAACGCTGCTCTCCCGTCAAAGGCAGGAAACAAAACTGGAGTAATAGGAGAGGGGAGGGGCTACTTCCTCCCGGTCACAGGAAGGTCCGCAGTTTTTTGTTTCCTGCCTCCCAGATAAGCAAGCACAAGAACCTGAGCTGAAGATGGCCTTGTCTCTCAGAGCGAGAATAGGGCACTCTTTCAAAAGAGTGAAATAAAAAGGCACAATCCAACTACCGTATTTTTCGCTCCATAAGACACATTTTTTTCCTCCTCAAAAGTGAGGGGAAATGTCTGTGCGTCTTATGGAGTGAATGTGCGCACAGAGCCGGCTGGGCGCGCTGGAGTGACGCGAGCCGGCTCTGTGCGCCCCATTCCAGAGCGCCCAGCCAGCTCTGTGCGCCCCGCCTGCCTCCCAGCTGCCCGTCGGGGCAGGGAACGCCGGCTCACGCCGTCCCAACGCGCACGCGCCCAGCCGGCATTCGCTTCATAAGACAAGTTTTTAGAGGAGGAAAACGATATTTTTTCTTGTTTTCCTCCTCTAAAAACTAGGTGCGTCTTATGGAGCGGTGCGTCCTATACAGCGAAAAATACGGTATATATTGACACTGATGGGCTAGACCACATAATGACCTACATGATATCCCCCACCCCAACATTATTACACTGAAAAATAATATGTGTGTGTGTTAAGTGCCGTCAAGTCGCTTCCGACTCATGGCGACCCTATGAATCAATGTCCTCCAAAATTGCTCAGATCTTGCAAATTGAGGGCTGTGGCTTCCTTTATTGAGTCAATCCATTTCTTGTTGGGTCTTCCTCTTTTCCTGTTGCCCTCAACTTTTCCTAGCATGACTGTCTTTTCCAGTGACTCTTGTCTTCTCATAATGTGACCAAAATACAATAGCTTCAGTTTAGTCATTTTAGCTTCTAGAAAAATAATGTAGTAAATAGTTTTAAAAGATCCAGATGGATTTCTTGAGAACCCTGAATAGAACTTATACATTGGCATTCTAGCAACAATCAGACTTGGGCTGCCTAAAATAAGCACACATCATCCCCATGGAGCTTTCTCCCATCCCACTGGTGTATGCATAGCTGCACAAGATGTAAGCAGCCTGTAGATTACAAACCTGCTTTACAATGTGCTGTTCATCTTTTTGTCCAACCTGCCCTCTACATATTTGTCTGCTGAAGCACACACAAACTAAACAAGCTGCTGAACAAAGCCAGACAGGACTGTATTTCTGGAGATGTCCTCAAGGAAATTTATCAAAAGGAAAAAAGGGACAAGGAAAACTTGTTCTTCAGAACCTAAACACAGCATTATGCAGAGTCCATCCATTCACAAGATGCTTTATCTGGGGCGCAGGGAAGCATTTTAGGCTATACCATCAGTGGAAGTCCTTTCAGTGTGGCTAATAGTAACATTGAAAATAACTATTATAAGAATCCCATGTGATTTGACTGCGCTCCTTTGAAAGAGCCAAGAGCATGCCTCATAGGCAGATCCTAAAACAAAGCAGCAAAGAAAAGCTAACTCCTCCTTTCACAGGAACACAAACTAGCTCTTCCCAAACTATGTAAAGGGTCACTGTGGAACTGCTGGTATTTAGAAACAATAAACATTTTGAAAATTGAGAGTAAAGACCAGACTTGTTTTAAAATAAACATTAATAAATAGGTCAAACTGATGAATCAAAACACTGAAGACATACTCATGGCGAACAGAGTTAAAATACCTGAAAAAGATTTTAAATATTTATTGTCTCTGGCAATCACAGCAGCTTTCTAAAGCACTTCTACAGGGAAAAAGCCTAACAGCAAAAACAAACTGTTACAGCTGGCAAGAAGAACTGGCAGAGTTGTGACAGATCTGCAACCTAGATACATATTTTAAAACCCCTTAAGAAATCTATCAACCTAGTATGGAAAGTGTTTGGAATGAGAGAAACTAGAAAAAAGCCCATAATGCATCCCAACACTATGGATTACTCAGAAATATTGGTACTTCTCCCTCAACAAAGCAACAATAGGAATGCATACTAAGAGCACAATCCTAAGCAGAGTTATACCTTCTAATGGATTCAGAAGGGTTGCAACTGTTCAGGGCAGCACAGTTTGAATATTAAGTGGAAAGGAAGTCCATCAGCAATAATCTATTGAGGAAAAATTCAGGTGGATCTAGAAATGTAAGAATTCTGAAAACAGCTATCACTTCTACCAATGGAAACATTAAAATAATAATATAAGAAGATACAGGTAACATCCCACTGGTTATAAAGAAGCCTGCACCGAACATTTTTTCCATTTTCCTTTTTGAAGTAAAAGTAGTGTTCAGACATTAGTTTACTAATGTCCCAATTTTAATACAAGTTAAGAAACTGCAAAAACCTTTAAACAGCTTTATTTGGGGTAATAAGAAACCAAGAATTAGTCTGACTACTGTACAAGTTTGATGGCATAGAGGAAGTTTAGGCTAGGGGAGATTTAGGCTATTGCAATATCACAATTTATTACAATATAATGTCCATGGCTCCAGTCTCTGGATTTAAGTATCCACATATTTGGTCATGCTGAGAATTAGATATACTGATTATTAAAAAGGGCAAGAGTCCAGTAGCACCTTAAAGACTAACAAAAATATTTTCTGGTAGGGTATGAGCTTTCGTGAGCCACAGCTCACTTCTTCAGATACAGCTAGAATGTGAATCCATCTGTCTTTAAGTAGAGGAGAGTGAATTCAGACAAGCATTAGTATGTAAATGTTAACAGTATGTACCGTATATACTCGCGTATAAGCCGAGTTTTTCAGCCCCAAAAATGGGCTGAAAAAGCCGGCCTCGGCTTATACGCGAGTCAATACGGGGGAGGGAGGGAGGAGGGAGGAGGGAGGGGGGAAACTTACCGCCGTCGCCGCCGCCGCCGGGCCCGTGCCGCTTCCTGCCGCCGGGTGCGGCCTGGGGCAGCCTTCCTGCAGCTGCAGGATGGCTGCCCCGCCCCCCCCGGCCCCCGCCGCCATTTTTCCCGGGCGGGAGGGGCCATGGGCAGCCATCCTGCGGCTGCAGGAAGGCTGCCCTGGCCCTTCCCGCCCCCCCCCCCGCCATTTTTCCCGGGCGGGAGGGGCCTTGGGCAGCCTCCTGCAGCCGCAGGATGGCTGCCCAAGGCCCCCCCGCCCCCGCCGCCATTTTTTTCAGGCGGGAGGGGCCTTGGGCAGCCATCCTGCAGCTGCAGGAAGGCTGCCCCGGCCCTTCCCGCCCCCCCCGCCATTTATTTCGGGCGGGAGGGGCCTTGGGCAGCCATCCTGCAGCTGCAGGAAGGCTGCCCTGGCCCTTCCCGCCCCCCCGCCATTTTTCCCGGGCGGGAGGGGCCTTGGGCAGCCTCCTGCAGCCGCAGGATGGCTGCCCAAGGCCCCCCCGTCCCCGCCGCCATTTTTTTCGGGCGGGAGGGGCCTTGGGCAGCCATCCTGCGGCTGCAGGAGGCTGCCCTGGCCCTTCCCGCCCCCCCCCCGCCATTTTTCCCGGGCGGGAGGGCCTTGGGCAGCCTCCTGCAGCCGCAGGAAGGCTGCCCAGGCCCCCCCGGGACGCGCCGCCGCCGGACCCTCGCCGCTGGAGAGCCCTGTCAGGTAAGCCTGCGGGGGGGGGGGAGGGGTTATAAGCCGACCCTCGGCTTATACGCGGGTGCCTAATTTTTCCCCATTTTTGGGGAGAAATTAGGCACCTCGGCTTATACGCGGGTCGGCTTATACATGGGTATATACGGTAAATATGAATAGCAGGCGTGATGGGATTAGGTGTGGTATGAAGAGTCTGTGATGTCCAGGGGAGAGATGGGTGTGGAGAAATCAGCATTGGTAATGAGCCATGAATGCAAGGTCTTTATTCAGCCCAGGTAAATGCATTGACTTTAGTTTGACTATCAACTGTAATTCAGCAACTGTAGCAAATATGTTTTACTTAGAATGCTATCAAGCAGATGATGCAACAACCAGCAAAATAATCCACATAGTTTTGAATTTGAACTCTGCATTCTACAGCCAAGAGATGGGTGTAACCTAGTTTAGGAAGATCAACAGATGCTCTCACTGTCAGCAATTGAATCAAAACATTATTGCTTTAAGCAAAATACTAAATCTGAATTGGTAAACTACAAACAAGCATTTGCTTTTGTTTGTATCTGAAATCAAAATTACTTAAACACTAACTCCCATCTCTTACACAAAGCTGACAATATTTAGTCCACTACTCTCAAACAGTTAAGTAACTAAACATCACTTTGTTTCTTCTGTGGGGCACTAAAACCTTTTGATGAAGAAGAAAAAAACCCCACAATCTCACAAAGTCCCTCTTATCTTGCTTCCTTTGGCCTTGGTCTCCCTGTCCCTGAGGTCCAGAAATATTGAACAGGTTTAGTAGCCAGCCATTATTTGTGTTTAACCCCCCCCATTATTAACTCAGAGTAGAGAGGCAGTGAAAATCCCACCCATCTCTCTCCCCCAAATATCAGAAGACTTGGAGGGGGGAACTGTTTTCTCAATTCATACCAAGCAGTCAGAAGCAGTGAGATTCTTTGGGTAGAATTCTAACTCGAGAAAGTGGTGGATCCAAAGATAGATGGAATGATAACAGATGGAACGATTTACCCAAATCAGCCTACCATAATATAGACAAGTGCAATATGCCACAAGTGAAAAACAAGACTAGAAATACACTCAGAGCCAATAATTCTGTAGTCTAAGTGTGTTTAATCTTTCCATTCAAATAAAGACCCTTAAATTTAGTTTTCTAAATATTTGTATTAGATGAGGAGTGAAAAGTCAAAAGCCAAAAACCTAACATGTGTTAATAAGACCCCAAGGTAGCTTGACTACCTTGCCTTCTGGAACTCAGTCAGCCCAGTAAAATAATTCATTCACCACACAGCATGCTTTAAGGGCACTCCAAACAGTAATTGATTTTTGCCTCTTCCAAGTGAGAGGCTGGTTTCTCCCCTCCCCTTAGTCTTCTGGTACCTCAGAAGATTTGCCTCTCTTACACGCACATAAACAAGCAACCTTCCCTCCAGGTTTTTGCCAGGTGTGTAGAATTCCAGGGAGGAAGCATCTATTGTTCCATGGTCCATAACTGCAGACACTAGGAAAATATGCCTAATTACCAATTATGGCAGGCCTATAATAATGGAAACTTTCTGGTGCTGCTCCTGCATTACACACACCTTATCCTTTGCCTGGTTCTTGCTTTCTTGTTTGGACAGCTTCCCATGGCTGTTACTCCAGCTACAACTTTCTGGCAAGGATAACTGCTACGCTCTGGGAAAACCAGCACCAAATGAATGTCTTTGTCAGCTCAGCTGCCACTTTCAAACCTTCACCCTGTAGCCCAGTAACCACTGACTGTGCCCCTGGCACAATATACACTACTTGTTAGCACTATATACAACACTTACCATCCAAGTACATTCTGCTTTAAGAAGCCAGGCAACCTTCACAAAACAAAGCCTATGGTCCTGCAGACCATTCATTCCTAGTCTTAAATTCATTCTCCTGTTCTAGCAGCCCTTGGTGGAAATTTCTTGATAGGCACTCATGAAAGCAGTGCCTCATTTGAAATTGTTTCACTCTGTAGGTAAAGATCCCCTGTGCAAGGACCAGGTCATTCCTGACCCATGGGGTGACATCACATCCCAACGTTTACAAGGCAGACTTTGTTTACGGGGTGGTTTGCCAGTGCCTTCCCCAGTCATCTTCCCTTTACCCCAAGCAAGCTGGGTACTCATTTTACCGACCTTGGAAGGATGGAAGGCTGAGTCAAGGCGGCTACATGAAACTGACTCCCGTTGGGATCGAACTCAGGTTTTGAGCAGAGCTTGGACTGCAGTACTGCAGCTTATTACTCTGCGCCACGGGGCTCATGTGTTTCACTCTGTAGGTTGATTCATATCCTCAATAGCCACAACATCCTCCTGTTCACCTTAGACTTGAAACTGAAAGTGTGTATTATTCATGATATTAGTCAGATAAAACAATGCATGACAGTGTCATTAATATGCCCTCCTCTGTATCAAAAGCAGACACAGCTTGCTTTACTGCTCAAGTTTAAAAAGGTCAAGAATCCGTCTACAATTCCTCTTATCCACTTATATGCTGCTTTGTCTGAGCCAAGGTTAATCAGATTACTGGGTCCATGCTTTGCTATGCAATGGCAAAAGAAGGTTTACCTAAGAAGTGTTTTCACCTAATCATAACTGAGTCGAATGAGGCACTTCCCTTTCGCTTTGAAATAAAACATTTTAATGCAAGGATTTTACACAAAATTTACATGCCTTAGTAATGTCAGAACAGTTATACTGGACTTCATCCCCCCCCCCACTTTCCTTCCTTCTCCTCCTATAGTATGCACTGCCCTTAAGATACCTGACAGAGTTTTGATTTGGTACCTACTACATGTTGTTTTGTTTATGTGTTGCTTTGTACGTGAATGGTATACCTAGTTTCAAGCGTTCTCTTACTCCTATGATCTAAAAATTAGTTTTGGAGCAAGGACAAATTTTCTAGAAGTTACTTAACATGTTGGCATCCATGTTACGGGGTTAAACTAGTTTGGCATTTGGGTGCACTCCAAACAATGATTCTGAAATTGGGTAGGACTTATTTACTTCACCTTTCTCCCCAACAGGGATCCAAAACAGATTACATCAGGGGTTCTCAACAAGGGGGAATTCCCCCCTGGGGGGGATTTTAGGGTTCGGGGGGGGGGGGGGAAATGGGACCACTATTCAGCAAAATGCATATTATTTGGAATGCACCTTTTGAGATAGAGTATTTTAGGAAGGGGGAATTATATTCTGAATAATGGTGAAAGGGGGGAATGGAGCAAAAAAGGTTGAGAACCACTGGCTTACATCATTCTTCTCTCCTTCATTTTATGCTCACAACAACCCTGTAATGTAGGTTAGGCAGAGTGTGTGACTGGCTAATGGGTACCCAGCAAACTCTCATGGCAGAGTAGGCATTCGAACCTGTCTTCCAGGCACTCTGGCACTCTAATGCAACACTGAAAATTGGGTGGGGGACAAATGTAGGGTTAATTTGCTTCGCTTAACCTCAGACAGCATTGGGTGTTGGGGGGGGGGGATAAGTCTACACATTTGGATCATTATTAGCCCATCAAGAGACCGTACATCAAGGGATCCTAGCAGGGCATAACTGTCAGGTGTGTGTATATGACATGAAGCCTTTAAAAGGAACAAGAGGTCTACAAATGCCTCCCGTATCACCATTATGTTCACACACAGGGTTGGGAGAGGAGCTCAATTATGCACGATGGTGAGTGATCATTCCACATGTGCAGGGACTATGCTTCCAGTAAGACTGAATCACGTCCAAAATATTTCCTGAGAGAACATGGACAAGATCAGGAAAAATGCCTTGTGAGTGTCATGAAATCTGGGGACAGCATTCTACTACACAAAAGAAACAGAGGTTAAGGCATGCGAGCAATATGCCTTTCAGCCAAGGTCAAAGGTCAGTCTTTTCTAGGAGGTTGCTGTCCATGTTTTTTAAAGAGAAACACTGGCCCTGATCCAGAATGGGTCCCTACAGAACAAGTCTGAACTAGTGGTCTACCTAAAAGCAGCATTAACCAAACATAATAATATATTGGGCTTTTTGATGAGAGCCTGTCAAATCAGTCAGAAACAGACAGAGAGTGGCATTATAAACAAAGTGGAAAGGCTGATGATCACCAACACAAATAACAAATACAGAAATTCTCCCTTAATAAAAATGCAGTTTCTTTCCTCCTGTCCAACCTAACATGAGATTAGAAGCTTTACATCTTAAAAACGTTTCATCTATATCCAAGCAGTTAAGTATAATCAGCTTGTAAGGTGTCACATGATTCCTATTTCTAGTATTCATCTACAGTGATATGTAACTCCACTTCCCAAAATAGTACTCAAAGTCCTTTTGTATAAAGTATTTGCTATGAATATATTAAAGTTCTCTCACAGGCATCAAAAATGTAATTTTTTCCTGAAAGATTAACCCTTAAAAAAATCTCTACACAGGTAATTTCTTTTTAAGGAAATATTTTGTTTGTTTGACAGTGAACCTAAATAGACCAACTGCAACACCACTGTCTCATTTCTTCATTTATATCCCCTTCTCCTCAACAAGGATCCAAAGAAGCAATTTGTAGCAATTTACTTTCACATACAGATGAAGCTATGTTGGGAAGAGGAGAAGAGTTTCAAATTCTGAAAACAAATAGACTAATAATTAAAATAATTATATACTGCTTTTCTTTACACAGAGTGAACCCAAGGAAGTTAATCCATGAATTTAAATAATGACATATGGGTTCAAAGGATTTACAAGTACATTGGAAGTAATCATAAAGTAGGCTATGAGCCCCTGAAATAGACCCTTAGATCAGACAGTACAACTACCAGTAGTAACCCATCATTGAAATCCCAAGATCAACTGTTGCATGCAAACTCCTGGAAGCCACATCTCCATTACAATTAATTCCAGCTCTTAACTCTTGCTGTTCAAGCTCAAACTGCAACTGATTCTCTACCTCTCACCCCATTAGATTATTATCCAAAGGCTGAAGAGGCATTTCCAACTATTAAACTCTTATCAGGAGCCAGATTATGTAGAACCATAGTAAGATTCACCGATAATAAGCAAGACACCTACAAAGAGAAAACAAAGCAGAAAGAGCTTGGGAGATATGGTAATCAAGGAATTAGATTTGAAAAGAACAGCCAAATCTTTACAGAAGTTCTCTAGTGTGCAAGTAATTGAAATTAACACCTCACAATCCAGTTAACAGTAAAAGTGACGAGAATATATTCCTAACCAAATTATAAACTGCAAGCAATTTATTTTCTTCCAAAACCGCAATTTCTCTAACTCCTTGTCAGAATACAGTGTACAAGAGCTAAGAAGTTTAAAAGAGATTTGCTTGCAAAGTTAGAATACTTTGCCAAAAAAATTAGATTCAATTAATACTTATACTATTATATGCAAGCATCTGCAAATCCACATGCTAGATCAAGAAGAACAAGTGTGCCCCACTCCTCTGATGAGAAGGACTTCCAGCCAACCAGCCTCTTTCCCCAAGCTGACTCTGGTGCTGCTGTTCTGAAATGCTAAAAAATGACAACATCTTGACCTATATCTTCTCCATACTCTACCACAGCCAACAGAAATCCCTGCTTCTTTCCCCAAGGGCTCAGTGCATGCCAGAGAGAGGGGAGGGGTTGGCCGTGAGCATGAACAGAGGCTGAGTAATAAGCCAAGTTAGAGATTTTGAGTCTAGTTTAAACAGCATACGTATTCAGCACTACTCTTACCTTCGCTTTTCAGAATAGTCAAGTACATTCATAATTCATTGCTTATGACATATTATTGCTCAGAAAACTTGTTATTTTAGATCAAAGATGAGGAAATGGATCACTTCTTAGAACAGGCCAAGAAGCATTTTTAAATTATAGGAAATTGTTTAATGTTTAAAACTCAACTATTGTGCTCAGTTCAGACATCATGCCTGACCTTGTATAATGCTTCCATCGCTATAGGAGTGGCCTCTGGAAATGGAGCAATGGCCACAATCATATTCTTTCAGACATCAAGCCAATCAGTCACGATTTGGCAAAACATCTGGATTAAGCCTAAGAGAAAGAATGCAATACGATAAGCTGCATAGCAAACTTTACTTCCTTCAAGATTTTGTAGAAAAAAATGTTCTGTGTATCAGCTTGCTGGGTATGCTTAAAGTAGGCAGGTTTGGACTAAAATATCCACTGATGTCTTCCAGCTCTTCTTTAAGAGCTTTTAGACCTTATTACATGTCAGGAATATTTATAAAGCCCTAATGTAGCACAGTGATTAAAAGCAGCAACTATGAGCCAGGAAGTCCCAGGTCAAATTTCTGCCCAGCCATGAACTCACTTGGTATCTTAAGCAATATACTTTCAGGTTCAGCTTCCCAACCCACATAATATGGGGAAGCACAATATTCAGTTTACCAATCTGCTGTAGGGATTTCTGTGAAAAGCTACATGAAATGTTTTGACAACTACTTGAGACAAAACAAAATCTCTCATACGTTCAACATTTGGCAGCTTTTCCAGTTGCTGTTTTTAATTTCAAACTTAAGTTTTACTTTTGAAATTGTTTTGAGATTTAAAAAAAAAAAACAAGATGGTTTTAACTTGCAGATAGCTGCCTGCAACCTAAGATTTGGTTGGTTATTTCAAATTATATGAACTTTAAATCATAAATCTTTGTTAACCCTGTAATTCCTAGTTACATACATCTCTCGTCTATGCCCATGCTTTCCTCCCCATTTTTCCTCCTCCCCTCTGTTCCGCTGGACTACTTGTTTTTTAAATCTTCATTTTCTAAACCTCACCTCCTCCATTTTCCTATGTCAGCTATTCTTTAAGGCCCCTACTTCCTCAAGCTTTCCTTCTGAAAGCTCTTCTGCTTGTCTTACTGCTTCTACAATCTGAAAAGTTCAGTCAATGACAAAAAGAGACCTTTCTGCCAGCCTCATTCCTCTGTGACATTCAACTGTCCACTGCGAGAAAAGTCATCATCAAAACTACGGAACTATGGATATGTTCACTCAACGAAAATATTAATGCTATATGAGTAACAGACATTAAACACGCTAATGCACTAGTCTGTAATTTTGGTAGATAAAAGCTATTTGCAAGTAACAGTATCTCCAACATTTTAACAGGTCACATTTTCATCAATGCTATTCAGTAGAACCTTACAGTAAGACTAGTTTATGGGGATGGGCATGAAGAAGGGGTGAAAGAGGAGGTATGGGCACAGACTGTGGTCTTTTTGTGTAGCACTGCTCTAGACACTCAAATAAGATTTTATGCTTTAGGCTATCTGTTTTGAAAATGATGGGAATATGTGAAGGGTAACCAGAGGTTGGTTCAAAGTCAAGAAAGAAACCCTAAGGAATAATCCCACCTAATATCTGTGATCAGTAGGGTTGCCAGCTCCAGGTTGGGAAATACCTGGAGATTTTGGTGGTAGAGCCCAAGGAGGTCAGGGTTTGAGAAGAGGAGGAACTTCAATGGGGTATAATGCCATAGAGTCCACCTATCAAAGTGGCAATTTTCTCCAGGTGAACTGATCTCGATCATCTGGAGATCAGCTGTAATAGCAAGAGAACTCCAGCCACTAGCTGGAGGTTGGCAACCCTAATGATCTGACCAAAGGAAAATGAAAATACTGTTTTGTATAGTGCAGGAAACTGAGGAGCTCTCCAAATGGTATAAGATTCAAGAGTCAAAAGGCTGCAACAAAGAGCTCATCGAATTTGTATTACTCACACTAGATTTCCACCTCAGCAGTAACTACTGGCAAAGGAAAATGAAAAGCAGAAAACGCTCCGTTAATATACATGGTGCAATAAATTCCACAACTGTGAATGTTGTTGCTGACTTGCAACAGATGAAAGTGGGCTGGCCCACAAAGTTAAAAACAACAGTGATGGTTAGCAGGTGCACTACACTTTGACTTTGCTATAAACTGCCTGCCAAGACTGGAGCACCGTAGCGACTATACTAAACGGTCATGTTGGAACTACTTTGTACATAATTTAGCCATTTTGGTCCACAATTTAGCCATTTTTGTTCATGTGGATTTCTACATTTTTAAAACACATTACTATACTGAATACTGGTTTCTTCTCTCAAATAATCCTATTTACAAACACAATTCCTTGTCTTAAAATACTCCTTTTGCTTGTGTCATTGCACCAAAAAGGAACTGTCACAGTCTAGGAACCTGAGTATATTCTTTCAAATAAATATTTTATGAATACCTTTAGTTCCAAGTGAAAAGGACACAAGGAAACACCATCGGTTACTCATATCCTTTTCTCTGTCCTTTTTAAAAAAGTAACAGTGAATGGCAAATAGTACTTGCATGTGCTCATACAGAACACAGTTGGCAGTGTATATTTCAAAACAATACATAGCTCTGGTCCTCAGATACCTGCCTTACTGAGAAAACAGGGCTTACTATAAGCTCTGTAGTCTGAACAGCTACAACCCCTTTTTTATGCATTTAGCAATTTCCTGATGCTAAAGTGACTTAGATTAACTGAATAGTAAATGGAGCTGAATAGTAGATGTTCCAGCGTACAATTCTGAGCAGAAGCCCTCCTCTTCCCTTCCCCCACCACAGCATCCGGCTCCAAGCAACGAGTGGATGAGATCACAAAAGAAGGCTCATCCGTAGATCTGTCATCTGATTCTCAGTCGAGTCAGCTTCCTCTTCCCCAACACGCTTGATATTTCAAAACCACGCCAAGATTTTTATTGCCTTTGAAACCCATGCATCGCCCTTCTAAAAAGGCTACAATGACTAGGCACGTCTTTCATTAACAAAACAAATGATTTTGTAATGATGCCTTCTACAAAGGGCCATTATCTTCCCGATATACAGGTAGTTTGAGAAGCCATATGCATTCCCTTTTATACACAGAAAATCACAAACAGCAGCAGAAGAAAAAGAGAGGGAAGACTTGCTATTTTCCTTCCCTTGGGGTGTCCTTTTTAAAAAGTGTAAAGCCAGGCATCATTTTAGAGGGAGGATTCTTACAGCACAATCGGGTCGAATGGCAAACTGGAAAAGAGAAGCAGTTTTTAAGGGGGAAGAAACATCTCTCCCTCCCCCGTCAATTTGTTGCAAAAAAAAAAAAAAGTTAAGATCTAAAGCCCCCCCCAAAAACAAGCAAATGGGAAACAAAGGAGAACCTTCACCACGCCTGCAGACAAGCAGAATAAACGCACAAAAGAATCTCCCCTCTCCACCCACCCCCCGATGACTTCCAGAGGAGCAGAGAGTGTATTATGTAGGGAAGCGGATGGAGACACCGAAGGCAAAAAAAAGAAGAAGAAAAGGGGAATAGAGAAAAGGGAGCATCCTCCTCTCACAGGCGAGGAGGAGATCTGTTATCAGAGAGGAGGGAAAGGAGGAAAGAGGAAACGGAGGCTTAAGCAGCTCCATCTGTATCCAATCTGGGCCATCCCCCCTCACATCCATAAAGCAGCAGCAACCGCCTCTATTCATTCCAACAGGGGCAGCGCGGGGCGGACACAGAGAGCAGAAAGCCCAGGCAGCCGTGCAGGAGGGTTTTTATCTTATTGTTATTTTTTAAAATTTTTTAAAGCAAGCCCTACCCAACGTCTGCCTGGCCTGCAAGGCGCACCCCCCCACCCCCACGGCCAACAGCTCGAGGAAGCAAGAGAAGAACAGCGACGCAGCCCGAGAGGGGAAAGAGAAGATAGCCCCCCCCCCTAAACAAATGCACTGTATTTGTTGCTACTGCCCTTTCTGGAGAGAGGGGAGACGCCACCCAGAGGGCCGAGGGTCAGCGGCGGCATCACATACTCCCCCCCCCCAAAAAAAACCGGGGTCTCTGCCTCACCGACCCAGTCCGCCGCGGTTCCCGGCCTTTGCGTGTTGTTCTGCGAGCAGCAACCGCTTCTAACGTTATTCCCAGCATATAGCGGCTAACGGCGCGGAGCCCGGGGAGCGCCAGTGCGCAGGCGCCTGCAGGGAGCGCGCGCGCACACACACGCACAATTATGGACGTGGGGGAAGGGGACTGAAAAGAACGGATCTGCGGTCGCTCAGAGCGAGCCGACTGCGCACGCGCGCGGCCGACCGCTCGCCCCCCCCCTCCGTCCCAGTCGACTCTCACTGCGCAAGCGTCATTTTTCAGACAATGGGAGAGAGGGAAATGTATTCCTGGTTTAGTAGAAAAGGGCAAGCGTCCAGTAGCGCCTTAAAGACTAACAAGAATATTTTCTGGCAGGGTATGAGCTTTCGTGAGCCACAGCTCACTTCTTCAGATGCAGCTAGAATGTGAATCCATCTGTCTTTAAGTAGAGGAGGGTGAATTCAGACAAGCATTAGTATATCAATGTTAACAGTATGTCAATGTGAATAGCAGGCCTGATGGGATCTTCTGCATACCACACCTAATCCCATCACGCTTGCTATTCATATTTACATACTGTTAACATTGACATACTAATGCTTGTCTGAATTCACTCTCCTCTACTTAAAGACAGATGGATTCATATTCTAGCTGTATCTGAAGAAGTGAGCTGTGGCTCACGAAAGCTCATACCCTGCCAGAAAATATTCAGTATCTGAAGAAGTGAGCTGTGGCTCACGAAAGCTCATACCCTGCCAGAAAATATTCAGTATCTGAAGAAGTGAGCTGTGGCTCACGAAAGCTCATACCCTGCCAGAAAATATTCAGTATCTGAAGAAGTGAGCTGTGGCTCACGAAAGCTCATACCCTGCCAAAAAATATTCAGTATCTGAAGAAGTGAGCTGTGGCTCACGAAAGCTCACACCCTACCAGAAAATATTCGTGTTAGTCTTGAAGGTGCTACTGGACTCTTGCCCTTTTCTACTACTGCAGACAGACTAACACGGCTACCCACTGTGAATTATATTCCTGGTTTCTCTCTTTGCCGCTGCAGCATTTGGTGCACACGTGTTAGGGACTGCAAGGAGGAAAAAAAAAAATTCGTTTACCCTTGT
Organism: Euleptes europaea; assembly: GCF_029931775.1. Taxonomy (NCBI): domain Eukaryota; kingdom Metazoa; phylum Chordata; class Lepidosauria; order Squamata; family Sphaerodactylidae; genus Euleptes; species Euleptes europaea. The sequence goes on from NC_079318.1 coordinate 29,636,767, forward strand.
TTGAGAGAGGAACACGTTTTGAGGTTCCCATGCTGTGTTTTGCATTTCTGTCGTACATCCCACAGTACTTAAAAGCGATCCACGTCATCTAAGGTTGCCAGCGTTTTCAAAGCATGCTCTGCATCGGCTCAGAAGAAGACAAAAATATCTACTGTGGTGGCGGCAGGCGGGGTAGCCCCTGCTAGGTACATTCCGAGGCATGGGTAGGAGAGAACTACAAATCCCAGAATGCCGTGCGGCAAACTCTTAAAGAAACGCCAACGTATTACAGCGTTGCATGCTGGGCAGTTTAGGAGACTGTATGCCTACGGGAGTCTGTCCGCACCCCTTCGGAAATGGTGCGGGGCGACTGCAGCCCCCCGCCGGCAGAAGCGACCTCGATGTCACCGGCTCAGCGGCCTCGTGGCTCCTCCCGTCGGCTGGACTCCGAAAAAAACAAAAAACAAAACGACCGTTTCTTGGTTGCCTAGCAACAAGTTTTAGCGAGGCGGTCTCCGGCACCCCGGTCCATCCTGGGAATTGTAGTCTCTCCTCCCCGGCGGTTCCGGTGTCGCCTGGAGGCGCGAGGGGAGCCGTTTGGACTACAGCGACCGAGAGCCACCGGTGAAAGGGGGCGGAAGTTGCCCCTCGCGCGCTCCCCGCGGCAAGGAGACCCGCCAGAGGCTGTGCGAGGGAGCTCGGGTAGTCCGAGGGGTCTCGCATTGGCGTCCAGGGCGAGTTCCCGTCGTCGCTCGGCGACATGAGGGAGGGCGGCGGAGAGTCTGAGCTGGAGGAGTCCTTGGAGCGGTATCACCGGAACCTGCGTGGTGAGTGAGTGACAGAGAAGACCCCCCCCCCCCGAGTCCACATTCCCTGGGTCCTCCTGTCATTCCCCCCTTGGGACTCTCTTTTTTTATATATATATTTTTTATTATTTTTCCAAAATTATTAATCACATAGTTTAACAATGACATAAACGGTAAAAAAAAAACAAATAGGTCACATTATTAATTTTTTTGTCTATAATCAAGAATTGTTGACTTCCCCTACACCTCCCTTCATCTTGTGATAAATTAGTAATCTCTTTTGCGCAAAATTCTGATCCTAATACTATTGTTAATATTTATTGATCTCTTTGACATTTATGTTTTTCAAGGGGGGGAGATTAATAGTTAATATATAAAGGAAAGGAAAAAGGAAATACAAATTAAAGGAAGAAGAAAAGAAGTAATAGATCTCACTAATAATAAATGGATTAGTATAATAAAAAGCATTTGATTATTTCCATTAGAAATTAATTATCTTGTAAGTCCTCCATTTCTCCCTAACACTCATTTAATACATATTGTTTTTCTAGTAAATTGATATCATTTTCCCCCTTGGGACTCTTGAGGTCCTCTTACCTACCGCAGCACTGAAGCCCTGTCGTCACTGAGAGATCTACCCTTTGCACAGAAATGCATAATGGATGAAAACTTCTGCAGGCATCTCTCCTGCCCATCACTCAGCGTTCTGCATTCACATGAACACACGAAGCTGCCTTCTACTGAATCAGACCCTGGGTCCCTCAAAGTCAGTATTGTCTACTCGGACCGGCAGCGGCTCTCCAGGGCCTCAGGCAGGGATCTTTCACATCACCTACTTGCCTAGTCCCTTTAACTGGAGATTATGCATGGTTTGGAGAGAGTGGACAGGGAGAAGTTTTTCTCCCACTCACATAATACTAGAACACGAGGTCATCTGCTAAAGCTGGAGGGTGAGAGATTCAAAACAGATAAAAGGAAGTATTTTTTCACACAACGCATAGTTAAATTGTGGAACTCCCTGCCCCAGGATGTGGTGATGGCTGCCAGCTTGGAGGGCTTTAAGAGGGGAGTGGACATATTCATGGAGGAAAGGGGTATTCATGGCTGTTAGTTAGAATGGATATTAGTCATGCAGCATACCTATGCTCTCTAGTATCAGAGGAGCATGCCTATTATTTTGGGTGCTGTGGAACACAGGCAGGATGGTGCTGCTGCACTCGTCTTGTTTGGGGGCTTCCTAGAGGCACCTGGTTGGCTACTGTGCGAACAGACTGCTGGACTTGATGGGCCTTGGTGCGATCCAGCAGGGCCTTTCTTATGTTCTTATGATGCCCGGAATTGAAACTGGGACCTTCATGCCAAGCAGATGCTCTACCACTGAGCCACATCCCCTCTATTTTATCTTCACAACATCCCTATGAGGTAGGTTCCTCATGGCTTTTGGCACCATAAGGACTTTGAGGGTTATAAGAGACTCTTCTTGCACCAGCTAAACTCTGAATGTATGAGCTGGATTCTTCAATCTGGGGAGGGGCCGTGGCTCAGTGGTAGAGCCGCTGCTTGGTGTGCAGAAGGTCCCAGGCTCAATCCCCGGCATCTCCAGTTAAAGGGACCCGACAAGTAGGTGATGTGAAATAGACCTCTGTCTGAGACCCTGGAGAGCTGCTGCCGGTCTGAGTAGACAATACTGACTTTGATGGACCAAGGGTCTGATTCAGTAGAAGGCAGCTTCAGGTGTTCAGGTGTAATTGACCAAGTGAAAGACTACCGCAATGTATGATGCTTGAATACAAGTTTGCACAAGTGATGTGGAGCCTTTAGTTTTTTGTAAACCTTTGGTAAATATAATTCTTTAGCCATAGCGGCTGCAAATTGTTGTACTAATCTCTCCTGTAGAAGCAGGGAAATATATATTTTTTAAAATCTCAGGATTTTTTTTTAATCTTGTGATTTGTGAAACCAAATGGGAAAAGTGGCTGCTTTTCCAAGGAGGTTTCCAGGTCGCAGGTATTTTGATATGCCAATCCATTATTTGCCCCTTAGAGACAGTATAAAGCTGTTTGAATTAACTAAGTGTTGTGGTTCCAGTGGGGTTACCCTGTAAATCTATTGTAGTGAAATAACACAGGAGTCCAGTGGCACCTGAAAGACTAACATGTATTTCGGTATGAGCTTTTGTGTGACAGAACCCATTGCATCCGAAACAGTGTTCTCTGTTCCACAAAAGCTCGTACTGGAATGAATGTTGCTAGTTTTTCAGGTGCCAGTGAATGTTAAGTACTTTGAGTTAGGGTTTGTGGTTAAAACATTTCTTCTATAGACATGGAAAAATATGCCATGCTGTATTCTAGATGCTCTAGAAATTCTCCAGGCTCCACTCCTTGTCTCTTCAAAACCCACCTTGGGCTTTTCATCCCTTTTGACTACTGCACACATGGCAAGGCAAGAAACTAGGTTTGTCATGGTGACTGAACATATATGGGACAGGAAACTGCAGCCAATGTACTTCATGCATGGTGTTCATACTGGTGAACACACGTTTGTTTCACCAACATTGCACATTTTAGATGCACAGCTAAATACCACAGTACATGGGGCAGCCCACAGAGCTTTAACAAGCAGTATGTAGAGCAGATAGTGTAACAATCTAAATGTGTAAATATGCTTTAATACTTCACAAAGTTTTCCTTTTGGAAATTATTGCCAGCATATTTGTTTATTTAAAATATGTATATATCTACCTTTCTCCTAATAATCTCAGGACTCAAGGTTGATAACAGTAATATTTAAAAAATGATAAAACAGTAATATTTTAAAAATGATAAAAACAGCAAACATCAAAACCACAGATATAAAATAAATTAAAAACCAGTTTAAAAACACCTGATGCTTCCATTTGCCCAGGCTCAGGCTGTCCCCATAGTGCTCTAGAATAAGTCTCTTTTAGCCTCACTGGAAAACCAGGAGGGTAGCAGTAGCCCCCAGACTTCTTCTGGGAGGCTGTTCCACAGACACGGGGCAGCCACTGAAAAAGCTCAAGCCTGGACTGTTGCAGAATGTGCCTTGAACACTTCGGGTACTGACAATAAACCTGGTTGGGAAGAACAAAGCTACTACATAGAAAAATGTAGAAAGAGGCTTTTCTTCAAGTATGTGGGCCCTCCAAATCATGAAAGGCTTTTAAGGTCAGCAGCAACACCTTGAATTGGATCTGTAAACTATTGAAGCAACTATTGAAGACACCTCAAATAGGAGTGACATGGTTCCATTGGCTATTCTCAGATAACAAGCAGATTGTTGCAATTTGCACCAGCTGTAGCTTCTGGATAGTCTTCATGGGAAGCCCCATATAGAGTGTGTTAAAGTAATCTAGACTCAGGCCTACCGAAGCATAGATCAGCATGGCCAGATGAGGCATTTTTAAACAGTGGGCTAAGTTCTTGATTTGATTTATCTGGGAAAAAGTGCTTTTTGCTCTCTCCTACAGACTCTGCTTCAATTTGTTTTCCCTGAAATAATGGACCAGGACAGAGACAGCAGTAGCCAGTGGCTGAATCCCAAAATGTGTTTCATATTTAACCATCTCTCTGGAAATAGGCCACAATTTAATAGAGACGAGAGCCTGGATATTGACTTTTAAATACTGGATTAAAATCCACTTTAGAGCCAACTTGAAAGATCTAATGTACTATCTACTAAAGGATTCATACAAGGCCAGCTGGTTCTCGGCAATTTTAGCCAAACTTAATCAAATAGGAATTAACCTGGATGAGTTATTAAAGCTAGAGGAAAAGGCATCTTTTTATATAATCAAACAACTCTTAGATCATGAATATCACAAAATATGCCCGCTCACTCCGCCAATATGTTCCCCACTTAAAATGGGTTTGTCAATATTGCCTGGAAAGATGCAGCAATATTTTAGTACACCTGAGGAGCCTCTTCAATGGAGAGCATTTATGCTAGCACGACTCAATTCCTTTCCATCTAAGGTTTTATACGGGAGATTTGCTAAGACTACCTTCATCAAAAGGGTATGTCCTTGCGGAACGGGCCAGCCGTACTCCTTATAACATATTATCTTAGATTGTCATTTACATGACGAACCCCATAAAAAATTTATATTACCCTTAATCAGCAAATGGATGGCCTCTTACAGAACAACCACATGGCAATTCTTGCTGAACGACATTTCAACTGATGTTACGGTGAAGGTGGCGGAGTTTTTGGCAGAAGCTGTTAAGGTTAAGATTCAAACTTAATTTTAATCTAGATATGTACTACCTGGTTATCTCTGACCTTGTGTCCATCAATATTATGCCAATAAAGGTTATCTGATTCTGATTCAGTGGCTTATTCAGAGTAATTTCACTTGGTGTCATCAACATTTTGATGGCAATGTACTGCAAAACCTTGGACAATCTCATTAAGGGGGCTTGCATAGTATAGGAGATAACACTGAGGCTTGAGAGAAACCCCCATCCCAAGGGGATGATTCAGCATGTCATATTGCAATTTTTAGTGAGCAGTCTGGTAGAACAGACCAGCACTGTCTCAATACTGCTCCACCCAGACCCACCTCACCTTCCATGTACCTCAGCAGAATTACATCGTCCACCATATTAAAGACTGCTGACAGAACTAACAACTATTGAGATGCATTCCATTTTTCGGTTTACTCTGCTCTGGTTAGAGCTCACCTAGAGTATTGTGTTCACTTTTGGCCACCACAGTTTCAGAAGGATGTAGACAAGGATGTGTCCAGGGGAGGGCAACAAAGATGGTGAGGGGTCTGGAGACCAAGGAAAGATTGAAGGACCTGGGTATGTTTAGCCTGGAGAGGAGATGACTGAGAGGTGATGTGATAACCATCTTAAGTACTTAGAATCATAGAGTTGGAAGGGACCACCAGGGTCATCTAGTCCAACCCCCTGCACAATGCAGGAAATTCCAAGCTACCTCCCCCCCACACCCCCAGTGACCCATACTCTATGCCCAGAAGATGGCCAAGGTACCCTCCCTCTCATGATCTGCCTAAGGGCTGTCATATAGAGGATGGTGTGGAGTTGTTTTTTGTTGCCCCAGAAGGTTGGACCAGAACTGACAGGTTGAAATTAAATCAAAAAAGCTTTCAGCTAAACATTAGGAAGAACTTCCTGACAGAGCGTTTCCTCAATGGAACAGGCTTCCTCAGGAGCTCTCCTTTGGAGGTCTTTAAGCAGAGGGTAGATGGCCATCTGTCAGCAATTCTGAATCTGTGAACTTAGGCAGATCATTAGAGGGAGGGTGGGAAGGTTTGCATCAGTGTTTGGCTCTCATGACCCTTTCTTACATGCCCAGGGTAATGCCGATCACTACGCTGGGGTCAGGAAGAAATATTCTTCCAGGCCAGATTGGCCAGGGACCCTGGAGGGTTTTTGATTTTTTTGCCATCTCCTGGGTATGGAGCAGGGGTCACTGTGTGTGTGTGGGTCGGGGACGTATTTGTGAATTTCCTGCATTGTTCAGGAGGTTGGACTAGATGACCCTGGTGGTCCCTTCCAACTCTATGATTCTATAAGATATTGCCCTTTGATCATTCAATATATCTTGTTAGTCAGATTGCTTTTTTCCCAAGGTAAGTGATAGCTGTTATGATATCTGCCAAGAAAGACTTTTTTGTCCAGTTCTTGATGAACAAGTTGTCTGTGCTAGTGACACTGGTATTGGGAGACATATTGTAGCCTTTCCGACAGTAATCTGATGCTATCCCACGTAAACAGCAGCTAGAATCCGTCTTCCTGGTTCCTTCCCACTTGTATGCTTCACAGCCTGGTGCAATGAATCAAAAGTTTTGCATTGTTTCTAGTCATTTCCTCGGCGTTCCGTTCTGGTGTTCTAGTTCCCTGGTGTTCGGTTGTATAGGCAGGTGAATTGTGATGGTAAATCTTGTAATCTAGATTTGGCTGTTCAAGTCTGAATGCATCTCTGTTCACGGAGACTAAAAAAATAATGTTGTTATTCACAGATCGTGCCAGTAAAAGCATTGATCAACTGAAGTATGCCTTGGGTGAAAAAGATCTCGCAACGGGAGAAGGTGCAGCTACATTTGACCAGTTATTTCCTAACGCAGACCCTGACGACAGCGAGGATAAAGTTTGGCAGGAACTGCAGCACAGTCATGCAGGTTTGAAAATGTCAATTTCTGACTCTTTCTGTCATATACAGTCGCGCTTGTTAAGATGTATCTTACCATTTCCCTATAGTTAATCAACTAAAAGCTTTATTACGGCTACAAGAAGAAAAAGAGGATGAAACATCCCCTTCACGAAGGAGGGCAGCATCACCTTCGGTAAGCATTATCCTCTCTGATTATTCTTTTAGCTGAACAAATAATTGCATGGCTGTTAGTAGAGCCTCAAGTTAAGCAACGTTTATGCTGTCACACTTGGTGAATCATGTAGAGGGTTATCAAGGCATTAATAACCTACTGCAGGAAATTAAATGCACTTATTAAAGACATACAACATTACATCCGTTTTAAGCTAACTAGCTGTACTTCGTTATGGCAGATTTATACAGATGTATGAGACATGGACAGAAAAGTTGAAGGCAAAATATTTGAATGTACGGTATTCTGATTGCAGACCAGTTTAAGATAGTTTCTAATTGGTCTTGATGGTGGAGGTGGAGTTCTAATCTTCTAATAGGCACAATTTTTTCTCCTGGCTCCCTATTTCATTTTTCTCTTGTTGGCAGTGGGTGGGAATGGGGCATGATGAGGGATCTAAGATGTGATTCATTCTCTATTGTAAACATTATTTTCTGTAAATTGTTTATTGTATTCCGTTGATTTGTTTTGTCTAGAGGACCTCTAAAGTTACAGATCAGAGTCCGCCCGCACTTTGTGATCTTGTTCCCATCATTAATGATCAATCACAATACATTAACCACTTAGAGGCTGAAGTCAAATTTTGCAAGGTATTGTATATCATGCTTTATCTAATTTTTAAAGTGAATTATTTGTAGAAAATCATTAATAATTAAGGTTTTAAGTCCCATGACTGTGTGTATTCAGAACAGAAGCACAGTAATATGCGTTATACTTCAAAATGGATCATGGCACCTAATTTGTTTGTTGTATATAGACCTCAGTCCAAAGGCCTTATGCATATCTGAAATAGAGCTTCTTCCATTGGCATAACACATCTTGATCAAGTAGAATGGGCTTCCCTTTGCTGAATAGGGTGGGAGAATATCTATCTAAAAGTGCATTAACCTTTCACAACATTAACATAATCCTTGCAAACACATCCCTCTGTTTTCATTCCCCTCCTCCTCATTTTATGTCAGTTACGTTTAGGTACACACATACACACTGCATTATCAGAGGCCATTTAAAGTTTGGGTAATGTAATCCTTTCCAGAACCAGAGCCAGAGAAGGCTCTGTAATCCTTTCCTTTCCAGAGCCAGAGAAGGCACATATAGAAAGGAGGCACAGAAGTATAGGAAATTGTTCGTGAAACATAGTTTTAAGCAGTTTCTAGTGATGTAAAGACTAGCTTCAGAAAATTTAAAGAACGTTGAAATCTCCCCAAGACAGCATTTAACTTTTATCAGCTCTTGACCTGCGTAAAAGCTGAATTTATTTTGGTCCTCTGTTACCTCAGAGTAGTCTATCCCACACCATTTGTTGTGCTTTGTATTTTTCTTTTAATATAAACCACTGTGAATTTTTACTGTTCTGAGAATCTAAATGTAATATCATGATGCAAACATGTCTGAGATTTGGGGGGTTTCCCCCTAGGTGACAGTTCTTCACAACATATTTTTTTTAAATATTGTCGAAGGCTTTCACGGTCAGAGTTCATTGGTTCTTGTAGGCTATCCGGGCTGTGTGACCATGGTCTTGGTATTTTCTTTCCTGATGTTTCGGCAGCAGCTGTGGCTGGCATCTTCAGAGGAGTAACACTGAAGGACAGAGGAGTAACTCAGAGAGACACTGTCCTTCAGTGTTACTCCTCTGAAGATTCCGGCCACAGCTGCTGGCGAAACGTCAGGAAAGAAAATACCAAGACCACGGTCACACAGCCCGGATAGCCTACAAGAACCAATATTTTTTTTAATTGCTAATATCCAAAACTCTGATTGTGGTTTCAGGCATTGAATGAACTACCTTTAGCCAGAGAATGTATTTATGGCATAGGTGATATAGAGTTTATTTTGCTATTTATTGACACAGAGTGCCTTGGCTACAACAAATAAGAGGGAAGGCTAATGTCAGGAGTTACAGGAAGTATTATATCCTGTCAGTTTGGCTGATAAAAATCTAGCTGTCAGTGAAATTGCTCTCATGAGATCAATCCAGCTGATTCCTTACCCCAGGCAAAGGGTATATCCCTTCCACATTCTTGTCTTATAAAGGTTCGTATAAGTAACTGCTCAGTTGCAAGGGATTGACTGGGGATCAATTCATACATTTACTGGATTAACATGGAAGCTATTTTCACATGGTTGGAATCCACGGTACAGTATTAATGCCTATAGCAAGTAACCACTTATGTGGACAAATGACATGGTTTCTTCCCATGTTTTCACCTGCACCTAGGGGCTGCTAACCCTGGTATGAAAAGATAAAGAAAGCACCAGTTCATTCAGCCTTTCTTTGTATTTAATGGTAATACAAACATTAGGAGACTTGGGGCGCATTCCTGAGGAGGGGACCGAAGCTCCTTAGGAGCTGGTGTGACCCCATGCCAGTGCAAGTGACCACATCCCGTGATAAGGGGCACTTACACCGGTGCAGAGGGCATATAAGATGGTCCTTGGATGGAACAGAGCGGCGCTGGCTCCCCCGCCAACGCTGCCACGCCAGGAACTAAATCCTGGAAGAGGCAGCATACGCTAGCATGGGGGGCGGTCCCGGGGGTGTTCCCAGGGGCAGAGCTGCCTTTAGGCAGCTTCCTCACCCCTTTCAGCCTGGGAACGTCCCTCTACACGGCGATGTGTTACACCACCTCTTTTGGTGGCATAGCCTGCTAAAGGCAATAGGGCATTTTTGCCCTTCTTCTATTTTTTTAATATTTAAAAATGGGATTTTCATCTCCATGGCGGCCAGGAAGCCACTTTGGCGGTGGTGTGGCTGCCCCACTTCCGGCCATCGCTCAACCCCCCGCCCCTCGGAATTGGGCTGCCCGTCTCACTTTTATTAACTTAGAACTGTGTGAGAAAGACAGACCACTGATTACTTGTAAAAAATATTAAAATGTTTATTTCATCTTACCCATGAGATTTTGCTCAGAAGTGAATGAACCACTTACATTACTGTCAGGGAGACCTGGTTGCTGAAGTGAGCATTACTCTGCCATGTTTCAAACAATTTTATTTTTCACAGTATAATCTTTTTTCACAGTATAAACGTTTACATTTTTAGGAGGAAATGTTAGAACTGAAAAATCGTATACATGTGGTTGTGCTTGAAAATGAGAAGCTCCATCATGATCTGAAAATGGTAACAGTAGAGAACTCTCTTAGAGAACAAACTGTCTTGGATGCCTCAGTAAGTCCTCCTGGAATTTTAAAAATGCCAGTGCATGTTGATTCTTTTACTAAAAACTGTACTACAACAACTAACCAATGTAAAGGAAAGCTTGAAAATACTTCACTTGACAATGTATGGTGCACTCACATGTCCTTTGTATTATGTCTATACAAGGCATTTGTCACACGTCATGGTGTACAAGTAGAGTCTTCCTATGTAGTATTATTACTGGCTTATGAATGGTTTTGCATAAATAGTCCTAAGTGCTCCTCATCTTTCTAGAGATTGCGCTTCTCTTGACAGCGCAAGTGGCCCAGGTGCCAGCGCAAGCGGCCCAGACATCGGCGCGGCCACTTTCATACCTCCTGAGCTGTTTTGGCCTCAGAGCCCAGGAACACATGAACACACGAAGCTGCCTTATACTGAATCAGACCCTTGGTCCTTCAAAGTCAGTATTGTGTAATTAGACAGGTAGTGGCTCTTCAGGGTCTCAGGCAGAGGTCTTTCACATCACCTACTTGCCTAGTCCCTTTAACTGGAGATGCCTGGGATTGAACCTGGGATCTTCTGCATATCAAGCAGATGTTCTACCACTGAGCTATGGCCCCTCCCCTAAATGGAATGGGCTGTAAAAGCAAGGTCTTGTCAGTCCTCTTGCTTTTTCCTGAGTTAAAGTTTTGATCATATGATATTCAGAGGCTGGTTATTTCTTTTACAACAGTGCTAGAAGGCAGTATCAGAGTAAGATGTTGGTCTCTATTCTATTTTTTTATTGGCCCTCCAGGGCAACTGGTTTGATAACAGTGGGAAACAGGATGCTGCACTAGATATACCAACGGTCTGATTCATCAGGAGTGTTCTTCTATTCTTATAAAAATGTTACCACCCTACAAAAGATTCTGCTAGGCTGTTTGCCTTCAGCTTGAATTACACCTTGTGTGATGGATTTGTAAGCTGGTCTCTCTGAGGGAATTTGAATTCATATAGTTGCCTAGCTGCAAATCTTCTTAGAATTGGATTACTTAGATCCCATACTCATTTATATTTGTCATGTTTTGAGCGTTTATATACATATAAAAGAGACTGAAAATATTGTCTTTCTCTCAGGCACCTCCTCAAAATTCCTACATTCTGCATGGTGATGATGAAGTCATTAGACTGTTTTCTCATGTCAATGAGCAGGGCACAGCAGCAATGGATAAATGGCACCTAGAGATGGTTAGTTATTTACACATCAACTGAATTATTAATCTAGCACTATCTTTTAGTATGTATTCTATGTTGTCCAGTAGAATGACAGAGAAATAAATATTTGGTTTTATAAAAAATAAGTTAGTACAGTTTTAGAGTATAAACTTTTTAGTTATAAGAAGATAACTCTCTTATCTTCACAAACAGGGCATATTTGGCCTTTTTCACCTTCCCCATCCAGGAATCAAATCCTCTAAATAAGGATATTCCATTTGGCTAAAGTAGTAGATGAATACGTGCTATGTAATCTGGCAGAAGCAAGAGTCCCCTGTTATACCCCACAAAAAAGTTGTGTCTCCTCTCTTTGGCCTGGCCTCCATTTTCAGTTGGGGCTGCAAACAGAAATCTTACTTAAGGTAAAAACAATAATTGCAAATTGGCACAATAGGGCTTTATTGCAGATTCACTAAGCATGATGGTATTTCTTAACTATTCAGATTTGTACCTGGCCAATCCAGATGTATTATACTGCTGCCGGTAACAGGAACCAAATTTGCTTTATGTGTCTGAGCATAGACAGTCCATGGTATCTCAACAGGCTAGGTCTTAGCCTTCAGCTGCCATGAGATTTTGAGTTCAAGCCCTGTAGACTCTGAGGATGAGAGCCAGTGTGGTGTAGTGGTTATTAAAGGTATTGTGTTATTTCTATCCAGCATTACTCATGCTCTTTTTAAAGAGAATCACGCACCTGCTCAACCTGCCTTTTAGAGCGTGGATGGAATTGGAGGTGTCTGCAAATACATGGAGCTTTTTTAAAAAAGTGTTTTAGACAAAAGTATAGTGTTATTTCTGCAGTGCTACAGTACCCATGCTCCACAAAATTAAAACAGGATGGGTGGAGAGTCCTGAGGGTCACATGAGAACACTGGGGGGGAGCCTTTAGTGCATATCAAGTATGAAAGGGAAACCACCACTAAAATGGAGAGAAAACCTATTACCCTGGCCTGTCTGGAATCTCAGTTGCATGGGCAATTTCACACTGCATCACATCAGCAACCAGACTACCACAGAAAATCACCCTAGTGTGGAAACAGCCCTGGATCAATCTCTGGCACCTCCAGTTCAGATTTTAGGTACTGGGGTATTTGGAGAGGCACAGCTAGCCAGCACCCTGTCTGTCCAATCACATCCTTCCTCCATGGTGCTCAGGACAGCATGCAAAGTTCTTTCCTTAATTTATCTCCACATCATCCCTGTGAAGGAGGCCGAGACAATGTGACTGTCCCAAGATTAGTTTATGAGCTTCCTGACTGTGTCAGGCTGTCCCAGATTTTTATCTGACACTAAAACCACTGCACCCCACTGGCCTTCTGTATAAGCAGCTGTGGTCTAGACAAATGATTAGACTGCTTTAGTATTAGATAACTCTACACATCTTTGCATTCTTGTTAGCATGCTTAAAGTTTATTTGCTATTCCAGTTGACAGTACTGAAATGCTGATGATGACCACCTTTTATTTTTAGTTGAAACAGCCATGTTTATTGATTTTATTTTTAAGGATAAACTTAAACGTCTCTATCAAGAAAGAACAGATGTACTCGAGGCTCAAGTTCAGTCCTTAAGGTAATAAATCACGTTCCCTCCCTTTGGATTAATGATAGATTGCTGAATGGATTTTCCTTGGTTGATTCATTATGTCTGGCCACAGTTTAGTATAATACATCATCAGTAGTTCTTCATGAAGGCTCATGAAACTTGGGTCTCAGGCTTTGTACAGACTTTTAAAAGGCCTGGAGGCAGTTGCAGAGCCATCATTATCATGTGTTGGTTTCTTCTGCATCATCCCTGGTCAAAACAGCTTTGCAGGTTTTGGCATAGCTCCAAGAAGTACTTGGACAAAAGCTTCCAGCAGTACAGCCAGCACAACTGAATTCAACGTGCACAGTATTTCAGGCTGGATGACAGAGATTATGTACTCACTGTCTATCCATGAATGTATATGCACAAAAGCATGCCTAGAAAAAATTAAATTATTTTATTCTGTATGGGATTGTGTCGTCAGCTTCTCAACATGAGAATTCATATACGTTTTTTTTTTAAAGGAAAATGTATAAGGGTATTTTTCTTTGGCTAGTATGCTGTTCATCACATTTATGAACCCTTTTAAAAACTGTAGATTCTTCTAATAAAGTTTTCCTGTAGTTTCCTCTAAATTCAAATTTATTTGCCGTCAGAAACCAGCAGCAGTTGATATAATACCAGCCATGTTAAAACTATTGGATACCACCATTAAAAATAATGCAATACATCTCTGATCCAAGGTGATAAATCCCTAATCTAAATACATAGCTATTGTACTCTACTCCATTTTACAGACAAAGACATATCCTCATCATACACACCTATACACAATTTGTTAATATACATCATTAGCAAAGAATACATTTAAAACACCTAAATCTTTATACATTACTATAATTAATAAAAGCGTTTAAAATGTAAGCTACCTTCTTCTAACTTATTTAGCATGCCAGTAGACAAAATTTTGCCACCTTAACGGTGGAGTTTCCTCTAATAAAGTTTTTCCCTCTGCGAATGTGTGGGAACAATTGCAATTAGAATCTGCAAATGAAGTGGAAGTGTTTCCCTCTGCAGCCAGACTCCTCTTTCCCTGTTGTGCTTGTAGGATGACCAAGCGATTGATGCTGGGCTGATGGTAGCACACCTGGTGGCATTTGGCAGGAAGTCGCTCCGCGGTGATGACTGGGCGCAGTCTTTGATCATTGCTCTTAATGCTCTATGTTGTCTTCCTAGAAAGGACTTATCAGAGTCCCAAAAGAACTGTGAAGATCTGAGTGGAAGATTAAAACATCAACAAATGCTCAATGCCGCAAATAGCTCCAATAAGGTCGGCGGCCTTTGCTTGAAATGTGCGCAGCATGACGCTGTCCTTTCCCAGACTCATTCAAACGTCCACATGGAAACCATTGAAAGGTTAACAAAGTAAGTCATTAGATGGTGAAACACAAATCAACTGTACGATAATTGGTTTTATCGTATTCTGATACTTTTATAAAACATTTTATGATTTTTTTTAATGTAATCCATTGGGAAGTTTCCACAAACTCTGTTAACATTAATTGGGAAAAGAGTGGAATTTCTGTTCCCTTCCAGGTAGCCTTCTCAGTGTGCTCATGGAACTGTGTTTTGGTTATTCAAGTCTTTGAGACGCACTTAAAGTGTAAATTTTGGGGAATAAATTAAAATGATCTGAATGATGGAAAATAATTCCTGATTTAATTTATAGAGGAATGCATAAAATCACTGGAACATAGAAATATATTTGTTGCCGTTTATTTCACAATTTGTAAAAGTTGCCGAATGCTGAATCACTAACATTGAGAACATTTTTCAAAGTCTGTAGATGGTCAGAAAATTTGGATGTGATCTTAACCATTTCCCTTTAAGTTTACAAATGAGCTTCCAGAAATTCGTATTCTGCAAACATTTTACTAGCCTGCTGACTGTTTTCATAAATCTTATGTGGGCAGTTTTTTTTCCACTGTGGGCAAACAGATGACTGGCTTTTTAACATATCCCTTTGACCTTATTAGACTTGAAATCCCAGCTTAACTGACTATTGATTCTTGTAGCAGAAATACAAACCTGGCAGGATAAGACTAGATGCTCTTTCCAAATGCCACAGAAAATAATGAAAATATCCTTACTTGTCCAAAGAAAAGCCCAAACCTTGTTACAGCTCTGTTCTATAGTCCAGCTAAGCCAGGCCTTCTACTATAGCAGAAGTGTAGTCAGGATTTTGTGACTCCAACAGCAATGTGGAGTAACAATAGTATATAAAAAAGAGCAATGTCATTAGAAAAAAGGTCTGCCCATTATAGCAATCACTGATGACATCCCACATCAGCTGTGCATCAAAGGCACCATTCAGCACAAGGCAGTGACAGGAGTACCATGATAACACCATAAAGGCAGTTCATAGTCCTTCCCACCCACAATTTGCAAGTGTGCTTTCGGAAAGAACCATATGACAACCTCCCATAGCCCAGCAGATTTGAGGGCTGTAGCTGAACCTTCTTGCCCTGACCTGGATGGCCCAGGCTAGCCTGATCTCGTCAGATCTCAGAAGCTAAGCAGGGTTGGCCCTGGTTAGTATTTGGATGGGAGACCACCAAGGAAGACCAGGGTTGCTGTGCAGAGGAAGGCACTGGCAAACCACCTGTTAGTCTCTTGCCTTGAAAACCCCATAAGGGGTCGCCATGAGTCGGCTGCGACTTGACAGCACTTTACACACACACACACACACACACACACACAGTTGAACCTTCATCTGCCAGCACCAGCGTTCATCTTAAACAAGGGTTTGAGTCCATGATGAGCCCAAATATAACCAGTAGTAGCTCTCAAATGGTCTTTTTGCCAGGGAGAAAGCCAAGACTGGCAATCATCGGTCTCAACAGTCAGCCTATTCCATAGCCCAGTGGGTAAGGTTTATCTTCATGTAGAATTTTTAGATGACAAGGTCCCCAGCAGAAAAAAAACTGTTACAGTCCTGTTACAGTACCTGTGATTTCACACAGGCAACATAAGAGGCCAGAATGTACACTCCAGCAACAATCTCAAAGGAGGCAACACTGAACTGCGTGGTAGGTCAGCAGAAAAGAACAGTGCAGTGGAAAACACTAGTTTGAGTCCCACTCTTCAGATATGTTGAGTTGACTTTCAAGGCAAGGCTTATTTTGTGGGGTTCTTCTGGCAACTATTTTAATTAAAAACTAAGTGGTAAGGTGTGACTCCTCCCTTCTGGGAACTGCCTAATCTGAGGTCTGCACACCTAAAAGCTGCCTCATTTCCAGATCCTAGCTCTGTGTAGGCACAGATCTAGTCAGCATGAATGCATAAATGACTGCTTGAAAGAACAGCTGTTACTGATAAGCAACCAGTTTTTCCACCAGGGATTCATTTTTAACTAAGGTTCAGCCCTGGAACACATGCAATGGGCTTTTAATGCAAATATATCATTCTTTGGCTCTACTTCATTTGGTTCTGTTTTCTCCCCTCCCCCAAACCACATTCATTAGAATACAGCAGAGCCAGGGCTAAACAGAAAACTGTTTGCTCCCAAGCAGTTTGGATTAGTGCTTGGAATCTGATTTTGGAAATAGGCTTCTGGCTTTGGAACCAAATTCTTTCTTCTGTCATACCTTGGTGGAGAGGAGATTTTAGAAAGATTGGTGGTAAGGACATGTGGTCCGGTACATGTCCATACTGCTGTAAGGAAGCTAAGAAGTTCAGGATGCCAGAAGTTGGTTGGTCATAGTTATGGTCCCTACACTTTTCTCATTCTGATTCTTTTTTCACCCTTAATGCAACAAGAAGTATTCACACATTTTCAGTGGGTAAGAACTTAATTTACATAACAAGATCTGGCATTCAACTGGGCTCCCCCCAGGAAGGTTGGAATGGCATGATGTTATCCTAAATTCAAAGAACCCCATCTTTTTCTTTCTGTTTTGTTAAATTTCATTGTTAAATCTCAGTCATATAGTTTATACATTGAGGCTGAAATCCAGTACATACTATGCAATAAAAGGAATTTAGTTCCAAGTAAACATGGACAAGATCAGGTACTAAGAACTTGCATCAATAACCATTTTATTTTCTGGGATCTTTATATACCTATTATTTAAGGCTAGAAGTCTATACATTTTAAAATATGCCTTTTCATTAGCTGTGACTAAAGCTATCCTAGTGACATTTTACCTGCACATGTTGCTCATTCCAGATTCTCCTTATCATCCTCTCTAGATTCTGAAGTATTTGTTGCTTGATTGTAAATCAGCACGCAAATATATAACAAGCATTATTTTGAAAGGTCCTAATACTGAAGTGGTGCAGAACCTTAGAATAGTGTTTTCCATGCTGCAGAGTCCATATGGTCCATAATTTAGAAGATGTTAGTGCAGTTACTCTTTTAATTTAATCTTCATTTTTTATCACTGTTACTAGGTATTTAATTCTGAATCTACCCCATTGTGTGGATCAAATAATCTGCACAGTGGGGCTAAGTATAGAAAAAAAGACATGGCCCATCAGTTTTCCAGAACAATCTTCAAAGTTTTTAAAAGCATTGCAAGGGTTAAACCTTTAAAAAATGCAAACTGAGAACAGTGATATCACAACCAGTGTTTTAGGTTGCCTAGCAACCCCATACTGCTGGGTATTTTAAAAGAAACATAAAGATCAGCCAAGGGGAGAGAGGAAGAAATGGCAGTGGGGGGAGGAAAGTGGGGGGAGACAACAGCAACAGAAATTGGAGGTTTGGAGGGGTGAGGAAGTGGGGATGGGATTTCCCCATCCCTGCAAGTTCCTTGTGGGTGCCCCACTTGTAATAATTCTTTTGTCATACGTTTTCCCTCAATGTTGTTCACCTTTTTAAGTGTTTTGCCTGGATGTGTTTGCTGTTTGTATATGCTGATCAGGTTGCATCCAAACTACATAAGGTATGATGATATGCTTGTCACTATTGTCATGTATCTAACCAAGTTATTGAGGGAATTTGCTGTAACAGCATATAGTATGTATATGAGTATATTTGCCCGTTGATCTAACCGTATGTATTTTTCTGGCAAGGCCGTAATAAAGTTGTTTGTTTTGTTTATTTTGTTTGCTAATAAAGTTATTTGCTGAACTTGGAACATAAACTTTAGTTCTGGTTATGTGCCTTTCATTTGTCCAGTGTATTAATATTCCCTGCTTTTCCTTTTTTGCTTGGCAGAGAGAGGGATGAATTAATGGCAGCCCTCTCATCAGTAAGAAGAAACCTAACTGAAATGCAGCAAAGGGAATGCAGTGCTTATGAACAAGTGAAGCAAGCTGTACACATGACTGAAGAAGCCAATTTGGAAAAAACTGAGGTAATATCACAAAAACATTAGTTGAGCTACTTTAGACTACTTTAGTTGTGTTATGCTTTGCATCCTAGTCTGTTTTCAAAGTTAGCTGAAACATTATACAATAGTTAGAAAGATGGGTGGATGATCTCAGCATGGCCAAATCTACCGATGCTTAAATCTAGAGATTGGAGCCATGGATAGACAAGACAGATCTTTCTACAAACTCAAGAAATCCCCAGGTGTGGAGAGCCCTCCTTGTCATCTTGCCTGCAGAGGACTTCCCCTGGCCGAGCAGCGCGTCTTTGGCCTCAGAGTCGGGGTAAAGCTAGGACCCCCGCTCCGCGGGAGTTCGGAGAGCCTGTGCTGATGGCTCCTGACACCTGTCCTTCTCCTCCCCAGCCTCAGCACAAGTGCCGGTTTATCTAGGAGAGGCTCCTCCCTCTCCCCACCCCTCCTCCCCATGACTCCGCCCCCTGAACCTATAAAGGCCCTTCTGGGAAGCCAGTTGCTCTCCCTCCTTCCCCACCCATCCTTCCCGCGGATCAGCTGTTAGGCGGCTTTCTTGGGCGCTGCCGCCTCGTTGGCCATGCGCTCTGGCAGCTGCATCAGGAGCTCCCAGGGCTTTTCCTCCGGTGGCGCTCCGCTCTCTTCTCTGTCCGGGAGGCCGTGGAGTTCCAGGTGAGTGGGGGCCGTGTCAGGGAGTCCCGCCGCCGGGGCTTGTCCCAGTGCGGGGCACCAGGTTTGCAGAAAAATCTGAAATTAAAAAAAATACATCCCCAAGAATAAAAGAAGCAGTGCCTGTAGTTTTGAGCAACAAATACCCTCAGTGGCTGTTACTATGCAACTACAACAGTATTGCCAGCTGGAGCCTTTGTTTCTGTCAGTAAATGTTCTGCTCACCAGTTTGGAGACAAGTCCCAGGCCACAACAGGTCTGCCAACAAAGGTTCTTAAAGTCCACGGTCCACTAGCACAACCCACAGTCACAGTCCAAGATTAAGGAACATGGTTCCAAGAGCTAAGTAAGCCAGACAACTGGTGAGCTCATCAGCATTGTTGCAAATAAGTTGATCCCACACTGCCTGCAGCCTCCCTGCATCCTTATATTCTGAGTTTCCCTACAAGTGTTGCTGGGTCCCACATTAGGCTCCTCCTCACAAGGTGAGACAGCCCATCTACTCATGAGGAGTACTGGGACCCAGATCCTGTGATGATTTACCAGTCTCTCCTAGCATTTCCTTTGCAGAGGGGGGCCTCAAGCCGCCAGGCATGTACTGCTGCACCTGGCCCATGCCTCAGACCTAGCCCTTTACCTCCTCGAACTCTTGGGGTGCTTCTGGAGACCGTGGTGGGTCTGGTCACAGGTTGGTCCATGCTGGGGCCTCCAGGCTTGAGGGCCCTGCTAATTCAGGTTCCCTTTGGGGAGGCATTGGAGAGGGCCTGCCAAGGTGGGCCTTGGGGGAAGGCTGTTCTCCAAGGACTCGTCTTCCCAACCCAAACCAGGGTGGTCCATGACAGTAAGAGGAGGGGGCAGGGCCCTTTCCAGGGCAGTTTTGATCTTTGAGGGAGGACTGTTTGGATACAGGCCTGGCAGTGCTCACTACTGTTCAACGGCAGCTGCCCCATGAAAGAAAGAGTGGTGTAGTTGTTAAGAGTTTCAGACTAGGATCAGGGAGATACATGGTGGAATCCCCACCATGGGAGGGTAGATAAAGGTAGGTTGGCTGGTGGGTGGGGAGTAGAGAATGAAGCAGGAAAAAAGAGAGGCTACATGGGCTTTTTGGGAAGAGAAAGAGGAAATAGTGGAGGAGGGAAACATGAAATGCCCCTTGCAGGTCTCTGCTTTTGTGTTTGTATGTGTTTGCACACACACATATAGAAGAGAGAGTCACCCCCATATGTAAATGGTTTGGGAGTACAGACTGTATAATGACTTACAAATAATGTATTCTATTCCTCTTCTGGATGCACACCTTAACGTGGTGAGGGGGTTTGTGTGTGTCAGGGAAGCTGAGAGCCAAAAAGGCTTGATTTGATCTATAACCCACTGCCAAAAAAACAAATCAGTGGGTTATAGATCAAATCAAGCCTGAACTGACCCTAGAAGCTAAAATGACTAAACTGAGGCGATCGTATTTTGGTCACGTCATGAGACGACAAGAGTCACTGGAAAAGACAGTCATGCTAGGAAAAGTTGAGGGCAGCAGGAAAAGATGAAGACCCAACAAGAGATGGATTGACTCAATAAAGGAAGCCACAGCCTTCAATTTGCAAGATCTGAGCAAGGCTGCCAAAGATAGGACATTTTGGAGGACTTTCATTCATGGTCGCCATGAGTCGGAAGCGACTTAACGGCACTTAACGCGCACGCACACACACACACACAATGTATACTATTACTTTGTATGTATTATACCAGAGAACATGCAAGCATATGCTAGGAAAGAAAGCATTTGTCTAGTAGCTTTAAAAAGTCATTTAGCAAAGGCACCAGAGTAAATGTAGAACTTATCGTGGCATAAGAGTTCAGTCCTCTTGTGACTCAGCAACTGATTATGAAAAGAAAATCCTAAGAATAAGAATGCACAAGTCTTCACATAAGGATGGGAAATAATCCGAGTGGTCCTGTAAATTATAGCTAGAATTTTGGGCCACCTAACATAATGGGTTGGTAGTAGATTCAAGACAGACAATTAATGTGTGGGATGATGGCTGCTGGCTTAGATGGATTTAGAATGGGATGAAATGCAGTTCTGGAGGATAGTTCTATCAACAGGCTATTAACCACGATTGTTAAATGGAACTTCCTGATTTCAAGGCCACTTTATACCTGTTTCTGGGCATAGGCAATGAGGTAGGACTATTGCCTTCATGTTTTGTTTGTGCATTTCCTGGAGGCATATTTCCAAGCCAAATTCATAATGTGTCTTGAGGTAAAAAATGTGCTGTAATTTGTGTATGGTGGTAGAGGTCATTGTGTTTCACAGTGTACAAACACCCAGAGCTTGAGCATACATTTTCATATGACGTGGAATGCTTCCTTTTGCAAATGAAAACCTCATATCAGTACTGTTGCTTCATAAAGCTCTACATTTTTTTCAGTCTGAAACATCTACAACTATGCTTTAGAGTTAGTTTCAGTCTTTTTAATGCTGTGTTTTGGCTCCTTCCACCCACGTTCCCTTCTTGGCAGGTATTTTTTCCGTGAGAATATTAGGTTAGCTTCCTCTGTTCAGCCTGATGTTGACTTTTCAGTTAGACTACATTCCTCAAAGCTCATGGAAATGTTAGTGTTCCCCTATCTAAACTGGGGTACTCTGTGAACCACATTTTAACTACTTTCTTAATCCTGCATATATGTTACAGTGACTGATTTTTAAATGTCTATTTCAATGACTTGATTCATTGTCTGGATAGATAGTGCCATCTGCTGTGTAATTGGTGAATTGCCGCAAATGTAATGGGATTAATAAAGCTGTATAATTTGCATTGAATGATCTTGTTCTTTGTTAAAGTAGGAATTGCTTCTTCCGCAGTATTAATTCAGAATGTGCTGCAAAAAGAATTCGGCTGACTTTTTTGTTGTTGTTGTTGTCAAGGCACAGCTGACTTATGACAACCCCTAGATTTTCAAGGCAAGCAATATTGGGAGGTGGTTTGTCATTGCCTGCCTTTGCATCACGACCCTGGTATTCCTGGTACTCCCATCCAAATGGGAGCCAGCGTGGTGTAGTGGTTAAGAGCGGTGGACTCTAATCTGGAGAACCAGATTTGATTCCCCACTCCTCCACATGAGCGGCGGACGCTAATCTGGTGAACCGGGTTGCTTTCCCCCCTCGTATACATGAAGCCAACTGGGTGACCTTGGGCTAGTCACAGCTCTCTTCGAGCTCTCTCAGCCCCACCTACCTCCCAGGGTGTCTGTTGTGGGGAGGGGAAGGGAAGGTGATTATAAGCCAGTTTGATTTTCCCTTAAGTGGTAGAGAAACTCGGCATATAAAAACCAACTTTTCTTCTTCTTCAAATACTAGCCAGGGTCAAGGCTGAGAGTGTTTGACTGGCCCAAGGTCACCCAGCAAGCTTCCATGGCACGAGTGGGGATATGAACCTGGGTTTCCCAGGTCCTAGTCTGACACCTTAACCACTACACCATGTTGCCTCTCTTCAGCTGACCATAGAGATGTAAAATTTCCAGAAATTTTGAAACCATGGGGAAAATTATATCCCCCCCCCCCCCAGGAAAGCAAATTTGGGGGGAACTGAAAAGTTTCAAACTCCTGCTCCCTGTGTGTCCATAGCACAGGTATCTCTATTTTTTGCCATCTGATAGGTAAGAACAAATAAAAGTCACAGGTAGAAAA
The DNA here is from genome assembly GCF_029931775.1 of Euleptes europaea. Lineage (NCBI taxonomy): Eukaryota > Metazoa > Chordata > Lepidosauria > Squamata > Sphaerodactylidae > Euleptes > Euleptes europaea. Next base: position 29,659,542 of record NC_079318.1, read on the forward strand.
CAAAATTTTGTAGTAAACAACTGAAAGTCTATTATTTGAACAGAAACTAGTGTCACAAAAAGAAATGCTAGTGTCACAAGAAAATAACAGTTGCTAGTCAAGACTACCATGTTACTAAACTTTATCTGAGGCTGTATATCCTGCTAAAGCAGACAGAATAAGTACTGCATCCCCATCCATGCCAAGAAAGTAAGCGTCTGTGTCCAGTTTTTATCATACGTGCCTTGAGAAGCTGCTGTTTGTGAGAAGCTGCTACTATGTATGTAGCACAGGAGTGTTCAAAAGATGGCCAATGTTATCGTTGTCTTAATGTTTTTACTTTGAAGTTATAACTTCTTTTAACATGCATGTTTGAGCACAGAGGGGTTCTTGGGTAAGGTTAAATATATAATTAATGTTCTGCTTCCATTTGGAACATATTAGTCAATAATGTAAACTGGGTTCTTTCAACGTTTAATCTGCTGCAGCTGTCCACCAGCTTCTGCCTCCCCCCCACTCCCGCAAAATTGAAAGTTTTCCTTGTTTTAATGCAATGTTTAAATTTCTTCTTCAAACCCATTCCTGTTTCCATAGGCTTTGGTACGTTGTGAGCAGCTTAAAAATGAGATGGAGAGACAAAGAGATCGTCTTGAGAGGGAATTAGCAGCCCAGTTAGAAAAGAGAACCGAAGATCGAGAAGCAGTACGTGAAGAAATGAAGAAAGAGAAAGAGAACTTGACATCCTTGGTATTTTAACAGATTTATATACACATGTTTTAGGATATAAATAATTTATAATTAAATAAATCTTTTTTGCACGGCAGCGAGGCTTTGGACCTATCTGGGCTGCTGTTCAGAAGATTTCTGATAATTAAAAAAAGAGGAAAGGTTAACCTTTATAACTAGCTGTCAGTAGAGGTCGCAAGTACTGATGATTTTCTTTTTGGTTGTTGAACAGGGAGTCCAGTCTGCACCTCCGAGACTAGCAACTCTAGTTCTGGCTTAAGCTTTCATGAGTTTTAGCTCACTTCTTCCGATGCAGTTTCATCATCCATCTGATGAAGTGAGCTCTGACTCAGAAAAGCTTTGCAATAAACTTCGGTAGTCTTTAAGGCGCTACTGGACTCCCTGTTCAGTTTTGCTACAACAGACTAACAGAGCTGCCCCTCTGGAATTATTTTCCTTTAAAAAAAAATTTTTTAAATTGGTTTGGAGCTGGTTGAAGATATGTTTAAATGCCTTCACTCCAGTTTTGCTAAGCAGCTCAAAACCCTCGTTTCCTGTTTTGGTTAAGAGGGAATCCTGATGAGTGTGACTATGGTTAAGGTTGGTGGTGATGTTACTCATTGTTAGGCCTGGTGCAAGAAGGCAGGAAGAATTCTTGCCAGAGCAAAGAGTAAGTCTGCAGTCCAATGTCCTACTCCTGCAGTGCCAAGTTTAACAACACTTTCTTGAGAATAATACCCACTGAATTATATGGGATTTGGTTCTGAGTAGATAGATTGTTTATTTACGGCCCTTGGCCAGATAAAACAAAATACATGGACTAAGGTTCTGAGTAGACTTGCCTAGGCTTGCTCCTGACATCCCCCTGGGCATGTTGATTTTAATTATTATATACATACTTTACAGAACACATGTTCTGAGGAATGCACGTTGATCGTCACGGGACTGCCAGAATTGAAAAAGCCTGTGCGAAATAGGATCTACTACCGGAAACCTATCTTATTCTTGGACTTTTGATTTTGTAACAGGAACCATGTGCCTTTGCTGTTACTCTTGATATATACTTGTTTTACATTTGTTTATATTCATATACTTCGATTACAAAGATTGTTGGTTACATCTTGAGTAGTGCTCTGGATTTATTAGCCATAAATGCCGTTCTTCTTTTGCTAGGCTTGCTCCTGGGCAAGCTCATTCCTGGGCTTTGCGGTGGCCGGGGACAGCGCAGGCAAGCCGCTGCCACAGCACCTCCTAAAAGGTTCCCTGGCCCCCAAAAGGCTAAAAAAAAAAAAAGCCTGTTTAAATTTAAAAATGCAAAAATGGGGCATTTTCCCCCATAGAGAACAAGTAAGGCTGCGTCAGGAAAAACCTGGCACAGCAATACTCTTGCGGAGGGGGGTGTTCCCAGGCTGGAAGGGGTTCGGAGGGAGCCTACCAGCAGCCCCACCCCCAGGACACTGGTGCAAGCACTTGCACCGGCAGGATGCCGGTGGGAGGCTGAGCCGTATCCATGGGCTGCGCTGCCACGCCAGTCCTGGGGCGCTGCGCAAATGTCATTACGCCAGTGTCTGTGCTACTTTTGCACAGCGCAAGTGGCATGGACGCCGGTGTAGGGGGCTGGTCACCTTCTAAGCCCATTAACTTTAATTCTGCTTAGGGCTGCAGTGTTAGTTTACTGTAAGAATAAATTGTTTTCTTTCACAACCTAAACTCGTTTTAAAGAAATAGAGCTTTGATCTTCAGAGCCCAATAAAGGCATTGAACTTGCCATTTTCCAATAGTGCTGTTTTTCAGCTTTACCCACTTGTTTGATTTATGTCTAATTCTGGTCTGCTTTTGTCTCAGGTGATGTCTTTATCTCAGAATGTAGCTACTCTGGAGGCTCAGGTTGACAGGATTACAAGAGAGAAGATCTCTTTAGCTAATCAGCTGGGAGAAGCTCAAAATCAAAATGCTTCTCGCGATATGGAGATTAATAAGGTAAACACACTTTTAAAAACCATGCATAGTGAAACTTTTAAAAATGAAGCATGCTAGTATGGTGTCTTACAAGATTGGGCGTTAGCTGAGTACACCTTTATGGTTTAACTCTGAGCTGCTTTTGGGGCAAATGCTTCGTTGGCTATATGCACACCGTGTTATTGACCAGTCTAGTACTTGACACTACAGCTACATTCACTTAATCAAATGCTTAGGCAAAAAGAAGAATGCAATGTGAAAGTTTTCATTTGTTTTTGTTTTTGGAGAAGGGTTCTTAAGCTTTCTGAACATGTGTCTTATTTTTTGGCTTTTGAGGCCTTGTTTTCAAATTTATTTTCACTTTTGTGGGGTAAGCCTTCAGACCATGATCTACTGCTGGGCTGTAACACATTTTACCTGCCATGGGGGAAGGGGATATCCTTGCAGCAAGCAGTTGTTTCCTAGTTGTTTTTTAAAAAGAAGTTTGGTTCATGTTCCATATGATTAAGAAGTATTGCCATGTTTGATGGAAAAGAGTATATCATTTTTATAGGGCAAGAAGAGGCATTAAGCACTTCCAGCAAAGAATTTTTAAAAGTGTGCTTGGGTTCAAATATGCATATGTGAGTGACTGGGTCACTTGTTAGCACTGATGTCAAAAGCACTTTTTCGTCATGTTAATCATATTAGAAATAGTATTACTATCTGAGGAAAAACCCAGCAACTGAGGAAAAATCTAGCAACACTTGAGGTTTCAATGAGGGCTGGGTGAACACAGTACCCCCCCCAAATAGTTTGATCTACTGTCAAAAAATATCTGGGTCCCCTGCAAGAAAAGAGTTTCAAACAAAAAATCTGTCTGAACATAAGAGCAGCCATGCTGGATCAGACCAAGGCCCATCAAGTCCAGCAGTCTGTTCACACAGTGGCCAACCAGGTGTCTCTAGGAAACCCACAAGCAAGATGACTGCAGCAGCATTATCCTGCCTGTGTTCCACGGCGCCTAATATAATAGAGAATAGGTGTGCATCATGGCTAGTATTCATTTTGACAAGTAGCCATGGGTAGCCCTATCCTCAATGAACATATCCTCTCCCCGCTTAAAGCTTGCCAAGTTGGCAGCCATCACCACATCCTGGGGCAGAGAGTACCACAATGTGGATAAACACTAGATAATTCACAATTTTAATTTAAGCATCTGTAAATAAAGAAACTTAAAGTAGGACATCTTGAAGCAAATAGAACTGAACAAGGGCTGTAATTCCCATCTCTCATAACAATAAAGGCAGTGTGGAACAACTTTAATATATAAAAACTGAGCTAATAACAGTGAGAGGTGGGATTATGAACATATTCTGACCCCTCAACCTGCCCTTTTGCCATTTTTTCCAGAGGAAGCGTGAAAGAACGTGAAAAGAACATGAAAAAGGAACCTTAATTTCCCCATATTGTCATCACCATGTAGCCAAACTGGATTGGCTATGTGACACAGTTATGTCATCACATCTACAATCGGATTTCTAATTGGCTGGGTCACTTGAGGATGATTCAGGGAAAAATATGCCAAAATAGTAACAAAGATTAAACAGTCATGATTATGGGGTTTGAAGAGGGTTCTGCACCTCGCTTCCTTTTCCTTTCCTTTTTCCTTTTATCCCTTAGAAGCTCCTTGATCAATTGATCTTGAGCAGCATATATCTAGTGTTGGAGGGATATAAGGACTGAAACAAATCTTGCCACTGACAATGTAGCCTTGGGGCCCCTATTGCTTAGTAAAAAAGGCATTATGTCAGTCACAGAGGCATTGGATTTGTATGTTAAAGGGGGGGAAATATAGTGCAATCGAAGTTCCTCGTAAAAGCGGCATTCCAAAAGGGCATGAGCTAATGAGTCAATAGAGCCAGAAGAGCAAGGGCAGATCCTGTCTGAGTATGGTATATTCAGAATTCTGCCCTGCATTACCATAGAAGGGTTAGCACCTCTCTTCCAAAGGTGTCACTTTCCCCTCAAAATATATTATTAATGATCTACAGTCCAACGTATTATTAATGAAATACAACCAATGCTGCATTGTGTCACTTCCCTCGCTAAGGCACTGGGGTGTGTGTGTGTGACCCTTTCTTCCTTACTGACAGCCTGCTAACCTAAAACAACTTCTCACCCTCAATGATAAACTACTTAATGGTAGGATAGACTCCGGTACCAAGGCCTGCAACAAACCAATGTGCCAACTTTGCTCTCATATAGATCCTAGCAACACCATTACTGGGCCCAGCAACATCAGCCATGTTTCAGGTTCATACTCCTGTTCATCTACGTGATTTATGTCATCACATGCCAGCCATGCCCTCCCACCTTCAATATTGGACAAACAGGCCAGTCCCTGCGACAAAGATTAAATGGACATAAGTCTGACATCAGAAATCACAACATTCAGAAACCAGTGGGGGGACATTTTAACCTGCCAGGACATTCAGTTGCTGATTTAAGAGTATCAGTTCTCTTTAAAAAAAGGGATTTCAAAGGGCGATTAGAAAGAGAGACTGCTGAATTACAACTAATAATGAAGCTCAAGACAATGCATTCTCCTGGGTTGAATAGTGATCTGGGATTCCTGTCTCATTACCAATGCTAATTTCTCCACACCTACTACCCCTCTTCCTGACCTGGATGGCCCAGGCTAGCCTGATCTCTTCAGATCTCAGAAGCTAAGCAGGATCAGCCCTGGTTAGTATTTGGAAGGGAGACCACCAAGGAATACCAGGGTTTCTGTACAGAGGAAGGCACTGGCAAACCACTTCTGTTAATCACTTGCCATGAAAACCCCAAAAAGGGGTCGCCATAAGTCGGCTGCAACTTGACGGCACTTTACACACACACATTACCCCTCTGCATATCACACATAATCCAATCGCGCATGCTGATGTCATTTACTTACTTTTGACATTTACATTGTCATTGTGTGTCTAATTCATTCTTCTCTATTTAAGGATAGATGGATTCACATTCTAGCAGTATCTGAAGAAGTGAGCTGTGGCTCACAAAAGCTCGTATTCTGCCAGAAATTTTGTTAGTCTTTAAGGTGCTACTGGACTCTTGCTCTTTTCTACCCCTCAAAACTGTTAGTGTGATAATTCATAAGTGTCCTAAAATTAATCAAGTAAAAAATATATATATATATATATATATATATATATATATATATATATATATATATATATATATATATATATATATATATATAAAAAAGTAAACCACTAGAGGGCATCAAAACCTCTCAGTGTAAATATTGCTCTGTGGAGTCTTGAAGCTACTTACTGTTGTAATATATTCCTTCTAACAGGTGTGTGGGGAAATACGTTATGAACTGAATAAGACCAAAATGAAGAAGGACGAGGCAGAAAAGGAGCACAGAGAGTATAGAATGAAAGCTATAAGGGAGCTCGAAATTAAAGATCAGGTAAGAGAGACTACCACGATCAAGCTGTTTTTAGAAATGTAAGCGGCTCATTCTTCTAGAAGTGACCATCGTCATAGGTTCTGTGCCTTGATGATACGGAACATGACCTCTTGCATGCTGTGCCTAGGCACACAGGATGACATATGCTCTGGGTGTGTTACCTATATGAATTTGTTTGTTAGATCTCTTTCGAAGAACAAAGCGGGCAGCAAATGCTACCAAACTCTGATACTTTTTTTTTAAAGTGCATATTATTTCTTTATTTTTCCAAGTCCCATTGTTATTGGCGACATTTCATTAAAAACGTAAAAGTAGTAGTTGCTGATTTAATATTAGTAATTTAAAAAACTCAGTCTTTCCGAAGTCATACAAACCAGGGAATTTCTCTTTGTATAGTTGTGAAGGAGGCATTTGATATTGAGAGAAACCACATTTAGGGACCAGCTGAATAGGATACGTTTACACTGAATATTATAAAATCCCTTGTTTACAGTATATGTTCTTACCAGTTTGAATTTCGCTGATGTCCGTGATGCATTAAATCATACTTACATTTAAAGTGATTTCTGGAACATGTAGTGTTATGAAATAAAACTACTTAGTTTCTAGTCATTGATCGTTAAAATATTAACTTTTAACTCCAAAAAAGATAGAGCTTAAAATCTTTTGTAGCGTTTGTGAAAACGAGCTGTAATCCAAAGACATATTTCTCTTCTCCTCCTGTCTTCTGTCGCATACCAATACATATGCATTTGCCATTTTCCACAACTTAATGCTTGGAGAGTTTTGCACACATACAAACACACACACACACACAAAAGTATCATCTCCTGCATAAGACATTGTAGCTGTAAGAATAAATTGGTGCAGTGCATAATAATATATTGAGGCATGGCTAAGAGCATTTTGAATGGCTGATTGAATGAATGGCAAAATTATAGTAATTTGTACCTGTAATCTAATATAAGCAAGTGGTGGTGATAGTGCCTGATATAGTTACTATCTAGTCATACCATGGGCACAGCACCCATGTGCAGATAATTCCCCTCCACTACCACATGCACAAGCAGGCAACGTGGGGAGGCTTATGCAAAGCTCTCAGATCCTAGCCTTCCTTTTTTATGGGAAACACACACAGCATGGGGAGTATCGGAGGCATATACAAAACTCCTGTTTCCTTAATGTCCTGTTTGCCTGCTTATACACACATGCACCTAAATGGTGAGCAGAGCAGTTTCATTGAGCCAGGCACTGTGTCTTCTCTCCATGTCAATTGTACCCGCTGTCAAAGATACCAAAAAAGTAATAAAAAAAAATCCACATACTTGTATTTTGGGGTGTATGCTTTCATCTTTAGCTTTCATTTACTTTGACTTCTTAAATGATTGTATTTATTTAAAATTTTCTGTTCTACCCTATTCTGCATTTGGGATGGTGTACAAGTGCCCCATGGCGCAGAGTGGTGTACAAGTGCCCCATGGAGCAGAGTGGTAAGCTGCAGTACTGCAGTCCAAGCTTTGCTCATGACCTGAATTCGACCCCAAGTCGGTTTCAGGTAGCTGGCTGAAGGTTGACTCAGCCTTCCATCCTTCCGAGGTTGGTAAAAGTAGCTTGCTGGGGGTAAAGTGTAGATGAGTGGGGAAGGCAATGGCAAACAGCCCTGTAAACATAGCCTTTGTAGTAAATGTCAGGATGTGACATCATCCCATGGGTTAGGAATGACCCGGTGTTTGCACCTTTACCTTACGTGGGAAAAAAAAAAAAAAATAAGAATGCATCAATATAATATACATAATATAAAATATTGATTCTAATCTGAAAAGCTGTAGAAAATAATGTTTTGTGGAAACCCCTCAACAGGGGTGTCTCCTAGATCTCCTCTGGCAATCCATTCTATAAAAATTGGCACCCTTACAGAGAAGGCAATGGGACCTTGGTGAGGTGTCCTGCATCTGATGAATGGAAGATACTGTTAAAACCAACAGTGATGAAGATCCAAGCTGACGTATACGTTTATACAGGGGGAGGTGGTCCTTGCTCCCCAGGTTGTGCAAACAGTATGAACCCGCACCTTGAATTGAGCCCAGAAGCAAAATTATAGTACAGCTGTTTTAAAAACCATTGTTCCCTTGGTGCCTGGTACCAACTGTGTTAAACGGCAGCATTTTTGCTCATTCAGGCTTCTGAGTTTTCTTCAAGGTTAGGCCTACATGGACTCAGTTATAGTAATCCAGCCTGGTAGATGCATGAATCAGCATGACCAAGTTGGCTGAGTTTTAAAAGGCTTTTTAGCTAAATGCAGCTGGGAAGCAGTGCTCATAGCAGGAACAGCAGCCTGCTGTTTCAAAGGGCCAGGCTGGGTCCAAAAGAGTTGTAGAAATTAAAAAGTAAAGAGAGAGTTTGTTCTTCTCAGCCATGACATGATCCTTGGGGTAAGTGGACTTCTGTCGCCAGATACAAACATTTTAAATTGTAGAAGGTTGCAGGCAGACGGCCAGCCCTAAGCACGCCTGTGTGTCTCATTCCTATGTCATGTCCCAAGCTTATGCAGAAAGGACTGTGTGTTGTCTGGCATTAGCAGTGTAAAGTAGGAGTGGATTTGAATGAGAATTGCATTCCTACAGTCTGTTCTGCAAGCATAAAAGAGGAGGCTCTTAATGCCTGGATCACTTGGAGAATCCACTTGCCACAGAAAAAGCTGTGAACTAAAGTTCACAGCTGGTTGGCCAAGGGCGGCAGTTATCTAGTTGAGTTCACCTCTGCTTCACCCCATTTTTCCTTTAACTACCCAATGGGCTAGCTAGGTACTATTACTGCATTGGGGACGGAGGTCCTGTTCTTTAGTTGCCAAAATGTTTGGATGTTTAATGAAGTTGTGACCTAAATCTATCCCAGCAGAGTGAGTTAACTCTTTAATTGTAAGCTACCTGAAGCAGAACTCTGAAGAGGTAGCGTAGAAGTATCCTTAATAAACAAATATACATTTTCTAAATACACAACGATTATGCTTTCACTGTGTGTGTTTTTTTCTGTTGCATTTTGTTTGCCAAAATGTGGCAGAGTGATGGAGAATGTCGAAGTGATTCTGTCTGGGCTCAGAAGACTGGTACTCTGTGACACATCTTATCATCCTGTCCTGTCTCTGCATTCCTGATCCTTTGTCTCCTCCTCCTGTACTCACTTTGACGCTTCCATCAACAATGTTCCATATAGCGGCAAGCCACTTTTCAGCCGCTTAAGCCTTCCCCTCAAAATCCAGTGGGTTCAAAATAATTTTGCGGAAGAAACCTAGCCTCACCTTGCTTTCCATTAAAGAGGACGAGGAAGACAAATGGAAGGTAGGGTGATGCTAGCTCTCTTTAGCAAACCAAGCAGTGATAATCAAAGTGGAGGGTAGGAGCTATGCAGGGTTTTGATCAAAGGCTCCATTTTGCTGTGTGGAATAGTAATAGGGTTGAGGATAATATTATCTGTGGAAGAGCATACTGAATGTAACAGTGGTTTGAATTTGGTTGCAGCAGGCTGATACGGAACAGAAAAGGAGGCCAGCAAGATTCAGCTACAGTAGACTAGATCTTCCTGTGGAGACTTTGATGTTGGGGGTGGGGGAGAGGGTTGTCAACCCTTGCTAGACAACTAGAAGCAACCTGAGGCCCAGTGATTTTGCCACTTCCTGGGGGTTCAGCTTTGTCTGTTGGTCGGATAACTAACCATGTGGGCTAAGTAAAATGGTCTCCTGTGCTGCTATTCAGCACTCATATCGGGGCCTGCCAGCCCTGGGTCTAGAGTAGGGTTGTCAGCTCCGGATTGGGAAATTCCTGAAGATTTTGGGGTGGAGCCTGGGGAGGGACCTCAGCGGGGTACAATGCCATGGAGTCCACCCTCTGAAGCTGCCATTTTCTCCAGGGGATCTGCAGCCTGGAGATCAGATGTAGTTCCTCTCCAGCCACTGGGGGTTGGCAGCCCTAGTCTAGACAGGAGGCACTGTCATTAGAGAGCAAGATGGGAGTGATTCGGATTGTACATGTGCAGTGGGGAAATAGCATCCTGGGCTCATTTCAGGTCAGGGAAATGGCGCATACACACACACACATGTGGTCCCAATCTGATTTAGGACCCTGCACACTTGGGAAATGAATTCACAGTGTGATATATGGCTGATGGTATGAGAGTTGTGTTGGGAGAATCCAGACCCGACTTTTTTGATGCATTAAAATGCCCTCATCACTGTTTGGAGTTACTGTTGCATTGCTCACAAATTTGTACTCCCATAATTCACCCTTTCTGTTCTTTCCAGCTCTACCTCTGTTCTTTCTTCTTTATTACCTCTTGCTAAAAGCTTTGCCTATTTTTTTATAATAATGCAGACAATTTTAACATTGTTTCCGACTTTATTCATTTTTAAATAATTTTGCTAAATTAATATTACTGTCACTTCACTTCCCATAATACTTCTCTATCAATTGCTATATGGGTTTCTGTATCATTCTGTGTTAACATCAGACCTGTAGGCCACTGACTTAGGATTGTTGGCCATCACTAGCCCCGCCCCCCCTCTGCCTATAACTCAGTATCTCAGGAATTATGATTCTCTACATAAGCAGTTCATCTCCGTTTTGTCAAAGTATTTGTCAGGAGTTCTAATTCCTATTCAGGAAGCAAGGAAGTGGAAGGGAAAAAAAGATAAGGTGCATGAGATGAAGCTGGAATATCGTGTGTGGCAGAAAGAAGCTATACAACTGGCCTGACCAGTGACCGACAAATCTTGTGGTTTCCAAGTATTTGGTAGAAATGTTTTAAGGATTTCCCCCCACCCCCTGGTGAAATTTTACTTTCCCCAAACTTTTACTTGAAACCTGGTTTCCTCAGGATTCTATTTTAATCCGTTGTCTTTTGAACTGTGCAGCATATTTCACTCTGAACACAAGAATGACAATGCAGGGATTCGTACTTTCTATAGGCGTTCTCAAACTTTGTTATAGCGACCCTCCAGAAGTTAACAATATTGACTCGATCGTACAGACGAGTAATGCAGTTGTCAAGGGTCGCACACTTCAAAGATATGCTGGAAGACACATTTGAGTTCGGATGTTTGCGCTGCTTCAGCACAACTTAACTCCCTGAGTGACCGGAGTGTGTGCCCCAGAGGACTTGACGCATGCTCAGTTTATAGAGGAAGCTGACAACGCTGCTATTTCTGAGGTGAGCTGCAAGCGCACCCCCACATCTTCTGTGGTGCCACAGAGCATTCTGCTGTTCAGGGGAGGGTGGGGCACTCTGTCTTTGCCCCACCACAGCATATCAAAAATATCGAACAGCCCTCTTCCTTTGACAGTGATGATCAATGCAAGAAGTAGTAGTAAGCTGATTCAGTCAATGAATGAAGGATCAGATAAATGTAAACAATGCAATAAATCATTAAAAACAGCATAGAAATCATCAATAATAACCAAATGGTAAAATAAGTGTTAAACGTGCACCATTAAAAATAAGCCAGGGTATAAATGCAGCATAAAACAGCCTTATAATGATATACTTAAAACACTCCTGTCTGTACTAAGAAATCCCAGGGTGTTTTTTTAAAAACTGTACATGCAGCACAAGACCATTTCCAAAAAATTTATTTTTCTATTAAATTTCACCACAGTTATTCATGTCCTTGTGAATTGCACAAAGAATGACTGTTGGCTAAACAACAGCCTGGATTTTTTTTTTTTTTTTTTAATGCTAGAGATGCTTGTGGAAACAATAAACCGGTGTTTTAAATGCAACACAAGCTTATTTCTGGATAAAGGTCATGAGGTTTTTGATCTTTAAAACAGGTACCTTGGGATGTTTGGATCCAGGCGCTGTATACAGGGAGGATCAGCAGATATGGTATTGCCTTAAATCCCTAGGCTCAAACATCTGGCAGGTAGAAAGAGGCAATTTTAAGCAAAAGTCCTTTCATGCTAGAATTTCCTTTTTGTTTTTGTTTTGGATGGTCTGACAGAACCTGAGCTGATTTATCTTGAGGGTATGGTATAAAGCCCATCTGTTCACTGTAGACATTTCCCCGGAAAAAACGATGGGAGCCTATATTTATGCCTATAGTATGGAATTATGATATTGTCTTGGCATTAATTGATAGTTGTCAAATTGTGTTTATTTTTCACTTCAAACAAACGCCTGAAGATTTGTTTTTAAAAGAATTAATTTCAGGGTCAGCAGGGGGAAAGTGGAGCAAAAGTAAACCATAGATGTCGTATTGAACGAATGTAAACACAAGCCATAAAAACGGATAGCATCCTTGATGAACCCATTAATTTAATCTGCAAATATTAAAGACATAAGTATGCTTATCATGATGTTGCAGTAATAGCAAATATTAGAAAACAGGTTTTTATTTGCTAAACATAATTGTTGAGGCCACTGCATTTATTATTTTTTTGCTGGTAATTGTGTAAGTTTTGGGAAATTTGCAGTGAACTAAAGGTGGTAGCATTGAGTCAAAAGAAAATAATTAAGTTTGCAACAAACAGTACCTCTTGCCAGACTCATCCCTCTTCTCAATTTCCATGTCACAATTCTATTGCAGCACTTTTTGTTACAGGTATAATATGAAAATCTAAAATGGGATCATTCTGGGTTTTTTTGTGATATTCATAACTTTCTGTATTATCAGATGTAGCTAGGCATGTACTATTTCTGACTTTATTGTGCCTTTATGTATTTTTAAGGAAATAGAGAGAGCGCTAGTAGAACTCAGTGAAAATAAACAGCGTTTAGAACGAGCACAGCAGGATGCAGCAAAAGCAAAGGATGAATGTCTAAAACTAACAGAACTGCTGGGTAAAGCTGAACACCAGCTGCACCTTACCAGGTAATCCTTACCCTGTTCACCCTCACTTTTCCCCTGTTAAGTTTTGCCAGTGGCTTAGCCTAGTTGTTTGACTGTGCAGCTTCGGGCACATGAGAAACTGAAAATGTAATGAACCAAGCATCGAGACAAAATGACACTTGGCAGGGATTTATTAACGATAACTATACATCTATACATCTATCAGTCCAGTATGTTCCACAGTTCTCTTTCAAACAAGGAAGGTGCTAAATTTTATTTTAGAATGGCAGTAGTTAGTTCAGTATACACCAACAATTCTTTTAAGGTTCTTGTAGGTTATCCGGGCTGTGTAACCGTGGTCTTGGAATTTTCTTTCCTGACGTTTCGCCAGCAACTGTGGCAGGCATCTTCAGAGTAGTAACACTGAAGGACAGTGTCTCTCAGTGTCAAGGGTGTAGAAAGAGTAATATATAGTCAGAAAGGGGTTGGGTTTGAGCTGAGTATTGTCCTGCAAAAGTATTGTCCTGTAAGTATCAAGATAATGTGCTAATGAGGGTATGGTATGTTAATATGGAACCATTGTATCCTGAAGTGATCTGTTAATGTGTGTAATCCAAAACTAATCTGTATGGCTATTGTTGAATGTTGTCTTTGTCTGGAGGTGTTTCAGGGCAGGAAGCCAAGCCTTATTCATTCTTAAACTCTCCTCTTTTCTGTTAAAGTTGTGCTGATGTTTGTGAATTTCAATGGCTTCTCTGTGCAATCTGACAAAATAGTTGGTAGAATTGTCCAGTCTTTCAGTGTCTTGGAATAAGACCCTGTGTCCTGTTTGTGTCAGTCCATGTTCAGCCACTGCTGATTTCTCAGGTTGGCCAAGTCTGCAGTATCTTTCATGTTCTTTTATCCTTGTTTGTATGCTGCGTTTTGTGGTCCCGATGTAAACTTCTCCACAGCTGCAAGGTATACGATATACTCCTGCAGAGGTGAGGGGGTCTCTTTTGTCTTTTGCTGATCGTAGCATTTGTTGTATTTTCTTGGTGGGTTTAAACACTGTTTGTAGGTTATGTTTTTTCAAAAGTTTCTCCATCCTATCAGTGACTCCTTTAATAAATGGCAAGAATACCTTTCCTATGGGAGACTGTTTTTCTTGAGTTTTCTGATTTTTGTTTGGTTCAATGGCCCTTCTGATTTCATTCTTGGAGTAGCCGTTTGCTAGCAGTGCGTGATTTAGATGGTTAGTTTCTTCCTTGAGAAACTGTGGTTCACAGATCCGTCTTGCACGGTCCATTAATGTTTTGATTATTCCTCTTTTCTGTCGGGGGTGGTGGTTGGAGTTTTTGTGTAAGTAGCGATCTGTGTGAGTTGGTTTCCGGTAGACCTTGTGACCTAACTGAAGGTTTGATTTACGGATGACAAGGGTATCAAGAAATGGGAGTTTACCCTCAATTTCCTTTTCCATGGTAAACTGAATGTTTGGATGGATATTATTAAGATGGTTTAGAAAGTCCATTAATTTTTCTTCACCATGGCTCCAAATGGTAAATGTATCATCTACGAACCTGAACCAGACTGTAGGTTTGTAAGGTGCTGATTCTAATGCTGTCTTTTCAAAATATTCCATGTAAAAGTTTGCTATTACTGGACTGAGTGGACTTCCCATAGCTACTCCATCAATCTGTTCATAAAATTCTTGATCCCATAGGAAATAACTTGTTGTCAAACAATGGTGAAATAAGGCTGTTTGACATTGTTTGTCATTGTTTGACAACAAGTTATTTCCTATGGGATCAAGAATTTTATGAACAGATTGATGGAGTAGCTATGGGAAGTCCACTCAGTCCAGTAATAGCAAACTTTTACATGGAATATTTTGAAAAGACAGCATTAGAATCAGCACCTTACAAACCTACAGTCTGGTTCAGGTTCGTAGATGATACATTTACCATTTGGAGCCATGGTGAAGAAAAATTAATGGACTTTCTAAACCATCTTAATAATATCCATCCAAACATTCAGTTTACCATGGAAAAGGAAATTGAGGGTAAACTCCCATTTCTTGATACCCTTGTCATCCGTAAATCAAACCTTCAGTTAGGTCACAAGGTCTACCGGAAACCAACTCACACAGATCGCTACTTACACAAAAACTCCAACCACCACCCCCGACAGAAAAGAGGAATAATCAAAACATTAATGGACCGTGCAAGACGGATCTGTGAACCACAGTTTCTCAAGGAAGAAACTAACCATCTAAATCACGCACTGCTAGCAAACGGCTACTCCAAGAATGAAATCAGAAGGGCCATTGAACCAAACAAAAATCAGAAAACTCAAGAAAAACAGTCTCCCATAGGAAAGGTATTCTTGCCATTTATTAAAGGAGTCACTGATAGGATGGAGAAACTTTTGAAAAAACATAACCTACAAACAGTGTTTAAACCCACCAAGAAAATACAACAAATGCTACGATCAGCAAAAGACAAAAGAGACCCCCTCACCTCTGCAGGAGTATATCGTATACCTTGCAGCTGTGGAGAAGTTTACATCGGGACCACAAAACGCAGCATACAAACAAGGATAAAAGAACATGAAAGATACTGCAGACTTGGCCAACCTGAGAAATCAGCAGTGGCTGAACATGGACTGACACAAACAGGACACAGGGTCTTATTCCAAGACACTGAAAGACTGGACAATTCTACCAACTATTTTGTCAGATTGCACAGAGAAGCCATTGAAATTCACAAACATCAGCACAACTTTAACAGAAAAGAGGAGAGTTTAAGAATGAATAAGGCTTGGCTTCCTGCCCTGAAACACCTCCAGACAAAGACAACATTCAACAATAGCCATACAGATTAGTTTTGGATTACACACATTAACAGATCACTTCAGGATACAATGGTTCCATATTAACATACCATACCCTCATTAGCACATTATCTTGATACTTACAGGACAATACTTTTGCAGGACAATACTCAGCTCAAACCCAACCCCTTTCTGACTATATATTACTCTTTCTACACCCTTGACACTGAGAGACACTGTCCTTCAGTGTTACTACTCTGAAGATGCCTGCCACAGTTGCTGGCGAAACGTCAGGAAAGAAAATTCCAAGACCACGGTTACACAGCCCGGATAACCTACAAGAACCAATGAACTCTGACCGTGAAAGCCTTCGACAATTCTTTTAAGACTCTTTGATGCAGTTGCTTTTAGGGAACTGTTGACATTAAATAACACATTATTCTCCAATTCCATGTTTACACTTTTTGCAGTTGCTCATTATGACAATGCCTGCATTCTGTGAAAAGGGTCAATAATGTAAATTACAATATTATCTGTGCCATATACGTATGCCTTAGCCAGGGTATGAACAATCAAAACTCTTTCTGAAGTTTGATCATATTTCTGTTGACAGTAGCTTCCTCAATGTTATAAGCATCTGAATTCCCTGAACATAATTATGGTATATTTGTGATAGGAATGGATTCAATCTATAGCACAAACTAGAGAGCCAGCGTGATGTAGTGGTTAAGAGCGTTGGTTTGGAGTGGTGGACTCTAATCTGGAGAACCAGGTTTGATTCCCCACTCCTCCACATGAGCGGCGGATGCTAATCTGGTGAACCAGGTTGGTTTCCCCACTCCTACACATGAAGCCAGCTGGGTGACCTTGGGCTAGGCACACTCTCTCAGCCCCACCTACCTCACAGGGTGTCTGTTGTGGGGAGGGAAAGGGAAGGTGATTGTAAGCCGGTTTGATTCTTCCTTAAGTGGTAGAGAAAGTCGGCATATAAAAACCAACTCTTCTTCTTCTAGTGTTCGGGGGCATTTTCAGGGACACAAGACTTGTCCATGACAAGAGAATATTCAGATTTGAAAGTGGCCCAGAAAGCATTTAGGTGTGTAGTATTGGTGAGGCTAATTACATATCCTCGTGCTGAAAGAATATGAATATTAGTGGTTCATTTGGGATATTTTAGTTTGCCTCCTAAATGATCACATCATCTTCCTTAAAAAAAAAAGGTGTAAATATAGATCATGGGCTAGTAGCAGATGGGAAGAAAAACACCCTTCTCACAGCCTGTATTTAGAGAACAAATATGCTAGAGGTTAATGAACTTGAAAAAAGTTTTGGATAACTTATTAAGAAAGCGAAACTTTGGATTTTGCAGGACTTTTTATAATGATTTGTTGTGATAGTTAACCAAATGGTTTACCCATTTCCTTCCTAAGGCTAATCATACAAGTTATGAAGCTGTGTGGTGTTTTGGAGAAAATCCAAACTGGAGATGGATTTTGTAAAAAAAACAAAAACTTCCATTCTCTGAATAAGGTATACTAACAGTGCGATCCTAAGGCAGGGCAAAAGCCGTTAGGACGTGGTGTGACCCTGGTGCTAGCGTAAATGCCACTTGCACCAGTTAAATGGGCATTTACGCCAGCACCGGGCCATTTACACCAGTGCCGGGGAGCAGCGCAGCAACAACAACATGGGCGCCAGCACAGCCATGGTGGCAGCATACCTCCGGCACAGGGGCTTGTGCCAGCGCCAAAGGAGATGATCCAAAACCGGGGTTGACATTAGTCAGCTCCCTGAGCCCTTTTGCCGCAGGCATGCTCACTTTTGCTGGTGTGAACTTATGCCGGCAAAAATGGTGACGCAGCCCAGTGGAACTACACACAACAGTTTCGCAGTTGTTGAAGGTGCGTTGATTTTCACCTTGCTGGCCACAGCGCAGCCAACCGCTCAGGAGGTGACTCGGCTGTGGTGTGGCTGTGCCATCCTTGGCTTTGGCACAACTATCTCCCCCTACTTCCGCTAGGCTTATGGTTGAGAACAGCAATGGTTACCATCAGTAGCTGGCCACCCTCCTTTCTTTCCTTTCCCCTCCCTCCCCCTACTTCCCCCTTCCCTCCCCTCTTCCCTTTCCCTTCTCCTTCCTCACTTAGCTTCCCCCTTTTTTCTATTCCCTTCCCTTATCTGGTCCATCTCCTTCCTCATGAAGTAGGGCATCAAATGTTTTCCTCATTATCACTGATAACTAGTCCAAGAATTGCTGAGTTTGTCCTTTTATTGTAAAGTGGAAAGGAAGAGTCAGGCCAGATCCCTAATAAAACCTCTTGTGTCTTCCATGTGGTCTTCTGGTGCATCTCTGAGTGGTTGTTCCTCTCTAGTTACTTCTTTCACCTTCTCTACCACAACCCTTATCTTTCTCCGTGTCCTTGCTGCCTATACTTGGTCACTTTATTTTTCTTCCTTGTTCTTACTATATGAAAACTGACTGAATTGTATTTGCTTTTGATATCTTTATTTATTTTATCTGTCAGCTAATCAGCACCAATTTCTTTTTAATTGACTAGATAGTTGTGCCTTTTAGACTGGGGACACACAGGAACACAAATCTTGTATGATACTTGTTTTTCAAGATGTGTTAGGGTAATTAATTGTTTGGATCTTTCAACTCCTGTCAGTGCTATAATTTAAAACTGGGTTTTTGTAGCCATAACAAGTTCAGATTGCATTTGTTTCACTGATGGTGGACTGCATTCTCAAAAAAGGATTTTATTTTCATGGTGATTGTACTGATTTATTAGGTAGGAGTAGTGAGACTTAGTAATAGAATTCTTAGAAGCTGGTTTCAGTGCATGTTGCAAAAACACTGCCCTTGAAATTCAAATCCAGATTGCAAGTTAAGTTATTTGGTCCCAATTTGGCCTTTCTATAGCAGAGCTTTTTACAAATGTTGTACTATTACAATAATGTAGCTGTTGTGTGTGGTGTAGTGGTTAAGAGAGGTGGTTTGGAGCAGTGGACTCTGATCTGGAGAACTGGGTTTGATTCCCCACTCCTCCACATGAGCGGTGGAGGCTCATCTGGTGAACTGGATTTGTTTCCCCACTCCTCCACATGAAGCCAGCTGAGTGACCTTGGGCTAGTCACACTCTCTCAGCCCCATTTACCTCACAGGGTGCCTGTTATGGGGAGGGGAAGGTGATTGTAAGCCAGTTTGATTCTTCCTTAAGTGGTAGAGAAAGTCAGCATATAAAAACCAACTCTCCTTCTCCTTCTTCTAGAGCATTAAGTGAGATGCAGTTATGGCTCTCTCACATAGACAAGTCCATGGCTACTTTAGAGATGCTGCAGAATTATAATTCATTTTAATTTATTAATTTTGTCCTTGATGCCTTACATTTATCTGTAAATGACAGTAATTTATTGCAATTAGCAGTTTATTGAAATGTATTCGATCCTTATTGCAGCTAGCAGCTTATTAAAATATATTTGGTCTGAATTTAATCAGTGTATTTTAAGTTAGGTTGCTTGAATTTCTATGAGAATTGTTAGTGATTTTGTTTATTTAACATATTTATACCCCCTTTTCTCCCCAATGGACACCCAAAACAGCTTAGAACATCATTTTCCCAACCTTTGTTTTATCCTCACAACAACTTTATGAATTAGGTTAGGCTGAGAGAGAATGATTGGCCCAGGATCACCCAACAAGGTTCTGTGCAAAGTAGGGATTTGAACCTGGATCTCCCAGATCCTGATCTGACACTCTACAGGGGCACATATGTCATATGAATTCATGTGCAAGATAGGGGCATGGTATGGTACAAATCCCCAATAATCTACTCTTCTTAAATTTACATTAAGTACCCTTTTATCTTCCTCTATAAACATGAGGACTAGAATCCTGCTTTTAAAAACAAAACAGAGCCCCCTTTTCGTTTTGCAATAGCTAAATTTTTCTGAGATAGTAAATACCTTAAACAAATTGGATCTGGCATATATGTGGATCTTCAATATGACATTTCCGTAACATTGATGTTTAAAACTGTCATCCATTCAACTTCATCTTCTAGGAATTGAGTTTCTCAAAAATAGTGCTCTGAAATATTAGTTGAGTACTGAGCAGTTTAACAACCTGTTAATTAGAAATGGTTTAATACTCCTCATCCTATATTGTTCTTGCTATGAGTTGCAAGAATGCATATATATCTGTATTTCTCTTGTATTTGAACTAGTTTTGATGTCCAGTGGCAGTGAATATATATTTTATTAGACTTTCAGGGTTTTTTAATTAGCCATAGTAAATGAAGCAAATTTTAATATGGTTCATTCATCTATGAACTTATTATTTCTCCCATCCTAAAAGTATGAATGAGTTATAATATTATCATACAAATAAATCCAACAAATATTTAAAATCTCTCCAGTATACCACTCACGTATTTAAGAATTTCTGCTACACCCTTCCAGAGGCTTAAGGCAGCTTACTGTAAAAGCTAAAACATATGCATGTTCAATTAGCAGTTAAACACTCAATCCCTCAGATAAGGAGCAAACGTAACACCTCAGAAAAAAGACCAGTACATAAAATTACAGCAACCACTAAAAACATGGATCAGCCTGATGCTTTATCAAAAAAAGGACTGCCTTTAAAGTCGTTGCTAAAGGTCAGTAATAGGGAGCCTTTCTCGTCCTTTCAGGAAGCTCATTACATAAAGTGGGAGGAGCAATGGAGAAGGCTGTTAGACAAATGGGTGATAAACATGCCAACCGCAGTGGGGGCACCAACAAAAGAACTTGCTTAGCTGAATGAGGCTGTTGTGCAGGCTCCTGCAGAGGGAGGTTGCTCTTCAGCGATGTGGGTCCCAGGCCATGAAGGGCTTTAAAGGTAAGGACCTGCACCTGGAACGCATGTGTCTGAAAACCTGCAATAAGTTATGTCAATTACTGCTCCTGGACAGAGCCCTCTGAGAGGCACCTAGCCATAATACAAATAAAAAACATATGAAAACAAAATAAGGCACCCAAAAAGGAGTGAGGCATAGTTTGAACTTTTTTTTTTTTAATTCAAGCTGAGAGAGGACATCATATTTTGTTCCACTAGGGATGCACATAAAAACAAAATGTGAAATTTATCAAATGCCACAAAACCAATGTGTCTAAATTTGAGCTCCCCTTTGAGAAGGCGGCCCAGGCCAAACAACTCTCCTGTGCCCCTTTCCCTAAATGGCCCTTTCTGGAGGCATGTTTACCACATGTTTTTAGACATGCGAGGGTGCTTCAAATGTTACAAAACAGATAAGGTGATATGCAGTGGAAGACCAGAGACCTGTAAGGTGTAAAGTGGCATTCTGAGGTTTTGCCGAACCTCCTTGGGAAGAGCTCCACAGGTGCCCGTGAATACTGCCTCCGTACATGTAATTGGAAGTTCTAGCTTGAAGATGTAGAATTCTTGTACAATTCAGGGCAAGATAGAGGTGGAGGTTGGGTATATATTGTGCTTGACGGAGAAAGCCATTTAGAGCTGTATGAGTCATAATCAGTGCCTTCATTTGGACTTGAAGACGTAGCATTCTTTAGGTTCTTTAGAACTTTAAAAAATTCTTTATGATTTGGTTCAAGCTTGCATCTCATGTATCTGAATCTAGTTAATATTCTATTGTGTTAACAGTCCTAAATATAACTGGTTAAAAGTGTTCCATCGATATCATATCCAACTGTTGCAAAGAATTAGGAGAGGAAGAATAATGATTGGTTGAAATGATGCCAGTTGAAAACAACAGTGTTAGTAAATAATTTCTTCTTACTAAATGAAAGTAAATGTTGCCACTATTTCACAAATCCATTTAATTAATATTTGTTCCTAGATACTCCAGTTGGGAGTATAGCCAGGAGACCTTTTCCTCAGTTAATACCAACAAGCTAACAGAGGCCCTAGTGTGATGCTGCAGCCCTACCCACTGTCATCCATGGGAAATGACTATATGGAATTACTACAGCTGCCTTTGAAAAAGGTTCAGAACAATCACCAGTCCACATTTTGTCCATCTCCTAATAGGGACAGATGAAATTGATCCCAGATCAGTCTTTGTTTAACTACACTTGCCCAGTTCAAAGTGCTAGATTTATCTGAAGACCCCTAAATGGAGCGACACCTAGCATATCTGTTAGAGCATTTTCTCCTACATATAGCTTTCAAACTCTTAAGGTTTTGGAGCTTCTTTTCTTTTTTGGGAAGGGAAATCTTACAATACTTGGGGAAGGGCCTTCTTTGTACCAGTGCCATGATTACCTTCATCAGGTAGATCTACCTCAAAAAAGCAAATTAACATTTGACAATAATAAGAAGTTAATATTAAAGTGTAAGTTTAATATTAAAATATTAAAATAATAAGTTAATTTTAAAATATTAAGTTAATATTAAAGTATAGGTTCCCCTTTCAAAAATGTCCCGTTCTGAGTCGAGATGAATTCCAAGAATTGAAGTCATATTTCTTTCATCTAGTTGGATTATTCCAAGCATACATATCCTTTTATTTTCATAAGGAAACATCTTTGGAATTATTTAATCTAGCTGCATTAGGCTTGAACTAGTTTTTGTTGTTGTTGTTAATTTGTTTTGTTTTTATTTAGGATGAGACCTCAGTTCTATTCTTTTAATGTTAGGGTTAAATCCTACTCCTATGCTCAGCACAGGGCAGAGTCTTCCAGAGGCAGTCTGTGTAGAGTGGTAACTTAACTTTTAAACATTTATGTATTTACTTTATAGTTTGTCTTTCTTTTGGAGATTCAAGAAAGGCTATTGGGTATAAACAGTATAATCAGACAGCATGACAACCAATGGACAATGCAATAGGACTAGGATTACAGAATTCGATAACAATGCCAACAACAGACTATCAAAGAAAGGTATGCGCTATAAACAATATAGACTGTGGAATTACCAGGTGAAGACAGTGCAATAAAAGCAGGTGGTACCTACAATAATTGCAGTGTACCACTGCCCTATTACTGTTAGTCAGACCGTTTTACAAAATTTTGATGTGGACTGAAATAGTGCCTGCAATCCATCAGGTACATATTTGCCATCCTAGTAAAATTTGCAAACATATGTTGCTGCTTTTTTTACAATACCAGTTCATTTCTGCAGAGCTTGCCCATAAGAAACTCTTAGTGGAGTGTGCGTATCAGGATCCATGCCTATAAGACTCCAATGCTAATTTTGAATGCCAAAGCAGACAATGTACTTGTTGCAGATTATTCCATGTTCTTGCTAGTAATTATAGGAAGTGGTACATTTCAAAGGAAGAACACAAGAGTATTTGATGTTGGTATGCACAAAATTCTTTTGAAATAATATATTTGGGCAATGTTTTGAAGGACAGACAACCCTTAAAAGCATTGTTTCCACTTCAGCTTCAAATGCCTGCTATTTATCAGTGTTTCTGGTAGCCTCCAGCACATTTTCAGAAGCTTCAGCAGCATTAATTGATATCCATGTATAATAAATAAGGTACATAATTTAAATGTATCATTCTATCTTCCAGGTTCTTATGACTTGATTAAGCTGCTCAAGGTTTACTCGTGTGGCTTAGGATATTGGCCGTATTGTTGCTAGGCATATGTGTGTGTGGGATACATATGCACTATAAATTTAAAAAAGAAATTTCTCCTGTGTCAATAGAAGACTTTTGCTTTCATTCAAAATATCACAGATAATTAATAACTACAGTAAATGTTGCTTGGTTAGCAATATCTCTTACAGAGAAGAAGAATATTATGGAGTGCTTTTAAAATGCAACTTATCAAGAGCATCCATATTTTATAATATAAATGATTTGCAAACTTCTAACAAACTAGGTTGATTTTAGAGGACAAATAATTGTGCAAGCTTTCATGGTGTGTAAAATACACCAGTTAGTAATATTGCAGATCCATAGAAAAATGTATTTATCCCAAGTAAAGAATAATTAAAACATATTTTTATATCTGGCTTCAAAAACATTACCTGTTAATTTATAATTGAAGAGTAGGGTAAAACCTAAAATAAGTTTCTTCTTTGTTTCTATTTCATATGTTTATTTTTCATTAAATTTAGGATTGCTTGTGGTTTAGTTAACATTTATTCCTGTCTGCTTTTCATATACAAAGGCATCGTGATGCCAGAAAATAAACTGTTAACGGAGAATTAACTTCTTTGGCATGCTTTCATACTTATCTTCCAAATTAAAGAAAATGAAATGGGCAGAAGCAGAGTGTAGATTACCTCCTTTTTGTCAAAAATGGTGGGAATTTGAAAATTAATAATAAAAAAGGGAACAGATGCAGTAACATGCCAGAGGGAGATTAATGTGGAGAGTAAAATCTGTGAGCAACAAAACTGAAGCAAACTGAATCAGTGGGAGGTGGTTGTACAATCAAAATCAGGATAAAAGAGAAATTACAAACAACCCTGCTCTTGTCAAAGTAGTAGTAATGAAATCCTGACTCTGCCAGCAGTGAGAACCTGTGTTAGCACTTTGGGGTAAGGATGGTAGCCGGGTGCCAGGTAGGAGGGCAGTGTTAGGTTGCTGGGCAGCAGCCATCTTGTGTAGAACAGATGGCGTGGAAAGCTGGCAGGGGAGGGGCTCCTTAGCAGAACTAATCAGACAGTAACAGATAGGGCAGCTGGGAAGACTGACCACAGAGAGGGAAGCTGCAGGATAGCTGCAGAGCTCCATGATGTTTGCAGTGGTGTGGCCATTGGTCTGAAGCAAGACCTTGCAATGCCTTTTTAGTACAAAAAGCACACCGAAACTTTTCTCGACCGGACAATATACCAGCAAATGTGTAATACAAGAAATGCATCAATCTGTTAATTGACCTGGGCATTTTCTTTGGCAGCTCATATTCTGTTCTGTCGCTCCTCTGAAGTTGGAAGTGTACTGTGAGACTTTATCGCCTGAGTTCAGTATATTTTACCTCTTTTTTCGTTAAAGTGTATTTATTAGTTTGAAAGGAAATGTGAGTACATTCATTCGTGTGCATTCATCTGTGAAGCAGATTATTCTCACCTGAACATTCAGCACATGCCAGGCTTGTGACCTATATTACAACAACTGTGGTCTAGAAAATTGTTCCTTGTGCTTTTTGACAAGGAGGATACGCTTGTTCCTTTCTGTACATCTTGGCCATTGCACCTTAGTCCTGTAACTTTGTGCATAATCCAGTTGTAAATTGTACAAGCATCATGAGGAGTAGTGAGTTTATTGACATGTAGGTAAAAGATTTACTGTCAGACTGAAATACAGAGACAGTGAGGCTGAAAAGAAAATAACACGTTAGAAGGAATGGCCCTGGAAAAACCGTCCTGTTATGTAGAATGATTACAGTAGTTACCATAGTTAAATGGCCAGAGTGAATGATAGAAATACTTTGAAGACGAACAAGTGTGCGTGCTGATGTATTTCTTTACTAAACAAAGAAAATTGAAGCTTCTGTTTTTGAACTTGTATATTTTTCTCTTTGCAGAAGGTTTATGGCTTGGCTCAATTATTCATTTTAAGCAGGGAGGGGAAGAAACATTATGGGGATTTGAAATAGGTGGTATCACAGAGCCATATGCTATTTATGCATCAGTTTCTGCAGTATATCTAATTTGGGGCTGTTGAGAAAAATAGTCTTATTTGATACAAAAGCATATTATTAAATGACTAGTGTAGGTTTGAAAGTTGCCATTTGTTGTCCTTATTTGTAACAGAATCTTGCAAGCATTTTTTTCCCCTTCCCTGGGCTGTTCTGTAAATTATCTTGATTCTTTGTCCTTGAGCTGTACAAACCACAAATATATCCACCTGAAAAGAAGGTCTTGCCTTAAGGTAATTAAGGGGGGGTGGAATAATTAATAATCCTTTATTGTTTTCAAAGGATATGTCTAGTTGGGAAACCTGGCCTCTTCCATTGGCTACAGGATCTTCCTAAGGTAGCTGAAATGTTATTTCATTATAGATGAGCTGCTCTGGATTATTATGGAAGATGAAATATTTTTACCTGCTATCACTGAGACCATACGTTGCGTTATGATGACAAATATAGAATGATTAGGAATAAACTGGCTGCCTTGATTTCTGGCAGTAACTTAGAAATTATTGCAAAAGTGTACTTTATAAACTGTGCTGGCTTATTATTGCCTAATGTTTGGTGTTTGTTTTTAAACAATATATACTGTTTAAGATCACAGTATTTTTTACATTATTAATGAAATGAGAGAGAAATATGTTCTGAAATGTAACAGTTTCACAGAATGTGGACATCTTGCTATAGATTTTAGCTTTTAATTTCTTGAAGGAGACAAGGGATTTTATAGTAAGAAATTTAACTTTTGTGCTCCAACAGGTTTCTAAACCCCTCCCCCATGGATTTTTAAATGTATCTGATTTTATAAAACATTTTGTTTGCACTATTTATAATGCAGGTGCTTCAGGGATATCTGTTGCTTCCATGTCTATTGTAATATACGTGACCTTCTTCCTAACAAATGTGTCCTCATTTATTACGTGGAAGATGATTATTCGCCTTTTCATTAGAAACTATTTTCATCAGTATATCAGATACATCTTAAGGTTTTGACATTAGAAAAATATTCTGAGTAGTGTGCTATGGTTTCCTGCACTAGTTTTCTTTGACAAATTTATCTTTCATTTAAAATAGGGCAAAAATGTAAATATACTTTTGTGAGATAGAATTTTAAATTATCTTGTCTATGAACAGCTCACGTCACTACAGAGAAGGGAAATATTTTGATTCTTTCTTTATGAAGCCGTCTCAGGAAGTTTTGTTCTGGCAAAGGTTAAGATACTAGACCGAAAGAGACTCTTTCTTGTAGTCAGTAAATAAATTATCATTTTTTTTGAATGACTGAAGGGTTGATATTATATCTTGAAATTATTAGGTTTGTGGGGGGGGGGGGCATCTACCTATATATTTCCTTACGTTAAAATAAGAGTCCTAAAGGAAGATGCTCTTCAAAACCATTCTCACTGTACTGCGGATCTAGCCTGGTTGTTTCAGAGAGAGAAATGAATAGAAAAAGAGCAAATGCGTGATTACTTATATCTTCCCATCTGGTAACTCTCTTCTGTCTCTGGTCTATTCAGTTATGACAGGGGGCCGACGTCTTTCCTGCTCAATAGATGCATTTTATAGATGTGGCAATCATGCTGCCATGAACTGTCCCACGACTTCGTTTCTGTAGCGTGTGAGCATTTTACAAAAGTGCAGCTGGTCTATGACTTCTAGTCCTGACTATGGTCATTCCCATGTTGCGCGTTGCTCATACGTTTAACTTGCAAGAAAGGCTAGATGCTGTTATTTGTATATGGAAGATATTAAACATTACTAGAATACCAAGGTCTGTCATATTCCTTTGACTTTATATTATATGGGGTTGCAAAAGACAAAAACAAACAAACAAAAAAAACACTAGTTTCCCATAAAGAATACCTTAAAAGCAATACCCTGGATTTAATAGGCTTTTATTGTTTACATAATTTAAGGAGCAAAGTTATGGCATACAAGGGAAATTGTTTTATTGCTTAGATGTCTGCAACTTGATTTTTTAATACTATGTGGGTTAAAAAAAATTAAAACTTACAAAGTGAAGATGTTTCTCTTTATCTTTTGGCACATTTTTACTTTGATAAAGTGAGCTACCTCAAGAAAATGTAGTTTTCTCAAATGTTCCTTATTCCAGATGAGTAAAACAGTTTAAGAGACTTGTTAATAATTCAGTAGTTGTGGCTAACCGAACCAATTTATGAAAAGCAGATGCATGCCTGAATAGTTCCACACAATAGGTCCTGTTGACAGTATGAAATGTATCAAAGTAGCTTCACGGCTCTTTCCGTTTACTTGCAGAAGTCATTTGAATAGCTGTATGGATAATCGCACAGCCAAAATGAGTGATAATTATTTTAAGGAAAACCTTCGGTGGCAAAGTGTTTGTTTGAAAAATGTGATACTGTATTTGGAGGTTAGTAAGGGCTGTGATATAATTGTGATGTCGTTCAAAGAAACTATTCTAAGAAAATGTTCTAGAGTTGAAATTTCATCATGAGCCCATTCAGGCCCCTGATAATTTTTTTCTTTCCTGTCCAGTTTATTTCATTATTTTGCCTTAACTCTCAGAGGTGATGAGTGATATTTTCCCTTAATGCTGAACATTTTTTTTTTGTGTGTGTGTGTGTGTGCAGGATCAAGATTTCTCTTTTTTTCCTTTGTACATTTACTAAGTGGGTAAAAATTACTGTACAAGGTTTTATAGAAAGACATACAGGAATAAATGGAAATTCTGCAGAAAGTTACAATTATCATGAAATAGGACATTTAGTCTCCCTGTTGTCTTCCCCCATACCAAATTTAATTCTCACAAATGGATAACTGTCCAGCTTTGTCTTTTGCAAAGGATTAAATCTGTGCCGACAGTTCTTTTGACAATGACCTTGAGGGGCTTTGCATCTTGAAGAAGAAAGCAGAAGCTTGCGGTAAACAAAGTTCACTTCTGACAGATGGATTGAATGACAGAAAGGTTGTGAGTGCCAGAATAGCCCTGGCAGAGGAGGAAATGTTCAGTGGAATCCAACAGGAGAGGAGGTGTGAACAGGTGCAGGGTTGCTGACGGAAGGGGAACCAGATGGAAGGAGCCAGAGCCAGTTTATTTAAAGGAAAAGGCAGAAAACACTGAAAGGCTGCACAATCAGTGGCTAAAAGTGTGCACGGAAGAAGGTAAAAAAGCAGAAAGCAAAACCGCACAGTGGGATATCGAGCACTTAGCGTAATGACAGTAATTGTGAGTTTAGTTGGAAAGTTGCTATTAAAATCCATTCATCCATTGCTCTAAATAACATAAAGTGTTTAAAACACTTTTAAAATTGACAAGGATATTGCTTTGTCTGTCAATTTTTTTTGTAATGTTAACACACAAAAGTTATGATTAGGAAAATGTTGTGGTGCATGCAAGCCAAATCAAGGAGATAGCGAGATAAGACTTCGATATTAGCTACAGCTCAGTTCCCCCCCTTTGTGTGATGAAATGTCACATTTTGACAAAATACACAAGACGTCCAACCATCCCATTCCCTCCAGACCTAGTCTTCTGTGAAATAAATGAAATATCCTACCAGGTTTTCCACTGACCCTTGTAGTGGAGGAGAGGGCCCCTATTGACCACGGAAAGGGCTAGGCTGGGGATTGTGGCTCCCATTTGGACAAAAGCTGCATGGGGTGGTGGCAGCAATAAGGAGGGGAATTGTGAGAGAGTGAGCAGAATGCTGGTAGGACCCCATGCAATTGTGCACCATTATATTGTTGCTCAGGCCAATTACATGAGAAATGTTTGTGTGAGGTATGGGATTAAATATGGTGGTTCTCTTGAGTGACATTTGAGGATAATTCTCAGCTCTTTAAGTACTTTCCTGTTACAATAAATATTTGAGGAGCTGCTAAGAAAAAATCCCAACCCAGATAACTGGCTGATATGCCCCATGATGGTTTTTTTTTTACTGTCCCCTTCTCCCCACCCCACCCCTCCCCAGCCTCTGTCACCTCCATCCAAAAAGCAGCCATTTAAGCTGCATGGCAGATAATTTAAAAAAAAAAAATCGGGTTCCAAAGTCAGTTTCTGTTTAGCAACGTTAGGGGCTTTATTGATTGTGACCTAATTTTGTGCATCAAAGCTTCAATCCCAAATTTCAGTGAGATGTTTGAAAAGATGTCTGCATCAACAGTAGATTACAAAATGTTACATTTTGATGATGTAAATTAACAGTTTGGACTGTCAGTGGGGATTAATAGCCCTAAACTTTGTGTAGGAGTATAGCTGTTCTGTTAATGTTGCACCTGCCATTTGTGATAAGGTATAAATCCATGTGTTCACTAACAATTGAATAGCCTTTATAAAAGCCATTTTCATGTTAGGATATTTATTGTCCTTTGGAGGTATATTGTTGTTTTATTTTTGTATTCTGGCATGCCAATAAAGGTTAATGATGATAATGTTAGGATATTTACATAAATAATGTATTAATGTAGGTGTCTTTCAGCTGCATTTGTAATAGCCAATACTGTATAAAAGTAGTAGTAACTTAAATGGTAATTGTTTGAGTGTTTAGTTCTTTACATTTTCTGTGAACCAAATAAAGTTGCATCACTTTTAAGTCCCATTGATTTCAAAGGGAGAAATCTAAGCACATACTTAACTCTCTCATTAAAATAAATGAGATTTTAAAAGTGATTAACTTGGCTGGGTTGTGTATTAGGGATGTTAATTTAGAGGCCGGCAAGTAAATAGCAATGGCTTTTGATTTAAGATTTTTAAAGCAAAGGAATAAATTATATTCTATCCTATTTAAATACTAAGGCTTTGGAAGAAATATGTGTTCATGATGCGTTTTTTATAGAATAGTTCCTATCATTGGACCCTATTTAGATAATATTTTTCAACCAGGGTTGTGCCAGAGGGGAACTTGGAATCAAGTTTACATGTTGTGGCTGCAATCCTAAAGACATTTTTCTAGGAGAAAGCCCAAATTGAATAACATGGCACTTACTTCTGAGTAGACTTGCCTAGGACTGCTCCCTAAACACAGTTACGCCCTTCTAAGACCCTCTGACTTTATGGATTTAGAAAGGTGTAACTCTGTTCAGGATGGCACAGTAAGTCTCCTATTTCCTGTTCCAGTCTTTCCCCTGTTGCCATAACTGTGGGAAGATAGCAGATAAGCTGGGGGAGAGTCCACATTTACCGTATTTTTCGCTCCATAAGACGCACCTGACCATAAGACGCACCTAGTTTTTAGAGGAGAAAAACAAGAAAAAATATATTCTGTGTCCTGCGATGGACCCTCTGGCAGGGATCATAAGAACATAAGAAAGGCCCTGCTGGATCAGACCAAGGCCCATCGAGTCCAGCAGTCTGTTCATACAGTGGCCAACCAGGTGCCTCTAGGAAGCCCTCAAACAAGACGAGTGCAGCAGCACCATCCTGCCTGTGTTCCACCGCACCCAAAATAATAGGCATGCTCCTCTGATACTAGAGAGAATAGGTATGCAGCATGACTAGTATCCATTCTAACTAACAGCCATGAATACCCCTCTCCTCCATGAATATGTCCACTCCCCTCTTAAAGCCCTCCAAGCTGTTCAGTAACGAACCACAGAAGGCCAAGCGGCAGAGGCTGTAGCCTGAACCACCTTCCCTGCAACCCACAACAGAAATCAAGCCCAAGGTAACCTTAGGAACAAAGCGGAAGAGCAGCCCGGCAGAACCAGGGCCAAGTAAGCGGAGGCTGCCAGGAAGGATGGGAGCCCAGCCCCCGCGGGTGGGCCAGAGACAGAAGCTCCCTGCTCCCAGCCCAACCAAGGCCAGCCATCAAGGGGCAGAAAACCCCAAGGAGCTGGAGACAGGGAGAAGCGGGGCCCAAACCAAAGCCGGCCAGACTCGGCCCACCTTGATTCCCTTGTGAGGGTACTTGGCCCTCCAGCCTCAGCCACAGGTTTGGAAAACGGTGGCCGCGGGATGCCCGCTGTCCCAGGTGTCCAACTTCCTAGGAAGAGTCTGGAGGTTGTGGCAGCTGTGCCTGTGACATTTTCTGCCTGCTACA
The DNA here is from genome assembly GCF_029931775.1 of Euleptes europaea. Taxonomy (NCBI): domain Eukaryota; kingdom Metazoa; phylum Chordata; class Lepidosauria; order Squamata; family Sphaerodactylidae; genus Euleptes; species Euleptes europaea. Next base: position 29,690,926 of record NC_079318.1, read on the forward strand.
GAGCATAACCGTGCCGGCGATGTGCCTGCCAGCATCCCGGTAGAGCCCTGGGAGACCGCAAGGCAGAAAACTCACCATGATCCACTTATAAAAACCAGGCAGCAGGAAAGAGTGGGGCCTGACAAGGCCAGAAGAGGGGAAGCTCCAGGAGCCGAAGGGGCAGGCCCCACCTAAGAAGGGCCATGAAGGCAGGATGGGCACCCTCCTACTCAGGGTGGCCACAGTCAGGGCCAGATGAGGACATTTTGTGGTTCCAAGCAGCTGCACCGCACAGTCTGAGAGTGACACCCAGCAACCTTTCCGACCTGGGAAGAGATTCCAGGATGCCCCTCTCACAGTTGCCCCCTGGGAAAGACAGCCCCCCCCCCCGCCACCAGTTGACCTGCTAGTGTGTTTGGGCCTTCCTCTTCTGGTGAGACGAAGCCTCGAGGCACAGTCAGCCACCAAGAGCCGCACAGAGAACGGGAGAAATGGGATGCGACAGGCAAAGAGCTGCAAGAAGCCCCACTGATTCCTGCGCCATGCGTTCTGAGACCGAGCGCTCTTAGGCTGCAATCCTGCGCGTATCCAAGAAGCAAAAAACCCTTTAAGTCAGAGGGCTTTTCTTTAAAGTAAACATGAGGACCGTGCTGCCTTGAGCTAAACAGGGAAAGTGAGAGAAAATGTCTGAGGGTAGGAAACGACATAGCCTCGACTTCTAGGGTCTAGAAAGGCACAAGTGTGAATGGACAGAGGCAGCCCTAGCCAGTGGAAGCCAGCAGCTCCCAGCACCTGCTCACCTGCAACAAGGAAGAAGCATCCCAGGTGACCAAGCAAGGAGAATTTGGGATAAGGGAATGAGAGTGTTGTTTTCCTTGCAGCTGCTTATGGGCTAGGAACAGTTGGCAGAGGCAGGTGGGGAGCTTCAGCCTTCAATAACCAGAGACTAAGACCAGGAGCCACCCCTTCCCTGGTTTCAGCTGAACAAGCACCGGCCTTCCGCTCACATCCCCCAGGGCAGGGTCAAAAAAAACCCCCCACAGCACCAGCCCCCTGGCCCGTCCGAAGACAGGAGCAGCCCCACCTGGAGGGCTTGGGGGGGCTGCCAGGCTGCACTTGTTATCCCACCACAGAGAGAAGGGGGTCGCTGGCCTCTGTGCAAAGCAGGGGCACCCATCCGCCGCGACTTGGCGGGTCAGGGGCAGCAAGAAACCCCGGTGCCGCACGACCCCCACCACCCGGCTGAGTCCCAGACCCAGACGTGCCGAGGCAGCCCACGGAGCTCAGCCCCACCGCCACGGGCCCATGAGTAGCAGGAGGAGTCGTGCCAGCAGGAGGCCCTGCCAAAGGCAGCGCCCGCCGACCGCCCCCCCCCTCTCTCCCTGGGCCTGCAGCAACAGGAGCCGCGCGCCGTGGTAGCAGGAAGGCCTAGCTGCCCAGGCCACCCAGCACGGGCCCAGGCCCGCCTGCCATGACAGCCCCGGCCGACCGGGGGGGGCGTCGCCTGGCACATGGGCACAGTGGCTTGAACAATGCCCTGGTGGCCATGCAGCCGCCCGCCCACGCCATGCTTACCTGCTCAGGGGAGGCAGCTGCCGCTGCTGCGGGGCTGGCCCATGGCGGGTGGGCGAAGGTGGGTGGGGGCAGCGCTTTCGCTTTCACTTGCCGTGGACAGGTCGAGCGAGGCTCCGGCACCACCCCTCCGAGCCTCGCCCTGCGCTGACGCTGGTGCCACCGGGCAGCGCCTGCCGCCACCCGCCGCTGCCCACTGCTCATTGGGGGAAGGGGGACGGGGAGCACTCCGGCCCCGCAGACGACAAGGAGGAGGGCGCCGCTCTGGGCAGGCGCCACCGCCGCCACCACCGTGTCAAAATAAAAGCCCACCCCCGCCGGCTCTGGGTTCCGCTTCGGGACATAGCGCGGATGCCTCTCTCCCCTCCGCGGAAGCCGCCCAGTCTCACCCGGCACAAACGGGGAAGTGAGGGAAGATAAGGGGAAGGCTGACACCGGGGCCTGGGGGAGGCCGGGGCGGCAGGACGCAGGCTTATCCGCTCCCTCTCTCTCCTCCGCAGGACACCAGCCAGGAGGGGAAACGGGCAGAGACCCTCAGGTCGGCCACCGGGCTGGAACCGGGAGCCGCATCAGAGGCAGTGAGCAGGCGCAGGAGTGGGCAGGGCGCGGAACCCCCTCCGGCCAACTGAGCGTCGGCCTGGCGCGGCCAGGGCTTCAGTTAACACACACACACACACGTTCACTCCATAAGACGCACAGACATTTCCCCTCACGTTTGAGGAGGAAAAAAGTGCGTCTTATGGAGCGAAAAATATGGTATTTACCCGTCTATTTTGACCAGGTTCATGGCACTCCGACTGTGATCTGCTATGTGGGATACCTGTTGCATTTCCCATATGTACTTCTGACTAACCTGGTCCTTTCCAGTGCTGTTCCCATATACTACCCCTGCATGATTTGTGCATGAACCCCTGGGGAGAAGTGTTCACTGAAGATACATCCATGTAGGAGCTTCCCATAGCATGTAGTAGACTGCATGATGAAATGTCGACTAAATGGAGACCCTATTCTGTACCAAAAAGGAAGGAAGAAGAGAAAAGATTGTATTCTCTTGTAAGCTGGTTTGGGTTCCAAACCATGGATCAAAACGGCTTTATTATTATGTGGCTTGATTGAGCCTTATTGGGATATCCTCTTGGACTCACAGATAGAGGAGGATGGAATTTGTCCTTTTCTGAGGGATCCATTAGTATTTAGAGGGGGTCTCATTCCCCCTCTTTCTCACTCTCCTTCTTGCTTTGCCTTTTTGCCTCCTCCTGTAAATGTCTGTGAATGTCAGGAGTCGTGCGGTCCAGGCAGGCTCTTGACTCCTGACATGAGTTAGGCCCAGTTCTGTTCAAGAGCATCTTTCGGTTTTGTTTCCCTGAGCTGTTCAAACTGTCCCCGCTCCCTGCCTTCCCCCCCGCCCTGCTCTGACCTTGAGTCGCAAGCAGGCAACTTCAGTATTATCGCTTGCTCACTCCCTGCTTCCCACCAGGCACTGTTATCTCCCAATTCCCAGGCCTGCTTGATCTTGCACCTGGGGTTGCTTTGTGTTTAAAGTTATGCTTTGTAGTATGGATGGTCATTAGCAGCTTTGAATCTGTGGATTGCGTATGCTGTACCTGCAGCTCCTGAATAAACGTTTACCTGCTTTAGACCTGCCTGTCTGAGCGAGTGACTTTTTGGGATTGGCCGAGGTTGGCTGGAGAACCTCACAGTGGATCTCTCTGCCTTCCTATCTACCTTTTTTTCTGTTTTCTACCCTGTTAGCCTTTGCTTCCTTCCTTCCTTCCTCCCTCCCTCCCGCACCCACCTATTTCTGTTCCCCTTCCCATCTTGAGCTTTTCCTTTTGCTCTTCTGCTCCTTCTCCTTCCAGCTTTACTTTCATTACCTCCTATCCTTTACTTTTTAAAGTCTGTCTCTCTCCTCCCATTTCCACACTGACACTGAGGTATGGAATCCTTGACCATGTTGGTTATGGGTTGCCTAGCACCATCCCACACACAAATGGCTGTCAGGAACTTACAGTGTAGTCTCCTCTTTAAGAAGCAGACATTGGTACTGTGGTTCTTGCTGGGCTTCCCCCAGGTTTATAGAAAAATTCTTGTTTGGATTTTTTTTTTAATGTATACAGTATCGATCAGAATTAGATATGATGATGAAAATTATTGGTACATTCCACAGTCGAATAGCTTTTTGCAATGAGATGGCCTGTTTAAGTCAAACAAAAATGTCTGGTCCTGAATACAGTTTATTTATTTGCTTCATTTATAACCTATCCTTTCTCCCCAATGGGGACCCAAAGTGGCTTACGTTGTTCTCCTCTTCTCCATTTTATCCTCACAACAATCCAGTCAGCTAGGTTAGGGTGTGGGGTAAATGAACTGCATGAGCAGAGTAAATCAAAACTCTTCATAATGCACAAAGCTGCAAAGTAACATGATCCAGTTGATGGGAGTTCAGATACGAATACACACAATAGCATTGCACAAAAAGACTCAAAGGCTCATCTGGTGAACTGGTGATGGATAAACTTCTCCAGGGCTGACCTGGATAGAAACCAGAAAATTATGAGTGACATGGAAAACTCTAGTAATCCCTCCTCCCAGTTTGGAATTACTGCATCTTCTTCATGAGCCCCAAACCTGCTGACTTTTGTGCACTCTCCCTTTCTCTGACTTCATCAGTATTGGATGGCAGTGCTGCCACAGAGAAAAATGATGGCAAGGAGGTGTGTTTTGTTCTAACTTGCTATGATGTCTCCTCCTTAGTGCCCAGTTCCTCCTTCTCAATATATATATTTCCTTTAGGGTGCCTCAGCATTCAGTGTATCAGGGAAAATGTGGAGTTCATCTCCTCCTCTTCCTCCCAGCCACAGGGGTAGTCTGAGTGATTCTGGGGCCCTGAGCAAAATTTGAGGATGGGGCCCCAGCATCACTGAGGAGCATGCCCCCCCCCACAGCCACACAGTTCAATCCACCACATCAACAAAGGGGGGATGCGTGTTCTGGCAGCTGCCCTCAGGCTCAGTGAAACTAGAAAGGGAGACGGACTTGCTGTTTCTGCTCCCCGCCTATTTGGCTGAGGCTGCATCAGGTGTTGCTGGAGGTGGTAGAGGAAGCAGCAAAGAAGCAGAAGTGGGCTGCACATTCAGGGGGGGGGGGAATTGCTTCCTACTCCTCTCCCCAGGTCCTGATGGGTGGACTGGAAAGCAAAAAATAATTTTATTTTGTAAGCTATGGGCATGTTCTTGTAGAGGCAGCATACACATTTTAAAATAAAATAATGACCACCATCTTCTCTCAACCCCCCAAAAGAAGGGGGGAAGAAAGAGCAGTGTTACTGTGACTGCATTTTCTGCACAGCCAGCTCACTTGCCACCGTGGCGGCTGCCCAAGAAACCTCTGGAATAGGGAGTAGCCTGGGCAGGTGGTGACAGGATAGTCACCCCCCCCTCCCCAGCATGGGGGCTATGCCCTGCCACAGTGGTCCTAGCTGTAGAGACAGACAGGCCATCATGCTGCTCCCTCTTAAGCAACTGCAAAAGGTGGGTGAGTACAAGTGAGGAAGAGTCTTCCAGCTCAGAACTGGAGAAGAACCAGGGCCATACCATGCTTGGCTCTGTACTGAAAACAAGCGTTATAAGTATGACCAAGATAAGGTAAGAGGTCAGAGTACATAAAAAGTCCAATGTAGATGCAAATCATGAAGTCAAAATTGGTTGATGTGAAGAATCTTCCATTCGTATTCCTTTTGCTAACCCAGCTCTGTCCTCCTTTGTGGATGTGGTCATCTACTGCAGGGCGCATTCTTTTGGCACTTTCCGCAACCAAAATCCTAGCAGAATCTTTAGCAGGGGTCCCCAACATGGTGCTTGTGGGCGCCATGGCACCCTCCAACATCTTTTTTGATACCAAGTGTTTTTAGGAAGTGGGTGGGACCAGCTAGCACTTTTGCCCAGCGAGACTTCTGATTGACTATTGGAGATTTGATTGGCTATGCGGATTTTTAAAATGCTGCTTTGGCGGCAGCTGCCACCACAGTGCAAGGATCTACACTTTCTTACTGAGGATAAACTGTGGCAATCATTTTGTGGCTGGCTTCACCTCCTGCAGCAGCCATTTTGTGGCAGCCGTTTTATTGCGGCATCCATTGTGCTGTGTCAGAATTCCAGATGTGCTCAAAAAGGTGGTGGAGCCCTGATTTTGAGAGTACGGCTTTCACACTACTGATAAGTTGCTCAGACTGAAGGGTAAAGTAGTTTTATGACTCCACATGAAGCTGCCTTATTACTGAATCAGACCCGTGGTCCATCAAAGTCAGTATAGTCTACTCACACTGGCAACGGCTCGCCAGGGTCTCAGGCAGGGGTCTTTCACATCACCTACTGGCCTAGTCCCTTTAAGTGGAGATGCCGGGGATTGAACCTGGGACCTTCTGCATGCCAAGCAGATGCTCTAACACTGAGCCAAGCTCTTCTCCGATTCAGGCTCTGTATTATGGGACCCTTCAGACAGATGTTCCTGCAGCTATTGTTGGATCTGTTAAGATAGGGTATGCTGCTGGCCATCTTGAGGAAAGTACTGTGGTGCAGAAGAGATTGGCCCAATAGCTCTCCCTGAAAGCAGGAACTGAGCATGCATGGAGTGAGGCTCTGGAGCGGGTCACCTGGGTTCTTTTTGTGAGCCCCCGTGGCACCTAATAATAAAAGATTCCTTATGCAGTGCATACGTCTGCTCCCCTCTGTCTAACAGCTACCTTTGCAGAAAACTCCCACATGCACAGTGATGCTCAAACTCACCCTGTATTATGCAGGGGCTCCCATTTGTTCTTCAACATTGTGATTTCTGTCTCTAGACATCCCTACTACCAGCTGATCTCCTGGCAAAGACAAAAGCTGATATGAGCAGTGTTTCCCTTTCCTCTGACACCATCCAGAGCCCACAAAATATTTTCAAGTCACCAAAAGTATAGTTAAATATAGTTAAATATGTGTCCATGGTATCACTTGTGGGAGGAGGGGGAGTTTTCGAAGTAAGAGAGAGTCTGCTCTTATGTTTGTGTGAAATTTTCTGTGTAGTGCCCCGCTTATGCCTGAATTTTTGTGCCCCATATCCAACAGACAGATGACACTAGGTTTATTATGAAGCTTCATCATTTGTGCGGAGGTTGCTGTATGCAGCAAAATAGACTTTTATTTCCTGTTCATCTGTAACACATGGATATCTAGCTTCTTGTATTATCTTGAACTGCTATATTCTCTAACCACTGGTGTGACTTTTTCAGAGTTTTGCTGGTTATAATAACGTTCCTGTCACAAGCAGTCACTAATATTCACAAATATGGGATATTTACATTTGGATAGTATGTGGTATGGTGGGGAGGAACAGATATGCTTCCTAAAAATATCCCCTTAGGGACCAGATTACCTTTCCCCAGTGCCCACATGAGTAAGAAATACTCATGGACACTTCTTGCTGTTTCTCTTCGCAACATAAAGTGAATGCTAACCTTTTAATATTCCTTGATTAACATTTGGTAGGGTCATTAGTGGCTAGATAAAATTGTTTTGTAGGTCTGCTGCAGTCTGTCATTGTCCATTTCCAATGTTAATAATAGAAATATGTTGTAATTATTGCATTATCACTTGTTTTCCTCATCCTTTTCCTTCTCCATTGTCTTTTGCTTGGACTTTTCTGTGGCTGAGAGCTATGCGAGTGACAGAGTATGCGCACACCCTAATGTTTCTGTTTCCTTTTCTGGAGGTACCGTTTTCTTTTCAGAAGTATCCAAACTATTCCTCTGTGTTCAAAAAGTAGCAATTTGGGGGAACATCAGGAATCCCCCAATAGTAGCAATCCCTCTTTAAAGAATTTCCATGTCAGATCCACAAAGTGTTTTTGGAACTAGATTATAAAACTTTTATTTCACATTAGAGAATCATCATGGCTAAAGTAATGTCATGGAATGTTAATGGCTTAAATGAAAAGACAAAAAGAGGAAGGATCTTCAAATTATTACAAAAACAAAAAATATACTCTGATTTGTTTACAGGAAACTCACATCTCAAAAAAGGACAGAAAATACTTGGAAAGAAACTTATTGGGTCAAGCATTTATAGCGTTGTCTAAAACTAAAACCAAAGGAGTAGTCGTTTATGCTCATGCTAGTTTGAGCCCTGAATTGGTATATAAAGATGAAGAAGGTCGCATAATGATAATTAGGACAAAAATAATGGGTCAGAAAACATTGGTGGTGGGAATTTATGCACCTAATGAGGGGAAAGCTAAATTTTTTGAACAATTGCATGAGACTCTGCTTCAATATTCCCAAGATCAAATCTTGTTGATGGGAGATTTTAACGGAATAACTTCCCCTCTGCTGGACAAGAAAACCCAAGCCAAAAGTGAAAAAGAAGGAACCCTTCCAAAGACCTTTCTTCAGATGACAGCAGATTTGGGCCTACAGGATATTTGGAGAACAATGAATACAACAGCTAAAGAATTTACTTTTTATTCAGCAAGACATGATTCATATTCTAGGATTGATATGATTTGGGCAAGTAAATCTATTTTCACGCAATTACGTAAGATACATATTGTACCAAGAACTTTTTCTGATCATAATCCAATTATTTTTGAGTGGAATAATCGACAGGCATTAAGATAGAAATTGAATGATAAACTATTGAAAGACCAGAAACTTTTAGAGGACCTGTTCAAGTTGATTAAGGATTACTTTGAGATCAATATGAATGGAGAAACCACCTTAAATACAGTATGAGATGCTTTTAAAGCGGTATTAAGAGGATTCATGATCCAGAAAAATACGGCATGGCGGAAACAGCAATTACAGTTGACTAATACCATACTTTGGGATTTACAAAAACTTGAACTGGATTTACTTTTGGAATTACAAGACGATCAAAAAAACATTGTTTTGAAGAAAATAAATGCTCTTAAACATCAATTGAATATGGCGGTTTCTGAAGAAATGAATAAGAATTTGAAATATGCGAAACAAAGACATTTTGAACAGGCTAATAAACCTGGTAAGTTTCTGGCAACTCAACTTCGGGATTCCTTTCAAAAGCGGATTATAGCTAAGATACAATCAGTAAATGGACCGGTGTGTACCACTGCAGACATTCAAAAAGAATTTGTTTCATTTTATACTAAGTTGTATCAAAAAGATGAAATATCAATAAAAAGATGGAAAAAAATTTAAACTCTACAAATATTAAAAAATTATCATTAGCCCAACAGAGTCTTCTTGACGAGCCAATCTCCTTAGAGGAACTAGAAGATGCATTTAATAAACAAAAAAATAGATAAAACTCCAGGACCAGACGGTATAACTGCTTTACTTTACCGCACTTTTAAACCTCAATTGTTGAAACCTTTTTTGATGTTTTGTAATTCAATAATGGAGACGGGAATAGTACCAGAAACATGGTCACATGCTTTTATTTCACTAATTCACAAATCTGGAAGAGACCCTGAAAAAGTAACTAATTATAGACCTATTTCGTTACTTAATGTGGATTACAAAATCTATGCTTCAGTTGTATCATCCAGAATCAAAAAACTGATTAAGGAATTGTTACACGAGAACCAAACAGGTTTTGTCCCAGGAAGACAAATTAAGGATAATGTAAGGATACTTTTAGATGATTTGGAGTATTATGAACAGAATCCTCAACAGAAAGCGGCTTTTGTCTTCCTAGATGCGGAGAAAGCCTTTGATATGGTATCTTGGGACTATATGAAAAAGACTTTGGAAATGATGAACTCTGGAGAAAAATTTAGAAGAGCTATTGATGCCATATATACTAAACAGCAAGCGAAAATATTGGTTAATGAATCAATGTCAGGAGATTGCATAATACAAAAAGGGACGAGACAAGGATGTCCACTTTCTCCCTTGTTGTTTATTTTGGTTTTGGAGTCCCTATGTTGTATGATTCGAGAATCTAAAGATGTAAATGGACTAAAAATAAGTAAACAGGAGTATAAATTGAGGGCGTTTGCTGATGACTTACTATTGATTTTGGATGACCCTAACCGATCTGTAAGTAAATTGAAAGAGATATTGAACTCTTACAGTAGAGTTTCAGGATTTAAAATTAATCAGGAGAAAACACAGACGATTTTTAAGAATGTTTCTGGCTTAGAACAACAGCATTTTACTACCTTGACAAATTGGCAGAAAGCGGCTAAAGTGAAATACTTGGGAATATGGATTTCTACTAAAAATGGGGATATGATCTTTAACAATTATATTAAACTATGGGAAGAAATAAAGAGAGATATGATGATTTGGACTAATAAGAATTTATCTTTACTAGGACGTATCTCAACAGTACAAATGAACATATTACCAAGACTATTGTTTTTGTTTCAGAATCTTCCTATTATATCCCAAGTAAAGTATTTTGATACCTGGAAAAAGGACTTATTGAATTTTATCTGGCAAGGCAAGAAACCAAGGATTGCATATAAGTATTTGATTGGCTCAAAAGAGAGAGGTGGACTTGCATTTCCAAATTTTAAATTATATGCTGAAGCGGCTGCTTTAGTATGGCTGAAAGACTGGATGGATTTAAGAAATACTCGTTTATTGGATTTAAAAGGGTATGACAATAGAAGTGGATGGCATGGTTATTTGTGGTATAATAAAGTTAAAATGCATGCATCGTTTCAACAACATATGATTAAATAATCTCTTTACAGGATATGGACCAGATATAAACAATTGTTAGAAGTAAAAACACCATTATGGATTTCATCACAAGAGATGTTAACTTTACGCCCATTACGACCCGCCCAGTTTTTAACTTATCAGGATCTTTAGAAATGGGAAGGCACAACATGTTTACTTAAAGACTATGAAGAAGTTAAAGACTCATTATCTTGGTTCCAGTATTATCAAATACATTCGGCTTATCTACAAGATCTGAAAACAGGATTTCTTAGAACTAAATCACCTTTACAAAAACTTTTACTGGATACAAATGATCATCTTATATCCAAGATGTATAAATTACTGCTGGAACTTTATTGTGAATGAGAAAGGATAAAACCCACTATGATTAGTTGGGCGCAAATGCTGGGACAATATATAATCTTGCAGAAATGGGAAAGGTTATGGACAAAAGATCTGAAACTTATATCCTCGCAATTATTAAAGGAAAATGTATATAAAATGATGTACAAATGGTATTTAACACCGAAGAAATTAGCAAAATCATCTCCTTTAATGTCACCAAACTGTTGGAAATGTAATAAAGGCATAGGATCCTTTTATCATGTTTTGTGGGCCTGTGAAAAAGCTAAGAAGTTTTGGGAGATGATATATAACGAAATACGGAGGATTTTACAACAAAATATTTCTAAAACACCTGAAATGATGCTATTAAGTATGATTCCAGACATTGTTTTTACTCACCGAACTTTTTTGATATATGCCACTACTGCTGCACGTGTTATATATGCAGCTAAATGGAAGACTAACGAGTTGCCGACAAAAAATGACTGGATAAATAAGATGTTAGAATTGACAGAGATGGCAAAACTTACAGCTTTGATAAATCAGACTGATAATGCACAATTTTGGGGGGAATGGGAGGCGTGGAGAATTTATTGTGAAAATTATTTTTCAATGAGATCGTTTAAAGGATACTCTTTGTTTTAATCTCTATTATAGATTTGGTAGAGTGATTATATCAAGTTTCAATATTATTATCTATAGTTAAGATAAGATAATTATACATTAATTACTATATTTTAGGGATTAAAATGTGTAATCAAAAGTACATACAATTTATTATTGGATGGGAGAGAAGTAGGGGAAAGTCATTATATTTTTTTAATCATTACTTTTTTCCCCTCCTGTATTAAATGAAGAAAATAATAAAAAAATTATTTAAAAAAAAAAGATCCACAAAGTGTTTTTGAACTGAGTCAGGATTTTTGGTGGCTTTTTGACTTCCAGACTACATCTTGCTGTTTACAGTTTGAATACAATTTTGAGATCTGTAGAGTTGGTTTGCCAACTTTCTGTGTCCCGGGAATGTTGGCCTGTCTGTCTGTCATGGAACCCTGTAGATTACAGAGGATTCTGGGATGACTCTAGGGCGCATACTCATTTCACAAGGAACACAGGCATGCCTGCTTGGTCTCATCATCACATTGTGTGAACTGGGAGTGCACTTCCGAACACATCCATCAGTCTACTGTGGTGAAGATCAGTAATGGTAGGCAGGTTGTCTTTCAGTAGTGTTACATTTGCTTAGCTTGTTTCCTCGCTCATTTGCTTAGCTTGTTTCCTCATTCATTGCTGCGTTGATGAATTAATGAGAATGGCGGAGCACTTTTGGTTGTAGAGAAAGACGCATTTTTTGGACCTTGGGGCCACTCGAGGGAAAAGTTACAATTCAGAAAGCACGCCGCCCTTGGAAAGCAGAACAGCCCTAGCAGTGGCTTTCTGGTGCAGGGACTTGAGCTGGACTCTTTGTCGTTAGGGAACCAAGGTTACAATGTGACAGTTGTCACATTTTGATTGCCTGTGTGTGGAGCAGGATGGATTGTTTGATATTAGTTACCAGTATCATTGTGTTTGTATTCCCCCCCTTTCTCTTAGAGGGAATGTTTGGTTCTATATCTGTGACCTTGATGCCTTCGGATCTGCACCTCTGAAATCTCCCTGTACTTTTTGCTTCTGTAGGATAACCAGTTAGTGTGACTTTCCACTGGTTGTTTTGTTTAAAAAAAAAAAAAAGCATTATCAAAATGTGGCTACCTTTATTTTACTCTTTTTTTTTTAAATGGTTGGGCTTAATTTTTTCCTTTTTTTGTTGTTGTTGCTGTTCACCACTTCCTACTCAAAATATCCAAACACAATTTATAAATGAGTGAAAATATTTCTTTGGCATGCTGAACCTGAATATTGGCACCGGTGTAAGTGCAGTTGGACCCAACCTCGTATGCCATTTATTTTGCTTCTGTTAATTCTATATACTTTTAACATCTCCACATCCTGCCTGAGCCTTTAATTTTTTTTAATTCTTTTTTGGTAGGTTGGAAAAAGAGAACATTCAGCACAGCTTTAGCAATGAGGCGAAGACCCGAGCCCTCCAGGCCCAGCAGAGAGAGCAGGAGCTGACACAGAAGATGCAGCAAATGGAGGCCCAGCATGATAAAACTGGTAGGTGGTAGGGAAAGATTAGAGGCTGGGCACTCGCTCACATGCCCGGCCCACGCCTTACTGTGAAATGACATCAGGAACACCTGTAACCTTTGGCTGGCCGAAGGGAGCAGATGCTAACTACACCGGAGATTCCGAATTACATATTAGTTAGCGTTTAAAAGAGAAAATGGAGAGTATTGCCCACTGTCTGTTGATTTCAGAGTGCTGCTCTCACATCTGTTGCACCATCTGGATTATGAGTTTATTTACCTGTGTTCAAGAAACGTAAAGCTGAGAGGGACCACAACAAAGTAGAAAAACAAAGGACTTGTTTTTGGCTGGATTTTCAGGCACACATGTTATATAAAGAAAATAGCATCAGAAGCTCTGCAGGAAATGCTCTGAGCTTACAGTTAAAGTCTCCTGAATAGCATTGAACAGTTCCCACAGTACACACATTATAGCTACTCTAAAAGCTTAATGAGTTTGCTTCAGAATCCAAACTGGAGAAAAGCTTTAGCCATTAATCGGTACTTAATTCACTGTCGCAGCTGGATGTAATTCACTGGCTCCAAATTAATATGTTCCTTTATTTAACTTTTTCAGCCTCACACATTTCTAGAATTTGTGTATTCTGTCCTGCTCAAATCTAGATGGATGTTTTATCTTTTGTAGTTACGAGAACCAGAAATGTGCAGTTTAAATTGATAAATATGGCAGCAGCTGGCAGCTTGATTGGAACTTGATATGTTTCAAATATTCTGGCTCAACTGACCTGCCATTCTTTACCTTTTGTAGTGTGAAAATAAAATGGACTTACAGCATTGTTGTCAATCGGAGTATGATGTTTGTTTTATGTTTATCAGGGGTTAATCCATTGCTTTTTGGGTTCACATCAGAAATATACCATGAGCTGTAGATCTGTAGTAACTGTGCATATGTAAAGTGAGTAGCGTTATTAACAGAAAAAATGCACACACCGTATATTTTCAAAACCAGATGTGTCTTAAACTGTTGGCAGTCCTTCAGTTAAATATGCTTGCATACTGCAAATATTGCTGATTACACGAGGAATGCAGGGAATCGTTTACAGCATTTTATTTGCTTATTTTAACCCCATCCTCTAAGTATGTATATGGGTTATACAAATATTTACCCTTTGCATTCCTTTAAAGGAAGAGGAAACAAAACAAATGGCTTTATCTAAACATCATATAAATACCCCCATGTACAAATGCTTTTGGAGATCCACCCACTGAGATGTGACAAGTGTGACTGAAGGCCAGTTGACTTAAAAGCCTGAATATAAGGGCTATAAATTCAGAAGGAAAGAGAAGAAATATTTAGAATTGTACATTTTCCCCAATGTGTGCGTATAATATGTAGTGCTGTATGGGCATAAGTCCTGCTTGCACAAAAAGAAGTAGATGGCTTCTTTGAGCAAAGTGAACTTGTGCAGACATTATATAAATCCCCAGTTTACTTTAACATTTTTATGTATGGTGGGGAAGTTTACAGTCAGACTTGAGTAGTGGGTTGTAGTGAATTCCTGTATGTGTGGGTGCTCAATGTAGATCTTCTGCATGGAGAAAGGGCTTCTACCTTTCCTGCAGTGCTATTTTCCTAACTTGAAATGGGCTGGGGGTAGCATTATTTGGCCCATTGTGGGCACGTCTTCCCTGGCCTACCCATGGATTTCCCCGATGGTCAAATAGTGTACTGTATGAATCAGCCTGTGGGATACCAATATGGCTCATGGTGGACTATCATAACATGCAAACGTATTCTCATCTTATTTTGCTAGTTATCGTTAATTAATACATACTACTTTCATTTGTTCTCTTAGCCAGTGTTCTACTTGCTTGAACAACACAACATGTGAAGTAAAAATTCATAGTATTCATCCATAGCAACACAGATATAGGTTGTTTGTTTTGTTGATTGCTGTCAAGTCAAACCAGACTCACGGCAACCCCTGGTGGGGTTTTCAAAGCAAGAGACTTTCAGAGGTGGTTTGCCATTTCCTGCCTCCACGTCACCACCCTGGCATTCCTTGGAGGTCTCCCATCCAAATACTTGCCAAGGGTGACCCTGCTTAGCTTCTGTGATCTGGCGAGATCAGGCTAGCCTGGGCTATCCAGGTCAGGGCATATGAGGCTTTCTTGCTGAAATGGGTTATACTTTTCTTCTTGTCGTTTCACCATTTAGCACAGTCGCAGGGTTCTGTTCTGTCAGCCATGCTCACTGATTGAGATTGTCTGGAGCTTTGGGTTTGGGTGTCATCAATATGCAGATGACACCCAGCTCTGTATTTCATCATCTAAGTCTCCAAATTTGTCGGTCGCTGTTTGTCCAGATTTGTCAGTCTCGGTTTTGAATCAGTGCTTAGGTCAGGTGGCTAAGGCAGAACAGGCTGAAGCTGAATCCAGATAAGTGGCAGGTAATTTTGGCTGGGAAAGCTGATCTTCTATGTATTGCCCCACTTTTCCAGATAGTGTTATCCCAAACTGGACCCAGAGAAGAGGAAACTAGCTTTAAAAGGGTTCCAAAAAGGAATAACTCAAGATTTTTCAGTATGTGTATACCAGAGTGGATCTCAGTACGGGTACCCCAAAATAAAATTATGAAGAAAGAGAGTGAGTCAAATCTGCATACTCACAAAGAGCCTGATTTAGGCAACAGGATAAACATACTTTAATTAAGTTGAAGTGAGCTAGATCTTAATGAACACTGGAAATGTGGGTGAATGCAAGATGAAATTCAACAAGGACAAGTGCAAAGTTGCATCTTGGTAACAAAAATGTGAAACACACATACTGGATGGGGGATAAATTTCTGGGTAGCAGTGTGTGTGAACAAGATCTTGGGGTATGAACAGACTATAAGCTAAACATAAGCAACCAGTTTGATGCAGCTGCAAAAACGGCTAATGCAGTCATGGGGTGTATCAACAGAGGCATCACATCCAAATTGCAAGATGTCATAGTCCCACTGAACACTGCATTGGTCAGGCTGCACCTGTAGTACTGTGTGCAGTTCTCAAAGCTTCACTTCAAAAAGTATGTAGGCAGAATGGAGCGGGTACAGAGGAGAGTGATGAGGATGATCAGAGCCCTGGAGACCAAGCCTGACAAGGGAAGTCTGAGGGACTTGGGAATGTTCAGTCTGGAGGAGAGGAGGTTGAAGGGGGGCATGATTGCTCTCTTTAAGTATTTGAAAGGCTGTCACAGAGGAGGGCAGAGAGCTGTTCCTGTTGGCAGCAGAGGATAGGACTTGCAGCAATGGGTTTACATTACAGGCAGAAAGGTACCATCTGGATATTGGAGGGGGATTTACAGCGAGAGTAGTTCAACAGTGAAATCAGCTGCCTAGGAGGGTGGTGAGCTCCCCCTCACTGGCAGGGGGTTGGACTAGATGGCCCCTTCCAACTCTGTGATTCTAGGTGAGGTAACCTGGTTAACATACTGCAATTAGGCATGAGTGGGCTAGATCTTCAAAGACCCCAAAGTCTGGGTGAGGCCACGTATCTCCTGAAACTGCATGGAGGGCAAATTAATGACTTGAGTGTCTCTTTTGATTGAGTAAAAAAAAGGGAAGAAGAGGAACTCTCAGTTGGTTAATGAAATAACAACATCCTTGGGCTGGGAAGACACCTCTGGGGTATGTCAGGATATTGAGGGATATTTCCAGTGTTGAAAACCCTTTTGTTATTGAGAAGGATATGCTACTGAGCTGGGTGTGTGTGTGTGCACTTTTTCTGCTTTCCTGGCAGTAATGCCCTTTCTCTCAATTCTTGGGAATTTCCAATGTCATGGCTCAGCCAAGGTGTCTTATGGAGACTCCAAGTTTCAAATCCCCTGGCACTTAGGCTGTAACAGGGGGTGCCTATTAAAGCAAAATAAGTCCAAAATAAGAGGGGAACCTTACCTGCCAAGGAGTCTCAGCTGGAGGAGGGGGCAGGGTCCTCACAATGGAGTAGAGCTGGCTTTTCCAGCACAGGTTAAAATCTTGGGGGTGCTCATGGAACCACCCTTGCTGTTAGAAAAGCAGGTTGGCCCAGTGGCCAGGTGCGCCTTCTATCACTCCATCTAGTTTGTCAACTCTCTTGTTTCTTAGGCTCAGCCGGTCTGGCCAGGCTGATCTGTGCTTTTATAGCCTCACAGATGGGCTGCTGTAACGCACAGTGTGTTGGTCTACTCTTGAAGACAGCCTGGACACTACAGGTGATCCAGAATGTGACTGCCCAGTTGTTGCCAGGGACTAGCCAATGAAATGTATCCTGCCCATCTTGAAACAGCTACATTGGCTGCCAGTTTGTTTTTGAGTTCCATTCAAGATGCTGGTTATGACCTTTAAAACCCTTCATGACCTGGGACCCACATATCTGAAGGACTGTCTCCCTCTGTATGTTCCTGTGCTATAGCTATGGTCAATGCTACCTGGTGGCTGTTCCTCCACTCAGGATGACCTGCCTGGTCTTGACCAGAGCCTGGACCTTTTCTATCGTGGCTCCCACTCTGTGGAGTGGGCTCCCTGAAGTGGTGAGGGGAGCCCCCTAACTGGAGATCTTTAGGAGACATAAAATTATCTTAGTGAGGCCCACATTTCTTGTATCATTTTAAAATTTGAAATGTGGGGTGCGCTGGGTTTGTTGCCATTATATCCTCTAGCTTACCTAGTGAAGTAGGATGGCTTCTGTCCCAAGTATGGTAGTGTGGGTGTCAACTAATGTGGCTGTGCTTATCTCTTCTTTACCCACCTTCCATTGCCCTGGAATGGCTTAAGATGAACTAGAAATTGTTAATTTCTTATGACAAGCACTGATTGTTATTAGTTATTCAGGTCTAATGGAGTCGCCAGTTACACTACACCGCAGCAGTAAACAGAGTTTTACACATGATCTGGTCCTGCTCATGAACATTCATCAGGATGGGGCAGCACCTTGTTTTATTGTCTTTGCCCTATGAGCTGGAAAAAGTACAGAAGTGGACAACCGAGATGATTAGGGGGTTGGAGCACCTTTCCTCTGAGGAAAGGCTGAAGAGTCTTGGACTTCTCCATTTAGAAAAGAGACGACTGAGGGGGAATATGAGGTTTATCAAATTGTGCACGAGGTGGAGAGAGTTGACAAAGAGAACCTTTTCTTCCTCTCCCAAAATACTAGAACTTGAGGGCATCCAATGAAGCTGATGTGCAGTCGATTCAGGACAGACAAAAGGAAAGACTTCTTTACACTGGAATTCGCTGCCAGAGGATGTAATCATGGCCACCGGCACAGACTGCTTTACAAGGAGATTAGGTAGATTCATGGAGGAGAGGTCTATCAGTGGCTACTGGCCAAGGTGTCAGTCAGCCTCTGAATGCCAGTGCCAGGAGGCAACATCAGGGAAGTCCTCAGCCTCTATGCCCTGTTGCTGGCCCTCCAGAGGAACTGATTGTGAGGCAGGATGCTGGGCTAGATGGACCAGTAGTCCGATCCAGCAGGGCTCTTCTTATGTTCTTATGTCGCATCATTTACTGGCCTTTCTTTTGTTGCTGGCTGAGTATTGAATGGGCAGTGATCTCAATTTCAAACAGCATTGCATTTGAATTATGCAGCACTGACATCTATCCTAGCAGATCCATCTTTTTTAAAAACGAATGTAATTATTTGCTTTATGACTCCATTTTATGTAAGCATGCTAAGGGAAAAGGGACTATTTGTGGCATCTCTGCTTTGCATACAACATTTCTGTCTATAAGCAGCTGTGGCTTGGCACGGACACTTAGAACAAGTTGTCAATTACTTTTTCCATCCCTTATCTGTAAGATCTCACTTAATTTGCTTGCACTGGGAAATGGTACTCTGTGTCCACTGATACGTCTAATAAGAATAACAAGAATGGAGAAGTAAGGCTTATTGTCCAGAAAGACCTCATCTCAATTGAAATTATATTAAATTGGCTCAAAGATAAAGGGAGTGGAATTGTATCTGCTATTTCATTGAACACGCTGTAGATCACACATAGTGTTCTGTGTGAAAAATATATAATGATAATGGTGCATCATGTACTTGCTCTCGATTTCTGTTCCTAAGTTAGCGAGTGGAAAGTTACAGTTGGTTAATGCTGGAAGTTAAAGGTTATAGGTATAGTTTTGAGAAGCTCTGGGCACTGGTACATTCATTGGAAAATTACAGTGTTTATCTGTGTATATGATAAATTTCATATTGATACTAAAGTATATGTTATCCCCCACTTCTCAAAAAAAAGGCATGCTATTCCTATTGCCGTTTCATATCTCATACAGTATGTTGGATTTGGCCACTGTGTGTAGCCTTCATTTCCCAGGGCTTGCTATGTTTTCCGGTACATTGGAGATGGCAAGTATTAACCGTGAGCACATGAGAAGAAGGGTCAAGTGGAAATCTCAATTCTATCAAGCAAAAACAGGGGTAGTTGCATTTTTCTGTTTGCCTACTATTTTTTTTTTTACACCAGCACTTTGCCGCAGAGATTTCTGTCCATTCTCCTTAGCTGATGTTTTGGTTATTTTCAGTATTTTCTGTGATATCCCCACTGTACAAACCTTCCTCATGGGATACCTCCAGCCTATTTCGTGCAGAAGCGATTTTTTATAACATCAGATGGCAGCACATGAGAAAGAATGTTGTCCCAAGGCCAGACATTTAAAATACGAGTATATACTAGATTAGCTAGTGGCTGAGTAGCTATGGGAGAGACTCTGTGGTCAAGAACCATAAAGCAAGAATTTAAGAAACAATAATATGAAGTTGCATCCAAAACTTGTTCTCTTCTGGTGGGGAAGGATGATTTTTTTTTAGTCGATTCCCCTCTTGCATTCCAGATCTGTGTTATGTTAGCGTCACTGAAACTGTTGGATACTACTTACTTCTTTAAAAACTAAATAAGCTGACTTTTGAAACAGAAAATTGTCTGTCTAACCCCCCCTCCCTCACAAATCATTGGGGAATAAGCAAATTTAGGCAACAGATAACAGAAGGTTTTTTTTAATAGAATTAATAAAAATAATATTAGAGAATTGATGCAGGAAATAATGATAATAATAGAAAAGAGAATTAATAAGATAAGTATGATGATGAAGAAAGTCCGTGCGCTTGTAAAAAGAAATGAATGTAGTTTGATTTACCTTTCCCCCTTTCCCCATTTTTCTGTTCCCTGAAATAATAAAAATATTATAAAAAAAAACAATTCCTCCTGTTTTACCCATGTTAACAACCCCATGAGCCAGCGTGGTGTAGTGGTTAAGAGTGGTGGACTCTGATCTGGAGAACTGGGTTTGATTCCCCACTCCTCCACATGAGCAGCGGAGGCTAATCTGGTGAACTGGATTTGTTTCCCCACTCTTACACATGAAGCCAGCTGTGTGTCCTTGGGCTAGTCACAGTTCTCAGAACTCTCTCAGCCCCACCTACCTCACGGGGTGTCTGTTGTGGGGAGGGGAAGGGAAGGTGATTGTAAGCCAGTTTGATTCTGCCTTAAGTGGTAGAGAAAGTCGTCATATAAAAACCAACTCTTCTTCATCATCTTAATCATTATCAAACTGAAAGATGATGACTGGCCCAAGCTGATCTTCATGGTTTGTCAGGGATTTGAAACTGTGTTTCAACAGCCCTAGTCTGAAATTGTAACCACTATACCCTCTTTCTGTCTTCGGTGGGATGCAGTAGCATAAACACATGTGCTGAACAGCTGCTGATCAGATACATGTAGAACTACAAAGCTGACTGTCAGTGTACTGTCAACTAAAACATATTTAGGACTGCTGAAGGCATGACAGAATTCCTCCATGGAAAGCACTTGGGTGTATGGATGATCTACATGATGTTTCCTGAACAGACGTTCAGCCCATATAGAAATTCTGTAGTGTTTGAAGCAGCCCTCAGATTTTAAATAGGGGGGGGATTCTAGACAGCGAATTGCATGTGACATTATTTTCATTATAAGCAACTGTTTGTTATCCTACAGTATATGCCTTTTGTAGAGGAGATTGATTACTCTTGCTGTTGGTGAGAAGAGCCAAGGGCCTTTATTTTCTGTTCAGGCCATCATGCAGATATAGTTACTGATAAGTAAGAACATAATGTTCAGAAAGAAGCTTTAACATGTGTTTTTTTAAACGCTTGTAAGGATCCCTCCCCAATTTCCTGATTTCGAGAAAGGCGTATTCCATTAAAAAAAAAACCTACTTAAAAATGGAAAATACAGTTTTACAAAAATACTTTGGAAAGTGCCTCTAAAGTATCCTGTTTTTTGTTAAATTTTCCTGTACACCTAGAAACATATTTGTTGTTTTTATTGTTGTTTTTAACTTCTGTTTTCTAGTAACTGAACTGGATTCCTTGCTGAGCTCCCAGAATGCATTAATATCAAAATTAAAAGAAGAATGCTGTACACTGGCAAAGAAGCTTGAGTATATCACAGAAAAAAGCAGGTGTGTACAGTTTTTAACTTGCAGTTAGCTTCATAAGTGAAGTTATTTACAGGTTTGCTTATTATTACAAATTAGCCCTGTAGAAAAAATATATATCTGTGGTTCAATGAACCATGCATCCGTTTCTTAAGACCAAAACAGGCAAAACATTGAAGCTGTGTGATTGGATCTCCAGATATTTTTAATGTTAATTCCAAGCAATCACTGGGAGATGCAAATAGGATCAAAAGAGGGGCACTGGGGTAAACCTCTCCCACACTGTTTTCCACATCTAAGGCCTTTTACGCATGGCTGTTTCACTCTTCTTCACCCCTCCAGTGACTCCTGGTCTTTGTTTTGATTATGCATGCCTTTTCTGACCGTCAAAGTTCACCTCGCTCTCCCCCTGCCTTTCCCCACATTTTCCCCATGTTTTCAGAGACCTGTTTTATCTCAAATTTGAAAACGCGGGCAAAATGCGGGGAAACGTAGGGGGAGAGTGATGCGACCTCTGATAGTCGGAAACGGCATGCAATAATCAAAACAAAGACCCAAAGTCATCGGAGGGGTGACAGCGAGTAAAACAGCCATGCATAAAAGAACTAAGTCACCTCTTCCAGAAGCTGTTATTTACCCCCATGGTGGTGGTGGGGAGACAGTACGTGTAAAGTGAAGACAGATTATTTCAAGCAGGAGTTAAAGTGATCGAATTCTGAGCATGTGCCAGCAACCACAACTGTCTTCAGCTGTCTGTCTAGTCTGAGATCAGTCTTCTTTCCAGTTGCGTAACTGATAGACATGATGAGTGAATTTAATTGCCGACAACTATGTTGTTATTGATTTGTACTATTCTCCTTATCATTAAATCCATCCTTTAGTGCTGGAAAGGTATGCACCTATTTTTGCAGTGTAGAATAGTATTGGCATTGGCAAAAGACCTACTTTGAACTGTACAGAACACCTATGAGCCCAGGGGATTTAAATTATGCCCAAGAGAAGCTGCATGAGTATTTAATTAATTTTTTCCCCAGAAGTTTTATAGCTTCCGTCTAGAAATTCAAAAAAGAAAGATTTGTTCTCAACAATTTGTGGTGTGGAAAGGATAGAGAGTTTTATGGTACTCTTGATCTTTTGAAGTACAATTTCCCCCATTTCATCTGTTTGAGCTCTATAAATTAAATGTGCATTGCATTCTGGCTGTTCAGTAAGCTAGCCTAGAAATATAAAATCCTTATTAAACGTACCTAAAATGTCTTGTAGGAGGTTATGCCAGAAATATTCAGGAGGCATAAAGATGCATTTACGTTAACGGAAGTTTGAAAATCACCTTAAGTGATGTATTCACATAGCTGAGTCTTCAGACAGAACTGGTGTGCGGAATCTATAATAATAAAAAGTGTCACGAGTGAAATTTTCCCTACATATAGGGGTGGATCTTGGAAGTACAGAATTCACTCCCCTCAAGCTGCACAGCTGACACTGTGTACACACACAAATGTCAAAATACCGTCCTTTGGTGTTCTCGGTACAATTTCACTTGCCCTTTTTTGGATTGTCTCAGAGTCTGAGGCTTGTGGATTGATGCTTGACACTGTCCATTGTGTATTTGCGATTTGCGTTTTGTAATTAAGGGCAACAATGGGGGCCCATTGGGTCTCGTTATATATAATGGTTGGTTTAATTTGTTTCACTTCTATCTTGTTAATTGTAAATTGATCATTAAGATTTGAATCCTAATCTGTCACCAGGGCTGAGTGTATTGAAGCTGGAGAAACGGTCCTGTTTTTTAATCACTGATGATGAGAAACAAATTTTGTAATTTTGGTGCATATTGCAGTCCATATATTTTAACACTATATTTTATGGCGTTGTAAATATTGTTAAATGACTTTTAGTGTAGTTTTACTGTTTGACTATAATGGATAAATTATATTACCGTTTTGGCAACAGTAGGCATCCAACTGTGTGAGTTTAATTGAAGTAAAGAACACACACCCGACTGAACTGTTTTTCCTGCATGTTCAATTGATGCTGTATTGGAATACTGCAGTCATTACATTCAAACACCAGGAGTAAAATATTTGCTCAAGCTAAATGCTGAGCATACAGAACAGAAATTGTATGAAAACCAAGCCAGTACTATGACAGTCAACCTTTTAAAAGGGTTGTCCTGATCACAATTAAATTAAATTACTAGAACGCACCTCACATGTAAGTGTGAGTGGCTGATTCTCTAAAAAGTAGGGAGTCTAGGAATAGAACCTCTCGGTTGCATTTGTACTCTGCCGACCAAAATTTGGAGCAACAAAGCTGGCTATAAGCCACCTTTGTATATATACTAAATGTTGAATCTATTTACAGGACATTGCAGTTCTTTTGTGGCTCTGATTTCCTGCTCTGTTTGGTCAGCCAAAACTACTCCCAGCTCCTGCTGTTGTGCCTAGAATACAAACTTGTAAGGGAAATCTATGGTCCTAAACCGTTGCCGAACCAACAGAGCTCGTTTGCAGTTTGCCAGGTTTTTTGCTCCCATCTTCAGTATTAGAACAAATCTGTAACTAATCATTGGTTGTCTCAGGTTGCTTTTGGTTACAGCAGTGGAAATCCATCACTGTAGCATGGAATTTCCAGTAGCATGACTTGCATCCAATCCTGTCCTATGAAGTGTGTTTAACTATGCTTTGGATTACAGGTTTGCAACATAGCATGGATTCTTTAGGATCCCCGCTTTTAATAATTTGGTCCAAACCAAAAGGATGCGTGGGATTATAAAATGAAATTTTATGCATAGTAGTGGCCCCTCTTATTGTAACCCATTTGTCAAAAATGGATTCTGTAGATTCGTATCCCCTAGTGATTTTCACTTTAATAAAAAAGAGCCCTTTTCTTCCATCGCACTCAAGATGCAGATGTGCACTGGGTTTGTTTGTTTTAAGGCGGTGCTACACTGCAGGGTAAAACCTGGCAACATCCATCATCAGTTGTTTTTAATCCTCTAGGTCTGAAATCGGCAAGCTTAGTCAGGAAAACGAATACGTCCATGACAGACTTGAGAAGATGCAAAAATGGAATGATGAATTGGAGGAGCAGTGCATCCAACATGGAAGGATGCACAATAAAATGAAGCTAAGGTAGGAGGAGCAACTAATTTATCCCTGTGTGGCCTGCTACACTACACTTGATCTTAGCCAAAAGGCCAAGAAGCGATGTGTGGCCTGCTACAAAGTACTTGTGCATCCGCTGACTGGCCTGTAGTTGAATTTCAGGAACATGACTAAAACCAGACACATTTCTTTCTTTCAGTATCATTTTCATAGCCTGTAATAAATAAATAGCCCTGACCTGGATGGCCCAGGCTAGCCTGATCTCGCCAGATCTCAGAAGCTAAGCAGGGTCAGCCCTGGTTAGTATTTGGATGGAAGACCACCAAGGAATACCAGGGTTGCTGTGCAGAGGAAGGCACTGGCAAACCACCTCTGCTGGTCTCTTTCCATGAAAACCCCATAAGGGGTCACCATAAGTTGGCTGCGACTTGATGGCACTTTACACACACACACACAATGAATAAATAAAATATTAAATTTCTTTATTTCCTTAGAAGTCAAGCCCAGTCTGTTTCGCGCTTACTTTGTGGCTGTTTATGTTGTTTGGGCTGTTGGTATTATTTCACACATGTATTTTCTGAATATATTATATTCAGACCTGCTTGCATCCTTCTTGAAGGAGCTATTTTCACATTGTGTCAATGGCTGTATTTTTAAGTAGCATTTATTTGAACATTATTTATTAATAGTATTGTTATTGTAAGATACAGCTCTGTAAAACTTAAAATCACTTTTTAAAAAATCACTTCAAGCTATCTTTTAAATGTTAATTAAAAAATATTGAAACGGCAAAATTTTAACCTCTTTATCCAGATGAGACTAGTGTCATCTTTGAGGGACATTTGTTTTTAATCCAATATCTGAGTTAAGGAAGAAAATGTTTTATAGAAGTAAGAATAGTGTACATTTGCTGAATACCATAGTAATTAGCAATTCACACTCTGTAATCAAGTCCATTTGGTCCACATTATTGGACTTAACAGTCTAATCAGTAGAGAGCTAATCCTCATTAGGGAAACTCTTGCATAAAGCTAGTTGGACCTCAGTGAACACATATGTTTCTAAAGTAGAAAAGCCAGTTTAGCTAGAACGGACCACCAGGGTCATCTAGTCCAACCCACTGCACAATGCAGGAAATTCACAACTACCTCCCCCACACATCCCCAGTGACCCCTACTCCATGCCCAGAAGATGGCCAAGATGCCCTCCCTCTCATAGAATCATAGAATTGGAAGGGACCACCAGGGTCATCTAGTCCAACCCCCTGCACAATGCAGGAAATTCACAACTACCTCCCCCACACATCCCCAGTGACCCCTACTCTATGCCCAGAAGATGGCCAAGATGCCCTCCCTCTCATAGAATCATAGAGTTGGAAGGGACCACCAGGGTCATCTATCCGACCCCCTGCACAATTCAGGAAATTAACAACTACCTCCCCCCACATCCCCAATGGCCCCAACCCTCCCCCCGCCATGCAGGATCCCACAATCAAAGCACTCCCAACAGATGGCCATCTAGCCTCTGCTTAAAGATTTCCAAAGACGGGGACTCCACCACCCTCCGAGGCAGCACATTCCACCGTCGAACAGCCCTCACCGTTAGAAAGTTCTTCCTAATGTTTAGATGGAATTGCTTTTCTATTAGTTTAAATCCATTATTCCGTGTCCTAGTCTCTGGAGCAACACAGAACAAGCTAGTTCCCTCATCAACATGACACCTCTAACCATCTGGGCACCTCTACCCTAGCTCAAGGTTCATGAGCACTCATAATTACAGGCCGAGCTCTTCCTGGTCAAACATTACTGATGTTTGAAGGAGGCCCTGCCAAAATACCTTTCCCCTAGCTGCTAAGCATTAGTCTGGGGAGTCATGTTTGCCTCAACCAAGTTAGACCTGAGTTTGTGGTCTGAGGAAGTACTCTTCATAATCCAGCTGATGCCTCAGTTTATTCACCAAACTTCCCTGATTCTTAGAATCATAGCGTTGGCGGGGGCCATACAGGCCATCTAGTTACTTGCGTCGTGCCATCATTACAGAAGAGTTTTTGCTTACTGCCCCACCCCCAACCTGTTTGATTGTCCTCTTGCAAAGCCCTGTCTCAGATCCTTGAGGAACATGTCATAGTCTTCGTCTGAGAGGTGTATGCCATCCTCCCTATACAGCTGTGGCGGTGAGTGCTTGATGCCAAAGTGAGGCGGCCTGTGCCTCCTTCCAGTAACATGGCTTTCTTTTCTTCTGGCTCTGCCAATATGTTTGGGGAAGCTGATGGCCTTCCACACCCTTCTTTGGAGCATTCCGGAACCGATTAAAAATACACCTGGGAACCAAGACATATGCAAGGTCAGGTCAGCTAATGTCTGAATATTAATTGCCTTACCTTTTGTTTTACCAAGATCAATCTCACCTAGGTGGATCAGAATAATGTGAGTCAGGTGGCAGGCCTTCATGCAGTGGGAATGAGATGACAGCAGCTGGTACAACACCCTCTTTCCCGACCAGTTGATCCTGCAGGAAGCCCCGATGCCATGCTGCCAGCTGGTCCTGGAGCATCCCACCATTTTCTTGCCCAGAACACAGTGCTGTGGCTACAGATGATTACCTATTTTGGCAGGCCATGGCTGCCCACACCTGCAAAGATATGGTGGTTAGAATTGTAGTCCACCTATATACCGTTATATCCCCAATACACTTTCAGCCTCAATATGAGCTGCCGCATAACTCTCCAACTGGCCAGCAATCGAATTAGCTGAGAATGCTAGTGAGGCTGAGTCCGTCTTTCTAACTGCACCACCTGGACCAGCATTTCTTAACTGTCTCTGTGAGCTTACCAGTCTAACATCATTTCAAAGACCTGGGATCACCATCTTCTCATACGTTCAGCCATTGCTGACCAAACAGGCTGCTGTGGATGTTGCTTCTATGTGAAATAAGGGAGTCCTCGAAAGACAAGGCGGAAGGCTGCTAAATGCCCCTTTCTAGTGCTCCAGCAGTTGTCAGGTGTCACTGTCCCTGTTAAAGGGCCAATATTTCAGCTCCACATCTCAAGGTAACCCACGTTTGGCTACTGACCACTGAAATACCGGTATGCTTACTGATTCCTTTCTGATCCATTTCACACACTCAGCCTTATTAACATTCCTTGTTCAGCCCAGAGTATGCCCTTATATTGGAATGCTTCAGAGTGATCTGCTTACAAACTTACAACCAAATTAGCAATACTCAAAGCGCCAGAATTACTGTGAATGACGCAATCCTAAACAGTGCTATTTTTATAAAACGAGGAACAATATGACCTGAATCTCATGGCCGGTTGCTACTGAAGCAGTATTGCCCCCCATGTTATCAATCAGCTTTTTATGTTCCCTTTGTCTTCCACACTGTTCCCGGTGTCATCTGCCACCCCCAAGCTCCTCTTGCAGTAGCCAAAATGTGAATCTGAAACCCTGAAAGCCTTGGCCCCTTTTGCTTGGCGCGTCTCACTCTTCCCAAGTTCCATAATGCCACTGGAATCTTCTCTGGTGCCTCCTCTGGCACATCTGCTGCTAGGGAGACTGGAGTTGAAAGTGCTCCACCTGGAAACAAAACAATGCGTAAGCTGTGCCATTGTCCAGGCCCAGCATATGATAAGTCACAAGCAGAATGTTTGAATCTCAGGCGCTCACGAGCAAATTCCCTAACTACCCTCCTGACCCTTGGTAATCCAGATAACACTGACTTCATTATGTGCACTGTGGTGTGGTTGTCACACCAGAAGTACACAGAGCTGTTTGCCAAAGCCTCTGGCCACAGGTAGATAGCAACTACTGTGGGGAAAAATTCCAGGAATATATAATGTTGCAGGTTGATGCCTGTGTCCAGCCATGCTGTGAGCCATGGCCATGTGTACCACCTACATCTAAAATACGCTCAAAAGCCTGCCGTATATGAAGCTGCGCCTTGAGCAGCAATTAATCCCTGCAGAATGGTATCACTTTTCTCTGAAGTAAAGTGATGGTATCACTTTACTCTGCTCTGGTTAGACCTCACCTAGAGTATTGTGTTCAGTTTTGGGCACCGCAATTTAAGAAATATGTAGACAAGCTGGAACATGTCCAGCAGAGGGCAACAAAGATGGTGAGGGGTCTGGAGATCAAGTCCTATGAGGAAAGGTTGATGGCGCTGGGTTTGTTTAGCCTGAAGAGGAGAAGGCTGAGAGGTGATATGATAACCGTCGTCAAGTACTTGAAGGGCTATCATATAGAGAATGGGGCCAAGTTGTTTTCTGTTGCTCCAGAAAGTCGGACCAGAACCATCGGATTGAAATTAAAAGAGTTTTCGTCTAGACATTAGGAAGAATTTTCTAAGAGAGCAGTTCCTCAGTGAAACAGGCTTCCTCGGGAGGTGGTAAGCTCTCCTTCCCTGAAGGTTTTTAAGAGGGGGCTAGATGGCTATCTGTTAGCAATGCTGATTCTATGACCTTGGGCAGATGATGGGAGGGAGGGCATCTTGGCCATCTTCTGGGCATGGAGTATGGATCACTGGGGGAGTGTGGGGGGAGGTAGTTTGGAATTTCCTGCATTGTGCAGGGGGTTGGACTAGATGACCCTGGTGGTCCCTTCCAACTCATTGATTCTGTGAATAACACCCGGTTATAATTGACAAGCAAAATGTTCTAAGCATACATATCAGCTCTCATGCAACTCATGACTGATCTTGTGATGCTGCTCTCTTGCTTATGACAGTGTTTGGCCTAAATGCTTGACGAATGCCCTGCCTAGGCCGCAGTTCTGCAGGAAAAAATTGAGTGCCCCACAAAATGACTTGCTTATTTAACGTATCTAGCTTACCAAGCAGTATGCAAAATTGGAAAACCATTTGTAGTTCACTTCCCAAGAACACCAGCTTTTTTCAGTTTTATCTGGCTAGTGGTGGGACACCCAACCTGTTGGCCAATGGCCCAGTGACTTGCATGAGTCAAGCTTACTGTCCTGACTGTGCTGATCCTGTGAACAGGAAAGCATCCAGATAACAAGCCGTGGCATCCAGCTGTGACAGCCTGGACAGCCGACACCAGCATGGCACTGAATTTCTAAAGATATTGTACAGCCCATGGGAGGGGCCTTTTGTAAGCTCTAGTCCTGTGACAGTTCCATAAACAGACGTCAGCAGACAGGCAGTCCAACAAAAGCTGATTTATTAGGAAAATCTACAAGTATCAGAAGCCATAAGTCAAATGGACACTAGTAAAAGCTATGGGTACAGTATAGGCATATATAGAAGAGCAAAGGGCAAATCTGGGTAGATCTGGATACCATGGCAACCCCTCTCCCCGGAGCTGTCAGGGTGCTAGGAGAGTTCCCACAGAAAGGAGTCTAAACACACTGTTCACAGGGCACGAAGCTGGCCTTGGCTGGCACCTGGGGAAACCACAACATTCCTTTCTCAGGCCCATGCCTGACACCTTGTCTATCAAAATCTTTTCCTTGAGGGCAAAACCCAGCAGATGAAAATCTTTTCCAGATGAACTGGCAGGAGTCTAAATGCTGGTTTGATGTTGCATTTGTCCAACAGGGATTTCTTACTCTCTGAACTACATGACAATCTGGTCAGAACTGTGAAAGGGCTTGGTTCTTCCCCATTACCTTGTACTTCCATCCTTTCTTCTCGGTGGAAACATTCATTTATTTTGTTTATTCAAGGAAATCTATATAGCACATAGGCTTTTAGACAACATAATGTAACAATAATAAAAATACATTAGAGAAGGAACATTCATCAAAATATTGTCGAAGGCTTTCACGGTCAGAGTTCATTGGTTCTTGTAGGTTATCCGGGCTGTATGACCGTGGTCTTGGCATTTTTTTTCCTGATGTTTCGCCAGCAGCTGTGGCAGGCATCTTCAGAGGAATAACACTGAAGGACAGTGTCTCTTCCTTCAGTGTTACTCCTCTGAAGATGCCTGCCACAGCTGCTGGCGAAACGTCAGGAAAGAAAATACCAAGACCACGGTCACACAGCCCGGATAACCTACAAGAACCAATGAACATTCATCACTTCGGGAAAATTATTAAAGATATTTTAAAGTAACAAATTAAAACTGAAGTTAAGATAGCCACGGAATCACTGGATATTTAACTAGGCACTAAGTTAATGGCAGTAGCTTGAATTTTTAGTGCCACTGAGATATATTTGGCAACTGCCAGGGAATGTGATATTCATTTCCAGATAGAAGATTGAGTAAATTATAATCCTTCCAACGGCCAGGAAAAGTTGTGAGAAAGGGGGTTATCAGAGAAGCTCTTAAACTGCCATAGAATTTGCATGAGAGGAAAAAAATGTGACAGGGTTTCGGGCACTTCAAGACCACAGGAGCAAATCCTTTGGCCATGTGGTATGTTAAAAAATCGCCCAAAAAGGTCAGCAATGAGCAATGCATTGAAATGGGCCAGAGAGAAGAGACGGCAATAGGAGGGAACCATGAGAGAATAGAGATATTTATTGCCAACAAATGGTTTTGAAGGGGTAAAATCCCAATACAATGGAGAGCAAATTTATTTGGCATCTGATAGAAGATGACTGTAGTCACAGGTGTTTTTTAATCAAAGTACAAATTCTATCATAGCATACCTTAGATAAGACAGAGAGGGAAAACCCTAATCCTGATATTTTAGAATCCAGAAAGTGCCAAACAATGCAAGGAGGAAAGATGGTTGAACAGCTTCCTTGTTGGAGCCAGAAGCTTGGATCCATATAGGAACCCCATATAGGAGTTGGGGTGCGATTTTTGCCTGAAACACCTGATGTGAAGCTGATGAAATATGTTGGCCACCACTGGTTTAAAAAAAAAGAATCTTTGGATAGCTGCCATATTGGTATTTGTACTTGCTAGGGTGTGACAGGAGTGGGGAGTCCATGAGAGAGAGTCATGAAATAATCGACCTAAATAATTAAACTACCATATTTTTCGCTCCATAGGACGCACCGCTCCATAAGACGCACCTAGTTTTTAGAGGAGGAAAACAAGAAAAAATCTTGTTTTCCTCCTCTAAAAACTTGTCTTATGGAGCGAATGCCGGCTGGGCGCGTGCGCGTCAGGGCGGCGCAAGCCTGTGCGCCCCACCCGCCTCCCAGCTGGGAGGCGGGCGGGGCGCACAGAGCCAGCTCGCGTCGTCCATAAGACGCACAGACATTTCCCCTCACTTTTGAGGAGGAAAAAAGTGCGTCTTATGGAGTGAAAAATACGGTAATAAACCTGCTCAAGATGTATATCTAAAGACCAAGAGAATGATTGATGGCTGTCTATATTTGGAAAAGACCATTACTTGGGAATTGTGATGATTTACGTGGAGAAATTCAGCCACACAGTATTGTGAAAAGAGTTTAAGAGCTCTCTACAAGCCCATTGCTGAAAGGGAAAGTAAAACAACATTGTTAGCATTGAGAAGAACGAGATGACCTGCCAGTTTGCAGGCATGTTAGGCAATTTGCAGAAAGTTTCTAGGGAAGGTCATGCAGGTAAAGTTCTTGGTGGAAACATGGATTTTCCAACACTGATTGGCATCTTTTCCTTTTTCTGCCATTTTTAAACACCTTTTCTTTCTTGCTTTGTCCTTTCAAGCACCTCAGTGTGCAACAAGATGTGGTCAGATTCAACTTGCGGTTTCTCATCTGCTTCAAACATAGGCTTTGCCATTGATGCTTTGGTTGCGGGAGCTTTGCTTTGTTTTTATTTTTGCACTGCTCGTTTTCAGAACCTGTAATTAAATCCAGCTTTTAGGTAATGGGGTGAATATCTCAGTAGGCACTACTTACAATTCAGATTTCTCTTATCAATCCTTAACTTTGTTATTGTTGCCATTCTTCCTCTTACTGCTTGGGACTACCTGGGTGGAGCTCACGACCAGCCCACCCTGGGGCTCTGCCCTGCCAGATGGACGAGGCTGGAAAGAGGGTGTCCTTCTGTTCTGGTCCAGAGAACTGACAAAACACACAAAGCAGAAAATTAGTACAACAGCTTTCCTGTTTGGGGAGAATTCATTAGAAGACGAAGACAAGTTGGTTTTTATATGCAGACTTTCTCTACCACTTAAGGCAGAATCAAACCAGCTGACAATCACCTTCCTTCCCCCCCCCCACATCAGACACCCTGTGAGGTAGGTGGGGCTGAGAAAGAATGACTTGCCCAAGGTCACCCATCTGGCTTCATGTGTAGGAGTGGGGATTAGTTCTCTGTCTACCGTTACGCTACCGCTAGTTGTTTGCTGTGGGATTCGGCTGGGGAGTTGCTTCACTCCTCCTTGCCTGCCCCAAGCTATACTAAACAGTCTTTTAAGTCCATCCCTAGTACGCACTGCCTGCCTCTGTGTGGTAGCCCTGCCCCCCTTATTTTTTGCCCTGTCTAACTCCAGGTCCTGGCCCCTTAAAGTATTACTCACCTTTTAATTTATTTAGTTTAAATTTTATATACCACCTTTCCCACTCAAGGCAAGTCAGTTCACCTGGTAGAAGAAGAAGAAGAAGAGTTGGTTTTTATATGCCGACTTTCTCTACCACTTAAGGCAGAATCAAACCGACTTACAATCACCTTTCCTTCCCCTCCCCACAACAGACACCCTGTGAGGTAGGTGGGGCTGAGAGAGTGTGACTAACCCAAGGTCACCCAGCTGGCTTTGTGTGTAGGAGTGGGGAAACAAATCTAGTTCACCACATTAACCTCTGCCGCTCATGTGGAGGAGTCGGGAATCAAACCCGGTTCTCCAGATCAGACTCCACCGCTCCAAACCACTGCTCTTAACCATTATACCACGCGGGGACTTCCCATACTCATCAGCCCCATCCCATCCTTCTTGTACAGGGCACTCTCACGTGACTGGCTTCCTGGTTGTCAGACTCTGCCCTCTTCCCGCTTGTGGCGTCTCTACTGCTGCCCCTCTCTGCACACCTCACCCAGGGAGGAAGTCATTGTTGCCAGCCCAGGGTTTGGCCCTGGGATCCCCCATCAGCACGGGCTGAGATCTGTCACACTGCTCCAATGTTCTGTATTCTTTGCAAGAAGTATGCCGAATTAGTTAGGGATGTTTATGGGTCTGCTGCTCTTCATCCACTGTCCTCCTCTTGGTTGAGAGAGAGAGAGAGAGATGTTGCTAGATTGTTGGCTGAGTTATTATAGATGTGATTATCTTGGATACAGAGTGGTAGTTGCTGAAAGTTTGTGCTACACTAGAAATGTTTTATCGTGGAGACTATCCTCTCCCTTCTCAAGTGTTTCCTTTTTGTATTCAGTCACAAATCAAATCTCTTGCTCATTGCCTCAGAGGCAGCTGACCTTCTCTAACATGCCATCTGCAGTCACCCCTACATCTGCTTAAGAAATGCGGCTTCTCAATTTTTTTCCTCTCACTGAATTTCTAAATGTCTTACTTGCTGTTTATGAATCTTGTCACTTATAATCCTTTGGCCCAGTTTCCAGTCCCCTTGGAATATTCATATCAGAATCCATTAAGTAGCATATTAGGAGTCAAATGCTTTATAAAAGGCAACATGTTTGTGTTTACTAATGTGTTGATTAATCATGAGCAATGAACTGTTTCCTTACAAATTCATTCTCTGCTGGCCTCCCAGACTCTAGTCCTCATGGTTAAGCAACACTGCTACTCACTGGAGACAGGCACTTGGATTCAGACTAAATTTTCCACACATGCAAGATGCGTCTGTCAGTGGAACAGAACATTCGTGCCTTCTCCCTCCCCACTGCAGCTCACTGATCTCCTTGAAATGCTCCTGGGAGACAGGGGAACCCTCAGGAACAGCAAGTGCAGCAATTTGAGGTCTGCAGTAGGAATGGGCTATTAGCCATAGTGACCGAAGGGAGCCTCCATATATAGTGGCAGCAAACCTCTGAATACCAGTTCAGGGAGTCAGCAACCCTCTATGCCCTGCTTACCCTCTAGTGCAGGGGTGGGGAACGTCAGGCCCGGGGGCCGTATAAGGCCCGCGAAATCATTTTGTCTGGCCCTTCGTGGGTCCTGGCAGATCTCTAGCTCAGAAGGATCTAAGACTGGTGATCCGCCCCCTCCCACGGACAGCAATAGCCTCTGTTCAAGGCGGATGTTTGTTTTGCTGAGAAAAGGAACCTTCTTTCCCCCTTGAAGAGTCATTAGCTATGGAGCTGCTAGGACCGCCCAAGAAACTGTGTTAACCCTTTCCCACCCGGGCAGTGGAGAAACATGGCAGACACTTGGAGCCGTCTCCAGTCGTGCCTCTTGGCTAAATTTTTGACCGAATATAGCAGGCTTATTTTAAAGTTGATAATTTTGTGTGGCCCGCGAATGATGTTAAAAATATCCAAATGGCCCTTGGCAGAAAAAAGGTTCCCCACCCCTGCTCTAGTGCAAGCTGGTTGGCCACTGTGTGAAACCGTATGCTGGACTACATGAACCAGTGGTCTGATCCAGGAGGCTTTACTTATGTTCTAAGGGGGAATTGGTGGAAATGATCCGACCCCTTCTGTTAGTGGGGAATTGCATCCAGATCCAACCCAGGTTGGTGCCCGTTAGCCATTGAGCTGTTCCTGCTTTACCCTGTTGATATTTGGCTCAGTGAGATTACAGTGGAACTTAGATTTCTGTTCTGGTACCAAAGAGCTAGTTTTTGGACCTTTTTTTCTTTAGGGTTGTTGGGAAGAGTCTGGGCTTTCTCCTGTCCAATCTATCCCCCACAGTTGGATGGCGAGATAACACATGGAGTTCTGGTTTGAGCTATGCATGTCTTTGTCTCCACAGAAGTGAAGCTTGCAACATGTGTCCCATAGTCAGAGGGAGGTACAGACTATTTGGTGTCCTTCAGTGGTTTCATTCTTATCCGCCCAGCTAGTTCCAGAAGCTGGTTCTGGGGGCCTTCTGACCAACCCCACAGTAGTTATTTAAAGTGATATGCCATCAATTTAGGATAACATCCATCTGTGTTTCTCCTTAAAGCAGAGTCAGGTGGGTCCATAGATGTCTTGAACAAATGCCTGGGGAAAGTAATGGTTGAACAAATGCCTGGGGAAAGTAAACTGAAGCTCAGTCCAGACAAGATTGCAGTGTGATGGTCAATGACAAAGCCACTCAAGGACTTGAGGACACAGTCACTCACTGGGGGAGTTGCACTCACTCTGAAGGAGAAGACTGACAGCTTCTGGGTTCTATTTTAAGACTGGATTCTGAGGTCTCCTCCAAGGCATGTAGTGGCTTTTATCACCTTTTGATTATATGCCAGCTATGGCCATTCCTTGAAAAGTTGCTGTTAAATATGATCCTACTATGTAACTTCTTGGCCAGAATCGTACTCACTTGATGAGAAACTGTAAATGTCATATATGATTAAAAATGCAGAAGATTACAATAAAGAAGAGACTAATAAGAAAATAATAATAATAATATACGCACTGAAAGCCAAACACAGCCAAGTAGAAGGTGAGCAAGAAAGAGACTGAATATTTAATATCTCCATTCTAGGTGTGCACAGGCAACCACCAATTACATGGAAGTCACTTAGAAGGATGCAACATGAAGAGGCAGCAGTGTATAGCCTCTGGCCATCCAGTAAGACTGGTGCTTGGTTTGTGCATACACACACAGAGACGGGCAGACATGCACACACAGTGTTCCTGGTACTCAGATAATAAGGAACGTCAGTCTTACAGTCTTACTTACTTATTTTCTGATAACCACTGCTCTGTGATGTTAAAGCTATCACACAGTAAACTTTTAAGTAGCTACTTCATAATGAGAGGTTAACTGGACTCTCTATGATTGACATACACTCAAGAGTACAAGCTTTTCACAAATTATATCTTATATCATGTCTTCTTTAATAGTAATAGCACTTCTTTAACCACTGTGCTAAGTAATATAATTAGTCAATAGTTGAGATACTATTAGTATGGCAGCCTGTCAGGGCAGAGCGAGTAACTAAGGAAGGTAGATAGATAAAACAGACGAACTGTTCTGTTTTTATTCCAAGATGAAGCAGCGTCACATAATTATGAACACATTCTTCCATAATACAGAAATGGTTTTAAAAGCTGTTTTTCTGCTATCTTCTTAAAATGAAGAGCCGCTTCTGGGGTGGGGGTGGGGTGGATGAAAAGCTTATTCTTTTTCTTGCTTTGCATATTTGTTTCTTAGGCACTCAGTTGATCAGTAGAGAGAGAGAGAGAGACAGAGGGAGAGCGAGTAAATAGGAAATGATTCTATGAAGAGGGCAAATGGTATCACACTCCCTTGGCAATAGGCAGATGGAGGGCATTTTCAGAGGCATTCTGTATAATGTAAGTCTGTTCCCTTAATTTCTTATGGCTGTATTATTAAATGGTTTGGGGTATTTTATTTTATCCTTTTTTTTCCTAGGAAGGGTAGATTAATTAGGCAGCACTGGATATTCTTTACAACGATATAGTTAATAGTATTTTTTGGGGGGATCTTACTTCTGCATTTTCCCTTTAATTAGTTTGAATCAAAGTTTGCCCACTTGCAGTAGGCTTCTCTGCCTATTTGTAGTCTTTTTCTCTGCCTCCACATGTAATACAATCTATGTGCTTTCACTTGCTGTACGTCCATGTGTGTGATTAATATTTTGTATTCTAAAATGGGCTTTTAACACCTACTTGAGCTCTTTCTAGTGCTGCAGTTCAAAGGAAAAGCCTAGAGGATTGGCAGTTTGGGGCAGATGTGTGTCTGTTCCTCAGGCATCAGTGGCTGTAAGTTAACAATAAAAAAAAAGTTACAGCCATCTGTGTATCAAGACTACAGAGCTCTGCAGTTGCCTGTTACTATAAATAAGGAGGAAACTTGTCTGACTTCATAGATGTTGGAATTATAAAGATTCAATGTGTCAAATCCTAACTGTGTGCCATGCTGTTGGGATGTGTCGGCAGCCAAGTACCTGGGGTGGTCTTCTCCTCAAACAATGTAGGGAAGCGCAGCATTTCTGCAAAGCTGTGTCTCTAGCACAACACGAGACGGTTTCTGTGATTTTTTTAAATATGCTTTTCACGCAAGGGAATTGCCCCATTTCTCTTTTTCTCTCGTCTATCCTCATACCCTCTGCCCAAATACAGGTAGGGAAATTGAACTTAAAAGAAAACAACACATTTAATCCAGTTAAGCGCCATTAAAGTAAACAAGTTCCAAGCTAGTGGTATTGTTGGTACAGATATTGTACCGGGAATGCAGGTCGATTCGCTTTAGAAATGTGTTACTGATTAACACAATATACAATATTGCAGTCTGCTCTGGGTTGTTCATCAGACATAAACTAGGCATTTTCCGAAAATCATAAGAACATAAGAAAAGCCATGCTGGATCAGACCGAGGCCCATCAAGTCCAGCAGTCTGTTCACACAGTGGCCAGCCAGGTGCCTCTAGGAAGCCCCCAAACAAGACGACTGCAGCAGCACCATCCTGCCTGTGATCCACAGCACCTAATATATTCAGCACGCTCCTCTGATCCTGGAGAAAATAGGTATGCATCATGACTAGTATCCATTTTAACTAGTAGCCATGAATACCCCTTTCCTCCATGAACATGTCCACTCTCCTCTTAAAGCCTTCCAAGTTGGCAGCCATCACCACATCCTGGAGCAGGGAGTTCCACAATTTAACTATTCTAGGGCTCAGTGCAGCCTATTTTAGACATGAGCGATTAGGAGGGATGATATCTGAATGTACCTCCCTTTTCACTATTCAACATTCCCTCCCCCCTCAGTGCAAATTGGTTGTGCTTGGAAAATCTGGGGATCTTCCCCACTGCATTTGCAGTGGACTGGGTCATGCCCCTAGGATTGTGCTGTATGGGTGAAATGCCATAGGTAATGTCTGATATCCACTAACGGGCATAGATTAAATATGTTAACTGAAATGCTTCCACGCTTTGATATATTCCACTCCTTCATGTAGAATGTGTATGGGTTTTTTGGGGGGAGTGGAAACATCATGTATTAGGCTACATTTAAACATAAGTTAGAATCAGATTTAGGAGTTGTATACAAAACTTTGGAACTGATCAAGGGACACCTGCATTAGTGCATTATACATGCCTAGTAATAAGCTCAGGGCGATAGATATTTGTTAATATATGAAAGCATGTATTGGATAAGATGCCCTCTGATGTTATAAAAAGGAGTGCCAGGATCCATTTACATGAGTTGCATTGGTCTATCCGTTGCCATATACACGACAAGATATGCAACAACAGCCAGCAATGTCTTGCATGCATGGAGGGTACAGATCTTTCAATATATTTATTTTATACAGACAGATCCAGTGGTCTTTGTAAGCAGAGTTAAATGTTATGTGTGCATAAGAATGGTAAAGGTAAAGGTAGTCCCCTGTGCAAGCACCGGTTCATTCCTGACCCATGGGGTGATGTCATAACCCAACTATTACTAGGCAGACTATGTTTACGGGGGGGGGGTTGCCAGTGCCTTCCCCAGTCATCTTCCCTTTACCCCCAGCAAGCTGGGTATTCATTTTACCAATCTCGGAAGGATAGAAGGCTTAGTCAACTTTGAGCCAATTCCCTGAAACTAACTCCCGTCAGGATCACACACAGGTCGTGAGCAGATTTTTGTGATACCAGTTTTGTGATACGTTTAGTAAAATCTATGTCCTACTTTGCCATCCTCTGTGGTAAATTTAAACTATCAAGTAAATTAGAACTATCAAGACAGCTATAGCAACTTCAAGAAAGACGGTCAAAACTAATTAGGTTCTGAGTGAGTAGCAACAATGGCTACAGACCTTGTTCCCTAGTCTGATACATGCTGACTGCACAGGCTTAAAAGTAGAACAGAAACTCAAAATACATCTTGTTCATATTTGCAAATGGAATTGTAAGTTCAGGGAAAAGGGGTTCACTTCACAACAAAGGTGAGAATTGCAAGGATACCCAAGAAATTACCCACAGGCAGAAATAAAAGATAAAAGAAAATACCCTAGTTTTATTTTAAATACATACTGTGGAACCTTTTTTTTTGCAACTTCTAAAAACATGTTTCTGATTATTATGGTTTGTCATTAAATAGTGGCTACTTCAATACTTGGTTGGTTACATTTGTCTGACTATCATCATTTCATATAGCGGATGCATCTGTGTGTTTAAAGTTCAGCTTCAGTGCGGTATCCCTGTGGTATTTCAGGATACACAGTATGATGTTTTGCAAGTACCAGCCAGAGACAGACACCACACAGCAGTTCATCAGCAAGTATCCACTTTGAATGTTCAACAATAATTGGGATATGTCTACATGGGCTCCAAGTAGTAAAATCTAATTACCAACCCATTTGGCAAAGCACTTTGAGTGGTACCACATTTGTTTCAGGTTTTGTTTTTGTTGCCATACGCTCTGTTACTCAAGGTATCTTTTTTTTTGCACAGAGAATTTAAAAAGCATACATATCAGTGTGTCATGAAGCATCGTTGTAGAACAGTAAGAATAATTTGTAAATCCAGACCCAAAATGTCCATACTTGCTCTTAACTGTTATGTATATTGATGGATTGTGTGACAGTTACATTGGTAAACAATGTGAATATCTTTCATTTGCATCCCATTTTATTGAAATAAAACACCAAGAACATTATGGCTGCCTGTAGCTCTATGTAGGGAGAGGTAAATTTTAAATTTTAAAAAAATTTAAAATGTATCTCCTACCAGGCAGCCTACCTGCAGGCTTCTTGTGGCAGCCAGTAACAATTAAGACATCTACAGGTATACATCTTCTGTACAGTTATTCTTTGCCCTTACCTGGATAGCCCAGGTTAGCCTGAGCTCGTCAGATCTCAGAAGCTAAGCATGGTCTGCCCTGGTTAATACTTGGATGGGAGACCACCCAGGAAGTCCAGATGCAGAGACAGGCAATGGCAAAACCACCTCTAGACGTCTCTGCCTTGAAAACCCCATGGGTCAGCTGTGATCTGACAGCAAAAAAAAAAAAGTTCTCCTTACCTTATCTTTTGCAGGCATTTCCTTCCATTGGTTTAAAAATCTAATCCGAAAAAAGTGATCTGATAATTTACATGCTTAGAAGTAGAGAGTCAAAATAGCTTTAAGGGAATTCAAAGTCATAATTTTGCTCACGTCACAGTTTAGCACAGGTCTTTCGTAGGTATAATGATTCTTAGGTATAATGATCTGATATTGAGCCTCTCATCCCCTGAGTTTCACCCCCCAGATTAGCTCCAAAAGAGTTACCATTGTTGCTTTATGCTGATGATTCTGTTCTTATTTCTTATACTAAAATCGGTCTGAACAGACGTCTGAGACGTTTCTCAAATTACCATTTAGAAGTGGAGTTGCAGATAAACTGCAATAAATCTAAAATACTGTTTTCCTCCAAAAATAGCAATTCAAGACTTTCTGAATGGGTTGTAGCAAACTCTCATATTAGGATGTTTTGTTATTTGGGGATTGTTTTCAAACCTTTCTTGGTTCCCACATCTTAAGTTTGCGTTGAATAAGGGTAAGCCTATTACTGGAGGGATCTTGCATGTGTTTTTTTTTCCACTAGGGGAGGAAGGTATATCCCTGGTGCAATTCAGATGTTCAGTTCCAAAATAATTTCACAGCTGCTCTATGGTGTTGCTATCTGGATCTCTGTGATCTCAGGATCTGTTGATCATCCCCTTTGTCAGTTTTTGCGTAGAATAATGGGCACCACCAGATGTGTTTCAGATGTGTCTCACAGAGTGGAACTAGTCTTTGGAAGTTGGAGCATGGCTTAGTGCTTTTAAGCTAAGAATAAATACCATCTTTGCTGTAGAAGCAAATGGATTGCTGTTTTCTCTCAAACAAGATGCTTATTATTCAGTATGGATGAAGACCATTGACACTAGACTACAGCAGCTGGGGCTTACACTAGAAGAAATTCTCTAGCTGGGTAAGGCAGAGACCCTCTCTTTTGTCAAGTGTCATTTTACCAAGCTTGATTATGATAGCACCGTAATTCATGCTCGTAAAGTTTGTTCAACCCAATTCTTTGGTATTTTACCACCTCAGTCCTTGCCTTCCTATACAAGATATTTAATGGTTCCTTATTATGCTAGGGCATTTGCTCTAATTCACCTTAACGCTAACCCCTCTGAAGTATTGCATAGGGGGAATTGTAATATCCCATATTCAAATCATCTTTGTGGCCTGAGTAAAATTGGTGGTTTATCTCATAAAGTACCGGTGTGCTCCTTTTATACTGTTTTTAGGAATTGATTCATTTTACCTGTTGTATCTCGTTTATCATTCAATCATTCTTAAAGGGATGTTGTTCCCTATCTGATGCTAGACAGTGATCTGGATATAACCTTATTGGTTGCTAAATTCCTGTCTATCGTGTTTTCCCTTAGAAACTAATTTAGTACTTTTTAAGTCATTGCTCAAGATCTTTTGATCAGAGGAGCTCTGGAGAAGAAAGGAAAGGATTATTTCATCTTTAGTTGGGTCAGAGTCTGTGTTGGGTTATGAAACCTACCACTCATTATTATTTTGATTATGATGATGGAATTTGTGATGCTGGTCTAAGTGATTTGTTTCAATGTGTCTGCTTAGTTAGGAAAAGGAGCATTAATTCCCTATTTCCTTTTCTTGTGAACCTTAATATAATGCTGCAGGTTTATGTGATCGTGCCATCTGCTTCTTTCTAGAAATAAAATTAGCAAGGACCCCCAGCTAAGCAGTACCACTTACATTCTTTTCTTTTATCTTGGGGAAGCATAATCCCCCCCCTCCCCCGGTATTTATTTGGAATGAATGGATTCCTGTAGTTTAGTCCCATTTAGCAATCAGTCCCACTCTGCTAGTGGGGATTAGACCTAAAGTTCTTCCAGGCTGATTTTTGAACTTTAATGGGGTGGAATCCAAGGAGGGTAGAGGGAGAGAATGGTCCTCTGCTTGCCTTCCCTCTTCCTCTTTTTTTGTCCATACAATTTCAGTTTTTCCCTTACAACATCAGCTAATACTCTTGGCGCTGGTGGTGGGTGGTTCTAATCTAGGCATTCAAAATGCCCTTCCATTGGTGGAAGAGGGAGGCAGTTTTCACCAAATCCCTTCTCCTGTTTCAAACCCACAAATTACACCCACCTTTGTTTCTGGGAGAACAAACCAGTAGAGTTGATGCAGCAGAAGAAGCAAGCAAATCAACGGAAGGCAGAATGAAAGAAAAACACTGAAGAGGAGTCTGTGCAAATTTCCTGAGGGAGCTTCTTCCAGAGCTCCAGGACTTCTACCTTCTCATCTACCCTCCAACCAGTATCTGTCTTTCTGTTTTACTACATTTTTATCCCATCCTTCCTCCAAATAACTCAAGTTGGAGTACATAGTCCTTTACATTTTATCCTCACAACAACCCTGTGACGCAGGTTACCTGAAAAACATGCATGCCCTAAGGTCACCCATTGAGCTTCTTGGCTGAGTGGAGGTTTGAATCTGGATCTTTGGTTTGGGCGACTCAGTTGAAGAGCAAACGAATAAGCCAAACACAGGGCATCTCAAAGAATAAATCTTGAGAAACCCTTGAAGTTCAGAAAATACAGACTTTCTGACTTCTAATTATTGGATTTGCAAGCAGTTGCATTTGTTCCACTGTTAATATGTACAGTGTAACAAATCCAGTGTGTATAAATTTTCAATATTCTTCCTCCCTGAGCGTTGCCAATAAGCTACCAAAATGGTGAAATGAGGCGTAC
This sequence comes from Euleptes europaea, assembly GCF_029931775.1. Lineage (NCBI taxonomy): Eukaryota > Metazoa > Chordata > Lepidosauria > Squamata > Sphaerodactylidae > Euleptes > Euleptes europaea. The sequence goes on from NC_079318.1 coordinate 29,733,885, forward strand.
ATGAAACGGCCTTTAAAAGGCTGGAGCTGGCTGTCATAATGTCAGCCTTATGTCAACTAAATCCACAGGATGCTTAAGTGTCTAACCTTTTGTCCTCTTTGGAGTTCCCTTAAAAAAAAAAATAGCAGCGAGGCACTCCAGCAGCACATTTCTGGGGGATTATTACATTTCTCCGGTGGCTGAAATGGCTTGCCCTCAGCCTTATGCCTTGGAACACACCCGAGGCAAGCAGTAATCCCCAGCAAAGCACCGCCTGCCTTGTCTTATTGCTTAATTATTATACCTATTTAATGCTACTTAGAACATTGTCAGCTGTTGAGGAAAGGTAATTATCACTAGTCAAATGACACACACTTTTTTGGCTGCCTTACGGAGACACATTTTACTGGTACCTTGATACATAATGAAGCCTGATAGCAAAACTTTTGCTTGTCTCTTCTTCAAGCCCCAGCTGTTTCCCTGCTAAATTCATCCCATCTGTCTCCCCTTCCGTAAGGCTGTAGGCAGTATAGCATAAGTACAGAAGCAGTTCAGTGCTATTTTGGATAAACATAGCTGAAATTTGAATCCCTGCCATTTGCAATGCACACATTTTGTTTTACTGCTGTAAAGAGAGCTGTCAAAATAAAAACTACATGGATAATTCACTGAAATGCAGTCAAATGTAAGAAAGATGAAAGAGGAATTAGATGTATGTACATAGGGTCAGTTTTACCATTTAGATATATTCTTTCTGACCCATACTTAAACAGCAACGAGTCATAAACACATATCCTTGCATACGAAAACCCCTTCTGTCAAGTGACCAATATAAGAGATGTCTTCTCTCCAGCATCTAAAGATTTATAGTGTTCAAGGATTTACATTTAATAATTATTAGCAAGCTATAGGATTTTACTGGACTTTCCTTTAATCTCATAATGGATTGGGGGACTTGGTTAAATTAGTCCAAATCAAAAAGAAGACCCAAATTGCTATACATGTCTCATTGGTGGAAATTAGATTTTTTTTTTTTTTACCATCAAGTCACAGCTGACTTATGGTCACTCCATAGGGTTTTCAAGGCAAGAGATGTTCAGAGGTGGTTTTGCCATTGCCTGCCTCTGTGTCACAACCCTGGTATTCCTTGGAGGTCTCCCATCCAAATACTAGCCAGGGTTGAGGCTGAGAGTGTGTGACTGGCCCAAGGTCACCCAGCAAGCTTCCATGGGTTTCCCAGGACCTAGTCTGACACTTTAACCACTACACCACGCTGGCTCTTGGAAATTAGATGCATTACATTTATTGTATGCATCTATTTCCATCTCCCAAGTAAGCTTTTACATCATCATTGGTGTTTATGGATTTAAACAGACATCTGATGTCCTAGTAATTAGATTATTATATACTGACTGTTGTTTTGCTCTTAGCTATTTCTGCTTTGATCTGGAATAAGGTGGTTCAGAGATCACCAATTTATATCCACCATTGCTTTTTTGAAATCTATAGATTATTTTATTTAAAATATTTATACCTCAACATCTCAGTCTCAAGGTGGCATATAAAGCAAAAACAAGTTGCTGACCCATAAAAGCAATAATACAACAGTCAATCAGCAAGATATGCACCATGCATAAGATAAAATTATTGGGGAATCGTAGAACACTAAGAATTTGCCCCTGTGAGACTATTAACTTTAATTTTTTCAAGGCTATAAACAGTGATGTTAGCACAAAAGAAATCAATGCAGCAAATATGCACATGCTACACATATGATTCTGACCTGTAATCTCATCCCATCCAGATGAATCACAAAAAGTTTATTAGTGGTTTTTCCACCAGGATGCTTAATCACTGTTCTGTTACCTTGTGGCCATTTTCAAGCTCATTGAAAATATACTATTTTTCCTTCTCTCCATTTATGATTTATTAAGCATGGGAAGAAGTTCAGTTTTACAGTTGCTCCTTCAGGTTGAAGACTGTTTCAGCCTGTCTCCAAAGCATACTTCTTTCTGTATGTCCCCCAAGTGTGTGTGTGGGGGGGGGGAGGGAACCCAGAGCATGCGTGGCATGGTGGCAGGCAGAAGGAGACAAGCCAGAGTCTGCAGCCAGGAGACTGAGGAAGGAATTTCTTCTTCCTCGTGATTCGTTGAGTGTCCCACTTGTTAATGGTCAAACTGTGACCATGTCATTGTTTGAAGATCACTGTTTCCAAAATCTTGTTATATCATCTGCATTTTCTAGGATGGCCACCTGACCAAGCTTTTTGGTTGGGAGCATACAGATCTGGTATGAATATACTTCTTGAATTCATAGAGCCAGAGTTTCCAGCCAGCAGCCTGGGAATCATGAGAGGGGAGGTTGCTGACATAAGTGCTGTGCTAAACTTAATGATAAAAAATCACTTTATATACTTTCCCTGGGTGCCAAATAGCTCCCTTCTCTCTGATGCTGACACTCGAGGCAATTATAAAATGCATAGTTTGCCTCATTGATGGCAAATTGCCCTGAAACAGAGACCCTGGCTATTTGATCAACTCAAACAGACAGTTATAGGAGACAGCAAGTAGAAATTCCTTCTTGGTCAAGGATTAGCTGAAATAAGGAATGAGGTAGCAGTGACACAATTGAGTCCCAAGTACAGAAAAAAATAATTCATATGAAGGTCAATATAATTGATAGGTTGGCGGTACCATCCTAAGCAGAGTTAAACTCTTTTAAGCCCACTAAGTTCCGCTGATAGGGCCTCGTGGCACAGAGTGGTGAGCTGCAGTACTGCAGTCAAAAACTCTGCTCACAACCTGAGTTCGATCCCGAGGGAAGTCTGTTTCAGGTAGCCGGCTCAAGGTTGACTCAGCCTTCCGTCCTTCCGAGGTCGGTAAAATGAGTACCCAGCTGGTTGGGGGTAAAGTGTAGATGACTGGGGAAGGCAATGGCAAACCATCCCGTATACACAGTCTGCCTAGTAAACCTCATGATGTGAGGTAACTTCATGGGTCAGTAATGACCCGGTGCTTGCACAGGGGACTACATTTACCTTTTAAAGTTCAGCTGGCTTAGAAGCGTCGAACTCTGCTTGCAGTGGCACTAGTTAGAGCCATATCAAATGAAATATCAAATGAGATCTATAGGGTTGCTCTCCACATCAGTGTTTAAGCAAAAAAACTCACCACACTTCAAAATAATCCTCTTCACAAGTTCAGAAAGTTCAGAATGTTGTAATTTAAACACCACCATGAATGGGACAAAAAAATTTTTCTGCAAAATGCTGTTTCTGGTTTTGATCAAGGAATTAGGGAATCTTGAAAAAGAAGGTGGTCATTGTAATGGCAGACAGCTGAAGCACAAGCTGTGAGGCAGAAAACTGTCTAAAATTCTCACATTCTTTTGAGATGACATTAGAAGCTAAGGTAGACTAAGCATGAGGAACAGCGGCTTTATATAAAGAGATGGCTCTTCTAACGCACATATGTGAACCAGAACTCCAGACTCCTGCTGCATCCAATCACATATCGTGGCATCCCTATCTAAACCGAAATCTCCAAATGTTCAAACGCTGCTTTCAGATCAGAGATTTGTTTTGCAAACCCAGTCTGACCAATTAATTTTGACTGTAATCTTTTGAGGGCAAGCTTTAAGGAGTAGCCTCTAAACAGTATTCAGTTTTACTTGCGGTTATTTTGCTGACATTTGTTTTCAGAAAGCCTTTCAGATGCAGAATTATTGTTACACATTTTAAAAATTGAGTTTGGGTAATGCAGACAAATATATAGAGGAGAAAAACATACTTGATTTGTAGGATCATAATTTCCCAATATAGTCAAAATGGCATCATAACATCATATACGAAATTATGCAGATGCTAAATGTATTACTAGGATGCCTAATTAATCATTTAAAAATTAAAAAAACAATATTGTTATGTGAATAAATTCCCAGTAATTACCTTTGTAGGTATTTTTAAAGAGTTCATTAGCTCAGTAGTTTTCCTACATTGTCTAGAACAGTGGTCGGCAAACTCATTAGTCAACAGAGCCAAATATCAACAGTACAACGATTGGGATTTCTTTTGAGAGCCAAAACGCCTTTTAACAACCATTCATGCATGGGAGGTTTTGCCTTGGATTTGCCGCTCTCTAGATGCACATTTTCCCCATCTGCATTCTCAAAACTCTGCAGGGGGGCTTATTGTTGAGTTTTGAGAATCTGGTTGGGGAAAATGTGCATCTGAGAGGCAAATCCAAGGCAAAACCTCCCATTCATAAATGGCCAATAACCCCCCACGCAGAGTTTTGAGAATCTGGGTCTTTCGCCTCACCTACCTGCCCAATCCCTTTAACCGGAGATGCCGGGGGGTTGAACCTGGGACCTTCTGCGCGCCAAGCAGAGGCTCTGCTGCTGAGCCACGGCCCCTCCCCATGGCCCTCCAGGGTCTCAGGGGGAGGTCTTTCCCATCACCTGCTTGCCCGGTCCCTTTAACTCAGGGGTGGGGAACCTTTTTTCCACCAAGGGCCATTTGGATATTTATAACATCATTCGCGGGCCATACAAAGTTATCAACTTAAAAATTAGCCGACCAAGCCCCAAGCAGGCAGCTGCTCCAGATGACCCCCCCCCCTGCGCGGGCAAGCAGGCAGGCATCCAGCTGGTGGCATAGGATGGTCTGTTGCACCAGCCGGGTGTAGCTGTCCAGCCACGCACTGGAGTTGCTCCTGCTCTGCCTGGTCAGGGCCGAATTCTGCAGCTGGCTTCTGCTACCACCGCCTGCAGGGATGAAATGAGGACACACTGGCTAAGAACTCAACCACCCCCCCGAGCATTCTGGCCCTGTCCCCTTTAACCCCTCCATTGTCACCACTTCCGCCCCCAACCCTCTTGTAGTACAGAGGGAATACGTTTCTCCATGGTCTGGGTGGGAAAGGGTTAACACAGTTTCTTGGGTGGTCCTAGCAGCTCCATAGCTAATGACTCTTCTGCAAGGGGGAAAAAGGTTCCTTTTCTTGGCAAAACATCCTCACATCTGCCTTGAATAGAGGCTATTCCTGTCTGCGGGAGGGGGCGGATCACCAGTTTTACATCCTTCTGAGCTAGAGATGTGCCAAGACCCATGAAGGGTCAGCCCAAATGATTCCACGGGCCTTATACGGCCCCCGGGCCTGAAGTTCCCCACCCCTGCTTTAACTGGAACAGCCGGGGGTTGAAGCCGGCACCTCCTACTGCCTGGCCGGAGCACTACCCAGGCCGGCAGGCCGCTGCACGAACTCCGCTGAAACTGGGAGCCGGGCTGGGCGCGCGGCCAGGACACCGCTGGACCCCCCTGCCCCCGGGGCTCTCGGCGCCACTCCACCGCCACCCAGCCCCGACTTCCTGCACCGCTTGGCTAAATTTAGATGGGGGGTGCCGCCAAGGGGCCTGGCCGGCGCCCCCTCCAGCCCGGCCAGCGGCCGTGCACCCTGGCGCGTCCCCACCGGCACTGCCCTCCTGCGCTCAGCCTGGCGGTTCCGGGGCTCACCGTGCTTGCCGTAGTAGTTCTCCTCGCCGCCTGCCATGCCCACCACCCCGGCTCGGCCCTGCCCGCCGCCACCGCCTCCTCCTCCTCAACGCCTCGGCCTCCTCCGCCAGCCAAAACCAGCGGGAAAAATCCCGCCCGCTGATTGGCTGACACCGCCCGCCTTGACACCGCCGGCCCTCAAGCGCTGCGTGCAAAACCCGGCCGCACTGTGAGGGGAGGGAAAGAGGGGGAGGAGGAGGGCGCTTTCCAGAGCCGCACTCAAGGGGCCAAAGAGCTACATGTGGCTCGGGGGCCTCGGTTTGCCGACCACTGGTCTAGAAGGACAGACTTAAGATTTTAACAGCATGTAGGTCAACACATTTTTTACACCGGTGGTTTTGTGCTTTTTTAAACACAATTTTCTGTTTTCTGTACTTTTTTCAGTGCACGTTTGGGCAGAATTGTTATATGATGCATTAATTTTAAGGAGAACTACTGCCTAACTCTCTCTCTCTCTCTCTCTCTCTCTCTCTCTCTCTCTCTCTCTCTCTCTCCCCCTCTCCCCCCCTCTCTCGCTCTCTCTGTGTGTGTAAAGCACTGTCAAGTCAGCATATGATGACCCCATAGAGTTTTCAAGGCAAGTGATTAAGCAGAGGTGGGTTGCCATTGCATTCCTCTGCATAGTCTCCCTTGGTGGTCTCCCATCCAAGTCCTCACCCTGCTTAGCTTCCAAGATCAGATGAGATCGGGCTATACTATGCCATTCCACACCCCATTGCCTAGCTATAGTAAGTTGTTTAACAAAGGTTCTCCTATGTTTGTGAAGGGATTTTAACACATTGGCCGTGTTGTGCTATTAGAATTATAGGTTTCTGTTTCCTCACATAAGGAGTAACAACTGGATCAGTTGTTGTACTGAGTCAAGAAAACGGAAGGTTCACAGCCTGTTTGATTCTTCCTTTGTAATATCGGGCCATTTGCCCAGTTGAGCAACTAATAACAAAGACAGACTAAAAATGAACTTTTGTGGAATTAGGAAGGTTCACAGCCTGTTTGATTCTTCCTTTGTAATATCGGGCCATTTGCCCAGTTGAGCAACTAATAACAAAGACAGACTAAAAATGAACTTTTGTGGAATTAGGGGAGGGGCCGTGGCTCAGTGGTAGAGCATCTGCTTGGCATGCAGAAGATCCCAGGTTCAATCCCTGGCATCTCCAGTTAAAGGGACTAGGCAAGTAGGTGGTGTGAAAGACCTCTACCTGAGACCCTGGAGAGCCAGTCTGAGTAGACAATACTGAATTTAATGGACCAAGGGTCTGATTTAGTATAAGGCAGCTTCGTGTGTTCACGTGTTCAAAGCTTCCATGGACTAGAGCCTACTTTTTCAGATGCATGAAGTATTGTGCTCCAATAGATAGATACAAACTGAGAGAACAATCTGCAGGGGGGTGGACTCCTGAGAAAAATCTCTCTCAGATCCCAGTCAACAACACCCATGACACTTTAGTCTCCTCGAGACTTAAACAGACCAATTCTCTATCTCCATCTTTATGATGTTTCAGTTGCTCTCAACATTTTGTGCCTCCTGGTGCATGCTGAGCTCTCACCAAGCTGTTTTTAGTGAAGGGGGTATTTTGGTTGCAGAGTACACAGGGTATGTAGAAATGTATACCTTATCTGTTGGCAGCCTGGTCTTTATGCTTCTGTGACTGGCACAAGCCACACTCTTTGTTATTTGATATAGTAGTAATAATGATACACACGCGGATGAAATAATTGTAAATAGTGGGGCCTAAAGGTCATGAAATGTGATAGTTACAGCAGGTCAATGAGGTCAAATCAGTTTATAAGCGAGAGAATAAAGGAACACATCTGACACCAAAAAATGGAAACATTTCGGTAGGAGAAAATTTCAGTCTCCCCGACATTCTTCTCCTGAGTTCAGTGCCCATATTTCAGTAAAAAAAATTCAGAGGAAAGCTGCAGGAGAATGGTTGTGGCTCAGTGATAAGAGTGTCTGATTCAAGCCCTGGCATTTCCAAATGAAAGCATCTGGTAGAGTAGGTCACACAAAAGGCCTCTCCCTGAGACTCTGAAGAGTTACTGATAGATCAGACCATCCTGACCTTGATGGAGTAACAATCTGAATCAGTGTCTATATTTTATCTTAACACATGATCCAGACAGATGCATGTGTTCATCTGTCCCAAACTTTCCATTTGCAGGATGACATTTCTGATCTACAGTTTATTATCAAATCTCATTCTATTGAATGTGGACTTAATGAGGACTTGGGATTTCTTTCTCACAATAATGGCAAAGTTAACATAACACTGCTAGAAATATAGCTATATCACCCATGACTGCTGTCGTGGGTAGGTCATTCTGTTCTTTCCTAGCATACGTTAGGGTTTTGCATAGCAATGATAGTATCTCTTTTATTTTAGTGTTATGGACCCTATCATTTGAGTATTTTTCTCTGTACATGTGTGCAAATGTGTGCTAATTGAGGACAACGCACATCTGACAAAATGACCTGCCATCTGTAAAAGTTTATGGCACGTTAAAAATGTTTATCTTTGAGGTTCCACAAGACTCTTTTCTATGTTTGCTACAACAGGCTAACACTAATACCTGTCTGAAATTTGTTGCTAGCACTTAATACCTGACAAACATATTTAGCTGAAGTAAATCTTGTTTCTGCATGTTCTTCATTGCAAAAATAAGCAATCTTATCATTTCTTTCTTCATTAATCAAGAAATAGGGCCATAGAGGAAACATTAGGAAATATTTCACTTTTCTCTTTGTGTTTTTATTTTTTAAAAATCAGCTAATTGTGTCTGTTAACAGTCAAATTTAGGTGGCGCAAACCAGTCAGCTGAAGAACAGTTTGCAGGATTGATTGGAGACCTTTGTTCCACCCCACCCACACACCTCCATCTTTCATTTTGTCTGTAAAACATGAGGCTGGGGGGAAAGGCTTTGTGTTCCATCTGGTCAAGTGACCTGATTAGATTGTACCTGGAGCTGTCCAACCATGAGAAGTTCTGAATCATCAGCTCCAACCTGATGATCTTATAAAAGCACCATTCATAAGTAAAATCTACTTTAAGCAAATGGCAGTTCTTTAGCAGGCCTAATAAAGAAGTTAGGTATCCATTTTTTAAAAACTAGATTGCTTAATGTTGTTCTAGATCCTGTAAATTTAGACTGGCTGTCTTATGCAAAAGCCAAATTTATACTCGCGAATCTTTGGTTTCTATACTATTGAATGCTGTAATCTTTTGGGTGTACAAAGAGGTCGGAGACAGAAAAAACGGGTATTCACTCCAAGCTTATCTTATTACATCTCTTTATGAAAAAAAATAATTATTCAGTAGCCATCTTTAGAAGCTCTGAAACCTTTCAAAGACTCCTTGTTTAAGAAAAAAGTTGTGTTTTGTGACATGGTTCTATGAAAGTATTTATTTAAAACATTTTTGCACAAAAACGTTTGCTGCTCAACATAGAGTCTTCTAAAGTGGTGAATAGTTCACAATGCTAAACTGTTACAAACTATTAAACAAAACACAAATGGGAAAGAGGGTCAGTGAAGGAACAAGAAACGAAACAGAAAGGAGATATAATTGAAAACAGCCTCCCTTTAGCAAGCTACTCATATTTGCCATAAAGTGTATGAATATTCCCAGAGTTCTGCACTGCAATCACATGACAGTTTTTGAGGGGGGTAGCCATTTTCATCTGCTGTTGCAAAAATAACAAAGTGTCAGGTGGCTTCAAAGGCTATCAAATGTTTTATGGCAACAACTCTGATGGGCCAGAATCCATATTTTGAGTTTCCTTGCTCATATGCTCTACCGTTGGCTACTACTAGCCATTATGGTATAGCAGATATAGTTTTGGTCTTAGATTGGAGAGACTCAGCAATGAAGCTCACGGCATGGCATTGGGCCAGTCCTAACAGAATTTTAATGGAAATAACTTAATCTGTGGAGTGGTTGGATCCACCACATAATCTGTCCTGAGCTTCTTGGACAAAAGGAGGGGTAACAGAATAATGAATAAAAACAAAACAAAAAAAATGTTATCCTATTTTGGCAAATAACTGTGCTCAAGCCATTTACTTGATGACATACTTCAGACCAGTCACAATTTTTCCATAATTGTGAGGAAGGGTCAATTTAGCTCTCTGGATCTGATCAGAAATTAAATCCCTAGCATTTTAGTCAATTTTTGCATAGTTCGCTGGCATGTTATTCCTATGCAACCCTGGCCATCCAAAGCAATATTCTTTGGGGAGGTTTTTGATGGAGTTTCATCTTGTAAGAAATCACACTGTCGTACGAAAATGATGGGTTGTATCTTACGCTCTGCTCAGTAAATGGTGGCACCTTTTTTCAGCACAAGGAGCCTTCCTCCAGAGCAGAAGGAAACTTCTTGTGCCAGAGGAATGGACTACTGTGCACTGAATCCAGTGGTTGAGTGCAACCTATCAGAGTTTTAACTCAAATAATTGACCAGAATTAGTTCATTGAACTGGAACAGGTGCAAAAATAAGCAACCAAAATGATCAAATTTGTTGTAAAAAAAACCTGCAGCATTTGGATCTTTTTAGTTCAGAAAATCTAGTGCTGTTCCAAAAGTTTTATGTTTGAACTGTTCTGGTTGGAAACATGAGCAGGTAGGTGGTGGAGCAGTACTGCAGTCCAAGCTCTGCTCACGACCTGAGTTCGATCCCGGCAGAAGTCGGTTTCAGGTAGCCAGCTCAAGGTTGACTCAGTCTTCCATACTTCTGAGGTTGGTAAAATGAGTACCCAGCTTTCTGGAGGTTAAGTGTAGATTACTGAGGAAGGCAATGGTAAACATAGTCTGCCTAGTAAACATCGGGTTGTGACATCATCCCATGGGTCAGGAATGACCCAGTGCTTGCACAGGGGGACTACCTTTACCTACCCCACTCACCTTTCAATTGGTTCCATTGCTGCTTATTGATATACTCCTAGTGGCAATGGTGATCACACATAAGATGCCTTTTAAAAATCTGTGTTATTTACAAGATTCTAGAGTAAAAGCAGAAAGAGCAATGTTTCCTGGCTTTACTCTGCTGTGGCTTCAGACAGCATCACATAGCTGGGTATATTAAGTTGTCATCACGCTGCTTTGGAATGAGGGCCGTGAGCCCTGCTTTCTGTCCTTTATACTTAAAGAGAGAAAAAAGATACCTAGTAGTTGCAGGGAATGCAAGTGCCACTGCCAAGTGCGGCTAGCATTTCAGCCCTTCCTCCTCAAATCAGCCTTCCTCCTCAAATCTTTGAGTTTTCCTTATGCATACACAGTCTACAGAGTGGCAAGTTTTGGTGACATTTCAGCTCAGTACTAGGGGGAAAAAAAGAAGTTGGTGACCTTGATAGTGGTTTATAAAATTATGTGTGTTGGAGCAAGTGGGTGAGAGAATGTTCTATCTCTCTCCCTTAACAGTCGAGCATAGGGTCATTCGATGAAATTGCCGACAGTATGTTCAGAATTGTCAGGCGAGTAATTCTTTGTACAATCCATGATTAACTTTAGAATTCATTGTTTCAATATGTGACGGCTGCCGGCTCTTTAATAAGGAAGCTCTATTAAGACTAAGCCACAGTTTGACTCATGTGTTAGTATTCTGTACTTCTGATGTTGGGTATTTTTAGTATGTGAACTTCAGGGTTTTTAAAAAGTGAATATATCTATGTTTCCCCCCTCACATAAACAGCTAATGGGATTTTTCTACAATTTGCCAGAAATATTCATTTCCAGGCAGAGAGCAGGCATGGACAGTTTCACACTTAACGATGAACATTTCAGAAAGTTTGGAGTGCTGGAAAAGGAAGTGTTATACCGCAAATTACAGCTGGCACTATTCTCTATCAATCAATATTCATTTGAACAGTTAGCTGTTGATCTAAGGGAGTAAATGCCATCCTGCCTTTCCTTACTTTTTGAAGAGAATGACTTCTTTTCTCTGATACATGTATATAAATTATTCTGCTGTGTGTTCAAGTGGATTTTTAGCACAATACATCTTTACCTACTTATGCACACAGCAGACATGCCAAGTGTGAAAATTTGTTAAACATAATATGCATGACTGGAAGAAAGCAGCATTTTCATTTGTACTTAATGGTTGTCATTATCTATCTCTTGATTTGCAGCCCCATCCAAAAATGGTTCCACTTGTGCATGGAAATGCATGTTTGCAAGAAGAGAACTGCAGTATCTCCTAGGATACTTAGATTTAAATGGATGTTGTTCAATATGTGTCTGTGTATGTGTGTAGAATCATAGAGTTGAAAGGGGCCATACAGACTATCTAGTCCAACCCCCTGCTTAATGCAGGATCAGCCTAGAGCATCCGTGACAAGTGTTTGTCCAGCCTCTGCTTAAAGACTGCCAGTAGGGGGAGCTCACCACCTCCCTAGGAAGCAGATTCCACTGTTGAACACTTTTTACACTGTTAGTGTAAAAAATGTTTTCCTGATATCCAGCCAGTACCTCTCTGCCCGCAATTTAAACCCATTATTGCAAGTCCTATCCTCTGCTGCCAGCAAGAATAGTTCCCTGCCCTCCTCTAAGTGACAACCCCTTCAAATACTTAAGGAGAGCCATCATGTCCCCTCTCAACCTCCTTTTCTCCAAATTAAACATTCCCAAGTCCCTCAGCCTTTCATTGTAGGGCTTGGTCTCCAGGCCCCTTATCATCCTCGTCGCTTTCCTCTGCACCCACTCCATTCTGTCCACATCCTTTTTGAAGTGACGCCTCCAGAACTGTACACAGTAATCCAGGTGTGGCCTGACCAATGCAGTGTACAGTGGAACTATGACAACTTGTGATTTAGATGAGATGCCTCTGTTGATACACCCCAAGATCACATTAGCATTTTTTGTCGCTGCATCACACTGGCTGCTCATATTTAACTTATAGTCCACCCATACCCCAAGATCTTGCTACCCAGAAGTGTACCCCCCATCCAGTATGCATGTCCCTCATTTTTGTTACCCAGATGTAGAACTCAGCACTTATCCTTGTTGAATTGCATCTTGTTCACATCTGCCTACTTTCCCAGTGTGTTCATATCTCGCTGAATTCTGACTCTATCTTCTGGTTTGTTCACTGCTCCTCCCAACTTGGTGTCATCTGAAAATTTAATGAGTAGTCCCTCCATACCCTCATCCAGATCATTTATAAAAATATTGAAAAGTACCAGGTCCAGAACTGAGCCCTGTGGCACCCCACCGGACACCTCTCTCCATTCAGATAAAATGCCATTGACAACTACTCTTTGAGTACGGTTCTCCAACCAGTTCCCTACCCACCTAACTATCCTAGAGTCCAGTCCACAGTCCTCTGGTTTACCCATCAGAACATCATGGGGAACCCTGCTAAAAGCTTCACTGAAATCCAAGTAAATAACATCGATCGCATTCCCTTGATCTAGTAAGGTCGTCACTTGAGCAAAGAAGGAAACAAGGTTAGTCTGCCAGGATCTGTTGGGGGAAAATCCGTACTGACTTCCCAGGATCACTAAGTTGTCCTTCAGATGCTCGCAGATTGATCTCTTCAATATCTGCTCCAGTATCTTCCCTGGGACAGAGATCAAACTGACTGGCCTGTAGTTTTCTGGGTCATCCCTCCTCCCTTTTTTTGAAAATTGGAATAGCATTTGCTCACCTCCAGTCTAGTGGCAATTCTCCCATCCTCCAAGAGGTCTGGAAGATGATGGACAAAGACTTTGCAAGCTCTCTACAAAGTTCTTTGAACACTCAGGCGCATACCATCTGGCCCAGGGGATTAGTACTCATCCAATGCAGCCAAGTGCTTCTCAACTACCCCTCTGTTCATGTCAACAAGCCGCCCGGATGCTGTGCCTTGCCTACTGTCATCTCTAGATGAGCCCATTCTCTTCTTCAGGGAAAAAAATGTGGCAAAATAGGCATTGAGCCTTCCTGCTTTCTCTCTGTCCTTTGTCAGAGTTTCTCCATTTTCACCTAACTGTGGGCCTATGGCTTCTTTCCCCTTGTGTTTGCTCCTTATATATCTGAAGAAGCTTTTCTTGTTGTAGCGAGCCTCCCTGGCCAGGATCACTTCACTGTGAGCTTTGGCCTCTGTGTGTGTGTGAGTAAGATCCCTCTTTATTAATTTAAATTTCTGTACTAATGCTGGGAATGAAAGAAACCCAAGAAGTTGGAGACTGGAAAGAGGTTGCCCAGCGCTGAACCCTTTTGCCCCTTGATTATCAGAGTCAAGGGAGGAGGAGAGAACAGTGAGATGGCTACTATGGTCTCTCACAACATCTGCTTCTATCAATGGTCTATCCACAGGCCAGAGCCCTGATCAGGCAAAGAGTTCTGGATGTAGAAAGACAGCATGACCTAATTAGAATCAAAAACATGCTACAATTGCAGCACTCTTACCAACGTGGTCCCGATGTCTTACCTTTCCCACTTAGATAGTCCAGACTACAGGAGGGCCTTCACCCTGATGCGTTGTAACACGCTCCCTTCAGCCGTTTTGGAAGGGAGATACAAAAAGATACCATATGCAGGACGATTATGCCCCTGCTCTGATGGGAGTACTGAGACCCTTGAGCACGTTGTGTTTGAATGTAAAATCTATAACAAGATACGAGAAGCCGTTCTTTCTGTATTATCGGGCCTCCCAGGGCGATCCAGAGCTTTTAGTCTTTCTAACATGCTCTCAGACAAGGATATGGAGATAACTCTTAAAGTGGCCAAATTTGGGTGGCAAGCTATGAGGATCAGGCGTGCATGGGTCAAACTTAACGGTTGAGCGATTTTAGATTTAGATTTATGCTAATTCCAATCATGTAATATTTTTAAAATTATGCGCTTAACGGCTTTTATGAGTGAGAGATTGTAAGATGTTATAGGGGCTCGCACTCGTTCCCTTTTTATATCTATTATGTTATGTATGTATATCTGGTTTGTTTTTTGTTTTTTATGCTGGTCTTGGACAGTATTAAACTCTTTACTTACAGTGAGATGTAGTAAGTCACCATCTTTCCTCTGCAAGCTTGTTGAGCTGACCTTTTAACAAATAATGTCTGTAGGATTGGGCTGAAAAATTGTGATGCGTGAGCAGCATGTAGGATTGGCCTGTAGGACTCTTAACCATTTTATTATCCTGTTGCATCAAAGAGTTTGAATTCATGCAGGGTCTAGTGTGCGTTCACAAGTGCAGCCTCCATTATGAACAATACGCAAACTAGATTTCTAGAACAAATATGTATCTACCGGTCAACATTACTTGCTTCCGTCTCCTCCATTCGTGTGGCTTCACATTTTCCTCTGACAATTGTTTTATCCTTTGTGCTTACGAAGGATTCGTTTGCCAGGAAATTTGCTTCTACAGCCTACCTTGTGTGTCGTTCAGGTGTTACCAGTTTCCCTTTTATGTTGGAAATTAGTTGTCTGAAACTTTGCAAGATGCTCAGAATTGAAAACCACTATAAAATACTGTGAGCAGAATTTATTTTTGCAGCCTGTCTTGCCGGCGGCTGGATTCCAAAAAAAGCAGCCTGGATGTGTGCATGCCAGTGCAACCAAGACTTTAACAGTGTCAATAATCTTTGCTCATCATACTTTTCTCCCCCCACCCCGCTTCCCCCTTCCCCCCAAAAAAATCTGTGTCAGTGTATTCATGCAGATTTTCTAGCATACAGACTGCTAGCAAAGCAAATGCTTTATTTATTCTGACTCCCCACTTGGATTCCGGTTTGATTTACCCCTGACAAACGAAACCCTGTTCCTCTCGTCAGTGAATTAGCTGCTTGTGAATAAAATCTCTGATGCTTTGGTGTCTGAAGTGGCAAGAATTAAAATGATGAAAAAGCATGAGTCGCTTTTGACAATCACTTTTTATTCCTTATATTTTGCTGTTACACTGCTATTTGTTACTCTGCGAATCAAGCTTCTGTCAACAATGGTTTATTTTTACCTTTAGATTTTTTCCTTTTATAAATCAGAGTGTGTGTCTCTGTGTATGTGTGTGTGTATAGATTGATACAGATTAAGATTCAATCATTCTTCTCCTTTAACTGCTAACAATGTTAAAATAACTTGCTCCTTTTTTTTTTTTTTTTTTTTTTGGAGAAGGGGGAGCCTTGGAGGGAAGAAGTAACGTACAAGCAGATGTGCTGCTAGATCTACAGGCTTCTGCCAACCATATGGCATCTTAAAGGAAGATGGTTGGAGCGTCTGGATTAGCAAAGAGTTGGGATGGAAAGCCATGTGTCGTGTTGGTACAGGCAGTTGTTTTAGCTCTCTCTAAAAGGCTTCGGGAGATCGCGTAATGGAACAAATGGTACTGCAAACCTAGTAACAGCCTTACCGCTGCTGGAGAGGCAATAGCCCCCCAGGCACCTACTGCTTCATCTTCTCTTTCTCTCCCCCCCTCCCCTTTGTATTTATGTATTCTTTTTTTTAATGTGTTGGCAATGCCACGAGCTGAATTCTTAACTCTTTTTAATGACAAGGCAATAAGCCGCCGAGGCATTTTTCCCCCTTGTGTAGCCTCTTCTTCCTTTTACTTCCACCCCCAGATAAAAACTGATCAGCTTTTACATGAAGGTATTCGGTTAGTTTGGTAGATTTTGACACACTGCTTAGCAAATTTGTCTCATTGTGATGACTGTGGTCTAGGTTAGAGAAGGCAGGCTTTGCTCTGTGGGTGCATTTCTTTTTTTAAAAAAAAGAAAAGAAAAAAATAGCATTTAAGCACTCCCATTTAAAACTTTGTTTTTGCTCCAAAGCATTCTGAATCCTACTCAGGTCGCCTAAGTCAGTTGTTTCTAGGGATACAGAATCCGGACCATGTTAATTGGATTTATCATGCCTTATAAAAATAAGCCATAGTTCACTTCCTGAGCAATGAAAATTGCTGGGTTTTTAGATGAAGAAAATTCAGAATGATAAATAACTGCTTTTACCATATATACATGATCAATCCACTAACGAGTAATTTAGTGATACTCTTTTGGTTATACAAATAAGTCAGATGAAAAATAGATAATAGTTGTTCCTGTCTTAATTTGAGAGCATTGGGGGGGGGGGGGACTTTTCACTGAGTTTTTATCAGAGAGCTGATGTTGCTTGTTGTGTATATTTACAAACAGTAATTTTGTGAAACTTCCTTACTTATTCTGGCATGAGAGGTGATGACCCAGAGTGTACTAACTGTTGATCAAATGCAATACATAAATGCCTACTGTAATACTTAATTGCTGTTTTTAAAAGAACTTCCTACAAGGACTTGTGGAAAGTAGTGATAGCAGAGCCCATGAAACAGAAACTCACTGTTAATCTGTGAAAAAATGGGCCTTTTTAAAAACTTGGAAACCATATGGAAAATAAAACCAGGCTGGAGTCTTGTGGTCAGAACTCCAACTTTGGCTGAAACAGAGTAGCGCTGTTATCCCTCTGGAGCAAACAGCTGCTTTGTCCAATGAGATAAATGTAAGCACAAACTTAGAAACGATCAACTTGTGGACAAAATCTGTGGTTTATACAGATACATGAAATAAATGGTACTATGTGCACATTTTGTATTTGAGAATTGATAACGTCTGAAATGGCCCTGACACTCCTACCTTGTGATCCATTTAGGAGCCACTGAAGAACTGCCCAGAGACTATCCTCACATTTTTGTGCAAAAGCTTGCAATGAAATTATACTGTAGAAGATTTTCTGCTTCGTCAAACTGAAATTTAGGCTGTTTTACTTACCTTGCACCAGACTCCTTTATTTTGCATTTATAATAGATTACATTATTAACTATCATGCATATCAGTAATTCCTAATTAATGGATCTGGGTGAATCAATGGATGTCCTTGTGCTGTGTGTAGGGTTGCCAGGTCCCTCTTCGCTACTGGCGGGAGGTTTTTGGGGTGGAGCCTGAGGAGGGTGGGGTTTGGGGAGGGACTTCAATGCCATAGAGTCCAAAGCGGCCATTTTCTCCAGTTGAACTGATCTATCAGCTGGAGATCAGTTGTAATAGCAGGAGATCTCTAGCCACCACTTGGAGGTTGGCAATCCTAGCTGTGTGAGTACTGTGGGACCATGAAGTGGATGGGTCTTCACTAAAGATAACGCTTTCATAGATTCCTTGGAGGCAATGTCTGGACACCATTTCCATTACCATTAAGTGTCTTACAGCACAGTCCTAAGCAAGTCTACTAAGAATCCTACTCGGATCTACTCAGTGGGGCTTACTACCAGGAAAGTGTCCTCAGGAATATACTGTTAGAACCTTATTAGAAGGGGCAATGAAAAGACACAGGGGACTCAATCTGCTTCTTTTTGCATTTCTGGGTAATGTCTGAATGCATAGTTCTAATCGTGTGTCACACAGAAAATACAAAAAGTCAAGCAAGCAAGTCACTTTGGCATTAACTGTTTCTCATAACAAGATAAGTTGCTTTAGGAGAAAAAAAAACTAATTCCCAATTTTTGTCTTGTAATACAATTTATTCTGTAACAGCCTCCTCTTCCTTCTTCTTCCCTCCCTCCTAAAATTTAAAAAGTTAGGCTCATTAAGCTGTGTCTGCATAAGAGGGCAGATTGCACAAATCATAAATGAATGGGGTGTTCTACCCATCACAGCAGTCCTTTCAGTCTTCATCTAGAATTTGGCATCTTCGAGCTCCAGGACTGGATCCAAAGGAATTCTGCAATTTCACAAAATGTTAAAAATTGCTGGAACGGTTGTTGCTAAACTGCATCGTTTTGAGGGTGATCGATTATTATTATTATTTTAATGGAGGTATTGACCGACGAACTAACAGGTTTAGCGGAAGCCGATGCATTTATCAACATTGTTTTTTAAATTTCTTACAGTGCCTGATGTCTCTTCGGGCCTCCCCTACGCTCCGCACATGCCATCAAAAACCGACGAAAGAATTCTCTTTGCGTTCCGCGCAGCGTGCTCCAACACCACATGCACTGTCTGCTATGTGTCACTTCTTATGAAGCTCACGCTGGGAGGCTCTTTTTAAAGGCAAAGTGTTTTTGAAAAACAGTGTTCAGGCTGGGCAGCCTGCAGCAGACAGCCCTCCTAACTTGGTCCAGCATCACTGTAGAGAGTATTGTGCTTAGCTTCATGCTAGAAGTCAATTAGAAATCTTGCTCGATCAGTGATGTGAAGGGGAGGTGGAAGTAAGAAACATAAACCCTATAACATAGATGTGAAAACATTAAAGAAAGGTCAACAAGTGCCATTTTTAAAATATATGTATATTAAGTGAAGGGGCTTACTTCAGATGTTAAACATTCAAAAGATTTGGGGCCAACTTTGACTGGCTCTTAGCCAAGTCTGCCCCCTTTCACACCACATTTAAAAGAATACACACAAGGGGTTTTGATGAGAACAAGTATGCTGCTGTGGTCCCTGTTCCCCTGGATTTTTGTAAAACCCCGTCTGACTCTCTTTTGGTACCCCTGAATTCCAGGCCTTTGTGAACCCCCAGCACAATAGCTTTTTGAACCTCAGTTCCCTATCGGTAGTCTTTCTCAGAGAAAGAAGTTGTCAAGGTAAATAGAGTCCTTTGCATGCGATGGCAGCAAACCGAAATACATTTGCTGAGGTAAGTCCCATTGAACACTGTGGGCCTTACTTCTTTGCTTGCATAGTTAGCATCACACTGTACAAGTGCTATCTCAGAGAGTAAGTGCTTGGTTTGGATTTTCAGGGGGGAAACTGGCTTATGGTAGGAACTGGAGCCTGTAAAAATTAGCACTCAAAATTAAATGACTGTAATTCTCATAAATGAAAATGCTGAAACAGTGGGTGCTCATTTAAGTGTATTGTGTCGCCTGCATTCAGGATAGTAAAATGACTCAGCATGCATGTTAAAGTAATAAATATTGGTACTCCATTTCTTCTTACACCAGTTACTAGGAAAGAAATTATTACATTAAAGATTAAGTAATTCTCAGTAGAGCCCCTTGAAATTTCATCCCACTCCTTTTAAAAATGTATATTTACCCTTTTATTCAAAGTAGAGGCGGTCCCCTGAGCAAGCGCCGGGTTATTGCTGACCCATGGGGTGATGTCACATCACAACCTTTAGTAGGCAGACTGTGTTTATGGGGTGGTTTGCCATTGCCTTCCCCAGGCATCTACACTTTTCCCCCAGAAAACTTTTTTTAGTATTGTATAAAATCTTTGTATGAAGATAATTATAAAATAGTACAACGAAGTAGTGGAAATGTGACATTTGGTCACATGAACACATGAAGTTGCCTTATGCTGAATCAGACCATTTGTCCATCTGGGCTAGTATTGTCTGCTCTGTCTGGCAGCAGCTTTCCAGGGTCGATCTTACACATCACCTACTACCTGAGCCTTTTAACTGGATATGCCAGGGATTGAACCCAGGAACTTCTGCATGCCACGCAGATGTCCTGCCACTGAGCCATGATCCCTCCCCTGAGCCATAACTCCTCACCCATGGTCAAGAAATCCTATTTTTTTTTAATTGAACACACATTTCATGCTATTTATAAATAAATGTGTTCAGGCAGAGGCTATGAGCACCAAGCCGTTTCCTCTAGAGCCCACTCTCTCTGAGAAACCATACAAGTTAAAATGCTTCGCCCAGGGTAATGACATCTTTACTTTTTCCAAACTGCCTTTGATGCTCTCCATCTAGGGTTAGCAACCTCCAGATGTGGTCTGGAGTTCTCCCAGAATCACAACTGATCTCCAGGCTTCTGGGATCTGTTCGCCTGGAGGAAATGGTAGCTTCGGAAGGTGGACTCTATGGCATCATCTCTCCACTGAGGTCCCTCACCTGCCCAAACTTCACCCTCCCCAGGCACTGCCCCCAAATCACCAGGAAATTTCCAAGCTCAAGTTGGCAGCGCTATTTCCACCTCCTCTACGCCTCTCAGTTTTTCCCACCAAGCCTGTTCTGCTCCCTCTGTTTCTAGAGGCTGGGGAATAGGTGCCGATTGACAGTCGTCATTGTTACAGTCCTGCTTTTGATGTGCTTCAGGAGCTGCCAGTGTGTCAATGGGGTAAAATTTCTTTTACCAGGTTGGGCAGGGTCTGCAAGGGGTAGTAGAAAACTTTACTATAATGTTGGTGTGTTTTGTGTGAACAAGAGACCCTGAAGCTAAAGAGAGTGGTAGAAAGGACTGTGCAGGCTATTCCTTTTCGATGAGGTATGGGTGAGTTTGCAAACTGAAGAATAGCGGAGAGATGTGCATCTGGCTCGCAGTCTAATTAAACTGAAGTAACTGAATTTAAGTTCACGTGCGGCCTGATCCTATGAATGCGACCCCAGAAGCAAGTCCCACTGTGTACGATGGAGACTACTGGTTTGGACCACAGCCTCGGTTCCATTCGACTGAATGAGATTACTTCCGTTCATCAGTTCAGTCTTGTTAACTGAGTTGTGCATTGGGTTGCCTTAACATAGAACTGCTTCACACAGATGTTTATGCACATCTGAAAAACACCCCAGGTTTGCAGAAAAATGTGAAATCTAAAACCCCCAAAATGTGAAATTTAAAAAACAACAACAAAATGATAAAAGGAGCACCTGTAGCTCTAACAAATGGATTCCCTCAGTGGTTGTTGCTAGGCAACCACAGATCCCAGGCTTGGAATTTCTGGGAGATGGGTAAGTTTCTCCTTGAGGCAGCTAATTGCTTTACTACCAAAAGTGGCTTCCAAGCTGGATTGTTTCTTGGAGTTCCTGGGTCTTCATAGTAATTTCACTTCTGCCCTGAGCCACAGATGTTTTAAAATCAGTAATTCCTATTGCGTTATTGCAATGTAAGATGTGTTGCCGTGAATGATAGGCCCAGCTTTCATTTTAAAAAGTCTCTAGCCTCTTCCATTATGATGTTATATGGGGAAAGGCATGGGCAGCACATTTCACCTTATAACTCTGCAGTGGAAAGGGCTAGGGACTTCCTTAAAAAAAAAAAAAAGGAAAGTTGGGACTTCAGCAGTTGTAGCACTGTATTATTAAAATGCTAGATCACAATAGCAATTACCAGTTGTTTTAAAACCCTCCAAAAGCTTTCTGGTTGCACAGCAGATTAAAAATGCAGGGGAAACGGTATGGATGCAGCCATAGTAGTTAAATCAGTCATAAACAAATGGTTGTGTTTTGAAACCATACCCTTTGCCATTCATTTAAGTAGTGCTTAGATAATGGCTGCCAGTTTGCTCAGATTGGCATCACTTTGCACATGCACAGGGGTTTTCTTAGGGGGGAAGGATGCAAACAGGTTCAGCAGTTGTTCAAGTTGCTCCCAATCAATCAGACTAGGTTACTGGCTCGCACGGTAAGTTCAGCTGTCATACATGTTCATAATGAAGCATCCCTAGTCAACACCAAAAGACTGCCTCTTGCTGTCAAGGCCTTTTTGTTGTGCTTCTGGTCCCTTTGTTCTGCACCGCTCTTTGACGCTCTAATCCAACTGCAGGCAAAATGCATGTTGTCGCTTCTCCTGGATGGTTGTCTTTCAAATCCCAGACACCGACTGTAGTGGAATATTCTCTGCTTCAGTCTGCCCTCTGGCCAGCACTAGCCTGGCAGCTAAGGGGCGAAACATCTTTTGCACGTGACAGAGCCTACTCCAAACCCAGAGTTGAGCCATTTGAACCCCCTGCATTGGGTACAAATGAGCATCCCGACAAAAGTAAGGGAGCTTTGTTTTCCGTGATGTATCCCTACTACATCCTCCGCTGTTTTTGGAACAGCACAAGGGTGGGATGAATGTGCACAGAAACAGTGGTCCTCCTTTAAAGCCAATTCTAAAAAAAAATTAAAAAAAAAGAAAACACACACCCCATCCCTGAACCAATCACCTAACCTATTACCTCTTTCCAGCTTTCCCCCAGATCCACTCTGGCGCTTTATTATTGTCCCCAGTAATAAAGGCCCGGCCTTTTCCTAAGGAATTTATTGTCTTTTGCAGCATTCCTCTGGCTGCAGACTCCAATCTGAGTTGCTCTGTTCAGCTCAATGGGTCTCCTTCAGTTACCGTGGTAACCAGCAGGTGGGGTTCTTTGACAAGGGTCAGCGGGGAGGCGGCCGCCAGATATGGGAAAGAGCGGCTAAATAACAACGCTTCCAGCGCTGACAGTTCGGCTCTGGCCCGCCAGGAGTAGTTATCAGATTACTTATATTAAAACCTAATTAAGACGTGTGCCAGTAAGTACAGCGTAGCGATCGGATTTGGCGATGTAGCTGCTGCCGGTTGCTGTAATTCAATCTCGCGGCTGTGGCGGATCCATCTATGCAGAGTACAGAAGAGATCGGTTGCGCGCCTCGTCGGATGTGCTGGAATGATGCAAAACGCAACCGTGCTTGCTCTCCTCTGGACTCAGCTCCTCCTGGCCGTCGGTATTCACTGCTCACTAAACTCAGCAAATGTATTTACTTCCAGATGATTTGGGGGGGCTAGGCCTTCATATGTTTAGGGTTGCCAACCTCCAGGTACCTGGCTTACAGGATGCTTATATTCTTCAGTTGAATTTCTATCTGTGCTGGATTCCTTTGATAATTTGTATCTTATTGTACCCTTGCATTTATGTATATACATTCACTTTTTTGCACCCTTTTCACTTTATAAATCCTTACTTTATTATTATAGTTGTGAGTGCGGTTGTGGATCTTTTCTATTACCATTGCAGCACTGAGCCTCGTTTGTCTCCAACCTCCAGGTACTAGCTGGAGATCTCCTGCTATTGCAACTGATCTCCAGCCGATGGAGATCAGTTCACCTGGAGAAAAATGGCCGCTTTGGCAATTTATGGCATTGAAGTCCCTCCCCTCCCCAAACCTCGCCCTCCTCAGGCTCCGCTTAAAAATCTCCCGCCGGTGGCAAAGAGGGACTTGGCAACCCTACATATGTTACATCTCCTCAGTTGGTGAGCTCCCAGGGTCCATTTTACGTCGGATCAGTGTATGACAAGGGGGAAAAATTGATTAGATTCACTCTGAGGAAACATGCAGAAATGAACTTTATAATGGTAAATATTATAAAGCACTAAAATAGAAATAATTGACACCCTTGGGCCCTTTCTTATATCCCAGATATATTTCCATCCCAGCCACGCAAATAAATATGGGGAGTCACCTAGGCTCCTTAGCTACAGTGCATTCTCCAGCGTGGTGTAGTGGTTAAGAGCTGTGGTTTGGAGCGGTGGACTCTGATCTGGAGACCCGGGTTTGATTCCCCACTCCTCCACATGAGCGGCAGAGGCTAATCTGGTGAACTGGATTTGTTTTCCCACGCCTAGACACGAAGCCAGCTGGGGGGCCTTGGGCTAGTCACAGCTCTGTTAGAGCTCCCTCAGCCCCACCTACCTCCCAGGGTGTCTGTTGTGGGGAGGGGAAGGTGATTGTAAGCTGGTTTGTCTCAAGTGGTAGAGGAAGTCGGCATATATAAACAAACTCTTCTCTCAGATTTGCAGGGATGCAAGCGCTTAAGTGGAAAAATGCAGGTGTACTTCTTCATCCAGGCACAGTTGCCCAAAACAATTGCTGAACATTGGTGGCTGGACTGAAGGGGAACGGGGAACTTTGTGCTTTAAATTTACTTTTATTATTTCCTGGGAGCTAAGTAGGGGGCAGGGCTAAATGGCAAATGACATGCTTTTCACAGGGACAAGTCTTGGACATCTCCATTGAAGGATCTCAGGTAGCAGGTGCTTAGAAAGACCTCTCTGTGCCTGAAAGCTGCTGCCAGTCAGAGTAGACAATATTGTGCTAGGTGGACCAGTGATCTGATAGATAAATAATTTATTTGCGACACTTAGCCAGTCAAAACATGATAAAATGGAAAGCATGGACTAATAGATTCTTACAATCAAAGAATTACAGTCTGAGTCTTAAAACATTTTTAAAAAATTTAAAAAAAGAATTACAGGTGGGACACATCTGTCAATTGCTCTGTTCTAAGGCGACGAATTTTCATTGCTGCTAAACAAAATTTCGCAATCTGAAGAGTGGTTGAAGGATCACCCCCTTGTAGGAGCATCTCAAACCTTTCACCTGCCCTGTCAGGTCTCAATCTCGATAATAGGGGCTTAATAAACTTCGGACGGGGTAATGTATAGAAATTGCAGTTCAGGAGGGCATGCTCAACAGTTTCTAAGTCCCCTGATTTGCAGGGGCAGAATCTCTCTTCCCATGGTGTCTTCTTGGACCAGTGATCTGATGAAGGCAAGTTCACATGTCTGTAGGTTTTATGATCTTGTATATTATATTTTACAGACGCAAAAAGGAAGATTATAAATTAAAATGAATAGTGCATATGTTTTTGATGATTTTCACACATCCTTAAATTAACTTTGGAAACTCTTGTGTTGTGCTGGTTGTGTGACATAATATCCTTGACAGGTCTCTGCCGTAGTTCTCCCACCCTTATTTATTGCATTGCAAATATTTACATTCCAGCTGTTTTCCATGGAAATTCCTATGGGTTCTTCCTAGTTATTTGGGATCATTTCCTTACAATCCTTCTGTGCTTTGTGACTTTGCGCAAACTATTTTCTAATTGCTCTTCATCCATAGATATAAACCACATCCCATGATTCCCAGTGTTTCATCATGCCAAGCATTGGAATTAGGAGTGGGGTGTGGAGGTCAGGAGTTGGGGCATGGCAGACAGGAGTGAATTCAATTCTCGATGCCTCTTACTTTCTATAGACGTCAGTTGGGCTTGGATGATTGGGAGCTAAAGTGGACCCTTGCCCTGGAGTCACTAGGGGCAGTGGCTGATTTAATTGCCACTCCAGTTGTCCTCAGGTGCATCACTTTACTTTCTCCCAGATAAGTCTTACAGTCCCTTGTGTTTGCCTAATAATGAAAGACCCTGATTAACTTAATGTTGCAGTTATTAATGAAATACAAATCCAGTGTGGAATTCTAAAAGTGGATTCGGAGGTTCACATCACTGCCCCACGCCCCCATATCCTTGGACTTCCATATATGTTACCTTCAAAATTGGCTATCTGGGGTATTGTTGGGTTTGTGACACTCTACCAGGTCAGAATCACCAGTTTCAAAATGTTTGTGGGTGCTGTGGTTGTGGATATCTGGCATAAACAGTCAGGCCCTGATTAAGCCAGATATTGAACTGGAGATCCATACCAAAACTCATGTTTGGAGGCAGTGCTATCCAACAGATTACTTTGTTCACCACCGAACCACAAGTCCCTTCTAAGTACAGCTCAGTGGCGAAGTGGGAAAGGAATGGAGGTCACAATTTGTCACCTTGGAACTTCTGCACTGCACTGACACACTGACATTGTTGTCTTTTTGAGTGAGTCTTGTCTACTCATAATGTGACCAAAGTATTATAGCCTCAGTTTAGTCATTTTAGCTTCTAGGGACAGTTCAGGCTTCATTTGATCTAGAACCCACTTATTTGTCTTTT
Organism: Euleptes europaea; assembly: GCF_029931775.1. Taxonomy (NCBI): domain Eukaryota; kingdom Metazoa; phylum Chordata; class Lepidosauria; order Squamata; family Sphaerodactylidae; genus Euleptes; species Euleptes europaea. Next base: position 29,759,811 of record NC_079318.1, read on the forward strand.
TGGCAGTCCACAGTATACATAGAACTCTCCTCCAATACCACATCTCAAATTAATCTACTTTCTTCCTGTCAGCTTTCTTCATTGTCCAACTTTCACACCCATATATAGTAATAGGGATTACGATGGCATGAATTATCTTGGTCGCCAGTGACACATCCTTACCGTTAAGAATCTTTTCTAGCTCCTTTATGGCTGCCCTTCCCAGTCTCAATCTCCTTCTGATTTCTTGGTTGCAGTCTCCTTTTTGTTTAATGATGGAGCCATACCTACATCTTAATGGTATACCTAGTACAATGGTTAATGTGATCTTTCACACAGAATCAAAAACATTTATTGCAGCATTGCGCCAATAAAAATTAAGATGATCTTTCACACATTACTCTTTGAATTTAAAATTGTTAACACTTGTCTAGACATTAGGAAGAATTTTCTAAGTTAGAGTAGTTCCTCAGTGGAACAGGCTTCCTCAGGAGGTGGTGAGCTCTCCTTCCCTGGAGGTTTTTAAGAGGTTAGATGGCCAACTGTCAGCAATGCTGATTCTGTGACCTTAGGCAGATGATGAGAGGGAAGGCATCTTGGCCATCTTCTGGTCACTGGGGGTGTGGGTGGGGAGGTAGTTGTGAGTTTCCTGCACTGTGCAGGGGTTGGAGTAGATGACCCTGGTGATCCCTTCCAACTCTATGATTCTATGACTTGACATGTTTTTGTAAATGAGAAAAGAAGGTAACCCCAAGTATTGCCTTATCATGTGTAATTATCCTGGTGTGATGAGTAGCTTCAGCTGTGTAATCTCTTACAAGCACACTATCTTGCAACGGTGCCACCAGAGCAACTTCCTGTTTGTGTTTTATCCAGGCTGCACCAACTCGACAAGCATTGCCAGTCCACTGCCCTGCAGCTGGTGGAGTTGCTCAACAAGCAGAATCAGCTCTACAAGGAGAAGCAGATGCTTACAGAAGAAGTAGACTTCCTGCGAACTCAGGTACCACTCAAGAACCAGGAACAAAAGCAGTGCCACGGGGGGGGGGGCACTTAAGCCCCACTCTTTACATGGTGGGCCTGTTCTGAGCCCCTGCATGCCTGCCTCTTAAACAAAAACTGAGCGGACAGAACTCCATTCATGAAACTCCCAGAATCATGTCTGATTTGGCCCCAACTGGCCCAAGATCAACCAGTGAGCTTCATGGCTAGCAGGGTATTTGAACCTGGGTCTCCCCATTCCTAGTACACCATGATACACTAGCTTATATATTTTGACGGAAGGAGAAGAACAACAGGAATTTATAATGTACCCTCCACGTTCATGTATAGAGATATGGCTGAATTCAGCAATCAGCTCAGGAAAACATTGTGGATCTTCTTTGCTTTGCCTAGCAGCCTTTTCTGACCCCAGGAAAGTTTGTTCCTTGGATCATGGGACCTTTGCGGAGTAACAGTTTGGTAGGCTGCAGTGAGGAAGGAAGGAGCTCCACTGATCAAAGGGGCAGAAAGGATTATTTTTACCCCCTTTCTCCTCCTCACTGCAACCCAGCCATTTTAGTCCATGTGGGCCCTGCACCTCTGAGAACTAACTTTCCCAGGGTCGGAAATGGCTGCTGAGAGAGCGGAAAGCAAAGAAGATCCTCAGTTGTCAGCATCTTCTGATGAACAATCGCTGGATCCAAACCAAAATATGCATAACCATTACTCTTCCAGCCCCTTGCTGTGCTGAAATTTGGCTTCAGGAGTAGCATGCTTATAGACATTCGTAGCAATATTTTAAAAGAAAACCTTCTGCCGCTGACGTTTTGTTTTCAACAGCATAAAGCCAGCTTCCTGTTTGGATATAGCTGCCCACCTCCTGTATAGTCTGACAAATTCACAGCAAACAGTATCCTGGCACCAACCCACCACCTCTTTTAAAGAAAGAGAAAAGTCCGGACCCCAGACGTGCCCTAAAACGAGGGCTCTGTTATTTGCTGCTAAGCACGAACAATGTTTAGAGCTCTTGGAAACCTTGTTTTTCAGGAGCAAAGTACTGCCAGTAATGATATTTTTGGTCTCACAAAGAAAATGGTCACTGAGTCTAGTACAAGCACAAGCCTTGAAGTAGTAATTGTTTACAGAGCATTACCACATTCTCAACAATTGATTTAACTATTATGCTGAGAAATCAGCCACAGGAAGGAGCCATGTAAATGCATGGTACTCTGCAAGTGACAAACTATTTAGAAGCCGGTTTTTTTTCCTCTCTCTTTCAGTTACCTCATGTCCCAAAGGCTTGACAACTAAGTGCTGGAAACTCACTTTGAAACCGTCTTCGTTAAGTGAAAAAGCTGTGAGCTTGCATCAGTTATCCTGTTTCGGCTTGTTGACCTGAAGTACTTCAATAATTTAACTTTTGAAAATGTCTCTTTCCACATTGGAAATTAGCCTTCCAGCCTGCAGATTTTTTTTTTTTAAAGCAGGGTTAGGCCAGTGATTCAGAGTCACTTTGGACATTCAAGTGAACCGGGCTTCCTCTCGCCACACTTCCAGGTCTCTCCTGAAGGGGGAGACATCCTTTCGAAGGGAGACACCTCTCTGCCTTAGAGTGTGTCCTTGAGGCATACTGAGTCATGTACTTCCTTTCCAATTCCCTTCCTTTTGAGGGTCTCGTGTTTCCCTGAGTTAAAATAGCTGATACATGGCTGTTAAGTCTTACCTGGTGAAGGATTTATTTTTCACTATCTCCCTTTTTCTAAATACCAACATTTATTGCTTACAATTTGTAAAATCTCACAGGCTAGAGATTTTCCTCTACATGTGAGGTTATGCTAGCTATATATGTGACAAAACAACAACGGTATTTGTGGCAGTTGTACCAAGGTTGTAGAACGATCTTTCCAATGAAATTCTAAGTTCCTCTGTTCTTGTTTTTGGGAGAGGATGCAAAACTTATCTCTCCTAGAAGAGCTGTGATAGTTTAGAAATCATTGAGACCTGGTGGCACTTTTAAAACAATTGCACTGTATTATTATTGCTTTACTTGCAGTTTTTATTGGAAGTTGCCTCAAGCCTTGCTTGGAGAAGCAGGAGATAAATATTTAAAAATATATTTTTTGATAAATAACTTTTATCAATCTGAAGACAGGGTACAGTAATTCAGACTATAAGGACAATCCACATGTTAAAGAGATCTGTTTTAGAATCTTCTATTCCTTAATAATCCTTTTTACAATATTGCAACTATATTTTATGATAATTTTAAATGAAATTAATTTTTATAAACCATTTATACGGACTGAACAACTTCTTTCAGAATCTAAATATTAAAATGTAATATAAATATTGTACAACAAAACCCAGAAAGCAGTGTTTCCAACTCTGTTTTATTATAGTTCTGGAGACAGGAATTTTTTACATTAAAGGCTCATCTTATGCTTGCTAAGGACTTCAATAAGCATCCTCAAATCATGGAGGTCATATAACAACAAAATACCAACAGAGGAATACTGATCGCTGTTTTTTCTCATGGTAATATAGATTCACATTGTGGTCAATTTTCCTTTCCCAGTAATAATTATGCTGGGCTGAAGTATCACCCAAGATGCTCTCCTTATTTTTAATAGTAACTTTCCTTCCACTAATACTACAGTACTCACCTGCTGAAATTTATTATCTGTGCACCTCTACTTACAGCTGGTACATTTCAACATCTAGTGGCCAAACTAGACACAACAGTGGCAGAGCCATCTCTTTATTGCCAGTCTGCTGCAAACACACATAAAGTAGAAGATTGAGAGGAGATTGATTTAAAGAGCAAAACTGGACTTGGGGAGTGGGTACAACCTTCCCCCTACTCACAGTTTAGCTGCCAGTAGTCTTACCCATATCATGTTTCCCCTTTAGCTAGGTTCTGTTGGTAAAAATGAGGCTGGATTGGAGATCATCTTGGGAGCAGTGTGGTGGGCGTGGGAAGGGTTTGGCAACCTTCATCTGTACACCTTTTTGCTCTTTAGGTCATACCCCTCCCCATCTCTTTATATGCATTTCAGGCAGACCTTTATTTTTGTTTTTATTGCATACAATTAACATTAATCTATTCCATCATTTATAGCACTGAGGAAATACATAAGGTTGTATGTTATCTTGATATTGTATGTTCCAATACACAACAAAAAGCACACATTTTTCAATACATGTATTAGTTTGGAAGTTGTGCATATCGATATACTTGAACTGAAAATAAACCCAAAATTAGCAGTTTTGGCAATATTCGGGTTTTGGGTAGACAGAATACCAAAACCTGGGGATATGCCCAAAGCCAAATAGGTGATTCCCGAAAAAGCTGAATAATTATTTGGCTTTTTCAGGTTCGGCTATTTGCCTTTGCTCAGATGCACTGCTCTGTGCTTTCTCCCATTTTTCTATATTTTGATGGTTTTGTTGAGGCCCCATAGCTGGGGGCCTTTTGAGGTCGGGTTGTGTAATCGGAGCCAACTTGGTCTGACCAACCATCACCATTCAGCGGATTAATCCGGATCAAGCATAAGGGTAATATCCCGTCCAGAGGGATATAACCTCCAACTAAAAAGAACTGGCTTCAACAGCTGCTCACACCACCAGGCTTACAAAGGAGACTTCCTCACCCATGCGAATGAACAGGCTCCTTCAGAACAGCCCCCGCGGTCAAGACTTCGGCTGGCTCCAATATCCCCCCCCCCCCGAAAACCTGCTGTCAAACTCAAGGTCACCCAGGGTAGAGGCTTCGTTTCCCCACACTGTGACCATCTCTTGAAATCACATTTTTGATTACTATAATAATAGACTGTTCACAGGATGTCATTTGCCACCAAAAGAAATGTTTTCTGTGCCTTATTTTTCTTGCATTTAAGCTGTTTTCCTCAGTTTGGAAGCTGATTTGCATGGACATCATGCTGTGTGCCCCAGATACAAAGGGACCCCCCAGACTTTGAGGTGCCAGCCTAACAATCAGCTTCTTCTGCCAGTCCTCGGCAATGCTGAACTTCTGAACCTGAAAACCGCTTGGCTTGCAAATGCCTGGAGGATGGGGGTGACTCCTTTGCTGGTCCATAAAATTGGACCCCCTGTCCCAAAGTTCACCAAACTTTGGTGACCGTCTAAGGAGAGTCCCTTGCAGCCATGCTGCAAATTTGGTGACTCCGCCTCCAAAAATACCCCCACAGGAGCTTCGCAAAAAATCCCCATAGACTATAATGGGCCCATTTTCAGTAAACCCAGAAATAAGCCGAATACCCATGTTTACTGGTATGGTAATAAACATGAACCCGAAATTTACCGATTTTTTTTTTTTGTACAACCCTATTTGGGAGTTAATACTCAACTCCTATGGTTAGGTTTGACCTGCTTTAAATCTAGGGATAGGTCTGCTGCTGCTAAGTATAGTTCAGCTTTGAGTGAAGGCTGTATTAAAACTTCTATGCCCCTCAGCCACCACCTCTCATATCTCATGCCCCAAGGAGAGAGTCATCAGCATTGTTACCCACTCATTGTTGCTGCACCTTTTCTTGGCAGACTAAATAAGGGTCTAGTCTTTTCAGTTAGACCTTAACTGTTAAAGTAAGGAAGAAGGAAATAAATGCCTTACTTGTTTTATCTGATGTAAGCTGCTTTTTCTAGTGTGTGTGTGTGTGTGTGTGTGTGTGCTTTGTCTTCACAACAACGCTCAAGAAAAGCCAGTCCCAGAGATAACAAAGACAGCTGGGCTGCAATTTCCCTGTTCCTTAAGTCTAGCAAGAACAAGCAAATCGACTGCAACTATAGTGAATGTGTGTCATTGATTGTAGCTTTCACCTTAACAGAATGATGGTTGAAACAAGGTTGCTATTGTCTATAGTCATTTATGCATGGGAGTTTTACCTGAGGTTCATTGCTTGCTGGACCCACACTTTCCTGTTGTGGATCTGTGCACCAGCACTCTCCAAGCTCAAATCAGGAAGCATTTGAGTCCCACACCTTGAAACGCTGCTTTGTAATTGGCTGTACTGCTTACTGTTAGAGAAAAGCCCCCCCAACTCCTGCAGAAACCCAAACGATTTGAAAAAAAGCATTAAAAAACGGAGGTCTCTAAAAGAAACGGGGGGCGGGAAAGAAACCCAAGCCTCGTTTGTAAAATCCATTCTTCTGCTCAGAAAGAACTCCCAGGAAGCAGGAAGCGTTTGAATCTCCGCCTCTTGACACGCTGCTTTGTAATTGGCTGTAGTGCTTTCTGTGAGAGAAATGTCACTCCCCCACACTTCTATGTCCTGTACTTTGCCTTATGCATGGGGATTTCACCTGGGGTGATCTCACGAGAGATTGAAGAATAGGGTTAATAGAGGAATGGGAAGTCCTGGGATTTGTGAGGACTGGCCGAGAGATCATCTCTAATGGATGGAAAAGTCATGCATAACTCCAAGGAACAACCGAGACAGACCGGGGGTGAACATGAATGAAAGTACTCATGCATAAATGACCTATGCCTCACTGAGCCAGCATCCTCTATCAAGTACATGGTGCTGAAATTATATCATAAAAGTCCCTAACTGTGGATGCCATAAAGTTTATACTGAGCCCAATCCTTATCATAGTTAGCTTTAAATCAGAGTTTGATGTAGCTTAAAACCATGGTTTCAAACCAGGGATGGTCAGACACCCATTAGTATGGCTCACTATTTGCTTGCAGGGAGCTGATTTTTCATTAATCGGTTTAGCTGTTTAACAGTTCATCAGGTTACTTTTGCATATTCAAATAGCACAGTACGGAGCCATCAGCAGTGTTTCATGAATGCACATTCTCACACAGCCCAGGGAGCTCTAGTTTCCCTCCTCCACCACAGTCCTGTCATCACTGCACACTGCTGATCATACAAATAAGCGCTTGCCAAATCAATCAGCCACCGAGTCTAAATAAAAATGTATTTTAAGTCTGTCTCATTAAGGTTATTTCATACATGTGAATTTTCATACAGCCCTACAGGAGGTTATCTACCCCTGTTGTAATTTAATTACCTGAACCACCCATGACCCTAAGGGATAGTCTGTTTAACCTACTATACAGATGCAAAAGAACTCTTAAGGCAAGGAAACAAAACTCCCATCATTGTAGCGACTGTACAGCCACAAAGCTGTTTGGCAGCTGTTCAACTCAGATTCTGGCAAGGCAAACAGATCCAAAGCTTAGCTTATGAGTGCTCATGGCTGTGGAACACAGTATGTTCACCTGCTGAACGTGATTGTCTCAAAGTTCACAGCATTACCATATGGAACTGTGGTTTAAAATTAGACATGGTTAATGTTAGCCTTGGTGCACATAACGGTTACTGTACTTAATGTTCAGCATGGTAGGGATGTGGCAGTTGAGAGGGAGAGGGAATTTTGTGAGGAAAAGGAGGATCCTGAGGGGGCACTTTTGATCTCCTAAACATAGTTAAAAGATATAGAAATGTTATGCCACTAGCAAGATAAAGAGGTTAACATGCGAACCAGCTCTTAGGCAAAAAAATTCTGGAGCAGCCTTGGGGGAATGATGCAACCAGTACCAAACCCACCACCTCTGTGCTGAATTCCATATTTCAGTAACCAGGTTTTACATATAAAAATATCAAAGATGTTACCTGGAAAAATTAACAACACTGCTTGATAAATATCCCCTGCAAGATGTGGTCTTGTAGAAATTTATCAGTGGAAATGATGGGTCGTGGGCGGCCGTCAGAATCGAAACCCCTGGTTGTCAGCGCTTTAAAAATAGTTTGGTAATTAATGGGCCCCAACTTGTTTGCTCTGAATGTTGATTGCCAAGACAATAATTTCATTCCATCCTTATAAATATGTAATTAATATTTATTAAATGCATGGTTTTTTAAAAAAAAAACCTGTTTCATAATGTTATCTACCATAAACCTTGACCAACAGGATGGGCTGCTTTAAAAAGTCAAACAAATAAACAAGTGTCCATATTTAACATAAGTTAAATGGAAGAAATGTAACACATTATATATTTTAAAAATCGCTAGCACAATGCAATCATTCGAATTCTCTGGAGTATTAAAACAAATTCTTCTCAACAGTATTAAAGTTGGGTTTTTATTTACATGTTTTAAGGGGAATAGCTACAAATTGTCCCTGCCTCTAGTTGTTTAAAAAGTCTTCTTGCCACAATAAATATTTACCACAAAAAGCTAAGGCACAATCTATCAAAAATTAAGGTTTGAAGTGACATGCATAACTATATCTCTTTCCCATTATAGTTCGGTTTTCCTTGAAGACATGCTCCCATCTCTTCTAATCTTGTTATTTGCGCATTACCCCACAGCAGCTTCATTTTCTAACCACCATTACTGATTTCTGATTTCTCATCAATTACTTTCCTGATGTCTTTTCCACCATCAAAAGTAGATGTATCTGCATAAATGTTCTGCTTTTTCTGTTGTTACTGATCTGTCGCTATTCTTGTTGTTCACCAAGTGTAGAGTCTATTATTGTCTTTCATTTGATCTAATTTGATGTAGTAAATATTGTGTGTCCCCCCCTTTGCCACATTGTGCTAAAATTCTTTCCTGATTCTGTCTGAGTCTGGTTTGCACTTTGATTATTGCATACTCTTCCTTACTTTTTAGCAGCTTTTGAAAAAAAATTCTATATATTCTTAGCACCCCCTAGATTCTATGGCTAGACTATCCACATCATTAATTGCTGGGAATTCATCCAATTATTATTATTATGGTCTTTTACTGGCTTCCTTTTATGTTGACAAAATTCTAGATGGGATATTAAATGACAAAAAACTGCGAGTTGTGATACGATACACTTTAACAGGACAGTACATTTTTATAGTCAATTTCATATTGGTGCCATTTTGAAAAATGCACAGGTTTTAATATGGCAGCCACATCTAAATGGATGCCTTGAATACTGTTTCGGGTACTGAATGGTCTCCTTTTAGGTTGAAGAATTCACTTGTGCACAATAAAATACTTTCTCATTTAATTTTGTAATAAATATTCTAATAATGACTAATGTTCATGTTTCCTTTGTGGGTGTGCTAATGATGTTATAAAAATCTGAAATCAAAGGCAATAAGGCCAAAGCCACCAAAATGCTTTCAACCTATCAGTGGATTTTGTTTGATTGGTGACATTGAGAAATAATCTGTGTCTATATACAGGTCGTTATGCATCCACACTTACTGGTTGTGCTATCCTGCAAATTACCCTAACGAGGCCTCATGTAACTAAGGTCAGCCATCTCACAGTAGTTAAATGGTACAAAACTGTGCATTGCAGTATAATGTAACTTTTTACTAAGTTGGAAACAGCAAGAAAAACAACAACGAAAGGTAGAGTATAAAGTTAACAGTCAACAAACTGTCTTTCAGGTTTCAGTGCCAAAATGTACTCCTGGAGAGCAAGAGCTGGGCACTGCCTTCATTCCCTTCTTCTGAGCCTTCTGGAAGCACCTATCAGTACGAAAGAGGATGCTAGCTTAGAAGGGACTGTTGGTCTGATTCAGCAGGGCTTTTCTTATATTTTTAGGTCCTGGGAGTTTGCCAATAAAAGACGATGTATGCTTTTTCTGCTCATGTTCAGTTTCACCTCATGTAATGTTATCACTTTTTGTAGTCAAGATACTGTGCATTTGCAGAACAAAGTAGCAAATTTATTTCCAAGTAGAAAAAGAAGCATTGTTCAGCTATGTAGTGAGGTAGGTTGTGCTGAGTTAATATTGTAAATGGAAGATGCTACAAAAAGGACAGATAATCATACCAAGTATTCAAAATGAATAGATCTTGGGAGCAACAATTAACACCCTCAGAATGTACTTTTTCACACTATCTGGAATCTTTTCACACTATTCACACAGATGATAGCAAAACGTTCAGGACAAGAATATCTATTGATTGGACACAAATATTGACAACATGGTAAAATAAGCTTTCAGAGAAAATTACAATGCAAATTCTCCAGCTCTGATATGAGTTGCAAACCTATTAGAAAAGAGCTCAGCATGTCAGCGCTTGCAATCTGAGAACAGTTGTCAAATGAATATCGCTTGCTGTAATGTGCATGATTTGATGGATCGGGATAAAAATGATAGTGATATTACACATGCAGCTCCCATATCACAGTTGAGTTACAAAGAAACACAAGATTAACATAGAATACCCTTTCCCTGTGTACACTGGATGTGATGGAAAAACATGATGGAAAAATAGGCAATTGTGATGAACCGGATTTGTCAACGTCATATACATGCATGCTGGAAATCTCATAGTCTCTGCTAATGTGCAAGCATTCAGTTTGAGACAGAAATATGTGTTTGTCCAACAAGGGTAGGTAAAGTAATCATGACAGTCGGAGAATATGACCACAACCCAAGCAGTGCAACATCCAAAGCATCCCTCCATGTCTTGACAGGACACGTAAGAATATTTGAGTAGTCATGCTGGATCAGACCAGTGGTCCATCTAGTCAAGCATCCTGCTTCCAACAATAGCCAGGCAGGTCCATTAGGGAAGCCACAAGCAGAGCCTATTGATACCACATCCTTTAGTCTGCTTTGAGTCTTCATGGGGTGACCTATGAAACTGTAGTATTAGGAGTGGAAGAAAAGCCTCTATCTACTCTCTTTATTCCATGCATAATTTTTAGACCTCTATCAGGCCTCCCTCAACTGGGGGCCTCTGATAATTTAACTTTTAGATATGATAGTTGCCCCACTCCCATGATCATTTTGGTTCCATTTTCTGAACTGTTCCCAGCTTGGAGAGGTTTTTTTAGTACTACTCACAATTCCCCTCTCCCCCCCCCCCCCAGCCTGAACAATTTGGTGTCATCTGCAAACTTTGCTGCCTCACACTTTCAGGTCATTCATGAACGGTCTCAGCATAGATCCATTGGAGGGGGGGTGCCACAATTCACTTCTCTTCAATATGAAAACTGTTCATTTATTCCCACCCTCTCTCTCTCTCTTTTAACCAGTTACCAACCCACGAAAGGACATGTCCTCTTATCCTATGACTGTTAAATTGATGCTAAACCTTTGGTGTAGCACCTTGTCAAACGCTTTTCGGAAGTCCAAATGTATGTAATGTGTGCTGGGAGACCCTGTCTTCGTGCATCTTGACCGACTCAAAGAATTTTAAGAGGCTGGTGAGGCAGGAGCAGTGCTGATCCATAGAAGCCCGTTCTTCTACTTGCAATACTATTCAGTCTTTAATACCTCTTTCTACCAATTTACCTGGGATAAACATTAAGTTAATCAGCCTATAGTTTCCCAGGTCCTACTTGGATCCCTTTTTTGGGGGGGGGGAGAAACCCCCCAAAAGTGTACAGTTGGCTATTTTCCAATCTTCTAGCACAGATGGCAAATCACATATTGTTTTCAGAAGACGAGCAATTACATTTTTTAGTTATTTAAGAACTCTTGGATTTATGCAGTCTAGACTGCAATTAGTTTCTGAATAATCTGGAACAGAAAGATTATCAGTAATGGTACTTGCCATAACTGACCACGGATGGTATAATGCATCTGACTTCCACTTTCATGACAAAAATGTCAGAAAACACAAATCTGTTGTCCATGAAGACTTCAATAATTTAGAGATATCTGCTGCACATTCCATCCTGATTGTGGAAACTGCATTTTAAAAGTAGAATACTAAGGTTTTTATTTATACATGATTTGTGAACTGTTAAAACTGAGTAAGGAATTTTGTGTGTGTACGGGGGGGGGGGGGGTAATTTTAGTAAGATGACCTCACAAACCAGGGAAATGGCATCATATGTATTCTCAAATGTAATAAGGTAGACAAATATATTCCATTTTTACTGGCTGCCATCTTGAAATCTGTGCATTTGCCAGGATGGCTTCACAAATCAAATATGAAACCAATATCCTGGAAAACAAGATTTTACCTTAATTAGCAATCTCTTATTAACGGTCCTTAGTGACTTACAGCGCAATCCTGAGTGGGGGGTAGTTGGGTTGGGCTCGGGGACGGAACAACTGTGCCACCTCCTGAGCAGCTTACTGGACCGAAAAAACAAGCCAAAAATGCTACTTTTGAAAAACGCTGTGAAACTCCTCCATAGAGTTTCACAGAGCTACGCCTGCCTTTTTTGCTGGCGCAAGTTTGTGCCGGATACAGAGGGCATTCCAGGGTCGAAAAAGTATTGGGAACCTACCCCCAGGAATGCTCCCTTTGACGCTAGCATGAGCCCTTGCGCCAGGGAAACGTTGCCTCCAGTGCTTGAGCATGGCACTGCCGTGCCGCTCCCCGGCGCTGTCGTAAATGGTCCTGTGCCAGCGTCCGTGCCAGTTTAGCCAGCCCAAGTGGCACTTATGCCACTTCTGGCTTCTGAGCCAATTCGCCCCTTCAGGATTGCTCTGCCCATCTATCTTACTCCAGCTCTCTTAATTTCTCAGTTTTCTCACCCATAACTTTCCTCATTCATCCTGCATTTCATTCTTTAACTTGCTTGTCCCATTAAGACATCGAACAACCTCCTAAAGTAAATTTGCTGTGTTCTTACCATTTCTGTTTGTCCTTTTTAAAAAATGGCCTGTTCTTTAAACTTCTTCTGGACTGCCTTCCCCATTTTAAGCTTCCATCTGTCTACAAACCCAATCTTGTTTTTACCTACCTTTCTGACTCTTCTATCCCTTTCACTCATCTTTCGAAGATTGTGAATCTTCTGCACAGGGACTATCTTGTTGATAACTGACACTTCATACATTTTTTGCTATAGCATTTTGAGAGGAGGAATCACTACATAACAAAGCCATAAATTATATTAATGTCGTATTTTAAAGTCACCCTAAAAGCACACACTATTACCTAGTTATATTTGGGTGATGAGACACTCCACACTTAAGTGGCACCCTTTTAGAATTTTTATATGAGCTGAGATTCTTACCTTTCTAAACAATACCACACGATAAATGCTATAACTAGCAATTACAAATATATTGCTTATTATACATAATTTTCACAGGATAGTTTGTTTTACCCTAAAGGTCATAGATGAAACTAAACTGTTTGCGCTTCAAGAAAAAAGCAATAACAAAAGCAATAACAATAAACACGTAAGTAGCAGATTGACATAGTGTTTTATTTAAGCTGTCTGTACGAAGGAAAAATAATGTGCATCCCTATCATATACGTGTAAAAATACTAAGGATGTACAGTGTACAAAAAAAGGTTGTAGTTATTTCACATCCTCGTGGGTCATATACTTAAGGAAATAAACAGTTTAAGTATGACCAACAGTAATACGGTTTCTTGGGTTTGTAGTCGTGTCTGCTTAATATCCTCAACCATATGACTAGATCTGTCATGGGTCTAATGAAAGAACTAGCAAGGTCAAGAAATTTCACAAACTCTAAAGCTACAGGGAGGTAATTCAATTACCAATTTAGAGTTTTTATTTAAATAAATACTTTACATTTCATGCTTGCCTGTAATACACTACCAGGAGCAAGATAAGGAAATTCTACTGTAGACAGTACAAACAGTAGCAGCAAAGTGTGTACATTGAGGTGTAATATAGAGACCCTGCAGTTAGTAAGGAAAGACCTTATTGTTTGTACTCTAGCAGAAGCTCATGGCCCGTGCAAGAACTGACAGCTTCAAGCAGCAAACGAAGAAAGGTGTTTAAAAAAAAAAATACTGGAATAGATACTGTATAAATAGCAGAAATGTGTTGGAAGAATCATTAGTGTGGAAAGCAAAGCGGTGTGCAAAATTGCCAAAATATAAACACAAACAACCTATTTCTTCAAAGATGGCTGCAGTACAAGAGGGCGCATGGCATGTCCTGGAAACCAGTACAAGCTGGAGTCAACAAGTCTGAAATGTACTAAGTTAAAAAAAAAAAAAAACCTCCTCTGAAGATCTAGCCAAACTTAGGAAGAGCTGTAGGGAAGCAGAAGAGAAGTTTCAAGAACATCTCTTGGCCACAGCTCTATATTTTATTTCTGTATTTTAAAAATGTTGGGAGCTTGACTTGAAAATACCTCAGTTTAAGTTCCCAAGAGTCATTCCATGTACTTGAATTGATGTCCTTATTTTGCTTCACCTTGGTCTTTACTTACTTTTATAGACCAACATGAAGCAAAATAATGACAAAATTGTATGGACAACAATACATAAGTAATCCAAGCATCTGACATAATCCTAACAACCTTTACATTTTCTATTCATAAGGCAATGTAACATGCATTACTGTATCCATACCGCAAGTTACCATGTCTTTTCCCCATTTCTGGGGAAATTTTGAATATTGGACATTAATTATTTTGGACCCTTCATAAGACAGGGAAGATATTCTGAGCAGAACCAAGCTTGCATTTGGCATGGTATAACTTGTGTCTTTAGGAGCATGTGTAACTCTGTGGCCAAATTTGTGACAGAAAGAAAGAGGTGCTTTTTTTTTGCTTTGGAAGAATCTACAGAATTGGAATTTCCATAGTGCTATCTCTATGGTATGATAGGGTTGTGGTTTTCCTGCCCCCACCTCCCTTTGCCCTCATGTCCAGATCAATAGTTTGACGATTAAAAACAGTAACATCAAAATGGGGTTAGGTATAATTGGAAAGCCACTTTCTCTCATGAACATAATGCAGACAGCAGTGAAGGTGGGAGAGATGGTTACAGAGTTAGCGGTAGGCAGATCATTGTTTTGTAATGCCATAGTCTCTTCCAGATCTTTGTGAGACTTTGAGAGAGTGATGTTTTTAGTTTCAGCTAAATGTTCAGACAGGATGGAAATATGTATGAGCTAAGTGGAAGAAAGTTTATTGTGCAACTTGCAGGGTCTTTGCAAGGAAGTGCCACTAACAATGAGTCTGATATCTTATGCAGCCAGCAAAGGCTATGCTGCATAACAGTCATGGGTGGTATGTATGGCTATGGGGCAAGCTCTTGACAAGCCAGAAACTCTTCACAGCAGATTCCCTAACTCCAGATGTATCTTTAATGTCACAGTTAAGAAGCTACTGCCTAGTATACTCACAGAGGGTGAAAAGATGGCATGTCTTGCAGAAAAGGTGTTCCAGCATGAGCACTGTTGATTTGTGCAAAGAAGCCACCACCTTGCACTGTTAAGTTGAATTTATTTATAGTTCTTTTGGAGAGACAGATACTAGTTATCTTAAATGCCTTTAGTGCCACAGAGACAGAAACGTCTTAATTCCAATTTTTTTCACAAGACACAGATGTTTTAGCACTTTCTGAGCAGTTCTATCCAATACTGCCATAAAAATTGTTTTTCTGCCTGCTGCTGCTGCTGGTGGTATATACCTTATACCACCAAATATTACTGCCAGGTTTCTGTGGCCTTTCAGGATATGAGAAAAGGCTAGTTGGAGTAACTAAGTTATCTCATTGGAAGGCATCTTATCGGAGAAAACGCCTTTTGCTCTGAGGGTGATAGAAACAGTTTATTTAACATGTCATCCATAAATGCACCAGAGACATGCATACTCTGTTTGAGGATCGAAATAATTATATGTGTGATACTTCATTGATAGAAGATTTCAAAGAAGGAAACAGTATGGAAAGACTGCAACTAATAAAGGATGCACTACATTGCTGCAAATTGAAATGTTTAGTGTTGCTTCTTATTTGTGGTCAAGTCCCAAGTTTGGAAGACACATAATGACGACACAGCAATCTTGCTGAAGCTAAATGGGTCTGGCCACTGCCTAGACAGGAGACTTCCTTGGAACTATATGTATGCCACCTTGAGATCCATGTTGAAAAAATGTGAGATATAAATCTAATTAAAAGCTATTAATTTTATTATCATGTGGTGAAATTACTCTGTAATGGTAGGGCACACCCAGCATTGCCTTTCCTCAGATGTGGACGGTTTTTGGGGAAGAGACTGATTACACCAAGTCTGTGCAGAATTCCATGCGCTTCCCCAGTCAACCCTAGCTGGTCAAATGCCCTTGTGCACAGCTGAGCAGTGGGAGAGCAGATGAGAATCACTGGGATATGTCTTGTAATAACAGTGCTAAATGGGGATGACATCAAAGATGATTCAATTAACACTTCTGTGCTTCCATTGAATTAAAAGCATCCATACTGTTGTATTTAAGGAACAATTAATGTATGTGTGCCAGTCCTGACTACCTCATCCTGACTGAATTAACTGGTGGGCCTTTTTTTTTTTTTTTTTTAAATGTTTTTGGATTGCTGTGGAAACCCCATTTCTTCATGCAGCTAGGCATGTGAATATATAAGATTGCTTCTGCCCATTTACAGCGCCAAGTTAAATTGGGGCAATAATGTTTATTTTTGAATACTTTATTGAACATGCATCAACATAATTATAATAGGGTTCTCATGTTGAGTAACATGTTTGAGAGAGGCTTTCATCATACCTAATTTGTCCCAGTTCTTATACTATCATATTGTCCATTGTCAAAAGGACCTGAACCTGGGAAGCGGTGGTGGTGGTGGTGGTGGTGGTGCAGGAACCAGCCCACCTTATCACGGCACAGTGAGTAACACATTTTTATTTCGCACATTTCTTTGCATGAATTACCTCCTCCATTTTTTCTACCAGCACCTGGAATGAGAGTTTGCTATCAGAACTCAATAAGACATAGTCACAACAAATAGACTAACTTCTAAATAGTCATTAACAATACAAGCTCCACTTGAAGAAGTACTTTAATCTTCCCAGCTCAAAAGAACAATTCAGAATGCTAAATATTGGAGGCCCAAATTTAAAGTGGGTTTCCATGGAATGACCGCCGCCCCCATTGACTTACTGCAAGATTTCAAATAATTCACCAATTTCTATAAATAGGAATTTAATATTGAAATATAATACCCTGATAATTTTATTTTCTTATGTATTAGGAAACAGCTAAAATAGAACTGCTATGAGATGCTGCTCAGCCTAATTAAGAAACGTCTTAAGCCGTGGAGTGGCCTATTTGTTCTAATCCAGCAGGTCGGATCTGTGTGCAGATCCTATGCTACAAAAGGCATTGTGTAAGGATGGGGAACCCCACACTTAGAAACAGGGGCTGTGCATGTAGTACTTCTTGCTAGGTCATGCTGACAAACAGATGATTGATGGTGTTAACTCTGACAATGCTGATCACCCGTTTAAAGGGTGGAGGTAGTGCTTTCTCTCCCCCCACCCCGTATTATAAGGTGAGTAGTGTGTCACGACTCACAGCCTTGTCCATCTGGTCCGCGGGGAGATTGTTGCATATAAGAAACTTTGGATTAGGACCACCGTGAATGTTTTAATTAAATTATGTGGCCGCGGTTGGTGTACATGGGATACTGCTCATGAACTAAAGTTCTGTCCAGCACTGATTGCTAGTGATCACCTCTTAATTAATTCAGTGTCATAATATCTAGCAATAAGTGCCATTGTAGTTTTACTCTGTACGCTTTCCACTCAAATGGTGAACATTAATCATGACTGTTGTGGTGCAAAGATAGGATAACATCTACTTTGCCGATGGAAAGTATGTGTGAGTCTAGCTGCCTTGGTAAAATGCCCACATACCTCTTGACAACCCCAGCATCTGCCACTGCCTGCAGTGGTTTTCATTCTAGGGTTATCCAAATTTTCAGCATCAAGAGGCTGAGACATCTGCATGTAAATATTATTTTCTTCTCAAAAGTCATGTACACATTCATACACAGCAATCATAATACTCTGCTAAATCACAGTTTTGTTACAGGAGTTGAAAAGGTAGTGAAACCAAGATACTTCAGTGATAATCCGGTGGCGTAGCATTCTGTGATGTTATTACCATTGGCATATATTTCTATTACATTTACTGGCACATTTCGAAAATCCCAACTCCCAGTACCAAAGGCCAATTGCCTTTCTTCAGTGCTTTTTAAATTTTTTTAATGAAGATTAAAAAAAAATTAAGAAAACTGGTTGAATAAATAATAGGAGGAAATAATATTCAGGTTGTCAACGATGCTCTATACTGTATGTGTGGGCAGAGCTATAACATCACCTAGAATTGCAATTCCCTTCAGCCTAATCTATTCTTTGCAATGATATACTAAAGTGTTTTTTCTTGTAATCATTGTAGATTCATGAGCTTGAATATGTTTTCCATGAAGCTGCTCGGCTCCTATTACTACATTCACCTTGAGTGGAGAGTGCCCGAATCCTCTGGATACATGGCTTTGGGATTTTCTCTTGACCATAATGCGCGGCTGCAATCCTAAGAACACTTTCCTGGGAATAAGTCCTATTGAATAAAACGGGACTTACTTCTGAACAGACCAGCTTAGGATTGCTTTCGTAATGTTTCAGCTACAGAAACCCAATTCAAAGTATAAGGTACACTTTCAGAGTCTTGTTAAAATTTCACATGGGAGAAAAAGTGCATTATTTTGTTCAGCTTGTACAGTCCTTCCACAAACAAAATCGTTAAAAGCCTCTTTTAAGATGTAGCAGCAAACATGACACATACAATCGTTGTCACTAAGAAATAAATACTACTGCAGTGTAACAAAAATATTCAGTTAAATACCTGAAGAAAAAAAAAAGCTAATTCACAAACTCAAAATAATAATAATAATAAAAAAATGAAAAGGCAAACTCCTGTTTACCTTGGTGTACAAATTTTGGTGAAAAGCGCTGTTGTTATGCCTGTCTACATTCTTCGGCCACAAGCGGTGATGTTCATCAACCAAGAAAAAGAAAAGCATGAGAGAGGTGTTATCTGATGCAAATTATAAGACCTTTAACTGCTGCCTTTTCCCCCTCAACTTCTTGCATTTTAAAGGTCCCATTCTTCATAATTGCACAATGAATCTGGAAGTCTAAGTGGTAGGCTTGGTGATCCCAGCCCTTCTGCTTCTTGTGTAGTATCCAACAGTAATTAAAAAATAATATATATATATTTATATATATTTATATATATTAACAGGTATAAGTCCTCTTGAATGTTTTCATCCAGATGTTTAATGACACATCTAATTGAAGTGATGATATGCCTAACAAAAGCGTCGCACCACCATCTTCTACATTTCCCAGTTCTGTCCAGCTCAAACAGATGTGAGAAAACATCACAAAACTATGTTGTTGTTGTTTTTTACTAGAATTTTGATTTGTCTTCTAAAAAGAAGTGAGAAATACTTCTCAGACCGGCATGTCCTTTTAGCCTCTCCTCTGAAGAGAAAAAGAGAAAGATAACCAGCTGGGCACAAAAATGCACCATCGAGAATTTGCCATCCTAACATCACGACATTTTTGGATTGCTTCTTGCCGTTACGCTCATGCTGAGACAGTGGACAGCAGCGACAGCAGGGGACCTTTAGACCAATATAAAATGTCATGCAGATAAATCAAAAGAGGCTGATTGGGCAGAAAGGGAATCGGTTCAATTTTGGAATGATTTCTGAAAGTGCTTTGCTATCCTAAATAATAGCAAGTACTGGTGATGAGGTTCAGTACTCATTTTCAGTGAGAACCCTAATATGACTGTGAATCCAGAAGAACGAAACAACAAGCTACTCCCGTCCACTTGCAGAATAGGAAAACTGAGGGAAATGTGGTCGTCTTTCATTGTCCATGCAGTCCATACCATCTTCATCATCTGTGGAAGTGAAGTTTGAAGGTAGTCTCAGAAAAAAAAAAGATTTTCTCATTGTAAGTTCCATAACATTATTCTACAGTGTATTTTTGGTAAGCAAAGAGAAGAGAGAGACCACTATTTTAATGGAAGCGGGCACGCAGAAGAGGACCTTAATATTCCTTCCGACACAGCATATAATTACTGACCAATACTGGAAGATGATGTTTTTTCTCTCATTAGGTTAAATGAATTATGATGTTCACAAACAACACAAGAATTTAACCCAATGTTGTGTGGTCCACTGGAATGAGTGAGCCCACCACATCTCACCAAAGAAGGGCCCAAAGAGGCTTAAAATATGAATCAGCAGCCTCAAGCATCTAGTATGCATGGCTGACACTTTGTCGCATTGCAACCTTAAAGGTTTATTTCTAAACATTTCAAATATGGGATGCTTTTAAAATTCATGCAACAGCTTATTTTGAAAAAAAAAAGCTTAATGTGAAAATACTGTATTGGTGACAATTAACACCTTTTAGAATGATTCGGTAAAGCTGAAGACTAGTTTAGCAAATATTTACCGGACCTTTAAGCAGAATGGTCTAAGCTGTAAGATTTAACATGCAATATGAACATTAAAGAATCCTACCAGAATTGTTCTGTGACGTGCTAATATGCACCTTTCAAGGGAACAGGTGCTCTAGTTTTGGCTTTGATTCAGCAAAATGCCTAGCAAACGCCTTGCTTAAACAGATGCTCAGAGTCAGGTATGTTAAATACTCTGCTGAACTGAGGGTGTATTGTTCATCCCAAGGAAGTCTTTGTAGTTTTCCCATTTGTTTTTATTAGACTAAGAACTGTTAGTCAGGAATGAAAAAAAGGTTTAAGGAGACAAAATCTCATTTCTGAAGCACTCTCATTTTCTGAAGTGCTCTTAAACCTAATCAAGATAGGTCTTCTAAAAGTCTTCTGTTACAAGAAGGTCATTTAAAGACATTTGCAAGCCACATGTCTCAAAGGTGTGATATTTTTCCTGGCTGCTACTATTCCAGACAGGTATATCACAGTTTGTTTTTCATAATAAAACTCTCACTCGCACTGGGGGCCCTGAACCACAGGAGTTAAACATAGCTATTTGAGATACAGTACTTACATTTTTCAGGTGGCGTTATTGTAATAGTCTGAGCAGTGAACTCTTCATCAAAATATCTGGTGTCTGTCTCAGAAGTCACTTGAGGTTTAAAGGGAGGGACAAGCTGAAGGAGCAAGGAGGAAAAAGCTGCATTAATAAATGTGAACACATCCAAATTGTACATGAAGGTCTTGAGGCCAAGTACTTAGAGTACATTAAAGCTGGCACCAAAAGGGTCCAAAACTGAAAGCTTGGTAAGTAGCTCTTGTGTATAACATTAGGCCACCAGAAAGCAAAATGCCAACAACAGTGTAGGAGCAAGTGGTAAAAAATGTTGGTTCTGTGGGACATTTGTAGTTCAATATTGGGATATGGTTTCTCTTGAAGATCTCTCTTCTCAAGAACTAGAATTCTTGGGTTGACAGGCCCACAAATGCTGCAGATTTTTATAAATTAATTTAATACCTTATATAAACACTGAAGAACATTAAAGGTCCCTTAATTTGAGCAGTGCATGGTTGCTGTACAAACATTCGTAACCGTGTGACAACCAACCCACTGGACAAAGGTTGTAAGTCATTCTGATTCCTTCCCTAATATAAAGTTCTCTGTGAGTGCATGCACACGCAAGCTGGAGCAGTCTGGGCAACAAGAATGTTGGGCTTATTTATTACAAGATTGTATGTCTTTGTGGGATCTGGAATAACAACTGGGCTGAACATGGTCTACAAAATGTATAGGAAGGGTGTCAAACAGTAATGGATGGAACTCCCTATTCAACAGATTCTCAGCTACCACACTTGAAGATTCACACTCCGCAAATCACAGCTCTCCGCCCCCTTTTATAATGCTCCCCAGGACCTGCCACTAATACTGCTGGGCATATCATGTTTTTTCCCCTCTGACTCATGCCATTTGTGTTCCCAAATCAGCCCCCCTATAGCCCACAAGAGAGGAAAGGAGAAGTGGGGTTGGAGAAAGAGAGGGGGAAAGAAAGGAGAAGGAACAGGGTGTGGGTGGGGGAAAGGAGGAATGGGATATGGGGAGGGGGAATAAAGAAAGAAAGTGGCACACAACGTTGTCATTCCCTCAGGACTGGTGTGGCACGGATGTGGAGCTGCCGTACGCTTACTTCACTGACCTGAGGATCCCGAGACAGAGCACAGGAGGTGAGAGAAGCAGCTCTGTACTGCACAAGCCCCAAGTGAACAGAGCCACCTCCCACTCTCACAAAGGGGTGGGCTGGCTCACAGACAGCAAATAGCCTTCACTGTGCTGAACAAGAGGCAGAGAATGCAAAAAGGTATTGCTTGCCTTGTTGCATTTCAGGTAAGAGAGAGAGAGAGAGAGAGAGAGAGCTGTCAAGGACTGGTGAGGTACGCTTGCTCAAGGTGAGAGAGCAGTGTGCAGGCAAGTCCAAAGCAAGGTAGGTTGGTTGAGATGGGCGGCACCCACATTTAAAATGCCTTGCCAGTACCCGGCTGCTCTCTTACCTCTTTGCACAGAAGATTAAGGAGGCAAGGCCTGTGAGGAGACGAGAGAGCCGCTACAGCAATACAACAGCCACTGAGCTACTGTGGTGGCATTTCATAAGTGGGTATACTTGCTCTGGATGGGGATTGTCTCATGGGCCATAAGGGTGCCTTTGGAAGGCTGGATGCAGCCCCAAGGCTATATGTTTGACATCCCTGATATAACGAATGCTCATGTAAACATCTGTAGATGGCCTAGAGCTTTGGTATTGATTGCTTGAAGAAAACAACTTCTGTGGCAGTACCTCTGGCCACTGCTGCCACCAAGAAAGGAGTTGGATTCTGCAGCAGGTGTCTCTCTGCACAGACTGAACTGCTGCTGAATATCAAGCTCAGCACCCATTTCCTGGGGGTGCAGGAAATAACCCCAAACAGGTACAACAGCCTGGAAAGAACACTGAGAAACATCTATTTGCCAATTTTTATATTTTGTACTGATCATTCATTCTATTGTTTTAGTGGCTGCTGTTAAAGGTCATAGATGGTAAAAACTTTATTGCACCTAGTAATATTACTGGCATTCAGACATTACTGCCAAAATATGTTACATTTAGAAGTACTGTGGTAGAAGAAAAAAGAGGGGAATAAAACCCAACCTAGAATCAGAAGCTGGGTACCCAAGGTTGGGTAGAATAATATATATTATTATTATTAATTATATATACATAATTAATGAAAATATAATTTATTGGAAGCGCTATGTCTAGATTAAAATGATTAAAAAACATTAAAATAGCACAATGGCATTTCCTGAGGTTGATATCTCTAACCACATGCCAGACGCGTTTCGGCCTATTCGCCAATTTTTATATTTTGTACTGATCATTCATTCTATTGTTTTAGTGGCTGCTGTTAAAGGTCATAGATGGTAAAAACATTATTGCACCTAGTAATATTACTGGCATTCAGACATTACTGCCAAAATATGTTACATTTAGAACTACTTTCGTAGTTGCAAATTATCCAGATTAGTTAATCTGAAGTGCATTCCTGCTACAAGCACAGTTACGCAATGGCCAATTCCATATACGAGACAACAATGAATTTTAAGATATAGTAAAAGTAGAGCACTATACAGATCATCACAACTAGAAATAGACTTTTTAAAACAAAACAGTAAACAATACTTAACTATTTATTAATACAAAAATTAATAACTGAAAACAATACAGTGCCATCTGTCAGTTTTATCCTTTAGGTTCTGAACACCACAGAATTTTGTATTTTCTCAGAAATTGTTTGTGTTATCCTAAGCAATAAGTTGGTCAACGATCATAAGGTTGAACTATAAGAATGTGTGCAGACAATAATAAAGTTAGTGCCTCTTCCATTCATCCTTTATTATTAGAAAAACGACATACAAGGACAATGACTGGATGAATTCTATTCACTGAACTCATTCCACTAATTCACAAGTTGTAAAATTTTCCTGAAATCCATCGTTAGCTCTCCAGCATATTTACTGTTCCACCTCTCACATCACCTTAAATTCTATACATGTATTTGTTGTATATTCAGAATGTTATGAATGTAACTCACAGTGCAATCCAAAGCAGAGTTATACATTTACCAACAAAAAGGATTTAACTCTGCTTAGGATTGTACTACTAGTGTAAAAAAGAATTGAACTGGGCAGCCAGACCATTTATCTGATCTATATTCTACATTAATCAAAATCATATCCTGTATGTTATTAATAATATCTAGATTTCAAGACTTTCCTGGATTCCTAGTGAACCAAGCCAGTTGTACTATTCATCACTGCTCCTTCAAGGGACAGATTAACAGTGCAATTCTTGAGGGGGGGGTAAATTGATTTAGGAGTCAGCGTGACCCCTGCGCCAGCGTTAGTGCTACCTGTGGCATGAAAATGGCCAGCAACCTCACCGGCAGTGTTTCTTCAGTGCAGGGGATCATGCCATTGCCAAAGGGGACATTCCCGGAGGCAGGGCTGACTTTAGTCAGCTCCCTGAGCCCTATCACCCTGGGAACGTTCCCTTTTGCCATAGTGAACTTGTGCCTGTAAACAGGATGGCATAACCCCATGAAACTTTATGGAGCAATTTCACGGGGCTTGGGGAAAATTTGATTTTTTAATGCAGCCGTGCCTCTGCAAGCTGTTCAGGAGGTGGCACGGCTGCACCGTCCATAGGTGCTTCACAACTATCCCTCCTTCAGGATTGCTCTGTAAGGTATATTTTGAGCATCCAGTCCTTTAATAACAGTAAAAAAGAGATATGGGATTTCTCCTTTCCTTCTCCTTTTCAGAAGATCTGTTGATGGTTGTAGGTGAACATTCTGCACTCACAAAAAGCAAAACTACTCATGAATAAATACCACACCCAATCTGCCTTTGAGCAACAATGACTTGCTTAATCACAGTTTGAAGGAAAATGTGTAGCAGCTACAAAGAAACATTAGTGTCTGATAGTACTTACATAAAGCCCTAGCTCCATATTTATAGCTCATCTTATAACAAAAAAATTCAATATGCCTTTCCATTTACGGTAAAATTATATTTACTTGACTTTTCTAGTGGCAACAAGCAGATTTGTAAAAATCTCACAGCATTACGGTATAAACAGCACAGAGAGCACTACCTACCACATGAATAAAATGAATAACAGAGAACATGGGAGTGAATAACTGGATGGGATAATGTTAAGAGTATATGACACAGAGGGTATCTAAAGATGTGAAGGCCTGGAAAAGCCATAACAATTCAAATGGTGGAGGAAGCGTCTGCCACATGATCCATTCCCTCCTGTGGTTGGGGAAAACAATCTACTCACAGATCAATGGAGCCCTTTAACCTTACCTACTCGTTCTCTGGACATGTTGCATAGTATTCAGTCATAATGTGTACTGGGACACCCATGTACATCTCTAGTATTTGAATGCAGAGGCCCTCCTTCAAGGTCTTGCACTCTGGGGAAAAGCAGGATGGCAGGATTACACCCTGGGAGGCATACATGGGCTTCCATTCTAGGCAATGGGCTGGACTGTTGCAGTGAAGGTGACATTTTCTCAGCCCAGGATCAAGGGCCACAGGAGGGAAAGAGGTCACATCTTCAAAGCGCAGTCAGGGAAATTATATAACCACAGTCAAATTCTATGCATATTTAATCAGAAGCAAACCACAACTGGGCTCATGTGTGGGGAGGCTTACTAATAAGAAAATGTGCAAGAGATCTCAGCCTTAGCAACTCGACCCTCTGCAATTAGTGCTGGTATTAACTGTTAGAATAAAATCTAAACAATTATATTTTCCTATATCATAAATATGTCGATCTGCTATGTTTTGCGCTAATTAATGCTGCCCATGATCCTATCAGCACAGGTTTCTCTGAAATCAGTGGGACTTGCTTCTGCGTACACAACCATATTATACATCATACATAACGGCCATGGTCCAACTGTGCATGCACACAACAATCAGGCTTGTGCCCTATTGAAAAAGCAGTAATGGTACTAATCATCTGGAGAGACGAAAGCATCTTTATTTTCCTTTCCCAGACAACTGGTAGGCACAGCCGCTGGTTTTTAAAGAGTTCTATGCATACAACTCTGGCAACGAAACTGGGTAGAGAAACTGTGTGCCCAGCATCCATCTGGATGCATAATTCTTCATCCCGCTAGGGTACAGACCCAAATGTGTGTCATGTTCTTAAAACAGCAAACAAAGCTGACTCCACAACTGTAGAAAAGGTACAGGGAGGGCCGACGTGCATAAGAACCCTGCCCAGACCAATTCCAATGCTTGTGGATCGACTCTTCAGAAAATCAGGAGTAACTCAAGCATGCAGAAAAGGTTCTGAGTTGAACCATGTCTGAAATTGAGAACATGAACAATCCCATCCAGTATTTGACAGCAAGCCATGGCCTAACCAAACTAGTATCTGAAATAGGGATGATCAGCTATTGGGGAGAGCTGTGCCAGCACAATGCCTGCGCACAATGTCATGGTATCAGGGCAATGCTCTAGGATTTGCCAAAACTTTATAGTTAAACTGGTTTTCTCCAGCACTTATGTTGCAATGCCCTCCCCAGTCCCCCCCCAGTGCACCCTCCCCAGTCCCCCCCACCTCCGCTGGCCTTTGAGGGATTGCCAGGAGGTCTCCCACATCAGGAGTGCTAGCATCCCTAATCTGAAAGAAGCATTTATTGCAAAAGTCCAGACAAAAATCAAATCTTAGGCCTGATTAAATATTTGCTGGCTCCAACAAAACTGCCTGCCCAGAGTGTAGAGCAACTGGCAGGATCACAACATGACAAGGACATTGTGAAGTCCTGTGAGCCTCCATGAATTGAGCTGCCATGATTTGGGCAAGTGTATGGTGGCCACTGAGAGTCTGAACTCAGGCCATAGTCTTATTGAAGCCACTGTTCTTTAGTCGTTGCCCTTCATTTGAGTTTGGATTTAGTTTTATATCAAACATTCCCACAGGACAACGAATGAAAAAGTTTTTACAATACACCATTCTAAACACATGTTTTCCCTTGTTTTGAAGAGCACGCAACCTTCTGGAAGTTAAAATCAATACCAATTTTTTTTTTGGTAAAACTCAAATCCTGAGAGCTCAACATAGTTTTTGCCTAAAATGACAGGTGATTATTTAATGTCAGTCTTCAGGACTGAACCCTAAATCCATGAAACTGCTCACTGTAGACCTCTTACTACCAGTGTCCACATTACTGTTTAACAATGTTTACATGTGTACTCTATAAAGAAAAAATCAGCACACTAAGCAGAGTAAGAACTTGAAAAAGGGATCAATGTTTAGTGTTTGTGTGACACTATAATACACTATCCATGATTAGTGTTTTAATGTTTGGTTTTAATGCTTGATTTTATTGATAGTTTTATTGTTGTTGTTGTTGTTATACGGTTGTGACATTATAAAATGATGTTATCCGCTCTGAGCCAGCTTGCTGGGAAGGGCGGACTACAAATATGAAAAATAAATAAATAAATAAAACTGTGCTATAATAACAAAAAAGAAAAATCCATTGCACATGTACAGAATACCTTGCCCTACCACTAACTGCAACTACATCTGGAACAAGGGTTAAAGGACTGCAGATCAGAAAGTGCAACTTCCAAATAGGCTTGACTCTCACTTCAGGAACGCTTTTAGATCCCATTGATCTCACAGTCTTATGTTTTTAGCATGATCCTGCCCATGTTTAGGATGGTTATTATGAAGCCCAGCAGATTCCCATGGGATTCCTAGCAAAAATACTTGGAATATCTCCTTGGAACTCACTGTGCTCAGTGTTTTGATGTACTGTGAGAGTGCCGCGTACTAATATGCACCTAACAATTAAGTTTAAAAATTCCGGAAAGCTCTGACCGTGGGAATCACAGCACACATCTGGTTTGCCTCTGTACTGAAAGCAATGACACTTGTGAGTTTTTGATTCACTTAATCCACTGGCTTCAATTTGACAGTCATAACTGCAATTTTAGAACTAATAGAATGAGAACTGGATACACGTCTCTAAAATAATACGCAGGGATGAAGTCATAATTAGTTAAACATGAAGGAAATACTGAATAGCAAACTAAAGTCAGTATTAACAACCTCACTGTATGGCTGTTGAAAAAGAGGGTTCACCAGCCATTGTGGAAATTTTAGAAGGATGCCATGATAGGAACTCACAGTGTGACTTGGCATGAACTGTGACAAAACGTTTTCAGATTTTTCACATCTGTGTCTAGAAACCATAAGCAATAAGAGGAAAGGAGTGGTAAACAACCATTAAAATAACACTATTAATTATTAATCTTATCCAAACGTATGTGGCATCCATTTAGGAATGCTTCTGCTGGGTTCACTGTATTTTTGGATCTGGTGCTTTGCGAGCCTATTCAAACACCCATGAAGGTTCTGTACTGTGGCCTAAATGTTTTAAATTTTGTGAGTGGTATTCACCATCAGCCAAATAATGACGAGAAAAAGAAAACAGCGCAAATCCAGCAAAACACCTGTTCTTTGAGATGCAAGGTACACTTCATCCTAAACAGTATTTAGATCCTTTCAAATGCAAGGATAGCATAAGCTACTGGATCTAAAGGAATTTTGACTCTCAAAAGCTTGTTGGTCTCTAAGGACTCAGACTGAGTTGGATTTTTATGGTATCTTTGGTTCATCCAAGAGCTATGTTCCAAACTTTTTGTATTTTTGAGAGTTGAAGTTGCATAACTTTAGTCCCCCCCCACCCGTCACCTCAGCTATTTGCATGAGTCCTTCACACTCATGAAAATTTTAGACAGCAACTGCTCGTTCTATCATCTCCATGGCTTAGTCCCCAGTTGATAGTCTTCCTCCTATCCTACACAGGGTCTCTGCACTATATTGGTTCCTTCTTTTATACACTCCTTTGTTGCAGCAGGGAAGAGGAGTATCAAAGAATACTGTCAACTGTAGCCTTGGCACGTGCCCACTAAGTCCACAGGATATTTTGTTTTTAAATTCACTAGTACATTTCACATCATTGAAAAAAACTTATTTTGGTGACAAAATTTTATGGATACTGTCAAAACACATCATCCAATTTTAGAGGGAAAACCTCCAAAAAATTACCAGCTTCTGAAGAACTCGTCAAGAAATGAGGAACCAGCACATGGAACTTCTGCACCACCTCCAGAAGAAAATAAGAGAAATGCAGTAAGAAACCCCTTCCTAAAAATAATTCTTCTAAAGTGGTATTATGAAAAATATGGTAAAAATAATATTGAGAAGGGCAGTGAAAGATGTCTAGGATTAGAGTTGGGTTACGCTAGTCAACCCCGATGGGTAAATTTAAAAAAAATTCCAACAGTCACACCTTCATTATTTTCATATTCTAACGAGACGTAGGTCAATTCACATTTTGATTTCATTACCCTACCTGTTGCAGTTTTTATTCAGTGAACAATACCACTAGTAAGTCTTGGAAGCTCTTAGACTAGTGGACTAATTGAAGATGTACTCGTTCAAAGTACTGGAATCCTATGCAATCCAAAATACATGCATACTTCATGAAGTGTAATGACCAGTATAGAGCTTTTGGTTCTTTTAGATTTCTGAACATATGTACATTATTTTTCATTTTAATTTGATATCAGCTATTGGTTTAGGATAATTTTAATTTCATACCAAAAGCAATGGGCATACACTACATCATGAAACAACAACTCACAATGGACAGTGCCAAATTTTCATGTTAATGGAACAATGGTAGTATTGGCTTAGGATATTATTAAATTCACATTAAAAGCAATGGGGTTATAATGCTATGAATCTTTCAGTACTAATAATAATTTCATTGTTATACATATAGTATATTTTTCTTCATAAACAAAAATATCACTAAGGATCGAGTTACTTGATACATTGCTCCACAAATACACATGAAACCCCCACAATGGGACAAAAAGCATCCCCCAGGGCTGGTTCAGATTGGGAAAATGGAATGGGGGAGAATGCAACCCCTTCTCTCCCTGCACTGTCATCCCCATCATAATGGTATGCCGCAGTGCTCAGAGAAATCAGTTTCCTACAGCTGCAGGGAATGTGAGTTGGGTCAGGAGAACCCCAACCTGAATCACAGAACAATGTATTTTATACTTTGGTCCTAAGACAACAGACAGTCTTGCAACACCATGTAGCAAACTCAACCATATCTGTTTTCTAGTTCGCAGTAAACTGAGTGAAGGGATTCTAATTTACATTTGCTGATCTTGTTTAACGAATGGAGGTTGTCCTCAGCTGACTAGCTATAAGGACAAAGCAATGTCTAAACTATATTAGAGTTCAGGCCTTTGCAGGACATGGTGAAGCAAAACTACCACTTTTAAGTGTACTAGGTAGGGAGCTAGGCTCGATGCAGAAGCACTGATATTAAACTCCTAGCCCTGTTAGCCCTGTAAATCTGCACTGGGTTCAAATAGCCTTGAAGAGGTAAAACACATTGCAACATTGCATCCTTGAGTTAACCAAAGTATAAATTATGGCTGCCATGTCCAAGTCTCAAAAATTGACAAAAGCCTTCTCCTCAAATGGAGCTAAAGAAAAGCTTTTCTGACCAAGCCAGTAGTACAACTTAAAAGTCAAGTGCAGCAATAGATTCAGGAGTATCACAAGACTGCAGCTTGAGTGAGCAGAAAGTGCTGAATATTTATTCATTATTAGCTTCCCCAGCCCCTATATCAAAGGGCATTTTACCAATCATCATCTCATTTTACTCGGGGATTCAGTTTCTGCCAGCTCATTTGGAATCAGAGCCCAACCATGGGCAGGATACACAAGTATTTGTGACAAGCCCTCTGTCTTTCTGGGCATTCACTGATTGAACTATTCCAGCCTATTCTAGATTAGCAAAACTAAACCAAAGATGGACGAGCTCAGCAGGTGGCTCACTCTAATCCCACATTTTGGTATAGAGAACAATATGAGCACAAAATGAAAGAGAAAACCTGAAAACAAAAGATAGTTTAAAATAGCAATCGTCCAACTGTCCACAGCACCATTACCAACACCGCAACTGGAGATACAAACCAATAATTTATTCTTTAAAGAATCAACTTAAATGCCTTGTATGCAGGCTGACAACAATGATACATCAGCACTGAAATATTTTTACCACAATCACATATAACTGAAGTCTAAATACATACTCATTTATATTTTGATTGTGATATATGAAATAATATCTCACATTCATAAAACAAGTGTATAGTTCTATTTACAAACAGAACTTGGTGTTTCTAGGACATGATCTACTTTGATCAGCCTGTATATACAGTCATACCTTTCTCAGTCCTCTCCTCGACAAATGCACATGGTATCAAAACTGTAAATAATTATAAGTAGTCTAATATTCAACATCAATCTTTCAAGTAATCTAATAATAATCACGTATTAAAAGTAAAAAAAAATCAAAATGGAATTTTGCTCTTCAGCAAAATTTTCAGGGAATTAATAAAAATATTTTCTTAATATATTAACCTGTCTTATATTAAATCAGACCCCTGGTCCATCAAAGTCAGTATTGTTTACTCTGCTTGATTGTGGCTCTCCAGGGTGCTAGGTAGAGATTTTTCATATTACCTAATACCTGACGATGAAGAAATTGAAATTGTTAAAGATTTTCTATTCCTTGGCTCGATCATCAACCAAATGGGAGATTGCAACCAAGAAATCAGAAAGAGATTGAGACTGGGAAAGGCAGCTAGGAATGATCCTTAAGTGTAAGGATGTGTCTCTGGCAATCAAAATCAAGATAATTCATACTATGGTATACCCCATTACTATGTATGGGCGTCAAAGTTGGGCAATGAAGAAAGCAGACTGGAAATTGATTCATTTGAAATGTGCTGTTGGAGGATACCATGGACCACCAAAAAGACCAAGACAAGCCTGAACTCTCCCTAGAAGCTAAAATGACTAAACTGAGGCTATCATACTTTGGTCACATTATGAGAAGACAAGACTCACTGGAAAAGACAATAATGCGTGGAAAAGTTGAAGGCAGCAGAGAAAGATGACCCAACATGAGATGAATTGACTCAATTAAGGAAGCCATGACCCTCAGTCTGACCTGACCAAGGGTGTTAACACAGGACGTTTTGGAAGTCATTAATTTATAGAGTCGTCATAAGTTGGAAGAGACTTGACAGCACTTAACACACACACTATCTGATCCTTTAAATGCAGTTGCCAGGGACTGAACCTGGGACCTTCTGTATGCCAAGCAGATGCTCTACCACTGAGCCACAGCTCCTCCCCAATCTATTTTAACATCTATTTTAAATGCCTCTAGCTAAATCTTAAAGGTAAAGGTAGTCCCCTGTGCAAGCACTGGGTCACTACTGACTCATGGGGTGATGTCACATCATGATGCTTACTAAGCAGACTATGTTTATGGGGTGGTTTGTCATTGGCTTCTCCAGTCATCTACACTTTACCCCAACAAGCTGGGTATTCACTTTACCAACCTCGGAAGGATGGAAGGCCGAGTCAACCTTGAGCCGGCTACCTAAAACCAACTTCCATCAGGATCGAACTCAAGTTTTGAGCAGAGCTTTTGACTGCAGTACTGCAGCTTACCATTCTGTGCCATGGGGCTCTCTTACAAGGGACAAATTAATTAGTGGAACTCTTACAAATTAAAAAACCCTTTGCTTTAGAACTTTTACTTCACAATGTTGGGTTTATAAAACCAAATGTTTATAGAAATGCTTGAGATAAAAACTGACCAACAAGCTTTGACTGGTATCCAAAACCCCTTGCTCTGCAAATGCACAAGCCTTTTTTGGTTGTACTTCACCTGGCAACAGCCACCTATGCTCTACGAAAACCCTTGACAATGAGTCCTTCAGAGATGCAAACTCTTTAGAAGTGAGGGGCTACCTCATCCATCCGCTGTAGGCAATGACAGTTAATTCCTGATATACTTGCTGTGCAACTGTTTGGGGCCAAATATTTGCAAGAGGTGACATCATGGACCTAGCCAAGGTGTTCTTCCATGTAAAAAGGTATTGCATGTGCACGTGACTGGATGAATCTCTTGCCCCAACTGTGCAGGCTGCCTAGTTTTCTGTGCACAATGACATCCAGCATCCACATGTGCAATCAGTACAAATGCATGTACATAAAAACTAAACCATCTGTTAGAAATTTGTTACCTCTCAGGGCTGTCTTTAATATACTAAAAATCTAGCCTTCAATGCTCCGACAAAGAGCATAGAGATAGTGTATATAATGTGCTAAGACATAAGCAAGCCATAAACCAGAATAAAAGATGAAACTTTCTAGAACTCCTTTTATAAAAATGTTTCATAATTATAATAGAGATTAGGGGTGTGCACCATTTTTTCTGGACATTTCTGGGGGAAAAAATCCATACCAGTATGGGGTTTTCCACCCACCTTTTTTCGAGCCCAGCATTCAGCTCTGTGCTGCCTGCCGCCTCTAAGACCCAGCCAGCAGGTAACTGACGGGGAGAAGGAGGGAGAAGGGATTCCCTCCCCCATTTTTTTTTTTAAATGGCAGCGGGGCCGAAGTGACCTGAAAAATTTGGCATTATTCGGGATCCACTCTTTGGCTCCCTTTAAATCATAGTCATTTTTCCCCAGGAGAAACCCCCCCTGAAAAATACCAATAAGGCATTTTCCAGTTTTTTTTTTCAGTTCGCCTTTGCCAAATGCACACCCCTAATAGAGATTACTAAAGCTTCGTCATGCGCTAAGTGATAATTCCAAAATAAAAATTTTACTATGACTGTATTTAGACATTACATATAACTGCAGCTAAGAAAAAATTGTTCATGAACCCACCTTACTGTCAGGTTTGCACCCCTATTTATTAAATGTATATGAACTGTAGACAATTAAGAGAATTATCCTAAGCAGATCTACTTGGAAGCTACTCCCATTTTAATCAATGGGGCTTACTCCCCAGGAATTCTGCCTGTTATCTAAATTAGCTCCAGCATTCTAGATCTTGCTGCATTTCCAAGGAGTCCCTTGGCACAGAAGAAACTGCCTTCCCATCTTTTACCAATGTTCACAAAAATTCATACAAAAGAACTTCACTGTGTGGTTATATTACATGCTTTATACTATTTATTTTTTATAAATGTCATTGCTTTCTTTTTAAAGACACCATCAAAATAAAACTTCTTTCAAGATCTTTGTCAACATAAAAAATAAAACACTTGGAGAGGAATCATATGAGCGCTAAAGTACCTTCATCAGAGTCATTCTGTAATTTTAAATAGGGCAAATAGTTTTTGGAAATCTATGGAACTTGGAAAGTAACCCCCACATCATACAATGGGTTGGATCACACCATGCTGAACAGACGTTTTACATAACACAACTGCATTTTCACAAGAGCTACAGAAAGATCAAGCACTGATTTTTCTTTTCTGATCAGAGTTGCTGTCTACACAAATCAAAAGCAAAAAGTTATTTGATGCAGTCATTACATTCCAAATCGGATTTGTGAGCTGATGTGATCAAATATCATTATCGGAGTGGGGATGCTGAAATATATCTTGCACTATGTCTTGCACAAGCAAAACACAAGACAACTCGATATGGTCAAGTTGACTCAATACAAAAGCAGGTTAGGATGACTTTCAATTAACATAAGCTAAACATTGCATTTAAAAACTACTCCCTTCTCGTCTTTAGCACGCAAAGAGGTAATTAACTGAAGTATCTCCTTGAAATATAAATAGCAGTGATCTCTGAAAGTAACTATACTTGATACATGTAAAAGTTGATAAGACAGCCGATTACTTTAAGAAAAAAATCTATTTGTGCACATCTTTGTTAACAGAAAAAAAGTATTCAACCCTTTTGCCTATTCTTAGAGCAAGAAAAACAGTTTTCCAGAGAAACTAGGCAGGCTTCCCCAGAGCAGTAGGAATTATTTGACCTTTAACATTTGACCAAGCCAATAAGTGTTTAATTAAGTAATTGGTTTAATACTTCAACATTCCTCAATAGGAGGAGGAGTTGGTTTTTATATGCCGACTTTCTCTACCACTTAAGGAAGAATCAAACTGGCTTACAATCACTTTCCCTTTCCCTCCCCACAACAGACAACCTGTGAGGTAGGTGGGGCTGAGAGAGTATGACTAGCCCAAGGTCACCCACCTGGCTTCATGAGTAGGAGTGGGGAAACCAACCCAGTTTATCGTGCGCCGCTCATGTGGAGGAGTGGAGAATCAAACCCGGTTCTCCAGATCAGAGTCCACCGCTCCAAACCACTGCTCTTAACCACTACACCACGCTGGCTTCCACCAAGGAAGGCTTGAGAGTCAGCATCTTAAAAGGACTGGAGGCTTCTCTAGTTTGGTGACCAAAAGAAGGCTGCACATATTTCTTGAAATAGTGGGATGGGAATCTAGGAGACGCAAACTTCTTGGGCAAGAATGAAGAGGGCTTAGGACAGGACAAAATGCAATATGTAATATGACCCAAACAGGTATTGGGAGGGGGCCTGGAGAAAGGACATTTGCCTGGGAGGGTAAACTGCAGTTGTAACTGCAATAAACTGTAATCAATTTTACAGAAATGTACTTGGATTTAATTCAAATAGTGAAGTAAATTACACGAAATGTCCTTACAGAATTAAAAAGTCAAATTTCAATATAACAGACATTCCATACATTCTGTTTAACTATTGTGCAAGCAGAGAACCTGATGCACTACAATTACAAAAGAACTACAAGTTAAAAATGTACTTTTGTCAAAATGCATATTGTATAATGTTTGTTCCTTCATTTCAAGAGGAAGCAAATAATAAGGATTTTTAACCATAAAACGATATGGTTGAAAAATAAAAAATGGTAATACTAAGCATCTGAAAAAAACAATTAGTTGATATTTTTCAGCATATTACAAACCAACCAAAAAGTAATTCAAAATATTAGTGGGCATAAATTAAATTCAGTATTACAAACATTGTCCCAAATGTTTCATGAAGTACCAACAGACTGAAAGAAATGGTATGTATATGTGTGTGACTTCAGTATTTCAACTTCTTTTTAAAAATAACAGGTAAAAGAGAGATGAAAATCCACTCCCCCACCCCTAATCCTGAACGGCGAGAGAACCTTACATTCAGCAGCAATGTGTAAGTGCAGTGCCCTATTCAAAGAGGGCCAAAACAGATGAGATGCTGAAATATTCATGATGTGAACTGTTAGCATCAGCATTCTAAAAATGCAGTTATCAGTTACACATGAGCTCAATTTTGACTGGGACCATGGCCTACTGAGGAGGGGGGAGGGTTATGCCTCGAGGTACAGATACCCCAACAGGGCAAACAGTGGCTCCCCTAGGCCATTTCCAGTAAGACAAATGGCACAAGAGAGAATGCTTAATGCCCTATTCTCCCAATTGCCAAGCATGGTGAAATGTCTCCCCACCCCCCAGGATTAGTGCTAAAGTTTACACACTTTGTGTAATGGGGGGATAGCTTTCCAAGTTTGGCAAGAGGAAAGTTGGAAAATGAAGCAAGTGGGTAGGAATCACCTCCTCAGTGCATAGCCATTGAGTGCCATTAAAATGCAGATGACACTGGCAAGAGGTCAGTGGGCAGTCTTGAGTCACACCTAAGCTACAGAGCCTTGGTAAGCCAAAATGAGTGGAACTTCCAGCAGACAGTATGAGAAGGGGAGTGTGCTGGGTGGGGGAGTAGAGAAAGGCAGAAAATAAAACTTCTGACCTTGTTGGAGAAGTAGCCATTTTACACATAGTCAAGGGGAGGAAGGACAGTATCTTAGCATCTCAAGACAGCACCTATGAGAACATGGTCCTGAGAAAGCACGGGATGATCCCTGAATCCTGGAACTAATGTACTAAATGAGCCTAATTGATCACAACTGAAAGAATTAAATAGCCTCTTATAACAATTTTAGGAGATTGTATGCCAGCAACAGAGGATACACACTTATTCCTGTTTCTTCTACCCTTGCTCAGCCTGTTGTGTTTACCTATGCATTGTGCGCTTTTAATTTACTTAATAAACTTCTTTTCATTGTAAATGCTGTCTATCTGACCTCCTGAACCACAGTAAGCCCCATTTGGTCCTTGTTTAAAAGTAGCGGAAAAGGAGAGAAAGAGAGGAGAGAGCTCGATCCAGGAAGTAGGATTGCCAACCTTCATGTACTAGCTGGAGATCTCCTGGGATTACAACTGATCTCCAGCTGATAGAGATCAGTTCACCTGGAGAAAAATTCCACTCTGGAAGATGGGATTCTATGGCATTATATACCACTGTAGACACTCCCCTTCCCAAACCCCACCTTCCTCAGGCTCCGCCCCAAAATCTCCAGGTATTTCCCAACCCAGAGCTGGCAACCATACCAGTAAGTCATGTTACGGTCTTTAAGAGACCAAGATGGAGAGTAACCTGAGTACAACCCCTTGGGCTAAAACTTTTTAGAACTGGTTTGATGGTGATGGCAATAATCTGAGGAAAAAGTGAGGAGGGAAGGAAGAAGAGTCTTGTTGAAAGTGTTGAGGCAGGAGTAACGTCCTAATTCCCTGAGGTTCAGAGACAGGAGCTTGCAAGCCCCATATCACTCCACTGCGGTCCCAAACGGAATCAAGCACCTGAGCCTGTTAACTGCTTTTTTTTATTTTTTTAAGTGGGGCATTGATCACAGAACACCTAAAGCAGGGGTGTCAAACATACAGCCCGTGGGCCAGATGCGGTCCCTTGAGATCTCTTATCCGGCCTGTGCCTCGCCAGCCAACCCCCTGCTCCCAATCTGGGCTGGCGAGGCATGGCCCGGCCCAACCAAGTGCCATTTATGTCATATCTGGTCCTTGTAACAAATGAGTTTGACCCCCCTGTCCTAGTGTCTTGTCCGCTTTGGACCTTAGAGATATGTATCAGGGCAATAGTCTATTTGAAAAGAAGAAATTGGTGTTATAGTTGTTGAAAAATAATGTCTATGATCCAACCAAAATTAAGAACTTCTAAGTTTTATTGAGATCAACATGAAAGCTTCAAGCATATTCTAAACGCTTCCATTGAAACTGTTACCAAAAAGTGCTTAATTTTGGCTAGATCATATCCTGTTTTTTTGCCAGTTAACTGACCCGTAAAAATACTACTATGATTTTGGAATAATTGGTTTGTTTTTTAAAAAAAAATCACAACTGATAACCATTTGTTGTCCTCCCATAGAAACCTACCTTTTTATCATATACATCTTGCCAGTTTACTCCAACAAAGAAACTGTGCCTCATAATTTCTTTAGCATCATCTGGTCCTCCACCAAGTCTATTGAGGAAATGTGTACATTACATAAGTCTTGTTAGTAAACATGAAAAAACAGAATGTAGTTTTTATCCAGAAATATTAGGATAAAGTATTAATCAAATACTAAAAAACTGAAACTACTCTATGAGTATGGTGGCATTTGGCAATTAAGCGATTTGATTATTTCATTTGCATGCTTCAAACTGAAAACCAATCATTTTGTTTTTAAAATTACAAAAAAATGCCCTACTTTTTCCTCTACCATAAGGAGTCTCAAAGCAGCTTACTTCCCTCCCTCCACCTCAGAACAGGTACCTTGTGAGATAGGTGGGGCTCAGAGAGTTCTGACATAACTGTGAGTAGCCCAAGGTCACCCAGCAGGATTCATGTGGAGGAATGGGGGGAAAAACCCAGTTCTGCAGATTAAAGTCCACTGTTCTTAACCACTACACCACGCTGGATCTCTATACCATACTGGCTCTCTACACCCTTCAATGCTCACTTCACTACCACTGGCTTGGATTTTGGGGTAAATCTCTACTAACAGAAAGGGTTTCTATCAGCAGAACAGGAATTCCTTCCCTCTACTACTGCAGTCTAAAATAATCCCCAACATGTTGTTTATGGAAGAAAGAGGACACCCAGAAACAGCATGAGGAGAGAGTTGGAGGTCTGCAGCAGGAGGAGGAATCAGCAAAAATCACATCCCTTTCTTTAACATAAATTTACGGCAGGATCCAAATCATGGCTTTGTGCTCAAGTATTTATACATTACATTTGTAACTTGCCTTTCTTCCATCATGGGATGACAGTTTATAGGATATACTGGAGGAGTTCTATACAGGAATTTACCACAAACAGACCAAATCAGCTTCAGCAAGGTTTTTGTATCATGTATCTTCCAACCATACCCTAGAACCTTCCCCACCATTAACAGGTTTTCTGGAAGGTCAGAGACAAGCTCTCACTTAGCATATATTTAAATTATTTATAATGCTTGTATTTTCCTGGGAACTGCTAAGTGTGTATTTGGCGTGACAAAGATACATAAGCATCAAAAGTGTGAGGCATTTATATTTCCTTGCACTAAGATCGGTTATGCATGGCTGGTTTGTCTTACGATTCTCCAGCAAATGTCACAATTCTCTGTGGTGATTATGCATGATGTTCCCTTCCCTCAGGGCTCAGCTTACTTCCGTTCTGCGATTTCCAAGTTTTCCTATCCCTGTTTTACCCCAAAAATAAGTTTTCTTCCGAGCTTATCTCGGATGTGAGTAGGTGCATAGTTCAGCCGCCACAGATCGATCTTCCCATGTCCCAACATACCCCCATTCTGCAACTCCTCCACCTACTCCTCCTTCGGCCATCCCCTCCGTAATGCTCCAAAAAGCCATATCGGAGACGGAGGCAGCCATGGTCAGCTCCTTCTCTGTGCCCCCTCGCCTCATTTTTTTAAAAAAATTCTGCTGCTTTGATGGAATATTGCTATATCATCATATCACCCAAAATACTATTAAAAATCGCAGAGAGAGCCAGCAGAGGCTAGGATCGTACATGACACCCACGGGGGGAGGTGTTTAAAGGGGTGAGGACTTAGGCACTTCCTGATTTCTGCTTGTGATTATGCTGACTTTCTTCACTACAAGCAACACGCATGCCCAAGGTTTTCCAATCTCGGGATATAAAAGTGTGAGACAAGAGGGGGACGAACCAGGGACATATTAACCATGCATAAATGACCTAAGAATATTGAGTGAAATTCCTGAGAAAGACAGGTTTGCATATGAAGAATGTTGTGAATATGCCTCAGTGATTCTATCTGCCAGAGCCCTTCTCCATTTACAAAGATACCAACTGGAACACAGATTCTAAAATATAACACCTAAAAGACTAACATTATTTTGGTTTGCAATTTTATCTATTTTTGCCTTTCCTTTTCCATGCTTCCTTTGAAAAAGCGTGGTTTCAAATTGCCCTTTTCAACATCCACACTCCTGCATTCTCCTTCTCTTTGGTAGAAATTACGATATCTGTTTTATACAGCCATAGATAACATTCTGGTATTAGGTCCTGGGTAGGGAACTTCTTGTGGAAAAAATCAAGCCCTTCTTCTCCTTGTAACCCTCCCCCACAGACCCTATTAATTTTAACCCAAAGTCT
The DNA here is from genome assembly GCF_029931775.1 of Euleptes europaea. Taxonomy (NCBI): domain Eukaryota; kingdom Metazoa; phylum Chordata; class Lepidosauria; order Squamata; family Sphaerodactylidae; genus Euleptes; species Euleptes europaea. Next base: position 29,799,965 of record NC_079318.1, read on the forward strand.
GCCATGCTACAAGCCTCCACCTGCACCTTTATAATCATGTTAGTCAGGAGGAAACTACCTGGGGGGGGATGGGCAAGGGACATCTAAATCTACCTGCAACTCTTTCTGCCCCCTTGTTCTGAAAGCAAGAGCCTGAACTACCAGTGTGTCATCAGGCCAGAGATTTTGCCAGATATATACTTGAATATTTTGTGCTTGTATCTTTGTGATGAATTTAAATTATTGCACAGCTCCTTGGGAGCAACCTTGAGATAAACATAATGAATAAACAAAGTCGAGTTTGGGACTCATGTGACATTTTGCACTTTTGGACAGTCTTTTTCTTCAGAAGCCTATTATTCCCATGTTTAAACCCCATTTAGCCTCTTCTCCCCACCCCCTTTCATTTGAGGGAGAAAAAGTAGAAGAGCTTTAAATAAATTAATTAAAATCCACGAAAAAGATCTTCTGGAACAAGGTGAGATTCAGACTGTGGGGATGTAGGGGAAATGGGAAGGAAGACTGAATCAATCGGCTAGAACACCTGTGGGCTGTGGTGAGGCCCCCAGAAGCTCCCCCCTGCCCCAGGTCATCTTCTGCTGCCACTGAGAAGAGATCAATAGCAGCAATGGAAAGAAAGTAGTCATTAACTACAACTTGTTTGCTATGCACTTCACAGATAAATCACTTACAGAAGGCACTTTATGATTTGGACCCCACTACTGCTCTAAATCAACTGAAGAATATTATCAAAGCCCAGCCTAATTAAAATTGCCCAGATAAATTTTGATTATCGAAACATGAGGATGCAGACAAGTATCTTGGAGGACTATGCATTATCACATCAGTGCTCACCCCTTGCACCTCATGGTTTATTACATCTAACTGGAGAAGATGGCTTATTTGGGTCCAAGCAGTGATAAATGCTTCTTTACAAGAGGAACATCATGAAATCCTTCCTGAAGTAGCTGCTCTTGGACTCAAACAATTTGAACTATTGGCAACTGGCAAATAGTCCCTTCCTGGGCTACTCGAGTGCTGGTTAAGCAACTTCAGGTTTCCTTAGATAAAATAGATTGTCTAGAGCCACTGCAATCCAATTTCCAGTTTCATATCTTAATTTGTCAAGAGGGAATGTGGCATGATATAGCCCAATCTTGTCAGATCGCAAAAGCTAAGTGGGGTTAGTACTTGGAGGGGAGACCTCCAAGGACGACTCTGTAGAGGAAGGCATCTGCTTCTCACTTGCCTTGAAAGCCCATTGCTGTGGGTGGGCAAGTCAGTGGCAAATTGACAGCACCTTCCACCTTAATCTGTCAGGGTGGCCCTGGCTTTTCTAGGAGAAACGGATGATGTGCAACCCAACTGATTCTCCTGGATTTGTTTCAACACAACTGACCAAGGTTATCTTTCCAGACCACTTGATCAAGATGTAAGATGCGCCTTGGGAACTATGCTTCAGTGGTTACACTCCTATATGGATGATCAGTACTAGATGATGTTAAGAGGACAACCGTTCAGCTCCATGACACTTGTGCTATAAGTTTCCACATTCTCCCATCTCGTCTCCCATGCTGTTCAATATCTACAAAAAATGCTGGGAGAGGTGTTCCCAGATTTGGAGTGATCCGTGTCCAAACAGCACACAACTCTTTTTTTTCTTTTCAGCAGTCAAGTGAGACAATTTATGTCCTCAAAAATGTCTGGAATCAGTAATGGGCTGGATGAGGGCTAACAAATGGATGCTTGGTAATAGTAAGATTGAGGTGCTCATATTCAGTAATACAGATTGGTTTAAAGATCAGTCTGTTCTGAATCAACTTGGAGGTACCATTAGCCCTATGCCCTGCGGTATAAATCTGCTCTGTGACATGATGCACCTTCAGTCAACTTCTTCCGTGTGCCAGCTGCAGGCCTTCCTTGAGAAGCAACAGCTGGTTGCTGTTACCCATTCTTTGCTGGCAATTCCAGCTGTAAAGTTATAGTTAATACCTCTTAAGCCTCAAGCAGCCAGGGATCATGTTAATATTCAGAGGCCCACCACCACCTTGCGAAGTAAGTGAGTGAGCCAGAACGGGTTGGGCCGGAACACGCTTGGTTCTGACCAGCACCAACCAGACCTTTTGCTTTCCGTGTAGGTCACTGAGGAAAGGAGACACTGCTTGAAATCTCTTGGCACAGTTTATGTGAAGGCCAAGATAAAGCCAGCAAAAATCACTGATCGTGCCTGGAGCCAGAGTGGAGTTGCCCAAATGATGGTAACTGTGGGCTGTTCAGCACATCCTGCCCTCAGTATGCTAACAGCTTATGGTGTAGATCAGCAATTTAAATAACCTCGTTAACCCCTCACTCCCAAATTTGTTTCGATGAATGAACTTTTGGCTTCACCATGGTCAAACATTTTTATACTGATTTACTGAGGGTTGGGGAGGATTTCTGAATATCTATTGTATTTTTTGTTATCATTTTGAGCAACTGTTTGAATCTTCTGGCTATGTGTGTGCCATATAAACAATCAAACAAACAAACAAAATTATTTTATTGTGATGTCTTTACTCTGTCCTTACAATGATTTCCCTGATACCATGTTCACTGTGCTTAAGGCACCAGGCAAATAAAAACCTGTTTTGTTTTTAATTTCAGTGGATTTTTCTTGCCTTTTCTACTCTCATTCACTGATTTTATTGCAGTGGGCACTACAACGGAATTGTGTTCCAATTATTAACTGCTTCACTGATGTTTGTTGTTGGTATTATTTATTTACTGTTTTATTGCTTGTATTATTGTTTTAATTGTTTATACTGGAAACCACTATACTAACTATGCAATATATATATATATATATTTCAAAGAAATAAATAAACGTGTCAGGAGAGAATAGTTTCATATAATTTAAAATGCAGTCATTTCATATAATATAATATATAATCATTTCATATAATTTGAAAACTAAGAACAAGTTTCTACAGTGAGCAGTCAACACAGTCCTTGTCTCAACCCTTACAAACTTTTTTTGCACTATGTGAAATTGGAGGAAACATACAGAAAAATGTGTGCATTCTGGTAGGGAATTAATTGCCGTATGTGATTAAGGAATTATCCATTCCTTCACATCCAGACTTTTAAAGTTGTTTGTAACTTTCAGACCATTTAAGATTTTTTAAAAATGACCTTTCAAAACTTACCGTTTATTTGGATCTTTTATTAGGAGACCTGAAAGCAATGATTTTGCATCAGATGAGAGAGTTCGAGGAAATTTTATATCCTCCATTAGTATTAGTTCAAAAAGCTTTTCATGATCCTGGTTGTAGAATGGCAATCTGCCGCACATCATTTCATACATGACAACTCCAAGACCCCACCAGTCCACTGCACGACCGTAATCATTATCTTCCAAAACCTAAAAAAGTAACAAAAATTACTAACATTTGTTATGGATGTTCTCATTGCTTTAGAAATAACTTCAGTATCTGTCTCTATATTATTTTCTCCCTGAGCCCAAGATCAAGTATTCAATTTGGTTGAGTGTAGGCATAATGCCCGCATGAAAAAGAGTCCTAGTGGAATCATAAAGCCCAGTTTTCCTTGACTGTTTTCCATGACAAGCACATGTGGCCTTGGAGGGAGCAGGAGATCTGCCCATGCCTCTCATCCCTATCCAGCCTTCAGTCACTATGCAAGGTAGTTATGATAATGACCATACGTAATTTGCATAGTTTATGGGGAGCAGTCTGGACTGGAATATAGGAAAGCATGTACATGTTCTCTGCATTACCCCTGCACTCGTCTTCACAAGCACCAATGCATTGATGGCGGGCAGAAAGAGACTGATATTGAGTTCAGTGGGATACTGTTTTGTTTTGTTTTTGCACAAATGCTGAACTGAGCCCAATATCTGTGCTAACCAGAATAACGATGCAGTGTTCAAATACTCCAGTATCTTTTTTTCTTTTTCTTTCTTTAGAAAAATATAATACTTCTTTCAAATAATTCATTGTTGATTTGATTGTTATGTGGTACGAGGTTACACTGGTGTCAAAGGCATCTAATGTTAGTTTCTGTGATTCTGTTAGGGAGGAGCAACAGAATTCCCCATGCCCATACCATTTTATGAGAGCTTAAACATTCATTTTAATTATATCTACAACCTGAGTAAATAAAGCCTAATTGATTAATCATATGAGATTTGCAACACAACCCTAAACTGAGTTACACCCTTCTAAGACAATTGACTTCAATGGACTTACAAAGGTATAACTTTGTTTCGGCAGCCAATTCCTAAAGGGGGGGCTGAATGCCCATAGCAGCCTGCGTGACCCCTACGCCAACATCTGTGCTGCTTGCACCATGTAAACTGGCATGGATGCCAGCATAGGGCGACTTCCGTTGACCCTCCTGGACAGCGGGAGAAGCGGGCTCTCAGATGCCGGCATGGCCTCCCACTGGTGTTTCCCCAGCGTATCTCCCTGTGCCTGTGTCCTGGGGGCATTTGGGCTTAAAATGCGCCATTTTGCAGGTGTCAAGATATGCCTGCGAAATTCAGGTTAAGGCTTACGCTGGTCAGGATGCTGACAGTCAGCTCCCAGCTGTGGGGACTTAGCGTGGCACTAATGATGGCCGCAAGAGCACAGAGAGAGCACTGTGCACAACAGGGCTGGCACTTTGCACAAAAACCCACCTGGTAGAGCAAAGTCCACACACTCAGTGGCTGAGCTCTCCCACTCAAGTTCTATTTCAGGTACAACCAATGCACAGGCAGGACCCGACAGGGCACCCATGCCATGACAGGTAAGCGTGGCGATACACCCACAAGCCACCTTGCAGCCCTCATGAGCCAAGCGGCTCTTTTGCTCATCAGTGCCAGGCAAAGGCAACAGCTTTGGAGCTCACATGTTGCCTTTGCCCTCTTTCCCCTGAGGAGGTGCAATGCTCTGGGGCGAGAGCAGAAGAGAGGGGAGAGGGATGTGCCGCTGCAGTTAGAGGCCACTCCCGATGGTCACAGAAGGAGGGCATTGGGGTCAACAGCAGCGCTTCAACACCCACAGGTCTACGTATCCCCAAAGACAACTCGCACCCTTTATGTTTCAGAGGACCACAGCCCTCCCTCGAGAGGACCCATCAATGAGCGCTGGCATTTGCAGCAGCATCAGGCAGGAGTTAGGGGCCCTTACCCACAGACTCACCTCCCAAAGGGCCTAGAGGCGGCCAAAGCTCTAGGAGGGTGGCGTCTTACATTGGGGAAGCTCATGCATCCACGGCGGGGAGGGGCCACAGCACAGAATGAGAGGCATCCACCAATCAATGGGAGCAGCCACCTAGAACAGAATAGGGTGGCCAAGTGTCACCCTGGGGGAATAGTTGCCCCTGCCAGTAGGCTGCCCATCCCCAGCTACCTGCCTCTCTCTCTAGAGCTTGGTGCCTTCTGAGCTAGGGGAACTCACCTCCCTGTCATCAGGGCATGGAGAGCCGCCATGAGTTGCTTGGGTACACCTCATGGGGTAAGCGCTGGTTGGTCTCTCTCCCGGCCACTGTGGCGATGGCCTTTGGCCACCTTGGTGCTTTGCTCGGAATGGTGCGGAGTGTCACTGAGGGGCAGATACGAGCTGAGGGGGACTTGGGTGACCCATCCTGCTCTCTGCGACCCATGCACCAGCTGCAGCTGCCTCCTCACCACAGCTGGTGCCTCGACCTCGCTAGAGAAGTCACCCTCACCACGATGGGTGCCCCCCTGGCTGCCAATGTCACTCTGCCACTCCCCCCACACCCCCATGGCTCAGGCCCTCCCTCTTCCCTCCCCAGACTCCCCCCAGCCCCCTTTGCCATCTGATGTTTTAGGGGTAACAAAGGTTTTGCGGGTTGCACCCGCAGCATGGGATGGGGGATTGGGATAGACAAGTGGTGTGCAGTCATGGGCCCATCTGCCCAGTTGCTGCCACTGCATGTGGGGCTACTGGTGTTGGACAGCCACGCTTCCCTGGTGCGTGGTTGCCCCCCTTGCCCCCAGCTCTCTCCCGACCCTCTCCCAGCCTCTGCTGCACTCCCTCAGGGCCGGTTGGAGGCAGAGCCATCTTCCACCCTCCTTTGCCTTGACTTGCCCCTCTCCTGGTGTCTGCTGAACTCCTTTGGGGCTGGGTGGGGGCAGAGCCATCCTCTTTCCTCCTTTGCCTAGTCCCACCCCTCTTCTGGTCTCCAGGGCCCTCCTTTCTGACATGGTGGTTGTGGGACATGCCCACCCTGTGGGATACTTTACCTAGTCCCGCCTCCCTCCCCACTTCTCCCTGTAGCAGTCCCCTGGTGTCCTCCTGCCTCCATGGCAGCCTGGTCCCTGGCTCTGCCCCCTCCGCTCCAACGCACCCACTGGCATCCACCTCACTGTTATTTTGTTTAAAATGCCAAATTTGCGGAGCTGGCCACGGTGCCAGTACCCCCCCTCCCAGGATTGGGCTGCCCCTGCATTGAAAATAATTAACTTTTAAAAAATGTTGCTCAGTTATTTAAGGGTACTTTTTATTGATCAAGAGTTTTACTCAACTAATGAATTAGATTAACCAGTTTTGAAGTTCTAATTTTAATATGCACCTCTTTGGCTGCCCAAGCACTCATCCAGTGCAATATAAAAAAAACACAACAACCCCTGAAGAGCAGCAAAGCTCTACTTCTTCACTGAGTCTTTGCCAGTGACCATTCAGTTTCGCTCCTTTCCCTCCGCAAGTCTATCCCTGTTCCATGACAGAAAGTCAGAATGTCTCTCCAGTGATGCCTGATCTGGGCTTGCAGATGTATCGTAATAAACATAAAACATAAAACGAGGCTGAACATTTTAGAGGGGGAGTGTGGGGCTGTTTTATAAATCTAAATGAATGAAATTACTCAGACAAGATGTAAAATTTTGGACATATACTAATATGAAGTATGTAGTAGATTTTAATTCAGTCATCTTCTAAAGTATTTTGTGTTTTGTGATAAATAAAACCAGTCTCCGTAGCTACGAATTTCCACAAAACCTTTGTGTCAACAAAAAAAATGAAATACTTTCTAGGGGAGAATTTTTTACTCTGCAATTGAATTTTATTACAGCCTGATCCTGTGCATCTTTACTGAGAAATAACTCAAGAAAATATGCATGGAATTACAGTCCATTTATTCATTATGTAGTATGTAAATATACTAAACACTGTAAGATACCATGTAATTTTCTCAATAAATCAAGCATTTTATTAGGACTGAATTATTTTTCACATACAAGTAAATACTGTAAAATAATTTTTTCATCTACACTCAAGGTTTCATCCCTAGATCTTGTTTTGTAGGCTTTAACTTGGCAATCAAATAAATTTTTATTTGTACACTATTACAGAAGTGCATTTTTCTAGGTTTCCAAAACCACCTTATTCAACCTTCCCCATCTGTCACCATCTGCTTCTTTTTAGCATGTACTTTTTGTGTGATCACATAAGCATGTGAAAAATAACTAACATTCAGATGATTATCTGCTCATACATTTGAGGACTGGGCATAATAAAAGTGAACCGCCAAAAACGTATTTAACACTTTTAATTTTGTTGGGTCTTGCATGTGAGGTACATTTGATTTTCAAACTGTTTTACAATTGGCGGATTGAGCGAATACTGTTAACAGAAGAGCCAAAATCCAAATAATTAGCAGAACAATAGTTTGCTATGATTCACCAGGAACATAAACATAGAAAACTCTTTCAAAATCAAAAAGGAATTTGTTCAAAATATAGAATTTTATTTTTAATCAATGCTTAAAGAATGGAAATTAGACAACTGTAAGGAACAGTATAACTTGGATGAGAACAAGATACTAGCTCCTTCAATTTAATGGATCCTAATGCAAACAATACTGCACTCTTTTTTTGTTTATACATACAAATATGCACACTTCCGTATTGTGGTTAGGAGGGATACCCAGAGGTCCAATGAGAGTGATCAAGTCTATACCTGCACAACTACAGAAATTCAGCAGCATCAAGCCCTCCAGACCACTGGATTAATCTACGTCTAAGAGGAGCCCCGTGGTGCAGAGTGGTAAGCTGCAGTACTGCAGTCCAAGCTCTGCTCATGACCTGAGTTTGATCCCAACGGAAGTTGGTTTCAGGTAGCCGGCTCAAGGTTGACTCAACCTTCCATCCATCCAAGGTCGGTAAAATGAGTACCCAGTTTGCTGGGGGTAAAGGGAAGATGACTGGGGAAGGCACTGGCAAACCACCCCGCAAACAAAGTCTGCCTAGTAAACGTCGGGATGTGACGACACCCCATGGGTCAGGAATGACCCAGTGCTTGCACAGGGGACCTTTACCTTTTAAGAGGAGTTATCAGATATATTTAAAATGCTCAGTCTACTTTTCATATCACTTTTTCCATCTGAATTTGGCATAAAAGTCATCTCTGCCAATAGAACCTGAGTGGTGTAATGGTTTATGTCAGACTAGGGTCTACGAGATCCAGGTCTGAATCTCCACTCTGACCCTGAAGTTTGTTGTGTGACCTTGGGCCAGACACACACTTTCAACCTAACCTACCTCACGGAGTGGTTGTGAGGAAAGAATGGAGGAGGAGAGAACAATGCAAGTTGCATTAGAAAGCAAGGTCGGGGATAAATCAAGTAAATAAATAGGATGCTGTGCCTTTCTTATATTGTAAACTGACCACGGTACACAATTATAGCAGTGAAGAAGATATAAATTATGGAATCAGCACTGGCCATTTAAAATACAGCAGATGTCTACTGTTAGATGTAGATGGGTCCAATTGAAAGTGGAGCCAAAAAAGGAGGATTGAGGGTAAAAAAATGTCTTAATGTCCACATACAGGGATTAAATAAGGATAAAAACCATTGTTCCACTGAAAGTAAATTAAGGCTTAAGGGTAAAGTTTTCTGTGGCTGGATTCAATCCTAATTACAGGACAGGGAAACAATGAGCCCTTAAGAGGACAAAGTTAGAGAGTGGAGGTAGAGCAGTAATGTATGCTGAACACTATTCCACCACTACAGGCGGCCATATTGTGCCAGCTGAATCATTCTTGGATACACAGAATACATAGGCCTATAAGAAAAATAGTTCAGATACCCAACTGTCAGAAGCAATGGCCTGTAGATAACAGTAGTACCTCAAGCTTCTACAGTCTTCACTGAATTTGATGTTACCGGAATAGAAGCTATGAGCCTATTAAGATAATATTTTCCCCCAGACTATGTTCAAGGAATAATCAGAAGTGAGCTATGGGCTCACACAGTCCTCCCCAGCTTCCCTGGTAGTTAAGGTTGTCAACTTGTGGGGATAGGGTTGCCCACCTACAGGTGGTGGCTGTTGATCTGCTGCTACAACTGATCTCCAGCCGATAGTGATCAGTTCACCTGGAGAAAATGGTTGCTTTAGCAATTGGACTCTATGGCATTGAAGTCCCTCCCCTCACCAATCCCCCTCCTCAGGCTCCGCCCCAAAAACCTCCTGCTGGTGGCGAAGAGGGACCTGGCAACCCTACGTTGGGAAGGCATAAATCAGGCAAGAGGTGGGCCTCACCCAGGTGGAGAATGAAGCCCAGGACCAGCTCAGGGCCTACTCACTCAGAGGCAGTATCTGCAGGGTCAAAGGGGAAGTTCAGTAGGGTCAAGGGAGGACCTCATATGCTCAGGGACAGAGGTCAAGGGGCAGAGTCAAAAGAAAATCCTTAGGTGTACCCCTTGGGTTTGCACCTTCCTCTCACTGTCTTGCTTCCTCTCTCTGGAGAGATAACAGGAAGGAAAGGGAAACAGAAAAGGCAACAAAAGACAGCTGCAGTATTTAATGCTTTTCAGGCATGGAAAAGTTGGGACAGAAAATGAAAGGTTTTTCTTTTTTTTTTAGTGACCATGAAAGTTAAAACTGACTGCGAGCCTAATGCTGCAAAAGTCTTAAATGAACAGCACAGCAAATTCTTTTTGCCATAAAGGCACTAAATGGTTTTTTAAAAATCTCTTCCCTATTCTCCCCATTATATGAAAAAAAAAAAACTCACCTGCCAAATGACCAGAAGGGGAAAGTATGGTCATGTCAGTGAAAAACTGATTAGTTGGCAACCTTACTCATACTAGGAAGAAATGACAGATTGAAGGAGGAAATCCTGTGTTCAAAATGTCTCTTACTCTAGGAGGTAAACCATACTTTTTAGCTGATTAAGATGTATATATAAATATTAATGAAAATTTGGCAAAAACGCAACAGGAACTGTACTGTGAAACATTACCTAGAGCAGTCTTAATACATAGCTGAATCAGGAGTATTCCTTGAATTTCCATCAAAGACTAAAAATTTTCACCCTACTATTTCCAATGATTTAATTTGTAGTTTTGCCTTTGATGTTCTATATTTAGAGAGTTGTATGTGAAAAATAAATGCAGGTATGTAATTCTCTTTAGAAACTCAAGTTTCACTTTCAATGAAATGTGCTCAAGAATTAATCTACATAACAATAATTATTCTACTACAGAAACTACTGAAATGCTGAATATAACAATTATTTATAAGCATGTGCAAATGTTAAACTATAAATTAAAATCCCGGAGAAGGAAGTATTGGCCACAGTAGCAATATAGTTTCAGTATGTAAAATACTTATTAATGTTCACATAGCACCCTGTAATAAAATGAAAGATGACTTTCTACAAAGTACACAGTAAAATGCAGACATACCTCTGGAGCCAAATACTCTGGTGTTCCACAGAATGTTTTCATGGTAGCTGCATCTGTGATCCCTTCTTTGCAAAGTCCAAAATCTGTAATTTTTATGTGTCCATCTTTATCCAACATTAGATTCTCTAACTGTATTTTACAAATACACAAAATTGGACTTTTAACATTTCTAAAAAAAGGACAACCACTGCTTTAAAAAAAACTTTTGTGGTATTTATTATTGCAATTTTGTCGCCATTTTCTGTAGTTCTGTAATTGTTATTTATGTAGTTGCATGATGGCCTGAAGACTGTATGACTTCTTTGGAAAATATCCACATTAAGTACCACAGTTCAGATAAGCAAGTCTAAATTCACCTTGGGGGAAAAAAGATTCAATAATAATCATAGATACAGGTGAATGAGAGGCTGTCCAGAAAAACTATTCCTGCTCATGTCTAACATGCAAGAGAGAGCAATGCAAGCAGTGACCTATAGGCCTGTCAAGCCCTCAGTGCTCATCAGTGGGGCCCAATGGTCAAGGGAGGGGCAGCCACAGCCAATGTGATGTACAAAAGCAGCATACCCCAGGGTAGGCCAAATGAAATCTAACCTGTCAGAGCTTATTGAAGGAGTCTCCTCCCAAAGGAGACATCAGCAAACACTTCCCTGTTAATGTGGTAATGATGGGTGAAAGTATGCACAGACTTCCATGTAGCTGCCCGGAAGACCACCTGTAAAGAAGGAAAAGCCCTGTATGCGGCAGAGGTGACTGTTCCCCTAAAAGAATGAGCCATTACCTCCACCTTGGTTCCCAACCCTCTAGCCTTATAGGCCAGAGCAGTACAATCCACCTTCCTATGGTGACACCAAAACCCTGGAACCCACAGAGAACTTTCTAAAGGAGGCAAATTGGGAATCAGACTTCCTTAGTCCTATTAATATAAAAAGCTCAATGCCCTCTTGACACACAAACTCTAAGCCCTCTTGACACCCAAGTAATGCCACTTTTGCAGATGTTTGGGATTAGGGCAAAAGGAGGGCAGAACAAACCTCCTGCAAGTTGTGCAACCAGGAACTGGCTTTGGGAATAAAGGCCAGGTCCCTCCTCAGAAACACTTTGCCACTGCGGAAGACACAAATGTCTTTATCCACAGAGAAGGCACGAAGCTCAGAGAACCTAAGGGATGATATAATTCCAACTAAAAAGTCAGTTATGAACATAAGTTCCTTCAGTGGACACACGGCCATAGGTTCAACAGGTGCCCTGGAGAGTGTCTTAAGAACTGTTTCCCATGTGGGGAAATCTATGAGCTACTGGGGGGTTCAGCAGAAACACCCCTCAGAATAAATGATGTGTGGCTGGGAAAAGAAGCCTCATCCTTACTTAGCCCCCACTACTCGTGCAATCCGCCCTGAGTCCAAGTGAGAAAGGCACACTACAAATGATGTAAATAAAATACTGCAGAAATGACTACCACCTGCTGTTTCAGAGTACTCATGCTCAATCTTTTATCTTGACCAGCTTGGAGAAACCCCAAAAGATCCTCAACCTGAACTTGAGAGGATCAACAGACTTCATCCACGAACAGAAAACTTGTCAAGTGTTATTATACACTCTACTGGTGGACCTCTTTCTTGCAGCTGCCAAGGGGTCAATGAGTAGCATTTTCCCTAAACTGCTGCCACTCAGCCTTCACACTGTCAGCTTTAGCTGAGGACCAAGAATGGACTCCTGAGAGAGAAGATCCCTACAGCTGAGGAATCACCAAGGGGGTTGAGAATATCATCAAATCAGATCTTGGAACCACACCCAGTAAGGCCAGAATGGGGCAACCAGGCCCTCTGCTTTGAGATCCATCACCCTCTGGATCCTTGTGGTGAAGGTGCACTGCAGAATAGGCATACAGTAGCTGGTCTAGCCATTGGCAGTTTAGAGCATCTATTCCCATCGCTTGAGGGAATTTGGTCCTGTAGAAAAACCTGGGGATTTGATGATTGTCTGCTGATGCAAAAAGATATAGGTACACCTTTCCAAACTTCTGGCAAATGGAAAGAAAGACTTTGGTGTTCAGCTTTCAATCTGTCTGGTCCAGTTTCTTTGACTAAACCAGTCTGCCATGACACCATCTGGAAAACTTCAATGGAGGCCAGGGTTCACCCAGTTTAAAATCTGAGTTGCCTCTGAGTTTAGGGACTTTGATTTAGTGCCCCCTTGGTGGTTGACATAGGCTTTTGCCATCATATTGTCTGTGTGAATGTTCATGTGCTTTCCTAGCAACAAGTCCTGGAAGGCAAGTAGGCCAAGACAAATTGCTCCAAGCTCCAGGTGATTGACACTCCATTTTGTTTGTGCCCAAGTCACTTCCCCTGTCAGACCTTCCCCACTGAGTGAGCCCCTGAACCTAAAGAACAGTATCTGTAGTGATCAATGTTCTGGGTGGCTCCCTCAGGAAAGATTGTTGTTGAAGCTGCTCTGGGAGGCCCACCACCTGAGATCTCAGAGAAGTTGGTTTGGACATGGAATGGACAGTCATTATGGTAGAGCAGCAAGATATGTTGTAGGAGACAGGCATGAGGCCTAGCCCAGCGAAATACATCCTGGCAGGGCACTAGCATGCTAAGAAGGCTTCCCAGAACCAGAACATTCTCTTGGGAATGATTTCTTAGACCAGTGCCCAAATCTTGAGTTTTCATTCCAAGGACAGAAGAAACATGTCCGGAGAAGTATCTAGAACACCCCTCCAGATGGAAAATACACTCACTAAGAAAGGACCAGGCAGTTTTTCTCCCAGTTTATTAAAAAGCTGTGGGCTTAAAGGAGGGCCATGGCCCATTCCAAGTCAGCCAGCCCCTGTTGGAAGGAGGGGGATCTGATGAGAATGTCATCCAGATATGGAAAGATCCATGCAGACAATCCACAGGTCCACAACTGGGAAACAAGTGCTTTTGAGAAGACTCAGGGGCCATCTTCAATCCAAAGGAAAATGCCTGGTACTGCCCCGCATCAACAAAGGGAAGACATTTCTAATGGCCTTCAAGAATCAGGATATGCAGGCAAGCTTGTGACAGGTCACTGAGGTAAAACAATGCCCTTTTTGAGCCCCCCTCACTCCAGCACGGCCTGCTGGGACTCCGCCATTCTGTCCCTGGACCACAAGGAGGTTCTCCGGGCCTCAGAATGGGAGGAGAGGGGCTAGCACCACCTGGTTCCTCGGCCTTCCAGCTGTGCTCACCTCTGTACTGCACTTGGGCTGACCGACCACTTCCTCCTTGGCCTATTTCTGGGGCCTCTCTTTTAAAGGTGATTAGCCCACCTCATCCACTATAAGCCTCCAATCCAGCCCTGATCCTTCCCCGCCCCCTTTTAGGCAGGGGGGTGAAAAAAGAAAAAACAGTGGAGAAAAGGAGGGGCTGTACTAGCCAGACAAGGCTGAAACTGGAGAGAGAAACCCCTCCCACTAAGAGTCATCAAAAAGGTTTATGACTGTCTCCTGGGAGGAGCTTCTTTCCATTGGTTGGGAGTGCCCCACCCTGGACCACTGGAGAAATACCCTTAAACATGTACAAAGCACTTTTCATTTATGCCTGTCCACAGATTATGGAATCTGGTGTCCTATGCCTTGTACCTGGGTCCCCAAGGTTGGGTAGAAAGAAAATATATGTATATGTATATAAATACTGAAAATATAATTTATTAGAAGCGCTATGTAAAGGTAAAAAATATTTAAAAATATTAAAATAGCACAATGGCATTTCCTAACTATGCCTTGTAATCAGCCGGCACATCTAGGATAGCAATGGCCTTACAGCAGCTGCACTACTGAGAAGTGGTCAAGGACGAAATGGAAGGCACTGGCTGATGGAAAAAGCCAAAACTATTGCCTGGCTGGTCTACCCAGCATACAAGAAACCAAGCCATACATATATAATCTCATTCCAAACACCCTGAAAATTGATGCCAGTCACTTATATGATGCCAGGAGGACTTTCATTCATAGGGTCGCCATGAGTCGGAAGCGACTTGACGGCACTTAACACACACACACACACACACACACACACACACACACACACTTATATCATCCTCTGATTAAAAAGCACAGCTGTATGGGACAGCACAGCGTGCATGTATTATTTATTTACTAACAAGATTTTTACCTTGCCTTTCCGGCCTCATAAGGTCAAGGCGGCTAACAAATCAAAACATACAAATCAAAATGTTACCTTAAAAGCCATTAAAACCAACACACAAATACACTATTAGACCAAGTTAAAACCAAAGTTCAAAATAGCTATAAAAGATAAAAACTTTTGAAAAATTTGAGAGAAAGGAGCTTCAGAGCAAAAGGGTTTCAGAGCAGACATATGTATACTTCATTGCAAATGAAGTATACTACCCCCTTATATAATCCAGCTAGCTGACAATGCTAGACCACTGTGATGACTGCACATGTGTATTTGATTCATGCTTCCTACTGAGCCCAAAGGTACTATTAGTTAAGCCAAAGATTAGTAGGATAAACTGGTTTGTACAAATTAATTGAAACAGAAGAGGGAAGAATCTCTCAAGAGCTAGGGGTGGTATCCTAAATGAGGGGTGTGTATTAATCACTTTGAAAACTAACAGTTTTTCTTCCAGCATACATTTTTATGGATTAGAGACCAGAATGATTGGGAATATATTACCATGGTCAAATAACAGACAGCCAATAATTAACTTGTCAGTTGATCAGCATCTAATCCCTACTAGAAAAGAACAAGCTTAGGGACCTGTGAGACACCAGGGTGTGAGTATAAATCCCATCTCTCCATAGTGGTCCCCACTTTCTCTTCCTTTCCAGGCGCTCCCCGCATTTTCCACTCACACTCTCTTTTTCCAGGCTTCCTCCCATTTCCCACTCTCTTTCCCTTTTCAGGCTCTACTTAACTCCCCCCCACAAGTTTTACACACACACTGACTCTTCAGGTCTTCTTCCACAAAACCCATCCCCCCCTGTTTCTAGGCTACCCCATATTTCCAGACTACCTAGTTTTTCCCCTCTACTTTGCCCCCCCCCCCCGCAAAAAAAACTTGGTCTTCTTTTCCCAGCTGTTGTTGTTGCTTTCATTCAACTTTCATTCAGGATTGCCTAGCCTGAGGCTCTAGTACCTTGGTTGCTTGGTAGACCCATAGTGGTGATTGTGACCTCATGAGATTTCATGAGCTCTCAGTGGGGATTCTCCATTTTGGGTAAATTTTTAAAAACTCATATTTTTCCTTTTTGTATTTTTCAGCAAACCTAAGGTGTTTTTTTTCAGACCTGTAGATAATATCCCCTATCTATTTATGGCCCCATTTTGTGGATTTCTGTGTTCGCATTCTGGGGGCATTGTCCAGAATTAGATAAATGATAACAGGGTTGCTTGCATGTAACTATTTTTCTTCAATGGTATTTCACATGTTTAAGATAAACAAGTTCAAGATCATTAGGGAACTCTTGCAAACAATTACAAGTTGTTTGACTCTTTTCAATCTGAGACATCCTTGGGTCCAATGGGTCAAAGAAATCCCCTTCTTTATCATTTAAATTTCTCAAGAATGACCACTAAAAGGGCCCCTGGAGGAGGAGGATGGAAACATGAACATATGTAGAGAATTTGAAAAGATGGTAGGATGCAGTGTAAAGCACATAGACCATGAAGAACTATATAGAATAGGGCTGTGCATATCGATATACCCAAATTGAAAATAAACCCAAAATTAGCTGTTTCAGTAATATTGAGTTCTGGCTCGACCAAATACCAAAACATGGGAATCTGCCCAAAGCCAAATAGGCAATTCCCGAAAAGCTGAATAGATATTTGGCTTTTTCGGGTTTTGGCTATTCGCCTTTGCTCAGATACATGGCTCTGTGCTTTCTCCCATATTTATATCTTTGACTGGTTTTGTTAAGGCCCCATAGTTGGGGCCCTTTTGAGGTAGAGGTCATGTAATCAGAGTCAACTTGGTCTGACCAAACTATCCATCACTATTCAGTGGAGTTATCTAGATAGTCTGGAGGCAGAAGGGTCCTTTAAAAGACAGAGCTCACCTAGTCCCATCCAGAGGGATATTCCCTCCAACTAAAAAGCCCCAGCTTCAGTAGTTGCTGACCACCAGGCTTCTGAAGCACTCCTCACCTGCACGGATGAGCAATCTCCTTCACAAAAGCTGCCTTGGTCATAACTTCAGCTGGCTCTGATATCCCCCCACCCCGCATGAAAACCTGCTCTCAAACTGAAGGTCGCCCCAAATAATGGCTTCATTTCTCTGCACCGTGACCATCTCTTGAAATCAGATTGTTCATGACTATAATGGACAGTTCACTGGATGTCATTTGCAACCAGAATAAATGTTTTCTGTGCCTTATTTTTCTTGCATTTAAGCTGTTTCCCTCAGTTTGGAAGCTAATTTGAATGGACATCACGCTATGCGCCCCAGATACAAACGGAGCCCCTAGATTGTGAGGCACCAGCCTGCCAATCAGCTCTTTCTGCCAGTTCTCAGCAGTGCTAAACTTCTGAACCTGAAAACCAATTGACAGCTCGGCTCACAAATGCCTGGAGGATGGGGTGACCCCTTTGCAGGCCCATAAAATTGGGACCCCCTGTCCCAAACTTCACCAAACTTTGATGTCCATCGAAGGAGAGTCCCTTGCAGCTATGATGCAAATTTGATGATTCTACCATCAAAAATGCCCCCAAAGGAGCTTCAGAAAAAATCTCCATAGACTATAATGGACCTGAATTTTTTCGGGAAACCCGAAAATAAAGCCAAAATACCCCTTTACCGGTATGGATATTCAGCTTATTTGGGGTTTACCGAAAAAAATTGTGCCCAATAAAACCGAACCCAAAATTTGCTGGGGTTTTTTATAATCCTAATAAAGAAGACATACATTAGTACATATGTATTTATTTACTTCATTTATACACTCTGTTTTATGAGTAACTAGCAAACCTGCAACACCAATTAACCAGCAGAACAGGAAAGACCATTCCATACTCTCTGCAGTGATGCAACAATAATATTGTGAGCGGGACTTCAAAAATAAACAATGATGTCACTAGTGTGTAGAGGAGTAAGGTTTATTTCATCATCAATCAAGAGTGGAATGGCTCTCCCTAACAAGATGTCTTCAACAGATGGCTATCCAGCCTCTGCACTGAGCAAAAGGGGTTGGACTAGAAAGCCTAAAAAGCTCCTGCCAATTCTAGGACTCATAATCAATTAGCATCACAACTGTAACTTTAATGCAACCTAAATATTGGTTCTATATATGATGCCACAGCTTGCATTCAAAGACAGGGGGAACTGGCCATTTATAAAAGGCAAACAAATCATACTCTGGCATAATCCAGTATGTGACAGGTAATCCTATTATGACCCCATAGCAGCCAGATTTTGAGAGTGCAAAATGGATTTTACTGTTTTAGGACCTAAACATTACTGAATGATACCAGAAGGCCTTGCTGACACAGCCAACCGAATTTGTACTGTTACTTGCTGCCACCACTGTGCCTATTTTTTACATGTGTGTGTGCAGTAAAATAGCTTCAACAGGCTTCTCAGTTTTGTCTGCATAAGGAATTTCTAGTCAACCAAACTTCAATTACAAGAATTCTATTCCCATACAGTGCAATGCTAAACAGTTACACCCTTCTAAGCCCATTGAAGTCAATGGGCTTAGAAGGTTGTAACTCTGTTCACTATTGCACTGGAATCCTATCATCCACAAAAGGAGAAAACTTTTCTACTGTCACCAAAAGGAGAAAGTAGAGATCTGCAGGTTGTCGTATTGGTTAAACCACCAATCCAACGTACTCCCCCATACCCCTTTCCTAAAATATTTCCACATACTTGTCCCTTGTAATTTACACTGAGCATAAGGCACAGTAAAATATATATTTTAGACGTAAGATTTTATTGGAAATTATATGTCCGGGAAGGGTTTCCTTAACCTCTTCTTAGTTACCTGGTAAGCACAGACCAAGTAGAGTGATTCTTGGGGTGCACAAACTCCACAAAACCATTTAAGATTTATTTTTTAAAAGAATTTTGCATTTACTTAGCACAGTACTGTTTATAAAAATGAAAAAATACTGATAAAGTAAAAATCTTTTTACAGAAACTGAATAAAGGATAAAATAATAAATAAATACATTTATTTCTCCATTAAATCTAAATTTATTATAAAGCTGAAAATCAGATAGGAACATAAGCTTCGGGTTACTGGAATTTAGCTACCCTCCCCCCCGCCATGATTATGAGACATAATCATGAGATAAGCTTCCACCTTCCATTCAGCAGCCCTGCATGGCATCATTTTTTTCTCCAACTTTTTTTTCTTTTTCTTTCACAAAAATGGGATCCCTCCTTTTTTAATCCCCTTCAAACCTCATCCCTCTACCTGGTGGAATTTTCCATGCAGTTCTAATATTTTATGTGCCTGATATTGTGGATGTGACATTTCCTACATTTCAAGAACCACCCCCCCCCAAAAAAAACCTGCATTTCATGCAAGCTGTTTGTGATGTGAGGTTAGGGTTGCCAGGTCTCCCACTATGGCAGAAGACTTCTCACCAGCAATCCCATCTGCTGGCTGCTGTTCTGTCAGCCAGTGGTTGAAAAATAAATTTAAAAATCGCAGTTGGCACGACTGTGTTAGATCACTTCCTGGAAAACCCAGAAGAGACATCACTGCACTCAAGGAATTACAGGAAACTCTATGGTTTTATTATAGAGTTTCCAAAAGCAGAGTGATGCAGCTGCACTGCCGGAACCCCCTCATCCCTGCCCCCGCCCCGGACTCCTACTGGTTGCCAGCCTATGTGAGGTCCCTTTCACCATAATATGTGTTGATGTTACTAGCGTACACTGTCTGGCATTTTGGAGAGGTGAAATACAAAATGAATGCATGAGTGAATGAATAGGTAGCAGACAATCACTATCACTGTTGTTAGAAAAGTTCTGTTTAGGGCTATCACTGAAATTCAGGTCAAACCAAATTTAAGTAATTGCTTGGGTTCTGTCTGGCAAATCCCAACCAATATGGAACCTGGACTTTTATAAGCATCCGTCAGCAAGTCCTGTGGGCTACTAAAGGCCTCAAAGGACATGTGTGAAGTTTTCTAAGCATCTCATGGATTGATGAAATTATTAATTGGCAGTGCTACATGACCTACTCAAGGCTTCTCTATATTTAAAATGAAGCCCAATAGCACTCCAGAATGGCTGTTACAGAATTCATCACATGGTAGATCAGGAAATTTCAGCAGATTTTGGATATGCAAACACATGTCAAGCACACCATTTCCAGAGTAGAATCTAGAGGTTCTGCCACTCTGGGTTTCTCTTCTCTGAGATTTTGAAAAGCTGTGTCTAATAAAGAGTCATACAATTTATTTTTTCTATGTGCAAGGACAATGCCACAGAGGGCCTACAGTGGACATATTTAAGTGGATTATAACTGGTATTCCTAAAGACCATGGCTTTTCTGGCATTAAAAATTGCACTTGCGCATATTCAAATACATACAATTTTTGTGTACAGGAAGTTAGCTCTGTTGCTAATGTATTCAAAACTGGCTGATACACCGATACACCGACTATAGGCAGAATTTGGTGATCCATGTAGATACTGCAGGAACACTGGAGTTTTGTCATTATGCAGATATTTCCTTTTCCTCCAGTTGATATACCCAGACCTGGACAATCTATGGGGAAATTAACATGCACATGTATCTGTGTGTATCTTGTTATACCGCTCACTCTAACCATCTTTTTGAAACTCTGGCATAGTCAAAGACTTCACATTTGAGGTACCACCTGAATAACCTTTGACTAGCCCCAGACAGAGATCGCAAATATGCTTCTATCAGCACTATTATGCATCCACATGTGCATAAAGTTTAGTTAAGGAAACAGCTGGGCAACTGATTCCAATGCAGTAGATTGTGCTTCTGCTATGCAGAAAAAAATGTTTTGAAAAGATCACCAGATTTTCATTTAGATTCCATGTAGACAATTTGTTTAAATGTCAACATAAGATCTCCTTTCCACATAAACTTCCTTCATGGACACCTGCATTGTACATCAACATTGTGTCTCATACTTTCCAACTTTGTCAAGACTTGTTATAATGCTTTGTCGACAGTAAAATGGCAAATGGGGGCCTGCAAGACTCACATGGGGGATCCCATTCCCTCCCCACTTGCTTGCTGGGTCTGACACAGCTCATGGGGTCCACTGCTGCCGTCAGGCCTGGAGTGACTCCAAGCCTCCATGGCTGCTGCTGGGCCCAGAATGGCTCCTGGACTCTGCCACAGCCACTACCAAGCCTGGAGCAACTCCCAGACTCTGCTGTAGCCACTGCCAAGTCTGAAGCAGCTCCCAGGCTCACCCCTGGCTGGAATGGCTCCAGGCCTTCATGGCTACCACTACTGGGCCTCCCAGTCTCCACTGCAACCGCCACCAGGCACAGAGCAGCTCCCCGACTCTGATAGCAATCACGCAGGAGGTAGACGCATTCTCTGTGCTTGCGCAGACAATGCCATTTTATTTGGCTGGATTAAACCCCTCAATGTATTTTGTAATTGTTTTCAGATTTGCAGAAGTATTTGCTTTCTTTCTCTGTGTCCCCAGTCTGCGGATTTAGATATCCACAGATGGGGCCACCTTTCACTATTAGAATATATGATATAGCTAATCTGCTCCAATGTTAGAAAAGATGAGCAGATATACTCTGCTATGATATTCTAAACTATCATCAGTTTCTTAGCTGGATGTTAATAAGAAATATGCTAGCAGTTACCTTATTTAACCCCAGCATCACCTGAATACTATCTGTCAGAAGATGTAAGAGTGTCTATTTACTGATGAATCATCTTGTTCCCCACATATTATAAAATTAAACACTGAAAATATTTTAATCACTAGGCTGGAATTCTAACAGAAAACTCTACTAGACAATAAGAAAAAGATGTTCATTGTTCTGAACATAGACAGTAAGATTCTTTCTGAAATATATTGCGATGCTTCCTGTATGTACATCAGTGAAAATGAAAACTTAAAGCTTTCCTTTCAGTATCTAAGACTGTATGATACGCTTAAAGAAAACAATTGAAGTCTCCTAACATTAAATAATGCTATTTTAATTCTTCCATGATATTCTTGGCTGTATTATGAATTGTACAAAGGAATAAACCAAGATCTGCCAATTAAGGAGATTACAGATGCTGTTGTCCTTGCCAATCTATGAATAAAGATTCTTGTGAAGCTTTGCCAACTAAGCTCCAATACTCAGCAATATTTGGAAAGGAATATTAGTATAGAAGAATGGCAAAACTCACGAAGAAATTCCATGGCAATATCTGAATACCCTGATTAAATGCCAGATTTCCACAAGGATTACTTTCTCTCACCCCAAAACCCATCTAATTTTGGCAGCACCAATTGGGCCTTGTTAGGACTGGAACAAGTCTGTAGTATCCCACCTAGTCAGAGCCTCTCATGGGGATAGCTCTCCACCATGATAGGATGGGAAGCCCATACTGGGCCACCACATACCCAGTGCCTCCCATTAAAAATGCCCCAATGCTAACCAGCAAGAAGGGGAGAGGATATAACTCCCAGCCTACCAGGGAGAGTCCTCAGAGAGAGCTGGATGAGGCTAAGGGTGAAACAGAACCCCTTCCCCCCTCTGCACATTCTGATGACAGCAGAAGTCCTTGCAAAGAGAAGTGTTGAAGGGAGTTCTTGCCCAGGCCCAGATCCAGAGGCTCCTTGGACTCACACTGGGATAGGAGAAATAATAGCCCCTTTGATATCTGACCTACCCTATCTATTTATGCAAATCTCCTACCATTTCCCCCAAAATTCTGCTTGAGCCAAGATCAATGGCAATCCTATACACATGTTCCTTTTTTTTAAACTGTGAAGTCACAGTTGACTTATGGTGGCCCCATAGAGTTTTCAAGGCCAGAGATGTTCAGAGATGGTTTGCCATTGCCTGCCTCTGAGTCACTACCCTGGTATTTCTTGGAGATCTCCCATACAAATACTAGCCAGGGTCAGGGCTGAGATAGTTTGACTGGCCCATAGTCACCCAGCAAGCTTTCATGGTGTGGGTTTTGAACCTGGGCTTCCCAGGTCCTAGACCAACACCTTAACCGGTACACAGTGCTGGCTCTCAGTTCCTAATATAGGCTATGTAAACTCTTCTCATATTATCAGATGATATCTGGTAGTAAATCCCCTCAGCAATCTTGTTCTCTGTGTGTGTAAACAGTACAAGCAGGCTTGTACTATATCAAGACTCTTTCAACTCTTTTAAGATACCAAACATTTGAGTCGTGACTCTGATCGTTCTTCCTTCTCATGGATTTGATACAACAGGGACTGTAAAAATACTTTTGCTATCAGGAATATTTTATTGTTCTCAATATCAGAACAAAAAATAGCAGCCTGTAGGTTTCTGGATGGTACCAGGGTGGGGTTGAGAGTGTAAACCTAAGCAGAGTTACACCCTTTCAAGCCTATTGACTTCAATGGACTACAGGGGTGTAACTCTCTTTAGGGTTGGATTGTAAATAGGAGAAATGGTGCAGAGGAAAAAGGTTAATGCCTTCTTTCCCAGTACCACAGTACCAATCAAATTCAGGAGATATAATCATGGATCTCCAACGTCTTCTCTCATTTGGCCCTCAGAGACCAGAGCTGACTTCTGATAGAACTAAAATATATCCCTAAACTGAACTTCAAGGGTCCATCTACAGAGCATGACTTCATTGCCTCCCACTTCCCACTAAACTACAAAATGCCACAGAAACAACATGAAGGGGGAATCAAAGTTCTGCTATGGGAGGGGGAAATCAGCAAAAGTCAACCCTTTCCTTGCGCAAGCAGTAGTTCTCTAATGTATGGGTGTCCAACATAAGGCTCGGGGGCTGTATCCGGCCCCTTTAGGGCTCTTAACCAGCTCATGAGACAGCCAAAGCAGCTGCCTCCCCCAGTCCTGAGGTGTCAATGATCAAAAATAAATGAAAATATTGTAAGAGTGTTAAGCATGTTTATATTTTAAGTAAAAAAATTAAGTAAAAAATAATAGCATTAATTGGCTTTGCCTGTGGTCTTCTATAAAGTTTTATCTTCGGTACCTGGCGTTAAATTTTATAGTACATGTGGCCTGGCCAGACCAAGTGACATTTATGTAATATCCAGCCCTCGTAACATGAGTTCGAAATCCCTGCTCTAATGGATCCAACTCCCTAGCTACTAAGGTCTAGCTACCGCTATCAACAGAGGAAGAGAGGTAAACTTTCTTCTGGACTGTACCATTTGAGGAGAGATTTGAGGTGACAGAATCCTCCTGCATACTAAAAAGGAAATCCCTACATATGAAAAAGTATCAGAAAGGATTATAGCTTAGCTTACTTCCTAATATTCTGTGTGACGTAACTTTTTAATTTGGAGAATCCCTCCATGTGAACCCCCACCTGCATTCTGACGTAATATGGACTGCCAAAAAACAAAGAACGTTTACCTCCTCACGTATAGCCATCATACCACGTGCTATCACAGTAAACCAGTAGTTCTTGATTGTCTTTAGCCTCAAAATGTATTTATTGTATTTGTCTGATTTCAACCACCTTTATACAAACATATTCAAGGCAGTTTACAATAAAATTAAATCAAAAATCACAATTTTAAATGTCAAAACAGTCACATTTAATATATATCCCCCTGAATCTGTAGAAGCACATTTCTTGAAATCATCGATTCAAATCATTCAATTGAAATCAGATTAACAGCTACGAGCTAAACCAATTACACCAGCAGAGTTAAAACCCATTTCAGACCAGAAAAGCCATAAATAAAACCTATTTTAGTTTTCTTAATGGTGACAAGTGACCCAGCCAGAACGATCTGATAGCATTGGAGAGGTCACAGGAAAAGCTCTGCCTCTAACAGACGTGGCATCTTCCTGTGAATGAATTCAGAGTATGGCATCATAAGCTACTCTTACAGAGTGAGAACGAAAACATACTGGTGAGACACTTCCTTTACTTAGCAGCTCAGACTACTAAGGTTTTTAGAAGTGAAAACCAGCCCCTTGAATTAGGCTGGAAAAGATTTTGCAATCAATGTACTTGTTGGGGGTGTCAGATTAGGATCCAAAAGACCCGGGCTTGGAATCCACACTCCGCCACGGAAGCTTGCTGAGTGACCTTGAGCCAGTAACTCTCTTAACCTACCTCATAAAAGGGTTGTTGAGAGGATCAAATGGAGGAGAGGAGAATGGTGTAAGACACTTGGGGAGAAAGGTGGGGTACAAATGAAGTAAATAAATAAATAAAATTGCTGTGCAGGTGTTACATACTTCCTCTTGCTCATACCTGTCAGCAGACAGGCAGCAGCATACTGGACTAATTGATGTCTCTGAACTGTCTTTAAGAGAAACCCCATGCAGAGTGCATTAGAATGGTCTAATCTGGAAGTGCCCAAGACATACTTGAGGGTGGCCAGATTTCTCTGTTCCAGTAGTGGATGAAGCTGGCATATCAGTGAGAAATAAAAAAGGTACCTCTTGTCTATAAATACCACCTGATTCAGAAGCAGAGCTTAAGCTGAACAGTACAGTAGCACCTTAAAGACTACCAAAATTTATCTCGGCATGAGCTTTCATGAGTCAGAGCTCACTTCTTCAGATGCATAAAGTGTACACCCATCAAGTTTGGTAAAATGACCCAGCAGAACATTAACAAGAGAAGCTGGTGTAAAACCAGATGCAATCCAACAGAAATCAGTTCACCCAGAGCAGATGTAAGACACTCCCAGCCAACAACAGCAGAGTAAAATAAACATCAAATCTAGTGCATCAAATCTAGTGCAGGATGAATGAGACAGTGGAAAAAATTAACAGCTGGAAGGGTGTGATTACTAGCACCTATAGTGAGTTGGGAATCCAAGGGGGCCTTTTAAAGTCCCTTTTGATTGAATTCTAATTTAGCATTTTTGCATTGGATTCTACCTGTTCTTTTGAAAGAGAACAATTACCTTTAAATCAGTCCCAGAGTGTCCTGGAAGGTTAAAGTTTTCCCTCACTGGTTTCTGAACACTGAGATTTTTAATGTCAGATTAGTATTCTGTACAAAAGAGTGGATACTGAAATGTAATTCAGAAACAATGGACTCCACCTTTCTTACACTGAGACAAAACCCACCTCTCTGTAGACTCTCTTAAAGGTTCTGTCACTGCTTGCAGAGTTCTGTACCTTATGCTGTACCCCAAAATGAATTTGCTAACGTATTGACAAAAATACTGATTTTCTTGAATAGCATTACACCTAAAACTGCCTTACACCTAAAACTGTCTTACACCTAAAACTGCCTTTTTCTAGTATGAATCACTGCTGTGTGACTCCTGAATAGAAAGGCTGAACAGAGTAGGATAACATGGTCCTGAATCAAATAATTACAATGTAAAGCAAATACTGCCCTCTTGCCATTAAGAATATACAACTCTAACTTCGTATTTTCACTCCTCTCAGTTTACATCATTTAATGATGTAATTAATCCTAATGTATTAATCCTAATATTTTTGTTCTGTACTTTCAGATTTTTTAATGAAGAAAGTATTATTGCAATTTGCGAATCTCCTTTTATTGGTGCTTTTTCCAGAAACAAATGGCTGGGTTCAGAGGTCGCTGTATGAAACTGAATGTTCAGTATTTTACTGGGCTTCAACAGCATACTTTCTATTCCTTCTCTACTCTTCTCAAAACAGTGTAACTTTGTAATTACTTTGTATTTGTCCCAATAGTCTTTCAAAACCAAAATTTGATTACTTCTTTTTTTTTACCTTGAGATCACGATACACAATCTTCCCAGAATGCAGATAGTCCAGAGCAGAAACAATTTCTGCACCATAGAAGCGTGTGCGATCCTCAGAGAACACCCGCTCTCTCGACAAATGGAAAAACAGCTGCAGGGTAAACAGCAGGGACAGGATTGCAATAATTACTGATTTAGTGGGGGAAATTAACACAAACATAAAACACCTCTCATCACCATATTGTGATGATAGATAGTGTACTCTCAGTGGACACTCAGCACTCTTAGACAGCAGCTGGCTTATCTTTTCCAGGTTTCCAAGGGGGAAAAACGAGCTGTTAAATCAGCGTTTTAATCAATATACCAATCTTGTTTAAGGCATTCTGCTTGCTACCCATTTAACCTTCAGTTACCATAGGAAAAAAGTGCACCATCATCATTCCATACTTTTTGCCTCCATTTCTTCCTTTAGTTTTCGTTTTTTTTTTAATTTAGCAATAAAACTACTAGATTTAGCTATTGTGTGTCCACAACTATGCTTGTAACTATAGGTGTGGGGAACTACTTTACTTCTAATTTTTAGACCAGCTTGTTTCTAGAATAAAGTGTTAAAGGTTCCATTTGGATATGAAGAAAAGGTCTTTCACATGAAGAGTGCGGCACTGTGTAAAAAGCCAACATAGAGAAAAATACAGTGTATTCCTGGCTAGCAATAGGTACGGAGTTTTTCCTCCATCTTTCTATCAGACTACGTTAAAAGCAACCTGGTTTATAAATAAAGGATTGCATGCAATTACTTTCTCCACCTGAACTTCCCTTATGATCCTTTGTACATGCATCTTTTGACTGATATCAAGAATTAGTTATGTCACTACCCAGACATCAACCCATGGACCACTGGAGCAATATAACACAACCCGCCAAGTCCAGATTTATGCCTCTTTGTACAAATAATTCATCTGAAATAGGTATATGCTATTATTAAAAGTTATCAAAATAGCATCACCTTCTATGATGATTGAATTTTTAATCATATATAGTTAAGAGTCCTGCTGGATCAGACCAGTGGTCCATCCAGTCGAGAATTCTGTCTCACACAATAGCCAACCAGTTTCTCTGGCGTGCCAACAATACGGCATAAAGGCCAAGGCTTTCCCTTGATGCTGCCTCCTGGCACTGGTATTCAGAGGTTTTCTGCCTCTGAATGTGGAGGTTCCCAAATAAAATAATAAATAACCTCTAATAATTAAGAAACATTAGTTAGCCATTTTATTACCATCTTAACCTCAAAATTTCAGACCAAATAATTACCATGAAAGCATTTTAGCGACATGTTTTTACTGCAGTACAGTTTTGTATACAAACTTAGAATTTTGTCAAAAACTAAACAGACTGCTTTATAAGACTTATTTATGCACAATAAGGGCTATTAACATCAACTATCATTTTCATATATACTTTTCAGTATTAAACTTATATTGGCTTTTACTTGATATAATGTTAGCAAGCTGGCTCATAAGTGCTATGTTGCTGTAACAGTTCTGATTTCCCTATGATCTATGATGGCATTCTGCTTGCCATAACACTATCACATGAAGTTAATCTTTCAGCTAAAATCTTCAAGATGATGCAAACCAGTCCAAAACCTGTGTAGTGTTACATTTGTGTCAGCCAAAAATGACAGCAAAACAGTGTGACAGAATTAAGGAAAATAAAAAGTTAAATACAATAAAACGAGTGAAATTAACCAAAATAATATTTTTCATTTCCAGTTGCAGCTTTTAGTAGCAAATATTTGGAGACCTGCAATGTAATATAAAGCAGTTACACTCTTCTAAGCCTAGTGACTTCTATTGACTTAAAAGGGTGTTGCTGTAAGACTGCATTGTTCACCAACAAGGTAAAGGGCTAGATCAAAAAAAGAGAGCTCTGTTGTAACTATTTTTGCCACTCAATGAGAACTGAAAATTAAAATGAGAAAAAATTTACAGAAACTAAACACTATCTCATATGCATACCAGTGGGTGCACGCAGTCATGAGGCAGCAAGCAAAGCTTTCAACAGGCAAAACCTTGATGGGAGGGGAAGAGGGCTGGCAGTAAAAGATTTCTAAATAAGGAGGACCGCACATGGGTAAGGAGGATGTGTCAGGGAAGTGGATTGGACCCTGTATTTGTAACAAGTGTTATCGTCTTTTAATTGGATTAAAGTTCTTATGGCTTTCATTTAAACAAAAGGATACCCAGGACCAAACTATACTTGAAATTGGACTTCTAATTAGGACATAAGAGATGTAATTTGGCCTGAAGAAGCAGCCAGGGGGAGGGAGCATTGTTTAGCTGGAGCTGCAGTGCTTTGGAACAGATGAGTTAACTGAAACTACGCCTAAGTGTGGGTGAATGGAATGAATGCATATTCTTTTGCTGTTTATTCGCACCTCCACTTTCCTCCTCCCCGTGCTATCTCCCTTGTATTAAATTTTAAACGGTAACCTCCTCAAGTCCCCTGCCTTTTTTCTTCTGTAAAGCACAATGCACATTGATGGCACTATATAAACAACAGCCATAACTGTTCAATGGAAATCCTTCCCCCTAGGTTTCTTTGCCCTGATAGGGAAAAAGACAGGTACTTGTCTTTTTAATCGGGAAAACAGAGAAGAACAGTTTAATCTCCCTTTCCCTAGCACTTCAGCATCCATGTGGCACTCCCCTGGTAGCTGCTTTCTAGGGACAAAGTACATACGTGGAGTTCTGCTTACAAAACTCCAGCATCACATGTGGTTTGGCCCTGAATGAGGAAAAATACAGCCCTATAACGATAATATAATGAGCCCCTTGGGGCAGAGTGGTAAGCTGCAGTACTGCAGTCCAAGCTCCGCTCACGACCTGAGTTCGATCCCAACGGAAGTTGGTTTCAGGTAGCCGGCTCAAGGTTGACTCAGCCTTCCATCCTTCCAAGGTTGGTAAAATGAGTACCCAGCTTGCTGGGGGTAAAGGGAAGATGACTGGGGAAGGCACTGGCAAACCACCCCGTAAAAACTAAGTCTGCATAGGAAACATCGGGATGTGACGTCACCCCATGGGTGAGAAATGACCCGGTGCTTGCACAGGCGACCTTTACTTTACCTTTTATAATGATAATATAATATTGGGAGAGGGGGGTTAAGACAGCAATAGTGCCACTGATTTCTCATTGTCAGACTTACCTCTCCTCCATTGACATACTCCATTACAAAGCACAAACGGTCCTTGGTCTGGAAGGAATATTTCAAAGACTAAACAAACAAACAAAAAACTACAGTTATGGTATAATACATTCTTCATTAATGAGAGCACCAAAATTTATATTTGCGTATTTAGTTCATTAAGCTGCATAAAAAAATTCTTATCATGGCAAAGTAAAGAATGCTCAGTTATAAAGAAAATAACTCAACCAGTGTGCAAACCAACATGGTATTTTAGCATGTGCATAGTATGCAAGCAAGTGCCCTGACCAGGATGGCCCAGGCTAGCCCAATCTTGTCAGATCTTGGAAGTTAAGCAGGATCAGCCCTGGTTAGTATTTGGATGGGAAACCACCAAGGAAGTCCAGGGTCTCTACACAGAGAAAGGCAATGGAAACCCACCTCTGTTAGTCTCTTGCCTTGAAAACCCTGCAGGGTCCCCATAAATCAGCTGCGACTTGACAGCACTTTACACACACACACACACACACACACACACACACACACACACACAGTATGCTAGCACACTGAATGTCCAAAATGTGGTGATAGTTGACAATCACATGTGATCCTAGAGATCCTAGAGAAATTGTTTACATGTCTGAAAGTCATTTTTCAGTTAATGCTAAAAATCATATAAATGTGATCGTTATCACTCATTGCTGCATGTGCAAGATGTGTGACGACACATATTTATTTTCAGACATTTACAGAATTAATTTTAACAGAATTTGCAGAATTAATTTCTAGTGTTCACATGTGAATGTCTAAACTCTTTAATATTTGGACTTCCCATCATATATATACTTTTTCAGAATAATGGCTTGGATCCACCAAATGTTTCTGCCTGTGGAGCGTGACATTCTTGCCTCTCTTCTTTTGTTGCAGCTCAAGATGCTGCTCTAGGAGCCAAAGAGTCAACATGAACAGTTTTGAAATCAATCACAAACTACCTTCTGATATGGAGTAAGATAAGAACTGAGTTGGGTGGGGAGGGGAAGATGCATCATACCAACAACAGTTCAAAAGATAAACGGTAGCGCTAAAGTGTCATACTTGAGAGAGAAAAATTACAAAGAACTTAATTTATCAAATCTTTAAGACGTTTTATAGAACTGACCCCCACCCCCGAAACACACACACACACACACACACACACAAAAGTGTTAGTGGTAAATTCTAAATTACGTTCCACAATGTAATTTGTCGTTACTTGCATCTGGTGCAGTATTGAAGTCTCATAACAAACAGCAGCGACCAAAACATGTCAACAATGAGAGAGCCGTTACAGTTTCTACCTCCTTCTTAAATAAACCTGTCACATTTTATGAAGCTGATAAGAGCTGAAGTCCTCCATCTGTTTAGTCCAACACCATCATGTGAACATTAACACTGGTAATTGGCAAGTCTTCAGAATCTAGCTTCTGGTGCAAATATCTTAGGACCAAAAATGCCCTGGATTCTGGCAAGGATTGAGTCTTGAGTCTACCACAGAAACTGACAATGGCAAAGCAAATCAGCATGCCCTAGATCACTTTCATGCTCTTTTTTCCAAAGAGCGCAATGAAGAATATATTTTCTGTTTAAGTGGTTAGAATGGCTAGAATAGGGCATGGGATGGAGCATATCAATATATCTAATTCTCATTGTGGCCAAATCTGTGGATACTTAAATCTGGAGATTGGAGACATGAACTGACAAGACAGATCTTTCTACAAGCTTTAGAAAAGCCCAAGGTTTGCAGAAAAGTCTGGAATCTTTAAAAACACACACACACTAGGGGGTAAGCCCCTCCCCAATAACAGAAGCAGTGGCTGTAGCTTTAGGAAACAGACTCCCTCTATGGCTGATATTAAGCAAGAAGCCTTGGTTTCTGCAAGTAAAAGGCATAGGGTGGGGTCAGGGCCCTTTCCAGGGCTGTTTTGGCCTTTGAGAGATTGCTCATTGGTGCCAGGCCCACCTGCAACCACTGGACAACTTGCTACCATGCAACTTGCATGACTCACCCAGGACTGCTGCTGTTTGCTACTGTTCAACAGCAGCCCCCTACCAAGCCAGAGTTGTGTAGTAGTTAAGAGTTTTAGACTAGGATCTGAGAAACCCAGGTTCAAATCACCACTCTGTTGTGAAAGGTTGATGGGTGAGCTTTGGCCAGCTACCCATTCTCAGCATAATCTACCTCACAGGGTTCCTGTGGATAAAATGAAGGAGGGGAGAATTATGTAAGATGCTTTGAGTCCCTATTACGGAGCAAGGTGGGGTATAAATGAAGTACATAAATAATAAATATAGCTGAAGACTGGGGGCAAATAAAATGTGAAACAGGAAATATTGTGGCAGGGGAAAATGAGATGGCCCCTGCAAGGACTTGCAGGTCCCTCACTTGATATCATCTGTTACTTATGCAGAGAACTTATACAGAGTGTACAGTATCTTTTTGGCAGATGAATGACTGGTAATTCACTAGAAGTGATATCATTCTTAGCAGATATACCCACTGTAAATTGGGTTCCCATTTTTACGAATACTAGAAGTGAATACAATCAAGATAATTCACACTATGGTACTCCCCATTACTATGAATGGATGGGAAAACTGGACAGGAAGAAAATTGATTAATCTGAAATGTAGTGATGGGGGAGAAGTTTACAAATCAGCCACAGTCCTTCCACCTAAAAGATCAGGGAAGGACTGTGGCTGAATCATGAACAACAGTTTGCCTGTTTAGAGGAGAGTTTTATGGATAACATGGTCCACCAAAAAAAGACAAATAAGTGGGTTCTAGATCAAATCAAGCCTGAATTCTCCCTAGAATTTAAAATGACCAAACTGAGGGTATTGTATTTTGGTCATATGAAGAGAAGACAAGACTCACTGGAAAAGACAATAATGCCTAAAGTTGAAGGCAGCAGGAAAAGAGGAAGACCCAACATGAGATGGATTGACTCAATAAAGGAAGCCATAGCTTCAGTTTCTAAGACCTGAACAAGGCTGTCAATAATAGGACATTTTGGAGGTCATTAACTTATACAGTCATCATAAGTTGGAAGTGACTTGATGGCACATAGCATACACACAGAAGTGAAATTGAGAAGGCATTTATTTAAACCCCACACTCAACAGTATGTCCTGAGACAGCTCCTGATCAACAAAACAATGACAAATCACATAAAATCAATAAAGAGAACCAGAGACCAGCAATCAAACGACAGATCAGACAAACAATAACCAAATAATGTTTTTGCCTGCCATATAAAGCTTAACAAGTTTGATACCAGGCAAATTTATGTGAAGGGATTTCCTTAAGAGACAATACAGAATGCCCTGTTTTGGTGCTCACCTCCAAAGGTGAGGGCAAACAGAGCTGGGCTGCAGAAGCAGATCGTAACTGATGAGAAGGCTCGAATTCGTAATCTGCCTTGAGTCTCAACAAAAAGGCAGACTATAAATGAAGTAGATAAATGGTTGTTATCTAAGCTTCTGCCAAGCATTAGCCACTTCTTCTATGGAGCCAGGTTGTTGCACCTTCCATTCTTTCAGTTCCAGCTGTTAAACACTGAACTGCTTGCCACAGCTGTCATTGTGTAAAACATTTTAAATTTCTGCTATTGCACCATTTCTCTATACACCACGGATGCAATAACATTGTCCAATAAAGTCGCACTAATATGCTCAAACTGAAAAAAATGGATGGAGGTATATTTCCATGGACAACAGTAAACAGAAGAGGAAGCAGATTAATTATTGTAAAGAGCTCCCCTCTGAAAGCACATACATGGGCAGCACGATCCTGAGGGCTTGCTGCAGCAGTGGTGGCCAGCCGCCAGTGTGATAGCAGCACTGATCCGATCCCTACGGACAGTCCACAGGTGAAAAGAAATGTGCCTCTACACACAACATAAGAAGCACTCTGGAGTCTATAACAATGCCAGCGACACCCACCAACCAGGCAGCACTGCCTGATAACATTTCTTTGAGTGGCAAATGCATGTGCAGCCAATTGCCACCTGCCGATGCAGCCACTGCATCTCGATGCCATTCCTCCCCTCATGGAGCACCAGAAGACAAAGAGGAAAGACCCAGCAACAGAGCAACACCAACAGAGGCACGTGGCCTGAATGTCCCTCCTTACAAAAGAGGCATGCCATCACGCATTAAGGTGCTCCACTGTAGCCCAGACTGAATGACAATACAAATTGCTTATCTTTCCACTGAAAACTCCGCATTTGCCATCCTTCCTTGTTATGGCCTGTTTGCTACCTTTCACAATCCCCCACCACATCCCTTTCTGTCAGTCTGCCCTTAAGGGATATACTGTAACAAATGACAGGAATGCCAGCTGGGAGCAATGGGAGATGGCTGAAGGCCCATTGGATATAATGGCAGCCAGGAATGACAACTGACTTGAATAGGCACCACTGAAATACATCAGAGCACACAAAAGTTGCAATGAAAATGCATAATGGATTACAAGATACCTGCCTTGGCTTGGAACGATAGCCTACGGAGTGAAATTATGGTCCCTGGGCATAGAATGATAGTTCTTGGGCCAAGATAAAATGATCTGGGATTGTAATGACAGCTCCTAGAGTGGAATGACAGCCCCTGGGACTGGAGTCAGTGATCTCTGGGCTGTCATTCTAACCCTAGAGCAGCTAATATGGTCCTAGGAACTATCATTCTACTCTGGGGGCTGTCATTCCAGTCCCAGAGCACTGCTTCCGCCCTAGAGGCCATCATTCTACTCTGGAGGCTGTCATTCCAGACCCAGGGCAAGTTTCTTGCAATCCGTTCCACATTTTCATTTCAACTTTTGTGTCCTACAACGTATTTCAATGTAGTCTATGCAAGTCAATTGGCATTCCTAGCTCCCATTATACTCAATAGGCCTTCGGGCATTCACCACTGTTCCTAATGGGCATTCCTGTCATTCGTTTTAGGACCCTGGGGACGAATCTCATTGGCTCCTGAACAAGCTGCCCCAGCTCTCTATTTTCCCAGCCACAGAAGAACAAAAGGGCTCTGCTTTCCTCCAAGGTGGACTCTCTTTGGTGTGTCTCCAAATATGGTTGGCTAGAAGCACTCTGTGCTCCTCCCTTACAAGGATCTGATTGGAAGAGATAAACACCACCACTCAAGAAATCAGCACAATCAAGGAAAAACAGGAGCACATGCTGTAGCCAGCTAGCAACACCCAAACTCAAAACAACACAGATTTCTTCAGGGAGGGTAGTTTCACTTCACTAAGAAACCTGGATTCCTAATACCATCCTGAAAAATCACTGTAATGACCTGAAACAGCAATTTCCATGTATATCTTCGGCTTTGGAATTTTGTTATGCACACCCCTAGTGAACTCCCACCCTCCTTGTGCAGGACCTATATGCTTTCTGTCCAAGCTCTTCTTCCTCACTGGTGATTGGTTTCTGCTCTTCCTTCCATTTTTCCCCAGCCTAATCATAAGACTTGGAGGGTGCTAGAAAATTTACACAAAGATCTCAGGCCTTTGTGGAAGAGAGGATTCTGTGAGGCCTGCAGGCTGCTCACTCGTCATCCTTAGACCTAGGGTCATGATGCCACTTCATTCAGGAATCCTTGAAGTTGCTCAGCTACCACTTGTTCAGTGACCATGCTCAGAATAGTACATTTGAGACAGGGCAACACTCATGGATCCAGAGTAGGTTTCCATAAGAGTGGACATACCGCTCCCTCTGAGGGAGGCATTCACTGTCTTCAGGACAAAGTTCCCAGCCACCTCACCCCACCCCATGAAATTTCAGCAGCCAGGAGGGGCAATGGTTGTACCAGCAGGTGGTAGATGTCAACTTCCAAGAATCCTGTCCACATACTCAGACTGAACAAGCTGAAAGTTATACCATACAAATGGACAAGTCAGCTCCCTGGGATCATCCATACTTGTCACTGCTAATGTAGAGTCCAGGTTGGAATGGATGCAAGAGATTTTTATCTGTAAAGTGTTGAGCAAAACAATTGCAGCAGGCTGCAGAGAAGTCTACCTCCTCCAGTAGGCCAGAACCCAACAGGCCCCTGACTGGAAGGGTTCTGCAGGTCTACATTGTGAGGATGCAATGGTAGCAGAGAAATATTGTTTCTTCACTGCCAATACTGCCACAGAGGAGAATTTAAAATGAGCTCTAGTCTGTGCTTTTCAGGATTCACCATGAGACTTTCTCCTCTGTCACTCTAGCTGTCTCCTTTGTTCATCATCTGTAGCCTCTCAGTAAAACAAGACGCTGCCTGGACTCTTAGACCTGAGAGAGAGCATTTACGAGTGATCATGTCAATTGCTCCCTATATGAGATTTGGAGGGCAATAATTCAAAATATATAAATACATATTCCAATAATTGTCCTGTAAACCAATTATTTTTTCATCCTCGTAAAACTTAACTACAATGCTCTACAATTTAAAATCATCATATTGACTCACCGTTAAAAAAGGGTGTCTAGTGTTTTTCAATACTCTGCTTTCTGTAAGTGTGTGAGCCACTTCATCCTAAAAAAAAAATATTGCAGTGTTTGGTATTAAATTTTAAAGAAAGTGGAAAGATAATTTTAAAAAAATCACTACTTGAAAAGAATGCCAACAACATTTTGGAATGGCTTAAAAATAAACATGTATCTTACAGGGGTCCCCAACCTTTTTGAGCTTGCAGGCACATTTGGAAATCTGACACAGCATGGTGGGCGCAGCAACAAAATGGCTGTCACAAAACAGCTGCTGCAGGAGGCAAAGCCAGCCACAAAATGAATGCCACAGCTTAACGTCATTAACACAGTGTAGATCCTTGTGCCGTGGGGGCAGTTGCCATCATAGCAACATTTTAAAAAAATCCGCAATGCCAATCAGAAGACTTGCTGGGCAAAAGCCTTACCTGGCCCCACCCACTTCCTAAAACAACTTGGTGGGAGCCAGAAAAGGTGTCAGTGGGCGCTATCATGCCCTCGGCCACTTCGTTGGGAACCCTTTATCTACAAGGAGGAAAAGTAGATCCCCAAAAAAGCAAAATAAACTTGACATCATTTTTTTATTAAAAACATCTGCCTTCAACATAGTAATAGTGATTCTATCATGAGGCCCGTATCAAATTCATTGCTCCCCTGATCAGTGAATTCCCCAATAAGCCAGTAGAATTCCTAAGAGGCTTCTGATGGATGATACTCCGCACTTTTCGCTCCTAACCACCAAATTCTGTGCCATCGCAATCAAAACTCGCAAAAATAGAATGGAAAAAACTACATAACTTTGCTATATTTTTAGAAATATTAAGATGCTAATTCTTGTGATATGTTAAAATCTTATGTTTTAAATAGCATCAGACTTTTCTCTAATTTTGTAATTTATATTAATTTTGCAGTTTTAGTAAGTCAGTTAATTTTATGCATAACTTTTGGCTGGTCAAACAGACTGTATCAATAAACTTACTTACATAGTAATAGTGATGCAACAGTAGGTTAGCATAGCATTAATATAATACTTCTTAAAATGCTACAATGGTACAATAGATTATAAAACTGCATTGTATGATCCTGTAGTTGGCAACTTGTCCACATGCCTTGAAAAAATGACTACTGAAAAGAAGTATAATAAAGGCCACCACTGCAGGATATCAAGGCAATTCCTGTCGCTGTCGTAATGCTGTAAAACAAGGGGTGTAGTTGGCCCTAGCTCCTCCTTGCCAATGAAGTGAAAATGCCTAATATAGCACTATCATAACTGGTACCTCTTTCAGCACCAGGGGCTTAATGTCAGCAATACCAAATGTACCCCGTTTAGGACTTTAAGCCAAAATGTAAAATTTCCCAATTATATATTTTTCTGTGGAAATTTTTCTGCCCCACATAAGTAGACATAGTCTGTTTAACTACAGCAGTGCTGCAGATCAGCCATGATAGATGAGCAAAATGTCGCATACGAAGCACTGACAAATCCCATCAGCAGTTTGTCACAGAGCTAAAGAGAGGTGTAGCAACTCATGGATTTGGTTGTGAACAGAGATCAAGACCGGGTGCAAAGTATAAATGTGGGCAAAGCGACCACAATGCTGTTAAATTAAGCATTTATATTAACAGAAAGTTACCCCAAAGTCCAAAACAATCAGTTTCAATTTCAAAAGAGGGAACTTTGCTGAAATAAGGAGACTAGTCAGAAGAAAGATAAAAGGGAGAATTAAGAGTCATATCTCTAGAGAATGCCTCTAAGCTATTTAAAACAATACTACCTGAGATTTAGATAGAATGCATCCCTCAAATCAGTAAAGGTACCACTAATTCTAGTCAGTCAAAGGTTTATAAAATTATGCATGGGATGTAGCAAGTGGATAGAGGGAGCTTTTTCTGCCTCTCTCACAAAACTAGAGCTTGGGGGTACCCAATGAAATAGTTGGGAAACAGGTTCAGGACAGACAAAAGTAAATACTTTACTCAATGCATAATTAAACTGTGGAATTCACTGCCAATGGAGACAGTGATGGCCACGAGCACACATAGCTTTAAAAAGGAGTGAGACAGAATCATGGAGGAGAGGTCTATTAATGGCTACCAGCCATGGTGACAGAAGGGGCCCTCCATACACAGAGGCAGCAAACCTTTGAATACACGTGCTAGGAGACAGCAGGGGAGGACCTGGGCCTCTATACCCTGTTTGTTTGGCCCTCTAGGGGAACTGGACGGCTGCTGTTTGAAACAGTATGCTGGACTAGATGGAACACTGGTCTGATACAGCACAGGCTCTTCTCAGGTCCTTATGTTCACTGAATGGTGCAAAGTTAAGTTGACATATAAATGAGCAATGACAAGAACTTCATGCATATTTAGGGTTGTCATATAAGAAAACATTATGATGTGAAATAGTAAGTTTTGGGTTGGATCCTGTCACATTTTCATACAAGCTTAAGCCAATTCCCCCCTTATTACAGTCCCCCATCTCACATAGCTTTTGTCTATGCGGGTCCCATGTTCTCAACCACAGTGTTTAAAGGGGCCCCTTACTCCCTTTCTTACCAGTGGGGGGAAAAATGGTTAGATCCAACTGTTTCTTCTTTCACTAAGAACTGCTGAAAGATGCTACAATAAAATCATTGCTGCAAACACCAGGTGCCAGAATTAAATTTCTAAGCATCCTGGGGCCTGGGATTTATTGAGCCCTGCCTTATAGATGCCACCATCTATCAAGAAAATTGTAAGTTATATTAATAGTTCCAAATAGAATATTTACAGATAAAATTATACAAGCCTACCTTTGCAATAATAACTTCTTTTTTCAGAATCTTCATAGCATAGTATTTCCCACTGGCTTTCTCTCGAACCAGAATAACTTTGCCAAAAGTGCCTTTGCCAAGGAGTTTTAAGTAATCAAAATCATTCATTGTCTGTACAGAGCAAAAGATCAGGAATTAATAAAATTTACATCTTACAGATGCAGTCATTCAAATGCTGCTATCCAGCCATCACATACTATGGTTATTAAGAAACAAGCTCCTCTTAAACAAGCATATAGTTCAGACTAACAGAAAACTAAAAGAATTTTTTAAAAAAACATTTAAGGCTACACCTTTAGCTCATTCTTTTGCTACAAGTACTTCAGCATGTCTAGGCACAGATGTATGTACCAGGGAAGCATGCCAACATATAAAATGTCAGGGATGCTGTATCTAACTACACATTATATAAAAGAATAATTATTAGCCTTGTCTGTATTTCTGTGGTTCTGCCAATTTCAAAATGATTATCAATTACAGAGGAGCCAAGGGATGTTGAAATATGACAGCTCACTAAGCTTCCGTTAATATTATAATGTTGCCGGCACTGAAGCTCTACACGGGGAAATTTTCTGAATGTACATCGTCTGCTGATCATATACCAATGCCAGTAACAGACTGCTGGATGACACCAACAATCAGCTTGTTTATTATCTTTGGGTACAGTTTGAGTAGAGTCCACCGCTTATGTAGAAGAGTGAGGAATCAATCCCGGTTCTCCAGATTAGAACCCGCCACTCTTAACCACTGCACCACAAGGAACTTGATCAATTCACAGAACTTGATTCATTCACACCACACTAAATTCAGCTACCTAACAGCATTCCCACCATGTCTGGTTTCATTTTTATCTTATTGATTCTGATCCTCTAAAATGTGGCTTCCAGACTGTTTCTGTCATTGCTCCTATATGCATAGTTCACAAAAACACAGTTGAGTTACATCAGCATCAGAACAGTGATGCTAACTTACTCAAAAACCTTTGACAATTGCATCTAATGGTTTCACATACATATTAAATAAAAAGTAATAAACCTGGGCTTGTAGAACCCCAGGATAATTTTCTGGGTGTTGTACATGCCTCTTCCAGACCAATTTCTAGTTTTAGACCCATTCACAATGGGTTATGTGGTGAAATAATAATTCACCTGAGGTATCTGTGTATACAACTTTACAGGTGAACATTGAATTTGCGATTGGAGAACACACAGAGGCTAACCCAAACCTTCTATTACAGGTAGGAATAGGGTTGCAGAACAATAACAATTCATATATTGATGGAGTTACCCAGAAGAACAAAAGGCCTTGCCTGAAGTACCCAGAAGCTGTCCACAGGAAATGAAGGCTGCCAGAATCGTCTGAGGAAGATAGGGAAGGGAATTCTATTAAAAGAATTTCTGTTCTTTGGGGACAGGATCAGATGAGGGCATATGGTCAGATAGGAAGAATATGTTGGAATCCTTTAGAAGCAAGAAGGACAACAAGATGGCAGAGAAATGTAAAGACAAGAACAGAACCTGAACAAGAAATCTGGAAACTTTTACATTATTCTGCCTACATTTTCGTTTATCATCACAGGGGATAAGTTTTAAAACCAGGGTGAGAGATGCATATATCACTCATTTTATTTTATCTTGTTCATATGTGGTTAGTCAATTGTTGCTAAACTAAATGCTTTATTTTTTTTTAACCAATGACTGCTTGTATAAGTGAAGTTAATTTTTTCCCCTTTTTCTGACATTTATGTTATGTTGTGAGCATGAACACGCCGCCATCATAACCCAGTCAAATTTGGCAAGATACAAAGAGAAGGCAGGGAGATGACTGCTTTGCTGTGAAAGTCTGAGATTTCCAAGGTCTCTCATACAACCATGGTAGCTAGACTAGGAGTGTGATTCTTAATTTTATAAAAAGAGAAGATAGAAAAAGAAAGTTTGGTTGCAGATCCTCTGTCAAATTCCCAGGCATTGCAATGCTTGGAACTAGGGAAAAGTGGATTCCTCAAGCTTCACACCATTTGGGATTGCCTGCTCCTAGGTATTAGGCTGACAGTCTTTTGACAAATTTCAAGGAATATGTAGGAACAGAACCCTTGGAATAAAGAAAGCATGGTCCCAGCTTCCTCCTATCTTCATCAACCTGTACTTCCATGATCCTCCTCTGCCCAATCCCTCTTTCTCATCAAAGGATGCTTGTGTGCAACTGTGCATATCGAAGATTAGTGAACTAACATTCCTAGACAAGTACGCCAAAAGGTGCATTACGCCCCAGAACAGAGCTGCAGTTGTGGTGCTTAACAAATGCAGCCTGCTTAGCCCAAGTGACAGCGTTATAAAAGTTGGTAATAAAAATACCTCTACCAAAAAGTCAAAAAAGTGGCTACAGCCCTACTGGGATGAACTGTAATTCTAGTCCACTCAGGCTGCTTAGACAGAAACACATGTTATTGTAGAGGTCAGCCAATAATGGGTATGTCTAGAATTTCCCCAAGCCCTTTTTATATCCAGCCCAGCAAATAGTAGCTGTCTTTCCAGAACTGAGCAGCTGTTTGCAAGTAGAAACCCAAATCTCTACAAACCTCTAATGTATGAAGAGGTTATTCCTTTCCCTCTTGACCGCCAGGAAAGAAGTCTAGAAAGACCAATATCCTGGAAATATGACAGTTGAAGACTACTTTCAGAAGAAAGCTGATGTTGGAATGTAAAACACCGTTACCCCTACACAATCAGAGGAAGAGGAAGATGTTGCAGTAGACACAGAATGCTTGCCAACCCTGTTGATGCAACAACTGCTAGAAGGATGCCTTGCAGGAAAGGAAAGGAAATACACATTGTAAGACAACATTGGTTCAAACGTTTTTCACATGAGGTAAGCACTAGAGGAGCCCCGTGGTGCAGAGTGGTAAGCTGCAGTACTGCAGTCAAAAGCTCTGCTCACAACCTGAGTTCGATCCCGACGGAAGTCAGTTTCAGGTAGCCAGCTCAAGGTTGACTCAGCCTTCCATCCTTCCGAGATTGGTGAAATGAGGACCCAGCTTGCTGGGGGGAAAGGGAAGATGACTGGGGAAGGCACTGGCAAACCACCCCGTAAACAAAGTCTGCCTAGGAAACATCAGGATGTGACGTCACCCCATGGGTCAGGAATGACCCAGTGCTTGCACAGGGGACCTTTACCTTTTTAAGCACTAGAGAGTATCCATGCCAGAACAGGAGATTTAATGGAGGTAGGCAAGCTCTAATGAATAATTTAAGAAATATTTTACAAAATACTATGAAAAAGAATGTCCCTTGTTGGATATAGGAAATAGCTACTGTGAAAACATGCAGAAAGATATGGTTAAACCTGACTAATCTAAAGAAAGTGAACAGAACAAAACACCAAGTCCCAAGAGTTATGGAAGGGGAGAGAAGGTGCCTTTCCTTTCTGAGAAACTCCTTTAGACCAAGGGTTCCTTGGAAAGCACCCTGGTAACCAGCCACCACCACTCAGGGACCTTCTAAGAATATCTAGACTGACCCACTGAGAAGGTATCCTTCCAGCACAGTACTAGAGCAATAACAAAGTGACAGGGTAGAAACCCTAGAAAATACTTTATAACAATGTAGCACCCGTGCAGCCTGGCATGTAGGGAAGAGATTCAGAGAAATATCTCAGAGAAATACGTTGTACTAAGCAAAGTCCAAAAAAGCCTTTATTTATTTTTTTAAAAGGGGTTTATTATAAAAGGAAAAAAGGGAAAGGGTGGTTGGGTTCAAATAGAGATAGAAAAGGGACAGAACAAAATACTGAGGGGGAAAACCACACAAGAACACGGCACACAGAATTAAAAAATAAAAAGCAATACAGTTGAACTAACTCCGCCAAGGACGCTTTACCTAGGCTGTAGCAGGTTCTTCAGAGAATGTACAGAGTTCCTTGAAGTAACAAGATGGTGGAGGAGTCCATAACCCCTACTCACTCTCCTGTGGACCACAGTTTCCACTGAAGACAAGGGGAAATCCCAAATGTCCCAATATTTATGGTCAATGGAATCTGACCTAAGCTAGCCTCCTCTCTAAGAGTCACAAGCTGATTTCGGCAATCCCATGCAAAACCCCGTCTCTGACATCAGAGGCTACTGTTACCAGTCAGAGACTTATAAAATATAGTCCCATTCCCATCAAGCATTTGGTAATGGCTCTGAGCTTCCCTTATAAATAACTGGTTTGGCCCAAAGCAGCTTGTCCTTTGTACGGAAAGGATTAAGTCTGGCAGGATGGTCCAATGTCGAATGGAAATGGATGTGATAGTCTAATGTAAACTACAGGTGTCCAAGATGCCAGACTCTCTAGGTGGCACTCTTGATCCCTAGAAAGGTTTAAGGGTATCTGTTGGTTACCAATTAGTTACCAGATTCAATTCAAGGTACTGATCCTCACCTACAAAGTCCTTCAGGGCCTAGGACCAGCATATCTGCAGGACCGCCTTTCCCAGTATGCTCCAGCTTAGCAGCTCTGCTCATCTGAGCAAAGCCTTCAGAACGTGCCATCCTGCAAACAGGCAAGATCAACAGCTGCCCATACCCAAGAATTCTCTGTTGTGGCTCCCACCAAGTGGACTGGCCTGCATGATGAGGTCATGAAGGCTTCCACATTCCTATCCTTCTGCAGAATGTGTACGATGGAACTGTTTAGAAGGGCATTTTTATAAAGCAAATCAAGTTATAGCTAACATCTGGGGGATTTAAGGCAGTCTCCATTCTATATTACATGGTTCTCTAATGGTTCTCTAATTTTGTAACCCAGTTTTATTATATTGTTGATTGTATACAATGTTCCACTGCATTGTTTTGTAGTCTTCTAATTCCTGCTGTACTGTGTGCATTTTACTGTGTTTTAGTGCTGTCCACTCCCAATTTTGTTGTACATATTATACTGTTCTTACTGCATTGCTTTGAGTTGTAACCTGCCTTAAATCTCAGTGAGAAAGGTAAACTACAAATGAAGCATCTTAACAGATACACAGGATATTGTTAGGCTTCAATTACAGATGCATAAAAACATATAGTTATTAAATATAAGAGCAACACGGCATACTATTACTAACACACTGAGGTTCTCACTCTTA
The DNA here is from genome assembly GCF_029931775.1 of Euleptes europaea. NCBI lineage: Eukaryota > Metazoa > Chordata > Lepidosauria > Squamata > Sphaerodactylidae > Euleptes > Euleptes europaea. Next base: position 29,844,081 of record NC_079318.1, read on the forward strand.
TTATCAAAAACAAGTTACAATGAGTATACCTCTAACTGTGCAACCCTTCGCAGTTATACCACTGACCTAAGTTTATAGGCCTGCATTTTTGCAGCCAGGTAGCAACCCTTGTAAGATATGCTTACATTCATTTCTTTAAAGTAAAATGTATTTCTGAGAAAACTTGATTACCCTCTCTCTGTTGTGAGCCTGGAAAATTGGGGAGGGAGGCTGTGATGTTACATATGGTTCTAGCGCAGGTGTTTGGGGTTGCAAGCTGAAGGTGGTTCTTTGGTCAGATTCTTCCTTGGTTGCATGGCCAAAGAGAGTTCAGTGGTTGGAGTGTTCCTACTCTCCATCTGAGAAAGGGACTTTGATCTTTCCTCAAAACCAGGTAGCAAGCTCGTCCCAGCTCAGTTTCTGACTGGCTTATGGCCAAGTAAGATTTCTTTACCTGCTGCTTTCTCTTATATCCAGTAGATGATGCTAGCATATCACAAGCTGTTATTGTTAGGGGGAAGCATTTGCCTAGAATCATACTAAAATATTTCAACCTTATTATTAATTTGGGAGCCCATCACTTTTGTTAAGCAACTACACGGAGTCGGGATGCTCAGTAGAATTATTTTTGTACACTTCTGTGACATATTTTGTTTGAAAATATGAATGTGGTTAATGTGAAAAAATTTTTAACAGAGACCAAGGGTAATTTCTGGCATATTATTAAGGAAATAGTTCTTCACCTTGGTGCTGCTAGGGGCTGAGAAAAGTTTCTGTACTTCAGTGACAGTGTAGTAGAAAGAAGGAGAGGATGGATACGATAGCCCACTTAGAAGTCACACTGCTAAGTGTGCATCCAGGAGGGAGGTTGACATATAGAAGAAACACAATGAACTGTTTCAGCTGAAGTGAAGCTATCATGCCTACAAGGAGTATAGCCACCCTCCTTGTTATCCTATTGCTTGTAAGTAGACCAAGATCAGTGGAGGTAGAGAACATCTAATCTCTTGGTCCATGACAGGGGGAGCCTGCCATTGCTGCCTGGCACCTGGGGGGTGCCACACTACCACTAAATTTTGGTGGGGGCTTCAGCCCCACCACCTCTCCAAAGTTTACACCCATGCACAGAGGTGCTTGCTGCACCCATCAAAACATACTTTGATGATGGGAAATCTTTCCTTCAACAGAAAGGGACGAAAGTGTTTACCCACTGGCAGGAATTTCTGAAACTGGTTCTGCATAGATGCAGAACTTCTATGCAGAACATAATTCACAGTGGGTAGCCGTGTTAGTCTGTTTGCAGTAGTCAAAAAGGGCAAGAGTCCAGTAGCACCTTAAAGACTAACAAAAATATTTTCTGGTAGGGTATGAGCTTTTGTGAGCCACAGCTCACTTCTTCAGAACAGTTAGCAACAGTTAGGAGCAAAGCTGAAAAACGATTGAACTGGATCAAGCTTCCCCTTTACGGACACACTATTTAAGGAGCTACTTTCCCACACTGCTGTCCACACAGCTCTAATGCGTGAAAACTTCAACCATGTAGACAGGACTGGATCTTTCCCATCCACCTGGTCTTCCACTGGAAGCTGTAGCATTAATACCATTAATTTAAAAACTACATGATGTAGTTATGTCAATAGGACTCTCTTTGTCAATTTGACATAGTCTTTAGTGACAGATGAAATTAAGCCTTGCTTGTATCTTTCTCCTCTTCATTCACCTGTGGTACGATTGTATCAAATATGATAAGTCACCTGCAGTACTAATAGTTCCTGTTGAACCACTACTTGGTTCAGGTTGGGCTCCTAGTTATGGGGCAATACCACAGCTTGCCAGCAAGCAACAGAACATCTGATCACGTACTTCGTAAGCAACAGAATCAGAATATGAAATTAATAACTTTATGCTTACAAGGAAAAGGTTAAGTAGCAAAAAAACCAATTAATGATGACAAAGCAATTTCTATTTAAATTTAATACCATGTATTTTGTTTCCTTTATATATTTACTCCTTGGATCACAGACTCATCTTTCTATGTGTTTCATAATCTGATTATCTTTTCCTTATAAAAAGAGGCCCATCTGGTGCAAAAAACATTGGCATAGGCATAGAAATATGCGACAAAGCTAATATGTAGCATTAACAATATGCAACATATCTATGACTGCAAAAAACTATATTAGAAAAAAGTTAAAATACTATGTTATGTGTCTATAGATCAAGTATAGCTACAGCAGAACCATAGTATATGGTACACTGCTGAGCACTGAAGCTTTTAATATATTTTCAATATATTAATAAATATGTTTCCACTGAAAGTTTGCTTTTCCCATTAAAATGGCAAGAAATTTAAATAAAATAGACATGATACTACAGATGATATATTTAATATTAATATGTACCCAAAGAACACTGATTATTATCTTTGTTACTAATGATATCAGCTGAATATTAAGATTCTCAAACATTTTCCTTTGCAAAAAAACAAAACAAAAATTTAAAGACATTAACTGTCCTGGGAGTAGGCCCCTCTGATTAAAATGGGACTTTATTTTGAGTGCATGTGTTTAGGATTGCTCATTTATGCTACCGAGACACAAAAGTTACCAGTCATTATTGGTCTTAAGAAAAGTCTATCTTACACTGGCCACATTTTGGCATCTGAAAATCGTTTCCATCTGCAGTTTGTATTGTTTGGCAAGTTTTCAGCTAGCTGCTACAATACAACATCTGTAGCAATCCACACTCGTATCAGCACTAAATAGACTATTCCACTCAGAACAGAATATAATACACAAATCTTTCACCTCCCTTCAATCTCTTTGACCACAAGTATGCTGCTGAATTTCATCCCGAAAATAAATTATACTCTCGGTTAAGAACCTACAAAGTGACTCTGGAGCACATGATACATGCAGTGTTGTCAACAGGAAAAAAATCCCCAAACTCTGTTGTTCTGTCCCTTATATAAACAGCTGAACATTAAATCAGGACTTTTATTTTTTTTTAAAAAAAATGTTTACATCCCTATTATTTTGAAATTCATTTTGCTCATTCAGGAATACCAGAAGTTACAATGTGGCATACCTTTCTTTTATGGTGGGTTGTGGATGCATCCATCTCCTCTTCGCCTATATTATCAATCTGTGACGTTGGACTACAGTTCATTCTTTCCTCTTCCTGCCTTTGAAGTCTGTCTGCTACTGCTTGAATGGCTTCTGTCCATTCTTCCCTATCCAAAACAAGACATTTTTATTAATAAATAAATCTCATAAATATATAGACCAATAAAGGGGATGATCGAATATGTACACACACAGGCTATGATCCAGACAATTGGGCATGCAGCAGATCCCAATGTGAGCTATAGAAAATATATAAAAGCACAACCATTTCATGGCAAAGCAAATGCCTCCTTTAGCTTGAGGTACTTATCATTTGTCAGACATCAGTGAGTGGACTACATATACAAAGTTAAAGTACTAGTATCTTATACTATACTGGAAGGTTCATACTTACAGTACTTTCTCCAGTTACTACAGTACTCACTTTGCATTAAAGTATCAACTGACCATTCTAGATACCTGCTGCATTCTCCTCATCCACTTCTATTCCACATGTGGGAGTTTCCCATTAGCAACCCCTCCCCCACTGTCCACCCTTCCACAAATAGAAGAAGAAGAGTTGGTTTTTATATGCCGACTTTCTCTACCACTTAAGGGATAATCAAACCAGCTTACAATCACCTTCGCTTCCCTTCCCTACAACAGCCACCCTGTGAGGTGGGTGGGACTGAAAGAGCTGTGACTAGCCCAAGGTCACCCATCTAGCTTCACGTGTAGGAGTGGAGAAACCAACTCAGTTCACTAGATTAGCGTCTGCCGCTCATGTGGAAGAGTGGGGAATCAAACTGGTTCTCCAGATTAGAGTCCACCGCTTCAAACCACAGCTCTTAACCACCATGCTTGAGGGAAGCTACTTGATGTTCATGACCTTTTCTAAAATTGATAGCGCACTGTACAAGCAGTTCCACTTAGTATAACCCTGGTGCAAAATAAATGTCTTGATTAAAGAAACCTAATTGATTTCAATGGGATTTACCTCAAGTAATATATGGATCAAGGTGGAAGAATATTGACTGTATACCTAAATTTCTGAATGCAGTGGTTCAAATACCATTTGGACAGTAGTGAAAGAAAAGCTAAATCAATACTCAAATTTAATGACATCTGGTGTTTAACAGGACTTCAATAATTCCAAAGTGACAGAATTTACACCATGTACCAAATTTTATCATATAATGAATTACAATAAATCACAATATTATATCTCCTTATGTAGAAAGCATTAATGGTTAATTTTCACAACATAAATCATTACCTTCATAAGTAACTTTAATTATGCATTACATAAGCAACAAGATTCAAATATTTGGTGGCAGAACTGAAATGGTATTAGATATACAAGATGCTAGTTATAAATTAGGAATACCTTATGCAACCTTATCCACGTTTTCAAATAAAAGCACACAAAATCTGAAAAAAATCACATTTTTAAAGTCTTAATTAGAAGTCTTGAAAACAAGATGTAGTGAATCTTTTATTCATAGAACTTAATCTATGCGACAAGAATCCTCACTTGGCTTTATTTCTCACCGTTCTTCTGGTGTATCTACGTGAAAAGTCCTTTCTATCACAGTGGTCCACTGGAGACATCGGATAATAAATGTGTTTGGTTTTGGTCTCTCTGTTTTCATTAGCTGGCATTCTAGAAAAAAATATACTACATTTTTAATATGAAGACAGGAACTGACTTATTTTGATTAAATTCTAAATACTTATACATCATCACATTTACAGTTACACACACTCTCACACACACACACACACACACATATATATATATGTGTGTGTGAGTGTGTGTAACTGTAAATGTGATGATGTATAAGTATTTAGAATATATATATATACATTCTATTCAGTACAGTTTGGGACTTAAAGATGTATTCCTAAACTCAATCATGTGCACTTGTTCCACAGGATGGAAGCCTATGGACATAATATAAACATAATTTTATATTTTGTACCAAAAGATGTTATTGGAAGTAAACACTAGAATGAGAAGCTGAACTGGCATAAGTTGAGTGTATTTGGACCATCCTGTTGATTCATAAATATTACAGGAAAACAGAGACAGCACTTTTATCAAGGAACATACAGACATACTATCAAAAAATTACAATTGGCTCAAGTACCACAATGAAATACAAAATTTAATAAATGTATTAATTTAAACTCTCTCCATTTGCATATTTAAGATTTTTTAATCATGGTGAGAACTTATTTATGTAATAGTCACATTGCCCTAAAGTCATGCGCATATACACACACTCGCTACATGTCTGTACTTTTGCACAGTCACATACATGCAACATCACAGATGCATATATATTCTCTCAATCTGTCCTCCACAAAAGTAACTTGTCTTCTTCAGATGGCAGTGGCAGAGAGAAGAAGATGTTTTTCTCTCTGGTGGGAGCCGTGCCCCTCTCCCCAGAAGAAAATCCCCCCGCAAGCCGTTATTCTTTTAGTGGATGTAGCGTAGCGATGTGGCTGAATATAAACAGGAGAAGCCACACGAGAGTTACAGAGTCCCATGGAAAGATAAAAAAGGGGAATGGCTCATGGGTCTGAGGCTGAGCTTCACCACTGCAGCAATTATTGTAATTTGGATAGCTGTGATTTATAATTTATTAGAAAGTCCACCAAAGAAATAAATGATTATATAGCCACATGAAAGAAGAGAACCATATAATTCACAGAAATAATTAAACATTTGAAATACCTTTACATATGAAGGGGTTAGGACAACCTGCTTTGCAAGAAAAAGTTCTGCAGAAAAAGCTGACACTCCTTTAAAGTTATTTATTAGATATTTTATTTCTTTTTTACACCGAAGTCCGGATTGGGTGGGGGGAGCACACAGGGAGAAAAGTAGGCACTACGCCCATGTATCTCTGTACAGCAATGCCAGCACAATGCTCTACACACTGGCAGAAAAAGGACCAACCCAGAGGTGTGGCAGGAGTTAGTGGGATTCCTAAGCTGTGGCAGCCGAGGAATGCCCCCCAAAACTGGCAGAAATTTACAGCACTAACAAACACGGCGTAGCCTATAGGTACCCATACAACGGAAAAGGCAAAACACCCATCCTCCTCAAGTGCGACCCTGCCCAAAAGCCCCAGTGAAGCATGGGATGCCACCTATACCTGCAACCAATCCCCCCTCCCCATTGGTGGCCATACCTCCTGCCCTCCACCCAAGCACAGCCCCCTAAAGTACTACATAAACCCCAGCTAGGATGCCCCACAGTTGAGTGGGTAGGGTGCATGGCACAAGACACTGTCTCAGAGGTCTCTACCGTCCACACTTAGAGCACACCATGCTGCACTTCGGTGGTTGAAGAGGCACAGAGAGGGCACTTGGCATAACCTAGCCTAACACCAAAGGGGGACAGCAAAGTCCATGTTCTGAGACTAATGAGTCTCATTTCAGAACCCTAACAGGTACCCCATCTCAGGAGGCAAAACACAAAGGGGCAACCACACACTGACAATTAAGTAGAGGCTAGAATCCATCTGCCCCTACCCAGGAGTCTGCTCCTGCCTCCCCCATATCGCTCGCACAAGCCTGGGCACTGCCATGTCAATAGCAGCTCCCACATCATGGCTGGCGGTGTGTGCATATGAGGGAAACCTGAGTCAGGCCCACCCAGCACCATGTCCCTTGTCATGCAATGAGGCATTCTCCCAAGCAAGGGTACCTGGGAGAACTGACTGTGATGGGGGGGGGGCAGAAGTTCTGGCAGCCCCATACTGGGCTATCAGCCCACTGCTTTGCCAGAACGCCCCTCCCTGCAAGTAGATTGGTGTGCCTGGCAGCTGCCCCACTATGCCCTCTGGATCAGTGGGCCAAGCTACCATGGGACCCATTGCCTTGCAGAATCACAGTCCTACGCAGCTGCAAGAGCAGTGAATGGAGCAGTTGCAGCTGCAGAGCACTTCTTCATAGGCTCAGTAAGTGACATCTGGATGGCCACAGCATGCGCCTCAGGAGGGTTCCCTGGCAAATGGAGCCTCCATGGGTTGGAAGTGCACTCTCTGCTGGGGTCCCACATGCATGGCTGTGACCAGCATGGCATCTGTGCTGTTTAACATCACAGCACGTGTTTCTCTTTAGCAACTGTGGAGGTGGTAATACAACAGGGAGGCCCAGGAGCATGACCCGTGCAGTCCCTGCCACTCTGCTCAAAATCGTGTTGCAGCCCAGCTCCTGGAGTATCCTGCCTCATGCAGCTTTTCAACCAGCTAATCTGCCTCACTCAGATGCATGCTGTGCTAGGGAGGCAGCTCGCAAAGTACAGGCACCATACTGGCATGAGATAGCCAGTGTCCTAGAACAGATAACCATGAACACTGATTGAATCACCTTCAAGAAAGCACTCCCGTTTTTTACTCGGATTCAAACCAACCTTATAATTATGGAATAATTCTGTTTTACAGCAACAGAAAAAAATCCAAGCCCATTGTGTGACAGAAAGAAACCCTAGCCTGAAGGGGCACGGACAACAAAACTTGATTGAAGCTGTCACATGGAAACAAGCAAGGAGAGGTGGTCCTTAAAAAGCCCAAGAAATCCTTTGCCTTTGTTCCTTCTTAGTTTCAGAGGATGGCTCCGGGTCCATCATGAGATGCAGCCATGGCTTCAGGGAAAACTGGACCCAGTGAAAGAGACTCCAATGAAAACTGGAACTTTGCAACTTGTGGAAATACGAACTGCAAGAGTTTTAATCTCTATTTTATAGTTGCCTTTGAGTAAGATTTTCATAACAATTTCCTTGCCTCTTCAATCTCAATTCATTTTCAACACTGAATAAACACTTTCATTTTAACTGTAAATGGCTAGAAGGTTTTTTCATGTGCTCTGCACATGCTCAGGGTCAGCTCACCAAAGCCACTCTCGAGACAAAGAAAGGATTAATATTTGCCTGCTGTTTATCCTCTGTTGTCACTTTACAACTAGCAGCTAGCCATAATACTGGGTCCTGACTCCTGCATGAAATTTAAATATAAGAAACATATTGTATATAATTTTCTAAAATAACAAAAATATTAACTGAAATATTTAAGGAACATATCACGTACTCTCTGAGGTTTTATAACTGCCCTGTCCAATTTTAGAACAATAGGCTTTATGTTAATAGCAAATTCATACGAATTTTTTATTTGATAAGCAGCTAAATAATAAATGGGAAAAATTGATTTAAATTGATCTTCCTTTCCTGATGACTTAAATAAACTTGATTTAAATCCATCTATCCTCTTTAAAATGGGGCCTCATGGAAACTGGCTCCAGACATTAGAGTTAGTCAATGATTCTGTAGACAGCTACTATGCATTCAGTAGGTACACAGGCGCTCCAAGGAACGAGTAAGCTAGATATGCAGTTTCCGCCAGTGGTGTGTCTCATAAATGACGCTGACAAAGCAGCGGATTAGATAAAGGGTCCCTAAGGTGGCGCCCACCAACAACTTCCCTGGTCCCCACCAAATGTTTTTAGAAAGTAGACAGGGCCAGGAGGGGCTCTTTCCCAGCAGGGCTTCTGCTTGGCTACTGGAGAACTGATTGACTGTGCAGATTTTTAAAAACACTGTTTCAGTGGCAGCTGCCATGACAGTGTTGGTTTTATTCTCACTCCCTTTCCTCAATGCAGTTTTTTTTTTTTTTAATTATGCCTCTTCTCCCTTGGACTTGGGTGCGGGTGAGTGAGTGAGAGAACAATTTCCTTTCTCCCCTTTCCCCACCGTTAAACAGAGCTTCTGCCTGAAATGTTGAAGATTTACTGTCAGAGTTATGCATAACAGCAATGGTAAACAACCACATTGTTCAGTGATGAGTCTTCTGGGAATTACATGTACGTGTTTTAAGCTTTAACACAATCTAAGCATAATAAATACAACAAAGGATATTACATTTAGTATAACGGACATCATATTCATACAACTCACAATAATGCATACATTAGCTACTGTCATGTATCTCATAGTGTAAGACTAAAAACAGTAACTTCTGATGGTCTCTACAACATTCAAATATTAAACCTGTTGAATCTAAACAATTACCACAGACTTCATGCTGATCATTCAGACTTTTAAAAATAGGATATACAAGTGGGAAACTGTTTGGACTTGCGGGAGGTATCTCATTTCCCCCTCCCCCATTATATTTCCCTTTCCTGAAAGCCCCTATTAGCCTCTCCCCTTTCCCTGCTTCCTTTTTAAGGGTTGCCAGCTCCAGGTTGGGAAATTCCTGAAGACTTGGGGGTAGAGCCTTGGGGAGCAAGACGTGGGGAGGGAAACAACCTCAGCAAAGCAGCCATTTTCTCCAGGGAAGCTGATCTCTGTCAACACTTGTAATTCCGAGTGATCTTCAGCCCCCCACCTGGAGGTTGGTAACCCTACTTCCCATAGAGGAAAAGGCTGCTTTGGATGGTGGAATCTGTGGCATTAAACCCTTTTGAGGTCCTTCCCCTCCTCAAACCGCACTCTCCCCTTCTCCATCTACAGATATTTCCTAACCTGGAGTTGGTAACCCCATCTCCTTCCCACCCAATAACCAACCTACCTTTATCTCCCCCTCTTGTCTTAAGCTTTCCCTCTCCCCCATCTGGAAGCTCTAACTAGGAAAACTGTGGTCCTGTTTTGTGGTGTCAGCCCCGTGAAGGCCCGTGGGGGGGGGATTTTCCCCCGAACTCCGGATCTCGCCCGAATTTCAGGGATCCGAAGCGGGGGAGTTCAGACTTCGGCACGGCCCAAATTTAAAAGGGCTGAATTTTGCCGAAGCCGAACTTTCCCGAATTTTTTTTTCAACAGCCCTAGATATCAATAATATAACAGGAAGGGGATAGGGAGGCCAGCAGATGACATTCTCTGCTGTCCTCAACCGTAGGCTTGGCGGAATAGTTCTCTCTTGCAGGTCCTGCGGAACTCTTTAAGGTCCCACGGGGCCCTGATGTCACCATCTAAAATCTAATAAAGAAATAAAAAAAGAAAAAGCAGGGGCAGCAGCAGCACCCACTTTGACCCCACACACACACACACACTTCCAGGAGTCAGAGAGTGGGAGGGTAAACAAGGCCAGCAGGCAGCTTACACTAAGACAGTTGGGGGGAGCAGCTGTTGCAGCACCCACCCACCCACACATCCATCTGTCATTTTCCTCACTCCTTAGCATTTGGGGGTAGCAGCAGCTCCCGTGGCAAGCCAGGCAGTGGCAAGCCACTTCACGCCTCCCAGGCAGTAGCAAGCCACCTCAGCTTGCCCTGAGAACCCTACGGGGTCACCGTAAGTCGACTGCGACTTGATGGCACTTTCCACTTCCGGTATTGGAATGGTGTCAACCAAATGCACTATAATCAAAATCAGCAATTTTAAAAGAAAAGCTAGTTTGGGATAGAGATGATAACATTTCTGGAAATTTTGAAACCATGGGGAAAAAATGGAAATATGGGGGGGGGGGGATTGAAAGATATGCAATACTTACTGTCCTATCAAATCTAAAGTAAGTTTACTGCTTTAATAACATAAAATGCATAATTTATTAAATACTTAGCCTACAAAATCGCAGTATTTGACATATTTATAGATTTTAAAATTTACAAATGCCTTTTAAAAATTTATAAATGCATTTATACAAGCCATAACATCCTCCTTTCCACACTTATTTATAATTATTATTTATAATACTTCAGATGATGCATGATACAATGATTAGAGGTTGAATCATTGCTAATATTTTCAAACAAATATACCATTGATGTAATAAAATTTCTAAGTTTGTAACAATTTTAAGAATCCACTAAAATTTTATTGATTCTCCCCTATTTGAAATAATAGTCAAGAAAATGTTTATTTGCTCAATTAAAAACATTTGATATAAATTTATTATTAAAAGAGCAATCAATGTCCTATCATATCCTAACATACACAGACTTTTGAAAAGTTGGTAAATAAAAATCTAAATGGCTCATTACTAAGTTATAGTGTTCTATTAGCATTAGAAAATCTCTGTTTCTCACTGAACACTATTGGTACCTACAGTAAAGAAGCTTCAGGCAAAATTAAAAGGCGCAGTAAAAAGTTTAACATAAAATTCCCTTTTGCTGTTGAAAAGATGACATAATATTCTCACGTTTTGAGATTCCTACTCAAATCTACAAATATATCAGTAAGAAAACTGTAATCATTAGTAACCTGTGACTGACTTCTGTTTGTACAGAATCAGGATCAAGATTTCCTTTTCTTTTTCTTTTTTGACAAACCTAATAAGAATTTTTCCCAGTCTCCCACCCGCATCTAGTTTGTCATCAACAGTTGTGATGGATGAATTTCAATTTTGCACTTCCCAAGCATAGCATTACAGGAAATGGTATAGAGCATTATAACACCACTGCTCATTTTGCTGAATGTATGTTAATGTTTCCATTCAACATACAATTAATACAGAAAGTATATAAATGGTGTAATCCTAACTCTAGTCTATGAATTTCTTATGATGGCAACTAAGCTGCTACAAGTAGTGTAACATCAGCACAACTGCAACACTGACGTATAACCATGGTGCCACTAAAGAAATGGGTGCTGGGGCACGCCAGGGGTAGAGAGAAGCTCAGTTTGTATTTATTTATTAGAAAATGTGCATGCCACCTCTCCAGAGACCTGCCGCATAAAGGACAGTAAAGTAGGCACCAGGTGAGCCTCAAGACAGAGGGCATTCCGAAGCATCTCTAGCCTGTGCGCCACCCCCAGCGCCTGTGTAAAGTTATGTCAGAATAAACCCTGGTATAAACACTCTTACTGAATATATTTGGAATGGGGGGGGGACTCTGGTTTTTTATGAGAATTCCCTTTCCCAAAGCAAGCTATGCAGGTACCTTAGGGGCGCCAACCTCCAGGTACTAGCAGGAGATCTCCTGCTATTACAACTGATCTCCAGCCAATAGAGATCAGTTCACCTGGAGAAAATGGCTGCTTTGGCAATTGGACTCTATAGCATTGACGTCCCTCCCCTCCTCATACCCTGCATTCCTCAGGCTCCACCCCCAAAACTTCCCACCAGTGGCAAAGATGGACCTGGCAACCCTAAGGTGCCTGGGTGTTATGGCTTGAGTGGCCATGTATCATTTCCTTTATGTCCTTCTATCAAAAGGGTATGTGTTTGTAGGAGGGGATTAAAACCCCTATGTGCAGAATTCCTAGAAATGTGATAGATACAGGGCTGCTACTGGGTATACCACAGTCCTCCATATCATGAAGGGGGCTGTGTTACTTTGTTCCTTCACTAGTTTCTATGCTCTATGTGGGTTTGGGAGGCAAGTGACATCAGGGGGATGTGCTATCATCAAAGTGCAATGATTGGCTCCTTCCATATATAAATGTATGGGAGCATTTTTGGCATGCCATTCTGAGATTGACGGGTATGGGCAGTGGTATTGCAGACTCCAGTGTAGGTGCTATGTTCTCAGCTTTTTGGACCTGGGTCTGCTTGGGCTGTGACAGAATAAGATATTGACTAGCTACACTAGTGCTGCATCATTTTAGGACTGCATTGTTAAAAGAGTTTTGTTATTTTATTTACTTAGAAATTAAGAATGGATTAAGCTGGTGATTCCATTCAGAATATTCAAGCCAAAACTGGGTCACAAGCAAATGAACACTATAATAATCCCTTTTCCGCATTTGCAGTTATACAAAAACAAATGTATTTTAAAAGCTGACACTCAATTAAAAAAATGGTAGAACTCTATACTGTGCCCGAAAAAGATGACCAAGTCAATAAAAATAGGCAGACCCAGCTTGACAGCTATCTACAACTTGGAAGTATAGATTTTATTTAAGTCTTGGATTCCAGCCAGTATGGGGGGGGGAATTATGCTGAGTTTCTGAACCACTGACATTATTTCTATAATGCAAAAATAATGTAACATACTAGAGTACAACATTCTTCGTCCAAAATGCCTGGTATAACGAAAAATATTAGTTATAGTATCATCTTGCCATGAAATTACATTGCTTTCTAAATTACATAGTTATGTTAAAGTCTCCTGAACAACTCTTAACTACAAGCTGTATTTCAAAACATTTTGTTTATCTTACACCATTCTGAACCACAGATGACAAAGTTTGCTTGAAGCTGTAATTACTCTGTAAAGCTGGGAAGCCAATTAGACGGCCTAAAACCTGCCAGTTTGGAAGAAAAAAAACCCAAAAACATATCATCTGTTCAGAATTTATTAAAAGTTTAAAGTTTGAATTGTTAAATGTTTAACCACTTAACCTCCAGCTTAGTTCGTCTTTAAAACTATCCATTAAGGATAGTTCAGGTTCCACATCAATAACATTTCTCAAAATGATTAATAATTTTATTTGTTTATTTATTGTCCCCCTTTCTTGCTGAGATTCAAGGAGGTTTACACAGTTTGAAATTGAAGTCAAATAGAATGAGACATCCAATAATCAATGCAATGGTTCTAAGATTACAGAAAACAGAAACAATGCAAAAACTTATCAAATACAATATGTCATAAACTGTGCAAAAAGTAGAAAACTGTACAAAAGTAGAAAACAATGCAGTAAGAGCAAAATAATATACACTAAGCAATGCTATCATGTTCTGTTTATGCCCTCAGTTCCACTACAGTATAGCCTTCCCCCTTTGTAGAAATGCCCTCCTGAACAATTCTGTTTTACACAGTTTTAAAGTAACAACACATACAATATGATGCTCTGCTAGGGCCAGAACTTTACATTGAAGTAAATATTCAGCTTCCACCAAAAAAAGGCAACTGAATGGTTAATGCCCTTCTCCCCATCTTTAAAGTCTGTGACAATTTATCCCTGTCCTGATGCTATACCCCCCTTAATTCTGTTTCTGTGGTCTGCATAAAAATGTAAAGGTTCTATGTATGTATCTGCGTGTTTTTCCCTGCAGGACAAATAGTCTACAGGGGTGGTAATTCTGAATGAGAAAATTACACAGGGTACAGGAGCTACCCTTCACCCTGTAATCAGAATCTAAGTTCTCCACAACTACAATTTAAAGATTAGGATCAGCTAGGATCTGTTCAGCATCTTCCTATTCGCATCATCATGCTTGTTTGGCCCTTAAGGTCCAAAACTGGTGTCTGGAGATCTCCCAAAGAAGAAAAAATGGAAGGGTGACAGAGACTTAACAAGAAAGTAACTTTATTGACCTAACCAAGATACAAAATGGAAAGGGGGGGGACATGCCAGTAGCCTAGGACAAAGACTGAACTGGCAACAGTACAACAGCAATTTATGTGTGGCAGCCCAATAGAAACCATTCATTTTGCATGATCCCATTGTACCCAGTGATACGGCAAACTGGGGGTAAAGGGAAGATGACAGGGAAAGGCACTGGCAAACCACCCTGTAAACAAAAGTCTGCCTAGCAAAAGTCGGGATGTGACGTCACCCCATGGGTCAGGAATGACCTGGTACTTGCACAGGGGACCTTTGCCTTTATTGTACAAAAGTTCCTCCCATGGGGCTAGTCCAGAGACAGAGAGTCCTCAGTAAACCCAAACAGGAGAGATAGGTGAGGAGTTGCCCAAAATGGGACCAAAAGGTAGACTGGAATAAGCAGGAAAGGATTTTGAAATAAAAGGGAAAGAAACCTATAGCCAGGTGAGGAAGCCTGATTGGCTTTAAGGCTAGCTAGCGAGATCAAGTGGGAATGGCACTGAGTGTGGCTGAGACTTCAGCCTGGCGAAGAACTCCTTGGTGCCTCTAAACTTCGCCTTACTCTTAGCTGCCTCTGTCTCCTCATCGTTGTGGAGATCTAAAGCTGCCATAACCTCAGTAATCAGGGAGAGATATTCTTCCCCCAAGAACAAACGGGTCTGTTAATCTCGACCCCCTACATCCCCCCCTGTGGAGTCTTCTCCTGAAGAGAATTTCCCTTCTTCACTGTCGCCAGCAGATGGGGATAGGGAACAAGCTCTGCCAGTAAGTGGTAACGTGGCCTTTTTAGCCGCCTTGGTGGGCCAGGCATGGCTGGAGCCCCTGGAGCACTCTCCGGCTTCAGATCCCGGTTGTACAGAAGCCATGGTAATTGGGGCGCAGCTCTGGAACCCATAACACTCCCGCAGGAAGGGCCACCAAACTGGGCAAATTCAGAGCCTGTCTCATCAACTCGATCATGCTTCGATTGCCCCCCCCCCCGCCGTGGTAAAAGGTAGAGAAGAGGCTTCAACGTTACCAAACGATGTTCCTGTAGCCTGATCCTCACTGGGGCCGACATTACAGGAGTCTGATTCAACGTCACCAAACGACGTTCCTGTAGCCTGATCCCTGCTGGGGCCGACATTACAGGAGTCCAATTCAACTGATCCCCACTGGGGCCGACATTACAGGAGTCCGATTCACCCTCATAAACTCTGAGGGCCGAACGGGGGGTTGTGGCGGCCATTTTGTTTTGGCAGGCTCTTTTCGCGCCATCCAGATCGCTTGCCGGCTGCAAGCTCTGCTTGAGAGCGGCCGCTTCTGAATCCGGCTGCTTGGGCTTTTTCTCCCCTTTGCGGCTTTGCTGTGCCGTCTGCATTGTTTGTCGGGAGGACAGAAGACTGTCCACTCCCTCCTCGTCCCCTGAAACGAGCTCTTCAGAAGCTCTTTTTCAGACATGTTCCCTCCGGACAGACGGGGGGAGGGGGGGCGAAGAACAGGATGGGGGTGACAGGGGAGACTTGTGGAGCACAAAGAAAGGGGTAGGGCACCACAAAAGGCACAGTAATAGATTAAAATTCACAAAGAATGAAACAAGGAAAAGTAAAAGGGAAAGTAAAAAGGGAACAAGAGAAGAAGCTTTGGAGCTAATTCCTAAACCTGCTTCTCCCACTGAGGCAGGAGGAGAACTGGATATCAGAGGCGGTCCTAGCCCAGGGGACAGGAAGTAAAGTTTTAGATCCTACCTCTCCCTGAGCATAGGAAGGTAAACACCCGCTGCTGAAGATGTCCTCCGAGCTCAGTGGGAGAAAAAACATTTCTCCTGTCTTGACAAGCAGGGTCCAGTGATTTCAGCATCCAGTGGTTGTGGAAGAAGGGTGGGAATCCTGTGATTTCAGTACTGAAATAAAGTTCAGGACAGGAACCAACTATAAAAATGGGAGGGTTTGGCATGCCTTTCTTATCCACCTGGATTTATCTAGACTCCAGTGGAGAGCCCTGCTATTGGCCAAATTTAGAGCAGAATTAGAATCTGTGATGGCATCAGACCAAGAATGAAGAGTTCGGCTGACTACTAGTTGGATTTGAGTTGCACTCTGCAACTTCAGGATGTGAGACTCTTTTGACGGATCTTGAATTTTAATAAAGGTAACAAGAGAAAGGCGGAAAATGTCCAAACATGACTGTGAGATCCCGTCCCGCAGGCCACGCCTCTGGGCCCCGTGTCCTGGCCGGCTCTCACCCGCGAGTGCTTCCTTGGCCTCAAACCGGGAGTGGAGGAAATACTTCCCCTCCTCTCTTCCCTCAGCTGGTCCCTGCTTCGGAGCCAAGGCTTCCCAGCAGCCAGCCTCCTCCTCTTCGGCGTCCACGCTCCTGCGGTTTATGTGGGCCCGGCCCCCCTTGGCTCCGTCCCCTCCCAAGCATTCCGTCCTGCCCTTCCGGGGCTCCAGAAGGCCTTCCAGGGCGGCATCTGCGCCCCTCCCTCTTTCTCAGCTGACCCTGTTCCCCGCCTCCCCCGCCGGTGCACGCCCGCCTCCTCGGCTCTGCCCTGCCCATCGCTTCCGCCGCCGGGTGAGGCTGTGGCTGATCGGGTGGTCGCGGCGCGGTTCCTGGTGGCGGCGTCTCTTGCGCCCCGCTGCCTCTGGGCAATACTGCCGTGGCGCCTGGTTCCACCTTTCCCGGCCACGACGCCAGGTCCTCCCGGGCGGTCCCGGCCAGCGGCGCAGCCTGCTTTGTCCCTTCGGCTGGAGGCTGCCGGGGTTTCTGCCCAGTAAGTGGCCTGTCGGGCAGTCCCGCCATTGGGACTTGCCTGAGCGCAGGACAATGATCATAAGGAAGAAGAGAAGGATGGGTACCAGGTGATGCAACAGAAGACAGTAGGATTAATACAGTAGGGTTTTAAGATGGAAGACAGTTAAAGGAATCAGTTGGTGTATAAAAGAGTGATTGGTTGTGAACCTTGCAACCAGAAAAGGAGATACACAGCTAAATTGTTTTGAATTAAACAGGCCTTACTGTCAAATGAGTATGCATAGGATAGCAGTTATGTAGTTCAATACTTGGCATTGCCGTTTGTAAGTTCCACTGAGTTCAACAAGACACATTTTAAAAGATCACAGCTTTATTACTTTATTTCTAACTGGATGCAAGAGTTAGGGGTGCTTAGAGGCAACAGTAATTTTACATTTGACAACATTAAAATCTATACATTTCAAAAGAGTTTTCAACCTGAATTTTGTGATACTTTAAATAAACATTAATAATGATCACTGAAGAGACTTACTTGCTACTGAAAAGTTGTTAAGAGGATATGGTAGATCCACGTCTTGGGGCTTCTCCTTATATCCTATGAAAGAGCCATCTGTCTTCAAGAGGAAGTACCTTGGCCTCCAATTTTTAATATATTCCCCTAAATAAGAAAACACTATTATCATAAAAGTATAAAACTGTTAACAACTTTTTGAAGTACAGTTGCCAACTGACCAGAAAAACCTGAAATGTTCCTATGTGTTTAATAGCAGCTGATTTGCAGAAATCAGAAGGTGAAACATTTCCTGAGATGGGCATAAAGATAAGCACTAGCTAATGCCTGCCCATCATTTCTGTTAAAATTACAGGAGTATGGGAAGGTAACCCTAGCTTGAATAATTTTCTTCTACACACAGTTTATAGAAGAAAATTTAATGTTCGTATATAAAAAATCAAGCATTTTATAGTCACAAATCCTTTGTTTTTGCAGTTATTACCCTGTCATTAAAATATGCATCCCTATGTGAGAACATATTTGATTCAACTTATAGGAAAATTCTTTATTTACAAACAACTGACTTTCTAAAAGGTACTAAAATATGCAATTTTATATCAATGACATTTTTCTCTGCTGCCTAATGTTTGTGAAGTCCCAAGAGCTGAAGTGTTCTGAGTTGAGAATATAGTCTGCTAAACTCAAGCTGCCTCCACCTGTTCTAACAAGTTTGCCACCTACTGTGCAGACAAAAATCACTTGCATTCAGCCTGACTGGAGGCTGCTAGCTGTCATTCTCAGTATCCTATTTTCATAGGTCAGTTTAAGTTGGTCTCATCCTGCAGACGCAGAGTGTGTATCTAAAGTTTTACAGGTAACTATAACAGCTAGACCAATAAATATCATTGTTAATAAATTATTCTCTTGGGAAGGGGTAAGATAAACAGCTGAAATAATGAAACATCAAAATGATATAGATCCATAAGCAAATGATAATCCTATTTCTAGTCTTTGTTTTGACAGAAGGCTGTTGAGCAAGTGGTCGTTCAGCAGTTCCAGGTATGCATGAATAGCATAAACTTTTTGACACCCTAACATTCATCTGTTCACCCCAAGTATGATATTGAAAATACATTATTGGTTTATTCAATGATCTCTAACTAGAGATCAGTATCAAAAGCTGTAGTTACAAATTTTCGAGATACATTTGCAGGACTGTACAGGCGTTTAGGGAACTCCTCCGCAGTTTGGCTCATTAGTCTCATGAGGATGCTGGATTATGAAGTTTGTCAAGACAGTTGACATGAAGATGCATTCTAGTTTTGCAAAGAGCTATCAGCATTAGAAGAGTACATTGTGTTTTTCACAATGAAGGCTTTCTGCCAAAATTAACATTGAGCATCAGTTTCCGCCAGGCCTGTTTGGTAAACCACTGGCAGAAGAGGCAAACATCTGCAGCACAGTGCTTACAAAGGAGAAACGCGCATCTGAGCTGTACCACTTCAGACTACAAATAGGGACTGTCAGAGAGAACGCTAGGCTAGTACCATTCTCTCTGGCAGCTAGTTGTTGGGGGTTTGGGGGGTTGTTGTTTTTTAATGGAGGGGCATTCAGTTATATGAACCTTCACCTACAATCAGATGTAGTACAGCCCAGCCAGACACACCACAAGAACTAACCCTGCTGAGCCCTTCACTGCAAACAATACAGTGACTATGGCTGTTAGAAGCTTCGACCTTGTAATGAAGTACTTAAAAGTGACTAGCTATACCACAGTTCTTTAGGGAGAGAGCAGAGGGGGGGGAAACTCAGATTGGATTTAAAAAATAACAAAGGAAGCAAATAGCACTGTGCAAGCCCTGAAGAAAAAAACTGGAGAGTCAAGGAAAATGAGACGAAAACTCCATATGCTGATTCTTTCTTGGTGGTTAAAGTAAAACTGAGCAAGAAGGCATCAATTGCACCTCTCATACAAAATGTTCAACAGCCTCTCCAAGAGGAGGGGCAGGAGTACTTTCAGCCCTCAGGATGGTGATGTTAGTACATTTTTATGCTGCTACTTTTATTTCTGCTCTGTTATTATTCTACTGGTGTTAACTATTGTTAATATTTTTTTTGTTTTGAACTTGTATGTTTTTATCATCATAAACTGCTTGGGGGGAAATTATGGTGAAGCTGCTAAAAAATTATATGAACAAGTACCTAACAAAATTAAGATGTTTACTTTTCATTTCGTATGCAAGGAAGGAAAGTCACATAAATAACCAACTATAGAGGCTGCCCTATGCAACACAGAAAAAAATAACAATCTGACATTTACATGCCTAATATGAACACAACTTTACCACAAAAGGCAAATACTGTCAAGGTCACATAGTCACAACTGAAAAAGAAAAATGTAGAGAAAGTAAGAATCCATAGATGAAAAAGAGGAAAAACATTTGTGATAATTTAATGAACTGAATCTCTGGAGTAGTTAACATAGCAGTAGTTTTGTCTCAGAGGATTCTTCTTTATCCAACTTCCTGCTGAGTTAAATGTTAGCTAAATTATTATTTTGCTTACATTTACGCCCTTTTAAATTACAAAAAAGCATACTCTCTCTAATTCTTATTACAATTCAGGAAGAGGCCTCTAATTTTGTACACTGCACTGAAGAAAGCTGAGTAATTCACATATCATTTACATTCTGGTCAAATATTTAAAGCTACTGTAGGACACTGCCTCAGAAAAGATGCAAGTAATTCTTGTGGTATAACAGAGATTAGTTTCAACTTAATCCTTTTTAAGATTAAAAGAGAGGAAGTCCTAATTTGACTGCAATTTTGACCTGGCTAAATAGTAGAGATTCACAAGGTGAAACTTTAAATACTCCATATTTTTTTAAGATTAAAAGAGAGGAAGTCCTAATTTGACTGCAATTTTGACCTGGCTAAATAGTAGAGATTCACAAGGTGAAACTTTAAATACTCCACATGCAATATAGGATACAATCCAATCAATGCTAAACACATATTTATTTTAGGAGATACTTAAACATGTGCCCCCTGTGTCCTTCTACCTCCATTTGAAATAAGGCGGATTTAAAGGTGCATAACTTTTTCTGGATGTATTCAACTGTGCATTGTCAGTGCGCTGCTAATTAAATTTGTGATACTTAGTAAACGGACTGACTTTATTTTCATTCTTTTGCCAAGTTGAATAGTTACATTATGGGGTGGAAGAACGAGAGCTGAGAAGGGTTCCGAGAAGAAGAGCAGGGCACAGCAACAGGATGTATTCAGAGCAGAGGGGGCGGGGGGTGCCAGCCTGTACTAGCGTAATTAATAATGCCCTGAAAAAAAGCTTGGGACTAAGGAACTATCTATGGAACCACACACATTAACTGCCCTGGTATATTCCATTTTGAAAGTATTATGAGAAACTAACCTAACTACCTCTAGGCTCCGATGCCATTTTTGCAGTACTTTTGAGCTCTTCCACACTCCTACCCATTCTCAAGTCCACATGCTCCCTTGAAACACTCAAAAACATTCAAATTCCAGATTCATTTGGTACAATCCAGACTCAGTTAATTCTTTTGTAGATACAACTACCTTTTCAAAAAACTTTAAATATTATTGCCTTGATTTCTCTTTCATTGGCATTAGCAGTAGTAACAGAGAGAAACACCAACTTAAATCAGATTTCTTTCTTTAAATACAGTGAACATTGCTAATAAAGCATAGGAGGGAATCAGTACAGTTAATCTAAAATATAATAAATATGCCTTAACTAGAGCTGTAAATTTCTAATGGGATCATTAAAATTTTCATGCTAAGAGGTACTTACAGAAGATTTTCACTATACACATGCACTTCATGTAGGTAAAAGAAATAACATATCATCATATAGTAAATTCCACCTGTGTTATCATTACATACAACAATTTGTACATACTTTCCCTCTATACTAACATACAAAGAAACTGTATATGGTGGCCCTGACAACCTTGGGGACCCTATTTGGATAAAAAGTGGCATAGAAATATTTTAAATAAATAAATAAAACCCTCTCTTTCCACTACCCCAGGGATGTATTGTTATTCTCCAGTGCAAGGAGGTTTTACTGTTCTCTATGTATAGCTTTCTTAAAAGGGAGGTTTTTCATGTTCTACAAACTTGAAAGGAATATACAAGTACAAAAAAAAGTTCCTGATTCTGGGAGTCAGCTGGGAAATCACAAATGGTGGAGGAACCTACAACAAGTTCCCTCTTGGTGATCTCAAGTCATAGGGTCACATATAGGAAATTCTTCAGATTTCCAAGGTCTGGACCATTTAAGATCATTAAAGGTCAAAAACACTATTTGGAATTTAGTGTGGTAACTAAGTGATAACTCCAAACTAGTTATTAAGTGATCTCTTGGGCTGACATCTGTCAGTAGCCTTGCAAAGGCATTCTGGACTATTTCCATACTCTCTGTTCCAAGTATAGTTCATTGCCGCAGGCCAAACCTGCGGTTACAAGAACATAAATCCCTGTGAAAATTGTTCAGAATTAGCTGAGACTCAGAGTGGGAGAGGAGAAAAATATTCCTTAATTTAAGTGAGGTGGACAGGTCCACCACTGAAGGGAAGTTAGAACCTTGAGAGGAAGGATTGTCTTGTCTTGGCAGTCCACCATTCGTCTGAAATGTTGTAGGAACCAGTTGTATCCTGACACAGCAAAGCACACTACAGGGACCATCATTGGCATCAGGCTCAAAGGTCTCTGGATCAAGATTGTTTTCTGGAGTAGGTATCAAAGAAAGATTGTAGTTATCTGAATAAGTATCTGCCTGTCCCGAGGCAAGTAAGTGTTAGCCATAATGGAATCCAAAAGTGCCCTTGTAACTTGAAGACATCATGTAGGTACCACATGCAACGCCTCTACAATTACAAGGAGACCTAATAAGACCAGGATACACAGAGCTATTCATACATGATGATGGATAGCAAAGTCAAAAGGAGCTGTCAAAAGCCATTAATTAATGTAGGGTAAGACTGTGGCCCTTCACACTTCAATATACTTCAACCATTGCCATAAATTTGCCAAAGCCCCTTGGAGCAGTGCAGAGCCGAACAATAACACTATACCGCTAATGGTCATCCTATACAGTGAATCAGAGAAAACAATATTGTTGTGGACAGATGGAGATATGGAAGTGGGCTTCCTTGAGGCTGAGAGATGCAAACAATAATCCTAGTGTTAGGATTGGAAGCAAGATGGAAGCAAGAGTCACCATCATGAACTTCTTGGTCGATAAATTTGTTAACGTTCCTGAAATCATGGATGGAACAGAAACCTCTATCTTTCTTTGGGAAGGCAAAGTACAGAGAGTAAAAACCATAGCCACTCAGGAGTGAGGTATAGGTTCTATTGCATCTTTCTGCAGGAGGCAATCTGTCCAGTATGCTGGCAGATACAACGGCTAGAGGCAGATAGTATAATTAGGAAGCCAGTCCGAGGTCAAGCACCGCGTTGTTCAAATCCAATTCCTAGGCATCAGTATCAGAGAAGCAATCCAAATCCAAAGTCAGGTTCAGTTCCGAGGCCTGGATAACAGCAGTCCAGAGAAGTTCAGAGAAGTACAAGGGGGTGGTTGCGAACGTGTTGCTCCCACACATGGCTCATTTCGCCGCCTGCTTAAATCTTGTTAAGGTAGCAGGCCAGCTGATGCTCATTAAGCATACCCGGTGGAGCATATCAATCTTCATTATCACTGATGGCTAGTGCTGTATGCGGGCTAATTAATTTATTGCTTCATCTTCAGTTTTGTATTGCCACTTTGAGCCTTCGACATTTTCGTTCCAGAGGCTTTGGTGATCCGTTTGATCCATTCGGTGGTGACGCTGACAGTGCCTCAGCCTCAGGCACAGTTGAATCCCCTGAGCCAGAATACCATGAACACAGTGAGGTCTCTTCTGCCTGTGGCTGCTCTTCAGCCTGCTGCTGCTCCTCTGCCCTCACCCGGCTTTCTGCCTCTATCTCTTCTTCATCTCAGAACACCTCAGCAGGCTGACCCACGACACAATCAGTCTCCTGATGGAGAAGGAAGAAAGGTTCAGTAGGTAGAAATACTGACGAGGGGGTAAGAGAAGTAAACTTGATCGTGTATCCCAGCCTCAAAGGGGTTAGAAACTAGTGATCTGAAATGATCTTCTCCCATGATTGGGAACGTTAATGGGGACTGGAGATCACTGAAGGAAAATCACACATATCTTCAGAAGCATTGTATGGCATCAGATGATGTTTTTTGTTGAGAGGATGCCTGGATCTTCAAGGAAGAGCAGGACAATCACCTTCTGAAAGGCAAAAGAGGAGGGTTCAGCCTTCCAGTTGAAGACAACAGTTCGTCGTTCTTTCTAGAAATAGCCAGGAGAGATGCCATTTTTCCCCAGGATTCTTTGGCCAGATTCATAAGATAATGGACTAGTGGCAAAGCAACAGGAATATGTGCATATGAATCCAATACTCCCAGGATAAAGTCAGGCTTGGCAGGAAGATGTCTGGTAACTTCAAAGACATCTGTCCTTTGCATCACTTATTTAGCATACTGAAAGCCATCCTCCAAACAAGAGTAGTAGTGGAGATTGCAAAGCTGTTCTGCTGGAGAGGAACCAGATGCCTTGTCAGAATCAGACTTTGAACCTAACTGATAAGTGTGTGGAAATGAGAAGACTGGGATGGAAAGCATGCAGAAGGCAATAGGGTAGTCTGAGTCTTCCTAGTCAATGTAAAAGTCATGATATTCTTCAACAGAATGGAGATCAGTTGTAGAAGACCTTAGCTGTAAGTTCAGAACTGATGACAAGTGCCCACGTTTGGTAGTGAGGACTGAAGAGTCAGCTCTATCAATATTAGGGTCAGAAGTAATGGGGAAAACTGGAAGTTGAAGCATCATTGGTGATAGAAGAATGATGCCTGGTGTTAATTCAGGGGCCCTAGAGACAGTGGCTGTGAGTTCCAAACAACAAAGCACCTGTTGCCTTGATACAGGCAATATGGTAGAAACTAGAGTCTAATGAGGGGATCAGTCTCTGCAATACCTTGCTGTGGAAATAGTGCGATAATCTCAGCACTGTACTTTGTAGCATTGAGTGATGGTTGTACATTGAGTGATGGTTGCCCTTGAATGGGTGATCAACAACTATCCCAAAATTAAGATGCTGATGGAGATTGATGGTGAAAGGAGTGTATATCCTCAAATAGGCTTAGTGTCAGCTATCCTCTCAGTATGTGTGTGCTAAGTGCCATCAAGTCACTCCCGACTCATGACAACCCTATGAATCAATGTCCTCCAAATCGTCCTATCATTAACAGCCTTGCTCAGGTCTTAGAAATTGAGGGCCATGGCTTCCTTTATAGAGTCAATCCATCTCATGTTGGGTCTTCCTCTTTTCCTGCTGCCTTCAACTTTCCTAGCACTCTGGGGAATACCAGAGCATGAATTAACTTGATGTTGGCTGCCAGATCCTCTCAGTACAATGGCTCATGTTTAGTAGGCTCTCTTTGATATCATGAATCTTTTCAATACCAGGACTTGGGACAAAATGCATCCTCTGGACATTGGGGGTCCTGAGGGTCAAAGTGTCCCTTTGTGCTTCATGCCTTTGTAATGTGAACTGTCTCATCAAAATCTTTCAGTTCTTGATACCAATGATCTTGACAAGGTAGTGCATCATGAAGAGCTCAAGTCACCAACAACAACAACAAATCCTGACTCTCATTACAGGGAGGATAGTGTAGTACTTGGGGTGACAGCAGGGATACTGTCTGCCATGGAGAAGCAACTACTGGAAAGTCGTCTCATGTTTAGTAGGCTCTCTTTGATATCATGAATCTTTTCAATACCAGGACTTGGGACAAAATGCATCCTCTGGACATTGGGGGTCCTGAGGGTCAAAGTCCCTCTGAGAGGAAAGCACAATAGTGCAAGGATGTCTCCGGACATACCTGAATATGTGTAGCTCTCTAAAACGAAAAAGTCACCAAGATGCCCTCTGTTTCAAGTAAGATCTCAGGTAGCTCACCCATTAAATTTAGGGTGGTGGCCTGGGAAGCCTCAGCAGCTGAAGACATAAATACTGAAGGGGCCAAAACTCTCAGATCAGTATTTCTGTTTCTTCTTTTGCTTGTCTGGCTGAAGGAACAGCACCTTCCTTTTCTTCAGCCTTGTCAAGAAAGATTACAGGATTTGCCTGACAGACTCTGTTGGGACTAGTTGGTCCAATACTGAAGGTCCCTTGGTTTCAAAGCAGGTTTGGTCATCCCTTGAGATGTTCCCACAAGAACTGCAAACGTAAACTGTTCCAACACATGCAAACAAGAAGAAAACAGCACAGACAACAACAAGTTATTAAGAGAAGAGTAAAAGGCAAAAAGAAAGACGAATCATCAAGTGAAAAAGAGCTGGAGGGAGAACTTACAGAAACAGTGTCTAATGTGACAGCTAAAGCAGTGGTTGACCAAATTACTATACAGCTAGCAGGATTAGAAATTAGGCTTAAAGAAGAGTTGCAAATGTTCAAATTAGAAACAAGAACATCACTTTCGGAAATCAAAGTGAAGATAGGGGAGAACGCAGAAGAGATTAAAGGACTTAAAGCATCAAATCAGAAGCTTGTAGATAAGGTCCAAGAACACAAAAAATTGAAAGCTAATGCTGAAACAGAAATTGGGATCCTGCAGATACAAAACAGAGAAGCTAACCTTCGTTTCCGTGGCCTTGAGGAAGATTTCGGAAAGGATAATTTACTAGAGAGCTTTACTGAATTGATTCAAGAATATTTGCAGCCAGAAGATCAACCTATCATAATCTATAGCATCTACAGAATCAACTCAAAATACGCAGCGAGAAACAACGTTCCAAGAGACATCTTAGTGAAATTCACACAGAAGATAACAAAAGATTCAATATTAAGACTTCAAAGGGAGAAACCTCTAGAATACAAAGGTAAGAGAATTAAGATATTCCAAGATCTACCAAGCTCAGTGGTGGAAAAAAGAAAAGAATTTAATCAGCTTAGACAAGTCTTATTAAGTAAAGGAATCAGATATCATTGGATCATTCCAGCAGGATTGGAAAAAAAATTCCCTGATGGGAAGGAGAACAATTAAAAACCAACAACAAGCAGACAGACTGATAAGAGACCTACAAGCAGAGGATAAAAACGGCAGATCGAGTCCTTCGGGTAAGAAGAAAGACTCCCCAAAAACCAGTCCTAAGAGGAAAGACGGTGCGGACCAGCAAAAGAAGGACGCAGAGAGTGGTGAGTCATCTAAACTGAGTGAAGTGGCAGGCTACTAAAATTCAATATGGAAAAATTGCAGATAGTTTCCATGAATGTAAATGGACTTAATTCACCCGCTAAAAGAAACAAAGTATTTCATCAATTGAACAAACAAAAAGCGGACATAATTTGTATCCAGGAAACACATATCAAACAAGCTCATGAACATCTATTAAAGAACAAAAAATTAGGTTACGCAGCTATTGCCTTGGCAAAGGAAAAAAAGAAAGGAGTTCTCATCTATATAAGTCCACATTTTCAAGTAATAGCAGAAATTAAGGGTCCAGAGGGAAGATAACTTTTAATTAAGTTAAGATCGAGGGAGGGCAAAATTTTGACGTTGATGTGTATTTATGCACCAAGTAATGGAAGACAACAATTTTTTGAAAAAATATTTCAAATTATCTTAGAAGAGCAAGAAGGAGAAATAATCATGGTTGGAGATATGAATGCTGTTATAGACCCGAAGATTGACAGATCCAAGAACCATAAGGGAAGTCGCCTCCCAAAATCAGTAGATGGATTTACTACAGATTCAAGATGCCTGGAGAACCAAAAACAGTCACAAAAAAGGGTACACATTCTATTCACAAAGACATGACTCCTATT
Source organism: Euleptes europaea (assembly GCF_029931775.1). Lineage (NCBI taxonomy): Eukaryota > Metazoa > Chordata > Lepidosauria > Squamata > Sphaerodactylidae > Euleptes > Euleptes europaea. The sequence goes on from NC_079318.1 coordinate 29,871,527, forward strand.
CAAGAATTGATATGTGTTGGTTTTCAAAAACATTACTAAATAATTTAGAAACCATAGAAGTTTTACCAAAACTGCTTTCAGATTATAATCCAATTTAACTGACTTGGAAATATGGGAGATTGGGAATTAGGAGATGGAGACTCGACAATAATCTGCTACTGAAAGAAGAGGTTATACTTCAGTGCAAAAAAGAATTAAAAGAATGTTTTGAGATAAATTGCTCATTGGAAGTTTTGATCAGAACGGTGTGGGGTGCTAGCAAAGCTCTTATGTGAGGAAGATTGATTGCTATTAACTCCAAACTCAAAAAACAAAAGACAGCACAGAGAACATTTGATAGAAGACCTTCAAAAACTAGAAGAACAGCATGTTAAAGTGGGCAAAAGGAGTATCCTGAAAGAAATAAAAAAGGTAAAAACAGAAATCAACATGATGGACACAGAAGAGATGCAAAAGAAAATCTTATTTGCAAGACAGAAGTTTTTTGAACACGCAAATAAACCTGGAAAATACCTAACTTATTATCTTAGAAAACAAATGGAAAAGAAGACAATAACAGGTGTCAAGATAATGGACAGTCAGTTTTAAAGAAAAAGACATTAAAGAGCAATTTGTAAAATATTTTGAGAATCTATATCAATCTCACCTGAATGGACATAATCAAGATGAAATAGTTCCCTCCCTTCTTTTCCTGTACCCCTTCAATTATATAAATAAAATCTTTAAAAAAAAAAAAGATGAAATAGTTCTGTGCTGGCGAACCAATGGCACGGGTGCCGCAGCCGGCACACCGAGCCCTCTCTGTGGGCATGCGCGGACCCGTCACGTGTGCCTAGGGCTGTGCCGTGTTGCCGTGGTGAGGGCGCTGAGGGCGGTACTCCTTCTCCCCAAGCCCATGCTCCCCAAGCCTGCGCTGGCGCCCTCCCTCTCCTTGCACCCAGGGCAAGCCCCTCCCTCCCTCTCAGCTGAGCTGCGGCTGCAGCTCAGTTGTTTGTCAGGGCGCCCCGCCCATCTTCAGTTTGGACCGGGAGGCTGTGGCCGAGCACCTTGCCATGCCCCCCTCTCAGCTGAACTGCGGGGCAGCTCAGCTGTTTGTCAGGGCCCTGCCCATCTTCAGTTTGGACTGGGAGGCTGTGGCCGAGCACCTTGCCACGCCCCCCCTCAGGGCGTGTTTGTCGGGGGGGCCGCCCATCTTCAGTTTGTCTGGGGCCCCGCCCATCTAAAAAAGCATTTAGAAAATTCTACAACATTTGCAGACAATCCTACAAGCCATCAGGAAATCTACAAGGAATTTTCTAGCATTGTAGCAGCTGCAAAGGTGAATTTTAGTAACAGATTTTTACAGTTCCGTAAGATGGAGACAACCCTGTGTTTTCTTACTTCTCCAGATAAAGCCAAATTTGAAGAACTTGATCATTCCTGCCTACACGGGTTAGATTTAGAAAATCTGGAAATGGAGCTAATAGAATTTCAAGAAAGCTCTATCTGGAAAAATAAATTCTATGACCTGCATGAAACACTTGAGAAGATAAAAGGGATGCCAAAGGACAGCACAGTTAGTTCTAAAAATGAAATCCTTTTTTATTATTTTATTATTTTTTATTAGTTTTTATAAGAAAAACATAACAAATTATAAGTCACATAAAAAGAAAGCAAAAAAACAAAAAAACAAAAGGAGCACTTATACTACAGTTTTACATCATCTATTATAATATTATAAAATAAACAGTGCCCAAATACCCACCACCCACCTTAAATGTATATCCCACCACCAATGGACTTCCGGAGAAGTATTCTGACAGTATTTAAAATTACCTTATACTGTTATTATATAACAACATTACACTTTATCTATAATTCATTAACTATACTTGTAAAATTCATTTTCGCCAGTTCATCCCAAAATGAGATGGCCTTAAAGTGTGGAATTCTCTGCCAAATAATTTTAAGTCAATGAAAGCACTTGGGATTGCTTTCCTTACTTTGTTTGGATCATCTTATGCTTGTGAGCAGCTGTTTTCAGCTTTGAATTATATCAAATCTGACTCCAGAAACAGGCTAACAGATGACCTGAGTGCTGTATGTGTTGCTCTCAAACTTACAAAGTATGAGCCAAGGGTAGACAAATTATCAGCATGCACACAACAGCAAAAAACACATTAATTGTTCAAAAAAATTGACAATGTCCTCAAAGATGTCACAAAAATGGTGAATTACATCATGCCTCGTGCTATGAATTGTCAACAGTTTCAAGCACTTCTTGAGGAGGTTCAGGCACAGTATAATTGTTTACTTATGTACAATAATGTCCGGTGGCTGAGCAGAGGACGAGTCCTGGAGAGATGCATGGCAAATGCAAACTTTTACCTTTTAATAAAAAGTTGTTTGTATCATTGAAATCTCTGTTATTGTGTTTTTCTTTTAACGCAAAATATGTGAATGTATGAGCTGTTTTTTCTAAACTAAAACCTCAGTATTCAGGTTAAATTGCCATATTGGCACTTGGCGATATATAAGTGGGTTTTGGGTTGCAGTTTGGGCACTCGCCCAAGGTTCTAAAAAGTTCTAAAAGGTTCGCCATCACTAAAATAGATAGTTATATCAAGGATTCTAAGATAAAAGCATTTGAAAAAGATGATTCTTGGTGGAATCAGAATATTACTATGCAAGAGATTACTACAGCTATTGCAAGTCAAAAAACGGATAAAGCACCCGGACTGGATGGTTTGACAGCACGATACTATAGCTGCTTTGAAGAAAAACTAGTTTTACATCTTCAAAAGTTGTTGAATGACATTCCACAAACTGGGAAGTGCCCAGAATCGTGGCAAGAAGCTCATATCACACTAATTCACAAAGAAGGTAATGATCCTCAAAGACCAGCTTCTTACAGACCCATATCTTTGTTAAATGTGGAATATAACATTTTTGCTTCTATTTTGGCCGACAGACTAAAGAAGAAAATAGGACAAGTAATACATCCAGATCAGACCGGTTTCATCCCGAAACGACTTATGCGTGATAATGTACGCTTTATCATTAATATTATAGAACAGGTAAAATAGAAGAAAAGCAGCCTTTGTATTTCTGGATGCTGAAAAAGCTTTTAATAATATTCAATGGGACTTTTTATTAAAGACTTTTCAAAAATTAAACTGCGGTAACAAATATCTTAAATGGATTCAGAGCATTTATCAGCAACAATCAGCAAGATTGGTTATCAATGGGAAATTATCAGAAAAATTTGAAATCAAGAAAGGCACTAGACAAGAATGCCCACTATCGCTGTTGTTATGTAATGTGGCTTTGGAAGTATTAGCAACCAGAATAAGACAAGATGAGAAAATTGGTGGACTGAAAGTTGATGGAGAGGAATATAAACTAAAATGCTATGCCGATGACGTGGTCTTAACATTGGAGAACCCTGCAGAGTCAATAGAACATCTTATGGAGGAAATAGAGAAATACGGTCGAGTATCGGGATATAGAATAAGCAAAAATAAAACAAAGATCATTTTAGAGAACCTGGACAACTTGGAAAAGCAGAATATACAGATCCTAACAGGAGGTAAGATTACAGAAGAACCGGTTAGATACCTAGGAATATACATTACTGGGGAAAATCATACCTTGTTAAGAGACAATTACCTAAAAATATGGTCGACAATACAGCAAGATTTAAAAAGATGGGCAAAACTCAACTTATCGTGGATGGGGAGAATCGCAGTTATAAAGATGAACTTACTACCAAGGCCGATATTTCTCTTTCAAATGCTCCCAATACAAATCGAGGATAAGATGTTGAGGGAGAGGCAGAGCCAAATCAATAAATTTGTTTGGGCGGGAAAGAAACCAAGAATTAACTTCAGAATTATGCAAGATGAAAAGAAAAGAGGCGGACTTGCCCTACCAAATATCAAGCTTTATTACCAAGCGGCAGGATTCTCATGGATTGAGGAGTGGATAAAGAACCCAGATCAAACAAACTTGAATATTGAAAAGGGTACATGGAATAAAGGATTTCACTATTACTTATGGAAAGCAAAGAATTCAGAAATTTTTGGAGAGAAACATGTCATTAAAGATGGATTGATGAAGACATGGCTTAGAAACAAAAACAGATTAAGCCCAGTACCTCCACGGATAATGTCCCCTACAGATACATATCTAACCAAGGGAGAGAAGAAAAATGTAGATATGGTAAGATATCAAGATATGTTAAATGAGCAAGAAGAAATTAAACCGTGGAATGAGATTAAGAAGAATAGAAATATTGGCTGGCTGACCTATAATCAAATTATTATGAAAATGAGACAAGATTGTTTCCAACAGGGGAAGATAAGAAAGAACACTGAGTTTGAAGATTTAATTAGTAAAGATACGGTTCATATTTTGGGGGAAATTTGCTGGAAATGTAAAGACAAAGATGGAACATATTTTCATTTGTGGTGGACATGCAAATAAATTAGGAAATTTTGGATACAAATTCATCAAGAAATGCAAAAAGTTTTAAGAATCAAATTTCCTTTGAACCCAGGAACTATGGTGCTAGGAATTGAGCCAGATAATTTGGACAGAAACCATAGAGAAATATTTGGCTATCTGACAATGGTGGCTAGACTAGTACTGGCAGCATCTTGGAAACAGGAGGATATTCCAGATTTGGAAAAGTGGCAACAAAAGATGGACGAATTTGCGGTGATGGCCAGACTGACCAGCTTGATGAAAGAGAAGACGACTGAAGAATCCCAAAAGAAATGGGAATGTTATTTTGATTATGTTGGAAAGGATAGATTGTTAGATATAAGGATCAGCTTATAAATTTACTATATAGTATAGAAGGAATTTATTATCTAAAATGTAGAATATAAGAACAATGTATAAGATGTTTGAAATGTAAGATGAAATAGACTCCCCGAAGGAGTGCAAACTGTGTGAGTGTATGTGTATATAATTTGTTTGTTTTTTCCTGAAAATGTTAATAAAATATCTTTAAAAAAAAAGAAAACTGCAAACGTGACTGCCTATTTCTTTTAGCCTGTCTAGTAAATACTGGGCAGTGTTAACTGGTCTCAGTGATACAGGCCTCATCCAAGCACACAAAATATCAAGTGCTGCCATCAGTTGAAAGCAGTTTCCCAACACACAAATGGCAATTCTTTATGGAGTTGGTCTTTGCCAAAGGCAGTTGGTGTACAGCACCCAAGAGAGGATCTTAAGAGAACTTTCTCAGCAGCTAACTAATTAAACAACCGTTAGCTCATAGGCAAATGTTAAACTATTTACAATTGTTTAATTTTTTTTATTTTATTACACGTTTACCCCGCCTTCCCCAACCCAAAGGCTCAATACAAGAAAAAAAGAGAAGAAAGTACCAGAATGTAGCTAAGAGGTAAAACCTTAGAAAAGTTCCCTCACATTGTCTTTGTTGCAGAGGACGAAAAGGAAATAAATAGCAATGGCACACAGCCTCCACCTGAGCATGTGCTGTCCAAGCCTGCATCTCTGGGAGAGTGTGTGTTTTTTGGCACCTAAATTGTAGCTCAGGAAGTTTCTAAATTTGCCCCTCAAACATGTGCAAAGCCAAGTTAAAAGATTACACCACGAAGAAGTAACTGTTAGCTCACATGGATGGGCGGGGACCTCCCTTGTAAGGAGAAGTACAGCAGAGGTAACTTTACACAGGTGTTTAATTAATCATTTCCATGTCCATAAAAGTGGCAGACACCAGTTTGTTAAGTGTGCATCTAAAGTCCCCTATTGCAAACTGTTTTCTTAATAACATATTTTAAGATACAGAGCGAAGAGGCAATAGAACCCTTTGAGTTCAGCTTCATGCTTCCCGGAAAGGAGCAACAGCTGTTACAGAGACCAAAGTGAGATTTAACAAAAAAGGCAACAAACAGACTAAAACCTGTCTAAAAAGGTTTATTACTTTACCTAGCGGTCACAATGCTGGGGAGGCAGGGTTGTTTCCATTTCATACTGAATTACATTTTGTATCCAATGTATAAATACGGGGATAACTTTATTAAGGTCCTTGATAAATCTTAATACAAAAATACAGCAAGGCAGAGGAAATAAGCTAAATAAAAACTACACAGGATAAACCAAGTTAAAAGATTACATCAACAAACACCTTCTAAAAAAATAAACTAGTCTTTTAAGAGCCCCATAGCCAAGAAGCAAAAATATTTTTCATAAAAACTGAATTTGCTTACCTTGGCCCTCTGAGGGCAGTGTTACCTAAGATTTCATTAGAAATAGTCTTTTTATTCAGAATGACAACTGACAGCCTCAAAAAAAGAGGACCTTTTAATAGTCACTGTTAAATATTTTACTATAGATTTCATTTGCAATTTATTTCATTTACAAATTGCAAGCTTCTAAAGCAAATAATATTCTAAATAAAGAGAAATCCAGTGCTTCAATTACAATACAAAATACTCAGCTGTTTGCTTCATTATGTTTGAAGCAATGCTTTAATACATCAAAGAAATTATAATTACCACGGGTTGTGATTTTTCTTTTATGTCACAGACTCCATAGCTATGAAAAACAAATGCAGGGTAAAACTAGAGTTGTTCAGAATTTCAAGGAAAAGAAAACAGAGTTGCACTTACCTGTAACTGCTGTTCATTGAAGTCTTCTGTGCAGACAGACATTTGGGACTGCGCCTGCGCTCAGGCCTGCCACCGGAAACTTTTCATAGCCTCAGGCCTAGACTGGGGATGCCCCTCCCCTTGGAGCAGGCAGGGCCGGCTTCCTGCCGAACTCCAGAGTGCTTCCTGGGCAGGGCATCCCCTCCCTCCTCAGTTCCATGCCCGCCGCCGACCCATGTAGGTGTTTTCTAAAGTACTTTGTCCTGTCTATATAGTATAAGATAGCCCTTCTCACATCTAAGGTATGTAGCGCTTTCTCTGCTTCTGAAGACGGGTTTGGGAAGAAGACAGGTAACACAATCTCTTGAGTTAGGTGAAAACTGGAAATCACCTTGGGTTTGAATAGTGGGCTGGGATGTAAGACCACCCGTTCGTTAAAGATCTTTAAGAAAGGCTTATCAATCCTGTCTGGGTAGAGGCTCTTTGGATCCATGGCGATCGGATCTCTCGGATCCATGGCTCTTGGATCCATGGTGATCGGATCCGAGACATTGCACGTGTCTCTTGGATGAATGTATTGGTTCTGAAGCAGGTTGCGATGAAACCGGTGGGCTCGGATCCGAGATGGATCCATGAGTCGGAGCCGCTGGAACTGACCGGACTGAGGGGGGCCGCTAGGGCGTCTCAGATCCGGCGAGCAAAGTAGGAGCCAGTAGGGCTCTTCTCCACAATTCAGCCTTCAGGCACATAGTGCGGACATTGCGAGCTCCGGCTGTGAATTTTTGGCATATTTTACAAGCAGCCACATTGTGGGCTTTTGCCCAGATGCATTAAGCAAAGATCATGCTCATCGGAGTGAGGGATCTTCATGGCACATTTGGTGCAATTTATAAAGAGTAACTTCGAAGACATAGCCGTGCTCAGCGCTGAGCCGAGAGGACCGGTTATACAGACTTTGCTCAGACTGCAAAAGTGGGAGAATAAGGAGTCTGTGGGCTGGCCGGGCAGCCCCGGACGGCAGCCAGATAAAGAACAATCGAACTCATGGAAGAAGAAGTTGAGAAAAAACATTGATCGGCTCTGAGGGTTGGAAAGCTCCACTCTCGGCGGCGGCAAGAAAGGAACTGAGGAGGGAGGGGATGCCCCGCCCAGGAAGCACTCTGGAGTTCGGCAGGAAGCTGGCCCTGCCTGCTCCAAGGGGAGGGGCATCCCCAGTCTAGGCCTGAGGTTATGAAAAGTTTCCGGTGGCAGGACTGAGTGCAGGCACAGTCCCAAATGTGGGGCTGCACCGAAGACTGAAAATGAACAGAAACCAACATCCTTCTTCCATCAATGCCATTTAAAAACAAGATAAAGTCAGAAAAATGTGCACATGTTGAAATTTTTTGGATAAAAAGTATGGTATTGGTTCTTGTAGGTTGTCCGGGCTGTGTAACTGTGGTCTTGGTATTTTCTTTCCTGACGTTTCACCAGCAGCTGTGGCAGGCATCTTCAGAGAAGTAACACTGACAGTGTTACTCCTCTGAAGATGCCTGCCACAGCTGCGGGCGAAACGTCAGGAAAGAAAATACCAAGACCACGGTTACACAGCCCGGACAACCTACAGGAACCAATGAACTCTGACCATGAAAGCCTTCGAGAAAAAGTATGGTAGTTCTCCAACCAACACAGGAATTAATATTCAACCTTATAACTGCTCATTGGAGTTGGGGACAGTGTGGCAGCGGCTGGGGACAGTGTGGCCGAGGTGCCGCTGCGGCGCCTCCAAAGAAGATTCGTGGCCACTGCAGGGGGGAAAAATCCTTTTAAAAAAATTAAAAGGACAAAATGGGGGAAATGGCCCCATTGAAAACAGCAATGCTGCGCCAACAAAAGCTGGCATAGAACCACTGTTTCTGAAGGGCTGTTCCCAGGCTGAAATGGGTTAGGAGGCATGATGCCGGTGGGAGGCCGAGCCTGCGTCCAAGGGCCGCGCTGCTGCGGCAGTCCTGGGGGGGCCACCGCAAGTGGCACTACTCCGGTTCCATGCCAGTTTGAACGGTGGAAGTGGTATGGATGCCTGTGAAGGGGCTGGTCGCTTCCTAAGTCAATTCGGCCCTCTGGCTCAGGAATGGGCAGTAAGTTAAGCATGTCTTACAATTTCAAAATGTTTTCATACGTTCCTTTTGCCATGCCAACATTGGCCAACCAGGTGCCTATAGGAAGCCCACAAACAAGATGACTGCAGCAGCATAATCCTGCCTGTGTTCCACAGCACCTACTATAATAGGCATGCTCCTCTGATCCTGGAGAAAATAGGTATGCATCATGACTAGAATTCATTGTGACTGGTAGCCATGGATAGCCCGATCCTCCATGAACATGTCCACTCCCCTCGTAAAGCCTTCCAAGTTGGCAGCTATCACTACATCCTGGGGCAGGGAGTTCCACAATTTTAACTATATGTTGTGTGAAGAAATACTTCCTTTTGTCCATTTTGAATCTCTCACCCTTCAACGTCAGCAGATGACCCCCCATTCTAGTATTATGAGTGAAATGCCTGTATTCCTCACTGCTCAACTGTTGCAGCTTGGAGCTCAAAGACAACAGTACTTGCTTTCCACTCTGAAGCTCTCCTAATCAGGTGACCAGTTGATGTGGAGAGGGAAAGCCTGGACCAGAAAGCATATAAGATGTTCTTTCTGCTTAAAGCCTCCTCCCCCCACCCCGCCAACTAATCGTGAGTGTCTGGGCTTAGATGGGAATATGTGTCCAGTGTACGTTACACTCTCAGCCCAGATCGCTGATCAGCTAAGCAGCCAGCAGGAGGAAGGGAAAAGGCTTGAAAGTGTCCCCTGCAGCCTGGGCTATTTCTTAGTCCAAACTGTCTCACAGGGTTATTGTAAAGGAGGAAAATGGTGCTGAATCCAAATACGCTACACTGAGCTCATTGGAAGGCCAGGATAAATATGCTATAAAATAAAGTTTGGAACCACAATTCAACATCACTATTTTTATTAATTTCAGCTAAACTTGCAGACCACTTGGGGGATGATCCAGTGTCCTGTCACGTTCATCCCTCTTCCTCCCCTATGAGCTACTCTGTAAACAGTGCCCAATGATTGACCCATCATCCATCACTGGCAGCCTTCTGATACATACAAGGCTTCCTGTCTCATAGTGCATTTAGGAGAGGGGATGGGCCCTAAATGTGTGTATGTACTAGTTAAATACTGGTACACATGTGCTTCCAGAAGTCTTGATCATTTCTAGCAAATAATATAATTAAACTGGGGATCGTGCCTACTCATGCCAAATTTGATTAACCAAGAAAGAAAGAAAAATACATTAACTCCAAGAGATTTCTCACTCCTCTTTCATTTTTGAGGGAATCAACTATATAAAAAGTCAAACTGGAATTAAGAACTACATAGTATTCCTGGAAAACAAGATACCCATACTGCATTATAAAACGAGCAGTCTATCAGTATCCATATAATGTAATTTTCTTAATTACAAGGCAAAATGCTAACGATGATTATACACAATACAATACAATTTAATTCAGTGAGACTAGTGTTGTGTGTAAATATGATGATACTTGATCGAAAACAGTATTTTAATTTCTAGTTCGTCAGTAATGTAATTATATCAAAACTAAAAAATACCTCATAATAATTTTGTCCACATTATTCCCTTTTTAAACAAAACTGAAAATATCTTGTTAGACATGCCAACAATTACGTCAGTTGAATAAAAAATTCAATAGGATCTAACATTGTTCGCCAGCCATATATTTTCTCACTTCCTTCTATGTTATAAAATATTACTCCACCTTGAGCCAAGAGGAAAGGGGAAAATTAACTAATTTTAAAATACAATAAATAAAAACAATTGCATTTTAATACATATTATTCTATGAATTATTGCCAGGAAATGGCCATTCTTGACAGAGTTAAATCCAATGCATGTATATGCGCCTACATTTGCGATCAACTTGTATAATCAGTGCTGAGTCCTTATATTTGACCATATGAGGTAGACATGTTTCAAAGCTTTGCACATATGGTCAAAGTGATCCATAGCCCTAAAATTCATTAATTATTCATTGTATCCTTTTACAGTGTTTGACCAGCTCTGGCTTTTATGTGAAAACCCCCCAAAGCTTTTCAGTGCCTGGAGAAATTAAAGTTTTAAAATTATTAACTCTAGCAAGCCTGAGTGTTTCTTGTAAGGATAAATACATTGTGAATGGAAACAGAAGGCTTTCTTATGTTTTGATACTTTAATTATATCTTTAATCATGACAGATTAATGTTTCAGGAAGCACGCAGTATCAGTTAGGAGTGCCTATCGATATGAACATGTAGATATGCTCCCCTGAAAATTATAGAAAGTTAAATTCAAGTCAATAGGAACATAGAGCAAGGAAAACAGAGTTTATCTGGACTAAATATTGCAGAATACAAGCTCTTGATTTGCACAGAAATCTTCATTAAATTGTAAGTTGAACAAAGGTAAAATAAAAGTTTTTTAAAGGAAACTACCAAATATTTCTGTGCTTTATCAACAGGATTCCAAAAATGGAAGGCACAAAAAATGTTTGGAAACTGAAGCTGAGCAACCACCCGGCAAAGAGAAAATATTATTTATTTCCTGCACATGCCCACATACACAAACATGTGCACACTCTCCTTCTTAAATATTCAACCTGAGGAACCAAAGGTTGCCTAACACATTTGAAACAACATGACACAGGGAACAATCCTAAGCAGTTCTACTCAGAACTATGTTGCTTTTTATTCAATTGGGCTTACTCCTAAGCCACAATTGATTGCAGCCATAGTCTCCTCCCATGGGAAGATTCATAAAACTGTATGGATAGCTAACAGTATGACATAAAATTACAATAAAATGGTATAAAAGAGTAGCAGTTTAAAACTGCAATAAGATGATATAAAAGAGTAGCAGTTAAATTGCAAATCTGAACAACAAATCAGCAATAGAATACATTGATAGTACAATCCTAACCCCTACTTCTGAATAGATTGAAATACATACTAAGAGTTTTCAAAAGGCCTGGAGAAAAATGCCCTGTCCCTTTAACAGAAACTAACTGCATAGAAATGGTCAGCTGAAGCTTTTCATAGCTTGGAGGTAAACAACATCCCCTAGTCCATAACAACCCATTAAGTCTCTATTAACGGGACAGGAGCCAGGGTGTCAAACTCATTTGTTAGGAGGGCAGGATATGACATGTCACTTGGTTGGGCTAGACTCTGCAGCCTAGGGGAAGTCAGATCTTGCTTACAGAGAGGCCAACCCTATTCTGAGGCCAAGCAACCGACCTAGAACATGGTGAAAGCGTGAGGCACGACGCAGGGTGTGGGGTGTCACCACAACAGAGCTCCTAGCCCAGCTGGCTCACGGGTCAGATTACTGCCCTCAGGGGGCCGGAACCGGCCCACGGGCCGAATGTTTGACACCCCTGTCCTAAGCCCTATGCTGTGTCTATCACCTGTGTGCCTAGTTGGCTGTATAGTTAAGAGTGTGATGTATGAGCTCTAATCCAGCCTCTTCCTTCTGTTTTGCTGGCTATTGCCCCGTTGTTGCCCAAAAGGTTTCTTGCTAACACCCCTCTGTAGAGGAATTTAAACCCATGGCTCCCATTTATCACATGGGTTCTTTTCCCCAGTGACCTATTGGACAAATGATGCAAATACTTTATGTGAACGTGCAGTTGCATGTTCCCTTGTTGCTGCCCTAGTGTTTGTCTCAGGACTCTTAGGGTTCATGTAACAGCCCATCCTGCACCTGGGATGAGGAAGTATATTTTCTTCATTCCCTTCTTTATTGTGTTCTGTGTGGGGGTGGCAGCCAGCTAACATCAGGGATACATGACCACATCTGCATGCTCTGGTTGGCTACCTCCTTCTCTGGATATCATGGGAGTGTAGTCTGTATCCAGCTCCATGACTATAACCAACTTGCCAAAGAATCAAGCACAGCTGCTACGCTCTCTCAAACTGGGAACTGGATTTTTTTCCTTCAAATTTCCACTCCCCTGAGTGAATATAGTATACCAGTTAGCAGCACAGGCACCATTCAGATCATGCTGGGGGGGGGGGGGATTACCATATATCAAAACATAACTCTGTTCATCAATTAATATTTTAACTTTCAAAGCTCTATTGAAAGAGTAAAAATTTCACTACTCTTCTAAAAAGAACACCCGAGTGAGCTCAGAGTTCATGACTTCTTTTGGGACAGTGCTACTACGGAAATGGCCCTGCTCATAGTCAGTATTAGTCTACCTACCAGCACCAACTGAATTTGAAGAAGCCATTATCAAAGGCTGCGTCTTGTCTTGTTTTGAATGACAGATATATTGGATCCTCAAGGGGTAATCTACAAATTTAGGTGGTATCTGGAACTTTTGCGGGGAAATGGAGGCATTTAGGATTTTGGGTAGCCCCTTCTCCCCTCTGGCAATGGCTTTTGAGAGTCAGTGGAAAAGAGTTGCTTTATATTACTCATCCCATCATGAAGATAAAAACATCACATGAGACCTTGCAGGATCAGACCAGTGGTCCATCTAGTCCAGTATGCTATTTCACACAGAGGCCACCCAGTTCCCCTGGAGGGTCAACAAAAGGCATAGAGGCCAAGGCCCTCCTGCGATATTGCCTCCTAGAACTGGGTTTCAGAGGTTTACTGCCTCTGAATATGAAGGTTCCTTTTACTCACCATGGCTAGTAGCCACCGATGCACATACCTTGCATGAATCTATCTAACCCCTTTTTAAAGTTACTACATCAAGTGACAGCAAATTTCACAATTTAATTACTCACTGCCAATCATTTTCATTGGGTGCCCATGAGTTCTAGTATTATAGGACAGAAAGAAAAAGTTCCCTCTATGTACTTTTCCCACATCATACATAATTTTATAAACCTCTATCTTGCCCACCCTTAGTTGCCTTTAAAAAAAAAACAAAACTAAAATGCTCGGACTCCTCAGACTTTTCTAATAGGAAAGGTGCTCCTGCCCCTTGACCATCTTGGTTGACCTCTTCTGTACTTTTTCCAGCTCTGCAATACTCTATCTGAAATATAGCAACCAGAACTGTACACAGCAGTCTAAATGCAGGCACACCATTGTTCTATACAAGGGCATTACACTATTGGCTGTTTTATTTTCAATCCTTTCTTAATAATCTCCAGAATGGAGTTTGCCTTTTTCACCACTGGTGCAGACTGAGTCAACATTTTCACTGAGCTGTCCACTATACTCCAAAGATCTCTTTCAGTCTTGGTCACAGCCGCTTCAGAACCCATCAGCACATACTTAATGTTAGGATTTTTTTTGTTGCAGTGTGCATCAATTTACGCTTATGCATACTGATGTCCATTTGCCGCATTGTTGCCCACTCACCCAATTTAGATAGATCCTCCTGTAGCTTTTCATAATCCAACTTGGCTTTTACCAGCCTGAATAATTTGGTATCATCTGCAAATTTGGACTCTGCACTGCTCATGCCCAATTCCAAATCACTTATGAACAACTAAAATAGCACTTGTGGGACCCTGTGGGACCCCTCTGCCCGCTCCCCTCAACTGCAAGAACTGTCAATTTATTTGTACTCTCTTCTTCCTGTAGTTCAACCAATTTTAATCCATACAATTAAAACCAAAAACTAGTGTTAATTAATTTAATCCTTAAAATCCCAGATCCTACGTTTCTCACCTAGCCCTTTAAAAAGTGGCGCCCACCAACAGTAATCAAACCTAACATTAAGGTCTTGGATGATGGCCATCTGGCAAAGGATCTCACTGAGTATATGCCTAAAATCTGTGTACTGTACATGTATATCATAAATACAAGAATATAAATAAAGTTGCCTTGTCTGGAATGCTGTTGTATGCCTTCTTTTAAAAAAACTGTGGCATGGAGGCATTCGATGATAATATTGTATGCTTGGGTCCTGGTCGTAGATTAAAGAACAACTACTCTAAGGACCAAACTTCTTAGGACACCAGTTCTCTAAATTCTGCTCAAAAACATGTTTTATATGATCCTACTTAACTATTCAATGAGCTGCTATATATTGAACAGTTATAGTTTCAGTTTCAAACAGTGTTCAAAAAGAGACTTTGTCACTATGAAGTGCCACTTCCGGCCAGAGAAGACAGTATTGAGAAATAGCGGCCCATGGGGCAGGTTGCAGGGAATACGCCAACCTGCATGGCTTAAGGGAGAGGGAGAACCATCAAGGAGGCTACAGCGGAACTGCTGAGACCATGGCTCCAGCAGGCAGGCAGGCAGCTAGCTACCAACTCACTGGCAAGATCTAAGAACACAGGGTGGTGATACCCCTTGCTGGCACTGGGTTCTCTAGTCACTCAGTAGCTGTGTGCCTGTATGTTCTGCAGCCATGGCCCCAGTAGCTCCACCATTACTTTCTGATGCCCACTGGTAAGAATGTTGTCTCCACCACCTTCAACAGCTCTCAGTGGTTGGGACTGGGATGTGACCCACCATGTAGGCATCTCGATGCATCTATGGTCTGACTCAGTACAAAGGAGCTTCATATGTTTCTTTGGTTCTGTTGAAAAGTAAAATAGAGTGGAGTGTTAACAGCATGTGGATGACACTTCACCCCAGACCTTCAGACAACCTCTCCTAACATTGTCATGTAGAAAGAACAAGTTGGAACACCGCAACACAGTATTGGAAAAATTCAGTGGGGGAGGGGTGCCGGAGTCCCAAAGTGCCACCTTCTGAACCCTACTGGCTAGAAATAGAACAGAACCACAACAGTGTAATACCTAGAACACCCAGCTTAGCCAAACAACCCAGATGGATTCTGTGATCGATGACAAGGAGAGCAACCAAGAGGTCCAGGAGAATCAAGTCACATTGCGGTACTGTACACAAGGCAGTAAAAAAAAACCTCTGTAGACTGGCTGTGAAGTCAGCAGAGCTCATGGAAGAAGAACCTTCCGCACATCAAACTTAAAATCTTCATTTCAATAGCACTGATGCATGGAAAAGACACACATGCAATCCAAACTATCATTGGCTCCAACATATTGGACTCAGTTACTGGTTAGGTTCATTTGGAACTTCCTAAACTGAATAAAGTCAAGCAAGTATGTAGCCAGACTTCAAGGCTGCATTCAGGCATCATGAGAAACCACAGCCCGTCAAACTGTGGGAATGCATATTGCCTGGGATAAATATTACATCAATGTGGTACCAATAAACACCCGTGATTGTGCACACCGGCCAGTCAAGATGCATAGTGTCCAAGTGAAGTTGAAGAATGTGCACAAGTGACCGTATGAATCAGAAAGTGGATACAATGACTAGCTGAAATACAATGCCACCCAAGGCAGAGTTAACCTTTCTAAGACTATTGACTTCAATGGACTTAGAAGTGTGTAACTCTGTTTAGGATGGCACTTGGAGTAAGAATGAATATTGCCTGGGGGAAATATTGCATTAACTATGCAATGTCAGTTTGTGCGCATTATTCATGCTTTCCTATAAATCTGCACAATCACCAGCCATCAGCCACATTTATGCCAGCATATTTATAAACTTAATTTGAACTAGCACAAACATGAATTTCATTCAGAATTTGTTTTCTAAGCAGCATCTTAACATGCCAGTCTTTGAAACTGACAGTTCTGCTTTTCAGTCTTAGAACAAAGTATTCTGAGAATCCACCCCCTTTTCCTTTCACCCACATCTCTTCATCTACTACTGTGAACACCGCCACTGCCAACTGATCCCCCACATTAAGTTGCCATTGTTAAGTTACCTCAACTCCTGGCCTCTGGCGAGAGAACCACACATGAAGCCTCAAAATCACTGCCCTGTTTAAAATGTCCTGTTTGGCACAGCCTTGACATTGACCCTTCCAGTAACTACAGTGATGTCTATAGTTCTGTCCTCAGTGCCAGCAGAAGAGTTATGGCAGTAGCAAGTAAATGTATCTGTTGAACAGATGACCACAGAGATTAACTGATTCCACTGATCAAATGTTATAAGAGGGAAGGGCAGTAGACCTTAAATCTTCCTCCAGCAAACCATTCAGGATTTATTTATTTTTGTCCCTCCTTCCTCCAAGTAAAGCTTAGGGCGGTGTACATAATTCTGTCTTCCATTTTATGTTCAGAACAACCTTATGAGGTACACTTGAACAAATGAAGTGGCCTTATATGGAAACAGACCATTCGTCCATCAAGGTCATTATTGTCTACTGATACTGGCAGTACTCTCCAGGGACTCAGGCAGAGGCATGTTAGACTGAGAGAGAGTGACTGGCCCAAGGAGCTTTGTGGCTGGCCCAAGGAGCTTTGTGGCTAAGTGGGGATTTGAACGTAGGTCTCCCAGAGACTAGTTTGACTCTCTACCTACTACACCATGCTGGCTTGCTCTCCTAAGAAGGGATATCCCTTACAGGGGTGGTGCAATTCTTCTGAACATTTTGAGATTGAAGTGGGTGTAGATATACATAAAATCTCCTTTCAAAAAGTGAAATCATAGAGTTATAAAATCAGAACTGAATGAGAACCCATGCATCACTTAGTTCTATTCTTGCCCCAAGATATGACACCCAAACCTAAAACACATGTCTTATCCTAAATGCAGCTTCTTGCCATTTTTGTTCTATCCAAATTGGACATTGAGCTATTGTAATCCTTTTCCCCTCTGATATTCTTTTACATAGATAAAACTATCAGTGCACCCTTCCCTTTTCAATTCACTACCAGGTTCAGTTCCTTCTGTTTTCTCTTATAAGATCTTCCTTCCAGACTCTTAGCAGATCTCAATTCTCTCCAATTTGACAATATTCTTCTTGAACCATAGTGTACATATATAAATATCGTGCTCCAGTTGTGATCCGCCTCCAATATTGTTAAGAAACATAAAAATTTATGAATGAAAAAGTTGACATAAATGTGTGTATTATACTGGCAACTTCAAAAGGAAACAAATCTTAACCTCTTCTTCCAAAGGCAGGCAAAAGAAGACTTTGGACAGAATCTCTCAGGTACCTTGTGACATCCAATGTTGTACCATATGTTGTGACATCCAGTATCACTGAGTACAAGCTATGAAGGTCAATCAAAAGTGATTTTAAAACTACTAGTTGCATACACCACATTTTGAGGCAACATCTTTATTCTATCAAAGGAAGTCAATCACTATGATTTATTTAAGGAAAGAAAAAATAAATTATACCAAAATATATTTGATGTTCTTAAAGAAAAAATATAGCTGCATTGAACTGTTTATCCTTCAGCTAGATCTAGTAATTCAATTATTGATTCATTTTCATACTGAATTCCAAACCTTCCTATGTTTAGAATTGAAACTATTCACAATCCTTTTTTTATGTATTAACCAAAAGCAAAACGGCAAAACTCTGCAAATAAGCATTATTTCTGCCATGTACATCGGTGATTTACATCTGCTTTTAGTTCCATGTTTTTTTGTAATAATCCCTTTCCTATCTCCATATCTCTTTTAACCACCTCCTGTCATTTATACTGCAGTGTATATTTACAATATATTTATCTTCATTACTGCCTTGTAAAGAAAACTAGTACTAATCCTTACAAAAGATCTGTCTATCAACTTTAACTCGAGCACAGCCTGACAGTGATGCTTGTCCAGTGGTTGGACAGAGGAGGAAAATGTAATGAAAAGTGAATGAATAAACAAACTGGATATGTCAAAAATATGAAGAAATCAAAGAAACTAAAGTATTAATTATTACCATTTATATCTGTGTATTGCACTGAGGGGGAGGGCACAAAATGAGTACCATATCTCACAACAGAGAATTCAGATATACAGACCACAAAACTATGAAAACAAGAAAAATGTAACAATTTTATCATGTACACACCATTCACAACTGACATGAGATTAATATATTTTATAAATGGTCACTTGAATGCAAACAGTGCCGATTCATTTGTGTACATATTTTGGATGAAATGTCTATTCAAAGACAAGATGAAATTCACAGAGCATTTAGCAACTGAACACAATATAACAACCATACCACTGTACGTAAATGTCTTTCTAAATAATCTCTTACAAATACACATTGCAATAACAAAACAAAAAACAAAAGGGGGGCGAGAAACAAGAGAGGAAGAATTGGAATGAAAAAGTAAAAAATATTAAAGAAGTTTTAATCTAGCTAAAGCAATGCATACCAATACACAGAACAACATGAAAGGAATCTCATACTCATGGACACTGACTCATACTTGAATCTCTCAAGGAAAGTTTAAACTGTGATTGAGTGAAGCAAGTATTAGTTCCCTGAGTGATATAAGCAAACTTAGTGATAATGATAAAAACCAGATCATGTTCTTGATTATAGTTGCTATACATGAAAGTAGGATGATAAAGGGTATGTTTATCAACCCACTCTTAAAATCGATGATAAAGGGTATGTTTATCAACCCACTCTTAAAATCGATATCCAGTATTACTTGAGAGAAAGTGCACAAAACACCTGCTTGTAACCAGAACCGTGATCAAAATAATTGTATTAGTATTACTCTCTCAAGCAGTAATACATTTATCGAATTTTTAAAATATGAAGTAAAGTTGGCTTAACTATTTGAAAGGTTTCTTTCAGATAAAAACAATGAAGGGCACGGAAATATTCAACTCCTGAACTAATTATCAAGACGAAAGGAGGTGGGGAGGAACATGGATAATTAGTGTGTAGCCTCCCCCCCCCCAACCAAACGCCCACATACATTTATTCTGTATATGCACACACAGCAGCAGCATCATAAACCGTCTCAAGTTCTTGCCATTATTCAGTTCGACATCTGCACATGTTTATGCGTCTCTCCAAACAACCTCTTGAACACCCTGCTGGAGCTGTCATTTTTTTTTTCTTCTCCCTATCTGGCAGATGGCAAGTCAACAATCGGCATCAACAGCAGCCGAATATCTCTCCCCTCCATTCTACCCCCCCCCAAACAGACACAATAATAACTTCTTTGTGCTTTGCCACAATGCAGCTGCTTAAACCATTTCGCTACAAGGCTGCTTTGCTTTAATAAAAAAAAAATCCCTTCTGTCAAGTCTAAAAAGCAGCATAATGTTAAGCAAGCTAAAGCCACAGCACAGCTGCAAACGGGCAGACACATTGACAGCTCCTCCCTTAACAAAGCCCTGTGAATTGAAGGGGGTTCATCTGAGGCTCACACAGTAATTAGTATAAAAAAGTCCGACAGCCTCTATTATGCTAGAGAGAGAAAAAACTGGACAGAACTGGGCTGCTGTTTTGCGTCAAGAGTTCTGTGCAAAGTAGATAAATCGTGTTGGGTTTTACCCCTCTCTTTTTAAAGACAGTAATAAGGAGGATGAGAGAAGCTAATTTGAAAACTTGGACACAGTAATTGTACCATATGGTGAGCATTTATCCCTTCTGAAATACATGCAAACAGTCACTTACATGCAGTGCTTTGTTTTACAGTTGTTATTCTCTCTACCACATTCACAAAGATGGATCTGAATATCTGATACTCCAGGGAAGTTGCACATAATTAGCAATAAAAATGCCTAGGCATTGTACATTGTCTTGCACAAAAATTTACCAAATAGTAGAACAATCATGTCCCCCAAAATATAAAAGGTCACATGGAATGGACAGTGGTAATTAAATCATAGTTTGCTAATGACATTTCTTAACACTGCAAAATACTAATACTTATTGCAGCATATTCTAGAAAGTACATGTGAAGAGGCCTCTATGCCAGATACAAGAGCTGGTTTAAGAGAAGACATGCAAACATCATCAAAACAATACACAGTATTTGGCATTCTGAGAACCGCAATAATGTCAAAACATCTGTAAACATTTTCCCAAAATAAAATATCAGCTTGTAGTTCATTTTGCTAAATAGCAAAAGAAAAGGGTGCCGGGGTCCAAAAAGTAAATAAGGTACATATATTTGATAAACTATAGAATAGCATATGATCTATTTTTCCTCAGGGTGGAAAAAGTGCATGAGATTTATTTACCTTTCTAGTTGGTTTCATGACAAATGCATCACAAGGAAGAAAAAAATGGAAGAGTGTGTGTGTGTGTGTGTGTGTGTGTTATACATGTATGCACATATGTAAAATCAAAACTAAAAGAGTGCTATGCTCAACTATTGGCTAAACCTTAGAGAAAACTAGTTTAAATTACAAAGCACTATATACCAGGATTAGAAGCTATCAAAATTTATATTTACACTTTTCAAAAGTGGTACTAGTTCAAAACTCAATGTGCCTTATATGCTACTTAGGTTTAATTTTACATTAGTGTAATGGTTGCCAGATAATTGTCAACAAGAGTTACTACTGATTTATCAATGGAATACAACAAATGAAAATACTTATTCTCAATGGAATGTTTTCTCATGAACAAATGACCCTTTCATCAGGGATAATTTATTACTAGAAACAATGTTAGAACCCACTGAAGTGCTTAATATTTCTTATTATAAAAGTGCTAGTTGCCAGAGAATGACATTGGTTCAAATGCAATCTTTGAACACATTAAGAAAGTCACTAACTTAGTATTGGTCTGTACCAACCAAATCCTTTCTACAGTATGGATATATACATATCTCCGGGGGCGGGGAGCAAAATCCCACAGGAAGCCAACCAGAAACCAGAGGCTTTTCCAAGTTAACAATCAAGTAACAGAGATTTATTAAACACTGTACAAGGAATAGATTTGGAGGGGAAACTGTGGCACAGAACCAGAGCTATTTTATAAGTTTCACTTCAGAGAAGGCACAGATCTTAGATAGTTTAGTTGGTACAGTATTGTGTGTGTGTTAAGTACCATCAAGTCGTTTCCGACTCATGGCGATCCTATGAATCCAAAGTGTCCTATCCTTAACAGCCTTGCTCAGATCTTGCAAATTGAGGGCCGTGGCTTCCTTTATAGAGTCAATCCATCTCTTGTTGGGTCTTCCTCTTTTCCTGCTGCCTTCAACTTTTCCTAGCATGATTGTCTTTTCCAGTGACTCATCTTCTCATAATATGTCCAGAGTACGACAGCCTCTGTTTAGTCATTTTAGCTTCTAGGGTCAGATTCGGGCTTGATTTGATCTAAAACCCAGTATTACAATTCTTAAATTCAGTTCACAAATTCAGTTCAGTTCCCAGAACTTCTTATAGATGTTTCTTCTCAGACTCTGCTGCCTAGCTATCAGGGAAGTTGGAGACCATACCATCTTTCTTCCCCAAAGAAAAACAGAAGTATGGAGATTTCTCCTCAAATCTCTCTTCCAGTTCTCACTATAGATATACCCCACTATTGTGGCAGTAATCCCTAAACAACACCTTGTATTTTGAATATCTTCTTCCCAGAGCCTATTCCCTTCCAGTGCCCTGAGAAAGGGTCCCTTTCCTCCCAATCTCTGCCTGTCACTCCACAGGATTTGTTTTACACCAGCTTAGGCAAATCTGAACCCGCAAGTTCCCAGAGTCAAACACAGCTACTGAACACACAGGTTACCAAAATCAGAATCAATTCCTTTCTTCAGAACAGAGAGTTCCTTAGCTCCGCCCACTCCCTGTCTCTGAGCTTCTCTCAAATATTAACTCTTTGTTTGTCACACCCAGCAATACCCTCCTGCATTTTTCAAGGCAAAGGAGGATTTGAGTGAGCTCAATCTGTGAGATGAATCCTACTTTCACAAGCTAACCATCGTTAAAATGAACCATGCTCTCATGTGATATCGGAACTAAGCCACTGCTTTTCATAGTTATACAAGGTGAAGGCAGTAAAGGGAGTGACTCAACAGATAATCTAACTGCTAATCTTCCAATCAGAACATTTCACAGATGTTATTTTGTTCTCTGCTCTGTTCTGCTTCTATACCTGGCTGTGTGAGAGAACAAATGTTTTGCTCTTACCCACTGAAAACAGATGCTGTAGACATGGGGAGGAGGACAGAGGATAGTGATCCTGGTCATGCACATATGTGCGTCCATGCGCACACACGCTCACACACTCACACACAAAATAGTGCACCTTCCAGAGACTGAGGCAAATAATTTGCTTGCACCCTCTCGAAGGCAAGCACTGGAGGAGGGGCAGAGGTAGAATCTGGGCTATGCTACATCCTCTCCCCACTCCATGATAGGCAGTAAGTCTGCAGTAAAGAGACACAATCATCCCCTAATCCACCTGCCCTGGGTGGAAACTAAAACCCTAGATCCCATGGAAGCCTTTCAAAAGGAAACAAGCAATGAATCAGACCTCAAAAAGCCTCCAAAACTGTTATTGATATAAAAGTTCAAGACTCTTTGTACACCAAAACAGTGTCATTCTCTTTCTGCAAGATGCCTAGGTTTAGGACAGAAACTGAACAGAACAATCTCCTCTGACTTGAGGAAAGAGAAGTTTTCTTTGAGAACGAATTGCACATCAGTCCTCAGCAATGCCGTGTCATTATGGAAGGCACACAGGCATTTGATAAACCATGCACACACACACAGAGAGACAGAGAGAGCACAGCTTGGAAATGCTGAGAGGCTGAAGTGATGTCCACCGGGAAGATAGTTTTGATTATACATTCCTTCAAGGGGTATGTGGCCACTGGTTCCAGAGGTGCCCAAAAAAAATATATGATGCGCCCCCTTTCACTCTTTTAGTACCCAATCTCAGCTTCCCTCTCTTTCTCTAGGTGCGCCATTTTAGCTTCCCACTCTTTTTCTTTATCTTCTAGTGTCATTCTTTCCCTCTCTTTTTCTGCTTCAATTTTGGCTAACTGAATTTCTTTTTCTATCTTAGCCTTTTCTTTTTCTATCTTAGCCTTTTCTTTTTCTGCCTCAATCCTAGCCATTTCCTGCTTTATTTTCATCAGTTATAACTCCTGACTAGGATTTTCCTCACAGGAGGCTTCCCCTATCTAAGTGTCTCCCTGTGCCTCTTTTGTTTTGCATGGGGGTGCCATTTCTCACAGAGATGTCTGAGGTAAATCTCTGAGGTAAATTTTCTCAGAATATCAAAATATTGTTCTTTTTCTTATTCAGCAACTATGGTGGGACTAATATTTGTGGGTTTAATTTGGATCAAGACACTGCCACCAATTATATGACACACACCCTTTCACTCTTTTAATACCCACTCTCAGCCTGACTGTATACGCTGAGGGAAAGTGTTAGCCTGAGTGTATTTGTGAGGAGATTATTTTTCTCCTTCTCCAGTCCTACACCTTGTTTTACCTCAGAGAGAAATTTGACACAAGAGGCTTCTTAACGTTAACAATCAGGGAAATTTATTGAACAGTATTCACAAGATGGATTTTTGAGGAAAAGGCAGAATTGGAGGGAGAACACAAAACCACACACATATATACACAAGATTCTTTCAGAGAGATAGCTTAGTTTAGGTGTTACTCAGGTTGTCTTTGGCTTAGATGTTTTCTCAAGTTTAAGTTCCTTTAGTTGTTAATTTACAAGCTTAGTTCTGGTCCTCAGAACTCTCACAGATTCAGTTTCACAGACTCTGTTCCCAGCCTAGCTAACAGGAATGAAGAGACTTTGAATCTTTTATTCCCCAGAAAACTTCTAGAAGTATGGGGAAATACCAAAATCCCTCTCCCAGTTCTCACTGACTACCCCACACCAATGGTAGTAATCCTCCACACCCCCTATAACCGGAATAGCTCTGTCCCAGAGACTAATTCCCCTTTGTGACATGAGAAAGGGCCCCTTTTCACTCAATTTAATTCTTGCCCTTCTTGGTTCTCACTACAGCTGAGATAGCAGCCACCTGATGTTTTAAAGTGCTGGTACTCAAGCCTTTACCTAAACCTGTTAGAAGAAACATCAAAAGAGAGAAAGCAGAAAGACTCAATGCCTATTTTGCCTTAGTTTTTCCCCTGAAGAAGAAAATGGAGCTCATCTAGAGATGGGTAGTAGGCAAGTCATGGCACACAGGCTGCTGGTTGACATGGACAGAGAGGATGTTGAGAGGCGCCTGGCTGCACTGGATGTGTACAAATCTCCCAGGCCAAATGGTATGCACCCAAGAGCGCTTAAAGAACTTTCTAGAGAGCTTGCAGAACCACTGTTCATCATCTTCAAGGCCTCTTGGCAGACAGGAGATGTGCCACAGGACTGGAGGAGTACAAATGTTATCTCAATCTCCGAAAGAGGGAAAAGAGATGAACCAGGAAACAACAGGCTAGTCAATCTGACCTCTGACCCAGGGAAGATATTGGAGCAGTTTTAAAGGGGTCAATCTGCAAGCATCTGAAGGACAACTTGGTGATCCAGGGAAGCCAACACAGATTTGTTCCCAAAAGGTCTTGCCAGACCAACCTCGTTTCCTTCTTTGACTGAGTGACAGGCTTACTGGATCATGGGAACGCTGTCAACATTGTTTAACTTGATTTCAGTAAAGCTTTTGTCATGCCGCAAGCCCGCCTGCCGTCTGTCCTCCTGGGGTTCCTACCTTCGGGGACCCCTCCACTGTTGAAAGGGCCCAAGCCACAGGGGTCTCCTCGGCCTCAGACCACTCAGAGGGGGAGTCAGAGCTCTCCTCCCCTGAGGTTGCCAGATTTCTGACTCTCTCACTAGCAGTTGAGAGTCTTGCTGGCCAGCCTCCACCCTGGCTTCCACCCCCTGGCTTTTATAGCCCAGGGCCTGATCAGGCCCAACCTAGCTTTCCCCTGGCTCCTCCCCTCTAACGTTTACCCTTCCCCCCAGGCCATAAAAGACCTCCCCATCACCTGAGTTCTCATGCCTCTGAGAGACAGGTGCGGGCTGTGCCACTCTCTGGCGTCCCAGTCTTGCTCTCCCACCCCTTAGCTGTTGTGCGGGGGTGGGGATGCATCCGGCATCAGGGCCAAATGCCAGTGAGGCTTTCCCCAGCTGGAGCGCTAAACTCTCATTCCCGCCCATCAGCTGTTGGGTAGGAACAGTCCTGATGCAGTCGGCCGTTGAACCGTCATTTCCTGGCGAGCTCAGGAGGCCTGCCAGACCGGTCCCGCCCATCAGCTGTTGGGCAAGGCGGAGGTTGCAGCTGCCGGCCTCCGTGCTGGGCACTGGGCCTGCGCTGCCCGGCTGGCTCCCCGACAACCTGCGGGGAGGATGTTGCCGTGCACTTTCCCTCCTGGTGGTAAGTCTCCCTCGTCATGGATGCCCTGGTGGGTGGGTGCAGCGGGACAACTTTGGACAGGGTCCCACATGATGTTCTGATAGGTAAGCTGGAGAACTGCAGACTAGACTCTTGTTAGTTTGGTGGATAGGGAACTGGTTGGAGAACTGCACCCAAAGAGTAGTTGTCATTGGCATTTCCATCTGATTGGACAGAGCGTCCAGTGGAGTGCCACAGGGCTCAGTTCTGGGCCCACTACTTTTCAATGTTTTTGATCTGGATGAGGGGGTGGAGGGACTACTCATTAAATTTGCAGAGGAGTAGCGAATACCCGAGAAGGTAAAGATAGAATTCAACAAGATCTGAATGCACTAGTAAAGTGGGCAGATGTGAACAAGATGCAATTCAACAAGGACAAGTGCCGAGTTCTACATCTGGGTAACAAAAATGAGAAGCATGCATACTGGATGGGGGATACACTTCTGGATGACACTATGTGTGAACAAGATCTAGGGGTATGGGTGGACTGTAACCTGAATATGAGAAGTCACTGTGATGCAGTAGCAAAAAAAGCAAATGCAGTCTTGGGGTGTATCAATAGGGACATAACATACAAATATCAAGATGTCATAGTCCTGCTGTATACCGCATTGGTCAGACCACACCTGTACAGTTTGCAGTTCTGGGGGCCTCACTTCAAAAAGGTTGTGGACAGAACTGAGTGGGAACAGAAGAGTGTGACGAGGATGACCACAGGCCTGGAGACCAAGCCCTATGAGAAAAGGCTGAGGGACTTGGGAATGTTTAGTCTGGAAAAGAGGTTGAGGGGAGACATGATTGCTCACTTTAAATATTTGAAAGGCTGTCATTTAGAGGACGGCAGGGAGCTGTCCCTGTTGACAGCAGAAGATAGGACTTGAAATAATGTTTATAAATTACAGGTGGAAAGGTTGAGGGATAAGAGGGCCTGAGGGATAAGATCCGCTTCCCAGCTATAGAGCCAAGCGTTATGGCAAGCAGTGACATTTGATGCCATGGCCCTGGCTGACGGCTGTATAGCATCCTAGGAGGCATCAGCCAAGAATGTTGCTGCCAGAACAATTTTCTTAATATCATTCTCCAGCTCTTTAGGGATGTCATTGGTAGCAGCTGAGAGATCAGAGGACCAGAGAAAGATTGCTCTAAAGAAGAGACAGCTTGTGTAGGAGTTCTGAAATTCTGCCGATGAGGCTTCAAAGTCCTTTCATAGTGCTATGTCAATTCTATTGCAGCACGGATCCCTGGGAAGACCATCAGCTTCATCCAGGATAACAGTTTTAGAAGTCAAATTCACCACTGGAGTGTCCAATACTGGGAGCTTGAAATGGTCAGCCACTTCTGGAACCAGAGGGTAGACATGGAAAAGAATCTGGTGGTTGGCTTTGGGTCTAGCTGGGGACTCTCATGAAGGAATTCTATAGCTGAACCTGCTGGCTGAGCCAGATCAGGCTCCTCGGCCTGTTGCTTGCTACACAGAATCTCTAAAAATAAAATGGAGAATTGCTGAAAAACCTACTGGGGGAAAAGGCAGATCTGCATGGTAGTCACCAGGGATTCCTCTTCCTCTGAGAGCCCTTTTTCCTCCTTAAAGAAGGGGAGTAAGACTGAGCTAAAACCTCAGAAGATGGGACTAGTAAGGCACTATGGCCTCCGTATCCCTCTGAAGAATGAGACCTGCACTCACTAGAAACTTTGATTCTCTTGAATGGGCCAGAAGAGCTGGAGCACCCTGCATGAGGGGTTCGCCCCTCCTCGTAACCCTCCTGACAGGCCTAGAGTGACAGCAGGATTGGCTCCTGCTTGTGGGCTTGTGTTTACATTTTTTGCTGGTTTGGGTAATAAAATCCCTGCCAGGGGTACAAAAACAGAGAACAGGAGCTGCATTTCTCTCATAATCCAAAATAGGTGATTAGAATGGGCATTCTTGCCTGATAACTCAGGTACAGGCAGATCCATTGATCTCTCTGTGCCGGAAGTAGAAGAGTACACTGCAGCTATGAGCCTTCCCACTTCCTTTTATCTGGTAGACCAAGTAAACTGTGACTGAACATGGAAGTTTCATTTCTAAGCCTATGTATTTCAGCTACTGTTTTTTAACCCTATCACTTTTTCGGCTCGGCAAATGTTATTTGGGTGTAAGGTAACCAGTGCTAGTTGCTTTTGTAAATGTGAGAACAGGAGTGGTTCTTCCCAAATTAAGAAAAAATGATCAGTCCTAAATTAATATATTCTTCAAAGGTGATCAGGGGGATGGGGAAAATTAAGGGAGTTGGGTCATGTCTTGAGCACTGTAGGAAGATTATTTGGGATGAATCAGATATGGCATGCCATGGAGGTTATTTGAAGGCTTATGAGGTGTTGGTGATGGGGCTTCTCCACAATTTTCACTTTTCCACCACTATTGTGTCAGCTAAATATTGTCCAACATAAATGTTTGCAATATTTCATGATATAATAATACCTAGGTCCAACTATTCTATAGATAGTAATTCACTTCTTAGCTGTGATGTTTCTGAAAAAATCTTTGCAAAGAAATCTCTCTCCTCCACTCTTTATTATTAAGCTCATATGACCAAAGATCTTGAGCACAGATGGATTTGTTAATGGCCTTTGACACAGTGAATAGCCATTGTGGTGTAGAGTGCTGAATGAGAGACTAGGATGTAGGATATCAGAGACCAGACTAAATCCCCACTCTGCCATGGCAGCTTACAGGGTGGCACTCGTCCAGTCATATACTCTCAGACTAGCCTACCCTAAAGAGTTGTTGTGCAGATAAAATGGAGAGGCAAACAGCACAAGCTACTCTGCATACCCATTGGAGAAAAAGGCGGGGTACAAATAAGTAAAAAATAATTTCATTTGACTACATCATTTAGAGCCTACACCTATGAGAATTATTAATGGAATGGTCTTGTGATGGCGTCCATTTATTGTCTACATGGATACAAAGAATCCATACAAAAGGCTCAGTCACTTGTTTGTGATCTGACCTGTGGAGTCCCTAAAAGGTCAGTGCTGTTGCCAATGCTGTTAAACATTTATGTCCGGTCGCTTAATGAGACCGTCTGGAGTCTTGCAGATGGGTGAATGCAGGTATCACAGAAGACAGCTAGGTCAATCCACTCCTTATTCTCAGCATGGTGGCAATTAATATTCATACTACCATATACTTGGTACTTGGGGTTGAGTCTCAATCACAGCAAACAGAGCTGAACTTACAGAAGGGACTGCCCATCCTTGCCCCCACCCCCCAAATGCTCCTGAGGGACAGGGATCCTCCAGAACAGAATGAGTTGCAGCTGAGAAGATTGTAAAGGGAAGGGTGAAATTATTTATTTTTTTATTCAATTTCTTGCCCGCCCTCCTTGGCTTTTTCATGCACCTGGTGGGCAGTTTTTACCAATTCCCTCTTTTTACTGCAGGCTCTCATTCTGCATTCTGCAGCCAGAACGTTGACTGGAGTGGGTCGCAAGGACCATATCACTCCAGTCTTGTTCCATCTACGCTGGGTCCCAATGTGCTTACAGGCCCAATTCAAGGTGCTGGTATTAACCTTTAAAGCCCAATAGGCTTGTGCCAGCATATCTTAAGAACTGCCATCTCCCATATGAATCTACCCATCCACTCTGGTCATCTTCAGAGGCCCTGCTTCAAGTGCCTATGCCATCTGAGGTTAGATGGGTGGCATCCTGAAAAGGGGGCTTTTCTTTGTCATAGCGGCAAAATTTTGGAACTCCCCCACCCCAGAGAGATTTGTCTCCTTTCCATCATTGTCTTCCATTAGCAGGTGAAGTGTTTTTTGTTTGTTTGTTTGTTTTGCATGCCCCCAGTAACTGTTACTGGCCCACCTCCCTTACTGTGCAGTTCTGGGTGTGTGTGTATTTATATATATTGTAGAACTATTTAATGTGTTCTTTATTTTATATTATATTATATTATATATATTGTAGAACTATTTAATGTGTTCTTTATAAATGCTGTTTTAATGATCTAATGTTTTAATGTTTGCTCCTTGGGAACCTTACTTGGGTAGAAAGGTGGCACAGAAATGCTTTAAATCAATAAATGACTAAATAAATTTCTAATCTGTAATCTTACCAGTTTAAAAAGGAAGTTATACAAGCTTAACAGGTGTGACAAGCAGTACAGAACAGAGCCCCAATTTCACCTGCAAGTCCCCAGTAGACTATCTCTGGATCTCTTACTGTTGCATAAATACGTACTTTCCCCAAAAGAATCACCCAGATAGTTACTTCAACTCTCTAGTTTTTCTTGAAGTCCACCAGGAAAGGCAGGTTTAGAAAAAGGTAGGACAACAGTCTCCCTGACAATGTGTTCTTTCTGGAAAGTCATTGTTGAGAATGAAAATGCCAGTCCTGGTATAGAGGCCAACTACTGCTACCTTCCCAACTTTAATGTATAGTTTCAGTCTTAAACACTAATAATTCATGTACAAATGAACACAACTTTCTGAAATAATTACCAATTTGATGTAGACAGAGACTGCAACTCTGCATAACCATGCAGCACACTTTGTGAGGAGGGGGGAATCGAACCTAGTTCTCCAGATTAGAGTCCGCCACTCTTAACCGCTAAACCATACTCGCTCTCATACAGCATATTACTACAGCCCAAACCTATTTCCCATTATTGAACATATTCAACATATATTAAAAACTAAGAGTTAAATGAAGTATTTCAATATGATTAAAAAAATGTTTTTCACTGGTTCAACTAGCTAACCAGACTCTGTGCCACTGTACCATTAGTTCAATGAAGATCTGTTTTATATTTCTCGCTGAACACTTAATATATCTTTTATACAAATGAGGTATGGATGCTTTTAAGATAGACAGACAAACTAACAGATCTAAGATTAGATAAATCAAGTGTTTCCATTTTCTTGAGGAAACTGGTAAAGGCTGTTATCTACATAATCCCTGACCAAACAAGAGATGTGAAGGGTCGAGGAAAAAAACAAAAAAATTCAGGGGGGAAAGTTTGAGGTTTTTTCTCATTATTTTCTGAGGTCTCTCCCCCCACCCCAAGCTTTTCCAACAGAAAACTTGGAAATTTTGGAGAGCACTAAACAAACCCCTAAGAAATTAGCATAGAATGAGCAAAATGCTTTTAAAGACAAGGTGGGCATGCTGCAGACCTATACAGCTCTTATGTCCAAGATGGACCTAGAAAGATACCAAATCTTCATGCAGGAAGCATGAAGGGCTTTCATTGCTTTTCATCAGTTGCATGCCTTTTGTTGTCCTTTTGACCTGAAGTGGCACAGGGTACGCCAGCTTGCAGTTTTCTCTCAATTATTGGGTATATTGCCAATTTTGCTTGTATGAATGCATTTATAAATTCCATAAATATGTCAAATATTGCGATTATATATGCTAAATAAATGATGATTCAAAACAGATGAAAGGAAATATTTCTTCATACAACGCATAGGTAAATTGTGGAACTCCCTGCCCCAGGTATGGTGATGGCTGCCAACTTGGAAGGCTTTAAGAGGGGAGTGGACATGTTCATGGAGGAGAGGGATATTCATGGCTACTAGTAAAAATGAATACTAGTCATGATGCATACCTATTCTCTCCAGGATCAGAGGAGCATGCCTATTATCTTAGGTGCTGTGGAACACAGGCAGGATGGTGCTGCTGCTGTTGTCTTGTTTGTGGGCTTCCTAGAGGCACCTGGTTGGCCATTGTGTGAACAGACTGCTGGACTCGATGGACCTTGGTCTGATCCATCATACTTTCTTATTTTCTTATACATGATGTATTTTATGTTGTTAAAGCAGTAAACTTAGTTTAAGTTTAACAGGACAATAAGTATTGCATATATTTTAATTTTTCCCAACATTTCCCCCCATGGCTTCAAAATTTCCAGAAATTTTACATCTCTATCCAAAACTAGATTTTTTCTTTGAAAATTGCTCATTTTGATTATAAGGGCATTTGGTTAACACCATCCCAATATTGGAAGTGAAAAGTGCCATCAAGTCGCAGTCAACTTATGGCGACCCTATAGGGTTGTCAAGGCAAGAAACATTCAGAGGTGGCTTGCCATTGCCTGCCTCTGTGTAGTGACACTGGACTTCCTTGATGGCCTCCCATCCAAATACTAACCAGGGCTCACCCTGCTTAGCTTCCAAGATCTGAGAAGAATAGGCTAGGTTGTGCCATCCAAGTCAGGGAATCCCAACACTACCAATTTATTAAACCACTTATAGTGTACTGGCAGAGAAGGTGTACCTACGAGTCGGAAAAGACAAATCTCTAACTCAAACCCAATGGGCACAATACAAATCAATTTCTGTGTGACTAATGCCATTGAAATAAATGTTCTTTACCGTGAAATCTAAGAAGAATTACATCAGGGGTGTCAAACTCAATTGTTATGAGGGCTGGGTATGACATAAATGTCACTTGGTCGGGCTGAGCCATGCTTCCCCAGCCCAGATCGAGAGTGGGGAGTGGCTTCCTTGGCTAGCTCATGGGCCAGATAAGAGCTTTCAAGGAGCTGGAGCTGGCCCTCGAGCCTTATGTTTGACACCCCTGAATTACATCCTTCTCAGCCCACTGACTTCAATGGACTGAGAAGGGCGTACCTCTACTTAGGACTACACTAAACTAAATGTAATTGATGTAAATGGAACTTACAACCCAATTCTAG
The DNA here is from genome assembly GCF_029931775.1 of Euleptes europaea. Classification (NCBI taxonomy): domain Eukaryota; kingdom Metazoa; phylum Chordata; class Lepidosauria; order Squamata; family Sphaerodactylidae; genus Euleptes; species Euleptes europaea. The sequence goes on from NC_079318.1 coordinate 29,903,987, forward strand.
GTAAGTGTGCACAAGGCTGCAGCTGTACACTATAATTCTAGGCAGAGTTATACCCCTCTAAGGACTGTACTGTTAGTATGCTTAACTTTGATCTATAGTTTTTCTTTGAAAAGTCAGATTATGAAACTTGTAACTAATTATTTTTTAAAGTATTTTATTTTGAATGACTCTAATGTAATCAGTAAGGTCACCATGCAGCCAGGAAATACAAAATGGAGAACCAGAGTGAAGCTATAGCACTGGGTCCCAAAAGCCTTGTAAAATGTATGGGTACTATGAAGATTACAGCCAAGCGCTCAGGGGGGTTTCACTTCCAGGATTGGGGTCAGAATCAACCCCCTAAAGAAGATAACCTTATCTCAGTAAAAGGCACCTTATATTTGCAAAATGTATTTTTAAAATTTATATCCAGTTTTCTCCCAATCAAAGAGACTCAAAGTGGTAATGCAGACAAAATTTACCCCATCATAATAACTGACCTCCGCTCACAACCCTCAAATGCACGTCACAAAACTCTGCCTTACAGAGCCTCCAATATTTCTGCAAGACTGAAACCTTCATCATGTTGTCAGGAAGCCCATTCCATAAAACAGAAGTTTCAATGAAACATGGAAATAGACTGTTGGCCATATCGCGATCTTAAATTGTGAGTAGTGTGCTCAAAATGTTTAACCACTATCAACAATCAAGCTACCACATTCTGCACCAATTGTAAATTCCATGTTATAATCAAGGATAACTTGCAATCTAATAAAGAGCCTTGTGGTAGCTTAAAAACTAAAAAATGTATTGTGGTTTATACTATTATAGACAAAATCCCATTTTATCATATATATGAAGTCATTAAGTGATTAATAGTGTAATTCTAAACAGAGTTAGGTAAGGTAAAGATAAAGGTCCCCTGTGCAAGCACCAGGTCATTCCTGACCCATGGGGTGACGTCACATCCCGACATTTCCTAGGCAGACTTTGTTTACGGGGTGGTTTGCCAGTGTTTTCCCCAGTCATCTTCCCTTTACCCCCAGCAAACTGGGTACTCATTTGACCGACCTCGGAAGGGTGGAAGGCTGAGTCAACCTTGAGCCGGCTACCTGAAACCAACTTCCGTTGGGATCGAACTCAGGTCGTGAGCAGAGCTTTTGACTGCAGCTTTACCACTCTGCGCCACGGGTTTCTTAAACAGAGTTACTCTCTGTTAAATTCACTGACTTCAACAGATTTATTGTGTAACTTTGCTTAGGACGGCACTGCACCCCAGACTGCCACAAAATGTCCTGGGAGACTGAAATGTTCCAATTCTGGTTTCTTAAGAGTTGCTATTTGTGAAGCCTGGTTTATCTTCACTTATTAAATATCTGGTCTATGTAAACAGAAAAAGTGCATTGCTGGCAGATGTGCAAGTTAACAAGCCCTTGACTATACACCTGAAATTATTTGGCCCAAGCAGAGACAGTGATAAATAGGGCCAAGGGTTTTCTGCAGGGTTGTGTGTTTTTTTAAAAAAATCCTGGGCTTGTAATTCTATTAGGTGGCCCATTGGTAGTTTAGGTGTGTTGGAGCAGTCTATGAACAAGCCCATTTTCCAAGGCCTACGAAGAATTATCTTCCAGATGGGCTTAGATTCTTGATAATGTGCTGGTGAGATTTTAGTGTGTAAATAAATTATTCCATGGTTCTGGACAAAAACCAGGTCTTAATAGAGTTCTGTGGACTGTAAGTTCAATTCAAAGAGCTGATTATGACCTTTATGGCCTAAGCCCTTCATGGCCTAAGACCCACTAATATAAAGGGTTGGGTCTTCCCATATGTACCCATGTGCCAACTACAATCTTCAGGTTGCCACCTTATGGCTGTTCCCCCTGCTTTAGGTAGTCTGCCTGGTATCTACCAGAGTCTATATTTTTCTGTAGTTGTTCCCACCCCGGGGAATGAGTTCCCTGAGGTGATGAAGGAAGGACCAGTTTATAGAAGTTTTTAGGAGGCACTGAGGGGCAATTTTATTCAACAGTATTTTTAATGGGGTGTTATACTTAGGATATTATACTTTGTTGTTGTTTTTTAATTGGAAAGGACAACTGCATTGAACAGAAGGAAAGATGGGATATGAATTATTTAATACAGGGGTATCAAACTCATTTGTTACAAGGGCCAGATATGACATAAATGTCACTTGGTTGGGCTGGCCCAAGTGTACCATAAAATGTAATGCCAGGTACCAGAAATACAAACTTTATAGAAGACACAGGCAAAGCCAATTAATGATATTAGTTGTGTGTACATGAACGTGTGTGTACTCATCTCACTCTTTCCATAGACAGCTATTCTGTGGGTGATCTTGGGTCAACCGTATCTCGCAGGGTCGTTGTGATGGTAAAACGAGCAAGAGAGAATGACCTAGAACACTTCTGAAAGAAGGGTGGGATAAAAAAACCCTAATAATTATTGAGCCTCTGCCTCAAACCAACCCTATTCCCAACCATCTTACACACCCTCTCTGTCTAGTCACAAACCTGTCCTTCCACTCAGCCCAGGGTCCATCGTAACCCCATTACCTCCCTTACACCACCTGTCACAGCCCCAACAACCACCTCCCTTACACCCAACATCCACACTCTTTCCACTGCCCAGCACCAGGGAAAGAGAAGGGGGAGGGGACAGGTTGCCTCATAGGCTGAAAACGTTGCAAGTAGCTGGAGATTTTATAATGGAACTGTATATGCAATTCATGTAAGAAACTGGAAGGATACCTCTGTTTTCTTTTTACACGGAAATGCTGTCAAATGTGGGCACTAATCTGGTGAACCGGGTTGGTTTCTCCACTCCTACACATGAAGCCAGCTGCGTGACCTTGGGCTAGTCACAGCTCAGCCCCACCTACCTCACAGGGTGTCTGTTGTGAGGAGAGGAAGGGGAAGGTGATTGTAAACCGGTTTGATTCTTCCTTAAGTGGTAGAGAAAGTTGGTATATAAAAACCAACCCTTCTTATCTGTAATGAATAGCTGCAAACTGCATGCCACTTATTCTGGACCAACTCCTTTGGCTTCAATGATTACCCACCAGATTAAGTGGCCTGGGTGTACTTCTGGCTGCATGAAATTATCAAACAGCTAAACCTCTGATACTAGAATAAAGATTTATGCTTTGGGATGGATAATCTGTGAACTAACAAACACATCACAGCCTTTTGTTACAAAGTGTTTTACTGGCAAACACTTGGAGAGATATCAAATCAGAGATACTAACTAACCTTGAAAAAAAAGTGACCGAGGAAGCAACTGATACATAAAAATACATACTCAAAGGAACTACAAAGAACAAAGTTTTCTTAGCTGTAAAACAAAACAGGAGACCAGCAGCATTTCAGAGATTACCAGAATTTATTCCAGTATTTTTGAGTCAGTGAAGTGAGCTCTGACTCATGAAAGTTTGTGATGGAATAAATTCTAATAGTCACTAAAGTGCCACAGGACTCCTGTTTTATTTGCTTAATTGTGGTTTCTAAAAAATGCTGTCCCGGTTGAACTGTGTCTTGGAGATTTAATTGATCAGATTTGGAAGTAATCCGTGGGGTTTTTTTTTCTGAATCTTTATAATAACAGGCATCTGCTGAGAGTACAATTTTCAGCAGAAAACCTAGCATGAGAGAAAGAGAGAACTTCTTAACCTTCTCTTTGTGCCACTTTCTCCTTTAGCAGAAACTTGAAAGTATCCTCTCTACCAACATCTTTTTGCATTTCTTATTTGGACAAACTCACCTATGAGAGACTGTGTCCTCAAACAGTTGGTCATGGACCCAACCAGAGGGGAGGCAATCCTGGACTTAATACTCTGTGGTACTGCCAGCGATTTAGTGCCGGATGTGGATGTGGTTGAGCCAACTGGCAATAGTGACCACAATAGCATCAAATTTAATTTATGTATGTGGGAAGGTGCCTGGGAAATCTCACACAATTACCTTTGACTTTAAAAGAGGGAACGTCTCTAAAATGAGAAACCCGGTAAAAAGGAAGTTGAAAAGAACAGTTAGGAGGGTTAAATCTCTGGAAAAGGCTTTGGGGTTACTCAACTCCACAATACTAGAGGCTTAGCTAGATTATCAGGAAAGGTGGTATTAAGTCTAAGAGGTCACCACCATGGCTAATGGGTAAGGTAAAGGAAGCTATTATAGAAAAAAATTGCCCAAACAAGGCAAACAAAAGCAAACACAAACTTGCACAAGGGAAATGCAAGCAAACAATTAGAGATGCAAAAAAAGATTTTGAGGGACATAGCGCTAAACACATTAAGACCAACAATAAGAAATTCTTTAAGTACATTAGGAGTAGGAAACCAGCTAGGGAAGCGGTTGGACCACTGGATGACAATGGGAGTAAAAGGACAACAAGGGAGGATAAAGCAATTGCTGAGAAACTAAATGAATTCTTCTCATCTGTCTTCTCTGTTGAAGATATAATGCAGATTCCTTCTCCTGAACAGAGGTTTGGGAGAGGGGAGAATGAGGAACTGGGGCAAATAGTGGTAACAAGGCAGGAAGTCCTAGAACGTCTAGACAAACTGCAAACTAACAAGTCACAGGGTCCAGACAGTATTCATCCTAGAGTTCTTCAAGAACTCAAATGGGAAATTGCTGAACTTCTAACAGTGATATGTAACATCTCCCTTGGATCAGCCTGTACCAGAGGACTGGAGAATGGCTAATGGAGATATGTGAGCAGTGGGTTCCCTCAGGGTTCCGTGTTGGGACCAGTGCTTTTCAACCTGTTCATCAATGACCTGGAACTGGGGGTGAACAGTGAGGTGGCCAAGTTTGCAGATGACACCAAATTATTTAGGGTGGTTAAAACAAAATTGGATACTGAAGAACTCCAAAAGGATTTCTCCAAAGTGGAGGAATCGGCATTAAAATCGCAAATGAAATTTAATGTGAGCAAATGTAAAGAGATGCATATTGGGGCAAAAAATCCCAACTTCACATATACACTGATGGGATCTGTGCTGGCAACGACAGACCAAGAAAGGATCTTGAGGTTGTAGTGGATGAAAATGTGAACCCAGTGTGCGGCTGCTGTGAAAAAGGCAAATTCCATGCTGGCCATAATTAGACAAGGAATGGAGAATAAAACTGCTGCTATACTGCCCTTGTACAAATCTATGGAGAGACCACACTTGAAATACTGTGTACAGTTCTGGTCACCACAACTCAAAAAGGATATTGCAGAGCCTGAGAAGGTGCAGAAAAGAGCAACCAAAATGATCAAGGGAGTAGAGCAACTGCCCTATGAGGAGTGGTTAAAAAGCTTAGGGCTGTTTAGCTTGGAAAGAAGGCAGTTAAGGGGAGACATAATAGAGGTCTCTAAAAACTTCAAATAGTTCAAAATATAGTAACCCAGTTGCAATCTGTGTTAAATTGCTTAAGTCATAAAACACCAATTTTACCACAGCTTCACTGGTTTCCAGACCTAATTCAAAGAGCTAGTTATAACTTTTAGAGTCCTAAATTATGTGGAACCAGGATACATGAACACTCTCTAAAATGAGACAACCCAACCCTTGAAATCACTGGATTTGAATGCTGCTTTGAAGACTGCTACTGGAGACTCAGCAGATAGCAATTTGTGATAGGGTCTTTTTGGTGGTGGCATCAAGGCACTGGAAAACCTCCCCCATGAGAACATTTGGCACCTTCTCTTCGGACTGTCCTTAACAGTCAAAACATTTCTGTTTCATCAGGTCTTTGGGCTCAGTGACGTGGACTAATATTGTGTCTCCTCTACTAATTTTTCCTTGTCTTTCTCCCTTTGCTAGATTATAGCTTTATTGATTTTACTGTTATATTTTAATACTTTATGCTCTCTCTAAAAATAAGTACTTTAGGCCCAGATTAGTGACAGGAAGTAGTAGTCTACGATATATACAGACAATATAATGCAAACAATTCTTACAAATAAAAAGCTCTTATAGCAAACTCTGACACCAGCTAGCAGAGCTCATCTACTAAGCCTACCTCATTAAAAAAGTAATAATAATGATTATACTTAGTATTTTTATTGGGCTTTCAGATGTCCAAACCACTAGTAGGCCACTATGATTAGAAGTTGTGACTACACATTTGATTTTATTAGCATGGTGGGAAGGCAAATGCACTCCAATTCTATTGAATTAAAAAGAAATGAAGGCTTTTGATAATCATAAATCAGATCTGGAGACTCAGTGCAGGAAAAGAAGGCTAATAAAGCTCATTTATGTGGCCCACCTTTGTCATTAACTCAAACTAAATGCTAAGGAACAACAAGGAGGGCGCAGTTAACTCAAAAATCCCACTGCAAAGCATACAGAAAGGTAAAGATGCCTTCAAAACAGCCAGCAGGCAACATCTTGCCACAACTATCGTTATCTGCTGCTGCCAATCACTATTGTTCTGGTTATACAAAGACTCCAGTGCACCAGACTGTCGCTAATTATGTATATTCAAGTGATTAGCAAGCACTTGTTGCCTTGTTCACACCACCCTCCAAACAGCAGCCTTTGAGAGGAGAATAGACTGCAAATTTATTGAGAGAACACTGTTAATCCTTTGGGGAGAATGTAAATGTAAACAGGACTACTCTACATCAAGGTGCTTTGACAACAACAATCATCTGCATAAACACATGCTCAACAACAAACAGGTGTTCTATTTCACAACTAGCGCCCATTTGATGCTTTCAAGTAAGCATTACACACAAACTGTTAGAAGTACTTTGAAACCAGCTGCAATTACTATAATTAGCTGTTTTCCTGCACTTTTCCCCTCCTACCTGTCCAATATAGTACTGGTTGCAAATTATAATCCAGAAGTAAAAATGCACAGTTCCAAGGCAAGCTCTTGTTTTTAAAAAATTGCCATCCTTAGCAAGTACCAACCTCTTGCTCAAGACATGCAATCTTTCTAGAGGAGCTCAAGTTTATCTGCAATCTACACTTTCAATTCCCGTTAAGAGTGGAAGAAATGGCGAGTATAGCATGTAAAAGTTAGAAATATCATGTTGATGTTGTAGTGCAAAGTCAGTGTTGCACCAATAGTCAATGCTGCTGTTGGCCTTTAAGGTAGCTTTGCCCACCAACGCCAGCTCTGAACAAAAAAAGCCAGGGAAAGTTCCTCACAAAAGACATATAAACTAGCAGGTATAACAAAATGGTGTTTTCCATGGTTGCCATACTATCTCTGTTACCTTGCTTGTCTGTTTGGATAAGCAGCACAAAATCAGCACAGTCCAGAATGATCAGCACAACCAGCATAGAACTGAGACCCTGACGATTTGAAAATTCATGATTTGTAATTTCACTTATTCATAGTCTGCAGTCCAATCACACAATGCAAGACTCCAATTGTTTTTACTCCTACTGTGCAGAACCCTGCCTCACAGTATCTGTGAATTTTGCCATTTGTGGTGATCCCCGGAACAGATACCTCATGAATGACTATTGTCTAAAGTAGAAACAAACAACAATAAAAATTGTATTACTCAGGTTGCCTTGCTCTATTAGCTGACTGATGGGATTCCTTGCATGAAATCCATCAAAATATCATCTTTGTTTGACTTTAATCCACACCCCATATATTCTTAATCTTCCATCATGAATCCATGATTAAAATAATTCAATAAGCAAGTGGAAATATCTTTTATTGCCTGTGTGTGTCGCTGCCTGGACTGGGGCATTCCTTTAAGCCAAATATAGAACATAAACCAGCAGCTCCATTAGAATAAGAATGAGAGGCAACAGGAGTGATTTCTTCCTTATATTCAGGCTATTTCAGTGTAATTTGGGCTCAGGCTGTAAAGTGAGCCACAATTACATGTCTAGGGTACAGATGTTTACACTATACCAATAATAGGCTTCAGGAGAGAGATTCTCATAACCACGTCCTTTTAGAAAAGGCAAGGCAGATCCTGAGGGTTAAACAACAGAACAAGGAGGAAGGGAGAGGATAAAATGATAAAAAAATGATAAAATAAAATAATGATAAAATAAAAATGATAAAATAAAAATGATACTTGTAAAGGAGGTATAAGCTTCAGAAAGGGGAGGGTCTGAGGGACCCCAGAAGAACCAAAAGGTAGGGGCAGCAGCCTGGGATTGACGAAGAAACAGGAAGGGAGAAACGCGCCTGCTGAGAGTTAAAAGTTCTGCGCCTTTCAAAAAGGGTACTTAGTACAACAAGAGGGCACTGCACATGAGAAGCCAAGGGAGAGGAGGGGAAAAAAACACTATTCAATATGTCTAATACTACTCTACTAAGAACTGTTACAGGTACTTCACCCCAGGCCAAAGACATTAATGGGGAAACTCTTGTCAGTCTGATGCCAGTGTAATGCCCCTCCCCTGCCACTGGGGACACAGAGAGCAAAAATACAGGCCAGAGTAACTGGAAGTCATTCCACTCAGAGTAACTAGACGTTATTCCAAAGCTGTGCTACTGCTAACTAGATATGTAAAAGACCAGAAATTCTGAAGTTATGGGGGGAGGAATTCCCCTCCCTCTATCTCTCCAGGAAAAAACATACCTTCTGGGAGAAACTGAAATACAGGTTGAGTATCCCTTAACCAAACTCCTTGGGACTAAGGAGTCAGTGTGGTGTAGTATTTTAGAGCTGCGGACTCTAATCTGGAGGACCGGGTTCAATTCCCCACTCCTCCACATGAAGTCTTCTGTATGACCTTGGACCAGCCACAGTTTTCTGAGAACTCTCTCAGCCCGCTTGGAGGCCGGCAATAGCAAACCACCTCCAAATGTCTCTTGCCTTGAAAGCCCTAAGGGGTCACTGTAAGTCAACTGTGACTTGATTATTATTATTATTTAATTAATTAATTAATTTCTAGGCCACCCTCAATCCTCAGCCAAGCCAAGCTCAGGGTGGGTTTCAATAGCTGATTACAATAAAACAGTTATTGTTTTATTGGCCATGCTGATGGACCTGGACCAAAGCAGCGGAATTGGATTCGAAGTCCAGAATCAAAGCGGCTTCAGCCTCGAAGGCTGCTTCCCCTCCAGCGAATGGATGCCGAGGGGAAGTTACACTTGGAGATGAAGTTCTGGGAGGAGGAGGAACTCTCTCTGCCTGGACGAGACTTGGAGCTGATGTTAGCTGTAAAGGTTGTCGAATCACATCCGACTCGTGCTTCTCCTTTTTCTTCTCCTTCAATTTCAGTCTCTTAAGTGGAGGTTCAAGGAGCAGTGTTGTGGCAGTGATGTTGGATTAACGGACTGCTTCTTCTGCTCCGAACCATGACCTGAGTGGTCAGATTCAAAAGACATTGGAGATGGTTTCAAAGGCAGCTTCGTTCTCACGGGAGTCTGGTTTGTCATTTAAATCTAAGGCTATAAGTAGAGAGTAGGCCCTGAAAATCCTCTGCAGAAAAAGTCTGAACTGTTGTTCCTCCACAACTATAGGTTCCTCCTCCTCAGAGATTAATTCCCCATCCTCTTTTCCTTTTTCATCTGATCCCAGGCCCTGGGAATAAGATTCCTCCTGCTGGTGAGCCCCTGCCCCTGCAAGGGAGGAGTTCATGGCTGCCTTAGTAGGACACAAGTTAGCTGGCCTCTGGAAGCCAGCCTGCACTTCCCTTTCAGAAGACTCCCTGACCCCGGGGGTGGGGAAGAGAAGGATCTTCTGGGTGAGCATGAGCTGGCCAGCTGGCAAAAGGAGGACCCAGGGACTGACAGGACTTGGATTGCCTGAAACTGCCTCTCCAGAGCCATATTAACTGTAGCCAGAACCTCGTTGTGTGTAACTGGCTTTCTGCTCATCTCTTCCTCGAGGAGGGAGGGATTTACTTTACCCACCGAAGCCTCTTGCTGGGACAAATCTTCCTTGGCTGTCTCCCTTTCGTGCTGGGATTGCCGACTGGCAGAGGAGGCCACTTCCTCGTCATGGCGCTGATTCGTGCCTTTTTTTGCGGGGGTCTTCAGACCACGCTCTTTTAGCCATGCTGGTCTCCCCAGCCTCCTCCGACTCTGTGGTACCAAGTTTGCGGCTGTTAGAGTGATCCTCCTCCAGTGGGAGCCGTGCCGAAGCAACAAGAATGGCATAGTATTCCCCCACTGAGAGGTACTCGTCTTTGGAATGTCTTCCCTGATATGCCATTTTCTCGTTGGGAAAGGGGGGGGAGAGAGATCAGATCTAAGCAAGGAGTTGGGGAAAAGTTAAGAGGGTTCTCTTTTATTTTTTTAAACGAGGTAGAAAAGGAAGACAGGAAGTGAAGATTTGGTCCTGCCTTCCTGGGCAAGCAGTGGGAATCACCCAAAGTTGCAAGATGCCCTTCCCTCAGAGTGAGAAGTAACTACCTTAAATTCTCAACTGCTCACACATGTTATTTAGACCAGTGTGCACCATAGCATGATTTTTGAAAAAGCTTACACCAGTCCATTAATGTCAGTGTTAAGAGTTGATTAATGTGCGATTCAGTCAAAGCAAATAACAGACTCATAATTTGAGACAGATGAAGTATAACCCCAACATTAATGTCACATTCTGTGTTAAGAATTAAGGATAAAAAAATAGATGGAATCTTGGTTAAAAATTATTTGGAAGAATAAAAACACAAGCAGGATGGTTTGAGGAGATATGGGGGAGGAGCATTCAAAGAAAAAAGCACAGCTACATCCTTTTTTAAAGAACATGTTACACAGAAACTTTGTTAGTCTCTAAGTTGCTAAGTTAGCGTCTTACACTTTTCTACTGCTAGTCAGACTAACATGGCTACCTATCATGATCTATGTTACACAGAGGTTTTCCATGACTTTATGTATCGGATACAGCTGATGCTGATACATATCAGCTTTAGATTTATATACATCATCTACCTAATGCTGAACCTGGGCCTTGTGGTACGGACTGAAATATGTACACACTGGGGCCAGGTACAGGCTGAGGGTATTTTTGTACAAATGTGGGTCAGGCCCCAGGTTCGCATAGAAATAAAACAAAAAGGAAAAAAGTTAATGGGAATTTTTAAAACTTGTAAAAAGTTAATATACCATAGAAAAAACCAATTTCAAATCAATAAAAATGCTATATCAGTGGCACCTGTCGCCACTTACATTAGCTGAAATCTATGGGAATATGCAGGATAAAATGTTGGTTCTGTAAATTACCAAATGCACATGTGGTGGACATGTTGTAGAGACAGACCTACTAGTCCTCTATTATAGCTTATCTTATAGCTTGATACAAATTTCCCCCTTTCTGCTGAGGTCATGCTACTAGGCTACACGGCTATTTTTCCAAAAGACAAAATGGGATTTAACTGCACATATGTTGTCAGCTGCTAGACTAGTATTTGCAAGATATTGGAAATCAGACCTAAGTCCTACAGTTGATGAGTGGATTCTGAAATCTAAGGAAATCTTTCTCCTAATCAAACTGACAAATTTATAGAAAAGTTATGACATGTCACAATTGCAAAGAATTTGGGGAATCTTTCTTGTAAAAATATAATGTCTATGCCTATGTTTATCTATAGCGCATTAATAAACTTTTTTCCTGCAAAAACAAAATCAAGATCTCACAAGCCAGATCTTGGCCATCATTTTGAGGGTTGCTTAGCAACCCTTTTAAACTGTCAGCACCAGCAGGAAAGTCTGGAAGGCACTGCTCTAGGCGTGTCAGGATACTAGAGGTGACAGGGAAAAGGGTGGAGGTGGCAGTGAGGATGGAAAAGCATCCACCAGGTGAGCCAAGTGGGCGGAAGCAGTAGCAATACAGGCGAGCAAGTCGTGGGCACAGCCGTAACCAGAAAAGCAGTGAGAAAGGAAGGAGGCGGCAGTGGGGAGGACAAGAGAAGTGTAAAGCCATGTGACCCCAGGAGGAGGAGGCAACAGGTGATAAAGGAAGGGCGAGAAGCTGTGGGGAGGTCAAAAAGGGAGGGAAAGTGCTGAAGAAGTGAGAGAAGCTGGGGAAGGGAGAAAGAAAGGTAAAATGCCAGAGTGCAGGAGAAATAAGATAAAAGGGTGGAATTTCGTCCATAAGTCTCACAGTTTCCACTTGTTTTTTTAATACCTTATTTGAAAAGAAAATTGTACAGCCTGTTCCATTCATGCCATGCTAGACCTAAATCTTGTACAGTACATCTTCCTTTTACTGAAACACTGTAAGCCTAACAAGTACATAACATTCCTTCATCGTGTCTAAGAAAAATCTCCTTGTGGAAATTTTCTATTTCCACATTTTTGCCAGTTTAGCAGCAGTAATGGTGAATAAAAACAACTATTCTATAGTCCTTAGGAATAAAGCTTACATAATTCAATGAAAATAATTCTGGTATCACTTCAATATTATATATGATTCCTTTGGAAATCGTTACACCAACCATCTTCCAATATTTCATTGTCCTAATATATTTCTTCCATATATGTATGAAATATGCATGTGGTGTACCCATGTACATTGTTAACTCCAGTGTACATTCTTGCAAGCCTAGTTGGGAATAGACGTCAATGATGCAACAATTTTAATGGCATTTTCCCTCAGACAGGTTATGCCATTTTTTCTTAAATTCTTTAGTGAACCCCACACAGAGATGGATAACAGGTTACATAAATTACAGGGAGGGTTTACTATTAGATGTAACAAGGCATTTTTCTTCCTACCTCTCCTTTCCAACTCTTGCGGATACTAAACTCTTAACTTGCAGATACTGAAATACTGAAATTTCTCCATCACTTCTCTCATAGATATAATTATAGTCCATCATTTCCCTGTCCTTTACTAGGTCACCCACTAGCTCTCTCACTGCAGATATCATTACAGAAAACCTGGGGGACAATTTACTACTATATTTGGACCAGGTCTCAAACTATAGAATTAATACAACAGGTTTCTTTAGGGTGAACTAGCTCCTCAATGGGATATCGACAAATGATTGTTCAAGTACATTCAGCTCATGGTCTGTATTATCAAGCCATGCAGATAAACCAGTTTAATCAAGTTGCATGGTAATATTAAGAGATGATTGGAATAACTAAACTGCCTTGATTCCATTTTTGGGCAGTTTTCCAGGCTAACCTTGGTCTCTTGTCTTCCCAAATGCAATTATTACAGATATTTTGCCACTCAAAATTTTCCTTCTGATACCAAGACCAGGGTGATTGGAACAAGACTATTAATTTTGATAATAACACCATCTTAAGAGCATTAATTCTATCAAAAAGTGAGAGATGCAGGGGTTCCCAGGTTGCTATTATGTCCTTAAACCTTCTTAGAAGTAAATTGTAATATTATAATGTAGGAGGCCCTTAACTTGTGTACTCCTAACCCTGCTCCTAAACTTCCATATCTCTGAATTAAGCAACATTTATTTAAATACACACTCTGACTTACCAGTCCCAAAGGGGAAACTGATGCTACTACCAATGCAATCCTGAAGGGGGCCCCAAGTTGGCTTAGGAGCTGACGTGACCCCACGACAGCGAAAGTGTCCAATTATCCTGCAGCACAGGGCTTGGGCACCGATGTTCTCCCAGTGCAAATCTCCATGCTGGTGTCCCGGGGAGGCATTCCTGGGGCATTCTGAGGGCGGAGCTGGCTTTAGGCAGCTTCCTAACATCTTTTGCCCCGGGGAACGCCTCCCGGGATGTTGGTGGTCCTGCACCACCTTTTTAAGTGTCGCAGGCCCACTTTCCCCTATGGAAAAAAAGACTTATTGGGGGGGAGGCTTTTTCTCCCTCAGTAGCAGCCAGAAAGCCTCTGAGGAGGCTTCTTAGCTGCGCCGTACCGGCCGCTGAGGTTCGCCCCCTCCCCCAGAATGGGCTCTACAAGTATGTGATAAAAATAGAGAAACATCAATTACTTGTTACTAAAGTGTACTCGATATTACATGATAGCATTAATACACAGACCTGGGAAAAAATCTAACCAAGTGGGTTATCCTCTAGTCTAATCTTTCTACAGTAAAGTTGCTAATTCATCTCTGAATTCAACCCAGAAAAATTTAGATTGGCAACCCATTCCAGTGTACCTTTTTCATATATGTTATGGAATTAAATCCAAAGGTTGCTGCACAGCAGAAAAGTAACAAGTTGGATTAGAACTGTCACTTGGATGCACTATTCCCACAACAATTCCGTTTACAAAGAATGGAGTTGCCCTTATATCCTGTTTCCAAAGCAAACAGAGTACAGAAAATGTGTTTTCAAAGGATTACAGGAATGATGATGATGTCATCCTAACGGAACATGTGAACAAACAGAACCAGCAAGTATCAACAATTCCCCACAATCGACAGAGAAGCTAATATATAGTAACAGAAAACAAGAGGATAGACAACACATTACTTTAATTATTTATGCGTTAATATAATAATAAAAGTCATCTGAACAAACCAGTACACATATGACTCAGAGTACTAAGTGGGTGTAAAGGTTATAATTCCAAGACACTTCTTATCACTCCCGTATTCACTACACTTTAAAGCTTTTCTGATTGACATGACCACCACAGATTTTAATAGCTAATATGCATAGATAATAGTGACTACCTCTGTGACTGTGTTAAACAAAAGCAGGAAATGTGCTCTCCAAGGGAAAAGATGTTTGTTTTCTCGGGTTAAGGCCACTTTTTACATCCCCCGCCCCAAGAAAAAAACCTGAATCTCTAATAGCTCTACTCAGTCTCTCCATTATGTAACAGTTCTTTAGGAAACCACTAGCTACCCTGACAACTGGGTTGTTTTGCCCGAGTGCCTTTGTCTAAATCCTAAAGCAATACTTGGCTATGCATTGAGCCCAGTGGCAGTGTGTGATCTGAATGCCAATCAACTGTGCTCTCTCTGTTGTCTGTGTCATCTGACAAGCCAGAAACTAAAGGGTCTATTTGAGGTCAAACAACTGTCTGGACTATTTTCACAAGCTTAAAAGACTAGGAAACAAAGCCAACACTGCTTCCTCTTTCTTGAAAGATGAGAGTAAGGGAAGGTACCGATATTCTTGAATGTTATTTATAGCAAGAAAAAATTACTCTGCGATTTGGGTCTCATGGGACTTTTCCAGTCTATTTTTTAAAAACAAGGCTTTTACCCATCTACACTAGCCTCAATATATTACTAGTAATGTCATACTCTTACTATACAAAGCGATATTAACATTCTAATAAAAATTCCTACAATGCAAGAGTGCAAACTTGCAGTTTTTAGAACATTTTTTTTCAAAATCAGGCTTCAAAGGGGCTCCAGTGCCCCAGTGAAACACAAGAGGCATGTAGTGCGGTGAACATCAAAAAGTATTTAAAGATTAGAATGTTTTTCAAGTTCATAAAACAACACAAACTCATGCTGCTAGGAAGGAAGGGAAGGAATTCTGTCATACCTCACTCGTGTGCCATAGATGTCCACTGAACTTACGCAGCCACAATAGAAATTGCTCATCCCTCTGCAGCTCTTATGAGCTGCACTAAGCGGGGGGGGGGGGAGAAGTATAACATAAGGAGGGGTTGAGAAAATGGGGAATACCAAAACCTCAGTGTCAAGGGATCAGATAACTATGTTGTATGATTTAACTATTTTTATGATTTGTTGATTGTTTTTATGTTGTATACCATATTGGTTTTAAGAAAAGCGGTACGTTGACATGGTGATTATTATTATTTACTGCTGTTTTACTGATTCTAGGTTTCAAATGCAGCACTGTTCTAATTTTCATGAGGCATTTTATGCTGCTGACTGTTGATCTGGACTTTTTTTAGGTTTGTATTGTAATAATTTTATCTCTAATGAACATGAGTACACTTCATAAAAGAAAAGTCTGTGTGGGTGCCCCACAAAACTATGTTGTCAGGAATTATTTGAAGAAAACAGAGGATCCCTATGTTGCAAAGTGCCAGTTGTGTAAGGCAAGGATTAGTTGTGGGAGAGACCTTGGTCATCTCGACACGATCCGGCTCATGCGCCATCTGAGGAATCACCACTAGGTGATGCTTCTTTAGGGGGAGAGAGGGACTAACAAAGTGGCTGCATAGCCAATAACCAGCAAAGAGGGGAGTCACTCCAGTAGTCCATCTGGTTTTCTTCCCTCCATGTATCCAGTAGGCAAGGGACAACAAACATCTCTGACGGAAATGTTTGGTGCTGGCAATAGCATGCCAAGGGGGGCAGCAGAAGCAGGTAGAAAGTTATTCTCCTGACTGGTGAGCAGGCTATTCTCACTCGTTGAGGGCCTAGAGTTCTGTAGGCGACTTCAGTTTGAGTGTCCATGGTATGCAATCCCTGGTTGCACAACGCAGAGTAAGATCTTGGTTCTGTCATTTTATTGAGTTGCAAGGGAGTATGTGAAGGCACAGTTGTACTAAACTGTGGGGATGATAGGACACTTCACAATGGACCTCTGGACTAGCACCAAGACACAGCATGCATTACCTGCTGCTGACTGTGGGCATCCATGGTGGTTTCAACATTTAGGCAGCATTGGGCATTGTGGACATGGAAACGAGTGGTTGCACACCCCACCTCCTTCACCAGGTGGATGCTCTCAGCTTGAATTCCTAACAGAAGCCCAGCTGGGACACAACCACCTATAAACATTGGGGGTCTTCTCCAGCCTGCCAGAAGACCATGGATGACTTTTCACACAGTGTGAAGGCCAACCATCTGCTGCATGAGAAGCACTGGTCAGCATGTTAGAGCACTGCTTGATCTTTGATGTGGCCACCCAATGGAACTCCATGTCAGGCATGCTCAAGCATCAGGTGGAGCACACAGGGTGGCCTTGGTGGCCAACATCAGGCAAGGAAGAAACCATTCAGCAATGACTAGTGGCTGACTCTCTCCCAGACGGTGCTTGTCCTGAAGCATTTCAAGATCTTCACCAAGGCACTCAACTGTGACACATGGTGCTCAAAAAGAAGTTGGCTTCAGTTTGTGACCAGGTCAGGCTGGCACCCAGCTTTTTCCATTGGTGATCGCCCTGGTGAAGAGGTTGCAAAGAGGCATTGAGGCCTGGTTGCAACCACTTATGCAGAACAGGATCTACATGTTGGCAACCATGAGTGTCCCTCATCTACAGGGCAGCATCTCCCTGCATGCCAATGCTCTCACTTAATGGAGATCAGCTCTCCCACTATGTAGAAGACTCAGATGTAGAAGACTCAACACTCGCTGCTGCCACCTTCTGCAAAAGTCCTGAAGGAAAGAACAGAAGCTACCTTCTGTGCCTCCATGTTTTCTTTTTGCTGTGCTTTTATAAGCCGTTACTGCAATCTCTCATTATTGGTGCCACTTCCTATAAAAACCCAGTAGAAACAAAAACAACAACAACACCCATTCCTTCTTTCAGTTTCCTTCTCTTTCTCCTAAATTATCTGTGGATTACAGAGAAATTAGGGGAAAGGAGGGGTGTTTTCACTGTATTGCCTTACTGCAATTTGTAGGAAACTCAGCGAAGGAAGCAACTGTAATCTGTTATGATAGTTTTCCTCTTCAGGACATGGAGTCCATGCTCAGCTTGGAAAACAGAGGTCAGTGATGAATGAGAGTAGGGGAAGAGAACTAGAAAAATGTGCTTGAGAAATGACTGCAATTCTCTAACCCGCCCCTAAACACCAAACTTGACACATCTTTGTCTAGTAGAGAATAAGCTTGAAGAGCAAGATTTTCCAGCACATTTTGTCCAAATTTGAGAAAGGATGATTTCTGTACTTAAATGGAAATGTATTTGAGAATTTGTAGGACACATGAACTGGTACAGCCCTAGCTAGTTTCCTGATAAAGATTAAAAATTACATCTTACAATGAAATGAGGGCTGCAGTACTATTCAGTCTCATCTGGAAGTAAATCCCATTGAATAAAACAAAATTTACTTCTGCGAGAGGATGCATAGTATTGCACTGTAAGCGCCGTTAAATGTAACAGAAACAAAGAACTGATATAAGAAGTACTGAAAAGCAGAAAAGTCTATTTTTAATTTGCTGCTCAGTTATTAGAAAGGTGCCCCATAACGACCATATGTTACTCAAATATGTTATCACACCTACCATTTCATCATATGTCTCCCAAGAAATTAATTAGCTCTAACTTCTTCAACTTTGACAAAAATGTCTGCAGCAAGTCATATTACTAGCTGTTACAAACATTTCAAAATTTCAAAGCTTTTCCAGCTTTTATTTAACCTTTTAATTATTATCATTTAGCACCATTTAAAAAGCAGATGTCCTTTTACTTATCTACTTCTGAAGTGTAACATTTATACTTCTCAAAAATAAAAGCCACATTGTTTTCACATTCATGATGTAATTCACCAACATTTAAAACTGTATACATCTTACCTGAAATGCTAACTAACACAGAATAATGATGCTAAAATGAGAGTGCCATGCTTAACTCACATTTAAGGCCACATTTATATTTATACCATCTCAAAAGGACCATGTCACTACAACCACAGAAAAGCATTTTTTAACATTTTAACTCAGGCCATTCCTGAATGGGTTATGTGCCCTAAGTTCAATGCTTTTTCCCAACAGCATCGTGGATTGTTTGTGCACCTCCAGGGGTTTCCCTGGCTTTTCTCCAATTTTTCTCAAACCTGCTTTGTTCAGAAATGTTGGGAAAGATTGTTGTAAAGCCAGGGTGGCTGCTGTGTGA
Source organism: Euleptes europaea (assembly GCF_029931775.1). Taxonomy (NCBI): domain Eukaryota; kingdom Metazoa; phylum Chordata; class Lepidosauria; order Squamata; family Sphaerodactylidae; genus Euleptes; species Euleptes europaea. The sequence continues at coordinate 29,922,601 of NC_079318.1, forward strand.
GTGGGAAAATTCAGATTTTCCTACTCACATGGCAGCCATTTTTCCTAACCTTGTTCCCCGCTGCAGCAATTCCCCCACCACCACCAGGGGGCTTTATATTTTTAAAAGTCAGTATTAGAATATCATTTTATCGATATAGCGTTGTAATAACAGGTGTAGCGGGCTCTCTGGATTCTCAGCTTTCATTTAAAAAAATAAATAAATCACTAGCCCCTTTCCCTGCAGAGATACAAGGAAAAAGGCATATCTTTGCAACCAAAGAGGCTAGAGTCTTAGTTTTTAAAAAATGAAAGTTGAGAATTCAGAGAACCTGCGACATCTATTGATACAATGGTCTGTCAATATAATGACATTCTAGTGCCAATCTTTTAAAAAATTGCAAAAGCCCTGCTGGTTCATGGCAGGGGGTGCTCACTTCTGGGGAATTTGGCCAAGGAAACTGTGGGGAAACAGGAGATCCCATTGCTGCTGCACTTTATCTGTAGCCACACCAGCAACAGGGAAGCCACAAAATCTCATCGACACGTGGAATCCATGTCAGTATTTTTTTAACCTACTTCTTACCGTGTTTATCTCTGTCTGCTCCATAGTATGCATTCTCAGCATTACTGCAAGTTCTCTAAAGCCCTCTCTATTAAACTTCTGTACTCTTCTCTCCCTTCCACAACACTTTCTGTCTCTGCTTCTGTCCTGTTTGTCACAAAGAAGAAATGATATACCTTTTTCAATAGTACTGCTCCATGCATGCTGTGAGGGTTCATCTTTCCAGAACCCCACAAATTTGCTGCCACAAATAAATGTGAGGATTTTGAATATTTCTTAAACCCCACACCTTGTCACCTTTGTTTGTGTGAGGAGAAAGCTTCTCTTTCCTCCCCCCAGATGAAATTAAGAGGCTTAGAGGCTGTAGCTGATTTTATAACAATGAAGATAAGTGTAAGTTTACTATTTACGGAGAGGTAGACAGATTGCTTTACTTCAAGAGAGGCACAAAGCTTGGTTGGTTAGGAACAGTTCAAATCTTGAATGGTTACAGGCACAGTACATAGTGTTCAGTATGGACTCTTCAGGCTATTCAGTAAATATTCAGACTTTGTTCATTATACTCAGCGTGGACTCGGTTTTCCCTAGCACAGAGAACACCAGAGAGTGGAGGTTTATCCACAACCTTTCCCACTCCTCAGATTTGCCCACACCTTGTGGAAAACAAATCTCCCCCCCCCCAAAACACTGAATTAGGAGCCACTTTATTTCAAGAGCCACCTCCCACTTTATGACTGAAAAAAAAGGGTTTTCTCTCTCTACCCCAATCGTCCCTTTGTCACCACTCAGATTTGGTTTATGTAAGCTAGGTAACATGCGAACACACAAGTTCTAAGAATTTCAACACACAACTGCACAGTTTGGGAACTCAGAGCTAAAAGATCTTCTCTCTCCCTCCAAGAAGACTCCTGTCAACTCTACCCACTGCCTGCTGGCATTGGCTGACAGAATTCCTCAGTCTGCTGAGTTTAAATTTAACCCTGTATCTGTCACACATGCGTACATAATTGAATTTTCCTCCATGCAAAATAATAATTATTATTTTATTCTCTCTTCCTGCTCAAGACTGGGCTCAGAGCAGCTACAGAATAAATACAGGAAATTAGCACATCAAGGAGGAGGCAAAAACCCTTCTCCCACACAAACTAGTTTTCTATGTGCAGGTAAATATATTAGAGAAGCAATCGGTCATATAAGCCCCCACAGCTTCTCTTTATACACCACTTCTGTTCTGTGCCATTAATTCTGTTAGTTATCCTTACTATCTGTGGTGTTTGGTGTGGGAAGCCACATGACAGAACCAGAATCAAAAACACATTGTAGAGAGCTGCTCGTAAGTGGGTTTGAATCTTCTCCTGTAATCAGATTCCTTTTGACAAGCAAATATACAGGTAAGAAACGTGACCAATCTGACTGCTTCACCCACATGCCTATGCAGCTTACTTGGCAGAGGCAATGCTGCCAGAATGCCTCAGATCTCTCCCACACAAGCATTTTGGTCTTAGAGGGGTGGGCAGAAGCACCTGCCTTTTGCTAGGTGAAAGGGATAGAGGGTAGCAACAAAAGAACACCCAGCTGCACATTCACAGAAAGCATTTGTGCCACCTCCTCAATAATTCACTGGGGGAAAGTACCCTTGTGGCACACAGGAACCATGAGATGAAGTCGCACCAATGGAGATATTGGCAAGAATGCAAATCTTCCCTCTTGGGCAGCAACAACTGAATCAGCCACAAACAGAATGAAGAAGCCAAACTGGAACACACACCTCATATACTCTGGAGTACCTTTCACAACAAAAGAGTTGACAACCCCACAGCACAGCAAATAGATACAAAAACATCACTGCAGCTGTTGGTTCTGTTATAGGTTCAGCTGATAGTTGTAACTGTAATGTGAATGGAGTCCATCCTGGCCTCTACCGTATTTGAGGGCTGCTTGTAAACAGCCAAAAGAGACACAAAAGCCACCTTGGTCATGGCAGAAACCTTTGTACAGGCTATATCACGCTGCATAGAGCACTTCTATAAGGTGTAACAGGACACGGTGGGGTTCCTATCTACACATCCACTACCGTTGTCTCTTATTACTGAAGAAAGGCAACCCCGACGATGACAAGCATACCGTGCAGCCCCATATACAAAGAAGGTCAAAAATTAGATACCTTGGGCAGAATGGTCTATTCATCTGCGGCCCTGCGCTTGCGTATTTCCAATTATCAGGCCATCATGTCTGGCTACCAACTGTTTTTATGGGAGACATTAACACATCTAGAATTCCTTCTTGAGGAGAAACACTCTCTAACTTGAGTTATACTGATGGAAGCTATATGCATGTCAAAGCAGTAAATCAATGCCAGCCGCCACTAGGCAGACTCCACCATTTGAGTCATGGCGTCCTTCAGCATCATGCTTGGCTAAGGTCCACTATGCTTTCCCTGGAGACAAAGCATTGCATAGAGGATTTACCCTTCGAAGGGTCTTCCCTGTTTTCTGAGAAGACAGATGACAGATGTCCAGCACACTTAGAACACACATTGGGGGCTGTAACAACTTTTAACAGGAAGTGCATCTATAAATATTGACGTTATCTTATGGTTTATATATTAAGGTAAAATGTGCTTGAGAAACAGCTTTGCCCCAGCAGTGATGTCAAACTTCAGGAAATGAGATATTATTAGGACATGTCAGGATAGTGTTCCACAGGAATCAGCACTGCCATTATCCTGATATCCTAACAAAAAAAAGCACTAAAATCCAGAGAATTGTGCAGTAACTTACGTGCAGCAGCAAGGTGTTTTTAATGGTTTCCTTTAAAAAAAATTAAAAAAAAAAAAATCCAGAGTTTCCTAGCTTAACATAAAACATTCTGAACATTGTAGGATCCCAAACAAGAAGAGTACTTCTCTCTGGGCATGTTGCTTTCAGTTTGTCCTAAAACACTATTTCCACATGTATGTATGCATATATTTAAACTACTTATAGACCCCCCCCTTTCCCCACAAATATGGGCTCAAAGCAGTTTATAATATACAAACAACTGGGACACTAAATTAGGCACATCCCAGCCACCAGGGCACCTAGAAATTTAATTATGGTGCCTAGTATTTTCAGCAATGATTTTACTGTAGTGCCCCTAAGCAATTCCCAGTGAAGTACAAAGGGCTGGATGTAGCCAGTTTTTCCACTGGAGACAAAGGGATGAAGGAGTTCTCTTTGACCACCGAAGGTTTTTGTCCGGGATCATGGGACCTGCATGGACAGAAGTCATGTGGAATGGAGGATGTAATAACTAAGGAAATTGACAGAGACTGAACAAAAAGCTGTCTGGATCCAACCCAAAGCATATTAAGAACATAAGAAAAGCCCTGCTGGATCAGACCAGTGGTCCATCTTGTCTCACACAGTGGCCAACCAGTTCCTCTGGAGGTCCAACAATGGGACACAGAGGCCGACATCTTCCCCTGATGTTGACTCCTAGAACTGGTGTTCAAAGGTTTACTGTCTCTGAATATTATTTTGCATCAGAATGTTTTGTTGTATGAGATAAAAATAAATGTGGTTGAAGCGCTTGTCATTGTTTATATGTAAACTTCACTATACACCATTCATTGGTGGTGGGAGAATTTATTTCTTAACCAGTTGCTTTCTATACTGGCTCCTATATTCAATTAAAATGAGCTATTTAAAGCAATAATGGAATTATGAAAAATTGAGGGAAATTAGGTTACAATGAGCAGTTATCAGTTAACCACAATTGACCCTTTGTTTATTTACATACTGCAATATTTTTGTCACAGCAAGAATAAAATTAGGATTAGGTTTTGTGGTAGCAATAATTAGAACATTTTGTCATTAAAATACAAAACCCTGAAGGGTTGGGAAATGAGTCTGGTACCTAGATTTTGGGGCTGGCTCATAGAGCCAAAGAACGTTTGTCACGGCCTCCATAATATCAAACAGTTACAAACAACTGTAAAACTATATACGCCACTACAACATTAACAATACATATCTGCCAAATAACAGAAGTGATTTCTGAACTCCTCTGGAAGCCCATTCTAGTACAATGGAGCAGCCATCAAAAAGAAAAAAGCTCTGGAATGGGCCACCACCATCCAGAGCTCCCTATGGGAAGGTATGATAAGGAAAGCCTGGGATGATGAGTACAGCTGATAAACTCATGCCTGTCACAAGAAGGGGAGTGCAGAAGGTTAAAGGGGGTATTTGAAAGAACAACAGCTTGCCAACTGTCCTTTTTCCCCGCATCATAAATAACATTGAGCATCTATCCACACCCAATGAGTGTAGTTTAGCAGCTAAGAAACTAAACTACAAAACTGGCAGTCTCTGGTTTAAATCTCACCTATGACATGTGGTCAGCAGGTGGCCTTCAGGAACTTGTTTTCTGTTGACCTCAATCCTGCATCCACCATGGGGATAATACTGATGCACAGGGTTATTTTAAGAATTACAATGTATGCGAAGTGCTTTAAACAGTCTGAAGTGCTAAATGTCAATGCTAAATGTTACTGCTATACTTCTAAATGGGAAATGTCACATTTTCACTCTAGACAAGCCAACGTTTTATGTAACTATACCCTAAAAATAGCTAAAACTGAAAGATATAAGGCATACAATCATTATTGTGATCTTTTTGTGTTTTAAAGAAAAAGAGAACTTATCCAATTCCCTTCAATATATAACTTCCTAATTTTAAAAAACCCACAAAAAATAAATCACAAAATTGCCACAAAACTAAATCAAGGCCTTATATGAAAAATATTGCATATTAAACCTGTATTAACTTTTATTAACTTGCAATTTAAACACCAAAAAACTGTGCATGGATAAAATGATAAAATGTATACACTAAGTGGATATACACTAGGTGCTGTAATTACAGTTACTGACTACAGCACTCAAACTACTCCTGCCAGAGAACTTGTAATAACACTCAACCATACACAAGGAAGATTTGTTAGTAATCTGTAGCTTTACTTTCAGTTAGGATTTTAGGGTTCATAATACAAAACTGTTGAGATATCTCTCAGATCTTGCACAAACATAAGAATATCTAAGTGAAATATCTACATATAATAAAAAGGAGAACAGAGACAGAGATCCTGAATAAGCACGTTCCACCCCAACAATGCAATCCTAAACAATCACACCCATCTAAGCCTACTGACTTCAATGGACTTAGAAAGATGTAACTCTGCTTAGGATGGCACTGTAAGAACCTACTGCAGCAGAAACCAACTGTGGCTAAGTAGGATTACTGGTTCTCTACCCCCACACCAAAAACGTAAGGCAGATCTGAATAGAGGGAGCCCCTGAATTCTAGGAAGAAGTCTTAAATACAGCCAATGCTTACCCCATTCAAAACTTTGAATATGAAAGAAAATATATGCAGAGCATGTGCTTTTGTGTGTAATGGTCCCTTTACATCTGTGCCCCCATGGAAGTGAATAAATAAGCACATAAACAGGCAATTCAGGATGTGGGCCACTGTCCAAAGTAGGGTTGCCATAAAGATCTCCCATCCTCAGTGGATGTCGGTACTCAAGCAGCTGGCAGGAGACAACGTTTTGTTTGAAATGCCATCAGTGAGAGTGTGACATCAATTCTGGGAAAAACACAGAAGCAACACCGCATCTGTCTAGGAATCACCAACAATTTTTCAGCAATTCATAGAGGACTGATGTCACTTCCAGAGAAAACCTGACCTGGCCACCAGTGGGAAACCGGGGGACAGTCAGGGATAATGGCGTGACATCACTTCCAGGAAAACCCGGAAGTGATGTTGATCCTCTCTAGGAATTACAGATAACTTTATGGTTTCTGAGAAGTGACATCACTCCATTGTCAACAGCTATCCCTCCCTCACCCCAATCTCCTACTAGTTGCTGGGGCAGGGCAGGCCTGGCAACCCTATTCCAAATTAAAACTGTAATGCAAACTCCCAAATAAAAATTGTGCCAATTTGCATAAAAGGAAAACAGATTTTTACACAAACATCATCACAAACATCAAACAGAGAACAAAGAAAGGATGTAGTATTTGAAAAAGCTTCACAGAGCTCACCGTTTGTTAACTTCCAGCATATTATTAATATACAAATGTTCTAATGCAAAATTTCCATAAGAATTAAACAATCTTTTTTCATTCTCTAGTTTCGGTGTAAATGAATTCAGCTAAACATGTTCTAAAAACAATGTATGTTCACTGCCCTATTTAAAACTTACCTTATTGCAAGAGTATATTACTCTGAGCAAAATGTTCTTTGATATCATTAGGATAAGAGTTATGGAACACGGTGCTTCTAAAGCAAAGTGACATAACAACCCAAAACAGTTTCCTGAGAGTCACATACATTTGAAAACAAAATGGTTAAGACAAAACATTACATGTTTTGGATACAGCTGTTCAAAGAAAACATGTCTTGATGCAAAGTTACTAAGCAAACATTCCCAGTGCATTAGTGTGTCTAAAATTGAAAAAGTACACTTTGAATGAAAAATTATTCCAAACTCTGTACAGCAAGTTTACATGTCAGAAGCCTAGCTAGCAATGCCACTTCAACACCTACAAGCCATTTCACACAATCCATACATCTAATTCTCAATATAGCCCCATCTGCAGATAGTTACATGTGTGGATGGGGCCATGAAGAGAAAAAGGAGATATTTATGCAAACTTGGGGACCCCTCCAGGTTTGCAGAAAAATACCAAAACTTGAAAAAATAAGGGAAGAATTTACCCCTGCCTGCATTTATGCAGAGAACACTCCTCTGCTGGCCCAGCAACATGCGTCAGAGGAGGAAAAGGGACCACTTGAGACAGATATGAGGGTTTAGCCAACAGCCGCTGCTGGTGGGAAGGATGGGCAGAGTAGCAGGAAATTGAAGAAACAGGAGGGAAAATGCAAGTGGCCAGGGCAGAGAAAAAGAGGGGATGGGTGAGATTCTCTTCTCCCCATGAGAGTGCCTCGGGGTGGTGAAATTGAGGGCAAGTACACATATGGACAGACAGAACGGGGGGGGGGGGGAGACTGAGCAAACAGTAGCAGCAGAGTACCAATGCCATCAGGCATTCCCCTCCCATGAGTCTCAAGGGTCCTGACTTGTATACTCTTAATGACAGAACATGTGTTAATCAAATCTGTACTGTCTGTATCATCCTCTGCCAACAGCCTTTTACCATGAACATGTAAATATAATACTCAGCATTTGTATAATGCATTTACAGCACTTCTCATATCATACTTTTATGGCCCTAAATATCCTAGGACCAGGGTACAGGTTATAGCATCCTCCCATACTGTCCAGCCCGCCAGCCAAGGTGATCCTCCTCTCAAGGTATGCTTTATGTGCCCCCACCTTCAAAGATGAAACATGTAACAACAGGAGGCAGGGCTTTTTCAGCAGATGCTTGCCTGACTCCTACACTACTTCCTTTTAGACACCAGGCCAAAAAGTTTCTATTTACTCCAGCTTTTAATTAAGGGGCTGATTCTCTCCCCGCCCCTTTTTAAAATTCAATTTATAATCTGTTTTTAGCCTGAGAAACAGTTCAAACCCACTGTAAATTGCTCCATATTTTACATTTTTTTAATGCTCTAGCTGTTTTTGAATGCTGGGTTTTAATAACTGTAATGATGCTATTTTTTATTATTATTTTGTAAGCTGCCTCAGGCAGGTTTCCTGGAGGAGTGGCATAGAAATTCTCCAAATAAATAAATGAATATGTATATTAAGTGCTGTCAAGTCACAGCCGACTTACGGCGACCCCAGCAAGGGGCTTTAAGGCAAGTGAAAGCAGAGGTGGTTTGTCATTGCCTTCCTCTGCAAAGTCTTCCTTGGTGTTCTCCCTTCCAAGTACTGACCCTGCTTCGCTTCTGAGATTGGACTATACTATGTTTCCTTCCCTCTCAAATAAATAAAGATACAAATAAAAAAATCTATTAGCACAATAATCCTTACAATAGCTCAATAAAATAAGCCAGTATTATTATCCCCATATTGCAGATGACCATCTGAAGCTTCCAGAGGCCACACATGTTTGTGGCTAAGATTAGACTTGACATGGTGACCTCCCAGGATCACAACTCACAGTGACATCTTAAGCACATCTACTCAGAATCCTACTCAAGTCTACTCAATGGGCCTTACTCCCAGAAAAATGTTCTTAGGATTGCCATATCATTCTCTTAGACACCAGATGGCAGTGGCAGCTAGGAAGACCCCCTTCCAGCACTGTCTATCCCCCACCTTGCTACACAGTCCCAGAAAGAGATAGCACTGGTGCCGCCGCTTACAGAACATAAGCTTAACCATCTTTGGTAACAGAAGTACTTTTCCTAGTCAGTTTCTTGTTCAGTTAATCATTCTTTATCACACGAACCAAAAGTCTTGGCTATTTTAGGGAAAACACCAGAAAAATTTATAACAGCAAGAACAAAAATATATAAAGATCCTAAACTGGTTTATGTAAGATTTAACTACATCAATTACATAAACAAAATTAACTGCACGCATGGTTACATATGTATGTTTACCCTCCAAAAGCATTACAATCTTCGGAGCGGGTGTGGTATAGCGGTTAGAGTATCAGACTGGGATTTGAGAGACCCAGGTTTGAAATCCCACTCTGCCATTCAAGATCTCTGGGTGACCTTGGGACAGTAACACTTTTTCAGCTTAACCTAAGAATTCCACACATCCAACACAAACAAACATTTCTGTCTCATGGGCAGATAATGGGCAGATACATGGGACACTCTTTGCAAAACACTGGATAGCCCCCCACTCCGCTACTGACATTCTAACTTCATGGCTGCTTTGGTTGTTTTAAGAGTGTTAAAGGTACAAAAGTGTCTTTACCTGAATTTGACGTTAATATATAAACATATGTCATGGGAAAACAAAACTTGAATCTATATCAAATTGCTGGGAATTTTTTAGCTTTCATCACGACTGACCTAATTCTGCATGGAACTGCTGGAATTCAAGGAGGTACATGCACTTTACAAAACTCAGAGGGGGCACATAAGGGGGGAAAAGGCTGAGTAGTCCCCACTCCGCACACATTGTACAACTGAGTACAGGAGCACTCCATACCACTCAGGTGCTAAAAAAAATCTGCTCTGGCTGCCCATTTGTTTCCGGGAAAATTCAAAACACTGGTTCTTAACTTTAAAGCCCTAAATGGCTTGCAGCCAGGATATCCCCCTGAATGATATCCTGGCTGAAGGACCACCTCCCCCCATACTGTCCACCCCACCATCTAAGACCTTCCTCACAAACCCTGCTCTCCACATGCCCCCCATCAAAGGTAAGGCAGGTGGCAAAAAGAGTCAGTGGCACCTCATCGATGGAATGCCCTTCCCCTTGAAGTTCATCTGGTTCCCGTATAACTCTCTTTTAATACCAGGCCAGAGCCTTTCTGTTTATTCAGGCTTTTAATGAAGGGGCTAATCTTTAAACATCATTGTGTGTTTTTAACCTGAAAACTATTAAATTCATTTTAAGCTGCTCAATGATTTACCATTTATACTCTGGCTGGGTTATGCATGCTGGGTTTTAAACTAACAATATTTATTTTCACTTCATTTATACCCCACCTTTCTCCCCAATGGGGACTCAAAGAGACTTACATTCTTCTCCTCCATTTTATCCCCACAACACCTACCTGTGAGGTAGGGTAGGCTGAATTAATGATTTATTATTTTATTATGTTTTATTTTTTTTAAGCTGCCTCGGACAGGTTCCATGGAGAGGCGGCATAAAATTTTATAAGTAAATACAGTCCGGAAAGGGGATATTTTAACTTCTCCCACTCTGTGCAGTGTAGTAGAGTTTGGAAAGAGGGAAAATGGGATTTGTGAATGCACAATTCAAAGCATCCCTCATTCCTAATATTCCAACATACAAACTGTCAGAAACCTAAAGAATGGGGAGGAGGGCAATCAGGAAGAACTTTCTTTCCAAATGCAATGACGGTGAGGAGTCCCTGTCAGGATTCCTTTAGCTTTGAGATGGTCAGAGCCCTTTAAAGGTTATAGCTACCTGGACTGGTAGAGAAGGCATTAGGGTTGGAGAATTCATGCTCATGGCACGCGCTCCCCAAACTCCAATCTCTTCCTTCACGATACTATAGGCCAGTGGTGGCAAACCTATGGCACGCGTGCCAGAGGCGGCACGTAGAGCCCTCTCTGTGGGCACGCGCGCTGTCGCCCCAGCACATCTAGCGAGTTGCAAATCCAAGGCAAAACCTCCCATGCGTTTTGGCCATTTGGTCCCTCCCCTCGCCCGCCAGCCACACTAAGACCCTGCGGGATCGGCCCGGGCCTGCCTCCCGCCTTCCTTTCCCCCCTGCTTCCCGGAGCCTCCTGATGGGCCTCCGAGTGGCTTCGGAGCAGCATCAGCAGCAGGCAGTGGCGGGGCGGGCATGGAGCAGCGAAGCTGGGGGCTGATGCTGCCGCTGCTGCTGGCCGCCATGGCCGGTGCGCAGTACAAGAAGTACAGCTTCCACGGCTTCCGGGCGGCCAAGCTGCTGCCGCTGCAGCGTTCCTACGTGCTGGAGCAGTACAAGGGTGAGGGCTGGAAGGAGAGCGTCCCCGCCCTGGAGGCCAGCCTGCGCCTCCACCACCTGCTGCGCAACAGCGAGGCGCACTGCCACCAGGAGTGCGCTGCCAGCAGCAGCGAGGCGCCAGGGGAGCCGGCCTTTGGAGAGCCGGGCCCCGGCGTTGCGCCGGACGAGGGGCTGGCTGAACTGGAGCTCTCTGGGAGAGTCCTGCACGACTTCCAGCGACACACCCCTTACCTGTACCTGCACTACGTGTTCTATAATGTGAGGGGCGCGCCCTCCGGAGACCGTCCGGCTGCGTGACCCTGTGCAGAGTGACTCCGCTAGCATGGGATGAAGTGGGGATGTTAATGTATGAGTTGTTTTTTCTAAACTAAAACCTCAGTATTCAGGTTAAATTGCCGTGTTGGCACTTTCTGATAAATAAGTGGGTTTTGGGTTGCAGTTTGGGCATTCGGTCTCTAAAACGTTCACCATCACTGCTATAGGCTCAAACAGGCTTATTTCACCTTATGCCGTTTTCCTACCCTCCCCCTTAACTAGTGCTCAGCTGCATTCAAAATACTGTGGCTTCAGAGGGCAATTGGGAGGGGGGTCTTTAACTTACACATACTTTTTTGTATACCTCAAGAGTTCCTCAATTATTTAAAATACTGTCGTCTCTGGAAGGCCTATTTTGCTGCCCTACAGACAGGCACAGGATCATCCAGTTTGCTTTGAGACAGAGTATGCTACTTCAGTGAGATACGGTAAAATGAATTAAGGTATTTGGTATTTTTAGTATTTGGAACACTCTTGACACGCCAACCAAAAATTACTATTTTAGTCTTCAAAAAGAAATTCCTGTTCTCAATTGTTAAGACATTTCCTCATCATTCTACTTAGTCCCATTATGCAGAGTGACAATAGATTGGATCTAGTGATCCACAGGCAGAAGGATCACAGATTATTCCTTTGTTCTCCTTCCTCCAGCAGTCCTTTCCAACAGTCTTTCTGATGGAACAGGTAGGAAGGGTAATAGTTCTCCCTTCCTTCTCCTCCCAACACGCACAGCTATTAGTTCATATGGGTTCCTGTAACTTCAGGATTAACTGTTTTGGGGTCAGAAAGGATTGCTGAGGCAGACGAACAAAGGAAAGATTCCCCATCAGTCAGTATCTTCCAATGACAGACCAACCCAGTAGCACTATAACATCCGCATATACCAAAATATAGACATGCAGGTCAAAAGCTTGGAGGTTAAACAAACTAGGTCTCAATTATCTCATTACATAATTAATTTAAAAAGTTAAAAAGAAAACAGGACAAGATGATATGACTGCCTAACACTATGATTTACAGGAACTGGAGATGAAACCTGGCCTAGCCCACAATCTGTCTCCGTTAATTCTGTCAAATGTCTGCAATATCTACAGAAATTGTAAAAAAACAAAAAAAAGATTGATTATAGCAGACTATTTTTAATCAGATGATGGACAAGAAAATAATTAACCATAAGAGAATTTCTAGCTCAAATCCTCCCTTTCCTCAGCAAAAAATCTCGTTCATTTCCACAAGCCATTCTAATTTATTTAGCAGCAAATGTAAATACAATTTAAATTTAAAGAAAATATTCAGGAGACTTGCTATCACAGAACTTTTGTTGGATCGTTTTCACACACACTCCTTTTAAAAAATAGGCACAATTATAATATCTCACTCTGGCCATAGCATAATTTCTGCCCAATCCAGACTTTACTTAAATGGGCTACAAAAAAGAATAGGATTTATGAGATATTCTGAATCCTGTCCTTGTCCCAGACTATTTATGCTATTGAAGTTATGCAGCACATTAATAAGTTACTGAGAGGGGCAAGGAATACAATTATGGAATTCAGTGTGCTTATTTTACATGTGTAACATTGAACACTCTGCTCTCTCTTAACCACTCTGTCTAAAACTGTTTCAAGATTAAAGTCTTCTTGTTACTCATTAATATCCTGTCTTCTATAAATTGGTAAAAATAAAATCACAGCAAAAAAGAAAAGCCCTTACCTTACTGCATAATATAATTTTTGTTTCATTCACCACTTACCCCTTTTCTGAACCCAGCCTTCTTTCACAATTGTAACATCGCTCATGATGGCTTCACGCTGACCCCTCAGCTAAGAGAAACAGTATTTTGCAGTTTCAGGGTTTCAGTTCTCTTCTGGCTTTTCGGAATCTAGAGACAAATCAATCTGCAAGCATAAATAAACAAAAATTAACTCTTTTCATGTGTTCAATTGCCTGACATCCAATTCCCCAACCCTCCAAACACTTAATTAAAAAAATTAAAAGTAATGAACACATGAATGCTTTAGCTTTTACACAGGCTTCAACAACAAACGACGCTCAGCCTTGAAACGACTTGCTAATGTTGAGGAAATGAGTATATAAATAAAGCAAAGATATATTGCTGCACACAGATCTTTGCTGACTAAGGAAAATTGATTGATCCACAAGTACAGGTTTCTGTTAGAGCTGCAAAATTTAAAACCCTTTTAATTGATTCAAAAGGTGTTCTTAATCAGACAACACATGAAAAAAAATTACACATGTAATTACAAAAACAAAAAAATGGCTGTTTCTATATTACATTATATATTACCCCCTTCTTTCTTACACAAGGGAGATGGAGAATGCCTCTTCTAAGATTGTACCTGTTATGGCACAGTTGGACTTAAGAAAGAGAAAAGCATGCTCTTTATTTATTTATTTTTTACTTCAGAGATGTTTGCGTAGAAGTAAGTCTCTCTGTGTTCAATGGAGCTTACTACCTGATAAGTACAGGTAGGACTGCAACCTCACACAATAACTGCCCTTTGGGATCAGCACCCATGTGTGCAGAAGGATATTTTGGTTTGGGAGAACCACATTCAACATCTGGAGATGCAAGCACAGTGTCTCTATACAACATAAGCACGAATGAACAGATAATTAGAACCATAAAATCTACAAATGGGAAAGGAAGACTGGATCCAGGCATCTTTCCCTCTCACCCTCCCCCAAACAGGTAATCTGACAATGCTGACCATCTGTTCAGTGGAGTGTAAAGAGGAAATCCTCATGTCCAACATTAAATGAGATATACAAGATGATCTCTGAATCAGGAAACAGATTTATACAGTTCTATTGCTTATAGTACAATAAACACTGACACTACTACCAGCTTAAGCATGGAGTTCCTTGGCCAATTTGTAAAAATTCCTCATTTTTCACTTATTCACGGAGATTTGCATCCAAACTTCTGTTTGCACAAGCTTCTGCTGGGGGGGGGGGCAATCACTGTCAGTTCCCCCAACCCTCAAGGGAAGCTTTTTGATGGTTCCAGAGGGAAGTAACAAAAATACATTACACAAGCAGAACTCTGCTCACGGTCCTCTGGATCCAAGCCAAAGCTCCTTTGAACGGCGCTACTGCGACAAGTAATTCTACACGATCAGAAGTTATTTCTCATGCAACAGCATGCAAAGTCTCTTTATCATACATTTGTAAGGAAATGGGCTTTGAAAACTCTAGTACTCTGACATTGTCAGATAGGCTAAGCCTGACAGACATTCCTAATAAAATCTAAGTGTTTACCACTGTTTAATTAAGCAGTGTTCAAAAAATAATGCATACGTATATGTCATTTATTTTTTCTGTTCTTGGACTTTTTAAACAAAATTAAGAAAAACTGAAAAGCTGTTTATAGATTCTCAGTTTAAAAAAAAAGGTATAATCAACAAGAAGGGTAGGCTCAATAAACATTCCACAAAACTTATAAAAACACAATATTCCAGATTGAAAATCAAAAGATTCCTTCCATTACAAATTCATCACAGGATCAGTTTCATTCGTTTATGTTGATGCAGCACTCTGAAGACCAAGGTGATAAACTTTTAAATTTATGACATCTGCTTTTCCTGTTGATTGTTATAAGATTTAAATAAGCGGATATTTAAACATATTTACATGTTATTAAATACTAAAACATACTTTTAAAACATGTTTTTGTTTGTTCACTCTGGCCCCAAATCACTAGCCAGGGGAAGAAGAGCTGCTGGAAGGTCAAGCTCCCGCACACCCCAATGCAAACATCACAAATGAATGCCAGTAAAAGGAAGCTAAGCAGGGCCAGCCCTGGTTAGTATTTGGATGGGAGACCACCAAGGAATACCAGGGTTGCTGTGCAGAGGAAGGCACTGGCAAACCACCTCTGCTAGTCTCTTGCCATGAAAACCCCAAAAAGGGGTCGCCCTAAGTCAGCTGCGACTTGACGGCACTTTACACACACACAAAAGGAAGCTTATTAAGAGGCTTGTTCTTCGGTTTAAATGTAAAACTTTAAACATTCAGGTATGTTGCTCAGAGCCTTTGAGCTTAAACAGGATAATAAACAAATAAATACCACAATCATAATTTAAAGAGGCAAGCTGCATTACCATTTGCTAAATTTATAACAACTGCACAGGAAGAGCACACAAAAGTGACAGCTAACAGATTCAGTTTTATTTCATAAGTTTTAAGTAAACTGATGCATTTGAAGGGGAAATATGAAATCTTTTTTAAAAATCTGCTTAGTGGTAGAGCCAACATGGTGAAGTGGTTACAATGTTAGACTAGGATCAGGGAGGCTGGGGTTCAAATCTCCACTCTGCCACGGAAACTCACTTGGGCTAGTAATTCTCTCTCAGCCTCGCCTACCTCACAGGATTGTTGATTGTCAGTATAAGACGGAGGAGAGGAGAATGATGTAAACTGCTTCGGATTCCCATTGGGGAGAAAAGCAGGGTATATGTAAATAAATACTATTATGTATGACAGAGGTGGGGAACGTCAGGCCCGGGGGCTGTTTAAGGCCCACGAAATCATTTGGTCTGGCCCTTCGTGGGTCCTGGCAGATCTCTAGCTCAGAAGGATCTAAGACTGGTGATCCGCCACCTCCCGCGGACAGGATTAGCCTCAATTCAAGACAGATGTGAGTTTGTTTTGCCGAGAAAAGGAACCTTTTTTCCCCATTGCAGAAAAGTCGTTAGCTATGGAGCTGCTAGGACCGCCCAAGAAACTGTGTTAACCCTTTTCCACCCAGGCCATGGAGAAACATATTCCCTCTGTACAACAAGAGGGCTGGGGGCGGATGTGGTGACAATAGAGGGGTTAAAGGGGGCAGGGCCAGAATGCGTGGGGGGGGGGTTTCTTAGCCAATGTGTCCTCATTTTATCCCTGCAGGCGAAGATAGCAGGAGCCAGCTGTAGAATCCGGCTACAACCATGCAGTGCAGGAGCAACTCCAGCATGCAGTTGGATGGCTACGCCCTGCTGGTACAACAGACCATCCTGTGCCACCAGGTGGGTGAGTGCACCACTAGTTGGATTCCTGCCTGCTTGCCCGCTCGGGGAGGGGGTCATCTGAGACAGCTGCCTGCTTGGGGCTTGGTCGGCTAATTTTTAAGTTGATAATTCATTCATTTATTCATTCATTGGTATGATAGCTAAAACCTCAAATACAAAATTTTGTATTTGAAGTTGATAATTTTGTATGGCCCGCGAATGATGTTGTAAATATCCAAATGGCCCTCGGTGGAAAAAAGGTTCCCCATCCCTGATGTATGAGAACAAGCGTTCGCTATTGGAGCAACTATATTTAAAGCAAAATTTGATGGGAATTGATCCCTGTGTGCAAGATAAATAAATCACTTGCTTAGTAAAAATAATAATAATAATAACTTCATTATGTTAGGAGATTCACCAACTTTGGTTCTCTTTTTTTTATGCCACAAATAGTACATCATCAGGTGACCTAGTAACCTGTGGAGACTTATGAGTAAGGCTACTGTACTACAATAAAGTTTTACTTACAAATTGCTTTAAATGTAAAGAAACAAAATCATTTATTGATGGAGATCTATTCAGAAATATTCCGTCATGATACATCTGTTTTTACGTCTTCATGGTCTCTGCACATCACACTGATGGCTTCTGTACCTGCGCAGAAGCCAATCTCAGAAGATTCTCGAACATTGCCAAATGGGAGGGGCTGTGCCTCTCCTGCTCAGTTCCTTTTCATCCATCACATGGCAGACATCTCTCAGAACGTCCTGATTGTCCTTTTGTCAGCTTGAGCTAACTTTGCCAAATTTCAGCCCCTTGGGGGGGGGGGGGCTCCACAGAGCTTGTTTCCTTTCTTCCCTCTCATCTAGTTCATGGAAAAGAGGGAAAAGGAACTGTCTAGAAGCAGGGAGCACCTTCTGAGTCTGTTAGCCAAAGTAGACACATCTGCTGCTTCTCACCCATCATTGCTGTGTCATAGTGCCTCTTCCTGCAGGTACCCCATTTACACCAAAGCTGGTGCCTGGGGCGTGAGCCCTTGGCACAAGCCGAAGAGCAGGAGCCAAAGGGCTCTTGGCATGCAGCTCTTAGCCTGTTAGTCTTGCAGCCTGAGGCTCAGCTGTCTGGAAGATGCAGTACCCCAGATGTTATGCAAATATGTAATAGGTAAGCAATGCTGCTTCAACATCTGCTGTACTGAGATGATAAGAACTGCGATCTCTGGGTTGTTATTCTGGGATGAAGGAGAGTGAGGGGGGGCCATTTGGTTTTTCATTGTGGCAGTTGGGTTATATCTCTCTGTCTGTGTTTCTACTCAGATCCAGGTGAGAAGTGGATCTGGATTTGTGTGTGTTTCATATTTTCCAAGACCCAAATGAGAGGTGGGTCTGGACATTTGTATAATAAATATTAAGTGTGGATATGTCTTATGTTTGCTTTGCCTGCTGGTGGGAAATATATCCTTAGGGGAACTTAATGGGGTGAAAGATGGTGCCACATTTCATAACGTGTGGGGTAGGGGGAGATATGGTGGTAGGAGAAGGTCAGGCCAGGTAAGGGGAAGGGACAACAGATATTTACATGCTGTGGTCACTTCTGGCTCTTCTTTCAGCTGAAGTGAACTTGGTAACAATGCCAACAACTCGCCAGGCTATAAAATCGCACTTGCCCCTGTGAAGATGGGGAAATTGAAACTACTGGGCATGTACTACTGTACTGCCCTTTTCGTTGTGATCTCAGAAAAGATCTCATTACTCCAATTCTTCAAAAACTGCCCAGCCAACCTGAGGATTCATATATGGCCTCTCTTCACTCAGATCCTGATCCTGGGGCCACGGATAAAGTGGCCAGATTTTATGCAGCTGCTAGAGCCCATCGTTCCATATTAGGTTCATGGATGTTACCTGCTCATTGTAATACAATTTATGTAAACTTTATGTATGCTATTGTATGTATTTTAGAACTGGCCTTCGACTAAACTAAACACAATAGGCAATCTTACCTCTATCTCTTCTCCTGATAGCAGGTTTTGTCATCAAGTCATCCCCAGGTACCATTCCCCAACTGCCTAAATTCCAGGTACCTAAACACTGCTTGGTACCAATGTCAGTTTTGACCACCATGTCAACTTCAGTACCCTCAACATCAATACCCACAGATGTGTTGATGTTGATATCATCAACTTTGAAGTCAGGCAACCCTCCCACCACTCAGGTTGCAAAAATTAAGGACTAAAATTTCACACCCATAGATAAAGAAGCAGAAGCAGTTGCCTGTATCAGTGCCACCTCCGCCTGCTACTCAGCCTGCAATCCCTACCCTGGTTCTTACACAGGACCCTGCTCTGGCCATATTCAATCCCCAGCAAAAGCAGGTCAAACCTAAGATGATTCTGGAGGCCATCCAGGACAAACTGCCTAGTGCACACGCCTACACAGGAGCACTACCCTCTGTTGTAGGGCTAGCTGAAAGATTCCACTGAAGAAGTTCATGGACCAGAGATTTCAACCACAAAGGTTAGAGAAATCCCTTACTATAGGTAAGCACCATTCACAGCCTGGTGTATCAACTCTCAGCAACATCGCTATCACTCCCAATTAAGTCATGGCCATTGGGATAAACACTCATATCAACCTTATGCCACCACCACTCCTGAATGCCATCTTTGGTACACCAGAAACACTCAGTGGGGCATTATTCTTGCTGTTCCCAGTCTTGTTACTCTTCTTAGTGGTACTCTCCCTTCTACTGATCCCAATATCATCAGTCACTATATCAATCACTGTCACCATACCATCAGTCCCAAAGATACCGTTCTCCATCTTGGCGATCTCGTTCTCCACATCAGAGACCCCACCCTCAATCCCGGTCTTGCTCTGAGGCTCAATATGACTCAACTCATGGCACAGAGGCTTCTGCCAAAACCTTCAGCGATGGTCTTATGAGCCCCTGACAACTCACTGGCCCCTACAAAGATGCCACCACCCCTATTGTCTATGGTCATCCAACCTGCAACTGCACTGCAACCCCAAGCTGAAACTCCACAAGTCATCTCATCTGCTCACCCCAAGACTCACTACCCATCATACTCAGCAGCAGTCATCAAGTTAGTTATTTCAGATAACCTGGATCGCTCTCACCAGCTGTCACAACCACTTCCTCCAGTGCCACAAGATTGTCAAGTCCTCTGTCCCTCTTCATTCATCTTCAGAGGCTCCATATCTTCAACTAATTCTGAGGATGATCCTGACCCAGACTTAGGCTCCTCTCCAGCAGAAGACCTTTCCAATCATTGCTGAATGTCACCCTCCAAGGATGGCAGGTTTTATGTAGAACAACTCCAGTACATTGCTGCTGCTGCTTTGGAAATTCAGGTTAATCAACGATCGCCAGGTAAACCGGATCCTATATTAAGAGTCCTACATTCCAATGACCACCCACTAGTGGCCCTCTTGCCAGTCCAATGACTCCTGGAGACTGCCCAAGGTTAATGGGGCAAGCCATCTTCCAGTCCTCTCACCTTTTGTAAGATGGACACATCCACACATCCTCTCACCCATTCTCTTATTATTGAAGCTCGTCTCGGGAAGACACAACAGCCATCACATTCTGCCCCCACCAACAAAGAAGTCAGGAAAATAGATAACTTTGGCAGAAAAGTCTACACTTTGGACATCATGTCCTTTAAAATTTCCAACTATCAAGTATGCTTTTCATGATACTAACTATTTCTCTGGAAGATGATATCCCCAGCCCTTTAACATCGACCTGAGTAGCTCAACTACATGACCCTCACCTTCACAGATGAGGCCCTCTGTATCACTAAGCAACAGATGCATACCACTAAACATGTGGGGAAACCCACATGAGACAGAGGGCCACAGCAATAGCTGTCCACGAACACGGATGACAGCAGTCCTTCTCTTTGGCCCTGGATACGAGGTTGAGGATTGAAGACCTCACTTTTGATGGTGAAAGCCTCTTCAGTTCCAAAACAGACAAATCTCTGAAGAGGCTCCAGGACCTGTGCACATAGCCAAATCCATGCGCCTCAACCCTCCTTCTTCTGCGAGGCTGCAATCCATCAGACACAGGCATACCAATTTCAGTAGCACTAGGAAATACCTCAGGTTGTTCCCTGACTGAAGCTCTAACCTATGGTCCTCCCAGCTATCCAGATGGCTGTCATGCACCACCACTACATCTCAGTTCGCCTCTCACACAAAACATTCCTCAGGCCCTAAAAAGGGTTTTTGGAATTTAGTGTTATCTCTCCCCCACCACACACACACCTCTTCCAGTAATTCCCTGTATGGGAATTCATCACCTCCAATCAGTGGATTCTTATAATAAATCTCAGCTGCACCATATAATTCAACACCTTACCACCAACCATTGTTTTCGAAACCATACCCACATCCTACATCCTTGATCACAAGACACAATTGCTCCTGTACAATGACAAATAGTTGATCATGGCACTCCTCACTCACCCTGCACACCTGCGTATCACCCTATACTTCTAGCCTCCCTAGGCCTGCAAGTCAACAGAAAAAAGATGCAACTTGAATCCTCCCAACAAATCATAGTCCTCAATACAAACAGCCCCAAGGGTTTATCTCTGGATAGACAGACAGGACACCATCATTTCCCTTGTCTTCTGTTGCCATCCCACACAATCTGTTTTTTCCGTTCTACTATGCCTATGGTCCAGCTTGTTCGGCTGCAAATGAGACTGCCCCCAGAGTTCATTCCTCCATCATTTCAACCTTATCAGGGACTCCAAACACAAAAGACTTACATTGTCTCCTGAGGTCTATTTCCTTAATGGTCTAATCCCACTCACCTAAAATGGGATGCCCTTCCTACCTTCATGTCCTCTCAGTCTGACCATCAAGGCCTATCTCTGGGGTTGGAGTGCCTACTGCTGGAACCAACACTGGAGCCTCCCCTGGTCCCACAGAGAATGGGCTGCCCACATAAACTACTTAGAACTCCTTGCAGTCTTCAAGGCCCTTCTTGCATTCCTCCTGCTCCGGAAGGGCCGGACGATTCATGTGGTCACTGACAACACAACCACGATATTCTACATCAACAAATGGTGAGACACTGTCGCCACCAGCCTTGACAATCTAGCATGTTGCCTGTGGGAGCATTGCATTCACCACTATACATTTCCCATCGCCATATATATCCAAGGAGCCATAAACATCACTGCAGAAACTTGGAGTTGCCAAGGCACTGTGGGACACAAATGAGCCATTGACTATGCCACTGCAATCGACTATGCCCCTTGAGAGCTCTTATCTGGCCCGCAAGCCAGCCAAGGCAGCCACCTCCCGCTCTCGATCTGGGCTGGAAAGGCATGGCCTGGCTCAACGAAGTGCCATTTATGCCATATCCTGCTCTCGGAACAATTGAGTTTGACACCCCTGGTTTTGATGCCTTCTAGTGCAGCAGTTTCTCTTCTATTTTTTTAGCCTGCCTATTCTCCACAGAGCTCATGGTGCTGTAAACTATTCTTAATTGCATTATTTGTTTAGAGAATTTCTATGCAGCCTCTCCAGAACATAACACCCCCGCTTGATCTGACCCATGGTCCATCTAATCCAGCACCCTCTTTCATACAATGGCAAACCAGTTCCTCTGAAGGGTCAACAAACAGCGTACAGAGGACAAGGACCTTCCCTGATACTTCCTTGTAACACCGGGTTTCAGACGTTTATTGACTCTGAATATTGAGGTTTCCTTTACTCACCAAGGCAGTAGCCATTGATGGACCTATCCTCCATAAATCTGTTTTAAAGTTACTATATAACTGGCAGCAAATTTCACAATTTAATTACTCATTGAGTACAGAAGTACATCCTTTTGTCAATCCTGTACCTATTGCCCATCAACTTAATTGGGTGCTCCTGAGATCCAGAACTATGGGAGAGGAAGAAAAGGCTCTATCCACTTTTCTACCCCATGCATAATTTTATAAACCTCTATCAGACAGCCTGCTTGAGGCATCTTACAAAGCGAAACATAGATGGTGAAGGAACCCATCACAGATTACAGATTTCCAGTGTAACATGTAGCTTGGCTTTAAGAATGAGCTAGTTCACAAAAAGTTCTTGCTCAAAGACAGTATCTGGATAGCATGTAATTTCCTGTTGGGATCCAGCAAGAATATACTTATTCTCAGAAATTTTATAATAACAAGAGAAAACCATCTCTAACTGTATTACTTCATTTGGAGGAATTTAGATTGGCTATTTTGTTAATGGTTTCCCTCCAAGCCTTTGTTAATGGTTTCCCTCCAAGTGGAGTGGGGCAAGAATAAAAAAAAATATGATTAGGTTAAAAAGGTACTGTGGTGCCCCTTTTTCCACTCAGACAGAGTGCCTACCACCCTCCATTTTACAAAGCGAAACATAATAGAAACATAAAATGTCATAATAAATTTACCAATTGACCAACTATTAAAAACAGCATAAAATAGCATGAAACACTGAATAGCTTAAAACAAGTCTCATGAGTTCTCAGGCTACAAACAGACTATTAAAAAGATGTTAAAAGATCAACCCCTTAAGTACAGGCCTGGGTAAAGAGAAAAGGTTTGCCCTAGTGATTCCAATAGACTAGGGTAGGCGCTAGTTGAGCCTCGAGGAGAAGGGCATTCCAAGTGTGTGCAGGCTGGACAGTATGAGAGGATGCAGTTCTTCAACTATCCTGGCCCCAAGCCTTTTAGAGCTTTTACAGAATCAACACTGGACTCTTACCCATTTTATTCTAGGCTCCTTCAGACAATATACAATGTCTTCTTCCTTCACTAGGCAGGATCCTAGCCCCATGGTTTGGTATTGAGCTTTTTGAATGGATATTTGAGGGGAGGAAGATGTCTGAAGTGTCACTGGGGGAAACCTTACTGAATCTGATGGACCATACTATACAGCACATAAGAAAGCCTATGAGGTGGCAATGACAGTGGCAAAGGAGCAACACTTTCCTGCTACCATTGGGTCAACTGAATTGCACCATGCTCAATGATTCAGAATAATCTGGAAGTTGACAAGCCCAACATGGAGAATCAAAATGATTTTTAAAAATGACTACTAGCTGCAACATCTTTGCTGGTAAAATCTCTGAAAAATACTCTGAACTGCATGCTAGTTTGGCAGTAGATCACATACTAGAAGTGTTTGAAGCATCACCTGGTCCTTTGTTCATGGATAGTTTTAGCTTAGTATCCTTGATCAATGTTGACAGGGTCTTGGGTATAGCAAAGGCCACCATATTTAGTCCAGACCCTTATCCTTCTGGATTGTAGCAACTCAGAAGGATAAGATGAGGGGGCTCTGAAGGAAATGTTATTCAGCATCTGTTTAATATAGGCCCATTTCAAACTTACCTGTCATGGTGAAGATAATTGAGAGGGTGGTGGCAGAGATACTGTACAGTCTTCTGGATGATTCATCTGCCCTTGATCCTTTTCAGTCTGGTTTCAGACCTGGCTATGGAAGAGAGATACCTTTGGTTACTCTGATGAACAAACTGTACATTAACAAGGGAAATTCTTGTAACTACTTCTCCGTCTCCTGGAAACTTTCAACACAGTTGACCAGGGTTGGGAAAAGGAATAGAGACTGGGGAGCAGAACTTGAGCGGTTTAAATCTTTCCAGTCAGACTGTGATTGAAAGATTGTGGTCAGGCTTTTTAAGTCAGTAATATGAAACTTAACATGTAGGGGTTCCACAAGGTTCAGTATTATCCCCAATGCTTTTTATTATCTATGTAAGACTATCAATGAGATCAGCCAGAGCTTTGGAATGGAATGTATCAACAAGCTGACAATATAGCTAGCAATATATTTCTTAGAGCAAGACTCAGAAGCAGTAGTCTCTGTTCTAGGGCACTGTCTCTCTGCCATGCTCAGGGAGCCAAAATTTAATTCAGATAAGACAGAGATGATGCTGGTTGGCTGGGTATAGATTCTGGAAGGCACTATTCTATCACAGGGTGAAACTGTCATACGTTAGTGTCTTCCTTAGACTCAGCCAACTAGCCATGATGATCCATACTACAATAACCTCAAGATTCTACTACTACTGCAAGACTGCAACAATAATCTCAAAACTTGAAGAAAGCTCAGACCTCAGCTGATCAAAAAGAAGGCAGCTTGATTGTAAGAGCATAGCTGCTTGTATAAGGTAACAATGTCTACTATAAGTGGAATTATTTGCTTCCAAGTTTAATTCAAGCAGCCGGTTCTTACTTTTAAAGCCCTTCATAACCTGGTTCTTACTTTCAAAGCCCTTCATAATCTCTCCCAGTATGAGCCTGTGTGGCAACTCCATTGACTCATCTCTATTTCCATGTGCAGGGAGGTAAAATATGCCTACTCTAAAACTTCTTCCATGATGGATCCTACACTAAGAAAAATGTTAGGAGGCCCCCAACTTTGAGAAGGTAGGGTTGGGTAAAGCAGAGTTGTTTAAGAAGTTATTTGAAGATAGCTAGCAGAACTGATAATTATTCTGATTTTATCTGACTCTAAGTTTTGTCTTCCTTTTATGTGAAAATCGTTTTTAATAATATTTTGTGCAGCTTTGAGTCCTTTCCAAAAAAAAACAGCTAATACAGTTTTAAATTAATAAATTTATTCCCACAAATATCTCAAGGCCATCCAATGAACTTTGTGGCAGAGCAAGTATTTGAAACTAGGTCTCCTCAGTTATTGTCCATCACTCTAATCACCACACTACACCAGCTCTCCAGCACTAATACTAAGTAAATTTGTAATTATTTATAGCCCACCTTTCTCAACCAAACTAGGGCATCTATGCTTTCACATTTCATAAATATTATATATTAACTAACCTATACATCATGCATTTTGTGTTCTTGAAGTAGTAAGTACATATCTGATTTTTGAAAAGTAAGTATTACAAGTTTTAATGGGGAAACAGAGGAGGGAAGAGTTAAACCCCAGCTCTGCAATCTACACATACCCCAGTGACTGCCTTTTCAGTCCACAGTAGATGGAGAAGGAACCCAT
This sequence comes from Euleptes europaea, assembly GCF_029931775.1. Lineage (NCBI taxonomy): Eukaryota > Metazoa > Chordata > Lepidosauria > Squamata > Sphaerodactylidae > Euleptes > Euleptes europaea. The sequence continues at coordinate 29,948,107 of NC_079318.1, forward strand.
CACAGATTACAGATTTCCAACGTAACATGTAGCTTGGCTCTAAGAATGAGCTAGTTCACAAAAAGTTCTTGCTCAAAGACAGTATCTGGATAGCGTGTAATTTCCTGTTAGGATCCAGCAAGAATATACTTATTCTCAGAAATTTTATAACAACAAGAGAAAACCGTCTCTAACTGTATTACTTCATTTGGAGGAATTTAGATTGGCTATTGCCTTTGTTAATGGTTTCCCTCCAAGTGGAGTGGGGCAAGAATAAAAAATATGATTAGGTTAAAAAGGTACTGTGGTGCCCCTTTTTCCACTCAGACAGAGTGCCTACCACCCTCCACAACCTGTCTCTCTCAGGTTACTGCTTACAAGTAGATCAAGCCATCACACATCGCTACCCTTCTTGTCTCTTTAAAAATAGAGAGAGAGCCATAACCATTTCACCACTCAGATTTTCCATCGCTCTCTGAGACATCAGCAGATAGGATAGACCAGGCCCCTTTAAGAATTTCCCCTCACTCAAACACTGGCCAGAGTTATTGGATTTGGGGACTCAAACACTATTCCATTCACATGCTGCCACCATTTATTCATACCCAAATATATAGAGAGACTGAGATCTTAGCCTGTGGGGCAGGGGTTCTTTCCCTAAGACGATGAGCCCACAGAATTAAACAAACAAGAAGTTACCTTTTATTTATGGTTTGAACATAATACTAAAGAAAGCAAGGTAGAAGTTACAAAGTTTCTTTTTCATTGAACCTTTGAACTGTTTCCCTATCCCGGCATTGGGGTCGTTTGTTGACTCTTTCAGTCAGCTTTAAGCTGCTCTTCACCACAACTTCACTCAGCCAGATACACTCTCAACTTCCCAACTCCCTAACTTCCAACTCTTCTCAACAGCTCTTTTCCAATTGTCTCTCACTAGCATGCTGTCAGCTCCCACTGGTCGCTCTTAGAAAGGTGCAGAACCTAACCTGTCTGTCAAAGGTATTTTAAAAATTGATTTATGTTATTTATAGTCCGCCATGCTCACTGAGACTCGAAGCGGATTACATAATTAAGTCAATACAATCAATAGTTTAAGGAGGCATCTAGTAAACAATGTAGTAGAACTAAGATAGCAGAAATCTGAAACAAGGAATAAACATTACACCTGACAAATGCAAGAAATGGTATTACACAAGTAGAAATATAATGCAATGAGAGCAAGATAAAAATATACAGCAACAGACAATGCACATTAGTATTGTAGTCCAGGGCTTCTTAAACTTTTTCCACTTGCAACCCCTTTTCGCCTGATAAATTTTTATGCGACCCCGGGTATATAGGTATATAAAATAGGTATACAAATCAAACATTTGCTGATAATAAATCATAAAAAAATGTAAAACAATTTTAATTTAAAACAATTCTTTGGCATACATATAATTTTACAATTTACTGTTGCCAAATTTTTTGCGACCCCCACATTCAGTTATACAACCCCATATGGGATAGCAACCCACAGTTTAAGAAGCTTTGGTTCAGTCCACAGTCCCATTCCACCTGTTGAAATGTCTTCCTGAATCATTCTGTAGAAGCAACGAAGAGGCATGGCCTACCCAGAGTGAATCATGCCAGAGCTTCTCCTAGAGAAGAACGTGACCTGCTTGACCAACGAACAGTACGCTGCTGCTACCTGTGACTCTCCTGTAGTGCAATCTAGAAGAGGCAGAGGGGGAAAGCCTGATACCTTAGAATTTGGAAATAGCAGCTGAAAAGCAAGCCACACCATATCAAAACAACAACTCCAAGAACTCTGTGGGTATCATGATCAAGGAAGAGGGTTATCTCACTCTATCAAGATAAGCTTAGCCTGATAGTAAGGAAATAAATCCAGGCTCTAAGCACTCTCTGATAGATTTTGTTTCTGCTTGTTTGTTTTCAGACTTTCTAAGCAACAATAAAGACACTGGTATGAAGTACAGAAAATTTGGTGAGAGGTAGAGTCCTAAAAGAACTCTATAGGAGCTTAGTGTTTATGAGAAACTGTGGCTAGAGCACTGGACAAGAACTAGTAAGATCTCATATCTCCATGCAGCCATAAAGCTCCGAGTAACCTTGGGCCAAATGTTCTGTCGCAGCCTAGCCTAACTCACAGGGTTGTTCTGAGAAAAAATAGAAGGAGAAAACCAAGTAAGCCACTCAGAGCTCCCTGGAAGAAGGCAGGATAAAAATGAGAGAGTCTCCCCAAAGATCTTTGGTGTATCCTGAGTAGACTATTAACCTTTGTGGAGTGTCACAACAGACAATCACATATTTTTGCAATCGAACTTCTTCTAGAAAATCAAAACACATGCAATTTTAAATACTCTTTCTACCTGACTAATCATAAAGATAACACAATCAAGAAGTGCAGGATCCCATATTTGGTCTATCAGATACTACAGGAAAATGCTCAGAACAATTTTCATAAGCCACTACCATCAGTTTAGTTTAGTTCTCCCACATCAATCAAAATGTGACAGACACGCAGACTGTCTGGTCATGAAAAAATATAGGCCAACTTGCAGTTTATGTTTAAAAAATCATGTTCTGCACTTCAACATCTAATTTATAGCTAACTTTTAACAATGTGATTGTTTACAACACGGTCCATGACTGCAAACCGGAGATGCTCTACAGCAGTGGTCCTCATTCACAGAGAGCCACATTCACAATTACCAACAGATCCACATGACTACTGTATGTCCTGTGTGCTATTCCAAAAAACATATATACAATCATACAAGGTATAAATATTGACATTCAATATATAACTGTAACTTAATGACCAGATTACTTCTGGACATGTAAAGTTGTCTCTCCCTACAGCTGCTGAATTTTTGCCAGGCCCTCTGTATCTGGATTAAGAGGGAGAGCTTCCCTGTCTGCCTCCTTGCTCTATCCTCACCATGGGGTACAGCACCTTAGGCAAGAGAGGTAGTTTGCTAAGGCTCCCAGATGTGACCAAGCTGGATGTAGAGAAAGGGGAGTAAAACCACCACCGCCCTCTGTGGCCAGCTTGCTCCTTTCCTGGGATGAGAGTGCAAAGGCTGAAGAGAAGGGCAGACAGGACCTTTACTTCTATTCCTGGCACAAGGTCCACAGTTCAGAGAGGCTCCCAGTTTACCCATTCTCCTGTCCCTATAGTGGCTGCTGTTTCAAGGTGGGTCACAAGACACAAGAGGGAGGAGAGGAAATCTAGCCAAATTCCCCCCTTCACTACAGCCCCATCCCCGCATAACATTTTGGTCCACATGCATTCCAGAATCCTAAGCACTGTCTCCTGGGGTATAAAGAGCCCTCCTCCCTTCTTTTGCCAGCAAAAAAGGCTGGTAGCATCCAACCTTCTCCCTTCTGCCAGCTCAACTTTTGAGTTTAAAATTACATGATTTGGTATCTCTCAACATTTGGATAATATTGCATTCATTCCATTGCTATTAATTTTAATAGGACAGTTTATGTTTATTCATTGAAGGACTGCAACAGAATCTTGTCTAGTCAGTGGAAAGACCAATACATATATATTATTAATGACAGTTACGCTAGATCCTTTCCTAAAGCATCTATTTCTTTCAGAATCAGGGCACACAAGTAACTTTATATGTGTGGGTAACAAACACAATAACAACTCTTATACAAACTCTTACACTGCTGTTGAAAGTGAGAATCAATCTCTCACTTCACAAGCATCACAGTTAGGAATCCATTTGAGAAAGTAAAAAACTTTCTGGATAAGAGGACAGTTCTTTCTCTAAAACGAACACCTGAGAATGACATGTCTGCTACATGCTGAAATACACCTCCAATAATAATCAAGATACAGTTACTACCCAGATCATCATGCTCTATGGAACAATGTTTGTATGAACACATGAGAGCAGTGTTAATTATGTATAATTTTTGAGGAGTGTGCATACTACAATATTTACATGTTCTTCATATACAAGTGGTTGCAAATGCTAGGTGAATTAGAAACTGATTTTATACAACTCTATTTCCAAATAAGAAAAAAAGATAACAGCTGAGGGTGCACTATAAAATATTTAAGAGTACTTTTCTAATTTCTGGTTTGTTTTTCACAGTTTAAACTTTAGCCTAATTATTTTCCTTCATTACACAGCATTTTGCCCAGTACTGATATTAAAATTGTGTCTACATCTCCTTTAGAGAAAAGTAGCATTCTTACCAATGGAATTCTGTCAGATATATGTACAAAATCAAGATTTTCACCCGTGTTCCATATTTAGCTAATTAATATAAAAGTTCTTACATGTTTCCCTTTGATAAGAAAAACCATTTGTTCACATAAAATAGCTTAAACAGTACATGATACTGATGAAGTAGCTATCTTCACAGTGGCTATTTAGAAGAACACAAAAGCTTTTTTAAATGCAGCCAATCACAAGCGTGTTTACAAACACGTCCCACTGTGTTCACACCAATTAAATGTACATAAGATTTCAGCACCAAAGGATTCATTCTGCACAGAAGAATAATCTATTAAATCATAAAGAGACCAAGTAGGCTCTGAAATGTTAACACAAATATACTTCTACTCAGAGGGCTCGTTCAGTGATTCATTAGAGGACTACTACCAACGTCTGCTGCTGCGCACTGCTGTATGGGAAAGTGGGACCAACACTCTTACCCTGACAGCATGGTGGTGAAAATATACGGATCGCTATCTCAGCACTGTGCAGGCGCATGACTGCTGAGTGGACAGAAGTGCCCATCACTGCTGACATTATGGCTTATGTTGCACACTGCTATTAACTCAGCAGCCTAATTCCTGTACAGGAGCAGCCTCTGTGCCTCCTCAAGCACTTTGCAGCACACATGTGTTTCCCACTCATCAACAAGCAGCAGCAGCACAAGCTGGTAGCCCTGCCAACAAACCACTGCATGACCCCACCATTCTTTCAACTAAGGCTGGAGTACTAAATATAATTACATTAAAATAATATATTTTAAACACAGCAGGACTTGTTCTAACAAGCATGTTTAGCATCAAGCTATACACTGACCTAAACAGCAGCATTTGGGTATATGACCACTTACTTAGTATCTATATGTGGTACAAGTGGTAGCAAATGCCAGGTGAATTACAAACTGATCTTATACAAATTTGCTCCCTAGTAAACACAAACAGGGTTGAACAATTAACAATTATATATTGTAGTGAAGCATAAGAATGCTAAAGTTTTAGAAATGCCAATGAACTTTGGGTTTTCATATACACCATTACACAAAAATGATAATGTTTTCTAAAAACCTTGTAACTGTTTTACATTAAAAAAAACCACAAAAAAGCGAGAACTTTCAAGACATACCAGTAGAAACTAACAAATCTAAAATATTCTAGTGTATAGTCACACTTCCAATACTACTGCTTGGGTTTTTGAAATGCAATATTTACTCAAATGCAAGCCTATGTTTTTTTCAGATAGGGTATATGAAGGAAAGTACACAGTGCGTTAACAGAAAAGTCTTATTGTTTTCCACTGAAATTGTAGTAAGTGTCCCTGTGACAGCAGCTTTATAGTTTATTCCTAACCATATTTACTCAAAAATAAATTCCATTTAGTCCAATGAAACAAGTCTGGAAGTATAAAATTGTAATCTAAAAGCCTAGTCTACATTATTTACTGAAAATAAAAATCACAGCAATTTTAAATGCTAACCTTTTAGATGAAACAATTAACAAAATATGCCATATATAATCTTGCTCATAACTTAATGTGTTTCAATACCAGTCATAAAAGAAGCCTTCAAAATGTACTTTTATATCTTTATTATTATGTAATTAATAGTTTGGAAAACACCTGAAAGCCACAATCCAATAGACACACCTGTTGACAATACATTCCTTGGAACTCAGTATGATTTACTCCAGAGTACTAAAAATGGAAGTAAACATTTAAACTTTAAATTTAATAAAACTTTAAATTCAGACCAACTTGGAAGTAAATTTTGATGAACTCAGGGAGACTTTCTTTCAAATAAACCTGCATAGGATCAATCTGTATATGTTTCACTGATAGCATCAAAAACAATATTAAAGAAACAAATTATCTTTGTAATGTTTGATAACTAACAAGGGACATTAAATACTTCAGAACACTGATTGTCAATACAAGTTTCAAAAGTTAAAATATAAACTTTATAAAAAAAAATAGTTGCACATGGAAACCAAATAAAAATGCAGGTCACTTCAAAGAATCTAGGTAACCAAGTATGTATGTATTTGTGCATGTATACGCATGCACAGAACTTCTGACACATTTCTGTGGGCTCTTCCTCTGAACTTCCATGTTTTGCCTTATCCAATCAAAGCACACATACATTATAATTAGCAGACCAATCCAATTAAAGATATTGAGGTCAACTTTAAACTCTCCACAGGAAAACAAACACAACTACAAACAGAATCTCTTTAATGAGCACCCTTAAACAATCAAAACAAACTATTTTCTTCGACAGTCCCTTTTTATTTTCCCATTGACTACTCCAAAATGTATTATGCAAATACACTTTACAAAGGCAACTGCTTGCAAAGCAACAGATTCATACAACTGCAGCATTCATATTATTAGATATTATTGTTCCCTTTACATTTGACAATTTTGTATTTACTAACTAGGGTTGCAAACACACAATACTCCACTATCACAGTTTTACAAATGTGCTCACAGAAGAAATATCTTTAAACTCACTGAAGAAAGTCTATAAATAACTTTTTAACTTCTAAAACAAATACTTGTAAATTCAATTCAGTTTTCAGGTTTAACATTGTATGAAACTACCCTCGGTATCCAATGATACAAATTTAATCTTAGCAAACCTTAAGAACATTAAATCCTTGTTCAGAAAGACTGCACTTCATAATTTAAGGCTCTTATTTGAAAAAGGACTTGTTTAAAAGAACATATTTGAATAAAGAGAAGTGCAGCAAAGAATTTCTCATACTCTTTTATGTCCTCATTTGCCTGTTGCAAGATAGACCATTCTGTATAGATTTATGAGCAATTATAGTTCATTTTTAACTGGAAGGGAAATTGTTGGAATAGTTTGATAAAAGAGATTTAAATGGCCCCTACCAACATACTCCTGGTTCTTCATTGTGATTCTTAATGTTTATCATAGTATATTATGACTGATTAGCTTCAAAATACAACTCACACACTACTAGTTGAAGTCCTTTTATCAATCTAGCATCAAGTTAATTCTATGCAGTCTATTTAAATTAGTATGAAGCAAGGAGGAAGTCACAGTGTCTCACTATATATATATATATACACACACAAAGATGTATAAACTTCTGTATGTACAAGGGAGCCACCATAATGGCTGTTCCAGCAAGAATGATGCGCAGGAGGAGGCTGGTTTGTTTACTTGCAGCCACAGCTGCCAGCGCGAACATCACTTGAGCAATGCTCTATCCTTCCCCATTTCTATTCTTAGCACACAAGACACCATTTAAGATGATAAAACATTTATTACTCCCTAACTAAATCCATTTACCTGTAATCCATAACAAGCCTTTTTAGAGGGGGGAAAGGATGGGAGAGAGGAGGTGATCCAAGAGGTTGGGGTGGGTGAGTGGGGAAGGGCTGGATGTGGGAAAGATGTGGGGCGGGGGGAGACCCAGACACCTGTACAAGCACATATAACCCCCAATATACCCTAAGTTTGGGTGTGTTTTTTTAAAGGCGATGTTCCATACAAGGGACTGTGTTTGTGTCTGCGTGTTTGTGCTCGCACCCGTTGATGTTGTGCCTCGTGGCCAAGCACACATTCTCTCCCCCGCCGCCACCCCCGACCCCGTTATATAACATCCCTGTCTTTACAGAAGCTCGTTTGGCCCACCCAACACACACAGAGAGAGCCACGCGGTTATATTTCCAAGCCTCGGCTGCTGTACGAGACGGCTGAGGAGGAGGAGCTGAGAACCCCCGATGCTGCCACCACCCTCCGTTCAGCACAAGGCACTGACGGGATCACTAGGCCAGAAACATCCCCTGGAAGGGGGACACGGGGAGGGGGGGGCGAATGCCAGGGACTAAGGGGAGGGGGCGCGTCGTGGCCGTCGCCTGTGTGCAGCCGCAGGTACCGTCTGAGGAGGAGGAGGAGGAGGGAGGGAGGGAGGGAGGGAGGGAGGCATCCCCATCCTCCCCTCTCGGCTCCCTCCTCCCGCCCTCACCTCACGTGCCCCGAGAGCAGCCAGCGCCCAGCCAGCATCCCCCGCCCTTCCTCCCGCCGTTGCGCGCGCGCGCGCCCCCACCCCACCCCCCAGCTCTCCCCCACGCGCGCGCTTTACCTGCTGCAAAGGCGGGTGCGCTCGCTGACTGGCCGTTGGCGCGGAACTGGCGGGAAGGCTGCGTCTCCCGGCAGCCCCCCCCTCCTCGCCCCCACCTCGGTCCCTCGTCCTCCCCCGCCGCCGGGCTGGGTCCCTTCGCAGCCTCCGTTTGCCTCAGCGACCGAAGGAAGGCCCCGCCCCCCCCCCGGGCAGAGGCGCTCGGAGGAGACGCAGCAGGGGCGTCGGCTGCCCGGGCTCTCCCGCTATCCAGAGCGCCGCCCGCCCCTGCGGCTCGGCCGAGGCATCCGCGGAGTCAGGGCGGCGGCTCAACTCGGCCGGAGCGGCGCGGGGCCCAACGCTCGGCTCCCGCCCGCCGCCGCCTCAGCCGCCTCAGCCGCCGCCTCAGCCAGGCGCGTTATTGACTTTCAGGAAAACTCCCGACGTCACAGGCTCCCCCCCGAGTGTCTCCCCCTCCGAAGCGGCGACGGCGGCAGGAGCAGCATCGGCATCCCCCCTCCCGCCCCGCGCGCGCCCAGATCTCGCGAGAAGCGCCAGTGAGCGGAGCGGGGGGCTGCCAGACAGAGCAGGGAGGGGAGAGGCGGGGGGAGCCAGACAGAGAGAGCGAGCGCGCGAGGGAGGGGAGGAAGGGCGGGAGGCGGAGGGGAGAGGAGGATGAATGAGAGGCGGCGAGGCAGCGGCCTGGCCCGACCCGGCCGGCAAGCAGGCGGGAGGCTGTGGGGGAGCTGAGGTGAAAGTGGGCGGGAGGGGCAGGGATCAGCGGCCTCACCGGGGGCGGGGGGGGGGGAGAGAACGAGGCCGAGAAGGGGGAGGCGAAAGAGGGGAGGGGGCAGGCTGCGATGGAAAGGTGATGGGAGAGGGGTGGTGGCAGAAAGAGAGAGGGGTGGTGGCAGTCTCCGCCGCCGTGGCAAAAAGTTTGTGGGGGGAAAGGCCACAGTGAAGTCCTCGGTCCAGTCACGTATTAACTCCCCCCCCCAAAAAAAAGGGGATTGGTTTTCGTCCCTAGCTCCAGTGATTTCGTTAGCTATACATTATTATTGTTGTCACTGTGACCCTCGTACGTACTTAGCAGCCTGTCAGCCACAGTAGTACTGTGTCTAGGGAAAGGCAAATGAAATCCCAAGGAAGATTGCTCCTCCCTCTTTCAGGGATACTCACATTTAGACACAGGAATAAAAATATGTACATCACATATTTTTTTTTATTTTGATCTCCCCGTTTTCAGTGTAACTGATAAGTCACTTGCACTTCATTCAAGGATAAAAACCACAATAACACGGTATGGATATCAGCCACAATCCTCCTTTCTACAAATTTCTCAGCACCAACTAGAGCTATCAAATGTTGCACAATACATGCTTTCAGTATCCACCTAAACCCATAAACCAAGGGTTTAAATTAAAGTACTTGAAGTCAGTGTAGGACTGAAAGGTGAGGCAAAATGACGGGGATTTTCATTTAGCCTGCCAGATGAAAGTCATGGTTGCCATATGGGGGCCATGTAACATGCTCCCATGTAAATAATTTCCTCTAGAGCAGTGGTTCTCAACCTTTTTTGCCCCATTCCCCCCTTTCCCTACTGTTCAGAACATAATCCCCCCCTTCCCAAGATAGTCTAACTCAAAAGGTGCATTCCAAATATATGCATATTTGCTGAATAGTAGTCCCTGGAACCCTAAAATCCCCCCCGGGGGAATCCCCCCCCCTTGTTGAGAACCCCTGCTCTACAGCACTATTACATGTGGTTCCACCAAATATAATTATATTTATTACAAATATTAGTAGTAAAATAAATTAATATAGGCCCCTTGTTTGGATTCTCCTTTTGTTTCAAAAGTTAATTAACTGAGCAACGTTTTTAGTTCAACTAGCATATTTTGCATTCTGTTTATTCTGAGAGAACTCTGCTGAGCCAATATAAAAATTAAATTTGGTATACATTTTCAGGAGAACAACATTCTACAAAGTCTGAATGCCAAGTCAAACCCTCCTTCTACTTCTAAAGGAAGGAAGAAATGCAAAATACAATACAGCCAGGATCTGGGATACCCATGTTTGAATCCCCATTCTGCTACGGAAGCTTACTGGGTAAACTTGGGCAGTCACTCTCATTAGAGCCTACTGGGATGTTGTTCTGAGGATACAAGAGAGGGGGAAGACACTGTTGAAAGCCATTTTGTGCCCTCATTGTGGGGGGATATAAATATATAAATAAATATGATATTTTCCTTGAATACCAAGCTGTTAGAAAGAAATTTAGTCTGTGTTCAAGACACAATTCTGTTTTTGTTTGAATCCAACATCTATTTTCAAGATGGTTAGAAAGGATGTAAATCACAATGTGATATTTTAGGGAAAATGTGTATGTTCAAAATATGTTTCTATATTTCAAGCATGACCCCTACCTCAACTTCTATACACATTTTCAAGAGACACAGGAAAGCACAGCACAAAGTGATAACTCCCTTAAAGGCTGAGACATCAGTATAAAAGTTGCCATGCGCATTCAGGTCACCATCCTACATTTCAAGTGTGGCCCTCCTCAAGCTTTCAACCCATTTTCAAAGAATGGTAGTGAATACAAACTAGATAGTACTGCAGCAACTGAATCAATGTTTCTTAAAATCCTTGTAATTAAGAATAAATCTTTTAAAGCAACCATGTGAATCATTTATGTAGCTTGATTGTCTATGTATATTTAGTCAAAAATAAGTTCTACTGAGTTCATTTTGCCTGATTTCCAAGTAAGTATGTATAGGGCTGCAGCTCTAAATTAACTATTTAACAGTTTTAAATATATGTGTGTGTTAGGTGCCGTCAAGTCGCTTCCGATTTATGGTGATCCTGTGAATTAATACCCCTTTTGGACGCACGCCTTAACGTGGTGAGGGGGTTTGTGTGCGTCAGCAAAGCTGGGAGCAATACCGTAAGGGGTCTAGACTCTATCAAGAGGCTAAACTCCTAGCAGAGTCACTCTATGGTCACAGCTGAGACACCAGACGAAGATGCGTCTACCCCCTTCAGGGATCAACAGCCACACCAGCAGAAAAGAACAGGCAGTTCCAATAGTGATGGGGGCAAAGGAATCCTTGAAGGCTAGCTACTGAGCAGCAGCAGTACTGGAAGGTGACACTGGCAGAGGATCTTTCATAGACAATGGCAGTGACACTTCAGTTAACCCTGGTTAGTACTGCTCAGGAGAAGGCAATAGTAAACCACTTCTGACCAACCCTTACCTTGAAAACCCTATGATGAGACAATCCAAAATGAAAAAAGATATAGTGCTGGAAGATGATACCCCCAGGTCGGATGGCACTCAGTCAGTTACTGGGGAAGAGCGAAGGACAATGACGCAACTGGTCTAAAGCTGAAAGGATGTTCAGTCGTTGACGTGAACAGAAGCAAAAGGGAAGTTCAAAACTGTTCAGCGCTTGTAATAGAAACATGGAATGTGGGAAGCATGAATCAAGGTAAACTTGAAATTGTAAAATGAGAAATGGAACATTTAAACATTTCAATTCTGGAAGTGAATTAACTAAACAACTGGATTAGGACATTTTCAGTCAGAAAATTGCAAAGTATTTTACTCGGGAAATGACAAACAGGAAAAATGGAGTTGCTCTAATAGTGAGGCAAGATGTAGCATGGGCAGTCAGGAGCTATAATGCAAAGATGTATGCAGAGAAGGAGGTATAATGCAAGATGTTGCACAGGCAGTCAGGAGCTATAATGCAAAGTTTGAACAAATACCAACCTGACTTCAGGAAAAGCCCATCAGCATAACCACCATTCAAGTTTATGCCCAACTACAGATGCTCTGTTTTAAACTTCATCAGTAGTCATTTCAAGGCTTCCTTATTTCCTGCCAGTAATGTGGTGTCATCTGCATATCTCAAATTGTTAATGTTCCTTCCACCAATTTTCACTCCACCTTCATCTAAATCTAATCCAGGTTTCCTTATGATATATTCTGCATACAGATTGAAGAGATAAGGAGATAAAATACATCCTTGCCTAACACCTTTGCCAATTGGAAACCATTCTGTTTCTCCATATTCTGTCCTAACGGTAGCCTCTTGTCTAGAGTACAGGTTGTGCATCAAAACAATCAGATTCTGTGGCACGCCCATTTCTTTTAAAACCAGCCATAGCTTTTCATGGTCCACACAGTCAAAAGCTTTGCTGTGATCTATGAAACAAGCTGATTTCCTTCTGAAATTCTTTTTTTTTTTTTTTAAATATCTTGGACTCGTTTGTTTCAAACAGGATTATTCTTAGCAAGACTATTATGTGCACCCATGTGTATATATACACACATGCACATATATATAAACAGTCAAGAATTAATATTTTTCAATCTTAATCAACTGGGGAAAAACTTGACAATTGCCAATGTAATATTAAAATCCACGCTTGCTAAAAGAAACCTCAAATTATCTAAATTCTGTGGGGGTACTGTGATTGGATCCATCATTATGTGTTTCCCTAAAGTGGCGTTTGAATTGGGGGGGGGTGAGTGTGTGTGTGAGAGAGGGAGAAAGGCCTTTGATGAATGAATGTTTTTTTAACAAGTTTTATTAATTTTACATATAAACGATATAAAGAAAAGAAAAAGACATCTTTTTCTCAGAACTGGAATGTAAATTGAGCATTTCCAGTCTGTGGGCCATTGCTTTGTTTTCTATATTTGTTTGCATATTCTTGTTAAGATTTTCTGTGGTTTGGAATACCTCTATTGATATCTCATCTGCTCCAGGTGATCTGATTCTCCCAATTGCTCTCAGTGCAACTTTCACTTCACTTTCTAAAACTGTAGGTTCTTATTCAAAATATTCTTCTTGGAAAGAATCTATCCTTTCATCTCTTCTGTTTAGTTCCTCAGTGTATTGTTCCCATCTTTTCTTTATTTTGTCCTATTCAGTTAATGAATTTCCATCTTGATCTTTCAGCATGCCTAACCGTGCTTTAAATTTCCCTTTGATTTAATGGATCTTGTGGAACTCTCCCCTCCCATAAAAACGAAGGAAACTTTAAATATTTTTAAACAAATGTTATCAAATTGGCCAATGAACTTCTTCAGGCAGGCAGACAGAGGTATCCTCAAGGTTCCAGAATCCAGATCCAGTTGCAGGCAGCAGAAGACCTCCAGAGCAGCAGCTAAGGATGCCAGCCTCCAGGTGGCATCCTGTGGGTCCCCTGGAATTACAGCTCATCTCCATACTACAGAGATCAGTTCCCCTAGAGACAATGGATGCTGTGGAGGATGGACTCTGTGGCATTGCGACTTAGGTCCTCGTCCTTCCTAGGCTCCAGGAGTTTTCCACCCTGAGTCTGGCAGCCCTATTCTCCCATCCTCTGCCAGTGGCCAGGGGGACCTGGCAACCCTAGCAGGAGCAGAAACTGGCTCCAGAAAACTTTCACTGTAAGGGAGTCTAGCTGCAGCCAGGTCTTGGTTTTATGCTCTTTGCCCATGCTCAGAAGAATCTGAAACAAAACTAGCCTATGAGATAACCACTGTGATTGGGCAAAGAGTAATTCTCCCCCTAACATGCAATCCTATTTGCCTGTGACAACTGCCTTCTTTCCCCCTTCCTGCTGTTCTCTGGGAAACCTGGGAAACCTGCAAATGGGAGGGACAAGGTTGTTGGACTCCAGATTTGAAGCAAAACTATCCTATAAGACAGTGGTTCCCAACCTTTTTTTGACCAGGGACCACTAGGACTTTTTTGTTCGGTCCAGGGACCCCAAGGTTCAAAATAAAAATTCAGAGAATTTGAAAATAAACTTTAATCATAACTGTTAGTTAAACATTAAACTTAGAATAATATTTGAATATATATATTTTATAATAGAAACTTTTAATTGAAAATATTAATTTATTATGGGTTTATAACTTTGTTTCGCGGACCTTAATTTAGTTCTCGCGGACCCCTGGGGGTCCACGGACCCCTGGTTGGGAACCAGTGCTATAAGACAACTGCTGTAATTGGGCAAAGAGTACAGCTCTTTCTAACATGCAATTCTAGTTGCCTATGATAACTGCTTCCTGTTGCTTGGGAAACCTTCAAAGGCGGGGGGAAACAACCTTGAAGACATTTAACAGCAGCTATCCCAAAATCCCGAATAAACTTTAAAATATTTGGGTTTATTCAATATCGAGTTAACTGGCTTTGCCTGGGGATTCTGTAATGTGAATTTGGTTGGGAAAATACTCAAAATACCAGTATGGGTTTCTTCAGGAATTTTTTTCAGCTTGGCTATACGCGAGCGCACATCCCTAGTTTATAAGTCAGTGTGTTTTCTGCATGGCAATACAGGCCTGTGTTTTCTAAGTTGCTGCTGGGGTTCCAGCTGAATGGAGCTTCTGCACAGCACCGTACCTGTGCTACTTCAGTCTTACTATGCTTTGCTTTCCCTTATACATGCAGCAAATGAAGATTGGATTATCTGAGAGATGGCAGTGTCATGACAGCTGGTGTGGCAACACACCACCCTTGTAAAAAAAAATTTCCCATGCATTATATCCGTATATCAGATTACTGTGATGAGCTGGCCCCATGGACCAGAAAGCACTGCCCTAATGAGAGCTGATCGATGGCTGGAGATTATTGTATGTGATCATACAATAATCTGACTGCCTTAAAAAGTTTGAATTTGTGGATAAGCAGTACGGGGCTTTGATGCAAACGTCTTTTGTTAGATTATTGAATATGTTTTTCTCTGCATTGTGCAGCGATTTAAACATAAAAAAGGTGTCGATGGTCCACAGTGTCCCCACTGGGCACTATGTTCCTGCTTAGGGTTGCCAACCTCCAGGTGGTGGCTGGAGATCTCCCACTGTTGCAACTGATCTCCAGGTGACAGTGATCAGTTCTCCTGGAGAAAATGGCTGCTTTGGCAGTCATAATCTATGGCATTGAGGTCCCTCCCTTCTCCAAATCACTCCCTCTTCAGGCTCCACCCCCAAAATCTCAGGGTATTTCCCAATCCGGAGCTGGCAACCCTATTCCTGATGGTGGTACAGGCCATCCTTGTGATCTTCAGAAGTTCTTTGTATTTGTGTGCAGTACTGTTGAGGACAGGGAGCCCCGTGGCGCAGAGTGGTAAGCTGCAGTACTGCAGTCCAAGCTCTGCTCACGACCTCATGAGTTCGATCCCAACTGAAGTTGGTTTCAGGTAGCCGGCTCAAGGTTGATTCAGCCTTCCATCCTTCTGAGGTCGGTAAAATGAGTACCCAGCTTGCTGGGGGTAAAGGGAAGATGACTGGGGAAGGCACTGGCAAAAACCCCCGTAAACAAAGTCTGCCTAGTAAACGGGATGTGACATCACCCCATGGGTCAGGAATCATTCGGTACTTGACCAGGGGACCTTTACCTTTTACTGTTGAGGAACCTTTGTTCAAAGAAAAGGAATGCTTGCTGTTCTCAGCCAGTGAGCAGCAGAAGTAGCAGTAGTGTGTTGAGATATTCAAGGAGGGCAAGGGCACAGTCCCACTGATATGCCCTCACTGAAGTCAATGTTCTCCATTTCTGGTGGGTGTACCCACACAGCAAGGACCGGTGGAAGAAATTTCTTATATGGAATGAGGAACAGTGGATGGAGAGCTTTTGCATAACTTGTGCAATGCTCTTTGAAACTGTGGAAGCTCTCGGTTCATGGCTACAGTGACAAATCATCAACATGAGGGAGATGATTCCTGCTGCGAAGCGAGTCACAATGTCTATAGTACTGTGCCAATGTAAACTGCTACAAGAAAGTGTATGAACAGCTCAGGGTTGGCCTCTCTGTGATGGAGAAGATGGTCCTTCACATGTGCTTTGCCATGAAACTCAATCTGCTGCAAAAAACTGTGTGCCTGGACAATGAGATTGGAAAGGTGAGCATTCTTTAAGTTTTTTTAAAAAATAAGTGTCATACTAATATATTAACAATACTAATTTTATACGTAGCATGCTTCTCAAGTGGTCCTGACCCACACATTAATAGAACCCAGTATAGTGGCTGATAGATACTTGCCATCCCTGGAAAGGTGTTCTGCAGACAAGAAGAAACCCAGCTGGAGTTGGAGACGCTACTGAAAGGAAGTTCATATTTGGAGTCATATTTCATTTGCCACCCTGGTTTCTTCTTTCTCTTACAGATCATGGATAGCTTTGTGCATCTAAGCTTTCCATTCTTCACTAGGGCAATTGATGGGATGCACACCCTCATCTGAGCACCAAAAGGTGCACCTTAAAACCAAGGTAGAAGGAGCAATGATACATTTGTCTTTTGCAACTCCGCCTTCTGCATGGTGATTAGGGCTGCCAGGTCCCCCCTCTCCTCTGGTGGGAGACTTTTGGGGCAGAGCTGGGGGGATCTCGCGTGCCAACGCACGTGAGCATCACTTCCAGTTTACAACCAGAAGTGCTGCCTCGCGAGTGCCTCGCGATGTGGCACTTCTAATGCATTGCAATGCGTTTACACCTTTACCACTGGGAGTTTGAATGGTATAAGGCCCCTCGCGAGGCAGCACTTCTGATGACGTGCCGCGATGTGTATGTGCTTGTGCACGTTTGCCCCCTGACGCTCAGTTGGTTGGCGGGCAGAGGGGTGAATTGCCGAGGGTTTGCCCGCCACCACCGGGCACCTGGCAACCCTAATGGTGATGGATGCTTGGGGGGGGGCATCGTTCTGAGCCATCCAACCATCACTTTAAAAAGTGTTTGTTAGCATTGATGGTAGCACTGGTGCTTATCCCATTTGCAATCACTAATGAAACCCTTTGACAAAAATGGTGTGGCAGGCCTGGAGGCCACCCTCCAGGTACTAGCTGGAGATCTCTGCTATTACAACTGATCTCCAGCCGGAGAAAATGGCTGCTTTGGCAATTGGACCCTATGGCATTGAAGTCCCACCCCTCTCCAATCCCCCCTCAGGCTCCGCCCAAAAAATATCCAGGTATTTCCCAACCCAGAGCTGGTAGCCCTAATGCCCAGACGGCCACAAGGTGCTCCTGATGGCCCAGCTGGAAGGAAACATTACTGGGCCAGAAGCGGCATGCCCCCGCTGACAGAGGGTCGGGGCCTGTCCTGGCTGCCAGGACCTTCAAAGGCCGGCAACAGGCCAGCAGGATGGAGTCTGCAGCAGCAGCAGCAGCAGGGGCCAGAAAAGGCCCATGGTTGCAGAGGGCAAGGGGAGGACAGGCATGACAGAGCCTAAAGTTGGTGCTAGAAAAGCCTCAGGTGGAGGTGGCTCGGCAGGAGCCTCCAGAGGCTTGGCGTAGTAGAGACTGTTGGCAGCAAGATGGAAGAACCCAGCACGGACCAGGAAAGGTCACGGGGAGCTATGGCGCAGGAAGTGCCTCAGAAGGCCCAAGGCAACCTGCCAAAGCCCAGGGACCCCAGCTGAGAGAGGAGAGACACCAGTTGAGAGAGAAAGATCCCTGCCAGGACATTGTACTTTCCTGGGAGGTGGGCTGCACCAGAGCAGTGGAAGGCAGAGTGATTTGTGCTGGCATATTATATAAAAACATGTTTAAAAAAAAAAAAAACACCCAAGGGTTGAGGGCAAAAGGAACCCTTTCTAGGGCCAAGGAGGAACCAGTAGGAACCTGCTTCAGGAAGACCAGGGAACCCATTCTGTGGCCACCCGACGCATAGCAAATGGGAATAGACATCAGAGACATTTTTGACCATATAGTGCTAGGAACATGTAAAGTGTGCCTTTGGGTATTTCAAGGGGCACTGGCAATGCCTCACAATGTGCCTCCCTGTTTTCAAAGAGAAAATCACCACTGTCATTCCAGCATGTGTCCATCCTGCATGATAGCTGCCATGAGAAAGGACATGGGATGCAAGTGGACCTCTGCAAGCCTGACCCCCCTTCTTTTGCCCAGGGCAGAGGAAGACTACTACTACAATGCCAACTGCCATAAAGAGAAAGGGAAATGTGTCAGGGATGTGGTTTCTGATTTCATGCTTAGGCACCAAGCTTGTCCATGAATTAGACTGAAGGAGCTCCATAAGTGGTTTTTCAGTCCCGTTAATTACATAAATGTAAACATCCTTTGTTTTGCAGGAATGACTGCTTCCATACTAAAACCAATCAATACATAAATAAATATGGTTATTAATTCTTGCATCTCTGTTCTACTGTTTAAAATTGGGTTGTGGGGTGTTGTGGGATACTCCGTTAAAGGAAACATCATGATAACGGCACCAGGGTAGGGTTGTCAGGTCCCTCTTCGCCATTGGTGGGAGGTTTTTGGGTCGGAGCCTGAGGAGGACGGAGTTTGGGGAGGGACTTCCATGCCATAGAGTCCAATGGCCAAAGCGGCCATTTTCTCCAGGTAAACTGATCTCTATCGGCTGGAGATCAGTTGTAATAGCAGGAGATCTTCTGCTATTACCTTGAGGTTACAAATAAGAATAAAACCTGTGCCAGAGTTAAGAAACTTAAGAGAATAGCAACACGGAGGCTCATAACTAATAAGGCAGAACTTGCAAACTGGATTTGTTAGACATTCATTTCATGATAACACACCAAAAATACCAATGCATATATATACAATAAACAATAAACAACAATGTGCAATGCAGTATACAGTGAAGCACAACATCTATGAACAACACAACAGAGGCAAGAAGCCTCCGAATACAGAAATATCACCCCACAATAGTGCCAATGGCAAAAATACTATATTTGAAAAACCTGTATATAAGATTGATCTGAGGGGATGCCTGTCTGTTTTCTTGGCCAATATGGCGGGATTGTTGCACCATTTTTTGGATTTGTTTGATTTCAATTGGGTTTTATTATTATAAGTTTGGTATAAAATTTTAAACGATGTAACCCACCCTGAGCCAGCTTCGGCCGGGGAGGGAGGGCTAGAAACCACAAAATAAATAAATAAATTATATTGAACCACCAGTCTAAAGATATTCCACAGAAAATGCATATCAGGAGAAGGGGGGGATAACAGTGGGAGGTGGAGAAAGAAAAATCCTCAGAAACAACCATGGAGAAGGTTAACCATGCAAACCTTATTTTGTAGGCAGTGCTTCAATTAATGCCCCACCTACAAGAGGCATGTGCTATAGCATCATATCTTTATAACAGTCAAAATGGCGCTCAAAAGAAGAGGGACATTTTGGTAGGACTGTGAGGTAGAGAGTCTGTTGGCCATCCTGCTGTACGCTGAACAGCACACACCTGTAAAACCTGTTCCTCTTTTTCAAGGCAGCCAATGGCCTCTCTGCCTAACTAGGGTTGTTTATTAACCATTTGTGACTACTTTAATAGCTTATTACTTCTTAATTACTTGTTCCTTGAATTAGTTCCATTCCTTTCCGCCAAACCTGTGCAGCTGACTTGCTAACTGTCCCAAAGATTACTCCAGCCTAGTTTTCAGTTCTGTTAAATAAAATTTAATTCCAAACCCTATGCCTTGTTGTAATAGGCAATGTCTGGTGCACAAATAAGAAGAGAAGAAGAACCCTGCAGGGGGCAGCAAGAAGACAATCAGATAGGATAGTGAGGTCAGTACCTCCTCTCCTGTTAAGCATCATTTCTTGCCAGTCTCCAAATTGCTACTCTTAAGGCAATATCCTCCTTCTTCTCAGAAGTTCCACTCTCACTCTGGTTCTCTTGCTCAGCTGGTCATGCAGTGTAGGACACACACTCTATCTTTTCTCTTTACTATCAAGTATGTCAGTTCTTGAATAAACCTTGATCTACTCTTTAATCAGGTTGTGCATCTTTGCTATGTTAATTACTCTGCCAACATGCCTGAGACCTGCCCTTTTGAAAATGAAATGAAATGAAATGAAAATTACTGTGTTTGGGGTTGATTCCGTCCATTATTGTATCAACTTTCTCTCTTTCCCAGCAAATAGCATCTACGTGTGAATATAGCCAAGAAGACGAGGGTGCTTGCCAGCAGGTAGAGGAATAGAGCAATAGGTGCTGTGGCAGAAGATGCTGGTAATGACCCCCCCCCCCAAATAATCATCATTAAAGAATATGTAGTAAACACACAAAAGGAAACCCTAATGCCCCCACCACCATTACCATTTGCAGGGGAAGTATCATCAGGAATTATAGCCCCTGCCTCAGCCATGACTGAGGC
Source organism: Euleptes europaea (assembly GCF_029931775.1). Classification (NCBI taxonomy): domain Eukaryota; kingdom Metazoa; phylum Chordata; class Lepidosauria; order Squamata; family Sphaerodactylidae; genus Euleptes; species Euleptes europaea. Next base: position 29,968,545 of record NC_079318.1, read on the forward strand.
TGCTCCACCTAAAACAATGATGCCCTCCAGACAGAGGACAGAGCCAATCTCTCTTGAAGAGGTGATTTTGTGTCTGCGCTCTGCAGAGGACAGGATTACATCCGCATTTAAGTCCCCCCTACTACCTCTAATGAGCACTGGCAACAGAAAGACATTTCATGTAATGTTTGAAATCTGTGCCTGCTTTGCACCCCAAACTGCCACCTTATGTAATGGAAGACAAACTGATGCTTGCTGATACTTAAGTAGAAAATTACTTCTCTGTGAGTAACAGACACATTTCCTGGAAATATATGGAACAACATGTACACATAATCTTGCTCTGTTCCGCCATTCCTACAATAACCAGCATCCTGTTTTCAGTGGTTCTTTGCTGATTTAAATGGTTGTACTTTCAGGAAGTGTTTTTACGTTTTGTTCTTCGGTACTGAGCTTTTCGTAGAAGCATTCCAATATTTACAGCACTTACACGCTACTGAAGTCAGGAGAGCTGGCACAAAACAGGTATTTTAAGAAGTGAAGTCATTGTTCACACAATGAAAACACATTAGCAATTGTTGTGGTTTCTATTATGATCCGTCTGAATTACTCACGTAAGATCCAGACCTTAGAACACTGTAGCCTATTGATTATTAACCAACAACCACATAGCAGAATAACTCAGCCAGAGGCAAAACTGCCTTGAGTCACAATTTTGTCACAAAAAGTCAAGGCATAAATGGAATAACAAATTAAATTAAAGCCAATATATAAGAGGACTGACAAGTCAACAGAAAACCAAAGACAAATTTCTGATTTCAGTAAGAATGATATGAATGGTTACTTATGCTTAAGTATGCATAGCTATACCATAAGAAGAAACAGAAAAGAATTAGACAGCAGTTGCTACAAAGTGTACCAATAATATTAACCAAAATATTGGGGAGCTTTGTTGTATCAAGTAGGTTAGGTTTTTTAAAATCAATTGTATGCATTTCTTAAAAGATTATTGTTACCAAATGGTTGCCACCTCCCAGACTGTGTTACATGGCAACCATCTAGACACGTGTCGCCACCGTTCCAGACGCATGCCCAGTCCTAAATACAATGGAAAGGGCTCACGCATCATCCAGCGAAACAGGCAAAGAAGAACCAAGGGCAGGCAGGCCCTCTGAGTGAACCAGAGGGGATCCATTTTCCTGTGACCCTGTTCGAGTCTCCAGCAGAAGCCATTTCGCTAGGAACAACTAGACAATTAGCCAGCACCCCCCCTCCTCCATCTGCTTATTGATGGTGCACCGAGATATCAGCCCCTAAAGATCGCACCTCCGGCATCAAGGAAGTGACTCGCCCGGATGCAGCTGGTCGCGTCTTTGTCTCCAACCAGATAATCCCATCAACGATCATCTCCCGAGTCTCCCGGAATGTGCGCAGTCAATGGGTTTAGTTGTAGTCATCCAAATTGCCACTTGCCACACCTCTCAGCCGACCATTAAGGTCTTTTGCTCACCTTTGTCTACTTTGGGAACCACGAGGGGGTAAGCCCATCATCCCCCACCCCAGAAAGAGTATAACTGGGGATGCACGCATACATTCAGTTCCTTTCTTTTCCCCTCTCATACTGCTGTTACTCTGTTGGTTTTGGGTAAGCGCTGCCCTGCCACGCATCCCTCCCGCCTTGCTGGTCAAGCCCGGCGAACCCCCCTGCCCCCATTTTTCTCTTATATTAGCCGAACGGAACCCGGACATCCTCTTCTGGATCAGGTGAATATCACCCCTCTTCAAAGGGAACCAGCCAAACTGGCAAACGTCTCTACTTCTAATATCGAGTAAAAACCTTTTAAATTGTATTTCCATTGCTTCCGTCTTGTTTTGTGGTCATGGTACGGACTCTGGTATACATAGCTTAGACCCCGTTTTAGTTACGTCATTTGCCAGTTATTGATTTTCTAAATTCCCACATAAATATTCATAACTGAGCAATCTGGCTAATATAATGTAATATGCAGCCAGCCAGTCCTGCAAATTTTACTTACTGGGTCTTATTCTTAAGTGCATACAGGATTTCAATATTAACTGACTATTAAAACACTGAAGGAAGCAGTTAAGATGGCAGCTAAGACCTATGATAGCGTATCTCATTGTATCTGCAAATCCCATCGATGCCACACCAGTGTAACCCCTGTATCAGAACAAAATTGGGTGTCATCAGCGACATGTCCTTGTTGGAGTGGGGCTTAGTTGTCTTCCTAAACCGCTCCAGGCCTGGGCACACCCCCAAGCAACATTATACCATCAAAATTCCCTCAATAAATCTCATAGAGCTTTATGCAAGGGAAAAACTTGTCTACTGTGCTCACCTGCAACTCCCAAGCATTCTCACAGCTTAGGATACTGTCTAAGTCTGCAGCCAATCATAGCCTTTCAAAGCACTATATAAATCCCAGCAAGGAAACCCATTGCTCAAATGGTAAAGTGCATGGCATGGCTATATCATTCTGGCTTCATGTTGTACACACTTAGGGGACTTTGGTGATGGGACCCACCCCGAAAGAGAATGTTGAACAACAAAGAGACACTAAGCACAAACAACCAAGAAAGAACAAAGATCTTCTATATTCTAACAGCCAAGTTGGCCAAATCTGAGGATACTTAAACCAAGAGACTGGATCCATGGACAGACAAGACAGATCTTTCTACAAACCTGGAGAGGGGAATTAGGGGTTTAAAAACCCCCAAAGGATAATGGGAACTCTTGTAGCATTAAGAAATAGATGCTCTCAGTAGCTGTTGCTAGACAACCACAATAGGTTTCTGTCAGTAAAAGGCAGGGGGGGTGACAGGGTCCTTTCCAGGGCTGTTTTGGGAGCACTCATCAGCCTGACAGCAGCCACTGGAGCTCCATGTGAGGTGAGGCAAGGCCGAGGGTGGCGCTTGGCATGACTAGGCCCTGCACCAGCTGAAGAAATGCAAAGGGTAGCACCTGGCTCCACCCAGCAGAGCCACACACAAGGTGAGGACGGTGCCTAACAGAGATGAGGGAGGCAGTGCCTGGCCCGCACCAGACCTGCCTGAGGCAAGGAAAGCAGCAGGCCAATTGGTTTAGACAGGGAAAGAGAAAATAGTGTGGGGAAGTTGAGACACAGCAAAATGGGTGCCTTTGGCAAGTCCTCGCAGGTTCCCCCATTGTACAACTAGCCCACCATGGCAAACAGCACCACACAACTGGGCCATAGTTTTCTTGGGTGGAGGGTGCCAAGGATAGGGTAGGGCAAAAAAATGAAGATGGGAGAAGATATAGATAGGTTGGCTGATGGTTGGGAAGGAGATGAGGCAGGAAAGGGGAAGAGGCTATGGGGTTTTTAAGGAAGGGAAGGAGGAAATATTGGGGGGGGGAGGGAAATTAACCCCACAAGTTCTTGTGTGACAGGGAGTAATAGTTGAAGAAAGTTTTATGTTTGATTATTTATATGCCACTGCCCCTTTAAGACTGATCCAGGTGGTATTCTGGGAACATGGAGATGGCAGTTAGAGATGGTAGTTAGCAAACTTCAGTGCTGAAGTGATTTAGTTCTGAAAATGTTTTAGTTCATGTTTGGTGTGTTCTTAAGAAATACAAAATCACACCTCCTGCCTTTTTCCTTGAGTGGGGTGTAACTCTTTGTGGGATCCTGCTTGTTGGTGTACTATTTGCCTAACACTACTCTGCTCAGAGACTTCCAAACAATAAAATCATAGCACAGATAAAAAGGGATGAAGTCACTGAGCAGATTAAAGGGAAGGGATAAAAATCAGTGAAAGGCCTGAGGAAAAGGAAAATCTTATCTCATACCAAAAACTCATCATACTCAGTGCCAGATGTGGGAGTTCTATTTCGGTTCCATAACAAGGAGTCCCGGAACCCTGTGGCCACCTTCCTCACTTCAAAAATGGTAGAGTGCAGAGCCAGGCCTCCATAGGTAACCTCATTTGATGGGCAGGCTCTTATGGGAGTAGGTGGTCCTTTAGGTACCCTTGGTCCCAGACAATTTGGGGCATTCAAGGTAATAACCATTATGAATTGTGCAGAAAGCAAATCAGCTGCCACTGTAGTTCTTTAAGAATGGAAGAGATATATTCACAATAGCCAGTACCCATTGGCTATCTTGTGGCTGCATTTGGGACTAACGAGTTTCTGAGCTATTTTCAACACCAATCCCACATAGAACACGTTGCAGTAATCTAACCTGGATGTGTTCAACACATGGACAATTGTGGCTGAAGCATTACTCTCAAGGAATGATGTAACTGACAAACTGAACAAAATTAGCTAAAGGCATTACACGTTACAGCAGAAAACTGAGCCTCCATCTATAGGCATGGATCTAAGAGCATCCCAAAATGGTGAGCCTTCTCTTTTAGAGAAAGTGTAATTCTACCCCAGACATGCTGACTTCCCAGTTCTTGACCAGTAGCATTCAGACTTCTATGGACTGAGGTCCAGTTGGTTCCCATGCGGCTCATTACTACCATTAGACACTGGTGCATTCATAGGTTGCAACTAGTGGCAGGATAGAGTTCCTGGGATGCTTAGGATGTTTTGTGCCAGTTTAACTAGTTCAGTGAGGTCTACCACAGTTGTGTATCACCAGAGCAGCTCAAACCCAATAGACAGAACCATTGATAATGACCCATCCAGATCTATATACTCATATCTAGCTAAACATGATGTATATGGCAATCTACTGTACGACATAAGAATGTTATTTTATGAGATTTTCCACCAATATGTATCCGTTTCTTTGGCTTAAACCTTGGCATGACCGAAGATGCTGGATCAATTAACAATATTAATGTTTTGCCTTTGTGAACTTAAAATGAAAATGAAGTTTTGAGCAGGGAATAGCAACTTGCAGCTAGCAGTAACAAGCAAAAACTATTCAGCCATCTTCTAGTAAAGCCAAGATTTGAATAGGGTGCTCCTGAACAGATGGTTTAAACAGACTAAAGTATTAGTTCACTGATCCTCTGTACTTGCTAATTAATTCTTCAGTTTACTAGGATTTGAGTTCATTGTTAAAAACAAGCTCCCTGCCCAAATAAATTTAGGTAAATGTCATAAATATATTAGCACAAAATGTTTTTGTATATATTATTCAGAAAAGATAGCTGTCGTTTCAATTTTCTGAGGTGCTGAATTTTTTTTTATAAGATGTCGTTACATTATGTACCATGGTTTTAGTGCAGTGTGTGATTGGAAAGCACACAGTGCGGTAAACTTGTGGAAGCCAAATAAGGCTAGCAGCGGTTAGTGCCTGGGAACACTATGAATATTGCCTTGATCTCTACAGAGGGAAAGCAGGCTATAAACATAGTAAGTGAATTAACTTCTTAAATAGTTAATTCTCTATTATCTTGTCCCTTCTACTGTCCTTGAGTGCAGTGGGAACTAGCTACATACGCCTCACAAGGAGGAGTTTCATCTCATGACTTCTAACTTTATTTTCTACCTCAAATTTTTAAAGTATTATTTGATATACATTAATTGTTGCAGTACAGACACATATTAAAGTTTATATAATGCATACATTTAATGTTTTTAAAACATTCTGATTTAGCCACCTTGGTGGTCCTGATTGGGCAGAAAGAAAGCATACAAATCTTGTAAATAAATAAATACATATATTTTATTGTTTTACACTCTTTATATGTTATTTTTATATCAAAGAGTGATTTTCTATATACTTATTTTTACCATGCATTCCTGAGATTCGGCGTATGGGAACGGTGGGGAGAAGGCGCAGGCGAGCCACCTCCTAAAGCCCTTCCCCGTACGCCAAAAAAAAAAAAAAAAAATGCCTTTTTGTTGCTTTTTTTTTTTTTTGGTTAAACGGGGCCTTTTGCCCCATAGAGAACAGTGAGGCTGCGCCTGCTAAAAAGCTGTTCTTGGCGCCAGCGTAATGGGGCGAAAGGGGACAGAAAACTGCCTACCGGCGGCTCCTCCCCCCACCCCGCTCCTGGAATGCCCCTTCATGCCAGCACCATGGAGAGACTGCACTGGCAGAGGAGCGGTCTCCTCCCTGCTTGGGCCATACAAATCACTGGTGCCCATGGGAGAGATGGAAGAAACGGAAAAAGCATTTGTTGAGATCCTCCAAGTTTGGGTATTGTGCCTGCAGTTGACTGGACCCCGACCAGCGAAATCAAAAATTATTAAAGAGCAATGTTAATGCAGAGGAAATCCAGTAAATAAGAAATAATGGTGATAATTAAAAACATTCTGACAATGTTTTTCTTATATTTAACTGTTTATTTACCAATATATAGTTAAACAAAGGGCATGCAGGCTTAATTTCAAAATACTATAAAACAGTAAACAACAAAATCAAATAGCAATGGAAGCTGCAGCAAAAACACACAAAACTAAGCCTACAGCAACAGGAAAAGAAAAAGAAAAAAACTAAAAGGGCAGGAGCCCTACAACAGCCAGACACTGCAATTGATTTTATGAAAAACATTCTGACAATGTTTTAAAATAAACTAATCATTGTAGAGCCTTTCACTCATCAGAGCTAAAATAATTAATAGCTTAGTTAGTCAGTGGAATTGGATGTGTATTGGATGTGCACTGAATTGTCTCAAGTGTCCATGAGCAGATATACAGACGTAACTGGTCTTAACTGTGCCCTTAAATGTTGCTCAAATGAATAAAGTGTTCTGATGCCGTGTGGGTCAGTATATGTGTGCGTGTGTGTGTGCATGAAATTAAACATTTGTGTAACATCTATAACTTGTATACAACCATTGTATCTAAGTTGTTCTAGTTTTCTAGAAACAATATATGGCTTTCTGGTAGGGTTGCCAGGTCCCTCTTCACCACCTGCGCAAGGTTTTTGGGGTGGAGTCTGAGGAAAGCGGAGTTTAGGGAGGAAAGGGACTTCAATGCCATAGAGTCCAATTGCCAAAGCGGCCATTTTCTCCAGGTGATCTGATCTCTATTGGCTGGAGATCAGTTGTAATAGCAGGCGATCTCCAGCTATTACCTGGAGGTTGGCAACCGTACTTTCTGGGTATTTTCAAATGCCTGATAACCACCAGAGTTCTTCTGTAGATGGAAGAAATTCCCTCCACAGAGTGCAATTTTCTCATTTCCCCCCTCCCAGTACAGCCCAAAATGCCCTCCAAAAAGGCTGTTTCTGGTGGTCCCTTGTCTCACAGGAGCAGCATTTCAGGGGGCATTTTGGGATGCAGTGGGAGGGAGAGGGGAGAAAATTAAGCTACACAAACCGAAATCTTTCCATCAGCGGAAATGCTCTGGTATATCCAAGCCAATATCTCATTCAGTTTCAACTAAACAGCAAGGCTGGCTAGAGATTTCTTCTAGCAAAGAACAACTGTATTTTGCACAGTGTTCTAGAAGTACGTGTATTTTGCAACACTGAACTGCAATAATATTTTAGGTATTTCACCAAAATAGGTTTTTAACTTTAAAAGTTGGAGGGGGGGGGGGGTTAAAATAAAAAAAAACCCTTGCCTACTTCTTAAGGAGGCAAAATTGGTCTTCCTTCAAAGGAAAATTAAAGATCATTAGCTAGAATAGATAGTTACTCATTTATTTTTAGGCATTTCTACATTTTAAAATATACCATCAATTTCTTTTGTTTCTGCTTTTGATCATTTTAGCATATAAGCAAGTCATTTCCTAAAGAGGATGTAATAACTGATCTCTTATTTTAAAAGGACAGTAGTTAAGATTTTGATGGAACACATACTGTCTTTGTCATATGATTATAATGGATATCTTCACTGCACTTTGGCCTGATTATACTTAATTTCGTAATGAACTCCTGGGTCTTCCAGGCCAGAAATATGTCTTTCTACCTTCCTAATGATGAAGTCTCCAGATAATTTCTTGTTCATTAAATTCATCCTTCCTTTCCAGTTTTTCTGACCAGGTGTCTAAAATCGTAATTAAATAGGAAAAAACTTATACATTTATGTTTTAGCAATACTGTTTATTCTGTGTTCACCTACTGTACATGTTTGTCCTTGGGTAGCATCTCCATCACTATATTATGTCCTTTGACTTTTTATAATCACTTGAACTTAAAATTTGTTGCTTGAGTATTTTGAAAAAATGCTATATTCAACTATGGGCTATATATAGGTCCATTAAAAATATTATACGCGAAAGTGTCTTTTTCATCCAAGACTTTAGGTTTAAGTACCTAGTACTCTTCCAACTCTTCGCAATCAGCATTTTAGCTGCAGTTAAACAATCTATAACCATAAATTGCCAGCACTTACGTATCAATAAGTTACAATAAAAGCATTTTCGTGTCTCTTAATAGACAGCAACACATAATCCTTCTTATTACTAACACCATCTTGTTCCAGAATCTTTTAATTGGTTGGTATGTCTACATCATGTGTTTGTAATTGGCTTTGTTTGAACCACATCTCCAGCAAATAAATTTATTTGTGTGTGCTCTTTTGTTTAATTTTGTTGGTTTTCAATACTATTGGAATAATACTTCATAGAATTTTTCATTTAAAATAAAAAAAAAACAGTGCTAGCTGTGTTAAAAGAGAAAATACATCTCCACTCTCACTCTGTAGTTATACAATTAAATATTTTCCCCATAAACTTATAAAATTGGATTTGAATGCAAGAATTACTTTGTATTGAGCAACAATAAATCTGTGGAAGTACTCCTGAGTCTTTTTTCTTACATAACAGATTTTCAAAATTTGTCTAATCTACTTAAAGATGGAAAGTTCTCTTTGCAATTAAAAAACAAACGTAACTGCAAATATTGGAACCATCTGACTTTTACATTTTAGCTGTAATTCAATATAAGAAATACACTTTGTGATAACATTTCATGTAATTTTATACAATTGTTAGCAATCCATGACTTCCAGGGTCCAGAAATACTTGTCTGCATTCTGAATGAATGAATGAATGAAGGTGGGGTTAAGGGACTTAGATATTCCCTTGTCTTTTTCCAGTTATCTAATACTGCATTTATTAAAGGGTTATGAGATATGAAACACTTGTGTTTAAATTTTTTAAAAGAACTTGTATACCATGATAAACAGGATGATGGAATATTACCACTGTCCTGCTCAAGACATAACCATGAGGCATTTATATCATTGTGGAACCTCTTCTTCAAAAATTTAAATTTTGTTGATTTATAATACAACATCAAGTTAGGGCATGATACATCTCCTTCTTGCTTCTGTGTGTTTGTGTATAGTGAGGTGTGACCTCCATCTGCGGATATGTAAATCTGCGAATTGGGGCCACGCTGCCACTAAACAGATTTTCCTGCAAACTTGGGGGAACCTCCAGGTTTGCAAAAAAAACCCTGACATCTTCAAAAAATACATTTGGGGGTTTAAATCCCTGCCCCCAAAAAAGACTGTTGAATGTGTGTGCAGACAGCAGACTTACCTTGGTTCTGCAGAACTGGTGATGGTGGCGGACTAAGGAAGCTGCTCCAGGCCTGGCTACGATGGCAGCGGACTGGGAGCTGCTCCGAACCTGGCAGCAGCCCAGGCTCATACCGGCTCCCAGATACTGCAGCTGCTACAGGCAGACTCAAAGATGGGCTGTGAGGCATGGAGCTGCACCAGGATTGGTGATGGGGGGGGAGGGATATTGGATTGCCCCTGCAAGTCTCGTGGGCCCCTCACTTGTACATGTGTATAAGAGAGGGGAGGGAGCATTAAACACAGTATGCGTACTAAGCCTGACTTTTTCAAAGTATTCTTGGTGTATTTAGAGAATTGAACAGAAACTATATGATTGATTGAAGCAATGTCAACCCGTTCCCTGTGCTGCTGGTCTATATGTAGGTATCTACCCTGAAAGACTTCAAGGCAGAAATGGATAAGTTATCTGTTTTGGATTGTTTGGATAGTAGCCTTAAAAGTAATTGAGGCATTATCCAGTTAAAGTTGGAAAGCCAGTGTGGCATAGCAGTGGTTAGAGTGTCAGACTAGGATCTCAAATTTGAATCCCCTCTCCCTCACCATGAAACCTTGCAGGGTGACCTTGGGCCAGTCACACACTCTCAGTCTAACCTCTGTGAGGATAAAATAGAGGAGACAAGAATGATGGAAACTGCTTTGCGTCTCCATTGGGGAAGAAGGGGAGGGTATAAATGAAGTAAAAAATAAGTCAGTGAAATCAGTTTGACAAGCCAGTTATGACCAATGTAAATTCCAAAGACTTCAATAGTATGTGTTAAGCCAGTTATTATTATTATTGAAATCTCATCTAGCCCACCAGGTAAGATCTGCCTAACAATACCTTTGTCATTAAACACTGATGAAGTTTGATTTTTTTTCAAGCTCTGTTTCATCCTCAAAATTGTATTGAATTCTGTATCATTAAATTGTCATGAATATTTCTGCTGTGAATGATTAATCTTAAAATGGATAGATAAGAATTAAGCACCAGTAAGTAACTTACAGTGCATTCCTAAGGAGAGTTACTCCAGTCTAAGCCCATTCATTTCAATGGGCTTAGACTGGAGTAACTCTCCTTAGGAATGCACTGTTACAGTGCAATCCTAATGCAGGACAAATGTACTCAGGGAGAACTGACCTTTATGATGGCGTATCTCCAATTTATGCCGGTGCCAGGCCCCAGTGCCACTCTGCTGCTCTCGGGCACTGGCGCAGCTCCCAGCAGCCCCCTATCAGTGCAATGTAGGGAGGTCATTAATGCTAAGCTGAGGAGTTGCCAAGCTGTTGCCAAGCTGAGGAGTCATTAATGGGGGAGGAGCCCAAAAAACAGTCCTCACTGCATCCAGGGTCTCTGACCCATAATCATGCATGCTGCATGGGGTTCTCAGTGGGTAGCCATGTTAGTCTGTCTGCAGTAGTAGAAAAGAGCAAGAGTCCAGTAGCACGGGGTTCTGGCATGCTAATAGTGATGGGAATGGGACACTTCATCTTTGAAGGACCCCTAGGAGAAGTGTAAGTGCAAGGGGTCCCTACCAATCCCATGGCTGAGCAATAATCCTTCTCCTGCGCCATATGAGTTCCTGTACCTACTCATGTTCAGTGTGGCCTCTGACATCCTGCCTCACCACTGCCTCCTCCGACTGTGCATTGGCCTGCCCCAGAGACCCTCCAGCCCCAGTCCTACTGGGGGTGCTGGCAGCCATTGGTGGATGGCAGTGTTGTGAAACATAGCACAGATGGCAAAGAGCTTGGAGACTGCCAGGGGTTGCATGGCCCACCACCCTCCCATATGATGGAGGCAACAGAACCACATCTTCCACTGTCTGGATGCCCACTCAATGGCCATGCATGTCTGGCAGTAGGCTTGGTTGTAGGATACATGATCTGGTGGCTCATCTTTGGGATACAGCATCAGCGAATAAGGGAGGAGGGGGTTTCCATGGTCACCTGGCATGGATGGAACAACACTCATCACAGCCCCTACTTAGTGCCCCACTCCTCTACCCAGATTTTTTACCCAGTAGCCATCCTTTGCAATTTCACCAGGAGGTCAATAGGCCTGATGCTGCAAAGATCTGTGCATCATGGATGGTGCCCAGAAACTGGCCACAAGGTCCATGAAAATGCCCTGATGGTCACAGGTTGCATGGACACATTGAGGCTTTAGAAGCAATTGCAGTTTCAGTATACTTGTGGCTCCTCTAAGGGGGCAATGAGGACAACATGGGTGCAGTCCACAGTACCTACTGCATTTGGGAAACCTGCGATTACCTCAAACCCTGCCCATGCCGTATGACAGTTGCAGCGCCCTGATGCACGCTCGGTATTGCTGACCACAGTGCTATCATGTTGCCAGCCAAACATACAGCACTGGCAGTAGGTGGATGAGTCACGCCCCTAGCAAAGGCAGAAAAGGCAGAAGGGGGAACCGACCAAGTGCAACCTCGCTGGGGCCTGCTGAGATATGGAACTGTGTTCCAAATGGTCAAAGGAGTTTGGGCCCCAGTGGCCCAGTCCCTTATGCCCCCCTTTACCTACCCCCTTTCCCCGTGGATGACTCTCCTGTCTGGGTAGCCTCCTCCTGATGTCTGGTGTCCAATATGGGAACAGTGGGAGGCAGGAAGGGTGGGACCAGGGTTTCTTAGGCTTCCTACAGAGCCTTGCCCCGCCTCCACATTCCCCTATGGCATAGCCACACCAACATCTGGCAGTGGCAATGGCCACCACCAGCCTAACTGGACCGAGGCTGAGAAGGTGATGCTGTATAGGTTGGTGATGGAGTATGCAAGCTTAGCCCTGTGACCTCCAGCACCAGTTTGGCCACTGCACGCCACCCTGCCTTCTCACGCATGGAGGCAGAGTAGGTCTCTGGCCTGAAGGAGATGTCAACCCTGAAGCACTGGAATGATTTGTTCTGCCTTGCTTGGAAACACGGGTTGTCCCATACAAGCGGGCAGTGGTGGAGGGTCCAGGGAGGAGGGGGGCTCTACCATCGTGGCCACCCCATCTCTCTTGGTGTGGTACTTATCCAAGACCCCAGGATCCAATGACCCAGGCCTCCATCCCCTTGTGCCAAGTCTAGAGGAGATGGAGTTCACCGAAGGGGAGGCAAAGGGCTTAAAAGAGTATAACTTAGCTTAGGGTTAAGTTTTAATACAAAATTTTTCAGTACCTTGGAGAGCATTTAGTTCAAATATTTTAAGTCCCAGAAAAGTACTGCAATCATTTGGCACCAGTGTTGCTTAAAAAAGAAACAAACAAAAACAGGGAGGTGAGCACATGACATATTTGATATCCATCATTTACAGAAGCAAGAATAAATATTAAAGCATTATCTTTAAAAACTATTTTCAGTCAGATGTGCTTAACTTATAAACTAAATAAATGTTTTAATAATGAGGGATTTGGGTACATATGTATTTGTGTGGGAGCAAGGATCAGAGAAGTGTCTATGTTTTATTCTAATACGGTAGAAAAGATTCCCAAGGAATTATATAAATAATTATATAAATAATAAATATAGTATTGTATAAATGTGAAAAAGACGGTATATTCTTGGGGGGTGGTTTTATTTTAAAGGAACACCATCTTGTGTGAAATTCTAAAATCTTGACTGTTCTCAGTAGGGGTGTATAGAAAGAAAAAATATGGATTCTGAAATGAGTGGTATAGTATTTCAAAAACTTTAATCAGATTCTTTAGTATCAGACCGGGTCACATTAGAAAATCAATCTAATAGTTGCACATATTTCTGAGTGTCACTTCCCCCTACTCCTCAACTGGGATGAACTTCTCAGGAACTGCACCCTCAGCTAACGGATGTCTCTTCCCAATTTTCAATCAGATAGGAGAAAGTATCTCAGTTCTACAGGCACCCTGGCATAAATTGTGGAATTTCCTTCCCAAGAAGAATGGTTTGTTCCCCTCTGTCAATGTCTTAAAGAGAAAATTGCATGGTATAGCCTGATCTCATCAGATCTTGGAAGATGAGCAGGGTTGGTACATGGGAGACCTCCAAGGAAGATTCTGCAGAGGATGGCAAATCACCTCTACTTCTCACTTGTCTTGAAAGCCCCTACTGAGGTCGCCATAACTTAGTTGTGACTTGACAGTACTTTACACATGTTTTGGAGGGAGAGGGAGAGGGAGAGGGAGAGGGAGAGGGAGAGGGAGAGGGAGAGGGAGAGGGAGAGGGAGAGGGAGAGGGAGAGGGAGAGGGAGAAGGAGAGGGAGAGGGAGAGGGAGAGGGAGAGGGAGAGAGAGAGAGAGAGAGAGAGAGAGAGAGAGAACATGTGTGTGCATCTATGGCTGGGATAGGGTGGGATATAATTCTAATAAATAATAATAAAAATTTTTACACACACACACATGTTAAGTGTGTATGTTAAGTGCCGTCATGGCGACCCTATGAATCAATGACCTCCAAAACATCCTATCCTTGCTCAGATCTTGCAAATTGAGGGCCGTGGCTTCCTTTATAGAGTCAATCCATCTCTTGTTGGGTCTTCCTCTTTTCCTGCTGGCTTCAACTTTTCCTAGCATGATTGTCTTTTCCAGTGTCTTCTCATAATATGTCCAAAGTATGACAGCCCCAGATTAATCATTTTAGCTTCTAGGATCAGTTCAGGCTTAATTTGATGTAAAACCCACTGATTTGTTTTTTTGGCGGTCCAAGGTATCCGTAACACTCTCCTCCAACACCACATTTCAAAGGAATCTACTTTCTTCCTATCAGCTTTCTTCATTGTCCAGCTCTCACACCCATACATAGTAATAGGGAATACAATGGCATGAATTAACCTGATCTTGGTTGGTAGTGACACATCCTTACACTTAAGAATCTTTTCTATCTCCTTCATGGCTGCCCTTCCCAATCTCAATCTCCTTCTGATTTCTTGGCTGCAGTCTCCCTTTTCGTTGATGATGGAACCAAGGAATAGAAAGTCTTCAACAATTTCAGTTTCCTCATTGTCAACCTTAAAGTTGTGTAATTCTCCTGTAGTCATTACTTTTGTCTTCTTGATGTTCAGTTGCATACACACACTTTACAAACTGTTTTAACATTTTAACTGTTTGCCACCCTAGGAAACCCAATCTGGGTAGAAAAGTGGATTAAACATGTTTAAATAAGCAAATAAATTGCCCAGTGGACACAGGAAAATTTAAACTGGCATGAAAGTAGGGCTGTTGAATTAAAAAAAATTCGGTATAGTTCGGATTCGGCTGAATTCGGCCCATTTAGATTCAGGATATGCCGAAGTCCGAACTCCCCCGCTTCGGGTCCGTGCAATTCGGCGGGAATTCAAAGTTTGGGGAAAAAATTCGGCCGAATAAAGCCATTAAAAACACAACCGCGCCTTTCCACGGCTCTGGGGGGGCATTTTGGGGGGTAAATGTCCCAAACTTTCAGAGGAGCTTCAAAGGATGCTTCTTGAAAGACCCCCCAAGTTTTGTAAAGATTGGGTCAGGGGGGGCTGAGATATGGGCCCCAAAGGGGTCCCCCACCCTTAATGTGTATCTCCGAGCAGAGCTTGCCGCACAGGCACAAAGCTCCCAGCCCCGACAAACAGCTGAGAGCAAGGGCGGGGCAGGTGTGAAAAAATTTGCAAAGCAATACAACTACAAAGCAACACAAGCACGCAATGCAACACCTTTGCAACAGTTCAAAGCAACACCTGACACCTGGGAGTTTGCAAACCATGGAAAGGGACAGAGGCAGCTAGCTATGCATAATGAGCAGGAAGGGGTGGAATTTCTCCTTTTGCATTGGACTTGGGACCAGGCAGATGCATTCTTTAAGTCACCATTTGAAAACCAGTTTTGAGCAAGCATCAAAATAACCTAACTGATCTTATGAATGAGGGAAAACCTGAAGACACAAAACTGAAGCCCCCCCTCAAACCAGGGAGAGAGAGACTGGAGGGGGAACACACACCCCAGGCAGAACCGGCAAAAGCCCCCTTTGGTTCCCCCACACCCAAAGAAACTGCTCCCTCCCCACAAACACACAGACTCTGCTTCCCCCCCACACACACACACAGAAAGGAAAAATTATAGATTAAAGCCCCCAAAGGGGTCTTACTGTGGCTGTCTTCTGTTCCATCAGGAGGGGCTGGGAGGCTGGGTAATCCAATATGATTCCATTTGTATTCAATATGAGATCCATATGTATGCATCTCTCGAGGGTGATACATTCATCCCAATAGGGGAAAGGGGAAAGCCCATATCTCGGGGGGCCCTGACCCAATGTTTACAAAACCTGGGTGGTCTCTTAAGAAGCCTTGTCTGAAGCTCCGCTGAAAGTTTGGGGTCAGCACACCCATAAATGCGCCCCCTGCAGCCACGGAAAGAGAAAAGGGGGGAGCCGATATTTCTGCCCCCACTGAACCCATCTTTACAAAACTTGGGTGGTCTCTTAAGAAGGATTGTCTGAAGCTATGCTGAAAGTTTGGGGGCTGCACCCCCCAAAAAGCGCCCCCTGCAGCCACGGAAATGGAAAAGGGGGGAGAGGAAAAAGGGGTGGAGCCCATATCTCGGGGGGCCCTGACCCAATGTTTACAAAACTTGGGTGGTCTCTTAGGAAGGCTTGTCTGAATATCCGCTGAAAGTTTGGGGTCTGTACCCTCAAAAATGCACCCCCTGCAGCCACGGAAAGGAGCGAATGTGCACAAGCACCCCCACACACACACAGGAGGATTTCCCTCTCTCTCTCTCTCTCTCTCCCCGGCCGGGCCGCACATCAGCTGATTCCTCCAGTATTCAATCCTGACTGATTGGCCAGAAGGAGACCCAGCTTGGCCACCGATTGGCCGGGGGAGTAGAATGCTGCTTACTGATGGTTATGCTGCTTACTGACGCCCCGAATTTGCCGGATTTATTCGTGAACTCCCGAACTCGCTGAATTCGGCTCCCCGGTTGCCCGCCAGTTTTGAGTTCGGTTCGTCCCAAACTAAAAACCGCCGAATCAAGGGAAATTCGGCTGATTTTCAGTTCGGGCCGAACCGAATCAACAGCCCTACACGAAAGTGAGCTTTCCCTTCCTTTCCTGCGATTTTCAAGTTGGAGGCGAAGGGGGGGGGGAATCTGGATTGTTTTAGAAAAACAGGACTCCCAGTCCTGCCAAATCGCAGTAAGACATTGCATGTGACTACATGTCAGTTCTGCCTTATGCCATTTCCTTCCATGTACAAAAATCATAATAAACACAAACTCCCACAAATATTAACTGCCATATAAATAAAGTCATATTATATACATTACCAACTATTTCATGTGTATTTCTTCAAAACAGCTACAAGCAATCTTTCCAGCCTTCCAAAGTTCCCAGCAGGGATACACGTCTGTGTAAGGCAGAACTGACAGAAAAACCCGAAATGACCGTCTACTGCTGATCTTCTTCCTTCAGGAATGTCTGCTTGTCGGTTCATGTACCTGTGATAAAGAAAAAGACAAAGGAAAATTGGGACTTTTCTAAAAATTTGAAAACTTAACAATTGAGAACTTCTATATATTGAGGATTCAGAACTGTTATGTACTGGCAATGTATGTTGTTATATTGTGTTTTGCTGTACAATATAATTTTTCGTTTAGCTTTATATTTTGTGTAGCCCTTCTGTGTCAGACTTGTGTTGAACCTCCAGATAGTAGCTGGAGATCTCCTGCTATTACACCTGATCTCCAGCTGTGAGAGATCAGTTCACCTGGAGAAAATGGTCGCTTTGGCAATTGGACTCTATGGCATTCGCGGGCCATACAAAATTATCAACTTAAAATTAGCCAACCAAGCCCCAAGCAGGCAGCTGCCCCAGATGACACCCCCACCCCAACGTGGGCAAGCAGGCTGGCATCGAAGGAATGGCCTTGGTGGGAAAGGGTTAACACAGTTTCTTGGGCGGTCCTAGCAGCTCCATAGCTAACAACTCTTCTGCAAGGGGGAAAAAGGTGCCTTTTCTCAGCAAAACAAAACTCACATCTTCCTTGAATAGAGGCTATTCCTGTTTGCGGGAGGGGGCAGATCACCAGTCTTAGATCCTTCTGAACTAGAGATCTGCCAGGACCCACGAAGGGCCAGACCAAATGATATTGTGGGCCTTAAACGGCCCCCGGGCCTGACATTTCCCACCCCTGCTTTATATGCTCTGGTTCATTTCCAGATGAGTTAATAAATTTCTACGAGGCCTAGCAGAACATTATAGTTGATTCCTGGGTTTCATACATTGTTTCTAATGGTCACTACTTAGATTTTTCTTCCCTTCCTCCACCTAGATTTCCAAGTGTCTTCCACCTCCACCCTCCCTTATTGATGGAAGAAGGGAAATTTCTCCTTTGTAAGGGTGCAGTTTAATTGATTACCTTATCTGAGGGGACATCAGGCTTCTATTCCAGGTACTTCCTGATGGATAAGAAAGAAGGAGACTTGGGCCTATCCTGGATCTGAGGGAACTAAATATGTTTATGAGCATTCAAAAATCTCATATGGTCACCTTGCTGCCAAGCCACAGTTAGTAGATAGGGTTGGCAGGCCAAGCCTGGCAGAGGGCAGGAGGGCTGGGAACATGGGGGTGGGCATGATGTCGGTGACAAAGGGTAGCTCTAGCAATTGCCAGACACTCTATTGTCCCACTGTAACAGGAGGCCTGGCAAGCCTATCAGAGGATAAATCTCTGCTCCTGAGGAGACTGGTGGGCTAGTAAGTCCAAAGTTGGAACACATTCCCACATGTCCTTTAAAACAGTCATGTTTGCTTTTAATCACAAAGAGCCGGGAAATTGCATTGTTACCTCAATCAAGCCTCAGGTCTGGACCTCAGAAGTTTTCTTATCTCTGAAAACCACCTTTTATTAACTTTTGCAAAAGGATTGCCTTCAGGTTTGAGCAGTAGCTGAGTACTTCAATGCCATAGAGTCCAATTGCCAAAGTGGCCATTTTTCTCCAGGTGAACTGATCTCTATTGGTTGGAGATCAGATGTAGTAGCAGGAGATCTCCAGCTAATACCTGGAGGTTGGCAACCCTAACTTTACTGGCTTCTTACGAGAGGCTGTTTCACATCCAGCTCCACATACGATGTGGAGTGAAGCCTTCGTGATTAGTAGCTAAAAATAGCTGGACAGTTATTTTTAGACAAATGAAATACTGAATTTAGCATTTTGGAGTGCTGCTCAATATATGATTGTGAAATCCTATTGAACCCATACCTCCTGCTTCACAGAGAAACACAGCTGTGGAAGTCGGCAAAAAAGAGGCTTGTGATGGAAACTTCCTAGTCTCCTGGGATTCATAACTCTCCCTCCTTCCATGCATCAGCAGTGAGCCTGGGAGAAAAATGCTTCAAGCATAGGAGTACAGCAAGTGTGGAACAGAGCACTATTCCCCCTCGCCTTCATGCTTCATTTTGTTTGAAATAGACCTCCATTCATACCAGTTGTAGATCTGAACACTTGTCTCCCCTATAAGTATAGAAGATTGTTCACTGGGGAGTGGGAGTGAAGGTGAGGATGGGCCAGTCACTTTGGGCCCAGTTGATTCCGCTGGGGGTGTTTTAACTTGCAGCACATTTCTGCCGGAGTAATGTCACACATCATTGGGTATGAGGCCAACCTTCGCGCATAGGATTCTGATGAAGTCCTTTTGATTTCACCTCTGTGCGGCAAGCTTACTGCTTCCATAGCAGTTCCGTCAGTGCTAGCTACTGTCAGCGGAGCAGTAAAGGTAAAGGTCCCCTCTGCAAGCACCGGGTCATTCCTGACCCATGGGGTGATGTCACATCCTGACATTTACTAGGCAGACTTTTGTTTTATGGGGTGGTTTGCCAGTGCCTTCCCCAGTCATCTTCCCTTTCCCCCCAGCAAGCTGGGTATCATTTTATCGACCTCAGAAGGATGGAAGGCTGAGTCAACCGTAAGCCGGCTACCTGAAACCAACTTCCGTCGGGATCGAACTCAGGTTGTGAGCAGAGCTTGGACTGCAGTACTGCAGCTTACCACTCTGCGCCATGGGGCTCCTTCCAGCAGCAGTACACCAGCATAAATCCCCAGTTCTGGCGCAATGTTGTGTTCGGCCGGTGCAGTACCATTTAGGAATGATTCTATCCCTGCCCAGTGGGTGTAATAGGACCACTTTGCAAATTGCGTGAAAAGTGCTAAGTGCTGTACAGACTTTTAATAAAGGCACGGGCCCTGCCCGCAGCATACAATCTAAGTGAAGATGAGCAAGTATTGTTTTGAAACAGCAATACTGCAGACCTATATCCACTTTTGCCGTGATCGGTCACAAAGATATACTGCGTTTTTGCAAGTTAACATATAGTTTGGGTTGCCAGCTCCAGATTGGGAAATACCTGGAGGTTTTGGGGGTGGAGCCTGCGGAAGGCAGGGTTTGGGGAGGGGAGGGACTTCAATGCCATAGAGTCCAATTTTGCCAAAGCAGCCATTTTCTCCAGGGGAACTGATCTCCGTTGCTTGGAGATCAGTTGTAATAGCGGGAGATCTCCAGCCACCACCTGGAGGTTGGCAACCCGACATATAGTACTGATACACTATATGTACTTATCTTTGTTCCTGGCATAGATACAAATCTATGTTGGAATTAAATTTGGGATTGGGGGAAAAAAAAGCAAAGTACAGGATTTCCCCCATGAAAGAAGAGTGGCTATACAACCAGCCACAAAAAATACAGGTTTCCATCTCGCCTTTTTACAATGCTATTCCCAATGACACCCAACCTATATCACACAAATTATTCTAAACAATTATTTTCCAGGCTATATAGGCCTTCTGTATATATTTTTCATCTGAAATACACATTTGAAAGAAGACGGCTTACAAAACGTCTGTGATCCTGGGTAGAGATTTCTAAAAGTAAAGGTCCCCAGTGCAAACACTGGGTCATTCCTGACCCATGGGGTGACGTCACATCCCGACGTTTCCAAGGCAGACTTTGTTTGCAGGGTGGTTTGCCAGTGCCTTCCCCAGTCATCTTCCCTATACCCCCAGCAAGCTGGGTACTCATTTCACCGACCTCGGAGGGATGGAAGGCTGAGTCAACCTTGAGCAGGCTACCTGAACCCGACTTCCGTCGGGATCGAACTCAGGTCATGAGCAGAGCTTTTGACTGCAGTATTGCAGCTTAACGCTCTGTGCCACGGGGCTCCTAGAGATTTCTAGCGATTAAAAAAAAGAAAGATTTGCCATTTTAAATGGGGGAAATGGAAGTTGTTGATAATGCATAATAATGGACCCTGTTCATTCATTTAAAGACACTTTTAACATGTGACTATACACCATAACTATTCATACCAAGAATCACAGACAGCTGCAGGAATCTCAGACCTGCTGTTTGCTACGCTTTTCACTGATCAGTGGTGTGGAGTGGCTCCTACAAGCAGAGGCTCAGATGACCCTTTCTCTGGCTCCACCACAATATGGAGGTCCAGCAAATATTTTCATAGATCACGATGGGCAGCCGTGTTAGTCTGTCTGTAGCAGCAGAAAAGAGCAAGAGTCCAATAGCACCTTCAAGACTAACAAAATTTCTGGCAGGGTACGAGCTTTCATGAGTCACATAGCTCACTTCTTCAGATACCAGGTATGAACACCAGGTCTGAAGAAGTGAGCTGTGACTCATGAAAGCTCATACTCTGCCAGAAATTTTGTTTGTCTTAGGTGCTCATTTCTACAAATATTTTCATGTTAGCTACGGGAGACACTATCTACACTGATACCCAGGTGTACGAGCAAAATATGTGGCTTTCTCGGCCTTCCAAGTAACGTCAAAGCAGTGAGGTACTCTGTTTTCAGTGTATCTAAAAAGAATGCTGTTTTTATACTGGAAGAGTGGATTTTCCTCATGCTATCAGCCCAGGTTTGGTACAAATACTGACTACAGTGATGATACCCATTAAAATCAACAATGGAAAAATCAGGTTATTTGGTGGTATGTTTGAAGCATGCTCATCTTCTGGATCAGTTTTCATCTTTGCATAAGGGTGGCCTACATATTCTATTTATTTCAGATGGACCATATCAAAAACAGCCTTTGTATGATCATTTGCCTTACCCTAACATATAGCACCTAGCTCCCCAGTGGACACCCTCTATGAGTTGGCAGAGGTATTGCCGGATAAGGTGCTGGAGACTCCAAGACTGACCATTCTGGGGGCTTTAACATTCATGTTGAAGATACTTGGTTGGGACTGGCTCAGGATTTTATAGCTTCTTTGACTGCCTTGGATCTCTTCCAAATTGTGATTGGCCCAACACATGAAAAAGGTCACACCCTGGGCGTAATCTTTTGCATGGAGCCTTTTGAGGGAAGGTTTGAATTCAGGGCTGGAGATTCTACCTGAAACATTGTCTGACCACTACCTACTTAAAGACAAAGGTGAATGTCTCCCCAACACCCTGCACGAGAGGGACATGATTTAAATGGTTTGCCCATGGAGGCTCATGAATCCTGCTGGATTCCAGAACTCTCTGGGGGATTTTAGAAGAAGAAGAGTTGATTTTTATATGCCAACTTTCTCTACCACTTAAGGCAGAATAAAACCGGCTTACAATTGCCTCCCCTCCCCTCCCCACAACAGACACCCTATGAGGTAGGTGGGACTGAGAGAGTGTGACTCACCCAAGGTCACCCAGCTGGCTTCATGTGTAGGAGTGGGGAAACCAACCCGGTTCACCAGATTAGCCTCTGCCGCTCATGTGGAGGAGTGGGAAATCAAACCCAGTTCTCCAGATAAGACCACCTCTCCGAACCACTGCTGTTAACCACTACACCACATGTTCTGTTGAGACCATGGTGGAAATGTGGAACGTGAAGCTCCTTGAAGCTATTGACAATGTTGCCCCTCACCGACCTCTTCTGTCCTTGGGATGAAAACTACCCCATGGTTTACCATGGAGCTGGGTTATCTGAAAATGGTAGAGAGACATCTAGAACAGTGCTGGTAGAGAACTCATATTGAACTCATACTGAATTTGACAGATTATGCAATAGAGCTCATTGTGAGTCCTACTAAGTGGTGGTGACAGCGGCAAAGAAAGGTTACATAGCTACTGTTATATAATCAATTAGTTCATGTTCATCCCAATTGTTTAAGGTAGCTCAGCATTTTCTAATGCCTACATCTGAGCCTCTAATGTTCCTGGAACAAACACTTAGCTGTGATACTTTTGCCAAGTTTTTTGCTGGTAAAATATCAAGAATACACTGTGATCTGGATGTCAGTTATAATATAGGTACACCAGAAGAAAGGCCTAATACAACATCTGGGCTATTTATGGATCATTTTGACCCAGTGTCTATGATGGACGTGGACAAGATCCTGGGAACTGTGAAGGCCACTACTTGTACACTGGATCCTGTCCATCCTGGCTGCTAAAATCATGTAAGGATCACATCAGCAAACCCTTAGCATCTATTATAAATCAGTCACGAACTCAGGGCAACTTCCCTCAGTCACTCAAAGACGCAGTTATTCATGTGCAACTTTTAAAAAACCATCTCACCAGAAAAATGATGAGGCCAATTATTGCCCAGTCTCTAATCTACCCTTCCTGGGCAAAATGATTGAGAAAGCAACAGTGAGCCAACTCCAAGTCTTTCTGGATAACCATTTTGCTCTAGATCCTTTTCAGTCTGGCTTCAGGTCAGGCTATGGGACAGAGAGGGCTCTGCTAGCTTTAGTTGACAACCACCATATAAGTGTAGACAAAAACATGGATCAAACTCAAAGGGGTAGCTCTATTGGAAACTAGTTGTCATCAGTGTGGAATCTATCCTGTGGGGTCCTGCAGGGTGCAATTCTATCCCCCATGCTTTTTAATCGTTATGTTCCAGGATTGTGATGTGGAGGCAGGCAATGCCAAACCACCTCTGAATGTCTCTTTCCTTGAAAGCCATAAGTCTGCTGTGACTTGACAGTGGGGGGAAAAAGGCCATTAGAACAAATCATTCATAGTTTTGGCTGTCATCAACATGCTGACAATACTTAGCTCTATATATTCATATTCATATCCCCTGGTGATGTGATAGAGGTTCTGATTGCTGCCTGGCTGCAGTGGTTAACTGGCTAAAAGTGAACCAATTGAAACTAAAGCTGGTTGCAAAGGCCTTAAAGGACGTTGTCCTCCCCACTTTTGATGGCTTGCTAACTCACTTGCTGACTCAACCAAAAGCTCTGGGGTCATACTGGATCCAGCTTTATTTGTGGAGAAGCAGGGGTCGCCATAAGTTGGCTACGACTTGAAGGCACTTTACACACACACAAGTTAATGCAGCTACAAAAAAGGCTTTCTGCCAACTCAGCCTACCCCATAAGATGGCCTTGATATGGCTGGCCTGGCCACCTGGCTCCATGCCACAGTAACATCAAGACGAGACTACTGCAATGTACTGTACATTGGTATCCCCTCAAAATCGACTCAGAAACTCGAGCTGGTCCAGAATGCCGCAGCTTGGCTATTAGTAGACTTCCCATTTGACCAGTATGATGGGCAATTGCCTGCCAATTAAGTGGGCTGCCTACCTCCCCTCAGCTGGTCAGTGGGCAGAAGCAGCCTTGCTGAAGGGGAGGTGGCAATCTGCGTGCACGGTGCAATGATGTCACTTCCGGGTTTACCCCAGAAGCGCCAGCACTGAGATGGTTTCCATAGAGTTTTTGGAGGACAATGCTAGTGCATCCTATGCAATGCTGACGCTTCCAGGGTAAACCCGGAAGTGAGGTCCTCATGCCGCGCACATGGATTGCCACCCCCAGCCCCACCTCCACAAAGCTCCCACCGGTGGTGAGGCAGGACCTGGCAATCCTAGCTGTTAGGAGGAGCTAGACAGAACATGCATATCACTCCCATTCTAGAGACAGTCCGTTGGCTGCCCATTTGTTACTGGGCTGAGTGTAAGGTATTGGCTATCACATACAAAGCTCTTCATGGTCTTGGCCCCTCTTATTTGTGGGACTGCCGCTCTCCCTATGCTCCCCCACAACAACTTCACTCATGTCAGGAGGGGCTTTCTGCTGGTGAAAATGGGCAAAATCGACAAGTGCTCGTACATGTGCTTTATCCGTTGCGGCTCCTGCCTTGTGGAATGGCCTGCCTGAGGAGGTCAGGAAAGCTCCCACTCTCCTGGCCTTCCACAAACTATGGAAAACTGAACTGTTCAAGAGGCTTTTCTGCGCAGGTAATATTGCACTATACAAAATTGCATTTTCCTAGCAACTTTATATTGTGGTTTGATGATGGGAACATGTGATAGCTCTGCAACAGAAGGAAGGGAATATGTATGGATCTCCTATAGTGAAAGGGTAAGAAGAGTGCATTTATAGTACATAGAAACAATAATTTGCAAAGGTCTTTAGAAACTTTGTGTCCCCTTCCCACTCAACAGCTTTTAATATTGGAGCAATTATATTGGAGGTCTAGTCTGTGTTTTTATCCAAGTTCCACATTTCCATGCAGACAAACAGCATGTCACTGAAGAGACATAGTATTATGTGGTGAATGAACAAATGGTTTGCATAAATGCAAGCTGCAACTGTCTCTAACCTATTGGAATCAATAGAACTGACAACTCATCACCAGAGAAGGGTACAAATGAAAGGGAACAAAGAAGGGGGGAGTTAACTGAGGAGAGATTTTGGAGAGCTTCTAAATGAAACCGGAACACAGGAAATTAGAAACCACTATCAAAATTATGCCTAAGTTTATTTTGTGGGGAGGATCATTTTTTTAATTATTTTAGAAAATACACAGTAGGAAAGTGGTTCTGAGAAAGATATAATGCCAGAGAATACAGACAGCAGAAGTGTAAATTTTATTTTAAGATTTTAAAAAATGTATTCCATTTCACCCTTCCTGTGTTCCAACAGAGATACAAAGAAACAGATAAGATTAAAATATAATCTGAATCAGAGGCTAAATTAAGTAGTGTAATCGTCATTAGTACAATAAGGGTCAACGCATTATTAGGGGTAAGACAGGGTGCGGGCATTACCCCGGACACAAATCACGATATGTTGTTACTACCGGTATTTTATTTTATCCTTCCCTTTTCTCCCTTCCCTTTTTCTTTTCTGTACCCTACAAAATTTCAATTAAAAATAAATAATTAATTAAAAAACGGTCGTCTTTGCCTCTCCATTCACATATGCACCCCTGCCTACTTCCTCCTTCAAAGAGTCATCTCATTGTCACTCCAGGAGAGCTTTTGACTACAACATTATCAACTAGACTAGTGTTCTTTTTAAGAGTTGTGTAGGTGTGCTTACTAGAAAAACACCAGTCCCACCTGAGTGATGATACCTTGCAGAGTTTTTAGTATCCTTTACCTTTCCTTTCCTTTATCCCTTAGAAGCTCCTTGATCCATTGATCTTGAGCAGCATATATCTAATGTTTGAGGGATATAAGGACTGGAACAAATCTTGCCACTGACAATGTAGCCTTGGGAACCATATCACTTAGTAAAAAAAAAAGGCATTATGTCAGACACAGAGGCATTAGATTTGTATGTTAAAAGGGGAGAGATATAACATGATCGGAGTTCCTCATAAAAGCGACATTCCCAAGAGGGCATGAGCTAATGAATCAATAGAGCCAGAAGAGCAAGGACAGGTCCTGTCTGGATATGGTATATTCAGAATTCTGCCCTGCATAACCATAGAGGGGTTAGCATTCAATCTAGCTAAACAGAAGGCTCTAGAAAGACAAGGAGTTGTCAAATAATAAGTATAAGCAGGCAAACCAAGTGGTGGTGAAAATCTTTAGTATCATTCCATACCTCTCTGTGGATGATTTTTTTTCTCCATTATTAATGTACATTTTATTGAGTGACTCTTTTGGGGGGGGAACTCTTGGATCCTAAACCCCTCTCTCGGGGAGGGGGAGCAGCATAAACGAAATATAGGAGCAATCTTTTATGCAAATGTCCTAGGTAATTGTTTTTAGAAGCGACAACGAGACAGACAGTCCTGTAATCAAGAATCTATTCCAGCCAGTCTAACAAAACACCCATGAATCATTAATTTAAAAAGTAACTCTGTGAATTATGCACACAGCACATCTACATAATCTTATGTTATTACTGTTACACATGTCCTCTCCTCCCTTCCCCTCCTACTGTCATATGCTGCAGCCACCTGTTATGTCTTGCTGTTATTTAAATTAAGCAGTTTTAACTTTTCATATAGTGCTCAGCACAATGGGTTAAACTTTTAAAGTCCACTTGAAAACAACCTCTGTTGCGCAGCTGTAATACTACTGTCCACTTCCTAGTTCCTCGATATTTGGTTCCTCTCCAGCTTGCAGTATGGAGCTACTGTCAGGGAGATTTATTCCTGTTATTTATAGTCTGCCTTTTTCACAGGGACTCAAGGCGCATTACACATTGGGAATCAGTACAATCAACAAAATGGGATATTCAATAACCAACGCCTGAGGATTTAGAAGTCTGGAACCACCAGGGAGAACTGAAGCGAAGAAGAAGAAGAAGAGTCAGTTTTTATATGCTGACTTTCTTTTTTTTTATTATTTAAATTTTATTGGATTTTATAATACAAATTTCCCATATTAACAAACAACAATAATGGTAACATGTAATTCTAAATCCTAACTAGATGTTGTTATAATTTCTTATATACGTTATAAACTACCAAATAACGGAAAATTTTCCGACTTCCCCGTCACCTCCGTCTGCCTCTTAATAAAGTATTCTAACCCATCGTGATTGGTCTGATCTTCTTATTTATATGCTGACTTTCTTTACCACTTAAGGCAGAA
Source organism: Euleptes europaea (assembly GCF_029931775.1). NCBI lineage: Eukaryota > Metazoa > Chordata > Lepidosauria > Squamata > Sphaerodactylidae > Euleptes > Euleptes europaea. The sequence goes on from NC_079318.1 coordinate 29,995,756, forward strand.
TCAAACCGGCCAACGATCGCCTTCCTCTCCCCTCCCCATAACAGACAGCCTGTGAGGTAGGTGGGGCTGAGAGAGCTGTGACTAGCCCAAGGTCACCCAGCTGGCTTTGTGTGTAGGAGTGGGGAAACCAACCCAGTTCACCAGATTAGTGTCTGCCGCTCATGTGGAGGACTGGGGAATCAAACCCGGCTCTCCAGATCAGAGTCCACCGCTCCAAACCACTGCTCTTAACCACTACACCCCACTGGTTCTCAGCATAAGTATTAACATGACACAGTAAGCAGTACAGAGATTATATAATAGTATCCTACTGCAATAAGCTATATACAGCAGTATGAGCCACAGTCCCAATCATTTATCCAAGTAACTTTTGCAAACCATTTTGTATAGTGTGATATTACCTATGCAGAAAAGCCTCTTGAATAGTTCAGTTTTCCATAGTTTATGGAAGGCCAGGAGAGAGGGAGCTTTCCTGTCCTCCTCAGGCAGGCCATTCCACAAGGCGGGAACCGCAACGGATAAAGGCACATGTATGGGCACTTGTTGATTTTGCCCACTTTCACCAGCAGAAAGCCTCTCCTGACATGAGTGAAGTTGTTGTGGTGGAGCATAGGGAGAGCGGCAGTCCCGCAAATAAGAGGGGCCAAGACCATGGAGAGCTTTGTATGTGATAGCCAATACCTTACACTCAGCCCAGTAACAAATGGGCAGCCAATGGACTGCCTGTAGAATGGGAGTGATATGCATGTTCTGTCTAGCTCCTCCTAATAGCTAGGGTTGCCAGGTCCTGGCTCACCACCGGCGGGAGCTTTGTGGAGGCCGGGCTGGGGGTGGCCATCCGCCTGTGTGGCATAAGTACGTCATAAGTACGTCACTTCCAGGTTTAACCCGGAAGCACCAGCATTGTGTGGGATGCTCTAGCATTGTCCTCCAAAACAGAATGTCCTCTAGCATTGTCCTCACTGCCTTATCGCCTTACACTCAGTTACTACTATCAACCTATGGAAGGCTTTGTGAGTGTTGTGGTCATTTATGGTACAGTGCCTATGAAGTGAATGATGACTAACGTCATTCTTCACCAGCCCATGCTTTTTTCAGCTATGATTTGAGTTCTAGATAATAAAGAATACATTCTTAGTAAAGTTTCTAAAGCTCTAATTGATTGATTTACCAAACGGTTAGACCATCTATCCTTCCTCTAAGGTCTCCATTTTATCCCACACCAACCGTGTGAGGTGGTTGGCTTGGCCGAGAAACAATGATGTGACCAAGGCTTCATAATGGACTGGGTATTTGCCTCTAGATCTCTTCAGTCCAAGTCACCTATATCAAGCTAGCTGTCTAATTGCTTGCCCTCCTACACACGCGCGCGCACACACACACACACAAACTCATGCACACATCATTTCACTCACTCCAAATTCCCATATGCTGTCCCCTCACAAGAACATTTTGAACATCTCATATTGTCATATTGATCACCTAACAAACTAAACTGTAACACTACCATACCATAATGCAAATGGTGGTAGTGGTTGGGTTCCTGGGTAGACATGTAGACGGTTGGCAGGTAAACTAGTTTCTTTCTGCTAGATAAGATTAGATAATCCTTTTTTGTTTTCTATTTAGGGAAATGAAAAAGTATGCCTCACTCGATATTTATTTGCAACGTCTGTTTTTTATAACATGTGCCTTTTGATATTTGCTGTCAAGTCACAGCTGTCTTATGATGACACCGTAGGGTTCTCAAGCCAAGAGACGTTCTGAGGTGGTTTTTGTCATTGCCTACATCTGCGTCACGCCCCTGGTACTCCTTAGTGGTCCCCCATCCAAATACTAACCAGGGCCGACCCTGTTTAGTGTCTGAGATCTGATGAGATCAGGCTAGCCTAGAGCTATATACCATACTAGCATACTAGCCTTTCTCTGTGTTTTGACTAATAGTTGCTTTCTATTACATGTAATTGTCATCTGTCTAGTTTGTGGGTGGCCTAGGCATGGATCTCTTTTTAATTTCTGTACAACTTGTGCATTTTAGGTGCTGCATAAATAAAGAAATCTTAGCCGCAAACTCCCTACCTTGGGGAGGTGATTAATTTCGACTTTGCTCCAGCCACCCATCTATAAAAAAAGGGATAGCGCTTCCCTACTTCCCAACGACAGTGTTAAAATTGATAAATGATTCAAAAGTGCCCAGGTACTATACGGTTGGGACCTCACTGCCATCTGGCTGGTGGTCAACAACTGACCTGGGTCAGCTGCAGCCATAAAAAAATAGCTGTGATGAGCCTGGGTTGCATTTATAGTTATGGGTTATGGGTTGCATTTATGGTTAGTTGCAATACTAACTGTAATGAGCTGCTCCCTGGTCAGGTCGATGTACATGCTGAAGCTGTATTTTCAAATACATCTTTGTATATATTAATAAATAGTTCAGATGCTCATCAGAATCACTGGATTTGCCCACTGAACTATGTGAGAGAATTCTCTGGGCAAAGAGAGATTAAAGCATGAATTAAAAAGGCTTAAGTACTTTGCCATATGACTTTATAGGGCATTATTCTACAAAGATCTGCCAGTTTGAGTTAAACCAAAGCTTTGATTTTGATGAGACCACTCAGGTGCTTAAATTACCTGCTCCTTGTGTACAGATGAAGATTTCTTTAGCTTCTGATTTCTATACCAACAGTAGTTGCCTTTAAACTATGGTAGGGGGGGGCACCTACCTTCAAACTGGTTTGAAGGCGATTTACCGTCACAGTTTCCCTCATGAAGCTTTAGAATCATCGTTCTGTAGTGATTTTTACATTTTCTCTGTGACAGTGTGCATTTTACCTCAGAATAGGTGACCTGGAATAATGACTACCTTTGGCACAAATGAGGGTGGTTTGGAATGCTCATTTTACTCATAAGTACATTTTGAAAAGTGGAAAATGTTTTTCCTTTTCACACTCTTCCTTTTTTTCTTTTCACATTTTTCCTTTTCACATCCTGGCTTTAACATGAGGGGATATTAATAATTTTAAGCGGTCTTGAGTATCCACCTTTATAGATTTCTAGGTCTGTCACATAAACATTACCCTCTTTATTTCAAAGATGTGTAGGGACTGAAAAAACAACAGCGGTTAACTGACTTGATTCCAGTTTGAATTGTAATGCAAACATAGTTTTGCAAAATGTCTACAGGCAATTCGTGACAGTTAAGTGATAACCTGTCAGGGCAGGGGTATTTGAAATCTCTCTCCAGTGTAACATGAAGTCAGATTGCAGCTATCTTTGGTTAAAATTAGTTCGCCTTGGAAGGAAATGCCACAAAATATAATATGTGAAGAAGTGTGAGGTTGAACACCATAAGAAGATCAGCCAAGAGAGGAAGATAAATTTCTTGATTCCTTTTCATAATAAAGCACTTTGACTGGCCCGAAAACCAGGGTGTATACATCAGAGTGTAGAGGATTTTGTGTGTTACTGCAATTGGGCTCAGCTTTAGGGGCTATAGATTCACATACTAATGATACCGCAGGAGGGCAGTCCAATAGAGAAGGATGCTGTTTTTCTGTTTCTGAAGCCTTTTCACTCTCTGGACTCTTTGGGCGAAAACGCATGGTCGCTTTAGCCTCCTTTATTTCCTGTTTCAGCCAGGATTCAGCCAGGATCGAACGCGCATGCGCGTTCGATCCTGGCTGAATCCTGGCTGAAACAGGGAATAAAGGAGGCTAAAGCGACCGTGCGTTTTCGCCCTTTGCCTTGGACTCCCAGACTATCTTGGAGTTTTAGACAGCTGGTAACCAAGCTCTTTTCCAGTTTTCCTTAGTTTCTTTAGGATGGATTCGTTTATGATTTATTGGATGTCTTTGGCAAAGTTTGGAGATGCCTGCCATAATATATAAACAACAGATATACAAGGATTTCAACAACAATAACACAATGTAATCCAACTGGCTTCACTAAAGATGTTGCTGGTTTAAACTATCTCAGAATAGTTCCACAGCACTTTGGACAACTCCGTACATTGTTGCTGATGAAATATTTTCCATAACCACAAAGGTGATTTGCAGGCCTCACTCCATAACCTTATTTCGATCCCTTTTCTGAGCTCTATAGTCTACGGGAGAGGAAAACGATTGCCGAGACAGAAACTTGCAATCATCAGGCACGATTTGATACGATTGAAATAGGTCGACGGAATTCACAGTGACAAAGTTGTGTTTACAGATAGATGGATGGCGAAAGAGATGTTAAGCGGCCGTAGTCCTGATTTAGTAATGATTCTATTTTCCAAAAAATGTGAAATAGAATCTACCAGCTAAAACTAATGAGCACAAAACTACATTGATTTGGCCCAGGGTGGACAAATAGAACATCTGGCATATTTGGCACCAATGACACAGCTGGCATTGTTGGAACCATTTCTGCAGAAGGTACAGATGCAGAAATGGGAGAATTGGTACAAACAGTGCAGATGGAACAGTTGGAACAGATGACAGTGGGCAGAGCTGGCGATGCTGGCACAGGTGTCATAACCTCAACAGCTGGCACAAGTTGTGACAATCCTGGGATTTCTTAGTGCAAGGCACATGTTCATTTTGGCTTTGGCTGCAGAGAGATAAGAGCATTTTATAATTAGTAAATGTGCCATTTAAAAAGGAACTCCCCCCCCTCCATCCTTAAGGACATCCACCTCCAACTGTTAAAGCTTGGAATGCAGAGCATTTTTGCAAATTATAATTTCCCCGAGAAAGCTACAATTGATAAATACAGATTTAATCGAAGGCAATTAGACTTTTTTTAAAATTCTCGTATAGATAATAATCATGAATAGGATTTCTTCGTAAGAGATTTGTTGAGAAAATGTGTTCAGATCTGTATCCCAATTGTAGAGATTAAAGTACGCTTTGTCTTAAAGCCAAAGCTTGTTTACCATCAACTTGGTGGGTTATATTCTCCTGCATTCTCTTAAAGCACAGTTTTTTCTACAATGAAATGGAGGCTGAAAAACAGCGCAGCAATGCACACACAGCAGAACTGGATTACTTCCAGCAAAATGTGTTACCTGTTTGCTTGAAGAGGGAACTGAATGCAACTCCTCAAGATGGATTAAAAACAACAACAACAACAACAACAATTTTTGTCCCTGTTATGAAAAGGGACCGTTGTATAAACGGTCTTTTCATATGAAAAGAACATGTATCTTTATTTCTCAAAAGAGTTTGCAAGTACTGTAGCTCTCAGAGTGCAAAGTTAAGTGACATATTAATTTGCATGTCAGTATGTACAAATGGTGGTTCGCAATGCTTTGCCCCATTATAACATGACTATGGCTGCACTCCTAAACACTATTACGAGGGCATAAGTTCCATTAAATATATGACAGCATAACTACACAATACGTCCAATGCATGTTGGGTCAGGAGTATGCAACTGGTCTCATGGTCAGACATACATCAGAGGAACTCACCTTAAAAAGAGCTCATTCTCTCAGCACTGTGAGGGACCCCTGCAAAGGGGGGATAAGCATCTGTTTTCCCTCCTACCCCACCTTCGCCAGTGGAATGGGTGGTGGGAGGGCTTTTTGCCCTGTCTCCCTCTGTCTTTGTCTCCCTGTGCCCTTCCTAGGGCATGTGGAGCCAGAGAAAAGGGGCAAACATTTCACCCCTGCTGTCCTTTCTGCTGGTGAAAGTGGGGTGGGGCGGAAACCAGAAACTCCTTTTCCTCTCTTTGTGGGGCTCCCCCACAGCACTGAGCCAATAAGCTCTTTTCAAGGTAAATGCCCCTCATGTACATCTGACTGTGAGTCCTGTCTTGTACCCATGATCTGACAAGTCGGGTATATCATGTAGTTTGGCCCTTACTTTTGAGTGGACACACGTAGGATTGAATTCTAATAACTCTGCCCAGGCACAACTTGCTACAAGACAAGCCCAAAGAAAATGACAATAGAACACCTCTGCTGGTCACATACAGCTCACAACAGAAGCCAGTCCAACGTACTATCAACAACCTACAACCAATACTGATTGTGACACTTCCCTCGCTAAGGCACCGGGGTGTGTGCGTATGTGACCCTTTCTTGCTTACAGTCAGCCTGCTAACCTAAAACAACTTTTCACCCTCATGATAAACTACTTAACAGTAGTTTATGGACTGCGGTACCAAGGCCTGCAACAAACCAAGGTGCCAACTTTGCTCTCATATAGATCCTAGCAACACCATCCCTGGGCCCAGCAACGTCAGCCATACTATCTCAGGTTCATACTCCTGCTCCTATTCTAACGTGATTTATGCCCTCACATGCCAGCAATGCCCTTCCACCCTCTACATTGGACAAACAGGCCAGACCCTGCGACAAATATTGAATGGACATAAGTCTGACATCAGAAACCACAACATTCAGAAACTGGGGGGGGGACATTTTAACCTTCTAGAACATTCAGTTGCTGATTTAAGAATAGCAGTTCTCTTACAAAGGGATTTCAAAGGGAGATTAGAAAGAGAGACTGCTGAATTACAACTTATAATGAAGCTCAAGACAATGCATTCTCCTGGATTGAATAGAGACCTAGGATTCCTGATTTCCAATGCTGATTTCTTCACGACTACCCCTCTGCATATCACACCTAATCCAATCACACCTGCTATTGATATTTACATGCTGTTGCCATTGGGTTTCTGAATTCACTCTTCACTCTTCTCTACTTAGGGACAGATGGACTCATATTCTTGCTGTATCGGAAGAAGTGAGCTGTGACTCACAAAAGCTCATACCCTGTCAGAAATTTTGTTAGTCTTTAAGGTGCTACTGGACTCTTGCTCTTTTCTACTGCTGCAGGATGAGTCTGTACAGATGAAGTGGCAAAACTATGTAGAAAAGAGTAGGCTTGCTCTCAGTGGCTGATGTCACCAGGAGGCAGTTGGCAAATTCAGCCTTCGGCCCATCATGTTCCCAGTGGAACCTCTTTACTTTCCCCCATATACATGAATGGATGCCATTCACCCATATTGGGAAAAATAAAGCAAAACCTTTGAGAATCCTGAGGGATCACTCTTAAAAAGGTCTAAGAAGCAAATACCATGTAATTCAACGGGGCTTAGTCCCAGGAAAATGTCCTTAGGATTGCAACCTCAATTAATGAGGGCAAAACTTGCCCTCTATCCATGACATTGTCTGGCCTCATTGACAGGGATCCCACATGAGATATGCATATGGATGCAAGATGGCTCTGCAGTTCTCTTCATATACACTGTAGCCCTTTCCAGAGAGCCAGTGGGGTGTAGTGGTTAAGAGCAGCAGACTCTAATATGGAGAATCGGGTTTGATTTCCAACTCCTCCACATACAGCCTGCTGGGTGACCTTGGGCTAGTCACAGCTCTCTTAGCTCTCTCTCAGCCCCACCTACTTCACAAGGTGTCTGTTGTGGAGAGAGGAAGGGAAGGCAGTTGTAAACCAGTTTGTGTCTCCTTAAAAAGGTAGAGAAAATCAGGGTATAAAAATCAACTCTGCTTCTTCATTAAAGATGAGTAGGGTTGCTAACCTCCAGGTGGTGACTGGAGGTCTCCCACTATTACAACTGATCTCCAGGTGACCAAGATCACCTGGAGAAAATGGCTGCTGTGGAAGGTGGACTCTATGGCATTATACCGCACTGAAGTCCATCCCCTCCCCAAACCCTGCACTCCTCAGGCTCCAACCCCCAAAACCTCCAGGTATTTCCCAACCCAGAGCTGGCAACCCTAAACATGAGGTGGATTGACTCAATCAAGGAAGCCATGGCTCTCAGTTTGCAAGACCTGAGCAAATGACTGGACATTTTGGAGGTCATTAATTCATTCAGTGTCACCAAGTTACAGCCAACTTATGCTAACCCTGTAGGGTTTTCAAGGCAAGAGATGGTCAGAGGTGGTTTGCTACTACCTGTCTCTGCATAGCGACCCTGTACCCTGTGTGGTCTCCCATTCAAATACTGACCAGGGCCAACCCTGCTTGGCTTTTGAGATTTGATGAGATTGAGCTAGCCTGGACCATCCAGGTAGGATCCATTAATTCATAGGGTCGCCATGAGTTGGAAGTGACTTGATGGCACTTAACTCACATAACCATCATTCTGCTTTCATGAACAGCTGAAATCATGCAGAATTATATGAGGAGCACCGCATTTGGCCCTGAACTAAAATATCATGCCTTTCTCTCCCACCCCACCCTCTTCATCTCCTAAATAAATTAAAGAAACCAAAAAGACTCAAAAAATTTATCCTCATCACAGATCTCTCGTACCCTTCTTTATCAGAGATCTCTTGCATCTTTGCCTTTGTGTTTTTTCTTTGTACTGTCAGATGTTTACTTACAGGCTACCTATTATGAGAGGGAGGAGAATGGACCATAACTGTCCTCTAGTTCTTTGGCTGCCCCCCAAGAAGCACAACAATCCTTCACACCCACAAACAAACCCTTGCCTCTTTTCCTTAAAGCTGCTACACAGAAGATTTGCTGGGGATGGGCAGTTTGTCCATCCCAAACCCCTGTCCCATTTTCTTCCAGTGGGTACAAGCAAAGCAGTTGCCTGCTCCTGCAGTCAAGCTAACTCTTCAAATTTAGAATTGGGGAGACCTCCCAGCCTCCCTCTTTGTTTTCTACCAACTCATCAAGGGCTGGTGTGTGTGTGTATGTGTGGGGGAAATGGCTTAAAAAGTGGTGTCACATCACATTTCATCACCGGAAATGTCATCCAGTTGCCAATGTGACACCGGTGTGACACTCTAGAATTCAGACAAAACACTTGTGGTGACACAGAGTGGTAAGCTGCAGTACTGCAGTCAAAAACTCTGCTCACGACCTGAGTTCAATCCTGACGGAAGTCGGTTTCAAGTAGCCAACTCAAGGTTGACTCAGCCTTCCATCCTTCCAAGCTCAGTAGAATGAGTACCCAGTGTAGATGACTGGGGAAGGCAATGGCAAACCATCCCGTAAACACAGTCTGCCTAGTAAACCTCATGATGTCACTTCATGGGTCAGTAATGATCCAGTGCTTGAACAGAGGACTACCTTTACCTTTAGGGGTGTAGCTAATTTATTAGAAGCCTGGGTGAGCCAAAAAACCAGGGCTCAATCTGAAAGAAAAAGGGTAACTACTTGATATTCTTTCTTTAGCATTTGCTACTCAAAGGAATCTGTGAAAGTGAACACCCATTGTCGTAATTCCTTGACAGTGTCATCCCAGTCCAAGCCACACCCTTCTAAGCACATTTACTTCAATGGATCAAGAAAGGTGTCACTCTGTTTAGGATGGCACTGAGAATCTATTTGTGGGAAGAATCTACTAGCCTATTGACTGAAGAGTTGGCTAGTACATGGCAAAAGCTCATGTTTTAGCTAATGCTGTTTAGGTCTACCAGGAATCCCTTCTCAGAATTAATCTGGTTGTGATGGTTTTTTTGAGTCTGCCACCATTGCTAAATTTGGGGCCTGTTTATGCCTACAGAAAGTAAAATAAGTGGGTACTTGCAGAGAAGTCCATTATGCTGTTACGCTTTTGCTACATCATCTTTGGACAGACACCTTTCTATCCATACCAATGCTGTGAGCTGTAAGTGCCATGTTATCTGCCACAAACGGCTCCTTTGGGGGCTATGTACACTGTTGGTACAATATAGATAACCATAAGGACACAAGATTTAATGCTTTTCTCTACTGCCCTGGCTATTGCAGTCTATCTGCTACTCGGGGCATTCATGGCATTAGCAGCTGTGGATTCATTTGCCCTGGCCGCTTTGTCAAATGAGGCACTAGGCAGCATTGGCCAAAGTTGGAAATGTTCCAGCCGAGAGGAAGAAGTGACAGGGTAGCTACTTAACAGGCTTTGCCCTACTGAAGCAGGTATTTGCTGTGTGTGCTGAGAAGAACGGCTGCCTTGGCTCATGCAGTTTTCAGATCTGGTGGAGTGATAAGTAGAGTTGTGGAGTACTGTGTGTTTGCAAGGGTTGTTTGTATGCGATTTGGGGTTTTTGCATGTGTTGGAGTGGGTTAATTGAAAGGGGCTTGGGTGTGTGCTTGGGTGTGTGTGGAGTTGGGGGGATTACAGGGTTTCCCCTTTTACGATAGCTTCTCCCCCTTATTTTCTCCCCCCACCATTCCCTTTAATTTTTTTCCTTTGAAATGTGGTGTTGGAGGAGAGTGTTACGGATACCGTGGACTGCCAAAAAAACAAATCTGACCCTAGAAGCTAAAATGACTAAACTGAAGCTATTGTATTTTGGTCACTTTATGAGAAGACAAGAGTCACTGGAAACGACCGTCATGCTAGGAAAAGTTGAGGGCAGCAGGAAAAGAGGAAGACCCAACAAAAGATGGATTGACTCCATCAAGGAAGCCACAGCCCTCAATTTGCAAGATCACAGCAAGGCTGTCAAAGATAGGACATTTTGGAGGACTTTGATTCATAGGGTCGCCATGAGTCGGAAGCGACTTGACGGCACTTAGCACACATTCTTTTCTGTATTGATTTGTCCTTTGGGGGTAGATCTCTCTTTTGTTTGGTGTTTGGTATTATTTACAAGTCCTATTCACTAGAATTTGAGTTTTAATATTGCCTTGTCCAGCTGTTGCACTTGTAGCCCAGCTATTCAGGTGGAGCTGATACACTCTGTACTGTAACTGCTAGTCTTATTAGAATGGTGTCAATTAACTAGATTGCTGTTGATTAATCTGAACTAGTTGCCAGGCAGGGGTTGTACTACTGTAGTGCTGAGCTGATGATTCATCCAAGCAGATTTGCTGTTGCAGTCCGAGCAGTTCTTGTTTTACAGTCACTCCATAAGCAGATTTTGAAGTAATACTGCTTAACCTGTAAGGCAAACTCTGTGTTTGGAGTTGCAAGGAGTTTGCAATGTAAATTAAGAAATACACAGAGTTGAAGTTGCGTTCATTGTAAGAATTGTACACCGCAAGTTAGGTAATAAGGAGTTGGTGGCATTGGAAGCAGCTGCAACTCCATTCAATACAATCATTGCTGTCACTGCACCTTCAAATCCTGCAATGGTGGTGGCAGTTTACCAATGCAGTAGCTGGCTGCCCAGTTCTTGTGCTTGTAGGGATACCCCAGGGTGCTGATGTGTGAAATGGGGCTGCTTGCTGAAGGAAGTATCCTCTCATTCGGGAGGGGGGGACTGCTCCTATCACTGTAATGCCAAGGGACCTTTGGGCAGACACTTGGGGGCCCTATTTGAGTGGAAAGGCAGCCTAGAAAGGTGTCGTGGGTCTGCCTGCCAACCCTCCTCGGATGAGGAAGAGACAGAGTAAGCCAGCCCCGGCCCTTGTGTGACGGTACCCTTTCATATATGGACTATTGGCACACCTGGCCAAGCTATCTGACTTAATGGGATGCAGAGAGACACACCGCACCACACTCCACTACATAGAGAGACACACATAGAGAGACACACTGCACCACTACATAGGAGCACCTCAGACACCCCACTGGACCCTTAAAATTCATAAAAGCCTCCTCATTATTGGGTTGCTCTCCATCTGGCTAGCTCACCTAGGGGCAGAATTGGTTAAAAGGTCCCCTTGCCAGCCTCTTGCAAAGCTCTAGCTAGTCTCCAGCTAATTTCCCCCAACAAAAGCTCTCTGGGCTTGGCTTAACACTTGGAGGCCTCAGGAAGACCCACCAGACAAGGAAGAGACTCCATCTGGTGCAGAAGGGGAGTCTCAGGCTGAAGTCAGCACGCCACACCCTCAGTCTCACAGCCCGGGTTCTGAGGCTGAAACAGGAACCCGGCAGCCTCACCTCCACCTCCAGGGTCCCCAGAGCCTTTGCAATGTTAGAGAAGTTGAGCTCCGAGGGAGGTGCCGGAGCAGCACTGGAGAGGACAGTTGGCAGCCCAGCACGTCACCCTCTGACTGTGAACTTGATTCACCACAGGATCAGCCACAGAGGTTGCTCTGCCAGTGATGAGTGGCACCTGTCCGTGACTGACTCAGCCTGTTGGACTTCTAACTCCTTGTGTTTTGACCCTGGGCTGCCCCCTGGACTATGCTTGCTGCCTGTTGCCCCAGGTGCCTGCCTGAACCCAGACAAAATGTTTCAAATGAATAAACAAGGGGAGCACCAGTAATGCGGGCACCTCCAGCGGCAGAGTCCCCACCTCCGTAGTGGCAAATGAAAACGACCCTGACCCTGCTCTCATAATCTCTGCACTGATGTCTGGCTGGGGAGCTGCACAGAGAACATTTGGTAGCGGGGAGGACATTTTTAGGGAATGACTGGGTTGTGGGGTGGGGTCGAGCCTGTCTCTCCCTGGGGTCAGTTCTCATGGCCTCTTCCTTGGCTCCATCACCAGAGGTGGTTAGTAATGCAGCCCTAACCATCTTTAGCAGAGCCTTGTACCGGCTGCCTTACAGTCTGTTCTTCCTAGCATGCTTGCTAACTTGGGGGTAAGCTAAGCCAAGAGTAGGTCCCCTCAAAGCATTTCTCAGATGGGGAGCACTCATTCCTATCGGGGGATTACCTCTCTATGCCACTAGTTTCGAGATTTGTAAGGGGGAGTGTTTATTCAGGGAACCATAGCTCAAGAAAGGTTGGCAGAAAGAATGATTAGGGGGCTCAGGCCCCTGGTTCTGCTTGTGGGATGCTTGCAGGTGCTCTGGTCCCTGGGGATGCTCATGGGGCTTGACCTCTGTGACTTGGCAGGGCTCTGGCCCTACAGATGTGGTGGTAATTATGGCCCAGATTAATTTGTTGGGTTTCTGGCTACCAGTTGCCTTTTGGGGCTTTCTTATGAAATGATGAAAAGGCAGTTGGCAATTAGGGCCCTAGAGGTTCATCAGGAAGCTCACATCTTCTTTGACAAGTGTGATCATATTGCAGATCCTGATCAGGTTACTTACATCAGGTTGCCTGGCCAGGTTTGCCTGGCAAGTGATTAGCGGGTAAGGCAATCCGGTGCCTTTAAACATCACATCGGATAGATTCTAACTGTATAGCAATGTGCAAGGAACAGATGGATTTGGAGCAGGTCTGGCTATTACCAATGGACCATATTAGGCAGTTCTTAGTTTATTTATAGAAGAAGTGTTTGTGGAAGAAAACAATTTGGACCTATTTGGCAGCTTTGCCTTCAGAGCCAAAGTAGGCAGTTTGCTGGACAACAGTCCAATTTTAGATTTAGGAGGATGTTAGAAGGGTGGTCAAGGAAAATCCCAGCAGTGCAGGATGCTAGGCATTCCTTATGACAAATCGGGAGGCTGCCAATGCACGGTTGAGCTCCCAGTGTTCTGGCCTTGGTGAATAGGGTACCTCCAGGTACTAGCTGGAGATCTCCTGCTATTACAACTGATCTCCAGCCAATAGAGATCAGTTCACCTGGAGAAAATGGCTGCTTTGGCAATTGGACTCTATGGAACGAGAAAAGGGAAACATATGCTCAAATGGCTAGGCAGAAACCAGTCAACCTCAGCCCCAGCCTCACTGGTAGCACCAAAGTGGCCACCCAGTCTGCAGTAACAGGCACTGATTTGACTGTTGTCTTCTCCTTAACCACTGACTGATGAGTCTGAACTAAGAGTCCCAGCCCAGGCTAGTCCAATCTCGTCAGATCTTTGAAGCTAAGCAGGGTTGGTCCTGGTTAGTACTTGGATGGGAGACCACCAAGGAAGTCCAGAGTTGCAACGCAGCGGCAGGCAATGGCAAACCACCTCTGAACATCTCTTGCCTTGAAAAAGTTCCTCCACTCCCCAAACCCTGCCCTCCTCAGGCTCCGCCCCCCAAAACAAGTCACAGCTGACTTATGGGAATCCAGTAGAGTTTTCAAAACCAGGGACTAACAGAGGAGGTTTGCCGTTGCCTTCCTCTGCATAACAATCCTGGTATTCCTTGGTGGTCTCCCATCCAAGTACTAACCAGGGCTGATCCTGCTTAGCTTCTGAGGTCTGATAAGATCAGGCTAGCCTGGGCCATCCAGGTCAAGGCTACAATGGAATCTGCTCCTGCCTTCACTCCCCCATATTATGAGAGAGGGTAGTCATCCCAAAATTCTGGTGTGGTATCTGGGTAAGAATGATCTTACCCACACTAAGGGTGTATTGCTCTCACAATTAAGTCCTTAGGGACCTGAAGAAGATCATAGATATGTGCTCACTGGTGGTCCTAGTGTTGACCAAACTTCTGCAGAGAATGGTTGTTAACGGTTGGGAACGGTTGTTAACCCCATTGGCATAGGATGGGTCAGGCACAACATTAACATATTATTAAGAAGGATGATTTTGAAGGTTGGACTTATATACCCTACCCAACAATTCAATATGCCTCACCTGTATAAGGAGAATAGGGTCTACCTCTCAGAAGGGTGTGACACCTATCTGGCTGATCTTTATCAGACCCTGCAATATGTTATAGTTAGCAGGTGGGGCAAGGGGGAGTGAAGCTCGGCTAATCCCCTTCTTTGGCAGGAATCGGGTGGGTTGCTCATCATTCCAAACCTGGTAGTGGTCTTACGGTGCATCGGGAGAGGGGGATGAGGCCTGGAACCTCTCAGCACAAGGCCAGTGGAAGTACTGGCCAAATTTTGGAGCCAGGGTAGATTGGCCCAACAAAGGCAGCTATTGGCAGCTTTCCTAGTGCAGCCCACCCTTAAAATGTGTTAGCATATTTTATTCAATTATGATGTAGATCAGCCATTTTAATAAATTAAACTCAAGCTGTTTTCTCATTTGCGAGGCGTCTGGGCAATTGCTTCCCTTCTATATGGATGTGGCATAGGCCAGTGTGTATGTGTGTACAGCCATGATTTAAGAGCCGTCACCTTATCCCCAACTTTCTGGTGTAGCATATCAGGCAGGAAAATTGCCTAGAGCTGAACTGCATGGTGCAAATGGGTGTCCTTCCAACACCTATTGTTGCTACTGTCTGTGTTGATAATGTAGGCAGCAGCACCTGTAGGCTGAAGAGAGACACAATCTGTTCTCTTAAATGAACACTGATTTCCCCTGGTTTATTTTTGCTCTACATGTTAGGGAATAAATGTGCAATTAAAAATTATTCTTCACTCCTGATGCAGACCTCCAACTCCCCCCTCAGTAGGGTTGCCGACCTCCAGGTAGTAGCTGGAGATCTCCTGCTATTACAACTGATCTCCAGCAGATAGAGATCAGTTCACCTGGAGAAAATGGCCACTTTGGCAATTGGACGCTATGGCATTGAAGTCTCTCCCCTCCCCAAACCCCACCCTCCTCAGGCTCCTCCCTGAAAACCTCCTGCCAGTGGCGAAGAGGGACCTGGCAACCCTACCCCTCAGTCTGTTCCTGTGGGTCAGCTGTCCCCCACGAGCAGCATTGCAAGAGATGCTTGGGGCTGCAGCAGGAAGGGGAGGTGAGGAAGTTTTCCTTCTGTAAGTGGAGATTTACTGATTTGGTATATCGTGCATGGTCTTTACTGTGCCACAGAAAAGCAGAGAAGGGTCTAGTGTGGAGAGCCAGTGTGGTGTAGTGGTTAAGAACGGTGGTTTGGAGCAGTGGACTCTGATCTGGAGAACCAGGTTTGATTCCCCACTCCTCCACATGAGCGGAGGAGGCTAATCTGGTGAACTGGATTTGTTTCCCCACTCCTACACACAAAGCCAGCTGGGTGACCTTGGACAAGTTACAGCTCTGTTAGAGCTCTCTCAGCCCCACCTACCTCACAGGGTGACTGTTGTGGGGAGGGGGAGGGAAGGTGATTGTAAGCCGGTCTGAGTCTCCCTTAAGCGGTAGAGAAAGTCAGCATATAAAAACCAACCCCTCTTCCTCTTGTTCTTTTGTAAAAGCAGAAGCATCCACAATGTAAAAAGGTATGGGAATGATATGGTGAAAAATACTATGCAGATTTTTTTTAAAAGGTTATATAAATGAATTTAATCATGCCGGAAGTTATTTTAGAAATAAAAAGTGTGCAAGATATAAAAGATTATAAGTGCTTAAAGGAAGATGAGTGAAAAATTACCCAAGATGTATCTGCCCAGTTAACATTCCTGTTATTCTGGAAGTGATTCTGGAAGTCAGTACTTCTCCCCACATACGTTTTCAAGTGCCAAAACAGTTTGGGAGAGGGCTGTTTTGGCACTTGAAAAAGTACGTGGGAAGAAGTACTTACTTCAGCTGAAAATGTGCACTGGGGGGAGGGGAAGAATGCCTGGTCCTGCCTCTGCAGTCCTCAGCATTTTTAAATGGCCAACTTCAGCTCTAAAATGGCATCAGTGACCATGGGTCAGACCCATGGAGGCTGTAACATCTAGTTTGACCCAAAGAAACATGAGCCTCGAGACACTGACATATGACATATTACAATTTGTAATACTGTACTCCCAAAAAGAGAGACATTTTCAGAGTCAGAAAGAAACCCCATGAAAAGTTAGTTTCACACTAACTGTAGGGTCTTCCTGTTGATCTTGTCTCACTAAACAAGAGTATGTGGTTGGCCTTGGGCTTCAATGGGCTAGAGCCAGAATGAGTAGCTTTAGAATGAGAGCCAGCATGGTGTAGTGGCTAAGAGCAGTGGTTTGGAGCGCTGGACTCTGATCTGGAGAACCGGGTTTGATCCCCACACCGCCACGAGTGGCGGATGCTCATCTGGTGAACTGGGTTGGTTTCCCCACTCCTACACATGAAGCCTGCTGGGTGGGTAACCTTGGGCTAGTAACAGCTCTCTTCGAGCTCTCTCAGCCCCACCTACCTCACAGGGTGTCTGTTGTGGGGAAGGGGAAAGGAAGGTGATTATAAGCCGGTTTGATTCTTCCTTAAGGGGTAGAGAAAGTCAGCTTATAAACACCAACTCTTCTTCTTTTACCTTTCTTCCAACCGAGTGGAAGACATTCAGCATTTGACAGGATAAAAACCAGAAGCAAAAGAGTGAAGGTAACTCCCACAAGCATTCAGACAGAACAGCTGTCTCAACTAGTCATTGCTAAGCAAAAGAAAAGTTTTAGGAAGGGGCAGAACACCAGCAGCTGGCTCAGGAATATCCTCCTAATCCCATTCACCAACTGGTCAGTGTGCTGCCTCTTCTCCAATGGTCTTCCAAGAAGGAATGTAAATGAGCTGTACTCTTCTATAAGGTCAAACATACTGGCAGTGAAAAATAACGCTCATGAAGCCAAAGGCATTTAATAACCTTCCCAAAGAATCTCTTGGGAAAGAAACATGCTAAATTAGGCATAAACATACCTTTTAGTGACTGTGCAAATATAAACTCTCCTTCTTCTTTTCCCCCTCTCTCTCACACAAAATGGTAGTGAGTGAGTCCCGTGTACAGCTGCTGTTCCTGAAGAGTTCAGGGCAGGGACTCATGCCTTTAGTTCTGAATAAGACCAGTTGGGGGAAAATGCAAACCTGTTTGGTGTGTGTTTGTGTTGTTCAGGGTCAAATTGTACAGAACCGGTGATTAACTCATCTCTGGTCATCACAGTGGGGCATGCTAAATTCAACTGTTTGGGCACATTTGACATATTTGCAGCACCCCTAGTGGCGACAGCTTCTCTTGGGTATCTTTGAAGTCCTTTATTCTCCCTGTGCCTCCCTTGCTATCAGTCTTTCCCATACCATCGCTGTATCTATCGTAACAGTCAGAGAGTGAAGAGAGAGAGAAATACAAATGACTTCAAGAAATTATGAAAAGTACAGAGTCAGATTAGGACATTAAGCAGACCTGGCCCAAACCAAGCGGATCAAACCCTGAGGTGAAGGAGGGCCACAATCAGCCAGACTGAGCCCTGGCTGCACTTTTTTTTTTTTTTTGCTGTCAAGTTGCAGGCGACGTATGGTGACCCCGTAGGGTTTTCAAAGCAAGAGACTAACAGAGGTGGTTTGCCAGTGCCTTCCTCTGCACAGCAACCCTGGACTTCCTTGGTGGTCTCCCATCCAAGTACTAACCAGGACCAACCCTGCTTAGCTTCCAAGATCTGAGGAGATTAGGCTAGCCTGGGCTGGGGGACTCTTAGTTCACACTCATCAGTCAGTGGTTAAGGAGAAAACAACAGTCAAATCAGTGCCTGTTACTGCAGACTGGGTGACCACTTTGGTGCTACCAGTGAGGCTGGGGCTGAGGTTGGCTGGGGCTGAGGTTGGCTGGTTTCTGCCTAGCCATTTGAGCATATGTTTCCCTTTCTGGTTGGGGATAGGCCTGCAAAGAACCTGCTTCAGTCTGAGTAGTGCCCCACTCTGGAAAAGGGCATTTATGTTTTATTGGGAGTTAGATAATTATATATCATCTGTATATTATAATTAAAATATAATGGTTATTATAATTATAGATCATGTCTATATTGTTGCTTAGCAGTATAGATACTGGATGTCAGTTCAAGACTTTGGATATATCTCATTATATTAACATTTATCTCATCCTAATTATTATACTATATAAGACTGAATAGAATAATACCGGAGGTTTCTGTTGTGCCAGAATCAAGTCCTTGAGTGTACAATCAAGGCTCAGATACTGATTAGACTTCTAATTAACTGCAGCTTCCCATAAAAGGGTACTATCTACCAGGAACCCACCTATTGCTCATTTCCCATTAGAATAAATAGGAGTTGCATACCGGCACTATGATTTGGTGAAGACCATTAATTTCAGTTGTGATTGAAACAAGTTCTCTGTGGACTGTGCCCATAATCGAAGACAAACCAAACACAAAATATTTATAGGTATGCCGTTCTCTGAAATCCAGTAGAAACATCAGCATAACTAAAACACTCATCAACCTTAAAAAAAAAAAAACCCAAGAACTGATAAACCTTGAAGACCAAAAAAGGCCAGCTCAAAAGTTCATTGTTATGGCCTTGACCTTTTCAACAGCAAGGTTCAATAACACCAATCAGGAGCCAACATTCCTATCCATCTGTAAATGTAGATCATCAACTTAAAAATGCATTTAAGAATACAGTAACGGGAAAAATAAATAAAAAGTATGATCTGAAACAAGTCATTAAAATAATTAAACTAGCCTGTTTAATATGGGATACAAACAACTAACCTGGATGGCCCAGGCTAGCCTGATCTTGTCAGATCTCAGAAGCTAAGCAGGATCAGCCCTGGTTAGTATTTGGATGGGAGACCACCAAGGAATACCAGGGTTGCTGTGCAGAGGAAGGCACTGGCATACCACCTCTGTTAGTTTCTTGCCATGAAAACCCCAAAAGGGGTTGCCATAAGTCAGCTGTGACTTGACGGCACTTTAGACACACACACACAAACAACTTTTGTGGGCCCAATTTACTGTTTACCAAAACAAAAAAACATTACCGTTTCTTTTCTTGCTCTCTTTCTTTAAAACATTTCTGAGCCACCTTTCCACCTAGTTTAGGGTCTCTATCAATTTAAACATCTAATACCTACCAGAGTATATGTTCGTCCAAATACTGTGATCATCTGGCCAACATGCCTGATAACCCATTAGGTTTTCCCTGAAGATGCTCTTGGTTCAGGTCAACAGATGTGTTCTGGAGTTCCATGAATCCCAGGGGCATGTGGGCCTGATTCAGATCAGAACCATGGTACACAGAAAAAGGAGCGCAGACTATCGCCTGTGACTATTTAGGCAGTCTATGTCTGAGACAGAATTTGAATTCAGGTCTTTTTAGACTATGTACAGCTTTTTGCTTAGCAAAATGTATTATACTTCCCTGTGAGGGCAATCCAATTCATTCCTCTGAGCATGCAGCATTCCTGAGATCACACCTCTGTCCACTTATAGGAGGCATTTTGTATCATAAAGAAGAGGCCACACAGAAGGCACATAATCAACAGAAACTTCTTGTTAACCACAAAGATTCATCAGGAGGAAACCTTGAACTGAACTGGCAGTAAGTGTAGTCAGCAGAACTGGTAGTGGAAAGTGGGGTTTCTCGTGGATTCCAGCGCTTCTTGTATGGCAAGCTTAAAGGGCCACACCAGTAAGCAGAACAAGAAAGAGGGGGGTGGCATTGTGACCACTCCTTGATATCACTGCTGGGCCAAACCTGGAAATGATGTTACCATATCAGCATGACACTCTAGGATTCACCAGTGAATCCTAGAGCTCGTGCCAACATCACTTCCAGGTTTGGCCCAGAAGTGATGACATGGAGTTGCCGCAATGTTGATTTTCCCACAATTTTTTCTCCTGCTGACCTACTGAGTGCCATTGGGAATTAGGGGATACCAGTAGGAGGCTTCCCACTATAGCAGGAGACCTGGCAGCCCTAGGAGTGAGGGGCGGGGGAGAGAGAGACTCAATGTCAGGAAACATGTATGTGCAGGATAGCGAATGTAGTAGGTTACTAGACGTGTCTTTATGTTATCTGTATAAATGTGTGCAAAACTGGTGTGTATGTGTGTGGGGGGTGTTATTAATTTAAGGCATTACGTTCATCAGTGTAAAATAATTTTGTTCCATGTTAAGAGCCAATGTATGCAACCATGGGTGCTTGGGGCAGATGCTGGGAGCAAGAGTCAGGGATGTCTTTCCATCTTGCTTCCCTTAGGAACTTCCCAGGGGCAATTGCTTTGACCCTGTTGGTAGAAAAAGCGCTGGATTACATAGGCCCTCGGTCTGATCCACTGTAGGCTGTTCTTATGTTTGAGATGGGAAAAAATACAATGAGATGCACCATTCACATCTCATGAGGTACGTTTAACAAGAATGAAATTCACACACACACACACATATACATGGCCCAACCAACCACAGTATGTAAGCAATAGACTACAAATTTCTGTTTTAAGTTGAAAATGGTGTTGCGATATTCAGCCCTGGATGTGCATACCTTCTTAGCAGTACATGTGGTTGGTTGACGTTCCTCCCTTCACTGCCTGACTGTGACAGAACTTCCCTCTGCTTGGAGTGGGTAAAGGAACTGAAACCCTACCTATTCCGAGTTGAAAAATAAGAAAGAGATGACCAAAAAGATTGTGTAAGTAAATAAAATATGTCAGCCTTCAAAGCGTGTCACTTCAAAAGTTGCCAGCCACTCCATGGTTTATGCAGAAAAAACAAAGGCGGCTTTGTGGGGGTGGTGAGCACACATTTCCCTTGCAGCTGGCACTGGAGGTAAAATAGCTCTTCTGCCAGTTGTGGCCTACTTCACAGATGTCCTTTTGTTCCCTTTTCACAGTAGCCACATTTTTTGCTTAAAGTTTCGTTCCTTTTCTCTTTTGTAAATGTAGGCAAACATATGCCAAAAAAAAATCTAGTCTGAGATATGAGCCAGAGCATATCACGGGTATTTGGTGTTGAATAAAGGTAAAGATTTTTAAAAAGCAGAATAGCCCATTGCATAAAGTATTCTGCACACTCAAACTATTTGGTTAACGTATGTAATGAGGAGGGAGCTGATTCATTGGTGCCTCATTATTTTTCTTTCAATTAGACAGAGAAGACAGTAACAAAAAAGTTTTTTTACCAATACTTTTCAAAGCAAAACCTATCTACCTATGACATTTTCGTATTCCACCATTCCTCCAAAAAGCTCCGAGTGGCATACATGGCAAAAACCTTTGTTTTATCCCCTCAAGAACCTTCTGATGTAGGTCAAGCTAAAAGAGAGTGGCTGACCCAGCATCACTAGGGTTGCCAACCTCCAGGTACTAGCTGGAGAGCTCCTGCTATTACAATTGATCTCCAGCCGATAGAGATCAGTTCACCTGGAGAAAATGGCCGCTTTGGCAGTTGGACTCTATGGCATTGAAGTCCCTCCCCTCCCCAAACCCCACCCTCCTCAGGTTCCACCCCAAAACCTCCCACTGGTGGCGAAGAGGGACCTGGCAACCCTAAGCATCACCCAGGAAGCTTCACTGCCATATACACAGGTTTTAGACATGCTACTATCTAAGCAAAGTGTTTGTTTGTATCTTACAGGGGGAAAGACACATGCAGTATGGTACATCCCCATTCATACCCTATTGTTCCCTGTGTTGATCTGCAACATCTGCAGTTGTGACACCAGCTCCAAGATATGATGCCATTTGGATGTAGTGGGGTGTTTCTGTCATTAATGAACAACTATCCTAGTGTGTTGGTGGTTGTGGTCCCATTGGGAAATGGCTACCATATTGCAGTGCCGTTGGGTATGAGACCAGGCAGTAAGTATTTCTGATGTTGTATGGGTTCCATCCACTGACCACTGTAGACTAGTTTTACAGCTTCAGCTTTTTTGGCTGACAAGTATTTCAATTTAGGGTTTGTTGTTTTTTTTTTGCTGATAGAACTCTCTCCTTTTTCAATGTTATTTTCAGTAGGAGAGGAAATCATCTTTCAGAACTGCCAAATATACCAGCCATGTACAGATGGGTTGTTCTGCAGCTGGAGGCTTTAACTTTGTAGTATTTATTTGAAATATCAAAGCCAGCCTACCAAGGCTAAAAACACAGTGGGCAAAATTCACAATGTTTTGGCTCTTAAGCAAATAGCATTTGAACTTGGGGCTTTTTTTTCCTCCTGCTGAAATGTAATTTTATGCAGATGAGCTTTGCACAAAATTCATTAAACAATTACATCCTGGTGCAGTTTTCATATTTTTGTAAGGGATCTGCATAAGCACTAATTAGGTCTAAAACAATGTTACTGTGGAAATTGCAGTGCTGATTGTTGGAGCTGCCTTACATGCCGCATCTGCTTTGTGAGAATGATTATATAGGTGCATGCAGGACAAATGCCAACTTGCCACATTTGAACAGTGCTGTTTCTTTCAAACAACGCTGAACTTCATAAGGCAGTCAGATAAACATTGCCGAGGCTGTTGTAGGTAAAACGGGGAAGGGAAAATAAGCAGCCATGGCAATCGGTTGCAGAAACCAACTGGTGTTCCTTAAAAAAAAAGGAAGTCCGTTCGGTTCAAGCTCTAACTGTACGTTGCGAAGGGACGGCTGTGATGGTTCTAGGCCACTGGTTCCCAACCAGGGGTCCGTGGACCCCCAGGGGTCCGCGAGAACTAAATTAAGGTCCGCGAAACAAAGTAAATTAATAAAGTAAATTAATAGTAAATTAATAGTAAATTAATATTTTCAATTAAAAGTTCTCTATTATAAAAATATATATATTCAAATATTATTCTAAGTTTAATGTTTAACTAACAGTTATGATTAAAGTTTATTTTCAAATTGTTGGAATTTTTAATTTGAACCTTGGGGTCCCTGCACCGAACAAAAAAGTCCTAGTGGTCCCTGATCAAAAAAAGGTTGGGAACCACTGTTCTAGGCTGATGGCTCCCTAATGCACCTCTCTATAATAACCTTAAAAAAAACTCACCACCGATTCTGTTTCAGTTTCCAAATATCAGATTGCATAGCAAGACTGCAGCGTCATGAATTTGCAGGCATCTAGTGGAATGTTGCAGCCTGATGTCCCAATCAGCGGCCCATCTCTAATGCTGAAAACTGTGTTAATACAGCATTAGGGTCTAAATCCACAACAGTCAAGAGGCCAAATTCTGCTTCTGAATATGCTGTTTCAATCCTACTCAACGAGGAAGCTATGAGAGGGACCGAAATTGAAGCGGGTACCCATCTGTCCGTACAGTCTTGTGCACACTTAGGAATAAGTCCTATCGATCGCAATGAAATTTCTCCACAAAGGATTGTTCTATTGCCATTTTAAAGCTTTCTCATTTCGAAAGCATACAATCTATGGCTGCCTAATGATATATCTGGTCTCCACAACTTGTCCATGATTATCTTCAGGTAATCTGGGATTTATGTAATCACAGGACAGAGGATAACAACATAAGCACAACATCAGGCCCAATACAAGCTCTGGAAATAAGCATCCTGAGTTACCTGCCTAACTTTTTCTTGAAAAGCTCTTAGCAAGGAGTGCCCAAAATTTATCCCATTGGTCAGCTGCTTTAACAGTTAGGAAACTGTGAACATCTGTCCTCCCCGACATTAAGCAACAACTTTATCCTAAGTAAATCCCTTTGTTGTTTACTTGCTTCATCTTCAGGTCCTCTATCATCATCATAGCCCTCCTTAGATTTTTGTTTTAATGATTGACTTCTGATCTGTCAGTTTCCAGAACTCAACATGTTATTCTACAATCCGGATGAATCCTCACTACCACCATTTATTATGCTTACACCATTGGCATGATGAATAGCCCATTCCTGAGTGGGGGTGGGGGTTCCGTGGGGGCCGGAGGTGGCGCCGCCGCACCACTTCCAGGGTGGCTTGCTGCCAGCGCAGCAAGCTGAAAAACAAATAAAAATGATTTTATTTTTTAAATCCCATACAGTTTCACGGGGCTTTGCCACAATTTTGCAGGCATATCTCGATGCCTGCAAAATGGCGCTATTTGAGCCTGAAAGGGGTTCGGAAGCTGCCTAAAGGAAGCTTCGCTCCTGGGAATGCTCCCCTGGATGCCAGTGCTAGAAGATACACTGGGAAAATGCTGGTGGGAGGCAGTCTGGGGGGCGGGGGCTGGTGTAAGTCACCTTACACCTGTGTTTGCGCCAGTTTGCATGACACAAGTGGCACAGACGCTGGCATGGGGGTCATGCCAGCTCCTATAAGGATCTGTCCCCCCCTTCAGGAACGGGCTGCGGTGGTAGTCTTATTAGCTCCCCTCGCTGTTTGTGTATTTATTTATTTCTATTTCTATACCGCCCTCAATCTGTGGCCAAGGCCGGGCTCATGGCAGTTAACATCAGCTAGGCTGATACAATAAAACACTAACCCCAAAATAACCCGAATCAATAAAACAATTTAAATCAACTCCATAATTTCATCATTAAATTAAACTAAATATTGAGCATATATAATGTGTTTATATTTTGTGTCTTTTATATTATGTTTTATTTAATTGTTTTAAATATTTGTATTTTAAATGTTTTTTAACGTCTCACATGTTTTAATGTTTGCCACCTTGGGGACCCCCAATTGGGTGGAAAGGTGGCATGGAAATGTTTTAAATAAATAAATAGGATCACAGGTCATGAGATAATCCCTGAATCCATCCTGATTCAAAGATCATATTTCAAAAGGAATTTCTTGGCATCTACTTTTCTTGTCCTCTCCACACAAGAATGGAAGAAAAAAGCTTTTTGGAAATTTTGCTGACACACAGAGACGTGAAAGACTGAGGTGAATGAGGGAGTAGAGAAACAGGGTTCTCTCAGGACCTTTTTCATTTTTTTCCTAAGGAAAAGTTGGAATTTTGGAGGAAAAGGGGAGGGTCACTTATGTAATATTTTTCTTTTATAATTATGAGTGAAATACCTTTTTAGGCAAGGTCTTAAAATATTGTTTTGTCTTAGCTGTTCCTTGCTCCTTCAGAATGCTAAAACCTATGTAACTAACTGCATAAGGCAATCTACAGTGTTAGGTACTAGTTACAAATAAAATATAGACATTACAATTCCTTTAAAAATTGCAATTGCAATGAACTGTAGATATAAACAATTCTCCAAAACCTCTCTCCTGCTAATATTTTTTTTCTCTTCTGTAGTGAGTGAAAGAAAGTGATCTATGACTGGAAACATGTGCACCAAATCCAGAAAACAATTGAACATGTTAAAGAGCAGAGAAATCCATGCAAATCTACAGTTCTCCTAAGTCTATGGAGATAAAAATTAGTGTTCAGAATTGGAAGCTACTGACCTTTCAGGAAATGATTATAAATAGAGAAAGCAGGTTGAGGTGGGGATATTTTCAAGGATTGATTATTAATTGTTCAAGTCAATGGTCTTCGTTTTTCCCAGGATCCATCTTTAACTCCCAGGTAGCAAAATGGGACTGAGAGCCTAACTAGACATCCCCTTGCCCCCAATCCCATCCCTAGCTGCTCCCTCACTCTGCAAGCAATGCCCCTCACCTCTGCTGCCACCGGGGTTCCTGTCTAGCCCCCGCCCCCCGGCACCACCTGCAAGCCTCCTCTGGGGGAAGCCTGCCTGGGTGTCTGCCCAGCCAGGGCACTGTCAGGTTGAGTTTCAAGATCAGACCCCTGCAGTGTTTCTGTAAGAAGAAAACCCTAGCCTTAAAATGGTGGCATGTCCCTGAGATGGACATGGGGATTAGGGTTGACAGGTCCCTCTTCGCCACCGGCGGGAGGTTTTTGGGGCAGAGCCTGAGGAGGGCAGGGTTTGGGGAGAGGAGAGACTTCAACACCATAGAGTCCAACTGCCAAAGCGGCCATTTTCTCCAGGTGAACTGATCGCTATTGGCTGGAGATCAGTTGTAACAGCTGGAGAGCTTCAGCCACCACCTGGAGGGTGGCCACCCTAATGGGGATGTTGTAATGTCTAGTTAGGCTCTGAGTGAGCTAAAAACACAGTATTGAACTACCACCTGTATGGAAACTAGCAGCACTCCTTCCAAAAAGCAGAAACAATAGGTACGGTAGCTCTATAGGGGCTTGTGTGCCAGCAGGTAGTGCTCTATGACCTGCCTGAGGGTCTGAACCCATGGGTTCAAGACCACTGATTTAAGCAACATTATAGGAATTTCATATGGCTCATTTTGTCCACCAGTAGTATGATTTACTTACATGGATGGCACACTCTGGAAGAAGATCAGTGTTGAGCTGAGAGTGCATAGTAAAGTATGCTCAATATCTAGATCTACTGATAGTGCTTCAGAGGGTTGGAAGCGATTTGAAAGAGGCATTGTTACCTGCAGAGTGACGACTGAGCCCCCTGTCACTGCTGGTAAACAGGTGTTTCAGGTTTTTGTATCATTTCTTCCGCTTTCAGATAGCTAACTGTATGAGAACACACTTTTAAAAGCCCAGCTAATAAAAAGCCTGTTTAAAATACCACAACATTAATTATTTAATTAATCTTATTTATTTCTATTTTCTTAACTGAAGCAAATGAAAATATGCTTAAATAGTTATAGCTCTGTTCTAACTCGTGATTATTATTTGAATCAAACTAAGGGATCTATATTTTGAAATTGCATAAATATTCTAAACAGTACCATTTTATATATTTACTTACACAATGCAGTGTATATATTCTTAAAATAGTAAAGGAAGTTTAGATCAGGTAAAACATAATTCATATATTTATAATATATATTTCAATTTCCCCTCCTACATACAGACACATCGAAGGTACATTTTCTTCTTTAAAAAATTCCTTACACCATTACGCCCAGTAGTGGTGGACAGGACATAGTTCAACCATAAAAAGTACTGCATATCCTCAGGGCTGCCAAGAGTGCTACAGAAAGATTCCCTTTGGAGTCTGGGGTCTCCCCTCACTTGAAACAGACCCAAACCAAGCATCATACAAAAAAATAATAACTTGGCCTGCTCTACTCAATGGATTCATGCCAGGTTCTGCAGAATATAAAATGATTTGAGCAGATATTTCTTTCTCCTTTTTTTGGTAGGCTGGAGGTATCCTTACTCTATGAGGCTCATTTGTCTTACTTTCAAACAAAGCAACGGCTTCTAAGTAAAATGGACATTAAGCGTTCCTCTGAATCTCAAAGTGGTCTACACAATATATGGTATGTGATATTTGAAACATTTATCAGACAAGGGCATTTGTATCTGTTTTCCAGCTAGGTAAAAATCAAGTCAATCAGCAATTATATGTCTCAGCGGATCTCAGGCTCTAGAAATGGAGAACTACGTTTTCATAGAACTGAACTAAATTGCACGGCAACAAAATAGGTCAAATAGAATTTGCAGCATGATCTTCCAGAATTGGCATACTGTACCATCAGATGCTGCATTTTCATGTTTCAGTTGTACCAAAGGTATGAATCCAAGTGAAGGGGAAGCCCTAGTATACTTAGTAAGACACGAGCCCCATTTTAATTGTAAGTCCTACTTACATGTAATATGGAAACATATTTACCACTGAGCATCAATGGTTGTTTCTCATTTCCTTTCAGAACTTTCTCTTTACCATTAAAGATGCAGTACAGACTTTGGGATTTTAAAATAGCTTGATACCAATACAGCCCAACCCATCTGTACTTACTGATGAGCTCCTAGACTTGGTCTTACCCTATGGCCCAGTACACATCCTGATAAACTGTACGTTCTTTCACACATGTGCTGTACATTTACTGGCAGGGCATTTGAGGTGGATATTTTCCTCTGTAAAGGTGATTATTTCTAATTGGGGGGGTGGTATTCCATTGGTTTGTAAATTTGGGGAGGTATCCACTTGCTTCTTGTATTCCTTTCTATTCATAATAATATATGTAAAATATTATAGTATAGTATATTATTCATTCCAAAAGCCTGAAAGAATTCAGCTGTGCATATAGTATCACACAATCCACATATCTTGAATATTTCTGCTTGTTCATTTGTCATGAAGAATGTAAGTCAGCTTCTTCTTTTGCCGCCTGTGAATATGGTAAATAGGTCACCTGAGTCACATGCCCAAAGCACAGTTTTGTATGCCACCATTTTTTCTATTAGAACTCCTTGCAAAATCACAGTTTGTCTTTATGATCAACCTGGTCATCACAGTTATGGTGGAAAATCAGGAGAAAAGGGCCAAGCCACATTCTGCGTCCTCACATGAACTGGCTTTCCACCTGAATGAGAACTCCAAAATCTAGCTAAAATACTCATTTACACTCCCTACTTCCGCAAAGAGTGAGAAGTTCCAGGGACAGGAACACCAGTTTAGTTTACTATGGATGAAAGAGTACTGGAGACCAGAGGTGGATCTACTGTGAAACTAATGAAGCTTAAGCTTCAGGGCCCCTAATCCCGGAGGGGCCCCCTGACACAACTTTTTTTTTTTAATGTGTGGATTTCTCAACAAAATCGATGGAGTTTTTTAGTCGTAGAATCATAAGCTAATGGGTTGAAGTACTTAATATTGACTTTAGAATATGCTCTCATGCCCATTATATATGGCCTCAAAATGTCCCTGTAACTGGCCAGATTTCAAAATTTTCTTGGGGGCTTGCAGTGATCGAACCCACAGCTGAAACGGCTCACTGAGCTCGCCAGAATCTATTCACAGCCTACATTTTGGCAGCTGGATCATCAAATCCTTTGTTGGTGCGTGGCTTAATAGTTCTGTAGTTTTAGTTCATCAATGGATGGCCCATTTTCAAGGACTCCACCCCACCACCCTGTTCTCCACCATTTGAGCCTCGAGGTCTTTGTGAGGGCAGCAGGGCCCTTTGGACCTTGCTGGATGTTGCCCTGTTGTTGATGCATGTGAAGGGCCCCCCATAACAGTTCAAGCTTCAGGGCCCCAAAAATGTAGGTCCGCCACTGCTGGAGACTATCTTTTTTATCTGGTCTTGATCCACAAATATACAAGTACAGCATAAGTAGATGCAAACAAGTACTCCTGAGAGGCAGCAGATCTGCTACATCAATTCTCTTGAATAAAAGCCTGTACCCCAAAGGGCTTCAGTCAGTTCACAGTGATCTCTCCCCTCCAATTCAAAACTGCTGTTCCCAGATGTCACCTACAAGGGTTGTGCTTATCGATATACCCAACCTGAAAATAAACCCAAAATTAGCCGTTTCGGCAATATTCAGGTATTAGGTTGACTGAATACCAAAAATGGGAATCTGCCCAAAGCTGAATAGGTGATTCCTGAAAAAGCTGAATAGATATTTGGCTTTTCGGATTTGGGCTATTCACCTTCTGTGGAATCTCCATTTTGTGGCCCTTGTTGTGTTTAAAGGAGAGCTATCTCCTTTCTTCGTAATCTTGCCCCGACAGGTTTCCAGGACAGCAGGAGAGAGGGGGCAGGCATGTTGGAGTGTCCAATAGGAAGGCTCCACTGACTCGCTGTTTCAAAGTTGCATTGTTTGAATTTTGGGGGTTTCTCTGCTTCAGATCTTGCTGGCTTTCACCTGAAAGGAGGGGGTCATTTGATTATTGGGGGGTGCTTGCTTCCATTTCTCCACTGCTTGCCATTTCAAAGTTGCATTGTTTGAATTTTGGGGGTTTCTCTGCTTCAGATCTTGCTGGCTTTCACCTGAAAGGAGGGGGGTCATTTAATTGTTTGGGGGGGCATTGCTTTGTTGCCATCATTGTTCTCATTGTTGATTTTAGAGAGAGGTTTTTTGGCAATTCGGTGTTTTCTTGTATGAACTTTGCAATGTTTTCCTATGGGGAATGGCGACAACCCCTTTGGGACCCCATAAAATTAGATCCCCTGACCCAATCTTCACCAAACTTTGGGGTTCATGCAAGGAGAGTTCCTTCAAGCTACCCTGAAAATTTGGGAACTCTACCTTCAATAACACTCTCACAGGAGCTTCAAAGTTTCCCCCCATAGACTATAATGGGCCTGAATTTTTTTGGTAAACCCAGAAATAAGTCAAATACCAATATTTACTGATATGGGTATTCAGCTTATTTTGGGTTTACCAAGAAAAATCAGGCCCAATAAGCCCAAACATGAAATTTACCCATTTTTTCTTTTTTGCACAACCCTGTGACCTACCAAAAGCTCACCTTATACTACAACCTAGCGGGTGACTTGTTCATTTTGAGAACCTTCCACAGCCATGACAGGAAAATTAATATTCTTCTGTCCATTCAGACATCGTTCAGAGCCAGCATGGTGTAGTGGTTAAGAGCTGTGGACTCTAATCTGGAGAACCGGGTTTGATTCCCCATTCCTCCACATGAACAGTGGACTCTAATCTGGTGAACCAGAAAGGAGATGCTGGAAATTCCGGGCAAAGGGACTAATTTAAAAGAGTTTGGTCTTTCTTGCTGATACGATAAAAAGGAACTGGTTAAAAGGACTGGCTTAAATGGAAACATAACACTATATATGATTATGAATATTGAAATTAATATGTTTGAAATGAAAGCAAGGGTGAAATGGAAACTCAACAAAGCAATTCTTATTTGAAGGAGGTAGGTGTAGGGGAAGTTAATACTCTTTTTTTTAAAAAAAATTATAATGGTTCCTATTTGTTTTTATTTTTTATTGAGTACCTTAATTGTTACTAATAGGACCATTTTGAGAATAATTTTTGATTTAATCCCTTACTTATACTTTTTATTAATTTTATGCCAAGCATTGATTTAATGATGTTAGATAGGATAAGAGTATGTTAATTAAAATAGTAAAGGGATTGACCTCGTTAGCAAAAGTTTTTACAATTTATTTTTAGAAGGAAGAGGGTAAGGGGGAAGTCAATTTATGGTTAATTTAGAAATTTTAAGTTTTTTTTTTTAGTATTGTCAATATTGGACATTATTTTATATGTTAACATGTTAAATTAAGAAAATAAAAAATTATTACAAAAAAATAATAATCTGGTGAACCAGGTTGGTTTCCACACTCCTACACATGAAGCCAGCTGGGTGACCTTAGGCTACTCACAGTTCTCTCCAAACTCTCTCAGTCCCACCTATCTCACAAGGTGTCTATTATGGGGAGAGGAAAAGGAGATTGTAAGCCGCTTTGATTCTCCTTAAAAGGTAGAGAAAGTCGGCATATAAAAACCAACTCTTTTTCTTCATCACCTTAGTGACAGTCCTACTCACAGTAATCAGACAGCAAACTCAAAACAATACCTGAAGCATTGGAACAACAGCCTTGCATATTTTAAATCTCCATGTCTGGCCAGTAGAAAACATGATGCATCCTAGACCCTAATGCTGTCATTATGATTGGGATAAAAATGACCCAAATAGCTACCAGTTTTCTACATTTGTATTTTTTTGTCTTAAATGTTATGTTAGTTTAATTTGAGCATATCTACCTCAAGAGACAACATATATCATGAAAGGGATCCACTAGGGGGTGTAGAAGGTGCAGTAGATGGTACAGAATGTTTATTGAAGAAAGGAGCAAACATGATGGTGCTTAAAAATTAATATATGAACCTCGAAAATAAGCAGAATATAAAAATTCACTTTAATTCCAATCCTTCCCTGTGTTTGTGGCTTAACATGTGTCATTTGGCACATTAACAGCAGCATATGGGTTGATCTGATGTGAGTTACTGCATACAGTATGTTATGTTCAGGCCTAAAATGTGTAATTCTTTTGGATTAGTGTTGGCAGATCGCAGTGTTGCAGGGACCTAAAACGTTCACAAAATGTTATGTATCCATAGGATTTTCTGTTGTACTTGTTAATGTAATATGTGAGCAGATTCATAAATTAGTATAAAATCAAAACTCTATGGCATGACCAGAAAATTAGAAAGCTTTTTCTAATATTTATGTACCAAGAGATAATGGTTTGTTTAAACTCACAAAGAAGAAATGTATGATACATATGAGAAAGCAGTATACTGATACAGACCATGCGGTTGATTTACCCCAGTATTGTCTATTCTGACTGGGAGAGGATTTCAAGTTTAGGTCTTTTCCAACCTTGATACATGATATCCTTTTAATCAAGGAGATATTAGTGACAGAAGCTGGGATATTTCACATGAAAACACATACTCTGAAACTGAACTGAAGGAACTACTTTTTGAAAACCGAATAGTCACTTTCTTTCCAGAATTTGAACCTGGAGCTCTAATACCCCAAGTGGTAATTATACTCGACTCATAACTCAACAAGCGAAAGGAAATCTTGAGAACCAGGGTGATGCCCAGTGTTTAATACAATGATGTGATTTGCTCAACTAACATTAAACAACCATCATTGCATAATCCCACGTTGATTTATTTATTTATTTACATTATTTATAGTCTACCTTTCTCACTGGGACTCAAGGTGGATTGCACTAAATGAGTCAGTACAATCAACAGGATGGGACATTCAATAAACAGTGCAATAGGATTGGGATTGTAGAAATCTGCAACCAACCAGAAGCATCGGATCCCTCTGGGGGTATTCGGGTTTGCGGACCCGCAGGGGGTGGGAATGGGGGGGCGGGAGGCTGGGGTCCCGGCTTACCGGCTGCCTTGGCTGTTTCGGGTTGGCGGGGCGATGGAACCCCCCCTCGGGGTGGGGGGTGAGCCCGTGCTCTACGTGGAGCAGCCGGGGGGGGCAATGGCGGCAGCCTATTCCCATCCACCCCTGCAGCTGTCTCCCCACCCCCCGGGTGGGCTTGGCGGGCTTTTCAGGGCTGTCACGGGGCCGGGCTGGCTCCAATGAGATCGGTGCCGGCTGGCGTGCCGGGGGGGGGGGATAAAACGCAGCCCCGCCGCTGGCCTCAGCCGTACTTCCTCACCACGCCACTTGTCCCGCCCACCCTCCTCTTGGTTTCTGGGGTTTGGGTGGGTCATCTGTCACAACTGAGGGTTGGCGGTTTGGGCATGGGGCCGGATCCAGTTTGGGGGAAAGACAGCCTGCGTGCCCCACTTTCCACTCTGGGGACCTAATAAGGGGTTTTGGGGGAGGCCAGGATTGGTGAAGCCTGGCTCGGGGGCTGCGATTTGGCCTCCTCCCAAGTGGCAGGGGACCACACAGTTGGCTTCCACCCACGTGGGGGCCCGGCATACTGCCATCTCAGGCTGCGCCCAGCAGACAGGTTGGGCGCAGGGTGCTATCAGCTGACAGACGGGTCAGCTGATCCCTGGATCCTGCCCTTCATGCTTGCCAATGCCTAACGCTGTAATCAATAAAGTTATGGCCTTTTCCCACTCCAGCTATGGTGTACTAGTCATTCTTGGATAGGACCATGCGGGTCAGTCACCAGAGGTATGGGTTTTCCCCTGGGGTAACGAGCGCCCCCCCTTTCCCCCCCGTAGGGCTGGGGCCGCAAATCTGAAAGAGAACTGAAGCAAAGCTTAAGTATTAACATGGCATATAAAATGATGCACAAATGAAACAGTAGGATCCTACTTACAGCAAGGTATACACAGTACTATAGAACAGTGCTTCTTAAATTTCCCTCACTCGCAACCCCTTTTTGCCCGAGAAATTTTTACACGACTCCGGGTATACAGGTATATAAAATAGATATACAAATCAAACATTTACTGATAATAAATCACAAAGAAATTTATAATTTTACCATTTATTAAAGATTAAAGCAAATTTGCATACTAATGAGATGGATGTGCTTGTTTCACAACCCCCACATTCAGTTCCATGACCCCATATGGGGTCGCGACCCAAAGTTTAAGAAGCTTTGGTATAGACCACACAGTACATGGGTCTCTCCTTGAAATCAATTGGAAACTCCAGTAAGCTTGGTCATGATCTGTATCTATTGGACCAGTCTGTTTCCTCCTCTGATATTTTTATGCTTTGGTTTAGTTTCATGGAGTGGTGTCTGTAGTACCCACTTTTTGTAGACTGCAGGAGCTCTGTTTTGTCTCGATTGCTCCCACCCCTGTATCTTCTTGCTAATAAATGGATGTTGTTTTGAACACACCCATCTCTGCTGTGTAAATCTAGGAGCAGAAACCTGAGCGCCCTGTCCTGACTTGCAAGCAGAAGGGAACACCACAGTCTGCAGTCCATCCAAAATGTGCTCCTGACTCTCACCACCCTCTCTGCTATTCAACCAGCTATCTTTAAAAGCCCTTCGGCAAGCCAGGCATTTTCACCCTGATGCAGCCATTCCTGATGCTACTTCCAGCCAGCGACACCAGCAAGTATTCTGCAACATTTGCTGCTGCAGTTTTTTTAAAACTCACTAGAACATGGATAATATCAATTTTAGCATTTTAGCAATTATCTAACAGATACTATATACGCCAGATCAAGATGGGAATCAAGATGGATGTGAGGGGGTGGGGAAGAGTCCTTTGTTCAGTCATTCTTCATCTTCAGATCTATAAAAGGTAGGTACAGAGGGCTAGGTACAGAAAGTACAGATTGCTTTTTTCCCAGAAAAGTAGCAAACACTGTAACACTGCTCCATTTTTTGCTGGAATTCCCTTAATTATATTAATTTTTACCCTTTTATTCCATTTTATTGAGTTATCTAAAGGATGTTAAATTCCCCTCTCCTGTGCTGGAGAATACATCTATTTTGCATTTTTTTTTAATGGTGAAAAGCAGCATCCTATTCACCTGCAGTAAAGTTACCCCCCTGACCTGCATCCATTACACGTTAGGTCATAAAAGCTAAAATGAGGTTCTGGCAAGCACTGGTTATCCAGGCAGTCCGTTAACTGGAAAGGGAGAATTCTGTTTGGCCATCAGTTCAAGTGGGGGAACATTTCAAGCTCCTTGGACATTCAGTAACAGACTTAAAGGTTGCAATACTTCAGCAGAAGAGTTTAGCGTTTGCTTGAGGAACCTGCTGAGTTTTAATTCGTACGTAGATTTGATACTATTAGACTTGTACAAGGGGGGGTCTGTGAAACTCGAGGGAGGGGGAATACCATCTCCCCTCCCCCACTGCTGAGCCGGCACGTTACTTGGAGCCCATCTGCAGTGGCAGCTGTGTCTGGGAACCATTCCAAGCCTGGAACGACTCCTGGCATCCGCTGCCAGGTCTGGAGCTGCTCACGGCAGCCACCACTGGGCCCGGAGCAGCTCCTGGCATCCACTGACACCACTGCGCCTAGGCCCAGAGTCACTCCTGGTGTCCACTGCTGCTGTGGCCAGGCAGCAAACCTGGGGAGCCCCCCCCCCAAAAAAATTTTTTTGCAGTAAAGTCTGTTTAGCATGTGTGTGGCCCCGATCCGCAGATTTAGGTATCCACAGATGAGGGTCACATGTTGCTATTAGATATATAGATTTCGTTACATCATTCTCCTCACCTCCATTGTATCCTCACAACAGCCCTGTGAGGTAGGTTAGGGTGAGAGAGTGTGACTGGCCCAAAGTCACCCAGCAAGCTTCCATGGTATGAGTTGTGATTCGAACCTGGGTCTCCCACATGCTAGTCTGACACTCTTAACCATTACACCACACTGGCACTCATATACACACCACACTTTTCTCTGCCATTTTTCCATGGTCCCTCAGGATGAAAATATAAATGAAAGCTGTTGACAATGTAATCTGTATGTCAGTTGCTGGCTTTCATACAATTTATGAATGGCAGATCCTACACATTCTTAGTAGAACCAGCCAAACGAAGAAAACCTTTCCCCCATCCTAGCTAGTATTCAAAGAAGGCTTCCTAGAACTAATTGGAAATGCTATTTTTAGAACATGGTTAAGATAATCAAAAACTTCCTTCGGTCTCCCTTGAACAGTCACAATAAACATATGGCAAAGGGGTGGAGAGAGTGGGTGGAGAACAAATGTACATGGACTACAAGCTAACAAGAAAATGTATGAATGAGCAACAATTACCATTAAAGAGCATATATACTTTGAATGTAGAGCAATTTCCTAGAAGATGCCAAAATATGGGTGTCTTGTTTTAGCCCCCCTTTAGCTTTAACTCTGGCCTACAAGGTAGTGGGCAGCTTTGAGGCCTCAGGCAGTAATTGAACCTAATAAGAATAAGCACCAACATAGTTTGTCAACTGGCTCTGGTACTGCAGGATTGACAAAGACATAGCTCCTCCAAGAACCTAGGAAAACAGCACCTCAATTTTCAAGTACCATGTGTTTGATATGTGCCATCAAGTTGCTTCTGACTTGTGGTGACCGTACGAATTAATTACCTCCAAAATGTCCTGTCATTGAAAGCCTTGCTCAGATCTTGCAAACTGAAGGCCGTGGCTTCCTTTATTGAGTCAAGCCATCTCATGTTAGGTCTTCCTCTTCCCCTCCAGCCTTCGACTCTTCCTAGCATTATTGTGTTTTCCAGTGAGTCTTATCTTCTCAAGTACTACAAGGTTCAAGTACTATCAGGTTTCATAAAGTCCCCAAATCTCGGGATCCATGTATGCCATCCAGGTAACTGCATTCTTAGCTTTCTGTCCCCCTGCCCAAGTATCTTTTGTATGACAGAACCACCTAAAATAGGTATACATATATATATAGGGTTGCCCACTCTGGGTTGGGAAATACCTGGAGATTTTGGGGGTGGAGCCAGTGAGATGCTTTCAGAGAGCAAGGCATGAAGACAATCTGCCACGGTATCCTTCTGGTTTTGCTGGCTGAGATTTAGGTCAGGTCCATCATGATTTGGTGGTTCTAGTCCTGACTTTCGGATTGATACCAGCAGGTAATGCTGGACACAACTGTTAAACTCTGTGATACTCATGCTTTGGCATTCCGCAGGGTACTATTCTGTGATCCACAGATTTTGTGTACAATGGACAACAAGATATGGATGACACCCTGTTCTGGCCAGGTGAGCCTCCTGAATGACAGCCTGGAAGTGGTAATGAGAACAAATAACTGCATATTAAACCAGACAAAACTGAGAAACTGATCATGGTGCCAACAGAATGTCCCAGAGACAGGCTGTTCTGGATGGCATTGCACTCCCGTTAAAGGGAACAGATTTTCAGCATGGTGATTTTTTTAAAAATCTGGCCCTACAGATGGAGCCTCCAGTTGAGATCCTTTTAGACGTTTTACTGGCCTGAAGGGCATTAGAGATCTAGCAGCTTGAGATCATTACAAAATCCTGAAATTATGCATAAACCTTCATGATTCCCAGATAAAGTAATGGAGATCTCCTTGTGAGAAGAGCCATGCCGTAGCAGTAATCTCTCTTTTAAAGTGTGCAGTATATTTCAGAGGGATCACTGTTTTCCTGCATCTAAACTCTGTGTATAAGAGTTCTCATGCACAGGAAGAGGTTGCCATTTTGGACTACAAGTGAAATTAAGTCTCTGGCCAGCAAGGACTCACTATTTAAAGTGTTCTTGTGACACAACTAATTTCTGTGGACAGTTGTCATATTGGAGTGGAGGGAGGTTGGAGTCTGGCCAAATCTTACACAAATTGAAACGCTTCCTGTGTTATCACTACATTCAGATGAGGCTCAGCTAACAATCTTTGCAGAAATCCGTTCATTTGTTTTATGTGAGCAAAGAACAGATAAAAAATTTAATCATCATGTTTGTCATTTCTGTGCTCTTCACACAGTGGCATAAAAAGCGCCTCCATATTCCTCTCCCACATGCTGTCCTAAATTTCTCTCCCAAAGTTTTACTTTTTCTTGGAATGTCTCTATGTACCAGATGACAGTGAGTTGCTGTGTTAATTGCTTTATACTTTGAAGGGGACATTTATTGTACTAAACTCCTACATTACGTATGTGTAAATTTAAGACTGCCACCTTTCACATACTTCTGAACCATTAAAATTCTTCCATAAATCCACATAGCTATAATATACAAAGAGTTATTTTATTTGTGCCATTTTTTCAGTTACAGAAAGATAATATGGAAATGGCAATTATTACATAGGGAAAAGATCCTTGATAAATCACTAATGAAGCAGTCCTAAGCAGATCTACATGGAAGCAAGCCCCATGTTATTCACTGGGGCTTACTCCCAGGAAAGTGTTTATAGGATTGCAGCTTAGGTTGCAGTGCTGTGCATACCTCCTTGATTCAGCGGGACTTACTTGTGTGGTGCAGTGCTTAGTGTGTCTAACTAAAATTTGGGAGATCCAGGTTCAAATCCTCATTCTGCCATGGAAGCTTGCTGGGCAACCTTGGGCCAGTCAAACACTCTCAGCGTAACCTACCTCACATGGTTGTTGTGAGTATAAAATGGAGAAGGGAGAATATTGTAAGCCACTTTGGGTCCGCATTAAGGAGAAAAGCGGAGTAAAAATGATAAAATAAATAATAGTGAGAAGTAAACATACTCAAGAACAGGCTGATTGGTTGTAATCAAATATATATTAGTCAAGTTGGCCAAATCTGAGGATTCCTAAATCTGTTGATTTGAACAAGACAGATTTTTTTTATAAACCTGAAAAACACCCCAGGATTGCAGTAAAATCTGAAAACTAAAAAAATATTGGGGGGGGGGGCTTAAAACACCCAAAATGATAAAAGGAGAACCTGTAGCTTTAAGAAACAGAAGCCCTCAGTGGCTATTGCTAGGAAATCCACAGCATTCTAGGTTTGCTTCCTATTAGTAAAAGGCAGGGGGAGGGGCAGGGCCCTTTCCAGGGCTGTTTTGGCCTTTGAGAGAGGACTTATTGGGGCTAGGTGTCATGGTCCAGCCTGCGATTCACGATAGTGAGGATTCCTCAGAGGAGGAGGGACCCTGGGTGTCAGCAGAGGGCCAGCAAGAAGACCAGACCCAGGCACCCTTGGGGTGCCTGCCCACTAGGCAGCCCAGAGGCACCTCCCCGACCAGAGGCAGCAGCCTCAGACCCTGGCCCCAGCAGTCCAGGGTCACCAGTCCCCGCGGAAGGCCGCCGCAGAAGACTGCGCGCTGAGATACAGAAACGCTGTCGCAGCGCAAGATTGGCTGCATGGGGGACGCTCCGATGAAGAGTGTTGGCAGGATGGTTCCTAGAAGCCGGCTTCAGCAATAAAGCTCCCGGAAAGGAGTTTCAGGGCATGGCTGCAACTTGTTCGCCAAACGCGGAACCTACTGCCACTGTTGTGATTTACTCCTGAACTTACCCAACCTTGGACTGATAATGGGCTCTTGCAACTCCTCTGGTTCCTAATTGACCTTGGACTGTTTTGACTTCGTTTGTGCTGCTTCTCAGCCTGGTGCCTGAGAGATACTATAACCTGACTGCGGCTGCAGATAAGCCAGCCAGGACACTAGGCCTGGCAGCAACCACTGGATGACTTGATACCACCTGGCCTGCATGACTCAATTAGGCATGGCTGCTTGCTTCTGTTCAACAGCGGCCACCTTATGAAAGCCAGTGTGGTGCAGTGGTTAGAGCTTCAGAGTAGGGTCTGGGAGATCTACATTAAAATCACTAGCCTGCCATGGAAGCTCACTAGGTGATGTTGGCTCAGTCATATACTTTCACCCAAACTACCTCACAGGATTGTTGTGAGGATAAAAAGTGGGCCTGGCCCTGCAGCTGGTCCCATGCAAGTAGGCCATAGTTTTCCTAGGTAGAGGCTGACCAGGGAGGGGGGGGGAATGAAGACAGAGGTGCAGAAAAGGTAGGTTGGCTGTTGGGTTTGAAAGAGAAAAGGAAGCAGGAAAAGGGAAGAGGCAATGGGGTCTTCCAGAGAAGTGAAATAGGAGAGGAGAAGGAAATGAGATGTCCCTTGGCCAGTCCTTGCAGGTTCCTGCTTGTCAAATATATTTACCTGAAAGTAAGCTTGCTTAACTTCAGCAAGGTTACTGCATTATGTGCTTTCAATTCATACAATGGGACCTTACCAATTAATTCTGAGTAAGTATGGTTAGAACTGGGCTGTACATTGCCCAGTTAATTGACTTGGTGTGATCCCCACTCTTCTTTGTAGTGAAGAATTGTGAAATACCACATACAAGTCCATCCTTGACAATTATCAGAGCGCTGTTCAGATACACTAGAACTTGGTGGCTAAATTGGCCCAGCTGCACGATTATTACAAAGGAGAGCAACTGAAATAAAAAGGTCAACCCTACTGCTCTTCGCATTTTGCCCAGAGAAGTAGCTATCATTTTGGTTATGCTTTGCTCACTTGTAACAGCAAAAAACGATGCTGCAGAGAGAAAAAAAGCATCATGTTACACCCCCTCCATCTGTCCCCTGCTGTGCACCCACATATCCCCATCATTCTACAAATTAATCTTTCACACATTTTTTAACACTAAAATGTGTTAATGTTATAGAAGAGAAAATAAGGAAAACAGAGCTGTGTAATAATACATTAAAATTAAAATATATTGGCAACCAAAGTTATGGACTGAATTTTTTTTTAAAGATGAGAGTAAACAGTCTCATAAATTCAATGCCAATGGCACATAGATTGGATGTATGATAAAGCAGGCCTAACGGGGTTTGTCATTTTATTTTATACTTGTGAACATTTACACCTAAGCATTGGTTTAATTATCTGTCAGGTACTATCATTCGAATTTGTGTTGGGGGGGGGGAATCTATCATGAAAGAGATCCTATAACAGCATTTATTATGATGATATACCTAATTTCCCTCAGACTCTGTTTAGCATCAAATCCATCGCTCTGAATCCCAAGGCCATCCTAGCCCTGGACACTGATAGGCTGAACCAGGACCAGGTGGTGGATATCCTTAAATGCCATTCCAAGTTATCTTGACAGATTTACTACCATACAAGATACCTCATCTATGTCCATTTGTGTGACTCTGACACAACAGTTTCATAGCCACACCGTAACCTTGGGCATACTCCTTCCTTCTAGCCAAGTCTCTTGATACTATTTTTGGGGAGGCCTTAATATAATCTAGTGTGGTCCCTCAGCCCATGACTTCTTTTTATTTTTTTTGGCAGCTAGATGATTTCCATGTGGCAACAACACTCGGTGGTTTTCTCATTTCTGCTGCAGCTGCAATTCAGTGCAACAATAACAGGACTTCCACATGGCAGCTTTCCCCAACATTTCCCCTGCCCCAATCCTGCATGGTGACCATTCCCATCCCAGCACCAAAATGAGGTGTTTTTTTTTTTGTTCTGTTTTACAAATTTGTAACTGACAAATTGTTGTGACATTATAAGATCTCTTAGGTCCTCTGAATTTCCAGCTTTTTAAAAAAGTAAGCCTTTAGCTTCTTTGGTTGTAGTGATATAAGAGAAAGGCATATCTCTACAATGAAAAGGGCTAGAGGTTTACTTTTTTTAAAAGTAGGAAATTCAAAGGACCTGAAAAAACAAACCAGTGGGTTCTAGATCAAATCAAGCCTGAACTTTCCCTAGAACTCAAAATGATTAAATTGAGGCTACCGTACTTTGATCACATTCTGCGAAGACAAGAGTGACTAGAAAATACAATAATACTAGAAAAAGTTTAAGGCAGCAAGGAGAGGAAGCGGAAGAGGAAGAAGAAGAGTTGGTTTTTATATGCCGATTTTCTCTACCACTTAAGGCAGACTCAAACCGGCTTACAATCACCTTCCCTTCCCTTCCCCACAACAGACACCTTATGAGGTAGGTGGAGCTGAGAGACTGTGCTTTGCCCAAGGTCACCCAGCTGGCTTCGTGTGTTGGGGAAACAAATCCAGTTCACCAGATTAGCCTCTGCTGCTCATGTGGAGGAGAGGAGAATCAAACACGGTTCTCCAGATCAGACTCCACCGCTCCAAACCACTGCTCTTAACCACTACACCACGCTGGAAATGAGCAAGACCCAACATGAGATGAATAGACTCTACAAAAGAAGCCACGTCCTCTGTCGGCAAGACCCGAGCAAGACAAAATCACAAAATCATACAAGGGCCATCCAGTCCAACCCCCTGCCAAGCAGGATCCCACAATAAAAGCACTCCGGACAGATGGCCATCCAACCTCTGCTTAAAGACCTCCAAAGACGGGGACTCCACCCCCCCCCGAGGCAGCGCATTCCACCATCGAAGACTGTTAATGATAGAACATTTTGGTGGACATTATTCGTAGGGTTGCCATGAGTTGGAAGCGACTTGACGGCACTTAGCACACGCACCCAATAAACAGATTGATATAATGT
Organism: Euleptes europaea; assembly: GCF_029931775.1. Lineage (NCBI taxonomy): Eukaryota > Metazoa > Chordata > Lepidosauria > Squamata > Sphaerodactylidae > Euleptes > Euleptes europaea. The sequence goes on from NC_079318.1 coordinate 30,038,064, forward strand.
TATAACGCTATCTTAAGCCTCCCCCCCCAACCCCACTAGTAGTGCAAGACAGAATGGACACCATGGGGTACTGAAGCAGGGAAAATGTGGGGAGGACATGGAAAGATCGGGACTTCCCTGTCCATACAGCAGCTACCCCAGCTTTGCTGCGATGTGTTCCAAAGGATCACAGAGAAGCAAAGATTGTAAAAAAGCCAGGGGAAAATCGGAAGATGCACGAGAGCACCACAATGGCATGTGAAAGCAGGGGGGAAAAACACACTTTGCTTCTCATCAGGTATGGAAGCAACCCTAAAAAGAATAACACATCCTCCAAACTCTACGCCAAACACCAAGACTTGACAGCCCTGGTCCTCTGAAAGCATTTGTCAAGTGCAAAAATTTGAGCAAGTCCTTGCAGCAGTTGATTACAAGTCGGCTATACCAGGGTTGCTGTGCAGAGGAAGGCACTGGCAAACCACCTCTGTTAGTCTCTTGCCATGAAAACCCCAAAAAGGGGTTGCCATAAGTCGGGTGTGACTTGAAGGCACTTTACACACACACATATTTTCCTTAGGTATTACTTCCTGCATAGTAGTATTTTGGAAAGAATTAGGGCTGTTGGAGAGAAGCAAAAGAGTGGCACTGCGAACTGGGAAGAATTGGGACAAATGTGGAGAGGGGAAACCAGACGCACAGCAGAGGTCCGAACCTTTTTTTCAGCCTGTGGGCACCTTACGGTTGTTTTGATTACGCTGTTTTGAGATGTTGCTTAACTGAGCTGTGTGCTGGTCTTTACTTTGTAGTAACTTCACAGTGCAGGTGATTTTGTTGTGCTAACCTCCAGGTATTAGCTGGAGATCTCCTGCTATTACAACTGATCTCCAGCCGATAGGGATCAGTTCACCTGGAGAAAATGGCCACTTTGGCAATTTATGGCATTGAAGTCCCTCCCCTCCCCAAGCCCTCCCCTCCTCAGACTCGGCCCGTAAAACCTCCCGCTGGTGGCGAAGAGGGACCTGGAAACTCTAGGGAACCTTTGAAATTCTGACACAGGGTGGCATGCGCAACCCCAAAATGGCTGCTGCATGAGGCAGAGCCACACACACAACCAAAGGAAGTCCAAGTGCGGGGGGAAAGAAGGGCAATTTTAAAAATACACTGGGAAAGAGGAATGCTATAGAGAATAAAACCAACACTGTGGTGGCAGCTGCCGCTGAAGCAACATTTATTTTAATCTGCACAGCAAATCAGATCTCCAGTGGCCAATCAGAAGTGACCCCACCCACTCTGTTAAAAACACTAGGTCAGGACCAAGTAAGGTATCAGTGGATACCATGACTCCCACCGGCACCACGTTGGAGATCCCTGATGTACAGCATGAAGAACCTCTGCAAAAACCAACCAAAATAATCCCAGATCCAGCCCAAAATATACACAGAAAAGGACTGTATCCTACTAACTAAAACAACAATTTTTTGGTTCTTGTAGGTTATCCGGGCTGTGTAACCGTGGTCAACCACGGTTACACAGCCCGGATAACCTACAAGAACCAATGAACTCTGACCGTGAAAGCCTTCGACAACAATTTTTTGTTTGCAATACACAAATTCATCCCACAAGTATTTCAATGAAAATACCGTTAACTGATTTCATTGAATACGTTCCGTAAAACTTTGGTGGCCTTTGTTGCAGGAATGTTTTCTATAAGTTTATGAGAGCCAATATGGTACCACAGCTAGAGTGTTGAATTAGAACTGGTCAGAGGCTGCGGTCCAGATCCCTGATTGGTCATGAAGTTCACTAGATAACCTTTGACCAGTCCCAGTCCTTTAGTATACTCTACCTTGGAATGCTGTTATAGGAATTAAATGGAAGAGGGGAGATCCATGTACACTTTCCTGAGCTCTTGGAGGAAACGAGGGATAAAAAGGTGGTCACTTGCTTTTCAATGGCCCCTTAACGTTGTTGTCATCACGGTCCCACCCATGAAGAAGTACGTTAATTGGTTGTATTGAACAACATATGATAGTAAGAAGGAACAAGTTTTCAAGATTGTCTGAAACAGAAAAAAAGAAACAACACCAAACATCATTTTTTGTGGACACGGGGCTGTGATCCAGACAAATCAGAGGACTAATATAAAACAGTTAAATTACTTTGGTCACTTTGGGTGGACACTATCCCATCTAAACGCTCCTTCTTTATTAAGCATTTGTTGATATTAAACACGGAGAATGAAGTGATACTTTTTTTCAATTGACAAGTGTTATTAACTTCTGGTTCTTAGGTCTCTTTTAAGTATGCTGTACAATTTTTTGTTTTAGACTAAGAAGCCAAGATTGCAGCGTGGAAGAAAGGACTTTCCAACAGGTGACAGAAAAATGGTGACAGACATGAATACCCATGTGAACTGTACTCTACACTATGTGCTAAACCTCCCAGCAGTAGCAATTAACATTAAATAGAAGCTTATCAACAACGCTACACATTTTTTTAAAAAGGAGCTGAGTCAAGTGTCTGACCAGAATCCTTCTTATGGCCATTTAATTTTCCTTTAAGAAATAATAAATTCAGGCATCCAGGTCTGAGATGAATTATGAAAGGCCTTCAGCCATAACTACTGCATTCTGCCATTTAAAAAGGAGCTGCTGGTTTCACTTTGTTTTATGAGCTTCATGTAGCCTCTTGTTATTGGATCTACCACATAAAAGCCAGCAAACCATGCAAATGAAAATCTAATCTTTTATGCATTCAGAGTTTCAGGGTAAATCGTTTTGTACAATTTCAGAGCCTTCCCCCCACCACCACCACCACAACAAAACCAAAACATGAAATTGGAGACTCTTGATTCTTATATTCATCTAGTAGCCACACACATCCAGTATACCGGATGTTGCTGTGGAAGGATGGTTGTCATCGGTGTGGAACTGGTCTTATGGAGTTCTACAAGGCTCGGTCTTACCCTTCATGCTATTCAATCTCTATATAAAGCATTTAGTAGAAATCGTTAGAACATAAGAAAAGCCCTGCTGGATCAGACCAAGGCCCATCAAGTCCAGAGGTCTGTTCAAATAGTGGCCAACCAGGTGCCTCTAAGAAGGCCACAAACAAGACAACTGCAGCAGCATTATCCTGCCTGTGTTCCACAGCACCTAATATAATAGGCATGCTCCTCTGATACTGTAGAGAATAGGTATGCATGACTAGTATTCATTGTGACCAGTAGCCATGGATAGCCCTATCCCTCATGAACATGTCCACTCCCCTCTTAAAGCCTTCCAAGTTGGCAGCCATCACCACATCCTGTGGCAGGGAGTTCTACAATTTAACTGTGTTGTGTGAAGAAATGCTTCCTTTTATCAGTTTTGAATCTCTCACCCTCCAGCTTCAGCAGATGATTCCACATTCTAGTATTATGAGAGATGGAGAAAAGCTTCTCCCTGTCTACTCTCTCCATGCCATGCATAGATCTCTATCATGTCTCCCCTTGACTGCCTTCTTTCTAAGCTAAACAGCCCTAAGTGTTTTAACCGCTCCTCTTAGGGCAGTTGCTCCAGCCCCCTGATCATTTTGCTTGCTCTTTTTCTGCACCTTCTCAAGCTCTGCAATTCTGTTTTTAGGTGAGGTGACCAGAACTGTACACACTATTCCAATTATGGTCTCACCACAGAGTTGTACAAGGGCAATATGGCTTTGGAGTAGGCTGTTATCAATACGCTGATGACCCCCAGCTCTATATTATCCAATTTGCCTGCTGCAAAGGTCCTGAACCAGTGCCTTTCTGCTATGGTTAAATGGCTAAGGGCGAACAAGTTGAAACTGAATCCTGATAAAGTGAGGTGATGCTGGCTCATGTTTTGAAAGACATGGGGCTTCCCACTTTTGATGAGGTCCAGCTGACACACACTGACTAATTTAAGAGCTTCGGGGTTATACTGAATGCAGCATTATTGCTGGAGAAGATAATACAGCTGCAAACCCCCCCCCCACACACACACACATTATTTCATTTAGCCTGGAAGATAGCCCCCTACCTTGACTCAGCTGATGTGGACACATGGATCCATGCTATAGTTACCCCAAGGCTAAACTATTATATTGCACTCTAAATGGGTCTGCCTTTGAAGGTGTCCCACTGGACACCTCCCTTCATTCAGATGAAATGCCACTGACAACTACTCTTTGAGTGCGGTTCTCTTCCCTATCCACCTAACTATCCTACAGTGCAGTACACAGTCCTCTAGTTTACCCATCAGAACATCATGGGGAACACTGTCAAAAGCTTCACTGAAATCCAAGTAAACAACATCGACCACATTCCCTCAGTCCAGTAAGAACTCTTGGGTGTATTATTTTACGTTTTAATTTAATGTTTAATTTAATTTAAAAGCTTTAATGTTCTGATGGTTGCCATCTTGGGGACCGTATTTGCATGGAAAGGTGGCATAGAATTTTTTTAAATAATAATGATAATAATGATGATGATGATAACAATAAACAGAACAGAATTTGAATCTAGTAGCACCCTAAAGACCATCAAAACTTTCCAGAGCATAAGATAATGAATGAACTTTGAGTCACAAAAGCTTACAGACTGGAAATTTTTGTTGGTCTTTAAGGTGCTATTGGTCTCCAATTATAAAGAGCTTCACTTTCCCACAAAGTGTGTAGATTCTATTATATCCATTTTTCCTTACTGAGATTGTGTTGTTGAGTAATGACACTTTTGTGCACATTTGTGTGTGTCCTCTCTTTCTCTAAACTCTTACACAAGATAATAACATATGGCATCTTGCAATTAGATGATTTAGTGAATGAACTGAGCAGCACAGACAGACTGATTGGAAGAAGACGACTTCTGTATCTGTAATCAGCTACAGCAGGAAGCAAAAGACGGAATAAGCATTAGGCAGTTTCAGGAATTTAGAATTCAAAACTGGTTGCTAAAGATGGACTTAAAAATAATGTTGCAGCATTTCAACAAATTTGTCAACATTATATGCTATGTCAACTTAATCTTTTAGGTGTAGAGGCTAAACCACTGGGAAGTATACTCAGGTATAGCTCAAAAGCTTAGGTAACCATTTTAGTCTACATTTGCAGAAAAGAACAAAGAGTCCTGCAACCCCGTAAAACTAACAGACGTATAGAGGGATGAGGTTTTGTATCCGAAAGCCCCTTTTCATCCAATACATGATCAAAGGTTTATACCAAAAATTAACATGTTATTTACCTGTTTTATAATATTATCCTCTGGACTGACATGGACCATTCTGGTAAAAGCAGCTGTTACGAAGAGAGACATCATGTAACTGGTCAGATGGTTGTGACAGACATTTCAATTGGTGAAAATATATGCGGATATCTACTGCCAAGATTTCATCACTAAGTCTTTTATTCATTCAGTATTGCTCTGATTACCTGAAGAGTGGCAGATTTAGCCATCAATTATGCAGAGAGCAAGGACTGTTTAATGGTTAGGCAGAGGGGCCCCAACTTCAGATCTGCACTCAGACATGAAAGTTCATGCACAGCCCCATCCTAAAAGCTCCAGCGTGAAAGGGCTTAGGATGGTAACTAAGTGCCACAACAGCATAGACCTTGGTGGTGTCAAGAGGATGATATGGGTAATTACATAATTTTATAAACCTCTATCATTTCCCCATTAGTTGTCTTTTTTCCAAACGAATGCCAACTAAGTCTGCAGCTCATCACACCCCTCCCTAGAAGCCAGTCACGACTCTCTATGGCAGTCAATCACACCCTCCAGACCCACCCCAAGAACTAGGACATTCAGCAGGGGGCTATTCTCCTGCGGCCCATGGCATGGACATTTTAGAGCACAGAATCTTTCACATGGCAAACGCACTTAAAGGGCACTCAGCATACAGTTGCCAACCTGCTGGCGGTGGCTGGAGATCCCAGCTATTACAACTGATCTCCAGCCGACTGAGATCAGTTCAACGAGAAAATGGCCACTTTGGCAATTGGACTCTATGGCATTGAAGTCCTTCCTCTCTCCAAACCCCGCCCCCCAAATCTCCAGGTATTTCCCAAGCCGGAGCTGGCAACCCTAAGAGCACCACAGAAGGAGCATTAACATAAGCAACCCAGAGATGCCAGGGACTGAACCTGGGACCTTCTGCATGCCAATTTCTGTTAATTTCTTTAATATTATGATGGATCTGTATTTTAAAACCTTACAAAAATTAATGACATTCATTAAAATTAAATTAAAATGCTCTACCACTGAGCCACAGCCCCTTCCACAAGTTTTAATTACACATGGTACACATGGAGCTGCCTTATTCTGAATCAGACCCTTGGTCCATCAAAGTCAGTATTGTCTACTCAGACCGGCAGTGGCTCTCCAGGGTCTCAGGCAGAGGACTTTCACACCACCTACCTGCCTGGTCCTTTTAACTGGAGATACCGGGGATTGAACCTGGGACCTTCTGCTTGCCAAGCGGATGCTTTACCGCTGAGCCACAGCCCCTCCCCTTTGTTAAGAGGATGGATCCCAAAGTCAGCTAATGTCCTCATTTTTACAGACAGATCAACCAGACACCTATTGCTCTACAGAATTTAACAGCAGACTCCTAACCTGCATTGTGCAAATCAGAATGCTTACAGACAGGGAGATACTGCCACCTTCACTTATATTTTGGTTTAAAGATTTTCAGGAGAGCATTCACAATAGTCTGTAAACTCAGGCATGTTGTACATGCCTGCCATTTGGCCCCAGCATCACCATGTTTGAAAGGCAGAGCTATACTTTTCCATAGAGCATTTAAAGAAAGGATGTCAGAATGAAATGGCCAAATAAATAAGATTAATAATTAACTCCATAGCGGCATGTTCAAAAGGGAAACTGGAGTGAAAAGAACGTATTTAGCATACATCCAATCGTTGCATAAATCTACATATCTTGATTCAGAGTACATTTAAAACGAGTTTCAAAACAATATAACATTTTAACTTCTTTGATCAGTTGAGATTTATTTTCAGGTAATATGACCGGGAGAAGGGGTGGGGGAACACAAAAATCTCAGTTGCCCTAATAGAGGAGACTAAACGTAATGAAACAGCTAATATACTATTACATATACAATATACCATTGCATGACCCTTTCCCTTATCCAGTCTACCATTCAGAATGCAAGGCACTCTTCATATGAATTGTCAAAAAGTCCCAGGTTTTTCTTTTTAAGTAGGTGTTACATCAGTTTCAAAGCCATTGTCTGGGTATGATTCGGGAAGACAGCAGCTCTCCCTTTTCATAACTAAATACATATAATCTGTATATTAGCTTATCAAAAATCTCCCCAAAAGTCATTTCTATTAATATTATGACGAATCTGAATTTTAAAACATTACAAAAATTAATGACATTGGTTAAAATTAGTTAACGAACTAGGAATTTGTGGAATGACAGAGGAGGGGAACAATTCTCTCTCCCCCCCCCCATTTCTCTCTTCAGGATTTTCTAAATTCTCAGGGACTAGCATACTGATTTATCTTCCTACCTTTTTTAACTGACCCTGCTGCTTTCAACATTCTGTCCTCCCGGAGCATATTTAGTTCCCCATAAAGCTGTTTTTGAGATTATTATTTTTTACTTTGGAAGTTCTCCAAGAAGAAACCCTTATATTATCCGTAGGTAGTCGGGTTTCGCTGCATTCATTACAATGGAGCCATTCGGTTTATTAGGTTGGAGACACATGAGGACTCATGAGAGAGAAGAGCAATTTGGTAATTGAGTAATTAGCACTAGTTTTATTCTTTTCCTTTCCCTAGATTTAACAGGCACTGGCTATCCTTCAACCACTTCGCATTTTAAAAAGGGGAAATGAAATTTAATTTTCCTTGACACTATAAAGAGAAAAGTTGCCACACCACTCACGCAATTGGCCGATCTATTTGACAGCAGATAACTCAGTATCCGCTTCTCAGAAAGTGTCTTTAGCAGTTTCGTTTTAATCTTTGAAAAGGTTATTCTTTCATTTTACATTGAATCAACAAAAACTCTGGTTTGAACCTAAGATGCTCAAAAACCAACTTAAACTGTAAAGGAAAACATCTATCATTATTAATCACTAATTTGGGGAGGGTATTTGCAGGATTTTTATTTATTTATTTATTATTTCAAGCATATATTTGTCAGCGCAGTCGAGGGCAGCCCAATGTTTACACTACCCTGCAGAGTACTAGTGTATAACGTTACACTTCAATATTTCCCTGCATCATTACAGTTTCCCTTTGCAAAACTAATGAGACATTCCAACCAAAAAAGTGCAACTTGGATTTTTTCCCCCAAAGGGGTTTCAGCATTTTCAGCACTGCATTTCTTCTACAGTATTGTTAGAACTGATAAGCAATTTTTTGGGTTAAATTACAATTACATTTTTCTGCATATATGGAGAGTCCTTTGAGTATAGAGTCCCTTGCATTGTCTGGATAGCCATTTTGCTCCTTTCCTCATCTACACAAACCCGGTTTACTATCAGACGTAGTGTTACTAGTATTAATATCTATTCCTTATTCCCGTGTCTTGCTGTCTAGTTTACAGTGCACAGAAGTCAGACGGAAGGGAGAAGTGACAACATGGAAGCTTTTGTCTCCCACCCCCTAAGTAGGTAGGCTGATGTGGCCAGTCAAAGGCATGCCCCCTTTTCCCCACATCTTTTACTCTTGGGTTTCTGTGTTAAAAGATGGACTCTCAGTGATAAAATCAGTTTTATGTACCGCTAGCTTACAGGCTCAGTGTTGCTTGTGGGTTATATGCTGAAGTTGACAGGTGTAAAAGTAGATTCACTATCCCTCCCAAATGATTCTCCTTTCTTTTGTAGAACACAGGAGTCACTTGTTTTATAGTCAATTATAAACATTCCTGTTTTCTCTGTCTTATGAATGCTCTTCGCTTAAATTTTTGCTTGTTTTGTGTATTACCTAGGGATGCCTGACATGAAAGGTGTTTTATAAATGTATGTAGAGGCCAGATGTATTGCCAGATGTTGTAGAGGAAAAAAATGCTCTCCAACTAAACAACTCCTGTTTGCATTTAATTTTTTCCCCCCTCACAGAGGCTTCGAGCCAAACGAGACATGATGCCAGCAGACTAAAGTGCAGAATCTGGTTTGTTGTCAAAGCCCTACAAAGTGGCGGGGTGGGGTGGATTTAAACTGCCACGAGGGCAGCTAGAAGAGCCGAATCCCCTCTCATCTGTGCTTTGGCTCTAAAACCATATTTTATGCTGTTTTCACATGAACACATGAAGCTGCCTTATACTGAATCAGACCCATGGTCCATCAAAGTGAGTATTATCTACTCAGATGCTCTACCACTGAGCCACAGCCCCTTCTCCACGTGAAGCACCGTAACCAGAAGTAGCCCCCACCAGGACTTTTTAAAAGATTAAAAAAAAAAGAACTTTATAGAGAAAAGCACAGGCTGGAAAAGGTTCAATCCCCCCCCCAGTCGTCCGCCCATCCTGTGCCAATGACTACCTCACCCTGTTGTGCCATGAGGGTACATGGAGGAATTTTGTTCAGTCACTTGTCTGTTTTTCTCCCACAATGTGGGAGCCACGTCGTTTCATCTTCTAAAATGGCATTTGATGAAAGAGGAAAAACTCACCAGTTGGAGATATTTAAATATTAAGTTCCCAAGTTGAACATACAAAACCTTTTGTCCAGCAAGTTCAGTACTGACTCGCTTGGCTGGCAGCAGATCTCTGTGGTCTTAGGTCTATCTTATCACCTACTGTAGGACCCTCTAAAGGCAGATACGAAATATCGAATCTGGAACCATCTGTATGCAAAGCATGTACTCTACCACCAAGACACCACTTACCTCCTGCAGCTTCTCATTAGAAGGCACTTCTGTCCTTGTACATCTGATCCATTTTTTAAAAAAACATATATAGAACTGAACAATTAAATTAGAATCTGTTTCTCAAAGACCTCATAATAAAGTACATAGGAGCAGGATTCAGATTGGAACCCTAAGTCTAGGGATTTGGGTGATGGGCAGTGAAAAGACTTGCTGACCGTGCTCTCAGCTGCTGTCCATGCCTGCTCCCTTTCCACTCTCATGCTTCTTGCTGTCCTCTATTTATTTATTTTATTTAAAACATTTATTAGCTGCCTTTCTACCTTACAGGAACTTATAGCCAAGTCTAAGTTAGGCAAACTAATGTAATCACATGATTTCAAATGACTGCCTTTTGATACCAAATTACCTATGTATCAGTATTTACAGGGCTGATCCTTAATAATGCACTCACCAATCCTAGGAAGTTATATGGTACCGAATAAGGAATGAGATGTGATATAAGATACTAGTAATTTCACGCATTGTACAGGGAAAAAGAAATTACTGGTCATTCAATAAAACATTTGCTATACCAGCTCAGACAACAGTACATTTACTAAATACTGACTTATGCAGCCCAAATTAATAATTGAAATTACTTTCGTGCTCGTGCCACTTTCATAGCTCTGTGGTGGTATTGCAAGATGCCTAGACCATGTTGGTGATCCTCTCAATGTAGTTCTTTCCCATGCCATCTTCGCTCCACCAGTGTGCTTATTCTGGACCAAAGGTTCCAAAACCTTTAACTCAGGGCAGGTTGACAAGTTCAATATATTTGAGTCCTTTCCCATGGCTGTTATATGCTAGATACCTGCTGCAATCCTAAATACACTTTCCTGGGACTATGCACCACTGAATGGAATGGGACTTAATTCCAGGTACACCTACTTTGGATTGCTCCCACGGGCTTCTGGTTTAATCACACAGACCCTCCATATGTGGGGGGGGGCTTCCTCCCTTTCGTTTGGCCTACTCAAGTTGTGCTGTAATGCTTATTTTCAGTCTCTTGGTGCTGGTTTAGCGCAATTTGCTTCAACGTATGTGAAGATACAGCAAACAACACAAAAGTGACACCTAGTGATAGCAGATTAGTATTAGCTCTCCTCAGACTAAAAAGATAGCCACTGAACAAAGAGGAGTCTTGAAAGCAGAGACAGAAAAAAAGACTAGTCACTCACTGTTACAATGTCTAGTGGCCCCTCCATATAAAAGTAGAGTGGTTTTGCACTCCAACTTTCAATGCAAAATATATTCAGATTTAATTGTAGAGCTGCTGAGGCTTAGACTGATCCCACTTGGTGCTTATAGGGGCTCAAAAGCCATAGTAGTTTTCCATTTTTACTAACATTTCATAGTCTAGTCCTATTCTCCCTGTCTCTGTGCTTGAAAGTAGCCTTCACCTGTTACCTGTGCTAAGGAAAAACACACACCTTTGGTTTTGTGGGCTTGGCTGAACTTTCTGTAAACAAACAAGCAACCATAGCAAAGGACAAAATGTTCGACTATGCCATAGGATTTCTAGAAAACAGAGTACTGTAACTGTGGCAGGAGATTTTTCTGTTATGTGCTTTAAAAAAAGAAGACAATACAGAGAAGAGGAACAAGCCTAGGTGGAACTGTGACAACAGATGTTTATGCTACGAAAACCCCAAGGGATCTTATCTCAGGATCTGGCACTCAGTTGTAACCTGAAGCAAAACTTTGATCCTTTGTATTGTGCTGTCCTAAACCCACTTTTTGGGCAGCCCAGAGAGCTGTAGTTATTGCTAACGTGACAAATACGATGCCTTTTTATACAGAAGCCCTTTCCACTAACCCCGTATGTTGGGGTCTGGTTGTGATTTCTTAGCAGAGGCTTAGTAGGATACGGAAGGCGAAATTAGTCATTCGTTTCCGAACGAAGGGCTTATGTCCCTTTAAGAACTCTTAAGCAGGACAATATTTAGCAGGTGCAGTTTTGCACCTCACCGCTGCTACACTGCCATGGGGGGAAAAACCGCACCAGTGCGACTGCAGTCTTCCTCGGGGAAAGCTGAACGAAGTGGGTAAGTCAAACTGAGAGGGGGGAAAAAACGATTGCAGGAAGAGCAGGAGCACCCAGGTTCTTTTCCAATACTGTAAGAAAAAGCAGTGGTTCAGCTCAGCCATAGAGAATATGACAAGAAGCAATCGGATGGGGGGGGGGGAGGTGGAGATTGGCTGTAGGATGAGATAGATAGATAGATAGATAGATAGATAGATAGATAGATAGATAGATAGATAGATAGATAGATAGATAGATACCTGTAGCCGTTTGTGCAAGGGACAAAAAAAATCACTGAATGCACATCTGGCGAAGATGCTTGCGCGGCGAGGTCCAAGTGGGTGACTGGCAGGTCTTCGATCCCAGGCAAACCGTTAGGCAGGCCTCGCCGGTCAGCAACTCGGCGCTTTCCCTCCCCCACCCCAGGCCCATGGCCGTTAATCCCCACCATGCACCGCGCCCAGGGAGAAGACCCACCAACGGCTCCGCTTCTCCTCGGGAGGTCGAGGAGACTGCAGCAAGGAAAAGAGGGACTGGCCCGGGACCGCGGGACCCGCCCTCCCCCGAACCCGCGCGCCAGCCCCGCCCCCTCCCCGCCCGTGATTCGCCAGAGCCCCGAGCGTCCCTCGCTTCCTCCCCTCGCCATTGGGCGGGCCCCGCGGCTCCCCTCTTCCCCCTCTGATTGGAGGAGGCCGCGCGATGGGCCGGCCGCGCTGTCAGTCAGGGGGAGCCGGCCGGGGAGGGGGGGAAGGGGCGGGGCGCGGAGGAAACATCTGGCTGCCGCAGCCCGGGCCCGTCTGTGCTGCCGCCGCGCGCGCTCCCGCGCCGCGCGCTCCCCGCCCCCCTCCTCCCCCTCTGCTGGCCCGGGCTGCTCTGAGGCGGCCGCCATGGGGGGTCGCTGAGGCGGTGCGGGGGGGCCGCCTTGCTCCCGCCCTCCCCCTCTGGGCAGTCCCTCCCTCCCTCCCTGGCTGCCTCTGGGGCGGGGGCCCCGGAGGGGGGGGCGGCCGGCCGGCGCGGGGAGGACTTGGGGGCCGCTCCAGAGTGTGAGTCCCCATCCTGCCCCTGAGGGGACTCTCGGGTGGGGGGGGCAGGGCGGGGGGGGGCTGCCTGGGCCCGGAGGGGCAGAGAGCAGCAGGTTGTTGAGGGGAGGGGGGAAGTGGGGGGGCGGTTAGGGGGCTTTCTGTGGGGCGAGGGGAGAAGCCAATGCGGGGGGGAGGGGCAGAAGGTGGCTCGGAGGTGTGATGTTGGGACAAGGGGGGGAGGGTGGGCTGTGAGGAGCTGGGCCGCAGGGAGAAGGGGGTTCACAGGTAGGGGGAGGTCTGGGAGGGGTTGGAGGAAGTGGGCCCGGAGGCGGGCGGGGGGGGGGTTGGCATCTGCTTCTGAAAGTTGACTCCCATCCAGGAAGAAGCCAAAGTCTGGAGGGGGTGCAAGTGTGCCAGGGCAAGGAGATGGGGGGCGGGGGCTCAGTGGGGCAGGGGGGAGAGCAAGCCTGGTCCAAGGGGGTGGGGGAGAGCAGGGGGGTCCTTCTGGAGAAGGGGGTGCAGAACAAGAGGGGGAAAGCACAGAGCGGGTTGCTTGCTGTGAACATGGGAAAGGCTCAGCTTCTGAGTTTGCGGGTCTCCCATGCACTGGAAAAGAGGAAGACCCAACAAGAGATGGATGGACTCAATAAAGGAAGCCACGGCCTTCAGTTTGCAAGATCTGAGCAAGGCTGTCAAAGACAGGACACTTTGGAGGACTTTCATTCATAGGGTCGCCATGAGTCGGAAGCGACTTGACGGCACTTAACACACACACACATGCACTGGAGGGGAAAGAGGAGTTTTGCAAGGGGGGGGCTAGGCTGAGCTCAGGAGCAGATGGGGGAACAGGGAGGGGAATCCTTTGTGTGGGGTAGGGCCGGGCGTGTGTTTTACTTTGCGGCTCAGAAGGTCGCAGGGAGGGGATGTGAGGAGCCATGCAGCTGTGGAGGCAAGGGGGTAAGAAACCAGAAGGGTCAAGAGAGAGCTAGCTCCCTTCCCAGCTGGGCTCGTGCGTTCAACTCTTCTAGTTACTTTCCTTTTGTTGTTGCTTTGGCTGCTGGGATGTGGTCTGTGTCTGCATTCGGCTGCTTCCTTCTTTCCTGGCTGTTCTTCTGTCACCGCCACCCCCCCTTTCCGTGCGTTTGACTTGCCGTGATCTGTGCACACTTTACAAAATGTCAGAGAGGTGGATTAAGTTCTAGTTGGCTTAATCTTCAATTTGGTGTCTTCAAGACGAACGAAAGGGAAAATGTGTTAATCTGCCATGATGTATGGATCTGCTGTTCACTCAGTTTTTACAAAGTGTATCCCTTTAGAATGGTGGCCACAGAGTTGGAGACGGTAGACAGGGTTGGTAGACAGTGGAGTAAAGCAGGGGTGTATAGACATGAGTAGACACCATTGAGAAGTTGGTTGATTTGTTAAGCATCGAGCTAATTGATCAAATAAGAAAATCTCATTCTGTTGTCTTAGCACTTCATTTCATTTTAGCATGTAACCCCATTCATTACTCAAGATTCTTCCCTGTCAGAGAAAAGGAGGCCATAACATTCTTCCATCGTCCTTTCAGAAACAGGTTTTTTATAAGCCTCGCCAGTAAAAGCAATAATAACTTAGTGCTAATATAAATTGCCTCTGAAATTAATAACTGCAATTAGTACTGTTGCCTCTGAAATTAATAACAACAAACCTGGTGTCATTAAGGCTTCGTGCAACAAAAAATATCAGTTTGTATATGAGCAGCTCATATTTGACCAACATTATCAAATTGCAAGGAAGGGAAGTCATATGAGAAAGATGAGTACTTTTAAAATTCCTTATCCTGGAAAGAACATGCAAGTCCAAAACCTACAGTACAATTTAAGTTGGCACTACCAACTTTTTAGATTGTTCAAAAGAGCTAAACTTAATTACTGCTTACAAATTGCTAAGCAGTACGTTGTTGGTGGTTGTGTTTTTAGCATAAGCAAAATGCTTGTGGAAAGTGTGATTTTGTTAATATCTGTAACAGTTAAAAATAATCTCTAAATCTGTAGAAGTGGTAAACTCTGCATTAGTTAAACCTGCTAGTTTAAAAAAGGTTACTTGTATCTAACCTCTGAGCTGAATAAAGATGAATTAGTGTGGCTTGAGTAAGTTCTCAATATATAAAAAACTCGGTAAAGTTATGACAGAAGGGATGCTATACTGTATATGCAGTAGAGCCCCATATGTTTAAGGGTTTGTTGTTTTTTTTACTTTTCTCTGTTAGAAAGTTTTGAAAAAAGAGACTTTGAAGTATTTTGTTTATACTAACAGACAAGAAAAGTTATCCTAAGAAAAAGCTGGTGGCAGGAGTGTAGAGGAGTAGCATATGGCATTAAAAGGAGCACAGCTGGAGGTAGCATTTCCATCTGAACATGATGTCAGAGCAGCTGACAGCCTGCCATCCCTCAGCCTTTTATTCTAACACACAGACAGGGAGTTAGTGTGTGTGCAGATCTGTGTGTAGGGAAGGTATCTCATTCCTCTCTAACATCATCTCCACTTTGCATCTGTCTCTCTCTCTCTTAGTCTGCTTTTTTTCCCACTGAACCAACAGACCTGGAGCCAGCAAGACTCGGACAAAAGGACTTAATCAGGTTTATGTGTACTAAAGGTAGGAATAGCAGTAGGCAGGCTACAGTGTGGTTTTTCTTTTGGTGTGTGTTTATTTAATTTGAGAATAAAAATCTCATTAGTCGTTTAACGAGGTTTGGATAGAATAAGTGCAATTCATTGTAGAAGCGATGAGAGAGTTCTTATGGTAGTTGAGGCTTAGCATTTGTATTGGCTTGGGTTGTCTCTTCTTAAGCAGTTCTGTGAGAAACTCTTTAAATTATATAGCCCTCGATTATTCTCAAGCACCAAAACAGCAATTCATAGTGTGTGTGTGTGTGTGGGGGGGGGGTGTAATTGTGGCAATACAGTTGATATGTATGTTCTAATAGCACTGCTTCCTAATGTGAAATAAATAAAAATAAGGTGTTTAAGAGATGCAAGATAGAAGCTAAAGTTTATACTGATGTCTTTTGCATAGTGATTTCTACTTAAAGAATCAGCCACTGAGAACTATGAAAACCCTGTTTTTGAAAAACAGATATTGTTTGTGTGTTAAACTTTAGACCCCCAATTCCACCCTGAGAATAACTTGTGTTCTCCTCCCCGTTCCCGCTTTCTCAGATGTATATTGAAGTTTATTTCAGTACAACAATAATTGTTTGAGGGGAGGTTTTTGTATTCACGACTAATTTAGAACTTGTAGATTTGAGCTGCCTGAATTGGCCAGACAGCTGTAATCGCACTCCTCTATTCTTAATCTCTTTATCTGGGCAGCAGCTGCCATATGGCCACAGTCAGCTGGATCAGATGTTTATAAGCTTCCTTCTTCGTCCCTCTCTGTCCTTTCAGCCTCCTAATTTGATCACAGCTACCTTGTGAGCTGCCCTCCAATCTTTATTTTTAGCCCTCTTAAGGATTAGGATTGATGTTGCCTGTGGGGCACTTAGAGTGATTGTATTGTAAATCTTCTTGCTTTATTCTAGCAGTAGTATTTTATAGAATATACTTGGGACAGGATTCTTTCTCTTCCTTTCCTAAGATGCAACTGCTCTAGAACAGCTTTGATTGTGTACCACGGAAATGAGGGAAATAGTTAAGATCGAAGTAGAAACTTTTAATGTGCCTTTTTTAAATCCTTCCCTTCAAAAGAGAAAGGTTACACATACCATCATAACAGTAGTATCCGGAAAATAAAAAGTATTAAATCTTGCTTGAATGCTTTTTATCATTACTACATACCAGCAGACACATACTACTGGTTATTGTAGTTAGAATTCTCAGCTGGGGGACAACATCTTCTGTGAAACTGTCACGTTCAAATTTTAGTGTATTCTTTTGAAGCTTTTGTATGTTAATCAGAATTATTTTGTCAAAGAAAAATTAAAAGGCCATAATTCATTTCCTCCAAGTATTTTAGAAGGCATTTTGATGGATGATTTTTTCCCTGTGAATGTTACGTTCTAAGGAGTTGCTTTTGCTTTCGTATAGAAGCATCTGTTACAACATTAAATTTTGTGACTACTTTATTTCTTTCACAATTTACTTATGGACTGTTGAAAGAACTGCTTGCTAGTATAACTGTGGAACTTTGGGTGAGAAAATAATTAAACAGAAAGAAGCTATGAAAAGTTTGCTAATTTACCCACATCATTTGTTGCATGCTACTAATATCGTTTATGTATCATCTTGTGGTTTTTAAATAACTGTTCCTGTGTAGTTAGAAATTGTTAAAGCATTAAGTGTAAAAAAATGTGTTCGCTTAATGCTATGATTTCTGTTGGTGTTTTAATTAAATCTTTTTTGCTTCTAGGTTATGAAGACAGCATGGAGTTTCCTGACCATAGTAGGCATTTGCTACAGTGTCTGAGCGAGCAGAGACATCAGGGTTTTCTTTGTGACTGCACCGTTCTGGTAGGAGATGCCCAATTCCGAGCACATAGAGCTGTACTGGCTTCATGCAGCATGTATTTCCACCTATTTTACAAGGACCAGCTGGACAAAAGAGACATTGTTCATCTGAACAGCGACATTGTTACAGCCCCAGCCTTCGCTCTCCTGCTTGAATTCATGTATGAAGGGAAACTCCAGTTCAAAGACTTACCCATTGAAGATGTGCTAGCAGCTGCCAGTTATCTCCACATGTATGACATTGTCAAAGTTTGCAAAAAGAAGCTAAAAGAAAAAGCCACCACAGAGGCAGACAGTACAAAAAAGGAAGAAGATGCCTCCAGTTGTTCCGACAAAGTGGAGAGCCTCTCTGATGGCAGTAGCCACATGGCAGGAGATATACCCAGTGATGAAGATGAAGGGGAAGACGAAAAATTGAGCATCCTGCCTAGCAAAAGGGACTTGGCATCTGAGCCCGGGAACATGTGGATGAGATTGCCCTCGGACTCAGCAGGCATTCCCCAGAGCGGCGGAGAGGCAGAGACACACACAACAGCAGCTGGAAAAACAGTAGCCAGCCCCTGTAGCTCAACAGAGTCTTTGTCCCAGAGGTCTGTCACCTCCATGAGGGATTCAGCAGATGTTGACTGTGTCCTGGACTTGTCTGTCAAGTCCAGCCTTTCTGGAGTTGAGAATTTGAACAGTTCTTATTTCTCTTCGCAGGACATGATTAGAAACAACCTGGTGCAGGTGAAGGTGGAGAAAGAGGCTTCCTGTGATGAGAGTGACGTTGGCACTAATGACTATGACATGGAACATAGCACTGTGAAAGAAAGTGTGAGCACTAATAACAGGGTACCGTATGAGCCAGCCCATTTGGCTCCTATGAGGGAAGATTCTGTTTTGAGGGAGCTAGATAGGGAGGACAAAGCAAGCGATGATGAAATGATAACTCCAGAGAATGAAAGAGTTCAGGTGGAAGGGAATATGGACAGCAGTCTGCTCCCCTATGTCTCAAACATACTTAACCCTGCAGGCCAAATTTTTATGTGTCCCCTCTGCAACAAAGTTTTTCCTAGTCCCCACATTCTGCAGATTCACTTAAGTACGCACTTTCGAGAGCAGGACGGGATCCGCAGCAAGCCTGCCACTGATGTCAATGTCCCGACCTGCTCCTTGTGTGGTAAGACTTTTTCTTGCATGTACACTTTGAAGCGTCACGAGAGGACTCATTCAGGTGAAAAACCCTACACTTGCACCCAGTGTGGAAAGAGCTTCCAGTACTCCCACAATCTGAGCCGCCATGCTGTAGTTCACACGCGGGAGAAGCCGCATGCTTGTAAGTGGTGTGAGCGCAGGTTCACACAGTCTGGAGACCTTTACAGACACATTCGGAAGTTTCACTGTGAGTTGGTGAACTCATTGTCTGTCAAAAGTGAAGCACTGAGCTTACCTACTGTCAGAGACTGGACATTAGAAGATAGCTCGCAAGAACTTTGGAAATAGAATTTTTATATATATTATATATATATATATATAAATCTATATAGTTGTGGTACAGTCTAAAAGCAGTCTTGTTTCCTTGAGCTGAAAGTTTGGCCATTAGCTTGTTTTTTGCACTTTAAGGCGGCATGAACATTTCACTACTTTAGTGCTCTAGTGGTATGAACTATAGAAATGAGACTAATAAGTCAAAAATTTCCCCTTGTTTCTCCATCAAGTAAGTACTTCTTTTAAACAAAACTACAAATGAACAAGTGTGATTATTAGGTTCTGTTTAACCTTACTGCGTCATTTCAAATTCAATTTTAAAAGGACAGGTCTCCAGTGTGTTACCAAATTGTTTACATTTTTAAAACTGCATGCATCTTTTCTAACTGTGGGAAACCTGAATGCTTTTAGACCCAAATGGTAAATTTCTGAAATGCTGGAATATCTATTTTTAAATAAGCAGCTATTATTCTAACTTGTGTATTGCAACAGTTCCCAATTTTTAAAAAAACCCACAGATTTTCAAAAATACACTGGAATTGCTGGACTGTGTGAAGGTGTGCTTGGGATGAAAAAGGAAGTTGCAGCTTCAGCAGTTGCAAACTGTGCATTTAAAAATGTGAATTACTGTTGTATACTGTAATTGATTAAATGGGTTAGGGGGTGTCAAGGAAATTGACAAGTTGTGTTAACGCTCTCAGTTGAGTCTTGAAAAGTAAATATTAACGCTATGGAAATGCATGCGTTTCAGTATATTTTTGTCTTTGTTTGCATTGTATAACTTCAATGAGTGAGTTTTAAAACTTATTTAATTTTTGTAGGAAAAAAACACCACTGGAAAAATTGGTGTTATGAAGAACATAAATGCACTGTCTTTTATTTTATATAATTTAAGTTAATTGCCCACTGTCTTTTAAGTTGAACAAAAAGCTATATGTTGATTTAGCTATGTAAAGAAAGATAGTAATGTTTACAAACAGGCTTAGAGATTTGCATGTGCAGTGTACATTTATCAAAAAAAAATCTGATTGCACAAAACCCATGCCAACTCCAACTTTAGGTGCATACATTACCCATATGAGCATTTTTAGAATTCCTGCTGCACAAATTAACAATAGGTCATTCATTTTTTTTCACCCCTTGAAAAGATTCTTTCGAGTGAAAAAGCCCCAGGCTGAAAGGACTGGAAAACCTTGATTGACATGGGGTGGAATGGGGTGGAGTGCGGGAACAGTGGGAGGAAAGTTGGGGGATGGTTGCGACCTGTGTATCCAAGTAGCAAAGACTGCAGCCTGATGTGTGGTTTTAATGATGAACACACAGGGCAAAAAGCATTTTGCACAGTGTTTGTTTTCCTGTCTTGCACTTACAAATAAGGTCTATGGGAGTAGCATGGAAAATTGTTTTTTTTTCCCCTTCCGCTTTTGTTTCAAATTTGATCGCCTTAACTACTGTAAACATAGCCTATTTTTGTGCTTAAGAAACTGAATGGAAAACTCCATTGTGTATTGCTGGACTGTTTTGGAAATATTTTGGTCAAATGTATGTTAATTTGGCTGTAATGGCATTTAAAACAAAAAAAAAGCTGTGAAATGGCCTTGGAGCATTATTTTAGTTACTTGAATAGTTTATAGGTTTTTAAATCATTCTTTTTATTAATTTAGAAAAGACAATCAATGTCTGAGAAAAATGGACTACTTTTGGATTTTTTTGTGTGGTTGTGAGTGATTGTTTTGGTTTTTTTTTTCTTTTTGCCCTTTAGTTTCACATTATTCTTTGGTTCTAAAGATTAGACTGACATCTAGCTTTGACAATCATAGTATGTTTTATTTTCCTGAGAGGGAGGGGGAATAACTTATAATGCTGTTTAGTTTTGTACTATTGGTGTGTTGGTGAATTTTTAAACTGTGTGCTAACTGCAATAAATTATACATACTGAACTCAATTAGTTGTCTTCTCCCCTTTTTAACCGCTAAAAGAATATTTTAGATAATATGCATATGTTCTGTTTTTGTCCAGAGTAATCTTGTTGACTATGGAATGGGTTTACTGTCCAAAAGATTTGGTGCGTAGCTTTCTGTTACTCTGCAGTGAAAAAAGTTGCTATGATATTCCCAAAGTTCAGAACACTGTTCAAAGCTATATGAAGGCTAATGCTCTGAACAGATTTGTCAAAGCTGATTCATTTTAAACAGAAAATTTATTGAGGTGTTTGCTTAATTTGGAAAAATGGTTAGATATGCACCAACACCCACTGAAGTAGAATTGTGGTTATCAGAAATAACCCAAGCCACTCTTCATTATGGGGTGTCAAACTGGTGCATTTGTCTCACCCTGTCCGAACAGGTTGCTCTAAAAAATGCCTGGGGACACCTTTGAAATAGACAGTTACTTTACAGACGACATAGTCCAAAATATACTCTTTATTACGTGCTGAGCTGGAGGTGTAATCTTGATCAACATCAAACTACTTTAGGAGCTTGGGCTAAGGTGCTCATAAAATAACACCTGAAGAGAAGCTTCATTGCCATTCGGACCAGTGCAATTTCTATAAAGCCAAGTGCATTTCATTGCTGAGTATCATATTTCAAATAAAGGGCTTAGTATCCTCAATATATGTGGAGAGAGCTGAATTTTTAGAAGCATAACCATTTCTTAAGTTTTATTTCAACTATGCCAGAGCTGGTATATTCTGAATACTCCATTGCTGTGAATTTTATTATTGCTCATGCCAAATAAAACAGAAGTTATTGTTCTAAAACACAATGCATAATAAACCTTTTAAAAGCCTTATTTCTTTGGAATGAAAAACTTTCCAAATGACATTTAAAGTAAAATGATGGAGGAGTGAGGGACTTAGAGAAGTAAGAATCTCTGAAGGAACTGGGTTCACTAGTGAGCATGAATTTAGAAATATTGCTTTGCTTAATTATTCTAGCTCTTCCTCCAACCAGTGTTCTTAAAGTCTGTAAGAGGCTTCAATTTAAACATATACCAAGTTCTGCAGTGTTTTATTTAATGGGCAGGGGAAGAGTGTGGGTTTGTACCTGTTACATTTCTAAGAGCTTGTTTTCATATAAAAAGGTTTTTCCCCATGAATATATGCTGGCACCTTACGTCTTAAACTCTTGTGACCTTGTAGGTTATAACAACTTTAATCTTCTCTAACAAAACATTTGTAGAGTGTGGAAATAGTAAAACACCTGAATGCGCACAGGAACCATGTTTCTCATCTTTGGGATTGAAGGTCAGCTGGACAAGTTTTTTTTTACTACCAATTGACAATGGCAGTGAACCTTACAACATTCAAATCCTGAAAAGTTAGACTATACTAGGCTATTACCTTTGAAACCAGTCTTGGTCTTAAGAATGTGGAAGATTATTAACATCGCTAATAAAAGATGAAGTTTCATTCTTGCATGAATCATGCACTTTAAAAACAACAAGAGCAATGCTAGTAATTGTTAAAGTGTGTAATATTTTTAATGTAGGAAAAAATTAGCTCGCTCACCTCTGTGGGTGTGAACAGGTGCACATGCCATATTTTGTATTGCACTTGTTGCAAGTTGCATACAAGAATTAGGCTTGGTCGTTAAACAGTTATACATGTAGATGCGGGGGGCGGGGAGGCCAAGAACAGATTTTATAACCCTGCTAAACAATTATGCAAGAATTTCATTTTGAGAAGTATATAATTGCACAGTTGAAAATAAAGCATTCTATTTGTTTTGCTGTTTGCTCATTCTAGCAGCTGCATTTGTTCACCTGTTCAGGAAGTATGCTGAGGTTCACTTTTCCTGCTGAATTAAAATATTTGCTTTGTTGCTAAAGTGATTATTTTTCAAATACTCCTTAACCAAAGTTATGAGTTTTATAATATGATTATGGGTGTTTTGAGACTTTTCGGCATCCTCAAACCTAGTTATTAACTGTTTTTTGAGGGAGGGGTATAAATTTTGGTACATAATTCTATTTGGAACGTATTTTCAGGTATGCTTTAAATGCTATTTCATTGTACAACATTGCCAGCATTCAGAAGATAGCAGATTTTTCCTAAACAATATGGGTCTACTTAAAATTTAAGCTGAACAAATTTAAAAACTGTTTCAAATGAAAATTTTAAAATGAACCCATCTATCAATGTTGAACCACATTTTTCAGTACTGAAACAGGCTAGCTCTAGCCCGATCAATGTAGAGTTTTATTACAGTTACAGTTACTGGTTTACATTTAAAATGTTCACAAAATTGCTATCAAAATGCTTATTTATTGAAAAAGTAAAAATGGTGGGTTAGTATTTTTTAAGATTATAAAAAGGAAACGGAGTTACAGCTATATTATGAATTTTGCCTTTTTTAGCCATGAGATATTTTATATCAAATACTAGCGTTTGGATCGTTTAGAACACTGAAGTTACAATTTTACTCTTACAAAACAAATCTGCTTCTAAGATCCTAAAGTAAAAGGTTGAAAGGACTTCTTTCACTACACTACAGCTGCCATTCAAAAAAGAAAACTGCATGTTAAAAGTCTGGAGTTAGAAACTCCTTCCACTGTGAAAAACCCCCAACGAAATCTGTTAGATGGTCTTAGTGATGACAGATTATGTTTCTAAGACATTTTTATCCAGATTTGAAAAAAAGTACTGTTTTTCACTTTGTTAAGATTTCCAGTACTAAAAGTGCTCTCTTTGTTGAGTGGTACGTCAATAAAACTTTAGGCTTTGCTTTTAATTTCTAATAAGACAAAAAGTTGAGGCTTATTCGTTCAGTAGAGATGCTTCAGTGCTAATAGATGCAGTAAAATTAGGGGATTTTTTTTTTACTTCAGCCACTCTTGGAGCTCTTCTACTTCAGGTTTTCAATGAGTAAAATGGTATTTTCATTCTATATAGATTAATTCTAATTGTATAGTATCCATTTTGCTTTTATGGTTTACAATGGATCCTCTTATCTGTCATCTGTTAAAATGCCACTTATATTTGTAAATTGTCTCCAAAGCGAGTGTAGTGAACATCCAATAAACTCGCGATGCCTCTGTTCTGTCCTGCTTCACTTTTACGTTGGGTTAAATTTCAATTTGGAGGTTCTTAAATACTTCATAATTTCTTGGGATGGCATAAAAATTGGGCCTGGTGTTTTGCCAAACAAAGTATTATTAAAAAGAAATTCTGTTTCCAGACTTTTCAAATCTAAACTGCACACTGTTATACTGGTGGGGTGGGAAGAGACTCAAGCATAAACTTTGTAGATGAGATGCTCGTTAACACCACATAATATTTATAAGATTTCAGAAATGCCTTCATGCGGCAGGCAGATTGCTGTGAATTCCTGTAGTGGCTGCTTTGACGTTCCCATTGTTTCTGGAGTTAATCTGCTCTGTAAGAAGGTTTTTTTTCATACGTATGACAAATACCAAAATATGGATTTACACAGGGCATCTTTAATCTTTACAGGCTACTGTAAGGAATCCATTCTTAAATTAGTAAAGCAATTTATACTGAGTAAATTACACATATATCATGACTTCAGGGAATCTGTCCCCACATGAATTAACAGGCAGTATTGCAATATTACAGTGGTAACTGTAACCTAAAAATTGGAAAACTAAATAGAAAAGAAAGCAAAGAATTTTGGGAGTTTGAGATCTCAGTCTCTCATCTAGATTTCAAAATGTGTCCTTGAACTTTCCTAAATACAATAAATAATCAATA
This sequence comes from Euleptes europaea, assembly GCF_029931775.1. Taxonomy (NCBI): domain Eukaryota; kingdom Metazoa; phylum Chordata; class Lepidosauria; order Squamata; family Sphaerodactylidae; genus Euleptes; species Euleptes europaea. The sequence continues at coordinate 30,062,635 of NC_079318.1, forward strand.
TTAAACATGTTTAACACCATAATGTTTCCTATACATAAATCATTGATCTCTAATCACGAAATGGAACTGCTGTTTTTTAAAAGTTGCTTAAATTCTTCTTCTTGTGCTTGGAGATTGCCTTTATGGAAAATTTAGACCTAAATAAGGTTACTTGAAGTACGGGTTAGAGGTATAGTTCTGGTACATTACCATAGTATATGTAGGTGAGGGGCACAATCTAAGAAATTTTTTCCGTGCAGTCTCCACTGGTGAATAGGAACTTGCAGGAGCATGGAAAGTGAACTCATTCACCTCCCGCTAATGGGACTTTAATAGGAGAGATGACCAGTGCTTATAATCATTATATTTTTTTAAAAATTGGTTTCATTGATACAACGTATCCTGTCACTCTTAAATTCAGGATTATTAGAACACACATGTACATGTTTAAAGAAATCTACAGAAGTTTAGATTTTTAAAATGGCTTTTGCAACAGAAGTTTAAATAGAACTTTTAAGAACAGAGGCGTCTTCAAACCAGGAAGAAATACAGATATCTTCATGTTCTGAATAAACTTGCTATATAACCATACCCGTATTTTGGGGGTTTGCATTACGCTGTTACCTATAAAAAATAGCTAATGTTCTTTCTGTTGATGCTGAAGAGAAAAATACATTTTGTTAGTCTTTAAGGTGCCACTAGACTCTTGTTTTGTTTTGTCTAATTAAGGGTGTGTTCAATACCCTAATAAGTATGCAACCATTTTAAGAACAGCATACTTAGCTTAGAAGTCACTACAGGGAAAAGAAACTACTCCGTTTTCCCCCCTGACAAAATGAATGACATTTCCAAATGGATTAATTTCCTGGTGTCTGGAGTGTTCCAACACACACTACCACCACCCCAGCGAGGGTGCAGCAGCAATGTAGTAAGTGATTGCTTACAGCTACAAAGTATGCTTTAAAATAGTTAATGAGTTGGATCCAGGCAGCTTTTTTTGCTTGCTCTCAGCAAATTCCCCTCCTTATTAAAGCCCCCGTTCCACATGGCTTTCGTCTAAGCAATCTTAAATATAATATAACCCTTTTGGTGGACAAAGAGGACCCCTTCCTCCCTTTTTCACCAGTAGAAAAATTAGTTGGATCCTAATGTCCTTTCTTGTAGCAGCTGATGTAACCTTTATAAACAAATTTCAAAGCAATTAATTTTAACCAAGGCTTTATTTTTGGAGTTGGGGATTTTTTATAGGCTCTCATATATTTCTTAAATATCTACTTTTGTATGATGGAAATGGGCTTAGTGTAAAGTAACTGCATAGGATTGCAGTGCCATTGTTTTGAAATATCTTGCAGTTATGTAACCAACTTGTGGAAGAAACATGACTAATTCATCTGAACGCAAAGCAGGTTTTTTTCATCATTTATCAGGAAAAAAAGGTAATGTAGGTCCATCGAATTGTGGAGAATATCCTTTCTTCAATTTCTATAAAAACCTGAGTCTGAGTCATTTATTCAGAGGCAAGGATATCCAATTTTATGTTCATGTATTATTTTATTTATCTTGCAGAGAGTGGAAACAGACAAATTAAGGTTTAAAATAGGAAAGGGGTAGCTTCAACTTTTTTTTTTTTTTTAAACTGATGCTTAGGCATCAAGACCTGGAGCTGGTAAAGACTCAAACAATTTTGCTTTTTGCCGTCAAGTCACAGGTGACTTATGGTGACCCTGTGGGGTTTTCATGGCAAAAAATGTCCTGCAACATGACCCTGGTATTCCTTGGTGGTCTCCCATCCAAATGCTAACCAGGGCTGACCCTGCGTAGCTTCAGAATTCTAATGAGATCAGGCTAGCAAGGACTATCCAGAGCAGGGTAGAAACTCAATAGTATAAGATTTATTGATTTATAGTTTATGTACTGCACTTTTTCCCTTCCAAGACTCCAGGTGGTTTGCAGTTTCATAAAAATGGATTGTTTTTTATCTTTCTTGCCCAAGGACTCAAAAACTAGAAGATTTTACCAAGTAAAGCCCCTCATTAGCATGTGCCCATTTGAAACATTCTGTCTTGTACTGCCGCCTATGTTCTAGTAAGCAGACAGACTTTGGCCTCCTCTTGGAGTTGGTTACATGGTGACAGAGCTATCGTTGAGAGAGGTCATGCCTGGGCTGTAACAACCCTGCTAAGTCCAAAATGTGTGTAACTATAGCACTCTGACCCTGATCTGGGTAGCCCAGGTAGCCTGATCTCATCAGAGCTCAGAAGCTAAGCAGGTTTGACCCTGGCAAGTATTTGGATGAGAGACCTTCAAGGAATAGCAGGGTTGTGACATGGAGGCAAGCGATGGCAAACCACATCTGAATGTCTCTTGCCTTGAAAACCCCTCCAGAGGTTGCCATAAGTCCTGTGTGACTTGATGGCGGGAACCCGGCCCCGCCCCCCCACACACACACAAATAGCACACTGGCCCTTTTTAGAAAAGCTACTTCTAGTGAGGAAAACCAGAAGTAGTGGGCAAGGAGTGCCTCACCTGCCATTTCCCTTTCCCGCAGCGTTGTGTTGTAGCATTTGAAAGTAAACAATGAGAATAAATGGAACAAGTAGCCTTTGATCTTTCATATGCATAAGCACAGAGTTGGAATTCAGCCAGATTAGAGACCTGAGTAGTTCAGGTATATGACAATTATATAATTAAGTTTCTGTGGGTGTATAGTGTACATAAGGTGCAATCCTATGCAGTGTTACTCTAGTCTAGGCTGGAGTAACTCTCCTTAGGATTGCACTGATAGTCTGCTTTTTAAAGGTTTCTTATACAATTATTTAGGTCAATTGGATCTCATGAGCACATAGCATGCAAGTGTTTCTACAAACTAAATGATCATGCTATGTTCCAGTTCAGAAGTGCAAGAGAAAGCAACCCCTTTTCTGTGTTTCAGGCCATATGTGATTATTCCTCAGGACCACCCATATTTCTAGCCAGGTTACTAGTTCTAGATACTGAATGGTTACTATAAATGAGCAGCCCTACAAGCTGGATGTTTGCCAAAGGCACAAATTGCTTTGGTTACTCAAAGGAGTGTCTGTCTGGCTAACATGAACTATTTCAAAAACATGATAAATGCTCCTAAAATTCACTGCTTTTAAAATCTTATATTCATCCAAAACAAGGTCTTTAAATGTTGTTGAACGTCACAAGCCCTCTGAATTTTAATAGCATGAGAAGTAGGAAGGCCTGTCCTTTTCTATGGTGGCAGTTCTGTGTATGGGCCTTGTAGAGGGGGAAAAATGTCTCTGTCTGTGTTCTTGCAAGTGAAGGACAGTTGAAATGTGACTCTTCAAAATAAGTGTCAGGAAAGACCTCTTGTGTCTGGTGATCAAACAGCGAGTAATTCCTTCTGAATCACTGTAGCATAGGGCTGCCAACCTCCAGGTACTAACAGAAGATCTCCTGCTATTACAACTGATCTCCAGCCTATGGAGATCAGTTCACCTGGAGAAAATGGCCAGTTCGGCCATTGGATTCTATGGCATTGAAGTCCCTCCCCTCTCCAAACCCCTCCCTCCTCAGGCGCCACCCCAAAAACCTCCTGCCAGTGGTGAAGAGGGACCTGGCAACCCTACTATGGCAGGATGTCACGTTTCTTCCTGTATCAAAGTTGCAGTCAGTCTACACGCTCCTCTTGTCATGTGGAGATCACTGCAAATAGTATTCATAACTTGGCCTCAATGGCAGAGTAGTTTGGCCTCATATTTAGGGTTGCCAACCTACACGTGGTGGCTGGAGATCTCCTGCTATTACAACTGCTGTTACAGCCAATAGAGACCAGTTCACCTGGAGAAAATGGCCGCTTTGGCAATTGGACTCTATTGCATTGAAGTCCTGCCCCTCTCCAAACCCTGCCCTCCACAGACTCCGCCCCCAAAATCTCCAGTTCCTTTCTTACTAGGTGGCCCATTAGGACAAACACACACAAAAAGATTTGACTAAAAAGATATGATCTGAACAAGGTCCTCTCACCACTGAAGCACTCCATTTATTGACCTGGTTAACTGAGAAGCAAGTTGACAATATTTATCAGAATTGTCCCAGTAAAGCACCTGCCAGCTGCCACCCAGTGTGCGTAGTGCAGTATTTCACCCCTTGCAGCATTTATCTTCCCCTTTCCTCTCTTAACGTTAATACATAAAAATCAGCAGTCATTTATGTTCATGCTGTAGTTCCATCAAAGTCAAAGGTCATTAACTTGAGTGGCTTGCGCTGCAGCCCATTTCCCACAAGTGATGCTTAATTTTTGTGCATGTGGATTTTCTGTTTGTTAACAGTACATGAACTGAAATGAGTATTTCATTTTGGAACAGCTCTCTTCCACTGTCTGCACTCATAAGTGATGCATTTCAGAATAAAAGGGGTTCTTAGTGTCACTTATGACAGCATTTAAAGATGGTCTTTGTTATCTACATCATTTTATTTGTTAGAAATTACACTGAATTTAACTGATCATCCATGAGAACTTTGGGCTCTGGCTTTTAAGGGCATCTGCATGTTTGTTCAATCCCTGTGCCATAGCTAACTTCAAGAAAACATCAAAACCACAATGCATTTCATTTCTCATTTGCTTAGTGGGTGACTCAACCTCCTTTTGTGTCTGGATGAAGTTAATTTGTAGCTTTTAGGATCTTGATAGTTTCCCTGCGTTTATTTTTGGTTAAATATTCTTAGTTGTTGATTATTTAATTGTTTGTTTGGGTGAAGATTTCATTCTTAAACAGGGAGAAAAGCAGCTTGGTGCCATAGGCTGAGTCCAAAAGAAATTAACTGCTCCACCGCACAGATAGGAGTTGGGGAGTTTTGCTGGGAGGCTGGTCCCACTCATACATGGCTAATTTAATAAAAGAGTTGAGGATTCTGTGCGGTGAGATCCTGGATTCATTTAAAATTATTACACACGCAGAGATGGGTGTCTCGGTCTGTGGAAATGCTTGGATCTTTTGCATTTATTTTAAAATATGAAATTATTTGGTTTCTCTTGCCCTAGGCTTCTAATGGAGGTAAGCAAGATAGGAAGACCACATTTAACTGGGTACTGTTTAAACTAAGTGAACGATCTCCCATTTGTACCTTTGCTGACCATAGTGTGCTTTGCAAAGATTATATGTAGATATCGAGAAGAAAATGCACCCCCCCCCCCGAGCAAGACTTCTAGGCAGCTAGAAGTCTTGCACGGGCAAACAGTTCTGAACAAATGATATTTAGACTAGCATAGCCTAACCTATTCAGTTAAGATTGGATCAAAATATAAGTTTTTTTAAAAAAATCTTTAGAAAGAGAAAAAATAATTTCCTGAAAAGAGGAACTGGAAAATAAGGATTGGTGTTGGTACATCATCATCTCTTATCAATTCACAAGGAACGTATGGGAAAATATGCCATTTAGTCGCACCTTGCCAACTGAGAATGGGGTAACAGAACTCAATTTCAGTTTTTGAAAATGCAGTATTATCTGTTTCACTGTGTCTGGACAAAAGCAGGATTTTTTTTTTAACGTTACATCTTGGCACACTAGATATGCAAATGCCAGAATACACTAAAACCACATTTAATTGGGCCCATTTGCCAACTTCTTGAACACAGCTTGGATTATTTCACTGGAGGCTGCTTCTGTTAAAAGCTGGGGGAGGAGGAAGTGGCATGCTGTCAAAACTTCAGATCCCCACCCCCCTTCGCATTAGAAGTACAATTATGCTCTGAGCCAAGTTTGGAGGTATTTTGCTATATTTAATAATTATTATCGCTGATATTATAAACATATGCATTGCATCGGATTTCAAGCAGAATAAAACCATGTCCCAAACATGGTGTCAGCTTCCTTTTCTCTTCTCTGGTTCATCTGCCAGTCACAGTGGGATGCAATGAAACCAGGTATGTTCCAGAGGATAAGCGGCAAGCGATGACACTCAAGGGTTAAGTGAGGATCAGGATTTATTCTTCTCAGCCATCTGAGATTGTCTTCTGTCTGATGGCCAATAAAAAACAAGCTCTGTAAAATCATTTACAGCAGCCCTGAAACGTTCAGAAATAAAGGCCAATTTTAGGTTCTTGTGAGTGGTTTTCATATGACTATGATCCACACGTCAGCTCATCTAACCATTCCACCTGAGGTATCAAATCTCTCATAAACTTTGTGGTAAATTACCATTTGGTAAAGACTCTCTTGTATCCCTCCTAAGTGCTTCAATGAACACATGCCTCAGTTAACACATGCAGGATCAAGACTATTTACTGTGCCAAATTTTTAAAGGTTTTTTTTTAATTACCATGAGAGAGCCCACGACACAACTTGTGTCTTCTATGTGTTTTCATGTAAGTTTCATACTTAGTCTGCTGTTGCTCCTGTGCTGATTCTTAACTTGAAAGGACTGTATAATGAACATGCTCTTGTCATGGTGCTGCATAGTCAAATCCAATAGGCTATGTGAAGACATCACTCAGGGCAAACTAAACCTTTAGTATGACGGGGGAAGAAGAAACGCATCTCCATTTCTCAGGCCCCTGGGTCAATGACTACACTGATGGTTGGTTGGTTGGTTGGTTGATTTTTGCTTGCTAGTGCTGTACACCGAGACTTATATTCCTGTCTAACTTCTTGAGTTGTTCCTGTCAAACTAGTTGGAGTTGAAGGTGGAAGTGGGTGCCCATTTCAGATTGGATCTTATTAAAAGTAATGCCATACATTTCAATGAGATGAATTCAGACACATGCCCCAACAATATCCCACATCAACTTATTATCTATGTGTAAGTATAAGAGGGCCCTGACCTGGATGGCCTAGGCTAGCCTGATCTCGTCAGATCTCAGAAGCTAAGCCGGGTCAGCCCTGGTTAGTATTTGGATGGGAGATCACCAAGGAAGTCCAGGGTTGCTGTGCAGAGGAAGGCACTGGCAAACCACCTCTGTTAGTCTCTTGCCATGAAAACCCCATGGTTTACACACACTTTACACACACACAAGTATAAGAGGAGCCCAGTGGTGCAGAGTGGTAAGCTGCAGTACTGCAGTCAAAAGCTCTGCTCACGACCCGAGTTCGATCCCAACGGAAGTTGGTTTCAGGTAGCCGGCTCAAGGTTGACTCAGCCTTCTTTCCTTCCAAGGTCGGTAAAATGAGTACCCAGCTTGCTGGGGGTAGAGGGGAGATGACTGGGAAAAGCACTGGCAAACCACCCTGTAAACAAAGTCTGCCTAGTAAACGTCAGGATGTGATGTCACCCCATGGGTCAGGAATGACCCGGTGCTTGCATAGGGGACCTTTACTTACTTAAGTATAGGATAGTAAGGGAAATTAACTCAGTTTCCTCTTGCTTCCATACCACCACTTTATGAATAGTTTTGTACCCATTTGCAAAAGCGTGTGAAAATTATTAATAAGGAATGGTAGGGTTGCCAGCTTCCGTTTGGGAAATACCTGGAGAATTTGGAGGTGGGGCCTGAGGAGGATGGGGTTTGGGGAGGGGAGCAACTTCAATGGGGTATAATGCCATAGAGTCCATCTTCCAAAGCGGCCATTTTCTCCAGGTGAACTTATTTTTGGCCTCTGGAGATCAGTTGCAATAACAGCAGATCTCCAGCTACCACCTGGAAGCTGGCAACCCTAAGGAATGGGGAGAATTTTACAGGGGGCAAGAGTGCAAAACGTGTCTCCTGTTTCAGATCTCAACTTAGTACTAATCACAGTTATGATAATATGTGCAACAAACAAAGACCATATTTTTAATTTTCTTTTTGTAAGTCTCCAGAGGGAGGGAAGGCAGAAGCTAAGTAGGGTCAGTCCTGGTCAGTATTTGGATGGGAGATCTCCAAGGAATGCCAGGGCTGATATGCACCCCTGTTAGTCTTTTGCCTTGAAAACCCCATCAGGGGTCACCATAAGATAGCTGCGACTCAATGGCACTTTACACACACACACACAAGTCTCCAGATATCCGTGAAGTGGGCAGATAACCCCTGGTATGACTATACATTAACAGGCCTTGGGTGTGTGTAGGAGGGACACATTTCACCAGTGCTGTGGAGTTTGCATCAGACTTGCCTTGCGGGCTCAGTTTAGGATGCTGGTTTTGACTAAGCTTTAACCTGCAGGGGCTCTTGATATTTCATAAAACTGACTCTTCCAGTGATAGGGCCCCTATTTCAATATTGTAGTTTTTAAGCTGTCTCAAGCAGGACTCTGAAGAGGTGGTATAGAAATGTTCTAAACAAATCAATATGTTTTAATCTCCCAAACCAGCAGCAAGTGTCTTCTTGGTGCTCAAATGTTCATAAAATCCTCATGGTGGGAACGCAGAGATGTCTTTTAAGCTGCTCTACAATTGAGTGCACACACGTCTTCCACTCTTGGTTAGTTGTGCCTGAGCATCATTTGGAAGAGTTGCATGACTCCAATTGGGCATTGAATTAACTTACAATTAAGGTCATACTTTATTTGAGTTTTATTAGGATTTTGTGTGGTTCTACCCTATGCATTTCAGGTTTGATTTTGGCTCCACCCAGTGCCATGTTGATTTTTTGTAAGCAGATTCATTACTACGATGCTTTCTCCTTTATTTTGTTGCTTGCAGCTGCTTTCAAAATTTAACAAAGAGATCATGTTAACGTGACTGGCAAGGCACTCAAGACCATTGATGAGCCGCACACCGCGCACAAACCTTCTAATCTTTCTCACCTTCCAAACGGCTCTGCAATTTGAATGGCGTTGCCCCCTTGCACCATGGAGTTTTCTCCGATTTCCTACTTTGCTGCATCACCCCATTGTTGTGCCCAGTAGAAACGTGCCCTGGCATCTTACCAGGAACAGATGAAGAGACTGAAACAAACCAAAAAGCAAACCAAAAACCCCAAGAAGCAAAACTGTTTCATAGTTTCAGAACTGAGCTAGTTTTCCCTTCTGTAATTGTTATGCTCACCCCTGCATTTGTCGTGTCCCCCCCTTTCTTGGTGGTCTATCCCCTCTCATTAGAAATCTGCTGCTGTAAGCGGTGGCAAAGGTTACTTGAGGACATTTGGACAGCATTCCTTGGAGCAATAAGCATGCAGTTATTGGGAGATTTCCATCACATCAGACCAATCACATTTCACCTTAAAAATCTATTTAGGTAATGCTGAACTGTCACTTTCTCTAAGACAAGTAGGTGGAAGGTTAACATGAGCAACAGAAATTGTATAATTTTGATGAGCCGTCAAGCCATAAGGATATATTGGATTACTTGCTAACAATTTAACAGAAGTCCAGTGACACCTTAAAGACTCACACAGTTTATTCCAGCCTAAGCTCTTGTGAATCAGACCTCCCTTCATCAGATGCATGAGGTGTTGACCCTTTAATGAGATATATTTATAGTAAAAGCGGCAAACCGCAGAAAAGTCGGGGAGAGGACAAATGGAATAAAGAGAGGCCAGTCTGAAATAAGATTAATAAATCCACTGAGTGAAGGCGAGGACCACTCCCAACTGCTGATGGATAGGGAAATTTTTTTAAAATAAATTGCTAAAAATTTAGGGACCACTTTTTGGTCCAATATTTTGTAATTTAACACATTAAAGAATGTAATGAAAGCACTATATTCATTAACGGCCTTTCAAAGTGGGTAGCTCTTCCCCCCACTGTCAAACAGTAGGTTATGAACCCCTGCGAGAATCTGTCTTTCTTGCATGTTACTTTGTGTAGTGCCATGAACATCAATGTGACTGGATAAATATTGGCCTGGATCTGAACAACCATGAGCAGATGTAAAATAGCCACTAGTGCTACAAATGCTTGCACAATACTGCATGCAGTGCCATAACAGGTAGGTTTGATACCAGTTCTTATGCTCCTGCTAATGCAAGAGAGTGTACAGTAGGGTTTCCAGGTCCCGCCTGGCCACTGGCAGGGGGTAGGGGGGTAGTGTTACCAGCTCCAGGTTGGGAAACTCCTGGAGATTTGGGGGGGGGGGGTACAAAGCACCCATTTTCTCCAGGGGAACTGAGATATGTAGTCTAGAGATGAGCTGTAACTCCAGGGGATCCCTAGGTCCCACCTGGAGGGTGGCATCCCTAGTGTACAACCTGTTCCACAAGTGGAAGAACGTTTTAGGATCTAGTTTCGCTTTTCTCACAAAGCATTCTAGTACAAGGTGTAGAACAGTCCTTCCCCTAATGCAGGACTCCCATGTGCAAAAGAACACTTTTGTATCCAACTCATCATTAATAACTACTCATAATTTTTAAAAAATAAAACTGTGCTGTTCTGGGAAACAGGCGATGCACTGCAATGGAGGTAGTTCTCTTGATCTTTTCCTACTCTGTAGCGTTTGTACTTATACTACAACAGGTGTCAATACCCTCTTAAGTAGGGCAGAACGTTCCTGCTTGCTGCTACAATCAAAGATAAACCTCTTGTAGTAGCTCTTAGTAATTCCAGAGTGGTGTTGGTACAGTTTGCAGGCCTTAGAGTGCAAGGAGCAGTGGTTCTGCCTCCACAATCCATTCTCCTTCACCCAGAAAAATGCTCATGTGGGACTTTGTGTTGGGAAATTGTCTGGAGATCAGCTGTAATTCCACCAGACCTCTGGGCCTACCTGGCGGATGGCAACCCTGGGGACTTCTGTTCCATGCTGATGCAGCAATGTCCCTGAGGCAGCTTCCAGTGCCACAGAAAATAGACATGGGCTTGCCTTACACCACAGCATAGGGTTGCCAACCTCCAGGTACTAAAGCTACGTGGGCAGTTTCCCACATAGAAGTCAAATTAAAATAATACAAAAAAGGAAGACCAACCTACTGACGAAGTTTCGAAACGAACACCAACCTAGGGTGACGTTTAAGTTGGACTTCTAGTTGCTGTTCTTCACTTACTTTCGTGGATTGTTGTGTTCCCCACCGGGAGAACTCCGGGACCTCCCGGTCCTCCGGGAGATGTGGTTTCTCCAGCGACTGTCCCACCCGGTAGCCCCGGCTAGGGGCATTCTTTTGTTTATTTTTCTTGCACCTCGTCTCGCAGCACGTTGTGAAATCCCGGACTCAGACTGCGGAAGGTGGTCGCGGCGTGACTGTCTTTATGGACTTTCCTTTTACCGTTTTTGGATAATTCTTGGTTTATATGAGTAACTGATTTTGGAAGTGCTTATATTGTGTGAAGCAACACTTTTTGCATATGCTTTTGGTATTATAGTAGTAAAGGGACACCAACGTATTGTGAGTCATTCAATAGTTTATTTTATAGTTTATTATTAATGAGAGCCCTCGTGCTGATTTTCTGATACAACTTAGTTAACACAGCATAAGTATCGTTGTTATTACCAAACCTCCAGGTACTAGCTGGCGATCTCCTGCTATTACAACTGATCTCCAGCACTGAAGTCCCTCCCCTCCCAAACCCTGCCCTCCTCAGGCTCTGCCCCCAAAACCTCCCGCCGGTGGTGAAGAGGGACCTGGAAACCATACCACAGCATAATGATCCTATGTTTGTGTGCTCCACTTCTTTGAGCGGTGGCAGGGCCAGCGCTGCCTGGGTTGGTTTCCTTTGGAGGAGACAGCAGCACCCACAGCATATTTGCAATCTTTGCTTTATTTACGAGTATACAAGTACAGCAGCTATGGAGCAGCAAATCTCCTACTCCACTCCAGAGACAAAGAGAACTTGCACACCAAGGTGATCCAGCCCCCTCACAGCTCTGTCTGCTTCTCTCTGTAGCTATTTGGAACACAAAATGGTTGTTTCTTCATGTGCACATATCTGCCCCCTCTTCTCAGCAGAGGTCACCTCCTCCAGGCTTTGTTGGAAAATTAATAGCACCATTAGGGGGACAATCTCCTAATAGTTATCACCCAATGAAGAACATTTTCATTCTCTTGCTATTGCCCCTGGCTTCTACTAGGGCATGTCACTTTAGTCTAAGCCCATAATGATACGACCCACTCACAGTAGCTGGACACTAGACCCATGATACTATACCCTACATTCACAGACCCGAGCTCTGAAGTAATGTATGAAAGCAAATGCTTGTGATACCAGTTGAACTTGAGACATAACACATGCACTGTCATTACAGTAATTAATTTAGCTTGCTGGAAAATTAGTTTAAAAAACAATGGGCATGATTCTTCCAAACTAAAGGCCCTTGAAGGCTTCATTGATTTCATTGGGAGAAATAAGCACATGCTTAAATGTTTTTTGCCTGGAGCACCCTGCGGATGGGGTTGCTATGAGTTGGTTCTTCTTCTAAATTTTTACCACTGAAATCAATGAGATTTAACTTTGGCCCATGTTCTAATTGGTTCACGTTCTATTCATTCCAAAATGAACTTGTATAGTGTGGGCACACTACATATTTGAATTATTAGCACTAGGCTATAGGAATTTTGCTTTGACCAATCGATAATCTGGATAGTTTGTAGTTCAGGTTTTGACTTTGTGCACCTCTGAAGCATCTAAACATTTCAAATAATGGTGTGCAGTTCTCAGTTACATTTTAAGAAACCTTTAAGGGTATTTATAAGGTTGAAAATATATTGAAGGCATCGTTTCAGATCTATAAATATCTTGTTTAATATACGATCGGGGCTGGGGAATAAATCTGCAGATTCCTAAAGGGTGTTAACCAGCCAGATGGAGAAGGGATGTAGAGTGGCGTAGTGAGAATTAACTAGAAGTAATGGGAAGTCTGGTTATAAGGTTGTTTTTAAACTTTACATCTTTCCCCAGTTCACACAACATCCGTTCTTCGCCTAGAAAGGAGATGTGAAGCAGTAGATAAACGATTGGACCGAGATCAGAGACAAAGGTTCGAATTCCAGTTATTCTTGGAAGGCCTTGGCCAGTATCTCCCCCTCTGATCTTCAGTTCCACCTCTGTACGGTTATATGGTTCACCAAGGTGTGAGAATAGATGACACTGACAACTATAAAAATAGTTATTAAAGTGAAGCTGACATTCAGTGTCAAATGAAGTCAACACTTGGGGTTTTTCTTCTTGGATTATGAAAGCATGTGCTGCTGGAACCAAGTCTGTGTTAACAGGCGAACAGGCTGCTATGGTTTCTCAGCTTGAGGGAATGAGTAGTTCAGGCTTGCAGTGACTCGTGCGTGCTGTTTAGAAGACTTATCAGGGGATTCCAATATGTTCTCAACAGTGTTTTAGTACCACTGCGTCAGATTATGGACCTCACAAGGACTGCTCCTTGTTCTTAGCCATAATGTGTTCACTAGCGTTAATTTGAGTGATCATTCTGTAAATGGAAAGATATTTGTTTGAGTTATGGGATTTTGTTAGGAGTGGCATTTGGGCAAAATATTGTGGAATGGGGTAAAGAAGGAGACCACTGCTTTCACCAAAGCAATGTTTGAACTATACCACAAAAAAACCCTCACTGGTCTATCAGCAGCAATTTTGACAGAACTGCCCAGTAGCTGTATGGAAAAGAACTATTTATGAAATATTGAAATTTGGTCATCTACTCAGCATTGTTTAGTGAACAAATGTATTTAAGTTCTCTATGTTGCTCTAATGTATAGCCTTTCCTTTTATCCCTTAGAAGCTCCTTGATCAATTGATCTTGAGCAGCATATATCTAGTGTTGGAGGGATATAAGGACTAAAACAAATCTTGCCACTGACAATGTAGCCTTGGGGTCCCTATCACTTAGTAAAAAAGGCATTATGTCAGTCACAGAGGCATTGGATTTGTATATTAAAAGGGGGGAATATAGTGCGATCGAAATTCCTCGTAAAAGCTGCATTCCAAAAGGGCATGGGCTAATGAGTCAATAGAGCCAGAAGAGCAAGGGCAGATCCTGTCTGAGTATGGTATATTCAGAATTCTGCCCTGCATTACCATAGAAGGGTTAGCATTCAATCTAATGTATAGCAGTGATTTTCAACGAGTCTCACTGTAGATGCACTGTAGATGTACAAATGTGATCTAGTTTTGCGGCGTGAGATGTTAAGATTTCTGCCCTGATTTTTTTGGGGGAAAGAGGGTGCAAAAGTTCAAATAGTGGGTGCAGAAATGACATAAGAATTAATGTCCCACCATGCTTTAAACAAATATACTGTTCATCAGGAAATGCAACCTGAGTGTAAAAACATTGGCTTTGATGGACTGAAAGATCTTGTTGTGTAAGTACTTCCAATCACACAAGAGCATGCTGATTCTTCTGCTCCCCCTTTGGCTCCCAAAGCTACTGGGGAGGATCTCCCAGTCCTGTGAGCAGTTGGACCCCTCCTCTCGTTCAAGGGCTTCATGGAGGCAAGGGAGCTTCTAAGACTGGCACTGGAGCCGGGCACTGCTCTTCCAAAATGGATGCACCTCTGAGTTTGGGATCCATTTTGTTTCAAGCCTGGGCAGGAAGGGGTTGGCAGCTTACCTTTCCCTCTCAGACTAAAGGTGTGCCTGGCTTAAATGGGACCAGCTAAACCTCATTGTGTCACCTTAAGGTGATTTAATCAATTGGCACTTAAGGGAATGATCCAGGCATTATCTTGGGACTGCACCCCCTCAGCTGAACGGTTAACAGGCCATTAAGCCTCTCCTGTCCTTTGTCCAATACCCTGCAGAGCAATCAATTCTTTGTTCTCCGGCTTTCCTGACAGAACACCTGATACCGCCTCAGGGCCTATTTTTGGGTATAAAAACAGCTCCTTTGGCCCCCACAATGTGTGTGTGTCTTGGATCCGTGCACTTGCATGTGGGTCCTCTCTTTTGTTTCCGGAAATGCTGGTCATTTTCCTCCTCAGCGCTGCTTTCTTGGATGTCTCGTTCAGGATTGGTAATTATCACCCTTTCCTCTAAATGCTATCCAACCTCCTCCCTTTTCTCTAGTTAGCCCTTGTGTGCTTCATGTGTGGGGTTGATCATTTGCAATCCGTTTACTTGACTTTATTCAATTAATAAAACCCATTTTCAGTTCTAACAACTGTCTGTTCATTTAAGAGTTCTCACTCGGAACCATCCTAGTATTCACAGGTTATCGATCCTAGTTACCCCCTCTCGCTGTGTCTCCAGCTAATTCCTCCGATTTAAGTGGAGACTGCCTGCCCAGGGTAACAGTTCTCTGTAGTCAGTTTGGAATGTGCAAGGGATTGCCGATGAGAGGGAAATTCTCCCCATAAGCCGAAGTGTCTTTTGGTCTCATGGCAAGACCTTTAGATCCATGTTCTTATATATATTAGCCACATGTGTCCGAAGTGTAAGGCTTCTAGAAAACGAAATTCATTAGATCAAGGGTTGGCAGCATTTTTGATCCAAGTGTCAGAACCCCAGAACAGCTGCCTGTGGGAGATGTGCCCACAAACAACAGGGGATGGGGAAGAGGCAAGGACTGTATTTGGCCAGACACACTGGGAGTAGGCTGAGCCTCAGTGGCTGCCAGCTCCTAGGGGCCTAGCCTCAGTTCCTTGGGCAGAGAACCAGCCTGCATGCCAAGCAAAATAGTTGGGTATTGCCTCAGCCAGATTGGATTATAATATTTACACCTATATCCCTGGTAAAGAGCATTGGGACTTTTTATTATATCACTTTTGCAGCAGTCCTTGAACTTTTATTGATGCTCTCTTAAAAGTCATGATATGAACTGCATTTTGACACAGTCTCCTTTTTCCTGCTTTGTTCCTTCTCTTGAGCAGCTGGTTATATTTCTTATATACATTTTTTCAGGTGTACGTTGAAGACTTTTTGATTTGCATTTTTAGATGTCCAAACGTGGAAGTGGCAAACAGGTGCTCATTTGCAAACACAGGTATCACAACATGTGACGGATCAGGTTGTAACTATGGGTCCGTTTGGTGGCAAATCCATGAAATAACTCATGTGTATAAGAGCTGGGCTGGATCTGTCACCGGGTCTCCAAGCCTGGGTTGCGGCAGTATCGCGAGACATCTTTTTACCATGCCCAACTGAAGAAAAGGTTGTGACCCTTTGTGCTTCACTCAGCCTTAACAATTGTGTGGACCCGTCCTTGGGAACTGAGTGGAAGCTTCAGCTAATGTAGACTGCAGTGGCCAACTCCTGATGCAGCTAAAACTATTTAGCTCTTAACTCTTGTTGTGAGCGTAACACAACTTTTTTTGGGGGGGGCATGTTTTAGAGTAAATTGTATTTAACCTGGCAAGTTTTAAAAAAAATAGAATGGAGAGAAAGATGGAAAGCTGTGAATGATAAGGGCCAGTGATAAACATGTACCATGTGCTTGCAAAAAGCCCCCCCCCCAGTGAATGGAATATGTACGCTCGTATAACCACATACAAATTTTAAATGAATTCTTATGCCCTGGAGGGTAAATCTGGTGTGACTCTGAAGGAGGTCTCTGCAAACATTTGCCAGTTAAATAGCTGTATGAAGTTGGCATTTGCTGCAGAGGACAGAGGCTTGCCTTTTCCATGTCACTCTTGGCGTCTTCTTTTGTCGGCTTTCTGACTAATGCCACCTGGCTTTGCCGTGCAGTGCTGCAACACTGCAGAGGAAGTTTAGCAGCCAAGGTGGTTTGAATATGCACGCTGATAATGCTGAAATAACTATAAACCGGAACAATGCTGTTATAATACTCTGAAAGGATTTTCAGCAGTTCCACTGGCTAAGAATTGCTTTAAATGTGTTCCTGCAGGTTGTTTGTGCAGTACCTTAGGGAAATTGTTCTCTGGAAATAGCAAAGGGTCAAGAGAGGAACAACAGCCACTGATACTGAGAAGCAACCAACAGTTTGTTTAAAAAATGAAATAGGTGCTAAGGCTGGAGCATGCCAGCGAGCTAGATCTTTTGACCTGGACACAATTTATTCAAATCACTGATGGGCTAGATCAGACTAAAAATTTTTTACAAAGGGAGGACATCCAAATCCACATATTCAGAGACACTTTCATTTATCCCATTTATTGCTTTGGGGTGGGGGTTGATTTGTTACAGGACTGGGTCCTTGGCATTAAAATAGGTTCTTGGGCTGAGCTCTGGTAAGGCTTGGCTCAAATTAGTCCTTATATAGAAAGTGAACTTTACAATCCTTGCACAGAATTTTAATTTTAATGTAGGGGAATATATTTTCAAAAACCGCCTTAGTGGCTGAGGGAAAGTATCTGGGTTTAATTTTTTTTCTGGAGGTTCTAGCCAAAGTAGGGTTGCCAACTGCCAGATACTAGCTGGAGATCTCCTGCCGATAGAGATCAGTTCACCTGGAGAAAATGGCCGCTTTGGCAATTGAACTCTATGGCATTGAAGTCCCTCCCCTCCCCAAACCCTGCCCTCCTCAGGCTCCGCCCCCAAAACCTCCCACCAGTTGCAAAGAGGGACCTGGCGCCCCTAAGCCAAAGAAAGCAGAGAGGAGCATCTGACTCATCTTCCTCCTCCCCCAGATCTGTAGACAGAACCTGATATTTTCTTATGCTATCGATATATATTGTTTCTACAGAAGAATGGGAGAAAGGTCACTTTTAATGCTGCAGTGACACTAGCCATGATCCTGCATTAGTACCTGAATAACTGTACCAATGTAATAAAGACTGTTTTCATTTTGTAAATTCCTATTTGTAGCTGCTGCTTCTACCCCCCCCCCCCAATACAATTCAATGGGCTGGTAAATTGACTAGGCCACACTGCAAGCAGCTGCTGGTCCGATCAATTTTACTCTAAAGGGATAGTCCTGATGCAGTGAGAAAGGCCATCTGCTTCCCCCCCCCCAAAAAAAGACAGATGAACTGGGAGATGTTTGTTCTAGTGCTGGAGAGTGGGAGTGTGAAGCACTGGGGGGGGGAAAGGGTTACAAAAATGTTCTTGAAATGGAGGGATATTGCTTTGGGGTCTAAGCACCTGCACACATACTCTCTCCATTAAGAGCAACATGAACACTTGTAGATACATCTTTACTCATACAAATACACCCACACACTCTAGGGTTGCCAACCTCGAGGTATTAGCAGGAGATCTGCTATTACAACTTATCTCCAGCTGACAGCGATCAGTTCGCCTGCAGAAAATGGCAGCTTTGGCCATTGGACTCTATGGCATTGCAGTCCCTCCCCTCCCCAAACCCTGCACTTCTCAGGCTCCTCCCCAAAGACCTCCCGCCGGTTGCGAAGAGGAACCTGGCAACCCTAAACATAAGTAGCAGTGGGGCACAGTGGGGGTCTGTAGACCCAAGTGCCCTTGTCTTCGGAACTGCGTGGTTGGATACAAACCAATGTATGTTCTTTTTATTATGTAAGCGTAGGCGATGCACAAGACCGGAGAAGGAGTTCCAACACAACTGCTTTACTAACAACTAGAAGTGGTTTCAACTGTAACCGTGGCACTCTAACTAAACCCTCACAACACCCTGGCTTATATGCTCACCCAACCACCCGGAGCCACACCTCCCCAAGTCCGCAATTGGCTGGTAGTAGTCCATTGTCCAATGGGAGCTCAGGAGCAAGCCAAGTCCATGATTGGGGGACTATAGACCACTGTCCCATAGGAACGCACAGGCAAGGAGCTTGGGAGCAGACTTCAAGCTCAACACGAGCCTTGCTCTCTGCTACATACATAACACTTTTAGCACGTGGAAAGATAGTATGTCCCCAAAACCTAGTAGATATCCACACAATTTTATCAAAATAAATATGGCTTTGATCCTAACTACATTTTCCACTGGCAGAAGTTAGTTCTGCTAGCAGAAGGTGAGGAACAATTTCCATCAATTCTCCCCTCTCCCGACACATTCTCATGCTGTTACCAGGGATCCTCTAATCCCTGTGTGTAGGTTTTGAGGGCGGGGGGCATAAAGGCTGCAGCGAGGGGAAGACCAGAAAGCTCCCTTCCAAATAAATCCAAGTCGGTATCTTTGGCAGCAGTGCAATTGGGGGTTAGTTTTAGCTTTTCTGGGGTGCAGCTTGAAGTGTTTCCCAAACCCACTTGGCAAGAGATCATGGTGAGACAAAAGAAATGAACACACGTGCCAGGGAAAATTAGGGCCCCATAGCACCATCCATCACCAGCTTTTGAAAAACCTGCCGCCTGTATGCAGCCATAGGTTTAAAAAAAAAAAAAAAAGGTAAAGGCCCCCTGTGCAACCACCGGGTCATTCCTGACCCATGGGGTGACGTCACATCCTGACGTTTACTAGGCAGACTTTGTTTAGGGGGTGGCTTGCCAGTGCCTTCCCCAGTCATCTTCCCTTTACCCCCAGCAAGCTGAGTCCTCATTTTACCGACCTTGGAAGGATGGAAGGCTAAGTCAACCTTGAGCCGGCTACCTGAAACCGACTTCCGTCTGGATCGAACTCAGGTCCTGAGCAGAGCTTGGACTGCAGTACTGCAGTTTACCACTCTGCGCCTTGGGGCAGCCGTAGACCAGAAGTATTTTTTAATCTTTCTGAATCTTTATATTGAACAATGACAGGAATATTATGGCCTTTTAAGGTAGCAGTAGAGATTACATGAAATGCCAACAGATAAATACACAGGCCAAGCATCTGGTTAGCCAAGCTTCCCTCTAAACTGCTTATAAGATTCAGTTTCTCTGACTGACTTGTGAAACCACATATTGGGAAACCGTCAGAATGGGACTGTGTATGGATGCTTGTTTCAATAATGTGGGAATGGTGTGGTGTCAGAATAGCTGACAGCTATTAAAATATTTGTTTTTGGTTATGGGCTGCAAAATCTTCTCTGCTGCGTCCCCATCTCTTGCCCCCAGATAATTCAAAAAGTGAAGATGTTGCTTTTTCAGTACTTTCTGATAACCACGTTCAAAACACAAATACGAGTGGCAGACCCACAAGGACCTGTGACAGGCAGTTAATTTCCCCCTCCCTCACCATTTCCTCTTTCACTTTCTTGAAAGCCCCCATAGCCTTTCCCTGCTTTCTTCTTTCCTTTCTATCCACCAGCCAACCTTTATCTGCCCCTGCCTTCAGCATTCCCTCCTTTCCTCCCCCTGGCAGCCCTTCCTAAAAAAGCTCTGGCTGAGTTGTAGGGTGGGGGACCTGCAAGGAGTTACAGTGGGTATTTCACTTTCCCCTGTAACCCCCTTTCCATTTCCTCTCCTCCTGGCAGCCCCTATATCCTCTTCCCTTTCCCTGCATCCTTCTCTCCTTCCTACCCATCTATCTTTTATCTATCTTCAGCTATATTTATTATTTATTTGCTTCATTTATATTCTGCCTTTATCCACAATAGGGACCCAAAGCAGCTTACATAATTTTCCTGTCCTCCATTTCATCCTCACAACATTTTATCTTGCCTGTCAGGTAGATTAGAATGTGCATGTGTGATCTAAAGTCACCCAGCAAGCCTCCATGACAGAGCAGGGATTTGAACCTGGGCCTCCCAGATCCTAGTCTGAAACTCTTAACACTATACCACACTGGGTTTTGTGGGGAGGATGCTGTTGAACAGTAGCAAGCAGCCAGGCCTGTGAGTCATGCAGGCTGCATGGTATCAAATCATCTAGTGGTTGTTGGTTGGACTGGCCCCAATGAGTTCTCCCTCAAAAGCCAAAATAGCCTGGAAAGGACCCTGACCTCTCCCTCTGGAAAGGACCCTGACCTCTCCCTCTGCCTTTTACCTGCAGAAACTAAGGCTTGAAGGCTGGCAATATCATTGTAGTTGTCTAGCAACAGCAACTGAGGGAATTTGTTTCATAAAGCTACAGGCACTGCTTCTATAATTTTGGAGATATTTAACCACCAATCATCATCATCGTCGTCGTTGTTGTTGTTATTATATTCCAGTTTTTCTGCAAAACGGTGGCTTTTTACAGGTTTGTGGAAAGATCTTTCTTGCTGACCAGAGCCCCAGCCTCTGGATTTAAGTATCTACACTGAGAATTAGATATATTGATAAAATTAGGACTAAAGGTGCTCTGAGCCTGAATAACAGAGCTGTTACGTTTTCCATGCTGAACAAGTTTCCTCTCAGGGTTAACTCAACTGTGGAAATTGCCCAGCTTTCCTGTGTTTTAGGCCGGGACAGTTCCTCTATCACTAGCTACTGAAGGGCAGAGTCTAAAGGTTTTCGCTAGACTAATTTAGTGGTCAATAGAAAGTGTTCTTGTAAGTTTGGTGAACCTTTTTATCCTCTTAGGTTTTTTTTTTAAAGGTTGCAGACATCAACTTCCTGGGGAAATTAATGTTTCAAGAAGGATTGCGAGGTTTGGGGACTAAAGGGTTATAGGGAAATGGGAGATATGGTTTTAGCATAAACTTCTATGTGTAATATTTGAATTAGGGGTTATGAGATAGAGCTTCCCTATGCAAGAGGCAATGTGCAGGATGGAAGTCTGAGTGCTCAGATTTTGGAATTTCAACAATTTTAATGTTAAATCCTAAAATTGTTTTTAGTAAAGGCAATTCACAAGAATTATTAAAAACATAAACAATATATTTGGGACCAAAGTTCTATAGCGTTATTATGTTTATGTTTGTATCTGAAACATAAGGGAAGATGGAGTTGGGGTTCCTTTTAGGAGTTAAGTGATTAAATATTTTAAATTGATAGATAACTTGTTTCCAACAAAGCTACTAAGGCTGCAATCCTAAGAATGCTTTCCTGGGAGCAACCACATTGAATAAAAAGGAACTTACTTCTGCTCAGGATTGCTCCTAAACTCATATTAAAGAAATATGAGTAATGTGATTACCATTGACAACTGCATTGAGCTGTCATGGAAAGGTAGAAAATGGGCCAATTTAACGTATGGGCATGCTGTGCAGTTGCCTGGGGGCCCCACAAGCATAGGGGCCCCATGCTAGTCTATGGATGTTGTGACAGGAGTAGGTGTCCAGATTCAGATTACAGCGACGGGAATGAAAGCAAAGTGTGCGTCTTACTAGACAGACGGATCAGAAGAAGAGGTACTTCTCAGTAAAAGTGAAAAGTTCAAGGTGGAAACATTCCTTCCTGTTCTGGACTCTCCAACCTCTGAA
Organism: Euleptes europaea; assembly: GCF_029931775.1. NCBI lineage: Eukaryota > Metazoa > Chordata > Lepidosauria > Squamata > Sphaerodactylidae > Euleptes > Euleptes europaea. The sequence goes on from NC_079318.1 coordinate 30,084,530, forward strand.
CTGACAAAACGTGCAGAAGTTTATTCATTGATTGGAAATCTGTTTTCCTTCTTCAGTGAATTGAAAACAATTGGTTCTGATGAGCTAAACAAAAAGCATGAACATCTGGCTAATGCGTATCACAAAGACCTTGATTATGGGGACCTTTTAAATGAATGTGAGCATCTCATGCACTACACGGTTCTTGATGAAAATTGTGAGACTCTCCCTGCATTGTACAGAAAAATAATTTCAGACAACTTGAAAACTGTGTTCCCCAATATTGAAATTGCACCCAGAGGGTTCACGTGCATGATGGTGACCAACTGTGCAGGAGAACGTTCATTTTCAAGACTAAAGCTTATAAAAAATCAACTTCAGAGCACAATGGGGTGTAGGGAGGGGAGAGACTTCAATGGGATAAAGTCCAATTGCCAAAGCAGCCATTTTCTCCAGGTGAAGTAAACTATATCGGCTGGAGATCAGTTGTAATAGCAGGAGATCTCCAGCTAGTAACTGGAGGTTGGCAAACCTATGTGTATGGAAAATGACGTCCTGAAGACCATTGACGTCAAGCCAATTATAAAGCAATTCTCTGCAAATAAATTTCACAAATATTTGTGTAGAACACTTGATTAATAATAAATAATTCATAGTGATTTCATACTGTGCCATCTCTGTATGGTTTACCAATTGAGTATCATTTATATGTTGAAATGTTTGTGTTTTTCAAGGTTCATGTTATATTGTTCAGATGCTTGTGTTGATTAGTCTTTGCTGTACGGCATGTTTTTAAATGTTTAAACACTGATTTTGTTGGAAGTACCAATAAATATATCTTTAATTTTATTGACCATTTACATTTTCATTCCTGTGAGTGGTTGCGTAGGTAGGGGCCCCAGTGCGCTGCTTTGCCAGGGGGCCTATAATGCTGTTAAGACACCCCGGGTAGAATTTTTTTTTAATGCATTGCACATGTTATACCACATGAGTAATGATAATGATCTTTTGAGGCTTCCAAACAAAGGAACAGTTTTCTCTTAAACTGTGAAATAAAACTTAATGTAAAATTCTATTGGCTAGCTTTGGATACAGACCAGAAGAGCATGCTATCTTTTAAGCCTCATTTGGCACAGCTGGTACCTCTATGAGGCCGGCACAGTGCTGAGCGCCGGTGGAGTCCCAAGTAAATCCCAGAATTAGATTAGAAGGAATCTAATCAACCCAGATAGGACATTTTGGAGGACTTTCATTCATAGGGTCGCCATGAGTCGGAAGCGACTTGACGGCACTTAACACACACACACACAATCAACCCCACCAAACAATTAAGGGAGGGGGATACATGATAAGTTACTGAGAAAACTTTTCTTGATTGACCAATTAAAGCTTGCAGCTCAGCTTACTACTTGCAAGCTTTAGTATCATTTCCGAGAGCCAGTGTGGCGTAGTGGCTAGGAGCAGTGGACTCTAATCTGGAGAACTGGTTTTAATTCTCCACTCCTCCATATGGGTGGCGGACTCTAATCTGGTAAACTGGGTTGGTTTCCCCACTCCTACACACGAAGCCAGCTGGGTGACCTTGGGCTAGTCATTCTCTCAGAACTCTCTCAGCCCCACCTACCTCACAAGGTGTCTGTTGTGGGAAGAGGAAGGGAAGGCAATTGTAAACTGGTTTGAGACTCCTTAAAGGTAGAGAAAATCGGGGTAAAAAACCAACTCTTCTTCTCCTCCTCCTCCTCCTCCTCCTCTATCTTGGGAGCCAGCGTGGTGTAGTGGTTAAGAGCAGTGGTTTGGAGCGGTGGACTCTGATCTGGAGAACCGAGTTTGATTCCCCATTCCTCCACATGAGCGGCAGACGCTAATCTGATGAACTGGATTTGTTTCCCCAGTCCTACACATGAAGCCAGCTGGGTGACCTTGGGCTAGTCACAGCTCTCTCAGCCCCACCTACCTCACATAGTGTCTGTTGTGGGAAGGGGAAAGGAAGGTGATTGTAAGCCTGTTTGATTCTTCCTTAAGTGGTAGAGAAAATCAGCATATAAAAACCAACTCTTCTTCTTCTTCCTCTTCCTGTTCTTCTTCTCCATGGCTTTCATTGTAATGTAGTCTGCCTCTTCCCAAACCTAGAGCCTGGCAAGAATCAGAGCTGGACGTATGGCTTTAAAAGGAAGATTGGTCTGGGGCAGTGAGGCACTCTCAGCGTCATGGGTTGCCAATTTTTTTCTAATACTCTCTGCAGACTGAAATCTTCTGGCAGTCCTGGTCTGTCTTGAAAAATTATTCAGCAGAGACATTTTTTATAACTTCTGAAAAGATCAGACTAATTAAGCTAAGCTGCCGGCCAGGGGAAGTGGGAAGGAGGCTTGCTTCTTGCAGGGTTTTTTTTTTTTTAATTGTAGAAAGGAAAGTGCTACTTGGAAGGAAACAGACAACCTCTGGCAACCTTGTTCGGGACTGGAAAGCTCTTTGGAACAACAACAAAAACTAGGAGAGTTCCCCCCTCTCTTCTAGCTCCTTCCATCTAAGTGCAGCTGCTGAAAAATCCATTCTGCGGGTCTTATTGATTATGCAGTTTGCCTGATAACACATGTAAAGGAGGTAAGAGGACCATTCAGTTTAACCTTTCCTCTTGAGCAGCAGCCCCCAAAGTAGCACAGCATGGTTATCTTTACAGTATGCTGTGGGGGAGGAGGAAGGAAGGACGCTGGCCCTGTCTGCCTGTGCTAATTGATGGCTTCTGCTGCAGCTCTTCACACTTTAAAAAAAAAATGGAACAAATGTTTTTATTTATAAGTGCAAAAGAGAAAAAAAAAAGCCAAGGCAAATTAACAGCTTCCTTAAGGTGTCAAACGAAAGCTTTTTTTTTTTTTTTAAAGAAATACTATCTTCAAAATGTTTGGAGTCAAAGGCCTTAAATACATTTACAGAAAAGCAAAAAAGGTGCAGGAGAAACTTTTCCGGGGCGGGGGGGGAGGCAGGAAAATGAACTGTAAACAAAGCCAAACTTCGATTTCAGTTCAGCTGCTGCTTTAGGGAGGCCCAATGTGTGAGCTAATAATGTGTGCGGGCGCACATGCACACATGCTTGTTTTGTTGATCACCTGTAAGCATTTATTTTCTGCCTCAGAAGATAGTACTACCAGTTCTGGATTTAGGAGAGATGAAGATGGCTGCAATGTTGCACTTTCTTTTGCATTTTCATGTGTACCTAAACATGTATGTAATTGCAGTAATTCATAGTAAAAAAAAAAAAGTAGGCAATCAACTGAAACTAAGTACAGAGGATTGTATTTATTTTCTTATTTACCTCACATATCCCACCCTTCTTGCTAAAAGTCAAGGTGGGATAACAAAATATATTATTAAAAAAAACAATTCAATCAGTAGGGCTGCCAGGTCCCCTCTCTCCTCCGGTGGGAGGCTATGGGGCTGAGATCGGGATTGCGTGTGCGCGTCACTTCCGGTTTAAACTTGCGCTCTAGGAAATTGTGGTGGGCTATGGGGAAGCAGCTCCATCTAATGCTGGATCAGAGCTATTGCCACAACAGCCCTGGGCCGATCCCATCAAAATTGTTCCACTGGGTCTCAAAAGTTAACTCGGAACATAGGCAGGGGCTTAATAATGATGTTGTTCCATTGTCACTCTTGGTACAAGAAGTCAAACTCCTTGGCTGGAAGGGAACTTGTTCTGTGCTGACTCCACCGTTCCATTACCCATTTTTCTTTTTCTGGGACCAATGTGACAACAACTGAATAGTCCATAGCACTCAAGTGTCAAATGGGTATTTTTAGATCACACTTTTGGTCATCATCTGAGATGGTCCACATAGGCCTCCAGAGCAATCCTCTCTGATTCCTAATCCTATTTTTAAAACGAGTTGTGTTAACAAAGTTTGGCCACAGTGTTCATTTGGGAGTTATCAGTAAAAAGATGTTTACAAAAGGGGGACATTTGAGCTTTGATTTTAGTACCTTGGCTGACAGCTACTTAAAGAATCAGTGTGACAATACATGGTATTTAATATAAATATATCTTTCAGAAGGCAAAAGACCAATGTCAATTGGCTTCCTGACTGTTTTTTTTTTTTGGGGGGGGGAGAGTTGTTTTCTTGGCTTCCCTTCGCAGGTGAACTCTCCCAAATGCCTTTGATCCCTAAATATGAAACCCTTGTACAAAATGATGCCAACCTTATTGTACAGTCTGGTTATTTATGCATGGGAGTTTTACCTGAGGTTCGTTGCTGGCTGGACTCACACTTTTCTATTGGGAATCTATGCACCAGCCATCTCCCAAGCTTAAATCAAGTCCCGCCTCTTTAAATGCTGCTCTGTAATTGGCTTACTTTGCAGTGCTCACCGTGAGAGAAGATTTTCTCCCCCAAAACCCAACTACTGCATAAAAAAGCATTTTAAGAACAAAAAACAAATGCTAACCCAACAAAACATGTTATGTTTGTTTCCTACCCCTTTTGCCTTCTTTTTGTATACCCTGTATAAAACTAATAAAATATTTTTAAAAGCATTTTAAGAACAAAAAACAAAAAAATGGAGCAATCTGAAAGAAGGGGGGGAGAAAATCCAAGCCTCATTTTTAAAAAGCCCTTCTTTTGTTCAGAAAGAACTCTGAGGTAGCAGGAAGCAGGAAGCACTTGAATCCCCGCCTCTTTATACACTGCTTTGTGATTGGCTGTAAGAGAAGCCAATCTTCTGTGTTTCCCCTGCTTGCCATCTGCTTGGAAATTTGAGCCAGGCTGAGCTCAGGGGAGAGGGAAAAGTCAGATTAACAGAGGAATGGGAGGACCCGGGTTGGTTTTGCATTGGAACAGCATCGAGCTACCAAGGAATGGGATATCGTGCATACTGAAAAGTTAGATCCTGGCTGAAACAGGGAATAAAGGAGGTTACAGCAACCATTCATAAATGACCTTTGGCTACGAAAGAGGTTTGGTAGGAAACAAAGACACTTGTGGCCCCCAGACAACTATCACAAGAATAGAGTTGCCCCTACAGATATTGGTTGTCCCTGTTATAAAAAGTGCTGCTAATTAGAAATAGGAATCTTGCCCTAGCCATTAGCTAACTCTATCTACAGCTTGTATAGATAGTATTTATATTTTTCTCTAGACTTGTGAAATATATGGAAGTATGATGTCAAGATCTGAGAGTGCCTCTTTCATATGACAAGATGTAATCAATAAACCATGTGCCACGTGTGGTTACTGTGCATGTCAACTCATATTTCCCATGTTGCTCTGACTGCAAGTGTTTGTGTTGTACCTTTCCACCTCCAAAGCGTTGATTCTGAAGTTGTTATTTTGGGCTCATAGTAACTGCAAGAAAAATCACATTCCAAATGTTTCTGTCAAAAGGAGGAAATGTAATGAGCAAGTCAACAGAGAATTCCACTTGTCAAACATCACTTGCTTGCATCTATGGCTTTTGTTATGCAACCTTGTGTTCGGGTACGTTGTGTGAAGTAAACAGAAAATTGACTTCCTAGTAACAAATCCATGGAATTCTGGTCATGTTGACCGGAGCCTTAAACCGAATTACATTCCCCCACCCCCAGTGTAATCCGACCGTTGTCACAAATCATTTGGGTTTTTCCCCCCATTCTGGATGATACCACCAGATTGAGGTTTTTTTTTTTTTTTTTTTACCAATGGACGGCGTGGCAGATAAGAGACTGTATCCGCAAAGAAGAGTTTGACATTAAAAAAATTCACACGCTGCTGAAATTGACTGTCAAATCGCTTCACATCTGTACCTAAAGCAAACAGACATAATGCTAACAGCTTGCTAGAACTCAAAAATGCCACCCACTAATCAGTCCACCTGTGGAATTCTCAGTCCATCTTGCAAACCGCGGCGCTGACTGCCAAGACGCTTGACAAGAAAATGTATATTCGGCTGCTGAGGAAGAAAGGAAATGGAAGGGAGGGTGCTGTGGCATAAACAAAATGCTCTCGGTGTTAGGCAAGGAAATGTATCTCTTGAATTCAACTTGTGGTGTGTTAATCCAGCTTCAGACTGTGTCATTTGGGAATCCCGATGACATTTCCCGAGGCCAGGGTTTCTCAGATGTTCTCATGGAAGCTTGCGCCGGGTTCTGGTCCAAGCTGGGGGTTGGGTGACCAGAGAAGAGTGGGTTCAGTCTTGCCATCCCGCCCAGTTTTGTCTACCAGGACTCTTCTTCCTGTGCTTCCATACAATACAATGCAATTCTTTATTACAGTCAATGACCAGCACAGGTAAAACAGGTAAGGTACCAATTTACATACGTCTAAAATACAACTCTGAATAAAACATGCTGGTTCATTTGTTAATATAGATAAACCGCTTGGCGAGGAAGGGGAGCACACATAATTAAACTGTATCCCTTCATTTTCAAGACTGCTGAGTAGCACAGACCCTCCTCCGTCGTAAATCAATTGCAGCGGCACAGAATCTAGCAACTGAATACGTTGTATCACAGTTTACATCTTGTTGCAGAGATGGAATATGTAATTGTCCCATATGGCTGGAAAATTTATGAATTAATGGTAGGATGAACCTTTCTCTGATAGCTGTATAATATTGGCAGTGGAGAAGAACATGTTCAAAGGTTTCTATGTATCCAGAACCACAGGGGCATTTTCTCTCCTAACATGGCATCTTCCTGTAGCGGCCTTCCTGGATGGCTGAGGGGAGGGCTTGGCATCTGGCCAAGGTGAAAGCTCTTCGACGTGGAATTTCAAGTTTGGTTAGATAATCCATGGGAGTAGTAAGGTACCTGCAGGATTCGTTAATAATGAAATTTGATGTTTTGGCCCTGTACTTCTATTAGTCTTGGAGAGCGGGGTGGGGGATGTCACCCATCTTTAGCAGTGTGGGGGGCAGGGGCAGCTTCTTTCAGCAAAAGCAAAAGCACACCGGGTCCTGATCCAAATGTGTCTCCTCATAGTTGCTATTAGCGTTTTTTAAACTCTGGGAGACTCCAGTCCCAGATCACTCAGCATCTTGTCTGTTTGAACTGTGGAACATTCTTGTATATCCTCAAGGGCTATATGTTTGCATTCACAAAATCGCTTTTTAAAAACATGCACAAGCCATAAAATGTGAAAATCTTATGTAGAAATTGGTTCTCCATTTAACATGCATGCAAATCTCTGATTGGTACCTGACGGAAATTTAGGAGGTTCTTTTGAATCTATCCAGGAGAAGTTACAATTCCAACCTAAAGTCTTCATGTCCTGTTAGCAACATATTATGTCAGGTTTGACTGATAATTAGCTTGAATGGGCCTTGTCCTACTTGATGTATGACCAGGGAACATAACAAAAGTTAGATGGTTAGGGTTGCCAGCTCTGGCTTGGGAAATACCTGGAGATTTTGGGGGCGGAGCCTGAGGAAGGTTTGGGGAGGAGAGGGACTTCAATGCCATAGAGTCCAGTTGCCAAAGCAGCCATTTTCTCCAGGAGAACTGATCTCTATCGGCTGGAGATCAGTTGTAATAGCAGGAGATCTCCAGCCACCACCTGGAGGTTGGCAACCCTATAGGTGGTCCATAATGATCTGGAAGCTTTCTCTAGCCTTGGGAGTGCAGCACCCAGGATTTTGGGGAGGGGCAGAGAGAAAGCTAGAAACAGTCACAGCTAGAACTTGGGCAGAGATCTGCGACTGCAGGAGTGGTTGCCGTAAATAAACCAGGCATTATAAAGACATCTCTCATCAAAGGAAAACTAAACTTGTAGTGCTGCTCACAGACTCAGGGAAATTAGAAGCACCGTGGTGCAGAGTGTTAAGCTGCAGTACTGCAGTCAAAAGCTCTGCTCACGACCTGAGTTCGATCCCGACGGAAGTGGGTTTCAGGTAGCCGGCTCAAGGTTGACTCAGCCTTCCATCCTTCCGAGGTCGGTGAAATGAGTACCCAGCTTGCTGGGGGTAAAGGGAAGAGGACTGGGGAAAGCACTGGCAAACCACCCCATAAAACAAAAGTCTGCCTAGTAAATGTCGGGATGTGACGTCACCCCATGGGTCAGGAATGACCCGGTGCTTGCACAGGGGACCTTTACCTTTTAAGAAGATTTTAGAGACTGCTTCTCCCTAGATGGGCCCTCTGTGCTGGCTATAGTCAATTTGTTAAACCCTGTTACTCATACCTTCATTGCATAGGGTAAAAATTTAAAGAACAAGGAGCAGGGCCTTTACAGCAGTGGCCCAAAGACTTCCAACTAACTTGTACGTTGAAGCTAGAAGTTGCGCTTTCCTCAAGGCTTGTCTAAACAGCTGGAAAACCCATTCGCTTCAGTAGGGCTATGGCTGCTATGGCAAGCTGTATGCTGTTCAGATTTATCTGTAACTGCTCAGTTTTGATTATCTTTTTATTTTTGATATTTTTAATGTTTAATTAGTATTTTAAACGGCTTCATTTTGTTTAGTATGCTCTGTACTTGGGAAATGCAGTCCATAAATATTTTACTTAAATAAGGTATCTATATAATTTAGCAGTCACGTGTCTCATTAAAGCACACATGCAAAACTTCCCTACTCAATTGGCAACTTAAATGGCATTACAAAGGATTGAAAGAATCAGTAATAGATTGGCAGGTTGGCTCTGAATGTAGCTTAGGTTTTGCTACAGAGTCTGATTTTTTAAAAATGCTCACTGCCATAATGTAACTCCACATGCGACTTTACTCATATTATGTTTTTTTTTACATCTGACTTTTTCTACATCTGATTTTTCGCAGTATCTTTGCTAAAGGTTTCTCTCTTTTAATTATTACTTCGCACCTGGATATAATTAACATTTGCTTGAATCTCCGCATTCACAGACTTGATCCTCAGCGAGCTTTATCAAGGAAGCATCCTTCTTGAGTAAAGGCTGCCTCCTTAAGGATGGGACAAAGAGTTCTTTTGTAACACAAAAGAAAAATCCTAGGGAATAGCGTGTAAAACTGATTCGAACATCAGATCTCTGCTCCCTTTAACCTTCTTCTTGTTCATCCTCCAAAACGAATACGAAGCACAAAGATGTTAAAGAGACAGACGGGAGGGGTGAAAGGGATGGTTGTTACGCGCAGAATGATTTTTATGCCCCATTCAGTATGGGAAGGCCACGCAATCTGTGAGGTAACAGCCAAGGGTGAAAGACGGTGGACTTTTGTAGAGGTTATTTTCTATACGTTATTGCAAGGCTATGCGTTCACACAAAAGTTGCTCTCCCCCCCCACCCTCCCGCCTGCATTTGTACAAATCTGAAATGTTATTTTAACATCTGTTCTTTTAAGGCGGCTAACTCTGGGAAGGCAGTGTGCTTTGCCATAAATTTAGGTCATTAATTTGTATCTGTTCTTTGTTTATTTAAGAAACAGGACAAAAGGGCAGCTGCTGAAACATTTGGCTACGCCGAGGGCTAGTGGTCTCAACATGCCGGAGTTCTGCGCACGACCAGCTTGAGTTCGTATCCACAGCTATAGGACAGAACTTTACGGAACCTTTTCTTTTTCTTTTTTGCCAAGCCGTGTGGTTTTCTGCTCTCCTTCGCATCGCTCTAAATACCTGCAGGTTCTTCTGGGGAAGGGATGAAAGTTTCGGGGGAAAGGTAGACGGTAAATCTATACGTAGACTGCCCTCCCTTTAAAAAGAGAGAGAGAGAGAGAGCCTTTATAAGGCAATTATTTTGACTGCTTTGGTTTAAGTGCTGCATTTGGACAGCAGAAAGAAGGGTCCACGCAGCAAAGTGACCTACTTAATTAGACATTTAAAAACAGAAGCCGAATAACACCTACTAAATTGATTGTTAGGCACATTTAATACCCTTAAATTGGCCATTAAGCGCTGAATAATTTCCGAGGAACTATTGGTATTATAAAGCGTTAGAGGTTGTATTTATTTTCATAATCCTAATGGTCTCGGGGAAATTAGGTACATTTGCAGAGGTCACTTATTGCCTGTTGACTCTGACTTCCAATCCGCTGCATCGGAGCTGCTAGAAAATGGCATGTTTTCAAATGTGTTTGGTTCGACCTTCTTGAAGGAACAGGATCATGCATCTGAACCGTGCAAAAGGTTAAGCAACCCCACTCACAGGGGCCAGTACAACATGGTAACACCCCCCCATCCAGTAACCCTATCCCATACATACACTCTCATAAGACATGAAAGAAAACATTCTCTTTTTATTTCTAAAATGACATAAGAAGACCAAACAATGATAACAGGTTTGCAGTCAGCCAAATCTGAGGATACTTAAATCTAGAGATTGGACCTTTGAAGACAAGACAGATCTTTCTTTAAGCCTGAAAAACACCCCAGATGTGAGAATACATTTGGGGGGGGGGTTAAAAAAGCCAAAATGATAAAAGGAGCACCTCGAGCTTTGGATTCCCTCAGTGGCTGTTGCTGGGCAATGACAACAGGGTGGCTTTCTGTCAGTAAAAGGAGGAGAGGACAGGGCTCTTTCCAGGGCTGTTTTGGCCTTTGAGGGAGGACTTACCTGGGCCAGGGCTAGCAGAAACCACTGGGTGACTTGATACCAACCAACTTGCATGACTCACTTAGATCTGGCCGCTTGCTAATGTTCAACAGTGGCCATCCCACAAAAGCCAGTAGGGTGTAGTGGTTAGAGTTTCAGACAAGGACCTCAAATCCCCATTCTGCCCTGGAAACCTCACTGGTTGACCTTGGGCCAGTTACAAATTCTCAGCCAAACGTACCTCCCTGCCAGGGCCAAGACTGAGCATTAAGAGCACCTGGATACCTCTTATGGCCTCCCACCCAAACCTGGGCTGGACTGCCATTTGACAGAAGGGCTGAGCCCGACACACGCAAGCCCAGTGTAAGAAGGGAGAAGAGGCTCCCAACTAGCCTGAAATGTAGGGGAGATAAAGCCTGGATCATCAGAGCCCTGTGCAAGGGGCCGGATGCGAGAGGTAGCAGAGCCTGGCTGAACCCACTCTAGGTGAGGCAGACACTGATGTCTGGCCAACCCCCACACAAGGCAGACACTGGCACCCAGCCCTGCACAAGGCAAATGAGACCGCGCAACCCAGACTTGACAGGAGCCCTATGGAGCATAGTGGTAAACTGCAGTCCTGCAGTTCAAGCTCTGCTCACGACCTGAGTTTGATCCCAACGGAAGTTGGTTTCAGGTAGCCGGCTCAAGGTTGACTCAGCCTTCCATCCTTCCGAGGTCGGTAAAATGAGGACCCAGCTTGCTGGGGGTAAAGGGAAGAGGACTGGGGAAGGCACTGGCAAACCACCCCCTAAACAAAGTCTGCCTAGTAAACGTCAGGATGTGACGTCACCCCATGGGTCAGGAATGACCCGGTGCTTGCCCAGGGGACCTTTACCTTTTTAACCCAGGCTGAGCCCTGCATGAGGGGAGGGGAGGGCAGGCAGACGGCGGCACCTGGAAGATGGTGGTGCCTGGCTTGGCCGAGCCCCTGCCTGAGGCAAGACAAGGCAGATGAGGGTGCCCGGCTGAGCCCTGCACGAGGTGAGGCAGACAGTGCCCGGCCCAAACTGGCTGAGCCCTGTGTGAGGTGAGGTGAGGAAAGGCAGAGGGCAGCACCTGGCCTGGCTGAGCCCCACACAAACTGAGGCAAGGCAATGATGGGTAGCTCCTGTTGTTGTTATTATGGAAATTCACCCCACAAGTCCTTGAGGGTTCCCATCAGTAGTACCTATTCCCCAACTTTACCTCATTTGTGATTGGATCCTACTGCTTATATTTATTTATTTATTGCCATCTTCTGGGGATGGAGTTGGGCGGTCACTGGGGTTGTTGGGGGGAGGCAGTTGTGAATTTCCTACACTGTACAGGAAGTTGGACTAGATGACCCTGGAGGTTCCCTCCAACACTATGATTCTGTGATTCTAATCTGTTATGAGTCAATCCTGTGTTTCCCCCCTTAGGTATAGTGCAAAACTCCAATTGCTGTCTTCCCATCCCCTATTCTTTCTACTAGCTGCAATAGGTCTTCAATATTTGAGTGTTCTCTCTGAATCTACTTCTTTCTGATATGGAATGGGATTAGGTGGAGAATTTGTGAAGTAACCACTTTTTAAACAATTAAGTAATATTTTGCAGGACCCCAATACACCCTTCCAAGTCTCGTAATTACCAACAGAGGTCTTTTTCCTTCCTATAATGTACAAAATGATCTGCCCTTTTATGATTGCCTTGAGAATATTCCACAAAGCCAACGGTGAGGGAGCAGATGCCTCATTCAATTCCAAATAGAAGGAAATCTGTTGTCTCAAATAATCCCTACATTCAGACACTTTCAGCCAGCTATTACCAAGAGACCACATTTTAAGAGCAGATGTGTTATTAAGGCAGAGAAATGTTATGAGAACTTCGTGATCTGACAAATAAATGCATTCTATTCAGCATTCCAACATTTGATTTTTTTGTGGGGTAGGGGGACTTATTGGGTAGTTTGGAGAGATGAAACTTCCTTCTGAAACAATGCTGTATTTTATAGACATTGCCTAAAGGCCAATCAGCCAACTTTCACACTTTTCTTATAGGGTGCACTTTCTTTAGGACGTATAATCTAATCATGATGTGGCTATGTAATGTACATGTGTGAGATGTGATATAAGTTTAGGTGCCATTTAAAATGATGGCACAACTGAGAATAACAGAATAAATTCAAAGTTCCTCAGTTTTTTAATGTGGTCCTTGAGTACTACTGGATTAGCTGCAAAAGAACTAAAAGCTGAATTTTTGGAAGAAAATTTTGTTATTTCTCTTTTCCCTTGCACCCCCCCCCTCCGCCCCAATGCTAGTCCTGAGAGCTGGAGGTTTATCAGAGATGGCATGTGATGCGTGTGGGACTGCAGCCAGAAGGGGGAACTAACCGAAAATAGTCCCCACAAAAAATAGTCTGTGGTTGTGATGGGGAGAGTTCTAATGATTTGTCATTCTGGCTCAGTTTCTCTGTGTCACATCCTACCTCATCCCCCACTCTCAGGAGTAGCTTTTCAGAAGATACAGAGGACTACAATGGAAAGAGGAATGAAGGGGGGGGGGAATCCCTGCTATGAACTTGCTCTGTTTGTGGTTCTTTAGGCCCTGACCAACTGTGATCTAGTTAGTAACAGGAAGATGTAGAAAAGTTTTGTTCATCTTCATGTAAGTTCATCTGGGGAACTGCTGATTTGAAAGCAGCCATTTCGACAAATTATAACAATCTAATACCCTTTCACCTTAAAGGCTAACAAAATTTACTCCACCACACATTTTTGTGAGTCAGAGCCCACTTCATCAGCTACGTGGGGTTACATCCATAGCAGATATGTTTATACTTAAAGTTACAGGCAACAGAAAGAGAGGAGTGGGAAGATATCACAAAGAGAGTCCAGATAGGTTTTTATGGGATTAGGCAGTCCTTTAGATATGCTAGTCCCAAACCGTATAGGGCTTTAAAGTCCAGCCCATTGAATTGGGCCCCAAAACAAATTGGGAACCAGTATAGATGCCTTCAGGCACCAGTTCAGGGTTTCTATTGCTTCCCTGGGATCTGCCAGAAGTGCGAGATAGAGTTGAGTGTCATTTGGATATTGCTTGTGATTGCTCCATCGCCTGTGTTCCTGGCTGCGTGTGCTGCCCAGTGGCTTTGGGGGAAACGTACTTGTGGCACACAGTAGCAGCCATTGCAGAGGCATCCCTAGCTGCATGCACCACCCAGTGTTGTGGAGGAAAAGACATGGGGGCCACTCAGGTGGCTGTGAGTCTGGGTGACGGGAGGGCTCACAAGCAGGCCAAGTCTGGAACCAGCCCTGAATACAGCATGGTACTGTATTGAACAGCCATCCAGAAAAGCAGGTGGGCTGAAAGATGGGGAGCCAGGTAGCTGCTTGCTTGATAAGGAGGAGATCCCCTATTCCCCTTGAGGAAAATGTTTCCAAAATGGAAGCAGAGTCATGGCATAGGGCAAGAACCGGTGAATACTGGATTGCATGGATCTTTCAAGAATTGTGTGGCTCCACCCCAAAATCCACCAGGTATTTCCCAACCCGGAGCTGGCAACCCTAATTCCAGCCAATGGGGGAAGTTAGAACTGCAATTGACATGCTTGCCCACATCATTACTCACAAGCTTTGCTGTTATCTAAGAAGAAAGCATGAGCACATCCTGGCATGAATAAACAGTCATCTATAAAGATCCTTCCTGTAACCGTTCCCCAATCTTCTTTGTAGTTGCCGGGAGCAGACAAAATCAAGTGGCAGACAATTCAATAATTAATGTGTTTAGGTTGCAAAATTGGCAAGCAATTTCCGTAATATACAAATTAAGCTGACTGGATTTGGGAACCAGGAACCTTTGCTCAGTAGTGCTTAACTGTGGTGTATCTATGTGTTGCGCATATGCTCCCGTGCATCTCCATACAGCAGCCATTGAAATAAAGTGGGTCGGGCTGAAGGGAAATGCATACATAGGTAGAAGGAGAGATAGCTTTGTGGCTGCCGGTTTGGGTGGTGTACCCACAGCTAGCATCACAGTAGGCCTCATTGACACAAAGAGCAGATATGAAAATAAATCTGATTCTGGACTATAACATGAGGGAATCACATAACTGAAATCTCTTGCATACAAAAACAAAACCAGAGCTCTCTGCATAAAGAAAAATAATTTTTAGGGCAGGTTGTTTACCCTGATCCCTGAAACGCTAGTTTTTGTTTTAATTCAGAAGCATTCGAGTATACAATCTTGAATCTGTAGTCCGAATGGTGAGTGCCATGTCCTAGTTTGGGCCTTAGTTTGTGAGTGTGGCTATTAAATTATGATGGCTCCTTGTAACTGACATCTTTCTTTCTTTCCCCCTGTTCTTAGACTGAGGTCTTGAACAATAAAACCATAAAACTTAAATAAGACCCATCTCTAAAAACACCTCCCTTCGTCCCTTCTCTGCAGCCTCCAAAAAATGAGCAACAAAATAAGTACGCTAAGGGTCAAAGTCCTCTAAGAGGAACTGAACCTTTTGCTCCAAAGTTGCCCAAGAAACCTTCTAACTGACATATCATATGTATCATAGAAGCATAGATTGGAAGGGGCCATTTAGCCATCTAACCCCCTGCTCAATGCAGGATCAGCCTAAAGCAACCCTGACAAGTGTTTGTCTAGCCATTGCTTGAAGACCACCAGTAAGAAGGAGCTCACTACCTCCCTCATTCAGGAATACTATCAACAGCCTTAATAGTAATAGCGGGCAGTTATTTAGCTATGATTAAAATGGCATTGTATTAAAAAAATCGTAATCATGTACATATCCTATACATTTCCTGTGTTTTGAGATCGCACAATTTAAACACTAGAAATATTAAGCTACCTTTCATGGAAGCATTAGGAGGACCAAATATGTGGCAAAAATAAAACAAATAGGCTAACAACCAATCTGCAATGTGCAAAACCCTTTTGATCTAAGTGGGGTTTGGCCTAGTAGGGCAGTCTAAGGAATGCAGTCTAAATCTGCTAATTAAATATCAATAAATAACTGGGATTGATGGTTGGTTTTACAATTTCTTTTATTGTCTCCAGCCCATACTCTTGGGTTGACAAATAAATCTTTTTAACTTCTGAGATAGTAAATTAGCCTGAGCCCCTTTAAACAAAGATGAAGGAGACAAAATCTTGGCAGTCACTTCCACACTTTAGAAAATCAGTCATAAATTTGAAAATACATATGATTATACTATAAGCTTGCCAAGTCCCTCTTTGCCACTGGCAGGAGGTTTTTGGGACCAAGTCTGAGGAGGGCGGAATTTGGAGAGGGGAGGGACTTCAATGCCATAGAGTCCAATTGCCAAAGTGGCCATTTTCTCCAGGTGAACTGATCTCGATCAGCTGGAGAATCAGTTGTAATAGGAGATCTCCAGCTAGTACCTGGAGGTTGGCAACCAAAAATAGAAACTCGTGCCAGCAATATAAGTCTAACAAAACAAACAGCAGCACTTATGGCTAACCAATTACGAGCAGTACTCACAATATGCCACCAATCACTTATATTAGCACACTAATCCATAACTGAAGCACTCTAGCAGTTGCTAGACATATTTGCATTGTCTCCAGTACCTGGAGACTGGCAACCAGGATAACAAGGTTTAAGGAAGGTGTCCAGGAAAAGGCTGGGTTTCTTTATTGAAGGCACAGTCTTTAAAGAGACTAGAAAGAGATGGCATAATTTCTGAGGAACGAAACTGGTATTTCTCTATAAACTTCTGCTGGTGTTAGTGATAAAAGGATCTTCTTTCTGTTTCAGGATGGTGGAACAAGACTGGCGAGGCAAACTGTTCATTGAAATCTAGTGACTTGGGACTGGCATCAGCTGGGTAAATTCTACAACCCTCATGGTATTTGCAGGGACCATTATGCTGCATAAAGCAGCACAGATTTGTATAACTTGTGCTTCCTATTGCAACAATTTTGGATGCTATATGGTGCTTTGGATATTTTCTAGACTGTGCTTAACAGCATAGTCCCCGTTCTTCCCACCTTCTGTGGATAATTCTGGGAATGATTTGTACAGAATGCTTTTGAGTACCTAAAAAGCAAACTATATGATTTCAATGAACCTATACTATTTCAGTGGGATGCAGGCCCTGCAAAATTTAGATGGCATGCAAGTAGGTACATTTCTCTTGCAGAGGAAGGTGGTCAAATGAATTAGCTGTACTTAAAATTATTAGTAGGGGAAGCTGCAGTTTAGTGAAAATAAGTACATAATTTACAATATGAAGTGTTACTGGGATTGTTTTCATTAGTTACCAGGACTGGAAGCGATGGTATTCGCATCTGTGATATAAACTAGGACAATGGGAAGGAGTGCTTGTCTTGACCCAGGGCAGGAAATCCTGTGCGTCTTGCCTGTAAAAGTAGCATTTTCCTGTACTGACTTACTGCTCAATTCCAGCCAGAATTTCTCTGTCTGAGAAGAGTGTTCTTTGAAGGGAAGTGCTTAAAGAAATATGATACCAGTTTAACTGCCCTGTGCATTTGAAAAGAGGTTTCACCAATGCTGGGCCTGCCAAAACATTTCAAAATAAGGAACGTTGCTAGGGTTGCCAACCTCCAGGTGGTAGCTGGAGATCACCCGCTATTACGACTGATCTCCAGCCGATAGAGATCAGTTCATCTGGAGAAAATGGCCGCTTTGGCAATTGAACTCTTTGGCAGTGAAGTCCCTCCCCTCCCCAAACCCCACCCTCCTCAGGCTTCGCCCCCAAAATCTCGAGATATTTCCCAATCCAGAGCTGGCAATCCTAAACACTGCAGAGCCATGAGTATATTCTATTGCACTTTAAAGAACTAGGGTTCTCAAATGAGACTCATTCACTTATATTTGTAGGGTTGCCAGCTCCAGGTTAGGAAATACCTGGAGGTTTGGGGGATGGAGTCTGAGGAGGACAGAGTTTGGGGGGGGGGAAGGGACTTCAGTGGGATATAATACCATAGAGTATACCTTCCAAAGTAGCCATTTTCTCCAGGTGAACTGACCTCTGCCACCTGGAGATCAGTTGTAATAGCAGGAGATCTCCAGCTACCACCTGGAGGTTGGCAACCATAAATATTTGTATAATCTTTATAGCCACATGTCGTATCATGGGGTCCTCAATCTTTTTGAGCCTGTGGGCACCTTTGGGATTCTGGCACAGCATGGTGGGCTGCAGGAGACAGAGGCAGCCACAAAATGGCTGCTGCAGCTTACCTTCATTCACATAGAGACGATCCTTGTGATGCCAAAGCAACATTTCAAAAATCTGCGCGGCCAATCAAAACTTCATTCGGCAAGCAGAAACTTTGCTGGGCAAAAGCCCCACCTGGCCCCACCCACTTTCTAAAAATACTTGGTGGGTGCCAGGAAAAATGTCGGCGGGCACCACGTCAGGGACCCCTGTCCTATCAGGTGACATTAGGGAAGTTTACAGCAATGAACTTTGTATGGATCTGTTATGTTCTAGAACATTTTTCAACTGGGGGGGGCTGGGCTCTGCAACTGGGTTGCATCCTGCCCTAAAGTGGTTGTACTAGTGACAAGTGGCATTGCCACCGTTTCCTTTTTTCAAAAGAGAGGCACGCAGCGAAGAATGCACAGCGGAGGACAAAGCTCCTTTATTAGTAGTGTGCCAAGAGAGAATTTCATCATCTGCAGTATTTCCCAGCATGACAAGCTGAACATTCGCTCTTCTGCTTCATTTGCATCTTGTCATCTTACAGAAAGAAGGAGAAAGATGAACAGAAAAGTTTAGAAGTGGTTCCTGTATTTCAGAGGAGGCTTAAATGTGGATCCTTGATCAGCAAAACCTAAGACTGCTGTTCTGGACCAGGCAGCCCTTTAAACAGAAGCATCTGGCAGTCCGTACCTTCAGATGCAGCTAAAGTGCCATTCTTCAGAAAGATAATTTTCTGACGCTGGGGAAATAACTGGTGAACAAACCTGAGGGCTGAGAAAATGAGAGATGTCTAAAACATTGCCGAACTGCTTACATTTCTACCCACCCCAATAGATGAGCCTAAAGTAAAACGTCTGGCTGTTGCTTTGATATACAGCTAACAAGAGCTGTTCATACATGAATATGGGGGGGGGGCGGGGAATCTGCTAGATACACTCGTCCAAAATAAGGTTACGTTGCATGAGTGCCTCTGAATGAAATACACTGTATCCGAACCCCCCCCCACTTGTGCCCCCATGGAAATTACAATGATAATTTAAACACAGCTGTCCTGCTGTGCGTTTGTATCTGTGGCCCTGGAGGATGGCGACATGTCTTAATAGCAATGGCTGTCCCAGAACAAAAATGATGAGAGAAACATCTGTCTCCCTGTTACTCTCCCGCCCCCCAGCAGACAAATGGCATATCTGAATCTTATTTGAGATTGGAATTGGGCTGTCAGAAAACAAAACAGAGATACCTACCTTAATTTTATTCACGCACACTCTTTGTTAAGAGGATATCTATATCTATATATATTATATAGTGCATCTGAATATATATATTCATTAATTAGGAAAATGCATCTGAATATATATATTCATTAATTAGGAAAAGTACGTTATTTCCTGCTTGTGGCTAGAAAGAACAGCTGAAACGTGGGAGTCTAGACTACAGCTGGGTGAATGCAACTTCTGAAAAAGATTCAGCAAGCGAAAGCCGCTGAGTCACTTTTGCTGATATTTGCGACCTCTTTGATTAGTGAACTTCTGGAGGGTTTTTTTCCCCCCCAAGAAGGTTAATGAAAGGAAAAGCAAAATTGCACCAGCCCACCATGTTCTGTCAAGATGAGTGCATTGAGTTACCCTTCCACACTACTGATTACTTTGGGTATTCTTTCATTCTGCTCACTTCTAGTCAAACTTTGTATTATTATCTCCTTGGTGCCTTTCTATTTACTATCAATGTTTCAGACTCCTAAAATAGATTTTGATTTTCCCGTAGAGCCCATCAAATCCAGTTAACATCTGTAAATGACTGCGCCGAGCAGGTTGTTCATTGTTAAAAACTTGATTTGGTGCTATTGGCAGCCAATGGGGGCTGCGGCTGTACGGAGCCAAACTACACTGAGCTTCCATGATTGGCCTGAAAAGCTAAAGCGCAATAAATCCAATGGAAATTAATGATGCAGATGTGCCTTTTCTATAAAGGGCTAATGTGTTTAGGACTGAAGTCTATGGGACTTCCAACTGAGTAGGAATGCTTAGGATTGCACTACAAGTTACTATAAATGCAATGGTAAAACCACATTCTTTGGAATAATCACCACTGAATAGGACTGGGTAAGCTTTGGGGTGGACCTGTTTAGGACTGCTCTCTTAAGGGACAAGAAGATGCAACCGTAGAGTCCATGAATGAAATACAAAACATGTAAGGGATTCTGGTAATTAGAGCTTGGTGAGGGTGCTAAGAAATCACTCTCAGAGATTCTTGCTTCCCCTGACTCAACTATGGTTCAAAGAGAGAGGGGATGACAAAAAATTGAGGTGGAGTCTACTGGGGATATATCCTTTATTTATATTAGGGATGGGGAACCTCAGGCCCGGGGCCCGTATGCGGCCCCCGAGGACATTTTCTGTGGCCCTCGGTAGCTCCAGGGCCGGGTGTGTGTGTGGTGGGGAGGCGTGGAGGCTGGGGCCTGGTCGTGTGGGGCCAGTGTGCGCGGGTGTGTGGGGAAGACTTTTCTTTCTTTTCTTCCTCTTTTTCTGTCACTCTCCTTTCTCTCCCTCTCTCCCCTTTTCTGTCTCTTTGTCTGTCTCCCTCTGTCCTTTTCTTTCTTTCTTCCCCTCCCTCCATTTCTTTCTCCCTTTCTCCCTCTTTTTCCCCTCCCTCCCTTTTCCTCTTTCTCTGTTTTCTTTCCTTCCTCCCTTCCTTCCCTGTGGATCGGCTGCGGGCTGTGCCCCCCTGGCGCCTCGTTTGCTTGGGCCCACCGCTGGCTGCCCTCCCGCCTGAGGGGGGGGAGGATGACGGGAACAGGGGTGCCCTCCAGGCCTTCTCTGCGTGGCCTCCCCTGGGGTTGCCAACCTCCAGGTGGTTAGGAAAACAGTACAGGATGATATATATACACAAAGTGCAAATTTTATAAGCTACTGAGATGAAACAAGGACCATATACATGACACATACAAAGCACAAATATATACAATATGTACCATCTGCATAAAGCAGAAATGATTCCAAAGGTCTCAACAGAGTACCAGGTAAGTATTAGTATTGTAATCAGACGTCAGCAAAGTACATCACATAGTGCAGCTAGTCATCTAGTGATGTACTTTGCTGACGTCTGATTGAATCAATTTGTACTTACCCTGCATGGGAAGGAATTATGAATGTATAACAGCACTTTTTTGAAGGACTGAAGAAAGATGTCCACTGCTGTGGATCTGAAACGGCCGTATCCATTGATGATTGTGGCTTTATATGGACTTTATACACAAAGATTACAATACTAATACTTACCTGGTACTCTGTTGAGACCTTTGGAATCATTTCTGCTTTATGCAGATTGTATATATTGTATATATTTGTGCTTTGTATGTGTCATGTATATGGTCCTTGTTTCATCTCAGTAGCTTATAAAATTTGCACTTTGTGTATATATATCATCCTGTACTGTTTTCCTATCCTCGTGGTATTAGTACAGAGGTGCCTTTCCCCCCCCCAACCTCCAGGTGGTGGCTGGAGACCTGGCAACCCTAGCCTCCCCCCCCCCCCGCCGGGAGATCTACACCTGGTTATGGCCCCCGAATGATGTTACAAATGTGCAAATGGCCCTTGGCAGGAAAAAGGTTCCCCACCCCTGATTTATATAAATATGCATCAATTTCACCACAGGCCAGTCATGACCAAGTAGGGATGCCAGGTACCCCCTGGCCACCGGCAGAGGATAAGGAGGTTGGGTTGCCAGATCCAGGTTAGGAAACTCCTGGAGATCTGGGGATCCAGCCTGGGGGAACGACGACAGGGACCTCAGTGGGGTACAATTAGGGTTGCCAGGTCTCTCTTCGCCACTGCCAGGAGGTTTTTGGGGTGGAGCCTGAGGAATGAAGGGTTTGGGGCGGGGAGGGACTTCAATGCCATAGAGTCCAATTGCCAACGCAGCCACTTTCTGCAGGTGAACGGATCTCTATCGGCTGGAGATCAGTTGTAATAGCAGGAGATCTGCAGCTAGAACCTGGAGGTTGGCCGCCCTAAGTTAGATCAAGACTCACATCTGCCTCCAGCATGGTAACTGCAGCATGCAGCCATTCTCCAGAGTTGTGCATTGAGGCGGTTGTGATCTTGCACATGTAACTGTTCTGGGGTGCTTGAATAACTCTGCCCCCCTTGCCTCTAAAAGGAAATTGCTTGAGCTCCTGGCCAGTGCCAAATTGCATCATTAAGAGGAGAAGGCCACCACTGCTGCAAGCCTTCCATTCAGGCAGGAGGCACTGACAACAGCCAAGTTTCTCCTGTGGTCCTGCCCCTTGAGCTTCTCACTTCATTAAAATGCCAGCAGCGCTGGCTGATTCTTAACATAATGAGTAGAGTTGCCAGCTGCGGGTTGGGAAACACCTGGCGATTTGGGGGCGGAGCCTGTGGAGGGCAGGGTTTGGAGAGGGGAGGGACTTCAGTGCCCCCAGGTGAACTGATCTTTATCAGCTGGAGATCAGTTGTAATAGCGGGAGATCTCCAGCCACCACCTGGAGGTTAAACCAAGAGAAATAACACCTAGGCTGTTACCGCACTAGGTATTCCCAGCGATGTATCAAGAGTTTGGAAATGTTATAAAAAATTCTGTTCGCACTTTCAGTGTATTCCCACCGATGTATTAAGAGTTTGAAAATGTTGTAAAAAATACTGTTCGCACTTACTTTGGCCCCTTTAGCTGTGAAGACGTCTTCCAACCATTTTTTAGCCGTGGTATCCAAAACCCCTTTTTTTTTAATAACATTTCCAAACTCTTGTTACATCGCTGGGAATACCTAGTGCGGTAACAGCCCTAGTGCTGTATCAATATAGTGTAGAAAAAAAGGCAGCACATGCGCTCACCATGAATAAATCAATTACAATATTATATGATTTTCAAATTTTATTCTTATTCTTATCGCTATAGTGCTTATAATATAATATTTACAGTGTGTGCAATATTAAAGAATTACATTCATAAATGTTTCAATGTCTATACATACAGACAAAGCAAAAAGAGACCGAAGTACTAACAAACCCCATAAAAGGGTGGAGATTGGAAGCTGTGGTTGGGCGCAAACGTTCCTTCACTGAAATCACGGTATGATCCTAAGCAAACGTCCAGAATCCACAGCCAGTACGCACAACAGGCTGTAGTAATCTTCGCCCCGTAGGGCGGGAGACCGGGAGACCCCGGTACGATGGAAAGGGAAATGGCAAAGGTTGGAAACGCTTTTCCCGGAATAAGTTCCCGCGTTTTCGCTGTTGAGCTTCTTCAGCCAATATATCAGCAATAAAGCATATGTTCCTTATCCAACACAGTGGTTCACTAACAGGATTCACAAAGGAATTCTCCAGTGCTTGATCCCTTTAACTGGAGATGCCAGGGATTAAACTCAGGACCTTCTGCATGCAAAGAAGATGGTCTACCACTGAGCCACAGATCCTCTCCTACACTCTTCTTCACTGTGGGGTGATAAGGCCAGGTCCCAACAGCAGGGCAAGAGGGCAGAGATGCTCAGCAGAACCTGGGAGAGGTTTCTTAGAAACAACCAGATTTCACAACCTCATATTGGATTAGGGGTGGGGTTTTTTTTGTTTTTTTTTACTAATCCCACTAGCTATTCTAGATACCGGTATGTTTCCTCTCTCTATGACTAGAACTCACAGAATCCATGTGTTACCACAGGGAAGCTGCTTATTGTCTACCTTAAGTTTATTTGTAGGCAGAAAAAGAGTTGTCTGACTGGGTCATGAAGGAGGGGAACAAATATTAGGCAGACACGAACAGGCACATTATAGTTTAATTTAACTCTGTATGACCAGTTAGCAGACTACATAGCACAAGGCCCATTTGACAGATTTCAGATAATTCATGTGATATCATCCGTCAATTGCCTGTAAATATATTCAGTATTGAAACAGTAATCTGAAGCTCTGAGAGAGCCAGTGTGGTGTAGTGGTTAAGAGTGTTGGACTAGTATCTGGAAGGCCTGGGTTCGAAACCCCACTTGTGCCATGGAAGCTTGCTGGGTGATGTTGGGCCAGTCACACTCTCTCTACCTAATCTACCTCACAGGGTTGTTGTGATGATAAAATGGAGGAGAGGAAAAGGATGTAAGCTCTCTTGGGTCCTTATCGGGGAGAAAGGCGAGGTACAAATGAATTAAATAAAAAAAATACGCAAATAAATATGAGTCTCTTCTTTGTTTCCTTCTTTTATTTCTTTCAATAACCCTCTTGGACTGTACCCATTGAAAACTACACTATTAGAAGTATTGGGAAACGACACTGTTGGAATTTAGAGAGTCATGGCTTTTTGCGGGGGCGGGGGGAATCTCCAACAAGCAAATACATTTGAAAGAGATGTGGATGTAAGGCACAAGGAGCATTTACCACTGACATTGCTATGGAGTCCAAAGTGGCCGTTTTCTCCAGGTGAACTGATCTGTATTGCCTGGAGATCAACTGTAACAGTGGGAGATCTCCCACCACCACTTGGAGGCTGGCAACCCTACATTCCACAGTCTTCTCCTGTTGCTTGCTGCTGTGTTCACTAGACATGTTACTTGCAGCCTGACAGACCGGACCATTCCCAGTAAAACAGAACACCTCTGTGAAGGAGAAAAAGAGAGAGAGGCTATCCAAGATCTGAATGCTTGTGCTGATGAACTCAGAGTTTCCCTAAGGGAGGAGCCAGCAAGCCCCACCTAAATTGGGGCGTTTATATATTTTCCCCATTATTTGCCCACAGGAGGCTTACCCTGGCTGAGGAAGACCCCCATCCTGTTGAGCAGGACCTTATTGGACTTCCGTGCCCACAGAGTCTGCTCATGAAGCCTTGATTTCTGGCAGCTTCTGCTAGGGTTGCCAGGTCCCTCTTCGCCACCAGTGGGAGGTTTTTGGGGAGGAGCCTGAGGAAAGCGGTGTTTGGGGAGGGGAGGGACTTCAATGCCATAGAGTCCAATTGCCAACGCGGCCATTTTCTCCAGGTGAACTGATATCTATCGGCTGGAGATCAGTTGTAATAGCAGGAGATCTCTTGCTCCTACCTGGAGGTTGACAACCCTAGCTTCTACCCATGGGAATACCCAAGGCCTTACATGTCCTGTAACAAAATTACATCCAAAAGCTGGAAAGGGGACTCCCACTTCTGGGGAGGGCATCTCCCATTGATAAAAAATAAATAAATAAACTAACCATCCTGGGCACTATCAGCCTAGCAAAGGTGGTCTCCCAGCATCTGCTCCAATACAAAAGCCAAAATGACATCTGCCACTTTATTTACAACTTGTATTTATAGTTTTGTTGTCTAGAAGATGTAAAGGGAGAGAGATCAAAAGTAATAGCCCCTTGAGCCTACCTTTGTATAGGTAGAAAATACATGAGGTTTTTTTTTGTTTTTTTTAGTTCTTCTCTAACAATACCTCCATACAATATTCCATCTCTCTGGCCTTATTCTCCTTCCCCATCTGTCTTTCTCGCTGCCCTTTGTCTTTGTCCTCTCCCCTCTGACCTTGTTTGCCTTGACCCCCCGTCATTTTTCTTTCTCATCTAAGGTGTTCTCATTGTATTGTTTTCCCTGAGTGCTGCTGTCTTCCCGTTTGGGAAACCGAATAAAAGGAAGTCTGAAGCAACAGTGCTTCTGTTTGACCTAGGTAGCATTAAATAGTTTGTATGGTTAAAACAGCAACAAACATCTAGAATGATGCGGCTGTGTGACCCCTTCCCTCCAAGCCCTGAAATCTTTCCAGGGAACCTTTACCTTTGACCCTTTTCTATCAAATCTGTCATTCTCCTTCTTTTTATATTCCTTTCTCTGCCATGGAGACGGAATAAAATGTAGGAACATAACGCTTCCATCACAGATGGTACAACTGTAAAAAAAAAAACTTTGCATTTTAGACAAATATAAATTAAGTCCATGTAATATGTATATGTGGTGACATTTATATTCACACTCTTAACAGCCTTCTAAACTCTGAAGTACACTGACAAAAAAACTGTGTAAGATTTTTCTTTCTCCCCCCTCCCCCCATTTAAGTTAACTTATAAAGGGGTCAGGAAAAGAAGCCAAGTAAACATGCAGGTTTATTTTACTTGGCTTGCTGTATTTGGGTCTGAGTTCGATCTTAATGTCAGCCACAGGACTGTTGCTTGGGACTGAGGGCTGCTTCTTAGGTATAGTTGCGGAAATAGGATTTGGGAGACGTAAGCTTCCAGCACCAAGTGACTGGGAAATATGGGAATGGGTGGACTAAGCTAAATTTGAGCAGTTAGTGTGATACAGAGGCAAAAAGGGCTAATGTGGTCTTGGGGTATATCCACAGAGGCATAGCATCCAAATCGCAAGATGTCATAGTCCTGCCGTACACCGCATTGGGCAAGCAACGCCTGGAGTACTGTGTATAGTTCTAGAGGCCTCACTTCAAAAATGAGATGGACAAAATGGAGCGGGTGCAGAAGAGAGTAACAAGTATGATCGCGGGCCTGGAAACCAAGCCCTACGAGGGCTTGGGAATGTTTTGTCTGGACAAGAGGAGGTTGAGAGGGGACGTGATTGCTCTAAGTATTTGACGGGCTGTCACTTGGAGGAGGGCAGGGAGCTGTTCCTGTTGGCCGCAGAGGATAGGACTCGCAATAATGGGTTTAAATTATGGGCGGAACAGTACTGGCTGGATATTCGGAACAATTTTTTTACAGTGAGAGTAGTTCAGCTGTAGAATCGGCTGCCTAGGGAGGTGGTAAGCTCCCCCTCACTGGCAGTCTTCAAGCAGTGGCTGAACACTACTCAGGAATGCTTTAGGCTGATCTTGCATTGAGCAGGGGGTTGGACTAGAAGGCCTCTTCCAACTCCATGATTCTATAAGCAAGGTAAAAACTTCAGATCTGGAAAAGAGGATTTTGTGAAAGTCATATGGAAAGAAGGGTTTTACACCCATACACACAAGTTAAATAAGTGGCTGGTAGTTTTTGACAGACATAACAGAAAAGAAGCCAGATCTAATAACCAGAATTATTAAATAAGTCCAGATTGCCCTCACTACTCCTACTACTACCACCAGGTTGCATTACAGCAACAGAACAGCGAGTTGGTACAATTCCAGACATTCAGGAAAGGTTAACAACCCATTGTATTCAAATGTCTCTATAACAATAGACCCAGTTTCTTCATACAATGAAAATATCATTGATTGTATTCAGCTTGCCACTTCAAATTATCCTTAAAACGAGTGGATTTTTTAAAAAGAAGAAGAAGAAAGCACCACACTGGCAAATTATGTGGGTTTCATACTTTATTTAGAGAGGAAAGGAATTCTCAGTTTGGAAAGAAATGTAACATACTGAATATCCTTTAATGCTCATTACTTAAGTATAAAGGCGTATTATGAAACCGGATAAGGTGGCCTCCCGTTGTGAATAGGCATTAGAGGACATATGTTATGCATCCCTCTTAACTGCAGTTTTTGGCTCTTGTGGGCTTACTGTATCTTAAACATGCTTCTTCATAATAGTTACCAGTAATTCAACGGGGCTATAATATAGAAAATATTTTTGACAGATATCCATTGCTACTAAGTCCTTAAGTAACCCTAAATGGCAACCTTGGGAGGCATTTTATAAGGAGCACAGTTTTGCTATGGAAATAAGCGCACAGGACTTTCTGTTCTGTCTGGTTAGTGCATGTACTTTGAAACTTTCTGCTTGTCAGGACATAAAGGCAGGGTGGAGGAAACAGCAGCTCAAAACAGCCAGACACCAAGGGGCTCCGTAAGCGTGAGAATAAGGAGAAACATGCAGTGGTGTAAACATAAATATAAGGCTCCAGCCTTACCGGGAGCCTGGGTTGCGGATCCAGGCCCTGGGGAGGTGCGGAGGACAGCAGGAGAGCTGGGCGTGGGCGTGCCGGCACGTGGCTGGGGAGCAGTCGGAGGCGCGTGCTGGGGCGCCCATGCCATCAACCAGGGACCCAGCCAATCGGCCTCCTTGGGGCCAGTTTAAAGGGCCCAATGGAGGGGAACCCTCCTTATTTGGAAGATGGGCTGGAGTTGGAGTGGCAGGATCCTCAGTGCGCCGCAGGACGTCGCGGAGGTCAGATTGGGCTGGCAGGAACGAAGGCGGAGTGGAGGCGGCGTTGAGACCTGCTGACCTGCGGTTTGCCTTGCGTGGGATGGTGATCCCGGCATGGATACAAAAAAAAAAGGTCAGTGAACGACTCCATCCCGCAAGAACTTTGTTCTGTGCAATACAGTTCCTTTGATCACACAGTGAATATCGTACGTTCCTGTGGACGGTGGGCAAGGATGGGAAAATGTGACATTAAGTCTGGCTTTCAGTTGTTGCCAGTGCACCCTGCAGATTTTTGCTTGCTGGGTTTCTATTTTCAAGGATCGTGGTACGTGGACAAGGCAATGTCAATGGGCTGCTCAGTGGCTTGCGCTGCCTTTGAAGCTTTCAGCACGTTCCTGGAATGGGCACTGATACGTAAGTCTGGGTGCTCACAAGTTACACATTACCTGGACGACTTTTTGATGGTGGGCCCAGCCGATTCGAACGTTTGTGAGACACTTTTGTCAACTTTTATCACACTGACTAAGGAACTCGGGTACCGTTAGCTGAGGAGAAAACGGAGGGTCCTGCCACTTGCTTGAAATTTCTGGGTATAGAGCTTGACTCAGATTCTTGCACTTCCAGGCTACCTGACGATAAGCTGTTGGCCCTGCATGCTTTACTCACCATAATGGTGCGCAAGCCAAAGTGCACATTGAAGCAGCTACAGTCAATTCTAGGGCACCTGAACTTCGCGTGCAGAGTCGTTTCGCCAGGCAGAGCCTTTTGCGCACGAATGTACAGGGCCACTGCGGGCATTAGGGCCTCCCATCATCACATCAGAATCACTCAGGGTATGAAGGAGGATGCTGGGATTTGGCTGCAGTTTTTGGAGCACTTCAATGGTGTGTCCTTTTGGCAGGACAAATGGGTGCTGGGCTCTGACTTACAAGTTCATTCAGATGCATCAGGTAAGGTGGGATTTGGTATAAATTTCCAGGGAAGGTGGTGCGCCCAACCATGGCCTGCACACTGGTCGGGTTCGGACGTGGCCAGGGACCTGACGTTCTTGGAGCTCTTCCCTATTGTGGTGGCTGTGCATTTATGGCAGGCTCAATTCAAGAATAAACGCATTACTTTCTGGTGCAACAACTTGGCGGTGGTCCAGGTAATCAACCGCCAGACGTCGAAGTCACCACAAGTGATGCAGTTGGTGCGTAAGTTGGTATTGACATGTTTACTGGCTAATGTTTCTTTTTCCACTTCCCATGTTCCGGGGATCAATAATAGCATTGCAGACGCTTTATCTCACTTACCGTTGAGGAAATTCCGGACTTTGGCATCAGAGGCGGACCCGTTCCCGGACGCGTTCCCAGAAGAGCTTTGGGGCCTTGGCGGCGAACCCTAATCCATGCCATATACTTGTCTGTTTCACCAGCCACCTTCCAGACTTACGCTGCGGTTGCTAGAAAGTTTTTGGCATTTTTTGGCGGCTGAGGCCCCCCCCCCCCCGAGATTTGACCTGTTCATGAAGATTGGATTCTGAGATATATTGCCTGCAGGAGAGAAGATGGGTTTGCCACAAAGACCTTGGGCGTATACTTAGCTGCGCTTTCGTTTTTCAATAAGACGCATGGGGGTGGAAACAGGTGCCTTGGACATGGCTTGCAGGGCAGTGGCCATGTGGAAGAGGTGGATGCCTCGCCAACCTGATCAGCGCCACCCAATAACAATTGGCATATTGACTGGGCTTATTTATGGCCTAGAAGGGATTTGTAGTGCTGAATATGAGGTCACATTGTTTACAGCCGCTTTTATGTTAGCTTTTTATGGTGCACTGCGTATAAGCGAATTGGTCCCGGGGTCAAGGCATGACACCTCCAGCAGGGCGGTACGGGTGGAGGATATTGGCACTAATGGTGAACAATTGGTGGTCACTGTGCGCCTGGCAAAAAATGATCAGCAAGGACGGGGGGCGTGTATTCGTCTAAACCCAGCACAGGGAGCAGCCCCATGCCCGGTTGCCGCAATGCGTCAATACCTCAGGGTTTGCCCCTTACATGCCGGGCCTCTGTTTATCCATACCAATGGGGCCTATCTATCGCGATTCCAATTCACTTGCATATTCCGGCGGTGCCTGGGATGGTTGGGGCTACCTGTGAGAAAATTCAGTGCCCACTCCTTCCTCATCGGGGTGGCCACCACGGCAGATCAAGGGGGTCTTTCAAGGCACAGAATCCAGAGGATCGGGAGGTGGCGGTCCAATGCATACTTGGATTATGTTCGCACAGGGTTGGTTTTGTATTAATTCATTGTTTTTAAGTTTCAGCCAGCCTGGTCAAGCAGGTATGGATTATAGGCCACAGCATGGTCCGCAGAACCCGTCACTACGTTGCATCCTCTGGCTGGGGGAAGAACCTGGGCCTTGACAATTCGGTACATATTTCCTGGTTGGGGCAAGGCGGCATGCGTTGGGCAGCTTTGATTCCCACTTTCATATGAGAAACATGTCGGCATGGGGCACCAGACGTGTTGGTGGTGCACCTCGGTGGCAATGATTTAGTCACCCGGAAGGGGAAAGTCATATCGATGGTAGCATCTCCCGACTTCCGCCGGCTTGCCACTGACTTTCCAGATATGGTTCTGGGGTGGTCTGACATGACTGAAAGGCTAATTTGGCAGGGGGCTCTTAAGCCCCATAAGGTTGATCTAGCCAGGCGCAAAGCCACCAGAGCCATTGGCAGGACAGTTTTGGCCTTGGGGGAAATGATCTTTCCACACGAGGACATTTCCTTTAAGGAGCCGGCCCTATTTCAGAGGGACAGGGTGCACCTGTCTGACTGGGGGACGGATCTTTGGCTTCTCAGTATTCGGCAGGGGTTAATGGATTGGCTACAGATTTAAGGCATTGGCGTTAGCTGGGCAGGCCATGGGCTCTGCCCAGCTAGTGGCGATAGGCATTCTTGGGGCTGGATTTTGATAAGTTAAGCAACCTGCTATTGCTCAAGTTGGTAGGATCCCTTGGCAGTGCAGTGAAATGCATTGTGAAACGTAAAGCTGGTATCACATTGATGAAGGTATAACAGCACCTAGCAGTCTACACCATGGTGCTCGCAGCTCTGCTGAATGTACGGGGACCATAGTGGGGAGCAAAGAGAGCAGGCTTTATACATCAAGCCACATTGGGGTTGGCGGTTAAAAATCCAGCCCAGCATGCTACGCCAATTTCCTTATTTAGAGTTGTGGCCAATCATTTTCCAATTGTGTTCATTATTCCAAAAATAATTTCCAGTCAAATTGTTTGTTATAAAGTTTATTATTATGATTAAAGTTAACATTGAATCATTAGCGTGTTTGTGGTCCTTTGGCGTCTCCCCAGATTTTGGACCTAGGTCTGCAAATAGCACAGTGGGACTTGAGGACCAAAACTCACAGCAAAGCAGAGGAGGCAAACCTTGAAACTAAGCAAAAGATAACTGCCCCTGGGGGAAAGACTAAGCGGAAAGACTCAGAAGGAATAAGTGTGAGGATCAGAGGAAACAGGTGCCATTTTCCAATTTTGCTTTATCACTAAATATGGCAGGGGCCGTGGCTCAATGGTAGAGCATCTGCTTGGCATGCAGAAGTTCCCAGGTTCAATCCCTGGCATCTCCAGTTAAAGGGACTAGGCAAGTAGGTGATGGGAAAGTCCTCTACCTGAGATCCTGGAGAGCCGCTACCGGTCTGAGTTGACAATACTGACTTTGATGGACCAAGGGTCTGGTTCAGTATAAGGCAGCTTCATGTGGCTTCAACACTGACTAGTTTTAATGAGTGATGTGCAACCCTGATAACTCTAGTAAGGCAGTTTGCTCGGATAGAGCAGATTCCCCCCCACAAGATTTCCACTTACATCCAGTTTGTTATACTGAGGTTTGAAACACTTTATAACACTAGCCAAATCCTGCCAAATCCTTTGTTGGTCTTAGAGACTGTGCACTAATTTAAGTTGATTACATAAGTGGGGTACCAGACCTTGGTGAAGCCCTAGCGCAGGAGCGAGTGAGTGAGTGAGTGAGTGAGTGAGTGAATGAGTGTTTGTAAATTTGTGATCATGGGAGATACTAGGAAATCTCCCCAGGAGCCCTTTCCCAGATCTGCAGGATTCCAGGTATTTCCAGAATTTGGCAGCAATCGTAATTCTCATTTCAAAACAATCTCAGGCAATCTTTTCTAGTCAATTAGCAATTTTTGCTAATGAATTTAAATCAGATGGTTGTGTAACTCTATAGGGAAATTAGTATTTTTTTAAAAGTTTCTCCACCAATTGACATTCTACCTTTGGTTGCATTTATGTAAGAGAAAGTTTATATACCTTTAATCAGAAATATGGGAAAACCAGCTAGCATTATTTTCTGATATAGGCCAAGAGAGATGTTTTCCAGCAAATAGTATGAAATCTACTCATATATCATACTTGACAATATTTGATTGCTGGCAGATATTCAATATCAGATACTTTTGATAGCTGACATACAATGATATTTTTATCTTATAGTATTTGATAGATAACATGCTTTGGTATTTAATATCTGAAAACATTTAATAGATAACAAGCATTGGAAATTAGTGTTTTTATGGCAGTTGGCAACTTAAGAAACTTTGTATTTGAAACCTACCCAAATTAAAACAATCAAGAAATGCCAACAAGTCTGAGGCATTTGAATTTTGAGTTCAAATTCATATTCATATTTTTTTTCACATTTTCCCATTTAAAATTTGAAAACAGGAGCAAATTTCAAATAATTCTGGATATCCATTTCTGGCTTAGCCTATCCCATTGAGACAACTTTGGTTGGACAATCCTCTGAAAAAGTGGCAGGCGTCAAGCATTGTCTTTCTTTCACAAGTTAAGTGTATGCAGGCACCAACAGACGGTGATTATGAGAAATCCTGCTCGAACAAAGTAGCAGTATTCCCTTTCCTCCTACCTACTGCCAATGGCACAAGAGTGGGTGGGGGACTGCCCATAAATAGTCTGGCTGCTGTTTGTCAGAAACAACAGTTGAAACATCCTTTCAGAATTGCTACTTCAGCAAGTACTAAAAACGACAAAACCATCCAGATTAAATGGCTCCACTGAGAATCTTAATTTCAAGGCCCAGCCATAAAACGATTGGTGGGTGGCCTATACCACCGGTTCCCCCTCATTATAATTTCATTGTGTTTATATGGCCTACTGCACTGTGGAACTCCCTAGTACTTTAACTGGTTTCATTGACTAGGGCAGTTTGACATTCATATTGATACATCTTTGTGGCATTTCAATGTGTTGTTCTCCTATTCTTGGGGTCCAAACCTTTCGTACAATGGAGTGAAGAAGATATGCATTCAAATCTTGGCCCCATGAACTGGGTTATTGTAATGAAGCAGTTGACAACGTTGCCAGTTTGAAGCAGGCTGCTTATAAATCTTTTTTTTTTTAAAAAAATTCAAATTGAAATGAAACAAAATTAGCATAATCTACACAATGATATCATGCAATTTAAAGTTATTATGGTAAATAGGTAAGAAAAGATAAACTGAAGCAATAACCCATCTGCACAAATATAGGCAATGTAGACAAATCTGTAAAACTGCTAATAATGACTAAAAGTGGATTATAGAGTTTCAAAATACTGTGAATTTTGTTTACTTTCCCTTATCCTTACATACTCAGTGAGTTTTGCCTTTTCAACTGTTTTCCAAATCAAGCGTTGTCATTTTCCTACATTAAAACCTCACTTAAAAGGTTACAGATGAATTCATTACGATTTGCCTAGTATGCCATGCATATTCTTGAAATAATATTCTGGGAAAGGGGCAGAACAGATAAAAGTCTGTAGCATGCTAGACTTTTATTACTATTTGACTTAAAGACAGGAAGCAAAACATTAGGCCATGAAAAATTTACCTTGTAGCAGAAGTGGGCTGATTTCATTCTTGCATGGTCTGGTGTTTTTTTTACTAGAATCCCCAAAATTCACTGATGCCTTTTCAATGTATAAAGGGATACTCAGAACTAAACAAGATGAGGCAGTGGAGATCTGTGATCAGGTTTCCCAACTCTTTAAACTTGTCTGGACCAGGGTTCTGGCACTAGGAGAGTAGAGTTAACCTTTGATGTAGCCTGGTGCCATAGAAGTGCTACATACCCCAGTAAGAAAAACATGTGAGAAAAAATTCCCAGCAACATGGTTCCAACCCAAGTCTCACACACATATAGCTGCTATTTGTAGACGTTTAAAGAACAGAAAATTCAGTCATGAATTTCCAACATTTCGTCAGGTCTGACCCTCAAGATGTAATCACATTCACTCAAATACAGCCTTTGTATTATAAAATGAAATGTTCATTCTGATCCCATAGAAACTATGGGTTTATTTTTTACTCTATATCTACCCAGGCTAGCCTGATCTCATCAGATCTCAGAAGCTAAGCAGGGTCAGCCCTGGCTAATATTTGGATGGGAGACCTCCATGGAATACCAGGGTCGTGACAAGGAGGCAGGCAATGGCAAACCACCCCTGAATGCCTTGAAAACCCGACTGGGTCACCATAAAGGTTAGCTGTGACTTGACAGCAAAACAAAAACATTTGATCAATGCTTTCCTTAGACACTTGACCGAAAAGGAAAATTACCAGCAGCTAGACTCCAGTGTGACAATAAGCTTTTTAAAAAAAACAACAGGAGAAAACTTTAAATATTGCTAGATAACAAGCAATAAATATCATTATAAAATAAGTGGTATATTAAATGTAACAAAAGCCCAGGTAATATTTGTTTTAGTTAATTTGTCTTTTCCATAATAAGAAGACATCCTGTTCTCTGCAGAATGTTCCTTTTACATAATTCTGATCACAAATGTGGGACAATAAACCAAAAATGCAAAGGAAAATGTTAGAGCTCATCTTATACCTATCAACAGCACAGATGCTTTGGTGATGATAACGAGGATCTGGATTCAGACTTTCACAAACAGAACAAGTTCCCAGAAGCTATTTTTCTCCCTTCCTCCCAGTATCCTGCATCTCCACCTGACAATCTACTGTTGAGGGTTGAGGGAAACTCTAGAACAATCTGCAGTACAGCACAGGGAAAGGAATGTCACCCGAAATTGCACATGTACTCCTAAGACTTGTGAGAGATTTTGATCTGCTCACAGAGCTTGCTCCACTCATCACTCTCCTTTCTTGTTGAAGTCCCTCATGCTGCATGGCATATTGTATGGTAGCAGCTGTGCAGGAAGCGGTTCTGGGAAGGGAGAGATGATGAAATCACTTTTGTGATCGCATTCTGTTCCTGCAAGCTAGAAGCCAGCCTGATAATAATAGTAAGCATTTACACAGTACTTTAGAGTGTTCAAAGTCTTCTTGGGTGATACGGGCGAGTACAAAGAACGGGGCCTTTTTGATGGCAGCACCGAGACTCGGGAATTCTCATTCCTAGGAAGTATATTTGCTCCATGCCTTCTGAGTTTTAGGAAGCTACTGAAAACTATTCCCTTTTGCCAAATGTTTGAGATTAACCAGTTTCATGTTTTTATGATTAGTCAAGAATTTTGATTGCGAATTTTGATTGCTTTGTATTTTGATTGCTTATTCTTTTTTCAGATTCCACTTAAGTAGATTATTTAAAAAGCTGAAAGGTAGAACATGCAAGTGTACAATAAATAAACACTTACATTTATATATGAATCAATCATTTGGGCATATAAACTGCCTTTAGCTCCCAGGCTTAGAGAACTACAAAGTGGAGATGAACGCTTGCATGCTCACTGGTCCCCTGTTGAATGAAAGCAGATTGAAGTCAGGATTTACTAGATTGCTAACAAAAGGGTTGTGTCTGAGACATGATTATAAAATAGGAGCCTGCCATTTTGTATGGTTAACCATTTCAAGTATCTGTGCCCTTTTTCTTCCAATGGGCTTCATTACACATTCTGCTTTATTGTCTCATATTTATGTCTTCATATACACAAACACAATGGAGAAGCTTAGAGGAGATCCTGAACAACAACAAAAGTATGCTAATGTCTGCAGGATAAATAAATTAATCAGTTGAGGATTGGATAAAACAATTCATATGGCAATGGAATAGAATCAAAACTCAAGAACATATCAGGCAACAGATACTGTTGCGATGATGGTGGTGGTGGTGATGATGATGATGAAGAAGAGTTGGTTTTTATATGCTGACTTTCTCTACCACTTAAGGGAGACTCAAACCAGCTTACAATCACCTTCCCTTCCCCTCCCCACAACAGACACCCTGTGAGGTGGGTGAGGCTGAGAGAGCATGACTTGCCCAAGGTCACCCAGCTGGCTTTGTGTGTAGGAGTGGGGAAACAAATCCAGTTCACCAAATTAGCCTCCGCTGCTCATATGGAGGTGTGGGGAATCAAACCTCGTTCTCCAGATCAGACTCCACCACTCCAAACCACCGCTCCAAAAAACACACCGGAAGGGAGTGTATGATGTACTGAAAGGGCATGAAGATTATTATTTGGCGATTGTGAGTTTAGTTCTCATGTTCTGCTAAAGCATGAATATTCAGAATTTACTTGGGGGAAATATATACTTTAAAACAATTAGCACCATCGATGACTTTCCTTTTTAGGAGTTTCATTTCAAAAGTTATCAGTGTGTATTTGACAATAGCATCGATCTGGACAGTGTTATGGTAATGAACTCATTACGTCGAGGCAAGTACAGTTAAGTCAGTGAGGCAATTCTATTTTACCAATATAAATAATACATAATCATCATAGTATTTTCCTTTTCTGTGCCACAAAGTGGTTGACAACTGCAATGATTACTGTATCATCTTAGCAGAGATTTGTTTATTTATATTGTTACCCTGCCTTTCCTCCAAGGAGCTCTGGATAGCATACATGCTTACTCCCTTCTCCATTTTATGCTCACAACAATCCTGTGAGGTTGATTAGGCTGAGATAGAATGACTGTCCCAAAATCACCCTAGCATGCTTAATGGATGATTTGAACCTGGGTCTCCTGGATCCTATGAGACACTCTAACCCCTGATCAACACATAGTTGGGGAGACCAAGAAGTCTATAGGCACATTCCAAAATAATCCATCAATTCAAATAGAAATTGTAACTGGTAAGTCTCTCATTCTCATCTCTGAGCTAGAAAGGATTAACCAGGCTGGTTTCTTTTAACTTAAGCACACAAAGGATCATACAGCAAGACTGGAGTATGGGATACAACAATTTGATACTAAGGAAATCAAAGCACAGAGACAGAATGAGAGAATTCATCAGTGAAGATATTAGAAAACAGCAAGTCTTGAGAGCCATTGTTGTGACTTAGAGGTTTATATAAGGAGTTCAGGATGACTGAGGTAGCCTGATTGATGGAAATGGTACCACAAGCGTTTGTGGGACCAGTACAGGGTACTGAGAGAAGAATAAAGAGGCTGTTGGGTGGATGACTGAAACCCTGCAAGAGATGGCATGGACATATTCCTCATATAGTCTTCATTCTGAGGAGCATTCTCCTTTATTAAAGCTACACCTGCTCTGCCACTGTTAACAGGCTCGAGAGAAACCAGCTCAGTGGGACTTTGCCAAGCCAATGAGTGATGGCAGGCAAGATTCCAATCACGAAGCAACTATGGAGTGTCTCTCCCAGTAAGGGATGCTCAAGTGGTATGTAGGTGGAAGAGGGAAAAGCAAAGTTCAGCACGTGCAAAGCGATTTTCTCTTCCTACTCTTTGTTGTTAACATATCGATAATTATAATTGTTTATCAAGAGGATACGCATGTATATGATATTCAGCTGGGCTTCCACATCTCTCAGCACAGCAGGAGCATCCTATCTCCACTTAGAAATGCCAAATGGTCTCATCTCTTTGCTTTAAGAACAACTCCTGAATCGTCAGAGAAGAGAGATGGGTGAGGGAGAGACTGTGCATGACAACGCTGCAGATGTCTTCTCATTGCTAAAATGTTAAATATTCCATTTTTCACTGCAAAGGAGACTGTCTGTATGCAGAGGTAAATATGGATGCAGTCCTATATCCCTCTCCACGGAGGGGGAAAAGCACTTGGCCACCTCCTCAACTTCACCACCCTCCACCCATAGCTGCCATGACTTATTATTGAAATGAGATGTACATGTTAGTGCTTCCTAGGCCCCCTTGATCAAATTCAGGATGATATATAAAACGATGGTGTCTCTAGTGGCTTCAGATGAGGGCCGGTTTCTTAACAGTGATGAATGCTGAGGCCATTTATTTTCTGAGATCCCACATTCATATATACAGCATCAGCCCAAAACAGTTTCTCTGCAGCAACAACTTTCAGTGCTCAGCAGTATGTATGACTTGATTGTGTCCATCTTTCAATCTTCAACCCAACCTCCATTCCCGTTTGGGAATGATATTTTACTTCTATGGCAATGCCGCTGACTTTTGAGTAGGATTGACCTTAGAACGCACAAGGAAGTAGACCCCATTGAATTCACCTCTGAAATACATCAAGCTACATTTCTAGAATGAGAAGCATATTGAAGTGCAGATGACACTGAACCTAAACAGAAAGAAAGCTGTCCTTCAGTCTGATATTTTTGCCAGAACAAAACTGAAGAATCAACCACATGTTAGCCTTTTGACCCAATGATGGCATATTCTGAAAATATCTGTCATAGCATTTCCACTACATTGCTACATAATATTTAACTTCAGCAAATGGCTAACCTCTTAAATGTTCAAATCTATGCAAAATAAAGAACCATAACCAATCTACAACACTTGGTAGATTTTGTCACATTATTTTGACCAGTGGAATGGCCGTCTCCCCTTTAAAAACAAAAATTTGAATAACAGGATTGCTTTCAGGAGACATTTGGATGGGCCCATATTCACAAATGAATAAAAATGAGTAAAGTCTTCTGAATCAAAGGTAAGCCAAAACTGGAACCCAGAAGCACAAGGCAACCCAGAGAGCCCATCTGCAGCCAAACCATGCAGACCCAGACACAGCTTAAAGGCTGGCAACACGAGCGCCTGCAAAATCTGCCAAGGAGCCAGATGCTGTTGCTTCCAAAGCTTGGCATGAGGGTCCCCGATTGCCATCCAACAGAGAAGGAAAAAGAGGAATGATATAATGTGGTGGGATACGACATGTCCCACCTCAACCTATTTTATTGCTCATCAAAAAAGATGTGGAAGATGGTATTGGAAACATAGCATTGTTTTTGGAAATACATACATTAGCCACAACAGAACACATGCCAGTTGGGAAAGGGAGCACTTGTTTAAATGTGTGTGGTTTTTAAAAGAATGATGTCTATGTTATTTTAGAATATCTATCATCTGTCTATCTAATCTTTTCTCTTATCTAGGTAACTGAATTGTCACAATAGTTACTGTCAAAATGTAAATCCCAAATTTTTTAAAAAAAGGTTTTATTTCTAATGATAACATTTTAAAATTCTCGGCTTCAGCACATCTGTCCATATCCAATACATCATATGGCTGTGGAACATACAGAAGCCAGGTGATATTTTAAAAAGTGTTTTATAAGAAGACAATCAATTGTAAGAGGTAAGTGTGGCAAAAAGTATGAAGTGTTATTGCTGTCCTTTTGAGGAAACCCTTGATATGTAAATCAGTTATTCAATGTAAAGACAGCTGTATCGTATATTTTGGTTCAATAATCATGTCTTTTGGTTCAGTAAATAATAAAGAGCAACCAGTTTTCCACACATCTTATTCTCTTTGTTGTTCTTCATGTAACCTGAGAGTATTTCTACAGCATAAGGTGACAAAACTCAGCAATTTGTGCCAAGGGGGAAAATATTTAATAATTAAATTGCCCCTACGCGTTTTTGCATATGCTTCCTCAAGGGGACCTTTCTTGACTCACACTTCCCAAGCATACAATGAAACAATCGTGGTGTACCGCAGAACATGGAGGCTCTGTAGGGGCAATTTACTTATTACAAATTTTTCCCTTGCACCAGTTGCTGCTTTTTGTCTCCGTTTGGTTTGGTGCAGCCCTCTTTTCGTTTGTACAGCATCAGGTGAACCAGGCTCAAATACTGCACATGAGATCAGCTCAACCATATAGGCAAAGTGGACAGCCTACTGGAGAACAATTCAAAGGATCCGACTTGCTAGTCCAAGGTCTGGTGTTGGTTTTGGCATAACTAGCTGCCTAAGAAAACTGAGAGTGTACCCCAAGTGTTGAAAGGTTTTTGAGGCACATCCTTTGCATGTACCTAGGGTTGCCAACCTCCAGATACTAGCTGGAGATCTCCTGCTATTACAACTAACTGATCCCCAGCCGATAGAGATCAGTTCACCTGGAGAAAATGGCCGCTTTGGCAATTGGACTCTATGACATTGAAGTCCCTCCCCTCCCCAAACCCTGCCCTCCTCAGGCTCCATCCCAAAAGCCTCCCGCCAGTGGTAAAGACCCTTGTGAAGTCTTGTTAGCATACAAGAAATAACTACATTAGAGTCCTGCAATCCATGTAGTCCAACGTGCCGTTGTCTTCAATGGCAAACCAGATGTCCCTGAAGGCCCACAAGAAGGGGGCAAAGCGACCAACTCCCTCACTCCATAATGTTGCAAGAACATGGAGGCTCAGAACATGGAGGCTCCATTTGTAACACAGATCCTTTCCTTTCCTCCATTGAGAGAACTGTCTATTAATACCTTGTTTTGTTTAACAACTCATCCTTGTATCCAGTAACTGCTATGTTTAGTTGGGAGCCTTTGATGAAGGAATTGTCAAAAGCTTTTTGGACATCTGAATATATAATGCCTGCCATCTGACCTTTACCCACGTGTATAATCATATTCTCAAAAAAATAAAAATACCCTCCCGAAAGGTGGTGAGACAGGGCTTTCCTTGGGAGAAACCATGCTAATTTTTCCACATTACACCTTGTTCCCCTACAACGGTGGTTCCCAAAGTGGGCAGTACCACCCCCTAGGGGGCGGTGGGACTACCCTGGGGGGGCACTAAGAGATAAGGGGGCAGCAGGGGGCACTAGAGGTGGGCCCCTTCAACTGTGTTGTTGGATAGGGTAGGGGGCGCTGGGGTTGAGTTTATGGAACCAAGGGGGCAGTGGCCCGAAAAGTCTGGAAACCACTGATCTATATGCTTAGTATGTCTATCTGGAATAATGATTTCCATCAATGTACCCAGCACAAAAACTAATCTAAATAGACTATAATTTCCTAGGCCCCTCCCCCCAATCACTTTTTTAAAAAATTGGCGTTACAGACAGTGAGTGTTATTTTAAGGACAAGTTGTTAAGAGATCAACCCAGCTGGCATCCAGATATTTGAGCGGAGAATAGCTTGTGCAGTATGCTAAGCAAGCTGTTAGAGGTAACGGCACCGCCTGAACCAAAGGAACCATGGATTCAGCAGCAATGATGTTAGTCCAGGTATATGTAAAGGTAGTCCTCAATCTACACGAGATATGCCCGCACGTTTTCCTGTTGGCAATCTGGCCCATGAAACGCAATCTGAGAAGTGAATCAGACAACCAGTCAAGATGTTGAAAATAAGTACTTGTAAGCTTAGCAGATGCTCGATGCTGACAAAAAAACAGAGCGGCCCTAACACAGAAAGCCGCCATCTGCAGCCGAAGACTGCACATGGGCAGTTGCTTTTTTTTCACAGTTACGTACACCACTGTCGAACAGGAGCAAAAAGTTACCAAATCAGGCTGTCATTACCACACAATGGCCACTGTCTGTGGTGAAATAGGGTTCTGGCTACACCCCAGCTGATAGATCAGTGGGAGGGCTTCAAGTGCTTTCAGCTCTCATTGGCATCAGTAGGTGTTTTGTCTGAGTAAAGGGTTAATAAGGATTTAGGATTTATCTCAGTAGGAGTTAGATAACCTGAGCTTATGTAAGGATAGAAATGGAGGGCCTTTGTCCTTACTTCAACTTCTTTAATTGTTAATTAAGAACACAAACCCGAAGCAATGTCTTTTTCCTTTTCGTCGCAAGAAGCGAATTGCCAGTGTATACTTACACTCAGGAAGTGTTCACCGGGTTATTAATTCACCTGTTGCTTGCAAGTGACTACAAAGGCCCCCTCAAAAATATCAGTGGATGATCTTGCGCTGAAGTCTCTCCTGATTATGTCTTGGGATGCCAAACAAGACAGGAATAAACTTTTGAAAATGAAACTAGGTGGAAATCTGAGCTGCCACTTCGCCAGAGCAGAACCGATGGAGCAGCAGCTCATTGGATTAGATCAGCTCCCACCCAAAGAGCTCACTCTTCTGTTTGTTCACAGCTTGAACGTGGGCTTGTTGTGTCGGAACAGGTCTAGTGAACCCAAACAGATGAGAGTACTCTAGTGCTTAAGAGAACATTTTATACTTGTTACTCATGCAACAGAACTCCAGAACGCATCCTCGGGATCAGAATACAGGGCGAGGAGCAGTGGCGTAGCGTGGGGGGTGCAGGGGGGCCGGCCGCACCGGGCGCAACATCTGGGGGGGCGCGCTCGCACTTGCAGCTGTCTGCCCCGAGTGGCCGGATCTCCATGGCTGGGGGAGGGGGGGCAGACCCCCCCCCCGTCCCCAGCAGCCGCTCTTCTCCAGAGTCCGCTCCAGCCTTGCCTCGCCCGCCAGGGTCTCAAGGGGAAGCCTCCCCTCCGGCAAAAGGGCGCTTCACCCGACCCGCCACCCCTTTCCTCACCAGTGGGGACCCAAGACGGCTCACGTCGTTCCCCTCTGCGGCATGTTATCCTCACCCCCACCGGGTGAGGTGGGCCAGGCGGATAATGCACGCGCTTGGCCGAGACCACCCAACACGCGTGCACGACGCAGCCGGGATTCGACCCCTGCCCCGCCGAGCCGAGCGTCCGCCAAGCCACCCTTCCTGGCGCCGCAGCCGGCCTGGCCACTTGCTGGCAGGGAGGCAGGCAGGCAGGCAGGCCGGCCCCGCGCCTCCACGCCAGCCCGGGGGCACGCGCACCCCCCAGCCCCCCGGCCCGCTCACCTGCGCGGCGTCCAGGCGGCTCTTGCTCTTGCTGCGGGGCCAGCAGACGTGGTGCAGGGAGGCGAGGCCCGGCCCGGCCCCCTCGCCAAGCACCTGCGCGGCACAGGGAGCGGAGCCGGCCCGGCCCCTGCGCGGCACAGCAGCCCCGCTCCCGCGGGAACGCGTCCTTTCGGCGCAAGG
Source organism: Euleptes europaea (assembly GCF_029931775.1). NCBI lineage: Eukaryota > Metazoa > Chordata > Lepidosauria > Squamata > Sphaerodactylidae > Euleptes > Euleptes europaea. The sequence continues at coordinate 30,127,414 of NC_079318.1, forward strand.
CCGGCCCTTCGGCTTCTGCCGCCGGCCTTTCCTTCCAAGCCAGCCCCTGGAGCACGACCTGCAGCAAGACCCCCTCCCCAAGCCCCAGAAATCAAGCTGCCCTCCCTTCTGCGCCCCCCAGCAAAGCCAAGATTTGAACCCAGGCCTCCCAGGCCCCAGTTAGCACAACATGCTCTGCAGGGGACCAGTGCCCCCCCCCACAGGCCCTCTCCTTGGAAACACATTACAGCCCTGGCGGAGGCTGCGGACACCAGGATGCTCTTCTGAGAAGTGTTTGAAAATAAACTTGTATTTAGATGCATTTTACTTTAATTACATCAGTATTTTCATAACAAACCATACATGTGCTTAGGGGGTAAGGGTTTCTTTAACTAATCTAGTGGAAGAGACTCAAGTGCTAAAATCCACGGGTTAGGGGGCGCTAATTACTTGCCTTGCCCCGGGTGCTGACAACCCACGCTACGCCACTGGCGAGGAGGGCACACTGTAGGCAGGGTCCTGCCATTTTGGCAGTCCTCAACTTCTCCATTAGCACTTACAGAACTTGGATCCTACACACAGAAAGTCTAGACTCTCAAACCAGAAAACAGTGCCCAAATGAAGAATTCTGGCTACAGATGTTGCATTACATATCATTAGAGAAGTTGGGATCTTTGGGGCAATTAGTAAACCGGTGGTAGGAAGCAATGGGAAACATAGGAAGAGGGTAACAGCAGCGTCCAGAGATTAGTGAATGTAGAGCTAGTAAATCCTGGGAGGGGAAATTGATGGGATCTGATGAGACTGACCCTCTACAGTAGGATTCCCAGGTCCCTCCTCGTCACCAGCGGGAGGCTTTGGGGGCAGAGCCTGAGGAGGGAGGGGTTTGGGGAGGAGAGGGACTTCAATGCCATAGAGTCCAATTGCCAAAGCGGCCATTTTCTCCAGGTGAACTGATCTCTATCAGCAGGAGATGAATCGTAATAGCAGGAGATCTCTAGCTAGTAGCTGGAAGTTGGCAACCCTACTCTGCAGGCAGAGTTATTTTCTGCAGGAATTCGGACATAGCTTTCAATCTAATTCACAACTGAACCACTCTGTAGTAATCACTCTGCCCATACAATTTCAAAATCCAAAGTTCCGTGATTATATCCATATTGGTGGTAAGGTAAAGCCATAGTGAACAAATGATATGCTAAGCAATTCCAAGTAAATAAGTAACCACGCCTTCATGTCACTGCTCCAAGGTGTGCTCTTAATGTGGGTGTAAAGTGCTATGAAGTCATGGCTGACTTACGGTGACCCCATCAAGAGGCCTTCAAGGCAAGAGTTTAAGCAGAAATGGTTTGCCATTGCTTTCTTCTGCAAAGTCTTCCTTGGTGGTCTCCCATCCAAGTACCAACCCTGCTTAGCCTCCTAGATCTGATGAGATTGGGCTACACTATACTATTCCACATCTCCTATGCTCATAGCAGATGCCCTTTCCCATTTCTTTTTGTTTTGGGATGTTGCTATTGTGACCTTTTTCATTTCACCTATTTTAATAGCTGGAGTGACCCGGTTTGTTTGTTTCTCCTACATCATTACTATGCCATTTTATATATTTTCTATTTGTATGTCATTTATGCTCCAGTATTATTATTTGCCATTTTATAAAATGAGTACCCAGCTTGCTGGGGGTAAAGGGAAGACGACTGGGGAAGGCACTGGCAAGCCACCCCGTAAACAAAGTCTGCCTAGGAAACGTTGGGATGTGACATCACCCCATGTATCAGGAATGACCCGGTGCTTGCACAGGGGACCTTTACCTTTTAGGGAGCTACAACTGGGAAAGTAAGGAAAATCCTTTCTGCAAACCCACTACATTTGCTGAAGTATTGAATCTAACCCAATGAACAAAGGGTGTACGGGCATGGTTAACAAAGTGGTGGTAATGATGTGTAATTTTTTTTGTAAGTCTAGCCACTTTTTAAAAGTTGATGGAAGCAAAACATCAGCTAAACATCTCAAAATGTTATGACCTAAGCATAAAATTCATCTCTGCCTCAACAAAAAGACCATACATTTTGGAATGTCATGAGCTATCCCTGATTTGTGCCATTGCAGAGGATGATAAATCACTGCTAAAGACATAACAACCAGCCTCATCACTGCAACATAATAGATCATGATGCATCAGGAACTTCTCTGAAATATTATTTACAGTTAGCAGGGGGCTGGAGTGTCAATGCAGAAAATGATATTTATCTTGCCTGTTCTCTGCCAATGTGTCCAGCCAGTTCCTTGCCTTAAGAAATCAGTGGCCTTGATAAGGTAACTGAAAGGAATTCACTGTAAAATATTTCCAGGGGAAATGGAGGGAGCTAAAAATAACCTTACCAACTATGGCTTCTTAACATTACCAAAAACCAAAACCATACATGAATAAGTGTTGAATTCACACTAAATGCCTCTCAGGGCTTAAGAGCAACACAACAAATTAAGTACAGCCTACAAAGGCTAATATAAATAAAGAAATTGGAAATTCAATATACTCGTGAGGGCTTATGTTTACATAGGAAAATTAATTCCACATATATCTCAAAGAAACAATTGGAAAGAAACAATTGAAAAAAAGGTCCGTGGCTGGGTCCGACGCAAGAACGCGTTTCGAAAATCTTCTTCAGCTTGCCGACCCCATGGCGTTTAAAGGGACCACCATTAATACTTCACTCCAAAGAAGCCTTTGCAACCTAACCGGTGACTCCTGTTTCCAGAATTATTATTTTTAGTTCTCAACATGGGAACGTTTTCATCTTTGTGAAGTTCCGCGGTAAGGACTGTTTGTTTCATTGAAGCAGTGGAATTTCACTGCGAATATATTGAATTTGTATTAATGGTTGGATGCCTGCCTGCTTGCCCACGCAGGGGGGGTCATCTGGGGCAGCTGCCTGCTTGGGGCTTAGTCGAAATGGCCCTTGGCGGAAAAAAGGTTCCCCACCCGTTATACATGATACAGTGCCAAGGAGATATAGACAATCAGTTGGAAAGCTACCTGAATTAAATCAACTAAATTCCTAACCATTTATGTAGTAATAGGATCCCTTATGCACCTGGGGAAAAGGAGGTAGAGTAATAGCTTCTGCTTGAATTAGGCTCTGAAGTAAAATCCAGGTAGGCCAGGTTTATTTGTGAATATTTAAAGGTACCCCAGAGTGATTGTGAGGGAAGCATAGAGGTGGAGAAATCCAGAAGCAGTCTCTGGATCAGTCTCAGAATTTTCCCAACATAGCGGCAGCAGCAAATGTATTATTATAATGGAAAGATTTAAACCATGCTTCTTTCCCCATTGTGGTTAATGGGATTTAAAAGTGCTTAGTTCTGATTGGATGATTCCTGCTGTGTTTTCCATAGATCTCATCATTAAAACATAGCTCGTCCTCCACCTCAGTCTACTACCTGTCACTTCATGCACACCTGATCTACCAGGTAGGCAATATATAGCTATTTGCACTATTGCAACCTTGCCTTCTGCCATTCTCATAATTGACATCTGGGTAAGAGCCCCTACCCTCAAATCTTCATATTAATCTCTTTTTTTTTCAAATTAGGTGAACCGTACTGTGCAAACATGCAAAGTGAGAATACACTTTTTGGTCGAACACTATTTCAAAGGGCTGCCTGCCCCCAACCCAGTCACACACTTATTAAACATGAATAAAATTGTATTCCAGCATAAACTTTCATGGATTCAGATGCTATGAGATTTTATTTTGTTATTTATTATATTTTTATCCTGCCCTTCCTGACTAAAGAAGAAGAAGAGTTGGTTTTTATATGCCGACTTTCTCTACCACTTAAGGGAGATTCAAATCGGCTTACAACCACCTTCCCTTCCCCTCTCCACAACAGACACCCTGTGAGGTAGGTGGGGCTGAGAGAGCTCTAACAGAGGTGTAACTTGCCCAAGGTCACCCAGCCGGCTTCGTGCGTAGGAGTGGGGAAACAAATCCAGTTCACCAGATTATCCTCTGCTGCTCATGTGGAGGAGTGGGGAATCAAACTCGGTTCTCCAGATCAGAGTCCACCGCTCCAAACCACCGCTCTTAATTACTACACCATGCTGGCTCAGGGCAGCTGACAAAGAATTACAATTAAAATAAATATAATATAAATAATTAAAACATCTGCATCCTGCACTCATTTTTTATAGAAGTTTTGGAAAAACAGCAGGGTCAAATGCTCATGAAATACTGGAACGCAATATGTGGAACGCAATTATGTAGCAATCACATCTAATCTGGAATATATCGAGACCATTCCCTAGTTATTCTAAATTAGTTAACATCTGAAATGTGTGAGAAAACCTCGGGAATTGTTAAGATAGGGTTTTTAGCTCATTATAACTGTTACAAAATGCTACTGCTTGATTCTCCCCCTCCCCCCCCCCCAGAATTCCTACATGAAATGAATACAAGTTGAGGATCCACTCATAGTATCTGAAGAAGTGGGCTCTGGTCCATGCAAACTTATATTGGAATACCATTTGGTTAGTCTTGAGGTGCTACACAACTTCTGTTTATTTTTGCTGTAATAGACTAACCTGGCTACACAGTCAGCTGTGTTTTTTGAGATTTTGCTATTTAAATGCTTCTCCAGAGACATTGCATTGGAAGTCACACAAGCATTCTCTATATTTTCAGTCTGCTTTCTAATTGCATACTGTTGCTCATTAATGATGCTGCTTCAGCCTGTACAGTCCTAATTATCTATGTTTCCTTACTTGTTTCTCCCTAAATGATCAGTCTTTTGTTCAAGTTCACTACGTTTAATTTTTGTGCTCCACATTGAACTTTTGCTTCATTTCAGGGCTGGGTACAGAAATTTTGGCATCGTGTCTCTTGACTAAATTCGAGGCAGAGCTGAAGCACCAAAATTGAGCACATATTTGAAGTTACTCTTCTTCTCAAGGTAAACTTGCTCAGCCCTCGCTCTTTGAAACATTACTTCAAAGTAACTCGGCTGTAAGCTTACTCTGCTGTAAGCAAGCTGGTCTCAAGTAAACAGGTTGAGAATGGCTGCCTTGTTGAATTAACCTCAAAATTGGATACATCACAACCAATGAAACTGATTAAGGTAGTGATATTTAACCAAAGTACCTAGACTTTTCCATAAGTAGTCTCAGGGCCAAGCTAGACAAGAGGGCATTCCCGAGTTCACCCCAGGGGCATGCCTCCGTTTTGTAGAGAGAGTTCCCACCGGGGAGTTCCTTTTAACCGTGCTGTGGGGCCCGATTCTGCTATGGACCACCATAGTGGAGAAGGAGGGGTTCCTGCCTTTCCCTTGTGCTGTTTTTCTAACCCAAAAAAGTGCTGGGAGGGACTTATTTGTTGACACACATCCCAGTGCATTTTGGGTCAGAAGAACAGCATGGGATAAGGCATAGGGTTGCCAAGTCCCTCTTCACCATCAGCAGGAGTTTTCTGGGGCGGAGTCTGAGGAGGGCAGGGTTTGGGGAGGGGAGGGACTTCAATGCCATAGAGCCCAATTGTCAAAGCGGCTATTTTCTCCAGGAAGCCAGTTTGTCTAGTTTTCCCCTCAGTCATCTTGACATTCTAAGAACATACAGGAGTTTATTCCTCCTTTTCAAGATCTTGGGATTATTTTGGTTTTATGTTTCAAAACTCTGCTGCATTTATTTATTTATTTACTTACTTGCTTATTTATTTAAAACATTTCAATCCTGCCTTATCGCTTAGACTTAAGGGGGCATCCACTTAACCGCGAGGGGGTGATTATCATTTTTGTAACTGCGGCAATATGTGATAGAGGGTCTTTCCAGCTTACTTTAAAATTTATTTGTTTTTCTTAGAAGATCCCTGGAAGTGAATCTGTAGCAAGAGTGGGAATAATGTTGCGTAGGTTTGCCCAATATTTCCCCAGACTTCCACAAATCATATAATAGTAGATGAACACTTTCAGTGTAGTACAAGATCTACAACAGCCTCTCTCCAGCCAAAAAGAGCAATGGTTAAAGGGAGATTTCTTTGTCATCAGCTCCACCATGGACTAGGCCTTCAAATGTTCCTAAACCCGGTTTAACCCAATTCATCCCCAGTTTTCTTCCGCCAATGATCACACAGTGAACGCACACGAAGCCTTTTTTTTTAATGATACCATAGGTCCATCACGGTCAGTACCATTTACTCAGACTAGCAGCAGCTCTCCAGGGTCTCATGCAGAGGTCATTCTTATCACCTACTACTGAGGAGATGCTGGGGATTGGACCAGGAACTTTCTACATGCCAAGCAGATGTTCTGTCACTGAGCCACAGCTATCTGTCATCCCAACCATGTTACCTTGGACAGTTATTTTGATACCAGAAAATTTCCTTGGTCCTAACTGATGGAATATGAAATCTGGGGGCAATCAAGTCAACCAAGTGATTCAATAACATATTTTTTAATGATTTCCCATACAGCGATGTTGTGATGATTACAGAGATAATGAACCAGAAGCACTCTTCAATTGAAATGTGCCATATGAGTATTAAGTACTATATTATTGATACATGCACAAGAGGTAATGTGCCTTCAAGTTTTACTCTTATTACAGACTGACCGTAATCATATTTATTCATAAGGAAGGCCCATAGCACCCTGACCTGAATGGCCCAGGCTAGCCTATTCTCATTAGATCTCAGATGCAGGCTAAGCCCTGGTTAGTATCTGGATGGGAGACCATCAAGGAAGTACAGGGTTGCTACACAGAGGCAGGAAATGGCAAACCACTACTGTTCATCTCTTGCCTTGAAAACCCTATGGCAGGGGTATCAAACATACGGCCCACGGGCTGGATCTAGCCCCTTGAGAGCACTTATCTGGCTCGAGAGCCAGCTGAAACAGCCACCCCCCACTCCTGATCTGGGCTGGCGAGCCCGCTGCAAGCTCGCCAGCTAAGGCAGCCACCCCCCCCGCCAGTTCCAAGGTATCAATGATCAAAGACTGTCAAATAAAAGAAAATATTGTAAGAGTGTTGTTTTTTTAAGCATGTTTGTATTTTTCATAAAAAATTAAGTAAAACATAATTTCATTAATTGGCTTTGCCAGTGTCTTCTATAAAGTTTGTATCTCAGGTACCTGGCATTACATTTTATGGTTCATATGGCCTGGCCCGACCAAGTGACGCTTATGTCATATCCGGCCTTTGTAACAAATGTGTTTGACACCCCTGTGACTTGAGGGCACTTTCCTCCACCACCACCAAGACCCATAGTGCTCAATTGGACAGGAGCCAAGACCGAACTTCCATCCCATTGCATTACTGAAAAATCTGTGAAGAGAAAAAAAGAGGTGTGGGTGCGGGGGAGGGGACAACAACTCCGGCCAGAATTCCAGTGACATGACTTGAGGCCAGAAAACTGATGTTCTCCCTCTTTTTTTAATACCTGAAATGAAAGTATACTTATCTGAACATGATACAAGGGCAACTGGAGTGCAGGAGAAAGATACTTTTAAAAGGGAAAGAATGAAGTCCATTTAAATCACAGATTTACTTTGCAATTAGTATATTTAGGATTGCAACTTTCCCACCTAGTAGTGTATATGCCTACTTGGAAGTGAGCACCAAACGCTCAAAATTACTTAAACCAAAGTAAAAAAAATAAACAAGAATCTAGTGGTACCTAAGAGACCAACATAAGCCTTTGCGGACTAAAGCTCACCTCTTCAGATCCCAAGTAAGTGTCCATAGGATTACACTGCTGGTACTGGACAGGCTCATCCATTAAAGGTGAATTTGGAATTATCCCATTTATGCTCATCATCCTATTCCAGAAATAAGTAGAAAAGAGGGCAGCAAACAATCTGGAACTGGCTTGTTTTAAAAGTAGAAATCATTGTGTGTGTTAAGTGCCATCAAGTTGCTTCGGACTCATGGCAACCTTATGAATCAATGACCTCCAAAACATCCAATTGTTAACAGCCTTGCTCAGGTCTTGCAAACTGAGGGCTGTGGCTTCCTTTATAGAGTCACTCCATCTCATGTCGGGTCTTCCTCTTTTCCTGCTGCATTCAATTTTTCCTAGCATTATTGTTTTTCCAGTGAGTCTTGTCTTCTCATAATGGGAATAAAGTACAATAGCCTCAATTTAGTCATTTTAGCTTCAGGGACAGTTCAGGCTTGATTTGATCTAGAACCCACTGATCTGTCTTTTTGGCGGTTCACAGTATCCGTAAAAGTCTTCTCCGACACCACATTTCGGAGAGGAAATATCAGATCTATGGATGTTGGAAAGCTGGAGGTAGTACACCTGTGCATCACCCTGTTGGCTCAGCTGCCAATATGTAACCGCAGATCAGTTTGAATTTTTCCAGGAGTTTAACTAGGATTGCGTTAAGCTAAAGAGAAAATGCACTGCATTCAACAGCAGGAAGGAGAATTGTTTTTCCAACTTGCCTCTTCTCATGACTCTCACATTTCTCTTTCATTTCGTTTAGTGACAAAAACTGCTTTTGATCCAATGCACATGTGGTGAAATAGACATGTGTGTGTTCTTCTCAAATGATGGCTCTGATGTTAGCCATATTTTTGTAAAGCAGTCCACACCTGGTTTTGTTTTATGGGTGGTAAGCTGAGAATCCAGGCTGGTAAGGTACCTTTTTCATCTAGAAAATGCAGAAAGCTTTGCATTACAAATATTTATACACAAGAGATCTGGTAGACAAGCTATGCTTTTCCAGAATTCTGACCAGCTTTTTTTAAATCAGTTCAGCACAGGGTTCAAACTCCAGCAATGAACCCAATTCACCAGCATTACACAAATATTATCACCTCTTTCAGCAGAACTCTAGCAGACCAATTATGAACTCGGCAATGTGATGATCTGAACATTATCAATTTATTTTAGTCATTCCCCACAGTTTGAGTGCCCACACATGTAATTCTCTTGAGGTTAAGCAAGGGGGGGGGAATCAGAGAATGGAAGCAACTTGAAAGATTTCTGCTTTTACCTCATGGATAAGTATCTTGTGTGGGAATCCCAGTGGAAACAAACATGTAAGAATAATAGTTCCCCATGTATCAAACCTTCGCTTCTCTGGGTCCATTGTCCCACGAAGAAAGGACATCACAGCTCTGCTTTTATTGTCTAGCTGTTGCTTCATGCTGTCTTTTCCTCCGTTAATCTTCATAAATATACAATATTTATAACTAACAAATCTTTCCATGTGAGCCAGTGGTTGACATCATCGCACCAAAGGCAGCTCATAGCTCTGCATGAGCTGACAACCTAAACTAAATTAAAATCTAAGGAAACAAATCAGAAAACGTCACTGGAAAATATTATATTAGCACGCTGAGTATAGCCTTCTAACGCAGTATAATGCCAGTTCTCTCGAAAATTCTCGTTTGGAATTAGTTAGCCCAATCCAGCAACTAACTTTCTGTGCATGTAGCTGATGTAGATACTGATGAACATATATAGGTGCATTCTTGTTTGCATTGCAATGCTGATTGAAAATGCAGTGAATTACTTGGGGGTGCTCTCTAATGTGCATGTTCTATATATGAGGCTGTTTTGTTGTTATGCATGACCAATTACCAAGGCCCCTAGACCCAGACAAATATTTCCTTACATCCTTATATCCTTACATCCAAGAGTGATCAGTTCCCTAGCTCCAGAGGTACCTGGGCCACAGAATTTTAGAAGAAAAAAGAGGGGAATAGAAGAACCCAACCTGGAAAACAGAAGTTGGGTACCCAGGGTTGGGTGGGATGAAAAAAATGTATATATAAATAATGAAACTATATAATTTATTAGAAGCGCTATATAAGAATTAAAATTATTTAAAAACCGTTAAAATAGCACAATGGCATTTCTTAAGGTTGATGTCTGTCACCACAAGCCAAACATGTTTCGGCCTATATGGCCTTCCTCAGTGGTCTATTTAAATCATATAAAAACATGCACACACATTACAAATATATTTACATGTACAGGCAATATACAACAGATCAGACATGTAATAGGTTGTATATATTACCAATTACACCAACATCTGGTGGTATTGTCTTAGGTTTTTATGCTGGGCTGTATATGTCTCCCGCATAAGTTGTGTACAAGTATCAACTTATTCAAACAGGTCGAAACGCGTTTCAACCTTAAGAAATGCCATTGTGCTATTTTAACGGGTTTTAAATAATTTTAATTCTTATATAGCACTTCTAATAAATTATATAGTTTCATTATTTATATATACATTTTTTTAATTCCTCAGAATTTTATACCTGTATTCTGTCTCCTCTTTGCCACCCTGACAGTTGCCTGTGACTAGAGCTGAATAATGGCTGTGTATGATTTGATTTCAAGCTTGAACTCTCCCTAGAAGCTACAATCACCAAATTGAGGTTATTGTACTTTGGTCACATTATGAGAAGACAAGAGTCACTGGAAAAGGCAATAATTCTAGAAAAAGTTGAAGGCAGCAGGAAAAGAGGAAGACCCAACATGAGATGGATTGACTCTAGAAAGGACGCCACGGCCCTCAGTTTGCAAAACCTGAGCAAGGCTGTTTCTGACAATTCCTAGAAAGAACTGATATCATATCCATCTTTTCCAAAAAGTGTCATCACACCATTGGCCTGCCATCGCTCCAAGTAGTTGCAGGAAATGGGAACTGGGGGTGGGGAATACCCCCCACCAGGGGACTGGCAATCCATTCCCGTTGGTACCTGACTGGCACAGAACCTCTTCCACCCTCTTCCTGTTCAGCAATTCGAGCACCTATATGCCAAAGCACGTGAGTGAATAAAAAAACAAGTCTCAAATTATTAAATATTTTTAAAAGTTAAATCTTTAGGTTTAGATAATACATACAAGCTCTGAATTTTAAGAGAAGAGTAAATATAACTACAGTGTAGCTCCCTTATCACTACCAGCCAAGAGAAATAAAAGGTAAAAATCATGCAAACAGACAGGAAACTTAGCAATAAGAGGTGTTATAAAGCAAGCCCTTTGAGTGGAATATAAACCATAACTAAAGAAAAAATGAGCTAATGATTCAATGGTGTTTTATGCTTTAACCTCCTTTATTGCCCGTTTCAGCCAGGATCAAATTTTTCAGTATGCACGATATCTCATTCCTTGGAAGCTCAATGCTGTTTCGATGCAAAACGAACCCGGCTTTTCCCTTTCCCCTTCTGGCCCGAATTAAACCATTCATCCTGGCTCATTCCGGAGTCACAGACAGTGCATACTCTGTTCTTGGGTTGAGCTTCCCTGCACCATCACGCCCCACCCTTTTCCAACCTCCTCCTCAAAGCAGCATGCCGATGGTTAAACAGGGGAAAACAGAAGATTGGCTTCTCTCACAGCCAATCACAAAGCAGTGTGTAAAGAGGCAGGGATTCAAGTGTTTCCTGCTTCCTGCTACCTCGGAGCTCTTTCTGAGCAAAAGAAAGGCTATTTTAAAATGAGGTTTGGATCACCCCCCCCCTTCTTTCAGGTAGCTCCGTTTTTTGTTCTTAAAATGGTTTTTTATGTAGCCGTTGGGTTTGGGGGGAAGGAAATCTTCTCTCACAGGGAGCACTACAAGGTAAGCCAATTACAGAGCAGCATTTAAAGGGGTGGGACTTGATTTGAGCTTGGGAGACTGTTTTTCTGTATTCATGGTTCGATTAGCACACAGTTTTTGTCCCTGATCATTCAAGCCAATGCATACAGTTGTCCCCAACCCGGGTTACTTTAATGTGCAATGAACCCAGGTCCAAACAGGGAGATCCAACCCATGCATAAAAGACCCATGTCTACTATTATGCATGGACAGGACTTTTGAGTTCAAGGGACTATAGCACAATGGCCCACTGTTTCTGCCAAAGGTAGACGATATATTGGGACTTGTACGAAAGTTAAAATATTGTTGCTGGGCAGAAAATAAAGGGCTTGAAAAGCCCCAATAATAGAGTGTAGAACAAACTCTTTTAACATCCTGGTTAATTCTATCCTGATCATACTTCCTTAATAAATCAAAAGTTCTTTGTCTAATGCTAGGGATATCCGAAGAAGAGAATGGTCAAGCTACTCCAATGCTTCTTAACTTTGTATCTATTAAGGTGCTCCAAGATGACATGTGGGAATTCTGCTATGACCACTGTAATAAAACTGGATCCAGAGAATTGTAGAAGAATTGTAGAAGAACCTGAAGAGGTCACTTTATTGACTTGAATTGAAATTGATTAGATTACTGGCTGACGAAGCCTCACACGAAAAGTGGCGAAATACATCTAGAGCGCACGTTCCAGATCAGTTTTCTGCACCCTGGCTGTTTGGGAATTTCTGTTCCATTGTGGCATGAAGACCTGCCCTAGTCTGGCTGCCTGCTGATGTCATCAACTTCGCACAGGTCTGTTAAGTTGGACAGCCTTCGGTGTCCCCCGGACTTTGGCACGCCACGTTTTTTCAGGGATACAGATTGGATTTGTGTTTATGTCATACATAGGTGTCTTTGTGCTATTCATTATGTTTTGTGTACTGTGTTTAGTTCAATTCTAATTGAATTGTATTATGAGCCTTGTGCTGTTTTTTTGATGTGCAGTACGTGGATGTGGCAACCCTGCAAAGAGGGACCTGGCAACCGTATGCATAGGCCTCTGCTATAGCCCCACTCCACATGTTATGTCATGCTTGGTAGAGAGAGGCAAGGGATCCATGTGTTACTGTGCCATGTGCGTTGCAGTACTAGCCTAGTTAGTGTCAAAACTGGACCTATGACTTAATGCATCCTGGAGACAGAACTGGGCCTCACCAAACTCCATATTTCACATAGTTTAAAAAGCAAGAAATGGTCACTGAGTCATACACAAACTTTAGAATAGAGTCTCATTGTTGGCACTCCGTGCTGGAACACAGAATGCCTGACCACATTATGTCAGCACTAAGTTGTGTTATCACTCATTCTTTTCCATATGCTTAAGCAGCATTTAGATAAAAATACATTAAATGCATATGCGCATTATGCAAAGAGTGTTCTTGAGCCTTGCTATATTTGGTTCCCATGATGTGTGTTAACTTGTGTTGTAGGCCAGTGATGACACACAGTGCTTAACAGTAGTAGAAGGGAGCAAAGCTATGTTGGCATGCAGGAGGCTTTAAAGCAGGGACAGTGAAGTAAAACACAAGGAACTAGAGACAGGATGTTAGGTAGCATGCATACATAGGGTTGCCAACCTCCAGGTAGTAGCTGGAGATCTTCTGCTATTACAATTGATCTCCAGCCGATAGAGATCAGTTCGCCTGGAGAAAATGGCCGCTTTGGCAATTGGACTCTATGGCATTGAAGTCCCTCCCCTCCCCAAACCCCCACCCTCCTCAGGCTCCGCCCCCAAAACCTCCTGCCGGTGGCGAAGAGGGACCTGGCAACCCTGACAGGAAGAGTAACCGATTGCTATATTTGACAACAGGGGTGAGGGGAGAATGTGTGGGTTAATCGGATTGCTGAAATATCCCTGCCCTCTGCTTGTGGCACAATGAAACTAGGTGGCATTTTTATTTCACTCATTTCCATTACTTCACAAATATATGAGGACCTCACATCATGAGAAGACAAGACTCACTGGAAAAGACGATTATGCCAGAAAAAGTTGAAGGCAGGAGAAAACGAGGAAGACACAACATGTCATAGCTTGACTCAATAAAGGAAGGCACAACCCTCAGTTTGCAAGACTTGAGCAAGGCTGTTAATGTTGGAATGTTTTGGAGGTCATTAATTCATAGGGTCGCTATAAGTTGGAAGCAACTTGATGGCACGAAACACACACACTGAGACCGAGGCGACTGACTCAATAGTAATACATGTTGCAGCTGCACATACTGAGAAACAAAGGAATTTCCCTACACAAAACCCACATAGATATTCAAGTTAGAAAATGTTTTTGAAGCACTTAAGGGTATTATAATGGGCACTTCATAAATGTCTGCCACAAAAATTATTAATACAACATGAAAAGATTTTAAATGCCACATTCGTTATTTGTTTGTTTATGTGTTTATATGCCATTTTTGTCCCTAACAGGAACCAAACATGGCTTACCACAATTTTTAAAAACAGAATAAAAACAAATGCCATTTATGCATGGAGTTTTACCTGAGGTTTGTTGCTCGTTGGACCCACACTTTCCTGTTGCAAATCTATGCACCAGCAGTCTCCAAGCTCAAATCAGGAAGCATTTGAGTCCCTGCCCTTTGAAACTCTGCTTTGTAATTGGCCGTAGGGCTTACTGTGAGAAAAAAGTCCCACCCCCGTGGAAACCCAAGGGCTGTGTTATCAAGTGTTTTAAAAACAAAAACAAATCAGAGCTCTCTTCAAGGAATGGGGGGGAGAGAAGCCCAAGCCTTGTTTTTTAAATCCTTTCTTCGCTTCAGAAAGAACTCCAAGGAAGCAGGAAGCATTTGAATCCCTGCCCCTTAACACACTGCTTTGTAATTGGTTGTAGTGCTTTCTGTGAAAGAAACATCACTCCACCAAGCTTCCGTGTCCTGCACCTTGCCTTATGCATGGGAATTTCACCCAGGCTGATCTCAAGGGAGATTGAAGAATCGGGTTATTAGCGGAATGGGAAGTCCCGGGATTTGCAAGGGCTGGCCACAAGGTCATCTCTAATGGGCAGAAAACTCATGCATAACTCCAAGGAAAAACTGAGACAGACCGGGGGTGAACATGAGTGAAAGTACCCATGCATAAACGACCAAAAGTAACAGGAGAAAGAGAAGGAACAAAGGCTGGGGAGGGCAGTCCCTCCTCCCCACTTTTCCTCCCAGCTCCCGGCTACAACTCTCAGACCAGCAAATGAAGAGCAAGAGCTTTTCTACTTGCACCACAGGGTCATGCCACAAGTGCCATCTCAGGCTTGAAAGTATTATCTGAAAGAAAGGGGTTGGACAGAAGCCCATCTACAAAGGTCATCCAGTTGCTGGCTGCTGTTCCAAATCCACACAAATCCCACAGTAGTTGAAACTAGTTGTCACCAAGGGAAAAGATCAGACTGAACATAGTGTAGCACTATGTCTCGGGGGGTCCTGGGACTCATCATAACACTCCCAATTCAAACAACTTAGAGTAGGAACAGACTATAGATGCAGACTACAGATTCATCTAGTTGAGAGTCAGTGTGCTGTAGTGGTTAAGAGCAGCAGACACTAATTTGGAGAACAGGGTTTGATTCCCCACTCCTTCACATGAAGCCTGCTGGGTGACCTCAGACTAGTCACAGTTCTTTCAGAACTCTCTCAGCCCCACCTACTTCACAAGGTACCTGTTGTGGGGAGAAGAAGGGGATGTGATTGTAAACTGCTTTGAGACTCCTTAAGGTAGCGAATAATGGGTATAAAATCCTACTCATCTTCTTCTAGTTGAATCCCCTGTATTGTTTCAATTTCTTCAGTCTGATCTGACAGATGTCATCTAGTCTCCTTCCAAAAGCTCCCTAACTTTCCCAGTGAGTGTATTCTCTTACATGGGATTAAGTAAGGAATGCAACAATCCACGCTTGGTTTTTTTAAAAAAAAAATTAGTAACAGTCTGGCAATCTGGGCAAAGGGGGATATTTCCATCCATTTTACCAAGTAAAAGGTGCTCCTTTAAAGATGACATGGAGCAAATTGCTTTTTGCGCCATGGTGCTGCAGCATTTTGTTAGGTCAGAAGTGTCCATCAAATGGCATGTCTGCATGGAGCACGGCGAGCCTCGGGTGTGCTCAGTCAACTGCCATGGACAATGCATCAGCACCCACACTTTCCCTACTCAAATTCTCCCACGTAGCCCTATCACAGAACTAAGGAATTGTTGCCTGGGCATGGGTACCACAAGTCAGTGCAAATTCTATTGAAAAGGCATCGTAAGTCTCTCATTGTTACACATTTTCTTTTTTGAAAGAGCTTGTTTTCTTTTGACATTTGCAAAGTTCCATGTACTCACCAAGAATGCCTTCAGTGACTGCTCTTTGATCTGAGGACCATTTGTTTGCATTTCCATTCCTGGAAACTGTGAGGTATGGCTGAGATGGTGGGGACAAGACTGAGTGAAGTGCTGTAGAGTGAGGGTCATAAATATGGGTTCTTTGCCCAGCTCTACTTTCTTCCTCCTCCCAATCTTTCGAAAATGGAAGCTCCTCTTCATTCCCATTTAGTTAGAGCTGACTGCTGTATGGAGATTTGGCAGCTAGTTGGTTGCTATTGTTGTAAATTGCCATCCAAGCAGTGATGCCAGGAATCAAACTGCAGTCCACAAATCTGTGCTCAAAAGGCCCTGTCTCTGGCTGTACTAACCCACTGGGGGAATCAGAGCAGCCTCACATCGTCCCTATCAAAACCCAAGTTGAGTGTGTAAACAACTAGTGAGTCGGACATTAAGAATACATTTTTTAAAGCTAAGGCTGGGTTTTGTTTTCTGATTATTCTTACAACAGGAGTCTTTGCAGAGTAGGAATAATTTTACAGATCCAGGATCTGACTCTCCCACTATTAAAATTAATGCTAGAAACTGCTTACTTTGGGACACAGCTTTCTATATGCATTCAGCAAGTGGAACTGGTTTCTATTTGTCTTAACCTGATACCCTTTGATAGTCTGTCTTGCTATTCAACTTTAGGACATTTTTGTAGGAGCATCTTCTTATAATTCATTTTTAAAATCTGCATTATGCAGTGTAGTGAGTTATAAAGGCACATTAAAAATGCACTGCATCCAAGTTCAGAACCACTACAGAGAATGATGAATGTGGGTCATTAGTTGTTATTCTTGCATCCCACAACAGGGCTGCCAGATCTAGGTTGGGAAACTCCTGAAGATTTGGGCATGGAGCCTAGGGAGGAAAGGGACCTCAGTGAGGCACAATGCCATGGAGTTCCCCCCTCCAAAGTATCCATTTTCTCCAGGGGAACTGATCTCTGTTGTCGGGAGATGAGCTGTAATTTCAGGGGGTCCCCAGATCTATAGGCTGGCATCTCTATCCCACAAGCATAATGGAGCCTAAAGAATGAGCATTACTACTCAGCATTTTACAGCTGATTTGGGACTGCACAGCTGATCTCAGGGATGAGGAAATAAGTATGGGTGATTGGGTGCCACATTGCCTCCGCCAAATCTACACCAATGTTACATGTTCCTTCTGTTATACTATTTTTTTATTTAAAATTTTCAAAAAATACAAACATACACACATACCTTCTCAGTCATCCATATACAATACGAACAGTCTTCTGGGGAGTTCATTTGAATTAGTATTCGTGTCAAACTGAACATTTATTTCAATCATTAGTCTACTTAAATCCAGTATCCATGTTTCCTCTACTTTCCAAGTGGACTATAAAAGCTATACTTAATATTTAATACTTAATACAGTTATTTCTGCAATCTGTGCTTCA
Organism: Euleptes europaea; assembly: GCF_029931775.1. Classification (NCBI taxonomy): domain Eukaryota; kingdom Metazoa; phylum Chordata; class Lepidosauria; order Squamata; family Sphaerodactylidae; genus Euleptes; species Euleptes europaea. The sequence continues at coordinate 30,144,791 of NC_079318.1, forward strand.
CTTTTATTCTTCATCTACTACTCAACTATTACAGAAACACAATATTTCAGCTACTTTGATATTAGTGTTCTTATATTTATTGCTATATCTCCACCCTTCTTTACTAGTATTACTCAATTCTAATTTCTACTTCATATATTCAAAATAGAGTGCTCATTTCTTCTGGAGTTCTTCGATCGTTCTGTTCTTCACCAAGTTGGATAATCTAGCCATCACTGCATATTCTGCCATTTTATCCTGCCATTTCTCCATTTCTGGAATTTCTTCTTGTTTTCAAGTCACTGCCAATATTAGTCTCGCTGCTGGGATCATGTAATTGAACAAGTCTCTACATTCCTTATCAATCTTCTCTGGCACTATTCTCAACAGCATCGCTTCAGGGTCTAGAGGAAGTTACATGTTCCTTCTGATTAGGATTGCCAGGTCCTTCTTCGCCACTGGCGGGAGGTTTTTGGGGCGGAGCCTGAGGGCGGGGTTTGGGGAGGGGAGGGACTTCAATGCCATAGAGTCCAATTGCCCAAGCGGCCATTTTCTCCAGGGGAGCTGATCTCTATCAGCTGGAGATCAGTTGGAATAGCAGGAGATCTCTGGCTAGTACCTGGAGGTTGGCAACCCTACTTCTGATCCTCAGTGATCATTCCATGTCTCCCAGCAATCTTTTAAACCATTTTGTACTACGCATATTTTAATAGTGTAAGCCTTGTATAAATATTTATTTATTATTAAAGAGCGTGTTGCATGTTTTCACCTGCATAGTTGTCCCTAGCCTGGAAACACTGCCCTCTACAGAGAGGTGCTTCCTACAGAGAAGGCAGGGTGAGTGGTTGCTTAGAAAAGGGCAAGGGGGTGAGGGAGGAACTCCAAGGGGGAGAGACAACTAGAGAAGAAGCTGAGATGTTTTTTTCCCCCTGATGGTGTAGAGAATTTAAAAAGAGGAAGCTCTTGGGGGGAAACCGACATTGGAGATGAAGAAAGGCAGTTAGCAGAGGAGCGGCTATCGACTGGAGTGATCCATCAAACGTTGAGAGAGTGTGGCTTCTCACTGACTGAGGGAAAGTGGCTTCTTGGAGACTGTGAGAAAAAACAGCTTCTCAGTGACTATGGGGGAAAGTGGCTAGAAGACTTTCTTCTCTTTTCTTGCCCTAAGTTTGGGACTGCCATTATATTTTATTTATTTATTTTTCAAAACCCGCCGTCATCCCCAGCAAGGCAGGCTCAGGGCGGGTAACAACAATTAAAATACATAAAATATTTTTCTTCATATGGTTTGTTAAAACTCCCACTCTGACCTTATTGTTTCCCTCCCTTTTCAATAAATGTTACTCGTTTAAGTGTCTTCAGGTTTTGAAGGGGGCATCCACATTCCTGTGGCCGCTAACCTGCCCCTCTTATGCCTTAAAAGGGTTACAATAGTATTCACACTTCCAGGATAATCAAACATTTTGAACTTTTTTTGCATTGTTCTTAGAAACTGTGTCCCTTTCCCCTAGTTCTGCAGGCCCTTCAAGGAATACTTTGAGGGATATCGTAGACTTCATATTATATTTGCATGTAACATCAAACACAGTAGTAGTATTTGTTTATTTGTTTAGCCATAGGCCATTACAAAACTTCCTTACATAAATACAGAAAACTTAAAATGATATCAAAAAAAGATAAAATTACAACGGTATGCAATTCCCTGGTAAAATCAATTATATATGCAATATCTGTGAAAACATTATTTGGATTCCTGTGCAGAATTTTTCTTAATAACTTCAAGAGCTCTAATCTTCCTGGCTGCAATAGCAAATTGTGATCTTCTAAAGGTTACATGCGAATCAGAGTCAGAAAGTAGAAAGATCAATTTATCAAATTCAGGACAAAAAGTTACTCCCTTCAGGATTCCATCCAGAAATTTGGCTCTAGGCTCACTATACAGTGGACATATTAACACATAGTGAAAGATGTCCTCCAGTGATGAGGATCCACAGATACATGTACGATGTTCCTTTGGGGTTTTGTTATACCGTCCTGACAGAAGGGCCGAAGGCATAGTCTGAAATCTTAGGGAGGTGAGACATCTGACATAGGAGTATCTCTGAGAGTGAAATTTCACATGTTCATAAGCATGGGATGCAGCCTTTAGCATTCAAAATGGGAGTACGTGGTATCCTCACTTGGCTGATAATCTCCTTTTTTACACCTCAGCCAAGTTCACCTCCATACATACAGAATTCCATGTATGTGTACAGATCTTCCTCATCTGTACAGTATGTGTACAGCAACTGATGTCTGGGGGGGGCTGTTATCACACATTTGCATACACACACATTCCTTGTTTTCTCAAACAAGTGTAAAGAGTTTGCTCCCAAACCCTCTTTTGGCCATAAAATCTCTGGCTGCTGCTGGGCAGCTGGCAGACACACAATCAAACACCTGTGTGCCAGATATGTACAGCTGTATGGGTGACACATGATCCATTTGCAATCCATATCAAATGTCATTGCCAGTTGCTTTATTCTGGGCGGGGTGGGGGGTATGGGAAGCATGACAGAATTCTGATTCTGGAAATCACATCTTCCTTACAATTGACTTCTTCCTCTCTTCTCATCATGCTTCTTTGTCGGTATTTTGTTTCTAAAATGGCAATTGTGGATGTGGATGCTCGTCGTATAAAAGCTTGCCATCCATAATGCAGCCAGTGTTGGGCCGTTTAGAATGAATGGCTAGCTGATATAACAATCTCTCGCTATATTCCTGGTCACTTGCGTTCTGCTACCTGGTTGGATTTTAGCATACTGGCAGGGGGAAATGAAACGGCTACCTAGAAGCTGCTAAAGAATGAGTCCAAACTCAGAATTTGCTACGATGTCGAGATTAACAAGCTGGCTTAAAAAAAGACCAATAGAAGAACACCAGCAAAAGTGGCAATTATTTTACAACAGACACTTCAGATAAGCCAAGATACGAGATGAAGAAAATAGGCTATCAACAAACAACGTTTACTACTTTAGACTAATCTAGAGCGTATCAGGATTTGAATGACTAACGTTTTGAAACGTTTTGATATTTATTTTAAGTAAAAGATAAGAGTAGACAAAAAGCGTTGAATTTGTGATAAGGGAGTAAATAAAAAGAGACATTACGTGGGGGGACAATGCAACAATTGTAGTGAAATCAAGTAGATGACAGACCCAACAACATTTTATATAGATTAAGAGAATTGGGAAGAAACAACAATGGTGGGTGGTAGGGAGAAAGTTTGAATTGTGAGATCATGTATGGTTTGTTGTTGTTGTTGTTTTGTATCCTTTTCAATCCCTTTCCTCTTTCCTTCATTCTGTACCCCAAATTCCTCAATAAAAATTTTTATTTAAAAAAAAAAAAAGAATGAGTCCAAACTAACATGCAGTTTCATTTCAGTTTTGCCCTATTGTTCTATAACAGGCTTTTTTCATGTTTATAATACTTACGTCCTCCCATATTTATGGTGGCCTTTTCTTCTCCTCATTATACAGACACAAAATGCCAAAAGGCCTCTCTCCCTTAACCCATATACATTTGAATCAGTTTGTCGAAGATAGGGCAAGATCATGAACGAGCCGGATTTGCTAAAGCAAACAAACAATTTAAAAAAGCAGATCAAGATCAAGCAGCGTAGTTGTCCATGTAAGCAAGTGAACTGTTCTGGAACAAATTTGCTGCTATTGTGAAAAGGGTTCCAAAGGAAAAGGGCAAGATAATGGGCAGGAAAAAGGAAAGTGCAAGTCTTTTTGCCAGACTGATCATGCAGAAGTCTCTTTAATGAGTCACAAAAGATTGCATTAAAACCGTAGCTCAGTGGTAGAGCATCTGCTTGGCATGCAGAAGGTCCCAGGTTCAATCCCCGGCATCTGTAGTTAAAGGGACTAGGCAAGTAGGTGATGTAAAAGACCTCTCCCTGAGACCCTGGAGAGCCGCTGCCGGTCTGAGTAGACAATACTGACTTTGATGGACCGAGGATCTTATTCAGTATAAGGCAGCTTCATGTATTCATGTGTTCAACACACACACACAACACAGGAGCAGTATCACAAACCAAGAAAAGGTGAAAATTCCACAAAGGGAGAAGATAAATGTATTGATTCTGAAATATTAATCTGACAGGTTTGAGTATTTGAGTATTTTGCTCTTCGTTGAGAACAACAAAAAGAGGAATGTACATATGGAGTAACTTGGCTTCTAAAGGAGCAACTTGCCTACTAAAAGCTGCATTGATCATTGGTCAAAAGTTAGGTCAACAATGACTTCTGAAGCAATGTATCAAAGCCACTCCTGCTGCCCGTGAAGTTTTTTGTTGCCCCCTGATGAAAACAACTACTCAAATCACGGGATTACGATTTCAGAATCAACACATTTCTCCCCCCCTCCCCGCCCCACACACACTGTTTGGGATTTTTGTCTATAAAAAAGAATTACAGTGTGACCAGTTAGAAGTACTGCATGCGGAATGGATTGTTCCCTTTCCCCCACAAATACCATCAGCGTTATATCACATGAATACCACAACTAGCATAGAACATTATGGCATACAACTACTACTTCCTAGGCACTGTGTTGTATATTTGCAATAGCACCAAGTTTCTTAAGAAGTTTCCAATGCTCTTTTGAATTCCTGTGCTTGTTTTAATGTTTTTGTTATAACAGTTTAAGTGACATACGTCACTTTTAGCTAAAAGTAAACAAGTTTAAAGAATTATCTTAGGATAAATAAGGTAAAAATGGACCAATTCATATCTCTATTCTGTGCATGAATAGAATAATTTCTTCTAGCCCGAACTGCACATGAGCAAGCAAGTCATATGATGCTTTGTAGGTACATCAATTATTTTTGAATCATCTGAAAATTGATTTTATGGATACTGTGAACCGCCAAAAAGACAAATGAGTTGGTTCTAGATCAAATCAGAGAGCCAGCATGGGGTATAGGGTTGCCAGCTCCAGGTTGGGAAATATCTGGAGATTTTTGGGGTGAAGCCTGAGGAGGGCGAGGTTTGGGGAGGGGAGGAATTCCAATGCACTAGAGTCCAATTGCCAAAGTGGCCATTTTCTCCAGGTGAACCAATCTCTATTGGCTGGAGATCAGTTGTAATAGCAGATCTCCAGCTAGTACGTGAGGTTGGCAACCGCAACCCTAATGGTGTAGTGGTTAAGAGTGGCAGACTCTAATCTGGTGAACTGGGTTGGTTTCCTCACTCCTCCACATGAAACCTGCTGGGTGACCTTGAGGTAGTCACAGTTGTCTCAGAACTCTCTCAGCCCCACCTACCTTACAAGGTGCCTATTGTGGGAGGGGGGAAGGGAAGGCAATTGTAAGCAGCTTTGAGACGCCTTACGGTAGAGAAAAGCGGGGTATAAAAACCAACTCTTCTTCTTAAGTCCTTCAGTGGAGTCACTGTCTGAAATTATGAGCCACACTGATCAGGCCTTTGTGGAACACCTTTTCTGCCTCTTCTTCTTTAGAGTGCTTGATGCTCTCCTTGCTGGTCAATATATGTTAGTTATATATAACAGATTAATGATATCAGGAATAAATCTCTACCCATCTGAAATGACAACAATATGTCCATGTGTAAGTTCATTTGTTCTTTGAATAGCTAAAAGCTGGTTGTGCATTCTGGCTAACCAAAGACCCTCTTAACGTGGAAGATTGTGGGCAACTGGATGGTGAATGGTGAGTAATCCATAAAGTAGTCAGCCGATCTTTTAATGAAGAGTCTGAGATACAGGTAACTGTGATCCATCACTATTACCAAAGATGAATTAAGTGAAGTGAGGTCATCAGGGATGGAAGCTGCTCGAATGTTGATTTTGATCTGTTTGTATGAACAGGATTTCCTAAGCTCTTATGACTGAGCTTGTAGAGTTTGCTCCCCCCTTTATTTAGGTTTGTCATTTCTAAGGGCCTCTCCTGAATATTTAAAATATGCACCTGTTCCACAATGTGAAAGAGTGCTTATGTTAGCCAGATTAAATGTGATACCTTCTCGGGTAATGGATGGTCACTATAAGAAGCTTCCTTACTTGGGTTTGTGTCAATCAGGACAAAATGATACATTGGAGCATTGTCTTTTGAAATGTTTGTTTCACTTTGATATAAGAGAATTATGGATTTTGCCACTTCTTCAGGGGAGGGCAGATATATCCGTTGGAGAGCAACTGAGAGTGCTCCTAGCAGGCATGGCACCCACCCCTTTGGCTGTTGCAAAATCATCGTCCCCCAAGTTACAGCAAGATATAATAATATAAATAAATGAGTCCAAATCTGGAGTCGGGCAATTAGGATTGTTTTTGACTTTATTAGTGTGGTACTACTCAAGGCCATTGGGTCGAATGAGTAGCTTCATTTAATTAATTATTAAGTGAAGTAACTCTGAAGCAAACATATGGCCCACGAGTAGAACCACAAGTGGCAACATCCTGCTATGTTATTTGACCCTAAGACATATTCCCATACCAACCAGAAACGGTCCAATAGGAATTGGTTTACCCAATTTATCTGACTTGATGTTTTGGATCAGTATAGCCACAAGTGTTTTTGCTGCTCTTATTTGGTAATGAGTCATCAACTGCTACTGTTTCTAACAAATGTGTTTCCATCTTCTGGCACTCTTTAATCCAGATTTTTCCACTTGTCAATTGGAAATGTAATGGAGGGCTGTGTTGGAAGAATAAAGGAGTACGATCTGTTCACTATTCACTTTCAATGGGAGTGGGTTACACCGCAAAGTAGCAAGGGTTAGACGAAACTGTGGACAGGTGTTAATTATAAGAGCCCCTTGTTCCTATTACATACAGCTACATACAGAGGCCAAAAGCACAGAGAACACTCTCACAGTCAAAATGTGAACAATGAATAGTCTTTATTTACTCTTAGGATTCTCTTTTCAAATCTACAACCATCACCACCAAACTCACAACTTGTTTCTTCTGCTGCTAAATTGTTTTTTAAAAAATCTCTGGCTGACCTTCCCAAATCATATTTTACTTTTATTTTTAAACATTTCCCTCATTGTCTAGTGGGTCTTAAGCATCATCTTTGCGTCAGCACTCTTAGCACCTGAAGCTTTGTTGGATGTTGTCATGCAGAGTGTAATTTACACCTGGTATTGGAAAATCAATATTATGAATTTTTAATTCCAAAGATTTGGCTTTTCCAATAGAAATGTGAAAATGAATCTCGGCATGATTGCACCAAAAATGTTACAACAGAGCTGGTATATAGAGGAGGGGAGGGAATTTGGGAAATAAGAAGTGAGCACATCAAGGTAGGATGTACTAGAAACAGCTCTTGTATTAAAGGTCTGAATAGTTAGGCCTTTTATGCAGGGCTGTTTCCCTCGCGGTCACCTCTTCAGCAACTCTGAGTCTTTGTTTCGATTATGCATACCGTTTCTGACCGTCAGAGGTTGCCTCGCTCTATCCTTGCATTTCCCCTTGTTTTGCCTGCATTTTCAAATTTGAGATAAACCAGGTCCCTAAAAACATAGGCAAAACGCGGGGGGAGCGAGGCGACCTCTGACAGTTGGAAACGGCATGCATCATCAAAACAAAGATCCAAAGTCATCAGAGGGGTGACGGTGAGGGAAATAGCCATGCATAAAAGGCCTTAGTCAATCTATAAGTCCTTTGAACAATTTCCATAGAACTTAGTAAAGAGAGAAAAGAAAGGCATCTAGTCCCTGTATTAACTATAGTCAATTAATCATCCAAACTCATGCCACTGTGCTGATAATGGTTAGTTAGAATCCTTCAAACCAGGAGCTGAAGTTAATTTATTAACCACAGAGTCTGTTCGGATAGAACTTATAATTTCAAGATATTCCCTCCTTTAGTCTACCGTGTTAATTTGAAGATCTTCCGTGTTAATTTGAAGATCTTCCCTAAGGTCACACATCACATCGGCCAGTTCAGTTAGTTAGGCGAGTGCTTGCATGAACCTGTTGGAGTTGCTCCTTAGATTAAAGCTGTTTGAACCACTCTTCATTCTTTTAGTCTCTTCTTTTGGAACCCAGAAACACTACAGAGCAGTTAAAATAAACTATGATTTCCTATGACATCTGACTGACCTGGTATATCTCTATTAATGTACATAATATATCTCAAAGCTTGGTTACAGCCATTCTAATTGGCCTGGTACATTTTTGTGTGGGGTTTTTTGGCCCGTTTTCCCTCTGCCATAAGGAGATCAAGCAAAGGGGACCTCTGGGAGAGGGCTTTGGGAATTATTACACACAGTCTGCACATTCAGATACAGCATCATACAATGACATCAATGAAGCGGGACCACTTGCAAAGCATGAAAGAAGACAACATGCCATCCAGTGCCAGCTGAGTGTCCACGTTGGAGAAGATGGTAACATATGCCCTGAAAAGTGTTTCAGTGCTTGCCAGAAACAAGACAATTCTTCAACCATGATCCAAGAAATGTGCGTATGGTCACATGACCAAGACACATAATTGCTCAGCAAAATATTCCTGTTGATCTCAACAATGATAGGATTATCATAGTCAACCTATCCTGAAAATGCACAGGGCAACTGTGTACCAACAGGGACAGTATGGTTGGACAACCTGCTCCAGAAAAGGGACATGTGCTTCCAAACATTCCATTATGGGGTGAATACAGAGTCAAATATCATTGCAGATAGGGCTCAGCATAGATATCACTCTTTCCTACCCATTCACCAGCTGTAGCCATCCCCATGTCAAGTTATCAACCAAGAGTCCCAACAGCTCCAGAGTGGGTTGATTGATAGTAAGCAGCCCGCATTTGCAGTCATGTTCCCCTAGGGCCTGTGAAATGTGAGATAGAGTGTCATCTGCATGCTGGTGACAAGACAACCCAGCCTCAGATCTCCAGGTAACCTCATCTGGTGGTTTCAAGTAGATGTTGAAGAACATAGGAGACAAAATAGAGATGTGTGGCCAGTTGGGAGAGGTTAACCTCTTCCCCAGCCAAATCTCAGTAATACATGCCAAGGCAGCCCTCTCACCGCGAGTTAAACACTAGATGGCTGCTGTTTTTCCTGTAACTGACTTGACATTTAACAGTCCGGCAGATTGTTGATAAGGTTACCAACATCACCACAACTGGAAGAAGAGCTAGAGGGCAACAGTATGCAGATGTCTGTTGTCCCTTCCCCTTACCTGGCCTGCTCTTTTCCCATGACCATATCTTCCTGCACTAGGGTTGCCAGCGCTGGGTTGGGAAATACCTGGAAACTTTGGGGGCGGAGCCTGAGGAGGGCAGGGTTTGGAGAGGGGAGGGACTTCAATGCCATAGAGTCCAATTGCCGAAGTGGCCGTTTTCTTCAGGTGAACTGATCTCTATCGGCTGGAGATCAGTTGTAATAGTGGGAGATCTCCAGCCACCACCTATCCCCTACCCAACACACTATGAATCATGGCACCATCTCTTACCCCATTCCATCCAAAGCACATCTCTCCCACCAGCGGGCAAAGGAAACAGTGAATCAATAGCCGGCAAAAGAAACACAGCCAATGCACACTGTACAAAAATCTAGACCCACCTCTCACCTGGGTCTTGGAAAATATAAAACAGAAACAAATACAGACCCACCTGACACCTGGATCTGAGTAGAAACACACAGAGAGACATAACCCAGCTCTTACCTGGTGAAAAACAATCAAAGTGGCACACCCTGAGGTGTTGTGCCTCAGTAGGCAAGCGTTTGAACCAACAGAGTTATAGCGTCTGTTACCTCTGCCTGGATGTTAATTCTTTCATCTACTCTTGTGAATGGTTTTTCATATGCTCAGAATGAGAGCCGGACTGGATTTGAGGCTCAGTGATTCAGACCAACATCTATAAATCACTAGAAAGTGGGGATGAAACGTTAACAAGAAGCAGATCTAGCTGAGACCCCAATTAGCTCCATTTCCAACTGTTATCACTGAGGTTATTAGAGGGAGAAGAGGCAGGAGCTAGATTACCCCCCCCCCACTACCACCACCATTACCATTTGTCATTGTGGCTGGAGACAGCTGCAGCTGCTGAGTCACTTCCTCCAGCTTCCAGCTGCCACTAAGACCATCACACAGCGGCAGCCCACCCTTCCATTGTGCCTGGACCTTGCCCCTCCCGAAATGCCCCCCCATCTGTATTTTGTGACTGGTATTTGGAATGGATTGTATCTGCTTTAGGAGCCAATTCTTGGCTGAAAAGCAGGATAAAAATGCAATTAGTAACCAAACAAATACCTAATGATTTCATATGTGCCCGAACATGCAAACTCTCTCCAAATGTGCCAACAGGTTCTACAATAATATGAAGTCTTTATTGGGCACCATACTTTATGGCAATATCTTTAGTTGTTGTTCACAAACTATTTTTTTAGCTTTTATTATTTGAGGAACCCAGGATGCAAAGAGGAGAAAAAAGTCAGTGGAGAAAGCAGAACACCCCTTCTTCATCTGAAGAGGAATTTACTTGCTGAATATCCTTAATCTGAAGAAATTAATTAATTCCCTTCACTCCGCGTTTTGGCTATGCCAGTGGGACATTCGCATTGAGAGAACACTAATAACAAAGAATATCCAAGGAAAATTAAGAAATCCAATCTCCTGATAGCCCACCAAAAGCACCCATCTGGTTATATCACCTACATGTTCTTGAAACAGTACATTTCAGAGAACTTATTTGTGTTAAACATATGCCAGCAAGAGTCTGATCTATATGAATTTGTTCCCAGAGATTATCTAGGAAAAGTAAATGCTTACTGCTAACTGAATTAGTTTGTATTCTTTGTCTAGAGAACTAGAAATGCCATTAAATGCCATCTTTGCTTGCTTTATTGTCAAGTGACATTTGAATTGCCAATGTGTGCACTCTTTCCCCCATGTTCTTCATTTAACCACGACTTCCACTTGTAAAAAGAAGTCTTCTTACCTGGTGTAACTTCCATATTTTTGCTGAATTACAACCCTGGAATACTTTGCCACCTGTTCAGGCATTTTCTGATATGGTGTATAGATGATATCTGTGTATCTATTATACTGTTTTTTAAATAACCACCAATTATCCTGAAAGGATCTGTTCCTTCTAACTGGAACTTGCAACTTTCTTATAAGTACTTTTCTCTTATTTTTGAGGAATTTGCCCTTTTGAAATGAAGCGTGACTGTATTGAACATTCTCGGCACTTTCCCTTACATGGTGGCTTTAATAGCATGGTGGTCTTTGTTTCTAAGCAGTTCAATGTCTTGCAGCAAACAACAGGCACCCCACAAAACTGGATGAAGAATCTTCTCATCTTGTTAGTCGCATGTCTATCTGCTCTAAGGTACAATCTCCTTTTGTACTTAGAAATAATCACCATGTATATAGCTTAGTGGGCAGGAGCCCTGTGGTGCAGAGTGGTAAGCTGCAGTATTGCAGTCCAAGCTCTGCTCACGACCTGAGTTCAATCCCAACGGAAGTTGGTTTCAGGTAGCCAGCTCAAGGTTGACTCAGCCTTCCATCCTTCCGAGGTCGGTAAGATGAGTACCCAGCTTGCTGGGGGTAAAGTGTAGATGACTGGGGAAAGCACTAGCAAACCACCCCGTAAACAAAGTCTGCCTAGGAAACGTCGGGATGTGATGTCACCCCATGGGTCAGGAATGAGCCGGTGCTTGCACAGGGGACCTTTACCTTTTATATAGCTTAGTGACGTGTGACTCCCATCTGTGGATTCCTAAATCGGCAGATTGGGGCCACACCAACACTAAACAGATTTTTTTTTCCTGCAAATTTGGGGACTCCCCAGGTTTGCAGAAAAATCTGAAAAGGCTTTTAAAATTCATGGAAGGGTTAAATCCCCCCAAAACCAAAAGCATTGTCTGCACATGTGCTCCTACCTCCTCTTGCCACCATCACCATTGATGGGGGCAGAGAAGCCTTTGGGAGCCAGAAGCTGCATGGGGCTTGCCAGCATCATTATTGGGGGGAAGAAACTTGAGTGGACCTGGAGGCTGGGACTCTGGGAGCCATGCAGTGCTCGCCGCTGTCATCATCAACAGTGGTGGTAGGGGGAGAAGCCTTGGTGAGCCTGGTGGCCAGGAGCCACATGGGGCTTGAACCAATGATGAGGGGGAGAAGCCCTAGCAGGCTTGGCTGCTCAGAGCCATGCACGGCTTGCCACGTTGAGTGGGGAGGGAGCCTCAGGGGGCCAAGTCACTGCGAGCTGCGTGGGACTCACTAGTGTGGTCATTGATGGGGGTAGGGGAGAAGCCTTGGTGGGCCCAACAGCTGGGAGCTGAGTGGCCCTTGGTGGTCTGGGAAGGGTGGAAGCTAGAAAAAATAAAACTACAAGGTGTACTGGATATCCCCATTATTATCGCGGGTCCCCACTTGTGTATTCTAATAGCCAAGTCGGGCACATCTGATACTTTAATCTGGTGACTGGAGCTGTGAGTGGGCAAGACAGATATTTCTCAAACCTGAAAAACACCCCAGGATCGCAGAACAATGAGAAATCTATAAAATTACTTTTGGGGTTTAAAAAAAACCCCAAATAATAAAAGGAGTGCCGGTAGCTTTAACAAACACATTCCCTCAGTGGCTGTAGCTAGGCAACCACAGCATTCCAACCTTCAGTTTCTGTGAGTAAAAGGCAGGGTGAAATGACAAGGTCCTTTCCAGAGCTATTTTGGTCTTTGAGGGAAGACTCATTATGCCCAGCCTGACAGCAATCACTCGGTGGCTTGTACCACCTCACATGTCCCTAACATCAGCCTCTGTACCAGAGGACTGGAGAATGGCCAATGTAGCACCCATTTGTAAAAAGGGTTCCAGTGGAGACCCAGGAAATTACAAGCCAGTTTGCTTAATGTCTGTTCCAGGTAAATTGATGGGAAGCATTATTAAAGATAGAATTGTCAAGCATGTAGAAGGGCTTCTGCAAAGGTAAGTCTTGTTTCACTAACCTTGTAGAGTTTTTTGAAGTGTCAATAAACATGTGTACAGGAATTAGCCTGTGGATATTGTGTATTTGGATTTCCAAAAGGCTTTTGACAAAGTCCCCTACCAAAGACTGCTAAGCAAACTTCATAGTCATGGGATAAGAGGACCAGTCCTCTTATGGGTTTAGAGCTGGCTAAAAAAAAAAAGCAGAGAGTAGGAATTGGGCCTGAAAGTGGGCCTGGCCCTGTGGCCACCACCACAGTGCTGGTGTAGAGAGTAGACAGGAAGAAGCTTTTCTCCTTTTCTCATAATACTAGAATGCAGGGTCATCTGCTGAAGCTGAAGGGTGGGAGATTCAAATCAGACAAAAGGAAGTATTTCTTCACACAATGCATAATTAAATTGTGAACTCCCTGCCCCAGGATGTGGTGATGGCTGCCTACTTGGAAGGCTTTAAGATGGGAGTGGATATGTTCATGAATAATAGGGCTATTCATGGCTATTAGTCAAAATGGATACTCGTCATGATGCATACCTATTCTATCTAGGATCAGAGGAGCATGCCTATTATATTAGGTGCTGTAGAACACAGGCAGGATAATAAGGGTTGCCCTTATTCAGGTACTAGCTGGAGATCTCCTGCTATTACAAGTGATCTCCAGCCAACAGAGGTCAGTTCTCCTGGAGAAAATGGCCACTTTGGCAATTGGACTCTATAGCATTAAAGTCCCTCCCCTCCCCAAACCCTGCCCTCCTCAGGCTCCGCCCCAAAAACTTCCCACTGGTGGCAAAGAGGGACCTGGCAATCCTACGGATAATGCTGCTGCAGTTGTCTTGTTTGTGGGCTTCCTAGAGGCACCTGTGTGAACAGACTGCTGAACTTGATGGCCCTTGGTCTCGCCCAGCATGGCTTTTCTTATGTTCATATGTTCACTTGCTTGACTCACCTAGGCCTGGCTGCATGCTACTCTTCATCAGTAGCCACCCTATGAAACCCAGTGTTGTGTAGTGGTTAGAGTTCCAGAGTAGGGTCTGGGAGACCAAGGTTTGAATCCACATCTTCCTGTGGAAGCTCATTGGGTGATTTGGGGCCAGTCGCATACATTCAGCCTAACCTACCTCACCGGGTTGCTGTGAGGAGAAAAAGGAGGAGAGGAGAATAACGTCAGCCGCTTTGGTCCCCACTGTGGAGAAAGGTGGGATACAAATGAAGTAAATAAATAACAAATATAACAAATAACAAAGATGATATGAAAAAAGGAGAATAATTAATTCTACTCTGATTTGGTGAAAAGTAAGGCAGAAATGTACTAGGTGGGTAGATATATAGATGTGTTGGACAGGGTCATGGTCAACGTTTCCAAGCAGCTCAACAGCACTTATGTCTTGCACTAGATCCTAGAGACCGCTTGAAGTAGGAGCACCAACTCAGCAGTGGCCTTGAGTGCTCATGACAGCTGCCAGTTGAGCAGGTCTGATTCACCTCCTAGTGTTACACCACCTGTTGTGAATAGCACCAGCAGAGGGGCCCTTGAATCAGACCCAGTGTGTTTCATATAGGACTCCAGGTCCTAGGATCAGATTGTCAGAAATGTATAGTTAATTCTTGGAATATCTATCAGCCAGATTGGGTGTAATTGTCAGTTGGTGCATCTAACGCTGGGTTCACATGTGTAGTGAAAAGCCGATGCAAAGTGCGAGCAAATTTTCACTTTCCAGAGCATCTTGTCAAGACAAAACGTGAGCTCAAGTAACTCCCCCATGCCCACATCTTCTTTCCAGACAAGTGTATCTCTACAGCAGGGAAATACATAATCTTCTTGTTCAAACATTTATTTGTTTTATTTTGCTTCTTTTGCCTTTCTCCCCAATAGGGACCCACTGTTCTCCTCTCCTCCCTTTTATCCTCCCAGTAACCCTGTGAGGTAGGTTAGGCTAAGCTTCCATGGCAGAGCGGAGATTTGAACCGGAGTCTCCCAAATCCTAATCCGACACTCTTAACCACAACACCACATTGACTCTCTGACATGGCAGTGTATGGTGGAGAGCCAGTGTGGCACCGGATACAGAGTGCAAGATTTTGCCTGAGGAGACCCACACCGCAGAGCTGTTGTGAAGATAAAATTGTGCGATGCCCCATGTAAGCTGTCCATGGGAGAAAGGTGGGATACAAAGAGATGAATAAAACAGAACCACAAGTATAACTACACATCCACTTTCTGCTATGCTGTAAGGTCTGAATACATTACTATTAACATTTGTGCAAAACGTTTTGCTCAAATGTAGAGGCAATTTTGCCTTCATTTCATTTCTATTGTATGACACAGAAAAACAACCCCACCAATTTTAATCTTTTATATTTGCCAAGATTTCCAGATTTCTCTTGAGCTCCTTGATCATGACTCTCCATCACGGGGAAGTAACACTTTGACAGTTGATGTGATCGGCTGTCAGATCAGAACTGAACACACTGTGCTGCCTTTTGGGCCAATGAGAACTGAATGAAATGCTTCTGTCTGCCTACGTTCAAATGCCAACATGGCTTAGATCTGGAAACCTACCAGAAAAAACATGGAACAAAAGTTCTCTATGACAGTAGTACTCCATGCTCCAAAGTATGTTTTGATGTTTATTGGCAAACAGAAGCAAATCCAACAATAACTACACTGTTTTCAGCTTTCTAAAGCGACTTCGTTTCTTCACATTTGTTCCAGCCAAGGCTGTGCTGGACAAATTAGGCAGAGAGTGGGGTTTGCTTAGTTGAACTTCGAAATTTCAAGATTTCTTTTAAAACAAAAACAAAAAGCAACGGCACTCATACACTCAAAAAGGTACTTTAAAACAATTATCTACTGCCCTTTAGTGCTAACAGAAAGTAGAATATTCTTTCCATCTTTGAAGCTACAGTGCCATCTCGTGGTCACACCGTGTACATTTACTTTTCATTTGCAAGTTAAGACAAACTTTTTTCTTGACTCCGGTTTTCCAAACTGTGTGGCTGTTACCGCACCTGTATTCCCAGCGATGTATTAAGAGTTTGAAAATGTTGTAAAAAATACTGTTCGCACTTTGTTTGGGCCCTTCAGCTGTGAAGACGTCTTCCAACCATTTTTTAGCCGTGGCATCCAAAAACCCTTTTAAAGCGATGTTTTTTATAACATTTTCAAACTCTTAATAATACATCGCTGAGAATACCTAGTGCGGTAACAGCCTGTGTTCCAGGGAACTTTTGGGTTCCTCTGAGAGTTACTGGGGGTACTTGTATTAGAAGACCAATAATGGTGGACAATTTCCACTGAAAAGCAACTTATGTACCGTTACTGATGTTCCTGAAAAATATACACCCATGAGGAAATATTGTATGTTGAACTGCAGTTTCAGTTCATGGTGATGTATCCCACAGGTTCTGACTAGATACTTCAGAACACATCCTAGAATCCTCTTCAATAGGCAAAAATGCTACAAATACAGAGGTTCTTCCTCAACTGGCAAATTGACATACCAGGGTTCCCTTGAAAGCCTCTGTTTCAGAAAGCCAGGACTCTCCTGATTCCCACCACAGCTACAACTACCCTGAACTCTCAGAGATAGGTTCCCAACCTCCAGGTGGGACCTGGAGATCTCCCAGAATTACAGCTGATATCCAGATAACAGAGGTCAGCTCCCCTGGAGAAAATGGCTGTTTTGGAGGGTGGAGTGTATGGTGTTGTAGTCCTTCCCTGGTTGCCACCCCCAGATCTCCAGGAATTTCCCTACCCATAGTTAGCAACCTTACTCAGAGCTGGAATCTTACTGATGCCCATTCCCATATGATACCTACATACCTAAGAGGCCCTTCTGTTCCAGAACGTGTCCAGAAAATGACAACAAAGATGGTGAGGGGTCTGCAGACCAAGTCCTATGAGGAAAGGGTGAAGGAGCTGGGTATGTTTAGCCTGAAGAGGAGAAGACTAAGAGGGGATATGATAACCATCTTCAAGTACTTGAAGGGCTGTCATATAGAGGATGGTGCCGAGTTGTTTTCTGTTGCCCCAGAAGGTCGGACCAAAACCAACAGGTTGCAATTAAATCAAAAGAGTTTCCGTCTAGACATCAGGAAGAATTTTCTAACAGTTAGAGTGGTTCCTCAGTGGAACAGGCTTCCTCGGGAGGTGGTAAGCTCTCTTTCCCTGGAAGTTTTTAAGCAGAAGCTAGATGGCCATGCTGATTCTATGACCTTAGGCAGATCATGAGAGGGAGGGCATCTTGGCCCTCTTCTGGGCATGGAGTATGGTTCACTGAGGTGTGGGGGGGAGGTAGTTGTGAATTTCCTCCATTGTGCAGGGAGTTGGACTAGATGACCCTGGTGGTCCCTTCCAACTCTATGATTCTATGATTCCACAAAACTATCTCAGATTGACCAGGTCGCAACATCCAGCACATATATAGAAAAGTGTGCTCAGCAAGGATGACTCCAAGGAATAGCAAAGGTTAGTGGTGCACCCAAAATGTTAGTGGTGATACTACTGCACCTTTCACACCCTACAGCTTTCAGTCATAGTATGGAACATTTCAGAAAGCCTGCAGATGGTTTAAAAAAAGTCTAATTCACTCACTCTTGTCCTGAATCTATCTGCAATCAGATGCCATTGCTCTGCCTGCTAGGCCAGGCCAATCCCTTATCTACTTGTGCCCAGGACAGGTGACAGTCACCATTGGCCCCACCCACATCCAAAGCTAACATCCTATGAAAGTAAATCACATGACTGGCCAGGAATAGGTCTGATAAGGAATAGTGCAAAGATTCACATGCATGGAGGGGAAGTGCATAGATCTTTTTTAAAGTAATCTCCCTTAACAGGTCTGAGCTGGTTCTAACCTTCTTGCCACTTAGTCTGGACAGGAAAAGAAAACTAGCTTGGGAGGCCCAGAATGGAAGGTTAGACCTAAGCTATGAACACAGTAAGTGTAGTTTGGCCCCATTTCTATAAATGGTTGGGCGTCTGTAAAACAACTGTTCAACATTTCAGAGCTTTTTAGAAAGCAAAGTGCCTCCCAAATGAAAGCAAATACTCCAAAATTCAAAAAGCATTGCTCTCCACTTCATAAGAAACATATCCTATTTTTGGAAATCTGTAGGAAAGAAAGAACAAGTCTTCTTCCAGTATTGCCTTCAGATATTTCATACCTTGTATAAAAATTGCGAATATATCATAAGCATCATTCCTTTATTGGCATAAAAACTTAATACAAAAGGAATGGAAATATTAAAAGGTGCCCTTTATAGAATAGTTAATATACAGTTGCATCGAATAATGCTCTTTGTTGATACTGCCATCTAGTTAACTGTTTGGCGGGCTTTTAAAACAAACTTTAAAAACTGAGCCACCGTCTCCAATATTTGGGGTGAACGATTGTTCAATAAGTAGGAAACATTAAAGGAATCTGAGACAGTCTGTCTATTAACCAACAGGGGGCTTAAAAGTTCATTATGAGATTCTGTGTAGAAACTACAATAAAATAAGACATGAGCAACCGTTTCAATACAACTGTTGTCACAAGGGCGAAGCCTGTCAGACAGAGAGATTTTCCAAAATCTGCCTAGAACAGATGGTAAAACATTAATTCTGGCCAGAGAGATGACTCTACGTTGGGAAGGATCATACAGGTGAGATATATAATTGTAGAAGGATTAGCAATAGAATACTCAGGGAACATTCACATGAGGCTTTATCCTGTTTTGAATCAGGTTTGGTCCAAAATGTTTTAAAAGTGAGGAGGGATCATTTCAAAGGGAGCGCTTTCAGATGGGCTCTTTCTAGGGTTGCCAAGTGCCCGGTGGTGGCGGACAAACCCCTGCCAATCCACCCCGCTGCCCGCCAATCACCTGAGGGTTGGCGGGCAAACAGGCACGCACACCTGCACACCGTAGCCCGTCATTTCGGGTTTACACCCAGAAGCGCCGCGTTGCAAGGGGCCCTTTACCACTCAAACTCTCAGTTTGAGTGGGAAAAGGCCCCTCCCGGTGCAGCGCTTCCGGGTGTAAATGCATCGCAAGGAGCCTTTTACCACTCAAACTCCCAGTGGCGCATGCGTTGGCATAGCCGCGTTCCCCTCAGCTCTGTCCCAAAAGCCTCCCACAGGAGGAACCTGGCACCTAGCCCTTTCATGCACAGCACCTTTGGATCGAATTTTGAATTTCAGATGGTGCTGCATTTTCCTGGAGTGCCCACCATTTTCAAAAAAAATTCTCCTCTCAGTATTATTTATTTGTTCATTTATTTACATTACTTATAGTCCACCTTTCCCACTGGGACTCAAGGTGAGTCAATACAATCAACAGGACGGGGCAGTCAATAAACAATGAAATGGGATTTGGGGTATAGAACCAACATGAAATCAGAAAAGCAGAATTGAAGCAAAGTATAAGTGTTAACATGACACATTAAATGATGCAACATTACACAATAAGATCCAATTTACAGCAAACTATACCCAGTAGAACAGACCACAATCCCTAAAAATTTGTTCAAGTAACTCTGAGTAATTTTGTAGAGTGCTCCCCTGTTGCCTGTGTAGAAAAGCCTTCTTGAATAATTTAGTTTTGCACAGTTTGCGGAAAGCCAGGAGAGTAGGAGCATTCTTAACCTCCTCAAGCAGACCATTCCACAAGGTGGGGGCCACAACCGAGAAGGCACGTGTACTGGCAGTTGTTGATTTTGCCCATTTGCAGGTTGGTACTTGCAGAAGGCCTTCCTGGGATGAGCAAAGCTGACATGGCGGAGCATAGGAGGAGAGACCGTCTCGCAGATGTGAGGGTCCAAGACCATGAAGGGCTTTGTATGTGATAGCCAGCACCTTAAACTGAGCCCGGTACCTGATGGGTTTTGTGCTATATGTCATTATATCAAAAATCTCCTTCAGTTAAAAAAAAAAAAACCATAGAAATGGGTGGGGAAAATAAAGCAGTTCATTACAAAGTGCTAAGAACAGTTCAGATAGCTTATCCTGCAACTCAGAAACCTTACAACAAAACCTGAAGAAAAGTGGTTTCACACACGCACAAAAGATCAAACCTTCATTAGAAACCTTCATTTGACCTTTAAGACATCTGAAATATAAAAATAAACTGCCATCAGAATTAGCAATGGTTTAAAAAGCCTGCCTGTGGTGCAAACCCCCTTTCTACATCAGATACCAAAAGGGATTCTAAAAATGATCTCAGTATCAGAGTCAGTGACTTTACCAGATGAAGATTCTGCCTTCTCTAACTATTGTCCTTGCCACCCTCAAGTAGTTTTTCTTGAGTTGTCTCTGGTTTTGGTATTTATTCCTTAATTGTAGAATTCTCTTCCCCTACAGACTGACCAAATCCCAAGTCTGAGAACTAATTCAAATGTTATAGCTACCAGTTTGAGATTACTGGAAACCGTTTCTCTTGACATAAGAGCTGTAACATTTGTAAGCATCTTGTTGTATGTGTGTAAAGTCTCTATCAGTGTTGCATATTCCTTAGGATTGCCAACCTCCAGGTACTAGCTAGCGATATCCCGCTATTACAACTGATCTCCAGTCGATAGAGATCAGTTCGCCTGGAGAAACTGGCCGCTTTGGCAATTGGACTCTGGCATTGAAGTCCCTCCCCAAACCCAGCCCTCCTCAGGCTCTGCCCCAAAAATCTCCAGGTATTTCCCAGCCCGGAGCTGGCAATCCTAATGTTCCTGGTAGCTATGATGGGCATTGTATGGAGACAGCACCACCCCCCGCTACACAATTGGGCTGGCACATGAGACAAACCAAGCAGATCTTTTATGAACTACCGTGAGGAAGCAGTTTTCTATTGGCGCACATGTATGATACATTGCACTCTGGCCTAAGCTCCTTAGAGGAAGGATAAGATTAAAATGCACTACATGCATAGAAATGGCATAAGCAGAGGAATCCTCTGTTCCTCCCACCAACTACATGTTATAAAAAATGCATCTTTTGGTTCATTATGATTTTCCGGGTCTGGTTTTAATTATACTCGAGGGGAGGAGTTAATTATGCATTAGCTATTAGATCACATCTCTACACATTTTCCTGTCTTGGAAACCAGTTGGCTGTCTGGTTGCATAGCCAGAATATGCTTAATCAAACACTAATAGGCATGTTAGTCGGTACAGTAAGCCTGCACATTGGTTTCTAAACCAATTAAAATGTAGGATATGCAGGTTTGTGCATACATACATTTATCCCCCCTTTTACAAACGAACTCACAATATACATATTTTCATAGGTTAAAAGACAATAACTGGCCTACGTTCACCCAATGAACATTATGAATGAGCAAGGATTTCAAGTGAGGTCCTAGTCTCATTACTATACCACAAAACTATAAATGGATAAAAATGCAGTTTATTTTTTATTTCTTTCTGAGTGCCTTACTAAACTTGGCCATAAGAGGTCTCTTCCGGTTTAAGCACAGCTATACTTAATCTCCTCCCTATTATCTATCTATCTATCTATCTATCTATCTATCTATCTATCTATCTATCTATCTATCTATCATCCATCAATCCATCTTAAAGCTTCTTTAATTTTTTCAAATTCATATTGAGTTTACGTGCACACCCTTTCTACTACAATCACTGAAGCCATCACCTGCATTTTTCCTGCTCCCAAGACAATTAGAAACTACTAGAAACTACTTTGTCTCCCCTTGGAGTAAGATGATTGAGCAGAAACTGAGCTACTATGGCCTGTCGAAACAACTTTACAAAACAAATGACTATGCTCAGGCAAGATAAATTGTTAAACTCCGTATATTGGATGTCGAAAGACAGCATGATATGAATAGGCTAAGGAGCCCTCTTTATGATATAAGTGGGTTGAATAGGGTGGTCATGATGCCATATATTAAGTTATTGGATAACCAGGAATATAGGAGGATTTTTACCTTGTTAAGATATAACATGCTACCCACAGCTCTTCTAGAGGGAAGATATATGGAAGTTGTCTATGTGAGTGCAGTGATGGTTCTGTAGAGACTTTAGAACATATTCTTTTTGAGTGTAGAATATATAGGCAGATTAAAGAATCCCTGATTGTGCCTATAATTGCATGTTACCCTCATGAAAATAGAAGGTCTCTTCTTTCAATCCTGCTATCGGATAAGCAGCAGGAGATTACCTGTAAAGTTGCCAAATTTGGTTGGCTGGTTCTTAAAATTAAGAAAAGGCGGAGTGGCGTATAAAGATGCCTTATGTAAATTTGTATTTTAATAAGATGTATATTGGTAGTATGTAAGCTATTTTACTTATGGATTAATTGTGTTCTTATTTATATTCTGGTCTATGACTGTTTTAAATAAACTTGACTTGACTTGGTTGTGAACCATTTATATTCAGATTCACCATTGCCTTAGTGATAACTTACTATGGTGCACATTCAGCCTCATCAGAAGCTGGTCATATGTAGCATCCACTAAAGGGAAATTTACTCAAACATTCTCTATGGGGAAGCGATGGTATGAGTGGGTACTAGAGACAACTGACCCCTGGATGGCAGCATGAGCAATTTTATCACTTGTCATTCACTTACTTTAGGCTAAAGAGAAGGATAGTGAGCTTATTATGAATCTGATTTATTAAGGAACATCTCTAGTTATTAGACAGTTCAGTTCTAAGCCCTACAGTGCAGGCACATAGCTGTCATTGGCACATCACCGGCATAGCTACTTGGAATCCTATGCTTTCTCAGTAGAGAGAAAAATGTTATGACATGATGCTTACCACATTGGCCTGCAGATTGCCGGCTCCTCGTTCCACCCAAAGAACTGCAACTCTGTCCCCTGCCTAGAGATGATATAAAAACATGTTGCGTAGGACTGAGGAAGGGAGAGACTGCTTATTACTTCGACCTGCGGATTTCTATGTTTTGTTTCCCTGGTCTTAATTGTTGTTGTTGTTGTGTCTCTGTAGGATATTTCTTGCTGGTAGAAGATTTTTCTCCCATTTTTTCCTCCCATTTTGAAGTCTGTAGTAATAAGGCCTTGAGCAAGAGAGATTTTGCTGCATTAGAATTTCAAGTTGATTATAGTCATCTTATATTTTCGATAACCTTCACATTTGTAAGCCACTTAGAGTCCTGTGTTCCAAGACAAAAGCAGCATATAAATATGCAAAACAAACAAAGAAAGAAAAGGACTTGGTCCTAAGGAACTGAGTGCGTACCAATTGCTGACACTCACCATTTATTTAGCAGTATGCTAATGATGCCCCACCTCAGCCATATGTAGAAGAAAACCGTGAGCACATGCCAACATCAGCATGATGTCACAGTGCTTTCACCCACCCACAGAGCACAGAAAGGAATAAAAACCACATAACATCATTTTCACTGCATGGAGGATTGTAGTAAGTTTAGTAGGAGCCCTGTGACTACCACACACCTGGGATAACTGCATATGGGGGTTGAAGCCTCTTCCACATATCCTTTTGACAGGTGGATGCACAGGTAAGGAAGCCTAGCCAGTCCAAACATGTCAACTACTCCTCTTGGGAGAGGAAATCTTCAGGGAATGCCCATGACCTTTTTGATATATGGATTCCTGACCTAGTGGCAGAACTTTAGTTAACTTACTTATTTACTTAGTTCATTTATCACCTGCCTTTCTCACCGAGACTCCAGGAGGTTCACAAAATATATATTTTTTAAATCACATAGCATGAAACATCCTATAAACAGTGTAACAGGACTAGAATCCCGTAATTAGAAAACCCTCAGAAGGCATCTGTATAATGGGTATAGAATGTTTGATCCTTAAAATCTAACTGTAGGTTCTGTTATTAGTGTTGCCCTTCATTTACAGTGTAGGCTTCAGCCTGGAATTTATGGGGTCAATTGGAGATCACTAAAATTGGTGAAATTCCACCAATGCTTATGGGACCACATCACTGTTAGCTGCTGTGAATCACTCTTTCACAGTTGGAATCTCAATTTGTTGTGCCAGCAAATAAGCACTCAGAACAAGGCATATCAACTGCTGCATCAGCACATCACAGACCATAATATTGCAGTGAGGCTGGAGGATGTTCCTATATAATTGCTGGTGGATAGAGAAACACAAATATTTAGTGCTCGGTTATAAACGTATCGGAGGCAGTGACTCATCATCCAGAAAAATGAGATTGTGATGTCTAATCCTTTGCAGCCTGCAATTAAGTTGATTCAGCTAACAATGAAACATGACATCTCACAGATTCATTGTAGCGTAAGCTTCTGTTGACCAGGGCCCACATTAGCAGATGCAGGGATAGGTAGACAAGTCCAGAATGCAAGGAGAAGAAAGAGGGGAAATGGGTCACAGTGAGGTCAAAAGGCCAAGCAATGCAAAAGAGAGACAAAAACCTGCTGCTAACTTTTACACTGCTTGGTCTTTGACTTCCCATTGTCATTTAGGTGTAGGGTTGCCAACCTCCAGGTACTAGCTGGAGATCTCCTCCTAGTACAACTGATCTCCAGCCGATAGAGATCAGTTCACCTGGATGAAATGGCCACTTTGGCAATTGGACTCTACAATATCCCTCCACAAACCCCACCCTCCTCAGGCTCCGCCTAGGGTTGCCAGGTCCCTCTTCACCACCGGCAGGAGGGTTTTGGGGCTGCCTTGATCCCTGAGATCTCTCTTTCTGGAAATTCACTACTGTACCCAATCCCCCTATGCCTGTGAAATGGGTTGCCAGCTCTGGGTTGGGAAATACCTGGAGATTCTGGGGGTAAATCTGGGGAGGATGGGGTTTGGGGAGGGGAGGGACCTCCGTGGATTATAATGGCATAGAGTCTACCCTCCAGAGCAGCCATTTTCTCCAGGGGAACTGATCTTGATCTACTAGAGATCAATCTGTAATAGTAGGAGATCTCCAGGTTCCACCTGGAGGTTGGCAACCCTACTGTGAACACACTGGTATCCTGTGCAAATATAACAAAGAACAAGGACAAAATTAATACAGAGTGAAAGGATAGGAGGGAAGGAAGAAAGAGAGAGATCTAGGCTTTAAGTATAGCCTTTGCACATAAATGTAGTACTTTGACTGTGTCCAGACAGTGTAAGTCTGGATACACTGTAAGTGCTAGCCCCTTTGCATATTTTTTATTTATTTCTTCTTGACATCAAAATAATTTCTCCAGTGTCTGTGTAAAAAAGTCTCTGACAGACTGCCACTGATAAAGCATGTTTGATTTGGTTGTCACCCTTTGTGGGAGGCCTCACATAGTTGAGGCCTTTTTGAGGTAGGGGACATGTAATCAGAGCCAACTTGGTCCGACCAACCATCAACATTCAGTGGATCAAGCATAAGGGTTTTTTGAAAGACGGGGCTCACCCAGTCCTGTCCGGAGGGATATACCTTCCAACAAAAAATGGCTGCTTCTACAGCTACTTATTGGGCTTTTGAAGAAGACTCCTCACTCGCGTGGATGAGCAATCTCCTTCACAAGAGCTGCCTTGGTCATCATGACTTCGACTGGCTCCAATATCACCTCGCCCAGAAAACCTGCTCTGAAACTGAAGGTCACCCCGAGTAGAGGCTTCGTTTCCCCACACCATGACCATCTCTTTAAATCAGATTTTTAATGATTATAATAAACTACTGTTCACAGGATGTTATTTGCCACCAAAATAAATGTTTTCTGTGCCGCATTTTTCTTGCATTTTTCTTGTATTTAGCTCTTTTCCTCACTTTGGAAGCTAATTTGCATGGCATCATGCTATGTGCCCCAGATACGAAGGGAGCCCCCAGACTTTGAGGAACCAGTTTGCCAATCAGCTCTTTCCATCAGTCCTCGGAAACGCTGAATGTCTGAACCTGAAAACGATGGACAGCTCGGCTTGCAAATGCCTGGAGGATGGGGCTCTTTGCGGGCCCATAAAATTGGACCCCCTGTCCCAACATTCACCAAATGTGGTGTCCGTCTAAGGAGAGTCCCTTGCAGCTATGCTGCAAATTTGGTGACTCTACCTCCAAAAATGTCCCTACAGGAGCTTCAGAAAAGTCCCCATAGACTATAACGGACCTGAATGTTTCGGTAAACCCAGAAATCCAAAATACTGCTTTACCGGTATGGGTATTTGGCTTATTCTGGGTTTACCGGAAAAAATCGGGTCCAATAAGCACAAACCCAAAATTTACCGATTTTCTTTTTGCACGACCCTAATTATGGCCATTGCCAAAAGGAGAAAAAGCTCGTTGGATGGATAAATTACAGCTGTTGGCATACCCTAAATTCTTCCCAGCCATCAAGTGATCTTACCAAGACTGTTGTCAAAAAAACACCGCATCACAATACCACATGCATCACAATGCCATATACTGCTTGATTTCATGACTATAGGCAAACGTGCAATTTTGTTTCATAACAAAGTAGGCAATTTCAGAGGGATGTTTTTGTTTAGCTTCACAGTTGTCTGCTGCTAACTTGTTTTATCAAGTGAGAATAAAGTTCATTTTCAAATCTGTACATGTATACTGCAAAACAGGTAAGAGAGCATGTTTTTATATATAACTTGTCTGAATGGGGAAACATTGAGAAAATGGCTTCTAAAAATAATTACTTCTGATCTGGAATTCCTCCCTTAGTTCCCAATATGTGGATGTTCTCTATGTACTCAGGGAAAAGGGAAATGATGAAGCAGCTTTATGCCAATTCCGGTTTTTGGCCCCTCCAGTGGTATTTCTGCTGTGACTGGTAGTGTTACCGCACCCCCACAAACACATGAACACATTCAGATTAACGTGGGGAATTAGCTTGCGTGTTTGTGCAGGGCACAAACCAGGATCTTTTACCTAAAGAGGTGGCCGTGAGTAGCAAGTCTTTAGTAGGAAAAGGATGGCAGAGATCTGATTTAAAAGGATCACAGAGTTTATTGAAGGATTTTGTGCAATAGTGTGTGGGGGGAGGGACGTATCCTAAGTAAATACTAAAGCAAGGCACAAACACATTCCTTATCCCAATTAATATAGTAACAACTTACAGATATTCAGCAGAGCTACTCCAGTCTGGAGAAGGAGTAGCCAAAAGTGTGGAAAATGCAGAATAGTGGTTTGGAAAATAGAGGGGAATAGATAAGAGGGAGAGCAAAGATTGCCTGTTCTATTCTGCAAACGAATCCAGTGTATGTTAGGAGTCTTTTGCAGTTCAGCTGGTATCCAGGATCAGATTATCTTTTTCTGGTTCTAAAGCCAGGTTAGTTATACTGTTTTTGGCCCATAATCAAGAGAAAACTATAGAACTGACTAAACAGCACCAGGAAGGTCAGGTGTTTTTTTTTATTAAATTATGATTCAGGATTACAAAAGTTGAAGATATTAAGGTGAGTCGTGTATTGGGAAGACAAGAGTCACTGGAAAAGATAATCATGTTAGGAAAAGTTGAAGGCTGCAGGAAAAGAAGAAGACCCAACAAGAAGACTCTGTAAAGGAAGCCACGGCCCTCAGTTCGCAAGACCTGAGCAAGGCTGTTAATGACAGGACATTTTGGAGGACATTGATTCATAGGGTCGCCATGGGCACTTAACACACACACGCATGTTTTGGGCAGGAGTTTTGGGGACAATGGGAAGCTTTGAGTTGGAGGTTCCAGACTGTCACAGGACATTTAACATCTGAATTGTGTCAATGGTCAGTGATTGCATCTCATGTAAAAGACAATACAGGGAGAGGCATCTTTGTCTTCTTGTCTGGTGTGGCTTAATTGCTGTTGGCCCACCCTGATTTCTCCCAGAGAGGCTTCTTTGGAAGCACCACTTTGGTCTTTGTCCCAGGCTCCTCTGCTGTGTTCACTGCTACAAGGTTCCCTGTTAGACACAAAACATGGCCGTGCTCCCCTTGCTTGGTGTGTGCGTCTTGGGACTTGCTCATGGTATTACTCTGGCAGTACATCCATTCAGGCGGGGGGCAGGGTGTGCAGATGAAAGAGGGGGCTGGCAACAGTAGAGGGTCTCCAGGTTCTAGGGTTACCAACCTTCATGGAATCTCATGGAATTACAACAGATCTCCAGGTGATAGAAATCAGTTTCCCTGGAGCAAATGGCTGCTTTAGAAGGTGGACTCTATAGCATTATAGCCCACTGAGGTCCCTCCCCATGCTCCACCTCCAAATTTCCAGGTATTTCCCAAGCAGGTGTTGGCAATCCTACCAGGTTCTCAGGAAAAGAAGGGCCTTTCTCATCACCTGTTTCCTAAGATCCTTTCACTGGGGATCTCAGAGACTGTACTAGAGACCTTCTGCATCAAAATATGTGCACTACTAATGAGCCATTGCTCTCTCAACCCGTTGAGGAGCATTGTGTGTGTGTGTTAAGTGCAGTCAAGTCGCTTCCGACTCATGGCGACCCTATGAATGAAAGTCCTCCAAAATGTCCTATCTTTGACAGCCTTGCTCAGATCTTGCAAATTGAAGGCTGTGGCTTCCTTTATTGAGTCAATCCATCTCTTCTTGGGTCTTCCTCTTTTCCTGTTGCCCTCAACTTTTCCTAGCATGACTGTCTTTTCCAGTGACTCTTGTCGTCTCATGACGTGACCAAAATACGACAGCCTCAGTTTAGTCATTTTAGCTTCTAGGGTCAGTTCAGGCTTGATTTGATCTATAACCCACCGATTTGTTTTTTTGGCAGTCCACGGAATCCGCAACACTTTCCTCCAACACCACATTTCAAAGGAATCTATTTTCTTCCTATCAGCTTTTTTCACTGTCCAGCTTTCACACCCATACATAGTAATAGGGAATATGATGGCATGAATTAATCTAGTCTTGGTGGCCAGTGACACATCCTTACACTTCAAAAAATTTTCTAGCTCCTTCATGGCTGCCCTTCCCAGTCTCAGTCTCCTTCTGATTTCTTGGCTGCAGCCTCCCTTTTGGTTGATGGTGGAGCCAAGGAATAGAAAGTCTTGAACAATTTCACGGGGCATTACCTTGCTTTTATTCCTAGAACCCGGAGACCTTTCATAAAAATCAATCCTTTCTTGTGAACCAAGTTGAAGAAGCTATATTGTACATGAGCCAACTTGGCTCCAAAGCTTAATGTTGTCAAAGCTTATTTGCCTCGCTCACCGAAGGGGGGAGCAAAAGGAACTGGGATGACACCTGCACCGCTGTTAGTGCCACTTGCGCCGGCTAAAATGGCACTAACACTGGCGCAGGGCCACTTGTGTCGGTGCTGGGGAGCTGTGCCACAGCACCACAAATGGGTGCTGCTGCAGCTGCCGTAGCAGCATTTCCCTGGAGCAAGGGCTCACACCAGAACCCAAAAGGGCATTCCCAGGGGCGCAGCTGACTTTAGTCAGCTCCCTGAGCCCTTGCGCTCCGGGAACAACCTCCTTTGCTGGCATGAACTTGCACCTGCAAAAAGGGAGGTACGGCCCCATGAAACTGCATGGAGCAGTGTCACAGGGTTTTGAGAAAATACCATTTTCGGCTTGCTGCACTGAGTCAGCAAGCCACTCAGGAGGCGGCGCGGCAATGCTGTCCCCGGGCCTGCCCCAACTATCCCCCCTTATGATTGCGCTGTAAATCTCCTTTCTCCTTCATTGCCAGTAATAACTGTACAAGTGTGCATAATGTACTTTATATTTTCCATTCAGCTACAGAGATGAAGTCACAAGCAGTGTAGCAAAAGGTGTGTAAGAGGAGGGAATCTTTCAAGCATTTTAACCAGGAGAGTGGATCAACAGCGTGTCATTAGAAAAGCAATAGCACTGCAATAGCTTGAAATTAAAAAAAAAGTCCTCTTCAAATCATTATCATTTTAACCACTATACATTTCTGCTTACACTGATTCCTAAATATCATTTATGGTATCACAAGCACCCGATATTCATTACATTCAGCGTTATTTCAGTACACCAACCAAGACAACAAGAAATAATTGGTTTTAGCTGTGAAAAATTAGAGGATATAAATGGATCATTCAATGAATGGAGCATTATCTGTGGCTCTAGGGATTCTCTTTCAAATGCTATTTTGAATTCAAACAAGCTGGTACTAGTTTTGATCTGTAAAATAGTTTGTGTTAGAAAGCTTACTACAGTAGTTTTGCCTCGGGCCTTATAAAATAGAGATCGTTCCTATGACCATGAGCCTGGAGATAAAGTGTAGTAAAAATATTGTCGAAGGCTTTCACGGTCAGAGTTCATTGGTTCTTGTAGGTTATCTGGGCTGTGTAACCGTGGTCTTGGAATTTTCTTTCCTGACGTTTCGCCAGCAACTGTGGCCGGCATCTTCATTTATTAAAGGAGTCACTGATAGGATGGAGAAACTTTTGAAAAAACATAACCTACAAACAGTGTTTAAACCCACCAAGAAAATACAACAAATGCTACGATCAGCAAAAGACAAAAGAGACCCCCTCACCTCTGCAGGAGTATATCGTATACCTTGCAGCTGTGGAGAAGTTTACATCGGGACCACAAAACGCAGCATACAAACAAGGATAAAAGAACATGAAAGATACTGCAGACTTGGCCAGCCTGAGAAATCAGCAGTGGCTGAACATGGACTGACACAAACAGTACACAGGGTCTTATTCCAAGACACTGAAAGACTGGACAATTCTACCAACTATTTTGTCAGATTGCACAGAGAAGCCATTGAAATTCATAAACATCAGCACAACTTTAACAGAAAAGAGGAGAGTTTAACAATGAATAAGGCTTGGCTTCCTGCCCTGAAAAACCTCCAGACAAAGACAACATTCAACAATAGCCATACAGATTAGTTTTGGATTACACACATTAACAGATCACTTCAGGATACAATGGTTCCATATTAACATACCATACCCTCATTAGCACATTATCTTGATACTTACAGGACAATACTTTTGCAGGACAATACTCAGCTCAAACCCAACCCCTTTCTGACTATATATTACTCTTCCTACACCCTTGACACTGAGAGACACTGTCCTTCAATGTTACTCCTCTGAAGATGCCGGCCACAGTTGCTGGCGAAACGTCAGGAAAGAAAATTCCAAGACCACGGTTACACAGCCCGGATAACCTACAAGAACCAATGTAGTAAAAATAGCTTCTTCCTATGGAGCCAATCCAGAAATCCCTGTACATCGAAGTATCAAGATACTCTGGATAAACTGCTGGACAGAATATTAGTTAATATTTATTTATTTACAAATTTTATACCCCACCTTTCTGCCCTCATCAGGGGCACCAAGGCAGCTAACAGATGGAAAACATGCATCATAAAATAACATCTTAAAAATGATTAAAACAGACCAAACCAAAACATTATTAAAATAATTAAAACCAAAGCTAACACACACAAGCATAAAAACAACAATTAAAGCATAGGGCAGGAAGGAGGGATCACTGAGAGAATGCCAAACAAAACAAAAAAGTCTTCAACTGCTGGCCGAACATAGCAACAGAAAGGAGGCCGCAGAGAAGGGTCAGGGTAGTCTTCCTGGTGAGAGAATTCTGGAGTTTTGGTGCCACGGTCAACTTCCTAATCTCTGAAGGGAGGGGCACTTAGTGTTGCCACCCTCCAGGCACTAGCTTGAGATCTCCAGCTTTTACAACTGATCTCCAGCCCATAGAGATCAGCTCACCTGGAGAAAACTGCAGTAGGCATGGGAGCGAGTTGGAGGTATGGTTTACTATGCCTGGCAATAGCCTGCCAGTGGACAAAAGGTGTGATTGCTTCCTGATTAGATAAGTTTTTGAAAGAGAAAGAAACAGAGGGTGGAGGAATGTTACTTATAGAAAAGGAGATGAAGGGAGATGGCTTGGGAGATCTTTCCCAGGAAGCAGAGATGCGACTCAGAAGGGTTCAACTGTCCCTAATTTACAACTAAGAAGAGGTTAGTTGGGCATCTAGCTATGATAAGGGACTTTTCTAGGCTTATCAACTGCAGGGAAATAACTTTAACAAATGTTGATGAACTCAGGATCCTTCCATTGTCCTTTGGAGCACACCTGGCATTAGGCTGGGGGGGGGGCCATTTAGACATGCTTGGCCTGGTCGGCTTCCAGAGCTATCCCAAAATGGGTGCTAGCAAACTTCCATTTTGTTTCTGGCAGCACAGCAGAGCCCGGCTCTAGTGTATTCACTCTGGTCCTGCTCACCTCACCAAGGTGTGCCAGGGAGGCTAGGGCTGGCAGGTGACCCTAACAGTTGCACTGGTGGTGCCAGCAGGGCCGATTTGGGTTCTGGGATCATGGGCTAAGTTTTCTGGGAAATGGCCTCCTAGCACAAGATGGACTTCGCCTATCAAGGTTGGGGAAGAATGTGTCTGGCAGAAACCTGGGGAGATTCGTCAGGAGGGCTTTAAATTGACACCACAGAGGGAAGGTGACAGCCAACATACGGATTTCAATGAAGGAGAGCAAGGAGCAGAGGCCCACCTCGGAGGGCCAGGTCAAATGGAGCTATGGGTGACTTCAATTTCCCTGATGTGTGTTTGGAGACAAACTCTACTAAACATCCACAGTCACACAACTTCCTGACTTGCCTGGCCAACAATTTTCTTTTTCAAATAGTGGAGGAAGCTACAAGGGGCTCGGCCATACTCAGCTTAATATTAACCAACAGGCAAGAATCGGTAGAGGGAGTGAAGGTGGTGAAGAAGTGACCATGTCCTCCTAGAATTCCTTTTGCTGTGGGGGATGAAGGAAGTTCATAGCCAGAAGTATATGTTAGATTTTATTAGGGCAGAATGCTGGAAGAGAAAGGAGCAAATGAAGGTTGGGCTCTCCTAAAACAAGAGCTCTTGCAAGCCCAAGTCATCACTATTCCAACAAGACAGAAACATGGTAGGGTATCCAAGAAGCCAATGTGGACAAATAGAGAATTCCATGATGAGCTAAGGAAGAAAAGGAAATGTTCAAGAAATGGAGGCAAGGACATACCTCTAAAGAAGAGTATTTGAGGGTTGCAAGGCACTGTCGGTCATCCATCACATAGGCCAAAGCTCAGAGTGAGCGGAGGCTGGCCAGAGAAACTCGCTACAACAAGAAAAGCTTCTTCCGATATGTGAGCAGCAAGCACAAGTTAAAAGAGGTGATAGACCAGAGGTGGATCTACTGTGAAGCTAATGAAGCTTAAGCTTCAGGGCCCCTAATCCCAAAGGGGCCCCCTGAAACAACTTTTTTTAATGTGAATTTCTCAACAAAATCGATGGAGTTTTTTAGCGACAGAATCATAAGCCAATGGGTTGAAGTACTTAATACTGACTTTAGAATATGCTCTAATACCCATTTCATATGGCCTGAAAATGTCCCTGTAATTGGTCAAATTTCAAAATTTTGTCAGGGGCTTGCAGCACTCGAACCCCCAGCTGTAAGGGCTCACTGAGCTCACCAGAATCTATTCATAGCCTACATTTTGGCAGCTGGATCCTCGAATCCGTTGTTGATGCACGGCTTAATAGTTCTATAGTTTTATTCCATCACTGTATGGCCCATTTTCAAGGACTCCATCCCACCACTCTGTTCTTCACCATTTGCTTGCAAGGGCAGCAAGGCCCTTTGGACCTTGCTGGATGTTGCCCTGTTGTTGCTGGTTACGATGGGGCCCCCATAATAGTTCAAGCTTCAGGGCCCCAAAAATGTAGGTCCGCCACTGTGATACACCTACTATTGGGTGAAAATGGAGAAACTCTGATAGAGGACAGAGAGAAAGCAGAAAGGCTCAATATCTATTTTGCCTCCGTTTCCCCCCCCCCCCCAAAGAAGAGAACAGGCTCATTTAGAGATGGTCACAGGCAAGGCACGACATCTGAGCTGCTGGTTGACATGGACAGAGAGATTGCTGAAAGGTACTTGGCTGCACTGGATGAGTACAAATCCCAAAGGCCAGATAGTATGCACCCGAGAGTGCTCAAAGAACTTTATAGAGAGCTTGCAGAGCCTTTGTCCATCACTTTCAGGACATACCAGCCTTCAAGCCTTGGTTTCTGTCCCTAAAAGTGAGGGGACAGGGCCCTTTCCAGGGCTGCCTTCAAGCCAGCCTTCAAGCCTTGGTTTCTGTCCCTAAAAGTGAGGGGACAGGGCCCTTTCCAGGGCTGCTTTGGCATTTGCAGGAGGTTTCATGGGAAGAGTCCTGGCAGCAACCACCAGGTGACTTGCTATCATGCTTCCATGACTCACCCAGGCCCGACTGCTCTCTACTGTTTAACAGCAGCTACCCCACAAAAGCCAATGTGGTGGAGTGGTTAAATTTTTGGACTAGGTTTGCCAGCTCTGGGTTGGGAAATTCCTGGAGATTGTGAGTCCACGTTTTCCCAGGGAGAGACTGCCTGGGGGAGGGAAAGAGAGAAACTGTAGATGTGGGGGCAGAAAAAGGTGGGCTGGCTGGTGAGTGGGAA
This sequence comes from Euleptes europaea, assembly GCF_029931775.1. Classification (NCBI taxonomy): domain Eukaryota; kingdom Metazoa; phylum Chordata; class Lepidosauria; order Squamata; family Sphaerodactylidae; genus Euleptes; species Euleptes europaea. Next base: position 30,179,058 of record NC_079318.1, read on the forward strand.
CAAGAGAAGGAAGTAGGAAAAGGGGAGAGGCTATGGGGGGGTTTCAGAGAAGAGAAAGAGAAAATAGCAGGGGAGATGGAGATTGTGTGATCTAATTTGCTTTTCAATTGGTAATGTAAGCAATCTATAGTAGAGTGTGGAGTAAACCAGGTTCAAATCCCCATTTTGCCATGAAAGTTCACTGGGTGATCTTAGGCCAGTCACTGTCTCTCAAGCTAGCCTACCTCAGAGGGTTATTCTTGTTATGATAAAACGAGGGTTGCCAGGTCCTACCTGGCCTCTGGCAGGAGCCTTTTTCACCCAGGACTGTGGGTGAAGAATGATCAGCCACAGTGCAATTCTGGCACTTCTAGGTTTACCCCGAAAGTGCTGGAATTGCATGGGATGCTCTAAGGAAACCATAGAGTTTTGGGGGGAAGAGCTAGAGCATCGCCAGCACTTCCAGGGTAAACTCAGAAATGTTGGAATTACACCGTGTACGCAGTTCACCCCCCTTCAGCTGGCCTACTTCCACCCGCCGGCCAGCTGAGGGGGCGGCAAGCAGCCCAGTGAGTCGGTAGGCAATTGCCCACCATCACTGGGCAGTTGGGAACCCTAGATAAAACAAAGAGAGAATGATGTGGTAAGTGATTTTGTGTCCCCACTGGGTTAATGAGCTATAAAAATCTAAAGAAATAAAATTAAAATACAAAAAAAGCACTATAGTTAAGATTCTTAGTTAGAGATGCTAGAGGAAGAGGTTGGCTTTTATTTCCTTAGGGCAAGAATGTTCAACAACTCAGCCTGTGATTCATCCCAGCACAAAGTTTAAATATTTGTTTATATGGAGGTTGCCATAGAGTGGTCAAAACACAGTTTGCCGATGTGGTTGTCAGGCAGCATAATCTATAATATTTTTCAAATGCTAGTGAGTCAACATTTCCCCGAACCATCTATGATTAATCCTTTCAAGTGAAAGCCTGCAATAGTGGCTCCAGTAGCATATATAATTTGTAAACAAATGAACTTTGAATCTGAACAATATGAACAAGGACCGGAATACAAAGAGCTACTGAAGCTCACCCAAACAGCTTGAACTGGTCCACAAGAATTTCTTTTCTGGAAGAGGTGACTTCCAAACCAACTCAAACTATTTTTGAAATTTCCCCCATTTCAGAAGCTTGGCATTTAAGTGCAGTTTGAGCAAAATTAACATGGCAAGTATGGGTTCATAGAATTAATTGCCCAGTTCTAGAATTCATTTATTTGTTTAGCCATAGGCCGTTACAACATATCCTTACATATGTATAAAAAGCTTTAAAAGGGATAAAATTGCATCAATATACAATGCCTGGATAAAAACTATTTCATACAGAATCTCTATTAAAACAAATATCGCACTCATTTGCTTTCCTATACAAAATTTTTTTCAATAGCTTCAACAGCTCTAATCTTCCTGGCTGCAATGGCAAATTGAGACATTCTGAAGGTGACATGCGAATCAGAGTCAGAGAGTAAAAAAAACAATTTATCAACTACAGAACAAAAATTTACTTCTATCAAAATTCCATCCAAGAATTTGGCTCTAGGCTCATTATACAACAGACATGACAGCACATAATGAAAAATGTCCTCTGGTGATAAAGATCCACAGATACATGTGCGATGTTCCTTTGGGATTTTATTATACTGGACTGTCAGAAAGGCTGAAGGCATGGTCTGAAATCTTAGGGGGGTGAAAGCCCTATGGATCTGAGATGTGAGGTTAACCAAATAGGAAGATCTAAGATGGTCTTTCTCATAGTTATGGAACCAGGGTGGGAATTTAGACTCGAATTGTTACTTTGTTACTTTGTCAATTAAGGCATCCATCCTAAACACCCAGTCACCCAGTAAAGATTTATCTGAAGCAGCATCTAAAAGATCATCAGGTATAGAGTAGCGATAGAATTAATTGCCCAGTTCTATGGATCCTGTTCTTTAATATTCCTAAGTAAATGGGGAAGGCCAGGCCACTATTCACAAATACAGCGCCTTCATAAAGGGCTATCAGTAAAAGTACACTTTCAGAAGGGGAACTGCAGGAGAACAAAACTTTAAAAACAAATCCTTTGTTTTCATTTTGAATGTAAATTTCATGTCCCCCTAATGCTCTACCAAAGCTACTTGACATGTATCCTTTTTTCTTCTTAAACAAGAGATCTTCTGGCACCTTAAGCAATAACAGATTTATTGAAAGATAAGCTTTTGTGAGCTAGAGCCCACCATTTTGAGTAGATATTGAATTTGTTCAATGAAGTATAACATCCTATAATCTTTTGCAGAGGCGCCAATGGCAGGACCTGCTACATCAATAAGATTACGGCAGTTTGTAGATTCAAAACCCAATGTTCCTGTAAGGTAAAGTATTAAATATCCCTTACTCCCTCGGAATTCTGTTTTGGAATTGAAAAAAGTGTCAGCTCAACAAAAGGTTTAGTGAGATGTCACATGTAACTTGGTCGGTAGCCAGATTTCTTGTAATTTCATTAAGTATGCCGCACTAAATGGACCTTTGCATACAGTCTGCTCTCTCTGATGATGCGAAAATTGTGTTGATATTTTAGGCTATGTTGCCTTCTGCCTGGCAAATTTTAAGTAGAATCACTTTGTTTATGCCAATAAAGGTATTGAATTTGAATTTGAGATGTCACATGGAGCAAGAAAGCTCCACCCAGTTAGTCTAGCAAATTATGATTATCAGAGGCTCAAAGAGCTGTTCACATGTATCACATACCGATCAAGGTAAAACCAGCCTTTCAGAAAATTGCTTCATGAACTTTAAAATCTGTATGTCATTAACTTGTCATGCAGCCATGTCACCAGAAGAAATTTCTAATGGTTAATGCTCAAGTTAACAGATCAAATACACTGATCCTAGGCTTGGAGTCTGGAAGGAGTTTCTAAGCTCTTGCCTGCACTGAAGTATGTGATAGCATACAGGCCTGACCAAACCTCCCGGACTGGAGCTGGCAACCCGCTATGCAGGCACTCGACTACTGTTCTGGCTGTGCGCCCGCCCCAAACGCTATGGGACGGTCGCTGCGCGTTCCGTTGTAACGGACTCGGCCGCTCCTGCGAGTGCCGTGCAGCTAGCAGCTAGGAAGCAGATGCAAGGGCAGCCTCTGGTGAACCTGAGAGAAGCCATGTTCCTGTACAACCCCTATTCCAGCCGCAGCCATGTCATGGAAAGTAGACAGTCACGTAGTCAGTGCCAAACACCCCCCCTTGCAACATCCACAGCTTAATGGGCCATCAACAGCGATCCTGATATCAAGATGAGTCATTCCTCCAGCTATGCAGCAGCGATCCCAGGACATTTGCACAGATCACACCCATTGTTCCAGAATGTTAATCTCGTCAGCAGAGATCTCCCGGTTCCTCTCGGGTCGCAAAAGCCATTGGAATTAGAATAGATTTCCAAATTCTCACTACCCCACCCCGGTAGCCACAGATTAATCCTTTTGTCACCTTTTGTCACCTGGGAACCTAGGAGAGGTGAATCCCCTCTCCCCGCCCCCAGAAAAACAGTATATCTGGGGTACCCCAGCCCATTATGTCACCTTAGGTCTTTCCTGGCACCTTTGCCATTACTCTGTTGGTTTGGTTTTGCGCAGCCTAACCACGCTCCCTCCCGCCTTGCTGGTCAAGTCTACGGGAACCCCTGCCCCCATCTCGGCTTTAACTTTCACTCTGTCTTAGTCTACGTGAACTTGGACAACACCTCATCTAGATACGGTAAATATACCCCACCAACGATCTTCTGCCACATTGGCATCCGTGCTTGTACTCCTCTCTTGATATTCCTAGATTCTCTGTATGTCTGTGTTCATCACTGAATTGAATGAAAAAGACATAAACACTATTTGGAAACCGTTGTCTTTATTCAAGGTCTCATTAAACGGATTCTGGTATAGCTGAGTGCGACCTGCTTTATAAATACATAGTTACCGATTGCTTAAGCTAATTCCCCATATTAATAGAGCAATTCAGTTAACATATGGTTATTTACGATTTGTTAAAATGATTTGTTAAAATCAGTGTTTCATTTTAGAAAGACCCTTCATCCAACTGACTTAACATGTCTTGTATTTTTAATCTAGGGATGTGGAGTCACATCTTAACTGTGTAGCAGAGCACCTCTTGCTCCTTCTTTTCTTTGAATGTATTGCAAAAGGGCTTTCTTCTCCCTTAAAGCGTCACTTGCTCAATAACATCACTAACAATATTTGTAAAGACCAATAAGTTTCTGGCAACAGAGTAACCTAGGAGAAGCAAGACTGAATTGCTCAGGAAGGAATTAGCATAGGAGCAAAGTTGCAGTGTAATGGTTCAAGACGTGATGTTCATTAGGGATAGCACCTTCCCTACACTGATTGTTCAGTTGCCTTAAACAAGTATGTTTTTATGTATAGTTCTATTCTAACTGCATTTTTTTTATTAGGAGTGACCCAAAAAATGCTGGAAAAAAAATCTTTATTCAGGAACCACTTTTTGGCTCCCTTTAAGGCAGTGTGGTGTAGTGGTTAAGAGCAGTGGTTTGGAGCGGTGGGCTCTGATCTGGAGAACTGGGTTTGATTCCCCACTCTTCCACATGAGTGGCAGAGGCTAATCTGGTGAACTGGATTTGTTTCCCCACTCCTACACATAAAGCCAGATGGGTGACCTCGGGCTAGTCACACTCTCTCAGCCCCACCTACGTCACAGAGTGTCTGTTGTGAAGAGGGGAAGGTCATTGTAAGCTGGTTTGATTCTTCCTTAAGTGGTAGAGAAAGTCGGCATATAAAAACCAACTCTTCTTCTAAATCACTGGGCAAAAACGCATGGTCGCTTTATCCTCCTTTAATCCGTTTTAGCCAGGATTGAACACACATTAAACGAAATGCATGTGTTCGATCCTGGCTGAAACAGGGATTAAAGGAGGATAAAGCAACCATGCGTTTTCGCCCACTGTCTTTTTTGGGGAGAAAAAAACACTGAAAAATACAGATACGGCATGGGGGGGGGGTTCGGTTCAGCTTTGCTGAACGCACTCCCCTAGCCTGCACCATGATTCTGTTTTCCATGTACTTTGCGCGGGATTCTAACGGAACACATGAAGCTGCCTTATGCCAAGTCAGACCATTGGTCTATCAAAGTCAATATCATCTACTATAACTGACAGAGGCTCTCACAATCCCAGGTAGAAGTCTTTCATGCTGCCTACCACCTTCTAACTGGAGATGCCAGGAATTGGATCTGGGACTTTCTTGCATAGAAAGCAGATGCTCCAGCACTAAATCATTACACCTCCCCGCCATCATGACTCAGAATCTTCTAACTTTAAAACAAAATCCTGTTCTTTTTAAACGTAGCTATCTGTGTTAATTCTAGAACAGCTAGTTACATTACAGCCAGCAAGATATAGTTGTCCAAGCATCAGACTAATATCATCCAAATACCCACTCTGCCATGAAGCTTGCTGGGTAACCTTCAGCCAGTCATTGTATCTCAGTTTTACCTACTTCAGGTTGTTGTGAGGATAAAATGAGGAAGGACATTCAGATCCTTAGGCATACAATAACAATGTAGATAATTCTCAGGTCATGGTTTTTTTCTTCCCAAGATTATTGATCGTTTAACACAAACAAATGTATTTGAAACAAAGTCCTTAATAATATTTTTATTTTCCTGCTAGAATTGTTCATCATCAGGGAAAGGATGTTCACGGTTTCTATCCAGGGCAAACGGCTCGGGTTCATGTTGCATATCCTCCTGAAAGACAACTGGGGTAAGAAAATATTTTCTTCAGCCTCTTATCCTTTACCCGTGTTCTAACTGGTAGGCAGTGCCATCTTAAACAGAGTTATACCTTCAGTTACTGATTGTCTTACTGTGCCATCCTATGCGGTTATAACCTTCTAAATCTGTGGATTTCAGTGCTACCGTGTTTCCCCGAAAATAAGACATACCCATAAAATAAGCCGTAGCAGGATTTCTAAGCATTTGCGCAATATAAGCCATACCCCGAAAATAAGACATAGTGATAGGCGTGGCTATGCAGCGTACCAAGACTTCCCGCCAGTTCGCTGTTCCTGGAATTTCCTGTGTGCCCCCTGATGGAACAGAAGACATCCACAGTAAGACCCATTTTGGGGCTTTTCTCTATAATTTTTCTCCTGTGTGTGTGTGTGTGGGGGGAAGCAGAGTCTGTGTGTGTGTGGGGAGGGAGCAGTTTCTGTGGGTGGGGAAGCCAAAGGGGGCTTTTGCCTGTTCTGCGGGGGGGGGGGAGTGCCCCGAGTCTCTCTCTCCCTGGTTTGAGGGGGGGGCTTCAGTTGTGTGTCCTCAGGTTTTCCCTCATTCATAAGATTGGTTAGGTCTATTTTGATGCTTGCTCAAAACTGGTTTTCAAATTCTGACTTAAAGAATGCATTTGCCTGGTCCTGAGTCCGATGCAAAAGGGGAAATTCCACCCCCTCCTGCTCCTTATGCATAGGTAGCTGCCTCTGTCCCTTTCCATAGTTTGCAAACTCCTAGGTGTCAGGTGTTGCTTTGCAAACATGTTGCTTTGCATAGTTTGCATGGTTGCAAATGTGTTGCTTTGCATTGTTTGCATGGCTGCAAACAATGTGTTTGCAAATGTGTTGCTTTGCATGGTTTGCAAACTTCTTTGCACCTGCCCCGCCCTTGCTCCCCGCAGCTCAGCTGTTTGTCGGGGCTGGGAGCCTTGGGCGTGGGCGGCAAGCTCTGCTAATTGCAACCCCCCATTGTCAGAGATGCACATTAAGGAGGGGGGACCCCTTTCGGGGCCCATATCTCAGCCCCCCCGACCCAATCTTTACAAAACTTGGGGGTTCTTGCTACGCTGAAAGTTTGGGACCTCTACCCCCAAAAATGCCCCCCCGGAGCCACAGAAAGGCGTGATTGTTATGATGATGTTCCAGAAGACGACGACTTAACTATCTTTGAATAAATGTAGATTGTTGTACCATACTTAATAAAAATAAGACATCCCCTGAAAATAAGCCATAGTGTATCTTCTTGAGGAAAAATAAATATAAGACAGTGTCTTATTTTTGGGAAAACATGGTAAGCACCCTCCTAAAACATTATACATATAGCCCTTTACAATTTTGACTCAGAAAGTCATCTTAAAACAGAAAAGTGATCCCCACAAGAAAGGAATTGTAGACTAAAGTTAAAAATTATATTTTGGAAGCAGAGATCTTTCTTCTCTGGGCTTGAACGAGCTCAACACATTTATCTTGGACCTCGATTTATTAGTGTTTAGCATCTGAGTTGAAATCATGAAATCATGTATTTGCATTCATGCTTGATATTTAAAGATTTAGAGGAAAAGATCCTTCATACAAACAACAAAACCCAGCAGCTAATATTGAAAGCTATTTATTGTATAATACAGTGAACTTCCACAGCAGAATAAATCAACATCGTTTACACTGATTAACTGCAAAGTGCACAGCCTCATTTGCACTATTTCGGAAGTCTGATGGAGCCAAATGAACAACAATAGCTTATTATGAGAGTCTCACTGTAAGCTGTTGTATTCCTAATGCTTACTAGCTTATGGATGGATTATAATTGAATGATGCATTTCAATACGTCATTAGGACAAGCATTTAGATATTTGGCTACTTGGATGGAGAGATCATGTTTTTACCAAGCTGAATGTCAGCATGAGATTTACTAAACTATTTATACTTTTCATCTAGACCTTTTAAAGCACTGCAGCCAGCTCCACCTCCAATAAAACGTGAAATTGTACCTCAGCATGATTTTGACTATTTAATTCTGAAGAGGTATATCCATTACCAAAGGACAAAGAAGAGACCTCACAACTGGTACACACAAACCACATACAGAGAAGCATTCACATTCCCATTTTATGAACCAGGTGGGTAAGTTCTACCAGCCTACCAACATAAACCCAACACATATTGTGTTTGGAAAGCTCATCTTGTTTGCACTGATTTAGATGTTCCATTAGGTAGATAGATATTGTAATGGAGAAAGGCCAACAGAAGCTCTGTACATTATATAATATGTAGTTGAAGCAAAGCCCTGTGGTATTTTCCAGGAATAATATAGAAGGTAGCCAATAGGTTTGTTAGAAAGAACTGCCTTTATTTTGCCTCTGATTATAGATTAATAGATCAGATGCTATAGATAGCCTGGAAATAAGCAAATGACACCTTTTCCCACTAAAAGACAAACAGGAGCAATTTATATGAAGTTTGCCCAACAGAGTTATTACATTCAAGTCAACTATAATTTAAGCAAACCACTTAAAAAGCTATATTTTTTCTTACAACCAGTGTTGGTTGTATATAACCAACTGAAGTATACAAATAACTGAAGTTAATGGGAAAACCTGTATGAATCCTGTAAACTTGATAAGTAAAGCCATTGGTTCATGGATCAGAAGTCTACAATAACATGATCACTAGTTTGATAATCAGTAGCTGACTGTTCTACCAAACTTTATTTCTCCTGATACTTCTTGATCAGGGAACTTCAGAACTGTATTTTCAAGCAGCAGGTCCCTAAACTACTAAGTAAACCTATTTTCAAACCGAGGGAAGCAGCCAAAACACTTTTATAACTGTAATACTGAGCTATCATTGGGGAAATGTCAGTCACCTTGGCTTGCCAAAACCCTGGGGCATGGCTAAACTCTTTGGATTTCAGCTATTTCTCAAACCACATTTGCAAGATTTCCTTCTCTAGACGTGGTTTCTTTGGTGAAATAAGACATTTAGAGCAAAAACAAGATCCTGAATAATGTTCACATTCAATGAATACTTCTTTATAAAACTCTACATGGTTTCTCTATCCATTGTAGATTTCGAACAATCATAGTTGCATCTAATGGAGGACTACTCCATTAAATTCACTTTTCTTTCCTTTTACATGACAGTCCTTCATATAATTGTTTCAGTGCCTGCTTCGGTGTGTTATTAGTTCAATGTGTACAGCAGGTTCTTCCAACATTTTGTTGGGCTCAGAAGTGAGTCATCAGCTCAGAGAAACCAATGGAGAAGGGGGAAATAATTTAAAGCAGGATGAGAATGAAACACATTGAAGTGAACAGGATGGGGGACTCAATAGCAAGGTATGATTTAAAAAAATAATCTGCGCGATCCTTCAGATGAGAGAGTATGTGTCAGAATGAAGTCCAGGGGAGCTGCTGCTTGATGTCATTAAGCATTAAATTTGATCAAAAGAGACCAGTAACTGTTTGTTCTAATTATAGACATTGCTGAATTTGGGGGTCTCCCAAGAATTGAAGCTGAAGCATTATCAGTTTGGAAAAGTACTTCTGCCTTGAAGAGGACGAAAGTTAGACCTTCGTTTATGGGGTTTTGATAAGTTCTTGCATCTGAAAACCCAGCCAACATCAATATGGAAAAGTCTTTCAAGATTGCTTCTGGTGCATGCTTCAAGTACATCTAGCACTACATGGGTGTTGTGACAGTTATAAATACAAACTGCATTGCTCTGCAACTTGAAGAATTAATTTTAAGATATAGAAAAGCTATGAGTGACACAGATAAAAATGATGAAATGGAGCTACAGTAAAATAATCAGCATTAGATGTGTAACTACTATGTGGCCTTCCCTACCTACAAAAACACCGCACAAAAAAGAGAATAGCCTGTTTTGTGTAGTAAACAACTAGGACTGGAAAGAACCAACTTTGAAATCCCTATGCTACTATAAAGCTGTCAGGATTATCTTGGAGCAACCACAGTCAAGCTTACCAATCTCATAGGGTTGTTGTGAAGATAAAATGGGGGTGTGATAAGAACATAACTGCAGCTGTGCTGGATCAAACCCATGATCCGTCTCTTCAACATGCTGTGTCATAGTCGACCAGTTGCTCTAGAGAGCCAAACATGTCAAAGAAGTCAAGGCCCTCCACTGATGTTGCCCTGGTATCCAGAGGTTTATCTGCCTCTGAAAATGGAGATTCCTTTTAGTCACCATGGATAGTAGCTATTGATGGGCCTATCCTCTTAGAATCCATACAGTCTCCAGCCATTTATGCTTATGGCCATCATTAGGTTCACCGACAGTGAATTCCATAATTTAATTACTTGAATAAGTGTTCCCCCCTTTTAGTTCCAAATCTATTGTCCATCAAATCCATCAGATGTCTCCAAGGCCTAGTATTATGGGCGAAGGAGAAGAGTTCTCTGAATTCCCTTTCTTCCCCCATTAGTAATTTTACAAGTGGGGATCCTCAAGAAACTTGTGGAAGCAGCCATCCCATTTTGGCCCTCCTTGCTTCCTCCCCTCACTCCCACCCCCCTTCTTTGCAGGCTTCCCCCTCCCAGTCCTGCTTTTGGCGGCTCACCCAGAGCAACCCAGGGGAGCACGCTGAGGCTCCCCCCTCCCAGCGGCTCTTGCGGACTACTCCGGGCAGGCGCACCAAGGCTTCCCTCCTTCTCTCTTAGCAACTCACCCAGACTGCTCCATGTAGGCATGCCAAGACTTCTCTCCCTCTCTTTCCCTCTTTCTCTTGGCAATTTGCTCAGATGCTCCAGGCAGGTGAACCAAGGCTTCCTCCTCTCTTTCCCTCTTTCTCTTGGTGGCTCGCCCGGACTGCTCTGAGCAGGTGTGCCAAGGCTCCCCTCCCTCTCTCCCTCAGCGGCCCACTTGGATTTCTCTGAGCGTGTGTGCCAAGGCCCCCGCTGGGAGCTGCTGCTGGGCTGTGCTGCCACTGGCAGCCTGAGTTAAGTGCATTTTCTGTGCTTGTGCAGAGAACTTTTTTTTATTTTGAAGGGGAACTTAAAACCCCCATTTATTTATTTTTAGTTTTCAGTTTCTTCTGCACACTCGGGGAGTACCCAAGTTTGAAAAAATGTCTGTTTGGGGTAAGTGTGCACCCCATCTATCATGTGTGCCATCCTGAGCTCCTTGGAGGAAGGAAGGGATTACAATATACTAAATAGTATAGGAAGCATCCCAAAAATAAATGATTAATCTTTCTCCATCCTAGGATCAAAAAGCACTTAATTTTACCAAACTCAGTTGTGAAATATTTCCTCTGATCCACTCCATTGTTTCGTGCTTCCATTCGGGCCGTTTTACCCTGCCTTTCTTCTGCTTTGAATGGAGAATTGTTTTAACTCTGGAACTGGCACGTGTTACACACCTTGGCCTCTACTTAATTACAGTGACACTATTTGCATTTACTTAAGATATTCAATTGTATTTTGGATTTTTCACCTTTCTGCACAAACACTACAGATAGCTGACACAGAGGAAGATAGTTTGAAGTTTTTCAGTGTATTAAAGTTTTTTAAAAGCACATTTCACACATATACATGCATATACTCAGTAAGGCCATTGGAGTATCAAGGGTGGATACTCTGGCAGCAGCTTTCTAGGGTCTCAGGTAGTGGTCTTTTATATCACCTACTATCTGATACTTTGAACTGGAAATGCCACCAATTGAACCAGGAGGCCATGAGAATGAACAAGTTGGTCCGACAGGCTGGAAGAGGCAGAGACTGACAATGCAGTTTTGCAGAACTCTACAAACCCCTTCCCCATTACCTTACTGTAGAAAATAACAAACCTGGAAAGTTACAACTACTGAGAACTGGTAATAGACCTGCCTCAATTTTGCAGTACAGAAACACCCACAAAAATGTTAACTGTTATAGCAGAAATAAGTTCTGAGACAAATGCTAAGGGATTTATACTAGCATGTGTTATCACTGAAGGCAAGAGAAAAGCCTTGGATACTAAAAGAGGACTGGCACTTTTTAAAAACTGGTGCTTCTCGTGCACAGAGGTTCTGGTCACATTTTCAAAACCATCTATGAGATCAAATATACAGCTCATATATTTGTAGCATATTACAAAGTAAACGATACAATGTTTTCTATATGTGGAAACATGTAATCTCATAAATAACATTTGATATTTAATTAATGTGCAGGAGTGCTCCAGAGCAAAGGTATCTAGAAAAACTACACCGATGGAAAGAAATGGAGAAAATCAATGGTATACATTTGCTCTGTGCTATGCCTACAATTGAAGTTAGCCATGTATATATTAGCCATGATTATTATTAAAATACTCACTAAGAAGAGGAAAAATGACAAGAAAGGACCGGAGTACAATAAACTGTGGAACACAGTTGCTTCGTATATTCTGGGCAAGTTCTAGAAATCAAGCCCAGAAGAGGATTCCTAATGCATCAGTACCAATCCAGAAAGGAGGCCAGGTTGAGCCTGAAACCAAGTTCTTGGGAAAAATTTGGGAGAATTACTAACAAGCCTTGTTCCCAATCGAAACACCATTATGCTTTCCTAAGGCTCAATGCAGGGTAATGTTTTAAAAAAACAACTACTCAAAACTAAATCTTGCAGTGGATAGCTGGCTGAAAAACAGGCTCAGCTGACTCACACTGATCAAAGAATGAAATAACAAAAACATCAGAAGAGAGATAAAAAGTAATGTCATATTAAGGCGTAAGAGCATCTGAATAAGTACAGTAGAGTCAGGATGAGGAAGCATGCTCTCTATCTCACCAAACACATTAAACTTAGAAGGGTTTGTCCTTCTAAAATATTTGTGCATTATACATTACATTAGAGGGCAAATTTGAGTCTTAGAGGCACTTGGAAAAAGTAAAAATCATAGTCTTATAATGGTTCTATATTATGAGGCACAGCAGTTCCTCTTTCTCACAATGTGACTCATGTTATAACAAACTTATTCCTCTATTAACAGGGCTCAGGCAGTAAAGTTAGTGAGCGCACAGAAAATCTTAGCTCTTTTTAACAGAAAATGCTAAACAGCATAGTGTTAAAATAGGGATGTCTCACATAATACTGTGAGGGTTCCACTAATATAAGGCTGTGACACAAATGGAGCACAGGAATGAAAGCCAAACACCTGTTTATTCATGTACTGCTGACACCATGGTCACAAATTACTGCCAACTTTCACAGAAAGTTAGGGTGGCATTTTCACAGAAAAATAGTTTGTTAAGCCCTCTTCTTCCCCTGCCCAATGAAATGACAAATACTCTTTTTGATAATGAGTTCAAGCACTCAAATGGATTTTTCAAGACTCACAACTACAGCTGAAATCTTTAAAATGTATTTTCTGGGTCATTTCATGCATTACAGTCATAAACAGAACTGGAAAACTGTCGAATGCCTAGACATAGAATCCAATTTTTAGAGACCAGGGCAATGAGGAATTTGGCATTTTCCAGCCATGTAGTTTATCAGTGTTTACGAACAGTAGTATTCAAGCGCTAACTGGCAACAGTAACCCTTTAATAAATTATCAGTGTATACCTACGTCTTGAGTACTATTTGAAGTTCTCCCCTTAATCTAAAAAATATCACTGCAACGAAGAAAAGACTGAAATGAGCAAAGATATAGAAGGATTATGTAGGAACTGTGGGGGAGGAAAAACAGCATTCTTCACCTTCCAAAATAATGACCAAGGAGGAAATAGCAAGTCATTAATAGTCTTGCGACTGTTGAAAAGTATGGTGGGAAAGAAATGAAACAAGTTACTCCTCTGCAGTACCAAAAGCTGCAAGGTAAGAGATCAAATTAACAGGTGTGTCCTAAAATCATAATGAACGGGAGGGGCCGTGGCTCATCCCCCATGGCACGCAGAAGGTCCCAGGTTCAATCCCCAGCATCTCCAGGGACCAGGCAGGTAGGTGATGTGAAAGACCTCTGCCTGAGACCCTGGAGAGCCGCTGCCAGTCTGAGCAGACAATACGGACTTTGACAGACCAAGAGTCTGATTCAGTATAAAACAGCTTCATGTGTTCAACGGCTTTTGCAAAACACAAACATGAGATGAATTGTATTGTCTTTGCATATTTGACAATAATACATCCAGGCTTTAAAAACAAACAAAAAACCTGTGTTTTCTTCAGTGGCTATTAAGCTAGGTAGCCCAGGGTATCCCTAAATCTGCCTGCCAGAACTTTGTGTGTCCATAATCCATGCAATGATTGTTCATTTTATTTTCCGTCATCCTTTAAATAACTGGCACTGGTTGATTTTGGCATTAGGCTCATGAACTGATGGATCATTGGACTGAATGACAAACAGCAGAAACTCAAAAGTATCACAGTAAAACTATTATGAAAGCCTTATAGTAGTGAGCATAACACACCTGCAACATGTTTTGAGTATCTTCATTTATAAATTAAGTTGTTGCACTATATACATATCAAGTACCTCTTCCCAATTCCCACCATCATCACACTAATTTTAATAAAAACCGTAACAAAATTTTAGTTTTCTTCATCATTATAAAATCATCCCTCTTTTTTAATCACACATGACAACAGCAGCCATAAAGTTAACAACAGCTCAAGGAGTACAAATGATGAAAAACTTTATGTGCAAAACTGCATTAATTTTTTAAGCATCTAAAAATTCAGGAAGAAACATCACCAAAACCAGAGACAATAGAACACATGCTCATGAAAGTAATGTGATCCTAGATTTTCAAAGAAAAAGTTGGAATAAACATCTGAAAGAAAAATCTGGAGGCAGCAAGATAAAAATGGTGGCAACTGTGACAAATGTTCTGGAATCTGTGAAGTTATAAGAAATTTTATCGATAAATTCCAAAATCTTTATAAGAGTAGCAGTTGTTGTCTACACCAATCAGGCTCTTTAACATATAAGGCCCATCCTTCCAAAAGTCACTGTTTGTGAGCTATGAATAGGAGATACAAGGAATGAGCAGTTTCTTTGAGGAGTGTGCTTTCTTCCAAGAATCCAGTATCTTTAGAAGAGCTGGATCATTGACTCCCTGGATTTTCCTACTCCAATCCATTTCACTGCAAACACAAAAATATTTTCTACATCAAACATAACATCTTCCTAAATCAGTAGGCTTTCAGTAAGTTGCAACCATCTCTGAACCAAATGCACATTGTATTACTTCTTAATACTGTACAGTTACCCGGTTGGCCCATGGACAGAGTTCTTCAAGCATTTCAACCAGGCACTGCAAAACTGGTCCAGAGAAACTTAAGGTTTACTGGCAAAACTACAGCTGTTGAAAAAAAAATTCTCAAAAATCTAACATATTAAACTGCAGCATTTACAATCAAGTTAAACTGCTCTTAAAACTGAAAATTAGCTAGTGGTAACCATGACTTTTAAATCAAATGCAGAGTATGGAATTGCCAGGTTTCTCAATGAAAGAAATGGGCACTCGGTAGTTGAGCTGGGTGCACAATCTAATAAACCAATGTTAAAACTTAACCAATCATTATTTTTACGACAAAACCATAATTTCAACAATAAGACAGTAACAGTTACAGATTAAGATAATTGCCTTTTATAAGGCAAGGCAGTAAAGTGATCTGGAAATAAAAAGTCAACCAGTTTACAAATAAACTGGAAGATCCATTCCAGTTCAGAAAGCTGAGCATGCAGACTCTGACGCATCAGTTTCACTGAACATGACTTGCATGAGCAATCGCTTCTATGCATAGATACCTATACAAATTATGAACTGCAGGGCCATTTTACCCTCACTGTATTAGCAATTATACTTTACAGACACATACCTGCAAAAAGGGCACAAATATAGCCGGGAGGAATATGTGTTACGTCATTTTGAGCAACAAAGCATTGCCTTTGAAGAACTTCTGTTTCTAATGGGTTGCTTGAACCATATGCCCACTTACTTACCTGGAACACCTAGCTCCATTTCTATAAACCGAACATAGTTCTGCGCATTTACAGGAAGATCATCAAACGTCCTTGCATTTGATATGTCTGTGTTCCATCCTGGAAGTGCCTCATATTGTACCTCCACTTTATTTAAGACTTCCTGGTTTGCTGAGAAGAAACATAACAATGATGTACAAATGTAAACTTCATTGTGTTGGTTTGTTCTGCTGCCAGTGACATCAAGGCTGAGTGGTTTAATAATTCAGCCTGGGAACCTCTGCATCTCCGAGTGACCCAAAGCATTAAGAGAAGTAACACTTGAATGAGAATTCTTTCTATCAGCACTTACTTCCAGATTTTTTAATCTCAGTAAGTATGCTAAAAAGATGAAGGGGAAAAAAATTCTGGCTTTCCAAAACAGCCAAGGCTGTCTCAAATGACTCAATAATACAGGATTACTGAGATTAAAAAGATTAGGTTTTTCAGGTTTCTCCCAAGTCCTTTGCACAGGTGAGATGGAGGGGCGGGGGACTAGACTAATTCTCACAACTCTATACATTCTAAAGTTGAACATGAGCAGAAAGAACTAACTGTAGGCACACCAAGACTGGCTAGCTACATCAAAAAGTAATTACAGGGGAACTGTAGATACTACACCAATAGAGGTAATTTCAAGAACAAATGGCTTGGGACCAGAGTACCCGACGTACTGCCTTCTTTTATATGAAGCTGCCCTGCTTCAAATGCTCCATTCCAATAATTTACTGATGCCCTGCTTCAAATGCTCCCACCTGCAGAGGTTAGGCTATTGCAGAAGGGCCTATTCTGGTGCAGAATCCCAATACCTTCTCCAAACATGTTCATTTGGCACCCACTTTTGGTATACTTTACGGATGTGACAAAAACTGTTTAATAGTGACAGCGTTTGGATTTTATTAACTTAGTGCTGCTGGGATTTTAATTATGCTGATATGGTACCTTAGTTCAGTCTTATCTATGGTTTTGAGATTGCTTTTAATCTTCTTACAAGTTAATTAGGACCTCAGTATGAAGGAAACTTGCAAACACACACCTCTTTAATCATATAGAAGTTATAACATGAACACAAACAAGAACTCACCTGGAAAATGAGGTATCAGTTTATCGTTTATTTTATACGCAACACCAACTTTAATTTCTGGAAATACATCCATAATGTCCAATTTGGTAAGAGCCAATCTGTTATAAAATAAAATGATGACATTTAATATGTTTTTAGTGAAATACATGTTAATGTGTAAGTGAATTAAATTTTACTTTTAAGAAGGTATAAACTTAGTTTGAAGGGAAAATATGGATATATATAATTTACAAATATTGTAAATTTATGTGACAAACAAGCTATTTAAGCCAATGTATTTGCATACAGAATAGGCTACCTCTGTTCTCCTAGATGTCTTCTCTATATAGCCTTATGAACTATACAGAAGGAGAATACCCATGTACCTTACAGATGGTATCTCCAGCTGTACATACTATGTGGCTTCAGGGTTCCCAGCATTACCACAAAGAACTCTGTTCTGACACAGAGAACTCCCCCTTCCCCTGTATATCATCAACCTCAATCTACTTCAGAGTAGGGAAAGAAGCTCTTATGGTAAAAGATACAGCACGGGTTACATGCCGCAGTATTATGCCCTTCCAGGAAGAGCAGTCATGCTCATCTTTCTGGGGCATCTTTGTTCCACATTCTTTACTTAAAAAAAAATTAAAGCCATCCTACATCGAGTTTCTTGGAGGCTCAGAAGAAAAAAACCTTCTCAATCAAAGAAAGCTTCAGAAAAACAAACACAGTGGCAACAACAGAATGGAGGTAAGAGCCCTCTCTCAGCCTCTGTCATGTGCTTGTTTTGGGGGGGGAACTCTGGTGTGAGACGGAGGGGAGGGCGGAGCACTCCTAGTTTCATGAAACCTCTCGGAAGCTGTGGAAATCGTTCTCTTGCAGAAGGCCTGCGACAGCACAGACCTCATGTTACAGAAGCCACGACGGTGAACGGAAATAACCTCCAAAATTGACTCTGCACACATTCAACACTAATCTACTTCTTGTAACATTTTTCCAAATTAGGCAAGCTTAGCTAAACAGCAGTTGGTATAAAAATGCAGCCTGATATAGTTACAAATTTTAAAGGCAACAATTTAAAATTTGGCATTAAGTCATCTTAAAAGGCAGTATTGATATATGATCTTTCTACTTAATTTTTACTCCCTTTTCTTCCTCTGTACCTGAATGAAGCCACAGCACAAATTTTGCACAAAACCCTTTCCGCAAGAAAAAAGGTATCACAATAAAATATAGTGCAAGCTGCAGATCACTTTTATTATATTATAACTTCTAAAACCAGTTATTTCTTCTATAGTGGGACTATGAAAGTATTTTTACTTTCTACATGAAAGGTTGGTAGAGTCATTTCTATTCTTGTCAGTAATTCCACAATGTACTAAAATCTGTGATATGATAACTAATGAAGATCATCTTGTTACCACTGTGAATTACTCACGCAGTAAATCCATTGATCATGTGAGCATATTTAAGCAGCACAAGATCCAGCCAACCACATCTTCTTTTACGACCTGTGGTCACACCAACCTCCTTTCCTCGAGTTTGTAGCAATTCTCCTATTTCCTAAGAAAAACAGAATATAATCTTAATAAACTTGAAAAATTAGTGTTACTCTCTATTTATAACCAGAATTTGTTGGCAATAGAAGGTCACAAAATATATTTTTTAATGTTCCCACTCCTACATGATGCACAAAAACTACCATTCAGGATGAAGATGCAAATACAGGTGCAAGCTTTGCAATGCCAAGTTTATATTATCAGTATGAGAAAAAAAATTAAGCGAGCAGGCCATTTTCTCAACCCTCCATGTTGATTCTGCTGTATATGCCTACCTGCTACCTCACAGAAGTGCTATAGCTCAGTTATTGTCTGTGAAGCTCTGCAATCCTTGGAAATCTTAAATAGCTAGTCCTGTTAATTCAAGCTTGCCATCAAAAAGGCAAACTGTTTCTGGTACATCGTGAGAAGTAATAAAAGATTCTGCAACCGGATCTTAATTAACAATTCTGCTGCTGTTTCATGAGCAAGAACAGAATTTAGCTTGCTCTCCAACAAAAATATAGGCTCTGCAGGACTGAGGAATAAGCAGTAGTCAAAAGCGTTTTAAAAGCATACGCAACTCAAAATACGCAGGCAGCAGGTCTGTGAAATGAGAAACTTACATTTTATGTAAACAGCAGCATTTCAAGTTTAGCACAGAATCGGATGCCTGACACAGTACAACCACACACACCTTACATACTGTTGACAACTGCACGTCCATTTCCCTTCCCCCAGTTACTCGTATTCACGTTCATACGATACTTACATTGCCTTGTTCTGTAGGAAAGGCACCAATTCCAACTCTAGTTGTGTAGGCTTTCACAACCCCGTATACTTCTCCCACATTCTGAGGTGGCATGCCCAAGCCAGTGCAAACACCTCCCACGGTACAATTTGATGAGGTCACAAAAGGGTAGGTACCTATGGGGGGAGGGGAGAAAAGGGATAAACTCACAGCAACACAAAGCTTTATAAACATCAGGGGGCAATGAGTATTGTGCCATTACACTGAAAAATAAATGAGCAGCAATCAAGTTCAAACCTTTGAGGCACCATTCATTTGCATTTATCGAATTATTCACCTCCCTCACAAAAGTCTCTACAGGCGTAACACATAACTAAGATTTTAAAAATTAGCAACAACAAAAAGCCAGTGCCAGGAGTATCCAGTATCTAGCCCCCTTTTGTTGCAGAGATATGACTTCCCCCCATACCTTAGCAAAGGTATTTAAAAAATGAATCCCGAAAACCTGTGACACATATTGTTACAATGATATACTGATAGAACAATACTCTAGCGACAATTTAAGAAAATAAAAAGCCACCAGTGGGAGGAAACAGCCACTACAGGGACACAGTCAGAAGAAATGATGGCTGTTGGGGGTCGTCCCCCACAAATTCCCCCACCCATGTTGCAGCCATCCAGGCTTTACTGCATTATTTCCCAAAACTTCAGAGCAAAGCAGATTTGTGTAAGAAAAGCCAGGGAAACCCTGTGAGGTGCACAAATGCACCACAATGCTGGGGGTGGTGATGGTGGTAGATACTGTGTGGAGGGAAAGGAAAAGAACTGCTGATAGCACTGAACCCAGAGTCCAAAAACAGTTTGGAAGTCACCATAATTAGATGCACGATAGTACCCGATTCCTTGAAATATTAGGTGTTATAATGATACACATGCTTTAAAATGCTTGCTTTGATATCTTTAGACAATGCAAAAGAACTAAAATATAGTCTCACACTCCAATATCATACCCTCCCCCATATCACACACAGTTATTATGGCATGCACACTCCTTAACATCTTTTTAAACACAAAGTTCTTAATCTTGATACCTACCAAAATCAATGTCCAGCAGTGCTGCATTGGCACCCTCTACTAAGATTTTCTTTGGTGGGCCATGCAAAGCTTCATATATAAAATATACACCATCCCTCACCATTGGTTTGATCCTTTCAATGTAACCCTAAGACAAACAAATGCTTTTTTAGAGGTCAGGAGAATACTGATTACTGAGGCAAAGTCACTTGAACACTTTTTCACTTTCTAAAGAAAACTCATGCAATTAGCATTATATTATTTATTTATTTATTTATTTGTTCAATTTATAACCCGCCCTCCCTGGCCAAGACCAGGCTCAGGGCGGGGAACATCAAACATATCAATATTAATAATAAAAGTAATAATTCTAAAATTAAACAATAAAACCCAATTAAAAACCCTTAAAAACTCCAGATGGCGCTTAATTTGGCCCATAGTGCTCGGAATAAGCAGTAGGTTTCCCCCCTCCCCCAATAATGAGAGTAACATACAACAAGGTGGGGATAGGGTTATATTTAAAGACAGTTAAGCTTTGGCTCCTGTTTGTGTCAGAAGTAGTTTTTCCCCCTTTTTTCCTTTCATTAGACTAAATATACACAGAAAAATCCATCTGTCTACAAACATTAAGCCACCAAAGTATTTTAACTCTTCTAGATATAGTTTTACCTTGAGTCTTTTCAATTCTCCCTCAATGTCTATCTCTAACGTAGGGTAAATAGACTTGTACTGATTGGCCAAGACTTTGAATCTAAAAAGCAAAAAAGTTAATCTTTGCATTATGTTCTGCTGCAACATTTCAAATAAACCTGACACACAATTCTGACTTAAGTGATTTATAAAAATTGAAATTTATGAACAAGAGATTCAGAAATATTTTTAAAGAATATGAAAATCAGAAACTACAAATAAGTAAACTGACAGCCCTATTAATAAATTTATTTGAAATATAACATTACTCTGGAGAAGAGGTTACCTTTC
Organism: Euleptes europaea; assembly: GCF_029931775.1. Lineage (NCBI taxonomy): Eukaryota > Metazoa > Chordata > Lepidosauria > Squamata > Sphaerodactylidae > Euleptes > Euleptes europaea. The sequence continues at coordinate 30,200,206 of NC_079318.1, forward strand.
TGAAAATTCATTGAAGTCAGAAACTAGATCACACATTCTGAGCCCACTTCGAGCTGCTTTAGAGGAATACACTGGACCAATTCCCTTTTTTGTAGTTCCCAAGCTTTAAAACACAAAAATTAAAAACAAAACACATACACACGCTACACAATCTGGTGACTCTCATAACACATAGACTACATTGTTGATGTTGTTTCTTAAAATATATATATATATATATATAACAACTCTGAAACCACCTAGTATATACAGAAGAAGCTTCCAAACTGCCATTCACTGGGGTTAATCTACTTGTAGACAAGCTCCCACGGGGAGTAAACAGAGGAGAAAAAGGGTTAGGTTGGCAGTAGGCAGAACCCCATGTAAGTAGTGCAACTACCCCAAGTAGTGCTTTTGCAACGATATACAAATCCCTAAACAGTATGGAAAAAGATAGAATAAATGCTTATTTTACCATCTTAACCCTGAAGGCGAATAAGCACAGTATTTATAAAATGATATGTTTTAGCTTTGAGATATATTAGCTTTAAGAGCCCTGTGGCGCAGAGTGGTAAGTTGCAGTACTGCAGTCAAAAGCTCTGCTCACGACCTGAGTTAGATCTCGACGGAAGTTGGTTTCAGGTAGCCGGCTCAAGGTTGACTCAGCCGTCCATCCTTCCGAGGTCAGTAAAATGAGTACCCATCTTGCTGGGAGTAAAGTGTAGATGACTGGGGAAGGCAATGGCAAACCACCCCGTAAACATAGTCTGCCTAGTAAACTTTGGGATGTGACGTCACCCCAGGGGTCAATAAAGACCCAGTGCTTGCACAGGGGACTACCTTTACCTTTTTTTCAGCTTTGAGATATATGCATTCGTACTATGCAACTCTCTGCGAGCTTTCAAAAAAAGTCCAAGTTGCCTTCATGCAGAGAATTTTGTTAGCAGTATGAATCAATGGGCTGTTAGGAACAGCAGTTACTTGGACTGTTTAAAAAACAAAGAACTATAAACTACTTCTGTTAACAGAAAGGAATATATATGGGATGTAACAACCATGAAGAGTTACCAAGATCTAACACTGGCAGCCTCTAATCTGGAGAACCGGGTTGGATTCCCCACTCCTCCACATGTAGCCTGCTGGGTGACCTTGGGCTCATCACAGTTCTCTCAGAACTCTCTCAGCCCCATCTACCTCACAAGGTGCCTGTTGTGGGGGGCGGGGGAGGGAAGGCGATTGTAAGTCACTTTGAGACTCCTTATGGTCGAGAAAAGTGGGGTATAAAAACCAACTCTTCTTCGAACAGTTTTATTTTATTCATTGTTCAATGGAACTGAACTGTTTCAAAGTTTATGTTATAGTTCTAAGTTAATTGTCAGTCCAAAATCTACAGTATACTTTCCGTTTTTTCTCTCAGGTTAGTCCACACATACCATAATCAGCAAGTTTACCTTCACCAAGAAACTGCAGCTGATCTGCACCAGTGTTCAGTTAAAAGCCTTTCACGTCAATGCAGTTATTAGCACGAGAAACATTCAATTGTGCATCGTGGAATTCCAAGCCTCCTTTCCAAGAGAAAGTGTCTCATGTAGTTGCTGGCCCAAGGCTGCCCAACCTTTCTGCCATATCAAACTCAAACTAGCTAATGAAATGGCATCAATTGCACTGTGGCAACTCTACCTGTAAAGCCTGAAATGGGACTTCACAGCAAGTCAGCCAACAGCATCAAACAGGCTGGACAAGCAGAAAGGTCAGACAATGAGGATAAAGATGAAGAAACCAAAAACCACAGGACAAAAAGAAGAATGCACAAGAATATTAACACAGCATGTTGTTTATGTGGGGGGGGGGGGAGGTCTGCTAGACTCATTTAAGCAAGGGGTGGATTGTAAAAGAATTTTCATTCTATGTCATTTTATGGAACAGCAGGACAAATACAAATTCCTCAATATACAACAAACATGGGCCAACTTCTAGAACTTAGGAAGTATTCTCAGCACAACCAGCCCCTTCACACAAAGCTGGAGCTTTCTTGCAATACAAGCCAGTGTACTGCAGTAGGTTTAAAATGATAACCACAGAACTCTTACTCAGGTGATGAGAGGATCATTGATTCTGGTCATGGAGAAGCAAAGTCAAGTGAAATAATAGCAAAGAGACAAGTTCCCCCAGCCCAGGAGTCTCTCATCCCTGGTGAGTGTTCCATAACATTAAAATACCAATTAAGAACCAAGACCCCAGACATGACCTCTCATAGCTTTAGCAAAGATTGTGAAGATTGCTTAACTACTCCATGCCATAACATTGTTATTTTGACATATGTGTGCAGGGTTGGAATGCAGAAAGCCCTTATCCAATATTATCTGTTTTTCTTGGTTCTAATCTTTAGTATGCAACACGATCTTATCCTGGTTCTGATCTTTAGTATGCAACATGATCTTATCCTAAGATGTACTAAGAGTTGGTTAGGAGAGTTCTAAGCATCGTAGGACCAGGATACTTGACGGATCTCTTTCTCTTACATGAACCCGCCTGTGAACAATCACAGGTCTTGCTCCAGTTGCCCTTGTCATCATATGCAAGAACTTGAGATGAGGCCTTTGTGCCACACCCTTAGAATTACCTTCTCATTGCTGCGTACCCAGTACCTAGTCTTTTTAGATCCAAGTCCCTGACTAAGATGGTTTGCTAGATGTTCCTGCTACTGATATACAGGTATGTTGTTTTAATATTAAGGTGCTACTGCTTTGTATGTTTGCTTTTTATTAGAAGCTGCCTTGAAAGCCTATGGCTAAGAGGAAGGATAAACTTTTTTCAAATAAGTAGTACTACTGAGCATCTTTAATAGAACCATACTTGTAAGTGAATTGGCCAAAGAGCCCTGCACATTATTCTAAGATTTCTTCCACTTTATTGTTTAAAACTTAGCTTGCAATACTATTGAACATCATTTTCCCCACATTCGACAAAAGACAACATACTTCTTTCCTGCTTGCTCTTGCCTTTGTTGTTCTTGGATGCCATCAGCAGCTTGATGGAAGTCAAATACTAAGGAATTTGAAGGGTACAAAATGAACTCTTCTGTACACTACAAGTATCAAACTCAAATTATTCTAGTATTTTAATTCATTTATCTCCAAACAGAGAATTTTGAGGTCACCATTTTCCTTAAATATATATACATCAAGTATAATGTATCTTGGTGTAGATACATTTTTTTTACAGCAAAGAACTTCACATTTGTAAGTGCAGGAAAGTCAAGGAAAACGGAAGCAGTGCTCTAGTACATGTAAATCAGCAGATAGCATTCAAACAGTGATTTTAAAAAGCATTTACGTTTCTTAAGATCCACAGCTATTAAAAGGACCTAAAAATCATCTCGCTTGTCGTGCATAAAACAAAATCCAACTTCAAACATTGATGACATCTTGCTTTCCAAACACTTAGGAGACAAACTGAAGTTTATCATCAAGGATATTTTAAAACAAAACAAACATATGAAGCAGCAATGAAATAAGTCCAAAAGGTGTGCTGCTTTATCATAAACAAAGATTCAGTGGAGATGGTCATGTTAAAATCAAAAGGACCAAACTTAATGCATTCGAAGTAAGTGTTCTCTTCATAAAGGCAAACTAAAAATTCAAAGAAAAATGCCTTCCTTCACCAAGCCAGACAAGCAGCATGGTATGATCGCACATTGCAGGGGAATATGTGAATAATGCATACTTGTGGGTGGGACTGTTCATATGGATTCATTTGTGCGTCACAAAAGTTAGATTTCTGAAGCACTCCCTAAATGAATAGTTGGAAGAGTATCTACTTAAAGAACACACACTACTGTAAATCAGTTTAAATTTAGATGCACATAAAAGCTTATTCTTCTGAGAGTCTGACATGTAACTTGACATCTAGGTTAAGTCAGTTTTTGGCACCAAAAAACTAGTTCTGGAAGCAGAGCTTCCACATGCTCTTTTAGTGTAAGTATTGTGACTTTGTAGTTAGGAAATGTGTACTGTATTTACTTGAATGAAAGACAACCTTTCAATCTATTTTTTTTTTTTTTGGGCTTTCTGAAAAAAAAGGGGGGAGATCATCTTCCACATGGATCTACAGATCTGCTGAGTGGTGCTACGCAGAAGTGGGGGGTCTAATGTGAAAGGTGATTCACTGCACACACAGAGGGCATTGTAGGAAGCATGCCGGCTCATTCAACAGCAGAGGAGTGGCAATAAAAGTAATGTAATATCTGGCAAATACTGGCTTTCTGGCAGCTTTTGAGTTTTGAGGGAAGAGGAGGAGTTGGATGGTTTTGGAAACTGTCGTTCATTGCCTGGCAAATGGTAAGAAGCAGTAGGAACAGTGTGAGTGGACTTGCTCCACTACTAATACTGTCTGATGTTTCTGGCTCAGAATTGTACTCGATACCAGGTTTTGCTTCTTCCCTTGTGCTTCAGGCATAGTAGTTGCCTAGTAGTTCAGCTTTCTTTTTTCCCAAGAGAGAGAAGCCCCCAAAGCCCCCAAGTTGACACAACCTGAGCTATAGCTACAGCAATTTGACACAACCTGAACTATAGCTGTTATGAATTTGTGGTCATTTCAGACAGGGAAGGATAAAGACATCCCTGCTGGGCTGGTGATGTAATACATTCTCTTGGAAGTGTGACTTCCTAGCTTACTGAAAGCATTGGGGGAGGGCAGTTTAACAGTGCATTCCCAAGCAGAGTAACAGCCTTATAAGCCCACTGATTTCAATAAATTTAAAGAGGGTATAATTCTGTGTTTATGATCGCACTACTAGTTGGTCAGCTGTTATCTCAGCCTTTGTCTACTAGTTGGGTTCGGGGAGGGGGGGTTGTTAGATAATCCACCGTTGCCATTACAAATTTGAAACAGTGTGATCCAATATTATTTGTGAAGAGTTACAATACAAAAATGTGTTAAAAAAGTAACTATTTTCTTCTCTAGTGTATATTGTTTATTGATTACTATGCAATAAAAAACCTTTGTTTATACTACTACTTTTTTTTTAGGAAGGGTCATTTTAAATTCAGGGTCAACTGCTTTAATCCATAACCTCCTTGTATTATTTAGGAAGGGGTCATCTTACATTCAGGGTCGTCTTCCTTTCCAGTAAATTCGGCAAAACACTTGCTCCTTCAGATGTCATGTGAATAAAAAAACAGTACTTGGGAATCCTAAAAGCCCTTTAGGAACAGACAACTGCTTTCAGTTCCCTATCACATTGTGTTAAAGGCCATAGTCAAGATCAGCCAACATTGAGGAGTTATTTGTTGAATAAAAGTGTATGGGATGTTCTGCATTTGGAAGGGGAGGCACCACTGATATCCTGTTATTTATATGGAACTTCTCTATACAACTTTTGGATCCTATGTTATTACTAGCTATTTGAAAAATGGGGAAAAAAACAAATCAGACATCAGAAATACAATTATTCTATCACTATTTTATATACTTTTACTTACCAATATGAGCCCTGTCAGATATAATTAGTCTTTTTTCCCAGCCTTCTAATCCTTTAAAGAGAAGAAATTTTACTTGTTATTCTATATCATAAATCAGATATTACATCTAACAACTTTCAGAAAGAGACAATTGAGAGACGACCACAAAATGAACTCAGTATGTTTTAGAAAACAAACAAACATGATGTGGCTCTTAAACCAAGTAACAATGTAATACCTGGAAAATGCATATGTATCAAATGCTGGGACTATAGAACCCTTCAAGTTACTTCCTAACTACATAGCATACTTCTGCATTTTAGACTACATTATTAAATGTATCATTTATATCAGAGGGGCAAACTTAATTACACATGCCAGAACTTACCTTGTCTGGAGCTAAGTAGACTGCACTGCAAAATTCTATATGACCAGGCCCTGCCACACAGTCACTATCAGAAATCCATTTACCAAGCAACCCCTTGTGACCCTCTCACAGGAGAAGGGGCTTCCCTCATTCTGGGCACAAGGAATACAGGCCTCCTGTGAGTTCTCTTTAGGAGGTTCTGCTCTCCATGTTCTGATCAACAGAGCTGAGGTCCTCCAGATCCAAAGCTGGACCTGACTAGTTAAAGGGATGAGTAGACCTTGCAGAAGTCTGAGATACTGCAGTTGCCATGGCAGCCAGTATCCCAGCCATTTCCAGCCCTGTATGCTTTGTGGGAGAAGTCCTTCCTCCTTCAAGCAACCTGCCTCTCCCAGGGAAGCTGGCCAGGAAGTTACAATTGGCATGGTTACTACAATGTTGTGGGTTCGGTTGTTTAGGTTGGGATGCTACAGCTGTGGGCTAAATGGCATGTTTCTGGAACAGCATGCCACACACTCCTGATTTAGGTATATAGTGAATACGAGGAACAATTATATATTATGTTATGAAGAAAAGCCTATGTGAATTAAATTTGTATTTTTACCAGTGTATTAACTGGACACTACAATACAGCTGAATAGGACTACAGTACACTAGCAAAGAATGATTTTTTCTGTATACTAATGTGAGAGGATTTCTAACATCTTCTGCAAGACTACCTTAGAAAGTGATTCTCACCTTTTCCTTTTTTAACATTTTTCTCTGCTTCTTCAAACAACCCTGGCAAGTGAATCACCACACCATTTCCTAAAGAAATTCATGGAAAAAATTGTTCAATGAGCAATGCAGAACACACTAAAAGTCTCTCTCAACATCAACAGTTTTTGCTTGGGGAAAAGGAAGCCACATATGTAAGAGGCCTTATACTGTTAACAATGTGTTTAAATCAGTCCTTGAATTCAAATGTTCTCATACATACAGGTAACATGATCTGGCCTGTGCTTATGCCTTATGTTTACACAAACAGATTTAGGCTGCATTTCAACAGGTTTTACCCAAGCAGGTTCAGAGATAAGGAAAGATAGGCTTCAGTCTTAGAGTGAACAAAACTGTTATAGATTCCAAAGACCACCTAAATTTACAATAATCTGAATAGATTACCTAATATTACAATAATCTCTAGCATAATCTAACTATCCCACTTAACTGGAATTCTAAATCTTAAACAGTTTCTTTTCTACATTCTTACAGAATTAACACCTTGCAGAAATACTTGCTACTCATTTATTCTTAGAAAGCATAAACTAAATCAGTGCACCTGTCTCTTGAGATAATTTATTATTACTACTGTTAATTGGAACATAAATTTATTAATTATTAACATGACTAAACATTCCAAAAGTGTATTATTATTTATTAGCCATTAATTGGTAAAGCATCTACCAGAGTATTTATCTTTTTTCATTGAGTGTCCTCATTCTTTGACACTCATTTGATTTCTCTGTTTTTCAGTTAAACTACTGCCAGTATCTTTTTGATATAATCCAGGCCTCTTTCTGAACCACCTGAAAACCACACTAGCTTGGTGCTGCATCAAATTTATTTTTTGTAAAGCATATATAGATATCCAAGTAGAACAGGCCATTCCTTGGTAAAGATCTACAAAAGTTCTTTTGAATACATCACCAGCCATTGTGTAGCAGTTGTTCCTTAAGGTTTTTGGCTAAATCCATGACAGTAGGGTTTAAGAAACCTTCATTTATTTGTATCTTTAAGACTGGACTCTTTTAGGGCTGGACTCTTGAGCACATTTGTGCCTAGGAGGCGGGGGAGGCCTGTAGTAAGTAGGTCAAACAAAATCATTCTCTCCCACTAGTACAGGAAGTTAGTGGAGAAAACTGACTGTTAGTGGAAGGACTGTGTGTGATTTACAATAATATACAAATATAATCACTTAAAATATGATAAAATATTATATATACATACACAAACAAAATATAAAACGCAGGTTTATTAAAAAATATACTGTTTCTGTTGAGTTCTAAGCTTGCTGGATACACACAAATGCACCAAGATCTGAAACAGAAGGGGAATTCCCAGATCTTATCCACTACACAGCTTGAGACTATACTTGTTTGATTTTTTTCATATGTAGACCGTATGGAAATAAGATGTCCACATGTGGATATCCAGTTATTTCAAGGACTAGACAAGTAGAATCCTGCTTCTTCGATATGCATACCTGGTATGTTTGATAGAATTTACCCTATCTTCAAACTCATAGAAGAGGCTTGCTGGTATCTCAATTTTTACGTCAGTTCAACAGCAACAGCAATTTACTGCAATCAAATTGAATTATTTGCTTCTTGGGGAAAAATCATTACTTTTAATTTGTCCTGACCTTACTGCTAAATTTAATTAGAAACTCATTTTGTTTGGAGATACTATTTTTGCTCACACTGTCATTCATATATTCCAAGGAAATCCTTAGGAAAAACAAACAGAAGTCTTGCAGAACTTTACAGACTAACAAGTACTTAATCTAGCATACATTTTCAGAGTCCACTTTGTCAGATCCCTTGAGAGAAAAAGTTGGCACGTATCTCAAAAAATAGCTCAGCCCCAGAAACTTGTGACTAGCCAATAATTATGGGGAGAGGTCAAGGAAGGATAATGGAAAGGAATGCAACACAGAAGGTTGGTTCAAACGCAACACAAAACCATACCTTATTTTAGCTGTTGTCACTTAGTGAAACCATTATTTCACAAGCTCAGATGATCAGTGAATCCTGGCTTCTGTGCTTGTTCCTCTTTCCTCTGCCTGCCCACCAGAGATCCAGCCGATAACCAAGCCAGAATCCAACAGATGATAAAGCCTCATTGTATCAACAACTTGCTTGTCACTGGCTGGGCAGTCTTACACTAAGGGGATTTTGCTTCCAAACCTCATACCTCTGCTTGGAGAATAAGGAAGGAAGCCAGGTTTTCACTTTAACTTCTTAAGAATAAACTGAGGGAAAAAACACTGCCAATTTCAGTACCACTTTCCTCACAGAAATGCACCAAAACAAACACACAGGTGAACTGTGTTAAATGCACTTTACTGAACAGACAAAGCAAGTTTCCAGGAGTAACAGCTATGAATAACTTAGGTTGGATATATAAGAGCGCAAGGAGAAACTTTGCTGGAGAAAACACTGGGATGGGGAGTTCGCTTTCCCTCCATCCAGCACTACTCCAAACCCATAGTTAGTGTAGTGGCACAGGTTTGTTTGGTTAATTAACTATGCTAGTTTAATTAAACAACAGTTTGACGTTACATCTGAACCAACCACTGAGGGTTATTTCACACGTTTCATTGCAGATATACCAATAAGTGTTTTTTCAGACTCAAGGTCAAGAACCCTAGAAAGTAGATATAGAATATAAATGATGGAGGAGGAGAAGAGTTGGTTTTTATAACCCGATTTTCTCTACCTTTAAGGAGTCTCAAACTGGCTTACAATCACCTTCCCTTCCTCTCCCCACAACAGACACCTTGTGAGGCTGAGAGAGTTTGGAGAGAACTGTGATGAGCCCAAGGTCACCCAGCAGGCTTCATGTGTAGGAGTGGGGAAACCAACCTGGTTCACCAGATTAGAGTCCACCTCTCGTGTGGAAAAGTGGGGAATCAAAGCTGGTTCTCCAGAATAGTGTCTACCTCTCCTAACCACTACACCATGCTGGCTCTTACCAATAAAATAGCACTTACCAATAAATGCAGTGACTTTTGGATTGATGATGCCACTTGGTAAGAGATGAAAGTCATACTCCACAGAATCCACTACAACAGTATGTCCAGCGTTGTTGCCTCCCTGTAAATTAAGAGATTTTTTGTGAGTTCCCTGAAAATGGGTATGAAGAACTTACATTAACTAACCTTGATCCTTTCAGACACATCGTTTCCAATTATTCCTTTATGGTTAAGTAAGTGTAGACTTCTTTGAAAACTCAGAGCAGAAGGAGTCTTCACGGTAAGTAGTCCAAGGATCATTCTTTGAAACCAATTTAAGAGTTCTTAACTCACAGTATGGACAACAAATTGATCTCTTGAATGCACTCATTTGACTGATTGTTTATCTGACATCTTTCCATTCTCATATACATCCAACGCTTTTCAATTAAATTCACAGGCAAAGTCTAAAATGAAAACTGTTTCTCGAACAGAACTAACAAGCTTAGAATATGCATAGCTACCTTCAGTTGCTTGGTGCTGAGCTTTATTTACTTATTGGGCTGATGACGCAGACCCAAAAACCCACATGTGCTGCTGGCAATAGTTTCTAAAGCTCCAGGCAAACTCAAATAACTTTCTAATATATCCCACACAATTTCAGGGCTGATTTTTGTGGTTACCACAAGATTTGTTATTGTAGCCTTGTATTGTCCCCCTGTACACCACATTGGTCACACCACACCTGGAGTACTGTGTGCAGTTCTGGAGGCCTCACTTCAAAAAGGATGCAGACAGAATGGAGCGGTTGCAGAGGACAGTTATGAGGATGATCAGGGACCTGGAGCCAAGCCCTCCAAGGAAAGGCTGAGGGACTTGGGAATGTTCAGTCTGGAAACGAGGAGGTTGAGGGGGGACATGATTGCTCTCTTTAGGTATTTGAAAGGCTGTCACTTAGGATAGGGCAGGGAGCTGTTCCTGTTGGCAACAGAGGATAGGACTTGCAATAATGGGTATAAATTACGGGCCGAAAGGTATCAGCTGGATATTATGAAAGCTTTTTTTACAGTAAGAGTAGCCCAGCAGTGGAATCAGCTGCCTAGAGAGGTGGTGAGTTCCCTCTCACTGGCAATCCTCAAGCAGCAGCTGGGATGAACACTTGCCACGGATGCTTTAGGCTGATCCTGCATTGAGCATGGGATTGGACTAGATGGCCTATATGCCCCCTTCCAACTCTATGATTCTATAACACTCAGCTCCAGAATTCTTCATCCCCAATCCAATCCAGTATCTTCAATTGCCTATCTAGATGTTTCATCATTGTCTTAAGCTCAGTGTCACAGATCAACATTTCTTTTTCCTCCCAAGCTTCTTTCCTCATATATTCCTCAAGTCCACTGACAATGTGACTATTTACCCTGCTGATCAGAAACAAAATCACTGTTTTTAATCTTTTACTTCTATATCTTCTTTGCTCCCCATGTTTAATCCATTACCAAGTAATGTTGCTTCTCCCTGTACAAGATAGCAAAGACCATTATTCATCTGCCCTCTAAATAAAAAGTCTAGTTCTCCAGTTTTGACTACTGCATCTTTCTTCTTTATGGATTTCTACTGTTAACACTTCATCTTTCTCATGTTTATTCAGAACTCTACTGCCAATAATTCTCTTGTTACTCTGACAACATGATGCTCCTTTAAATCACCATATTCTTTGATCAGACAAAAAATCCAATCGAAACTCCCTCTTTCCCAAGCACTTGAATAAAATCAAATTATTTACTGTACCAAAGACTGCACATGAATAAAAAAGGATCAATAATGAGGCACTGCCCCTCTCCATTGACAAACTGTGATCGTCAACCAGAACAATCAATGCTATTTCCATTCCAAAACCTAGCCTGAAGCCAGAAAGAAATGGGTCATGGGCTGACCTGTTATCCACCTGCTCAAGTAATTTAGAACTTTTGTTCATTTTATCCACAAAGGAGGCAATTCATGGATTTGTTTGTCTCTATGAACAAATGCTAAAACACAAAGAAAAACACCTTTTAAAAGTTACATTGTGTTGCTCTTCTGCACACAGATGAACACACATCATATAAAGATTTGTATAAAACTCTAGACTATGTGTGTGTGTTAACCAATTAGCAGAAAGTCCAACACATGAAAGACCAATTTGACTACAATGTCATAGTACAGTACTCCACATTATTTCCTTGTAGGATGCATAAGCAACCCACACAGACACCAGTAATACAGATTTATATGTTTGGAAAATATTTGCTTTTCAGTGTTTCAAAATTAATTTTAAGACCACAGAAAAGCTCGATTAAATCATATTTGTTCATCTATTAGTTTTTTTAATCCTGCCCTTTCTCCCAAAAGCTTAGAACTTTCCTTCTCCATTTTATCCTTAACAAACACTGTGTGGTATGAGATAAGTCACAAGCCCAATATCTCACAGTGAACTTCATTGTTGAGCGGGGATCTGAACCCCGCCTCTCCAGTCCTAGTTCAAATATTTAACCACTATAGTAGAATTATAGAATCATGGAGTTGGAAGGGGCCATACAGGCCATCTAGTCTAAACCCCCCTCAAGGCTGGATCAGCCTAAAGCATTGGATTTCATCAAGAACCAAACTATACAAGAAATACAGAGAAATACTGTGCAAGAAATACACAGCTGCTAGGTAATGCTGGGGATCAGGGGCTCCCAACTTTGCGGTACCTGTGGACACTTTTGGAATTTTCAAAACAATGGGAAAAAACCCCGACAAAATGGTAGCCAATAGAGGTGTGAGAGACCAATCATGAAATGGCCATGGAGGCTGAGAGATTTAAAAAATGTTAGGAGGTTCCAAAGCAAGCATCCTCCTAAGATGGAGGCAGCTGTTTTCAAATAGATGCTCCCTGCAGACACAAAGGCTCTTCTGAAATACCTTCTTCTCCAATGTAAGGAAAGTGAAGGCTGACTCTTTGCTCTGGGGAAGAGCGGCTTCAGGGGAAAAGTTAACTGGTGCCATGAAATAACAATGGGGAGCATTATGACACTGGTCTTAGAGAAATGTAAGACCATACTGAGATTAACAGAACAATGGTCTGCCTCAGTATAAGGTAGCTTCATTTATTCATGTATATTACTTTTTATGCCCCCCAACTTAGGGCCCTCAAGACACCAAATAGTCAAAACAGAAAAACAACTTTCAAAATCCATATGGGTAGAACAATTGAACACAACTAGACAGAACACAGAAACAAGGAATGTCAGTGAGGAAATCCCAAATGAAACAGAAAATTTATCACCCACTGATAGAAGACAATGATAGACAAGAACAGAAATCTTCCTGGATTTGAAATTCCATAGATTTGTTGCCACTGCCAAGGTGGCTCTTTCTCAAGTTGCCACCCATCTAGCCTCAGATAGTGGGGGTACCCAAATATAGTGTTGGGTAGGTTCATATGTAAGTTGGCAAGGTATTCTGACTCCAAGCCATTTGGGGCTTTAAAATGCCAGTACAAGCACCATGAATTGGGCGCAGAAGCCCAATAAGCAGAAAATGTCCATGTGATGTGTTTTTCCTTTAAAAAACTTGTTTTGCTTGTTTTGGTTTCTACAGACTTTTATTCACTATGATTCATTTTTTAGTCTGGCTGTTACAAAAAGCATTTTTAAATTGAGTTGACCATCACATTTTAAAATTTCTGTGCAAGCCACAGGCACAAAAATGAACCATACTACCAGTTCCATTTGTGTGGAGAATTTAACAGGAAATTTTGTTTCCACCAAGTGTCACATAAATGGTACCAGAAATTTGGCTCATTTTATTCAGGTTAACAGGCTGGCTTTCCCTGCTTATAAAGTCATCACCCATTTCTGTCAGCAGTTTCTCAGACTGAGATTCCAGTTCACTTCTTTAGCAAAGTCAGCACAAGCCCACCCCCTTTGTCTAGTTCACTAGTCTAAAATGTTTTAAATAAATAATAAAAGAATCACTCAGTAGTGGTGATCTGCTTTCAAGCTTTCACATATCCCTGTTTCAGAAATTAGAGATTGCCTGCCCTGGAGACTTCTGCAACAACACTTCTAACCCACCATGAATGTCAAGTGCTCATTAGATACCATTGCACATTCAATTAACACATCATTATTTTTGAAAAAATATTTAAGAATTAACTGGAAATTTCTGGCAAATTAATTACAATAAACATTTGTGAAGTCTCTTCAACATTGCTCATCCAAAGAAAACTACAGACCAGTGTCCTTACTTGTGGTAGCCTAATCTAGCAATCTGTCTTTCTGCTGAAGTTTTGGGAGCTGGGTAAACAATGCAGGCACTCTAAGTCTGAAAAGGGTTTTCAATCTACAGTAGTATGGTTTCACCTATTAGTAAAAAGGGTCCTTGGTACGCAGGACACCAAAATAGGAAGGGCGACAGAGCCAGCTACCTGTAGGTATGCAACAAAATCCTAGAGGTGAACCTCCTGCCCACCCTCCAAGAATACCCCATGGATTGGGATGGGTCTTTCGGTTGAGTACTTCTCCACTAAAACATATAGTCAGAGATAGCATACCTTTCAACACACTGTCTCTAAATCCTTCCTCTCCATGATTACTTTGGAGATAAAAGGAAGGCTAAGTTCTCCTTCCTTTCAAAGCTATCACTGGGGTAAAGGGCTTACCTCATTAACTTGGAAGGGTGGCTATACAAGTATACAAGACAGCCAAGAAAAACCGAAAACCCCTTCAGCCATTGTATATATTAAAGATGCTGTGGTACAGAGTTAGAACACGTGTAGAAATATCATTAAAAAAGACTTCCCATGTATCAAAGCCAGATCGACATTAAAACGACAATTATACACACCTCCAGCACTGCAGCTGGCAGGTGCTCGCTGGTAATGTTAGCTACACTTACTGTGGATATCTGAAGAAGGTATCTGAAGTGAGCTGTAGCTCACAAAAGCTCATACCCTGCCAGAAATTTTGTTAGTCTTTAAGGTGCTACTGGACTCTTTCTCTTTTCTACTGCTAGTGACAGGCTAACACAGCTACCCATAGTGATCTTACTATGGATATATCTGATGAGATTAACTGACTCACAAAAGCATATGCTAGAATAAATATTGTTGGTCTTTTAAGGTGCCGTTGGCCTCCTGATTTGTGGATATATCAGTTATCAAGATTCCTAAAAGCTAAGAGCACATGTGACACCACATCCAGTCTCGAAACTATCATCATATTCTCTTATGTGTGAGACAGTGCGATGGCAAGAGAATTGGATTTACTGTACATCAGGGAGACTCAAGTTCAAATCTCTATTTAGCCAGAATGGCTTACTGAACAATCATGGATCGATCACCAGTTTTCAACCTAATTTGTCTCACAAAGTTATTACAAGGATGGTGAACAGACCATGTATGCCACCTTGAACGCTCCTTGTAGGACAGGTGGGATAATAATCAGATCTGGGTATGCCAACATCAGGATAATTTTCCATGCAAAAGAATAGCCAAGCAAGCTCTCGGGCCTTATTATGAAGAGAACCCAATTTCTCAAAGACTACTACAAAATGGCAATCATAATCCTTGGGGACCTGAGCTGCCCTTATCACATTTTAAAGTATTCATCATGCCATTCTAAGAAAATAATGATGTCTTATAGTAAATCTTGACTTTGTGGAAAGAACTGCAAGTCAAGAGCCAGTGTTGTTGTTTTTTAATCAGCAACTGGCTCAGATTGTTTGCTTGAAACATGAGAGCAATCCCTGACTGCCAGGTGATAATCCTAAAATATTCTAACTAGTCAACATACACAGTAGTTAAATAAACATATGTCAAGTGGAAAATGAGACAATATTTTAACAAATTAACACAATGCTGCAAGATAGTGTTCCTTTCTAGCACTCCATATTATAAAGATTAGTACCGCATAATTTCTTGTAGCTGTATCTGATTAAAAAATGGGTAGGAGAGGCCTATTTTAAAGATGCAGATGTCATCAGCAGAAGGTGTTGCAGAAGGCATATTTAGTAGAACAGAACATATACTGGAAAAGGTATATTTGGTAGAACAGAAATTCTTAGAACACTACAAGTGTAAACCTATGATCACTTTCCTGAGAGAAAGTCCCATTGATTAAACTTGAGTAGGAATACGAGTAGACATGCTTAGGATTGCTCTCTCATAGTACAATCCTAAAACAGAGTTATGCCAGTGTCAATCCATTGGGTTTAGGTTAACTCTACAAAGGATTCCGCTGTAAGAAGCCAGCCAAGCCTCAAATATGTTTGTTTCTGATCATATACAAAGTGTATTCAGAACAATCAAAGCAAATATTATAAAACAAGTGGAGACTTGCAAGAAACTTGCAGAGTTAGGTGGGCAAAAGCTCCCCCCACCCTCCCTCTGTCCCCTTCAGCAGCACCCCAGGCTTCCTTTCCACCCTCTGTCCCTCTCTCAACAATTCACTGAGGCTGGCTCACTCACTCACACCGCTCTCTCTGAACAGCATGCCGAGCCTCACTTTCACTCTCTCTGCCTCAATGGTGTGCCAAGCCTCATACACACTCTCTCAACAGCACACCAAGCATGATATCTGCACGCTCTCTCTCCTGGCGGCTCATCTGGAGCAGTCCGGGCAGGCACGCTGAGCCTTTCCCCCCACCCTCCCTCTCGCACCCCCCCATTAAAAAAAATATAGTGATGCTTTACAGTAGTGAGTATTAGAAGGACTGTTTGACCAGAGACTTATCCCAGAATTTGGACCATATTGCACATACTAGCATTATGAGAGCAACAATCTGATTAAGGGAAAAACGTGTTCTCTCTTTTCTCCTGAAGAGCTTTACAAAGCATGCTACAACATGGTATCAAGGCACATCATTGGAAAATTTCACCTAAACATGATTTCACAGTTAGTGGAATATGGTGATGGCAATTATTCTCTCTCAGGTTCTAGTATTTTAGCATTTGAAAGTATATTAATACAACATTATAGAAAAGCATAAAGCAGAACTACATCATACCAATTGTGAAAAAAACAGGATTATTGCTGGTTGATAGTGCTCTCAGTAACCTATATAATGCAGGTTTGAACCACATGTTTATTTATGGAAAAGAAACTTAATCCATCTAATTTTAGAGTTCTTGATAGACATTCAAATCAGGAGGCAGGTGCAGATATTCATCTGTGTTTTAACTTGCTATTTGGAAAAATAAATTTAAATTTAGAAAAGAAACATTTAAAAATTAATTCCTACATATGAACTACATAGGAATAATTTTTATTACTTATAGTCTGCCTTTCTCACTAATTTAAGGTAGACTGCACAATGTAATTCAATGCAATCAATATTGGGTTACAGCAATCTGGAACAAAGCATAAAGTATTAAACATGATATGATTAACAGAGCAATCCTAAATGGCCTTAGGAGCTGGCATGACCTCTGAGCTGAAATTAATGCCACTTGTGCCAGTTAAGTGGGCACTAACTGGGCACCAGGGAGCCGCACAGCAATGCCATGCAGTCGCGAGCACAGCTGCCACATCAGCGTTTCTCTGGCACAAGGGCTCGTGCCAGCACCAAAGGGGGCATTCCTGAGGAAGGGGCTGACTTTTGGCACAAGGGCTCGTGCCAGCAACAAAGGGGGCATTCCTGGGGAAAGGGCTGACTCCCTGAGCCCTTTTGCCTCGGGAACACTCCCTTTTGCCAGCATGAACTTTCACCGCATTTTCAGCTTGCCCTCCAGTCCCCATTTTTCTTCGGAACCGTGAAGAATATGGAGTAGACCCCCATCCCTTTCTCCGGGTTGGGGACCTTCTCCACGGCTCCTATGAGCAACAGATGGTGAATTGCTCTGGCGGTTCTGGCCCTCTTTTCTTTCTTTAGAGGAAAAGAGGAAGAAAGGAAACGATCCCGAGGCAGGGAAGAAAACTCCAGGAGATATCCCTGAGAAATTATCTGGGATACCCATGAATCCGGTTTGGATTTGGCCCAAATGTGACTGAAAGCCTGAAGTCTCCCCCCCCCACTCTCAGTAGTGAGGCGTCATTGTGAATTGTTGTTTTTGGGAAACTTGTCCCCTTTGTCAGACCTAGTGTGGCCTTGTCTCTGGAACTTCCCCCCTTTCCGAAAGGACCTGCTCTGATTCCAGGAGCTGTTCTGGTTCCAGGAGCCCTTTCTATAATCTGCCCAGTATCTGGGAGGAACCTTGGAAGAACGAAAGGACGGGTAGGAAGAGGATCTATTCTCCTTCCGAAGTTGTCTCGGGAGCACGTGCTTCTTATCCCTAGTTTCAATCAAAATCCCATCCATTTTTTCCCCGAAAAGTCGTCCCCCTTTGATGGGGTATGACATGAGGATGGTTTTGGATCTGAAATCGGCCGGCCAAGCCCTGAGCCATAGAGCCCTTCTAATAGACGTGGTGGAAGCCATGGCCCTGGCCGTAAAAGACATTGTGTCCAGGGATGCATCTGCCATGAGAGTAATGGCGCTAAGCACTCTTTCCAGGCCTCCGACTACCCTACGGTTCTCGGCTGGAACCAGTTGTAGGAGCTTTTTGACCCACAAATAAGAAGCCCTCGCAAAAATGGAGGTAGTGGCGCTAGCCTGGATGGCTAGGGCCGAAGCCTCGTGAGCCTTCCTTGCTAGCTGGTCAGTCTTCCTGTCCAACTGGTCACGGATGGAACCTACCCCATCCTCAGGGATCAACCCAGGGGTCTGAAGGTCAGCCACGGGAGCATCTACTACATGAACTTTTAACATCTGCATGGCATGGGGAGCCAGGCTATAGTGTTTTTTGACGTAGGCCGGAACCTGCTTGTTGGATGAGGGGATATCCCACTCATCTGTAAGGGCCCTAATGAAAAACTCTGGGAAAGGAACCAGATTGGACTGAGTTCTCCTTCTGGGAAAGCACTCCTTTACTCCCTCTTTGAATTTAGACTTGGGTTCCTCTGAGGACTGTTGTTCCTCATTAAGATCCAGGGCAATCATAGCCTTTGCCAGTAACCCTTGGAAGTCCTCCCCCGAGAACAGCCTGGGTTGTTGGTCATCAGGGCGAGGGGTCTCGTCCTCGGAGTCGAACTCCCCTTCCTCACGTTCTTCTCCTGCTGACTCCTGGTCAGAGGAAGGAATATCCTGATGGCTAGGGGAGTCAGAGCCAGATTGAGAAATCTGCTGTGACTGTGACTTTCTGGCGGCTTTAGTGGGCCATAAAGCGGATGTCTCTCCTCTGGATGTCCCCCCCGAGGTAGATGTACTGCCCTCCTCCCCCACGGAACGGGAATGGGAAGCTGCAGTGGAAGGGGATCCTGAAACCCCGCCAGAAAACTGGGGCAGGCGCATTTGAAAAGCCTGAAAGGCTTGCCACTGCCTTTGTAATGCTATATTAACCATGTCGTTGGCCTGATCTGCGGTTAAAAATCTCCCTGTTGCCGCCTCTGAGGTGGGAAAGGGATTAAAAAATGGTTGATGGGCAGATGCCTGCTGCATAGGCATAAAGTGGCCCCCTATAGGCCCTAAGGAAAAGGCGGGAAGAGGTACTGCAGGCTGCCTTTCTGCTTGTTCCGCACGGGGGGGAGGGTACGTTACCACCTCCCGACGGGAGACCTTGCATTGCCACGGGATCCAGAATCGCGGGCGAGGTCGCTGCTGAGGAGGGCTGATTCCGCGAGTAGGCAGTCGGGTCCTTCCCGCTGGCTCTCGCTGCGCCGGAAAACTTCCCGTTGCCGCGTCTCCTGCGTTTAAGACTGGCAAGGGTCGGGGCTGTTTTTCGCGCCTTTTTATTCCTGGGCTGTGTGGTGACTTCCCGGGTCTCCAGCAGCTCTCCGCTCTCCTCTGTTGCCAGCGCGGGTCCGCTCCCGCCGTCCTTAGACTGCGCGCTGTTGCCAGGGGCGAATTGGACCAGCCCCAGAGAGTAATCTTTCTCCGAGAGAAGATCGTCTTCTCTATTCAAAATGGCGTCCGCCATTTTCTCCCCCCCCCCTCTTCTTCCCGACACAAGACTGAGGACGACTCCAGGAAGGTCGGGAAAAAGACACCGGGTAGGTAGGGTAGGGTGGGGAGGTAAATGGAAGAGATAGAGGAAAGGATTGAGGGAAAAAACACACTAAAAGCCTCTAAAACCTAAACCTAATCCCAGAGCTGTGAAGATCACTGCTCTCTCCACTAGGCAGGACAAAAGACTGAGGAACAGAGGGTTAGTGTCCCGGTAGGGGGCAGCAGGAAATCATTTTAGTCCTGCCTCTCCAGATGGGGCGTGGACAATAACCCACAGCTACAAGATGCCCGAGCCTCAGAGGAGAACATTTTTGTTATATTATCATCATTAGGTAAAGATAGTTCCCTGTGCAAGCACCGGGTCATTACGGACCCATGGGGTGACTTGGCAGACTATGTTTATGGGGTGGTTTGCCTTTGCCTTCCCCAGTCATCTATACTTTACCCCCAGCAAGCTGGGTACTCATTTTACTGACCTCAGAAGGATGGAAGGCTGAGTCAACCTTGAGCCGGTTACCTGAAACCAACTTCCGTCGCGATCGAACTCACGTCATGAGCAGAGCTTGGACTGCAGTATTGCAGCTTACCACTCTGCGCCATGGGGCTCCCCACAGTCTATTTATCTTTATAAAAATGCGCTCCGGGACAACTACATTTTACATAGTATGCAGAAAGAGAGAAGCACGGGAGACTTCCTGACCACCGCAGGCAGAGCGGGTGAAATAGGATTGCTACATCTAGCTCCCAGACATCACCATGCTACAGCATTCTGTACCAACTGGAGTCTCCAAGTTAGGAGAGAGTTATTACTTACCTAAAAATGGTAGCCACTGAATATAAGCAAATTGTTAAAGTCTATGTAATCTTTAAACATGACCATCTATCAAAGATATTTTTAAAAACTGGTTTTCTATTAAAGAGAGATAAACATAAAGAAAAAATCTGACTTCAAAAGATTAAGCAATAAGCAATGAGTCATATTTTAGATTTGTTATTGTAGCCTTCTACCAGAACCAGGACTAGCAAATTAGAGGCATGGGCCTTCAGGAGATGCCATCCTGAATCATATCAGGCTTACTCCCTGAGCAAATACAAGTGATCTTGTACTTTTATTTTATGCTCTCAACAATCTGCAATATGTTCAGTTTTGGATTATGTTTATGTATCTATCACCTAAACAGCATTTTCCCACCTCATGGGGAAACGCTGCTGTATTCAGTAGTTATTGGTCCTTACTTCTGAATATACATATTCCAGTACTGCACATGTTGCCTCAGAAGTAAACACTACTTTGTGCAAAAAAAACTTGTACCCCAAAAAAAGTGCATAGGACTGTAGAATTAGCCTACATGTAAGTGAGCTTGTTTAATATCCTTGCATGTGTCCCAAAACATTTTTTCTGTCTTTTGTCCCTAAGCAGAAACAAGTGTTGTATTGCAAAAAGTATGTGAGCTGAGTGACCAAAGGTTTTAGACTATATGCTTGCTTTGTATAAAGGTTCAGTTTATTATCTAACCAATATATTTTATTTAAGTTAGCATGCAGTTAGTTAGGTATGCATGCCTGTTCAGGAAATATATGAATTTCAAAATAACTTGTTAGATCTGTACCTGGAAAATAACCTAATGATTGTGATATTGCTGCAATCATAGGAAGTGTAGCAATTGCATGTAGGGAAGTACTTCAGCTCCACTACTTCCCATCTACATGTACTTTTGCACAATAGCCTCAGGATAAATCTAGTGACAAAGGCACATAAGTGAACTGACCATAAAGCCTAAGTATATTTATGTGCAAATCAAGTTACTCTGAAAGCAGTAACATTTGCTTTCAAGTAAAATGTATTTAGCACTGGAAAAAAGCTGCAGAGAGTAAGAAGAAATGTACGCTCATTTGAAGATACTGTTTATATCTAAATATTCTTACAGAGTTGTACAAATATTTCCAATTCACATAACATATTTGGGATGTAAATTACATTTACTAAAGCAACCATTTAAACTATTACAAATTATATCATTTATCATTAAAACATTTAAATTTATCATTTAAACATTAACAGACTCACATTCTACTCCGCATAAACATAGTCTTGCATATTATCAGCGGTTACTGATCTTGGTTAAAAAAAATAATATGTTCATGTGCTTCAGTGTCAGTCTGTGGGTGAATGATTAACATCAGCACTATAAAACACAGGTTTCTGCAGGCACAAATTATTCTGGAATACACAGGTAATACTGACAGTTTCCTCAAGCCCTGGAAAACATTTACAGCAATAAATTATATCCACTCTTATTTGAAATGTTTAATATTTTACTTCCCTATTGAAGAGGGTATACAGTTTTTCAGGCTCTGCTCTGCTCAGGGATGGAAGAATCCTTCAGACTTCTGGATACCATCAATATTCAGTTTTGGAAAATGTGGCCCATTGTTTGGGGGTTTCCCATGCTTTGTATACCGGTTCTAAAAGGTATTTTTAGTACTGATGACTTACAGAATCATAGTTATCTCAACAAGAATTTGTAAGTTACCACTTGATCAGCCACAATCTACTATCTAACAAAGTAAGCTAAACCAAGAGGTAGCTTACATGGCAGTAATCACTTAAAACTGATCTGTCATCACTCCTGTTCTCTTCAGGAGTGTGTATGGGTGTGAAAGCTGGACATTGAAGAAAGCGGATAGGAAAAAAGTAGATTCCTTTGAAATGTGGTGTTGGAAGAGAGTGTTAGGGATATCGTGGACTGCCAAAAAAAAAAACAAAGCAGTGGGTTATAGATCAAATCAAGCCTGAACTGACTCTAGAAGCTAAAATGACTAAACTGAGGCTATCGTATTTGGGTCACATTATGAGAAGACGAGTCACTAGAAAAGACAGTCATGCTAGGAAAAGTTGAGGGCAGCAGGAAAAGAGGAAGACCCAACAAGAGATGGATTGACTCAATAAAGGAAGCCACAGTCCTCAATTTGCAAGATCTGAGCAAGGCTGTCAAAGACAGGATATTTTGGAGGACATTGATTCATAGGGTCGCCATGAGTCGGAAGCGACTTGATGGCACTTAACACCCATCATCACTCCTAAAACAAGGTTGATGAATCCAAAAACGTATTCATCTCAAACAAGTAATCACAGGCAAATGGTAAACATTTCTCCATTGAAAACTATTGCCAGGACACAGTCCAAAGATACAAAATGCAAAAATGTTGCTAAAGCTAAGCAGGACTGGGTTTGGTTAGTGTTTGGATGAGACATCATTTGGGAATATTGTGTATGCCACCTTGTTCCAAAAAAAGGATGTAAAATAAATCAAATAATTTGGATTTTAACTGCCCATGCATTCTTACCTACCGTAGTTTCACATCACTACTAAAAAAAAAATCCCTGATCCAACATGTATGTAAATCATGAAAATATCCACTCTCCCATGATGTTATAATAATAATGTATGTTTAGCAATGGATATGTGTAAAACTCTGCAAGCCTTTGGCTCAAACTCTGTACTTACTAATTCCTGCCTACATTCATTCTGGTTTATTCAGGCAGATTTAGCCCTCCACAGACTGTATGGAACATACACCCTAAATCCTCCAAGTAAACAGCTTGCACCTCTGTACAAATCTTCTCCTATATTGCTGTTTAGGTTTACAGCTGCAGTCATACACAAACTAGGCTATTTCTTTGAACCAAGTGAAACTTGCTTTTGAGTAGGAACAGGCTGTTTATCCTTAAAGCAGATGGAAATAAAACATGGGCTGGAATCCAAATACCTGCTTAGGCTCACACAAAGGGGTTGTGTTAGCATTTTCTTTGAACAGCTGACCCCCAATGCCATAGCACAGAAGTATTTTCAAACTCCCCTCAGTTTCAAAAATATTTTGCCAATGGTATGAGAGCTACTGTTTAAGGGACAAGACTACAACCAATTTGGGCTTTCTGAACTCATTTTATGATTCTTAGCCATAACCTGCAACTTTATTGTCTAAAAAGGATGGAGTTATTATAATACAATTAAATTACATTATGAAATGAAAACACAATAATGTAACTAGATGAAATCATCAGCTAAAATGAATTAACTTGTCCAGTGTATCTTAAAGAAAACCATCACAATTACCTAGTCAGACAAGACCAACATGTGGTCCTATGCTAATACTCCACCCTCTGAGAGCCAGTAATAACAGAACCTTCAGTAAAGTCCATTCCTGAAAAAGTAAAGTCTCCAAAGAGAAGCATTGCTCATGGCAGAGTACATCAGAAGGATCTAGGTTCTTACGGTAGAGGATCTCAGGTAGTAGATCTGGGAAAGAGTTATTATCTGCCCAAGATTTTGGAGAGCTGCTCTTCACTGCAGCTAAGACCAAAGTAACCCAAATAATTCTTGGAACATTTTTTGGAGCATTAAAAAAGGACCCCTGTATTTCAGGGATTTTTCAATTAGTGTTTGTAATGGTTCCTGTTCAGAATGGAATTAATTTTTCCTCAGTAGTATCTATGGAGTATCAATATCAATACTTAAAAGTATATGTTTTTGTGCAAGAAAGCACCAGCAGTGCTACCCTAAACCAAGTTATACCTTTCTGAGGCCATTTAAATTAATGGGCTTATCAGGGTACAACTCTACTTAGGATAGCACTGTGAGACTTAGTGAAAAGCTGAATTGCACATATTGTTTCTCATTTCCACAATGAAAACAGTATTGTTTTCAATATAAATTGCAGTCTTTCAATAAAAATATTTAATTGACTCTTAAACCTTAACTTATAATGAAATAAGCTAAAAGTATATATATAATTTAAAACTATCCAAACACACACACACTTGATATAGTAGGCAATTGGTATGATTTAAAAAAAAAAACCATTTTGCTTTTTATGCAGAAATCCCTTTGTCAAAAGTAAAATGTATTAGAAAGTTCTATTTTAATTAAATTGACATCCACAAAATGCTGTGATGTCCATCAAACCTTGATCTCAAATACATTTCTAATATCCATTTCCAACTAGGTGTTTGGGATTGAGAAACAAACAAGAAACAGGGCCTAACCCTGACAAAATCCATAATTACATACATACTCTCTTTTAACGCTATGTGAAATGTATCAGATTATAAATATATAGACTGATTTTGATTTTAAATAATCAGTACAGATATGACAAATCTTCTCATCTATCCCTTTTTAAGCATGGGATTATTATTTTTTGCAGTCCTTAAGATCTAAAAACCTTTGCCAATTTAAAAATGCCGGAAGCATGAAGACTAGAAATCAAGAACTGTGCACTGACATCTGCAACAGGGCCCTTCCCGCCATAACCTATTATACCCTCTCACATTGTTCCCGAAAGCTGGAAAATCTTGGGAGCAGCATCCAATAGAGTATGAGGGGTTTCAACAGTTGAAACCACCAATTTCAGAAGTCGAAATCATCAAAATCCTTGAGCACGCATGGGAAGAGATTGATCACACACACTGCTCTTTGGATCCCAGCCAAAGGCTTGGAAACAGTCCTGTTGAAGTCTGTAACCCTACACTGTATGATCTTCAGACTGCCTGACTTGGTTTAAATAACTCCATTCAAGACAACAAGTGCATAGTTATTACTTTTAAGAAAATCTGGAATCATACCATATGACCTACATGATTTCATTATTATTATAGAGTATCATTAGCAGACACGAATGGTGCAAATAAAACAAGCCAAGTCATTAGCAAAACAAACACCAGGGGCCCCTTAGAGAAAGGACTTGTTTCTACACCCAGTAAAAGCTCGTGAGTATGTGAAAACATTTTTTTAAGGTGGACAAACGGAAGGTATTAACGATGCACATCACCAACTTAATTCAAACGACCAGGGCCACTTATGCACGGGAGGTTTTGCCTTGGATTTGCTGCTCTCGATATGCATGTTTTCCCCATCTGAATTCTCGAAATTCTGCATGGGAGCTTATTTTTGAGTGCTGAGAATTTGCATTGGGGGGGGGGGGAATGTGCACCTAGAGAGGGGCAAATCCAAGGCAAAACCTCCCATGCACCAACGGCCCCTAGGTCGTCGTCTTTCTTCTCCCCACCCTCCCCCCCCTGAACGCAGGATGAGGCTGGGAGAAAGAAGAAAGCCGCTTGGGAGAAGGAGCCACAGAACTCCTCGCCGGAGGCCTCCAGCCCCCCCCCCCCAACAAGCTCACCCGCCACGATGAGACGTCCCCGCCGGAGGCGCAAAAGACAGCCGATGCTGCACTGCAGGGCGCCGAAGGCAACACAGCTCACCAGGCGGGAAACGGCGGCGGGGGGGGGGGGGAGAGCCGCTCCAGTACATTTGCTTCACCAGAAAACACGGCGATGGGAGGAAGACCCGTTTACGCAAGGGAGGTTCTGCCTGGGGTTTGCCGCTCTCCAGACGCACATTCTCCCCATTCATTCTCAAAATGTCTTATTGTAGACTTTCCCCCCACCGTCTGAATTCTCAGAATTCTGCATGGGAGCTTATTGTTGAGTTTCGAGAACGTGGAGGGGAGGAAATGCGCATCTAGAGAGCGGCAAACCCAAGGCCAAGCCTCCCATGCGTCAGATTCACTCGGCATCCGCTCAGCCTCCCGGCAACGCTGGAGAGAGCCGGCGACATGGGGAAGCAGGAAGAAGGAAGCAAGAGGCGCTGATATCGCTTGGCGGAGAGCCTCGAGGGCCAATTATGCACGGGAGGTTTTGTTTTGTTTCTGCCTTGGATTCGCCGCTCTTTAGATGCACGTTTTCCCCATCCGAATTCTCACAACTCAACAATAAGCCCCCCCGTGCAGAGTTTTGAGAATTCGGATGGGGAAAACGCGCATCTACAGAGCGGCAAATCCAAGGCAAAACCTCCCATGCATAAATGGCATTTGCCTTGGATTTGCTACTCTATAGATGCACTTTTCCCCCCATGAAATATTCTCAAAACTCAACAATAAGCCCCCAATGCAGAGTTTTGAGCATTCGGATGGGGAAAACGCACATCTACAGAGGGGCAAATCCAAGGCAAAACCTCCCATGCATAAATGGCACTTGCCTTGGATTTGCTACTCTATAGATGCACTTTCCCCCAATCCACATTCTCAAAACTCAACAATAAGCCCCCAATGCAGAGTTTTGAGCATTCGGATGGGGGAAACGCGCATCTACAGAGCGGCAAATGCAAGGCAAAGCCTCCCATGCATAAATGGCATCTGCCTTGGATTTGCTACTCTATAGATGCACTTTTCCCCCCATGAAATATTCTCAAAACTCAACAATAAGCCCCCAATGCAGAGTTTTGAGCATTCGGATGGGGAAAACGCACATCTACAGAGGGGCAAATCCAAGGCAAAACCTCCCATGCATAAATGGCACTTGCCTTGGATTTGCTACTCTATAGATGCACTTTCCCCCAATCCACATTCTCAAAACTCAACAATAAGCCCCCAATGCAGAGTTTTGAGCATTCGGATGGGGGAAACGCGCATCTACAGAGCGGCAAATGCAAGGCAAAGCCTCCCATGCATAAATGGCATCTGCCTTGGATTTGCTACTCTATAGATCCGTGTTGGCGAACCTATGGCACGGGTGCCACTTCCGGCACGCGTAGCCCTTTCTGCCGGCACGCACGGTTCCTCCAAGCCGCTGGCCTTTCCGGCTCTGCCCCACCCCGGATGGGGGAGGCTGTAGCCCAGGGGTGGGGAACCTCCGACATGATTGGCGGTGGCCCCCGGACTCTCCCACAGAAGCTGCCGCCATTGCCGCCGCTGGAGCGTGCGCGGCCAGCCAGGCGGGTGGGAGAGCGGGGAACAGAAGCCGAGCGCTCACACTCGGCATGGCCGGCGGCTTCTCCGGCGCCCTCTGGGCCTGTGCGGGTGGAGGGGCATGGCTGGTCGGTGGGTGCGAAGGAGGCGCCCTCTGCCCCACCCTGCTCGCCTCTCACAAGCCTGCCGCCGCGCCCCACCGAGTGGCAAATCCAAGGCAAAACCTCCCATGCATAAATGGCCTCTTTCTTTTTCTGTCTCCCTCTGTCCTTTTCTTTCTCTCCCTTGCTCCATTTCTTTCTCCCTTTCTCTCTCTTTTTCTTTCTTTCTCTCCCTCCCTTCCTTCCCTTTCCCCCTCCCTTCCCTTCCTTCCTTCCTTCCTTCCTTCTTTCCCTCCAGCGGCTTCTCCGGCACCCTCTGGGTCTGTGCGGGCGGAGGGGCGTGCAGTCCTATTCCACCTTTGAAGTGCCCACAAGCTATCCTCCAAACACCTTTCCATTTGTCTTGATATGTAGAGAGAAAACACTAAGGAACTAGTTGCCAATCTCCAGGTACTAGCTGGAGATCTGCTATTACAGGTGATCTCCAACCAATAGAGATCAGTTCCCCTGGGAAAAATTGCCACTTTGGCAATTGGACTCTATGGCACTGAAGTCCTTCCCCAAACCCCGCCCTCCTCAGGTGCCACCCCAAAAACCTCCCACTCATGGCGAAGAGGAACTTGGCAACCCTAGCCTCTCCCTCTGGGCCCCCTCTGGGGGTGGTATTCAGGTTAAATTGCCGCATTGGCACTCGGCGATAAATAAGTGGGTTATTGGTTGCAGTTTGGGCACTCGGTCTCTAAAAGGTTCGCCATCACTGCTATAGATGCACTTTTCCCCCATGAAATATTCTCAAAACTCAACAATAAGCCCCCCATGCAGAGTTTTGAGAATTCGGATGGGGAAAACGCGCATCTACAGAGCGGCAAATCCAAGGCAAAACATCCCATGCATAAATGGCATTTGCAACTCTAAGTTGGTGATGTGCATCGTTAATACCTTCCGTTTGTCTTCCGCCTTTCCCCTCACCGCCTTAAAAAAAGTTTTCACAAACTCACCAGCTTTTACTGGGTGTAGAAACAAGTCCTTTCTCTAAGGGGCCCCTGGTGTTTGTTTTGCTAATGACTTGGCTTGTTTTATTTGCACCCTTTCCCCCATCCGAATGCTCAAAACTCTGCATGGGGGGGGGGCTTATTGTTGAGTTGCGAGAATATGGATGGGGGGGGGGGAAGTGCATCTAAAGAATGGCAAATCCAAGGCAGGCCCTCCCACGTCTTTGCCTTGGCGTTGCCGCTCTCCAGATGCGCGTTTCCCCCCATCCGAATGCTCACAACTCAACAATAAGCCCCCCACCCCCCCACCCCCATGCGGAGCTTTGAGAATTCAGATGGGGGGAAATGCGCATCTATAGAGCGGCCAATCCAAGGCAAAGCCTCCCAGGAATAAATGGCCAAAAACCAGCCCCCGTGCAGAGTTGTGAGAATTCAGATGGGGCAAACGGGCATCTGGAGAGCGGCAAAACCTCCCGCGCATGAACGGCCCCACGAAGGCGGGTTCACGGAGGGCCTAAAAAGCGCGCGGCAGTTGCTATAGAAACCAACGGACGGGAAAGGGCCATTCCGCCGCCGCCCCCTCCTCCCTTCCCTGCGGATTTGTCTCAGGGATATTGGGGGGGGGGCGGGGCGGTTCAAGGTGACTCCGGCCGAGCCCCGACCGCTTCCTCACCTGGCACCTGCAGACGATGTCCGCGTCCTGCGCCAGCAGGTCCACCACTTTCCCTTTGCCCTCGTCGCCCCACTGGGCCCCGAGGACGACGGTCACCTTGTTGCCCGGGTGCCGGGAGGCGGCCTCGCCGTTGGGGATGGGGGCGGCCGAGGAGGAGCCGTTTTCAGACATGGCTCCCGCAGGCGGAGGTTTCCCTCTCGCTCTCAGGACACATGCGGGAGGCGGAGGGGGAAGCGGCGCGCCCGGGTCCGCCGGCAACGGCTTCTTCCTCCCATGCGGGGGATGCTGCTGCTGCTGCCGCGTACAGCTGCTCTCGCCGCCTACCGGCCTCGGAGCAACATTCTCCTCCTCAGCCGGCCCGTAGACCCACCCCTGATCTGCATAGAATGGAAATGCTCGCCGCCTCCTGGTTTTTCCGCGCGGGACTACATTTCCCAGGGCACCGTGCGGCAAGCTTCGGAACGCGCCGATTTAAAAAAAAAAACAAAAAAGCCGCGGGCGAAGGAGCGGCTTACCCGGTGGGAGAGGGCGGGTCGTTCCGTGCGGACTGAGCAATCGCGCTCGCCGGAGGCTGCTCCTTTGCGCGGCTATTGGCTGAGGAACCTTTTGTTTTGTTAGAGCGCGTGACGGCGGCGGTTGCCGATGGCGGTTGGGGAGCGCTCGCTGGGCGAGGCGGATGGCGCGCCTTTCGTCCCCGCTTGGGGGCGCTGGGATCCTATTGCTATCCCTGTGGCTGAACGGCTGCCGGGCTGTGTGGAGGTGAAGGATGAGAGTGGGGGGGGGGGCTGCCTGATAAGAGAGGAGAGGCGGGGGAATAGCCATCATGCAGAGGGCTGTTGTTTAGAATTAAAGGGGAAGTCTTTGGGGCTTTAAACGTCTAAGGGCTAAGCAGTCTGAGCTTTGAGGCTAGGAGCGGGTTGAATGTTTGTTGATAGTCTGCAGATGGTCCTAATTTGCTCCCTTGAGCAAGCCTCGCTCTATTCCCTGGTAGTAAACATGCTTAGAAATGGGCTGCTGTCCTAAAGGCGCTTTCAGCTAAACCAGTGGTGGGGAACCTTTTTTTCCCGCCAAGGGCCATTTGGATATTTATAACATCATTCGTGGGCCATACAAAATTGTCAACTTTACTTGCCCCCCACCCTGCGCATTCTGGCTCTGCCCCCTTTAACCCCTCCATTGTCGCCACTTCCGCCCCCAACCCTCTTGTAGTACAGAGGGAAGATGTTTCTCCACAGCCTGGGTGGGAAAGGGTTAACACAGTTTCTTGGGCGGTCCTAGCAGCTCCACAGCTAACGACTCTTCTGCAAGGGGGGGAAAGGTTCCTTTTCTCGGCAAAACCAACTCACATCCACCTTGAATAGAAGCTATTCCTGCCCACAGGAGGGGGCGGATCGCCAATCTTAGATCCTTCTGAGCTACAGATCTGCCAGGACCCCACAAAGGGCCAGACCAAATGATTTTGCGGGCCTTAAACTGCCCCGGGCCTGATGTTCCCCACCGCTGTACTAAACAAAAGCACCCGATCCTATGAATATATTTACTTTAATGAAGATTGCAGGTGGTTTCAAACTTAAGGGTGGTAGTTGACGTTGAACTGCAGCTTGTACTGCTTAAATAGTATACAAGTCCAGAACCTTATTGCAGGTTCCTATCAAAAATCAGTTATAGGGTTTGAAAATGAACATAGAACTCTCTAAGGCTACATTTGCTTTCAGGCTTCTGAATCCCAGGTGGAATAACCCCTGAGGCAGTCTTTATGGCATCTCAAGCATAGCTGAGGTTTTGCCCTATAAACTGAATCATGTGGGAAGGACTGTTCATGATAATTGGCAAGTTTCTATGTACCATCTCCCTGCTGCAGTCAGGGTTCACATCTGTCACCTGTTCCCATTTGCCCAGCAACCTTTGCACTGCATACATGCCCTCTCCCTCATGCACCGTTCATGACTTACCAGATGCCAGCTGTGATATGGGGAACGCTTCTCTTCCACCTTGAAAGCGCATACCTATGCACATATTGGCATCCACCTGCTCAGCCTCATCCCAAATGTGAGCTGTGTGCTGAAGGTAGCTAAGTTTAGTTAAGAGCAAAGGGGGGGTCGCAATCACACGGATACAACTGTAGAACAATCCTTTTATGCCTCTGTAGAGTCACATGTGGAACTGTTCCAAACACATCAGGCCCATGAGAGGGACAACTGTGTCAAACATCTGGTGCAAACATTTGGCTAGAGCAAGATAGGTGGCAGTCCCTTAGCAGAGCAGCTGGATGCACACTGATAATGGCATCTGTTGTAGGGCTGTTGAATTAAAAAAAATTCGGTATAGTTCGGATTCGGCCGAATTCAGCCCGTTTAGATTCGGGATATGCCGAAGTCCGAACTCCCCCACTTCGGATCCATTCAATTCGGCAGGAATTCAAAGTTCAGAAAAAAATTCGGCCGAATAAAGCCATTAAAAACACAATCGCTCCTTTCCGTGGCTCTGGGGGGGCATTTTTGGGGTTAGAGGTCCCAAACTTTCGGCAGAGCTTCAAAGGACGTTTATTGAAAGACTCTCCAAGTTTTGTAAAGATTGGGTCAGGGGGGGCTGAGATATGGGCCCTGAAAGGGGTCCCCCCCACCCTTAATGTGCATCTCTCAGCAGAGCTTGCCGCCCACGCACAAAGCTCCCAGCCCCGACAACAGCTGAGAAAGCAACTGCAAAACAACTGCAAAACAACACAACCTTGTTAAACAACACCTTTGCAACACACAACTGAAACCACCCCCCTCAAACCAGGGAGCGAGAGACTCGAGGGGGAACACACACCCCAGGCAGAACCGCCGAAAGCCCCCTTTGGCTTCCCCCCCACCCACAGAAACTGCTCCCTCCCCACACACACACAGACTCTGCTTTCCCCCACACACACACACATACACAGGAGAAAAATTATAGATTAAAGCCCCCAAAGGGGTCTTACTGTGGCTGTCTTCTGTTCCATCAAGAGGGGCTGGTAATCCAAGATTATTCCAATTAGGCACGGAACGTTTTGCTCTGGAGAAGATGCACAGGATCGGCTGATCCATTCATCCCAATAGGGAAAAGGGGAAAGGGGAAAGCCCATATCTCGGGACCCCCTGACCCAATGTTCACAAAACTTGGGGGGTATCTTAAGAACACTGGTCTGAAACTCCGCTCAAAGTTTGGGATCTGCACCCCAAAAAATGCGCCCCCTGCAGCCATGGAAAGAGAAAAGGGGGGAGGCGATATTTCTGCCCCCACTGAACCCATCTTTACAAAACTTGGGTAGTATCTTAAGAATAATTGTCTGAAGCTATGCTAAAAGTTTGGGGGCTATATCCCCAAAAAAGCGCCCCCTGCAGCCACATAAATGGAAAAAGGGGGAGAGCCCATATCTCGAGACCCCCTGACCCAATGTTTACAAAACATGGGGGGTATCTTAAGAAGCTTCATCTGAAGCTCCAGTGAAAGTTTTGGTTCTGTACCCCAAAAAATGCGCCCCCTGCAGCCATGGAAAGAAAAAGGGGGGAGCCCATATCTCGGGACCCCCTGACCCAATGTTTACAAAACTTGGGGGTATCTTAAGAAGCTTCATCTGAAGCTCCACTGAAAGTTTTGTGTCTGTACCCCAAAAAATACACCCCCTGCAGCCACAGAAAGGAGCGAATGTGCACAAGCACCCCACACACACACGAGGATTTCGCTCGCTCTCTCTCTCTCCCTGGCCGGGCCGCACATCAGCTGATTCCTCCAGTACTCAATCCTGACTGATTGGCCAGAAGAAGACCCAGCTCGGCCACCGATTGGCCGGGGGAGGAGAATGCTGCTTACTGACGGTTATGCTGCTTACTGACGGCCCCGAATTTGCCGAATTTATTCGCGAACTCCCGAACTCGCTGAATTCGGCCCCCCCAGTTGCCCGCCAGTTTTGAGTTTGGTTCCTCCCGAACTAAAAACCACCGAATCAGGGGAAATTCGGCTGATTTTCAGTTAGGGCCGAACCGAATCAACAGCCCTAATCTGTTGGTCACATATGGTGTAGTGGTTAGTGTTGGGAATATAATGCGAGTTCCATTTATGTCAGAGCAAAGAGTTAATTGTTTGTATTGATGTTTAGACAGACTCAGGAATATAATGTCATGTCATTGCGACCTCTAGTGAATTAGTCAGCAAATCGCCCCTGACCACATGTCCCTGGGTCACGTAGAATGTTTTAGGAGTACCTGCAATCCTTTGTTTAAGCCAGGAAGAGAAGCTGCATGGATCACCTCTGCTCTCCCAGGAGCAGAGAAGGTCACCATTAAGCTTTTAGATTCCTGCTAGAGAAATCTAGCAAGTTTATAGGAAACTAGTTTAGGTAGTAAGGATTGTATTTGTTTTTATCCCAGTTTACCCTTTCCTTTTAGATAAAGTTTTTATTCTAAAAGAAGGAAAGACTCTTGTCTGTTTATTTGTGTGCACTGAATTACTGTAACCTGACCATAATCACACTATCTATGGGCCTAATATCGAACAGTTGTGAGGATAAATTAGAGGAGAGGAGAACAGTGTGAAGTAGTTTGGGTTCCCATTACAGAGAAGGGCGGATATAAATGCCATAAATAAATAATGTAAGCTTGGCACAGTATTGGGAAGCAATTGCTTCCTGGCTTCTCCTCTGTTTGATGGCTACCTGCAGAGTCCAGATAGATACAAGAACAATAATGAGTCATGCCCCTAAGCAATAGCACAGAGAAAGTGAGCTCCAAAGGGTGGTATATGGTGCTCTGGCAGGGTCTGCATTCTCCCATCTGCCTTGGCAGTTCCTCCAGGGTAGAGTGCCCCATTGGAGGACCATTGACCTTACATCCATCCTTAGTAGAGAGCTGCGTTGGAACAGTTTGTGCTGTCTTCTGGGGCTGCTCCATGGGGTTCTGGACCTTCCAAGCCAATAGGCATAAACATTTGGGTCATTTATGCATGGTCGCTTTAACCTCCTTTATTCCCCGTTTCAGCCAGGATCAATGTAACCCGGGTTGGGGGAAACTGTGTGCATTGGCTGGAATGATCAGGGACGAAACTGTGTGCTAATGGAGGCATGAATACAGAAAAGCAGTCTCCCAAGCTCAAATCAAGCCCCACCCCTTTAAATGCTGCTCTGTAATTGGCTGACTTCGCAAGTCACCCTGAGAGAAGACTTCCTTCCCCCCGGACCCAACTGACGCATAAAAAAGCATTTTAAGAACAAAAAACGGAGCAATCTGAAAGAAGGGGGGGGGAATCCAAGCCTCGTTTTAAAAAAGCTTTTCTTTTGCTCAGAAAAAGCTCCGAGGTAGCAGGAAGCACTTGAATCCCTGCCTCTTTACACACTGCTTCGTGATTGGCTGTGAGAGAAGCCAATCTTCTGTGCTTCCCCTGTTTGGCTGCCTTGAAGAAGGGTTTGGAAAAGGGTGGGGCTCAGCTCAACCTGAGAAAGGTGTATGCTCGCTCTGTGGCTCTGCAATGAGCTAGGAAGAATGGTTTGACTCAGTCCAGAAGAGGAATGGGAAAAGCCGGGTTCATTTTGCGTTGAAGCAGCATTGAGCTTCCAAGGAATGAGGTAACGTGCATTCCCAAAAATTTGATCCTGGCTGAAACAGGAAATAAAGGAGGGTTAAGCAACCGTGCATAAAACACCTTGGTCAGTAGGAACACACGTTGGAGTGGTATGTGTGACACTCATTCTAGATTATAGTTGAGCTCCTTCTGTCCTCCTCTTGCAGTAGATTACATTGATATGGTATAGTGCTGATGGCATGCTAATGTACTGCCAGCCTCTTTGTTGCCCCATCCTTATCACAAATGCTCATGCTTACTGATAAGCAACTGTTGAGGCGGTGGGATTTTTGAGACAATAGACAGAGTAGGTATTGGGGGGGCAGGCTTCTCTCCAGGAGCAGGCTTGAATGTCTTGTTTCCCCCCTTTTACTTTTATTCCCCAGTAGGTAGGCAGCTTTTCCAGGGAAAATTTTTGTGTGTCATATACTGCATTGCTTTTTCCTTTCCATAATTTTCATTGCCGTTTTTCTAGTTGTATAGATTAATTTGGTTTCTTTTCTGTTTGTAAAATGAAACCCCTTCTGTTTTAAGAGTCTTTTTCTCCTTGTTTTTCCTAATGTTGATCTGAATCTGGACATTGATGTACACAGGCTTAAGATCCCGAGAATTTTAAAGTACCCAAAATACATGTGTTTGCCTCATGCTAGCAAGGGGGCACCTTTGCATGTTATGGCCCTGATATGTGTAGACTGATTTGGGCAACAGTGTGGATGTGACAAGAAAAAAAAACTGACAGGAAGAAAATGTATTCATTTGAAATGTGGTGTTGGAGGAGAGTTTTACAGATACCATGGACCACCAAAAAGACAAATAAGTGGGTTCTAGATCAGATCAAGTATGAATTCTCCCTAGAAGCTAAAATAAACAAACTGGGTCATCTCGTGCAAAAGTAAGACTCATTGGGAAAGACAATAATGCTATGAAAAGAGGAAGACCCAACATGAGATGGATTGTCTTAATAAAGAGAGCCACGGCCTTCACAAGACCTGATGTTGTGGATGGGAGGCAGTAGGGCAAGAGATGCTGTGATAGTTATGGCAAAGGAAGGGCCCACTGGCATCTCTGACTGGGAGAATGGGGGGAAAGTATCCTTTACAACCAACAGACCAAATACACCAGCTCTTTGATATGTTAACACCTCTTGATTGGAGAGTCCAGGTTCTGGCAGGCTTGAGCCCCAAGACCAGGCACCCAGATTGGCTGAGACCTTGGGAGTCCACAGGAGGCGTTTGAAAAGGAGAGCCTTTCCTTTGGGGATTCGTTGAGGGAGCTGTTGGCCGGTCCATTGGGACTGACTACGCTGCATACAGTGGCAGTGAAGGAAAACCGAGGGAATGATGCTAAAGATGTTTGCAGATACACCTAGGGAGGGGGGCATCATGCAACTAACCCAGACCAGATACGTCATGGATTGTAAGGACCTAGTTAGTAACTTTCTTTTTATTTCGCTTAGTGCACCTAGATCTGTCTTGAAGCACCCTGAGTTTGTGCCTTGTAGAAATAAAGCTGTTTAAATAGAGAGGGCATGTTTCCTTAGCCCACCTGCCTTGGCTACTTGGCATGCTAAAGTGATACTCCCCTGTGGCATTGGCCTTGGGCAATGCCACGAGAGAGCAAGGGTCTGAATTTTATCTGAGGTGGTGGAATCAATAAGAACAAGGGGGCAAGCCAGTGGCTGGTCTTCCCTCACAGGGTGACAGCATTCTTCACATGGTTCTTTATTCCTGAGCAAGTCTGTCAATGATAGGATGTTTT
This sequence comes from Euleptes europaea, assembly GCF_029931775.1. Classification (NCBI taxonomy): domain Eukaryota; kingdom Metazoa; phylum Chordata; class Lepidosauria; order Squamata; family Sphaerodactylidae; genus Euleptes; species Euleptes europaea. Next base: position 30,236,581 of record NC_079318.1, read on the forward strand.
GGAGGCCATTAAGTGATAGGATGCCATAGGTCAGAAGAGACTTGACAGCAGATAACACACAAACACATCTCCACAATATGCTTACTTGCCCTTTGGAGATTGCTCCGTAAGGTACTTATATGTTTCAATCTTGTAAGTATGCTGTTACGCACAATTTTATATACTAACCAAGTTATAATTTATGTATTTTATTTATTTTATTTATACCCTGACCCTCTCCCCACAGGGGACTTGTGGTGGCTTACGTTTAAAAATACAATAAATACAAATACAATACAAATTTAAATACACTAATCAGAACAATAAAACCAACTAAAACATTGATGGAGAAATTAAAACAACTGGCCAGCTCCCAGTTTTGTAACATTAGCCAAAGGCCACACGAAACAAAGCAGCCTGACATGCCCTATGGAATGCTGGAAGATCCCACATGGCACAAATTTCCCAGGGGAACTGATTCCCATGAGCAGGGGCGGCCACCAAACATGTCCTTGCCCAGGTGGTTGACAGGTGGGCAATTTGCAGGCTAGGCACCTGTAGAAGACCCTGAGATGATGATTTAAGGAGGTGAGGTGTTGTGGATGCCTTAAAGTAAATTTAGGCTTGATAAGAAATTAAGTGTTGCATATATGTAAGTTTTTTCCCTATCCCCATGCCTCTTTTCCCAACAACTTCAAAATTTCTGGAAATTTTACTTATCTTAGTATAGAAGTAGTGTGCAATGCACAATGCACCCAGTTTGATTCTGCAAGAATCCTTTTCATTTTTTAAGTCTATGCATTGTATTTTTTTCAGATATAGAACTTCTATAGAAGACTATATTCTGTTCACGACAAGCACTACAGTAAGTACTTAACATTCAAAACTAGTATTTTGATCTATTTCTCCTAGTAGTGCACTAATCCCCCTGATTTTTTTATTTATTTATTTTGGTAGCTGAGTTGGTATAACATTTTTTTTCTTTGCCATCGAGTCACATCTGACTTATGGTGACCCCGTATTGGCATATAGATGACATACTGGGAATTGTTTTGAAGTTTCCAGGAGCAATTCAGAGGAAGCTAGGTGCCTTTATATTCTGATTGATATGAATGAAGTTAGGTGAGCAGACTTAAATTTTGCATTCAGTCTCATATGATTGCTGAAATATCAGGGCTAAATTTAAAAGCAATTACTTCATAACTGGAAGAACTACTAGCTTCTGCTCCAGAATTAGTTCAGTGCAGTGAGATTTTTCATTGAGATTCTCCTGAGCTTCGATGGGGTTTTCAGTAACCATGTTGTGTTCTGAACTCCCTGTATTTGTGCAGAGAACTGGACCTACTTTGGACATAACAGCAATACCACTACTTAGCTTTTTGATCTAAACTTCAGGATTGCGCACTCCTTCCTTCTTTTCCCACGTGATCTGTTTCTGTCCTTCCCTTTCTGTGCGTAGGCAAAGGGCAGTTTGCTATTAATGTCCAAACTGACAAATTATAATTTGTTTTCCAAACCAGAATTGCAAACCACTATCAAATCAAGATTTCCTTCTAAACAGGGAGGGGATCAATTGCAGTGCACAAGGGCTGTGGGAGGAAAAGCACACAAACTCAAGAGCTGGTTATATGTGACCTGATTCTACTGTATCTGGCACATTAACTACTTCATCAGCAAAACAAACAAGACAGTGGAGCACTAACAAAAATTGCTAAAACATTGTTATTATTCAACCAAATGTATTATGTCAAGGCAGGACTCCTGGAGAACGATAATGTTTTTTTTCCATAAAATTTTTATTATTTTTAAAATATTTTACTGTCTGGTACTTTTCAACAACACATTCATGTCATAAATCATACAATAAAAAACTTTAACAGCGTCATCGAAAAGCATATTCATCTATTAATGAAAAGATATTCAACTAAGAGACTTCCCCCTCACCTTCCTCCATCTTGCTATAAATTTATCTATTCTTTTGCAAAGAAGTTCTAATCCAGAAAAATACACCAAGCTTGATTACTAAGTTAATTCTAAATTATTCATTTACAATTAGTACATGTTTATTATTGATTTCATATATAGTAACAGATTTTATTTCAAAACCGTTCTTAAGGTAAAAGGATTAGATCAGTAAATACAAATTCCCTAGTCATCATTTAAATCCCTGTTTAGCCCTCTGTTTCTCTCTATCACCCATAAACTGCATGTTTCCTTTTAGTTTTGTTCTTGCTGTGAATTTTTGTTTTTCCAACACTTCTGTTATTTTTGATGTCCTGTCTTTTTTGTCCAGATGTCGAGGCCAACTCCTTTTTCTCCTCTTCTTGTTGATGTTGTGGCTCCTGGTTAAGGCCAGCTAGATCTTTTTCATAATTCTTCAAAAAGTTTTTTACCTCCTCCTGTGAAGAGATAGTAAATCTGACCTCTTTGTAGGTAAAAGTGAGTCCCTGTGGGAAGATCCAGGAGAATCTTATTCCATTCTTCTTCAATGTCCCAGTAAATTCTTTGTACATATTTCTCTTCATCATCAAGTGTCGTGGGATATCCTTAAGAATGATAAGAGGATTTCCATTCACTGACAAAGGATTATCATAGAGGGTTTGCATAATATAATCTTTCATCCTTATATCATAAAAGGAAATCATAATATCTCTTGCCTTTGTCTTCTCCAAACTGGTGGGTAAAGGAATTCTATATACTTTGTTTATTGCATAATCCAGATCTTGTTCACTTATATGAATCAGGTCAGCCAATGATTTTATGATAGTTATTCTGGTACATCCCATTGCTTCTGGAAAATTGTGAAGACGTACGTTCGATTGTCTTAATTTTAACTCCATAATAGCCAGTAGGTCCATAACATTTTGTTGTTGGAAATGTATAGCTTGAATTTGATTACCTTGAAGTATCTGGATTATGCAATAATTTTTAATATCTTTCTGTTCTTCAATTGCCTTTTTAATTGAAGTATCCATTTTTCCCATATCAGTTTTCATTGTAGATATTTGAGATTTCATATTTGTAATTTCGCTTGCCAAAATGTCCAATTTCTGACTAGTCTGGTTGGTAGTTTGAGTTAGACTAGTCAATATGTTGGTTAACTGAGCCAGACGTTGAGATTGTTGCTCATATTGTTTAGTAAAGGCATCCATGTGTATTTCCTGTATTTTCTCGTCGGCCTTTCCCATGTTTATTTCTGAAAATAGTTCTGACAATTCACCAATACCAAGAAATGCTGTTTTAAATATGTTGGCAGGGTCCAAAACCTTGTAGTGGTTCTATTCATCAATTATACAGGTCCTGGGATTAAATGGCTACAAATTCTTCTCTCCGCTGTAAAACAATTAGTGCTGTTGTAAAAGGCCATCAAGTTTTATTGACACTCTGCTCGATTGTAAAAGAAGGGGGTGGGCTGGGCATTATTTAAATCGCGGACCTTCAGCCGTCTTGTTTTCCAGTAGTAGGAATATGTTGCATGTTGCACAATAAAGGCGCACTTCAAGCCCTGCGATTTAGTTTCCTGTATGATCTTTCCCTTTCAATCTCGATGGTTTTCTATGATGAATCGGAAAGACATCATCTCCAGAGGAATTTAGCCCATTCGCTCCCACCCCTTTTAACACCTCGGCTTCTAATTGGTAGCTAGAGTGTCTGTCAACCGTCCCGTTTGTTATGCCAAAGTGGAGATCGAGTAGATAAGGCTCCTGCCATTCAACTATACTCTTTTTAAACAAACAAAGTCACTTATATTCTGGACAGAGAGATGCAGATTGCATTGATGATTATTACGATCTTCCAGAGCTTCAATTTCAAGGTAAAGACAAAAGAATTCTTGCAACTTACTCAGATGTTGGATGATAAGGTTACGGTGATGATAATTTTCTTAGATGGTGATTGAAGGGGGAGGACTGAACCTTGATTACCCATGAAATGTTCTAGCGATGACTTTCCCTCTTGCCCTCGGGACCGGCATCAAAACTTCCGAGGGGCTTGAAAGCCTCCCTCGGAGAGTTCTGGAGGTCAAACCGCATAAGTGGCTGCAGGGAATTCCTGCTTCCCAAGTCCACTGTTTAGGACCGGGTTGAGGTGCTGTTTAGCACCCCAACATTTCTGGGATTTTTCCTGGAGAGTCCAGGAAACATGGCGCTCAGCCCAGCTGCCCCAGCAGGAAGTCCTGGAGAACGATAATGTTAAGCCCCCAATCTGTCGCAGCACCTTGATATGTCATAGTTGCATATGGGACCAGAGCCAAGAGGGGAAAGCAGGGCACTGCTCATCCAAGATGAATCAAAGTTTTCAGGGCTCTGGAAGCCATATTGGGACCTGTGTAAAGGCTTTGTTTGCATTTTCTCTGGCTCTCAAGGTGGGGCAGACTGCAAAATAATGGGGAGTATCCAGACTCCCTCACATGTGTAATGAAGTGCTCCAAGCAGGCATTTAGCACACTGATAGCCAGTAACTTAATCCTGTCAGCGATCAGAACCTGTTCTTCTAACTCTAATGAGCCTATTCTACATATCTAATTCACTCTCTAGCTTCATCTTACTTCCAAAGTTAATTAAATTAAATTATCTCTGTCAATGTTTGGTTTCCAGCGAGGTCATTACACCCCAGGATACATTTCTGGGTATAAATATACCCTTAAATGGCATCCATTTTTGTGTGTGTGTCCTGGACTCTGCATGCACCCCCACTTGCTTGTGGGTCTTTAACTTTCTCTCTCTTCACACCATGCTGCTTTCGTTGGGATGTTGCCACTCTACAGGAAGGGTGAATCCCTTCCACAACCTCTCATTCTTGTGTCCACCCCTCCTCTCTTATTTCTTAGGTTCTTGTATGTTCAGGTGTATGATTCAGGTTTTGTATGTGTATGTGCTTAAAATTATTTATTTTCAATAAAACTCCTTAAAAATCACAAAATGCTTCTTATTTAAAAGGGGTATTTTCTCTGGTAAGCTCATCCATGTAAAAATTGGAATAAAAGGTCCCGTACCCCTCTCCTCTTGCTAAAGTGTGGTCTCAAGCTAATTCCTCCATCTTATATTGAGACTGCCTATAAGAGGTAAAAATCCTAACCTCCTACTCAGGTCCATTCAGTTTGGCTTACTTCCAGGAAATGCTCTTAGGATGGCACTGCTAATGTTTTAAAGACACACTACTTTTTTTTTTTTTTTTAAGGGAAACGTACCTTCAGGATTAAGAATGAAACAATGTTGTTTTCATGAGCCTTCTCTTTTTCTTAAACTGGTATTGCTCTTTGGATGACTGTGTGACTTGTCATCAAACCATGCCAGTACAAGTCTCTGTGTGTGCTTGGAGCCCTCTTGGGACAAGCACATGAGGCCTTCATGCAGATGTTGTGAAGTCTAATGTGATAGAAACAACAGCATATGTGGCTGGGTGAATATGGAAACAATCGAAAACAACCAAGCAACGGCTACTGTTTACAATAATTACTAGTAACTTATAACATGTGCTCAAACATACAAACAAATACCATGTTAAAAAAATAGTATATAAATACCACAAAAACTCTACCTCATGGGCAGGTGGAAAAAACAAAGTGAAGACCAAATGCAGATCAATAGAGTATTTAATGGTAAATTATATGGACATATTTTCAAAACGTACTTAGTAGAAGACGTTCCAATATAGTTGAACAATCAAATACTGGTAATATTAGGGTTGCCAGGTCCTTCTTCACAACTAGCGGGAGGTTTTTGGGGCAGAGCCTGAGGAGGGTGATGTTTGGGGAGGGACTCCAGTGCCATAGAGTCCAATTGCCAAAGGTGGCCATTTTCTCCAGGGGAACGGTTCTCTGTCGGCTGGAGATCAGTCGTAATAGCGGGAGATCTCCTGCTACTACCTGGAGGTTCAGCAAACTAGAAACAGCACTTCACAAGCTAGACACAATGATTATAAAGTAGTGGTATTTAATAACATATCCACCACTGATAGTATATAGGCAAAAACATGTGTTGTTAATTATTGCCTTAAAAGTAACACCAAAGAGAGGACTATGCCTTGTTACAAACAAATAACAGTATTATAGGTAAGTCCATGAAAGGGGGTGCCAACCTCCCTTTCTTCCACAGATATGCTTCTTGAGAGTAGCAATTCAGTAGTGCAGTTGTGCAATTAAAGAGACAGCTGTTACATATATTATGTTACAAATAGCATGCTAAATCCATCGAGGTATTCAGTCCTTTAGGATACAAAGTATCAAACGTGGATGTATTTAGATTCTTGACGCCTTAATATGAGATCCACATCAGACCTATCATATTTCTGTTGATTGAATCGCCATAACACAAAAAATGAAAGATCTTTCATTTTTTGTGTTATGGCGATTCAATCAATTCAGTTTTTCTGTAATGCAAAATGTAACTGTCTCTTTAATGGTTGATTCTTACATGTGACTGCACCATTTAAAATTAAGGGCAGTATCTTTGGTAAATTGCCAACGCAGAGAATGTTAATAACAGCCAGCGTGTGAGTATGATGCTCTATCTTCTCTCTATTTTCTCCCTTGTTTAAGCCAATTGGTAGCATATTTATGTTAATTATTATTTGTTAATTAGTATTATGTACTAATTTATGATATAGTGGTCCCTGAAGAAGGCGTTAATCGCTGAAACAGAAAGATCACCGGGCTTCTGTTGAGAACAACTGCACTACTGAATTGCTACTCTCAAGAAGCATATCTGTGGAAGAAAGGGAGGTTGGCACCCCCTTTCATGGACTTACCTATAATACTGTTATTTGTTTGTAACAAGGCATAGTCCTCTCTTTGGTGTTACTTTTAAGGCAATAATTAACAACACATGTTTTTGCCTATAAACTATCAGTGGTGGTTCTTGTAGGTTATCCGGGCTGTGTAACCGTGGTCTTGGAATTTTCTTTCCTGACGTTTCGCCAGCAACTGTGGCAGGCATCTTCAGAGTAGTAACACTGAAGGACAGTGTCTCTCAGTGTCAAGGGTGTAGGAAGAGTAATATATAGTCAGAAAGGGGTTGGGTTTGAGCTGAGTATTGTCCTGCAAAAGTATTGTCCTGTAAGTATCAAGATAATGTGCTAATGAGGGTATGGTATGTTAATATGGAACCATTGTATCCTGAAGTGATCTGTTAATGTGTGTAATCCAAAACTAATCTGTATGGCTATTGTTGAATGTTGTCTTTGTCTGGAGGTTTTTCAGGGCAGGAAGCCAAGCCTTATTCATTCTTAAACTCTCCTCTTTTCTGTTAAAGTTGTGCTGATGTTTATGAATTTCAATGGCTTCTCTGTGCAATCTGACAAAATAGTTGGTAACCCTAGGTAATATAGATATCAAAGTCTATGTAGTGAGAATAAATACCATGGAGATACTAAACAGAAAAAAAGCCACAACAAAGTAGAGCAAGATTCATGTTCAATAGGAGAAAGCAACATCACCATAGTCACGTAGAAAGATGGGTATAATCCCACTAGTAACGTAGGAAAAAGGGACAGGATGTCTAGATCATTCCACCGTTTCATATAAGAATTTCATCAGCCTTTTCCTAAGATAATGTTGCAATAGTGAGGAGATATATGTAGCTACAATCTTCCCAACAGATATCCAAGAGGTAATGGTGTGTGGTGTGAGGGCCAATGTGCAGATGTTGTGAGGTCTAATGTGACAGGGATCTTTCTTGAATTATTGCTAGAATCTGTTTTTTTTTCTGTCTGTAGTTTTCTGTGGTATCCACAATGGTAGGCTTTTAAATTATTCCAGAATTCAGTAGCATCCTAATGTAAAACATTCTCATTATATGTTAAAGATAATTACAAGGTCCTAGTACTAGACATGAATAAATTTAAGTTTTTTCTTCCCTTTGTCTAGATATATTTAGAGTATGAAGGAACTGAATTTGTGGAATGGGATGCTCCTGTATTTTGTATCATTGAGGATAAAAGGTAATGATTGCAAATGGATGAAGAGTATTTTTATGAAGATGACAGCATACTATTTGAAGCACATACGTATCTTGGATCTGAATGTTATATATATCTACAATATTCACAGGAATTACTCTCTAATACTGTAGATCAGGGGTGTCGAACTCATTTGTTATGAGGGCCGGATATGACATAAATGTCAATAGGTGGGGCTGGGCAGGGCCTTGTGTACCAAATAAATAAATACCATAAAATGTAATGCCAGGTATCAGAGATATGAACTTCATAGAAAATGCAGGCGAAGTCAATTAATGATATTATTTTTGTTACTGTTTTAAGCATGTTTGTATTTTAAGTAAAAAATAATATAATTAATTGGCTTTGCCTGTGCCTTTTGTACAGTTTATCTCTCTGGTCCCTAGCATTAAATTTGATCTGGACTGGAGGGGTGGCTGCCTGGGAACAGAATTTGTGCTCTAGGACTGGAATGACATGTTACAGATTGGAATGACAGCCCCTGGGAGTAGCAGAAGCATTCTGGGACTGTCATTCGTGTCCCAGAACGTTTCTGCTACTCCTAGGTGCTGTCATCCCACTTGGGGGCTATCATTCCAGTCCCAGAACACTCCTGCTACTCCCAGGGGCTGTCTTTTCACTCTGCAACCTGTCATTCCAGTCCCAGAACACTTCTTGTTATGTCCACGTGGGAAGGATTCACGAGGTCGGAGACGGAGTTCAAACAACAACCGCATTTATTGATAACAGGAACAGAACTGGTTAACACAATGAGCAACCCCTGTTTATATGCCCCCTTGGCCACCTGTGGCCACTCACCCCTTGATCCGTGATAGGGGGACATAGCCTCCTGGTGACCAATGGTACATATTGGCTTAGAGCCAATGGGGTCCGTTTGCTTGACCAATAGGGTGAGCAGGGTTTAGGATCCTTTGTGCAGAACTCAAGCTCCTAAGTCTCCCTTGCTTACTCCTCAACTATACACATACACAACACTTCTGCTACTCTGAGGGGTTGCCATTCCACTCTGCAAACTGTCATTCTATTCATTCCACTCCTGACCGGTCATTTTAGTCACACATCACTTCTGCTACTCCTAGGTGCTGTCATTCCAATAGGGGGCTGTCATTCCAGTCCCAGAACACTTCTGCTACCCTGAAGTTGTCATTCCACTCTACAACCTGTCATTCCAGTCCCAGAGTAGTCTATTTGGGCCCAGAGACGTTAATGGAAAATCCATTCCGCATTTTCTTTGCAATTTTTTTTGTGCTGTAATGTATTTCAATGGAGCCCATGCAAGTCAACTGGCATTCCTGGATCCCATTATCTCTAGCGGGCCTGCAAACCTCTCCCATTGTTTCCAATGGGCGATCCTGTTATTCCTTTTCATACATTCCCTTGTTTGTTTTAGGAATTGCATGGAGAATTAACATTTGGGAAGTTTTTCCTGCCTATAGAGCAGCAGGGAAGATTGCTGAGGCTTGAGGATAGGAGATCAGCATCTTGCTCACTTAGTCCTGACCCTCAGAAGTTGCCCCCAGAGCTCCAGCTGCTGAGGTTTACACTTGGTGAGCAGGAAGCTGCTCATCTTGCTGCATAATTTGAGCAGTGCAATCTAGGGAGGGAAATGCATATTTAGGAAATACATATTTAGGGTGTTGGAGGAGAGTGTTATGGATACCGTGGACTGTAAAAAAACACACAAATCAGTGGGTTATAGATCAAATCAAACCTGAACTGACCCTAGAAGCTAAAATTACTAAACTAAGGCTACCGTATTTTGGTCACATTATGAGAATTCGGTAGTCTTTAAAAAGTTACAGGAATCCTGTTCATTTGCTTTAACAGACTAATAGGTAAGAAATTTGGGATGAGGAAAAAACAGTAACTACTACACGTGCAAACTGAATCAACCCATATGATATCTTGACACATGTGGCTGTAGAAGCAAAGCTTAAAACCTTAGTGCTTATTGGTCCTTTTTTGTGACTGCTGTCAGAATTTCAGATTTATTTTTTCCATTCTGAGAAGCAAACACATTTTTTTTGAAAAATAAAAACTTTTCCTTCATTTGAAATATATGTATTTATATATGTGTGTGCATTTTAGTAGCTCTGAATATTTTTTCAATAATTGGAAGCAACTTCCATTAAATAAAAGGTTGGTGACCCCTAGTTTAGATTTTTATGTTAAGAGAAAATAAGTTGGCTCTGTTGCTAGTCAGCTATTTTATATTATGTGTATTTTGTTGAGAACAGTAAAATCCATACAGTTCTGAGTAGGTGAGTTAATTGAAACCTAATAAATGGGATACACAAATCCTAAGGTAACAAAGGTATTTGAAGTAAGGTTTCAAAAACAGAAATCATACATAAAAGGTAAAATTGCAGTTTAACAGTAATAAACTATCATCCTACGGCATATTTCTATAATCAAAGCTAAAATGTAATAAACAGTGCTAAAAATCAAGTTGAAAGTACGCATGTTATTTATTTTTCATTACTTTAGTTCACCTATTACAACACTGAATTGCCCAGTTGCTGGAACTCATAGGATAAAACCAGAAGTACAGAATCCAGTAAGTTGTTGATGGTTTAGTTCAGTTTCAGCGTAATTCTTGAGTTGTTACTCATAAATATTTCTGTCATATTTTTAAGACTACAAAACAATGCTCAGGAACATGTATGTCTTGGGAGTCTATTACTTATTGTCCATGAAATCCACAAATATTTATTTACTGATGTATTTGTGCCCCACTGGCTCGGGCTCTTCAGCTCATGGCCAAGTGTTCATGTCTCAAGCCATGCATAAGCTTCAAAAGAACCTATGCAGGAAGGGAAAAAAGCCCAAATCCTCAGCAAGATTGTGCAGCTGGTAAAGGTGTTCCTCCACTCTTTCCCTCCTTGCTCCCTTCTCATCAGGCAGCTGTGTTCCAGAAAACAGCCTGCCATCTGATTGGAATAAAATGGAATTTAACATTTAACTTTTTCAACAAACACTTAATGAAATAGCCACATAGATGGAATAATGTGGGGGAAATACAAAAAGTTTTGGGATATCCTGTTCTTTTTCACAAGGACACCTTTCATTTATGACAATAGAAAAATTAGAAGCTTGAACAAATAAATGCATTCTGGGGGTTTTCTTCTCTCTTAGTATAACGAGCAAAATGCTTTTTAAGACAAGGTTTGAAACTATTGTTTTAGGTACTTTTTGTTCCCTTCAGATGCCTTCTTATGCCTAATAATTAGGTAGGACAAGTGGGGAACCTGCAAGGACTTGTGGAGGACATCTCATTTTCCCCTTTCCTCATTAACTTCCTCTTTCCCTTTTGTGAAAGCCCCCTTCCTGCTTCCTTCTGCCCTTCCAACTCCGGAGCCAACCTACCTTTATCTGCCCCTTCCCGCTTCAGCATTCCCTCCTCCCTACCCCAGCAGTCTCTACTCAACCAAACCATGGCTCAGTTGGGGGCACCTCATTTCCCCCTGTATCCTCCTCTTTCTTTCCTTGCAACCCTCATATACTTTCCCCTTTCTCTACCTCCTTCACTCCTTCTCACCCTTCCATCAGCCTGTCTTTTATCTGCCTTACAGCTAAGCTATATTTATTATTTATTTACTTTGTTTATACCCCACCTTTCTCTACAAAGCAGTTTACATCATTCTTCTCTTCTCCATTTTATTCTCCTAACAACCCTGTGAGGTAGATTAGGCTGAGGCTGCGTGACTGGCCCAAGGTTACCCAGAGAGCTTCCATGGCAGAGTGGCGATTTGAACCTGGTTCTCTCAGAACTTACTCGTAAGCGCCAACCACTACAAAACTGTGGCTTTGGTGGCATGGCTGCTGTTGAACAGTAGAAGACAGCCAGTCCTGGATGAATCATGCAAGTCATGAGGTATCAAGCCACCTGGTGATTGCTTCCTGGCCTGACCCCAATGACGTCTCCCTCAAAGTCCAAAACAGGCCTATAAAGGGCCCTGCCCCCCACCTTTTACTAACATAAACTAGTGCTCGAAACTTAGTAGTATCGTTGTGGTTGCCTAGCAATAGCCACTGAGGGCATCTGTTTCTTAAAGCTGCAGGCATTTGTTTCATCATTTGGGGAGGTTACTGCCCAATTATTGTTTGTTTGTTTATTTAGATGTCAGATTTTTCTGCAACCATGGGGCATTTTTCAGATCTATATAAAGATCAGTTTTGTCTGTCTATGGCTGCCTTAAAATAAAAATACTTTTCTATTATACAATTTTATCTTTTCCACTCAACCTTGGGTACCCAGCTTTTGTTTTTTTAGGATGGGTTCCCCCCCTTTTTTTGTTTAGTTTCCAAATTCCAACAGATATTCGCATGTGAGTAAAATGTGGAACATTACTTATAAATATAGAATTGAAACTGTTCTCTATCTCAGGTAGTCTATTGACAAAATGAAATAGATTTTTTAATCCTTTGTAGACATTTGAAGATATGGAGCGCTACTTAACTATAAATGTTGAGTTGAGCTGTTTTGTGTGGTATGTGTACGCTTTGCAGCCATCTGGTGGAAGGTAAGAAGGTTTAATATAATATATTAGGGAAAGTTATTTATAACTCTGTCCAGTTGCTTTTTACATTTGAGGCTGAACTCCTAAATTCATTTATTTTGGACGGGTCATGCTCCAGTTGTAAAGTGTTCATATTCCCAAATGCAGTTTACATTGAATGTATGAATACATACGTTTAGAAATTAGATATGTGTACGGAAAATCAAACCATAATGGCTATAACGATTATGAGCTTAAAATCCAGCTAACCTGTTTTGTTTTAACTCTTTGTGTAACTGAATTTTTGCTTAGTTTCATGTGTGATGTGGTGTTTTTTTAAGGGTTTCCCTTGTCACACAGAAAGCATGCATTTTAACTTTAATAACGTGGACTGCTGCAATTTGACCCTTAGAAAGGGAGGGAAATCTTAGGATGGGTGATTTGAAATTGGTTCTGCTGGGCTAGCACTGCCAGAGTGTGCCTGAGTTCTTCTGGGCTTCCGCACATTGCCCTGGGTTCTGCTGGGCTTGCAAATGTGCACCCCCGCATCTTCAGTGTTTATTGCAGATATTCTCGGATTTGACATTACTCGTGTTGAGCCTGCACTGCCAGAGTGGCTGTGGGTTCCGCTGGGCTTCTGCACATTGCCTTTGTTTCTGCTGGGCTTCTCTACATCGCCCTGGGTTCTGCTGAGCTTACAAAAGTGTCCCCCGCACCTTCTGTTTCTACTGCAGAGATTCTCTGATTTGACCTAAATCTGAATACCAGATTGGAATTCCGGAATAGTCAGAAATACTAATATTTTACAGCTCTGATTACACCCAAATCTGGGGGGGGGGACCTCAACATTTTGATGCACACCCCTACCAATTATATAATGTTACATACTGGTCACATAATGGTGAGGCATGATGTCCATAGTAAGGGACAGTTCTAGGAGGAAAGGTGCCAAATTGCAATTAGTCCTGGCCAAGCTGATGGAGAGAGTCTCCTAATCTTTCCTCGCCTTCTGAGGAAGCCAAGTAGAATAGCCACAAATGGTAATACATCTATAACCAAGGTAAGTAGCACACTTCCAGTGTCATAGTAATGCACAAGGACTTGCTTGGGGCATCTCATTTTTCCCTCCCCACTAGTTACTTTTTCTATTCCCTAAAAGTTTTCCATTGCTTCTCCCCCTTTCCTGCTTCCTTCTTTCTTTCCCACCCACCAGTCAACCTACATTTATTTGCCTTCCTGTCTTCAGCTTTCCCTCATTCCATCCCCCTGAAGCCTTATTTCATTTATACACTGCCTTTCTTCACAATAGGGATCCAAAGCAGTTTACATAATTCTTCTCCATTTTATCCTCACAACAATCCTCTGTGGTAAGTTAGGCTGACTATGCATAACTGTCTCAAGGTCACCCAGTGAGTTCCCACTGCAAAGTGGTGATTCAAACCTGGGGCTCCCATATCCTAGTGTGAAACTCTAAATGCTATACCACACTTGCTTTCATGGGATGGCTGTTGTTGAACAGTAGCAAGCAGCCAGGCCTGGGTGAGTCATACAAATCAGGTGGAAGAAAGTTGCTCAGTGGTTGCTGCTGGCCCTGGCCTTGATGAGTCTTCTCTCAAAGGCCAAAACAGCCCTGGGAAGGGCTCTGAACCCTCTTCTTGCCTTTATCTGACAGAAACCAAGGCTTTAAGGCTGTCAGTACTGGGTGGTTACCTAGCAATGGCCACTGAGTGCATTAGTTTCTTAAGGTTACTGGTGCTGCTTTTATTATTTTGAATTTTTTTAATCCCACAACGTTTAGATATATAATCTTAGATTTTTCTGCAAACCTGGGGCAATGCTCAGGTTTTTAAAAAGATCTGTCTTGTCTGGTCATGACTCCATTGTCCATTATCCACAGATTCAGCCATGTTGAGAACTAATACTGATGATTTGCGTATCAGGAATGAGCCCCGTGGTGCAGAGTGGTAAGCTGCAGTACTGCAGTCAAAAACTCCACTCACGACCTGAGTTCGATCCTGACGGAAGTCGGTTTAAGGTAGCCGGCTCAAGGTTGACTCAGCCTTCCATCCTTCAGAGGTCGGTAAAATGAGTACCCAGCTTGCTGAGGGTAAAAGGAAGATTGCCAAGGAAGGCACTGGCAAACCACCCCGTAAACAAAGTCTGCCTAGTAAACATGGGGATGTGACATCACCCCATGGGTCAGGAATGACCTGGTGCTTGCACAGGGGACCTTTACCTTTACCTTTTAATGAAGATACAAAGAGATTGTTAAATAAATAAACAAAATGTCCATGGTTTGAATATCCCTGAAATCAAATAGATTATTTGTGTGTTCATACAAAGTATCTTGCAATGCTTTTTATACTGACTAAAACGAATCTTTAAATTTTGCTTTGTAGCACTTCCAGAAGTACCCAGGTAAATTTTTTCTATGTAACCTGTATGCTTCTGTACTTTGTTTTAAGATGTTTCTTTTATTTAAGTACATGTTTCTCAATGAAAGCAATACCATAGTTTAACCTCCAGCTCAACTTTGTCTGTCCTATAGGTTAAAAAAGCAACACATCAATGTAGAAATGACAAAACATTCAGAAGTATTTTATTCTGTATATTATATTTGCTACAATCATAAGCTAGTCTTCTGAACCATAACCTTTTTGCACATCATATCATAGTCTATCCCTGAGAAAGACTTTCTGCTTAGCGATGTAATGTACACAATAAAAATATTTGAATACTGTTGGCAGATTGACTGATATTGCTTTAGTAGACTTTGGATATGTCTACTATATATTTACTTTTAATACCATGCATTTTTATTTACCACTCATCCCTTCCTTCCTTCCTTCCTTCCTTCCTTCCTTCCTTCCTTCCTTCCTTCCTTCCTTCCTTCCTTCCTTCCTTCCTTCCTTCCTTCCTTCCTTCCTTCCTTCCTTCCTTCCTTCCTTCCTTCCTTCCTTCCTTCCTTCCTTCCTTCCTTTTGGTGGTTAGAATCATTGTATTTTCACATAAGCTGGTGTACTATTAAATATAAAGGCATGGATTTTATCTTTGATTCCAGTATATCAAAGCTATCTGTTTTTGTGCACATCATTTCCAAGGGTCAGTGAGCGTGCTATCAATATTTTATATATTTATATTTAATATTTTGTATTATATTTAATCATAGCTGATCTCATTCAACAAACTGTTCTTTTATTGATTAATTGGAAACCCGTGTCATTTTCTGAAGCAGGCATTGCAAACTGTCATTCAGTGGCTTCATTTTCCAGAAGTCACGTTTTTGGCTAATTCTTACAGCTTGTTGACTAGATTCATAACAGGAATCCGTTTAACAAACTGTAACTCACCCACCCCCGAATATGTTTGTGCCACCTACGTATCAACGATGGGATTTATCCTGGTGTAATTTCAGAGATAAGGTTGTTATGGGAACCAGCCAGGGCTTGAGAAATTTGTAGGAGAATATACAAGTTAGATTGCTATCCATCCATCTACATTGTCTGAGTACTGCATCTAAACCTGCAAGCCCTTTGTACTGATCCCTTCATACAGGTTAGAAGCTGAAAAACAGCTCCTTTGCTGTCATCTATTACCGCTGGTGACCCACATAGGAAATATTTGACATTGAGTATTTTGTGGCAGAAAAACCAGTTTCTTGGCATAAAGGAGAAGGTCATATGGGATGTGAAATGGAGAAAGGCCACGGTACAGAAAAGCAGTATTTCCTCTGGGAACTAAACTACTACTGTTTGGTGATATGTTCACGGGTAATCATCTAGGAGCTATAATATAACTTTTATCAATCCCAAAGTTGGCATTTTAAAAGCCAGATGGACACTTTTCCCCAGCAATAATATTCAAGTTCATCATAGACTGGTAACATTTTTCTTTTTTATTTGCCAGGATTTCATTATATGGATTTATGATCCAGAGAATGCTGTACCTTCAGAACGAAACAACACAGCAAGTCGACCACCACTAGTATGTCATTTTTATAATCTTTAAATTAGAAGTGATATGATGTGACTATTCCTGTAGAGACAAATCTCTGTTGGTTTTTAAATTAATTAAAAGGATGATTCTGGCGAAATTTATTTTATATCATAGAATCATGGAGTTGTGTGAAGTGAAAGGGAATCTTACTTTGTGTTCTCTGTGCAGTCACACTATTGGGACTCTCTGGCCATTTTTTTTTAATTTTGCACGCTGGATAGGTTCCTAGCTGTATCACTAGATGAGAGAAAGTGAAAGAGAGTGTGTCTGTGGAACTTCCAAGAAGAAACAGGATATTGCCTTAGAAGTAGCAATCTGTAGACAGACAAGGAATGACACAACAGGAGAGAAGGTGCTGACCTTACTATCCTATTTAACTATCATCTTGCTGCCCCCTTCAGGGTCTTCTTCTCTTCTTCTTTGTGTACCAGACATTGCCTATTCCAACACAT
This sequence comes from Euleptes europaea, assembly GCF_029931775.1. Classification (NCBI taxonomy): domain Eukaryota; kingdom Metazoa; phylum Chordata; class Lepidosauria; order Squamata; family Sphaerodactylidae; genus Euleptes; species Euleptes europaea. The sequence goes on from NC_079318.1 coordinate 30,253,463, forward strand.
AGATCTATAAGGGGTATTATAATATTGTCCATTTTATTTTCAATCACTTTCCTAAAAATCCCCAACATAGTTTGCCTTTTCAACTGTTGCAGCACATGGGGTTGACACTTTCATTGAGCTATCTACTGCTATCCCAAGATCTTTTTCCCTCTCAGTCTCAGCAAGTTCAGACCCCATTAGCCTACACTTGAAGTTGGATTTTTGTCCTAATGTGCATCGTCTTACACTTACCAACATCGAACTTCATCTGCCACATTGTTGCCCACTGACCCAATTTGCAGAGATCCTTTGGAGCTCTTCACAGTAATTCTTGGTTTTCACCATCCTGAATAATTTTGTGTCATCCATAAACTTGGCCACTTCACTGCTCACCCCTAGTTCCAAATCATTTATGAACAAATTAAACAGTACCAGCCAATACCAATCCTTGTTGGAATGCACTACTTACTTCTCTCCATTGTGAGAATTGTCCATTTATTACTACTCCTTGCTTCCTGTCATTTAACTAATTTTTAATCCATAAGAGAACCCGTCCCCTTATTCCATGACTGCTAAGTTTATTCAGGAGTCCTTGGTGAGGTACCGTCTCAAAAACCTTTTGAAAGTCCAAGTATATAATGTTTACCAGGTCACCATTATCTTCATACTTGTTCACTTTCTCAAAGAACTCCAAAAGGTTAATGAGGCAGGACTCCTCTTTGCAGAGGCCATGCTGATTTTGCTTCAGCAGGCTTTGTTCCTCTGTGTGCCTAATAATTCTATCTTTGATTAGAAGAAGACGAAGAGTTGGTTTTTATTTGCCGGCTTTCTCTATCTTTTAAGGAGAATCAAACCGGCTTATCTCCTTCCCTTCCTCTCCCCACAACAGACACCTTGAGAGGTAGGTGGGGCTGAGAGAGATCAGAGAAAACTGTGACTAGCCCAAGGTCACCCAGCTGGTTTCATGTGTAGGAATGGGGAAACCAACCCGGTTCACCAGATTAGAGTCTGCCGTTCATGAGGAGGAGAGGGGAATCGAACCCTGTTCTCCAGATTACAGTCCACCGCACTTAACCACTACACCACGCTGGCTCTCCTGTTACAGTTTCTACTAATGTGCTTGGGACAGACATTAGGCCAGGAGTGTCAAACTCATTTGTTATGAGGGCTGAATATGACATAAATGTCACTTGGTCAGGCTGGGCCATGCATACCATAAAATTTAATGCCAGGTACCAGAGAGACAAACTTTATAGAAGACACAGGCAAAGCCAATTAATGATATTATTTTTACTTTATTTTTTACTTAAAATACAAACATGCCTAAAACAGTAACATTCTTGCAGTATTTTCTTTAGCAGAGTTTGATCATTGACACCTTGGGACTGGGATGGTGGCTGCCTCAGCTGGTGAGCCTGCAGCAGGCTTGTCAGCCCAGATTGGGGGGGGGGGCTGCCTCATCTGGCTCGCGGGCCAGAAAGGAGCTCTCAAGGGGCCCTACTTATTTCCCCCCTACTTGGTAAATTCCCTGATGAGTCAGTTGAGCTTTTGGCAAAGAAGCTCCTATTAGGAGAAGGCCGTCAGTTTACGCTCCAAACTGCCAAGTTCTGCACTGTTGCTATTAAAATACGCAGAGCTTTATTAGAGAACGATTGTTAGAATATTTTACAGTTTTATCCATTTTAATGTGATAATTTTAACCAGGGGTTGCTTTTATTGACCTTACACCATTATATGTATGGGCAGTCTGTGATTCTATGGTGCAAAACGATTGTGTCTGGAAATTTTGATGTGTTGGCACGTGATTGGTCAGTCGACCATATTAATAAACTTGAACTTGAATCCCCCAATAGATCTAGAACTTAATCTCTTGTCACCTCAGTTTGACTGAGTTCTTCAGGCTCTCTTCCTGAAAATAGTGGCTGTGGCATGAGTACGTGCCCCACACTTTTCACCATGAACACAGAAACAAAATAATCATAGACATCTCCCCATCTCCCTTTAGCAATCCCTTTATTTTTGGGTCATCCAAAGGCCCAACTGCTTCTCTGGCTGGTTTCCTTCTGCACATGTAGTTAAATCAACATTTATTGTTTGTCTTGATGCTATCAGCAACCAGCTCCTCAAATTCTTCTTTTACACCTAATTATGAACTTACGTTTCTTTTGCCAGAGCTTCCTTTTCTTACCTGACATCTGCACCAACACATTTTTTCTTCGTATGTTTAATGTTTAGATGAGAGCTTCTCTGATCACTCTCTTTCTTGCTACCTTCCCAGATCACTCTTATGTATGATCTGTTAACTCTCTTTTGAATAATGATAGAAGTGTTACTCTTGCTATTCTTAAACATATCTCAGCATCACCAAAAATTCAAGCAAATATCTTTACCAAGGAAATGTTTTAATTCTTACAGAGCTGTTTTTCCTTATGCTCTCATTATAGTTTACTTCTGTAGCTCTTTAGGGCCTTATCTAATTTTTATTTTTAATATAATGTAATATTATTGTGTTATTTTTAATAATGTAAATATTCTGCATTGTATTCTTTTAATACTTGAATCTTAATATTTTGGTTGTTTGGATGATATTTTGTCTAAAAGGCAGTGATACAGAGATTTTAACTGATTACAATGTAGTTGTAATTGGTTGGCATCTAGACTTCAGAGGTGCATAATTTAATATTTCATTCAAGCACAACAACACACATTCCTTTGGTTTGCCATAAAACCCACCAGATACCAATACAAGGCTCTTATTTGAAGGCAGAGGAAAGATAAGGTCTAATGTTTAGTGAGGGTGGGGAAGTGCTAATGGATGACAGAGAGAAGGCAGTACTGTTCACTCAGTTCTTATTTCTTCCAATCCAGACACCTCTCTTGATTCCTACTTCCACCTTTAAACATCTCAGCAAGGTGGCAGTTTCAAAGACTGCTGATAAATCATCAGAGCCACTGTCCTTGTCTACATTGTTTGTTTGTTTAAAACATTCATTAGCCACCTTTATTCCTTATAGGAACTCAAGGCAGCATACAATGTAAATCATAAAATACACTAGTTAACCACTAGTTAAAAACCAATTATTTAAAACTGCTGATAGGCAGATGAACTAATCAAATGCTGTCATAAATAAAACTGTCTTCTGCTGTCTCCTAAAGATCAAGAGTGAGGGGACCAGGTGCATCTACCTGTGGTGATTGTTCCATAACTGTGGGGCTGTCACTGAAAAGGCCCTCTCGTGTACCCATCAATCAAGCTTCTTTGGTCAATGGGACGGTCAAGTGGGTCTCTTCTGTGATCTTTGTTTCCAAGCTGAAACAGGGGAGAAGACAGTGCTTCAGATACCTCAGTCCCAAGCCATGCAAGGCTTTACAGGTCAAAACCAACACCTTGAATTGGGTTCAGGAGCAGATCAGAAGCCAGTGTAATTGCCATAGGATTGGGGTCATGTGATCCTGGTCACTGGTCCCAAGCAGCAGTCTAGCCACAGCATTCTGCACTAGCTGCAGCCTCCAAACACTCTTCAAGGGTAGCCCCAGTAGAGCCCATTGCAGTAGTCCAGTCTAGATGTAACTAAGGCATGCTTCTCTGTGGTTAGATTAGACTGATCCAGGAACAGGCACCGCTGGCACACCAGCTGAAACTTGGCAAAAGCACACTGAACCATAGCAGCCACCTAATTTTCTAAGATGACCACTGCATTCAGCAGCACTCCCAAGCTGTGAACCTGGCTTTTCAAGAGGATTGCATCCCCATCCAAGACAGGGGTGATCTGAAATCCTTGGTCTGCCTTTCTACAAACCCAGCACACCTCTATCTTGTTAGGGTTACGTTTCCGCTTATTCACCCTCACCCAGCCAATTACTGACCCCAAGCACCTGTTTAGAACATCAACAGCTTCCTCAAAATTGGGTGGAAAGGTAGAAAAGAAAGGTAGAGCTGGGCATTATTCTAAACTTAATGTTTTAAAATGTATAAATGTATTTTGAAAATATGCAACTGGTTATTTTTATTAGTATTCAAGAACACTTAGCAAGCAGTTCTGGAATATGGGACAGTCACCTGAAGTCAAGACACGTGTAAAAAAAAACCTGTATGTCTCAACTGCATTTCCAGAAGAGGGGTAATGTTCATATTTGGTTTAATGAAATTTACTGTCTTTTGTAAAAAATAGTTACTGAATATGACTACATAGAATCTTACAGGATATGCCTATGGTTGTATGTTGTAAAAGACTGCTATTATCTATTGTGAGTATAATTTGTATGTAGCCTAGTCCAACAACAAAAAATTCATATAGACGTAGAAAGGAAAGGTAGAAACTCGCGTATGCATGGAAGTTTTACCTGAGGTTCGTTGTTTGCTGGACCCACACTTTTTTCTCGCAAAGCTATGCACCAGCAGTCTCCAAGCTTAAAACAAGAAGCTTGTGAGTCCCCGCCCCTTGAAATGTCACTTTTAATTGGCTGTAGTGCTTAGAAGTCCCCTCCCCCAGAAACCCAAGTGCCCCCACAGTCAAAAAGCATTTTAAAAATCAAAATCAAAACGGAGCTTCCTGAAAGGATTGTGGGTGGGGAAGAAACCCAAGCCTCATTTCTAAATGCCTTTCTTCTGCTCAGAAAGAACTCCCAGGAAGCATTTGAATCACCGCCTCTTGACACGCTTTGTAATTGGCTGTAGTTCTTTCTGTGAGAGAAACATCCATCCCCCAGGCTTCCTTGTCTCACTCTTTGCCTTATGCATGAGGATTTCAAGTGGGCTGAGCTAGGGCAGATGGAAGAATTGGGTTAATAGAGGGGCGGGAAGACCCAGGATTTGTGAGGGCTGGCAGCGAAGTCATCTCTAATGGACAGAAAACTCATGCATAACTCCAAGGAACAACCGACACAGACCGGGGGCAAACGTGAGTGAAAGTACCCATGCATAACCGACCTGAAGCTCTTTCTTTCTTTCTTTCTTTCTTTCTTTCTTTCTTTCTTTCTTTCTTTCTTTCTTTCTTTCTTTCTTTCTTTCTTTCTTTCTTTCTTTCTTTCTTTCTTTCTTTCTTTCTTTTTTAAATATTCATGAAAACATCTCTGGTACAAGGTTTGTGTCTAGTTGGTTGACCTAATAACCTCAGGGATTTTGGTAGTTTGATATAAGAAATTTTCTCCTATTCAGCCAAAATCTGCTTCCTAGCAAATTCCACCTATTAGTTTGAGTCATACTCTGTGGAGGAAATGAGAATGACTCTGCTTCATTCCCTGCATGATAGCCCTTAAGATATTTGAGGAAAGTGATCATGTCTCCACATAGTCTTCTCTTCCCCCAGTTGAATATGCTCAGCACTTTTAACTTTTCCCTATAGGGCTTGGTGTCCAGATGCCTCACCGTCTTAGTTGGTCAGCTCTGGACACACTATTTTGTTGATGTCCTTCTTAAAATGTCCGGTGTCCGGGCTGGCGTGTTGGAGGCCCCCGGCTCTCTCCGCGGCTGCGTCTGGGCGGGCGTGTTGGCGGCCCGCGGCTCCCACGGAGGCTTCGGCTGGGCCAGCAGGCTGGCTGGTCGCTGCTCCCGCGATGCCTCTGGACGGGCTCGCTCTCCTCTTGCCAGCCCGGTGGGGTGCTGAGGAGAGAAAAAGCCTCAGTGATGCCCCCCCCCCCAGGGATACTGGTAAGTGCAGAGGCTGACCTCCGGCCCGGGAAGGGGGTTTGGGGGCCCCTCCCGGGACACACCTCCCCCCTTAAGACCCCGGGAACCTCGCCGTCTACGTCCTCAAAGACTCGGGACAGATAATCGGCGGGGAGATGTTGTGCGCCTGGACGATGTCGGATGTCGAATGAGAATGGCAGGAGCGACAGGTACCAGCGGAGTATGCGGGGATTGTGATCCTTGGTTCTATGAATCCATAGTAGGGGAGCGTGATCTGTCACTATCGTGAAGTGGTTATTGTCCAGATAATATTGGAGGGAGCTGACAGCCTATTTCACTGCCAGTGCCTCTTTTTCTATCGTTGCATAGTTCTTCTCCGCCGGCCGCAGCTTGCGACTTAAGAAGAGTATTGGGTGTTCCTGCCCGTCGACCTCCTGGGTGAGTACGGCGCCCTGGCCGGACCCCGACGCATCCGTATGGACCAAGAAAGGACGAGAGAAATCGGGATTACGGAGAACCGGCTCCCGCGAGAGGGCCGTTCGGAGGTCTAGGAAGGCCCTGGAGACTGCTGGGGTCCAGTGGATCGTGTTAGGGTAGGATTTCTGTAGGCAATCAGTCAAGGGACTGGCCCGACTTGCGAAATGAGAAATAAACTTGCTATAATAGCCAACTAAGCCCAAAAATTTCTGGAGTTGTTTTTTGGTACAGGGTGGGGGAGTTTGTTCAAGGGATGTGACCTTGTCGGGTAATGGACGTAGAGCCCCATGTCCCACGACATAACCCAGATATTTAATTTCTCGAAACCCCAGGTGGCTCTTGGTGGGATTTACTCGGAGACCGGCGGCATGAAGAGCTCGGAGTACTTCCCCAAGGTGTCGCAAGTTGTCCTCCCATGTTGCACTGAAGATGACTATGTCGTCTATGTAGGCCAGGGCGAAGCCCCGGCACTGGGACTACACTTGATCGACCATTCGTTGGAACGTGGCCGTGGCTCCATGCAACCCAAAAGGCATCATGGTGAATTGGTACAGTCCTGAGGGGGTGGCAAAGGCGGTCTTCTCCTTGTCCTCAGGGGCCATGGGGATCTGCCAGTAGCCCTTGGTCAAATCGAGGGCGGACAAATACTGTGCCTCTCCTAGATGATCTATTAATAGGTCAGCCCTCGGCATCGGATAGGCGTCGAACTGTGCCAGTTTGTTAACGGCTTGATAATCCACACAGAATCGGGTGCTCCCATCGGGTTTGGGCACGAGCACGATAGGACTGCGCCACGTGCTTTTTGAGGGCTCTATCACGCCTAGGTCTAACATTTTGGCCACTTCCTGCTCGATTGCTTGCCAGCGTTGATGAGGCACGGGGCGCCACGGGACCCTCGCCACTTTCCCTTCCTGCGTCCAAATGGCATGGCACACCCCGTGGATTCGACCGGGGGTCGATGAAAAGACCGGGGGTAAGGAGCGCACCAGGTGTTGTAGTTGCCTCTGCTGGCTATTGGAAAGTGCCGAGTCAATCCTTGGGAGACTCTTTTCTGTCGGCGTGGGTCCCCAGGGCAGCTCTCCTGTTGGTAAGTCTAGGGGTTCTCCCAACTGGCACTCGGCCTGCCCCTCATGTCGGGCAACCCATTCCTTCAAATCATTGATATGGAGCCGTTTACACTGTCGGCGGGAATCCCCGCACTGGACCTCATAAGAGCAGGGCCCTAACACTCGTCGTACCTCGTACGGCCCTCTCCACGGATTTTTCTCTCCCGGCCCGAAGATGTGTCCCTTCACCAGAACTTGCGCACCTATCGACAGTTGGCGTTCCTTGGTCCCCACATCATACCACGCTTTGTCGGTGGCCTGTGCTCGTTCCAAATTCTGGGTTGCAAGGGCCCTTGCCGTCTGCAGCCGCTCTTGCAGTTGCCGCACGTACTCCTGTACCCCTTGCCCTGACTCGGACCCCGTGTCACCCCCCCCCCATTGCCCGGACATGAGTTTCAGTATCCCCCAAGGTTTCCTCCCATACAGGAGCTCAAAGGGAGCATAACCGGTAGAGGCCTGGGGGGTCTCCCTGATAGCAAACAGCACGGGGTCTATGAACAAATCCCACTGATTCAGGTGGTCTCCGGCTAGCTTCTGTAACATCGATTTGAGGGTCTGGTTTAACCTTTCCACTAGCCCGTCGGTCTGGGGGTGTGCCACCAGCGTAAATACCTGTTGTACCCCTAGCACCCGACACACTTGTTTGGCCACGGCCGCCGTGAAGGAGCCCCCCCGGTCTGTCACAATCTCCCTGGGAATTCCCACCTGGGAAAAGAATCTGATTAACGACCTACACACCCCCGGGGCCTGCATGGTTCGTAAAGGGATGGCCTCGGGGTAGCGTGTGGCATAATCAATGATCACCAGCAGAAACCTGAACCCCCGGGGAGTCCTGGGTAGCGGCCCAACGAAGTCCATGGCAATGCGGTCGAAAGGGGTGTGGATTATCGGCAGGGGATGGAGGGGTGCCTTGGGGGGCCCTCTTCCCTCCCACATCTGGCACCGTGGGCACGACCAACAAAATTGTTTCACTTCCCGGGAGACTGTGGACCAGAAGTATTCGGCCTGGAGGCGGGCTAAGGTGTTTTTAACTCCCTGGTGACCCACCCAACTATGGTCGTGACTTAGCTCCAGCAACTGAGTGCAATACGCAGAGGGGACTAATAATTGCCGGGTTTCACCTGTGCCCCCACGCACCACCCGATACCATACCCCTCCCTCCTTCCGGATTTGAGGCCACTGAGCGGCCCGGCAGTCGTCAATGATTTGCCCATCACTCACCGCTACCAGCCTGCGCAGTCCGGCCAGTGATGGATCCTGACTTTGGGCCTCCCGAAAGGATCTCCGTGACACTGGGGTATCCCTTCAGTTGTGGGTCCAGGCGGGTCTCCTCCAGCTGGCGATTCTTTTTTTTCGACCCCCGAGGGGCCTGGTTGTGCGTCAGCCTCCGCTTCAATGGCCCAGCTGTCCTGCGGCCGGGTCCGACGGGGAGTCACTTTCAGAATTTCCGTGAAGAACGGGGCATCCCGCCCTACCAAAAAAGGATACGGGAGCCGGGACACTCGCGGCACTTCCATCTGGTAGGATCTATCCTGCCACTTCACTTGGATGCGTACCACCGGGTACCGCTCGACATGACGGTGGAAACAAGTGATGGTGGCTATCCGAAGCACCGGGAGGCCCTTGGGTAGCAGAGACGTAAGGATCATGGAAATCGATGACCCGCTGTCGATTAGAGCGGTTCGAGGTTGACCATCCAATATGAGGGTATCTACCAGTGCCTCTGGGCGAGGGCCTATTGGCTCTGCGTGCCACACGTTGTCCATGCCCAGATCGCATTCCATGGTGGGGCAGTCGCAGCGGAGGTGCCCCCACTGCCCACAAGTGAAGCAGGGTCCTAGCCCTTTTGGCTCGGGCTTGCGGGATTCATCTACCCCTGTGCCTCGATTCACTTCCCCGTTGGGAAAGGGGCGCGAAGCCCCTCCTGGCGGTGGCATCCACTGAGGCCGAAGACCCCAAGTAGAGGGGGTCCGGGCCCCCAGGCGGGCCATCCACCCCGGTTGATTCCTTCAGGGCCTCTTGGTCGTATGTTGGGTTGCCCCAGGTCTCGAGCTGGCTCTCGTTGATCCAACCCCAACACATTTTCCAGGAGGACCATGGCCTCCTCCAGGGACTTGGGCCGATTGCATACAATCCAGTCTCGGGCCTTTGAGGGCAATACCTGGACCAGTTGTAGCCACCGGTAAGCGGCATCTCACAGAGCGTTCACAAAGGCTTGTGGAGCCTCTCCCTTCTTCCAGCTTAGGGACCGGAATTTGTGGCGATACGTCTCCTCGGAGATGGCATACCGCTCCAAGAGACAAGCCTTCAGGTGGTCATAGTTCCCGCTCTCTTCCTTGGGCATAGCTTTTAAGGCTGCTTGGGCGGGACCCGTCAGGTAAGGGCCGAGAATGATAGACCAGCGGTCCTTGGGCCATCCGGAGGCCTCAGCCGTCCACTCAAAGGCCTCGAGGTACCCGTCGACCTCGTCGTCTGGTCCCAACTTTGATAGCAGTACGGCTGGCATCCAGATTTCTGGTCCCGGCGTAGTTCCCCCGGATCCCGTCCCTCGTCCTGTCTCGAACGAGCGGCACACGTTTCGTACTAGGGCGGCCTGGGCCTCTAGATTCTGTCGGGCCATGTCCTGCAGTATACGGGCTTGAGAATCCTGTTGCTGCCTCCACATGTCCTGCATGAGACGACTCTGTTGTTCCGCCAACCACTTGCCAAACTGGTTCAGGTCCACTGAGGTGCCGGCTGGGGCTTCTCCTGGCTCCATGGTGCGGGGCCTGGTTTCTTTGGGCCACGTCAAGAGGGGTGCTCTCAGAATGAGCCGGGTAGGTTTCCAGCCTGGCGGAGGGGGGATTTTGGGCGGGGCTCGGCAGCTCACCACGCCAGTGCCCTCATTCTCCATCACGTTGTCGCGCTGCGCCTGGGGCGGGGTCGCCACAAGGGTCTCTGGCCTGGAGGATGTCGGGGCTGAGACAATCTCTTCTGCCTCAGACCAGTCTGAGGGGGAGTCAGAGCTCGACTCTCCCTCGGGCGTCGCCAGGTTGCCGCAGGACACACCTTGCGGCCAGCCTCTGGCTTTTATCCTCTCCGGCAGGCAGACTTCTCTGGCCTTATATACCCTCCAGGTCAGAGAAGCACCTCCCAAGCTCCGCCCCTAGCCCTCCCCCCGGAAGTCCATATAAGGGCTGGGAGGCCACATCTCCCAGCCATGAGATGCTGGGCGAGGACTACGCCTGTTCCCCCCCGCGCTCGCCCGCCAGACAGCTGGGGAGCGGGGAGGCCAGCTACAGCTGACGCCCCACCCACGCCGTCCCAATGACTTCTTCCTCCCGCGGGTGGACGGGCGAGCAGGCGGCCCCCGGAGGCCCTGGCATGGTGGCCGCATTAGCGGCTGCCGGTTCCCTCGGTGGCGGCAGCCGGGCTGGCGTGTTGGAGGCCCCCGGCTCTCTCCGCAGCTGCGTCTGGGCCGGCGTGTCGGCGGACCGCGGCTCCCGCGGAGGCTTCGGCTGCGCCAGCGGGGTGGCGGGTCGCTGTTCCCGCAATGCCTCTGGACGGGCTCTCTCTCCTCTTGCCAGCCCGGTGGGGTGCTGAGGAGAGAGAAAGCCTCGGTGATGCCCCCCCCCCCAGGGAGACTGGTAAGTGCAGGGGCTGACCTCCGGCCCGGGAAGGGGGTTTGGGGGCCCCTCCCGGGACACTTTCTGCTTTCATCCATGGATTTCCATGCAGGTCTCGTAATGCTACTGTGTCTCCCTTTCTGTTGGATCTGTTTCTTTTGAACAAGGTATATCCCTAAATTCCTATATTCTAATCATTAGACTCCACCCACCAAATCTCAGTGATACATAGCACATTATGCTTATGTTCCAGTATTCAGGCTTTTCCTACCTCTCCTGCATTTAGGCCCAAACTAGCCAATACATTGCTCCACAAGTCAGGCTGGGATTCTCCCTGCCCAGTTGGCATTCTCAGCTGCAGCAAACTTATTTTCCCAGGCACCTCAGGGCCCAATTTAGACCAGGACCATGGCATGGGGGTGTCAAGACAGAAGAACCATTGCTACCTCTGCTTCATCCATTTTGGTCGTTTATGCATGGGTACTTTCACTCACGTTCACCACCACCCCATCTAGATCAGTTGATCCTTGGAGTTATGCATGAGTTTTCCCTCCAATAGAGATGACCTTGCTGCCAGCCCTCACAAATCCCGGGGCTTCCCATTCCTTTGTTAACCCGATTCTTCCCTCTCCCCTGAGCTTAGCCCACTTGAAATCCCCATGCATAAGACAAAGCACAAGACACAGAAGTTTAGTTTCTAGCACAGACAATTGTCACTCTGAATAATGCTTAGCTGAACAAGACCTATAGCTTTAATATCCAGCATTATGATGTATCAACCTAGTAAGTACGTAGATAGCTAGACTTCTTTGTTTTATCTTGCAATTGCTTCTGACTATGTAACTTGTCATTGTATATCCTTTTTGAATCCTTTTTTAAGCTATAATTGTGAGTTTACTGGCCTAACCCAGGACTGTTCAGTTGTTATCAGCATGAAGGCAAGGTTTCTGTCTTCATAGGGGGAAAGTGAGTACAGCCTCCCTCCCTCACCATTTCCCCCAACCTTAAATGGCCCTGGGGGTGTTTTTTGGGCCACAAATGCACACATCTATGAGAGAGTGGTACACTTTACTGGCAAGCAATATTGAAATAAGAAACATGTTTATTCTAAAATAGTATTTGGAACTTGAGAACAGAATGTAGAATTTTACTTTTTCTGGGGCATGAATTCTACAGATATTTTCTAGCTGAAAATAAATAATTGCTTGTATTTATAATGGCTTTAAAGATTTCTGTCACTTCTCCCCTAGATCTATACATAAAATGTTTGATTTACAATACTGATGCCAACTCCAACAGCTATTCTGCTCTGAAATCAGCATTTGAGAAAGAAAATAATTAGCATACCTTGAACCAGCAGTTAGTTTCTCAATTAAGATACTTCCTATCAAAAAGTGAATCCTCCCATTCATATTCCTATAAAATATCTTCAGTTATAAACTACATTTGTAAAACACTGCCACCTTTTAAACTTGAATATCAGCAGAGGCATGCCTCTGGGTGCTGACCTGATTTCTTATATTAAAGGATGAATGTCTCTTGAAGTAGGGCTATATCTGATTTTCTCTCTATAAAAGACCTTTCTTTTCTGTCTCAGTTCATTCAAACTGTTTCACAAATTATTTTAATCATATCCATTTTAATTCACATATAACGATCATAAGGAAGTACTGAAAATATTTTACTACTCACTATTAGACATTGTCCTTTAAACCTGTTTCTTGTAGGACTGAAACTTCTCTAGGATTCACTATACAATCTGAGCAGGGTCATCCGTGTGGGAAAAATCTTCTCTGAAATCCTTATCTAGATTTAAGAAGGGTCTCTGATGTATTTATTCACAGATTAACACCAGTTAAAGTTTATTGTGGATATGTTGGGTGGCTGTGCGGAATCCTGGGAGAAAGACAAACAATTAGGAATACCATCCAACTCCCAGAATCTCAATTTCCAGGACTCCAAAAACTTGAGAAGGTTTTTCCCTCTCCATCATTCATCTTTCTAAATAATTCAACTGCTCTCAACATTTGAAGCCTCCTGGAAAATATTCAGTCCTCATTAGGCAATTGGTCCTAAACTTTGACTTATTTGTAAAAGTCATACTTTTCTGCATATCTAAGGAATTGCTGTATAGAAATGCCTAGCTTGCCTGTGGGTAGATCAGTGTTGCTACTTTCATGATCAAAATGGAGGTAACTGCTTTCCCACAAGAAAGACTGATATAGAAAATTACCTTATTGCTGGCAGTGCTTCAACAAGCAGGGCTCCTACTATTTAGTGGAGTTAAACATGTTTTTATTTTATATGTGAACTTATGCTGAAATAAAATTAATTCAGCTTGTTTGCAAAACTTGAGAACGTTTTTGCTAGGTCTCTTTTACATAGAAATGAGAATATAAATATTCTACATAAGAATAAATATTCTAGATGAGAATATAAATATTCTAAATTTGATCATTTTATTTGCAGTAAGGTTGGAAATTGGGCAAAAAAAATTGTATTCTTGCTTTACTCATATATCGTATAGTTTCTTGCACTCACGGAAAAGAGGACTTTTCAATTACACTTGATAAAAGTCTTGTCAGACTCATATTTTAATCTAAAACAAAGCACTTCATTCTCTCCTGCATACTTGCTCCCCGCCATGCCCTCTTTACAGTATAGAATTCGAATGCCGCATAATTTTCAACATAGTTAGAAAGGTGGAACTTCCTACTATTTGTGATGTTTGGTAAACTCTTTACCAACTCTTCTTCTTAAAAGTGAAAATTAAAGAGTAAAAGATAAAGTTGTAGAAGAGCCTCACCAAGGATTTATAATAGCCAATGAGGTTGGTTGACGTTGGGAAGGTCATTCCTGATAACTCAGGGATAACTGATAAGCCATTCCTTAGGACCCTTGCTTTAAAAAGTGAAAACCTCAACATTTGTTTATATAACTGAAATGTTGAATTCGTCTGTTTTTAATTTGGAATTTCATAATTGCTTCAAGCCAGTATTGGTGGTTTGACCAGCTGTTCAAGTTATTGTGACTCTCAATTCATTTTCCAGTTTTTAAATATCAATTGATGACTGGTTGTGTTATCACAGTAAATGGATGTAGATAGCATAGTTGTTTTTTTATCCGTTCTCTTAGAACCAAGTAGTTCTTCAAAGTGTAGGTAGATTTCAGTTGTCTAAATAGCTTACTGTTTTCTGAAACAATTTGGATTTGTGTTTACTGTTCCAATGTCTGTGACTAACTGTAAATTATTATTTCTGATATGAAAAAAGATATGTTGACATACTTACAACAATCTTGAGAGTCAAGGCAGGGAGAGTCAAGGCAGGGAGAGTCAAGGCAGGGAGAAAATGTCTAACTTCTTCCTAATAGAAGGAATGCACAATAAAGGAACATAGTACCTAAGGTGGCAGGTATCCTCCTCCATTATGACACACTGATTTAAAAAAATACTGAAAATGATATCTCTGGAATAAGGGAAAATCTGCTTTTCTTATTAAGATGTATGCTGTAAACTGATCTTACATAGACTGGCTGCTCATATAATAATACAGCATTTATTAACAATCAAAAATAGTGAAATCTAAACACACCCGTGAGTCCTATATGTGCTATGCAAATGAAACTTAACACACTAAAACATACAAGCATAGAAACCTATACCAGCAGAGTATCCAATGATGGTTGATTGCCTATTTTCAATTTTTGACTGTTTTTGGACATAGATAGGTATTTCTTTTCATTGTAAAATGATCTTAGGCACTGTAAAATGATCTTAGACACATAAGTTACAAACAAATTAATTTTCATATAAACATGGTTTGGATTACTGCCTTAAAATAGAATGTTGACTTTTTTCTGTCTTCAGATTCTGGAAAGTTAGAGTGACTGCCATATTATATGACACCATTGCAGTCATCCGTGGAAAAGCAATTACTTTTCAGGATTGTTTTGTTGCTGATACTCCTTTCTGCATTGTCAATCCAGAAATGAAATTACATTATTTTCACATGTATAATATCAGCATCTCATCTCCACCGGGCAGTGATATCATCCTGTCATGGGCTTCGTGTATTCCAACAAAAGCCGTTTTGGTGACAGACTCTGGAACTTTCCTGACTCTTGATGGATTCAAAACTTCAGAAGAAATCAAATTCCCATCCACTGTGATAGATGAGAACCTAGCTTCCAGTGTCACAGATGTAGCCCTAGGGTATGACAGCATTTTATTTTTAATACAAGGTAGTGTTTATTCTGTAATAAAGAGAGAGGTTTACAAACTTAAAGGAAGTACTGTTCCAAACGCAGGAATTAAAGGAATAGAGGGAAGAATGTGGTGTGCATCTGAATATCCAGAAAAAGTGAGTTATTTAAAGTATTTATTGTGTGTACTGAGAATGCCTTAGTTTCATCTTAAAACCTACTCAGAATCCTATTCAGATAGATTCAGTGGGATTTACTCCGAGGAAAGTGTTTGTAGAAGTGCACGATTTGAGGTCTTATTTAAGCCATACTAGTCAATAGGTCTAACACCCCAAAGGTCTCTGTGGCTTTATCCTGACATGCTATTTATACTGCCAATGATGTCACTCCAGCATTCCACAAAACATGACATCGTAATAAAGCTATGGTTGCATGGCACATAGATTTCGGACTGAAACACAAAATAAATAGTATCTTCTCTTTAAAGCCCATTTACACTCCCACGGAGCAGGGTAATGTAAAGTAGCCTTTATTAGTCAATGTTATATGTCTGGAAAAAGTAGTTGTAGAAAATGAGACAATGTTGACATCCATGTAAAAGTCAAAGTCGTCTCAAGCCCTGTAAAGCCATTTGAGATGAAGGCTTGTGCCCAAGAAATATCAATTATAGACTTTATACAAAGTTATCAGTGTAGGCTGGGGCATATCTTCTGGAGTAAAAGTAGTTGAAGTCACACAGACAAACATGGAGATAGTCACAGAAAAAAAAGGCTAGAACAAAGGGAGGCAGAAAAAGATGGCAAGTTACTCTACTGTATTTTTTAAAATTCTCATTTTTGTCTTATCCTTCCTCAAAGGAGCTTGGGGTGGTATGTTATATTCATACAATAATCTTATGATGTAGGTTCAGCTGAAAGAGAGCAAATAGACCAAGCTCACCTAGTGAGATTCACAGCAGAGTGGACATTTCTCCAACACTGTTGGAGTTCTCCAACACTGATCCACCACTCTGGCCACACACACACACACACACACACACACACACACACACACAGAGGCAAGGCTCCTTTTCCCCATATAACATGTATATGTCTGGAGTAAATGTTATTAGTAAATTAAGTAAATTAAACCAATAAAAATACTGGTGCTGAAAAATACAGTTGAAAATATAGGACAGAGCATTCTGCTACTTGCTCAGGACAACAGAAAGTACACTCAGGCACCAATTTATAATTGTTTCCCTGCTTGACTTTATATTTCAGTCTTTACTATAGAAATCTGAAAGCCAGACTGTAGGCAATAGGGGTGGGGGATCCACAAGTAAATCTTTATGCGCTTTGTAAAGTATATGTGGGTAGTCTATTTTTAACAGAAAACGGAGCACCTCTCCAATAGCTCACTACATCCCATTGCTCAAAACATTTTATTTCTGCTTTTGCTTACTTCCAAGATCAGAGTTCAGGTGAGAAAAAAATTATTCAAGAAAAAAAGTAAAGTAAATTAGGGAAGGTAGGTCAAGTACCCCTCACCTGTGCGCTCCAATTTTCTGTTTAAAATAGACCTGACCCCACCCACTTCTGCTTTATACACGAGTGGGCAGACATTTAACAAAATACACTTAGATTCCCCCCATACACATACCGTATCACTGTATCTGATTCTGAATTCTCAACCCTGTGTGGATAGTAAAATCCCTGCAAAAAGGCAGGTACCATCCCTGCACAATAAAAACAGTTGTTTCCTTTAGCAATTAATAATGCCAACACAACTCCAGCACAAACTGAGGCCTCTCCCTTGTGTTCTGCTCCTGGGAATTGCCAAAAGAGTATAATACTCTTACCCTCAGGAGAGCACATGCTGAAGGAAGGAGCGGAAAACCAGAGCTAAAGGGAGTGGAAAGTAGAGGGGGGAGCATGAGGAGGAAGCTAGAGATGAAGTCAAAGAAGTGAGGAGAAAACCAGATTCCTTGCAGGTCGCCCACTTATCATGTTTCATTTGCCCCTCAAAGATCTTTATGAACTCATTAGGGCCTGTATTTCAAACTGCTTTTACTCTTAAATGAAGGACAAGGGTATTTATGGTAAATTTCGTTAGATCTTTGAACCATTTGGCTGAGTTTTTTATTTGTCTCTTCTCTATCCACCTCTGGAAAAGAATTCAGGACCATTAAGTGAATATATCATGTGGACAGCAGATACAATTTTTCTTGGAAAATCTGGCAACATGTTTTTACAAATAGTGGATACAATAAACATAAAGAACCACCTAGGACTGCAATCAAATGTCAATATAGATTTAATCAACGCTTGCTACGATTCATGTATTTCTGAAATCTCCTTCTTGATAGCCTGCACTGGGTGTAGCTCCTCCAGGATGTTTTTTCTGGCAGTGTATGATGAAGATGGTTTCTGGTTCTTGAGAGATTTTTTACTACCTGCCCCTACAGGTAGAACTCTAGATATGATCTTTATAAATTCAGCAATCTCGTTCACGCTGCTGTGGGACAATGACAATGTCTACTATTCTTACAAAGGAAATCGAGTTAATGGGTACGTCAAAGTATCCGGCACAGACAGGCGGCTATCTGCAGCATCAGAAGGAACAACTATTCAGCAGATTACTACTGGTAAGTTAATACAATTTTAATAGACATTTCTGAAATAATGCAAATTGCTTATGTATTTGGGGGAATTAATATAATGTTATAGCCACCAATGGGCCATATCCGTAGGTTTTGTGTCCATAACATCCTGAGGTAAGCACAGTCCTTTACAGTGAAAATGCTTGTTAAGAACCCACAGTAAATAAGATACAGTAAATAAGAGTTTACAATGACCATGGTTATCCATGACGGATGTATTAGTTTTACATTTGCTCAAGGCCATTGGATCGAATGAACAGTTTTATTTAAGTAAGTCGATTAAGAAATTTTATGTTGCTGTTCTTATGTTACTCTTTAAGACAAACAGAACGTTTACATTGTAATCTTGAGGGTCATTGGGGTGAAGGCAGCCAGCTGCTGGTACAACAGCAGCACCACTGGCTCATTCCCTAAGGGGAATCCACAGAGGCTGGGGAGTGGGAAAATGCCCCCACTGTGGAGCTGCACAGGCTGCCACCATGCCGGCATCACCAGCAACTTGCCACTATGCTCACAAAATGTCACTGGGGAGTGATGGCATAGCCAGGACAGATAGGGCGACCAACTCATCACAGGTTGGTAGCCATAAAGACCTAATGAGTAGAGGGGAGGGAAAGAGCCATGCAGCGCTGGGCCACATTCCCAGCACACACACACACACCTCCTTAAAGGCACAGGTCTCTTGCAAATAGAACAGAGGCAGCAGCACACAAAAAAGAGGGGAGCAAGACCCACCACCCTGTGTACCAGGAGCGATCCCAAGCACGTCCCCCCCAGGAGCGAGCCGCATGTAAAGCAACGGGAAGCAACCCCTAAGAAAGTGGCATGGGAAGTGCAAGAGGGCCTGCTATTGGTGACTGGCAGCCACAGGCTGGGGCACCTCCCTCCGCACCTGACACCCTGGCCTCCCCACTGACCAAGTTGCCTGCAGTGGGAAAGGCAGGAGTAAGCACCAAGAGAGGGCAACCTCCACTGTTACCCTAGGGGTGCCCCATGGCTATGGAGTCACATACCCACCAGACAGGACCTCGATGCAATGGCTGCCTGCCTTGATGGGTAGGATCACCATGCATTACCTCAACACTGGACAGACTCACCACCACTGCCTGCTTGTGGGGAACACCTTAGGACATGAAAGGACACATACCTCTGGGCCAGCCCAAAGGAGTCGTTCCACTGCCAAAGACGTGCTTCCATTTCCTATGCTACACTAGGAGCCCCAGGGCCATGGAGCCCCATAACCCCATGGAGCCCCATGTTGTGCAACTTGGCATCTGGCCTGGCCATGCACAGACTGGGTTTTTTATTGTCCTCCAGGTGCCACCTTTGCCTGTGGGTGTTCTGCTGGGGACCAGTGGGCTTGGTGTTCATCCACATCCTGTGGTTCCCAGGGCACCAGGGGTGTGGCAGCTGGGGGGTTGCCTTTGCTGAGCACAATGGGCAGTTATGGGCCATGCCCTGGGTTTTGCAGGGCATAATTTTGAGCTAGTTTTGGGCAGCGGTCCTGCGCTTGGGTGGTTTAGGGAGCTAACTCCTGCCATGCCCCAGGCCCTCTCCCTTCCCCACCAGTCATGGTATTAGAGATGGGATTGTGATGTTAATGTAAGGTATTTGGTTGTGAAGGATTGTCTCAGTATCCTGTGCTTTTGAAATCAGGAGACGGGTAGGACATTGGTAGCCACATCCTAAGCCTTCCCAATCCCACAAGCAGCAATGAGGTCATTACTTACTTCTGTGACCCCGAAAACCTCTATCAAGTCTCCATTATTCCATTTTTGAGCAAAGTGTTCAAGTTTGTAGTGACAGCATAGCTCTATAGTTTCCTGGATGATGTTGATTATTGAGATCCAGTGAAGTCCAGTATTTGCTCAGGGTTTGGAATGGAGGCCTCCTTGATAGCCCTTAGTAAGTTGATGGATGGGGTGGGTACATCCCTTGGTTCTCCTGAATCTTTCAGCAGCAGCCTTTGACATGCAAGCTGCAGCAAGATTCCCACTCACTACATGAATTAAAATAAAAATGAAACCTCTTGGAAAGGTCATCCAGATATTTAGGTTCGGCTGTCACTAATATGTAGATAACTCAGCTCTATCTCTCTTTTCCATCTAATCCTGAGGAGGCACTGAACATGTTTAACCAGGGTTTGAGATCAGTGATGGACAGAACAAGATGCAACTTAATCCAGGATGCAAATATGACTGACCTTGGAGTAGATACTTACCCTTATTAAATGGGATTGCAGTCCCACAGCTAGGTGGTGCTCTTTCTTTGGGTTCCCAATCAGGGAGCAAAGTGGGCTGTAAATAAAAACACGCATTGCTCAGGTCTTGCAAACTGAAGGTTATGGCTTCCTTGATGGAGTCAATCCATCTCATGCTGGGTCTTTCTCTTTTCCTGCTGCGTTCAACTGTTCCTAGCATTATTGTCTTTTCTAGCGAGTCATGTATTCTTATAATGTGAACAAAGTACGAAAGCCTCTATTTAGTCACTTTAGCTTCTAGGGAGAGTCCAAGCTTGATTTGATGTAGAACTCCCTTATTTATCTTTTGGGAGGTCCATGGTACCCATACAACTCTCATAGAATCATAGAGTTGGAAGGGACCACCAGGGTCATCTAGTCCAACCCCCTGCACAATGCAGGAAATTTACAACTACCTCCCCCCTCACATCCCCAGTGACCCCCTACTCCATGCCCAGAAGATAGCCATGGTGCCCTCCCTCTCATGATCTGCCTAAGGTCACAGGATGAGCATTGCTGACAGATGGCCATCTAGCCTCTGCTTAAAAACCTCCAGGGAAGGAGCACTTACCACCTCCCGAGGAAGTCTGTTCCACTGAGGAACCGCTCTAACTGTTAGAAAATTCTTCCTAATGTCTAGACGGAAACTCTGTCTGGTGTCTCAGCTGTGACCATTCCACCTTGAGGGACTCTGCTAGGAGTTTTGCTTTTTGACAGAGTCTAACCTCCTTCCAGTATTGCTCTGATTTTTGCTGGCACACACAAACCCCCTCACCGCGTTGAGGTGTGCATCCAAGAGGGGGAGGAGAAATACCTGGGCTAATTGGGAAGCAATGAACGTCCCTGACATGATGACATTACTTCCATAAAGTTTGAGGCAAATGCTATAGTGTAACCCATGGTGCAATGATGTCATTTCCAGGTCATGCCGCAAGTTGCAACATTGCACCAGGAACACTGCCTGCCCCCCCACATCCACAAACCAGAAGGCCATCTCTCATTTAGCTGCCAGGCTCTGCCTGGCAACCCTACTTCCACCTCTGGCACAGGGTTCACTGCTCAGAAGTGCGCAGAGTTTACCCATCCTCCAATCCTCCCAGCAGCAGCTTTTAAAGGTGGAAACCACCTGCCAACCATGAGCCTAACTAGGCAATGGCCTTGCCCACCACTTTCCTGAAACATGGAGTGGTTGCCATATTGGGGAATGGTATTCAGAAGAGCAGTATGTGGCATAGCATATATCCAAACGTGGCTCCCAAGCCAATAAGTGAATACCATTGCTCTAAATTGCTTGGGACTACAGTGTTTCCACTATCACCTCCTCACGTGTGGATCTCCACATGCATTGATATCCTTCCATGTGTGCCTCCAGCATTTGAAATATAATTGGTGACCAATGGGGAAAAGGACCTCATTTATAGCATTCTGCAGCTTCGGAATTCCCACCCAAGGGAAGTCTTGAGGGCCCTGTTTTAGCTGGCCTCCCACCATCTGCTAAAGATGGTTCTTTTTTAGAAGGCCCATTGATGGTTATGCTGCTGATCAAGTTACAAAGAGTTTTTTTTTTAAATTATGCTTATTTTATATATGTAGAAGCAATTGGGAGCACTTTTTTGTAATATAGTATTCATATTGTTAGTACAGAGTTTTTAGTGGAACAGTGTTTTTATTGTGCTTTGTTTTTAACATCTTAAACCTGATAATTTATATGTATCTGTTGTTGTTTTGTCTTTGCAGACCATGATGGAAACACTATAATAAAAATGAAGAACAATGTCATGTACTTCCTTAAATTTAAAATGAAAGATGTTATAAAGCTCCATGCTTGGGAAAATGAAAGCAAAAACTGTATCTTGTATGTGAATCCACATGGTGGCTTTTATTTGTTGACAGTCAATGGTTCTGACATACATCGCCAGGTATATCCCCTGAGAACTGAAGTACTTAGTTCTACACATACTTCACAAGAAGCCTGTCCATATATATCATTTCAACACAATATGGAATTAAGTGTTTATTATGTGGACATGGGAGACACTGTGACCTTTTGGTCTCAAATAGTCTTTCTGGAAAACCTGGGATTATTTACAGAGATTACAATCCACAGATCAAACTTTCTGAAACAAAAAAGGTATCTTAATTATGAAATAGCACGTGGAATTTGTACTAAGAACCGGGTAAGTAGTTTTTGCATACAATGTATCTGTCCAAATTGATCCCAGTACAAAGATGAATTGATCCTAAAATATACACCAAGTTTTCTGCCTTTCTGTGTTCATTTAGTCTGTAGTCTTCTGTATGACATAAAAATCATTTTAGTTTAAAATGTTTAACTGGGTTTCACACTAGTTGGGAAGCTTCTGTAATGATAGTAACAATTCTGTTTTTTTCTCATGATACATCTGATACTAATGACAGTTTATACATAATGCTGCACAGGCCAGCCAGGGAGATGAAATTGCCAAGAATTTTCTAGAGCTTGAAAGGTGCTCCCCATCCCACCCATACAATGTAGCTTCCTACCAAAATTGTCACATCACGTAGGAAAGGAGTGCCTCTGTCCTTCTGTCGTCACCGAGACAAGACCTCCTCTTCAGTGCTCCTGCTTAAAGTTGTTTCTTTGTTCTGTCAAGGATTTCAGAATCTTTTCTCTGTGTGTGAAACAGCAAAACTTCCCAGGATTGACCCTTGGAAAGCCTGTCATGGGAAGGAGTGATCATTTTCTTCTTGCGAGAGGCACCTAGAAACTTTACCCACCTGTGGTTAACTCTTGATCAACAGCTCACATAAAGAAGGCTCTCAGTCTAATTAACATTTATCCAACAAGCAGATAACAAAACAGTGGAGTTGAGAACAATGCAGAGTGCCTGGATTCTACTCAGGCATGAACAGACATGCGCAGAGACAATATATTACCTAGGCTAGCTGTTGCTGTGGATGATTGGAGACTGCCTGCGCATGTGCAGTCCCATGTGTGCCTGCACAGTAGACCACTCAGTGAACAACAGTTACAGATAAGTGCAACTTGTTTTCTGCAGGTCCCCAAGGTGGGCTGGGCTGCTTCCTCCCAAACCTTGTCTGAATGGATGATATCTACAATTCAATGTCACCTTCTTACTGGCATCTGCTGTCCACTGCAGATCACAGCTCATTGGGACACAGTCATCTTCCACCATTTTTCTCCAGGGTTTCCCCCCCACACACACACACACACACACTCAAATATCTGCAAGGCTGTTATGTAGTCTTTTGTGTCCACCTTTGTCATGCACAATTCTGTGGATATAAATTCAGCTGTGTGAAAAGCAGTCTTTCATCATTTATTTGCTTGAGAGCATCCAAGGTGGTCTTAACCATAGGCTAACAGGGGGCACCTGCCCCAAGTCCTGTGCTGGGGCCAATCTGCTCCAGGCCCTGTGCTGGCCAACCATCCATGGCCCTGCCCCACAATGGAGAGGGTAGCCAGCTCGGCTATGGCTGCTCAATCCTGCCTAATCCAAGGGTTGGACAGCCGCCTTCTGGTAGCAGTGGTGGCCCTGTCTACCTCAAATGGAGCGTTTGGACCCTGGTGGCAGCAGTAGGCATGGCAGGGAACTGTAGGGGGAGTGATTCTGTGGTCCAATCCTGCATTTTCCCCAGAGCCCCAGAATCACTAAGACCAGACCTGAGAGCATCACACTCACTTCCTTGGCAAGTATCTTGCTTTTCTGCCAACTCAGGGCTGCACAGAAGACGAAAATGGGTGTTCCTCAAGTGTCTTCTGTGCAGGTACACATTCCTTCCTTCCTGCTCTAGCTGTGAGAAATCTGCATTTATTTGGTTATATGAGCTCCTCCAGTGGCTAAGGGATACTAAGGGAGATGGGTGCTCCCTTACCACATCATGTAATGGTTTTGGCAGGAAGCTCTATTGCACAGGTGAGAGAAGGAGCACACCTTAAGCTCTCAAAAGCTCTGGACATTTTACTTCCATGTCCAGCCTACAAAAGGTCCAGTGTTTGCCTGCAGAGGAGACATTCAATAAACAACAGTTATGAGTAAGTGTAACCCTGCTTTTAAAAACAGCGGTTGAACACTGAGTGTTAATCATCTTTGCATGTAATAATTTATGTTTTATAGAGCATAGCATCCAAAACAATATTCATATAATCATAATGACAAATGAACTGTATGTGTAAGATTGATTGATTGATTGATTGATTTATTAGACTTATAACCCGCCCTCCTCAAGCCAACTCAGGGCAGGTAGCATCATTTTAAAAATACAATAACATACAATATAAATAAACATTAAAATCCATAATAAAACAGTCAACAAATTTTTTTTTTAAAAAAAACCCCTAAAATTATGGCTCACAAATCTAAAAGCTGTAGGGGACCATACAGGTAGTAACCCTTTGTTTTTGTTGCTCCCACTAAGGGGAAATGGGGGGGGGGGGAGGCCAGTAGATGGTGTAAATAATATGAGCAAATATCGGCAGCTGTCCTCAATTGTAGGCCTGGTGGAAAAGCTCTGTCTTGCAGGCCCTGTGGAAAACTTTCAGATCCCGCAGGGCCCTGATGTTACCAGGCAGAGCATTCCACCAGGCCAGAGCCAGGGCCGAAAAAGCCCTGTCTCTTGTCGAGGACAGCCGCATTTCTATCCCTTCTCTCTGAAGGTGACCATGAAGATGACTAACAAAGTCAAACATACATAATAAAAATCACATTTTAAAGTCGTGAAAGGAAACCAAAAAGAAAAAACAACATATTATCAAAACAAAACCAGAACTAAAATACTGTCAAAGACATAAAAACAACACTTAAAAACATTAGGGCGGGAGGAAGTACTACAGAGGGAGCAATGCCCTCTGATCTAGATAGCAAGGCTTGTGACTTAGCAACAGGGGCTGCCAGCTGGGAGACGGCCTCTTTTCTTGTTTTGTTACTGCAGATGTTCCAGCATTCAGAATTAGTAGATGTTAATAGTTTACATACTTTCAAGTTCTTCTTCTATTTTTATGTCCTATTTTATTACTCTGGCTTCATAAATACTATAGTCTTAAAAATGCCGACACCTGCCCTGAATCCTTGAAGACATGGCACGTTAGATATAGAGATAAAAATGTCATCCATGTAAATCCATATACTTCTATTTATTCATTATTGTTGTTGTTGCATATTATCTCTTCTAGACAATAATGTTTTATCATGACGAAGATTACAGTCAAGTATTCAATTATGAAGATTCAGTGTGAGTACAATTAAAAAACAACAACCTGGTGACAGCAATCCAGAAGAACAAACAGCACCACACTCTAGGCCTCCATGAGCGTATAGCTACTGCTGCATTCAGCACTGAACACCAAGCCACTTAAAATTATATTCCTTGTTTAAGTACAAAAAAGGAGCCCCGTGGCGCAGAGTGGTAAGCTGCAGTACTGCAGTCCAAGCTCTGCTCACGACCTGAGTTCGATCGTGACGGAAGTGGGTTTCAGGTAGCCGGCTCAAGGTTGACTCAGCCTTCCATCCTTCCGAGGTCGGTCAAATGAGTACCCAACTTGCTGGGGGTAAAGGGAAGACGACTGGGGAAGGCACTGGCAAACCACCCCGTAAACAGTCTGCCTAGTAAACGTTGGGATGTGACGTCACCCCATGGGTCAGGAATGACCCGGTGCTTGCACAGGGGACCTTTACCTTTAAAGTACAAAAAATGATTTTTCATGGGAAACTGCTGTGGCAAAAACGAAGGGTGCTTCTGGATATTTATGTATTTAGTTATTTAGACTATATCCACTATTGTGCACAAGGTACTTTATTAAACATAAAGAGCATCAAAGCAAAATGGACTAAACCCATTGTCAGACATCAGCTTCTCCAATGAGCATAGCAGAAACTAGGAACTGAAACAGGATTTTCCTCAAAGAAAAGGTATGCAATCGTTTGTAACTACAATCACTAGTTTTGCATGATGGTGCCTGCAGGGCCAGTGCTACCATTAGGTGAACTAGGCTGTCGCCTAGGGTGCAGACTTCAGAAGGGCGCGGAACTGGCCTGAGGGGCACAGTTTTAAACCGATTCAGTTCTTGAAAAAAATGCAACTGACAATTTATATTTTTTAATTTTAAGATAAGTACCACACCAGTGCTAAGGAATATAATTAATTATAATGCCTTATAAAAAGTTTTGTGCTTTTATTCTTCTACAAGACATCTGTTTTTGAAAACTGGTTAGCAATGGGGGGGCACAAGTTGTTAGCCTTGCCTAGGGCGCAAAAATGACTGGCACTGGCCCTGGGTTCCTGTGCCACCTGTAGAGGCCTTGGGACAGACACTCTCTCTCAGCCTAAAGTACTTCACAGAGATGTCCTGAAGATAAAATGGAGAAGCAGGACTATTTGTGCCTCTTGAGATTCATGGATTAAGTATGGAGCAAGTATAGGGAGAGACTCTGGCCTCTGTGCCCTGCTTGTAGGTTTTCCAAGGGCGTCTGCTTGGCTACTAGGTGAAACAGGATGCTGGACTAGATGGCCAGATCCAGCGCAGTTATTGTTACAGTGTTTGTTGCTTAGCCAAGAATTGAGCACAACAAAACTTCTGTGACTTAAATATGGAGATTTGGCAGTAGGTAAAAATAAGGAGCCCTGTGGCGCAAAGGGGTAAGCTGCAGTACTGCAGTCCAAAGCTCTGCTCACGACCTGAGTTCAATCCCGACAGAAGTCGGGTTCAGGTAGCCGGCTCAAGGTTGACTCAGCCTTCTATCCTTCCGAGGTCGGTCAAATAAGTACCCAGCTTGCTGGAGGTAAAGGGAAGATGACTGGGGAAGGCACTGGCAAACCACCTGGTAAAACAAAGTCTGCCTAGTAAATGTCGGGATGTGACGTCACCCCATGGGTCAGGAATGACCTGGTGCTTGCACAGGGGACTACCTTTACCTTTTTAAAAATAAGGATCATGTTTGATTCCATTTAGGATCAGTTTTAGAAAAAGTTTGAAATATTATATCTGTTTTTTATGGGAGATGTTTTCCTGTAGGAGTAAGTCAATTGGTATTGTGACAGTTGAACTGGAACCTTCTTCAACTGGACGACAATGTACTGCTTTCCCTAAGGTAAATTTTAGCATGTTTTAGCATGATGATACTGATATGTAATACATAATTAACAAAGACTAACATGTTTCTTGTGGCATAAAATTTAATGGGTTGGAGCGCACTCTATTAGATGCAACCAGTAATCAAGGCTGAGTTTCCCTTTTGGGTGGCTGGTAAGCAACGAGAAAGCCAGCAAAACAGGGTGAAGAGGCAAGATTAGAACCCAAACTTCCCACTCCATAGAGCAACCCTCAAGTTACACAGCAGACGGAAGTATTAATTTGTAATTCTATAGAGTAGTGATTTTCAATATTACACAATTGCCAGGGTGGACCCCTGGACTAAGAAATTTTTTGCTTGCGTTTGGACTTCCTTTCTGCACCACTGTTTTCAGGTGCAGAAATGATGTGATGTCATTCTCTATTCATACTGGTTCTGTGTTTTTCCCCGCTTTACAACAATTTTGCCTAAACCTAGTTTGATATGACCTCTTTGGAGAGTTCTCAGTCAAAACACCTTCAGACTTCATATAGGTAGGAAGGTGTGCATTTTTGCAGGGCTCCCCCTCAGCCGTGCCATTCTCCTTACCTTAGTCCGTGTGGTGGCCATGTCCCACCCTGCCAGTGGAGGGCTTTTGCAGGCTTTTTTTAAAAATCAGTAAAAGCTATATAACTATAAAAATTATAATTGCAGCATGTACTAGTTCACAGCTTCTTTAAAGAGCGGTTCTGTAGCTGTTTAAAGCTGTTTAAGTCCTGTAGCCGCTTTGGTTGCAGTTTTAGAAGATGCTAGCTGTGCATTTGTTCTGTAGCTGTTTAAAGCTGTTTAATTCCTGTAGCCCCTTTGGTTGCAGTTTTAGAAGATGCTAGCTGTGCATTTGTTCTCCATAACCAAAAGGGCTAGAGACTTTTTAAAAATGAAAGATGAGAACTAGTACACAATTGTGATACGTTGTTCTATAGTGCTATAGCTAGTCCTGTTTTTTAAGCCTGAAAAAGTCCTGCAGTGGTGGAGGGGGGAGGTATGGCAGCCATAGAATGCTGAGGCAAGGAAAATGTGGGGCAGCTTCTATATGGATATTCTGTTGCCATTGAAACTGCCTCTGCATTTGCAGCAGCAGCAAGAGCTACACAGAAAATTGTCTCTGTGTGGTAATAGCCTGACATACTAACTACGGCCATTAACGCATGGGCAAGATGTCACTGGTTTATCTCTCTCCCATCTCACACCATTTTATTCTGTGATCGTGAAATTAAACGCATGGCATTTCCCATCCCACACTATATACGCCACCTGAGGCTCCCATGCATTTGGTATGTGGGGATAACGTGGGATATGGAAGGAGTGGTCGTGGGTTGCCCTGTAATTTACATCACCACCATGTGACTGTATGTGGTTGGTCTCTTCCCAAAATTTTTTTTTTTTGGAGTGGCAGTCTGGTATGCCAGTATGACAACAAACCAATCGACAGGATCTGTAATTTTTTTTTTTTTTTGCTGGTTTCCCCGCGCAGGAGAGGACTAACTTTTCCATGCCCACTGACTGCCTCCACCCCCTTTAGAGAAAGCAAGGAAATGGCGCCCTTCAGGCAGGCAAATTCCAGGAGAACGAGCAACATGGTGACCGATAAATGTGCAGATCTCCCCCCGCAAAATCATTGCCCTTCGTTGCCCTTGTCCCCACTTTACCACACCGTACAGGAGCGACGCTCAACCCCTGTCCTGCCTCAAATGCTTGGTGTAAAAAAAAGACACTTTAATTGAACGGTAACGGGGGGAGAAGAGGACACCACGGAAACAGAAAGGGATACACCCAACAGTTGGCCAGCTAGTCATGGAACCGATTAACTGGTATACCATCATCACAATTGGCATCACAACAAAAAACACATGACGAGGGTACTGAGAAAAGGGCTGCATTGTGGTGAATGGTAGGCAGCAATGGCAGCCATTCATCTCCAGCAACAAAAGTTGGGAGGGGCAGAGGGAAGGGCCAAAAAATCTGACGGGATCGGCGTGCTGGCCTGATGGGATATCAACCCGGAAGCTCACACATGACCAAACAGCTGGAATTATCGTGAATGTTAATTCACTTTCGCGATAAGACAGGGTTTGGAAAACACGCGGGTAAATCTCGCCAGAAGTGAATCAGATTAGCAGACCGGAGACGGTGTGCGTGTGGACCCAGGAAAATCGCGACATTAGGGGGGGAATCGCAAGACAAATCAGCCATGTGTTAACGGCATACGTGTCATTCCTGTCCTTGTATATTCCGAATACCACCCATTTTCAGGTGCTACACTGTAGATTTGTACCCACACACGGTTTATACTGAAGTAATATGACACTGACATATCCCTGGAGTAGTGCTGGTGTACCTCTGTGGTAACAGTGCATTGAATTTCATCAGTAATATTCAACCAGCATAACTTAAGCAGCTGAACTGTGTCTGTTATTGAGGCAGTGCTTCCTGGGGGTGAAAATTGCCCCTTCTAAAAATATGGGCCCGATCCTGTCAAAGTTGGGTTTAATTTCAGTAGAAGAGCAGTAAATAGGTTTTATTTGTTTACATTTATTTATAAAACATACATAAGTGGCTGTTCAACTATAGTTTTAAAATTAAATCTGTGTCATATCTCTATAGTATGAATTGTTACTGTTTTGTGCAATTGCAGGGATGTGGACACATATAGAATTTTTTGTGGGAAATGATCTGTTTACCATGTGTTTCTTTTCAGATATCTCATATTTATGTTGGCTGCCCTCCATCAAAACAAATAGTCGTTGAAAAGCAAGTTGTAACATTCTTTTTTCTTATCCTTTTATTTCATTTATAATAAAAATCAGGTATTAGGGCCGTAAAAATATTAGTCAGATATTTCTGTCCAGTGTTTTCAAAAACAATGGTCTGTTTGTACCAAATTCGAAAATTCCACCTCATATACAAAAACATGCACTGATTTGGAATCATTGTTCACAAAATAGCATATCATGCTCGCAATATGTTTACATATATCTAAGATCAGCTAATTCTTCCTAATCAAGAAGACTGAGAACAAAACTTTATTTCTCACAAACATCAAATCTGGATTAGTTAATTGACACAAGAATGTTGCGTTTTACATTTACCGGGCGTTTTTATAAAAAGTATCATGCTAAGTTTTTTTTTTTTTTCCCCTTCAAGTCACAACTGATTTATGGTGATCCCTAGTGGGGTTTTCAAGGCAAGAAACGTTCAGAGGTGGTCTGAATGTCACAACCCTGATATTCCTTGGAGGTCTCCCATCCAAATACTTGCCACAGTTGACCCTGCTTAGCTTCTGAGATCTGACGAGATAAGACTAGCCTTGGCTACCCAGAACAGGGCACCATGCTGAGTTGCAACTGATTAAATCCCAACAATTAACAGCTGGGGTAAAAAGCAGTGAAAAAGCATGTTCCCAGTCAACAGTTTCAGATAATTTAAAACTTCTTAATGTTATTCTTTTTACATGAGTTGATGATTTATGGAGTTTTGTTATTATTTAGCCATAAAAGGTTGCAATATATACCCAAGTAATCAATCCGTCTCTCCTCGGGATCCTGGCAGTGTATTCTTAATCCCTTAAACTGCTATGGCCAGTTCTTTTCCATCCCCAACATACCATGAGAGCTGTTCTTTTTAGTAGAATATATTTAGGACCTAAGGAACTATGCAGAGGCTTCTCTATGCTCTATGGAACTTTTCAGACCTCAGCTTCCCACAGCATCTACATTTTTGAGAAGCTGATTCTGAAGATCAGGGAATTCTCTGGAATAGCATCCATCACTATGTAAAGAGGTGAAGTCACCTAGGAAAGTTCCTGGCGTGAGCAGAAGCATTTCAAGCTCACAGTCTATACAGAGTGGTCTTATTTCCAGCGGTCTCCTTATTAGTCTGTCTGCATACTTCCCTCCCTGTGTTTGTTCAGCGATGAAAGCAAGCCAAAATGACTGTCATCAGCAACGATGTGGCATAGGATCCCTCCTCCCCCTGCTGATTTATTTGCTCCAAGTATGTTAAAAGCACTTGCACCTCTGTGGCTACCGCTAACTGTATGTGTAAGACCAACATAGGACTGACTAAAAGTGCAACGTTTATCATCTATATCCAGTATGCTAAACCATTAAAGCGATGTTTATTCAGTGGAACTTAAGCATTTTGTAAACTATTGGGGAAATACTTCTTTACAGTGTAACACTGGGTGTTTGCTGGCATACTGGTAGTTCATCATCATGGCTTCTGTGCAAGCCCACATTGGCCAACCACAGAAAAGACTTCCAAAGCTTTCTAGTAGACTAGGAGTGCCTCTCCTCCCTCTGGTGCTTTCCTGCCAAAACAAGCACATGACCAGGAGGAGCAGCGCTATGTAGAGAGGACCTCCACTGCTGTTCTCTGTGAAGAGTGGATCTCCATTGCTTTTCTCTGTCACATACATCGTATATCCAGTTCAGTTTAAAGAAAAAGAGGAAAAACCATATTCCTACAATCTGTAATGTTTACCACTCATAATTTTGCTCCTGCTGCTGTCCAATATAAATAATAATTTTAAAATTATAGTTGTCTTTTGTCCATATGTATCTCAAAATATCCTTTTACCTGCTCATTAGATTTATTTCCAGTATAAACTAAACAAATATCGTGTCTTCATAAAGTCTCCTGCACATTA
Source organism: Euleptes europaea (assembly GCF_029931775.1). Taxonomy (NCBI): domain Eukaryota; kingdom Metazoa; phylum Chordata; class Lepidosauria; order Squamata; family Sphaerodactylidae; genus Euleptes; species Euleptes europaea. Next base: position 30,285,099 of record NC_079318.1, read on the forward strand.
CTTTTCCCTTCCCACATTTTCTAATATATTGTAATCTTATCCATTAACACAATGTGCCATATTTTGTGAGCCCATTCATCCATGCCCCACAGGCTTAGCTGTTTCCAAGTTTGTGCTAATCATAAAAGTCCTTAAAAAATTATGCTTTTCTATTTTGTATCTACAGACCTTCAGAATGTGAGGAGGCAAATTTTACTTTCACAGTCGCTGGGTAAGAACTTTGCAGAATGTGTAGATAGAAATAGATTCCTTTTCCATTGTTCATTGACAATCATACAGGGATATTCTGCAGAATATCTATATCTATCTATCTATCGATCTATCGATCTATCTGCCTTGACTGTCCTTGAGAAAGGCAGACTGTAAATGCTATAAATATACACAGAATATATTGGGGACCCTATTTGTGTGGAAAATAGCATAAAAACATTTTAAATAAAAATAAAATTTATAAATATGTAGGAAGTGGACCACACAGTTGACACTTTTGTGTTCTCCTGTTCACTGCTGCCAAGCAGATTATCAGAGCAGACAACTATGTTCTAATAATCTGTGAACCCCAGATACAACATTCCTTCTTCCAACAGATCTTCCAAATGCAGAGCACTAATAATCTGAGTGCAATCAATTCCATTAAAAAACATGAACATTTGCCACTGGCCATCCATGCACAGAATATGTGGAGTTTTCTGGAGTTATTCTCTGTTCTTGTACACCGTTCCAACCTCTGGTAAAATAATCCCCAGGGTTGTAGTATCCATTGAGAGGAATAGCTGTGTGGTTTGGCGGGCTGGAGTGTGGAAGGACAAGGGGGTGAAATCACACCTCCTTCCTCTTTGACAAGAGCACTTCCATCCTCTTGTCATTCCTCCCTCCAGCCCATGTACCAGCATGGCTATTTCTCCTCATGGAGCCATGACCAGAAGAATGATATTTCTGGGGGTCTGAAAGGACTTCTAGCATTATTTATTTATTTATTTATTTCATTATACCCCATTTTTCTCCCCAATGGAGATCTAAAGCAGCTTACATCGTTTGCCTCTCCTCCAATTTATCCTCACAACTACCCTGTGAGGTAGGTTAGGTTGGGAGTTTATGACCGGCCCAAGGTCACCCAGCAAGCTTCCATGGCCGAGTAGGGTTTCAAGTTTGGGTCTCCCAATCCTAATAAGGAATGTGAAAAAACTCTGTGTGCCTTCTATGCATGGATGGTTGGATATACAGGCCATTTAATTCAATAATGTGCAAATAAATGGTACTTTCTTAAGAAGTGTTTATATTCTGCACATATATTCCTTACAGAGGTTAGTCTTTTTTTTGTCACTGAATCCAGTCCCTGGTGAATTTAGAGGGGGGTTTTTCTTTCATATTGCAGACACAAATTCTCAAGGGGTACCTGTGTTAGTCTGTTATAGTGAAATTAAACAGAATTCTAGTGGCACTTTTATTCCAGCATGAGCTTTTGTGAGTCAGAACTCACTTCTTCAGATGCTGTGAAAAGATAAGCCATGCTTTTATAGGGAAAATTGCCAAAGGGGAGGGGAAAGGAAGGAGTTGGGGGCACAAAGAGGTTGGTGTGAACCCTTGTAATAAATCTTTCAGTGTAAGGGACTAAAATAGACTAGATTGTTGCACATAATGGATGATGAAAGAGTTCAAAGGTTCTAGCCAATTATTTTTTGTTTATCCCACTTAATTACACTTTTGTTTTTCTGTACCCTATGACAGAGAGGTTATAAAGAACCTCTGACCTCTCTCAGCCATTATGGGTAACACTCTAATCCAGAGTGTGTGTGCCTGCACAGAGAACCACTTGATGAAAAAACATTTACAGATAAGTTCAACACTGTTTTCTTCACCCTACTTCTATAGAGATATATCCTGGTAGCTTTATAACCAACTCTCCAGCTGTACTCCTTCCTTTTGAGTACTGAGCAAATTTTTTCTGAAGGGTAAAGAGTCAACTGTTACTTAGTTCTGAGGAGTGAAGAGCATTGAACAATTGCAGAGTCACTAAAGCCGCTATGAACACTTGCCCTAGAATACTTTTCTGAAAGTGTGTTCAACTCATTTGCATGTCTGTGGAGAAGGACATGTCAAAAACGACATTGTTACAATCATATAACCTATTTTTCTCTCATTAGGAAACATTTTGGGGATGGTATGGAGAGCGACTTGGTAAGCATGTGCATTTTATTTCAGTGATTTATTGATGCAAATACAATAGAAGAAAATCTATACTAAATAACCTTTCCCCCTAGGAAACAGAGTACGACAAAGAACTATATGGTTGCCCAATAGATGTTTATTATGAACATCCATTTCGTCCTTCTGTTGCCTTGTAAGTAGTGTTGAAATATTGTGGACATCCATGAAATAGATGTATTAGAAAAGAAATAAAAGCCCTTTTTCTCTCCCCCCCTGCCCCCATCATATATACACAAATAAAATTTGCAGTATAGTTGAACCCTTGATAAACCATCTCTGCTAGTCTAGTGAGCATTCATGGTAAATATTCTGGCCCACTGTCTGTGGCTGAATTGGAACATTATCAGACGTTCCATATGTGTTCTTTCCCCTGTTTTATACTTAGTAATTATGCTGTATTTCCATTATTTTCAGATATGAAAACAATAAATTTGTTCAGTTTGTTGAGGCAGAATATGTACTGTGGGAGGTAAATGGCAGGACTGATTTTCTCTACAATGCAACTATGGCACAGGTAGGTGGATATCTATACACAGCATCAAATGTGGATTTGGTAGTTTGACTACTTCATTAAAATGTATGTTGACTGAATTGCCTTTCATGCAAACAGTTTACAGTGGTGGCAGCCACTGTAAGCATATCACAGAAAAGCAGTTTTGTCATCAGCATTATCAAGACGGTGCCCTCTTGGCTCCTAGAACACTGTGGGGATTTTTGCATGGTAATTAGCAGCGCGTTCCAGGCTGAATTGCTCCGCATATATTTTTTAAAATTTTGCACCCTGAACCGTCATTCCGGAAGTGACTGCAAAGCCAGCGCAGACCTGCTTCGCATTACAAAAGAGCCCATTTAACACAACCTTTGGTGTTTGCCGTGAAGAATCCGCCTCAAGGAACCATGCAAAACAACAGAGGCGCCTTAGCTATGCATATGCTAATTGCTATGCAAACAAGAACAAAGGAACAGGCGAGAGGGGGAGTGGAACTTCTCCTTTTGTGTCAGGACTGTGAAAAGGCGTTTTTAAAGTCACATTTTTAAAAAGAGCTTTGAGCGAGCATCAGAATTGACCATGCAAAAATGGCCTGTCTGTAGTCCTCTGGTTCTCTCCCCCACCCCATTTTTCTGCTTCCTTCCTGCCAATAATTCCTAGTCTCCCCTGTGTCTAGGTCCCACTGTGATTTTTGCTTCTGCCCCACTCTTATCCCTGGCCCCTCCTTTCTTGTCCTCCCACAGCTTTCTCAGGCCACTGATTTTAGCTTACTTTTAATTTTTGACCCATTTCCCTAGAAAACCTTAAAGACTAACAAAATTTCTGGCAGGATATGAGCTTTCGTGAGCCACAGTTCACTCCTTCAGATACAGCTAGAACAGTGATGGCGAACCTTTTAGAGACCGAGTGCCCAAACTGCAACCAAAACCCCACTTATTTATCGCCGAGTGCCAATGCGGCAATGTAACCTGAATACCACCCCCAGAGGGGGCCCAGAGGGAGAGGCTAGGGTTGCCAAGTTCCTCTTCGCCATTAGTGGGAGGTTTTTGGGGTGGCGCCTGAGGAGGGCGGGGTTTGGGGAAGGACTTCAGTGCCATAGAGTCCAATTGCCAAAGTGGCAATTTTTTCCAGGGGAATTGATCTCTATTGGTTGGAGATCACCTGTAATAGCAGATCTCCAGCTAGTACCTGGAGATTGGCAACTAGTTCCTTAGTGTTTTCTCTCTACATATCAAGACAAATGGAAAGGTGTTTGGAGGATAGCTTGTGGGCACTTCAAAGGTGGAATAGGACTGCACGCCCCTCCGCCCGCACAGACCCAGAGGGTGCCGGAGAAGCCGCTGGAGGGAAAGAAGGAAGGAAGGAAGGAAAGAAGGGAAGGGAGGGGGAAAGGGAAGGAAGGGAGGGAGAGAAAGAAAGAAAAAGAGAGAGAAAGGGAGAAAGAAATGGAGCAAGGGAGAGAAAGAAAAGGACAGAGGGAGACAGAAAAAGAAAGAGGCCATTTATACATGGGAGGTTTTGCCTTGGATTTGCCACTCGGTGGGGCGCGGCGGCAGGCTTGTGAGAGGCGAGCAGGGTGGGGCAGAGGGCGCCTCCTTCGCACCCACCGACCAGCCATGCCCCTCCGCCCGCACAGGCCCAGAGGGCGCCGGAGAAGCCGCCGGCCATGCCGAGTGTGAGCGCTCAGCTTTTGTTCCCCGCTCTCCCACCCGCCTGGCTGGCCGCGCACGCTCCAGCGGCGGCAATGGCGGCAGCTTCTGTGGGAGAGTCTGGGGGCCACTGCCAATGATGTCGGAGGTTCCCCACCCCTGGGCTACAGCCTCCCCCATCCGGGGTGGGGCAGAGCCGGAAAGGCCAGCGGCTTGGAGGAACCGTGCGTGCCGGCAGAAAGGGCTACGCGTGCCGGAAGTGGCACCCGTGCCATAGGTTCGCCAACACGGAGCTAGAATGTGAGTCCATCTATCCTTAAGTAGAGAAGAGTGAATTAGACACACAATGGCAATGTAAAAGTCAAAAGCGAGTAAATGACATTAGCAGGCGTGATTGGATTAGGTGTGATATGCAGAGGGATATGCATGGAGAAATTAGCATTGGTAATGAGACAGGAATCCCAGACCTGCCAGAAATTTTGTTAGTCTTTAAGGTGCTATTTAATTCTTGCTCTTTTCTACTGCTGTTGACAGACTAACACAGTGACCCATCGTGATCAATCTCCTTAGAAAACCTGTCTGATGACCAGGCTGCCTAGAATCTCAGTCTTATTCTTTTCCCCCACGGCATCCAGCCCCTCCTAATCTTTGTCGAAAGACCTAAAGCAAGGTCCCTTAGGATGGGGCAGAACAAACCAGACTAATACCCAAAAAGGCTGAAGTATGAGTACTCACACTTCAGAAGGTAGCCTGCCACCAGTCCCTTTACTGCTCAGCCAACCAGAGACCAAGGGACAAGCCTTTGACCTTTCTGGGATTAAGATCAAGAAAGTCACCCTTGCAGGACTCTTACAAGGCGAGTTTCAGAAAACCATTAAAGCCAATGAAGGCCAAAGTTCTGGTTTTAGATTGAAGCCTCGTGCATTCAAGGACACCACAAAATATATTTAAAGTGGTTTATTAAAATAGGGCAAGAATATTCAGTAAAAGAGCAATGAACAGTGAGAAAGCCAAGTTTAGCCAAGCATTTTTGTAAGCATTGGTTCACTGTCCAGTTGTTACCAAAAAAACTGAGTCCATCCAAGTTTCAAAGTTCTGCATCTAAATAGGGTTTCCAGTCAATATGACCCACCAAAATCAAGACAAGTCCCTCAGTCAATAAAAGGGCAAAAATCACAAGACGAAAACCATGGCTTGACACATAACTAAAATGAAAGATCTTAGCTATATGCTCAACAACCTGCATTGGCCTGATTCTAGTTAACCAATCAAATGTATGGCCAATGATGCTATTTGACCAACCGAACATATTGCTGGCCAGGTGAGCTAACCAATCAGAGGAGTTTGTCAATCAGACCAGGTGTGCTGGAGCTGTTCCTGGTTCCAGTTAACAAACATCTTCTCCCACCCATGAGCTCAAGTGTTAACAAGATGGAATGTAGCCTCCCAGCAACTGTGTCCTTGAAGCTGTTATGCTCAGTGGTATGAACTGCACCTGGGTTCTCCCATCTCCCTTATCTGGGTCTCTCAAGCTACAAACAGCTTAGCTTGAGTTCTCAGCCAAAGAAACTTCCATCTTTTCTAGGCCTTAGCCTGAACCATTGTTTGAACAAGAAACTGCTTAAAGGAACCCGTTTCTTGACAATCTCAAGTGTTGTCAAGTTTATAGAGCCCATTTTTGCATTCCCCCCCCCCTGTATGCTTTACCAGCATTCTGAGTTGGATCCAAAGTACAAGTGGAGTCAAGTGAGCAGAAAGGGATTTTTCTTGCCATCTCCTCCAGGTTGCAGACTTTCCTAAATTCTGCTCCTGCGGATCAAAAGACCTTTGCAAACCGCACAGAGGATAAAGCAGGCATTTGTAATGGAAGGGAGGAGTCAGCCATTATTTCCCCTTCCTCTGCCCACAGAAGTTCTACTCCACTAGCATTAGGTCAGTAGGACAGCACCTTTGGATCCAACCCTCTGGTACTATTCTTTTTTCTTATCCTAGGCAGCTTAGATTAACAACTTTCACTTTCCTCCCAGAAGCTGGATTTGAAAACAGTTTTATTCCCTAAGCAACTAAACATCAGACTTGCTCAGTCAACCATTATTAGAAGTTTGATAGTCGTAAGTGCAACACAAACAACTAGTGGAATTAAGTAGGGAGCAAGTGAAGTGCTCTGACCTACATAGCCCAGGCCAGCCAGATCTTGGCGGATCTTGGCAGCTAAGCAGGGTCGACTCAGGTTAGTATTTGTCTGGGAGACCACTAAGGAAGTCCTGAGTTGCTACACAGAAACAGGCCATGGCAAACCGCCTCTGAATGTCTCTTGCCTTGAAAAACCTGTGGGGTCACCATAAGTCAGCTGTGACTTGATGGCAAAAAGGTGAAGGGTAAGTAGCCTTAAAAGGAAATTGGGCAGGACTTGTGAATAAATTATTTCACCTCACCCCCATCAGGGCCTTTTTATCCAGAGGGCAAAGGGGTAGTTGCTTGATGTGGCTGTCAGGATGGCCCCACAGGGCCCAAACAATGGCAGGACACCTCCAAGGGGCCGGGCCAGAACTAAAAATGGCTGGCTGGAAGTGATGTGTCACTGCCAGGAGAGCAGGGCCCATCTTGCCTGATGGGAACTTTAAAAGCCGGCAGCCAGAGGAAGGTGGAGACAAGAAGAATGAAGGCCAGAGATCGGGTTGAAGATGCAAGAGACAGCCTCTGAGCCCAAGAGGTCAGGCAAGGTGCTGGAACAGAGATGGACTGGGAGGGCAAGCCAGAAGCTCCAGCTGAGACCAGGAGCTGGGGCAGGAGGCCAGGAGAGGTGAGGGGTGCTAGCGGAGCTAACACTAGGGCTGGAAAGAATGGGAATACAGGAGAGGACTGAGTGGAGGGCCCTGGAGCCATGATCAGGCTTTGCCCCTGAAGTCAAGTGCCCAGAAGAGAAATAAGAGGGCCAAAAGCAAGGGGCCCAGGGCCAGTGGGAATAATTGGGGGGGTCACCCAAAGGACTTCTGAGCTGCCCAGTGTCCAAGGTGGGACAACGGGCTGGAGAAAAGAGGGACTGTACACCTTGGGAAAGCACTGAGGTCTAGGGTCAACTGTTGTCAGCAACCCACTGCTGGGCCCATAATAATGATCTCTTAAACAACAGGGTTGCCATCTTCCCTACTTCCCCACACCTTCCCCACACCTGTTGTGTGTTGAAGGTGGCATTGCATGTAGCTGAGGGATGAGGTAGATAACTAATAATATCAGCCTCGGCCAAGTGCGATGCTTTGAATTTAATATGGCAGGAGGCTTAAATGTCCCATGAAAGAATTGAACACTTTGCACAGACTTTTCTGAGATCAAGTGACTGATTAAGCCTCTGGCAGAAACGGACTCCTAATTTATATCCGGAATGACCGTCTCCTTCTTTGATTTCTTTTGGACCCTTTTTGGATCATTGTTCAGCATCCACACTTATCTGACCACCAGTATTCTTCACGTCTTGTTGGATTTCTCTGTCTTATTTACCCCCACGTGAGGTGGACTGTAATGTTTGTTTATATGTGTGCTTAGACACTATATTGATTGCTATACATTGTAGTATTTGGTGTTTGTGTCTTGCCTATTTCATTATATATTGTTCCATTCTTTAGCCTGGTGTTGTTTTCATTCAAATGTTGCTTTTTACAACACCATTTATCATTTTTGGCTCTTTTGGTTGATGGCAATAGCTAATGTGGCTCTCTGCAAGCCACCTAGTGAGTACCACTGCTCCAGAATGCTCAAGAATATAACTGACAAATACCAGCTTGGCCAGTAACCTAATCAGGTGCCTAATCAAGCAGGATGGCATCCTCTACTGACCCATCAGCAGTCTCCTTGGGTCAGATAATAGTCCTCTCTACTTCTCTACTAAAGCATGCACATTCCAGCAACCTTTACCTTAGTCCAGGGGTGGGGAACCTTTTTTCTGCCAAGGGCCATTTGGATATTTATACCATCATTCATGGGCCATACAAAATTATCAACTTAAAAATTAGCCGACCAAGCCCCAAGCAGGCAACTGTCCCAGATGACACCCCCCCGGCACGGGCAAGCAGGCAGGCATCCAACTGGTGGTGCACATGGGCGGAAAAGGTTCCTTTTCTCTGCAAAACAAACTTACATCCGCCTTGAATAGAGGCTATTCCTGTCTGCGGGAGGGGGCGGATCACCAGTCTTAGATCCTTCTGAGCTAGAGATCTGCCAGGACCCACAAAGGGCCAGACCAAATGATTTCGCGGACCTTAAACAGCCCCCGGGCCTGACGTTCTCCACCCCTGCCTTAGTCCAGCCATAAAGGATCTCAGCCAAGTAGCTCCAACAAGATTTCCAGGGAATAATCTTTCAAGAGTCAAAGCTCCCTTCACTGGTCTTGTTGGTCTATAAGGTTCTACTGGACCCAAATCTTGCTCTTCTAGTACAGACCAACATGCCTACCCACCTCAAACTACTTTGCCCAAGACTCACTAGTGCCTGTCTTCTCCCACTCTTTTAAAAGCAATTTCATAAAACATGATTTTTAAAAAACACCTTTCAATGAACATATGCTTATGGACATCTGTAGGTACTAGGGCTGTTGGAAAAAAAATTTGGTCAGTTTTTATTCGGGAAATGCCGAAGTCCAAACTCCCCCAATTCGGATCCGTGGAATTCAGCATGAAATTCGGAATTCGCGAATAAATTCGCCCTTTAAAAGCCATTAAAAACACATTTGCACCTTTCTGCGGCTCCGGGGGGGGGCATGTTTGGAGTTAGAGGTCCCAAACTTTCAGTGTAGCTTGAGGGGTCCCTTCTTGCAAGAACCCCCAAGTTTTGTTAAGATTGGGTCAGGGGGTCCTGAGTTATGACCTCCAAAATGGCCTATCTACTCAGGGAACCTCCCAGGTACACAGATAAATATGACTTTCTAAGCTAAACAACAGGGGGGAGAAACTAAGCTAAAGGTCTGGTGAGGATGGAAGATGCTCTAAAAGAAATAGAATGTTTATTGTAGCTGAGTGTCAGATATGGCAACAATCAGCATGCTCACACCCAAGAATTTAGAAAATCCTGCAGGTGGAGATTTTGGAAGGTGGGACTTTCAAATTATTCCCATACGTGTGGTTACTTGCAGGCCTCCATGTTGTGCTCTGTTGTTTACAAAGAGTATTTTTTGTTGGGGGGCTTGAAATTCTGTGCATTTATATACTTTGAACAGGTGCGTTGTTTACGTGAAGCACAGTCTTGGTCTGCGATGCTGTTTGAAAGGGGATATGGAAGAAATAAAAGCATCACAGATATAGATGAAATAGATGAGCTGTGGGGACCACATGTAAGAACAGTACATTGTAAACTGTTAATAATATGAATTTTGGTTTTAAAGGGAATTGGTGTGCCACGACATCTGTTTGTTTTGATGCGCAACCTGTACTCTGGACAAGAGGCCACAGTTAGGACAGAGCATGGAGAAATAGAATGGTTTCCAATCAGCAAAGGTCTTAGACATGGATGTATTTTATCTCCCTGTCTCTTCAATCTGTATGCAGAACATATCATTAGGAAAACTGGATTAGATTTAGATGATGGTGGAGTGAAAATTGGGGGGAGAAACATTAACAATTTGAGATATGTCGATAATACTACATTACTGGCAGAAAATAGCGAAGACTTGAAACAACTACTGCTGAAAGTTAAAGGAGAAAATGCCAAAGCAGGACTACAGCTGAACATCAAGAAGACAAAAGTAATGACTACAGGAGAATTATTCAACTTTAAAGCTGACAATGAGAAAATTAAATGTGTTCAAAGTTTTCTATTCCTTGGCTCCATCATCAACCAAAAGGGACCCTGCAGCCAAGAAATCAGAAGGAGATTGAGACTGAGAAGGGCAACCATGAAGGAGCTAGAAAAGATTTTGAAGTGTAAGGATGTGTCACTGGCCACCAAGACTAGATTAATTCATGCCATTGTATTCCCTATTACTACACATGGGTGTGAAAGCTGGACAGTGAAGAAAGCTGATAGGAAGAAAATAGATTCCTTTGAAATGTGGTGTTGGAGGAGAGTGTTACGGATTCCGTGGACTGCCAAAAAAACAAATCAGTGGGTTTTAGATCAAATCAAGCCTGAACTGACCCTAGAAGCTAAAATGACTAAACTGAGACTATCATACTTTGGTCACATTATGAGAAGACATGAGTCATTGGAAAAGACAATCATGCTAGGAAAAGTTGAAGGCAGCAAGAAAAGAGGAAGACCCAACAAGAGATGGATTGACTCTATAAAGGAAGCCACAGCCCTCAATTTGCAAGACCTGAGCAAGGCTGTTAAACATAGGACATTTTAGAGGACATTGATTCATAGGGTCGCCATGAGTCAGAACCAACTTGACGGCACTTAACACACACACACATTAATACTGATCACAAAGGGAAAAATGAGAATTCAAATGGTAATCCAATAAAGCAAAATTTAATGCTTTGAATAAGGTAATTGCTAATCCATGAAATAAATTAATATTATACTGTTAATTTTATATTTAGACTTGAGAATATATACTTAGACTTATGTCCAGTTTCCTCAATCCAAGAAAAATAGAATCAGTTACTGATTTATGATGCAAACTAGTTTCTTCGGGATGTAATGAAGATGGTTATGTAACTTCTTTAATTTAAAGCGTTTACTGTTATTACAACATATAGGAAAAATTAGTAAACTTGACATCTATATATAGAACTTACATAAATTTCTAATGATTCATTTCTATACTAGGTTTCATTACAGTACTTTCAAAATAGCTCTTAATCATATTTTCATCTTCATTTGCTTATCAAAAACACTTCTTTTAAAACATTTCTTTCATGATAAAGCCGCAAGAACATCTTATAGGATGCTTATGAAATCCTATGAGGTGGCAGTTAAGGCTGTAAAGAAGAGTTATTTCTCAGCCTCCATTGCATTGCTAGCCTCACACCCAGCACAGTAGTTTAGTGATTTGATCCATTGCATCTGTCTCTGAGGGATCCCAGTATGTTACTAATTCGGCCATTAGCTGTGAGGCCTGTGCAAGCTTTTTTGCAGATAAGATCTTCCCACTCCGCCAGGACCTCTCCGCCAATGTTGGTACAGTTAGTGAACTGGAGGCCCCTTGGCTGTCTTCCCATCTGGAATTGGACCAATTTAGCTGACTTTCCCGGTCCAATGTTGACAGGATTCTGGGAGCTGTGAAGCCCATCACATGCTCCTTAGACCTGCGCCCTTCATGGCTGATTAAAACTAGCAGTGATGTGGTGTGGGTCCCCAGATGGACATTATCAATCTGTCCCTGTCTACAGGGGTCTTTCCAGGGAAGCTTAGGGAGGCAGTGATGAGACTCCTCTTTAAGAGACCGTCACTGGATTCCAACAGTTATGCCAACTACTGCCTGGTGTCTAATTTGGCATTTCTGGGTAAGGTAGTTGAGAGAGTGTTAGCGGATCAACTTCAGGTTTTATTGGAAGATACATCGGCCCTGGACCCATTCCAGTCCAACTTCTGGCCTGGCCATGGGATGGAGAGAGCTCTAGTCACCCTCTCGGAACAATCTCCACAGACAGCTGGATCGGGGCGGATCAGTGCTGCTGTTACTTTTAGACCTTATAGAAGCATTTAACATGGTCAGCTATGATTTTTTGATCCACCATCTCGCTGATATTGGAATATGTGGGACAACCCTTCAATGGCTGCTCTGCTTTCTCCAAGATCAGGCACAGATGGTGGCACTAGGGGGGAATATTTCACCATGCCATCCCTTGGTGTGTGGAGTCCCCCAGGGGGTGATTCTCTCCAGAATGCTATTTAACATCTACATGTGCCCCCTCACCCAGCTGGTCCAGAGTTTCAGGCTGGGTTGTCACCTGTACGCTGATGACACCCAGTGATATCTGCTGTTGGACAGCTGATCAGATACCATCCCAGATGACCAGATATCATTCCACATCCCTTGGCCAGTTGTCTGGAGGCCGTGGTGGGAAGGTTAAAACAAAGCCGGATGAAACTAAATCCATTGAAGACTGAGGTCTTGATGGGGTGCAAATAACACCTGCACCTACCGTTAAAAGCCTCAGTGTGAAACTGGATGCTTCCCTCTCAATGGAGGCACAAGTCACAAATGTAGCCAAAGCAGCATTCCTTCAGCTGCGCCAGGCTAAGCAGCTGGTGCCCTGTCTGTCCCATCACGACCTAGCCAGTGATCTATGCAACAGTCACCTCCAGGTTAGACTACTGTTAATTCGCTCTATGCAAGACTGCCCTTAAGGCTGCTCTGGAAACTTCAGCTGGTCCAGAACACGGCGATGAGGGTCCTTATAAGGGGACCCCATCAAGAGCACTCATCCAACCAATACTCCACCAGCTGCACTGGCTCCAGATTGAATACCAGATCAGGTTAAAGGTTCTGGTACTAACCTTTAAAGCTCTAAATTGTCTGGGACCATCGTACCTGCTGGACTGCCTCTCCAAATAACCCCTCAGAGAGCTTTACGCTCATCTAGTAACAACTTGTTAGTGATCCCCAGCCCAAGAAGTATCTGACTGTCCTCAGCCAGGGCTTTTTCAGCCCTGGAACTGGCCTGATGGAATGCTCTATCGAACAAGATTCAGGCCCTGCGGGATCTAGCTCAATTCCACAGGGCCTGTAAGACAGAGATGTTCCGCCAGACCAGTTGAGGGCAGCAATGGTTCCATCAAAACTTTGGCCTCTCTGTATCATCTGTACCATCTTTTTGTTCCATTCTTGGCTTGTTTTTGCCCACCTTGCCCCTCTCTCCTGACTGGGTGGATATTCCTACACTCTAAGTGGTGCCATACAGACTTGTACAATGTGTAACTTTTAGATTTTACTAACTTTTTTAGCAGAATCTGTTATATATTATTGTGCTATTGTTTTAAATGGACTGAATGTGAACTATTATTGTTGTTATGCAGGATGTAAACCCAATCTCGATTAGGGGGGCGGCAGGATACAAATCTAATAAATAAAGATCTTTGGCATATTGTTTAAGAAAGGAAAGAGTAAAAAGGATGATACCAGGGATTAAGTAAGGAAATCAAGAGATACATGAACAAATAAAGATCTTTTTCTCAAATCTATATTAAAAAAGAATTTATAGAAGAGGAAAGCATGAAAGTATATCTAGCAGAAACACCAATTAAGAAATTTACATGAGAGCATAGACAAATTTTAAACCAAACAATAACAATACAAGAAATTAATTACAGGATAAAGCACCTGGACCTGATGGACTGAATGAAATAAAAGAGAGAAGAAACATCCCATCTACATGGCACCGCAATTGTACAAACTGATTTAGTTGTTCCATGCATTACAGGAAAAGAAGACACCTTTTCTGTCCCTTCCATCAGGACATCTCCACTGATAGAGAGGAGAGTGAATTCACCCATTGCCCCCTTCCCAATTCCGCCTCTTGACTTACATGGCTATTTGGGTCACGTGGACTGCTAGGAGGAGGGAAAGCAGGGAAGATCTACAGTTCTTTGGATCTGGAGATCACAGGATCCAACCTCATGTCTGACTGAGCAAGGACTAGTACAGTATAGCCATAGCCAGGTTTCTCATACACCTGATACATTTTGTTTCTCTGCATGAATTTTTCCAGTAGCGCTGGTGCAGAGTTCAAAGGGTAGTGCTAGTAAATTATCACACTCCATTTGTGATTCTTTGGAGCCAAACCATTCTATTTACTCCATCCCTCTTTTTTTAACAGCATAAGAAACTAAATCATGGTTTTGCATTTGTGTTTTGAAGACAGGTTAATTCCATTGTCCTGTCTTATCCTCCCAGAATTACAGAACTTGTTTTCAATCTGAAGGTGGTGATCCAGGAAGTTTAAAACTACCATATGAGATCATGAACCATTCTGGCATCAATTCAGTCATTTGGCCTATAGACCATTCTGGCATTTACTTGTTCAAACTGAAGATACTGGACCCAAACTTCAGGTTAATTTTAATATAATTCATTATTGTACTTATATTGTTATGTTTACTCTAACTATATATTTGTGTGTGATGTGCCATCAAGTCATTTCCAACTTATGGCAACCCTATGAATTAATGACCTCCAAAATGGCCTATCATATGAGGTTAGATCATGCTTATACCTGTAAATTTATTGATTCCTGTCTGCATTATATATTTGTAGATGGCAGATCAATAGAGGAGAAAACAGGGTGATAGTAACTCAGATCTTCCCTTGGCCAGGGATATTACTCTGGATCACAAGGACAGAATAGTTTTTCCAGTTCAGTCAAGAGTCTTGTGCATTCTGGAACTCCATATCTTAGGTCATCCCTTCAGTGCATTCTCTGTGGTAAACAACTGGTATTGCAAGAGAAGAGAGAAGTATATTGAGCTGTCTGAAACTACTCTGCTTTACTTCACACAAGGGTGGGGTTCTCATCAGCAACGTACAGATGAGTGATGTCATCACATCACTAGCCATGCTCTAGCTTTCGGCCTTTAGCCCCAACTTTATGATTTAACCATAGAGTTTTAGCCAAATGCTAAAGCATCATAGGTGACACAATAACAGCATTTCTGGTCATACCAGAAGTGACATTGATGTGCCACTAGCATTCACCCCCACCCCTCCCCCCATTTTCCTCTCAACATCCAGCTGAGCATCAGTTGGAACAACCAGTGAGAATAGGGTTGCCAGGTCCCAATTCTGGTTTTGAGGCAGTGTACCTAATGTTGGCCCTGACCTGGATGGCCCAGGCTAGCCTGATCTCTTCAGATCTCAGAAACTAAGCAGGGTCAGCCCTGGTTAGTATTTGGATGGGAGACCACCAAGGAATACTAGGGTTGCTGTGCAGAGGAAGGCACTGGCAAACCACCTCTGTTAGTCTCTTGCCATGAAAACCCCAAAAAGGGATCACCATAAGTCGGCTGCGACTTGACGGCACTTTACACACACACACACCTAATGTTGGGGTTGAGAGACAGGATTGGGATTCTGTGAGGGTACTGCCCACCTGCTGCCTAACAGTCCCGCTGCCTGAGCTGACAGAGGTGGTCTTGGGGGTTGTAATGAACACCCTTAGGCTGGTTGTCCTGGGGGGCTTAAACATTCATGCTGAGGCTGTCTTGTCACAAGCAGAGCAGAATTTACTGATCTCCATGAAAACCATGGGCCTGACCCAGGTAAAAACTGATCCTAAATAATGTGCCGGTCACACTCTTGAACTGGTATTTTGTTCTGAGTAGAAAAAATTTGATCTGAGGGTGGAGGAATTGATGATGGTTCATTTGTCTTGGACAGGTGACTATTTGCTCAGGTTTATAGGGATACCAAAGACTCTGAAAGGGTGGGAGATATATTAAAATGATCCATCCCCACTGCCAGATGGATCTGAATGGCTTTCTGATGGCTCCAGGGGATTTTCTTTTTGATATGATTGATACTCCTGTTAATGCCCTGGTTGACCTCTGGAATGAGGAAATGACCCTAGTTGTTGACATGATCGCTAGCAGGTGCTCTCTTTTGGGTGCTAGAGCCCAGGTAGCTCCTTGGTTAACTGAGGGGCAGTGGGTGATTAAAACTCAAGGGAGACAGCTAGAGAAGCAATGGATGAAGACTCAGGACGAATCCAATAAGCCACAGGCTAAAGGTCACTTTAAAGCATACTCCATATGCTTTAATACATTTCTGCCACCATTGCATCTGCATGGTGTAGGCCAGTGGAGCTGCTGCAGGTGTTCAGAGGCCTGTTGGGACCTGTCCTGCAGGAGGAGGTAGACTGCTTGGTGGCTCACTGTGACCTTGTTGGTAAGTTCTTCGCAGATAAAATTTCTCACATCATTCCAACTTGGATTCTACATTAGCAGTGACAGGGTCAGATAGTGCTAGGGTCCCAACTGGTCCAATGTTTCAGTTTATTCAGTCTGAAGATATGGACAGGAGGTTTGGAGGTTTGAGGCCTACCTCCTGCTTGAATGACCCTTGCTCTTCCTGGCAGCTTAAATCTGCTGGTGGGGGATGGGGGTGGCTGACTCAGTCCAAGAGGTAGTAAATGCCTCCTTAAGAGATGAGGTGGTCACCACAGTCTTGAAACAGGTGTAAGTGTGTCCACTACTAAAGAAGCCTTCCCTGGATTCAGGAGATTTCAGGAACTATTAACCAGTCTCAGATGTTCCATTCTTGAGCAAGGTGATTGAATGGGTGGTAACTGGACTTCCTCAAGCATTCCTGAATGAAGCAGAATGTTTGGAACCTTTCCTATCTGGCTTCAAGCCTGAAACAGCCTTGGTCACCATAATGGATGATGGAAAAAAATAGATTATGAAAGTGGTATCACTGTCCCAAATGGGAACTTCAGTACTTCAAGTACTGTCCCAAAAAAGAATGAAGGCCTTCATCCCCTCAGGGGCATCAATTCATTGAATCCAAGAAGTTCAGAAGGGAATGCACAAGACTGGAGGGCATAGGACTGGCATTCTGACCACCGAAGGAAGAAGGCATTGCCAAAAGAGTGATAACCTATACCTGTCCTGGGGCAAAAAATTCAGGCACTTGTTATTGAGTGGAGTGGCAAAGGTCAATAATTGCCAAATTAGAATTTAATAATTATTTAAATTGTATTAACCCGGTTTTAATGGACACCACTGACTGTTGTTAAAGGCTATTATGCTTATCTTGTATTTTTGAGTTTTGCATGGAAATGTCAAGCTGCTGGAAGAGTTCATTTGGAGATTTGGGCTGCTCTGCCACCAACATGCAGATGATACTCAGCTTGGTGCCCGCGTGGTATAGTGGTTAAGAGCAGCAGACTCTAATCTGGACAACAGGTCCGATTCCTTACCCTTCCACATGAAGCCTGCTGGGTGACCTTGGGCCAGTCACAGTTCTCTCAGAACTCTCTCAGCCTATGCAGAGGCAGGCAATGGCAAACCACCTCTGAACATCTGTTGCCTTGAAAACCCTACAGGGTCGCCATAAATAGGCTGTGACTTGACAGCACTTCACACACACACTATGTCAATGTGAATAGAAGTCCCAAGTAATTCACTGGTCCAAAGGAACACACACACACCCCCAATTCATGTATTAAGACCAACTAAATGACACAGAACAATGTTCAAGTGTTCAGGTTCTCCAGAACTCTTCGTCATGTTGATTGTCAGGGGAAAAAACAAAAAGGGGTGAAGAGAGGAAATAGATGTTTCAGTCCATGATCTTGAGGCCAATTACCTGCTCCTGCATGGAGAGTTATGCAGACTTAGAAGACCTTGTGGCCTCGGGTAGAGTTGGTATCAGGCACCTATCAGTATGTATCTCTATATCTGCTAACTGATGATTCACTGTAACTGATATGATCAACAGTTATAAGGGGAGGGGACAGGGTTTATGGTACCTGAAAAACTGCACAGTTGGCATGGGTAAATTTAGTTTTGCTGTTATTTCTGTTTCTTAACTTCTTTTAGCCTAAGGGCTATTAAACCTCAATAAAGTAAAGATACAAGCAAATTGAAGGCATCAGATTGGAGGGACACATATACCACTTGGGAAAGCTAGCATTTATGAAGCTCTTGGTCTCAGTTTTAACAGGAAGAGAAACAGGAACAACAGTAAGAAAAACAGAGCTGGGCTTGCCCCAAATGGTACCCCTGTCATAAAGCTGTTTCTGTCACTTTTACAGTGGGCCTACTCTGCTCTATAGCCATTCAGAAAGGGCAACTAAACAAGATGCTAAGTTGGTCATCAATACCACCAGTTAGAGGGTTGGATCCAGTGGTCGATGAACTGATAATACGAGGGAGGAGAGGGCAGTTTTGCCTTTTCCCCCCTCTTAAGTGCGGCCACCCAATCTACAGGTCAATTGGTCCACGCAGGTCCTCATTCCCAGGAATCAACTTTCCCCGAGTCACCAAGGACCACTGTGAGGTGAACTAGGGAAGATCTGCAAACCTCACATCCACAGATTGCTGGATCCAGCCCAATGTGTGCTCAGTGGCACAGCTCTGAAAAAGCACAAATTATCTCTTCAGTATTTTCACAGCATCAGAACTATAAGGGCACTCCACCACCACCCCCAAGAAGTGATGGCCTGAACTTTGCCTGCCTTTGCAGGTTTTTTCCTTGATCACATGAATACATGAAGCTGCCTTATACTGAATCAGACCCTTGGACCATCAAATTCAGTATTGTCTACTCAGTGTCTCAGGCAGAGAGGTCTCTCACATCACCTACTTGCCTAGTCTCTTTAACTGGAGATGCCGGGGGTTGAACCTGGGACCTTCTGCATGCCAAGCAGATGCTCTGCCACTGAGCCACAGCCCCTCCCCTTCCTTATAAGGTATTTTGTTGTTTTTTACAAATATGAAAAATTATGTTTTTCCTTTCCCCCCAGTTTTTGTGATTTTTCCATATATTTTGCAGTCCATACAAATGGCATCACTGAAAGGTAATTATTGGTAGTCCTCTCTGGTTGGCATTTCCATTCATGATGCTGCTTAGAATCAGGAGCCTTTTCTTTGAAAAATACCATTAAAACTCTCCGAAGACACTCCAACCTTCCAAGTGAAAACATAGAAATAAATAACTACCATCTTCTCCCCTCTCTCTAAAATGAACAATCCAAGATTTCTCCTAGGTAGATAGACACTCAAATAAAGTCCTCCACCTATGAAGTTTTTTTTATTAATAAAAAATAACTGAGTAGTGGGGCTTTGAAATTTGAAAGGGACATTCACCATCCTGAAAATTAAAATCTCTACAGATTTCAGATTTTTCCCATACTTTGAAATTATCAGTATTTTAATACATCATTATTTTTTCTGTATGCTGATTCAAATTTTCAAGGGGGTCGGATGCTACCGTTTTCTCCTCTAACTGTATTGACTTCAAATGGAATAAATAAATCAAAGAATCACTAGATTGAAATCATCTTAACAGGCCTTAATAGTGTGACCCAAACGTTATTTTCATGTGTGTTGAACTGTGCGTTCAATATTGTAAGGCTTTTTAATTGTTCTTCAAAGCCACCAAAACACTGGAGGCAGGTTAGAAAAGATCAGTAGCTGTGGTTTTTCTCCTCAAAATAGGGCTGTTGAAATTTTTTTTTGGCAAAATTTGGTTTTGGCAAAATTGGGCCCGTTTTTATTCGGGAAATGCCGAAGTCTGAACTCCCCCGCTTCAGGTCTGTGCAATTTGGCGTGAGATCCGGAGTTCGGGGGAAAATTCGGATGAATAAAGCCATTAAAACACAATCTCGCCTTTCCGCGGCTCCAGGGGGGCATTTTTGGGGGTAGAGGTCCCAAACGTTCAGCGTAGCTTGAGGAGACCCTTCTTGCAAGAACCCCCAAGTTTTGTGAAGATTGGGTCAGGGGGGACTGAGATATGGGCCCCGAAAGGGGTCCCCCTCCTTAATGTGCATCTCTGACAATGGGGGTTTGCAATTAGCAGAGCTTGCCGCCCACTCCGGAAGCTCCCAGCCCCGACAAACAGCTGAGCTGGGGGGAGCAAGGGCGGGGCAGGTGCAAAGAAGTTTGCAAACCATGCAAAGCAACACCTTTGCAACCATGCAAACCATGCAAAGCAACATGTTTGCAACCATGCAAAGCAACACGTGATGCCTGGGAGTTTGCAAACCATGGAAAGGGACAGAGGCACACTAGCTATGCATAAGGAGCAGGAGGGGGTGGAATTTCCCCTTTTGCATCGGACTCAGGACCAGGCAAATGCATTCTTTAAGTCACAATTTGAAAACCAGTTTTGAGCAAGCATCAAAATAGACCTAACCGATCTTATGAATGAGGGAAAACCTGAGGACACACAACTGAAGCCCCCCCTCAAACCAGGGAGAGACTCGAGGAGGCACGCCCCCGTCCCCCCAGGCAGAATGGGCGAAAGCCCCCTTTGGCTTTCCCTCCCCACACAGACTCTGCTTCCCCCCCACACACACACACAGGAGAAAATTATAGAGAAAAGCCCCAAAATGGGTCTTACTGTGGATGTCTTCTGTTCCATCTTCTTCACACCTGCCCTGCCCTTGCTCCCCGCAGCTCAGCTGTTTGTTGGGGCTGGGAGCTTTGGGCATGGGAGGCAAGCTCTGCTAATTGCAAACCCCCATTGTCAGAGATTCACATTAAGGGTGGGGGGGACCCCTTCCCCGCCCCATATTTCAGGGGCCCCTGATCCAATCTTTACAAAACTTGGGGGTTCTTGCAAGAAGGGTCCTCCGAAGCTATGCTGAAAGTTTGGGGGCTCTACCCCAAAAAATGCACCCCCTGCAGCCACGGAATGGCTCGAATGTGCACATGCACCCCCCACCCAAGGGGGATCTCTCTCACACACAAACAGATACTCTCTCTTTCTCTCCCCGGGCCACATGGCAGCTGGGCTCATGCATTCAATCACGACTGATTGACCAGAAGACCCAGTTTGGCCACCGATTGGCCGTGGGAGAATGCTGCTTACTAACTGACGGTTATGCTGCTGTGCCAAACCCCGAATTTGCCGAATGTATTCGCCGAACACCCTGAACTCGCTAAATTCGGCTCCCCGTTTTCCCGCCTTTTTTGTGTTCGGTTCCATCCGAACGAAAAACCACTGAATCAGGAAATTCGGCTGTTTTTCAGTTCAGGACGAACCGAATCGACAGCCCTACCTCAAAATGGTTAGTATCCTTAAGTGGTGGTAGGCATACTATACAGATTATGGAACAATGTAACTTCACAACCTTGGCTGAGGTACATATTTTTCTGGTCCATGGATTACAGTTTCATGGATGATTTATATACAACTTAACTCAATTGCTTTCAGAGAACTTAGAAGTAATTTCACTTCAGTCAGAAATCATTCATGGATGTCGCTATAAGTTTATCTCTGTCAGTTCTCAAAGTCTTGATAAACCAGTTTCAATCAATGCAATAATAATTCTACTTTGTGAAAAATAGACCCACTTGTACACAGAGGCTCTACCCTCAAGACAGACTCTAATTCATTCTAATTTAGTGAACAACACTAAACAAAGCTTCCTGAAAGCTGATTGGATGCAGCAGCAGCTTCCAATTCTGCTCAGGCCTTCACAGAGGATTGGCTGTTTGACAGCTGTGGGCTGGACAGACTCATGTCCTTCACAGACTTCCGCATCTAAGTCTGCCTCAGTGTGAAATCAGCATGGGAACTTTCTGTAAAGTTCCCACGTGTGGAGAGATTTTGATGTGGAGATACATTGAAATGAATTATTCTTTTAGCACACATGAAGGTGATTCAGAGCTATGTACAGAGCAGTTAGCTAATTACGATACATTTAACTTTAAGAAGCAAATGCAATGCTATGCAGGGCACAGTGAGACAGACCCCATTGTCAAAAAGATCTCACACATAAGACTGGGAATATGCTTACTTTAGATGGATGAAAAAATCCCAATGAAATTTCCATTTATTTTGCTTCTGCTAGTTTCCTGAGTCATGCTCAGTCATGCTAGGAAAAGTTGAGGGCAGCAGGAAAAGAGGAAGACCCAATAAGAGATGGATTGACTCAATAAAGGAAGCCACAGCCTTCAATTTGCAAGATCTGAGCAAGGCTGTCAAGGATAGGACATTTTGGAGGACTTTCATTCATAGGGTCGCCATGAGTCGGAAGCTACTTGACGGCACTTAACACACACAGTTTCCTGAGATCCCCCTACCCACCTAACATCTGTCTTGAGCTGCTGCTAATAATAATTTTTTAAAAACCCTACTAGTACTACCACACAAGAGCAATATTAATGGCTTCGAGACCTGTAATCAGGAAACTGAGATATGCTTAATATTGAGCCTAATGCTGTTACCGGTACTAACTATTTTATGAACAGGATTTTTTACTTATCCCATTAAAATACTTTTCTTCCACCTTGGAACACAAGACTGACCACATCAGGCCCAGACTTGCTTATTTTCAGCAATGTTGCTGAATCATTCCTTTCCATCATTTATTGTCCAGCTTTCTTGCTGAGACAACGTGCCCTCTAACCATATCTGGCAGGAACAAAGGTTGTGGTACAGATATTTTATCTTTGTGGGCCTCACATAGTTTAGAAATTAAATAATCACAGGGTGAGAAGCTTTGAATGTAGTTGCTCATAAAACCTAGAGAGTCCATTCAGATAATAATGCTGATTTCTGCTTAATCACATGAAAATAATGTTCTAATTTTTGTTAACAATGATTTACGATTATCAACTCTTTATTACAAAAACAGCAACACAGATGCTTTGTATGAAGTATACCGACAGCTACACCATCACAAAGAGCCAGTGGGGTGTAGTGGTTAAGAGCAGTGGTTTGGAGCGGTGGACTCTGATCTGGAGAACCGGGTTTGATTCCCCGCTCCTCCACATGAGCAGCGGAGGCTAATCTGGTGAACTGGATTTGTTTCCCCACTCCTACACATGAAGCCAGCTGGGTGAACTTGGGCTAGTCACACTCTCTCAGCCCCACCTACCTCACAGGGTGTCTGTTGTAGGGAGGGGAAGGGAAGGTGATTGTAAGCTGGTCTGAGTCTTCCTTAAGGAGTAGAGAAAGTCGGCATGTAAAATCCAACTCTTCTTCTACTTACAAAACATGGATCTATATATGTAATGTTGCAACATGACTCCAGTATCATAAGCATAAGTATTTAAACAAATCTTTATATTCCACTGCATTAATACACAGCTTTGAGGGGGATTTAGCTGCTTGGTGGGATTGAACAAAAATATATACATTGATGGTCTATTTTGTTTTCATTTTAGCCTAAGTACTGCTAAGATAGCTGGCTGGTCTGTGTTGGTAGTATTTCTCTTTTTGGGAGTCCTCATTGTCAGCTACTTCAGATATGTGATGATATTTCGGGCAGGCAATTCCATTGATCCACTGACGTCATTTAATCCACATTTTAATAGAACATACCCTGCTGAAGAAATGAAGAAAGAAGAGTAATGTATTCATCTTCCTTGTGTATTACAATAGATAGAAACAAACTGTAAGAGTATCTTAGTGTTTGAAAATAAAAGCATACTGTTTTGACAGTGGTTCTTGTAGGTTATCCGGGCTGTGTGACTGTGGTCCTGGTATTTTCTTTCCTGACGTTTCGCCAGCAGCTGTGGCAGGCACAGTTTTGACAGTATTTCTTACTTATTTGTTTTGACAGTTACTTATTTGTTTTGACAGTATTTCTTACTTTCCCATGAAAAACTGAGAAGCTGGAAAACTCTTTAATTACACAAAAAATCCAAATCTCAATCAAATCCACTCACTGCCCTACTAGAAATATGGCACAATTAAGCAGTGGTGATCATGAGACACTCACTTTGACTTTTGGGTACACAAGGAAAGATTTCTAGATCACACATCAGAAAAAATAGTTGAATAAGGTGTCCAGTGCTTGGGGTGCAGTGTCAGTTCCTTGGCCCCTCACTATGATTTGCATGCAGAACCTGAAATAATTATTCAAACTATTATAATGTCTACAGTGTTTAAAAGAATGGAAAGTGGCATACTAAAGCCTGATCTCGTCATATCTTGGAAGCCAAGCAGGGTTGGTACTTAGATGGAAGACCACCAAGGAAGACTCTGCAGAGGAAGCCAATGACAAACCAGCTCTGCTTCTCACTTGCCTTGAAAGCCCCTTGCTGGGGTCACTGTTATGTCAGTTGCAACTTGATGGCATTTTACACACACACACACACACACAGTCTAAATTATAGGTATTGTATAGAAACAAAAATAGAAACAAATGTACTGAGTCCTTGCTATCTGAGTTAAACTAAAACATTAGGCATACAAGAAGACGAGCAAAGATAAAGTGAGATCAGCCTGACAATACAAAATGTAAGTTGTTACCAAGCATTTAAGGCCTTTTATGCATTGGTTGGATCTCCCTGGTTGGACCTGGGTTCATTGCACATTAATGTAACCCGATTTGGGGGAAACTGTATGCATTGGCTTGAATGATCAGGGACAAAACTGTGTGCTAATCAAGCAATGAATACAGAAAGGCAATCTCCCAAGCTCAAATCAAGTCCTACCCCTTTAAATGCTGCTCTGTAATTGGTTTACTTCACAGTGTTCACAGTAAGAGGATATTTCCTTCCCCCCAAACCCAACTGCCGCGTAAAAATGCATTTTAAGAACAAAAAACAGAGCAATCTGAAAGAAGGGGGGTGGAAATCCAAGCCTCGTTTTTAAAAAGCCTTTATTTTGCTCAGAAAGAGCTCCGAGGTAGAAGGAAGCAGGAATCCCTGCATCTTTACACACCACTTCATGATTGGCTGTGAGAGAAGCCACTCTTCTGTGTTTCCCCGTTTAGTCATCTGCACTCTGCTTTGAGCTGGGCTGAGCTCAGGGGAGAGGGAAATGTCCGATTAACAGAGTAACGGGAAGTCCGGGGTTGGTTTTGTGTCAAAACAGCATTGAGCTACCAAGGAATGGGATATCGTGCATACTGAAAAGTTCGATCCTGGCTGAAACAAGGACTAAAGGAGGTTACGGCGACCATGCATAAATGACCTAATTCTACTTGGGGCAAACTGATCCACTCCTGCTTGGATGTGGATGGAGCAATTATTCATTAGCTCTTGGTTCTCTGACCAGTAGCTGGGGCCAGGTTGTCTTTCACTTTACTTCTGTAGGAATAAATTACAGATTCTGGGAGTGAAAGGGAAAAAAGCAGGAAAAACTATACATTTGCCTAATGCAGAGATTGCAGAATTCAGATTTTCTTGCCAAAGAATGTAAGCGTTTTTAGCATGAAGTACATATTGTAATGTCATTAGTCTCAACATTTCCATAAAATGGCCAATCGCAAACATTTGCAATGGCCTTCTACCAGACCACTAGTTTTAATTTGGTCAGTTTCAATAGTTCTCCACGGTCTTGGGCACAAAAAGGTCTTTGCTAATAGTTCCTACTTAAGATCATTTAATTAGAGATGCCAGAGACTAAACTTCTCTTGGGACCTTCTTTGAGTAAGGCACATACTCGATCACTGAATCATGGATACTAAAAACAGGAAACCTGTTCTTAGACAGCATCAAATAACAGATCGCAAGTCAAACTCCATGGCATAGACAGCCCTACAAATACAGATCAAGCATGAAGGTATTGCCACACAGGGGTTTAACGCATGGCCAATTTGTCTCTTTGTGCCGTAAAAGTAGCGAATTCCCGTGGTCCACACGCACGACCGTCCAAGGGCAGCGCATCGGACCCACCTTAGGTGCGATTTAAGCAACAACAACAAGAAAAAAAAACAGGTTAAGCAATCCCTGGTTTCTAGCGATCTTTTCGGTGCTAAACCGCTTTTTTTTTTATTTCGCCACATTACCGGAACGCCGACGTGTGTGTAATCACACGACTAGCTCGCTACTAACCTCGTTTCGTTTCAGGACTCGCCCCTTACTGGTCTCCCCTGTCCTGCCCCCTTTTCCGCGGCAGCACTTGCCGCTTTTCTTGTCCCCCGTCCCGCCCCCTTGTATGCGCGAGCACTCACACTGATCAATTCTCCCGCCTTTTTTTAATTGACAGGTTGAGACGATGGTATACCGGAACGCTGGTGTTCCAAGAAAAAAAAGGGGGAGAATCACTCTTTGATTGGATAACCCCTCAGCCAATCCTTGGGCGATGTCACTCCCCTGCTATCCCACATTGCGGACTATCCCACATTATATGGTTGGTTCAAAAGCACAGTGAGCCTCCATCAGCTACTTGTTTCAGACTTATAGTGGGATGGGCTAGCGTCATGCGTTTGATTATTCAGTCTTAAATATTGTGGGATTAAAATATTGTGAGATGACAGAGGAGCGAACCAGGAACATTCTGCCCATGCGGTAATCCCCACAAACATAGAATAGAATAACAGAATCAGAGTTGGAAGGGGCCATACAGGCCATCTGGTCCAATCCCCTGCTCAATGCAGGATCAGCCTAAAGCATCCCTGACAAATGTTCGTCCAGCCACTGTTTGAAGGCGGACAGTGCGGGGGAGCTCACCACCACACTAAGCAGCCAGTTACACTGCTAAATTACTTACTGTAAAAAAATTTTTTCCTAATGTCCAGCCCACACCTTTCCATTCCTAATTTATACCCATTTTTGTGAGTCTTATCCTCTGTTGCCAAGAGGAACAACTCTCTGCTCTCCTCTAAATAATGGCCCTTCAAATACTTAAAGAGAGCAATCATGCTCCCCTCAACCCACTCTTTTCCAGGCTAGGCATTCCCAAGTCCCTCATCCTTTCCTCACAGAGCCTGGTCTCCAGGTCCTTTATCATCCTTATTGCTATCCTCTGCACCCGCTCCATTCTGTCCACATCCTTTTTGAGGTGAGGCCTCCAGAACTACACACAGTACTCCAGGTACTCCAGGTGTGGCCTGACCAATGCAGTGTACTGAGAGACTATGACATTTTGTGATTTGGATGTTAGTTCCCTGTTGATTCACCCCAAAACCTCTTTAGCCCTTTTTGCTGCTGCATCACACTGACTGCTCATATTCAGTTTACAGACCACCCATATCCCAAGATCTTGTTCACGCACACTGCTACCCAACAGTGTATCCCCCATTCAGTATGTGTGCTTCTAATTTTTGTTACCTAAATGTAGAACTCTACACTTATCTTTGCTGAATTGCATCTTGTTCACATCCATCTACTTTTCCAGCATTTTCAGATCTTGTTGAATTCTATGTCTGTCTTCTGGGGTGTTCGCTACTAGAGGTGTGCGTTCAGCTTTGCTAAACTGGATAAAGCTGAAAAATAGTTTTCCACCTTTTTTTTTTTTTTTGCTTTTTTTTCCTTCAAAAAAATTGGCTCCTTTAAACAGAAGTTGAAAAGCCAACTCAGGAAAAGCCAGAAAAAATGGCTTGGGTAGGGGGTGGGGGATTGAGATTCCCATAGGCTTCAATGAAGGCAAAATCCTTCCATTGAAGCCTATGGGGAATCTTTTGCAGTGCTTGGGGGGCTATTTGTTGAGATAGAGGTACCACATTTGCAGCATAGCTGCTGGTGACTCTTACAAGACCCCCCAAGTTTGGTAAAGATTTAAGTGGGGGGATCCAATTTTATTGGTCCCCAAATGGAGGTAACCCCCACACACACACACACAAGCTCATAATTTTATGACACTATGATGCAAAAACATGAATCCAAGACATGAATCCCCACGATTTTTACTTGGAACAACCCAAAATTGACCCTGAAATCACATTCATATCTGCAGACTCCACCACAAAAATATGGATCTGATGCATTATGGTACCACCATGATGCAAAAACATGAATAATAATTACAAATCCTAATACATCCATGTGATTAATAATCTGAAGAAACTGCAATGTAAACATTACAGCTCTTAACACTTTGTGGTACTGCCACATCACAAGGGCAGTACTAGCTCCTTTCTTCTAAGCAGCCACCTCAAAGCATTTGGATTTTTAGGCAATTCCTCGAAACCACTGTCTGATCACAGTTCATGTTTGTGTGGAGTTTGATTGTAGATATCATAGATCTTTATCTGTTATCATGGAATACAATCTTACTTTGAGACAAAGATCCACAGGATTTCTATAGATACACCAAATATTCTAAATTCTTCTATAATCATAGCCCACAATTTTCACTGTATTTTTCATGGATGCACTGCCTCAGGGCTCTCAAATGGTGCAAAATCAGATTTCAGGTATTGGCACACCCCCAAACCCATCACTTAATCGCCAAATCCTGTCTGTAACTGACCAAATGCATTGCAAAAAGGATGCTTCCAACACACCATTGCACTGCTACCTAGATTCAAAGTAAGTGGAATCATTTTATTTCTTTAAGTGGATGTCCCAAATGGATCGTATGAACATAGCTCACATCCAAACCCCAGAATGCGCTTTATTTGTTTGTTTGTTTTCATTTATAGTCTTTTTCACTGGGACCCAAGGCAGATTGTGTGTGTGTGTAACGTGCATTCAAGTCGCAGCCGACTTATGGCGACCCCTTTTGGGGGTTTTCATGGCAAGAGACTAACACAGGTGCTTTGCCAGTGCCTTCCTCTGCACAGCAACCCTGGTATTCCTTGGTGGTCTCCCATCCAAATACGAACCAGGGCCGACCCTGCTTAGCTTCTGAGATCTGACGCGATCAGGCTAGCCTGGGCCATCCAGGTGAGGGCAAGGCCGATTACAAGTATGATAAAAAAACAACAACCACCACCTTTTCAGTCAATCACTAAGCACTTGACACAATCTGATAACATTTGAGTCTAACAGCAAACATTCCTAGAAAGGTGATAATACAGTTGGGCTGGGATTGTAGAACAGGAGGGGGAGGGAATCTGAACAGTGCATGCAAAGATATCTGTTGAAGGCAACAAGACAGCCAATGTAGGAAAGACTTGAATAAAAGTCATCACCTGAGCTGGACCATTACACTACGGCTTTTGTTCCTCCCGCCTAGTTCGCCTAATGGTAGCACCGGCCCTGCCTACACGACCGCCTTCAGATGATGTCCACGACCTGCGCCAGCAGCAGATCCACCATTTTTCCATTGCCGTCTCCACCCCGTTCAGCTCTCAAACCCGGGGGGGGGGGCTTTTTTTTTTAAATAATTTTTATTTTCTTCATTTAATATCTCAACAAAAACAATATTATAGCAATAATAAAAAGAAAAACAAGTAATATCTCTAATTTAACAATAAAATGACTTCCCCCTCTCCCTCTCCCATCTAAAAATAAATTGCATAAACTTTTGCTACCGGAACTAATCCCAATATTATTTTAATTAACCTATTCTTGTAAACCCGGGGGGCCTTGAGGCCACGGGAGGGGTCTCCTTCGTGGGAATAGGGGCCAAGGAGGTGAGTGCTCGCAAAGGAAGAGTCCCCCGTTGCCCCCGGCGCGCACACAGGAGACAGCAAAAGGCGCCGCTCACGACGATCGCTGCCCGACTTCTTCCAGAGTCGGAGAGAAAAGATCCGAAGGACGCCACCTCATCCTTTCCCCTCGGATCAAAAGACCCGCTTCTTCTCGGGAAAGGGTTTCCGCGGAGACTACATTTCCCAGAGAGCCGTGCGGCAGCTTTCGGAACGCTCCGATAAAGACAGCCGTTTGCTTGACCTAGAGGAAGAGGGCGGGTCGTTCCGCGAGGAGCGGCAATCAGCGCTCGCCAGAGGCTGCTCCTTTGCGTTGCTATTGGCTGTGGTACTGCCAGCGCGAGACGGCGACGGTTGCCGGTGACGGTTGCCGATGACGGTTGGGAAGCGCTCGCTGGGCGAGGCGGATGGCGCGCCTTTCGTCCCCGCTTGGGGGCGCTGGGATCCTATTGCTTTCCCTGTGGCTGAACGGCTGCCGGGCTGTGTGGAGGTGAAGGATGAGAGGGGGGGGAAGGGCGGGGGCATAGCCATCATGACCGCTCGGCAGAGGACTGTTTAGAATTAAAGGGGAAGTCTTTGGGGCTTTAAAAGTTTAAGGGCTAAGCAGTAGGGTTGCCAGGTCCCTCTTCGCCATCGGCGGGAGATTTCTTTGGGGCGGAGCCTGGGGAGGGCGGGGTTTGGGGAGGGGAGGGACTTCAATGCCCTAGAGTCCACTTGCCAAGGCTGCCCTTTTCTCCAGGGGGACTGATCTCTATCGGCTGGAGATCAGTTGTAATAGCAGGAGATCTGCTACTTCCTGGAGGTTGCAATACAAGAAATAGAGCGCCTCCGTGCCAATACCGTAAGGTTTGGAAAACAGCACTGGAAAAATTCAGTACAAAGGTACAAAAACCATATTGTGTTTCAAAAGACAATAATCAACAAGCAAAGTGGAATACAAAGACATTAACACATTACAAATATATACAAAATATACGATCCATGTTTGATGCAGTCTCCATAGGGTCGCCATGAGTCGGCGGCGACTTGACGGCACTTAACACACATACATATGTAGTGCAATCTTCTTAATATATATTTGTAGGAAAAATCATTAGAAAAGTCCATAAGGTACATGTATAGATGATCACAAAGTCTTCATTTAACAAGGGTAGATGGGGGACGGCCGTTTCAAGGATATTTCTTCAGCCCCAATTCCATTCAAGTTTCCAAGCACAATTAAAACTTGGACACCATAAGGTCAATTCACTAGTTCCTGTAGGATACTCCAAAGTGCAGCCAGCAGCTAACTAATGATTTTTCCTACAAATATATATTAAGAAGATTGCACCACATATGGACTGCATCAAACATGGATTGTATATTTTGTATATATTTGTAATGTGTTACTGTCTTTGTATTCCACTTTGCTTGTTGATCATTGTCTTTTGAAACACAATATAGTTTTTGTACCTTTGTACTGAATTTTTCCAGTGCTGATTTCCTGGAGGTTGGCAACCCTATTAAGCAGTCTGAGCTGTTAGGCTCAGAATTAACCCCCTCCCCCCTTTTTAAAGGCTACAGCCCTGATTTACTTAAGAGTAAACCTCACTATTCTCTCTGGGTCGGGGTCGCCGGCCTTTTCCAGCCTGTGGGCACCTTTGGAATTCTGCTGCGAGAGACAGAGACAGGCCCACAGAGGAAGCCAAAGCGCAGGGGGAAAGAAGGGGCAAGTTAAAAAATACGCAGAGGAGAATAAAACCAACTCTGTGGTGGCAGCTGCCACTGAAACAATGTTATTTTTAATCTGCGTAGCCAATCTGATCTCCAGTGGGCAATCAGAAGCCCAGCTGGGCAAGAGTCCCCACATGGCCCAGCCCACCTTGTAAAAATTTCTGATGGGTGCCAGGAAAGGTGTCGGTTGTAAATTCTGCTGCAGGGCTGCAATCCTAAAATGTGTGACGGAGGGAGCGGTGACCTACAAAAGCTTATATTGAAATAAATATGGTTAGGCTTTAAGGTGCCACAACATTTTTGTTGTATCTTGATACTCCAGACTTACATGGCCACACCTTTGCAATCCTAAGCACACTTTCTAGGTAATATCACCTGATCCTATGCACATTTGGGGGGTATAAAGACCCACACATATCAGTAGAATTACACCTTAGTATGCATTAGAACATAAGAGCCCTGCTGGATTACACCAGTGGTCCATCTAGTCCAGCATCCTGTCTCACACAGTGACCAACCAGTTCCTCTGGAGGGCCACAACAGGGCATAGAGGCTGAGGCTTTGCCCTGATATTGCCTCCTGGCACTGGAATTCAGATGTTTACTACCTTTTGTATTCTTTCCAGCTCTACAATGTCCTTTTTGAGATACGGTGACAAGAATTGCATACCGTATTTGAAATGAGGCCGCACAGTAGATCTATACGAGGACATTGTAATATTGTCCATTTTATTTTCATTCCCTTTCCTAATAATCCCTAGCGTAGTTTTTGCCTTGTTCACTGCTGCAGCACACTGGATTGACACTTTCATTGAGCTATCTACTACGATATCTTTCCTTTCTACCTGGAAACAGGTACAGTGCTGCAAGGGAGTTACACCTCCTCTCCTGTACCAACGACCTGCATTGACATGATTCTAGTTGACCAATCAAATGTGTCGCTGATGATGTAACTTGACCAATCAGATACATTGCTAACCAGGTGACCTTAACCAATCGTGAAACCATATACTCTGCAACTGTTCTGGGCCTAATTAAGCTGGGCCTAATTAAGCATCTTCTCCCACCCATGGGTCCTTGCACTAACGAGATGGAATGCATAGGCCAAACTCCCTCCTGGAATCTTTGGCCTTGAAACAAATAGGCCCAGTGGTCTGCCTGGCACTTGTGACAGCCTCCTATCTCCTTATCTCATTATTTGAAATTACAGTCAGTTTGACGTTGGTTCTTCGAAAGAGAAACTTCCATGATTTCTGCTACGCCCAAGCCTGAACCAATGTTTCTTAACTGACAGGAGACTATTTGGCAAACTGGTCTCTTTACAGGGGTCATTTTCCATTGACATGAATGCTGAACTCAATTGCATTGTGGCCGCTATTCCCAATTGGTGCAGCAACCTTTGCATCTCTCACCAGGTCTTAAGCCCTACTCAGAAGCAAGTCCAAGATCACTACCCCTCTTGTTGGCTCTGTAACCAACTATTTCAGTACACAGTTATTTATGATGTCTAGGAATCTCATTTCTATAGCTTGACTTGAGCATATATTCACCCAGTCAATGTGAGGGTAGTTGAAGTGTTCCAGTAACATAAAAATAACCATGCAGTTATTTAGGAGGGCCCACAACTTATGTCTGATTTGGGGTGGGGAACCCAGAACCAACCTGTGTACTCCATGATGTATGAATCATTAGGAGAACCCTGAGAAATTTGTGAAAGCAACAAAAGGAAGCCAAGGTGTTTAGTCTTTATTGTAAAATTCTGTATTGAAAGACAGTTTGCTGTATGTATGTGACTGGTTGCTCTCTGGTAGAATGCTGGCTGCAATTATAGGCAGACTGGGACAAGAGACTAAAGTTTTCTTTATTTTACTTTCAGATATAAGACTAGTGTTGGATATTATTATATCTTTTCCACAAGAACTACTGTAAGTGCTTATGATCAAAGTCAGAATGTTATGAAAAATGTCAAGCTTAATTTGCATTGTTACTTTTCCTATAGCAATTAATGTTATGTTACTGCAATGAACACTGCAATTGTAACTTTGTATTGTGTATTGATGATTGATCCTGTGGTTGGGATTTTGCGGACAAGTAGATGAGGAATAATAGGATGAAACTATATCCAGACAAGATGGATGCTTAATGCCTTACATAAACAAAAATAATACAACTTTATAATTTATTATGTTCCTGTTGTGCACAATAATTACATATAGCTCTAATATTGGTTCAGTTATAATTCAGTGTTTTATATTTATCAACTGTATTGTATTTTGTGCCCTAAGTTTTCTTCTTTTTGTCAAGATATACTTAGAGTATGAAGGAACATTTTTTGTGGAATGGGATATTCCTTTGTTATGCACTGTTGCTAATAAAACGTAAGTATTGCAAAATATATAAAAGCATATGTGTAAGATTTTGCTTCTTTTCTGAGACCCCTATGAAGGCAGCTCTGCAGTGTTCTGAGAAGATGTGTTATGCTGTCTCATTGCCTTCCATAGAGTTTTATACTTATTTTCACTGCCACCAAAAGCACTTGCCCTTAGAAATCTTAATTGGACCCAAAAAACAGGATGGCTTAGTTATATTTGGTAGAATGACAGAAGTTGGAGTGGCTCTGAAGTAAAAATAGGATCCTTTACTCTAAATAAAATGGTTGTTTTCTCTTAAACATGTTTATTTAGAAGTAGAACAGCTCAATGGTTTTAATAAAGTTCATACTGTGATGTTTTCAGATAGGTACAGTTCTTTCTCTAAAGTTCCTTAAATAGACCTAGCCACAAAGGCTTATTTTCTCACTCACCTCTTAGGCTAATAACTCCCACAAAGCTTAATTTCCTAACTTGCCACTTAGGCTAATAACTTTCTCAAAGAACACAAATTTATCTCAAACTCTATACTCTTCACCCACTCAACTGCTTTCCCCCTGCCACACTGAACAAGTCTCCCTCAACAAACCAGTCAACTCTGTCCCCTAGGCTACAGCTACTATCCAATTATAACACACTTCAATCACCCATCCAGCCCGCCCCCCCATCTTACTTTAGAAGACTACATTTTAAACCACAGGAACATAAACCCCCACATTAAATCACAGAAATAAAACACACACAAAATATTTACCCATCGAAACACCACAATGTGTATAAAACAGGTGCGTGGAGAGAGAAGAACATCAACAAGCATTTAGCACTTGCTCAGACATGGAATGTTACGACTAAGGGGGTACTTCTGTGGCAGCCAGGAGTGGCTCAGCCACGATGCCTCCTAAGAGCTTCCCAGGTGCCACGGGGGGGGGGGGGGGAGAAATGTTGTAAGAGGGGAAAATTAACGATGAAAACTCCCCATAGGGAAAAGCAGGATATACCACTTAAAAAGGTGGTGAGGCCACGCCGCCGTGGGAGGGGGCGTTCCTGGGGCAAAAGGGGCTAGGAAGCTGCCTAAAGTCAGCTGCACCCCCGGGAACGCCCCAAGGTGTTACACCCTGTGTCGGCATAAGTTTCCATTATCGCTGGATAAATGGTCACGTATTCCAGCATGGCGTCCCGTTGGCTCCTAAGCTAATTCAGGCTTCCCTCTTAGGACTGCGCTTTTAAATATACAGCTGTTCAGAGCATAGGAAAATCCTTTTGTTCTTGGTCCAGTCATATGACTGCCCAAGTATCTGAAATGTTTTTAGTTAGGCTCAGAAGCAAGGCAATCTTACTGACTGGGACTTTCCTTATTTTTCATAATTTAGTCTCATTTTCAGAGTTGCAGGCAAAATAGCTTCTGTTACGCCTTAGAAACTAACAAATTTATTGTGGTAAAAGTTTTTGTGAGAGAGAGCCTACTTCATCTGCTGCATCACATGAAAGCTTATGCTACAATAAATTTGTAGTCATAAAGGTACCACAGAACTCTTTATTGTTCATTCTGAGTTTGTTAGGCATTGTGCTTAAAGCCCTGCTCCCAAGCACTGAAAATCTTTTCCAGCCACTTCCTTTGTTTCTGAGATCTCAGAAAGCTTTGGTTATACAAGGTCTTTATTCAGCCCAGGTAAATGCATTGACTTTAGTTTGAATATCATATTCAAACTAAATATCATATTGAATATCATATTCAAACTAAAGTCAATGCATTTACCTGGGCTGAATAAAGACCTTGCATTCATGGCTCATTACCAATATTCAAACTAAAGTCAATGCATTTACCTGGGCTGAATAAAGACCTTGCATTCATGGCTCATTACCAATGCTGATTTCTCCACACCCATCTGTCCCCTGGACATCACAGACTCTTCTGCATACCACACCTAATCCCAACACGCCTGCTGTTCACATTTACATACTGTTAACATTTACATACTAATGCTTGTCTGAATTCACTCTCCTCTACTTAAAGACAGATGGATTCACATTCTAGCTGTATCTGAAGAAGTGAGCTGTGGCTCAAGAAAGCTCATACCCTACCAGAAAATATTTTTGTTAGTCTTTAAGGTGCTACTGGACTCTTGCCCTTTTCTAGATAAAAGGAAGTATTTTTTCACACAACACATAGTTAAATTGTGGAACTCCCTGCCCCAGGATGTGGTAATGGCTGCCAGCTTGGAGGGCTTTAAGAGGGGAGTGGATATATTCATGGAGGAGAGGGGTATTCATGGCTATTAGTTAGAATGGATACTAGTCATGCTGCTTACCTATTCTCTCTAGTATCAGAGGAGCATGCCTATTATTTTGGGTGCGGTGGAATACAGGCAGGATGGTGTTGCTGCACTCGTCTTGTTAGTGGCTTCCTAGAGGCACCTGGTTGGCCACTGAGTGAACAGACTGCTGGACTTGATGGGCCTTGGTCTGATCCAGCAGGGCCTTTCTTATGTTCTTATGTTCTTAAGCCTGCTGGATGACCTTGAGCTAGTCACAGTTCTCTCAAAACTCTCTCAGTCCCACCTACCTCAAAAGATGCCTGTTGTGGGGAGAGGAAGGCGATGTAAGCCTCTTTGAGACTCCTTAAAGGTAGAGAAAACGGGGGTATAAAACCAACTCTTCTCCTCCTCCTCCTCCTCTGTTCCTTTAATCTGGGTCAGACTTTTTAGATGGCTCTAGTCCACAGTACGACTTAGTATTAGAAGACAATGAAAGGAATTGGTTGTTACTGCATCTCTACGCAGAGACTATGAATTCTTCAGTCCAAGCAGGCAATACTCTGTGGGGAAGAACAGGCATATTGTTGAATCCTTAAGAGCCATCTCTTTGTCCTCTCCAAGTAACATGGTGTCAGGGTAGTGCACATGTTCTTTCCCTGCACAAGATGCCAGGTTCCATCCTTGGCATTTCCTCCTGAATAAGTTTTGGGTAGCGGATTTGTTAAACATCCTTTAAATTCATGCTTCTATCCTCTATGGTGATTTACTCTACCACAGAAAGTAACCGTCCTGTGGTCTGCTGTCTTGTCCACCAATCGTGGGTTTCTTTTTCACATCCGTGTTTCTTTATGAGCTCAGACCCAAGATCTTCCTCACCTCTTCTCTGAGGTGAGGTTTTCTGTCTTCCCATTAATTGACCTGTTCCGTTCAGAACTACCCCTAGGACAGAAAAAGGATGCTATTTTGAGTGATTGTGGCAGACAGGAGGCTACAGGGACATGGCTGAAGCGAGGCTCCTGGGAACTCCCCAAGGGGGCAGCAGGTGGCAAAGTGGCTTGCCGCCCCATTGGAAGAGTGTGGTCAGGAACTCCAACAGTGATGCGAGGTTGGATGCTTCACACGATAGCAATACGAGGAGGAGTACCACTGGATTTGAGGGCTTGGAGAGATTGGAGAGCGCCTGGTCTGCCACCTGGGAAGAAAGGACATGGCCAGTTATTGGAATGAGCACTCAAGCTCACGGTAGAGAGGAACCGGCTGCCTGGAGAGTGATAGGAACTCCACCTGGCTCATCAGAGGGCAGGAAGGGTGAAGCCACCCTTGGACTGCCCAGGTAGGAATCAGCTCTGGATAACTGGATGTCCTAAATGAAGCTGAAGACTGCATGGAAGAGTCTTTATTTGGAAGAAACCTCACCTCAAGCCCAGCTTGCTCCGTGCCTTGTCCTATCTGCACCACGCCTTCCTGCCCCAACGTTGCAGTCTGCCAGAGTGATTCTTACATGTTAAGGAGGGCACCCAAAAAGGTCTACTTTTAGGTCCAGGTCATCTAATTATGTGTATTATAATCTTTAAACTTTTGCTTGGCTGCCTTATTCATACATCTCTCTACCCTTCCTGCAGAGACTCCCTCCATCATTGGTGGTGCAAGCTGCTAGAGGCAGAATTCCAATGTTCCCTTTGTTTGGGAGTATGCCTTGGCTGTCTACAAAATGCACAGCAATTGGGGTACCCCATGTGAGGCTGCAATATTGTTTTCCCCTGCTCTGTTGATGGCTGGTTTTTTACCCTTTCCAGGGCAACTTTTTTTTTTTTACTCCAACTACTTGAGAATGCTTTTTCCTGTGCCTTTCTCCATTTTTAAGGATTTATATTTTTCTAAGGTTGTTCAGCTTTTTCACTTTCACAATTGCAGTCCCTGTGTTTTTTGCATACCTGTATGTGACACCTTGGCAGAATTTGAACTTTGGTTGATGTTTCACACTTCAGGGGATGCCCAGTTTTGTATTCTTTCTTTCCTAGATGGACTCTTTTGAAAAACCTCCTGCACCAAGGAGATGGTAGGAAGCTGGGGTTGGCTGTTTGCTTTGGGACAGAGAGATGGCTCGGTTTTGATTTCCAGAAGGGAAGGTTTGCTTCCACCACAAGGAGAGGTTTTCAAGCAAGAAGCTCTGTGTCTCTGGCCAAACCAAGGGTGCAGTGCTGTAATGTGCCTGCTGGCACAAGCTCAATGTTTCACTAATCAGTCAGCTGATAGGAAGCAACCTGAAAGTCTGGACTTCTCTGCTGCATCCACTGGATTTTATACCATAGATTCAAACAGGTGGAAGCCAGGAAACAGATGGCCCACCCAATGTTGTCTCCAGGCACAATGCTGTGGATCATTGGCATATGATCTTCGTAATTGTAGTTTATCAGTCTTTTAATAGCCTGGATAGCTGGCTTGAGTGGAAGTGTTTAAGAGCAGAAAGGTAATTCTCTGGTCCTTTTCTCTTCCTGCTATTTCCACACCCAAAATCATTCTCCCTCCAGTCATTGTTCCCGTCAGGTTTCAAATGCACATTTGTGATAACAAACCATGCTCTGCTATGGAAAACAAAGAACTTTAATATAAATAACAAGGAGTTTTTGAAGGGATGGAAGGGTCAAAGGGGGATGTGGTGGAGACCTTCAGCTAACCATTTTTCTTGTCAACCTCACCTTTTGCCTACAGTCGAAACCCTGCAGGGGAGAAGGTGGGAAACAGAGTGATTGGGAGCTGATCTAGTTGTCCTTCATTCTTTATAGTTCTGCTCAAGTTATTCTGGCTTTTTAAAAATATAGCATCTGGAGCAATGATTCATGCCTCTGACTTTAATGTCTAATTTACCCTTGCATACAGTCATGTATATGGAGATGGCTTCTAAGTTAATACTTATCTCCCACCTTTCCCCATAGCTCAAGGTGGCATCCAGTGTCTAAGCAACTGCTAATACAGCGAGTATATGTAAGGTTGTATTAACTAACTCATTAAAATAATGAAAATAAATAATTAATAATATATATAATTATTTTAATTATAATTAAAATAATTGTATTTAAATGATTAAAATACATTTTTGAAAGCAGAATTTATAAAGAATAGAAAAATTAAGATTAATGTATGTGAAGTGCCTTTATCTATAATGACTGCTGTTAATAGACTTTTTAAATTGCTGTAGCTCACCAACTACAACTCTGCGGTGCCCAGTGCCTGGAACTTACAAAGTTAAACCAGTAGTTACAAGACAAGTAAGTCTGTCAAAGATTGCTTTCAATATTAAACTACCATGATCAGAAAAATATGATTATGCAGTTAGGGTGTCCTGGGAATACTGCCTTGCGTTATCCTGCTGGGTCAATATAGCATGGGGAAAAGGGGGGGGCAGCATATTGTTGTCTTTGAGGTGATGAAAGCATTGCCATAGAAAAAATGCAATCCTTCACCAAGTCTCAGGTACAGAGGAAAGCTACCGGTCTGAAAGCAACTTTCGAAAGCACTTTGGCTGAGAGCAGAGAAACAAGCTGTCAGAGAAAATTGGTACAAGATGTTTTACAGATGGTATTTTGCACCAAAGGATTCACAAAAGATGTACAAATCTAGTCAAGCAAGTTGTTGGAAATGTTCAGAAATGGAAGGAACCTTTTTTCATCAATGGTGGACATGTAGAAAGGCTCAAAAGTACTGGAAGAAAATACACAAAGAAATCCAAGAAATGGTACAAATGAATTTTGACTTAAATGCCAAGTACATGTTGTTGGGGATAACTCTCTTCCAAATAAAATCTTTACACTAGGAGTTGTTTCAGTATGCAACAATGGCAGCAAGAATCTTATTTGCGAAATATTGGAAAACCAAGAATGTTCCAGACTTAACAGAATGGATTACAAAACTGCATGCATTTGCAACCATGTCACGACTAACAAACTTGCTCCAAAGAATGCCGATCGAGGATTATAAGTTGAAATGGCAATTATTCTTTGACAAATATATATAAAATAATAATGTTGCAACAAGAGGGCTAAGCTATTTTAAACAGATCTGATTATAATGTCTGAGAATAATTTTTTGATAAACTTTTTAGGAAATAAGTTACTAGTTGAAGATTACAGTAATAGCAGTTTTCTAGTAAATCTTGATGAAGCATAAAATAGAAATGAAGTATTAAGGGGCTTGAATTAAAAGTCATATTTAGTCACTATTTGCTGAGCTTTGGGGTATGTAGAAGGGTTATGCTGGTCACAGACATAGGGCGAAAACGCATGGTCGCTTTAGCCTCCTTTATTCCCTGTTTTAGCCAGGATTAAAAAATCACCAAAAAATCACAAAATCACACAAGGTTGGAAGAGACCACAAGGGCCATCCAGTCCCACCTCCCGCCATTCAGGATCCCACAATCAAAGCACTCCCGACAGATGGCCACCCAACCTCTGCTTGAAGACCTCCAAAGACGGGGACTCTACCACCCCCGAGGCAGCGCATTCCACTGTCGAACCGCCCTCACCGTCAGAAAGTTCTTCCTAATGTTTAGGTGGAATCGCTTTTCTCTTAGTTTAAATCCATTACTCTGTGTCCTAGTCTCTGAAGCAGCTGAGAACAAGCTAGTTCCCTCATTAACATGGCATCCCTTCAAATATTTAAACATGGCTATCATGTCACCCCTTAACCTTCTCTTCTCTAGACCAGGGATGGGGAACGTCCGGCCCCCGGGCCGTTTACAGCCCCCGAGGCCATTTTCGGTGGCCCTAGGGAGCTCCAGGGCCCTGCCAGAGACACACAGCGCAGATTTAAAACAGTTTAAATCTCTCTCGCCCGCCATGGAGGGAGGGGGGAAGAAGAGGAAAAAGTCAGTCGCTCCCGGGGGCGGAGCCGATCGGGTGGAGGACTTTTGTGGACTTGGGGGTGGGTGGGAGGTGGGAAGGCTGAAGCCCGGTCGCATGGAGCCAGCTGTGTGTGTGAAGGCTTTTCTCTCTTTTCTTCCTTTTTCTGTCACTCTCTCTCCTATTCTTTCTCTCCTCTTTTTCTGTCTCTTTCTCCCCACTCTCTTTCTCTATTTTTTCTCTCCCTCTTTCTTTCTTTCTTTCTTTCTTTCTTTCTTTCTTTCTTTCTTTCTTTCTTTCTTTCTTTCTTTCTTTCTTTCTTTCTTTCTTTCTTTCCTTCTTTCCCTGCTTCCTTCCTTCCGTCTTTCTGTCCTTCATTCTGTCTTTCCTTCTTTCCTTCTTTCCTTCCTTCCTTCTTTCTTCCCTTCCTTCTTTCCTTGCTTTCCTTCTTTCCTTCTTTCTGTCCTTCATTCATTCATTCATTCCTTCTTTCCTTGCTTCTTTCCTTCTTTCTTTCCTTCCTTTCTTTCCTTCTTTCCTTCCTTCTTTCCCTGCTTCCTTCCTTCTTTCTGTCCTTCATTCTTTCCTTCCTTCCTTCTTTCCTTGCTTCTTTCCTTCTTTCCTTTCCTTCCTTCTTTCCTTCCCTGCAGATCGACTGCAGGCTGCAAGCTGCGCCCCCCTGGCACCTCGGTTGCCTGGGCCCACCACTGGCCGCCCTCCCACCTGGGAGGAGGGAAAAGACCTGGGGGAGCAGAGGCACCCTCCAAGCCTTCTCTGCATAGCCTCCCCTAGGGTTGCCAACCTCCAGGTGGTGGCTGGAGAACTCCTGCTATTACAACTGATCTCCAGCCAATAGAGATCAGTTCCCCTGGAGAAAATGGCCACTTTGGCCATTGGGCTCTATGGCTGTGCAGTCTTCCTCCCCAAACCCCGCCCTCCTCAGGCTCCACCCCCAAAACCTCCTGCCAGTGGTGAAGAGGACCTGGCAACCCTAGCTTCTCCCCACACACACACCAGGAGATCTATGCCCGATATGGCCCCCGAACGATGTTATAAATATGCAAATGGCCCTTGGCAGAAAAAAGGTTCCCCACCCCTGCTCTAAACAAACCCAGCTCCTTAAGTCTCTCCTCATAGGGCATTCAGCCAGGATTGAACGCGAAAACGCATGTGTTCAATCCTGGCTGAAACAGGGCATAAAGGAGGCTAAAGCGACCATGCGTTTTCGCCCATAAAGTGATATGTAAACTTCCCTTATCTGTTGGTTCTTGTAGGTTATCCGGGCTGTGTGACCGTGGTCTTGGTATTTTCTTTCCTGACGTTTCGCCAGCAGCTGTGGCAGGCATCTTCAGAGGAGTAACA
Source organism: Euleptes europaea (assembly GCF_029931775.1). Taxonomy (NCBI): domain Eukaryota; kingdom Metazoa; phylum Chordata; class Lepidosauria; order Squamata; family Sphaerodactylidae; genus Euleptes; species Euleptes europaea. The sequence goes on from NC_079318.1 coordinate 30,326,854, forward strand.
CTGAAGGACAGTGTCTCTTAATACATCGGTGGGAATACGTAGAAAGTGCGAACAGTATTTTTTATAACCTTTTCAAACTCTTAATACATCGCTGGGAATACAAGTGCGGTAGCAGCCTATAACTTGTAAAAAAAAAGTCAGGAAAGAAAATACCAAGACCACGGTTACACAGCCCAGATAACCTACAAGAACCAATGGACTCTGACCGTGAAAGCCTTCGACAATATTCCCTTATCTGTCTTTTCACTTTCTTTTCTGCATCCCCTATATAAATGAATTTAAAAAGTCACCAAGTCTCAGGTACAGAGGAAAGCTACCAGTCTGAAAGCAACTTTCGAAAGCACTTTGGCTGGGAGCAGAGAAGCAAGAGAAAATACAGAGCAGCATTTCGTGCTTACCTGGGCACATTGTCCTCTCATCACAGCTGAGGAAAGTGGAGGCTCTCACTTGGAGGTGGTGTCCTAAAATGGGACTACTTCTAAGGGTTCTGAGCACAGCAGAGTTAGCTATGGGGGTTACCGCACTTTGTATTCTCAGCAATGTATTAAGAGTTTGAAAATGTTATAAAAAACATCGCTTTAAAAGGGTTTTTGGATACCACGGCTTATAAATGGTTAAAAGACGTCTTCACAGCTAAAGGGGCCAAACAAAGTGCGAACAGTATTTTTTATAACGTTTTCAAACTCTTAATACATCAGTTCTTGTAGGCTATCAGGGCTGTGTGACCATGGTCTTGGTATTTTCTTTCCTGACGTTTCGCCAGCAGCTGTGGCAGGCATCTTCAGAGGAGTAACACTGAAGGACAATGTCTCTTAATACATCGGTGGGAATACGTAGAAAGTGCGAACAGTATTTTTTATAACATTTTCAAACTGTTAATGCATCCCTGGGAATACAAGTGCGGTAACAGCCTATAACTTGTCAAAAAAACCTGGACTGCATCTGCACTGGCTACAAAGTGAATTAACTACAAAAGTGCTGCATCTAAGTTTGTCCTGTATGGTCATAGTTGGTAGAAATAATTTAAAGTATTGACATTTTTATTTATTTTATTTACATTATCAAAATAAGACAAAATAATGGAAATATTTTGTATTCCGCATTCTAGACATTTGAAGATATGGAACGTTACTTATCTATACTTGCTGATGTGAATTGTTTCCTGTGGTATGTGTATCTTTACAATGAAGTAGATGACAGGTAAAAAATGTAATATGATTTTCCTTCTAATTCTGTGTCTTGAAATGAATGTTCTTTTTTTTGTCTGCTAACAGTTTAGTGCTTGGGGGGTGGTGTCTGTATATCTTAAATACTGTTGTTCTATTCTGTCTCGGAGGCGGCAGGGGACAGCAATCTCCGTTGAGCCCAGCGTTCAGCTCTGAGCCGTGTATTTTTGGGGTTCAGGTTTATTAAACCTGAAAATGTTTGATTATTTGGAAAAGCTGAATCCTTTATATTTGGCTTTTTGAAAATTTCCAGTTTAATAAACCCGAACTGGAAAAGTACTGGGGGAATGGTGCACAGCCCTAATTATGAAGTTGCTATACTGAATGCTTTTGAAGTTCTCTTCAAGCACTCTTGTGCTGGTCCAAGTAATGTCTTGGTTCCACCCATCCCAGGACTGCCTTCTCTCCTGAGAGAAAGGAATGTTGCCACTAATTGTAAGCACTGGTTCATCCATAATACATATAATTAAGTTGAATCCACTAAATTAATCCATATATGAACATAGTGAAAGCTGACACCCATCAAAGCAAGGAAATATTTTTGTAAACAGCCTTAGAAAGAATTTAGGCAAAGTCTCAAACATAGAGTTAAAAATCAACAGTCCATCAAGAGCTTGGAAGGCAATGGTATACAGGTCAAACAAATAGATTGTAGAAGTCTGTTTAATCCAATAACAAATGCATTTCAAATTTTGTCTTCCCAACAGCTGTTCCATGACATGTAGGACCTTAGATTTTGTTTCTTGCATTATGCATTAAATGGGCAAAACCACCAAATGAAAACTAGAACCTTCTGTACCTATAAAATAAATATCAGGGGTATTTGAGCTATATATTTTTTCTCAGGTTCCAAAGGAAAAAGCATGTACAGTAATGAACAGTGCAATCCTATGCAGTTACTCCAATCTAAGCCTAGACTGGAGTAACTCCGTTGGATTGCTCCTGTAAGTGAATTAAAATTGATGGATTATATTTAATTTGTGTCTTATTAGCTGAACCATCCTTGAATTTAATATTTTCCCTTCTTTGCATTCCCACTATCAAGCCCATAATAATAAACACAGCAGTTAGAGTGAAATGACATATTATCTCAGTAAACATGTTCCCAGACCCATGCTTGTTGAAGTACTGTGGGAAATTTGTAGGAGAGAATTGATGGGGTGATTCTTAACCCTTGCAGTTCCAGCTATTTTTCCTTATGCTCCCTGCCAGCCAGGTTTATTTCCAAAATCTGCTGAGAGGGGTGTTTGCAGGGGAAAGTTAGTGATTGGGGAAAAAACTTAAATGTCACCCTGCTGCCCACTGATCCTCTTCTGCAATGTTTCCCCTCCCTCACACTAGTGTTATTAGTCAAGCACAGAAAAAGCTATGTTTATCTCATGTCCTTTGCAAAGGTTCAACCATTCATTCAGAATGGTCTCACTACAAACCAATGTGCTCCATGATTACTGAGAACTTTGGAGAGAGAAAAAGCACTGCTGACGTTTGTTGTCATTGTAGCATTTGATTTGTTTACAACTATTGGAAGGAAGTGGGCACTTCCTTAGCTGGCATCAAATCCATTCACCCTGCATTAGATTTCCAAAGACAGCCCTTGTGCTTCCCGTATGCTTCACCTTTAGCCAACAAATATCTCTCAACCCTCCCAGTGCATTTGTGACCCCTTCTGTATTCAAACTGCACAATCATCTCCAAACTTTTTCTCTGCCCTGTATCATTAGCTGAAGGGTTTTACTTTCCGAAATGCTGCCAAAAGCTAGAAACGGATTCCCATCTTTCATGAATGAATTTAAGGATTAAATCTCTATTCACCCTTCCTATCAGATAACTCTTAAGGCAAAACAATAGTGATAGACCTATTCTCAGTTATTAAGATGACCAAACTCACAACTTTGTTTAAGATACACACACATCCTCGAATCTTTTCACACCAGTCTTATGAAGTCCTAACACATGCACACACACATGTAGTTCATGCACCTCTTCAGATGTATGTAAAGAAGGCTGTACACAGGGCTACCCTTGAAGCTGCTCCAGAAATTGCAACTGGTTCAGAACGTAGCAGTGCAGATCCTGACAGGGACCCCATGGACAGCACACATTCAACCAGTGCTCCATCAGCTACACTGACTCCAGATTGAATTCCGGATCTACGGTAGTTTAAGGTTTTCGTATTAACCTTCAAAGCTGTAAACGGTCTGGGACCACAGTATATTTGGGACCGCCTCTCCCTATATACCCCCCAAAGAGCCCTATGATCTGCTGGAAATAACTTGTTAGTGGCCCCTGGCCCTAATAGTGACTGGCTGTCCTCAACCAGGGCCAGGGCTTTTTTGGCCCTGGCCCCTGCCTGGTGGAATTCTCTGTCTAATAAGACCCATGCCCTGCGGGACTTGGCCCAGTTCCACAGGGCCTGCAAGACAGAGATGTTCCACCACACTTATGGTTGAGGACAGCTACGGTATCCATCTTGAAACTGGCCTCCCTTCCTCTTCCCCCCTCCTCCTTTTCCCTTCCCTTTTCCCATTTTCCCCTCCCTATCCTCTTAACCATTCCTCTCCCCCATATTGTTTCCTTTCCCTGTCCATCTCCCTCCCCGCGCAGCATGACATCAATCCAAACTGAATGAAATGACAGCTGCCATCAGAAAATATTTCCTTGTATGGGAAAATTAATATGGTGCCTTTTATGATTATTTTATAGTCATTGATAAAGTTATAAATATCAGCATTATATAAAAGGTTTTAAAATGCTTTAAAATTGTTATGTATTATATTTATGATGTGAACTGCCCTGAGCCCGGCTTGCTGCGGGAGGGCAGGATATAAATAAAATTCTATACTATTCTGTTCTATATTGATGTGATTCACATAGTATATAAGTAATTAATCCACATTAAGTAGCTTGAGTATGTATTACATCAGTTGGGCTATGCACATGTCTCTAATCACTTATTAAAGGGTTTGACATATGAGAGTTTGAGGGGAGTGCTAAATTATGTTTGCAAAGTGTATAAAATATGTTCTGCGCTTTTGTTTTAATTATATATATATATATATATATATATACACACACACACACACACACACACACACACACACAGTATTTATACATTGACAAAAGCCATCCTGTTTATAACGTGAATTAAAATTGAAAAACTATGTTTAAAATAGTAAAATAGTTAAAAATGAATTTGAGTGAGGAGTGGAAGGAAATTTTTAAAAGACCCCCATTCAAATCGATATCCATGAAAATTCAGGAACATGGTATAAAAGTATTGCAGAAATGGTACTTTACACCACAAGAATTACATCTTATTGTTAGAGAGGATGTGGGGAAATTGGTACATTTATTCACACGTGGTGGGACTGTCCAGTTATACAAAAATTTTGGAAAGAAATTTTTAAGGAAATTGAGGAGATTACCAAAGAAAAAATAGAACCCTCAATGCATATAGTTCTCCTTAATCTGTTTTTGAACGAAAACGGGAATTGTACACAGAAAACATTAGTAAGTTTTTTTATTATAGCAGCGAGATTGGCAATCACCGCGAATTGTAAAATGGCAGAAAATATTAAATTGGACAGCTGGCTATAGAAAATAAAAAAGGTAATGATTTTGGAAAAAAATACTTTTAATACCAGAGTAATTCAAGGATATAAGGTGGGGGAAGAATTTAATAAGGTGTGGGGTAATTTGTTACTTTATTTCAGTAAAACCGAAGTAATTAAAGTAATTTAATTAGGTAAACCAATATTTTATGTCTTAATGAGCAGAGAATTAGTGGAATGTATTGATGCTCCCATTAGGGTTTGAAAATGAAGCTCAAGAATGGTCTTTTTCTTTGGTCTATGTAATTTTTGTGATTGTTTTTTTTCCTTTCGGTCTTTGTATCTATGCAGTATTTTTTTCTTTCTCAGTTTCTGATGTTCCTGTTGTTGTTGTTTTGCACTTTCTAACAATAAAAACTTATTTAAAAAAATAGTAAAAATTATTTTATTTTGTAGCTCTAATTCAGAGGACTTCATAGATTACCAGGTAAACATTGCTTATAAAATGTGTGTGTTTTTAACAAATCAAGGCAGTAAGTCTAAACAAATTCTGCTGCATATAAATCCAATGACAAACCATCATACTGATGTTGAACAATATGTCTATTCAGGTACCACAGATCTTATTCCCTCAATGACCCCTCCTTCCTGCCCTGTGTTTTAATTGTTGGCTCTGTGTTTTTAATGTATGTATTTTAATTTTTGTTTTAATTGGTTTTAAGATGTGTTTTATAATGATCTGCTCTTAACTGGTAGCCCTTATTTGGCAGAAATGCAGGATATAAGTTTTGTAAATGAGGAAAAAAATTGGTTGTGGTAGTGGTAGATGTACTGACTAAGATGAGGAATGGCGGGTAAAAACATCTGAGTGAAAGGGGAACTTGCCTTATGCCTTGAAAAATTATGTGGCTGGCCTGTGCATGCACAATTCACATTGTGTGCCTATACAGAGCCCTCCAAAAGCCTAACTGCTACAGTTAAGTGCAGTTCTCTTTTGTAGTGGCAGGGTCACTGTGCGCCTCATTGGTCGCTGACATCCACTGCAAATGTCAGGGAGAACAGAACTGGGTTTAGGGGGCAGAGATTGGTGCATTAGGCCCAATAGGCAACCCTGTAAATCCCATTGTTGTGCCCTCAGCTGCCCTAATGGTCCTCTCACCTCATTCAGTCCCTGCCTCTGCCACCTCGGTTCTCCTCCCCGTCACTCAGTTCTATCTTCTCCTGGCTCACCACAAGGGAATGTTGGCCTGGGCACTTGCCACCAAGGGTGTCATAGGAGCACCCTGGCTGGGGGAGGGGGGCTGCACATTTGCAGAGTCCCTCTCCTCCCCAGGGCATAGTGTGAGTGCCCAACCGCCCTGGCTTGTGGCTGCCACAGAGTTCCCCTCGGTCACCTGTGGAGATGGCCCTGTGACGGCACTACCACTCTGAGAGTCGCCTACAGAGGGAAGGGAAGGAGTCTAACAGTGCAGGGAGGAGGGCTCCCACCTTCCCATCCATGGGCCAAATGACTGCAGAATGGGCCAAGGTGGCTGCAGAACCCGTCACTCACCACTCAACACTTTGATCCCACATCCATCCACTATCACGAGTGATGTCACTGCTCTCATGATGGCCTCAGTGCCAGGCAAACCTTCCTCTATTACCCGTTCATAAAAGACACCCCAGGCCATGAGGCAGGCCCAAAGAAGTCAATCCAGCACTTCAGGGCGGATAACTCCATCCGAGGGGCTTGGCCCAGGGCTGATACCCACTCTGCCACCTTGTGGCAGAAGGCATGGAACCGTGCAGTAGCAAAGCTACTCCTGGCTGTCGAGAGGGTGATGCTGGCATGCCCCCCCACTAACCTGTACAGCAGCACCTTCTCAGGCTTGGTCCAGTTTAACTGATGGTGGCCATTGACACCTCCATATGTTGGCACGGCCATGACACTCACTCAACAGGGAATATGGAGCCTGGGTGAGGCTCTGGGAGAAACTGCAGAAATCAAGGCCACCACCAAACACGAATGGTCATTGAGCAGACATTCGGGCAGTTGAAGATGTGATCTCATTGCCTCCACAACGTGGGAGAGCTCAGGACAATGCAGCCCCAGGCAGTCACCAAGCTCTTTGCCATCTACGCCATGTTTCACAACATTGCCATCCAACAACAGTTGCCCCCACCTTTCCCGGGAGATGGAGTACCTATATAGGTTCTCAGCTGGGGGAGGTCAGCCACAGAGAGAGTGGACTCTGCTCCCCTGGCTGAGTATTAGTGCAAAATGCTCACCCCATTGTTAGGGTTGCCAGGTCCCTCTTCGCCACCGGCGGGAGGTTTTTGGGGCAGAGCCTGAGGAGGGCGGGGTTTGGGGAGGGAAAGGCCTTCAATGTCATAGAGTCCAATTGGAAAAGCGGCCATTTTCTCCAGGTGAACTGATCTCTATCGGCTGGAGAGCCACTGTAATAGCAGGAGATCTCCAGCTGGTACCTGGCGATTGGCAACCCTACCCATTGTGCTAAGTGCTCTCTCTGTGCTTTTCCCAGCACCAAGGTGCTGCATCGTTCACCGTACGTCCACATGGCAGGTAGCTGTCAGACAGCATCCTGTGCCGCATGCCCTACCTTCTGAGATGTGTGTAATCCTGGCCGGGTTTTTTAAAGGGCAGGGAGGGATAACCATAGGTTTCTGTGGAGGGGGCTTGGTCAGCACAAGGGAGGCATCCCATTGGTCACTCCCTTAGTCGGTATCCTATGCAGTTTGGGTCCATGTGGGTGGGGCCAGTGGGAGGGCAGTTTTAAAAACCCTAAAATTGCCACCAACGGGCTGTGCCACCATTTTTGACAGTGCAACTTTGTACCAGAAAAAGGGGGCGTGCCTGGGCCAAAAGGGCACAGGAAGCTGACTAATGTTGGCCAGTGCAGTGCCCTGCACTGCAGATGCACCATTGCACAGCTGCCATGCAGCTGCGTCAGTGTGCAAAAACAGCACAGTGGTGCAAGGGCTCTGCACTGTCGTAAATGCCCCTTCCACCAGCATATCTGCTTGATACGCCAGTGCAGGGGTCAATCCGCCCCATGCCCCTTTGCCTCCCCTTAGGATTGCGCTGAAAGATAGCTGTTTTGTTTTTAAAACTTTTTTGTGTAAACAGTGTTAGATGAATTCTTTTGCACCTGGTTTGCAATGCAATGGGGTATATGACTAATAAGGAAATAAAACATTACAAGTAAACATTCCTGAAACTGAAGGGCAATACAAGGAAAAAGAGTACTTCACTGCATTTTATTCTATTGCATGACCCTGGATCGTGATAGCATGATGACTGTGAGGGCTATATGTTCTCCTAGTACAGTCATTTTGAGGAAAAAGGAAACTAACAGTGCATTGCTGAGAGGAATGCCTGCGCTGGCCATAGGAGACAGCATGGCTATGCTGCGTAAAAAATCGGTGCAACGGGAGATACTGCCACCTAAAAAGGTGGTGTATCTGTCAAAAATAAAAAAGGCATTCCCGGCCTAAAAGGGCTTTGGAGGCAACCTAAAGGCGGCTCCTCCCCCTGCCCGGCGCCAGAACAGCCCAGGAACACCATCCATGACACTGTGACACCCTGGGAACACCTCCCGGGATGCCGACGTGGGCTTTGACACTGATGGGACACCAGCAGAAGGCCCCGTCAGCGTCCCGGGGTGGCACTGCCATGGCAGCGACCAGCTTCCAGACATTCGTGCCACTAACGCTGGCATAAGTTGCTCTGATGCCAGCACGGGCCCCCCAAACACTGACACAGCGCCTTCCTGGCCTCCTAAGGGCTTTCGCCCTTCAGGCTCAGGAATACGCTGTAAAACAATCAAGTGACGTGAGCACTGAAGAGAGGTATGTTGTTCTTCATTACTGACTAGGGTAGAAGTATGGGGGAAACTGTAGATACAAATCCTTCTCATCACAGGGTGCTGAATAAGGAAAACTGAGTAGTACACTGGGTAAGAATTCAATAATAAAAATGTAATTTTTGAAAAACTCACTATATCAACTGAACAGAAATTCTAATGTTATTCCTTTTTCATTTATCAGGATATAATTACATGGGTAATTGATCCAGAAAATGCAGACGCCTCTGAACTGAACTATACTGCAACTTCACCATCACCAGTATGTGATTTCCCCACTTCTATAAAACATTTTATACTGCAGATAATATTAATATTGTGCTGACAAATCTCTGGCATCATGAACATTCTGTTATGACTGTTTTGTTACTTAAAAATATATATTTTGGTTTGCCCTTTGTTGCTCAGTTTGTTGTTCACACATTGCCTATATATTTCTTCGTTATACTTGAGATTGCTGTTTATAACTGAGATTGAGTCAATTTTTTTAAACATGCAGCTATCACAATTCTTCTGGGAATGTGCAAAAAATAGTTAAAAACAGGAAGACAGGATCTTGAAATCTGTTGAAAAGAGCCTTTGATGCATGGCTGTTCCTTCTCGGTCACCCGTCCAGGTCTTTGTTTTGATTATGCATGCTATTTCCAACTGTCAGAGATCACCTCGCTCTCCCCCTGCATTTCTCCATGTTTTGCCCACGTTTTCAGAGACCTGTTTTATCTCAGATTTGAAAACATGAGGAAATCGCGGGGAACTGCAGGGGGAGAGCGAGGCGACTTCTGATGGTTGGAAACGGCATGCATAATCAAAACAAAGACGCAAAGTTGTTGGAGGGGTGGCCATGAGGGAAACAGCCATGCAGAAAAGGCCAATAAAACAAGTGGGATTGTGTATCCCTCTGCATATGCACAAAGTACTTGGTGAAAATTTTGTATATGCAGTCTGATAAATCATATTAAACAAATTTTAGCAACAACAAAAGATCTTTGCATGGAAAGAACAGTATGACTATAGCCAGGATGACACATTGATTCGAACAAGCATGGACAGAATGGGGCAACTATTATGCAAAACAAACAAACCAGCACAGGAGGAATCAAGACATGCAATGAAAGTCTGCACCATTTATGTATAGTACATGTAACTGTAACTTCCATGTAAAAACCAGCTGTGCAAGCAAGTCCTAAATGGAAAAGATCTTGCCAAATGAAGCTTGGTATTCACAATATAACATTTATATTTGTTCTATATTATAGGTCACGAATTAACACTTCTGTTACTTCAAATACTAACACAGTGGTGTTTAGCAAACTATAGTCATATGGGACTCTTAATACATTATAGAGTAGACAGACTGAGTCTGTTTCAGGTGGGTAGCCATGTTAGTCTATAGTAGAAGAGCAAGATTCAAGTCCAGTAGCACCTTAAAGGCCAACAAGATTTCCAGGGTATAAGCTTATGTGAGTAAAAGTTCCAGTTGTCAGATACTGTGCATGGTGCACAGTTGGGGTTTGGGTTCCCCACCTGTGTCAGATGTAACACAATCACACATGAGTGGTGGATTCTCCTCAGTTCTGCACATGCAGTGCCCAATTAGGACTAGGACCATGGTGCAAATGGAGAAGTTTCAGCCTTCCTCCCTGTGCCATTTTCCCAATGTGAAATTTACGCTCATGTAATACCAATTTACTGGTGATCCCCGGCCCAAGGAGTATCCGGCTGGCCTTGACAAGGGCCAGGGCTTTTTCGGCCCTGGCCCCTGCCTGGTGGAATAGCCTCCCTAATGAGATCATGGCCCTATGGGATCTTCAGGAATTCCAGCAAGATGGAGCTATTCCGTCGGGCTTATGGTTGAGGCTAGCAACAGTTCTCATTATAAATACTGGCCTCCCTAATCCTTCCCTGCTGCTGAGCACCAATCCCGCTTATGCCATCTTGGGGGTTGTCAGATTCATCTACTGGCTGCAGATGGCTATTTTTGGGATTTTAGTGCCATCGGGAGGCATTATTGTCCTATTAGATTGATCTGGGCTATTTTAAATTGTATTTTCAAATGTTTTTTATTGTTTTTATTATATTTCGGTTCACGTAAGGTGCTCTAAGTCCAACCTTTGGGTTGGGGAGGGTGGGGTAAAAATGCAATAGAATAAATAAATAATAAACAAACAGTCCTGGGAGGGAGCAACACTGAGCCTGTTGGGAAAACCCATGTGTTCCCCAGGGAACACATGGGTTTTCCCAAATAACACTCCCTCTCACTGTTTCAGGTTGGGGAAAGGCCCAGAGAGGAAGTCTGGAGTTCCTTCTCCACATTCGTTATAGTGATGAGGTAGAGGAAACCTTGAGGTGTAGCTACTGGGCAGCAACTGTAGTGAAAGGTAACCTGGTGGAAGATGCTTCGTAGACAACAGTAGTAATACTTCAATTAGTGCTGCACAAAAGAAGCCAATGGTAAACCACCTCTGATCATCCCTACCTTCAAAACTGTATTATGAGATGACTCAGAATAGTGCTGGAGGACAGATCCCCCAGGTCAGAAGGCACTTGATTAGTTACTGGGGAAGAGCAGAGAACAAGTATGAATAGTGCTATTCTTAATGATGCAACCAGATAGAAACTCAAAGGACTTTCATTTGCAGTGATGAACAATGCAAAAGGAAAGCCCAAAAGCTCTGGGTACATGTGTGTGTGTTAAGTGCTGTTGAGTTGCTTCAGACGTATGTTGATCCTGTGAATTAATGACATCCAAAATATCCTATCATTAACAGCCTTGCCCACATCTTGCAAACTGAAGGCTATTATTTTATTGAGTCATTCCATCTCATGTTGGGTCTTCCTCTTTTCCTACTACCTTCAACCTTTCCTAGCAGTATTGTTTTTTTCCAGTGACTCTTGTCTTCTCATAATGTGACCAAAATATTATAGGCCTCAGAGTTCAAATTAGTGTTACTTATGTGTTACCATTCTTTTTCATGTATTCCACTGTTAAATGCCAAGGACTTTAGGTGAGGGGAGAGGCAGAGGCACCTCCATGTTCTATGTGCAGTAAGAATGTTTTAGCACTGTACAACAGGTACAACTCTTGTGTAAATTTCCTCAATATACTACATTACAAATTAAATATACATGTACATATTTTAATACTTCCAGCCACTATAGTTAACAGATACATGATGAAGAACTATAATTTTGAATGTAATATGCAGCATTATCAAAATGATAATATAGAGCATTGAATACTGTTGATAGAGTTTATTTATCCCTAATAATAATAATGTAGAGCACTGAATACTGTTGATAGAGTTATTTATCCTTAATAATGCTAGAGAAGGAGGCTAAAAACCTAAACGTTGTATTTAAATATTTAATATAAGAAAGAAATGTTAGGAAATCGTACACTGTTTTGCAAAGACAATATACAACTAATTCTCTTTGTTTTATATAAACAGTATTCTGAGGTAATTAGCAAGCAGTTTTGGAATCTGGGACAGAAACCTGTTGTTAAGACGTTTTTTCACCATGCCCAATACACAGCAGTTGCTTTTCCAGAGCAGGGGTACAGTTCATTTAAATTTTTTAGCATCATTTACTTGTTAGAGTTGTTATCTAATGTGATTGTGGCCATTTATGCAGGGTCAGTTTTGATACTCGCTCAAAGCTTTTCTTTTAAGTGCGACCTTTAAAATGCCTATTCACGGTCCCAACGCAAAAGGAGAAATTCCACCCCCACACACACACTCACCTGTTCCTTCACTTGCATAGCCATTGGCAATTGTCGTTTGTATAGCTAAGCTTCGTTTGTGATTTTTCATGGTTCCTTCAGTAAATGCTTCGATGCGGGGGTGGAGCAAACACAAAAGGTCACATTAAAGGGGCTCTTAAGAAATGCGGAGCAGGTATGTGCCAGCTTCGCAGTCACTTCCTGAATGACAGTTCAGTGTGAAAAACTCAAAAACATATGCGGAGCACTTCAGCCTGGAACGTGCTGCTAATTACCAAGCATAAATGGCCTGTGTGTTTACTAGGAGCTGGCTATTTAAATGAATTGTGAATATGTAAATGTATTTATGAAGTCAATATTTTACATTTTAGTTACTAAAGGTGTCTTTTATTAATACATGCCTTAATGACAGGTATATTTCACTGATGGATATTTAAATGTTAAAAAACCTAACAATATATTTCAGCTTTTAGGGGTATCTGATGCCTCCTAACAGAGTGTAGAGTTCCTTTGATACAGCATTTTTGAGCAACAGTTAATAGCCCAATGCCTTTCCTTTCCTTTCCTTTTATCCCTTAGAAGCTCCTTGATCCATTGATCTTGAGCAGCCCAATGCTTTGGTTATACCTAGCCCTGAAGTGCCGAGGATTTTAATTAATTAACTAATTGCATAAGAACATACAAAGAGCCCTGCTGGGTTAGAAAAATGGTCCCTCTAGTCCACTGGTTCCCAACCAGGGGTCCTTGGACCACCAGGGGTCCATGACAACTAAACCAGGGGTCCACAAAACAAAGTTTATAATAAATTAATATTTACGTGGGCGGCATGGCGGCTCGTGGGTGCAGAGCGCGGCAGCATGCGTTGGTGCCTCGCGGGAGCGGTGCGTGACAAGTAAGGAACATGGGGGGGCGGGGAGGCCGGGGTGGGTGCAAGCGAGCCTCACACAACCACACACAATAGGAGAAACACTCATCAAACCTTGTTTGATGATAGCTGTCGAAGAGGTTTTAGGGATGGAAGCCAAAAAGAAAATACAAGAAATACCTCTATTGAACAACACGGTAAAAGCTCAAATTGAAATTATGTCAAATGACATCGAGGAGCAGCTTGTTTCAAAAATAAAAAATTTGCCATGTTTCGCTTTGCAGTGTGATGAATCGACAGACATTTCTAATTGCAGTCAGTTGCTCATATTTGTCCGCTTTTTAGACAACAACAACACTATTAAAGAGGAATTATTGATTTTGCGGAAACTGGAAACGACGTCAAAAGGTATCGACATCATGAATATAATAGTGGAGTATTTTGAGAAACATAGCATTATGTGGGAAAAGCTCGTTGGCTTCTGTACGGATGGCGCTCCAGCCATGTTAGGATCACGCTCAATTAATAAAACAGAAGAATCCTTCAGCAATAACAACTCATTGTATCATACATCGTCAGGCGTTAGCTTCCAAGACTTCCTAAAAGCCTTGTTAATACCATGGAAATGGCCATAAAAGTGGTCAATGTTATTAAAAGCAGCACCTTAAATACACGCCTTTTTTAAAAACTGTGCACTGAAATGGACTCCGATCATGAGACTTCTTTTCCACACCGAAGTTCATTGGCTATCGAAAGGAAATATGCTGGGAAGGTTATTTGAACTAAGAAAAGAGGTTGAGCTGTTTCTAGCCGAGAAGAAAATTAAAGATTTCCTAGAGCTGTTTTCTGATTCGAAAAGTCAGATGCATTTGGCTTATCTTGTGGATATTTTCTCACATTTGAATAAACTAAACTTACAGTTTCAAGGTTCTGAAAACATAAATTTAGCAGGTGTGTGAAATTTTTATGCTTGAAGACAAACTGCATGTCTTTATTTGCAAACTTCAATTATGGGTAGGCGAAAACAATTATTCTGCGTTTGTGACATTAAAAGCACTGGTCGATGATAGTAAAGATGACATGATCACTGCAAATATATGACAACATCAGAAGTCATCTGCAAATGCTGGTCGATGAATTCCACCATTACTTCCCGGAATATAACCAGACAGAATCAAAAGATACCCAAAAGCTGATACGCAATCCTTTTGGTATTGCTGTTGAAGAGGTTGCAGAAGAAATCCAGGAAGAGCTCATTGAATTCCAAAATGATAGGCACTGTAAGGATGCGTTTGAATCAGTTTCTCTTGAAGAGTTCTGGTGTAAAAAAGCAATTTCATATCCTACAGTTCGGGGATTTGCCTTGCGATATCTTATGCTCTTCTCCACAACTTATTTATGCGAACAAGGGTTTTCTTCTTTGCTTATAATTAAGAACAAGACCAGAAATCGATTGGAAGCAAGTGATGATATTCGTGTAGCTCTGAGCAACAGTATTAGCCCCAGAATTGCCCAGCTTGTAAAAAGGATGCAAGCTCAAAAATCACATTGATTTACAATTAAAAGTTTATTTTCAAATTCTCAGAATTTTTATTTTGAACCTTGGGGTTCCTGCACCGAACAAAAAAGTCCTAGTGGTCCCTGGCAAAAAAAGGTTGGGAACCACTGCTCTAGTCCAACAGACAGTTTCCCTAGCATTGCCCCCTACCACTGGTATTCAGAGGTTTGCTGCCTCTGGAGATTCCCTTTAGACACCATGGCTAGTAGCCAATGATGGAACCATCCCCCATGAATCTTTCTAATCCCTTTTCATTGTAGTCTTCTCTATATTTCTTAGAGCAGGGGTGGGGAACCTCCGGCCCGTGGGCCAGATCTGGCCCACGAGATCATTTTATCCAGCCCCCGTGCTGAAACCAGGAGCTCCAGGGCCATGCCGCTCCAGCTCTTGCTAGCTAGGCTCTCTCCTCGGCAGTTCGGGCTTTTCCGACTGGGTGATTGTGGGGCTGTTTCTCCCAACTCTTCTTGCTTCCAGGAGAGACTCACAACTTCTGCCCAAAAAATGTGCCTGGCCGGAAGCCCCCCTCCTTTTTGTCTCACCGGCTGTTTCCAGGTGAGTGGGTGGCTTGCCCTGCTCCTCCAGCTCAGTGGGCCCCTACGCAGCCCTCCCTTTGCTCTCTGGCTTGAAGCTGCTTGGGTGCCCGGAGCTTGTGCCACCATCTACCCCCTCAGCTGCCTGCCACTGGCTGCTCCCTCCGCCGGCTTGGTGGGCCCCTACGTGGCCAACCCTTGCTCTCCCCCAGGCTGAAGACAAAAGGTAAAGCGGGCTCTCCGGCCATGCCAGCCTCAAACTTTCCTTCCCCCCCCAGCTTGCCTCTGACCCGTGCAGTGGGGCAATCCGGTGAGTGCGAGTGTTTGTGTGTGTATGTGTGCAAGAGAGATCCCCGGGCCGTTGAGCAGCCCAGTGAGGGCATGTGTGTGTATGGTGTGCACGAGAGAAAGATTCCCGGGCCGCTGTGTGAGTGCGTGCTTGCGCGAGAGAGATCCCCGGGCCATTGTGCAGCCGGGTGAGTGCGTGTGTGTGTGTCACGCCGCGCCTCGTCCCCAGCAACCCCTGGGGTCTCTGCCTTGGACAAGGGGGGGGGCGGAGGAGCCTCCTCGGCCTCAGACCAGTCCGAGGGAGAATCAGAGCTCTCCTCCCCCTCGGACGCAGCCAGGGTGTCGAAGTCAGCTCAACCTCTCACACCTCTTGCTGCAATCCTCCCCGGCCGAAGCTCAACATAATTTAATGTAATCATCATAATTTGCTTACAGCCTCGATACTGTACTTTAACATATTTACATGCTATTTTCACGTATCTGAAATTTACAAGGGCTTTCTGCTGATGGATTGCTAGATCTAACTCACAGGTATAATTAAAACAAAATTATGAAGTACAATGATTTTGAAATTGCAATCACAAAAACACAAATATTTTACACAAAATATAAAATACTATTATTTAACTTTGTCTTCTGTTTTTAGACTGTGGAAAATTCAAGTGCCTGCTGAAATAGAAGATATGATAGCACGCATCTATGGAAGTCCAATTACTTTTCAGGACTGTTTTATTGCTGACACGCCCCTTGTCCTTACTTATTCCCCAATTACTTTTAGAAGTGACTACACTCTCTCTATCACTTCTCCACCTGGTAGTAATATAATGGTCTTGTGGTCGGAATGTTTTCCAACATCAGCAGTTTTAGTGACGGATTTTGGTACTTTCTATACAAATGATGGATTCAGAACTTCAAAAGAAATCAAATTTCCATCCAGTGTTATAGATCCAGCATTGCTTCACAGTGTAAAAGAAGTGGCTGTGTTTTTTGACTACTTTATGATTTTAATAGGAGATGTAATTTATATGGTAGACGAGTATTTGGTTTCCAAACTTGGAGCCTTTATGGATCTGCCAGATTCAGGAATAATCGGATTACGGTCAAGAACATGGTGTCCATCTGAATACCCAGAATTGGTGAGGTCCCCCTCCCCCCAAAAATGCTTGTTTCATATTTTATTGCAATAGAAGTTTTAACAAAGCACTTTGTATAAAGTAAGCACATTTCACAGAGCTGGATCCAAAGAACTGTGAATGAAGCTCCACCCATGGAACAAATTTTTCTTCTTCTCCTTTCTCGTAAGTGTCCCATCAGCACCTGAAAAGCTGATCCCAAGGGTCAGGGATTCCTTGAGAACAGCATAAACATTGACTCAAATGGAAAATGTATGCAATTCACTGACCCTTCCCCTTTGTGCAAGCAGAAATGCCTTCCAGAAAAGGGCATTTTTTGGATCCAACTACATATAACTATAATGTGAAATGTATTGCTGCAGGATTTTACAATGGACATAAGGTCACTGGCACTGCAATTTAGCTTTTTAATCAATGTTCAGGTGGTGGTGTAATCTCCCTTAATGTGCACCTGAAGTCAGTGATTAACTGGGTGAGGGTGACTAAATTCAAGCTCTGT
Organism: Euleptes europaea; assembly: GCF_029931775.1. Taxonomy (NCBI): domain Eukaryota; kingdom Metazoa; phylum Chordata; class Lepidosauria; order Squamata; family Sphaerodactylidae; genus Euleptes; species Euleptes europaea. The sequence goes on from NC_079318.1 coordinate 30,344,091, forward strand.
CGGTGTGAGAGCCAGCGTGGTATAGTGGTTAAGGGCAGCAGACTCTAATCTGGAGAACCTGGTTCAGTTCCGCACTCCTCCACGTGAAGTCTGCTGGTTGACCTTGGGGCAGTCACAGTTCTTTCAGAACTCTCTCAGACCACACAGAGGCAGGCAATGGCAAACCACGTCTGAACGTCTCTTCCCTTGAAAACCCTATGGGGTTGCCAGAAGTCAGTGGTGACTTGACAGCAAAATCACACACACTGTGTGCGACAGAGATGATGACTGCTTGGCTGGGGAAATACTTGCTCTTACAGTCACCCTTAGGGATCTTGTTTGTAATTTGGGATTCGCATTGCTTCTAGATTGCCAGATAGCATTTCTGGCAGGAATACTGTTTTAACATCTTTCCTTGAATACCAGCTGTGCCCAGTATTGGAAGACTAGAATTTGGCTACCATTCTTCATGCTTTTTTGACTTCTAGATTTGATCTGTAATGCTCATTACATGGGGCGTCCCTTGAAGACAGTATGGAAACTTCCCAATTGAGAATTTGGCTGAACTGACAAGTATACTGTTGATAAGTATAATCTACCATGAGCATGTAATACTTTCTGTGAAACATCTTTATTTGCTGCCAGTTTGTTTCTATGTCCAGTGCAAGGTAATAATCTTGATCTTTAAAGCCCTAATCAGTCTGGGTCCTGAATATCTCAATATAAATGAGGACCTTCCCACCCCAATTGTGGATGATAGGATGTCCTCAACAACAGCAGGAGTGATTCATTAGTCATCCCTGCTCTTTGGAACTCCCTCCCACTAGATGTTTACAGGACACTCTTTTAAGAAAGTGAAAATTGATCTTTTTTTGTTTTGTCTTCAGAAATTACATCAAGCAAGTTGTTTTAACTTTATCATATGCTAATTCGAATAACTTTTTCGGTGGTCCTGCTGTTGCTGCTGTTTGCTTAGGTACCAGGTTTTGTGTTTGGCTACTGATGGTGGAAAGTCCTGTCAAGTCACAGCTGACTTATGGTGACCCATTTGGTTACTGCCGACTTGGTTTTTTGGACTTATTTTATCATATTCAAATTGTTTTAATTAAGAATTATTTCCCCCATATCATTTAATTGTGAACTTCATTTGCAACCAGTGTAGTCTACAAATAACATGAATAAATTCTTGAAGGATATGTCTACAGAGGGGTATGATCCAGGGAGAAAGCAAAGCAATGCCTTTCTTTTTTAAAGTGCATTTTTATCCCACCTATTTTATCCCACCCTTCCTGCACGGAGCTCGTTGTGGCATACGTGGTTCTCCCATCCTCAGTTTTACCCTCATAACAATACTGTGAGATGAGTTAGGCTGAGAGAGAATGATTGGCCCAAGATCACCCAGTGAATTTCATGGCAAGTGAGGAATTAAACCTAGCTCTCCCTGGTCTTCGTCCAAGGTGTTGGCCCAAGCAATAGGAGGTGGAGCTTGTAAAGACTGTGAAGTAGGGTTGCCAGGTCCCTCTTTGCCACCGGGGGGGGGGAGGTTTTGGGGTGGAGCCTAAGGAGGGCGGGGTTTGGGGAGGGGAGAGAATTCAATGCCATAGTGTCCAATTGCCAAAGCGGCCCTTTTCTCCAGGTGAACTGATCTCATTCAGCTAGAGATCAATTGAAACAGCAGGGGATCTCCAGCTAGTACCTGGAGGTTGGCAGCCCTACTGTGAAGGCCTGTTTAAACCCTCTCAGCCTCAGGCCAAGGAGAAGATGGTTGAGGCAACTCAGAGACAGGTGAGGTGTTTCAGAGACAGAACTGGAAGAGACAAGCAGAGAGCACCCTGGCAGGAGGAGGAGGACTTTGGAGAGCGCAACCCCCTTCCCTCCGCATTTGAGGCCTGAGGGGCCTGGAGGCCCAGACCCCACCCCACCTCCAGCTGGGAACCAGGAAGAGGTTCTAGCTGCTAGTCTCAGCTCCTCCTTCTCTGCTCCAGTACCCCATTCAGCTGTGCTGATTGGCATTTCTACAGCTGCCCTTCCCTGCAGCAGCCCAGCACAGCCTAAGCCTCTCACATAAATGTAGAAAACAATGCAGTAACAGCATCATAATACATAAATAGATAATGCATACATACACAGTGGCATAGACTAGATTCCTGCTCCCTTTATAAAAGTATTTAGAAAGTGGGGTAGTACTACTAGTAGTAGTATCTTATATTAATATGTATGCTTTTATCTTGCTTTCACTGCATATTTCTACTTATGTAATATTTTTCCTTGCATTGTTTAATAGATCAGGTTTACTACTTATGCCTTGTTTCACATTTCTGCTATCCTACCCCATTACATTGTTTATTAGATGTCTCTTCATCCTATTGATTGCAGTGACTTACATTATGTAGTACACATTGATTCTAAGTGAGAAAGGCAGACTGTAGATAACATAAATAAATAAATAAAATTATGTTCAGTGTTTTTTTGGTTTTATATTTTTCATTCTCCCCATTTGAATTTTACATGCTTTTGTTGATGATACCCAGTTCTTGCTGTCCTCATAGATACCAGATGAGCCTGGATTCAGAATATCTCTAAAAATGAATACGTTGTTGTTCGAGTTAACCTCGAGACGCGTGTATATTTTTGCTCAGTGACTAATGCATTATTTATATAATTTTTTTTTCCAGATGAGTATAAGTGACATAATTACATGGACGAAGGATACAGTTTACATACACTCAAGAAACCATTGGTATATCTTGTTAACTAATACAACCCTATTAAAGGCAGCTCTGAAATTTCCCCCTACAGCTGATTTATCAATACTCAAAGTTTGCTTTGACTCACTTCCTAATGAAATTGCACTACTGATAGAATGCAGTGGATGCGGCCCTACCAGAGTACTATATTTGGCTGCAGTTGATGAGCTGACAGATACATGGATGTTGCGAGATTTTTCCCTACCTGCTTCTGAATTTGGAGTTCTGAATATGGAAGTCTTATATTCAGCATCAACTTCCATGATGCTCTGGGACAATGACAAAGTCTACTATACTTATGAAGGAAATAAAATCAGTGGCTATCTTAAAGTGTCTGGTACAGGTGCAGTATTTTCGGCAGCATCAGAAGGATCCACTATTCATCAACTTGTTATTGGTTAAGTATATCCCGTTTTAAAAGAAATTTTAGATAACAAGGTAAATGGGTGCTAATTTTAGATTTTCATAATTATGATAGGTTCTTCTTCGTGGTCTCTGAGCATCACACAAATGGACTGTGCATCTGTGCAGCACCTCAACTCAAAACCTTCCCTTCTTTTCAATACCCTGCAAGCCCAAGAGGGAAGAGTTGTGGCTTCTCTCTCAGCTCTTTCAACTGCCACAGCAGAGCACTGACTCCAAACATTCTTTCAAGAGTTTTTCCCCCTCTGAGAACTAACTTCAACTCATTCCAAATGTACAGCATGAAACATTCTGATTACTTTCTCGATTTTTCCAATAGGAAATGTTGGAGAATGCTAAAGAAAAAAAAATCTTATGAAATATTCCCTCTTTTTGAGTGAGAAAAACGTTGGGTGCTTTCACACATGCTGAATAATACACTTTCAAACCACTTTTATTGAACTTTAATGATCATTTGCAAGTGGCTTTTGCCATTTCACACAGTAAAATCCAGCTGCAAAGTGGATTGAAAGTGCATTACTTAGCATGTGTGAAAGCACCTCTTACAGAGCATTTCACTCATTCGAAATACAGTATGAAAAAGTCTGAGGCCTTTTGGGGAGCACTGGGAGGGGGACCTCTTATACTATAGAACATACAATCTTTTCAAGATTTTTTTATTTACTTGTAAATAATTTTGGCATCCATATGTTCTAATGTGTTTAATGATTAAAGAGTTCAGTGTTATGAAGTTTAGATTAATATGCAAACACGCTGGCAAAACTACCTATTGTAACTCTATGACAGAGACAGAATTTGTTTTCCACCATCAACTTTTTTCTTGCCTCTTAGATGGCAACATTTAAAGATACATATTCTATGATAGCAGAGGGTATAGCAGTTTGTAACTCTGTCTCAATCACTAGATATAGTTGCAGTTTTTCATACAGAAAACTAATATATTTATACTTATTTATATTTTGTATGCTATAAATATGCCAAATAATGTCATCTTATATGCTAACTTATAAATTATGTATTTAACGTTGTTCAATCTGTAAATGAATGGAAAAGATTAGAGAAAACATTGTTTTGTCCCTGTGGCTTCAGACTTTCCAGAGATGTTATCTCTCTTCTCTTGGTACTTGGTACTCTTTCCAAAGAAGTTGAAGGACTTTGTCCCATACTTGATGTCAAGGATGTCAATGCCTTCATTGATGATCCGAGGTTCAGAATGGTAACCTTACAATCTATACATTCTCTTCTAACAGTGAGAGCTTGATTCACCTCTATTGATCTCAAAGACACCTAATTCCACATCCAGATTCAGTCGCAGCATTGCAAATTCCTCTGTTTTGCTCGGGGAGGTGCACACTAGCAGTACAATGTGTTGCCTCCCTACTTTCCCAAAGGTCCTTACCAAAAGTACGGCAGTTGTTGCAGCATACCTTTGGTGTCAAGAAGTCTCATTCTCTACACAGATGACTAGCTCCTAATTCCTCCTCCTCATCTCATCCTCTTCCAATTGGCTGTTGTGGGGAGGGGGAGAATGTCACATTGGAGCACCCTCTAAGAAGTTGTCCCCAATGTTACAATTGATTGGCAGTGCCTCGAGGTGTCTCCTGGAGGCTAGAGACTGGGCAGAACCACAGAGATGATCAGAATGTCTTACAACCACTCAGGGATGGCCAACCTAGATCTAGTCCCTGCAGCAATTTTATTTTGTCCCTTGGAACTGTACCAAATTTGAATAAAGGTGCTTACCTGTAACTGATGTTCTTTGAATGGTCATCTGGGCAGTCATACACCCATCTGGCTTCCTGCATTAGGCTGCAAAATATTTATATAATGCTTGGATTTTCAAAGTGATTCATATGTATACGTTCAATAATGGGTCATCATGGTATATAGGTCAGCACCAACATCCAGCAAAAGCTTCTTCTCAACTATGGGGTACATGCATTCAGACAAGCCTGAGGATCATATACAAAACAAAGCTGCAAATTTTGAAGTGTGGAATGTTTTCTCTCTCTTGTGATTCTAGGAAAACAATTTATATTTTGTAGGGAGCAAAAAATTTTTTAATCTACCTTTATTTTTAAGTAAAGGCTCATGTATTAATTTAGAAATAATTGTAGCTAACCTTGATGCTACAGTTAAGAACAAAATAAAGATTTTAAAGTTATACACACACATGCGCGCGCACACACACACACACATACTGGCATTATAATTGTCTAGAAATATGAACTATAAAGATGACCTTGGATTCATTCGTTTTTTCTTTCTTTTCTTTTTTGCAGACCATAATGGGAATACCATAGTAAAGTTGAAAAATAATGCCATGTTTTTCTTAAAATTTGAAATGACTCATGCTATCAAGCTTGCTGCTTGGGAGGATGAAACTACAAGTTTTGCCTTTTATTGGATTATAGCTGGTACTGTATATTTGGTGACTGTTGATAGTCATAATATAAGTCGGCAGAACTATCCACTGAAAACAGAAGTATCTAGTGCTGTATTTAAGTCACAAGAAGATTGTCCATACAGATTATTTCAGCACAATATACAATCCAATGCTTATTTTGTGGACAAAGGACAGAATGTGACATTCTGGACACAGATCGTCTTTCTAGAAAATCTGGGTTTATCTACAGAGATTTTAGTCCACAGACCAGAGTTACTAAAGCCAATAAAAGATTCTCACTATGAAATAGCTCGAGGAATCTGTACTAAGTATCAGGTGAGTAAATTCTGCCTATAATATCATTATTTCCTATCCTGATTTATTATTCATATAAGAGTGGAACTGACAGGACTTCTGCTAGTATGTGCCCATACCAAATCAATCCTTAATCTTATTACAATCCTGACCTAGAATAAAATGATGCTAATTTTGTGGTAAATGGCCTGATTCAATTGCTTCTAGAGCCAAGCCAAATAATTTTACAGTGAATTTGTTAATGTATTGAATCACCTTGCACCTTAATTCTAAATATCTGTGCTCTTGGGCACCATCACTGTTATAATAATTTAAAGATAATCTGACTACTTCGCATCCATAACTGATAGCTTAATATCCTGAATTTGCAAGGATTTATAAGTATAGGATAGGGAATGGAAGCCACAGCCTTCAATTTGCAAGATCTGAGCAAGGATGTCAAAGATAGGACACTTTGGAGGACTTTCATTCATAGGGTCGCCATGAGTCGGAAGCGACTTGACGGCACTTAACACACACATACACGGAATGGTGGTGGATTTTGAAGATTGGCTCACAGATCTGTGAAGTTTCTGCTTTGATCTACTGGATGTTGCTTTGTATATGGAGAGTACAAATTACATGCTGAGTGTTCAAAAGCATGAATGCACCCCCAGTTATAATACCTGTTAAAATAAAATGCTGCTCAGTGGTTCCATCTCTTCTGTGGCAGAGTGTGGATTTGAACCTGGGTTTCCAAGATTCTAGTTCAACACTCCAGCCACAACAGCATGTTTCCCACGTCTCTAACCAGTAAGAGGTTCCTAAGGCAGAACTTACCTGAGCATTTGGAGACTTGTGTCATTTTGCAATATTTGTTTTATTCACAAATATACAAGTAAAGTAAAGGTAAAGGTCCCCTGTGCAAGCACCGGGTCATTCTTGACCCATGGGGTGATGTCACATCCCAATGTTTACTAGGCGGACTTTGTTTACGGGGTGGTTTGCCAGTGCTTTCCCCAGTCATCTTCCTTTACCCCCAGCAAGCTGGGTACTCATTTTACCGACCTCAGAAGGATGGAAGGCTGAGTCAACCTTGAGCCGGCTACCTGAAACCAACTTCCGTTGGGATCGAACTCAGGTCGTGAGTAGAGCTTTTGACGGCAGTACTGCAGCCTACCACTCCACGCCACGGGGCTTCTCAAATATACAAGTAGACAAATACAAATATTTAAGTAGATGGTAAAGGCAAACAGACACTCCTATGGAGAAGTAGATCCACCACCCTACATGAAAGCCCCAGAGAGAGATCTGCATTTGCAAGGTAGTTCATCCAACTTCCAGCATTGTCTATCAGTCTCTTCCAGGAAGGTGAATTTTAGTGTCCCTTCAGGCACTACCAGGGCTCCACATATATGGGCAGCTGTGTTACCCTGGGCGGGCAGTCTCCACTTAAATTGGGGGAAATAGCTGGAGACAGCTAATAATTGCCAATGTTTCTCTTGGACAGAGAGGAGGGGAGTTATCAAGAGAGGAGGGATATGACATTTCTCTCTCTGGCAGACTGTTTCATAGAGAATCCTTCCCAGCCTTCCTTAGTATTAGGTGATACAAACACTATCTTTGTACAAAAAGAACCTGTGGATGTATTTTTCCTCTTCAAATGTTTACAATCTGATTTTTTTTATCCATAATCATTATTAGCCAACACCTTCTGAGTCACATGTCAATGGGTGACATATTAGTTTGCTTTCAATATTTTGTGATTAGTACTCTTGCAGCTATAGGTTGAATATCCCTTATCCTAAATGCTTGGGGCCAGAAGTGTTTCGGGGTTTGGATTTTGTGGATAAAGGATACTCAATGGCGGGAGAACTCGAACTAGGCTTGAGTCTGGGGGAGGCTACCTCTAGGTGAGAGTTGAGGCCAAGAGCGAAGTGCTGCCAAACCAGGAGGAAGAGGGTCTGCCTGCATCCTGTCTCACCTTTCTCTGCATCCTCTCCTGCTGCTGCTTCCCTGAGCCGCCCGCACACCTGTACTGGCCTTGGCTTCCTGGGGCTGTGGGCGTCAGATTCATCATGGGGGGGGGGCAGCACTTCCACCTTCCCTCTGTCGGTCTCTCTTCCGGTCTCCTCCAGTCACCAATGCCAGTAGGTTTGGGAGGCTGCGCTGTGCCGGGTTTGGGGGATGGGTCGGGCTCCTTCCTGTCGGCCAGCAGTGATGGGGGTTGGTCTGCAGCCACAGGTGGTCCCACGGCCTGCGGCCTGCCCACTGTGGTTTGGGGCCCACTGTGCTGGTCTTTTTGTGTCACCCGGGTCTCAGGATCAGGTAATAGGTGATGTGAAACCTCTACCTGTGCTGCATTGATAACCAGAGTAGGTATTATTGACTTTGATAGATTAATAGCGTTGCCAGGGCCAGGTTGGGATATACCTGGAGATTTTGGGGGTGGAGCATGAGAAGGGAGGGGTTTGAGGAGGGAGGGACTTCAATGGGGTTGCATGCCATAGAGTCCACCTTCAAAAGCAGCCATTTTCTCCAGGTGAACTGATTGCCTGGAGATCAGTTGTAATAGCAGGAGATCTGCTATTCCACCACCTGGAAGTTGGCAACCCTATAGATTAATGTATAAGGCCACTTCATGTGTTCATAAAGTCCCAAACCTTCTCTGTTCAGAAGAATCACATTAGATGTCCAGGAATACTTCTAATGGAAACCCTGATGTTCTCGTCTCTTGAGAGAAAAAGGAACACTGTTACTCACCTAGAGCATTCCTATCACTCAGTAGATGAAGGACATACTGTCCCAGCCTGGGTGTGATCATACTGAATGAACAAATGAAAAACAACAACAACAATGGATTTGTTGGAGGACTAGGCCTCTGTTTGTCAGGTGAACAAAGGAATATCTACCTTTCTTGTTCACTTTTGGATTGTTGGAATCATTAGTCTTTTTTAAAAGATTATATTCATATCCGAGAAAGAACACAATGCCCATGGCTGTACAGAATCAACAATTTTTGTATCCCAGTGTTCAGTAAACAATATTCAGTTTTTTGCATATCTGTTTGTCTGGGTTTCCCTTCCTATTCTTTTAGAGTAAGTCAACTTAGTTAGATCTCTTGCTATTATCATTGATTTCCAGGCGACAGAGATCAGTCCACCTGGAGAAAATGGCTGCTTTGAAAGGTGGATGCTATGGCTGTTATGTATGTGTTAGAAGGTAAGCAGGGGGAAACCCCAGGAGCTTGAGTCCTGGACAAAGGCTCCTAACTCTGCTCGCCCCATTGGCCGAAACCGGGCCGCGCTATTGGCCCTAAGCCAGCACACGCCATTGGCCTCCGGGAGGTTGTTTCCCCCCTATCATGGATCGGGGGGGAGTGGCCGCAGGCGGCCAGGGGGGCATATAAGCAGGACCATTCCCACTGTATCCCCAGTTCTGTTCTACCCTACAATAAACATTGGTTGCATTGAACTCCGGCTCCGACCTCTTGAATCCTGCCCACGTGGACTTAACAGTGGTGATGAGGACTGGGAAGTAGCCCGGCTGACCTACTGAAATCACTCTCGTTCCGCCATTCCACAGTGGCCAGTAGGCAGCCCGGTCCACCTTGCTGATTCACCGGCTGGCCCACAGCTCGGCGATCCACAACGCCCCCCCCCCCCCCGCCCAAGAGCAAGCAGGAGCTCCAGGCATTTCTCGGTCTCCTGAACTTTTACCATGCCTTCCTCCCAAACAAGGCGTCAGTGGCCGAGCCCCTTCACCGCCTCCTGGACAAGTCCACCCCGTGGGCCTGGGGGCCCTTCCAGCAGCGTGCTTTCGCTGCCGCCAAGGGACTTATTTCCAACTCAAATCTTCTCGTGCATTTTGACAAGGGGCTGCCGGTGGAGCTGACGTGCGATGCGTCTCCCTACGGCATCGGCGCTGTCCTCAGCCACCGGATGCCTGACTGACGGGACGCCCCGATCGCATTCTACTCATGCACCCTGTTGCCTGCTGAGCGGAACTACGCACAAATTGACCGAGAGGCCCTCACCGTCGTGGCCGGCGTGAAAAAGGTTCATGACTTCGTCTATGGCCGGCCGTTCTCCATTGTCACCGACCACAAGCCGCTCTTGGGCCTGTTCGTTCCGGACCGGCAGACCCCGCAAATCCTGTCCCCCCGGATGCTTCGTTGGTCCATATTCTTGAACGCTTATGAGTTCCGGCTCCTGCACCGGCCCAGGAAGTGCATCACCATTCCAGCCATTCCAGCCGTTCGCTACCCGTCAGCACGAGCTGTCCCTACATAAGGGGTGCCTGCTGTGGGGCAGCCGAGTTGTCGTTCCGGCAAAGCTCTGACACTGGGTCCTGGAGGCCCTGCACCTGCCACTTGGGGATCGTGCGCATGAAGGCGCTAGCCAGGAGCTACGTCTGGTGGCCAGGATTGCTGCCGCAATTGAGGAGTGGGTCAGCCGGTGCCAACCCTGCCAGGAGTCCCGACCAGAGATGCCACAGGCCCCGACGCAACGCTGGGAATCGACCTAAACTCCCTGGTCCCGCGTCCATAGTGATTTTGCAGGCCCCTTTCAGGGTAAGACTTTCTTGGCCGTGGTCGATTCCTACTCCAAATGGTTGGAGGTAGTCACCATCCCCTCCATGACGGCGCGGGAGGTCGTCCGGGGGCTGCGCCGTCTTTTTGCGACCCACGGCCTGCCTGACACGGTGGTCTTGGACAACAGGGCACAATTCACGTCGGCCGAATTCCAAGACTTTATGGCAAGGAACTTGATTCGCCACGTGACCTCAGCGTCCTTCCACCCGTCCACCAACTGCCAGGCTGAGCGGATGGTCCAAACAACTAAGGAAGCCCTGTGGCGGCTCGGCCACGGACACTGGGACGCACAACTGGCGGACTTTTTACTAGCCCAGCACGTCACCCCAAGCTCCGCAACTGGGAAGAGCCCAGCCGAGCTCTTGATGGGATGCGGGCCTAAGACGCTACTCGACCGCCTCCACCCGGACCTCGCATCCGAGAAACCCAGCTGAAAGTTACCAACAGCCGCTCTGAGAATCGTCGAGCAGGAAGACCCCGTCTATGCCCAGAATTACGGGGCCAGTCCAGCCTGGATCCCAGCAACGGTCCAGGAAGCAACCGGCCCAGTATCATACCAGCTCCCCACCCCGGAAGGCCGAGTTTTGAGGCGGCACATCGACCAACTGCGCCACCGCCCGGCCAACCTCAACCCCACCAAGGGGGCTCCAGCGCTCCCCAGCACCGCGGACCCAGAGGATGCAGGAGCAGCGGAACCAGAGCAGATAGATGAGTCACCAACAGTCTCAAGACCAGACTTCCCCGAAGCTCGGGCGGTGGAAGCACCCACCGCCTCGGGCGCAAGCAGTGCCGTAATCCCAGATCTATGGACAACACCAGCCCTAGCAACTCCCGTTCCTGCTCCCCGCCGGTTGCAACGGGTGCGGACAAGACCGGAATATCTCAAGGACTTTGTATGCTCGAGTATTGTCCGGACTTAGGGGGGAGGGGTGTTATGTATGTGTTAGAAGGTAAGCAGGGGGAATCCCCAGGAGCTTGAGTCCTGGACAAAGGCTCCTAACCCTGCTCGCCCCATTGGCCGAAACCGGGCCGCGCTATTGGCCCTAAGCCAGCGTGCGCCATTGGCCTCTGGGAGGTTGTTCCCCCCATCACGGATCTGGTGGGGAGTGGCTGTAGGCGGCCAGGGGGCATATAAGTAGGGCAATTCTCACTGTATCCCCAGTTCTGTTCTACCCTACAATAAACATTGGTTGCATTGAACTCCAGCTCCGACCTCTTGATTCCTGCCCACGCGGACTTAACAATGGCATTTTACCTTATTGAAGGGCCTCCCCTCCCCAAGCTCCAGCCTTCTCTGGCTCCACCCCAAAAATCTCCAGGTATTTCCCAACCCAGAGCTGGCAACTCCAGGACATCCTGTCACTGGGAAAAGTTTTCCCAAGTTGCAAGAGTCATGCAGAAGTTCACGCAGTTGAGTTGGTGGCCACTGCTAGGCCCAGCCAAGTCAAACAAGCTATATGGAGGCTGCCTCTGGGTCCAGATGAGTTATGTGGCATCAAGGCATTTGGTAGCCATCTCTTCACCTGCGTGGCTTGCACAAATTGTATGGTAGCTAGTTGCCTGGTGGTTTCTGGTGGCTCTGATAAGTCCTTCCTTGGATGCAAGAGAGAAGGGAACAGGAGTGGACTAGAGGCCAAAATAGTATTGGAAAGGGCTCTCCCCCTGCCTTTTACCGACAGAAACCATGGCTTGAAGGCTGGCAATATTGTTGTGGTTACCTAGCAACCCCCGCAGTGGCAACTATGATTTCAGAGGGCATTCATTTCTTAAAAGTATAGTTGCTGTTTCTATTATTTTGGGAGCTTTAACCTCCCCCCCATGTATTGTTTTAAGATTTCAGATTTCTCTGCAATCTGAGGCTTTTCTCAGGTTTGCCTCTAATCCCTTGGTTTAAGTATCCATAGATTTAGCCACATTGAGAATTATATATATGTTATCAGATCTGATATGATTCTTCAAAAATCCTAATTATAATACTTTGGGTTCCTGTGGTACATAATACCCCACAGTTTTAACCAGTGTTCATAACTCTTCACAAAACAGTAAAAACCTTGAACACTACCAAAATATATGCATTATATCTCCATTCTTGGTTAATGGCAACAATTTGCTGTATGAAAGTCATAAATATATTTCAACCATATTAACTGAAGTTTATAAAAGCTTTCTTTCATACCTGCATTGATTGCATTATTATCCAAATGTTATCAAATCCACTCCCATTCTTGCTTTCATTATGTTTTCCCCACTTATCTTTGTACTTCTATCCCTTAATTAAGAGCCCCGTGGCGCAGAGTGGTAAGCTGCAGTACTGCAGTCAAAAGCTCTGCTCACGACCTGAGTTCGATCCTGACGAAAGTCAGTTTCAGGTAGCCTGCTCAGGGTTGACTCAGCCTTCCATCCTTCCGAGGTCGGTGAAATGGGTACCCAGCTTGCTGGGGTAAAGGGAAGATGACTGGCAAACCACCCCGTAAACAAAGTCTGCCTAGAAAACGTCGGGATGTGACATCACCCCATGGGTCAGGAATGACCCAGTGCTTGCACAGGGGACCTTTACCTTACTTTACCTTTATCCCTTAATTTGTAATTCATTCAACAATGTATAAATTCTGCTTATCCATTTTATTGAATACTATCAATCTTAGATGATCTAATACTAGATTTCCACAACCCTGTCTAAAAATATATTTATTGGACACTGCAGTCTCTTTTAATAATTCTTATGCGTCAACCAGTATCACGATTATCCACTCTGAACCTCCAAGTATACCTGATTTTCATTGTCTGCAGTAATTCTACTAACAAAATTAAATTTGCTGCGTTTTTGCAAGGAATCAGTGATCTTCAAATTCTGTATTTTCATTCTCTCAATTATTTTTCCCCTTCCAAGAGCTCTGCACAATAGCTTCCTTCACTCACAAACATAAAACATACAACTGTCACTGAGCTTATTCAGTCTTCACACTGCATTAAATCCCACCCATTCTGCTGTCTCTATACTTGCAACAGCTCCATTCTCTGAGCAAAGATATTTAGTACTTCTTTGAGATAAATGACAGGCAGTCCAATCCTGAGGGTTGCTGTGGCAGTGGCAGCCAGCCACCAACACAATAGCAGTGTTGCTGGTCAAGTCCCTATGGCTGTTGGGCTGGGGGGACGGGACACAAGTGCCTCTTTTCAAGGCAGAAACCGCATAGCAAGCACATCAGAGTCCATAGCAACCCCTGCAGCATCCACCAATGAGGCAGCCTAATCCATTCCTCTAAGTGACACACAGGCCCACCTGTCCCCCTTGCAATGGCCTGACTAGCAGCAAAAAGGTTTTTATAGGTCTTTTTGGTGGCATTTTCAACATCTAGACACTAGTGTCCCACTTCTGGTGCAAATTATTTACTCTGCTTTCTGGACCAAGGAGGTAGAACTGAACCCTATATAGAATGACATCCTATCCATAAGAAGAACAGAAATTAATCAGGTAAGAATTTCATTTTTTTAACTATTCCATGAGTATCCAGTGTTTTGTCAACACTATGCTGATAGCATTATCATTAATTGTTGTCCCTTACAGACAACAACATTCTTTCTTGATCAGGATTACTCAAATTACTCAGACCCACTTGATTATTACACTGCCATGTAAGTAAAATGATCACTAAACTGCCAGTATCTGTCAATGTATAGGTAATAGCTGCAATACAGAGAAGCAAATAACACACACACACACACTTAGAGCTTTCTATGAGGTTTATAACTACAGACCAGCACTGAACTATGACCCCTCCACATGAACATACCCTCACGTGTTTTTCTTATGGGAGCTCCAAAGTACATGTCTTCATGAACTTACCATTATGTCCAACAGCGGAAGTATAGCTCTGTGTTCCTGTGTTCCTATGTACTCATTGCTCTGTTCTATCTACTGTAATAAATGGGCAGCCTGAATATACAAAATCTCTGGGCCATACTAGACATGATGGCATCCTTGTGGCCACCATGAGCATGCCACTCCATTTAAAACTCAGTTTAAAATGCTGCGAGGGTAGGGTTGCCAGCTCCGGTTTGGGAAATATCTGAAGATTTTGGGGCTGGAGCTTGAGGAGGACAGGGTTTGGGGAGGAAGGGACTTCAATGGGGTATCATGCTATATAGTCCACCTTCCAAAGCAGCCATTTTGTCCAGGTGAACTGATCTCTGTCGCCTGGACATCAGTTGTAACAGCAGGAGATCTCCAGCCACCACCTGGAGGTTGGCAACCCTATGTGAGGGCCCAAGCCTGATTAGGCCTGCAGCACAATGAGCTGAGATGTTCTTGTTTCTTCCCCCCTCACCTTATCAAGTGTTGAAATGGTGGCCCACATACACACATACATCCCACAGTCATTTTGGCACTTGAAAAGGTGTGGGGAGTAACAAGAGGGCCGTGCTGTGGGCCTAATGCAGCATCTTTAAATGACACCATCACATCTAGTTTGGCCCTCTGTTTACATTCTGGTGTGGCTGCCGACAGGATTTTTGGGACTAATACTATTGTATTAGTAACTTGACATCCCTTCTGAGCTCCACGCTCCCAGAGTCCTGGACCACATCAGTAGGTTCACTATCACCTAGGGTTGCCAAGTGCCCGGTGGTGGCGGGTAAAATCCCGCCAATCCACTGGGCTGCCCACCGACCAGCTGAGGGCCAGCGGGCACCGCAGGCACACGCGCAACGTGCCTATGTCACTTCAGAGTTTACCCGGAAGCGATGCGGACGCTCAAGCAACTTCGGCCGAAACTCTATTGTTTCCATAGAGTTTCGGCCAAGATTGATAGAGCGTCCACATCGCTTCCGAGTAAACCCGGAAGTGACATAGGCAAGTCACATGGGGGGGCCCTCCAGAAAACCTCCTGCCCATGGACTGACAGGACCTGGTAAGCCTACTATTACCCCATCTGCAACCCTGCATGTAGAGCTCTGAATCTAGGCTGTAGAGTATGAAAGTGGTCATTGCTGGTATCTGATGTATAGTCAACAGGATAGCATCCAATGTGTATACACAGAATTTCATATGTGGGACTGTATTGATTAACAATCTGGCAATTTTAAATCCAAGTGAAAAAATTGACATTGGATTGCTCCATAGTTGCTTTCTAGTTTTGCCCCTTTTGTACTGTTATAGAATGCTACTAAAGTTCTTTACCAACAGATTAAGGCACATTAGATTTTAATGTATTTATCTTAAATGATCGGTGTATCCATCAAACCCAGCTTCTGGCAACAAGTCCAGTTTTTAAAGAGTTTGATCTTGTTTTCTCACCTTCTATAACAAAATTCCCTAACGACTACAGCATTGGCAAAGGATCATTTGATAGTATTTCAAAGCTGTCATTTGTGGATTCAAACATTTTTTTAAAAAAATTAATCTGAGTTCCTAAAGTAGTATAATGTCATTCTTTGGTTAAGTTTGTAATAGAAAGAGGAAGGAAGGAAGGAAGGAAGGAAGGAAGGAAGGAAGGAAGGAAGGAAGGAAGGAAGGAAGGAAGGAAGGAAGGAAGGAAGGAAGGATCAGTGTACTTTGCAGTATGGTGGGGGTTCCTGGCCCTACCCAAACTACTAGGACTGCTGGTCAGTGGACAGTGGGATAATAATACACCGTCATCAGAAGAGAGTTGATAGGTTCAATTTGTGTCACAATCAGAACTAACATTGAATTATTATGCACATTTATATTCAAGAAAATGTTTAAAAATTAATGTTTAAAAAACACATGCTGAAAAAGACAGTGAGTTGGATCCAAAGGATTGTGAGTTGGATCCAAAGGATTCCACTTGTGGAATAGATCTTTACTGCCTCCCTCTTCCCACTGCAGCCCATTGTGTTCTGAATGATGCTGCTCCTGAAGGTCAGGGGATCTTCAGAATTATGATGCAGTGTGACATGGCGTCTGCAGTGCAAAGGAAAAATCACTGAAAATCCCTTCCCTTTCTATTTGTGAAAGTACCTCTCCAATGTGGAAGACAATTTTGAATCCAACCTAACAGCATCTTCATTAGGCACTGTCTTTAAAGGTTCTACAACTCCAATTATACATAGTATCCAAATGTTTGTATGTGAAAGCATTTTTTTCCAAGAATCCCAATTATAGGTAAACAATTTCAAGTATTTTTGAGGTAAATTCATTTTTTAAATGCTGTGCATCTATAAGCACATGGTAGTATATTTCAGCAACATCAAAGCCTTTTATGCATCGTGGTTCCCATCGTGGTCACCCCCCCCAACTACTTTGGGGCTTTGTTTTAATTATGCCGACCTTCAGAAGTCACCTCCCTTTCCCCTCGCATTTCCCCCATGTTTTCAGGATGTTGTTTTACCCCAAGTTTAAAGTTGGCCTCGATCCCAAATCAAAATCAAAATCTGGTCCTGTGCATTCTCCTTCCCACATGTCTATCTCCCTCATCCAACCCCTCCCCTCAAAGCTAGTGCACTAGCAAAATAGTAATGCTGGAATACCATGCGGCTGCTTATTTGGTCAGTTTCACAGTGAGTGTGGGTCAGTTTCAGTTGGAACAGTTGAGAGAATGCTGAAATAATCACAAATTACTTATGTGGCTGCTTATTCGGTCAATTTCACAGTGAGTGTGGGCCAGTTTCAGTTCTCGGAAGGATAGAACAGAGCTGGGCTGATTTGCTGCCCTTCCCTTATACCCGTCCTCTTATGAGCATGAAAGCCATTTTTGTGTGCGAGCGTAAGACCTGATGGAACGATGAATGTCACAAATGACTGTATGAGTGCTTTGATGTTCTTATGACCTCTGCATTGAGTTATGCAGAAACAAATTGGCCAGGGAACAGGGGGTTGGCCGTGATCCTTCTCTGCTTTGGCTGTAAAATGGCCACTGGATTCAGATCAAATGTAAGAATCCCGCTGCGGGGTTGGCGGGGACTGGTGATGTGTTTCAAAAAAATACACCACAGCTAATTACAAAGCAGCATTTTCAGGGGGAGGGACTCACATGTGGTTCAGAAGCTTCGCATTTTCATTTGGGTTGCATAATTGGTCAC
Source organism: Euleptes europaea (assembly GCF_029931775.1). Lineage (NCBI taxonomy): Eukaryota > Metazoa > Chordata > Lepidosauria > Squamata > Sphaerodactylidae > Euleptes > Euleptes europaea. The sequence continues at coordinate 30,361,555 of NC_079318.1, forward strand.
AAAGTGCTCCTTGAATTTCTTTGGGGCAAAAAGCCCCTGTGCATAGTGTTTTGAGAATTTGACTGTAAATACTGTACAGTTAGAGAGCAGCAGATCCAGCAGAAACAGACCATGCATAAAAGGCCTCAGAATAGTTTTCACACAGTAACGTTCTCTGCATACTGAGGCTCCTAACATGCTTGTACATTTTAGTAATATGAAAATGAAAAAAGATACATTTATCATGAAAACAAACTCTTTTAAAGCACATCTGTTTCTCTTGGGGGGGATTTTAATCTAGCTCAAAATCAACTGGCATTATGACGATTGAAATTAAACCTTCTTCATCAGGAAGTAAATGTGCATCAAACAAAAAGGTATGAACACAATGAAAATTAATCTTACTTACAAATATAATTTAGGGGATTTTCTAATGAAACACTACTGGTTCTTTAAATTAAGACTTGGTCTCTAAGAGTCCCTTGCATATTGCCCATCCATTCTCTCCATGTTTAAAGGAGAATGTATTCCTACATGCAATTTATTTTGGAGGTAAATTACTCCAAAATTCTGTGTAATTTCAATAAAACAGGAAATACACAATAGGCAGCACAACCTGGCAGCTGGACTATGGGTTGGATCTTAAGAACTGCAGTCAGAGCTTAGCCCACAAAATTCCCACCCTCCAACTGCAACCTGTTTTGCCTCCTGGAAAGCTCCTACAGGTCAGAGGACCCTCTGAACACCAGGGGATGTGACATGAGAAGGCTGCAGTTGGAATGGGAAATCCATTGCAATAAGCAATTCCCTGTGCCTTCTGCTTACTCAAGGGGCTCTCTTAGCCTTAGGACATTGTAGTTTATACCTAATGCTTCCACTCATAACACAAAGGCTTATTTTAACTATGTTTAGTTCATGAAATCAGGAACCAGTCCACAAAAAAATCCTTGGAACCCATTCGCCCACCGCCGCCGCCATTTGCTGGTTTCAGTGCCATCTTTGTCCCCCTGCCTCCCTATCAGGGTCCTGGCTGTTATCCCAGCCTGTTTTCCAGTGGTCAGATTATGGCGAAGCCTCACTGTGTTACAGACCCCCTTGGCACTGGCCAGTGACAACACTAGTATTCACACCTATCTTTAGCCACTCTCCGCACAAGCAGCTGCCAAACCACCCCTTGCAGGCTAGTAAAGGAAGCCTGCTAGCTTTCAGATTAACCATTTCCTCACGAAAACTGCAGAAATCAGCCGCCTCCTGCTGATTTTAGCCCCCCCACACACTTAAAATTAAGCAGGCAGCCTCCCAAGCAGCCTGCCTCTGTTCCATGCTATGCAAAACCTCTATATCAGATTCTCTATAGCCATTTATGCATGGGAGGTTTTACCTTGGATTTGCTGCCCTCTAGATGCACATTTTCCCCATCCAAATTCTCAAAACTCTGCATGGGAGCTTACTGTGGAGTTTTGAGAATTTGGATGGGAAAAATGAGCATCTAGAGTGGCAAATCCAAGGCAAAACCTTCCATGCGTAAATGGCCGGTGTCTTTTCTCATCCCACGCTTATTGCTTATATGACCTTGCTGGATGGGTGACATTCCAATGCTTTTTATCTCTCTTTTGACACCCTCCTATAATTTTCACATAACCTGTTTGGTCTCACAACTTCCTTTACTGTTTTATCAATGTTTAGCGAAACTAGTCTTGCTGTTACCAACATAAGGAACCAAAGAATTGCTTTACCTTTAGGCACTGCATCTTTCAAACAAATGAATAGATTTCAGAGTTGAAAGCTTAATGTTTCTTCACATGTTATGGATTACACTGTTTGGATGTGGGTGCCTATCATGTGTCACGCATGGAACACATGCGAGCTGTTTGTTCTCAATTCCTGCATGTGTGGTGCCTGATTTGGATGAGTACTGTGGTGCAAGAGGAGAAGGGGTTTCAGCCTTCCCTCCTGCATCATTTCCCCAGCCTGAAACATCCCTAAGGGTGTGCTCTTGGGCCTGTTAGGAGATCTGGCATGCATCCCAGGGAACACATGGTCAGTTTTGATGCTCGCTTAAAGCTCTTTTAAAATGCTACTTTAAAAATGCCTTTTCATGATCCCGACGCAAAAGGAGAAGTTCCACTCCCCCCACTCGCTTGCTCCTTTGTTCCTGTTTGCATAGTCGTTAGCATATGCATAGCTATTGCGCCTCTGTTGCATGGTTCCTTGAGAGGGGATCCTTCGTGGCAAACACCAAAGGTCGCTTTAATTGGTCTCTTTGGTAATGCGAAGCAGGTATGCGCTGCTTCGCAGTCACTTCCAGAATGACGGTTCAGCGTGCAAAATTTAAAAAAATATGCAGGGCAATTCAGCCTGGAATGTGCTGCTAATTACCATGCAAAAATGGCCATGGTTTTCACCAAATAGCTGATATGGGAGAGACTTAATGATGTCATGGCCAAAGCAAGATTTGCACTCTCGACAACTGCATTGCCCCGTCCCTCTTGGGCTTTATTTCCACAACATTGCTTCATTGCATACAAAACATTCATAATTGTGGGGAAGTGTTTGTACACTTACAGTGACATCTTTATGCTGTTTTTGGTAGGTATTATTACAACTGTGAGAATTATCTATGTAGTATTAAAAGAGGAGGCCCTGACCTGGATGGCCCAGGCTAGCCTGATCTCGTCAGATCTCAGAAGCTAAGCAGGGTCAGCCCTGGTTAGTATTTGGATGGGAGACCTCCAAGGAATACCAGGGTTGCTGTGCAGAGGAAGGCACTGGCAAACCACCTCTGTTAGTCTCTTGCCATGAAAATCCCAAAAAGGGTCACCATAAGTCGGCTGCGACTTGAAGGCGCTTTACACACACACATTAAAAGAGGAGGGGTGGTAGCCTATAATTGCTTTTTTTGGAAGAAAAGCCTGTGAAGTGGGGGGAACCAAACAAATATAAGACAATATGTTTTGATTTTATAGCATTTTGGTTCATTTTCTAGTGATGTGAACAAGCAACAACATGAGTTGGGGGGAGGGGATAAACATTTACATAGTTGTAGGTTTTCCGGTTCTTGTAGGTTATCCAGGCTGTGTGACCGTGGTCTTGGTATTTTCTTTCCTGACATTTCACCAGCAGCTGTGGCAGGCATCTTCAGAGGAGTAACACTGAAGGACAGTGTCTCTCAGTGTCAAGTGTGTAGGAAGAGTAATGTATAGTCAGAAGGGGGTTAGGTTTGAGCTGAGTCATGCAAAGTATTAAAGGTAATGTGCTAATCATTGTCCTGTAAGTATCAAGATAATGTGCTAATGAGGGTGTGGTATGTTAATATGGAACCTTTGTATCCTGAAGTGATCTGTTAACATGTGCAATCCAGAGCTAATCCGCATGGCTATTGTGGACTGTAGTCTTCGTTAGTCTGGAGGTTTTCAGGACAGGAAGCCAAGCCTTATTCATTCTTAAACTCTCTTCTGTTAAAGTTGTGCTGATGTTTATGAATTTCAATGGCTTCTCTGTGCAATCTGACAAAATAGTTGGTAGAATTGTCCAGTATTTCAGTGTCTTGGAATAAGACCTGGGGTTTAACACCTGTCTCGCCTTTGTGCCTTAAAAGTAGCGAATTCCCATGGTCTAAACGCATGACCGTCCGAGGGCAGCGCATCGGACCCACTTTAGGCGCGATTTAAGCAAAAAAAAAAAAAACTGGGTTAAGCAATTCCTGGTTTCTAGCAATCTTTTCTGTGCTAAACCACTCCTTTTTTTATTTCGCTACATTACCGGAACGCCAGCGTGCGTGTAATCACACAACTCGCCCACTACTAACCTCCTTTTGTTCAAGCTCCCAGCCCCAACAAACAGCTGAGCTGCGAGTGAGCAAGGGCGGGGCAGGTGCGAGCCGTGCTGCTGACTAGGAAGGGAAGTGACGCGACGGGGAAGGAGAGCTCCTTTTATGGATTTCCGGGGGGAGGGCAGAGGGTGGAAGGGGTGGAGCTTCTCTGGCCTGAAGAGTATAAAAGGCCAGAGGATATCTGTAGCCAGGGAGGAAGCAGGCTGTGACCCAGGCTGGCTGAGCATAGAGCCACCCGGGTAGCCTCCGAGGGAGAGGAAACCTCAGACTCTCCCTCGGACTGGTCTGAGGCTGAAGAGGTGCCTCAAGCCCCGACCCTCTCCAGGCCAGACAGACCCCCCCGACCAGCCCTGTAGGGGGGGTGCTTCACACCATCACGATGGTATACCGGAATGCTGGTGTCCTAAGAAAAAGGGAGAATCGGCCTTTGATTGGATTTTTTGGGTGGGTTTAAACACTGTTCGTAGGTTATGTTTTTTCAAAAGTTTCTCCATCCTAACAGTGACTCCTTTAATAAATGGCAATAATACCTTTCCTATGGGACACTGTTTTTCCTGAGTTTTCTGATTTTTGTTTGGTTTAATGGCCCTTCTGATTTCATTTCTGGAATAGCCGTTTGCTAGCAGTGTGTGATTTAGATGATTAATTTCTTCCTTGAGAAACTGTGGTTCACAGATCCTTCTTGCACGGTCCATTAATGTTTTGATTATTCCTCTTTTCTGTCGGGGGTGGTGGTTGGAGTTTTTGTGTAAGTAGCGATCTGTGTGAGTTGGTTTCCAGTAGACCTTGTGACCTAACTGAAAGTAGACCAAAAAAATACAACAGATGCTACGATCAGCAAAAGACAAAAGAGACCGCCTCACCTCTGCTGGAGTATATCGTATACCTTGCAGTTGTGGACAGGTTTACATCGGGACCACACAACGCAGCATACAAACAAGGATAAAAGAACATGAAAGATACTGCAGACTTGGCCAACCTGAGAAATCAGCAGTGGCTGAACATGGACTGACCCAAACAGGACACAGGGTCTTATTCCAAGACACTGAAATACTGGACAATTCTACCAACTATTTTGTCAGATTGCACAGAGAAGCCATTGAAATTCATAAACATCAGCACAACTTTAACAGAAAAGAAGAGAAAAGAGCAAGACTGTAGCACCTTAAAGACTAACAAAAATATTTTCTGGCAGGGTATGAGCTTTCGTGAGCCACAGTTCACTCCTTCAGATACAGCTAGAATGATACAGCTAGAAAAGAAGAGAGTTTAAGAATGAATAAGGCTTGACCTCCTGTCCTGAAAACCTCCAGACTAACAAAGACTACAGTCCACAATAGCCATGCTGATTAGCATTGGATTCCACATGTTAACGGATCACTTCAGGATACAAAGGTTCCACATTAACATACCACACCCTCATTAGCACATTATCTTGATACTTACAGGACAATGATTAGCACATTACCTTTGATACTTTGCATGACTCAGCTCAAACCTAACCCTCTTCTGAATATATATTACTCTTCCTACACACTTGACACTGAGAGACACTGTCCTTCAGTGTTACTCCTCTGAAGATGCCTGCCACAGCTGCTGGCGAAATGTCAGGAAAGAAAATACCACGGTCACACAGCCCGGATAACCTACGAGAACCGATGAACTCTGACCGTGAAAGCCTTCGACAATAAGTTGTAGGTTTCTTAGTTATCATTTATATTGTTAAATAAAACATTTAATAGAACACGTTTTTAAATGTATGTAAAATTAATTTGAAGTGTCCCCCCACCAGGTATTTCACATAAAGGTTGGCTGCCCTTCCTTTAAAAACCTGAGGATTGAAAGGCAAGTTAGAATTTCAATTCCCTACTTTTTATTTATGTAATAACAGAAACTCAAACCAATACTATAACCGAACTATTGTTTTCTGGTCCATGTCTGCAATAAATTACTACTACTACTACTACTACTACTACTACAATTGGGTTCAGGTATCTATATTTTTAAGTAAGTAAAAATATCCTAGTTTTAAAATGAATATAATGTTAAATGTGAGTAAAAATATCCTAGTTTACTCACATACTGACATTCAAAACAGAATTATACACACGGAAGCTCAATTGTTGGCAGTGGGATTTATGTTTAAAGGAGTACATGGCGTATCGCCTCAGGTGGGGGGAAGAAAAATTGTGAAATATTAACATAAGAACATAAGAAAGGCCCTGCTGGATCAGACCCAGGCCCATCAAGTCCAGCATTCTGTTCACACAGTGGCCAACCAGGTGCCTCTAGGAAGCCACTAACAAGACAAGTGCAGCAGCACCATCCTGCCTGTGTTCCACCTCACGCAAAATAATAGGCATGCTCCTCTGATACTGACTGCACAAGAGTGCAAACCTGCTGATCTCCAAAGCTAGCTGGGCAGCTTCATGCTCACCTAACTCCCACCTCAGTATTATATACACAACTGCTCACTTACCTAAGCTAGTTCTCTCAGATTTTTAAAAGTTGTCATATTTGCAAAGAATCCTATTTAAAATATTTATATAATTCTGTTTCTCTGTTTTGCATCCGCAGACCTCCAAGTTGTGAGGATCAAAACTTCACGTTCATTGTACCTCAGTAAGAAATGTATACAAAATATAGACAAAGTGGCTAGAAATATGTTTCTAGTATTCTTCTGATCCAGAGATCTCTATCAAGCAATAGGGTTCATTCACACTGTTGCATACCAAGAGCCTTGCACACCACTCCAGGAAAGAAAGATCAGTTTTGAGAGTTCTGATCAGCAGCTTTTGCATGTATACATGTTTGAGATAGATAGACAGACAGACAGACAGACAGACAGACAGACAGACAGATAGATAGATAGATAGATAGATAGATCCTGTCAGAGCTGACATCATTAACCTTATTTTCTGCTGTAAATGTCTGACCTCGCCCTGACCTGGATGGCCCAGGCTAGCCTGATCTCGTCAGATCTCAGAAGCTAAGCAGGGTCAGCCCTGGTTAGTATTTGGATGGGAGACCACCAAGGAATACCAGGGTTGCTGTGCAGAGGAAGGCACTGGCAAACCACCTCTCTTAGTCTCTTGTCATGAAAATCCCAAAAGGGGTCACCATAAGTCAGCTGCGACTTGAAGGCACTTTATACACACACACACACACATGTCTGACTTCAGTCCAGCAAGGAGCATCATTATATATCCTCAGGATAGCTGACCATGATTCTGTTTTTTTCCTTTTCCTGTGAGGGCACTATTAAGTGGATTGTGCTTAACTGTATTACTAGAGATTTTAGAGAGCCTCTCAGTTTATGACTCTAATATTAACTCCCTGATTAAGTTTATCTGATATTTTATTGCATTTTGGATCGTGAAAGGTTAGTACAAGAAAGTGACAGCAACCTACTATGTTATATAGGCAAATTTGCTTATTTTACCGTAGAGAATCCATTTAGCACTATTTTAATAATTGATTTCTATTGACTTCTGCGGGAAAGGAGTTATACCCAATTCTGTTGGGTTATTGTTGTTTTTTTGGAGAATGTACAGAAACCAAGTGCTTTATTTATTTGATTTATAAAATTTATATCCCGCCTTTCTGCCCTTACAAGAGCTGCCTAGGCAGCTAATGTTTTAAAACATACATGATATAATACATTATGAAACCATTAAAATCTCCCAAAAAAACCTCATAAAAAACTTTAAAAAGAGTTTTAAAGGGGTTAAAGTACTTATAAAACAATTAAAATACATGCAAAATATGACCTCACCCAGCAGTTTCATGTAGATGTTAAAGAGCATTGGGGACAAGATGGATCCTTGTGGGACTTCATAAGCCAAAGGCCTGAACAGCAGTCGCCAAGCATCACCTCTGAAATCCACCCTCCAGGTAGTACTGGAATCACTGCAGAATGGTGCTGAGAGGAGGAGACTGGGGGGGGGGACAAAATTCCCTGGGTCCATGTCAGCTGAAGGGCCCCTTAAGCCGCATCATGCTGCACTCAGAATGCATCCAACTACTTTTACTTCTAATGCAGTTTTGCACTGTAGCCACTAGGGGTCAGGGAAGGCAGAGCACTGGAAAGAGTAGTAGCTCTGCTTTCAGCTGGCTGTACCTTTCTGCAAAGTTTACTACAAGGAGGCAAACATTTGCATAGCCTGTTAAAACCATCAACCAAGCCAGCAATGGAACAAGGCAAGACCATCCAGGCTGCAGCCTCCTAACAAGGTTGTTGTTTATAGCAGTCTGTTTCCCTCTTCCTTTCCTTTCATCTTGCTCCATAGTTCTGTCAGCTCAGTCAGATCTTCTCTGTTAGTGGTTGTAGAAAATAAAACAACCTTTCCTCTTTTCTTAACTTCTTCTTTTCCACACTTTTCTCCTCCTTCATTTTGCTCTCTGTAGTGATATGCCTTCCTTTCTCTGTTGTCCCTTCTAATCCACCCTTTGTGAGTCATTCTTGGTCTCAACTCCTTCTCATTCCTGGCTTGCAAATTAAAATGTAGTAAAGCAGCAAACCCTTGTTAATATTATGAACAGACGCTTGGGGGAGTTAATATTTCCCCCTAATCTATCAAAGCAGTAAAAGCATGCTTCCCCCCCCCCTTTACATGCATGGTAATGGAATATTAGTGGCTACATATATGGAGCAAATGTTAGAACTCCCCCCCTCACATTTAGATTTAATTATATTTTAAATACTGTTCAGGCAGAGGGTTGCTATATTAGTAGAACATCTAATATCCCTTTGTAAATCCTGATTTGCTACTGTAGACATTAAGCTTCGTGTTATACGACAAATTATATAATCTTTTAAGAAAATATGTCAGCAAAATCAATCCCAATGATCATTCTGAAGTGGAATGGTCAATTCATCATTGTGGCTTCTATGCAGTCCCACATAGGACTGTGCAAATGCAGGACAGCTGCGAAAGAGACGACTGTAAAGCTTTCCAGAAGATTCAAAGCACTTGGAGCACTCCCTCTTCCCTCCATCTTCTGCTGAAGCTTTCTGTTGTTACCTACATCAGAATCATCTTCAGATAAACTCATCTCTATCGAAATGGCATTTTTCACAAAGTGCCAAGAATGTAGAACCAGAATGGTCCAAAATGATGAGCAAGATGCTTGTCTGCTTTGTCTCAGAGACGGGCACAATTTACTCCAATAGCGTGCCATAAAAGAGATGCAAGACAAAGGGGGTTATCGCACTTTGTATTCGCAGCAATGTATTAAGAGTTTTAAAATGTTATAAAAAACATCGCTTTAAAAGGGTTTTTGGATTCCACGGCTTATAAATGGTTGGAAGACGTCGTCACAGCTAAAGGGGCCAAACAAAGTGCGAACAGTATTTTTTATAATGTTTTCAAACTCTTAATTCAACGGTGGGAATACAAGTGTGGTAACCCCTTAAAGGCCGCATTATGGGGGAAAGCCCTCGGGGCCCTGCCAGGGGGAAAATACTCTTTACCAGAGAAATAGGCTTGTTCTCCATCTGTTGTATCGCCTTTCTCAGCACCCCCCTGCCATCGACCAGGAAACAAATGTCAGCTCCAAGGGCCACATCTAAGCCACCTCCAAAAAAGGCAAAGAAAGAATCTAAACACCTGCCTGAAGCTTCTCCTCAAGTCCATGCATCACTTCATCATCCATGGTCCCCCTGTCCCAGTTCCCCCGATACCTCACCTCAACACTGAATGCAGTCACCTTGCCTCTGACAATTGTTGTTGCCTTGCCGCTGAGAGTCTCTGACAGAGATAGGCTCAGTGGTAGAGCATCTGCTTGGCATGCAGAAGGTGCCAGGTTCAATCCCCAACATCTCCAGTTAAAGGGACTAGGCAAGTAGGTGATGTGAACGACCCTTGCCTGAGACCCTAGAGAGTAGACAATACTGACTTTGATGGATCAAGGGTCTGATTCAGTATAAGGCAGCTTCATGTGTTCAACAACAGTTACAGGTAAGCGCAAGTACAGGTAAGTGTTTTCTATTCAGTGCTTAGAACTGGAGAATGACGAACAGCCAGAACCTGTTGATAGAGCAGCTGTGCATGTTACTCTAGAATACTTTCTAGAAGGTGTAAGGTCCCATCCTTTTTTGTGATTATGGATAAGTATTGTTCAAGAACTTCACAGTTAACAGTCATGTAACCTCTTTTTTATATTAGGATACATACACGGTTTAAGACAGGTGAAGACTTGGTAAGCATTAAGCATTTTATTTCAGTCAGCTATTGAGACAAAGAAATGAAAAATAAAATCTATACTAAATCACCTTGTTTCCCTAGAAAATAGAGTATGATAAGAAAATGTATGGTTGCCCAATAGATGCCTATTATGGAGAGCCATTTCGTCCTGTAGTTATGCTGTAAGTATCACTGAAACATTATAAAGTTTCATAGAAGAAACACATTAGCAAGGCATTATGCATGGGCCCTTCCCCCAATTCCCCATCAGATTTGTTTTTACTGTTGTATGATTGGGATTGCAAGAATAAGAGGATGAGTTTAATTGATGCATAGAGGACATGAGGAGGTATTGTTGGTGGTAGACAAGAAAGAAAATGGCAATAGTGAAAAGAGGGAAAGTGCATATGGTTGTAAGTCACCCATAGCATTTGGGATAAAGCGCGATTCTAAAAATCAGTCTACAACTAGAAAATCCATAATACAGCTATTTCCTTGAATCTAATTACATCTGCCGCTATGATCACATGTTTAACATCCTGTCTCTCAGTGTAAATACAGTGTAAACACACATTTCACCTCCAGTGTACGTCTTCAAAGCCCAGCTTTGCAGTGATTTAATTTCCAGGACAGAAACAGAACTGGATCTTTAGTATCTTTCTTTGTATCGTTTTAGTCAAGATGTTATACTTTTTTTGTTTTGTTTTTGTTTTCAGATATGATGCTGATACATTTGTTAGTATTGTTGAGACGGAATATGCATTGTGGGAGATCAATGGCAGGACAGATTTCTATTACAATGCATCCATGAGTGAGGTGTATGACGTTTGTATATTATCCATAATAGGATATGCGTACAGTTTTTAAATTTCTTGAAGGTAGATTTTTGAATTTGTTTCCTTTCACAGAGCTAGGCTGCTCAATTGCAAACCCCATATGCCAACATAATGCTGATGGTGGCGCTGTGCCAGTATAGCTAATAAATATGTTCTCTCAGTAAAGAATTTAAATGCCAAAAAATAGCCAGTTCCAGGGAGCTGGGAACCGAGCAACTGCACTGGAGCCCACAGTGACACACCATACATACTACAACATTCCTATATTAACAGCCAACCAATGCACAGCAATGTTGGCATATCTCCCTGACAACAACCTCTTCTTCACACACAGCACAGCAAGGGAAGGAACCTACGAAAGGCAGCACACTGCTATGTTGAGGACCATAGTGTGCCCAATATGAGCCTGATAACTACCATATTTTTGGGAGCACTGCAGATGAGAGTTTGTGTGTGTGTGTGTGTGTGTGTGTGAGAGAGAGAGAGAGAGAGAGAGAGAGAGAGAGAGAAGTGCCGTCAAGTCACTTCCGACTCATGGCAACCCTATGAATCAATGTCCTCCAGAATGTCCTATCCTTAACAACCTTGTTCGGGTCTTCCAAGTTGAGGGCCATGGCTTACTTTACAGATTCAATCTATCTCATGCTGGGTCTTCCTCTTTTCCTGCTGCCTGCAACTTTTCCAGTGACTCTTGTCTTCTTATAATGTGACCAAAGTATGATCGCCTCAGTTTAGTCATTTTAGCTTCTAGGGTCAGTTCAGGCTTTATGTGTATGGAAGTATGAAGGCATTGTTCCTACAGGAGAAACCTGTAGAGACATGTGACTCCATGCATAGCCATGCGGAGAATGAGGAAGAACAAAGGGAGGGTCAGGGGGTGGTACACAGGTTAAGACACACACAGAGATCCTATTTAATAAAATAACAATTATACACGTTGAAGAGTGAGGTAGCGCCCCACCCACCCTGCCCATTGTCCAGGCATGCTGAGTTTCTCCCTCCAACACCATGCACACTTCTTCAACAGCGCTACTATAAGATCCCTCTTTGGGGTCATGCCTCTGGATGGTGCCAGTGAAAGGGATGGATAATTTAACAAAACCAGAGGTGGTGGCACTCTACCAGAGACAAGTGAGAACAAGAGGCACCTTTCTGCCCCACCTTCCTAACAGGGCTGTGTTAGGAAGCACCCGTAAGTCCCTACAGACACTGATTTGAACCATGAGACAAAAGATTCTATATGGTAGTCTCTGGGTCTTTCAGCTACCTCTTGTTATCTCAGAACCTATCAGGTCACAAGATGTAAAATTAGGGATAATGACATGGCTGTCCCTGCCATGGTAACACAACCAAGCTCACCTGTGTTTGGTACCAGTAGCTTCTTGAACAACACATACCATAAAGCTAAAAAAGTCTTTATTGAAGAAAGTTAGAAAGGATATTGAAAATGGCGGTAGAATGCACAAAAAGTAATAAAGCTGACTTGCTATCTTTCTTACTGGAGTCCTAACACATCACAGTCAGTTCTTGAGGCAAATGGTTTCCAGAGCATATTACAAGTGTTTTTCTGGCAGCAAGGCGGAATAAGGAAGGAAAGGTAAAGGGAAAATATCCTTCTCACTAGCTACATGTGTGGAGAAAGCTGGCCCTAACCGCCTGATCGCTACAGCCAATCATGGGGCTGCATCCATGGAACTTTCCAGGGTGTGAGGGAGTTCCCCCCCGAAACTAGGTACCCAGCTGAAACACATGAATTAATTTAGCAAGCCTGAGAACCTGTCCTTGGAAAGAGGCAGTGCATTTCGCACCTGCAAGAGGCAAAAACAAAACAAAAACAGACTTCAGGCTGGAAAATTCCTCCAGGATGAATTCTCTCTTGACAAGATGTAAAATTAGGGATAGTACTAAAGAGGGTACTGTTCCATGTATGCCATGTTGGTATATCTGTAGTTGTATCCCAGTTAAGAGTAGTGGGATGATTGTGTGTGATTTACCTGGCAAACTGAAGCCATTGCTTGTGCTGCTGCAGCAACTACCAATTATTAAGACTAAAGAGTACATTAAAAAAAAATCCCATAAGGGCTAATTTGACAATGAGACGGTAGCATTAAATGTGTCTTTAAATGTACTTCACTATTTTACCATAAAATGTTTGGTGAAATATAATAACACTGTACCATGAGGTACTCTACCATCTTTAGAGCATTCATGTTGGGCATTTTAAAAAAATGTTATATTTATTATTCTTTCAACAGGCACATTGTTTACGTTATGCCCAGAACTGGCATAATATGGGTCACAGTGAAGAAGACGCACACCTAACATTTGAGGAAATAGATGAAATGTGGGGACCACACGTAAGGAATAGTGTACTGTATTCTATTATCAGTAAAACCAATGCACTCTGAACCTTCTTTCCAGGCTACTGTTAAACTATTAATACTGATGAGAGCAATGGGAATGAAACATTCAGATGGCAATCATGCAATTATAATCCTACAAGTTTGGGACCCCCAAGGACTTGTGAGGGGGCATATCATTTTCATCTCCCCTGCTATTTAGTCTTTCCCTTTCCTGAAAGCCCCGATAGCTTATCACTTTCTCCTGCATCCTTCTCTGTTTCCCACACTTCTGAAGAAGTGAGCTGTGGCTCACGAACTCTCATACCCTGCCAGAAATTTTGTTAGTCTTTAAGGTGCTACTGGACTCTTGCGCTCTTCTCCCACACACCAGACAACCTACCTTTATTTGCCCGTGTCTTCAGCTTTCCCTTCCATCCCTCCCACTGGCAGTTTCTCCCTGGGAAAACTATGGCCAAGCTGTAAAGTAACAGTTTACAGTAGGGTACCTGAAGGTCTTTTTGGGGGGGAGGATCCTCACTTTTCGCTGTATCCCTTCCCACACTGTTGCTGCCTTCCATCTCTTCGCAGCCCCCATTTCCTCACATGCGCATGCTTCTTTTTCTCCTTCCCATTCACCAAGCAACCTGCTCATGTATCCGCCACCCCATCTTCAACTATATTTTGCCACACGGATGCCCCAAAGTAGCTTACATCATTTTCCTCTCATACATTTTATAGTCACAACAAACCTGTGAGGTAGGTTACGCTGACAGTGTGTGACTAGCCCAAAGTCACCAAGTCAGCTTCCACAGCAGAATGTGGGATTTGAACCTGGCTCTCCCAGATCCTATTATGAAACTCTGACAACTACACCTCGCTGGCTTTCAAGTGGTTGCTGTGGAACAGTAGAAAACAGTAATGAAAGTCACATAGTAGCAAATCTCTTGGTGGTTGCTGCCAGGTCTATCTGCAAAAAGTTCTCCTTCAAAGGCCAAAAGGGCCCTCCCTCTGCCTTTTACTGATTGAAGCCAAAGCTTGAAGGCTGACAATACTGTTGTGGTTGCCTAGCAACAGCCACTGAGGGAATCAATTTCTTAAAGCTGCAAGAATTCCTTTTATCATGTTTGGAGGTTTACCCCACCCCCCACTGGTTTTTTTTTTTTAATTTCATATTTTTCATCTAATTTGAGGCTTTTTCAGGCTTGTAGAAAGATCTTTCATCTGTTTGTGGCTCTTATCTCTGGATTTAAGTATCCACAGATTTGGCTGCTGTTGCTGCTCCCAAATTCCATCTCTGCCTGCTTACTCAATTGAGGATTGGTGGTAGCAAGAAACTGCAAATATCAGCTAGACATTCTAATTCAGATGCAGGATATGTTGGAACATTCACAGATTTCGCTGTGATGGCCAGATAACCCCAGGGACCTTTTAGTTTTTTCCCACCCTTTCTGATCATATGCGAATGCTTATGGGGTTGTTTCTCTGGGTTTCAAAGTGAAAACAATCCATTTGTGGGCATATCAGTACATGTTATGTGTATGTGTGAGAGACAAAGAGAAAGACGTAAATGAGGCTTGCTTTCCCCCACCCCCTTCTGGGTTTTGGAGACAGTTCATGTCTGAGTAGTCTGTGAGTGAGATTTCTCTAGGAAGTTTTCCTCCAGGTATCAGATTTAATATGGTCTAGATACTAAGCACACCTAAGAAAAACACAGATATTTCAGAAAGATTTATGGATAAGTGGAATAACACAGAATCTTAGGCAAATAAAAAGGCACAGTTGTTAACTAGATATGCTTACAATATGAATGCATCTCTCCCCCTTGAGAGATGGATTAAGGCTTTTCCCACCCAGCATTTGGGAGTAGTAAACATAGGATAAAGATGAAACATAGGATAAAGATGAGACTCATAAATGAGTCATTTATGCATGGGTACTTTCACTCATGTTCACCCCCAGTCTGTCTCGGTTGTTCTTGGAGTTATGCATGAAATGACCTCGCTGTCAGCCCTCACAAATCCAGGACTTCCCGTTCCTGTCTTAACCTGATTCTTCCCTCTCCCCTGAGTTCAGCCCTGGTGAAATCCCCATGCATAAGGCAAAGCGTGGGACACGGAAGCTTGGTTTCTCTCACAAAAAGCATGCAGCCAATTACAAAGCAGTGTGTAAAGAGGTGGGAATTCAATTGCTTCCTGCTTTTTCAGAGCTCTTTCTGAGCAGAAGAAGGGCTTTTTAAAAACGAGGCTTGGATTTCTCCCCCCCCCCTTCCTTTCAGATGGCTCCGGTTTCTGTTTTTTGTTCCTAAAATGTTTTTTTAATGCAGCAGTTGGGTTTTGGGGGGAATATTCTCTCACAGTAAGCACTACAAAGCAAGACAATTACAAAACAGCATCTAAAGGGACAGGGACTTGATTTGAGCTTAGAGACTGCTGGTGCATAGATTCCCAACAGGAAAGTGTGGGTCCAGCAAGCAACAAACCTCAGGTAAAACTCCCATGCATAAACGACCTAAGCCTTACACCCTTGGATCCCGTTTATACATTTACCTCTAATTAGGAAGTTCCCTGCTTGAACCAATCAGAACTTGGGCACACATTCAAAATTCCTTCCAAGAGGACCAATCATTTCCAAAAGCAAAGATGAAAGTCTTGTTAATTGTATCACGTGTGGAGCAACTGGTATTGTGCAAGTTGGTAAGCAGAATCAAAACAACATATTTTGCCTTGCTGCCTTTTCCCAGCATAGACTGCAGCTGCACAATCCTTTGATGACTCATTACCAGTGGAAAGGTGGGGCATGGAGCGGTTTAGAGAGAAAGACGAAGTGGTCGGACTGTGACAGCACTTGTCAGGAGTGTCCAGGTTTTCAGGCTGTTTTGGAGCAGCAATTCTGCAGCCAAGTAGCTGCGAAGGGTGGTGCTGCAGAATAAAATGAAAATTCTGCATTTAAACATCACCAACAAAAATCAGTTACTACTGTTGCAAAGCAGACTCCACAAGTACTTTGTTCTACCCCCCTAAAAAAAAAAACATAATTAGTATTCATTTCTGCTGCCCCCAGAAGAGATACATTTGTTCAATCCTCTGGACTGAGATTCTTCATTGTTGTCTTTTAAAAGATTCTTGTTCAAATTAAGATCCGGACCCCTACCCCAAATCACTGGGATATAGGGGAAGCCTTGAAAATTTCACTTATTGGATTAATTAAAATCCAAGCAAGCATTTCTAGGCGCTATATGGGGTGCAAAATCCAAGTAACACCAATTTTGAGGGGTAAATAACTCGAATAAGCAGTCACTGGGCACAGAAACTAAGAGCATACAGTTGAACACATATCAACTAACAACACATAAGCAAAATCAAATAGGCATTTAAATGCAATCTTCTTTCCCTTTATTAAAGACGTGTGTGTGTGTGTGTGTGTGTAAAGTGCCGTCAAGTCACAGCCGACTCATGGCGACCCCTTTTTGGGGTTTTCATGGCAAGAGACTAACAGAGGTGGTTTGCCAATGCCTTCCTTTGCACAGCAACCCTGGAATTCCTTGGTGGTCTCCCATCCAAATACTAACCAGGGCTGACCCTGCTTAGCTTCTGAGATCTGACGAGATCAGGCTAGCCTAGGCCATCATAGACTTACTCCTATGATAAAGGAGGTAGGCAGAATATCCTTCAAGTTTCCAGATTTCTTATTCAGGCTCTGTTCATCTCTTTTCTCTCGGCCATCTTGTTGGCCTCCTTCCCTTGTGGACCTGACACTTTAACCCCTACCAGAGATCCCCACCATATGCTCCAACTATGTGTCTCCCTCTCTAAATGGCCCACAAATCACTCCCCTGCTCCCAGCGGAAAATTACCAGGTAGAAACAGGAAGATTCTAGTAGCTTTTATGTGTTGCCATTTGGATAACTGTTGTCAATGAATCTATAGATCATCCATTGCTTCAGTTTTTACGAAAACTCTTAAATGCCCCTCGATGTGTTGCTGGTGTTACCCTTCGCTCTGAGTTTGGCCAAATGTCGCTCGAAGCTAGGGCATGGTTTTTAAGCTACAACTTAAGCTGTGCTTTAGCACTGAGGGTCTCCTAGCTTCTCTGAAGCATGACCCTTTTAAATCCTCATGGCAAAAAATCTTAGATGAGAAATTGTCATTGTTGGGCTTCTCGCAGGATATGTTATTAGATCTTGGGAAAACTGAAGCTTTCACCAAAATTAAAAAGCGCATTAAAGAGTTGATTATAACAGCACTACTTTTCGTGCTCACCGCGTTTGTTCATCCCAGTTCTTCGGAATACCACCACCATGTGGTTTGCCTGCTTATACTTATTATTTGACAACTCCTCATCTCTCTAGAGCCTTCTGTTTAGCTAGACTGAATGCTAACCTCTCTATGGTTATGCAGGGCAGAATTTTGAATATACCATACCCAGACTGGATCTGTCCTTGCTCTTCTGGCTCTTTTGATTCATTAGCTCATGCCCTCTTGGAATGCCGCTTTTATGAGGAACTTCGATCACATTATATCTCTCCCCTTTTAACATATAAATCTAATGTCTCTGTGTCTGACATAATGCCTTCTTTACTAAGTGACAGGGATCCCAAGGCAACATTGTCAGTGGCAAGATTTGTCCTTATATCCCTCAAACATTAGATATATGCTGCTCAAGATCAATGGATCAAGGAGCTTCAGTATATAGGGTAATTTAGAGGGCTTAGCTTAGCTTTTATCTAGATAAGCTAGAGATTATTGGGCTGTCCCATACTTTGTTGTTACGTAATCAATTATTGGTCCATATAATTTTTATGTATTGGTGTTTTTCATGTACATATTTCATTCATCTGTGGTTGTTAATTTCTAATGCATTTCAGACAAAGCAATTTGTATTTTTTTCTGTTACCCATGTTCTATGTTCATGTATCTTTTCTTGATTTGAAGAATTCATTGCTTTGCTGTTACTGTATTTGCTGGGCTGTGCATTGTGCTCAATAAATCATACCCATTTAAAAAAAAAAACTATTTCTAGAGGGGAGCCTGTGAACATTGGCTTCTTGCTCCTGCTACTATTCTTGCTTCCTCTCTGGCTTTGTCTGCTGCTTCCCTGATCCCTACCTCATCCTCTTGGTTCTCCTTGCTAGTCTCATGACTAACACTTTATTCAAGGCATAGGTTCCTCAGTGCTGTTGTATTGGGTTTAGTAAACCCCAAATGATGGCCAAGATCTCAGTTGATATTTGCAGTTTCCTGGGCACCTCAAATTGACTGTTGAGATCTCACAATACAATGTTGTGACAGCTTGGCCGCAATTTTGGGTTTGCTGGGCAACCCAAATACAACAGCACTGAGACGCCTATGGCCTAGATCTGCACTATTAGCTTTCTAAGCATCAGCTGATTATTATCTGGTACATTCATAAAGTACTATTAGCTGGCAGTAGAACTGAGCAGCCCTTCCTTTCTGAGCTCATGTTTTTGTATTCAAGGTTTGTTCTTTTTAATATCAAGTATTACAAACTGTTCCTTTGAATCCGTACAGAAACATAAGAATATGAACGTATGGAAGTTTCCAGAAAGATAAAAAATTATGCATTTGTTTCTAGAATTACCAAAGCTGTTACAAATTAGAACAAGGACATTTGAGAAACATTCATGAGCCATATGAGATTTTGAATCACTCTGGCATCAATTCTATCACTTGGCCCCAGCACTATACTGCCGTTTATTTGTTCAGGTTGAGAATACTGGACCCAAACTTTAGGTAAGATTAACATTTCATATTTGAACCTAGTAATCATTATGCATGACTTTGTAACCTCAAGACCAATCTAGTGAAATGCACTTTTATGTTGGGCTGGCTTGTACATACTGTTCAGAAGTATATGCTGCTGCACTTGAGAGCCAGCGTGGTGTAGTGGTTAAGAGCTGTGGTTTGGAGCGGTGGACTCTGATCTGGAGAACTGGGTTTGATTCCCCACTCCTGCACATGAGTGACGGACACTAATCTGGTGAACTGGATTTGTTTCCCCGCTCCTACACACGAAGCCAGCTAGGTGACCTTGGGCTAGTCACAGCTCTGATAGTGCTCTCTTAGCCCCACCTTCCTCACACAGTGTTGTGGGGAGCGGAAGGTAAGGTGATTGTAAGCCAGTTTGATTCTGCCTTAAGTGGTAGAGAAAGTCGGCATATAAAAACCAGCTCCTCCTCCTCCTCTTCTTTCTTCTTCTTCTTCTATAATAACCCACTGTCTGAGATAGGCAGGTTGTATTTATATTCCATCTTTCTGCCAATAGGCAGTCAAAAAGCCTTATAAATAAACAATTACAACATGTATCATCTCAGAATAAAACCAATATGCAACATCAAACCAAATGTCACCACAACACTTTCCATCCAGTTGCGTTTACTGTGCTCAGACTGGTGGCACCATGGAGCCAATGCCAAACGCTGACGATTCTTATCCCCCACAACAAACATACATTCAATGAGAAATAAGCAGACATCTAAACAGGCAATATTGAATGGAAGATATTAATTTTAAAAGCCCTAAATATATTTTGTTTTCCACAAAACTTTTGTTATCATTACTTTATTTCTGGGAAGGCATGGGGGGGGGGGGGGAATCTGGTAACTATATGCTAACCTCACAGTGTACGCACAATGAGAGGTATTCTAGGTGGTTGTTCACCAAATATGTGGAACTTGTTTCCCTTCTTCAACATAATAGGCTGAGATTTTTTCCACAACCTAGGCTGGTCCTTATTTTTTGAAGAATCCCATAGCTAGACATGGGACCCCACTGTTTCAGGATCAGGATTGGTCCAAGAAATGAAGCTTTGAATTTGACTGGGCAGTTCAAAGGTGGCTGCTGCCCAAATCTGGTGGGAAGATTAGGAGGTGAGACGTAACATTCCCAGATGGGGCAATCGGTGGATGAATTTAGCATATTAACAAAGAACCAGGTGTGAAAAGATGGTTAAGTTGGCCTCTTGCTGGCTCATCCTGGGTAGATCAGATGTTAGGCTTCTTTGATCAATGGTTGGATTGGAGGTGACTGGAAGTGGTTCATATTGTTTCGATGACGCATCCCTTGAAGCAAAGGATATGCTTCTATTATGCATGCATTGGAGCTGAGAGTATATTAATGCTTTCTGCATACCAGTAACATCCGGCCTCCATGATAGAATGTGCCTTGGTCATGACAGACCAGGTGCACTTTCTGAGATTCATGCTAGGGATCCCCACCACACGTAGGTTTTTAAGGGGGTGCCCTTCCAAACAAGAGGTGATTGGGAATCAGATTGGCGGGGGGTTTCAAGAAGAGGGAGGACAGAGGTCTCACACTGGAGTGTTGAAAGGACTGCTAAGACAGGAATTAGTAATTTGCAGTTATTTTCAGGGCTTTTTTCATGATGCTACTCACTGCTACTGAGTAATGGCTTTTTTCATGGCTCTCCCATGTCCTGATCCTCATCTGCTGGTCAGCCCCACTTAGCCAGAGGAAGAGAGAGGTTATTTGGATGTTCTTTTTGGAAGAAAACTGAATTAACATCAACCCAGTAGAGGCAAGCAAAGTAAAAGAGCAAGAAGGGGCAAAGCAAAGGGCTTTTCTACAACAGACTAGGGAAAAAGTCACCCACATCTAACACATCAAAATATAGAAGATATGGCAGCCTTGGCATAAGCAAGGACTTGGAAGGCTTTAAGAGGGGAGTGGACATGTTCACGGAGGATAGGGCTATCCATGGCTACTAGTCAAAATGAATACTACTCATGATGCATATCTATTCTCTCTAGTATCAGAGGAGCATGCCTATTATATTAGGTGCTGTGGAACACAGGCAGGATAATGTTGCTGCAGTTGTCTTGCTTGTGGGCTTCCTAGAAGCACCTGGTTGGCCTCTGTGTGAACAGACTGCTGGACTTAATTGCCCTCGGTCTGATTCAGCATGGCTTTTCTTCAGTTCTTATGATATGAAAGCCAGCAACCACTATAATGCATGCAGAGTGTGGAATTCCCAAGAAAAATCTGTACATAGTAGTCACACCAAAGTACACAGGTTTATTGTTAAGACCCAAAACCATGCTGTAAGTTGGCCTAAATTTGACAGATCTATTCTGATCATTTAAATGGTTACTGTGCAGTTTATTTAGATATTTTCATTATGTTTTAATATTTTGACATACACATGCTAGAAATATCAAAGTAATGTATAATCTTTTCTCTGGATTTGTTACAGTTTTTGTGACATGTCTGAATTATTTGCTGTCCGTACATATGGCATAACTGAAAGGTAATTATAAAAATGAACCTGGCTAAATATTAGATACTTAAATAGCACTGGAAAAATACAACGTTTTGGAAAGCAGAAACAGCAAATAGCTTTACCTAAATATGTAACTTGCTTAATACGAGTGAGTAGGTTTAATGGCAGACTTGAAAACTATTCTGTCATTTCAATCTGTTTTGTTACACCAGTCATAGTCAGTGATGTGTTCCCATTCATTAAGGATTGCTCTAGGTCACAAGGTATTATATTTCTTTAACAGCATAAAATGGATTGTGTATTTGAGTGAAAATGTTGCTGTTTGGTATATGTATGAAATGCAAAAGTACTAGTTTTATTTTAAGTTTTATTTTACTTTTATGTAGTTTTAGTTCACACATGTACCCAGCATTCAAGACAGAGCAACAAGTTGTATGGTAAATAAGCATATGTTACAGCCCACTCCTGACTTTAGGGGCCAAAAGTGCTCAGGAGACGTGCAAGGGCCTGCACCGGCGTCTGTACCCCTTGCGCCGGCGCCCATGACACTCACACCGCCAAGACTGGCACAGACGCTGGAGTTGGGGCACTCACGCTGGCCTCCCTGCACTGCCGTGGAAGCACGGCTCTGGGATGCCGGCTCTGCCTCCCACCAGCATCCTGGCGGCACAAGTCTGCACGCCGCAGTCCTGGGGGGCATTCCCAGAGTGTTCCAGGGGGCAGAGCTGCTGGTAGGCAGTTTCCTGACCCCTTTCAGCCCAGGAAAGCCCTCTTCTGTAACAGCAGTGCTGCACCCTGTTTTTGTTGGCGCAGCATCACTGTTTGCTGTGGGGCTATTTCCCCCATTTTCTATTTTTTATTTTAAAGGCATTTTTTTCGCCTTGCAGTGGCTGGGAAACCTGTTTGGAGGCACCATAGCAGCGCTGTGGCCTCGCCGTCCCCAGCTGCTGCAAAGCTCAGGAATGGGCTGTGAATTTGTGTGAGCTGAAAAATAAGAAAAAAATTAAAGTTAAAAATAAAAACCATTGACATAGTTGTAAAGATCCAGAACTCTTAATTAGGCTGGATGTTAAAATGGAAAAAAAAAAACCAAAAGCCCAGGGAACAATATTTCAGGCCATGATGTTGAGGCCCCTTATTTACTCCTGCTAGGAGTACCGTAGTTCTGGACAAAATTAAGCCACATGAAACCACAAGTGGTTTAAAAAGTAGGTTATATGTTCTTCAAAATATCACCATCAAGTTTCCCCCCATCAGAATCAGTTTCTGGGGAAAAAATTAATAGCTTCCGCTTTTGAAATTTCATTTTTGTTCCCATGGACCACTGGACTTCCATGTTCAGAGAACTAATTGCTTGCATGGATTGGAACAAGCATTTCTTTTGTGTATTCACTTATTCCCTGATTTAGTGGATACTTTCCCAAACCTAGACAAGTTTCTTTCACAAGTGGCAGAAGATGAAGAATTTAAAAGGCATCCACAATGGGGGGGGGAAAGTGGAGATAGGAGGGTTGGAGGGAGAACACAGCAGAGATGACAGGGTTGGGTAGAAAGAAACCAGTTACAGGAGGAGGGAAAGCAGTGATGAAAAGTTTGGAGGGGGAAAAACACAATGATGGGATAGTCAGGAGCAATAAGAGGGAAGGAAATGGGCCACTGATGATTGGGATTTATTTCCCCCTTAACACTTTGCAGACCCCCCCCTTTTGATTATTATTATACATAGTTAGAAAGACTTTAGAGGCAGCAAAGCACAGGTCAATATTTTAACACCTTGAGAATAATGTTATTATTCTAAAAGAACTTTTTATGAGACTTGCTCCATTTTCTCAAAATCTCCTAGTTTTTCCATGAGAAGTAGTGGGGGGAAATCCAACAAGATGACTGATTTTCCTGCACACCATTTCAAGTTTTTTTCTTCTTCTAGGCCTCCTCATCTTGAGTACACCTACAGTATATTTTGTCCCAGCTTTTGAATTTGTGGTTTTCATCCAAAAAGGTCCCTCCTTTTGAATTTGTGGTTTTCATCCAAATTAAAGCCTGCCAGAAGGAATGTAAATTGGGTAAAAGGCATAAAAGGAAAGAGTAATTTCCCCAGTGACCCTTTCCAAGCGTTCAGTGCAGAATGTGGGGCTGTTAATATTTTTTCAGAAATGTGGGAGAGCCTACTTGCAGATCTCCCACGTTCTGTCTAGTTGACTCAAACTGCCGAGGACTTTCTCGAAGTGAAGATTGTGAAGAAACAGTGTTTCTTCATGACACAAGAAATCTATTCTATTTGTACAAAACTCTAAAGAGTCATAATTTGAACCACTTAGGTAGTGATGTTGCTGATTTTTACATAACCACATAAAGGCTACAAGCTTATGTATACTTACATAGGGCTTTTGTCTGAGTAAACTCATAGAGGATTGCTCTGCATGGTTTTTTGGTAGTAATTTTCTGTCTGTGATTAACACATTATTGTAGTAACAACACTTGGGATGGGGGTACACCAGAGGTTATAACACAAACCTGTTACAAAACATAAAACCACAAAATATAATGTCTTCTCTTCCAGCCCAAGTGGTCTTAAGGTTGCTGGTTTCTCTGTCTCGATAGTAATTCTGTTTTTGGGAGTCCTTGTCTTCAGCTACTTCAGATATGTCAAAATATTTCGGACGCTCAGTTTTGTTGATCCTCTGCTGATCACTCAACCTAGTCCATCAGATTCAGCAGATGAACTTAAGAAAGAAGAATAACTTGTCTCTCTTGTAAATATACTGTAAAACATTGTAATTTTCAAGGAATTTTAATATTAAAATATAAGGGTAACTCAAAGATTTTAACTTATCCAAGAAAACCTCACAATCCAAATCTAATGTTTCTAGAGGCACTGCATAATTAGCCCTGAGACCCCTCTAACTGCTATTATATATTTTAAGCTAAATGTTGGGCAAATGTTTATAATAAGTAGACATTTCTTGCTGGCTCTGTTGTTTCCTTTGTTCTGCCCCTGATGGCTGTATACGAGTAGTGTTAAGTGTGAGATTCCACTGTTTTAGGGGCAATTAGAAGTACAGTTGCAATACTGGGTTTTTCCATGTTCTAATTTTTCTCCCTTGTGTGTTCCTGTTGCTTTGGGGGTTTTTTTTCTGTTCTGTTTGCTCCCTCTAGGTGTTTGACTCGATTTTACATTGCCTTTATGTAAAAACCTTGAGTTTAAATCTGCAGGGAGATATGCTAGATATAAAGTGATGTAATATCAAATCGACCACTGATTACTTTTAATCTATTGTGTTATGTAACTCAAACTGTTTGTAACAGAGTTTATTATTCATTATATGCCAATCTACTTAAAAGTTCATGGATGTTCATCATTTCAGAAAACAAGAGTTTTCCTGTAACTTCCAACGAGTCTCCAATTCTCCAATTCTAGCAGGTGATTTGCTGTCAGCATGTTCACAAATAAAATATAAATGAAATATACTTTACTGTTACTTTATGATAATTGAGTGTTATCTTTATAAATTCTGTACAGTGTCTAAGATAAAAGGAAGAAAGCATTAAATCTTACAGTGTTAAGAAACACTACACAGAATTCTTAAACAATTGCAATACTAAATTATAGTGTTACATTATACCATGAAGCTTGACAAAATGTGGGTGTTGTGACATTTTCAAAAGTAGGATAAGACAGGATAGGATAGACTTGGTATATCTATCTGTATAACCAGATTCCTTCCAGATCATTCTTGGGCGGTTGTTTTCGGTCTTCACGCTTATGCTGAATTGCCCTAATTATTTTTTTCCTTTGATTTTTAAGGCCATTAGTACCCATCTCCCAATATGAAGGGGTTCTTCCTCCCCCCATACTTTCATTTAGTTTCTTTACCGTTCAGCCCAATTAATCACTTCATGTTCTCACATCACTAGCTGGTTCTCTTGCAGCACTTGTGCAGAGAAAGGCACTGGCAAACCACCTCTGCTAGTCTCTTGCCATGAAAACCCCAAAAGGGGTCGCCATAAGTTGGCTGCGACTTGACCGCACTTTACACACACACACGTCCAAATATTGGTACCAGGAAACAACATAAAGGGAAGGCCTTGGCCTCTATTCGCTGTTGTTGGCCTTCCAGAGGAACTGGCTGGTCACTGTGTGAGAAAAGGTGCTGGACTACATAACTATGACGTGGAAGCAGGCGGATTAGCAGTTATCCAGGACACACCACCAGAACTCCTTGCTTTATAGAAAACAGTGTTGTTTAATTTACAGTGCACCGATACAAAAGACAAACCGTCACGTATACTTCTCTCCACCAAACTTCCCAACACAAAGTTACAGTTACATAGGCTTAAATACAGAACTCCACCTGAAACCAATAAGGCCACCTGTAGACCTGGCCACAGTATTACACCATCCTTACTGCTTCAAACCAGTTAGTTGCAGTTCACCCTAGAACCTGCAAGGCTATTGCTGCCTCTTGCATCATCCTAGATGCCTCTGATCTGACAGCTACCTGTCAGCTGTCTCTGTCAGATTATTATGGGCAACTTGTTACTCTGACAAACTAAGCACTGAAGCATGTGTACAGGGCCAAGTTCTTTCCAGGGTAGGGATTTTTTTTTTTTTAATGGGCAAGTATTCAATGATGTGAAGTCCGAGCTCTACTCAGACACCAATTTTCCATTTCAGTGAGAATAAGCCAAGAGCACTTATGCATTTAAAAACCTACAGGAAGCAGCCGAAGAGAGAACATTCGAACTTTTCCACCGCTGCCCAGGGATTCCTTCTTGGCGTTTAATCGCGCAGTCTGCCGGGAGACGGGTTCCTCCCGTGGTGCATGCTGGGGGCTGTAGTCTCGGCGCTCGCCTCCCCGTTGCAGATGCGGACAGGCTCGAACGGGCGTGTTTGGGTCATGCCTTGACCGAAGCCCGTGGGCGTCCGGGCGCCTGTTCCTCCGCGCCGGCTCTTCCCGCCCGAGGAGCCGGGCTTCGGTCCAGACGGCGGCAGGGGCGAGCCGCGCGTCGCTCGAGGGCAGCCGCGAGCGCCGGCCCCTGCCTCCGGAGGTGGCTCCATGCTGCCGGCAGCCGCCGCCGCCTCCCGCCCCTCGGCAAGAGGCAGGACGAGGGAGGCGGCGCCCCCCGGGGGTCCCGCCCGCGGCCTGAGAGGGGCCCCGGCGGGGAGCGGCCGCGGAGGAGGATGGCGAACCAGCTGGTGGTTCTCAACGTCTACGACATGGTAAGCGGGACCCGAGAGGCGCAGGGGAGAGGGAGGCCTCTCCCTCGGGCGGGGCCTGGCGCAGAGCCCCCGTCGTGCCCCCGGCCCCTGGCTGCCGGCGGCCTCCCACGTACAAAGCGAGCTCCCTGCCTGCTTTAACGGCTACAACGGCAGGTGATGCCTCACTTGTAACCGCCTCCCCCCCCCACCCTTTTCAGAAAGTAAAGGGACAATTTGTG
This sequence comes from Euleptes europaea, assembly GCF_029931775.1. Taxonomy (NCBI): domain Eukaryota; kingdom Metazoa; phylum Chordata; class Lepidosauria; order Squamata; family Sphaerodactylidae; genus Euleptes; species Euleptes europaea. The sequence goes on from NC_079318.1 coordinate 30,388,424, forward strand.
TTAACTGTTGGGAGATGGGGCCGTGGCTCAGTGGCATACAGCATCTGCTTGGCGTGCAGGAGGTCCCTGGTTCGATCCCCAGCATCTCCAGTTAAAGGGACATGGCAAGTGGGTGATGGGAAAGACCTCTGCCTGAGGCCATGGAGAGGGGCCGTGGCTCAGTGATAGAGCATCTGCTTGGCATGCAAAAGGTCCCAGGTTCAATCCCCAGCATCTCCAGTTAAAGGGACTAGGCGCATAGGTGATGGAAAAGACCCCTGCCTGGGACCCTGGAGAGCAGCTTCCGGTCTGAGTAGACAACACTGACTTGGATGGATCAAGGGTCTGATTCAGTATAAGGCACCTTCATGTGTACTCAGGGCGATTTGCCGCCCCAAGCATCCGCCTCTCTTGCCTCCGGTTGGCTGCGAGGCAGGCTACAGAAGCAGTTCAGCCAGGCCCCCGAGGGGGGGGGGTGCCCCCTCCAGCCAACCCTCCCCCCCCCTCTATTTGGCAGCCTCAGCGGTCGATTACTTCCCTGGAGTTTCGAGATGGCTTTTCAAGCACGACCTCGCCTTTCTCGCGCGTGTTACCACAGATTACGTGGTGCTTCTTTTACCTCTTCAACGCGACTGAGGAGGATTTGCTGTTCTCTAGATGCACATTTTTCCTATCCAAATTCTCAAAACTCAAAAATAAGCCCCCATGGAGAGTGTTGAGAATTCGGATGGGAAAAGTGTGCATCTAGAGAGCGGCAAATCCAAGGGAAAACCTTCCATGCATAAATGACCTAAATCGACTCCCAATTTTAAATCGGGATTAAAAGCGGTGCGTCTAGTGGGTGTCCGTGGAATGAAGGGTGCGAATGTTCAGCAACAGGTGTATGAAACTTTCGGTTTTCTTTTGGAGGTTGCCGGGTTCAAGCAAATGTCCAACCTTACCAGACCTATTAACTTTTAAAGTATTTTATATGTCACTGAGGACTGAGGTAAGAATCTGGAAGATATTGTTGAGTCTGGTCATCAGTATAGGATGGTAAACATACCTGCAACTCTCAAACTGCTTTCAGTTGGTAAACTGTCTTGAGCATCAGCTCTTTATAGTGTAATTTTCAGCCTCGATGGACTTAGAAGGGTGTAAGTCTACTTAGGATGGTGCTGTTATACTCTTTTTTGCCTTTCAGAAGAAGGCAAAGGAGGAAAATGATTAAAAAAGCCAGTGGAAACATTTTTTTTTCAAATGGTTTCTCTGGTATAGTCAGGTGGATTTAAAGCCTAAATCATAGAAACAAGTTTATACTTGGTAGTATTGTGAGAAAAAACCAACTAGGTGAAGGTTTTGAGTCATCATTTCTTTAGATTAAAGTTTTGCAATAACACGTCATCCATGTCTTAACTTTTTTTTTTTCTTTAGTGGTGCACAGCTGAAAAGTAAAATTTCTGGAAATTTTGAACTTTAAGGGTAGGGAAAACACACACACACATATATATTTGTAATGGAACAAACCAGAAAGTTTGGGAGAAATAGAAATGTATGCAAAGCTTTTTTCTGAACAAGCCTGAACGTATTTACTGCTTTAACAGCATATGATGCATAGTACAATTTTAAATGACAACAAGTTATAAACTATCATGCATATGGACTTTCAAATTATAAATGCCTTTCAGTGCAGTCATGAACACTTAGTCTTAGAAGGTTGTAACTATTTAGAGTTGCGCTGTTAGTTTTCTGCAAAAACTGAATATGCCAAATACTAAAGAGAGAGGGCTACAAACTGCTACATGCTATTCTGTCTTAGAGCACAATCCTGAAGGGGGGGTAGATCGGTGGCAAGTGGGAGCAGTGGAGCTGTGCCGCCTCCTCAGAGGCTTCGTGGCCACTGGGGAGACCCAAAAAAAAAAGTGAAACAGGAAGGGTGAAATGCCCCGCTGCGGGGCTGCGCCACCAAAAAAGGGGGCATTCCTGGGGCGAAAGGGCTGTGGGAGGCAGCTCCACCCCCGGGAACGACCCCCCCATACCAGCATTGCTGCGCTGCTGACAGGCTGGCATGTTTGCCCCTGCTCCAGTGTAGATGCCACCTTATTTCATGCCAGCTCCTAAGGAGCTCCCTCCCTCTTCAGGAATGGGCTGTTAGTACACATATCTTAGATGTTTTTGCCATTTAAGAGGGAGAAAATAATAAAAATGGAAAATAGACAGAAGCAGTCTCATATTGTTAGAATAGTTCTTCCAATGTATTTGGACATACAGTGAAACTTTACAATGTTCAAAACACCGAACTCTTCCATTGTTGTTATCATGCATGTTATTACATATTAATTATGTTCAAAATTAGCCATATTTAAACAATGAACCTGTCTTAGAAAACATGTTGTAGACGACTGTGCAAAACACAGGAAAATGAATCAGGAGTCAACTGGCCCCTGGAGATCAACAGAATTTATTCCTGCATAAACTCTTATGAGTCAGAGCTTATGCAGGAATAAATTCTTTTAGTCTCCAGGGTGCCACTGAATGCCTGCTTTATTTTCATGCTACGGACTAACATGGATTCACATCTGGAAATGTCATGCTGTAGATTGTTTCATATAAAAATATTCATACTGCACTCTTTGAGTGAATAGCACTTTGTCTTAAAAAGCATTTCATAGAAGGTTTTTGCAGAGTACCCTCAAATATTCAGTTTTTCCATTGGAATTTTTTTTTTAAGTCAGTGGGGACAAAATCTCAATTTTTTTCTGATCCCCCCCCCCCCAGGTCATCACATACATATACACAACTGTTCTGTAACAATTAGCAACTGGATATGCTGAAATATAAATAGGAAAACTTGCATGCCATGCATTTCATTAAAGAAAATTCCTGGAATTGAAAAGCAGTATGGAGGTGATTATTTTGTACTACTGTAAAGAGCCCCGTGCCCTGACCTGGATGGCCCAGGCTAGCCTGATCTCGTCAGATCTCAGAAGCTAAGCAGGGTCAGCCCTGGTTAGTATTTGGATGGGAGACCACCACGGAATACCGGGGTTGCTATGCAGAGGACGGCACTGGCAAACCACCTCTGTTAGTCTCTTGCCATGAAAACCCCCAAAAGGGGTCGCCATAAGTCGGCTGCGACTTGTAGGCACTTTACACACACAAAGAGCCCCGTGGCGCAGAGTGTTAAGCTGCAGTACTGCAGTCAAAAGCTCTGCTCACGACCTGAGTTCGATCCCGACGGAAGTTGGTTTCAGGTAGCCGGCTCAAGGTTGACTCAGCCTTCCGAGGTCGGTGAAATGAGTACCCAGCTTGCTGGGGGTGAAGGGAAGATGACTGGGGAAGGCACTGGCAAACCACCCTGCATACAAAGTCTGCCTTGGAAACATCCGGATGTGACGTCACCCCATGGGTCAGGAATGACCCGGTGCTTGCACAGGGGACCTTTACCTTACCTAAAGGACAACAAGCTTAGGATATTTGCTTAGTTTTTGAAAGTCATACTTTAAAAGTTCCCAATTCCATATTGCTTCTGAATGCTTAGGGTGCTTGTAAATAATATCCATGTAATCTTTTTTTCCACTGCTGTCTGTGTTGTACAGTGAATCTGATTGCCAAGGGTGTATTTATTTATTTTTTATTGAAAATATTTGTAATCTCTCTTTTATCCTGATCAACAGGACTCATTTCATTTCATTAACTTTTATTGGCACACCAAAAAACAGAGATAAAACAACAATATACCTCCAAAGGGCAATACATATAAATTACAAGTCGGGTTAATAAAACTTTTCTTGTTCTTTAAGAACTCCTGTAAGAAATTCAGCCACGGTAGCCATAATTTTAGGATCATGATCACGCAAGAGAAATTTGCATTTCACTTCATTACTCCTGTATCTCTTGTACTGGAGCAAAGTAAATAGCAGTTTATCCTGCAGAGTCACATAGAAGGGACAATCTAAAAGGATGTGGTCAATTGTGTTCAACAAATTTAAACCGCATGTGCATAAGCGTTCATGTCTAGGGATCTGAAGGTATCGGCCTAAGAGCATCCTAGATGGGAATGCGTTAACCCTAGCTAATAGAAAAGCGCAGCGTTGAGAAGGTATCTTTAGGTTATCTAGATACCTAGCCATTTTACCTGATCCATTTGTCAAGGTGGTCCGGCCTGCCCTCCAGCAAACCGGTTCCTCCTTGGGTCAAAAGTTGCCAAACTCCCCACTGGGCTTCAGGACTCTCCCTAAAGCACAATGCGGGTAGACTCTGCTACCTTGTTGAGGAGACTCGGTCTGCTCTCCAGCAGGCCGATTCCTCTGTAGTTCAAAGTCACTAAATGTTTCCCTAAGGAAACCCAAATTCCTTACTGTGCTCCAGGATTCCCCCTTTGAGCGTAGTACAGGTATTTCGCCACCAGCTCTCAATTCCAAAAGGCTGGCTTTCCCAGGGATGAGCTGAGAGCTACTCTTCCCCAGCCAGTTTCCCAAAAGTCAAAACAAGCAAAAACCGTCCCTGCAGAGTAGAGCTTCTGCCAGGGGAGGCTTATTGCCACAAAACACTAGGGTAGGTGGTTTCTCACACACACACACACACTCAGGCACTTGGATTTAGCCCTGAGACCCCAAAAAAGGTTTCTCAGACTTCAATATAAAGTCTATAAGTTTATTTAATAAAATGTGCTCGTTACAGAAAGGAAATTGTTTGTGAGGCAGATAGCATAAAAACAAGAAATCTTAGCAATCTCTAACTTCACAGTAGTTCTTTAAGTTTCAGGCAAAATAGGCAAAGTTTCCAAGGCAGTAACAAATGCAAGGTTTTAGTTGATTTATAGTTACCAAGACCCAGTTCTGGTCCTAACACGCAGAGTGTCAGCCCTTCATGGTTGCCAGATGATGATCGCTTGGAGACATGACCAGCATGTCTCCCTCCCAAGCTTCATGATTTTGATTAGAACAGAGTTCATATTTATCTCTCCCATCTCATTGGGTGATGGCCATTCCACCCAATGAGATGTTGGGGACGCAATAAACTTGTAAGATATTTGGCATGACACCTCTAGGCCTTTTGAAGTTACAGATGTATTTGCATCTCTGCAGCAATACAAAACATCTGGGCTCCTTCAAGCTTTTGAGATGTCAGGCTTCTAACAGGATTGTCACCAAGAGAACAGATAGCTGATTTACAATAGGAAGGCTTTGAAATGGAGGTGCTTTGAAGTGGAGGTGGCAATGCCTCCGGTCTCCACACCTTTCCCCCCAAAGTGAAGTGGCTTCCCATGGGAAATGGAAATGGTTTCCCACGGGAATGGTTTGTGAGAGAGAGCTGGTCATCAGCTCCTAGTCTGATATCAAGACATTGAAGACATAGAAGGCCGCAGCCTGAACCAAAGTTTGGTGATCAGAAGAAGAGCAAGGTTGCTTTTCTTTACACCATTATTAAGGCCTAGGGCCACAGGAGAACAGATGGGGGGCAGAGCTGGGTTAAAATTCTGGAATTCTACATCAAGGAGACGTTGCTTGATTCTTTTGAAAATGTAAGTTTCATTGGCCAGAGCAAGATTATCTAAATCAATTCCAATTTGACAGTCTAGATCTAATCAATATGTCCCATGAGAAATAATGAAGTTCACTTTTCAAAAGATATAAAAGGGGACATGGCTCAGTTTGAAAATATAATTTGAGCCAATATCTTATTGTTTGAAACCAGGCTTTGGTGGCAATCAAGTTTTGTCCGGTTTCAAGACAAATTGTAAAATATGAAACACATTTAGGTATCCCCAATATTTGTCTAAGAAATATGGCTTGGATGTTCTCCACTTCTTGATTAAGAGTTCCAAGCCATAAGGGAACACCAAACAGAAGTTGGGGGAATATTTTCGAATTCAGGATTTTGATAACTTCAGGAACACTGATTCCCCTTCGAGTAGAAAAATTGCTTGAGTTGATTTAAGGAAATCCGATCAACAGGACTCAGAGTGGCTTACATCATTAAAAGCAGCTAAAATCTCCTTTCACAAAGATGTAATGCAAGTACCAAAAACAGCAAACCACTTACCCATCATAATAACCGACTTTCACTCACAAGGCTCCAAAGGCACACTGGATAGGCTTTGCTTTATGCAGCCTCTGAAATCTCTGTAAGGTTGGGCCTTCCTCACATCCTTGGGTCTCTTTTTATAGAACAGGAACAGCCACTGACAACACCTGAGCAGAAGCAGTTCTCACTATCTTTGAATGGAGGAACTATTAATAGCCCCTGGTGTAGCCTACCTCACAGGGTTGTTGAAAGGATAAAATGGAGGAGAGGAGAACGATGTAAAGCTGCTTTTGGTCCCCATTGTTGGGAAAGGCAGGTACAAATAAATAAAATAAACAAATAAAAAAGATACACAACGGGTTCTGAAGTTCTGTATATTGGGAACAGTTCAGCAGCAAAATATCATAGCAAGAGTTAAAAAAAAAGTTTACTCCAGTGGTCTGTCTGTGACTAGACAGTGAGATAGCTGCAGCCTGATCCTGGAAACGATGCCTATAATTTTAATTGGCTTGGGCAGTAAATGAGCAACTGTGTCTCCCAGACTTAGGTTGCAACATACAGAGAAAGGGGAAAAAATCCCGCTTATTACTGGCTTGCCCTGACCTGGATTGCCCAGGCTAGCCTGATCTCAGAAGCTAAGCAAAGTCAGCCCTGGTTAGTGTTTGGATGGGAGACCACCAAGGAATACCAGGGTTGCTGTGCAGAGGAAGGCACTGGCAAACCACCTCTGTTAGTCTCTTAGACCCCAAAAAGGGGTCGCCATAAGTCAGCTGCGACTTGACACACACACATTACTGGCTTGCTTTTTGGAGTTTTCTGGCAATTCTAGCTAAAACCAGGCCTGAGCTGTCTCTTGCCTCTGGATAATGACAATTTGGCCCTAGATTGTATCTGGTTTACAGTACTTGTTTTTCAGTTTAGAAGAAAGTTTGTTGGGCTACAACCAGGAAGACCTGGTTTTAAAATCCCCAGTCAGCCATGGGGCTCCCTGGGTGAGTCAGTCCCTTCTCTGCCTTCAGTGGTAAAATGAGGAAAATCAGAACTGCTTGGCGGGATGGTAAAATGTAATAATTAAACATTCCTTCTCATTGGCTTGTTCCGTTGCTTTCTTTCCCTCCCAGCATTCATCGAATATTGTCAGGTTGATACCAAATGAGTTGCTTCTCCCACTAATCAACAGCAGCAGACTTACGCCCACCCCAGCAGTTGGTTGCCAAGTAAGCACTGCCGCTTCTTCCAGGGAATTCCACCGTTCCATCTGGGTACCTGCTTGTTATAGTAGGCTTGAAGGATGGATAAAGACATGAACAATTATTCTATCAAAGGGAGTGCCTGAAATATTCCCTAGCAATTGTATGATTTCCTTTGGTGTCATTGCTGCCCAGATACACCAGTGACATTAATACCTTGCAAAAGCCATTCCCATATTTCATTCTTGAAGACAAATTGATATTGCTGTAAGTTGGGGGTGGGGATGCTTGCAGCATCTTTAAAGAATTTGAGGTACCACAAAGATTATTTTTCTTTTTTTGCTCTAGCAGGCTATTTTCCCTGGGAATCCTTATCTATGCATCCAGAATTCAGCCACCTCGAGGATATATTAGTATGAAGAATACACAGCCATAGCTACCTCCACCTTACAGAAAGTACATGACTGCAGCATTGTATATTCAAATAATTTAAGAATTAGCTCTCAGAACCAAGAAACACAAGCTTGCTTTCATTATGGACTCCTCATGTTACCCATTGTGATATTACTCAATTATGCCAGTCTTCCTACTTTCCTGGAAACCTTTGAGCAGAATTTAAAAGTATTTGCTTCCCCCAGGGTTATTTGTCATGTTTATTTGCAACGTAAACATAGTGGGAACTTTATATAGTGCAAATATATGGATAGACAACTAAATCTTGCAAAGTGGCCATTCTGATTGACTAATCTTAATTCTCACAGTCTACAATAACTACTAGTGAGTTTAGAGGATAAGGTATGCTTAGAACTTGATTATTGTGAATGGTAGAAATGCCTAAAGACAGAATCCTTTCATGTTTACTCAGAAGTAAGCCTCAGTTTTTTCAGTGGGGCCTAGTTCTAGGTAAAGTACATTGCATTGCATCCTAATACCTGTCCAGAAAACTACTCTCAGTGGTTTTTGTTTTGCTTTCATAAAATCATATTTGCTTTTCAAGGTGGTTATTCTTAGAACAAGGTTTTCAGCATGAGCACATCTATGAAAACCTAAGCTAGTCTTCAAGATTTTGAAAGGAGTGAAATTGGGTTGTGTTTTCATTAGTCTGGCAATAATGAGAAGTTTACAAGGATTGTTTCATTCAAACATAGGCTTGAATATAACACTAATTGTAGGTACTATAGGCTTGAGCTTATTGAAAACTGGATAAATCTGTGTGCAAATCTTGAACTTTTTTACATCTTTCTGTGGTTGACAAGGAAATAAAAACTTTCTCATTCTCTTCCAGCTTTATATTTTGAGAAATTCAGTATTTGAGGCATAACTAGCCGTGTTACCATAGGATATTTTATTTAGTTAGTTCATTTGTACCCCACCTTTCTCCCCAATAAGAAAGATCCATGCTGGATCAGACCTAAGGCCCATCCAGTCCATCTTTCTGTTCACACAGTGGCTGACCACCTGCTCTAGGAAGACCACAAGCAGGATGACTGCAGCAGCATCCTCCCTCCCGGGCTCCCCAGCAACCAATAGAAAAAGGTACACTGCCTCTGATACCGGAGGGAGTAGATCTGAGAAATCAGAAAGAAAAAAAAAGTTGACGGTAGAAAATAAAAGGAAGTGAATTATTTGGACAGAAACATTTTTAAGCAGTCACAAAGACTAACATCATATTTGGATATGGAACTAAACTTTATAATAGTGAAAAATTGAACTATTGGATAATATATCATACACGTAGCATGTTAGTCACATTTAAACAGTGAACATAGCCTTGAAAATAAGAATACCCAGGAATTATAATTGTCTGTTGCTGGATATTGTCTTACATACAAATCTTTATAATGTACTTTGAGGAAATAAAACTCTCTTAAAATACATTTCAGTCATTGCTAAAGAGAAAATATTTTATATGATTTTTTCCTCAGTGCATACTAATTTTTCTGTTTTGAAAATGTCTTCATGGGGAAAAGATTTTCCCCTGTAAAGTTTTCTGTCCTCCCAGCCCACCCTGGACATTCATGTCTCTATAAGCAGGGCTGTTTCTTGGGGTGGGGGGGTCTGGCAAAGGCACTTGCCCCGGGTGCAAGGAGAGGGAGGGCGCCACTGTGGGCATGGGGAGAAGGAATGCTGCTGCTGCATGGGCACAGCTGCCCACCCGCGCGGCACTGCTGTTGCGTGCTGCCCACCAGCACGCCCTCAGCTCCTCTACGCTCCCTCACTTCCTTTCTTCGGGAGTGGCCGCCGCGTGCCCCACCTGGCGCATTTCTCTCTGCCCCTGTGGCACCCCCTTCTGCCCTGGGCGCTCCTTCCCCCAGCTCCGTGCCTATTTATAAGCATCATAGTTATCCACTAATACTGGAGTGTATCTAGATAGTTGTCTAGATAGTTCCTTTTCTTTTTCTTTAATTTTTTAGCTCAGTGTGGCATTGTTCACGGCCAAATTGGCCATATGAACCATATCACTAAGGTAAAGTACTGGAGTGTATCCAACCATCCATGGATTTGTAGAGAAGGGTTTTTTGTTTCCCCTCCTCCTGTAACCCTCTAAGCACCTGATATCTCATTCCTGGGTATCAGTGGTCCTTCAGGAACAGCATAGGAGGCAAAGTGCGGGTCCGCAGTGAGAAAAGGGAATTGGAAAAAATTACCACCCCTCTTCCTCTAATGGAAATGCCATTCTGTCAGAGTAACTATGTGGCTGGATTTAGGCTGGCATCCTGTAAGCAAGTTTATGTGCATATGAGCAGAGAATCCTAATTTTTTGTCTATTGTGATCCTGCATGAGGAGTGAAAAACCCCAAAGACCAAACTAGCATTTAACCCTAACGTTGGCTATCATGTTCTGAATCAACAATACCTCCTTAATAAATTAACTTAGGGCAGGGCCAAGGTATTCCTACCAGTTGCAATGGGACTTGTGAAAGCACAGTGTGGGTGTACGCCTTCATGGCAAACAGGGTTCTGACGTAAGTCTGACTAGCTTGTTTATAACTTGTAGCATGACTGGCCTGGATGGGGTCACCTAATACAGCCTCCTGTCCCATAACCCTAACGCGTGCAAAACATGGGTCATATCTTTCTGTCTCCCACGTAAGCCTTCCTATATTTTTTTTTATCTCCGTCTCAAGGTAAAGGAATGTCGTTTCTACAACTTACCAAAGCATGTGTTGCGTACAGCGGACAGGTAAAACATCAATTAGTGTTTTGCACTTCCATAAAGCTATTAAATAGGATATACCAAGACCACCAAAAAGCCATATATATGGGGTACGTGGGTGGGGAGACACGAATAAATTCTCCTAAGCAGCAGACAAAAATTCTTGTTTGTTGCAGAGACGGAGATTATTAATATCACCCACAAACCAAACAGCTATTTGCACAGTTTTAGCTGATTACCTCTTTAGTGTCTGAATTTCAGGTGATTCCTTCATCTTCTCGTTTTGTTGAAACCTTAAAAAAAATAACAGGCTGAAAAGCCTACACATTTGCTTAGGTAACTCCAACATGGGAGTAATTTTGAGCCCTCTCAAGCTTGCTGAGTCTCCCCTGCAACTGTTCCTCTGGGCCATCTCTCTCCCTACCCAATCAAATTTATTTCTAGTTCCAGGGCCAAAGCAGATGTGTTAGTTTAGGGAAATGACCACTCTGGGAAGTATTAATTAGATTTATACATTACAGATGAAATTTCTTATAATGAAAAGCATAGGAAGCATATTGTACAGAACCCACGGGAAGCAGGACAGCAACTTGCCCTACTTTGAGTCTTAACCAATATGCTGACCGTGCTGGGCATGCAGTCTTGGGCTCCAGTTCCATCGCAGGGTCAAATACTAATTTGCTGTATATCCCAGAAAATTAGATGATTTTCCATGAATCCCTGTTGTGCTGTTCAAGAACCATCAGGGGTAGGGTGCATTGTTGCTTCTGCTGCCTTTTTTTAATGTCAAGTTACAGGTGACTTATGACTACCCCATAGGGTTTTCAAGGCAAGAGATATTCAGAGGTGGTTTGCCGTTGCCTGCCTCCACATCACACCCCTGGTATTCCTTAGATCTCCCGTGCAGATACTTGCCAGGGTCACCCAGCAAGTTTCCATGGCAGAGTGGGGATTTGAACCTGAGTTTCCCAGATCCTAGTCCAATACCTTAGCCACTACGCCATGCTGTTGCTTGGGGTGAAAAATACCTTGATACTGGCCTATATAGAGTGATTTGTTTTATAGCTCTTTTGCATTGACAGATGTCTTGGCTTACATTTTATGAGTTGCGGCCTGTCTTCTCCTATTCTTACATGTGGTGGAAAGTGCCATAAAGTCACAGCTGACGAATGGCAACCCTGTAGGGTTTTCAAGGCAAGACACGTTCAGAGGTGGTTCGCCATGATTACCTCTGCATGGGCTGAGAGAGTTCTGAGAGAAGTGTCCCAGCAGGCTTTTGTTGATGGTTAAATGTGAATGCTGAGAGTCTTTAAAGCAGGGGTCCTCAACGGGCACCATGGCACCCAACACCTTTTTTGGTGCCCACTAAGTGTTTTTAGAAGGTAGGGTTCTTGCCCAGCAGGGCTAATGATTGGCCTCTGGAAATCCAATTTTAATATGCAGATTAAAATAATGTTTTGGTGGCAGCTGCCACCAGAGTGTTTGTTTTATTCTCTCTTACCCCTCTTCTCCCTTGCCCTTGGGCTTCCTCTGTGTGTTTGGCTCCGCGTCCTACAGCCATTTTGGTTATGGTTCTGCTTCCCGCAGCAGCCATTTTGGAGTCACACCCATCACTGTCAGAATTCCAAAAAAAAGTTGAGGACCCCTGCTTCAAAGAATCTAAAACTTTTGGTAAGTGCTATGAATACAACAGGTGATAAATCTAAGTGGTCTGTCATAATATGTTTGTTTTTATGCGTAGGTTCAAGTAGCGAGAACAATTTCGAATTCAGAACTGTCAAAGGCGAATAGGCCATTACCTCATTACATACTGTAGAAATTCTAAAACAGTCGTGCTTGAAATTGTTTGCTACATGATATTTACAACCTTCCCTTCCCTTTGCTTGTTTTCAGGGGCATGAGGTGTTTGGTTCATGCCATCAATGTGACTAAGCTTTTGATTTTAGGTACTGAAGCAATTACTTGTAATTACCGTTCCTGTGGGGGGAAACTAATCCTCTTTTACAGAAAGAGTTATAAAGATTTCAGTAAGGTTGGTGATTCTTTCAGCCGGAGGACCAATTTCATGGATTTTTTTCAGAACAGTTCACAATTGTATTACTAATCACTGTTGATGATTAGTAACTTTGTGCGGCATGTGGTTTATAATGTTGGAAGCAAAGTAGATGTATTATGTGAAAAGACTATAAATTATACACATCTAAAGAATAAGAGTGAAGTATTATAGGAGTTCTTCTTACGATGTATTTATATTTGTAGGTCCTCTTTACCTTCTGTTAGAAAAAAACATTATGTGTGTGTGTGTGTGTGTGTGTGTGTGTGTTTAAAACAACCAGCTGTGTGTATGGAAAACATTACAACCTGAGTGTCCAGGGCTGCACAGAAATGGTGGTAGAGGGGCAAATGAACAACCGGATACAAACTTTAAATTACCGTATATACTCGAGTATAAGCCGAGTTTTTCAGCACATTTTTTATGCTGAAATAGCCCCCCTCGGCTTATACTCGAGTGAGGGTCCCACTGTCCTGGGTCGGCGGCCGGCACCCTGTCAAGAATATACAAGCATGCTGTATTATTTTGACAGGACAGCTGAGAAGGAGCTGTCAGTGAAAGAATAGATCCACTTAATCTAGCTGATGCAAGGTGTAGAAATGACTTGCCCCAGCAGAGTGGACTGGAGAGAACTAGATGGAACCGATAGTATGATGTAATACTCTAGGTGGCCAGGCAATTAACTATGCATGAGATATGCATATAAGAGCACAGCCTCTAGGGCTCAGTGTTGGGGTGAATTTACTGACTAAGCCAGGGGCTCTGCTGAAATGTATATAGAGCTTTTACAACTGCACTGTGAATAAACTAGCACTTTTGTAGAAGCTACCGTCTGGTGGAGTTTCTTGGGCATCTGATTAAATCCGCTGAACTCACAATAGGGTTATGGGCCCAGCAGGAACCACTGTACCGCAGGTGTGAGTGTGGTAGCAGCACTACAGAGTCCAAGACGTCCAGAAGCTACAGGTGCGGAAGCTAAGCCAGGAAAATGGCACAGATGCAGGCACAGATGTTCTTCCCGGTGGAAAGGCTCACAGCTGAAAACTACAGCGTATGGTCAGTACGGCTGGAGCACTATTTAAAGAGGGAAGGTCTGTGGGAGGCAGTTGAAGCGGCACCAACCACTGCCCCCGAGAAAGAAATAAGAAGGCTCTCGCCAATATAATTTTATCTGTCTCAGATAGCCAGTTAGTCTACGTGGCGAAACAGACAAGAGGCAAAAACAGCATGGGAGGCTTTACAAGCTGTTTATCAAAGAGGCTCAGCGGGTACTATTTTGTCCTTGATGAGGAAACTTTATAGGTGTCATAAATCACCAAGTACTGTCGGAGCATCTCATAGCGCTGGCTGTTCTGTTTCAGCAGCTGGAACTGAGAGAAAAAACGTACTCAGCCGAGGACAAGGTACACATAATGCTTGGATCTTTGGACAGTAGCTTTGACATGTTAATTACGGCATTGGAATGCATGTCAAATGCTCAGCTAACTTTTGAGTATGTGAGTGGACGGATCCTGGAGGACGAGGAGCGTCGGTGAGAGGGAAGGAGTCAGCTGACCACAGCCGAGCTGCGATACACCCCCAAGGTTAAATCAACGAATCGCCCATCTGCCGTGACCACAGCCCCCCAGTGCGACTTTCACCCCAGGCAGAGAGACCGGATAGAGTCCACGCTGAGGACTGCAGCCGAGCTGTTTAGACAACCCCGAGACGGGCAAGAGGTCTACTCAGCGCAGAGCCAGTGGCAGCAGCAGAGGGGAGGCGACGGAAGGCAGAGACGGAGCTTCAAGCAAGAGCCCGAGGAGCATGCTCTGTTTGCCAGGAAATGTTTTTCCTGTGGGAGCACACGTCACCTGAAACGAGACTGTCCTCAGACACGCAAGAAGAAGCAGCCGACTGAGAGGCAGTTCCAGGGAGCTACACACACAGCCGTGGTGCTAGCAGACTCTGGAGGTGGTGAGGAATTATGGCTTTTGGACTCGGGTGCTAGTAAAATATTTGTACATGATGTAACCCTGTTAACAAACAAGAAGGAGTCAGCTAAGGCACATGTAAGCCTAGCTGATGGGCAGCGTTTGGAGGTAGAGTGTGAGGGAAGCTTGTATTTTCCTGAGCTCCAACACACATTCCAAGGAGTATTGTGTGTCCCTATGTTAGAAAACCACTTGCTAAGTGTTTCAGCATTAGTCAAGGCTGGTTTTGAAGTTAACTTTGTAGGGAACTCCTGCCAGGTGGGCAAAGAAGGAGCTACATTGTTAGCTGGGAGGTTGCAGCAGAATGTGTATGTGGTTGCCAGGGGAGCAAAGAAAGCCACAGACACTGTGGGTGCTGTAAATGAAAATCCTCATTCAAACTGCTTACATTTGCTGCATAGGAAAATGGGACATGTTGGCTATGGAATACTCCAAAAAACCTTGAGTTTACTAGGTAAGGAGGGTGTCACCATAAATAAATGCAGTAAGTTTTTAGACTGCACCATCTGCAAGTCAGTTAAAAGCAGACGTCACCCAGTGGCCAAAGAAAGTAAAAGAGTGACAAATAGACCCCTAGAGTTGGTCCATTTGGATCTCTGTGGCTCCTTCCCAGAGAGTGTGTAAAAAAACCGATGGGCACTGTCAATAACTGATGATTACACTCGTTTTGGATGGCTTTATGTTCTGAAACAAAAGAGTGGAACTGCACAAACTATAAAGTACTGGATAAGGAGGGTGGAGAGACAGTTAGGTCTCCAGGTGGCAAGTTTACAAACGGACAGGGGGGGGGAAATCTATCCCATGAACTAACCAGGTGGTTAGAGAGCAAGAGCACAGGTTGGCTAACCCATGTGTCCCCCAAGAAAATTCCATAGCAGAGAGAAGGATACAGTATCTCAAAACAATGACTCAGGCATTGCTAGAGGATGCCAATTTAAAGCCAAGGTACTGGGCAGAAGCTATCAATTATCTCATTAACCGTCTATGGACTTCAAGCGTAGACAACATCCCATACAGAGCCCTATACAAAAAGAATCCATGTCTAAAGCACTTGAGAGTGTTTGGTGTGAAGGCATGGGTTAATATCCCTTTAAAGCACAGAAGGGTGGGAGGACACAGATCAAAGCCTTTAACTTTTGTGGGATACCAGAATGTGGCAAAATCCTATCGTTTTGCAGATCAGTTCAACCGCATTACGTTCAGCAGGTCTGCTACCTTCGGAGAGTCTTTTAACTGGAACCGGCTTCATGGCTCAGAGGAGCCTGACATAATCACTTTACCAATTAGTGAGCAGCTGGAATCCAGAGCTGATAACAGCATTTCTCCTGGAAGAAGCCCGGGGAGGGGGGCGGTGCGGTGCAGCCAGAACCTCCAGCAACAGAAGAGGAAGAAAGGGCAGAGGGGGAAATGGTTAGAGTTTCAAGCGACATCACAAAAGGAATCAAACCAGTGAGATTGGGTTTTGAGGAATGTGAACTTGTATGTAATGTGCAAGCTGTGGAACCAAGCAGCTATGAGGAGGTATTATCACTGGGAGAGTCTGAAAAGAGCTTATGGTTTACAGCCATGGACAGTGAAATTGCTTCCTTGAAAGAGCACAAGGTCGTTACACCCACACAGTTACCTCAAGGTTCAAAGGTAATAGGTTGCCGGAGGTGTACAAACTGAAGCCATTAGCAAATGGCAACATTAAAAGAAAAGCAAGGCTGGTGTGTAAAGGTTTTAATCAACAGAAATATGTTAATTACGATGAGGTTTTTAACCCAGCAGCTAAAAATGAAGCTATCAAGTCTTTGTTAGCAGTGACTGGTCTAAAAGGTCTAAATGTATATCACTATGACATAGAGACAGCCTACTTAAATGCCCCATTGAAGGAAACAATCTTCATGCAGCAAATTCCTGGTTATGAGCTAAAACAGGAGAGCATGGTATTAAAGCTGAACAGAGCTTTATATGGGCTGCATCAGTCCACAAGGGAATGGAATATTTGCTTGACTGAGGTTATTAAGCAAATGGGTTTTGAACAGTGTGAAGCTGATGCCTGTTTGTTCAAGAGGTGTTCTGGATCAAAGGAAACGTATTTATTGATTTATATAGATGATCTTTGTTTAGCAACCAATAATCAAAGTGAGAAAGAATACTTTGAAGAGAAATTAAGCAGCCGGTTTAAGCTGAAGTTTATGGGGCCAATAAAACACTACTTAGGTGTGACAGTGAGCAGACTCAGGAAGAATGTATTCTTTGTCTCAAGCTGACAAAATAGAGCAGCTACTGGTGAAATTCAGTATGCTAGATGCCAACACAGTAGAAACCCCTATGGTGCCAGGTTTTGAGAGCAATACAGCAGAGTCACAGGCTTGTGACAAGACAGAATATCAGTCCCTA
Source organism: Euleptes europaea (assembly GCF_029931775.1). Classification (NCBI taxonomy): domain Eukaryota; kingdom Metazoa; phylum Chordata; class Lepidosauria; order Squamata; family Sphaerodactylidae; genus Euleptes; species Euleptes europaea. The sequence goes on from NC_079318.1 coordinate 30,405,167, forward strand.
GTGGGAAGCCTGTTGTACCTGTCATGTTGGACTAGGCCAGATATATTCCAGGCGGTGCATTGCCTGAGCAAGAAAAATATAAATCCAACACAAGGTGATTGGAAGGCGGCAAAAAGGGTCCTAAGGTACCTTAAGGGGACAGTAAATAAACAACTGTGCCTAGATGCAAGTGGTGGGAACCTGTTTGGCTTCATGGGGTGATGAAAAAGGAGCAAAATCCACTTCAGGTTTCATAATATATCTAGGCAAAGCTTCAATTCATTGGAGGTCACAGAAACAAACATTTGTGGCACTAAGTACATGTGAAGCCAAGTTTAGTGCTTTAAGTGAAGTTGTAACACAAATGGAATGGTTTAAATGTATATTGACAGAATTGAATGTAACTGTGGAAATGCCAATAATATATACAGATAATGCAGCGGCCATGCAGCTTGGAACAGAGCAGAGCTTCAAGAATAGAAGCAAGCATATCAGAATAAGATATGGGAATGTGGTAGATGCTATAAACAGAAATGATGTATGTATTATGAAATGTAAAGGTGAAGACAACGTGGCAGATCTGTTCACTAAGATTGTAACTAGTGACAGATTTAAACAACTGGTAAAAATAATATAGATGCTTGAGAAGGAGTGCCAAGAATATACAAGCATGCTGTATTATTTTGACAGGACAGCTGAGAAGGATCCACTTAATCTAGCTGATGCAAGGTGTAGAAATGACTTGCTCCAGCAGAGTGGACTGGAGAGAACTGGATGGAACCGGTAGTATGATGTAATACTCCAGGTAGCCAGGCAATTAACTATGCATGAGATATGTATATAAGAGCACAGCCTCTAGGGCTCAGTGTTGGGGTGAATTTACTGACTAAGCCAGGGGCTCTGTTGAAATGTATATAGAGCTTTTACAACTGCACTGTGAATAAACTAGCACTTTTGTAGAAGCTACCGTCTGGTGGAGTTTCTTGGGCATCTGATTAAATCCGCTGAACTCGCGATTCACCCCCCCCCCCTGTTCTGGCTGCACTTATCGGGCAGCAGCTCCACGGGAGGCCCGGATGCAGCGGCTGGGGGCAGGGCCGGCAGGAGGACAACGCCGCCGCGAGGCGGGGCGCCTCCCTGCAACATCCGCGGAGACGCGGACACCCAGGGAGGAGAGGCACCCCCCCGGGGACCCGGCGGAACCACGGAGACTCTGCGCCGCGGGTGGGGCGGGGTCGCCAGGCGCTGCCCAACGCCGGAGACACTGCCACCGCCTGGAGCATGTGGGGGCGAGACGGGGCTGGCTGGGGCCAACAGGCGGGGGGCGGGGCCGTCAAGACAGGGAGCCCTTTGCTGCCGTGACAATGGCTCTGGGCCGGGGCTCCGTCACTGCTAGAGGCCTCAGCACTGCCCAACTGATGGGCGGGCGAGCGCGGGTAGGGCAGGGGCATGCCCCGTGACCGCCACAGACGGGGGAAGGAGGGAGAGGGTGGAGCGAGCCAGGGAGGACCTTTAATGGCTTGGGAGGAGGGGCCACAGGGGCGGATGGGGAAATAAAGGCGGGAAAGAGCGGAGGCCGGGGAGCAGAGCAGCAGCACTGACAGCAGCAGCCCAAACCCTGTGCGGTGACAAGAGGGCAAGCTGGCTGCTACAAACGGGGAGGACAGTTCAGACTCCCCGTCGGAGTGCTCTGAGGCCGAGGAAGTACGGCGTAAGGGGCTAGGGTTGCCAGCCGCCAAGGACACGCCATACACCCAGTATTTAGTCTGCTATATTTATCTACAGTACTTGGTCTGCTATATTTTATTTTTTATTTTCTTATTAACCCCTATCTGGACCCAGTGTTGACTATGCTTGCATAGAGCAGCCTGTGTTAGGGCTCATAATATGCACGCTGCGTTGTGTACGCACTGTGTTATTGCATGTGTTGCGTTAGCACTTCTTTTTCAAAGTCTTTTTTTTTTTATCCTGTTACAAATGGATCCCAATACTTCTAATCCTGGACCAAAACAAAAACGCAGGTCATACGAAGCTGGTTTCAAACTTAAGGTTGTGTCAAGAGCAGAAGAAAGAATTTTTATTTTGAAATTTACCAGTAGCTGCTGCATTTCCCACCCCAGGCTTATACTCGAGTCAATAAGTTTTCCCAGTTTTTTGTGGTAAAATTAGGTGCCTCGGCTTATATTCAGGTCGGCTTATACTTGAGTATATACGGGTATGTAAACTTCTCTAATTAATGCCATTTTCTTTTTTATGTTATTACATCCCCAAGGCATGCTTATGATGCTACAGTATTATTTATGCAAAAGTAATTATATCTAGCAGGGATAGCCAAACATTCCACCTAACTTTAAACATACTGGATGTTTATATTTCTGTATTCTCTGGTTTTTAGCTAGTGTTAACTTTCTTTTTTAAGGAATTCATTTCCTGGTAGGAAACAGTGGGCTCCTATGGAGGGCTGGCAGAATACAAATGTAACTTCACTCTTTCCCGTTGGGTCTATCTGCAGAAGAGTGCAGTCGTTGTATATAAAAGTTGATATTAAAGTGTGGTTTGAGAGCCAGCGTGGTGTAGTGGTTAAGAGCAGTGGTTTGGAGCGGTGGACTCTAATCTGGAGAACCGGGTTCAATTCCCCACTCCTCCACATGAAGCCAGCTGGGTGACATTGGGCGAGTCACAGCTCTCTTAGAGCTCTCTCAGCCCCATCTACCTCACAAGGTCTCTTTTGTGGGTAGGGGAAGGTGGGTAGGGGAAGCCGGTTTGATTCTTCCTTAAGTGGTAGAGAAAGTCGGCATATAAAAATCAACTCTTCTTCTTTCCTGGGTTGCTCCTGGTGTCTTTCTCTAGTCGTGGTAGTCCGAGCACCAGCAGAAGACAAGAAGGTGGCCCTACAGCCCAACATGCACGCTCCCTAGCAAGACCCCACTGAAGGCTCTGCTGCCAGAATGATGCAGCAGGGCGAGCAACAGCTACCACAATTGGCAACATGGATGTGAAGGCAATCGTAGAGGCACCCATGCTCTGACAGAGTTCCCAAATCTTGAGAGAGCTTTGGGGAGCCCTCCCATCCCTTGTGCAGCTTGCAGCACTGTATTTCACAAGGAGAGGAGGGAGGCCGTACTTTGTGCCTCATGGCGGCTTACTGGTTTACTTGGAAGCAAGCCCCACTGCGTTCAGTGAAACTGAGGATACACTTTCACAACAATTTAAAAGCAAATAAAACACCAGACCGTGTCAGAGAAGGCACAATCAATGTGCTAACAAAATGCCCTCTTTCTGTCGTATACACTTTTCTAAAACTTAAAGAGTGGCTGGCTTCCTGACACATTCCACAAGATAACTCCACAGCTGGGAAGCCTCCGCTAAGAAGTCTCAATATCCAGCAGTGGCACACGTTGTGAGCCTACAAGAGGAGGCAGACAGCAGATCCTGATCAGAGTATCAGAGCTGCTGCACAAGTTCACATTGGAAGAGGCAGTTCCCATTCCCAGACTGCAAGGGGCTCTAATGATACCAGTCAGCACCTTGAACGGAACTCTGAAACAAATACATAATTATTGTAGTGTTCTTAAATAAAAATAATGGACAGAATTTTACAACTCAACGCAAGAAACACCTTGTTTTCTTACATTCCTCTTCTGACACCTGGAAAGATAATGCCTGGGTTTGCAGGAACAGGGGATGGGGGCGCTGGAGTGAGGAGGCCAAAGAGCTGGAATTGCTCCTCCTTTCACTTGCACAAGCCCAGCTCCACCAAACAAAAGGGGTCAGTTTCATCCCTTTGTCCCTCTTCACTCTAGCTCACAAGCCCTCATGGCTGTTCTGTGCCTATGGGGTCACTGCAACCTTGAGAATGGTTGTTTGGAGGGTCAGAAAGCTGCGGAAAAGGAGGAGGGGGAAATCCATGTGCTTTCCTCAGATGGATGGTAGAATACTGTCCAATATGCTCATTGTGATTCATTCCCCAAAAGTAATTTAACTGCCACATTTTGCGTAAACTAAAATGTTTGGGTTGTCTTTCAATGGGAGACCCAAATAAAATTAATGTTCATGTTTAATGTTATGGTATGTAGCCTACCTGCAGTAATCCAAGTAAATACAAATTCAGCTAAACCAAAAAGGGAGCTGATGCAAGTAAAGGGTAACTGGGTGTACACATGTATATTTTTTTCCTGAGCAAAATCCTTCTCTCTTCTATCTTATCTTGTATCTGATGAAAAGAGCTTTGACTCCCAAAAGCTTATACCCCAAAAATCTTGTTCGTCTCTAAGGTGCTACTGGACTCGAATCTAGCTGTACTATCTTATCTCCTTGACCACTTTTAGTGAAATACAAGAGCATATTCATCACCCTGATTGGAGATCTCTCGTTGAAAATTGCCTTGTTGCTCTCCTCCTGTCTTGTCATAGTTCCTTTTCACTGTATCTTTGCTGTAATTCTGTTTGTTAATGATTTATGTTGTTTGTAACTAAGATTAACTGCAATTCTGTTTGATTTTAATATATTTGTAAAAGAAGTGCTTGACCACATGTTCACTTACCCTGCATTGATTATTCAAGTTGGCTTTGGCTTCAAAAATATACATGAAGTATGTGAAACATTGAACTAAAGTTAAATTCTCTCCCCCCCCCTTTTTTTTTTAAGTACTGGATGAATGAGTACACCTCTTCTCTTGGAATTGGAGTATTCCATTCAGGAATAGAGATATATGGCAGAGGTGAGTAACACAATTTAACATCGTTGCTGTTAAGTATCTGTGACATAATTCATGTAAGATCTGTCAATAATGCCCTAAAATGTTGTGAGTTGTGTGCATATTTTTTGAAAGGGAGTTTAAAAGGCAAGAAGGTTTGGCTGGGAAGGGGGGAAATGTGTGTTTGAGAAGTGGAGTAGCTATGAATAAAACAGATTGAGAGAGATGGAATGAAGTATCTTATTTGACGAGAGAATGTGACCTAAAGTGGATATATTGGAGGGGCTGAGGAAAGAGAAAAAGGAGAACAAGACTGGGGTTTGGAGAAAGAAGATCATTATAGAAAGGGGTAGGCTGATAGGTAGGGATTTGTAAAATGAGATAGTTAGAAAAGGTAAGTTAAGTTTGTTTTGTAAATTTTCTTTTGACTGATTTGTATTTTTTTCCAGTATTGGGCTGGAGGTTGAGAGAAGCAATTGGATATTCTGAACTCTATATTATTCTTAAAGTTTGTTTTTATTCACTTTATAAGTATTGTGTTTTCAACCGTTCTTCATCTAAGATTAATGGTTTCAGGAGCAACATGATAGTTGGTCTTTGTTACCAAAACAGGGACTTTGAATGAGTAAGGATCGAGTGATTTTGGTGGTAGCATAGTCTGTTGGTATTGAGGGAGGTAGGAAAACAGACTGCATCTTAGGTTCAAGAGATCTGAGAACTCCTACGAGGTAGATCTGACATGGTATAAAGAAGCAGGATATGAAAATAAGAGAGAGGGAAGGATCGCAAAAGCCACATATCTTGCAAACATATTCCAGCAGGGAATAACTGAAAATCACTAGATCTCACTTCTTATGTTTCTCCCTCTGTTTCTGCAACAAACTCAAGTATAATGTTTTGATTGCCCAATCATAATTTAGATTAGAGATATGATGGCCCTGGGAAAAAAATTTAAATGGAGAGAATTGAAGAAATCTCTAAGAAATTGTTTCTCTTCTAGAATGAGTGAAATGCATTTTAAAGCAGTCTTTTAAAAACTAAAAATGAATGATAACATATCAATATGTTCATTGTTAACAGATGTTACGCTTTATGTTGTGGAGAGGGGACATAGGGTTAATTTGTTACCAGGTTACTTTGCAAGTGTGCCTTCAAAAGGTTTGACAGCAACTGTTTTAAAACATGGAGAGCCAGCGTGGTGTTGAGGTTAAGAGCGGCAGACTCTAATCTGGAGAACCGGCTTTGATTCCCCGCAGAGACAGCAGCGGCGGCTGCTGAGCAGGCTGGGTGAGAAGAAGCATGTCACATGACATACATGCCACTGATTTCCTGCCCAGCTGCAGCCTGGTGGTGTGTGTGTGTGAGGTTGGCAGGCTGTTGCACGGGCATAGCCCCATGGGACTTGGAGGGCAGGCAGCCAAGACAAGTAAAGCAGTCTGAACCCATCCCAGCCCCAGCCTTTGCAGTAGCCTCTAGAGGGCAGGGGCTCATTGGGAGCTTTGACTTCGTGAGAATTCTCCAAAAAGCAAGATCATGCTCTTTGCCTCTCCACCCCTCCCAGCTCCGTTTACTGCCATCTAACAGCCCCTGTTCCCAGCAAAGACATTCATAGCAGGAGAATGCCTACTTCCTGTCAAATTACAGCCCTAAAAATTCCAGCCATTTATATGTCTAATATTGTCTCAGGTTTTTTTCTCAGGACAGTTTTAGTGGGGGCGGGGGATGGACTGTCTGGTATAAAACTGGACTCCTGGCAACTCTACTTACTGTCTGTGGTGGAGATACACCATCAGAGAATTGTATGATGTGATAATTCACCATTCAGATTTAGTTATAGTCTTTAATACTACAGTCTGACTTGTAGGCAAACCTTTCTCTCTCTGAGGCTCAGAGGACATCTTATCAGCGGGTTTTGTCCTTCCTATGCTCAGGGAGAGGCAGGATTTACAAACTTTCACTTTCATTTCCTGCCTCTGTGCTAGGACCGCCCTCTTACTTCCAGTTCTCCTCCTGCCTCAGAGGGAGAAGCAGCTTCAGAGCGAGCTCCTGAGCTAATCCTCTGTCTTCTTTCTCTAAACTCGTTCTTTGTCCCAACTTTTTCTCTATCCAGTCTGTTCTGTCTTCAATACCTAACCGTCTTCATTTTCCCCTCCTCGTTCCCCTTGTCCTGTCTCCTCCGTTCGTCTTCCCCCTCATCCCCCCCCTCACTCGCTGAGAAAATGGCGGCTTCGGATGAACAGTCCGGGGAAGAACTTCTATCTGGCGATGAGGAGCAGGTCACAGGGCTCCTTTCCTCACGCCAGCAACAAGGTGCCGCTGGAAAGAGAAGCAGCAAGGTGAAGCCATGTGAAAGCACTGCCGCCGAGGCGGCCAGCCAAAAGCGAAAGCAAACCACAGAGGATGGGGAAAATGGCACGAAAAGTCCGCGCTCTGGAAAAGCGGCCGCCACAGCTTCCCGTTCGGCCCATGAGGGTAACGAGGGTGAAGCGGAGAATGATGCCTGTAATGCCGGCTCCAACAGAGACTCTGCTATGGGCGACGGAGGTGGTAAAGTACAAGCTCCCCTTTCCCTTTTAATGGTGAGGGGGGCAGGCGAGCAGAGCATGATTAATCTGATGCAGAGAGCACTCGGAGGAATTTGCCTGCTTCGGTGAACCATCTTATAGGGGCCTCCTGAGTTCAAGAGCGACTTCACCCTCTCTGGAGTCAACACTCTCAGAACCCATAGCCCAAACGTCCCACAGTGGCCCTGGCCATGCCTGGCTGACTAAGGCAGCGAAGAAAGCTCCCCCATCCAATGTTGCCAGAACAGGCCAGGCAGACCTCTCTTCTGACGATGACGAGAGGAGAGAGAGTTCTCCACTGGGGACGAAGAGGAGGTAGGGGACCAGGAACAAGACCACCAATCCCGTTTATTCTCTGGGGAGGACTACCAGTCCATTTTGAGTAAAGTCATGGCTGCCCTAGATCTTCATGAAGATGAAGACACAGAGGCCATTAAAAGCAAAACCAAATTCAGGGGCACTAAGGAGTTTTTTACTAGATTATAAAGAAACAATCACGCTCCGTGCCCTTCCCAGAGTACTTCGAGGACTTACTCAGGGTGGAATGGAAGAAACCCATGTCAAATAAGCAGACCCCTGCTTCAATCAAAAAGTTGTACACCCTGGAACCTCGGGCCATGACTTTACTTCAGGTTCCCCTAGTAGAGGCTCCTGTGACAGCCCTACAATCACCTGGGCTGATTTCTGAGGATGGAGCAGGCAACATCAAGGATCCCCTTGATAGAAGGGCAGATTACGCCAATAAAAGAAAACACGAAGCCTCCACCCTGTCCATCCAAGCCTCTGCCACGGCCGCCCTATTCGCAAGGGCAAGTATTATGTGGACAAGAAATATAATTGACTTGCTTCCACAGGAAAACAAAAGAGTTATAGGTGGCCTCAGTAGACTCCTTAAAGACATCAACTTTATGGCGGATTCTACGCTAGACTCCATGTCATTTGCGGCCAGGTCAATAGCAGCCTCAACAGCCGCCAGGAGAGCCCTCTGGATCAGAGTGTGGTCAGCTGACTATGGATCCAAGTCCCTCCTCCTGGGTTACCCCTTCGACAGAAAATTATTTGGGCCCAAGTTAGACGACATATTGGTCGAAACCAAGGATAAGAAGAAAGCACTCCCAAAATACATCAAGAGGAAAGGCAAAGCCTCCTTCTCTTCATCCTTTCACCCCTTCAGGACATCCCACTCCTTGGCACGCCCCAGACCGGAGGGCAGAAGGAACAGCTGGAACTCCGGACGGGGGTCCTTCAGAAGAGGGCCCAGGTTTGGCAAGGGCTCACAGTTCCAGAACCAGGGAGCCGACAAGCCTGGCAGATTTGGCGACAAGCGGAACAAGCAATGTCTCCCAACCCAGGCCAGTGGGGGGGGGAGACTACAGTTCTTCGCCAAGGCTTGGGACACCTCAAACCCTGATGCCTGGGTGCAACAACTGATCCGCGAAGGCTACAAAATTGAATTCCGCAACCTCCCCCCAGATCGATACGTTGTCTCTCCTATGTCTCAGAAACTGGACAAACAACTTTGAACTCAGATGGCAGTTCATCATCTATTAGACATCACAGCCATAGAGCGTGTTCCCCCTCAGAGCAGCGCACAGGGGTATACTCCGTTTTCTTTATGGTGCCCAAAAGAAATGGCGGTTGGTGCGCCATCTTAGATCTGAAGTTCATAAACCGGTTCGTCTACTTAAAGCATTTCATGATGGAAACCCTCCGCTCCATCATCGAGGCCTTGCAGCCGCAGGCCTTCTTAGCATCAGTATACCTGACGGAGGCGTATCTACACATCTTGATACACCCCTCTCATCGCAGATATCTCCGCTTCACATGACCAACGCCACTACCAGTTCCGGGCCCTGCCATTTGGGCTTTCACCAGCCCTGAGGATGTTCACCAAAGTCTTGGTCACCCTGGTAGCTCTGTTGAGGGAATAGGGAATTCATATATTCCCTTACCTGGATGACATTCTGGTGAGTGCTCCTTTGAAAACGTAAGCCCAACAGCATACAGACGCGGTCCTTCGGACCCTATCCCAACATGGATTTTTGGTGAACATGTCCAAGAGCAACATCTCTCCAGCCCAGTCGATCCACCACCTGGGGGCGATCATAAACACGGGCCGCAGCATGGTTTTCCTCCCTCTGGACCACGATCACAACCTTGGCAAAAAGTACCATTTGCTCAAGATCGACAGGCCTGTCATCTCTGGTACGACTTCAAAGGTTGGTGGTGTGCATCGGTCTAGTACCATGAGCTTGTCTCCATATGCGGACTCTCCAATGGTTCCTAAAGTCATATCAGATACAGATTTCTCAGAAGAAAAATCCGCGTCTGGTCCTACCCCCCCTAACAAAGGACAGCCTCAGATGGTGGACCAGGAGGTCCAACCTGGCCAAGGGTCTCTCTTACATACAGGAATCCTCAACGCAGATTTTCACCGACGCGAGCCTAGAAGGATGGGAAGCGATTAACCATCATCACATAGCCCAAGGCCAGTGGAACCAGACGGAAAAGGCACCTGCACATCAACAAACTGGAGTTGAGAGTGATTCGGAAGGCACTGATTCAGTTCCAGCCACTGATCGAGAATCACCACATTCTGATCAGGACAGACAACGTTTCTGCAAAGCCCCACAAAAACAGACAAGGAGGGTCTCATTCCTCCTCCCTTCACGCCGAAGTGGTAGTCATTCTCAATTGGGCAGAAAAACATCTCGCCTCCATAAGAGCCGAACACATAAAAGGCGTCCTAAACTTCCAGGCGGACTGGCTGAGCAGACAACGGCTGGATGAGGGAGAGTGGACCCTGAACAAGGAGATCTTCCAACTCATACACGAGAAGTTTGGTCGTCCATTGATGGATCTCTTTGCCTCTCACAAAAATCATCAAGTCGGAAGGTTTTTCTCCAGGTTTGCTCATCCGGGAGCAGAAAGGGTGGACGCCCAGGAGTCTCAATGACCGAAAGGTCTGCTATTCAGCTTCCCTCCCGATCATTCTGAAAGTCCCACGGAAAATACGGAAGGAAGAGGCCCATGTCATCTTGATAGCATTGCACTGGCCTCGACATCCATGGTTCCCGGCCCTAAAGGAGTTATCCATCCAAGACCCCTGGACACTCTCTGTGGTCAAGGATCTGCTACACCAAGGCCCAGTTCTGCACCCAGATCCAGCGTGGCTAAGACTGACCACCTGGAACTTGAAAGGCAGTGGCTGTTAGGACTGGGATACTCTTCAAAAGTGGTATCCACCATGTTGGAAGCAAGGAAAGGTTCTACAAGACGCATTTACAACTATACTTGGAAAGTGTTCGCTCGGTGGTGCAACAGAAAGTTCCTAGACTCTCTTACAGTTTCGACAGCAAATCTACTAATATTTCTTCAAGACGGCCTGACACAGAAATTAAAGTCATCCACTCTGCATCGACAAGTGGCCGCCATTGCCACGGTAATTCCCTAGTTAGATGGACATCCAACCACCAGGCATCCACACATAGCCACCTTCCTAAAAGGAGTGTCCACCTTGTGCCCGCCTTCAATTCACAGATTTCCCATGTGGCGCTTACATGTCAACCTAGATGCACTAACTAGGACACCATTCGAGCCGTTGAGAGAGGTCTCCTTGTCTTTCCTGCGTATGAAGGTTCTCTTCTTGACCGCAGTAACCTCCGCAAGAAGGGTGTCGGAACTAGGGGCCCTCTCTTCCAGGGAGAGCCTCTGCATTTTTCACTCAGACAAGGTGGTACTGCGTTCCAACCCGACTTTTGTGCCAAAGGCCAACTCAAAAATTCATAGGCAGCAAGAATTGCATCTACCAACCTTCTGACCTCACCCATCACATCCGAGGGAGAAGAACTGGCATACATTAGATTTAAAAAGAGCACTTCACATCTATCTAAATCAGACAAAACCTTTTCATCAGTCAAGAGTCCCTCTTCATCTTCGTTTCTCCTCCCAACAAGGGACATAAGATGTCCAACGCGGCCATCAGCAAATGTATTCGAAAGTGTATACAGCTTTGCTACCAACATTCCAAGCCCAATGGGGATCACTGCACATTCAGTGCGTAGCGCGGCTACCTCTGCAGCTTTCGACAGACAGGCCTCGGTGGAGGAAATATGCAAGGCGGCAACATGGTCTAGTGAGTCTCTCCACCTTTGTGAGGCATTACAGGATCAACACCTACTCTTCATCAGATACGGCTTTCAGGATAAGAGTTCTTCAACATGTAGCAACAGACAATTAATCCCACCCAGATGTCTCCCAGCTTTTGGAGATCCCACTGATAAAATGTCCTATGAGCCTAAGAGAGAGAACGGAGCCTTGGCTTACCTGTGAGGGCTCCTTCTCTGAGGAAAGAGGACATCTTGCCCACCTAGGATGAAGAGCCGCAGCAACTACAACTACAACAAGCAACTACACGAGAGTTCTCTCTTACTTGCAAGAGTATGAAGAGCTTACCCTTGTTCCCATTCCTTCGTTCCTTGTGTTTGTACCTGCCAGTTGATTGTTATCAAAGTTTATCCTGTTCCTAGTTGGTTGTTTTTTACATGTGTTATGTTCTCTTCCTGTCTTAATCCTGCTTTGGAAGTCCTTAACTGGAAGTAAGAGGGCGGTCCTAGCACAGGGGCAGGAAGTGAAAGTGAAAGTTTGTAAATCCTGCCTCTCCCTGAGCATAGGAAGGACAAAACTTGGTGATAAGATGTCCTCTTCCCTCAGAGAAGGAGCCCTCACAGGTAAGCCAAGGCTCCGTTTTCCCTACAGAACTGCAGGCAGTTTGAAAAAGACTGTTGTTTGTAGTATGAGCACTAATCCCATTATGGCTTCTGGAAAATAGGGTTTAGTATTGTTTCTTGTTTCTGGATAATGCTGTGTCTGGATAAAGAAGTGATGCAAGTTGAGATAAATGTTTCATATGTTTACCACAAAGTTTATGGTTTCTATTATTAAAATGTGCTTGGGTACTTAGGGTACAGTAGAATTATCACTTGGTAATGACTGACTTGAAACATTGTTTATAAAAACCTGGTTTTTTTCTTTTCAGAGTTTGCTTATGGTGGCCATCCCTATCCCTTTTCTGGAATATTTGAAATTTCTCCAGGAAATGCATCTGAACTAGGAGAAACATTTAAATTTAAGTATGTAACTTTTCCATGTAAAGATGTGAACTGAAATGTCTTATTGAACGTGGCCAATAGATGCGTGGCTTCAAACTCCTAATTTCAAATATCTGTAGTATATTTTCATCAATTGAAAATGTTAACTGTAAAGAATCTAGCTGTAGTAGTTGCTGACAGAATAGCATTGGTATGAATGCTACTGAAGCAAGAGGGTTTATTTATAGGGACACACACAGAAGTGCCAACAACTATATTTATGTGGGTATACACAACTTTGGATGAGAGAGGAAGTAGTTTAAAACTAAAAGGAAGGGGGGATTCTGGGCATGAAGTTAAAAATAATTAGAGGAAGAAATAAGACCTAAATTGTTGTATGCATGTGCCCTCTAGCAAAGTGGCAATGGGAACATGTCTGGGTTGATTGCACGTAAACACTTTCTGGCAATCTTTTATTTCAGAGAAGCTGTTGTACTTGGAAGTACTGACTTCATGGAGGAGGATATAGAAAAAATTATAGACGAACTTGGAAAAGAATTTAAAGGAAATGCCTATCACTTAATGCACAAAAACTGCAATCACTTTTCTTCAGCTTTATCAGAGGTGAATGTTATTTTAATTACCCTCGGGCTGTGTTGAATGTACAGTGACTTTCAATATACAAGTAGGCCATTCTTTTCCAAACTGCTAAAAGTACACATATAATATAACTGTTGTTTTCATTTAACTTCCGTTTCTGAAACTACACTGATGACTCCTCACATCATTACTGTTGTTAACTGTTTTGTCATGTTCAAACAGTGCAATCCTGAAGGGGGGGCAAGGTGGTTTAGGAGCCTACATGACCCTGCAGCGGCATAAATGCCTGGTTATCACAGGATAACGGGCACTTACACCACTGCAGAGGGCATCCCCGCCGGCCCCAGGATGCTACACCACAGTGCAGGGCTTGGACACCGGCGTGGCCTTACACTGGCGTTCTCCTAGCCCAAATCCCCGTGCCAGTATCCTGGAAGGTGTTCCCGGGGGCGGAGCTGCCTTTAAGCAGCTTCCAAACCCCTATCACCCCAGGAATGCCTCCTAGGATGCCAGCGGTCCTACACCACCATTTTAGGTGGTGCGGGCCCACTTTCCCCTATGGGGGAAAAAAGCCTTTTTTCCTGTTTTTATTTTGGAAAAAAGCCTTTCTTCCTCTCCGCGGCGGCTGAGAAGCCTATGAGGAGGCTTCTCAGCTGCACTGTCCTGGCTGCCGCGGTTCACCCCCCACCCCCCAGGAATGGACTCAAAAACATCTAGTTGGTTTATTGACTCTACTGTGGGGGCAAAAAAAGACATCCATTTTGGATGCCCACTTTGAAGTTATTTTCAGAATGGCCAGCTGCCTGAAAACTGTACTTAGTGTTGCCTGTCTATGTAATATACTTGATGTACTGGGTGTTCCAGGTCAGTAACATGTATTTCAGTTACTCAGGACCCTACATATAATAAAAAACATTGAATGCCTTTTGTAATTTCATCTAGATTCTCTGTGGAAAAGAGATTCCTCGTTGGGTGAATCGCCTTGCTTACTTCAGCTCCTGTATCCCATTTCTCCAAAGTTGCCTACCGAAAGAATGGCTTACGCCAGCAGCGCTTCAGTCTAGTGTAAGTCAGGAACTTCAGGAAGAACTGGAAGAAGCAGAAGATGCTGCAGCGTCATCTTCCCTGGCAAGCTCAGCATCCGCATCAAGAACTGGTCATCACTCAAAAATATAAGTTCAGTCCAAAGTACTATTAACTTGAAGTGTTTGGAAGCCTTGTCAGTAACTGACTTCATGAACAGAACTTGCTCATTCGGACATGTCTTTGGTATGCAATTAGCTCTCCAACTCAAGCCCCTGGTTTCTTCTGCTCAGGATTTTATATGTACTGAGAAGTTTCTGGGAGAAATGAGAATTTGAGGTGGAGCTGCTGTCTTTCATCTGATCCAATAGCCTTGGAATTACTGAACTGTTTGTTTACAGTAATCGTGTGCTGCTGTTTACAAGTCCCACAAGGACATCTGCCATTGAAAGACAATGTGTTAAATAGCTCAATTGGACCTGCATCACTTAAATAGCGTCTCGTCCACCTGTTGCTGAAAATGAAGCGGGAACTGTTGAAAACCGTGTGTAAACAGGGTACATACTGATCAATATAAAGAAATCTGTCCTAGCAAACCAAGGAGGTTACCTTGGTATGTAACTGAGAAAATATGTTCTTAAAATGTTACTGTCAGTTAAATCGTGGTTTTTAACCACTTATGAAACACAAATTAATATTTTACTACAAAGCCTATTGGATTCAGTTAGATTTCAATCTTGTAAGTTATTTTTGTATATTTTTTTTACTTTGTGGTTTTCAGGTTTATTTGTCTTAAAGGTTTTGTCTGACTCAGATCTGAAAAAAATTATTCTGAACTTTAACAGCCTTTTAACTGAGTCCTCAGCAGTGCCTGTTTCACATAATTTTAAAATATAGAGCTGTAGGATACCAATGGAAAACATAGTTGATTTGTTGGCATTTTCCTTTAACAATAGGCAGCATCATTTAGACAGCATTACTCAGCCCGCAGTTGCAACTTGACCACTTAAGTTCTGCAACCAGTTCTACCAGATGTAAATTGCTGTTTATTAGAAGAATCTCTTCCTGGAAGCATGGAGAAAAATGCTGTTGTGGTTTTTTTTTAATAGAGCTAGTTTTCTCAACAGCCAGAAATATGAAAGTCTCTTCCAACCTATTGTGTTAACTGAAGAGCCCTTAAGTGTAATAGGCAAATCATCCGGATGTGTGCCTGGTGATGCTTCTTTCTTAATTATGCTAATCTACCAGTAAAGTGTACTCTGTAAACTATGAAAAATTAAGTGAGATTATCAAGAGGAAAGCAATTTCATCTGTTTACTGGCTTCCTCGTGGAGGTGTATATACAGCGGTGGTGACACCCAATTGGAATGGGCTTCAGATTTTCATTATGTATGCTGCCTTAAGGATCTTCCGGTTAAATGGAAAAAGGTCAACTGAAATTATGTATAAACTGACCTGCAAGTCCACAGAAATCTGCATTGGTGAAGAAAATATAAACCTCGCATGTGCTATTTATGTTGCTGGGTTTGCTGATGGCGTAGATAACTTTGGTGCAGATATCAGAAATGACAAGTCTGAAAATGTTAGGGCTGATAAAATGATGTTGCGTAACATACATTTATTTTACAAATGTAAATCCATAGACAGCAAAAATGTTAATGTGGTTTTTGGTTAGCATTGCATTCTCCACTTTTTCAGCCACTTCAGTTTATACACATTTATCTTGGGGCCAAATAAGTCCTTAGGTGCTCCATGTGTCTTGTTGACAGTCACACTTAATTCCTAAGTGTACACAGCCCTGATTCATATCAGGATTGTGGGGAGACAAAGCATGTGCTTCTCCCCACCCCCACCCCAACAGGATTTTCCTGATCTGACATGGCCATTCCCAATAGCAAAACTTACATGTAGCTCATTGGTACACCTAAGATTCTCCAGCTGGGCAAATAGGGGCTCTCCAGTGTCCGTTCAAGACAGGATGACAGCACTGTGCAGGGGTGAGGCATAAGCCTCCTTACCCCATATGCCACTGTCTCTAACCAGTGCAAGCCCAGGAACACAAATTCCCAGCAGGGAAGTCCCAGAAAAAGTCTGGTCATTGGGACTGGGGTTCTCAAACTTTGCAGTGTGTTAACTGGGCCTTAGGCTGTTTTTTTAGGCAAACTTGAGGAGGTGGTGTAAAGTGCCATCAAGTCACAGTCAACTTATGGTGACCGCGTAGGATTTTCAAGGCAAGACACAAATAGAGATGATTTGCATTGCCTGCCTCTGCACAGCAACCCTGATTTCCTTGGTGGTCTCCCATCCAAGTACTAACCAAGGCCAACCCTGCTTAGCTTCCGAGATCTGATGACATCACACTAACCTGGGCTATTCAGGTCAGGGCAAACTTGAGCTATAAGGTGCTTTATTACATAGAATACTCAGTTATATGAAACCATTTTGTTAAAAGTAAAATAATTCTTCAAAATGTGATGTGTTTAGAATTTAGCAACAAACAAAATTGTCTTAACAATGCCATTATTACTGTAATTGAACCTTTTTTTTAATTTTGTAACTATTTAGCATAACCCTTACCCAAAGTTGTTTAGCCTACTTGGGGTTAGATCTTAAAAGAGCCATGAATGGGTCGAGTTGGTGGAAAGGATTTTTTGCTGATTGCTCCCTCTTCGGAATTCGGCCTCCTGTGCACATCAACAAGTCACTCCTGAGTGGGCTGCACAGGGGCAGTGTGGGATGCCGTGTGAAGGGCTGCAGCCAGAAGGGGGAAATCAGCAGAAATCACAACTCACCCTTTTGCACAAGCTCTTTCATGAACAAGAGCAGGAGAGGGGGACATTTCTGCCAGTTTCCCCATTATCTGCAGCCCCCCCCAGTCTACATCCCATGCTGTCCCCGAGGTTGGCCTAACCCCTTAGGGGCTTTTCAATGAGTGCTAGAGCTTGCAGTGTGAAGGGGAAATCAGCAAAAATCCTTTATGCAGTCACTCCAGGGTAGTTCCGGAGCTAACTACTTTCTTAAACTGACTATCTGAACCGGTACTTTGAAAATTCTATCCCTTTTTCTACTAAACGTTGCTGGGTCATATAAAATAACTAACCAGTAGCAAGACACAGGACAGATGTTTTTCTCTATTATAGCTGAGATGGAAATGGTATTTTGTAGCTTGGATTTGAAGCTGTTGATGAAGTTCAGACTCTGAAGTTGATACCACATTTTAAGTAGTGATGGTAGTTTGTATCTTACCACATGTGCTATATATTCTCTACTTAATTCTTTAAAACAAAACAAAAAAGCAACTCTGCCAAAAGCTGCTCTTGTATGTTAGCAATAGTTCCAGTTACCTTTCACCAGCATTACTACGCAGCAGGGAGCACTCTTGTCTACAACAGCCATACTGTGCGTTAAAAACTAGAACACTCCTCTCAGCTAAGAGAATACTGGATATCTGTGGAATTTTTCCAACCAAAACGGGTAGAAGAATTAAGTTCAGGGTTCAGTTTCTAATACTTGATTTTTTAAAAAATAATCGATTACTGTATTTTTGTTTGTCTTAACTAAGGCCATTTTTTTAAGCTGCCACTTTTATTCAGGAAGCCAAAAATAAATACTACATACTATCAGTGTGCACCAATGATTTGTGGTTTCATTACAAGAAAGAATGCAATGTGTGTCTTCTTGAAAACATGCGGTTCAGTTTTAATCATAACTGCTACAAGAATTTTCACTTTTAGACGGTTAAAGGTAATGAATCTTCACTGACACTTTTTTGTAAACTTGAAATCAAGTTTACTGTAATGCATAGTATTTGTATGGAATAGAGAATATTGACTTTTGTTACTTTGACATTATCATAGACTTGAATCCATCCATTTATTAAAGAGAACTCTTTTTTATAGAACAAATAGCATGTGTACTGTTGTCAAGTTGAATTATTATGTTTCAATTCACCTTCTTTGTATTGTTGCAATATTATATCTTTGCTGGAATTCAATATTCTTTGAACAAAAACAACACCTCACTTAATAGTATTCACTTTTTTTATAGATAAAAAAGCATCTAATGCAGAGATATTGGAAAAAGTTATACACTCCGTTAAAAGTGGGTGAAGTACGCAGCCTTTCCAGCATTATGCTTTTGAGATGGAGTGAATGAGGGGGACCCATCCTTCCTCAATCTGGCTGAGAAAAGGAATTCTGTTTCCCAAGTTGACCACTATAGAGTCACAGATAAAGGAAAGTACTGACAAAGCATCTAGTCCAACTGATTGCCCAAAAGACAATGGCAGTGGTTCTCCAAAATCACAGGCAGAAGTCTTTCCCAGTCCTACTACCTGAAATCCTTTCATAACTGGAAATTCTGTGGATTATACCTGGTATGCAAAACATATGTTCTATCATTAAGCTATGGTCCTTCCCTTCCCAAATGACTGAAGCAAATCAGCCAAGCACAACAAAGCAAACTCCTCCGCCCAGCACCTCTAGCCAATTTTGAGCAAGAAGCTGTTTCCTCTGGTGACTCTGACTGCGGGTGGGCCTCACACAGCTGGACCCCACCCCTGAGCTGGAAGGCTGCAGGTGCAGTGAGGCCTTCTCTGCCTGCTGCTGCTCCTCTCTTCTCACATTGCCTTCTGCCTCTTATTTCCTCTTCGTTTGAGGAGATCTCAGCAGGCTGACCCATGACACATTGTCTCTGTGTGTGCAGACAATACTTTTCTTTTGGGGGGATTTAGACACCCACACCCACATTTTAGGTAAAGTTTTCAGATTTTTCTGCAAACTTGAGAGATTCCCCAAATTTGGAGAAAAATCTCCCTTTTTCAGTGTGGGCTGTATCCATGGATTTAGATATCCAACAATCGGCCCATGCTTCAGAAATAGATATATAGATGATTAAATAATGGCAACAATATCTCAGGTTGAGATATCTTATTCCAAAGGGAATCCATATGGTCGAGTGCTGGCGTTGTTTAGTACTTACCTATGTTAAGATGCGAGATTCCCAATAATGTCTATGACTGGTCCTTATTCCAAAATCAGGGACAACTATGGTAAAACTCTGATACCTAAAATTCCTAGCTGCTGCAGCTGATCATAGCCCAGAGAGGATGAAAACCCAGACTCAGAGAATCTAACTGCAACAGACTACAAATCATAAGGTATCATTTAACACATTGGTCTTCAATCCATGGATGGGTTACAGAGTGGGTTATGGAGACCCACCTGCTGTGTCGTGAGCATTTGTAGAGCTGTAGTTTCCCCCCAGTTTTAGAAGGACCTGCTGCTAGTGCCATGCCCCGTCTCTTCGGGCAAGCGCAGAGAGGAGCAGCAGGACAGTGAAGGCAATGTCACTTGGGTAGAGGACTCTATGGCTCCGAGTCTTGGCTTGTTCCATGCTACGGAGTGTCTCCTGGTGGTCAGCCTGTGTTCCCTTTCCCAGTATCACGCGTTCTGCTGCTCATGGTCTTTGCCTAGACACCGGTGAGCTCAAAACTCCAGTCTCCCTTCCCATCAAGTGACAGTGATGCCATACGACTTCCTATCAAATGCATGCAACTTGGTTCCTTGCTGCTGCTAGTAGCTGTACACTTGTAAATAGGTATACCTGTACCATACCTGTAATAGGTATGGCATCCCAAGTTTTGCTAAGGTCGTTCTCTGTAGTGAGTGGTCTTTATTTGAACTGATTAGATTTGAAATTTACATAATTCCATTTCACCCTGCATTTCCCTGGATTTCATGGTCCACTGGTCTCCTAAGACACCCATGAGAGCAACTGAAAACCCTTCTGTAAAGATACTTCAATATACATACAGGCTTGAAACTGTCCTGTGTTATAATTGGATTGGACAAGTGAAGAAGTTAATCCGATGAAGGAAAGGAACCCCGAAAGTGCCTTGGGGAAAGCACGCATGGTGCTTTGAGAGAAGACGCTTACAGTGTCTTGAGTTCCAGAAATCAATCTGAATTGCCCCAGTGATCTCTGTTTTATTAAGGAATATTACAATGGATAGCAAAGGTCAGTCAGTGATCACACAATGGAACTTAGGCAAGGCATACCACAATTAATGATTAATGAGATCAAAAGGAAAGAAAGACAATGATACAATCTATCTTGAAGCCAGCATCCTTTGAGCAAACATTGGCTGTCTGTTACATAGAATGACTGGATTAACAGAAGCTAATCCCTTTAAGATTGCTACACCTGAGTTGAGGAGGTCATCATACAGTTAGTGAACTTTAGCCAGGAGCATCTCAGAGACCCAGAATTTGTTATAATAAATATGTCAATATGGCAAGAATCAGGGTTCTGTGGAACCAATATTAACATGGCGAGGGTGTGCCCAGACGCCAATTAATTAAGTTTCATAAATCACTACAATCCACAGTTAATTAAGATATATATAGTTGAGAGACAAACACAACCCATTCGTTCTCTAGTGAAGACTGAAGAATAATTAGTACCTTAAAAATGATAGTTGAGGAGACACCAGATCCTAAACTCGCCAGAGTGTCAGTAGTACTAAAAGTCACTGAAAAGTTAATTCCAGTTTCAGAGAGTGGGTGCATGTTAACCACCTTCAAATATTAGGCATGAGATTAAATAAAGACAGGCCGAGGAATTATGATTAAGGGTGTGGACTGCAATTTTTTTCATACTTCCCTCATAAAAGGTCTGCTTCATGAGGACCCACTACATCGCCTCTGAAGAAGCTGGTTCTAATCTGCAAACATGTATGTATGTGTAAAGTGCCTTCAAGTCGCAGCCGACTTATGGCGACCCCTTTTGGGGTTTTCATGGCAAGAGACTAACAGAGGTGGTTTGCCAGTGCCTTCCTCTGCACAGCAACCCTGTTATTCCTTGGTGGTCTCCCATCCAAGCACTAACCAGGGCTGACCTTGCTTAGCTTCTGAGATCTGACGAGATCGGGCTAGCCTGGGCCATCCAGGTCAGGACACAAACATGTATAGGGGAATTAAAACGTTTATCTTAGTCTTTAAGGTATCACTAGACTTCTCTTTTCTGCAATGCAGCTACCCCCAATCATGTGTTTTTCAAAGTTACCAGTGTTCCAGCATGGTGTGGTTAAGAGCGGCGGACTCTAATCAGAAGAATCAAGGTTGATGCCCCACTCCTCCACATGAGTGGCAGATTCTAATCTGGTGACCTGGGTTGGTTTCCCAACTCCTACACATGAAGCCTGCTAGGTGACCTTGGGCGAGTCACAGTTCTCTTAGAGCTCTCTCAGTCTCACCTACCTCACAAGGTGTCTGTTGCGGGGAGAGGAAGGGAAGGAGATTGTAAGCCGGTTTGATTCTTCCTTAAGTGGTAGAGAAAGTCATCATATAAAAACCAACTCTTCTTTTTTTCCCCTTGCGTTACAAATATGGATGCTTCATAATAAGAGGGGATGACTATCCAAACATAATTGCTTTGCTGAATAAAACACAGATTAATCTAGTATAACCTTGTGTTCCAGCAGGACCCATATAGATGCCTCTAGAAACTCTTTAAGTATGGCATGGTCATCTCTTGTTGGTTGTTCCTGGTATGAAAGAGAGTGGTGTAGCGATTGGATGTGACTGGGGAGACCCAGGTTCAAACCAGCCATGAAAGACGCTTTGGCTGAACTTACATACTCTGTCAGCCTCACAAGTCTGTTGTGAGGATAAAAATGGAGTGGCAAACTATGCATGCTGCCCAGACCTTCTTGAAAAGGATAGGATAGGAATATTAGATAAGAGATATACTGATTGTGAACACAGACCCTCTATTTAGCTATAGTGGCAAATATATAGGTGTTAGAATAGTAATAGTTCACTACATACTAATTAACACAAAGGGACACTTAGCCACAGTGATATATAATGTATTTCTGAACTTTTTTTAAAGCAGAAAGATAATTTTATATTAAAGCAAGTGGAAAAGATCTCCACACAAAATAACCTATGTCATCTCAGGAGGAAACGTGTAATAAATCTAATGGAATCGGTTTCTGGTCTTCATCTATTGATGATTTATGATTAGTTCTCCAGGTACTCAGCCTCTTGAACAGTCCCAGCAAATAAGCAATTTTCCCTTTTTTCTGGCCTTCCCTTTTTTCTTTCCTTTCACGTCTGTTTTTCACAGGCATATACTTTCTGAACTGTTGGTGATATTTTCTTAAGAATAGCTTAAAATAGCAGCTGTCATCAGTGGTGCACCTTTGACTCTCCATCTTTGCTTTTTGTATTTCTGTTCTGATGTTCAGAAAAGCCTTGAATCTGTCGTTCAGTTTCTTGGCACTTTCTCTTAGCTGAAGTCGTTTTTCTGACAGTTCTAGCATACTCAAATCAATAAATTCAATCATCTGTCTAAGAGCCTCAGGTTTAGTGATTTCAACTGTGAGGACAAAAAGATGTTGTTAATTGTAATCAGCTTAAAAACCATAATAATTAGGCACTATGAAAACTACTAACCTCCTTTGGTTTATAAGTTAAGTGCATTTCCAAGGATTGAGTTGATAGGTCAATATCTAGCAATGCAGATCTCACTGCTGAGCCAAGAATGATTAGTATTCCGTGCAACTAATGACATCACTATTGCTTCAGTGACTTCACAGTAGCAAATGGCAGACTCTTGGGCCCCAAACCAGAAGCGGTCATGTTCATGAAAAGTGCTGTGCTTGAGTAGTTCTGCTGCATGCGTAAGTGGCAGAAGGGGCACATAGCTATTTGCATCTAGTTCAAAAGTGTGAGCCTCTTGAGTACGGAAGTGAAGATCCATGCAGTGCTGAGATCAGAAATACACAACCTCACCAAGGGCTATCTACTTGTGAAAAGCATTGTGCATTAGGAGGTACAGCAATTGAGCGATAACTCTCCATCCACCTGAGGTGCTCTGGCTTTGTAAACACAGCAGGATTCTGCTACATGGAGTGGACAACATTAGCTGTCTTTCGTCCTCCAATTGCCATTGAAGAGGATGGGCAGGAAGCCAATCCTTCTGCAGCTGGATGCCACTCAGGTAAATCAAAGGGGATTGTTAGTTTGCAATATCGAGTTCCTGTTTTTGAGAGTGGAATTATTTGTGCACATACAATTAAACTGCTAAATTTTTGAAAGAAGTATTTTTGCACAAACTTGAAACATATAGATCAGTCATGTCCAAAGTCCGGCCCGGGGGCCAATTGCGGCCCCTGGGCCGGTTTAATACGGCCCTCCAGTCTGTTTTGCAGAGAGAAAAAAGGGGACGCGTGGGGGCTGCGCCTGTGCTTTGCATCCCCGACCAAGGGGGCAACGCTTGGGCGGAGGGTCGCCTCGATTGGCTGTCTCAGCCCCACCCCCCGTAATGAAGGCCAGCGAGTCTGAAACCCTAGAGAGGCCACTTTTCTTACCCAGAGCCCGCAAGTGGGGACGCGGCCTTTGTTGTTCTGACGCATGGAAAAGCAGCAGCAGCTCCTCCCGAGTGGGTCAAGGGGGATGCTGAGGATGGGTTGGGTGGGACTCGAGGGTGGGAAAGGTGGCGGGGGGGAGGGAAATGCAAGGGAGGTCAGAGGCTGGCCCCAATCCGGGAGAGGAAAGACACCCCCCACACACACACACACAAACACCGAAAAGCCTGGGAGTGGGGGGCTGCTCCGTCTGGCTCTCCTCTTTCCTCCTTCCTCTCTGCAGAAGGCTGGGGTGGGGGGGGAGATGCAGCCCCTTCCCTTTATTGCGGAGGCCTCGTGAGGGATCCAGATTTGCAGGGTGGGTGGGAGGGAGGAGGGGAGAGACTGAATGGGTCTTGAGTGGGGGGACTGTGAGTCAAGGAAAGGCAGGGGGAGAGGGGGCTGGATTTGGGGGCAGGAAGTGTTTGGAGTCAGACCCCCCAGCAGGTTCTCTCCAAAGCAAGTGGCTGCTTCGAAAGAAGGGATGGGGTGAGGGAAATAAATGACTCCTGGCATGTATTGTGTTTGGAAATGAGGCGTGTTCAGACAGGGCCGAGTGTGCAGAGGACACCCATGTTCATTCCGGAGGTCAAAGCCC
This sequence comes from Euleptes europaea, assembly GCF_029931775.1. Classification (NCBI taxonomy): domain Eukaryota; kingdom Metazoa; phylum Chordata; class Lepidosauria; order Squamata; family Sphaerodactylidae; genus Euleptes; species Euleptes europaea. The sequence continues at coordinate 30,429,129 of NC_079318.1, forward strand.
CAAGCAGAGAGCAAAGAGGTCAGATGGAAAGAAGAAGAGAAGGGTTGGTTTTTATATGCCCACTTTCTCTACCACTTAAGGGTGGCTTACAATCGCCCTCCCCTTCCCCTCCCCACAACAGATACCCTGTGAGGTAGGTAAGGCTAAGAGAGCTGTGACTAGCCCAAGGTCACCCAGGTGGCTTCGGGTGTAGGAGCGGGAGAAACAAATCCAGCTCACCAGATTAGCCTCCACAGCTCATGTGGAAGAGTGGGGAAATCAGAGCCGGTTCTCCAGATCAGACTCCACTGCTCCAAACCACCGCTCTTAACCACTACACCACGCTGGCTCTCATGGGGAGAAAAACTCCACATTCCTCCCTGCACGGAAGATATCAGAGTGTATGAATCTTGGACTCCATGAGAATGAAAACCAGTTTATTTCCTGGCTCAGATGAGGGGAGGACAGAATACCCCCGGCATGGTTGAAGGGAGAGAGTCGACAGTCCCAGAGAGGCACATGAGCAGGGGGGGGAGGAAGAGTTCCTGCTCCCTCCCTACAGAAGGAAGGTTGGAGATTTAGAAGCTGGGGGGCATCCGGTGAGCTTAAAGGGGTTTTGGGGAAAGGAAGGAATGTAGCCATGGTTTTTGTGGTGTAGTCTGAGGTTATGGGTATAATAAGTATGCCGTTTGCAATAAACTTTGCATAAAATAGTTAATTTGCATTTAATTAATTTAATTAAGAATGTCAGGCAAAATGGTTGGCCCTCACGCATGTTCACTTCATCAAATCTGGCTCTCTTTGAAAAAAGTTTGGACACCCCTGATATAGATGGATGATGGTTAAGGGAAATGGAGGGAAACACTGGAGAAGATAAGGTCATATGGCAGTAGTTATTCCAATGCAAGACAATGTTTTTTCCATGTATCCCATCAAAAAAAAAAAAATGGGGGAGCTGCCTTACATTCACATATAAGTTACAGTTACAGCCAGTAAAAAAACATTTAGGCCATATAACTTGGGGGGGCGGGTCATCTTACGTTCAGGGTCGCCTTCCTTTTGAGTAAATACGGTACTACAGATTAATTCCCCCGAGGGGCAAGAAGTTACAAGGCAGTATTACCGGGGTTGGTTCCCTTTTGGAGGAGACTGTACTCTTCTGGTGTCTGTAATATTTGCTTTATTTAAATGATAAGGGCTGTTAAGAAATAGCATGTATGCATTAAACTAATAATGGGCGAAAATACCAAGCAGGGTGGCCAGAAATTCCTCTGAATGTTTGGGTTTTCCTGTTCTGTACATACTAAATATGATACTGTATGTGATTTAATTGTACATTACTATGTATCATGACTTGAGAGACCACAGGTTATAAAGCGTGGGTGTTCCCCACTCTGACTAATGTGGGTAGCTGAGCCTAAACCATGATGACACAGTCACAAGAACAAAAGGGGAAAGTACTGATTTGTGCTCTACTACAAATGCTGATGTTGTTCGGAGCTTTTGGAATTTAAAAGGGCTGAAATTGACAATCTGTTATTTGAGATTGTCTTAATCATTGACAGCCAATATGCTCTACTCTGCTTTTGGGGAGAAAAGACTGCAGATATGCCCAGCCGAGCAACTGGTCTGTTTAAGGAACCAAGGAGCTGAAGTCTACTAGCCAGGATGAGGCAGCTTCCAAGGAAGAGCAGTCTAGTGGTTGAAGACTTCTGGAGTCAGCACTGAGAGGCAATGCACCCTTTGTTTCCTTATGGCATCAAAATCCAGCTTGTGCTTTCTGTGGCTAACATGTACTGGCACCTGAGAAACTCTGCCATGTCATTTTGGTGATAGAGTTTGGTCACCCAGTCAGGGACACTTAAAGCCTGCCTGTTTAAACAACTATAAGTGGGGGACTCACAGGGACTTGCACAGCAAGCATATCATTTTCTTCTTTAGCTCTGTTCCCACTATATCCTTTTTCCTTTCCCTGACAGGCCCCAAAGCTTCTCCCCTGTTCCTGGTTCCTCCTCTCCTTTCCATCCACCTACCTCTATCTGGCTCTGTCTTTCCCTCCTTCCCTCCCTCTGGCACCCTCCCCTGAGAAAATTCTGACCAGGTTTCCATGGCCAAGTTGTGTAGTGGGACAAGTTGTGTGGGTAGTGAGTCTCCTGTAGTAATCACCAGGCTTGTCCCCAATGAGTCCTCTTCTATCAGGGAACATGACAGGGTAGGGGGGACTGGACCTTTTCCAGGGCTGTTTTGGGCTCCAAGTTACAGAAACCAAGGCTTGGTAGGCTCAGCAATATTGTTGTGGTTGCCTAGCAAACTCCACAATGGCCACTGAGAGCTCAGTTGACATTCTTTTCTTAAAACTACAGGCATTGTTTCTATTATTTGCAAGAGTTGTAATCCCCAAAGTATTTTTTGAGATTTCAGATTTTTCTGCAAACCTGGGACTTTCTTTTAAGTTTGAAGAGAACCCCCCATCTGTCCCTAGTTCCATTTTGTGGAGCTATTGATCATATATTCTATGACATGGTTCAGAATATGATTGTTGGTTTACCTTTAGTTAACCAACAGCATATTGGTACATACTAAGTTAGTAAAAGGCAAGGGGAGGTGGAAGGGCTCTTTTGGACTTTGAAGGGGGGACTGATCAGGGCTAGGTCTACCAGCAACCACACTGGATGACTTGCTACCACCCAACTTGTATGAGTCACCCACTCCTGGGTCCTTGCTACTGCTCAACAGCAGCCACCCCAAGAACGCTAGTGTGGTGTGATAGAGTTTCAAACTAGGATCTGGGAGTCCCACAGTTGAACCCCCACTCTGCCATGGAAGCTCATCGGGTCACCACGGGCCAGTTTCTCTCTCAGCCTAATCTACCTCCCAGGGTTGTTGTGAGCATAACATGGAGGAGAGACTCATGTAAGCTCCTTTGGGTCCCCATTGTGTAGAAAGGCAAGGTATAAATGATATAAATAAATAATAAATATAGCTGAAGATGAGGGGGCAGATAAAAGGCAGATTAGTTGGTGGGTAGAAAGGAAAGAAGAATGTAGGAAAAGAGGAGAAGCTATGAGGCTTTTGGAGAAGAGAAAGAGGAAATAATGGAGAGGAAAATGAGATGCTCCCTGCAAGTCCTTGCAGGTGCTCCACTTGTAATAAACATTATTGAAGGGATAAGTGAGGGTGCCTCAAGACATACCTACAAACAAGGGTTGCTCTGTTCCCTTTCCCATTTCAGACAGGTATCCACCATTTTTTTAAAAAGTGTCTAGCATCTTCAGCTGATTAACCTTTGTTTAATCTTTTTTAGGCCCTGACCTGGATGGCCCAGGCTAGCCTGATCTCGTCAGATCTCAGAAGCTAAGCAGGGTCAGCCCTGGTTAGTATTTGGATGGGAGACCACCAAGGAATACCAGGGTTGCTGTACAGAGGAAGGCACTGGCAAACCACCTCTCCTAGTCTCTTGCCATGAAAACCCCAAAAGGGGTCGCCATAAGTCGGCTGCGACTTGAAGGCACTTTACACACACACACAATCTTTTTTAAACTTAAAACACCTACCCAAGGAGGGAGGAGAGGCAGTTACAAGAGCCATCCAATCAGCATTGTGTAGTTTCCTCAGTTGCAAACAAGAGCATGTTTTCCCCAACCTCAATCTACAGGAGATTACTGTGTATTTGTTCAAAACACTGTGATTGTACTGATACTACCGGTTCACTGCTAAGTTATACAGTACGTGCATGAAAGCACAAGTCACCATTCTTGAAAGCTAAGGCAATTTCATGTGTAACCACCAGATGGCATGCAAAGCTAAATATTTAATTTTAAACACATGGAGTTAATGTGTTAACCACTCAAGTGTTCATCCCACCAGTCAGCTACAGGCCTTCGGGTGGGCCATGGGCTTCAACAAGTGCCTTAATATGATGACCTTTAACATCTAATCTGTTCCTCTCTTATGCTTCATAACGTATATCAGCCCTGTGGAGCTGCTATTTGACTCAGCAGGGAAAACGAGCAGCAAACATAGGTGTTCTTTAAAAAGACAAGTAGCATATCCCGGAGATTGATTAACATCAAGAAAAAGGAAGGCTGAACTACTCCAGGGCTGGTAGCAGTGGTCGGTGTGCTCAGGACCCAGCGTCTCCTTTAATTTGGCCTTAGAACTGAAGGAAGAAAGAATAGAGGACAGGAATGAAGGAGGGAAAGGGAGAAGGACAAAGAAAGGAAGGGTAAAAAGGAGAAGAGGGAAGGAGTGCTGTAATCATGACAGGACCTGGTTGGCCACTGTGTGAACAGACTACTGGACTTGATGGGCCTTGGTCTGATCCAGCAGGGCTTTTCTTATGTTCTTACCAGCGCGTGTGCCTCCTAGTTTGTCCACCTCGAAACGCTGCAGCCTTAGCAAGTGAGGGAGGCTGACTACAGTCCTGAGCCTCAGGAACAGCAGCTGGTAACTGGGAGAAGGGCATTTTTAGATGGAGCTTGATCCAGGAATGACATTTTTCAATGGGCAAAAGGGGTAACTGCCTAAGGCCCCACCGTTTCCAGGTGCCACCTCACCTATCCTTTCACCTGGTGCCTCCATGATGCATTGTGATAGTCAGTTGCCTCTTTATTTACCCTGCAATGGTGCAGATGCAGATCGATGGGTGCTAGGTGGAAGTTTTGAGAGAAGGGTGGATGCTGTTGCAGTACAGGTGCAGCTGGCCAGGCAAGAATGTCTGCTGCTACCAGGCTGCTTGGAGATGGAGCTGAAGGAGGTTGCACTTTCATCTCCAGGCGATATTCACCTGCTGCCCTGATCCTAAGCTTTGAAAAATATCAAGAGGCCTAGCTCAGATTACAGCAACGATGTGGGCTCTTTGCTTTTAACACGCCAGCTGAAGATACAGATTATGGCCTATGGGGCGGAACAGGGAAAGTCTGGCCACATTCTGTGCTATTGGCTCTGCCCTCACCCTAGCCTTAGAAACGGACATCCTTGTCAAGAGGCCTGGAACCTCTACAGTAACATCTCTGCCATTCCAAAATAAAGATGAAAGATCAAAGCTTTTTTTTTAATCTCCGGGAAAGACTGGGATTTGTTTAAATTAAATTATAACTGCCCATCCATCCTACATAGGATCTTCAGGATGACCCCCCTCTCCTGCTCCTTCCTCTGATATCTGGGAAGTAGTGGGGCAAACAATAAGGAAAACTCTGGAATACAAGAGTTTGCAGTGGTGTAATCTGGATTCTCTGTTAAAAACTAAGCAGCTCAGTTATGTCTATTTCAGAATGAAAGGCCACTGTGAAAGCAACCAGACACCCTTACACCCTGGACATACTTTTGCGCATTGAGCAGGTAATTTATTGAACACTAACAACCTTATCTTGGAAAAGGGAGCCCTTCCAGCAACAGGTGAATTACTGAATTTCTGTTACCAACTTTTGCACATAATTGGAAAAGTTCTGCTGTTCTTTTCTCCCCATGAGCTTCATAGATTAAAGAGCCAATCTAGCTCTCTTCCTTCCATTTGTTTATAGATGAGAGGCTCAATAAATCATTAATTCCAAAATTCTGTTGCAATATATATTAGTATTTTGACTTACTGGCTTGAGAAAGTAGCTGTGCTACTGTAAGGACTATTTTAGTAGTTTTATAAGGTGGAGTGTTTGCTAGCAAATAAAAGTATGTATGCATTTTGGGGCTCTTAAATCTTATTTAGGAGGCTCTCCTATGAAGATTTGTGATCATGAAGGGGGGGTGGGGAAGCCGCCTGCCAGCTTGCTGAGAGACTGCAGCCTCAAGCAAGCAACACACAGGCCATTTAGGCCCGGGAGGTTTTGCCTTGGATTTGCCATTCTTCAAATGCACATTTCCCCCCCATCCAGATTCTCCAAACTCAACAAGAAGTCCCCATGCAGAGTTTGGAGCATGCGGATGGGGGAAATGTGCATCTAGAGAACGGCAAATCCAAAGCAAAACCTCCTGGGCATAAATGGCCTCACACGCCTCATTCCCGCATAAGAACATAAGAAAGGCCCTGCTGGATCAGACCAAGGCCCCTCAAGTCCAGCAGTCTGTTCACACAGGGGCCAACCAGGGGCCTCTAGGAAGCTCACAAACAAGACAACTGCAGCAACACCATCCTGCCTGTGTTCCACTGCACCTAAGATAATAGGCATGCTCCTCTGATCCTGGAGAGAATAGGTATGCATCATGACTAGTATCCATTCTAACTAATAGCCATGAATACCCCTCTCCTCCATGAATATGTCCACTCCCCTCTTAAAGCCCTCCAAGCTGGCAGGCATCACCACATCCTGGGGCAGGGAGTTCCACAATTTAACTATGCGTTGTGTGAAAAAATACTTCCTTTTATCTGTTTTGAATCTCTTGCCTTCCAGCTTTAGCAGATGACCCCGTGTTCTAGTATTATGGGAGAGGGAGAAAAGCTTCTCCCTGTCCACTCTCTCCAAACCATGCATAATTTTATAGACCTCTATCAAGTCTCCCCTCAGCCGCCTTCTTTCCAAGCAAAACAGCCCTAAGAGTCTTAACCGCTCCCCATAGGACAGTTGCTCTAGTCCCCTAATCGTTTTGGTTGCTCTTTTCTGCACCTTCTCAAGCTCTGTAATATCCTTTTTACAGACCATAAACTCACCCCGCGTCACCCGCACCTTTCTCACTCTTTTAAAGGCCATTTACCCACAGGAGGGTTTTGCCTTGGATTTGCCGCTCTCTAGATGCACATTTCCCCCGTCTGAAGTCTCAAAACTCTGCATACGGGGCTTATTTTTGAGCTGTGAGGATTCGGATGGGGGCAAATGTGCCTCTAGAAAGCAGCCAATCCAAGGCACAACAAAACCTCCCGTGCATATGGGAGAATGGGAGGCATGGACAACATATTGTGTAAATGAATTTAATTTGGGAAATATTAAGGGATATGTTTTGATCTAATTCAAACTCTTTGAAGTAATTAAGACACCAAAGTTAAAGAGTAGATTTTAAGATAACGATAAATGAAGTTTGTTATAATGACTTAGACATTAAATATAAAGAGAGAAATAAGGATATTAAATGGACAGAGGAGGGGAGAGGGGAAGTCAACTATATATATTTGTTTAGTGATAAGATAGAAATTGCTTATATTATATACTATGTGAATGGAATGATAACAATAGAATGTGAACTAGTTTGAAAAATAATTTTTAAAAAAATTGTAAAAAAAACAAAACCTCCCGTGCATAAAAGGCCAAATTTGCTGCCTCGCATTTTTTTGTTTAGTTAGTGAGTTATAGAAACAAGTGCATTTACTTTTCTATTATTACTATTAATAACTTTCAAAACTGTTTAGACACTTCTGCAGAAGTCAGGTGATGGGTCACTTTTTAAGGTGGGTGGAGGGTCCAAAGGGTATTTTTGCTTTGTTGATTGAACTTTATAACTTGGTATAATTATCATTGATACTCTTGTATTTTCTTTTTATGTTTTTTTGTTATTATTGTATTTGTTTGTTTTGTTTTATAACAATTAAAAAAATTACACACACAAAAAAGGCCAAATTTGCCATGGCACTTTTTTTCCCCCCGCGCCTGCGCGCAACGTACAGCCTGACATGACGTTTGTGGCGGGAGCAAGAAAGCGGAGGCGCGCGAGGGGCGGGGCGGAGGCACCCGAGACGGAGGCAGCGGCGCGCGCGCGTCACCCGTGCGCGCGCGCGCCCCCACCCCCCGCGCGCCGCTTCGTGACCCATCTCACTGAACAAAGGATTCTTTCTCGAACGCTCCTCTCCAGACCTAAAATGGCGCCCTCTCGCTCTCCGAATACCATAGAGACAAAGGAGGGGCCGCCGCGACAGAAAAAAGGCGGGTGGGGAAAGGCGGGCGGCTAGAGCGGCCGTCTCCGGCGTGGGGGGGCCTCTCTGCGCGCCTCGGCTCGCTGGTTGTCGCTCGCGGATAGGAGATCCGAGCGCTGTGGTTGTTATGGCGGGTGAGGGGGACCCGAAAAAGGTAACGGGCTGGAAGCGAAGGCGGCCGCTGATCCCTGTCACGCGTCGCACTTAGGGACGGCCGCGGCTTCCCCCAACGGCACCGTCTATAAAAGCATAAGGTCGTCGGGCGCGCCTTGAGAGAGTCGGCGGAGGGGTCGCGTCGCGCCATCCACGTGCCAATGGACGGTGGGGGGGGGGAAAAGGCTACGGCGGATAGCCGCGATGCAGCCATTTGCTCTCTGCCGCCTGTCCCTCTCCGCCCCTTTGCAGCTGTTGTACAAAAGCCCTCCGCGCCCCCCCCCGTCTACTGTCACGACTGGGATCGCCGAACCACGCGGCTGCTTTCAACCGGATCTCGTTACGCCCAACCCTGAGTACGCATGCGCGTCACGGCCTTACCCTTGAGGATCGCGATCAGGGAATCGCCATTGCGCGCGCGATTCTTTGCTCTCACGGTGACAGATTAGAAAGATCCCTATCATTTACGTCATGACATTTTTTTCTTTTTTTCTTCTTAAATACTTTATTATTATTATTTTTTTTCCATGTAAGGTTACCAAAGGAAAAAGGGGAAGTAAAAAATTGGGGGGGGGGGGAACGTAACATACAATATCCCCCCCCAGTTTCAGTCACCTTTATTGGCATGATAATAGTAACAGGAATACACAAATTAATAGTGCTCAATCTCAGCCGATCGTCCCTAACCCCAAATTACTGACTGTAATAAAACAAGACCGGTCTGCATCATTATCTCTTCAGTACAATTGATAGTAAATGTTGCTGGTTGCTGACCAGCTACTATAATCACTTACGAAAAATAGGTCTTGTCTACTACTGCTATAAGAATTATTGTCGTAATACATGATATGTCCACATAGATTGGGATGTCTTATGTGACATTTCTAATATTTGAAATGGCCATCGGGGAGTTTAGGAGGTGGCTGAAGGGAATGGAGGATGTGTAACCACAATTTTTTTTTAAAAAATGAGGGCCTAAGACTGGAGAGGCCAGCCTGATATGTAGCAGTTTTGGTCAAGGAGTTGGAAATGGCCCAGTTTAACTTCATTATGGGGCAGGCTGCTAAATTATGAAAGGAGTTGTTTTCATTGTTCTGCAGGTGGAAAGCGCCTTCAAGCCACAGCTGATTTATGGCAACTTCAAATGTTTTCTGAAGTCTGCATAATGGAGACTTAGTTCCCACAATCTTAAATGGTGATCATTAGTTTTGCTCCATAAAAACAAAAGGTGCCATCTACCAAACATTCACTGAACTGGATAGAAACTGCACTGCAATATTATACACTGCCTTGGGTTTCTAGATGGAGCATATTCTGTACCTTCTTAATGTAAAGAAAGTGTAATCTAAAAAGAAAACTTAAATAATAATCTCTGAATTTAAAATGCTTTTATTTTCTAAGTCGATACCAGGCTCAGTATTTACCTGACAATGCAACAGTATTTCTAAACAATGAAAGTCTTACTTGGTGTATAATCTTCCTTCTATGTGTGGTGGAATTATAGAATAGAATCATAGAGTTGGGACCACCAGGGTCATCTAGTCCAACCCCCTGCACAATGCAGGAAATTCACAACCCCCTGCACAATGCAGGAAATTCACAACTACCTCCCCCACACACCTTCAGTGACCCCTACTCCATGCCCAGAAGGTGGCCAAGATGCACTCCCTCTCATAGAGTACATTGTATGTCTTTAAAAAGAGAGTTCATTTGATTTTGGAGGGAAACACTTCATAATATATCTAATTCTCGCTGTGACCAAATCGGTGGGTCAGGGCCACGTTGGCAGGAATTAGATTTTTCTCCAAGCTTGGGGGAAAACCTGAAACCTTAAAGGAGGAGGGACAAATAGCCTAAAAATAGAGAGCAGTTGTCCGCACATGCACTTCTCCTTGACTGATGCTGAGAGAGCCTCACTGGAAGTGTGCAGAATGGCCGGGTGAAGCTCCGGCACCCCAATGTTGCGGAAGCAAATGCAGTGCTGGCAGTGCTGGAGGGGGGAGGGGGAGCCTATACCACCCCGTCCTCTCCCTGCCATTGAAACTGCTTCAGAGGCAGCAGCACTGGAGGGAGGCGAGTGGGTAAGCAGGAAGGAGCGCCTGTGCCATCCCCATGCTTCCCCCACTGCTAAAACTGCTGCTGAGGCAGCAGTGCTGGTAGTGAGTGTGTGGGTAGGCAAGGAGGAAGGATGGGATTGGCAGCAGTTTTAGCAGTGGAGGATGGGGATGGCACAGGCTCTCCTTCCTGCGCCCCCACCATGCACCCCGCCAGCAGACCTGGTGAGGGGAAATGGGAGAGTGAAATCCCCCCCCACACACACACAAGTCTCTTGAAATGAAAAGAGGGGGGAGCAGCAAGCTGTCTGGCAAGTGGTTGGGGGAGTGGATGGGATCCCCCCTCCGCAAGTCTCATGTTATCTTTTTATTTTCAAATAAAAAATGTACAGGCTGAACAAGTATTGTAGCAGATACAGAATAGCTATACAGAAACAGCAGTGCTACATCTATAATGGCTTCCATTCCAAAGCAGTATAACCACAGCTTGGAAAACCAAGAACAGCTCTCCAGAAATCCCTTGCCCCCTTTCTCATCCGGCTCCAAATGTAAAGGTTTCCTTTCAGATTTTTGCTCCCCACACACCAAACTGAAAGGCACATTAGTTTCACAACCTCTTGTAATCCCACAGGTAGAACTGATCTGCTGCACTGTTTATGTATGAATAAGCATTCATTGGCTGCATAGCTAAAAGGACATGTTGATTGGCAGAATAGCAAGCCATGCTGATGAACAAAGAAGGGAGAATTTTAGCAGGAACAGCTTTTCCTAATGGAGCTCAAAAATAGAAAAGGCTGTATCTGCTACAAAAGGTACAGGAATCTTCTTTATGTTGAATATGGCCCTTTTGTTGAATAGGCAGACAGTTTTGTTGTGGTCAGTAAATTCGGTAATTGAAATGCTTAATTCTGTGAGGATGATTTGATATATTTAACTTTTTTAGTCGTTTCAGCTGCTGGGAATACTTGAGGTTGGAACCATCCCCTGTTTTCGGGAATCAGTGCTGTATGGGTCACTGGGTGCTCTAACACTGGGACTTGGACACTTCTTAGCAACTAGTAAGTACACGTGAAAGCTTGTTTAAATTGTGTGTGTGTGATAACCTCCTCTGTTTCCATCCCCTCCCTTTATTTGCTCGTATACACGTTCATGCATGCAAACTCTTTCAAAAGAAGAGGAGTTGGTTTTTATATGCCGACTTTCTCTACCACTTAAGGAAGAATCAAACAGGCTTACAATTGCCTCACCTCCCCCTCCCCACAACAAACACCTTGTGAGGTAGGTGGGGCTGAGAGAGTTCTGAGATCTGTGACTAGCCCAAGGTCACCCAGCTGGCTTTGTGTGTAGGAGTGGGGAAACAAATCCAGTTCACCAGATTAGCATCCGCCGCTCATGTGGAGGAGTGGGGAAACAAATCCAGTCCACCAGATTAGCATCCGCCGCTCATGTGGAGGAGTGGGGAATCAAACCCGGTTCTCCAGATCAGACTCCACTGCTCCAAACCACCGCTCTTAACCACTACACCATGCTTGCCATCCTCATGCTACTGGCATACATACTGGTGGAACAGTCTACCAAATAACAACAGGGCCCTGGGGGACCTAAACAAGTTCCCCAGGGCCTGCAAAACAACTGTTGTGCCAGGCCTACACCCAAGGGTAGCCACAAGCCTTTCCATTGCTACCAATTGCTGGCCTCCCCATCCTCCCCCAACTGGTTGTGGGGGTCTACTGGCTGGCCAGGACTACTGTCCAGCTGCTGAAAGAATGCCATCTTGTTTTAAAATATGTGGTATGGATTTCAAGGGATGTTTTAATATAGTTTTAAATTGTTGTTTTATATTGGGTTGTGAGCCGCCCTGAGGCGCGGGATATAAATGCAAATAATAAATTGATAAATAATACAATGTGATAGTTGACCATTAGTATTTCCCATTTCCTTCTCTACTCATCCCCTTCCCAGCAAAGGCATATGGGCCTTTTCTGGGTTGAGAGGTTGATCATAAGCACAAGTCTAGCAGGGCTTGTGGAATGGAACTTACACACTCTGTGTTCCCACTGCTGCTTGCAGGACTCCCCAAAGCGCAGCTCCTGAGGTTGGGTGTACTCTTGGAAACAGCATGGAGTGTAGGGTGGGGGAGTCTGTAGTAGATGAGTGCTGACATCTTGTATGAGCAGAAATATTGCTTGCGCAAATAAGAATGAAGCCTAGGACCCAACCCTGGAGTTTCTTTCAACTGCTGAGCAGTTGAGATGTTTATAAACATTCCATAATTGTAACTTGGTATGTTTTAATTGTTTGGAATACGTTGTGAGCCGCCCCAGCAAAGGACAGAAACCAAATAAATAAATAAAATACTTCAGCAGTTGAGTCAGTAGCTGAAGTGGGCTCATTTCAATCAGCTGAATCCAGAAGTCTTGCAACCAGAAGCTTAATTATATGCAGCCTACATTTTGCTTCAGATAAATTGTTTTATCAGTTTTATCTGATGTAGGGTGTAAACTAGCTAACACTATTTTTTCTGCCAAGATTCATTCTGCTCTTTGATATTTCATTTGTTTCCTGATAACCATACTATAAATATCTTCAAGATTACCCAAAGTGGCTCTGGTATCACAAATGAATTTATAAAAGACATTCCAAAGGATGTTCCTAGATTGTATGTTTCGTTTTGCTTTCCTACCATTATCTAACTGCTGGGTTTAAAACTGATATTTAAGCTATGTGAATAATTTTTCCCCTCAGGTAGAGTGAGACGATCTTGTCACTTTGGAGCAGGAGGCTTTATCATGACAACATTAGGATGCTGGTATGTATGGTTTTTCTGGAATTGATAGACCAGTGCTACAAAATACACCATTAGGGCACAGTATATTCCCGTATACGGACAGCCATAAGCAGGAGGATTGTATTGGATTCAGCAATGTCATTCTCCCACAGCATTCTCGCCCAGGATCAGGAAATGTACAGCTCCTACAGCTCTATCCAGCTGCCCGAAAGGGTCCTTTAAATTCACATGGTGATGTAGTATAGTCAATGGTGTATGGATTTGAACCAATTGTCCTCCCTAATGCTAGAAGCAAAGTTCTTTTTTCATATTTTCTTCATTTTCTGATAAAAAATTTTTTTGAAATATTGGGGAGACCATGAGGGAGTGGTGGGTTGGCCTGGATGAGCCCTTTTGTGCAACATCCTTAAAGACATTTGGGAGAATCCCCATCCCATACTAGCGACACACATTTGTGTCGGCCGGAAGCTGTAGCAAAGGAGGCTTGCCTTTTGACTGTTAGCAGTAGTAGCCCAAATTGAAAACAGAATATATAAACCATGTATCTTTTGTTCTCAGAGTACTCCTGTTGCCTAGTGAAAAATGCTCCTTTTTTCATTAAGGTTCTACTGCCGTTATAATAACGCAAAACTAAGGATCCAGCAGCGAATAATTCAAGAAGGGATGAAAAACAGGATTATGTTTGAAGGCACGCAGTTTGAGCCAGAGAAGCAAAAAACAAGCATTGGAAAAAGTCATTGACAAAAAGCCATTGTGCAACGGACAGTTTGTTGGGAATATGTCAGCCCGGTATGAAAATTAATCTGAGAAATCACAGAACTTGGTTGCTGCTGCAAACTGGGTTGGATCTGATGGAAAAGCCAATGAAAGGACATGTTGGAGTAGGTCTTTCTGAGCCTTTCCCAAGCAGTCCACTTTCCATGCAAAATCTTCTAGGGCTGAGAGAGCTTTGCAAAACAAATAAAAATCACCACAATATTGTAGCAACAAGGGGGAATCAGACAAAATTGTCTTCCTATTCTTGCATGTTGCTTGAGGACAGGAAGGTGCAAAGAGATTCACTCTGCCAGTTCCTTCTATAAACTTTGTGGATCCATCCTATAAGGGAAGTAATTTACTCACCTCAGACCTATCATAAAATTAATTTGTATTTTACTTTTACACTTTAATACAAATCAAAAAGTGCATTAAGTACACTTAATTTGCTCTTGGGGGGAAGTCAGATCTAATTAGTATAGTATATGCTGAGGAAGATGCTTAAAATGTCTTTAGAATAGTTAAAACTCAAATTAGTTTGGGAGGTTATTCAGCAACTAATATAGACAGATTAGACTTTTTGAAATGTAAAACTTGTGTGCAAGAACTAATCAAATCTAAAGAATTCTTAAAATCAAGTTGATTTTAATTATACAGATTTAAAAAAAATTAAGTTTCACCATTAAATAATTGGGAAATTGACTGGATCATGTTCTGTGCGCATATTTTATCCCCCACCCCCAAAAAAACTTGTAAGCACTCTTCTCTCCCCCCCATCACCTTTGCTTCAGTGGGGCTAATGAAAATAGTGCTTGTATTGTCAATATTTTCCAAAGTTACATCATAAATGAGAAACAATATTTTGCTCTGAACTGTTAATATCCTTGACTAATACTGTGCTAAATATTTACCAAAATGTATACATCACTGCGTATCTAAATGTTAGAACATTCAAGGCACTTCACTAATAGTCATTGTTGTATTGTCCAGTACTGTTCTTCACCAGTTTCATTCCACAGACTTCAGCCTTATTTCAGATGTTTCTTGCATTGTCCCATTGATGTTATTATAAGCATCACTGCAAGACATTTCCAACTGCAGTACTGGTATTTTTTAATGTTGTGAAACGGGTACCACAAGATGCTGAATTTTTCCCAGCACTACTATTTGATGTAATGAATATCTTGACCATTCTGCGGCCATAATTCTTTGGAATCTTTGGATGCTATTTAAGCATGTGAATAGAAAATGTGAGTTTTTCTTGGTATTTAGCTTTTGCGACCCTCAGTCCTGAAGAGGCAAGAGGTTCCGATTGTTTTCTGTAAAGTGTTTACCTTCGTTGCTGCAGAAAGACGTTCACTCAGTTCTAATATTGGAAATGGTTGTAACCAGATTATTTTTTCTTCTAAAATCTGTGAATCATTCTGGACTCGTTATCAATCTACCGGTATCTGATATAGTGATTTATAATGTGCATGGGATGTTTTATATTTTTCAGTTCTGAATGTAAATCGTGGACCTTTTAATTAAATACTGCTTTAAAAGTAGCATGCAAAAACATCCACATGCAATTAAGTACAAATTAATAAAATTATGTGAATCAGGAGGAAGCCCTTGCTCCCTTCCAAAACCATACATTTTGGCTACTGTCAATTAAGGTACTCTAAAACAAGAGGTATCTGCTGCCTGTGGGATGTGCTTACTGTCCCAATTCTTGCTTGAAGATTGCGGGGAGGAAATATGTATTAGCAGTGTGACAGTACCATAGCCTCACCTCTTTCCACTTACACTGGAAAAGTGTTAACTTCTAGACGCATTTCTTGCAAGGCATTTAGGAAACCAACGCAACATCCACCTGATGTTTTCATGCCTAGCTTTAGCTCAAGTGCCAAAATGTATGAAAAAACCTCCACCTTGTTGCTGCACTATATGACATTAGCATATCACTCTAAAGCCCACAAACGCTTGTCAGCATTTAAATTACCACAGGACTCTTTTTTTGGTTTATATTAGAGCTTAACACATAAATATTTGTGTGCAATAGTGTTATTAACATGGGATTTGATCTAACATTCATTTGTATGCATGCACAATGTTAATTACAACTGTTGTCAATTGGTTCTTGAACCAACTTGAGTATTCAACAGTAGAACATGTACCGGTACTTTGAAAACAAGAGGTTTCATAAGTAAGCTACTATATGCTTAAAGGCTTTTTCTTTCTTTCTTGATGGTACAGACTTACTGCAGTTCCTGTCTTCGATAGGATTCCTCCATGCATGTATTATGTTTCTGCATATAACGAGAACCAGGCAGCTGAGAATGCAGGAATAGGTTAATCTAGCAAGCCTGCCAAAAGGGCAGCTTCCTACATGAGACGCAGAAGTTTGCAACTCTACTACCCATTCTCCTTTGGTCTCCCTCCACGATCTGGCATACCCCCACCCCTCAAAAATAATATCCATGCATATTTTTAACAATCTCCAACTTTCACCCCAAGGATCCATGAATTATATGTTATTTGACATATTAAAATTTAGTAGTAGCCATGCATTCATCTACAGTGCATGAGAGTTTAGACAGGAATTTCTTATTAGCCTGAAGGGCCAAAGCTGTAGAATTGTACGAAAACCTCAGGACTCATGCAAATAGAGTTCTTAAACTGTGGGAAGACTCAATGGTATCATCTACGTAAATGTAGTGTGCTTTAGTCTTACCTAACAGAAGAGCAAATATACTGTGCTGCGTTTCCATTTAGCAGATGTGTTAACGAATCCAGACAATGCTATTTACAAATGAGATTTCAATTTATCCATTGGGTTACTGAATGATCTAATATGCAATTATCTTCCATTTTGTATTTCACTCTCAATTAGAATTAAGTCCCAGCCCAGAAAAATATTAGGGCAATACAATGTTTGTACTAAACACTGAGGCAGGGGAAATTATCCAGGCAAGCTGCCCAACTGCCACAACCCACTGGCCAAAGGGGGGGGCAGGGAGAGGATCTCATCTTGTGGTATGGTTTTTCATAGCATCACAGCCCCACTTTACATTCCTTATTCACGTTAGTCTTTCATCCTACCTACCAAATTCCTCATGCCTTTTCTCGGCATCCGAATTTAACTTTCAAAGAGCTGACTGGTACCCCCAATCACTACCCATAAATCAGGGATTAGAAGGGGCATTGTGCAAGCAGTTGACAGGATACCCCCTTCCTTGTGTTGTAAAAAGCAGGTCCTAAGATTCTTGATGTGTGCATGAGAACAAAGTTTAAGTACTACTACATTCTCTGTCTCTCTCACACACACACACACGATTAAAGTTAATTTACATGTTAAAAATTACAAGTGGTTGTACAAGGAGCAGCCATTTTCCTGTACTAGTACCCACTATTTCCTTGTAGCTTTAGACAATTTGAAGAACTCCTTGTTGCTCATTGAATGTAAATCAGCGAACGCTTATGAGAAAACTCACGCTAGTGTTAAATACATGCATACACAGACTGCTAGCAGCCACCTGCATATTTAAACCTGACAAGGCAGCCTTTGGATCAAAACAAGGTGGGGCAAAAGATGATCATGTATGGTGTAACTGTCCTTTCTAACCCCAAACTATTAATAACTTCTGTATACTGCACACTTTAACATGTCCACAAGTTTCCAGCCCTGGCCAAACTACAGTACACAGAACAGGCTGGCCTGTCCTAAGTCTTAGAAGACCAACTGCTTTATCAGAAAATAACCATAGGTGGTTCTACATAATTATATCATTAATTGTTCTTGAGTGAACGGCTGAGATTTTCAGCCCCAAGCATGGATTATAAGCAATTTGTGGATAGCAAAAGACCTAAAGAGCTGTGTTCCTTGGGAACTGCTGCATTGCTCAATTTCTAAACAGTACAGTGTAAGTGAATAGTGAGGTATAAAGACCTGGAAGATCCAGACTAATGCCCAACACCTGCTGGGTGATCTAGGGGCAGTCACACACTTGGCCTAACGTACCTCATCAGGTTGAGGGGATAAAAAAGGCAAGATCGATGTAAGATGTTTTGGGCCCCCATGGGATAGTCAGGGTGTATATGAAGTAGAGAAATGCCCCCATACAATTAAAACTGTTAAGCTGCCAGCCGTGGACGTTCAAAAGTCACAGAATACCTACAATTAACTCTTAATGTAACAGAATCCAAACCCTGGAGATACATTCTTATTTATCAGTGACCTGTCCAGCTTAGCATCCTGCTTCACAGCAGCCAAGTAAGAGGTCCAACCAGCAGAGTACAAGCCAAGGCCTTCCAATTTCTATTATTGGAGGGGGTGCTTTTATGTCCACTAGTAGGAATTGGGAGAAAACTACTCCCCAATTCTTTTCTGCTCAAGACTAAGGAGGATTTTTACAAATGTCACTGGGTGCTCCCAAATTCTGTCCCGTGCCTAATTATATGAAAGCTGTCTCACTTAGCAAAAGGACATTAAATGGAAAAGTCCCTGATTCCTTCCTGCCAACTCTTTTACTCATCATGGTTGTTCCCTTCTGCAATTTCCCCCCAAAAACTTTGCAATATACTGTACAGGCATACTTCATTTTAGTGCGCTTCACTTTATTGTGCTTCGCAGATATTGCGTTTAAATGATCAGCAGCCATCAACAGCGAGGCAAGACCCTCCATCAGCAAAAAGATTACGACTTGCTGAAGGCTCAGATGATAGCATTTTTTAGCAATAAAGTCTCTTTAATTTATGTACGTTGTTTTTTAGGCATGCTATTACACACTTAATACACTACAGTATAAGTATAAATATAACTTTTATATGCCCCAGGAAACAAAACGTTCATGTGACTCATTGCGATATTCGCTTTATTGAGGGGGTCTGGAACTGAACCCACAAAATCTGCAAAGTATGCATGTACCCCCGCACAAAGAAAACCCAACTGGAACTGCACATTTCAAATGAGGCAGCACGAATACTGGCCATTTTATTTTCCTCTTTCCTAATAATCCCCTCACCTTGGAATTTGCCCGATATCACACATTGTGCCAACGTTTTCACCAAACTTTGCTCTACAAGCCCAAGATCTCTTCCCCTCTCAGCCCAAAGTACCTTAAACTAGACAGCTCATCTTCCACAGCATATAATACCCACTTAACGCACTGCTGCAAATACCGGACATAAATGCACACCACTGAAGCTTCACACCGCTAGTCATAACTTCAAATTTCACACTGCTGTGATAACACAAACCACTGCCAGTTTGAGACCCCATGGCACTATATAGGAAAAAACACCCACCAACTTTATGAGACTGTTAAGAGAATAAGACACTCTGAAGACATGTAAGTGTAATTTCCATATTTTCCTGAAATTCAGAAATTTCCTTCCAGCACACTAGACTCCCAGATAGCAGGGGGATATGGTTCAGGCAAAGTTGCTTCAACACAGAAACAACACTGTTAAGCAATTCTTTTTTGATTGTGAAGGCATACATGCTATGTGTACATCCCTCATTAGAGTTGTGTATTCTGGCATTAAAGGGATTTTAGACCAATATGGTGAGAATCCCAAAACAAGAGTAAAATGATTTTATTTTATTGCAAACAAACGTCTAAAGTTAATTTCTCCACCCACTATTTAAAGAAGTAGTAATCAGCAGGCTAAGGAGACACACCCATTTGAGAACTAACATGATTAAAAATTAGATATAAAATGGGTGAATCACAATTTCATTTGTTTACAAAACGGTGGAGTTTACTACTACAAGCACACTAAATACACAGTATTTTGTGGGGAAAAGGTTACAGACACACAGCTAACTTCATATAGATCCCATTAGACAACTGGATTTACAACAAGTTTGTTTAATAAGAAATGGGCAAAGCCAGCTTTCAGAATCAAAATGCAGAACAAATGGGAAAAAAATCGATGGTGTACCTTCACAAGTTGAGTCTTCACAGACAAATGCAACCAGGTTTTATACACTCCACCTTCACTATTTAGCCTTAGGTTTGCTTTCCTCTACCCAAACCTTTGCCAAATTATTTAAAAACCTAAACGCTCTAGTTTATTGCCAGAAGATTTCTGATTTCTCTTCCCTCTTCCATACCTAAAAACTGCATAGGGAGGATGGAGTGGAAGATGGAGTGTAATGAGCATTATTTACATATCAATAGTCATAGGGCCACAACAAGCCTGGTTGCTCACTTTTCTGTTCTGATGACTCACGACTGTTTCTTAGAAATTGGGGAGGGGGAGAAAAAGGAGAAAAAAACCTTTAATAAGAGGACACCAGATACAAAGCAACATTTTACTTTTGTTGTGGTAAAAAAAAAATCACATTTTACAGATAAAATGTAGAACCCTGAAATACTGACACATTCTCTTATCGTGCACAATGCTGAGGTTCTCTTAAGAATCACTTTAAAACTGCAATTAAAAATGTACAAAAAAAAATCAAACCCACAAAGCTTCTAAAAAAGGAACCTGCAGGCACTTCCTCTTGTGGAATGTTTAAAAAGTTAGCCTACTAAAGAAAACAGTCGACTTCTTGTGAAGGTTTTTGAGAAATATGGATCAGTTCATTTTATTTGGGAATTCAATAGTATCCTTGGTGATAATGCTGGCTCCATGGCTTCTGACCCCAGAATTGCTGTAAAAGACAAAATAGAGAATTTCAATTACTAACACAAACATTATTTTGCAGTTGATAGCAATTACTAAGAGCTTATAATACTTGTAGGGAGGGGGACGGACATAACTTATGTAAAGATCAACTAAGTATGTCTTAATATTGTTTTTACATCTAGCTTTTGATCAATTAGGCTTGAAGAAATGCAAAGCACTACAAAAAGACGGTATATCTTAACAGTTAACTGAAATCTTGAATATTACTCTTTGATCATGAAAGAAAGCTTTTATCCAAGTTACTTACACCCTGCTGCCACTGGTTGTAGCCCTGAGACTGATTTTTGTAGCCACGATTATTTCCCCTTCCTCTGAAGTTCTGCAATAAAGCAAATCAAGTTACTTAATATGTAACGACTGTAAGTGCACTCATTACAAACTACAACGCTGCAAGTCACTGTACAGCCAGTCTGTTCAGCATATCAAAGGAGCTATTTATATGGAATCCAACTAGTTTCAGCTTAATGACTTGCACAAATGGACATGTTGAAGCACACAGATCAGCATTCGCTGGCTTAACTGAAGTCCTCATGTCAAGAAACCTAACTACAGTACCAATAATCTCAACTGCCAAGGCTTGTTAGGTGTTAAAGCACTTCTGAATGATTCTCCTTCCTACAGCATTAAAGCTTTTATAGATGAAAGGGTTAAGTACTCTTCCTGAATATCTGGTACCAGACAGGAAGAAATTGGAACAGAGCACAATCCGTTCTGTCATGAAATGTTACGTGTTTTGTTGCCGTACCAGACTGCATGTGAGATTATGCAACATACAGCTATGCTTCCTGGGGGGAAAAACATGGGAGATCTATTTTAAAAGCCGAGACTTTTTAGGCACTATGCTTTGTTTAAACCCATGCCTTCTCCACCTCCACCCCTCGGCTTCCGTTTGCCCCCAGGTTTAGCAGAAACCATTGAATGATCCCAGCGCCTGAAGGTACACAACTTCAGCTAAGGTAGCTGTGGACACAATGAGTATCTTTTTGGGAGGGAATACTGGGTGCTGCATATAAAAGTAGCGGTATAAAAATTCAGATTGGGGGCAGAAATGCAATGCAAACTGCCAAAGAGATTGGACTGCGACTTTCCTGGAGACCAAGTCCTATGAGGAAAGGTTGAAGGAGCTTAAGAGAAGGCTGAGAGGGATAAGATAACCATCTTCAAGTACTTGAATGGCTGTCATACAGAGGAGGGTGCCAAGTTGTTTTCTGTTGCCCCAGAAGGTCATACCAGAACCAACGGGTTGAAATGAAATTTAAAAAGTTCCCCTCTAGACATTAGGAAGATTTTTCTAACGGTTAGAGCGGTTCCTCAGTGGAACAGGCTTCCAAGGGAGGTGGTAAGCTCTCCTTCCCTGGAGGTTTTTAAGAAGAGGTTAGATGGGCATCTGTCAGCAATGCTGATTCTATGACCTTAAGCAGATGAGAGGGAGGGCATCTTGGCCATCTTCTGGGCATGGAGTATGGGTAACTGGGTGTGTGTGTGTGGGGGGGGGAGGTAGTTGTGAATTTCCTGCATTGTGCAGGGGGTTGGACTAGATAACACTGGTGGTCCCTTCCAACTCTATGACACAGTACCTGGTTATAGTTCCCTCTGTTGGGCATTCCACCTCTGTTGTAATTTCCTCTGTTGGAGTAGCCACCTCCTCCACCACCACCACCTCTGGTTGGAAAGACAGGTCCACGAGGGTACAGATAGCCTATTGCTCCACCACTGCCGCCGCCGCCTCCACCACCACCACGTTGGGGCATATTCCCACCTCTCCTGTTGTATCCACCACGATTTCCAGGGACTGTGGGAATACATTTATTTTAGCAACAATACTAGACCAATGACAGTATGTCAGTAAACACTTTTCTTTCCTACATTTACTCTACCCAAGAAACAGCACTTTCTAGTAAACAGTGAATATTCAGATTATAATCTGAATCTTGGGCAAGTCAATTATCATCTGAAAAATGGCATCTGATTAGGACCCACGCTCAGGCAGCTCTAAAAATTAGTGCCACAAATAAGCAGCTATTATAAAAGCCATATTTCAAACCACTGAAATGCTGTTATAGTCACTTTAAATTTTCAGCAGTTATGGCCACAGCTTCAAGCTTCTCTTCATACCCATAAGGGCTAATTAGTGGCTTTTAAAAAGAGGATAAAGGTTTACAATGTTGGGTTTCCCAACAAGTATCGCATTTGACAATTTTTTCTGCGCTCCTATGGAACCATACTTCACTTCACCATACTTTGTGTTAGCACACATTTATTCCATTTGCCTGCCTACATTGTGCTGAAGTGGAATGGTACTACTTCTACCTCTCATGAACATTCTCACCACATCCCTTCTGAAAACTAAACAACTAAATCTCTTGTGGATATATGAGGCAAAACTCAGTAAGTAGGTTCTACCTCCTCCTCTGAAGTTGCCACGCATGTTAAATCCACCACGTCCTCTCTGTCCACCTCTGTTAAACTGATTTTTACCACTCTTTTTGTTACTTTTCTTTGAACCAGTGTTTGGTTTCTTTTCTGGAGGAAGGGCCTTCTTGCTTTCTTCTTTGTACTGCTCCAGGAGCTTCTGGGCTTCTTCTTTTTGCAACTCTACGTAGATTATTTCATCAAAACATTGCGACACCTCTGGCAGGGTAAAATTTCCTATAACAGAGAGTCCTGAGTATTTAGTACCTATTTTAGAAATCATCAAAATAAGTCCAAGTCCCCCTCCTATATAAAGAATGCAAGACAAGTAATGGTCACTCAAGATGCTAGGAGTCCAGGATTTTTGATGATACATTCTCCCTATGAAGTTGTACTGGGAATACATGTCTACTAAATATGTTTAGCTTAGTTTGCTAGGGCACTTAACGCCAAGACAGCTTTGTGCATCTGCATGAAGCATATCATGACTGAGTAGTGTTAAGGGCTGCAGCAGAGGGAACACAATATAGTGTTGTCTTACAAAGTTACAGAAGTCTTCCAGTTTTTTTAAAGAGGCATTAACTGTTTTAAGGCAAGAAATTTTTGAATCCTTAGATTTTACATTATTCCTTTAAACAGATACTCAACATCCTAGAACACAGTATAGATTATGTTCCATGCCTTTCATTTTGAGCACTGCATGCTCTGGAAGATCTTTTCCCTCCACCTCTGCCTTCTTTTGTGTTCTTTGCTTGTAGTCTTCATCTTTTGGGCAAACAACAACTGCTTTGCGCTGGAAGCCTGCAAACAGGCACATTTTTCTCCTCTGCGCAGCTGCAGACACATTTGTCTGAAAAAAATGCAGTAACTTACTACACGTAGCTGTCATTGTTAGAACTAAGTTAAATTAGTGTGTTTAGATTTCACCTCCACATGTATAATGCAATGACTTTTTACAAGGAAGTTACGTACAAGTTAGGCTCTAGATTCTAGGGTAACCATTCTCCCCAGTTTCAAATAAGTTACAAACATCAGTACAAACTAATTTCAGCTTTATGCCTCAAATTCACATTATCTCCCACTAGAGTTTAGAACCTACTCCCCCCACCCCCAATTACACAACTGTAGCTTGAATGTATTCTATAAGTAAAAAATTAATTTTGCCCCCATACCTGATCCAGAATGAAATTCCGTTTCTTACGAGCAGCAATCTCAATGAACTTGCCAAGACACTGTGGCGCTCTCTGCAACAGTGTATTAAGCTTTCCAGTATCGGCCATCTGCCGCTTAAAACCAGCAACCTATAAAAACAGAATTACCAACTGCTGATTGCCCACTGTACTCCTGCACTAATTTTCCTTCCTTACTGCTTCCTTCTATCTACAAGAGAGTAGTTTGGAAAAAAAGTCCAGGGGGTTTTAAGTTATTCTGTATAAACTCGCTGCATGATTTCATGTTCTAGCTACTATCTGAGATGCTATCCAAATCTCAAATGGAGTACACAGTTTCATTTGAATAGCCAAGAGCCAAATACCTAAAGTCAAGTTTGAGCTATTTTTACCGAGCTCCAGTACTGCAGTTTCAGAGCCCATTTTAGGTTGTGGCGGTTCCAATTCATTTTACCTCCCAAGAGTTTGTGTAGTCAACATACTGTTGTAACACAAGAACTTCAAATAGGCTCAAGGTTTTTATAATCATTAAGACAGCAAAATTTCTAACCAAACATTCTTTAACTTATTCAGCAAAAGTCACTACTTACCATCATTTTGTCCATGATAGTATTTGTCCCAAGAATGTTGTACTTCCCAGGGTTGTCAGCTGCATGTTTGGTAACCCAAGTAGTCTTCCCAGCACCAGGCAAGCCAATCATCATTATCACCTAATATGAGTATGAAGGTATTAAAGTGGGGTATTCTGCATCAGGGATCCCTGCAGGCAAACTTATTTATGCTACTTCGCTTTAACTGACTCTGCAAAATGTATGGCAACTTAGTTCACATACGGATTCATGTTGGGCCCTTACTTACTTCACATTCTTTCTTGTGCTCTGGTCCCTTGGGCCCCCTAACTCGATCCTCCAGGGGAACATCTTGGATGAAGGTGTATCCCTCTGGTATGGGGAAGTACGGTTCATCCTTTTGCCCAAAGTTGAACTCAACTGCACAGTTATGGCAGAGAACATGTGGGAAAACGGACCTTCCAGAAAGAACTTCTTTACTGATTTTGAAAGCAACTCCAAGCTCCTGCCCATTCTTTGAGTAAGAGAGTTCCACTTCATCACCATCAAAATTCTGTCAAACCAAAAATCATTACAATTTTAACAGCAATAGTAAAGCATGTTCCAGTAACAAATTTGAGATTTGTTCCCAAGTTATTACTGCACTTATATTTTAAAAATCACACTTATAAAAACGCAAACATGAAAACAAATTCCTTTAACAAAAAGTTATAGTTACTTATGTTGAATAGTTGAAAAATATAGCGATCAGTAAACAGTGCTGATATTTCACTTCACAAGCAGGAAAGTAATGAACTTACAGCAAAACATCCAATCACATCATTTTCATCAAATTTTTCACCAAAGTCTTCAGTCTCACAATTGCATGTCTTTATTCCTTTTAAAGAATATCCATAGGAAAATTCCTCCTCACCTGATAGAACATGAAAAGGTGCAGTTAATATGATTTTATATTTATCTTTTCGTATCTTAAAATGTGTAAAACTACATTTGGCAGCATCGTTAAATATTGTTTCTACTAGATTAACCTTTTCCTTACTGTACTCCTCTAATCTTCTCCTAATCTTGCACTGGAAGAACTTAATGCAAAAGGGTATTTTTACAGCTCACATGTGATTTCATGATTCTCTTACCTTCTTTCCTCTAGATTCCCAACCTGCGCTGCGTAATCCTAGTGCCGTACGGGCACATGGACAAGTGAAGAGAAGGGCAGAAAGCCTTAAAATGGGAACTGCCAAAGAAAGGAAATGCTTGGCCCAACCTCTTTGGGTTAGTGCTAAAGCAGCGAGGAAGCCCTTCAACTTCCTCTTTGTTTTGCAAAGACTCTCCCACCAGGAGCATGATTACTTTTTCACCCCCACCTGGCAAGCATGCCTGTGCCAATTCTATTCCTTCTTCAGAAAGGCTTCATAAGTCAGTGGACAAATCAGGGAACTACAGCTAGGCAACAGAAATGAAGGTAGGGTTGTGCATTCTGCTTAAAAGCATCTTTAAGAACATAGCCACATTGTTCCACTTTGATGTCCCTAAGCAGCACACTGCTCTGTAGATACTAATAGGCTATGACTAGTATGTCATGAGGGTTTAGATAGCTTTTTTGTGTGCAAAAGTTTTCACACACACGCGAAGTTGTTTTAAGCAGACTACATTTCATTGAATGAAATGTAGTCTGCTTAAAACATTTCAGATCTTGGATTGCCTTGCATGAACTACAATAATAAGACATACCACTGGAATAAAACTCAGAACCATTAAGGAAAACAGAAGTTAATGACCATGATGCCACGAGCAGCACAAAAATAAGCACTCAGGTCTACAGAAACCAAAGCTCTTCATACCCATTCTGCAACATTTCTGGTTTCTCTTTTCAACTACAATGATCACGTAAGGAAAAACACTTACCAAGTAGCATCCCACTTGTATTCAGTGACCAGCCAACTCTCACCTCATGTATGTCAATGTCTTTTGTATACAGATGCTTAACAGGGATCTTCTCAGTTACCTATTTTTTTCAAAAAATAACAGCTGCATACTACAACCCATAGCCAAACAGTTTAAGTATACATGCTAGATTCAGTCTTCCGTAACACAGCTGAATGATTTTCCAAACTGGTAAGTAAAGAGTACTTTACCGATTGTAATAGGAAATCTACTTGCAAACTCTGAACCAAATTGGCAAGAGCACCAACAGTTCTTGTGTCACTGTTTGACAGATTTAACAGAACATTAAAAATGCAATTAAGTTTTCCAGTTAGGTTTGCTGCGTACACAAACCAGAACAGTTTCTGCAGATCCACTGTAAACCCATCCTTTTATTCCTTGTGAACAATACATCGTTAAAATGAAAGAATCTCACAAGGGTTATTATGTGTAGTCAAATTATAAGTACTAATCTGGGTTACCTTCATCTCAAAGCAAACTTTTCCTTTGGATACTCCATATGAGGCTCTCCCTCCAGCCCAAAGAAAAGCAAAGCTTTCCATAGTCAGTGAGGAAGCACTAAAACGATCTCGTGAAATTTTAAAGTGTAGATCACAATTATCTGTCAGAGACAAAAACCATAGTTGTAAACCCGCTCCAATACATCCTACTGGTGTTTCAGGCATAAAAGCAGCAAAATAGTTGTGATTAGATCGACATAAGAAGCACTGCTCAGCATGGAAAACGGTTCAGGAACTACATTAGAATTACAAAGTATTCTGAGTACAAAGCATGTTCATTAGGACTGAAACTTAAATGATTTAGTAGTCATTGAGTAAAACTAGGACGGGGGGGGGGGAGAGGCACAAAAGAAACTGGGTGACCGTAGCCTAATGTACCTCACAGGGTTCGTATGAGGGGGAAAGAACAGAACATGTACTTCATAGTGCTCCCTGGAGGATGGGCGGGATTTTAAAAGGGTGGTATCAAATCAAAGCACGGTGCATATTATTTGTCTAGCAAATTCGGGGTGCCACACAGATTACAAATATCTCAGTACTTCAAGAGATTATTCAAAATGTGTTACGTAAAGGCTCTGAGCTAACCACCAGAGCTGGCTTGATTAATACTATAAATACCTGAAGTGCTCGCTCTGCCAGACAGCACCGCGCAGCAGCAATCATGAAAATGTCTTGCGAAGCAAATTTCACTATACTTTATCTGTTTTGAACCATTACCCAATTCTAAATACTGGAATGAATTTTTTTTTTTTTAAATTCCAGTACATCAGGAAAACATCTAACTGGAACTTTATCAAATAATCCCAGAATGACGATTTTGTTTTTGTTGATGTTGTTTTGTTATTTTATTACTCTGCTGTAAGCAACTTTGAAGATACTGTTCAAAGAAGAGCATTTTTAATAAGTTTATGTTTTATTTAAGAATCTGGAGCACAATCTTAGACTACAATCTCCAAGAAGTCTTCTTAAAGATTTGCAAACATCTGTGCAAAAAAATTCACTGCTGTTTACATTAGCAATAAAAACCTATGCAAACTGCTATTAGTCAAATAATGCATATTAATGCATATTAGTCAAATAAGCTCTTACCAATTATGTTGCAAACTATATATAAACCTATTTCCATTGAAATCCATGCAATATTAGACCTTAATTACAGCTGGATTAGTCTCTAAATATAAAAATCACTTAGCTATGAACAGTTAGCTATTATAACACTGACAAAACACACTTCATCGAGTTCCTAATGCAACTCAATACTGGATTTGAGCTGAACTGTATCTGTTCACCCACCCCCTCTGGTTTTATATAATGTTATGACTACTGCTGCCAGCATCGTGTTCTACATATTCCATGTTACCATCCTGTCATTTTAAAGATACAACTGAATAAAAAGGTTCCTGTGAATTATTATTACTGTTTAAGAACAATACAAAGCTAGCACCAACAAAGAGGCCAAACACGCAAGGTTGGGAGACGTTGGGGGACATACCAGAAGACTGATATGTTAAAAGAAGCAAAACTGATATATGTTAGATGGCAATATCTGGAAAGCAGAATTACATGCCACCCATACAGACGTATACCTAACACGCTATTTTAAATACCCTGAAGTCTTACTGAAACATGTTTAAGATCCAGGAGTACATTTTATACTTACAAGTATCAAGACAAACCACTGTGTCATCAAAGTGCTCATCCTCCTCTTCAACAGGTGGCTGAGGGGACTTGGCCCTGACCAAGTACAAGAAATTAATCTTAGACCATTTAACAGATCCAGGTACTGTATAACCTCTCACAGAAATAAACAAAGGGCGAAAATTACTCTACCTGCTGTACTTGTTTTCTTCAATATACTCGAAATACCCTCGTCCATGGTCTTCCCGTGGCCTCTTCACACCCCTTTTCTTTTCACCAGGTTTCTGCTCGGCTTTACCCTCGCCTTAGTATTATGGAGAAGAAAAAAAGGTACGTTGAAAAACAAAGCGATTTGGGCACCTCGCATCTGTCACTAGAAACCCTCTCTGCGTCGCATTAACAGTATCTCAAAAACCTCCCCATCTGCATTTCCACCGATCCATCGGCGGAGGCTTTCGATTTCGATTCTTAAAGAGATGGCGGCGAAAAATCCGCCAGGGCCCAGTACCTGAAGGCGGCGGCGGCGCTCGAAAAGGCCCGCCCGCCCCCATCCGCAAAGGATGGCGGCGCAACGCGAGGCCCGGCGCGTCCGCCTCCTCTTCCATTGTGCCGAGCGCTTGAACTCAGGCCCGCAGGGCTCTCCGAGCGGATGTGACGCACGACGCCACACACACAAAAAGTTCCCTCGCGCGTTCCACAGCGCGCCCCAGCGGCTCCTGCGAGCCGCCCCTCCCCCCTCCTCCCCCTCACGCGCCCCCTTCCTGGAGACGCTCGCGAAATGGCGCAGGCGCCCATCCCCCCCCCCACCAATCGGGACACGCGGCGCGCGAGGCCTGGAAATCCCCCCCCAAAAAAAGTGGCGCTTCCAGCTCTCTCCTCCCTCCCTCCCCCACGCCGCAGGCAGGAAAAAAAATGGCGGCGCGCCCTGACCCCCCCCCCCCCGCTTCAGGCCTACACCAACTGCCGCCGCCCATCCGGGTCCCACGCACCGCTCACCTCCCTGGCGAGCAGGCCCTGCGGCTTTTTGCTGCTGCTGCTGCTGCGCGGGCGAGGCCTGCTTGGCGGCCGGCTGGGCCGAAGGCGCCGGGTTGGAGCCCGAGGCCTCCGCCGCGGCCCCCCCGGCGCCTTTCCCGGCCGCCTCCTTGGCCGCGGCCCCGTGCGTTGGCGGCGGCTGCTGCTGCTGGGAGCCGTGGCCGTTGGCGTTCCCGTCGGAGGCGCCGGCCTCCTCCTCGTCGTCCTCGCCTTCCTGGAAGCCCTGGTCGTCGCCGTTCTCGTCGTCCTCCAGCTCCTCGGCCGCCTCCTCCTCGCCGGCCGCCACCCCTTCGCCGTTCTCCTCGCCCAGCTCCATGCCCTCCTCCTCCTCCTCCTCCTCCTGGCCGCCGAACTCGGCCTCCTCGTCGTCGTCGCAGGCCGCGGCCTGGCCCGAGCCGCCGCCGCCCGCCGCCAGCTCCTGGGCGCCGCCCGCCGCGGCCTCCCCCAGCTCCTCCAGGCTGCCGTTGCCCGGCTCGCCGCTGCCCAGGCCGACCCCGCCGGCCTCCTCCTGGTCGAGCGCGGCCTGCAGGCGCTCCATGAGGTCGGCCTTCAGGCCCTTGTCCGAGAGGCGCCGCTTCTTCAGCTCCTCCTTCAGCTCCGACACCTTCAGCTTCTTCACGTTCACCGGCGAGCTGCTCATCGCGGCGGCGCGGCGGGGGCTCGAGGCGGTCTGGGCGGCGGCGGAGGCGGCTGGATCGCGCGGCGGCGGCTGCAGGAGACGGGACCGGCCTGGCGCCAAATCCTTTTCACCGAGGCTCGCGAGGCAGGGGACGGGGAGCGCGCCTCGCGGGGTCGAGCACGCAGCGCAGTGCTCGCCCCGCCCCCGCCGCGCGCTTGATATAGCCGCGCCCCTCCCCCCCCCATACACACACACACACCGCCCGCTACCGTAAATGCCGGCCGTTGCGCAGCGGTACCGTAACCCGCGGATTATGTCGACTCCTCGCGGAAAGTCGCGCTGCTTCCCGGAGGACGCGCTTTCTGCCCTCGAGGCTTGCAGTATTTTCCAGCTGTTCTCTTATAAGGCCATTTCTGCCTTGGGTTTGCCGCTCTCTAAATGCACATTTCCCCCAGCCGAATCCTCAAAACTGCATGCATGGGATTTGCCGCTCTTTAGATGCACTTCTTTCTCCCCCCCCCCCCCAATCCATATTCTTAAAACTCAACAATAAGAGCCCATGCAGAGCTTTGGCCATGCGTTCATGGAAGGTTTTGCAGGGATTTGCCACTTTTTAGATGCACTTTCCCCCCCATCCATATTCTCAAAACAATAAGCCGCCATGCAGAGTTTTGAGAATTCAGATGGGGAAAGTGTGCATCTATAGAGTGACAAATCCCATGCAAAACCTTCCATGAATAAATTCGGAAAATGTGCATCTACAGAGTGGCAAATCCAAGGCAAAACCTTCCTTGAATAAATGGCCAAAAAATAAGCCCCCGTGCAGAGTTTTCAGAATTCGGATGGGGGAAATGCGCATTTAGAGAGTGGCAAATCCAAGGCTAAACCTCCCGTGCGTTTTCGCCACTGCCAAGTATGCATGGGAGGTTTTGCCTTGGATTTGCCACTCTCTAAATGCACATTTTCCCCAGTCAAATTCTCAAAACTCTGCATGCATGGGATTTGCCACTCTTTAGATGCACTCCCCCCCCCATCCATGTCCTCAAAACTCAACAATAAGAGCCCATGCAGAACTTTGAGAATTCGGATGGGGAGAATGTGCATCTATAGAGTGGCAAATCCAAGGCAAAACCTTCCTTGAATAAATGGCCAAAAATAAGCCCCCGTGCAGAGTTTTGAGAATTCGGATGGGGGAAATGTGCATTTAGAGTGGCAAATCCAAGGCAAAGCCTCCCGTGCGTTTTCACCACTGCCAAGCATGCATGGGAGGTTTTGCCTTGGATTTGCCACTCTCTAAATGCTCATTTTCCCCCATCCGCATTCTCAAAACTGCATGGGGGCTTATTTTTGAGTTTTGAGAATTCAGATGGGGAAAATGTGCATCTAGAGAGCGGCAAACCCAAGGCAACCCCCTCCCCCCCCCGCCGTGTATAAATGGCCTTACTGCCAAGTATACATATAAGTGAAGCCTCAGAACTTCCTTCTGAAGAATGCAATCTGATGCACGCTCACAATCCTGTATGAGCTTGAAATAAGCAGGATGTGCAGATGTGAGTTGGGATACGTACGTAAAATGGACATAATTAGCTACAGAGAAAGCTAGATGCTCTGGTAAGAATCCACTAAAGTATCTTGCATATTTGTTTATTTATTTCATTTATATGAAGTCTTTCTCCCCAATTAGGGTTGCCAACCTCCAGGTACTAGCTGGAGATCTCCTGCTATTACAACTGATCTCCAGCCAATATAGATCAGTTCACCTGGAGAAAATGGTCGCTTTGGCAATTGACTCTATGACATTGAAGTTCCTCCCCAAACCCTGCCTTCCTCAGTCTCTGCCCCAAAAACCTCCCGTCAGTGGTGAAGAGGGACCTGGCAACCCTATCCCAAATGGAGACCCAGAGTGGCTTATATCATTCTCCTCTCTTCCATTTTGCACAACAACCCTGTGACGTAGGTTATGTTGGGAGGGTTGCCAGGTCCCTCTTCGCCATGGGTGGGAGGTTTTTGGGGCAGAGACTGTGGAAGGCGGGGTTTGGGGAGGGAAGGGACTTCAATGCCACAGTCCAATTGCCAAAGAGACCATTTTCTCCAAGTGATCTGATCTCTATCGGCTAGAGATCAGTTATAATAGCAGGAGAGCTCCAGCTAGTACCTGGAGGTTGGCAACCCTATATGCTGAGAGAATGTGACTGGCCCAAGGACACCCAGTAAGCTTCTATGGCATGAGTGGGGATTTTAAACTGGGTCTCCCTGATACTAGGTCCTACACTCTTAACCATTACACCACACTGACTCTCTCACGTGCCACTCATAGCTGCAGCATACAATAAAATGAACCAATTAAGTCTATCTTCCTCATCAAAACAGCACAGTAATAAAAGTAAGAGATTCAGCATAATATTGCTGTCATTGCAAACAAAAAAGAACATGTAAAAGTTGTAATAAAATTACCTGAAGTTGAGGCTGAAAGTCTGTCAGTATTCCCCATCTCCAGTTTTATGATTATACGGAATTTTTTACTCCTGAGCCACATACTCCCATGCACACCTGCGTGAAAATGCACTAGCCACAAGAAAGACATCTTTTTAAAAAATGAATGTTCCTAAACCCTAGAAGCTAAAATGACTAAACTGAGGCTATCGTATTTTGGTCACATCATGAGACGACAAGAGTCACTGGAAAAGAGTCATGCTAGGAAAAGTTGAGGGCAGCAGGAAAAGAGGAAGACCCAACAAGAGATGGACTGACTCAATAAAGGAAGCCACAGCCCTCGATTTGCAAGATCTGAGCAAGGCTGTCAAAGATAGGACATTTTGGAGGACATTGATTCATAGGGCCATGAGTCGGAAGCGACTTGACGGCACTTAACACACACAACACACACACAAACTCAATGTATTTATCTTCCTTTAAAAGAGGTTTGTCATTGTAACTGTGTGGCTAAGATATAAGGGAAGAGCCCCGTGGTGCAGAGTGGTAAGCTGCAGTCCAAGCTCTGCAGTCCAAGTACTGCAGTCCAAGTTCTGCTCACGACCTGAGTTCGATCCCGACAGAAGTTGGTTTCAGGTCTCCGGCTCAAGGTTGACTCAGCCTTCCATCCTTCCAAGGTCGGTAAAATGAGTACCCAGCATGCTGGGGGTAAAGGGAAGATGACTGGGGAAGGCACTGGCAAACCACCCTGTAAACAAAGTCTGCCTAGTAAACGTCGGGATGTGACGTCACCCCATGGGTAAGGAATGACCCAGTGCTTGCACAGGGGACCTGTACCTTTTTAAGATATAAGGGTGCCATAAATCAAAGGAGATAAAGTGGGATAGAAATGTTCAAATTAAATAAATAATATAAAGTCTCTTTATTTTGTTTCAGAAGCAGAGTGGTTTACAAACTGAGCTGCAGCTCATTGTTATTCTAAAATAATGTCATGAAATTTAGTGAGAATGGCTAGCTACTCCATAGTGTATATTTTAGACACTTCACACATACACACAGACACATGAAATAAAAAAATGTCAACAGCTGTTAATTGTACTTGTTCATATTAAAATACACGTCTTGCCATCCTTATCCTATCACTCAAAGCCCTCTCTGTATGTTGATCAATAAAAAATGTTACACCTACACTTTCCTATAATGTTCAATGAGTCTTCTGTGTAATCAAATGTGTTGTTCAATCACATTTTGGGACATTTCTCCAACTCCCTACATCCCTTCCAAATACACTTGACTGAAGGACTTTCAAAGGGGCTTAAAGAAATACATGCCCTGACCTGGATAGCCCCAGGCTAGCCTGATCTCGTCAGATCTCAGAAGCTAAGCAGGGTCGCCCCTGGCTAATATTTGGATGGGAGACCACCAAGGAACACCTGGGTTGTGACGTGGAGGCAGGCAATGGCAAACCACCTCCGAATATCTCTTGTCTTGAAAAACCTACGAGATTGGCATACGTCAGTTGAGACTTGATGGCAAAAAATAATAATACGTGGGAGGATGAGTCAATCAGTGGCCATTAACCATGACACCTAAATAAAACCTCCAGATGTATTCTTGTGAACATCAGTTTCCATTTCAGGGGGGCAATGACATGGGGAATCCTGGACCGCCATGCCCTGTTTCTATGCCTTCTAAGAACAACTGGTGTCCACCATGTAAAATTGGATGCTGCAACAGATGGTTCACTGGCCCAATCCACCAGGACTGTTGTGTTGTTATTGAAGGTCTTCAAAAGAGAAGTGCCCATGGACAATCAGCCT
Organism: Euleptes europaea; assembly: GCF_029931775.1. Taxonomy (NCBI): domain Eukaryota; kingdom Metazoa; phylum Chordata; class Lepidosauria; order Squamata; family Sphaerodactylidae; genus Euleptes; species Euleptes europaea. The sequence goes on from NC_079318.1 coordinate 30,463,507, forward strand.
GAACAAGGGATGACCAGGGGTTTATCCAAATTTTACTGTAAGATTTTCTGCTACAGCAAGCCAAAGTCCAAAGTATCCCCTATGTTGCTCCTGGTCAGTTTCACTTCCGTTGGACTTGTTGAAGGACTGGGCTTCTCCAACCAATGCCTTAATACTTTTTAAAACCTATCTTCGCAGTAATTTACTGCCTCCAAACCATTTCTTTAAATAAGGAGTTATGTCACTTGTCACTAGTCATGAAATACAACAATAAATACGGAGCTCTGACAATTACATAACCATATTTCATTCAATAATCATAGAAGAACTAACTGTACTTTCCCAAAGGAAGAATCACATATTTTCCAGCAACAACAGGCAACCCAATCCAGAGCGAGAGGGGGGGGGGGAGTTTTTCTTTTAGAAAGTCCTGTTGACTTCAAGGGAACTTACTTCTGTATCATGGATATTACCAAAGAGAGTCAAACACACATTTAGTCCATTGAATACAATCATACTGAGCATGATTAATCTATTCTAGGTTAAAATGTTTGTACTTTACCTTTCCTCTTGGTTCAAGGTGGCTTACAGGCAATAATTAGAACATTGGGGATTTTATATATATCTGCCTCTCCCGGTAAAAGATACCAGCTGTTCAAACCTCACCAAAAGCCCTGGCAAACAAACAAGTGTTGCAGCACATCCTGAAAATACCCAGTGAGTTGGTTCTGCTTACCTCTTCCAGCAAACCAATCCACAAAGTGTGGGGCATAATGGAAAAGGCCTGCAGTGACTCTGTTTGATGCCAGGCAGGCTACCCTAAGTGGGAGAACCCAGCAGTTGGCAGCCTGAAGACCATAGTTGGCTCATACCAGTTTAAGCATACCAGATTGATTATGAAACATCTAATGAACTCAATAAAATTAAGAAGAATCACAACAGTATAGCTGGACCTCCAGTAGTGTGCTCGTCCACAGCACTAGTTCCCTGGGAGAGTCTCCCAGGGAAATCCAAGAAACGCTATATTTTGGAGTGTTTTAATGCTCCAACCCGATTCTAATTAGTGAACCGGGAAGCAGGAATACCCCTGCAACCCGAAGAAACCAGTGTGACTCCCACACTCTCCGAGGGAGCTTAAATAAGTCCCCCGGAGGTCTGGATGCTGTCCCGCTGGGAAAAGGGGAAAATCATCACCGTCAGCACTTCTTTGGCATCAGGCTTGGACTTCCTCTACCTATTACTGGCCAATTAACCATCTTAAAGAAAATAATACCTCACTTCCTGAAATCTGAGTGAGTGACAACAACTCTTTTGATTTTACCTTCATAAAGACTTGCTAACCGATTGATAAAAATCACCACCGAAAACCGCGCCTTCTTACCTTCTGAATAAGAATTTTCTTTGGTAAATAACTTATCGGATAAAGCGGCAGAGATCTTATCAATTCCATCTGTGGGTAGACTAAACAATTGGACTCTTGAAAGACGTGGCAAACCACCAATTGGATTCAGCATTGCCAGTGGAGGAAGAGAGCTAAATCCCTCCTATTCAATGGCCGTGGCTTGTTTTGGCTTGTGAGAGTCCGCCTGTCACGTTTTTTTTTAAGACGAGATACCGGAAAAACCTCTAGGGAATTTACTTTCGGCATACTCCAATCAGAAAGCCTTGGAGGAGGGACGGGAAGAGACGGATACCTCATAGGACCGGAAGTGCATCATCTCCGTGCAACACTTAAATAGCTCCTATGCTATAAAATCATAGAGAGGTGACGACGGAAGGTCCACGACTTCAAGATACCGGCGAACTTCCTGTTTCCTGATTAAAAGCCGACCTAGAGCGTCCAGAAAACTTTATGGTACCTTGATTTTTTAAAACTCAATTATTCTTTGAAATAAGCAATTTTAACCGGCGATTTTCATTGTGCCACACTTGTTAAAAGGCATTATGCTACCCACACTTTAGAGACTCACTTTACTGAACCTGCCAAAATCATATAAAAATAAACGTCTAATGTCAAATGTCGGCACCTCGCCAAAGGTCAGGATCCCTTCATACTTTTTTACCTATGACATCAGAATGAAGGATGCTATTATGCAGTTACATTATGATTCTCCAATGTCTATAGGTGGTGTCCATCTTATAATTTTAAAAGACATTCCTTAAAATGTATAATTCCTTATAATTTTAAAAGACATCTGATGTCAAAGAGAAATATCTACAAAGATTTCACAGCATAGTTAAGAAAAAATGGAATAAAATACCGTTGGATATTACCACAAGACCTAACCTTTTTGTACAAAGGGGTTAGAATCACTATTAACTCATTAGCTGATGTTGGAAAATTTATTAGAAAGTACAGAAAAGACTTAGGGGATTCCTCTCCTGGAGAGAAAAAAGAAGAACAACAACAAGAAGAAGATTTCTCCTTACAGGGAGCAGTTGGAGGACATACATCATAAGATTACTTATGTGAAAAATAAACATCATGGCTAAAGCAATTTCATGGAATGTGAATAGACTGAATGAAAAAATTAAAAGGGAAAGGATTTTTAAACTTCTGCATAAACAAAAATACACGTTAACATGCCTGCAAGAAGCTCATATAGCCAAAAAAGATAGAAAATACTTAGAAAGGAAGATGTTGGGTCAAGTGTTTATATCATCATCTAAAACAAAAACCAGAGGAGTGGCTTTATATGCACAAGCTAACTTGGCTCCAGAACTTGTATGTAAAGATAAAGAAGGCAGAATTGTGATAATCAGAATAAAAATAATGGGACAAAAAACATTGATTGCTGGGATTTATGCACCAAATGAAGGAAAAGCAACATTTTATAAACAATTACACGAAATTTTGCTCCAATACGCTGAAGAACAGGTCTTATTGATGGGAGATTTTAATGGAGTCATTTCACCTATCTTGGACAAGAAATCTAAAGCTAAAGGTGATAAAGAGGGATGTCTCCCAAAAACTTTTTTCAAATGATGAGTGATTTTGAACTTCAGGACATCTGGAGAACAATGAACACCACTGCTAAAGAATTTACCTTCTATTCAGCAAGACATGACTCACAGTCAAGAACAGATATAATTTGGGCAAGCAAATCTATTTTCACACAATTATGTAAAGTACATATTATACCAAGAACTTTTTCTGACCACAACCCAATTTCTTTTGAGTGGAACAATAGACAAGCATTTAGATGGAGACTAAATGACAGACTTTTGAAAGATGAGAAAATTCAAACAGAATTGCGTGCTCTTATTAAAGACTTCTTTGAAATAAATATGAATGGAGAAACTACCTTAAATACAGCTTGGGACGCTTTTAAAGCAGTGATTAGAGGCTTTATGATTCAAAAACACACCATATGGAAAAAACAGCAGCTACAATTAACCAACAATATACTTTGGGATTTACAAAAATTAGAATAAGACCGTCTTATTGAATCTCAAGAAATCCAAAGAAATACTATTTTATGGAAAATAAATGTCCTCAAACATCAGCTAAATATGGTAGTTTCAGAGGATATGAATAAGTCATTGAAATGTGCAAAACAAAAACATTTTGAGCATGCAAATCGTCCAGGTAAATTTTTGGCGACCCAGTTGAGAGACGCATTTCAAAAAAAGATCATAGCCAAAATACAAACACAAAAAGGACCAATTTATACTACGACAGATGTTCAGGAAGAATTTGTATCTTTCTATTCTAAACTATATCACAAGGATGAGATCTCAAATAAGAAGATGGAAAACTTCCCTCAATCTATTAATCTTAAGAAGTTATCATCAGCTCAAAAGGACTCTTTGGATGCACCAATCTCTTTAGAAGAGTTAGAAGAAGCTCTGATTAAGCAAAAAACAGACAAAACCCCTGGTCCAGACGGAATAACAGCCTTGTTTTATCGAACATTTAAGTTACATCTGCTGAATCCATTGCTGATGGTTTGCAATACAATATTGGATACCGGTTTGATTCCTGAAACATGGACACATGCCTTTATCTCATTGATTCATAAAGTTGGACGAGATCCTGAGAAGGTTACAAACTACAGACCCATTTCTCTTTTAAATGTGGATTACACGATATATACCTCTGTTTTATCAACTAGAATTAAACAATTGATTAAAGATTTGATTCATGAAGACCAAGCAGGCTTTGTTCCGGGAAGACAAATCAAAGATAACCTTAGAGTACTTTTAGATGCTTTAGAGTACTACGAACATAATATTCAGCACAAAGCTGCTTTTATCTTTTTGGATGCGGATAAGGCATTTGATATGGTCTCTTGGGACTTTATGAAAAAAACTTTGAATAATATGAATTTTGGTGAAAATTTTTAAAGAGGTATAAATGCAATATATACAAAACAACATGCGAAAATACTGGTAAATGAATCAATGTCAGAAAATTGTAATATACAATAAGGGACAAGACAAGGATGCCCACTTTCTGCTTTGCTTTTTATATTGGTCCTGGAAATGTTATGCTGTAAAATATGAGAATCAGGAGACATCCATGGTTTAAAGATAAAGAAACATGAGTTTAAACTGAGAGCTTTTGCGGATGATCTTCTATTGATTTTGGATGACCCCACCCACTCTGTTAATACCTTGAAAGGTATATTGGATTCTTACAGTAAGGTTTCAGGATTTAAAATTAATCAAGAGAAAATGCAAACAATCTTCAAAAATCTTTCTGTAGCAGAACAACATGATTTTACTGACAAGACAGGATGGGAAAATGCAAACAAAATAAAATATTTGGGAATTTGGATTTCTATCAAAAATAAAGATTTGTTTACAAATAATTATGTTAAGCCATGGGAAGCAATAAAGAAGGATATGTCGATATGGTCAAATAAAAAACTTTATTTGCTTGGACGTATTTCGACCATACAAATGAACATTTTACCGAGATTATTGTTTCTGTTTCAAAATCTACCTATAATATCCCAAGTAAAACACTTCGATGCTTGGAAAAAAGATCTAATAAATTTCATCTGGCAAGGGAAAAAACCAAGAATTGCCTATAAGTACTTGGTGGACTCTAAAGATAGGGGTGGTTTTGCACTTCCTAATTTTAAACTATATGCTGAAGCAGCTGCCTTGGCATGGCTTAAAGATTGGATGGAATTGTCCAATATACGTTTATTAGACTTAGAGGGTTTTGACAATAGAAGTGGTTGGCACGGATATTTATGGTATGGTAAAATTAAGACTCATGCATCATTTCAGCAACACATGGTTAAATCACCTTTATTTAAAACATGGTCCAGATACAAACACCTGCTGGAAACAAAAACCCCATTATGGATTTCATCACAAGAAATGCTGACGTTGAAACCATTAAGACCAGCCCAATTTATTACCTATCCAGATCTTTTAAAGTGGGAAGGAGAACAATGCTCACTTAAAGAACATGAAGAAGTTAAAGGTAGTCTAACCTGGTTCCAATATTATCAAATAAAATCGTTTTTTCTTCAAGATCAAAAAGTGGGATTTTCAAAAAATAAATCGACCTTTCAAAAACTTATATTGGATACAAATGAACATTTAGTATCGAAAATCTACAAGCTATTGCTGGAACTTTACTGTGAGCAAGAAAGAAACCCACCATGATTAATTGGGCACAGATGTTGGGTCACGATATACAACTTCATAAATGGGAAAGACTTTGGTCTCGAGATATTAAATCCATACTCTCTCAATCATTAAGAGAAAGTATTTACAAAATGATGTACTGTTGGTATCTGACACCGAAAAAACTGGAAAAGACTTACAAAACAATGTCCCCACAATGTTGGAAGTGCAAAAAAAGAAATAGGTTCATTTCATCACATGTGGTAGACTTGTGAAAAGGCTAAAAAAATTTGGAATATGATATATAATGAAATTAGGTTGATTCTACAGAATAATATTCCAAGGACACCTGAAATGATGCTACTAAGTATGATACCGGACACTATAATTACCCAAAGATCATTTTTGATGTATGCCACTACTGCAGCAAGACTGACATATGCAGCTAAATGGAAACTGACTGAAATACCAGATAAAAAAGACTGGATACAAAAAATGACGGACCTGATGGAAATGGCGAAAATTACAGCTTTAATAAATCAAAAAGACAACATGCAATTTTCGGAGGAATGGGGGGCATGGAAAACTTACTGTGAAACTGAATTTCAAATGGGGTCGTTTAGAGGGTATTCATTAAACTAATCTTTTTATACGTATAAGTAAAAATAGCTTTTTATCATATGCTAAATTTATAACGGCAAAATGTTATGTTATAATTAGCTTACGAAGTAATTAAATATTAGTGAATGTAGTAACCATTTACAAAAGAGAAATAATTTTATTTCTAGATGGAAGGAGGTGGAGGGAGGTCAAACGCAACTTAAATTTAATGTTATAATATATCAACAAAGTTTTGTTTTTCTGTTATTGTAATTTAGATGACAATGGACTTTTAAACTTGTTGAAAAGTCGAGTTAAGATTTTGGAGAAAATAATAAAATAATAATAATAAAAAAAGAATCACAACAGTATAGACTGGATATGTCACTAGCAAACCCCCCCCAAAGAATTATGAGTGAAATAACAGCATAAAATCCAACTTTGTCGTATTTTCTTTTGATAGACCTATCTAAAAAACTAATGTCTCCCAGCAGAGACAAAAAAAATTGGTGAAAGGAATTAGCTAAGCTTCTCACTCTTCCCTATGACTTAGCAAAGTTATGCAAAGCAGTCAAAATAGCCAAATAAACCACGCAAATGAAAAGCTCCCCCTTTAATGTGCTTATTATATGCAGGTTGCACATTTAAGCCTCTCTGACAACAAAGTGTAAAGCCCGTTTCTCTGGCATGAACAATTCTCACCCGTTCTGGCTGTGATGCAACAGAAACTGGAGGCAGGTCTGACCTTTTCCTGGGTCAAGGACTTGACTGGGGTCTTCATGGGTTTTTCTGAGTTGGCTGAGCAGAAGGTATTGGTCTTGGATGTCCAGCAGGAATGCTGCTGCCTCCTGCTTAGCCATGAGATTCAAATGCCCTCTACATGTTAATACCAATATGTTTAGGATGAAAGTACAAGTGAGATGCACTGCAGCATATTCAATTTCCATAATTAACTAAGGGAAGGTACAGTATTCTCATATAAGAGTATCCAGTGTGAAAAGATTATTGGTCTAAGTACCGTATTTTCCGGCATACAAGACGACTGGGCGTATAAGACGACCCCCCATTTTTACAGTTAAAATATAGAGTTTGGGATTGTCCCGAGTCCACAGCCTAGGGCTGGCCCTCGGGACTGCGCCCCAACCCCGCGGCCGCCCCCAAACCTCCTGGAGTGGCCCAACCCGAGTCCACGGCCTGGGGCCGGCCCTCGGGACTGCGCCCCAATCCCGCGGCCACCCCCGGTCCTCCTGGGGCGGCTCAACCCCCGGGGAAACAACACCCCTTACCAGGGCGGGAGAAAGAGGGGGCGGGGGCGGCCCGACGAGCTGGCAGCGCGCCAGGAGGCGGGGCTGGCGGGAGAAACAGGAGGAGGCCGGGGGCTGACCTCCTGGCATGGAAGAGTGTGTGCCGACCCGGCCCGGCCGGAGCAAATCCTGGAGGCGAGGCGGGGAGGGAGCCTCCCCGGGCAGCGGGAGCCCCACAGCCAGAGACACCGGCTGTAGCCAAGGCTCAGCCCCGGGCTCTGGTGGGAGGATGGGAGCCCGAAGCGGCGGGACGTGGCTCTTGGGGGGAGTCGGCGAGGGGAGAAGGGAGCGGGGAAGAAGAGGGGGACAGGGGCGAGAGTAAGGGCCCTCGAGAAGGGCGAGGCTAAAGGCGAGGGGAGGACTGAGCCGACGGCCCTTGGAGGACGGAGCTAAAGGAGGGTTTGGAGGGGAGGGAAGCCCATAAAGACAGAAGCTGAAGCGGAGGCCGGGGAGGAAAGGGGGCATGTTGGGTGTGCTAGGCGGCAGCCAAAACACCCTGTGCCGGGAGAAGAGAGTGGCCACCCCAGCCCCGGCCAGCCGGCCAGCCAGCCGCCTGCCTGCCTTGCGCTGCCGCTGGAGCGCAGCTGAGCACTTCCCTCCGTGCACCCCGGCGCGCCTGGCTCCGACTCTGAGCCGGGCAGTGAGCACCCTCGCCGGGCTCGCCTCCCCTCCCTCCTCTGGTGGACATGGACAGAGCGGAAGCGGCTCCCCAGGCAGATTCTCCAGTCCGGCTCGGAATTCAGCATCCGGCGTATAAGACGACACCCGGCGTATAAGACGACCCCCGACTTTTGAGAAGATTTTCTTGGGTTAAAAAGTAGTCTTATACGCCAGAAAATACAGTATGTTTTTTTTTTGGGGGGGGGACCTAGTTTTATTTTCCCTGAAACTAAATATTAATTCATAAACCCAAAAGCAAATCTGGAGCCAACTAACTATCTCCCATTCTTGCCAGTACAGTGCCTGAGGGTACTTGATGGACCCCTACGGACACTTGAGGGAAAACTCATACAGGATGCTCTTTTCAGGGAAACAAGAACTACCAATTCAGTTCTTTTAAGCCTGAGGCAAGTATCTATCATCATATGCTGCCTTAAAGGAAAAGTGTAACCAATAGCCAAGCCAGAAATTTAAAACATTTCCCAGACCAGGATAAGGCACTGTAGAAAATGTCATTCTTAAATAAGGGCTTAATTTAAAGACAATAGAAAAAATCTCTACATTTGAAGGAGTAACTTTATCATGAGTCTAGAAGTCTTTTTTTGTTCTGATGTATACATCTGAAAATGGAATACAACAACGGGGACCAAAGTAAAAAGTTCTAAACCTACAAAAACATAAACATACTGTTGTCTGTCTGAGAACCTAGTTTTCTTTTTAGCCGCCAGCTCTTATAGTATCATTCTAGTTGACAATATTCACTTTTTCCTGGAGCATTTAGCTCCGTTGGTAAAACTGGGGATAAATTGGCAGTTAGCATCTGATTGAACCTTACATCTGATATCATGCCTGTTTAAAATTGGGTCTCAGTCCATTTTCTCAGAAGACAATTCAAGCAACCGGCATCACAAACCAAGTACATGTTTACTCAGAAGTAAGATTACTGAGTTCAAACAACCTTTAAACACACACACACATGCACCAGTGCTGATGTGCCCACTGATAAAACACTGCAAGGAATTGCATCAAGATTCCTTTTCTGTGGTGCTTTACTGATGATGCACATATGCTCCTGTGTATTGCTAAAGCATACAGGAGGGGATCTTGATGCAACTTGTATATGATCATGTATATGATCATGCCTGCTTTTTTTTCTGCCAGTTTTTTTAAATCAATGCACATGTACTCCATGAAATTCGGAGGCAAATGAATGACACAATGAAGGAATCCAGGTGCACTGGTTCTCATTTGGGGTAAGATCAGACAATCTGGAGCTCTGGAGTTGGGGAAAATTAACCCAGAAACTCACAGCAGAGCATCCAGTAGGCGAGGTGCAGCCTACAACCATGGAACTTCTTATTGGTTTTGTCAAGCTATGTGCACTCATGGACCAGAAAGTGCAGATGGAACTGTGTAGGCTGCAAACATATCAGGCGTAGCCAGGATGCTTCCACACCAGCGTGATTTTCTATGGTTGCTGATATGATTCTGTGTGAAATCGCCCTTGCAACAGAGTTTCTAGACAGCCCAGGATGATCCAGGATGATTCTCTCCACTGTTACCCGTGGTTTCCCTTTCACACCTGATACACATCCCCTCTGTATTCTCACGTGACCCTCAGGATTCTCTGCCCACTGTTTTGGTTTTTTGATTTTGAGTAATGCAGCATAGAAGTAACGCAATAAAATTTTAAAAGCATTTTTTTTAAATCTCCACATATTTGTACACTGTTGATGCTCTCCCCCCACCCCAAATGCAGGATGAGCTGTGGTTGAGTCTCTTCTGTTAAAAAAAAGAGAGCATAAATAACACTGGATAGGAATAAGGCAAAACCTTTTTTTTTGCCGTCAAGTCACAGCTGACTTATCGCGATTCTGTGGGGTTTTAAAGGCAAGAGACATTCGTAGGTGGTTTGCCATTGCCTGCCTCAGCATCATGACCCTGGTATTTCTTGGTGGTCTCCCATCCAAATACTAGCCAGTGCTGTCCCTGCTTAGCTTCTGAGATCTGCCTGAAGTTTCCAGGTTACAACCTAAAAAAACCAAAAAACTCGCCCTCCAATCATCCCTTCCCCTCTGTCTAAAAAGGAGGCGATTCTCTCCCACTATGTGAATTTCTGCTGGGTTTGGCTCCTTGTGGTCATCAAAAAAAGAAGAAGAAAAAAAGAACAGAATAGCTGACTTGAACTTTGCTGAAGTCCTCCAGGTACACTGTTTCCTCTTCAAACACAAGAAACTGCTCAAGTCAATACTGTATCGATACTCCAGTCAATACTGCCCACGAAATAGCTTTTTTTACAGGTTAAAGTAAAAAGCAGGTTTTTTGTGGAAAGAAGAGCTGTTAACGCTCTGTGCACAGAGGACAACATAATGTGGAAACATGAAAAACATACCAGTCAGGTGGCTGAAATATGGGAAATGCTTGGTGTTGAAGCAACCCTGGTATCATAGATGAGTTAAAATCCCATTGCAGGTTCTTCTGCATTTTCTCTGCCCCACTCCCCTGTGGCAGCCATCCAACCTTTACTACAGGGAGGGGTCTTTTTTTTAAATCAGCAATTGGCATTCGTATAACACTAAAGTTATAAAACTCTATTAGGTTCTATGAATTCACAGCTTTCATTTGGGAAAAAAGTAAGTCTGTGAGCCCTTTTGTTGTGGAGATATAAGGGGAAAGGTACAAATCATTGCAGGATGTGACAAGATAAGCAGACTCATTCTGTACTAGGTTTTATATCTGCCTGTTTAACAACAGCTGTAGATTACTTTTTACCACATGTACACCTCAAGAAGGCCTTAGTGAGTGGGATCAGTCTCTTATAATGTTGGATACATCACTTTATATATAGGTTTAAGTACAAACACATCAACAAATTATTGGGGGGGGAAGAAGGTTCAATAATTGTAACTGCAGATCATCAAATGCAGAGCGATACATTTAGGATTCTGGGAAAGCAAGTGCCCTCTTCACCACCATCACCCCCAGAAGCAAAGATTAAGCACGCTTTTTCATTCATATGTGTATTACCAGAAATAATATCAGGTTAAACGTTAATTCCAGGGATCTTCAAAATATAAACTCATGGAGTGTCTATAATAAATTAAATGGTTTGGTAGTGCAGAAGCAGCATGTGATTTTAGCCTGTGCAGACAATTAAAATGGTCTCTTATATAATTTTGATTTGATAATAGTATCTTCTTACAAATGGCCTAAAAACCTTGGTGTCATTCCCCCCCCCCCGCAGATTGGGGGGGAAGTAGATTCTATAAAGTCTGTATCCAGACAAATTACTTTTCACAGACCTGTGGTGCTACTGTAGAGCCATAATTTCTATCACTGTACACATGTTAATTTTGTGTGTGTCCTGGGTCTTTGGTCAAATGCGTTTTGCAGGTTTGTATAAAAATCTATATACTATAAAAGCCAAAATAACTGTTATAACAGATGGCTTCCATGCTTGGGGTGACTGCTGTGAGCACATATGGGGCAGTACCCTGGAAGAATAACACAAATATATACCCAGAGCAAAATAAAACAGGAGGCCAGTGGCACCCTAAAGAGTAACAAAAAATTCTGCTTAAGATTTGGTGAGACAGGTTAAAAATTCATCAGGTTAATTAATATATACAAAAAAAAAGCCATACCAGTCACCAGAGGGAACAAGGCAAAAAGGCCATTGGCTCAATATAACAGAGCATTAATCATCCCTATAATAAAAAAGAAGGGAGGGAAGGCGGCATGGTATCACCCGATCACATCCAATCTTGGAAGCTAAGCAGGGTTGGTACTTGGAAGGGAGACCACCAAGGAAGACTCTGCAGATGAAGGCAATGGCAAACCACCTCTGCTTCTCACTTGCCTTGAAAGCCCCTTGCTGGGGTCACTAAGTCAGCTGTGACTTGATGGCACTTTACACACACACATAATAAGAAGAACGTAGCTGTGAGTAAAAAGGATGCCTACTTTATTAGATCCCCTTATGAAGCTAATATGAAACATATAGGGATTATTAATTCAATTAAATTCTGCTCTCTGCTATTGCACCATTGGCTTTATTGGCTTTTCCTCTCAATTTATATACAGAACAGAAAGGAGGAGTGGAGGGTATTAAAAACACTGGCTGTTTAAAAATGACACCCAATCCAAAGAGTAATCAGCTCATTCAGAATGAGTGTGAGACACTCCCAGCTGTTGTTAGACCTAGTACAGAATAAGTCTGCCTATCTCGTTACATCCTGCAATGGTTTGTACCTTTCCCTTATATCTCCATAACAAAGAGCTCACAGATTTACTTTTTTTCTAAATGAAAGCCATGAATTCAGAGAACCTGCCACGTGGAAGCCCCACGCAGCTGAGTTATATCGGCAGTCACAGCAGCATTAGGGAAACTACGCAAGCCCGTCCCTCTGTGCAAAATACCTGTATGGTTTTATTGGTGATAGCAGCAGTGACTCAAGAAAGAGACCTTGGTGCCTTAACAGAAGGCTCACTGAAAAATAAATGTGCAGCCCGATCCTATCCATGTGTGTTCAAACATAACTTCTTCCAATTTCAATATGACCTCTTCCCAAGTAAGTGTATATTGGATTCCATCTTCATTTTAAATGTTAAAAAAATATCAGTTTAAAGCAAAGCTTCTTAAACTGTGGGTCATGACCCCATATGGGGTCGCGTAACTGAATGTGAGGGTCACGAAAAATTTGGCAACAGTAAATGGTAAAATTATATGTATACTAAATAATTGTTTTAAAATAAATTTCTTTATCATTTATTATCAGTAAATGTTTGATTTGTATACCTATTTTATATACCTGGGGTCCTGTAAAAATTTCTCAGGCAAAAAGGGGTCGTGAGTGGAAAAAGTTTTAGAAGCCCTGGTTTAGAGCGATATAAATTGATTGGGAAAATCCTCCTCCCACAATGCATAATTACAAACCATCTTTTCCGCCCCTGTTAAATTAATTACTACAAGATGTGATTATGTTCCCCAATTCACATGGCTTTAAAAAGGATTAAACAATTTATGGAGGATAATTCTATCAATGGCTATTTAAGGCATTATGCCAGAGCAGCTCGAAGGGAAGGAAAACAGACCGAATTAAAAAGTCTTATCAATGGCTAATAGCCATCACAGGTTAAACACGGCTTCCACGTTCAGTGGCAGCGCACAAGTTGCTGGAGTGCACAGAAGGAAGAAGCTGTTGCCCTCATTCTAGGGTTGCCAACCTCCAGGTACTGTAGCTGTGTCAAGCACTTGATGATTTATTTACACAGCAACAGAATTCAGTCCTCCCCAAAAGGCAACAGGATCAGCAAATAATACAATATAGCAATAAAAAATCAAATCAAGTGTCAACAGAATCTGTCAGTTAAACTCTGGATGATAATACAACTTAGTCATACATACTTAGTGTTCAAAGAACATCCATTCTAGTATAATACAATAGAAAAAATTACAGCTTGCACACATTCAGCCAGATAGGCAACTAAATGTAATAGTCACTGTTAAATTCACAGTAGTAAACACAAGAAATAATATCCTAAGGCGTAGTGCCCTGGATGTGCAGCCTATGTACATCAATTTGCACGGGCAGACCACCCCCTATCCTACACCATTTGACCCCAAGCCCGATTTAAGCTAAGACGGCACTCTTGCCCCCGCAAGATCCCTGCTTCCGCTTCGGGCGGGCGTGCTTCTACCAACTGCAACGCAGCACCGCACATACAGATCGAGATCTTACCTTCAGAGCTGCTTCTTCATTTTCTGTTTTCAAGCATTACAAGCAGTCTTCCCTGAACTAATTCAATTTTTGACCCCCACGCACGAAGCCAGTACTACTTCTGGGTCTTACTGCTCTTGATATTATTTCTTGTGTTTACTACTGTGAATTTAACAGTGACGTTTAGTTGCCTATCTGGCTGAATGTGTGCAAGCTGTAATTTTTTGTATTGTATTATACTACAATGGATGTTCTTTGAACACCAAGTATGTATGACTAAGTTGTATTATAATCCAGAGTTTAACAGACAGATTCTGTTGACACTTGATTTGATTTTTTATTGCTATATTGTATTATTTGCTGATCCTGTTGCCTTTTGGGGAGGACTGAATTCTGTTGCTATGTAAATAAATAATCAAGTGCTTGACACAGCTAGAGTTATATATTATTCTGAGCCATACGTGCTGCGAATTATCTCAGTTTTCACTATTTTCAGCACAGGTATTTATCTCAGCAACCTCCAGGTACTAGCTGGAAATCTCCAGCTGATAGAGATACGTCCAGCTGGAGAAAATGGCCGCTTTGGCAACGGGACTCTATGGCACCGAAGTCCCTCCCTTCCCCAAACCCCACCCTCCTCAGGCTCCACCCCAAAAACCTCCCACCGGTGGTGAAGAGGGACCTGGCAACCCTACCTCATTCCCTGTTTGTAGGCCTCACAGAGGCATCTGGTTAACCACTGCGAGAAGTGGAATACTTGACTAGATGGACGTTTTGGTCTTATCTAGCAGGGATTTTCATGTTCTAAGTGGACTTTCCGTGGTCACAGAGAATACGATTCTGTGACCAGTGTTTCGAACAGGGTTTCTGATAGGGGAGTTGAGAAACCATGGGTGTGTGCTCAATGCACGGAGCTCTTGGCTCTCAGGGAGCAGGTTTGTTCCCTTGAGGCTAGGGTTGCAGACCTGGAATAGCTGAGGCAGAGAGAGAGGTGTAGGGGTGAGACCTTCAGGGACTTACCAGAACACTGCCACTCCTGTGCTGACAGATCTTCTGCTGTTGTGGAGAATGACAGTCTTGAGGTTGCAGGGGGTCAGTCTGAGGAGGAGGGATGTGATCCCTTAGAAGGGACCCCTTGGGTGGGTGAGGAACCAATATTCTCTCATACTGAGGGTACCCCTTTGGAGTTGGGGGAGGCGTGCTTTTGGTAGTGGATGATTCAATTATTAGGAATATAGGAGTTTTGACCGTATGACTTGCCTGCCTGATGCAAAGGTTGCGGACATCGCACACTATCGAGATAGGATGATAGTGCTGGGAAATCAATCAAGAGAATCTGACATTTCAATTATTAAAATCTGGTATGAAATAAAAGAAACAATTAGTCCATCACCACCAGAGATGATGTCTCCAACAGAAGTGTACTGGGATTGGGATACAAGGTCCAAACACAACTTTTTAATCTTCAAAGACCTTATTAACAAACAAGGTTAAGTGAAATCCATGCAAGAGCTAACTGAGGAGAAGATCCAAAAACCCTTTTAAAGCGATTTTTTTATAACATTTTCAAACTCTTACTACATTGCTGGGAATTCAAAGTGTGGTAACCCCCAGGTTTTTTGGATCCCACGGCTTATAAATGGTTGGAAGGCGTCTTCACATCTAAAGGGGCCAAACAAAGTGCGAACAGTGTTTTTTGTAACGTTTGCAAACTCTTAATACATCGCTGGGAATGCAAAGCGCGGGTAACCCCCAGGGATTAAAGGAGGATAAAGCGACCAATGCGCTTAGCCGTCTTTAAGGGCGCGACTAGATTCTTGCTCTTTTCCTCTACTCTACAAGCTACGAGGCCAGCGATAGGCCGATTGTCGCCGAATCAGGACGCAGGGCGAAGAGGCCCGAGGCGGGGCCGGCCGGGCCGCGCTCGCCCCCAGCGTCTCCATGGCGACCGCTGTAGAGGAGCATGGCGGCCGACGAGAAAGAGGCGGCCGCCGCGGGTAAGGCCCAACCGCCTGGAGACTCCCGGCAGAGGCTCGGCCGCCTCCCACGTGCTTTCTCCGCCAGGGCGGCGCCTGGTGGAGGCGAGCCAGACGCAGGGGGCTCAAGAAGCTCGAGGTGTTGGCAGCGAGGGCCGAAGAAACGAAGGATGGGAGCGCACTGGGGAACACGCGTGTTCCCCAGTGCGCTCCCATCCTTCGTTTCTTCGGCCCTCGCTGCCAACAGCTCATCTTGAGCTTCGAGTGTTTTAGGCCTCGCTGCCCATATCCAATTACTCTCCCCCCCCCCCAACTCCAGTCCTGAAGAGACACAGGCCATCTATAGTAGAAAAGGGCAAGAGTCCAGTAGCACCTTAAAGACTAACAAAAATATTTTCTGGTAGGGTATGAGCTTTCGTGAGCCACAGCTCACTTCTTCAGTATCTGAAGAAATGAGCTGTGGCTCACGAAAGCTCATACCCTACCAGAAAATATTCAGTATCTGAAGAAGTGAGCTGTGGCTCACGAAAGCTCATACCCTGCCACAACATATTCAGTATCTGAAGAAGTGAGCTGTGGCTCACGAAAGCCCATACCCTACCAGAAAATATTCAGTATCTGAAGAAGTGAGCTGTGGCTCACGAAAGCTCATACCCTACCAGAAAATATTCAGTATCTGAAGAAGTGAGCTGTGGCTCACGAAAGCTCATACCCGCCACAACATATTCAGTATCTGAAGAAGTGAGCTGTGGCTCACGAAAGCCCATACCCTATCAGAAAATATTCAGTATCTGAAGAAGTGAGCTGTGGCTCACGAAAGCTCATACCCTACCAGAAAATATTTTTGGTAGTCTTTAAGGTGCTGTTGGACTCTTGCCCTTTTCTGCTAGTGCAGACAGACTAACGCGGCGACCCACTGTGAATTACAGGCCATCTATGCATGGGAGGTTTTGCCTTGGATTTGCCCCTCTCTAGATGCCCGTTTCCCCCCATCCGAATTCTCAGAACTCTTCCCTTTTTGAGTTTTAAGGATTCGGATGGGGGGAAATGGGCATCTGGAGAGCGGCAAATCCAAGGCAAAACCTCCCGTGCCCAAATGGCCGTAGAGGCTTCATGTGTGAAATGGGCAGATGCCGTTTTGGTGGCCTGGATGTCAATAATGATGTGGTCGTGGTCCCCCATTAACATAGAGTCCAATGGATCAATGAGGGCAGGAGGCTGGATTGAGCTAACGGCTGGCCTCTATTAAATGGACATGGCATTTTCTCTCTCTCTAGGAAGCTGGCAAGCCTATGTGACATTTAATCAGTTTTTTACATTTCCTGTGACAGTAATTGGAAGGTAATTAGGGTTGCCAACCTCCAGGTAATAGCTGGAGATCTCCTGCTATTACAACTGATCTCCAGCCGATAGAGATCAGATCACCTGGAGAAAATGGCCGCTTTGGCCATTAGACTCTATGCCATTGAAGTCCCTCCCCAAACCCTGCCTTCCTTAGGCTCTGCCCCAAAAACCTCCCGCCGGTGGCGAAGAGGGACCTGGCAACCCTAAAGGTAATGCCCGTGTTTTGCAGGCACATGCGATTGATTTAAAAATGAAAAGCATTCATACAAGCAACGGTAGTGTAATACTCTTCACTAAATAACAGTGGTGTTATTCACATGTTAACAGTGAGCTCACATTCAACTTGTATGTACATCCATGCCTCTCTTTGTAAGGAGGAGCCAACGTGTGTTTACAAATGAAACCAGGGACCAGTACCTGATTAAAAGTGGGGTTTCCATCACCCTTTCAACTGTACATATGTTGACTATAACATGATCATTACTCAACACATGTATAAAGAAAATTCAAGTGTACACAGTACATAGATTGTATGTGAGTTCACAATAACTTATGAACAGGGCCAGTGTGTAAAGGACTGACCAAAATGTTACAGAATGTTGAGCAGTTTTTGAATCTTTAAAATGGAATACAGGCTTAGGCTCAGGCTAGCCTGATCTCAGAAGCTAAGCAGGGTCAGCCTTGGTTAGTATTTGGATGGGAGACCACCAAGGAATACCAGGGCTGCTGTGCAGAGGAAGGCACTGGCAAACCACCTCTGTTAGTTTCTCTTGCCATGGAAACCCCAAAAGGGGTCGCCATAAATCGGCTGCGACTTGACGGCACTTTGCACACACACAGTACTTAGTGAAGCCAATTGCAAGACACATCAAAAGTAACTGGGACAGGGATGGTAAATAGGGAAGGCATACCTTTACACCCTCAATTAAAACTGTAATACAGCCATCATTCATAATTCCAGAATGCTTTTTTAAAAAAGTGAAATATAGTCATTCCAGATACCCACAATTAAAACCCCTTTAAATCTATAAAGCAGCTTCTCTAGGTCTGTCACCTGTTCTATTATAGTGGCTTGAAACAACTTCACGTACACAAAAGAAAATTTTTTTGACGATTTAAATGTCTTGATTTGGAGGTGGAAGAAAAGGGCAGAAATGAAATATACAAACTGTGGGAGGGATGAAGAATTTCAGAGGGACACAAAGGTGAGGAAATTGCCACACATAGTACAGTAGTGAGATGCTGCAGAATTGAGTAGCTTCCTAGTCACCTAGCTCTTAATGGTTGAGGCTTATCCTCAACAGTCTGGTATACAACTTGACTGCTGAGATTTGGGCCAAGTGAGCCCCCAACTATTACCAAGCTGTGGAACTCATCTGAACCCTGGACTGGAAGGTAGGGGAAGGAATTAGGTTCAGCGACTATACACTTTGTTTGATCTTAACAATTAATTCCCCTTTCAGGATCCTGTAAACTGTTATGCGTTTGATCAAATCAGTTCCCCATCCCCTCTGCTTTGCTTTGTTCCCCCCCCCCAACTGCCCTCAACACCCCTTGAGCATGCAATAAGAATATTCATTTCTCAGTGTTGGAAGGTATCTTCATTTTAAAAGTTTACCAACTCACATTTTCCCATCTATCTGGGGAGTTCCCTGAGGATGCAGAAACCTTATCTTGGCAACAGATAAATTCACAGAGCAAGGAAGAAAAGTAAGATATTTAAGGCAGATCAAAGAGTGGAAATCAAGAGCATGTGATGAATGGAGAATAGGCATGTGGCAGACCTGTAGAGGAGTGTTTATATCCTTGTCTTCCAGTCACATTCATTTCAGTCCCACCTTTCTCCAGTGTTTCTTTATTTCACCTTTCTGTTGTTGCAGCCACATTACTGTATCTTAGCAAGTTTTTTGGTGTGTATAAGGGAACAGATCTCATCGGATCTCGGAAGCTAAGTAGGGTCAGTACTTGAAGGGAGACCTCTAAGGAAGACTCTGCAGAGGAAGGCAATGGCAAACCACCTCTGCTTAATCACTTGCCTTGAAAGCCCCTGGCTGGGTGGTCACCATAAGTCAACTGTGACTTGGTGGCACTTTACACACACACATAAGGGAACAGAGAAGTAGTTGATGTGAGTAAACTGGTGTGAGTAATGAGGACAACAAAGGAGTGATGAAAAATGAGAGTGCATCGAAGAGACAGATTCAAATAGCCAGTAACTAATTTCCACAATAACAATATTTTTAGCAAGCTGAGTGTTCAGGTCTGCCAAACACATGGTAGCAACAGAACAGATAGAATATTAGGTATAAGCTGATTTTGTGTGGGTTGATTACATCATTCTTTGGGAACGCTGGCCATATGAACTTGCGCTAACACATGTATGGTATCTATATTGTTTCCCCCCCCCCCAAGTAAAATCATGACTTGACCACTTTTCCTTTATCTAATCTGAGATGTAACCTGTAGTTGCTATAAATGAAAATTCCTTATTCAAGGGCTTGTAGAGTTCTGGAAGTCTAAGCCTGGCACTCAGGAATCTGAACATTTGACAAATTCTGTGAACAGATTATGTTTGTGCCTGATGAGTAGCACACCCAGGAACTTGAAAGTGTGTTCAGATAGAAAATTAATATTGCTTAACTGTATGCAAATTGTTGATCTTATCTGCCTATATTTTTATTTCCTGACATTAGGATTTTGCTGACTGTAAAATTCACAGGCTAGTTGTTCATGTCCTCCCACAAGCTTTTGTTGTCATAATAACAAATGTTATTCCCAAAGAAATTTTATAAACTATAAATAGTATTGTAAGATGATGAAAATGCTTTTTACCTCCAAAGTATATGTGGTTCTGGAATGAAGGGTAATAATCTCAGCAAACTGTATTAAGCCAGGGATGTCTTACAAATCAGGAGGAACTGTACT
Source organism: Euleptes europaea (assembly GCF_029931775.1). Classification (NCBI taxonomy): domain Eukaryota; kingdom Metazoa; phylum Chordata; class Lepidosauria; order Squamata; family Sphaerodactylidae; genus Euleptes; species Euleptes europaea. The sequence goes on from NC_079318.1 coordinate 30,483,601, forward strand.
TAAAAGTTATATCTTGAATTAGCATCTATTTATATAGTAGGTTTAGCCGGTTACTAAATATTTTACAAGAGGTTTAACTTTAGAATAATTCATAGACCTCTATAGATGTTTGCCTTGATCCAATAGCTCCTTATGTATGTAGGACCTTCAGTGTACATAACCATCACCCCATACGAGGGTTTTCCATTTCCATTTCTATATGTAAGCTGCTCCTTTCATTAAAACGACAAAAAAAAAATCCTGCAAGTGCAGAAACATCATGTCTGCACTAGCAGTTTTAGTATAATTTTATTATTGTTTTATGCTTCATTTACTATGAGCTTAGCTTCCGTTTATTTAACAGCAGATTTCTCCTTGCTGGGAACCATACTCTGAAGTTCCCCTAGTTCCCAAGACTATGTGCAACCAGAGGTATAGACAGACTTCATTTTCTATATCAAATCAGAAAATCATGATCAGGCTACATGCAATAAAATGTGATTTCAAGAGAAACTAACCTGATTCCCATGGGACAGCCAGCACATTCCAAGCAAGTCCTCTCACAGGCTAAAGAACCTTTGACTCTCTAATACTTATACTCTGGAAATCTCACTTGCAATGATAAACTACTTAACAGTAGTATGGGGGGGTTACTGCACTTTGTATTCCCAGCGATGTATTAAGAGTTTGAAAACGTTATAAAAAACATTGCTTTAAAAGGGTTTTTGGATACCACGGCTTATAAATGGTTGGAAGACGTCTTCACAGCTGAAGGGGCCAAACAAGGTGCGAACAGTATTTTTTATAACGTTTTCAAACTCTTAATACATCGCTGGGAATACAAGTGCGGTAACCCGGATGGACTGCGGTACCAAGGCCTGCAACAAACCAAGGTGCCAACTTTGCTCTCATATAGATCCTAGCAACACCATCACCGGGCCCAGCCATTCTATCTCAGGTTCATACTCCTGTTCATCTTCTAACGTGATTTATACCATCACATGCCAGCAGTGCCCTATCACCCTCTACATTGGACAAACAGGCCAGTCCCTGCGACAAAGATTGAATGGACATAAGTCTGACATCAGAAACCACAACATTCAGAAACCAGTGGGGGAACATTTTAACCTTCCAGGACACTGAGTTGCTGATTTAAGACTAGCAATTCTCTTACAAAGGGATTTCAAATGGAGATTAGAAAGAGAGATTGCTGAATTACAACTAATAATGGTCAAGACAATGCATTCTCCTAGATTGAATAGAGAGCTGGGATTCCTGTCTCATCAATGCTAATTTCTCCTCACCTACTACCTCTCTGCATATCACACCTAATCCAATCATGCCTGTTAATGTCATTTGCTTGCTTTTGAAATTTACATTGCCATTTTGTGTCTAATTCACTCTTCTCTACTTAAGGATAGATAGACTCACATTCTAGGATAGATGGACTCACATTCTAGCTGTATCTGAAGAAGTGAGCTGTGGCTCACGAAAGCTTATACCCTACCAGAAATTTTGTTAGACTTTAAGGTGCTACTGGACTCTTTCTGTTTTCTACTGCTATTGACAGTACTGTTTTCTACTGGTATTGACATGGCTACCATCGTGATCTGGAAATCTTGTTGGTCTTTAAGATGCTACTGGAGTCAACTCAATCAGGTAAAAGGTAAAGGTGCAAGCACCGGGTCATTCCTGACCCATGAGGTGACGTCACATTCCGACGTTTACTAGGCAGACTATGTTTATGGGGTGGTTTGCCAGTGCCTTCCCCAGTCAACTTCCCTTTACCCCCAGCAAGCTGGGTACTCATTTTACTGACCTCGGAAGGATGGAAGGCTGAGACAACCTTGTGCTGGCTCCCTGAAACCGACTTCCGCTGGGATTGAACTCAGGTTATGAGCAGAGCTTTTGACTTCAGTACTGCAGCTTACCACTCTATGCCACAGGGCAGGATATCTATTAGCATCCCCAGAGGTAGGACAAGAATCCTTTTAGACCACACCTGGAAAGACCCTGATCAATGGCATCAGAAGTCTAGTTTATCCTGTGAGGGATTTGACACCTGCCAGCTGCAATCAATTGGCACAAGTCAAGTTGAAAGGTATAGGAAGGGTTTCCTATGGCCTGCCATTTTGAGTTAGTTTTCATCCCTGGACTTTCTTCCACCACTAACTTGAAGTGATAGCTCTTCTTCAAGACAGGCAGAGTACGATTTAATATCATCCGCTCAACTTTCCCTTCTCGGAATCTTACCTCTACATTCTTCTGATCTTCTTGACTCCCAGATGGGCGACCTTACTATCCTTTGCAGCCTTCCTTTCTTCATCCCTCCTCTCCTTCCCAGTCTCTGATCTTCCACATCCTTTGAAGACACACACATACCTTCTCAGGTATAGTTTCTCCATGGCCAAACCATGCAGTAGGAACATGCTTTGGGGTAACTTTAATTCAAGTTGAACACAAAGGATTTGCAAATGAATATTATTATTGGATGTTTTGAGAGCTACCATAAATTACTACTGTGTTTTATCGTTAAGCTGTTTAGAACTGTCACTTGCACTTTACTACTTAGATTTAATATTGACTTGAAAGCCACCTTCTTTCTCGTCTTTGCTACACTGTATTGTTGGTTAGGACAACACAGTTATTGTCAGGTTAATTCACAGTGGGTAGCCGTGTTAGTCTGTCTGCAGTAGTAGAAAGGGGCAAGAGTCCAGTAGCACCTTAAAGACTAACAAAAATATTTTCTGGTAGCCACAGCTCACTTCTTCAGAATCGTCAGGTTAAGTATCTCTCAACTCTTTCTTTTCTGGAGGAATACTAAGGGTTGCCATTTCTGTGTATACAAGGCCTAAACATGCCCTCAGAAAGCAGTGTCTGGGACTTATACATGCAAGGATAATTGCACCTGCATACCGTGACATGGGTCTCCTTTTGGTGACAACTGTGCATGCTTAACTTTATCTGGATTGTATCCCTTATCTAATTTGATGAGTATGGGATCAATAGTTCATTTTGTGCCTTCGGAAAGGAACGTCCTCTGGTGAAGGAGGAGAGTGACTGCCCCACATTTCTAGGGATCCGCTGACCCTCAGAGCAGTATTTCAGGGAATGTTTGAGGCTCCAGCATGATGGGAGGGGTGGGAAATTTCCATTTCCTGGAGTACTCTGAATCCAACCCAAAATTCCCATGCAAAGCAAGTAAAATCTTTTTTTTGTACAGCTGCTCAGTGTAGATGGGTATAGCACTGGTTTGCTTTATTATCAGTTGATATTGAGTATTAGAACAATAGAAAATTCCACATTTTGAATGATTTAAACTTACTTCGGGGGACGACCAGTCTTTCCCCCTGTCAAAAGCAACATTGTTAATATACAAGTAGACTGCAACAAAAGAAATTTGTTTCCTCAAAGAGGAAAATGATGTTGTAGCAAAGTGTTACACAGCAATACAAAGAAGTACAGTGTGATTCAGCAGATAGTGTGTTAAATATGGAAATCTAATTTGCATGGATAATGGAACAGTGTAAACTTTATGATTAAAAAATGTTGTCGTACGTTTTAGCCTGCTAGCCAAGATTCCAGTGAAAATTAGAAACTACAGTTGATACTCTCAGTCTTACCCTACTCTGAACAATAACAGTAATCATAGTGGCTATAATTAATCTTTAGAGTATTCCTGTGGCTGTGTTTCCAAGAGCCTTCCTGGCTTATATCCATTGGGTCCTATTATTTTGAACTATGTCTGTTGTATTTGAATGTAATTTTGATTAAAGTTGTGATACACAAACCATTTAGTCTGATTAAACACAGACAGCCCTGTTGAACCTGGTGAGACTATGGTGGGGCAACTAGCTTTTATTTTCATTTGTATTCAAAATACATTCAGTATATCTGCAGAGTCAAATAGCACGAGCGTATGTGGCATTTGGTAGCATTTGTAGCTTGATTTTGACAAGGAAAAAGTTTGTAGCATTCGTGGTGCTAATGTGCATAGTGGAGTGTTCTGCTAGCTGGTCCGTCCGCTGATGATCATGTATTTTAAAAATACATAGAATGTTTCTGACCCAATTTTAGGGGCCTGTTTTAGTCAGGGCAAATTTTAATTGGTAGAACTGAAGTTTATAATATACTTGTTTATTTTAGTGTCTACTTTAGTTTTGGTGTACTTCAATAGGAAATGAAGAAAAAATAGTAAATATGTCAGTTGCTTCTAACAATCAGTGGCAGCTCTTGTTTCTTAAATTGTAATTTATATTATGCCTATGTTGAGATTCCTTGAGGTAGAATCATAGCTATCACTTGTAAATTTGAAGGTGGAAGACCTTTACTCTTCTGTAGATCAATGTAAAAAACATGTGGCCAAGTTCATCTATGCTAGAGATAAGAGTTACACTCATTTTGGTGCTCGGAGGACATGTTCTCCACTTGCCCTGGGCCTGTTATCTATGGATTCTCTGGTTAGTCCAAAGTTATGTAGAATCTTTATGCATTCAAGGTTTAATTACCCCTTTTCAATGGTTTTGCTGGGTCGAATACTAAAGATCCCCTTTTCAGACCCTCTGTGTCCCTGCCCTCTTCAGGACTCCTTGGTACATATCCTTTTGCACTGTCCTTATGTATACCAACTTAGGCTAAAATGGATTATACCATGTTTTAACAAATGGTCCACAACTTCTCAAGCAACCTTGGAGCAAAAGGTTCAGTTCCTCTTACAGGACTCTGACCCTCAGCGTACTTATTTTGTTGCTCATTTTCTGGAGGCTACAGAGAAGAGATGAAGGGAGGTGTTTTTAGTGATGGGTCTTATTTAAGTTTTACGGTTTTGTTGTTCAAGACCTCGGTCTAAGAACAGGGGGAAAGAAAGAAAGGAAAGAATCATAGAATCATAGAGTTGGAAGGGACCACCAGGGTCATCAAGTCCAATCTTCTGCACAATGCAGGAAATCTGCAATGTAGGAAATGCAGGAAAGCTGCAAATGTATACATTTAATGATGGATTAAAAGTCAGATAATTAAACAACTAAAATATTTGATAACTCTAAAAAAATATCCTGCATCCTAAAGAGGAAAGCTTTCCATTGCCTCTTGAGTATCTGAAGGTCAGGGCTAAGGCAGGCCTCTTTCTAGGAAGATGGTTCCATAGAACTGAGCCTACTATTAAGAAGGCTCAACATTATACTGGTGCCTTGACCTTTTAGCCTCCATTTTGTGGCTTTAGTGCCCATCCCTTAGAAATAGATATGATGCGGATGCATGATTCGAATGCATAGGTAGTAGAACAACAAATAGTAAAAAAAATGCTTTTATAAACTCTTTAGTGATGGAATCTAGCAAAGTTTTTCAACTGGAAGCCCTTTTCTTAACAACACTGGCAGTTGTACTTGTGCTGGTTTAATTGCTTCTTTCCTCTTCGCTGACTTCAATAATAGTCCTTTGAAGAAGAAACATTAAAACAGATCCACTGCTGCTTTGAGGAGCCTGGTATTCCAGGGGAAATATGTTATAGCTGCTGTGTTCAGATGAGAATAGTCAGAAAAACCGGATTTGAGAATTCCTGGCTCCACAGCTCACAAAGAGTTATCTAAAATTCCTGAAGTGTCTGGATTTGAGGCTGCTAACCCAAATAGCACAAAATTTCACACAATCATACATGTTTCAGAAAAGTAATCAAATCCTCTTGAAATCTATGACAATGCTGGAATTTCCCATAAAGGTAAAAGTGCTCTGAATAAAAGGTCTGCAGTTCTGGAATAAAAGATAAGGACTGCATCCAAAGGTTGTGAAGAATATGGAAAACAAGTCGGGGGGCCCCAAGGACTTGTGGAGGGCATCTCATTTCCCCATCCCACTATTTTCTCTTTTTCTTCTCTGAAAGCCCCCATAGCCTCTCCCTTTTTTGGGTTTTTCATTCTCTCCCACCCACCAGCCAACCTATCTTTATCCAACCTGTCTTCTGTTATTGAACCCAATATTGCCCTGCTCCCGTCTTCAGCTTTCCCTTATTCACTTTCCTTGGCAGACCCCTCCGAAGAAAACGATGGCTGTGTTGCACAGTGCTGCCCACTGGGCCAGTTGTGTGGTAGGGACCTCACAAGGACTTGCAGAGGGCACATCACTTTCCCCTATATCCCCTTCCCAATACTATTCCTCTTTCCCTTTTCCTGGAAGCCCCCATACGTTCACCTCCTTGCTTCCTTCTCTCCTTTCCACCTGTTCACTCAGCGCACCAACCTTTTATCTGTCCCCTGTCTTCAGCTAACTTTATTTTTTACTTCATTTGTACCCTGCCTTTCTCCCTGATAAGGACCCAAAGCAACATACATCATTCCCTTCTAACAACTGTTGTAGTTGCCTAGAAACAGGTACTAAGAGGGTGTTCATTTTTTAAAGCTGCAGGCGCTGCTTCTGTTGTTTGGGTTTTTTAACCCCCTTGTTTATTAATAGTTATTTATTTATTTTAGGTTTCAGATTTTTTCTGCAAACCTAGGGATTTTTCAGGTTTGTAGAACGATCTGTCTTGTGTATTCATGGATCCAATCTCTGGATTTACATATCGACAGATTTGGCTGTGTTGAGAATTATATCTCTTGTTATCTTATGCAGTTTCACATGCTTATGAAGAATGACCAGATACAGTAGGGGGAAAGATCCTGTGGTGTCTCTTCAGTTACTGTATACAAGCAGGGATTTTGACTGATTCGGCTTATGTTAGTTGCAGGAGTAAGAAATGCTGCATGTGCTGACATTTCCTTATCTACACAAGAATAAAAGTCATAGGATCCCGATCCTCTTCTTATATACATTGAAGACTTTTCTTTGTAGTATGTTCAGCTATCCATGGGAGAGGCTGTGGCTCTGCGGTATACTACAAAAGGTCCCAGGTTCAGTATGTGACATCTCCAGTTAAAAGATCTCTGCTGCTGTTGTGAATTACCTTCCTCTGCAAACATAACTGGAGAGCCCTTTCTAGTCAGAGTAGACATAGCTTAGTAAACAATAGCAACTACGTGGATCAGTGGTCCAGCTTAGTTTTGCAGCTTAATTTGTCTGTATATACTTCTAAGCATTGAATACTGTTTCACAGTAGTTACAATTGCCTTGTCACATATGCAAATCAGCATCACAATATGAATAATATATTTCCCCCAACTAGAATCATCAGGCTCTATTGGTAGCATCAGAGGGAGGTGTAACAGTAAATCCTTATTCATTGGCCTGTCTTGGACTAACAAGGACTACTGTTCCCTTCCACTCTTACCATGGTGATTCTACCTGATCATGTAACCATGGTATAAATCAACTAAGAGTTGGTACCTGAGTTTTCTTCTTTCCCTTTTCCTTTTGTGTCATATGAATTAATTTTCAGACAATTGTTTTGAATTTTAAACCATCTTGAATGCAGTGGCAGAAAGGTGCATAAATGTAACAAATAGCTTGTTCAGGTATAAAGAATTGGTAACCAATTTTTTTTATTAAACAGAACCAAATAAGAACTTCAGTCAAAACCAAGCCAGAAAATAATTATTATTTGGTTCCTTCTAGATCACCTGTTTTTTTCAGTTCAAGAAAGCTGTTCACCAAGACGGCATTCTGGGATCAGAAAAAGAAGGAAAATAAATAGTTTCTGGTAGTTGTTCAGCAGCTGCTGGATGTATTTTAGAAACATTAGGGAAGTGATCCCTCTGCTTCTCTATATACATTCACTTTCCACATTATGTTACTGGTACAGATGGTAAATTGTGGCTAGGAGGGCAGTTTGTATAGAGACAGATAGGGTGACGATTGCGTCTGTTACCAGTCATAATCTTCTGTTCTATCCCTGTACCATTGCATCATTTTTTAAAATTTTGCTATCATATAATGCATAAAATGACAACAGAATTGATCTTTAAGAAAATTAGAAAAAGTGAACTGGAGTATTAAAATCATATTAAACCCTAGATTAACAATACACTACACAGAAGAGATTAAAGGAAGAAGAATCTACAGTTTTAGAAGGTGGAGTGAAAGCTGCTCTGAGAGCAATTGGGAGAAACATATCACCAAGAGTAGATGGGCTATCAACAGAGCCATTCCAAGCTACAGAAACAGAGTCCTTCAAAATCTTAACAAGACTATGCCAACAAATCGGGAAAACAAAACAATGGCCCACAGATTGGAAATACTCAATTTACATTCCAGTTCCAAAAAAACAAGACATCCAAGACTGCAGCAACTATCGGAGCATCACATTAATTTCTCACATGAGTAAAGGGATGCTCAAAACCTTGTAACAAAGACTGCTACCGTATATGGAATGAGAAATGCCAGATGTTCAAGCTGGATTCAGAAAAGTAAGAGGCACCAGAGATCATATTGCAAATTCACATTGGTTACTGGAGTACATGAGATAATTTCAGAAGACAATCAGCTTGTGTTTCATAGATTACAGCAAAACTCTTGACTGTGTGGACCATGAAAAGCTATGGATGGTTTTAAAAGGAATGGATGTGCCACAACATCTGATTGTTTTGATGTGCAACTTGTACTCTGGACAAAAGGCTACTAGTAGGGCAGAATATGGAAAAACAGAATGGGTTTCAGTTGGCAAACGTGTTAGACAAGAATGCCTTTTATCTCCCTGTCCAATCTTTATGCAGAACCTATGATAAGGAAATCATGGATTAGATTTAGATGAAGGTAGGGGAAGGAACATTAACAATCTTGAGATATGCAGATAGCACCATATTACTAGCAGAAAGTGAAGACTTGAAATGACTACTGAGGAAGGTTAAAGCAGAAAGTGCCGAAGCAGGACTACAGCAGAACATTAAGACAAAAGGAATGACGACTGGGGAATTGCACAATTTTAAGGTTGACGATGAAGAAATTGAAATTGTTAAAGATTTCCTATTCCTTGGCTCCTTCATCAACCAGGAAGACTGCAACCAAGAAGTCAGAAAGAACTGAGACTAGGAAGGGCAGCCATGAAGGAGCTAGAAAAGATTCCTAAGTTTAAGGATATGTCGCTGACGACCAAGGTAATTCATGCCATAGTATTCCCCATTACTATTTATGGGTGTGAAAGTTGGGCAATGAAGAAAGCTGACAGGAAGAAAGTAGATTCATGTCCGGGGCAACGCCTCTGCCCCTGCAGTTATCCCAGGAGACTGCAAGCCCCATCAAAGGCGAGCTGTACCAGCAAGCCCCCTGAGGGAGGTGCCTGTCAGGTTGCAGCAGGGCCTGGCCTTGGCAGAATCTGCTCGGGAGTTGGCCAGCTCTCAGCAGCTGGCTCAGCAGCACAGACCTTCTTACAGGAGGTTGAGCAGGGAAGCCAGCTATTTAAAGAAGTCGAGGGGGAAGGGCCAGTGAGCTCACCACTCCAAGACAAGTACCCATTGACCCAGGGGTCTGTCACTCCCCAGGGCTGAATTGGGGAGGGAGGATTGGCTAGCCTAAGGTTGGCCCTCCCTTGGGCATGCCCAGGAACAGCCAGGGAGGAAGAGCTAGACCTAATCCAAGGCAGCAAGAAATAGGTAAATGGCTGAGCAGTGGGGTGAAATCGGATGAAGAGGAACCCTCTTCTTTCAATCTATTCAATCTTTCAATCTCTTCTGAGACTCTATCCTGGGCCACTTGCCCAACTAAAAGCAACACTGGAGTTGGAGGGTGAAACAGCCCTGGACTCAGACCCGACGGCAGCAGAACTTGACAATTCATTTGAAATGTGGTGTTGGAGGAGAGTTTTATGGATACCATGGACAGCCAAAAAGACATGTAAGTGGGTTCTAGATCAAAACAGATCTGCACTCTAGAAGCTAAAATGACTAAACTGAAGCTATCATACTTAGGTCACATGAGAAGACAAGAGTCACTGGAAAAAACCATAATGCTAGGAAAAGTTGAAGGCAGAAGGAAAAGAAGACCCAACATGAGATGGATTGACTCAATAAAGCAAGCCATGGCCCTAAGTGTATAAGACCTGAGCAAGGCTGTTAATTTATAGGGTCTCCATAAGCGACTTGACGGCACTTAACACACACACACAAGCCCTACAATGTTTATTACATTGCTCTCTAGCAAACTCTACTAGAATTATTACATGCTTCTGCAGGGATTTCACACCAGTGACATAAGGCTGTTCGAGTTGGTCTAGAATAAGCTTAATAAACTTGCTATATTGGGAGACTCTTGACCAATAGGCCTCTTACAACTGTAATTTTCCAGAAGGGATTTGCTGTGGGATGAGGGGCAGATGGGCAAGATATGCTGTTATAGTTATGGAGATGGAATTGTGGAGTAGCATCCGTGTGATGGGAACATTATGGGAAAGATGCACTCCTCCGGATAGAGAGCAACATTTACAACCTGAAGGGATAACATGCTAGCTCTTTGAAGTGTTAACACCTCCTGATTGGAGGAGTCCATGTCAGGCTTGAGTCCCAGGACCTGGCATCCAGATTGGCTAAGGTTAGGGTTGCTAGCTCTGGGTTGGGAAATACCTGGAGATTTCGGGGGTGGAGCCTGAGGAGGGGAGGGTTTGGGGAGGGGAGGGATTTCAATGCCATAGAGTCCAATTGCCAAAACGGCCATTTTCTCCAGGAGAACAGATCTCTGTTGTCTGGAGATCAGTTGTAATAGTGGGAGGTCTCCAGCCACCACCTGGAGGTTGGCAACTCTAGCTAAGGCCCTAGGAGTCCGCATGGAGAGGGGTCTGAAAAGGGGAGCTGCTCCTTTGTTTGGAGGTCTTTTTGTGGGCGATTGTTGTGTTTTCCGTTGTTATTGAGAGTAGCGCACTCACTTGTCTACATTTGCGATGATGGATGATAATATTATAGGGGAATGACACTAGATGATGCTTGCAGCTGTGCCCTGGGGTGGGTCACCCTACACCCAGCAAAAAAACGATGCTTCAAGTATTATAAGGAACTAGCCAATAACTTCCTTTTTCTTTCTTTTGATTAGTGGTACTTAGAGCCTGCCTTGTATCTACCCTGAGTTTGTACCTTGTAGAAATAAAGCTGTTTAACTAAAGAACCCGCACACCTCCTTACTCACTGCCTTGCCACTCAGCATGCTCAGCATGTGATGTCGATGTCGGGTGACACCAGGAGAGAGGAGGGGGGCTGGTTTTTAATGTGAGATGGTAGCATGCTATCAGAAAGGAGGGGCAAGAAGTGATTTTCTGCCCCAGCTTCCTGACTGGGCTGCGAACTGGCAGGGGAAGTCTGGGGAGAAAGTACCCTCACATTTACAGGGTGGTAAATAGGGTTGCAATCCTGACCTGGATGGCCCAGGCTAGCCTAATCTCGTCAGATCTCAGAAGCTAAGCAGGATCAGCCCTGGTTAGTATTTGGATGGGAGACCACCAGGGAATACCAGGTGGGTTGCTGTGCAGAGGAAGGCACTGGCAAACCACCTCTGTTAGTCTCTTGCCATGAAAACCCCAAAAGGGGTCGCCATAAGTTGGCTGCGACTTGATGGCACTTTACACACACACAAATAGGGTTGCCAAATCCCTTTTCGCCATTGGCGGGAGGTTTTTGGGGCGGAGCCTGGAAGGGTGGGGTTTGGGGAGGGGAGGGATTTCAATGCCATAAAGACCGATTGCCAAAGCGGCATTTTCTCTAGGGGAACTGATCTCTGTTGGACGGAGATCAGTTGTAATAGCAGGAGTTCTCCAGCTAGTACCTGGTGGTTGGCAACCCTAGTGGTAAAGCCATCAAGCTGCAGGATTAAAGGCAAAATTAGAATCAATTTAGCAGCCCCAGGAGAATGGGAATATTAAGATGGAAAGTTAAAGCAGAATTAATTGTAATACATGGGTGGTGTTTTGTTTTCCAGAGTCTATAATAGCAGACATCCAGAAGAAGATCACGGATGCTTTTGAGGTGTTTGATCATGAATGCAATAAAACTGTGGATGTCAGGTTTGGAATATCCTTCTTTAAGAAATGCCACATTGATTTAGGCAATGACACCATTATTTCAATTTCTGATAGCTCTGGGTTTTTTGTGTATGTTAGTGAGTTATTGATGAAGAAAGGTAAATAATTGCTCTATATAAGTATTATATAGTTTAAATATTATAGTTTAAGTATTATACAGCAATTCCAACACAGTTAAAATTTCAACAATTTACAATTTAAAACCACAATATCGCTTCAAAAATTCCAAGGGTGCCCTAAGCCATATAATAACAGTATTAGGAACCCATTCAGAGGGGAAGAATAAGGGAAGGAGCAACAGTAGGGCGCTCTCAATTAGGAAAGGGATGGGGACTGAAGTAAATAGAATATAAATAACTAGTAGATGCTAGATCTGAGCAAGGCTGTCAAAGATGGGACATTTTGGAGGACTTTGATTCATAGGGTCGCCATGAGTCGGAAGTGACTTGACGGCACTTAACACACACAGATGGGAGGGAGGGAGGCCAGCAAGGACCATCTCTGTCCTCAACTGTAGGCCTGGCGGAACATCTCAGTCTTACAAGCCTTGCAAGGCTTGGGTCTCTCTTGAAAGAGCGTTCCACCAGGCCGGGCAGATGGTGGCAAAGTGAAGGGCCCAGTGTGGTACATCTCCCACAGCAGGTAGAGCGCAGTGAGGCTCTGTTTGTGGGTGTGTGTGGGGGGGGCTGGGTAAGAAGTCTGGCTGCTGAAGGAACCAAGACGAAGCCCACCTATTCTCATGCCTCCTTCTCACTTCTGCTTTCTTTTCCACACCCTGGATCGCTCCCACCAACTCTCCAGCCTTTCCCTCTTCTTTTCCCGACAGATTTTTTCCCTTCTCGTTATTGTTGCAAAGGGAGCTGAAAGGCAAGAAAGTGAGAAGTTGACCAGCAAGACAAGGGAGAAAGGGCAGGAGCGGCCACTAGAGAGGGCTGGCTGGCCTCCCACTTTCAGAAGCTTCGTGACCCACTTGTAGGTCCTAACCCACAGGATGGAAAACACTGCCTTAAACAGTATTTTGTTTGCAGTCTTTTTATTCTACTCCTAGGGGGTTACCGCATTATGTATTCCCAGCAATGTATTAAGAGCTTGAAAATGTTATAAAAACATTGCTTTAAAAGGGTTTTTGGATGGGGGTTACCGCATTATGTATTCCCAGCGATGTATTAAGAGTTTGAAAATGTTATAAAAAATACTGTTTGCACTTTCCACCAATTCCCACCTTTGTATTAAGAGTTTGAAACTGTTATAAAAAATACTGTTCGCACTTTGTTTGGCCCCTTTAGCTGTGAAGACGTCTTCCAACCATTTTTTAGCCGTGGCATCCAAAAACCCTTTTAAAGCGGTGTTTTTTATAACATTTTCCAACTCTTAATACATATCGCTGGGAATACATAATGCGGTAACCCCTGGATGCCATGGCTAAAAAATGGTTGGAAGACGTCTTCACAGCTAAAGGGGCCAAACAAAGTGCGAACAGTATTTTTTGTAACGTTTTCAAACTCTTAATACATCGGTGGGAATACATAGAAAGTGCGAACACTATTTTTTATAACATTTTCAAACTCTTCATACGTCGCTGGGAATACATAATGCGGTAACCCCCCTAGTCCTGTTCATTTTTATTGGCTGTCTTATGTTGTTTGATTGCATTGCTTTTTATATTTCGTAATGTGGCTTGAATTGAAGCGAGAAAGGTGGGCTGTAAAGTAAATAAAAATAAAATAGATATTTCATGAAACAAGAGCTTATAGCAGGCAGTTTGAGCATGAGGTGTGTGTGTGACTGGGTTGGTGGAGGACCCTGTGCTTTATCTTAAGTTTCCTTAGAGGAGCCCCGTCTCCTTATTATCAGCCCAAACTCAAAATCTTTTAAGCTATTTATAAAAGCTGCTGAATACATTGCATGTGGATTTACTAATTAAAATGCTTTCTCTTTCAGAGAGATTGGCACCATTATTAGGTCCCTAGGTTGCTGTCCAAGTGAGGGGGATCTACATGATATGCTTGCAGAGGTAACTTGCATATTTTTAAGTTCTGCCATTTTATACCTTTAAACTATACAGGGCATCTGATTTTTTTTCTACATTGTAGGTTAGAAATATAACCTAGGATTTTCATAGGATTTTCATTCATTGATGGCATTGATCCTGTTAATTTACAACGTGTAATCCGCCTTGAGTCTTAGTGAGAAAGGTGAGCCATATATGACATAAACGAATTTTTAAAAGTAGATTTTTATTTTTCCCATATGTCAAGAAAAATCACTGGAATTTGGTATCTGTTTTTTTGAGAACTAACATAAATGGAAGAAGAGTTGGTTTTTATGCCCTTCCTTTTCTCTACCTTTTAAGGAGTCTCAAAGCGGTTTATAATCACCTTCCTTGTCCCTCCCAACAACAGACACCTTGTGAGGTAGATGAGATTGAGAGAGGTCTGCGAGAACTGTGACTAGCCCAAGGTCACCCAGCTGGCTTCATGTGTAGGAGTGGGGGATCAAACCCGGTTCTCCAGATCAGAGTCCGCCGCTCTTAACCACTACACCACGCTGGCTCTCATATAAAATATTCATAATGCTAGGGAAAAGTAAGAATATTATTCTCACTAGGATTCACATTAACATATAGTCGTGATTCTTGTTGGCAAGTATGATCTTTCTGAACAGGTCTAAACCTTTGGAGCATTGACATAATTTTAAGTAGAAACTAAAGTTGCATGTGGCGTGTGTATGGCACATTCTAGTCTTAGGTGGAAAAGAACACAACATGGTGCTTTACCTCCAGTAAGCATTCTAAGGGGAGTGGAACTGATAATTATAGCTAAAATACAGTGTCTATGGAAGGCCATGCAGTTATATGGACAGAGGTGTTTTGCCTTGGATCGCCTTATTCACCTCTCTCAGCATGGTAGTGAATGAATGATTTTATTATTACCGCAATAGCCAGATAAGCTGCAAACCTTGTCAGTAAAGCCAATTAAAAAGGTAAAGGTCCCCCGTGCAAGCACCGGGTCATTCCTGACCCATGGGGTGACGTCACATCCCGACGTTTCCAAGGCAGACTTTGTTTTGCGGGGTGGTTTGCCAGTGCCTTCCCCAGTCATCTTCCCTTTACCCCCAGCAAGCTGGGTACTCATTTCACCGACCTCAGGATGGAAGGCTGAGTCGACCTTGAGCCGGCTACCTGAAACCAACGTCCGTCGGGATCGAACTCAGGTCGTGAGCAGAGCTTTTGACTGCAGTACTGCAGCTTAACACTCTGCGCCACGGGGCTCCTAAAACCGATTACATAATAAATCATCTGTATATACAAAATACAGATAAAATTACATCAATTAAAAATCACCTTGTTCGCATAGGCACATATCAATTAAAAATCACTAATACCGTTCTCCGAGCGGATTTTAATAGCTGCAGAGCAATACTTGGCTACTTGCAAAGATGGCTGAGATTCTCCCTCCCAAAAGAGCAATTTGATTTTCTCTTCCTCTGAACTGGCTTCCATACAGCATGGTAGTGTGTCCCTTTAGACTACCTTTGCAGCTTTCCCCCTTTTGCTAATACGCCAAATTCTCTGTTAACCCAAATAATTATTATAATGTCAAAATGGTTAGCTTCAATAGAGGTTTTTCCCCTTTCCCCCCATAAAACAATTCACATCCTTTAATATGTTAGCATGCTACTTGATTTCCTTCTGGATTTCCCATTAGTATTGGGACATTATTCCTGTGATTTTAATGACTGTACCTAATCCGTTTTACATCAATGTGTGGGGGGGCCCCTTCAGTAAATAGCATCTTTCAGGAAATATTCACATGAGGAATATTCATGGTGAGGCTAATGCCCAGGTAGGTCCACATAGGATTGTAACCTTAGAAATATAACTTCGCCTTTGCAGTGAAACCCTTTCAGTATTAACTATTTGGCTTTGTTCTGTTCCATGCGTTACTGGCAGACTACCTATGGTGTTGTCTTACATGTAGTGCTCATGCTGACTCTTCCAATATAAAATAAGTTGTTCTTTGATATCAGTGCTACATTTTTTTAAAGTGAGATGTTTCAGTTATTCCACTGGAAGCAGAGCAAAATAACACCACTTTGTTGTTATAGTAACTAGTATTTTTATAGATGTTAACAAAGAAAGAAAACCAAGGGCAGGCGAAATGAACGATGAGGTACGAGATTTGTTCAGGAAGGAGAAGAATGCAAGCAAATGTTCTGTGAAACATGTAAAAAGAAAACAGTCTATTTGGAAGCAGGAACATTTTACATAAATGAACTTTTGCCACTAGAGGACAATGTTGAGTTATTAAATGTGACCACTCTTGCTTGACTCACGTAAGACTTGGAAATACTGCGAGAATAAATAAACTGGGTAAGCAGTCAGTATAGATTTTTAAAACCATAAATAGTTTTTTCTGTACAGTTGTTGGAACACTCGGTTAACTAGGTTATCTTCACTTTAAGGTACAAAAATGCACCCTTTTATTTTCTGTTAATGGTTAGTGATTAGAAATACCTCGTGGGCCCTCTTGTGGTAATATCAAACTTTTTATCCAACCTTCTTCCAAGAAGCTCAGGGTGGCATATTTAGTTCTCCCATGATCTTATCCTCACAAAAGTCCTGAGGTAGGTGAGGCTGGCCCAAGGTAACCCAGTGATGTTCATGGATGAGTAGGAATTTGAAGGGGAGGGGCTGTGGCTCAGTGGTAGAGCATCTGCTTGGCATGCAGAAGGTCCCAGGTTCAATTCCCAGCATCTCCAGTTAAAGGGACTAGGCAAGTAGGTGATGGGAAAGACCTCTTCCTGAGACCCTAGAGAGCTGCTGCCGGTCTGAGTAGACAACACTGACTTGGATGGACCAAGAGTCTGATTCAGTATAAGGCAGCTCCATATGTCTCCCTGGTCCTACTGTAACACTCTGTTACACATACTGCCTGTATTACGATATACAGGCATAGTATATAGATGCCTATATAAAAAATAGAATATATGTCTGTAAATTACTGCAAAATATAGCAAGATTGATAGATGCAGGATTTAAAGCACAGCTGCCTATTCTCAATTTAGCCCTACAGAAACCCTAAACTGCTTTTAAAATCAAGACAGCTGGGCAGATGTGGTCTTGCCCTTGAATGTGGTCTCCTCCTCCCTATTAAACTGCTCCTGAATCCCAAAACCTAGACTCCTTTTTTTTGAATTTCGAAGGGTGTGGCTTTTGTGGGGCCAGCTTCTGATCGGTAAGAATGTGCATTCATGCTCCCTTGCTTATAAAAGCAAATTCAGTAAGGTACGAAGCAGGACGAAGCCATGGCCATACTCTAGCTCTTTGACGTAGAGGCCCCTAACATCTCCCATTCATAGGTTCCCTTCTTCACCGTGGTGTTGCAGCTGAAGCATCCTGTCCCTGTTGCGTTGGTATTTACACATCCACGAGCATCTCCTCAATGCGCGCCTGCTGACCATCCCTGTCCCTGGCAACAGCCACCAGCTGCACGAGGTGCCCAGTAGTCTCCTCTTGAGTCTATCCAAGCATTGTGGGCCCTGGGCCTCAGTGTCTCTTTGTTGGCGCCTGGTCTCCAGCCATTCCCTGCCAGCGGCTGTCTACAAGGATGAGAGGGTGGGAGGATGTGCTGTGATGGGTGCGGGCTCTGCACAAGAGGACTAGGCAGCTGCTCTGAATCCCCAGCCCCACCGGGGACCTCAAGCGGATGCAGCATCAGGGGCCAGCCCAGGGTGCATCACTACACCACCAGTCTTCCCTGTCCCCCACTGCCCTTAACCCCCCCCATCCGTGAAATCGGCCCACTGGGATGCCTCATCTGTGCCTGGTCATCCTGGGGAGTCCCCGACGCCTGCCGTCTGTGGCCCATTTTGAAGGGGCAGCGCCTTTCTCGGGGTGGCAGCGCTGCCATGAGCCCCTGTGTGGCCCCATGGGCCCTCTTCCCCCCTGTCCCTTATAACATTTCTCTGCCATTCACACACAACAGCAGCAATGGACCAGGTTCCATCCACCTCCCTGGGTGCACACCAGGTAACCAAAGGGAAGTCCTTCTCCAGCAGTGAGAAGGGGGCCAAGGCCACTATGGGCTCAGAGGGGTCCACAAGCTCTATGGCCCACTGAAGCCAGTGGAGCCCAGGCGCCTTGTGCCAGGGGGCCGGGGCATCCTTGTGATCAGCTCCTTCTCAGGCGGGATCAGCAGCAGATCTGAGGCATCCATGGAGAGCATGGCAGCCTGGGACCGGGACATGACGGGCCCCCATCCCTCCATGGTTCGTCCCTTCAAGGGTGTGTGTTACATGCAAGCCTGGGGGGTGGGCAGCCCTGGCCCATTCAGTACTCCACAGACTACCAGATGGTCCCACGCCTGGCCAGTCATATCCTGTGGCCTGGAGGGCTCCTTCCATGCCCCCATTCCTTCCCACAGGCACATTGCTCATGGCTGTACTGGTAGTCCTGCACTGGATGGAGGCTCAGCTGGACCAGATGGCAACCATCCAGCAGTGTACAATCTTACATTGACCAAAGTAGGATCCAAAAAGGACCAAACACATTTCGGCCTGAGAAGGCCTTCCTCAGTGGTCAGTCATAGAGTTATAATTTAGCACACATCTTAATAATATAAATGTGTCTACTAAACAGTAAAAAAATGTATAAAAGCCCTTCTAGTATAGTGAAGCTCCCATTAAGTTTATTAATTCTTTATACTAGAACATGGGTTCCATGTCTCACCTTCTTTTACATGCCGGGCTCTTGAGGATGTGTATACATCAAGCAGTGTATTAGGTCAAGCAGTTATATTATTAGGATGTGTACTAAATTATAACTCTATATGACTGATCACTGAGGAAGGTCTTCTCCGGCCAAAACGCTTTTGGTTCCTACTTTGGTCGGTGTAAGATTGTACATTGCAGGTGTTTGTTTGTATATATTGAATGTGAAAGTCTTGCCTATGCTAGAGGCCTTATGTTTTTAACTTGATCGAGCACCTTATTAAAATTTATTCGTAATTTTAGCATTTTTCAGCTCAACCTCTTCGGTTTGGAATCAGCATTTTGGTTGAGTTCCATTTGGTCCACCCCCTCTTTTCTGGTTGTTTAACCATCCAGCAGTACCTTAAGGGGGAGGTGGCCAGCATCAAGGTCCTCATGCACAAGATGGAGCAGTACATGTGCAGCCTCCTGGTGGCTGTTGCAGACCTGCTGTGGGGCGGCTGGCCCACGGGCCTTGAGGATCTAAAGGGGACATGGGGTAGGCTCGGACTTCCTTGGTGCACCGCCTGGCCTCCATGCCCTGATAGATTGGGGTACCCACGCAGCCTGGCCCACTGTTCTCCAGAGGACACCCCCCCCATTGGTTTGCCTGTGTTGCTTGTACTGTCGCTGTGTTGCTGTTCAGAGTAAAGTGTTCGGAGTAAGGTTTATAGTTTGTTCAGGGTTGTGGCCTGCATTCTCTCTGTCGTGGGATGAACCCTCCAAGGGGGTGGGGCAGTGGGGGTTGCTCGAGCGGAGCCCCGGGACCCTGTTGAGGTTTGGCTTCAGCCGTGGGTGTGGCTTAGGGCGGCAGCGGAGGGGGCTGTGGTTAGCACCTGCCCCCAGGCAGTCCAGCACTGTGCTGCCATTTGCCATGGTTGCCTAGGTGTGGCCCCAGTCCCTGGCTGGGAGGGTGAGGGGTGGTGGTGTGTATGGGGGACCAGCAAAGGAGGGGCTTGGATTGACACTGTTGTTTACAGGAACATTTAAACAATGACCCCTAGCCTGGGATTCTGTCGTCAGGCGCTGCCTTGGCTGCTCTGGGTTGATGTGCCTGTGGGAAAGATCCAGGATGTGTCCTTGCAGTGGCAAGGGGCATATTCTGTGGGGGGAATCAGGTCCACGGGGGTCTTCTGGTTCTCTGCAGTTGCTTCACCCCCTGCCCTGTCAGTGGATTGTGCTCCAGTCTGGTGTGCCCAGTGTTGTGTGAGCCGCCACTGTGGTGCAAGATGCTAAGTCCCACGATCACGGGGGGACTGATGTAGCCCTATGCTTCCCAACCTGGCCCCTAGCCTGACTGCTCAGACCAAAATTTATATTTCTTTCTGGAGTGCTGGCATTAGCTATAAGGGGGGCTGGGTTTTGGCCAGGGGCCAATGGGTGTTGGCTGCACCACCCCTCAGCCTCCTGTGGTCCTTGGGGCATCGGGTGTGTGTGTGTGTGGGGGTGTGTTCTGGCCTGCATGAGTGCCCATGGGCTATACTGCAGTTTTTGCAGGTGTAACTTTGCACCATTGCCAGGAGACGTTCCTGGGCTGGCGTGCCTTAAGATGCCTACTGATTCCTGCCATGCCCCCAGGCAGCCCTCTCTCCTGCTGGCACATAAGTTGTTCTACCAGAGTTTCTGATGGGGCTGTGGCATTGCTGCAATGGCAGTCAGCATCAGTGTGGCAACATCAGGGTGCCCCATCAGCATATCTCCTGGTTATACTGGCAACTCAGGGATATACTGCCCTAGCTTATGAGCCAGCATGGTGTAGTGGTTAAGAGCGGTGGACTCTGATCTGGAGGACCGGGTTTGATTCCTCACTCCTCCACATGAGCGGCGGACGCTAATCTGGTGAACTGGATTTGTTTCCCCACTCCTACACATGAAGCCAGTTGGGTGACCTTGGGCTAGTCACAGTCTCTCAGCCCCACCTACCTCACAGGTTGTCTGTTGTGGGGAGGGGAAGGGAAGGTGATTGTAAGCCGGTTTGATTCTTCCTTAAGTGGTAGAGAAAATCAGCATATAAAAGCCAACTCTTCTTCTTCTTCAACTCCCTAAGTGCTCTATGAACTCTATAAGCGGGTCTGGATCACTTGATATGTTGAACAAAGGAAGTAAGCTCTCTGCCCAAGGCAACACATAAGTGGTCACTGTTGCCAAGGAAGGAGAGGGATGCGGGTTGGTCTGGCATACCCAATCTCCTCTCCAGCTATTTCTGTGGGATAGTCCAGATGCTCCATTTTACAACATCAACACATTGAGTCCGCCAGGATTTTTTTGCATTTCTTTTACTGATTCATGTCATTTACTGGCTTGTTTTAACCTGAGAAAAGTGTGTAAGTGTCGTATTCTTTATTTTTTAGGTGGAAGAAGAAGAACCAACTGGGTTTATTCGTCTGGAAAAATTTCTTCCTATGATGACAAGAATATTAATGGAAAGAAGGTAGCAGAGAGAAAAATTAAATTGTGCAAGTTGTGTCATGTGTCTGTGGTCGGTTTTAATTACGATCCATTCATAGATGCATGGATAAAACGTTTCAGTGATAAATGAAATGGAAAAAAAATAGTAGATTTTGCTTTTAAAATATTTTTGGGCAGCCACTAAAATGGGAGGTAGGGAACGGAGCCTGTAGATACTAGTGTACTTCTGCTGCCTTATTGGCTTCATTGTGTATGTCTGTCCAGAAAAATTTAATTAAGATGATCTTTGTTCAGAGGTCAACAGTTTTTTAAAGCAATTACCCTTTTTTCCGGTGTGATTTTTGTGTCCTAATAGATGGATAGGTAAATGTAGATAGCATTAATTTAAGATCATATCATACATTTATTGGGGAAAAACATAGTATGTACAGTAAATGTACCTCATTAGTAGAGCAAAGGTTAAGAAGAAATTAAAAAAAACTCTCCACAGTTCTTTGTATCTGAAAATGAACTATGTGGGTTTAAATTCTATATTAACAACATTAAATGAAGTTTAGACTTTATGTCATCAGGTGATATTGGATATTGCAGATATGTCTACATTTCAGTAGAAGCGCCTTGTTGGATTATTATAGGAGTCAAGCGGCACTTTAAAGACTAACAAAGTTTGTTCCAGCATGAGCTCACGAAAGTGCATGCTGTAATAACTTTCGTTAGTCTTTAAGGTGCCCCTGATTTCTGCTTCATTTTGCTGCGGCAGATGAACACAGCAAACCCTCTGGGGTTCTTGTGATTCTTTGTAAGGTTCTTACTTCTAAAAAATGAGAGTTTGTCTGGGAGTCCTTTCTTACCCTTACAATTAATCCCAGATGTGCTGAGGCTCTCATTGGTCACTCAGTGTTTAGGCAAAGGCAATTCAAAGTGCAAATTCAAAGTGCAACATGTTCCAGGGCTGAGTCCCAGTACTAAAAATAGATTTGGGGGCAAAGCCAGGTGAATCCTTGATTAATTAAGCCTAGAAGTTTAGTAGTTCCCTTTTCACATTGTTTTTTTTTTAAAGGAAAGGAATCTAAAAACTGCAAATGCTGTCCTAAATAAGATGTTCACTGCAGAGTTGTGTGACCATGGTTTGTTTCTACTATTATTGATAGGGCTGCCAACCTCCAGGTAGTAGCTGGAGATCTCCCGCTATTACAACTGATCTCCAGCCGATAAGAGATCAGTTCACCTGGAGAAAATGGCCGCTTTGGCAATTGGACTCTATGGCATTGAAGTCCCTCCCCTCCCCAAACCCCACCCTCCTAGGCTCCGCCCCAAAAACCTCCCACTGGTGGCGAAGAGGAACCTGGCAACCCTAATTATTGACCAGCTCATTTCAGAAAATTTATTTTTTTATTTTTATATAATAGGATACAAATGAAAAAAGAGGGGAGAGGGGAAAATAAACAAAAAAAATATATAAAATGTATCAGTGTCTGAGCTTTTGCATAATTTACAGTCTCATCATTTCGTCAGTTGTTCTGAACAGTTAAAACATCTGAACAATTCTCTACATTTCTTTAAATAATTTCTAATTTAACAATCTTAATAATTATTCTCTAATAAGCATTTATAGCACGTGAATAATAATCATGTAAAGGTTGCCATTTTGTGATAGTTTAGCCATCAGTGCAAAATCAAACCATTTATTTATCCCCTCTGTGATGTCTGGAAGTAAGCTAGATTTCCAATATGTAGCATAAAGAATTTCAGAAAATTTAGAGTCAAATTATACATAACTTTGGAATTCTGTGACTGGAAATCCACATGTGTCACATGGTCCTGAAAAGCAGCTGCAGGAAGACCTGTAATGGATCAAGGCTGCAGCCCAGAGGAAGGGGGAATTAACTCTTCTTTCTCTGTGCCCTAGGTCCAGTCGAAATTGCTCCACCACTACCACCCCCAGAACCTGTGCTTGTTGTCTTTCCTTATAGAGTATAAAACTAATAGAGGGGTGCATTTTCAGTCAAGGAAACAATGAGGGCAGGAAAAGTGAATTACTCCTTCCCCAGTGATACAGCCCTACCAAGTACCTCTGTACTCCCTACTTCTTAGGGTTATATAACAGGTTTGGAGTTCCAG
Organism: Euleptes europaea; assembly: GCF_029931775.1. Classification (NCBI taxonomy): domain Eukaryota; kingdom Metazoa; phylum Chordata; class Lepidosauria; order Squamata; family Sphaerodactylidae; genus Euleptes; species Euleptes europaea. Next base: position 30,506,789 of record NC_079318.1, read on the forward strand.
ACACAGAGCAGTTTGGCCCTTAGGATGGAACATAACATGTCAAGCTGCTGATGCCTTAAAAAACATGGCACTAAATGAAGTTTCTTGCCTTGATGTCACACTGATGCCATAGATAGATTTACAAGCCCAAATGGCTCGGAGGTGGGCAGTCCCCTCCACTTGGATATTACAGCACTATTTGTGTATTTAATTATTTCAGATACCGACCAATTCCAGAAGACATTCTTTTACGTGCATTTGAGGTCTGTACGAAAAACAAAACAAAAACTACTTATGGGGGGAAATACTTGGTAAATCTTTGAGGCAACAGGAGTAAAAAATCTACATTCTCTTATTTTTAGGTTTTAGATCAAAATAAATGTGGTCATCTTACTAAAGAGGAGTTGGTGAAGTATATGACTGAAGAAGGTAAAAAGGTCTTCATTAAAATTAGCTTTACGTTTGAAAAACAAAAAGGATGGATCTTACTTAGCATGGTACCATGAGCACCCTGTGTGACAAGACATGGACACTGGGGGATAGCAGCTGGAGGCCCCTGAGCAAAACATCAAGCCGGATGAAAGGGGGCAAGTGACCGTGGCTGGAGTCACTTTTGTGAATGGTGGGTGGGATGGATGGTGGGTGGGGTGGGCCCACCTCACCCCCACTCCTCTCCAAGCTTGATCCTTCAAGAAAGCTAGTTGCTGACCAGGGATGTGTGGTGTACTCCATATTGGCTTCGTGTTCTGTATGCCTTCCTAGCACTTGTCTGTAACTGAGGAACCAATCCATATGCATGAAAGTATGAGAGAAAACATTTTTACTGCTGTCTTGTCACTTCTGTGATCCTTCTGCACTTTAATTATATGAATATAAATCATGCATGGGATTTGCACCTTTCCTTTGTTTGCAATGAACTTGGGAAGCATTCGCAAAAAACCCCCTGCATATATGATGTGCTTCACTTAAACCCAAAGAATAATAATAGGAGCACTTTCAAACATCATCTTTTCTTCACTAATCATATTTGCAAACCCTGCAGAGAAAAGAAAACACTTCATAAAACAGAGGATCTGTAAGAGTGGTTTAGATTGCTGGTTTTGAATAATCATTGCTGGAGTCTGTTTATCTTTGAAAACTCTGTTTTAAAAAGTACCAAAATTGTATTTGGGGTGTATTTACTACCCCAAGCCTAATTCCAAAGTCCAGCAAATTCATATTTGTGGCAGCTGAAACAAGGCTTAGATCCAACAGAGCATTTCTGTTCACAGAAGACAACTTTCTTCCCCTCCTCCACTGCAGCCACAAATGCTTCCTGGAATGATGCTCTGGAGGACAGGACCCCCAGGAACAGCAGTGCTGGGTGTATTTTGGGATGCAGCAGAAGGTGAGGTGAGAAAATTGTGTTCCATGGACAGAATTCCTTCTGTCCATAGAAATGCTCCACTGGATTCATCCCAGAGCGTTTCCCAATACCCCAACTTTGAACCCAAGACATTAGAAAGCTGAGAACAAAAACATAAGCTGTAAACAAAAACACAGACTGCAAACAAAAACATCTATCATTGTCAATCACCAACGTTGGCATTGGGAAGTTATTTTTCTACTGCAGAATGCACCGACTACTTACAACTTTTAACGTTTCACGTCATTTTTTATCTGGATCAATTTTCCTTGGCAGAAATCACTGGGCATTTTTTATACCCCAAGATATAACAGTCACTGGGGTAAAAAAGCACACCCAATGATGAAAACTGTAGAATTTTCAGGTGGTTTTCTGTTTTTCTGTTTATGGAAGAAAACTGAAGTGGCTGCAGTTGTCCTAAAAGGACAATGTCGTCTGCACATTAGTAAATGGTGTCCCCAAACCATTTACTAAAAGGACAATGTTGTTGAATCATTTCTGTATATCTCTGCCCAAAAAAGTGCAACAGGATGGAATATCCCCCCAGGCTATTTCCAGATACTTGTAAGCCTTCATTTATTTTCACACAACTAGAGGGTTGAGGCAGAGTTTTGTGGTAAGGAGCCCATATTGCCACGGCAGAATACGCACATATAAAGGAGCCATGCTTTCTAGTGAATATGCTTGTGTAATACACACTTTGCTTTTTAATGGCTGATAGCTCTTACAGTTTTGCTAGGATTTTGTTGCAATTTTTAGCTAACATAGTTTTGCATTTTACTAATTTAGAATATTTTCCTTTTTTATTATATAGATTTATAACTATTAGAGGTAATTGTTGACATGTTTGTAATGGCCTATGGCTACATGCAAATAAAACTCTTTCATTCATTCATTCATACACACTTTGCAGACATGTAGTTACCATATTCAGCCAGTATAGAATCACAGAAGAGAATCATAGAGTTGGAAGGGACCACCAGGGCTATCTAGTCCAACCCCCTGCACAACGCAGGAAATTCACAACTACCTCTGTAGTTGTGTTACAGGTGTTCATATATACAGGTGTTCATGTATTTAAATGGTACAGGTACATCTTGATGTTGTATATAGCAGATATCAAATAATTATAGATATTAGTGGTGTAATGGAAGGGCAAAGAAAAACCAGTTCCTTACTATTTAGAGGGGGGAAACCACACTAAGAAAATTAAGCAGTAGAAAAGATAACAATGTTATAAATATTCTTTCTGTTGCAGGTGAGCCTTTTACACAGGAAGAAATGGAGGAAATGCTCTCTGCTGCTGTAGATCCAGAAACAAATACTGTGCGCTACAAAGATTATATTACAATGATGGTTGTGGATGAAACCTAAGCACTTCTTGCATAGGTTATGGATATGAACCTTCTAGTTTTTACATGTAGACTAATTTTCCCTGGAGTTGTGCTGTGTTAGCTATGAGATTGCTGCAGAATCCAGCTTAAAGGCTGATGTTGAACTAATTTATCTGTGGAAATATTGTCCTTTTTACTTAGTAAATGAAAGATTTCAAAAAAGTGGTGGCTAAAATTGTGAATTTCTTTAGGAAAGAAGTTGAAAGGAGGATAAGCTATGTTCAATTCAAAGGATAAATGTAGACAGTGTTCAGTAGATAGCTTTGAGGACAAAAATAAATTAATGATTTAATGAATTCCAGTATTCCGGAAAAGGAAATAAGCAAATATGTGATGACATAGTTAACATTTTGAGGTAACTGGAATCAGATTTCATATTTAAAACTGAAACTGACCTTTGTTCAGTGTAGGCTTGTGAATTTAACAAATAGTATTTTTATTTTGTAAAAAAAAATTATAAAACAAGATGGCATTGCTGTTCAGGAAGTTCTGTAAAGTTCTGCTCAGCGGTTGTAAGGCAACGAGTTGTTTGTTAAGACCAGAAATATGTGGGGGAGGTTTTGTTGCAAGTATTTTCTGGAAACTAGAAGCACAGCTTTGGCAAGGCTCCTTGACTTGGGAACACCCCTTTTCCTATTGTTTCAAGACAAGCTGTTTGTTGACTTTCAAGGTATGTTGTAAGGCCTCTCTTTACACATGGTATGTTTTTAATCCATCCTAGGAAACTGGATTACATCTGCAAAGATTCTTCGGAATGAATTGTGTTTGTGCTGAAGGTCTCTTCAGAGATTACAACATCACAATTGACTGTTGATATTGCTTAATATTTACCTAGAAGTAGCAGGGGGTCTCATTAGGACTTGGGTCCTATTGTGTTTAAGTTTATTTTTAAAACAAATACACTTGGAAATGTATACCTGCCCCACTTAGTTAGCAGACTTCAGGCAAAGTAGTAGATAAAGGCTAACAATCCTAAACACAATTAAAAAGGGTAAAGGTCCCCTGTGCAAGCACCTGGTCATTCCTGACCCATGGGGTGACATCACATCCCAACGTTTACTAGGCAGACTTTTGTTTACTGGGTAGTTTGCCAGTGCCTTCCCCAGTCATCTTCCCTTTCCCCCCAGCAAGCTGGGTCCTCATTTTACCGACCTCAGAAGGATGGAAGGCTGAGTCGACCTTGAGCCGGCTACCTGAAACCGACTTGCGTCGCGATCGAACTCAGGTCGTGAGCAGAGTTTGGACTGCAGTACTGCAGCTTACCACTCTGCACCAGGGAGCTCTTATTAAACACAATTATAAGGGAGTAAATCCCTTTGAGCTCAGTGGGATTTACTTCTGAGTAAACATTCTTGGGATTGTGTAGAAGTGTGCATTGGTACAAGACCTGGGGAAGGGGCTCACAGAACAGAAACAAGGGGCAGTGAGATGATACCTTGCCCTGAGTCAACTACTGTTTGAAATGCAGGAGACATAAAACTTTGAGATATTTAGAAAGCTTAACTCCACAGTCTCCTTGGTCTTCTCTCCATTTCCCCCAGCTTGCCTAGCACCCCGTCTTTGTTAACTTTTCCTACCAAGAGCTCAGAACCCCTCTGATCTTCTGGTTCTGTGTGATGCTGTACTCCAGTCACAGTATCTGAACTATTTGTTAAACAATTAAAATATTCATGGACATTCCATGACATTAGTTGACGCCAAGGAAGGGGAGCATGTTATGAGGGAATTGCAGTTAGGATGGTTTTTAACCTATTACATTTATGAGATTATCAGGAAAGTGCAATATATCAGCAAACAAGCAAATAAGAACTGTGTGCTGGAATCATTTGCGCTACAGAAGCACTGAACATACATTGCACATTTTGAGGAAATGAGCAGAAGGCTTCATATAGATGCAAAACTGTGATTTGCTTTCACGCTGATATGCAACTGACCAAAACAAGAGTTGTACCAATTATGCGTCTTTCCCCCATTAAATTCATATTAACCGCATGTACATAGATAGTAGGACAAGAATAGTAAATTTATAAATCAAGACCTGAAAAATAAGCTTTGAGTTTATCCTATGCATTTATGTTAGAGCTGCCTTCTGGTTCTTCCGAATCCCTAGCCCCTCACTTTAAGGCATCTGGCATAGCTCAGATATCACCCCTTCCATTTCATGCTATCTTAGGTCATTTATGAATGGGAGTTTTACCCAAAGTTCATTGATCGCTGGACTCACACTTTCCTGTTGGGAGTCTATATACCAGCAGTCTCCAAGCTCAAATCAGGAAGTATTTGAATCCCTACCCCTTGCAATGCTGCTTCGTAATTGGCTGTAGTGAGAGAAAGGCTTACTGGGTGAACTTGGACCAGTCAAACGTTCTCAGCCTAACCTACCTCACAGGGTCATTGTGAGGATAAAATGGAAGGAAGGAGAATGATATGAGTTCTTTGCAGCCCCATTGTGGAGAAACACAGGGAATAAACAAATATAGCTGAAGATGGGCAGATAAAAGGTGGGTAGGAGAGAAGGAAGCAGGGGAAAATGAAGGCATGGGGGTTGCCAGGAGGATGGAAAAAGAAAATATTGTGAGGAGGGGATACAGGAGAAAGTGTGGTGCCCCTCACAAGTCCTGAAAGGTTCCCCACTGTACAACTGGGCCATAGTTTTCCTTGGTAGAGGATGCCAGGGGATGGGGAGAGAGAAGACTGAAGGGGGCAGATAAAGGTAGTTTGGCTGGTGGGTGGGAAGGAGAGAAGGAAGCAAGAAAAGGGGAGAGGCTATGGGGGCTTTCAGGGAAGGGTAACAGTAAATAGTGGATGGAGATGACCCCTGCAAGTCCTTGGTAAAAACCATGCTTCAGTGGAAAGGGAAGGGGAGAAAAACCTGACCTATTGTATTTACCTAAGCTGTGAATCAATTAATAAATCTATCCCTGAAAAACAAAGAACTGCTGCAAAAAATTAACTCTGTGCTTACCTGTACAGGTAAAAAAAGTTAGTGACAGGGACAATAAGCAGGGAAACAGAAGGGCATTAATTCTATTTTCATTAAATAAATTCTTTGGTGTTTGCCTAGTGAGCTAAGAGTATCAAGCGCACTTCGTATGAACTGAATTTGAACTGTAAAGAAAATGGACAACAAGCATCTGCTCTGCAAATACATATTAGAAAGCTCAAAGAGGTTGGAACAATGAAAGTTTATGACTCTTGTGATAGCTTTGGCCTCTGCACACAACTCTATTGATAGGACATTTAAGGAAGAGAGATTGAGGTGAAAAGAGTTTTTTCTCTAAATAACTGTGATTTATGCTGTTCCTGAGCTGTTAATCAGGCTTTTTGACACAATTATGAGATTGCCATAACATAACTGAGAGTTTACAAGGAATTTCATGGTTACTGGTAATGTGGTAGCCCATACAACTATTGTTGCCCTGGATTTTCCAATTTCAGAGGCCTTTTGATATATTTTTTTTGGTTACAGTTGCTTGAAAGAAAAATGACATTATCATACTGTAGTAAGAACTTCTCCCTTATGCAATCCTCACGAGCACAAAGTGCACTAACTGCTCTGGAAATACGAAGCCCACAAGCCCAATGGTGCGTAACCCTTCTGAAAAAAACTATTGTAGGTTACATTGCTGGAATTCCTTTTCCATGCAAAATACAAATAAGTATATGGAGCCTCCAGCCGTCATTATGCTGAAAAGATGGAAGTAGAGCTAGTTGGGAAGGCTGTGGCCTTGAAGGACATGGTACCTCCCACCTTTGACTCAGTTCAGTTGACTCTTGCTGACTCAGTTAAGATCCTACTGGATCCATCCAGCAGTACTGTAGCTGAAAAAAAGTGCTTTCTTCCAACTTTGTCGAGCCTGGAAGATGCCCTCCTGCCTTGAGTCAGCCAATCTAGCTGCCTGGATCCAGGTCACAATAACATCAAGATTGGGCTACTGTAATGCTCTTTACATGGGCCTGCCCTTGCAGTCAACGCAGACACTCCAGTTGGAACAGAATGCCCCAACTATCAGGAGCTAGATGAGGCATGCATGTGACACCCATTCTGCAGACACTCTGTTGGCTGCCCATCAGCTACGAGGCTCAGTTCAAGGGACCAACTGTCACAACACCTAGGGTTGCCAAACTCCAGGTACTAGGTGGAGATCTCCTGCTGTTACAACTGTTCTCCAGCCAATAGAGATCAGTTCACCTGGAGGAAATGGCCGCTTTGGCAATTGGACTCTATGGCATTGAAGTTCTTTCCCAAACCCCGCCCTCCTCAAGCTCTGCCCCAAAAACCTCCCGAAGAGGGACCTGGCAACCCCCCCCACCTCTCCACACTTTACATGCATGATAATAAACACTAATGTGACTTAGTGGTAACAAATGAGGCTCAGAAGTTAAAACTTGTTTATTTATTTCTATCCCGCCTTTCTCCCCAAGGGAGAGCCAAAGCAGCTTTTTATCCTCACAACCCTGTGAGGTAGGTTAGGCCTGGAGTGTGTGATGGACCCAGGGTCCCCCAGCAAACGTCCGTGGCACGATTCAAACCTGGGTTTTCCAGATCCTAATCTAACACTTTAACCACTACACAAATTTAGCTTTCATTGCAAATAGCAAGGGGAGGGTCTGGAGGTAACCGGGGCCAGGATATTCTTTTTCCTTTCATTTTATGCTCTGGTACCCCCACAATCATCCTGAAGCTGGTGGCCCATTTTAAGATCCCATTTTATTTTCTGATAAGTCATGCCTGCCATAAATGGACAGACAGACAGACATGCAGATCTTTTCATTATTATAGATGCATGGTAATAGCCCGCCAGGTGATTTATGATATTTGGTTTGGATCAGGGTCACATGAGAGGGCAGATGGAATCTGTCCAAGGGTCTATGGTAGCTCTTGGCAGTAGGGTTGCCAGGTCCCTCTTCGACATCGGCGGGAGGTTTTTGGGGCGGAGCCTGGGGAGGGCAGGGTTTGGGGAGGGACTTCAGTGCCATAGAGTCTAATTGCCAAGTTCAAAAGAAATTGGGTCGGAGGTTGTAAGTTAGCACGTGAGTCCAATAAATCAGCAATTATAACACGTACTACGTCCGTAGGGACGTTTGTGTATAGTGCGTTAACATCTAGGGTGCAAAGCACCGCAGTCAGTGGTATAGTCAGTTGTTCTATACATGTGATAAAATGTTTAGTGTCTTTGATATATGCTGGAGTTTTTAAAGTAAACTCATGAAGGAAGGATTCTAGATACTTAGCTAAGGGTTCTAAGGCAGATGAAATCCCTGCGACCCAATTTCTTTTGAACTTACTTGACATTGTCATGGAAAAGAACTACTTTGTATATGATGAGGAATTTTATTTGCAGATACATGGGGTCGCCATGGGGAGCGCCTGTGCGCCCTCAATTGCAAATATTTATATGATTGCATTTGAATATGCACATATATTGACTAATAACCCATTTAGTAATAAGATCTTTTTTTTATTTTCGATACATAGATGATGTTTGCTTGGCTATGCAAGATGCACATAGTTTTATGCAATTTAACCAATGGATTAATGAACAAGATCTAAATATTCAATTGAGTGGGGCATGTAATTTAGAGTCAATTCCGTTTCTAGATGTGACCGTTTACAAAAATTCTGATGGTAAATTGGGCGTTCGCCCCTATAAAAAGTCTATGGCTAGGAATGCTTTATTGCATTATGATTCTTTCCATCCGGTCCATCTAAAAAATAATATCCCATATGGTCAATTAATTCGATTGAAACGGAACTCAACTCAACAAGCTGATTTTTTCCAAGCAGCACATAATTTGAATGCTGATCTCCTACAACGGGGATACCCTAAACATGTCATTCTAAATGCTATGCATCAAACTAATAACAAACCTAGGGAATCATTAATTACAGAATGCACCACTCTTAAGCCTACACGACTTACTTATGTGATGCAATATACCTCCATGTCACTCTAATTGGCCAAATCCTCCGTAAACACTGGCACCTGGTGCAACATCTACCCGGTTGCCAAGTACCTCCACGGATTGCATACAAACGCACCAGGTCTTTTAGAGACATATTAATAAATCCAATATCACGCCCTATGTCCTCATCCAATTTGCCTACAGGTAATTTCAAATGTGGCTCCTGTCAGAGTTGCAAATACATGCTAACAGTTCGTGAAATCACGAACCCAGTAACGGGTCGCATATTCAAAATTGATAGTTTTAATAATTGTGACTCACGGCACCTTATTTATGTGATCAGATGTGCATGTCCTCTCTGGTATATTGGACAAACCCAGAGACCTATAAAATACCGGATCAGTGAGCACAGGTCCAGAGTAAGAAATCACGTTCTGGAGGCTCCCCTTACCTCACATTTCCTGGAGAAAAACCACACTGATGAGGAACTTTCTTTTTTTGTATTATGGTGTTATACCAACACTAAGAAATATGAGAAAACTGACATTGAATTGATACTTAGACGTCAAGAGTCTAAGTACATACACATGTTTGATTCCTTACATCCTAAAGGACTTAACACATCGCTAGATCTAGCATGTTACCTGTGAGCAAGTACATCATTTACACTATATGGTTCTGTCACTTTAAAACATTCCGATCACATGGTCTCTTGTATCGTGACTAGATTCTTTAAATGCTCTCCGTACTCAGGGCTACTTTGCCAACGCGAAAGCCAGTTAGTAACAGCTCGCGTGTAAGTATCAATTTGTTGTTTACTTTTATAATGCTTACTTTTGATTCCTGTCATTTATAGACCATTTGCATTGTATATATTGCTGTATTTTTGTAGTGGTTGCTGAGGAAGGCTTTTTTGTTAAGCCGAAACAGAAAGACAACCGGGCTTCTGTTTAAATGAAGAACTGACCTTCTTACCTCTTGAACGACAAGACGCTCTATACAGCTAAAAGGACTGCAAAAATTGGACATTGTACCTATGTTCTGTACTTAAATGTTGTGTTCTTTGGAATATATGGTTCAGTTTGTAAACCAAGTTCATTGTATATAGTGTATATGATATATTGAATAACACTATTACAAGTACTTAATTTTGAATTATTCATTGTTTTTGCACTACCTGGAGGTTGGCAACTCTACTTGGCAGCCCTGGGGGCCACTACAGAGAAGGCATGTATGTGTACAGGCTGTTGTTGATCTTGCATACTTACAGGTTTTAGAAAAGCTGCTTCAGTATAGCCAATTACCATTTACATTTTTCTTTCTGCAATTGGAAAGTAATTGCGCTATAGTACGGTCTACTATATAATGGTACTGTACAATTTCTAATTTTGCCAATTGAGCTTTGCGAAAGAGCACAACAGTGAAGCCTAGTGGATTGTGTCAAAAATCTGAGCAGTCGTCTGTAACTTTTGGTTAAGAATTCAGTTTACACAATCCTTGAGAACATTCAGTTACCTCTAGCATCGAAGGCATGACTTGGTTTTTCCGATTTACTTCTGCTGGAACCTCTAATTAAGGCAAGTGAAATAACTGAGGAGGTTCCTTTCTGTATCAGTAATTTTCTTCTTCAATTAATTTTTCACTTATGCTTTTTAATAACTCCCTTCCCATACAATGCTAATGACTAATTAGCCCCAGTGTCATTTCATTTCAGCGCAGTACACAAGTAATGCCATCGCTTATTAATTTTTTAAAAATAAAGAAAAGCAGTTCAGCACACTTGAATGCAAAGAAGGAAGGCAAATCAAGGCTGAATAGCCTGAAATGTAATGAGAAAAAACGGATTCATATTGTTTAATCTGCCAGCACTGTACTTCTGGGAGCTGGTGTAGCATAGTAGATGGAAGGTAACAGTAACATAAAGGGACAGTTCAGCTGGACTATACCATTTCAGACTGCAGAACGAGGTAATATTTTTGTAATGCCCCTGTATAGATCTAGAGTGCAGCTTCACTTGGAACGCAGAGTGCAGTTCTGGTCCCCTTATCTCAAGAAAAGATATTGCAGAACTGGAAAATGTGCAGAGGAAGGACAGCCAAGTTGATTACAGGTTTGGAGCATCTTTCCTACAAAGGAAAGGCTAGAGCAGTGATGGCGAACCTTTTAGAGACTGAGTGCCCAAACTGCAACCCAAAACCCACTTATTTATCGCAAAGTACCAACACAGCTAGAAGTCCACATGGAGCTAGGGGTTGCCAGGTCCCTCTTTGCCACCTGCGGGAGGTTTTGGGGGTGGAGCCTGAGGATGGTGGGGTTTGGGGAGGGACTTCAATGCCATAGAGTCCAATTGCCAAAGCGGCCACTTTCTCCAGGTGAACTGAAATAGCAGATCTCCTGCTACTACCTGGAGGTTGGCAACCCTGCATGGGTGGCCGAGCGGGGGAAGGAAAGCAGCTGGAGCATAGCCCCCACCCCTTCAGTTTGGTTCTTTTTCCACTTATCTTCATACGAATTTAAAAAGACTTATGCGGGCGGGGGCTGATGGTGGGGACAGCCCTCTGCACGCGCTCAGAGGCAACTTCGGTTGCATGAATGAGCAGAGTGGAAACCCGAGCCAAGCAAAGGGCTTGGCTCCAGCACAAACGCCAGGCGGGCCCCCGTTCACCCCTCACCGCCAACCCCCTGCGCTGCAGTCACCAACCAGCCTGCCGCAGACGGTGGCCCAGGCATCCCACTCCTGGTCCAGCCCCGTCCCTACCTCTTCCAGTCCTTGGCAGAGGGCTCATCATTGTCTTCACTTCCAGAGGGCGCAGCCAGCGACTGCGGAGAAGGCACTGGGAAGGAGCCCGGCGCTTCCCGGAGGAGCGGGGAAGGCACCGCTGGAACGAACTCAGGCAAACTCTGTGCTGGGGTGACGGCTCGCGTGCCCACAGAGAGGGCTCTGAGTGTCACCTCTGGCACGCGTGCCATAGATTTGCCACCACTGGGCCAGAGTCTGGGACTTCTCAGTTTAGAAAGACTGGGTGACATGATAGAGGTTTATATAATTATGCACGGCTGTCAAGCCTCACACTAGCCCTGCCTTTCCAGGGGGTGAAGACTTCTCAGAAGGCTCTTTAGAAGGGGGTCTTCCCATGGTTTCTACTATACCCCCAGTTGTGTGGACCCCAGAGGTTCCTGGAGAAGAGCGCCATGTTACCACACCCCCACAAACATGAGGACATACATTCAAATGAGCATGAGGAATTAGCTTGCATGTTTGTGCAGGGCGCAGCAAACCACGATCTTTTACACAGAAGAAGAGTTGGTTTTTATATGCCAACTTTCTCTGCCACTTAAGGGAGACTCAAACCAGCTTACAATCACCTTCCCTTCACCTCCCCACAACAGACATCCTGTGAGGTAGGTGAGGCTGAGAGAGCATGACTTGCCCAAGGTCACCCAGCTGGTTTCGTGTGTAGGAGTGGGGAAACAGATCCAGTTCACCAGATTAGCCTCCGCTGCTCATGTGGAGGAGTGGGGAATCAAACCCGGTTCTCCAGATCAGACTCCACTGCTCCAAACCACCGTTCTTAACCACTACACCATGCTGGCTCATACATAAAGAGATGGCTGTGAGTAGCAAGTCTTCAGTAGGAAAAGGATGACAGAGATCTAATTTAAAAGGAATACAGAGTTTAGAAGAAGAGCTGGTTTTTATATGCCGACTTTCTCTACCACTTAAGGAAGAATCAAACTGGCTTACAATCACCTTCCCCTCCCCACAACAGACACCCTGTGAGGCAGGTGGAGCTGACAGAGCTGTGACTAGCCCAAGGTCACCCAGCTGGCTTCATGTGTAGGAATGGGGAAACCAACCCGGTTAACCAGATTAGCATCTGCCGCTCATATAAAGGAGAAGGGAATCAAATTTGGTTCTCCAGATTAGAGTCCAACACTCCAAACCACCGCACTTAACCACTACACCATGCTGGCTTATTGAGGGATTTGGCACAGTAGTGGTGTGTGGAGGGAAACGTATCCTAAGCAAGCACTAGCAGTGCTAAACCAAAGCACACATTCCATATCCCAATTAATATAGCATCAATTTACAAATATTCCGCAGAGCTACTCCAACTTGGAGCAGGAGTTAATCTTTGAGCCAAAGGTGTATATGTGTGGAAAATGGGGAATTGTGGTTTGAAAAATGGGGTGGGGGGAATAGATCAGGGGGAGAGCAAAGATTACCTGTCCTATTCTGTGAAGAAATCAGATGGAAGAAGGAGGAATCCAGTGTGTGTTGGGATGGGCAGATCATGAGAAGGAGGGCAGGAAGGGTTGTGTCAGTGCTTGGCTCTCGTGGCCCTTTCTTACATGCCCAGGGTAATGCTGATCACCACTTATGGGTCAGGAAGCAGTTTTCCTCCAGGCTAGATTGGCCAGGGATCCTGGAGGGTATATTTTGCCATCTTCTGGGCATGGAGTAGGAGTCACCGGGAGTTTGGGGGGAGGTAGTGGTGAATTTCCTCCATTGTGCAGGGGGTAGGACTAGATGACCCCGGAGGTCCCTTCCAATTCTATGTTTCTATGATTTTCCTGTCCCAGTAGAAAAGAAGCTTTGATCATAGAAACTAGGATTATGTATTCCTTTTTAAAAAAATGCATTATGTGAAAAACTATGAATTCACTAAGTGACATCCCACAGCTTCAGTTCCCTGTGGGCAAATGGGAAATATGGTAACCTACCTTGCAGAATGTTGTGAGAGTGTGCACAAAATAAATATTGTAATTTACCTAATAAAAAACGGCTGGAATCCTACATACCTTAACCTGGAGTAACCTGCATTGTACATGGCGCGATTTACTTCTGAGTAACAATACATAGGATGACGAAACAGTGTAGATCCTTTTTTTTAAAGTTAATTGCCTTTAAAACAGGTGTTTATCATTTGCATAAGATTCTGAGCTCTACATTTGCTTTCCCTGTGTTTTCTTATACTATCAATATGGTTTGTAAATACGAAAAGCAGGAACAATCCAGGCAGAAGGTTAAATAGTTTTAAGTATAATTGATTTCCATGGTGAAAATCTAACATGTAAATCGCTTAGTGGAATGAGTGGGACGTAAACGTTTTGCTAGTTCATGCTCAATATTTGAGACCCTCGGTGTCTGATGGTTATTATTTCCATATCATTCTCAGTTCTGTACATTTCCTAATTGTGCACGAGTTCCCTGCATTTCTAGTGCTACAGTGAATAATTATGTCCAGGCAAGGGGAAATTGTATTCTGTCAGATTTCAGTATTTAAATTTATAAAAGGGAAAGAAGAGGTAGAGCTGTCAATATGGAGCGTCTACCTGCATGAAATGACTGTGGACTGTAAAATCCATGCTCCATGTCTTTATGGTTGGCTGAATGTGTATAACACTCTTTTATTGGTCATAAAACATGTATCAATACGATATTAATAAGTAGCCATTGATTTTTACTGAGCACAACACAAGATTTATTAATGCAGGGACAACTTCGTAGCAAAAAATTAGAAGAGGACTTATTGCCCGATCAATAAAACACTCTTACTTTGAGATCAAAAGACAAATTCGCCTCGAAATCAACTCAAACCAGTGAAATAGTCCCACCTGGAGAAAAAAAAAACCCAATTACCTTAGGTATGAATCGAAGTGTACATTTATCAGGTCATTGTCTGTGAGAATTGTTGCTTTGAAATGAAATTAGAATTACTATGTGAATTCAGATATCTGTTCCTTTATACCACAATGAACACCTCATACAGGAGAAGGGGATTGCTTATCCTTCTCCCTGCCTACTTGGTTCTGTTGTGTGGTCAAAAAGATGATTGGAACCCCATAGGAGAGCAACTCAGGGCCAGGAGTTTGGCCAATGGAAAAACAGAGGGGAAAGGGTTCATCAGCTCCTTTCTCCTACTCTGCTTTGTCAACAGCAAAAAAATTAAGCTGCTTTGGGTCGGTTTGTGAGGAAAGAGGGCTAGAAGCATTCGAAATAAATAAATAAAATAAAGAGGCATGTAGAATCATAGAGTTGGGCTTTTTTGTTAGCCAGAAGTTCTGCCCAACCTTCGGCGACTCTAGAAGCCAGTTTTAAGAGGCTATCAAGATTAGAATGGGGGTGTCCCTGTAAGTCAGGTGAAGCCGAGTCTATTGCGCACGTTTTCTTCAGATGCTCTTTCTATGAGGAAGCAAGATTTAAGCTAATGTCCCCTCTCCTTAATCTAACAAAGGATAGCTCTGAGGAAGGGAGGCTGAGGAATCTCCTATGGGAAGGGTCAGCCCAGACGATGAAAGAAGTAGCTAAATTTTGTGCTGCAATATACAAGATCTGCCAGGCAAAGCGGGGGCTTGGCAATCAAACCTAAAATGGAGAATGTTATTTTAATCTGAGGTTTTTAGCTAATTTATTTATCTATTTAAGAATTACATATCCCATAGTTTTAGATATTGTACCTTTTAATTCTATTTTGTAATTGATATGGGTGTTTTGGTGGCTTCGCCGTATTCATAAATCTGACTAGCAGTCATATATAAAGTCCGCTGCTTAAAGTTGGGTCATGGCAACTAGATTATTTTTTTAATTTTTCTTTTAATGTTTAGTGAATTTTAGTTTCTTAAATATTAGCCAAGAATTTTATCTCATGTATAGGTGATACAAATGCTTTACTGGCATATGCTGTACTAATAAATCTGATTCTGATTCTGAATCATAGAGTTGGAAGGGACCACCTGGGTCACCTAGTCCAACCCCCTGCACAATGCAGGAAATTCACAACTACCTCCCCCACACACCCACAGTGACCCCTACTCCATGCCCAGAAGATGGCAACAAAAGCCCCCCAGGATCCCTGGCCAATCTGACCTGGAGGAAAATTGCTTCCTGACCTCAAAGCGGCGATTGGCATTACCCTGGGCATGTAAGAAATGGCCACGAGAGCCAAACACTGTCACAACCCTGCCTACCCTCCCTCTCATGATTTTCCTACATTCACAGAATCACCATTGCTGACAGATGGTCATCTAGCCTCTGCTTAAAAATCTCCAAAGGAAACAGAAAGTTAACAAAGAATTTAACTTACATATAATTAGGAAAAATTTATTACAAATATGGAATAAGTATAAAGATGTTTTAGAGAGTAAAACTCCCGGGTGGTTAAATCCGATAGAAGCATTTATGAGAAGAGGAGCACATTTAAATTTGGACTGCGAAAATTATAGAGAATTGTTAGATTATAGAGATGGGGAATGGATATTGAAAACACGTGAACAACTTCAAATAAAAGACTGGTTTATGTACTACAAGTTAAAAGATGTTTTTATTAAAGACAATAGGTTGGGTTTCAATTCTACCAAATCTAACTTTGAGATAATACTTTTAAAGGGTAATAAAGGCTTGATCGGAAGGATTTATAAAATACTTATAGAATTGAATTTAGAACAGGAAAGGATCAAACCGGTTATGTTGAAATGGATGAGAGATTTAGGTTATAATATTGATTTGGAAATTTGGGAAAAGTTATGGAAAAATGAATTTAGGTTTACTATTTCAAATGAAATAAGGGAAAATTTATACAAAATGTTTTACTGATGGTACATAACTCCGGTCTTATTAAGTAAAATGAAGAAAGATGATAAAGCGCTTTGTTGGAAATGTGGCACTGAGATAGGTACATTTATGCATACCTGGTGGTTTTGTGAAAAAACTAGGAGATTTTGGCAATTTGTTATAAATGAGACCAATAATTTGATTAAAGTTAAAATTAAGAGAGAGCCCGCTTTTTGTTTATTGGGTATACCACAAAAAGATTTGGATAAAGGTGACAGAGTCATATGTCAATATAGTTTTGCAGCAGCAAGGATTGTTATTGCTAAAAAATGGAAGCAAACAAATAAACCTTCAATTAAAGAGTGGAGAGAAAAATTATGGATGTATATGCGGATGGCCAAAATTACAGTATCTTTACATGGTAAAGACATGGATGAATTTAAAACTACATGGTTAAAGGCCGCTGCATATTGGGATAAATTGGCAAAAACAGAATTTAAAAGTATAGTTAACGAATTATAGTATACTGTGATTTCAACTAATGTAAAATAATGTGATTTTTCTTTATTGTCAAGACACTCCATCGGAAGTCCATGGGTAATGGGCACTATGGTGGGGGGTGGGAGCTTGAATTAGGGCGCAATATATATCTTTAGATGAATAATAATGTATTAATGTATTAATGGAACTGTACGCTCTATAATGGCATGTATTATTCTCTTTTTTTATATATATATTGTATTTTTTTCTTTTTTTTCTTTTTTTTCCTGATTTACTATAAAAAAACCAATAAAAAAATTATATATATATAAAAAAATCTCCAAAGGAGAGCCCACCACTTCCCAAGGAAGCCTGTTCCACTGAGAAACCGTTCTCTAACTGTAAGGACGTTTTTCTGAATGTTTAGCCGAAAACTTTTGATTTAATTTCAATCCATTGGTTCTGCTCCCACCTTCTGGGACAACAGAAAACAGCTCTGCACCATCCTCTCTATGACAGCCCTTCAAGTACTTGAAGATAGTTATCATATCACCTCTCAGTGGTCTCCTCTCCAGGCTAAATATACCGAGCTCTTTCAACCTTTTCTTACAGGACTTGGTCTCCAGACCCCTCACCATGTAATTAAATAAATAATAACCCCCTTTCCAAGAAAATTCTTTTAGCAAAAACTGTTGGAATTATTTTGCACGTTTTTTGCATATAACACTTAGGCCTAATATAAATGTGATTCTGGAAGGACAGAAACACATAGCTGTGTGAGTTTGAATGAGCCCAGCATCTCACTTAAACTGGGCCTATGTATGCAAGGTGGCTACATGTGCGATCTTGGCTCACCAGCGCAATGCCCATCTGTACACAGAATGGCTGAAGGCCCAGTTTCAATGAGACACTGAGCATTTATTCATTTCATTTATACCTCACTCCCCCCCCCCACACACCAGTAGGAGACCCAGAGTGGTTTACATATAAACCACATATGTTAATCTCACAATAATCCTGTGAAGTAGGTTAGGATTAGAGTGTGACTGGTCCAAGATCACCTAGAAAGTCTCCCGGATCCTAGTCTGACATGCTAACCACTACACCGCACTGTCTCCACACTAGAGTAGGAAGACAATTACACAAATAAGTTATTTTGTCCTTTAAGCATTACATTTAAACAGAGCCCTAGGTAGGGTTGCCAGGTCCCTCTTCGTCGGTGGGAGGTTTTGGGGGAGGAGCCTGGGGAGGGCGGGGTTTGAGGAGGGGAAGGACTTAAATGGCGTAGAATCCAATTGCCAAAGCAGCCATTTTCTCCAGGGGAACTGATCTGAAGATCAGTTATAATAGCAGGGGAGCACCAGCTACTACCTGGAGGTTGGCAACCCTAGCCCTAGGGCAGCAAATGGGGGAGAGAGGTGTGAAAAGAAACCATGTCCCAAGTTTGGAATATAGCCCAAACAAATTAATGATCTTTCATGCCTTTAGGTTTGCTTGACTACTTTTTGAGGGAACGGATAGTGGGCTGAGAATGAAGAGTACTTTAGGAGAAGGATTTTCTTCCTGCCACAACATATTTGGGTTTTAGAAAGTGAATACCTTTCACTGGAAGAGTTTTTGAGAATGTATTATGGTGGCTTCTCACTCTCATATATTTCACAATTAGTTCTCATTAAACATGCACTGGATTTTTCTTTAGTCTACATTGTGCTTGTTTAAATGCAGCCCTGCTCAAAATAACTGGGCTGTCTTTTCTCTTGGGTCTCCCCCCCCCAAGCTTTTATAATTTTTATAAGACTAGCTGCTTTAGTTTATTACTACCAAATCCTCAGATTGCAAGTGCCTTTGTGTAGTCTTTTGACAATACAAAATAACACTTCTGTCGCCTCTTATTTTATCTTGAATTATTTGAAATTTTATTTCCAAGTATATTTGACTTGATGTAACCAACCTTTTCAACTTTTAACAAAAGTGAACCCACAGAAGGAACTTTAGAACTGATGGAACAAGCGCAGAACTGATAACATATACAATGGAAGTTCCTCCATTAACACTTGATGGGTAAAAGGTGAGCCTGTGTTTGTGACCACCCCATAAGAGATTCAGAAGTGTCACATACCACTTTGGCCTTCTGCTTAGCCCATTTAGCCTTCCAAGGAGGCATGGGTTCCAGGTCCTTCTTTCCAGGGCTCTTAGCACTGTCAGTTTAAATCAAAGTTTGTACCTTCATCTGACAGTAGGAATCTTCTTCTTCAACTTGATGGCCTGCCAGCTCTCATTCTGGGGTTGGAATTCTTCCTCAGGTGTTTCTGTTATGTTTCTGTTATCCCTTCTTCCTCCTTTCCTCACCCCTTCAGGAAAGGGTTGATGTTTCTTAGATTATAACAAGGGGCTATTGGGAAATTTAATCCCAAATCTCACCATTCTGATAGGGTTGCTGATCTCTAGGTGGTGCCTGGAAATCTCCCAGAATTACAACTGATCTCCAGACTACAGAGTTCATTTCCCCTAGAGAAAAAGGATGCTTTGGGAGGTGGACTCTACGGCACTATACTCTGCTGAGGTCTACCACCTTCCTCAGGCTCCACTCCCAAATCTCCAGGAATTTCCCAAGAGGGGGTTGGCCACCCTACATTATAAATGGACCAGGTGCAGAGCACTCTAAAATTGCACCAGACCTGGAGAGGGTGGGGTTTGGGGTTTCTTTCCAAACAGAAACTCTTCTGCCCTTTCCCCCAGCTAACTGGCAAGTTTGCCTCTTCCAGCCCAGATGAGTAGTTGAACAACACCATTTCCTAAAGATCCATCAGAGGACTAGACTAGTTAAGACACATTACTGTTCCCTTTGTCTTGTGTGCTAGACTAATCCCACAGTGATTAGAGTACAAATAGATAGGACATTCACATATCCCAACCTCATTATAATCTCTCTGTTACATTTCTATTTTATCTTCCCTCAAGCAGCTCAGAGCAGCCTACATCTTCCACTCCTCCATTTTATTCTCACAAACCTTGTGAGGTAGGTGAGGCTAAAAAGAGAATGGCTGAGCCATAGGGTTGCCAGGCCCTTCACCACCGATGGGAGGTTTTTGGGGCGGAGCCTGAGGAGGGCGAGGTTTGGGGAGGGGAGGGACTTCAATGCCATAAATTGCCAAAGCAGCCGTTTTGTCCAGGTGAACTGATCTCTATTGGCTGGAGATCAGTTGTAATAGCAGATCTTCTAGTACCTGGAGGTTGGCAACCCTACTGATCCAACGTTATCCAGTGAGCCTCATGGCTTAGTGGGACTTGAACCTACGTCTTCCCAGTGCTAGTCCTAGTCCAACACACGAACCACTATACTCTACACTTGCTTTCATAATATTACAATATTACTAACTGTTTAGTACACAAACACGTGTTTTGGTGAATTCATTCATTATTCTTTGGTAAAGGTGAGTGAGTTACAGCACCTGGTCTAGATTAAGTCTGACTGTACACAAAGTATCTACAGAGTATACCACAGGAGATCACTGTTAGTCCAATCCAATTTGGTGGGAGCTATACTCCTACTTGTCAATAAGCCCACTTGGATCAGTAGGACTTACTTCCTAGTAAATATATTTCAATCAAACAATCCAGTTTTATTTCGATACAATATCAGCTCTTAAATATATTTAAGATTGGTCAGCAGATGATGTTAGTGAAGTCATTGCAACAGCATACTTGCTGGAGTTAATTTTATTAAAACAGGCTGGTAATTATGGAGCTACTACTTAAAGACTCTACAGGAATAATTAGCATTATTCTCTTGAATAGCTCTGCCTGACCTTTCACCTGGATTCCTCTGGGACTACATTAGTAATGTGTTTGTGAAAAGGGGGAAATCCAGGCATATTTGGGTCCTCCTCTTCTCTGGAACGTGTTCAGGGTGCCTGAGGCTGAAAAGTAATATACTGGAAACCAAGAAGGGAGAGCTACAGGAAGAAATGACAAGAATGGGATGAAGGTACAGACTGCAACAGGCTTCAGAGTATTACCATATCACCACTGTTACTCTATTCATGTACATGATTTGAAGGAAAACTATAACCGTTGTCGAAGTCTTTCACGGTCAGAGTTCATTGGTTCTTGTAGGTTATCCGGGCTGTGTGACCGTGATCTTGGTATTTTCTTTCCTGACGTTTCGCCAGCCGCTGTGGCAGGCATCTTCCGAGGAGTAACACTGAAGGACAGTGTCTCTCAGTGTCAAGTGTGTAGGAAGAGTAATATATAGTCAGAAAGGGGGGGTGTTGAGCTGAATCATTTGATACTTTTTGCAGGACAATGATCGCGCCTTTTGCGCGAGTTGCGTATCGCGCCTCTTGCGCAATCGCGCCTTCTGCGCGGCGGCGGTTTCTTCACCCCACCCCCACCCCACCCCGCCTTCTGCTGGGTGGCGGCGGTTTCTTCCCCCCCCCCAAGTCACCCGGGCTGGTCTCCCGCTTGCCAGCTGACCCTGTGGGGCCTCCTGCGCGCAGGGAGGGGGTCGCTGCCGCCTGCCTGCGCACCTTCCTTGCGGGCCAGGAGTGGCCTGCGGGGCCTCCTGCGCGCCACCGCCACCTGCGCGCCTGGATCCCGGTCAGGTAAGCCTGCGCGCGGGGGGGGTGCATTTCCCCCTCGGCTTATACGCGGGTGCCTAATTTTCCCCCATTTTTGGGGTGAAATTAGGCACCTCGGCTTATACTTGGGTCGGCTTATACCCGAGTATATACGGTATTTGTTTTCAGGGTCTTGACTTGACTGTTGGCTTCCATTTGTTTACCTCATTATAAAAGGCCATTAGATTTACCTCTGGGCCATTTTATTTCATGAACCTTGTTTTTTTTCAAAGCTGTGTGTACCTATTCCAACAAACACTCACCTGTACAGCAGCCTCCTATAGAAAGACTCCGCTGCATTTAAATATGTCTCCCTGCAAAGAGTTTCTTTTTACAACCTGCTGCTTGATAAATTCTTCTATATTTTCCTCTGCATTTCATTTTTCAGGGAGCTACTAACAGTTATTACAATCATGCCCCTTCTATACTACCTCAAAGGCTATGCGTACAAGATTGACACGAACATAGTAAGAACCAGACCAGTGTTCTGGGATACCACACCGTCCCAGGAATAGGATGGGGGGAAAGCCACCGAAAATGATGCATGGGTACAGCTTTAACTGATTATCTTTCACCATGTAAATGAAAAGTATAAATTCTGTCTCTGGATAATACTTTCTTACAAATAAAACAACAAGTCCTTTCAGTATAGTGTGTCAATACTACAATACGTTCAAATACAAACACACATTTTTAATATGAACCTTTTGAAATTTTAACTGCAGGATCACTGGTGCAAATTTAGACATGTTAAAGGTTAAGGAACTACAATAAAATTGAAGATATTAGAAGATAATTTTTATGTTCAGTAATTGCTTCACTAAAATATGCTGAAACGTTTTTTAAAAACTGAATAATATTTTTGAGAAAGTCCTTGATACCCCAGAAGGCATCTGCCTCTGGCAAAAGACTCCTATAAACCTGGCTAATGCGTTTGGCAAATTACCAGAAGATCATATGGTCAGAAGAATTCCAATAGAGTGTATATACCCATTGCATGCATGGCCCTCCAGATCCCACATAGACAGCGGAAGCTGCTTTAATTATCTTTCAGGAAGAACACAGCAACTCCTGGCATGTGCCTACTCTTGACTCCACAGGCATACTGTTACTAAAATTAACATAGAAATTAGATTTGAAAATACATAACATGATCCAGATTTAGTTTTAGCTTAGATCAGAGTCAAATCTGAATACCATTACTATGGTAAGGGATAACATCAATTCAATTTTACATCACGGCATATTCTTCTGAATGTAATACGTGCATCCATTTAGCCACCGCATTCTAGGCCCTGTTGCAGATAAAATTACATCCCTACTCCTAGTTGTCATAGCTAAAGTGCGTGCGATGGTGAGATAGGAATCAAATGCACAACTCCTTACGACAGCTTATTTGTTCCAGAGGTTGCTGAGGTTTCTGGATCAAGCCTCTGGATATGGGAGAATGTGGTGTGATGGCAGTCATGAAAAGCAAAGGTTTGATATCTGGAAAAGTTATATAAAGAGGTTCCAGCTTCTGCTCCACTGGTGTATGGGTGGGGCTCCAGGAAAGTAACAGGCCTCATGGATACATGCTGGAGGCAGGCTCTAATGAGGCATTGGGAGAAATGTTGGAACCGGACAGGTACTTGACCTGACTACCTAAAGGACAAATTCCACAGTTTCAAACATTTTCCTGTTTTGAAGTTGTTGTTTTCTGAGGGTGATAATATGAACACTGAAACATTTCAGAATAAATTTTCCTCAAAATGCTGATGTTCCAGCGCTGAGAAACTCTCATCGGGCAGCCGACAATAAGACTTTAGAGGTTTGAACTTTCATTTCATTTTCATAATTTCATTCCATGTAATTCACTGAAGACCCAAAAAAGAGGAAGACCCAAGAAGAGATGGATTGACTCAATAAAGGAAGCCACAGCCTTCAATTTGCAAGATCTGAAGAAGGCTGTCAAAGATAGGACATTTTGGAGGACTTTCATTCATAGGGTCGCCATGAGTCGGAAGCGACTTGACGGCACTCAACACACACACAATTCACTGATGTTGTCCGGTAGAATTTTAGCTATTCTACTTGTATCATGAGATTCTCACTTCCTATTGATGAGATTCACAGCAATATTTATTATTTTATTTTACAAAATTTACATTTCACCTTTCTACCCTCACAAGGGTCACCAAAGTGGATAACAAATTAAAACACATATAGTAAAATCACGTTTTAAACCATTAACCCCCCACCCCACACATAAACATAATTAAACAAACAAACAAACCAGAGCTAATACGTGTTGCCCTGACCTGGATATAGGGTTGCAAACCTCCAAGTGCTAGCTGGAGATCTCCTGCTATTACAACTGATAGAGTTGTAATACAACCAATAGAGATCAGTTCTATTACAACCAATAGAGATCAGTTCGCCTGGAGAAATTGGCTGCTTTGGCAATTGGATTCTATGGCATTGAAGTCCCTCCCCTCCCCAAACTCTGCCCTCCCCAGGCTCCCCCTCAAAAGCCTCCCACCGGTGGTGAAGAGGGACCTGGCAACCCTACCTGGATAGCCCAGGCTTGCTCAATCTCATTAGATCTCGGAAACCAAGAAGGGTCGATCCTGGTTAGTATCTGGATAGGAGACCTACAAAGAATTCTAGGGTTGCTATGCAGAGGAAAACAATGAAAACCTACCTCTGTTAGCCTTAACAACCCTACAGGGTCACCATAAATTTGCTGAGACTTGACAGCACTTGACAGAGTTTCGATTCCTTCATGAGTGAAAGTGATAAAAGGCAGAATTAAGTTGCATGCAAGCTTTAAGGCTTGCATGCTTTAAGCTTTAGGAAGGGGCTGTGGCTCTGTGGTAGAGCATCTGCTTGGCATGCAGAAGGTCCCAGGTTCAATCCCCAGCATCTCCAGTTAAAGCAGGGGTGGGGAACGTCAGGCCCGGGGGCCGTATAAGGCCCGCAAAATCATTTGGTGTGGCCCTTCGTGGGTCCTAGCAGATCTCTAGCTCAGAAGGATCTAAGACAGGTGATCCGCCCCCTCCCGTGGACAGGAATAGCCTCTATTCAAGGCGGATGTGAGTTTGTTTTGCCGAGAAAAGGAACCTTATTTCCCCCTTGGAGAAGAGTCATTAACTATGGAGCTGCTAGGACTGCCCAAGAAACTGTGTTAACCCTTTCCCACCAGGGCTGTGGAGAAACATATTCCCTGAGTACTACAAGAGGGCTGGGGGTGGAAGTGGTGACAATGGAGGGGTTAAAGGGGGCAGAGCCAGAATGTGTGGCCCGCGAATGATGTTATAAATATCCAAATGGCCCTTGGCAGAACAAAGGTTCCTCACCCCTGAGTTAAAGGGACTAGGCAAGTAGGTGACGTGAAAGGCCTCTTCCTGAGACCCCGGAGAGCCGCTGCCAGTCTGAGCAGACAACACTGACTTGGATGGACCGAGAGTTTGATTCAGCAGAAGGGAGCTTCATGTGTTCATGTGACTGCTATGATTCTGCAAACGGGGAGGAGAGCAACATAGAAGCATTATCATCAGTTTTAAAATTTGCCTTTCCTAATCAGAATAAAATTGATTACTTATTCATAAAGAACGTGATTCAAAAACTCTGATTTACCTCAGATTTGGTAATTTTACAAAGAAAAAATTATGAAGAAAGTTCTAAAACAACCTATAGCAGGAAGCCACAGCCTTCAATTTGCAAGATCTGAACAAGGCTGTCAAAGACAGGACATTTTGGAGGACTTTCATTCATAGGGTCGCCATGAGTCGGAAGCGACTTGATGGCACTTAACACACACACACAGCAGGGGCCTCAACACAGGGGTTGTAGGCACCATGAATACCACTGACAACTTTCCCAGCGCCTGCCAGGTGTTTTTAGAAAGTGGGTGGGGCAGCAGAGCTTCTGATTGGCCATTGGAGATCTGACAGATACTGCCGGATTAGTGTTTCCTAGCTAGCTTGTGCGTATACCAAAAAATAAAAAAAAATGTTCATTTTTAAAAGCATCCTGTAAAACCGAGTTTCTTTCTGAAATGCTGAAGAGCTGCGATCAGAGCTATGCATAATCTCACTCCCTGACATTTTGTGGCCTGCTCCGCCTCCTGCGACAGCCATTTTGTGGTTGTGCCCTGTGTCAGATTTTCAAAGGTGCCCACTGGCTCAAAACGATTGGAAACCCCTGATGCACAGTCCAAATTAACATAGTCACCAGTAGTCTTCTCATCTGTATATGTCAGCATTATTTATTTACTACATTTATAGCACACTTTTCTCATTAAGATGCTTAGCTGATTACAAAATATTTAAAAAATGCAATCAGACAGCAAAAGACATCTATTAAATTGCAATAGGACTAGAATTACAGCATTCGAAAACAATGCAAACAGAAAACTGTCTAAGGCATGACATACCATAAGCAATGCAGAAAGTGAATTACAATGTGCAGTAAAAGTAAGATGATGCATAAAATAAACACTGCATGTTCTGTTTCCTTATAAAATCGCCTTCCTGGACAGTTCCATTATAGAAATGTTTACACAGACTGGCTTGTTTGTACATACACAAGTTCCAGATTAAATATAGATGATAATAACAGAAAAATCAAAGTATTGTTGTAATATATGCAAACTGGTGGTAACTCTGATAACTAATGGTGATTGTATTATAATTTGCTGCATAACCCTGTGCCAGCTAGAGTCTCTAGTTAGCAACTGGTGTAGTGGTTAAGAGCAGTGGTTTGGAGCGGTGGACTCTAATATGGAGGACCGGGTTTGATTCTCCACTCCTCCATGAGCGGCGGACGCTAATCTGGTGAACTTGGTTGTTTTCCCCACTCCTACACATGAAGCCAGCTGGGTGACTATTGCTAGTCACAATCTCTCAGCCCCACCTACCTCACAGGGTGTCTGTTGTGGGGAGGGGAAGGGAAGGTGATTGTAAGCCTGTTTGATTCTTCCTTAAGTGGTAGAGAAAGTCGGCATATAAAAACCAACTCTTCTTCTTCCTCTTCCGCTTCCTCTTCTTCGCTGCAATATCTTGAAAATAGCCACGTGTTGGGTGCTCCTCACTAATGTCACTCTGCTGTAGAGTTGCCAGTTCTGTTGTCCTTGCAGGATTCTTGTGCATTTGAAACCTACTTGATAGACCTGACAAACTGTTATGTTATACGTGAACCCCTCTCTAACATGGGAATGTAATAGGGGGCAATGATAAGGGAAGCTGTATCTGTTACTCTTCTATCTGTTGTGCAGCTCCCAAAGGCAAAGAAGTCTGGCCATGATTAGAAAACTGGCAATACGCTCATCTGACTTGCTTTGAGAACTCCATTCCTGATGCTGGCCAATATGCGTTCTAACCATTTTACCCTGTTTCTCATGCTGTGTTGAGGGCTCCTTCTACAGTGACCCAAAGGATCCTCTCTGGCTACTTTTGCTCTAGCAAGAAGAAGAAGAAAAAAGAAGAGTTAGTTTTTATACCCCAATTTTCTCTGCCTTTTAAGGATTCTCAGACCAGTTTATGATCTTCCCGTCCTCTCCCCACAACACCTTGTGAGGTAAGTGGGGCTGAGAGACTTCTGAGAGAACTGTGACTAGCCCAAGGTCACCCAGCTGGCTTCATGTGGAGGAGTAGGGAAACAAACCTGGTTCTCCAGACCACAGTCTGCTGCTCTTAACCAGTATGCCATCCTGGCCAGGAGGAAGGGGTGGTATTCTAAAGGTTCATTATAATGGTTGGCAAGGTGAACTATGCCGTTTGGCTGCACCACTCAGAGGGGGGTAGACGGGAGATGGGTAATGAGCAGCAGGCAGGGGTAATCAGCCTAGTGAACATGGGGAACACATGGGTGTACTGGAGGGGGGCTTGGGGAGGTGATGGGCAGACAATCCGCTCAATGGTGCAAGTGGCCCATGAGTAGTTCTGATGATACACTCTTGTGTAAGTCAGAGGGGAAGGTATACCCCTAAGCCCCCTTTGGTCACAGCGACTCTACCAAAGGCTTGAATTGGGGACCATCTGCATGTTAACTCTCTGCAGGTCTTCTTTCCCTACAGCATCTAGCTGGTTTTGCCATCAGGGCCAATGCCAGATCCCAAATAACCTGTTGGAGAGGTTCCCCCCCCCCCACTATGTGCCCCTGTGAAAATTGATCTGTTGTTTGTGAAGTGTGGGTTTTAGTCCTGTCTCCTCTCCCTGTTTACTGGCTGCCCAGAAGGCTTTAATTCCATAGTTATCCTCAGCAGGACTCAAATTCTCCTGTCCTGATTCCCATCTGTGTATTCCCCCCACCCCCGGGAGCTGTTAGAGAAGTCACAAGGATGCCTTGTGTAAATGTCTTCCCTAGTTGCTCGTCCTGACGTCTCCATTTCCTCTGTCTTGTACAAAGTCACCCCCCCATGGGTCACGAACCTTTGACTGGGAGGTTAGGCCCATTGCATTTGCTCAGTGAGAACTGAGGGCCCAGGTTTAGAGGATTTAAAGAATATTGCCAAAAAAAATGTTGAAATCAGTCATTTTCTTCTCCACCTCAGTTCACTTGGTGCAAAATGTTAGTAAGGTAATAGCTAATTTGGAGTAAAAACAAAATCAAACCCAGGGCTTCAACCATCTCACACTGGCTAAAGGTAAAGGTCTCCTGTGCAAGCACCGGGTCATTCCTGACCCATGGGGTGATGTCACATCCCGACGTTTACTAGGCAGACTTTGTTTACTCACTTAACCGACCTCGGAAGGATGGAAGGCTGAGTCGACCTTGAGCCGCCTACTTGAAATCAACTTCAGTTGGGATCAAACTCAGATTGTGAGCAGAGCTTGGACCGCAGTACTGCAGCTTACCCCTTTGCACCATGGGGCTCAATCACGCTGTCTGAACCAGGGACTAATTTGGAAAATGTCAGTATGCCATTGAATCAATTCATTCATTACCTGGTGATGGGACTGTTGATCCCTTCATTAAAATGTTGCTTAGATTACATTGTTCTACTTGGCTGTCGTTGCTCCCCTGCTGTAGAATTCCCATAGGTGGGATGCAAAAATTGGATGCAATGGTAAACCAGAATGCTGTTGGTACATATGTACTTGCGTTGCACATTGTTACCAGTAGAGGGCACTCTTCTCCTGCAGAATTTTTCTACGAACTGCAGCTTCGGAATGCAAATCATTGAGGTTCAAATATGATATATTTGCAACATTTGGGGAATTTGCAATTTCATCTTCTGGACCTACTGCAATTAGGCTAGAGACCATCATGTTGCTGCTAATAATAACTCACTAGTTGGTGCTGGTGAACACAGGAAACACTCCTGGAAGATATACTGAAGGCTAATGCCAAATTGTTGAACTTGGGTTATGGTGCTGGTGAGCACTGAGTCATATGCTTTTACAATTCCACCAGGATTAGCTGTTGTCCAGGCTAAAGTAAGTCAGGAGCCTGGCGTCTTAACTCCCTTTAGAAGGGTTAGGTGAAAATAATTGCAACTTGGAGAGGACATTTAAACATTGCCCTTGTCCCATGATGACAGTGTATGTACATCGTTTACTACAGTAGCCATGTTAATCTACTGTAGCAAAATAAAACAGAAGTCCAGTGGCACCTTGAAGTCTAGAACATTTATCCCACCATGAGCTGTTGTGAGGCAGGGCTCACTTCTTCAGATGCCAAACAGCATCTGAAGAAGTGAGCCCTGACTTATGAAAGGTCATGCTGGAATAAATGTTCTAGGTGCCACTGGCCATCATCTACCACACTTCTAGGGTTGTCAGCTCCGGGTTGGAAAATACCTGGAGATTTTTGGGGCAGAGCCTGGGGAGGGCAGAGTTTGGAGAGGGGAGGGACTTCAATGCCATAGAGGCTAATTGCCAAAGTGGCCATTTTCTCCAGGTGAACTAATCCCTATCGCCTGGAGATCAGTTGTAATAGCGGGAGATCTTCAGCCACCACCTGGAGATTGGCAACCTTACACACTTCTCATGTTCCGTCTTCTAAAACCCTGTTCAGAGATGCTTTCCTAAAATAAGATCCCAGGCTGCTGTATTGGTTTTTAAATTTTATTTATTTTATTAAACTTGTATCCCGCCCTCCCCAGCAAAAGTCAGGCTCAGGGCGACTCACATAATCTTAAATCACAATTACAATAAAATCACAATGAGTCATTTAAAAACCATGCTCATAAACAATCAAGCCCCTGAAACAGTCATGCGTGCATTTGGAAGGAATCAACCATGTGGGTCTCTCCTACTCAATTACTGCCGTGCCTTCCAATTGGGTGATGATGGAATGGAACCCATGGGATTGCTTAATTCACAAATTCCTAAGCAGTGCATGACTGAACTATGTAGTACCGGATCCCACGCTGCTGCTGAGTTCACATGATCATGAAGAAACAGACATACCCACCAAGATACTATAACATATCTTCTTTGTAATTCCAGCAGATCACGTAGCACATCCTTAAATATGATCAGGGAATTTGTGTGAAGGCAGACAATTCTTGAGAAACACATTCTTTATGTGTTTTTATTGACAGGAAGTCATCACTAGACTACGACCTAGTTAGAAGAACATCTCTACTTCTAGGGAGATTTAGGACTAATCTGTACACAAACTCTATCACGGGTACCACCTGAAAAGGCTTCATATATTGTCTTCTGGGCATGACCATCATTGCGTGTGTGGCAGTATTGAGTGTCTCCAAGCCAGCAAAGTCCATTTGGAGGCTGATAATGGCTTGGAAACATCAATGTGAGTTGCATTGCACATTACATCAGTGTTGGGACTAGATGGCCTGTATGGACTGTGGTCAAAACCAGCAAATTAATTATTATTTTGAAAACAAAGTGTCATAAATGGTGTAGTGGTTAGAGTATCATACTAGGATCTGTAAGGCCCTTGATCAGATCCCCAGTTGGAAAAAAGGGGAGCAATGGAAGCTGCTTTGGGATCCCATTGAGGAGAAAGGCAGGGTATAAAGGAAGTAAATAAATAATGGAAATATAAATAGTATTTGGTTCTTGTAGGTTATCCGGGCTGTGTAACCGTGGTCTTGGTATTTTCTTTCCTGACTTTTCGCCAGCAGCTGTGGCAGGCATCTTCAGAGGAGTAATACTGAAAGACAGTGTCTCTCCTCTGTGTTACTCCTCTAAAGATGCCTGCTACAGCTGCTGGCGAAACGTCAGGAAAGAAAATACTAAGACCACAGTTACACAGCCCGGATAACCTACAAGAACCAATGAACTCTGACCGTGAAAGCCTTCAACAATATAAATAGTATTTATTTATTCGCTTATACTCACTCTTACATCACTCTCTTCTATTGTACCCTCATAACCATGTGAGGTAGGTAGGTTAGGGCGAGTGTGTATGACTAGCCCAAGGTCACTCAGCAAGTTTCTGTGGCGGAGTGAGGATTTGAACCTGGTTTTCCCAGATCCTAATCCAGCACTCTAACTACTCCAACCTATTTGTGTTTCTTGAGAAGCAGAGAGAAGGATGCCCCACTATTACTCCTGCCACTGCAACAGGCTGACATAGTGGTTACACCGGACTGCAGAGGAGACTATGCTATTCAGTTGTGCACTGTTCTGGAAGCAACTGGTGACTCACAGGGTTGTGCAGATTATGCGCTGGTTGCATCACAGTGATTGGAAACTGGCCTCAGATCTCCGCTTGCATATACATGACTATTAACTGGCTCACTTGTAAAAACCACAAGTTGCTTACACGGGAGAGTTGTAAAATTCACTTCCAGATTTGTGCTTGTATATGTTCATGACCAAGAGGCCTTTGGCTGACCATTCATTGGCTCTCGTTGAGGTTTTCTGGACGCACCTCAAAAGGATGGTGCTCGCTGGCCTATTTGCAGCCAGTCTATAAAACGAAATGGCTCAGCACAAAAAAATACATTAAACCTTTAAAATACTTCACCTTTGTACGAACAGGTTCCACGTGTGCTTTGAGGAGAAAATGCTACATTTCCCTCTCTTGCTAACGGTGGCAATCAGGACCATAAGGCACCAAGGAAGAAAACATGTCTTAATATTGTTGCATGGCCCCTGTGCAGTCGTTGTTAGCAAAGGCAGGCATGTGCCATTTGTGCCACGGTGTATAACTTTTAATTTTCCAAGATCAGCTTTTCTCATGAAGAACAGGCGGATTTGCTTTGTTCTTCACCAGCCCTTTAATTAACACACTGTTAGATGTCCCTGCCGAACGGCATCTGCTCGACAAGGGATTGTCAGATTGAGTGTAATGGTATGCCCACCATGGGAGGTTACAGACATATGAGGATCGGGGGTGGGGTGGGGGAAGGGTGGGCGACAGATTGGCCAGCTTGCTTGTAAATTCCAATTTGTAGGCTACTGTCTTGTTACAGACCAGAAAGCACAAGAGCTGCAGCATCTTGGTATGTATCTGTTACCTTCGAAAGTTTGCCGACAAGGAACAGTAAGTAGGCATGACACCAATTCAAACATGGTCAATGAGGCAATATTTTACAGCTGACTGGTGGAGCAGCAAGCACAAAAGACCATTTAAATATCAAGGGTTTTTTCCACCATTCAGAAAAGACAAATGCTTCAGGGGAATTGCAGCATCTGTCTGTTTGGGGGGGGGGGGATGACGACAAACAAGACAAGCTCTCAGAAATCTCCAGCAACACTTAGTAGATATTACCAGGAATCCCACAGGTAATACTCTTGCAGGCATTATGAGCGGGTGTTTATTGGGCTGAAGAAATCAGGATCATTTGCAACTTGTACAGCTTCGCAGGGGAGACTCAAAGAAGCTACGTTGCAATCAAGTCCAAGAATGCTTCCAGACACTGAATTTACCCTTTTGCAAGCATCTCAGGGTTCCAGCAGTTGCTCAGGGTTCCGGGTTCCGGCAGGGTTCAGGCCAGCAGCATTTAATCAGTTAGTCTGTCTTCCGGTGTGTTCGCCACTACTCCCAATTTGGTGTCATCTGCAAATTTAACGAGTAGTCCCTCCACTCCCTCATCCAGATCATTTATTAAAATATTGAAAAGTATGGGGCCTGGAACCGAGCCCTGAGGTACTCCACTGGGCAACTCCCTCCAATCAGATGAAACGCCATTGACTCTTTGGGTGCAGTTCTCCAACCAGGTCCCTACCCACCTAACTATCCTAGAGTCTGCTCCACAGTCCTCTAGTTTACCTATCTAGTTCAATACTGAGGTTTAACAGCAGCCAAAACAGATGCCTCAGGAAGCTCACAAGTGAGGCATGCAACTCAAGGCTATTTGGTGTTCCCAAGGTCCAGCACTCTGATGCATACTTCCTGTGAACATGGAAGCTTCAATGAACTATTATAAAATGTCCATCTTCTTTTAAAATGACACCTCGTGCTAAAGTCACATCTTGGGTCAATGGAAATAACCCAAGTTAACTGTTTGGTGAAGAAACATTGCATTCCTTAGCTGGGTGAGATCAAGACCAACACCATGAAAGGACAATTTCTTCCCACTCTCTCCTTTCCTGCCATACATAAAGATCAGTTTGAGATCCTTTCTTGATAGGGCACTATTGCAGCAAGGGTTGCCAGGTTCCTCTTCGCCACCGGAGGGAGGTCTTGGGGGTGGAGCCTGGGGAGGGCGGGGTTTGGGGAGGGGAGGGCCTTCAATGCCATCGAGTCCAATTGCCAAAGCTGCCATTTTCTCCAGGTGAGCTGACCTCTATCGGATGGAGATCATTTGTAATAGCAGGAGATGTCCAGCTAGTACCTGGAGGCTGAGCAAACCAAAATCAACACCTCTGCACTAATATCAAGGATAAAGAAAGTAGTACAAGAATCTTAGGCTATAATTACTACAACACAAATGAGTGAAACATCAAAGTGTAATCAATGCATACAATAGTGGAAAGGGACAAACATACAACTATATACAATGGTATTTCAATAGTCCACAAAGGTATGTATAAATGTGTTTTTTTCAATAGTCCATAAGGGTACATAGATCCAAGAAGATTCCAATAGCTGGTCACAAGAACTCAGCAGACGTCTGCTGAGTTCTTGTGACCAGCTATTGGAATCTTCTTGGATCTATGTACCCTTATGGACTATTGAAAAAAACATTTATACATACCTTTGTGGACTATTGAAATACCATTGTATATAGTTGTATGTTTGTCCCTTTCCACTATTGTATGCATTGATTACACTTTGATGTTTCACTCATTTGTGTTGTAGTAATTATAGCCTAAGATTCCTGCAGTACCTGGAGGCTGGCAACACTAATTGCAGCTGATACAAGATCAGAGAAAACCTCTGAAGGAGCCTTCTCCAGGTGCTCAGTCAAGTCCATTGGAACAATCATATAATTTCTTATGTTTGAATTAGCTCTGAGAACCGGTCTGCACGTTCCTTTGAAACTTTTTTTTTAGAATGTTCCAGTTATCGTGCACTAAAACAATTGTGTGCATGTTAGTCCATGTTTCTTGTTTTATCTGGCCAAGGGCCGTAAATAAACAATTCTGAATTCTGAATTCAATTGTGTGCAGTTGTAGCGGTGGTTATTTCCATGCCAGTCTGTACGTACGAAAAGGGAAAGTATTTTACAGACTGGGCGAAAATCAACCGAAACATGCGGTGCGCTATTTCACAGGGGTATTCCCCATGAGAGCTAATGTAGCATTGTGGCTCAGAAACTGAGGCACATATCAAGAACTCTGCCATTCAAATCTTGCCTCTGCATGGAATCGTTAGACAGCCTTAGTCAACCCATTCTCTTAGCCTCAACCCCAGATCTATAATATGGGGATTTCAACAGTGACATCTGATAGGGTTGCTGTAAAAATGAATGAGAATATGAAGCGCTTTGAGCTTTCACTGGTATAAATGCTAAGTTTAAATATGACAACAGATTCCATGTGGAGTGCTTTTGAATGGTTTCCATGTGGTAACTCTCAAGTGTGGATTGACCCTAAGGCTCTGATTATGTAGGGGAAATAAATACACCATTCATTATACTGCACCAGCATGAGAGATTAGGCTAGAAGCTATCATCATATCCCGGCCAGGGATATTCGTGTCCCTTGATTTTGTGCAGACAAAATTTCATACAGATTTGTTAAGAGTGTAGAACGTAGGTTTGTTTTCTTTCTGGAACAATCTTTGTTTTGGGGCGACTGTAGTATTTTTGCATGTGTGCGTGCACAAACACACAATATTACTAGCTCACGCAGTTCTGCAGCTATGTTTGGCATTGATCTCAATGGAATGTAGACTGCCCCCAAATGTCTACCAAAGGATATGGGGTTCAGGAAGGATAAATGCTGCCTACTACGTGGATAACAGGAGCCTCATGGCACAGAGTGGTAAGCTGCAGTACTGCAGTCCAAGCTCTGCTCACGACCTGAGTGTGATCCCGACGGGAGTCAGCTTCAGGTAGCCGGCTCAAGGTTGACTCAGCCTTCCATCCTTCCAAGGTTGGTAAAATGAGTACCCAGCTTGCTGGGGGTAAAGGGAAGATGACTGGGGAAGGCACTGGCAAACCACCCTGTAAACAAAGTCTGCCTAGTAAACGTCGGGATGTGATGTCACTCCATGGGTCAGGAATGACCCGGTGCTTGCACAGGGGAACTTTTAAATGGATAACAGTCCCACCCCTGTCTCCTTTATCCAAGATACTCCCATTCCCTCATATCCCAAATCAACCCAGATTCACAACAAAGCAAGTATGAGTAAAATACCTCCTATATGTTTTTCCTTCTACAATGTTGAGCTTTCTTGGTACAAAATCTGGATTTGGGAATGCTGGCTTAGACAGCTTTAATCATGCCTATGTTCCATTTTAACCAAAAGGGGGGAATTTGCCCTAATTTCTACAAATTATCTATGCCCTGCCAGTTGACTGGTGAGAAACCTTCAAGCCAGAATAAAATAAATGGAGGACATTCCTCCCTGAAGCAAAAGAGACCAAAAGCTCCACAGTTAGCATCTTAAGAGTTTTATTGTTAACCACTTGGCATTCAGAGGTCTTTGTCTGCACATGAAGGTAAACGTCAAAAAGAGAAATGCCAGAGACTGCCACAGGTGTGTCAAACATCGCACCCTGCTTTTCTCTCACGTGCGCTCTTCTCACTCACACCCACCCCTCCCCAAATGCAGAACACTTGCAGAATCATATTCAGTACAACCTCTGAATGTCAACCATTAATGAACTGGTTTGGGGTGGTGGTGGTGGCAGGTACACCTCCCCTTCTCTTACAGAGGAAGGGGGGGGGAATCACAAATGTCAATCAAGAAATACTGCAAATAAAATGGACCCTCCTCAGTCAGTCAACAGCAAGCTGTCTGCAGTTAAGCCCCAGCAGCCTTTCCCCAGCCGTTTGAGGCCGCGGTGGCAAGTGGTCTGCGGCTCCTCCGCCGCCCAAGGAGGGCTGTGTGCTCTCCCCTTCCCCTCACAAAACTGTCAGGCGAGAACGGTCTGAAAGATATTGGCTGCCAGCAAGTCCGAGGCTCCTCCCCGAGACTGGATCCCGAGATTTTTGGAGGATTTCTTTCAACTCCATACCGTGGCGAAGGAAACCAGTTACCATACCGCCAAGTCGCGCAGGGAGAAATCCCTGCCTCTAAGAAACACCCACCTTTCCCAATTCTCTCTCTCTCTCTCTCTCTGTCTCTAAGATCTGTCTTGGATGTGATTATTCCTTCTAGTTGTGGAGGGAAACCGGCACTGTCTGCTTGGGAGGAAAAAAAACAACTGATCCTCGGTATTTCTGCACAAATAAAGAGTGGAAATAAATGAGGCGGAGAACAACGAGGACAGAAATGATCTGAAGAACGTCGAACCCTCTCTTTAGTTTCCTGAGCACTGGCAGCATTTCTCTGGGCGCCAGGATTTTTGGGGAGGAGGAGAAGAAATCCCTCACGTTGACTTCCAGCGCAGAGCAGGCAGCCGGCGTGAGCCTTACTGGATCTGAAATATTCCCTATCGGATACAAATTTGCAGGAAATTCTCCCGTGCGTGCAAGAGCTCATCATGAATTCCGTGGCTGGGAATAAAGAGAGAATTGCAGTCACGACACGAAGCAGGAAATACGGGGTAAGTTGTCCTTAAGCAAGAGAATGCAAAGATGCTTTTACATCTCCGGGTGCTCTAACACAAAAGGGGTGTTTTTTTTTTTTAAATTCTCTGCCTGCAAGTGGACACAGAACAGCAGCTGAGCCAGATCCTTAACCTGACGATTGAACGGCATGTGTCCGACACCGAGGCACAAGCCGGTCTATCCCCAGCGCTGTTATCAGTCAATTCTCCGAAATCTGAGCATGTCCCTTTCCTTTCTCTCCAACAGCAGACTCCTCTTGGCTAAGGAACGCTGCTGAACTTTTGCAGCTCCAGGTTCCATTCGGTTCTATTTTTCTGCAATAAAATATGCCCTATTCCTTGCGGGCTTCTCCCTTCTTTCGGGGTACATACACAGTCTGGATTTAAGGTCTTTGCATGCATATGAGAGAGGGGGGGGGATATGATACTCATGCAGACTGGCTGGAGACCATGCATGAACACACACACACACCGGGTTCCGTATTGAAAATTGCTCTCAGGTGGTGACTACAGATTTCTTTGCTTGGAGACCAGATTTGGGGGGGTGGGGGTAGCGGATGTTTCGCCTGCTTGGAGCTATTGTTACTACTATGCCATTTACGCATGGGAGGTTTTTGCCATGGGTTTGCCGCTCTTTAGATGCACTTTCCCCCCCATCCATATTCTCAAAACTCAACAATAAGCCCCCCGTGCAGAGTTCTGAGCATACGGATGGGGAAAACGCGCATCTACAGAGCGGCAAACCCAAGGCAAAACCTCCCATGCATAAATGGCATCTGCCTTGGATTTGCTACTCTATAGATGCACTTTCCCCCCTTGAAATATTCTCACAACTCAACAATAAGCCCCCCGTGCAGAGTTTTGAGCATTCGGATGGGGAAAATGCGCATCTGCAGAGAGGCAAATCCAACGCCAAACCTCCCAGGAGTAAACGGCCCTGATCTCTACCAATCGCGGCGGGATTTATTACTCACCTCGAGTAATCAATGCAACTTTGCTCTCCTCCTGATCTGTCTCCCCCCTCTTCCTCCCTCTCTCTCCCCCGCAGGTGAACGACCCCTGCTCCCCCACCAAATCCACGGCGCCTTTCTCTCCGGAGAGCTGGTACCGCAAAGCCTACGAGGAGTCCCGGGCGGGCGGGCGGCCGGCCCCCGAAGGCGCCGGCTCCGCGCTGGGCTCGTCCGGCACCCCTTCCCCCGGCTCGGGCACCTCCTCGCCGGGTTCCTTCGGCGGCTCGCCGGGCCCCGCCTCGCCGGGCATCGGCACCAGCTCCCCGGGCTCGCTGGGGGGCTCGCCGGGCTTCGGCACCGGCTCGCCGGGCTCCGGCAGCGGCGGCGGCTCCTCGCCGGGCTCCGACCGCGGCGTCTGGTGCGAGAACTGCAACGCCCGCTTGGTGGAGCTCAAGAGGCAGGCGCTCAAGCTGCTCAGCCCCGCGCCTTTCAGCAGCGGCGGCAGCAAGGTGAGTCGGGCGGCCCCGGCGCCGCGCCTGCCGCCGCAGGAGGTGGACGCCAGGGGGCGCGCGCGCCTTACCCGCGACTCCCCCCTCCGCGGGGGTGGGGCCGTGGCTCAGTGGCAGAGCCTCTGCTTGGCATGCGGGAGGCCCCGGGTTCAATCCCCGGCGACTCCAGTTAAAGGGACTAGGCGAGCAGGTGATGGAAAGGACCTCTGCCTGAGAGCCATGGAGATGGGGCCGTGGCTCAGTGGCAGAGCCTCTGCTTGGCACGCAGAAGGTCCCAGGTTCAATCCCCAGCATCTCCAGTTAAAGGGACTAGGCGAGCAGGTGATGGAAAAGACCTCTGCCTGAGACCCTGGGGAGCCATGGAGAGGGGCTGTGGCTCAGTGGCAGAGCATCTGCTTGGCATGCAGGAGGTCCCAGGTTCGATCCCCGGCATCTCCAGTTAAGGGGACCCGGCAAGTGGGTGATGGGAAAGACCTCTGCCTGAGGCCATGGAGAGGGGCCGTGGCTCAGTGGTATACAGCATCTGCTTGGCGTGCAGGAGGTCTCAGGTTCGATCCCAGACATCTCCAGTTAAAGGGACCTGGCAAGTGGGTGATGGGAAAGACCTCAGCCTGGGACCCTGGAGAGCCGCTGCCGGTCTGAGTAGACAATACTAACTTGGATGGACCAAGGGTCTGATTCATTGTAAAGCAGCTTCATGTGCTTTACAATGGAGAAGGGCCATGGAGTGGCAGAGCATCTGCTTGGCATGCAGGAGGTCCCAGGTTCGATCCCCGGCATCTCCACCTCTGCCTGAGGCCATGGAGAGCCTTGGAGATGGGGCCGTGGCTCAGTGGCAGAGCCTCTGCTTGGCATGCAGAAGGTCCCGGGTTCAATCCCTGGCATCTCCAGTTAAAGGGACCAGGCAGGTAGGTGATGGGAAAGACCTCTCCGCCTGAGTCCCTGGAGAGCCGCTGCTGGTCTGAGTAGACAGTGCTGACTTTGACGGACTAAGGGTCTGATTCAGTAGAAGGCAGCTTCATTTGGGGAGGGGCTGTGGCGCAGTGGTAGAGCATCTGCTGGGTGACGCTGCTCGAGGAGGGTTGCCAGGTCCCTCTTCGCCACTGGTAGGAGGTTTTTTGGGGCAGAGCCTGAGGAGGGCGGGATTTGGGGAGGGGAGGGACTTCAATGCCATCGAGTCCAATGGCCCAAGCGGCCATTTGTCATCTGTTGAAACTGGAGGGTGAGAGATTCAAAA
The DNA here is from genome assembly GCF_029931775.1 of Euleptes europaea. Taxonomy (NCBI): domain Eukaryota; kingdom Metazoa; phylum Chordata; class Lepidosauria; order Squamata; family Sphaerodactylidae; genus Euleptes; species Euleptes europaea. Next base: position 30,545,891 of record NC_079318.1, read on the forward strand.
CAGATAAAAGGAAGTATTTTTTCACACAACGCATAGTTAAATTGTGGAACTCCCTGCCCCAGGATGTGGTGATGGCTGCCAACTTGGAAGGCTTTAAGAGGGGAGTAGACATATTCATGGAGGAGAGTGGTATTCATGGCTATTAGTTAGAATGGATACTAGTCATGCTGCATAGGAGCATGCCTATTATTTTGGGTGCTGTGGAACACAGGCAGGATGGTGTTGCTGCAGTCGTCTTGTTTGTGGGCTTCCTAGAGGCCCCTGGTTGGCCCCTGTGTGAACAGACTGCTGGACTTGAGGGGCCTTGGTCTGATCCAGCAGGGCCTTTCTTATGTTCTTATTTTCTCCAGGGGAACTGATCTTTATCGGCTGGAGAACAGTTGGAATAGCTGGAGATCTCCACTGAGTACCTGGGGGTTGGCAATCCTATGCCTGAGCCAACGCGTCTTTATAAGTCCTGCTTTTGTTCAGTGGGGCTTTTGCCCCACTTAGCAGTTCATGAGAGGGAGGGCGCCTTGGCCATCTTCTGGGCATGGAGTAAGGGTTGCTGGGGTGTGTGTGGGGGAGGTAGTTGTGAATGTCCTGCATTGTGCAGGGGGTAGGACTAGATGACCCTGGTGGCCCCTTCCAACTCTATGGGCGAAAATTTATGGGACGTTTGGCCTTGGATTTGCCACTCTCTAGATGCCCATTTTGCCCTGCCCTGGATGGCCCAGGCTAGCCTGATCTCGTCAGATCTCAGAAGCTAAGCAGGGTCAGCCCTGGTTAGTATTTGGATGGGAGACCACCAAGGAAGTCCAGGGTTGCTATACAGAGGAAGGCACTGGCAAACCACCTCTGTTAGTCTCTTGCCTTGAAAACCCCATAAAGGGTCGCCATAAGTCGGCTGCGACTTGATGGCACTTTACACACTTACACAGATGGACATTTTCCCCATCTGAATTCTCAAAACTCTGCATGGGTGGTTATTTTTGAGTTCTGAGGTTTTGGCTGGGGAAAATGTGCATTTAGAGAGCAGCAAATCCAAGGCCAATCCTCCCATGCATTTTTGCCGTGTGGTTCTATTCCTAGCTAATCGCGCATATATATACTTATAGCCTCCTTTGGGCCTACTTAGGCAGTGGAACTTGCTGCTGTGTTGGCAGGTGGTATGTTAAACTGAGTATTCATAATTGAGAATTGGACTTGGATGTAGGGTGGCCAACCTCCAGGTAATATAGGATCGCCACCAGCTGGAGGATTTTGGGGCAGAGCCTGAGGAGGGCGGGGTTTGGGGAGGGGAGGGACTTCAGTGCCATAGAGTCCAGTTGCCAAAATGGCCATTTTCTCCAGGTGAACTGACCTCTGTCTGCTGGAGATGAGCTGTAATAGCAGAAGATCTCCAGCTAGTACCTGGAGGTTGGCAACCCTAAGGTACTAGCGGGAGATCTGCTATTACAGCTGATCTCCAGATGATAGAGATCAGTTCACCTGGAGAAATTGGCCGTTTTGGCAGTTGGACTCTATGGCATTGAAGTTCCTTCCCAAACCCCCCTCCTCCTGCTCCACCCCGCCCTCCTTAGGCTCCGTTCCAAAAATCTACAGGTATTTCCCAACACAGAGCTGGCAACCCTGCTTGGATGGGATCTGAGAGAAAAGGCCTTTTAGTCAAGTCTGTGTCCCAGAGTATATTTTACTAATTCTCCCTGCATGTGGCAGCCACAATCCTGTGCAGGGCTGCTCTGAAACCTCTTGCTGTCATCTGTTATTAGGGACTCCAGCCCTCAGGTGTGACCTGGGGATCCCTCGGAATTACCGCTCATCTCCAGACTACAGAAATCAGCTTCCCTGGAGAAAATTGATGCTTTGGAGGGTGGACTGTATGGCATTGGTACCCCACTGAGATCCTTGTCCTCCCCAGGCTCCATCCCAACATCTCCAGGAGCTTCCCAATCTGGATCGTCCAACCCTACCCTCCTATCCCCCGCTGGTAGCCAAGGGGGACTAGGCAACCCTATCTGTTCTACGTTGCTACTTTTAGAACATAGGGGCGCTTGTTTAGAAAATAGGGGAGCTTGTTCAGTCCCGGTTGTGCAAATGCTGGTGCTGAAATTACTGTTTCACAGAAGAGTGGCTAAAACTGCAGTTGGCAAATGATAAGATGGTCTCATGATCAGGCCTCATCGTTGGGCCTAGTTCTTAAGAAGGTAGTAAACCTTGCTGGATCATATTGTTTCATATTGTAGGTTGGAGTTCCCGTGATTGGGTAATCTTCCATACAGAAAATCCCATCTGCATAGGAAACTATAGCCCTCTTCAGACTTTCATAGTGCAGGTAGAATAAAGGCATGGGGGGAGGGGGGACTGTGACCGCTATTTCCATATGTTGATCTCCATATGTTGACTATAAATGTGTAGAATTTGTGTACATAGGGGTCAGAAATGCTGAGTGTGATCTCACTGCTTCCCACACATTGATTCTCTCTGCTTGTTGAAGGTATGTTTAGCCTGAAGAGAAGGCTGAGAGGAGATATGTACTTGAAGGGCTGTCATATAGAGGAGGGTGCCGAGTTGTTTTCTGATGCCCCAGAAGGTCGGACCAGAACCAATGGGTTGAAGTTAAATCAAAAAAGTTTCCGTCTAGACATTAGGAAGATTTTTCTAACCATAAGAGCGGCTCCTCAGTGGAACAGGCTTCCTCGGGAGGTGGTGAGCGCTCCTTCTCTGGAGGTTTTTAAGAAGAGGTTAGATGGCCATCTGTCAGCAATGCTGATTCTATGATCGTAGGCAGATGATGAGAGGGAGGGCATCTTGGCCATCTTCTGGACATGGAGTGAGGGTCACTGGGGGTACAGGGGGGAGGTGGTTGTGGGTTTCCTGCATTGTGCAGGGGGTTGGATTAGATGACCCTGGTGGTCCCTTCCAACTCTATGATTCTATAATACTAAGATATAAAAAGAGCTTATATTTGAGGAAAGAAGGATTCTACCCAGGCCCTTATCATCCTGCTAGCTTTCTAAGTGCCGGGTAATGGGGATTTCCCAATTGTGTAATGTTCACCTGCAGTAATAAATGCAACCCAGGCAGATTTAGCACTTCCGTGACAACTAGCACTGAGCTGTTTGTTATCACCGATAGAAATAATAATGATCCACCTTCACAGCACTGTTGTAAGAACACTTAAAATTGTTGAACTCTTTGCACATTTAATGTGCAGTAAGTATAAAGGAGCCGTTTGTTTGGTACCACTTCGAAGGTTCTCAGAGTGCCAGCGTGGTATAGTGGTTAAGAGCGGCGGACTCTAACCTGGGGAACCGGGTTTGATTCCCCACTCCTACACACGAAGCCTGCTGTGTGACCTTGGGCTAGTCACAGTTCTCTCAGAACTCTCTCAGCTCCATTTACCTCACAAGGTGCTTGTTGTGGGGGGGGGAGCGGGGAGAAGGGAAGGCGATCGTAAGCTGTTTGGAGACTCCGAACGGTAGAAAAAAAGCGGAATATAAAAACCAACTCTTCCTGTTCTTCTGAAAGTTCTTGATATTATTGCATAGATTTCAGTTTAATTATACTTGCTTTATTCTCTCATTTTTGTATGTTACACAGCAGGTAGGTAAGTGTCCTCTGGATTCCTTTATTAATCTAAATGTGCCGGTTAAGGCAATCCTCTTGGCCACTGAGGAAAACAGTTGCTTTTGTCTTGCACTCTCTTGCACCCAAACGAACAAACAAAAATGCAGTACTGATTTGCTTGGGGAAGTATTTAAAGGATTGGGCACTGATTTGCTTGGGGCAAATATTTAAAGGATGAGCTGGCAGCACAAAATAAAGCAAACCATATTTTCCCATCTATAAGACGCCCTAAAATTAAGAAAAAATAGGGGTCGTCTTATACATGGGGGTGTCTTATAGGCTTCCTCTCTTTCCCCGCCGGTCAGCTGTTGGGCGGGGAAAGAGAGAGCGGCCAAAGAGTCCTGTCCCCTGGCTGGACGCCGGCTGGCAAGGGAACAGAACTCTTTGGCTGCTCGCTCTCTTTCCCCACCCAACAGCTCTCTGGCGGGGAAAGAGAACCGCCCGCCGGCCCGTCATGGGGGCCGGTGGCAACAGCCACCTTCCGTGTTTAAGACGACCCCCCTAATTCTGGGGCTAAATGTTTAAGAAAAAGGGTTGTCTTATACACGGAAAATACGGTAATTGCTAGGTGCTTTAAGTATCCCAACATTTATGCTTAACTTTGTGCTCCCAGCGCATCCCTTAAATTTTTACCCTTCAGCCCATTCCTGTGAATGCTCCTCCAAATCCCCCCCCCCGTTATTCTCTGTGTGAGAGAGACATTACTTTCCACCACAATTTCCGTTGTGATTATACAATATACCCCTGGCATGTTTCTGCAGCTACACCAACAGGCGTACACGTTGCCTTTGATAGGACACTTGGATGATCAGGGTTGGTCACGTGATATGTCATTTGTGAATGTGGGAACGTTGGCAAAAGAAAGACTTGCCTGTTACAATAGACTTGCCATTTGTATAATTTAGCAGCAGCAGCTTCTGCAATAAATGTGATCAGTGATGTTGAGAAGAAAACAGAAGTGTGATTAAAAAAAAGTGTGAAAATAATCCTGGACAGACAGGGGATTGTTTGTGGCTTATTATAATGGCTGCAATATTCTGTACTAAGGGAACCATGGAGTATTATAATATTTCATGGATTGGCTATATTTGTAAGCTGCTTGGAGAGTGTAGCCACATACTGTCCTTTTCTGGAAAACTGTCACAAATGATTGTGAGTGTGTGCGTGCTGCTTTACCTATATTGCCAAGGACTGGCAGCTTCCATGAAAAACCAGGGCTTCTTTATAACGTGTAATATTGCATCATTAAGGGTTTATTCATCATATATGCTTCTGTTCTAATTTCTCGCTGACAGTGATTCTATATTACTGAGCTAGTCTTTCCTCTCTTTTGAATGGTTATGGGTGTGAAAAACTAGCTGTTAGAGGGAGTTGAGCATATCAAAATGCTGAACCACAAGCTATTGTGAATATAACACTTGAGCCTTACATTGGAATAGCAAGGCTTCTTTGTGTATAACTGAAATTATCCCTACCATAAAAGTAATATATGAATCAGGTGTCTGCGGTGCCTTCTATATTCAACACCCATCCCAGGTAAGGCAAGAATATTATGGCGTATCATTTGGTGAGTTATGTTTTATGTTTTCATGCATTCATTATTCGGGGCTATGTGATAAGATCTTGGTGTCACTGGCCACCAAGATTAAGTTAATTCATGCCATCGTATATTCCCTATTACTATGTATAGGTGTGAAAGCTGGACAATGAAGAAAGCTGACAGGAAGAAAGTAGATTCCTTTGAAATGTGGTGTTGGAGGAGAGTGTTACGGATACCGTGGACTGCCCAAAAAACAAATCAGTGGGTTAAAGATCAAATCAAGCCTGAACGGACCCTAGAAGCTCAAATGACTATTGTATTTTGGTCACATTATGAGAAGGCAAGAGTCACTAGAAAAGACAGTCATGCTAGGAAAAGTTGAGGGCAGCAGGAAAAGAGATGGATTGACTCAATAAAGAGATGGATTGACTCAATAAAGGAAGCCACAGCCCTCAATTTGCAAGACCTGAGCAAGGCTGTCAAAGATAGGACATTTTGGAGGACATTGATTTATAGGGTCGCCATGAGTTGGAAGCGACTTGACGGCACTTAACACACACACACGTGATAAGTCCAGACAACAATTAAAAAAACAAACCCTAAAAATGCCAAAACAACTTGTGTACATATTCACCTCTTTGGTCTGTGTGGTTAATTGGTGTTTACCACATAGTTTAAGAACTATGAGTATTCACACAGAAGGAATTTTTGAGCTGTGACTGTTGATTGTTTACATATTAGCAGAAACTATGAGCTAGCTCAGATATTCAGAGGAAAGGTATGTGGGTACAGTGTTCACAACACCATATTGCTACAAAATGAAACATGAGTTGGGATAGTCATAGTATTAGAATGGTCTCTACTATGCATGTGAGGAATTGGCATGTCAGGAGAAGGCTAGGCAAGAACTCTTTAAATGTGCAGCGCCGATGTACAGTCTGTTCAGATAAATCTTGCCTCTTCCTCAACTGAGTCTCTACATTCTTCTTTACAGATGGGCAATATATTAAAATTTGAATAAGCACTATTTAACTTGAGATCATTCTCACAGGGGTCTGCTGTGGATCCTGATTTCAGTGCTTTATTCTGCCCTGGAAAACCTGGACTAAAGATAGAGAAAGCTACTGAACATATGCAGAGTGCTGCTTTCTCACCAATTAATAGTAATTGCCCATGGACCCTGAAAGCGTTGAACTCTAAGCTTCTACCTTCCTATTAAAAAAAAAGGTAAAGGTCCCCTGTGCAAGCACCGGGTCATTCCTGACCCATGGGGTGACGTCACATCCTGACGTTTACTAGGCAGACTTTGTTTACGGGGTGGTTTGCCTGTGCCTTCCCCAGTCATCTTCCCTTTACCCCCAGCAAGCTGGGTACTCATTTTACCGACCTCGTAAGGATGGAAGGCCGAGTCAACCTTGAGCCGGCTACCCAAAACCAACTTCTGTCGGGATCGAACTCAGGTCGTGAGCAGAGCTTGGGTTGCAGTACTGCAGCTTACCACTCTGTACCATGGGGCTCCTACCATCCTATACTAGTCATAAATTATGACAGCTTTTGTTTTTAAGTACAGTTGGCATCCTTGTGAATTTGTTATTTATGGTAGAAAGTACATTTCATAATGGAACATAATTCCACAAGCTTCTATAATTTTATTTTAATTTTTAATGATTATGATGAATTTATTTCAACCATCTTGAATTTGATAGATTATAACTGTATTATTTGCTCCTTAAATAAGCGCATGTAAAAATGTGCCGGAAAATATTCAGGCGATATTCATCAGGTCCTAATTGCCTTGTGGTCCCTTTCACACCTTAAAAAATGCTTCCAGGTCTAACACCATCACTTATCATATGGGCGTGGTTCTAAAGCTGGCGAGGAGCCACTGTGAAAAAGATCTCTGCCCCAAGTGGCCGTATATCTGCTGATTGTATGCAGCCCATTGAAGATTTAGTACTTTATTTAGATTGGATATTTAGCTTTTTGTGAAATTTAGCCCCATTAAAGTCACTCTTTGAAGGTAGTGGGATGGAATTGCCATCTGGAGTGCATAAAAAGTTGTTCATATTGTATAGCAAGTGAGTTCCATGGCAATTACACTATGCAACTTGGTTTGTACTGTCAGGTCCAAGTGTTATCAAATGGTAATATTTACTCTTCAGCTTCAAAGCGTTTTCTCTGGTGGGTTGTCTCAAGAGCTATCAAGCGAAAACGCAGATTGCTATTCAAGGGTCTCGAACATTGTTGAGCTGCATTTATCACTGTTTATTTATGTGCTCTTTGAAATAAAATACGGATGATCCTGAACATCTGACTAAAAACGGAGTAGGAGCCTCTATCTGAATAGCAGGTTTGTTTAATGGGAATTATTGCCAGTCAAAGGCCGCTTATGCCAAATGTACAAAAATGATATGGCATCCTGAAGAAATGGCACCAAGTTTTTGAGAAACTAGTAGTCGTAAGTTTATCACTTCAGGAATACTGAAAATGATGCCTGAGGATTACTGGTATTTTCTCCAGAATTTGCTACTGCAGTACCAGTAGTGGGTAGAGTACTGAAGAAGGGCAATGAGCTGAAGCTCATGAATGCCTGAAGATACTGAATACCAAAGGTTTTCTTGGAGCAGATATCCACAGACAGAGCAAACAAGAACTATGCAGGGAGGGGGCTGCAAATGGTATAGGCACACTGATGACAGTGAAGTATAAAAACAGGGATGCTTTAGGCTGGTCCTTCATTGAGCAGGGTGTTGTACTAGATGGCCTATATGGCCCTTCCAATCCTGTGATTTTGTGGTAAAGAACATATGCAGAGGGTACTTAGAAGTCAACCAGAAAAATATTACAGTCGTGAAGCTGTTGGGAGCTCTAATGTATAGAATCCCCTGTTGACGATTTCTCTATTATGTTATTTATAGTCCGCCTTTCTTACTGTGGCTCAAGGCAGATTACATAATGGAAGTCAGTACAATCAGTAGGATGAGGAGACATCTACTAAACAGTGTAATAGGACTAGGAAAGCAGAAATCTGAAACAAGGCATAAGTGGTAAACCAGACCTATTAAACAATGTCAGGAATAGTCTTACATAGCAGGGAGAGCAACATATTATACATATTAGGAGTCAGCAGTCCTGTTCCCTTTATTGAAACATCTTCCTGAACCATTCTGTTATAATGGGCCCCTATTTCATCAGAACACCCCCCCCCCCCGAACAATTCTGTTCTATGTAGTTTGCAGAAAGCCAAAAGTATGAACTCTTCAGGCAGGCCGTTCCAGAGGGCAGGGGAATCCACATGTTAGTGATCTTTCCCATTTGCAGGGGAATCCACATGTTGGTGATCTTTCCCATTTGCAGGGTGGAACCTACAGAAGGTCCTATTCAGATGAGTGAAGTTGTTATGGCGGAGCATAAGAGGAGAAACTGTCTTGCAGATATGAGGGTCCAAGGCCAGGAAGGGATTTGATAGCCAGTACTTTAAACTGAGTCCAGTAACAGATGGGGACCCGGTGGGATGACTGCAGAATGGTAGTAGTAGTAGTCATGCTCCATCTAGCTCCCGATAATAGCCGAGCTGCCGCATTCTGCAACAACTGGAGTTTCTGAATTGATTTTGAGGGGAGACCAATGTACAGTGCGTTATAATAGTCTGTCTCAATGTCACCATGGCATGGATCCAGGTGGCCAGATCAGCCATATCAAGGTAAGGGGCTATTTTATGAACTAGGCTGAGGTGGAAGAAAGCCTTTTTTTGCAACTGAAGAAGAAGAAGAGTTGGTTTTTATACCCTGATTTTCTCTACCTCTTAAGGAGGCTCAAATCGGCTTACAGTCGCCTTCCCTTCCTCTCCCCACAACAGACACCTTGTGAGGTAGGTGAGGCTGAGAGAGTTCGGAGAGAACTGGGGCTAGCCCAAGGTCACCCAGCAGGCTTCATGTGTAGGGGTGGAGAAACAAATCTGATTCTCCAGATTAGAGTCCACCACTCTTAACCACTTCACCAGTATGGCTCTCATAATAACACTGGGTCTAGTATAATCCCAAAGCTCTTAACTGGGTCAGCTGAACCCCATCAAAAGTGGGGTGCACAATATCCTTCAATACCCCCAACTAGCATTACTTCAGTCTTTCCAGGATGTAGTTCCAATTTGTTCATTCTTAGCCTTTCAACCACAGCAGCCAGGCAGCGATTCAGAACCTCTACTGCATCACCAGGAGATTTGGATAAGATATATATAGCTGTGTATCAACTGCATATTGGTGATAGCCAACTCCAAAACTACGAATGATTTGTCCTAAGGGCTTTACATTGACATTGAAGAGCATGGGGGATAGGATTGTGCCCTGTGGGGCTCCACAGGATAGGTCCCACACTGATGATAACTGGTCTCCAACAGCAACCCTTTGAAGGAACAATTTAAACCAATCGAAAGCACATTCACTGATACCTGCTTCTGCCTGTAAATGTTTCCACAAGTGTGATCTACTGTATCAAAGGCAGCAGATAAAGGTTGCGTGGAAGCTATAGTTGGTACAGACTGAAGTGGATCATAGGGACCATATTACTCCAGTCATTTAATATACACTGGCTTCCAGTTTCTTCCAGGTCCAATTCAAGGGGTTGGTATTGACCTTTTAAGCCCTATATGGCTTGAGGCTAGCATAGCTGAAGGACCTCTTTCTCCCATATAAGCCAGCCACTCCAGTCATCTTCGGAGGCCCTGCTTCACGTATCCCTATCATCTGAGGTGCGACAGGAGGCAAACCAAGAAAGGGCCTTCTCGGGCGTAGTGCTGAAACTTTGGAACTCTCTCCCCAGGGAGAGTCGTCTGTCTCCCTCTATTGTTGTCTTCCGCCAGTGGATGAAGACTGTTTCGTTTGGCGTTTCCTGACTAATTCTTATTATTATCCCTCCTCCCTGTTTCTGTGTTTTTATGTAGGTATTTATATTATGTTTTAGTTAATAGTTTTAAAATATTTTATATTTTTTAATTTTTCAGATATTCCAGTGTTTTAATGTTTGTAGAAAAGTGGCATAGAAATATTCAAAATCAATAAATAAGGTCAGTAGGCCTGGCCTCTCAGATGTTGACACAAGTCAGCAATCTTTGGAGCTTCCTGACAATCGGTCAACATTTTATTTGTATGGTATTGCTGGGGGGTGGAATGAAGAAGAAAGAAAGTTAACGTGCAAGACTAAAGAGCCATGTGCAAATTATTCAGCTGGATTGCCTTGCTTCCCCAAATAGGCACTTAAGGATTGTCAGTAGTTGTTAAATCTGATTGTAGGTGGGCCTGTGCTTCACGTTGTGCTGCCTGTACATATACTGTGCCGCAGGAGGATGCATTCTGTGCAGATCCAAGTATCAACAACATTATCGGAACAAATGCTTTGGCCCAGCAGCTTATAAACTGGACTGGCCAGTAAAATTACAGGGGAATTGATGACTGTGAAGATTTTTTAAATGTCTCGATAACAGCTGCATGGGGCTAGAAAGTTATAGAAGATCACCAAGTCCAACTTCTGCTTTCCAAAGCATTACCGTCAACATTGCTGTCACGTTAATTCACTTTGATGTCATAGCATATAAAAATCAAGCATTCGGCTGCAGTACGCCCCAATTGGGGGTCTAGCCCCAGATCCGTAAGGATCTGTTGTTGTTAAACAACAGCAGCCCATTTTATTGGGAGCTAATAAAAAATACAAAAAGACAAAATAAAAATTGAATAAGTTGAAGAACTTTCGAATTTAACTTGAACAATCTCCCAGAAAGATTACATACTGGTGGGCTTAAACCTTATTGCTGAGGTAAGAATGACTAGCTTGTGTGACTCACTTTCAATTTTGTACCTTTAATTTTGTACCTTAAATTCTGTATCTTAAGCCAGCATGGTAACTTGTATTTTGTATGATAATATTTTAGGCTGATGAAGCCAAATAATTGGTGAAAGCGCTACAAATATCCGGGATAGCGTTCCCTCTGTCACCATTTTTGGAGCAGCAACAGGTGTTCCAGCAGACGTTGATTCTTGAAACATGATATTGGACTTTGTTTCGTTGGAAGATAGCCATTGTGCTTGATTCAATATTGCTTTCACATTGTGAATAGCCTTGTATATATTTGCATTTTTGTGATAATTCTATGTATAGCACTGTTGTTTGATGTCTTGCACTTTCCTTGAATATATGTTTTGGATATAATTGCCTGCACTGTTCTCTTCTTGCCAGTACCTGGAGGTTGGCAATCCTACTTTAGCTGAAGTTACTGTAATATCCAATTGTAACAGAAAGGCTAATCAAATGTGCATTCTAATTCTTGTGCATTTATCATTTATGAATCCAACTGACTTCCAAGGTTTTTGGGGACTCCTGTGGATAACAGCCTGGAAATTTCATTAGCTCTCTTAACTACTGTCAGCAAAAGAGCTTTAAAACTGTAGTCAGCAAAATGTGTATTATATTTTGTGCTTTTTCCATACTTAAAATGCATATAACCCGGACAGTAAAATATAAGGCAACTATGAACATAGTAATCCATTAGAAGTCTGCACAGAAGTAACATTTTTTAAACTATTCATCTGACTATGCACATGCTTTTTCATTTTGAGGAATCATGTACTTTGATTTATATAATCTTATAATCCTGCATGTAGTTGTTGTGTGACCTGACTGATCTTTGTATATGAAACTATGCAGCCAGGGGGTTACATTTGGTATAGGAAGACGAATGTTTCACCTGGAACAAGGGTACCTTTGACTTGCTCATAGTTATCACTGAAGTGTGGAACATTAACTTTAACAAGAAACATTCACTCACAGTATGTCAACAGAAGGAGAATTTAGGGACTTCAGGTTTAGTTGTGTTGCACAAAGCCGAGCTGTAATTACAGAAGCACAGTTCTTAGTTTAACCATTTAAATACTCAGCTCCCCTACCATGTCCTGGAAAAAAGGGATGTGAAACCTTTCCCCTGCTAGTAAGACGATATAAAGTATTTAATACAAAATGAAGGTGTAGCCATCCCTTAGTTTACATGTCCTGTCTTTACCTATGGTGTGTGTGTGGGGGGGGGGGATTAGATATTGCTGCTACAGGCAAGAGTTGGTTATATTTAAAGGTGTTCACATGCCAAACCAGAGTGGTCTGAATCTACTCAGGGCAAATCCAGTATTCTGGGTCATCCTATTGTTGTTACACCAACAGAGCAAATGGGTTGCCGTGCTAGATGGACCCCATGGCCTCCATACAGCTAGTAGATGCAGGGAGTGTAGATGGTAGAATTTGATCAGATGTATGTGTATAAAACTCTCAGCATTTACCATTTTATTGCTATTTTATTTTCATACCTGTGGTTTATACAGTGGAAATAATTGCTTTGTGGATCTTACATTGATCTTACTTCATGGATCTTACATTGTTATAATCTGTTGTGTATTTTGATATTATTGAAACCCATGGATTTGGGTATTATTAAAAGGTAAACTAGGACCCTTGTGTGGGGTCCAGGCTGATCCTCTTTCACATCCACAGTTGTAGAATGCTTGATCTTCACTCTCCCATAATACTAGAACGCGGAGTCATCTGCTGAAGCTGGAGGGTGAGAGATTCAAAACAGATAATTGGAAGTATTTCTTCAATACAACACATAGTTAAATTGTGGAACTCCCTGCCCCAGGATGTGGAGATGGTTGCCAACTTGGAAGGCTTTAAGAGGGGAGTGGACATGTTCATGAAGGATAGGGGCTATCCATGGCTTCTGGTCAAAATGAATACTAGTAATGATGCATACCTATTCTTTTCAGGATCAGAGGAGCATGCCTATTATCTTAGGTGCTGTGGAACACAGGCAGGATGCTACTACAGTTGTCTTGTTTGTGGGCTTCCTCGAGGTACCTGGTTAGCCACTGTGTGAACAGATTGCTGGCCTTGATGGGCCTTGGTCTGATCCAACATGGCTTTTCTTATGTTCTTAAGGCCATGAAGTGATTTGCAGCGATACTATAGGCTTGATGCTATAATGATGGAAAGAGTGAAATAGAAATGGTTGACAAAGGAAACACAAAAATTTTGCTCCATAAAGTGCTTTAAGGTAGTACGGATTGTTATTCTGTATTTAAAATTTCCCAGTTGTTCTCCACAATTTTTTTTAGTATTGTTGTTGAAAACTAGTGTGGTGTAGAGGGCTTGACTTAGGAGACTGAGTACAAATCCCTGCTCAGCCATGAAACTCATTGGGTGGCTTTGGACAAGTAACCTTCTCTCATCCTACACTATTAAACTATAAATCGGATATTAAAAAGTCCAACCTGGACATACCCAAATAATATGTTATAGAGAACAAAGGAGGATGTACTTTCCTTTTGCTTTTCATGACTCTATAGTGAAAAAAATAAGATCCTTTAACAGGAGATGCTGGGGATTGAACCTGGGACTGGATGTGCCCAAAGTAAGTACTCTAATACTGAGCTCTGAGTTCTTCCCACATTGTCCAATGGGTATCTGCTGGATGAACAGATTTGGTTCCTGCCCCCATTAGAATCAGTGCTTATAGAATCATAGAGTTGGAAGGGCCACCAGGGCCATCTAGACCAACCCCTGCACAATGCAGGGAATTCACAACTACCTCCCCCGCACACCCCAGTGACCCCTACCCCATGCCCAGAAGATGGCCAAGATGCCCTCCCTCTCATGGAAAGTAAATCATCATCCCTTTTCTGAAGCTTTCTATTATTTTCGCTTGCATCCTCCTGGTTTAGCCTTTTCCATTTCAGAGGTGTTTAGTAGTCAACTGCTTGACTAATAATTATGAAATGAAAAATGAAAATGGAAAAAAGTCCTGCAGCAGATATTGTGGAAAATAGGTCCCTGCTAGCTTGTGGTTACTTTAGAGAAACATTCCTAGTTGAGACAGGACAGTAATGAACCCTTCTTGAAAGCTTATCATGTGGTGGAATAATGGAATTTCATTTCCATCCAGATCTTCAATTTGTGAACAAGCACAGCCAGACTGTATGGGGACTTAATTTTGTATTGCAAAATTCTTAGTCACCTAATAATTTAATTCCAAGTCTGTGTAATGTAAATAGGATTATTGCATTAGAAATGTGATTTTAAACGGCCTGGGGCAGTAATTTGTCAGCATTTGGAAGGATTAACTCCATTAAGGTTTAAGCAGCAGCAAGCACTCTTTTGTATTGCATCACAGGTCACGATACCAAACTCTGAGCGTAACCTGTTGACAGCATATTTTGCAACAGGATGTCTCCTGGCAATGGGAATGTCTTCAGATGATTCCTTTTGCCCATCGCTTTACACCATCTTAAATTCAGATTACGGAAGAAAACTAGAGACATAGAAACAGCGCTTGGATTTATTGAATCGTGCAGTTTCTGTAATTCAAAATACAAATATTCTAGGCCTTTCCTTAGCTATTAGCCAAGAATCTCAGCTTTGAAATGAGTTTTATTTATCTGTTTTAGGGAGGTAAACATCATTTGATCTCTTAGGCAGATTCTTGAACATTTGTGAGTGGAAATCCATACCAGAACTCAAATCAAATCATGCCTTTATTTGGCTTTTTAAAAAGTACATAATGAGGTTAAAAGGAGATTTATAAACTTTTGAAGATCTTCCTTACAGCATTAAAAGTTAAAACTTTACTATAAATCCCAGGAAGCTAGCAACCCCTGCAGTTACCTGGGGATAAATATCACTTAAAAGAAATTGAACTAGCTCCTTATCAGTGCCACCAGGGCAATCTGTCAGTAGGGGTTCGATGACCTGTTCCCGTAAAAGTGAACCATGCTTGCAATGTAGTAGTACATGGGCCGCGGTTTCAACCTGTCCAGAGGCACAAGAACACAGCCTTTTCTCATAGGGGACTCTGGCATATCTGCCCATGGTCCAGGCCGTTGGGAGAAAATTTAGACGAGCTTGCATAAAGAGATGTCTCAAGAAAGGGGAGGGCAGAGTGCAAAAGTAGCTGGGTAGCGAGCCCGGGGCCAGATAGATACCAAGAGCTAAGGGTGAGCAAGAATTAGTAGCTCTAGAAAGGAGTGTTTGTTTTTCAATATCAGTAATCCTTAGTTCTAGAGTTCTAAAGACTTGTGCCTCATTTAGGGGGAGTAGCACCTCGAAAGATACCCCCATGGATTTGATTTTCTCACTGATATTCTTGCTCCAGGGTGAGACAAAGTGATCCATACCAGAACTCTCAAACTGGGCCCATTTGTGTGCTTAACTCTCTCCTATTGAAATCAATTAGACCAAAAAGCACTTCACTTTGACTGGATTATACTCTTGATAAAGTACCTACATTCACCAGGTTCCAATTGTTTTAGTATACCAAATGCATTAGTAATACAGGCCTCCAAAAGTTACTGTTTTGCAGGCTTCCTTGCCCTGGTACAGAATCTGACCACTTTGCTTGTATATGTCAGCTCTGAAAAACTGAAAATTATAGTGTCAGATTTGAGTGACCCACTTTAAAAAATACACGGCGTATGCTGCAAAATATAAAAAAACATGCTTTCTGGTGAAGAAGAAGAGTTGGGTTTTTATATGCCAACTTTCTCTACCACTTAAGGAAGAATCGAACCGGCTTACAATCACCTTCTTTTCCCCTTCCCACAACAGACACCCTGTGTGGTAGGTGGGCTGAGAGAGCGCTAAGAGAGCTGTGACTAGCTCAAGGTCACCTAGCTGGCTTCATGTGTAGGAGTGGAGAAACCAACCCAGTTCACCAGATTAGAGTCCACCACTCATGTGGAGGAGTGGGGAATCAAACTCGGTTCTCCAGATTAGAGTCCAGCACTCCAAACCACCGCTCTTAACCACTACAGCATGCTAGAGTTAAGAGATGTACATTTAAAAATCCAGATTCCTTGGATTTGTAATTGTGTGTGTGTCAGACAGAGGTCTTTCACATCAGTAACTGCTAGATCCTTTAACTGGAGATGCCAGGAAGTGAATTTGAGGGCTTCTTTACACCAAGAAGATGCTATACCACTGAGCCTTAGCCCTCCCCAGTAGTGGGCCCCAGTAAGGACTCTAGTTATTGATCTCTTTGACTGGAGATGGCAAGGATTGAACCTGGGACCTTCTGCATGGAAAGCAGAGGCTCTTCCAGTGAGCCATGGCCTGTCCCTTCACGGATGTTGCTGTGTCCGTTTTTAAAGAGCCATGAAAATAAAATGATGGAACTCTTTTATACTCACCCAGCTCAAAGAGGAGAACCTGTGCTGGACAAACTTCTGGAACAAGCTGTGGGGTTTAAGCACTGTCTTTCTGAAATAAGACTCCTGTATTAATGATTAATGAACATTATGATGTGAATGTGGCTGATGGTGTGGGATCGCCTGCCTCCTTTTCCAAAATGCATACTCATTGGTTTGTTATGAGAGTGGAATTCTGAGTGTCTAGTAAAGAACTCACAGAGCATAATTCCTTTCCTGCTTTTTGTCTCACAAGAAAGGGAACATCATTATTTGTAGTATTTCTCTTACACAGAAGATAATGTTGTTGTGCTAGTTAAAGTATTATTCCCCCATAACTTCTTGGAAAAAAATCATCCATTCCAAATATGGGTCAACAATATCTGCTGGGCAAGTTGCCCAAATCTGTAAAATGCGAAAGGCAGAGTGGTTTTGTGTACACAGGAAAGAAAGCAGTTCACTCAGACTCTGCTACATCAGCAGTCTAATACCCTGGTTTATTTTGGGACATCGGATAATTGGGATGGTTCCAAACATCAAGCTGAACAGCTTGCCATGGCTTTCGATGCAAAACACTTGACCATTATGCCCCGCATCATTATTCAGGCATGGTTTCAGCGGTTTGTAATATGTGAGTGTCGTGAATGTCAGCAGAGTAAGGCTTGTCGCATATGCGCAAGTATGAAATCTGTGAGCTTGTAGCACAGGGTGGCCAACATTCCTGTGCCTAACAGCTGTGTACTGACATCTTCGGTGAGCAGATGCTACAAGACGTAGGCCCGTTGCTGCTATTCCTGTCTCTACAGCAACCCCAACCCCCCAATTCACCTTATCACTTACTCCCCATCACTGCTTCCCTACATTTTACAACACCTAATGAGGAGACCGGTCCTTTCCCTCTCAGACCTTGTCACTCTCCCAGCCAGATCATTGTTCCTGTTTGGATCTTTCTCTTCTCCAGCTCCCTCCCTCCTCTTCTAGCTATTGGCATAGAGAATAGCAAAATAATATGTTAGTGGGTTGGGACAGTGAAAGTTGTGTCCTTACTAGAATCATGTCAGGTAGTGTGAAATTTTGTAATCTTTTGTAACATTAGTCTAATGTATTACAGCCAGTCTACACATGCAAAAGAGAAACCACACATGTGTGGTTCAGGCCTCCTGATTCTGTGTGTGTGTTAAGTGCCGTCAAGTTGCTTCCGACTCAAGGCGACCCTATGAATCAATGTCCTCCAAAATGTCCTATCTTTGACAGCCATGCTCAGGTCTTGCAAATTGAGGGCTGTGGCTTCCTTTATAGAGTCAATCCATCTCTTGTTGGGTCTTCCTCTTGTCCTGCTGCCCTCAACCTTTCCTAGCATGATTGTCTTCTCCAGTGACTCTTGCCTTCTCATAATGTGACCAAAATACGCTAGCCTCAGTTTAGTCATTTGAGCATCTAGGGTCAGTTCAGGCTTGATTTGATCTATAACCCACTGATTTGTTTTTTTGGCAGTCCACGGTATCCATAACATTCTCCTCCAACACCACATTTGAAAGGAGTCTACTTTCTTCCTGTCAGCTTTCTTCATTGTCCAACTTTCACACCCATGTATAGTAATAGGGAATACCAATATGATTCTATACTACCAAAATTCAGATAGGGATAGGGTTGCCAGGTCCCTCTTTGCTACCGATGGGAGGTTTTTGGGGCAGAGCCTGAGGAGGGCGGGGTTTGGGCAGGGGAGAGGCTTCAAAGCCATAGAGTCCAATTACCAAATCGGCCATTTTCTCCAGGTGAACTGATCTCTATCGTCTGGAGAGCAGTTGTAATAGCAGGAGATCTTCAGCTGATACCTGGAGGTTGGCAACCCTTGATAGGAATCATATATTAATTCAAATATTTATGGCCACGTTTCTATTTTAAAAGCCTCCAAAATGATGCGGAATAGGGGAAAAAATGAATCAAAGCAATGTTTGTGTGATGGCTGTGCAATTTTAAAAATGCGTACCTGCAGACACCTTGCATCTCAGGAGGGGGAAAAATCAGGTGAAATGTTCTTCTTAGTATGTTGCCTTCTTGATGTGCAGCAGCATTTAATCATGTGATTTCCCAATCTGCATTTTCAAGAAGGCAGGAGCATGTTTTGTGAACATGCAGTCAGCTCAGTGACATTTACCTGTTAGATCTGCTTATATTAAATATAAGTCATTTCCCCCCTTCCAGCCACCATCACATTGATATTTAAATATAGTTTGTCAGTTTTATCCATGTTTGTAATTCCTTTTTGTTTTGTTTTTTGCCTTGTGTTATGTTACACACTTTCATGGTATTCTTTTCTCTTAGAGTAAAGCCAACAAATATTGACAGATTTCATTAGCAAAACCAAGCTTGACCCCCCCTTTCTTCTGAAGGTTGAGGCCCCCCCTTTCCCTCTAGTTATCAGGGCTGTTTTTAAAAAGATCCCAATAGGCATGGCTGCAGTTAGAACGTCCTTATCTCTTAGGTGCTATATTGCCAGAACAAAAGCTATTATTCTTCATTTGTCTGTTAGTTTCTTCCCTTGCTTGGTAAAGAAAAACAATAAAAGCCTATTCTGCAGCAAATTGGAAGTCATGACTTGTGTTTCTCATTCTCTAATGGACGTTAACAGTCACCAAGTTCTGTAAATCAGGTTAATATTGGTGGTATTCATATTCTATAAAACTGTGTGATGATAAGCAATAAGCATTAGTTTCTTAAGAAGGAAGTACTGTGGTTTTTCTAAACGTTTGCGCTATCCAAGGCAATATGTAGCAATAATTGTAAAGGTGATTTTAATATGGTTTGTTCCATTTGTGTTGGGCTCATATTTCTGCTTTACTTGGTTTTTCAAAAGCATTGAACATGCATGCAGTTCTTTCAGGTACAAATTATTCCCATCAGGCATGTATAGTATTATGTGTAATCCCTGAAAGAAAACGTACAAGAGGTTTACACGTGTGTGCGCGTTAAGTGCCGTCAAATCGCTTCCGACCCTATGAATGAAAGTCCTCCAAAATGTCCTATCTTTGACAGAGGGTTACATGGCATTCCTTATTTCAGTCAGATTTCTTGGCTTAGTGGTCAGAGCCTAAGAAGAGTTCTTCTGGATCAGACCAAAGATCTGTCTAGTCCAGAATCTTGTTTCCCCCAATGACTTTTGGGAAGCTCGGGAGCAGGGCATGAAGACAACAACCCTCTCTTATTGTTTGTCACCACCATCTGGTATGATAAGAATTCATAGATGGTATTTATGTAGATCCAGTTTGTCACACAAATGGGGATTCAGTAGAGGAAGATAACCAGCTGCGTCATCAGGCCCACCATGTTGGAATGCCTGAGCACTGAGGAGGATTTCATAATATTTATAGGAGGCATTATATAGCACAAACAAATATACTTTAGTATCTCTAATTAACAGTTTTGCTTCCTGAAGCAAATCTTCATTTACAATGAAAGAGTCTACAGAGATTCTTCAGTAATTGAAAAGTATTTGTCATTTAGGATTCTATAACAAAATGAAAGAACTAGAACAGCACAGGGAGTAGGATTGTGCCCTGAGGGACTCAGCAGGATAGGTCCCACAGTGATGATAATTGGTCTCCAATGGCAATTATTTTGGTCTGGTCCATGAGGAATTATTTGAACCAGTCCCGTGCACATTCCCTGATGCCTGCTTCTTCAAAGGCATTGGATAAATCCAGTAGGAGCAACAAGGAGGCCTGACTTTTGTCTACATTTAGATGGAGGTCATCAACTAAAGCCAGTAGAGCTGTCTTCTTCCCATAGCCCGGTCTAAAACAGATTGAAGAGGGCCAAGGGCAGATGAGTTGTCCAAGAAGACCTGGAGTTGGTCTGCTACTGCTCTCTCAATCACTTTGCCTACGAAGGGCAGATTAGAGACAGGGAGATAACTGGCTACATTATGTTTCTGTGCAGATGTTTTCTTTTAGTAGCAGTTGGATAACCGCCTCTTTGAGAGGTCAAAGGAAGATGTTCTGAGCTAGTTTTAATTTATAATAGATATTAAGGATTCGGTGATGTGGTCTTTACATGATTATAGAAGCCAGGACGGGCAAGAATCCAGGGCACAAGTAGTGGTCTTCACCGATCCCAGGAGTTCACAAACATCCATCATGGAAACTGGGTCAAAGTGGTCCATAAATAGAACAGGTGGTGTATTAGGCAGTTCTTCCAGTAGACCTGTGTTATAGCCAGCATCTTGATGAGAGTGTATTCTTGATATTTTATCACCAAAAATTTTGCCGAAGTACCACAGCTAGTTGTCTGGTCCTGATACAATGAAGGCTCAATTTTAAGAGTCAGCAAATGTCGTGTTACCTTAAACAACTGGGATGGTCATGAACTAGCTGATGCAATAGTAACCAATAAGTAACATTTCTTATCTACTGTCACCACCACTTCATAGGTCTTATGGTGAGTTCTATAACATGATCTGTCAGAATCATTACGAGTTCTCTGCCAGTGCCGTTCCAGACGTCTCCCAGCCCTTTTCCGATCACTCAGCAGAGTGATAAACCAGGGTGCTGGATTTTGTCTCAACACTGGGAGAGGTCATTGAGAGCGACCTTGTCGATAGTTTCAAGGAGATTCAGATCCCATGCTTCTACTGCAACCTCCACAGAGCATGTGTTTGGAATCCTAAAATCCCCATGAGTGTTCTGGAATCCAGTCTTTTTTATGGGCCTCCATGGGCAGAGCATTTTAGCCATTCCCCCTCTTCTGTGGGATGTTGGTGCCACATTGACCTTGATTTTGAATAGGCAGTGGTCAGACCATGGTTTGGGACAAATCTCCAGCCCTGAAATGAAGCCTGCCCTCAAAGATACAATGCAGAAGATTAGATCTAAGGCATGACCTCTTTCATGTGTTGGGCCAGTCAAGATTTGAGAGAGACCCAAGGCAGACGAAGAAGTTATAAAACCCTGGGCGTGCCCCAGTTAGTTTTTATTATGCTTGGGCTTCTCCTTGGAATCCTTTTCAACTTAATATCCTTGAATTGTGGCACATGTTCCTAAAAGAGGCACTGCTGCTGCTTTGTGGTGCAGTGGCCTTTTACACTACAGCATTATGTTGTTGCCTCATGTTCCCTTTCCCTTTCCATTAGTTGCTCTAGTCCTTTTATGTGTTCAAAATGTTCAAAATGTTCAAACTAACTTAAATGATGAGTTGAAGAGAGAGGGCAAGCAGGGAAATTTACCCTGCTGCCTCATTTTGTGAAATAGCATTATCGTTTTTCTGACAGTGTGTGGCTATATTAGGGTTGCCAGGTCCCTCTTTTCCTCCGGTGGGAGGCTTTTGTGTGTAAGCATGTGTGTGCGTGTGCGTGCACGCTGACGCACACACGGCACTTCTGGTTTAGAACCGGAAGTGCCGCCTCGCAAAGGGCCTTTACCTCTTATTTTGAGTGGCCCTTTACCACTCAAACGAAGAGGTAAAGGCCCCTCGCGAGGCGGAACTTCCGGTTCTAAACCAGAAGTGCCGCGCGTGGTATGCACTCACGCGTGCACGTTTGCCTACCAACCCTCAGGTGGTCGGCGGGCAGAGGGGGCAATTGCTGGGGGTTTGCCCGCCACCAGCGGGCACCTGGCAACCCTAGGCTATATGCAAGTAGTGGTTAAGTATGGTATAGTGGTTAAGAACGGTGGTTTGGAGTGGTGGATTCTGATCTGGAGAACCGGGTTTGATTCCCCACTCCTCCACATGAGCGGCGGAGGCTAATCGGGTGAACTGGATTTGTTTCCCCTTCCTACACACGAAGCCAGCTCGGTGACCTTGGGCCAGTCACACACTCTCAGCCCCAACCACCTCACAGGGTGTCTGTTGTGGGGAGGGGAAGGGAAGGTGATTGTAAGCCAGTCTGAGTCTCCCTTAAGTGGTAGAGAAAGTCGGCATATAAAAACCAACTCTTCTTCTTCTAGTTCCTATCACTGGGTAAACACATTAGGCCAGCTAGTACATCTTTGCGATTATAATATGCTTAATGATCTTATCCATAATACAGTTATTAAAATACCACCATAATTATGCAGTCACTTTTTCTAATAGAGAAGCTGCAACGTGATTTATTAGCGAAAAAATCTTTAATTTTCCCCATGCACGTTTAATATTTATGTTGAATTATTCATATTCAATTAAATCTAATTTCCACGTAAATCATGATTATTAAAAAGTTGCTTGTGCATTAAAAAGTATACACAATTATTTTGGTGGGGATATTCACTATTCCACATTCTAAAGTAATGGTCTTCTAGAGGTTCTTCAGCCTATGTGCAGGCTACAGAAAAGCATTATTGGAGAGACAGTATGTGTGGGTAGGTCAAGTTTTAATTTGTCCCAAAGCTCATGAAGATCAGCCAGTGCATTTCTTTTCAATGAAAGTGCCCTTGAGCTGCTATGAATGCTGTCAATAGAGTTTTCACATATTGGGTATGGGGGAAGCTTTAAAAAAGAAGAAAGAAATTAAGCATTGGAGGAAGTTCTGCTTAACTGATCTTGGGTATCAGTTAAGAGTATCTTAGCGCAGAGTAGTAAGCTTCAGTACTGCAGTCCAAGCTCTGCTCACCAACCTGAGTTTGATCCCGACGGGAGTCAGCTTCAGGTAGCTGGCTCAAGGTTGACTCAGCCTTCCATCCTTCCGAGGTCGGTAAAATGAGTACCCAGCTTGCTGGGGGGTAAAGTGTAGATGAATGGGGAAGGCACTGGCAAACCACCCCATAAACATAGTCTGCCTAGTAAACGTTCGGATGTGACGCCACCCCATGGGTCAGGAATGACCTGGTGCTTGCACAGGGGACTAACTTTTACCTTTAGCTTTCAGTAGCATGTGGTCCTTGTAGGCAGATGGGCTATGTCAGGAACCCTGTTTGATTGAGCCTGTGAACAACTTTGGAATTCTGAAGAAGGGTGGTGGGTGCTCTGCAACCGCGTGGAGGACCTCCTAAAAATAAAGCTTCCGTTAAATAAAAATGTTCAGATTGAAAAAATAGAATGTTTCAGTTTTTGTAGGTGGCCAAACATAACTTTCAGGTAATAGTGTAATTAGGAGCCCCATGGCACAGTGTTAAGCTGTAGTACTGCAGTCAAAAGCTCTGCTCACGACCTGAGTTCGATCCCGATGGAAGTCGGTTTCAGGTAGCCGGCTCAAGGTTGACTCAGTTTTCCATCCTTCCGAGGTCGGTGAAATAAGTACCCAGCTTGCTGGGGGTAAAGGAAAAATGACTGGGGAAGGCCCTGGCAAACCACCCCGCAAACAAAGTCTGCCTTGGAAACGTTGGGATGTGACGTCACCCCATGGGTCAGGAATGACCTGGTGCTTGCACAGGGGACCTTTACCTTTAATAGTGTAATTGCCCAAGCTTTTTTGATTCTGATATTATTTGACTTTAATAGACCATGCTTTTAGAATTTTACTGTGTACCTAGTGAATTATATTTTATTGTTATTGTTTTGTATCATAATATTTGTTGGCAGCCGCCCTGAGCCTGGCCTTGGCCAGGGATGAAGGCGGGATAAAAGCCTAATCAAATAAATAAATAAAATAATATTTATCCAATTGAAACAGATTGTGGCATATGGCCATAGTTAATCTGGAGGGTTCTGCAAGATTATGATTTGTGATAGGTGAATCCAGTAGAAGGGGAGGGGCTGTGGCTCAGTGGCATAGAGCATCTGCTTGGCATGCAGAAGGTCCCAGGTTCAATCTCTAGCATCTCCAGTTAAAGGGACTAGGCAGGTAGGTGATGTGAAAGACCCCTGCCTGAGACCCTGGAGAACTGCTGCTGGTCTGAGTAGACAGTAGTGACTGCGATGGACCACGGGTTTGATTCAGGGTAAGGCAGCTTCATGTGTTCAATAGTGTGTACAATAGGTTTTTATTAGGAGTATACATTAAGGTATTCTGGTTATGCCTGCTGGGTGGTGGCAGAGCCTGAAGGGCTGGTGGTCCTGGCCTGGGCTTGTCCTGGCTGCAGGGTTGCTGTCACTGCTTCTGGGAAGTCTGCTGGGTCTCCCAGTGGTGAGGTCTCAACTGCGGGCTCTTGGTACATTGCCTTGGTAGCTGAAGGGCCTGATTTGGCAAGGGTCATAACAAGTAGGGAGAAAGCAAGGCTTTTAAGGGAACCGGGGGCGGGGGGAGGCAGATAAGGTGTACCATGACCCAGGGGGAAGTCCCATTGGCCCTGGGTCCTGCTGGTCTACAGGGCCTAGCCCCTGGGCTAGAGGGAGAGGCCAGGGATTTCCTTCCCCCAGGGAACCCTTCAAAAGGCATGCCAAGGAAGGGCCAGGGAGGAAGGGCTTGGGCACTCGCTAGACTGCAAAAGGAGTAGATGTGAGCAGGCCAGAGGGACAGAGAGAGCAAGGTGGAAGCAAAGCCCCCTCCCCTAGGTCCAGCTAAGGCCCTCCTAAGACTGTGGCAGGGAAAAAGAGAACCCCGGGGGCCACTACAGCTCTTGCGTCCACCCCTGCACCAGAGGAATCAGACAGGACAGAAGTGAGCAGTGTGTGTGTGTGTGTATTAAGTGCCATCAAGTCGCTTAAGGGGTTGCATCACCTTTTCAATGAGAAAAGGGGCTCAGACTTTTCAGTTTAGGAAAATAGACAACTGAGGTGGGACGCGATAGAGGTTTATAAAACTAAGCAAGTGGTGGAGAAGTTTTTTTCTCCTTTTCCCTAATAGTAAAGCTTGGGGGCTCCCAGTACTGTGCCTTGAATCCCAATGAGAAAGGTGGACTATAAATACCGTCAATAAATAAAGTTGATCAGCTCTAGACTGTGGTTGGACAAAAGGAAGTATTCTTTTAAAAAAGGTAAAGGGATGAATGAGTAATTCAATTTGGAATTTGCTGCCAGTGGATGTAGTGATGGCCACATGCATGGATGGCTTTAAAATGGGGTTACACATGTTCATGGAGGACAGGTCCATCAATGGCTACTATCAATAGCGACTAAGGGAAGCCTCCATAATCAGAGGCAGTAGAACTCTGGATGCCAGTGGTAGGAGGCAGCATCTGTGGAAGGACTTGACCTCTATGCCCTGTCTGGTAGTCCTCCAATACAACTCTGTTAGCTGCTGTGTGAAGCAGTTTGGTGGACTAGATAGACTACTGGCCTGATATAGCAGGGCTCTTCTTATGATGGAGTGGCGGGGTACCCAGTTTGAGTATGGGGGAGTGAACATACTCCATTCTTCTTCTGCTCCTTCCCTTTTTCAGTCTTTCCCAGCATTTCCCATATTTACTTTTACTTCTCGTAGTGTGAGTCCCTCTCCCTCCATTCTTTTCTCCTGGTGGCAGAACTGTTTATTCTGGATCAGCCAAACTTGAAGATGGCTAAGAAAGTGTCCCCCTTTGACTGTGTTAGAATCATTCTGGGTCCCCAGAAGCCATAGATGCAAACAGCTGTCTGAAGAGGTCCTGAATGCACAACAGGTGTGCTGAGTCTTCACACGGTCTGAGCATAGACTTCTAAACCACTGCCTGACAAGATGCTACAGATCCTAGTCAGTTAAGATCAGGATCATGTGTCTAGTTCAGGAAGATGCAGATTTCAGATTGTGCAGCCTCAGTGTACCTCATGGCTGTGCAGGGAAGAAAAAAGGAGACTTACAGTGCAAGCCTAAGGAGAGTTACTTCAGACTAAGCCCATTCATTTCAATGGGCGTAGACTGGAGTCACTCTCTGTAGGATTGCACTATTAATCATTTAATATCCTGCTCAGTTTCACTGTTTGAAACTAGGCTCCCCACTCTGTGACTAGCATGTCCTTTATAAACACACATTTTCTTTTTTAAATGCTGGTAGCAGAGCACGAAACCAGTTTCAAATAGCAGAACCAAGTACAGGCTTAAGGATTAAATCTTCTCCTCTGTGCACAGCCCAAGGCAAACTGAGGCTGCGCAGACCTACAATTTGCATTCCGTGGACAAACCATGCTGTCTGATGGCAATCTTGGTCTTGTTTGTTTGAGCCCTCAGGGCAAACTACATGTTACTGGGGAGATTTGCAGTTGGATTTCCTGGTGTTTTCTTTAACATTAAAAAGAAGCCTTTTGGGATTGAAATTGAAGTTATAGGGGTTTGATATTTCCCACTTGTACCTTTCTCCTGATAGAATTTGTTACAGGTTGAGTATCCCTTATCTGGATATCTGGACTGATTTGAAATCCAGACCTTTTGAGCCGAAATACAGGCATTACTCACAGGCCTCAGCTGTGGCATTGATAATTGGTTTAATGTACACAAAATTATTAAAAATATATTGTTTAAAATTACATTCAGGGTATGTGTATAAAGTATATATAAAACATATCTAAAACCTAAATGAATGTCGTGCTTAGACTTGGGGTCCATCCCCAAGATATTTCATTATATATATATACAATTCCAAAATATGGAAAGATCTGAAATACAGACCATTTCTGGTCCCAAGGATACTCAACCTGTCTTAGCTGAGGTAGGGGGGAAATGCAGGTACAGTGCCAACAGGGGGAAAATATTGATATTTGTCTTGTACCTGCCTTTGTCTTCTACTGTGGTTAATAACATGCTGCGGATTCTCTCAGTGAAACAGTAGCCCTGTTCACATGTTACTGTGAGTGCCCATAGATCCTGTCTGTATATGTGTTCATCTGTTTGTAAGAAAGAACCAAGATGCATTCACTTTGCAATAGAAACCAGGGAGCGCGACCTGAATAAATGTAGGGTTTGTACCAAATTTTTAGCCATACATACGTTGAATGTAATGTGAGAATTACTCAACACGGGAGCCAGTGTGGTGTAGTGGTTAAGAGTGGAGGACTCTAATCTGGACAGCTGGGTTTGATTCCCCACTCCTCCATGTGAGCGGCAGACTCTAATCTGGTGAACCCGGTTGGTTTTCCACTCCTCCACATAAAGCTAGTTGGGTGACCTTGGGCTAGTCACAGTTCTCTTAGAGCTGTCAGCCCCACCTACCTCACAAGGTGTGTGTTGTGGGGAGAGGAAGGGAAGGAGATTGTAAGCCAGTTTGATTCTCCTTACAAGGTAGAGAAAATCGGCATATAAAAATCAACTCTTCTTCTTTTTAAAAACCAAGCGAACACTGTATATGGATTGTATGAGTCCACCAAAACTATAACTTTTGGACAGGGCTAATGGGGGGGTGGAAGGGTGGGATTTGAACTCCCTCTATCCAATGTCACAGCCCTGATGCAAACAGGGGCCCAAGACGCTGTTTTTTTTTTAATGTTGAAGAAAACCACAGGAGATTAATTAGGGGTCTCCTAAATGATATGTAATTTGGTCCTTCGGGACAGAGATTAGGAAATGGCTACTGCAAGAACATAGTTTTGGGATGAATGAAAAAGTCCTGTTGTTCATGCAGAAATGCCAAAGACCCTAAGAAATTATTTAGATAATAGACTCCCTAGCTTTGCAAACAGAAATTACAGGATAGCACATCTTTTACAAACACAGCATCCTTCCTACTCATTTGTGTTCTCTTTTGCAAACAAATTCACAGCATGAAGCACTGAGGAGTTGGGAACTGCTGCAAATGGAGGAATTGCCGCGGTGTCCTCGGTAGGGTATGGCTAAAGATGTCATCACGGATATTCTCACATGTCTACCCAGGGAACCACTTAAATATAAGCACACCAAAACATCGCTGAGGCGATCCCATTTCCGCACCGGTTATTGGAGTATGTACAAGGGAAGTCTCTTTTTTTACGGATCAATTTACTGTTTGCGATTTGCATTATGGGTGCACTGGGAGAGATTGTTTGTGTGTATGCGGGCAGAGTTCAGACACACGAGGGAGACGAAGCAAGAGAACAGAAGTGGACACAGATAGGTTCACAGATCAAAGAAGCAGATGAACTAGGATGAGACCCTTGTATGCCAAACTCCAGATAAGTGACCTACCCACTAGACTGCTTTACCTTATATTAACTGCTCTGTCTACTGCTGCTGATGCAGCAGTTAAATAATGGATGTAGGTGCTTGAGTGCTCCCCTGTAGCGTTGTGTCTCTCTGTATTGCCTGTTTAATATTCCACTTCAGTTTAGCCAAAGATGAAGCATCTAAAATGGCTGTATCCTTTAGGGGTCATTTTCACTGAGGTGAATTCTTGTGATGGCTCTCTATGAGCAATGAACTGCACATAAATATAAAGAAAGAAGAAAAGATTGGGGAAGGGAGAGAAATCTTTTTTTTTTGACAATTCTGTATTTTTTTTGGTTTCTCTTTATCATTTACGGCAGTGGAATCTCTAACCTTCTCCCTCCCCACATTGCAAAAGCATCTCAGTTTGGATAATGGCTATCATTTCAATGGGTATGTACCAGAGAAGCCAAGATAAGGGCTCTTTTTCGTGTGGGTGAAATATCAGGGGCAGCGTGTGTGCTATGGGAAGCAACGGCAAGAGCAGTGCTTCTGAGGAACTAGTGTGTAGCATTGCAAACAGATGACACTGATAAATAGCTCCCTAAGCCGGCATCTGCAGCAAATTGTCAGACTGAGAAGAGTTCCCGGCATACCCTATTCCTCTGTGTGAATGAAATCTCTGTTGAGCCATTATTTACCTATCTACCTGTGAAATTGGGGAGGGGGCACTGCGGATAGGATTCATTGCCCTACTGCAGGTTTTGCTTGTAACATTGTCTCTCTGTGTGTGTGAGTGTGTGTGTGTATTTCTGTTCTTGTGTTGCCTTCCGCAGTGATGGATTGTGGCAAGCCTGTTTCTGATTAGGCGCATAGTTCTTTGATATAAGGCTAAGTGGTTTTCTGGGTAAAGCACAAGCTTTCTAAGGTCTGGAATCCTGTTTCCACTAAGTGAAATGAATTTAATGGCCCCAGCTTTGTTCTTTGTAGTTGTAGTTGGGAGAATGCACAGTTAAGCAAGATAAGTACTAAATATACTCTCAAGGCTTTCCTCTCTCAGCGTGGTAGGAGCAGAGCGGCAGAAAACTTGTAACTACTCATTTTCTGGAGGATTTATGATTCACTGGCAATACACTGGAAACACATCAACTTTGATAAGGGGAGCCATTTCCTAGCACATCTTCATGGCTGACTCTGAGAATTAATATGGATAAAGTATGTCTCTGCCCCAGGACGGCTCATTTGCCCCCAGTGAAGTTCATGTTAAATTCGTTTCTGTTAAGATTGAAAGATGTGGCAGTTCCTGGCATCCTACGAGAATTTGTAGAATCTGCGCTAAAATGACCTTGTGATTTTCTCTAGGTAGAACATACTGTATCTACCAATCCCTTGAAGAATATTCTTTTCAATTACAAAGCCCACACATTACATGAACCATGCAATGCTTACTTTAGAAAGCCAAAAGGGAAATTGACACTGAGATAATCACAGGATGAGAGGGAGAAGGTGGCCTTGAAGGGTGAACTCCGAGCAAGTAATGATCAGCAGACTAAGAAAAAACAAAGGAACGAACAAACAAAACTTGAAATGCGGCGGGATGGGAAGGGAAGAAGACATTTTACAAATGCAGGCTCTTGATAGCTTTCCTCTGACTTGTGCTGTAGTACTGCATCTTTAGTCAGTATTACCTGAAATGAAATCTTGCTTGTAAAAATGTGCCTTAACATTTGCTGTTGCAGTGAAAGATGTGGCTCGGGATATTTTGAACATACTCAGATTGTCATTATGATTCTTTTACATTCAGTCGGTATCTCTAATGCTGACGTTGCCATCATATAAATACTAATACTCTGTATCTACCCTGACTTGGTTGGGACAGGCTAGTCCAGTCTTGTCAGATCTTGGAAGCTAAGCAGGGTTGGCCTTGGTTAATACTTGGATGGGAAGAAGCAACTGCAGGGTTGCTTCGCAGAGGCAGGCAATGGCAAACCACCTCTGAACACCTCTTGCCTTGGAAAACCCTGTGAGGTCTCCATAAGTCAACTGCAACTTGACGACACTTTCCACCATCACCACCAATCTGTACCTGGAAGAGCATTAAGGGGAGCCTTTGTCCTCGTCAGTTAGTGTTCCAACCTGGTGAGTAGTTTATTCAAATACTTCCCATGAATTTATAAGCAGGTTGTTCTGCAAGTTAGTCTCTCTTTCTATAGGCTAGAGAAATATTGTTCACTACTAGGTAGAGTTTAATCTACTTGGCTATTACTCTGGGACGTGGTGATCAGCCAAAGGAAATTAGTTAATTTTTTCATTCGACATCTTTTTCCATCCTAATTTTATCTTTGCTTTTTATGGATGTAACATGGATGGTTTGGTCATTCCAGTGGCTTCTTCTTCCCGGTTGGTTTTATCCTGTTTATATTTCCATGGACTAAATACTGGGTACAGGGAATGTGCGAACTTCAAACTAAAGTGAAGGTATCTAACTTTGTCTTTTCTAATTTTCAAAAGATCACAGATACCTATACTACTGTCTACAGTAATAAGGAAGTCTCTGCTTCCCTTTATCACAGTATACTTACGGATCTTGTCTGGAAGTCTCATACATGTTAGAGCAATCAAAATATGAGAGGCCCCAATTTGCTACAGTCCTATTTGTTTTACAAACTGCAGCTTCTTTTCCTCAGGCATGCCCACTAAAACTTTAAACCTCTTTCCTTTTGTCTCCTAACTAATATCTCACCTGGATAGGATTGCCCTTGACACTATGACTGTAACAATTAAATGTAACTATTAAAATGTAACAATTAAATCTGCCCCGTGGTGCAGAGTGGTAAGCTGCAGTACTGCAGTCCAAGCTCTGCTCACGACCTGAGTTCGATCCCGACGGAAGTTGGTTTCAGGTAGCCAGCTCAAGGTCGACTCAGCCTTCCATCCTTCTGAGGTTGGTAAAATGAGTACCCAGCTTGCTGGGGGGAAAGGGAAGATGACTGGGGAAGGCACTGGCAAACCACCCCGCAAACAAAGTCTGCCTAGTAAACGTCGGGATGTGACATCACCCCATAGGTCAGGAATGACCTGGTGCTTGCACAGGGGACCTTTACCTTTTCAGACAGCAACCTCAAAATACAGTACTTGCCAAAAACCCTATAACAATTTTGGAATTATTGTTACTTTATTGTGATGAGAAAAAGATAACATAAAAGGACTGTGAAAATTCACCATAAGGCAAGAGAAGTTATACCAGGACTGACCTTAGTCAACTAGTCCCTGAAAGTAAAATGCACATTGAAACCATGTAGTCAACCTCTTCTTTACAGGCTGTACAATTTCTAAGTTAAATAGCATTAAATAGCTGGCTGTACACTGTCTGTTGTCACTTAGAACTCTGCATTCTAATTGTGTAACTGGAGTGTCAATAAAGAACAAAGTCAGTAATCAATCCAGGGCCTAATTAAGGGTGGTGATGCCAGGAAGTTTTAGGCCGTTCAGCTGCCTTCCATTCATCCCACTAATTGGGCTGGCATCCTTTACAGTGATCCCGCCCCCTCCTCCCTATTATCCGAACTATGATAGCAGTAGCCCACTGCGGGGTTAGTTTCCAGACCCAAACTCAATGTGAGGACAGCAGTTCTGTGTGTTTATACAGGAAGCTTCCCCAATTCGATAGAAAGGGAGGGGGCGAGTGTCTGATTTTAACAGCAAAAAGGGGTGCAGAGGTAAAAAGAGCACAGAACCTTTGCTCGCGTATCTGCTCTTTCTTCTCTCGGCTGTTTTCCCCCAGAGCTCCAACACTGTGGAAGCGTGTTTCACTGGGAGAAAAGCCATGTAAACAAATTGAACTGCAGATGACGCATAAGCTTTGCTGTGTCTCTGGTTCATGACCAGCCACATGGATAGGCAGAACAATGATTTTCAGACAATAAACATTTGCCGTGTCCAGAGGCAGCACCAGGAGAAATGAACAGGAAGGTATGAAGAAGCAGCTTAAAGGGGCAGTCTTAGATGTAAGTTTAGGGAATGTCACATATTATAAGGTTGCAGTTGTGAGTAGATAGTTGGAAGAACCTTATGAAACTGTCAACCCCCTTTATAATTAAATAAGCTGTGTCAGGAATTTAAGTGTCATGAAATTTGTCATTAGAAGAAGAAGCAGAAGAGTTGGTTTTTATATGCCAACTTTCTCCACCACTTAAGGAAGAATCAAACCGGCTTACAATCTCCTTCCCTTCCCCTCCACGCAACAGCCACCCTGTGAGGTTGGTGGGGCAGAGAGAATGTGACTAGCCCAAGGTCACCCAGCTGGCTTCGTGTGTAGGAGTGGGGAAACAAATCCAGTTCACCAGATTAGCCTCTGCCGCTCATGTGGAGGAGTGGGGAATCAAACCCGGTTCTCCAGATCAGAGTCCACCGCTCCAAACCACCGCTCTTAACCACTACACCACACTGGCTCCCTGGAAGAAGTGGAGAGCCATGAGTTGCTGTGCCATGAACTTGTTGAATCACAGTGCGCTTGACATGGTACCATGGAGAAGTGACATCATGGCTGGCATCATGCAGAAGTGGACGGGTGCCCTGTCCTTTGTGCACACTGAACTAGATTGTGTCACAAAGTTTGTAACACCTTTCCACTCTGTGTGTATCAAAATAACTGAAACTTGCCTCCTTTGAGCAAAATCTTCCCTTCCTCCTCTGGTTTCTGTAAGCTTGAGGTATCTTGAGGTATTATTCATAATGAATGGGTTTGTGTAGATAGAGCTCTTTCAGATATTCAGGTTGCAAGTAGAAACAATATGTGAAGAAAGGCGTGAGATTCAAACCATGTGTTAGATGGATCTGTACATATATAGCCAATAATAAGAAAAGCATTGCTGGATCAGATAACAAGTCCATCTAATCTAACATCCTGTTTCTAACAAGATGCCTCCAGGAAGCCCACAATCAGGGGATGAAGACGGCATCCTCTCCCATAAACTGATTTCAGAGCACAGAGTTTTCATTAAACCTTATCCTCCATTAAATTGTTTAGTCCTCCTTTAAAAGCATCTAACTTTGTCATGTGACAATGAATTCCCTAAGTTAGGTATATGTTGCATGAAGAACTTTCTTTTGTTTGTCCAAATCGGACCAGTGGCTTCGTTCCTGACCCTCCGTTCTAGTAGTATAGGATAAGTAGAAAATGTTTTTGCTATCCTATTTCTCCACACTGTGCATACTTAATAAACTTTTATCAGGTGTCTACTTAGCTGTCTCCCCCCCACACACACACACTAAAAAGCCCCAGGCTTTTTATCCTTCCTCATTGGGAAAGGTGATCTAACCCTTTGATCTCTTTGGTTGTCCTTTTCAGCACCTTTTCCAGCTCTACAATATCTTCTTGAGATGGGGTGACCAGAACTATACAAATGCAGCCTCATCACAGATTTATTTTAGGGCATTACAATACTGAATATTTTATCTAGCAATCCATCACTAATAAACCTAGCATGGAATTGGCCTTTTTCAGCCCCGCTGCACACTGAGCTGACATTTTCATTGAGCTGTCCACCGCAAATCGAAACCTGTTCATAATCTCTCAACACTTTAAAACTGCCAGTATGCATTGGAACAGGGGATCAAAGGAAAGGCAAAAGGGCAGAGGATGGACCGACATTTCAATATGACTTAGGCTGTGATCTTTAAAGTGCTACACTGATTATTAGGTAGGTGCACCCCCCCCCTTAGACCATCAGTGTGTGAAGAGAAAAAAAAAGCTCCTATTCAATCTGTATTGGGTTATGTGTGCTTCTTTGTTAACTCAGTAGTATAATGATAGTTTCTCTGAAATATGAATAATAATGAGGTAATGAGTATTTTTATACATCTAGTTTCAGGAGATATGTATGAAAGTTTTGGAGTTAGGCAGTACACTGTGCAGCGCACACTAGAAATAGCACTTATGAACTATGGTCTCATTTGTGACATTAGTCATGAGCTCCTGTGTCAATTGTACAAAGGATTCTTGGCTGAATACCCTATAAACTACATGAGGACCCAAACGTTCTCAGCCTACAAACCTAACTCCATTTTATTTATCATGAGGACTTTTCAGCCTTACCTCGTACAATAAAGGGGTTACCGCACTAGGTATTCCCAGCGATGTATTAAGAGTTTGGAAATGTTATAAAAAATACTGTTCGCACTTTCTATGTATTCCCACCGATGTATTAAGTTTGAAAACGTTTTAAAAAATACTGTTTGCACTTTGTTTGGCCCCTTTAGCTGTGAAGACGTTTTCCAACCATTTATAAGCCGTAGTATCCAAAAACCCTTTTAAAGCGATATTTTTTATAACATTTTCAAACTCTTAATACATCGCTGGGAATACAAAGTGCGGTAACCCCCAAAGTTGCTTGGATCCTGTCTTTCAGCAACCCTTTTGCTTCAGAATATTTCAAAAACAAACCTGAAATGCTATCTACTGTTTGTTACTAATTATATTTTCATGGAATTAAAACCTCTTTTATGTTTCTGAAATACCATTGAACACATTTACAAACCACTGGGAGTGTATATAATTATTTAAAAACCTCCCCTTGAATAAATCAAGGCTAATGAGAAAAAATAATCTCTTAACATACTTTCTGTGCTATTCTTGCCTTTTTTCATCCTTGCCTATCTTCTAACAGCTGTTTTTATGACCACTGGTAAACTCTAGCCTCCAACGGCTATTTGCCACCTGGATAATTATAACTTTTATTACTGTTTTAGGACATTTCTCCCAAAGGCTAAGAGACATAACTTAGGTAAATCACCTGTAATTTGAGGTGTCAGATCTTTCACCTTATCACATGTTCAGTATATTTCTCCAGAAGGTAGAAGAGAAAGCTTTGCTTTGAAAAATTAAAGCAGCGAACCAGTTGTTCTCCTGCTCTGTAGTGATGGGCAATTTTCTGTGTATTACCATCTCCCCTGAAAACGATTATATATCTATAAAATGATTATACATTTATAAATTGTACATTTGTATATAAAATGTTTGCACATGCCATTCTGGCAATGCTATTACATTGCTAACCGCTACATGACATGCGACCATTGCAGAAGACAGTTTAGTGCAGTAGTTTTGATCTTGAATGGATGAGATCTGAGTTCAAATTCCTGCTGAACTAGTTCATTGGGCGCCTTGGGCAAGTTGCTGTCTCTCAGCTTATTGTAACACAGAAGGGTTTTTTTTTTGTCAGAATCAAATTTACACCACCTTGAGTTCCTTGAAGGAAGGGAAACATAGAAATATAATGGAGACAGAAGTACGCTGAAAAAATGGAGACAGAAGTACATTGGCCATGCAGTGCTTACCACATTCCCACAATCACTTGGAAACAAGAGGAAATGAGAAGCTTAGCCATGAGCTAGCTCAGTACCCAATTTGAGCCGCTACCACAGTCAGAGCCATCCCAGTGCCATAAATGATCATTTAACCACCTATTATTATTGTTGCTATTATTATTATTAGCCGTCCTTTCCCTGCTGAGGCCAAGCTCAGAGTGGCTAACCTCATTCTAAAAACAGTTTAAAATCTTCCATATAACTTCAAAAATAAACATAAAATTCCAGCGCCTTAACATATACAAACACTAATGCTGTAGCAAAAAAATAAAAACATCTTTATTAGACAATATAACAGTACAATAACACAGCAGCAAATCAAGCAATATCCAGGCAGAGAAAATGGGAGGAGGAGGGGGGGAGAGGCCAGCTAGATGGAATATGGTTGAATACTGTCACTATCCTCAACCATATGCCTGGTGGAACAGCTCAATTTTGCAGGCCCTGCGGAACTGTTTTAAATCTCGCTGGACATGGGGTTCCACCTGGTTGGGGCCAAAGCTGAAAAGGCCCCGGCTGAGGACCAGGAGAGACCGTCCCGCAGGTATGATTGTCCGAGAACATTTAGGGCTTTAAAGGTCCATACCAAAACCTTAAACCTGATACGGCGCTCAGTCTGGAGCCAGTACATCTGGTGGAGCACTGGTTGGATGTGTGCCCTATAAGGGGTCCCCGTGAGGACCCTTGTTGCTGTATTCTGGACTAGTTGAAGCTTCCAGAGCAGTCTTAAAGGAAGCTCTTAGAGCGAGTTACAATAGTTCAGTCTTGAGGTGACCATTGGATGGATTACTGTGGCTAGGTCTGGTCGAGAGAGATAGGGCACCAATAGCCGGATCTGGCATAGTTAGTAGAACGCCGCCCTGGCTGTATTGGTAGCTTGGGCCTCCATCGTAAGGGAGGCATCCAAGGTCACCACCAGGCTCTTGACAGATGCTGCTGCCGTTAACTGCACCCATCAAGAGTTGGAAGCTGGCAGCCCAGACCCCCATCTTCCCGGCCCAGCCACAGGACCTCTGTCTTAGATGGATTTAACTTCAGTTGGCTGTTTCAGCCATCCCACCACAGTCTCCAGACCCCTGACCAGATCGTCTGGGGTGGCATCTGGGTGGCTCCCCATCAACAGATATATCTGGGTGTCACCAGCATACTGGTGACATCCCAGCCCGAAACTCCGGACCAGCTGGGCAAGGGGGCACATACAGATTTTAAACAACATTGGTGAGAGGTTGGCCCCTGGGGGACTCCACGTGCCAACAGGCAGTCTGGAGACATCCTCTCACCTTGTGTCACCCTCTGTCCCTGATCTTGCAGGAATGAGATCTGCCACTTCAAGGCAGTCCTGAAGTGGCTCCCAGACTTCACAGCAGC
Organism: Euleptes europaea; assembly: GCF_029931775.1. Lineage (NCBI taxonomy): Eukaryota > Metazoa > Chordata > Lepidosauria > Squamata > Sphaerodactylidae > Euleptes > Euleptes europaea. Next base: position 30,582,867 of record NC_079318.1, read on the forward strand.
TGGGCCTGGAGCAGCTCCTTGGACCCCTATGGCTCTGTCAAGAGGGACTCCTGGACTCCGCTGCAGCCAGGCCTGGAGCAGTTTCCAGACTCTGCCATGGCCAGGCCCAGAGTGGCTCCTGGACTCTGCTGTAGCCATTTCTCTGGAAGGAGAGTAAATTTCTTATCTGCATATGTGTAGACAACACTCCTTTATTTGTGGGGGATTTAATTTAACCCCCATGTAGTTTTTCAGATTTTTTTGCAAACTGGGGGGGTGTCCCCCAAGTTTGCTGAACTATCTGTATACTGTCAGGATGGCCCCAATCCATGGATTTAGACTTCCCAACAGTACCAAACTTGGGGTAATTAACCTGTATGGAAATGGCATTACTGACAAACCAAATAATGATAAATGTCATCAGCCCAAAAGAACACAAACTATGCTTTATCTTCTTTCTCTTATATAGACCACATATCCACTAATGCCTTATTAATGTACTTACTTGATATTTTTCTATGTTTCAGTTATCCCTGTAACATCTGTTTTCTTATCTAGTACCCGTTCATTGATGTTCTGCCATTTTCTCATACAGGCTTTTCTCATAATTAATGTTACCTAATATCCTGGCTTAGTTATATATAGTTTTTTGACGTGGTATCAAAGTATGTGAATTCTGCTATATCTCCAAGGCATATCATGTGTAACATACACAAAATATCTAGCTTCTAATCGTTTTGGTGGTTTGCATAATTCAGACCCTTCTGCTTGGAGCTCAGATTCTAGTTCGGATCAGGTCAGTTTAGGCCCGTAGTGATAAAAACTAATTATATTCTAATGGACTTTAATTACTTGTGTGAAATTAGCTGATGGTTATCAACAAGCTCCCATTGACCAGGGATTAGACTGTCACCTGGCTGATTTAAAATGTGCCCAACCATTGTATGTATTTATTTTTTCTTCTCAGATGGTAGTTTTGATCACAACCATTAGGGAATGAAAACTTTACATGTATTTTGATAGATTATGGCCTGGAAATGCTCCAGTATTTACATTGACTGAGGTAGGGAGAAGGGCGCATAAGTCTCCTAATGGCACAAATGGTAGCATTTATCACTCGCACTGTATGCCCAGCAACCAGAATGGATCCATCCAATTGCTTTGGCTACTAACCTTTCTGGCAACCTTTCACCTCACAGAAAAATATAATAATATCCGTGACACTTGTTGGCAGTTCTCTTTTTCAGTTTACTTCTGTATGGATTGTGTTGGTAGGGACTCATACACAATATATCTTTGTTATAAGCACAACGTTGCTTTTCCCATGGATAACAGAACACTTCAGTATTCAAGATAGTGAACCCTTCTCAAGCATTAAAGTGTAAGGATCAATCAGTCAATGAAGGTCTGCTCTGTTAGGTATATTTGAGGACTGACCAAACATGGCAGTGTTGCCTCATCTATAGGGTTGCCAGGTCCCTCTTCGCCACCGGCAGGAGGTTTTTGGGGCGGAGCCTGAGGAGGGATGGGTTTGGGGAGGGGAGGGACTTCAATGCCATAGAGTCCAATCTACCCATCTACTCAATTATACTATCAAAGGGCTGAACAGAAAGTAAGGGTTGGGAGGAAGAGAGAAGCAAATAACTGCATTTTATTATCTCTACTGCATGTTTTGATTGAGACTGCTTGTGTAGTGATTACCTAGATGACAAAGATGTCGTCTTTCCCAAATGCAAGGCTACGTAAGACTTCTTAACTCCCCCCCATTTTTGGCCAGGGAAAATAATCAGCTTTTCTCCCTCATGTCCTAACTACTCTTTTAACCTTTTCTAACCTTGTCTAACCTATTTTCGAACTTCTCAATTTAAAAGTCAGTTTAAGCTGCAGTACTGCAGTCCAAGCTCTGCTCACGACCTGAGTTCAATCCCAGCGAAAGTTGGTTTCAGGTAGCCGGCTCAAGGTTGACTCGGCCTTCCATCCTTTCGAGGTCAGTCAAATGAGTACCCAGCTTGCTGGGAGTAAAGGGAAGATGACTGGGGAAGGCACTGGCAAACCACCCCGTAAACAAAGTCTGCCTAGGAAACGTCAGGATGTGATGTCACCCCATGGGTCAGGAATGACACGGTGCTTGCACAGGGGACCTTTACCTTTTTACCTTTCTTCATAGCGATGGCTTAGAGAAACACCCTTTTAATTGCTTTATTAGTTTTTCTGGGAATTGGATCAGGTAGCACAGTTCATGTTTCTAAGCCTCTTTATTGATTGGCAGTCAAAAGGCTTGCTTAGACTGTCCTGTTGACTGGCATTTCCAGCCTTTCCCCAACATGATTTAGACCACTGCTTTCTTTCTTTGTGCAATAATTTCATTTAGAGATTGGTGATCCCGTGCTTTTGTTTTGGTCTTCGGTCTTGGTGATTTATCTCGTTGAGAAAAATCTTTTAACAAACATAGAAGATACTGAGGATTCTCATCACGGATCATGCTGTATCTATACAACAGGTTTTCAGTCTGTGGATTTTTTCAAGGCATGAGTCTAATAACATCAATACACATAAAATTGAGAGCCACCATGGCTTAACAAGGAGTGGGTTGGATTTGGCGGTGGGCATCGATGGTTCAAAGAATGTCTGTGCCAGCCAACGGACTAGTCCCTATTTCAGTGGACGTAAAATGGTAGGGAAGGGACGGGGTAAACAAGCTAATAAAGTTCTAGCAACCATACCTCTTTCCCTTCCCCTTCTTTCCCAGGCAGTCAAGATAAAATCTACTTGCACCTTTTCTTTTACATCTCTGCTAAGGAGTAGAGACTTGCTTTTTGAAAAATGATAGCTGGAAATTTACAGGTGGGTCATGTCATGTTTTTGGGGTGGTGCCCCCAAACGCTCTCCTACCCAATATCTGAGGGCTTGGCTAAGGAATATTTTTTTTTAAATAAGTTTTTATTTTTATATTTGGGGAGGTACAAAAGGTAAAAAGGAGGGGAGGGAAAAAAACCGTTTGGTATACAGATACAGTATATATAAAAAAGTCAGAAACTTAGTCGAATACAGGCTATCTTATAACAAGCTTAAATGTTAATCAAATAAAACGAAATATATCTGGGTATGTGGTTATGCCAATAAAGATGAGTATATCAGTCAAATTGTGTACCTCTATACATAGTAAAACATATATTATAACATGTTCAACGTTAAAAACACATTTAAAACCCAGGAATTGCATAAGTAATAGTTGAAACAACAATTATAACCTCCCGGAGCACATTTTTTTTACTGTTTGAAATACATCAGTCAATCAACCAGAAGTCATATAAGTATAAAATGATCCCCACTTTTCGTCATATTGTTCTATAAGTTCATTATGATTGGGATTCAGCATAAGAGTCATTTTAGCCATACTAGTGTAATCAAGCAGTTTTTCTTTCCAGTCATCTATTTCAGGTATTTGCATTTGTTTCCAGGTTCTGGCTAAGGAATAATTGAGATGGATTCTACCCATGTTTGCATAGGCGGAAGAGGAAGAAAGGACCCCTTTGATCCACCAAGCTGGGGACCATGGGATGTATGTGGACATAAGGCAACATTGGATGGGTACGGCAGAGGAAAGGGAAAAAGTGAGATTGAGTAAAAAAAATATGGTAGGATCCAACCCATCTTGGAGAAACTGCTGTCCCTCAGTCTGTTTCTTTACTTGGAAAAATTATTTCACACAGTTGTTATTCTAGTTGTTACACGCTGAAGATATAAAGCGCTTGAGGGTGAATTATTATTATTAAACCAAATTTTTTATAATGCAGTGGATTTTCATTTTCCATTAGTGATTTTCCAAATCCTCTTAAAGGTGCTTTTTCTCTTTTATATCTAAGTTCAGCTTAGATATAAAGTATATGAAATCTTTGGGAACAAGCTAATAAAGCAGTTAACTTCTTGAAGCAACCAAATTTCCCTGGGGATTTTTCAGGCAAAAGCATGAAACAAGATGTATTGCACCCGATAGGATAACCACTTTACAAGAGAGATAATAATAGGAGGTTGACAAGTGAATGAATGATTATATTAACATTTCACACACACAAATTATGTAATGGAGCATGGTTTTTTTTTAAAGGCCAGCATTGCGAGGCAACACCAAAAGGGCAACACCCTAATGTAACAAGTAGCAACAAACTTCAGTGGGTGTGCAAAGATTTAGTGAAGCTGTTGTAGAGTTCCCAAGTGGATAAAGATGTAAAATGAGCAAACCTCTCACCAAATATATTGACGGTTGAAAATGCTTAAGATTTTATTTTTAAATTTAAAATCTTAGGATTGATGGTCATTCAGTACAAAATGTAATAATGGTCATACTGTTCAAACCATGACATATGTTCCAGTTGTCTGTTTTGCAGGCATGGTGCTTATGCACTGGTAGCTGGCCCTGATAAATCACAGGCCCTATATGATCCCTGTATATATCATGTGAGGGATGCCTTGTGGAAATGTGAGCTGCTAGAGTTGTCACACTTTAGGGTTCGGCTTCTCCCACAGGAATTCTAGTTTATATTTTTGAGTGGGTGAAGTTAATCCATCAATATATCTAATTCTTAACATGGCCGAGGGTTGCCAGCTCTGGATTGGGGAATGCCTGGAGATTTTCAGAGCGGAGCCTGAGGAGGGTGGGGTTTGGGGAAGGGGGACTTCAGTGGGGTATAATGCCATAGAAGCCACCTTCTATGTGGCCATTTTCTCCAGCTGAACGGATCTCTGTCGCCTGGAGATCAATTGTAATCCCAGGAGATCTCCAGCTACTACCTGGAGGTGGGAAACCCAAACGTGGCCTCATCTATGGATACAAATTTTTTATTTCCAAAGGACCTGACAGACAGCTTGGTGAGGCTTTGGGGTCTTACCAGGTCATCACAGCCCCCTCAGGTCTTTGCATGTTCCTTGCTTATCTTATGTCTAGTGCGCTTGCAGTAAATGTGGGCACACAATCATCAAGACACGATTTAGTGCTCAGCCTGTTATTTCGTGCTCTGTAGCTGCCAAAGCCTATTTTGAACTGTTGCTCACCTACCATAAGACAATTATGTGTATCTTTAAAAGCCAGAAGGATGTTTGTTCTGTAGATTAAGCTGAAGAAAGACAGGCAATTGAAAAGGAAATGAAGAGAGAACAGAGGTTAGTACAACCTTCCGCAATTTGTAATGGAGACCGGGTCCCGTTCCTTAGTATTGTGAATTGAGGTGATAAAAGCATGCCCCCATTTTTGTTTGAGCAGTGTGTTAAAGACCATGCTAAATTTCCTCTAGAAGGCCCTAGCCCAATCCAGGTCTTTACAGGAACTGTAAATTATCTCAGGTTGTGATGCATAAACTAATTAACCTGAAGTACTTGGCAGTCTAATCCAAAATGCAGTTAATTAAAGAACATGGATTGAGCCTTTATTCTTTTTGCAAACGTTCAGAAAACCCAGTTTTCTCTTAGTGCAGTATTTTTGCTGGTGCCAAGCACGTGCTTGTAGTGCAATATCTTGTTTCCAAATACTCCAGTTTAACTTGGGTCGTTAACGCATGGCCAGTTTCTATGCTTTTTATTCCTGTTTGATCGCACAACATTTTAACAAAAAACTACACGCATGGACGGTGTGGGAGCCTCTGCTGCTCTGCGTTCCTGGTGAGGGGAAGCCGGCGGCGAGTGGAGGCGGCGGGAACTGGCGGGGACTGGCGAAGTGAGCTGTGGCTCATGAAAGCTCATACCCTGCCAGAAATTTTGTTAGCCTTTAAGGTGCGACTGGACTCTTACTCTTTTCTACTGCGAGTGACCGACTAACACGGCTACCCATTGTAATTATAAACTGTTAGTGAAACGTACACTAAAGATGGTGGGCCCGATTATGTTTTCATTGTCATCAGACAAATCCGCAACATCTTTTTTAAAACATTAAAAATAAACTCATCTCTTAAAGTATAGAAAGTTTATTTTGGCATAACCTTTGTGTTAGTCTTTAAGATGCCACAAGACTGTGTATGTTAAGAGCTTGGCCTCCACTTCTGTCTACAAGAGCCTGGATTGCCACCGTTAAGCTGTGGCTTCGTATTCACTTCCGTTTTGATCCTTCCACATTACTGCATGACATGCTAAGGGATTCCTACGTCTCCTCATGGTACCAATTTATTTGGCAGAAAATTAATTCCTTAGGAATTTGTTTAGACTCACTAAATAATTGTGGTGAGTCTCAAATTTTCTTCACCATCCGGCAAAGAATTAGGGACATTGAAAAACAGACCATAAATGCAGGTCCCACTATGACATGTTCCCACTGTTTTCACGGACTGACGACCTATATTCCCGGAGGTGCCCCCTACATACAAAACATCACTAAACTCCTCCATCAGCGGGCTTTTATGCTCGCCAGATTTAACATCTTTCCCTCAGCAGTTCTCTCCGGGAGATTCCATAATATCCCGTTCAGAGACAGACTATGTAAATTCTGCCACCTCGAACCCGATTCCATAACTCACATCTTACTGCTTTGCTCTTTTTTCTCCAGTTTAAGAAATCGTTTTATAGATCCAGTCATCATGAATCTCCCTGGCCCAGCGAATAGAACTACCCAACTTTTACTAGCGGATAAGTCCCCCAACTCTACAGAAGCAGTTGCCGAATATTTGGCAAAAATTTTAGCTATTGATTTTAGTATTGACAAGTAATAGTTATGCCAATTGCTTGTGTTCTTTGGTGCTTATAGTGGAACTCTACTATTGTATTATATTGAACTTCATAAGTATTGTACTATCTTAACATGCTCTTTTTTATGCCATTAAAGGTTTTTGATTTTGATTTTTTTGGTATGTCAGTTTTGGCTACCACTGAAATTTGTCATTTCCCCATTGCAGCTTAAGATTTTGATTAAGGTCTGTCTCTATTATAAATTTCTGTCTATTTTATACCAGCTTAATAGATAAGGCTGCTCTCAAAGAATATTAGGGGTTGTAGTCGGATGAGTGTGAGGAAATTTTTTGTTAGTTTTCATGTGCACAGAAAAAAAATCCCTGAAGTATAACTTTCAAAATTATAGAGTGATCAGTATAGTATGGCCATGTGTAAAAGAATCACATCATCTGTATAGTATGGGCATACTGTGGGTGTAATAAATATTATAATGTCTGTCATTTATCCAAGAAAGGTGGTCGTTATTGTAAAATTTGTTCCAGGTTTATTGTTTTTGTTGTTGATCAAGTAAGGTCAAGGAAGAGACCTTCACAGGATGTTTATAGGGATACATTCATTACTAATTATGAAGGGTTCAGCCATGGGATGATGAATTCAAGGCAAATATTAAATTATAATCAGATGCTTTTACTCTCTTACTCTCACACGGTTCTTTATTCACACCGTTATCTCTTCACTTTAGAGTGCTCTAATGTGAGATGAAGTGGAAGGAAACGCTAAAGGGTGAAGGGAAATCTACTTTGCCTCTCCCTACTTAGAGTGGCATCTGGATAGGGCAGGCTCTGATGGCAACTGAATCAGCTCTAGCCAACCTCGAGGTACTAGCTGGAGATTTCCTGCTATTACAACTGATCTCCAGCGGATAGAGATCAGTTCATCTGGAGAAAATGGCCAGTTTGGCAATTGGACTCTATGGCATTGAAATCCCTCCCCAAAACCTGCCTTCCTCAGGCTCCGCCCCCAAATCTCCAGGTATTTCCCAACCTGGAACTGGCAACCCTAGCTGTCTGGGTGGGTTGAGTGCTCTGTAGTAGGTGGTGTGGTAGAGCTTCTTCAGTCAAGGATTGGTGCGTGGGGTCTGAGGATCCTAAGAAAAGGTTTGCAAAAATAATTTGAAGATGCTTTCCTGAGCAGATTCCTTGCATAATAATTTCCCCCATCCTCTGTCTAGTTGATAGGTTTTTCTGTCAGTGGGATGCAGTCCCATGTCTTCTTGCAGACAGGATGATTTTCTCGGCAATCTGAGATTGTAATTACTTGCTTGAAGCCTACAGTGAGGGGTGACTCTTGGCCAGTGATAACATGACTATGATTGCACATAATTGCTAAAAACAACTTTGAGTTTTATTAATGGGATGCTCTAAACAACATCTCGTAGATTGTTGTCTAATTCAACAGCCAATTCAGAAAAGTTAAGTGTCCCATAATTTACATTCATTTCCCTCTGTATATACTACAGCGGCAATTACTGTCCATAACTGCCAATGTTTCAGATTCAAAAAGGCTTTTTTTGCTTTTGCTTTTTAACAAAACAATTGAGGAGAATTGTATGTAATTAGCATATTATTGATTAGCTTTGTCCAGGTATGAGAGGTTTACTTAAAGGTCTTTCCCCTTATGTTCTGTGTGGTAGAACAAGGGAAAGAATATCTTTAACAGGCATTTAAAATGGCATGGCAAAGCAAACAATTTAAATCTGCTCCTGAAGTTTACTAGATCTGGCCTTGTAAACGGCTTGTATGGGAGACGGCCCAGGAACTACATCTAAGTAACTCTGAGCTCCTTGTAGGACTAATAGGGTGTGTGAGTGGTAACCAAACCTTTTTGCTCTAATATACTCACATTTTCACAGGGAGCTGTCCATAAAATTGTTAATATGGCTGCACCAATTAAAAATTGGTTGGATTGCTGTTTTCTTAGTACATCAGGGAGAACTGTGGGTATCCTTCTGGTTGTGGAGAAATACAAATAGCAGAAATCTGCAGCAGTATTCCATTCTGACTTTAAAAGGTATAATCTCTTAAAGATTTCCATCAGTTTCCAAGAAATTCTTTTTCTGCCTCTGTTTTCTGTATTTATGATGGCAATAAAACAAATGGAGGTATACTCCATATATTTCCCTTTGAATTCAGCTCTTAATTTGGCCCTGTTGGTAATATCTTACATAAAAATAATATTAACTTTTTGGTAGGATAATGGGGATGGAGTGGATATTTGTTAATTGTAGTGCAGTTTAATTGTATATTGCAGCCAGCAGGTTTTAAGAGAAGTATAGTAGAAAGGCAAATTTCAGGATTATTTGATTCTTCCACGCAGGGTGGAAAGTTTCCTTTCAACGTCATTAACAGCAATATCTATGAAATAAATCCAAGAGCTTCATTATCATGTGTAACAGTTCCTTTCTCAGTTTTCTTTTAAAGTGAAACATAAACATATGTACAGGATCTGTTCTTGTAGGTTATTCGGGCTTTGTGACCGTGGTCTTGGTATTTTCTTTCCTGACGTTTTGCCAGCAGCTGTGGCAGGCATCTTCAGAGGAGTAACACTGAAGAACAGTGTCTCTCAGTATCAAGTGTGTTGGAAGAGTAATATATATAGTCAAAAAGGGGGTTGGGTTTGAGCTGAGTCATTGTCCTTCAAAAGTATTAAAGGTAATGTGCTAATCATTGTCCTGTAAGTATCAAGATAATGTGCTAATTAGGGTGTGGTATGTTAATGTGGAACCTTTGTATCCTGAAGTGATCCGTTAACATGTGGAATCAAAGCTAATCTGCATGGCTATTGTGGACTGTAGTCTTTGTTAGTCTGGAGTTTTTCAGGACAGGAAGCCAAGCCTTATTCATTCTTAAACTCTCTTCTTTTCTGTTAAAGTTGTGCTGATGTTTATGAATTTCAATGGCTTCTCTGCAATCTGACAAAATAGTAGAATTGTCCAGTATTTCAGTGTCTTGGAATAAGACCCTGTGCCCTGTTTGGGTCAGTCCATGTTCAGCCACTGCTGATTTCTCAGGTTGGCCAAGTCTGCAGTATCTTTCATGTTCCTTTATTCTTGTTTGTATGCTGCATTGTGTGGTCCCGATGTAAACTTGTCCACAACTGCAAGGTATACGATATACTCCTGCAGAGGTGAGGGGGTCTCTTTTGTCTTTTGCTGATTGTAGCATCTGTTGTATTTTCTTGGTTGGTTTAAACACTGTTTGTAGGTTATGTTTTTTCAAAAGTTTCTCCATGCTATCAGTGACTCCTTTAATAAATGGCAAGAATACCATTCCTATGGGAAATTGCTTTTCCTGAGTTTTCTGATTTTTGTTTGGTTTAATGGCCCTTCTGATTTTTGTTTGGCTATTCCAGAAATGAAATCAGAAGGACCATTAAACCAAACAAAAACCTACAAGAACCGATGAACTCTGACCGTGAAAGCCTTCGACAATATATGTACAGGATGTTGCTATGGTTCTCTAAGTATCTACTTATGTGAGGAAATTAAAGCTTTCAGTTTGATCCAACTAGTTTTTCCACAGGTAAAAAAGGGAAAAAGAGATTATGCCGGGGATTATAGGACCTGGATAAAAGCTGTGTGGGTTAGGAGCTATAGGAAGAGACAGCGTGGCATAGTGGTTAAGAGCGGCAGTCTCTAATTTGGTGAACTCCTTCACATGAAGCCTACTGGGTGACCTTGGGCTAGTCACAGTTCTCTCCGAACTCTCTCAGCCCCACCTACCTCATAAGGTGTCTGTTGTGAGGAGAAAAAGGGAAGGGGATTGTAAGCCACTTTGAGACTCCTTAAGGGTAGAGAAAAGTGGAGTATAAAAACCAACTCTTCCTCTTCTACGAAGAAATGAAATTGAATAAGAAAAAGCTGGCTGGATCCAACCTCATATTCCTGTCATGGGCCATAGCAAAGGGTTCAAGTGAACGGGAGGGCATAGCAATGCAGTGGCTGATATTGGACCTAACACACATCTTTTCACAAGCCAGCTAGTAAATGTGATACAGGGATATAGTTGTGGCATTACAGACATTAATACTGGTTTGCTCTTGCAGATTCTCTTTCTATGCAATATGCACCATATCAAGGTCTGCTTGAAGAATTCTATCCCTTGCAAGCTATGTATTTCTGATCGTGGACTGTGACATATATTTCTGAGATGCCACCCAGTGTGATTAAATATGATAGTTTTCATTGATTTTCCTTGCAGTTGCAAGGCTTACCTTTGTGCTGTCTTTCTCAACATGTATAAGAATTTGAAATTCAAGAACCCTTCTCCCAAAGGATTCCATGTAACGGTTGCGTCTTTGAAGCTGGAGATAAAAGACCTTGGCATTTTGGGCCTGTGTCTGAATATATGATTGCTCATGATTGCTAATGAATGTCTAAGCTGTGACTTCCAACACCAGTTTAGAAAGAGCTTGGCAGACCTGGTAAAACAAAGACATTCTTGTCAGTGGGACAGTAATTATTTGTGGTATTGAAAAAAAAAGGCAAGCAGTTTTAGGTTGTTTGTAAGATTTTATTAAACCATACATTGTTTAAAGCATCCTTTTGCAATCCTTGATTTCTGCTGTACTAAACAAACATGATAATAGTATGAAGAACTGTCAGGAATGCCGACCCGACCTCTTTTTTACAATACCTTTAGTTTTGCTTCTGGTTGTAGTTTTGAGGAGACTGTATAATTAAATCAGGGGTGTAATAAATAAGACCAAGTATCAATCATGGAGCAAAGAAAATAGCCTTTTAAGGAAGTTTGAAACCTAAAGGAGGGAGCTGAGTCTACAAACTTGAACATACATGTTGATGTAGAAATTAAACATGTAATCATATGCCCTTCATTTGAGAACATATTACACACACACATATAATATACAATTTTGGTATCTTCTCAATAGTGTCAGGCCTTTCTCTGCAATGAGAACTAGGGTTGCCAACCTCCAGGTAGTGGCAGGAGATCTCCTGCTATTACAACTGATCTCCAGCCGATAGAGATCAGTTCACCTGGAGAAAAGGGCTGCTTTGGCAATTGTACTCTATGGCATTGAAGTTGCTCCCAAACTCCGCCCTCCTCAGGCTCCGCCCCCAAAACCTCCTGCCGGTTGTGAAGAAGGACCTGGCAACTCTAATGGGAACCCAAAGCAGCTTATAGCTTTCTCCTTTCCTTCATTTTATCCTCATGAAAACCCCATCAGGTAGGTTAGGCTGAGGGTGTGTAACTAGACCAAGGTCACCCAGGACATTTCTGTAGCTGAGTGGGGATTCAAACCTGGGTCTTCCAGATCCTAACCTGACACTCTAACCACTATACCACACTGGCTTTGTATTTGTATTGTTGTATTTGTAACTCTTCCTTAAAATGCATCTGTTTCCCATATCACTAGTTTCAGAAAAATCTTCTTTTCCCAGATCTGTTGTCATAACATCAGTTTTTTTAAAAAATCTGGGTTTTCAGACTTCCCCATTTGCCCACTGCAGGCAAATTAGGTGTAGAGAGTTTGACCTTCCTATGCCTCCCTGTTATCTTCCTTTACTGTCATGATATATTGCACAATCTATCCTAACTCCTGTGGGTAGGCAGAAGATGGTGGTCCTTTCCTAGAGCAGAGTGGGAGTAGCCACAGAAACAGCACTGATGCTTGATGCTGCATTCTCCTCCCAGTCCTTTCTGGAAATTATTGGCAGTAACCAAATTGGGCCTGTGTTGCACTGCATGGTATCATTGCGGTAGGTCTGGAGATGAGGACTCCACTCATCGCCTCAAAGAACATAGCATGATTTCAGGCTCTGAACACTTATGTGTGGAATGTGTCTACAGTAGCTAGGCATCATAAGCGCTATAGTTCCCATGATACCCAGCTGCCAAAAAGCTTCCAGGGCTTCAATCACGCCGGCAACCTCTAGGGTTAAATATTGTATTTATCCTGCAATCTTACCCAGTGCCTAACCTGAAGAGACTGGACTTCATTCATTACCAGAAGACTGCAGGTTTATCTAAGATTCTTACCCAGTGTGGCTTGCCATCATGAGAACTATATTCCCATTATGCCCATCATCCCATGCTCAAGAATGGGATTTGTTAGGGTTGCTAACCTCCAGGTGGGACCTAGAGTTCTCCCAGAATAGCAGCCTGTCTCCAGACTACAGAGATCAGCCCCCTAGAGAAAATGGCAGCTTCAGAGGGTGGATTCGATGGCATCACATACCTGCTAACTTCAGTCCCATCCCCAGGCTGTGCCCTCACATCTCCAGGAATTTCCCAACCCAGAGCGGGCAAACCTAAGCTGAGCTCTTCTTGTGGGCTTCAATGGATCTGCTCCGGATTGAATCCAGTACTGAGTACAACTAGAATTTGGTTCTTATTTCGGTGCAAGTTGAACCAGGTTATTTATCAGGAGACATTATATTTTTTTAAAAACCCCAACAAACAAGAGGATTTGCATTGATTGTTTCATCTATGTATATAAAGAGTGTGAATTCATCATTGCTATTACTGTTAATATGGGTTTGTTATGGAGAGTGTTCTTCTGATATAGCTAGGATTGAGGGTAGGATATAAATTTAATCACAGATAAATATTATATTAGTGTCATAAATTGAATATCGGGTTGCCAACCTCCAGGTAGGGCCAGGGGATCTCCTGGAATTACACTTGGTCTCCAGACAACAGGTATCCATTTCCCTGGAGAAAATGGCTCTTTGGATGGTGGAATCTATGGTGTTATACCCTGTTGAGGTCCCTCCTCTCCCCAGTCCCTGCCTTCCCCAGGCTGTACCCCAAATCAGGGAAATAACACTGGGGAAAAGAATTAGTCCTCCCTGTCCTGTCCTGCCTCTTGCCTTCTACAATAGGACATGGGGTAGTATCAGGAGTATTGTCCATAGCAGTGATGACGGTTGTCATAGCGTTGAACTCGCAATGAAGCTACAAGACATTTATGAGATCCTATGAGATGGCAGTGAAGGCCACAAAGAAGGCTTACTTTGTGGCCTCCATTGCATTCACTAGCTCTTGCCCGGCACAATGGTTTAGGGTAATTTGATCTCTTACATCCCTGTCAGGGGAATCCCAAAGTGTTAGTAATTCGACCATTAGCTGTGAGGTCTTTGCGAGCTATTTTGCAGAGAAAATCTTGTTGCTCCTCCATGACCTCCTTGCCAGTGTTGATGCAGAGAGTAAACTAGAGGCCCCTTGACTGTCTTCGGTCCTAATTTCGATTAATTCAGATGGCTCTTCCAATCTGATGTAGACAGAGTGCTGTTGGCTGTTAGGCCGACCACTTGTGTCCTTGATCCATGCCCTTCCTGGCTGGTGAAAGCCAGCGCTGTTGTGTGTGGGGGGGGGGGAGAGGACAAGCTTCCCTGGAAGACATTATCTGTCCCTGAGTTCCAGGGTCTTTCTGGGAAGTTGGAAGAGGCAGTGGTGACCTGTTGTTAAAGAAGCCATCTCCAGATACTTTGAATCTAGCTAACTACTGCCCAGTCTCAAATCTTTTGTTTCTGGGTAAGGTAGTTGAATGAGCAGTGGCTGAGCAGCTACAGACCTTCCTGAAGCATCGGTCTTAGACCCTTTCCATTTTGGCTTCTGGCCTGGCCGTGGGACATTGACGGTGGTGGTTGCCCTCACAGATGAATTCCATAGGCAGCTGGATCGGAGCAGGTTGGTGCAGCTGTTGTTGTTAGATCTTGCAGCAGCTTTTGACATGGTTGATCATGAGTTGTTGACCTACCACTTCTCCGTCATTGGACTACGTGGGACTGTCCTTCAATGGCTGATCTCATTTCTCCAGGGTCGAGGACATAGGGTGGCATATGGGGGGATCTCCACATGGCATCCCTTAGTATGTGGGGTCCCACAGGAAGCAGTTCTCTCCCCAATACTTTTTAACATCTACATGACCCCTTGCCCAGCTGGGTAGGAGCTGTGGGCTGGGTTGCGGTCAATATGCTGATGACACTCAGCTGTATCTGCTGATGGATGGTTAGCCAGACGCTGTCCTGGAACAGCTGGCCAGATGCCTGGAGGCTCTGACTGGTTGGTTGAAAGAGAGCTGCCTGAAACTGAACCTGTCAAAGACGCAGGTCCTGTGGCTTGGTTGGGAAGGAGTGGAGGGGGGAATTTTGCTCCCCACCCTTGATAGGGTCCAGCTAGTGCCAGCTTTCTCAGTCAGCAGTTTGGGGTTGACATTGTATGCCTCCCTTTAGTTGGAGGCCCAAGTCATGACTACAGCTTCGTCGGCGTTTTTCCACCTCCGCCAAGCCCGTCAGCTAATTCCCTGTCCTGTTTTAACTCAGCCACAGTGATCTATGCAACGATCACTTCTACACTAGACTACTGCAGTTCATTCTATGCAGGGCTACCCTCGATACTGCTCTGGAAGCTTCAACTGGTCAAAAATGCGGCCGCATGGGTCCTCACAGGGACTCTGCTAAGGGTGCATATATAACCTGTGCTCCGCCAGCTGCACTGGTTCCAGATTGAATACTGGATCAGGTTCAAGGTTCTGGTCCTAAAGCCCTAAACTGTCTGGGACTATCATATTTACAGGACCGTGTCTCCCGATATACTCCTCAGAAAGCATTATCCTCTGCCCATAAGAACTGGAGCTCTCTGTTGAGTGAGACCCAGGCCCTGGGGGATCTTGCTCAGTTCCACAGGGCTTGTAAGACATAGATGTTCCTCCAGGTGTATGGTTGAGGGCAGCGATGGTTGTGGATCAGCTGGCCGCCCCGCCCCTTCCCTTGCCCCACCCCACCTAGGGTTGCCAGGTGCCCGCTGGTGGCAGCCTGCTGGTGCCAGCAATTGCCCCCTCTGCCCGCCGACCACATGTGGGCCGGCAGGCAAAATTGCACGCGCGCATGCATACTGCGTGCGGCACTTCCGGTTCAGAACCGGAAGTCCCACCTCTCAAGGGACCTTTACCTCTTAGTTTGAGTGGTAAAGGGCCGCTTTACCACTCAAACTACGAGGTAAAGGCCCTTTGCGAGGCGAGGCGGCACTTCCGGTTCTAAACTGGACGTGCTGTGTGTGCATCAGCGCACGCGCACACACACGCTTAAACGGGAAAGCCTCCCGTCGGAGGAAAAGAGGGACCTGGCAACCCTAACCCCACCCCTTTCCTTTATTTTCCTTCCCTCCCCTTTCCCCACATTTCCTATCCTATCCTTTTGACCCTCTCCTTGCTCTACCCTCTCCATCCCTGATATTGTTGCCCTCCAGGCCCTAAGCCAGTGGGCTCCCTGGAGGGATTCGGCCTGGCTGATTCATTTTTGCCAACCTCCTCGGGGCTATTGAATTAAAGTGCCTTGTATCTTTTACTGCGTCTCGTTTTAATTCTGTGTGATATGTTTTAATCAATGTATTTATAACTTTGTCCTTTTGTTGGAAGCCACCCTGAGCCTGGCTTTGGCCAGGGAGGGCGGGGGATAAATTCAACCAAATCAAATCAAATAGAAAAACAATGATAATATTTAACATTATTTGCCAGTATGTATTCCTGATCTGATTAAGGCACTGTATGTTGTGCTAAAAATTACACTGACAGAAGAGCACTTCACTTGACTAAAGACAGAAACATTTCCAGCAACCACCCTCAAAGACTAATTTGTACTCCAGGTGAAGTGTGCCAGTACCTCACACTCCAGTACTTTAGACAACAGTCTACCAGCTTCTAGCTGCAGGTTTGGAAAAAATGGTGCCTTTTGGGTTAGTACCATTATATTCATGTTACAAATAGGGCCAGAGTCAGGCTAAGGAAACGGTGGTTTGTAAAATATTACGTCCTGAACTTGTGGCCGAGGTAATATTTGAACCTGGATCTTTCGTTTCTTTTTTTTAAAAAAAACTCTTTATTTTGAGTTTAGTTTATAATGACAACAGCAAAAATAAAAATGCAACAGCAGTACGTTAAACATCCTTGTATGTTCAAGATATGTTTCAATACTTGGTTCCAAAATATATTCCAATGTTATACTTCGTTCCAATATTATACATCAGTGCCTTTTACAGAAAACATACCACTTGGCAGAACTTAATAAATCCAAATCATACTATAGTTTTGTGGACATCGTTTACTTCGTGATGCCCCCTTCTCCACATATTCTAGAAAAGGCAGCCATCTATTTAAAAAGTTTGTAGAGTAAGATAAGTTATTTGCTACTTATCTGAAATGAAAAGGTTCCACACTTTCTCATACCTTTGCCCGAACTGGGATATTTCTAGCTGAAATGAATAATATGTAGATCCATATCACATTTTCTAATTAGTTGACTAATTGCACAGAAGGCCAATAACTGATCGACTCAGAATTCATTAATTAGCAGGCAGCAGGTTTTGGGACTGAAACTATTTACTCATAAACAAAGCAAACATGCATCTCCGTTATTTATTGCTGGCTCAACGGACTTACAGCATGGCCTTGGGCAAATTACTTAATAGGACCTTTGCTTGAGCCTGCTGTCTGTAAAAGGATCGATTGATCGTACCTCATAGGGATATAGGAAAGGGGTGGGGTTCAAAACCCTAATGATTGCCAGACGTTCAGATGGTGGAGTGACGAGGACCATGCTAGTGCTTTGATCAAAAGAGAACCCATTAAAAAAGGTCATTTAAGAGAGACTTTATTATTAAGTCAGGGAGGCAATTAGCCCTCATCGTAAGCACAGCCGTGCGGTTTATTTGTCTCCACCCTTGCCTTCACAATGTATTCTTGTCTACACAGAACATATTAATCTGCGAATGACGTGACACAGAGAGGGCTTTCACAACAACTCAGCCAGGGTCCACCTCATTTAAATTAGAAGGGGGGAAAAACCCCTTTGGTATGAATTTGACTTTGTAGCTGTTTTGTACAAACAGTTTAATTTAAAATTTTTGTAATTTAAAGCGCAATCTCACAAACGCACGCACGTAATCAGACAAAGTTAATAGTCGCTTGACGAAAGGACAGAAACGGAACAGGGCTTTCTAGTAGCCGTCTGGGCGCAAGATGCCTGTTAGATTGGCTAGGAGGCCTGCTGCTTGTTAAATACACAGGGTGGGAACACAACATGCCTTTATTCTGTTTGAAACACTTAGCAGGCACATATCACGAGAAATGGTGGAGGAGCTCCCCTGCTGAGCTGACTGATGGCTGTTCAAACCCTAGCAACAAACAAGCTGAATTGACCACTAAATAAATGTGTGCCTAGCCGCACCCAACCTCTTTTTCTCTGTACCAAATGGCTGGAAGTGATCCAAGGCATGTCTAATGAGGCAGCAGTTCCAGAATCAAGGCTAAGCACCGTCCTAAGAAGGGTCATACCCTTCTAAATCAATGGCCGTTGATGGTCTTTGAAGGGTATAAATTTTTAGGGTGCTTAGGGTGGCAGTGCAAATATTAGGGTTGCCAACCTCCAGGTACTAGCTAGAGATCTCCCGCTATTACAACTGATCTCCAGCCGATAGAGATCAGTTCCCCTGGAGAAAATGGCCACTTTGGCAGTTGGACTCTATGGCACTGAAGTCCCTCCCCAAACCCCACCCTCCTCAGGCTCTGCCCCAAAAACCTCCCGCCAGTGGGGCTGCCCTTACGACCAACTTGGAAACTGCAATAAATTCAAAATACAGCAGCTAGTCTTATGAGTAAAACACACCATTTGTCACAATCCACACCTTTTGATACGTTTCCAGGCTCAATGTAAGCTGCTGATTTTTTTCCTTTAAAGTCCTTCTTGGACTCAGAGTCACATCCTTGAAGATCCCTGTGTGAACTTGTGTGACATATTTACTTTTTGCATCTCTTAACCTTTTCCACCCACAGAGAGGTTCGTTCAGTGGTGGCCCATTCAGTGTTTTTTGGTGTTTGCCCTGGTCCCACTGGCAACCCATTCCAGAGAAGAGAGGGCTGTTCCCTCTCTCCCTATATTCACGAGAGCCTGTAAGGCAATTTTATTCTGGAGGGTAGGGTTGCCAACATCCAGGTGGAGCCTGGAGATGTGTCAGAATTACAAATGATCTCCAGACTACAGATATCATTTCCCCCAGAGGAAATGGTTAATTTGGAGGGTGGACTCTATGGCATGAATACCATGCTGAGGTCTCCCCTCCCCAGATCCTGCTGTCCCTAGGCTCCTTCCCTAATTTCCAGGAATTTCCCAACCCATAGTTGGCAACCCTACTGGAGGGCTTTTTTCTGTTTTGGTGCAGCTGTTTTCAAAAACTAAGGATATGATTTTAAACTATTATTTGTCATTGTTTGTATAAAGTGTGTTTCCCCCCCCTCATTTATGCTTTGTGCATATAGTAAACTGTATTGTGTGCACACCTTAGGAAAAGATGGGCTAAAATATTTTACATACGTTGAATAAATCTAGAAGGATATTCTCCTGATGCAACATTTCATTTTACTGGCATAGATCCAATACGTTTTCATTACATTTAAATCAAATTCACAGATACCACCTCCTTCAGGCAAATATCAAATGTCAACATTTCATAGGAATCTTCCTGAAAATTTTATACCACAGTTTTGGAATAGAAAAAGTTAAATTGTTGTACTAATTTTCAAAGTAGAAACATGGGGAAAAGGAATATATTTTCTTCATTTTAAAACCAGGCTAGTGCTACAGAATATGAAACGCAAACACAAAAGGGCTGTACTAAATCAATTTTTCTTGGCTGTGGTTCAGTCTAACATTAGCTACTTAGTTAATCTTTATAAACAAGTAGTAACTCATTCAAAAGAAAAGAAATTAAATGTTTTGCCTTGAGGAATGGTTTTAATTCAAATGTTTTTGTAGTTACAATGTCAGAATGTATATTTTGCTAATGTGAATTGTCTTTTGTTTTCTGGAACATCTTGAAAGTGATTTGGTTGGAAGAATGGCCAAGACTAATTTTTTTTCTAACAAAACAATTTCAAAAGCAAAGCAATTAGCACATGGAAAAATTACAAGGAAAAAAAAATCAAGCCTGTCTTCAGGAAGGAAACACTTATTTTACAAAGCTTCAATATCATATATTTCATAGTGTCATAGAATCATAGAGTTGGAAGGGACCACCAGGGTCATCTAGTCCAACCCCCTGCACAATGCAGGAATTTCACAACTACCTCCCCCACTGACCCCTACTCCATGCCCAGAAGATGGCCAAGATGCCCTCCCTCTCATGAACTGCCTACGGTCATAGAATCAGCATTGCTGACAGATGGCCATCTAGCTTCTGCTTAAAAACCTCCAGGGAAGGAGAGCTTACCACCTCCCGAGGAAGCCTGTTCCACTGAGGAACGGTTAGAAAATTCTTCCTAATGTCTAGATGGAAACTCTTTTGATTTAATTTTAACTTGTTGGTTCTGGTCCGGCCTTCTGGAGCAACAGAATATAACTCGGCACCATCCTCTATATGACAGCCCTTCAAATACTTGAAGATGATTACCATATCCCCTCTCAGTCTTCTCCTCTTCAGGCTAAACATACCCAGCTCCTTGAACCTTTCCTCATAGGACTTGGTCTCCAGACCTCTCACCATCTTTGTTGCCCTCCTCTGGACATGTTCCAGCTTGTCTACATCCTTCTTAAATTGTTGTGCCCCTAGAGTGCAGAAACACTCATGATGGGAATATTATGTAAAAAGTTTTAAAAGCATTTATTACGCTTGCCAGCTCCAGGTTGGGAAAAACCTGGAGATTTGTGGGGTGGAGCCTCATTCTCTTCTCCCTTTTACCCTCACAACAACCCTGTGTAGTGAGATGAGAGATTGGGGTGGGGGTGGGGGGTACAGGAGATGCCTTGACAATTGTGGTGGTGGAAAGAGTCCCGGCTGTCAAGAGAGAAGCCACGTTAGAAGAAAATTTCAGCTACAATTCTCATCTTCTGGCACTCTGGCTGCTTACAGGTGTCAGCCAACCCCCTCTCAGACTGATGGTTACTCGCCAAGGTCAATTCGAGAGCCTGTTAAGTAGCTTACACAGTACAGCTGTGAATCTGGTTTGAGAGGGGGAATTCGCTCTCACTCCAGAAGGTTGCATGGAGAGAGCCCTGCGATTGGTTGGGAAGGTCAAGAGCTTATGGCCAGCAGTGTCTATATTATAGACTACAGCAGAGAGAGAACGTTCCCTTCTTATCCCCTTTCTTAAGATAGTCTGTGTAAGTTCAGGAGCATCATGCTTCAGCTGTAACAACCAGCATTTCTGCCGTTAGGACAAGTCAGTAGTACAGTTAGTTAGCCTTTGTTACTTTATGTGCATTATGATGCCACTATATATGATTCCACTATATGCCTTGCTTTTAATAGCTTTTCTTGAATTTCTTCAATAAACCCTTTTGCTTCATTTTTGTGGGAGTTACTGGGAAGTTGCTTGAACCTACCCGGGCCAGAGTGTGGTTATGTTACTACACCAAGGCAGGGTAAGCCTTGACAGAGGCATCTTCATGGCTAGGAAGTAAGGATACCAGGTCCCTCTTCGCCACTGGTGGGATGTTTTTGGGGCAGAGTCTGAGGAGGGTGGGGTTTGGGGAGGGGAGGGATTTCAATGTCATAGAGTCCAATTGCCAAAGCCGCCATTTTCTCCAGGTGAACTGATCTCTATCGGCTGGAGATCTGTTGGCAACCCTACTAGGAAGAAGGGGGAGAAAAAAAATGCTCTTTTCCAGAACAGGGCATCCTTTTCAGCTGGTAGAGATAACACGCCAACCCCTTTAATATGTTAACACCTCTTGATTGGAGGGTGCAAGTGTGGCGGGCTAGAAGCCCACAGCTTAGCACCGAAACTGGCTGAAGACCCCTGAGCACATGTGGGGGTGAGGTCTGAAAAGGGGACCTGTTCCTTTGTTCGGGGCTTCCTAGTCCAAGACTCTAACCACTACACCACATTGGCTCTAAGTTAGGTATCTAACATCTTCGCATCTGGAGTTCACACTAAGGCCATTCACAAGAGACAGAGGAGCCCTCTGTTGTGGGAGTATCCAAACCTGGTAAAAGGGGTAGTCTTCTTTTATGGGAAGTAAGTCTCTGCCAATAACTCCTTTGGTTTCTTTTCTTCTATACACTTAATCTGAGAACCCTTTTTTCATGCCCTATCGGTGTATTTCTCCTATTTAAGCACTATAGTAATTACAACACAATGCAAGTTTACAGAATGGCCTCATAAAGCAGACAAACGGAACAGAACTGTGAGATGTCTGCCTTCCCTAAGCTCTTTTCATATGAAGCAATTGCCGTTCCCTTGAGACCCTTGTGTTTCTGTCAGTTGTAAGTGAACATTTCGTATAATTAAAGGAAAAAATGCTGTTTCGATACAGCTTTACAAAACAGCAGGCAATGAGTCTGCTGTTCTCTTTATCTGCCGCACTGCAAATGCCTCTTACAAGTCACTGGTGCCAATCATCTCCCTGCACTTCGTAACCTCTGGAGAGGCTATTACTAAGATGTCTATTGAAAAGAACGGGAATGAATGTTTACCTGCAAGAAAGGAAAAGAAACCGTAGCATTTCTGAGCCAGAAGAGCCTCAGGTGTAAACTGCACAGCTTGTGAAGTATGCAGCCTAGTGTCTGAAATATTTCCAGATCAAGGTTTAACAAATTGTATGGTGCTATACTGTATGTAAACAATAGTGTTTGGGTTGGAACATGATCAAAGCGCTCACACTCTAAAAATGGCTGAAAAATGAGCAGGTCAGTGCCTGGAAGACATAAAATGAGTAAATGAAATTTTTGCCTTAGAGTGTGATTAGCAGCTGGCCTTTTTCCCAAGCTCCACCTGCTCTGCGTGGAGCTCAGTTTCTCTCGGATTTACTGAAAAGTTGGGCAACAAACAAGACCACAGCCAGCAGGCTGCTAATCTGTATGCTCATGCTCTACAGTGCTGTCAATTATGTGAAAAATCTGATTAAAAATAATTTGGGGCCCCAAAACCCATACATCATATGGCGTCCCTTAATAATCGCTTTGAAGGACTTCATTACAACATTTTTCATAATCTATAGCAGTGTTTTAAAATATTCTAATTGATTTTTTAAAAATATCCTACCACATTCCTCAACGAAGTCTCAAGGTGGCAAGCTTCCCTTTGTATTACTTGTGCTCAAATGGTGGTTTGGGGGTAAACATACAGTATTTCATGCAATGACTTTTTTAAGTCCACTGGGTTGGATCCTATGGATTTGTTCTGCTAACTACAAAGCCTTGTTCCTCCTTAAGAAGTTCCATCTCTAGCAGAACCAGGATCCAGCACACTGTGTGGTAGCTCTAGCTATATGACTAAATATTTTGAAGGGATCTGAATTAGTTTCCCAGACCAACAGTTAGTCTTGGTGCCCCCCACAGGCACTGAAAATCGTAAAATGAGAAATGGAACGTTTAAAACATTGCAATCTTGGGAGTGAATGAATTAAAGTGGACTGGATTAGGACATCTTCAGTCAGAAAATTACAAAGTGTTTTACTCAGGAAATAATGAACGCAGAAGAAACGGAATTGCTGTAATAGTGAGGAAAGATGTAGCAGAAGCCATCTGCAAAGTCTGACCAAATAATATTGATCAGACTTCATGGAAAGCCTAAACCATAACTGTCATTCAAGTTTACGTCTCAACTACAGATGCTGAAGAGGAAGAAACTGAAAGCTTATGCAATTGTCCAGGAAGAAATTGATCCCACACCTAAACGAGATGTGCTGCTATTCAAAGGTGACTGGAACGTAATGTTGGAAACAAACCAGAATCAGAACCAGGAAGATTTGGGCTAGGAGCATGAAATGAAGTAGGAGAGCAGAACCAGAACCAGGAAGATTTGGGCTAGGAGCATGAAATGAAGTAGGAGAGCAGAACCAGAACCAGGAAGATTTGGGCTAGGAGCATGAAATGAAGTAGGAGAGCGACTCATAGAATTCTGTGAAGAAAACAATTTGTTCATTGAGAACACATATTTCAGACAAACAGATGATTGCATACACAGACATACACGGCTAATACAGAAATCAAATAGATTACATAATCGGAAGCAAAAGATGGAGCAGCTCTATTCTCTCTCCTAAAACAAGGCCAGCAGCTGATTGTGGTACACACCATGAATTGTTAATATTGAAAATCAGAATAATGCTGAAGAAAAAACACCAAAATATTCATAGTGCCAAAATACAATATAAACAACATTCCTGAAGAGTTTAAAGACCATGTAAAGAATAGATTTCCAGTACTAAGTTCAAGTGAACATGAAATGGAAGAACTATGGGTTGAAACCAGAGATATTAGAATCATAGAATCATAGAGTTGGAAGGGACCACCAGGGCCATCAAGTCCAACCCCATGCACAATGCAGGAAATTCACAACTACCTCCCCCCTCCACACCCCTAGTGACCAGAAGATGGCCAAGATGCCCTCCCTCTCATCATCTGCCTAAGGTCACAGAATCAGCATTGCTGACAGATGGCCATCTAACCTCTTCTTAAAAACCTCCAGGGAAGGAGAGCTTACCACCTCCCGAGGAAGCCTGTTCCACTGAGGAACCACTCTAACTGTTAGAAAATTCTCCCTAATGTCTAGACGGAAACTCTTTTGATTTAATTTCAACCCGTTGTTTCTGGTCCGACCTTCTTGAGCAACAGAAAACAACTCGGCACCCTCCTCTATATGACAGCCCTTCAAGTACTTGAACATGGTTATCATATCCCCTCTCAGTCTTCTCCTCTTCAGGCTAAACATACCCAGCTCCTTCAACATTTCCTATTATCAAGGAAGAATGTGGAAAGACTATTTCTGTAGCCAAAAGAAATGAAAAGCCTTGATGGATGAAAGTGTTAAAATTGCTAAATATAGATGAGAAGCAAAACTGAACAGGATAAAATAAATAATAGACAGGAAGATTTCACTGAAGATCTATACCAAAGAGATAATAGGATGATAGATTGCTTCAGAGAAGAATCTTTTGAAGAAGAACCTACAGTTTTAGAAAGTGAAGTGGAAGCTTCCCTGAGAGCAATTGGGAGAAACAAATAACCAGAAGGGCTATCAATAGAGCCATTTCAAGCCATAGAAATGGAGTCCATCAAAATCTTGACAAGAATATGCCAACAAATATGGGAAACAAAACAATGGTGCACAGACTGGAAATACTCACTCTACATTCCAATTCCAAAAAAGGAGACACCAAAGACTTCAGCAACTATCAGACCATTTCTCACGTGAGTCAGTTGATGCTCAAAATCTTACAACAAGGACTGTTACCATATATGGAATGAGAAATGCCTGATGTTCAAGCTGGATTCAGAAAAGGACAAGGCACCTGTCAAGAGAGAATCCATCTTGAAGGAATTTTCCAGCCTCGTTTGTTCCTTGATTCTCTGCAGGTTTTAGTCACACACACCCCACACAGCAGCTACTCCTCAAGGACATGGTTTCAGGCCTGCTAATTATCTCACACAATTCAGCAGGAAATCTGGTATGGAAAGGGGACCTTGCTCCTACCCTGGAAAGTTCCATGGATACTGCCCTATGATTGGTTGAGGTGGTCAGGAAGTTATGGTCAGCTTTTTTCTATAAGTATAGCTAGAGAGAGGAATCCTACCCCTTAACCTTTTCCTACCTCTCCTTGCTGCTCTGAAAACACTTTGCCTTAAGAACCAACCATGCTGTGTTAGGTCACTAGTAAGAAAGGTAGCTATTCAGCTTTATTATTTTTGTGCATTTCACTGCCACTGAAATATATGCCTTGTTTTTAATATCTTCCTTAAATTTCTTCCATAAAGCCATTTTTTGCTTTATAGTGTGTGTTACTTAGAGAGTTACTGGCACCAAACCCAGGTGAACTTGGTTACATTTCTCCATCCAGGTAGGGTCAGCTTTGACAGCACCAGAGATCGTATTACAAATTTATGTTGGTTACTGGAGCAAACAAGAGAATTTCAGAAGAAAATCAGCTCATGTTTCATAGATTACAGCAAAGCTTTTGATTGTATGGATCATGAAAAGCTATGGATGGTTTTAAAAGAAATGGGTGTGCCACAACATCTGATTGTTTTGATGCACAACCTCCACTCTGGACGAGAGGCTACTCTTAGGACAGAATATGGAGAAACAGAATGGTCTCCAATTGGCATATGCCTCCAAATCTCAACCCGTTTTGACTTTATGTCCTGTAGTGAGTCTAACTTATTTTCCTTAATTGGAAAGAGTGTTGGACAGCATTGGACTAGGTCAAGTTATAAAAAGCAAACTGCTGTATAAAGAATATTTCAAGCTGGGGTTTGGTAACAAAGTTAATAAATTGTGACTAGCATGGATATGGACAAGGCATAACTGAAGTTTACAAAAAAAAAAATTAAGTGCATCCTGCTGCCTATCCATGCCGTGATTTCAAACAGCTGTTGTGGTAAACAGTAGTGATGAGCATAGTGATGTGTCACTGTGACCTATGCATAAATGCTCACTAGCCCTCAATGAAAATTGGTGTAAGCCATATTAGTACCATAATCCTATGACTCTTTCTTGGGAGTGAGCTCCATTGAATACAATGGAGTGTCATTGAAGTGAACTAGCTTAGATTTGCACTGTGAGTCACTCAAAATACTCTGAATAGAGAAATGTCCACACTGGTAAGTCCATGCATAGGTCTAATATACAGTTATGTCCAGTTTGGCTCGTCTTGAGAAAATCCTAGGCACCTCAGAGTCATAAAGTTAAATGCAACTTGGTTGTTCTGAAAGCCAAACCCTGTGGAGCAAGACCATTAACATCTGGCGAAACAAAGATCATGGCAACGGATTCCTAGATTTACTTGAGATATGGCTACGTGATTAGCAACGTAAGATCTTTGGATGTACATCCAGAGATAAAGGAGTATAATAATAAAACAATGTACTGTACTGGAAATCAGACAATTTGGATCAAAAAATGTTCAGAAAGTCCAGATATATTTAGCTGAAGTTGCATACCTGCACTCATGCACATGCTGTTCACTGTCCAGAATTTTAATATAAATCTTCAGAAACATATAGTTTTCAGTAGATCTAACCTTGAACAGTATTTTAGAAAAATGCAGTACTAACTTGTACAGCTGGAGGAGACTTCAACAACCTCTATCTTAACTCAGCTGTCAGAAAGACAAATTTTCCTCATTCCAAAATCTCTTTTATCATTTATCACTTTTGATGTTTTCAACTTGTGTTGCCTATAGAAAAGAGCTATGTATGATAAGGGGGTATGTGCTAAATTACTATTGGGGATAGAGCTAGAGAAAATAACCGAATGCTCCCAAAGTTATCTTTAAAATATCCTTTATAGGGGAAAAACAGCAAGAAATCTTGAAGACACAAAGCTATTAAATTTTTTAAGTTGTGAAGACAAAAATAGCTTTTATGACAATTTGATCTTAGATAGACCTTAAAATGCATGTATAAAAGGTATTCATAGTATTGCGTTAAATCATCACATGATATTACATAGAATCTGAGATCATGAGGACATTTCAACAACCTTGTCCCCCCCCCTTTAAAGCAGTAGTTCCAGTGGGGGAAGCGGTTTTGAATTGGGGTTGAAAAGTTAAACTTCCTCTATGGCTCCCCATGTGGCCCTAGTCTGAACCAGGGCCATGCATCCTTTCATTTTGCCTTTTGCAGATGAATGGAGCTCTGTGATCTGTCAGATTTTTTTTTTGTCCTTCAGGTACTAGGTGAACAGATGCAGGCAGATAATTCCATAGAAGAGGCACCACAACAGATAATCTCCTGTGTCTTGTAGCCATCCATCTCGCCTCTAGAGGTGGGATCACACAAAGTAGATTAAGATCTTCTGAGTTACTATTTGGTCAGCTTGTATGGGAGCAGGCAGCTCTGCAGATACTCTAGTTCCACGCCATGTCGGGCCTTAAAGCTCTGAACCAACATTTTGAATCGTGCCCTATACGAGTAGCCGGTGGAGCTCTTCATGTACTAGGGAGATGTGTTTTCTCATATCCTCACCAGCCAGCAGTCTTGTTGCTTCCTTCTGAACAAACTAGACTTTGCAAATAGATTTCATAAGCAGCCCCATGCGTTACAGTCCTCTAAACTGGATGTGAACAGAACAGTACATAACTGATGAAGTCGCTTGTTGCCAGGAAGGGCTGCTGCTGGTGAATGAGTCATAGTTGGCTTCATGCCATAGATGATACTTGGATGCCCATCTCTAAGGCTAATAGTTTGGGTAGGAGAGAGCAACTCCATCTATGCCACACCACGAGAAGTCGCACTGTTTCCCTTGTCCAGAGGGTTGCCAGCTTCAGGTTGGGAAATACCTGGAGATTTTTGGGGCGGAGCCTGAGGAGGATGGGACTTGAGGAGGGCTTCAATGTCTTAGAGTCCAATTGCCAAAGCGACCATTTTATCCAGGTGAACTGATCTCTGTTGGCTGGAGATCAGTTGTAATAGCAGATCTCCAGCTAGTACCTGGAGACTGGCCACCCTGCTTGTCCAGTTTTTGAAGGAACTACTTTTGCAGAACCTCATAGTTGTATAGTCTACAATTATAGTTTTGGGTTTGGTGTATCAAGCAGTGGCTATTTACAACTTGGGTAGATAGTTCCTCTTTTGAGGGCTTGAGCTTTAATCAATCGGCATGTATAGTGCAATAATGATAAAAAGAACTGTACCTGATTCTTTAACATCAGAACTGGGTTTTGCCTGGGATAAGTCTAAATATAGTGACAATCCTGTTATAGCAAGACAGTTGAAGGTGCTCCCTGCCCATTGTTTTTGTACTCCTTTATCAGTTCCTTTATGTGACGTGTCTTACCAAATACTTCATAGTCGTTTATAGGGGGATCTGTAGGGTTGCAAACCTCCAGGTACCTCCCCTCCCCAAACCCCGCCTTCTTCAGGCTCTTCCCCAAAAAGCTCCCGCCGGTGGCGAAAAAGGACCTGACAACCCTAGTTATACACAGTAGAATAGACCACAGTCCCTAATCATTTATCCAAGTAACTCTGTGAATAATTTTGTATGGTGCAACCTTATTGCCTGCGTTTAAAAGCCCTCTTGAATCATTCAGTTTGGCATAGTTTGTGGGAAGCCAGGAGAGCGGGAGCCTTCCTGATCTCCTTGACTGGGCCATTCCATAAGGTGAGGGCCACAACGGAGAAAGCACACGAACAGGCAGTTGTTGATTTTGCCCAGTTGCAGGCTGGCACCTTCAAAAGGCCCTGCTCAGAGGAGCGAAGCTATTGGGGCGGAGCATGGGGGAGAAGCGGTTTCACAGATATGAGGGTCCAAGGCTATGAAGGGCTTTGTTTGTGATAGCTAACTGGTAACTGATGGGGAGCCAGCGGAGTGACTGCAGAATGGGAGTAATATTCATGCTCCACCTAGCTCCCGACATATGCTGGACCATGGCATTCTGCACCAACTGGCGTTTCCAAGGTGATTTTGAAGGGAGGCCAATGTTCCATGCATTACAGTGGTCTAGTCTCAATGTTATTATGGTGTGGATCCAGGTGGCCAGATCAGCCGTATCAATGTATGGGGGCATCTTTCTTTTGCAGCTGGATTAACTTGCTTCTTCAGCATAGTTGTTGGTTCCAGTCTAACCCCAAGGTTCTTAACTGAGTCAGTAAGGCTCAGCTGAGCTGCATCAAAAGTGGGGAGCATGGCATCCTTCAAGATCTCTACCTTCCCAATCAACATCACCTCTGCCTTTTCAGGGTTTTGTTTCCATTTTGTTCACTCTTAGGCAATTTACTGTAGCAGTCAGGCAGTTATTCAGGACCTCTTTAGGCTGAGAGAGAATGACTAGCCCCAGGTCATCCAGCAAGTTTTTTTGTCAGAGTGGGGGCATGAACCTGGGTCTCACAAATCCCAGTCTCACACGCTAACCACTACACCAACTCGCTGGCCTCTGTCTTGTGATGTGTACATAGAGTGCCCCACTGCAATGGCTGCCGCGCCATAACTGTAATGTCATAAGGGCTCAAGATGATAAAATGTAGATATCTTGAGAATCCAGGGCTGTGAAAACGCCTGTCTAGGAGGGCTTCTTTTTTTAGTGTTACGCAAGAAAGAGTCTCGCAGTCTACTTTGTGGAATGGCTGTCACAGGACACATATTTTTCTCCCTTGCATTATCTGATGCACAGATTACCCACTGGGCTCTCTTCAAAGCAAACCGGAGAAATACAATTCACATTTTATACGGACTGTCCCTTTGTTCTCAGTCCATGCAAGAATATATGCTACACCACTCTTATGTCTCAGCAAGTCAGCTTTGAAGACACATTTTAAGTTGTTCATCTGCCAGCATTTAATGAATAGATTTGACTATGCCAACCTTTGTCCTCGTCCTGTGTGTAAGAACTAGCTCACTTAAGAGTCAATGGTGTTATCATCCTGTAAATCAAGAGAAAAATAAATTGGGAATATTTTAAACTTTGTTTGGGTCTGTGAAGTCATGGCAGGCTGCCTTCTAATTTATGCGTATGCTCTTTGAAATATTTAACAAGCTCTGAGAAAGCTCCATAGAATGAAGGAATTACTTTAATGAAAGATGGCCAGCAAGAAATATTATTTTTAATTTTGTAACAATAATGGAAAGCAACAAATGAAGAGTCTGAATTAAAGTGGTGTGATTCTTCAGCCTGATGCCACAGAGTTTTTATTTTATCGTCTCTGCCATGTACCAATCGCAGTGGAACAATTTATCTGTATTGTTCATTTCATGTCATCAGTTTCCTTTTCTGTATCACACATTAATCAACAGGTCTCTTTTCATTAACACCATCCTGGTGTTCATTTCTTTGTGCAGTCTTTTTTTGCTGCTGACTATTTCTACAGTACTGGGTGTTACTGTAGAAGATTAGGATTTGCCCATTTTGGTGCACAACTCTACATGAGAAATATTGCAGATGTCATGAATGCATCTTGCATTAATAGGAGCCTACTGCTATAAGAACTTAATTACTTTTACGGGGAAAAACTAAGCCAAGGTGAGGGAGGTAGCGGTTTTATATGTTATCTAATCCAATCCCTTTCTTAATCAGGATATTCAAAGTTAATCATCCCTGAATGATGGCTGTCTAGCCTCTGCTTGAACGCCTCTAGCAAAGTAACTCCCCCCAATAATTTGTTCTATTATTAAAGTGCTTGTACCTTTAGATTTTCCTAATGTTCCTAAATGTAACTTAAAACCAGCAGTGAACATGTCTTTGTCCTCTTGTGACAGCCCATCAGGTATTTGAACTGTGTTGTCCTGTCTTCTGTTCTTCAGGATCAGCATACCCAGTTCCTTCCACCTTTTCTCATTATCCAAACTCCTGACCATCTTCATAGTCCTCTTCATCTGTTCGGCTTTGTCTACATCGTTTTTGAAGTATGGTGTCCAGAACTGTACACTGTAGACCAGGAGGCTTATCGCACCAACAGTTTATAGCATATTATCATCATGCACGGTGTGTGTGTTTTGGATGCGTATTCTTCATTTCCGATTGCACAGTGCCTGTTAAGACTGCTCCCAAGACGGTTTATCGTCATATCGCAAGGAGGAGCATGGGGGAGCACTGTGTCATGACTACGTCGCTGATGCTTCCCCACCTCCCCTCCCCTTTTTTTTCCACGCATGTGCAATATCATTGATCCAAAGAAGTGCTGTACGCCATTAAGAATTGCCTCATTTGCACGGCAGGGAAACCCTAATGCAGGCAACCTATGCAGGCATTCCCCCCCCCAAAAAAAAACCCAATATGAGCTGTTCCTTGCACAGTGCTAATCACAGAGCTGCTGTCTTTTTGGGCGTTGGTCCAACGATCTTGCATTTTTTCGTTGGGACAAGCACATTAAAAAAAATTTTTGAGAGCAGGGAGGCACCCCGGCAGGGGGGGAAAAGGAAGGAACAGGTGGGGAGAAACTTTGTGCCGGCAGGAGAACCCTGAGTTGTGTGTGTGTGTGTGTGTGTGTGCGCGCGGGGGGGCACTCTCTCTATCCCTCAGTCTCTCTCCCGTCCTCCTCCTTCCCCCTCCCCCATCTGCCACTTACAGCAATTTCACTACTTTTCCAGCCCTCGCCCTCCTCTGCATTCCTTCCCCCTCAAGTCCACGAACCGTTTACAAAATCCACTTCAAGGACATTCTGTATGAGGGAAATGTTTGATTGGGACCCTGCACAAATAAAAATGGTTGATCTAATGTTCCAACGTTTCCATGTTCCTTTGTAAGACCACAAACACTTATGGGGGGGCGGGATTAAGTAACAATAATGATTGGTGGATGCAAACGGGAGGGGAGGGGGAAGGTGGGATGGGAGGAGAAAGGCTTTTCATTGGGTGTTGCAAAAAGAGGGGAGGAGAACTAAATAATGTATGTAACTAAATGCACCCCTTGGATTGCCGGTTTTGAAACGACATAATGAAATACATTGTGGTATAGGCGTTTTGGGAAAAAACAGATGTCTGGCGCTTCCAAAGCATTTCCAAGCCGAAATGGGAGGTCTGAGGTGCGATCTAACCTGAATAACACACTTTTTTAAACGTAGTATATACTGAGTGCGTTAGGCCCCCAGGTTAAGTCCAACTAGTGTAGAATAGAGCGGAACTGTTCCTTCTTGTGCTTTGGATGCTGTACTCCTTCGGCCTAAAATTACCATTAGCAACAATTGCGCTAGGCAGGTTAAAATTCCATTAACCTTCTCTGCAGTTGCGTCATAACTGCTGACTCGTGCTGTGTTCTCTGCAAAGAGAGGCAGATTTCATTCCTTGAAGGATTTGTCTTAGCGAAGGTGAGATTCCCATGTTAGGACTGAAGGCAGTACCCCCAATGGAGCATTTTATTTTTCACCATGAGAGTGGATTACAGCTGTTCACTTACAATGAAACAATTAAAAAGGAGCACTCAGGTGCCACCAAGGTGACTTCTGGCCCTGCTCCCTGCCTCTGATCATGTTCCCAAACCTGCTGAGAGCTGCATAGCTTCATTTGGGACTTTTTCTTTGCCATACTAAACTGTGACAGCATCCTGAGAGAATGGGATGGAAAGTCAGGAACTGTGATTTATACATTTAGATTACCACCTATATAGTGTTAATTTTTCAAAAAGAGCTAGATTCGAGTTCAGTAGCACCTTTGAAAAGCAGTAGTATAACTGCTTATTCTTTTATATAACTGTAACAACACCTCATTGCTTCCATGAACAGTGAAGATGACATTTCAGGTAGGATTGCTAACATTCAAGATCCTGAAAGTAATACTCATTGGTTATACTGAAGGTATCTTCCAGGAATAGCTTCTTGCTTGCTGTCTACTTTCAGACATTTCTTGGGGTTCTTCTATTGCATCTTAACTCAGCAGGTAATCTGGCCTTTACTGTAACACTTATTTTTGCCCCTAGATCAGTATTCTATCAACCGGCTCATCATTTTTGTCTCTGCAAGGTCATGTCTATGACACAAATGGCAAGTTATCCAACAACGGCGCTCTGCCCTCGAAGCACATGGGGTAGTTACATCAAGAAGCAAAGTGTTCGATTTTTGAGAGAGTATCTGATTCATCTTTTAAAATTGCCTACTTTCTTTTGGCTGTTACTGAAGGTTAAGACTGCAGTAGGCAAACCATTTATTGTGGCAGTAGATAAGAGCAAGAGTCCAGTAGCACCTTAAAGACTAACAAAATTTCTGGCAGGGTATGAACTTTCATGAGTCTCAGCTCACTTCTTTCGATACAGCTATGACTCACGAAAGCTAACACCCTGCCAGAAACTCTTGCTATTTTCTACTGCTACAGCTAGACTAACGCAGCTACCCATCATCATTGATTGTGAAATTAGCCCTGCTTAATTCAGCTGAGTTGCCGGCCTAGTGCCTAATTGTGTTGGGGGCTCTTGGCCGGACCTTGGCTCGTTTATGCATGAAAGCCTGCGCCTACCCCAGATGCATAATGCAAAGAAACGTAACACAACAAGCTTTGGAGGAATGGCACAACTTTATTGTTTGCAGCATGAAATAGCCCTGTTTAATTCAGCTGAGTTGTTTTGGAGTTAGGTTGTGGTTCATAGCCTTCACATTGTATTGCTTGGAGGTTTGCCCTTCTTAAAGTCTGAGTAGCCGACTGGCCCTGCTTCACAGCCACCTGTTAAATTAATCTTTGATTTAAAAAATGTCTTGATGATGCTCATTATGATTTAATGACGGAGGAGGACATTGACCTAGCATGCAAGACTGAAACCAGGATGGAGGGTAACAATAGTGTTATTGTTGTCAGTTAACTCCAGCTAGGTATGCAGTCTTTCACCATCCCTGAAAATAAAGGGCAGAGGCAGAGGGGTGGCCATCATCCTTCGGCATTCTTTCTCCTTCACTATTCTCAGTGCAGAACATTGCTGGCCTTGATTGTGTATAACTAGTGTTGAGGTCTAGGGGTAGGTTGGGCATCCTTTTGGTTTGCCATCCACCTAACCTGCCAATGAGAACCCTGTTTGAGCTTGCAGAGGTGGTCCCTGGTAGCCTGGAAGGCCAGGAGAGTCAGCCTCTGCTATGGTCAGACTATTGTATCTGGAAGGCCTGATTGAGGGTTTTCCCTCTCCCCTGCAGGGCCAGGGAACCAGTTAGGATGGTCTGCCTCGAAGAAGAAGAAGAGTTGGTTTTTATATGCCGACTTTCTCTACCACTTAAGGGAGACTCAAACCGGCTTACAATCACCTTCCCTTCCCCTCCCCACAACAGACACCCTGTGACGTAGGTGGGGCTGAGAGAGCTTTAACAGAGCTGTAACTTGCCCAAGGTCACCCAGCTGGCTTTGTGTGTAGGAGTGGGGAAACAAATCCAGTTCACCAGATTAGCCTCCACCACTCATGTGGAGGAGTGGGGAATCAAACCTGGTTCTCCAGATCAGAGTCCACCACTCCAAACCACCACTCTTAACCACTACATCACACTGGCTCTCCCAGCTGATGGATCCCATAAGATTCCAAGATACCCTGGGGGATTTTAGCAGCTTGAGTGGTGACTCAATCCGTCTTTGGTAGGGGCCATGGAATGACCAGCTCTAGCAGACTACTAATAGGAATGCTTCCTGGCATTCTTCCAGCTTCTTGAAGGGTTCCTACACCATGGTTGTCCTTGGAATGGAGGAATCTGAACAAGGTTGAGAGATGACTAGAGCACTGGTAGGATATTTTTGCTGAATCTGACAGAGCATGCTGCAGAGCTCATTTGAAAGCTTATGGGATGGCAGTGATAGCAGAAAATAAAGTATATCTATCTATTACCAATGTATTGGCTGAATCTTATCCAGCTCAATTATTTGGTGTGTTTCAGACATTTACTCATAAAACGGAGTCACAAACAGATAGGAATTTGCCCTTTAGTGGTGATCATTTTGTGCAGTTCTCCTGCTAGTACCTGGAGGTTGGCCACCCTATGGATTGTGTAGTCTGTTGGTTTGTGGGGGAGGAGTCTTTTATAAATTGCCTTTGTAAGGCTTTTGCCAAATGTTTTAACAGTTTGGTGTTTTAAACTTCCTGTGATTTATATTTAAAAAACATGTGCCTACCTTCAGTCTTAGTTAGCTGGGAGAAAAGTGAGCTTGTGCATCCTTTTGAAAGAGAAATGAATAATGTTACTTTATAATATAGAAATAAGACCGCTATAAAAAGTTTTGGAAAGGGAAGAATTGTTTCATTATAGGAAAACAGATCTAATTTTATTAGCAAGGTAGAGAATAATTTTTCTGCACACACACACACACATGAGACCTGAAGCCGTTATGCTCGCCCGTTTAAATGCTGCACCCTCAGCAGTATTAAATGGAAGAAATGGAAATCTACCATACTCTGACAGACTTTGCTCATGCAATTCAAAGAAAATTGACACATTATATCATAAGATGATGGAATGCCCCCTCTTTAAACACCACCGACATAAATGGATCACCCCCATATTGGCGAGAACTCCTGCCCCCATAACAAGAGACAAAATAGTCCCCTTTTTGCTGATGGATAGAGATCCAAATATAACGCTGGCCGTGGCCAAATATCTCTCCATCATATTTTCCTCTAAGAAATAACTGCTCAGGACCTATGGGTCATAGGAGCAAAGAAGGAAAGGAAACATAGAGGGCCTCATAAATTAGATCCCGTCATGTTCATTTCAAAAAGCCAGGGCAGGGCTATCCAGTGACAATAAACAGCATCCTACTAAACACAAACTATCAGTTAACTAAAGCAAGAACCAAATCTTGTCAGGCTATCTGGTTGTTGTCACCGTTTTGCGGCGCAGAGGTTTTAGGGGTGCAACTGATAATTTGCAGACTGAATGTCTCCCGGTCAGTGGCTGTCTGACAGCGAAAGGAGATTTTCCACAGAGAAACTGCGATACCCTGAAAACAACTTTGTGGACTGTCTAGACTCGGACAATTTGCACTGATGGTGATGTCTACATTAGTGCAGAGGCACCAATACACTCTTTGAGACGCTTCTGACACTGCACTGTTCCGGCAGGCATGAAATGATTCTAGTGAAATGACTTGATTGTGTTCATAAATAATGGGCAGGAATTTGCTGTTTTGGAGGACTCTATTAAAGGCAAAGTAGACTGTTTTAACTGACTCGCTTATTTTTAGGGGGGAAATGTGACTTATTCTAGTGTAGTAGTAGTAGTAGTAGAAGAAGAAGAGTTGGTTTTTACATGCCGACTTTCTCTACCAGGCTTACAATCACCTTCCCTTCCCCTCCCCACAACTGATACCCTGTGAGGTAGGGGCTGAGAGAGCTCTAACAGAGCTGTGACTTGCCCAAGGTCACCCAGCTGGCTTCGTGTGTAGGAGTGCACAAACAAATCCAGTTCACCAGATTAGCCTCCACCGCTCATGTGGAGGAGTAGGGAATCGAACCCGGTTCTCCAGATCAGACTCCACTGCTCCAAACCACTTCTCTTAACTGCTACACCACGCTCAGAATAGTACCAGCTATTCTGAGGGCATATATATGCTACAGTCATATTTTCTCTCTTCCTAGCAAATTTTGGTTTGGTGTATGCGTAATCTTGGCACCTCACCAAATTTCAGATCTTATATTTAGGCTTTGCATACAAGCACTGAAGTATGGAAATACTTCTAAAATGAATTGCACACAAGAAATTGGATCACATGAGACATCGAGACATATGACAAATCAGAAAGCATATGACTATTTCTGCATGTAGAATGCCAAGAGTTTCGATGCCTTCATGAGTGAAAGTGATAAAAGGCAGAATTAAGTTGCATGCAAGCTTTAAGGCTTGCATGCTTTAAGCTTTAGGAAGGGGCTGTGGCTCTGTGGTAGAACATCTGCTTGGCATGCAGAAGGCCCCAGCATCTCCAGTTAAAGGGACTAGGCAAGTAGGTGATGTGAAAGACCCCTTCCTGATACCTTGGAGAGCTGCTGCCAGTCTGAGTAGACAATACTGGCTTTGATGGACTAAGGGTCTTATTCAGTATAAGGCCCTGGAGAGCCGCTGCCTGTCTGAGTAGACAATACTGACTTGGATGGACCAAGGGTTGGATTCAGTATGAGGCAGCTTCATGTGTTTTTTTTTAGGGGAGGGTGTGTGGCTCAGTGGTAGAGCATCTGCTTGGCATGCAGAAGGTCCCAGGTTCAATCCCCAGCATCTCCAGTTAAAGGGACTAGGCAGGTAGGTGATGTGAATGACCCCTTCCTGATACCTTGGAGAGCTGCTGCCAGTCTGAGTAGACAATACTGACTTTGATGGACTAAGGGTCTGATTCAGTATAAGGCAGCTTCATGTGTTCAAGGCAATTGGTGTTGTTTCGTAATTTTTTCCCCTTCAACTGCATGGTACTCCTCACTGCACCCAAAGTGAACATCCAAAGCAATAGCATATACAGGTTGAGTATCCCTTATCCAGAACCCGAAATGTTCCAAAAACTGAAAGTGTTTGAGCCAACATGACACCACACCTCAAAATGCAGGCGTCACTCTCGTTACCGTTTTGTTGGTAGCTGTTGTGGCACTTTGCTGTCTTCCTCAGGCTTGGCAGCAGCTCTGGAAAATCAAGGCAAGAGGGAAGTTTGTTGGGAAAGGATGTTTGCTGGTAGCCGTTTCTTCCCGCCCCTAAAAGGCTAGAAGCTCTTGTGGCACTTTGCTCTCTGCAGATCAGGGCAGGAGGGAAGTTTGCTAAAAAAGGAAGTTTTGCTGGTAGCAGGTTGGGGTTCAGATTGCCAACCTCCAGGTGGTGGTTGGAGATCTCCCGCTATTACAACTGATCTCCAGTCGACAGAGATCAGTTCCCCTGGAGAAAATGGCCACTTTGGCAATTGGGCTCTGTGGCATTGAAGTCCCTCCCCTCCCCAAACCCTGCCCTCCTCAGGCTCCACCCCCAAAATCTCCAGGTATTTCCCAACCCGGAGCTGGCTAACCCTAAGATCAAGGCAGGAGGGAACAGACCTACGTGTATTACAGATCAAGGCAGAGCCAAAATATGGAAAAATCCAATGTATACTTCTAGAGAGAGACAGAGACTCTAACATCTTCAGTTAAATGAATGAGGGGGTAGATGGTGTAAATGACCTCTGCTTGAGACCCTGGAGAGCTGTTGCCAGTTGGAGTCAAAAATAACAACTGTAAGAGTCCAACGGTCTGACTGGATAAGGCAGCTTCATGAGTTCACTATACCCCACTAGCCACTGTCCATACGTTGGGAAGCCATGGGTGAAAGTGGGATTCCAGTGAGCATACATTATCTTTATACAAGCTAGTATTCATATCTGGGCATGGATTCTCACCCTGTACTTTTATTCAGAGAAGCAGAGAAAAGGTGATGTTTCAAATAGCTCTTATATTTGAAAAATATAGTTCTGAACAGCAGGACCCTTTATTAAGTGTAGATCATACTTTCTATAGCCATTGAAGGAAATTAAAAATTGAGCAATGCCAGCATGGTAGCTGTAGTTTGTGGGGTGAGACATACTAGTAGAAAGAATGGAGATTGCTATAGCCAGTAACATTACTGGGCATGACATTTATTGTTCAGAAATTGTGAGTTAAAAATTTGGTTTAAAAGTATATACTTCTTTCTCATTCCCCCCCAATCAAGGGCCTGTGTTTTAGATTAATTAGCACTGTCTACCTTATTTCCATATATGTTTCTCATGGTTGTTGAAGAGGTATTCTGTCATTATTTCAAAGATCTTAGTCCCTTTTTTTGCTGTTTCATATTATTGTGCAGATACATGTTTTAGCTCTTTCAATTAAATCACGATTGGGACTAGAGAGCACAATGAAACATCCTGCTGGAAGATGGGTCTATCAACAGCTGTTTATCACATTTGCTACATTAAATGTTCATGCTCAGAAGAAGTATGCCAATAGCCAGTTGAGAGGAGGCAGCAGAGGAAAAGTATTACTGCCCTCATACCCTCCTTATGGGCTTCCAGGAGGCATCTGGATGGCCAGTATTGGAAGGAGTATGCTGCACTAAGTAGACCCTCAATAGAAACAACAATGAATTGTATTAAGCACAGTCCATGTTACCAGTCTTTCCATAAAATAAGAACTGGACTTGGGGTAGTATTATTTATTTATTATTACTGTTCTCTGTTCTCTATAGCACCATCACTATACATGGTGACTTACAAAGTAACAGCTGTATAAATGACAGCCCAAAGGGTCTTACAAACTGAATTTTGTCAGGAGGCAAGATGCTAAAGGGAAGAACGGAAAGAGTATGTGGAAATACCGTCACAGAATTATGCAAGGATTATATACAGATACAAAAATGAATTATGTTGGGAACAAATTTTGATCAGGCAAGATAACCTGGGGAGTTTAAGGGCTGATGTGGGTGTGTGTGCCATGGAGTTTTATATGGAGCAGTGAAAACCTTATGCTTACTATATTGCACTCAAGGATATTCTACTCACCATCCCCTGCTTTCTCTCATTCTGCTTATGAAATTCAAAGACCTCTCTAAAGTACTGATAGGGATATCAATCACATTCCATATTAGGTTACTAGTAGAGGAGAGCCATTAGCTTTCATATGTAATAACTGTGCCATGAAGATAATAAAATAAAATCCAAGAAATGCAATTTAGAAAGGCTTTCTGTTCCATCCTTGCGACTTTTGAAAATCTTTTATAATCCCGTCCCCAGAGTCAGAGGAAATTTTATTTGCTGTATTCGTTCAACTTTGTTTTAGGGGTCTTCCTGTGTCTTGCTCTCATCAATCTTTCCCTACATAGGCCTGCTAAAACGGAGAGTACTTTAAAATATATACCTAAATTCCATTGCGAAGGTTTTTATTACAATATAGCTCCTAGCCTAAGTAGATACTCATTGTCACAGTTTTGCTGACCACACAGATAGTGTCTCGTTTTTTAGCAGAATGCTTCATCTTTACAGCAGTTTTGATTTAGCTTGTGACACAGTGCTTTTCAAACAGTGGCCAGTTGCTGAATCATCTAAAGGACTCAGGATGAAAATCTTCTGAGATGAAAATCGATCAACTGGTATTGTGGCCTCTTCCCGCCAACCCCCCCCCCAACACAGCGACTTCATAATCTCCCATAATTAGCTTGTCAGCTAGTTAAACAGCTTATCTTTTTTCCGGATAGGGAAATCTTTGGAAATGGTTGTAGATGATATACAGTCATTATGTGGCATGCATCTGAAACTAAAGGAGAAATGGTGCAATAATGTGGCAAGAGAAAATTCTAGATGAAAAGAAATTAACATGTCTACTTTGGTCCTTGGCTGCTTGGATCGTGCACCTTTGGTTTATTTTCTCAGGACTTGAGTTTTTGAACTTTGGTTCTCTCTCATTCTTATTTTAGCTTTGATACCTCAGGTTTAAAAAGAATTTAAATCTCAATAATAAAATGCATGTGCATTAGTAATTAAAATAATATTTAATTGCAGAATTCTGCTTTCAGAATCACGAACTGGTCTTTTTCTACAGCTGCCCTTTAATTACTTGTAGCTGTTATCTAGGGAATTTTTGCACCAATCACTACTCCCGCTCTGTTTTTAATCAGCCAGAATGAAAGATTGATGTAACCGTTTAAGATCTGAAATCATTAACTGCAAACAATGGGATCCTTCTGCTCTCAGCTACAGTAGTTTTAACATGGAGTTGCTTCTCTAGTCATTGAAATACTTAACTAATGGTGTATGTTGCAATTTTATTGGTTTATTTTCCATTTATGATGAGTTTTTTGGTTTGTCAAGAATGAATAGCAATTTTTTAGCAATAATAGTAGCAAGAACAAAGAAACATGGGCTCACATGCCCTTGTTTGGATGGAGACAACTGCACCAGGGGACTGTGGAGTATTGT
Organism: Euleptes europaea; assembly: GCF_029931775.1. Taxonomy (NCBI): domain Eukaryota; kingdom Metazoa; phylum Chordata; class Lepidosauria; order Squamata; family Sphaerodactylidae; genus Euleptes; species Euleptes europaea. The sequence continues at coordinate 30,623,802 of NC_079318.1, forward strand.
TTTCTTTAGCCAATATAATTCTCGAATTTGGGAAATGTCAGGGAAGTAGCTCTTTATGACCACATTACAGTGATTTCTTGTGGGCTGAACAATAGATTTCATAACAAATAGATTGCACAGAACATTTCTCATGTTGTAAACATATATAGCTGCCTTCTACCAAGTCAAAATTGATCCGTTTTGTTCAGTATCTTCTACTCTGCTGGCAGTGACTGTCCAGGGTCCCAGACAGACAAAGGTATTTCCCAACACCTGCTAGCTGAGATAGCCAGAGATAACAAGGATTAAATTTGAGCTACTCTCCGCGCAGACCATGTGTTCTGCCACCTTGCCTGAGTCCTCTAATCTGTTCACTGTGCTGAAACCAAAATGACTTACCACTCAAATGTTCATATCAGGAGAATTCAAGGGGAGAGGAATAAGGCAGAAAATGCTTATTTCTCCTGGGAAGTTTGCCTATAAAACTGAGCTGAATAGTTCTTCAGTGTTGAAGCAGACCTGTAGGCTGCCACTTGTTGAGAAATAATCACTTCTAGGATAGTTTGATCAACTCAGCCAGAATGATACCAAGGGATGACCTGCTACAAGATAGGCCCAAACAAAACAACAACACAACACTGCTGGTGGTCATGTACAGCTCTCAGCTCAAACTGGTTCAACACATCATTAACAACCTACAACCTATGCTGGACAATGATACACCACTCTCACAGGCATTGGGAGGCAAACCTTATCTTACCCACAGGTAACCCCCTGTCCTTAAACAACTTCTCACCATTCTTAACATAGGAACAAACTCTGGGACCAGGCCCTGCAACAAACCAAGGTGCCAACTCGGTCCCCATATCCACTTTGACTACACAATTATTTTATGCCAATAAAGGTGACTGAAACTGAACTGACTACACAATAATCAGACCTAACAACAACAGCCATATAGTCATCAGAAATCTCCTTTCAAGAGATGGTCATGGTGCGGGGAAACGAAGCCACTAATTGGGGTGACCTTCAGTTTGAGAGCAGGTTTTCATGTGTGTGTGTATGGGGGTGATATCGGAACTGAAGTCATGACCAAGGCAGCTCTTGTGAAGGAGATTGCTCATTCATGTGGGTGAGCAGTCTTCTTCAGAACGAAGCCTGTTCAGCAGCTGTTGAAGCTGGGTTTTTGCTGTTGTTGGAGGGTATATCCATCTGGATGGGACTGGGTGAGCCCCGTCTTTTAAATGACCCTTCTGTCTCCAGACTAGATGGATAGTTTGGTCAGACCAAGTTAGCTCCGATTACAAGACCCCTACCTCAAAAGGGTTGGGGCCTTAACAAAATCAGTCAAAGATAGAAAAATGGGAGAAAGCACAGAGCTGTGCATCTGAGCAAAGGTGAATAGCAGAAACCAGGAAAAGTCGGACATCTATTTGACTTTTTGGGAATCGCCTATTTGGCTTCGGGTAGATTCCCAGGTTTTTGGTATTCGGCCGAAATGAAACCTGAATATTGCTGAAACAGCTAATTTCAGGTTTATTTTGGGTTCGGGTTTATCGATATGCACAGCCCTAGTGGGCAGTCATATGACAAGCCTCTCATAAAACAGTTCTCAGGCTAGAAGCAGACTATAAGAACAATTTTAAAAGATCAAGCCCTTTATTTAATAGGTATAAGAATCTAAATAGTTACCAAACTGGGGTGGGAGGGGGTTATTTGAGGTTTGATTCTACTTTGTATGTTTTAAATTTGGATTTATAAGCTCCCTTGAGCCGCAAAGGAAAAAAAAGTCATAAATATTTTAATTAATTAATAAATTGCATATGATTGGGCTGTCATTTAATGAGGATGATTCTATCCCATTTCCCCTCTTGTTCACACATTCAAATCTAGCTCTGCAGGTTGTGTGTATGTGAGCACAGATGTACCTTAATAGTTTACAAACATATAGAAAAAATTATAGCAAACGTGAAAGGGCATTCTTTTCAGAATAGGTAATTGTGATTTTCTATATAATTTACTACAAGCATAGTAGACAGCATGAACAAAGTTGACTTTGACCTTCACAGCCTTTTTGTTCATTTATTTTAAAATCTCAGTATGTTTCTGTTGCAGTAGGGGAACAAAATGGGGAGCTATTCTGTGGTTAATTTATCACCTGTGGTTTTCCATAACTGTTTCCAAAGCCTCCTGGAGTAACTGTTTGTTTCACATATCAAAGGATGTGAGATAAAATCTTGTTATGGGGTTATGTTCGTATTAAAAATTCTATTAACTCTTTTCCACAAGTGTGGCTTTAGATTAATTAGTTCTTCAAAGACCTTGAAAGGTATTAATAAACAGGGCTAGAGGGGAAGGGAAGTGGGATTTCATCTAGATTTTATACTTTTGTTAAAAAAAGGAATATTCAGTTTTTGATATGAATTATTGCTACTGCAGATTCCAGTCTGCTTCCTGATAGATGAAAAAGAGCAGGTTATTATTGGATCAAAAGAGTAGAGCAACCCCATCTCTTACTCAAATCTGAACTTGGGGATTTTTCTTTCTGTGGTATTGAGGATAAATCTAACCATGGGGAGAAAAACAAAGGCAGGAAAACAGTGCTATACTGTTCGTTGGTGTGTTTGAGGAGCTTTGTATTCATATTGCAGCCAGCCTTGAGAGTAAGGTGAGATAAAAATTAATATAAAAATAGTATGAATGAGATTATATGGACCAATGTATGTACACTTAGGTCCAGAGACTGGAGCTGTGAACATGCAAGACAGATCTTTCTACAAGGCTGAAAAATGGCCCAGATTTGTAGAAAAAGCTGAACTCTTAAAAAGAAACTCTAGGGGTTTAACCCCCCCCCCAAATTAATAGAAGCAGCACCCTTGCATGCCCTTGTTGGCTGTTGCTAGACATACACAACAGTATTGCCAGCTTTCAAGCCTTGGTTTCTGCCACTAAAGGCAGGGGGAGGGCCCTTTCTCTAGGCTACTTCGGCCTTTGACGGAGATATCTAGAGAGGAAGAATGCCCAGTCCTTATGCTTCTCCTATGTTTAAATCCGCCTTTAAAGTAAAGTTTGGGCCTAAATGCTTCTTTCATTGAGGTCCTTCATTCTTTGATCCTGAAAATACATACATATGTGTTGCTTGTTTAACCCTTCCTATGTCTTAAAATACTACTTTAGTGTTTAAAGTTGTTGTAATTATGTGTGTAAGGTTCCAGGACTTCAGAACATTTTATACTTGACTGTTTGTGGTTTGTTATCTGTAAGCTTTCATAGCAAGCAGCTTTGATTCCTAGTTACAATAAATTATATGATTTGGTTAAACTTACACTTGTGGTAGGTTATACTTAAAGTCCCTACCACTTGTGTGTGTGTTTTCTGCAACTTAATTTCTAAACACATTGCTGAAAGGGTCATTGGTTTACTGAAACTTACTTATGAACAAATGAGTTTGTGAAGCTGTGGGCGAAAATGTATGGTCGCTTTAGCCTCTTTTATTCCGTTTCAGCCAGGATTCAGCCAGGATCGACGCACGTTCGGCGAAAAGCATGCATTTGATCCTGGCTGAATCCTGGCTGAAACAGGGAATAGACTAAAACGACCATGAGTTTTCGCCCTGTGCGAGCCATTTAAAATTGGTTTGTGGTTGCTTTCATTGTAAGAAGCCTGCAAAAAAAAAAAAAAAAAAAAAAACACCCAAAAAATTAAGAGCACATTCCTGGGACAGGCTGGCTGAAGTTAGTGGTGCACCAAAAGGTTGTCTGCTGCATTATGACCCAAAAACCAATAAGAAAGCAACAAAGCAATGGGACACTTCCTTAAGAGAAGGTGCTGGGGTCCACAGCAACCAGCTTGGTTGCCACCCACAGCTTTACGGTTCTGGGCAAGGGTTGATTGCAGAGTGTGGGAACAAGCATCAGGTTAGAAATGTGAGTAATATTCACACCTTGGCTTGGTTTCCATTTCTTTCTTTTTAAATTTTTTTTTTTTATTATTTCACAAGTTTTTACTGTTGGGTAGCTTTTCAGCACACATTCATTTCATAGATAATACAAAAGAAAAGTTTAACAACGTCGTTGAAAAGCATTTTCATCTAATAATAAAAAGATGTTAAAATAAAAGACTTCCCCCTCATCTTCCTCCACCTTGCTATAAATTTATCTACTCTTTTGTGTAGAAGTTCTAATCCAAGAAAATACATCAAACTTAGTTACTAAATTAATCCTAAATTTTCTAATTCATTACAATTAATATGTGTTTATTGTTAATTTAATATATAGTAACAAATTTTTATTTCAGAAATATTCTTAAAATAAAAGGATTAGATCAATAGTAGCAAAATTCACTAGTCATCATTTAATTCCCTATTTAGCCCTCCGTGTCCCTCTATCACCCATGAACTGTATGCTTCTTTTTAATTTTGTTCTTGCTGTGAGTTTTTGTTTTTCCAACACTTCTGATACTTTTAGAGTCCAGTCTTTTTTGTTCAAGTGTCAAGGCCAACTCCTTTTTCTCCTCTTCTTCTTGTTGTTGTTGCTCATGGTTAAGACCATCTAGATCTTTTTCATGGTTTTTCAAAAAAATTTCCACATCCTCCTGTGAAGTGATAGTAAATCTGACCTCTTTATAGGTAAAAATAAGTCCCTGTGGAAAGATCCAGCAAAATCTTATTCCATTCTTCTTCAGTGTCCCAGTAAATTCTTGAGGATGTTTCTCTTCATCATCAAATGTTGCGGAATATCCTTAAGAATTATGAGTGGGTTTCCTTTCACTGTCAAAGGGTTGTCATAAAAAGTTTGCATAATATAATCTTTCATCCTGAAGTCATAAAAGCAGATCACAATGTCCCTGGCCTTTGTCTTCTCTAATCTAGTGGGTAAAGGAATTCTGTATATTTTGTTTATTGCATAGTCCAGATCTTGTTCATTTATATGAATCAGGTCAGCCAATGATTTTATAATGGTTGTTCTAGTACTTCCCAGTTCTTCTGGAAGAAGACGTATGTTTGATTGTCTTAGTTTCATCTCCGTCATAGCTAGTTGGTCCTTGGCATTTTCTTGTTGGGAATGCATAGCTTGGATTTGTTTATCTTGAATTATCTGTTTGTTTTTGATATCTTTCTGTTCTTCAGCTGCCTTTTTAATTGAGATATCCATTTTTTCCCATATCAGTTTTCATTGTAGAGACTTGAGATTTCATATTTTTAATATCACTTGTCAAAATGTCCAATTTCTGACTAGACTGGTTTGTGGTTTGAGTTAGACTAGTCAATATGCTGGTTAGCTGAGCCAGTTGTTGAGATACTTGCTCATATTGTTTGGTAAAGGCATCAGTGTGTTTTGCTAGCATTTCCTGTATCTTCTCGTCGACCTTTTCCATGTTTATTTCTGAAAATAATTCCAAAAATTCACCAGTATCAAAGGAGTGTTGTTTTAAGTATGTTGGTAGGAGCCGAAACCTTGTAACAGTTTCCTATTCATCAATTTTATGGTTCCCGGGGTTAAATAACTGCGGATTCTTCTCTCCGTTGTAAAACAATTAGTGTGGTTCTAAAGAGCCATCAAGTTTTACTGACACTCTATCTCGGCTGTAAAAGAGGGAGTGGGTAGGGTGTTGTTGATTTGCGGACCATCCGTCATCTCCTCTTGTTAGATTCCAGGTGGTAGGAATATTTTGATCGTTGCCCAAGGGAGATGCACTTCTGATCCTACGAATTCCCGTGATAGTCTTTCCCCTTCAGTCTCAATGGTTTTGCTTGGTGAAGCAGCGAGAGTATTTCCTTGCTGTCTTCCGGTTAAAACAGATTGTTCCAGGGAAAATGTGGCTGGCGGACCTTCTTAAATCGGAAAGACGTCAGCTCCGAAGGAATTTATCCCGTACACTCCCACCTCTTTTAACACCTCGGCATCTAATTGGTAGCTAGAGTGTCTTTCAAACGTCCCGTTTGTTATGTCTAAGTAGGGATCGAATAGATAGGGCTCCTGCCGTTTAACTATAGTCTTTTTAAAAATACAAAGTCACTTGTATCCTGGGCAGAGAGGTGCGGATTGCATTGATGGTTATATCAATCTTTAAAAACGTCGGATTCAAGGTAAAAGCAAAAGAGTTATTATAACTTACTCAGATTTTGGATGGTGAGGGTTTCATTTCAATGATATTGTTCTTTAAGTGTTGATAGATAAAGGAGGTTGAAGCCTCAAGCCAAGAAAACGTTCATGGCAATGGTAGTCCTCTCAAATGCCCGTGGGACAACATCCATATCTCCGGGAGGCTTATAGGCACTCTCAGAGAATATGGGAGTCAAAAACCACTCTTCATGGCTGCAGAGGAAATCCTGCTCCCCAGTCCCCTAATTGGATCTGGGGTGGGGTGTTTAATTTTATCCCTATTTGAACGTATCTTGGAGTCTCTCAGGGAGAGTCCTGAGAGACATCTTGCTTGGACCAGCGTTGTACCGGAAGTCGTGGCTTGGTTTCCATTTCTTTCTGGGAAACCCTTCGATCTTTGCCTGCTCAGAAGACCACCTCTGCTTCCAGCAGCAAACACACGCACGCACACACAAACAAGGGAGGAAAGGTGACACAATGGGCATGCTCACACATGCCAAATAATGCACTTTCAATCCACTTTCAATGCACTTTGAAGCTGGATTTTACAGTATGAAATGGCAAAATCCACTTGCAAACAATCGTTAAAGTACATTAAAGTGGTTTGAAAGTGTACAGCATGTGTGAAAGTGCCAAATATGGAGGATGGGATTGGTGGTGGATGCTGTACTCTTGGTAGAACAAGGGCACTGTGATGCACTATTGACACTTCATCTATTTTTACCGCGGTTGGTGAATATCTGGTATTAGAATTTATGGCCACTTTATGGTATTAGAATTTATGGCCATATTTTAACCAGCTTTGGTGGATGTTTAAACTGGTGTGATTTTAGATGATCGTCAGCTTCTAAGATTATTTATTTATGTATTTAAGCATTTACATTTCCCCTTTCCAAAAAATATTCAATGTAGCAAGCCTCAGAAAATAAGACAATTGAATGAAAACAAACCAAAATATAATATAAAATGTTAATAGTTTAGTTTATAAATACCCCTTTAATGTCTGTAGGATATTCAAGCTTACATTTTGGGTGTTCTACCTGTTCCACAACAGGATCATTAACAGGGCATTCCTAACCTTCAAGGGCGAAAGCCCTTAGGAGGCCAGGAAGGGGCCATGCCAGCATTTGGGACCCCCCCGCCAGTGCCCGGGCTACTTATGCCATCATTAGTGGCCCCAGTTCCAGTGTGGAGGCCTGGACACCTATCTCTGGACACCGCCGCAGCAGCACCGCCCCGGAACACCGACAGGGCCTTCTGCCGGTGTCCCATCAGCGTAAAGGCCCGCGCTGGCATTCCAGGGGCATCCAGGAGGCATTCCCGGGGTGTTCCTGGGAGAGGAGCTGCCGTTAGGCAGCCTCCTGTCACCTTTCAGCCCCGAACGTTGGCTCCGAGAATGGTGTTGCTGCACCTGCCTTTTTGCAGGTGCAGCCTTGCTATTCTCTATGGGGCTTTTTGCCCCATTTTACACGAAAAAAGCTGGTTAAAGGCTTTTTTCATGCTTTCAGCGTGTGGGGAACTTCTTAGGAGGTGCTGCGGCGGCGCCTCCTCCCCGCCGTCCCTGCATGCTGAAACTTCAGGAATGGGCTGGGAGGCCCGTACAGCTAAAGATATTAAAGTGTAGGTGAAATGGTAGTATAAGGAGGAAAGGTTCCGATTTATTAAGCAATGGGGAACATTTTGGGACCAGCCAATCCTTTGCACAAGTGATGGGCAATGGAGCTACACTGTTAGTGCTTAATATCAGAAAGGTCATAGAGCAGCTTTTAAATGAACTTCTGGGGGAAAGCCAGTTCAGGATGGATGCTCAGGTCATTTGTAGGGAGACAGGGTAGAACTCAGCAATGAACTTGCAGAAGGAAATGACAGCTACTTATGGAGGCCAAAAGGATGCAGGGAAAAATGCACACACAGCATTTGAAGAGGGATACATGGCATGTGCATTTATATACGAATGCTAGAAACCTCCAAGCTCAGATGGTGCTTGGTTCTAAGCAGAACATACTAGGCAATGGAGCACAGTAGGGTACAGTTATCCCTCACTAGGAATTCTTTAAAAAGGACAGAGATGGGCAGGGATGGTGCTGCTCTGTGTATCAAAGAGGTCACGTGAATGTCCAATAAATGACATTTCATTAAAAAAATTTAAACTAAGAGATACAAATCAGCCAGGATGAAGTCAACAACACAGGGAATATATAATAAATCAGAAAACAATTTTAAGCAGCTAAAGAATAGAAATATGAAAGGTGAAAAAGCAGGTAATTAAAAAGAAGAAACCCCAGTGTACATTCCTTGATTATAACAAAAAAAAAATGATACTCTACAATGTTCACGTTTTGCTTAACAGGGAATAAGAAAGGAATCCAACCTGAAGCAAAGTATCTGGGTCTATCTGTTCTGTAGCAAATTTAGGTAGTCAAGTTAACTTTTCCATGGCTAGAGGTTTCCAGATGTAATTGAATCAGATTTGCTTATCAAGGTATCTGTTGACTCTTGTTTTCCTAGCTGCTGAGAGTGCATGGACAATAGATTCTCTGTATGATGGACTGTTACATTCTAGAGTGCATACATTTAAGTGTGCCATCCTAGGTCAGGATTACAAGAATGCCTTACAATTTTGCTGATCTCATTTAGATATGTATTGACAGCAGTGCTTCACTGTAGGACAAGACCACCAGGCACAAATCGTTCAGATTTCATGGCACCCTCTTCAACAAATATTGGATGATTCTGAAAAATTTGCTCCATTTTTAAGAATTAGGTACCAGCAGTTGTCCTCTTGTTGGACATGTGGAATAAAGTAGAAATTTAAAGAGGAATGAGCTCTTCTATAGAACTGCTATAGGCAGTGATGTAAATGTTTTGGAAATTTGGAAGCCACTGATGAGGAAATAGTTTTTCCCTAGGTGTTTTTTTTTAAAATTGAAAACAGCTTTCAGACTATTTTAGCTGGTATATTTTGAGTGAATAAAACCAGATCTTTAACAGCATTTCATTCATTTCAATTTTTTTAAAGAGTTTTTTCAGTGCTCCCCAAAATTTCCCAGTTACCCAAAATTACCTGATTTTTCTGATGGAAAAACCAGTTTGTGTGAGTAAAACCTTGTCTGAAACGCGTTTTATTCATTCCAAAAGAAAAACTTCCTTACATGTATGAGTGACTCATTTGAGTGACTCTGCTTCTCACCTGCCTTGAAAGCCCCTTGCTGGGGTTGCCATAAGTTGGCTGCGATTTGATAGAACTTTACAAACGCGCGCACACACACACACACACACACACACACACACACACACACACACACTTTCAGAGGGGATTAAACTAATGAATGGAGGGTAGGGCAATCAAAAAATAGTAGCCATAATGGCTTAAGGTGTACATAGGCAGTGCACTTCTGAATACAAGTAGAATAGCAGGGTTATTGCCTTCATGTTCTTGTCAGATGTGTGCGCTGAGGTTATCAATAGGGCTGTTGTTTCAGTTCGTCCTGAACCGAAAAACAGCCGAATTTCCCCCGATTCGGCAGTTTTTTGGTTCGGATTGAACTGAACTAAAAAAAGGCGGGAAAACTGGGAGCCGGATTCACGAGTTCGGGGTGTTTGTGAATAAATTTGGCAAATTCAGGCCCTTTAAACAGATCTGCGCCTTCCAGCTGGAAGGCGCAGATCTGTTCCCCCCGCGCGCCTTCAGGGGGCTTCCCTGAAGGCGCGCGGGGGGCTCTTTAAACAGATCTGCGCCTCCCGGCCGGCTGTTCCCCCCCCCCCCGCGCGCCTTCAGGGAAGCCTTCAGGGAAGCGCCTTCAGGGGGCTTCCCTGAAGGTGCGCGGGGGGCTTTTTAAACAGATCTGCGCCTTCCTGGAAGGCGCAGATCTGTTTAAAGGGCCCCCCACGCATCTTCAGGGAAACCCCATGAATGCCCACGGGGGGGCCAAATTTTCCCCCGAACTCCGGATCTCGCACCAAAGTTCACGGATCCGAAGCGGGGGAGTTCGGACTTTGGCAAGTCCCGAATTTAAACGAGCTGAATTTTGCCGAAGCCGAACTTTTCCGAATTTTTTTTCAACAGCCCTAGTTATTAAAGAAAGTACTGCACTGTGTAATGTCAGAGAGAGATCCATTACCTGCACCGTTGCTTTGAGCTTTTTAGAAAAAGCAGTGCAGTCACAAGAACACTCTCCTATTTCATTGTCTATTAGATGTCTTATGATGTATGATTACACTGTTTTATATCATGCAATCTGCCTTGAGTCTCAGCTGGAACAGCAGGCTATAAATAACTTAAATTGATAAATAAATTTGAATAGACTTAAATAGGATTCTAAGTAGACCTGTTTTGAATTGCTCTCAGAAAGCGCAAGGTAATGACGCTGGTTCAAATTATAGTTTTGTTGTGCATTACACAGAGCAGGGGTCCCCAACTCCTTTGAGCCTACACACACCTTTGGAATTCTGACAGTGTGGTGGGCACAACCACAAAATGACTGCCATAAAATGGCTACTACAGGAGGTGGAGCCAGCAACAAAATGGTTGTTGCAGCTAACCTTCATTCACACAGTATCGATCCTTGTGCTGTGGTGGCACGTGCTTCCAAAGCAGTGTTTTAAAAAATCTGCATGGCCAATCAAATCTCCAATGACGAATCAGAAGCCTTGTGGGGCAAAAGCCCTGCTTGGCCCCACTTACTTTCTAAAAACACTTGGCAGGCTCAGGAAAGGTGTTCTCATTTTGAAACAACAGCTGCCTCAAGGACTGGAAGACAGGTAAGCTGCAAACTGCAGGCCTGATGTCAGGGATGGAAGGAAAGGGACCATCCTTCTCGATAACCCCTCGCTCAGCACCTAGGCCCAGCTGGCCACAGCAAAGAGAGTATACAGCCACCGATTCAGCAGCCACCCAAGAGCAAGTTGGCCACCATGCAGTGATGGTGGCTGTTTTACTCCCCTTTCTCCACAAAAGGCTTGCTTACTTCCAGGAGGCATGGCAATCTCATGCTCTTACTGAGCTGCTGTTCCTCATACTGAGGAGACAGCAAGAAGGCAGGAAGACTAAGCCCTTCCCCTCACTCCACATACATAAGGGCTGGTGAAGGTTCAGCAGTGGTGGAGAGAGACAATCCCACATGCTCAGAAGTAATCTGGTAATTTAAAAAGGTTATGGTTATATATTTAATGTTAATAGATATGTTGTATATTATTGCGTGCTTGCATTTGGGGATGGTGCACAAGACATGCAGTGGCTCTTCAGGTAGACCATAATTGCTAATGCTGTTTCTCTGCAAACCATGGAGTGAGTACTACTGGGCTACAGTGAGGTGTCGGCTTGGAGAGTAAAATTCATTAAGTTACATGCTGAGGTTCTTTTGTAGAGACAGCATTGCGCCCCACGGTGCCTTGATTGGATCAGAGCGCTTAGAATAATAGTTGTGAAGCTGGGAGGCTTTGACTGGACCATCCTCTCTTTGGGTTTCTCCGCTGTGTCAGGTCTATACCTTTTTGCATCCAAACTAGTTAGCTATTGTACTTTGAGGCTAAAACTCCACAATAGAATGACCTGCTTCTGCCTATTTTACTGTAGATGACTCCTTTTCCTGCAAAAACTGCCAGACAAGGACTTGCTGAGACCTTCTTACGTTTAGCAGAACAGGCAGGCTAGTTACCTTCCAAGTGGGATTGAGTGAATGAATGGATGAGTTTTATTTGCATGTAGCCATAGGCCATTACAAACATGTCAGCAATTACCTCTAATAGTTATAAACATACATAATAAAAAAGGAAAATATTCTACATTAGTAAAATACAAAACTATGTTAGCTAAATTAGTAAAATGCAAAACAATGTTAGCTAAAAATGGCAACAAAATCCCGACAAACCAATAAGGGCTATCAAGCATTTAAAATCAGCTCACAGGATCAACTCTCTTAGCAGCTCTGTTGGAACTTATTTTCTTTGCTGCCAAGGCAAACAGGGAGGTCTTACAGGAAACAAACCCATCAGAGCCTGTTAACAAAAATATTAATTTATCGACACTAGAGCTAGTATTTAAACCAGAAACCAACCCGGCAAGGAATTTAGCCCTAGGTTCCACATACAAAGGGCAGTCGAGTATATAATGATGTAAATTCTCCAGAGCAGGCAATCTGCAAATACAAAGGCATTGATCTTTTGGCATCCGGCAATAGCGCTCGGCCATTCAGCCGTTGGCATTGATTGAAAGCGTGGGACGTAAAAGCTGCTCTAAAAGTGGGAAAGAGTAATGCCAACTAAATAGCGGAAAAAAGATCATGACGACATGGCCCAATTGTTACCCACAACCCCACCTTGACATATAGCCATTTAAAGGAAAAAGACAGCTAGTCATTTTTGGCCCATCCTTTTTCTTTAAAGAACTAAGAAATACCTGTGTGTATGGGGTGGGGGGAGGTTGAATATGCTAAACCATGTGTCTGAATCAGAGCCCAGTGTAGCTGTAATTAAGCTTTAAATGATTCTGGGAGATTCTTCTCTGTCTAGTTTGACGCTATATCGTAAACTTCTCTTGCAAGATTCCACACTTGGAGACAGGGCACCTCCGAAACAAGGGGGAGGTGGATGCTGTTGGTTTTTGGCTTCCCAAAGGCATTTGGTTGGCCACTGTGAGAAACAAGGTAGACTAGATGGACATTTGATCTGGCAAGGTCCTTAGGTTTAGCATGTGAATGCAGTTTTCGGTGGAAAAACAATTCATGCTTCATTCCTAAAATCTGTCTTTTTTCTGAATGAAAATTTTATTGTAGTTAGCCATTGGCCATCACAATTTGCTAAGACAAATATAAATACAATAGATTCACAAGTAAAATATTAAATAGATAATGGGATATACTAAAAACATTCAATTTAAAAGAAAAGTAGCTGCTCCTTCCGATACTGCGTTAGACCTTATTTTCTTTGCTGCAAAAACAAAGAGACTCTATATGAAGCCTATGCATCAATATCAGATAAGAGAAATATAATTTTCTCTGCATCTGAGTGTGTATTGATACCGAATAATATTCCTGCCAAAATTTTATTTGTTTACTTTGTTTATACCCAGCCGTTTTCCCCAATGGGGACTTCAAAGCAACTTCTACCATTTTGCTCTCTTCCATTTTGGTTGCATTATTTTACATTACATTTGCATTATGTGTATGGTGTTTCCATAATGATATGATTAAAGGGTAGGCTTACCAGGTCCCTCCTGTCCTTCAGTGGGAGGTTTTTAGGGTGGAGGTGAAGTGGGATGGCGCGCGCACGGCCGCACCGATGCAATTACATCACTTCCAATTTACAATCGGAAGTGCTGCATCAAACTGGGCGTTTGAGTGGAAAAGGCCTCTTGGAATGCAGCACTTCCAGTTGTAAAATGCATCACAAAGGGCCATTTACCACTCAATCTCCCAGTTTGTGATGCGTTTTACAACCAGAAGTACTAAATCGCAAGAGGCCTTTTCCACTCAAACTCCCAGTTTGAGTGGAAAAGACCTCTTGCGATGCAGGACTTTCAGTTGTAAACCGGAAGTGACATACTGCTGCCGTCAGGCGCGCATGCACGCGTTGCCCGCCAACGCTCAGCTGGTCGACGGGCAGCCAGGTGGATTAGTGGGGGTTTGCCCGCCACCTCCTGGCACTTGGCAACCCTATTAAAGGAGTAGTTTCATACCACAGCAACTACAGCAAGTATAGGAAAGGGCTTTCCCTGTCTGTCAGCAAAGTAGTTGATACCCTCTTATTAGCCCTTGATATTCCTAACATAGGAGAACTTGCAAGGATTTCTAGTCTTTTTCATCAGTAATTCGTACCTTGTTACCCTTACGTGTAATCACCCTAACAGCGTAGGCAGGGGAAGGGAGGAACTAGGATTAGCTAAGCAATAGCAAAATCTGCTGATACAGCTGTGCTGGTGTTGGAATCCAGTCCTGCAAACTGTACTTTTGTGAGAATGATGGCCTGGGACTGCAGAGAACTGGAAAGTGCTCAATTTTGGCTGGATTATGAAGGATTACCGCAAGTAGCATTTCATTGGTCCTGTGAATTTTGTTCTAGTGGACCGACCCAGTTCCTTATTTTTGGTCTTATTCACTTCCATTTCTAGCCCACCCCATCCTGGGAGCTTGAGGCAGGTAATTGTACTTAATTTTCACCAATAGATTTGTTTGGATCAAAGTAACAATTAAATCAAATGAAAATCTAACACGCGCACCAAAATCTACCAAGCATCTGACTCAAAAGAATAACAGTTCTGCCTTTCACTTTTCAGGTTTTCATTTTGTGTTACCTGATGCTATGGTTTGAAGAAAATTGGGTGCTTTTTGTGTGAACTCCTCTGGGCAGGAATGAATTTGATTGTATGTAATAGCTCCATTAGTTGGGCAAGATAGGGCAAACCAATCAAGATAACACCCTTAGTGGTCTGGAGTTTCTCCCTCCTATCCCTGCTACAGTTATTTTTTTTAAAAAAACTGGAATTCAGAGTGATCAACTTATAAGCCCCCACCCCATGGAAACTCATACACATAAAAAACCATCCATAGGAAATATATCCTGTGCTTATCTGGACATAAATGGCTGTGAAATTAACCTTTAATCATACTATTTGGGAGATGGTTGTAAATCATGACAAAAGGATATTATTAGTTTTGATAGTGTTAGGGTCCCTTATTACCATTGTGTGCTATTACAAGATGCTGGGCAAAATCCATTAAAGATATGGATTGAAATAAAGGTTTTCAGTTTTAAGTGGAAAACACCTGCTGATATCAATAGTGGACTCTAATTGCAGAATACAGTAATATCTTATGGGAAAGCGTCTCAACACCTCTTAGATCTGTGAATGCCTTTCCCCCTTCAATCTAATCTGTAGTTAGATTTACAATAATCTATCCACAATAGACACTAATGATTAAGTTCAGGGATAGATGGGTGTTATTATCTCTCACATATCCATTTCATAAAAACACTACTGAGGAGATTTTTTTCCTTAAGTGGCTTTTTCCCTTAACAAAGCAGTCAGATATTCCTCAGTGAGGCCATTACTTTCCCCCCATGTTTTAAAGTTTGACATAAATTGAGGCGGCATTGGTCTATCTCACACCAAATTCCACAGGACAGCATTAGCATTAGCTTCTCATCTGTGGTGTTCTCATTGGATAAAGGCTGAATCTGCTGGATAGGGTCCACGGCTACTGCCCTGAGATGGTTTCCAGGTTCACAATTGTTTTTGTATTTGAACCATAAGCTCTAATGAAATACTGATGAGATTCAAGCAGGCACAGCTTTCCTTGATACAGAAGGTTAAAGATCTGGACCCAACGGCAGGTCCCTCAACATTCGTAAGGACCAAGGTTTATGTATTCCTGCTTTTCCCAAGTGATTATGCTCACTTATGAGAGTCTAGTACTGAGGCTAGATGACTCTGTTTGGATGTGGAAAACCTAGGAATGAGTGCCTGCCTGCTTAGAGAGAGACTGTTGTCATCAAGGGCAGTTATCACCTGCTCTACCTATCCCATCCATTCCCTGGATGTGTAGAGGAAGCTGCCAGAATGCACAATGCTGGCTTAGTTGGACCCTTGGTCTGTCATAGTCAGGGTTGTGTATGCTGACTGGCAGCAGCTCTTCTGGGTCTCAGGGCAAGGTCTTTCACATCACCTTATGCACGCCAACCAGAAGCACTGGGCTGTCGTCCCATCCCCTTCCTGCTGGGAAAAAGTGAGTACCTGCCTGCCTGGTTGTGTGTGTGGGGGGGGGGTTGAGAAGGAGGAGGAGGAGGAGAAGAAGAAGAAGAAAAAGAAGAAGAGGAGTAGTAGTAGTTGGTTTTTATATGCCGACTTTCTCTACAACTTAAAGGAGACTCAAACCGGTTTACAATCACCTTCCTTCCCCTCCCCACAACAGAGACCTGTGAGGTAGGTGGGGCTGAGAGAGCTCTAACAGAGCTGTGACTAGCCCAAGGTCACCCAGCTGGCTTCATGTGTAGGAGAGGGAAACAAATCCAATTCACCAGATTAGCCTCCACCACTCCTGTGGAGGAGTGGGGAATTGAAGCCGGTTCTCCAGATCAGACTCCATCACTCCAAACCCCCGCTCTTAACCACTACACCACGCTGGCAGAATCTGTAGTCTCTGCCTCCATCTGTCCCGCCTGTAGATAGAAACAAAACTTTCCCCGCAGCCTAGTGAATGTAGCCCCAGACAATGAAACAGTTCACATAAATGTAGAATACATGCTTATATGGAATGAGAAAGGCCTTCTAAAGCCAGTGGGGATGCAGTGATCAGTGAAAAGTGGGTACACATACAGAAATGCCAACTAGGGCGATCCTATTTAACAGGAAGACGGGCTAATTGTTCTGGCTGGATGACACCCCTGTCAAGATCATATCTGCTGGTTCAGTCACTCACCTCACTGCCCCTTCTGCTTTCCACCTGCCTGGGGAAATGAAATCAGACAGCAAGATACCAGAATAAGTGTCAGACTGAAAAGCTGCAACTGCTCCTGAATATTACCAATAAAACTGTTTGGATTTGGAGCCTGAAGTATTAAAAAACAAATTATGTACTGCACACTGAATAAGATACCAAAGACAGTTTCAAAATAAATGCTATTAAAACAACACAATAATCCGTAAAATTGATAAAAACAGCAAGATAAAGCCTAAAAACTTTCAGATACAGCTGACAAAACGTCTAAAATATAAATAGCAAAAAAAAAAGAGAGAGAGAGAGAGAGAGAAAAACCCACCAAAAGACCCACCAACCATAAGCACAAAGCGGCAATAGAAGTTAAATGTCATCACATAAAAGATAGACACCAAAAAGGGACATAACGTCTCTGAGTGCTTGAGAAAATAAAAAGGGTTTTGCCTGTGTTGAAAAGTTAACAGATCTGGCAGCAGACAGAGTCAGGGCGAGAGTGTTCCACTGATGAGGCTCTGAAATAGAAAAAGCCCTATTCTTCATGGGCTGCTTTGAAGACTGCAAAAGGGTCACTCAGTGGGGGAAATTGTTCATCTCTTTCCTCCCATGTATCTTTCAAGATTTTAAATGCCTCTCTCCCTCCAAAGCTGCAATTTGCTCTTTTGGTATAGGTGCCTGAATTGGTGCATCTTCCCACTAGAGCCAGTTGCAGTTTTGAAGAGGTATTTTAAACCTTGGCAGTGGCATGAGAAGATATAGTTACGCATCTTTTGCCCAGCAGCCCCTTCCACAACCTTCAGACCAGCTGCCCCGAGCGGCACATTGGGATTTTTAAAAAGAGGAAATCCCAATACATAGATATTCCATATCGTGTCTGGTTTGATCCTCAGATTAGAGTTGTTTTAGGTGGGTTTACATGAAAACCGACGGTCACATGAACACATGAAGCTGCCTTCTACTGAATCAGACCCTTGGTCCATCAAAGTCAGTATTGTCTACTCAGACCGGCAGCAGCTGTCCAGGGTCTCAGGCAGGGGTCTTTCACATCACCTACTTGCCTAATCCCTTAAACCGGAGATGCCGGGGATTGAACCAGGGACCTTCTGCATGCTAAGCAGATGCTCTACCACTGAGCCACGGCCCCTCCCCCAGTCCTTAATTTACCCTCCTGATCCCAAGCTGTTTATTTATTTATTTATTATTCCTCACTGGGACTCAAGGTGGATTATGCAGAGTGAATCAATACAGTCAGCAAGATGGAACATTCAATAAACAATGCAATAGGATTAGGATTGTAGAAGTCTGGAACTAACCAGAAATCCCAAAGACAGAACTGAAGGACAGTTTAAGTATTAACATGACACCTTACAGTGGTGCTAAAATTACATAGTAGGATCCTACTTACAGAAACCTGTACACAGTAGCATAGAGTCCTAATAATTTATCCAAGTAAATTTGTGAACCAGTGTATACAGTAAAGCCCTATTACCTGTGCAGAAAAGCCCTCTTGAATTATACAATTTTGTATAGATTGTGGAAAGCCAGGAGAGTGGGAGCCTTTCTGAAGTCCTTTTTTTAATTATAATTTTTTTATTTTATATAATAGGATAGAGAAAAGAAAAAGGGATAAAAAAGAAGAAAACAAAAGCCAACATGAAACTCATGAAGTTCTTTCTGCACCAACAAAATGTGTTGTCTGTATACAACATATGACTGTGATCTTGCTGAGTTTTTAACTAATTTCAGATTTTAAAAAATGTAGAGCGCATGCGTTAATCTAATTTAGAGGTGACCAAAACATAGATTAATTCTTGTATAAGAGCCACATTTGGTGAACGAGCCAAAGCTGGTTAAAGGAGCTGGATTCTACATATGAGATTTAGATATCTATTGCAAATGTGAATTTCAAAACACTCCCAAACTGTGAGCCTGTTCCTAAAGCAGATTACTACCCCATCCAGTTCAGGCTGAATCCCAATTTCATGATCAGCATCATCACTGATTAACAGTATCTCAGTCTTACCTTGACTGACCTTCAGTTTATTGGCTCTCCTATTGTCCATTACTGCCTCCTGGTACTAGTTCAGGGCAACCACTACCGCATCTGAGTGATGAGAGATGCATATAATCTGCAAACTGATAATTTGTTAATCCCTTAACTCCAAATTACCTTTCCCTGCATTTTAATGCACATGTTTAAAATCACATGTGTGTGTGTGTGCTGTCAAGTCACAGCTGACTTATGGCAACCCTGTAGGATTTTCAAGGCAAGAGAGGTTCAGAGGTGGTTTGCCATTGCCTGCCTCCGCATGGGCTGAGAGAGTCCCGAGAGAACTGTGACTGGCCCAGGACCACCCAGCAGGCTGCATGTGGAGGAGTGGGGAATTGAACCCTTTTCTCCAGATTAGAGTTCGCCGCTCTTAAGCACTACATCATGCTGGCTGTGTGTTTAACATTATGGGGGATAAGATTTCAGATATTTATGAAAGGGCATTATTCAGGTTGATCCTTGTTAGTATGTTCCTACCAAAAATATGAACTTTCCATAACAGACAAATGTTTTGTATATAACTGGAAACAATGAAATACATTAAATAGTTCTCACTCATGAAGGTAAGGTTGCTAGTTGGGCAGAAAAAAGGTCCTGTCCCTTTAACAGAGGTATAGTGAGTGGAAATTGGCAGTTGAAGCTTTTCATGGCAGGAAGTTATATAACATCACCTGAGGATTGTTTGTAGACCAAACCAATTTTAAAGGGACAGCTAGAGGGACCAGTTTAAAAGTTGGCAACCCTTGTCCATGCGTACCTTTGAACAAGTAACTATCTTTCAGTGTAACTGATCTTATACAATTGTTGTGAAGCTACAGCTCTACCCTGCCTTCTTTGGAAAGAGAGCAAGATATACAGATTGAAAAAAAATACTCAAGTATAAATCTTTGGCTAGGAAGTAATCCTTGTTTCATTGACCTTCTGTGGGCTGCATGAAGTGTCCACATTTACATCAGCAGAAGATAAGGACTTCTTTGTTTCCAACTTCTTTTGCTAACCCAACTCAATCTCACTGTTATTTTTTCCCTCCCTCTCTTTGCTGCCATCACATTGATAAGCCCCCCTGCCAGGGGCTCTGTAAGTGTCATGCAGAGCGAAATGAAGGATATTACCACAGCCCATCAAGCAAGTCTTGGAGGGGAAAATAAAGAGCGTTCGTGACCAAATGGAGTTGCGTTTGATGTATCAGCTGTTTAGCATGGTGGATTTGGATATCACATGAAACAAAACAATTTCTGCATCTCTTCCTGGTTGCAGGAGAATAGCTGCGGTTTTTGTTTTATTGCCTATCTGGTTCTGCCCATAGAAAGAACAGCTTTGCAGTTTGGTGGTATTTGATAAGCACATTAAACCGGCAGCATGTGCAGTGTAGAACTTGGATGCGTGTTTGATGGCCTGCAGATTTGCAATTAGTTGAAAATGACACCGGGTGCAATCAAGTGGTGGGGCATTGCGTTTCCACTTTAAATGTTAAGGAAAAGTTAGAAAGTCTTCATGGCAGAGCAATGGAAACACAATGAGAGATCAGCTTCTGTACCCAGCGATATTATTTTTTCTGAAAATTATAAAAAACTTCAAATATGCATCAAAATTGTAACTTTTTTGTACTTGTGACATATTTTGTGTATGAGGATCTGGAACCAGGCCTCATGAACATACGTACTCAGCACCATTGTGCAATGTGTTATCCTTGGCTTGGATCCAACCAGTTTCTCCACTCAGTCTTGCCCAGTTCCCGTTCTCATGGCATCCTCCATCCTGTGTGGCTTTTGACCAAATGGGGGTTCCATGATTGCAGGCTAGATCTTGCCAGGTAAAAGTGGAAGAGAATTTTTACTTAATGCAGCTCCACTTGCACAAGGCGCTGTGCAAGAGTTACTGTAACATCAAGGTGTTTTTTTTAAATCCAATCAGTGTTACTATGTACAAAAGGCAGTCATTGTAGTCATTGCAGTCCTATTAGAAAGTGTGATGTGATTTGATAGAATAAGGCCATTATTGGGGGGTGCTGCCGCTGACATATATCTTGTGCTATGTCTTGCATAAGTAGAAAAGCAAGAGAGGTTACAATCAAGTTGACTTAGGGAACTAACATTCCCAGGCACTCCAAGGCCCAAGTCAGCTCGGGAGCATGATGATGCACTGTTTTTCTGGGCTGAAAAAGCTGGTGGTGGGCAGTTTGCCCTGCTGTGGGGCTCCCTGCTGCTGGTTCAGCTCAGGAAAATGGCAAGGGGAGTAAGGCTGAAGTGCCTCCTCCTCCCACACTGTGCTACCTAGCCAAATTGGGCCCCAGGACGCTTGGGAATATTAGTTCCCTAATGTCATCTCTTATCAGTAGAATGGGTTGGGGGACTTGTGACAGGCATGTTATCTAGATTGGCCGTAAGAGCTCGTGCATGAGCGGAGATGTTCCATGAGATCAAACACATAGCCTTTTGTCATAGTGTCATGGTGGTCATAAGAGAACCCTGCTCCCTATTTTGCCAGTGGAACAGCTGCTGGGATCTAGCCCATTATGCCTACATTGTATATGGGATTCTTCTCTTTCCTGAAAAGGGTGGAAGGATCTCTCTTGGTTCACATAAGATGTCATTGGTGTGGTGCTAGATATCAGGTGATCCCAGCATCTGGATAGCAAGTTGCCCCAACGACTTAAGTTTTCATGACTGTTGCCCATTTACTTTATGGTTATAATTTGGTAGGAATCAGGGAGAACAGAAATCACCCTATCCACATGTGTGGATTCAGAATGCAGGAGTGGTTTGTATGTGTAAGCGCTTGTACACACCCACACATACATGAGCCCCGCAATGCTGTCAGTTCTAATATCAGATTTATTTTAATTTGGTTAAAAGCAAGAAATGTAATTAATGAAAAGCCTTTAATTGGCTGGTACACTGTTTGATTATTCATATAATCCTAATGGGAGAAAAGCCTAGTGGGAGAAAAATTGGAACATTTTAAGTAGGCTATTGAAGAAGATTATAGGCAATCAAGGGTGTAACCACGATGCCATTTTAATACAGGAAAATACTGTCAGCCTTGGAAACTAAAATGCAAGCAGGTGTGGTCCTAAGTCCTTCACACAATGCAGATATTTTAAAGGGCATATAGCCTTACACTTCCACTGTCTGAGTTTAGTATAGTGGTTGGAGGCAAAAACAATGGATCCTTTCAGTGTTCTTGGATTAGGTATTTGGGAACACACATTTTACAGAAGATAGCTAATGTGTTTGGATGTTTCATAGGGCTGTACGTTATGATTAAATGCGTTAAAATATTTTTTAAAAGATAATGTGCTTCAGATTAGTATCATTTGAGTTTTTGGCTTGGACTACGCTAACAAACTTAATCTGTTATAGAAAGGTTTAATTTAATGCTGAGACAGATTAATTCCCATCAACAAATATGAAATGTAGCCTTGATTCATTTTAGCAGGTTTAATCTATTCTTCATTAGGAAGTTGCATAAATTGTGCCAATGTAAGACATTATGAAGGCTGGTCAGAATTATTTGGCGAATGAGAGGGGGAAGGCCGTTGGACCATGACACTGATAATGTTGCTTATTTATTTGAGAAATAGGCACTGGAGTCAGAATTATATCACAGTCATAGTCTTTGCTGTGGGTTTATAAAGTTATGTGTCCTGACTACTTGTGCTATGCTAATTGGGAGAATTTTAAAGAGCCATTACATGCATGGGTCCTCTTTGGCCCATCTTTGAATTGGAGGTGCTCTGCCACTTTGCACCAGTTGAAGAGCTGTCCATTATTTATTTATTTAAAATATTTATACCCCACTGTCTCTAGTTAAAATGCCCAAAGCATTTACAATGGCAATAGTAAGATTGTCATTCTTGGGCTCATCCTCTCTCTGTAGTCCGATGTAGTTGCTTTCTGCTGGAAAGAGAACTAACCCCTTTCCACACTAGGCCTTTACCTTTAAGTCTTTGCAAATTGGAATCAATATATTGAATTCTCAACATGGTCCCATCTGTGAATACTTAAATCCAGAGACTGGGGCCCTGGACAGATCAGACAAATCCTTCTACAAACCTGAGAAGCCCCAGGTTTGTAAAAATAAATACATAAATACATGGGGGGTGTTAAGCCCTCCAAATAAAGAAACACTGCCTGTAACTTTAGTAAACAAATGCCATCTGTAGTAATTGCTAGGCAACCACAATGGTATTGCCAGCACCCAAGTCTTGGTTTCTGTCAGGAAAAGGCAGGGAGACAGGGCAGGGTGATTTGGCCTTTGAGGGAGGACTCATTGGGTCCAGGCATGGCAGCAACCACACAGCTTGCTGCCCCACAACTTCCATGCCTTATCCAGGACCTGCTGCTTGCTCCTATTCAACCACCACCACCACCACCACCACCACATGAAAGCCAGTTTAGAGTTTCAGACTAGGATCTGGGAGACCTAGGCTCAAATCCACAGTCTGCCAGGAAGCTCACTGAGTGACCTTGGGCCAGTCACACACTTTCAGCCTGACCTAACTCACAGGGTTATTGTGAGGATAAAATGGAGGAGAGGAGAACGATGTAAGTTGCTTTAGATCCCCATTGTGGAGAAAGACGAGGTATAAATGAGGTGAATCAGTAATGAATTTAGCTGAAGATGGGGGGCAGATAAAAGGTAAGTTGGCTGTTGGGTGGGAAGGAGAGGTGGAAGCAGGGAGAGCATAGGGGGGCTGCCAGGAGAAGGACAAAAAGAAATAGTGTAGGAAAGGGGATACAGGATGAAATGAGGTGCCCCTCACAAGTCCTTTTGGGTACCCCACAGCACATCTGGGCTCAGCATGGGCAGCTGGCATTGCACAACTGTTCCTAGCACCAGAGTTTTCCTAGATGTGGGGGGAGGGAAAGCTGAAAATAGGTGGTTAATGGATACTTTGGCTGGTGGATGAGAAGTGGAAGGGACTAGACAAGCAGGTGATGTGAAAGACCCCTGCCTGAGACCCTGGAGAGCTGCTGCCGGTCTGAGTAGACAATACTGACTTTGATGGACCAAGGGTCTGATTCAGAATAAGGCAGCTTCATGTGTTCATGTGTTCAAGAGGAAGCAGGGGAAAGGGAGATGCCATAGCAGGTTTCAGGGAAGGCAAAGAGGAAAAAGTGAGAGAGGGGAAAAGGAGATGTCCACCCACAAGTCCTTGTGGGTCCCCTGCTTGTATACTCTAATGCACTTCATACCTCTGTTGTCCACACAGTAAATATCTGGGACATGATGCAGGCACATGATGGTACTGTACCTTAAACCATACTTACTTCAAGAGAGAGAGAAATGTTTTATTCAATTTATCAAGCTACGGAAATGCTTGTGAATATATAATCTGTGAATCAGACATTATTTTACTGTATGGGCATCAGTGATATGTACCCAGCTAATAGTTAACATTTCTACTCCCCCTTTACTTTTTATGCTAATGTACAGTGTTCGTATTGTGTTGTAGCTCAGCAGTTCTAAGAGGTTTTAAAATAAAATAAAATAAAACAAAGTCCAATGGCGCCTTAAAGACTAACAACATTTATTTCAGTATGAGCTTTTGTGAGAAAGTTAGCTGTGGCTTATGAAAGCTCATATTGTAATAAATCTTAGTCTTTAAGGTGCCACTGGACTTTTGTTTTATTTTGCTATAGCAGATGTAATGGCTACTCCTTCGCAATAATAAAGATAAGATCTGAAGCTAATGGATAAAGCAAGTCCACTTATACATTCCAGACGCAGGTTTTGTAATTCAATGTATGTGGACACAGGAAAATGAAAATGTGTGTTAGAATAAAGAAAGGCCAACTAAACATATATAAATGCAATACAGCTGTGCAAACATACAGTGTACCAATCTGAGTTGAAGTATGCATAGACATTTTTCATTTTTAAGAAAACCAGCCAAAGGGCTAATTCACACAATCCAAAATCAGCCTGTCATGTGGTCACTCTGTAGAATCATTTGCCTTCTGATAATCATGAGGGGCTATGTGACTGGGTATGAATTATGCTGATATTACTTAAGAGGAGGGTTGCCAACCTCCAGGTAATTGTATGAGAAGGCAGCACGTGGCTCAAGACTAAAAAATATTGGTAATAACAACCAAAAAGCAAGTTGCAAGAATATGTATTGTAAATGCATTAATCACAAAACCAAAAAATTCTCATAGAGCCTCGCAGGGCTTAAGGCCAATTCGTACCTTTAACAACAAACCTAAATATAGCCAGCCGGCTCAAAACCATAATAAACAAATACAAAACCAAAAAGTATATTCACAATAGCCTCGAAGGGTTTAAGGCTGAGTCTTATTGGTAACAACCAACTTAAATATAGCCAGTCCGGCTCAAGAAAGGCCAAAGACTCATAATTCTATAATCATAAAATATGAAAATCACAAAGAGTAGCGAGAACAATAGACAATGGAGGGTCCACTACAGTGACTTTGTGATTTTCTCACTCCTCCAACCTCCAGGTAATAGCAGAAGATCTCCTGCTTTTACAACTGATCTCCAGCTTTGGCCATTGGACTCTATGGCATTGAAGACCCTCCCCTCTCAAACCCCGCCCTCCTCAGGCTCCGCCCCAAAAACCTCCCACCAATAGTGAAGAGGGTCCTGGCAACAATACTTAAGAGACTAATGTCAACGTGGCATTCAGTTGTCCAGTGTTGCATAGTGGTCACAGTGGTGGACAAAGACCTGGAAACCCTTGGGTTCAAATCCCCACACTGCCATGAAGCTCACTTGGTAACCAGGATCGGATTTATGTTTGATAAGGCCATAAGCTATTGAAAGTAATGGGGCCCTTTATATGTCAAGCTGTCCTTTGTCAACAACAAATTGTCGCTGTTTTTTGTGTTGAATATATGCTATATCAGTGATGGCGAACCTTTTAGAGACCGAGTGCCCAAACTGCAACCAAAAACCCACTTATTTATCGCCGAGTGCCAATGCGGCAATTTAACCTGAATACCACCCCCAGAGGGGGCCCAGAGGGAGAGGCTAGGGTTGCCAAGTTCCTCTTCACCATGAGTGGGAGGTTTTTGGGGGGGCGCCTGAGGAGGGTGGGGTTTGGGGAAGGACTTCAGTGCCATAGAGTCCAATTACCAAAGTGGCAAATTTTTTCCAGGGGAACTGATCTCTATTGGTTGGAGATCACCTGTAATAGCAGATCTCCAGCTAGTACCTGGAGATTGGCAACTAGTTCCTTAGTGTTTTCTCTTTACATATTAAGACAAATGGAAAGGTGTTTGGAGGACAGCTTGTGGGCACTTCAAAGGTGAAATAGGACTGCACGCCGCTCCGCCCGCACAGACCCAGAGGGTGCCGGAGAAGCTGCTGGAGGGAAAGAAGGAAGGAAGGAAGGAAAGAAGGGAAGGGAGGGGAGGGGGAAAGGGAAGGAAGGGAGGGAGAGAAAGAAAGAAAAAGAGAGAGAAAGGGAGAAAGAAATGGAGCAAGGGAGAGAAAGAAAAGGACAGAGGGAGACAGAAAAAGAAAGAGGCCATTTATGCATGGGAGGTTTTGCCTTGGATTTGCCACTCGGTGGGGCGCGGCGGCAGGCTTGTGAGAGGCGAGCAGGGTGGGGCAGAGGGCGCCTCCTTCGCACCCACCGACCAGCCATGCCCCTCCGCCCGCACAGGCCCAGAGGGCGCCGGAGAAGCCGCCGGCCATGCCGAGTGTGAGCGCTCGGCTTCTGTTCCCCGCTCTCCCACCCACCTGGCTGGCCACGCATGCTCCAGCGGCGGCAATGGCGGCAGGTTCTGTGGGAGAGTCCGGGGGCCACCGCCAATGATGTCGGAGGTTCCCCACCCCTGGGCTACAGCCTCCCCCATCCAGGGTGGGGCAGAGCCGGAAAGGCCAGCGGCTTGGAGGAACCGTGCGTGCCGGCAGAAAGGGCTACGCGTGCCGGAAGTGGCACCCGTGCCATAGGTTCGCCAACACGGTGCTATATGGTAATTTATGGACCTAATAGGTATCTTATTTTCAATTTGCAAGATCTGAGCAAGGCTGTCAAATATAGGACATTTTGGAGGACTTTCATTCATAGGGTCGCCATGAGTCGGAAGCGACTTGACGGCACTAAACACACACACAATAGATATCTAAAGCCATTTGCACATAACAAAATATGTATTTTATCAAAGTAATTGTTGAACTGAAATACAATTAAGAAGTATATTAATAGTGAAATAATTATTATTTCCTTTAAATTTTTGGGGGCCCCCCAAGAGAGTGGGGCCCTAAGCTATAGCTTGTTTAGCTTATACGTAAATCCGTAAATCTGTTACCAATGGTAACCCTGGGCCAGTCTTACTTTCTTGGCCTAACCTACCTTACAGGAATGCCGTAATGTTAAATCCGGGAAAACAAAACGGTGTAAACCAACCTGATCTCCTGGGAGGAATGGTGGGATAAATATTGCAATCCTGAGGACATTTTCCTGGGAGTGAGCCCCACTGAATAGACCCAAATATGATTCTAAGTAGACCTGCTTATGATTGCTCTCATAATATACTTGTCAGATTGTAGAACAGCTGTTTGCATAACAGGGAAACCTCCATGCTGGGCCAGTTCAAGGCTGATATTTCCCCCCGTTGCATGAATGTTTCTTTTCCCAGTAGAAAGGGGGATGTTTGTATAGAAGTAAATAGTACAAGTGGAGGAGATCAGGCTATAAATCTGGGAATCCTGAAGTCACTTCTGCATGGTAGTTAAACGGGACATTCAGAATATATGACTAATGGCATTTCTGTTGATAATGGAATTTTGTTCAAAGCTCAGCACTAAAAGATAATAAAAATATAATAGAAAAATTATGAAGTTTCAGATTCACTCTAGGAAATTACGTCAAGTTAATGTTCCATCTGTTCACATTTAATCACAATCTAAAACTATACAAAAGCAGCTTGCAGCCTTCAATGTGCTGCTGAAAACATGCACATTTATACAAGCCAACCCAGAAACGCACATTTTTTGGGTCAGGATTTAGTTGTGTTGGATTTAAAGCCATGCGGGCAGACTCCTTTGCTTTCCCTAACTGTGAATTTTGTGACTGCTTTATGGTAAAGTCGCAAAATGTTACAGCAGCAGCTGGCCCACAGAGTTCCTCAGATGGAGTTCTGTGAATCTGCCAGTGAGCTCTCTGTGAACAGTAATAAATGTGAGTCGTTGCAACATGAATAGAAAGTGGTTAGTTGAAGAACTGAAGTGTATAAAAGGATGAACTGGCTTTCTAGAAGGCTTGTGGTAATAAAGGAGTCACTAACACTTAGTGATGTTACTCATGGTTTGAAAATTGCTTTTTTCCCCCCTTAATGCCACAAAGTACAGATGTGTCTTTCTAAGCTCCTGGAAGCGTTTCTACAGATGTCTTATTCTCATATCGGACTTTTCAAAGACACCTACCTTTTAGCTAGTGTCATCTACAAAGCTTATTCCGGAGCCTAAAGGAGGAAAGCCCTTAGGAGGACGCCAGGAAAACCCTTAGGAGGCCCTGCGCCACCGGTCGTGCCACTTATGCCACCAAAGGTGGCACGGACGCCAGCAGGGCCCCCGGATGCCATCCTTCTGGCACTGCTGCAACAGCGCCACGCAGGTACGCCGGCAAAGCCTTGCGCTGGCGTCCGGACGGTGCACTGGTGTTCCTGGGGCGTTCCTGCACAGGGCCAGGGGGGGAGCCGCCTTTAGGCAGCCTCCTAAGGCCTTTCGGCCCGGGAACGCCCCCTTTCCCTTTTCTTGAGATACGCCACCTTTTTAGGTGATTACAGGAGAATTACACAACTTTAAGGTTGACAATGAGGAAATTGAAATTGTTCAAGACTTTCTATTCCTTGGCTCCACCATCAACCCAATGGGAGACTGCAGCCAAGAATTCAGAAGGAGATTGAGACAGAAGGGCAGCCATGAAGGAGCTAGAAAAGATTTTGAAGTGTAAGGATGTGTCACTGGCCACCAAGACTAAATTCATGCCATTGTATTCCCTATTACTATGTATGGGTGTGAAAGCTGGACAGTAAAGAAAGCTGATAGGAAGAAAATAGATTCCTCTGAAATGTGGTGTTGGAGGAGAGTGTTACGGATACCGTGGACTGCCAAAAAAACAAATCAGTGGGTTATAGATCAAATCAAGCCTGAACTGACCCTAGAAGCTAAAATGACTAAACTGCGGCTATCGTATTTTGGTCACGTCATGAGATGACAAAAGTCACTGGAAAAGACAGTCATGCTAGGAAAAGTTGAGGGCAGCAGGAAAAGAGGAAGACCCAAAAAGAGATGGATGGACTCAATAAAGGAAGCCACGGCCCTCAATTTGCAAGATCTGAGCAAGGCTGTCAAAGACAGGACATTTTGGAGGACTTTCATTCATAGGGCCGCCATGAGTCGGAAGCGACATCCCCGTGCACTAGTTTCCTTCTACTAGTTTTTCCTTCGTTTATTTTTATTCCCTTTTGCAATTTGTTTGCTTCACCTCCTATGGCTTCCATTTTGGGGTAGCCTTCACCACCCGTTCTAAAAATTCCAAAGGTGCCCACAGGCTCAACAAGACTGGGGACCCCTACATTATCACAATTCCTTACCCCCTCCAGTGCATTCCTGCTAACTGTAGTAGTAGGAAGAAAAACACAAGGGTTCTTTCACATGCATACTTAAAGCAGCTTTTCCACCAATGGGAAAAACCTCCGACATTGGCCAGAAGGCTTATTTGTACTATAGATTTTCTTCCATAGTAATAGCTATTAGATGTCAAAAGCAGAAAAAGAGAGACTCAAAGGCATATCTTCACAACCATTAAATATGTATTTAACTCTCACCACTACCCACAAAGAACTACACATCCCAGGTTCCTTGTGGAAGAGGAGTATAAGTATGTAGTGTAGATTTATTGCTTGTAGTTAAAGTCAGCCTGTTTACTGGTGTGCAAGTGCGGACGCCAGCCCGGTCCGTCTCAGCATATGCATAATAAGGAGTGATAATTTCTCGGCTTGGTGAGCACTGTGGCCTCGGAGGTTAGATTGGATTGGATCAGTATAATCGATGGGAGCTAGAATTTTATAAAGGTTCTCGTGATTCATGAAGCACCTCTTGTTATTATTTGTTAACCACAAAATCTATCCTCATTTCAGGGGCTTTTGCTAGTGAGGATGCTGAGTGCCAGGTTTGATTTTGGTAGCAATGAGGTAAGTCAGCTGAGGATAACCTTGACCCTCTTGAATTTAAAGAAGCCTGCTGTCTCAGACTACTAGGTTAATTGTTGGAGAAGCCCATTGGGGAAGAAAGATTATGTAGGCCTCATTATTGCATAGCAAAGGGGATGCAGTACTGCTCAAGGCTACCTGTACCGGTAAGAGCTTTTTCTATCCAGATACCATTCCCCCTCCCCCCTCCGAAGATTACTCCCTGACTTCTGAGTACATAGAGGGCACTTTAGTAGTTCTGAATCGTGATGGGAGACTGTGAAATTTGGAAAGAGTTGGAGGCCTACTCTCCAAGGGCGAAAACGCATGGTCGCTTTGGCCTTCTTTATTCCCTGTTTCAGCCAGGATTCAGCCAGGATCGAACGCATGCGTTTCGCCGAACGTGCGTTCGATCCTGGCTGAATCCTGGCTGAAACAGGGAATAAAGGAGGCTAAAGCGACCATGCGTTTTCGCCCTATGTCTCTCTCCTGTTCTTCTCCCTCCCCTCCCAGTTGATTAGAGAACTTTCCAGCTGACTCCGTAACCTAAGTAAGAGTGTATTTTGATTGTAGGCCTAGGTGGGTAAGATTACCAGCTACACTGAAAGCTTTCCTTTCCTTTCTGTTCCCCCCCCTCAATTGTCAGGAGCCGGGGGGGCATTTGTAGAATATTGGAGATTTGTAATTTTAGTCTTCATGGGACCACACAAGTCAAGAGGCAGCTTCCGTATTCAGACTTGTCAGCAGTTGACTTAATCGGGTTAGGTATATGGGGCGATGGTATATTTTCAGCCCCCACTTGGAGACAAGTGCTGCAGAGCCAGCCAGTGTGTGGTGTTTTATAACATTGGGGCCTCTTCCTCGTGCTCTGCCCTAAAGACTTGGTGTGTGAATGTGTTTTGTATATTTGTGTATGTGTGTAACATGGGGGCGGGAGGGAAGCTACAAAGGTTCACTCAACTCGGAATGGTTTCATTCAGTTCTGCTCAGAAGGCTTTCTACTTGACGGTATTCATTCCCTGAATTAGTCAAACAGGTTAGCAGATTTTTTTTATGAGGCAACAAAGGAATGGGATACTTTGACAATCAGCAGCTACAAGATGAGATACTATGAGAGGCATTTCAGTGCTTAAATGCCAACTTGCAGAGCTTTCTGTTGAAAGAAAAAATGGAAAGGATGAACTCAAACATCAGCAACTTAAGTGTCATATTCTGTAAAGCAGGGGTGGGGAACCTCAGGCCCGGGGGCCATATGCGGCCCCCGAGGACATTTTTTGTGGCCCTCGGGAGCTCTGGGACCCTGCTGCAGAGGTGGGGCGCAGGCTGGCCCTCCCAGAGGGTGTTCCTGGCACCACGGCTTACAGCGGCGCTGCGGCGCCCTTTGGACCTCCTCTCGCCGACTGTCAGCTGTTGAGCAGCGAGAGGGAGGGGGAAAGAGGCTGGCGGCTCCCGGCGGCAGAGCATGCATGCAGGAGCCGATTGGGCTTCGGGGGGCCCTTTTGTGGACTCTGGGGAGGAGAGGGCATGGAGACTGGGGCCCAGTCGCGCAGGGCTCTGTGCGCCGCCGGGTGTGTGTGGGTGGGGGGGGGGAAGGCTTTTCTCTCTTTTCTTCCTCTTTTTCTGTCACTCTTTCTCCTTTCTCCCTCTTTCTCCCTCTTTTTCTGTCTCTGTCTTTGTCTCCCTCCGTCCTTTTCTTTGTCTCCCTCCGTCCTTTTCTTTCTTTCTCCCTCTCTCCATTTCTTTCTCCCTTTCTCTCCCTTTCTCCATCCCTCCCTTTTTCTCTTTCTGTTTGCCTTCCTCCCTTACCGATCAACTGTGGGCTGCGCCTCCCTGTCCCCTCGTTTGCTCGGGCCCACTGCTGGCTGCCCTTCCGCCTGGGAGGGGGGAGTGGGGGCACCCCGCAGGCCTTCTCTGTGTGACCTCCCCTGGAGTTGCCAACCTCCAGGTGGTGGCTGGAGACCTGGCAACCCTCGCCTCTTCCCCCCCCCACTGGGAGATCTACACCTGGTATGGCCCCTGAATGATGTCATAAATGTGCAAATGGCCCTTGGCAGGAAAAAGGTTCCCCACCCCTGCTGTAAAGATAATATAATAATGGGACAAAATTTATGATACAACAAAGAACTGAATGGTTGTTCTTGAAGTATGTCCACAATAGAGGACTAAAGACGGTGAGCCAGACACATGTTTTTGTTTTTTCCTGTCAAGTCACAGATGAGGTAGGGTTTTCAAGGCAAGAGCCCTTCTGAGGTGGGTTGGCATTGCCTGCCTCTTCATTACGACCCTGGTATTCCTCGGACATCTCCCATCCAAATGCTGGCCAGAGATGAATTCAGGAAGGAATACTTGCATTGGGACAACCCACTTCCACTTGGTAACAAACTGATAAACAATGTGCAGGAATATAAAATATAAGAGAAATTAATAGTGAGGATAAAATAATAAAACTAGATATCTAAGGTAAGTGCATTTACAAGCATTGGTTCTAGACCTAGATGTTACCTGAGAAGACTGAGATCAACTGAGTTTCAAAGTCCAAAGCAGGGGCTCTGGCCAACATGCTCCACTCAGAATCAAGAAGTGTCCCAAAGTGAGATGTAATTCAGAAAAAGGGCAAAACTGCAATGAAATATCTTTTCTTTATGCCCAATGACCCACACTGGCATGACTAGTTGACTATCAAATGTATGGCCAATAATGTAATTTTACCAGTCAGGTATGTTGCTACCCAGGTGACCCAACCAATCAGGTGAGTTGCCCCAATGAGACTATATACTCTGCAATTAAGCAAGCACCTTTCCCCACCCATGGGCCCTTGCACTCCGGGATTGTTTGGCCTTGAAACTGCCAGGCCTAATGGTCTGACCAGCACCTTGAGCCTCGACTCTTGAAAATCTTGCTGGTCATTAAGGTGCTGCTGGACTCGAACCTAGTGGTTCTATTGTATACTAACACGACTACTCCCTGAAATTATTTTAAATGACATTACAGAAATGCACATTTAATATGACTGACTGCTGGGTGGTTGTCTCTAAAACGGAATCTTGAGTTTTTCAAAATAAAAGCACAATGTCAAGGTGGGCAGATGTTAGCCATCATGGCCAACATGGGCCCAGGTTATCCCATTCATATCTTATTTTGAAGAGTTCATGGAAGCACCAACAAATTATTATAGGTTAAGACATAAAAATATCGTTAAGCAATTTGATAATTTGATCATTAACAAATTCTGAAATTATTATGTTTAAATAACCAACTATAAATGCTGCCATATCTAATTGCAATTGAATGCAACACTAAAATTAAGTGTATTCATTTACAAAGGGAATCTATTCAGAGATAAAGTCCACTGTTCCAGCATTACACATGGATTTTCTTTGTTTAAATCATGTCAATAAGGAGAAGAGTTAAAGTATCAGCTGCACTTTTACTCAGTGAGGACACCTGATTGAGTTGTAATGAAGATGTCTAGGATGAATGAGGGGAGATACCTACATAAGCTGGGATGTGCACTTGATGATTACAAATATATATTTTTAGAGTTCCCAAGATGAAATTCAGAGATTGTACAAGGATGGAAAGAGATATTTCTTAATACTCTGAGCACAGGTTATTCTCCATCATAGCATTTAAAGGCAGCCCGGGGATGGTGCAGATGCGCCTCCTCCTGAGCAGCTTGCTGCCAAGCACAGCAAGCCAAAAATGCCTCTTCCAGGAAAACCCTGTGGAACTCTCCATAGAGTTCCGCGGGGCTATGCCTGCCTTTCTGCAGGCGTAACTAGGTGCCTGCAAAAAGGGACATTCCCGGGCTGAAAGGGCTGTGGAAATGCCTCCAGGAATGCCACCTTTGACGCCAGCGTGAGCCTCTGCGCTGGGAAGATGCTGCCGGAGAGGCTGCTCCGGTGCCTGAGGCTCACGCTCCTGCACAGCCCCCTAAAGCCAGCGTAAGTGCCTCAGCACCGGCATTGGTGCCACTTTAGCTGACACAAGTGGCACTAACGCTGGGGTCACACTGGCTCCAAACCCCTTCCCCTCCGTTAGGATTGGCTGTTAGAGTGTAAACTATGTTGCTTTATTTAGGTTTGTATTAATAAAAGCTATTACCTGACTCTTCATTAGCATCCTTTGTAGGACACTTGGCCTACAATTTGCTGTACACTGAATGTTAGTTCAGCAACTAAAATTAGTGTCCAGTATTATCAATATAGGAGCCCCATGGTGCAGAGTGGTAAGCTGCAGTACTGCAATCGAAGCTTCTGCTCACGACCTAAGTTCGATCCCGATGGAGGTTGGTTTCAGGTAGCCTGCTCAAGGTTGACTCAGCCTTCCATCCTTCTGAGGTCAGTAAAATAAGTACCCAGCTTGCTGGGGGTAAAGGGAAGATGACTGGGGAAGGCACTGGCAAACCACCCCGTAAACAAAGTCTGCCTAGTAAACGTCAAGATGTGACGTCACCCATGGGTCAGGAATGACCCGGTGCTTGCACAGGGGGCCTTTACCTTTACCTTTTATTATTAATATAAGGATGACAATTTTTCTCCTTTTGCTCTTAGCCATTTAGGGTACTTTTTGGTATTCTGTTTGGCATCAGAGAGACATTTGCTCAAGTATTGATTTTCAACTGGAAAGTTGTTCTCCCCCTCCCCCAGTTTTTTGTGCTTGTTGTTCCCAGCATGCCAAGGTTGTGACAGAGAAAAAATAATTTCAGCTGGGTTCAGAGACGGGATCCAACCACTTCTAACAACTGGAATAGAAACTCTTTTCTTTATTGATTGATCATGATCAAGGAAAGCATCTATTCCTATGAAAGTTCAAGATGACGACAACTTTATGGACAAAAGCATAAGCATATATAGGCAAACTGATGCCAGAATCTTGCAGAACTTTTACACCAGTTACACAATGACAATTCAATACGGCACCAAATTTCAGCTTATCTACACACTTTACTTCCACTTACGTATCCTTATTGTACTGTGCTTTCAGGAATGACACCAACTTGTTTACCTTTTCACTAAGTGTGCATCTAGCATTATTCTTATTGATTCATGGATGTTTCAGCGGATGATCTGTTCTTTGCAACATTTCATACCAGATATGGCTTAACAGCGTTAAGCTGGTTGGTTTGATAAGAGACTAAGACTTTTCCATCACCCTTAACACAATTCCATTTTCCTTCAGCTGTAACCTGATACCAAAAACATCCTGTGTCAGCAAAACATTTTACCCAGGATGCTGATGAAGAGGCCTTAAACTCATGATCTGAGAGGGTACCCCCCCATTCCCTTTTAACATCCAGTCTGATGAAGAGTTCTGGTGAACTCAAAAAGCATGCACACTATGCTGTGCTATTTTAAGTGGTCTTAATAAAAGCTATTCATGGCTTTTGTTTTTGGATTTTGCTGTGAAACAATCTGGCCGTTTGCTGTAAAAATAGTATTTGATATAACAGTAGTAGATGATTAGTGGCAGATTGGTTGCATTAACTATCTACTGTACTTTGTCAATATCTGTGCTCTCACTTTCCCTAAGAATCTCTACAAGTCATTTCCCCCCCTTTTTGGGTTACTCTTTGTGCATCAATACTTGCCTTCAAATCTGAGACTTTTGTGTTAATTTGATTCTGAGCGAATCAAATTATGAAAAAAAACCTCACATACTATGATAAATCAAACTATTAAAAAACTCTCAGCAGGAAGGCAGGAAATAGCTTGCCAGAAAGCAAAGATGCTTCAGCCTGTACTGTTGACTTAACAAGTTCTGTGGAATTGTAAAAAATTAATAGGCTGAGCTGTAGCGGCTTCTCTATAGTGTTGGAACAGTGGGCCACCTGGGGTTGTGCCAAAGAGCCAGTTATGACATTCAGAAGTAATCATAATTCTCTAGCATTTCTGTCTTCAGGAATGCCTTCTGCATGTGGCTGTAATGGGCTTAGGCCACAAAGCCATTGTCACAGACGGGCATCATTATTACTGCATGAAGTATTTTATCATCTCTGCGTTTTGACACCCAGTGATCCTGAGCAAAGGTACTTTTCCGTTTTCCTAGATAATAAACAGTCAGCAACCCAGTTTGCATATGAGAAGCCAGATCTTGTTACTACCTAGTATGCTATGATGTCTTCCTGCTCTTCCAGGAGGCGAGCTGATAGGAGTTTACATTCTGAAGCAGGGCTGTACAGCAACACATTTTCATCTTGACCCAAACCACATCTGACAGAAGGCTGTTTATTTTCTGCTGAGGGTTTCCCATTGAATGAACTGATGACTTACAGGATTTCAGCCTGAATTTGTTAATTAAACAAGATTGGGAGTTGGTTGGAATTTTTGTGACTTGTTTTTTTTTAATGTGGCAGTTGTTGTTTTGGTCAGGAAAGCATTAAAATTTATATATTAATTTTTATTCCTTGCCCAGCTGTGGCTATTATAAAAGGAGCAAAAAGGGGTGGTGGAAAGCTTCAATGTGAAATAAAATTTAACTTTAATAATTTTCTGTTCATATATGTCAGAGGGACCTACATGCCTCCAGCTAGGCTGGTAATTAATTTCATATCAGGCTCTTGTTTCAAAGACTTCAGGTGTATTTAATTGTTCTCTGCCCCCATCCCCTCTCCCATGGTTTCCTCACCACTGTGGGCAAAGTTTTGGTAAGAGGAAAGGGCTGTCCCCATGTCACCCAGTGAATTCCTAATTGAGGGCCAAACTAGATGTTATGGTGACCACAAGTCTGGCCCATGGTCTCCAGTGCCATTTTAGAGAAGAATTTGGCCATTTACAAAAGCTGCAAGGAGCCAACAGTATAATGGGACCAGAACTAGTCCCCCCACCTCATGCCATTTCAAAGTGCTTTCCTTTCTACTGACAGATGGTGGTGGAATGGCTGGTTTGATGGCCGCTCCACATAATCCACTCATAGGTGCACACCTTAAACTAAAGTGTGAAAGTTTCAAATGCATGCTTGTGAGGTTGTTTATCATATAAGAACTCCCTTCGAGGAGCTATCCATCTGTCCATCCATCCATTTAAATCTAGCATTTTCCCCAGGCTCAAGGCAGTTTACAATACATAATTAAAATGTGTGTGTGTTAAATACTGTCAAGTCACTTCTGACTCATGGCGATCCTATGAATCAGTTTCCTCCAAAACATCCTCTCATTAACAGTCTTGCTCAGGTCTTGAAAACTGGGGGCCATGGCTTTCTTTATAGAGTCAATCCATCTCATGTTGGGTTTTCCTCTTTTCCTGCTACCTTCAACTTTTCCTACCATTATTGTCTTTTCCAATGACTCTTGTCTTCTCATAATGTGACCAATGTTTCCCCATGGTCACCCCCGCCGACTGCTTTGGGGCTTCCTTTTGATTATGCATGCCTTTTCCGCCCGTCAGAGGTCACCTCGTTCTCTGCATGCGTTTTGCCCTCATTTTCCAGATTCTGGCTAAAACAGCATCTGGAAAACACAAGCAAAATGCATGGGGAGAGCAAGGCAACCTTCGACGGTTGGAAAAGGCATGCATAATCAAAAGGAAGTCCCAAAGCAGTCAGCAGGGGTGACCACATGGGAATGTCCCTGCATAAAAGGCCTTGGTTGCAGTCTACCTTTTGGTTGATGATGGAGCCAAGGAATAGAAAGTCTTTAACAATTTCAATTTCTTCATTGTAAACCTTAAAGAGTAATTCCCCACTAGTCATTACTTTTGTCTTCTTGATGTTCAGCTATAGTCCTGTTTTGGCACTTTCTGTTTTAACTTTCATAAGTAGTTGTTTCAAGTCTTCGTTATTTTCTGCCAGTAATGTGGTATCCTTGGCATATCTCAAATTGTTATGTTCCTTCCACCAATTTTCACTCCACCTCCATCTAAACCTAATCTAGTTTTCCTTATGATATGTCCCACATATAGATTGAAGAGGTAGGGAGATAAAATATATCATTGTCTAACACTTTTGCCAATTGGAAACTATTTTGTTTCTCCATAATCTGTCCTAACAGTAGCCTCTTGTCCAGAGTACAGGTTGTGCATAAAAACAATCAGATGCTGTGGCACACTCATTTCTTTTAAAACCTGTCATAGCTTGTCATGATCCACACAGTCAAAAGCTTTGCTGTATATGAAACACAAGCTGATTTTCTCCTGAAATTATCTCGTATGTGCTAGTAACCAATGTAAACTTGCAATATGATCTCTAGTGCCTCTTCCTTTTCTGAATCCAACTTGAACATCAGGCATTTTTTGTTCCATATATGGTAATAGTTCCTGTTGTAAGATTTTGAGCATCACTGAGAGCAATCGGGAGAAACAAATCGCTAGGAGTAGATGGGGTATCAATA
This sequence comes from Euleptes europaea, assembly GCF_029931775.1. NCBI lineage: Eukaryota > Metazoa > Chordata > Lepidosauria > Squamata > Sphaerodactylidae > Euleptes > Euleptes europaea. The sequence goes on from NC_079318.1 coordinate 30,661,859, forward strand.
CCACTATCCAAAGCCACAGAAATGGCGTCCATCAAAATCTTACCAACAAATATGGAAAATGAAACAATGACCTACAGACTGGAAACAGTAAATTTACATCCCAATTCCAATAAAAAGGAGACATCAAAGGCAGCCTCAAGTATTGCATTAATTTCTTACACAAGTAAAATGATGCTCAAAATCTTACAACAAAGAGTGTTACCATATATGGAGTGAGAATTAAAACATATAACAATAATAAAAACCCATATTCCTACTTCAAATCGAATAAAGCCTAAATAAAATTGAATGATTGATTTTGATGCAAAAAGAGAACCTGCGTGGTGCAGTTTTTAGAGTGTTGGACGGGGACCTGGGACAACTCAGTTCAAATCCCTGCTCTGCCATGGAAGCCCACTGGGTGAGCTTTGGTCCTTCACAATCTCTCACCCTAGTCTGCCTCACAAGTTCGTTGGGAGGATGAAGTGGATGAAGGGGAAATGATGTGATAAGCCACTTTGTTTCCTGATTAGGGAGAAAAGTGGGATATAAATAAAATAATAGTAGGAATAAATAAATAAAATATATAATAAAAGCTATGCTGGGCAGGAGTTCGCTGTTGAGTGGCTACTTGGTAATGAACCTAGGTTTGCCATAGCATATATCTGAAAGTGTGCATGAAATGTTAGCTGACTTGTGATGGCAATTTTGGAAATTAGGAAAATCAGAATACTTTATAACGGTTGCATTAATTTAGGAGGGATCGTGTGAACAAGACTATTTCCTTTTTGTGAGGATTTGGGAGGGAAGAAAATTGTGGTGCGAAGCCTCCCTGAAGTGTAAAAAATTGGGTGTAATGAGTTGTCTACGGAGGGAAGGCAGCATGGTACAGCCCGATCTCGTCAGATCTCGGAAGCTAAGCAGGGTCAGCCCTGGTTAGTATTTGGATGGGAGACCACCAAGAAATACCAGGGTTTCTGTGCAGAGGAAGGCACTGGCGAACCACCTCTGTTAGTCTCTTGCCATGAAAACCCCAAAAGGGGTCGACATAAGTCGGCTGCGACTTGATGGCACTTTACACACACACAATGAGTTGTCTGGCAAAAAGTGTTACTTATAAAAACCGTGTTGCCGCAGCAATTTTTCTAATTTGTATTCGCCACACTAAACCCACAGGCCCTGTTTGCTCAGGGCTCCCACAGATTTCACTTTATTTGAGCATTCTGTTATTTCAATACAGGTGGTGCAGTTTGCACAGTTGGGAGCTTCAGTTTTTCACCAGTGAAATCCTAAGGTTGGTCAAAGCAGCAAGTCATTTTGCAATTAATTTGCTTTTAGAGGAGAGTGTGTATACTTAGGTTAAGGTATAACATCATCTGAAAAATGGACTGTGGTATGGAATGTACATATGTTTTTTCTGAGAAATAAAGCATTTCATTTCCCCCTTCTATCACCTGAAAGATAGCAAAGGCATTGCTTAGACAAAATAGCTTTTCAGCGGGCAATCTGGAGCCCTAAATTAGGACATTGGAATGGTAAAAAGAAACAGACATGTGGTCCCGGTGAGAAACAGTCTCAGTTCCTGTCAGTGTTTCTTAATTAGTTTTCTTGCCCCTCACTGGGAAGTGAAGGTCCTTATGCCACGCTTTCTCAGGCCAAAGACATTTAGCAGTTGACATCTGTTCTCCTCCCACGCTCTCTACCACTTGGTATAGCTGATTGATCACCTTGATACAGGTCCTTGTTACCTTCTCCATTTAAGAGCTTGAGCCCTTACACAGCATAAATAAAAGGGGTTTTTTTTAATTAAAGAAAAGTATTACAATAAGTAAGAAACAGAACAATATAAAATATAATACAGAGTATAACAATTATAATTGTTATACTCTGTCGGGAGTGCTTTGATTGTGGGATCCTGCATGGCAGGAGGTTAGACTGGATGGCCCTTGTGGTCTCTTCCAACCTTGTGAACTTGAAATATATTCTAATTCTGAAAATGGCCAAATCTGTAGATATTTAAATCAAGATGAAAGTGGAGATCTTGGGCCAGTCATGCAATCTCAGCCTAACCTACCTCACAAGGTTGTTGTGAGGATAAAGTGGAGGAATTTTGTAAGCTGCTTTGGGTCCCCCTTGGGAGAGCCAGCGTGGTGTTGTGGTTATGAGCAGTGGCGAGCCGGGTTTGATACCCCACTCGTCCACATGAGCAGAGGATTCTAATCTGGAGAACCGGGTTGGTTTCCCCACTCCTACACATGAAGCCAGCTGGGTGACCTTGGGCTAGTCACAGTTCTCTTTGAACTCTCTCAGCCTCACCTACCTCACAAGGTGTCTGTTGTGGGGAGAGGAAGGGAAGGAGATTGTAAGCCGATTTGATTCTCCTTAAAAGGTAGAGAAAATTGACATATAAAAACCAACTCTTCTTCTTCCTCTTGGGGAGAAAGACGTGGTGTAAATGAAGTAAATAAATAAATTAGCAGTGAAAGAGAAAGTGGGTGAGACAATGCTGCACTGGGCTACATATTGCCTGAAATCCCTGGGAAGGATCTACCTCTCCAGGATTTTCCTGGAGGCTGAGCCAAGTTTAGCTAAAAGAGCTTCAGCCTCAGCCATTGACAAGACTCAGCAGGTGGACGACGCAAACAAATGGAGTGGGGAAAAGACAAACGAGGCAACGGTATGGACAGCATGTTTCATATAGCCTAGCCGTGTGCACAATATATAGCTCACCACCTGCCTAACCGTTTTTAACTCAGAAATTTGTAGAACAATTATCTCTGCTCCTCTTCTTCAGTTTGCAACCATTGTAGACTTTATCCATTATTTTGTCCATGAGAGTATTCTACTTTGCCCTTAGCATTGTGAATGAATTCAGTCCTAGTAGCATTTTACTCAACTTTGCTTGAAACAGAACACAACATTCTTGGTTTAAAAAAAGAAATGCGTTAGTATAACCTTGAATAATTTTCTGAGTTTTTGAAGGGCTCTCTGCTCTGGTTCCTGCTGGCACTTTGGAAATGCATGCCAAAATACCATGGACTTTTCGAGTCGACATGAAGTCTCATGAGCAGACCTATTTCTGTGAGGTTTCCTGCTGAGTTTCAAAGCCTAAGAAGCTCTGATAGTGTGCATAGCTTGGCGTCCTCCTGTTGCTTGTGCTATGCAGCCCAAATATACTTAGCTTGAAGTCCTTCTGCCTCTGTTTTATACACACCTGTGGGACTAATAACTTGCTGCTCATTAAACCCAGCAACATCCCCCCTGGAGCTCATATAGAAAATGCGCAGATGCCAAAATATAGTAGTTCTGCTACTGAGGCAATCTGTCTTAGGAGCATCAATGTACAATGTACATAATGGTGATTTAACTTCCTTCATGCCATATGTAGAACACAGTGAGTCATTTGAGTCTCAGTAGCTTTTCTTAGAACAACCTCATAATAGTTCCGCCAAGGATAAAGTTTGAACTTTATTATACCCCAATTTGTAAGCTTCTGTCCATTTGGAAGCTGTTTTACTAGGAACTATTTTAAACCATCCCATCCTGATTCATGTGGTGTGGTGGAGCTGTGCAGCCTCCTCTGCCTTCTCATGGGTGATAAGCCTTGAAGACATCCTGAGGTGGTGCTGATTCTTCCAACATGTAGGATTGTAACAGCCTGGGGGGGAAATGTTCTTTAATAGAGGCTTAATGTGTGGAAATGTGCAGCTGAAGCTTTTAATGGCCCAGAGATAAATAACATCACCTGGTAAATAGCAACCTGCTTTTTCTTCAGGCTGGTGGCAGCCTTGCACAGGGCCACAAGATGCAAATGATTGGCTATGAGCCTTTAGGCTTGTGCCTCTGGCCAAGGACAGGCTTTAAGTCACTTGCAAAAAGGGGAGGGGGCAGATTCTCAGCCTGGATCTTACTCAGATGTTCCCAGTTTCCTCTCATTCCCATTCCTCTGGCCAGGTCCAGGCTTCATTTACCTTACAGGTGAAGCTGATATAAGGTTAGCTAGTAAATTCATAAGGTTATTTATAATATATATAATGATATAAGGTTAGCTAGTAAATTATAGATCAAATCAAGGCTGATTTGCCGATGACACTACATTATTGGCAGAAAATAGTGAAGATTTGAAACGACTACTGCTGAAAGTTAAAAGAGAAAGTGCCAAAGCAGGACTACAGCTGAACATCAAGAAAGCAAAAGTAATGACTACAGGAGATTTACACAACTTTAAGGTTGACAATGAGGAAATTGTTCAAGACTTTCTATTCCTTGGCTCCACCATCAACCCAAAGGGAGACTGCAACCAAGAAATCAAAGAGTACAAAGAGGGTTTAATATGGTCCAAGACCAGCATAAAAACATACCAGAAATCAGGAGATTGAGACTAGGTAGGGCAGCCATGAAGGAGCTAGAAAAGATTTTGAAGTGTAAGGATGTGTTACTGGCCACCAAGACTAGATTAATTCATGCCATCGTATTCCCTATTACTATGTATGGGTGTGAAAGCTGGACAGTGAAGAAAGCTGATAGGAAGAAAATAGATTCCTTTGAAATGTGGTGTTGGAGGAGAGTGTTACGGATACCGTGGACTGCCAAAAAAAACAAATCAGTGGGTTATAGATCAAATCAAGCCTGAACTGACCCTAGAAGCTAAAATGACTAAACTGCGGCTATCGTATTTTGGTCACATGAAGAGACGACAAGAGTCACTGGAAAAGACAGGCATGCTAGGAAAAGTGGAGGGCAGCAGGAAAAGAGGAAGACCCAACAAGAGATGGACTGACTCAATAAAGGAAGCCACAGCCCTCAATTTGCAAGACCTGAGCAAGGCTGTCAAAGATAGGACATTTTGGAGGACATTGATTCATGGGGCCGCCATGAGTCAGAAGTGGCTTAACAGCACTTAACACACACACACAGTAAATTCATGGCACAGGCAAGATTAGAATTAGAAGCTTTTTGATTCATAGCTCAGACTCTCGGCAACTGTGTCAGTATCTGTCAGCTCCAGGTAGTGCAGACTCCAAAGGCATTTCCCTCTCTAGGTGTCTGGGTGCCTTAGATGTTCGTCACCTGCCTGATTTGATGTTGCAGAGATCAGTATCCCATGTATCCCTCTCAGGAGGCTCGTGCCTGTTGATATCTGAGAAGGAACTGAAGTTTGTTTCAGTAATGATATACAACCGAAGTTGCTTGGTTTACACTCCCTGAAGCCGCCACGGTTACTGGAATGTTTATATGGCTTGTTCAGTCTCAGAAAAAAGGTTTTATTTCATAAGATTTATTCATAATAGCATTCAGAATCTTTCATGCCGAACCGCGTCTGGTTCTGAATATAAAATGTAGTTATGGTCAAGCCCATTGCCAGAGGGATGGTTAAGTTTCAAAGAACAACACCAGGGCTGTTGTATTAAGGAACTGAAGCAGAAGAACTGGCTAAGATTTTACAGCCTGACTAATCAGCCAGGCAGAAAGCAAATATGAGGCAAATTCCTCAAGGTGCTATAGAAAAAAGGTAGAACCCCTCTCTTTCTTTCTGTTCTTGTATAGGTATGACTGGAAACCTGATGTGATCATTGAGTTATATTCAGGATCATGCATCTGATGTCTCCCCTATTCAGTTTCCTAAAAGATAACCAATATTCTTCACCCATTATAAATTTGGCAAATTAAGCTATACCCATGTTCCTGTGGAGGATGTATTTATATATATAATGACTTGCAAGTGTGAAACAGCCATTACAAATCAAACACCACAGTCTGAGCTTTCTATTAGAATCATTCCAATTAAGTCTCATTCAGTTCAACCTAATTTAATTACATCTAATTCAAGCTGAGATTCCTCAGTCGCTCCAACATATGCATGTGTGAATCAGTTCAGCAGCCTAGATTTTCAAGAGGTCTTTTGGCAAGGGCCACAGTGGCAGAAGACAAATGAGAACTGACAGAAGGACAGTATGATGAGTAACATTTATGATGGGGCAGGACTTTCCCATGAGGCTGCATAGCTGCTTTGACACATAGTTGATTTGCACAGTTAGCTGCCCAGGGCACACTGTGAGAAGCCAGAGTAGGGTTGCCAGGTCCCTCTTCGCCACCGGCGGGAGGTTTATGGGGTGGAGCCTCAGGAGGGGGGGTTTAGGGAGGGACTTAAATGCCATAGAGTTCAATTGCCAAAGCGGCCATTTTCTCCAGGTGAACTGTTCTCTATTGACTGGAGAACAGTTGTATTAGCAGGAGATCTCTAGCTAGTACCTGGAGGTTGGCAACCCTAAGCCAGAGGCTTTTGCCTAAACCAGAGTCATGTTTAAATCAAACCATATTCAATGTAACAGAGGAACCAGGATCTATACAAGCAGAGAAACTCAGCTGTGAGCCATTCATACATATTCTCAGACCTTTGGTCCATCAAAAACAGTATTGTCTACTCAGACTGGCAGCAACTCTCCAAGGTCTCAAGTCTTTCACATCACCTGGTCCCTTTAACTGGAGATGCCAGGGATTGAACCTGGGACCTTCTGCATGCCAAGCAGATGCTCTACCACTGAGCCACAGCCCTCCTCCTCTGCATTAAGTACAAAATAATGCAGATTTGTTGCACACTCTTATGGATGTACTAAGATCTTTATCTTCCCATGAAGACTTACTGGAGATCATCTATAACTATGATGATGATAGCCAGTGTGGCATAGTGGTTAGAGTGCTGGGTTAAGATCTAGGAGACCCAGGTTTGAATCCTATTCTGCCATGGAAGCTTGCTGGGTGATACTGGGACAGTCTCTCTCACTCTTTCAGCCTAATGTACCTCACAGGGTTGTTGTGAGAATAAAATAGAGGTGAACAATGTAAGCCACTTTGGGGTCCCCACTGAGTAGAAAGGGGGGATATAACTTCAGTTTGGGTTTTTACTTTTTAATCAAAGTATAATAGAAACAATCTAGATACACTTTGATTCTCTTAATAAACAGAATTGTCCAGTGTGCTGCTCAGTAAGTTCCGTACCCCTGACGTTTCCCCATTCTCACCTGGGCCTCTCTTGAGCTTCTATTGACAAGAGTTACTTTTCAGCCACTTCGTATAGAGAGGTATCATGATTTATTAATCAATTAATCTTAGCCTGCTGAGTAGCTGTTCACAGTAGTTAAACAAGTGAAAATAAAATGTTTGAACAGATAATAAAGATGGAGTGTAATTAATATGACCTCCCAACAGTGAATACTCCTTTATCCCCTCCTCTCTGGCACACTCGGCATCCTTTTCCCAATATACAAACATTAGCTTTGTGAAACTGTTTGCTTTGGTTCAGATCTCCTCCCTCCTCCCACCACTACCTAGGATGTAAGCAAAAAACACACAGATTTGCCAGGAACAAACAGGATAATCATCACTGGTTGTATGTTTCCCAGGGCAAATGGCAACAATATACTAGACCTTAAACTGATCCAGCAAACCAACTCTTACGTTCTTATTTAAGGAAAATATATCTTTAGAGCAATAGTCTGTTCCTGGAGTGAAGACTTAGAGGAGGGCAGCAGGGAGCTGTTCCCGTTGGCCACAGAAGATAGGACTCGTAATAATGGGTTTAAATTATGGGTGGAAAGGTACCGGCTGGATATTAGGATTTTTTTTTTTTACAGTAAGAGTTGTTCAACAGTGGAATCAGCTTTCTAGGGAGGTGGTGAGCGCTACCTCACTGGACAAACCCTTGTCATGGATGCTCTAGGTTGATCCTGTATTAAGCAGGGGGTTGGACTAGATGGCCTGTAAGGCCCCTTCCAACTCTATGATTCTATGGTGGGCCAATGTTTTTTTTTTTTTTTACACTGGTCCATTGGATGGGGAAGAACAAGCTGAAACTGAATCCAGATTTGATGGAAGTGATGCTACTTGGTTTTGTTAGTGTTGTAGAGGGGATTGCTATCCTACCCTTGGTAAGATAAGTGTATTCCTTCCAGGCTATGTGAAGAGTTGACCAGCACCCTTGGATCCAGCCTTTCTGTTAAAGAAGAAGGATAGTAGAGTTGCTAAAAACACTTTCTTTCAAGTAGATCTTATGTGAATGTTATCTTCCCACTTTAACTCAGCTGAACCAGCTTCACTGATCCAGACTACTGTAACCTTGATGAGAGACTGCTGTAACATAGTCTACATGGGGATGGAGCTTAAAGATCTCAGAAAACTCAATTAGTGCAAAGTGTTAGGCACTTGTCTTTTAACTGGAGAATACCAATAAGAACATATTCTAAATCAGCTTCATTGGTTGCCTGTTTGTTTCCAGACTAAGTTTAAGGTGTTGGTTCTTAACTTTGAAGCTCTCTCTTAACTTTCATGACCTGGGACCTGCATATTTTGAGGACTGTCTCTTCTGGTATGTACCCACTCACCAGTTTTGCTCTTCCAAATTATTTCTACTTTTCATACCGTCCCACAGGATTGAGAGAGCATCCTTGGCTTCGCAGCAACCCTACTGAAATAGCTTCCCAGAAGAGGTGTACTTTTCTTGCTGGTTTTGTAGTAAAGCCTTGCTGTTCCACAGATCTATTGGTTGAATTGGCTTTCTGCTAAAACATGTGATGGCCCTTAATATTTCTTGTGGATGGACTGCTAGTATTTTTATGTTGTTTAGCAAGCAGTTATGGATTACATTGAAAGTTTTTATGACTGTTATTGTTTGGTTGTTTTATATACATCTAGGATAGTATATATATTTTTGTAAACGCAGGACTCCATTGTAAGTGAAAAATGGTGATAGATGACAAATAAATAATCTAGTGTGCATATGGATGTGATGTCCTGGTCAATATCAGGGATTGAACAAGGTATTTTCAAAGCGTTCAGAATGGGCCTCCTCTTGAAAGGAATATGCTTGCTCTGTTTGTCCATTAACAGTGTCATGAGACAGGCCAAAAAATATTGACTACAATGAATAAGATAAGGCTTCATTTAAAAGCTTGGACGGAAACATGTTGTCTTGGCTCCTAAAAGACAGTGTGGTATGTACCAGGAAAACTTCATGGGTGAGGGCATTCCAGAAGCCAAGTGCAACCACTGAGAAAGCCCTGTCTTTAGTTGCTGCCAGACTAGGGTGGCCAGGTCCCCCCTGGCCACCAGAGGGAGATGAGGAGTAGGGTTGCCCGAATCATGGTTGGGAACTTCCTGGAGATTTAGGGATGGAGCCTGAGAAGGACAGGGACCTCAGTGGGGTACAGTGCCATAGAGTCCACCCTCCAAAGCATCCGTTTTTTCTGGGAGAACTGATGTCTGTAGTCTGGAGACGAGCTGTAATTCTGGGGGTTTTTCAGGTTCCACCTGGAGGCTGGCATCCCTACGCCTGACTAACCTCTGCAGTTGGAAGTGCAGAGAGCTGGGTATGGAAGGAGGTTCTTACCCAGCGGTCTGGACAATAGTGGTGAAGGCAGTCCTTCAAACCATTACCATGGCTAGATCATCTTCTCCCCATACAATAGTAAATTTTGATTGTGTAAGTCTGGATTGTCTTAATTCATCAGTGGAACCTGCTTTTTAGAGTAGAAAATGCATGTGTTACATTTGAACTTACAATTCATGATTAAAGGAGTGTAATGAATAGTAACTATATATATTTCATTGCAATGGTTTTTTATAAGGTTGAAATTGCACTATGCATAATGGTAAAAAGGTAAAGGTCCCCTGTGCAAGCACCGGGTCATTCCTGACCCATGGAGTGACGTCACATCCTGACGTTTACAAGGCAGACTTTGTTTGCGGGGTGGTTTGTCAGTGCCTTACCCAGCCATCTTCCCTTTACCCCCAGCAAGCTGGGTACTAATTTGACTGACCTCGGAAGGATGGAAGGCTGAATCAACCTTGAGCCGGCTACCTGAAACCAACTTCCGTCGGGATCGAACTCAGGTCGTGAGCAGAGCTTTTGACTGCAGTACTGCAGCTTAACTCTCTGCGCCACGGGGCTCCTCCTATGCATAATGGTGCACATAGGAAAAACAAACTGGGTAAATCTTCATGAGTTAACTCCCAAATGTATCTCTCAAAGGTGACCACTAATTTATAGCTGGCAGAATCATGGAGGTTGTTACATCCTACTTCTTGCAACTTCGTTCTCCAAAGTGTAGAACTGAGATAATTTTTGATAGCCCAGAATAATAGCTTTCTTTTTCTTTCTGCTTAATTTTCAGGACCCAGCATTCTCTTCAGCGATTCATGACAAGCTACAGGTGCCCAATACTACCCGGAAGGCTTGGAACGAGAGGGACAATCGGTGTGACGTATGCGCTACACACCTGAACCAGCTGAAACAGGAGGCTATTCAGATGGTGCTGACACTTGAACAGGCAGCCAACACTGAACACTGTGATGCTTCTCCTGGCTCCCCTCCTCCCCATCCCACGATTCCAACTTTAGTGGGATCCCGACATATGGGCAGCTTGCAACCCAGGGACTGGGCATACATGTCTGCGCCCTATGCCCCTTCCAATTATGCCAGCTTCCTGCCTAACAAACTCACCGGGAAACCTAACAACATAGGGATTGTTAATGGGATAGAGAAGAAAAATGGTTCCTTGGGACACCAGACAAAGGTCAGTGTACAGATGGCCACCAGTCCAAGCAATGGTAACATCCTGAATTCTGTGGCTATCCAGGCTCACCAGTACCTAGATGGCACCTGGTCTTTGTCAAGAACAAATGGCGTTACGCTGTACCCTTATCAAGTAAGTAGAACAAGAAACGTCTTTAAACTCTTTGGTATACTTCTTAGTAACGCACCTTTACCTTCCCTTAAATGAGGCACACAGTCCGGAAGACATTTTTAGGTGTGATTATTAATTAATTAAAGTGCACATGACTTGCCTTTTCCCCAAGAACCAAATCTGCTTGCAAAAGATACCCCTCTACATCATAACAGTTTTGAAAATATAGAGATTGCATTCTTTTTCCAATTTAGAGGTAGAGCTGAAGAAGGGATTGATGATATTTATATATATTGATGAAAGTACATATCCCCTGTCTTTTCAGTCATCAAATGATAGACATTACTCCTATATTTTAAATAGGGTGAAGCGGGTCTTGTTGATAAACATACCTAAATGTTGATAAACACATCTATTATTTCTTTGTTTAATATTTCCCCCATTAGATTATAGCTGTAGAGTGTGGCCTTAGGTAATATGTATTAAGTAATATTATGTGATATTATTTCACATACCACTGTCTGTCCAATTATAAGACTAGGGATTAGGGCACCCGGAATAAGACATACAGCTCTATTTATACAACCCTAATATCTGGCATCCATCCTGAGAGTCATTAAATTAACACTGCAAATAATGTTAAAGAACCACTTACATCGATATACTTATCAGAAACCTCTCTCTCTCTCTCTCTCTCTCTCTCTCTCTCTCTCTCTCTCTCTCTCTCCCCGTGTGTGTGGCATAGAACTGGATTATTGTTTTATGGCTGGAAGGGTAGCAAACGTGAAGTCTGGAGTCATTCACAGCAGAGAATAAGTAATTGGTTCTTTGGTAATATTCAATATGATAAGTCCTGGATGTAATAATTATGTTAATGATACAAACTAGGGAATAGTAATAACTCATGTTATGGCTCATGTGAGCAGTGGGTTTCCAAGTTTGATTTTCTAGCAATTGCATTGTTGAAGAGGAAAGAATAATATGGTATATGAAATACACAGTGGTTTTATAATGAGAAGCTAAGGAAAATCTGCTGATATGCAGTTGGCAATAAAATTATTAGTTAAAATATTCATTTATCTAAAAAATCTATTAGTTTTGTCTGCTTTTGTTTTTTTCATAGCTAGATTTTTTTTTAAAATACTGATATACCTATGCATATTGGTTAGAATCTAATATGTCAGGAAGAGGAAGTAAACTGCTGTAGCCAAAATGAGGTAAATACTGAATTTTACCACCTGATCCTAAATATGTTAATTTGGAACTAAGTTTGTCTCCCTTTTCTGGGAGTGCTTCTGTCTCTTTAAATAAATGCACAACAAACAGAAATGCTGCATTAGATATAGCTTTCCACGGTGACAGGCCCTGTCTACCAACTGAGGGTATCCACGCAGCCTTTTATGATTTTGAGGAGGTCTGTAAACCTTCCCCTCAGTTACAAGCTGTTGTTAGGGTAGCATGTCTAAAGGCTTTGGGTTCGCTGCCATTAGTTGAGTTTGGGTGGTGAGCAAGAACATGGAGGTCACTGAGGCAGTTCACGCACTCCCAGGATCGAAATGTTTAAACGTTCCATTTCTTGCTTACCTTGATTCATGCTTCTCACGTTCCATTTTCCTGATATATGCATCAAACAGCTTTGGACTTTCCTTTTGCATCCATTCACGTCAACAACTGAACGTCCTTTCGGCTTTAGTCCAGTTGCATCATTAAGTATAGCACTACATGTCCTTGTCCTCTGCTCTTCCCTAGTAGCAGATTGAGTGTCCTCTGACCTGGGGAGTACCATTTTCCAGCACTATATCTTTTTTCATTTTGGATTGTCTCATCACAGGGTTTTCATGGTTAGTTAGAAGTAGTTTACCATTGCCTTCTTCTGAGTAGTACTAATCACGGGTAACTGAAGTGACATTGCTGTTGTCTATGAAAGATCCTCCACCAGTGTCACATTCCACTACTGCTGGTGCTTAGTAGCTACCCATCAAAGATTCCTCCACCCCCATCACCTTTGGGACTGTCTGTTCTCCTCTGCTGATGTGGCCATTGATCCCTGAAGGGGGTAGACACAACTTAGTCTCGTGTCTCAGCTGTGACCATTTCACCTTGAGTGATACTACTAAGAGGTTAGACTCTTGAAAGAGTCTAGACCCCTTACCTTATTGCTCCCAGCTTTGGTGACCCACAAAAAAACCCTCACCACATTAAGGTGTGTCCAAAATGGGGAAATCCTATTGTGCTTCCCTTCAATATTCCATACCCCTTCTGAAAGATGATTGGTTGCTGGAGCAGTGCTCCCACAGGCCCAGGGATGACACAGCTGACTGGCTGTTATTCCCTTCAGGGGCGGGACAGCCTCCTGTCCATCACACCCACATTTCCAGAAAATGCTGTACCTCTTGAATTTCAATTTCATGCTGTAAAAGAGAAACAAAAAAGAGCTAAGCACAAATTATCACCGTTTTCCTGTTAATTGTGTTTTTCTTTGCTTCAGTGTGCCACAACTCTCTTTGTCCAACCGTACTCATTCTAACAACGTGTTTGAAACATAAAACATGACTGTCTAAATTCTTAAGTGAAACACTGATGATTCTGGTATCTGTTGTTTGAAGTTTTTTCTTCCAAAGCATTAGCGTGGAAGACGCACTAGCTGTAAACTACACAGCACAGCTGAGCATGATTTTGTTGAGGAGGCTGTTGGGCACAAAATCCCTGCTAAAGGCTGCATTTTAGAAATGCTGAGCTAATGGGACCAGACAAAATATTGTCTTTGGATAAAGAGCATTGCAGGTCCACCAGTGGGGTTCATTGCCCTCTTCATCACAATTTGTCAGACTGATGCCCAAGAACAAGGGCTGTGAGAATGGCTAGACTTAATGGCTCCTGATGTGGGCATCTCCCCATTGTAAATTAGCTTTCAGTAGGATTGTCTAGACAGTCTGCCAGAAATGCTTGACTGCTTTGTGAAGGCTGATCTTATTTTTTTGTACTGATTCTCTGCTTATACGATAAGCGAAAACCTTGACATTATAATAGAAGGCTGCTGCACCTAAACGCAGGCGTACATAATATTGGGAAAGGTTCTTGTTGCCATGCTCCAAAAAGATTGATTTGTCCCATCAAAATGAAAAAATACAAAATCCCATTATCCTCTGCCCAATAGAGTTGCTAATTTTTCAGCTAGTTAACAACTAGTCGACTAGGACTGCATTTGACTAATTTGATTTTTATTTATTGGCAGTGGTAACGGATCTTAAACTGACATCTTTTATGTGTTTTATAACTGTTATTTTATTTGCATTGTAAGCCCCCTCGATTTCTACAAGGTGGAAAGGAAGCGAATGTTTTAAAGAAAAAAAGAAATAACATACAATGTTTGATCCAGTGCAAAGATTGGAAATCTTTCCTGCTTTCCCCTCCCCCCAGCAGCCCTTTTTGGACCCCAGGACAGTTATTTCGGGGGCTGCAGGACCCATGTGGACTAATATTGCTCTGATTACATTGTTTCAATTATGTAATCTACCTTGAGTCTCCCTGAGAAAGGTGGACTATAAATATAGTAAATAAATAAATAAAATAATAACCACATGGGTTGGGAGGCTGCAGTGGGGAAGGGTGTAAACGCCCATTTGCCTCTTCCATCAGAAGAAGAAAAAATATAGGAAGAATCAGCCCCCTTTTTGCGGTTGCTCATTGCCTGAAATGTCTTTTTTTTTCTTAGCAGACTTGTGTTTTTTTAATGTCAGGTCGCTAATAATTAGCTTTAATAGGGTCATAAGTCATTAGTTGACCTTCTTACCAAGAAGTCATCGTTTGAACCAATATATTACAGTAATTGGCTAATTATATCCGACTCTCAAACTGTAGGTCTAGTTGTGTCTTTATTCCGTGATGCCGTAAGGGGAAGTTGGATTTCATACTAATTGTAACTTTTTAAAACAATTACTCTGGTATGATTTGATTTTGCATGACATTTTTATGCATGGCTTAATGACCCTAGAATCATTCATTTTTCCTTCGTGATACCACATGAACAAGGGAAATGAAAAGGAAAGAGTATCCCAGCAACCAAAAAGAGTTAAGGAGGCTTATCCTGCCAGTATGAGAGCCCCATGACTCAGCTATGATGGGAAGAAGCAATCTGTGAGCTCTTAAAAAGAGCGAGATAATCTTTAATACAATGCATGACATGAGATCACAATTAGTAAGGATTTGGATTCTTGACTTTCTGCTGTCTAGTTTGTCCATATATGAGATTTTGTCTTCTTCCAGTAAGACGATCTAGAACAATCTGAGTCTGAGAAAGCTGGAGCAAACGGCGAGCAACACACAAAAATGAATAAAAATGTGTAACTTTCCTGATGAAATATAACTCCCAAACTATCCTGTGAAGAACCTTACCTTTTTAAAGAGGCTTGCCATAACAGGTTTCTCAAGGACATATTGTGTCTTAATTTGGAGGTATACAGCTCAATTCAAAAATACATTTCTAAAAATACGTTTTTGTGGGCTTTGGTGAGCAGTTTTTTAAGGTGGAGCCACCAAATTTGCAGTGTAGCTTCAGGTGACTCTCCTTAGAAAGATTGATCAGGGGGTTCAATTTTACGGGCCCCCGAAGAGGGTGCCCCATCCATTCTCCATTGCTTCCACTGGAGAAAAAATGGGCCCCCATAAAATTGTACCCCCTGACCCAGTCTTCACCAAACTCAGGGGTCTGTGTAAGGAGAGTAAAGGTAAAGGTCCCCTGTGCAAGCACCGGGTCATTCCTGACCCATGGGAAGACGTCACATCCCAACGTTTCCTAGGCAGACTTTGTTTACAAGGTGGTTTGCCAGTGCCTTCCCCAGTCATCTTCCCTTTACCCCCCAGCAAGCTGGGTACTCATTTTGCCGACCTTGGAAGGATGGAAGGCTGAGTCAACCTTGAGCTGGCTGCCTGAAACTGACTTCCATCGGGATCGAACTCAGGTTGTGAGCAGAGCTTGGACTGCAGCACTGCAGCTTACCACTCTCTGCCACGGGGCCCCTGTAAGGAGAGTAACTAGCAGCTATGTTGCAAGTTTGGTGCCTCTATCTTGAAACACACCCCCACCAGAGCCCCTCAAAGATCCCCCATTGTGTAATGGTGTAGTAGTTAAGAGCCGTGGTTAGGAGCGGTGGACTCTAATCTGGAGAACCGGGTTTGATTCCCTACTCCTCCACATGAAGCCAGCTGAGTGACCTTGGGCTAGTCACAGCTCTCTTAGAGCTCTCTCAGCCGCACCTACCTCACAGGGTGTCTGTTGTGGGGAGGGGAAGGGAAGGTGATTGTAAGCCGGTTTGATTCTTCCTTAAGTGGTAGAGAAAGCTGGCATGTAAAAACCAACTCTTCTTCTTCTTCATTGACATAACATTGAGCTATGTCAGCTGGAAACAATGGAGAATGGATGGGGACACTCTCTTTGGGGGCCCATAAAATTGGACCCCCTGACCTTATCTTTATCAAATTTGGGGGTTCTTCTAAGGAGAGTCACTTGAAGCTATGCTGCAAATTTGGTGCTTCTACCTCAAAACGCAGCCTCCCCAGAGCCCTGATCCCCCCTAGGGTAAAATGAACCTGAAAAAACTGGGAAAAATCCAGAAAATTTTGGTTTTTCAGATTTGCCTTTTCGACTCCATTAAAATGGTGCCTCTTTTTTGGCCCCCCAACCTGAAATGGCTAGTTCAATATATCCAAATGCACACCCCTAGTCTTAACACAATACTCACTGGGCTGCATTGGGTTCACTTGAAAACCTCTTTCATAATCTGAAAATCGGCTGGATAGATAGATAGATAGATAGATAGATAGATAGATAGATAGATAGATAGATAGATAGATAGATAGATAATTTATTTGCAGCACTTAGCCAGTCAAAACATGATAAATTATAAGGGTTCAAAGTTCCCACAGTATTATGTTTTAAAGCAGGGGTCCTCAAACTTTTTAAACAGGGGGCCAGTTCACTGTCCCTCAAACACTGCTGGGGGCCGGACTATAGTTTGAAAAAAATATGAACAAATTCCTATTCACACTGAACATATTTTATTTGTAGTGCACAAAAAATAAGAGAAACAATGCAATATTTAAAATGAAGAACAATTTTAATCAACATAAACTTATAATATTTGAATGGGAAGTATGGGCCTTCACGCAGGGGATTATGCCTGCAATACTGACAGAGGCCAGAGAAAGCAGCACTCTTTTCTCATAAATGCTCCTGAAGTTGCCTTTACTGAACGAGACCCTTGGTCCATCAAAGTCGGTATTGTCCACTCTGACTGGCAGCAGCTTCTCTTTTACATCACCCACTACCTGACCCTTTCAGCTGGAGATGCGGGAGAATGAACCAGAGTCCTTCTGCATTTTATCCTCACTGCAACCCCATGGAGTTGGTCTGGCTGAAAGATAGTGACTGATCCAAGATCACCCAGGGAACTTAAGGGCTGATGCCAGTAACTCATTTTCTGTTGTATATTGGCCAACCAGCTACGTGTGGGTGGGTGTCTTTTACACCCACGTCTAGTTCTGCCTTAGAGATTTACAATAAATTTTATCAGGAATATTTTAATCTTTAAAATCTTAATTAAGAATTGAATATGCAAAACTAAAATGTTCCAGTCAAAGCAACATCATATTTATTTTCAGCCTTTTAGGATGTAGGCTTGCCCATTAAAAGAGTTGATTATATTGGCGAATGATAAACAAAGAGCTACAAAAAATGCTTCAGGTGAACTTTTGAACTAGAATCCAAATATATGTTATTGGGTATAATTCCTCCACAACTCAACTCGGTTCATA
This sequence comes from Euleptes europaea, assembly GCF_029931775.1. Classification (NCBI taxonomy): domain Eukaryota; kingdom Metazoa; phylum Chordata; class Lepidosauria; order Squamata; family Sphaerodactylidae; genus Euleptes; species Euleptes europaea. The sequence goes on from NC_079318.1 coordinate 30,679,333, forward strand.
AAGAGCTATATCAATATGCAACCTCTGCTGCCAGAATTGTTTATGCTAGGAATTGGAAATCCAACATAATTCCTGACATCACAGAGTGGAATATTAAATTTTCGGATTTTGCACTGATGGCTAGACTGACTCACCTGATTAACAAGAAAACAATAAATTAATTTGTGATGAAATGGCAACTTTTATATTATTATTATTCACTTGACAAATGAATTATTCTATATATTAAGATACCAATGTGTTATAAGAACATGGTTAGAGAAATTCAGGATGCTTTAAATGTTTAGCTCAAATAATAGAAGTTAGAGTATTAGTTCCTTCTAGATTAAGGGGGTTACCACACTTGTATTCCCATCAATGTATTAAGAGTTTGAAAATATTATAAAAAATACTGTTTGCACTTTCTGTGTATTCCCACCGATGTATTAAGAGTTTGAAAACGTTATAAAAAATACTATTCGCACTTTGTTTGGCCCCTTTAGCTGTGAAGACGTCTTCCAACCATTTATAAGTCGTGGTATCCAAAAACCTTTAAAAGCGATATTTTTTATAACATTTTCAAACTCTTAATACATCGCTGAGAATACAAAGTGCAGTAACCCCCATTATCATGTTGAGGTCTGGGGGATGTATTACGTTTTAGTGAGTTTTAAGAAGTTTTAACGTTTTAGAAGAACGTTAGAAGCTTTGCTATTAGTTTTTTTTTTCTTTTTTGTTAAATTTGGATTAAGTCGGGACCTGGATGGTGAATTATCCTTTACCCCTGTTCCCCATCCCTCTTTTTTTGGTACCCTTTTATACAACAACAACAACAACAACAACAAAAAGAGTTGATTATAATCAAACACAATTCTTATACAAGTTGCTTTCTTCTTGAGCAGTCATCGTAGCCCATATTATCTGCTGTGCTAATTTATCATCACTTTAATTATATCTGTACATGTATGTAAAATGTATTTATTAAATACATGCATGTAAAACATATTAATGCATGAAGCAGCCCTTAGTCTGACCCTAGTCTGAGTATGTGTGGTTCAGGGTGTCTTTCAGAACTGCCTGCATTCATAATATATGAATGACATGGATTAAAAATACCAATTGACCAGCTGCTTCTGAACTTTACACTTGTTCTGGCCTCATTTTCCTGAAGAGCAGAGAGAGGTTACACATGACCAGAGGTGATGAAGTATCAATCCCAGGTAATGAAATGACTTTAAATGCAACTCATATTCTCTAAGGCAGATTTAGACAAGTGTTTCACCTTTCGCAACCTCCCATGTCTTAGGTTATCCCCTGAAGAGTTCAAGAATTCAACAATAGAGGGTAATGACCTATCACCTTTGAAAGAGCTTGTCTGTTGGTCATGCTTAAGGTCACTAGGAAGATCTCAGTTGAACATCTGTAATCTTGATTCATAGAGAGACAGAATGAGAACTCCAGTTTTAACCATTCTGATGTCTTCATGTAGATGAGCCTGCACTTTTAATAAATATTTTAAAGGGATACCAAGCAATCTACATTTAAAAAAATAATCAACAATGGCCTTTAGCTAATCTTGAAAATATTGTCTTTCTGATGGCGGTCTAGCAAAGAAAAGCTTTAATATTAATGTAAATAATGTTTTATATTGAACAGGTTTTTAAATGTTCTAGAGAACATTTAAACACAGAACACAGATCGTATTCTGAATGGTTAATGTTTATTTTTTTAATATATGAAGTGACACAGTTGTATGATAAAATTTGTCCTCTGCCAAACAATCAGAACCAACAAATGTACATGACTTTGCAAATTATTTAAAAGAAAACACTATGTGAAGTAGCTATGGGTTTCAGTGGATTGAAATCAATATTTTAGTACTTCAGTATTTGAGAAAGTGGAAGATTATTACAGTATACGATGTCTGACAAGTAAAGAAGATAAAACTTTAATTGTTTGAAACCCCTTAAAATTCTGTTGCCTCAGTACAGTGATATAAGCAAGCATGCCCCTATTATAAACTATTCATAGGTCAAGGTAATTTTATGCTCTTTAGTGTTTATAGAAGTTGTGAACTGATTAAAATATTTTAAGGTGGCATATGCAAAAAAAGTCTCTTAAAATAAGATTTTATACATGTTGAGAAACTTTTAAATAGGGCTGTATGTATCTCAGCAAAATAGTTGCAAATGAGTCACAAGGGCTTTGACCATATTGTACTTCGACTAGAATAGCTGCCTGTAACAACGACCGGGTTGAGGTGCACAGGTCTGTTGCGGGAGGGGGTTCCAGCCACCACCCAGCCCCTTTTCACCCCTGTGTTTCACCAAATTGAAAGGGCCAGGTGTTTTGGTTGCCATCTGCTTTCCTTTCATTTCACTGACCCCCATAGTTTGCTTCCAGGACTGGGTGGTTGGACACATCCTCATTGGCTGCTTTCAAAGAGATCTTGGCAAGTCCCTCAGGCTCTCTCAGGGCTGGTGATATTAGATCTCTCATAAAAAGTCAGATTCTTCCCCAGTAACTGCTGTGGTGCCACCCCATTTCCCTTCTCTGCTGCCTTTATTCAGTAACTCTGCTATAACTCCTGCAAAGGACATGACACCTTATGTAAATATGGAAGAAAAACATACCTCTAATTTGGGCTGTCATGGGAGGCTGTGCAACCATTCATAATAGGCTTACAGCGGATATTCTGAACAAAGGTAGCCAGCTGTTTTGATCTCCCTCCCAGCAGCAGTTGTGAACCTGGCAAGATGTAAATTCCTGTTCTTGGGGGGAAGGACCATCAAGAAAAAACCATACCCCAACATTATACCCCAGATTTGCTGTTGAAAACCATTTGTTCCACCACTAAAGGTTTTATGTCCTCCTTATTCAGGTGCATTATAGTTTGATATTTACAGGCATTACTGTGTAGGGGTGAAGACAATAAGTTGTTCCTAAGACCAAACAATACATGAAGGGGCAGCAATTTACAGCGCATTCCAGACTTCTGAGGACAAAAGTCCTCAGGAGGCCAGGAAGGGGCTGTGCTGGCGTTGGGGCCCCCCACGCCGGTGTCCGGGCTACTTACACCATTGTAAGTGGCCCCAATGCCAGCGGGGAGGTCTGGACACTGGTCTCCCAGCACGGCCGTGGCAATGCCACCCTGGGACACCGACAGGGCCTTCTACCAGCGTCCCACTGGCGTAAAGGCCCGCACTGACGTTCCGGGGGGCATGCTGGCGTCCCCGGGGGTGGGCCGGGGGGGCAGAGGTGGCTGTAGGCAGCTCCCTGTGCCCTTTCAGACCAGCACGCCAGCAGCGAGAACAGCGTTTTAGCAGGCACAGCATCGCTCTTCTCAACGGGGCGAAAAGCCCCGTTTAAAAAGAAAAAAGCCGCAAAAAGGCTTTTTTCAAGGTTTCGGCGGGTGGGGAACGGTTTAGGAGGCGCCACGGCTGCACCTCTGCCACGCCGTCCCCGCACGGTGAAAGCTCAGGAATGAGCTGATAGTCAACAAAGCAGGTACAGAGGAGTACAGACATTCTACCTGTTCCAGAACCATTTAGGCATTGTAAAATCAACACCAGAACTTTGAATTGGGCCATGAAACAAACTGATGGCCCATATTATTGTTGTAATACTAGGAAAATATGATCAACATGGCATGCCCTATTAGCATTCCGGTCGGCACATGCTACATAGCTGAAACTTCCAAACTGTTTTCTGCTCCTGGTAAAGCATGTTATATATTCCACTCAGTATCTGATTGTGCCTGCTTCATTCATATATGACATGCGGGGCGGGGGGAGTGACTTTTATATCAGTAGGACTATATGTGTTAGGGAAGCTAATCACACTCCTGCCTTATTTCCTTGTTTTCCGTTGCCCCCAGCATTTTTCTTCAGCTGACACTTTTCTAGTTCTGGAGCCAGGCTGAGGAGAAAATAATGAGGGTGAGGTGCTGCAGAGAGTTAAGACAGGAGAAATGTTCGGCTTCCTTCACTGTATCCCTTTTGATGTTAAATTAGACCCTCGATCCATACTTTATATGTGAATGGTGCATGATACTCGCTATCTCTCTCACACCTTGTGTAGCAGCAAGAAATGGCAGGTTCAGATTTGTTTCAAGTTTCTGCTAAATGAGGAAGGCTTTTTTATTCCGATTTTCCCTTAGGAGGCAGTTCACACCACGGAGGTGTTTTTGTCTGTCACCTTGGCTAAACAGGATGACCGGCTAAAGGCCCTCCATTTAAAAAACATATCAAGACATCTGCCTCTAAATGTCACTGATGAACATTTGAAAGCACCCTAGTTTGTGTGTTTAATCCAGTAATTATTTTGGAGCGATTAGATGGTAAATCAGGGGATTAAGTTGTTCTCAGATAAATGAAGTTTTTAGGATTAAAAAAAAGGGGTGGGGAAAGGGCCTATTGTTAACTGCTGCCTTACTGATGACCTTGTCAGCTACCACAGGTGCCTACAACCTCAGTAATAATCCTAAATGCCCTGAAGCAATATTAGCAGCCAGGGCTTAACTGGATCTGTGATTATCTTTTGAGAATTGCATTGGTCTTCCTAGCCTGACAAAGGCAAGTTCATGTATCCCTTCCGACTGGAATGAAAAGACAGAAGTAGGCACCTGGCTAGCTGGCAGATAACAAGTTAGGATACCAAGGCAAAGAGAGAATATAAAAGACATGGCGGATGAGTAAAACAGTGAGCAGAGAATAGAAATTTATGACTGCGAGAGCAATCCTACTCAGGCCTATTCAATGGGGCTTTCTCCCAGGAAAGTATTCTTAGGGTTGCTTTCTAGGGTTGCCAACTCGGGGTCAGGAAATTCCTGGAGGTTTGGGGATGGGTAGGACCTTAATAGGGTATAATGCCATAGAGTCCATCCTCAAAAGTAGCCATTTTCTCCACGGGAATTGATCTCTGTAGTCTTGACGGCGGTTGTAACTTTGGGAGATCTCCAGACTCCACCTGAAGGTTAGCAATTCCAGTTTACACCAGCTGCTTTGGAATGCAATCCTTGAAATGCAGTCTTTGCAGTCTGCAGAAGAACTGATGTTGATTTCAGTGGGATGTAGATTATTCCTTTAGAGTCCTATGTATTTCTGTTATCCTTCGTATATGGCCAAAAAGACCCATGCATATTCACTCTTCCAGTAAATATAAACTCCTTTGCTGTCCTGTAAAACATCAGGCAGTTTAAATTGGGATGTGTGTGAGTATATGATAGGGTTGCCAACCTTCAGGTACTAGCTGGAGATCTGCTATTACAACTGATATTCAGCCAATAGAGACTAGTTCCCCTGGAGAAAATGGCTGCTTTGGCAATTGGACTTTACGGCATTGAAACCCTGCCCTCCTCTGCCTCCACCCCAAAAACCTCCCGCCAGTGGCGAAGAGGGACCTGGCAACCATAGTATATGAGGAAAGCACAGTCTTGACTTCTATGTTATGCTTGATTTCCTCATATACTTACCCCATCTCCTATTGCCTTGTGTTGCACAGGAGAATTATTTAGCATGTTTTCCTTATAGTGGAATAGGAGTACTTTACATTTTTGTCAAAAAGGGACATTTTTACCAATTGGGTTCTTCCAGTGCACACAATTTAATGCTAGAATAAAACATGTTAGTCTTTGAGGGGTCACAAGACTCCTATTAATTTTTAAAAAGGAATTTAAATTATAATGTTTCATTTTAATTTGGTCTTCCATGAAGTTCTTGGATATTCATCTGTTATGTCTAGATGAAGAAGATGATCTTTGTTGGGAAACAATATGCAAGACATGATCCTGCTCTGGTTACTTTGCTGGTTTTACTTTACTTGTTTTACCGTTGATGTAAATCAAGAATATTTGAACTGGTCTGTAAGCCTTCAGATGATGTCTGGGTTCTTGCAATGGGCATCTAGCAAGCGCTGCATTATTTGCATTGTGACAGCTTTGATGGGTTTCAAAACATTTGCTGTCTAGGAGAAGGACAAACATTTTACTGGCACTTTAGATTTGTATTACACTATTACAGAAATGAACCAAATTTGAAGACTGTGACCCATCTGCAATTAATATGAATTAGATTTGATTAGTACAGTTTAGACACTGCCTTTGCTGGTAAGTCTCTTTGTCATCAAATCTGGAATGGTTTTAATTACATCGATTGCAAATCTGTTCAGTATTCCCAGTTGCCCGATTAATTTAATCTCCATGTTTGCTTATGGAAGTATCAACCAGATCTCCTCAAACTGATGTGAATAGCTGCCTGTGTTCTTAGATTAATGTCAAGAGCATTATATATTGTATTATTGTATTGATTTTCAGAGCAAGTTCTGTGGGCCTAGATGAGAGTTGTGAGTAAAAGCAACATGCATGAGTCTTATGTTACATATTGAAGTGTGTTTCTGAGAAATACTTGGGTGTAGCTACAATCCAAGATTAGCTTTGAAACTGTGCTGTTTCATGAACATATGCAAACTGTACCATGCTCTGAATTTAGTTCAGGAGGTGAATTACAGGAATGCTCTCTTAACTAGAAAGTGTAATCACCCCATAACTAAATAATATATGGGACCAAATATATATATATAAGAGCCCCGTGGCACAGAGTGGTAAGCTGTAGTACTGCAGTTCAAGCTCTGCTCACAACCTTTCAATCCCGACGGAAGTTGATTTCAGATAGTTGATTTCAGGTAGCCGGCTCAATGTTGACTCAGCCTTCCATCCTTCCGAGGTCGGCAAAATGAGTACCCAGCTTGCTGGGGGTAAAGGGAAGATGACTGGGGAAGGCACTGGCAAACCACCCCGCAAACAAAGTCTGCCTAGAAAATGTCGGGAAGTGACGTCACCCCATGGGTCAGGAATGACCCGGTGCTTGCACAGGGGCCCTTTACCTTTATATATATATAACAAAATATACTGCATGTAAGAATAAAAAGAATAAAAAGAAAAAAGAAATCATACTCGACTAGAAATGCAAATAGTCTTTGACGTTTACTGAAGTACTCGCCCAACTCCAGAGATCTGTGGCACGAATAAAACAGATTGCCAACCTCCAGGTGCTGAGAGTAACAAACAGCACCACAGCTCAATATAATTAAAAATAGAAGCTATTTAGTGGTATTCAAACACAAATCAACAAGGCAGGAATCAAGCACTGAACATAGCCTTAAAGTGATAACGCAAATATGAGGAACAAAACTCGAGCCCCCATAATAAAGTCCGTGCTGAGGGGAAGAAAATAGTACCGGTTCCTTCACCGTGATAGTCCAGATAAGGTAAGTCTCAAGTAGCGGTTAATCCACCGTCGTACTCTCAAATAGCGGTTAATTCACCGTCATTCCAAGGAAACCAAAAAATAAAAATCAGGTAAGTTCTGCAAACGGTTGCTCTACCGTAACTCCAAAAAATAATACAAAAACAAAACGACACTTCCGGATCTCGTGATCGTTTCGCGGCAGCTTCTTCAGTTGCAAATCCTTAAATTCATATTAATTCACACGTAGAAGTTCATATACGGTACAAAAGACCTCAGTTTCTGACCAGCGACCCATAGGGATTCTTACTATCTCTGATAGCTATCAGAGATAGTAAGAAGCCCTATGGGTCGTGTCAAAGAGAGCGCCAACCGGTCTCCACCAGCTGGGCTCACTTTGTTTAGGTTTGGGGTAATCTGCAAAACAAAACGTTCAACTCCCGGCTTCCGCCTTGAGCTGAACGGGTCGCTGCCACCAGCTCTGAGTCAAAAGGTTGAGCCTCCAGGCAAAGGGCTCAGAGCAACCCTTGCCAAGCTCCAAATACAGGTGAGTTTCCTCTGCCAGGCTAAGACTTGGTCAGAGTGGTTCACACTGTCCAAAAGGTTTACACAAAAGATAGCATGAGCAAAGCCAATCTAGGCACTAGGATTCAGGCTTGGGAAAACCACAGAAACCACTAGACACATCAAATATAATAAACTAGAAGTTTATTCAAAAGTTTGTGCTCGTTACAGAAAGACAAACGTGAGGCAGGTTAGCATACAAAACAAGAAAGCTTCAATAATCTAACTACACATTTCATCAGAAAGGCAATTGGCTTAGGTTTAGGCAATCAGGCAAATTGGCAAAGCTTTTGGATATGCAAAAGAGTTACCACAGTCCAAGAATTAGCATCTGGGTGTCAGCATGCTGGTCTCCTCAGTCAAGCATAGATTCGTTCTATGGGACAAAGCAAAAGATGATGAAAGATTCCAGGATGCGCCCGCGCATCCCAAAACCTCCATGCTTCTAAGTCCAAACAGGGCTCATTTTATTCCCTCCATCTTAGCGGCCTATGGCCATCTTAGCCAATAAAATGGCGAGAATCTCAATTAGCCCTGAATTAATTTGTCAGGTCATCTCTCAGTCACGCGAGGCACCTGGGAAGACTCCAACTCAGAGATAACGTTTATGGCCCATTTGTTGTCAAGGAGATAAATCGTTGGTGCTGCCCCCAATGGCTGTAAAGTCAGGGCAGCTGTTTATCTCCAACCCCGAGACCTTTAAGGCGTACTTCTAAAAACGAAAGTACATTCCACTGTGATTTGTGAGAAGCCGGCTTGTTATTCCAGGCCCCTCAATCTTTAATGCTCCAAAGGTTAATATCAGAGAATACTAGGCCTGAAGCCTGAACCAGTGTTTCATAGAAGGAAAGCAGGGTGCTTTTCCTTCACATCCTTCCCTTCGGGGAGATGAAAATACGCGGTTTGCTTATTTTTATCTTACCATAAAACTAATCTACCATAGTCAATTAAAACCACACAACAACCTACACAGTTTAATACAGAAACTAAACATATATGAGGTAGATTAGGTTTTACTAGCAGCATTGTGCAAAAATGGCTATATATCCAAACAACTACACAAATACAGAAGAGAAAACAGGGTTAAAACAGCTTAAATCAAATCAGAGTCCACATAAGCTCGAGAGAGGTGATCAGCAACCTTGTTGTCCCTCCCTTTGATGTGAACTATTTTAAAATCAAAATCTTGCAAAGCAAGGCTCCACCTCAAAAGTTTTTGGTTGGTATTTTTAACTTTATCCAACCAGCATAAGGGTGAGTGATCTGTTTGCAATTCAAATTGCTGTCCCCATAGGTAAGGTCTCAACTTATTTAAGGCCCAAAAAATAGCTAAACACTCCCGTTCAATTACTGCCAGGTTCCTTTCTCGTGGCAGCAACTTTTTGCTCAAAAATACCACAGGCCTCAGTTCTCCCTGAGGATCCTTCTGAAGCAGGGCAGCTCCAAGGCCAAAATCAGACGCATCCGTCTGGACTACAAACTGTTCATTAGGATCAGGGGCAATTAGCACCTGTGATTGCAAAAGAGCCTGCTTTAACGCAGCAAATGCTGTTTGACACTCCTCAGTCCAAACGAGCCTAATGGGTTGTCTTTTTCTGCATAACTCCGTCAGCGGAGTGGCCAGGGTAGAGAAGTGGGCTATAAATCTCCTATAAAATCCTATAAGGCCTAGGAAGGCCTGCAATTGCCGTTTGGTTTTGGGCCTAGGCCACTCTTGGATACTTTGCACCTTGGCCTCTAAAGGCTGAATTAGGCCCTTGCCAACGACATAGCCCAAGTATTGAACAGATCCTAGCCCAAATTGACACTTTGGGGCTTTCACAGTTAGGCCTGCAGACTTCAGTCTCTCCAACACCTTTTCCAAATGAACCAAATGTTCTTCCCAACTGTCACTATGGATCGCCACATCATCTAGGTACGCACAGGAGAACTCATTAAGACCATTTAACAGGGAATTAATTAACCTTTGAAAGGTCGCCGGGGCATTTCGAAGACCAAAAGGGAGAGTAACAAACTCATAGAGTCCCATAGGAGTAGAGAAAGCAGTTTTCTGAATGGACTCGGGCTCCACAGGGATCTGCCAGTACCCTTTGGTCAAATCTATACAGCTGACATACTGGGCCCGCCCCAATCTTTCAATCAAGTCATCTATCCGTGGCATTGGGAAATGGTCTGCCACTGTCACAGCATTCAGCTTCCTATAGTCTACACAAAATCTAATAGAACCATCAGGTTTATTCACCAACACCACAGGGGAACACCAGGGGGAATTACTTGGCCTAATCACCCCCATCTCCAGCATAGCTTTTACTTCCTCTGCAATGGCTTTCCCTTGCTGAGGTGACACTCTATAGGGATGTACAGCTATTGGAGCTGCAGTTCCAGTATCAATTGCATGTTTAGCCATGCTGGTCTTTCCCGGTAAACTAGAAAAAGTTGTTTCAAACTTGCTCAAGACACCATACAATTGTTCAGCCTGTGAAACACTCAGAGCAGGACTCAACATTAGTTCACTCAACCCTCCAGGTTGCTGGCAGTCTGAAAGCAGATCAAATGGCTGTTCCTCCAGCTCTGCTTTTACTGCAAACATGCCAGGAGCTCGCTCATGGTACCTCTTAAGGGTGTTCACATGATAGAGGCGAGGCTTGGGGTGTTCCTGGGGGCAAGATACCAAATAATTCACTTCATTTTCCCTCCTCAGAACTTCACCAGGTCCTAACCAGGCCAGAGTTTGCTTATTAGGCCTGATATGCCTGAGAATCAACACTTTATCCCCAGCCTCAAATTCTCGGACCACAGCTTTTTTATCATAGTATTTTTTCTGTACTGTTTGAGCCTTCTTCATGTTCTGCTGGGCTATTTTCCACACACCACTTAGAGTTTCCTTCAGCTTAGTCATGTATTCACACACAGATCTGGGCCCAACCTCTAGGGTCCCTTCCCACTGTTGTTTTAACAAGTTTAGGGGGCTGCGTACAGATCTGCCCAAAGCCAACTCATTTGGGGAAAACCCCAGGCTTTCCTGAATCGTATCACGGTAGGCACACACAAGAAACAGCAAATTCTGATCCCAGTCAGCTGGGTGAGTCACAGCGTACTTTTTCAGCATGGTCCCAATTGTTTTATTCAACTTCTCTATCAGACCATTTGACCAGTGACAATACGCGACGCTGACTCGGTGTTCTATGTTAGCCAACTTGAACACCTGTTGTACCAGGTTGGACAGGAAACTACCCCCAAGATCGCTGGCTATGGTCTTAGGAATCCCAAAGGAGCACACAAGGGTTAATAAAGCTTTAGTAATGCTAGGAGCTGAGATACTAGCAAGGGGAATGGCTTCACAAAAGTGGGTACAAAAATCAATCATGGTCAGTATATATTTCTTCCCAGTTCTGGTGGGGGTCGGAAAGGGCCCTACCAGATCAATTCCCCACTTTGCAAAAGGCTCTCCCTCTATGGCAGAGGGTTGCAGGGGGTACCTTGCATGATCTCGCTCATACCCCACCCTCTGGCACACATCACAAGTTCTCACATAATTTTTAACATCCTCATACACATCCGGCCAATAGAACTGTCTGGAGATCTTCTCCAAAGTCCTTTTCACTCCAAAATGCCCACTAAAAGCACACTCATGTGCCATCTGAAGCACACTGCCTCTCTGAGATTTTGGCACAACCAACTGTTTTCTAGGGGCACATTCAGGAGCTAAGTCCTTGGGATGAAATTCTCTATAGAGCAACTCATTTTCAAAATAAAAGCGTACCCTTCTGTCTCCAGAGGCCCTTGGCTCTGTCTGGGCCTGTTCTCGGCACCTTTCAAGAGTCTCATCTTGTTGCTGCTCATTTGCAAAGCTAACATTTTCTATTGTGAGAGGCAAAGGCTCTCCTGGTCCCCTTTCCTCACTCTCAGGCTCATTTACATCTGAAGGGGAGGAATTCGTAGGGCTGCTCTCTGGCAAGAGAGGCTTAGCAATCAAGACAGGTAATGGAATTTCCCCTTCCCCCTCTTCCTCCTTTTCAAAATTCATTTTATCAATCAAATATTGCTTATAGGCTATATCATTTCCCACAAGACACTGATGCCCACAATTGTTTGAGTGGACTAAGACAGGCATAACCTCATTCACATCTTTATAAGCAATTTTTACAAAAGCAACCCTCATTGAAATTGGATCACTGGCATAAGGGGTCACCCACATTTGTTGTCCCTCTTTCAACTGTCCCGGTTCTAACAAATTCTCATTTATACTACTTATTTCTGAACCGGTGTCTCTTAGCCCTAACACTTTTTTATGATTCACCTGAAGTTCGCAGCTAAAAGTCATATTGGACCAGCAGGGTTGCCTCGGGTCGATGAAGGCCATCCTCACAGGCTGCAGGCTTGCATCAGGCTGGGCTGGGGCTGCTTCTCTCGGCTCCCTCCCGGCTGTCTGCATTCCGGCTGGAGGAGTTGAAACGGCCGCCGCTGGCTCACCCTCAGTTATGCTGATTTCCTCTTCCCAATTTTCAGCTGCAGGCTGCTGAGTTGTAGTCACAAGCCGCACTCTTGGAGCAGGAGTGGGGGGGTTTGATTTTTTCTTCTCCCTCTCCTTTAATGCCGGGCAGTCCTGTCTTTTGTGCCCTTTCTTCTTACAGAAGAAGCATAGGCCAGACTCGATGGACACATGGGAATGTACTGTAGCTGTGGGGGAGGTTTCTGCTGGCTTTCCCCCACGTCTCTCTTCCCCTCCCGACTTCTTACTCTGAGTTGGAGCAGGGTTTCGTGGCTGCCCTCCCATGCTACTTGGTTTTCCAAAGCCCTTCTGCCTGTTCAATTGCAGCTGCTCTGCACAACTAGCTGCACTGGTCAAAGTCCCTGGGCTTTTATCCTTGACAAGGGCCACCAGATCCTCCGGGAGAAGCCGAAAAAATTGTTCCAGAAGCATAAGCTCTTTCAAGTCTTGGAAAGTATGGATGTTCTCTGAGGCTAGCCACCTTTCAAAATTGCGATTCAAACGGGACGCAATGGCTGGGTAGCCCTCAGTGGTATTTCGGTCAATCTTTCTAAAGGCTCTACGATAGGATTCAGCAGACAAAGCGAAGTGCTGCTGAGCTAGCTTCTTAAATGCCATATAATCATTACTCGCGCTAAGGGGGAGGTTCCCCATCAAGTCAAGTAGGCTCCCCGATATCTGGGCCCTCAAAACTCTCATCCAATGATTAGTCGGAATATTAAAATCCAGACATGCCAATTCGAAAAGTGAAAAATATGCCAAAAGATCACAAGACTCTGAGTATGGCGGTAGCAAATGTCTATTAGCTCGCCAAGTAGCGAGGGGATCTTTCTGGCCTCGGCCACGGTGCGGAGAAAAGTCTTCTTCCTCATCGGAGGTATAGTAATCTCTCCACTTGCTTCTCCTCCTCTCCCGGCTCTGCTGCCGCTGCCTTAGGGGTCTGTGGTCCGTCAGCTCGTCTGCCCCACCATCTCCCTGCCAGGTGAACTTCCGCTCCGCTGGGGATGGGCTGCTGTAGGGGACTTCTGGCTTGGCTCTAGGTTCGAGGGGACGGGATCTCTCTCGGGTGTCCCACAGGGAAAACTTCCTCTGCTCTTCCTCCCGTCTCTCCCAGTCTCTTTGCCTGGACCTTCCCCTCTCCTCTGAGTCTCGGGGTGGGGGTACTTGGGAATTAGCTCGAAAAGTCTTTTCCCCCCTTTCCCCAATCTCACCAATGTAGTCTTCAGGGCTGTAAGTCGTCAGCTTTGGCTCCCGGGGCACACAGCATTCCAGCTCCCATCTCCTTGCCTCTCGGTCTCGAGGTTGGATATTTGGGGACTTCGCTCTCTCTGGCTCTCCCCTCCTTTCCCCAGACTCACCGAGGTGGTTTGCAGAGCTGTAAAAAGCTGCCGTTGGCTTCCTTGGCTGGCCCCACTCTCTCTCCCATTTCCGTCTCATCTCCTGCCACATCTCCTCCTCTCTCTGCTGGGCACTTCGGAGTTCTTCCTCCATAGCTGCAAGCTGGGTCGAGCTGCCAGGTCGGGCAGTTGTTGCCAAATTCCCAACAGTTGGGGGGGCAGGTTGTTTAGAGCGTACTGCCGGCTCACCAATGATAGGCTTCCAACACGGTTGTGGGTCTGGCCTTACCAGGTCCCACTCATCCTCCGAGAGCTCCACGAGGTCTCGCAATCCCACTTCAGTCAGAGGTTTAATAATTCGGCCCTTTCTGTCAAGTAAAGGTCTCTGGGGTTCTCCCCCCTCTTCCCCCATCCGGTAGGAAGTGTCCAAAAGACCAGTCTGGTCAACCGTCGTTAGGCTGCTCTCATTCTGGTTTTCAAAAGACAGCCTACCTGTCGCCATTGCCAAATTCCTAACTCACACCTCACAAAATAACAAACACTCGCTAGCCACCTCACACTGTAATCCTCAGCACAAAATAGGTATAAAGCAATCTCTGGGTTCCCAGTTCGAATCCAACCGCTACGCCACCATGTCAAAGAGAGCGCCAACCGGTCTCCACCAGCTGGGCTCACTTTGTTTAGGTTTGGGGTAATCTGCAAAACAAAACGTTCAACTCCCGGCTTCCGCCTTGAGCTGAACGGGTCGCTGCCACCAGCTCTGAGTCAAAAGGTTGAGCCTCCAGGCAAAGGGCTCAGAGCAACCCTTGCCAAGCTCCAAATACAGGTGAGTTTCCTCTGCCAGGCTAAGACTTGGTCAGAGTGGTTCACACTGTCCAAAAGGTTTACACAAAAGATAGCATGAGCAAAGCCAATCTAGGCACTAGGATTCAGGCTTGGGAAAACCACAGAAACCACTAGACACATCAAATATAATAAACTAGAAGTTTATTCAAAAGTTTGTGCTCGTTACAGAAAGACAAACGTGAGGCAGGTTAGCATACAAAACAAGAAAGCTTCAATAATCTAACTACACATTTCATCAGAAAGGCAATTGGCTTAGGTTTAGGCAATCAGGCAAATTGGCAAAGCTTTTGGATATGCAAAAGAGTTACCACAGTCCAAGAATTAGCATCTGGGTGTCAGCATGCTGGTCTCCTCAGTCAAGCATAGATTCGTTCTATGGGACAAAGCAAAAGATGATGAAAGATTCCAGGATGCGCCCGCGCATCCCAAAACCTCCATGCTTCTAAGTCCAAACAGGGCTCATTTTATTCCCTCCATCTTAGCGGCCTATGGCCATCTTAGCCAATAAAATGGCGAGAATCTCAATTAGCCCTGAATTAATTTGTCAGGTCATCTCTCAGTCACGCGAGGCACCTGGGAAGACTCCAACTCAGAGATAACGTTTATGGCCCATTTGTTGTCAAGGAGATAAATCGTTGGTGCTGCCCCCAATGGCTGTAAAGTCAGGGCAGCTGTTTATCTCCAACCCCGAGACCTTTAAGGCGTACTTCTAAAAACGAAAGTACATTCCACTGTGATTTGTGAGAAGCCGGCTTGTTATTCCAGGCCCCTCAATCTTTAATGCTCCAAAGGTTAATATCAGAGAATACTAGGCCTGAAGCCTGAACCAGTGTTTCATAGAAGGAAAGCAGGGTGCTTTTCCTTCACAGGTCGCTGGTCAGAAACTGGACTCTATGGCATTGAAGTCCCTCCCCTCTGCAAACCCCACCCTCCTCAGGCTCCCCAAAATCTCCCAGTATTTCCCAACCCGGACTTGGCAACCCTATCAGATAAAAGGATTTCTGACTGCAGAACATGATTTTCTCCTCTTTCTCGGCAGCCACAAATGCCCTCCCCCCACTCAAAAATGCTGCTCCTGGGGAATTCTTTCTGTCCATGGAAACCCTCCATTTGATCTAATCCATAATCTGTTCCAGAAATGTATGCACAGACAGGGCAAAATTAAGACACGCGGAGGCCCTAAACCATGTCAAGTTTAAGAGGCCCCATAGCATTGTTTTTTTTTTTAAAACGGAGGGGGGATTAAATTAGTAAATTGTAGTGGGATTTTTTTGTATTTAGAAGCCTCAATCTCTGAGGCCTTAAAATGATTTTTCTTAGTTTGTTTATAAATCCAGCTCTACGCACAAATCTCTACTACATACAGGAGTTTAGCTCATTAAAGAGAGGACAGTGAGTGGGAAAGAAATAGTAGGTAGAGCTCCTTTATGCATTGTTGTGTTTCAGCAACTATGTTTAACCATGGTAGTAAGAGATACTCTGTGGAAATTGCTAATTGGATGTTTCTCACAGAGCAGACTGTGTGCGCTGTGGTGTCGGTGGATATTTCAGCACCAGTTTACACAACCGCTTAATCACCAAAGCCCAAATGTATAGTATGAGCTCAGTTCACAAGAAAAGCCGGATCGTGCAGTTTATTCTAGAATCTTGATTTCTTTATAAATCATTCTGGGAATAAAGGAAGCTTACTCCAAAAAATTCCTTCCAAGCGTAACTTTGGGGGTGCTCAAGAGTGGAAAAGACCAGATCTATATTTCCTTCCCCCCAGAAATACTTCTAAGCCTTGGCAAGCATTCCTTTTACATATTGGTTACTTAGCTCTGGGGTGTATATCAGTAGTCATGTACAAAACCTTGGGCTAATAGTAAAATTAGCCAAAATACTTGTTACCATTTTCAAAGGAGAAGCGTAATGACTGTGCCTGGGATTGCTGCCACATAAATAAAGGTTTAGGACAGGGGTGTCAAACTCAATTGTTACCAGGGCCAGATATGAGATAAATGTCACTTGGCCATGCCGGGACATGCCTTGCCAGCCCAGATTGAGAGTGGGGGGGGGTGGCTGGCTCCTGGGCTGGATAAGAGCTCTCAAAGGGCTGGACTCAGCCCTCGGGCTTTATGTTTGACAACCCTGGTTTAGGATGTGGCTTTACTGACTGATGTGCTCCAGGGCAACATCTCAAAAATTGACATGCTGGCACTGTGAGTGGATATTTGCCAACAACAAATATTCAGGAATGGAGTGTTCAAGTACCTACGTTTCATTTTACAGTCAACAAAATGTGGGCTTCTATTGGAGTGCTTTGAGTATCAGGCTGTAAATCACTTGAACATTTTCCTCTACTGCATCAGTTTTTGTGTTGACTGTTAAGGAAACACATGGGTTGGAGTTGTTGGCTTTGAGCCTTTTAATCAGTGAACAATAAATTCCAGTTGAGAGAACAGAGTCAGTCTCCTTAGAGTTCCCAGCAAGCCCAGTGCCTTAAGGCAAAAAGCAGGAATGGGGCATGTCTGGCATTCAGATGTTTTAGTGAAGATGGATTATGATGGTCCATGCAGATATTAGTACAACAGCTCGTATGTACAGTAGTACATACTTACGTTAAATGCTATATCAGTTGCAGCTAATCTAATGTTCATTTGGCACAATTCTAGTAACACAATGTTGTTACAATTTTCCTGGAGGTACAGGAAATTATTCGTGAGCAATTATTTGCTGGAATTAGAAGTGGCTGATTTTCTATTCTGCCAAGCTCCGATTAATGCTATTGCCTTGCGGGCTCAGTTTGCTTTTGATTATCTTCAGAGTAGCGGTGTTAAGAGAAATTCTCTTAATAAGGGTTGCCAACCTCCAGGTTCTAACTGGAGATCTCCCACTATTACAACTGATCTCCAGCCGATAGTAGGGTCGCCAACCTTTGGGTACTGGCTGGAGATCTCCTGCTATTACAACTGATCTCCAGCTGGTAGAGATCACTTCACCTGGAGAAAATGGCCGCTTTGGCAATTGGACTCTATGGCACTGAAGTCCCTCCCCTCCTCAAGCCCCACCCTCCTCTGGCTCCGCCCCAAAAATCTCCAGCCAGTGGTGAAGAGGGACCTGGCAACCCTACTCTTAATTCCAATTTACCAGTTTCTCCTTGAAATCCCACAGCCTCCTTATCCTTTTTAAAGGAATTTGGAATCAGTTTCTAATCACATTCATCTTGATCAAAGAGAAATTTGAAGAGAGGAGGGGCAGGAAGGGAAGTTCTACAAAAGTTCAGAATTTCACTCTGCAGATGCTCAGAGGCAGGCATTGTCTTCCCAAACCTTCTTATCCTGCTGCTACAGCACCAGCCTGTACTGTTAATGTAAAACAACTGCAACGGCTGAGGTTACAAAAGCATGCATTGATTTCTCTTCAAAGAGAAATGAAAGATAAATTCCCTCTTCTAAAACAGAAAAAAGAGAAGGGGAATCAATGGCTGTATCTAAGAAGGTGTATGTTGGAAAAACAAATTGCCCTCCCCAAAACTGCTCTACTTCAGGATACCCAGCATAGACCATTTCCACCCTTATGTTCTGACTTGACTTCTTAAGCTTACTATGTGTATGTGTACTCTGTGTGTAGCAAATCAGGACTGGAAGAGTATGCAGAGAAGTAGTTTTGATGCTGCTCTTCAGCTTCCTTCCTATTAGGGTTGCCAACCTCCCAGTACTAGCTGGACATCTCCTGCTATTACAACTGATCTCCAGCCGATAGAGATCAGTTCACCTGGAGAAAATGGCCACTTTGGCCATTGGACTCTATGGCATTGAAGTCCCTCCCCTCCCCAAACCCCGCCGTCCTCAGGCTCCACCCCAAAAACCTCCCGCTGGTGGCGAAGAGGGACCTGGCAACCCTACTTCCTATAGTCATGAACCAAAGCCCTGGTCCAAAGCCTTTTTCACATATCAAACCATATGTAATGAATGCATGAATGAATGTATGTGTTGTGTGTGTGTGTGTGTGTCAGGATCTGCCCTGACTTCCATGCATTCAGAAGAACTTGGTGAATTAGTCTCTGTGATAGGCTGAAGATTGAGTTGAAAGTTGTAACAAAGAAGATATTAAAATATTGTCGAAGGCTTTCACGGTCAGAGTTCATTGGTTCTTGTAGGTTATCCGGGCTGTGTGACCGTGGTCTTGGTATTTTCTTTCCTGACATTTCACCAGCAGCTGTGGCAGGCTCCTCTGAAGATGCCTGCCACAGCTGCTGGCGAAACGTCAGGAAAGAAAATACCAAGACCACAGTCACACAGCCCGGATAACCTAGATCCTGACACACACACACACACACAACACAATATTTCTCTTTGGTTTGCATATAATATGAGAACATGGAAGATGAAGTCATTTACACCACACAAAAGGGATTGCAGATGTTATATTTAGACTAGTCTCTGGAATTCAGTGCTGTGAGAGGTCACTGGATCACATCATTGATGTCTTTATGGACAATAAATTAACTGTGTAGTTGTGCCAAGCTATGATAAGGGTAATCAGACTTTTTGCAACAGATTGTAAGATGATCACTTTCAGGTTCAGGAAGGAATTATTTTCACCTTAATTGTTGCAACAAGGCTGTTGCTTATTCCTTTTCATTCCTGTTTGTACAAAATTGGTTAGTTGATGTCATAAAAATAAGATAAACCCTCAGATGAAACCTCATTCTTTCTAAGGTGGCATCCTTGTACGATTGTTTGGGTGTGTTTTGGCAGAAGGCAAAACAGTGCACTATTTTAATGGAAAATTCTGATAGCAATCAATTTTGCTGGATTATTAAAAATGGGCTATAAAAATAGGCTTGTATGGCCAAGAATCCATTGCCAACATTGTGCAGAGATATTATATAGTTAGGCAAATTATATTTCCCAGCTTCAGTGAAGTTCCTGGTTATTGCTTCGAGTTTGGTTTGATTTGTAAGCCAGTTTTAACCTCTCTAATTGTCCCCTCACGTCTTGGTAGGTGGTACAGACTTTTGAGATTGTATTATCACCTGGAAACTGGCAACAGTGAAGTTGTTAAGTGTAGGAACAAGAGTTGAAGAAAAATGTCAAAAGGAAAAAGGAAGAGAAACTGGTGTCTCAAGCTCCTCCTTGAGATGGATGTTGGAGGCTTCCTAGTTAAGCTGGGGTAGGTGTTCTCCCATATGTTCCTGACTGGGAATTAAGATCACAGGGAGAGGCCTTCCTCACCATTCCATCAATCAAAGAAGATTGTTTGGTGCGTACACAAGAGAGGGCCTTTTCAGTGGCAGCCCCATGACTGCGGAACAACATCCCCAGGGAGGTGTACCTGGCCACCTCATTTTGATCTTTAGGAGGCAGTTGAAGATGGATTTATTTAGGGCTGCATTCAGTTAAGTTTATTAGCAGACCTCAATTGTGTTCCTTCTTTTGGAACAGTTAAAATTCATGGTAGCAATTTAGATTAGGGCATTGAATGAGATCATCCAGAGTTTTGGAGCTGGCTGTCATCAATATGATGAGCCACTTGTGGCTCCTGACCTTCTGAGGGAGTATCACTGCCCTACTGGATCAGGTGAAGAGCCTAGGGATGCTCTTGAATCCTAATCTGCTTCTAGAAGAAGAAGAGTTGGTTTTTATATGCCGACTTTATCACTTAAGGGAGAATCAAACCGGCTTACAATCACCTTCTTTTCTCCTCCTCACAACAGACACCCTGTGACTAGATGGGGCTGAGAGAGCTCTAAGAGAGCTGTGACTAGCCCAAGGTCACCCAGCTGGCATTGTGTGTAGGAGTGGGGAAACCAACCCAGTTCACAAGATTAGCGTCCGCCGCTCATGTGGAGGAGTGGGGAATCTAATCCGGTTCTCCATATTAGAGTCCACTGCTCCAAACCACTGCTCTTAACCACTACACCACACTGGCTACACCACGCTGCCTTCTTTCAACATCATCTCTCAGGATCTCATCCCATCTAGATTGATCTTGCTTATGCGGATTCATGCTTTTCTAACTGGCAGGCTTGACTACTGCAATGTACTCTGTGTTGGGTTGTCCTTGAAGACAACGTGGCCATTTCAATCAAGTTAAAATGTTGCTGTCCATTTGCTAACAAGTGCTGTCTTTAACTTGTTTAATTTAACCAAATTTTCCTCCCACATTTATAACCCAATGGAGACACCCAAAGACATTGTTCTCCTCACCTCCGTTTTAATCTCACAACAGCCCTGCGAATTAGGTTAGGCTAGGTGTGTTTGTGACTGGCCCAAGTTTCACCCTGCAAGCTTTCACAGGAGAGTGGGGATTAAAATCTGGATCCCCCAGATAGTCTGACACTCTGACCACTAAACCACACTGGCACGCACATTTATAGCATGTTCAGTACCAGCTACACTAGTTACCATTTTACTCCAGGATATTGGTTCTTTAAAACCTTTTATGGCCTTGGGACTCTTATACTGAAGGAACCATCCCTTCTCATACATGCCTTCTCATAAAAGGCCTTGTTGGCATTTCTGTCAAGCCACCTGGTAAAATCAGTTTAAGGGAGAACAGTTTCTTTCTCAGCAGCAGCACATTCATTCTGGAATTACCTCCCTGAGGAGGTGCAGAAAGCCAGGCGCCTTTTGTCTTCCCACAAAAGCTGGGAAACGTCTTTATTCCACGTAGATTTTAAAGGATAAGGTGTTATGGCTTCTGTGTAATTTGATGACTTTATGGTTTGTTGTAAAATGGTTGTATGGTGCTGTTTTATTATTATATATTGATCAGTGCTGATAAATTAGGTTGCCACAAGGCTATGGCGAAGAAAAGAATAGAAAATCTGTGGAAGCAGCAGAAACTATGCATTTGGGCTGGAATAGCATAACCATTGTCATAAGATAGCAGTTGTATATAACACATTATGGTAGCTAGGGCAGAACAAAGACTTTAGGGGATAGGAATGTGCTTTGGCATTATATATCATACACTGTAGACCAGTGGTTCTCAACCTTTTTTGCTCCATTCCCCACTTTCACCATTGTTCAGAATATAATTCCCCCCTTCCCAAGATCATGTCATGTCTGACTCAAAAGGTGCATTCCAAATAATATGCATATTTGCTGAATAGTGGTCCCAATTCCTCCCCCCCCGGAACCCTAAAATCCCCCCCGGAAAGGGAATTCACCCCTTGTTGAGAACCCATGCTCTAGACTATTTAGCTTTAAATTTATTTTACTACGTTACTTTGCAACCTGTAGCAAGGTTCAAATCAATCTTGAATCTAAGCTCTAAATGCCGATGTACCCTTATAATGTTAATTCCGGAAATCATAGCTGCCGTATGGAAAACGACACTGCATGAGGTAAACTCGATTAATAAAGTCGAGCTGATAGCAAAATGATTAGTGTTGCAATGGTGGAAGGGGCCTCATTCTCTCTTTGTAATGAACTGTACATGACCAAATTAGCTATACACTGAATTTATACTATACAAAAAGAAAAGAGAAAAAAATTGAGATTTAAAGATATGGGGAAGCTTTCTGAAGATTTATCAGGCTGTTATGGATATAGTTTTCTTCCATGACATTCATCATTTATTTGCTAGTTTTGTTTATGTATTTATTTGCTTTGCATTAACCCAATGAAAATATTTGAAGGGGAGGAAGCAGAGAACAAGGGGAAGGAAAGGCTAATTTGTAACACTGTTAGAAACAAAAAAACCCAATTAGAATATTAATAACAAAATGTTTTTGGGTGGTATTGGGACTGGTAATGTAATTTATGGATCTCTGTCACGAAACTGAATAGCCATTTATTCCTTTTTGTTCCATCCTTGATCATCTAGACCAGTGGTTCCCAAAGTGGGCAGTACCACCCCCTGGGGGGCGGTGGGATTACGGGGGGCCATTAAGAGGCAAAGGGGCAGCAGGGGGGTGCTAGAGGTGGGCCCCTTCAACTGTGTTGTTGGATAAGGTAGGGGGCGCTGGGGTTGAGTTTGTGGAACCAAGGGGGCGGTGGCCCCAAATGTTTGGGAACCACTGATCTAGAAGCTAGTGCCTCTAATGAGACACTTCAAATAAAAATGATCATTATTATAATGCCTCTTTGTTTCTTTCTGTAGTTGGGAGTGTGAAATATGTTATGTTTTGTAAAAAAAAATTGTATTTTGTATATTTAAAATTTTGTCTTTGTATTTTTAAAATCTAATAAAATGAAATGAAAAAGTAACTGTCATATATGCTAGCTCTGTACTGATCTGATCAGCAGTGTACTCCCATGATGCAGAGATTACAACCACAGCACCTTATACCCCAAAACAACAATTTGCTTAATTACTTAATCAGGAGGCAGCTAATGCCTGGATAACTTCACATCTTTCTTCCATTTCCTCCTGTGCTTTCCCAGCTGGATCACAGTCCTTATCGATTGTTGTAGGGATTAGAGAGCAACAGTCTTGCAGAAAGGACTGGTCATCTTACTTATTATATGCATATTCTGTCTTTTGAGGGGCCGAGGGCTATATTTTCTGCCTCCATTTGATACTCACGAAAATCCTGTGTGGTTGGTTATTCTGGGAATTAGTGACTTGCCCAAAACCAATTAGAGGGCTTCATGACTGATTGGAGATTACACTCTCGACCTAACCTACATCACAGGTAGGGCTGCCAGGTCCCCCCCTCTCAAGCGGCAGGAGGTTTTAGGGGGCTGGGGCGATCGTGCACTCGCGCAACATAATTGTGTCACTTCTGCGTTTGCCCGCAGAAGCGCCGCATCTCTGAGGCCGCTTTGCCGCCCCCAACCCCTTGTTTTGAGTGCTAAAATGGCTGCGGCAATGCAGCGCTTCCAGGAGTAAACCTGGAGGGGACGTAATCATGTCGCTCACGGCCGCACATGCGATTTCCACTCTGGAGTAGCCGGGTGGATTGGCGGGCAATTGCCCGCCGGAACCAGTCACCTGGCAACCCTAATCACAGGGATGTAATGAGGGTAAAATGGAGGACAGAAGATGATGGAAGCCACTTTAGGTCCCCATTGGGAAGAAAGGCAGGGTATAAATGAAGCGAGTAAATAAATAAGTTTTGATTGTCGTGGAGGCAGGATGGTGGTGGTGAAGAATTTTGAGGCCCCGTTCTAAGTGTTTGGCAGCATTGTTTCCTCAGTCATGTGTTCAAAGCTCCAGCCATTTCCCTTTTTGTATTAAAATCGTATTTCTAATAAAACAGTATAAGATATGATGAATACCCTCTCATCTTAGGGAAAATTGGAGAAGGAGCATCTTTTCTGTTCTCCCGAGTTAATGCAGAAAAATGTAGAGAATAAAAACCCCTTGTCCTCTGCTGCCTTTTCATGATGCAATTTTGAACAGTAATTTTCTTCCTGCCACTCTCTCTGCAGTAATAGTTTGTCATATATCTTTTAAATAAAGACTAACGACACAGTTTAAAGCATGCCCGTATGAGGAGGCGCTCGTTCTTTATATCGGCTGCTATCACTGGAGATTAGAAGGAGGCTATTCTCATGCTCAGAAATGCCGTTTAAGCAGAGGCTGCACGCTGACACACTTGGGTGGCTTCTGGTGCCGTCCCTGTCAGCAGGGAAGTGAAAGGTCAATGGCTTACAGATTGCTTCTTGTGATGTGGCAGCAGCTATAGTAAGATCTCAACTTCATACAGTGTTCCGGCTCCACCGGCTGGCTGCTTACTTGTAGATAAGTGAAATATCTAATTATAATAAATACCACAGGCAAAAGTTTTTACAAGTCATTGTGGCAGTTCTCAAGGCTCCTTGCTGTTGAATGTTGTAAGTAACATTCCATCAAAACATTTATAAAACAGCTGGTCATATCGATTTGTATCAGAAAAAAACCTATATTTTAATGGTCCGAACGGCTTTGCTGTCAGTTCAATGCCATCAGTAACCAGTGACCATATACAATGATTTTTAAAAGCAACAACGTTAAGACGTAACTCCTGCTGCATCGAAATAAGAATGATATAAAAATAATAAATATTGGGTTGGATCCAACCTCCTTTCCCACTGGTGAAAAAGGAAGGAGCAAGTAGAGTTGCCAGGTCCTCCCTCTCCACCGGCGGGAGGTTTTGGGGGGCAGGGTTGGGCGGCTGCGCGCGACGTGCTTACGTCACTGCCGGGTTTACTCCCAGAAGCACCGCAACGCAACAAGATCCTTTAAGCGTCCCGTCACGATGCGGCGCTTCCTGCCCAGCCAACTCCGCTTTAAGCATCCCGTCACAATGGGGTTCTTCCGGGAGTAAACCTGGTAGTGATGTAAGCGTGCAACACACAGCTGCCACTCTGAGCAGCCTGCTGGATTGGCGGGCAATTGCCTGCCAGTTCCAGCAACCTGGCAACCCAAGGAGCGAGTGTCCCCTTTGACCATTAAAAAAATCAATGCTGAGGATCATGAGACCTACATGGGCAAAGGCTGTGTGGGACAAGGGCTGTAGTAAAGATGAGAATTGGGCAAGATTAAGAAAAAAAAGATGGTTGGATCCAACCCATTTTTCCCAGCCAGCCACAACTGGAAAAGATTGTAAAGAATTTTGAAAAGATTCTAAAGTCAGGGTTATTCAGCCCTGTCACTTGTACCAAACTGCAGCACACCAAGTATTTTGCTTGGTAAACAAGGCCGATTATTCCCCCAAGGGTCTGAGGTGAGACCCTGAGGCAGTGAGCACTGCTGGGGCTCAGATTAGTCCCCATGTGTCTAGCCAAGTTCTTTCTTTCTTTCTTTAATTCATTTATACCCCACCTTTCCCCCCAATGGGGATGCAAAGCAGTTTACATCATTCTCCTCTCCTCCACTTTATCCTCACAACAACCCTGTGAGGTAGATGAGGCTAAGAGAGTGTAACTGGCCCAAGATCACCCAGCGAACTTCCATGGCATGTGGGGATTTGAACCTGGGTCTCCCACATGCTAGTCCAACACTCTTAACCACTAGCGCTCCTTTAAAATCTCTCTCTCCCTCTCTCTCTGAGTGTGTGTGTGTGTGTGTGAGAGAGAAAGGTAAATAGTACAGAATTAACAGTATGGCATTCTAGAGTGCATTTTTTGGGATCTAAGATAAATATGATCAACTATTGGTTGCATTTTGAGCTGGATAGCTTCCTTTTTTGCTTCTTTGGCCCAGCGTGCCAGAAGCACTGTCTGATACCAACCTAGCACCCCCTGTACCCAGTGAAATCATCCAACTAAGCATCCTGCACAGGATGCAGAGAAAGAGGCTTTTCTTCCCCTCCCCGCTTTTTTTTAACATCCACCATACTGAAAAGTTCTGGAGAAATAAAAAGTTTGCACAGCGCGTGGTGTTACTTTGGCTGGTCTTAATAAAAGGTATTATGTTGTTTTGTTGTTTTGCTACCTGTTTTTTTACAGCACCAAGTGGGATTTGAGTACTAACCTAGCTTTTTTTAATCGTCAGAACTGTTTTGAGTAACAACAGAAAGTTCATTTTTAGATATGGAAGCTTGTGGGGAAATGAAGCGAGTTCAGTTGTTATGAGGACTCATAAATCCAGACTACCCCATATCTGCATATGTGCCTCATTGCCACCCTAATGCTGTGGGACGGGGCCCAGAACACCTTGCTAGAAAAGCCCCAAAGTAATTTTGTTAAAATGAAATAATATTAATTTAGACGTGTTGAGAGATGGTGTCCAACGAGCTCAAAATCCTCAGTCTGTGTGTCAGCTCTTAGACAACCCACTATCAATTTCAGTTGTAATGTTTTCTTAATAAAAGTGGCCTACCTTACAGATATACAGGTTACTGAGATATTGCAAATAAATATACTAAAGTAAAGTACCATATCAATGTTGAGCCCAAATGTCCTGATCAGGAAAAACAAAGGTGACAATTAAGTTGGTTCTTGTAGGTTATCCGGGCTGTGTGACCGTGGTCTTGGTATTTTCTTTCCTGACATTTCGCCAGCAGCTGTGGCAGGCATCTTCAGATGAAGATGCCTGCCACAGCTGCTGGCGAAATGTCAGGAAAGAAAATACCAAGACCACGGTCACACAGCCCGGATAACCTACAAGAACCAATGAAATCTGACCGTGAAAGCCTTCGACAATATTTTGACAATTAAGTTGTTTGCTAGAAGCTTGAGAGTCCCCTGAGAATTTTAAAGTAAGTTTCTAGACCTCAGTGTTCTAAGGAAATCCTGAAAGCATGGTGGCACTGGATGCTGAAAGAAAGTGTTCCTAAACGTAGGCATGTACCTAAAGATAGCCACATGGGGGTATTGTCACAGTGACTGTTCCAAGCCTTTGTTATTGCATGGGCAGAGAGCTTCAGCGGAAGAAGAGAGGCACTATCTCAGCAGAGGTAGTTTAAGAGGCCAAGATGAGTCAGTGTCTAAGAGCAAAGGGGACAAATTCTTTATAAAACCACAACAATCCCCCCTCCCATTTTGCTTCTAAAAACAGTGTATATACTATTTTACTATTGGTGTATGTCAATAACATTATATGACCAAAAAAACACACACCCCTCAAGAACTATTTATACTTCCTGGTGTTTAGTAGCACTCCAACCCCCCTTCACTGCGTTCAGCCACTCACAGATATTAAGATAAACACATTTTAAATCATTACGATTGTCAAGCCAAACATTGAAGAGCAGATGTCATTCTAAAACTTTGTAAGACAGAACGAAGAATGGAATGTGGGAAGAACATGTGTGTTGTCCGCATTCACTTAAAACTTTTTTTGATGTAGCATGAAAGATTACACTCTGTTATATTTTTTCCTATTGATGCTGAGCCAGACAGTGATGTCCTGCCAATATATTAACAAAGGACATACACAGAACTTATCCCATTGACCTATCCTAAGTCTTTGCAGACAAAGAATGAGCCTGCTGGCAGAGCACATGACTGAGGGAGCAGGGAAACTATTCATTTGATTTCCTTTTTAAACTAGAGCATGCTCTCAGAACCATAAATGAAGACTGAGCCTCTCTTATATGAAAACTCTGTGTGAGGATGTGTGTGTGTGTTATTGGACCTCTAGATTGTCCTATTGTTAACAGCCTTGCTTAGGACTTGCACACTGAAGACAGTGGATTCATTTGAGTCAATCTGTCTCATGTTGTGTCTTCCTCTTTTCCGACTGCCTTCAAGATTTTCTTAGAAATTCCGTTTACTGAAATCAATAGGATTTATTCCCAAGTAAACATGTTTAGAATCAATGCACTTGTTTACTAAGCAGAAGTAGCCATAATAATTGTAGCTGGAGTTAAGAGGAGAGCACCAATAATAGCTTTTTCAAAAGGATGATATTGCCTTCGTACCTGATGAGAAACAGAGTGCATAAATGAAAAGGTCCTTTTTGTATACTAGTTCTGACTTATGGGTTATGATCTTCTGTCAAATCTGTCACATTTAAAATTACAGCTTAAATTTAGTTTCCAGGGTATGAGGTGGCCTACACTAGTGAGAGGAGGCCAACAGTTCCTCTTCTGAGCACAGGAGAATCATAAAAACGCTAAAGCCTGGCTATGTGAAAGAATATAGGTTCAGCGTGTGTGTGTAAAGCGCCGTCAAGTCACAGCCGATTTATAGCAACCCCAGCAAGGGGCTTTCAAGGCAAGTGAGAAGCGGAGGTGGTTTGCCATTGCCTTCCTCTGCAGAATCTTCCTTGGTGGTCTTCTCTTCCAAGTAGCGACACAGTTTAGCTTCCGAGATCTGATGAGATTGGGCTATGCCATGCTGCTTTCGCTCCAATAGGTGTAGTAAGCATCTGCCAAATCTGGGTGGCAAAATTAGTCCGGAACAACCCACCACTAGGGTTGTGCAATATTCGGTTTTCATTTTTACCAAATACCAAAACTTGGGGATCTCCCTGAAGCCGAATAGGCGATTCTCGGGTTCGGCTATTCTCCTTTGCTCAGATGCACTCCTCAGTGCTTTCTTCCATTTTTCTATCTTTTTTTTTTTTTTACTGGTTTTGTTAGTTTTTTAGTTAGTTGTTTTACTGGGGTTTTTTAAACTGCTTTTGGGAAACTGGGAAATAAGCCGAACACCCATATTTACCAGTATGGGTATTCGGCTTATTTCAGGTTTCCCGAAAAAAATTGGGCCCAATAAATCCGAACCCAAAATTTTACGATTTTTTTTTTTGCACAGCTTTAGACTCTACCTCCAAAAATGCCCCCACAGGAGCTTTGAAAAAAGTTCCCATAGACTACAGTGGAACTAATTTTTTTGGTAAACCCCGAAATAAAGCCGAAATACTCCTTTACCGGTATGGGTGTTTGGCTTATTCCAGGTTTATCAAAAAAAAAAAAAAAAAAACGGGCCCAATAAACCCAAACCCAAAATTTACCGAAATATTTTTTTTGCACAACCCTACCCACCACCGTAAACCCAATGAAATTTAGCTTTGTATGTAAAGTGCTCTCTTTATTGTCTGGTGTTATGTAGAATAATTATATCATTGCAGAGAATGTTACCTGTGTGGGGAAAAGGGAAAAGGAGAAAAGCAGATCCTGGCGGTGCCATTTAATACATATGAAGAGGATATGTGTAACTGGCAGCATTTTCAGATCATAAGAGCCTTACCCTATGCTCTTTACCCTTTGATATTATTTCATAAGGAAATATAGCCCACAATATGTGAAGTACACATTCAGCTGATCATAATCACACATTTTTAATGAGAACACATCATACTCCTGGTCATCAAGCCCACATTTCAGTTTGCGTTAAGTATGGTCGCATTTTGGCACTCACTAATGTTTGCGGAGATTTCCTTTAATAAATAGGCTTTGACTAATGTCTTCAAGTTCCCCACTGTGCTCAAATGGAGCAAGGATAATGGTTTACACTTTCTCCTCCAAACAGAAGGAACACCAAAGCTATAATGGAAACTTACAATGTCAGAGGGTTATTTTAGCTCATTACTTTTAATGAAAATGAGGTGAAGTCCGAGCCAAAGTGCTTCCAGATAAGATTGTGGAGGCCGAAAATGCATTTAAAAGGTCACAAAAGTGTGGTGAATCGAATACTTCTCTTCCCACCCACCCCCGATACAGAGGAGTGGAGTGAAATGGCACCCAATGAGCTTGTTATATCTTTCTCTCTTTTTTTGGTCTTCAGATCTCCCAGTTAATGACCGAGACTGGCCGAGAGGGCCTGACTGAAGCTGTACTGAACCGCTACAATGCAGATAAGCCCTCCTTGTGCAGCTTCCCTGGTTCTCAAGCCACCTGTGTTGCTAGTGACACATCAACAGGCACCTCGGTGGCAGCTTCCTTCTTTGCCAGGTAAGATCAAAAGTCTGATGTTCTTTCCATCTCTGGCTTGTCAAAAGAGCGCAAGTAAGCCCCGTGGCGCAGAGTGCCATGGCACAGAGTGGTAAGCTGTAGTACTGCAGTCCAAGCTCTGCTCATGACCTGAGTTCGATCCCGACGGAAGTTGGTTTCAGGTAGCCGGCTCAAGGTTGACTCAGCCTTCCATCCTTCCGAGGTTGGCAAAATGAGTACCCAGCTTGCTGGGGGTAAAGGGAAGACGACTGGGGAAGGCACTGGCAAACCACCCTGTAAACAAAGTCTGCCTTGGAAACGTTGGGATGTGACGTCACCCCATGGGTCAGGAATGACCCGGTGCTTGCACAGGGGACCTTTACCTTTTAAAAGGAGCAAATGATGTGGGCAGCATTATATACAGAGGTTTTAAGTCAAATAATGTCTTGGATCTTTTCCAGCTTGGGTTGCAAACACTGGGTTGGGAGTTTCCTGGACCTTTGGGGGTGGACTCTGGGGGGGGGGGCTGGGGAGGGGAGGGACATCGGTGAAGTATAAGGCTATAGAGTCCATCCTCCAAAGCCACCATTTTCTCCAGGGGAACTGGTCATGCCATCTGGGCATGCCATCTTCTGGGCATGAAGTATGGGTCACTAGGGGTGGGGGTGGGAGGTCGTTCGGAATTTCCTGGATTGTGCAGGGGGTTGGACTAGATGACCCTGGGGTCCCTTCCAACTCTATGATTCTATGGTCTTCCTAGCCTGGGCATCAGTTGTAATTCTGGAAGATCTTCAGGCCCTACCTGAAGGTTGGCAACCCTAGTTCCAGTGTAAGGTTTTCCTGTATCAGTGCTTTTCCTTTTTGTTTAAAAAGGATGCAAAAGATATGGGTTTTCCTAAAACTTGCAATATCACTGTGGACTGTATAACCACGAGTCTCATGAGTTTTCCTAGAACGTATGGGTTTTCCTAGCACTTGAAAAATCACTGTGTGGACTGTATAATTGTGAGTCTCATGAGCTAAAACTACACCATCTGCTAGTTGGCTTGGATCTGGTGGGGAATTTGCCGACTCCCCCTCTGCTGCAAACCGACAACTTCCTTTCATGATGTTCTTGGGTGGGGTCCTCTGTCCCACAGGAGCAACTTTTCCAGGGGCACTTTGGGTTGCAGGAGTACAGAAAAGGCAGAGAAGTCTTTCTCCACTCATGGAAATTTCTTCTGTCAGTGGAGACTCTGCACATGTATAAAATTTTATACATCTGACAAGAGTGGATTATGCCGCACAAAAACTTTGTTAGTCTTTAAGGTGCCATAGATTCTTTTTTTGTTCTGGCATCAACAGGATAACATAGCTACCCTTCTGGCACCAACAGGCAAACATAGCTACCCTTCCAGTATAAACCTGAAATAGTATGTGTATGTATGTATGTATGTATGTATATATATGTACATATATACATATATATATATCTCCAAGAAAGGGTGGCCTATAAATCCAATAAACTAAACTACACTTGACACAACATTCATATGACCCCGAGCTCCCTACCCGGTTACTTCTACACTCTGACCTCCCCTTCCCTCAGACGACTTTTTATGCAAGCCTGCCTAAATATCCTTCCCACGGCCTGGACCAGGGGCAGATATGCCAAGGTCCCCTATGTTAAAAGGCTATGCTCTTGTGCCACCGGCCAAGCCGAAACAGTGGCTCATGTTTTGCTACATTGTGAGCATGGCTCACCCTTTCAAGAACAGATTATCGAACCCCTCCTGAAAGATTGCCTTGGCGGCACCGATAAGAAGCTAGTCAAATTTCTCTTAAGTGATAGTCACTCTCAGGTTACTGCAGGAGTTGCCAACTTCCTGGGACTTATTTTTAAACTTTTTAAAACTACTTTAAACCACGTGCATAATTTTAAGGAAGAGTCTTACTCAAGTTTCAAAACCTCCTTTTATCCTAATATGTATTTATTTATTTTATGCCAATAAAGGTTTTGATATTGATATTGACACAACATACAGTTATTTTCATAACTCCTGAAAAATTAAGAGGCATCTCAGTGATAGAGTATGTGCTTTGATTCCATGTCTGGCATCTCCAATGAAGGCTTCACCATACGTGTTCTCCTTCTGAAACTTGGGATAGCTGCTGCCATTCAGAAGAAACCAGGGGTCTTCAGCCCATGTGTCAGGACTCTCAAATGGATCACCGAGCTGCACAGACTGGGTCAGGGGCCCCTATATATCCAGCTTTGCTGCTTTTAGGAAGGACCTGCTGCTAGTGCACGTGTGTGGAGCAAATGTGCCACAGCTCCGGCCTCTCTTTGCAAGCACACTGAGAGGAGCAGCAGGATGGTGAGGCTGGGCCACTCAGTGGTGGAGCAGATTCCATTTTGGCACAGGCCGATTCAGATGCACGGCCCCCTTTCCCCACAAAAGCTCTCCCTTGTCTTCTGTTCTTTCCCTCACTCAACACAACACAGCCCAATCACCCTCTACCATTCGGCCCTCAAAGACTCTATTCATGTGCTTGCAACGCATAACTTCCTTTCCCTGTGAAAGCTCTTTTTTTGCAGTTTCTTTCATCCCCTGTCTCGGCCTCCCGGCATCCTCACCATGCTCTGCTCACTGGCTTATGGCACGAGTGCCCTCCCTTTATGGAAGCTGTCCCTTGCCCTCTCTCTCCCTCCACAGGGCACTGCCTTTCCCAGCCACCACCTACAGGCCTTTGATGTTACGAGCTTGTGGTGAGGATCCCTCTCTCCCTGAGACAGCCAATTTTTGCAGGTGGGAGGGGTCCATGTTGCAAGCACACTGAATGAAAGGCAGGGATGTGCCATGGCCAGGGAGGGCTGGGCCAGGAGAAGGCAAGGGAGAGCTTTAGCAAGGAGGAGGTTCTCTGAATCTGCCTATGCTGGCTTAGACACATCTTGGTGCTCACTTGTGTCTCCTGTCTCCAGCTGTGTTGGTCTGCTGCCTATGGTCCTGGACTTGACAGCAACAAGGACATAATTCTGGCTCCTTGTGAGCAAGACCAAGAAAATTTATTGTATATGGCCATTGGCTGTCACAAATAACTAAAACATAGCAATACAACAATCAGTAGTACGTACATATATACAATTGGCTAAAACATGGTAATACAGCAATATAAATGAAACAAATCAGTGATTAAAATATTATTACAGATGTGTGTGTTAAGTGCCGTCAAGTCGCTTCCGACTCACAGCGACCCTATGAATGAAAGTCCTCCAAAATGTCCTATCTTTGACAGCCTTGCTCAGATCTTGCAAATTGAAGGCTGTGGCTTCCTTTATTGAGTCAATCCATCTCTTGTTGGGTCTTCCCCTTTTCCTGCTGCCCTCAACTTTTCTTAGCATGACTGTCTTTTCCAGTGACTCTTGTCACCTCATGACATGACCAAAATACGATAGCCTCAGTTTAGTCATTTTAGCTTCTAGGGTCAGTTCAGGCTTGATTTGATCTATAACCCACTGATTTGTTTTTTTGGCAGTCCACGGAATCCGTAACACTCTCCTCCAACACCACATTTCAAAGGAATCTATTTTCTTCCTATCAGCTTTCTTCACTGTCCAGCTTTCACACCCATACATAGTAATAGGGAATACGATGGCAATTTTAACAGATACCAGAATGTATTCACTCACTGTTTTAAATTTAATTAATGACTCCTTCAGAAACCTTAGATCTTATTTTCTTTGCTGCTAGGGCAAACAAAGGAACCCTATGTGTTATGTAAGCATCAATGTCAGACAACGGAAATTTGATTTTATCCTCATCTAAATATACCATAATAACAGATAATATACCTGCTAAAAATGTGGCCCTAGGACCATCATACAGGGGGCAAAAAGGGATATAATGGGGCAAGTCTTCTGGTTTTGAGGATCCACAAATGCATACGCATTGTTCCCTTGGTAGTCAAGAATATCTACCAGCCAGTAATGCCGTTAGCATGGATTGGAAGCGCAATGAAGTAAAAGATGCTCTAATGTTAGCATTTACGATAACTCTGTAGAGGGCTCCTTGTGAAGCACCCAGGGCCAGGGGCCCCATCTCTCTGGGGTTCTGCCATGATATATCTGTGTTGTCAGTCAACACTCGAAAGAAGCAGAGATACTCTGAAGAAGCGAGCTGTGACTCACGAAAGCTCATCCTTTACCAGAAATTGTGTTGGTCTTGAAGGTGCTACTGGACTCTTGCTATTTTCTTTGTGCTATATTGCACAATGTGCTATATTGCACTTTGGGGAGTAATTTAAAAAGGAACTCCTCATCTGAAGTAGTCCAGTTCACTCTACCCTTCAAGATTCGACCACTTTATTCTACTTAATATATAGGTCAGGCCTTAGCTTCATTTCACTGAGTTTTGTAGAGTGATCTTAATTTACACTTGCTACATATGTAAGATTGCCACTGTGTTTTTTTGTTTTGTTTGAGAGACCTGGCAGCAGCAGGCAATTTCTCCATCCTGGCCTGGATTAGCCGATATGTATTATAGTATTTGATAGCAGAGGCCCAACTAAATTATGGGTTGAGTTGTATGTCTCCGCCATTTCCTTCACTGTGTTCCTTCAGATAATATACCTCATAATATGATGGCTGTTTATTCTCATCATCACCTGGTGGAAGAGCAGTGGTCGTATATGACGGTACAGGGCAATTCAAAATATTGGTAGCCTGTCCAGTATGATGAACAGAGCAAACTTGTTGTCTCTACTGCTCAGATGTTTAGGGACAGCTGTTTAGGGTAAGGGAAAGAGAACCTGGCTGCTTTCATTTCTTTCTCTGAATGCCTCAATATATACCCCTGCATTATAGCTATAGCTAGGCTAAGGGTTGAATTTACCAGTGAAACAGTTAAATTAGGGTTGCTAGGTCCCTCTTCGCCATCAGCGGGAGATTTTGGGGGCGGAGCCTGAGGAGGGGAAGAGAGGAACTTCAATGCTATAGAGTCCAATGGCCAAGGTTGCCATTTTCTCCAGGTGAACTGATCTCTATCGGCAGGAGATCAGTTGTAATACCAGGAGATCTTCGGCTAATACCTGGAGGTTGGCAACTCTAAGTTAAATGTGATGTCACTGGGCTGCTTCATTCCATTGGCTGTTGCATGTGGGGGCTGGACAATTGAAATGCAGTTGAGATCATCTGTGTTGCATTACTAAACATGCCTGGAGGAGAAAAGCGGGAACGATGTGGGGCTATTTTTTTGATGGCACCCGTGCATTGGTCGTAGCATGTAGTTATAGTATCTGGAAAAGACACTTGAGGGCTCTTTTCCAGAAGAGATCAATTAAAGAAATATAATTTTAAAACAAGTTTACAAAATTAGCTTCACTTAACACTAGTCAAGGTTGAAATGGTTTGATCTATATAGGATTAGAGAGAGAGAGAATCTGTGTACAATAAAAAAGATTTTGCACCTGTGAATTCCTTACCACCTTGCCAAGGGGCTGAAGATACACATGGGGGTATATGTGGCTTATTTAGTTATAATATTTTAGTCCTCGCTTTCCCACCACATATGGCTTCAAGGCACCTTGCAAAATTAATCAAAATACAACAGATTAATAACACACACATACAGCTGGTACACAGATGTTTCTGTATCCTCTCTCCAGTACTGAAGATCTTCCTTTCATAGGTGTCCTGCCTGTTGTTCCTCCTTAAGGGTATGTTGGTGATGGGTATGAATCCTCCCTTCCAGAAATAGGTTGCCAAAGTAATTTTCAGGAGCCAGATATTACCAGTCTTTGTTGGGAGGGGGTGTCTTCTTCTGTGCAGGTCCGATGGAAGGATATCTGACATCTTCTTCCCCCTCCCTTTAACAGCCTTCTTCCCCCTCCCTTTAATGGCAGTTGGAAGCTGAAGGGCTTAGGAAAACATTTGGTTTCTTGCTATTCCAAATATGCAGATTCGAATAGTATGTCATTATATTAATTGAATATACTACATCCAATAGTAAGCCTGTGGAACGTCTTCCCAGGACTCATATTAGCAAATATATCAAGCTGGGTTTTCCTCATTTTTTCCCTTGGTGCACCATTTTGAAACATGTAATATGCAACACAGTAAGATTAGAAAATTCTCGGTTGGAATGCTGGCAGAAAATTAACAACATCTGTACAACATTTCCCCTGATATTTCTAAAGCCCAATTCGGTGTATTACACTAGCAGGTACTGGTGAACAGAGGAACTTCTGTCAGCCTGAAAGTAGCGTGAAAGGTGTCTCTGTGTTTGAGTTTTCGAATGCAAAAATTAAAATGTTGATTTTTTTTAAATCTGCTGACCTGAACACTTGTAGTTAGCTTTGATTTGATTGGAAATGTTTGGCAC
Organism: Euleptes europaea; assembly: GCF_029931775.1. NCBI lineage: Eukaryota > Metazoa > Chordata > Lepidosauria > Squamata > Sphaerodactylidae > Euleptes > Euleptes europaea. The sequence continues at coordinate 30,715,392 of NC_079318.1, forward strand.
TCATTATTTTTGAATTAAGGCAAGAGGGCAGCTTAATGACCCCCAATTTACAGACCTGTTTTGGAAATGAAAGCCTTTTTGTTGAATTTTTCCTTTCGTTTTACAAAGCATTATGTAAATAGTTAATGGGACTCTAACTCTTAAGCTGCCCTTGATTTGACACAAAGTAGAGTTGCCTACAGATATGGCTATATTGAATCAAACCACCTAATAATTTGCGGTTAACCCATCATCAGCGTTTTTAACTAAACAGAAGTGAAATACCCATTTAAATGCTAGTCAGAAATCTGGCTGCAATATTTGCTTTGGCACAACTCTAGTAATGTAGATGATTCTCTCCTGCTCTTTCACAGAATGTGGGACATTGGTAGGGTTGCCAGATCCCTCTTCTCAACCGGCGAGAGATTTTGGGGGTGGAGCCTGAAGAGGGCGGGGTTTGGACTTAAGTGCCATAGAGTTCAATTGCCAGAGTGGCCATTTTTCTCCAGGTGATCTGATCTATATCTGATCTATATCTAGTTGAATTAGCAGGAGATCCCCTGCTACTACCTGGCAGTTAACAAACCTATGCTGAATACTACATTACTGAATAATACATTACTCCGTGGTAATGGAGGTTGCGTCACCTCACTGTAATGAGTAACCCGCATTCTCGCCGCATTTTTTTGGATTTACAATTGTTGGGTGATTATACCTCTTTTCATTTGGACTCATTACAGTTGTGGGGTGATAATACCTCTTTTCATTCGGACTCATTACAGTGAGGTGACGCAACCTCCATTACCACGGACTGACCACCTTGGACTTGGGTGATATTACCCCACTGGGGACTTTGCTTATTTTCTTTATTTTCCTGACATTATCATTTAATTTGTTATTGTATATGAGCAAGCCAGTCAGTAAAAATTAACGTGTTATGTAGAAGTGAGCCTCGTGCTGCTATTGTTATTTGTAACTCCCTGGCAGTTGGCAACCCTAGACATTGGGCATTGGCAGCAAATGACTTAAAATTGTTTACAATTCTTTTTTAGCTAGGATTCTTCATTTTGCCCTTTAAACATGATGTCGGACACGAAGGGAGAATTCTGGAGCTAGCAAATACTTCCTGAAGGGACTGCCCAGCTATTGTTCTAATATTGCTTAAACGAGAGTAATCCCGTTGATTCCTTGAAGGCCCAGCACTACTGTGAATACATTCCTTGAGCCTTGCAACCTCAATTTCTTTTTTTAAAGGCCATAATTGTGCATTCTTTAAAATAAAGCAAATCTGTTTGTAATTCCAGGGATTACAGTTATTCCCAACGGCTGTTTGGGATCCTCCCCCTTGCCCTGTATGTGATATAAATCTCAGGGCCTAATCAGAGTCACGGTTTCCTTGCAACAATAGTTTATCTCGACGGCTCTTCATAATTCAGCGTAACTTTCGGTTTGCATGAACAATTTGTTGGTCGCAGAGAACCGAAATGTGACAATCGATAATATATGTGCTATTCAGAAAGTTTGCGGGCACTGAAATATGCTGCACCTGCTTTGGAGAGACGCCCGAGGGGTTGTGGTTCCCGGTGCTGTGGCAGCCGCTCCACTTGGCCTACTCATTATTGACTGCGAAGGGAACAACTAACGGGCTACAGTCCACTGGGAGCTTCTCACATGCATATTCTGCAGAAATTAATGGATGCTACCTTTGACAGTAATTCCCATTCACTGCCCTGGTGTTTGCTCAGGAGAAAGATTGGGCATTGCAGTCATCAGGGCCTGCCGGAGCTGTTGGGATGTATACAGAAGACATTTCTTGAGTTTCTTGGTAGTTATGCAACCATTGCACAGTAGTGTAAGAGAGGAGAAAGCTTCCTTAGGCAGGAGAACGTCTTTGGACCTTGCTGAGCAGAGTGGTAGGTTGCAGGCCTTCCCTTTGCTTCTCAGAGCCAGTTCATACAGTTCTGTCCTATACAATACAAACAGCCAAAGCTCCTCCACAGCCATGCATGTGCCCGCAACCGCATGGAGAAGATGAAGTATGAACTGGGTGGCTCAGTAATACAAATGGAAGCAATTCTGGGTGATCATGACGTTCTATTTGTAGCGGCTATAGTGACTGTAGTGATTACTAGGGTTGCCAGGTCCCTCTTCACCACCGCCGGGAGGTTTTGGGGGCAGAGCCTGAGGAGGGCGGGGTTTGGGGAGGGATTTCAATGCCATAGAGCCCAATTGCCAAGGCGGCCATTTTCTCCAGGGGAACTGATCTCTATCAGCTGGAGATCAGTTGTAATAGCAGGAGATCTCCAGCTAGTACCTGGAGGCTGGCAATCCTACTGATTACAGCTGATTACAGCACTGCCTGGTTCATTTCTGATAGCATAGAGGCTAAAGTCACTGTGCTTGCCAGCTCTTAGTAGTAATGACTTTTATTCTAGGAGAATATGGATCAAATAAATAATGGCTATCCATGCAACAGAGAAAACTAAACAGCAAAATGTACTGCTGCAGTCTTTTAGCTAGTTAGGCACACTACTTCAACTGATGCCAAGTTCATGATTGCATCTGAACTAATTTAAATATAGCTATAAATGTTTTCATCCTACCTTGTGGTCTCTGCGCATGCTCAGATGGGCTTTGCACCTGCACAGAGGTGCGATTAGGAAACTTCTAGAGCCAGTTTTTAGGCATAAAGAGCCTCTCCCCACATACACACAGCTCCAACTGCATGTTCATAAAAGGGATGTCTCTTTCATCTGCCATGGGAATATTTGTGAGGTTATCTGTAAGGAACAATTCTCCCTACATACTCTTCTATAAAAAGAGAATGGAGTTTGCTGAAAAAAAGTATAATTCTGCACAACCTGTAAATTAAGGAATTTAGATATTACATTTTAGCTTTTTCTTCTCAGGGCAGTCGAACTGAAATGAAGGACATTTGTCTTCTGGCTATTTGTGTAAACTTGTCTCAGTTAATTTTATAAACTGTGTTGGTTGCATTACCATTTGCCTTTTTTAAAAAGCATAATACAGGATTTATAGATAGTTTTTACATTCTGATTTGGCTGAAGAAATAAACGTTGATGATATATAATCTGCACTGATGGGTACAACTAGAGTTCTGTTTTTGGTGGAACTCAGTAGAACTCATAGATTCCGGCATTCATAGCTCCACTAAAATGCTGAACCTTGATGGTCTCCGTTTCAGACATACCTGTAAAATTTAAACTATAATCCTCTGATAACTGCCTTCCCATTATAAAAATTACTGAATAAGACAGTTGTTAAAGAGCAGCTGAAGCTTCTTTTCAAATTCCTGCCAAGATTTACTGTGTCTACTGGTTACTGGTAACAAGACTGCTAAAAGAACTAGTGTTTTCTAAAAAACAGCAATTCATTCAGCTAACTTTCCTCATCTAATTAAGTGGGTAAAAACTGGTGACCACTTGAAACTCTAAAGGAACCTCTTTGTAACTTTAAGGAAGTTAACATATGTCTGGCTTCCAACCTGGCTCGAATGTGTACAGATATCCAATATGGTTTTACTTTAGAACAAGACCACAGTACGGTAGAAAAAACGATAAAATGTCCATGTTTTTTGAATTCATTAGCCAGTTCGCGCCATTTCATGCTTTACAGAGCCATCTTATGGTCCTGCTACACCAGTGACCTATTGATACCAGTGTAACATCAGCACAATTTGATAGTCTGTGGTCTTCCAGCCCACTCTCTGATTACACCACTGATACGTGCCAATCATGGAGCATCATACTGATGATGCCCCTGTATTAGCCATATAGGAAGGAGCCAATTGAAACACAGCAACGTTGAGACACCTCCTCAACATCGCTATGCCCCATCACGCATACACACAACACATATATACAGAGTGTGTCACACACACTTGGAAAAATATGGAAGACAAATTCAGCATGATGTCTTCCAATCTAAGGCTCACTGTGACATATCCAGTACTGTTAAACGCTACAAGCAGCTATCCTTATGAAAACGAAAGGGCAGGCAGTCTAAACATCTTATACATGCAACTTCACAGCTTATTTGGGAGGGAAACCTCATGACTGCTTCCAAGCAAAGATTCAGAGGGGCTTTTTCTAAAGCAGAGGGAACAAGGACAAGCAGTAAGGGAAGATTCAACTCCGTGTTCATCCCTAGTATCTTCTTAGTATCTTCCTATCCCTAGTATCTTCCTATCGTCCTGGTGTCATAGGAATGCTAGCATTGGCTGGTATATCTTCAAAATAGGGGATTCACAGCGCATTCCTGACATGCGCCCGTGGTCAGGACCAAAGGCCTTTCGAGGCCGGTGAAGGCCCGCACCGGCGCAAAGGCCCACAGTGCTGGCATCTGGGCAGCGCACGCCGGCCGCTGCTGGAGTGGCCGGCCGCTGCTGGAGCTTGTTGCCGGCGTCCGGACACCAGCAAAGGCCGCGTCGTTGTCCCAGGAGGTGTTCCCGCTGGTTGGCTGCTTCCTGTCCCCATTCGCCCCTTTACGGCGATGCCTGGAACAGTGTTGCTGCGCCTGCTTTTTAGCAGGCACAGCCTCGCTATTTTCAATGGGGCGAAAGGCCCCATTAAACAACAAAAAGCCGCGAAACTTCTTCTTCTTCTTTTTTTTTAACAGCTTACGTCGAACAGCGTTAGGAGATGGCAAGCCTGCGCCTTCTCCCCGCCGTTCCCATACGCCAATTCTCAGGAATGGGTGGTTAGAATACTCCCTGTGTCAAGTTTCTTGCAATAAATGACACAAATTGTAATATGCATATATTATCCAAGGGCTTCTTTTATCCAGCAGAAGAGCAAGTGTGTACATTTAGGTTAGCATTTATTGACTCCCCAAAGCATGCTGTCAGCCTGAGAGCAACCATCCACCTTTAAGGAAAACACCAACTGCTAGTTTAAGTAGCTCATTCAGAAGGCTTCACATATATATGTGGGCTTGTTTGTTTGTTCGAGAATGGGTGAAATCAGAATTGACAAAGCTCAGTCAACACAAATGATGGGCATGTGGGTACAAAGGCCTTCAGTAAGATTTGCTTTGTTCACCTCTGTGAAGAACTAACTGATAAGATGACCCACCTGAGTCAATAGGATTAAGCAGCCCCGTGTGGTCTGAGACAGCTCGTGTGAGATGTGGCTAAGGCAGAAAGTATCAGATTTTCAGAGGTGCTTGAAACAGTTGCTCAGTCACGTAAAAGTTAAACAATGGGATTAGTGACCTACTTTCAGATAACATAAAACTTATCTTGTACAGCACCCAAACTGCAGGAGAAATGGGACTTTTGCTATGACTTTTGACTGCTATTGCACATAATTTTCAGTTTAATCTGCTCATTTTCTCAGGTTCTGTTGAACTAAAATGCTGTTTCTTATTTTTCCTTTTGTTCCCACTTTGCCTCTCCCCCCTCTTTTTTCACTGTCTGTTGCTGATACTTTGATTTCCTCCTCTTCTTCTACTAGCTACGTGGATGTGCATTTTTATTCTTTCCTTTTTTATCTCATATTCCTGCAAAGTTAAGGTATCGCTTTCGTCTTTGTTCATTCTTTGATTTTATCTCGGAGTTTTTTGCTTGTGAGTTTGCTGTTATCTCGTTTTAGGTCTGTTATTTCTGCCTTTCAGTCTTCTACTCATCTTATGTTTTGGTGTCTGCGTTTGATCATGTTACTCTTTTGCTACTTTCTCTCCATTCTGGATGGTAGCCGACGCCTTATAGCACTTTAAAGACTAACAAATTTATAATACCTTTATTACTTTCCAACTTGCCGCAAGACTTCATTGTTTCTTTCCTTTGCTTTTGATTTATTCTCCTTTGTGTCTCTTCATTTCTCAGGTAATTTCTTTTGCTTTCTAAAATGTGGGATTCTGTCTGCTCTTGTATGCTTGCTTACTTTGACCGTGTCCTTTGCAATGCATTGCAAGTTGAGATCTGACCCATTCTAATCCCTTGTAGCCTTTAAGAAACATTTGAAAACGTGTTTGGTTCAGGGAAACCCCTGTTTATGTTTTCCTATCCCCTCCCCTCTTGTGTTATTGTTAAATTACAGACTTTGGGCTGGGCCATTAAAAAAATCAACATTGCCTTGTTCTTATAGGTGCTTCATAAATAAATATGGTTTTTGACGTGTTGGAAGAGATAGTATTTTCAAGAAAGCAGTAGAGGGTTGTTCGTCTGCAGTAGAACAGCTAGATTTGAGTCCAGTAGCACCTTAAAAAGCGACGTGATTTTGGGGGGTATGAGCTTTCAAGAGACGAAGCTCCCTTTGTCAGAATCAAGGAGGAATGTAGATCTCTGAGTCCTTATGTCCCAGTCAGAAGGTGGGAGGGCTGTTGCGAAGAAGGAACTCAGGATGCAAATATACAATACACATTGTAACCAGCTTGGTTAGAGGAGAGATGCTTAGGGCAGAAAATTAGCTATCCATTTGGAATTATAGTTCTGCCTCCCCTCCCCAAAGATCAGTGTATTCCGTTTCCTTTGATTTCTAAGATGGACGATCTGCATGTTTCACAGTCAAAGAACTCTGATATGATGTTCTTAATAGTTCAGGAAGGAGGTATTCTGTTAGTTCAGGAAGTAGGTATTTTAGATCAATGCACCTCTAAAATTCAATCTCTGGCTGTTTAAAAAGAAATTGTATTACACACACACATACACACAAAATACAGACTCATTAGTTCTAAGGAAGGAACAATGTTCTAAATGAAAATAGATCTCTTTCTCCTTGTGCCCGTAAAGAGGTTGCTTACATTCATCCCAGATGTTCATGGAAACAATTCCTCTCTTAATCTATAACAGACTCTTGCTTTCTTCTTTACTGTCTTTTTATTTGATACAACACTTATAAACATGTAAAGATCTTGTAGTATTGAATTACTATTGAATGGCTTGTCAAAAAGCACATCTTTAAATGTAGTGGATAAAATCATAAAGCCTCCTTCATCTTTAATGTTTTCCCAGAGGGAGGGAGCTTTATACACAGTCTGTACACATGATCAAGCAGGAATTGATGGTAAACTTTGCAGGACCCTGGGACCAATCCACACAACCAATTTGTTATGTTGAGAATTCAGGCTGAGTCAGTGGACCAGTGCACTAACCATGTCATAGAATCATAGAGTTGGAAGGGGCCACCAGAGTCATCTAGTCCAACCCCCTACACAGTGCAGGAAACTCACAACTACCTCCCCCCCACACCCCTAGTGACCCCAGAAGATGGCCAAGATGCCCTCTCTCCCATGAACTGCCCAAGGTCATAGAATCAGCATTGATGTCCGATGGCCATCTAGCCTCATGTCTTGTTTTTCAGTCAGGAATTTGCTCACAGTAAAGGCAGGAAAATATTTGGTCTGACTGTAGAAGGCAACCCCATATAAGTTTACCTTGAGCAGCAACCAGCATTTGCCTTTGTGCAATTCTCCCCTTATTTCAGTTCAGTATCTTTAATCTCCATAGTTAAAAGAATACGAAGAGTTAGAAAAAGAAGAAAAATTACACATTCTCTTTGACAGCTGAAGCTAAGCTGTGAGAGTTTCAGAAGTATCTAACCCTAGTCTGTAAATGGACTGGTCTTCTTTCATACATTTCTGCAATGAAACTTGATAATGAGTCTCACACGTATATGCTGATCAGATGCTGCTGCACCTGATTGTACAGGTATTGTCTCTTTTGATCAGCATTTCAGGGCCCTGCTTTTTCTTCAGGGGTTTCGTAAGACTGCCACGGTCAAAGTGAGATGTCATTAAAATAACAAAACATCACCTAGGAGCAAACAATGCACAACATTTCTATGCTGCCTCTCCAGTCCTGCTTGAAATGCACTTCCATTGTAGTATCTTATATGGTGTATATAAAGCTGCCTTAAACTGTATGACACCACTGTAGGGTTGCCAAATTCCAGGTGGTGGCTGGAGATCTCCTGCTATTACAACTGATCTCCAGGCGACAGAGGTCAGTTCACCTGGAGAAAATGGCTGCTTTGGAAGGTGGACTCTATGGCATTAATACCCCATTGTGAAGTCCCTCTCCTCTCTAAATTCTGCCCTCCTCAGACTCCATTCCCCAAAATCACCCCCCCCAAATTTCGCAACCTGAAGCTAGCAGCCCTACAACACTAAGCTACTTAGCCTGGTGCTGTATACTTCAGCAATCCCCCATGTGGTACCCATGAGCGTGTTTCTCTGCATCTGCTTGCTGTCTTGTTTCTTGGCCCCTTCCACGCTCCTTCCATATCCCTTTTCAAATGTCACCCTACACCACTTCTCCAGCCAGAGGGTGTGCAAAAGGCGATGGGAGGGAGAGATTGTAGTGGTGCACACAACTGTCTAACAAAATTCCAAAGAATGCCCACACAGTCAACAAGTTTGGGGACCCCAGGACTGCATGTTTGGTAGCAGCTCCCATAGGTTCTCAGACAGAGATCTTTTTCAAACTTTTTAAACTGGCAATACCAGGAGTGAAATGTAGGATTGTTTGCGTTCAGGCATTCAGTGGCTGTGCCACTAAGCTATGGCCCTCCCCTTGAGCATAATTACTTTGGCTGGTGATAGGGAATCTAGAATGGTTCTCTGAAGCAGCTGTCCTTCACATGATGGGTTGTACTTCCCTCATCATTGCATTACTTCTGAGCATCATGTTGATCTCCTTACTGAAATCAAACACATTTTAGTAAGCTGCCTACTGAGACAGGATGGACTCTTAAGGCATTGTTGACAGATAAATCTGCTAAAATAGACATCAGCCATGCACAATGTGAAGCAGCCATATGTTGCTGTTCCATTAATGCCAAAAAGAGAGCTTTAGGACATCAGGGCAGTTTGATATGTGGTTCATGAGCTCCATGCTCAAATACCCCTAAATTTGGCTACAAAGGCCATGTGAATGTTTGAAAAGCATTGGATGCTCAACCCAATTTTATTTCATGGACCCAACAGCAAAAGGGGTATTAGAAGAAGAAAAAGAAGAGTTGGTTTTTATATGCCAACTTTCTCTACCTTTTAAGGAGAATCAAACCAGCTTACAATCTCCTTCCCTTCCTCTCCCCACTTCCTCTCCCCACAACAGACACCTTGTGAGGTAGGTGGGACTGAGAGAGTTCAGAGAGAACTGTGACTAGCCCAAACATTAGAACATTTTAAACAATGGAGATATGATGGCTTCAGAGAGTACAGTAATCCTCAGACTGGTATAACCAGTTCATGGAAAGGAGTTTCAAAGCCTGGAAAGAGAAGCAGAGAAAACAGTCTTCAGGTCTCCTCATCACATGAAGCTTGAGTTCTTTCAGCAAGACTCTGCCTGCTGACCTCAGATCCTGGACAGAACCATATGGGTGGATGTACTCCCCCAGACTGTTAAGGTCAAAACCGGCAGTGTGAATTAGCCCAACAACAAGAAGTGATCCAAAAAGGAAGTACATAAAGCCCAAGACTTGTATGGATGTTGAGCCAGGTTCCAAACAGTATTTTAGCTGCAGCATTTTGCACCACGTGAACTTTCCAAATTGTCTGCAAGATAACTTGATGTATTTATTTATTGAAAACATTTATTAGCTGACTTTCTCCCTTGCAGAACTCAAGGCGGCTTGCAATATAAATGAAATGATTATAAAAACCACAACAAAAACACAATAAAAACACTATGACCAAAACAGCATAAAAGTTACAATTTAAAAACTCCAATTAAGACTGCCGGTAAATTAAACCGAAATCAGTCAAGTGGAGTCCTAAATAAAACTATCCTCAGCTGCCTCCTGAAGATCAACAGTGAGGGGGCCAGGCGCACCTCCTTGGGGAGGTTGTTCCATAATCGTGAATGTGCCTGGAATATATTGCAGTAGTCCAACCTGGATGTTACTAAGGCATGGTTGTGAGTGATCCATAACTAGTAGCCAGCGATGGCCCTCTCCTCCATGAGTCTGCCTAATCTCCGTTTAAAGCCATCTTTGCTTGTGGCCGTCTCTACATTCATTGGCACGGAATTGTGCAATTTAAATACTTGTTGTGTTAAGAAATGCTTCCTTTTGTCCATCCTGAGTCTATTGCCCATCAATTTCATTAGGAGTCCCCTAGTTCTAGTATTAGGGAAAGGGGGGGGAGTATTGTTTCTCCTCCCCATGCACAATTTTCTAAACTGAAAAGCCCTAGACTCGTGGGATAGGTGAACCAATCCCTTTCCTATCTTGGTTGTCCTCTTCTGCACTTTTTCTAGCTCTGCACTATCTTTTTAAGATGTAGCAACCAGAACTGTACACAGTATTCCAAATGGGGTTGCACCATAGAATATATAGGATTACAATAATTCCCAGCATTCATATTTATTATTTCTTTTTTGAATTAAGTTTTTATTTTATAAAGCACATAACATAAAAACTGAATAAAAAACACATATTATACATTATAATACACATACCTAGACCAACAAAAACAAAACAAAACAGGTTTTAACTGGGTGAGCATATGCAATTTTACTACCCTCTTAACATCTTCACTGTGCTCCACTATTATAACTTACTATCATAAATTTTACGGCTTTTTACTAGCAAATCAACAGCTTTTCCTTCAATCATTCTATCTCAAAAAATTATTACGGTACATGAAACTAATGTTGTAAAACTAGCCATTATTAATTCATAATAAGTATCATATAATCTTATATAGACTTGTCGGTGTTCTATTATATTCTGTTCCCGCATATTAATTTAATTAAACAGTTTCATTTCAGATTTTACACGATTTATGCAACATATTCATTATATAATTTTCTTTCTTTTCTTTCTTTCTTTCTTTCTTTCTTTCTTTCTTTCTTTCTTTCTTTATTTATTTATTTATTTATTTATTTATTTCATTTTTATAAAGGGTACAGAAAAAGAAGGGGGGGGAAAAGGTTGGGAAAATTTTAACTTTACAATGTTGTGTCCATGCCCGGGATAACCCATCTTTGTCATCTGACCCCAGAATAATATCTCTAATAGCAAAAATTAAATCTAGCATATAGTTTACAACTCCTAAATACATTGTTTCTTTTCTCTATTTCATCAGTCGTTACTAAGAAGCTGTTATAACTGTGAATTTTACTTGTAGCTGATTCTAAATTCCCATTATCAAAAAAATTGAACCCAATATTAACAGTGCTAAAATCGCATCTAACATAACTCTGTTCCCACATATCATAAACATAATTATCATATCTATTGAAAAATGGTTGCCATCTCTCCAGTTTTTCTTGAACTCTTCAAGAAAAACTGGAGAGATGGCAACCATTTTTCGATAGATATGCATGATATAATTTTGCTGGGTCTTGTGTTCACATAATTCGTCAGTGTAGCCATCACTGCATACTCTGAGCATTGATATTTATTATTGTGGCAAATGTGTGGTTGAACTATATCCTTCCCATCTACTCGTGCTCTGGTTTAAGTTTTTTTTGTCAAGGGTGTAGCATGATCTCAGTTTTAACTTGACATATTCCTTGATCTTTTCCTCCTTCCCTCCCAAGGGGAATGTATTAGCATTCGGCACAAATACAGTGTCTTGTGCTCACAAGCCTGAATGCTAATTATGATTTTATGGTGAGTATTTCCTTTTTGTGCGTTTGTTTGCAAACAACCAATTATGCACACACTGCATGGCTGGAGAAACACAAAGATGACACTGAAGTGTGCAAATCAATGCTTGCTGCCAAATTATTTGGGTTACTTCTTTGTTTTCTTTCCTTTCTTGCTGGCAGCAGATCAGATCTGGAAACTTTCCAGCTCACTTACAGATTGTATTTGTCCAACTGGATCCACCCAGCCTCACCTGCCTTCAGCCTGTGCTGAGTTGGCATATACTGGGAAAATGAATGCAGAGCAAGCCAAGCAATTCACGGAGTCCTGTTTGTTCATCAGCTCTTGAGGAACAGTATTACAAAAGCTAAATGTCTTCAGTGTGTGCATTTCAGTCCAGGCTTTTGAGAAGAAGAATGTGCTGTTGAGTCGCAACTGACTCATAGCAACCCCAACCACAGGGCATTCCAGGAAAGGGATGAGCAGAGGTGGTTTGCCATTGCCTTCCTCTACCTAGCAACTCCAGTCTTCCCATCCAGATGCTTAACATGGCCAACCCAACTTAGCTTCCAAGCTCGCTTGAGCTTGGACCAAATTGAGTAATTTGGGCTGCTAAACTTTTAACTCCAGCAGATATTTTCAGATGGATTGCATACTTTCAAAACTTCTTGCTCCTCTTCATTGATTCGAGTTCCTCAATCCAGGTTGTCAGATTCAGTCTGAAGGTGTCTCTTTGACCTTCTTTTCCTTTCCTTTTATCCCTTAGAAGCTCCTTGATCAATTGATCTTGAGCAGCATATATCTAGTGTGGGAGGGATATAAGGACTGAAACAAATCTTGCCACTGACAATGTAGCCTTGGGGTCCCTATCGCTTAGTAAAAAAGGCATTATGTCAGTCACAGAGGCATTGGATTTGTATGTTAAAAGGGGGGAAATATAGTGTGATCGAAGTTCCTCGTAAAAGCGGTATTCCAAAAGGGCATGAGCAAATGAGTCAATAGAACCAGAAGAGCAAGGGCAGATCCTGTCTGAGTATGGTATATTCAGAATTCTGCCCTGCTTTACCATAGAAGGGTTAGCATTCAATCTAGCCAAGCAAAAAGCTCTACAAAGACGAGGAGTTGTCAGATAATATGTATAGGCAGGCAGACCACGTGGAGGGGGTATTCCGAAGAACTGGGATGAACAGACGCGACGAGCACGAAAAGTAGTGCTGTTATAATCGAGCTCTTTAATGCCCTTTTTAATTTTGGTAAAAGCTTCAGTTTTCCCAAGATCTAATAACATATCCTGTGAGAAGCCCAACAACGACAGCTCTTTGACCTTCAGTAGTTTCACGTCAGGGACACATTCAAGAAGCACGGATTCCTAGTCACTCTGTGACAGCCTGCATAGCTGTTCAAAACTAGGGTTGCCTGGTCCCTCTTCACCACTGGCAGGTGGTTTATGGGGCGGAGCCTGAGGAGGGTGGGGTTTGGGCAGGGGAGGGGCTTCAATTCCATAGAGTCGAATTGCCAAACTGGCCATTTTCTCCAGGCGAACTGATCTCTGTCGGCTGGAGGTCAGTTGTAATAGCAGGAGATCTCCCGCTAGTACCTGGAAGTTGGCAATCCTATTCAAAACCTCTCCTTGGACAGAAATTGGCAGTAATCTCTATCCCTGCACTGGAATTAAAGAGAACCTTTGGATCTAGCCAAGGCAGAGTCACTTGCAATGCACAGGCTAAAGATTTCAACAGTATGGGTCTAGGTTTCTATTTTGACTTCTAGAAGGTAATTTTTGAGGGGAGGGGGCCCGTTTGCTAAATCCCCAAGAAAATATATCCTTGCAACCTTGGCTATATCAACAGTATCTGAAAAACCTATTAGGTTCCACCAGCCATGGAATCAAATGAGTATGGCAAATTACTCTGTTTATGTTTTAAATTGCAATGGAATATCCATAATTAGTCTGGTTTCCTGCATGAATTACAGAACCAAGGGGATGAAAATGGCATTGTGGTGAAAAAGAAGTAAAATGTTTAAATATAGAATCCTTAAATCAATATACATCTTTATTCTATGCATACCTTGTTGTTCCATGAAGTTATATCCATACGGGATTCATGTTTGTATACGGGTGAAAGCCCAACCTAAGCGTGGGGTATGGCACTGTAGCAGAATCTATATGTGTTCAGGAAGGCATTTCTTTTATTGTAGATACTTTGAAGCTGTGCTCACTCTTTTGGGCATCTCAGGGCCAAACGAGATGTGATGGCATCCACGAGTCTAACCCTGAATAACGACAGCATTTTAAAGCGACTTAAATATGCCTCAAGGGCCTGATCCTGATTGGTTCAGCAGCACAGCGGGGTGAAGCACTCGTTCCCCTTCCCGGCACCTTTTCAAGTGCTGAAACAGTGGTGTGTGTGTGGGCACTTTCACACAGCCAAATAATGCACTTTCAATCCCCTTTCAGTGCAGCTCACCGATAGTTTGCAAGTGGATTTTGCCAGTTCAAACAGTAAAATCCACCTTCAAAGTGGATTGAAAGTGGATTGAAAGTGCATTATTTGGGCTGTGTGAAAGTGCCCTGTGTGTGGCCATTTTGGCACTTGCAAGGGTGCACAGCGAGAGGGGCAGAGGACAAGAGTGCCTCTGCACACAGTGCTGCGGGCCCAATCAGGATTGGGCCCTCTCAGCATTTTTAAAATTGCTTTAAAATGGCAGTATTGTCTCTCGACTGGAGATCAGTTGTAATATCAGGAGATCTCCAGCTAGTACCTGGAGGCTTGGAGAACAAAACCAGCAGTCACTTAGCCAAAGCAATACAAAACAATTATTATGTTCTAAATGCGTGTTTGGAGTTTGTACTATCTACAGAAAGAAATTTTTCAATGATATTGTACATTCATATCATGTAGCCATTCAACAAAATTCCAACAAAAGCTATAAAATCAGTTGAACCGTGCATGTTCAACGACAAGAGAATTCAGAACGCTAGAGTGCAGTCCTTATTGTTAAGCGGGTCCGGTTATCACCCTGTTTCGACCATTTAGGTCTTCCTCAGGAGCCAACGCTAGCTGTTCAGTAACCTGCTCTCGCGTTGGCTTTTGTTGGAAATTTATAGCTTTTGTTGGAATTTTGTTCCAACATGATATGACTACATGATATGAATGTACAATATCACTGAAAAATTACTTTCTGTAGATAATACAAACTGCAAACACACATTTAGAACATAACAATTGTTTTGTATTGTTTTGGCTAAGTGACTGCTGGTTTTGTTCTCCAATTATCATACAGCAGGCTAACTTTTGTTGACCAAGTACCTGGAGGCTGGCAACCCTATGAATGGGGAAGCCTGTGGTATTAAGGAGTTTTAAGTGTTCTTCTGTGAGAAATGTCTGAGGTTTAACTGAAGGACCTGGGCTTTCCCCCCATTCATCCCCCCCCATCCAACACATTTTTCGATCACACCTTCAGACACAACTTTAAAAACTATTTTAAAGTCAGCAACAAAAACAAAAAAATCTTCAGACATATTTTCACAGCTGTAAGGATTAACAACTTATTAAAATATGAACACTTGGATGACATTGGCTGTGGCTCACAAAATACATAATACGTTTGTCTTTAAGGTACTATAGCACTGTCTTAAGTTGTCTGCAACAGAGTGACGCTCAGACAAGACAAGACAGAGATAATTGATCTGCCATAATCTTTTAAAGTTAGCTCTCAGGTACTTCATATTGGGGTCATACTGGGAAGGGGAGGGATTTCATCATTCCTCTCTGCATGATTTTTCCCCTATAGAAAGAGCCCCATTATTCTCTGAAGAGAAAAAAGACAGGCAGTTAGGGAATGTGATTGGCTATTCAGGGAAATGCTGGATAAGGCAGTAATGTATTTTGATTAATTTTAGTTGGATTCTTTCCAAGGGACAGGAATGCATCTGTGGCTTGAAGAAGGGATGTTGTAGTAAGGTTTGGGTAGCTGCCTCAAACTGCAATCTGGTTTTCCAAACCAAACACACAGACTTATTTCCAGCCATAATGCCCTAAGTATATAAGGGAAGTTTGGCTATGTCCATCTAATTCAGCATCTGGTTTTCCAAGGTGGCCGACCAGACCTTCATTGAAGTTCTACAAACAGGACATGGAACCCAAAGCCTTCCTCTTTGTTCATCTCCAGAAACTAGTATATAGAGGTTTGTCTTAGCCATCCAGGCTAATCCTGTTTTTGTATGACTTTTGTTCACAAACTGCACTGTATTAGGTGATAATTCAGCAGAAAATGGACACTTCCATCTTGGTGTTCTAATGACAGTGGAAGAAGAAGAGTTGGTTTTTGTGTGCCGATTTTCTCTACCTTTTAAGGAGAATCAAACCGGCTTACAATCTCCTCCCCTTCCTCTCTCCACAACAGGGATCTTGTGAGGTAGGTGAGGCTGAGAGAGCTCTAAGAGAACTGTGACTAGCCCAAGGTCACCCAGCTGGCTTCATGTGTAAGAGTGGGGAAACCAACCCAGTTCACCAGATTAGAGTCCACCACTCCTAACCACTACACTGGCTAGGTATCAGTTTTGTATGGCTGCCTTCATGTTCTTGTTTTGAGGAAGTATCCCTTACACTTGCTTTGTCTGCCCCCATCTTTGGAGGTAAGGTTGGTGGCAATCAGTTACAGTGCCTTTTCTGTGGTGGTCCTTCAGGTATGGAATCCCCTCCCTACAATGGTCTGCATTGCAATGGAGTGCCCCTCTTTTTTGCGGCAATGGGGAGGTTCTACTCTATGTCATTCTGAGCATGATGTATGTGGCTCCCGTACTTTCTCTTTTTACACTGAGCAAAAAGGAGAGTTACCCTAGAGCAGTGATGGCGAACCTTTTAGAGACCGAGTGCCCAAACTGCAACCCAAAACCCACTTATTTATCACCAAGTGCCAATACGGCAATTTAACCTGAATACTGAGGTTTTAGTTTAGAAAAAACAACTTATACATTCACATATTTTGCATTAAAAGAAAAACACAATAACAGAGCTTTCAGTGATGCAAACTTTTACCTTTCAATGAAAAGTTGTTTGTATTTGGCATGCATCTCTCCAGGACTCGTCCTCTGCTCAGCCACCGGACATTATTGCTAGGGTTGCCAGGTCTCCAGCCACCACCTGGAGGTTGGCAGCCCTAGTAGAGGAAGGGAAGGGGGAGGGATGGAGAAAGGAAGGAACTGGGAAAGGAAAGAGAATGAAGGAACTGGGGAAGGAAGGAAGGAAGGAAGGAAGGAAGGAAGGAAGGAAGGAAGGAAGGAAGGAAGGAAGGAAGGAAGGAAGGAAGGAAGGAAGGAAGAAAGAAAGGGGGGAGGGACGGAGAAAGAAAGAAAGAAAGAAAGAAAGAAAGAAAGAAAGAAAGAAAGAAAGAAAGAAAGAAAGAAAGAAAGAAAGAAAGAAAGAGGAAGGAAGGAAGGAAGGAAGGAAAGAAGGAAGGAAGGAAGGAAGGAAGGAACTGGGAAAGGAAAGAGAAGGAAGGAACTGGGGAAGAAAGGATGAAAGGGAGGAAGGATGGAAGGATGGAAGGAAGAAAGAAAGTGTCCTGGGTCTGGCCTCAAGCCTCACCCTGGACTTGCTCCAGGGCGCACACCCGAAGTTCTCCTCCCCCCTTACCGGCAGCTCTGGGGAGGCGGCGAGGCGATGGCGTGGGATGGCGGAGATGTTGGGCCCCGGCACGGCGGCATCGGGTGCCTCCCAGCTGGCCGTCGGGCGCGGCAGCCCTGGCACAGCGGCATCGGGCACCTCCCAGCAGGCTGTCGGGGGCAGGGGAGGAGGGGGCGGAAAGAGCGAGGGTGAGAGCGCCAACACTCGCGACCCCGCCAGCCTGCAGCCAACCTTAGGGGGCGGGGAGGGAGAAGGCAGAGGCCACGCAGCCACGCCCGAGCTGGAGGACGCGAGGGTGGCTCCGGCTACCCCACAAGCTTACCGCAGGAGTCAGGGACGAGCGCGAGCGGGGGAGTGGGGGAGGACGGCGGGAGATGGCAGGCCTTTCTCTGGCAGACGCGCGGCTGTTGAGGGGCCGCCTGGCCCTCCGTGAGCGCCCTGAGAAGGAGGAGGCGGTGGAGAGAGCCGGGGGAGAGGCACCTGAGGAGGAGGACGATAGCAGCGGCAGCCTGGAGCTGGACTTTTGGGAGCCGCCTGAGGGGAACGAGGAGGAGGAAGGCGGCAAGGAGGAGCTGCTGCTGGAGCCTGGAGGAGGAGGCCCAGCCTCGTTGCTGCTGGCCTCCCCGCCGCCTATCAGCTGTTGCGGGGTAAGATGGGGGGAAGAGGAAGAAGCTAGCTGCGTGAGTGTGAGGCAGGAAGCTGACGCGCCGATGCACTCACGTGGGGGGGGGGAGCTCAGCTGAGAGAGGGAGGGGCACAGACAACCTGGCAGGCCTTTTGGAGCCCACCCGCGCGTGCTGGCAGAGAGGGCTACGCGTGCCGGAAGTGGCACACGTGCCATAGGTTCGCCAACACGGCCCTAGGGCTACCCTAGGGTTGCCTGGTCCCTCTTCACCAGCGGCAGGAGGTTTTGGGGGGTGGAGCCTGTGGAGGGCAGGGTTTGGGGAGGGGAGAGACTTCAATGCCATAGACTCCAATTGCGAAAGCGGCCATTTTCTCCAGGGGAACTGATCTCTATCGGCAGGAGATCAGCTGTAATAGCTGAAGATCTCCAGCTAGTACCAGGAGGTTGGCAACCCTAGGTTACCCAGAGTGGGGAGAGGGTCCATAAAATCACAAGGGGGAGAGCAGGGGATGGGCGGAGAACCAGAGAGAACATCAAACTGTGCAGAGTGTTTGGAGGCTGTCCCCACATGACTCCACACCATTTGCTGCTACTTCAATAGCAGGGGTGACTTCTCATGTCCCTGTGTGGAAGTGCCTAATATGATTCTGTACTATGCATGAATTCGGACATCCCGCTATAATCTTGGCTTGTTCCTGCTTCCTGCCTTTGCTGTAATGCAGGCTGGGATACCATCTGGATCTCTGCCGGGGGGCAGGGCAGCATGCTATAAAGAGTGAAGGCAATGAAACTAGCATTTGAAGGATTGTGTGCAAGCTGGTTTAGGTGAGGGACTGTAGCACTGCTTTTCCCAATATTTTGTTATAAGTTTTAAGAGATGTGAAATGAATAAATACACCTTTCATCTGCCAATAGAAATGGGTGGAATTTTAAAAGGCCACTTTACCTATTTGTAAATTTCATTCTTTGAGACTAACATTATCCAAACTGCAACCGATCCAAAGTGCCATTTTAGTCAACTTGAAGGCCATATTCCAGTGGACTGGCTACTCTTCTTTTAACAGCATTCCTCCCTCCCCCAAGCCATATCACAGGTTATTTTTGAATGCCTCTCATTTGCAAAAATGGCTTAGCAAGGGGCAGCTGCTATTTGTGGAACAGAAGACCAAAAAACTAGTTGTTTGCATCTTTAGATCCTAGTCTGTGCCATTTTCTTTAGTATATCTTACAACTATAACAAACAAATACATCTTATTTTTCAAGCTAACAGTTGGCACAGAGCATTACAGATAAATACAATTATTCTATCTCCAGCAGATTCATGAGTTGTTCTTGCTGGTATATAATGGAAATTTAGAGGAAGATTCTTCTCAATCTGAAACTTAGTCCACTGGATTTCCAGTGTTTTATCGCTGATCTGATTCTCCAAAAATTAAAAAAGGGTGGAGGGTGGAGAAGGGAGGGGGGTCCTGCTCTTCTTAGCCAGGTGTTTGAAGCAGTCTTCCTTTTATCCCGTGGCATCAAAGGTTTACCTGATTAAAGAGATCTGGTTTTGAAAGAAAGGGCGGGGGAGGGTTCTGAGCATTTATTAACATGCATGGAAAGATTGCCGATGAGAGGGAAGACTATACTTTAAAAAATGGAACTCAGAGGAGGAAGCTACAAACCCGAGAATCCCCCCCACTTTTTTGCATTGCTTTGGATCGAATGTAGAAAGGAGGGGGATTCTCACATTCATGCTACATTCAATCCAGCAGCATCTAAAAATAAATTAAAAGGGTGAAGGGAGGGAGTTACAAAATTCTGACTTTCCAAATGAAGACCTGATAAACGCTTTACTTTAGCTGTAGTACATTCTTATAACCACGATAAACCCTGTGTTTGCAACAGCCACCTAAGTTAGACTGCGAGTGCAACAAACAAGGCTTCACTCAAAAAATATCTTTCACACAGAACTGCCACAGAGTTCTGTGCAGTTCAGAGTTTCAAGAAACACCAGCACCTCGCCACAAATCCCCTTCCTTTTCCTGCAGCAACTGGCGGGGGTGGTGGTGGTATTCTAGCATTCCTTCACTACTCTAGGCATCAAAACAAAAAAAATATAGGGTGGAATGGGTGGAGGGAGGGGAAGAGAGAGGAGATGGACAAAACAGTGGGTGTGAACAAGGGAAAGGTGTTAGGTAGGGTGGAGAAATAAAGAATGTTTCCAAGATGTCCACACACTCAAGCAAAGCTGGCTTGGATCCAGGGGAAAATAAACACCACGGCAAAAGTGCTCGGGAAAACAATGGAGAATAAACAACAGGAAAACGTTTCCAACACCAAACGGAGGAAAAAAACGTGTGGACATGAAAAATACAACGTTGCTTTTGACAGCAGGAAAATGTTGTAACACCTTTGTGGGGAAAAGGCCAAAGTCTGGAGGGGGGAAACTGACCTGCTGTAAAGGAACAAATGCTGAGGTTGTATACATAAACATTAAAACTCGTAGTTTCTAATGTAATTTGATTCTACCGAAGGAGAAATGTCCTCTCTATACAATTACTAAAACCCTTGGCCTGAATTCTATCACTTTAGATCACAAGTACCTGATAATGAACTGAATGCAAGTCTTAGCCATTCAGATGATTGTGCTTGGAAGTACTCTTACTCATTAGCTGCATATTCCCATTATAAAATTCATTTGCATTGCTTTTTATTATGAATTTTGTAAGTGTTCTGGGCCATTGAACAGCTATTTGAGTGTAGGTTGCCCTGAATAAATGGTGCTGAACAGCATTAGGAAAACTGTGCTTCCTTCTGAAGATACTTTTAATTAAATTTCAATTGACCCAACGAATAAAGAATTACAGTTAAGAGGCATTTCTGCTGATGGTAGTATGTAAGGCGGATAGGGTTTGGGGGGAGGAAATCCATATACCATGTTTCTTAGTGTGCTCTTTGCACACAGGGCCTTTTCTGTGAGATCTTTATTCACACTGGGAAATATAAGCACAGAAAGTGTAAACCTGAGGACTTCCAGTATCAGGGGTACAGCGTATATAATTGTAGTTAAGTCTTATTGAAATCATTGGGACTTAAGGGCTTAACTGTGCTGTATATATTTCTATGCAATGTCAAGCATGTTGTTGGCATTAGGTAAATGTTTCATAATTCTACCTGGTTTAAGTTTCTGCAGGTTGCTCCCAGAGGGGATGAGCCACAGCCCTGCATATAAAGGAACTTCACATTCCCCGCATGAGAGGGGGCATTCTTCATGAAAGCAGGCATTTCCCACAGTGCACATGGAATATTTCCCGGTCATTGATTTAGTTTACAACATGGCACTGAAGCAGTAACCATATGTTCATTAACCATATAGTGTCTTTTTTTGCTAATCTCATTATATAAAAGTTATTAGGATTCAAAGTTATCCAGCAATACTCATATAATCATTCTCTTACTATCCATGATATTTTTGCAGTAAAAATTACAATTATTTTAACTAATGTACTCTCTTTAGTCTAACAGCCCATTCCTGAAAATACAGCATGCGGAGTCGGCGGAGTCTTCCTAACCCGAATCGCTCATACCGTTAAACAAACAAACAAACAAACAAAAAAGCCATTTTGCGGCTTTTTTTGTTTAACTGGGGCCTTTCGCCCCATAGGGAACAGCGAGGCTGCTAAAAAGCAGGTGCAGCACTGCCGTTCCCGCTACCGGCGTAACTGGCCTAACCAGCGGCTCCTCCCCCGGCCCGCCCCCAGCCCGCCCCCTGCGCTGGCGCAGCCTGTCTACACTTTGGCTTGCACCATGGAGAGGCCGCGCCGGTGGAGGGGCGTGGTGTTGCTCTGTGGTGCTTGGGTGCCGGTGGAGCCTCCCTCCCTGCCAGCGTAAGTGCGTGTAATCATGCCTCCTAAGGACTTTCGGCCCATTTTTTCAGGAATGGGCTGTAAGTCTATGTTCATTTCTTTAGTCTCTTATGTATAAGTATTTCTACTGAAGTTAAACATATCTATCATAGAAAAGTTGCCATCTTTGCCTGTGGTCCTCTAACTCTGCCTGTTTAGGATCCCCAAAGAAGGAGTCAGCTCCCAGCAGAACAAGTAAGTTCAGCCATATTAGTGATGAGAAAGGGGGAGGGGAACTATCCAGCAAGACATTCCCGCGGCGAAGGAGCTTATCATGCCAAAAAGGCATGCAAGATGATGCCAATGAGAACTCTCTCACAGCTGGTAGTGTAGGGACTGGCAAGATGATCATTTTACAGTATTTTGATTTTCATGATGGAGGGAAGCGAAGCTGTGAATTCAACAAATAATATTCATACTTGCTATTTAAATAGAATCATGGCCTGGCTTACCTGGCCCCAAAGGTTGGGTGGAAAAAGACTCAATTATGTATAGAAATATATTTATTTTAAGGCACTGATATCTATATTAAAACATTAAAAATTATATTAAAAGAAAACACAAATGGCAACTAATACAGGTTGATAAACTAAAACTACAATCCAAACATGTTTCGCCCCCCTGGCCTTCATCAGTGGTCTAATAACATCACTTATAATGCACATCAATACGTAATACAACATGTATAACAGTATTATAGCAGAATAATAACAATAACCCAGCTATGTATGTAGGGATGTATTCCAATTTGATTCTGTGCAAAATATATTCTATAAAATTTATAAAATTAAAGAGCATACAGCCGTGGAATATTTTCTGCTTGTTCTTTTCTCGGCTGTGTTAGCCGTCCATGCAAGGTGTGCATACCAGTATCAACCGGATAAATGGTTTATCTGGTATGCCGTAACACATTTAGAAGAACGGAAAAGCATTCTTCCTCAACTAAGACGATCTGATCTATTTTATTAGAATCACAGCTATGAACTGTGCACCACAACCATCTATATACCTTCTTTCTGGTGCTGCTTTTTCTGATGCACGTTCAGTCCCTAGCATACCTAGTTAGAAGATCTTGTGAAACTCCACTGCCTGAGACCCTAGAGAATTGCTGCCAGTCTGAGTAGGCAGTACTGGCATGAATAGACCAATGATCTGGTTCAGTATAAGGCAACTTCATATGTTCATGTTTTTGTGTTTGTAAAAAAAGTAAATTTGGTAACTGGACATCGGGATATAATGTGTAATACATCAAATTTAATTGCAAGACTCTAAATCATGTTAATCGTTCTGGGCTGGGAACTAAATTCTGTTTTCCTCCCAGCTCTGCAATGAAAAACCATCTAACATAGCAAGTCAGAGTAATTTAATAAATGTTTTGTGCTGTCATGAATCTGCTAGGAATTAATAGTCAGTGGAATTCCAGGTCCACAGATAAAAATATTTCTGGGAACTTGGTTGAAAGCTCAATGTTTTTCTTTCATGAAGACATTTTGCAAGCCTGCAAGAACATGAATTAGCAGCTTTGATTATATTATGAAGTGTGGGAAACCTGGAACTGTGGTTTCCAGAGCAGAAAGAAAAATAACCGCTGAAGTCTTTAGTGTTTAATTCTGCCTTTACTATGAACAAAGAGAAGCCTTCAATTAAACATCTTTAAAAAATTGCTAATCCTCGTTTAACTGAAGGGAAAGACAGATTGATACATGATGTCACTGAATATGTTTAGTATTTTTTACCTTACAATTTTTTCAGGTAGGTAGCCATATTGGTCTGCAGTAGAAAAGCAAGGTTTGAGTCCAGTAGCACCTTAGAGACTAACAAGATTTCTAGGGTATATGCTTTCAAGAGTCAAATCTTTTTGACTTTAAGGTGCTACTGGACTGAAACCTTACAACTGTGTTATTCATGCTAAGAACATAAGAGCTCTGCTGGGCAAGACCAGTGGTCCGTACCGTTAAGAATCCCACTTTCAACAGTAGCCAGCCATATGCTTTTGGAGGCAACATGTTGCCTTTCCATGTTGCTTCTCCATTGGCATCTGCCCTCAAAACTGCTGTTTAGCTAGGATGACTAATAACCTCGGATATCCTCCATGAATCTGTCGGTTTCTCTTTTAAAGGCATCTAAGTCAGTGTTCATGGCCAGATCTTGTGGCAGCATTTTTTTTTAAGTTCATGTCTTGTGTGAAGAAGAGCTGCTCAGATGGGCTGCACCAGAAAAGGTGAAAAAAGACAAAACAAAGATGCACAGAGAATCGTCAGTACGTAAACAGTATTTATTTAATAATCCTGATGACGTGAAACGCATCAGGACCATGCAATAAGTACTGTTTACATATTGAAGATTCTCTGTACACCTTTTGTTTTGTCTTGTGTGAAGAAGTACTTTATTTTGCCTATCCTGAATCTGCTGCCCATCAATGTCATCTAATGCCCTGATGTTCTAGGTATTAAGAATAATAAATAATTCCTCAACTCAAGATCCTAAGATGATTGTTAAGATTGATGTAATAAGACTAATTGAGAAGAATGGGTTGCTAACTGCACTGTATTAAATTTGTAGATCTGTAATGGTTTCTATACCCCACCCAAGTCTTGTTCAACTATACATTCAATGAACCTCTACCCCACAGTCCTCTAATTAAGATGGGTTTTAGGGGTCATGGGCTGTTACCGGGTAAGAAGAAGGTGGGAAATATCCTCTTGTGGAAGCTTCTTCTGCTCATATGACAGTAGGATCTCTCCCACATATTTTGTTTAGTTGCCCATTTTATGACTCCATTCGTTTTAAATTAACCCAGCATATCCCAGATGCATTATAGTTGATGGCAGACGTTGATGGCAGACGTTAACTCTAAGATCACGCTTAGTGTGGCTTTTTTTTTTTTATCATGTTAGCGTCTAAGTTAAGGAAGAAATTTGTTGAAAATTAGGCTCCGAAGTTGCCATACAAAGAATATTTTAGGGGAACTATAATGTTTAAATCAGCAACAATATGTATATACGCGCTGTCTGTAACATTAAAAAAATTATTCATGTAATTCTGGGTGTTGTGGGTTATATATTTTGTATGGTTTTAATCTGAACATTGTTAAGGTCTGTGACTAAAACATTAATAAAATTGATCTTGATTTTGACAGTGGCATCCAATCTCAAAAGTGAAAATAACACGGGATCATTTAAGATAGTTCCCATGACAGTTCCACTTAACTGCATTCATGTTTTTCTTCTCACTTCTAGGAGTGGTGGTTTTTTTCTCACTAGAATGATTTTTGCCAAATAAAATAGTTTATATAGTTTTATAAGTTATATTGAATTTATATGACAAGCACTATTACTTCTTCCAAAGCAACTGAACAGAGCGAATGAGTCACTTCTTTCCTGCCATAGGCTGGTGCCTTTATGTCTACATTAGCAGAATTATACCTGAATCACTGAGCTTTAACTGGGCTCATCACATTTGGTCCTGCTTAATAGCTTCCGTCGCAGTTAACATGACACACAGAATTATCACATGATGACACTCGTACTTAAGGAACAGTAGCATGTGATATGTGTAATGTATGTTTGTGAAAATGTATTCAGATATGAAATAGACTGCTAATACACCTTGCATGTTCAGAAGGACATGACAATAAGTTTGCTGAAAAGTTTGCAATTAATTTATTTCTAAAGCATTGTAATTATGCCAATAAAGGTATGTGTGTATGTAATTAATTTATTTGAACGCTCCCACAACAGACGTCATTTGCAAGTGAACAAGAAATGTATAAAGTCTTTTTTTTGTCATATCTGTAAAAGACAGGAACTAAATTATATGTGCTTACCATTTCCTTTTGGCATATTATTTTTATTTAAGTGCATTTTCAGGAACTTAAATATAGAAATTAGAGGAACTGGAGTCATAGATGTGGATTCACTGGTGTATTTACAGTGATTTCCACCCAGAAAGTGCAACTTTCTTGCCTGTTCCCTCCTGCTACAGCCCAAAATGCCTCCCAAAACGCTATTCCTTGGGGACAGGGGGACCCCCCAGAAGTAGCAATTCAAGGGACATTTGGGCCTGAAGTGAGAGAGGGGAGGCACAAAAAGTTGAGCTCCGTAAGTAGAAATCCTTCTGTCCACAGAAATGTTGCAGTGGATCCAAGCCCTTTTCTTCACAGAACACACAGCCCATTCTTCATAGAACACATGGCTCTTTCAAAACTAGCAGGGAGACCTTACTAAGTGGGTAGGTTCTGATGTAATGGCACACTCTGTTTGAATTAAACTAACCACAGTTGATTTATAATGGGCTGCTTGCTGTTCTCCGGTGGGAGGTTTTTTGGGTGGAGCCTGAGGAGGGTGGGATTCGGGGAGGGGCTTCAATGCCATATTCAATGCCATATTCAATGTCAATGCCATGAGTCCAATTGTCAAAGCAGCCATTTTCTCCAGGTGAACTGATCTCTATCGGCTGGAGATCAGTTGTAATAGCAGGAGATCTTCTGCTATTACCTGGAGGTTGGGGGAGAAAATAGACACCACTGTACTAGTATCGGGAGATTAGGAAGTCAGTACAGGAGCGAAAAACACATATAGGTGCAAAGACTGTTTATATGCTACTGTGTCTAATATAGTACGCACTCATAAATACACAAGGTGAACAACACATACAATCATATCAAGCACAAACATACAAAACCATCTCAGGGATGGTGGTAACAAGGAACAGTTCAATTCAAAAGTGCAATGTCTCTCAAAGTATACACATCAATCTGTATTTTGTATACATCTCATACAGGTAAGTGAGCAGATATAACAGATACTTAATATTCAGGGAGGAATTTGAAACGGCCGTATCCTCCATGAAGTTATTCCTCCCTGAATATTAAATATCTGTTATATCTGCTCACTTACCTGCATGAGGTACCTATATGTGTTTTTTGCTCCTGTACTGATTACCTGGAGGTTGGCAACTCTATTTATGTTGTTTTTTCCCTTTAGAACTAGTTTTATATGTCACTGTTTCTATTGCATTTTGTTATTGTGATCAGTAAAAAAAACTGTGATCAGTAAAAAAACAACTGCAGTTTTGTCACAAGTGGTGAAAAATCACAAAAGAAACCCGAACCTTTGAATTAAATCAGAATTGCCACAAAATTTGTCCTAGTGTCATATTGGTTCCAACACACATAATACAGGATAAATGTTTGTCATTTTGTACTGCTATAGCAGCACAATATCCTGCAACGTTCCTGTGGCTAAACGAATTACCAGTCTTCTGTCATCTTTCTTTTTTATTAACAATATGTGGGGGTAGTCCAACCTTTCTGATTTATTCCTCTCCCAGTTTTTCAGGTGTTTGCTTTTGAATGCAGAGGTGTTAAAATCATTTTTCTGTTTGGTAAAGAGTAGTAGCAAAGCAATCTGGACCATGTTGTAAACCTAGCACATATATAGCAGTTTCATTTGTTCTTGCTTTGCAATTCCCTTTGCATGCCTGCAATTTGCTTGTCTCTGACAATGATATAGAACAGTTTTTCTGGTGCATTTTTAAAAGTTCCGATTTTCTGATCTGTCACTGAGACTTCACAAACAATCTGAGATTGGTTCTTTTATATAAATGTTGCCCCAGTGTACAGCTCATAGTGTACTGCAGGGACCTGGTTACCCATGATGGGATCCATTCCTTTTGATTCTTGCACAGCCAGTTAAAATTTTCATGGATGCCACAATATTATTTTATGCAGAGTTTATTTAACACATATTTTTTTAAAAGCCATGTCTTGATCTTCAGTCTCAAGGATGATAATGAAAGGCTTGATCATTCTGTCACATGATACCAGAATGTTAACTATTAATAAACATGAAATAGTGTAAAAATGTGTTTGTACACTGACTTGGATATTCCCTGCTGAGGTTCTTTTTGGAAATTATACAATACATAATGTAGTCCTAGAATGAAAATCAAAGATGTGTCACCCTGTATGATTGGGTGTAATGACACTGAGGGAGGCTGAAAATATTGTCTCAATTTATCATGTTCAACGACAGATGCCTTACATTTCATATGCATCAAGGGAGCCTTCGAAAATGCTTGTTCTAATAGCTCCAGTTTCACATTTGTTTTTGTGCAATAGCTATGAATTCTTTCATTTTTTCTTAGTTGGCTTGACCCTTTAATGCCCAGCATTCAACCCTTTTATCACTATATCTAGTTCTCAACATAGCCCTACCTGAGGATCGTTAAATCCAGAGACTGAAGCCATGAACAGACAAGACAGATCTTTCTACAAAACTGAGAAAAGACTCACAGTTGCAGAAAAATCTGAAATCTTAAAGAAAAAAAAATCATTGAGGCGTTAACCTCCCCCAAAAATCATAGAAGCAGCACCTGTAGCTTTAAGAAACAAATGCCCTCAGCAGCAGCTGGTAAACAACCACGACAATATTACCAACCTTCCAGCATTGATTTCTGTCAGTAAAATGTGGGGGGAGGGGACAGAGCTCTTTCCACAGCTGTTTTCGCCTTTGAGGGAGGATTCATGGGGTTAGGCCAGCAGCAGCCACCAGGTGACTTGCTACCGCCTGATTTCTGACTTTCATGATTCACTCAGACCCAGCTGCTTGCTGCTGTTCAACAGCAGCCACCCCATATAAGATAGTTTGGTGTCATGATTAGTTTCAGACTAAGATCTGGGAGACCCCGGTACAAATCCCCATTCTGCCATTGAAGGCCACTGAATGACCATGGGCCAGTGACACATTAGTCTGTAACCCTGGTTTGGGTCCCCGTTGTAGAGAAAGGTGTGAGATAAATGAAGTAAATATATAAATATAGCTGCATATAGGGGGGCAGATAAAAAGGTTAGTTGCTTGATGGGCAGGAAGGAGAAAAGGAGCATGGAAAGGTGAGAATATGGGTGTTGCCAGGAGGAGGAAAAGAGGAAATAGTGGGGGAAGGCAGATACAGGGGAAAGAGAGGTGCCCCCTCAAATACTTGCAGGTTCCCTACCATGTAGTTGGGCCTGGACCAGCCCAGTGGCTGGAACTGCACAGAGCTTTCCCAAGGAGAGACCACTGGGGAAGGGAAGGAGGGAAAGCTGAAGATGGAGAGCAAGTAAAGGTTGGTGAGGTAGTGGATGGGAAGAAGAGAAGGAAGTTGGAAAAAGGGACAGACTTTAGGGGCTTTCAGGGAAGGGAAAGAAGATATAGTAGGGGAAAATGAGATGCCCCCCAAGTCCATGTGGGTCTCCTTCTTGTTTAAATATAAATCTTTGTTTGACTGCAGTTAGGGGTGTAGTGGAGTACAAGTTATGGAATTAGCTATCCCTATGTAGTTTTTGCTACTGACCCAGTTTCTCTGGCTGCCCTCTTATTTTTAACAAAATTCTGTTTTCTGGACATTTAATTTTATTGTTATACAGCTCCCACCCCAAAGTATGAAGGCAATGATGGGCAAAGTGTTTTATAATAACTGCTTGACAAAATAGGAAGCTGAAATACTATTCCTGACAACTATGTTGGTCTGTCATGGAAGTGGAGGGATGACCCTGTGCCCAGGGTTTAGCAAAGCCTGGTAGCTGGTGTTTATATGTTGTATGATAGGCTTGCCAGGTCCCGTCAGTCAATTGGCGGGAGGTTTTCTGGGGCTCACGCTGTGAGCGCACGCCTGGCTCAGTGCGCCTGCCCGCGCACCGACGCGCCTACCTCACTTCTGGTTTACTCGGAAGTGATGGAGACGCTCTCTCAATCTTGGCTGAAAACTCTATGGTTTTGGCTGAATTTGCTAGAGCGTCCACATCGCTTCAGGGTAAACCCTGAATTGATGTAGGCGCGTAACACGTGCGTGTGTGCACGGGGTGTCCACCGGCCCTCAGCTGGTTGGCGGACAGCCCGGTGGATTGGCAGTAGTTTACCCGCCATCACCTGGCACTTGGCAACCCTATTGTGTAATCAGCACCATATGTCACTACTCTTGCTTAATGGACACTTAGTGGGACATAGCAGCCACTTTGCGCTTAGCTCTTTAGGATTTAAGAAAGAGCAAAGGCTGAACAAATGTTACCTGAGAACTGACAGTAACTGTACATTTGCTGCTTCAATGCTACTAATGCAGTCCATTGGCAGATAAAATATTGCAAAGGATCCTTCATTAGTCCCTTCTGTCCAAAGAAAATGAATCCTGCTAGTCACCGTCCTGAATGCATCGCCATTTGGGGAGCGAAGGAGAGTACAAAAAAGATATGTTCTTCGCAATAGATCCTTTATCATTACTTCAAGCTACAAGACAAACAGATGCTCTAAAGGACTGTGCCTTAGATGTATAGTGATACATCTGAAATAACGGAAATAATCTATATTTGTAGCACTGTGGTCTAAGGACCGGTTTTTGTATGTCTCCTTCACTTAGGAGCAAGCAATTTAAAGATTAAAATATGTCACTTTGCAATGCTGTGTAAATATTTAAGTGTGTAATCATGAAAACTCAAATATTTTACCACTGGAAACACAGCTGTGTATCTGAATTGATTAACGCATACAGGAAAAATCTTAGAGGAGCTGGCAGGAGGGGATGAACATTTTGGCAAGATGGGCATTATTTCGGGTGGGGGTGGGGGGTTGAGATGGCTGCAGTTGCCTTGAAGAGGCACTTTAATTTGGGATACCTAGAGAACTCACTATCGGAGACTGTTATCTATCAGTACCTAAATGAAATACTGAAATGGAACATAGGTACATATCTATTATATCCCTCACAAGATGCCTGGATTTAACACATGAACACATGAAGCTGCCTTATTCTGAATCAGACCCTTGGTCCATCAAAGTCAGTATTGTCTACTCAGACCAGCAGCGGCTCTCCAGGGTCTCAGGCAGAGGTCTTTCACATCACCTACTTGCCTACTCCCTTTAACTGGAGATGCCGGGGATTGAACCTGGGACCTTCTGCATGCCAAGCAGATGCTCTACCACTGAGCCACAGCCTCTCCAGTTATTACATTCATATATAAATTTCTGCTGAGCAAAATGTATTTTCCATCCATTTCCTCTGAATAGAAACAATAAAAGAAGTCACTCAAAAATTCACAAGGGCTGAAAAGTGCAGTGTGGCTGTTCATACATTCAACATGCCAAAAATTGTATGATTTATTAGCAAGGATGTTTACTAAGACTCCAGTTTCACCTTTCAGATATTGGTACTGCTGGATTGGAGCATCAGAACTAAAAGAAGTACAGCTTGCTGTAAAACTCTTTTTTTTCTGAAATGAAGCGCTAATTATATTTTTAGGGTCTGATATATCCTTGTATAAAATACGTTTTCCTATAAAAAGCTCCCCACTAAAATAAGGGAGACTTGGCACTCTTTGGAAGTCAGAAGTGCTAGATCTCCTACTGCTTAGTGCCTAACTAAATGTTACATGCATGTGAATGTAACATTACCTCGATGACCCTTTTTAAGTTGTGTGGGTACCGTCAAGTCACAGCTCATAGCAACCCCGTAAAGCTGTGCTGACCAATGGCCGTAACAGTAAATGTAAATTTACTGTAAAGTTTTCAAGGCAAGAGATGTTCAAAGGTGGTTTGCCATTGCCTTCGTCCACGGGGGCTGAGAGAGTTCTGAGAGAACTGTGACTGGCCCAACTCAGGCTTCATGTGGAGGAGTGGGGAATGAAACTCAGCTCTCCAGATTAGAGTCCACCACTCTCAACCACACTACACCACACTGGCTTTTCAACTTAGGAAAACCAATTCTGGTGGGAGAAGTTGCAGCTCTTTAACCATTGCTGTGTCTACTATTTCTCTGCTTCAGATCACCACAAAGCAAATGTTGTGCCTTATACATTCCAAATGCATGTTCCATATCTAGGGTTGCCAACCTCCAGGTAGTAGCTGGAGATCTCCTGCTATTACAACGGATCTCCTGCCGATAGAGATCTGTACACCTGGAGAAAATGGCTGCTTTGGCAATTGGACTCTATGGCATTGCAGTCCCTCCCCTTTCCAAACCCCACCCCCTTCAGGCTCTGCCCCCAAAACCTCCCACTGGTGGCAAAGAGGGACCTGGCAACCCTATGCATATCTGGTACTTTGCAGGAGGAAAAGCCACTGGGGTGTGGAGGAGATTTGAAGTTAAGACTCCCTCTTGGCCTTTTGTGTGTGTAGATTTGAAGTTAGGCAACAGCAGGCGGGGAAAGGATTAATACCCCCCCTCACTTCTGCAATCAAAGTAACGTGGAGTATGGAACTATCCAGTGGCTTTTTAGTACTTTGATTGCTTTTCTGTTTGCTTCCATCATTTCCATAGCATGTGGTTTCACATTTCCCCTTGTTTCCCTGTGTTATTCTTTGTGGAGGACTGTCAGCAGAAAAGTCTAATTTATTATTAGACCGTATTTTGTTTGTAGAGGTTGTGACTGACACTTTCCCTGTCATATATCTGGCTGAGGCAGGACCGGACTCAGGAGTTTTATTTTGTTTTTTTACCGTGATCCTTTTCAAATTACAACTCAGGAACAGTATAACATAACCCTTCCCGCCCTAAAAGTACAACACTCCTGACAGCTTTAAGCCTCAACAAAGTTGGTTTACTCATCCATAAAATACTGTCAATCTCTTACATCAAGGAAAGTACCAACAAAAGAAGGCTTCGCTGCCCAATTATGAAGAACGTCATACTTTGTTTGAGATGAGTAAAGAGTTATAGAGCAAATGCCTTGCTTTATCAAACAGAAATTAATTTTTGTCTAATTTGAAGACAACAGGACATGTTTCAAAGACTGTACAGTCAGAATTAACTAGGATCTAATATTTAGAGTAATTCTGTCCACTACAATGATTGGAATTGTGTTTCAGGGCCAAAAATGATCTTCAGATGATGTGAAATGAGAGTTTGCATTTTCGTAAAAACTGTATTTTATGGTTCCTGCTAGTAATTTTTCACTGCTATATTCCTGCTGTAAAAAAAATACAGTTTACATAACCTAGATACCTTCAGAATTTTGAAGACCCTCAACAAGAGACTATCAATTCTATTCTCCCCTATCAATCATCCAGCCTTTCAAATTACACCCACTTTTATACTTGGGCTTAATTTACGTACGTACTCTATACAGAGCCCTGACCTGGATGGCCCAGGCTAGCCTGATCTCCTCAGATCTCAGAAGCTAAGCAGGGTCAGCCCTGGTTAGTATTTGGATGGGAGACCACCAAGGAATACCAGGGTTGCTATGCAGAGGAAATCACTGGCAAAACCACCTCTGTTAGTCTCTTGCCATGAAAACCCCAAAAGGGGTCGCCATAAGTCAGCTGCGACTTGAAGGCACTTTACACACACACACTCTATACAGAAATAGCAACAATAGCCTCAACAAAATATCACCCAGGAATAAGTAACTTTTTCTAATTAGGTAATGAATGACCCGTGGCGCAGAGTGGTAAGCTGCAGTGCTGCAGTCCAAGCTCTGCTCACAACCTGAGTTTGATCCCAACGGAAGTTGGTTTCAGGTAGCCAGCTGAAGGTTGACTCAGCCTTCCATCCCTCCGAGGTCGGTAAAATGAGTACCCAGCTTGCTGGGGGGAAAGGGAAGATGACTGGGGAAGGCAATGGCAAACCCCCCCATAAACAAAAAAAAAGTCTGCCTAGTAAACGTCGGGTTGTGACATCACCCCATGGGAAAGGAATAACCCAGTGCTTGCACAGAGGACCTTTATCTTTAACGAATGACAATGACAGCATGTTCCTACCAGAACAAGAGATTTTGATAAAGTTTTCAACAAGGATGTTCTAAAACTGTAGTTTATGGGCTCTTTTGGTTCTGAGTTGAAAGCTAAGCTGGTTTGTTCACTTGCCTCCCAAAGTACATGTATGGTGCAATCTATCTATCTCCTGTGTTCCTTACTATAGTTAAAGGATCTGTTGATCTGGGAGTTAAATTTGGGAGTGATGAAGCACTGGGTTTATCCTTAGGCATTGCTTCATCGTCTCGACCCTTGGGACATGCTATTATTTTGGAGGCTACAGCCACCTGTGAGATATACATTTTTGTAGTTGATATTGTGCTGGAGGGAGAGAGGGAGGGCAGTTGTTTTCATGATATACAGTTTCCATTAGCAGTCAGAATCATCCTGCAAGTGAATATTTTTGGCAGTCTTTTAAAATAGGTACATTAAATGCAACTTGCTCCTCTGTTAAGGTCAGACCTTGGCTGCCTGGTCCAAAAATAAGTGTGTACTGCAGGCTGGAGGGGAAGGCAAGTAAATCTTTAATCTTTTCTTTAAGTTCTAAAAAAAGGGTAGTTCTGATGTAAACCTCATTCATTCCTATGTTCCGTGGCAAGTGGAGAAGGAATAGCTAAATGCACCGTAGGAGTGGCAAATTGTGTCCCATCTTTTGCCTCTAATCACCCAACAGCATGCATAAAGAACACTCTTCTGTCTGTAGTAGAGGTATTTGTCACTCTCTGTTAATGGGATGTTCCCTTGGGTTTGTTCTATAGTGTAGTATATGTCACTGTGCTTTCAGGATTTGACCAAAAATCATTGTGATGCCAGTGTAAGAATGGCCAAGTAATTTCAGAGGAGAGGACCTGGCCCCACTGCACTGTACTTCAAAATCTAGTAGAAGTGTATTCATGTTAGCAGGACCTATGTTGTAGTAGACATAAAGGGCCTGTTGCATGTATTACTTCAGTTGGCGCAAATGTCAGTCTGTGTTAGGAGAAAATCTTGAAAAGCATAAAGACTTCCTATACACAGCAAAAAGGTGCACTTTTCACACACATCCATTTCTCAGTGGGCTGCAGGGCAGATTCAAGGGTTTAGGGTGGTGGCAAGTCTTGATTCAGTTGTCATTAAAGGATCTAAACTGCTGGAGTCAGGCATATATATCTGGTGATTCCTGTCCAGGTAGGAGCAGTGTTGGTTTTTATATGCCGATTTTCTCCACCTTTTAAGAAGAATCAAATTGCCTTACAATCTCCTTCACTTCCTCTCCCCTTGTGAGGTAGTTGGGGCTGAGAGAGTTCATAGAGAACTGTGAGTAGCCCAAGGTCATCCAGTTAGCTTCATGGGCAGGAGTGAGGAAACACACCCCGTTCACCAGATTAGAGTCCTCCACTCTCATGAAGGAGTGGGAAATCAAACCCGGATCTCCAGATTAGAGTCCGCCGCTCGCAACCACTGCTCTTAACCACTACACCACGCTGGCTGGAGGGTTGTGCTTTCTAGTGCTCTTCTTCCAGGTGAATGGCTAGAGTGAGCCAGAGAGGGTGAACAATGACTAACTTAAACTTTGTTTCTGAGGGACTAAATTTTTTTCTTCTTGGACAAGCCCTATAGCAGTGTGTGTGTGTGTGGGGGGGGGGAATCAAACTTTTATTGTACAGTTCTATCTCAGATTTCTCAAGCAACAGGTGTACATGAGTATTCAGCTGTGTTAAAACTGTAAAGCTATACCCTATAACGTTCTATTTTAAAAGGCCAAGTAACTGTCATCCCCTTTAACCATAAAGACTGCGCACCTTTTTAATATTGTAGCTTAATGGTAGATTCCTCTGGAACCTGCTCAAGGCCATTCCAAAAATCAGGGTTTTCATTACAGGGTGAGACCCATATCTGTTCTTGCAAAAACCATCCCTTCTTTTGTGTGTGTGTAAAATGTCGTCAAGTCACAGCCGACTTATGGCGACCCCTTTTTCGGGGTTTTCATGGCAAGAGACTAACAGAGGTGGTTTGCCAGTGCCTTCCTTTGCACAGCGACCCTGGATTTCCTTGGTGGTCTCCCATCCAAATACCAACCAGGGCTGACCCTGCTTAGCTTCTGAGATCTGAGGAGATCAGGCTAGCCTGGGCCATCCAGGCCAGGGCATCCCTTCTTTTAGGGCCCCTCATTTTGTTTTTCTCCAAAAGTAACAAAGAAGAAGCTAGAGGGTCCACTCCTTCCCTCCAAGACTCAAGCAGTGCAAATGGTGTTACTTCTGTTCTCCCAGCTGTTCAGAGTTATGAAACAATTGGTTAAGGTAGGACTGGGGTTGGCGCACGCAGGCTTCTGAGCTTGCAGGTAAGCCACATGGAGCCCGTCAGTCATAAGCAGCTCACACCCTAGAGCATCTCCACCTGCTGCCTCTGTCATCCTTTCTGGCACCCTACTGGGCTGCCATGCAACAGTCCATTAATGACATCCTAGGCAGCCCCACTTGTTTTCTCTCCTCATGTCCACTGAGTCATGTTTGTTGCCTCCCAGCCATTTGATTGTTTTGCTTCTTAGACTTGCCCCCCTTGCAACTGCAGTGACCTTTGCCCTTTCCTCTGCATGCTGCATCTCCTCATGAGGATAGGGTTGCCAACCTCCAGGTGATGGCTGGAGATCTCCTGCTATTACAACAGACCTCCGGCAATAGAAATCGATCCCCCTGGAGAAAATAGACGCTTTGGCAAAAGAAGAAGAAGAGGAAGAGGAGTTGTTTTTTTATCTGCCGACTTTCTCAACCACTTAAGGGAGAATCAAACCGGCTTACAATTACCTTCCCTTTCCCTTCCCACAACAGACACCCTGTGAGGTAGGTGGGACTGAGAGAGCTCTAAGAGAGGTCACCCGGCTGGCCTTATGTGTAGGAGTAGGGAAACCAACCCGCTTCACCAGAATAGAGTCCACCGCTCCAAACCACCGCTCTTAACCACTATACCACACTGGCTCTTAACCACTACACCACACATAGGACTCTGTGGCATTGAAGTCCTCCCTCCAAACCCCGCCCTCCTCAGACTCCACCCCCAAAATCTCCAGGTATTTCCCAATCCGGAACTGGCAACCATACATGAGGAGCAAGGAAGAACTAGGTCTTTTTGAAGGCTGTCTATTGGAAGCCACTGTTCTGCTTGGCTTCTTAGAGCTGGTTATTTCTAGCTTCCACAGCTGAGTGCTGTCGTGAGCTATGACAGTTTTTGGCACTGCAACCCATGAGTCCTGCCTTTGACTACTGCCGGGAATCAGATGCAGTACAAATGCAATATTCCCAAGACGTCAATAAACAACACACATTGATACCTGTGCAGTTTAACTGTAGGCATGTGTATGTTTAGGTATATGTATATGCATACAGTTACAAGTAATGTTTGGTAGAAATATGCAAGTTTATTATTCCGCTTGAACTGATTTGCTTATTTTTGAGGATAAGGTCAAAGTGCTAAAAATACGCAGTTGGAGAGTTTGTTTTTGAACAGCAGCTGCTCTGCAAGAGAATAACTCAGCTGCAGCATGCGAACAGGAGCTCCAGCAAGGTGTTTCTTTCGCTTTGCTTCTAAGATACTCTCCCTCTGCCAGTCTGCACCCCCTCTGCCTTACTCACACACAGGCATGCACATGCACACATGGGCTCTCTCGCCGCCTCTCTGTGTTTCCCTCCCACACATGCTCAAACCCTTCCCAGAGGACAGAGAAGACAAAAACTGATGCCGTTTCTCCTTCCTCAACTGCGCAGTGATTTTATTCCTTGGACAGGTTGCAACATGTTATCTAGATCTGCTACAGATGGGGGAATTGGGTGATGGTCCAAGAGCCGAGTGGCTGAAGAAATGGTTGAAGCCAGAGGCAGTGTCTTGAGACGGAGGCAGCCCGGGAAGACCGGAATACCCCCTAGCGCTCTGGATCCCCGAGTCCCTTCTTTGGTCCCCTGTGGATTTTTAATGTTTTTCCTTCCTTTCCTTCACACTGTTGCACTTCCTGGCAACATGGCTGCGGATCTACGAGAAGTATTTGAGTGAGCCCTCCTGCTACCTGGCTTGGAGAAACGGATTCCACATTTAATTATTTAGCTCTAATGTAAAAGTGCAGATGATGGACTGGAGAGCTGTGTAAGTGGATATGACTTCTTTTTGTTTTGCTAAAGTCAGTCAGTAAATCAAGGATTTGGGTTCATTCTTTTCGTTTTAAAAAACAACAACTCCTCCTCTCAGCAGACACCTTTAAAACATATAATGAAAATGTTCCTGGCTTTGCACTTCACTTGACACTGGCAAGCGAGTAGTGCTGAAATTATGCAGCCTTGTTATTGAATGGATGGCTGAATAATGCATGGGAGTGACAAGCTTGAATCTAGACAGTTCCTTATCTTTTTGGTACAGAATCTGCAGTATGCGTGGATGGATCAAAACCAGCCAGATAGGGCACTCAGATTTTTATTATAAATAATTGTTTGAAATTGTCATTTTTTGTCTGATGTAACTAATTCTTTAATAGCCTCCTTTCTGTCTGACGCATAACAGTGTTGTAAATTTAGAGAATTTAGATACAGAGGCAGTTTTCTGCGTTATGGTTACTGTATGACTGTGGTATAACCAGCAGCACTTCCTTAAAGAAAATGATTTTGTGCTTCTTTACCATTGCAAAAGTCCTGACAAGATGCAGGTTATTGATCAGGGGTGATTTCAAATATATCATCTGTGTTGTTTCTAAAAAAAAAACCCCATTCTCATTTAAATTTTGCTTCTTCTCCCTTCTGCTAATCAAAGCGAAGATTCTTTATTTTCACCCTGTTCCCTTCCAGTGTTCCTTTTTTCTGTGAAATGTATGCATTCCCCCACATTTCAATATTATATGTCTGTGTTGAAATGATACCTGTTATACGTGTGCGTTATAAATTGTTTATAAAATCCATAGAGCATGTGTATACAATACAAATGAATCTGCAAAACCAGCAACAAAAAGTGAAGAACCAGAATATTGACAAAAATATAAATAAGTATCAAAGGAAATAAAGTCGGGAATATTCACTTTTTTCTTGTTGTTGTAAGAGAGATTATTGACACGCATGTGCATATTGAGCTAACACATTTCGAGGGATAGAGATTGTACAGCACTTCAAGTACTACTGTACCATACCTTTGTGACCCCCTAAAGCCCGGAGGCTCTCAGTTGGGTAGCTTCCACATTTATTTATGTTCAACAATATTAATGTGTCAGTGATCTCTCTTAGATGAAATAATATAAGATGGACTGGCTGATGCCTCTCAGCTTCTGCAGCGTGAGAATAAGGCAAAGTTAGGACTGCAGCCAACTTGTATATCCACTCTTATCAGAAGAACCTGCTGATCTTCACAATCCAGGAGTATATTCACACAGCCAGTATCAGGTGAAGATTGCATCAGGGCAGCCTTTTGCACCCTATATCAGAATGGCAATTGGGCAGTAGATGTGTTGGGAGGCGAAAATGTGACGTAAGGGACGACATGTCAAAGTTTAGATCAAAGGGTGAATTTGAATCTTATAGAAATAATGGCCCCAAACTGCTCAAGAGTCTTAGACAAGAGTTGCAAGGCTTATGTTCAGTCCTCAGTAGTTTGTGTGTGTTTGGGGAGGAGGGATAAACCTTGCAAACAGGACCAGCGCATCTTCTTTTCTTTGACTGCATAGAAGGGGCATCCCCCCCCCCCGATTCTGCCTGCTAGAATGTGTCTAGACTAGAGTTGGCTGGGGGAAGGGACAACTCTTCTGCTTTAATAGCAAAGGGAAAACGATATTCCTGAATTTCTGTATTGACGTATTAGTGATGGTCTTGGCTGATCTGTAATGATGAGGGAAAAGTCAAACACCATTAGTGTTCTCTAATGGTGGCCTCCATGTACGGTGGCCTACAAATGACTGACAGCCCCTCCCCCCCTTCAAGCTGCAATCAGGTAACAAAAAAATGGGAGAATATTAGTCTGCAGTGCTTGCAGGGAGGCCAGGTTTGGTGGGAGACCTCCTGCCCCCCACTGGTGCTGCCCAGCTGGGTAACAGAGGAAAAATGGTTGGCCAAGTTGGGAGCAATCTATATTGGCCAATGCCATGACGCCACTTCTGGCATGACCCAGAAGTGACGTTATTGTATCAGGTGATGCTCTAACATTTTGCCCAAAGCTCTGTGGTTAAATGATAGAGTTTCTGGTGAATGCTAGAGCGTCAGCATCAATGCAATGAAATTACTTCCAGGTCACCGGCAACATCACTGGCAAGGCCCCCCTCTGCTATGTAAAGCTCATGCTGGTTGCAAGCCTCAGATCAGCAATACTGGGTGTTTGTGGGATTTATTTCATTTATACCCATCCTTGCTCCCCAGTGGGGACCCAATGCCGCTTAGGCCATCCTCCTCTCCTCCATTTATATCCTCACAGCAGTCCTGTGAGGTAGGTTAGGCTTTTTGTGACAGACCCAAGGCCAGTGAACTTCCATGGCAGAGTGGAGATTTGAACCTGGGTCTCCCGATGTGTTCCACTTGGTGGGGCACAGGTTGTGCAGGTAGGGTTGCAAGGTCCCTCTTCGTAACCAGCGAAAGGTTTTGGGGGTGGAGCCTGAGGAGGGCAGGATTTGGGAAGGGGAGGGACTTCAATGCCATAGAGTCCAATTGCCAAAGCGGTCATTTTCTCCAGGTGAACTGATCTCTATTGGCTGGAGATCAATTGTAATAGCAGGAGATCTCCAGCTAGTACCTGGTGGTTGGCAACCCTATGTGCAGGCCTGTTCTAGGCTTTGCACGCCCAGTTTCTGCAACCTACCCTTGGTGGAGTTGCATCAAAGTCTTTATTGTCACTTCCTTTGCGAAAGCAACTGCACTGCTGTGCCCAAAACTGGTCATATATTCCAAATGAAGTTGTAATAAAACTGCTGGGCCCCTCTATAGCAATATAGGTTGCTCAGTGCAACCTCTGTACTGTCCCACTCTGCGCCTTTCCAAAGGAAACTCCGTGCACTCCAGTTCCATTATTTTGGTCATCACCATAACCACCCCGGCAGAAACAGCCTATCATATGCAATGAAAACGCTTTCACGCTCCCCCCCCCAACCATTTAATCAGGCATTTAACAATAATTTCCACATAATATTTCCTCTTGGGGAATAACGGGCGGTGGGGAAGCGGAGCTGCAGAATTAATGGGAGAAAAACCCTGCATTTAATGTCATGTGAACCCGTCACTACAATTCTGCTTCCCGCATATTGCAAAACGGCAACCTGCAATGCAAAGGGAAGGAAGCAGCAATCACCTCTGTCTCAAAGAATTCCACTTCCTTTGATTCCTGTTAGACCCCGTTCTGTTATCGGCTGCTGGCAATTCGCAATACCTTCAATTCCCAGAATGTGGGTTCTGTGGGTTAAGGGGCACTCCGTGGTACCCTGGGAAGGCCCTTTTTCTCCTTTCCCTCATGAATATTAACATGTTACAGGTTTCTCTCCATAGCTGCATTCTCGCTTTCGCTGTAGCTGAATTCAAACGCTGCAGACGGTCCCACTGCATCTTTGATGAATACTGAACATTAATCAGCACCAATGTCCACAGAACATCCTTTTGGAGCATCCTCAGAGCCCCCACGTTGTGCTTCTCTAGAACCCGTTGTGGCAACATGAAAGGTCCTGCCACTCCTTTTCGGGAGCGCCTTTTCCCGTCCTGTATTTTGGTGCTTCCAATAAATAAGGTCTTCCTAAAAAAGGACATTGCAGAGCTTGCAAAGGTGCAAAAAAGAGCCACCAAAATGATTAGGGGACTACAGCAACTGCCCTATGAGGAGCGGTTAAAATGCTTAGGGCTGTTTAGCTTGGAAAGAAGGCGGCTGAGGGGAGACATGATAGAGGTCTAAAAATTATGCATGGTTTGGAGAGAGTGGACAGGGAGAAGCCTTTCTCCCTCTCCCATAATACTAGAACTTGGGGTCATCTGCTGAAGCTGGAGGGTGAGAGATTCAAAACAGATAAAATGAAGTATTTTTTTCACACAACGCATGGTTAAATTGTGGAACTCCCTGCCCCAAAATGTGGTGATGGCTGCCAACTTGGAAGGCTTTAAGTGGGGAGAGGACATGTTTATGGAGGAAAGGGGTATTCATGGCTACTTTTTAAAATGGATACTAGTCATGATGCATACCTGTTCTCTCCAGGATCAGAGGAGCATGCCTATTATCTTAGGTGCAGTGGAACACAGGCAGGATGGTGTTGCTGCAGTCGTCTTGTTTGTGGGTTTCCTAGAGGCACCTGGTTGGCCAGTGTGGGAACAGACTGCTGGACTCGATGGGCCTTGGTCTGAGCCAGCAGGGCCTTTCTTATGTTCTTAAGGTCACCAGCAACGTTCTCCTCCCCAGCTTCAGCTTTAAATTCAGATTTTTCTCCCTATCAGACTCATGCTTTTTTTGTTGCTGCTGCTAAATTTAACCCTCAAAGATTATTGCACCCAGTATTATTAGCGACTAATTAAAAATAAACCGTTCTCCAAATGGCGAGGCATACAAGTTTCCCAAGGCAGCCTTACAGTCTGCAGTCAAGAATTCAAAATAAGCTGGCTGGCTTCCTGCTTCACAAGATAACTTTAAATAGTTAAGAGGTTTCTCTCTCTCTCTCATCACACTTAAAATATCTGGGTATCAGCATCATGAAATATAGTACAGCTTGTCTCTGGTTTACCCTAGGATTTCAGTTTGGCTTGTGGAAAAGCCCTGTAAGTACAAGTTTTTCGAATGCTGCTTTCCCTTAAATTATGAGGTCTGGGGCCGTGCCGGAGCTGGGCATGCTGTGTCCAGCACGCATCTCATTACGGGACTCTCAAGTCCATCTCCCATTATTATAAAGATCCCCTTTGCAGCACACATTGCTATTGGGATTAAAGCAGAAGCCTTCACGGTTTGATTGTATTAGACAAGACACTTAACATCTCGTTGTCTCCATTGCTGGCATGTTTCAGGATCCCTCTGGAAACCCTGGAAAAGAAAACGCACTATCCCACGTTACCAGAAGCTCAGTACTGGCTTCTGTAGAAAAGGGCAGGCACAGAGTAACAGGGATCAGGACTCGGTAAGGTCCAACTCACCAGTAATTTAATTTGATCACGGAAGTGAATAAATATGGAATCATTTTTTGTGCACTTGTGTAGATTGACGGATAATATGACTCCCCAAACTGATTAAAATTCTGTGTGGTTAGGACTAGATCTCTATCTCGTGCCAAAGCCCCCAAGTGTAATGAGATCAGCAAACAGAATCCTTATATATCAGGCTATCCCATTATCATTCACTGTTATGTATCCATAGCAGTTCTAGACGAGGAACAGAAGGCTTGGAGGGTTTGCTAGTGTGAGTTGATGTTGGATGATAAGTCACAAACAATTAGCTAGAGGAAAGTTATAAAGATCAGTACAAAGACTCATCAGTTAATTTTTGAGTTCAGTGATCCATACTGGTGTTCTTGGAGAAGGATTTCGGGGTAGTTTCTGAATAAGTTAGGCAATATAGGGACCCAGGCTTTGCTGGGGAAGTTGACTGATTTGCCCATTTACATTGAGTGGGGATCTCTCTCTTGTAATTTTATGCTTTCATCTTGTAGGGTAGGTAATTTTACTGCTCTTCTTTAAGGAATTCCTTATGTCGCCATCTGTAAACTCAGCAACCATCCTAACGTTTCTGATGCTGATGCTGCCATCTCTAATGCTAATTTCTTCTCCCCTTCTCACCACTGCTAAAGTTGTTATCCAGCCATCTTGCCAGAGCAGAATAAAGGGAAAATTGCAGTTATGAGTTGCTAGATAATTGCCGAACAAATAACAGCAAGATCAGTATAAAGATGGTATATTGTTCTGTCCTGCTTGCCTGGTACAAAGGATATGCTGCCTTTCTCCTGGACTAGCGGAGTTACTAGACCAAGCTTTCAGGAAGGTATGAAGATAAGGGAGAAAATATAAAAAGCTGCAGAAAGAAGCCTGTAATAATAACTGCTTGGTGCCCCCTACAGTATCTAGATAGTGATGAGAGGTGGAAGAATATAGTGGTATGAGTCAGTACAAAATCAGAAAAGCAATGGTATAAAATAAGATACAACTAGCAAGAGTTTCTATTTAATTTAAGTCCATTTTAGTAGTATGAAGTTCTGTATATTCGAAAATCTCAGAAATGTTAGCCACTATATTTGAATACTGGAATAGCCCCATAAGATTAGTGAAAGAAAGAAAGAAAAATACAGTGCTTTTCTTATGAAAGAAGTTGCAGGAATTTATAGGTTGCTAGCACTGATTTGGGACTGGAGAACAATTTGGAATGTTCTTGTGGGGAGCAGCTGTGGTTCAGTGGTAGAGCCTTTGCTTGGCATGCAGAAGGTCCCAGGTTCAATCCCTAGCATCTCCAGTTAAAAAAAACCAGGCAGTAGGAGATGTGAAAGACCTCTGCTTGTGACCCTGGCGAGCCACTGACAGTCTGAGCAGACAATACTGACCTTGATGAACCTTTTTAAAGCTAATTCGGCGATAATTTTGCATTTAATTTTACCTGTGTTATTAGATTTTAACAGGCATGGGTTCCTTAGTACTTCAGATTTATTTGTAAAGAATCTAAAACAGAGCATACAATTGTAGCTAAACGTAGACTTCTTAGAGCACTGGTTCCCAACCAGGGGTCCATGGACCCCCAGGGGTCCGCAAGAACTAAATTAAGGTCCACAAAACAAAGTTATAAACCCATAA
Source organism: Euleptes europaea (assembly GCF_029931775.1). Classification (NCBI taxonomy): domain Eukaryota; kingdom Metazoa; phylum Chordata; class Lepidosauria; order Squamata; family Sphaerodactylidae; genus Euleptes; species Euleptes europaea. Next base: position 30,759,524 of record NC_079318.1, read on the forward strand.
TAAATTAATATTTTCAATTAAAAGTTCTCTATTATAAAAATATATATATTCAAATATTATTCTAAGTTTAATGTTTAACTAACAGTTATGATTAAAGTTTATTTTCAAATTCTCAGAATTTTTATTTTGAACCTTGGGGTCCCTGCACCAAACAAAAAAGTCCTAGTGGTCCCTGGTCAAAAAAAGGTTGGGAACCACTGTCTTAGAGGGAAATAATGCCAGAGCAATCTGATTTTCTTGTTTATTATACTATCTGATTAGACAGGCACTATATGAATTCAGTTAATATAATATAGTTAAACTTAAGGAACGCTCAGTAGAAAATGTTGTTCATTGGTTGTATTATTACCTACTTTCAATAAAGCCCTTCTTTAATTCCTGACTTCCTTAGCCTGATAATTTTTCATATTCAATTTAGACTTTGCATTTGGCTGTTTAATGCTTGTGCATTATAATGGAAGTATGAATGGGCATATCAGAAATAAGACTGACCACAATAACTTCACTTTTCTAACAGCTTTATCTTCAGATCTCTTTTGTGCCATCTGTAAATGGCTCCTAATACTTCCTATTAAACTTCCACGAAGCCTATTACATTTGCTATTAAAAGTAAAACGATTAGCTGCCAAGGGCACCGTTTTTGAGGGAGCCCACAGAGCCATTTTTCTTAGTGAACAAGTTAACAGTTTAGATATGTTGCTATTTTCAAAGGGCCTTTTGGAAAGGCGCTGATTGAAATCAGTGGAAATGCTGAGCGGTAAAATAGAAGACTCAAGGTGAGGGGATAGGAAAAGAAAAAGCTCTGCTTGCCTCTAAGGAGTTTTGCACACAATCCTGTTCAGATCCCAGAAGCTCTAAACTGATAAAAACCAGTCAGCAAATGTAAGTCTCAGACCAATCAATATTTTACGGATAGAATAAAGCTTTCATTTTGATCCAAGAGCTTTCTGCTCAAAATAAATAGGTAGAGTTATTTAATTTTTGTGGGTAGCTTCTTCTGCTCCAGACCACTTACGTCTTCTTTGTTTACACCAAATTAAATTCAATGTCAGTTAGAATATCTAGGAATAGTGACCATTCACTGCCAACAGTTATTTGGTTTTCTTGAATGGAATAGATAATCTGTCTTCTGATTTTGATATTGTACAGAAACCACCTTGGTTGCCTTGTGTGAAGTCCTGTGCTGGAAGATAGACTGGGGAACTATCTGGGGAATTATAAACTATCTGGGGAATTATAAACGGTGTTGAGCCAGATGTGAAAGGTGGTGTATAAATACTATGTTGATAATAATAATTATTCTAAAAAACATCTCAGAATAAAACAGATAATTAAAATCTGCAAATACAACAATTAAAAGAGATTTAAAGTATATATGATCTACTATGTGCAACATCTATTAGCTAAATAGTCTAGTGTTAAGCTGCAGTACTGCAGTCAAAAGCTCTGCTCACAACCTGAGTTCGATCCTGACGGAAGTCGGTTTCAGGTAGCCGGCTGAAGGTTGACTCAGCCTTCCATCCTTCTGAGGTCGGTGAAATGAGTACCCAGCTTGCTGGGGGTAAAGGGAAGATGACTGGGGAAGGCAATGGCAAACCACCCCGCAAACAAAGTCTGCCTTGGAAACGTTGGGATGTGACGCCACCCCATGGGTCAGGAATGACCCGTTGCTTGCACAGGGGACCTTTACCTTTTTTATACCTCTACCAGGTGTTGAACATAGATTTCCTGGAACTGCCTTTCAGGCTGTTGTTGAAAACAACCTGTTAAGACTGTATGGACTCCAAGTAGTGTTGATCCTTGAGCACTTATAGATATAGTGTAGATACAATGTTATTTCATTACAAATACCTAAATAAGGGGGGAGACAAGTTGCCACTGTCTCCTAGCCCGGTTGACAAACCCAGCAAGGCCTGCAGAGATTCTCAACCCTCCCATAAAAAATTTCAGGCCTTTTTTAGGAACACTTATAACATACACTGGGACTAGGATTGCCAGGTTCCTCTTCTCCATCGGCGGGAGGTTTTTAGGGCAGAGCCTGAGGAGGGTGGGGTTTGGGGAGGGGAGGGACTTCAATGCCATAGAGTCCAATTGCCAAAGTAGCCTTTTCTCCAGGTGAACTGATCTCTATTGGCTGGAGATCAGTTGTAATAGCAGGAGTTCTTCTGCTATTACCCGGAGGTTAATAACCAACAAAAACAAACATCTCTGTACTGTTACCATAGGTTAGGAAATTAGTACAAGAATATGCTGAGATATCTGCAAAAACAGTTTGTATTGGAAAACCAAACAAACAATAACAGCAAAGTTCCACAAGGTAGCAGGAACCTGCTACAGTCTTTGTAAAAAGCTGTGCACCTGGTCTGCTTTAAAATTCTTAAGACTACTGTACTACAGATCTTTATGAAAATTGAATATAGCAAGACCATGTATCCATATGAGGAACTTATTAATCTTCATTGAAGTGAATACATACACCTATGGTGAAATATGTGGGACTGAAGAAGACTCCGAAACAATCGTATCCCAGCATTCCATCTTGTTCTTCAGTAATAGGAACATCCATTGAACATCTACCTGCATTTAGGATACGAAAAATATATGCCTAGATTGCTGTATATGCTTATGGCAATTTATGTACATAGCACTTCACTGATGTGATTTGTCACTTCTGTATATAGCACTTTGCTGTTATTGTTCGTTTGGTTTTCCAACACAAACTGTTTTTGCAGATATCTCAGCATATTCTTGTACTAATTACCTGGAGGTTGGCAACCTTAACTGGGACCCTCCAAGCCTTCCTCCAGCCTAAGGAGCCAATGGAAAAGCCAGTTAAAGTGGAGAAAGTCTCTTGAGGCTGCATGAAGGTTGCAAACTTTGCTTGGTGGAGTGATAGGATAGGGATAGGATCCACCTCCTCTCTGATCATATTTCATGAGGAGGCACATACGTTCAACCCTCCAATTATGATGTCCCCTTTGGGATTTGTAGGATTTCTTGCTTTCTTTGGGAGGACCTCAAAAGTTGGGAAGGGAAGACATCTGCATACCCTTTCCTCCTCTGTAATTACATCTACAGGTGGCAATCACTAATGTGATGATAAAGGCAGAGCTTTTTGACTGTGAGCAGTCGGATATTTGCTGTTCCTTTAATTATAACCTTCCTTATTAGGCCTTCCTTCCCATTATAAACAGCTTTATTTCAGTTTATAAAACTAAACAGCTGTTCCTTGGAAACAAAACTAAATGTCAAACTTTTGCTTAATTATCCAGTGGTCATCAAACCAATGGGTAGTATCCCCTATAATTGAAAATTAATTAGCTTTTTACTGAAAGACCGAAAAGTAATGAAGGAAGAGTTGCAAATTATAAGCTTTATATCCTATGCAAATTCGGCCTGTTGGTATCTTTCACACCTCCATACAATTTAATGCTTTCTGGCAATGAATTACCCTTTTGAGTAGAGTGTATTCAATTTCATGTCATTTTTCAGTTCACTTGATTGAAAATAGAAGAGCGAGAACAAAAGGTTTATTTAAATGCAGCCACTAAAAGCTAACAATGCTAATGCTGTGCAGACTCATAATTTTTAACAGATAATTTAGTTTGTGGCACAGTTTAGAAGAATGTTTCAGGAAACCCTCTGAGCAATTGATGCTTGCAAAAGCTGGGGCCTTTGTACCTCCTGCTAAGATCATTAGCAGATTAGGGTGCTCCTCATTTCAATGGATTCTTTCCTTAGTCTGTAGAAATGGCAAATATATACCCCATGGTCCTGTCCTTGGATTGTGAGTTCAAAGGGGCTTATGGCTACATGCAGCTGTCATACTAAACCACAATTAATCTCCAATTTGTCATAATGACCATGAACATAGCATGTTCATTGTGCCTGCATGCTCCCCTTGCACCTCCCCACTTCCCGTGCTGTGAAAGAAAAAAAACTTCAGTTGAAAAGAAACTCTAATTCGAGGGTCCCCAACCTTTGTGAGCCTGTGGGCCTTTCTGGAATTCTAATACAGCATTGAGGGTGCCTAGCAACTCATAGATACTCTTTTTTAGAGGTATGTCCTTGTCTCCATTTCTTGAACATTTCCTTTTTCTCCCTTAGCTCATCATGGAGTTCTCTGTTCACCCACATTGGCTTCTAGGATCCTCTGTCATGTTTCCTTCTTGTTGGAATAGTGAAGGCTTGAGCTTGCAAGAGCTCTTGTTTTAGGAGAGCCCACCCTTCACTTGCTCCTTTCCCTTCCTGCAGTCTTGCCCATGGAATGATTCCCATTATGCCTCTGAGTTTATTAAAGTCTGCCCTAAGTGGCTATGAACTTCCTTGGTCCCCCACAGCAAAAGGAATTCTAGGAGGACATGGTCACTTCCCCCCTAAGGTCCCTACCACCTTCACCCCATCTACCATCTCTTGCCTGTTGGTCAATATTAAGTTGAGTATGGCTGAGCACCTCATAGCTTCCTCTACTATTTGATGAAGGAAGTTGTTGGCCAGGCAGGTTTCTCGCGGGTCCCTGCTTGTAGGGCTATAATAAATGTCGTGTGGAAGTCAAGTTTCAGTTTTGCTTGCAGCTGTGAAGAAACAAAGACTGAGCAGCATAAAAATATCCAAGGGTGAAAGCAGCCATATAATTGGAACAGGACTAGGTGGTTGTAAATATTTTCTATAAAGTAGTAATTGCTGCTCGTTCCCATTAAGAAACATTGCTAAACTCACAGTGGTGGGTCCATAACTTAGCATTAAGTGGTTCAAAATTTTTGGACACAGTACAGGAGGCTTTGCAGTGGAGGTCATAAGTGCATTTTTAATATGTTTAAATTAGTGAGACTGCCTCTTCTTTCTAAAATATTCTGGCATTTGCAGTTTTGATTTCGCTAAGTGCAAAATGCAAAGATAGGCATCACAGTGTCTCATTCCAGTTCAATTTCCTGTAGTTTTTCTGTCAGAAAGAACATTAAAATGCAAGAAATAGAGTTGTGGTTTTATATCTAATGTTGCCTACTTTCAGAGATCATGAAAGGTTTAGTCTGGCTGGGGCAGGGATGAGCCAAAATCTGCAGTGTGTGTGGCCAGACTTTCTCATTGGAGGTAGTGAAAGAACACAAATCCTATAAACTTCATGAAGCTACAAATTGAATAACTCACTCTATCGGGCTTTCGGGGCTTTTAAAAAGTGAGCTGCAGTGTGTAAATGCACAAGTATAAGGAGGGTTTTTAAAAAATAAAATTTTGCATATCTAACTTAGAATACTTAAGGATCACCAGTCAGAAACATGAACATTATCCAGATCTCTCCATAATTAAATTAAGCATGCTGAATATCTTTAAATTATTGTTGATAATTTCTACATCATATTTGATATGCAGGAGAGCGCATCAGAAAAGTACCGTATATACCCGTGTATAAGCCGACCCGCGTATAAGCCGAGGTGCCTAATTTCTCCCCAAAAATGGGGAAAAATTAGGCACCCGCGTATAAGCTGAGGGTCGGCTTATAACCCCTCCCCCCCAAGACTTACCTTCTGGGCTCCTGGCGGCGGGAAGCGGCGGATCCGGCGGGGGCGGCAGAGCGCCCTCCCCGCGGCCGCAGCAGGCCTCTGAAGGCCGCTCCCGGCCGGGAGAAGGCGGCGGGGGCGGCAGAGCGCCCTCCCCGCGGCCGCAGAGGGCCTCTAGAGGCCTCTCCCGGCCGGGAGAAGGCGGCGGGGGCGGCGGAGCGCCCTCCCTGCGGCCGCAGGGGGGCTCTGGAGGCCGCTCCCGGCCTGGAAAAGATGGCGGTGGTAAGTTCCCCCCTCCCTCCTCCCTCCTCCTTCCCCCCTCTACCGTATTGACCCGCGTATAAGCCGAGGCCGGCTTTTTCAGCCCTTTTTTTGGGCTGAAAAACTCGGCTTATACGCGAGTATATACGGTATCCTCTCATTCATCCTAATTTGTCTCACTCTCTAGCTAAAATGCTAATTTTTTGTGAAATTTTGTTGCTTTAAACTAAGAATAACAGTTAAAATACATACCCCTGTCTGAAAAAAGAATGCTGTCTCTGGCACCGCATGTCTATAGTTATAAACATACAAGATAATAAGTTTACTTTTACTTCTAAATATTATACTTTTTGCTGGAGGGGTAGCCGTGTTAGTTTGTTGTATCTCATTACACAGGAGCCTGGTACTACCTTAAAGACTAACAAAATTTATTGCAGCACGAGCTTTTTTGAGTAAGAATTCACTTCCTCGGACTTATAGAAATGTATATCCTTCAGGCTGGGTTAATCATTCAGAGGAAGGGGGTAGGGGAGATGTTACAAAGAGAGGCTGGTGTAAAGTAAGATCCAATCAGTTCATAGGTGTGAGAATTTTTTTGCCATGACCTGATTTTGGAGCTTTGTAGCCAGCATGGCCTAGTAGTTGTGCTGGACTACAATTTGGAAGATCCAGATTTGAGTCTCCGCTCTGTCATGGAAACTCATCGGTGACCTTGGACCAGTCGCACTCGCTCAGCCTAGCCTACCTCATAGGGTTGTGAGGATAACATGGGGAAAAAGAAGAACAATGTAAGATGCTTTGGATCCCCATTGGGGAGAAAGGTGGGTTATAAATGGAGTAAATAACTAAATCTTGTATCTTAAGAACTCTCAGCACTCATTAATTTAATAAGAAATGGAATTCTTTCAGAATATTTCTAGGACAATATCTTTTGCAAAGACATTTTCCTAGGTAATGTACTCTGCTAAGTACAAGCACATATCATAACGATGGATATTTTGCTAACATAGTATGGTATGGTATAATGAACCAGCATCACATTGACCTTAAAAATATTGGAATACCTTAAAATGACCAGGAGTATAATTGGGGGTATAGTTAGTGCTCTCAAGTAGATGTAATTGGTTATAATAACCAATAGTTCTCAGTTGCCCTTTAAGTTGAATGAAATGATTTTCCTCAGGAATAATTGGATTTGAAGGTACAAAGTTTCAAAGTGGTATATAGAACTACAAAAAAGTTGTACATATAATTGCAGGAAAATTAAGCAACAGAATAATGTTTGAATGGAAAATTATGGCTGGGCCCACTTAATAAGTTGTGCATTTTCCATAGGGATACTGTGGATACTGCTCTTCACTTAGGGCATCATCCCCTGGTACTTTTGCTGTTGAAATGAACAGGAACTTCAGGAAAGCATATATGTGGTCTCCTAGCAGGGGTCCCCAACATGCTCCGATGGTCATGATGTTAGGCAATTTTATATTTATATTTATACCAATTTTAAACATGTAATATTTTTAATTAAGCGCTTAACGGCTTTTATGAGTGAGAGATTGTAAGATGGTATAGGGGTTCACACTTGATGCACTTTTATATGTGTTATGTTATGTATGTATATCTGGTATGTTTTTATGCTGGTCTTGGACCGTATTAAACTCTCTTTGACTTTGACACCTTTCCTGGTGTCTGCCAAATGCTTTTAGAAAGAAGAAGAAGAGTTGGTTTTTATATGCCGACTTTCTCTGTCACTTAAGGAAGAATCAAACCGGCTTCCCCGGCTTCCCCTCCTCACAACAGACACCCTGTGAGGTAGGTGGGGCTGAGAGAGCTCTAAGAAAGCTGTGACTAGCCCAAGGTCACCCAGCTGGTGTCATGTGTAGGAGTGGGGAAACTAAACCGGTTCACCAGATTATAGTCCGCCGCTCAGGTGGAGGAGTGGGGAATCAAACCTGGTTCTCCAGATTAAAGCCCACCGCTCCAAACCACTGCTCTTAACCACTGCACCATTCTGGCCAGGGGCCAGGTGGGGCTTTTGTCCATCAGAGCTTTGATTGGCCATTGGTAATCTCCCAGATTTGTACATGGATACCATTCAAAGCTGCCAGATTTGTACATGGGTACCATCACCAGTACGGAGTACCACCGCCATTTTTGGGAGCTCTCCTTAGTCCTGGTCCTCATGCACCGGCCTGCCCCACTCAGCCAGAGAAGAGCCTGAGGAAAATGCTGGTGGGGCTCTTCGAGAAGGAGCAAATTGGTGAACATTGATGCAATCTTATTGATGAGTACTGGTGCTTTTTTTCGTTTTAATAAAAGAGCAGTGGGAGGTCATAAATGTGGATTAGACAATATATCACTGGAAGTGTGTCGCATCTATCAAAGGAAGTAGCTTGTCTTCTGGATTGACAGGAAGAATTTTGTCTTGATTTTGTCAATGCCACTGTAGCATTTTCAAGTGCCCCTAACTCCCAAAATAGTAGCAACTTTTTATATTTCAAAATAAGAAATTTTTCCTAATTTTGGGGGTGAGGGGAACTTTGAAAAATCCTACAAACCATAGTCTTGCATGAAAATAGTAAACACTGCCGGTGCTACCAGTTGGTAGTATGACGCTTGTACCTCAGACAAGGGAAAATGCCATTGATTTCATCACAATTACTTATTTGAGAAAGAGGATGCAAGATTGGGGGGGAGGGTCAGGTTACTGTGTAAGGGTTACAGATTTGATTTTAGCTGCTAAGTAATTAACTATTAATTATGTAACAAACCAATGCAATGAATTGCTCAGTGATTACACAGTACCTCTAGCCGAGCTTGTCCAGCAGGTACTATAGGGGGCCAAAGGCTGAATGAGTTAAACCACCCAAGATGCAAAAGGGAAATGGCTCTGAGAGGCACCGCTAGGATAGTTTTATTGTCGCTATGAAACTGACTGGTTACATAAAGAATAAAAACAAGCGTCAAGTGTTTACTGAGCTTTTAAGAGGCATGTTTATAGATCCCTGAGCACACATACAAGCAGAAACTAAAATTTTATCCAGATCGCAATACTCCTTGGTAGTTTTTTAAGGGAAGTTGCATGAGCACTGGAGAAACTTACAAACAGTGACGATTTTCAGCCGATGAGTTTTTACTTCATGCTTGATTCACCTTGCTCAATAGAATCTTTACAATCCATAGTAGTCGAAGTCCAACTTTCCTTGCTTAGCTTAGTTCAGAATGAAATTGCACATTAAGCGGGTACCCATAAACACATGAAGCTGCCTTATACTGAATCAGACCCTTGGGACAGATAGAAAGATGGACCCTTTTCCCTTTGGAAGAGCGCCAGTGAGAATTCACTTTGCTCTTCTGTTATGTATCAGGCTGTGAAAGACAAGAAACGATTAAAGCCATTTATTCTTCAGAGCGAGGAGAAAAGGAAGGGGGGATAGTTGCAGTGAACTAGATGACTTTCTCAAGTTAGCATTCACTGTGTTACAATTGCTGGTTTATGCAGGCAAACGGAAAAGGATTCTCAAGTGCCGTGGTCTCTATCAGATTGCCTGGATTGCATGCTAGTTTATAGTGAAGGACCAGTGGCACCTCCATTATTCCCCTGTTTTTGTTTGGCTGTGTGGGGGTTTTACTTAAGAGAAGAAAAAAAGAGAAGAGCACAGCAGCATTCAGACATCATGCCCAAACTGTGTTTGTCTGGTCAACTTCGAGTTTGTTTCTTCCCTACAAACTGGGATTCTAAACTTTTAAAATCCTAGTTTAGAATCAGTCCATTGGGTAGTGGTAGGGAGAAAAACTGCTTGGGGGGCTGCATTTGGATGTCACAGGAAATGGGAGTGTGAAAGCTTCCCAAATCAGGAATCTTTCACTTGCATGTTACGGATATTTCTTGACTATCTTCCCGTAAGTGGGAAGTGTGTATCTGTAATTCTGGTACTTGCTTGGTTTTTCCCTTCTGAGAGAGAGAGAGAGAGAGAGAGAGAGAGAGAGTGAGTGATAGAGAGAGAGAGAGAGAGAGAGTGAGTGATAGAGAGAGAGAGAGAGAGAGAGAGAGAGAGAGTGAGTGATAGAGAGAGAGAGAGAGAGAGAGAGAGAGAGAGTGAGAGAGAGAGAGAGAGAGAGAGAGAGAGAGAGAGAGAGAGAGAGAGAGAGAGAGAGAGAGAGAGAGAGAGAGAGAGAGATGTAGCACATATATTTTACATCAATTTCTCAGTTACGGGCCAAAATGAATCCAGGTTCTTTTGTTTTAATGCCATCTCAAAGGTTAGGATTGTCAAAATGGCATATCATTCTAAGGTTTTGAAAAGGCCAGCTATCTTCCAAGAATGTTTCTTTTCCTTTAAAGATAATGTCAGCTATGAATCTTTTGGTTCAATAAGCACTTTAGGAAGATTAAATGACCAGTTTAGAAAACATAGTGTTGGAGAGTGTGAGTGAAGTAATGTGAGATAGAAAGAATGGATGAAGCATCTTAGCATTACACTGACAGCTCCATCTACGGGGTGTGTGTGTGTGAGGTGGCAGCGTGACCCCGGCACAAATGACACTTTCGCCAGCAAAAGGGGCACTTGCGTCATGCATGGGCGCTGGCACACATGGGTGCTCCCCCTCTCTGGATTGCGCTGCCCAAATCACTTGAGTTTAACTATAGGTACGAGTAAACAAAATGAGCCCCATCGCACAGAGAGGTAAGCTGCAGTACTGCAGTCCAAGCTCTGCTCACAACCTGAGTTCGATCCCAACTGAAGTTGGTTTCAGGTAGCTGGCTCAAGGTTGACTCAGCCTTCTATCCTTCCGAGGTCGGTCAAATGAGTACCCAGCTTGCTGGGGGTAAAGGGAAGATGACTGGGGAAGGCAATGGCAAACCACCCCGTAAACAAAGTCTGCCTAGTAAACGTCGGGATGTAACGTCCCCTCATGGGTCAGGAATGACCCGGTGCTTGCACAGGGGACCTTTACTTTACGAGTAAAGGAGGATGTATTGAGAGTATAAATTGACCTAAGGTAAATTGAGCAGCTGTCATTCTTGAAAAATAATGGACTTGTGAAATTGAAAATGTACAGTAAAGGGTTTCAAAATTTGTGTTTATCTTTACAGTTCTGCACAGAACAAAACTGTGTTTAATGAATGAAATTAATATTGCTCAAGATAAGAAAAATCAGAGCAGTGAATGGAAAAAATGGATAATTGAAGAAGTTTAGACAAAAGGCATTAATATGTTAAAGAGATAGTTGAGATTAAAGATTCTGTTGGTGTACAATGAGTTGCGTAAGCATGGTGCCAAACTTTCATGGTGCCCTTGGCCAAATTACTTAGCTCTAAAATGAGGCGGGTTGGCTTAAAAAAAAACAATATTGGTGGTTGCCAGGCATAAGGATGGTTTTCTCTGAACTGCCTTCCATTTCAGTTGGATTAGGCTGGGAAGCCGATTGCAAATTCATCCTTTCTAACCGGGATAATATGTAGGGTTGTCAACCTCCAGGCACTTTGACAATAAGGACCTGGCATCCCTAGTAATGTGGATAGCTATGTAATCTGACTCACTTGAGGTAGTTTTATCAGCTTTTTCATTACGGAGTGGAGTTTGCTGTGACATATTTTGAGTTTCCCTTATACACACTCCAAAAGTGGTTCCATAGCTGTTTCTGGTCCAATAGTTGATGCTGCACCAGTCCTTTCTTTAGCCACTGGTCTCCTTACAACAAGTCTTGTAGCTTTGGGGGTGGACAATAAAAATTGTGGAGGCCTGGAGCAGATGGAAGGAGTTTAGCAAGTTTGCGAGCTGAGTGGTTCAGTTCCGACCGTGACTATTAAAACTAGGTATGTTGAGAAATTCTACATGATCTGAATTGTCAGATGAACCTTACTTTGATCAAATGTTGTTGATTATATATGAAGCAATAGGTTTGTCAGGTCCCTCTTCGCAACCAGCGGGAGGGTTTTGGGGTGGAGCCTGAGGAGGGCAGGGTTTGGGGAGGGGGGGGAACACCAATGCCATAGAGTCCAATGGCCATTTTCTCCAGGTGAACTGATCTCTATCGGCTGGAGATCAGTTGTAATAGCAGGAGGTCTCCAGGTAGTACGTGGAGGTTGGCAACCCTATGAAACAATCACCTGTTCGTTGGTTTTTGTTGAAATTCATTTTGAGTATTGCTGAGTAGTTTTGCTCCTGAGTAGTAGCTGCTTGTGCTTCAGCACCAGGTCACGCCTCAGTAATAAGAAACCAATAACAATCATACTCTGATAACAGCCCAGAACGTGGCGTATACTAAGAGCACCCCATAAAGCTTAAATTAACATAGGGAGGCAATTCCTAATATATAAAATGGTGCCTGATTTGGTTTTTAAAAGTGGATGAAATACTAAAAACCCTAATATATTAAAAGCCACTTTTAAGCATTGTATCACGTTCTATTAAAGTAATGTTGCATGTTTCATTTAATTGATTGCAGATAGCCTAATTAATAACTGCAAATAAATTACTGCCTGATTAGTTCTCTTTATGTTGCTACAAAGAAAAATAAAGAGAATAGGACTCAGAGAATCTGAGATGGCATATTAGGTATATCAGGTGGGAACCCGCAAGGACGGGGCATCTAATTCCCCCTTCCCCCACTATTTCCTCTTTCCCTTTGCTGAAAGCCCCCATTGCCTCCCCCTGCTTTTTCCTGCTTTTTTTCTCTTCTTCCCACCAAATAGGAAACCTACCTTTATCTGTCCCTCTGCATTCAGCTTTCTCTCTCCCACCTGGCAGCCTCTACCTAGGAAAACTATGGCACAGTTGTGTGGTGTCAGGCCCGTTGGCCTGGCAGGGAACCCTCAGGGGCTTGTGGGGCACATCACTTTCTGCTATATCCCCCTCCCCACATTATTTTCCCTTTCCCTCCTTTTGGCATATCCTCTCCTCTTTCATTGCCTTATTCTCCCCTTCTCAACCATTCAACAACCTTTTATCTGCCTCCCATCTTCAGCTATTGATTATTTCTTTACTTAATGTATACCTTGCCTTTCTGCACGGTGGGGACCAAAGCAGCTTACATCATTCTTCTCTCCTCCTTTTTACCCTTACAACAACCCTGTGAGGTAGGTTAAGCTAAAAGTGTGTGACTGGCCCAAAATCACACAGTGAGTTTCCTCAGCAAGGTGAGGATGCGAGCCTGAGTCTCCCAGACCCTACTCTGAAGCTCTAACTGCTACACCACACTGGCTTTCATAGGCAGTAATAGGGTTGTCAGGTCCCCCCTCTCGATTGGCAGGAGGTTTTAGGGGGAGGGGGTGGGGCGGCCGGGCAGGCGCACACAATGACATCACTTCCGGGTTTACCCCCAGAAGTGCTGCATCGCCACGGCTGCTTTAGCACTCAAACACCCCCGGGTTTGAGTGCTAAAGCAGTTGCGGCAAAGCGGCACTTCTGGGGGTAAACTCGGAAGTGATGTCATCGTGTGCACCGGCTGCATGCGCATACAATTGCTGCTCCAGCGCAACTGGGTGGGGTGGCAGGCAATTGTTCACTGAAACCACCCACCTGGCAACCCTAGCCAACAGCAAGCAGCCAGGCCTAGTTGAGTCATGCAAGTCTGGTGGGATCAAGTCACCCAGAGGTTGCTTCCAGGCCTAGTATTGCCAACCTCCAAGGTGGGACTTGGAGATCTCCCAGAATTACAACTGAACTTTAGATGACAGAGATGTGTCCCCCTGGAGAAAATGGCTGCTTTGGAGAGGTGGACACTACAGCATTATATTCAAGAGAGGGCTCTCTCCTGCCCAAACCCAGCCTTGCTTGGAGTTCACCACAAAATCTCCAGGAATTTCCCAACCTAGAGGCAATCCCTATAGCTTCTAGCTTTCCCCTATATTTTCTAGAGGTTCATGCTGGTAAACATATAATACCTTTTGAATGTTGTTAATATTTTTAATGTATGCCTCTTCACATAATTGGGTTCATTTAATGATGTTTTGAACATCATAACACAGTTATTTTTTATTGGCACATTTTTTATGATAAGGAACGAGGCACAGAACGAGCCAAGTGTGAAAAGTTTAATTTTAATGTAACCATTTGAAGCATCCTGATAAGAAAAGCACCATTGAAAGTGTGAGCATGAAGAAATCCGCAGCAGTAGGGGGGAAAACACTGCTGTGTTTTCCCCATGCTGGGTCAGTTCTCAAATGCCAGACATTACAAACAAAAGTTGTAGCCAAATATCTTAAAGCAGAACTACAGCATTAGCCTATACAGAAAGGTCTGTTTGTAAAATGTTTTTTTTAAGGTACTGCAAACATTAGTTCTCAATAGCTAAGTCAAAGTGTAGTTTGTTTATTGACTGACAGTGAAACCCTAAACAGAGTTAAAAGGTAAAGGTCCCCTGTGCAAGCACCGGGTCATTCCTGACCCATGGGGTGACGTCACATCCCGACGTTTACTAGGCAGACTTTGTTTACGGGGTGGTTTGCCAGTGCCTCCCCCAGTCATCTTCCCTTTACCCCCAGCAAGCTGTGTGCTCATTTTACCGGCCTCGGAAGGTTGGAAGGCTGAGTCAACCTTGAGCCGGCTACCTGAAACCGACTTCCGTCGGGATCGAACTCAGGTCGTGAGCAGAGCTTGGACTGCAGTACTGCAGCTTACCTCTCTGGGCCACGGGGCTCCTAAACAGAGTTACACTCTCCTAAATCCATTGGAGGCGATACAATGAGAAGAGTGAAACTGCCTAGGATTCCACTTTAAATTGCTAGTTTGTTGATACTTTAATGGCTGCAAATAGCATAAAGTGGATTGGTTGCTTCATGTCAGGAAGTAGACTGGATTTTTTATGAGGTGTCACATTTAAAATAGGTCTTGCCAGGCTCTTTATATGTTTGCTAATTTCAGCCGGTCTTTTAATAATAATAACGAGTGTTCGCATAGTAACAATTGGCTGCTTACATTCAAACTCTCAACAGGTAATTTCTCTGCACCCAGTGACTTAGAGATGACAAACGTTTCTCTGTGAGGCAGAGGTCCCTTTATGAAACAGAATTGTCTCCCATAAATTGCTATTTGTGCACCTCATTAATTTGGTGATAAGCTGCAACGTGTTCTGTGTGCTAAGCTGAAAAAACATACAGAAGAAAACAAACCTTAATTGGATCCCTGTTTAACTGTTTGTTGGTTTAAAGAAATGCCACGGCTTCTTAGATCAGCAAAATTATCATCTCAAAATAATTGACATAGGCCAACTTTTCACGGACGATTTTGATGCTCTCTTGCCATGGACCAAAAAAAAAAAACCCGATTAATTTTTTTTTCATGGCCACGATTTATCCCCGTCAATTGCGATGTAGTTTTGGTTTTTCATGGGAACAAAGCATGCTGTATTCGACAACGATTTGGTCTGTTCCCTTTGCAGGAGGCCTCCCCTTCCAACAAGCTCATTGTTTATGCCCACCCCCAACTTCGCCCCAACTCCGCCCAGCAGATTACCTCGTGCAGTTCACCTCTGTGGGCACGGCCCCAGCGCAAAAAACAAGCACCAGTCCCTCTGGTCTCCTACATTTTTTCCCACCCTCGCTCTGTTCTGCTTTTGGAACAGCCAGATTCCAATGGGGGAGGGGGCAAGGCAGCGCTTTCCTCAAAGCTTCCCTCTATTGTCTATAAATGGGGAACCCATTGTGCTTTAATGACAGGCAGATTTGGGGGGGGGGGCAGGAATTGCATCCATGTGCCCAGAAAAGTGTTTAGCTGAAAGTGGGAATGGAGCAGCTCCAACCTGTGCCGATTCAAGAGGAGTGCCTTGGATTTGCTGCTCTCTAGATGCACATTTTCCCCATCCAAATTCTCAAAACTCTGCTTGGGGGCTGATTGTTGAGTTTTGAGAATTTGGATGAAAAAAAGGTGCATCTATAGAGCGGCAAATCCAAGGCAAAACCTCCCATGCATAAATGGCCACTGTAAACCTCTTGCATTAAAGCAATTTCCCAGAGTATGTCCCCCCCAGAAGGCCCCTGGCTTGCGTGCTGGCCCCAATCCGGCCCCAGTGCATCATGAGAGAGAGGAGAGAGGGCTCCTGGCTGGCGTGCTGGTCCCGATCCAGCCCGTGTGCATGGGAGGGGGAGAGGAAAGAAGGCCCCTGGCTTGCGCACCTGCCCTGATCCGGCCCCAGTGCATCGAGAGAGGAGGGAAACTCAGAGCAGACTGTCAGCACCTCTTCAGAAGGGTGATGGGAGTTTTGCCTTGGGTTTTCTGCTCTCAGGATGCACATTTTTCCCATCCGAATTCTCAAAAATCCCCCCTCCCCTCCCCGCTGGGGTAGGTAGGCCAACAGCCCCTTCCCTTGAACCCCCCCTACGGATCCAGCTGCCCTAGACCAGTGGTTGGCAAACCGCGGTTCGTGAGCCGCATGAGGCTCTTTGGCCCCTTGCGTGCGACTCTGCCACAAATGACCACGTGCGGGCACGCAAGAGCGCCCGGGGGTGTCGGTCTGGATGATATTCTCTCTCTCCCCCACCCTTTCCCCTCGGAGGCTGGTTCAGTTACTCGTGACGCGCCTCCCTAGCTGAGCTCGCAGCCCTCCTGCTTCCCACCTCGCTCATTCCTGCCTCCTGCTGCAGCTGCCTTGCATTATTGCGCCTCCCCTCCTCCTCCTCCTCCTCCCGGCCCGCCACTCTCCCAGCCAGCTTGATTCATTTTTCCCCCTTTTGATGCTGCGCGGAGGAAGAAGAAAGCCAGCAGGGGGGAGAGTAGCTCGGTGTTTTTTTTAATCCCCCTCCCCTTCTCGATCCCTTTTTCGGTTTGCTTTTTAATTGCGAAAAGTGGCCGGGAGCCTTCGGTTCTCCTCGCCCAATGAACGTCCCCTCGGACGCTTGGACCTCTTGACTCCGGATCGCTCCAAACAGGGCTGTTTACGCATGGGAGGTTTTGCCTTGGATTTTCCCTCTTCAAATGCACATTTCCCCCATCCAAATTCTCAAAACTCTTGCTGATGGCTCATTGTGGAGTTTTGAGAATTTGGAGGGGGGAATGTGCATTTGAAGAGGGGCAAATCCAAGGCAAAACCTCCTGTGCGTAAACGGCCCAGGTTAGCCCTTGTGACGATTCACACACCCCCCCGACCTCTTCCTTCCCCTCCTCTCTATTACCACCCTGTTTGGCTACTCCTGCCTTTTTGGTTGGATCCAGTGAGGGGGGATGACGACGACAACAAATGGGTAGATCCCCCCCCCCAACGAGGCGACCCTGCTGCAGAGGCAGGCGGGCAGCAAGATCACGTGGAGGTCTCTCAAGTTCAGATTTTGCAGGCCGGCAAGGGGGGTGGAGTAAGGGCGCCAATCCCGCGTACCTGCTTCTCACAATAGTCTAAACTCGCCTTTTATTGGGTCTCTATCTCCCCCACTGTCAGTGTACCTATAGTTTAATTAAGACTTAAAACTTTAATTAAAGTTTATTAAGTTAATAAACAGTGTACCTACCTATATAGTTTAAGAAATTTGGCTCTCAAAAGAAATCTCAATCGTTGTACTGTTGATATTTGGCTCTGTTGACTAATGAGTTTGCCGACCACTGCCCTAGACCAAGCTGCCCCCACCACCACCCCAGGTGCACAAGGCGCACATGGCGTGGCCCCGCCGGCCTCCCCCTGGAGCCATCCGTCCAGCGTCCCCCTGGGCTTGGAGGTGTGGGCCCAGCTCCAAGGCCCATCCTGGGCGAGGGGCGGGGAAGGCGTGCCACCTGCCCGCCCGCCTGCCTCCGGGATGGAGGGAGGGAGAGAAGTGCCATGACTCCATGCAGGCAGGCAGCAAAAGGGGCGGTATTCTTTTCCGAGCGTGAAACTCCCCCGGCCAATCGCCGTTCACAGGGGAGGAGAAATTAGCCGGCATGGGTGGGGAAAGTTAATGCAAAGTTCGAACCAGGGAAAATTTTTCATGGAGCCCTGCGGCAAAATCGAAGATTGCACCAACACAGGTTTGAGAAGACACGGGGATGACGCAATTTTTTCCGCCAAATTCGAAGCGGTCATGAAAAATTAGCAGTGCGGTAAAACAGATGTGAAACCGCCGCAAACCTCCGTGAAAAAAACCCCTTAGGGATAGGGTTGCCATGTTCCTCTTCGCTACCAGCGGGAGGTTTTTGGGGCGGAGCCTTAGGAAGGTGGGGTTTGGGGAGGGACTTCAATGCCATAGAGTCCAATTGTCAAAGTGGCCATTTTTGCCAGGTGATCTGATCTCATCGTCTGGAGATCAGTTGTAATAGTAGGGGCTCTCCAGCGATTACCTGGAGGTTGGCAACCCTACATAGGGAGCAGTCCTAAGCAGGTCTACTGAGCAGTAAGCCCCATTTTGTTCAGTAGGGCTTACTCCCAGGAAAGTGTTCTTAGGATTGCAACTAAGGGTCAGACTCAATGGTGTGGCTCTTTTGGAGCCCGTGATCATATCTGAAGATCAGACATTGTATATCATTTTTGCAAGTCTTCATTTTCCTCTGGTGTTGTTTCGTCTGCAGAGCTGCTCAGAAGTTGAACCTGTCTTCCAAAAAGAAGAAACACAGGCCATCCACAGCCTCTGTGTCAGAATCACCTCTGTTTGCTACCAAGTTCAGCACTATTCTACAGACCTCCCCTCCACCTGCTCCACCATGTTTGCTGAGGGCAGTCAACAAAGTGAAAGACACTCCAGGACTGGGCAAGGTAGGGAATTAACCCCTTTTTTTTTCTTGTTAGGAAAGAAAACTCTTTCCACACAGATGAAGGGCTACTTCACAAGTTAAACAGCAAAAATCTTTGCTCTGGCTGCACCACTTACAAACATGTAACATGTGAGGAGCAATACGCTTTCCTAGATGCCCTTGTAGAAGTACTGGAGAGTTCCAGTTTTCTTGGTACTTCAACACTTCTTTTTTGCAACATGCAGCTTCTGTTAACACTTAACATATTTGTTCTGGAAATACCATTATAACACTGGTATGGCTGCTGCAAGCAAGATTTTATATACAATTAGAAGAAACATTGACAATGTGTTTCTGTAAATTTTTCAAAGTACCTTGGGGAACAATGTACCTTTGAGAACAAATGCCACTCAAGAGCATTTTAAGACAACTGTCGAAAATAACGATGCAAATTAACAATCTCCTACATCGATTGCAAAATATTCTGAGTTTTAATATGCTTGTAAATTGAGGTTTCAAGTAGAAATTGATAAGTGAATTCCCTTTTTGAACAGAAATCTGTTTGCCTTGAATCTCCTGAGGTATTTCTGTGGGCGGAAAGATCTCTTGTCTCAGAGTGTGACTTTCTCAGGTCTTGTTATAGCCCAAAGTACTCCTCCCCCTAGTATTTGCAGGGCATTTTGGTCTGCAGTGGGGTGTAGGAAAAGAGTCACAGTCCTTCCATCCACAGAATTTCTTCAATTGGATCCAAGCCTTTATTTCCAGTGCTTCAACCAGGCAATGTCTAACTAGTCAAGTTCTGGAAATAGGGTTGCCAGGTCCCGCTTCGCCATCGGCCGGAGATTTTGGGGGCGGTGCCTGAGGAGAGTGGGGTTTGGGGAGGGGAGGGACTTCAATGCCATAGAGTCCAATTGCCAAAGGAGCCATTTTCTCCAGGTGAACTGATCTCTATTGGCTGGATATCAGTTGTAATAGCAGGAGATCTCCAGCTAGTACCTGGAGATTGTATGGGAAAACTCACAATACTGATAATAAAAGTAGCTAGAAAAAAGAACCAGTACCACTCAATATTACACGAAGTCTATTAAATACTAAGTTCAAACATGAAACAACTTATCAAAAAACAAGCTTACAACTATAAACACAATATATACGCGGTGAATCAAAAAGCAGTAAACTGCAACCAATATAATACAAGCATAATAGCTGTCTCCAAAGAACCAAACGTCAGTCCAATGTACAAGAGGAAGAAGAACGCAATCTTCTCATCCAAAAGTAGTTGCTCCAAGGTAGGTAGCAAGAAAGTCCAAATTGAACAGCAAAAAGGAAACACTATTCCGGATATTCTGTAGCACTTTCACCAAAGCATAGCTTCATCAGCCTAAACAATACATATGAGTATATTTAAGAATAATTTAATACATAATTTGAGAATAATTTTTATGACTGTTTTTAAAGATATCATATGTTGCCTCTTTTTGGGTAATCTGAAAATAAATGGCTTACCTCAGTTCCAAAAGAACTCACATATTTGGGAGGTTTACAATCTTTTAAGTTGTCTATGTCCCAACCAAGTAGGAAAAGGATTCTTCAAAGTATAGAATTTTAATATTTTTGAAAATAAATTTTGCAATTTTTTAGTATTTTAGTCTTAATTGTTTTAAGCTCCAACAAAAGAATTGGGCTGCTAATATTTCAGAGTCATCTTTAAACTGCCAAACTCAGCGTCGAATACATATAGTGCAAATTGAGTCATATGATGTTAAGTGAGGACTAATCCAAGAAGATTTAAAGGTACAGTAACCATATAGCCACCTTTAAAGGAAACTTACAAAAAACAGGACAAATCAAATTCATTATTCAAGCCATTAGGGGGCAAGGTATTAAAAAGATGGATAAAACGCATTTCATTCTGAAGGAGTACTTTTTGCACATTTTTAAAATCATGTGGGTGGTCTCTATAAACCCATAACACGAAAAATCTCGTCATTTTCAGAATGTTTCTGCTCAACAAAATGGCTTGTTAAGGGGGCGTTGAAATTACGCGCCCGTAACCTCGACCTATGCTCCCCCTAAACATAGTCTAATCTGGCGTACTGTGCTTCCAATATAGAGTTTCGCGCATTTACAAGTGATCGCATAAATAACGCGGCTCGTGGCACAGTTGGAAAAGTGCCGCAGTTGAAACTTAAAATTAGATGTGGCAGAGCGAAACTCTTTTACAGGGAGACTTAACGGACAAACCAAACACTTCCCACATTTAAAATGGCCGACAGCTGAAGCGTGTTGTGTGGGTTTTAACATATCTGAGTGGACAAGAAAGTCACTGAAGGAACGAGTCTTGCGCATGCCAAAAACAGGTGGATTGCTGCAACCTGGGATGTACCTGGAGGTTGGCAACCCTACCTGAAACTTGAGAGAGTACAAATAGTTGCAACTGCATGATGTCAGCTGCTGCAGTTTTTGCAACCTGAATTTCAAATTCTTTTAACATTGGTCTCATCAATAGTTCTTGTACTTGGCTAGACTGATGAGCTGATTAAGGCAAAAAGTGTCGTCGATGTGATTGCTTTTATACTGACTTGGGAATCACTTGGACTGTTTTTGAATATAAAAATGGTTCCAGACATTTACTAAATATAATAAACAAAGCCTCGTGTCCACAGTGAGGTAGACGTGTTCCAGTGTTGGGTCAACGGGGAAGAAGTTGGGACTGATTATTGTCGAAGGCTTTCACGGTCAGAGTTCATTGGTTCTTGTAGGTTATCCGGGCTGTGGTCTTGGTATTTTCTTTCCTGACATTTCGCCAGCAGCTGTGGCAGGCATCTTCAGAGGAGTAACACTGAAGGACACTGTTGGCAACCCTATGCTTGTGGGCTTCCTAGAGGCAGCTGATTGGCCACTGTGAGAACAGAATGCTGGACTAGGTGCGCCTTTGGTTTGATCCGGCATGGTTTTTCTTCTGTTCTTAAAGTTCCCTTTTAGTGATCTTTCTTAGTCTTTCTTATTCTGTCAAAAGGGAAAGGAACTTACCTGCTGTCCCTATAAATTGTTCACTGTAAGTGATTGTTCTGCTCTGAAGTCATTGTGACTTTGGTCATGCAAGTATATTCTGATCCCTCTGGTTGCCATTGGCTCACTTCCTCTGATGTCACAGCTTCTGAAGTTATCTCACAAAGGGCCTTTTAAGCTTTGGGCCACACAGCTTCCTGCTTGGGAGCAATGGCTGAACTGAATTCCAAGGCTTTTGAGCACTCTAAAATTAGAGTACAGAAATATTGTCAAATGACATCTTATGGGGGAATATTGGTTGAGCACTTTTGCAGCCTTTTGGGGAACTATATAACAATATTTCGTACATTAAGATGAGAGGTAGTAGGATAAACCGTCTATTTTTCTGTTCAGTCACATTTAATATTTGCAAAAATTTGGTAAGAACAAAGATAATTCATTATGATTACATGTCATATAAGAATACCTAAAATCAAGTTTCTATTACCACAGTATGCAAAATTATGCAGTTTGAACTTGGGTTCTAATTTGAATATCACTGAGCACATTCTGAGCTGTATTGTAGCTTTCTTTGCAAACGGTACTAAAAGCTGAATTAGATATTTGGTAGCAGATAGGGTTGTGCACCTAATCCTCCCCGCTCAGGGTTTTTCAGATTTGTCTTTCAGAAAGGGCCTAAATACTGGTATTAAGGTCCCCTGATACCATTTTGGGATTCAAGGGTTAAGAATGGTGGTTTGGAGCGGTGGAGTCTGATCTGGAGAACCGGGTTTGATTCCCCACTCCTCCACATGAGCGGCAGAGGCTAATCTGGTGAACTGGATTTGTTTCCCCACTCCTACACATGAAGCCAGCTGGGTGACCTTGGGCTAGTCATACTCTCTCAGCCCCACCTACCTCACAGGGTGTCTGTTGTAGGGAGGGGAAAAGAAGGTTACTGTAAGCCGGTTTGATTCTCCCTTAAGTAGCAGAGAAAGTCGGCATATAAAAACCAACTCTTCTTCTTCTTTTATTTGGGTTCCAATATGCCCCTTGGGGGGCTTGGGGCAGGGTTGTAGTAGCTTTCCCCACCAACCAAATGACACAACAGTTGCAGGAGACATAGTGTGATCTGTCCACTAAAGTTTCAACCTTATTGGACAAACAGAGCCAATTCTATGGTCCCCTAAACAAGGTACCTGCTCATCTCCACTGTTTCCCGGGGGAGGGGGGAATTCAAAAGAAGCCAGTAACCAAACACACAAGAACAACCACTGGCCCAAAGCCTCCAAATGCAAAACAGAACCAACAAGTGCAGCAGAACCAATGTCAAACCCAAGACTCCCAGCAGGGCAGGGTGGCAAGCCCAACACAACATATGAAGCTGCCTTATACTGAATCAGACCCTTGGTCCATCAAAGTCAGTATTGTCTACTCAGACTGGCGGTGGCTGTTCAAGGTCTCAGGTAGAGGTATTTCACATCACCCCTTAACTGATCCTTTTATCTGGAAATAGCAGGGATTGGACCTGGGACCTTCTGCATGCCATGCAGATGCTCCACCAATGAGCCACAATCCCTCCCCCACAACTAATATCAAACCAGAGGATCCCAGCAGACCCCACAGCCAACGTGGCAAGCCCAACAGAACCAACTGCCCTTCATCACTGGAGCTCCTGTTATCTTCCGCCACTGTAAACAAGAAACACAACAGCAATATAGCATTTATGAGCTTCATTTTAGGTGCTTTTGTGGGATCAGCTTGAATTTGTTTTAAGCTACTTTCCTAACATTTCTTGTTCTGATGACATTAGTGTGTGTGTGTGTGTGGGGGGGGTCTTCATGAGTGGCAAGATCACCATTTTTGACACCATTTTTGACACCCCTAACATCTGCTCCCATTCCCTTGGAGAACTGCCACCCTGCACCCTCCCTCCTCTTGCCCGGAAAACATGTCAAATTGATGAAAAACCGGCCTGGAAGCTTTAAAATGCCAGCCCCAAATATTTGATATTTTTAATATTTCCAGAATTTTCCAGGAATCACTACCCAGTATTCCTGAGAATCCCGAACTTCATGTGGATACCTGAATATATCTGGAAAATGCAGAGAAGGAAATATCCAAAAGCTCACCCCAATAGCAGGCCCTAGACTGGAAGGAGGGCATGATTTATAGTGGATAACCCATGGACTGCAGGAAGTTCCTACCTCAGCAAGCTGTGTGTCCCCCTGCAAGCTCTCCCCCTAGTTGCTTTGATCAACAATGCTGTAAATATACCTCTTGAATCCCAGCTGAGGGAATGGCATGGGGGGGGGGCTTCAATGGGAAACAGATGGACAAACATACTCCCTCTCCCACCCACTGCTTCTCCACTGCAAATTGTGTGCATATGCATGCACACATGCCTCTTTGCAGGTCTTTGGTGACAAATGCAGACTTCCCGTCTTGGGTCTGCTTGAGCAAGTGCAGTTGAGCCCTCAGTGAAATAAGCTGTATAGTGTGGTTCATTTTCATATGCCATTAAAGTCAGAAACTGGATCAATCCACTGGAGAGCACAGAAGGTTAATGCAATTCACCTTTTTCTACTGCCAAATCCATATGGTTACTGAGGGGAATATGCTTACTCATATTAATTTTAGGATGCATGTTTATTCTTTCCACCCTGAATACCTGCCACATATATTCAGGAAAAAAATATGTTTAGAGAAGCTTAAAGGTTTTCCCTAGTTTTGTTTGTTTGTTTTTTACAAGGGGCTCAAATGCACATGATAGGGTTAATTCAGGCATATAATTTAATCTTGCCTTCTGTATTTCTCTTGCAAGTTACCCTGTCATTATGACCTAGAGCCCATAGATGTTCATTGCAGTTTTCCTATCCATTTACATTATAATGCAATTTATATTTTTATATATAACACAAGCAGGGCGTGTAGACAACAGCCCCAACCTGCTAATCAGAGGTATTCTACTTTTGAATCTGGATGCCCAATTTGGCTGTCATGGCTATGACTAGTGACAGATCTATCTTCCATAAGCCTGTATAACCCCCTGTTGAATCCAGCTAAGCCAGTGACTGTCTCCACATCTTGCTGCAGTGAGTTCCACATGTCAGCTGTCTTATGTGAAAATTTCATTGGGTGACTCCAAGTTCTAGTACTATGGGAGATATACAAGTTTCTCTTAATCTTTCTGTACACTATGCACAATTCTCTAGACCTCTATCTATTCACCTCTCTGGTGCCTTTTTTCTATACTAAAAAGCCCCAGATGCTTAGCCTCCAACTCTTTAATCACTTTGTTTCCCTATTCTGTCCTTAACCAGCACTTGGCAACCAGAACTGTATGCAGTGTTCAAATTTAACTGAATTGAGGGCTTTCAATAAGGCATTACTGGATTGGCTGCTTTGACTTCAATCCTTAACCATGCTGGTGTCTTCTTGGCATTATTTCTATCCTTTCTAGTCAGTGATATAAGCTATAGCTGAGCTTCTATTGTTGTCATTTTAAATGCACTAATTTATTCTAAAGAGATTTGATGCTTCTGACTCTTCCTTTCATTTTTCCTGAGTGTTTTGGGTGAATTCTAGAGTGTCGCTCCAGCGTGATGACATCACTTCCATTTTTTCATCAGAAATTATCTCACACGTTGGCATGATGCCAACAAACCTCTTACCAGTTTTTCCCTGCTGGCTTCTTAGGTAGCGGCAGAGAACAGGGGGCTCAACCAGGAGGTCACCCACTATAGCAGGTGACCTGGCTGCTACACCGGCCACAGATATTCAGAAGCTCACTTGGAGCCAAAGTACACTTTTTGACAAACTTGCTTTCCTGGCAATCACACAGTAGTTGCTGTGAAAGGCATTTTTAAAGTCCCAGGAGCTAGATTGGACTGGTGATGATGGTGCAGGGGGAGGAGGGGCTCCTACCTCCCCACTGTGCCATTTTCCAGAACCAAAATGGACAGGGAGGGAAATAATTTGCTCATTCTTGGAACTGCACATTGAATAATGGGTACATGCAGCTCCAGAGATGGGCAAATTACTCCATTCCCTGGCCATTTTGGCTCAGGAAAATGGCACAACGAGGAGACAGGAGTCCCCAGTACCATTGTCCTGAGCCCAATCAAGCTTCTGGGAACTTTAAAAATGCCCTTTCCTGCAGCTGCTATGTGACTGCAGGGAAAGTGAGTTGGACCAACTTGTCAAAAACGTAACACGTAATTGGCCCTCAGAAGTAGATAAGCATGAACAACAAACGAAGAATGCTAATTCTTCAGTCAAAATATGAACAACATGGATGTTATGAAAATTCTCAAGCATTCTAGAAACGATTGGGAAGCCATAATGGCATCTTTTTATAAGCAGAGTTGATGCAGCATGGAAGAAATAATTTAATTCTCATTTAAATCTATGGGTCTTAAGCAGAGTTACAGTCTTAAGTGTATGCCGCTTTCTCTGGTTTGCATCCTTTGTTCCTATTGGCTGGCGTTCTACTTCAGAGTTATTTTAAAACATTCTCCCTTCCATTTTCCTTTTTCAAATAAGGGGCCTATCTTATATTCCGATAGCAAAGTCAACCAAACCCGAGGATACTTAAATCAGGTGACTGAAGCTGTGAACAGGGAAGACAGGTCCTTCTACAAACCTGAAAAATGCCGCAGGTTTGCAAAAAAAACCAACCCCAAAAACCGGAAATCTAAAAAACAAGTGAACGTTGGGAGTGTGGGGCATATCCCCAAGAGTGTCCCATCACAGGCCCTCCACCCTGGCTCAAGCTGGACCTTTATGAGCTTCAGCAGCCTCAGAATGGGTGGGGGCAGCAAAAGCGACTCAGCTCCCAACCCCTGGTTGGCAGGTCCTGTTTACCGTAGAACCTCCCCAGCCCATCTCTTCCTTGGCCTCAGCTCTGGTCTTTATTTAAAGGGAAGTTGCCCCACCCCTTACGCCTTCACCAATGGAACTACTCCTCCCATAATCCTTCTCTCTCCCAAGTTGGGACTTCCACCCCCCTTGTCCAATTGCTTACCTCGTTTTCTGCCCTCAAACACAGAATTCCTGGTTTCCACCTTCCTTTGGGGAACGTATTCCCCGGCTTTTCATGAGGTGCTTTTGTCTTCTTGCTCTGCTTTGGCTGGGGAAAATGTTCCCCTGATGCCCAGTGGGGCTTCTTGTGAGGTGTACCTGCCTCCTTGCTCTGCTTTGGCTGCAGGCTATGGGCAGTCTTCTGATATTTCTTCTTTCAGCCTTGGAGGAAATAGTGGGGGAGGGGGGGGAATGAGATGCATCCCGCAAATTCTTGTGGGTTCTTGCTTGTTATTATATAGTGTAGTAAAACATAAAGATAAATATGCACCTTCCTCCTTGCTTTCTCCCCAAGCCTCGTTTCATGTCACATATTCTTTCTACCCAACCTTGGGTAGCCAACATTTGAAAGTTGTTCATATGCTTGTTCGTCCAAGGCACTAAGATTACTTAGTAGTTCAGCAATGGGCCCATGATAAAAAATATGAACTGACTCATCAGCAAAAGAGCAGGTTGCCATTTGGTGTTTTTCTCCCTCCTGTGGCTGCCTTCTCAGAAAATATATTGCTTGGGATTTGGATTGAAGAATGCCTTTAATCTGTGTTTCCCCTCGACAATACCAGAAGGAAAGCACTACAGTCTAACAAGATTGCTTTACTATTGCTTTACCTTAATTTCACTTTCACTGCTCTAACACTTTCCTCGGCTGCTTTAATGGACTTATATCTACATCAAATGAACCTACCGCAGCAGGGACTCCTAATGAGAGAGTCGTGGTGGGATCATGTGTCACGAGTCTTCTCTGACCCCTCTTTCTCTTCTCGATCAATTCCCAGTGAAATCCAATTAAAGCAAGATGTGTATACTGTAATGTGCTGTATACTGCAAATTGGTTAGCCAGCTCAGGCACTTACACACACTTTCTGCCCACAGGTGCTTAATTTTGTATTTGCATACCAGCGTCGCATGCTTAAAAATAGATGTTTGGATTGTCAGAGCTGCTTCTTAAAAATAGATAGTTGGGGTTTTTTTTGTATGACTAGTACTCCTCTTCCCTAAAGTACAACAGCTGGAGTTATTATAATTGCATCTCCTCAGCTTTGTCTCCGTTGCTCTAGTATTCTAGCCACTGTATTCTTCTTTATCCTATTGTGTACTTTGTTTTTTGACTGAGTAACGGAACATCTAGTTTGCATCTATGACTTGTAAAAAAAGCAAGTTTATCATAAATGAGGGTGGAATTAAATCTGATTTAACCAACATTTGTATTTTGATAATGGAGGTATTGCTAAACCCAAGTGATAGAGTTGCCAGCTCCAGGTTGGGAAATACCTGGAGATTTTTGCAAATAACCAATCAAATTCAAACTTTACTCACCTTATGCAAGCCGGAACTTGGGAACAAAGAGCCCCATGTTGAGCAATGGAACTCCCCCCCATAAAAGAGTCAGCCCAGGTCCGTGAAAAATGGGCCAGGTTCGCCCACTACCTGGATACCCTCACAATTACTTTGCAGGCTCCTCTCTCTCTTCATTGGACTTCTGCTGCACGGACTCCCTACGATTCTCAGCTTCTCACCCACCTTGGATCACATAGTATTAACCTCTTTCCCTCCCTATTCTTATCTTGTCCCCCATTCTCAGTTGTGTGTGTGTGTTTATTGGGAGGGAGAGGGTGTTTTTATTCTTGGTTTTGCTTGCGTAGTAGTATTCTTGGTCTTAAAGGTTAGAGGCAATTTTGGTCTGCCTCTAGTAGTGTCTGAGTGCTAGTATATAAATATTTCATTTTGTTTGAATCGGTTGGTCTCTGTTGCTTTTTATGTTGGGAATATTGCACAGGAATAAAACCTTCATATACATGGGCAAAAGATGCCCTGTTTATCTGGCTGGAGACTCTGTAGCAAGTGAATTTCCCCCTTTCTGGGTCTGGTTCATTCAACAGCTGTGCGGTTGCTTTTCCAGGCTTGGGAGAAAAGGTGGGGAATCTTGCTTTGCTTGTGGTGAGATATCATTATTTTACAACCCCTTCTGAACTGAACACAAGCCAAGTAGATTCTCCTGCCCTTAATCTAACTGAGGAAAAGAGCAGAGAAATCTCCCTGTAGTACTCTGAGATAAAGTTAAAATAAAGGAAATAATAATGAAAGAATAATAAAAACATGAAAATAAGCCCCACATAATTCATAATATAAAGGCAGCATGACCAAATTGCATTAGGTATAGTTAGTTTAAAGCGTGAAGGTATGATTGGGGCCTGACAGAAGGTCTGTTGTTTTTGTACCCTTGGCATGGCAGCTTTATTTCTTTAGAAAGTTAGATATAGAGCAACAAAGGTAAGGTATGGGAGTTAATCATACAAGATATGTGAGGAGTACCTCAAGTTGTAGCAGAAGAATTTGTCTTTGACTTTGAAGAATCGGTGCATGTATAGACTATTCTTGGCAACAGCAATGTTTCACAATAAAAGCATTTGTGAAATCTGTGTTTTCTGGAAAGACCATTCAACTTCTGAAATAGGGATTGATAATATCCATCATAAGAACATTTGAAAGGAAGCAAGAGAAGAAGCTATCTTTCCTTCTGAAACTTCAGCACTGGGACACATAGCAAGTCAAAAGTTAATTGCTGTAGGACAAATGAGAGTTAAAACCATTATCCCCTGGAAACAATTTCTGAAGGGAAGAACAAAAACTGTTTCTCCTCAGAGTTACCATGGTTACTAATATAGGGAAAAGGAGGAATACCCCATGAGGCATTTTAAGAAGACATGCGCGTTCATCATTGTAGTCAAACCAATTGTTCTATAAATTAAATAGTTAGTTCCACTTGGAATGAAAGCCAGGCGGCCTTTAGACCTCAAGTATGAGTGGCCCGTAACAGAGATATTCTTCAGGAAACAGATTTGATGGATCTGACTGAGATCTTAGTTGGCTAAGTTCCAGCTAAATGTGCTCTTTCAAGAAAATATATTTAGTACTTTTTACTACAAGTAGCTTTAAAAAACAACACTGAAGTTACCTACAGCTGGAAGAGCAACTACTATGTTCAGTAACCTCCCACAACCATATTTCCCTTGTGTAATTAATTCATCTTTCTCAACTAAAGCCTTGATGCTGCCCTTTCTGCCTTTGGTTTAGTAGTAGACTAGGTGGTGTCTTTACCTGGGTGTGCTAGAAAAGTATATACATGAGAGGTAATGGGAGATGGGGGCCAGATGTGGACAACTGCCATCTGTCATCACTCTTTGGGGGTGGGTAAGGACTGGTCCATGGTGCTCAGAATGCCTGGACAGGGGCAAAATGAAATGTATATTGCCATCTAAATGATATAAAAGTGAATATAGGTAATAGTTCTGGTAATATCCAATTCACCTGGCAACTTTTTTAAGTTCCAGGAGCCTAGAACTGCAAATCCTACGCTCATTTACTTGTCTCCGATACAAGAAGGGCCAAAGGCATGAAGGAAGGCAGGGGTCACGCTGAGATGACCAATGCAATCATCCAATGTTAACAAGAGTAGCCTGCTCTATAAACGGAAGTTGAATCCAGCTGGAAATAAGGAACCAAAGTATAGTCATAGATCAGGGAAACATGTATCCAGAAGTGAATCAATGCTGTGAAGAACAGAGGTCAAAAATGGAGTAGTCTCTTTTCCTGGAGCTTTACATTCCATTGCCATTCAAGCTGGATGCATTGTTTTCTCTGGTGAGTGAAGAATGGGAATCACAAGGCTCTTGATGGTGAGGCAGGTGGTTTCTAGGTTCTTGATTGGTGTAGGTGGTTACCATTCTAACAGCGCATTCCTCAAATGCGCCAGGGGCCCGACCCAAAGGCCTTAGGAGGCCAACGAAGGCCTCCGTCAACGCAGGGGCCCACACTGCTGGTGCTTGGAAGGTGCATGCCAGTGTGAGTGGCCCCAGCGCCGGCGTGCAGGCCCGGACGCTGGTCCCTGGACACCACCGTGGCAGCGCTGGGCCCAGACGCCGCCGCAGCCTCCCACCTGTCTCCCGCCGCCAGCACAGGCTGTGGCGGTGAGCCAGGAGGCATTCCCAGGGCGTTCCGGCGACGGCCAGGGGCGGGGCTGACATTAGTCAGCCTCCCGAGCTGTTTCAGCTTGGGAATATCCCCGGGTTTTTTGGGCGAGATACTTCAGCTTTTTGCTGGCTTATCTCCTGTGCAACCCTATGAGGCTTGCACGGTTTTTTTGTGCCAAGGCAAAGGTTTTGGCGGCGCCAAAACCTCCTTAGAAGGCAACGCCGCTAGTTTGCCTCCTAAGCCCGGTGCAGGCATTCCTTTCAGGAATGCTCTGTAAATTACTGAATTGTTAATCACTGTTGGGCCCTTGTATAGAAGCCTCTATGGTCCATGCTGCTGCACTCCAAAATCCCCCAGGACTTTCTGTTTATTTTCTCTCTGATACAGTGTCTTGGTCTTGACCAATGCCGGATCATGATAACTTGAAGGAGGTCTGTAATCTCTAGAATAGCCATTTGGATGACTCTGTAATAAATGAGTTAAGTGATGGAGCCTTTAG
This sequence comes from Euleptes europaea, assembly GCF_029931775.1. NCBI lineage: Eukaryota > Metazoa > Chordata > Lepidosauria > Squamata > Sphaerodactylidae > Euleptes > Euleptes europaea. The sequence continues at coordinate 30,790,465 of NC_079318.1, forward strand.
CATAACCAGCGTGGTGTAGTAGTTAAGAGTGGCAGACTCTAATCTGGAGAATTGAGTTTGATTCCCCACTCCTACACACGAGCGGCAGATTCTAATCTGGAGAAGCAGATTAGATTCTCCATTCCTCCACATGCAGCCTGCTGGGTGACCTTGGGCTAGTCACAGTTCTCTCCAAACTCTCTCACCCTCACCTACCTCACAAGGTGCTTGTTGTGGGGGCGAAGGGAAGGTGATTGTAAGCCGCTTTGAGTCTCCTTTCAATAGAGAAAAGCAGGGTATAAGAATCAACTCCTTCTCCTCCTCCTCATTATAAAATAGTCTTATTGAATGCAATGAATTGTTTCCCCACACAATACAGAGTTACCATTTTACTTCCAAGTCTTTCCCCTCCACCCCGTTTGTGAGTCTGTGGTGAGGTAATGTTGTTGTTTTTTAATTGTAAGTGCTTTTATAAATAATAAATGATGATGAATGTATTCCACAGTGCTAGACAAGAGTAATTATTGTAGAATTCTTTTTGATTGACGGATCATTCACATAACTGTGACAGCCTATGACACCCACAGCATTTTTTTTAAGTTGAGTTTTAATTTTATTGTCATGATCTCTGGACTTTATGGGCCTTGATGCTGAATATAATAGGTGCTGTGGAACACAGGCAGGATGGTGGTGCTGCAGTCGTCTTGTTTGGGGGCTTCCTGGAGGCACCTGGTTGTCCACTGTGTGAACAGACTGCTGGACTTGATGGGCCTTGGTCTGATCCAGCATGGCTTTTCTTATGTTCTTATGGACCACATGAAAGCATCCTGCTGCCACCTGCCATGTGAAAACGTCCTTTCCACGCACTTTCCCTTCTCTTCTCCTTCCTTGGTCCCATCCAGCTTGCTAATGCAAACATCACTTTTGCTTTTTTCCATAACATGTGGGAGAGGAGATCTGGCAATGGTATTGGGGGGAGATGCAGAGGAGGAGAAGCTGTAGCAGCGTCCCTTTTCACAAGTGCCATCAGGCAACCTTGTCCAGTCCTGTAGATGTATGTTTTAAAAACTTATGATTAGCTAGTTATTATGCTGTACTTTGAATTATGGATCCATAATAATAATAATAATAATAAGTTAACTTGAAAAGGATTGATATCTATTCCGATACAAAAGGGCACTCTTTGGACTAACAAACATCCCTTTCCTCTTAATATGGAAAAGAGTACAGCTGAAAATAGCAGGCTGAAAATAGCAGACTCAACTCATTTATTACAGCGTCATCCGAATGGCTATTCTGGAGATTACAGACCTCCTTCAAGTTATCATGATCCAGCTTTGATCAAGACCAGGACACTGTATCAGAGAGAAAATAAACCGAAAGTCATGGGGCATTTTGGAGTCCAGTAGCATGGACCATAGAGGCTTCTATACAAGGCTCCAACAGTGATTAACAATCCAGTAATTTAGAATGGTAACCACCTATACCACCTTTTTGAGGACATGCATGCATAAAGTTTGAATCATAGATTTTAATTGAAGGCTTTGAAATATTTTCATTTCTAGTAAAGCTTCTCAACTACTTTTTTAAAAAAATTCTACTTAGATCGTAGTAAGTATATTATATATTATACAAGTAGGAACCTCATTTTCCCCCTCCTCCACTATTTCCTCTTTCCCTTGCTTGAAGGCCCCTATAGCCTTTCCCCTTTCCCTGCGTCATTCCCTCGTTCTAAGGTTGCCAACCTTCAGGAGGGGACTGGAGATCGTCTGGAATCAGAACATCTATCCCAGCTACAGCGATCAGTTCCTCTTAGGGCTGCCAGCTCCAGGTTGGGAAATTCCTGGAGATTTGGGAGTGGAGAAAAATGACCTCAGCAGAGTATAATGCTACAGAGTCCACCCTCTAAAGCAGCTATTTCCCCTAGGGGAGCTGATCTCTGCCATCTGGAGATCAGTTGTAATTCCGGCTGATCTCCAGTCGGAATTAGGTTGGCAACCCCAGTTGAGGTTGGCAACCCCAGTTCCCCTGGAGGAAATGGCCGCTTTGCAGGGTGGACTCTGTAGCATTATACTCTGCTGAGGTCATTTTCCTCCTCAAACCTTTCCCTCCCAAGGCTCCTTAGTATTATACTCTACTGCAGTCCCTCCCCTCCTCAAACCCCACCCTCCCCAGGTTCCCAAATCTCCAGGAATTTCCTAACCTGGAGTTGGTAATCCTCTTTTGCTTTCCACCTAACAGCCAACCTACCTTTATCTTCCATTCTGTCTTAAACTTCTCCTACTATTGTTGCCAGCTCTGAGTTGGGAAATACCTGGAAATTTGGAGGCAGAGCCTGAAGAGGGTGGGGTCTGGGGAGGGGAGGCACTTCAATGGGGTATAATGTCATAGAGTCCACTTTCCAAAGTGGCCGTTTTCTCCAGGGCAACTGATCTCCAGGGGAAATGATCTCTATTGCCTGGAGATCAGTTGTAATAACAGGAAATCTCCAGCCATCATCTGCCCCCCCCCCCAAACCCTGTCCCCTTCAGATTCCACCACAAAATCTCCAGGAATTGCCGAACCTGGAGCTGGTAACTCTAGTCAGGCCTGGCCTCAGTGAGTCCTTCCTCAAATGCAAAAATGGGTCTGGAAAGGATCCTGATCTCTCCCCCTGCCTTGTTACTCACAGAAACCCAGCCTGGAATACTCTGGTTGCATACTAATAGCCACTGAGGGAATCCGCTCACACATTTTTTCTAGATTTCACATTTTTCTGCAAACCTGGGACCTTTTTCAGGTTTGTAGAAAGATCTGTCTTGTCCATTCACGGCCCCAGTCACCGGCTTTAAGTATCCTCAGGTTTGGCCAACTTTGCTATTAGTATATAGATGATAATGCATCTATTCTTCGGCACTAGCCCAGTTCCAGTTTGCTCAGCAGCTCTTGGAATAATATTTTGAACACAGTTGTTTAATTATTTCTCAGGATTTTAATACCTGCAGGGAAGCTTATTACAAATTAGGAAAGTTGTGACCAAAGAGGCTGCAAATTATAAGTTCCTTGTAGTATGATGCTGAGTAAAGATTGTAGGCTTGGGATTCTCCAAACCTAGGAATCCTACATGTGTCCTGGGTAGTATTACAGGCAAGTATAGTAAGTATTCACATAACCATAAAGGCCCTTTTAAACTTGTATACTTTCTCAGACTTTCCCAAATTCCCCTCCTCCCAAGACCTAAGACCTTTTCTTTTGTTATTTGATTCTTCTCCGCATGTGCCTAGGAGGCTTGCTCGGCGGAAGCTGACAGGATGGTAAAGCTGCTGGAAGCTTTGCTGTAGCAGTGCTGTAATAACAGAGACTAATGATCCAACTGAGTCTATTGATTCAGCCACAAGGTCACTTGGCTTTGCGCTTTCTTAAAGACATCAGCTTTATCTTGACTACATATGCAGCTGGTGGTGCATTGGAGAAGATCTGAAAACTTGATATATCTGCACAGTAGGGAGCCAGCATGGTGTAATGGTTAAGAACAGTGGTTTGGAGTGGTGGAGTCTGATCTGGTGAACTGGATTTGTTTCCCCACTCCTACACATGAAGCCAGCTGGGTGACCTTGGACTAGTCACAGCTTTCTCTGCCCCACCTGTCTCACAGGGTGTCTGTTGTAGGGCGGGGAAGGGAAGAGGATTGTAAGCCAGTTTGATTCTTAAGTGGTAGAGAAAGTCGGCATATAAAAACCAACTCTTCTTCTTCTAGTTAGATTCAAGTCCAGTAGCACCTTAGAGATTAGCAAGATTTTCAAGGTATAAGCTTGCAAGAATCCAAGCTCCCTTCGTCAGACACTGCATATTGTGGAGAAGTGTATTCCATGTTTCTTACTTTGGTAGAGAGAATCCTTACCTCATTGTCTGGTGCTTCCAACACTGCACTTACCCCCAAGGAGGTGGAGGAAGCTTTTGGATCCCACCAGGGGAGCTCGGCATAACACCATGGGAACAGCTCCCTGTCTTGCTGCAAAACCCAGGGAAGGCAGGCAAGGTGGAGAGGGTAGTAGCAAGAGACAGCGGGCCGTCAGAGATGGCTGTAAGGAAGCAGCAGCCAGAGGAAGCTGCAGCACCAGCCCTCCTTAGGCCCTGGAGAGATGAAGGCAAATCCCTTTAAGGCAGTACAGTGAGGAGGGGGAGGCGAGCTGTATTCTCCCAGGTTGTGTTCCGCCAGCAGCCCATTGGGTTACAGACCTGCCACTCTCTCAGGCACAACTCCTGGGTTAGTGGGATTGCTGGAGACTGACGATGTCCCCCCAGCAGCAACCTCTTTAAAAGGTAAACCCTGGGAGAGCCAAGGAGGAAGGGCCAGAGATGCAGAAGGAGAGGCTACTGGAGGGAGTGAGAGAGGGAGGTGGGTGTACAGAGATACACCACCCCCCTCACTTTTTTTGAGGCCCTTCCCAGGGCGGAACTTGCAAAAAGAGAATGCTGGAGGGAACGACAGCTCTGTACGCTGGCCAGATCCCGGCAGAACCAGTCATGGGTGTTTGGAAGAGAGGTCTCAAAATGTTGTATGTATGAGGGAGAGATGAACCCGTAGGGAAATCCCATGTGGCAGTGATATATGGATACATACCACAACCATCTTCTGAACAGGAATAATTGCCACCCTTCAGGGGAAAACATCCCCATGACTGGCCCAGCACCATGACCTGTGGTATTAATATATATAATGGAGCCATGCACTGAGGCCAAGTGGCTCATACATGGCAGTAGATGTGTATGAAGATAATAACTATCAGTAAGCTGAGAAGATTATTTCTCTATCCCAAGGCATGAAGAGATTTGAAGATCTGGTTTTAAGTAACACCTTCATAATTTTATCTATTGCTTTTTAGCTATTATTTATTTTGCTGTTTTACTGGTAAGCTGTTTTTATGATTATATAGGATTTGAGCCCTGACCTGGATGGCCCAGGCTAGCCTGATCAGAAGCTAAGCAGGGTCCTCCCTGGTTAGTATTTGGATGGGAGACCACCGAGGAATACCAGGGTTGCTGGGCAGAGGAAGGCACTGGCAAACCACCTCTGTTAGTCTCTTGCCATGAAAACTTCGTAAGGGGTCGCCATAAGTCGGCTGCGACTTGAAGGCACTTTACACACACTCATGTAGGATTTGAAGCTTTTCTGTGAACTGCTGCAAGAACTTGGCTAAGAAGTGTAAAGCAAATCCAATCAATCAATAATCAACTTATGAGCTGTGCACTGATTTTTTTCCTGATATTTTTCGGGTTTGGGTTTATTAAACCAGAAAATTTTCAAAAAATCCAGAAAACTCATTTTTTTTTTAATTTTGGGGGGTTTAATAAGCCCGAAAACTGCTGAAAAGGCCCGGGGGGGGGGCATGTGGAAGCCTGATGGCATGCAGCTTGGAGAGGATAGCGGGAGTGTTCCTAGCCCCGCTGTTTGCGTGCTTCGTGGAGTCAGAGCGGTCAGGCAGCAGTACTAGTAGGAACACTCCCGTCTTCCTCTCCAAGCTGCATGCCGGATCAGGCCTCCACCTGGAGGCCCAATCTGGCATGCAGCTTGGAGAAGGAGGCGGGGAATTCCTGCCGGCCTTCTGTTCTCACTGCCGGCCTTCTTCCCCTTCCCTTCTCAGGAAAAGGCCGGCGGTGTGGATCTGTCAGCAAACAAGAAAGTAAGATGGAAGGGAAGGGGGGAAATGGAATAGAGGGGAAGGGGGAGTGGGGAATGGCGTGGGGCTGAAGTGGCCCGAATAATGCCAAATACATTTAACATTATTCGGGTCTGGTTTCTTCGGCCCCGTTTTTTTGCCACTATTTTTGCTGGGGGAAAAACACACAGAAAAATACCCCAAAGGTTTTTGGGGTGGTGGTGGTATTTTGCATATTGATATGCACACCCCTAGTGCAAACTGAAAGATGTAAAGCTTTCCCTAGGTTGAGGGCATTTTAGATCATTCCTAGATTTGAGTTATTCTTCATTCTGAATACTAACTGTGAGCCAGGTCGGTTTCTATCATCATGAACGAAGTAACCTTTTTCCATCAATGGTGGACATGCAAAAGGCCCAGAAATACTGGCAATTAATACATAAAGAATTTCAGAGTATGCTGCATACAAACTTTTATTTAAGTGCCAAGTTTATGTTGTTAGGTATAATTCCAACTCAGATACAATCTATACACAAGGAACTCTATCAATATGCGACAACGGCGGCGAGAACTCTGTTCACCATGTATAGGAAAGCTAAGAAAACACCGGAACTAACAGGGTGGATTACAAAAATGTATGAGTTTGCAACTGTGTCGAGATTAACAAATTTGCTTCAAAGAAAGTCGATGGAAGATTATAAGCAAAGATGGCAACTGTTTTTTTATAGATATGCAAGCTAAAGTATGTCTATGAAATGAGGAAAAGGGTTAAATTTAAATGATTTTCTGTTGGGCCGGGTTATTGAAAATGGATATTAGCTGAAGTTTAAATATATAATAGTTTTTAGGTATATGATGATTTTTAAGTGAAGTAGGATGACCGATGATGAAGTACAGAATTGATATGATACTAAAGGAGTCTATACTTACTAATTATACTATGCATTTACATAAAGAGACTATAGCTGAAGGTAAGGTCTAGAAAGCGGATCATATTGGGCACGGACAAAGAATGGATTGAAATGCTGTATTTTATTTTATGTCTTTTCCCTCTTTTTTCCTCGTTCTCTTTTCTGTATCCCATAACAATTAAATAAAAAAAAATGAATGAAGTAACTAGGCTTGCAGGTACAATAACTGTAAAACATAATCTGGTGATCAAATAGATGGTTTCATGAGTATCAAAAACAGTTGCTACAATAGTTTCCTTTGGAATCATATATCATAAATAGCCTATACATGGGTATTACTGAGCAAGGGTTTAGTGAAGCTTCTTTATTGCTATATCAATGTGCAGTTGATCGAATCCTCTGGGGACATGGCCATATTGTAGCATTTTGAATTAATTTCCTGGAGATCGTTTCATTTGAAGGACATTTTCTCATTTCTGCAATGACCCCATAGTATAGCTTTCAGACGGCATCTGGCATTATACTACTAGAATGGGAATGCCCCAGAAAAGACAAAGAAAAGCATGTTCTGAATGGCTCATCCTAAACTCCGTGTCCTTTCTCACACAGAGAAAGGGCATATTTACATATTATATACTCTCCCCACAGACAGGATGTCCAGTTTTCCTCTAATGATGCTACCTTCTTTCCCTTCAGCCTTCTGACAATTTCATACACTTAACAGTACAACCCTAAGCAAAGTTACTCCCCTTGTGGATTTGGAAGGGTGCTAAGGATTATACCGTAAATGTTTTTAAAAGTTTGCTGAGTGCTGTATAATATACTGAATAGGTTTAAATAAATATGTATTAAATACAGTAATATAAAATATAACCTAGACCAAAGTGTCAGTCAGAATCCCTGAAGTACGATAAATGATACTTTGTTCTTTTCTGGGAATTAAAGATTACAACAAACACTGTTATCAACTGGATGATGTACAGTGCAATCCTGAGGAGAGTTACTCCAGTCTAAGCCCAGTCATTTCAATGGGTTCAGACTGGAGTAACTCTGGACAGGATTGCACTGGTGGTTACGTTGTCTATAGTTATTAAATTAAATTAAACTTATTTGACAACTCCAGTGAGGTTGAGACATATAGGCCAGTTCTTATGCAGAAGGAACCCCACTGAGTTTGGTGGTACATTCCCTTGTAGGATTACAGCTTTAGGATTGCAGTTCTGATTATCCATTTTGGGCAAACGACTCATCTTACAAGTGGCCAGCTTGCAATGTTCTAGTTGACAGAAGAGTCCACTATCTTGCATGAGTCTGCAGCTCTGGCATTGTACTGTTAACATATGAGAAGTTATTTATAGAAATGAACCAATAGCCAATCACAGGAACTACCTAATTATCTGCCCAGATATTGTATATGATGATTCTAGACTTTTCTGGGGGTGGGGGAATCCAAGTTTTTGTCAATTTCTGATAAATGTCCTGCCTAGTGGTGTAGTGTTAAGAGCAGTGGTTTGGAGTGGTGGAGTCTGATCTGGAGAACCGGGTTTGAGTTGCGGAGGCTAATCTGTTGAACTGGATTTGTTTCCCCACTCCTACACACAAAGCCAGCTGGGTGACCTTGGACAAGTTACAGCTCTCCTAGAGCTCACTCAGCCCCACCTTCCTCACAGGGCGTCTGTTGTGGGGAGGGGAAGGGAAGGTGAATGTAAGCCAGTTTGAATCTCCCTTAAGTGGTAGAGAAAGTCGACATATAAAAACCAACTCTTCTTCTTCTTCTTCTTCTTCTTCTTCTGCTTCTGCTTCTTCTTCTTCTTCTTCTAAAATCCCTTGTCCTTGAATAAGACCAGTTCATAACATTTAAAAAAAAATACTAAAAGAGTGAGAATGGCACTACACTACAGGATTGTCAATTCTGCTCTTGTTTATCTCATAGGAAATGGGATACTTCTATTAACACATTGTGTGATGTTCCCTTTTCTTTCCAGCTCCTTCTATATTATGTACCTGGGTAGTTACCCATATACAAAAGATTAGTAATAAAATCTGCCTTCAAATGGATTAGCCCACACTAACTCTGTACTTTGGCATCTGCCCTTCTGTGAAGGCCTTTGCCATGCGTACATATAATTTAATATATAATAATACATATAATTTAGCCAGCATGGTGTAGTGGTTAAGAGCGGTGGACTCTAATCTGGAGAACCAAGTTTGATTCCCCACTCCTCCACATGAAGCCTGCTGGGTGACCTTGGGCTAGTCACAGTTCTCTGAACTCTCTCAGCCCCACCTACCTCACAAGGTGTCTGTTGTGAAGAGAGGAAGGGAAGGAGACTGTAAACCGATTTTATTCTCCTGAAAAGGTAGAGAAAATCGGCATATAAAAACCAACTCTTCTTCTTTTTCTTTTTCTCCTCCTCCTCTTCTTCCTCCTCCTTCTTAAACATTGGATTATACCTTTAAACTACCATAATCTCTCAGGAGTATCCTGAGCTATGTGCTGGCACCAGATCTGATGACGACGTTAAGGGATGTGTGTGTTGTCTGGCCACACAAAAGGTGGAGGCATGCACACTGATTGATAACAGCATGTGCAGATGTGATAAACATAAGGAGGCCCACACTCCTTTTGGAAGAGTTGAACAGCAACACAAACGAGGAAACGAAGCTCCCCAGGAGACTTGTACTTGCTGTGCAGTGGGAATCATGAATCTTTTTCAGATTGCAGGGAACGATTTATCATGAGGGCTGTTCAAGGAATGGAATGAAGCATTGCGGAAACTAAACTACCAAGCTAAATTCTACCTTATCATGGCATATTAATAATGCAGGGATGATAACAGAAGTACAAATTAAAAATAACTAGATAGAGAAGACCATCAGTTTTGAGGCTCGGGGCAATGGTGATTGCTTTTAAATGCATCAGCACAATGCAGTACATATAGGAGAAAATATTTTCAAGGGACCCTGGCATCCACTGATTAATTTATTAGTAGTTTATTATTAGTATTGATTTGACCTGGGTGGCCCAGGCTAGCACAATCTCATCAGATCTCAGAAGCTAAACAGGGTCGGCTTAGAACTTGGATGGGAGACCACCAAGGAAGCCCAAGATCGTTGGTGATGGCAGACCACCTCTGTTCCTCTCTTGCCTTGAAAACCCTACAGGGTCAACATAAGTCAGCTGCGAAGGCACTTTTCACCTGACTACTTGATGTTTATTTGACATCATTTTTGTTTTAGTTTTTGGTTTAGGGTTCTGTTGTATTGGGGAAATGCATCTGCAGATTTGACTTTGCTGATTGGTTTACCCTGTTATCCATGCTTACGGGCTCAAGGTGTACTGCCACTACACCTCTTGATCATAAGACTCCCCTCCCCTGCTCAACTAGTTTGCCTGAAGAATGAGGAGCTATTCAAAGTGCCCCTTTTCAATGAGATTGTCTGACCTATGTACTTGCAACCCAGCTGCATTGCCCTGAATGAAACAACAGCACCAAGTTTCCCTCTGAACTTTTTGGTTTCTCACATTTGCGCTGTCCTCAGACATCAGAAGACTCTCACAAGCCCTGTGTCACTATGCCTGTGCCACTGTGTCTTCTCACACTAGACCGTAATTGCCACAAATCTTTTTGGTGGTTGATGGGTGAGCTGCTTTGGTTTTTGGATCTTCTCTATATTTATTGTATAATTTTGATGGAAGTATACTCTTGGTACTATATTGAGTAAATAAGTTTTTGTGAAGAACAGGTTATCTCCTTGCAGTCCCACTATTTTACACTGTGCATCTGAGAGCAAAGCAGGCCTGCTTAGTACAGAAATAAAACTCATGCTTCAAAGGAGAGCTACAGAGCATGCATCGATGCCTCAAATGTCTTGCCGAGAAGTGCCAGTTGGAGTGAGAGCGACTCGGCATGCCTTGACATTGGGAGGCGCTATTTTTCTCTAAGTTTGTAGTTCTGTTTCTTTAATGAGATGTTGCTGTTTGGCTGAACTTGGGGGCTGCCCTCTAACTCCTCCTCCTCCTCCTTTTTCATTAGCCATTTTGTCTCTCTTTCCACATGGTCTGCAAAGGAGGCAGAAGTTTCTACAGGTCTCTCCTGCATTAACCATAAAATCATACTTGCACTCATATGACGCTGGATTAGCTAGCCACTTGTATAGGGAAATGTATTCTTTAAATGGGGCTTTCTATCTTTTATCAACTGCAACAAGAATGTTAACAAACTAAACCTGAATAAATGTAAGTTGTACTTTTTTGCAATTTACTTCTTGGGAAGACTGAATTTATTGCACTCAGTATTTATTGCCCATGACTGGGCAAACTCTGCTATATTAACCACATATAAAACCCAATAGTGCCTTTATTTGTCAAGCTGCTGGTGTGCAAGTTCAGAAATGTGCAAATCGTACTTTCCATCAGCCTCCTTTAGTACGCTTAGCAGTTGAAGGAGCTTTTGCCTTACAGGATTCTTATTTAAAGGAATAATTTGCTTAGGAAAATAGCCCATTGTGATCTGATGCCGCAGAAATACCCATGTGTGAGCCTTTCAAAAGACACAAGTCTGCTTCAGCAATTCAGTAAGTTAAATGGGCGGAGCAAGCAAATACTAATTTTGTCTGCCAAGCAATAGGAGACAGTGAGAAAAAAAAAGGAGATAAGTATAATAGCTCAAATCCTGCTCCAAGCCCGAACAGCTGAACAATGTGTTGGGGATTTTCTTTGTGTCTGAAAGGATGGAATTTCTCTGGAACAGGCTGGGGCGGGACAGCAGATCTGTGCTAAAACCTTGTCCTCTGCCAGCCACAGTATTTGTATATGAGGACGGTATAATATGGTGGGCCGCTTGTGTGTTAACTGGCTATAGGGTTCTAGGGCTTGTGTGGTAGCAGACGCCACATTATGCTCTGATAGCATAATGGGCCTTGTCAGGCCAAGGCCTCATAACTGGCCCCCCTGGCTTAGTTGCGCTGATATTAAAGGGGTGTGCATGTGCGTATAACAACCTTGGGCTTGGCAACTGAGTGCGAAAGCCACCTTGTGCCAAGAGGAAAGGCAGAGTGTACATATTTAAACAAACAAGCAAGCAAAGAAGACTTGAGAGCATTCTAAGGTAAATCAGTAACTTTTGTGAACTAGAATGGCATTATTGCTTACTTTGCATCGATATAGCTGTATTTCAGCAAACTGACACAGAAACGGACAGACAAATCATACTTGCTGCTTATCGTGTGTGAATTGCTGTACTACCAGAGGAATGGGGGCATGGGTGGGGCTTCAGAGTTCATAACAGTGATAGAAATAGAAAGAGGTTGCAGGTAGCCACTTTGGTCTAAAGCAAAATCCATAAAACCAAACGGACATAATTTTAATCCTACCTGATGAAGAGTTCAGGAGAACTTGAAAGCTTGCTTGCTGTTCTATGTCATTTTGGTTGGTCGTGTTACAAGGTATAACATGGCCTTTAGTTTTTAGAGGCAGAAGTGTGACTAATGATTTCCTTTGCTGCTTTTGAATCTTATATGAAGGAGGGGGAGGGTATGATGCACGTTCCGTCCACCCAAATTAGCATCTTCTTTCCCTCTGCAGAAACTCCCCAATGCAGATTTGACAAATTAAGTCAGCCTTTCTGTTACGAAACCTGTTGAAACAGAAAGCAGAAGCCCATACATCCATGTATTTCCCCTCAAGCCAGTAGCATTTTCAACTTAAATTGTGCCACCCCCACATGGCCAGACAATCTATATGCTAATAGTGACGTCGGCCACATCTGAGGATACTTAAATCTGGTGACTGAAGCTTTGAACAGGCAAGACATATATTTCCACAAACCTGAAAAGGGACCAAGATTTCAGAAAAATGTGAAATCCCCCCCCTCCCCGGAATACACTAGGGGTTTAAAAAAAACCCAAAATGATAAAAGGTGCGCCTGTAGCTTTAAGCAACATATTCCCTCAATGACTTTTGCTAGGCACCCACAGTGTTCCAAGGCTTGATTCTGTCAGTAAAGGGCAGGGGGCAGGGCCCTTTCCAGTCCTATTTTGGCCTTTGAGGGTAGGGTCATTGGGGTCAGGCCTAGCTAGGGTCGCCAGCTCCAGGTTGGAAAATTCCTGTAGATTTTGAGAAATAGTTTGAAGAGGGAAGAGTTTGGGGAGGGAAGAGGCCTCAGCTGAGAATAATGCCATAGAGTCTACCCTCCAAAGCAGTTATTTTCTCCAGGGGGACAGATCTCTGTTATCTGGACTTAAGTTGTAATTCTGGGAAATCTCCAGGTCCCACCTGGAGGTTGGCAAGCCTAGACCTAGAAGTCACGTCTGGGTGATTTGATACTACCTGACATCCATGACTCAACTAGGCCTGGCTGCTTGCTACTGTTCAACAGCAGCCACCCTATGAAAGAAAGTGTGGTGAAGCATTTAGAGCCTCAGAGTAGGATCTGGGAGACCCAGGTTCGAATCCCCATCTTGCTCTGGAAGATCACTGGGTGGTTCTGGACCAGTCACATACTTTCATCCTAACCTACCACACAAGGTTGTTGTCTGCATAAAAAGGAGGAGAGGAGAATAATGTCAGTACGGTATAAGTAAACAAATAGTAAATATAGCTGAGCATGGGAGGCAAATAAAAGGTGGATTGGTGAATGGCTGAGAAGGAGAGCATGAGGCAGGGAAAGAGGGGAGGTATGGGAGTTGCTAAGAGGGCAGAAAGAGGAAATAGTATGGGGAGGGGAATACAAGAGAAAGTGAGGTGCCACTCCACAAGTCCTTGAGGGTTCCCTACCATGCAAGTGTGCCTGGCCCAATAGCCAGCGCCACAAAACTGGGCCAAAGTTTTCCTAGGTAGAGGCTGCCTGGGGAGGGGGGAGCGGAAGACAGAGAGGAAGATTAAGGTAGGTTGGCTGTTTGGTGGAAAGGATATATGGTTGCCAATCCCAGGTTAGGAAATACCTGGAGATTTGAGGGGTGGAGCCCAGGGAGGATGGGATTTGAGGAGGGGAGGGACCTGAGAGGGGTATAATGTCATAGACACCGCCCTGCAAAGCAGCCATTAGGGTAGCCAACCTCCAGGTGGGGTCTGGAGATCACCCAGGGTTACAACTGCTCTCCAGATGACAGAGATCAGTTCCCCTGGAGAAAATGGCTGCTTTGGAAGGTGGACTTTATGGCATTATACTCTTCTGAGGCTGCTTCCCTCTCCCAAGGCTCCCCCCCCCCAAATCTCCAGGAATTTCCCAACCTGGAGCTGGCAACCCTAGGGGGCATTGGATCTCTGTTGTTTGGAGATCCGTTGTGATCCCAGGAGATCTCCAGGTCCCACCTGAAGGTTGGCAACTCAGAAGGAGAGAAGGAAGCAAGCAAAGGGTACAGGCTATGGGGGCTTTCAGGAAAGGCGGAGGAGGAGGAAAAGAAGAAGAGCTGGTTTTTATATGCCAATTTTCTCTACCACTTAAAGAAGAATCAAACCAGCTTACAATCCCCTTCCCTCCCCACAACAGACACCCTGTGAGGTAGATGGGGCTGAAAGAGCTCTAAGAGAGCTTGAATTGAACCCAGTAACCCATGGGCAGCTAATGCAATGACGGCAGAATGGGAGTAACATGCACATACTGCCTAGTTCCTGATAATAACTGAGCTGCGGCATTCTGCACTAACTGGAGTTTCAAAGTTGATTTTGAGGGGAGTCCGATATAGAGTATGTTCAGTACTATAGTCTTAGGGTTGCCAGGTCCCTCTTCGCCACTGACGGGAGGTTTTTTGTGGGTGGGGTTTGGGGAAGGGAGGGACTTAAATGCCATAGAGTCCAATTGCCAAAGCGGCCGTTTTCTCCAGGTGAACTGATCTCTGTCGGCTGGAGATCAGCTGTAATAGCAGGAGATCTCCAGCTACTACCTGGAGGTTGGCAACCATAGGTGCTACAGATATACAAGTTGATTCTGTTGGCTGGTACTCTATAGGATATTTAGTACATGCTTTTGTTAGTAGCCTACTGTTATATGCTTGACAGATTTAGTAGGGGAAAAGCAACTTCAAATGATGGATTTGGTGCTTCTGAGAACCAGCGCCACAGACTAGCATCTGCAGTCAAACAGGCTAATTGTCCAAATGACAGAGTCACATGCTTGGCTTTCCTCTTTGTCCTGCCTTGATTGAGACAAGATGAGCATGCGGCTGGCCTTTTGCAGTGGGTAATTTTGTTAGAACAATATCCTCCAGAAAAAAAGGCTTTTATACGCCAGGGATGACATGTGTAGCAAATTGCTTACAAAGCCCAGTCCGCCAGGCCTCTCTTTCTACAAGATGCCAACCCCCTTGACACACGAGCACAGCAAAGGATGGAATGCAGTCGCTTGCTTCGGTCGCTCCTTGTGAACAACATCCTTTTGTGCTGTGTTTTTGCCATCTAAATATCTAAATTTCATTTATAAATGAAACGGATATATATAAATGAAATGGATATCTATCATTTATATATATATAAATGAAACGGATATCTAAATTACAGTTGCCTATTATTTCCAGTGTTAGTGGATATGGTATGATATGATATACGATATAAATTAATGCACATAATTTTGGACAAGACTACTGCTCTTTTAGCATTTCCAATGGCTGCAGAAGAGATACACACGAAGCATCAGCTCATGAAGGTACTCTAAAGGTAAAGGTAAAGGTCCCCTGTGCAAGCACCGGGTCATTCCTGACCCATGGGGTGACGTCACATCCCGACGTTTACGAGGCAGACTTAGTTTACAGGGTGGTTTTCCAGTGCCTTTCCCAGTCATCTTCCCTTTACCCCTAGCAAGCTGGGTACTAATTTTACCAACCTCAGAAGGATGGAAGGCTGAGTCAGCCTAGAGCCGGCTACCTGAAACCAACTTCCATTGGGATCGAACTCAGGTCATGAGCAGAGCTTGGACTGCAGTACTGCAGCTTACCACTCTGCGCCACGGGGCTCTTGAAGGTACTCTAATAGTAGTTTATTCATCACATGTGTATGCCATCCGGGGGTTCAAGACCAAGGTAACCAAATGTCATTTGTTTTATTCCATACTTCTCCTGTAGTTAGGGTTGCCAAACTCCAGGTACTTGCTGGAGATCTCCTGCTATTACAACTGATCTCCAGCTGATAGAGATCAGTTCACCTGGAGAAAATGGCCACCTTGGCAATTGGACTCGATGGCATTGAAGTCCCTCCCCAAACCTCACCCTCCTCAGGCTCTGCCCCCAAAATTTCCTAGTTATTTCCCAACCTGGAGCTGGCAAGCCTAACTGTAGTTTTCTACATCCTGATTAGTTTTATTCTCTTTTCAATAAATGTATTATAACAAGTTATGCATTGTGTATAATAAATACTTCTCAGAAGCCTTCATGGTAACCTCATGCTAACCCTCCATAATGAAGACATACTGGGGGGTGGGGGGGTGAGAATCTCCCTGTCATAGCTAGCAAAGCATCTTTGTAAAAGGAGATCATACAGCTTCGAGGTGATCCACTTAGTCTCCACTGTTAAACGTTGTTCATTCATGGTCCTCTGAGGAAACATCCCAGATGCTTATGTGACAAGTCTTTTGGACAATAGTGCTATAATGGGGAATTTTCAGGCATCTTTTCGCAGTCTTATTTCTTTCTCAAGTAAAGTTTGTACTTCCATGAATCTAATTCAGGTTTTCGCTATCACAGTACATGTGTGATTTCTCTTCACACCAGAATTATATTTGTCTCTTCCCACTTTCCTCTTTCTCAGCTGCTTTCTATTCAACCATGTCTGTTCTGCTTTCTCTTGTGGTGTGCTCTTTATCTGCCTTATAATCTTTTTGAAATGTTACTAAATAAAAAATGAAATTTGTTTGAAATGTTTTTGAAACGTTACTAATTTTTTTCTGCCAAGTTGTCAGTATCTGTTCTCACAAATGAACCCTACACATTTCACTCATAATTATAAGATATCTGCATGAACCATCTATTATTTTAAACAGCATAGCATATGTTATATGTTGAATGATGGATTGCCTTAATAAAAACGTATATAAAAACTGGTCCCTTATGGTATACTATGCTTCTCAGCCATGCATCAACATAGTGTTCAACAAGGCATCCATTCAGAGTAGAAGGGAAAAAACACACCTAACCTGAAGATCAGTATTTCTGTTCCTCAAATGGATGGCCGGTTAGCAAAATATACAACCTTTACTTTGTCCAAATAGCATGCCAAGTAGAAAAAGGCCATGAGTGATACTAGTTGAATGCAGGCATTTTAGGAACTGCTGAAGAATTTGTGTTTCATGACATTAAACAGTAAGTTGGAGGGCCAGCACCTACTGTTAGATGGAAGTTCAGGCCTAAAGTCAGAATAAAGGTTGTGTTTACACTGCCACCTTTTTTTTTTGGTCCAGTAATATAAAGAATATCCAGGAGGAGAGTCGTTGAAAAATAGCTGTCCAATTCATTTCATATGCCCTGACTTGGATAGCCCAGGCTATCCTGATCCTGTTAGATCTTGGAAGCTAAGCAGGGTTGGCCCTGGTCAGTATTTGAATGGGAGACACCAAGGGGACACCAAAGTCGTCTCACAGAGCCAGGCAATGGCAAACCACCTCTGAACATCTCTTGCTCTGAAAACCCTACAGGGTAGCCATAAGTCAGAAGCAACTTGATGGCAAAAAAAAAAAAAAAAGGCATTTAGGGAAGTTGGAGCTACATATGTGTACTGGAGCAATCACTGTCATAAGGCATAGCTGAAACCGGGTAACTATGGAGAAAGAGGAATCCTGAGCCTCCTTCCATTCCCTGTTTAACCCAAAACAGTTAAACTCCTGTTTGATGTGGTTTAGAGTTCCCAACCTCCAGGTGGTAGCTGAAGATCTCCTGGGATTACAACTGATCTCCAGGCAACACAAATCAGTTCCCCTGGAGAAAATGGCTGCTTTGGCAGGTGGACTCTATGGGATTACCAGGAGCACCTCCATTTTGTTGGAATGAAGTTTCAGTTTGTTAGCCCTTGTTCATCCCAAAACTGTCTCTAGGCACCTGTTCACAGTTTCCACAGTCTCCCTGGGATGTGCTTGAAGTGCAAGATAGAACTGAGTGTGATCCTCATATTGGTGGCAACTTAGCCCAATCTCCGGACAACCTCTTCCAGTGGCTTTATGTAGATACTAACTTATGTAGATAGTGAAAAGTGTGGGGAACAAGTCAGAGCCTTGCAGATCCTCATAGGCAAGGGGCCAAGCAGCAGTCCCGCAGCACCACACTCTGAAACCTACCTTTGAGAGAGAACCAAAACCACCACAGAACAGTAGCTCTCCATCCCAACCCCACAAGGAGGTTCGGAAGGATACTATGATCGATGGTATCAAAAGCTGCCAAGATGTCCAGGAGAATTAGTAAGTTCACAATCCCCCTGTCTGTGTCCTGGCACAGATCATCCACAAGGGTGACCAAGGCCATTTCAGTCCCTTAGCCAGGCCTGAAATCAGATTGGAATAGATCCAAATAATCTGCTTCGTCCAGTTATACGTGAAGTTGCCCATTCATCACTCATTCAGTCACCTTGCTTAAGAATAGTACATTTGAGACTGGACAGTATTTATTCAACTTTTTTGGGTCCAGAGAAGGTTTCTTTAGGAGTTGATGCAATACTGCCAGCTTCAAGGCAGAGGCAACTGCCCCCTCTCTCCAGGAAGCATTTACTTTCTCCTGGACCCAGTCCACCAGCCCACCCCCCAGCAGATTTAAGCAGCCAGGAGGGCCAAGGGTTGTACAAGCGGGTTGTAGACCTTATACTTCCAAGAATCCTGTCCATATCCTGAGTTTGGAGAAGATGAAAGATATCTCACACAGCTGGACAAATTGGCATCCTGAGACCATCCATTCCTTTAACTCAGGGGTGTCAAACATGCGGCCCACAGGCTGGATCCGCCCCCCAGAGGGCTTTTATCTGGCCCGCGGAGCCGAGGCACCTAGTCCCCCTTTTCCCCCTCCCCCAGCTTCCCGGGGCCCGTATGTGGCCGGGGAGGGAGTGGGGAAGGTTTCTGCTCGGTCGCACCAGTCTGCAGGGCTGAGTGCGTGGCCGGGTGTGGGAAGGGAGGCTTTGGCCCAGTTACGCCGGGCCACAGGGCTCTCATCTGAATCTTTATTTGTACCTGCATGTGTGTGCTCTCTCTCTCTCTCTCTCTCTCTCTCTCTCTCTCTCTCTCTCTCTCTCTCTCTCTCAGTATCAGACACATTTGCCCAGATCATTAAAATGTACTATCACTAATCTGATCCATAAAAGCCTGCATAATTAGATTAGCATTTTGAATGTGAGACCTCATAAAGTTCTGTTAATAAAACAAAAAAGCACTAATAATTTGTTGTTTAAGTTCTGCGTGCCTGTTCTCTTTTAAGGTCACAATAATGGAATTTGCTGGATGCAATTACTTGTCAGCTGGTGGCAAAACCCATGTTATTCTAGAAGCATTCAGTAAACAGTTTGTCTTTATATTTCTTTCAAATTAAAAAGCCTGAGCGCAGAGGAGAATGAATACTCCTGCTTTCTTGTCTGGGAAGGCCTGATTCTTGACAATGCTTTTACTGCTCCACAATTAATAGATGCCCGTGTTCTATGCTAAGGGGATTGCAGGCTAGAGAAAGAGATATATCGCAAGTGCAATGTTTCAAATGCCCTGATCTTAAACAAATGAAGGTGGAAGTACAGCTCCAGCGTCATGAACCTATTAAAAAGCACTGCACATTTGTTGCTGTTCTCACTGAAATAAAACTGGAGATTAAGTGCAGAAAGATGTACCAGATGCTTTGGAGATGTACCAGATGCTGTAGGATGACTGTCTGGGGTAGTTACTTGGAAATATAACTCCAGTGTTGCACCAACTATATTGGCTACCTATTTGGTTCCAGGCCCAATTCAAAGTGCTGGTTATAACTTTCAAAGACCTACATAGCCTGGGGCCTTCATACTTATTTGTACTTATTTAACTGCATCTTATTTACCTGCAGCCCTAAGCTTATGTTTAGGTTTGCCAGCCACCAAGGGTAGTGAAGGAGGGAAAGCTGAAGTTGGGGGAGGGCAGGTAAAGGTAGGTTGTCTGCTAGGTTTGAAGGTACGGTTGCCAGCTGGAGATTTTTGGGGCGAAGCCTGAGAAGGGCGGGGTTTGGGGAGGGAGGGACTTCAATGCCTTAGAGTCCAATTGCCAAAGCGGCCAGTTTCTCCAGGCAAACTGATCTCTATTGGCTGGAGATCAGTTGTAATAGCGGGAAATCTCCAGCTACTACCTGGAGGTTGGCAACCCTATTTGAAGGTGAGAAGGATGCAGGGAAAAGAGAAGGGGCTACGGGGGCTGCCAAAAAAAGGAAGCAGGAGTTAGGGAGGGGAAATAAGATCCCCTCCCCTGCAAATCCTTGTGGGTCCCCTGTTTGTAAGCATCTAACAGAGTTATCTTTAGGGTTGCCAGGTCCCTCTTTGCCACCAGTGGGAGGTTTTTGGGGCGGAGCCTGAGGAGGGTGGGGTTTGGGGAGGGGAGGGACTTCAATGCCATAGAGTCCAATTGCCAAAGCGGCAATTTTCTCCAGGTGAACAGATCTCTATCGGCTGGACATCAGCTGTAATAGCAGGAGATCTCCAGCTAGTACCTGGAAGTTGGCAACCCTACTGGCAACCCTAGTTATCTTGTCCTTTAATTAGGCTGCCAAGGTTAGGTGACAAAATTCTAGGGAACTAGAGAGCCAGGCAAGACACAGCTATTCTTTTACTGTACATTTAGCAGTTCCTTTTATCAAGAAGTTGTGGATGAGAAAAACTGGCCCATGACTTTGGGCCAGCCATAATCTCTCATCCTGACTTATGTTATGACGGTAAAGGGATGAGCATATACACTACTCTGAGCTTCTTAAAACAAAAATGGGATATAAAGAAGAATGGAACGGGGGAAATGGGGCATACAGAGATAACCAATTATGCATCTATTCATGCTCACAGCAAGTCATGTGATTTGTTTTCATATGATATTCGGGTTAGCTCTGGGTAGTGGTGGTGGGGCTAAAGACATTCTTTGTTTCAGCGGTCAGGAGGATCATTGTAAAATCTTCCTGCCCTGGAGGAAGACAGCACTGCACTGATGGAAATACTTTATCTCAGTATATCACAGGGGGCCCTGCAACCTTAGCTCATAGAGCCAAACGGGGCTCAACGAAATAACCAAATCTGTCTGTTTAAAAAGGAAAATGAAATCTTTGATAGGTGGAATTCTAGAATAACCAGTATGTGAAGGGAAGCGGACTTAAAGGGCTTCTCAGAAATGCTTTACAGAAGGGGAAATTATACCGTTTCCAGTAATCCCAGTGCAACCAATGCACAGATTTATGCCAGTGTACTGAAACAAATGTGCAGGGTGCTCATGTATATATTTATTACACATTATGAGATCTTGTGCGTTCTCCTTCCTAATAAAGGACTTGCAGCAATCAGGGTTGGGCTGCAGAAATGTCATGGATTATTGATCTTGTCAGTCAACAGTAATGTTAAGTTGTATATTTTTAGTTACACAAATGGGCTTTCTTATATTGGCTCTCTGTTGGTTACTGGCTCTGAATTTTGGCATAGTTCGGCTCTTTAATAATTCAGAGTTGCATTCCTCTGCTATATCAGAACTAGAGGATCATCTTGTAAAATACTATGTTGAGGGCTTAGCGGTAACCAATGAATAACCCCAGCAGCTGAAATTTGAACCACCAGCCTTGAGATTTCATGTATCAGAAGTAAATTAAAAAGGAATCTAAATCCCAGATGAGCTACTAGGAGAGATTCCAAGTTATTAATAACGGGAAGTTGCTTTTACATAAATCACACTTTCTTCCCTTTGGCTAAGTCCGTCTGGTCGGTTGCAATTTCAACATAAATTTTAGAAGATGGGTTAGCCTGTGGATGCGTGTTTTCTGAGTGGGCTATTAAACAGATTAGTCTTATGGTACATGCCAGTGAGCAATAACACCCCCTCCAAAAAGCACAACAACTGAATCATATACCAGAACATTTCGGAAAGCGTTATTTCACTCTGTGAAGAAAACAGTCTCCATATTCAATTGGGATTTGGGACATTATGAAAACAAGGTCTCCTATGTTTTGTGGAATATTTGGATTTTCAGATCAGGGTTATTTCTTTAAATAAGCGAGTCCCCCTTAAAATAAGGAATAATAGACAACATGATCTGACAAGTCAGTTGGCTTTTTCTGATAAAGGATGAATACCAAAACTCCTTCAAAAGCCCAATGTTTATGAGGAAATGATATGAAGGTTAATCTATTCATTGGTTCTTGTAGGTTATCCGGGTTGTGTGACCGTGGTCTTGGTATTTTCTTTCCTGACGTTTTGCCAGCAGCTGTGGCAGGCATCTTCAGAGGAGTAACACTGAAGGACAGTGTCTCTCAGTGTCAAGTGCGTAGGAAGAGTAATATATAGTCAGAAAGGGGATTGGGTTTGAGCTGAGTCATTGTCCTGCAAAAAGTATCAAAGGTAATGTGCTAACCATTGTCCTGTAAGTATCAAGATAATGTGCTAATGAGGGTGTGGTATGTTAATATGGAACCTTTGTATCCTGAAGTGATCTGTTAACATGTGCAATCCAAAACTAATCCACATGGCTATTGTGGACTGTAGTCTTCGTTAGTCTGGAGGTTTTCAGGACAGGAAGCCAAGCCTTATTCATTCTTAAACTCTCTTCTTTTCTGTTAAAGTTGTGCTGATGTTTATGAATTTCAATGGCTTCTCTGTGCAATGTGACAAAATAGTTGGTAGAATTGTCCAGTATTTCAGTATCTTGGAATAAGAGCCTGTGTCCTGTTTGGGTCAGTCCATGTTCAGCCACTGCTGATTTCTCGGGTTGGCCAAGTCTGCAGTATCTTTCATGTTCTTTTATCCTTGTTTATACGCTGCGTTGTGTGGTCTCGATGTAAACTTGTCCACAACTGCAAGGTATACGATATACTCCTGCAGAGGTGAGGGGGTCTCTTTTGTCTTTTGCTGAACGTAGCATCTGTTGTATTTTCTTGGTGGGTTTAAACACTGTTTTCTGTCCTGAAAACCTCCAGACTAACAAAGACTACAGTCCACAATAGCCATGTGGATTAGTTTTGGATTGCACATGTTAACAGATCACTTCAGGATACAAAGGTTCCATATTAACATACCACACCCTCATTAGCACATTATCTTGATACTTACAGGACAATGATTAGCACATTACCTTTGATACTTTTTGCAGGACAATGACTCAGCTCAAACCCAACCCCCTTTCTGACTATATATTACTCTTCCTACACACTTGACACTGAGAGACACTGTCCTTCAGTGTTACTCCTCTGAAGATGCCTGCCACAGCTGCTGGTGAAACATCAGGAAAGAAAATACCAAGACCACAGTCACGCAACCCGGATAACCTACAAGAACCAATGAACTCTGACCGTGAAAGCCTTCGTCAATATTTTGTTAATCTATTTGTTTATACAATATTATTTCTTGTGAGGCATAATTTGAGTGTCAGAAATAGGGTTGCCAACTGGGGGAAAACATCTTAGGGTTGCCAATTGCCTGGAGAAAAAAAAGTCCTGACCCTTTAATAGAGGCTTACTGGGGTGTTATGTATCTATATGCCATGAAAAGCTTCAGCTGCCCATTTCCACATATTAAGTCTCCATTAAAGAAACAGGACTTTTTTCTCCAGGCCTGTTGGCAACTCTAGATATATATACCGTGCTGTTATACATATCATGATCTGCCAATATCAGCAGGTGAAGTTTAGCATGGCAAGGAAATTAGTAATAGCATTATCATCTGTATATCTAATATCCACATTTGGAGTCATCTGTGGATATCTAAATCTGCAGACTGGGCCCACAATGACAGAAAGGAGATTTTTCTCCAAACTTGAGGACCCCCCACCCCCAGGTTTGCAGAAAAATCCAAAAACCATTAAAAATACATTGGGGGGGTTAAATCCCCCCCAAACAAAACCGTTGTCTGTCCATGTGCAGACAAGGCACCTACCTCCTCCAGGCATCAAGAATGGTGGGAGGGTGGCTGGAAGCAGTGGATTGGGAGGGAGAAGTTGTGATAGGCCCAGCAAGGGAGGCTGAAAACTGCACCAGGCCTGACACCAAGAGAGAAAGAGAGTGATGGGATGGGGACAGAAACAGAAAGTGACAGGCAAGGGGGGGGGGAGAGTAAGAGAAGGGGTGGTAGGAGGAAGAAAGAGTGAGAGGCAGAGGTGGGCGGGGGGAGAGAAAACAAAGGTGCAAGTGTCTTGTGAGTACCCAATTGTGTATCCTAATGGCCAAGTTGGCCAGATCTGTGGATGCTTAAATCCAGAGACTGGACCAGTGAACAGACAAGGCAGCTCTTTCTACAAACCTGAAAAACAACCCAAGATTGCAGAAAAAATATGAAATCTAAAAAAAATGTACTTGGGGTGTTTTTGTTTGGTTTTTTAAACCAAAACCATAAAAGGAGCACCTGTAGCTTTAAGAAATGGAAGCCCTACATAGCCATTGCTACACAACCACAGCATTCTAGGCTTGGTTTCTGTCAGTTAAAGGCAGGCGTCTTGCGGGACATGTTCCAGGACTGTTTTGGCCTTTGAGGAAGTACTCATTGGGCCAGGCCTTTCAGCACCCACCAGGGTACCTGCTACTAACTGAATTGCATGACTCACCTAGGCCTGCCTTGTTGCTCATGTTCAACAGCAGCCACCATATGAAAACCAGTATGGTGTAGCGGTTAGAGTTTCACACTAGGGTCTAGGAGACCCAGGTTCAAATCAGCAGTCAGCTGTGGAAGCTCACTAGGTGATGTAGGGCCAGTTACATACTTTCAGCCTAACCTACCTCATAGGGTTGTTATGAGGATAAAAAGGAAAAGAGAATGATGTGTGGTGCTTTGGTTCCAACTGTGGAGAAAGGCAGGGTAAAAATGAAGGAAATAAATAAATATAGCTGAAGATGGGAGGCAGGTAAAAGTTAGGTTGGTGAATGGCTAAGAACAAAAGAATGAGGCAGGGAAAGGGGAGATGATATGGGGATTGCCAGGAGGAGGGAGAGGGGAGGGGTATACAGGGGAAAGTGTGGTGCCACACATTAAGTCCTTGAGGATTCCCTAATATGTAAGCAGCCGGCCCCACAGAACTGGGCCATAATTTTCTAGATAGAGGCTGTGGGTGGGGTGACTAACAGTACGAAGATAATGGGAGATTGGCTGTTAGGTGGGAAGGAGAGAAGAAGTAGGAAAGGGAGAGGCCATTGGGGGCTGCTAGGGAAGGGAAAGAGGAAATGGGGGGAGGGGAAATGAGATATCCCCCTGCAAGTACTTGCGGGTTCCCACTTGTCACTTGTTTACATGTGCAAATTAAGATGTTATTAAAGGCACAGGAAAAGAATGTAGTAAAAGTTGGCAAACTCATTCATTCAAGATTTATAAATCAATTAGAAAACACAAAGGGCCTGCCCCAAAGGCTTATAATATAAATCAACTGGGTTACATAAGGATCACTGATAGCATGAGGGTTTTATAACTACTGCTGATAAAGAAAGTTATGATAGGTGTGATTAAATACTGAAGACATTTCTTTTCCTGAAACGAATGCAGCAATTGGGTTTGAAGATCACTGCATCCAGAGCTGTTCTTTGTGAGCTATTTTTCACCTTGTTCTTAGAGCTGACCCACAACCAAGCCATATTTTCAGCTGTTCCATTACTGAAGCCAGTAATATGGTTGGCCTCTTGCTATCTCAGATCTCTCTCACCTATTTTCCACTAGTATTATGGCCATTTTTCTGTCTATGAGAAGGACAAATGGATTCTCTCTGTCTGCTTGCTCTCAACGACCGTTTTGTGGAAAGAGCTTTCCATAGTGCAATAAGACCTGGTTGAACTTGTATTCTTCAGCTCTACGCCTGAATGCCAGGAGAAGTAAAGTGATTGCCATTTGCTTGGCTTGCAACTCTGTGCTCAATTGACTTGTTAATCTGTGGTTTTAAAATCCCAATATAAATGCAGTTTACAGACTGGCTCGGATTAAGCCGCTCAGACCAGAGTTACAAGGAAGATTGTTTTAGCGCACACCTGGAAATCAAGATAAACTAATGCTGTGTAAAAAGCAGCCTGGAAACAAAGCACCATTATGGGACAGTTTCCATCTAATAAAGCGCTGATAAAGGCCCTCACACACGTTCTCAGTCAGACCTTACTTTGGGTTTTAGTCATGGAGGAAAGCTAATTATATGGAGCACAAAAACATATTTGCGGGACTCAGCAAAGTTAGATTTTTAGGATCTTTATGGGTAGCAGCTGCAGGGCATCAGTCTGGATCCATGATAAATGATTCTGACATTTTCTACAGATAGAACTCATATGGAAAGCCTTTTTGTTTATTCTCACGTGTCAGATTCTGCATTATTGATCAGGTGCCATTCATTAAAGGTTGCTACATACTAGGGGGTGGGGGGGAACTACACAGCCTCTGAGCTACACATAACATAATGAATTATTCCATTTAAATGGGTTTCTGAGATAGCGTTAAGGACGTTTGATGTGTTCTGTGGTCAAACCCTTCTAAAATTAAGTACAAGAGAAGCATAACTATTGCCTGAGTTTGTATAGGTCAGTGATGGCGAACCTTTTAGAGACCGAATGCCCAAACTGCAACCCAAAACCCACTTATTTATTGCCAAGTGCCATCATGGCAATTTAACCTGAATACTGAGGTTTTAGTTCAAACCTCACTGAGATTCCGGAGATGCCAACTGACCGAAGATTGATGACATCCAGCTTGCAACAGAAAACACCAAGGTGACAAATACTTACAGAGCACATCACCTGGGGTTCCCTGAGGCAGGATAAGAGTTAATTGCAGGACCATTTGCTACTATGACAACGGTCCGGCGGATGGGGGAAGCAATTGCATTTTTTACCAATGTTAATTGAGCCACATCCTGGAATGTCTTGCAGGTTGATTTCCTTAGCCAAGCCGAAGGCCTGGACCAAATATTTTTCAGCAACAAGGAATTGTGTGTGGGGGGGTCCCATTTCCTTGACATGCCTTACCCCAGACAGGGGAAGGAGGAAGCGCTCCAATTGGGCTGCTGGGCAGGGGGGGCGGGTGATGTGAGAAATACCCTCAGGCGCGCATGGAGAGGGAGGGGAGCAGCCCGCCCCCGCGTCCCTCTGGCTTTCTAGTAACGAACTCAGGCGAACTCTGTGCTGGGGCGACGATGCGCGTGCCCACAGAGAGGGCTCTGAGTGTCCACTCTGGCACGCGTGCCATAGGTTCGCCACCACTGGTATAGGTTGTAAGAGATCATTTGTGCAGTGAATGCTAACCAGCTAGAGAACAGCTGAAAAGCTATTCTGTAACAATTAGTTTATCTTTGGTCTTCTGTGAGTCCCACACCGGGACTGTGCATGGGCAGGCCTGCCACAGGAAAATCTTCTTCAGTCTTAAAAGTCCACTAAGGGACACCTTGGAAAGCTCAGAGAAATTCAACTAGATTCTTCTGTGAAGTTCTCTAGTATCAAACTTGCCCCCATTACTGGTCTCTCTACATGTATACAGGAAAACACAGATAATTTTCAGGGTGACTGCCAGCAATGCTACTGCCTCTCCATTTACAAACCGAAACTTAATCCTGACAAAATGGAGCGTTACTAGTGGGAGGAAAGACTGACTCAGAAATTGAGGGGTCTCTTGACCCAGATGTGGTTGCGCTCCCCCTAAAGGAACAGATTTGCAGCTTGGGGGTGCTGCTGGGCCCCGGCTTCCTGTTGGACAAGCAAGTGGCAAAAGTGGCCAGGGGTGTCTTTCTGCAACCAGCTTCAGCTACAACCTTTGATGGACAAAAAAGTTTTTTGCCACTGTGGTGCATGCCTTGGTAACACCAGGATAGGGTTCCCAACCTCCAGGTATTAGCTGGAGATCTCCTGCTATTACAACTGATCTCCAGCCAATAGAGATCCGTTCACCTGGAGAAAATGGCCGCTTTGGCCATTGGACTCCATGACATTAACATCCCTCCCCTCCCCAAACCCCGCCCTCCTCAGGCTCTGCCCCAAAAACCTCCTGCCGGTGGTAAAGAGGGACCTGGCAACCCTACACCAGTATTAGATTAGACTATTGCAATGCACTGTGTGCGGGGCTGCCCTTGAGAAAGCTACAGTTTGTATGGGATGCTGCAGCCAGAATGGTAACTCTTGTATAACCTAGATTGACTCGCAGTTAGCTTCCAGGCTCAATTTAAGGTGCTGGTATTGACCTTTAGGGGAGGGAAGGTAGTATGGTATAACCTGATCTCGGAAGCTAAGCAGGGTTAGTACTTGGAAGGGAGACCACCAAGGAAGAGTCTGCAGAGGAAGGCAATGGCCAACCACCTCTGCTTAATCACTTGCCCTTAAAGCCCCTTGGTGGGGTCACCATAAGTCAGCTGTGACTTGACGGCACTTTACATATACATTGACCTTTAAAGCCCTATATGGCTTTGGGCCAGCATACTTTAAGGACCCCCTACCCCCATATATGATCACTATGGTCATCTTTGGGGTCCGGCTTCAGGTGCCCCCTACCAGCTGAGATTAGATGGGTAGCAATCTGAGAAAGGACCTTCTTTGTCATGGCTCAAAAATGATGGAATTCCTCCCCAGGGAGAATTGTCTGGTCACCTCTATTGTCTTCTAGACTTTTATGTTTCGTTTGGTGTTTCTTCATTCCTGTATAAGAAGTTAAGTGTCTATGTGTCTCTGTCTTTGTGTTTTGATGAATAGTTTTTGTTTTATGTATATGTATAAAGGTCTTTCTATATGTGTGTGAGAGAGAGTATATATAGAGAGAGAGAAAGAGAGAGGGGGGGCTTATTGCACCCAGGCTGGGAAACGTATGGAAAACATCTTAAAAGCGATCGTGCTGGATGTGATTTCCTATTCCCCCCACACACTTCTGCTCGTTCTAATCTCTCTGAAATGTTTGCTTTCAGAGCGCACCTCCAATGAAACAGTGCACAAAAGAGAGAAGGGGGTGTGGAGGGAGCACCACGTAACTTGCTTGGGTTCCCCTCCACCTCCCTCGGCATTTTGGTGTGCTTGCGTGGGATCATCAGTGCATCGGGAAGATAGGATGATGGGCTCACGTTTCCCCCGATGCTTCTAGTTCTCGCGGGAATGCAAAGGGACAAAAAGCAGGAAATCATTCATATCTTCCCTTGGGGATATTGCACCAGGAGGAAAACGGGGGGGGGGGGAGAAAAGAAAGAAGAAACTCAGAAACAATCATTCTCCTGCAGCTCTCAAGGGAAGGGGGGTCAGAAGAACAAAAGCAACAAATTTTCTTTACAGCCTTGTCCAAGCCTCGTCTGTAACACAGAAACAAAGGAGACCTGGTGGAGAATGGGTCGCTTCTTTGCTGGCTTTAAATAACTTGCCTGATCCCTTTTTTTTAAGAAGACATAATGATCCAATGTTTCTCCAAGTACATTTATTTAAAAAAAAAAACCCACATGGCCACCAGAGGGAAAGAGGAGGGGACATGGGCTTCACAGTGGGTGTGGACAACAGAGGGGCGGAGAAAGAAACAGCGTCTTAATCTTATCTGCACTTCGGGGGAAGCTGTCTGGAAAATGGAGAAAGGAAAAACATCGTTCTATATGTGTTTTTGGAAACCACGGGGATTACACGACTGCAAAATGGTTCCACCCCCAAAAGGAGGGGAGGAAGTGCGATCATGAATGAATAAAACGTCTCAATAAACTTTTCAAACAGTAAGTGCGTTAGCCCTTAGAGATTGTTTTAATTTGTAATTGGCTGCTGCCTAGGAAACTGTAAATTTGGTAGAAGCCACCATAAAAACGTTTTAATAAATATTCACCTCAAGTTTTACTTCAGATAAAATTGGTGGTGGTTCTGGAAATGTATGAAAATTTCCTGAGCATTTTACTGCTCTTACTATTCCTGATAACTGCTATAACATTTCTTCCAAGCAGCATCCTCCAAACTGGTCTCAGGTTTCACCTTAGGAGACATCTGGCAATTCTATTCTAGTTTGTAAAGGAGAGAAACTCAGAAACAAGTTCATCTTAGTTTTCTTCTTTTGGAATGAGATAGTTCATGAAGACGTCAATCCTTATTAAATTTCTTCTGCTGTTCTTTAGCTCTTCTTGACATCTGGACTTGAACCCCTTGTTCTGATTGAAATACAAACTTCGAAAAAGAGTTACAGTGCTAAACCGAGTTACACCCTTCCAAGTCCATTGAAGTCAATGAGCTTTGAAGGGTGTAACTCTGTTTAGGATTGCTCCAAGGCCCAAAATACAAATGACAGAGTTCGCAGGCCCTGCCCATGGCCTCTTAACACCATTTTAAAAGCTTTTGTAGTTCTTTAAAAATTGCGGCGAAGCCCTGATCTGGATCGAGTGCATGGCACAGCAGGGCTAGGAGCTGTTGCCCCCCTATGCCTTTTCAAGTATAGAAAGAGCCATTGGGGGGGGGATGTTTGTACACCTGAAAAAATGTTGGAGTGAAAGAAAGGCTCTCGGGGCCGCTGTGCTGCACACTCAATCCGAGTCAGGCGCTTGTGGCAATTTTTAAAGAAGTATAAATGCTATTAAAATTGTGTCAGTGGCCATGAGATGATCCTGTGGACTCTTGTCACTTGTCTTTTGATCCTTGAAAATCACTTTTTTTCCCTAAGAGAGAGAAAAAAATTGCATGCACTTCTTCCCCCCCTTCATGCCTTTAAAGCCCTGAAGTAGGGTTGCCAGCCTCCAGGTAGTGGCTGGAGATCTCCTGCTATTACAACTGATCTCCAGACGACAGAGAAATGGGCTTCTTGGGAAGGTGGACTCTATGGCATTATACCCCATTGAAGTCCCTCCCCTCACAAATCCCGCCCTCCTTAGGCTCCACCCACAAGATCTTCAGGTGTATCCCAACCCAGAGCTGGCAACCCTACCCTGAAGCCATGTTTTAATCGTATTGCGCCAAACTACGTATCACCTTGTGGTGGTTTGTCCTACTTCTAGAGACTGTACGTCCTTTATGCCACTTTATATAGTAATGGCACCCCTTACATTGGGGGCTCCCGGAAGCATTTCTATCCTTCTGCTTCAGTTTTCTTTGATGTATATATATTGGTCTGGACTCTGGATTTGCTTCCACTTACTAAACTCCTTTTTCCTACTCAGATATCTGAATCAGTCCCTTTTTATTAAGTGAATCTGATTATCAGCTTTCATTCTGAACTTGGCCCACTTTCTTATATAGTTTGTTTGCCACATTAAATTGTGATTTGTCATCTCTGCCCATTTCAGCATTAAATAATGCAAATCCTTCTTATCTGATTGTGTTGCTGCTCATTATTTACTCTATTGACTATCTGTACAGAACTGAAAATCTTCCTTTGTGTGTAATCATGGAAACCGCTGGCATAAATAATAACATCTAGGGTAGCCTGCCTTCTTAGCTGGCCTTGAATAGTCTTTGTCTTTTTGATATTTCAGTGGGATAATTTAGTAGAAATTTATCATTGTCTTTTTCCATGCTATAATTTGTATTTGATTCCACAACAAAAGTTCTAGCTGCCTAAAAATGACCTCTAGTTCATTGAGGAGTCCATTAATTAGAGATAGTGTAAATACCTGTATAATTTATTAGATTGTAGTATTTTACAATATGTCACAGTATTTTAAAGATAGGTTTAATATGGGATTTGGAGATTGTGAAGAATTTATACGTGTCTGCATACACATTCACAGTGGGGGGTTTTAATCTCTGACATCTGTGAGTCACGTTGGTTCTGTGAACATGGATGGCAACAATTTGAGGAGCCACAGACTGTGAGTAAAGTGGGTTATACAGTGTTCATATTCCCAGAGTTAAAATCAGTTAAAGACAGAATTGCTACAGGTATTTCCTCCACAGTGCTAGTTAGCAACTAACTTTAAAAAAAGGTAAAGGTCCCCTGTGCAAGCACTGGGTCATTCCTGACCCATGGGTTGACATCACATCCTGACGTTTACTAGGCAGACTTTGTTTTACTGGGTGGTTTGCCAGTCCCTTCCCCAGTCATCGTCCCTTTACCCCCAGCAAGCCGGGTACTCATTTTACCAACCTCAGAAGGATGGAAGGCTGAGTCAGCCTTGAGCCGGCTACCTGAAACCAACTGAAGAAGTGATCTGAAGTTCAGAAACCAGATCTGAAGAAGTGAGCTGTGGCTCACGAAAGCTCATATCCTGCCAGAAAATATTTTTGTTAGTCTTTAAGGTGCTACTGGACTCTTGTTCTTTTCTACTACTGCAGACAGACTAACACGGTTACCGACTGTGAATTATTCACAACAACTCTGTGAGGTAGGTTAGGCTGGTCCAAGGTCACCCATAGACTTACCAGCTCCTTCCTCTGCTCCAGTGGGAGGCTATGGGGCTGTGGGTGCAATGGCGCGCGTGCGTCCGCAGCACTTCCGGTTTACAACCAGAAGTGCCGCCCTCGTGAGGGGTCTTTTCCTCTTAGTTTGAGTGGTAAAGCGGCCCTTTACCACTCAAACTAAGAGGAAAAGGCCCCTCGCGAGGCGGTGCGCGTGTGCACGTTTGCCCGCCGACCCTCAGGTGGTCGGCGTGCATAGGGGCAAATTGCCGGGGGTTTGCCCGCCATCACGGGGCACCTGGCAACCCTAGTCACCCAGCACGCGTCCATAGCAGAGTAGGGATTAAATCTGGGTCTCCCAGATCCTATCCCAGCACTCCAGCCACTTATGCTTTGTCGATCATGTTTATGATCAGTAATATATAAGTTTCTTGAGTAATTAAAATGCTCTTTCAAATTCACATTATCGATATAACTGCAAATGCCCCCCGAAGAAGTTAACAACAGTACTGTAAAAAATATGACTGCGTATATGAGGCCTGTCAGAGCCATATACTTTGTGGTATTCATTTGGTTTTGTACCAGATATTAGGCTACACCAACGTTACAAAAGTAAGAAAATCCCCATGTGCATTTTGAAACACTGTTGTATATTTTGTGCCAAATGTCCCCAGCTCAGGGCAGAATTTAATGGAGCTAATTTGACACTTGCCAGATGGAGGGAAAAGTGGTTAATTAGTCTTTTGTGACTCAAGGGTTTTTTGTTACCTTTCCTTGTAGTCAGAAGGGTAGCCAATTCTGTAAATTTACCTGGGATTAAAGTTGCCTTATAATTGATAAGGGAAATAGTATTACTACTTAAATCTTTTCCATGGCAAATAGAAACTGACTTTAAGCAAGAAGATTTCAGAGGGGATGCAAAACTTAACATCTCTTTGTTTAGATATACGTTCTTGTAGTTTTTTTTAATGCTTTAATGCCCTAAAAACCAAACAATTCAGCAGTGTTGCTGCAGAGAAATGATAATTGTATGGACAATTATTGTGTGATTATCTTTTCTAAAGCACTTGTAAGGGAATGCAAAGAATGAAGACCCAACAACCTTTTAAAAAGGTGACCGGTTATTATTTCTGTCTATATAAAGGGTGAGCAAATGGGGGGGGGGACTTTATACCCTACAATGATTTTATTTTATTATGTATGTTTTAATTTGTGATTTCTAAGCAGCCTTGTGCCAGAATAAAAGAAAACCAGTACCTATATTTTCTTACTGTTAGTCGAATGCACAGAGACAGACTGAGAGAGACCATTCTGATGTAGTTGCAAAAAGCATTCTGTGGAGAGGACATGGGGGAACTAAGATTGCCATCTGGCCAGGAAAAAATACCTACTAGGCTGTGTTTTTAACAACAAGATAAACAACACCAAAAGGGAACACAGTGTGTACAAACAGAAAGAAAAAATAATGAAGAGCACCGCACTGTATGACTGTAATGGACAGGACACACCAGCCAATAAAAAAATTTATTTAGGACAGTGCACTGAATTGTAAAATGAAAATAATGATCATTGGGACAGAATTAAACTCACATGTACTAAATACATATACAAAAACAAATAGAAAAAGAGTCTACCAAAAAGAGTCTGCCGTGAGTATAATGTGCTAAATGCACCTCCATAGAAAATCTATGATATGTCCATTGAAAGGACAGGCATCCGGGATATTGTCCTCCTGGTTCAAAATGTATCTTCATCAGAACAATGCAGAGTAGAAGACCATCTCTTCTTAACACTTGCATATAAATTTCTGTGTTACAGAAGGCCTCTTTGGATCAGCTGCAGTAGATAATGAAGCTTTTTTCAGTAATGCTAAGGACAATAAAGAGACTCTAACAGCCCATTCCTAAAGGGGGGGGCAAATGACCGTAGGAGCCGGTGTGACCCCTACGCTGGTGTCCATGCCACTCGCACCATACAAACTGGCACGGATGCCGGCACTCAGGACTGCATGGTTCAACATTTACAGTGCATTTGTAAGGAGAGTTACTCCAGTCTAAGCCTATTGAAATGAATGGGCTTAGACTGGAGTAGCTCTCCTTAGGAATGCACTGTTACTTTGATTATATGGGAGAGAGCCAGAACTATCGGGAGTGTTTTTTGCTTATTGTCTGGGATTGAGAATTTACCACTTGAAAATACACTTGGTTTTCTTCCACTCTGTGTTCTTCTGATGAAGATACCTTTTTGAGAGTATTCAGGGCATGTCCATATGTATTTGTGACTATATAGAGTAAATAGAGTCTGGAGGAGGGTTGTGCCATATAATAGGTTTTTAATTTAGGGAGTCTAAACCCTCCTTTTTCAGTTGGTAGTTGTAATTTGTTGTAGGCAATTCTGGGTCTTTGATTATCCCCCCCCCCCCGAGAAGGTAAGAAAAATAAATCCAATTTTAAACAATATTTTTGGAGGATATACATAGCCAGACCTCTAATTATATAGATTAGTTTAGGGACAACATTTATTTGTATTTATTTACATTATTTATAATTTGTTTTCTCGTTGGTGCTCAAAGTAGATTACACAGTTTGAGTCAATACAATCAACAGGATGCGACATTCAGTAAATAATGCAGTCGGATTAGGGTTGTGGTATGTGTTAAGTGTCATCAAGTCACTTCCGACTCATGGTGACCCTATGAATCAATGTCCTCCAAAACGTCCTCTTGTTAACAGCCTTGCTCAGGTCTTGCAAACTGAGGGCTTCCTTTAATCCATCTCATGTTGGGTCTTCCTCTTTTCCTGCTGCCTTCAACTTTTCCAGCGAGTATTGCCTTCTCAAAATGCGACCAAAGTACAATAGCCTCAGTTTAGTCACTTTAGCTTCTATGGAGAGATCTACAACCCACTTACTTGTCTATTTGGTGGTCCACGGTATCCATAAAACTCTCCTCCAACACCACATTTTAAAGGAATTTACTTTCTTCCTGTCATCTTTCTTCATTGTTCGACTTTCACATACATACATAGTAAAAATAACTTTTAAGGAGAATCAAACCGGCTTACAATCTCCTTCCCTTCCTCTCCCCACAACAGACACCTTTTGAGGTAGGTGAAGTTGAAAGAGTTATTAGAGAACTGTGACCAGCCCAAGGTCACCCAGCTGGCTTCATGTGTAGGAGTGGGAAAACCAACGCTGCTCACCAGATTAGAGTCCACCACTCCTGTGGAGGAGTGGGGAATCAAACCCAGTTCTCCAGATTAGAGTCCACCACTCTTAACCACGACACCACACTGGATTTGCCAAGACAAATCACAATTCACTGATCATCTGCAAACCAAACCCTGGTTTCATTAACTAACCACAGCGAAGTAAGCCATGGTTTAATTTTATGCTTGAACAGAGCCATTATCTCTCATCTTCTTGCAAAATGAGAATGGCACCAGTGTTGAGATGTTGGGTCACTCACCATTCTTGAGACTCTGGCAAATGTCTCACGATGCCTCCCATTGGACTTGTCCTGTTTATATATTCCAGCTGGGTTGGTGAAATCCTAACTGACCTCCAGTTTTACCTTGAACCTTATGATTGAATAATAGCATCTGATGATAAAGATACAGAGTTCCATGGTAGTTTTGTTTTATAGATGTTCATTTCCCAGTCCTTTGCAAGAAGCTTTTAAGTTTACATCCATTGTGTCAAGATATGTATAAGTCATAAGTTATAGATTTCATTGCGCTGCTCAATTTTGTGACTACTTAACAGCAAAAATTTACGCTTCCTTTCATTATTTAAAGCAGTAGCAATGAGAAATTACAAAGCCCACTCTTCATTAACCTCCAATAAGCCTGTTCTACAGTCAGCAATTGCCATTACATTGATGGAGTGCTAATATAGCTTGATAGCTGTGCTCTTGCCTCTGTCTCCACGGACACTTCCACTCCAGCTAACTCCCTCCCTGTGCGAGGCATGTCCAATAAAAGGTGCCAGGATGACTAATGGGAGAAGTGGTACATAAAGACACACTGAAAGTGCTCTAGTTTTAGGCATCACATGAGGAACTACATAATCCAAAAAAGAAAAGAAAGAAAGTTTACGTGTTGGGTTAGGGAGGGGTTTCTAATACTGTACTCCCCCATATTACAGTGCTCAGTTTGTGATGACATTGCTCCCCCGTGACAATGGACTGCGAGAAAGAACAACCATTCACATGCCACGGAATCAGAATTTCAGCAATGACATTGAAAGAGCCCAGAAATAAGATTATAAAGTAGATTCTGCTTCATGGTATAGCTCCAGGGTAACTCTTCTTGAGATCAGTTACAGCAAGCATAAAACATTTAAAGAAACCTCATAAAATGCTATGAGCCTGACACAAAAGCTACCACCCGAAGGAAGATACCCGTTTGGCTATGCAAGAACTTTTTTTACTATCAAGGACACAATCATTTACATAAAATTAGGACTGCGCTGAATAGTCTCCCATTTCAGTTTTGTGATTGAAAATAGCTATTTTTGTGGGGTAACATCTATTGCAGGAAAACACTTCAAAACATAATTGAACGTTCGCACACAATTATTCGGAGCTGTTATTTCCCTTTCTGTTTTACCCCTTTTGTCCTTGCTCCCATACCACAGCCTCTTTCTCTTTTAATTAATTACTTGGTGGCCTCAGCCAGTCAGGAGTCACATAGTGAATGGATTGATGTCACTAGACTATGTAGTCAATAATATTTAGAATGTAGAATATGAGGGATCCTACCCAATCTACACCCTCCTATTATCTAGAGAATCAATTATGCTGCGAACTTGGTGGCTTTACCATGCTACATAGCTAATCATACTGCATGACCATGTAACTGAAGGCTAGTGAAGGCAACTGAGAGAGAGAACAAACGTAACGGCAATGTAAATGAATAAACAGTGTTGGAAATAGTATCTGAACGTTATCCAACAAGGGAGGCCTGTTTTGGCACTGTTCAAAATGTTCATAGGAATGCGAGTCGTTTCTATTAGGAATTTTTATTTATTTGTCAAGTTTCTACCCCGCCCTCCCTGGCCAAATCAAATCAACTGCAGAACCTGGCAGAAAGGCTGGTTTATATCAAGCAATATATTTTGAACGTTCTGATTGTAGGGAGTTATTCATTGGTAGTATTGGTACAACAACAACAAAAACCAGTGTAGATAATGTGGCATGTGGATTCTCCATTCCCCCCCCTTTTTGGTAGGAAAAAAAAAAACCCTTTCATTTGTATTGCAAAAATAAACTCTTAAGAATCAGTTTCCAGTGATCTTGACCGTATTTTTCTTTTCGTCAAAGCTATAGTAGAAGTCTTTAACTGCTAAAATAGAATTGAAAGATTTTTTTAGAGTCCATTAAGTCCTGGTCTGCTTCTGAGTTGAATGAATTGCAATTCTTCCTTCAGGCTGGCTCCCTGGCGTAGTGTATTTCAAAGCCCTTCTCTGACCAGTACACCTACTTACTCATAAATTGCATGTGAAATGGGAATGCAGTCGGCCGTATGGCTCCATCAGTTCTGCCTGATGAAATAAATTTGACTTACTATTTTCATAACTATAGCTATGGTATCGCCTCGGATTTTAAGTTGTCTACCAAAGACAAATATTTTATAATTTGCAAGTCTATAGTACTTTTCATCTGACAATGCACCCTGGTCTGGAACAAAGAGAACAGGGCATTCTGTCTTTTAAAGCAAATGTGGAAGGAAAAAATTGCAGTGTGTATACAGTTTGTGTGTGTAAAGTGCCTTCAAGTTGCAGCCGACTTATGGCTACCCCTTTTTTGGGGTTTTCATGGCAAGAGACTAACAGAGGTGGTTTGCCAGTGCCTTCCTCTGCACAGCAACCCTGGTATTCCTTGGTGGTCTCCCATCCAAATACTAACCAAGGCTGACCCTGCTTAGCTTCTGAGATCTGACCTGGGCCATCCAGGTCAGGGCTGTATGCAGTTTACTTGGAATTAAATCCCACTGTGTACAACAAAGCTTACCCAAAAGTAAATGGGCACAGAGTTGCAACCATAGCCATGTTCTATTTCCAGTATCTCCAGTTAAAGGATATCAGGTGACAAGACTGGAAAAGGGACCATATCAGACTTTGTGCATCTACACTGGCTTCCAATCTGTTACCAGACACAGTTCAATGGTGCTGGTGTTGACCTTAAAAGCCCTACATGTTTTGGGACCAGCATACAGGAAGGACTACCTGCTACCTTACAAACCTGCCCAACCGCTACAGTCCTGTTCCAAGGCCCTGCTTTGGGTGCCCCTGCCTTCTGAGATTAGGTGGGTGGCAACCTGGAAGAGGGCCTTCTTGGTCATGGCGGCCAAATTGAGGGGGATCACCCCCATCAATGTCCCCTCGCCTTGCCACCCGCACAGCATGGCTGCAGGCACATGCGCAAGGGCTTGGGGGAAAAGAAGACGTGAGCAGCTACATTGCCCACTGCAACCATAAGCCCCTGTGCGGGCATAGGTCACCCTCAGAAAGCCAACGCAGGCACGCAAGGGATGGCCACCTGTGGCAGAGAGAACCCTGGGCTTTTGCATTCTGTTTTTTTAGTTGTTTTGATCTCCTGAAAAGAGGAAGGGGCAACAGTGACTTCAGAGCTAGGAATTCCCACACATGGTGAGTTTCAAATATTTTGAGCTGCTAGTGCAGTGCAGAGCCAAAAGCTAGCCCCCCTCCCCCAGCAGCTGTTCCAGCCCAGTCCCCACATACCAAAACTTCTTGTGTGGGGGGGCAATGGGGGGAATATGGGGCTCCTGCCACCCCTGCTGACTGCCAGTCTCGGGTGTGAGGGGCTGCATTGCCGGGGTGGCTCTTGGCCACAGATGAGGGAAGGCGGGAAGGAGTTTGGAGGAATAGTTAGGGTTGCCAGGTCCATCGTCTGACAGCACCCCTGTCTCCATCCCCTGGTCTCGCACTGGTTGCCAGCAATTGACTGACAACCCTAGGACTCACACAAGTCAACCCCTACACATAGGGTTGTCAGGTCCCTCTTTGCCACCGGCGGGAGGTTTTTGGGGCAGAGCCTGAGGAGGGCGGGGTTTGTGGAGGGAGAGACTTTAATGCCATAGAGCCCAATTGCCAAAGTGGCCATTTTCTCCAGGTGAACTGATCTTTATCGGCTGGCGATCAGTTGTAATAGTGGGAGATCTCCAGCTATTACCTGGAGGTTGGCAACCCTAAGAATAGTCCCTTGCTTCCCTGTCAGTGTGCAGTCACCCCTTTGGGTCGTGGCTGAGGAAACGGGGCACCTGTTAGGGGTCAGAACTGAGAGGGTTTTTTGTAGGGCTGGGGGGCGGTTGCGATTGCCTGCTGCGAAGGGGGCTTGGCCAGCACAGGAGGTGATTTATTGAGCCCTTAGTTGGCATCCAAAGCTGTTTGGGGTCTCATGGGTGTGGCTACAGCGGGGGGGGGGTCACTTGTTTTTTTCCATTCCATGGCCACTTATGGGCTGTGCCCCCCTTTTCTTGGCACAGCTTTGTGCCACTCTCGAGTCATTCCCGGGCTGAAAGGGCTCGGGGAGCCGACTAACTCTGGCCATGCCCCATGATCTGCCCACATCGATGCTGGCGCAGAACCCTGCACCTGAGTTGTGCCAATGTGCAACCGCTGTGGAGTTGCACAGCACCCGAGATTGGCACAACAGCACTGGGTCCTGCACCGGCCTAACGGGCTCTTACGCCAACATAGCTCAGAGATACGCCAGGATATGGGTCAGTTGGCTCCCTGAGGCCATTTCCCCCTCCCAGTAGGATTGCGTTGTAAATCTTATAACTACGAAATGACTAAGGTCATGTGATCTTAGCACAGCCTCTCAAACTACCAGTTCCTGCCACTGGTTTGATTCTCTCTTTACAGATAGGAGTCAAAGAATTTTCACTGGTGAGGCAGAGTTAGCAAGTTGGGACTTAATTTGTATAGGGCTACACAGATCTATTCTTGTCCGGTGCTCTTTAATATCTATGTTAACAACAGAATGAGGTCGTCTTATTGGTTGTCATCAGTTTACATATTACATTCCACTGTGTATTTCTTTAACTAGGGGTCATTTTTTGTGAGATGAAGTTTGCAAGGTGGAGGCCATGGACCCGGCCTGTAAACAATCACAAAGTCATGTGACTTGTATGTAGGGTTGCCAGGTCCCTCTTCACCACCAGCGTGAGGTTTTTGGTGCGGAACCTGAGGAGGGTGGGGTTTGGGGAGGGGAGGGCCTTCAATGCTATAGAGTCCAATTGCCAAAGCGTCCATTTTCTCCAGGTGAACTGAACTCTATCGGCTGGAGATCAACTGTAATAGCAGGAAATCTCCAGCTAGTACCTGGAGGTTGGTAACACTACTTGTATGTTGTCATTAATTCCTGTACATGCGCTTCCCCTTCTGAATTAGGACTGTGGCATGCATGCAGACGGAGCTTAAACCTTCCCCTGTGCTGTTACCCTGAACTGAAATAACTTGACCTGACCAATTATGAATTCTCATTTTAAATATGTCTTTGTGGTTACTGGTGTAGCCTAATCAAATGTGTGCAATTTTTGTTTTTGTTTTTTGTGTGTTTGCTGACAGGTGAAGGTAATGGTGCGCATTTGTTCTACCCTGGCCAGGGACTCTTCTGAATCCAGCTCCTTCTTGAAGGTTGATCCTCGCAAGAAGCAGATTACTCTGTATGACCCACTGTCTTGTGTAGGCCAGAACTCCTTCCCAAAGAGGAGTGGTCAAGTGCCGCCCAAGATGTTTGCATTTGATGCAGTTTTCCCTCAAGATGCCTCTCAGGTAGACATTATGTCCAACTGGCAATGTGTCCATTTCGAGACTTGTATTATTATCGTTCCCATGATTGATATTATATTGATTTTAAAAGAAACAAAAGTTGAGTTTGGATTCAATTAGTGCCAGAGTATATGCTACCAGGGGGGTGTATTGGTTAAGAGCTGTGGTTTGAAGAACCGGGATTGATTCCCCACTCCTCCACATGAGCGACAGATGCTAATCTGGTGAACTGGGTTGGTTTTCCCACTCCTACAGATGAAGCCAGCTGGGTGACTTTGGACTAGTCACAGCTCTCTTTGAGTTCTCTCAGCCCCTCCTGCCTCACAGGGTGTCTGTTGTGGGGAGGGGAAACGAAGGTGATTGTAAGCTGGTTTGATTCTTCCTTAAGTGGAAGGCCATTTATGCAGGGTCAATGTGCAACTAGTAATTTATCCTTGCCAAAAATAAGGAGGTGGCACACTGTACCATTAAGCATCAAGGACAACCTTGTTCAGAGTGCATTCCAGTAATGTAGTCTTGAGACTGGTGAAGTCAGACATTGGTCTGGAAGATCTGAATCTTACAGGAAGTGTCAACGCCTTCACACATTGGCCATTTCTCTAATCAAGGCTGTAGCACAAGGGTTTTGCCCCTTTTTCTCCTCTTCCCTTCAGTCTGCAGCTGGGTTCCAAACAAACAATGAGACAAAAAGGATTGGGTTAGATGGAAAGAAATGGTAGGTGTCATAAAGTTCTAAATGATCTCACCCAGCAGCCTCATATGTACTGAACGCAAGAAATGGGAACAAAGTAGACCCTGTGAGACCCCGCAAGTGAAGTCTTAAGGTGATAAGGAATAATTTTTCACCACCCTGTGGGAACTCACTACACAGGAATGTATAGAACCATACAAAACCAGTCCAGCAACCCCATGCCTGGTTACAGAGTTGCATCTTAAATTTATTTATTCAAATCATTTATATTCCACCTCATAATCATGATGTTCTCAAGGCTCTGGTCAATTGCACTCAGTGGCATTAAAGACTACTGAAATATATAATAAAACCAGTTAGTTGTACTGTCCACTAATCGTCTTGTTTTTATGACAGGCTGAAGTATGTGCAGGAACAGTAGCTGAGGTGATCCAGTCTGTTGTGAATGGTGCAGATGGATGTGTATTTTGCTTTGGGCATGCCAAACTAGGTTAGTATATTTGTTTTCATGGTCAAACAATAATGTACAAAAAACCTCTTATTATGATCACCTGTATTTCAATCCTTTCAATATTCTAATCATGTTTGGAGAGCCAGCATGGTGTAGTGGTTCAGAGCAGTGGTTTGGAGTGGTGGAGTCTGATCTGGAGAACCAGGTTTGATTCCCCGCTCCTCCACATGAGTGGCGAGACGTTAATCTGGTGAACTGGATTTGTTTTCCCACTCCTACACACGAAGCCAGCTGGGTGACCTTGGGCTAGTCACAGCTCTCTCAGCCCCACATACCTCACAGGGTGTCTGTTGTGGGGAGGGGAAGGGAAGGCGATTGTAAGCCGGTTTGATTCTGCCTTAAATGGTAGAGAAAGTCGGCATATAAAAACCAACTCTTCTTCTTCTTTGTACTTCCCGTTGTTCTTGCTGTGCTCCCGTGATACCCTGCAGTGACAGAAGAAAACTATGACACTCCTTTTCCACTATTGGGATCTTATAGTAATGCTGTAAAATTATTCTAAGGAAAGTAGTCACTTCTAAATTGCATATGTTTGGATTCCACGGTCTTGGATTAGTTTTGAAAAATGGTTCCCATTCAGAGTAATCTTTGTCTGAAAGAATTGCACTCCCAGTTCTCTTAAAGCAAAGTGATACATCATTAATTGCCCCATTGATAGATTTATCTCAAGATAACTGACGTATATCAAGTTATCTCAAGATAACTGACGTATGAGAACCAATGAGCTCTGACTTTGCATGTTACATTTTTAATTTATCACTTGTTTAGTCTTTTCTTGATTTTACAGTTTTTTAAAAACAAAAACAGCAACAACAGAACCCCAGAGTTTGAAGCTGGTTTCCAACCCCAGTTTGGAAGGGGAGCACAAACGATTACTTGTGGGTTTGGAAGTAAATGCAAACAATGGTTTGTCACTAACTGATTCCAGCTGCATGAGGAGAGGAGCATATGTGTGAGCACAGGGCTAGTTCATGTAAAATCAAACCATGGGGTTAGTCAGAACTATCCTTTTATGTCCTGCAAGGGCTCCTTCACTGAAAGACAGTGTTTTGTAGAGAGTTGAATGTTGTACTAGGACTGGAGAAGACCCACATTCAAATCCCCACTTAGCTGTGAAGTTCATTGGATGCCCTTGGGGGAGTCACTATATCTCCCATTGGAGAAAGGGTGGAAAAGCATGGATTGAGAACCCTGACGATTTTTAGGCACTATTTCATTGCCACAGTAAAACAAACCCCCTTATTGCGGATCGGGATTTGGCGTAACTGTGAAAATATTTTTACTTGCACATGCTTTGCCGTGACCCATTCTTTTACCCGTTCTGTTTGCGCTGGTTTTGTTGACTTCCTTTCCTCCGCTCCATTCTTAACAGGAAAATCCTACACTATGATTGGAAAGGATGACTCCATGCAGAGCCTCGGCATAATCCCTTGTGCCATCTCCTGGCTTTTCAAGCTGATTAATGAACGAAAAGAGAAGACAGGGGCTCGTTTCTCAGTCCGAATCTCCGCAGTGGAAGTGTGGGGAAAAGAAGAAAATCTGAGGGACTTGCTGTCAGAGGTTGCGACAGGCAGCTTACAAGATGGCCAGTCTCCAGGTGTCTACCTTTGTGAGGACCCCATTTGTGGCATGCAGGTGAATACAAGGCTCTATTAATTCGGAATGTATACCTGTTGGGGCAGTGTTTTTCCCTAGAATTGCTTCAAATAAAAATAAATACACAAAGCGTACATTCTCCAACTTGGAAGCATTTATTTGCAGGCACACAAGAAACTTTATGACCTGCAGCTGCGGGGCCTTCTGCTCTCCTGGCCTAAATATTTGTGCCTTTGGCATGAGTTGATGTTGAGCAGGGACCTTTGTTTGCTGTAAAATGTGAAAGGGTTCAGATCAAACAAATTTTGCCTCCTCCTATAATAATTTCTCCAATGTCTAACAACACACACTAAAATATTTACAATATTGCACAAATAGCTCGAGGCCAATAATATAGCTGTTTATATCTCTGTGAACTGCATTATTTATGGCCATGGATTAGTAATGTTGTAGGAAGTATTCATAGCTACTTATTAATTGCTGCCAAGAAGTGACTATGAGGCCTGGTGAAGCCAAGAATAATTCCTGTATTCTTCAGGCAGGAACACCCAACTGGTTTTTAAAAAAAAGGCCTTTCTGGAGAAGTTGAAAGATATAGTACACAAACCACAGATCTAGTGATCTTTTAAAAAGTTATGACTAAATCCTCTAGGCACCCTTACTGGTAGGAATTCCTGGTAGCTTTCCTGTAGGTACAATTTTTTTACTGTGCTATACTTACAGTGACTACTGCCTCTTTGGTGTGGAATGTAACCTTGATCAGAAAGGAATGTATAAAGAAAGACTTTCAGAGGAAATCTCCTGAAAGCACAAACGTC
The DNA here is from genome assembly GCF_029931775.1 of Euleptes europaea. Taxonomy (NCBI): domain Eukaryota; kingdom Metazoa; phylum Chordata; class Lepidosauria; order Squamata; family Sphaerodactylidae; genus Euleptes; species Euleptes europaea. The sequence continues at coordinate 30,834,790 of NC_079318.1, forward strand.
CACACAGTCCTGGTTCAGGGTTTCATTGAAACTGTGGGCTCTATAGACATGCAGTATAATAAGCCTCCACCCTGGATAGCCCAGGCTAGCCTGATCTTGTCAGATCTCAGAAGCTAAGCAGAGTTGGACCTGGTTGGTACTTGGATGGGAGACTACCAAGGAAGTCCAGGGTCACTATGCAGAGGCAGGCAATGATAAACCACCTCTGATAGTCTCTTGCCTTGAAAACCTTATGAGGTTGCCGAAAGTTGGCTGCGACTTGATGACACTTACCACCACCATAATAACCACCACCATAATAAGCCTTCACCAAAGTCTGAAAAAAGTCAAAGGTGTCCCCCTCCCATTAAGAACCAATAATTGTCACTGCCACAGACTTCAATTTCTTAATGACCACATGTGGTTCCATCATCTTGACATCTGTCAGTTTTTATAGACTTTGTCTATGCTCTGATATCGTAATGGTCTGTGTTTCCCCACTTTATCCATGTTCTGATATCATAATGGTCTGTGTTTCCTCACTCCCCACCACTAGTAGCCAATGAAAAGAAGTAGAGGCAAGGAAATGTAGAATATTGTTGTGTCCAGCTATGATGTTCTCATAAATGCTATAAAGGTGGAACTATATGTGTGGCTGCCATTTTCAGCAGCAATCATGTGTTGAGTTTTTTTATCTAGTTTGATCATGAAAGAAAAACACAAACCATTATGACCCACTGTTGTGGGAAAGCACATTGTACAGCCCATACAATTCCAAAGCTTGTGTTATTGGAAAAAGCAAGTAAGTGATGATTTGAGCAGGGAAAAGCCTTAATGGAAGAGTAAACTGGAATTGCCAGTATCCAATGCTACCTGGGGGTAAGAAGCATGGAAACCAGAACAGGAAGTTCAGCATCATGGATTTGGGGTTGAAGCATCTTGCCTTTTTATTTTTTTTACAGTGAAGGCATTTTTGCATGGGAATTCTCTTTTGTCCAAATTGTTCTGCAGAGCAGAATGTTGCTTATGCAGATCCTAATGTTCTTTGGAGTTACCAACAGAAAATCACTTGCCAGTGTTAAATCTCAATGCGCACATTTTATGTCCTTTGCACACGCACTCCCCCCCCCCCCCGGGTGGCCTTGCAGCTTCAAAATCAAAGTGAGCTCCGGGCCCCCACCGCAGAGAAAGCTGCCTTCTTCCTCGATGCCGCGATTGCCTCGCGTCGCAGCAGCCAGCAAGATTGCCATGAGGAGGATCACAAGAATTCCCACATGCTCTTCACTCTGCACATCTACCAATACAGAATGGAGAAGAGTGGCAAAGGAGGAAGTAAGTCGCATGGCTTTCCCATCTGTTTCTAAAAATTCTGAGATTAAATCAGTCATTGTTTTTCAGGCGGTACTACAACATAAATGTGCCAGTTTGTATATGCAAATGGTGTGTGATATCATGGACAGTCTTGAAAAGTGGGTGCACATGGATATACCCAGTCAAATATAGAAATCTTCTGTTTTGGGGTTTGTGTTGATGTAGTGACTTCAAATAGTGTGGTTCAGGATTAGTCAAAGAACAAATCATCATGTGGCTGACTGAATAACTCTAGAAATGCTTGTTCGAGTCTCTTTCCTAATCCACTTGGGTGCAGCTGATGCAGATTGTTTGAAGGGGGAAAGCTGTTTCAGTTTGGCTCAGCCGTTTTTGAGAGACACAAGAGCCAAGGGATTTCACCATCACATAAATGCCAAAAATCTCAATTGTCTGAGCTACTTACTGCCACAAGAACTGAGATAACTGGCTGAATACCCTCCCAGCATGGTGTAGTGGTTAACAGTGGTGGTTTGGAGCAGTGGACTCTAATCTGGGGAACCGGGTTTGATTCCCCACTCCTCCACATGAGTGGCGGAGGCTAATCTGGTGAACCAGGTTGGTTTCCCTACTCCTGCCCATGAAGCCAGCTGGGTGACCTTGGGCTAGGCACAGCTCTCTTACAGCTCTCTCAGCCCCACCTACTTCACAGGGTGTCTGTTGTGGGGAGGGAAAGGGAAGGAGATTATAAACCGGTTTGATTCTTCCTTAAGTGGTAGAGAAAGTCAGCATATAAAAACCAACTCTTCTCCTTCTCCTTCTTCTTCCCTGCTCCATGGATACATGGCTTACTGCCCTCCCTTCCACATTATTTTGGCTTCTTCTTTCGTTTGTCACCCAGACACACAGCTAGATAAAACCATCTAAAAACTGGAAGTTTTTATTTTTTTAAATAAACGAATGCTAGGAAGCCCCGTCAGAAGATGCTCTTTCTGACAGAGTGCAAGGGTGTGAACCAGCTAAGACTTAAGTCTTCTCTAGCCTCAGAGTAGCTTTCTTACTCATGGTAGAGGAACCTGCAAACTTGTTGGAAGGAATTGCCTGTCTCCATTATGGAATTGCTGTCTAAATAACGAAACAGTTCTAAAGTCCTAAAGTCTTTGCTCTGCTGCTTTCAGATCTGTGTTAGCCTTGCTTCAGTATAGGTCAAGAAATGGAGTTTAGATAGTGTGACAGTAATGATAAAGTTTTTAGTAGCTATGACTTTCTGGATTGTTTGTGGTGTAGTTTATTCTCTGAGATCTAGGGCGAGCATCACACTTAAACATACATTGGACTCCTGTGTACATATTCTGGGAACAATTATGTAAATATATATATGTAGTATATAAATGTATGAATCACAATCCAGGTATCATAGGAACAGGCAATTCTGTTTGCATTTCTTTTGGTAATAACCCCCATAGCATTCACAAACTCAATTATCTAAGGGTTTATTAGTTAACAACCTGCACCCTCCAGTGGAAAGAGAGGATGTGAATGCTTATGTTTAACTGGCTGACATCACGTTACACATTGTGGAATGCTACAAGTCACAGGAAAGAGAGGAGAAAGAAACACAGAATAGCAGCATTTTCTTGTTAATACATAGTTCTGCCCTTAGGCTATGATCCAGGGGACCCTCATCCCTAAACCAGATTCCTGTGTACAGAATGTACGTGCCTCACATACGTTATTGCGATGGTTGCTCATATGCGGATGGTTGATCTTTTCCCAATCACAACTACTGTGAATTTTGAAGGGGGAAACCTGTCATTGGTTTCTGCCTTAAACAACTTATATATTTATGTATTTTAAACTAGAGGATCTTTCTAAGTACAAAATGTATTATGTGAACTGGCCCAGGCAGACTCTCTTTAAACAAATTTATTTTAAGGGCTCAAGTGGAGGATGCCCGTTGACTTTGTTAGCATTCAGAGTGGTCTATTAACATCTAGGCAGATTTTACTGCCTCTCAATTAATTGTCTTTGTTTGTTTACTCCATTGATAGTCCAACTATCTCACTGAGGCTGAAGGTGTATTTCAAATAAAAGCAGTACATTGAGAACAGTATAATACGACCAACAACTTTAACGCAATCCAACCAGTCTGAAGCAACTGGAATTACTAAGTAGCATTAAAATAAATGGCACCTAAAAATGGAATGAAATTTCACAGCTGGGTGACAACCACAGGAAGGCAGGGGCATCCATAGCAGAGCATTTGAGGATGATTATTACTTTAATAATAAAGCCAGCATGGTGTAGTGGTTAAGAGCAGTGGAGTCTGATCTGGAGACCTGGTTTGATTCCCCACTACTCCACATGAGTGGCGGAGGCTAATCTGGTGAACTGGATTTGTTTCCCACTCCTACACACAAAGCCAGCTGGGTGACCTTGGGCAAGTCACATTCTCTCAGCCTCACCTACCTCACAGGGTGTCTGTTGTGGGGAGGGGAAGGGAAGGTGATTGTAAATCAGTTTGAGTCTCCCTTAAGTGGTAGAGAAAGTCGGCATATAAAAACCAACTCTTCTTCTCCTCCTCCTCCTCCTCCTCCTCTTCCTCCTCCTCATGGGATGTTATGCTTTCTTCGGGATGTTATGCTTTCTTCATTTGGTAGATCATGAAAAGTACTAACTTTAACTCCTAGCACCTATGCCTGTTAAGACCTGTCAGAAAACCTTCTCTTGTTTTGTCTTCCTCGTGTTTCCTTCTGGCAGTGTCTGGAGGCCGTAGCCGCTTGCATCTCATCGACCTGGGCAGCTGCGTTAAACCCCTCAGCAAAAACCGAGAAGGGGGTTCTGGACTCTGTCTTTCGTTGTCGGCGCTGGGCAATGTTATCCTTGCCCTTGTCAATGGCAGCAAACACATCCCATACAAGTAAGTGGCCTCTGTTTGTGAGCCTATAAAGGAAAACCATTGATCACCTTCAGCCCTTTTGAGAAGGGAAAGGCAAACCAGTGATGCTGGTGCAGTTTGCAGTAATGGCTCAAACGATGTGTGCTGAATCAGGCCCACTTCAAGCTGCGAGGTCCAAGGCAGCTCCATTGGGGCTGAATTCTCCAGGTAGAGTTCCTCCTCTGAGGAGGACCCAGTCTCCAGGGACTGCTCCATGGCACCATGTTTGCAATGGTCATAAGTATTGGGATCTGAATGTCATTTCTGTGATAAATTCTCACCATGCAAAATAAGACTCTGCACACGGGCAGCTAGCATAGACCTGTTTTTAGTTCTAGTCACAGACAGTAATTGTCGTTGTAAGAAAGCGAAGAAAATATCTCCGTAGGATTATCTTTAACGCTTCAGAGAAGAGTAGATAAGCCCAGGGATGTTCCAGAGCCTTGCAGTCCCTAAGTTTGTTTGACCAAACTCTGGAACTTTCTCAACCAAATAGTAAATGGTGTATGTAATTACTTTTAATGTATATTTTGTTAGTTATTCCCCCTTAACATCTGTTTTATTTTTCTTGTTACCCACCATGATCTCCCCCACCCACACAGATACAATTGCTCCCCAAAAATCTCAGAGTAAGATCAGAAGTGAACTTTCCCCCTCAGTGGGGGTATTCCCCTCACCTTGATAACAATTCAGTTTGGATTTGAGCTAGGAGGACATTAGGCAAAACACCTATGGCAGTGGTCGGCAAACTCATTAGTCAACAGAGCCAAATATCAACAGTACAACGACTGAGATTTCTTTTGCGAGCCAAAACACCTTTTAACAACCATTCATGCACAGGAGGTTTTGCCTTGGATTTGCCGCTCAGATGCACATTTTCCCCATCTGCATTCTCAAAACTCTGCAGGGGGGCTTATTGTTGAGTTTTGAGAATCTGGATGGGGAAAATGTGCATCTGAGTGGCAAATCCAAGGCAAAACCTCCCATTCATAAATGGCCAATAACCCCCCATGCAGAGTTTTGAGACTCTGGATGGGGAAAATGTGCATCTGAGTGGCAAACCCAAGGCAAAACCTCCCGTGCATCAACAGCCATGCACAAACGAGAAAGAGAAAAGCTATAGGTCCATCGAAGTCAGTATTGCCTGCTCAGGCTGGCAGCGGCTGTCCAGAACGATGTTCTAAAGCTGCTGGGAGTCCCAACTTGGGGGGGGGGGGAAGAAGCCAAGCAGGATGTAAATTTTAAAAAGGGAGGGAGACCTGCATTTGCAAAAGCCCCCCCCCCCCAATGTGTAAAGCTGTCAATAAAACCCAGGGCATCCAACCTCTGGGACCTGTCATTTCTCCCACACTTTTGCTCAGGGCGAGGTCTTCCCCGTGTCTCCCGCCCCCCCACCGCGCCCTTAACGCATTCAAACAAAACTTTCCCAAACCCCTAAAACTTGGCAGCCAATTGCACCCGACGCCAAACTCCCACCCGGAGAGCCCCCAGGCCAGGCGTTGGGGGTCTGGCTGCCCTCCCTCCTCTCCTGCCACCCCCCTTGATCCTAACCCCAAACCAGGAGGGGAGGAGAGGGGAGGGGAGGAGAGGGGAGGGTCCGGCGGCGACCTCCTGCAGCCCCCCCGCCCCAGATCTCCCCCACCCACCCCCACTCACCGCGCCTAATCTGGAGAACTGGGTTGGATTCCCCTTAAAAAGAGGAAGGGAAGGAGACTGTAAGACAGTTTGATTCTCCTTAAAAAGGTAGAGAAAGTTGGCGTATAAAAACCAACTCTTCTTCTTCTTCAAAGACACATTGGTTCCCTAATGGAGAGAGTCATGGGATTTCATCTGCTGCAGCTTCAGTCGATGGGTTAGAAGAACCCATGTAAACTATCAGTGTTCACATTAAGACAGTGAAGTTCCATCATTGCAGTACATTTCTAATTACATAGTTGGTGCCACTGCAATGATTCTGGAATTCATAATTCCAGAATCCATCTCCTATCCCTGTGATATTCTTTTGGTGCTATCAGGTGTCTAAAAGAAGCATTCATAATCCTTTGTCTAGTCCTGCTATTGATATTGCTGATGAACTTCACTCCAGTTGCACATTTTTTGGCAGAATGCATATGGAAGTGGCTTTGCAACTCTGCTTTTAGGACAATGCCACCTGCACAACATCCACAAAGTACAGCTGCTTACTGTGTGCCATATTCTTCCTTTAATCAATAGCACCCAGGGTATAAAATAGCTCCAGAATAATTTATCTTCTAATTGCATGCTTGCACGATTGTCTTGGGATTCGTAGGCGATGCCTACAACAAGACAGAGATAATGCGGTTGAGGAGGCGGAAATCTTGAAGGACATTGTATATCCCACTTTCAATGGGGTTCAGCTGACCTTGTTAAGAACCCAGGGGTTGTACTGGATCCAGCATTACTGCTGGAGAAGCAAGTTAATGCAGCAGCAAAAAAAACCCCAAAAACTTTCTTCCAACTCTGTCTAGACTGGAAGATAACCTCCTACCTTGACTCGGCCAATCTGGCCACCTGGATCCTTGCCACAGTAAAGTCAGCACTAGACTACTGTAGCACACTCACATGAACACATGAAGTTGCCTGATACTGAATCAGACCCTCGGTTCATCAATGTCAGTATTGTCTACTCAGACCGGCAGCAGCTCTCCAGGGTCTCAGGCAGAGGTCTTTCACATCACCTACCTGCCTAGTCCCTGTAACTGGAGATGCCGAGGATTGAACCTGGGACTATCTGCATGCCAAGCAAATGCTCTACCACTGAGCCACAGCCCCTCAATATAAGGCCACGGCCACTCCATATAAATCTCCTCTCAAAGGCAACTCAGAGACTCCAATTGGTGCAGAACACTGCAGCTTAGTTATTATCAGAAGCCTAGTGAAGCATGCATATTACTCCCATTCTGCAGTCACTCGATTGGCTGCCCATCAGTTACCAGGTTCAGTTTAAATGATTGATTATCACACACAAACACCTTCATGGCCTTGGTCCCTCCTATCTGTAGGACTGCTGCTCTGCCATTACAGTTTTGCTCATCTGCTTGTTGGGAAGATGCAGCAATGTCCTTCATCTCTTCTGTATAGTTCTTCAGTGTATTGTTCCAGTCTTGTATTTATTTCATGCGGTTCAGATAATGTCTTTCCATGATGATCTTTCAGCATGCCTAAATTTCCCTTTGATTTCTTGGGTCTTGTGGAACTTTAGTCCAGTTGCACCATTAAGAATAGCACTGCTCGTACTTGTCCTCAGCTCTTCCCCAGTAGCTGATTGACTGCCATGTGATCTGGTGATCCTGTCTTTCAGCACTATATCTTCTTTTGTTTTGGATAGTCTCATCATAGGGTTTTTGAGGTAAGAGATTATCAGAAGTGGTTTACCATTGCCTTCTTCTCTGCAGTAGTAACTAGAGTTAACTGTAGTAGTACTGCAGTTGTCTATGAAAGAGCCTCCGCCAGTGTCACCTTCCACTACTGCTACTGCCCAGTAGCTACCCTTCAAGTATTTTTCCTCCCCCATCACCACTGGAACTGTCCATTCTCTTCTACTGATGTGGCCATTGATTCCTGAAAGGTGTGGATGCATCTTAGTCCAGTGTCTCAGCTGTGAACCTTCCTCCTTGAGTGGAGTTTGCTAGGAGTTTAGCCTCTTGACGGAGTCTAAACTCCTTACAGTACTGCTCTCAGCTTCACTGACACAGATACAAATAGCTTGCGGTCATTTCTCTTACTTACTATAAAACAATGTCTGTCATGTGTCTAGATCTTAAAGTGCCACCTAACTAAAGCAGTCCCATAGTACTTTATGAAAATCCTAAATGTCGCTGACTTTATAAGCAATATTGCTTTTCTATGCAGTCTGACAGTAGCCATAAGTGACAGTTCCTGACCTCATAAACCAGGGCTTATGAAAAGAAAGATAAAGAAACAGGGTTTCTAGGACCAGACTGACCAGGGAGTAGGGAGTGCGGAACTTCTAGTCTATTCCTGCCAGGCCAAGTCCTTGAGTGTGCTGATGTGATAGTCAGGAACACTTAGCTCACTGTGTTTGTGAGTGTGTGTGTAGTGTGTGTATTTTCCAGAGGTGTGGGTAGTGATGGGTCCTGCTGTGGACTAGCAGTTCTAAAAGGCAAAGTTCAAGAGGTGTAGAACTTACAGTTGGGTGCCATCATATTTCTATTCTATTCACCTCCAACAAAATCTTCTGTATCATTCTGCCACTGTTGTTTCTCAATTCTCTCTGGCACTTACTAGTTCTGCTTCATCATTCCCATCACAACAGCCCAATATACGTTCAGCTGCTGCTTCTGCCAGTTTCCTTCTCCTCCCCATAATTATTCATGTAATTTCTTCTTCTTTTTTTGTATTTTGGCTTAGTGAAAGTAGGCCATTGACTTGTGTGTTTAGCATTCCATTTGTGAATTTGTTACTCTGCTGAATACAGAGACATAACCTACAGGACACATTTCTGTAGTTCAAGTTCAAAACCTGTCCATCTGGTCCCCTTAAGGAGCAGGCTTCTGTTCCTACATGGTCTTATCACCCCAGAGGGTATGCAACTGTCATTAAGAAGAAGCAGACTCCAGAGCGTTACTGGTGCAAATTAAGCTGTTTGTAGTCTTACCTCATATGAATCCCCTACTAAATGAAATCTTGTCACCATTAACCAGTAGGACAGAGGCCTTCTGCTCAAAGGGACCAAATTAACAGGGCACGAGAATAATGCAATGTAATACACTGATTCTCTTAAACAATGAAATATTGCAATTAAAGTTGGTATATGTATTCAGGAGAAATTCTGTTTCATATATGACCCCTACTCAAGCCCATCTCCCGGTTTCGAAAGCAACAGAAAAAGTAATGCAAAGTGATACCTGTTTTGAAGATTAGGAGATCACAGTACAGCACCGTATATTCACGTATATTTAAAATTTGAACACGTACCCATTTCCCCACACCCCTTTTCAAAGGGGAAAGGAGAAATGCAAATTGTGATGTATGTCTTGGAGATAGACTGGTATGAAATTTGATATGGATCTTACGGACACAGTTCTGCATTTCTTTTTCATATCTGAGCTTGACCTCCATTTTGCAGGGAGCAACGTTCGAGAGGCCTTCTTCACACCTGCAGATGGGTTTTGCAGGGAGCAAACCCATCTGCAGGTGTGAACAAGGCCTCTCGAACACTGTGCTTAACTTATTATCACTTTCATCCCTTGTCGTCAAATGTGGATTACATGTCTTTCTGGTACTATAAGTTCACTGATGAATGTGGGTGATATTTTGTTTTTGGAACTCCATATTGGTTTTCCCCCGCCTTATCCCTCGGTTCTTTCTTTGCCACCAGGTAACCTGTTATTCCTTTTTCATCCTGGAATGAGGCCATATTGACTCTGGTTAAAGGAAAATGGTGTATCAAAATTATGTGCCCACCACCCCTTCCAACATCGACATTTGCAAACCTTTATATACATAAGTATTATTGATGCCTGTTTGGCTAGTTACTTGTTTATTTGTTTGAGAAGGTAATCCGCCATGGTAATCCATTTTCTGTTTCTAAAACTGGTACAACTAATAGCCAATTCATCATCAACTCTTGAGTTCATTCATCCTGTCAAAAATGATATGTGGGATGTTTCTGTTCTCTCTTGATGAAACTATGAAAACTATTATAAGCTGGAGCCATATACTTGAGGGCACCCTAAGTCTGTGTGGCATCATGGCCTCCTTCTTGACTTGAAGTACACAAGATGTTTTTCTTGCAGTTGGAATGAATTATTTGTTTTACGAACATAGAGTGCAAACCTATGCAGAATTGTGTGTGTGTAAAGTGCCGTCAAGTTGCAGCCGACTTATGGCGACCCCTTTTTGGGGTTTTCATGGCAAGAGACTATCAGAGGTGGTTTGCCCGTGCCTTCCTCTGCTCAGCAACCCTGGTATTCCTTGGTGGTCTCCCATCCAATTACTAACCAGGGCTGACCCTGCTTAGCTTCTGAGATCTGACGAGATCAGGCTAGCCTGGGCCATCCAGGTCAGGGCATAGAAAACAATACTTTTTTATTATTTATATCCTGTATTCCTCCTTTGTCAGGAACTGAAAGTGGCTTTTTGCATCATTCTGCCTTCCTCCACTTAGTCCTTGCAACAACAACACTGTGAGGGTAGGGTAGGTTGAGAGATTGTGATGGGCGCAAGGACACCTGACAGGCTTCCATGGTCCAGTGAAGGAGGGATTCAAGTGCAGTCATCCCAGGTCCTAGTCCAATGCTCTAACCACTACACCACACTAGCCCTCGTTATCAGCTCTTGAGCTCAGTCATCCTGGATTGCACCTTTGGTTTCCTAACTATACTATCGTTCCCTTTATACATTGAACACTATGGAAAGGATTGTTTTCTCATCTATATAGGTGTGTGTGTTAAGTGCTAACAAGTCGCTTCCAACTCCTGGCGACTCTATGAATCAATGTACTCCGAAAAGTCCTAACTTTAACAGCCTTGCTCAGGTCTTGCAAATTGAGGGCTGTGGCTTCCTTTATAGAGTCAATCCATCTCTTGTTGGGTCTTCCTCTTTTCCTCTTTATATAGGCCAGCTACTTTTTTCTCATTTTAATAAACTGAACACAAGTTAATCATGTTAAATAACCATGAATATGAAAATATGCAGTAGCAACAGTGTCAGACTAATGCACAGTTCAGTCATAAGTGATATTTCGCAGCTCCAGTTAATTCCAATGGGGCTTCCATGACTGAGCTCCCTTGTGGATGTTGCCACTGGCCTTAATATCAGCCTCTTCCATATGATTTTGAAATCTGTGAATAATAATATTAATAACAACATCGTGCTGTTTTTTCCAATGTTTAGATGATTATAACGCTAGTCAATAATTATATATATGGATTGTTCACTTACCATTTTCTGTTAAAATTGGTCCCTATGAGTATCTGCCAGTACAACGCAAAACATAGTTCCTATGATGGAGTATGCATCTGGCGAAAACATGGTTGCCTAATAATCGTTTTTCCCAACCAAGTGGAGCTGGAAATTTGCTTCTACCGCAGGCTCTTGATAATATCGGTTTAAAATTTCCTGTGATGTTTGTAAGCTCTCTTGTGTTCGTTTGTGGCCTGAAAGGAAGGCAGAATGAAGAAAAGCTGGAGAAATGCCATCCTGCTAAGCCCACAGAGTACTAGTGTGAGTTAACTGCAACAGCTGTTTTCCTTGGCAGCCCGTGACAGTGTGTAGAAGAAAAGCCGCACCAAAAACGTCTTCCACTACTATACTGGCAGACTCCTGCTGCATTGATTCACAGCTGTTATTCTACACTTCTTCTGGGCGGCTGTAGACACGCAGGTGCCAGAACACTTGTTCATGTTTGCATCTCTCTCATGAAGAGAAGCACAAAGCTTTCTCTCAATAAGCTGTTTACAGAATCTGTTTGCAAAAGAAACCTTCGGCCCACTTAAATGGTTTTGTCAGCCATCAAATAGAAACAGTCCCCAGGATTTAAATTCTATCACAGCACACGGAGCTTGAGATACAATGCCCAATCTTCACTCCACTGAGGTGGCAGCAAACCTGCAAAGCATCTTACGTAACTGCAGGATGGGTAGTCTTATGGGATTGGCTGTGGACATCAATGTGCACTGGATTATATCTAGTTGGGTGGCTTCATTGGATTACATTTAGATCAAGTGTGGTGCCTATGGGCACTGCCCACCACAAGGTTCTGCTGCTGCACAAGCAATGGAGTAAAGGGATGGTCTAGTGCTTAATAAAGCCCCGGCCTTTCTCAGCCAGACATAAATCACTGGATGGATTCTTCTAATACGCTCTTGGGTTTTGTAGAGAACACCTTTACTTAATAGAGAGAAAGCAAACACAGATTATCATCACAAATAAGCATCATACAGTTCTTGTTTCAAAGGAGTGGTCCAGTAATTATCACATTAGCTGCTTAACTACAGCAAACCCACCTCTTTACCAAAAGACAAGAACACCAATAACCATGCACCTTTATTATTTATGCCTGATAAGGAATTGTCTACATTGAAGCCCCCTCTATACAAACCTGCATTTTCTGAACGAAGCATGCTCTTCTAGGCAAATAACTCCTTTTGTCCCATTGATCAGAATAGTCTAATGATTTGGCTACTCGCATGAATTTGAATCCCATATTCCCAAGTGAGCATTCGGTTCCACCTCAAATGTTTCATCCATTAATTGCAGTAGATTGACTCTGCGGAGTCACGTAGTGATTACCCCAGGACTAAATCTGAATGGGACCAATTAAAATGAATTAATCTGGTAAGTGTTCCAAATTAAGTTGTTTGAAATTTAGGCCTACTGAGAATCAAGGCGCTGCCTTTGGGAACACAATGTGCTCTGGAAGTCTCCCTGTTCCAAGCCCTCCCTTGCTGACTTCTTCCCTTTCCCAAGGTTGTTCTGTAATGATCGCAGCAGGAAGGGCTTGCATTGGGACCTCAATTAGGGCCTAGACATTTTCCTAACTAGCACACATGCTAGCATTGTTGGCTGCCTGAAACCACAGGAGGCTTCATTACCACCAGAGCCAATGTGGTATAGTGGTTAAAAGCAGTGGACTCTAATCTGGAGAACTGGGTTTGATTCCCCACTCCTCCACATGAAGCCACCTGGATGACCTTGGGCTAGTCACAGTTCTTTTTGAACTCTCTCAGCCCCACCTACCTCACAAGGTGTCCGTCGTGGGGAGAGGAAGGGAAGGAGATTGTAAGCCGGTTTGATTCTCCTTCAAAGGTAGAGAAAGTTGGCATATTAAAACCAACTCTTCTTCTTTGGCATCTTCAAGTCTGAGACAGGGGAAAAGGGAGGCAAAGAAGGGCTTAATGGTGGGGACATTGTTTGTTAGCTTGTTTACTTCATTTATAGCCTGCCTCTCTTGCTGAGACTCGAGGCAGATTGCAAAATATTTAAAAAAATTGGATGAGGTAGTGCAAGACATCCAATAAAAATGCAGTAGGATCAGGATTACGTAATTGGAAAACAATGCAAACCAAAAACTGTCTAGGGCAGCATGACATACTCTATAGGTTGCAAAGTGGGTTGCAAAGTGGGAAAGTGGGATGCAAAGGGAGAAGATAATGCACTAAATGGGAGGTGATACATACAATAAGCATTGCAATAGGCTACAATGCTATTCCTGTATAAAAACAACCTCTGGAGCAATTCCATTGTGCAACAGTTCTAATCGTTTTATAAAAATACTCTTCTTAACATTTCTGTGGTGGTCATTCCATGAAATGATACAAGTGTGGAGCCTTCCTGACCTCCTTGGGTAGGCTGTTCCAGAAGGTGGGATCTGCCACAGAGGATGCGCATGAACAGGCAGTTGCTAATCTTTCTGATTTGCAGGGCTCTATGGCTCTCCTACACATTGAAATGAATGAAAAATCCTGTATGCAAAGGAACTCCAAGTATATATACTCCCTGCCCCAGGATGTGGTGATGGCTGCCAACTTGAAGGCTGTAAGAGGGGAGTGTACATGTTCATGGAGGAAAGGGGTATTCATGGCTACTAGTAAAAATGGATACTAGTCATGATGCATACCTATTCTCTCCAGGATCAGAGGAGCATGCCTAGTATATTAAGCTCTGTGCAACATAGGCAGGATGGTGCTGCTGCAGTCGTCTTGTCTGTGGGCTTCCTAGAGGCACCTGTTTGGCCACTGAGTGAACAGACTGCTGGACTTGATGGGCCTTGGTCTGATCCAGCAGGGCTTTTCTTACGTTCTTATAAACTGTTGAAATCTTGGCCTTAAGACATGTCCTTCTAAATAAAGAGTCCATCATTTACTGAATACAGAATCCTGAAACGTGTGAACGCTGCTTTTTAGAGAAATGAAGATCACGTTCCATCGTTCACTAAGTTTTATAGGACTTACTTAATTCAGTAGTGGGAAGATTTTGCTAAGATGCATGTAGTAATTGATACTGCTGCTTTGTTTCTCTAAATGCATTCAAATCTACATTAGCATTATATTTTCTGTGCCTGATTTCTAAGATGAATGTGTCTCTTCTGTCCTCAGATGAATACTCATTTGCGCAAATTTTAGAAACTAGTTTACAGAGCTCCATGTTCAAAAAATGATGCTGGTTGCTAGGCAGCCATGGTAATAATTCATGGTAATGCTGGAAATAATCTTTTTTTTTTTTTACAATGTAATGACTATTGGAACGCAAGAGATGTGTTTAGAAAAGTGTGAGAATACATTAATCTCTTACTAAAAAATACCAGTTCAATTTTTCAATTTATTTTAGTTTATAAATCTGTCTTGTACAGATGCTTTTGAATCCTGCAGCATTCCATAGTTTGGGTTTCTATTACTGCCTAGTGACATCGTGAGGCTAGGTGAATAGTGTTAAGGGCTACAGTGGTGTGCATTTCTTTGAGCAAATGACTGTTAAAGCACGGCAGGGATATTTCTCCTTATGTTGACTTTCCACGTAAAAATGGATTGCGTCATTTCACACAAAGGACTGCCTCACACCAGCCCATTTCCCCAGGAATCTCACTTCCATGTAGAAAAACTACAACATGTGACAAACACGAGAATATTTGATTGTCAGAGGTGTGAGGGGAAGTTAATAAATCCACAAACTGTTAGACCAGTTCGCGTATTTCTAAATGAGAGGAATCTAGACTGCATGCTGGCAGCAGTTCTAAAACAAAGATTCGAAATGTTTTAGTTAAATTTAACTTGTATCTTCCAGATAGTTTTCAGCGTATTGGTCAGATGTTCTTTATTCTTGTACAATTAGGGTTGCCAGGTCCTTCTTCGCCACCGGCGGGAGGTTTTTGGGGCAGAGCCTGAGGAAGATGGGATTTGGAGAGGGGAGGGACTTCAATGCCATAGAGTCCAGTTGCCAAAGCGGCCATTTTTCTCCAGGTGAACTGATCTCCATCGGCTGGAGATCAGTTGTAATAGCAGGAGATCTCCAGCTACTACCTGGAGGTTAGCAACCCTATGTACAATGGAGCTTGCCTCCCTCCCTGCACATCTGAGCAACTCCTAGTAGTGTCTTGTTGGTTCCTTCCTACCAGCTAAGGACTAAGTTGGGGATTCCCTGCAGATCCTGTCTAGGAACCTCAGAGCTGCCTAAAGTCAATTGAAAGCATTGTTAACGGCTGCCTCTGGTAAGGGAGGTTATAGCATAGAAAGAGATTGGTTAAGTGGCAATGGCAGATTGCAAGATGACATCAAAAGCATGGTCACAGAACTGCTCAGGGGCCAGCAGTACCCAGCATGGGTGGATTGGGTCATTGGCCCGTGCTGATAAAACCTCAGCAGTGGTTGGTGCTCAGTAAATGGCAACCTCTTACTTTATTCCATCTCATGTCACTGTTTGCAGCCTAATCATGCTCTTTACATTGTAACTGTTTTTGCTGAGATCAGCCCTCCCACTGGAGGCAGGAACTGGACTGGACGTCCTTTTGTTGTGCACCTGCCACTGGTAGTTAATTAATATATGTATATCTTTGTTAGGTCAAAATATCTGCAATTGGGGAAACTCCCTGGCAGTCAGTACTCTACCTGAGCCATCATCCTGCAACTGTATTCCCCTCCACGGGGTGGGGGATGATTAGGGTTGCCAACTTCCAGGTGGAGGCTGGAGGTCTCCCGCTATTACAATTGATCTCCAGGCGACAGAGATCAGTTCACCTGGAAAAAATGGTCGCTTTGGCAATTGGACTCCCTCAATTGAAACCCTCCTCAAATCCCGCCTTCCTCAGGCTCCGACCCAAAAATCTCCAGGTATTTCCCAACCTGGAGCTGGCAACCCTAGGGATGATAACTGCTCATTGTCCGCTAGGTCTCTTCCAGGATACTCCGCACAGATTGGGACCGGTAAAGATCTGCGTTTCTCTTACCTAGGAAAGTTAGCTAACTAAACATTTGCTTTATTTTTCCCCCTGTTGATCCCTTCCCCTGTCCTTTGGCACCCCCCACTAATTTACCTTTATGATTAAGAATTAAATAGGTTTTTCCAGTGCTTAGCAGATCCTTCCACAGATAAGGCTGTTTGTTTTCAAAGGCTGGAGCTGGGCCAAAACACTCACTGGGCAAAGACACTTGTTGCTTTCAAATCACCTACTAAGAGTAGCTATGTTTGCTGGAGTCTCTGCCCTCTGGAGTCAAGTGGAAGTGAAACCAAACTGGCAATTAATTGAAAAAAACTTGATGGGTTCAGAACTGAAGGTAGGTAGACAATAAAGTGATTGACTTCTTTCAATTTCTTGTTTGTATGTTTTGAGATACTTATTTTGTTTTGTTCTTTAATAAGAGTTATACCCTACTTTTTTGCCCTCATCAGTGCCAAGATTAAAAACATATATGATAAAATCACATCTTAAAAACCATTAAAACCCAACAAAAACCCACAATTAAAATCAAAGCTTAAAAACACATAAAAAACAACAGGTGCAGGTTCTGGGTGCTTGGCTGGAGCACAGTTTGCCACTCTGGGCAGGGGGAGGAGGGCAGGGGAAGCCACAGAGCCGGCTGGCTCCCATGCGGAGGCAAAGGGAAGAGCAGCAGCCCGCTGCTCAGCCTCCCTGGCTCTTCAGGCTTGGCCTGGCCAGCCCAGCTGTATGGAAGGAAGGATGTTGATTAAATCCAGGGTTAGTTCAGCACATCAGATAACACACAAATTAGCCACTACTATGCTCTTATTGCTCAAATGTGACCTATTTGGATCTCAGTTAGGCACCAGAACCATGTATTAACAATAACAGTCAGAGAATCCTGCCCTATATTCTCCCGTTTTCCAGAGGAGTGAAGGCTCAACTGAGCATTAATAGAATTTATTCCGTACAAATGAAGTGATAACTCGTTTCATGTGTTAACTGAGCTTTGGGGGGTGGGTTAACAAGCCGTGCTCATAGAAGAACACTGGTGTTTATGAGCACAGGGTATTTACAAAACCTACTTTATCACTAGTGAGATGCCAAATGGTAAGAATGTTTGAAATCAGCAGTATGTGACATTTACAGTGTGGAATTTTCCATCATGAAAACAGGAGAGGGCAGCGATGTCATAATGGCCATTAATTGTACATGCTGAGAGTTTTTTTTTCTTAGTACTGGTCCTGGGATGACAGTGTTTGGATGCTTCTTCCCGGTCCAAGGGTCATAGATCCCCAAATGCAGTCTACCGACTTCTCTTTTGCAGCTTTCTGGTGGCATATGTCTTTTTGTTATACATACGAAAGAAAACCAGTACAAATGACTCTTTCCATTACAATTACAGACTGCAGTTCCTTAGCAGTCTTGAATTAGTATTACAAGCCTGAACAATTATAAATATGTATGTCAGTAGTATGGAATGGACACCAAATAGTAACAAGATTTTGTGGGCTTCCCCCCACCCCTTCTATCTTGTAACTACACAAAACCTGCGCGTTTCACATTGGAACAACCAAATCCAGTAACTCTATAATCTTTTATAGGAGGTATTTTTCAATATACCAGCAACGTGAACACATGAAACTGCCTTATACTGAATCAGACCTTTGGTCCATCAAAGTCAGTATTGTCTACTCAGGCCGGCAGCGGCTCTCCAGGGTCTCAGGCAGAGGTCTTTCACATTACCTACTTGCCTAGTCCCTTTAACTGGAGATGCCAGGGATTGAACGTGGGACCTTCTGCATGCCAAGCAGAGGCTGTACCACTGAGCCATGGCCCCTCCCTTGATCTTTTCTTACGTTCCTATCTAGCAATCCTTGTGAAATACAGAAGGGTCTAATAGCAGTGCATAGAATATAATCCACTTTATTTCTGCCATGGTTCAGAAATATTTCAGCAGGCTGGCCTGCAAACATTGGAATGTTTTTTTTCCCTAGAGATGGCATTAATTCCTTCATGTAGGAAAAGAGACAATAACCCCTAAACCAGAGAAGCACATCTGTATGTGTAGCAGAACTTTTTCTAAACAGCCCACAACCCCCACCCAGCCTGCGCTGCTTTTGAACTCTAATGAAGCTTTTGATGTCACAGGAAGGATTTAAAAAAAAACGGGACTCGCTGTTCATCTCTTGCATGCTTGTAAAGAGGCTTACGAGGTTATGGCAGAAGTGACTGGACACAGAAAAGCTGTGGGTAGCAGTTGTAGACAAAACTAGTTAAGGACACATTGGGCTAGGACACAATCAAAATGCAGATTTCTATCTACCATTCATGCAGGCCTCTATTTTTAGTAATGGTGAAATATTTTAACCAAGCCTTCAATTTGTTTACGTACAATAGCTATTTTTCTCCTCTAAAATGTTGTGTTCCCCTTTTGGGTATTGGAATCATGTTTACAAATTGAAACAGATTCAAAGGAAAGAAGGAAAAATGATTACAGGTCTGCAGAGAGTGATTTATTTATGAGGACTGAGTAAAAGAACTGGGGCTTTCTAGAATGACTAAAGAATGACTAAAAGGCTATGTGGACAATTTACAAGATTTTCCAGGATAGAAATGCAGCATGCTCCTTATACATGTGCGACAGATTAGCCTATATCTGGTTTCCAAACATGGTTTCCTCTTGTAGTGCACCTTGGGACACTGGTTTATTTAATACACTTTGGATCTGTAGCTTCAGCTAGGGTTGCCAACCTCCAGGTAGTAGCTGGAGATCTCCTGCTATTACAACGCCACTTGAGTCCTTACCTAGTGTGGAAGGAACTCAGCATCTTACCCCTTTTGGGGAAGCATAATGCACTTTAATCCAGAAAAGGTTATTTGTTGAAACCAGATATTATGGATGGTGATATATAACTGCATGCATTGTATTCTTGAAGAACTGAGGAAGAATTGGGCTTCATGCTCCGAAACGATTGTATTCTCCTTCAATGCTCATCTTGCTGCTGTATGAGAAAAAGCATCCTAAAAGAATATTTCTAGTGAACTTTGCTTCAATACTTACCTGATAGAGGAATTTGTTGAGACTTACCTGTTTGGACATTTCACAATAATGTAAAAATATACATCTCTTTATTGTAGTGTATATATGTGTTGATGGTGGTATCATTGCCACATACTGTGAAAAATATAGCTACAATATATTTGGCATTGTTAAGAGCTATATTCCTGTACTGATTTTCTCATCCTCTTGATACGTGTACAGAGGTGTCTGTTGTTTCCTTCAGCCTCCAGGTAGTAGCTGGAGATCTCCTGCTATTACAACTGATCTCCAGGTGATAGAGATCACTTCACCTGGAGAAAATGGCCGCTTTGGCAATTGGACTCTGGCATCGAAGTCCCTCCCCTCCCCAAACCCCACCCTCCTCAGGCTCCGCCCCCCAAAACTCCCGCCAGTGGCAAAGAGGGGCCTGGCAACCCTAGCCTCAGCACTGAAAATGTTTTGGAAATTTGCAGTATTATGATAGGAATCTATATTAGCACAATGCTGATGATACGGTGTTGAACACAGGAGACCCCAGACTCCTTGGTTTATTGAGGACCTGCAAGAACTGTGTTCAGGAGCATGTAAGGATGTTGGATTTCAAAAGGCTTGCTGTTGATTTTATGCTGCTGTTTGTGACGTTAATTAGTTGTTGCGGTGATATGGGTATGTTTGATGTGTTAATGTGGATGTGTACTGGAAGCCACTATGTGCTCACGTTGTGGGAAAACGTGTGTGCGTATAAAGTGTCCTCATGTTGCAGCCGACTTATGGCAACCCCGTAGGGTTTTCAAGGCAAGTGATTAAGCAGAGGTGGGTGAGAAAACATAGTCTTTTAAAAATAAATACATTTAAATACATAACATCCCGTGGACAGATATCTTCAGTTAATCCCTGGCTGTTCGTCACCTTGCATCTGGAGCCAGGTGTAGGATAGCTAATTTTTAATTCCTTCCATCTTTTCCTGCTGTCCCTATTCTCTCGGTCCAGTTGAGCACTAAATATATGTTTAATGGAATGGGCCTATTTCTACCTCTCCATTAATTGGTATTGTTATATACCCTGGATATTTCTTTCCTAACTCTTCGATAGCTTCTTTGTTAGAACGTTCAGTCATATAGTAGTCAAATCAAACCCATTAAACCGCAAATATTTCCACTCCTTTAAATTCCCCTCTGTGAGAGATTTGTACCACTCGGGGTGTTTATGTGGTGGTTAACTGT
Organism: Euleptes europaea; assembly: GCF_029931775.1. NCBI lineage: Eukaryota > Metazoa > Chordata > Lepidosauria > Squamata > Sphaerodactylidae > Euleptes > Euleptes europaea. The sequence continues at coordinate 30,855,180 of NC_079318.1, forward strand.
GCTATAACAAAGAGATTTCATTTGGAACTTGGCAAAGTTGCTCTTTATAATGCCTTATATTGGTCTCCCGTGTTACCACTTTAGTGAAATCCTACACTTACTCTTCCCATCTGGTATCATTACTGCATGTGTTATATAAAATTTCAGATGGGCAGGCATTACTGGTTCGAAAACTAGCAGAATGGTAAGCTCTCTTGTCTTTTAGGCAGAGCATTAATTTCCAGTAGCAGTTGTAACCAGGTGAGCATACAATCACTCACACATCCACCGCTACATATGAGGTCTACACCAAATGTTCATGAAGTTCAATTTTTGACATGACAGTAGGCATTTCCCATGAAGGAGTGAAGTTCCTGCTGAAAGACGAGCCACGTCTTCTGAGGAATCTTTTTTTTTTTTTGCTATGGTGACGCTTGCAGCCCATTCCTCAGAGCTGCAACATCACAATTCATATCGTATTATTCTGTCTGCATTAAATGAGAATGTGCTTTATCTGGGAGATCTGACACTCAAACATACCAGAAAAGAATGTATTTTAAAATGTGGCTAAAATCTCCCAGATAAAGCACATTCTCATTTAATGCGAACAGAATAATACAAATCACACCCTTGTGAAGTTTCAAAGTTTTAAAAGCTAGATGTTTGCTGATTCCAAAGCAGAATTTGGATTTTATTATAATCTGTAAGATGCCAGTCCTTTGAAATCATGGAGATCATAGGCCTGGGTGATGACAGCTCTGTATGTTGTTAAACGTGTAGCTCCCTAGGGTCATTCGCGCATACGTGTTCATCGTGATGATTACAGCATGATGATTACAACATATGCAATGATGCGTTGGCTTGCATCATTTGCATATATGAACGGGGCCATTACAGATATAATGCATCAAAGTTTCCGGATTCTCATATGGTCTCCAAGGCATTGCTTTTACTGGAGTCAACTCACACATTAAACTGCCAGAGATCAAGTATAGAATAGTCATGTATGGAGAAATCAGTTCATATACATGCATGCGTATTCCTTGTTGTATTCTTAATGTGATGTTAGAATGGCCAAGAATATTTTGGGATCTTTTCTGATATTTGCTGAGTATTTTCTCTGTACATTCTTGGAATAGCAGCCATCCACACTCAGAACTGTGAATTGATTGCTCAAGAAATTAGTGATTGTATGCTTCATTCCCTCTTGCAATCATAGTATCACACTCCGTATCCGTATCAGGGATGGTATCAGCACTGAGGTCTTCCACAGCATATTAATCAGCATAGTTTTCTATAGAAGCAATGCTATATTGCACAACTCCTGGTGCAGGAATTGCTGACGGGGTGCTTTATTCATTAAATATTTATGTACAATAAAATTTATGTGTGCCCATAAAATGGTAATGCATGCACATAATAAATAAAAATTCCTAGGCCGATATACAAGCATGTATGTCATCAATCTGGGATTAGCCACAACACCCCATCACATGTCATGTGTACTTGCAAAGATGTTTGTTGTCATATAATGTATGAACAGGATTTGAAGATCAATAATCTCTAACAATAGCCTCTGACTACAAGCTAAATCTGCATGGTTTCTGTGTTTCTTCTTTTAGATTTATTTTCATCTTTCAATATTGTACAGAAGTGGTTCTTAACTTTTAATCAACTATCGTTCCCTCAAGTACACAATGTTATCATCAGATGCGTCCATTTATTTAAATATTTATACACTTATTTCCCCACTATCCATGGTAGCTCAAGGGAACTTACAAAAAAACTTGACCCTCAGGTAACAAATAAAACTATGGGGTGGGGGGAAACAACAGACAAGAAAAAACACAATAGTCCCTCAGAGCAATACCTTCCTTGTAAGATTAAATGCAAAATGGCTACCTAAAAAGAATGTCTTTGTATTTCTTAAGGAAGGCAGGCATGGTCAGGGCCCTCTGCAGTGAGCCAGTGTGGTGTAGTGGTTAGGATCAGTGGATTCTAATCTGGAGAACTGATTCCCAACTCCTCCACATGAGCGGTGGACTCTAATCCGGTGAACCAGGTTGGTTTCCCCACTCCTCCACATGAAGCCAGCTGGGTGACCTTGGGCTAGTCACAGTTCTCTCCAAACTGTCTCAGCCCCACCTACCTCAAAAGGTGCCTGTTGTGGGGAGGGGAGGGTTGCCAGGTCATTCTTTGCAATCGGTGGGAGGTTTTTGGGGAGGAGCCTGAGGAGGGTGGGGTTTGGGGAGGGGAGAAAGCGATGGGCCCAAGGTCACCCAGCAAGTTTCCATGGCAGAATGGGGATTCAACCTTGGGTAGTCTGAAACTATAAACACTGTAATACATTGGCTCTCAGCTTTCCCCCCTTTGTTCCTACTGACAGCCTCTCCCTGCGAGAAGTCTAGCCAAGCTGCTAAAGCTATGTGGTAGCAAGTCACTCAGGTGAGTTGTGTGGTGATCACTGCCAGGCCCGGCCAAGTTGTGCAAGTTGTATGGAGGCTGCCGCTAGGCCCAGGCAAGTCGTGTGATATCAAGGTGTAGCCACTGCTGCATCTGGGTCAGTTGCACAAATTGCATGGTAGCAACTTGCGCCCCTCATAAGATGGTCTAACAGAGGAGGGGAAGAAGACATTCTGCAACCTAAGAAATAATTGTTCAGGAGAACATTTTTACAAAGGGAATAGGGCTATAGCATAACAGAATGGCTCAGAAAGGTGGTTTTATAAAGAAAGCAAAACTGTAGTCTATGCCACTGTTTATGGCATGCATTTTCTCTTTATTGTATTTATTATGCTGCTCTTACTGCACTGTGTTCTAAGTCTATAATTTCATCTTCTGTCTTATTTGGCATATGATGTCTGATACTTTTTTATTTACTTCTATTTTTTTAATCCTAGTTGCACTGTTTATTAGATATCTCATGCTACCATGCTATTTTAATCCAGTGTTTTACACCAAGTAATCTGCCTTGAGTCTCAGTGAGAAACGTGGGCTATAAATAAAGTAAACAAAATAAGTAATAAAAATAAAATTGAGTAACTTCATGGATCAGACAATTTTCTCAATACCATTGAAACTTAAAAGTGTTTTTTGTAGAATAGCAGTGGCATGGAGATAATTTACTCCAGCTTGGTGTAGTGGTTAAGATCAGCGGACTGTAATCTGGAGAACCAAGTTTAATTCCCCACTCCTCCACATGAAGGGTGCTGGGTGACCTTGGGCTAGTCACAGTTCTTTCCAAACTCTCAGCCTCACCTACCTCTTAAGGTGTCTGTTGTGGGTGGGTGGGGGAGGCAATTGTGAACCACTTTGAGACTCCTTACAGTAGAGAAAAGCAGGGTGTAAAAACCAACTCCAACTCCTCTTCCTGCACTTTTCAGATTTTTCTGATACGCCCCTGGATGTGATTCTTTCAGGCTGTTATAAACTTTTATTTGAATGAATCAATTATATGAACTGGAGTACATTTATAGGCAAGACATTTAATTGCATAGTGCTGTACTACAGGCTAAAAACACTAGGAGGCTGGCACGCAAAGGCTTTCTCCTCCAGATGCCAGGTATCTAACTGGGTGACCTTCCCAGCTTCCTGGAGAGTTGATCTATTTATACTAGCTGCAATTCCAAACCAAGTGGTTTCTGAATTGAACAGCAGTCAATTTATCTTCAGGTGCCACTCCATTTGGAGTTGCAATTAAGATAACGAGATCAGCTCTCCAGTGCAGGAAATTGGGAAGGTCATGCTACAAGATTGTTGGCATCTTGGGGAGGGGGATTGTATGAACGTGAAGGAGCTGCTGCCACAGATCAAGGGAATCCCACCTAAATGAAGTAATTATGAAAACTTCAGCATTCATGAATATGCATGAAATAATCACCAATACTAGCAGTTAATTTCACTTGAGGAAATAACTGCCATTCCACATCTGAGTTGTAATGATCATCCTCAGGGGAGATCCAAGCAATATCCTTTCCTGATTAGTAACTCTAAAAAGTATGTAGGGCTATGTTGACTAGTGTAGTGTGTGACTTGGTAGATAAAAACCTAGTATATAGAGCCACCTGATATAAACTGGTGCTAAATATTTGTTTATTTCAAAGACCTGCTACCAATCATTGATTCCTTAGTTTTTTAGGCAACAAGCTATCAGTCACTGCCACTCATGTCCTGTTGAGATCAGTAGATTTTATAAGGACATTAGTAGGTTCTGGGTTTCTCAGGAATGCCAACTAAGTTTGAAAGAGGTTGCTGGCCTGCTCTGCTATTTAAAGATACCATGATGATTTTAGTTGTTCAAGGTGGTGAGGTCACATTAATGACCAAAAGGTCTTCCTTTTGTCATGATATATTTGCTATATCTAAAAGTGAAGGGAAATGCTATTCATATGTATGTTTACATGCAACACGCAGTGACGCACATCCTCATCAGTAAATCACATGACCAGGTAGAACAATGGTCATCAGCTGACAAGTCGTTAGATCATCTTCCCAGTATATGGATTCAGCATTCCCAACTGAAAGCCCTTGACATAATGGGTTGGATCCCATTGATCAGATCTACATGGGCAAGGGAGGGTGATTGTCACCAGAGGCAGTCCTCCAACTCCTCATTCATTCTGTTCCCCCAGCAACAACATTTCAGGCAGCATTTTGGGCTGTGCATGTTGGGGAAGAGGCAAGAAAGTTGTACTCTGTGGGCAGAAATCCTATCATCTGCAGTAAATTTCAATGAGATTCAAGTCAGTATCTGCCCTTTGACAGCTTTCACCCAATCAGGCCACCAGGCAACATTTTGTGGGTAAATAGGCTATCTGGTTGTATTGTTCAACATGAAAACTACACTTTGTTGCTTTTAGAAGAAATTACTAAAATCTGTGTTGATAATTTACTCAATCATCAGGTGGAGAAAAGAAATCTTACTCTCATTTATCCCTGGGATTTTCTATTTGGCTGCTGCTAATGACTGCACAGTAGCTGATATATGTGTCTCTGCACAGTACCTGATATATATGTCATGGATGAAAGATGTAAGGAAGGACAGCTGTTAAAAGGTCTCCACACTTGATTTGTTAGAGATTTCCTGGTGTACCTTTCTCTAGTTTATTGTTGTTAGGTATGTTCCTTTATTTGGGCTTATTTATGGCCCATACATGTGCTAGACAGGCACTTTCCTGAAAACTGCTTGGTTCCTCTAGCTTATGCTGTATTTCTTACCAATAGATTTTAGATGTAGGGGTGTTCTGATAATTATAGTGGGAAAGTGATTTATATATCATTTAAAAATGTTCATCCAATGTTCTAGTCCTCTGGTTACTGTAGTATATTGTTTTATTGATCCTGCTATGGTCAGCACTATGTTCACCAGTATGGGTTTTCTCTGATGTGTATGTGGACTCTTATTAGTTCACTGACTAACTTAGACTTCTTCTTTTATGACAGAATGTATTCCAAACTGCCATCTATATATATGCTCATCTAGAGTACAAATTTGTCCCAGCTCTTAACAGAGTGTAATGTTAAATAGAATTGTTATCAAATGGCAATGAAATAGCACATTGAAATTATATCAGTCAGTATTCTCAACATGTCCCCATCTGGGGATACCTAAATCCAGGGATAGGAGCCATGAATACACAAGATAGATTTTCTACAAAACTGAAAAAAGCCCCAGGTTTGCAACAACAACAACAAAAACTAAAACAAAGCAATCTTGGGGTGCTAAGCCCCCCCCCCCAAATAAGAGAAGCAGCACCTATACCTTTAAGAAACAAGTGATTTCTGTAATTTCAGTGGCGACTGTTGCTAGTGAAGCAGAACAATATCTTCAGCTTTGGTTTCTGTCAGCAAAAGGCACTTAGAAAGGACAGGACCCTTCCACCGCCTCCTTCTCCAGTAGGCTGATCACGTATCTGACCCGGGTTTCTTCCGAAGGAAAGGTTTTCCCTTTGTCCTTCATGAACCCGGATACTTGGAGTAGGACAGGGGTGGGGAACCTCTGGCCCGCGGGCCGGATCCGGCCCACGAGATCATTTTGTCCGGCCCCCGGCTCACCTGCCGAGGCTGGGAGCTCCACGGAACTAGCTATCGCTATCCAGGCCCTCCTCTCGGCATTTCAGGCTTCACTGGGAAGCGGGAGCACATGCTCAAAAAACTGAAGGCTGATTGGATTGTGGGGGCGTTTCCCCGAAGTCTCCCGGCTTCCTGTTCCTTGCTTTCTGTTCCTCGGGAGAGAGAACACGTGCGTCTGGCCGGCTCTCTCAGGACTCTTCCCTTCGCCGGCAACCTACCAGCCTTTTCCAGGTGAATGGGTGGTATGCCACCCACCTTCCGCCGGCTCGGTTGGCCCCTACGCAGCCCTCACCTCGCTCTCCCCACAAGGCCAACAGCTCTCCAACCATGCCGTCTTTGAACCTTCCTCCCCCTCCTAGCTTGTTTGTGACCCGAGCAGCTGGGCGCTCCCCAGCCGCAACCCCATACCATGGCCTGAAGCTGCTGGGGCGGCCGAAGCTCTTGCCTCCTTCTCCCCCCCCCCCGCCCCCTGTGTACTTGCTGTGCCACGGCTTAAAGTTCCCCAAGTGGCCAAAGCACCCATCTCCATTCTCTCCCCCCCGTGTGCTTGCTGCGCCACCGCCAGAGGGTCCCCGCCCAATCCTCCCCGTGCTACATTCCCTTTGGCCCACGAGCTAGTCGCACTGCCTCCGGAGGGTCCCCGCCCAGCCCTCCCCGTGCTCTGTTTTTCCCAGCCCGTGCGCTTGCCGCGCCACCGCCAGAGGGTCCCCGCCCAACCCTCCCCGTGCTTCATTCTTCTGGGCCCCCGTGCTTGCCGCGCTGCCACCAGGGGTTCCCCGCCCAACCCTTCCCGTGCTCCTTTCTTCCTGCCCCCCGCCCTTGCCGCGCTGAATCCAGAGGGTCCCCGCCCAACCCTCCCCATGCTCCGTTCTTCTCACCCTTGCCGTGCCGCCGCCAGAGGGTCCCCGCCCAACCCTCCCCATGCTCCGTTCTTCCCGGCTGGCATGCTTGCATTTGTGTGTGTGTGTGTGAGAAAGAGATCCCTGTGCGGGGGAGGGGTGAGTGTGTGTGTGTGATCCTGGGCTGCTGGGTGGCCTGGGGGGAGAGAGAGAGAGAGTATGTGTGTGTGTGAGATCCCCATGAGGGGTGGGTGCGTCTTGGGGGGGGAGCCTCCCTTTCTTTCCTTCCTTCTTTCCTTCCTTCTTTCCTTTCTTCTTTCTTTCTTTCTTTCCTTCCTTCCTTCCTTCCTTCCTTCCTTCCTTCCTTCCTTTCTTTCTTTCCTTCTTTCCTTCTTTCTTTCCTTCCTTCCTTCCTTCCTTCTTTCTTTTTCTTTCTTTCCCTCTTTCTTTCCTTTTTTCCTTCCTTCCCTCCTCTGCATAACCTCTGCTAGGGTTGCCAACCTCCAGGTGGTGGCTGGAGACCTGGCAACCCTAGCTTCTACCCCCCACCTCCACCAGGAGAGCTACGCCTGGTGTGGCCCCCAAATGATGATATAAATACGCAAATGGCCCTTGGCAAGAAAAAGGTTCCCCACCCCTTGAGTAGGAAGTGGGGTAACTGAGTGCTGGATCCGTCAAAGGACACTTTCAGATTCCTGGCGGTAGGGTGCCTGGGCGAGGGTGCCTCTCTACAGACGGGTGGTTTCGCGGTGGCTCGGGGTAGCTACGGGGGCTGTCCGAGCTCTCTCACTGCCCCCAAAACTGCAGCCAAGTCCTTCTGCAGAGCATCCAGCTGCGCCTGCATGTCCCGGTTCTGTAGAGCCAACGTCTGGTTCTGTCCACGTAGCAGGGCAACTTCCTCCGCCGCAATGGTGACTGGGGTGACCGGAGTGTGGGTGATCGAGGGTCCCTTCACCCCTTCTCTAGGAACAGCCTCCCGGCTTCGCTCTTCCCCTTCTCCATACCAAGCGGTTAGCGGTCCCCGGTAAAATCCGCCACATGGCTCTGACGCTGCCCGTCCGTTGGTCCCGATTCTCCGTCGCTGCTCGACTAGCATAGGCAAGGAAGTCCACGTCAGCACCTCAGGAAAACCGGTAAGCCCAGCTGGGCACTGTTCCGGGGTCGCTGCTTCCAGGTCAAAATCAATAAGGGAGGTTGCCTCCCGTTCCTCGCTCTGGCGGAGGTTTTCCCCCATCTTGAGCGGGTGTGTGGATTGCGTAGACATACTAATACTAACTAATTACTAATACAAAAATAAAAAAGAAGGCTAAGATGATTCTAACCTACTGTCAGAGTTCAGTACCACTTTGCATTACAGCAATAGTAAACTCCACTCCAGACATTGCAGAGAGTTTTTAAAAGTTTTATTAAGAAAGCAAACGGGTCAGTAGCTCTATACAAACTTAAGGTTAGAATGCCGATGGGAAGGATACAGGCTAACACACAGTAGAATTGATTACACGTAATCTTTGAAATGCAAAACATTAGGTTTCTTTCAAGCTTCTAGAAGTGCCAGGGTTCTGGCAGAACTGACACCTTGAGAACAGATAGTTGATTTACAATAGAAAGGCTTTGAAGTGGAAGTGTTACTGTCTGCGGCTTTCGTCCCCTCCTCCCAAACTGAAGGGAACTTTCTCATGAGACCGGGAGGGGGGGGAGAGCACGGAGCTTGCTCATCCTGGGTCCGACTGGGTGCCCTCGCTGACAAGTCTGAAGATGAGTTGTACAAGAGGTATTGGTGCAGCTTGTTATGTCCAAATAGAATTAGATACTTCTGATTATCTAAGTCAGCTCTATTTTGTGGGTTTATTTATTGTATGGTATTATAGTAAATATTTAGACACACGAACATAGAACTGGAAGGGACCTTAAGGGTTATCTAGTTCAGCTCCCTGCATAACATAGGAAATTCACAACTACCTCCCCCTACACTCCCCCAGTGACCCTGCTCTGTGCCCAGAGGAAGCAAAAAACCTCCAGGATCCGTGGCCAATCTGGCCTGGAGGAAAATGCCTTCCTGACCCCAAAGTGGCAATCGGCATTATCCTGGACATGTAAGAAAGGGCCAGAAGAACTGATTCATCCCTTCCTGCCCTCCCTCTCATGATCAGCCTAAGTTCACAGAATCAGCCTTGCTGTCGGATGGCCATCTAGCCTCTCCTTAAAAACTTCCAAAGAAGGAAAGCCCACCACCTCTGTTCCACTGAGGAAACAGTCTGTCAGGAAGTTCTTCCTAACATTTAGCCAAAAACTCTTTTGATTTCATTTCAATCCATTGGTTCTGGTCTCACCTTCTGGGGCAACAGAAAACAACTATGTAATATCCTCTATATGACAGCCCTTCAGAGGCTTGAAGATGGCTATCTTATCACCTCTCAGTCATCTCCTGTCCAGGCTAAACATACCCAGCTCCTTCAACCTTTCCTCATAGGACTTGGTCTCCAGACCCCACAACCATCTTCATTGCCCTCCTCTAGACATGTTCCAGTTTGTCAACATCCTTCTTAAACTGCAGTGCCCAAAATGGAACAGAGTACTCCAAGTGAGGTCTAACCAGAGTAGTTACTATACGTTAGATTACTATTTTTGTTTCTGCTTTGCTCTGTCATTTCTAATGTAAGCTACGCAGTGGTATTTTGATATTTGTTATGACATGCTCAAATATATATGCACAGTCAAACACTGACCCATGCTAAACTAACAAATCTACTAGGCTTATCACTGTTGTGTTGTTTTTGACAATCTTGTCTATACTTCATACTGTAACATCTCATAAATCCATTCTGACATTCCCATTTGACCTTTCCTTTTTAACTAGTACTTGCCTAATGGAAATGATTAAGTAATAATGAAAGAAAAGCCCCATGCAAACCAGTTTCGTTTATAAGAATGTAACTTTTTTCAGCACTGTGCATTACTCCTCATTCTTTCCTTAAGTTTCCCCCCGCTGTTAATTTTCTTTGTCTGAAACTCTATGAATTTGAATTGCCTCTTATCTATGTTTGTCCATCATACAAAACAGTGTTAGACTTCAAATCTAAGCATAGCTTTTTCAGTCCTTTGTTTATTAAAAGAGTGCTTGACAGATGACTTCTACTATCGCTAGGATATGATGCTGGGAATGGGAAAAGCCCAGATTCCCTGCCTGCTATCAAAACAACTGTTTCTTAATTTCTGGTTGTAAAATGGGATTACTCACAAGATTCATCAGAAGTTTCATTAATATACCTGGACGTATTGGGCCAATGTAAATCCAATTAGAAGAATACATTTTTTTAATCATTATTCTCCTTAGACCAAGCATAAAATGTTTGCAGTTACACGGCGTACCCAAACTGGCAGTATAAAACAATACATTTGATTAAAACACTACACAAAATAGTACTCTCTTTAAAATCTGGTCAACAATGTCAATTTAAACAATCAGTCCCCTCTACAACTTTTCATTTCTATTTAGATTTCCTATAATTAAATACAGTTCTGCAAAAGTAGGCCACTAACTTTGTTACCTGAGAAAATTAATCCTTAAGAAGGATGTTAACTCTTAATTAATTAACTCTTAGTTAATTCAGGATAACCAGTGCTCTTTCTTAAAAGAGGGCCAAGAATCTTCTCCCTGCCCTCCTTATAGTACCTACATCTGAGAAGGACATGTTCCAGTGTTTATGGTTCACCACTGTTGCAGGGACAGAGCCTTTGTGAGAGGGTAGTCTTTTTGAATTTTCCTTCTAATACTGCAGGAGAAGAATACATAGGGTAGCTTACTGGCTGGAGACAAGGTACTACTAATTTCCTTTAGCAGCCAACAGGGTGCCTCTGGAAGCTCATAAGTGAGATACAAAGGGCATTGTCTGTTGATGCCCAACAGCTGAGATTCAGGCGCATACTGTCTCTTGACACAGAAGCTCCCATTTAGATATCATGATAATGGTCACTGGCAGATCTTACTTCCACACTGTCATAAGATGTGGTGATAGCTACTAGCCTAGATGTCTTTGAACTAACTTCCACATATAGTGAAGCAACATCACTTAACTATGCAAAATGTTCGTACACTACCACAGGATATGGAGATGGCCATTAGCCTAGTTGCCATACATATTGTGGAAGTTAGGTCAAAGGCATTTAGGTAGGGTTTCCAGCCTCCAGGTGGTGGCTGGAGATCTCCCACTATTACAACTGATCTCTAGGCAACAGAGATCAGTTCACCTGGAGAAAATGACCACTTCGGAAGGCAGACTCTATGGCATTATACCCCATTGAAGTCCCTCCCCTCCCCAAACCCCATCCTCCTCAGGTTCCACTGCCCAAACCTACAGGTATTTCCCAACCCAGAGCTGGCAACCCTACATCTATGCTAGTGGCCATCACCCCATCTTGTATTAGTGTAAGAATATCACCTTGGATGCTAAGTGATATTGCTTTACTATATTGTATGAAGATGTCCAGGCTTCTGACCTGCCCCTGTTACTGGAGTGATCTAACACCCCACTCTACAAAAAGTAGAACAAGAATCCAAGCATGATGCTCCCTAAGATAGGGTGACCCGAGTCCAACCAAACTTAATCCAGCCCGAGGCCAACCAAACTGAAAGCTCTGGTTACCATTTATAAAAAATATACCCTTTAACACTACTTAGCTGGCTATATAGACATAATGAACATATTTGCCAGTATTTTTGAAATAATCTTAGTATTTACTAGTTACATGAAGTATATTTCTTTTTACTGACAATTTACCAATAAATTGTTGTATTATAATAGGCTTTAGGACATACATTGTCTTATCATGTAATAATCACATACCTACGTGGTTACTAACATATGCCGTTGGCCTAGTACCAACCAAGAGCCTATGAAATGTGGTTTGTATGAGCAGAAACATATGCTCTAGCATGTTATATTGCATAATTAAAAACACACGCATATTCTGCTTGCCTCTTTAGTGTTGGTGTCATTGATGTTTTCATCACTGGTTTTATGGGCTAGCATCCTAGGAGACAATGGAAATAGCAATGGGAGAGGAGAAAAAGATTTATGATTTAATAAGTTTAAAAACCTAGAACAAATGCATAATAAGATAGCCGAAATAATCTCCCACAAAAGAACATTCTTGATCCGATGTCTTTACATTAAACCCATCCTTTGTACGTTTCTTTGCATGTGAGGAATAATTGTTTGTTTTGCTATTCGTCAGCAAATACAATACTTTTGAAACTACTTCGATGTTCCTGCATTTTATAATTTGTTCTAATTATTCACATTCCGCTCATGATCATGGGTGTACATCGGAACAGAATTTTCGGTGGAGTCTGACAAATAGCTGAAAGAAAGCTACCGGAGCGTATTTTGTAGTGTATGGATGTCTTTTATAAATGCATGGGAATGAACTGGCAAGAAAAAAACCATACCTTTCTGATAAAATGTATTTGGTGATGAGCATATTTGGCTGCTCCTGTAAACTGGATCTAGAATTATTCAAAGGTATTGTTTTCCTTGAAGGGGAAAACCTGTCTGGGGTATACAGATTGCAGGTAAGACTCGTGCAATGAATGTTCCTACACACACACACACACACAAAAAAATTCATGCACATAGAAAATTAGCATGGCTACATTACATCCTTTGTTTGATATTCAGTTTTCCATGTGCGGAAATCTTATATATGTATATAAGGCAGGCGAAGCATTTGCAATCCAGATCCAATGGTCACAGGCCACTTTGGATCCCCATTGGGGAGAAAGGCGGGACAAAAGGAAGTGAATGCATAAATGAATACCTGATATATATCAGCATTCTATCAGATATTCATTTATGTATTTACTTCCTTTTGTCCCACCTTCTCCCCAATGGGGATCCAAAGTTGCTATCCATTTTCCTAACAAACCTGACAGGAAAAATATTGGTGTACAAAATAGTTGGTTTTCTTGGTTTCTCAATCATGCTGTATCTCTAATGCTCCAGCCTAGGCTATTTTATATCTGGCTTCCCGAATCAATCATGCTTGTGTTAATTATGTTTCTATATTCTTGCACTGCTGCCTGGGAACTGCGATTCAGTTCTGTCAGTTCTTGGGATACGACGTCAGCATAATGAATGCTGCCAACTGCTGAATGCCGCTGATCACATAGGTGCAAAAGCAGCACATACACTATTACGTAGCTGAATTTAAATGCTATGCAATCTGCCTGTGAAAAAGCTTGGGTCATAGGTACTGCAAACAAGCTAGCAGATAGCAAGCATGCAGCAGTAGCAGTAGCTATCCAGCCAGCTGCTATTCTGAATGCCTCCACAGAGGGAGCCAGCGTGGTGTCATGGTTAAGAGTGGCAGACTCTAATGTGGAGAACCGGGTTCAATTTCCCACTCCTCCACATGAAGCCTGCTGGGACACCATGGCCCATTCTTCTCAGAACTCTTTCAGCCCATGTGGAGACAGGCCATGGCAAACCACCTCTGAATGTCTCTTGAAAAACCCACGGGGTCAGCATGAGTCAGTTCTGACCCAATGGCAAAAAAATAAAATGCTATGAGATGAAGGGATACATTTAATTTTTACTGGTATGATTACGAGTGTATTTGTTACATTGCTTTTAGATTCAATTTATATATTATGGTTATTGTGGTGTTTAACGGTTTTATAATTATGATGGAAACTTGGTATAAGATGGCTGTTTTGCAAGGAAAAGGGCAATGGATGGACATTTTCAAATTATGTGTATTTTATTATTTGTGAATTAGCAATGGTTGAACTGCGGTGTGCAGATATAGTACAGGACCAGAAAAATCATTTTCAAACACTTGATGATCTACATTTTTTCTTAGTGACTGGAGATATTGATTTGCAGCAAGAAGCATTGCTTCCCAAAATGGATCCCATCAGCAAACTTGTCCTATTCTTCTCAAACAAAGCCATCTACTGAATGTTTTGCCAGAAAGTTCAAGTTTTACTTTTTATTCTATGCTAATGCTCAGCTTCCTGTGGGAAGAGCTATTCCATCCCGCTGCAATATAGGATTTTTCCGATGTAAGCAAAAGGTTATTAAGATTGCAGCTGGGGAAATGCACTCATTTTGTTGGTGACCTAATTCAGCTTTGATCCTGCAGAGGAAAAAGGCTGCTGCGTTAGGTTAGTGCATCTTCTCTTCATCAAGGAATGAGCGTGATATCCAATTCTGTGCATCAGTAACCAATATTCCAAGGAAGATGTACAAGGAAATTATTAACATCTGCATGGAAATCAATACCAAGCCTTCAGTTGACTCATGCTTCCAACAATGCAAAACATGGAATGACTGTGGGAAAAGGGCAATAGAGTAGATTTAGGTCTCCCAAGAATATCGAATTTATGGAACCATCATCAGCAAACTGATGTACTCTTCCTACAGACCTATAAAGGATATGTGTGGGTAGGTCACCCTGTTTGCATTATACTGAAAATAATTCACTGCCAGAAAAGACAAACAGCAAATTCCTGTGAATTACAGCAAAAAGAACTAGAAAGAGGAATTTATTAGGATTATGCATAAAAGTGTCACAGGTGATTTAAAAGCCAGAAATGCCTAATTCCTAGCTATGAAAAAGGCATTCTTATCTAGCTTTATCTTGCCGATCTCTTCTACTTTGCTAAAAGCTACAGCCAGCTGCCTCCCTTGTTATCAAATCTGGCTAAACTGCTCCCAAGAAGAAAATTACAGAGGGAAACATTACTAATCACACAATTTGCAAATGTTTTGCATTTTATATGCGGACCTGGACCTCCCAACTCAATGGTTCAATTATCTCTTTCAATAGTATATGCTAATGATTGAGTAAAAAAAACAACACAGGGAAGATGCCATCAGATGCAAGTTATCTAGCTGCCTTTTCATTATTTTATCTTCCAGCAATTTCAACCACTGGTAATTCTTTATTGCATCTATTATAATCCAAAGCACACCTGACAAACAGGCACACAACAGTTTTTTGTGTGTGTTTTTAGAACTGATGCTGCTTTTCTGTCAGAATAAGGGAAGACAGATTTTTTTCCTCCTTTCATTAAGGAAGATAATCTAATGTTTTCACATGCTTGGTGGTTTCTTGAGCACCAGCCAGTCTGATGAAGAGAAATTCTGAAACATATAATAATAATAATGAGATTTTTTTATAAAACTATTTTGTTTCCCATTTTAATTAAAGTGGCATGCAAAGAATAATGCTTGAAACATTCTAAGGTCTTTTATGTGTGGCTGTTTCACTCGCCGTCACCCCTCCAATGATTTCAGTGTCTTTGTGTTGATTATGTATGCCATTTCTGACCATCAGAGGTTGCCTCTCTCTCCCTCTGCATTTCCCTCTGCTCTCCCTCTGCATTGAAAATGTGGGCAAAACACAGGGAAATGCAAAGGGAGAGCGAGACAACCTCTGACAGGTGGAAATGTCATGCATAATCAACACAAAGACCTGACGTTGTCAAAGGGGTGACAGCGAGGGAAACAGCCATGGATAAAATACCTAAAAGAGGTTTCTTTAACCAGCTGTGATCGTTAGACAATTGCTTTCTGTATGTCCCCACCATGTTTCAGACCAGTTAGGTAGGCCTCCTTCTCAGAATGAAGATGAAATTCCAAGTTATCTGAAGAATACAACCATTGACTTGGATGGTGGCTTGGCCAATGACCAATTGATGGATCTGTTAATGTACACTGAGACTGATCTCTGCAATCGTTCAGCTGCTTCAGGCATCCTCCATCATTGCTTCACTGAATTAGATCTCCCCAAGCTGATGGAGCACATGAAGTGAGGGATGATACAACTTCTTGGGCCAAAACCAACCAGTTATGGAAACATTCTTTAAGACTCTAGTGTGTGAATGGGTAACCTAAGGAAGTCTCTATTCTCTACTATGATGGTTATCTATGAAGTGCCATAGAAGAGCATTCTGGATGCAGACAATCTTGTGAATCTTGTTGGACTCTACAGAGAGGTTGAACAATTGTCTTCCTGTTATATTTAAAGACATAAAGAATTATTGGTTTGCACTCTGGAACATGTTGGTGAATTGTGGAATGAGGCAGTTCCTGATCTCTTCAAAATTCTGGACTAATCTGGGAAATCCAAAATGCCAGTATTCAATGTGAACTCCAAAAACGGCAGGTGCAGCAAAAGCTCTTGTTGCCCTGCCACAATACAAGACAGTGCAATACTTTGCCTGAATTTTTAGGAGTGTATCCAGCATGACACGGAGTCAATAGCATCGTCAGCATCATAAAACTGCTGATATCATACTGCCCTTGTACAAATCTATGGTGAGACCACACTTGGAATACTGTGTACAGTTCTGGTCACCACACCTAAAAAAGGATATTACAGAGCTTGAGAAGGTGCAGAAAAGAACAACCAAAATGATTAGGGGACTAGAGCAACTGCCCTATGAGGAGCAGTTAAAACACTTAAGGCTGTTTAGCTTGGAAATAAGGTGGCTAAGGAGAGACATGCAGAGGCGGATCTACTGTGAAACTAATGAAGCTTAAGCTTCAGGGCCCCCAATCCTGGAGGGGCCCCCGAAGCACCTTTTTTTTAATGAGTGAATTTCTCTACAAAATCGATGGAGTTTTTTAGTGGTGGTATCATAAGCCAATGGGTTGAAGTACTTAATATTGACTTTAGAACATGCTCTATACCCATTTCACATGGCCTCAAAATGTCCCTGTAATTGGTCAAATTTTAAAATTTTCTTGGGGGCTTGCAGTGCTCAAACCCCCAGCTGCAACGGCTCACTGAGCTCACCAGAATCTATTCATAGCCTACATTTTAGCAGCTGGATCCTCAAATCCTTCATTGGTGCACGGCTTAATAATTCTATAGCTCAGCCCTTAGGCTAGAGCCAATCAGAACCATAAAAAGACATCTGAATTCTCAATTCAGACTGCATTCGTCTCGCTTGTGCATTTTAACACCAAAAGATCAGATTTCACCTTTTTATCCCTCTAATGACCCCTCCCTATTATTATTATTATTATTATTATTAATTAGTTAAATTTGTAGCCCACCCTCATTCCCGGTCAAAGCCAGGCTCAGGGTGGGTGTCATGATCCTAGGCCTCAAGTGCAGCCTACAGGCCCTAGGGAGGCCTATATTAAAGTAGTTACCAGGCCTACATCTCCCAGGTACCCTCTGGGCCTTGTGATTGGTGGAAGAGGATTTGGAGGGAAGGCTAGGGCCAATCAGGGGTAAGGGAGTGGTGCCTGGGGAGAAGGAATAAAATGCCTTGCCTGAAAAGGGAGGGAGTTCACTCCTAGGGAGCAGGGCTGGGGAGAGGCTGCTGCAGACGGAGGGATCCCTCCTCCAGGAAGGGGTGAGTTAGCCTGAGGCCTAGTGCCAGGAGAGGGCTAGGGACAGTAAAGATAGATGTGTTAGGATTTTTATTTGTTTGATTGCCTGCCTTTACTGGTTTTGTCATCCTATTGTGGCTTGAGTTATCATTATTATTAGACTTTTTAATAAACTGTTTGTTACTCTGCCCTGGGTCCTCATGCCTCATTTGGTCACCTAGAAAGTATACCCTGTTGGGAGAAGAAGCAGCCAGGGGCAGGCAGAGTGCTCTGGGCCTTCTTGGGTTAGGCTCACACCAGAGTGGTAGCAGCTACTGAAGATCCCCATTGCTCTCTCTTACCTGACAGCAGGTAACAACAATCATAATAAAATCATGTATGTGTGTGTGTGTGTGTGTATATATATATATATAATTCATAAGTAATCAATAAAATTCATAAAACCTTTCAATACAGTTAACAAGATGGTACTCATATAATTACAGGGCCATTGGAGGCCTGGCCAAGCAGCCAAATCCTCATATCAGAAGCCCTGAGGGAGAGGAGAGGGAGGCCAGTAACGATGACAACCTGTGGTTGCCCTCAATTGTAGACCTGGCGGGAAAGCTCTGTTTTACAGGCCCTTCAGAACTTCTGAAGGTCCCATAGGGCCCTGATGTTATTGGAAGAACATTCCCTCAGGCTGGGGCCAGGGCCTTGTTGGATGTTGCTCTATTGTTGCTGGTTGCGAAGGGGCCCTCATAACAGTTCAAGCTTCAGGGTCCCAAAAATGTAGATCCGCCACTGGAGACATGATAGAGATCTATAAAATTATGCATGGTTTGGAGAGAATGGGCAGGGAGAAGTTTTTCTCCCTCTCCCATAATACTAGAATGCAGGGTCATCTGCTGAAGCTGGAGGGTGAGAGATTCAAAACAGATAAAAGGAAGTATTTTTTCACACAACGCATAGTTAAATTGTGGAACTCCCTGCCACAAAATGTGGTGATGGACATGTTCATGGAGGAAAGGGGTATTCATCGCTACTAGTTAAAATGGATTCTAGTCATGATGCGTACCTATTCTCTCCAGGATCAGAGGAGCATGCCTATTATCTTAGGTGCTGTGGAACACAGGCAGGATGGTGCTGCTGCAGTCGTCTTGTTTGTGGCTTCCTGGAGGCACCTGTTTGGCCACTGTGTGAACAGACTGCTGGACTTGATGGGCCTTGGTCTGATCCAGCAGAGCTTTTCGTATGTTCTTATACTGTGATCTTGTGCTTGTGAAGCGAGGCCTAGTGTAGCTGGAGATATCTAGGCCACACTTGCTCCCCCTTGCATGCAGTTTCTCTTCCAGACCTGGTATCCACCAGAATCGGCTTTAAGAATAGCTTCTGAACTCACTTTGCCCTAAACAGGGAATTAAATCTGGATCCCATTGCCATTCCTGGGTGAGCTGGGAGAACCAGCATGGTATAGTGGTTAGGAACGGTGGACTCTAATCTGGAGAACTGGTTTATTCCCCACTCCTCCACATGAGTGGCAGACTCTAATCTGGTGAACCAGGTTGGTTTCCCCACCCCTCCACATGAGTGGTGGACTCTAATCCCGGCCGGGGAGAGCGGGGTATTAAATTGAAACAATAAATAAATAAAAATAATCTGGTGAACCTGGTTGGTTTCCCCACTCCTACACATGAAATTAAATCAAAAGGGTTTCCGTCTAGACATTAGGAAGAATTTGCTAACAGAACGGTTCCTCAGTGGAACAGGTTTCCTTGGGAGGTGGTAAGCTCTCCTTCCCTGGAGGTTTTTAAAAAGAGCTTAGATGGCCATCTGTCAGCAATGCTGATTCTATGACCTTAAGCAGATGATGAGAGGGAGGGCATCTTGGCCATCTTCTGGACATGGAGTAGGGGTCACTGGGGGTGTGGGGGGAGGTAGTTGTGAATTTCCTGCATTGTGCAGGGGGTTGGACTAGATGACCCTGGTGGTACCTTCCAACTCTATGATTCTGTGATTCTAAGTGTAAGATGAAAATGGATGGATGGATGAAGAAGGGATTGTATATGACCAGTGCTTGTGGTGATACCTTTTTTAAAAATCAGCACTCTATCCTTATAAGAGGTGATCTTCCATGATATTCATGCTGCCCAGGTTCAGGTGCCTTTTGGGAGGCAACAGGAAATGCAGCAGCCTAGTATGGATTGAAGGGAACGGTGCCAGGTTTCTGGGCACTTGCACATTTCAGCATTATCCCCCAAATCCCCTGTGTATGTGCCATGAAAACCTGCTTTCAATTGAAGCTGTAAAAAATGCTCAGAGTTGCAGTTGCAGGTGAAGTAGTAACCTAAACATATCACTGTATGCATCTCCACCCTTTCCCTGTGCTGTGGACGGAGAGGATCTTGACATCTCTAGACTCCTAATAATCCCCACCCATGTGCCAGAGATGCTGACAGGAGAAAGAGCCTCCCCACAGCTGCCAGAAGAAATGTCGTGAATCACTACAATCACTGCAAATTGAGCCCCTCTGGGATTCCAAGAATGGGATCCTAGTGATAAGGGGTTTTTTTAAGGCAACTGTACATTTTCTCTTGCACATTCTTCATCCATTTCAGTGGGGCCCTCAAGTTCCCAGTGGACTTCTAATTGCAAATCAGTTATTCCCCCCACCAGCACTGCAATGTACACGTACAGGGGCTCTCATACTCCTGTCTAGTGCAGTGCTGACAGGAGGAAGAATATCATTTCAAGGAAGCCCTTTATTGAAATTTTGACAGCATCGCTGCTCACTGTAACAAGCCGGTTGCGCAAATGGGATCCGTTTGTACGGTTTTTTCCTTGCCAAAGCTGTTGTCATGCAATACTATTTCCAGGTCTCATTACAATCATTGGGAGTGCGAGAGAAGAGAAGGAGGTAGTAGCAGACTATTAGAATTTTAATACTGAGCTCATTCAGTGACACGGTGAGTGACAGCAAAAGAAAAGGACACAAAGTAATCCCATCTACAGTCATTACAAAGAATGAGCAGAGGTGAATCGAGTGCAGTCTCTTAAGGCCTGATCTTTCTGCGCCTTTTGGTACAGCAGAGAAAACAAATTCCGGTTAGCTGCCCTGGTTGAGGGTCCACTCCTCAAAGCAATATTACTTCTGGAATTAGCCAGGAAAATAAGGCAAGCTCGAAAAGGGTGGAACTCCAGTTGCCTAATGTATAATACAACCAAAATCAAAGCAACTCAGGCTAATTTATATAACAGGTTGAATCTTATTTATCAAGAAACCTAACTGGGAAGTGTGGTTATCCGTGGCCTTGCCATGAAGGAGCAGTGCTCAATATGAATAATTCTTTCTTGGTACGATGTCCATGAGAATCTTCTGATGAAGATGGTTTATTGAAACAGGAAAATTTCTACCGGAAGCCTGTAAAGGAATATGAAGAAAATATTATAAATGAACATGTACTTATGATATGTTATAAACTGGTTATTTACCTGATACTATATAGAACAGAATCATTTCCATTTTGATATGCTGTAATCCGATGCATATGGGGAAGTCTGTATGATTTTGTCAAATGTAGGTTCAGTCATTGTGTATGATAAATAAGATCCAACCTGTTATATAGGAAAATAAGACAGAAAAAAAAATGTAAAAAGGAAGAGACTCTAATCTCAGTGTAGGGATTTTCCAGCTTGTTCAGCTGCAGACGTGGTGCACTGGAAGCCTGAAGAACAATGCTAATTAGTATTCCATTAAAAAGGAAGAAATCTTGCAGAGACCTGGAGTCGCATCCCGACAGTCAAAGTGAAGCATGGCTCGCTAATGTAGCCTTAATTCTTTTTATTTTGCAGAGACAGCAAGCTGACCATGTTGCTGCGGGAGTCCCTCGGGAACATGAACTGCCGCACCACTATGATAGCTCACATTTCGGCAGCTGCGGGGAACTATGCTGAAACCCTTTCCACAATCCAGATTGCATCCAGGGTCTTAAGGATGAAGAAAAAGAAAACGAAGGTAAGGGAAGGGGGGAACTCTTTTGTGGTTTTGCACTGGGAAGAGCTGAACAGCCGGAGATCTTAGCCCAGTAGGGAGGTAGCAACATCAATATTCATAATTTCTGAGTGGCAGTTCATCTGAGAGTGTAGGGGAAATCCTGTGTTTAATCTTTAAATGAATGATTTAGTGTTTACCCGTCACTCACAGATGCAGCGTAGAGATCAACCCCCCCCCCCACACACACACACACTGCTTACTTAGGTTATCTCTCTGGTGGAAATTAAGTATAATTTATCATTCTGAAGATTATTAAATGTGAGCTGAGATCAATTAACAGATTTCACAAATATCACTGCACAACTGTCTCTTCACACGTGGAAATCTCTGCAGTAGAGCAGGCTCCGGTGCAGACTTCCAAGTTAATTTCCCCAGTCTTTCTCCCCTTATCCTTTCAGCCGGCTCAAACTTCTCCTGCGAAGACTAGGTCAGGACAGTGCTGAACCTCCTGTTCGTTAATTCAGACACCACATTTGAAGCCAGTCTGATCTATCACCTAGGAAATGTTAATGAAGATTGAGAGTCGGGGTATTTTCATCTGAGCCTGTGTTATTTTTGTAATAATTTCGTATTTCTGAGACAAAAGGAGATACCACGTAGCAATTCTGATTGCCTTTCCTGGGCCTGTTTCTCAGTGCTGTGATTAAATTGAAAGCTTTGGTGTTCTTACAGAACAAATATTTGGTCCAGCAATTCGGGTTGAGTTCTATGGATACCAACAATGCTTTCCAGCAGCACCAAGAGCTTTCCACGCACCAGGGGAAGTGCTGCTATTAGTAGAATGAATCTGTGACACTAGGGTTGCCAACCTCCAGGTGGTGACTGGAGATCTCTGGCTATTACAACTTATCTCCAGCCGACAGAGATCAGTTCCCCTGGAGAAAATGGCCGCTTTGGCAATTGGACTCTATGGCATTGAAGTCCCTCCCCTCTCCAAACCCCATCCTCCATAGGCCCCGCCCCAAAAGCTCCAGGTATTTCCCAAACCAGAGCTGGCAACTCTATGTTGCACTCATCCCATTGTGTGTTCCTTATAGAAGAAGTTGTAGCTGTCTGTATGGAATTGAAAATAACAACAACTCCTCATGCAGACTCCAATATTTGGGGTCAAACTAGACATGATGTTGGTGCTCTGCGACAAGGATCTCCTGCAAGTTTTTCTTTTCTTTTTACTACAAAGCAAACTGCATTGGCCTGCTAATCCGGTTTTGAAGTGCCCTGGAGAAGAAGATGTTTCACCCTGGCATAGGTGCTGTCCCCCCCCCCCCCATCTAAAAATCTCTGCTGGGTAAAAAATACACACACATGAACATAAGATCTTTAAAAAAATTAATTAACTAAAATGGTGCCCTAATAGTGATTCCCTCATTATACCAAGTTTAAAAATGGCAGGGGGGGGGGGAGAAGGGAAGGGAAGGATGGGTCCAGAAAGGAAAGGAGGCTAGCTGTTGTAAAATCATCGCTGCCCTCATCCTTAGGCCTGGTGGAACATCTCTGTCTTACAGACCTTGCAGAACTGAGCCAGGTCTCACAAGGCCCAGGTCTCATTAGACAGAGAGTTGCTTCAAAAGCATTGCTGCTGTTTAAAATGCCAGAGCATTCTTGTGCAACCACTTGCCATGAGGGCTTGGTGATTTTCTCAGTCCTACCTAGGGTTGCCAGGCCTGGGTTGGGAAATACCTGGATATTTTGGGGGCAGAGCCTGAGGAGGGTGGGGTTTGGAGAGGGAAAGGACTTCACTGCCATAGAGTCCAATAGCCAAAGCGGCCATTGTCTCGAGGTGAACTGATGTCTATCGGCTAGAGATCAGTTGTAATAGCGGGAGATCTCCAGCCACCACCTGGAGGTTGGCAACCATAGTCCTGCCACAAGCCACTAGTATGGAGAAAGCCACCAGGTTAATGTTGGAGGAATGCAATAGAGCAACCTCCAACGTGAGACATTTTCAATAGCCACCACACACATCCCTGCTATTGAGTGTGCATTAGGATTAAATTCCAGTTGCAAAACTGACATTTAATGTGTCTTTCCATTCATAGTACACATCAAGCTCTTCTGGAGGAGAAAGTTCTTGTGAAGAAGGGAGAATGCGGAGGCCAACCCAGCTGAGACCTTTCCATTCTCGAAACGTGGTCGATCCAGACTTCCCTATTCTTCACTTATCAAGTGATCCAGATTATTCTTCTAGCAGTGAACAGTCGTGCGACACGGTAATTTATATTGGGCCCAATGGCACAGCCCTCTCCGACAAGGAGCTGACAGACAATGAAGGCCCCCCTGATTTTGTCCCGATAGTTCCTGTCCTTCAGAAAACCAAAAATGAAGGCAAGTTGGAGGAAGTGAGTGAAACGGCCTCCAGCACCTCTGAGAGAGACTGCTTGAAGTGCAATACCTTTGCAGAACTGCAGGAGAGGCTGGACTGTATCGACGGCAGTGAAGAGACAGACAAGTTTCCTTTTGAAGAACTCCCTGTTCAGTTTAGCTCCGACCAAATGACCAAGTGTCCTTTGTCTAGCCAAGTGGCAGAGCACACTCACACGACAGAGCCAGACAGGGAAGACGGCACCGCAGAGTGTCAACATCCCGATAAAGATGTCAGGGAAAACCTCAATGTGCTAGCCAGCAAAATTCAGGGAAATCACTCTCCTGTTCACACTGGGGTACTTCATGATACTTCCACTCCTTCCTCACCTAGAAGTGTGACGGGCAGTCCTAGTAGCCAGGTTTCCTCTTCCCAGCAAGCATACTGTACAGACCTGCAAAGCAGCCGGGAAAGTCTTAACACCTGTGGCTTTGTAGAAGGCAAGCCTAGGGCAATGGGCTCGCCACGGCTTGGCATTGCAAGCCTTTCCAAGACGTCTGAGTACAAGCCACCAACCTCTCCGTCTCAGAGATGCAAAGTTTATACCCAGAAAGGGGTGTTACCCAACCCCGCGCCTCCACCATCGTCACTAAGTAAGGACTCTGGAATGGTGTCCAGCGAATCCCTGATGCAGACAGAGATCCGTACTCCTCCCATTGGAATGAGCCCTCAGATTGTAAAGAAGTCGGTGTCTGCCAGCAGTGTTGATTTCGGAGAGTCAATGGACGAGGAAGAGCAGAAGCTGCAGCCTCTTTCTCCCAAATCAAAGAAAGAGATCTTGAGCACCACCATGGTCACAGTGCAGCAGCCGTTAGAACTGAATGGGGAGGACGAGTTGGTCTTCACTCTGGTCGAAGAGCTGACCATCAGTGGGGTTCTGGAAAACGGGCGGCCGACAAGCATCATCAGCTTTAACAGCGATTGCTCTGTGCAGGCATTGGCCTCTGGATCTCGGCCAGTTAGCATCATCAGCAGCATTAGCGAAGATCTGGAATGCTACACCCGCACGGCTCCCCTTTCTGAGGTTAGCATCACCCAGTTTCTGCCTGTTCCCAAAATGGGACTGGACGAGAAAGCCGAGGAGGCTGAAAGCCGGCGCTCGTCGATCAGCTCGTGGCTCAGTGAAATGAGCACCGGCAGTGATGGAGAGCAGTCATGCCACAATTTCTTAGCCCAGGCATGCTATGGTCATGGGGAAGCCATGGCGGAAGCTCCTGTGTCTGAGCTGGCCAGAACCGTACAGAATAGCAACGTGGCCTGTACAAATGATAAGCAAAAGCCGGGGACTGAGAATATGTTTGTACTTACAGAAGGGGTTGAGGAAAGTATTAATAAAATGCCACCCATCAAAGGCTGCAAGTTATCGGCCCTGGGGAAGACTACGGTCACTGTCTCAAACACCACGAGCCTAAGCAGTTGTGAAGGCTTCATTCCGATGAAGACCAACATCACCGTATATCCGTGTATTGGCGTCAATTCCTTTAAGGCTCAAGAAACTCATGAGACCCTGTCTTTGCCAACAAAAACCCCACATCCGCAAGAGGTGAAAGAATCCGTTATAAGAAAAGAGATAAAATTCGATGATCCGTGGCTAAAGAGGGAGGACAATGTAAAGAAAGAAAACCATGGCGCGAGTGCTGGGCCCAAATCTGACGCTGTTCCTGAGCAGAATAAGAAACAGAACTTGGAAGACAGGTTCAGTAGTAGCAGCGGAGAGATCTCTAGCTCCCCGGGATCTGAAACACTGAAGAGGGTCGTAGATGGCTGTGAAACGGGACTGCAGAATTCTATGACCCACAGCCCATTTCATTCCACCGAGAACGTGAAGAACGGCAGCCTCACACAGGGGTTCCAGAAGGGCAGCAAGGCAGAGGAACTGGATGGGGTTCCCTGTCATTTTGTCGAAGAGAACAAGGCCGCGAACTCTGCCGTGGCTTCTCAGTCTTCAAAAGCTAGCCTGGAACAAAGGATTGCTTCCCCCAAGCACTGTATCCTGACACGCCCTAAAGGAACACCGCCGTTGCCTCCTGTGAGAAAATCGAGCTTGGATCAGAAAAACAGGGCCAGCCCTCAGCACAGCGCTTGCAGTAGTGGCATGGGAAGCCCGTCCAACCAACCCGCATCTTTCCTGCCTTGTTTTCCTGATGAACTGAATGGGAAACAAAAGGGTTCCAGTACAGAGAACAGTACTAACAGCAGCAGTAAGCTATTTAGCGCCAAACTGGAACAACTGGCTAGCAGAACCAATTCCCTGGGAAGGTCTAGCGGGAGCCACTATGAGTGCCTGTCATTGGAAAGGGCAGAGAGTCTGTCGTCTGTCAGCTCCAAGATGAGTCCTGGGAAAGATACCACGATGCCCAGAGCTGGGCGGAATCTCAGCCGCAGTGCAATGTCCTCCCCAACAAACTCGGGCATTTCTCAGTCCGCAGGCGCCTCGCCAAAGGCCAGTCAGTCAAAGATCTCTGCAGTGAGTAAGCTCCTGCTGGCCAGTCCAAAGGCCCGAAGCCTGGCTGCCTCAACCACCAAAACACTTAGCTTTTCCACCAAGTCCCTCCCTCAGTCTGTGGGTCAGAGTTCAAGTTTGCCCCCCAGTGGGAAGAACATGTCCTGGTCCACGCAGTCTCTCAGCAGGAGCAGGGGCTCTGGACTCTCTTCAAAACTGCCTCTCAGAGCTGTCAACGGGAGGATTTCAGAACTCCTGCAAGGAAGCGCAGGCACCCGGGGCTTGCAACTGCGCAGGTACTCAGATACCGACGAACGCGGTGGGATCCACGGAGACGAGAAGCCCCCTGTGCACCTGCTGCCTTCACCGTACAGCAAGATCACCCCTCCTCGGAAGCCTCACCGCTGTAGCAGTGGCCACGGCAGCGACAACAGCAGTGTCCTGAGCGGGGAACTGCCCCCTGCCATGGGGAAAACAGCCTTGTTCTACCACAGTGGAGGAAGCAGTGGGTATGAAAGCATGATGAGGGACAGTGAAGCGACCGGGAGTGCTTCCTCTGCACAAGACTCTATGAGCGAGAACAGCAGCTCTGTCAGCGGACGGTGTCGAAGTCTCAAAAACCCAAAGAAGCGTCCAAATTCAGGTATGTCTTTGTTGCACCCCGCCAGAATAACGTTGAGCAATGCTAGCTAAGTTTTAAGAATAAGCGAATGGGAATGTATGCCGTTTATGTTGGGTTACGTATTGTTAAAAAATAATAAAATGTTTAAAAGAGAAGAAGAAGTTAGGCTTGCAGAAAGCAGAAGAGGCTCTTTGTTGGCAGCGGTTCCCAAACTTTTTGAGTCATGGAGCACTTTTCAGGAGACAGATTTGTCACAGAGCATTAATTTTCACCTAGCTCCTATATACTAAACCGATTGACAATAGTATTTTTTCTTTCCAGTCTCTTCATGGAACACTAGGAGATGTTTCACGGAGCACCAAGTGCTCTGTGGAGCATAGTTTGGGAACCGCTGGTTGGAAGAATACTGTATGTACATTGTACCCAGGGCCGGTGCCAGTCTTTTTTGCGCCCTAGGCAAGGCTAACTACTTGTGCCCCCCATTGCGAATCAATTTTCAAAAACAGACGTCGTAGAAAAAATAAAAGCCTGATGCTTTCCTCAAGACTTTTTATAAGAGGTTATAATTAATTATATTCCAAAGCACTGTTGTGGTACTTATCTTAAAATAAAAAAATATAAATTGTCAGTTGCATTTTTTTTCAAGACACTAATCTGTTTAAGAGCCCCGTGGCGCAGAGTGGTAAGCTGCAGTACTGCAGTCCAAGCTCTGCTCATGACCTGAGTTCGAACCCAACGAAAGTTGGTTTCAGGTAGCTGGCTCAAGGTTGACTCAGCCTTCCATCCTTCCGAGGTCGGTAAAATGAGTACCCAGCTTGCTGGGGGTAAAGGGAAGAGGACTGGGGAAGGCAATGGCAAACCACCCTGTAAACAAAATCTGCCTAGTAAACGTCGGGATGTGACGTCACCCCATGGGTCAGGAATGACCCGGTGCTTGCACAGGGGACCTTTACCTTACCTAATCTGTTTAAAATGGTGCCCCTCAGGCCAGTTGTGCGCCCCACTGAGGTCTGTGTCCTAGGCGACCGCCCTGATTGTACCTTTAATAAAAGTGCTTAACTTTGGCCCTCTGTTAATTACTCATTCATTCCTCTTCAGCAAATGCTTTCCTGTTGAAATCCATGGTACTTAAAATGAAACTTTGATAGGATTGTGCTCATAATGGTTTGGAATAAGAAACTAACTAATACATCTCCACAGCTGCTGAGGCCTGTATACCTTTTCTTTAGGCAGAACTCTTGCTTGAAGAAACTTAAACTAGCATTGTTCTAAGCTGTGATTACTATATTTCTTTTGTAAATGTGTGTTTTTATAGTCCATTCTACTACATGTCTGGACAGTTTATCCACTCTCAACAGACATTACTATTTTGTTGTTGCTTTCTTTAACCTTTACAGAAAGTAAAGCTCTGACCATTGCTGAGCAGAACAAGGGAAATATTTAACCGTGTGCAATTCTCCAGGTCTCAGGACGTCATTGTTCCTAACTACATCTCTAGCCGGTTTAGTAAAATAAGTGGTGCTTTTGTTTTGCCTGCATCTGTCTTATGCTGAATTTATCTAGCCAAGCACTGCCCAGCTTCCTTTGAGAACTGAGCTGTCTATATTTGTTCTGAGCATTGGAGGCTTTTTCATCCTAAAAAATGGCTCTTGAGAAAGTATCAGTTTTACCTGTCTTACTTATTTTATTTTTTGTCACATTCCTCCAGGCAGTTTTGGGCAGCATGTATAGAGATTATCAGGTTATGCTGTAGGGTTGCCAACTCCAGGTTGGGAAATTCCTGGAGATTTGGGGGTGGAGCCTGGGGAGGGCAGGATTTGGAAAGGGGAGGGACCACATTGGGGTATAATACAGTAGAGTCCACCCTCCGAAGCAGCCATTTTCTCCAGGGGAGCTGATCGCTGTCATCTGGAGATCAGTAATAATTCCAGGAAATCTCCAGTCTCCACCTGGAAGTTGGCAACCGTGTCTTATGTTGAGAGCGATAGTCCCAAAATCACTAAGTTAGCTTCATAGCATGGATTCAAACCGAGATCTCCCCAGTCCAAGTCATTTAATTTGTGTTTCATCTGTTTAAACCTAAGCACACTTTGAAGACCTAGTGGGGTGTAGAGATAAAATTCAGCACTCTGTTCACTGTACTAAAGCCAAGTTGAAATGCTCTAAAGAAATAAAATAAAAATAATAAGTATATATTTTATAAAAATAAAACAAACATGTAAATGTGAAGCATGATTTGGCAGATACTCAGTATGGAGATATATTTTGTACATTCAAAATATCTTGATGAATTATAGGGAGAGAAAAAAGATCATGCAAGGTTGATGTCAGCCCACCCTTACAATGGGTAACACAGGATGATTGATTACTTTCCACTTCCTACTTCTAGTGAGCTGGCAAACCTAGAAGCTAGAGAACATCCCAATGATACACTAAACCAGCTATCTCATCCCAGGGTTGCTTGGTCATCTGTATAATGCTGCCAAGTAGCCTGGAAAATTTGCCTAATAACCTGCAGGATAGCTAGATCATTTTAGTCTCTGGACTTAATGGGCTTCTGGAGCCCGCCCCCCCCTTCATTGCAGGATCCTTCGAGACACTAAATGACTAAAGTATTATAGTCTGTAAAGGTCTACATATGTACATTTATAGGTCATTTATGCCTGGTTAGTATGTCCCTGGTTGGTCCCTCTCTTGTCTCAGACTTTTATATCCCAAGATTGGAAAACCTTATGCATGGTGTTGCTTATAGTTAAGAAAGTCCTGGACGGTCTCTTGAGTACAGCATAATCACAAGAAGAAAGCAGGAAGTGCCTGAGTCCCCATCCCTTGAAACGCTGCATTGTCATTGGCAGTATGTTGACTCTGACAAAAACATCACCCCGCTCCCCTCCCCTTTCTCCCCCTCTCCCCCCGTGAGCGGCCATTTCACAACCCAAAATGGAGTACAGAGTTGCATCCACGAGTAAAATGGGGGAGATTCTCCTTTGTACTCACACTGCTGAAACTGACTAGAATCCCTGTCTTAGAATCCCTGTGAATTGCACAAAAGGAAAGGGGGGGATCAGTGCAGTTGAACACGCAATGACTTGAATGGATGGGCAGTTTCGCCATTTGTCCATGTGAATCGCACAAAAGGGAAAGGGGGGAATCTTGGTTGGACACACTGCTGAAAATCACTAAAATAGACGTCTCCTTCTCTGTGCCCCTCGCCATGTTTTTTTTCCTGCCACTCCGTTGGAATACTGATATATCATCATATCATCCAAAATACTATTAAAAATTGCAGAGAGAGCCAGCAGAGGCTAGGATCGTACACTCGCCCTCTGCTCCGGTGGGTAAGTTATCACCCAAATGTGGCGGGGGGGCTAACATACGATCCTAGCCTCTGCTGGACCTCTCTGCAATTTTTAATAGTATTTTTGGATGCTATATTGATACTCTTATCGGAGCAGCAGAAAAAAATAAAAAATGCAGCAAGGGGGCACAGAGAAGGAACTGACCATGGCTGCCTCCGTCTTCGATAAGGCTTCCTGGGCCATTGTGGAGGGGATGGTTGAAGGCTGGCTGAAGGAGGAGTTGGAGGAGGGGTAGGAGAATGGGGGCATGTCATGACATGGGAACATGATCTGCGGCTGAACTATGTACCTACTCACATCCGAGATAAGCTCAGAAGTGAACTTATTTTCAGGATAAAACAGGGATTGGAAAACGCGGGGAAATCACAAAACTGAAGCAAGCTGAGCCCTGAGGGAGGGGAACGTCATGCATAATCCCTGCAGAGAATCAGGACATTTGTGGGAGAATCACAAGACAAACCAACCATGCATAACCAACCATAGAGAAAGAAAGAGAAAGAGCACCCAAGGTAGGAGGTGCACAGCTGCATTTGAGGGCCCCTGCTGAGCTCTCAGTGTGGAGCTCAGGACTTGTGGCCCCAAGGTCTGGGCCTTAAAACACTCTGTACCCATCAGGGGATGATATGTGGTAAACTGTTTGCCCAACCTCAGTACAAGGAGTATGCAAGTGGAGGAAAGGAATATACATCTGTGTTGCGTTCCTAATTTCCTATAATTTCAGAAGATAGAAAATTCCGCTCTGTGTGCTGTGATTAACTTACTCGGTAAGTGGACATATCCAAAGAGGAGTTAGCTACTTGGATTGCTTACTATAGCCATGATGGCTCCTGGTATTGTTTTTGTACACAGTACTATTGATGTAGGAGACAAGCCCACCCATGTTCTGTGAATGCCATTGTGTGGTGTGGTTTCTGCTCTTGTGCTCAACACCCCCCCCCCAATACTTTGTGCAGTTTCATAGGCTGGCACACTCTGGTTTTATTTCTGTATGCCTGGTACACTCTAGAAACATTTCTCCTTGTCTGGTACGAAACCCTTCATTTAGGATTCCCGAGAAGCAGCTGCATAAGCAGCTGCCAGGGACGGTTTAGTTCTAGTGAATCCTGGCATAATGGCAGGTGTTTGGATGGCTTGACCCTTGAGCTCCCTTCCAGCACTCAAACACTTTGGGAATTGCTTGACCTGATACCCTGATATAGCTTGACTCCGTTGACCATCAGCACAATGTATAACTCCCATCTTCACTAAACCTTGCAAAGAGGGTTTAAGTGCAAAGGAAGGGGGAGATCAAAGCTTAATTTTGAGCAGAAGTGGCTCTATTTTTGGATGCAGACCACCATTTTGAATGGATGGTGCGTGTTTTCAGTAGACCATATAAGATGTCACAGATCACATTTAAATATTTTTCCAGCGCTTTTTGTTTAAACAAAATCAGTGCAAGTATCCCCCCATCATGGAGCATTTACTTGTCAATGAAGAAAGCATTCCACTCTCTCATAGAACGTTTTCTACTTGCATTTCCCTCCTATAGCAATAAAGTCATAACTCTGTATTGGGTGGGAGCACAATCTTTCACATGTCAACAGATTTATGGGGTCATAAAATCAAGATTATAACTGCAGCATAAAGCTAAGATTAAGCTGGGATGCAAAGGGGAAAATGGTTTGTGTTTAACATTTGGATCAGAACAGTATGGGTTCTGTGTTTCCTCTTAGAAAAAGACCAACTTGTCTTAATCCCTGCCTATGTATAAAGATTGCCATTGTGAACCGTTAAAAAAAAAAGTCCGGAACCCAAGGTGTTTCTGCTTGGATATCATGTTAATGTGCCTTGGACCCTTCCCGATTTGCTGTCATGGATACACATTGCTATAATGGATATGGCACTGTAGATATGCTCATTTCGGGTCAGGTGACCTTGTCCAGTTTATTTATGATTATTATTAACGGAAATGCTAGCTGTCAGGCATGATCACCATGAATCAACAGAAAGCCCTTTAAGAGAAGCCGCAAAGACTTTTAACACCAGCAGACTTGTCAGGCTTCACAATTACTTTTCAAGTGTGGACACATTGGAGAGACTGATCCCTCTCCATTGCTTCTCCTCCTCTTCCTCCTGGATATTACCATCTTGTTTTCTTTTCATTATTTCTTAAATACATTACTTGTATAGGTTAATGTATCATTTTTAGAATGTGGGAATCAAAGAGTCCATGACAGATTTGGAAGCAAGACCAGTTTGCCTTTCACATTTAATCCTGATTAAATTCCACATTCTAGCTGTCATGAATGTGAGCACGCGTGCATGTGTGCACACACACATACATACACACACACATGCACCCTACCATTGGTCAACTGCTTCCCTACTCTTTAAGCATATATTGAGCTTTGTTAGTGCTTCAGTTCAACAAAGGTTCTCAACTTTCTATCCAGGGACGCCAGGCTCCTGGCCAGGGCAGGGGATACACTGCTGCTGTTGGCATTTTATTGTAGAGTTTCCGGCAGTTCCTAAAGCTATTCTTATCACTTCTGGAGGAAATAACTGCTTTGGAAGGCGGACTATATGGCATTGTACCCTTCTGAGGTCCCTCTCCTCAAGCCCCACCCTCCCTAGGCTCCACCTCTCAAATATCCAGAACTTTCCCATCCTGGAGTTGGCAACCCTATCTCCTTCTCACCCAATAGCCAACCTATCTTTATCTGCCCCTCTGTCTTAAGTTTTCTGTGTCCTTGCCCCCTGCAGCCTTTACCTTGGAAAACTACAGTCTTTCTCCATAGTGGGGGCCAAAGGAGCTTACGTTAGTCTCCTCTCCTTTTTATCCACACAACAATCCTGTGAGGTAGGTTAGACGGAAAGTCTGTGAATGGTCCAAAATCACCCAGTGAGCTTCCGTATCAACATGGGGATTTGAACCTGTGTAACGCAGCCTCTACTCTGACACTCTAACTGCTACACCACATTGGCTTTCATAGGGTGGCTGCTATTGATCAGTAGCAAGCAGCCAGGTCTAGCTGAGTCATGCAAGTCCGGTGAGACCTGGAGATACCCTGGAATTACAACTGATCTCCAGACGAAGAAGAAGAGTTGGTTTTTATATGCTGACTTTCTCTGCCACTTAAGGGAGAATCAAACCCGCTGACGATTGCCTTCCCTTCCCCTCCCCACAACAGACACCCTGTGAGGTAGGTGGGGCTGAGAGAGTGTGACTAGCCCAAGGTCACCCAGCTGGCTTCGTGTGTTAGAGTGGGGAAACCAACCCAGTTCACCAGATTAGCCTCCGCCGCTCATGTGGAGGAGTGGGGAATGAAACCCGGTTCCCCAGATCAGACTCCACCGCTCCAGACCACTGCTCTTAACCACTACACCACGCTGGCTCCAGAGATCAGTTCCCCCTGGAGAAAATAACTGCTATGGAGAGCGGGCTCTATGGCATTATATCCTGCTGAGGCCTCTTCCCTTCCTAAACCCTGCCCTCCACAGACTCCACCTCATAATCTCCAAGAATATCCCCATCTGGAGCTGGCAATCCTAGTCAGGCCTGGCCCCAATGAGTCCTCCTTCAAAAGCCAAAATAGGCCTGGAAAGGGCTCTGCCTCCTTCCCCTTACTTTTACTGGCAGAACCAAGCCTTGGACCACAGTGGTTACCTAGCAACAGCCACTGAGGAAATCTGTTGCTTTAAGCTACAGGCACTCCTTTTTCAGTTTTAAAAACAACAACAGTGTTTGTGTGTGGGGGTTGTTTTTGTTTTAGATTTCACATTTTTTCTGCAAACCTGGGGCCCTTTTCAGGTTTGCAAAAAGATCTGCCTTGACAGTTCACAGCTCCAGTCATCGGATTTAGGTAGTCAAAGATTTGGCTGACTTCGCTATTAGAATATAAGATGATGATATATATTCTTTAAGATTGTTCTGCTAGACAAGTGAGAGACAGGTGTGTGTGAGAGAGAGAGTAAGCTTTCAGCTGTGTCTGGTTCTTTGGTCTTGAACTCAGTTAACTAGACCACACATTTTGTAATACCGTTGCATTTTTTGATCAGTTTAGTTGTAACGGGAGAGTCTTTTGTGGCAGACCCTTCCACTCTCATCACCTCCTAGCATCTGTGTGGCTATTTATTCTGTGGTTTCCAACTGCACCCCATTAACCTCTGACTCCTAAGAGTGAATAGGCACTAAGGTCACGTCTTTACCAAGTAGGAAGGTGTGATTAAGTAGCAAGATTATCTAAGAAAGGAGGCAAGACTAACATATATTTTAGTGAGGTCAGAAGCTATTCATGGGAAATAATTGGATTTACCCTGAAATAAAACTGATTCCCTGTAAGAACACCAGTGTAGCCAAAGCTGTAGCTATAGCAGGTCAGACAGTAATTTGCTTCTATTGTTTAGAATACCAACGTTGACAGAGCGAGATGACAGGGAATGCAGCGAGATGACAGGGAATGCAGTAAAAACTCAGTTATGAAACTCATTGGGTTATATTGGTCATTTTCCCCCCCTACCTAATCTACTCCACAGGATTGTTGTAAGGGCAGAATGGAGGAGAGGAGAAGCATGTACGCTACCTTGAACAACATGGGTGAAGGCAATGGAAAAATGTAATTGATTAATTGACATGACACAAGCAAAATATAACATGTTCGAGCAGCATTGATTCAAATGGAGAGTTTAGGAGGTGCCCCTCTCTCTCTCACTCTGGCTTTTTATGTATGGTCAGTTTCTACTGGACCTGCTGATCTCTAACTGCACAGTATTTGTAGTTGAATTCTCAAAACACTATGCGCAGGGGCTTTTTGCCCAAAAGAAATTCCAGGAGTACCTTGTGATCAATTATGCATCTCCAGAGAAAATGCAGAGCTTCTGAACCACATGTGAGACCCTCCCTCCTGAAAATGCTGCTTTGTCGTTGGCTTTGGTGTATTTTAAAAAAATATGTCACCAGCCCTCACCAGCCCCGCAGCACAATTCTTTAATTTGATCTGAACTGAGCGGCCATTTTACAGCCAAAGCACAGAAGGGTCCAGACACACACCCCAGCCAATTTGCAGGGGTTATAAAAACATAAAAACATTCACACAGTCATTGGTGACATTTGTCATTCCATTGGTAGTCTTGCACTCGCAAACAAAAAAAGGCTTCCATGTAGGGCTGCCAAGTCCCTCCTCTCCTCCGGCAGGAGCTTTTGGGGCAGAGTTCAGGCGAACGCCCTTTGCAATGCGTTTACACCCAGAAGTGCCGCATCACAAGTGGCCTTTTACCACTCAAACTAGGAGTTTGTAAACTGGAAGTGACGTGCGCGCCATGTGTACGCGCGTGTGCACATTTGCCCACCAACCCTCAGGTGGTCAACAGGCAGGGGGGTGAATTGCCGGGGGTTTGCACACCACCACCAGGCACCTGGCAACCCTACTTCCATGCCTATAAGAGGATGGGTATAAGGGGAGGGCTGCAAATCAGGCCAGCTCTGTTCCATCCTGCTGAGAACTGAAACTGACCCACACTCGCTGTGAAATAAGCAGCCTCATAGTATTCCAGCATTATTTTCTCACTAGTGTACTCATAAATGACTTTGAGGGGAGGGGTCGGATGAGGGAGATAGACCAGTGGGAGGGCAAAGCGAGAATGGGTGTGAGGAGGAAAACTCGAAGTGACAAGTATGCACAGGACATAGACCAGTGGGAGGGCAAAGCGAGAATGGGTGTGGGGAGGAAAACTCAAAGTGACAAGTATGCACAGGACCAACTTTCAATTTGGGATCGAGGCAAACTTTAAACTCAGGATAAACCAGCATCCTGAAAATGCAGGGAAAACGCGAAGGGAGAGTGAGGTGACTTCTGAAGGTTGGAAAATACATGCATAATTCAAACAAAGCCCCAAAGTAGTCAGGGGTGTGTGATGGGAACAACCCATGCATAAAAGGCGCCTCTCTCTCTCTCTCTCTCTCTCTCTCTCTCTCTCTCTCTCTCTCTCTCTCTCTCTCTCTCTCTCTCTCTCTCTCTCTCTCACACACACACACACACACACACACACACACACACACACACTCAAAATAGTTTCATTTTGGCTTGATGATGCCTTGTGTTTTTAAAATTAGAAATGCCTTGGTGAAGAGTAACCCAGTACTGATGCTTGTCTGGAAACCATTTAGGTACCAGAATCATGATTACACCACCAATTAGACAATCTGTGTAGTCAAGGAGACAAAAACAAAAGCACTTGAATGTCAGAGATCAGAGTTCAAGAATCATTGCCTGGATTCACTATAGTTTGCTGGCCAAGTCAATTTTTTCTCAATCTAAATTTCTCATCAGTAAAGCTGGAATAATTCAAATTACATGCTGGTTTAATTATATGAGAATGTAATCTGTTAAAACATGAAAGATTTTATAAACTAAAATTAGTATAAATTAGTAACAGGGATTACAAACATGCTATCTTTTGTTATAACTGTACTTTACAACAAAAGCATGTACCACCTGATACAAGAAATTCTTACTATATTCCCTTCCTCATATATTGCTCCCCTTATCCTCTTCTGTCATACTACTTAAAACCTGTTTAGTTTTCCCCCACTATATGTTGTTTATTGGCTCCTAGTTTTTGTCATTCCCTCCCCCGTAATGTTTCCAGTCCTAAGCAAGCCCTTGAGCGCAGAATGATAGTGATGAATACAATTTGCCACAGGATGTGTGTCTAGAAGTAAACTTTCCCCCCTCCGACTATAAAACAGACCTATGCCTTTTTGTATATGGACAGATCAAAGGGTTCTTAGCATTCCTGAAACTGTGACTAATTGTTGCCTGTAATGCTAGTTGAGAGAGAATTTGCTTTCCATCCTTTGCAGTATATGTCTGTATAGATCTCAAATTCATCCGTGCTAAGTTTTTGTTTGTGTGTTTGCCTCTGCTTTTCCCTAAAGCAATTAGTACAGAGCTGGAACCATGCAAAGTGCAGCGAGAGTAACATGCTTGGTTTTGTAGGAATATATGGTCAATCTTCAGAGAACAGCTTGTTATAGGCAGGGCCCCAGTGTAATTTGCTGCTGGCTGGCTGCCTGCTGGCAAGATCTGGGCTAGCTCACTTGGAAGGGAGATCAAGGACATGAACATAGTGTGGGACCATGCAAGTGTTTCTATGGGTGGCTGCTTTGGGAAAGAGAATCTATGTTTAAGTTCTTCAGATCTGGCTAGTAGGGAACTTGACCTCAGCTGATCTTGCATGTATTGATGCTGGAAAACAGAGAAGAGACCAAGAAATGAGGGGCAGAGTGGTACTGTAGTTAGAGTGTCTGGCTAGGTCTGGGAGACCGAGGTTCAAATCACCATGAAACTTCCAAGGTGTTATTGGGCCTTGATAACCCCAAGGCCCTCACCCCCATTTTTGGCATGACTTGTTCCCCTTTTCCTGTACCCAAGTATACCTCAGTGTGGGCCTAAGATTGATAAAAGGAGCCTGAATTAAACTGATATCAAAAGTCAGTGAGTCAAAGGCAGAAAGGAATGCAGGGCAGCTCCTCTATCAATCATGCAGATACTGACCCTAAGAGGGATTCAATCGAAGGCCATTTCCCCCAAGGACCTCAGAGCCTGTTCTCAGATCATCTGATCCTAACTAGCAACCCAGATTTCCAAAACAATAGGCAATGGGCCGATTCCAGCCATTTCCTCCATAGTTCAATGATCGGACAGGAATATTACTGTCCTTTTCCAATCATTACAAGTACTCAGCCATATCTACCTTCAAGGGAACATTTTAGACTATTTCCATGCAAAAAGGGGGGGGGACCCTCTGCCCTGAAGACAATGGATCTATTTTCAGGCTGGCTTATCTTCGAAAGATCACATTTTTATTATTCCCATATTCCAATACCAATACCAACCTTAGTCTCAGAAAAAGAGTAAAAAGTGTTACCGCTCAGTCCCACTTTTGTTGCTGGTTTTGGACTCATCCTGTTACTCCTGTCTCTTGGTTGGCTTCTTGCTTCTCTGCTTCACAGACTTCTGTCCTTCCCCCACCTGATCAGTTTCATCCCCTGATGCTGCTTTGTCACTGCTGAGAACAACCTCCCTTCTCTCTGGGAGCAGGCTTGATTGTCTTGCTTTCCCCCTTTTAGTTTTCTTCTCCAGTAGGTAGGCAGTTTTTCTAAGGAAAGGTTTATGTGTATGCTAGGGGTGCGGGAAAAAAATTGGTAAAATTCGGATTTGGATGAAATGGACCAGAATGTTTCTGGTAAACCTGGATATTCCCAAACCTGCATGTCAGGAATATATTGATTCCCCCAAAAATCCAAATTTTACTGCCTCCATTTCCCCTTCCCCTCCACTTACCTTCACTCCAGGGCTGCAGCTGTGGTGGCTGCGGGTGTAGAGCTGCCTCTGAGACCCACATGGGGCCTGGAGGAAGCAGCTGCCTGCTGCAGCGCTCATTTTGCAACCCCGAATAATTCCAAATAAATTCAGCATTATTTGAGGTCCACTTTTTCAGCTCCCATTTATTGCCACCATTTTTTTTTGCTGGTAAAAAAACAACAAACAAAAAAATACTGAAAAGGTATTTTTCAGGGGGTTTAATTCAGCATCTCTGTATGCACACCCCTAGTGTGTGTCATTTACCACATTGATTTTTCCTTTCGTAATTTTCATGGCCAGTTTTTCCATAGATTAATTTGGTCTCTTTTTCTGTTTATAAAATAAAAACCATGTTTGTTTAAGAGACTTCCCTCCCCCCTAATTTTCCAAGTGTTGATCGGAAGCTAGACCTTGGTATACACAGGCTAGATCCCATGTATATTAAGGTATCCAAAATACACATGTTTTCTCCATCCTAGCAAGGAAACGGCTTTGCATGTTATGGCACGGTTAGACTGATTTGGTTAACAGCCTGACCTACCCTCATAGGACTGTTGTGAAGATAAAATAGAGGAGGATAGAACTATAAATGTCACCTTGAACTCCTTGGAAGAAGACTAGGATAAAAATGGGCTAAATAAAATTAAGCTACAAATAATATTTCTTGTAATTTCAAACAGCTGTTGTAGGGCCACTGGTGCTCATGACAGTGTTGTCAGACTATGGTAGGAAGTCCAGAAGAGGTTAGTCTTCTGGTTTGCTTTAATTCCAGTAATTTTTCTTTCTTTCTTTTTTGTCATCAAGTCACAGCTGACTTATGGTGACCCCGTAGGATTTTCGAGGCAAGAGACGTTTGTAGGTGGTTTGCCATTGCCTGCCTCCGTGTCATGGCCCTGGTATTCATTGGAGGTGTCTCATCCAAATATTAATCAGGGTCAGGGCTGAGTGTGTGACTGGCCCAAGGTCACCCAGCAAGCTTTTATGGCACAAGTGGGGATTTGAACCTGGGTTTCCCAGGTCCTAGTCTGACACATTAACCACTATACCATACTGGAGCAGACCTTAATGACCTTCAGGCTCCTTTGATTTTCTTCATTATGTGAGCGATCAGGAGATGCTTAGAAGGTTAAAAAAAATAAACTCCTGAAGATATTTATAATTATATTTGTTTTTAATCTTGACTTTGTACAGT
Source organism: Euleptes europaea (assembly GCF_029931775.1). Classification (NCBI taxonomy): domain Eukaryota; kingdom Metazoa; phylum Chordata; class Lepidosauria; order Squamata; family Sphaerodactylidae; genus Euleptes; species Euleptes europaea. The sequence continues at coordinate 30,894,778 of NC_079318.1, forward strand.
TGGGTGGTGGATTAAAAAATAAACACAACCATTCCAGAAGGTTCAAATACTCAACTTTTCCACACGCCATGCAGGAAGATGCTTATCTTCTGAAGTTCTCAGTATGGCATCTCTGGATTATTAATGGTATGAGTCCTAATACCAGAGGATATGCTATAATGAAACAGATTCTGATTAATTATAAGTTAAACGAGTGGACCATTTCTTGCTGAATCAAAGTAAATAACCTGTTTAAATTCCTCAACCCCATGATGCAACACAGGGCATAGTGCATTTAAGTGGACTAAACTCTGATTTTGGCCTAAGTTTTGGAATTCTGACTGAGTCCCCGTTGAGCTCAACCGTCTTTTGCTTGCTCACTTCTGACTTCCTCCACAACAGATGATGATGGCAGCGATGATGGTGATGGGTGACCCCTTCTCAGTGCAGTCCTCCGCAGAGTTACTCCAGTCTGATCCCATTGAAATCAATGGTCACAGACTGGAGTCACTTTGCATGGGGCTGTGCTGTTCAACACTTGAATGTGGACTGGAAAGCAGAGATTGGGAAATGGGCCCCAACCATTTTTGTTTTGTTCATTAAAAACAATAGCATTGATTTTTCCCAGGTCACAGCCAGGCCATTTCATGCAGCAAATCTGTGTTGAAAGGGATCCGAGTAATCATTTTTTACACGCTTGACTACCACGTGCCAGCACTGAGCTTTCAACCTCACAAATATAAGAATGATTTAATAGAGGAAGCAGCAGTGGGCCTATTGTGCACATTGAAAGCTCTGTGGTACATGCATGATTGAGTTGGACATCATTAGACTACTTGTAAATGAAAACCTGCTAAGTTGGCGGCCTCAGAATTAGCTCACAGGAATACCATTGCATCTGGCTCGTCTGGAGCTGCCCATTCTGTTTTGGGAAGGCTGGGAACAGGACTGAGCTAGTTCACTTCTAAAAACACAGCCGCATCACAGAGCCTGTGCCTAGGACAATAATCAGCTCAGAATCATCTCCCTGCACAATAGCATCAGACAATTGGCCTAGAAACAGTGAATTGAAATCTAGCCCCAGTGAAGATACGTATTTGGGGGAGGGGAGGAATAACTATTCCGCAGTTGGCTGGAGATGTGTGGGTGTCGGACACCGTCTGCTATGACCTACATCTTCCCTGGGACTTCTCTCAAATTACTTGTCAGTTGCCCATGCTCAAGGAGTGGCTGCCTCCTCTCACTGCTCTAGCAGTGCTCATTTACAGGCTCTACCAGTGCAGTACTAAGCAGAGTTACACCCTTCTAAGCCCATAGACTTCAGTGGATGCAGAAAGATGCAGCTCTGCTTAGGATTGTGGTGTAAATGGCCTGCCTCATAACTAGTAATTCTGGCTAGATCTGGGGAAACAAGGCAGCAGTGGGAACTTTGTGGGGAGGGGAGGAGGAACGTCATTGATAAAATGATTTGTGGATGAAAATGTGGGATTTTATTTGGATTTTACTCCAAGTTGCCTTGTGAGGGGATTTTCTGTGCTATCCCTCTGGTGTAGGGCAATGGCGTTATTTTCTGTAGAAGTGAGGGACTGGCAAGGCCTTGCAGGGGCATCTCATTTTCACCTCATTTTCACCCTAGGACTGCCAGGCCTCCTGCTGTGGTAGAAGGTCTCCCACTGGCAGCCCTCTTTGCCTGATGCCACTCTGAGAGGCAGCAGGAGAATTTCAAAAAGCACTAGTGATGTCACTGATGTTGCTAAATCACTTCCAGGGGAAACCCAGAAGTGATGTAGAGTAGCTCTAGTTATTACTGGAAACCCATGTCCCCTCCCCCAACCCTCCCAGTGGTTGCCAGGCTCGGCCTGGCAACCATACCTCCCCTTTTATTTCCTCTGTTCCTTCCCTGAAAGCCCCCATAGCCCCTCTCCTTTTCCTGCTTCTGTCTCTCTTTCCCACCCACCCGCCAACCTACCTTTAACTGCTGCCCCATCTTAAGATGTTCTTCCTTCCTGCCCCTTAGTAGCCTCTACCCAGGAAAACTATGGCCCAGTTGTGCAGTGTTGTGCAACCCACAAGGTTGTTTTTTGTGTGTGGGGGGGGGCATCTCAATTTCCTCTGTATTTCGTTCCCCATGCTATTTCTTCTTTTCCTTCTCATGGCAACCACATATCTTCTCCCCTTTCCCTGCTTCCTTCTCTTTTTCCCACCCACTCACTAACCTACTTTTTATCTGCCTGCCCGTGTTCAGCTATATTTACTGTTTACTACATTTATAACCCACCTTTCTCCACAATGGGGACCCAAATCAGCTTACAATATTCTCCTCTTCTCCATTTTATCCTCACAACAACCATCTGAGGTAAGTTATGTTTGAGAATGTGTGACTGACTCAAGGTCACCCAGTGAGATTCCATAGCAGAGTGGGGGTTTCAGCCTGGGTCTCCCAGATCCTACTCTGAAACTCCAAACACTACACCATAATGGCTTTCTTGTGGTGTCTGCAGTTGAACAGTAGGAAGTAGCTGGGCCTGGATGAGTCATGCAAGCTGTGTGGTATCAAGTTGCCTGATGGTTGCTGCCAGGCCTGGCCCTGAGGAGTCCTCCCTCAAAGGCCAAAACAGTCCTGGAAAGAGCCCTGCCCAGACAGAAACCAAGTCTTAAAGACTAAAAATATCATGTGGTTGCCTAGCAGTGGGCCCTGAGGACATTTCATCCTTAAAGCTACAGCAGTGGGCACCTATAGCAGTGGGCACTGAGGACATTTCATCCTTAAAGCTACATTTCATCCTTAAAGCTACAGCTGTGCCCGGGAAAGAGCAGGGGGTGGGGTGGGGGCACGGGCCTTGGCTCGCGGCTCGGAGAACAGCCTTCCGGGGGCCGGATCTGGCCCGTGGGCTGCCTGTCTGACACCACTGTCCTACACACTTAACCACTACACCACGCTGGCAACATAGGTAGCAGTCAAGACGCAAGGGGACGGGGAGTCCATAAGCGAGGTGCCACTACTAAAAAATCACTGTTTCTGGCTCCCACCTACCTCACCTCTGAAAAGAGCAAGGATTGTGAGGCAGATCTTAACTGGCTGGCTGGACAATATGGGAGGTGGCAGTAATAATAAAGAAAAGTACAACAAAGTTACTTTAAAGTTTTGGGGAAGGTGTTGTCAGATTTTTCATAACCAAAGGACCTAACCTTAAAAAAACCCCCAAAAAAACCAAAACCCTTTATCCTCTTGGGAACAAGCTCCAGGCATGAAACAGCATGTTCTGACAAAATTAGAGTGCATTGAAGTCAATGGGCTTAGAAGGGTGTAACTCTCCTCAAAGTTACACTGTCAGTCTTCTAACGGAAATTCAGAGTTCCGTTTGGGGCTGATTTGCTAAGGCTGAGGATGTGTGTTCCAATGATGGGTGGAGGGATGAAGGTCCTGCCAAATTTTCAGGTTGCCCTCGTGACCAGGATACTATGGGACTGAAGACTGGAGCATAATTCTCTCTAACAAAACATTTTATTACTGTGCATTCAAGTGGGTAAATTTGAATACTGCATCAGCTGAAGTATCTCCCTAACACAGTGAATCATGAATTCACCCTAAAGTGCTGCTGTGTGGATTATTTTCTTACACAATCTACCTTGTGAAATCAAATAAATCACACAGAGGGGGGGGGAAGCTCAGAGGCAGCAGGAGGTCCTCTCAAGTCATGCAATACCTTCTGTGTCTAGACTAATAAGCAGCTCATTAATCAATGCTTATTTAAAACAGATTAAGTTTCAAATAAGCTCCTCCACAAGTCAGAAAGACTTGTTCCACCCAAAAAAAACCTACTATAATATATTCTCAGAGGAAGGCACTGGCAAACCACCTCTGTTAGTCTCTTGCCATGGAAACCCCCCCCCCCAAAAAAAGGGGTCACCATAAGTCGGCTGCGACTTGACGGCACTTTACACACACACACACACACACACACACACATAATGTATTCTATTCAGCAACAGAAATACATATTTACAGATGTTATTCATAAGGTGAGAACCCAAATATATTTGCACAGAAGGACTCTGGTCAGTTAAAGCAGAAGATAACTGGATCTTGAGAAAACATATACATCTGATACTAATACCTAACAGAAATGTATGGGTAATGGCAAACAAAATGCCCCTCTTTCATAGCAGCCCATCTTTCTATTCTTTCTTTGCTGAGACATGCCCTGGGCAGAGGAAATCCCTTAGCTGGGCTCAGCAGTCCCCAGAGCAGCCCAAAGCTTCCCCCTCCCTTGCATGGTAACCATCCCTGCCATTGAGAGCTGGCCCCAGCTGGGGGATTGCCCCCCCCCGAAAGGGAGGAGAAAGCTTGGGGCTGCTCTGGGGACTACTAGGGGATTCCCTCTCCCCACGAGGGGAAGATGGAATTCCCTCCAATTTTTCGTATATAATAGCAAAGAACCTCCACTAAGCACCTGAGAACTGATTCCCTAAGCCCAAGAGGGTGCACTTTATAAAAGGGAGAAGGGAGGAAATTTTTAGGGAAGGGACATACAACCTTAAATCTGGGGCTTTATCTAGGTCGAAAACACATGGCCATTTTTTTCCTGCGATTCTCTCACAAATGTACCAAATATCCACAGGCAAAACGCACGGTCGCCTCTAGCCTGCAGGATCAACCCACTTCCTATGGAAACTTCCCCAGCTTATTCCATCCCTGCTTTTTCCCGATTTAAAATTAAGAATCGCAGCAGTTGCGATTGCTTGTTTGTGCGTTTCAGCCCTCGGGTCAACTCTCTCTCTCACCCCACTCCTGCACCCTCCTTTACCTCCCCCCTCTGCACTCCTCGCTGCAGCCGCCCAGCAATCCTAATGGTGCAATCCTAAAGAAAAAAACAAAACATTTTACTGGGATTTCTGTTGAAGAGATATGTGGACCTGCACGGGTTCGGCCTCAGTCAGGGAACTTTCCTGACCAGCCACAACTGAGCGTGGGCGAAAGTGGAGAGCAGAAACCCGGAGCTGTGTGTTTTGTCTCTCCACAGTCTGAGGGGCCTTCTCAACGTGTGCTTCTGTCCCGCCTGGGGAGACCGGGGGAGGGAGGGAAGCAGCCGTGTCGGTCAGTCCCGGAGCTGCCCCGCCCTGCATGCTCCCCCATTGCCTTAAAGGTAGGCCCCGCCACTGCCTCGCACCAGGGACGGGGAAGAAACAAGCCTGGCAGCCACCAGGAGAAGCCCCCCATGCGTTCGGATTTTCAATAGTGGGATAGAAAAGTGTGAGACATCAGAGCGAGAATCACAAGACAAAACGGCCATGCGTTAACGGCCCTCGTGCAATGACTGCACCAGTTCCACCTGAAAACTCTCCTAATATTGTTTCAACAACCTTTCCCTGGCTTTGCCCATTGCCCTCACTAGATACCAGCAATGTAGATACCAGCAATGGGTGTGGGGGGGGGACACAGAACTGTTTCACTGTTGAAAGTAAGAAACTTTTGTCCTGGTGGCTGCCTGGATGGGAAACTGCCACGTAAATCACCTTGAGGTTTGTGAGGGCAGAGTTGAATAAAATATAATGACTATTAATACTATGTTTCTCAGATGACTAATGGACAGTGGGAGAGGTGCTTATTAATTTTATGTGTGTTGGCAGAGTCCTAATTTCAGTTATTGTTAGTAGAAGCTGGTCTCCCCAATTATTGTTTTGAAATGTCAAGTTACCAATGTCAAATTGCTTGAAATGTCACGTTGCTGAACAGCAGCATCCTTGGCTTTATTGCTGGGGTTGGAATCACCTGTAGTAGGTGACTTTAGTCACTGTTTTCACAATATTCCAGGAAGCAAAAGAGACTGACCTCTGCAACAACAAAAAGCACCAGTACCGATGTACTAGAAGCATAAAGCAAAGAACACCAAATGAGATAAGAGTTTTTAAAAAAAGACTTATTATAGAATGAAGTGGTTCAAGAGCGTAAACAACTATACAGATTCCAAAGCGGATAAGGACCAAATACTGTGAATAATTGAAAATGTGACAATATATTCAGTCAATGGCACAATGGAATAATACACCTCAAATGGCAAGTCACACATAAAATGTAACATACAGCTGATGAGACAATAGTAAAAATAGATGACAGATATCCACCTGAAATTCATTTCAAAACTTCAGAACACTTTCAAGTTGTTTGTAGACTCTTGTCTGCTTGTTGAGAGACCTTGAGTCACTGTGGCAATGTGTGTGTGTGTGTGTGTGGCGGTTGTATCATATTCCCCCACCTTTGTTGAAATATTTTATTAAATGTTAACATAACAAACACTACATACATCCCATTCATATACAAACTGGGCTTCTTCCAGGGTTGCTGTTTAACAGTTCTTAAAATCACAATATATAGCCATCTTAATATTTCTACACTTTATATTTAACATTATGATATCTATCTGTCATTTCTGCTGTAAGCTATGGTTTCTTCAATATTATTTAATTTCTTAACACAATTTCCGCTTTTACTTTCTTTCTTACCAAAATCACTACAGCTACTCTCTACATACTAGTGTCTTCTTTTATAGCTTCAACTTTGCATATTCAAAATAATACTTCCAATTCTTGTGGAATTCATTCATCGTTTTTCCTCTCAACATGCTGGTTAATTTTGCCATCACTGCATATTCTGACATTTTTTGTTGCCATTTTCCTATTTCTGGAATATCCTCTTGTTTCCACATTATTGACTTCTTACAAAGAAAAGGCAGTCATTTCCAGTGAGTCACACTTACTGCACCAGGTCTAAGTATACTTTCATTGTGCTTCTCCTTGTCTGTTGGCACAGGACTAACCTCTCGCAGCCAACAGAGTCTGTTTGGGATCTGCTTGAGGCTGTCTGTCCCATATTCTTCTAATCTCTCCTAGGAGGCATAATATAATAGAAAATGAACCAAGTCTGAGTTAGAATATATAACCCCATAATTTTCTGCCTTTCACACACAGAAGATGAGTTAGTTTTTATATGTCAACTTTCTCTACCACTTAAGGGAGATTCAAATCGGCTTACAATCACCTTCCCTTCCCCTCCCCACAATAGACACCCTGTGAGGTAGGTGAGGTTGAGAGAGTGTGACTAGCCCAAGGTCACCCAGCTAGCTTCGTGTGGAGGAGTGGGGAAACAAATCCAGTTCACCAGATGAGCCTCCGCCGCTCATGTGGAGGAGTGGGGAATCAAACCCGGGGAATCAAACCTTGAAAATCTTTCTAATCTCTAAGGTGCTACTGGACTTGAATCTAACTAGAAGAAGAATTGGTTTTTATATGCCGACTTTCTCTACCACTTAAGAATCAAACTGGCTTACAATCCTCTTCCCTTCCCTGCCCCACAACAGACACCCTGTGAGATAGGTGGGGCTGAGAGAGCTGTGACTAGTCCAAGGTCACCCAGCTGGCTTCATGTGTAGGAGTGGGGAAACAAATCCAGTTCTCCAGATCAGACTCCACCGCTCCAAACCACCACTCTTAACCACTACACCATGCCGGCCCCAAGCAAATTTCTCTCTTCTCTTTTTCTTTCTTTTCTCCCCTTCCTTTACTCATCTATGATTTTTCACATGTCCATTCTGAGCAATACAATATAAGAATTAGCATTAAACTAGCGTTTAAAAAATGTGCGAAAGATACAAGCTTGAGGAGTATAGCCTCCAAGAGACAGACTGGTTCATTTAACTGGTGAGCATTAATACCCTGTAGCCAATCACTATCACATAAATAGGTCACGACATTCTGGCTTGCCCTATATTTCAAAGAAATTTCAGGATGCAGTAAACTGCAGCCTTGCTGTGGGGTTGTGACTGGGATATCATACAAATGAACAGTCATCTCATGATAGTCACTTTGTGATGGTTCCACCATCTATTGATCGCAACAGTTGTAGTACATGAATCCACCATTTTGGAGGCTCAGAGCTTTGCAAAGGACGAGAATAAGAACACACATGGGTAAGAGCTTGACAGATTGTAATGTCACAGTGTCTTTGGTTTTAATGTTCAGAGATAAGTAGATCCTAAGTCGTTGCTTTTGATTCCATGTAATGTTCTCTTGTATACTGTTCTTTGCAGATAGAATGAGCAGTTTGCTCCTTGATCATATAGACTTGTCATTAATGCTTGTTTAGGTTCTCAGAGACGGAGACTCATCCCAGCTTTATCGCTTGACACAATGTCCCCAGTAAGGAAACCTACTAGCCCAGCAGTACGCTGGGTAGATGGACCCTTACGAAGTGCCCAGAGAGGAATGGGAGAGCCCTTTGAGATTAAAGTCTATGAGATCGATGATGTGGAGCGGCTCCAGCGGCGGCGCATGGGAGACAGCAATGTGAGAATCTCTTAACAGACTGATCCCCATTCCCTAACTGTGAATATGTCAAATTTATCTCAGTGTATTATGTTCATGTATTTGGGTTTCCATTCAGCTCTTTGCCTGCAGCTAAGGGAAGGATTTTTTTAAACAAATTGTGCTAAAAATAATTCTAAAAAGTTATGCAATGCAGTAATGAGATCAGGCTTTCCCCTTGCAAAGAGATATAAGAAGATATCATGAAGGGAGGCTTTACCTCAGTACTGTAACCACAGCAGACCCTAGCCCACAGATGAATGCAGCAGCAAAGCAGAAATTAAACATGTACCAGCTCTCCAATTCACTTCAATATGGTGCTTGCATTTTTATTTGTTATTTATAGTCTACCTTCCTCACTGGGATTCAAGGTGGATTACACAGAGTGAGTCAATGCGATCCACAGGATGGGGCATTCAATAAACAATGAAATAGGGTTTGGGTTGCAAAACCAACCAGAAGTCTAAAAAACTGAACTGAAGTAAAGCATAAGTGTTAACCCAACACGTTAAATGATAACAAAATTACATAGTGGGATCCAAATTACAGCAAACTATACACAGCAGTATAGACTAAAGCCCCTAATAACTTGACCAAGTAGCTTTGTGGATCATTTTGTACTGTGCTGCCCTATTGCCTGCGCAGAAAAGCCCTCTTCAGTAATGCAGCTCTGCATAGTTTACGGAAAGTCAGGAGAGTGGGAGCCCTTGTGACCTCCTGAGGTAGACCATTCACAAGGTAGGGGCCACAACGGAGAAGGCACATATACAGGCAGCTGTTGATTTTGAAGAAGAAGAGTTGGTTTTTATATGCCGACTTTCTCTACCACTTAAGGGAGACTCAAACCGGCTTACAATCACCTTCCCTTCCCCTCCCCACAACAGACACCCTGTGAGGTAGGTGAGGCTGAGAGCTCTAACAGAGCTGTAACTTGCCCAAGGTCACCCAGCTGGCTTCGTGTGTAGGAGTGGGGAAACAAATCCAGTTCACCAGATTAGCTTCCGCCGTTCATGTGGAGGAACTGGGAATCAAACCCGGTTCTCCAGATCTGAGTCCACCGCTCCAAACCACCGCTCTTAACCACTACACCATGCTGGTACCAAACAGCCCATTTGTAGAAGGCCCTGCTCAGATGAGCAAAGCTGTCATGGTGGAGCATAGGGGGAGAGGCGGCCTCGCAGATATGAGGGTCCAAGGCCATGAAGGGTTTTGTATGTGACAGCCAATACTTTGAATTGAACCCAGTAACTGATGGGCAGCCAGTGGAGTGACTATAGGAGTAATATGCATGCACCATCTAGCTCCCGGAAATAGCCGAACTGTGGAATTCTGCACCAAGGCACAAGTAGTGGCCTTCACAGATCCCAGGACCTTGTCAGCATCCATTATGGAAACTAGGTCAAAGTAGTCCACACATAGAACAAGAAGTGTATTAGTTCTTCCGGTTGCATCCAGCTCCAGTGGAAAGCCCCCCTCCGCCCAGTTTCCAGTTATGATCTGTGAGGCCCTCACAAGGAAGGCAGGAAGCAACTAGGCACATTTCATCAGGCCTAGATCCCGTTCAGCTGAGAATCCCCCTCCCCAATGAATTCATCTTGAATTTTTTTTTAGTAGTATTGTTTTGTTTCTTTATGTGAATACCTTGAAAGGTAATTTCGGCTAAAAAGTAAGACAAAAATGCCAAATCTTCCCTATATGTCTTTCTCCCCTTTTCTTTTTCTGTACCCCTTAAAAATGAATAAAAATTTAATTTAAAAAAAGTAAGACAAAAATATTAAATAGATAATGCAGAACTGCAGTCAAAGCTGTGCTCACGACCTGAGTTCGATCCTGATGGTAGTCGGTTTCAGGTAGCCGGCTCAAGGTTGACTTAGTCTTCCATCCTTCCAAGGTTGGTAAAATGAGTACCCAGCTCACTGGGGGTAAACGACTGGGGAAGGCAGTGGCAAACCACCCCATAAACATAGTCTAGTAAACATCGGGATGTGATGTCACCCCATGGGTCAGTAATGACCCAGTGCTTGCACAGGGGACTACCTTTACCTTTTTAAAGAGTGCAGAGCTGTATATACATGCACAAGAATGCACGTGTATCATTTTTTCCTCCATTTAAGTGATTAGGAAATTCTTGCAGGAGAAAAGGGGGGTTTCGCACATTAAAACTCCTTCACACATACGAAATCTCTGATTTAAAAAAAAAAAACTGAATATAGCAAGCAATTCAGGCCACAACTTTGAAGGGATCCCACATATGTGGGCCAAAGGATGCTGTACTGGGTTTCTATTCCCTGGAGTAAGAAGTGTCATACGCATGAGGCCTGATGCGTAAAGGGACTTGGTAAAAAATGTTTGCAAGTTCCTGGGCAGGACCTCTCATTCTGAAGGTATAGCTTCAAATAATAAGAGTGCAATGAAGTAAGATATATCAGGGTCACATTAGACCTAATATTGGCAAATACATGACTCCAACCCCATATTTGCCAAGATAATGGGAATGTAGGGGTTAGGGAGTTCTTCCCAAGTGGGAAGAAGCATAACCTCTCACATGCCTGTTCACACATCATTGCGTACACGTTTGATACAGATTCCCCACCCTATGTAACAGTCACATGAGTTGCAGGCTCTCCTCAATTCCCACCTACACAGTGATCAATTCAGATTATAATTGTGGTTCATGTGGAGAAAAGGTCTCAGCCTCCCTCCTCAGATGCCAGCAGGGTCTTGGGTGTGTGCTATTTGGGGAAGTCCATGGGTATGCTCATGGGGTTCCCCAACAGACCAAAGAGTTTCCCCTGGTCCATGTCAGGTCAAGAAATGGTGCTGGGGGTAGGGGGGCTGAAGCCTCCTCCATGCATGCCACACTCATTATCTGAATCAGGCATTACATGCACAGGTACTGAGGAAAACCTGCAACCCATTTTGTGACTGTTACACAGGATGCAGGCTGGAGACCCCATACGCATCCTGAGGATGCTATCATGTGTAATAAGGTCCACCCTCAAGATCCTGTTTTCCTCAGATTGGTTCATTTGTAGTTTTGGATTCCAGCTGGATGCAAGGAAGAATGATAAATTGACCAGGAAGTGCATTTGAAGGGTAGAATTGCATGTGGAAGAAGGGTTAAGCCCATTGATTCTGTCATGCAAATGTTCCCTAGCAACCACATCAGCATTCTATGGGTGGGATATATGGTGTTGGGCATTGGCTAGAATTGTAGCCTTGAAGGTGAATATTTCTGTTGTGGGGAAAAGTGGTGTAACTTAACAATCAGAACATCTCAATAAATGTATGGTGAAAAGTTTCCCTTTCACAATGTGAACTTGACAAGGGGCGAAAACACATGGTCGCTTTAGCCTCCTTTATTCTGTTTCAGCCAGGATTAATCCAGGATCGAACACACGTTCGGCAAAACGCATGTGTTCGATCCTGGCTGAATCCTGGCTGAAACAGGGAATAAAGGAGGCTAAAGCAACCATGCGTTTTTGCCCAAGGTGTCTGTGTTCTTTTAGTTGATGAAGATAGCTATCAGTCACCGAACAATCTCTTCAGTGTAATTGTTGTTACCACTTGGAAGATAATGTAGTTGAGAGAAATCTAATCTGACCTCAAACATTCTTTTCCTCTCCCTGTTAACTTTCTTTCATATATCGTATTGGGCAGGAGATGATTTGCTTCAACGCTAAGCTGAAAATATTAGAACACCGGCAGCAGAGAATCGCCGAGGTCAAGGCCAAGTACGAGTGGTTAATGAGGGAGCTGGAAGTGACCAAACAGTACCTGATGCTGGATCCTAATAAATGGCTCAGTGAATGTAAGGTTGTACTTGGTTTATTTGTTTGACACACAGTAGTTTACCTGTGCCGTAGCTAAGCTATGAGCCACTGTGCCTGTAAGCAAAGACTGAATTGACATTTGACCTAGAGGCAGATTTTGATGGGTTATGTTTCTAGAACAGTTCACACATAATTCCCATTAAACTCTGACAGTAAAAACAAGTGGGCCTATTTGCTCAAGAGCTGAATCCAAGAATTGTTTAGCATTGTAGTGGGGAATATTGCCATCACTCGATTAGCGTGTTCGCGTCTCACTCCTAAGGTCCTGAAAATGAGATCCCCCCTCCTTTTGTCCTCAGATAGCTTAGACATATGATTTATATTATAAATCTGCTCTTCTGCTATGAAATAATACTTCAAGGCAAATTTGACCCTCAGTTGAAATGGCTCACATAAGGGTTTAATTTTGGTTCTTCACACAGAAAGAAAAGGCTAAAGTTCCCATAGTTGTCATAACAGGTTTAAGCAATTCTACATTCAAGCTATGAGGATATTTCTAAGAAAACAATATTTAAACAACACAGACACAACCAATATTCTATACTTACTGTGCATTCCTAAGGAGTTACTCCAGTCTAAGCCCATTGAAATGAATGGGCTTAGACTGGAGTAACTCTTCTTAGGAATGCACTGTTAGGTGAGGAAATCATTGCTGCAAATGGTTAAAACCTACAGCAGAAAATTGTTTTACCACTGGTTATTCCTACTTTGCCCAGGCTCATGCTGCCTTGACAGCTCTCTAAATAACTCTGTGTTACAGCCGCACCAGAAAGCCAGGAGGGTAGGATTGCCCCAAACCTCTTCTGGAAGGTTGTTCTAGAGGCCTGGGGCAACCACTGAAAAAGGCTGAAGCTTGGGGCCAAGCTAGGTTGACTGTGTGGCTCCTTCATTGTTTGGGCTTCCCCCTTGCCCTCTGCCGTCATATCCCACTACCCTCAATAGGGAAGGGGGGAAACAAGGGTAACAGCACTCATGTTCATCTTCTTTCCCTTGGTGTGTTGCCTCCTCTGCTTTGGGTCAGCACCCTGTCTCTACACCTCCTCAACCTGAACTTGGAGTCTCCTTATGTGTTCTATCCCCATCCCCACTGATTAGCCTCAGCCCCACCCCCTGGCCCCACCCTTTCCTGCAGGGCCATTATCAGGGTCAGGAGTTGATGCATCGCTCCCTTGGCTGCCTGCATCACCCTAGGCCTGACTTCTTTTTTTCCTAGTGGGGTTGCCGTTTTAGTGTGTTGCAACAAGTATGGGGCACCCAAAAGACTCCTAGCTCTATTGCATCATAAATTTTATGGTTTTAGGTGCTTAAAGTATTGTCTGCAGTGGGCAGAAATACATAGAGAGGAAGATTTGTGAAAATAGTGAGGCCAAAAGACCTGAAATGAAAGGTTAGTAGCAGGACTGTGACAGTTCTGCACAGATCGCAAGTTTGTATTATAAGAACAACTACTGCGTTCATACTGCCTTTCTGGTTATCTGACCTACACTGATGTTACACCACTAGTGGGAAAAACAACTCCCCAATAATTTGCTGATCAGTAGCTGTTTTAGTCTGTAAACAAGTTCAGACTGGCGAGGACAGAGTGGCATTCCCTGTTACATTACACGTTCCTGAAAGTGACATAAAAGCTACATATTATCACCTACAACTCCCAGCTAAAGGCACTACTACTAGGAAGTGGTGAGCTCCCCCTCACTGGCAGTCTTCAAGCAACAGCTGAACGAACACTTGTCAGGGATGCTTTAGGTTGATCCTGCATTGAGCAAGGGGTTGGACCAGATGGCCTGTATGGCCTCTTTGCACTCTATGATTCTGTATCAATAATGATCTACAGCCCATCTTCAGCAATTATACAGGCTTCGAGTAATAGCCCAGTGCTAATTTACGGACAGCCCCCCCATCTTAAAAAGGCTTACTTAAAATTAATTTACAGATGCATGCTCAAAGACTAGGCTGTGCAACATACCCAGATGCCAACTCCATTCCCACACCGACTACTGCTAATACCAGCTGTTCCATCAGAAGTTCATTCACTTCTCATCCTCTACCACCATAAAAGCTATCACCTACTAATAAAGCCCTTCTGCTGTTTACATAGGACAAATCAGTCAGTTTCCATGCAAGAGAATAGAAAGCACAGCCAGTCTCGAATTGTCAACGTTCAGAAACTAGTGGGAGAACATTTTCATTCCCATGACACTCTGCTGCTGACATCAAACACATCATACCATACCAAAAAGACTTCAATGTGGGTTCAAGTGTGAAATTGCAAACTGGAATTGTCATCAAATTTTATTATGTTGAAGTTGGACTTGAATCCGTTTCTGAATTTCTTTCCCACTACAGTTTTAAAGGTAACACAGTGTAGCTAGAATGCCAGTACTATCATAGTGAATGCTGCTATTTTGAATGGGCCACTATCTTATGCTTTTCAGGTCCTTATAGATACGTCACAGTCCCTCTGCTACCCCTTCAGTTCTGTCATCCTTTGGCCCTCATTGTTTGCAAATTTTTCTTCTATGTTCTTGTGTCTGCCAAATGAAGTTAATGCTTCCTATGAGCTCTAGTGTTCACCTACAAATCATTGACAGTGAAGTAGTCAAGTGAGGAAGCAACATGTTGGAGTTAAAAGTGCCCCATCTTTATGATGGTGTCTTCTGCTCATTCCTGGAGTGTTTTATATTTCATGCTCCATGTTACAGGAGAAAGTAAAATGAAAGCCAAGGATGTTTTTCCACTTGCACAAGATCTTGCATAAGCAGGAATGTGAAAACGCTAGGGAAACTGCCTGTTATGGTGCTGTGTAAACTCTTTGCTAACCCCACCATTTTCCTTAGACACACACACACACACACAACATATGCAATGTGCTGAGTCTGTTCTCCCTCCCCCTCAGCTTTTGATTCCTTTCTCACAGTTGACCTGGAACAGGTATTTGACTTGGATTCCCTGGAGTACTTAGAGGCTCTTGAGTGTGTGACGGAGCGACTAGAGAATCGCGTCAACTACTGCAAGGCCCACCTCATGATGATCACCTGCTTCGACATCACTTCCCGGCGACGGTGAAAAATGAATCTCAAGAATGTCCCAAGCTACTGCCACTCCCCTGCCTCCCTTCTGAAAAGCACCCCAAAGACACAGAATGAAGATGAAGGTTGGTGTCATGTTTTGACTGTGTGTGTGAGAAGAGAGATTTTTTTCTCTCGATTATGCTGAAGAGTGGGGCATAAACCGAATAGGTGAAGCTGAAAGAAGCAAAGACACTGAGAAACAAGGATGTGGATTCTCCTAGCCTGAAAGAGCACTTTGAGAAATCTTTAAGGACACATTTGTAAATAGGACCTGCCGGCAGAAGTGACTTTCCCCCCCAACAGTGACGGCGAGGAAGGAAGAGCAGATGTAGGACCGCTGCTCAAAGCACCATTAAAGTAAAAATACACAGAAAGACTGTCTTAAGTGCCTTGCAAATCTTTATTATCCAAACATTTATGTTCATACTTTCTTGTGTACAGATGGTGCTAGTCAAGAAAAAGAAAAAGACAGAAAATCAAACACATTTTTGGAAATGTATTTACAGCCTGTTTTTTCTCTTGGTGTTTTATCCTATTTCTGACTTGCTGTTTCTAAGTAACTTGTGTTTGTAGAGATATTTCCTAACTGATGCAGCATATAAATAAATGTTAACTGTCTTTTTATTGTTACCCCAGAGTAAGGCCACTCAAAGAGAACATTAAAGCTCCCAGACTGACCCTATACTGTTTTACAGTAGTAGAGGAGGAGAGGTTCCCCCACACTTGTTACTAAAGAACATAAACATAGATTTTCTAGCAAAATAACAGCAATCTTCCTTGGAATGCAATGGAAAGGGAGAATGGGCATCTGCATGATTTTCTTTGCTTTTGTCAAATAGTTATATTTGGAACCCATTTTTCTGATGTTCATCTGAAGACAGTAAAACTCTTGTTGTTTTTTCTTCATGTAAACTCAGCCCTTATTTTTTGTTTGTTTTGTGCCTTGCCTTAAAGATGCCTGAGTTATGGTCAAAGCTTCTGATGGAAATCACAATTTCAACTAGTGAACACCTTCTTTCCAGAGCTCATTGTTATGAGGAAATGTTCCATTTGATTGCAAGGTTTATAAGCTGAAGAACTGCTTCTGCTTCATCAAACCAAAGTCTGTCAGGTCCAGCCTTTTAGCAGTTAGGCTGATGCCTTTGGAAGCTTACAAGCAGGGCTTGCAAACCATGGCTATTGCTTCCCTCAGCATCTGATATACTGGCATTGTCTATCTACAACCTTTTGTCATCAGTGTAGGGAGTGTTTCCACACCATATCTGTTCCATCAGACAAATGGATAGCATGTGATTCAGGAAGTCAAGAGCAGTCTTGCTCTTCTTGACCTGTTGACCTTCCCTCTCAACCCTGACATTGTAGGGGCACATCATTATAAGAACATAAGAAAAGCCATGCTGGATCAGACCAAGGCCCAGCAAGTACAGCAGACCATTCACACAGTGGTCAACCAGGTGCCTCTAGGAAGCCCACAAACAAGATGCCTCTAGGAAGCCCACAAACAAGATTATCCTGCCTGTGTTCCACAGCACCTAATATGATAGGCATGCTCCTCTGACCCTGCATGCTTTTCTGATTTTATAGTGTGGGCAAAGGTTTATTTAGGGTAAAGGGAAACAAGTGGACATAGATTGCCAGCTTTGTATGTAGGACACAGTATGTGAGTTGTTACTCTGAAGAAATAATTAAAATGTTCTTCTGTGCATAGATAGTAAGATGGGTGCGTTGCAGTACTCATAGTCTTGCACCTTGGTGGATGGGCCAACACTAGGGCTGTGGATTTTTTTAAAATTCGGTATAATACGGATTCGGGTTTAAATGGCCTTTTTTCCCAAATCCCGCATTCCCCTGTACTGGTATAGGTAGGAATTCAGGTTTAAATTTGGGATTCCCGAATAATTCGGCCATTTAAAGCCATTTAAACACATTCGTGGCTTTCCGCGGCTCTGGGGGGAATTTTTGCAGGTAGAGGTCCCAAATTTTCAGGGTAGCTTGAATGGACTCTCCTTGCAAGAACCCCCAAGTTTGCTGAAGATTGAGTCAGGGAGTCTGAAGTTATGGGGTCTGGGTTGCCCCCATCCTCCTCCTTGCAATGCATTGGAAAAGTGGCTGTGTGACTCTTTAATCTGATCTAATGTATCTCAATGGGGAAGCTGGGCTTTAAATGGTGGGTGGGAAAGTTCGCTCGGTGCCTCCGTAGAGATACTATGTGATACTTTGTCTCTATTGAGGTGCAGGGTGAACTTTCCCACCGTTTAAAGCCCAGCTTCCCCATTGAGATACATTGCTAAGGTCACATTAAAGAGGACACAGGCACTTTGCCAATGCATTGCAATGGAGGAGGATGGTGGTGACCCCTTCCAGACCCCATAACTCCGGACCCCCTGACCCAAGATTTACCAAACTTGGGGGTTCTTGCAAGGAGAGTCCCTTCTAGCTACCCTGAAAATTTGGGACCTCTACCTGCAGAAATGCCCCCGCAGGAGCCACAGAAAACTGGATATTCCGGAATGGCAAATTCGGCTTTGCCAACCTCCCGGATTTTGCTGATTCAATATACCCGAACCAGAAATTTACCGAATTGGCATTTATTCGGTATTTTTTTGGTTCGGTTTTTACCAAATCAACAGCCCTAGCCAACACTACATCTTCTTTCTAAGAATTCATCAGGTTTTTTGGGGGGGTGTTCCTTTGTATTAAACACTTTTCAGCACCCCCCTCTAAAGATAAATGGTTTCAGAACAGGAATGAAATAACATTCCTTTTTTTCCAACCCCCCCCCCAAATTTACACTTGAAACAGAAGTCACAAACGGTGTTCTGGTTGAGGTCAGAAATAAACCCAGAATGCTTATGAGAGGTCTTGGCTGCTCACTCATCATTTCCCCTTTGCCCTCAAAGAAGAGCCTTCTTGTCACCACCAATACAAATTTAGAGTTTAATGACAAGCTGAATGCAAATCTGAGCATGCCCACACAGGTTTTGTGTCACGCAGAGGCACTAATCAGTGCCTCCAGTCCCAGCACCGGATCTGTTCCTTGCTCTCTTATTTTATAGTTTATATCAAAGGCATGATGAATCATGGTAGCAGATTCATTCTCCTGAAGGATTCTGGAGCAAACCCCACAAAACTGCCAAACTGGATATAGCAGGTGTGCCTCTTGAAAATACATGAATTTGCAGCATATAGTTGACTGATTTGATTTGTTGAGCCATGTTTTTGAATGTAATGTAGGATTGTGTGTGTGTGTAAAGTGCCGTCAAGTCGCAGCAGACTTATGGCGACCCTTTTTGGGGTTTTCATGGCAAGAGACTAACAGAGGTGGTTTGCCAGTGCCTTCCTCTGCACAGCAACCCTGGTATTCCTTGGTAGTCTTCCATCCAAATACTAACCAGGGCCGACCCTACTTAGCTTCTGAGATCTGATGAGATCAGGCTAGCCTGGGCCATCCAGGTCAGGGCTTATGTAGGATTATCTGATAATAATGGTGATTCTCAGAAACATGGTGAAAATGACTATCAACATACAAAGCTGTCATACACTGAGTCAGAACACTGGTCAATCTAGCAGTGTATTGGCTGTTTTGACTTATAGAAACTTTCCAGGGTCTCAGGTGAAAAAAGATCTTACCTAACAACAGATCTTTTCACTGGAGATGCCAGGGACTGAAGCTGGGACCTTCATTATGCAAAATATGTGCTGTTTCACTGATCTGGTAAAGCTGGAAAATTACACTGTTGGGGTAAACCATAACAAATTGCTGTGGGTACAGGCAAGTTTCTTAAAATATCTTCACATATAACAACAGCCAAATTAAAAGTATAATTATGAACCTAAAAGTATTATGCATATAATAATATATCTTTTTTAAAGTCCTTACAGACCTATTACAAAGGTTAAAATAGTGGTTTGGGAGGAAAGGGCTATCAAGGGAAGTTAATCTGTCCCCACTCTGACCTCTGAACAGCTGATGGGGGCATCCCATCTTGGTTTTATGTTCTGTTTTTTTAACCAAGCTGGTCATGTTCTTCCCCAATAGCTGGATTGGAAGAAAAATAATATGTGCAGCACCTGTTTGCATACACGATTTATCATTTAGCTAGGGAATTGAGCACAGAAGTTTATTAATATCCAGATTAAAATAATGCATATACTTTTGAGATAAAAATATTACTATCTCCTCAATTTGTCCGAACACCTGCTTGATTAAAAGTATATCAGCTTCTTCACACTGCCAAAGGACTATATTTTCAGTTTCTGAGCTAAAACAGTTCCTAATACAACCTCCGTTTTTTCATAGGTATAAAGTAAACTAAACATTCACAATTGTTAAATAGCATCAGGTGTAGACTGGTGCCAACCAGTCTATGTTTACTTAGACCACCAGTCTCATTAAATTCACTGTGCAGCCATAGTTTTATAAATATACATATATTGACTGTACAGATAGCCAACTGATGTCCCATGAAGAAATTTTATTGGTCTCTGACACTCCCTAACAAATTTTTATTAACACATGCTAATCATTTTGGGCATTATTTCTGTCTTCATGAAAATAAAAACAATGATTGTAATTAGTATATAAGAGTACTCCTCTGTGGCTGTTGTGCATAATATCCTGGCTGATTGCTAGGCAGACTAGCATGTTGGTGGTAGTGGTTCAAATCTTCTTGTCCTTTTTGTCCTGATTTACACTATCCTAAACTCCTCCGAGAAGGATAAAACTGTCAGCTGATCAAATGATAGATTAGTTGGCCCCTGGCTGCAGCAGAGAACGGCCCTCCAAGAAGGTAGCCATCCTTCAGTGTGTGTGAAGGTGGTCAAGTCGCAGCTGACTTAAGTTGACCATACAGGGTTTTCAAGGCAAGAGGTGAACAGAAGTGGTTGGCCATTGCCTGCTGCTGTGTAGCAACCCTGGGCTTCTCTGGTGGTCTCCCATCCAAGTACTAACCAGGGTTGACTCTGTTTAGCCATTCTTGCTTATGCATAAATACCCCAATACAGATCAGTGCGCTATGCACACAAAAGCTGGCCCTGGCTACGTAAGGAACCACATGGTCAGAGGAGTCCTGTACATACAATTCCCTACTTGCTCAAATTGCTGAAGTTGTGCATACGCAGCCTTTTAAAAACTGCTGACAACTTGCTGACCAGTTGTTTTGGAAGGGAAATAGAGGGTTGTAGTCACCCATCTTAGCCTGGCAAACAAATCAGCAGAATTTTAGCATTTTAAAAGGCCTCCAGGGGTTCTGGTCTACGTCTTATTAGCATTGAGAAAGAATAGCATCATTGACTGTTATTTCTATAAAACCCCTCACAGAGGCTTCGATTCAATAACTAGATGCAATAGCCAAAGTTAATGATACATTCAGACAATAAATAAGAGTTTTTTGGAATTGTCATATAGCAATATGATGATGAAGTAAATGATGTCTACGATCCTCATTGATGAGAACAGAATAACAACATTCGTGTTTCAGGCTTCTAGCTGTTGATAAAGATGACAATGGATGTGTTTTTCTACATGTAGCCACCCTCCTACTTAGACAGATTAAAGCTTGTGTATCGAATTATAAATCCGTATACATTAACACAATTCCCTTTGGTTCCCAGTTGCAGGAGTGCAGATAGAATTATTACTTTTTTAAAGCATGGATGAAATCAGAACCTGGATTCATGTGTGGGAGAGCTCAGGGGACATCTGTTCCTGGGCTAGGAAAGGGATTTGGATAGCTCCTTCATAAGCAATTGGATAACTGCTTGGGAGGCAATAAAAACAAGCACAGGTTCTCTTTGTATCTACATGCATCAGCAATTGTAATACTCCAATGTGTTTAACTTTCTCATTGATTTCAAGGCCATTGACGTTTCCTCTTGCACCTCACTTTCTCCAGACCCGTTTTTACCTGCCCTGATTTTTCCTGAATAATATTATCGGCGAATAAGGCAACTTTTCCGAGATCTGAGCACAACACAGTATGTTGAAAGGAAACTCAGCACTTTAGAACACTTAGCGAGACTTTCACTCATTTTGGAAATTAATTTAATATCACTTCATTGGACTTCAGATTAAGTGGGCTTTCCTACCCATGTGCTGGACCAGGAAATATGGACATAAATTGGATGCACATTGAGCTGCAGCCGGATAATGCTGAATTAGCAATGCAAGTTTAGCCAAGCTTCTTAAGTATCTCTTTAATCAGATACTTTCCCAACAAGGCAAGCAGGAGGTGCTTAGATCAAGTTTGGAAAGGGAGAACAGTACTGGTGTAAATCTGTGTAATATTAAAAAACATTATAAAGCATCTCAAAGCGGTTTTTGAAGAAAAAAATTGTTTGTACTCCAGGCGCACACAACCCAGCCAAGTGCAACCTTCCAACTATGTATGACTTGACAAAGCTCATGTTTTGGTTGCCTGCTTGGAATTGCAAAAACTGCAAGGGAGGGGCTGTGGCTCAGTGGTAGAGCATCTGCTTGGCATGCAGAAGGTCCCCGGTTCAATCCCCGGCATCTCCAGTTAAAGGGACCAGGCAGGTAGGTGATGGGAAAGACCCCTGCCTGGGACCCTGGAGAGCCGCTGCTGGTTTGAGTAGACAATACTGACTTTGATGGACCGAGTGTTTGATTCAGTATAAGGCAGCTTCATGTGTTCATGTGCTGTGCAGCCAGTAGGCCACAGCACATGGCTGGCATGCTAAACATTCAGCTGAGAGGGCTGCAAGATCTTCCCCATAAACAGCCATGATAAGCCCACAGGATGCATCCACATTCAACCATTTTTGGGAGCAGCCTTGAGAAGTCCCCCGCCTAAGTGGGGAAACCCGCATCCATGATCACGGGGTTGCTGCTGGTTGGCAACCTGTTCGGGTTGCCAAGAAAGGTAGGGTGTGAACCAGCGTGTGATGGGTTTGATTTTGGCATACACTGAGAAAGGTAAAATGAACAGATGGCTTTCCTTTACTTTTTCCGATTTCAACATGGCAGCAAAAGAGCAGACAGGAACTGCAAGATCACAGGAAAGAATCTCAGCCTGGCTCTACTGAAACCAGGAATATCATGTATGTGGTGGAGTACAGAACAATGGCATACATGCACCACTAAATTTATGTAGTGCGGGTATGCATGAAAATCTGATTTGTTACAGTTCAAATGAAAAGGGAGGTGGGAGGGGGTTGAGGAAATACATCTTATTGTGCACACGCTTACCCATCACATGCTGCGTTGTATGCAAATACATTATCTTGTGCCTGTCTGCTACTTGAACCAACCCTTCAGTATCCCTTTTTTTTGCACCTCCCACCGCTCCTGCTAGAGTTGGAAACCAACTACAGCTATTAAAAGCTGTAATTGTTTTCCAACTTTAGCATGAAAGTTAAAAGCCACATTGTGCACATATTCCTCTCTTTGCCAGATCAAATTTAATAATGGGGAAAGATGACGAGGAATATGCAGGAAGTCTGCCATAAAGACACATGAGAATCTGCATGATGGTACAGCCAGGTTTTATGCGGTCGAAACAGGGCGGTTACTCACAAGTGTCACAGCATAATTTATGCAGCTCACCACAAAGCTATATCAATAAACACTTTACAGCCCTACTCATCAGCAGCCTGACCCTTTATGCCACATTTTATAGAAACTAATTTTTTGAAAAATGCAGGGTATGTCATCCTTTCTGCCTGCTCTTCAGTCTATAAAGCCATCTTGCTGTGGTTGACTCATATAAGACTTTGAAAAACTAACCTCCATAAAATGCAAAAATACTACCAATGTATTAGTAGTAATACTACCAATACTACCAAATGCTACCAATTTAAGGTCTGATGTGATGAATATATAGAGGGAGCCCTTGCTCTTCAAAATAAAACCCCGGTATTTCTAGCCGCAAGTGGTAAAGGGACACAAAATAAAGGTGTGCTACCCGCTCAAAATGCTGTTCCTGTTCCATGTTGGGGGAACTGTTGCACCAAAGTCATTGAACATCAGTATGACATACATGATGGAACTGTGCCTCTAAAGTGTCTGTGGCCTTATTATGGCCATCAATTAAATTTAAATAATTAGGCAATTTCTCATTAAATTAGTGACTCTCCCATGGATGGCCATAGACAAAGCATTGGCCCCTATATTTGTTGAGGTAAGGCTAGGGATGTGCATAAAAAAAAATCGGTAAAATTCAGATTCAGGTATATAGGACCTGAAAATTTTCAGGATTCCCGAAAAATCTTGAATACCCATACTGATAATGCTGCTGCAGTTATCTTGTTTGTGGGCTTCCTAGAGGGCCACTGTGTGAACAGACTGCTGGATTTGATGGACCTTGGTCTGGTCCAGCATGGCCATTCTTATGTTATGGTATGGAGGATTTGGGGGGGGGGCGAAATCTGAAAAAAATTAGGCTTCTTTTAGGGAATTCAAGGACATTTTCTGATCCCAACTAGTATTAGTAGGTATGTTATGGCTAATATTTTTTAGTCTTGTTCACACATTATGGTGAATACACTCACATATGCTTGTAAGAAAGAGCCAACACATGTTCACTTTACAAATGAAACCAGGGACTAGAACATTTACAGTTTAAGTCATATGTTGAGCTGTACATGCACTGAACACATGAGAATTAGTGCACATATAAAGAAAAAAACAAGTGTATCTTGTACATGGATTGTATGTATGTTCGTTGTAACTTGTGAACAAAGCATTTGCATTAAAGTTGCATGGTGTAGCTGAGTACACATGATGTGACTTAATGCCATTCGCTAACAAATAGGTCAGGATTGTAGCAACATGATAGCAGTCACACTTTTTAAAGAACAGTCTCCGGTTGAAAGTTCTTGTAATGCACATGCCTGTAGCTAGCTAAGTAACTGCTGCCTATTTCCCAAGGACTTTCTAAGAGTCAAGAACTGAATTCCAACCAGACTGATCAAAGCAGGCCAAAAGGTTCTTGTTGCAAGAAGATCTATGGTATGTTCTTTGGGTGATGCTCTCATAGGGAAAACTGAGTAATTCTCTCCCAAAGCAACGTCTCAATCTCTCCCAGAAACACAGAACTTTGAGTGGTCCTACTCAAATATGGAACATACTTTATAATAAAATGATGGTAATAAAATGGTGCTTAAAGCAGTTTCAGCTATATCTATATTACATATACTCTCCATTTGGTATAGTCACCTTATGTATTGTATAACATGCATGTGTGAGTTGATATCTGAATAAAACACACACTTGCCTAGAGATTTTATGTATACAGATATTACTTTTTGCTAAAATTTTAACTTTCCTTTCCCTAGCTGAAACTGCTGTCTGTCATCCATCACCTATTTGACATATGAAGGACATAATTTATTTGTAAACTCAGGATGTTCTTGCTTTATAGAATTGCTTGTACTTTATAATTTATTAACCCATCATGATTGGAAATGCTTATCTAAGTGCTATGCATTGAAGTGTACATTTGCTGAATCCATTTCATTCTGTCTGTGGCTATGTCCTTTCTCATAGTAACAGTGGTATAATAGAGAGACATGAGGTTGGAGACCAGTTCTGGCGATGGGGTTGGAGACCAGTTCTGGCAATGGGCGCAGGGCTTCAACTGTTAGTAAAGTCAGCAGACGTTCCACAAGAAGCTGGATCCATAAACCGATGTTCTGCTATATCTGCTAAGCTTTACTGGGACAGAAAGAAAAACAGGCAATAGTAGGACAAGAATGGGGGGGAAATATCCCCAGAAATTTACAAGTTGATTGAATTAATATGTTGAGCCTTTTGCCATTAAAATGTAAAGTTTACTGTTTGCTGGCATAAAAAAAATCTCTTACCTTTTGTGGTACATGAGGTGTGAAACATACTGTCAAAATATGATGTTTAAAAGGTATCAAAATATAGTGGCATTAAATGTTTACTTTATCTTACCAATCCTTCCGTGTGCTTCTCAACAACTCTTGGCTGAAAAAAAAAGCTTGATTCTTGACAGGTTTCTGGGGTATGTTTTTGTTAATGCAAAATGCGGTATTATGCAGTCATGAGAGAGAGAGAGAAAGAATGCGACCTTACCTACCACGGTATGGAGTCTTGCTGATTCTACTAGCAGGCTGGCTGATTAAATGATTCCCTAAGGAAGTAAGAGTCAAGAACATAAAATTTCAAGGGATTAACAGCTTTTCCAGAGAAGTTACTGAGCTCTTCAAGGTCATTGGTAGGCATCGCAACTGTGATGTATACAAGGATTACTGGCTAAAACCAAGAAGGTTCACAGATCTTCACAGTTTGCCTCCTCATTAGCAGCCATCAATCCCTAAGTCGTAAAGATGACAGAATTTGTAGGACAGCCAGGATTACAGGATACATAACAGTGAGCAGAAGGCAGATAATACAACACAACTCTGATTTTCTTCCTTCGAGTTATAGATTTGAAAGACTGCATTTTTCTTGGGCAGCCCAGCACTTCTGAGATCTTTGGATGTCGTCCTTTTAGTGTATTTCCCCAAAGGACAGTTGCTTGTCGGTTCTTGTAGGTTATCCGGGCTGTGTGACCGTGGTCTTGGTATTTTCTTTCCTGACGTTTCGCCAGCAGTTGTGGCAGGCATCTTCAGAGGAGTAACACTTAGGACAGTGTCTCTCAGTCACAGTTGCTTGATTTAGCAATCACTACATGAGATATTGTCAAACTGCAGACATTGTTACTTGGGTCCTCCTGCTGCTTGTTTGAGCGATAGTCTGGGATGATACTAGCTTACCTTCTTTCAGATAGCTACTTTTTAATGTTTATGGTGTTGTGGATCTTTCTTCATAGTAGGTATTGCTTTTGCCCCAGTTCTTTTTATTCCTTGTCTCCTCCTTTCTCCAGTCTCACATCACTACCACCCATTTTTCTTCACAGGTTCCTGATTTTCAGACCATTTCCTACTTTGGCCCACTTTCATTGGCCACCCTACCTCTCACCCGGTGTCCCTCACATTCCTCTCCCCCAGATCATACAACCTATCTTTGTAAGCACTTTCCTCTCTGGTTAGCTTATGTTCCTTTTATTTCCTATCACTTCTGCCCTTTACTTCAGGAAGAGCTGCCAATGCCCCATTGGGAGCTGGAGGTTTCCAAGACTACAACTGATCTCCAGACTACAGACTTCAGTTCCCCTGTAGAAAATGGCAGCTTCAGAGGATGGACTCTATGGCTGAGCCATGCTGAGCTCCCTTCCCTCCCCCAAACTCTGCCCTTCCCACATTCCACTCCCCAAATCTCTAGAATTTCCCAAACCAGTATTGGCAACCTCCACCCCAAAAACCTCCCGTCGGTGGCGAAGAGAGACCTGGCAACCCTAGTTAAGAAGTATCCCCAGACTGATCATTCAGGAGGAACGCAACACCATCCAAAACAGAAGTACTCACCATTACCAGCTCAGTTCCTCCCTCCCCCAACACACACTACAAGCTCACCTACTTTCCTGGCAGCATGTCAATTAAACATGCACGACCATCCATCCTGCTGAATACAGGGTAGGAACAGAACTAAGTGGTGTTTTACTTACACTACTAGGGTTGCCAGGTCCCTCTTTGCCACCAGTGGGAGGTTTTTGGGGGTGAAGCCTGAGGAGGGTGGGGTTTGGGGAGGGGAGGGACTTCAGTGCCATGGAGTCCAATTGCTAAAGTGGCCATTTTCTCCAAGGGAACTGATCTCTATCAGCTGGAGATCACTTGTAATAGCAGAAGATCTCCAGCTAGTACCTGGAGGTTGGCAACCCTATCCATTACACTCCAGCTTCAGATGAGTGTGAAAAACCAACAATGAGGCTTGCTAGGATAAATGAAAAATCCCACCGTATGGTATTCTATTTACTGAATAACATTTCCTTTTAAAATTCCATAAAACCTGGTGTGTGAAAAATTAAAAAGAATGTCACAGGGAGAGGGTAAGGAAAAGACACTCGGCAGCCATTGATAGCAGAACCCTCATTGGATCAGGCAAGACATATATTTTAAAATTTGCACATTAAAAAGCAATGAAGAATATTGCTACAGTGGCTATTTTCGTCATGGTTTTCAAAGTCACCAGCAAGTTTCTGAATTATGTGATGAGCAAGAAACTGCCTTGAAATATGTGGATTCTGTGCCAGGAAAGAAGGAGAGGCTTGGATTCAGTCCCAGGCCAGGGTTTCCTTGGCCCCTAGCTGGTCTTCCGAGGGTTATCTGTGCAGCCAGTTAAAGAAAATTTAAAATTATAGAATGTACAGTGAAATTTGTTGGAAAGCACCTAATTCTTGGAATTTTCTGTGCTCATTTGATCTCTGTTATTTCTTTGGTTCTTGTAGGTTATCCGGGCTGTGTAACCGTGGTCTTGGAATTTTCTTTCCTGACGTTTCGCCAGCAACTGTGGCAGGCATCTTCAGAGTAGTAACACTGAAGGACACTGTCCTTCAGTGTTACTACTCTGAAGATGCCTGCCACAGTTGCTGGCGAAACGTCAGGAAAGAAAATTCCAAGACCACGGTTACACAGCCCGGATAACCTACAAGAACCAATGAACTCTGACCGTGAAAGCCTTCGACAATATTCTGTTATTTCTGTTTAGGAGCTCTACACAAGGACCAAAATAGATAATCCTCTCCAGTTGGCATATCAAAACACTTAACGTGATTTAAGGGTATGACGCAATGCTCCCCTGCGGAGCATCATCCTTTTCCTAGAAGGTGCAGACCCAGAAAAAAGTTCTTGGGAAGAATGTATACAAAAGTGGTGAAATGCGGACAGAAATTTAGAATTCGTAGCCAAACCTTGCAGGTCAAACACGAGGATAATATGCTGTAAATGAGTGGTGCGGAAATGGCCTAAGTTTGGTTTTTTTTTAAAGACCCTCCAGAAAACCAGCTGTCGTTTTCATACCTTTTCCTACTATGTACAGAGGATGGCTGGGGCCTAGGGTTGCCAACCTCCTGGTGGTCAATCAATATAAGAGACAGCACAATAAACAAATAGTGCAAGCAAAATATATTAGTGACAAAAATACAAACAACATGAAATCACAAACAATATGTACAATATAGCCAAAACAGGTAGCAGCTTAACTATTCAATATGCAGAAAAGTAGTCAATATGCAGAAAAATGTCCATCAAAAGGTAAGTACTCAATATAATACAAAGTCATAAATAATGAACACTATATGTTTTCCCATAGGAAGAACCGGAGAACTGGGAACAGAACCCCAATGCATCAACAGCTGCAGTAGCTGTTCAAAGGACATGTCGTCTAGATGATGTGACCACGTTTCGCTATGGGCTTCATCAGCTGTATAACCATAGAAGACAATTTAAAAAAAACCCAATGGGTATTAGCAGTAGACCCGAAGGTTCCTTTCTGAAAGATCTCATCAAGAGCGGCTGGCGATCAGTTGTAATAGCAGGAGATCTCCAGCTAGTACCTGGAGGTTGGCAGCCCTATTCTTAACTCAGCTTGGAAGCCTGGACTCCCAGACAGTAGTTATTATGAGCAGGAACATCTAAGAGTTATCTCCATTCCTAAAGACGTGATGAATTTTCTAGAAACTTCCAGGCTAGACTAATGTAATGTGTTCTGTGTGAGACTGCCTATTATAGGGTTGCCAACCTCCAGGTGGTGGCTGGAGATTGCCCACTATTATAACTAATCTCCAGGCAACAGTGATCAGTTCCCCTGGAGAAAATGGTTGCTTTGGCAATTGGACTCTATTGTATTGAAGTCCCTCCCCTCTCCTCAGGCTCCACCCCAAAAATCTCCATGGATTTCCTAACCCAGAGCTGGCAACCCTACTGGGGGCACCTTATTCAAGGGGCTGTAAAACTGGATCCCTTTGTCCAATTCACATGGAACTTGGGGAGTCTTTAGAAGAGAGGGTGGACTAGGTTCCTTGATATCTGCCATGGAAAACAATGGGCAGACATCCTATCTTAATGAAAAAGGAAATGAAACCTGACAAGTCTTCACGGTACAACAAAAGCATTTCTGAGAATTGTTAAAACTAATACACCTTCCTTTTCTTAAATTATGATATAAATTTATTTTTTCCAGTGGACACCCCTAATTTGATTTACTTACAGTGAGCTATTTACCACTGTGATCAGTACCAATGGGTTTTATAGCAGAGTTTAAGTCATGAAATGTGTCAAAAATGTAAATTAAAATTTTAGCCTAGTAAGGAAATCTCTTGCCTGAGGGATTACTCTAGGCCTAGACTAATTTACACAAATTACTCAGGATAGAACTATATCTGTAATCCTTTTAACATACATTTTTGCTTCTACTGAATAGAACTGCTGCAGCTGTGATTTCAAGGAAGAGACTGGTGTGAGACAATTCTTTCCCAGAGGACTTTTGGGCTTAAAAAATTCAAATTTGCTAGTGGTAGGGTTTTCAGATCTTTGCTAATTTTTGGATCTTGATTGTTGCATACAATGTTATAATTTTAATTATCAAAAATGTGTTCCCATCCTTTTTGTACATGGATAAAAAATGACAAGAAACAATGTTTAGTCTGACCAATCATGCTTAGCAATCAGCAGCTTCTCACCCCTTCCCCATTTTAAAGAGGTCAGACCCCAGATAACTATTATGTTCTGAATATTTACATGATGTTTTAATAGTACTGTCATTACCATATGAAATAGTTCAGAAGTTTCTCACATTTCTTATCTGCCCAATTGATTGAGCAATACAATGTAAAGCCTCTTGGCTCAGCTAGTTTGCTGTAGCACTTCCTTCAAATATCAACTTTTCTGAAGGCTTTAGCTAGTCTGTTGTTAACTTATCTGACACCATGTAATATTTGCTGTTGAAGACATTCAAAAAGGATTTCTCAGGATATTGAAATATAGAGCAAACTGTACTTACCACTGTGAAACTCTTAATACAACTGCTCTCGACGTGGCTGCTGCCCCGGTTTCAATTCTCTGTATTCTACAGAACTGCTTCCATTAGTAGGGGTGGAATGGTGACATAGGGGGGCAGCCATCAGCAACAGAACGATGCCACTTCCGGGAAACCTGGAAGTGATGTCACACCTCTCTAGGAATTGCCTGAAACTATGGTGAAACAATTTCTTGATTTACCCCAGACGTGCTGTCAGTCCTCTCTAGCAATTCCTGTAGATGCATGATACCACGTCTGGATTTTTCAAGTAGTCACACCATCAGATTCTTTCTCCTGCTAGTCTAGGGTTGCCAAGTGCCAGGTAGTGGCGGGCAAACCCCAGCCAATCCACCTGGCTGCCTGCCGACCAGCTGAGGGTCGGCGGCAATGCGTGCACGCATGCCTGCCCGCAGTGGTACGTCACTTCCGGTTTACAATCGGAAGTGCTGCATCGCAAGAGGCCTTTTCCACTCAAACTCCCAGGGGGTCTCTTGATCCCCCCTCACCTCCACCCTAAAAACCTCCCGCTGAAGGACAGGAGGGACCTGGTAAGCCTATGCCAGCCACTGGAGTGCTGGCAGGCAAGACTTGCTCGAAGTCCCACCCACAGTGGTCACATGACCACCTTATCTGTTAGTGCACCAATTCCCAAAACATTTTGTTTTTACTATTTTCACATAGATTTCTAACTTCTGTGCGTGAGATCTACAACAATAACTAACCAAATTTATTAAAATACTCTGCTTTTTGTTTTTTGCATTTTAAACTCTAATATATTCCAGGACAGACCTGTGAATATAGCTGTGAATCTTCACTTTCTTCTGAATTGTTAACCTTAGATGGTATTGGGGGAAATGGCTAATGGCCCTCAAAATGATTTCGATCCTGCTTGGGCCATAAAGCAGGATATAGTTCAGTTCAGTTTATTTACAGATTCCAAGTGTGGAACTCCCAAATGAGAGTTCATTAAGCTTTCCGTAAAAGCAAAGCTGAAATGTGTGAGGCTGTGTCCTAAGTAAGATTGCCATTTTGCTTGGTAAATATGAATTGTGGCAAATGGCTTTGGAAGGAAAATGGAAAGAAGCTGCCATTTATTAGACATCCCATAAAGTATGAAGCAGAGGGCTTGAGACACGATCATTTGTTTTTTTCTTGGAGAGCTGCTGCAACAGATTTAAGTATTGCTATTTTCCCTAGAGATCACCACTGACAAGTAAAAGGAGTACGCTAAAAGGTGATGAAGGGAGGCAGCAGAACTCATTCTCATATTAACAGGCCTCAGATAATAATTTGTTGATAATCTTTGTCTAACGATAATATTTTGGCCTCCAACATATTGTTATGTGCTCCTTACATCCCTAACTTACTTATTTATTTATTCATTTAAAACAGTTTTATGCTGCCTTTCCACCCAATCAGTAGGGTTGCCAGGTCCCTCTTCGCCACCGGCGGGAAATTTTTGGGATGGAGCCTGAGGAGGGCGGGGTTTGGGGAAGGGAGGGACTTCAATGCCATAGAGTTCAATTGCCAAAGCTGCCATTTTTCTCCAGGTGATCTGATGTCTATCGGCTGGAGATCAGTTGAATTAGCAGGAGATCTCCTGCTACTGCCTGGCAGTTGGCAACCCTACCAATCAGGGTCCACAAGGCAGCAAGCATAAAACACATTTAAACATTTTAAAATACATTTAAAAATTATAAAATTTAATTAAAAACTCATAAACAAGCAACACTAGAAGGAGGGCCAATAACTGTTATTGGGGGTATGCCTGATGAAATTTTAAAAAATCTTCACCTGCTGGTGAAAGACACTGATAAAGGGAGATAGACGAATCTCCCTCGGGAGTAGGGTTGCCAGCTTCCAGGTAATGGAATAAGAAAGACTCATTAAAACTGTAAAGCTAAGCTGTATCAAAAAACAGTAGTAGGCTCTAAATACAAGATGACACTGTATAATTAGAATAAGCACAAACAGTGAAGGACAATATATACAAAAGCAGTCAATGAAATTGACAAAAAAAATAGCAAGCCTCAAGCAAGCAACAAGGTGTGCCCAAAATGTTAAACCAAAATAATACGAAGTACTTCAAACTTGCAAACTATGCTACACACAGCAGAAAACAGGTCATGTGTGCTCAACAAAGTTCCTTCTGAGTGGAACATCTCACTCAAAAAAGCCGTGGGTGTCAGCTTGGCTGGATGCTTTTCCTGGTACAGTTTGTCAGGCAAAAAACGTTGGAAACGCCTTTCCGGATAAATCACGGCGCTTTCACCACTAAAAAGTGGCTTCATCAGCCTTCAAGAATTACAATCATTCACAGTCTATTTCATATATTTTTTTTATAATTTTAAATCCCTTCTGCTGCTCCCATAATGGGCTGCATACCTCTCTGGGTCATCCTATGGCATTGAAGTCCCTCCCCTCCCCCCCTCCTCAGGCTCCGCCCCAAAAACCTCTCGCGGGTGGCGAAGAGAGACCTGGCTACCTTACTTGGGAGGGAGTTCTAAAGTTTTGCTGCCATGAAAGAGAAGGCCCTTTCTCGGGTTGCCACTCTTCTAGCCTCAGATGGAGGGGGCAACTGAAGCAGGGCCTCTGAGAATGAAGAGAAGATCCCGCTTCGCCACCAGCGGGAGATTTGGGGGACAGAGCCTGAGGAGGGCGGGGTTTGGGGAGGGGATGGACTTCAATGCCATAGAGTCCAATTGCCAAAGCGGCCATTTTTCTCCAGGGGAACTGATCTCTATCGGCTGGAGATCAGTTGTAATAGTGGGAGATCTCCAGCTACTACCTGGAGGTTGGCAACCCTACTGCCTTGGCTGTCTTGTTACTGTGAAAGGCCAAGAGAAAACACACAACAGTATATTTAGTTATGTACTTAAGGCTGCCAGTTACCCCCCAGGAGGGACGGGATATGTCCTGTCCCCAGCTCCCATTGCCCACCATTGCTCCTGCAGCTGGTGGAGGGAGGGGAATCTGTAAAAAAAATTGCTGTTGATGTGACAGCATTACATCACTTCCGGGGGAAACCTAGACATGATGTATCACCATTAGGAAGAATTTTCTAACAGTTAAAGCGGTTCCTCAGTGGAACAGGTTTCCTCGGGAGGTGGTAAGCGCTTCTTCCCTGGAGGTTTTTAAGCAAAGGTTAGATTGACATCTGTCAGCAATGCTGATTCTATGACCTTAGGCAGATCATGGGAGGGAGGTCATCTTGGCCATCTTCTGGGCATGGAGTAGGGGTCACTGGGGTGTGTGTGGAGAAGGTAGTTGTGAATTTCCTGCATTGTGCGGGGGGTTGGACTAGATTACCCTGATGGTCACTTCCAACTCTATGATTCTAGGATCATTTCACTAATGGTGCCCCCCCATATCCCTGTGCCCCCAGACCCCCAACTGCTGGCTGTTGACCCTAAATATACCACTTCTATAGCAGCCCATTTGTATCTGGTGGTGGCTTAGAGGCTCTCCTTGAGATGGAAGTGACCTATATAGCTATTAGAGCTGCAGCATGGAAGACACACAATATGGAGACTGTTTGTAGTAATGCATATCTATCTCTGGGTGTGTCACATACACTGTGGAGTAGCACTGCCACCTCTTCATGTACTATTGTGTACTAGCTAGGAGGATTACAGAATCCTACATGGATTATCCTACATGGATTATCACTTTAGCCTAAACAACTACAACAAATACAATGGTTTAAATAAGATCTTATCATCTTTATTAACAATGTCATCTTGTACAACATTAGTACTACCTGCCTACCCGGCTGGAACACCTAATTAATATATCCTAGGATTTATGTGCCAGTTTTATAGCCATATTAGTTACTCTCAATAAATTTAGGCACATCTTCTGATCGCTTTCCTTCTGTTCTTCCCCCCAGCTGATGATCTCCGGGACAAAAGAAAACTGCTTATTATTAAAGTGGAGAATCCTATTTATTTATGCCCTTTCTACTCTACTTTTCAGCCTGTCTGGCTCTCAATGCTGAAAATAATATTTAATGTAGTATATCAGGATAGTAGCATCTGACTAGAACATGCTATTCCATATTAACATTATGCCAACAGTCCATTGTAACAGACAAATAATATATCCACAGTAACATTCCAGATGCCCATGAATGCATGTCTTTGTCCATCTCCAGATGTGCAACCACATAATTAGTGTAGGCAGCTGGGGATGGGATCAACAGGAAAATCCAAATCCCTGCTCATCCATGAATCTCACTGGCTAACCTTGAGCCAGTTTCAGCCTAAACCACCTTACAGGGTAGTTGTGATGATAAAATAGGAAGAACCTTGTGAAATCTGCCTTGATTTTTTTGGACAAAGGGCAGGATGCCAAAGTAAATGATAATTATGGCTTAGCTCTCCAAAGTCCCTCCTGCGAGTGGAAAGCACTCTTGCCCACACAAGAAGAGTCTCTGATTGCTGCCATTTCTATCTGTGGGCCTCGGCAAGCCCCTGCACCACACTTCATGACATTCTGGAGGGTACTGCAATCTTCAGGAGCAGATTTTTATGGCAGGAAGTTAGTCAGAAAGGGCAGTAAAGCTCCACAGTGGTAATAGGAAAAGGAGGAGAAGTTCAGAATCACCTTCAATATGAGGATCCTCCTTGTAAATTGCTCATTTCACTTAAGAACATGTGGGGGTGCCAAAAGTTTCCAGAACATTCTAACTGGTCTGGTTCGGCAGCTTCTCCATACAGGAGTAGAGGATTTGGGACGGAAGGCTACACAACATCTACAGCTAATAAAATGTTACAGGAGCTTCTACCCAGTCATAATAGAATGGAATAGAATAGAATTATAGAGTTGGAAGGTACCACCAGGGTCATCTAGTCCAACCCCCTGCACAATGCAGGACATTCACAACTATCTCCCCCACACACACACCCAGTGACCAGAAGATGGCCAAGATGCCTTCCCTCTCATGAACTGCCTAAGGTCACAGAATCAGCATTGCTGACAAATGGCCATCTAACCTCTTCTTAAAAACCTCCAGGGAAGGAGAGCTTACCACCTCCCGAGGAAGCCTGTTCCACTGAGGAACCACTCTAACTGTTAGAAAATTCTTCCTAATGTCAAGATGGAAACTGTTTTGATTTAATTTCAACCCGTTGGTTCTGGTCCGACCTCCTGGGGCAACAGAACACAACTCGGCACCATCCTCTCTATGACAGCCTTTCAAGTACTTGAAGATGGTTATCATATCCCCTCTCAGTCTTCTCCTCTTCAGGCTGAACACACCTAGCTCCTTCAAAATTTCCTCATAGGACTTGGTCTCCAGACCCCTCACCATAATGTGAGTTTTGAACAGCTGAGAAGAAGCATCCCCCCAAAGTCTGAATGCTTCGCCAATCCAATGTCACTAATTTAATGAGTAACTTCGTAAAGAAACAGACAGTTAATTACTCAATGACATGAGGTTTTCTACCAAGTTGTCTTGGCTAGTTTTGAAATTATAATGTCAGGAGCTGTCCTCTCATTGCCCCACTGCCCTGGCTTTGTTTGAGGCTCAGATGTGAAATCCAGGGTGCAGTTCCTTTATTTCATTATAGTATGAGGATGTCTCCCAGGAGGGATTATTAAGGCCTATTCCCTGTTATTTTATATATATATTTTGCTTTCAATAGTCAGTTGCAAACTTGCCATAAAGGACAAAACTAATAAATAATCGTAATAAGTGCAAAATGGTATCAAATGCAAATTCAGATTGTATCTACATCTTGCCATCATTTCTTCTTTATGATGACCTTTTAAAATATTATTATTTATTGGTTCTTTTTGTCACTCATTATTCAGGAATTAATCTTCCTGCTTCCAGAGAGCAAAGCACAAGAATTACTTGCCCTGGTATTTGTAAGCAGCAAGGGTATTAACCCTACAGTAGTGTGCTTTCCCCTTGGCCAGAGGTACAGAAAAAGCATTTGCAGGGTTCAGCACTAAAATATGAAAAATTAGATGTAAAAGGGCACACAGGTATCCGGGATGCTGTATGCTGTAGTGAACATGGACAGTAAGATAATCAATCAACATCCAGACTGTATACATCAATGAAAAGAGTCCTGGCTAATCCACAATAACAGCCTCAAGATGCAGGACCTTACAAAAGGTGCAGTTCTGGTCACTGTATCTCTAAAAAATGTAGTTCTGGAAAAAGTACAGAAGGGGTTGGAGCATCTTTCCTATGAGGAAAGGCTGACACAGCTGGGACTTTTCAGTTTAGAAAAGAGACCACTACGACATTCTTTTCTTGCCCCACAAATACCTATCATAAACATGTTAGCAGGAACACTGGAAATCTTCAGATTTACCATCAATTTAATATGAATCCATGAAAAAGGACATGGTGGCCAGGAAAATGAACTGGGCAATTCCAAATGGCCAAAAGCCTCCAAAAAATAGTTGTTTGGATCGACGGCCCCCATTTTGAGCATGCATCAGAGGTTGGCTGTAACCATATAAACGCACATATATGGCGTTTAACAATAAAGGAAGATGAATTAAAATGCAGAAATTAGAGGGGGGGAGAGAAATAACACCGAAAACACAAATCTAAATGGTTGCTATTGGGACCAAGCTGTGATGTAATTAGGGAGTTCTATACATTTGTCAAACAAAAACAAGGGCGTTGTATAAAATATTATGTGATATATGATATAATGGAATATCAATATATAGAAGCTGAAATGCAAACTATATTCAATAAAAAAAAGTTTTAAATACATAAAGGACAACCAAGATTGGAAATGCATGCAATAATTCTTACCTGCGCTAGAACCAGTTTCTTCCCTTCCATGCAGTTTTGGCTGAATAAATCTCTATGACATCTGAAAATAGCTTTTTTGAGGTATGAACATCATTACTCAATGTATTCTTTTGTATAAAAAGGTCATTTGGTCTCTTGAGAGCGACAGTGAATTTGTTAGCTTCTCTTGCTAAGCTGGACAGTGTGCAGCCTAATTACCAAAGCTGAATTCTTCATTTTCTTTGCCCAAGGAATCTCCAAGGTCCTTATTAAAACCCACAATCCTTCTAAAGAATGATGGAAATGGAACTGCAGTGTCCATGTTCATCACAAATGCAAAGTACATAAGCATTTTATTTAATGTCTATGAAAACTAGACATTAGGAAGAATTTTCTAACAGTCAGAGCGGTTCCTCAGTGGAACAGTCTTCCTCGGGAGGTGGTAAGCTCTCCTCTGAAGGTTTTTAAGCAGAGGCTAGATGGCCATCTGTCAGCAATGCTGATTCTATGAACTTAGGCAGTTCATGAGAGGGAGGGCATCTTGGCCATCTTCTGGGCACTGGGGGTGTGTGGGGGAGGTAGTTGTGAATGTCCTGCATTGTGCAGGGGGTTGGACTAGATGACCCTGGTGGTCCCTTCCAACTCTATGATTCTATGAAAACACCACAGCAGGTAAATATGAAGACTGCTTCAAGAGATTGTTATGCAATCCTTGCTAGGGTTATGCAAAGATGCCTATCACAGGATTGTGGTAGATTAATTTGTGTGAATCTGCACCTCCCCATAGATGCCATGTGTGCCCTGATTACTGTGATAGCTGTAGCACTTTTAAAAGGCAATTGTGTAGGTAGGGTTGCCAACCTCCATGTACTATCTGGAGATCTCCTGCTATTACAACTGATCTCCAGCCAATAGAGATCAGTTCACCTGGAGAAAATGGACGCTTTGGCAATTGGACTCTATGGCATTGAAGTCCCTCCCCTCCCCAAACCCCGGCCTCCTCAGGCTCTGCCCCAAAAACCTCCCACCAGTGGCTAAGAGGGACATGGCAACCCTATGTGTAAGGGTTGACTTGTGTCAGTCCTAGGGTTGTCAGCCAATTGCTGGCAACCAGTGGGAGACCAGGGGATGGAGACATAGGGGTGCTGTCAGGCGATGGCCTGACTTCACTTCCAGGAACGACCCAGAAGTGACATCATGCCTCTCTAGGAGTGGCCAGAAACTTTATCATTTCCAGCAAGTCCAAGAGCAGGCTGCCGTCACTTCCAGGTTTTCTCTGTTTTTTCCCCATTCTTTTTCTCCTGCCAGCAGTAGGAGCAGTGGTGGGAAACGGAAGCCGGGGGGAGGATCTTCTGGTGGGGAAATGGCACGCCTATGTTTGACTCCACTGCTAGACTTCTGATCATCTTTGTGAAAACAGAAAACATTTCAGCATCACGAAGTGGTTGCAACCTGCTGCTTGCAAAGTAATACACAAGCATGCCTGGCACAATCGAAGGCATGTAAAAGGGTGCTTAACTCCCAATGACATCAAAAGGGTGTAAGCATACAAAGAATTGTTCAAACATTTCTATCCCACCTTATCTCCTCAGGCTCAGGCAGCAAACAATGCACCAACCAGGTTATGAGAACACATATTGTAATGGTCCAGCTAACAAAATTAAAGCACATTAAATACACAAATTACTAATTGAAAAACACTCAAGATCTAAAATGCCTAAGAATTAAAAATGCACAGAAATAAAACAAGCATAGGGTTGGGCATATCTATGAACCCGAACCGAAAATAAAGCAGAAATTAGCAGTTTTGGCAATATTTGGGTTTTGGTTTTACCGAATACCCAAATCTAGGAATAAAGCCGAAGCCAGATAGCCAATCACCGAATCAGCCGAATAGCTTTGGCTTTCCCCAGGCTTTTCCTTATGATAATTTTTTTAATGAGCTCTGGGGGAGGCATTTTTGGAGGTAGAATCCCCAAATTTTCAGGGTAGCCTCAAGGGACTCTCCTTGCATGAACTGCAAAGTATGGTGAAGATAGGGTCAGGGGGTCCAAGTTTATGGGGTCCTGAAGGGGTTGCCCCCTCCTCCATAGGAAAGCTTTGTAAAGTTTACAATGTTTCTCTATGGAGGAGTGGGTCGACCACTTCGGGACCCCATAAAATCGTACCCGTCCCAAACTTTTCCAAACTTTGGGGTTCATGCAAGGAGAGAACCTTGCAGCTCTGCTGCAAATTTGGTGACTCTACCTCAAAAAATACCCCCCCCAGGAGAATTTTAAAAGTACTTACTTTTCATAGTTTGTAATGGCCGCCTGCTTCCTCACCGAAGAATCGTGGGAAAACTCAGTTTTCCATGAACGCGTGCAATCGGCCCTCGCAATAGGTGGGAGAAAGCAGAGCCATACCTCTGAGCAAAGGCAAATAACCGAACCTGAAAAAGCCAAATAATTATGCAACTTTTTCGGGAATTGCCTGTTTGGCTTCGAGCAGACCCCCAGGTTTTGGTGTTTGGTAAACCTAAAGCCCAAAAATTACCGAAACTGCTAATTTTGGGTTTATTTTCAGTTCGGGTTTACTGATATGCACAACCCTAGTTCTCATGCTTCCTTTCTTTTCCAAAATGAACGAAGCAGCAGCGCCTGAGGCAGTGAAACTTATCTTTCCTTACAAACGCAGTGGCGTTAAAGAGAAAGCACTGTTCTGTAGCAAAGGCAACAACATGAATGATATTATATAGCAAAGTCAGGAAATGTCTCGCTAGACGTTGTCACTGCTGACAAGCAATAGCAGAACCCTCTGTCTATGTCCCAGGCAGCTGCTCTCCCATCTTCCAACAAATCAATTCCTCTGACTTTTCCCTCCCTTGGCTGCCACTGATACTTGCCTGTGATGAATTTTAAGGAGAAAACAAAGTCTTTCCCTTGAAGTAAAACCTCAATGTGAGCAAGGGGGCAGAAAAGAGTAACAATTTAAAACATAGAACCAACTTGATATGGGAAACGGGAGGCGTGCCTCCCATTTCACCATCTAATCCAGCCCTTTCACTCAAAGAGTGCAACCTTGCAGCTCATATTTCTTATTCAAGGGCAGATGAATTGGGATGGGTGCACAAAGAGACCGCATCCCTTCTCAAAGTTGAGTGCAAAGGGGAGGGAGGTAACCATACTTCATAGTGCTCTATGATTATCTCTCCATGGGATCTTTAGCTGTGGTAGAACTAAGTCTAGCCCGTATGTATATATTCCTGGTGCTTATCTCTGATTGAATCAGGCCCTGTTATGCATATTTATACATATATTGTATCCATTATGAACATGTGAAAATAAAATGCCATTATTCCATTCCAAATAATTAAGAATGAACCACATCCATTCCCTGAACACCTACACTTTAATGGAACTACAGCCATTTATATGGTGAGAATATGGTGAGAAATTTATTTGTATGTGGCCATAGGCCTTCACAAAACATCATCCACAAAGTAATACAATATTTAAAAAAGACACGTACAAGAAAATAAAATCTAGTAGGGTTAACATGGATACGAAGCACCAAAAACAACATCATTTGTGGGGTTCTGCTCTAGAGCTATCTTAGCTCTTATTTTCCTTGCTGCCAGAGCAAACAATGATGTTCTATGAGAAATATACTCATTGGAGTCAGACAGCAAGAATATGATTTTCTCCTTTTCTGAGTGGAGGTTTGTACCCACTAGTAGCCCATCCAGAAACTTAGTCCTGGGCTGGGCATAGAGTGGGCAATGGAGTAAGTAATGGGGTAAATCCTCCTGTACACGGGTATTGCAGATACACAAGTGTTGATCCTTGGGGATTTGTTTGTACCGCCCAACTAAAACAGCCGTTGGCATGGTTTCAAAGCGTAGAGCAGAAAACGCTGCTCTAAGGTTATAATTTGAAATCTTAGCTAGATACTGGGCTCTAAGGTGGTCACTTTTAAGTAATTTGAACCATGGTGCAGGCTGTGCCTTCTGAATTAACGCCCTGTGAAACAGGGCATCACACCTAAAGACCCAGTCTCTTAATTGTGTTCGCAGCTGAAAATCTTAGAAGGTCATCGGGGATGGAGTACTGGGTTAATAGTTTGTTTATAAAACCTGATCGTGCTGGGTCCCTTGAGAGCATAGTATCAAAGGACAGTTTGTTAAATGAGTTTGATCTGTCCACTCTATACTTTGTGAATAGTTTTAGAACCTCAAGATGGATGCGGGCCCTAAGAGATGGTAAGCCTGTTTCAGCTCTCATCAGAGCGGTTGGAGTACCCTTAGGAAGGACCAGGATACGCCTCAGGGATGAATTTTGAATTGTTTCTATATTTGCAATATTGTCCTTTTTCCAACCCCAAACATCTGCTCCATATAGGAGGTGAGCCATGACCTTACTTTTAAATAATTGTATGGCTGGCTCTATGAGGTGACCTCCCCTAGTGTAATAAAACCTCAGGATGGAGCCTGTGATCTTCATGGCAGAGGACTTTATAGATGCCAGATGGTAATTCCAGTTTAGGTTCTCTCTGAATGTTAGGCCAAGATATTTAAAGGAGCTGCTCTGCTTAACTGGATTTCCAAGTATACTCCATAGGGAGGTTTTAGCCTTTTTTCTAAAAACCACCACTTTTGTTTTTTTATAGTTTATATGCAGGGCCTCCTCCTTACAGTAAGTACCTAATTGCTGTAACAGCCTTCTCAACCCAATTTTTGTAAGAGAGATTAAAGCCATGTCATCTGCATATAGGAGAACAGAAACTTTGCTTTATCCTAGGGATGGTGAGACAAATTGAGGGCCAGATAGATTTTCAACTATGTTATTTATATACAAATTAAATAACAGTGGTGCCAAAACACAACCCTGCTTTACCCCCCTACAAACTGGGATTTTATTGGTCAGAGAGCCAGATGTTCCCACTCTAATTTGGGCAAAAGTGTCTATGTGTAACTCACGCAGTAAAAACAGTAACCGCTTGTCAATGTTCAGATCTCCTGATTTTTGCCATAATCGATTCGTATCAATGGAGTCAAATGCGGCAGCCAGGTCAACAAATGCTACATACAACACTTTCGTTGGTCCATTTATACCCGAAAAGGCCAGTTGATGGAGAGTCTGGCAATGATCCATAGTGCGGTAACCCAATCTAAATCCTGCCTAGTGTGGGTGTATGATGTGATTCTCTTCTACCCATTCTTCTAATTTACGTAGCAAATATTTGCTGTATAATTTTGCCACTATGTCAAGCAGGCTTATAGGTCTGAAATTCTGTGGTTTTGCTTTGTCCCCTTTCTTGAAGATGGGGACAACTATGCTTAGTCTCCAGCCTGTTGGTATTAGACCTGTTTCATTAATTTGCGAGAAGAGTTTTGCTAGCACTGGAGACCGCCAGGATGGGAAAGCTTTATATAACTCTGGAGGAATCAAATCTTCCCTAGGGGATTTTCCAGATGCTAGTGAAGCAATCAAGCCTCTGATCTCTCTCTCTGTAACAGGGGACCAGGTTGGTAGCTCTAACTTATCCATATTGGCACTCTGGGAATATGAAGTACCCACAGTGGAGAGGGCTAGATGAGAGCCAAAAACCTTACCAAAATATAAGACCCAGTCTTTAGCTGGAATTTGCTCTTCTATTTGTCTAGACAAGCAGTTGAGACCATTTGAGACAAGCTCCCAGAAACGCAAGTCGTTTTTTTCAGAAATGGCTAATTCTAGCTCCTTCCATAATGATTTAGAATATTCAATTTTCTTCTGTTTAATTAGGAGCTTGTAATGGCACCTTAGGTTCAAAAGATGTGACATCACATACCCATCATTAGTGCGTCTTGCTTGTCTCATTGTATATGTAATTTCTTTTTTCAGAGCCTTACATTCCTGGCCGAACCAGCCAGTATTTGGATATAACCTGGGCTTAATTGGTCTGGTGTTTATTAACATGGGCTTAAGATAGCCAATTATGCCTTCAAAATTTTTGAAAACATCATTATCTGAATGCAGGAGAGCTAACTTCTGAGTTTCAGAGTTTTCGAAAATATAAGAAAATTTAGTTGATCTGACCATCTAAGTCTCCTAAGGCCCGGTGTTGTGTCATCATTAGGATCCAAGACTGGTTTTAGTAACATGTTGGCTTTGATGTTAAGAGATAACCTCAATGGGCAATGATCACTTAGGGGGCAATTAGCCACCTCAAACTTATCCGCAGAGTTCAATAGGGCAGAAGAAACAGCAATATAGTCTATTGTGCTAGCTCTAAAAGTTGATAAGTAAGTAAAAGTGCCCCCAGTACTATCTAGGGCTGTACCATGCAGGACATGTAGGTTAGCCTGGGAGAGCAATTCAAGTCTACAGTAATAAAAATCGTCAAACCTCCACTGCCCCGACTTTTTAGGTGGGTTTTGGTTGCAGGCACAGAGAAGGCCGACAGCCATTTATATGTGGCTACCCTTCATGGCTGCTACAATCTGCGCATATTTTGCTGCTCCTGACCTCCTCTTCAACCAATGAGCTGTTCTTTCATTTGCAAGCTTAAATTTTTAAAATCGTATTAACATATCCAGCTCTGGATGTTTTTGTTGAAGCAACACAGTGTGTAATGGGTGAAACAAGCAAGAATACCTTTGCTTCTCTACATCTCCACAGTACTTGTGTGTGTGTGTGTGTGTGTGCATGTGTGTGTAAAGTGTCGTCAAGTCGCAGCCAACGTTTGGTGACCCCAGCAAAGGGCTTTCAAGGCAAGTTAGAAGCACTGGTGGTCTGCTATCGCCTTCCTCTGCAGAGCCTTTCTCGGTGGTCTCCCTTCCAAGTACTGACCCTCCTTAGCTTCCAAGATCTAACAAGATTGGGCTATACATTGCCAACTTCTCTCCACAGTACTTAGTCCTGCCGAAATTAAACTCTCCAGTAAACAATTCTCAACTCAATGTGTGCTTCACTTATTGCTTCTGTTGAGAGAAGTGCAAAGAATGAAATAAACTGTAATCCATGGAAGTTATACATGTTTCTGCACAAAAGATGTGAGATGTGTACACAAAAGATGTGAGATCACAGTTGAAAGGAAGTTTATGACTTGGGAGTGCCTCTACGACTGTTCAGTCTGAGGTCACAATGTGAACAAGCTGAGGTTTCTTTCTCCCAATATCCGGCATTCTTAAGCAAGATCCAATCA
The DNA here is from genome assembly GCF_029931775.1 of Euleptes europaea. NCBI lineage: Eukaryota > Metazoa > Chordata > Lepidosauria > Squamata > Sphaerodactylidae > Euleptes > Euleptes europaea. Next base: position 30,938,830 of record NC_079318.1, read on the forward strand.
TGGATAAGAATCCCAATCTTTGGGATTCTTACATGCCTTATGGGTGACATGCCCGAATATGTGAAGTTACATGCTCAATGTCTTAAGGCACCGATATCAATCATTGTGACAAACTGGAGTTAGTTGAAAACATCCATGTCAATCTCTGCATTCAGATCTGACAAAAAACCAGGTTCCTATTTGTCACAAACTCCATTCCCCCCCCCCATGACATTTGAATGCATTCACTGACGTTACCTCTTTCTCTTCACAAAGTTTAGCAGTTTAATGCTTGGTCCCAAGATAATAAAGAACTATACTGGGCTTATTACAAATCGTTTGTATCCAGATACACTGTATTTCTAAATTCAGCATTCTACCCAAATAGGCTGAGCAGATCAGGTTTAAATTTCATTTTAGCTGTAACTCTACTAGGACACTGTATTTTTCTAAGCAATATCTGTCAAACAGGAATCATGCTGACCTACTTTAAAATATTTTTAGGAGAACACACTGCATTGGAAAATACTTCACAGGACTACTAATGCATATCTACTTACATAATATTGTTGTATGACCTTTACAACCCAATGTATAACCTTTTAAAAAAAATTATACAAGGTTTTTTTAAAATTATACATTGCTCCAGCACTAGTTCCACTACAGTGAATAGCGTTTTACCAGAGAGGTCTGTACTCTGTAAAGTCTCTTAAAATTAGTATCCAGTTGTTTGTGTTGATGATATGTGAGTACTTTACACTGTCTCCTCTGTTTGTGTTGCATATGACTTGTGTGAACCTCCCACAAGGAGTGGCCCACCATATATGAGCCAGAGAGGTGTATTGGTTAGAGCGTAGGACCAGGATCTGGGAGACTCAGATAAGTATCTTTGCACCACTTGTACGAGCACCAATAAACGGTATCTGACTCAGCAACACAAAACATATTCAGGGTTCCCTAATAAAGGGCGAAAACGCATGGTCGCTTTAGCCTCCTTTATTCCCTGTTTCAGCCAGGATTCAGCCAGGATCGCACGTTCGGTGAAATGCATGCATTCGATCCTGGCTGAAACAGGGAATAAAGGAGGCTAAAGTGATCATGCGTTCTCGCACAAAGTGATCATGATGCAATTACAGTAACTCAGAGAAATGCCCAGATCCTGCCTTTCCTGAGTAATTCCTTTTACATTCCACTGGATTATTGTGCTTCTTGAGGAGCTGATGTGACTCTGTCTTCTGGCTCCTGCACATCCAGGAGGACAGTGCAATGCGTACGTCACATTGCTTGGCTCTGATATGGCCTAGGTAAGTGGGTGAAGCTTCATTTGCTGTAACTTGTTCAAACACCTTGAGAGAAGATTATTCTCCAAGCATTGGCATTCATGAGCTGTGGCTGTAAATTGCGCCCAGAGTGTTTGTTTTCTTTGAAATGTGTTCTCCTCATGTTGTAATGAATGGTGTCAAGTTATTGGTGTGAAGAAGCCAACCAGAGATTAATGAAGTGACAGTCATGGATGCAGAGGCAGCGCATATCCAGCCTGTGCTTCGGCAGCTGCACTGGATTCCAGTTCCATTCCAGACCAGGTTTGACGTTTGGTGCTTACCTTCAAAGCCCTACCTGGCCTAGGACTCTCAAATCTTCAGGACCGCCTTCTCCAGTACACGCTTGCAAGAGCCTTATGGCTATTATCTGAAAACCTACTGGTGTCCCTGGCCTAAAGGCTATCTGGCTGCCCTCAACTAGGGCCAGGGCTTTCTCAGTCCTGGCTCCTACCTGGTGGTATGCTCTGCCTAGGGAGGCCCGAGCTTTAAACTATCTAGTTCAGCTTCATCAGGCCTGTAAGGCGGAGCTGTTCTGTCAGGCATATAGTTGAGGGCAGTGACGGTATACAGCAAATCTATTGGCCGGCCTGGACCTCCCTCCTCTTACACTATGCGCTATGAGATTGTCCAAGCTTTTTGGCCAACTCCATACCAGCCCAGTTAGCCAGTGTGCATTTACTTCCAGTGTTTGAACTGGCAGCTGTATTGAGGCCAGGAGTACTATTAGAACCTGTACACTCCTGCTTTTTTAGAGCCATCTATTGTACTATTTTAATTTAGTTTTAATCCATGTATATATTTAATGTATTTTAAACTGTTTTTACCTGCCCTGAGCCCTGCTATGCAGGGGGAGGGAGGGCTATAAGTATAAATGAATGAATGAATGAATGAATGAATGAATGAATGAATGAATGAATGAATGAATGAATGGAAGAAAAACACCTAAGTGAGACTTTCGAAACATGTCAGTCATTCATTTAAATTTCTTCTGGAAATATCTACCTTTGCCATCCATTTAAGAGTGAGGTAACTCTGCTAGTCCAAGTATCTCACTATACCACAAGCCCTAACTCTTCCAAGAAGGACTCTTTCATTGAGTAGGAACAGAACCCCATGTTTTTCGTGTGTGCTGAATGAGAAAGGAGAAGGGGAAGATGGTACAAACATAGTTACTGTTTGAAGTAATTACTTCCTTTACTGCTTTATCGCTTTATGCTAGTTTTCAGGAATCAAAGGTTGCAATCCTATGGACACTTTCCTGGGAGTAAGCTCCACCACGTAGACCCATCTAGGATTAGGGCTGTTGAAAAAAAAAATTCAGTAAAATTCAGATCCGGCAAAATTTGGCCCGTTTTCATTCGGGAAATGCCGAAGTCCGAACTCCCCCGACTTGGATCCATGGAATTCAGCATGAAATTCGGAGTTCGCAAATAAATTCGGGCGTTAAAAGCAATTAAAAACACATTCACACCTTTCTGTGGCTCTGGGGGGGGGCATTTTTGGAGGCAGAGGTCCCAAACTTTCAGTGTAGCTTGAGAGGACCCTTCTTGCAAGAACCCCCAAGTTTTGTTGTTTGGGTCAGGGGGTCCTGAGTTATGGGGCCCAGAAGGGGTCCCCCCATCTGCCCATTGGAATAAAGCCATTAAAAACACATTCGCGGCTTTCTGCGGCTCTGGGGGGGGCATTTTTGGAGGTATAGGTCCCAAACTGTCAGTTTAACTTGAGGGGACCCTGCTTGCAAGAACCCCCAAGTTTTGTGAAGATTGGGTCAGGGCCCCCCGAGTTATGAATGTGTTTTTAATGGCTTTATTCCAATGGGCAGATTGGGGGGGACCCCTTCTGGGCACCATTACTCTGGACCCCCTGATCCAATATTCACAAAACGTGGGGGTTCTTGCAAGAAGGGTCCCCTCAAGCTACACTGAAAGTTTGGGACCTCTACCTCCAAACATGCCCCCCCCGGTAGGGCTGTCAAAAAAAAAATTCGGTACAGTTCGGATTCGGCCGAATTTGACCCTTGTGGGTTCGGTACGTGCCGAAGTCCGAACTCCCCCGCTTCGGATCCCCGGTAATTCGGGGGGATCCGGAGTTCGGGAGAAAATTCGGCCCCAGCGCGCTTTCAGAGGGATTCCCTGAAGGCGCGCGGGGGCCCTTTAAACTGATCTGAGCCTCCCAGCTGGGAGGCGCAGATCAGTTTAAAGGGCAGCCCGCCCCCCTTCAGCGGGCTCCGCTGGAGAGGCTCGGGCTGCCCTTTAAACTGATCTGAGCCTCCCAGCTGGGAGGCGCAGGTCAGTTTAAAGGGCAGCCCGCGCCTCTCCAGCGGAGCCCGCTGAAGGGGGGCAGGCTGCCCTTTAAACTCATCTGTGCCTCCCGGCCGGGAGGCACAGATGAGTTTAAATGACAGCCCGCGCCTCTCCAGCGGAGCCCGCTGAAGGGGGGCGGGCTGTCAGAGTTTAAAGGGCAGCCCGCCCCCCTTCAGCGGGCTCCGCTGAAGGGGGGCGGGCTGCCCTTTAGACTCATCTGTGCCTCCCGGCCGGGAGGCGCAGATGAGTTTAAATGATGAGTTTAAATGTGCAACACAATTTGATGAAGGGGGAGCTGGGAGGCGCAGATGAGTTTAAATGACAGCCCGCCCCCCTTCAGCGGGCTCCGCTGGAGAGGCTCGGGCTGCCCTTTAAACTGATCTGAGCCTCCCAGCTGGGAGGCGCAGGTCAGTTTAAAGGGCAGCCCACGCCTCTCCAGCGGAGCCCGCTGAAGGGGGGCGGGCTGCCCTTTAAACTGACCTGCGCCTCCCAGCTGGGAGGCTCAGATCAGTTTAAAGGGCAGCCCGCGCCTTTCAGCGGGCTCCCCTGAAGGGGGGCCGAATTTGCCGAATTTATTCGCGAACTCCCGAACTCGCTGAATTCAGCCCCCCCGGTTGCCCGCCAGTTTTGAGTTCGGATCCGTCCGAACAGAAAATCACAGAATCAGGGGAAATTCGGTTGATTTTTAGTTCGGACCGAACCAAATTGACAGCCCTACCCCCCGGAGCCGCAGAAAGGCGCAAATGTGCACATGCACCCCCCCACGGGAATCTCTCTCACACACAGACACTTTCTCTTTCTCTACCCGGACCATGCAGCGGCAGGGCTCATGCACTCAAGCGCAACTGATTGGCCAGAAGAAGACCCAGCTTGGCCACCAATTGGCCGCGGGAGAATGCTGCTTCGGGGGCGCCGAACTTGTACAAATATATTCGGAGTCCGCTTGAACTCGCCGAGTTCGGTTCGTTGTTTTCCCACATTTTTTAACTTCAATTCTATCCGAAGTAGAAACAGCCAAATCAGGGAAAATTCGGCTGTTTTTCATGTTGGATGGAACCGAATCGACAGCTTTATCTAGGATTGCTCCTTAGAATTCTATTTCTTGTCCTGTATTTCAGGTTCAATCTCTGGGAAACACAGTTCAAAGATCATAAATAGTAGTGAGAGCCCCTTGGAGAGTTGCTTCCCGTCAAAGAAAACTGACCATCTGTCTAATTGGATATATAACATTTAATTGTTTCTTGCAGGCCTCATGGTTACAGAAGAAGGTATGAATGTATGTGCATAATGTCTTTAAAATGGAAAGAACTTGCTAGAAGTGTTCAAAATTAGTACACATGAAATCATGACCGATCAGTCCTTCAGTGATGAAATAGCTTAAGCAAACTGACCTTCTTCACTCCAAGGTGTGTGTGTGTTCAGTGCCGTCAAGTCGCTTCCGACTCATGGCGACCCTATGAATCAATGTCCTCCAAAATGTCCTATCTTTGACAGCCTTGCTCAGATCTTGCAAACTGAGGGCTGTGGCTTCCTTTATTGAGTCAATCCATCTCTTGTTGGGTCTTCCTCTTTTCCTGCTGCTCTCAACTTTTCCTAGCATGATTGTCTTTTCCAGCGACCCTTGTCTTCTCATAATGTGACCAAAATACGATAGCCTCAGTTTAGTCATTTTAGCTTCTAGGGTCAGTTCAGGCTTGATTTGATCTAAACCCCCCTGATTTGTTTTTTGTTTTTTTTGGCAGTCCATAGTATCCGTAACACTCTCATCCAACACCACATTTCAAAGGAATCTATTTTCTTCCTGTCAGCTTTCTTCATTGCCAACTTTCACACCCACACATAGTAATAGGGAATATGATGGCATGAATTAACTTAATATTGGTGGCCAGTGACACATCCTTACACTTCAGAATCTTTTCTAGCTCCTTCATGGCTGCCCTTCCCAGTCTCAATCTCCTTCTGCTTTCTTGGCTGCAGTCTACCTTTTTGGTTGATGATGGAGCCAAGGGATATTTCATATTTTTTATACTCAGCAGTGTCAGTAAATTACTTCAGGATATTTTTTACAGCACAAATCAGGCTCATATGGTGGAAATCAACAAAATAATGTGTGTGAAGCACTTTGACTGCTGAAATGTGAAGTATGGTTAAGTTCGTGTAACTCGTATGACCTGAGTCAGCTGATACCTGCAGAAGATCTGATTCAGTTTTAATATGCAAACTTCATGATCACCACACTAATAACAGACATGCCAGGCAGAGTAAGATAAGAAATAATATAAAGTGAGATTATATAAAGAACTCACTCCATACCTGGCATCGACAAAGTATGGGAGGGAAAGAAACATTTATGAAGAGATCTCATTGGTTGGAAAATGGAGTCTACATTCTCCAGTGTTCGGAGGCACTCTACACCCATCCAGTAATCTAGATCAAATCACAGAGAAGGCATCTTAAAAACACATGAGGAAAAATCATTCCCACAAACTAGTATTTTCTATGTTTTTAATAGTTAGATGAGGTTTTACCAGGAATTGCCCAGGAATTAACATATTATTTTGCAGGCAGCACATTGAAGCTGGAATTGGCCACTGGAGAGAAACATCAGCTGGAAAACTAACAGAAGTAATAAGGCAGAGGCTATATAGCAAACAGAACCTCCCCCCTGGCAATAGCCATGGAGATTTCGCTGCCATGTTGCCTGTCTAGAAGTAGTTTTGCTTTCTTCAGGATCTTCTCTTGGCCTCCCTCTGGCAGAGCAGAGTTCATCCGGTCTGAAGGCCGCTCGTTGCTCTCATGCCTGCCTCACAGTCTTCCTTGAGCATCATCAAGTCGTGCACAAAGCTGTGCTCTGCCCCATGGGTCACTTTCATAATGTCGTAAGCCTACAGTAAAGAGGAGAAGAAAGATAAGCGACCCACGCTCCGGTTTTAGCTGGCAGGTCCTTTCCCCCTTTTTATGCTTTGTTCCTGTACAACTTTGAAAAGCCACATATCAGTTTAGTCTTCACCTGCATCCCTGTCCTTTCTGAACATGAAAACGGTATGGGCAAGAGAAGGAATTTCTCTGTAGCACACGTTATGGCCCCACTGGATTCATGGTTTGTTTGGAACCAGAGGAGAAAACAAGGATTTTAAAGAAAGCATTTTAATTTGCTGAATGTTCTTCATGTGGAATAATGTGGCTGTGGTTTTCTTCTACTGCACAGTTTAAATTTAACTGTTATTTCTTCTTAATGCTGTTTCATTGTTGTTTATCGGGTTATGGTTTATTGTCTAGCAACTTGAGAGAGATTGCAGTATAAAAGTTTGCAAGAATGAATAAAGTGGTAGCATTCTTAGTCTTTTTGCCAGCTTCTTTGTATTAGAAGCCCAGAATACCGTTGCATGAAAGAATGTGCAAGAAATTAAGGGAGACATTGCTTCAACGGGAAAGAGAGAAGTTGAAAAACAAAAGGCGACCAAAAAACACTGCAAAAGCTTACTCTTAAGGGTAGGGTTACCAGGTCCCTCTTTGCCACCGGCGGGAGGTTTTTGGGGCAGAGCCTGAGGAGGGTGGGGTTTGGGGAGGGGAAGGACTTCAATGCCATAGAGTCCAATTGCCCAAATGGCCATTTTCTCCAGGTGAACCCATCTCTATCGACTGGAGATCAGTTGTAATAGTGGGAGATCTTCAGCTACCACCTGGAGGTTGGCAACCCTATCTAAAGAGTAGCAATAGGGGGTCAGCTTAAACATTGGGCTAAATAAGAGACTACTGCTGAAAACAGCCTACAGTACATCTACTTCCCTGCCCTCCTTCAGAATATTTAGAGAAACCTCCCATGTAATAGCATCATAGCCACCTCCCCAGTGCCAATGGTAGCTAATCATATAGAGTGTGAGTAGAGAATTACAGAACATTTTGATAGCAGGACACAGGTCAAGTTTTACCAGACACTGCATTTATTTGTTAAAATATTTAAATCCTGCCTTTCTTCATGGTTCAAGGTGGCTTTGTGCAACACAATTTGAAAACATCATAATGATCATCATCATTCATTATGATGAACCCTACCATAAATGAGTCAATAGAACAGTTTAATGGCAGTCATTCTATATCTATATGTCAGCGGATAAATAGTTAAATATACCATTAGAATACATATTTAGATAACTGTAGCTATACAAATTTAATGAAAATGCTTGATAATTAAAGGTTGAATATATTGAATGTTTTTGAATTTATGAGACCAAAAGTGTGCTTGTTTGTAACAGACGGATTTTTCCTATCCCCTCCCCTTTTTTTCCCTTTTTTATCCCTTATTTGATAAAATAAATAAAAATTATAAAGAAAAAAAAAGAAAACAACAAAATAAAACCTCAAATGACCCCTGCCCCATTTATAGAGGGGACAAGGAGAGCCAAACAAACAACAGCCTCTTTCAGGGATCTACCAGCCATTTAGCATGATGGCTAGTTTGGCCTTGTGTATGGGCTAAGCATAAAACACCCATGCAGTAATGTGCCAACCTCAATATTATAATGGTGGTATGTAGAAGCCATAACACAGAAACAATTCCAGTTTTCCTCCATGAGATGACAGTTAAGTGTAGATTTCCACAATGCTGATTGTTGGGTTTTTAGAACCAACAGTTCCTCTCATTATTTAAGGATCTTGTTTTACTATGAGAAACTACTCTGAGCACACAAACAGGGCATGATATCCCAAGCCACTCGGCGAGCAATCCTACGCAGGTCTACTTGAAAGCAAATACCATTTTATTCAGCGGGTCTTACTCCCAAGAAAGTGTTCTCAGGATTGCAGCCATAGCTTCTCACTCAACCCCCTCCCCCCCAAACAAACCCTGATTAGCTATCGGTACGCATGTACCTCTGAATGCACAGGGAAGTCCAACACATTCCTTTGAGTCTGATTTGCATTGGGCGCCTCACATCAGAATGGCATGTAACAGTACGCAAATGTGCTGCAGCACCACTCAGTCATGATGAAAGGAGGAAACAAACTAGCCTACAAAGTGAAGGGCGGGAAGAGTGGGGAAATAATTTCTGTTTCTCCTTTGTCTCTTGATTAAAACGAATGCTTGTTCGAGACGGCAAAGGAAGGACAAATGCCTAGAAAGTCACACTTGTTTTACTCTGATCGCACATGCAGCTAATCATCCACGTGCAAGCTGGGAAGAATCTGTCCAAATGAAATGCGGCTCCAAAGGCTTCAAATATTCCCATTCTGAAGCGGAAGGGAAAGCCTTTGTGTTGCAGTTTTTCCCACTGCAAGGAATCCGTGGAGAACCAAAGGCCAGGATACAAGAGACCCATTTCTCATCACATAATGTAATTGATTCTTAAAAACTTAACTTTACTTAGAATCTACCCATCATATACGGTATAGTCCTTGCAGGCCTGTCTTGCTACTTATACGTCCTTTTTTTTTTTTGCATCAGAGAACCACCTAAGGCGAACTCCCCCCATCCCACCTGCAATTTGAAGTGGTATAGCCCATGGTGGACTACACCACCTCTCCTTTGGCATTTTAAAGCAGCAAGAGAAAAAAGGTAGATGAAACAGGTGCAGGTCTCATTTATGTGTGTGCAGCAACAGCGATAGAATATGGGTATCTGATTTGTTATTTCTGCTATAAATATGGCATCCCACATAAACCAAAGCCTCCAAGACCAGTGATTCCACAATAATAAAAGAGACCTGCCCACCCAATTGATTAGAAGAGCTTTTTGAGTGGAATGTTGTCAAATTGGAGTACAGTGGACTCATGGGGTTCATTCCATTAGCAGATGAGTTTGGGAGATACTGAAATGCACCTTTTATCAAGATCCTGCAAAGTTCAGGCCTCAAGGGGTCACATTTTGATGGAAGCCAGTTGTCAGCCCAATGAGTCCACAGTAGGGTTGCCAGGTCCCTCTTTGCCACCAGCGGAAGGTTTTGGGGGCGGAGCCTGAGGAGGGTGGGGTTTGGGGAGGGGAGGGAGGAACTTCAATGCCATAGAATCCATTTGCCAAAGTGGCTATTTTCTCCAGGTGAAATGATCTCTATCAGCTGGAGATCAGTTGTAATAGCAGATCTCCAGCTAGTACCTGGAGGTTGGATACTCCAGTCCACAGGTGCGATCCAGGCCAAGCTCCACAAGAAGCAACTGAAGATCAGATGAGCCACAAGCGGACAATGAAGTCCAGGCCATGCAGGAGATCCAGTTGCAAAAGCAGCCTGTGTGTTGTGAGGGGGGGGGGAGGAGGGAAGCAGGAGCTGAGCTCAGCAGAGCCCATTCCATTCAGACAAGCTGCTGGGACTGATCCCTCCCCGAGGAAGAAGTTTTGACCTTGGGGTCAGCTGGTAAGTGGTAAGGCAGCTGACTGAGCTCTAACCCAGGAGTCAGCTGAGTGATAATTCAGCTTATTTTGCAGCTTCTGTGGTACCCTGGAGGAACACTTCCATCTGCAAGGCTTGTGGTGGGAATGAGGTCTGTTGGCAGAGGATGTAAAATATAGGAACTGGATCCACAAGACAGAGTGCTTTTTTATTTTTTTCTAAACAATTCTTTAATTACTAGGAATCCCAGGAGGGGGAAGTTTGGTGTTGTTATTATCTACTAGCAGAATAGTGTTTTCTGTGACCTGTTTACTTCTGAAGGCACGCTGGATATACATATGTCTAATCACAAACGTTCAAACCTACATCCAGGGCAAAATGATTGACCTGGACAGATTTCCACCAGGATGTGAACTTCACTCTACCGTTAAACACAGTCCCATGAATCTGAGTAGCTTCATGGCAGACTTGGGAACATAACAGCAGAAAAGGAGCCTATAAGAACCCAAAAGCCACCTGCTGTATAATATGTACTCTGATGCAATATAAGAAATCAAAATAGTCAATGTAAAAACAGCTCCAATATATAATGCAAAAGCTGATCATATTTATAAGAATATACACATTAGCCCTCATTTCATATAGAAAAACCTCACACAGCAGGCAATTATATAACACTTCCGCTGTACAAAATATATAAACCGTCATTTCCTAATGGTTGAAAGCTCCTAACATGAAGTAAATCAGAAATACTGTGCAGCAATTGTTGTAAGAGTCTTCCACCACGGAAGACATACATTAAAGTTCAACAGCTATCAGAGTTCTAATTACTCTCTTCTCTGTTGTTCTAGTTCAACTGAATCTTAGGGCGAAAACGCATGGTCGCTTTAGCCTCCTTTAATCCCTGTTTTAGCCAGGATCGAACACACATTAGGCAAAACGCATGCATTCGGTCCTGGCTGAATCCTGGCTGAAACAGGGATTAAAGGAAGAAAAAGCAACCATGCGTTTTCGCCCTTACAGTCCTCATTGGATCTCAGCCCCTGGTCATTCTGGAACCTGAGATAAACATTTTTAAGACCAAAAGGATTAAGTTGGTGAAGCGCACGAGGCAGCCGTCAGAAGGCTTTGCTGGTCCTGGGAATTTATTGTATGCATTGGCAAAGAGTCCCATGGCGCAGAGTAGTAAGCTGCAGTTCTGCAGTCCAAGCTCTGTTCACGGCCTGAGTTCGATCTCGACAGGAGTTGGTTTCAGGTAGCCGGCTCAAGGTTGACTCAGGCTTCCATTCTTCCAAGGTCGGTAAAATGAGTACCTTGCTTGCTGGAGGTAAAGGGGAGATGACTGGGGAAGGCACTGGCAAACCACCCCGTAAAACAAAGTCTGCCTAGTAAACATCGGGATGTGACGTCAGGAATGACATGGTGCTTGCACAGGGGACCTTTACCTTTACCTTTTATTGGCAAATATGTGACATGTACCTTGCCCTTTGTGAATATTTAGCAAATTCATGGGATGCTCTGAATAAGGCAGCTTGTTGGCAGATGTGTAGCTCAATATAGTATTTCAACATTATATAGGAGGGTTTTTATTGCAATATGTTTAATGGATCGTTGTTTTAGGGTTGCTAACCATCTCTCGGAATAAAGGGGATTAGAATTTTAAATAAACAGAGTGAGCATCAGTCTCATAATGATGCAATAAAGCACCTGCTTTAAGTTACCAAATATATCAGTCTGCCCCACCCAGGTGTGCTTTATTGTTATTCTGAATCCTCTTGCAAATAATTAGATATGCTAAAAAGACTGGACTCTGACAAACCCATTCTTCTTCTGATGGTCCTAAAATGCATTTTGCACTTGATGCCATTATAATTCCCCTTGCAAAGTTGACAATGCTAAATGTGGTAGGGCTACTATTGCCTTCCATTCACAATGACTTCTACAAGAAGCGCAAATTGAAAACCAACTGGAATTCACTATCCAAGTTTCCAAGGACAGAACTTGAAAGTGGAGGAGTCACCCCATCTGGCCCAGAAATTCCTACTGAAAATCCAATTTTGTTTTCAGGACAGTATTGGATCATGATGTTTATCAAAATCCCCCTTTTAGATACCATCCATTAAGGACATCAACTCATCTGTTCATTACTTCTCTTTTTAGTTTTTTAATGTCAGGGTTATAGCCCTAGAGTTTGGAACAATGCAGAATTTTTAATTCTAGTGCAATTCTACCCATGTCAGTTCAATAAGCATTACTGCAAGGGTGTTACTGCAAGTTTCCTCAGTGGAACAGGCTTCTCGAGAGGTGGTAAGCTCTCCTTCCCTGGAGGTTTTTAAGCAGAGGCTAGATGGCCATCTGACAGCAATGCTGATTTTATGACCTTAGGCAGATCGTGAGAAAGAGGACAGGAATGTTTGCATCAGTGTCTGGCTCTCATGGCCCTTTCTTGCATGGCCAGGGTAGTGCTGATCACCACTGTAGGGTCAGGAAGCAATTTTCCTTCAGGCCAGATTGGCCAGGGATCCTGGAGGGTTGTTGTTGGGTTTTTTGCCACCTTCTGGGCATGGAGTAGGGGGTCACTGGGGGTGTAGGGGGGAGGTAGCTGTGAATTTCCTGAATTGTGCAGGGGGTTGGATGAGATGACTCTGGTGGTCCCTTCCAACTCTGTGATTCTGAGCCTTGCCTGTGAGCACAGACAGTAGAGTATTTTTCCCTATTCTTTATTCTGCCTCCCCACCCCCATAAAACTAGATGCAAGACATAACAGATACACAAGAATGAGGAGGAGAAATAGAATCAGGCACTGAAAGAGTCTTTCCTTCCTCCGACTTAATAGCTATTTGCCATTCAGGGTTAGGAGGTGATTAATGATACCCCCTAGCTACTGAACAGTAATTACCAACAACTGATATTAGAGGAAGTCAGCCCTGGAAATGGTGCAAGCTGCAGTGACCCATCGCCTCACTTTGAAGCTGTTGCCTAAGGAGATGATGCAGCGAAACCCGAGTGGGAACGGGAGCCTGGCATTTAAAAAGTGTGCGTGTGGGGAGGTGTGAGCTAGAGGGTGCGGGGAAACAATTGGCCAGATGACAGGTTAGGGAGTAGAGAAAGGGAACGTGGCAGCGCCACAGTGGGGAGAACTGACCTGCTTCAGGGTTTCCAGGGCACGAGGAAACATGTCTTGGCTGTACTGCAATTTGGTCACTCGCATCAGCTGGACGGCCCTCAAGGGATGGAAGCCAGAATAATAAAACCTGGAAAACACGGAGGGGAGAAAAAAAAAATCATAGCATCATTGTCAGCGTTCACCTTCACAGCTCCTGCTTCAGAGAGAGCTATTAGGGTGGGCCCCGCAAAGCCATTCTGAATTTTAATAAGGTATTCAGAGAAAATTAGCTGCACTATGGAGGAGCGTGAAATACTGAGGGGAATTAACAAATTATTATTTTCAGTCCCCACAGAACAGCTTTTACATTAACCTGTTAGAAAGTAAAAGGGGTGGGATTAATTTGAACACCTCCGTTAGGCAATACAATAGCACTGACTTCACTTAGTGTTTAACCAAAAGGCTTTCCGTCTCAGTAGCACCAGGGCGATTTTATTTTCACAGGAAATTTTCAGTATGGAGCCCAAATCCCCATTCTTTGGCAGAGAATAGTGTAGGTACATGGCACTCAATATACAGGTGAAAAATATACAGAGTTTTGGTTTTGAACATCAATTCTGGCTGACCTGTTTTTAAAATACCAAATGTGACTCCAAAATGGCTAGGGTTGCACACCAGGTCCCTCTTCGCAACCGGCGGGAGGTTTTTGGGGTGGAGCCTGAGGAGGGTGGGGTTTGGGGAGGGGAAGGACTTCAATGCCACAGAGTCCAATGGCCAAAGCGACCATTTTCTCCAGGTGAACTGATCTCTATCTGCTGGAGATCAGTTGTAATAGCAGGAGATCTCCAGCTACTACCTGGAGGTTGGCAACCCTAACAACGGCTGAGATGTGTGTCTGTAGTGTCTGGAAGATCTGACCCAGAGTAAACTGGCCAAACACACTGGAGTAGTGCAGTGGCTAACAGTGAGAAATGGAACATACCCAGTTCAAAATTTTCCTGGCCTTGAATGCACTAGTAAGCTTTGGCAAGCTACGTTTTTCTCAGCCTCCCACTTGCAGTACGAGGGTAACAGCACTAACCAATTTTACAAATATGTGAGATTTATGTCTTTAGTGCTTCTTCACACTTTTTTGCACAAAGGGGGCAAGCAAATTTATAAACAGCCCCATATATAGGCTTACCAAGTCTCTTCGCTCCACCAGTGGGCGCTCTTCAGCAGCGCGCTACCCGCATAGACACTCTATCAATCTCTGCCGAAACTCTAGGGTTTCCATAGAGTTTCGGCGGAGGTTGCTAGAACGTCTGTGTCACTTCCGGGAAAAATCGAAAGCGCAGGGGTGCACGTGCACGCATTGCCCGCCACCACTGGGCACTTGCCAACCCTACCCATATACCATGAGGTATTTCTGGTTATGGAATTTCATTCTGGGACAGCAATCTAAGCAAACTTGAAGCTAGTATCAGCGTACACTTTTGCTCTCAGATTTGGCTTTAACAACATAAAGAATGGAGGTAGCCTGATAACATTTTATGCTTTCCTTCATGCTAATTTGATGGGGCCAGTATTCCCTATTAACTCCTCTGCCATTAGTACTGATTTACATTCACACGGAGATGAAGATAGAGCTAGACCGCATATCTGCAGCAAAAGGAACATATGTAATGTTCTGGTGTCACTAATTACTTTCAATATGTACTGGAAATGTCATAGTTAGTAGTCACCGGGATTTATAGAGGTCTCAACTGTTCACAATCAGTTTTATTCAGCAAAGGAAAGTAATACATTTGATCAAACAGTAATCAATTGTTGCTGGCAATTCTTCAGGCTACTTAAAATACATTTAAAGTTCTCCAGCTACACGAGGAAGGGAAAAAAAACTTAGGATTTCCACTTAGATGGTGCCAGCCATTTTCTACAAACGTCAGTAGCAATCATCTGGAAATGGTGGCCTCAGCTACATGCACATGTCAAAATAACTTCAATGGTCGATATTACTATTGTTTACACACAGAGAGAGCAATAAGGTCAGAAAATCTCCAGAAAGGGCAAATGAAATGTAAAGACATCATAAGGTCATGTTAACAACTTGTTAACACATGCTTGCTTTCTAGCATTTCTCAAGATGTGCTAGCCTGTTATTTTTCATTTTACCATGTGGGGAGGTCTACTACAATACCATCTGAGACTTCTTCACACATTCACATCAATCACTCGATGACTACATTATTAAGAAGTGACTTGCATATATGAATAGGGTTGCCAACCTCCAGGTGGTAATTGGAGATCTCCTGCTATTACAATTGAACTCCAGGTGACAGAGATCAGTTCACCTGGAGAAAATGGCTGCTTTGGCAATTGGACTCTATGGCACTGAAGTCCCTCCTCTCTCCAAACCCCGCCCTCCTCAGGCTCTGCCCCCAAATCTCCAGGTATTTCCCAACCTGGAGCTGGCAACCCTATATATGTATGAACCATCACAGTTCAAGCATCACAGGCAGAACTTGGTTATCTCTTTACATCTACCTGGTGGGGCCTTGTTTGGAAAGCAGTGAGAGAAATGAGAGAAATAAAATCATGTTTTGCAGTAGATTTAGTTCAGCTGCAAAACAAAAGAAATCAAGTGATAAGAAACTGGATGATGCAGATGTATGTGTGAACTGGTCCCTTATCACGTAGACATTGAGGTGGAAATTGTTTACACTAAAAATGTGCAAATTGCCCTTGAGACTCATGGAATTCAGCAGAATCTGAAAGCTGCATTCCCCAGGGCTCTTTGTGCTCAAATGCGTCCATCAGCTGAAGCCCATCTAATCAAAGCCCATCTAGTTTGTGATCACCCAAACAATTATGGGCTACAGAAAGGAGAAATGAATAATGTACAGTTAGCCTTGGGGATAAAGAACATCTGAAGGCATAGATCACTCACTGAAACAAACAATAGGATAGAGCAACCCCAAATACCACAATCAACTAAATCCTAAACAGCCAAGAAGCACCTCTTTCTCTGACAGAGCTCACACCAAATGGACATGAAGGTGGCATTGCCTATAGACTAGCCTAGTGAATGTCTGCCCCATAAGGCAGGTAAAAGCTGTAGTAACTATGACAAGAGCAAAGAAGGCAGCCCGAACCCCATCTGTTAAGCCACTTTCCTGGTATCCTTTCTGTTTGCACCCTGTCCACTCCTTCCAATATCCTGTCTTCATTGGCAGCCTCTTCTAATGCTTCAGAGAAAGGAAAGAGGACATTTTGATCCCCACCCTCGGTACACAGGATTCTTCTTGTTTCGGAAGAGGAAACAAGGGTAGGGAGGGAACCGAAGATGTCACCCAACAAGGCAAGATGTTCAGAAACTGAACTACATTTTCTCATGGTTAATGTTTATATCTAGCACTTTTATGACCAAAGTGTAGTTCTTTGCAGTTGCTATTATGGTTTTACCCAGTCATCCATGCACAGAAGGCACACATCTGGGCATGGAATGGGGAGTTTCCTGCATTCTTCTCAGTTCCTAGAGCCCTTTCCAACTCCCCAATAGATCATCACAGAAGCCACGTGGAGGGAAATGTAACTGAGGCTGAAACAGTGGCCTCTTGCAGGCTACTCAGTGACTCTATGGCAGCAAAGGAGAGCCAATGGGGTGTAGTGGTTAAGAGCGGTGGTCTGGAGCGGTGGATTCTGATCTGGAGATCCGGATTTGATTCCCCACCCCTCCACATGAGCGGCGGAGGCTAATCTGGTGAACTGGATTTGTTTCCCCACTCCTACACACGAAGCCAGGAGGGTGACCTTGGGCTAGTCATGTTCTCTCTGCCCCACCAACCTCACAGGGTGGCTGTTGTGCGGAGGGGAGGGGAAGGTGATTGTAAGCCGGTTTGAGTCCCCCTTAAGTGGTAGAGAAAGTTGGAATATAAAAAACAACTCCTCCTTCAAATGGATTTAGTTGTAGGTTTCCTAATTTCTTGATCCAATTCCATGGCCTATAAGCAGGAGATAAATCAGTTGCACCAGGGGTCCCCGTGGGCACCGAGGCTCCCGCTGACACCTTTCCTGGCCCCCACCAAGTGTTTTTAGAAAGTGGGTGGGGCCTGGTGGGGCTTTTGCCCAGCAAGATTGGCCACTGGAGATCTGATTGGTTGTGCAGATTTTTTAAAAACATTGCTTTGGCAAAAGCCACCACCACAGCACAAGCATCATAAGTGTGTGACAGAAGGGAAGCTACAGCAGCCATTTTGTTGCTGGCTCCACCTTCGGCAGCAACCTTTTTGTGGCTCTGTCTACCACCCGGTGTCAGTATTTCAAAGGTGCCCAAAGGCTCAAAAAGGTTGGGAACGCGAGCTACACCACAAAGCAGTAAGTTCACGTGGCGCAACCTCTGGCTGACATCCTAAACCAGTGATGGCGAACCTTTTAGAGACTGAGTGCCCAAACTGCAACCCCAAACCCACTTATTTATCGCAAAGTGCCAACACGGCAATTTAACCTGAATACTGAGGTTTTAGTTTAGAAAAAACAACTCATACGTTAACATCTTTTGCCTTAAAAGAAAACCACAATAAACTTTTTATTGAAAGGTAAAAGTTTGCGTTTGGCATGCTTTTGAACAATTAATGGGATTTTTGCTGTTTATCGCGGCTCATCCTGGCTCTGCACTTTGACCAGAAGCGCATGTGTGTGTGTGTCCCCCTCACCGCCCGGACTGTGTGCGTGCATGAGTTGGGGGGGCGGGGAGAGAGAAGAACAGAAACCGACTGAACTGGAAAACAACCATCGAGTCGATCCAAAAGCTCTTGCAGAGTTTCCTGCTCAGTAAGGGGTGTTGGGGGGGGGATCGGCTTGCATTGGGGGGGGGGGGAAGCCCAGTGGAAGAAGTTGCACAGCCCTCCAGCTGAAAGGAGGGGGAGCTCCGTGGATCGCTCGCTCTCCCGCTTGCATTTTTGGGATTCCCACACAATGCAAAAAATAATAAAAATAATAATGAAAAATCCCTCGCCCTTCTTCCCTCCCCCCTCCCCCGATTGCCGTACCTTGTTGTCTCTGTAAAGGACCGTTTAAAACAGCTGCACCCTGGGACCAAGTTCAGAATTAGATGTGAAACGATGACTCCGGGAACTGCTGGGAACCACGAGGCACGCGGTGTAGGGTTTGCCGCCTCCGGGGGAACCGCCCTCTTCTCCTCGGAAGCTTGGACGGGCCGAGCCAGGGGAGCTTCCTCGGCCTCAGACTATTCTGAGGGAGAGTCCAAGTCACTCTCTCCCTTAGAAGAAGCCAGGATCGCTCTGCTGTAGCTCGCCAGTAATAGGACCCCTGACCTTCCTCTTTCACCTCCGTTCCACTGGCTTCTCTTAAGCCTCGCTTCCCCCGCCCCTCCCTCTAGTCCCGCCCCCGAGACCTTATTAGGGTTGAAACATCCTGCCCTCCTCCCCACGCCCCCAGTTAAGTCCTCTGACTGGCGCAGGCGCGACTGCACCCGGCGCGGGCCCGCCCGACTCTCAGCTGGGCGGCGGGGCTACAGCTGGGGTGCGGCGGCGTGCCGCCGCGTCTCTGCACCCCATCTTCTCCCAGCTGTCAGCTTGCCGGTTCCTCGCCCCGTCCCTTGGGAAGCGGGCTTGCTCTCTCTCCACCTCTTCCATTCGTCGCTGCCTCGCCAGTCTAAATTTTTGGTCCCGTCCTGGCTGCCCTGCGCCCGGCCGCAGCGAGCCACTTACCCGCGCGTGCTGGCAGAGAGGGCTACGCATGCCAAGTCGAGCATGCGTGCCATAGGTTCGCCAACACGGTCCTAAACCCAAGCCCATCCCGAAGAACAAATTATTTTGAAGTGCGTTCTCTCAGGATAGCCTCGCTGTCTGTAGCATCCTGTCAAGGAGAATTTCAGGGCACATGAGGTGCAGGTGTATGGTAGAACTGCAGCCTGCAATGGGCTCACCTTCAGTGTTCTTGAAACGAGGACAATACTAGTTGTAACCAGTGGGTAAATTCAACCTTCAGAACTCTGGTCCATTACTCCCACAACAGTTTTATTGAGACTAGTTTAATAAGTGCACCCCCTTCCTAAGTTAATCAGACTCTGGAAAGATTTAGGATCATGGCATGTGATACCAGAGGAAGCAGTAAGTAATTAAGCAATGTCAGGCAGACAACCAAATCCACTCACAGCCATAAACTATACAGAGAGAGGACATTTAAGAGGTGAAAGTAAAGGAAGCAGGCATGAAACTGAGAGCACTGAGTACATAAATATTTACAAAGCTGTTTTATTGTGCTGATTTATGTACTGGTCTTATGCATGTGTTTAGTTGCCTTTTCACAAGTTTTAAACCAGACACGTAAAATAGCTTGTTTAGTATTATTTTCTGTAATAAAACTGCTAAATTTTCGGAACATCTTTGTGCAGGCACATCTGCTGGACAACATTCTTGGGGCAACGTACAACCTGCGCCTCTTGGGGAACGAGCAGAGTGCTACGGCTTTCTTCCACTATCTTCGTTGCTCTGCTATCAAAAACTAGGCAATTCATTTACGTTTGTTGACAACATCCTAAACTGATTACCAACAGAGATTCCTAAGGAGGTTAAAACTTCAATCTGTGATGAAGTCTGAAAAGATTCAGGCAAAAAAACAAAAACAAAACAGTGGACTCTGGAGGTCAGTGAGGTTTGGACCCAGCCACTGAAAACCAAGACCATCATTCTGGCTCTTACTTGGCACCAGGGTTCACTAGGTTGGAGGCAACTGGGGCCACCTCCAACATAGCTAGGCCCTCACCAAGCAATAGCCCACACATACACTGAGAGATTTGTGCAGCACAAGGGAATCTGGTTCTTAGTCAGGTGTAATAAGAGGCTATCTGACTGAACACCAAATATTATAAGAATTCCAGAATGGTAGCCATCAAACTCCTTTCTGTTGAAAACATTCAGTATTTATAGGGTTGCCAACCTCCAGGTAATAGCTGGAGATCTCCTGCTATTATAACTGATCTACAGCCGATAGAGATCAGTTCACCTGGAGAAAAATGACCGCTTTGGCAATTGGACTCTATGGCATTGAAGTCCCTCCCCATCCCAAACCCCACCTCTTCAGGCTCCCCCCCAAAAAACTCCCGCCGGTGGTGAAGAGGGACCTGGCAACCCTATTTAGAAGTTAGCGAAGCACATAACAATAACATTGGATCAGAGGAGTTAGCCTTTAATGTGCAAAAAGGGCCTGCAATTAAGAGTATATTGTTTAAGTGTGTGTGGTGTAGAGGAGAATTCCCTGCCTGGGAATCAGTCCAACATGGGCGGAGGAACGATTTGGATAACTGGGCTGGCATGTCCTGAACTCTTTTCTGGCTTGGATTACATATGTGAGATACAGAAGTTCTATTCTCCCTCTCTCCTTCACCTTGCCATAATTATGGCAGTCGCTGTTAAAAGTTGAGAACAGCTATGTGGATGAGAAGAGAGAGTCTCTGCCCCTCTGTGTCCTGCCTCCCTGCCCCCCCCCTTGCCCACCAACTCATATGATTTTGGCAGTATCTGAATTGTGTCCAGGACACCCTGGGAAACAAGGTAGAAGATACATTTATACTGAGCCAAGTCGGAACTCCCAACTTTGAGCTTGAACTTAGGGCTAAAAAAAAACCTGAGTTATTTTGCCAATTTGTTTGAAATTGTTTTATTTAGCCAAATCCATTTCAGGTGAGCCCAGGAGAAAGGTGCTGTTCAATAAAACAAATTCTGGTGGCGATTTTCTTAGTTTGCGTTGAAGATATAGTACATTATAATACAGGGCCATATAAGAAAGTAATCTTTAGCTATGGAACTGTCTTCTTATGTCTGTTTACCAGAACTTTATCCTAACTAGGAATGATTCGATTATTCCAAGTAAGACATTCATTTACTCAACTTACCTTGTTTGTAATGCTGGTTTCTTCTTGAGCTGAGCACTTTGAGTGATCACACTGATGGTTTGTTCACAATTCAAATGAGCAACATTTCAAATAGTTTTTCATTTGTGCGTTGGTGGTATTCAGCATGGTGACTGGCCATGTAGCCATTGTCTGCATATGCTCCCGATATGTGGACTCGCTTTCAATGTGTGCCCCAGAGTCATATGGGGTATATCATAAGGAATTTAAAACCAGCTATATTTCCAGTATATCTGCTGTTTTTCTCCTGTCCTTTCTGCTGTTGGCAGTGTTCGCCACACTGCCATATGTTCAAGCATACTGGATCAACTATAGCTTTGAGAAAAGTATTCTGATCCAGTTTCAAACACTGGATTAACACAAACACACTCGACTTTATGTGGCTAGTCTTGAGCCATTCTATGTGGACAAACATTTGATGGGTCACGTAAAGTACGATTGTTTAAACTTATGATAATCAAGTCTTCTTATTTGCAGTTAGTCAAACTGTGAATAGTGATTGGAGGGGAGGCATTCAGATATCAGATTTTAGGTGTCTCCTGGACCCTAGGGACAGGCCCAGTCTGAAATGAATCTGTACCAGGCTTAATGTCTCTAGACCAGTGATGGTGAACCTTTTAGAGACCGAGTGCCCAAACTGCAACCCAAAACCCACTTATATATCGCCAAGTGCCAACACGTCAATTTAACCTGAATACTGAGGCTTTCGTTTAGAAAAAACAACTCATACATTAACATCTTTTGTCTTAAAAGAAAAACACAATAACAGAGCTTTATATGCTTTGCACACTCCTTTGCACCCTTTTACCACATGCATTTGGAAAAGCAAACCTTTTTTTGGGGGGAGAGGGATAAAAACCAATACTAAACAGACTTTAGGCCAAGGAAGCATCTTTAAAAGTCTCAGCAAACCTTGGATCTATTGCACACTTATACCACATGTCTTTGAAAAGCAAACCTTTTTTTTGGGGGGGGGAGATAAAAACCAACACTAAACAGATATAAAAACCAACATTACACAGTTTTTGGGCCAAGGAGGCGTCCTTATGGGTCAGAGCAAACCCCTTTGCACACTCCTATCGCATGCATTTCAAAAACCAAACTTGGGGTGTTTGTGGAAGAGATGAAAATCACCACGTCTAAAAAAGGTGCGGAGAAGACATCAGGTTCAGTGGGCTGGTTAACAGTGAGAGTCATTAGGCAAGAATGCAAACAGGAGCAAGAATGCAAACAGGAGCAGCGTGCGCCCCAAGAGCAACCCAGGGATTTGAGATTGCCTTTTTGACTCTCTCCCTTCTCCTGCTGCAGCCTGTTCAGCAAGCCCTTTAAGAGTGGGAAGGGCAGACAGACAGGAACCTCTCTCTCCTGCTGAAGCCGGGACAAGTCGCCTGCGCTCTCCCCGCATTTGCTGTTCAAGCAGGGGAGAAGAGAGCCAGAAGGGGTGGGGTGGGGTGGGGTGGGAGGAGAGCTGCTTGTTCAGCGGGCCCTTTAAGAGTGGGAAGGGCAGACAGACAGGAACCTCTCTCCTTTCTCCTACTGCAGCCGGGACAAGTCGCTCTTCCCACATTTGCAGAGCAGAACTCTGTGCTGGGGTGATGGCTCGTGTGCCCACAGAGAGGGCTCTGAGTGCCCGATCTGGCACTCGTGCCATAGGTTCGCCACCACGGCTCTAGACCCTAAAGAACATATGCGCTTCAAGGCCTTACCTGCCATGGAATATTTGGGTTGCAAATCGTAACAATAACCAAAGTCACAGTGGGATGGTGGGGGGTATATCCCCTCTAGGAAGGCAACAGCACAGATAAATGTCCTTGTTGGTTGCAGCAGCTGGCAATACTAGAAACCTTGGGAAATACAGCTCTCATTGTTCTCAGTATCCCTGGAAGTGTACAGGTCCTTGATCTTAGCTGCAGAGTTCCTGCAGGAGTTCTGCGAGTAAGCAGATGATGTGATTGATCTCTCTGCAGTTTTGATCTTTGCTAACACCAGTAGCACATGTTCCTACACAAGCAAGAAAATCCACAGAGTCCAGTTTAAATGCAGCTGCCAGGGAAGGAGACTGTACACTCACAAAATTTAACCGAGTTCCACAGGGCCTGTAAGACAGAGCTTTCCCACCAGGCCTACGATGGAGGACAGCCGCGAATACCATCTGTACTGGCCTCCCCACCCCTCCCTCCTTCAGGCAACTGAATTGGTTGGTAGAGGGGCAGCTGCCTGTGTGGGCTCTTATGGCAGAATGGGATTCATATGCCATCTGTACTTATTGTTTTAAGGTAGAAGAAGAAGAAGAGTTGGTTTTATATGCCGACTTTCTCTGCCGCTTAAGGGAGAATCAAACCGGCTTACAATCACCTTACCCTCCCCTCCCCACAACAGACACCCTGTGAGGTAGGTGGGGCTGAGAGAGTGTGACTAGCCCAAGGTCACCCAGCTGGCTTCGTGTGTAGGAGTGGGGAAACAAATCCAGTTCACCAGATTAGCCTTCGCCGCTCATGTGGAGGAGTGGGGAATCAAACCCCACTCCTCCAGATCAGACTCCACCGCTCCAAACCACCGTTCTTAACCACTACACCACGCTTGCTCTTATGGTTTTATTGATGGTTTTATTGTTATTAGTATATGTTGGGAGATTTTAAATGATGTTATCCGCCCTGAGCTGGCTTGCCGGGGAGGGCGGACTATAAATGTGAAAACAAACAAACAAACAAACAAAAATTTAATCTCCTGTTTATCGTCAAGCACTTTCTACATTACAGACCAGGACAACATATCCCAGAAAAAGATGGGGCTTACAATACAATCCTAAGCAGGTCTACTCGGAAACCTAATGAAGTCTACACAATGAGGATTACTTTCAGGAAAGTGTTCTTAGGCTGGCACTGTTATATATTTCTGAAATATCCTTCTCCACAATATTTACAACAATTTGGACATGATGAGTTCTTTTTAAAAATATACTGTTCTGCATATTTGTCTATGAGAAATAATATTACTAGCTGGCTCCTTGCTTTGGCAAGAAATTGTATAAATGCATCGGGCCTTCATTTCCTTAAGCATGAGCTCTCTCATGTGATAGGAAAGGACTGGCACAGTCTGGATAAGAAATGTCTGTTTTTTAAAAGCCTGCATCTCAGAGAATTTCCCTACAAATTCCCCTTCCTTGGTTTCCCGAGTTCAGTAATTCGAGCTTTTTCAACCTCTCATGAGTTTAAATTAGAAGCTTAGTATACAGCAACGAAAATGACTATCATTTCTGATTCGTCACAATTTAAAATAGGTTAATTGATGTGCGCTCTTCTCTGTCAATCCACATTCGTGCCTCCACCTTCATGATGGAATTTCAAATAGGCATGATTGGTAAGAAATGGTTGTTTACTGTGGAAGGAAATGCTTGCAAGGCCACAGAGGCTGTGAAGGCTTCCGCACAATCCAGAGTGCCCCCCCTAAAAATTTAGAATACACAGAAGAAGAAGGCATCTGGCTGTTTCCCCCCATTGCAGCCAGTGAAAATGATGCGTGGATACAGCTGAATGATGCCAACAACAATTCAGTTAGAGAAAGAGTGTTAATGAGACTATTCTTTGAAAACGATGTGCAATTCTGTTCCTATTGTCAGTACACATTGCACCCCCAATAGCAGGACATTAAACTATGCAACAGGTCATGGACTCCTCGCACGCTGTTCAAACATGGTTGATTGCACACATGCTCATTCACAAAAAAAAAAAAAAAAAACCAGAAAACTTGAAAACTGGCATGGATGGAACATTTGAAATTAAACACATAAAATAAGCAGCAAGTGACACACAAAACAACTACATATCTGACAAACAGAGCTTTGTGTCTCAAAAACTTATAACCCCCCAAATCTTGTGGGTCTCTAAAGGGCTACTGGGTTCGCACCTAGCTGCCCACAAAACAACTACGAGTAAGACGCACAGAGCATCATAGCCCAGTGACCTCTGACGTGTGGCAGGGGCAGTAGATTCCTTTTGCCCCTTTGCACATACAATGTAAAGGGTCAGGTTGATTATATAAGCATACAGCAGATACCTGTGCTTACACATGCATACGGCAGATTCCTGTGATAGAAACCAAATAAATAGATACATTTGCTATAATATTTCGAGGTAGAGGGATCTCAGGAATCTGACATACACATATATTTCAAACAAGAACAAGCCATGGTTCCCGCCTTCTCGGGAGCCATCTTTGCTGCCCCGGGAGAGAGGGAACGATCGCGGCGAGGGGGGAGGGCGATCGGGTCCAGCCGGCCGACATGTGCGTTCGCGCGCACACGCGGGCTCGTGCCGGTCCCGATCTGCCCGGCTACAGCCCTCTCATTGGCTGGGACAAGGAAGGGTTCCAGCCAATGGGGGCGGAAGGCGGGAGCTGGGTGGGGGCGTGGCGAACTCCGCCCCAATACTATAAAAAGGGGAACAGGGCCCGCCCACAGCTCACTCCGTTTTCTGTTTGAAGACGGAACGGTGGTTGAGGAGCGATTTGTTGGATTGAGCGGACAAGCCTAGGGAGAGATTTAGCGAGTGTGGAGGCGAGTTTAGTAGAGAGCGGACAAGCGCAGAGAGACGTCTTTATTTTGAGCGGACAAGCCCAGATAGATCGGATCGAAGTACGTGGTCAGTTGGGGGGGGGACAAGGGAAAAAGGGGGCCGGCTGGAGCCTGCGGGCTGTTTGCCCAGGGTGCCTAAGCTATTGAAGGGCATAATACATCCCACGCTTGCCTCAGTGGGTTGGTGCTTACGCTGCTGCAAACAGCTTACTCTGCAGCAAACCCCCCCTTTTTTCTTCTGATTAGCTAACGCTATTCTAGCGACTGTTGCTTTGCTGTAAGCAAACCCCCCCCCCATCTTGATAAGCAAATGTTTTGCTGGTGACTGTTTTTTCCCTGCTGGCCTGCCTCCTTCAGAGCAGTACACGTGCTACATGTTGTTTCATATATAGCCACACGTTTTACACCAAGCATTTGCTCTCCAGTTGACTTATTGGGGCTAGAAATTTACTATCTGCTCCTCCTGTTGTAGGCAGTCAGGCAGTCAGGCATATAAAGCTGATTTATATCCTGTTAACATATCATAGATCTTCACTTGAATCTACTACAACTTGTGGTTTATTGCTTCCTATCTCATAGATCTTTACTTGAATCTACTACAACTTGTTGTTTATTGCTTCCTATCTCATAGATCTTTACTTGAATCTTCTACAAATTGTTGTTTATTGCTTCCTATCTTATAGACCTTTACTTAAATATACTACAGCTTTTAGTTTCTTGCCTACATATTTCCCCCTGCTATTTCTGAGTCAGGGTGGGTATAATTAATTGAGTATGGCCCCAAAATGCAAGGCTGCTTCTCAGCAGCAGGTCTCTATTCCACGGACTAGGGGGAGGGCTGGGGCTACTCGACGTTCTTGGGCCGCACTGGCTTCTACTAGGCGTCGTGCTGGCCCTCCTGCAACAAACCAGACTCCGTCTCACAGTCAAAATAGGCGTACACACTCTAGGGCCGCTGGTTCAGGCGTTACCAGGGCTTTACAGACCACTGTTAACGCAGTCCGGTCCCCGCGCACTGGGAGCTCTACTCGGGGGGCCACAGCCGTGAACCATTTGGCCATGTCTAAAGCAAAAGCTCGCGCAAGAGCTACGGGCTTCAGAGACCTTTCTTATGCGGTGCAAAAGCTTTCTAATAAGATAAATGAGTGGAATGCACGCCAGGATGAGGATGATGCTATGCCTGGCCCCAGTGGTCTCAATACTTGTAGGGGCCGCTCAAATAAACGCACTAGGGGAGGCGGGGACTCTCCTTCCTCTGCACATTCCAGCTCATCCTCGAGCAGTCCTGACCAGAGACGACCCAAGAAGGGCGGCAAGGCTGTTAAAAAACGGAGCAGGAAGAGGTCTGACAAGCAGAGGTGAACAGTAGAATCGTCTTCTTCTTCTTCCGACGGTGAGTCTTCTAATTCTAGTGACTCATTTGATGGGACAAATGATTACTGGCTCTCTGCAGCGTATGTGCCCGGTTTATCTACTTGGGCACTTAAGCGTCTTAAAGAGCAACCACAACAGCCAGGTCATGGGGAAGCCAGGGAGATGTGGGAACCAAGGCCACTTAGCAGGGGTTTCATTCTTCCTCCTGCATTTAAAGATGATGAGGATCCCCCTGGTATTCATCTTCCCAGGAGGTTGAAGGAGGACATTCTCAATGGCTACTATGTCGATGTCTTTACCCTCATAAAGCCGGAGGAGGAGGAAGGCCATAAGTCTAGGCCATCTTCACGAGATAAGCGGAAGGACAAGGCGGGTGTAGGTGTCAGGTCATTTGATAAGTGGATAGCAGGGTTTACCATTTTTGCTGGCGTAGTCGCTTCTTCCTACCCGGAAAGGGCCTGGCACCTCTTAAATCACCAGGGTAATGTGCTCAGGGCTAGGACCTTGGCCGGCGATTCCGCTGCCATAGAATATGACGAAGCCTTCCGTAAACGTGCATCTAAAAATGAGAGGACCCGCTGGGACCTCATTAATAGCAATTTATGGCTACTCAAGGTCGGTCCGCACATTACGAAGCCCAGAGTCGAGGTCAGCAAAGCTTCATGGCCCAACAAACCCCGTAGGGACACCGAAAAACGTTTTTGTTGGGATTATGGGGTGGGAAAATGCCAAAGGAAAACGTGCAAATATGATCACTCTTGTGAGGTGTGTTTTGGCCCCCATCCTCGTTCCACTTGCCCACGTGGGGGCACTTCTGGTTGTCAGCCCTTTCGGGGGGCAGGTCAGGCCCTTCAGGTAGCAAGAAAGACAGCAGTTCCGCCAATACCAACAGCTCCGCTACCAAGTAGACGCGGGCGTCTACAGGGTCTGGCCTGCACACCAATTAAACTAGACAATTTGAGACCACTTTTGGCCCGTTATCCAAATAGGCTGGAGCACTATACCTGTTAGAGGGCTTCTCAGTGGGTTTCCGCATTCCTTTTTTCAACGCCCGACCACCTATGTCAGCAGGCAACCTGAAATCAGCTACAGATCTGCCCGATGTAGTAACTCAAAAAATCAACAAGGAGTTAGAATTGGACAGAATTGCTGGCCCCTTTTCTTCCCCACCTATTCCCTATCTGAGAGTATCTCCGCTGGGAGTAGTGCCTAAAAAAGCACCTGGGGAGTTCAGGTTGATACACCACCTTTCCTACCCAAAGGGGCTCTCTGTTAACGATGGGATTCCACCTGAGCTGTCAACAGTAAAATATTCATCATTCGATCATGCGCTGAGTTTGGTAAGATCTTGTGGTCACTCAGCTTTGTTAGCAAAATGTGACATTCAGTCAGCTTTCAGGTTGCTTCCAGTACACCCGGACGATTTTTGTTTACTGGGTTTCCAGTTTGGGGGGTCATTTTATGTAGATGAGGCCATGCCAATGGGCTGCTCTGTAGCATGTACCGCATTTGAGGCCTTCAGTTCCTTTTTGGAATGGGCAATATGCTGGCGAACGGGGTTGTCCACCGTGACCCATTATTTGGATGATTTTTTATTTATCGGGCCTCGCAATGACCCTTCATGTGGCAACCTTCTGACAGCCTTTTCCGCTTTGGCTGAGGAATTAGGTGTGCCGCTAGCAGCAGAAAAAACAGAGGGTCCTTCCCCTATTCTTACATTTCTGGGCATTCAGATCGATACCATCAATGGGACTTCCAGATTACCTGAAGACAAACTCCTGGCCCTAAGGGCATTGCTGTCTCTAGTTGCTAATAAAGAAAAATGCACCTTGAAAGAGTTGCAGTCTCTCATCGGCCATTTAAATTTTGCTTGCCGGGTCATTGCCCCGGGCAGGGCCTTTTGTGCTCGCTTCAATCAAGCCACAAGGGGCGTAAGAGCCCCACACCATCGTATCAGGGTTTCAAAAGGCATAAAAGAGGACATAAAAACGTGGCTTCAGTTTCTTGAGCAATACAATGGCATATCCCTCTGGCAACACAGCCTTGATTTAGGACGGGATTTGCAAGTCCAATCTGATGCTGCTGGCAGCATCGGTTTCGGGGTTTATTTTGATGGTCAGTGGTGTGCACAGCGTTGGCCTGAGGGTTGGCAGGGGTCGGGCATATGCCGGGATTTAACATTCTTAGAATTATTCCCCATCGTGGTTGCGGTTTACATCTGGGCTGGCCGTTTTCGGAATGCCAGAGTTCGCTTCTGGTGCGACAACCAGGCTGTGGTCAGGGTGGTTAACAGGCAAATCTCCAGATCAGACAGGGTCATGCGCCTTGTGCGCTTCCTAGTGTTAACATCTTTAGCCAATAACATTTCTATGACAGCCCAACACGTGCCAGGCCTAGATAATTGCTTAGCGGATGCTCTGTCTCGTTTTCAGATGGACAGATTCCGTCTCCTGGCACCAGATGCGAATCGGCTCCCGCAACCCTTTCCAACAGAGCTTTGGGCTCTTGGGGATACGTCATTATGACCGGCATCCGGAGCTCAATGGCCCCTGCCACCATTCGGGCATATGATAGAGCTGTGCATCAATTTGAGAATTTTATGTCCACTGTGGGCCGAGCTGGTCTGTGGCCTGTCACAGAAACGCTGGCTCTACATTACTTAGCCCATTTAAAAGACGCTGGGTATGCTGCTAGGACTATTGGGGTTCACATGGCGGCTATTTCTTTCTTTTCGAAAGCTCATGGTTTTGATGATCCTTGTGCATCCTTTCGAGCCAGGAAGGCTGTCAAGGGCTGGCAACGCGAGGTACCGTCCATCAGGGACGACAGGAGGCCAGTCACGTTGGATATGTTGACAATAATTGTCCAATCGCTGCCTTCCTTGTGCAATTCTCGCTATGAAGCCACTTTATTTGAGGCCGCGTTATCTTTAGCCTTCTTCGGGGCGTTTAGACTCAGCAAACTCGTGGCTCAATCCCGACACGATTTGACCGGCAGGGCTTTACTGTTGGGTGATATATGCTTTCACAAGTCGGCATTGATAATTGTTATTAGGCGATCCAAGACTGACCAATCCGGAAAAGGGTTGAGTGTCCGGCTGCACAAGGCTTCTACTGTACGGCCGTGCCCTGTCAGGGCGTTAAAGAGATTTCTAGCCATACGGCCGCACATCGGAGGATACTTACTGATGCATGCTGACTGCACTCCACTGACTCGTTACCAGTTTATCAGTGTCTTTAAAGCCACGGTCAGCTCCATGGGTTTCTCCACATCTGAATTTAGTGGCCACTCCTTTCGTATAGGGGCAGCCACACAAGCAGCTTGGGAGGGCATGGTTCCCAGTCAGATAAAAGCCATCGGCCGATGGCGTTCTGCGTCATATAAGTCCTATGTCAGGCCTGACCGCGTTTTCCTTTAATTGTGCTCTGAGTTTTAGGTCCATGGCGGACAGTATGGATCGTGGGCCATAGCATCGTTTTCTGGAATGAACGTTATGCCGCGGCATCTGGATGGGGACAGCATTTGGGGCTGGAGCAAGCAGTCCAGGTGCAATGGTTCGGCCAACGAGGCATGCGTTGGCGTTCACTGATGCCGGTCCTGCGTCACCTGCTGGAAAGGTTTGGAGCTCCTCACGCACTGGTTCTCCAGCTGGGTGAAAACGACTTAGTATACACTCGGGGCAAGGACCTTGCTATGGAAATTTGCCGTGATTTATCAATGCTGGCATCGTTATGCCCGGCAACGGTGATCTGCTGGTCGGATCTCCTGGAAAGGAGGTGCTGGAGAGGCGCCCGCAATGTGCGGAGGGTAGACGTGGCTAGGAGAAAAGTCACCAACGCTGTTGGGAGGGCAGTGATCAGACTAGGCGGAATGATAATACGCCAATGGGACATTTCTTTCCGCATAGCATCACTTTATCGTTGGGATGGCGTGCACCTCACCAGCTGGGGCATGGATCTCTGGCTACACAATGTTCGGGGGGGGGCTTAAGGAATTGGCTTCAGCTGTGAAGTGTGGCAGAAGCTGAAAGGGTCCGAGAGTTTAGTTCGGTCTCCCTGCAGTTGAGGGGGCCCGTGAGTTGAGTTCGGTCTCCTTGCAGCTTGTTGGCGGTTCGGCATGGGGATGTGTCACGTTGGGGGGAAGCGCCATAGGAATGGGGTCGCTTCCCTGGTTTGGGAACCCTAGTTAAGGGGTTTTGGGAGAGGCTTCATGGGCAGGCCCTGGTGGCAGGGCAGGTTGTCCGCCTCTTCCCATGTGGTGGGGGATAACACCCAGTGGCGTTCGTCCTGGTGTCATTCTGGTACTGCCATCCCAGTTGCTCACAGCGGGAGCGCTGTGGGCAGATGCTACTTTATGGCCGTGGTGGGAACGGCCTTGGCACTTGACACATCGCACATGCTGCGCCACAAGGGTCGCAGCTGTTTGCCAATTCCAAGCGGTGGCCAATTTATTCCAAAATCACTCCAATTCTTTACAATTAAATGTTAATAATGTTGTTGTTTAATAAAGTTGTGTTTTAATAAATTGTTAACTTTGAAAAATGTCTCTAATATTTATTGTATAGCGGCGTTCCTTCTTAAATAACCCTGGGTCAGCAAGCCATGGTTCCCGCCTTCTCGGGAGCCATCTTTGCTGCCCCGGGAGAGAGAGGGAACGATTGCGGCGAGGGGGGAGGGCGATCGGGTCCGTCCGGCCGACATGTGCATTCGCGCGCACACGCGGGCTCGTGCCGGTCCCGATCTGCCCGGCCACAGCCCTCTCATTGGCTGGGACAAGGAAGGATTCCAGCCAATGGGGGCGGAAGGCGGGAGCTGGGTGGGGGCGTGGTGAACTCCGCCCCAATACTATAAAAAGGGGAACGGGGCCCGCCCACAGCTCACTCCGTTTTCTGTTTGAAACCCACCCACCCTTCCTATTGTTTTTTACTTATAGTCACAGCTTGGGGCGGTTCGGCATGGGGATGTGTCACGTTGGGGGGAAGCGCCATAGGAATGGTGCCGCTTCCCTGGTTTGGGAACCCTAGTTAAGGGGTTTTGGGAGAGGCTTCATGGGCAGGCCCTGGCGGCAGGGCAGGTTGTCCGCCTCTTCCCATGTGGTGGGGGATAACACCCAGTGGCGTTTGTCCTGGTGTCATCCTGGTACTGCCATCCCAGTTGCCTACAGCGGGAGCGCTGTGGGCAGATGCTACTTTATGGCCGTGGTGGGAACGGCCTTGGCACTTGACACATCGCACATGCTGCGCCACAAGGGTCGCAGCTGTTTGCCAATTCCAAGCGGTGGCCAATTTATTCCAAAATCACTCCAATTCTTTACAATTAAATGTTAATAATGTTGTTGTTTAATAAAGTTGTGTTTTAATAAATTGTTAACTTTGAAAAATGTCTCTAATATTTATTGTATAGCGGCGTTCCTTCTTAAATAACCCTGGGTCAGCAAATCAATTTACTGTGACAAGAATGTGTTTATGCAGCTACACAACTCCTTCTACCCTGCCATTACGGTGCCAGCTATGTTAAACTTGTATTGCTAGCAGATGTAATAGTGCAACAGTTCAGCATTAGAATACCAGATAGGAAGTCTGTTTGCCTTCCATTTGAACCAGAAAAGTTGATATGTAAGAGTATTATTCCCATTCTGGTCAAATAGGCTGACAGCAATTTCTACAATAATAACTGGTATTATCAAAATACACTGGTGTCTTCTATGGTGACAGAGCATGTTTCACCACTGAATGAAGACTGAAATATGCCATTTTAAAACAGGATCACATCAAGAAGGAAAAGCAAACTGGAAGAGGAAGGTTTTTAAAAAGATCAGTCAAAGGAAGGGAAAAGAGGTAAAGTAAGAGGAAGATGTACACCCGTGACAATGCCTTCTGCGACAACAGCCTTGGCATCCATTATCTTCTCTGACAGCAAATCAATGGAAGTTTTCTGCTACAAAACACTCATATTAAACTCTAAGTATGTTATATCCCCTCGGTGCAATTAAAAAAGGCCAGCATTAGGGACAGACGGGGCAAGCCTATCTGAGAGGGATCTATAAGTGTCATCTTGTGGAAACTCACCGTCTAGCATTTTCCTTTCCTGAATGAGGGTTTGACACTTTTAAATTCAAGATACCACCGTTTATGGTGCTCAGTGCCAGATACTGATGGAACAGCAAGGAGTCTCTCCACTTGATCTGAGACTCTACTGCGAAAAGCAAAAATCTGCTGCAAGTATTTTTGGATCAGTGTAAAATAGATAAGACTTGTATCAATATATTTCACTTCGGAGTTAATTCTTCTAAAAATGGAGATTTTACGACTTCGATCAAAATGGCTTTAAATTTGAACTGGAAAAAACCCTCAAACATAATTGTGTTTATATAAAAAAGCGCACATTTGCACTTTAAAGCCAGTTTTCAGCATCTCTGTGTTCCCCATCTCTGTCAGTAGTCTTTAGAAGATTGGTGCTGCAGGTGAGCTGTGAATTTCACAGCTGGATGGCAGTGAACAGGGCTAGAACAGATTGGGTGGCAAGTTATAAAAGTGCAACAATCTTTCATCTAAGCTATTTGCACACAAAATTTACCTTCCAACCATGAAATGAAGGGTTGATTTAAACATTATAGCTGCTGTAAGAAGGGTACCCAAAAGAGCTCCATCTTGACAGCCCTACCTGGGGAAGGCAGGATATTTACAAACCTCTTGCTCTATGCATTGGTCCAAAGCATGTCAGTTTTATGTACTACAGCTACTTTTTAAGGATGTGTGGCACTGGCATGGGAACGCATGCATATTGATGCATGGGTTAAGAGGGCTTCCCTCTGCTCCAATATACTGTGCTGCCTGCTACAGGGAAATGCAGTGCAGCAACTTCCATATCAGATCTGCAATGTTCAGATCAGCCCAAAGTTCCCTGCACTAAAGGAATTTGTCCTTGATGTATCTTACATCCAGCTCTAAAAAAAACCCATAAGTATCCACATTCAGCACTCTTGTTCAGTGAACAAAATGTAAATTATCTGTGGTAGATCATAAGAACATAAGAACATAAGAAAGGCCCTGCTGGATCAGACCAAGGCCCATCAAGTCCAGCAGTCTGTTCACACAGTGGCCAACCAGGTGCCTCTAGGAAGCCACAAACAAGACGAGCGCAGCAGCACCATCCTGCCTGTGTTCCACCACACCCACGACGGGTAGCCATGGTAGTCTGTCAATAGAAGTAGAATAGAGCAAGAGTCCTGTAGTACCTTAAAGACTAACAAAATTCCTGGCAGGGTATGAGCTTTCATGAGCTACAGCTCACTTGTAGTGCTGTACTTCTCTTTTACAAAAAGTCAGGTTCAGATGACAGAAGCTCAGGCTCCGGACAGAGGGTTTTAAGAAAAGGCTCCTGTTCTCGCTCAGGCAAAGCCTCCTTAAGAAGCTCCATATTAAAAAGAGATTTGGAAAGCCTTCACATGCCCTGAAGGAGTTTCACACAACTAGCTGTTACTTACAGCTTCATAGCCAATATTTTATTATTTCATTTATGCATTTAAAATATTTATATCCTGCGCTCTTTGTCAAAACGATCTCCAAAAGATGTTTAAGACCAACCAAGCTAATTGCGGGAAGTGTTCAGAAACAGAAGGGACCTTTTATCATCAACGGTGGTCTTGCAAAAAAAGTCAACAATACTGGAAAATAATACACAAAGAAATGCAGGACATGTTACAGCTGAAATATGAACTTAATCCTAAGAACATGTTGTTGGGCATAATACCTTCTCAAGTGAGTCCGATGCACACAGAACTTTTTCAATACGCAGTCACTGCCGCCAGAATCGTATGTGCAAGGTATTGGAAAGCAGATCCGATTCCAGATGTGACTGAATGGATTAACGAGCTATTTTATTTTGCATTGATGTCAAAATTTACGTGTTTGGTAAAAAAAGAGATTGATAGATGATTTTAAGTTGAGATGGCAACCTCTATATGAAAGATATTCAAGCGATTTCAATTTACTGGCTTTTTAGAGGGCACTGAGATAAAATGTTGAACTGAAATATAGAGTATGTAGAAGTCTGTGGATATAATATAGAGTATGTATGTAATGATTGGTAGTGGACTAGGACTAAGAAATATGAGATAAGTATTTTTAATCTTTTGATATAACCATAGTTCTAAAAAAGGTAAAAGGTAAAGGTCCCCTGTGCAAGCACCGGGTCATTCCTGACCAATGGGGTGATGTCACATCCCGACGTTTACTAGGCAGACTTTGTTTATGGGGTGGTTTGCCAGTGCCTTCCCCAGTCATCTTCCCTTTACCCCCAGCAAGCTGGGTACTCATTTTACCGACCTCGGAAGGATGGAAGGCTGAGTCAACCTTGAGCCGGCTACCTGAAACCAACTTCCGTCGGGATCGAACTCAGGTCGTGAGCACAGCTTGGACTGCAGTACTGCAACTTATCACTCTGCGCCACGGGGCTCCTTACCATAGTTCTAGCAGATCAATAATAGATCAACCATAGATATGAATTAACAAGTAGTGATATAATGAGTTGGTTGAGACAACAGTTGATGATGGATGCTTGTATGTATTGTTTTAATGTTGCTTGGACTCAGATCCAATGTCTTTATTATCATCCCCTCTTTCTTTTCCCCATCTTTTTTCTGTACCCTAATTATAAAAATAAAAATTATTTTTAAAAGATCCAGAGCGGTTTACCACAAAGTCAATTAATGCACATGTGGATATTAAGGGGGGGGGGGGGAAGAACCCTGGCAAAAATATGTGAATTTTTTTTTTTAACGAACAGTGGATAGTTTTTTTAAAAATCTATACCATAAAACAATGAGAAGAGGTATCAGAAAACATGGTGGTGGTAGAACTTGCTGTCAAGTTGCAGCCAACTTATGGTGACCCTGTAGAGTTTTCAAGGCAAGTGACAGAGGTGGTTTGCCATCGCCTGGATAAAAAATACCCCTACATTTAAAATCTCACAATAAACCAGAAGTCAGAAAAAATACAATGCTTCTGCCTAGGTACAAAGTAAATTTATAGCAGCTTTGTGCCACCAAAGGAAGAAGTCCTAGCTCAAACTTTAGAAGGCATGATCGGATGTATGAATAATAGGACTTAACTACCCTGCAATCTCTGGCCTGGAAAGACCATCAGGTTACAAAATATTTTACAGCTGCTGGCAGCTTTGATTCTATGTCAAATTCATTGCGTGCACTAGAGATGGGGGGGGGGGGAACATTTACGTCTCCTTTGTTGTTGTTGTTTCTGCACAAAATCAAACAAAATTGAAAAATATTGAATAACATCTCTTCTCCAAATCGAGTCACAGAACAGCAGCAAGAGAGCAGAGGTTGTCGGTTGTCTGTGCCGACGTTTTTGATGTTCTGCCAAACCAAAGCTATAATATAATTTGCTTCAAAGGAAAAGTCAGGAAAATTGCTTTTTGTCTGGTGTTGTGCTGTTTTTTGCAATATACTGTTCTATATTCATTACTTTACATGCCTGCCAGGCTGTGCCGCTTGGTTCACTTGCCATTTGTGGGCATTTCTGCGCATCCCTTTGACTGAATGCTTAACACAGAAGGGAAAGCGCTATTACATTTGAATTTGTGAACAAGAGGAAAACTGTGCATCTTGATTCCTGAATAAGTTAACCGAGCTGGTAGAATAAGGCTTCTTTAGGCATCGTTGTCCTTTGGAGTCAGTCCACTGCCCACTCTGCCTTTATTCTTTTACACCTTCTGTATAGGGGTAACTAAAATTACATCTGTACATTCTTTAAAAACCAGCAAATTTATTGAGCATCTGAAGGTCCCAGCTATGTTATCAGATGCAGCTGGCTTAATCTTGTGAAGGGGGAAAGAACTGGGGCTGCTGTAAATGTGCTAGCCATTAAGATGCTGCAGAATTTGTTGCCATTTTTGCAGAAACTGACTTAAATAGCTACTATTCTGGCTGTCACACAGAAATTGATAGTGCCCTTAAATTTAATATGAATCTAGCTGGTGATGGCACTTTATGACCTCCCTTACACAGTTGCTTGTACAAGACTGGCCAATTGAGGCAAGAGGCCACAGAATGACAAAAATTCAGTATTGAAGAGCAAAAGTCACTGAGAGCCAGTGCGGTCCAGAAGAAGAGTTGGTTTTTATATGCCGACTTTCTCTACCACTTAAGGGAGAATCAAACGGGCTTACAATCACCTTCCCTTCCCCTCCGCACAACAGCCATCCTGTGAGGTTGGTGGGGCAGAGAGAACTGTGACTAGCCCAAGGTCACCCAGTGGGCTTGATGTGTAGGACTGGTGAAACAAATCCAGTTCACCACATTAGCCTCCACCACTCATGTGGAGGAGTGGGGAATCAAACCTGATTCTCCAGATTGGAGTCCACTGCTCCAAACCACCTCTCTTAAACAGGGTATAATGCCACAAATTGATGACTCACTATGCATTTCAGCAGATTGTGAGAGAGAGGGCAGAAAGGGATGAGCCAGTGCTCACCTGTTGTGGTCCTTTCTTGTATGCCCAGGGTAATGCCAATTGTCACTTTGGGGTCACAAAGGAATTTCCCTCCAGATTGGTGCAGGGATCCTGGAGGCTTTTTGCCTTCCTCTGGGCATAGAGAAGGGGTCACTGGTGGACTGGGGGGTAAGGTAGTTGTGAATTTCCTCCATTGTGCAGGGGGTTGGACTAGATGGCCCTTGGAATCCCTTCCAGCTCTATATTTCTT
Source organism: Euleptes europaea (assembly GCF_029931775.1). NCBI lineage: Eukaryota > Metazoa > Chordata > Lepidosauria > Squamata > Sphaerodactylidae > Euleptes > Euleptes europaea. The sequence continues at coordinate 30,976,446 of NC_079318.1, forward strand.
TAAGTCCACCCCCGAAGTGGTCATTTATTCCAGAGGTACTGACCTCTGGAGTCTGGAGATCAGTTGTAATTCCCGGAGATCTCCTGGCCCCATGTAATTCCCCATGATCTCCTGGCAACCCTAGATAGCATACCTCCACCTGTTCTGGAGTAGAATCTAGTACAGGTATTGGTAGCTTTTTTTACCTCTTGCCTTCACCTAGATACCCATAATGTGAAACTGTTTATTCTGGACCTGGTTGTAGGATCAATCAAGACACAATGCTACACCCTGCTACACAATGCTACATCATCATTCTTAATGTTTTACATAACGGCCTTACACAGAGTTAGATCAATGTTCCATCTATTACGCTGACTGGCAGCAGCTCTTCAGGGAGCCAGGCAGAGAAGGGAAATCTCAGGGTATGGCTGGAAGACATATGATGCAGCCTTGGAGAGCTAAGCAGGTCTGGGTTTAAGTAAGTGCCTGGATGGGAGACTTCTTGGGAATCCTGCAATCAAGTTCCATTTTGGTAGGACATAAATGAAATAAACAGAGTGGGACAGCTTCAAGCACCCGCACTACCTAACAAAAGAAGGGCACCTGGGAAGCCCTGGCAATGCCACAGAAGATGATGGGGGGTGGCAGCACAATTACAGCAGTCCCAAGAATCTGTTTGAGTTGTTCATGCAGTTGAGCTTCTTATTTGAGCTTCACAACAAGCCTGTGATCAAAGTGGGCTGAGATATACAAGACTACCCTTATCCAATGGGCAAAAGGGATAGTTGCCCAGGGTCCACCACCAGATGTGTGTGTGTGTGTGTGTGTGTGTGTGTAAATTGATATATTGATGTACTGTGTAATGTTAGGTCAAACATGTTCTCTTAATTCCTAGCTTTAATTTTTTTAAAAAATGTAAGTCTCTAGCAGCTTCCCTTGTGGAGATATATGCCTTTGTCCTTACATTTATGCGGAGGCTAGAGACTTACGTTTTAAAAGAATGAAATCTGGGAATTCAGACAACCTGCTTGAACTATCATTACAGCAGTATATCAATATATCAATATTTTCAAGAGTTTTAAAAATAAAATAAAAAGTGAAACCACTTGGTTTCAGGGTGGGGGGGGAGAGGGAGTGGTTTGACAATGAAAACCATCAGAAACATTATGCATGGGGGGGATGGGGAAAAACCAAAACAAGCAAACAAAACCGCAAAGAGAAAACTAAAGGTGCAAAAATGTGTGTGGAAGTCAGGGGATAAACCGCAGCAGTATGGAGCTAGAGCTGATGGAGAAAAACCATGCTGAAAAGCCCAGAGACTCTTTCATCAGCAAAGTTATGCTTGCAAAAGAAAGAGGGGAGGGTGATTTCACCTCTTTCCCCCTCTTTATTGCAGTCCCTTCCAACTCATATGGCTGCTTATCCACATGGGTCCTTTGATCCTAGGGGATATGAGGTTTCTGAGGTTTGGAAGGGACTGCTGGGGAGTGAGATGCAGTGAAGGTCTGTGTTCCTTCCACTGTGAAACTGCTGCAACCAACTCAGCCTGTGTACAGCTAGCTTCCACAGCTGAGGCTGGGGGTGTGAGACCCGGGACGCCTCTTAAGTTCCGGATTGTGTACTGCTATGCCAAGCTAGGAACTCATGAAGTTGACTCCTTTTAATCCAAGTAACCCACGCCCCCCAACACATACCAGTTATAATTTTGCCACTTATAAACTGCTGACCTGGCAATCATTCTTCTTCTTGGACCATCCCTGTGATATATTTCTGCTAAGTATACTGTTCTCCATTCCTTTCATATGCTCTCTTCATATGTGTCTGTTGTGGGGAAGGGAAGGGAAGGTGATTGTAAGCCGGGCTGATTCTTCTTTAAGTGGAGAAAGTCGGCATATAAAAACCAACACCACCACCACTACTACTACTACTACTTCTCCTCCTCCCCCGTCCATATTATATTATTCTTTTTCCTTTCCATGTTTTTGTTTTATTTTACCTTTTTTTGCTATTTCTACCTCTACTCTCACTCTGCTCCCAATTCATCCGTTGCAGCCTTTACAGACGCTCCTCTGCTGTTTTGTTCAACAGCTTGAAAAAGTGAGGCTGATTAAAAAAAAAAAAATTCAGTCTCCGACCAGAGATTTTCTCAAATGTAATCTTGAACGCACGAACACACGCTCACACAATGCTGTGCAGCAAAGCAGAAAAATAGTATCCTGACACCTAACATACTGATTCTCTTCAGCCATGAATGTAAGAAAATGTACAATTTAAATGCTAGGAAAAGATCTGGAAGAGTTAAAAGATTTGAATGAAACCCATTTCCAGTACAGCAATGTGCTGGAAGCTTCCTGGATAATGTTCTGGCATCTAACTGATAGCAATCTAACTATGTTGTCTTGGCTCACAAAAGCATCTTCACTAAGATATTGACATTCTCTCATTATGCATTTCCCTGCATCACCAAGAAAAAGAACTGCTTTTTATTTTGTTCTGTCTGATTTACTAATCTGAACAAATTTGAATGTTTGGTCTTTAATCAGTTTTACAGAGGAGGAAGAGAGATTAGGTAGTTCACAGGCGTGAAAGATGAAAATTGAAATATAGCTAGTGGGTATAAGAGAAGCACCTTTTCATGGGAAAAAAAAGGTTTATTGGATAGTTTCCCACCACACGGGTTGCTTGCTCAAAACTATAAAGATTTCTAGGCTTCCCTGCATACATCTCCTGTCTCAGCCTTAGTCACTTTCACATTTCACATGAATACCAGAATGTGTGTGTGTGTATGCAAAATAATTAAGCACAAGCAAAGAACCGGCGTGATTGGCAGGCAGGCAGGTTTATACTTTGCGCGCCTCTCGCATCATCTCCTAATTTTGACCAGCATTCACTTATTTTAACAGAGACAAATCATTACCAGAAGAGTTTTTAAAAAATACCCCAAAGGCGTAACCAAGTAAAATGGCCTACAATGTGTTAAAACTGGCAGACCAAGCTTATGCTTGAGAGCAAAGCTACACATTGCATGGGAAATCCACAATCAAATCTCCTGACATTTATTTTAATGTTAAAATACATTGCAGAAGGATTAGGACTGCCATGCAGAAGTGGTATAAACCTTTCTCCATGTGCCATTTCCCTGATGGAAATTGCCCTCCTTGATCTGCTATTAGTCTGACATATTATATCTGTATCAGCTGCTTTTTAACATTAAAGTAAATGCCAGGAGCTCTGATCACAGATTCCGCACCTAATGTGAGGCTAGCCTTTAGCAGCAGCACAGTAGTGTGCTGAGAAGTCTTATTTCCCCCAAACCCACTCCTGAATTTTCGACAGCATTTTTGCTCTGCGTTCAGCATGCCCTTAGTACTTTACCTCACACTCCATTTACTTATTTAAAACATGCATATCCTGTGTGTGTGTGTTAAGTGCCGTCAAGTCGTTTCTGACTCATGGCGACCCTATGAATCAATGTCCTCCAAAGTGTCCTATCCTTAACAGCCTTGCTCAGATCTTGCAAATTGTGGGCCGTGGCTTCCTTTATTGAGTCAATCCATCTCTTGTTGGTTCTTCCTCTTTTCCTGCTGCCTTCAACTTTTCCTAGCATGATTGTCTTTTCCAGTGACTCTTGTCTTCTCATAATATGTCCAAAGTACAACAGCCTCAGTTTAGTCATTTTAGCTTCTAGGGTCAGTTCAGGCTTGATTTGATCTTTTTGGGTGGTCCAGGGTATCCGTAACACTGTCCTCCAACACCACATTTCAAAGGAATCTACTTTCTTCCTATCAGCTTTCTTCCTTTTCCACCTCTCATACCCATACATAATAATAGGGAATACAATGGCATGAATTAACCTGATCTTGGTTGCCAGTGACTCATCCTTACACTTAAGAATCTTTTCTAGCTCCTTCATGGCTGCCCTTTCCAGTCTCAATCTCCTTCTGATTTCTTGGCTGCAGTCTCCCTTTTGGTTGATGTTGGAACCAATGGGTTTCAACAATTGCAATTTCCTCATTGTCAACCTTAAAGTAGTGTAATTCTCCAGTAGTCATTACTTTTGTCTTCTTGATGCATATCCTACATTCTCCACAAAAGCATCTTCAAGATGGTACTTGTACCAGATATAACATCATGATGTTTGTGTTAATAGTGAAAACAGAGGGCAATATACGTAATAGCCTGCAGTCCATTGGGTTCCTAGAAACTGCAGTAAAATGACATATGGAAATGTCTTCAAATGACACTTCAAACACATCAATATCTGTAGCGCCATATACTGTGAGAATGGATCCAAAATCTCTTTCTGACTTATTTCTATCCTGCTTTTCTGGAGGAAACTCCCAAGCTGGTTAACAAAATACATCAGCATCTTGATCTGGCACCTAAGTAACAACAGCAAGGCTGCAATAATTGAAATTCATCCAAGCACAGTGATAAGCCAGTTCCCTAGCAACGCTCAATAATTGCTCCGCATCTGGTGTGACCATGAAGTCAATGTGCAGGTGAGCCATTTTAACCTGTGAAAAGCTTATCAAATAAGTTTCAGAGACCACTGAGGTTTCTGTGGAGGCCAACCTGAAGCAGACCCTGCCTTACATGGAAGAGCACCACAGAGTAACGCTGCATGCAGTGGTGGCAGAAAAGTATACCTTCAATTTGCACTGTCTCAGGCAGAAACTAGACATTACAGGAGATGTTTCGGCTGCTGTCCAAACAGCAGTCCTGCATCTCCTCCTCCTGCATATCAGAACTATGAGTTCGCCTGCCCTTGTAAGCCATAGCCCATGAAATGAAGCAGGGGTGTTGCAGTGACACAGAATCATAGAGTTGGAAGGGGCCATACAGGCCATCTAGTTCAACCCCCTGCTTAATGCAGGATCAGCCTAGAGCATCCCTGACAAGTGTTCGCCCTGCCTCTGCTTAAAGACTACCAGTGAGGGGATGCTCACTACCTCCCTGGGAAGCTGATTCCACTGTAGAACAACTCTTACTGTAAAAACTTTCCCCCCTAATATCCAGTCGGTACTTTTCCACCTATAATTTAAACCCATTATTGCAAGTCCTATCCTCTGCAGCCAACAGGAACAGCTCTCTGCCCTCCTCTAAGTGACAGCCCTTCAAATCACACATTTTCTATCATTTGATGTTACTATAAGAGAAGGAAGAGATGTGTGGCTGAAGTTTTTATGGTAGCCATAAGTCTCCCACAGTGTCTCATTCTAGCTCGACCACTCAATGAATCTTGCAAAAGCCTCCCATCTAGTGGCTGAATTTTGCCAAATATATCCTCTAATGGCTCTTCTGCTTCTTCCTAGCAGCCTGGTAGAACCAGATGCAAGACCCTTAAGAAACCTTCATGAATCTGATTAAGTGGGCTTTGGCTTGTGGAAACCTATGCCACAATAAACTGAGGAGGAGGAGGAGGAGGAGGAGGAGGAGAAGAAGAAGAAGAGCTGGTTTTTATATGCCAACTTTCTCTACCACTTAAGGGAGACTCAAACCGGCTTACAATCACCTTCCCTTCCCCTCCCTAAAGTGTCACAAAACCCTCTGTTGCTTTCGCTGCCGCAGACAAACACAGCTGTGTGTGTTAAGTTCCATCAATACTGATACTTCTGACTCCTGGCATCCCTATGAATCAAAGTCCTCCAAAATGTCCTATCTTTAACAGCCTTGCTCAGGTCTTGTAAACTGAGGGCTGTGGGTTCCTTTACAGAGTCCATTCATTTCTCATTGGGTCTTCCTCTTTTCCTGCTGCCTTCAACTTTTCCTAGCATGATTGCCTTTTCTGGTGACTCTTGTCTTCTCATAATGTGACCAAGGTACAATAGCCTCAGTTCCCCAAATATCGGAGAACCTTTACTTTGGCCCGCTTTAATGCCCTCCCATCTGCTCTTCTTGAAGGGAGATATGCCCGTCTCCCTTATGAACTCCGCCTCTGTCCATGTCAACCTGGAATGGTGGAAGTTGAACATGTTCTTTTACACTGCTCATTTTATCAAGACATACATAAAAGGTTCATCGATCCAATTTTGTCTAGCTTCCCAGATAGAGATAGAGTTATCCACACTACTTTGTTATTAGATGATCGTGTTAAAGATACTACCTATCAGGTTACGAGATTCTGTGCCAGGGCATGTGTAATAAGGCAGAAGAAGCTGTCATAATTTCTTTCATGTTAAACAGACATTTTACCAAGAGTTGTTGTAACGAAATTTTCGTTTTACTTGATCAAATACTAGACATTTTTTAAATTATTTATATTTCTTTTTGTGTAAGCTTGTCTTTGACCGTAATAAATAAATGATGATGATGATAGCCTCAGTTTAATCTAACATAGCTACCCCTCTAGAAACGATAAACTTAGAGCTCACATGGGATGTGGCATTGGGCATCACTCCCCATATGAAGAGCTCGACGCAAAGCTTCTCTTCCTCTTTTTCCTACACGTACAGGTTGCCATCGCCAAAATACTCTGGGCATAAATACAAATAGCCACTTCTCAGAAACCATTAATCAGGGCTTAATTAATGCGACAGCAATAAAATGTCTGTATATTAACAGCACAAGTTTCAAAGAACTGCAGCATCGAATGTCCTTGAAAACAGTGAAAACCATGCCCATGAAAAATTTAACTGCTCTTTAATCACCAGTTAGTTGAATAGCATGAGATATGCATGGCTTCAGTTTTTAGGAGCTCCTGCCATTTCCAGAAAATTGTGGGGGAAATAATGGATGTGCTGCCTTCTGCTTGTATAAAAACTGAAAAGGGAGGAGAGCTAGACTAGAAGGGTAGATGATCAATATTCTTATGGATTGGCTGAGATCCAGGAGTGACATTGCAAACGACAAATATGAATGCTCAGATTCAGCAACAGCAAACTGATACTGAAATTCGCTCCTTGGGTCAGGTTTCGCTACGTTACTTTGCTGCTAGATTATTGACTTTGCATGTTTGTTTGCTCAAATCTAGGACATAATCATATTTTGAGGGAAAACAGTATGCATTTCATACAAGTTTCCAGGCTATTTCAAATGCTCAGTGAATAGTATCTGCCCAAGGTACTGTATACAAAGACCATATACATTAAAATAGACAGCTCAATGGAATAGCTTTTGTTAACCAGGTTACCTTAGCCATGGCAAGGTATTAGGTAGGCACAACTGTGTGTGTGTGTTAAGTGCCGTCAAGTCGCTTCCGACTCATGGCGACCCTAGGCACAACTGTGCATATATGTAAACTGTATATATCATATAAAGGCGTTTTCTGCCTCACCTGCAGCACACTACCTAACCCACCAAGGATGAACGATATAATTCTATAGTGCACTCACAGCGCAATCCCCAAGCCAGTCTATAAACTGCTTGAGATTGCAATTAAGCCCCATGCCATGAAAACAAACACTGCTGCAGCACATTGCTTAACACACTGCTTTGCTCTGAACCCTTAGAGAGACTCCTTCTCCAGTCTGGTTCCTCCAATCCTTCCACTGGGGATGCAAAGACAATGTGGGAGTGGAAGGAAGGGAGGGGGATACCCTACCTCAAGCACACAGACTGCTGAAAATGCCCCCCTCCATTGTACTTACTGGTATTGGTTCAACAATAACTCACCTTCCCTCAACAGTTGCTACCAGTGTCTCCCACACCATTCAAGAAAGAAGGGGTTGTAAATTCTCCTGCCCTAGCCTGGAGATCACTTGTCAATTCTGTGTGATTTCCAGCCCTCACCTGGAGCTTGACAATACCAGTCCCCCTGGAGAAAATGGCTGCTTTGGAGGGTGGCATTATACCCTCTTCCCTCCCCAAACCCAGCCCTCCTCAAACTTCACCACAAAATCTCTAAGAATTTCCCAACCTGAAATTCCTTGGTAGGATACCCTTACTAGGATACCCTTACTAGAAATGTACTAGAAGTAACAGCACATACTTCTAGCTCTACTGACTTGAGATATCAAACAATGTAAATATTGTTGATAACTCTTTAATCAGACAGTGCAGGAAAATCATTTTAACAAGAAATTATTAGAATGTAGAATATTCTTTTTCTAGCCCATTTTAATAAATGGAAAATTAAATTATTGTTCTTAATGGCACTTGTGAAAAGGTATGTTTATTGTTACATCTAAATATATATGTAAAATATGTAACTCCACTCTCCCTACAGATTTTGTTTCACTTTACTAAATTTATTTGCATCCTCAGTGTTTTGCATAGTCATGGAACAAGTAGCGTTAGTTCACACAGAAATATGGAAGATGCCAGGAATAATTAAACAGTATTTAACTGTGTAAAGAAATGGGGAAAATACATAGCCTATTAAAGATTTACATGGAGAGTAATTATTTAAAACAGAGATCACCACCATGGGTTTAGAAGGTCAAGCACCTGCCAAACTAATCTATTTGACCTTTATCATGAAGCTAAAGGCAAGGGAGTTAATGATACTGCATACAAAAGCTTTTGCTTGCAGCCCGGGGTCAAAATGATATATTGATAAATAAAATAACGGAGCAAACCTTTCATCAAGCAAAGGTGAGGGAGCTTCTGACAACTTAATAAGGAAGAAAAGCGTAACAGCGGACTAGTAAAATCTCAGGCATACCCACCAAAGCGCAAAATATGAAAGACTGCAACAGAACTGAATGCTGAAGCAGCGAGAGCTATCGAACAGATTGGCCATTTCTGCATGGTAATTAGCAGCGTGTTCCAGGCTGAATTGCCCCGCATACTTTTTTGAATTTTGCACGCTGAACCGTCATTCTGGAAGTGACTGCGAAGCCAGCGGATACCTGCTTCGCATTAGTAAAGAACCCATTTAACGCAACCTTTGGTGTTTGCCACCAAGAATCCCCCTCAAGGAACTATGCAAAACCACAGAGGCGCATTAGCTATGCACATGCTAATGGCTATGCAAGCAGGAACAAAGGAGCAGGCGAGTGGGGGGTGGAATTTCTCCTTTTGCGTCATTTTTAAAGTCGCATTTTAAAAAAGAGCTTTGGCGAGCATCAAAATTGACCATGCAAAAATGGCCTTTGAGTTTACAAGACAGAACACAGCCCAGAGAGCAGGAAGGGAAGGAGGACAGCACCACAGTAAGGCCTCAAAAAGGAGCAAGTGATATCATTGGAATGCGCACTTGCTTATTAACCAGTGAAATAACATACAATTTTAAAAAATGGATAGGAAAACAAACAACAGCTGCTAATAGCTGCTTTAGGTGCTTTAGGAGCCAGCGTGGCGTAATGGTTAAGAGTGGTGGTTTGAAACAAATTCATCAGTAATGCTGTCAAACTCATCAGTAGTCATGTCCTCTCCACCACTGAGCCTTGCCATGCTCCATGTGTCCGGAGAGCCAGAGTGGTGTAGTGGTTAAAAGCAGTGGACTCTGATATAGAGAACCGGGTTTGATTTCCCACTCCTCCACATGAGCAGAGGAGGCTAATCTGGTGAACTGGGTTGGTTTCCTCACTCCTACACATGAAGCCAGCTGGGTGATCTTGGGCTATTCACAGGTCTCTTAGAGTTCTCTCAGCCCCACCGACCTCACAGGGTGTCTACTGTGGGGAGGGGAAGGTAATTGTAAGCCGGTCTGAGTCTCCCTTAAGTGGTAGAGAAAGTCGGCATATAAAAACCAACTCTTTTTCTTCTTCTTTATTGCAGAGAAAGGTAGGTTATAAAAAGGAAGTAAATAATAACATAATCATAATAATCACTGCAAGAGAGATCCCAGAACAAAATGTTGCCGATTTGCCCTGTTAAGAAAAAACACAGGTACTGACACAGGTACTAATATGTTTGCCCCCAAATAGGGCAAATAGCAGCTCTGCAGAGCCATTTCAGGTTGGAAAAACACCAGTGGGGAGAAGGGCTTAACCCCCTTTCCTTGAACTACTGCAAAATCAAATTGGGGCCCCTCCTTGCTGTTTAAAGGGAAACGTTCAAATCTTTTTGACGTTTCATCTGAATTGAACAGAAAGCAAAGAATTTATCTCTGGAAATATATTGCCCGTTGGAACCAAAAGAACACAAACGAATAGATGAATTAATGTAAACATGACTGAAATGAATGGAATACTGAAAATAAATATTTAAAAGAAAACATGTATACACATAACAATAGTTGTCATTTGAAGGAACTGCTAGGGTGTTACCTTCATGCTATTAGATTTGTTTAAACACACACACATACCCTCCAAGCATACGATGAAGCCCATGTTTTTTCCTGATCCCAGTGATTTTCTGAGAGCCAGCGTGGTGTAGTGGTTAGGAGCCGTGGACTCTAATCTGGAGAACCGGCTTTGATTCCCCACTCCTACACATGAAGCCACCTGGGTGACCTTGGGCCATTCACAGTTCTTGTAGAGCTCTCTCAGCCACACCTACCTCACTCCCAAGGGGTCTGTTTTGGGGAGAGGAAGGGAAGGAGATTGTAAACCGGTTTGATTCTCCTTAAAAAGGTAGAGCAATTGGGCATATAAAAACCAACTCTTCTTCTGCTGCTGCTGAAGCAGTAATGCAGTCCAGACTCATTTTTTGCCAGTGGCTTATTCAGATAATCAGGAATTCTGATTAAGTATAGCTTTGTATAGATAAGGCACCTTGTGTGGCACACACAAATTAGGAAGGGGCAGTACAGATAATGGAGGCTCAACTCTCTTCCATATATACTCCAGCAAGCGAGCGAGCGAGCGATTCTCCTGTGCCATGGTTAGCAGCAGCTCAGCTACTCACATAAGGAGTTCAAAGCAGGCAGTGTGAAAACATAAAGCAGCCTGTGAATAAAGGAATGCTACAAGGTCCCATTACAGCTGTCTTTCCGCTCACTGATGTATAAAGAAATTATGGGCTCATGGAGAGTGTGTGTACGCTGTGTGGCTGTTGGGACAACAACGAGAACCAAAGTAAATAGTTTGCCCACTTCTCTCGTTTTGTTTTAATGATTAATTCAATAGATACGCCATGTTGTGTGTGTAAAGTGCCTTCAAGTCGCAGCCGACTTATGGTGACCCCTTTTGGGGTTTTCATGGCAAGAGACTAACAGAGGTGGTTTGCCAGAGCCTTCCTCTGCACAGCAACCCTGGTATTCCTTGGTGGTCTCCCATCCAAATACTAACCAGGGCTGACCCTGCTTAGCTTCTGAGATCTGCCGAGATCAGACTATCCAGGGCATATGCCTGGGCCATCAGGGCATATGCCATGTTAGAATCCATAAATGCATACAACTGCCTATCGGTTTGGAACCCAATTAGCTTTTCGGCTAGCAAAAATGGAGAGGTCCCCTTGACCACCCCAAAAAGGCTATTCCTGGGGGGATCATGGGCAAAAGGTATTTGGGATGGGGACTGTAGTAAAGAAGGAAATAGGAAGAATTTTCTAACAGTTAGGAAGAATTTTCTGACAGAGCGGTTCCTCAGTGGAACAGGCTTCCTCGGAAAGTGGTAAGCTCTCCTTCCCTGGAGGTTTTTAAGAAGAGGTTAGATGGCCATCTGTCAGCAATGCTGATTCTGTGACCTTAGGCAGATGATGAGAGGGAGGGCATCTTGGCCATCTTCTGGTCACTAGGTGTGGGGGGGGGGAAGTAGTTGTGAATTTCCTGCATTGTGCAGGGGGTTGGACTTGATGACCCTGGTGGTCCCTTCCAACTCTATGATTCTATGAGGGCAAGGGCAAGTGAAAAGACTGGCTGGATCCAACCTACTGATTTAATAAGGGAAAGTAACACCTAACAGATCACCTCCACACATCCGGATCCTATGCGCTGCTCTGATGAGGCTGTGGCTGTTAGGATTGGACTGATGGAGCAACGGGCAGGAGGCTTGCTAGGGTGGTGGTGGGAGAGAGACTGAAAGGGCATCACATAATATCATTTCCAGCTGAAAATCAGAAGTGCTGTTGATGCTGTAGGATGCTAGCAATATACATACATACAATATACATACACACACACATATATATATATACACATATATATAAATATATATACACATATATATAAAATGCTGTTGCCGAATTAAGGCAATACAGCTTCATACGTGTCAGAGGAGGGGATGTAAGGATACACAGAGAAGGCTGGTGGTCTTACCTTTGAGTCAGAATACAGAGTAGAACTGAAGGAAAAAGCTCTATATAAGGTATAGAAGTAATTGTATTAGTTGCCTGTAGTTTTATGAGGAATGGCTGCATGTCACCAAGCATTATGGGCCATTAGGAAAAGAGCAGTGCTGAAGCAAACACTGCATTTTAGGCCCCGTGGCCTTAAATTTTTTTAAGGTGCTACAGTTCGTAAAAGTCCCCATATGGTACCTATCTGTAGCCAACGTTTGCATATGCTGGAGTGGTTATGGATGATACTTCTGGGAACCCTCTGGCTTACAAAAGGCAAAATTAAATGTAAAGGAGAAAAACGGGCCTCTTGGGAGCGTACTGCTAGCTGGCTAGACTCAAGCAAGGGGGAAAACATGGCCATGTATTGTAGAGCATATATTTTTTTAATAATGCTTTTAAACAATGCTGGAAATGTTTCAGATCAAAGAAGTAAGGGGGGGGACTTACCAAAAAGTCACTGACACAAATTCAGAAGCATCTTCTACATTCCCATGCAATCTTCTGCAGTCACATGAAAGTTTTAGAATGACATTCCTACATGGAAAAGTTGCTCATGCCCACCTAACCTGTTTAAAGATGACTGCGTAATGTGAGGCTGAATCTCTGGATGGTACATGCCAGGGAGTAGTCAAACAAGTGTAAGAGCTGCAGGATTTAAATCAATTAGTACGCAGCTCTGTCTTCAGTGAATCATGGTGGTCTTTAGCCAAAGCTATTAGTTCATTTATGAGTCAGAAAGAAACTTTTATGGCCTCCTGCAAAAAAGCAGAGATGCAACAAACGTCTAAGGACTTCTTTTTGTCAAAGGATCTTCACAACTGAACGACTCCTAGATTATACTGAACACCTTTGAAGAAGAAAAATAAGATGTTTAGGCTGAAAACCAGAACTGAGGTCAATGCTCTAGGAATCCCACCATAGATCAGGGGGATTGTTGTGGTGAGGCCACTTCAGGTTCAAGATATTTAATTATTCTTATGTTCTCATTTAATGCAGCCAGTGTCGCAGCTTTTCCTGTATATGCGTCAGCTTTTGCAGACAACAAAAGATGCTTTTAAAATCGATTCCCTTTGAGAGCCAGCATAGTGGTTAAGAGCAGCAGACTCTAATCTGGTGAACTGGGTTTGTTTCCCCACTCCTACACATTCTGCCTGCTGGGTGACCTTGGTCTAGTCACAGTTCTCTCAGAACTCTCTCAGCCCTACCCTCCCACCTCACAAGGTGCCTGTTGTGGGAAGGGGAAGAAAAGGAAAGCTTCTCTGCCTCTTTTTCCTGCACTAACTGAAGGGCAATGCCATCCTTGTGTTTTTTAAAAAAACATTAAAATTATAGGACCTTTTTCGTTTTTATTATATCATCTAGGGACACCGTTCATGAAACTCACTCCGGATACAAAAATATCTACTTATGCCATTGGCAAGTGTGCACAGAAAGTCCAAGCTCTTATTGTGTAAAGGTAAAGGTCCCCTGTGCAAGCACCGGGTCATTCCTGACCCATGGGGTGACGTCACATCCCAACGCTTACTAGGCAGACTGTTTACGGGGTGGTTTGCCAGTGCCTTCCCCAGTCGTCTTCCCTTTACCCCCAGCAAGTTGGGTACTCATTTGACCGACCTCGGAAGGATGGAAGGCTGAGTCAACCTTGAGCCGGCTACCTGAAACCCACTTCCGTTGCGATCGAACTCAGGTCGTGAGCAGAGCTTTGGACTGCAGTACTGCAGCTTAACACTCTGCGCCACGGGGATCCTATTGTGTACTCCAATATTAATAAATACTTCTCATAGAATCATACATCTTCTGTCCCAGCCCTCTCTTTACATTCTGTTAGCCCACCAGATTACACTGGATCCAGTGTTTGAATTATTGTGGAAAGGAGGGAGGCCCTTAATAAAACAGGGCCAAATCATGCCCCTCTCCTCAGTAACCCTTTAAAAATGGTAAACTTCACAGTTCAAGCACTGCACAAGTCGCAGTCAAAGAGCAGGGAGAATAGAAAGGGGTGCTGGAAAGGCATGGACTAGGCTGAGTAGAAACAAATCTAAAGGCTCCAGGTAAGGGCAATGCAACCAAGATGGGTTTGAGGGGAGCTGGGCAGCTGCAGAAGATGTTTGAATTCCATATAAAGTCAACAGGATTGAGGTTTGCAAAACTCCACTCCATCTGATCATTTTGATCCCAACTGCAAATCTCTATTCAGCTCTGCAGTGTGGTCCCATAAGGACGCGATTTCTATCTTCAGGATCGAAGGACAGCTTTTAAAAGAGAAATGCTATTAAAATCTGGCTCAAGCAAGTGGGTTTAACGTTCTTCCAAAAGTGTAGCTTTTTGAGCTTTGTTCGGGATCTGCAGTTGTGACACCCATGTTTATATAGGTTTAAACAAAGATTCAGCTAATGAGGGAGATCCATGCTGAGCACTCCCTCGAATCAGTCCGCTTTACAGCTCCCATCTGCTCTTAAATACTTCCCAGCAAACATACGCTGCGTCACCTTTTGCATATTTCCACTGCCCTGTCCTAAACACACACAGACTGCTGACAGATTAATGCTTAGTTCACTTGTAGTATACATTCTTGGGTTCTTACACATGTTCTTATAAGGAAATGGAACTCAATAGGCACTTAATCACAAGTTTGGGTAATGTTATGGTACTGAAAACAATGCCTTAACTTTGCTTTAGTATCAGACGAAGGTATCTCTGTATAAGCTGTAGCTGTCACCAGCGCTGCCGCAGCCTGAGGAAACCGAGCTGCTTTTGTGAACCTTGATTAAACACGGTATATTTAAAATTTGCCAAAGGATGGCTAACAGCTCCAAAAATGTAAGGAGAGCTTGGAAATCACTAAATATATTGTCTGTAGCATAATTCATTTTCATGTGAAGAATCTTTTTTAGTAGAGTGGCGGTGGAAACAATACCACCACACACAGTTCCTATATCTGTACAGGACAGCCCCCTGTAAGAAGGTGAAATAATCCGTTTTACATTTGCTGTAGCTTCTGAACAATCTTCAAGAGCAGCCCTTGGTAACAGAAGCATATACTCCTTGAGGTTATCATTGACAGTAGCCAGAATCGTATTCTCCAAAGAAGAGTGCTACTGGCCACCACTACTACCACCATGAGCAGAGTTAATGCAGGAACATGTAGTGGTTAAGAGCAGCGGTTTGGAGTGGTGGACTCTGATCTGGAGAACCAGGTTTGATTCCCCACTCCTCCACCTGAGCGGCGGAGGCTAATCTGGTGAACTGGATTTGTTTCCCCACTCCTACACACGAAGCCAGCTGGGTGACCTTGAGCTAGTCACACTCTCTCAGCCTCACTTACCTCACAGGGTGTCAGTTGTGGGGAGGGGAAGGGAAGGTGGTTGTAAGTCAGTTTGATTCTTCCTTAAGCAGTGGAGAAAGTCAGCATATAAAAACCAACGTTTCTTCTTCTCTGAATGTTTAAATACCACACAGCGCTTAAAACTTGCATCCCAGCTAAGCATTCACTTCTTCTTCATCATCTTTCTTCTTCTTCTTCTTCTTCTTCTTCTTCTTCTTCTTCTTCTGTTTAAATACCACACAGCGCTTAAAACTTGCACCCCAGCTAAGTATTCACGCATTATCACTAGAGGGAAGTAAATGACTCAATTATCCCAGTGGCACGATAAGCCTTCATTTACTTCCCAAAGATATATTATACAATAATGTGCCAATGAGATCTTAGAAACTTCACTACTAAACCCATGATGCAGACAGTATTAGCAAATCCCTGTGTTTTTAAGCCCTTCATCAGTGTCGAGTTGAAGTATGGCGGCAGAGAATGCCCTCCTGCTTTTACAACAAACCCATAACAACACTTCTACCTATTGTTCACCTCTTGATAACTGTCCAACCCTGGGGGTGTTACCTAGAAGGCAGGCATGCCACAGAGACAATATGCAGGCTGGCTTTGTCCAGACAGAAAGCAAGAGATAAGGGTCAAGGTATGTAGGCAGAACGTTATCTGCTTAAAAGGCATCACATGCTTTCTGTTCCCAAATGCCAAACGGGTAGCAGTGTCGGAGGGTTTAACGACTGGTTTAAAAACCAGAGCCTTCTGTGTCAAGTAGAGGGTGCAGCCTCAAAAGGAGCTTGCTGTGATAATCTCCTTCCGTTGCTTGATATGAGAGTCGGCCACCAAGATGCTGAACATTCCAGTCCTCATCAGCCATGCTCCGTAACCCCGTAACCTTTTGCGAACTCTCCTGGGAAACAACATGAGATCTGAGAGGGATCACCGTTGCCAGGACCCCTTGGGCAATGCAAGGCAAAGTAGTTTTCCACAGGGAGCAAAACTCGGAGCAATTTACAGCATGAAAAACAACGACATGCACCCATTATCAGAAAACAGCAAGCCTTATTACTATGCTGACTGGTATGATAAGGGGCTGGGAGAATTAAGATTAAGCCCCATTTCAGATTCAAGTACTGTAATGAGGTATAATATATAATTGATTAATATTCAAAGCAGCACCTTCAGTTTGGAAGGCATTCTGTAGGAAAAGTACTGTCCTTCTGCAAAGCGGTTGATCAACACGACATTAGACATAGGGGTAAGGACATGAAGAAGGCACCAGGAGTTGGGAAGATATGTATTTTTTCAAAAATTTTCAAAAACATGGAACTATGGATTCTGTTAGGGAGGGAAGGAGGCATGGTATAGCCCAGTGGTCGGCAAACTCATTAGTCAACAGAGCCAAATATCAACAGTACTATGATTGAGATTTTTGAGAGCCAAATTTCTTAAACTTAAACTATATAGGTAGGTACACTGTTTATTAACTTAATAAACTTTAATTAAAGTTTTAAGTCTTAATTAAACTATAGGTACACTGGGGGGAGATGCTAGGGTTGCCAGGTCTCCAGCCACCACCTGGAGGTTGGCAACCCTAGTAGAGGAAGGGAGGTGGGAGGGATGGAGAAAGGAAGGAAGGAACTGGGAAAGGAAAGAGAAGGAAGGAACTGGGGAAGAAAGGATGAAAGGGAGGAAGGATGGAACGAAGGAAGACAGAAAGAGTGGGGGGAGGGACAGAGAGAAAGAAAGAAGAAGGAAGGAACTGGGAAAGGAAAGAGAAGGAAGGAACTGGGGAAGAAAGGATGGAAGGAAGAAAGAAGAGGGGGAGAAAGGAGAGGGGGGAGGGGAGGACGGCGGGGGACGGCAGGCCTTTCTCTGGTGGACACGCAGCTGTTGAGGGGCCGCCTGGCCCTCCACGAGCGCCCTGAGGAGGAGGAGCAGGAGGAGGAGCAGGAGGCGGGCAAAAACGGCCGGGGGAGAGGCGCCTGAGGAGGAGGACGATGGCGGCGGCAGCCTGGAGCTGGACTTTTGGGAGCCGCCTGAGGGGGACGAGGAGAAGGAAGGCGGCGAGAGGAGCTGCTGCTGGAGCCTGGAGGAGGAGGCCCCGCCTCGTTGCTGCTGGCCTCCCCGCCACCTGTCAGTTGTTGGGGGGCGAGAGGGGGGGAAGAGGAAGAAGCCAGCCGCGTGCGTGCGAGGCAGGAAGCCTTCAGCCCTGCTGACGTGCACAAGGTGGTGGGGGGGAAGGTGTTGTGTTGGCTCTCTTCCCTGCCGTCCCCCCTCGAAGGCCCCCACCAGTGGCAGTGGCACCGAGCCCAGCCCGGGGGATGACAGCGGGGGCGGCAAGGAGAGCGACAACGAGGCCGGGCCTCCAGGCTCCAGCAGCAGCTCCTCCTCGACGCCTTCCTCCTCCTTGATCCCCTCAGGCAGCTCCCAGGCCTTCAAGGGGAGTGGCAGGGAAGAGCACCAACACAGCACCTTTCTCCCCTCCCACATGAGCACGCGCGGGGCCCAGCAGGGCTGAAAGCTTTGCACCTCACGCAGGCACACCCGCGGCTGGCTTCTTCCTCTTCCCCCCTCCCTCGCCGCCCAACAGCTGACAGGTGGCGAGAGGAGGTTCAAAGGGCGCCGCAGCGTTCCTGCACGCTGCGGCTTCCGGAACAGTTTCGGGAAGAGCCGTGCTGGCCCGCATTTCAATGGATGGGCCCTGGAGCTCCCCCCGGCCATTCTCCACGGGCAGGGGGGGAGACAGTGTGCCCGCTCACCTGCTCTCTCGCTCGCTCTCGCTCTCTCTCAGGCGCGCCAGCTCCGGTCAGAAAACTCTCCTCTGCTCGCTCTCTCTCTCTCTCTCCGGCGCAAAGGGAGCAAGCGCAGCCAGGCTGCTGGCGCAAGCAGGCGCAAGAGCAGGGGCTCCGAACCAAGTGGCAGAGCTGCACTCAAGGGGGCAAAGAGCCGCATGCGGCTCACGAGCCGCCGTTTGCTGACCACTGTTATAGTCCAATTTCAGCAGACCTCGGAAGCTAAGCAGGACCTGTACTTGGAAGGGAGACCACCAAGGAAGACTCTGCAGAGGAAGGCAACGGCAAACCACTTTTGCTTCTCACTTGCCTTGAAAGGCCCTTGCTGGGGTCGCCATAAATCAGGTGAGGCTTGACTGCACTTTACACAGACACACGGATTATGTTCATAGTAGCATGGTGTAGTAGTTAACGTGTCAGACTATGAGCTGGGAGGCTCAAATCCCCATTCTGCCATAAAGTTCGCTGGGTGACCTTGGGTGAGTCATTCTCTCAGCCTAACCTACTTCACAAGCTTGCTGTGAGGGCATAATGGAGGAGAGAAGAATGATGTCACCCTAAGCCCCTTGGAAGAAGGATGGGATGAAAGTGTGCTAAATATAATCAGTAATACTTCATTTCTGACTTATATCCCAGCCTTTTCAACATAGTGAGATACATCTTCCTAAATAATTTGAGGGTGAAGCCTGGGAAAAATGGGGTTTGGGGAAGAGAGGGGTCTCAGCAGGGTATAGTGCCATACAGCATCCTCCAAAGTTACCATTTTCTTCAGAGGAACTGATCTCTGTCACCTGGACAGCAGCTGAAACTCCAGGACTCCAGGTCTTACCTGGAAGCCAGCAACTCTAATGCAGTGATCCCTGCAGACCACATATAAGCAGAGATTCTGCCAGCCCAGAATAAGAAATATTTGCTTGCCTCATCATTTTCTCTCCCATTACTTGCTTGAAACAACTTCCTCTAGCTGCTATTTCTTTCCACTGTAAGAGAAGACAAAACTAAGATTGATGTTTCATGGGGAAGTTTTTTTTTATTGGCTGCCTTCAAAAAGTTTCACAATTTTCCAGTCGGTCACAGCAGATAGAATGCTAAAAGGTAAAACTTCCTAGCAAGTTACAACACTATGCTTTTGTAAAATTCTAGATACCAGATATACAGTCAATTTCAGATGTGGAGCTATCTTGGAAAATGCACAGATTCCCACATGGAGATGGCAGCTGTTTTTGGCGTTTCCTTTCATGTTTAAATCTTTGATGTCTCATAGATGGGTATGTATATGGTGTCACTTCAGAGGCTTTTCAGTCAATAAATCAATTTGTGAAGATGAAGACACAGATGGCTCCACAACTAAAATTAAATATATAACCACTATCCAAGTTTTTTAAAATCCATATATGGTTTGGGACTTGCATACCTGAAGGACCACCTACTCCATATGAACCTACCTGACCACTATGCTCATCTTCTGAGGACCTGCTTTGAGTGCTCTGGCCAGGTGGATGGCAACCCAAGACAGGCCCTTCTCGGCCATGGCACTATGGTTGTGGAATTCCCTCCCCAGGGATATTTGTCTGCCCTTTTCCATACTGTCTTCATTTTGTGTTCCCTCAATTATCCCTCCTTCCTGCCATGCATTCCAACTGCTGCTTCTGTGTTTTTATATATGTATTTCACTTTTGGTTTTAGTTAGCTTTATGATATGTTTTATAACGTTCTGCTTTAAAATGTTTAAAGAAACTCCATGTCACAATTTGTAGCTTTGTTATCAGTTATTGAATTAGTTCTTCCATTGTAACATTGTGTGGAAAGCCACCACCATAAGGATTGCCCGTAGGCTCCCAGGCATTAACCTTTAAACACCAGCAACCCCTAGTGGTAATCTGCGTCAGTCCATTTTCTTGGGAGGGGGGGACTTTTATTCAAGAATACAGACATGTGCATCTTAATGTCAGATCTATATTTAATCATCTTTAGCCACTGCAGCTATTATACAATCTCTAAACCAGATTTATTTATGAAACGTTATGAATCAAAATATTTCAGGATGTTTTAAACAAAGGCAAACTGGCAGCAGGTGTCCAGAATGTAATGTTTTACAACTTTTTTTTAATATTCATCTTGCTACGAGAAGACAAAGTAAACATGCAAATTGGCTGTACGTAAAGTGCAACAGTTATTTTATTCATCCACCCACTGATGCCATTCCCAAATTTATACGGAGAAGATGGCAAATTTCCCAGTTAAAACATATTATGAAAATTAAGCAATCAAAATATCTTGCCATGTTCTCTCTCTACGAGGGATTAATATTCTCCATGCACACATTATCTGTTTTCCACTCAATCCATGTGTAACCTTTCCAAAGTTAGTGAAATAACAATATTTAAAAGTGTCCAAAATCCCACAAAGCTAGATTCTGTGCAGAAGGGTTTTGTAAGGATGATTATCCACTGTAAAAATACTGATATTCAAAAGCTGCAGGCTTGCAGTGGTGCCCAGTGCTATTGGCTTATAACCTACCACTCTGCTCAGCAAAGGGCAAAGCCTTCTTCCAGTCTAAAAAACCTTCCTCCCAGAACTATAGCCAGAGCTTTTAGAATGAGCAGGTATAAGTACACTTGGGGGGGACTGGGACAAAAGGTTTTCCAGGTCTCCATCACCTTCAACTCTGAGGCTTATTGGGAAGGGCTCAATTATGTCATGGGTGGAGTACAGTAATGCCACGAAGTAGGGGCTGGTGATTCAATAGTTAAACTAATAGTAATATTTCTGCACACCATTAGGTATGCCCCCTTTTTTTGTGAGGGGCTGTGGCTCAGTGGTAGAGCATCTGCTTGGCATGCAGAAGGTCCCAGGTTCAATCCCTGGAATCTCAAAGGGACTAGGCAAGTAGGTGACGTGAAAGACCTCTGCCTGAGACCCTGGAGAGCTGACCCAGTCTGAGAAAACAATACTGACCTTGATGGACCAAGGGTCTGGTTCAGTATAAGGCAGCTTCATGTGTTCATGTGTGAAAGATTCTAGGTGGTGGTGGAAAGTGTTGTCAAGTCACTGCCGACTTATGATGACCCTGCATGGTTTCTGAGGCAAGCAATGAACAGAGGTGGTTTGCCATTGCCTGCCTCTGCATAACAACCCTGGACTTCCTTGGTAGTTGTCCATCCATGTACTAAGCAGGGCCGGCCCTGCTTAACTTCTGAGATCTGATGAAATCAGGCTGGTCTGGCCCATCCACGTCAGGGCAGATTCTTCAAATCCATTAGGCCTATTCCCATATGGGGGGGAGGGGAGGGGGTTGATGATGACAGGCGCTTGGCAGTGGTTATTCATTGGTGAGTAAAAAGCATTCTGCACATGCTGATGGGCACACATTCCTTTACATACTCAGGTTTCAGTAAGGTAGTTAGCCAACCAGATACCAGGCTGGGCCTGCCCACCCCCTTCCATGTCCTCACCTACTCTCCCACCTTAAACAGAAAAGAAATCCCCAAATACTATAAATGTTACTCCCGTTTTCTGCCTAATGTTCTCACTTGTCTGTCTGGGCTACAAAGAGGAGAAAGGTCTTGGGATAGAAGTGAATGAATTTGGTCAGGAAGGAGTTAAATGGCTCAGCTGCTGCCATCCCCCTACCCATTCCTTTTCAGGCAATCTGGACAAAAACTGCTTTGCACATTTTCTGTTATATAACTCCTTTGTACTTGAATCTGTGTAACCGGTGCTCTAAAAAGATACCATATCCACTTTGAGCTCAGCATCCCTCCTCAAGAGTTTTAAACCTGTCACTATGAGAAATCACAGATTTAATGGAGAAAGCAGGCAACATTGTTGGCAACATGTTGCATTCCAATGTTTTTCTTGATGTCCTCTCATCTTTTTCAGACCCCCTGATGATTTTGAAAAATTAAAATGGAATTGCAGGGGCAGGTTGTCCAGGACTGAAGTGCAAATGATATGGAGGTTTTCTGGGGCTACTGTCAGTGTGGTGTAGTGGTTAAGAGCGGTGGTTTGGAGTGGTAGACTCTGATCTGGAGAACCAGGTTTGATTCCCCACTCCTACACATGAGCGGCGGAGGCTAATCTGGTGAATTAGATTTGTTTCCCCACTCCTACACACAAAACCAGCTGGGTGACCTTGGGCAAGTTACAGCTCTGCTAGAGCTCTCTCAGCCCCACCTCCCTCACAGGGTGTCTGTTGTGGGGAGGGGAAGGGAAGGTGATTGTAAGCCGGTTTGAGTCTCCCTTAAGTGGCAGAGAAAGTCAGCATTCTTCTTCTTCTTTAATTTTTCCCCTTTACTCAAGATTCCAGATTAATGAATAATTTCTTGTTCTCTCATGTCCAGGTTCAACTTTCCTGAATTGATTGTTAATTATACATTCTGTGTGTGTGTGCGTGCGTGCGTGCGTGCACGGGGTGGTGGTGGAACGGGAGGAAATAAGTACTGCTTCTCACTTTGCAGCCGAAACTATTGCTCATTTTTAAACTTTATTTTCATTATCATAATTTTTGAATTGAGCTATTATGATTATAAAAAATAAAGTTTTAAAAAATATCAAGAAGTGGCTTTTGCTGCAAACTGTAAAACAGTACTTAATCTCCAAGAACAAGTAAATAATAACACATTTGGGAACATCATGAGCTTAAAAGCATAAGAAACAATTAATTAGGCTGTAAATCAAAGCAACACAATATACCTTTCAAGGAGCTGAACAGGATTTACTTATAGTAGGATCTTTTCCATGTAGATGGACATAGATAGATTTTATAAGGTATACAGCCTCATATTAATTAACCTGTGGAACCCACATTTTACTGCCAGTTGCAGCTGACTGCTGAAAAGGACAGTCTGTAGTGCAGAAGTGTTGGGAGGAATCAGCCCTTGTCTATAGCAGTTACCAGATCATGCATTAAGATGCTTGATAACACTTCCAAAGAACTCCAACAGGTTGATAAGGCAGAAGCCAGAGGCCAACTGAACCTTTAACTGTTGGGCTCCTAGTTGGGTTCCCAGCAGGCTGCTGTCCCGAAGCGCCACTGACAGCCAGAAGCAAGCTAAACCAAACCCCAACAACACCGGCAATGATATGAGGGCTGCTTGGTCCACACCTGGCTAGCAGCAGTGACAACAGACTTTGGCTCAATGGTCATCTTCTCACTCACCACATCCACCCAGGTTGAGCCAAATGGCCCTTGTGACACTCACCCATGAGGTAGCCAACCAAGATCTCAGCTCAGACCTGACTGGTGGTAGTGCAGGAGAAGGGGGCAGGGAAGTCTTTTTTTTCCTGACCAGGTTTGAGTGGACTGGCTCCTACAGCACTGATAGCTAGGGTTGCCAGGTCCCTCTTCGCCATTGCCAAGAGGTTTTGGGGGTGGAGCCTGAGGCGGGCAGGGTTTGGGGAGGGACTTCAATGCCATAGAGTCCAATTGCCAAAGAAGCCATTTTCTCCAGGTGAACTGATCTCTATCGGCTGAAAACCAGTTGTAATAGCAGGAGATCTCCAGCTAGTACCTGGAGGATGACAACCCTAGTGCTAGCTCAACAGGGGCTGCCGGCTCCACTTGCTCATGGGTCTCTTTAACTCCCCACCTGCCCCAGTAGAAGCCGTGCTGATTCTTTCACAGCAGGTGTGGTTTGTCTATATCAGGGGTCCTCAAACTACGGCCCGTGGGCCGGATCCGGCCCGTCAGGGTCCTGAACCCGGCCCCACCTCCCTCCAGAGCCGCCGCCGCGCCCGTCCCTTCCCCAAACTAAGGCAGCCGTTCACCATATAAAGCGTCGGTGGCAGCAGCAGAGTGGCAACACCTGCGCTGACCCGGGAGCCGCCTCTGCCTCTGCGCCTTCCCCACCGCGGCTGCCCTGAAGAGCCACCGCCGCCTTCCTTTCCCCAGGCGCATGTGCAGCTCGGGGGACGGGAGGTGCCACCTCGGACTGCAATGTGCCCCTCGCCGCCGCTGCTCCTCCTGCCGCAGCAGCCGCCGCAGCCCTGAAGGAGCCATGCTGGGCTGGAAGAAGAACATCCCCGTCTGCCTGCAAGCCAAGCGAGGTGTTGTGGTACAGGCGAGGAGCGAGGGCTGTAAGCGTAGTCTGGAGAACAGTCCAAGGTCATTCACAGTGAAGGCAGAGTCCGAGATATCAATACAGGCAAGGGAAGTCCAAAGCGTTAGTCAGAGCCAGTCCAAGAAGTCAGGATACCAGGAATCCAATGGATAGCAGGGAAACAAGGCAGGTACTCAAGGAGGTTGGTGACAAGTTGCTTGCACAACAGCCAAGCCTAACTGATGGCTTAAATCCCTTCCCCTGCTGCTGTAGCAGCCAGCTGATGCTGATGAGGCTGAGTTCACAGGTGGTGCTTCAGCCCTGCTCTTCCTCATCACTGCTACTGGGGAGGTTCCTCTGTAAAGCCTTCAGCCTAGCACTCTGCCGTCTCTGCTGCATTGCCAGACGGACCTGTTTTTTTCTCTGCTCCAGTGGCCCTGGTGAGGCCTCTGGAGACACTGCATGTTGCAAGGTGTCAGGTCCAACTGGAGTCCTTGAGTTGGCAGGCTGCAGACATGGTGAGTCATCTGACTTTGGCTGATCCTCTATTCTGGCCTCTACCTCCTCTTCATCAGAGGAGGTCTCTGCAGGCTGACTCTCTGCAGGCTGACTCATGACACGAGGCAAGCGGGCGAGCGAGCGCCGGGGCCCCCGCGTGGGTGGCTTGGGTGGCGGCGCCTCTGGGGAGGGGAGGGCTGAGAGACCCCTGTCTCCCGCCGGCCTCCTCCCGCGCCCTTCCCCCTTCCCCTCAGGCGCTCTTTGCCAAGCAGGGGGCCAGCCCAGCCCGCCTCCCGCTCCAGGAGGCGGGAAAGGAGGGCGCGCAGCGGGGGGGGGGTCTCAGCCCAGCGAAGGAGGGAGTGTCGGCCATGGAGAGGCACATGGGGGGGTGCGCGCATGTCCTCCTGCGGCAAGTTAACTTTTCTTTGCCTGGGCGCCTGGCTGCCTTCCCGTTGGGGGGGTGGTGGCCGGCCCCCAACAGTGTTTGAGGGACAGTGAACTGGCCCCCTGTTTAAAAAGTTTGAGGAGCCCTGGTCTATATGGTTACTTTTTAAACTTTTAACAGTAATTTACAAAGCTAACTGGCCTCTAATTTCTAGGCTCTTTGTGGATTCCTTTTTAAAAAAATCAATGTTATATTTGCTAAATTCTACCACTTACGTAAGGAGGCAGATTTTAGTAACAAGTTCAAACTTTTGTTAGGAGAGCCACAGTCACACCAAGGGTTGCCAAGTCCCTCTTCGCCCCAGGCGAGAGGTTTTTGGGGTGGAGCCTGAGGAGGGCAGGGTTTGGGGAGGGGAGGGACTTCAATGCCATAGAGTCCAATGGCCAACGCGGCAATTTTCTCCAGGTGAACTGTGGCTGGAGATCAGTTGTAATAGTAGGAGATCTCCAGCTACCCTGTTTCCCCGAAAATAAGACATACCCATAAAATAAGCCGTAGCAGGATTTCTAAGCATTTACGCAATATAAGCCATACCCCGAAAATAAGACATGGTGATATGCAGCGTACCTGCGCGGAGCGGTAAGGCGCTGTTCGAGGCGGGCGACGCTGCGCACAGCCGCCATCGCCACAGCCCCCCGGTTTAAATCCAACAGCTCGCGCTTTGGGGAGATGGGAACCTCGGGGTCTGCGGGCCGTGCCTTGCACTGACTCAGCCCCTTCGCCGTTCAGGATCTTTGGCGGGGGTGGGGGTGGGGAGAGGTTTGATTCCCTGCGCACCCCCCAAACAAAAGAGGCTTTGGGAATCACCTCCGCTCTTGGCGCATCTGGGTTGAATAACCGGCTGGACAGAGGCTCTGGAAGACCCCCCTTGCTCGCCCGCCCTCCCTCCGGGAATCGTATCGTCGGGGGAAGGTGGGGATTATGAGGAGGATTGGGGCACTCGCCAGCGATGGAACAAAGCCAGATCTTGGCGGCGATCCTTAAATTAGTACAATGCAGGAATTGGGCAGCTTCCCTCTCCACCTTCCTGACTCAGTGGGGTTTGGGTGAGATCCAAAGGAAGAAGAGCGAGGACTGCCTCATCAGGTAAAAACGGCTTCTTTTCTCCGTCTGCAGATGCTTCCCTTCACTATCTGTTTAAAAGGGGGGAATTGTGTACAGGGTGGGGGGAGAACTGGGGGCATTTCTGTCTCTCAGTATTAAGTTGCGGGGGGGGGGGGAACCAGATGCGTGCAGGTTCTGTGTGACTAAAACGGGCGAGGGGGACCTGGGGAAACTCTCCAGGCTGTCTGTGAGAAAGTAGCCTGCGATCCCGAAGCCGCTTATGCCAAAGTTGGTGCTCTGCAGGGCAACGCCGCCCGGCTTTCGGCGAGCAGATTCGGCTTGGCGGAGTCAGCTCAGGTGTCTACTGCGGCGGGGTTCGTTTCCCATCGAGCAGATTTAGTTAAGAAGACGACTTAACTATCTTTGAATAAATGTAGATTGTTGTACCATACTTAATAAAAATAAGACATCCCCTGAAAATAAGCCATAGTGTGTCTTCTTAAGGAAAAATAAATATAAGACAGTGTCTTATTTTCGGGGAAACACGGTAGTACCTGGAGGTTGGCAACCCTAGTCACACCACACAAGAGTTCTCTAAAGAACCCTCTGGTCTGTGCTCCCCCACTCTAAGGATGGGGTAAAACAGTACTAAAGAAATTAATAAATCTATGAACAGCTTTAACCATATAGCTAAACAAAAGCTCAAAATTCTGAGGTTTACTCTAGTAATGAGGCATTGGTTCCGTGGCAGTACACTTCTAAAAGCAACTGGTGTGTGTGTGTGGGGGGGGGGGGGAAGAATACTGGGATGCTGCTGTTTTCATTCCTTGCTTGTGGACCGGAAGTAACTGGGTGGGTCATTGTGAGAAACAGGATGCTGTAGGAGATAGATCTTAGCTATGAACCAGCACAGCTTTACTTGTGGTCTTATGATCATAGTGGAGGTCGATGTAATAAAAAAAAATCATGATGTTCTGAGTTCTATATAGCTCTCTCATAACATAGCTTTAAGCATGCTGCACACTCCTTTTAGAGTTGGATTCTGGTACATTTTAGTAAAAAGAATACCCTGTGTTTTGGAAATAAAGAAATATTGATGCATGATTTAAAAAAAAACGCTTTCTAAATACACTGTAAATCTTCAGAACAAAAGAAGGCATTAGATAGACCTGATAGATCTGTTTGACGTGTTACTTAAATAAAGACCTGACTTTGCTACATAGGATGGATAAATGAAAACCTAGCAACTATTGCAATGAACACATGTGTTCAAAAATGGCACTTAGCGCTCAGCAGTGGATGTCAGCCCTGCTGCTCACATAATGGAAACACACACATGGCAAACAGTCCCTGAAATTAAAATGTGTTTAGACCACTTCCTCAGATCCTTTTAAAGGTGGGTCACCCCAGGTCCTATTTGTATGGATAGCTCGGTTTTTCGGGTGATTCCCTGCAGATAACATTATAAATATATATATTTCTTGCCAGGGTTGAGAAAAGGAAAATAGATAGCTGTAATGGAACTGCGGGAGCAGTCAAGCAGCAGATTGATTCAACTGGAGAAATTCAATGCACCCCAACAGATTTCCTAGGATTTGATATCCTGCTGCTTCAGGCGCAACTTCTCGTAATGAGAAACTGAAGATTTTTTGTCAGGTGCGTCAACGCTTGTAGTGATGGCTCAGAGGTAAAAAAAGAAGTAAATTCGGACTGCAAATGCCTCTCCTCGGGAAATGCTTTTGCACCTGGCGAGACTAAGAACAACTTCTTCAAGGTACAAAAGAGGTCAGCTTTCCCATGCCAGCAACATTTGATCAAAGTACATGACATCTGTGCATATATACAGTGTGGAGGAAGGGGGTAGGAAATCAACTTGGTTGTAATGGGTAGCTTGAAAACTATGTCACACACCACTAAACAACCAGGGAAAGGCATATTAAAATGATTGATAAAAATTATAATTGTTTTCTGCTGCTGCAATTTTTCCACTATAAAATATATGCAGCATTGTTAGCCTGAAGCTCAGTGTTTACAGGTTACAGGGTGAAAGGAAGGCAGTTGAACAGAAATAGTAAATAAAGGAAGTAAATTATAAAAGAAAGGCAAATTGGAAAGTGAACGCTGAAGAACGGCCATGGGTGAAAAGCCTCTTCCTCTCAAACCCTGCGGTCTCTTTCCAAGTACACATGGAAATTACTTTGAACACCAATACGGTTACTATCTGGTATTTTGTCCCAGTGGCACTAACTCATTTTACGTTAATGCAAGGATTTAGTTTTGCTTCCATATCTGTTTTTCTATTCTGTATGGACGAATCTGCAAGTATTTTGTTTTTTAACCATAACAGTTGGAGGAGCATTTTTGGTCTCAATATTTCCCATTGTTACCATGAAGAAATGAATATGTTGGCCTCAATACTTCACCTATCAAACTATACATGCAGCTTGCCAGCAGAATATCTTATTTTCAGGAGGAGGAAGGAGGAGGTTATTTATTGAGGCCATTAATAGTCTTGACGTGCTTCTTAGAACAGTTAATAAACTAAAATGCACGACAAGAGACTGTGCGCAAGGCAGCATAGTCATGTGCAGCAACAGCACACCAGAGGTGACAAAAAAGAACAACAATGAACTTTGCCACACAGCTCAAGTGTCTGGCTTTGCAACCTCAAGGACACACTACTAAGCTTATTTCCCAAACAATGAAACTGATTTTATGATCCCTGATGAAGGATAAAGGTAGCTGATACGAGAGCAGAACAATATGAATGTGATGACACTTTTGGATTGCTGTTATTATTTTTTTACTAGTGCATTGCCAAGAGGCAGGACGAGGTGGGTCACAATGATATTTCATTACACATAACTTCACCCAGCCCTTTATTGATGCTTATTCAAGGCCACTGTCGTTTTTCCAAAGATTTCCAGGACATGGGAACATTCAGTCTTACAAGAAGAGTCATTTCACACATCATGAGAAAAAGGAGGGGAGAAATCACCGGCTGTCTCAAAAACAACTACATGAGGATAAAATAAAAGTATCCATAGCAAAACAATTACACCAACATTAAAAAACACACCAGAATTCATTATTCGGGCAAAAGTACCCTCGTAAAATTCTACATTGTACTACGATTAAAATATAAGCTCATCTGTTCAAATTCAGTGGCCAATCTCATAGCACTTTAATTTCTATCTATCAATCACTGTTTCAGTCATCCTATTTGAATACTGTTTTTACACACCGAAACCTAACTGCTTGGCTCAGTGCAGACATAATATATAATCATGGCTTATTTTTACTATGGTTAGTTTGTGGAACTAGGATTCAGCTCAAAGACATTCACCACTCAAATCAACAAATATTGGTTTCATTTCCTTCTCTCTATTGCCCGAGAGGATGGTGGCAGAGAACAATCCAGGATTAAACCAGGTTTATGCCAGGATGTCTGCAAACTATAATTAAGATTCAACTTATCATGTGAAACTATAATTAAGAACAACTGTGGTTTATAAACCAACTCAGATCCTGACTTTACATTCTAGATTGACAGACCCTAAATAAGCATGGAGTGGCCTGCATTTGTACAATCATACCAATCCCATTTACTTGAATTAAACCATGGTTTCCAACAACCGGGCCTATGCCCTTACCCGAGTAAATAAGTGAAAAGAACCGCTATGCCAGTAGTGGCATTTGAATATACTAATTCAAAGGTTGCCCATTGTCATTATTTTCTTCAACATTTCAACAAAAGAAGAGATATACAGAGGGGAAAAGTACAAAGCTGCAATTACCCTTTGATCATCCTGGCCCTTCTATCTCATCGCTGTACCACACCGTTACTACCTGGTTCAAAGGAAGAAGCTTTTCTCTTGTTCAAACCATATCAATCAAAGCTAATTAGACATTAGGGTAAAAACAGACGATAACATAAGGAGGCCAAAAAACACATAGTACTGCTCAGTTAGGCAGGCAAGCAGACAGATTCACAAATATGCCTGGGAACACAGATATTTTTTTTAAAACACGGGGATCTGAAGAAAAAGGTATCACAGTTCTCCAGGAAAGTATATTTCATACACAGTATGATCGCATACCCCAATACATGCCAAAGAATGTGCTATGCAACATACCACTGCCCTACTTTTTGGGAGGGTTAAATCGAGGCAGAGGAGGTTGCTATTTGACCAAAGGCCCACATGTTGCGCAAGCCTAATTCAGAAGAATAGTACTGATTGTAAAGACTGATTGTACCACCAATTATCAATCAGAAGGTTTGGCAGCAGCAGAATATGCCCAGCAAGTGTAAACCATAGAGACCTCATTCCCTTTTCTATCAGAATAACAGGCATGGCCTTGAGGAATTGAAATCTCATTTAATACAACGAAAATTGTAGATTAATACATAAAGAAATATGGGCATCAAAGGTATGGGTGGTTAAGGGGTAGCACAGAACTGCAGGCTGTGATCACTCTGTGGTAGTTGAGGGAGGCAGAGTTACTCCATGCACAATACAGTACTCTATGAACGTACGAAGTCCTGTCATATTCTGCCCATGTGGGAAGAATCTCTGTCCTATTGCTGAGCAGAAAAAATGTTCCTATAGCAGAATGCAACAGTTCTTTGTATGAGTTGTTTTCAGCCATATTCTCCCTTCTCGGTTCTCACAGCACAGCAACGGTGGTCACCAGTAATGATTATGCATTCCTCTTTCATGGAACAAAATTAAATCTTATAATACATCACTGCAATGCCAACTCTCACCTGTAGGGCTCCAAAGTTCTGTTACCGTAAAGCAAAGCTTCCTCCAAAAGGCCAAGGTTTATGCAGGCGTCCATGGCAAGGTCAAGTAGTTTCAGCTGGTAGATATTCGTGTCTGGGAGAAGAGTACTGGTGTTCTTCAACAATGTCTGGTATTTCACCAGAGCCTGTTTCCATTCTGTTGTTTACTTTGATTAAGGATTATTCTTCATTGTAATTGTCAAACAAAAGCAAACACTTGCGCATAAAATACCTTAAATTATAATACGCCGGTAACCCGTTTCAACTTTCAAAACCTATGTTTTTATTTACAGCTAACAAACCCTCTAATGTAGATGGATGGCTGCATTTTTGCCTGTAAGAAGTGAAAGAAAAGTACTGAGAGAATCTTCCATTTTGATAATATTCATCTGATGGTCACCCAAGCTATGATTATTTTGTAGCTTATTGAAGCATTTCCACCCCTAAAATAAGCCATCTCCTTCTGCTCAATACTTCACTCTCTCTACGAATTTAAAACCCATCCCATAGATACCCAGTTTTCTTTTCTTTAGTATAATAGTTTTGCGGAGAGGTGTTTTATCCTACTCTAATTGACCAAGACTGAGAAAAACTGCTCTGGGTTTCATAGATAAATGGTTTTAGATCAGTGAGCTATGTGATAAAAGACCAGCTAATATCCAATTATTAAACATTTAAAAAGTTCCTTTGTATGTTAGCATGTGAGACAAAAGGTCTTCATGTCCATGTGGATCAGATACATACAAAGTAAACCTTTCAGGAGATCTTTATCAAGTTCATTTAGGAAGATATGGTTCTATGAACTGCCATCAGCATTTACACCTTCCTAGTATAGAAGATAACCAGGCAGCAACAGGCAGCCCATTAATGAAAGGGGAGCAGATCTGTGGCAGCTGGGAGCGGCCCAGCCTCCTCAAAGGCCACTACAGAGAAAATAAAGGTATTTAATAAAAAGGAAATATGGAAAAAGGAGGAAAATGCCCCATTGCAAAAAGCGAGGTTGTGTCACCCAAAAAAGGTGGCAATCTCATGTAGACTGTGTTACCTCTTACCTTGAGTGGCAGAAATGGTCTCTAAATGCTGTCTAACAATTGCTGATAGAGGAATAGATAGAAAGGTAGATAGATGGTCAAGAAGAGTAGAATATTTAAGGTACAAAAAAAGTTTCTGTAACCTAGAAATGTCAATGAGCAGGAGGGTCCGCATATATTCCTCATGCAAAAAGGAATCTATTGACTGTTGCTCATTATTATGGCATGGAAAGGATACCTTCCTGTGACTTGGGAGTGGTCATTTTATTTATAGCTTCCTTGACTTCTTTCCAAGCTTGCTCATCACCTGCCAACATGACAGCATCCTGCATTGGAAGAAATAAAAAATAAAAGACAAAATCATTTTTTTTTTTAAAGTGAAGCATGAAACCCTATAACAGTGATAAGTAAAATGTTCCATTTGGCACGAAGTTGAAACCACACAGGTAGAACCCAATATAAAAACTTAATACTTGCTCGGGCAGCATTTACTCTTTTCAAATTCTTGCCATTCATTTTCTAGCAAATGCATTTAATATCAGAAATACCCATAAACCAATCATTTTTTATTAATGTTAAAGGATATTACATTGCGGTCAACTTTGAACAATGAGACACACATGTACAACTTAATAACACTTGGTCTTCAAAAAAATTATTCAGTGGTGGCAGCAAGCTATCCTCATGCCAAGGACTAGATTTTTGAAAATTCAGGATAACAAATAGCAAAAGAAAGTGTGGCATGGTTCACACACGTCTGCTAAGAAGAGTTTATCAGTTTTGTCGTGTTCTTTGATATGAATACTTTGGAATTAAATACCTCAACCTTCATCTACCTTGGGCTGGGATAGATTGTGAAACAAGAGCATAAGGATGGGATGAGAAAAGTCATTATGGCCCTGCTAGACTGGTTCCCTGCTGGACTGGTTCCAGGCTTCCTTTGCATTATTTATGATTTTACCAACCTTTAGAAGTCACTTCGCTCCCGCCTCATTTTCCCCCCAGTGGTTCTAGGATGCTGTTTCATAACGAATTTAAATTGTGCTTCGAGGCAAGAGCGAGGCAAATCCCCACCATTTCCGTGCATAGTCCTAACCGGGTTTTTCTCCCCACGCCCATTCTGGCTTCTCCCTCCCACATGTCTGTCCCTCTCATTTAACCCCTTCCCTCAAAGCAAAGCACAAAAGGGGGAGTGAAACCTTCATGAAATGTGAAGGAAGACGCCAACTGAAGAGAGGCTGGAAGGAAGCTCCTGGCAGGGAGCTGTTGAAGAAAAGAGGGGAGGAATACCCAGCTTTGCAAACATGCACACACAGACAGGAAGTACTCCCTTTAAGAGCTGACCCACCCCCTCCAAGTAAACTGCAACAAGGCTGTGTTTTCAGAGGGAGGGACTCAGAAGCTCCATGATTCACTGGGGATGCATAATTAATCACAAGGTACTCCTGGAATTTCTGGGGGGGGGGGAGCCCTTATGAACATGATGTTTGAGAATTCAGATCAGAGAACTGTGCAGCAAACCAAACACTTCCCCTGCATAAATGACCTAAGAGTTTAAACAAGGAGTTTGTGCAGGATATTTTACCTCAATCAACATCAGTGTTCAAACTGAATAACCGTTGGGCCTTTTATATGTACCCGTTAGCTTGTGTTGCTGTGAGGTTTTCCTTGTTTGTTGCCATGCACACAAGAAACGAGCACCCTTTAAATTTCACTCAGGCATTTTGCATCAATTTAAACCAAGTAGTAAAGTAAGGCTTGTTGCTTAAGCATTAATGAGTTGGCAACAGGGTGGGGTACACAGTAGTAAATTCTTTCCTAAAACCAAAGTACCATGAACATACCTTCTAATATATTGCAGAGCCCCTCCTGTTCTCAGTCTGGAAAAGGAGGGAGTTTTAATTTGCTGTGCTTGTCATGAGTAAGGCAATACTTCATGAATGAAAATCATATGAGGGACATAGCAGGTAA
Source organism: Euleptes europaea (assembly GCF_029931775.1). Taxonomy (NCBI): domain Eukaryota; kingdom Metazoa; phylum Chordata; class Lepidosauria; order Squamata; family Sphaerodactylidae; genus Euleptes; species Euleptes europaea. Next base: position 31,010,466 of record NC_079318.1, read on the forward strand.
TATCCTGAAAAGCATTTACCCACCACTACCCTGCAAGCCTATTTATATAAAGGAACTTAAAGATGGCAATCCAATTTATAGATCAATTGTCATCCCAAGAGCGCAAAAGTTAAGAAGTTTAATCTGCATTTCTCACACAGAGGCTTAATTAATTACAATGGGTTACGAACAATAGGAAATATGTACTCAGAGCCCGCATTAATTTCATGTGTAGCTTTGCAGCACTGTTTCCCCATTCATGTCCAAAAGGGGGGGAAAGGAGCTGAACTCTTGTACTATCCCAAGAGATTATTGCATCAAAATGGCCTCTGCCGTCTCTGGATTCTATGACATTCCACATAAGGAAATCACAAAGAGAGCAGTGTTTCCCTCGCAATTTGCAAATGTACTTACCATAAAAATCAGCTATCTGATCACAATAAGCTCACCTGGAAATAATTTTGTACTGAACGAAAGCTGCCATGACGAAAGGTCAACCCTGGGACAAAAAAGCTCATGTTGCCGTAGTTATGTCAGTTATGTTAATTGTACTGTTCCAGACGTGTTAAGCTTTGCATATGCAGCAAATGAGCAAATCTGGCCTAGATCTAATTCTGCGGCCTTGAAAGGGCACAGAATCAATTGCAGAGGACTTGACTTTATGAACGGTGATATAACTGGATGCAAAACATGATATGTAATTACACTAGTTCAACAGCATGAAGCAAAGTTTTACATGGGGGGAGGGGAGCAACTCATTTATGCAACTAATCTTACAACCATAAATCAGCCACCTATCTAAACAGAACTTCAGCTTTGACAAGTAAATGTGAAGATAGAAGAACACAAACATGGAGTTTAATTTGGAAGACAGATTACCACTCAAAGCATGTAAGATGGAACAGACTGGACGGCAGGTGACCCTGTTTGGGCTTCCAGAGTGCTTAATATCTACCGTGATTCTGAAGTGTGGTTGCACCAAATGGGAACAATAATCACAGTGATATTAAGTCCATTTTTTGTGTGAACAAAGGTTGCCCAAAAGCCCAACATAACCACAGCTGATTTCAGAAAAAGGAAGCTTCTCAAAACTGAGGGGATTAGTCAAAAGAAAGATGAAAGGATGGAAAAAGAGGGTCAAATCCCTTCAGGATGCTTGAAAATTATTAATATCAACAGTTAAAAGAAATAAAATTATTAATATCTACAATAATGGAAACTTAGGTAAAAAGTACACTGAAGAGTAGGAAAAGTACCATCCAAACCAAGCCAAAGTTACATGCATACATAACAGGGTATCTTACCAAGAGTGGTACTCGTCTATTTTTAGTTGCTGGCTTCATCCTTCACGTAGAGCACAAAACAATCATCCTTTCAATTCTGTACATATAAAGTATCCAAGAGAGGCTGTCAGGGAGGAGGCAATTTTGCCTTTCAGACTGAGTCTATCCAAATAAATACAAATAAATTGTTTCACGGGCTCTGCTCTAAAAATCTGGGGCCATGTGATATGACTAAGCCAGCCACACATGCAAAGTGATCCTGCAGTAGGGATTATGGAAAATTACTGCAGCGACTAATAGCTAGGCCAACATTTAATTTCACCCCAGAGCACAGCAGTAGTAGAACAAAGTCGTCCATGAAATGACTCATTCCAAGTGACTTTATGGAGGACAAAATCTCAGTTCAAACTTCTGATGTTCAAAGGTTCGAGAAAGGAGTGCCAGTGGTAGTTTTTCATCCATGGGGGAAAAAAAGAATTCCCCTCCCTGAGGCAACCACATCATTTAGAATAGCAATGTAGGTTTAGCAGCAGTCATCTGATTTCCTTCGGCTACCAATTTGAGTTTGACAGCAGTCTTCAAGAAACTACCTATGTTGTCCAGTTTTGATTTGGGTAAAAAAAATAACTGCATCGTGAACATAGAGACTTTCCCTTTATATGTAAGCACATTATGAACATTTAAATGGCTACTCCTCCTATAACAAGACATTTCAATAGAAGTAAATGAAGCTTCAGCCTGACCTGGATAGCCCAGGCTAGCCTGATCTCGTCAGATCTCGGAAGCTAAGCAGGGTCAACCTGGGCAGGTACTTGGATGGGAGACTACCAAGGAATACCAGGGTCATGACGTAGAGGCAGGCAATGGCAAACCACCTCTGAACATCTCTTGCCTTGAAAACCCCCACCAGGGGTTGCCGTAAATTAGATTTGACTTGATAGCAAAAAAACAAAATAAAACACACACACACACACTTCAAGCTTCTAATGAATGCACTTTACTTCCTCACTATGCCCAGCAACTGGCAAGAAGGCCTCCCCTCGGAAACTGAAAGGCTTAAACTGTTATCAAGGACTTGGATATTCACAGCTGCTGAGATTGCTGGGCTACAAACAAATGGGAGGCCTAAGGTCTGTTGATGCATTTAATAGAGCCAGTTCTTTAATTACCATGAAGCACTTGAAGCTAAGAGAATTATTACAGACTATTCTCAGCAGTAAATAATGACCAATTCTGCAGATAATCTTCTAGTGCTCAACACTACTGACTGAATGTTAGTGTATGCAAATAAATAGTCAATTAGCCCCTGAATTTCAGTTCATATTATTAAGTCCCCCCCCCCCAGCAATGATGTTCCAATGCTGCTTGATTGTGACCTTTCCCTTGAGGTAGACTTGGAGCTTCAGAGCTTTTTACCACTACCACCCCCAAACAGTACAGGCTCTATTTGCATTTACTGCTGTTCGTCAATACAACTGTCACAAATAGGGTTGCCAACCTCCAGGTGGCGGCTGCAGATCTCCTGCTATTGCAACTGATCTCCAGCGGATAGAGATCAGTTCATCTGAAGAAAATGGCTGCTTTGGCAATTGGGCTCTATGGCATTGAAGTCCTTCCTCTCCACAAACCCCGCCCTCCTCAGGCTCCACCTCAAAACCCTCCAGGGACCTGGAAACCCTAGTCATCAGTGTGATTCTATGGGGCTGGATATTACATCTCTGCTCCACTAATGGCAGAGCTTTTCTCATTGATCTACTTAGAACATTTTATGCCACCTCTCTAGGGAACCTGCCTGAGGCAGCTTACAAATTAAAATAATAAAAATATTAAAAGACATTAATTAAAAAGCCACCATCTTGTAATACTTTAGAAATGCTCATGAATTATCTGCATGACTGTCTGACAGCACCTCCCGTCCTGTTGGCAAGCTGATGAAGGTCTTCGACCGAAACATGCATGTACTTGCTATCAGTTGCTGTTTGAAGAATGCTGCTTATCTCTTAAAAGTTTAATATGATTGCACAGTCTGTGATATACATATTGAACTCACTACTGTATGCTGTTTGTAAAACTTGTTTGTAAAACTAGTTCTTGGTGCTTTTTGTGTTTGCACAGTTTGTGCTGCACATGTTGTTACGAGGCTTTTTTAGCCTATTGAAAGTCCTCCATGCGGGGTTATTCTTTCATGTTTATGCTTTTGTTTTATTATCATTGTTGGCCTGGTGAGGCTACTTCTTAGTTAATTGCCATTATTTATAGCTTCAAGCCCTGCGTGGCAGCTCATAAATTACTACTAAATATTTCCCAATTAATTTTCATTGCTTTAAGCCCTGCGAGGCAGTTTTGTTCTTTGGTGGGTATGTCCAGCAACACGCCAGTTCATATAATGGGTTTCCCTTTGGAGTTGCATATATTAATTACCTAAGAAAATACAATTTTTACTCCAATAGCTTATTCTGCTTTTTCATTTTGTATAAATGAGCCACGTGCTGCTTTTTCCATTAGTCACCACTAAAAACCCAGCATAAAAACATGCACCATAAAAGCAGACCACCGACAGCCTAAAACAACCGTTTCCAGACTAAAATAGTGTTTTAAAAATCAAAATTCTAATTCAAAGCCTAGGTGAAGAGAACTGATTTGGCCTGGCACCTGCGAGAAAGCAACGTGTCACCTGGAGGGCCACAAGGGCATTCTGCAAGCAAGGTGCCACCACTGGAAAAGCCCTCTCTCTGGTTGCCACCCGCCTCACCTCTGGAGCCTGGGGCAGAGAGAGTAGGACTTGCGATGCAGATCTAAACTGGCAGGCTGGACTATACAGGAGGAGGTGGTCCTTCAGGTACCCTGGCCCCAAGCCGTTTAGGGCTTTAAAGGTTAAGAACCAGCCTTTTGAACTGTGCCCAGAAACAAATGGGCAGCCAGTGCAGATCTTTTGGCACCGGGGTGATACAATCTCTGTACTCCTCCCCGACAACAACCTGGCTGCAGCATTTTAGACAAGCTAAATACAGTAGTTCTCACTGAACAAACCCAATAAATGATACCTGAATTTTTTACCTTCTATCTCCATAAGTAAAAGAGCTAGGCATGTTTTTAAAAAATAAAAGTGGAACATTCAGGGAAGAGGTGTGCATAACTTATATTTCGAGGACAAAATATACAAATCAATATTTGACTGTTAGCTTTAAAGAAAACTTTCTTTCTTCCACACTTGCGCATACCAACACGTCCCACACCTAGACTTTTTGCACTTATCTCATCTTGCTTCCCCTGCAAATGAACCTGCAGCAGAACAACAGATCATGCTCCTGTCAAAAGAAATTCAATCTTCATTGTTTAATATTTGTATTTAAGCAGCATCTAGAGCAATATGAGCATATTATTGAGCCAATCTATCATGTGAGCTGTGTTTCAACTAAGAAGCTAAACCAGAAAAATGCCAACTATGTATTTCTCACTATTCTAATGACCTTCGCGTAATTGAGCCATATCTCAAGAAGTCTGATGCTTCTACCAAAATATTTACATAGCCAAATGGATGTATTTCATTCTAAATAGCACTGTAACTCCACCATGCTTTGTTTCTCATTTTAGATCACAGCTCATTTTCACAGTACTCTCCATACATGACTTCCCATGTTAATTAGTTGTACATTGTCAAAACACAGCCCATTCACATTTCTCCTCCTAATGGGTAAGTGGCCTTTGATTCAAACTATCATACTATGGGAGCTTGAGCCATTAGATTAATTCCATCAGGGTTTGGAACAAGCAAGGGCTGATAATTACATCATACATCAGTCAATGCGTGAGTCATTTCCATGCCTATATATGGTGAAAAAAAATGTAATGCATAAAGCATAATGCTGAGCCAAATTTATACGGACCTGACAGACCTATATAATCTGGAATTTGGATCTGCTGGGTATGCAAACACAAGTATCACTATCAACCAAGTCCATTGTTAGCATCAGTCCTCAGAGTGGGATCACTTGTCTTACAATGATGGTCCTTTCTGGGCATACAGGCTAAAAAAATGCCTTTGAGCTCTTTTGGTCTCAAATTTGCTCCTCGTTGGAAACATACAAAGACATATACCATTTTGTTGTAGGTGCAGAAGAAGCTTAGAAATGGTTTTAAATCAATTTTTTTACAAATATTCTTACCATTCTGAAAGATTATTTTTATGATGAAACAAAATGTTTTTTAAAAAACAACCCTGAAGGCATAAGTATATTACACATTACTGGTTGGTTGTTCTTTCAGTAGGGTCAAACTGTCAAAATGGTCAGTTTCCATTTGTCAAGCAAAAAGAAGTTCGTGGGCTCTTTAGAAATTGGTTTGAGTTTGCAGGAATGGAAACAGCTCTGGGAGAATGCCACCTAAAAACTAATGCTGATGAGTCTGAAAGAAATTTTGTGTGAAATACTTCTGCAGTAGTATCTTACACCTCACAAATTAGCAATTATATACAGAAAAATACCAGATGTAAGTTGGAGACGTGGTCACGGACAAGTAGATTTGACACAAGTTCAAAATACAATCTAGTGTAAAACGGATCAAGCTAAATGTTGGAAATGCTCAGACACAGAAGGAACCTTTTTCCATCAGTGGTGGATTTGTACAAAAAGCCAAAAATATTGGTGAATGATTCATCACCAACTACAGAAAATGTTTTGGGTGAATTTTGAACTAGAACCCAAATACATGTTGTTGGGTATGACCCCCCCCCCAACTGAACCCCACCTATAAAGAGCTCTACCAGTACGCAACTTCAACCACCAGAATTGTATATGCCAAATACTAGAAATCTAATACAATTCCCGACATCAGAGTGGAATAATAAACTTTCCAATTTTGCATTGATGGCCAAACTAACGCAACTGGTTAATATGAAATCAACAGATGAATTTGTGTTGAGATGGCAGCCTTTCTATGATTATTCTTTAGGTGGTAAATAAATTATTCAATAAGACTGAACGAAATTTAAAAGAGAATTTATAGAAGTATATACGATATATATGTTCAAGACATTTAATAGAAGATATGGTATTAGATCTTCTTAGGTTTTGCTGATGTCAAGGCTCAGTGGATGAAACATCTCTGCTCATTTTAGAAAATCTTGAAATGGAGTAATGTTTTGAATTATATAATATTTGGCAACATCTTTTCTCTCTATTTCCTTAAATTTAACCTTTGTGGAAGCTTGGAGGATGATGCATCTTCTATTTTATTTTTCCCCTCCCATTTTTTCCTTTCTCTATCCTTCTTATATAAAATAAAAATAATAATAATTAAAAAAAATACAATCTAGTGCAATCCTAAAGGGAGGGAGGTGACGGAGCAGAGGGAACAGACTGACCCCGACACCGGTGTATCTTGGAGATATGCCAGTGTAAGGGCCAGTTACGGCATCACAGGGTCCCAGCACAGCTGCACCACTTTCCTTTTAACCAGAAACACCAAGGATTGAACCTGGGACCTTCTGCATGCAAAGCAGATACTCTCTCACTGAGCCACAGCTCCTTGTAAATGATACTCTTAAATCCTGGGCAACAGAGCCAAACTGAAATACTGGAAGAAGTAAAGTCCATTCCTATGGTTCAAAACGGCCTGCTTAAAGCACGTGCCAAAAGATGTATATTGCTTTCTAGCCTCCTGGTTTTGCATGTAATGAGATTCTGTTCCTCTCGAATGATTACAAGAATGGACTCTCAGGAGAGTGTTGTATTCCAATCTTGCTTCGGCATTAAGCAAGCAAAATTGCCATATTAACACCAGTTATCCTTTCCAGGAGTCTGCGAATCTGAATTTCTGGCAGACTTCATGAAGCTCCTTTTATTTACATGACCTATGATTTATTTCCTCTGACCCCTTGGCACTACAGCTCACTCCAACTTATTCATGCCCATTGTGTGACCAGCACCCTTGGAGAACACAGATTTACAGCCATCAGGAGAGGCAAACCGCAGTTGGGGCTGAGAACTGAATCTCATTTGTCAAGGCTTGCTCTTCACAAGACTTTGGACTTTGCCCAGGATAAATCCTAGAAGCCAGAGGAGGTGAAGCTGAAGGGGTGACAACGGCAACCTGAAATTAGAAATGACTCCTGGGTTTCTAGTGCCATTCAGAGGTTTTTGATGTTGTTGTTTTAATCCTTGAATCTTCTGAAATGCATGCCAAGATGATGAGGTTTCATGAAACACAACAGATCCCTATCAATACCAGCAAGGCAGGGCTGCAACAGCTTTCTCATTTTTGTACGTAGCCTTGGTACACATATTAGGGCCCTTCTAGGGATTTATCTTCTCCAGGATGGGCTGCACAGATGTCACGGAATCACCCAGATTATGTCACCTTAGCAAGCTCTCCTATTCTTGCTGTTTTCCAGCAAGACTGTAGTTGCTAGGAAACAGTGCTCCTTACTCCCAGCAAGTGCTATTAGCAGGCCTGTTTTGTGTGTGTGTGTGGAAGGTAGCTGTGCCAATGCCATAGGCAGCTACTGGATGAGGCCTTGAATTCCTTGCCTCTGGAACAGAATATTGCTTGGAATATTGTTTGGAAAAGTACATACATTGAATAAATAAACAAAACAAGCTAGAACTCTTGGCCGTTTAATGTCTTGTTGCAAAACTATGAAATTGGTTTATGGACTGTCTTCATTCAAAACGTCGGCCATCTTTTTAATGTCATCAGTAAAGAAACGGCAGAAGGACTCACCGGCGCCGTTTATCGCGACCCGGTGCAGCCGTCCCTTGCCCAAAATGGAGCTGGCTGCTCCATGACCTTCTGGGCTGTTCCTCCCAACTGGTCGCATGGGCGGGAGGCTGTGCTCTGCCCACCCCGGCCATTTGAACCGCCTATGGGTGGCTTGGGGCGGGCCCATCACCGCATGCTGTGGTGATTTTTGATGGCGTGGGTGCGCCCGAGTGCCCACGCCTCCTGAGCCTATTTAAGGCCAGGCAGCACAGCCACCCTGCCTTGTTGTGACTGGCTCCAATGGAGGAAGGATCATTGGCGGGAGCAGCAGCAGCGGTACTTGGCTGAGCAACTGGGGGTGCACGGACCACTTGCAAGTGAGGCAGACAACCCAGTCGGGGCAAAGGAGCTCTGGCGGAGGTGTTTGGGCCTTTTATCGGCCTAGTTTTTTGCCATCCTTCAGAGCCAGGGACAACTGCTGGGTGGCGGCACACAAGCGATGCAACTCGCAAGTAGACTTGCGGATCCCGGCGTGTTGGGGATTGACCTTCCTCCACCCCCCTTTTAAATTTCCTGCCGATTTGGTGTGACGAGGTGGGTGATTTGAATTATGCCTGCTTATTGTTGGGGTGTTGGGCGAGCTGATACTGTGGTCTGCTTAGCATTTGGGGGTACTGGTTGCTGTTTGCTGCCCTTTTGCCATTAAGGTACACAAGTTTGCCTTCATGGTTGTGGCTTTTTGAAGTGGATTAAATAATAATTTAAAAATTCACAAAATCTTTTGTTTTTCTTTCTGTTAAATCGCCCCCACCACTTTGTGTTCTTATGCACGAGCCTTTTGGTTGATCATGACGTTCGCAATGAGTACAGGGGAGCCTGGGTCCCTGCCTGTTACCCAGGACACCGTTCTCAGATACCTTATTGACATGAAAGAGCACAACCTGTCACATAGGATAATGGAGCTTCACCTCGCTTTGTCTTTTTACAGCAAGGCTCATGGGTACTCTGACCCCTGCCATTACTTCATTAAAAAGGCATTGCAAGATTGGAAGCGGATTTCCCCCACCCCCCGGACACACATCGCCCTATAATCTACCAAATTATCCTGGTCTTGTTGCAACAGCTACCTGCTGTATGCCATTTCAAATTGGAATGTGTGATGTTCAGATCAGTCTTCATGCTTGCCTTTTGGGGGGCTTCTCATTGCAGTGAGTTAGTCTCCACTTCCAGCAAGGGCAAAACAGCCCGGGCTTTGGATGTAGAGGATGTTGTGTTAAAAAGTTCATCTTTGTGCATCACATTAAGAAAGTCCAAAATTTTAAAGACCGCACCAGCCGGTCAGCACTGCCCGATATCTGCCTTCAAGGCCTACAGGCAGATACGGCCACAAGCACTGAGCCCCTTGTTTATATACAGGGACTCATCACTTCTCACTAGGTTCCAATTTTTAGCTGTTTTGAGGTTCTGCCTGGAGGCTGCAGGCCTTCCACCCAAGAAATTTGGTACTCATTCATTTCGTATTGGGGCAGCTACCACCGCCAAGGAGTTTATCTAATGGGGACATCAGATCAATTGGCTGCTGGAGGTCAGCTGCCTTCAGGTCCTATATCCATAAACAATCTGACACAGGACTTGTATTATTACCTTTTTCTTTGTGTTTATTTGACTGGCGTGTTAAAGACAGTGTGGATCACATGACATAGCATAGTGCACTGGGCGGCCTTCCTCTGTCTGGGGAACTTCATCGGGATTGGAATGGGAGAGTAAGATCAGATGGATCGGCCTGCAAGGAATGTGGTGGAACTCCTTCTATGTCACGGTGGAGGGAAACATTCAGTGCTTTGGCTCTCCGGATGCATTGGTTATCCAGCTAGGAGAGAATGACCTACCTGATTGGAAGGGAATAGATCTGTCACTTTCAGTGGTCAGCGACCTGCGCCAGCTGCATTCCAGGCTTCCGAACACTTGCATTTTCTGGTTTCAACTTTTGGAGAGACAAATCTGGAGAAACACACTCTCGAGAGGATGGATTTCGCTGGAAAGAAGGTGTGCAGAGCTGTGGAGTGTTTTGAGGAAGCCAGAGGTGGCGTGGTGATTTGCCACCCGTGCATTTATTTCTGGCAGGAGGCTGTGTACCGCCCAGATGGAGTGCACCTGTCCACCTGGGGACAGGATCTGTGGCTACATGGCATTCAAGGATCCCTGTTTTGTTGGTTGTGCCAATGAGAGCTTTTGGCGGTTTTGGCATCGGGTTGGATCCAATACTGGGAAGATGTGTCTGCGTACTTGCCTTCCTCTCTGATGGGGACCCCTATAAGGGGTCTTGGGATGGAGCTTACAGGGAATGCCCAGCTCGGGTGCTGTCGCTGGGCTCCATTCCCAGGTGGCGTAGGAACCACTCAGAGATTTATGTCCTAACGGTACCACTGTTACACCACTCTGGTTGCTGCCCCAATATTCGGGTTGGGGGGGTTTCATTGGGTGACAGGGTGATCACTTAATGCTCGGATCCACCCCTTATGCCTTGCCAAAATGCTCCTTGTCTGTTGTAGCCAATAAAAGCTGTGGCCTTGTTTTTACCCAACACGTTGTTTGCTTTGTATCTGTTCATCATTTTGGGGTGGGGGAAACAGCTCTTGCGCCTGGGTCTGCGATTACTGTTCAGTAAATGACCACATGTGTTGGACACTAGGACACCATCAGCATTTCAGTTTCTATAAACCTTTTTCCTAAATCATTGAACTTCACATACCACAATTTATAACCCTGTCAACAAATGCCATAAACCAAGGACACCGTGGCAGCAATAACTGAGGCTGCAACAGATACCAAGCACTGTATACATGCATTACTTAACTGTGCAGGTTTTTCCGGCTTCATTTATAGAAACAACCCTCAAATTCTGGGCAAAAACGGGTGACGCGGGTGAAGCCACAGCTGCGTTACATTCCCCAGTGAAGTTTCTAAGCATAATTTTTGTTGTTGTTTTGTTCCCGAGAGGTTAGACTAATTTCACAGCACATGAGCGGGAGGGTGAACTGGGCTGCCAGACATCACAGAATGTGACAGGTAAGTGCTTACGCGTGTTTATGATATATGTTTCATTATCTCAAATAGGAAAAGCAGATACTTAAGAGGTGGATTTCTAAAATGATGAGGATGACTTACACATTCTATGCAATATGATACCATAATTTTCTCCACGGAGGTAATTGCAGTGGAAGCTAAGCATTTAATGACCTATTTGAAGACATAACAAAGTATTCCTTTACTGGCAAAGAAGCCACAATCCCCCCCCCCTCAAATGTTATTTGCTAGGTAAATTAATAGTGGGTTCAAAGACTAAAGAAATCTTGTTTTAATGGAAGGGTCTGTAGGAATTCATCTGCAATGCTCCAAAAGCATTGAAATATGAAAACTTCTGTTCTCCATTTAACAATGAGTAGAGATTTAAAAAAAAAATCACAAACATTAGAGGTGAAGCTGAATTTGGCATTTCTATAACACTTAAACCGGATAATTTAACAATGTTTTTCTCACTGATGGAGATGCTAGTAAATCTGCTGCCTTAATGCGTGCCATTATCATCTTTGTTGTTTTTGCTTTCATTTGACTGTAAAGAGCTAGCTGCTGCAGAAAATCAGCAGCCGGCGCTTCAGGTGGGCAGCTTGACATTTTGAACATGCTAGCAGAAGATGATATTATGTTCCATGGGCAAAACCCGGGTTGCAGAGAAAGGATGTGCTCCAAGCACTAATACCGTGATTAGAGCAGGCTATACCAAGCAACTAGCCCCACATCATTCCCCCTTGCAGCATGTAGCAGAAAAGGTGAAATTAGCCCTGTTCATAAGTTGCAGCGAGCACATGTACAATCCATGTACAGGGTATACTTGATTTTCCTTTATTAATGCGTCGAGTTATTCTCCTGTAACATCCAATGAATGTACAGCAAAATGTGTGATTGAAGCTGTACGTTCATCCAGGTACTGGTCCCCGGTTTCATTTCTAAAGTGAACACACGTTGGCTGTTACAAACAAATTTTAAGAACGTACATAAAGGATGTACATGTGTTCACTGTAACTTGTCAATAGGGCTACTTGAATCCAGAGGAGACTTAACTGTTTTCTTAGTGAAACTGGATATAAATGTTGTCTGTGGAACAGGCAGAGAGGGTGGAGAGCAAGTGTGCTGTAGTGGTTAGAGAGACAGACTAAGATTTGGGAGACCTGGATTCAAATCCTCACTCTGCCATAAAAGCTTGCTGGGTGAACACATGAAGCTGCCTTATACTGAATCAGACCATCAGTCCATCAAAGTCAATGTTGTCTACTCAGACTGGCAGCGGCTCTCCGGGGTCTCAGGCAGAGGTCTTTCACATCACCTACTTGCCTAGTCCCTTTAACTGGAGATGCCGAGGATTGAACCTGGGACCTTCTGCATGCCAAGCAGATGTTCTGCCACTGAGCCACAGCCCCTCCTTGGACCAGTCACCTTGGACCAGTCACACACTCTCAGCCTAAGCTACCTCACAGGATTGTTGTGAGGATAAAGTGGAGGAGCAGAGAATGATTTAAGCTGCCTTGGATAGCCATTGGGGAGAAAGGTGGGGTAAAATGAACTAAATATATAAACAGATAAAAGTGTGGCTGAAAGTACTGATCACCCATTTTCCCTTGTTACCTTTAGGAGGATGGGGCCCGATCCCCATTGTCTATTTGTGTAAGAGTTTTGATTATATTTGTTTCTAACCATGATAATGGTCAATAATCCGTGTGACTTGCTACACATAGAACAGAGATGATAACCAAAGAAGTAACCAAAAGCAGTACAGAGTGAAGTATATTCCTTACTTCGGGTTCTAGAATCCCCTCCAAGACCCCCCAAACTATTTTTTCATAGCAAGGATGGCTAGAACATGTTCTAGAAAACAGCTCCTGGAGGACTGTTAAAGTGCATATTCAACCATTTGCTTTTTTTAACAACAGCGTTAAAGGTTGAATCACCTCAGCAGAAAGGTTTCAAAGGGAGACTCCAACCAGCGGCTGATGAATTGGAATTTATATGTAGATAGGACTGGGACTCAGCAGGGATTTGGGATAGATACCCCACTTCTCCACATGAGCGGCGGAGGCTAATCTGGTGAACTGGATTTGGTTCCCTGCTCCTACACACGAAGCCAGCTGGGTGACCTTGGGCCAGTCACACTCTCTCAGCCCCACCCACCTCACAGAGTGTCTGTTGTGGGGAGGGGAAGGGAAGGCAATTGTAAGCCAATTTGATTCTGCCTTAAGTGGTAGAGAAACTTGGCATATAAAAACCAACTACTCCTCCTCCTCTTCCTCCTCCTCCTCTTCTTCTTCTTCTTCTTCTTCATTGTTCACATTCATCTAGCTTGGAAGCGATACACAATGGTTGGAAGTGGTCCACACTAGTGGTATATCCTAGTTGGAAGTGGCCCATACCTCCCCAGAGTGGTTTGATTGGTCTTGTTTTTATCTGGCTACATTTAGGAAGGTAGCAAGACAGTTCTGTTTCAGAGGGCGTTCGAAGGAGAGTGAACTGTTGGCAGATCTTGCTCTGTAGTTTTACACCTGTATGTGTTTTTATCTGTTAATGGACTCTTATGTTTTGTGTCCTTACAACATGTTGCTGCATTGTCTTGAGTTCAAGAAAATAAGATGGGATATAAATGCTTTTAAGTAAATAAACAAATCTGTGTTTTGGAATGTAATGCCACACACTTCAGGTTCGATCCAGACTAAATTTTCCACTAATGGAAGGGTTGGAGTAACTTCCACCAATTCTCCCTTCCTGCTGCAGACAATCAATTTGCCTCTCATGCTGTTTGTGAGGGTCCCCCATTCCCCAGGAGGAGCATTTCGAGATGGTCTATGAACTGCAGTGGGAAGAAGGGAGGCAGGGATCCACTGACACAAGTGCCTTGAATAAGCAGAAAATTTAGTCTGGATCCAACCTCTTGTCTAGGAAACTACCTTTCTTTGCTCCTCCTGCCCTTCTATGTTTGTAGACCAGAGTATAAATCTCTCTGCCAACTGAACATAATATTTCCTTCTCTGGCAAAATCAACTGTGTTTATGTTTTGTCAATCTTTAAGGTAACACAAGACTCTTTCTTATTTTGATTGCAGCAAACCAATGCAGCTACTCCTCTGGCATTTTATTTTTGTTCATTTTGTGGCAACTGCAATGCTTCAAAGTTGTGAACCACCAAAAGTCCTTAGAAAAAAATATGATGCCAAATAAACTACAGCACTCCCGGGCTAATTAGTTTTAAGACAAAGAATTACAGCTATAAACACTCCTCAAGCTATATTATACCTTAATACATGCTGCACTCATGCCTGCCTTGAAAATTATTTTCCAAAATTGCCTTCAATAATACAGGCGAACATGAATTCACGTATACAGATCTCAGAAAACAGCTGTGATGGAAAACTGGTTACCGATCGATTTTTCAGTAGCCCTATATGTGAATTTACTCACGAGACTATAGTGGACAGTGATTAGAAGTTTCATTCCAGCCTGTCCCAGAAGACATGTAGGCTGCAAGCTGAAGGACTACAATAAATTTGGTACCATTGTAGAGAAGAGTTTGTCCCACATATTGCATGTAGATCAAATAACTGACAGCTTTATGAAATTTGTAACCCACTGAGCAAAAGTGTGTAAAGAGAAATCACAGTAATTGAATTGACAACTTGGTCGATGTACGCAGAGGACAGAGCGGAGATGAACACAAGGCAGTTGGGTTTGGCCACATGAGATGGTCTGATACATTTTAAAAGACAGAGAGTTGTTATGGCATTCACCTTGACAAGACACGTTATAGCTTTAGCTAAGAAATCCTGCAGGTTTTCATTATGTGCTGAGCTCATCCAAATAACAGGAATATATTCAGGCAGATAAGAAGAGAATGTTCTTAATTAGTAAGAAACAGTAAACAGTCCTTGAAAATGAATTTGAGGCTCTCCGCTGAAGGCAGTGCTGAATATGTGGCCTTTAACATTAGCTTGATAAAGGGGTATTATCAAATATTACTAAATATTTTGCAGTAAGTTTAGATCTGGGGGAGTCTCAAACCCATTTAAGGAGTCTCAAACCCGCTTACAATCACTTTCCCTTCCTCTCCACACAACAGACACCCTTCCAGCCTTTCCACCCCCACCCCACAGCATACTATTAACTATTTAGTACAAGTGGGGACCCACAAGGAATCGTGGAGGCACCTTATCCTCCTCCCACTATTTTTTCTTTCCCTTCCCTAGCAGCCCCCCTAGCCACTACACCTCACTGTCTTTCATGGTGTGGCTGCTGCTGATCAGTAGCATGCAGCCAGGCCTGGGTGAGTCACATGAGATGCACGGTAGCAAGCCATCCCATGGTTGCTTCTGACCCTGGCTCTGATTAATCTCCCCTCAAAGGCCGAAACAACCCTGGAAAAAGCCCTGCCCCCATCCCTCCACCAAGGGTGCAAGGCTGGCAATACTGTTGTGGTTGCCTAACAACAGCCACTGTGGGCATTAATGTCTTCAAGTTATATGCACTCCT
Organism: Euleptes europaea; assembly: GCF_029931775.1. Lineage (NCBI taxonomy): Eukaryota > Metazoa > Chordata > Lepidosauria > Squamata > Sphaerodactylidae > Euleptes > Euleptes europaea. The sequence continues at coordinate 31,025,998 of NC_079318.1, forward strand.
TTTATTATTTTAAAGATTTCACATTTTCCTGCACACTTGAAGCTTTTCTCAGGTCTGTAGAAAGGACTGGTCTTGTCTGTCCGTAGCTCCTCCACCCCTGGATTTATTGATCCACAAATGAGGCCACATTGAGAATTAGCTAATTTAGTGCTGTAGCTTAGTTCTAATCCTGAATAGGCCCATAAAGTCAGAGCAGTGGCTCCCAAAGTGGGCAGTACCACCCCCTGGGGGGAGGTGGGATTACTGAGGGGGGCACTAAGTGGCAAGGGGGCAGCAGGGGACACCAGAGGTGGGCCCCTTCAACTGTGTTGTTCACTAATTTACAATAGATCAGGATATGGCACCTTGCTGTCAAATTTGGTGGAAACTATCAGCATTTTTTTCCAGTCTTTGAATAGTTGGTACCACTGGATCAAGTTAGTCAGTTTTGTCGAATAAATTTCAACTAAAACGTTTTAATTTGATTTTGAATAGATGTGCAATTAATTGTTACTGTTTTGAAAGTTTATTGTTCTCTTCTTTAGTGCATCATGCAAACCCCTATTTTGAATAATGCTTTTTATAGGATAGGGCAGGGCTGCTGGGGTTGAGTTTGTGGAACCAAGGGGGTGGTGGCCTGAAAAATTTGGGAACCACTGAGTCAGAGGGAGCTCTGGAGCAGCATGCACTGAAGTGCAAACGGCTGCTAGTGAAAGGAGAAATCACACACAGATATACACTAAACATATATGAAAGCACCTTGCGCACATGCACAGGCTTTTCTGTACATGTGCACAGTTTTCTCCAGTTCTGAGGCCCTGTATTTTCCTGAGTAGGTTGTGTCATTATCACTGGCATGCCCTCTGTTTCTTTCATTTATGCTTTCCTTTCCCCAAAACATACAGCAGACCAGAGGGCAAAGCTGCTTCCTCTTCAATTGTGACAGCACCAGCAACAATGCTCAGAGGGTGGTGGAGTCCCCGTCTTTGGAGGTCTTTAAGCAGAGGCTAGATGGCCATCTCTCGGGAATGCTTTGATTGTGGGATCCTGCATGGCGGGGAGAGGGTTGGGGTCACTGGGGATGTGGGGGGAGGTAGTTGTTAATTTCCTGCATTGTGCAGGGGGTTGGACTAGATGACCCTGGTGGTCCCTTCCAACTCTATGATTCTATGATTCTAAACAGCAATGCGGCAAGTCTCAGCACACTGTCCACTGCTGCCAAGAGACTGGTTGACCAAACTTACCTTGCTATGTGTGCGGCACATAAGGCAGTCACATTCAAAACAATATTGACGCTTCAGTTGTTGCTGGCGTTCAGTGCTGGGCATCATGGTGTCAATGTAGCTGATGGTGAGCTGCACACAACCAACCAGGGGAAAGAGTTATATTTTGACAAAGAGACTGTATTATATGTAATAGCTATACGTACTGTTAAACATCCTAGTCAGAGACAACTACAACAGATTTTTAATTCCACAAGGGATTCTTAATTGTATAATCATCCATGAATGATAACAGAACAGCCTTATCCAGGCATAGCACTAGATTACGTCTCTTACTCCAAGTGAGGCAAAGACAATTTTACCAAGATAATACAGGGAAATCTTTTGCGTGACAGCTCGAACCAGCAGGTTTTCATCCTATACCTTGTTCCCACTCATGTTCTTCTTCATCTGATGCGAAGGTGGTCGTCTGCTGTGGAGTTTGTTCCTCTCATGCTAAGCACTTTGGGGTTCTTTAAAAGACATTAGTCATGCATGAAAGGAAGTGTCTAACACAGGGGATGCACTCCCCACAGTGAAAGATCATCTCCTCAATGGATGAAGAATAGCGCAAGCAGAAACAAGATACAGGGTCTAATTCATAGCTGCTAAAAAACTCATTGATGTTTCCACAAGAATGATTTGCCCTGAGTTTAATGCTGTTGGGAAGTGAATTTTTACCTGTTTCCCCACAGCCACATGGTACATTTATTGACCTCCCAGAGTTTCTCCAGCTTTCCTTCCAGCGTTTCCAAACCTGCTTTGTTCCAATGTTTGGGGAAAGATCACCTGGCTGCCACGTGTGTGGGCAAGTTTGGATTTTCTAGGTCTTGCCTACACAGCAGCCATTTCCCCACAATGATGATTTTTGTCTCCCCATCGCCATGGCTTTTTTCTTTCTTTCTTTTTTAAATCAGCAATTTAATAGCATTATATCGATGTACCTTTATACCGATGCTGTTTCTATTCTTAAAAAAGTCTCTAGCCACTTTCGCTGCAGACATAAGGAAATATCTCCACAAGGAAAGAAGCTAGAAGTTTACTTTTTTAAATGAAAGCTCAGAATCCAGAGAACATGATTGGCAATTGAATAGTGTTATATTGATGTACAGTTAGGCTAACAGAAGCACAATGGTATTATCAATATAACACTGTTCAATTGCTGATTTAAAAAAACAGAACACCTGCTGTGTGAAACTATGCAAGCCTGGCTTTGAGTGGAAGCCACCAACATTTGAATGTTTTACATAGTGGTGTTTGGAAAGCTTGAGAGTCAATGTACATGCACACAGGCTTCTATAGCTCCCAAACACTGCATGTTCAAGCAAGCTGCATATTTATTGGATAGGTGGCATTCCCTCCATTTTGGGTATCAGCATTACAGTGATTAATGTTGAACTAGGACTTGGGAGAGGGGAATTCCGCTCTGCTATGAAGGTAACTAAATTACCTTGGGCAAGCTATGAGCTGTCAGCCTAACCTACCTCAAAGGGTTGTTATGAGGCTAAAATAGCATACATGCTATCATGTGTTTTTTAGGGGAAGACAATAACAAGAAAATATTTACAGGTAATGCATTCAGCAATGGTTCACTTAGGCGAACCAGAAGTACCTCTTGTGTTTTAACTGCATCCGTTCCTGGTTCAGTCAGATCTAGCCACAGAGATCCATGCCTTAGTTACATCTAGACTGAGCTACTGCAGTGCACTCTACTTGGGGCCACCCTTGAAAGTTGTTTGGAGGCTGCAGCTAGTGCAGAACACTGCAGCTAGACTGCTAGTTGGGGCCAGCTATAAGGAGTATGTGACCCTGATATTACAGCAATAACACTAGCTACTGATCCACTCTTGAGCCCAATTCAAGGTGTTGGTTTTGACCTTTAAAGCCCTACATGAACACATGAAGCTGCCTTATACTGAATCAGACCCTTGGCCCATCAAAGTCAGTATTGTCTACTCAGACAGGCAGTGGATCTCAATCTCCAGGGTCTCAAGCAGAGGTCTTTCACATCACCTACTTGCCTAGTCCTTTTAACTGGAATGCCGGGTGGGGATTGAACCTGGGACCTTCTGCATGCCAAGCAGATACTCTACCATTGAGCCACAGCCCCTCCCCTGGCTTGGGACCAGAGAATCTGAAGGACCGGCTTCTCCCATATTTTCCTGCCTGGGAATTTAGATCACCCATCAATTAAAGAAGCTGTTTGATAGGGACATGAAAGAGGGTCTTTTCAGTGGCTGTCCAGTGATTATGAAACAACCTTCCCAGGGAGGTGTGCCTGGCCCCCTCAATTTCAATCTTTAGGAGGCAGTTAAAGATGGTTTTATTTAGGACTGCATTTGGTCAAGTTGACTAGAAGTCCTGAGTTGCGATTTAAAATTTTATTTTATATTTTATTGATGTTGCAAGCTGCCTTGAGCTCCATAAGGAAGAAAAAAGGTAAAGGTAAAGGTCCCCTGTACAAGCACTGGGTCATTCCTGACCCACGAGGAGACGTCACATCCCAATGTTTACTAGGCAGACTTTGTTTGCGGGGTGGTTTGCCAGTGCCTTCCCCAGTCATCTTCCCTTTACCCCCAGCAAGCTGGGTACTCATTTGACTGACCTCAGAAGGATGGAAGGCTGAGTCAACCTTGAGCCGGCTACCTGAAACCAACTTCTGTTGGGATCAAACTCTGGTGGTAAGCAGAGCTTGGGACGGCAGTACTGCAGCTTACCACTCTGCGCCACGGGGCTCTTCCATAAGGAAGAAAGGCAGCTAATAAATGTTTTAAATAAATAAAAGCTGTGTGAGACAGTAAGGAGGGGAGAGGGGAAGACTGAATGTAAAAGCTGGTTGAACCCACCCCACTGTATAGTAACATTTATTACTGTTTCCATTAAATATCTTGAGGTCTCTTGATACAGCCTCAGTTCTTGTCAAACATTATCCATGCTGATGCTGAGAAAGGAATATCTGCTTTTACAAAATGTGATCCCCCACTTTCTGTTGAAGTTTCCTTTTTAAAAAAATCGTTAGCATTCTTCTTATTAGAGAAGGTTAATAAAAGGTTGTTGGATGGTGAACTTATTGTGCTAGACTGTCAGTTCTGATAACTCAAGAAGAGCATTAATTTAAAGATATGAAATGTGACAAGCATTGCCTAATAGGTTTTAATTCAGTACAGAGAGGTTTAAAATACCTGAGGTCCTCTAGTTATTACGTGAGTAGTGTATGCCGAACATGAAGATTTATAAAGTGCATAGGTAGCCACCCCAGGGGACCAGCAAAAAGTTGTTCTAGGAAATCCAACTGTGAATGGCAATTTGAACACTAATAGACTATTCAGAGTCACTGGAAGAAGTCTTTAGAGTGAGATCCAACTAGTAAATGGGGGGGGGGGGGGATTAAAATGTAGTAATAGTTCAGTTTCTCTCTGGATGAATCATAGTAGACTCCAGGAAACTATTTTAGCCTTCTCAAGATTACATTTTCCCCTTTTTAAAAAAATGCATAAAGAGTTAAAACTCTGCGAGCTTGAAATAGCAAAAAAATCCACAAAACCTGAACCGCAGCCTGCCACCAAAGAAAGAAAAAGGTGTTATAATTGCTTTTGAGTGACTGGGAGCAAATTTGAGATTCAAGTAGCTTCATAATTAGAAACAGACTGTCAAATAACCACAGCTGATTTCTGTAATGGTTTCCCTATTCCTATGATTAGGCCTGGTTATGATCTCAAATGTATATATTACATTCAGTCTGGAGTACTTCGGCTTCGCTAGAACAGGAGAGCTTGGTTCCCTGCCCCGGGCCTTGGCTGTAGTTCTGTGACTGCCAGGACACCTCCAATAATGTAACTGAACGAGTCGCCTCAGTCGGCGCAACAGGAAAGCACCATTTTCAAAAGAAAGAAAGACGTACAACTGAATCGGCAACAGGTTTTGACCTTGACCATATAGATTTGGGTAATATGTCTAGCCGCTGAAGACTTTTGACTAAGAACAAAGGGAATTTCCGATGGACACTAGGGCTCATATTCATTTCTCAAAAGTGGGAGATGGAAACTCCATTGGTTTACAGGTAGTGTTTTGCCCCAGGCATATTTCAAGTATTTTGGCCCACTAAGTATGAGAACTCCTAGTCCCTACTTCATGACTCATGTTGCCACAGCTGATGGTCATTGATATCTTCAGACTAGCATTAAGACTTCCTGGGAATGGAGTATACTGATAGCAAGACCCAATTGTTCACCCTGTAGGTGCATTGAAGGAAGCAATTCTGAGGAAATATGAGCAGAGAATAGGACAGCAGATATTTTGAGGCAAATTACTGCAGTAAGTAAATAGTGTCAGGATCATTCTTAGCACAGAATGCTTTAGCACAGCATGTGGCTGCTTGCGGGTGTTATGATAATGCAAAATGGGGCCAGCTTTCTCCCAGCCACTGGTGGCAGAAGAGGAGGTAATGGGCATGGCTTGTTCCTATTTCTTCCGGGAGCTGTGCCACTGCTGGCTATTTGAGAAAGGCCTGAGATACTGACAATTCGTTGGGTCTCACTTTGCCCCCAATAATGGCAGCAGATGGGAAAAGGTAGCAAACATGCCTGATTCTGACAGTACTGCTGGTTGTGTCCCAGGTGAGCCTTGGAGGTGTTCACAGCTTGCTTTGCTTCCAGGTGGTGGAGTGGTAGGAAGAGGTGACAGTCGTGGCTTGTGCCTGCATTGCCTCCTTGATCTACACTGCTGCCAGCCAAGTCTGAGATGAACCCCTAAATGGCTGATTGTTTAGAGAAGAAATCCTCTATAAGGGTGTGCACCGATTTTTTCCGATATTTTTTGGGTTCGGGTTTATTGAACCTGAAATTTTTTGAAAAATCCAGAAATTCCGGATTTTTAGAAAAAATTGGGGTTAATAAACTTAAACCCAAAAAATACTAAAAAAATTCGGCACAGATGGGAAGGCGGGGGGGGGGCGTTCCTTTCACTGTTGCAAGTTGCAAAAAGAACACTCCCCTGCCTTCCTGTTGGAGAAACTTGCTGCCTCGGACCTCCATGGAGGCCCGAGGCAGCAAGCTTCTTGAATAGGAAGGGGGGCATTGCTTTTGCCGCTGGCAGCAGCCTTCCTATGGAACTCCTGGGAAGGCAGGCAGGGGGTTTCATTAAGATCCATACTGCCAAGGCTGGCGGTGTAGATCTAAGTGAAACTCCCTCCGCCCGCCTTCCCGGAACTCCCGGGAAGGCAGGCAGGGGAGCGCTTTGTTAATATCCACGCTGCTTTGTTAAGACCCAAGGCTGGCAGTGTGGATCTAAGTGAAGCTTCCCCCCCCCCCCCGCACCTTCCTGAGACTTCCGGAAAGGCGGGCAGGGGGAGCGCCACGTAGATCCACGCTGCCAGGCCTAAGAGTTAGGCTCAGTCACAAATAACCCTTGGGGGGGATTTGGGTTATTCAGGATTCCCGGGAAGGCGGGCTCCCCGTGCCCGCCTTACCGGGAATCCCGAATAACCCAAATCCCCCCCAAGGGTTATTTGTGACTGAGCCTAACTCCTATTGTACCCATTTTGTGGTGGTGCCTACTACTTTTTCCTCAAAATTCCAAAATTGGCCACAGGCTGATTGAGGTTGGATAATACAATGGAAACCGTGTTGACTTGTAATTGCTGGAAATGCAACGAACTTCTAAGTGCTTTTTTTCTTAAGTAAGATTTAAAGGCTTAGCATACGTTTTATTGTGAAATTTAGCTGCTGCAGCAATGAAATTCTTCATTGATTGATTTAAATTGCTTCGCTATGGAATAATTTCGGCTGATCACACGAACTGAAAATCTGCCACAACTTTTAATAAGGAAAGCAGTAAAGCACTATTGTAAAGAAGCTACTGGCCAATCTATGCCAGCAGGCCCTATGTTTCAATGTGCTCTCAGAGCATTCTCATTGTAATTTTTACCCCAATGTAAGTCTTACTGAGGTCAATGCAAATAAGTGGCACAAGTTCTCACCCCCATCATAATTGCAATCTATTGATTTCTACAATACAATGTGTAAAATGGGTTAATGTTCAAGATAAGTTCCTTACAGTCAAAGGGAGACACAAAACCACAAATTGGAGTGAGGCAAGAAATAAGGAATGCACACGAACATTGCAGCAAAAAATAAATGCAGTTGTTATCTGCACTCGGGTTAGAGCCAATATTAGCCAATGAGAATGGTCACGGATGTCTTATTCTTGAATCCAGCGTCATATTTCCCGTCACTGGTTGCATTTAGGGGGAGGAGTGTCTTCGATATCCCCATTTTTGAAAAGAAAATGGTGTCGGGAATTTCTCAGATTAAAAAAAAACACAAATCATGTCTAAAGGGCATCTCTTCGAGCCATTTTTAATACCACCAATAAGGAAACAACCCCTGCCTTGTTACCTTCCTTGCCAATGAAAGCTTTACTGCTTCAGCATGGTCGCAGTCTGACAAATGCTTATTGTTGCGATGATTTAGTGAATGCTGCATTCCACCCAGAAGTGTCATAAGTGTTTTTATCAGGGTACAGGCACTCAAATACAAACAAAATTAAGTGCCTAGAGGAGGAACAGAGGGAGAAGAATTCATCAAAACTGCTGATTTATGAGAGGTAATGATTATGGGGCCCAGACAGTGTGAAGAAAGGATTCCCTTTATCATTTTCTTCCTGATAGCTATGTGATAGCAAGTAGCATCAATATATCATCAAAGTGTTAAAGCTGGTGGCCCTGCAGTCTGGAAGTTATTTAAGGAGATGCAGCCGCTGTAGGTGTCTGTGAGGGAAGGGAGAACAAGTTAATTACCTTACCTCTTCTCCTATCTGAATCTCCCGGACTGAGTGAAGATGGAGCTGAGGACCCTCAAAAACTATCACACAGTTCGGATCACAACTGTTGTTCAGCAAAGACATGCTGGGAAAGGAAATACAGTCTTGGTTAATGAAAATAATTATCTGTCACAGATAAGGAATGACACTTTAATACTACTGATTCTGCCTCTACCCACTTCTACAACTGTGCTCGATTCAAATTGCCTCAATAAGTGTCTATCCGTGTGGCAACTAATTCCATGAGAAGGAAGGATGTGGGGATGCTTTATATACAGTGTACCTTGTTTTATTACTCCTTTCCATATGCTGGAAACCCGTAGAGCATACAGCCATATGTGCAAAATTATTTTCTTTATCTTAAAAAAAATGCCACTGTGTTGTATATTCTTGCAAGTTATTTTCATCTACAGACTTCTCTCTTCGTTACTGTATCCTCTATTTCAGCAGTCTGAGGTGAAAAGGGGTAAAATTCCTTGCTTGTGAATGAAAGAATATCCACAGTACCTGGGATAAAGGCCAACACCAACATCCTGTACCTCTCCATTACTAATGCTGAAGCAGTTACAGGTCACCTGTAAAAACAAGGTTAAAATCCAGGATCAGGATTACCAGGGTCATTTACAAACGTCATAACCGAGCGAAAGAAATATTCAAAATAGAAGGTGCTAACGTGAAACTAGACCAAGAACCTTCAAGCCCAACAAATTGATTATTAAGTGGGGCCCTCGCAAGGTGCTGTGGAGTGGGGGCAGGGAAATCCCACCTACTCAACCTACATCTTTTCTATAAGCTAAGAACATGAGAAGAGCCGTGCTGGATCAGACGAAGGCCCATCAAGTCCAACAGACAGTGGCTCACCAGGTGCCTCTAGGAAGCCCACAAACAAGACAACTGCAGCAGCAGGCTGTCTGTGTTCCACAGCACCTAATATAATAGTCATGCTCCGCTGATACTACAGAGACTAGGTATGCATCATGATTAGTATTCATTATGACTAGTAGCCATGGATAGTTCTTCAGAGTGACTTCAGCAAGCTTATTTCCCCATTCCTCTTTGCCTCAACATTCTGAGTATAAGAATGTTCAGTCCTCAACAAACCACTGGGGGCTTTAAAAAAATTATTAACTAATCCTTTCCTGCATACCTAAGAAACCCCTTTTCCTCCAACACGTAGGGATCTTGTTCTATCCTGTGGATTAGTTCCTTTCATAAAGTTTGCTAACAGAAAGACTATTAAACCGGCAACATAGTGACCCAAAAGATTTAAGCTAATAAGCAGCAAAAAACACTACTATCCTTTGAAAGGTTGCAAAAAAAAATGCAAATTGAAATATATGCTGAGGTCCCATTTCCTGGCCCTAATGGGGAAAAGCATAGCATATGAAGTTTCATCCTATGGATGCTTGCAAAGTTACGTTAATCATAAATTAAAACATAAAATCTGCCAACAGAGTAATTTCACAGTCCTTGACAGCACAGTTAATTTAAATTAATATACGTACAGTAATAAAATGCCTTTTTAAAAGCTAAAAACCCTACTTTAATTAGTCTGTTATTTATTTAACCCATTCTAACATTCCCAATCACTTACAAAAGTCATACATCTTAATTATGTCTCTCCTGCTGCTATTGGAAACGTAATTCCAGGCAATACTTCTGAGCTAAGGTTGGCCTGTTTCAAACAGCAATTATGTTGGTTACAAAATTATTTACTTGACTTTTCAGCACACAAAGGATGGATAATTCCCTCCAGGTGGACGAAAAAAACAAACATTAGTTTCTCTGTCTTCATGGCTGGCACCTAGGGTTGCCAGCTTTGGGTTGGGAAATACCTGGAGATTTAGGGGATGGAGCCTGTGGAGGGCGAGATTTGTAGAGGGGCGGGACTTCAATACCATAGAGTCCAATTGCTAAAGCAGCCATTTTCTCCAGGTGAACTGATCTCTGTTGCCTGGAGATCAGTTGTAACAGCGGGAGAACTCCAGCCACCAACTGGAAGTTGGCAACCCTACTTGCACCCCAGGCCAATAGGTTTAGCAGAGCAATCTATGCCAATGGCTTCAAGAATGGCTAAAGCAGAAGCCTATGTACCCAATGGGGAGGGGCCATAGCTCAATGACTGGACACAAGATTTGTATGCAGAAGCGTCCGAGACTATTCCATGTCATCTTCAGTTAAAGCATCTCAGGAAGGAGGTGCTGGGAAACATCTTTCTCTGCATGAGACCCTTGGTGAGCCACAGCCAACCAGAGCAGAATATACTGAGCTAGATAAATGACCAGTGGTGTGAGCTCAAATAAGAGAACTTCTCATATTCATGCCCTTCAGTTGCACTCACTCAGTGGGAAAGCTGCCTAGGAAAAGCAGCTTCCAAAGGGATAGAAAAAAAATTACAGTAGCTGGTAAGCAAAGGGTTAAGAATCCCTTCCTTTCTATGACTGCTCCAATTACCCTTTCTTGAAGCTGCATTTCCCTAAGCAGGCAATTGTTGGTCTTCTGCAATCTGTGCATGTATGTAATGTGGTTACACTGTTACAGCGCAATCCTGAAAGGAATGCCTGCACCGGGCTTAGGAGGCAAACTAGCGGCGTTGCCTCCTAAAGATGTTTCGGCACCGCCGAAATTTCTGCCCGGCACCAAAAACCCGTGCAACCCTCATAGGGTTGCATGGGAGATACACCGGCTAAAAGTTGGCATACCTTAACAAAAATAAAAGGGGGCGTTCCCGAGCCGAAAGTGCTCGCCTCCCAGCTCGCAGCCCCTGGCTTGTGCCAGCAGCTGGAGGCCGGCGGGAGGCGGCAGTGGTCGGGGAGTGGCACCCGGCCCTGCACACCACCTCTGGGGCCACTCACGCCGGTGTGCGCCTTCCGGGCACCAGCAGTGTGGGCCCCTGTGCCGGCGGAGGCCGTAGTTGGCCTCCTAAGGGCTTTGGGCCCATTTTTCAGGAATGGACTGTTAGTCCACCACTCCAGTAAATGGCGCGACCACAGGTTTTTAACAAGGGGAAGTAAGGATCGCTTTAGAGACATGTTTATTTATTTATTTAGAACATTTTTATGCCACTTTTCCACCCAATCAGGGTCCACAAGGCGGCAAACAGCGAAACATTTAAACAATTAAAAACACAGTTAAAATTATAATTATAAAATTCAATTAAAACATAAACAAATGACATTAGAAGGAGGGCCATTGCCCATTATTGGGGGATATGCCAGATGAAACAAAAAAAGTTTCCCCCTCCTGGCAAAAGACACTAATAGACGGAGAGAGACAAATCTCCCTGGGGAGGAAGTTCCAAAGTTTTGGTGCCACAATGAAGAAGACCCTTTCTTGGGTGGCCACCTGTCTAGCTTCAGACGGTGGGGACAACTAAAGCAGGGACTCTGAGAATGACCGGAGTGAGCAGGTAGGTCATATGTGAGAAGGCGATCAGTCCTTAAGGGGTCCCAGTCTGTACAGAGCTTTAAGGGTTAATGCTAGCACCTTGAATTGAATCTAGAAGAAAACTGTAAGCCGATTTAGTCAGTAACATGCAATCTAATTGTGTTTATATATATATAAATATCTGCTCCTGGGCTCCACCGCTGCCACAGTGGGCCAGGAACAGCTCCCATGCCCCGCCGCCACTGCAGCTGGGCCCAGAGCAACTTCCAGGTTTCACCACCACAGCAGATGGGCCCACCAGCGGTTCCCAGGCTCTGCCACAGCTGCCACCACCAGGCTCCGGGGCTCCGCTGCAGCAGCCATCGCTAGGCCCCTCCAACATCTAAACAGTAAGTGCGTTGTCTGCCCATGTTCAGACAATTTATTTCATTTGGAGAGAATTTAAACCCTCCGATGATGTTTTTAAACTTTTCACCCTGAGTCTCCTGAAAAATCTGTTTTGGATATGTGTGGCCCTGATCCACGGATTTAGGTACCCGCAGATAGGAGCCACACTAGGGAGAGATAGATAGATAGATAGATAGATAGATAGATAGATAGATAGATAGAGAGAGAGAGAGAGAGAGAGAGAGAGAGAGAGAGAGAGAGAGAGAGAGAGAGAGAGAGAGAGAGAGAGAAGCTGGGGCCCGCAAACCTCATGGGGGGAATTCCATCCCCTCCCTCACAGCTCCAGACCTCTTTCCCTCCAGCCCCGTTCACTCGCTGGCTCACCTAGGCGAACATGGTGAGGCTTCCCCACCCCAGCCCTGCTCTCTTGCTGGCTTGTCTGCAGCCTCTCCAAGTGGGTGCGGCAAGTCTTCCTTTCTCCCCAGCCCCATTCTCTCATTGGCTTGCCCGGAGCCGCTCACCTGGAGCCAGAGGTCCGCAAAACTTGCAAGAGGGAAATCCCATATCCCCCTCCCCTGACCTTCCAGCCCAGCTGCAGCCGGAAGGGCCTGTCCATGGCTCCTGGTGCCAACGCCACCATGGACAGAGCAACTTCCAGGCTTTGCCACCACTGTGGTGCAGGAGCTGCTCACCCCTTGCCCAGCTGAGCTTGTGGGGGTCAGAGGCAGCTGGGAACAGTAGGTGCATTCTCTGCCAGTGTGCAGATAATGCTTTTTTTTTTTTTTTAATGAGGGGGGATTTAAACCCCAGTTTTTTAAATTTCAGATTTCAGTTTTCAGACACATCTGATTGGGGTGAGTGTGGCCCCTATCTGCAGATTTAAGTATCTGCAGGCAGGGCGCACTCATAGAATCATAGAATCATAGAGTTGGAAGGGACCACCAGGGCCATTAAGTCCAACCCCCTGCACAATGCAGGAAATTCACAACTACCTCCCCCCTCCACACCCCTAGTGACCAGAAGATGGCCAAGATGCCCTCCCTCTCATCATCTGCCTAAGGTCACAGAATCAGCATTGCTGACAGATGGCCATCTAACCTCTTCTTAAAAACCTCCAGGGAAGGAGAGCTTACCACCTCCCGAGGAAGCCAGTTCCACTGAGGAACTGCTCTAACTGTTAGAAAATTCTTCCTAATGTCTAGACAGAAACTTTTGATTTAATTTCAACCCATTGGTTCTGGTCCGACCTTCTTGAGCAACAGAAAACAACTCGGCACCCTCCTCTATATGACAGCCCTTCAAGTTCTTGAACATGGTTATCATATCTCCTCTCAGTGTTCTCCTCTTCAGGCTAAACATACCCAGCTCCTTCAATTTTCCTCATTGGACTTGGTCTCCAGACCCCTCACCATCTTTGTTGCCCTTCTCTGGACACGTTCCAGCTTGTCTACATCTTTCTTAAATTATGGTGCCCAAAACTGAACACAGTACTCTAGTTGAGGCCTAACCAGAGCAGAGTAAAGCGATACCATCTGTCCTGGGTCGGCCCCAAGCCCGCCCCAGGACTTGACCCAGAGCCCCTCCAACGGGCCTTCCCCGGCCTCACTCATCTCCGGTTCGGCGGAGGGCGGTGCACGGTGCGGTGGGGCCTGGTGGGGCGTGGGGCCGAATCAGTGGCTCGGGCCCACAAGGGCCGCGCGGAGTGGGGGAACGAATTCCCCGGTGGTCGGCGCCCGAGCGGAGACCGCAAGCGGGCACGGCACCTCGGCCCGGCCGGCTGCATCAGCGGCGACTTTGGCGTGCGGAGATGGGGCGGGGGAGCATGCCGTCCCTGGAGGCCCCGGCGGCCCCTGCCTCAGGAAGGGGGCGAGCGGGGGCTCGGCGGGCCGGCGGCCCCAGGCCAGCAAGGAAGGGGCGGGTCCCGGCCGGGAGACCAGCTGCGGCCGAGGCCGCCGGGCGGAGGGCGAGCGTGGAGGAGCAACCTCCGGGCGCCCCGGCCCACTCTTCGAGCAGAGAGCGGGGGGCGGGGCCGGAAGTAGGCTAGCTCCTTATAAGGTGGGAGAAGAGAGGGGCAGGGGTAGATAAGGGCTGAGAGAGCAGAGGAGCGAGCCAGAGTCGGGAGGGCTGAAGCGGCTGCAGCAAGCTCTGCAAGCTGACACACTGGCTGACACAGCAGGTGAGGACAGCTCAGACTCACCTGCTGAATGGTCTGAAGCCAAGGAAGCTCCTCTCGAGCAGATAGTGAGGGCCCCAACTAAGGGGGAACCCCGGGATACGGTCCAAAGTCCTCACACCATCACTTTGCATGATCTGGACACTATACTTCTGTTAATGCAGCCCAAGACTGCGTTTGCATTTTTAGTTACAGCATCACACTGCTGACTCATGTTCAGTGTTTGGTCTACTAAGACCCCAAGATCCTTTTCACACACACTACTGCTCAAACAAGTCTCCCCCATCCTATAATTATGCATTTGTTTTTTCCTACCTAAATGCAGAACTTACATTTGTCTTTGTTGAAGTGCATTTTATTAGTTCTAGCCCATTTCTCCAGCCTGTCAAGATCATACTGCATCTTGGCTCTGTCTTTTACCGTATTTGCTACCCCTCCCAATTTAGTATCATCTGCAAATTTAATAAGCATCCCCTCTATTCCTTCATCCAAATCATTTACAAAGATGTTGAACAACACAGGGCCCAGCACAGATCCCTGAGGAACTCCACTAGTCACTTCTCTCCAAGTGGACGAGGAACCATTAACTAGCACTCTTTGAGTACGATCTGTCAACCAGTTGCAGATCCATGTAACAATAATAGGATCTAACCCACATTTTCCCAATTTGACAACAAAATACTATGTGGAACCTTATCAAAAGCCTTACTGAAATCTAGATAAACTATGTCTACAGCATTCTCCTGATCCAGCAAGGTAGTAACTTTCTCAAAAAAGGAGATAAGATTAGTCTGACATGACTTATTCTTGAAAAACCCATGCTGGCTCTTAGTGATCAGATCCATCCTTTCTAAATGCTCAAGGACGGACTGTTTGATGATTTGTTCGAACACTTTTCCTGGTATAGAAGTCAAGCTGATGGGTCGGTAGTTACCTGGATCCTCCTTTTTCCCCTTCTTGAAGATGGGGACAACATTTGCCTGCCTCCAATCTTCTGGCACCTCACCTGTTTGCCAAGACTTTTCAAAAATAATGGACAGAGGTTCCGAAATTACATCTGCAAGTTCTTTGAGTACCCTTGGGTGCAATTCATCTGGCCCAGAGGATTTTGTTTCATTTAAAGAAACCAGGTGTTTGTGCAGTACCCCAACGCCAATTCTAGGCTGCAAATCCCTTCCCTCATCACAGGTTCTGTTTATGCCATGTTGAGCACCACTTCCCTTATGAGAAAAAACTGAGGAAAAGTAGGAATTGAGGAGTTCTGCCCTCTCTTTATCTCCTGTTACAATTTCACTTTCCGGTCCACGCAATGGGCTTATCTTGTCCTTGTTCTTACTCTTACTCTGTACATAGGAAAAGAACCCTTTTTTGTTGCGTTTAGCATTTATCACTAGCCTAAGTTCATACTGAGCTTTAGCTTTCCTAACACTCTCCCTACAAGCACTAGTTATTTGCTTATATTCCTCTTTGGTTATAAGGCCCTCCTTCCACTTCCTAAATGAGTCTTTTTTATTTCTCAGCTCTTTAAAAAGCTGTTTATGGAGCCACCCTGGCCTCTTTAGGCTCCTCCCATTTTTTCTTCTCATAGGAATGGTTTAGGATTGCGACTTCAGTATTTTATTTTTAAGAAATGCCCAACCTTCTTGAACTCCCTTCTCCTTAAGTATTTCTGACCATGGGATTCTACCTAGCATAAGTTTAAGTTTGTTAAAATTTGCTCTTTTGAAGTCCAACCTACATGTCTGACTACGTACAGGTTTTCCTCTCCCCAAGATTGTAAGTTCCAAGAGTACGTGGTCACTACTACCCAGGGTGCCTACTACTTTAACCTCATCGACTAGTTCTTCCCTGTTGGTGAGAATCAAGTCTAAGATAGCAGACCCCCTTGTTTCCCTGTCCACCTTCTGGAATAGGAAGTTGTCAGCAAGACAAGTCAGGAATTTATTGGATCATGCATTTTTAGCAGCGTTGGACTTCCAACTCTTTGGAATTAGATATGCGTGTGGAGAAAAATGTGCCTTTCACTCCATGAAAACAGCATAGTCTGGCTGTTAAGGTGAACATTTTAGCAGGTCTCAATGACCAAGAAAATGCTTACGAAAAGCAATCAAGTAAACAAGAATAAAAGCATACAGAATTTTGCACCATAAAATCAAAATCATGAACTGTTACTTGTACTATACTAGAAACAAAATGTGACCATCATATATGTCACATAGTAAATAGTTTTTCTATGGTCTGTGAGCTACATTCTGCTCTGTGTCTGTAGCTTCCAATTAATTTTCCAGTACAGCCACACTTAGTTAAATAACTTAATTTGAAACTGATAAAAACAGAGACAATTTGATTCTGCTACTATATGGGAAGTCCATGTTATTTCATGAACGTAAAAAAAAGGGTTGTTTAGGTACCAAAAAAAATGTCTGTGAATCCATGAGCAACATGAAGTATCCAATAAAATGTACACACTGAAATTATGCTCCTAATATGACAGCCAGTGTGGCATATTGCCTAGAATTAAGTTCTGGGATAGTGGGAGACACAAATTCAAACATCTGTTCATCTATGATTCTCACCGAGAGGCCTGGACAAACTGCTATGTCTCAGCCTTCCAGGATGCTTGGGAAGCTAAAATATGGCTTTGGAGAGTCACTGACAGCAAATAGATAAGGCTATGCAGCAGATAAGGCTATGCCTACTTCACGATTAGTAGATAAGCCCATGCCTACTTCACGATTGCCCTTCCTTCTCTAGTTTTAAGCTAAGGAAAGAGTATTGGAGCACAGTGAAAATCCGATTACACCTTTAGAAGACAAGGGCCTAAAACACATGGTCGCTGAACGTCCTTTACTCCCCGTTTCAGCCAGGATCAAAGTAACCCGAGCTGGGGGGAAACTGGACACATTATCTTGACTGAGCAGGGCTGAAACTGTGTGCAAATCGATCCATGAAAACAGAAAATGTGGGAGACGTGGAGTTCCTGTTTAGTTTGTCACACACCCCGCCCCTGATGATTGGTCATTTCAAACTGACCAATGACGAACCAGGAAGAACGGTTTGACTCGGGCCAGAAGAGGAATGGGAAAAGCCGGGTTCATTTTGCGTCAAAACAGGGCTGAGCCGACAATCAATAAGGTAACGTCTGTTCGCAAAAAATTGATCCTGGCTGAAACAGGGACTAAAGGAGGCTACAGTGACCATGCGTTTTTGACCAAGGTCTTCTCAAATTTCTCAAGATGTTTCATACTTTGAGAAATGCCAGCTGTTGCTCTCTTCACTGAAGCCACAATCCATTATGGCAGATGTGCAAGGGAGCTACCTGCTATGAGGCAAAGCAACGAAAGGGCTTTTAGTGGTCGGCACCCACTGTGGATAAAGAAAAGGCATCTCGGCTAATTAGCATAAGGCATTTCTCCTTGCAGCAGTCTTGATCTTGTTATCGTCATTCAGGATGCACACTAATGAAGGCACTGCTTTTAAGGCTCTGCAGTTTTTGTAGTCAGCCCCAGCAATCCAAGGACGATCGGAACCCCCCCTCCGTAGGATACCTTTTTGATGCTACTAGGAGCTTCCCTGCATGCAATTTATTTAAGGATAAACTACCCAGCAGTGCCAGCAAACAGAAGTTATCAGATTAAAAAAATAAACACAGGAAGGAGGCAGAAGCTCCCCCGCTGCTTCACAGTTATCTGTGGAACGGAACAAAGCACAGAAAACAGCAACATAGCTGAGAAAGGTTTTTAGCCCAGCACAGCGAGCCTAGAGTTAGCTCACAGAAAAATCCTAAAGCTATTCTCTAAAGAAAAGTTACTTTAAAATTCGGGATCAACCGTCGAATGTTGTTATTTCTGTATGATGAGAAGGACCGGTTGACCAACCGGAGCAGTGAAGCTGAGATGAAATACATACATTTTCTCTTTGACAAAATACAGAACACGCAACACTCACTAGGGCTGCAGCTAGCCTTCCTCAATAACAGTTGCAACCTTTCCCTCCCTAGCCAGGTTGCATGTGGGGTGCTATGACTGCAGAGATCCACACCCCAGGCTGAAAAAGTAGGCTACCCATATCCCTATTAAGCCATGTTCTCAGCCATAAAGGGGGCTACTTTACGCGAACAGACTCCTACTCTGTTATAAAAACAGACTCCTACTCTTAAAACAGCAAGTTTCATGTCACAAATTAAAAAGTTTTTTTTAAAGCATTACATCAATGCTCCGGGTAGAGGGGCTCCATTCTAACGACATCCCTATACAATACTAAGCAGTGGAGAGTCGTGTTACTGTTTCTTACTGACTCAAACTAGACAGATATAAAGAGGTAGCATCATGGGGTAGGTAAAAAAATGAGCTTTGAAGTCCCTGATTCAAACCTCACTCATAAACTTAATGACTGGCCTTAAGCAGGTCTCTAATCTCAGTCATCCATCTGCAGTATAACAATTTAACCTGACTCTGAACAAAGGTTCTAAGGCAACTCATAGAAATGCCAATAAGAATATAAGAAAACCAATAGATCAACAATCATAAAAAAATTACTAATACTAAAATTAGGAATAAGGAATCCATCCAAAGATTGTTGCAGCGCTACCTATTTCTATGGCAAAGAAGATACGAGCATAAAAACCAAACCAAGTGTTACACACTTGTTTAAGGAGTCAACTTTAATAAACGGTTTCCACGTGGTCTTCAGCACAGCCTCCAGCACAGATCTTAAAATAATTACAACAGTTAAACAGTCCATGTACCCAGAAGACAGAAAGACAACATAGAACCAATATAGAACCAACCCAAACACTCAGATGTGCAACAGCACCACCCACTGGTAGAAATGGTTATATAACCACCACTATATCAAATTCTCAACATGGACCCATATGTGAATAAATAAATCCAAATACTGGGGCCATGGACAGACAAGACAGATCCTTCTACAAACCTGAAAAAAAATCCTTGGTTTAGCTTTAAGAAAAAATCCTTGGTTTAGCTTTAAGAAACAAATGCCTACAGTGGCTGTTGCTAGGCAACCACAACAGTACTGCAGATTTCAACACTTGCTTTCTGTCAGTACAAGGATAGAAGGAAGAAGGCTATGCGAGCTTTCAGGGAAGGGAAAGATGAAATAGTAGGGGAGGGGAAAATGAGACGCCCCCTGAAAGTCCTCGTAGGTCTCCTGCTTGTTACATTAGAATTACCTACTATCGCAGGCCTGAATAAAAAAAGCTTTTTACCTGACACATAAACTCAAAAGAACAGGTGGATATAGATACAGTTGCACAGATGAAACATCACAACACAAAAAAGGCTGCTCTTTGTCACCTAGAGCTCACCTCAGAAGAAGGCGGTCAACCTCCAGGTGGAGCCTGGAGTTCTCCGAGATCTGATCTCTGGACTTCAGAAATCAGTTTCCCTGGGGGGGGGGGGAAATCCCAATTTTCAGGGGTGGTCTCTATGGTATTACATTCCCACTGAGCTCTCTCCCCTCCACAGGCACTGCTCCCAAAACTCCAGGAATTTCTAAGCCAGGGTTGGCAATGCTACCAGGGTGACAGAAGAAGATCAGGAGGCTAAAGCCAGCTGCACTATCAGAATCAGTTAAAACACTTAGGACTGTTTAGCCTAGAAAAAAGGCAAGTAAGTGAAGACGAGACAGGTTTATATAATAACGCATCACACGGAGAGAGTGGACAGGGAGAAACTTTTCTCTTTCTCCCATAATACTAGAACCCAAGGTCATTCACAGAAGCTGACGGGTGGGATATGCAGGACAGACAAAAGGAAGTATTTCTTCAGAGAGTATTCAAGTCAAGTTTATTAATACAGTCGACTGACCAATCACGTGCCAACACATCAAAATTTCCAGGCACAATAGTTTTGCACCGCAGAATCACAGACTGCCCGTACATATAAATGAGTAAGGTCAATAAAAGCAACCCCTGGTTAAAATTATCACATTAAAATTGATAAAATTGTAAAATATTCTAGCAACCATTCTCTAATAAAGCTCTAAGTATTTTAATAGCAACAGCGCAGGACTTGGCAGTTTGGAGCGTAAGCTGAGGGTCTTCTCCTAATAGGAGCTTCTTTGCCAAAAGCTCAACTGACTCATCAGGGAATTTACCAAGTAGGGGGGAAATAAGCTTTGGTCTAACTTCGTGGTAGAATGGTAGAACATATCAGTGCATGTTCGATGATTCAGACAGCATTTAGTTAATTTGCATTTAGTTAATTTGTGCAACTCGCTGCTACAGGATGTGGTCATGGCCGCCAACTTGGAAGGCTTTAAAAGGAGAGTGGACAAATTCATGGAGGACTGGGTTATCAATGGCTACTAATCATGGATATCTACTCCCTCCATTACCAGAGGTAGAATGCTTCTTTAAACCAGTTGCTGGGGAACAAAGGCAGGATGATGCTGTTGCAGTCTTCCTGTTTGTGGGCTTCCTAGAGATAGATGGTTGGCCACTGTGTGAACAGAATGCTCAGCTAGATGGGCCATTGATCTTATCCAGCATGGATCTTTTTATATTCTTAAGATCTCAACCCTCAGCCAAGTTCTTATGTAGCCAGATAAACAATCAGGCACTGAAAACAAAAACTGTTTCATTGCATTTTAAAACAGCAATTCATTGAAAAAGAAGGTATGTAAGTAATACATGAACAACTGTGCCACATGCTGTTCACCAAGTGGCTTGGTGACCAGGTCTCCCACTTGCCCATCACCATTCAGTAGTTTGTGTGTGTGTGTGTGTGGGGAGTTGCCAGAGAACCAATGTTGCACCAACAGTGTGCATTTAATTCCAGCAAATATCCGAAAGAGACAGCATGTCACCAAACAGATGCTCTAGGATTCCAACAAAACACCATGGTCGACCATAGAGTTTTGTCCAAATACTGGAGCATCAAATCAGTGGCATGACATAACTCCTAGGCATTCTCCACAAGTGACAGCATACCACTGGTGCAATATCTTTTCATGCATCCCTGCCCGCTCCCTCTCCTGCTGACTGCCAGCCATTGGCTGGCAATCCTAGCAAGTGCTGTTAGACAATTCACAAACTCACAGCCTACATTTCCATCTGCAGGAGTGTAATCATTTCATATCGCACCAGGTTTTTGTGAAGATTATTTCGTACTAAATGAACACTAAAATCACATTATATTATTACTAGAGGCCATCTGTTTTACAGATCACTTTAGAAATTTCAGGGGAAATATGCTATGCATGATTTGTGGGGGGGGATTGAAAGAATGGCCTAATATTAGTAGCATCTGTATGACAATAATGACATCAGCCAAAGAAAGTAGGAAACTGCACTGGGGTAAGTTTTAACATATGCAGAGGAAGACCTAATACTATGTATGGTCTGAAGGAGGCAAGGCACTAGTGAACAATTCTCCTTCCCAAACATTTTAATAATTGTAAATTCCCATAAATTAGAGTGCTGTGAACAACGGGTGGGATTGAATACAAAGTCATGAAGAAAAAGATGAAATGTTTTGTATAGCTAAGTTTCCGGTAACAGCAGATCTATAGAACAAGAAAATTTGGCTAATGCATAAAATTTACAATTTCCACAACAATGAAAATGTCATCATATATTCATCAATCAGAAATGAATAACAGATGCTGTAGTTACCACTTTTTGAACTATACACACTACAGACAGATTGTTAATAAAATAGTTAGGTCTCACCAATAATTCCTTCTTAACTTCCCCCAGGCACCAATCTCAGATGGGAAGAATATACCAAGAGATATTGCTGGTGTCACTTGGCAAATCCCTCTATTTCAGGGCCAAGCCAGATGAGACAGCAAAAGAATTGTGACAGAGATTGTATATCCTGCAAGTTATTTTTTTTAAGCAACTCATTTGGTCTGGGGAAGCAGCAGCAGGGAAACAGGTTGTTTAACTCACTCCCTCATACCAGTTTTCCCCAGTCTAAATGGTCCCCTGAAGCGATCCGCCAGAAATGTTATGGTGAGGGGGCATAAGAGTACACTGAGGGGACTAGGGGCGAAAACGCATGGTCGCTTTAGCCTCCTTTATTCCCTGTTTCAGCCAGGATTCAGCCAGGATCGAACGCATGCAATTTGCCGAACGTGCATTCGATCCTGGCTGAATCCTGGCTGAAACAGGGAATAAAGGAGGCTAAAGCGACATGCATTTTCGCCCTAAAGGAGGCTAAAGCGACCATGCGTTTTCGCCCTTGGGTTGCTAATACCCCATCACCCCAAATCCTGAGACTCATTGAGCAGGTTTAATATAATGGGTGGGGTCCAGTGATGTCACAGGCTCACTGGAGGCAGCAGCAATGGCGGCGGGGGGGGGGGAAGGAGTCATATCCAGGCTCAGTGGGCAAAGGAGGAGTAAGGAATTCCACCACAAGTCCTGTGGGCTCTCACTTGTCATATCTGTTTCTTGAACAGTAGAGGGAGAGAAAGCCCTCAAAAATCTGTACCCCCCCTTTTTTTAAAAAAAAGCTCTGGCCTGGATGGCCCAGGCTGGCCTGATCCTACCAGGTCTTGGAAGCTAAGCAGGGTTGGCCCTGGTTAATACTTATATGGGAAACCACCAAGGAAGTCCAGGGTTGCTGTGCAGAGGCGAGCAATGACAAACCACCTCTGTGCTCGTCTCCGGAAAATTTTCTTACTACCGTCAGAACGGTTACTTTGTACAAGATTTTTTAAATTATTCTTCACTACAATAGAATGCATATTATGCAGTTCCTTCTATTTTTTTTGCCATTTAAAAATGTATTTATTTATTTTTACATGTGCAAATCGCCCTTCCACCTTACCAAGGGGTCATACCAGAGTACAAAACGTAAGAACCAATTAAAGCAACCCAGAAACTTAAAATCAGAATGAAAACTGTATCTAAAAATATCAGCAACACAGCTGCTCACATTTACTGTAAACAAGCGCCACACATCTACTGCATATGATTTGTAAGTATTTGTACATTTTTATATTTGAGTATTACACCCAACGACTACAAAAAAAATCTTCCTGTGAAGCAGCCCTGAGAAATTACAGTTATTTCCGAGAGTACAACTACATCGTTTTAAAGTAACACAAGAAACAGGCTATAATGAACAACAGAACACTAAGGGTGCAATCCTAAGACTAAAAGGGACTTACTTCTGAGTAAATATGCGTAAGACTGCTTTATTAACAAAGTGCTACAACACAACCACTAATTTAATATTGTCTATATGAGTTGTGTCCTTCTACCACCCGGATGGGCATTAAACAATCAACCTGAATGTGCTGGTGTTATCAGGACGGTTTTTTTGTTATTCACAGCAGAATGAGAACCATTTTATAGCAAAATTATACAACAAAACAGCTGTCCTGTTTGATGCGCTCCCTGAATGCTGCTGCCGTTATTGGCCACTAGCATTAAATATTGATGGCGACTGAACGTTGAGGCAGAACACAAAGAAAGAACAGCACACACTCAGGCAATCCATTGAGCCAGACGTAACATGAAAGGCCTTCTAAGTCAGGGAGAATTATTTCTTTTCTTTTCAATAATGGGGTGGGTGGTTAAAAGTTCTTTCGATTAGAATAACTAAAACAGAACCAGGCCGTGTAGATGTCACCAGTTGGCTAACTGATCAGCATGCCTTTGCCCTGGCTAGGAAGCATTAGAACAAAGACTATATATTTGGCAGCCAGAATTGCCAAATGGCCAGACACATAGGTTTGCAGACTTGGAGTCTTGCGCAATCTATTTTCATGGGATTCTATATATTAAACCTTTCTTCAAATGCCATAATCAACCTTGATTTGTGACCTAAATATCCCTGTGGTAGATGTTCACCATTGCGATGGGGGATATTAAATTCTCTGCCAGAGTACTTTTCCTGTCTTACTGTTCCTCATCTTCGGAGAGCTTATGTGCTAGCCCGTTTTAATGTTCTCCCTTCTGCTATTTTGTATGGGAGATATAAGAAAATTCCATTCTCCGCTAGGGGGGAGATAGATAACTGTGTTATGGGGGAGATAGAAAGTATTGATCATATTCTTTTGTATTGTCCATTTTATTGTGAAATCCGTGCTGCGCTTTTAGATCCCTTTCTCTCAAATTATGCTGATCAAGCTGATGATAGTAAGATTGACCTGTTGTTATCCTCCCGAAGGTCTGAGATTATTGAATCTGTGGCTAACTTTCTTGGTGATGTAATTAAGAGGCGAGGTAAAATGATGTATAGTGACTAGGTTATACTCTGTTTGATTGCTTGATGGACTGCCAAAAAAACAAATCAGTGGGTTATAGATCAAATCAAGCCTGAACTGACCCTAGAAGCTAAAATGACTAAACTGAGGCTATCGTATTTTGGTCACATCATGAGATGACAAGAGTCACTGGAAAAGACAGTCATGCTAGGAAAAGTTGAGGGCAGCAGGAAAAGAGGAAGACCCAACAAGAGATGGATTGACTCAATAAAGGAAGCCACAGCCTTCAATTTGCAAGATCTGAGCAAGGCTATCAAAGATAGGACATTTTGGAGGGCTTTCATTCATAGGGTCGCCATGAGTCGGAAGCGACTTGACAGCACTTAACACACACACATGCCAATCAAGGTATTGAAATTGACAAACTAAATGTGGGGGTATGGAGGGGGCGCAGGATTATGCCCACCAGCCCTGCTCCTGACCTCCAACGGTTGTTAGGGTCTTCTGCTCAGAACCTTTGCAAAAGATCCAATTAATATGTGGTGGGGTAGGATTGTCCTTGGACAGGATTCTGCTTAGGTGCAGGAGCCTCTGAGATGCATGGAATTGAAGGTATCTTTTGCCATTGGATTCTTCACAAATTGCAGAATTTAAAGTGGCTTGTGCAAAGTGACAGCAAACTCTCAAAGACAAATACCGCAAATGGTACACAATCACTTTTCTTTCTGTGCTTGGCCATTCTTACTATTCATCTTGTGACATTTCCCTAAAAAAGGCACTCATCTTAATGACATTCTTTAATGACAACAAAAGAAGATGGAATGGACTCTATTTATATGCATGTATTTGTCTCACATAATCCATTATCTTGTGCTCTTTTCTCAAACATCATAGTACAAGCTATTAAATATTCTAAGTCAAACCACATTAATTATTAGTTTTGCATTCAGCACTAATGGCATTAAGTCAATTCTGGTTCTATTTCTGTTGTTCCTTAGGTAATAATCTGTTGAATTCTCATTTGGAAGCAACACATAGAGGAGACAAGAGATATGGATTCCCCCACCCACCCCACACACACATCAAAGATAACTGGCAGACTGTTAGGTTACTTTAATTATATGAAGAATTATAGATTAGAAATTGAACTGGAGAGTCAGTGTGGTATAGCGGTTGGAGTGTCTGACTAGGAACTCCTGAGACTAAATCTGGGAGTATGTCTGTGTTCGTTAAGTGCCATAAAGTCGCTGCTGACTCATGGTGACCCTATGAATTATTGACCTCCAAAACATCCTCTCATTAACAGCCTTGCTCAGGTCTTGCAAACTGAGGGCTGTGACTTCCTTTATAGAGTCAATTCATCTCATGCTGGGTCTTCCTCTTGTCCTGCTGCCTTCAACTTTTCCTAGTATTTTTGTCTTTTCCAGTGACTCTTGTCTTCTCAGAATGTGAACAAAGTATGATAGCCTCAGTTTAGTCATTTGAGCTTCTAGGGAGAGTTGAGGCTTGATTTGATCTAGAACCCACTGATTTGTCTTTTTGGTGGTCCACGCTATCCATAAAACTCTCCTCCAATACCACATTTCAAAAGAGTCTACTTTCTTCCTGTCAGCTTTCTATATTGTCCAACTTTCAAACCCATACATAGTAATCAGCATGAATTAACTTGATCTTGGCTACCAGTGACACATCCTTACACTTAAGAATCTTTTCTACCTCCCTCATGGCTGCCCTTCTTAGTCTCAATCTCCTTCTGATGTCTTGGTTGCAGTATCCCTTTCAGTTGATGATAGAGCCAAGGAATAGAAAGTTTCGAACAATTTCAATTTCCTCATTGTCAATCTTAAAGTTGTATAATTCCCAAGTAGTCATTACTTTTGTCTTCTTAAATTTCAGCTGTAGTCCTGCTTTGGCAATTTCTGCTTTAACTTTCACTAGTAGTCATTTCAAGACTTCACTATGCCAAATTAAATGGATGGAAAACCTGAATGAAATTATAACAATCGATGACTGGGA
The DNA here is from genome assembly GCF_029931775.1 of Euleptes europaea. Lineage (NCBI taxonomy): Eukaryota > Metazoa > Chordata > Lepidosauria > Squamata > Sphaerodactylidae > Euleptes > Euleptes europaea. The sequence continues at coordinate 31,052,206 of NC_079318.1, forward strand.
ACAGCTATTCCGTAGAAACCTCAAATTCACTTTATGCCAAGGGATTCATGAAAATTGGCTGAAAATGTTACATAGATGGTACCTGATGCCGTGATATTCAAAATATGAATAGTTCGACATCTGGTGTATGCTGGAAATGTAGTAAAGCCAGGGGCACTTTTTATCATTGCTGGTGGACATGTAAATTGGTCCAGAAATTTTGGAAGAAAATACATAAGAACATAGAAGGCATCCTCGACCATAAGATAATATACGATCCCAAACTATATCTACTGAATAAAACCCCAGATAGTATTGACAAGGACCAACAAGATATGTTAAAATATTTAGTTACAGCTGCAAGGATAGTTTTAGCATGGAAAACAAACAAAATACCACAAATCGAGACCTGGATTGATAAAGCATACGAATATATTACAATGGCACATCTAACTGAAACACTACAGAAAGAGACTCAAAACCAAAATAGAAACAAATGGAAATCCATTTGTCTTATAAGACACAGCAGATTCATATTTGAAATTGAACACAACTAATTTATAAGTTAATGTATTATGACATCTTATAAGGGGGCGGGATTAGATATATTAATGCTGTATAATATCTGTATAATTACCTATCTATATATACTTTTTTTTCTTTCTCTCCACCCTTCTTTCCTTCTGTATCCCATTTATTATTAAAAATCAATAAAAATATTCATTAAAAAAAAGACTTCACTATTTTCTGCCAGTAATGTAGTATCATTGACATACCTCAAACTGTTAATGTTTCTTTCACCAATTTTCCCTCAACCTTCATCAAAATCTAATCCAGCTTTCCTTGAAGAGATAGGGAGATAAAATATTATTGTCTGATACCTTTGCCAGTTGAAATCCATTCTGTTTCTCTATATTCTGTTCTAACAGATTATAGGTTGTGCATCAAAACAATCATATGCTATGGCACAACCATTTCCTTTTAGACCAGCCATAGCTTTTCATGCTCCACAGTCAAAAGCTTTGCTGTAATCTATGAAATACAAGGTGATTTTCTTCTGAAATTCTCTTGATGTTCCAGTAACCAATGTAAACTTTTGATACGATGTCTAGTGCTTCTTCTTTTTCTGAATCCAGCATGAACATCTGGCATTTCTTGTTCCATATATGGTAACAGTCTTTGTTATAAAATTTTGAACATCACTTTACTCACATGAGAAATTAATGTGATGGTCCGATAGTTGCTGCAGTCTTTGACATCTTTTTTGGGGGGAATTGGAATTTTAATTGACCATTTTCCGTCTGTGGGCCATTGTGTGTCTTAGGATACCAAACATTAAAATACTAAAAAAGCACACAGGCAGTAGAATGCAAAAGAATATTCAAACATATACTGAAGCATATAAATTAAAATTACTCCAAAGCAGCAAAAAACTTTACAATATAAAATATCATAGCTATTATCTAAGAAGACTTCTGACAGTGCTAAAAAAAAACTTCAGTGCACTAAAACATGATTAAGTCCCAAAGGCTCTCTTAAAAAATGAAGAAGAAGACTGCATTGGAACACCCGAAAGGGAAAAGCATACTCCCAAAGGGGGGAGTTGCACAATTTGGGGCCACCACTGAAAAAGCCAGGGCATCCAATCTTGTCTGATACTGCTAATTCTCTTCCAAACTTCGATTCTCTTCCAATATCTTTTTAAAACATATATAAAGAAATTAGAGGATGAACAGAGTTCAGAGGTTATGACATATAAATGAGGCTGCTGAATGCAATTCTTGCTCCGATGCCAGTAATTCTAAACAAAGATAAGATAGCCTGGGAATATCATTTATAACACAAAAACAATTCATAATGTTTCCCAGAACTACCATTAATTTGCTGTACAGTTCAATTTTTCTTAGGTTGTAAGTAATTTTGTGCCTGTCAGGCAGTTTAAACACAGCTGAAATTCTATAATAATGACCTTGTTTAGTCTCAAGCCAATGCAGGTCTGGTTCGCTTATGATGTTACACAGTCCACATATTTTTATTTTGAGTCATGTGGGTAGTCTAATGTGGGAAACTTCCTCCAGCAACAGTGTGCTTTAAAAATCACATGACTTCTGCCCCATAATAATGTTGCTCATTCACACTGCTTAAATTTTATGTGTGATCCACAATATACGTGGGGTGGTGGTTGAACTCAACATTATCAAGACACTCTCGGGAATCTCTCACTAGCCTGTTTCACCAATACATAAAACATGGTGTGAGATCCACAGTAAGAAAAAATGAATAAGTCAGATGTTTCTTCTTATGGCAATTGCAGATGTGTCTTGGGGTGTGTATGTGCTTTTGTACAGCCTGTGTCTTGGCCACTTCCAGTTCATGAGGCAGCAGCTTTTCCCTACTGTATGTATTTTCATATGTGTGGTTATCTGTGTTTGTGAAAATATATTGCATTGTATATATTGTCAAAGATGAAATCTTAGCAATAGATCATGGACTCACTGTATCATTGGCCTGCTACATTGGCCTTACTTGAAGTATCTATTGATAAACTCACTCTAACTTGTAAAGTAACTGTAAAGACCTTAATCCCTTTGAAGCTTACTTTATTGGGGATACTTACAAATTCCTCCCTGAGAGGCATCTCCTCAGTATACACCGTTCTGATCTGTATAGTTTAGGTTCATATAGTGAACGGAATGACAGGAATATTCCTTTTTGCCCATTTTCCTTTGGTATGATCTGGAATTTTTTGGAGGGGTGTACACCTTTGAATTAGGGACGCTTGAACATCCATAAATTTGGCTCATATTCTGATTGCTGGTCATGAGTAGGGAGCCAATTTTTCACAGAGCAGTCCAGCTGTTCATAAGCAGCTCAAGCTTGTTCTCCAGGTTCTTGTGTGCAATTTGAAAAGTATAGCGCTACTGGCCCCATTTTACACATGAGCATTCCCACATAGTCCATGGGGAATCTTGCTTAGTGTCATTGCTTTATGCCACATGTCAGCCAACTGTATCAGACCATCACATTACTTTCTCATGCAAGTAAAAGTGATGGTCAAAATCTTACAACAAAGGCTCTTACCATATATGGAACGAGAAATGCCAGATGTTCAAGCTGGATTCAGAAAAGGGAGAGGCACTAGCGATCATATTACAAATTTACAGTGGTTTCTGGAGCATACAAGAGAATTTAAGAAGAAAATCAGCTTGTGTTTCATAGATTACAGCTAAACTTTGGACTGTGTGGATCATGAAAAGACATGGTTGATTTTAAAAGAAATGGATGTGCCACAACATCTGATTATTTTGATGCACAACCTATATGCTGGACAAGAGTCTACTGTTAGGAAAGAATATGGAGAAACAGAATGATTTCCAGTTGGAAAAGGATGTATTTTATCTCCCTATCTCTTCAATCTGTATGCAGAACATATCATAAAGAAAGCTGGATTAGATTTAGATGAAGGTGGTGTGAACATTGGTGAAAGGAACATTAATAGTGAAGACTTGAAATGTTAAAACAGAAGGTTAAAACAGAAAGCCCCAAAGCAGGATGACAGCTGAACATCAAGTAATTACTGGGAAATTACACAACTTTAAAGCTGACGATGAGGAAATTGAAATTGTTAAAGATTTTCTATTCCTTGGCACTATCATCAACCAAGAAATCAGGAGATTGGGACTGGGAAGGGCAGCCATGAAGGAGCTCTTAACATAGAAAAAAAATCTATTTCATTCAGTGCAGCCCTACACTTGTGCTTTGGCAATTCCAGGAAAACCTTTACAACATGATTCTGTGGGTTCTATAAAATGGAAAACAAAGGAAAACAAAGTGTACCATGTTGACAGTTATACTACAGCATGACGTCCTCCAAGTAAGCAAATAGTGCCTCTGAGTAATGATAATCTTTATTTTTCTTTTGTATATGTTAATCTGCTAGGAATGTCTGGCGTCGGTGGATCCTGTCAAAACACAGAGCATTGGACTAGAGAAGACGATAGTTGCAGGAATCTGTCACTAGTAGAAATGGAGTTCCATCGTCTTTTGCCAGCTGAAGGTTTGCCTTGGAGTGTACATGTGTGCTTGCACAGCCAGTGTCTTGGCCACTTCGCATTTACAAGGCAGTGGCTTTCTCTACCTTATGTGCTGCCATATGCAGAGTAATGTACTTCCTTCCCACCAGGTTTTCTATGCTTTCACCACTTGTCAATGTTCATTTCATGTTCCGCATATCAGTGTTGACAGAGCCAGATGCTATAGTTTATTTTGCAGGGACTGTTTTGGTAAGAATTTTGTTTTTGTCTCCTTTGTACATTCCTGCTTCCCCATGAATGGGAACCACATGGCCTATCATTGGAAAGTTAATAAACCTGGACTAAAGTGTGCTCCCCCCCCTTACATCACTGCCACCCACCTTGGCAGTAGAAAATACCATGGCAAAAATCTATATGGAAAGAAATATAGGTTATTACAGAACTGGGTTTGTTTTACGAACTGTTTACAACTATGGAAGTTTTCCCTAGTTTTTTCAGTTTCATTAGACAGTGCTGCTTTCCACTGTGATGTGATTGCCACAAAATGTGTACTTATCGGTATTCCCTCCACCTGGATCTCTCCCACGGGTTGCCCTGCATGAAGTGGAAGGGAAACACCACCACTGCTGCAAGCTGGCAGCCTCAATGAGGGAGGTGAAAGCTGCTGTCATAAACCAACAGCTCCCGCCTTATGCTCACTGGAATATAAGGCAGGCAGGTAGGAGCCGCCACAGTCACGGGTCCCTGCCATGCACAATGCAGGTGCCATGAGCCAGGTGGAAGCCGCTGGAATAGGCTTACCAGGTTGGTTCTCTGCTCCGGTGGGAGGTTTTTCGGGTGGAGTTGAGATCACGCGCGCAGCTGCACTGACGCGATCGCAGCACTTCCGGTTTACACCCGGTAGTGCTGCATTGCAACAAGGCCTGGGAGTTTGAGTGGTAAAAGGCCCATTGTGATGTGGCACTTCCAGGTGTAAAATGCATCGCAAGGGGGTGTTTACCACTCAAACTGGGAGTGCTGCATCACAATGAAGCCTTTACCACTCAAACTGGGAGTCTGAGTGGTAAACGGCCTCTTGCGATGCAGCGCTTCAGAGTGCAAACTGTATCCTGCCTGTGCTCATGCATACTCATATTTGGGTCATAAAAGGGACTGAGCACAGGAAATCAACAGCGCAGTCCTAACCAAAGTTGTGTGTGTGTGTGTGTGTAAAGTGCCGTCAAGTTGCAGCCGACTTATGGTGACCCCTTATGGGGTTTTCAAGGCAAGAGACTAACAGAGGTAGTTTGCCGGTGCCTTCCTCTGCGTAGCAACCCTGGACTTCCTTGGTGGCCTCCCATCCAAAGTTACAACCTTCTAAAACCACTGGCATGGGCTTAGAAGGGTGTAACTCTGCTTAGCGTTGCCTTGCAAAGCTACTTGAGGATTTGAATTTTCTGTAATCCAAACTTCACAGTCATCTCAGATCCAAACTCATTGTTCAGATCACACCCTGATGTCCTCCACAGATACAGATCAGACCACTGTGGACCTGTGCTAAGGTACCCAGCTTCCAGGTGGGACCTGGACATCTTTTGGAATTACAACAGATTTCCAGTCCACAGATATCAGTTCCTCTGGAGAAAATGGCTGCTTTGGAAGGCAGACTCCATGGCATTATATACTGCATGGGTCCCTAACCTCCCCAAATCCCACCTTTCCAAAGTTCTAGGGTTGTCAGGTCCAACCAGTGGGAGATTGGGGAGAAAAAGGGTCATGGGGATGGCTATCGGTGTGTTGTCACTTCTGGAAACCTTGGCGGTGATGTCTTGCATCTCTAAGAATCACCAGAAGCTCATACTGTTTACCAGAGTTTCCGGCTATTCCTAGAGAGGTGTGATGTTACTTCTTGGTTTTCCCTAAAAGTGACATCATGCCATGGGCCCAAAAAATTAAATGGGAACTGGGGATCCCGCGCCATCACTGGGGGATGGCAACCCTACCAGGCTTCACCCCACAATCTCCAGGAATTGCCAGATCTGGTGTTAGCAAACCTACCCTGTGGGATTAACAACAACAAACAAATAACAATGGTGCCAAGGGACCTAGAAGAAAATTATTTAGGGGCATCAGCACAGGATTTTCTTTCCACCTTTGTTTACCACTGGAAGCAGCAAAAAGTGTTTCATCCGTGGAATATGAGGACGAAAAGAAAGATGATAGTTACTAGATCAGTCAGAAAATTGTAATGTTTGGTGATGCCTCAGATGCAGTTACATAAATCTAGATCTATAATCCAGAACTTTAAAAGAAATAATAAATCTTATTCATCCCCTTGGCCTGTTAGATTAACATCGTATCATAAAGTTAAAAAAAATTATCGCTCTCTCTCTTATCTGATCAGTTCCAGTAAAGAAAGAAAACATATATCATTTGCAAAGCATTTCTACCAGATGTCTTGGAAGCAACACAAATAATGATGTCTGAGTTAGGCAAATAGTATGTTAAGCTCACTGCTCAAATACTTGTGGGTAGACAAAGTTCAGATATCTGCATCTAATCATTGTCTAAAGGAAATTCTTTAAGAAAATAATTCAGTTCCACTGCTATGGCCAATCCACCCCAGCCCCCAACACATACAAATTGCTTGCTACCAGAATCTGTACACATTCATTTTCCTGTTGCACCATTTCAGTTACCACATACATTATAAGGCAGCTTTTCAGAAATATGGTTTAAGCAATACAATGACAAATAGGATCCTATTAAAATCAACACAATTTCCCCCTATTGCTAATTTTTAAAATTATTTTTTGTTAAAATTAACTAATAAACATAGCAACAACTAAATCATTATTAGGTAAATTTAAAAATTCAAGATTAAGAAAGATACTGAGCTGTGTTAGACAGACATATGCCACTATAGCTCTCTTTATTAATGTGAGTGACTTTTCTCTATTATGCATAGACTAACAGGTCAGTGATAAATGCCAATAACACATAATTCAATACTTGGTCATTGCAGATATTTGATGCAGATACAAACATCTATTTCATAATGGGAAGGAAACCCCACTCTGATGCATACGGGGGGGTGGGAATCACCTAGTCCCATGGTAACAGTATGCCAGATTAGCATTAGATTAGATCACTGGGAAATATTAACAACCCCCGCTTCTGTTCATAATACTGACAAGGGTTTGCTGCTGTGCTACAATTAAGTGTGTTCTAAATTGCCAACCAGAAATGAGAAGGAGTTGAGACCAAGACTGACAAATAAATGGGGGGATTAGAAGGAGGGAGACAGAAACAAAGGCATATCATGAAAGGCCGAGAGCAAACTAAAGGTGGAGAAAAGTGTGGAAAAGAGGAAGAGAAATTAAGAAAAGAGGAAAGGTTGTTTTATTTTCCACAACACACTAACAGAGAAGATCTGGCAGAGGAGACAAAACTATGGAGCAGGGTACAAGGAAAGGAAGAGGGAATCAGACTGCTGGAAACAACAACCTTGCAGCCTGGCAATGACTGTAGCAGCCATGAGGTGTTCTGGCTGGTCTTGCTTTGCTCCAGTGCTGGCTTGCCACCAAGTGTTTGCCTCCTTGGAGTAAACTTTGCAGAAAGGCATGGCAAGCAGAAAGCAGAGCAACTGCTAGTTACCGTGCTCTGCTTTCCTTGAGCTCCTAGTGGCTGCAGTGCAGAACCATTTTTGTCTTGTTCTTCAAATAGCATCATAGTGAATATAAACAGTTGAGTAAGGAAGAGACGCCTCCTTCCCTATCCAGTGGCTTTCACGTTCGCTATCTGAATGCTTGTTATGGTTTTCCAATGAAGCGGCATCACCCCCCAGGCTTATCCAGCAAAATGAACAACTGATCAGACAATGGCCAGCTGGAGAAAATCTGATTGCGCACAGGCATGGAATGACAAGAACTACACACATTATTGGATAAATAAAGACAGCTTAATTTGCTTACAACAAAAGACCTGTAATGGGCAGAAAATCTAATTAACTTCCCTATTCTGCTTTCAGTGTAGGTAGCTGAAACTTTAGGGAAGAGCTAGAGTCTGGTCTCCTCCTCCCAGTGTCTCTGCCATCTGGGTAACTCAACCCTGGTTTCAAGTTCATGAACAGTCCTGTGTCCTGTTCAGTCTTCCAGGGGCCAAAAATTTACCCTTGTTCAAGGAAGGCATGCCAAGTCCCTCCCCACAAGGCCATATACGGCTCTCTTTGATCAGGTTGAGAAAAGCTTGGCTGCTCTCAGTCATCGTGTTGAAGCTGATCTGCAGTATCAAGCAAGGCTTTAACCTTTCTGCTTCTTTGGTGGAGGTGGGGCTGCCTCTTTCTCATGTAGAATTCCTCATCCCTTCCAAATGAGGTACAAGTACTTTGGGTATCAAATATGTGGAGGTGCTTTATCGTTCCAACTTACAGTTGCTACTTAGTTCTTAGGGTCTCAAGTAGGGGCCTTCCCCAGCCCTATTACCTAAATTCTGATAACAGACAATGCCAGAGACTGAACCTGGGCCAGGTATGTCCTCTACCAATGAGCCATGGTCACCTCTGGAGAGGCAGCACAGAAATTTTCTAAATTGATTTATCTATAAATAGCTTTCTTGGGGTCCAGGTTTCAAGGTTCCAGCCAAACACTGTATAAAAACAAATAACATCTAAAGAACAGCTTCTAGAAACATAACACAAACTACAATCCTAACCTTTTCAACAACTAATAAGTTTCCTGGTATAAATTGAGATTTATATCAGCTAGGTTAACACAAAAACTACACCCCCAAACCAAATATGCACATACCTATAACAACATAGAGAGGAGGGAAGGCAGCATGGTACAGCCCGATCTCATCAGATCTCGGAAGCTAAGCAGGGTCCGCCCTGGTTAGTATTTGGATGGGAGACCAGCAAGGAATACCAGGGTTGCTGTGCAGAGGAAGGCACTGGCAAACCACCTCCATTAGTCTCTTGCCATGAAAACCCCATAAGGGGCCGCCTGCGACATGACGGCACTTTACACACACACACATATAACAACATAGAACCATGTCTATCTGCAGGGTTGCCAGGTTCCTCTTCGCCCCCGGCAGGAGGTTTTTGGTGCAGAGCCTGAGGAGGGCGGGGTTTGGGGAGGGGAGGGACTTCAATGCCATAGAGCCCAATCGCCAAAGCGGCCATTTTCTCCAGGTGAACTGATCTCTATCGGCATACTTTTAAGATGGCATTTTAGGTATGTTGTCCCTAGACCAGGCTTAAACAAAAGAAAAGAGGGCCGCATCAAACCAAACGGAGACCATAAAATTGCTCCTACACGTTTCGCATACTTGCTCACTTGGGACATCTGAGTTAAGAAAGATCCCCCTGAAGGAAGTGTATGCAAAACGCGTTGGGCAATTTAACTATTAAATTTTTTCCCTTGCACAAAGTGCTGTTTTTTTGTCTCCTAGACCAAGTTTACCAGGTCTGACTAATCTTCCCACTGTCCCCACCACTGCTTGTCAAGGCAGCAGGAAGAAAATGGGCAGGAAAAGCATTGCCAGGCTGATGGCTTAATATCACTTCCATCACTGCATTGGTGCGATGGTCTAGGATTCACCCTAAAATCTATGATAAAACCGTACAGCTTGGGCGGAGGGGATCCTAGAGTGCCATGCTGACACGGTGACACCACTTCTGGGTTGCTGTTGGTGCAAGATCATTCCCCCATCTTTGCCCCCTCCCTCTCCTGCGCATTGCCAGACAATAGCTGGATCCCCTATCCTACCTGTACCATCCCTCACCTTGCTATGCTCTATCACTATCAATTTTGTGACTTAATAGCTAATCATAGCTATGCCAATTCTTCTGAGAGTGGCTATGATAGCACTGTCCTATTTTGTTGACCTGAGGTGTCACTCTAACATAGCTTTCATGCCAAGTTGTGATCTGAACTGTTATAGTAATCTTTGTGCTAAGACTCTGACTATTCTTGGCAAAGTAGGGTTGCCAGGCAGGTCCCTCTTCACTATTGGCAGGAGGTTTTTTGGGGCGGAGCCTGAGGAGGGTGGGGTTTGGGGAGGGGAGGGACTTCAATTCTATGGAGTCCAATTGCCAAAGCGGCCATTTTCTCCAGGTGAACTGATCTCTATCAGCTGGAGGTTAGTTGTAATAGCAGATCTCCAGCTAGTACCTGGAGGTTGGCAACCCTATGGCAAAGTGATGCACTGTCTATTCATAACAAGAACTAAACCGCACACGTTCACGCACTGAAAAAACATAACTGTTAGCCTCAATTATCTAACAAACATTACATTCATTCTAAATAATGTAATATGCAAATGCAAACATCTGGCTATAACATTTTGGTCGATGATTTGTTCCCACAGATATTTTGAGGCCTAGTTCTACTTCCCTGTTAGCCATGACTGAGCCTCTCTCTCTCTGATCTCCACACAAGATAGTTATATTGACTTTGGAATATATTCAGAGAAATGAAGCATTGAATCTTTAATAAATATCTCAACTTAAAACTGCAAAATAAAAAGAATGTAATCTGGACAGATTTGACTGTAGTGTAAATACAAGTTTCAACTCACTAAAAAGTATTCAAGATATGTTCTGTTTGATGGTGTGATTTTTCTATTGCGACAAATATTTATGCATTATGGCAAACAAGCCTTGTTATTCAGCAATATGCCCTTTAGCAGGAATGTTAACCAACAAGATCTAGCAATGCAAGTATCCATAGTAACAGCCTCTACAGCAATTGGACTTTACTATGTATCAGTTTTGAAATTATTCACAAATGTAACTAACTGCTACAGATTTGAATTAATCCACATCTGAGCCTACTCATTTGCTTGATTTGAATGAATAAAAATGTTTATCCTAATTAGCAGTGAGCAAATGATTTGCACCAAATAATTTACCTGACATACTCTACTTTCCATTTTTGCCTGTGGTACATATGCAAGTGAGTGAGATATTAATGATTCTTATTCAAAATTACATTTTCAAAATAGTTCATCCAATTTAGAGTTATTTTATATGAGAAAGTTCCGTACAACGGCAGCTGGAGTCTTCAACTCTAGTGTCTCAAACAATTAAAATCCATGTCTTTGGAGTTTCACATAAAATAACCTTCCCTGTTTAAATAAACCAAACCTATTTGCATATTTAAGTTGACATTTTTACTCAAAAGGAAGACAATTTTGAATGTAAGACAACCCCCCAAAATTTTATACACAAAAAGTTTTTTAGTGTTGGACGTAGTTTTAACTTGCATGTGAATTTGAGGGGACCCCCTCTTTTTTGATAGCATACCTGGGGGGGAAATCCTAGTCTTGCATTTAAGTAAATACTGTAGCTCTTTTTTTTTAAAAAAATATTTATTTATTTACAGAGAAGAGTACAAAGAAAACAGTGGCCTATTATGCAGGGACGTTTCCTGCTGTGACCCCCGCCAACTGCTTCGGGTCTTTCTTTGCCTCATTTGTTGAACCAGGTCTTGGATATGTTGACTGCAAAACCTTGTTATGCCAGCATCCATTACCATATATGAGTACAGGGAACCTAAATCATAACAGAATGTAGAGACTTCTATCAGGATTGATTTAAATGAAACCTTTCGGCACTTCTGGCCCTGCCATTCATTTACATTAGGAACACTTTTAAGGGAAATAAGCCCTGGACAGCATCTTTGCTTTAAGACTTGTTCAGAAATATCTAGATGTAAAACAGCTGTCACTATGAAAGCATTCTGAAGAAAAGTGCTCAGAGCAATTGAAAAAATAGTTTGGGGTTTGAAAGAAGACAAAAACACTTCAACTAAAAAAAACGAACCAATCAGCACAAAAACATTTGTCAAAATGATATTTTTCAGATAATATTGAAAGCATATTGAAAGCATATGTAGCTTCTGGCTCCAATAAGTGTTGTTTACAGTTGAATTTAGAAAAAGGAATATTTTTCACTTGGAAAATGGTCAAATTACTTCTCATTGCAGATGCGAAGAATTCAATCCTTGTTACATTAAACGAATAAGCAATATGAACTTCATTTCTTGGGCAGTGTAATCTGAGTTCTGCTCCATCAGAAACCCTTCAGAGTTTTACTTGTTGCAATATCACATAAATATCGTAGGCCATTCTAGTGATTGTCTCACCGTTCTGGCCTGAATGCAGCCATTTAATACAGCTTGTTTAAGAATATCATATGCATGATATCTCCATTCTATGCCACACTTTATTTTATTGCATAGTTACTGAGTATATAAAATTAAAGGGGACACTTTTCTTGTAAGATTTTGTCAGCTATGAAAGCTGACTCTTCAAAAGAGCCTTGCTAGAACTGATCAGAGGTCCCTGTAGTCCAGCAGCCTTTTTCCAAGGGCAGCCAGGCAGATGATTCCAGGTAACCCACAAGCAGGGCATGGAAGTATGAACTTACATCCTCCCATTCTTTGTCCCTCAACAAAAGACATTCACAGTTACACAGTCTCTGAAAATGTGGGAGCTGTCCTCTTTATGTTGCTCTGTAAAGTACCACATACCATAAAGAAATAATGTTTACGAATACAATAATAATAAAGCAGCATGTGATACAGAAACCATTCTGGCACAGTTGGCAAATGTCAAATGCAGCTATAATAGCTCACGCTAGCTGACAATTTGGCTAACCCTTGAAAGCTGCAAAAATTAATTATGCTTTTTCTCTCTCCTTTAGATATTAAATCTCTTCTTTAGGCCTTTGACCTATTTTGTCTGGGCTCATTTGATTCTCTTTCTCAACAGGAAATTGTTAAAATTAGTAGACATTAAATTTTATCTGAAAGAAGAAACTGAGGATAAGAAATTAATTGCCAATGATAGTAGATCCATGATAGCACTGGTGAGAGTGAAAATGTCTGTCAGAAGGCTGGTGGCTGGCTGAGTCCATGAGAACATTAAAATGCCTGACAGAAAGCAACTGTGACCAAGAAATATGCTTGACTCGATCAAAGGCAAAATACAGGCTGTATATCACAGATGCTTCTGACCTGATGTCCAAAGAGGCCTTTTAAAATTTGACTGCTTTCTTGCTTGAAATATTTCTTCTACTCTCTTGGTGGGTGTTTTAATAAAAGGAAACATCTGTAAATCTCCCAGCTCTTTCTAAATTAAGCTGTAAACACACTTCAGTCCTCACATTTGTAAAGATTTCCCATAAATGTCTGACAAAGGATGCCATTTCTACAGCCACTTTAAATATTCAAATAGTTCATTAAAATATCTGGTACATTACTTAAGCATTGCCTTAAGTGGCTAGTGGAAACACAGGCTGGACAAAGATGCTATCAAAGGCACAAATGCTATCAAAGGTACTATTGCTCCAGCTTCACAGGATCGCTGGAGTCAATATCTCAAATCTTGTGGATTTTCACTATGGACTCTTTAGTTTACATTTAATGCTAATATTGTGTGGTTTACAAAACTATTTCCAAGTTCCATTGGAAGCAGCTGCATAAATAGATATATAGATATCCCAATGGAACCAGAAAAACAACTTTGTGGGGAAAATAAACTTTGGGGGAATCTACCACAAAACAGCCCAGACAACTTATGCTGAAGGGTGTTCCTTTCTTTCTCGGTGTCTACACTCAGGAAATCTTTTAAAGGTTTCCTATGTGGCTTGTAGCTCCCAGCCTCTACTGGTGGTATGCTGCTTTGCTGCGAAACTTTCTCTGTTGTGTTAGTAACCACATGCATCTTCAAAAGCCCTTTGTTTTAAATGTGTAGAGGTAGTAAAGAAGAATCCTGAGTTTAGAAATGGAATACTCACAAGACACCAATACTGTGCTTTTTTTTAATGTTTTTCTTGGTTAACTTGTTGCAGTTAACCTTGAAGAATGATCAGTTATGCTCAATTTTAAGTCAAAATAGCTAGCAGTAACTGTAAACTTATTTTTATTAATTGAAAACATTTCTATGCTGTCTTTCCACCCAATTAAGGGTCTCTAAGGTAAACATAAAGCAATGACTACAGGAGAATTACACAACTTTAAGGTTGACAATGAGGAAATTGAAATTGTTCAAGACTTTCTATTCCTTGGCTCCACCATCAACCAAAAGGGAGACTGCAGCCAAGAAACCAGAAGGAGATTGAGACTGGAAAGGGCAGCCATGAAGGAGCTAGAAAAGATTTTGAAGTGTAAGGATGTGTCACTGGCCACCAAGACTAGATTAATTATTGCCATCGTATTCTCTATTATTATGTATGTGTGTGAAAGCTGGACAGTGAAGAAAGCTGATAGGAAGAAAATAGATTCCTTTGAAATGTGGTGTTGGAGGAGAGTGTTACGGATACCGTGGACTGCCAAAAAAACAAATCAGTGGGTTATAGATCAAATCAAGCCTGAATGGACCCTAGAAGCTAAAATGACTAAACTGAGGCTATCGTATTTTGGTCACATCATGAGACGACAAGAGTCACTGGAAAAGACAGTCATGCTAGGAAAAGTTGAGGGCAGCAGGAAAAGAGGATCGCTGGATCCTCCTTTCCAACAAGAGATGGATTGACTCAATAAAGGAAGCCACAGCCCTCAGTTTGCAAGATCTGAGCAAGGCTGTCAAAGACAGGACATTTTGGAGGACTTTCATTCATAGGGTCGCCATGAGTCGGAAGCGACTTGACGGCACTTAACACACACACACACACACACAAGGTAAACATTAAAGGAGGAGGGCCTAATAGTTACAAACTGAGGATAGGGTTCCTCAGTCCTACCTACTGCCAAAAACTTATAAAGGTATATTCCCAGTCCCAGGGAGACCAATAGTTTCAGGTTGCTGATCTATTTTGGAACCTCTAGCTGCTTACATTGATCTTTTTTTAAAAGAACATTAGTTCCCTCTAGGGTTGCCAACCTCCAGGTACTAGCTGGAGATCTCTTGCTATTACAGCTGATCTCCAGCCAATAGAGATCAGTTCCCCTGGAGAAAATGGCCACTTTGGCAATTGGACTCAATGGCATTGAAGTCCCTCCCCTCCCCAAACACCACCCTCCTCAGGCTCCACCTCTAAAACCTCCCACCAGTGGCAAAGAGGGACCCGACAACCCTAATTCCCACTATTGGGTTGTATTTGAGAGATACAATGGATTTTAAAAATCATATTAACAACATGAAATTGCAAACTGAAGAAGTGTTATTTGTGACACTAGATGTTGTCTCTACACAAATATCCCACAGGATGAGGCTTTGGATGTTTTAAGAGAAGTTTTTGATACAACACGCATCAGCCCACTTCTTTTCTCTGCCAGATAGCGGAAATATGCCTTAGAATTTTTTTTCAGTTTCAGAATGGCTTCTTTTTGCAAGTGTCAGGCATGGCATTGGGCTGTAAGTTTGCACCGGAGCTTGCCCATTTCTTTATGAAGAAATTTGAAAACAACTTCATTTTTCAGGAAGGCAATCTGTATACCAAATACATTGTATTGTACAAAAGATACTTGGATGATGTCTTCATAATCTGGTAAGGCAGTATAGAATTACTCTCCAGCTTTGGTCAATATATTAACATGGTCCATGAAACAATACAATTTTAAATGACATATAATAGAACCAATTTAAACTGTTTAGATGTTGAGGTTAAAAAGGTTGGTACAATAATACAAATAGATGTTTACAGAAAACTAACGGATGCCAACTCCTACTTGGCAAGTGACAGTTTCCACCCTTATCACTTAAAGAAAAATCTGCCCTATTTTCAGCTCTTAACATAGAAGAAATAGCAGTCTGTACTCAGTCTGTACTCAGATTTCCACAAACAAGCTCAGGTTTTCATCAATCAATTTGCCTGGGGGCCAAAATGCATTTGGCAGGTGGTTTTAGATTATCAACCCTGTATTTGTTGCCACAAGGGCTTGTTTTTAATACATAGATGAAGGCTTTGTAATAAATATATTTCATCGTTTAATGGAATTTTATTTCACCCAACCACTTTGGGTACCCAACT
This sequence comes from Euleptes europaea, assembly GCF_029931775.1. Classification (NCBI taxonomy): domain Eukaryota; kingdom Metazoa; phylum Chordata; class Lepidosauria; order Squamata; family Sphaerodactylidae; genus Euleptes; species Euleptes europaea. Next base: position 31,068,178 of record NC_079318.1, read on the forward strand.
TTGCTTTTAGGCTGGGTCCGTTCCCCCTCTGTTTTCAGAAACCCCAAACAAAACAAAAAAAGGTTTCACTTGCTGGTGGAAGACAATGATAGAATGAAACAGATAGATCTCCCTGGGGAAGGGGTTCCAAAGTTTCAGCATCATGACCAAGAAGGTTCTTTCTTAGATTCCACCTATCTAGCCTCAGGTGGCAGGGGCGCCTCAAAGGGCCTCTGAAGCTGGAGAAGTTAGCCAAACAATGAACGCAATGGCTTGGATCTACCATAGCATTTCAAGTGCAGAAGAGGGAGATGAAAATTTGCACACCATGAGCTCCTTCTGTTTGCAGATACATTCTCATGGATCCCAGCCATTGATTTCAAAACTGTCACATTAGATATACCTCAGAGTAGTAGTATTACATGCACATGTGTAAAGGACCAGCACAGACATCATATAGCACTGCCGTTCATCACAAAAATGCCCATACCTCTTTAGTAAGTTCAGAAAAAGCACAAGGTATAGTTTCCCCGGGTCATTTCTGTACAATACAGCTTGCTACATTATTCGATTTAATTCTCCCTAATCTAAACATTCTTCCTGAACACAGAAAATCAGCACAAATGATTGTGCTCATTGATGAGATTATGGAAGTCTAAGGGGTTAATGGTTCACCCCTCAAAGGTTAATGGCTCACCCCAACAAAGATACAACTAAAACTGGAAAACGAATTCCTTCCATCTGAAGGCAAAGTTATCTAAATAAATCAGACCTATTAACACAGAACATCTGCCCCAGTACAGGCTTAGAACAGTCTTCTTACGGTATGATCTAAACCAGTGGTTCCTAAGTGGGCGGTACCATCCCCCTGGGGGGCGGTGGGAAGGTCTAGGGGGGCACTAAGAGGCAAAGGGGCAGCAGGGGCGCTAGAAATGGGCCCCTTCAACTGTGTTGTTGGATAGGGTAGGGGGCGCGGGGATTGAGTTTGTGGAACCAAGGGGGTGGTGGCCTGAAAAGTTTGGGAACCACTGATCTAAACTGTTTAGGAGATAAAGCTAGTTAAATGGCACATTTTTCATGTCCGTAGATTCCTAACTGTACTTTACCCCCATGTTACTTTTTACAGGTAAGCATCTCATGATGCTGTCCTTCAAAACATTTTAGAAACATTTTCATCTATATAAAAAAGGCTGTCATGGTACTTTGAACACATAAAATACAATTAACCACATTCTTTGTAAATATGTGCACTCCTTACATTGAGTTTCTTTTCATACCCTTGCTAATCAGATATTGTTTGCATTTACACAGGTATGGAAATGGAATAATATTTTTTCATGTACCTGGGTGTTACCATAAACAAGTTCGGGCCCTGATGCTGATGAGTATCATGAGCATAGACAAGTTAAAAGCAGTTTGAGTGTCAGAAAAAAATGTCCTTGGTAGTTCCTATTACTATTGTAAATGAAGTATTCATCAGAGAAAAATTGTTTCAACTTAATTACACCTACTTTTGTGGGAAGAAAAATAAGCTGGATAGTCTCTGAATCACAATGGTATGGCAAAGGTTGCCTGTACAAACACATCCACACAAGACATCTGATTTTATTTCATTTTGCTTTCACTGTGGAATTTACATTTGTTTACACAATCACTTTTCCCATGATGAAATCAACCTAACATGACAATTTTTATGAGATTTGGACAGTTTGCACTAGTCCTGTGGAGTTCAAATCACAATACACAAGGTTCTGAAATATTCATATCCCAGACATGTTGACCCACAATGGTGAACGCTGGAGAAAAATCATGATTAAAAAGCTGTTTCTTTACATATATTGTTGGAACACAAGGCTTCTAAAAAGAAACATATTCATGTGGTTAAGAAGAAGAAGAGTTGGTTTTTATATGCCGACTTTCTCTACCACTTCAGGGAGACTCAAACCGGCTTACAATCACCTTCCCTTCCCCTCCCCACAACAGACACCCTGTGAGGTGAGTGAGGCTGAGAGAGTGTGACTTGCCCAAGGTCACCCAGCTGGTTTCGTGTGTAGGAGTGGGGAAACAAATCCAGTTCACCAGATTAGCCTCCGCCGCTCATGTGAAGGAGTGGGGAATCAAACCCGGTTCTCCAGATCAGACTCCACTGCTCCAAACCACTGCTCTTAACCACTACACCACGCTGGCTCTCAAGTGGACAAGTAATTATTTCAGCATACAAGAAACTAGCTCTCAAGTGGACAAGTAATTATTTCAGCATACAAGAAACTAGCAACTCAGAGTGGAACCAGTCAACTAGGAACTATGGGGTATTTACTTAAATGCTTACTTCATAGAGGCTGTAATCACTTGGTTTTCATCCGTAAGTAAGGGTACGCCCAGTGCTACAACCACTCCCCCTCATCTGCTTGGAAATCCAGGGAATTGATGGGAGCATGATAACACTGACCTTAAAAGCTCAGACAACTACTACAGGTACAACGGCCATCTAACTGGTTCAGCCTGGAACATTCCATGGAGGAGGAGCAAGCACATCCTTCTGTTTTCCTCTATGGATCTAAAATGGGTGTGGAGGTCACCAGTCCATTCCGATTTGTCATCTCTCCCCTTTATTTCTGAAGAGGAAGAACTGGGTCCCTGTAGAGCATTTGCTTCATACATTACAGTAAAGCAATAGCAGTGAACATACAGTAAACATGTGAACCAGACTGAAAAAGCTATTGCATGATTCCCATTTTGTCTTTCTCTATCCTGGGTTGAGCAGTAGCATGGCAAAGGTAGGTCAGGATGAGATCTGGACATGCATTGGAATTATTAAGGGACTGCCTCAAGACACATTCAGCCCACCCCTCAGAATAACAAGTTTTCTGGGTGTTAACTAATGGCCTTACTGACAGGGCAAACCAGAGGTGACACTGGAAGTCTGTGAATGGTGCTCCTGATTCTGGTTTTTCTTTTTCTTTACTTAGCAAGTATGCAGGATCTCCATTTGGATTGGGACTTCAGCATAAGGGTAGGGTGAGTTTAAGCTTTCCCTTGCTGCACCATTTTTCATCTGGATGGCCCAGGGTAACTCTATGTAATCAGATCTTGGAAGCTAAGTGGGGTCAACCCTGGTTAGTATTTGGATGGGAACCACCAAGAACTTCAGGGTTGCTACACAGAGGCAGCCAATGGCAAACCACCTCAGTTTGTGTCTTGCCTTGAAAACCCTACAGGGTCGCCAAAAGTCAGATGTGACTTAATGGCACTTTCCATCACCACCATTTGCAACACTGTGGAAACATAAAAGTACTGAGATGCATACAAAGTCTCTTCCTCTACAAACAAATATACGGTTTCCCTTCATATGTTCTAAGAATGCCTGTTGTATGTAGCAAAATATGATCTATGCTTCACTTGTGTTCCAGGGAAAGTGGAGGACATTTTAATAAATCTGTTTCTGCTTTGAATTTGAAAAAAACACTCTCAGTATATGAATTTTTTATATGGTATGGAATTAAGTTTGGACACAAAGCCCACTAAACTCAAAGAATAGGGACTCACTAACTCCAAAGAGAAATGACTGAAGGATAGCTGACCCTGAGAAATGAGCTAAGGATTTTTTTATTATTTTCTGGTAATACAATACATGCTCCTATTTCCCTCCAGACAGGCAGATTCCTACCCTCTATGACCAAACATCTTTTGCCTTCATTTTTTATTCCACTTCAACTTCTTCTTAGTACCTGGTTCTCTTGTACGATATATGAAAGGTACATCAGATATGTCTGATGTATTATTAAAGAGATTTCTCAACACCAGCTCTGTAACAAAAGTTTCACTTAAAAATATCACAAGGCAAATCTATACATTTTTCGCTAAAAACTATTTCAGCACAATATTGTAAAGGGCTATCATATAACCTAATTATTTCAATAAAGTAAAAGGTATATTCAATTACTTACACGCTCATTACTTCAAACCTTTCCCTAATGGACTGTCTGCTGAAATGCCACATGCATTAAAATGATCACTGGAAGTGGGAGGGAATTCATATCTCAATGTTTCTAGTGCAGCTGTTAACTGTAAAGAACAAAAGAGCTCTGGACCAATCGCAATGATAGGCTACTGCACTGCATAATAAGGGGTCATTGTTCACAAATGGCCAAAATCTCCTGCCTGAATCTGACGAATGGGAAAACACCAATTTTGCAAAGTGAGTGAGAACTTTAAAAAGCGATAATCATCCAAACAAGCAGTTTGCCTATAAAATGTGACAAGTGGGAACCCACAAGGACGTGCGGGAGGAACCTCCCTTCTTCCCTCCCCCACTATTTCCTCTTTCCTGACAGCCCCCATAGCCTCTCCCCTATTTCGGCTTCCCTCTCTCCTTCTAGGATTGCTAACCTCCAGGTGGGGCCTGGAGATCTCCTGGAATCACAACGGATCTCCCAGCTACAGAGATCAGTTCCCCCTTAGGGTTTGCCAGCTGCAGGTTGGGAATTCCTGGAGATTTGGGGATGAAGCCTTGGGAGGGTGAGGTTTGGGGAAGGAGGCAATCTCAGCAGGGTATAATGCTATAGAGTCCACTCTCCAAAGCAGCCATTTTCTCCAGGGGGACTGATCTCTGGCATCTGGAGATCAGTTGTCATTCTGGATGATCTCCAGCCTTCACCTGGAGGCTGGAAACCTTAGTTCCTATGGAAGAAATGGCTGTTTTGGAGGGTGGAGACTGTGGCATTACACCCCTCTGAAGTCCATCCCCTCCTCAAACTCCACCCTCCCCAGGCTCTACCTCCTAAATCTCTAGGTATTCCCTAACCTGGAGTTGGTAGCTCTATCTCCTTCCGACAAGATTCTCCTTTCCACATTTTTATCCGCAAAACAACCTTATAAGGTAGGTTGGGCTGAAAGTATGTGACTGGTCCAAAATCACTCAGTGAACTTCCAAAGGAAGATCAGGATTTGAACCTGGGTCTTCCAGACCCAACTCTGAAGCTCTAACTGTTACACCACAAGGGCTCTCATAGGGTGGCAGCTGTTGAACAGTAGCAAGGGGCAAGGCCTAACTGAGTCATGCAGGTCACCCAGAGGTTGCTTCCAAGCCTAGGGTTGACAATCTCCAGGTGGGACCTGGAGATCTCCCAGAATTACAACTAAATTCTAGACGACAGAGATCTGTCCCCCTGGAGAAAATGGCTGCTTTGAAGGGTGGACTCTATGGAATTATATTTGGCTGATGCCTTCTCCTCCCCAAACTCTGCCCTCCTCAGACTCCACCACAATATCTCCAGGACTTTTCCAGCCTGGAGCTGGTAACCCTTGTCAGGCCTGGCCCCAGGGTGCCTTCCTTCAAAGGCCCAAATAGGACTGGAAAGGGCTCTGCCCCTCCCCTTTCCTTTTACTGACAGAACCAACTCTTGGAACGCTATGACTGCCTAGCAACATTCACTATGGGAATCCCTAGCTTAAAGCTACAGGTGCTTCTTTTATCATTTTTTTAAAAACCCAATGTATTTTTTTAGATTTCACATTTTTCTGCAAACCTGGAGCCCTTTTCAGGTTTGTAAAAAGATCTCTCTTCCCTGTTCACAGCTCCAGTCACCAGATTTAAGTATACAAAGATTTGGCTGATTTGGCTATTAGAGTATAAGACTGTTGATACTTTCAAAGGTAATTGCAGCTAATCAGCCTACTGCCACCCAGAACAGCATTTTGTGAGGTCCCTTTGTATGGTATTAGTTCTGTTTATGTTATTATAGAATAACATAATATTATAGAATTATAATATTATAGAATTATTGAATCACTAGAATTATAGAATCACATACAGAATCATTTACACAGAATTCAACAGCATGGTGGACTGATGAAAATTGATATAATTTGCACTGCCATCAAAATGCTAATATGGGAGGGGGTGCTTCCAGATCTGCATGGGAAAGCTACTCCCATGAAAAAGTTCCGGAGCAGATCTGCATGGGAAAGCTACTCCCAAGAAAAAGTTCTGGAGCAGACAAATGATCATGCCAGCACAATAGTGCTCTAAGTAGGCTTTGATCCAATGAGCAAAGAACAGAGATGAGAGCCTTCTGTGTCTTATAGGAAGAGATTACTAATGACACCCTGCTCCAAATCTATGGGCAATTTCCCCTAAAGATTCACAAAGATACTATACAGATTTGGAACAATATAGGACCTAGCAGCACATTGCATGAAAAATCCCATTTTCCTGATTCAGACTCCCCAGGTACCTCCATCTGAAAACTTGGAAGTCGACAGTAAGCACAAATTGAGATACATAGTCCATTAACAGTTTTACTCATTCTTTTGATCCGCTACATTTGAGGTCAGCAAGGAATGTTGGCTTTTGGTGAACTCTATAGCTCTTGGTAACGTGGACTATGCAGCTGGCTTCCTTACTTTTTATACTCTAGACCAATTTATTTTTTGTAACACTGGCTGTTACTGCAGTAGGTATTCCCAGCGATGTATCAAGAGTTTGGAAATGTTAAAAAATATATCGCTTTAAAGGGGTTTTGGGATGCCACGGCTAAAAAATGGTTGGAAGACGTCTTCACAGCTAAAGGGGCCAAACAAAGTGCGAACAGTTTCAAACTCTTAATACATCCCTGGGAATACATAGAAAGTGCGAACAGTATTTTTAATAACGTTTTCAAACTCTTAATACATCGCTGGGAATACCTAGTGTGGTAACAGCCACTATATGATACGATTTGCTTCAATAAGTATGTAGGAAAGAGCTTTGGGGTGGATGGTATCTCCTTGTGCTGAACCACGTGGTTTCTGTCCTTCCCAAGTTTATGGTTCTGTGAGACAGGTTAGCTGAACCTTGATATCAAAATTCTAACACAGACTTATGTCCAACATTTTATTTCCCCCCTCTCGCATCCTCTTTTTATACAAGGAGAAATAAAACAGACCACACTAATCAAAGCTTTCACATGAAGATCTTATAGGCTCCTCATAGGAGTCAACATAACCGTAATTGTGTCTTTCTTAACTGGGAGACTTCAAACAGCAAATCCTTCTTAAGGGTGACTGCTTTTACAAATACAAACGCCTTTCTATGGCCTTTCTATGGCTCTGTTTTGTTGCCAAGATTTTTATTTTTCTCATATGGGAATGCTTTGATCAGATAAAAATCTTCTCCCTTCGTGCTAATTTCTCAAGCTTGACAATTGCTGACTTCCCATCTTTAAAATTAATGAAACCCTTCTTTGTCCTGAATTTTATAATACTATTTTATCATCAGCACTAAATTTCAGGCTGTAAAGATTATAGATATCGAAGTTACTGCATTGCTCTGGACTACATAAAAAGAATATGGCTAGAAAGCAAAAATTCACAACTGTAACATCTCATTTAATTGAACAATGAACTGCAAACCTTTTTCTGGAGGGGTTCAGATAATGTTGAAATTCAAATTGGTGTTAAATAATTGTTGAGTGTAAACATTTTTCTGAAGTCAATGGGAGTCAATGATGCATGCCTGAAGGTTGATAGGAAGTGACTCCCTGATGATCCTTTTAAAACTCTGAGCAGATTTTGACACCACAGGTTTTACACTGGCATGAAAATCTAGTGGAGGTGGCTGGACAGGCACTCCTATGGTTTAAATTTCCTCTATCTGTTAGCATCTAAGTCAACACAAGAGTACATTAAAATGTTGACCCAGTGTGTGTGGCAGTGGTGAACAAGGCAAACTCCATGCTAGGAGTTATTAGGAAAGGGGTTGAAAATAAAACTGACAATACTGTAATGTCCTTATTTAAAGCTAGGATGTGGCCTCATTTTGAATACTGTGTGCATTTCTGTATCTCAAAAAGGACATTGCAGGACCAGAAAAAGTACAAAGGACAGCAACCAAGATAACTAGGGGGTTGGAGCACCTTTCCTATGATGAAAGGCTGGAGACTCTAGCTGTTTACAATCTAGAAAAAAGAAGTGAAGGGGAGGTTTATAAAAATTGTGCATGGGGTGGAGAAAGTAGATAGAAGGCTCTTTTTCTCCCTCTCCCATGATACTAGAACTCGCAGGCACCTAATGAAATTGTTGGGAAATAGGTTCAGAATAGACAAAAGGAAATGCTTTTTTAATCGATGAACAATTACAACTGAAGAATTTACTACAAGGGGAGGTAGTGATGGCCACGAGCATACATAGCTTTAAACGGGAGATAGAGTCATAGACAAGAGATCCATCAATGGCAACTAGCAATGGTGACTGAAGGAAGCCTCCATACTCAGAGGCAGCAATACCAGTGCTGGAGGCAGCAGTGGGTGAGGGACCTGGCCTCTCTTCTGTTTGCACTCCAGGGCAACTGGTTGGCTGCTGTGTGAAGTAGAATGCTGGACTAGATGAACTGGTCTAATCCAGCAGGCTGTTTTATGGTCTCTTCTTTTGAAGCTGCCTTGCGCCACTGGTTTATCAAGGTCAGATATTTTCTACTCTGATTCACAGTGGCTACCCAGGGTCTCAGGTCTTTTATGTCTCCAATTTTTCAATCCTTTTAACCGGAAATGAAATGAACCTAGGACCTTCTTCATGCAAGGGAGACACTCTGTCATTGAGCCATAGCTACTCCCCTTTCAGAATGTGGTCATTGAGAAGGCTAGCCCAGCCCATAGGAATTGATCATCATGGGCTTCACCTTGTCTATATACTGGGACTTTGCTTTGGTCTTTGCTGTCCCTAGCCTGTGGCAGCAACAGGAAACAAAGCCTCTCCCAACCCATACAACATCTCTTCCCCAAAGAGCCAGTCCCAGCTCTCCTTTGCTTCTTTGAAAGAGCAGGTGCTTTGGAAAAAGCAAAGGAGGCATTGTCATTGCTTCTGCCGGGAGTACTCATTTAGAAATGGCTGGCTTTGTCATAAAGGGATCAACTATATGATTCCAGTGCAACAAACCATAAATAGAAAGAATTACAATAACATAAAACAGCATTTAAACAAAAAGTAAAAAGTAAACAAAATCAATAAAAATACAATAGCATTAGCAAAAGCCAAAAAAGCAACTTTTTTTCCACAAAAGGGAGTGAATAAAGGTGAAAAAAACCACCTACAACCAAGAGCAAACAATAGTAAAATCAATCAGATGCCTGGGTAAATAAGTATGATTTACAGAATGTCTGAAAGGAAAAGTTCAGATACCAGAATTAGTTAGATCTATATTTCTAATTCTCACGTGTGCCCCCTGCCTGTGGATACTTAAATCTGAAAATAGGGGGCATACTACCCAAACAGGTTTTTCTGCAGATCCAGGGGACCCCCCGGATTAGCAGAAAAATCTGGGGGGGGGGGAAGGTTTTATTTTTAATTCCTGTGATTTAAAAAAAATGTTGTCTGAATATGCGCAGACAATGTACTTACCATTGGGGTAAAGACACTGGCAGCCACCCAGGCTAGCACGCTGAAGGCAGCATCCTCCCACCCTCACTGCCTGCCGAGATCGGAACTTGGGGGGATGCTGGCAGCAACCTCGGTGGGCAAGCCCGGATCAACTCTGTTTTAAATTAATATCTGACCAATGTTCCTGACCCTGCTGATCTGAGTGCATCTACTGATTTTATGACTATGTTTGCTGGTTTCCATTTTGCTAGTTTTAATGTTTGTGACTGGTTATCATTTGGATTCAGTCTCAGAGAGAAAGGTGAACTATACATGAAGTAAGTAAATAATTAACCTTTCAACCAGTTTTGTAAATAATTAACCTTTCAACCAGTTTTGTAAGTCAGTAAAAGACGCTGGGGGTGGGAGTGGAAAGAATTTTAAGGATTACCAGCAGTTTAACATCTGGGGATTAATTTTTTTATAGGCTTGCCAAAATGAGAGCGCATTCCATCGCTACCACAACCCAAAACCTACTAAAGATTGAGAAGGCATGAGTAACTCCTCCACCCCCCTAACAGCAATGGAAGAACTAGTTTAGAGATTGTTCTGTGATAATGAATTGTTTCATCTATTAAAATTAGATTGAAGGGGTTGACGACAGTCATTACATATATCTTCATTCATATGGTCCTGATGAAGCAAGTCCAGGGCAGCGATATTTTCTAGCTATTCCATGAAGTAACCACAAACATGACTCAAAGTACTGGAAGAGCAGAAATAGAAAAGAATTACAGGGGCCTAATCAGACCCCAGCTGGGTGTACGCTGTTGGTCTGTGTGGCAGGTTTGCAGTTGCGGGAAAGCTAAAGAGTTGACAGGTGGACCAAAAATGTCTTAAATAAATAAGGAGAACCATCATAGCTCATTGGCAGAGCATATATTTCCCTCACGGAAAGTACCAGGTTCAGCCCCAGTTTTTTTAAAAAAGGATCTCAGCAGGGCTGAGAAATTTATTTAAGTAGTTCTATCCTGGCCCATGAACGCACTAGCAACTTACCTCGTAATTTACACGTGTCCAGTACACAAGTATCCAAATCGACTTTAAATTTCTGTTCCCACCGCGCCGCCTTTCTCCGCTGCATTTGATAAGTGCTAAGACAGGCACGCTCCCACCCATGCTCAGTCGGAGCTCCAAGCAAGGACGGCGATTGGTCAAGCGTTAGTAAGGGAGGCTGGGGGAGTGCGGGGGTTGGCTGGCAGCAGGAAGTGGATTGAACACACATTGCATGTTCCCACTTTAAGGCACCGGGTGTGGAAGACGTTTTATTTTATTAATTCGCCGTATAAGCGGATGCGCTTAACGCGGAGAAATTGTGCTCTGGAGACGTCCTCAGAATCCTTCGGGTGAGATGAAGTGGGAACATGCAAGGAAAGCCCGCAGAAATTGGAGCTGCAAACGCGCAGTGCGGACATGGACATGGTTTCCCCACAAAATAGCTTACAACAGGAAAAACTCGACATATTAATTAATTTATTTATGTTATTTATAGTCCACCTTTCTCTCTGGGACTCAGGACGGATTACACAGAATACATCAATACAGTCAGCAGGTGGGACATCCAACAGACAGTGCAGTAGGATTTGACTTATAGAAATCTGGAAACCAACCAGAGGTGAAGCACAGTGTAAGTATTGTGACAAATCGAAAGCAAAAATTACACAGTAGGAATCTGCTTACAGCAACAGATAGTACAAACTGCACACAGTGTCATGGGCTACCTTTTCTGAACCATATTGTTAATACTGCAGTCCTGTTTCCTGTGCAAAAAGCCTTCTTGAATAATTCAGTTTTGCACAGCTTGCGGAAATCCTGATGCATACGGCAGACCATTCCATAAAGTGGGGGCCTTAGGCACATGTATGGGCAGTTGTGGATTTTGCCCATTCACAGGGTGGCACCCGCAGAAAGTGAACAGTTCATGGCAAACAAACAAAGCAAAATAAACAGGTACATCTCAGACTGGTCCTGGAGTCATAGGCTGGCTGGACTGAAAACACAGGCAGTGAGCCACCGGAACCCTTTGGCTCTTGCCCTTCAACTTGCACATAAGGGCTTTCTCCTCTAGTCATGCCCTTGATATATGGAGTACCTGAGAGAAGGCTGGAAAAAAACACAATCCTCAGTAAAGATGTGACAAAGCTGGCAAAGATGTTTTTCTTCTTACTCCTACCATCTCTTCCTGTTAAAAAGCTAAATACTTCCTCACTAAATACCTTGGAAGTCCACTTCCAGTCAGAGTAGACAATATTAGGCTAGATGGACCAACAGTCCAGTTCAGGATAAGGTAGCTTATATTAAAATATCTCCTTTCATAATATCTTGACACATGTGTTTTACATCACCTATTGAAGGGAACAGTTTCTAATTCATTTTAATATACATTTCCCACTCTTTCCTGCATCAAACACACACACACTTGCAAAATGAATCCTCCTTTGGAGACTCGGCATCCAGATGGGTAATGTTCTCTTAAGCTGATAAGGTAGTGTTAATGAGTCGCTTTTCTGATGGAAGAGTTGCAGTTCAAAGCTTAATGCTGCCTCAGGTGCAGAGAATGAAACTGACAATATGAATTCATGAATGCCTCCATGTTATTTGCATAATGTAACTATATGCCCCTTGGGAAATAGAAAACTATAGCTAGAAAAAAAATACAGCAGTCTCTGTTCCTTTAGCAAGCCTTCAAATACACATTGCAAATGCATGATGTTGTAACATCGTCTGCTGTTCAGAATATAAATTGCTGCTTGGTGGCAATGCAGTATTAGAAAGGTTAATGGGTCTATAATGCAGAAGATCTGTACCACAACCAAACTGTGTTACTCTATATGTGCGGTCACCCCAGCTCATGTCGATCCCATGGTTCACCAGGTACATTCATTTAGAAGATGCATAACATTTAGATACATAACATTCATTTAGAAGATACATAACATGTAGGCTTGTGCATACTGATAAACCCAAACTGAAAATAAACCCGAAAAGAACCATTTCGGTAAATTTCAGGTTGAGGTTTACCGAATGCCAAAAACTGGGGAGAAAGCCAAGGCTGAATTGGTCATTCCCCAAAAAACTGAGTGTTTATTCGGCTTTTTCAGGTTTGGCTTTCCCCAGGCTTTGCAAAGCTCCCGGGGGGGGGGGCATTTTTTGAGGTAAGTAAGGTAAAGGTCCCCTGTGCAAACACTGGGTCATTCCTGACCCATGGGGTGACATCACATCCCAAAGTTTCCTAGGCAGACTTTGTTTTCGGGGTGGTTTGCCAGTGCCTTCCCCAGTCATCTTCCCTTTACCCCCAGCAAGCTGGGTACTCATTTCAGGTAGAGCCCCCAAATTTGCAGCATAGCTGCAAGGGACTCTCCTTGCCTGAACCCCCAAGTTTGGTGAAGATTGGGTCCAGGGGTCTGGTTTTATGGGGTCTGGAAGGGGTCGCCCCATCCTCCATAGAGAAGAAATAAATGGCCACCGTCAGATTCTCTATTGCGAATTTCGCTATGCTTCTCTATGGAGTAGCCCAGTAAACTTTCCCTCCATTGAAAGCAATGGGCCACGGCATAGACTTCAAACTACAGACAAGCCGCCTGCAGAGGAGGCAGCAACTTTATACCTCCAGGCTAGATCTTCATGGGCCTTTTAGTCACCTGTTCCCCACAGCCCTCAGTTGACTCCTCAAGGCAAGGTGTGCTTGTGTTCTACTGGCCATCTTGAAGAAGGTGCTGCAGCGCAGAGGCGATTGTGCCTCCTTGAAAGCAGGCAGCTACAGTGGTACACAGAGCCAAGCTATTCTATCAACATGGCACCTTGACAGTATATTCTTTAATTAGCAATGGAATCCAGGAGGAGATTGGCAACAGCCACATATTTATAATACCATGTAGCTCACCGCTCAGCGAATCCTATAATTGTGCAGCACTGCTTATATTTATTAAGATCCCCCTCTATATCTATAAAGCCCAGTGAGGTTTCTCCCTAGTTCCTAGTTAGCCCAAACTGCCTATGAAACACAATTTACACTTTAGCCAACCAAAAGCAGCACATTGATTTTCCTATTTGGATATCAGGTCAACATAGGAAAAAATGTGGAGAGTGCATGTGTGCAGAATTCATATGTCATTTTTTTCCTACATGGTGGAAGTAAGTTATACAAAAAAAATTTTAAGCCAAGTGATGGAATGGAAATTAAACTAACAAATCATGGCTTTTTCACTATTTGCCATGCATATAAATTCCATATATCTAAAAGTCTGAGGAAAACACCCACATTCCTTTCATCAGCAGATATGCAGATCACCTTCTGTTCTTACACAAATATTGATTTATTTCCTTCTGGAAACTTCATGGCTTATAGGCATGCAAAAAATCCAATCCAGTAATACTGCTGTTGGTATTCTGTGAAAGAAATGAATATGGCATAACACCAAGCACAGTTCTAGTGTCAAGTCTAGATAACTTCATAAAATTAAAAAGATGACCCACTTAGGGTAAAATTGTTAGTAGTAACTGGAATTTAGATTTTAATTCTACTGTTTTCTGAAATACAAGTTTTTTCCAGAAGAGAGTAAATAGCTCTCATAACAAGACTAGAATAGCAGCAAGAGACACCGTTTTTGCTAGAAATTCTGTAGCAACCAGAGCTGCTATTTATATATTGTACAAATAACAATCCCAATTCCCACAGAATTTCACATTGTGCCTTTCCGTAATAAAACAGTCATGACATCAATTCTGTAATCAGCAATCACAACAGACTTTCTTACAGATGAGTATGTTTGATATTATAGACACAGTCTATAATATAACAACCTGATTAATGTAATAGACTAAATCCAAACAGATCCTTTGTATGCTTGCAGAGGCTTGCAGGCATAGAGCAGCATTTTTAAAAGTAATTCCCAAACAGCAGACGCCTCCCTTCTGCGTCCAAAGCTCTTTTTAAAATTCATGTGAGTTTTAAAGGCTTGTTGTGAAGTGGTGCAAAGGAGATTGCACTCGGAGTGAACTGCATTCTGATTTTCTCCCAAAAAAAAGCGTGGGACTGAAGCCAATACATATTTCACACACACACAGTATGTATGGTATGTATATAATATTTCAGTTTTTTAAAAAATAATTACACATTTTTAAATACACAATTCCCAATTTTAAGTCATGTTCTTCCATGACTGGTTCTCTGTACATAAGGGGGGAAAGCAGAGGAAATAGATGACTTAACCAATAAATAGCAATGTTTGATCATGCAACTATTCTTTTAAAATATGCATGACAAAAGATATTCCAAAAAAATTAGATGGCACTTTATTAATACAATATCTCTTAAAGGCAATGAGAAATTTTTATTAATTAGCCTAAACACTTGTCCTAAGATGTTTCGTTTGGGATTCTTTGAAAGCCTATTTCAGATGTTACATCAGGGGTTCCCAGTGGGTGCCTGCCAACACTTTCCCTGGTGCCCCCCAAGCGTTTTTAGAATGGGAGGGGGCCAAGTGGGGCTTTTGCCCACCAAGGCTTCTGATTGACCATTGCACATCTGGTTGACTGTACAGCTTTTTAAAAAGTTGCTGCAGCTGCCACCAAAGCACAAGGATCTTTGCCAAGGGGTTGATGGTGTGTACAAGAAAATATTTTTTGAGCAATATGGTCATTTTAAAAGGCACCCTGTTGCATCTGCCATGAAATGTTGAAGAATTACTATCAGAGTTATGCATGACCCCACTTCCTGGCATTTTGTGGCTGGCTCTGCCTCTTGTGGCAGCCATACTGCAGTTGCACCCACCACTCTGTGTCAGAATTCCAAAGGTACCTGCAGGCTCAAAAATGTTGGGGACCCTGGGTTACATTATTGACTTTGCTTCTTATGAAAAGAATAAAAGCTGCACCATAGTGATTATTAAGTTACGCTCAGGAATATATAGGGTTGCCAACCTCCAGGTACTGAATGTAAGGAAGCAAACACAGGAGCGAAAATGTATCACAAAGTGCAAAATGTTATATTGTACAAGCTACACAACATGGAAAACAAAATCAATGACAGTACAACTATGTATCTATCCTAATAGCTATAAATAGACAGATAAGTAACACAAGATTACTAACACAGTTCATGTGTTATAAAAGTCCAATACTGGTACAAAAGCCTGTGAAAATTCATATTGTTGTATGTCTTCTTATTTTCAGATGTCCTTCAGCCAGGTACAAGAGAAAATGCAGGTTCAAAATGTCAAGAAAAGAAGGGGAGACGGCCACTTCCGATTCTTCCTCAGTCCCTCTTCCATTCAATGCATGACTATGCAAAAGTCTCCTCACAATTTATTAAACAGGTTATCCCTCTGGGAACCGGTTTGACTATCCTAATAATGGAATAAATGAAAATTGGAGTATATTAGAGGTGGTTCCGGTAATAAATTGTGAGGAGACTTTTGCCCAGTCATGTATTGAATGGAAGAGGGACTGAGGAAGAATCGGAAATGGCCGTCTCCCCTTCTGAATTGAATTACAAGAAAGAGGAACTTGTTCATGATCACACAAAAAGCTTGTGTGCATGTGTTTCCCCTTTTCTTTTTCCTTTTACCTTATTCCACATTTATTCCTTGAGTTAATTTTTTTTTAAAAAAAACTGTTATAATTCATTGGGAAATATTGAATGGCATAGGAATAGTCACTAACTTGGCAGTTGTAAAAACATTTTTCTTACTTGATTGTTAGGGTTGCCAACCTCCAGGTGGTGGCTGGAGATCTCCCGCTATTACAACTGACCTCCAGGCGACAGAGATCAGTTTCCCTGGAGAAAATGGCCGCTTTGGCAATTGGACTCTATGGCATTGAAGTCCCTCCCCTCTCCAAGCCCAGCCCTGCTCAGGCTCCACCACCCCCTAAATCTCCAGGTGTTTCCCAACCCAGAGTTGGCAACCCTATTGATTGTACTGTGCATTATTTAAAATCTTCCATTAGTGCTCAATAAAACAGTAATAGAACAGAAAGAGTTTTTACATAAGGTCCAAGGCACACAACAACTTGAATGGCACCGATGCTGCTTTGCTGCTCTAATGGATAACATTTTTGCCCGCTTGGTTAGACTGGAGATTATTTATTATTTAAAATGTTTTTATGCTGCCTTTCCACCCAAATAGGGTTTCCCAAGGCAGCAAATACGAAAACATTTGAACAGCATTTAAAAGAAATAAAATAATTCAATAAAAACATATAAACACATAAATATACAACAACAGCAACGATGGGTAGGGGCAGTAACAGTTACTGTAGGTACACCAAATGAAACAAAAAAGTCTTCACCCACTGGAGGAAGTCAATAGCGGGAGACAGATGAATCTCCCCGAGGAAAGAATTCCAAAGTTTTGGTACCACGACAGAGAAGGCCCTTTCTCAAGTTCAGATGAGAATTAAAAGGGAGGTGCTACATAACATAGCCATTCATTCCAAATCATATGGGCGGGAGATTTACCGTATATACCCATGTATAAGCCGACCCGCGTATAAGCCGAGGGTCGGCTTATAAACCCCCCCCCCCGCGCGCAGGCTTACCGTTCCTTCTGGGCTCCTGGCGGTGGGCCCGGTGGGCCCGGCATAGCGGCCTCCCTGCAGCCACAGGGCGGCTCTAAAGGCCGCTCCCGGCCGGGAGAAGGCGGCGGGGGCGGCTGGGCGGCCTCCCCGCGGCCGCAGGGTGCCTCTAAAGGCCGCTCCCGGCTGGGAGAAGGCGGCGGGGGCGGCTGGGCGGCCTCCCCGCGGCCGCAGGGCGCTCCCAGCCAGGAAAAGACGGCGGAGGTAAGTTCCCCCCTCCCTCCTCCCTCCTCCCTCCCCCCTCTACCGTATTGACCCGTGTATAAGCCGAGTTCGGCTTTTTCAGCCCTTTTTTTGGGCTGAAAAACTCGGCTTATACGCGAGTATATACGGTATACATTACTAGAACAGCATGAAATCACATACAGAGAAGGCAGCAATTACCCTGCTGAGGTAATAAATAAAAGAGATCTAAGGATATTGTCGAAGGCTTTGACGGTCAGAGTTCATTGGTTCTTGTAGGTTATCCAGGCTGTGTAACCGTGTTTGACAACAAGTTATTTCCTATGGGATAAAGAATTTTATGAACAGATTGATGGAGTAGCTATGGGAAGTCCACTCAGTCCAGTAATAGCAAACTTTTACATGGAATATTTTGAAAAGACAGCATTAGAATCGGCACCTTACAAACCTACAGTCTGGTTCAGGTTCGTAGATGATACATTTACTATTTGGAGCCATGGTGAAGAAAAATTAATGGACTTTCTAAACCATCTTAATAATATCCATCCAAACATTCAATTTACCATGGAAAAGGAAATTGAGGGTAAACTCCCATTTCTTGATACCCTTGTCATCCGTAAAACAAACTTTCAGTTAGGTCACAAGGTCTACCGGAAACCAACTCACACAGATCGCTACTTACACAAAAACTCCAACCACCACCCCTGACAGAAAAGAGGAATAATCAAAACATTAATGGACTGTGCAAGACGGATCTGTGAACCACAGTTTCTCAAGAAGAAACTAATCATCTAAATCACGCACTGCTAGCAAACGGCTATTCCAAGAATGAAATCAGAAAGGCCATTAAACCAAACAAAAATCACAAAACTCAGGAAAAACAGTCTCCCATAGGAAAGGTATTCTTGCCATTTATTAAAGGAATCACTGATAGGATGGAGAAACTTTTGAAAAAACGTAACCTACAAATAGTGTTTAAACCCAACAAGAAAATACAACAGATGCTACGATCACCAGAAGACAAAAGAGACCCCCTCACCTCTGCAGGAGTATATCATATACCTTGCAGCTGTGGACAAGTTTACATCGGGACCACAAATCGCAGCATACAAACAAGGATAAAAGAACATGAAAGATACTGCAGACTTGGCCAATCTGAGAAATCAGCAGTGGCTGAACATGGACTGACCCAAAGAGGACACAGGGTCTTATTCCAAGACACTGAAATACTGGACAATTCTACCAACTATTTTGTCAGATTGCACAGAGAAGCCATTGAAATTCATAAACATCAGCACAACTTTAAAAGAAAAGAAGAGAGTTTAAGAATGAATAAAGCTTGGCTTCCTGTCCTGAAAACCTCCAGACTAACAAAGACTACAGTCCACAATAGCCATGCAGATTAGCTTTGGATTTCACACATTAACAGATCACTTCAGGATACAATGGTTCCATATTAACATACCACACCCTCATTAGCACATTATCTTGATACTTACAGGACAATGATTAGCACATTACCTTTGATACTTTTTGCAGGACAATGACTCAGCTCAAACCCAACCCCCTTTCTGACTATATATATTACTCTTCCTACACACTTGACACTGAGAGACACTGTCCTTCAGTGTTACTCCTCTGAAGATGCCTGCCACAGCTGCTGGCAAAACGTCAGGAAAGAAAATACCAAGACCACGGTCACACAGCCCGGATAACCTACAAGAACCAAAGATCTAAGGATAGTCAAAAAGCTCAGAGGGCTGTGGAGCCGCATGCAAAAAAAAACACCTGACAATATTTTGCTCTACATGACCTGCCCTAGGAAGAGTTTGGGATTATATAACACTCTCCTCAGTGGTTTTCTCTTGACAAGTAGTGAACACATCTATTTATCTGATTTGTTACTTTCAGAGCAATCCTGAAGGGGGGGGAAGGGCATAGGAGCGGGCGTGACCCCAGAGCTGGCGTAGATGAAATTAACGCCATCTAAACTGGCATCTACAATGGTGAAGGGGAATTTACACTGACAAGAGTGAGCAGTGCGCTAGCATCTCAGCTGGGCGCCGGAGCAGCCACCGCAGCAGGCATTAGGGCTCACACCAGTACCAAATGGGGCATTCCTGGGGTGGAGCTGGGTTGAATCAGCTCCCTAAGCACTTTCGGCCCGGGAACGTCCCCTTTTGCAGACTCTAAGTTTCGCCAGCAAAGAGGATGGTGTATCCCCGTGAAACTCAATGGAGAATTTCACAGGGTTTTCTTTAAACTAACATTTTTGACTTGTTGCACGTGGCAGCAAGCCGCTCAGGAGGAGGTGTGGCGGTGCCATCCCTGAGCCCACCGTAACTACCCCTCACACTCAGAATTGCACTGTTTATATCAGAAATATATTTTATTTATTTTTATTTATTTACAACATTTGTATGCCACCTTTCTTGTGTGTTCTTTGTTTTGGAATGTCTTCCCATAACTGCTACAAAGCATAATACAGTAATGTAAAGAGTCATTTCTTTTTCAACAATTGAAATAATTGTTAGTGATCTTAGAGCACATTTTCATAAAGAAGGTGTACTGAATTATATGACAGATACTGTATTTACTGGAGAGTAACTAGAGCTTGTCACTAAGGAAAATTTAATGCATAATGTGTCATGTATTATGCATTCATGCACAGTTCAACACAGGCAAATATAACCAAACAATTAATAAAACAAACTATGAACATAGAATCAAAATGCTACATCTGAGGACACAAAACTGAAGTCTGACAGGTAAAAAAAAAAATTACTCGCTTACCAGAAAAAAATTCATTATAAAGTAATCAGGGTGCAGTCACTCAGCCAACCTACAGCCTTTTAAAAAATTAAGTATTGCTACTAGAAATTGATTAGAGTTTTTAATAGAAATAAATCCCCATGAAATTAGCTAGCACTTATCATAGCCACAGCATTAACCTTTCAAGGTAAGCAAACCAACCGCCAACTTATTTAACAACTAATTCAAAACAGGGTCACTATTAATTACCTTTTATTGTATAATGAAAAACTGGCCAAGCTTTGTCTTAAAAGGGACAGGCTGAACAGGAACAAACTGTTTCACTGTAAAGAAAATATTTAGATAGTGCTTAAGTGCATAAAGATGGAGAATCTCAAATATTATAAGTGTTTCCCCATTCTTAATATTTGTTTCCAGTTACTTCCTGGTTTGCAATTCAACATCTAGCCTCAGTACTGAAATCTGGGTGAGAAGTCTGCATAACTGGGTGTTTTTATTTAGTTTTGTTCCAGAAGCTTGTCTGTTGAACTTCTGAACTTCAGCCATAAATCTCACTGGTTGATTTGCAGCCAGTTACTATTTCTCAACCTAATCTATCTCAAGCTTTGTTGTGAGAATAAAATTGTTCAGTAGCTCTGTATACACCACCCCAAGTTCCTCAAAATTAGATTGACAAATAGACCTACAACTGTACACTAAAATATGGGAGCAGTTAAAATTCAGGGTTGGCGGGAAGATCCTAGAATCAGGATCTTCCCACCAATGTGGTGTAGGAGAGGAATCAGGATCTTCCCGCCAACGTGGTAGAGGAGAGGTTAAAATTCAGGGTTGGCGGGAAGATCCTGAAGTCAGGATCTTCCCGCCAGTGTAGTGTTGTGGTTAAGAGTAGTGGTTTGGAGTGGTGGAATTTGATCTGGAGAACCGGGTTCGATTCCCCACTCCTCCACATGAGCGGCGGATGCTAATCTGGAGAACTGGATTTGTTTCCCCACTCCTACACATGAAGCCAGCTGGGTGACCTTCGGATAGTCACATTCCCTGCCCCGCCTACCTCAGAGGGTGTCTGCTGTGGGGAGGGGAAGGGAAGGTGATTGTAAGCCAGTTTGATTCTTCCTTACGTGGCAGAGAAAGTCGGCATATAAAAACCAATTCTTCTTCTATAAGCCACATGAAAAAACATCTGACAATATTTTGTTCTACATGACCTGCCCTAGGAACAGTCTGGGATTATATAACAATCTCTTCAGTAGTTTTCCCTTGACAAGTAGTGAACACATCTATTTATCTGATGTGTTACTTTCAGAGCAATCCTGAAGGTGGGGGGGGGGAGGCTTGTGTTATGCATATTACCTCCAGCAGGACTGGTTCCAGGTTTTGGTGGTCCCTGGGTGTTCTCCTCCCCCACTACTTAGCTATCCATTCTTCTCCCGCCCTCTTGCCCATTTTCCAGTCCTCCCAGTGCTCATCCATCCTTCCCTGAGTGTGCTGAGTACTGCATGCAGCTGGGAGTGTGGGTGGTAGGAGAAATCACAACAAGCAGATGGGCTGCGGACAGGTGAGTGGTTGGGGGGTGGGGTGGCAGTGGGCCCTACTAGAAGATCAGGGCCTTGGCAGCTGCCCCACCTCAGGATTTGTTGATACTGGCTCTGATCTCCAGCACAAAGTAACATTTAATAGTGCTTCCTGGCTGTTTACAGCACTTCATATTCATTAGTTCTGTAAACACCACAAGAAAGCCCATAAGATAGGACTAAAATCCCATACTGAAGCTGGAATAGCAGCGGTCAAGTGCACGGACTGACTTCATGAAATATGACCCATAGATGTCCCAGCTAACATCTCACATTCTTAAACACTAGGCTACATCTTTTGGATCACAGCCTATTATTACAGTAGCATTGTCTCACTGATCACTTGTAGATGGTCAACATGCTATCTATACCATTGAAAACTATGCCTCAGGAGGCCCAGTTTTTTACGTGCCTCAAAAGTTCCCTTTGTGCATTTGTATCACTATCTTTATAGCTTTTGCCCATTGGTAAGATCAGATCCCTGCTGATATTAACAGTTTTACAGATGGCTGTTCAAAGAAAATTGCAAGATCAGCTCCCATTAATTAAATTGTAAAGCTGGGCTTTGCTAATCGCTGACCTTTTTTTTTTTTTTTTTTTGGTTTCTTTTCTGGTACATGTTGCTATCTAATCTTATAGACATGCTGAAATTTTATAACTGTAAGCATTACTTAAAACTGTCAAATCAGCAGCAACAACATCTTGTTAGCACAAAGACCTGTCTAATCCTCAGAGGCTAATAATGAACAGACAATATATTTCCCTGTTTTTTCTTGTTCATTGTTCCTCTAAGCTACGGCTGTATATATTGCCTTAATTCTTCTATTTAAATCAGAGAAGAGTCTTTCAGGGAAGAAGTGAAAGAGAAGTAGAACACATTATCTACCTAGCTCAACTACATAGCTCTTCTTGATGTTGCATTGTGGCCATTTTTTTTGTTTTTAGAAAACAAATTTTAAAAATACATTAGTATGTTTAAAGCTGGAAAAGAAAGTTGCCTATTGCTCTCTTATGTTGTACATTGAAACATAATGCACACATTTTTTATTTCAGAAAAACTATTTACAGTTTATTAAGGATTATTTATCTACATCATGTATGATCTGCCTTTCTCATCGAGATTTGCCTTCAAGTGCCAACAGGACTCTATGTGATGGTGAATGAAACAGATGTCCACCAAGGACTCACACAGGTCACCTAATTCACTGTTGGGGGGCACAGGCAAAGAAACAAGGAGTCAGAGTTTTATTGCTGGTTTGCAGTTAACAGAACACAACTTTGTTCAATTGCACGGGGCAAAAAAAATCTGAAGAAATTTGCTATTTTATCAACTTGCCGAATTATTGTGTATAAAAGGAGCACACCCTGACCTGGATAGTCTAGGCTAGCCTGATCTTGTCAGACTGTCTCAGAAGTTCAGCATGGTTGGACCTAGGTAATATTCGGATGGGAGACCACCAAGGAATACCAGAGGCAGGCAATGCCAAACCACTTCTGAACGTCTCTTGCCTAGAAAACCCAATGAGGTTGCCCGTCAGTCAGCTGTGACTTGACGGCAAAAAAGGGAGCATTCATAGAATCATAAAATCATAGAGTTGGAAGGGACCACTAGGGTCATCTAGTCCAACCCCCTACCCAATGCAGGAACCCCACAACTACCTTCCCCACACACACCCAGCGACCCCTACTCCATGCCCAGAAGATGGCCAAGATGGCCTCCCTCTCATGAACTGCCTAAGTTCATAGAATCAGCATTGCTGACAGATGGCCATCTAGTCTCTGCTTAAAAACCTCCAGGGAAGGAGCACTTACCACCTCCCGTGGAAGCCTGTTCCACTGAGGAACCGCTGTAACTGTTAGAAATTTCTTCCTAATGTCTAGATGGAAACTCTTTTGATTTAATTTCAACCCGTTGGTTCTGGTCCGACCTTCTGGGGCAACAGAAAACAACTTGGCACCCTCCTCTATATGACAGCCCTTCAAGTACTTGATTCCCAGGGATGGAGTAACAATGCAAAGTATGGGTAGAGGGTAGGGTTGCCAGTCATGGTGTGTCAAACAGCAGGAAACTGGGGAGGAGGGTGGGGACACTGTCAATATAATGTCACTTTTGGGGAAACTCAGAAGTGTTGCTATGCCTCTTTAGAAATTGCCAGAAACTCTATGGTAAAACCATAGTTATTGGCAATTCCTAAAGTGGTATGATGTCACTTCTTGATTTTACCCCAGAAGTGATGTCATGCCATCAGCCTGACAGACATTTTTTAAAAACAATTCTCCCATTGTCACACTGAGGCAGTAAGATGGGAAATGGAAGCTAGGGGTTGGAAATCTTGGTAGAAAGACATATCCCCTTTCAAAATCAGGAGCAGAAGATTTAAGAATAGAGTTAGAATGGACGTGACTAAGGCTGGACTAATGTAAGACTCCTCAGGATTGTGTCTAGGCAACTATTATGACTGATCAAACTAATGCAGAAGCTGAGATGAAGCTCGATAAAGGCAAGAAGATCAATCAAAGGAAAGGCTGTGGAGATAGAAGAGAACCAGATTCAAAAATATCCAAGAATCCAGCAGGAAGGCATGTCTTCAGCCGACACATGTCTCACGACTGAGCAGTTATTTTGACTACCTAAATTTCATTTTGAAAATAGGAAGGCACACTTGAGGCAAGAATTAACAATCAGTGTTTCCCCTTCTAAATGGGCCTCCATTGCTGGGCCCAATCATCTAATTATATACAGTGTCAGAAGTTTCAAGGCAAACAAAATTCAAGTGAAAAAAGAAACTGAAACTTCTTGTATTTAATAAAACTACAATTGTGTCCACAAGTGAGTGAGTCCTGACAGCACAGACGGGATCTGCATTCTGCTTTCCCTTGGCATCTACTGGTGCTACTTTCCTGAGTGCTATAGAGAAAAGGAACAGGGCCAGTTCTGGTGGGGGCACTTGCCCTGGGCGCAAGGAGAGGGAGGGCAGCAGCGCAGGCATGGGGAACATGGGCATGGGGAAAAGGAATGCTGCTGCACTGCGACACGGGCGCAGGTACCCGCCCTCAGCTCATACCAGCCACTGCTCTCCCTCTCTTTTTTTCTGTTTTTTTCTATTCAGCTTGAAAACTAGCACAGCCAGGAGAAAGCTTCTGTTTCCTCACGTTTCTTTCTCCACTGGTTTTCTATTTGCATGAAGTTTTTAACATAGGGAAGCATGTGATCCTCCACCTGCAGTCTGAAGGGGTACAGTCCATTCCACCTCCTCAGGATTCTACCATTTCATTCTCACTTCATTCTCTTGCATGTGTAAAGTATGCCTCACTGCACTGCATTGTGCTGGCAGGAAATCACTCCCCAAACGGAGATGTGAATTCCTTCTTTGGAAGGACAGGATCTATTAATCACATTCTAGGTCTGGCAAATTAGGAACAAGGCTGAAAAGTGAGTCCCACTTTCACATGAAGTAAAAATTCTACCAAATAGAGGATCTAATCTTTCTTGAATGCTAGACCACCATCAGTATAGAATGATCAAACTAGTTGGCAATTAATAACAGTCTGATAGTTGGCAAACAAGGTAGTCAATAATGTTTTAGACTGAACTTCTGCATAACCTGAAATATTACAAGATGCATAGGAAACAGTTAATCATAGCTTGCTTAGAATCCAGTAATCCTATGAAACAGACACAACAGTACCCAAAACCAGATAAGACAACCTTGCTGTTCTGATCTGTTACACTCGTGGCTGTTTTCTTCCTTTTGAAGAACGTATTGAAATTGAATTAGTTCTTGGGTTTCCTTTCTTGTTGTAAACAACCTGGCCATATTCTGGCCACCAGGCTGCATCACGAGGGTTAGCTCTCACTAGATTGCTATTCAGTTCCCTTAAATGTAATGAGGCCCTGATTTATTGCCTTGAATTACATCAGCTTCTCGGATGCCGAAGTTTATACTTTAAAGGTTGTTTTTGCACTCCAGTGATCAACAGATAGCAATTTGCTGGGCACTTTCTCAAGTTTCTACACAGAGATCCAAATCCTGAATTACGTGGGGTGGGGATGGGGGATTAAAAGCCTAAACCTAATATGAACGGAAATTGTGTGTGCTCAACCACCTTCACAGCAAGTACCTTAATGCAAGACAGCACTTGCCAGGTTTTCACTGCTGTATTACAATACTGCAGGGCGTGTTACTTGTCACATAGCATGTTAAATGACTACGGTTGCTAGCTCTGGGCTGGGGAATACCTGGAGATTCTTGGGGTGGAGCCTGAGGAGGGCAGGGTTTGGGGAGGGGAGGGACTTCAAAGCCACAGAGTCCAATTGCCAAAGCGGCCGTTTTCATCAGGTGAATTGATCTCTTTATTACAGGCTTCTTTTGAGAGTTTCAGATAAGATTTTTAGATATCCTTCTGATACAGTAGTTCTCAAAAGCATTCATAAAAGTTGCATGTGAAAAGTAAATTAACCACTTTTCTAGAACTGCCCTCGCTTCACCAGAATGTCAGTTGGGCAATTCATTTCATAGGGCTGGGTTCTAAAGGCCATAAAGGCACGGATGGAAACATATCCTTCCAACTTTCCTCTTCCCAACAGAAATCTCCTGATACCTCCAGAAACCTGGATTTCTGCATCACGGGAGCCCTGAACCAAGTGCTATAAAGGCTGTTGTTAAAAAATGGCAATCGGGCAACACTGCCCCTCCTCACTCTTCCTCCAGCAGAATATCCACTGACAAGAAGAAGAAGAAGAAGAAGAGGAGGAGGAGGAGGAGGAGGAGGAGGAGGAGGAGGTGGTGGAGGAGTTGGTTTTTATATTCCAACTTTCTCTACTCCTCAAGGGAGACTCAAGCAGGCTTACAATCACCTTCCCCTCCCCACAACAGACACTCTGAGGTAGGTGAGGCTGAGAGAGTGTGACTAGCCGAAGGTCACCCAGCTGGCTTCATGTATAGGAGTGGGGAAACAAATCCAGTTCACCAGACTAGCCACCGCCACTCATGTGGAGGAGTGGGCAATCAAACCCGGTTCTCCAGATCAGAGTCCACAGCTCCAAACCACCGCTCTTAACCACTACACTGCACTGGCTTTATCAGCACAAGAGGGCCCTTTCTTGCCCAAAATGTTTACAATAATGGGCCCAGAAACCAGGTCACTCCTCTTATGTAAGGATCATCAACAGCTATCTTGAAACAGGATTTTAGATTAAAGGCACCAATGTATATTATTGCCAAAGTCAACTGTTTGAAGTATTTAGCCAGATGCTGCATTCACAGCCAGAAACAGGGGACAGTCAGATGTTTCACAGTTAAATGTTTCCAGTAAAATATTCCTTACCATCCATATTTGTGAACTTATGAATAAACTGTTTATCTATCTATATCACTGTCCTTTTTATTTAGAACAAATAGTATAAAATAAGAAACAAAGATGGTCTACCTAGGTTTCACCATTATAAGTCCCGCCACAGTCATCCTTCCAACAGCCGTTCATGATTTGACATAAGTTACAGAGGATCCATATTAATAGGTGCTGAACATAATAGCACAGGGCTAAACACATTCAGTTTAAAAGAGGGATTCAGATTTGAGACGTTCCAGCAGCTGTGTGACTGCTCAAGGTGACTCTTCCCTGGTAAGATGAACAGAAACACCTTCACAAGTTTCCTTCTATAGGGCCCATGTATTCCTAGGCCATCGTATTCCCTATTACTATGTATGGGTGTGAAAACTGGACAGTGAAGAAAGCTGATAGGAAGAAAATAGATTCCTTTGAAATGTGGTGTTGGAGGAGAGTGTTACGGATTCCGTGGACTGCCAAAAAAACAAATCAGTGGGTTATAGATCAAATCACGCCTGAACTGACCCTAGAAGCTTAAATGACTAAACTGAGGCTATCGTATTTTGGTCATGTCATGAGACAACAAGAGTCACTGGAAAAGACAATCATGCTAGGAAAAGTTGAGGGCAGCAGGAAAAGAGGAAGACCCAACAAGAGATGGATGGACTCAATAAAGGAAGCCACAGCCTTCAATTTGCAAGATCTGAGCAAGGCTGTCAAGGATAGACATTTTGGAGGACTTTCATTCATAGGGTCGCCATGAGTCGGAAGCGACTTGACAGCACTTAACACACACACATCCCTAGGCGAATATGAATGTCAAGCAAGGTTGTGAGCAACTCAAGAAACACGTCACCCAACATGAACTGTCAGCACTCTTAGAAGCAGTCACATATGTTTAAATAACAAAAACTGGTGAATATCCTAATTGCCTGAAACTTTGAGAATGTGCTTTTCTGGCTTTTCACAATTTGACTTGGCCCAATTATGATTGAGAGACTGGCAGAATTCTGGCTGGAGTCAACTGGAACCAACAGGGTTTCACTTGTGAATCTTCCATAAAAATCCAACAACCAGAGTCATATTTATTTATTTGAACTCACAGGTCTAAATAACAAACAAACAAACCATCATTAAAGTTCCAGTTAACCACCACCTTCTTGGCTTTCCAGAACAAATAGGCTTTCTGATAATGCAAGCACTTTGCTTCAAGTTCATGGCTCTCAATAATTCTGAACTTATAGGACTGTTGATGTTGAAAGGATTCAAATCCTATCTCTGTTTGAATTTACCATCTCTCAGTTGCCCATATTTAATGGCCATAATCACGATCTCTTTCACAGGGTTTTTGGAAAATACATTATCCAAATTTAGTGTGATATATAGTACTATCATTTATATTACACAGCGTAACCTGTAGCAGAAATTGCTGTTTTATAGATATAGTATTCTTACATTTAACACCACTTACCATGGACCAGGCTGAGCAAGAAATCTTCATGCACTTATGTCAAAGTTACAGCACACCTGAAATCCCCAGGATGTACTTTCAAGCAAACAAGCTTTGGATCAGAATGTAAGCTGCAAAACCTTCATTGGATGTGGCATTGAGAAGTTCCCTTCAGTACTGTTGGGCACACCCAGGTGACTTCAGGCATGGAAGCAGTGAAATTATCATTGATGAGTAGTTAATGGCAACACAGCTGTTTTGAAGGTCAGCCATTGGTGCCTATGGCCCCTGCCAGCTTTTCTATGCTAACCTTCACATGTTCATCTGTGTTGGCTCTGCTTCCCTCATTAAGACTGCCTCTTGGGTTGCTTATGAAATGCACTGTTAAGAGAGAAATTGTCAGTGATAAAGAACGAGGCTGTGATTGATTTTTTTTTTAATACGAACTCTCCCTGTTAGGGGGTTGGCGAGTATCCTAGAATACAGAGGCAATTCTTTTCCTTGTACGCAGACACAATCTCTATTAAAAGAGCTGCCATCGCCATTTTAGAAACTATTCCAGGTTTTGGACTGAGAATTTACTGCTACTTTTTAAAGAACCAAAATGGAAGAACAGAATAGCCTTTTTGAGCTGACTGTGGAGAGGCAGAGTAGAAATTTTCAAAATATGAATACTAATTGAACATGAAGAAGAAGAAGCGTTAGCGTTTATATGCTGACTTTCTCTACCACTTAAGGGAGACTCAAACCGGATTACAATCACCTTCCTTTCCCCTCTCCACAAGAGACACCCTGTGAGGTAGGTGAGGCTGAGAGAGAGGGACTAGTCCAAAGTCACCCAGCTGGCTTCATGTGTAGGAGTGGGGAAACAAATCCAATTCACCAGATTAGCCTCCACCGCTCATGTGGAGGAGTGGGGATTCAAACCCGGTTCTCCAGATCAGAGTCCACCGCTCCAAACCACCACTCTTAACCACTACACCACGCTGGCTGCATACAAGCACATCTATGGCAGTAAATACTGGTATGGTTTAGCATGCATGCATGTGACCCGGTATGCACAGCTGCATGTTCCACTCCCCACACCTTGCAGATGGAAGGATGGCACCCCATAGCACAGAATCCCACAACACTTTATGGGGTCCCTATGGTACTAGACTGGTCTGTGGATGCCACAATGTAGCATCCACATGTTCAGGCACAAAGGGATCTCTCCTGGGACCTGCAACCAGTGTTCCCTCATTAGTCCCAGAGGACCCCTTTGCACCCAACTCTTAGACACTGCTGCCTCCCAACCCCCGGAACTCAGTTTGGGAGTTTGCTAATGAGAATGATTGTTTGTTATGATAGAGTGACAGAATGTTTTAGGCCAGATTCTTATATTTTTTCTTGACATATTAAAGTCATCATGCAAAAAGATTCTCTCCCCACCGCATTGTCCTTCTGTGATGAGTTGTACTCCTGAATGAACTCTTACATGGTGTGATCTGGTCTGCATGAGGAGCCTCCAGTACTGCACTAGTTTTCGCTGCTGAAGTAAGGAAGTTTCACTAAGACAATTATAAAAATAAAAAAATAACATGGGACCTAGGCTCAAGAAGCATGTTTGAGAAAGAAGAGCATAGATCTAAACATTAAAACCCAATCAGGATATTTAGATTAATAATTATCTGATACCCTTTTGCGTACATCTTCATTACTGTATTGTCAAAAACATTTAAGAAATAAAAGCAGTTGTATCACCACTTTGATATTTCCATGCCCAGTTCATACCACTTGACTGACAACATGAGTTTGTAATAATGCTGTCCTGCAAAGGTAGATTTGCTCTGTGGAGCAGCGCATTCAGTCTTCAAAGAACTAAGGTCATGGCATATCAAAGGCAATCTTGTCTTATAAATAAGCAAAGCAACAGAAAGAGTTCTGGAAAGGCACACTACTTTCCCGGACAGCAGCATGTGACAGTTAGATAATGAAACCAAAAAGGAGAGAAAGATGACAAATATGCCACTGTTTTTTTTTTTTTTTTAATTAAGCCAAGAGAAAGAACAATGGTTAATACGGTCTGAAGTGTGCTTGATAGCCTTCTGAACAGCATAAAAAGGCTAACTTCACGTATTCAGCATCTGTTACACATAAGCCATATTTCACTCCTCTCAACTCCAGATACCTCAGAAAGAAGCAAAGCAGGGAGGTCCAAAGTGGTTCAAGCCTTCTAGTGCTTACTAGTCATCTTCTGCACCCCACAGAGAGATGGGAAACCAATCCAGTTCTGTGAAAAGGGCGCTAGATGGCATTAATTAGAACAAAATGTATATGGAGAAGCAGATAAAAGAGCATACAAAACTTCTGTATGAATTATGTGAAAGTATATGCTAAAGAAATAGTAGATCATCTTGCTACACAAATTTGTCTATTATTTTTGTTTCCTTGTCCTATTTGGTAATAGCAGAATGCTCTGTCACTTTGAAGCCTGAGGGACTTCTGGCCTATGAACCTCTTAAGCTTTCTCTTCTCTGCCTGAAATTTGGCATGCAAGATCCTTGTCTGTAGGGCTAACTTGGGGTCCACTAAAAAGAAACTGGTAAGCAGGAGGATCTCCTTCTTGGTAGGTTACATTGTGGATGGTGTTTGCTTTCTAGAATGAAAGCTGAGACATGCTTCCTTCATTAAATAGTGCTGCCCCCATATTTGTAATTCCTTTTCCCCTTCAATTGTAGGCCCCAAAATTGAGATTGCTGAGCCACTTGAGGAGGAAGAGTGTAGTTTCATGACTATGAACGTATACTTCCAACTCAAAGCAGAAAGCAGAAACACCTGGCAGCCGAGGCTAGGGGAAACAGTAGACATGAGAAAGTACAGAATTCAATGGTCTTGTGGCTTTTTCTCCAACACTGGATTCAAAATGATGGATATGGGACAATTTGTTTATTTTGAAAGACATATAGCCTATGTTTCCACAGTCCAACTGAGCAATCACAAGATGAGCCTAGTGAGTGAAGTTCAGGAATTACTGATGGACCACAGAACTTAATCACTGCAACTTCCTTCTCTATTAGGGCAACTGAAGCCTTCCTTCTAGTGGGGCTGAGTGAAGCCCTTGCAATGACACATTTATTATGAAGCTGATGAATACCAAAACAGAAGCTCCCTTCAAACTTATGATGTCATATAATAAAAACAGCAAGCCTTGTTTTATTGCATAAGCCAAGGGTTTCACCAATATCATACCAGGTTCAACATAAGAGGAGCTAAAGATTCCCCACTTCTCTGCTGAGATACTGTGTGTTTAGATGAAAGGGGAAAGCTTCTATCCAATTGTCCATTTTTAATGTGTCAAAATGTAGATTTAAAATAGTACCTGGCTGTTAGTTTTTACACTACTACTCATCAGCTGGGACTAAGCAAGCTAAATAGTGTGGTACACCTTCTTCTTTTCATTCCATCAACCATTAAATTAGAAGATTAGTTGCAGCACGCACCTTTATGTTGTGAATAGCTTCCGAATCCGGAAAATCTTGTGCTTTTAAATCTTTTCTTCATTTTGAATATTTTTCTCCAGTCTGATTGGGGGCAAGAAGTAGCTGTCTGCCTTTGGGAAGGAGACGGGGAAACCAGAGGATGACCATTTTCTCTAGAAACCTATAGTGCATATATTTCATGTGGAGAACTGCCTCGTTGAAATTTGGAGAATTGCAATCCTATGATTTTTATAAAATTAGCACGAAAGCCATTTAGGGGAACCAATGACAGTATATGAGAGACCATAGAATGCCTTATAGGTCATTGGGTTGGGGAGTTCCTGGCTGTGTGCTCTAATGTGAATCTTATTCAATAAGCCCTGACTGTGAATCTTATTCAATAAGCCCTGACTATTACAATGAAGAGCCAGCATGGCATAACGGTTAAGAGTGCAGGCTCTAATCTGGAGAACTGGGTTCAATTCACCATTCCTCCACACGAAGACTGCTGGGTGACCTTGAGCCAGTCGCAGTTCTTTCAGAACTCTCTCAGCTGATGCGGAGGCAGGCAATGGCAAACCACCTCCGAACGTCTCCTGCCTTGAAAACCCTGTGGGGTTGCCATGAGTTGGCTGTGACTTGACAGCACACACACATTACAATGAAAACTCACAGATGTGACAAAAAACCTTTTATAGGTATTTAAGTAATCACTTATGTAAGGCAGTCCCAGAATCAGTTGGGAAGTCATCAGCTATTACTGTAAAATAAAACAAGTGATACAGCAAATCTTTATGACACCACATTAAATGTCAATACCAGGGGGCACAGCAGGAGGGGAGGAATGAAGGCATTTCTGCTCACACTGGATAGCATCTACACATTATATGGACAGTGTCATCTAAGCTTAATTGTGCAAGTCTTTATGCACCTATTTAATCCATGTGTGGAAGGGGCAAACATGGAAGGAACAGGACGAACTATTTCGGTCAGTCATCCTAACACATACAAAAAGAATGAGGTGTTGAGTAGATCTGCCATATGCTATAGATCCCTTTTCCTAGAAATTACTCACATGTTCACATGTTACTCTTTACATTTTTTGTTACATGGAAAATTTTCCAAGTAGGAGAAAGGATGAACCAAATATAAAGACAGATATGCATGAGATCATCATACATTGATATATAAATATCCAGATTTTGCTGTGTAAATACACACTGAGGAACAGCATCTTCATACATATAACACAAGTCTATGCCACTAAATACACATACATGAAGCTGCCTTCTGCTGAGCAAGAACATTTCTCTGTCAGGGTCAGTATCATCTCCTCTGACTGGCAGTATCTATTTGGGGGTCTCAGGAAGCAGACACCTACTACCTCACCTTTTTAACTGGGGACACATGAGGTAGAACCTGGGACCTTCTACATGCAAAGTAGATGCTCTACCACTGAGCCCAGGCTCCTCCCTATACATGTTTAGCCTGAAGAGAAGAAGACTGAGAGGTAATATGATAACCATCTTCAAGTACTTGAAAGGTTGTCACATAGAGGATGATGCCGAGATGGTTTCGGTTGCCCCAAAAGGTTGGACCAGAAACAATGGGTTGAAATTAAATCAAAAGCGTTTCCATCTTGACATTAGGAAGAATTTTCTAACTCAGCAGTTCCTCAGTGGAACAGGCCTCCTCGGGAGTTGGTAAGCTCTCCTTCCCTGGAGGTTTTTAAGCAGAGGCTAGATGTCCATCTGTCAGCAATGCTGATTCTATAACCTTAGGCAGATCATGAGAAGGGAGGACACCTTGGCCATCTTCTGGGCATGAGGTCTGGGCCACTGGGGGTATGGGGAGGAAGTAGTTGTGAATTTCCTGTATAGTGCAGGGGGTTAGACTAGATGACTCTGGTGTTCCCTTCCAACTCTATGATTCTATGTGTGAAATCATCATGCATAACAAATTATTTGCATGTTTTTAAGCTATTAATACCTTTTATTTTTAATTAAGTTTTATTTCTTTTATAAACAAATGTAACATAACATAACAACATACAAACATACACCATCATCATACTATAGTTTACATGGAGCTTACTTTTTTTCCTTTTGAAATTACATCTTAACAATCAGCCTCTTTCAATTACAATGCTTTATATTCTCATAAGTTTTCATATCCGGTAATGTTTTTATTGTAAATCCTTACATAACATTAACCATTTTTATTTTTACTTTAATTCTATTCTTAACTGTTAGCTATATAATTAGAGAAAATATTCAATTTTTCTTGATAGTCTGACATTGGTCTATTATGTATCAAAGAAGTTAATTTGGCCATGGTGGCATATTCGTTTAACTTACTAAACCAACAGAAAGAATAATAGTTAGCATGGTCTGAAATGTGCTTGATAGCCTTCCAAACAGCATAAAAAGGCATACGGTTAACTTCATGTATTCAGTGTCCATTGCCCATAAGCCATATTTCACTCTACCTCAGAAAGTGGTGGCCCAGTTGTGTAGTACCAGCCACTGAGCCAGGCCTACTTGCATGGTAAGTAACTCTCCAGGATTTGTGGGACGACACCTCACTTTCCCCTCTATCCCTCCCCACAAGATTTCCTCTTGCACTCCTCCTGGCAACCCCCATATCCTTTCACTGGATGTAAGTATTCTCAGATCTGGTCAACCTTGCTATTAAGATGTAGATGTGTAAAATATAGCTTCAGAGCCCTTTTTGTTTGTTAACTCTTCTATAGGAAAACATTTATGATATTGCTATTAAATCTGAGTATCAGAGCAGGTTGAGGTTCTGATCTCTGTCCCTATAAAGACAGGGACTCATGGCATTTATGTCTGATCCTAAATCCTGTCCATTTCCAAACCTCTTCCAGAGTTGGAAAGTGTTCCCCCCCTCTATTATGGCTGTTACCTTGCTAGTAAAAATAAAGAACACATATACAAGGGGAACTGGTTTACCTTAAATGAACAATAAAACCTTCAACCACAAATAAGACTTGTTTATTTCATAACTTTTCATTTGGGAGCATTAATTACTCTCCACTTCTAGTCTGTACAGGAAAAATGGAAACATCTCTGCAGCTTTCTCTGTATATTTTTGGTTTTAATTTCAGAGGGGCAATTAGAAAAGTCAAATAAACATTTCCAAATGAAACTCCAGCATTACACTGCTGCCTCGTTTCTCCAAGAACTAAGAGCACTAACCAAGGTTTAATATCAGCTACACATTGCTGTAGTGTTTTTGATTCTGTCACAAGTTTATTATATGAACACATATTTCAGGCTAAGATCTTCCTGTACTTTAGGGAAGCTGAACAATTCAAAATATACTCAAACAACCGAAGTGATACAAACAGTATGAACAGACACAAAAACTGAACAGATGGGATTTATTCATGTATACATATGTATACATGTTTTCTTCAGTGCAAATTATAAAGATTTGCACAACATTTTTCCTTGTTAAACTCATACAGTAGCAGTTACCCTATTGTCAGTCTTCTTACAGTAGTTGGACTAGACATCAAATATGCAAAGGAGCCATATTATGAAGTAGAAATCCATTGTAAAAAGTAGAAATCCACTGTCACAGAGAGATTGCAGAAGCATGGGTGTTTGAAACTGGTGAGATAATGAATAAAATCCCCATATGGTGAACAGTAACAGATAGAAACCGTAATATGCTGAGGTCGTTTTAGGAAACACCTCACTAGCATTATACCTCAGACTCTACCCACATTAGGAGACAGGCTATGTGAAATGTTATTTTCCAACTTGACTCATTACTTAGTGGGGCAAAGTGCAGAGAGTTGATAATGCTTCCATCTCCATAGGTCCTAAGAATAAAGGTTAGGATAGCAAGCTTTTGTGTCCACCACCTTAGGAGAAACCATGAGAGTTTTTTCCTTGCTCTTTAAGAACTCAGGAAGACTTTTCAGCTACACAAATCACGTCAATAAATTAGTTCCATTGTTCTAGCATAACCCCAATTTTTCCCTCAATCTTCAGATCAAATGTCTAAATAAAATATCTTACACTGCTTCTGAAAGAGGTCCAAACTCAGACTTGGATGAACTTCCAAGCAGAAGAAATTCCAAGCTGAAGCGAATACTGCTTTGTATATCTTTCAGATGCTCATGCTTGACATACAGGAAGGAGACACCGATGTTTGCTTTATTCATTGCGTTCTTCCTACATGTGAACAGACCTCATCTATCCACAAAATGTACCTCACAAAGAAAAAAGGTAAGTATGAACCCAGGTTTTGCAGTGAAAAAAGCAGGGGGGAATGCTGCTATAATTCTGGAAATGTATGTAACCGTGAGCAGTTTTCACTTAATCTGGAGAAATTATCTCAGGCAGGTACATGGCTGAAGATTGTTCAGGAGTGCTCTGCAGGGATAAATTTCAGAGTAAACTGGTCATAAGAGGCGACATTCAGGGAACAATCAAGAACCTGATAGATCATAGTGTAAAAAACTGTTCCTGTTAAGAGATTTTTTTTTTTGAATTTTCTAAAATTATAGCTGGAGAAGAAAGCTGCACAGATCAATTGAAATCAGAGAAATTGAAATCAGATTTCTTACAGAGAAAGGGTATTATTATATTCTGTTCCTTAGGATAAGCAGCTTTCTAGGAATCAGAAGTTAAATTAATCCACCCTCAAAAGAATTCAATTGAGGGCCATTTTTCCCAAGGACCCTGGAGCTTCCTCCCAGATAATCTGATCCTAATTAATTGCCCAAATTTCCAAAACAATGAGCAATGGGAAGACCCCAGCAATTTCCTTCCTATCTAAACAATCAGACAGGAAAATTCCAGCCCTACCCTAATCACAGCAAATTCCTGACCCATAGAGGCATACATATCTGACTTGCAAATCTCCACAAGGGAATGTTTTTGAAATTCTAAATACAAAAGGGGAAAACTCCCCTCCACAATAAAGACAAAGGTTTCACATACTTACACCCCCCCAAAAAAGATGTTCACATTCCAATGCCAAAGACCCCTTCCCCTCAGCATCTGAGGTTAAAGGGTATAAAGTCACCCCTCAAAGCCCCAACTTTTGTAGCCAGTTTGGAAACAATTCCCCCAGCCTCATGGTTGGTACCTCATCTCTCCTGGATCCTGAATCTCTACTCCGCTGACCTGGCACTGTGCTTTCTGCCTTCACCTGGTCATTCCCACCTCCCAACACAGCATCTTCGCCACCACGGACAACCCCCCGCCCTTCTCCTGCTTCTCTTCAGGACAGGATCGTACGTCTTCTTTCTTTTATAGGTTTATTTTCTGTAGGTAGGCAGCCATTCTAGGGAAAGGCTCTGTGCTGTTATTGCTGTTCTATCCTATTGCATTTCTATTCCGTGTTTTTCATTACTGCTCTAACATATTGCATAGATTATTTCATTCCTTTTTTCTGATAGTAAATTAAAAAAAAAACCTATGTTGAAGAGTTCCCCCCCTTGTTTTTCCGACTGTTGACCTGAATTTGCACTTCCGCATACATAGGTTATAATACTGTCCCAAATGTTTATGTGCACCCGTTTGGTCTGTGTGGTCAGGCCTCTGCACATTACTGACCTTACAGTAATTTTTAACCATAAATAATCATTTGCATGTACAGGTATGGGGTATGAAAGCCTTTCCCTTTCCCCTCTTCTCTATGTTTTATGGTACAACTTTCCCTTCAAGAGAAAAAAGCTTTCTGCTTTGGGTAACAAGTCGGCCCTTAACATCAGCAAATTTAACACTGACTTGAAATGTAGTACATCGTTTAATTTTTTTTTTAAGTTCCACAATGGAAAAATACCACAGGTTAGTTGGCATTTCAGTATAGGCCTCAAGATAAATCAATTTTATAATCCATTTAACAATGGGCAGATTATTGATCTGTGCAAGAGTTATTGTTGAATTATTTATTAAAATGTTTATTAGAAATGGCAAGCTGTCACTAGTCCCCATTATTTTTGTAGCTTGTTTACTTGCTCCACAGGGGACTAGAAGCAACCTTTATGATTCTATTATTAGGGACCCATTTGTTCAAGATGCTTTCTTGCTTTTTAAAAGAACAAAATGAAAATAACCAGATGAAAATTATTTTGTTATTATGTGCATCTCTTTAATCTATGAATTTACTCATTTTTACAGGTTCTTATGGGGAAAGTTGCTCCAATTTTTCTTTAAAAAAAGTAGTTTATATGAATTACATATTAGTGAAATTTCAAATACAGCCTTAGCATATAAATATGAACATTTATTTGATCAATGAGCCTATGATAAGCTACCCAAGGGAAGCACACGTTAAATGACAACAACCAGTCAATGAAGGGGGGAGGGGGGAGAGAGGAAGGGAGATATTTTCTGTTCCTCATCCTTTGCATTCATAATCCAATTATTTATAGTCAAATATTTTTTCTCATTACAAGCCCCCCCTCCTCAAGAAAAGGATGCATGTGTCTCATAAGAACACAGGAGGAAATGACATCAAACTAATACTAGAATCTTGAAGTGGGAAAAAATTATGTAGGTATCTTTGTATAAATATGTTTCAGAGGATAGCCATGTTGGTAGAACAGCTAGATACAAGTCCATTAGCATCTTAAAGACTAACAAGATTTTCAGGGTATGAGCTTGAAAGCTTGTATCCTGAGAATGTTGTTGGTTTCTAAGGGGCTACTGGTGCTAACCTACCAAAACCACCCCAAAAATGATGCCTCACAGTCCCAACCCTGAAAGACATTCCAGCTGTATACCATGATTGAAGGTATCAAAAGCCAGGAGAGGTCCTATCCCCCTGTCCACCTTCTGGTGCAGTTCATCCAACAAGTCCATTCCAGTCTCATAACAGGTCTGAAAACTGGAATGGATCCAAATGGATCTGTTGATAGGAACAAAGGAAGACAGGAGTGCCAGAGTGCCTGTGTAAATAAAGGAAACAGGATGTAGTAAACAGAGGTTTGGTAGCACTGACCTAAGGTAAAATGAGTGGTGGATAGGGTTGCCAAATGCCTGTTCATACTTATGCTTGCTGGCTCCAACAGCCACCTGGAGGTTGGAGCTGGCAGGCAGCATGGATTTGACTCAGGTAAATAAGAAGGGAGGGAGGAGGTGAGGGGGGGTGGGGAAAAATGGCAGTGGGGCCAAAGCAGCCCTGGATAATGCTGAAAAAATTCAGCATTATTTGGGATCCACTTTTTGGACTCCCTTTAATTGCCACCAGTTTTTACTGGTAAAAACCCTTCTGGAAAATTCAGAAAAGTTATATTTCGGTTTATTGCGGTTCAGCTTTAGCCGAATGCACACCCCAATGGGAACTTTAAAACTGTGGTGGGAGGAAGTGATTTAACAGGAAGGGGAGGAGTAGGGGTTGACTTTTGATTTGGATTTGCCATCACAAGATATGCTATCACATCTTGATTGAGCTCCCTCCCCAAACTGCCTTTCCCTCATACTAGCTCCAGATTTTCCATTCCGAAGTTGACAACCCTATATATGTAAACCCCCCCCCCCCAAATAACTGAAGTATCTAGAAAGGGTAACAGAGGAATTTTGCCAATGGAGAGATCTGTGTATTTGTGGATTCACTTTAATTAACAGATACATGGATTAGATTCTTATATGTAAACCAATCTCTGCAAACCTGAAAAACAGCCCTGAGGTGACCTGTGGATTGAGCTGGAAAAATGAGAAGGACAAATAATCTAGGCAAGTTAAGTTGTTGTTTATCTTGATTGAGTCTACAAACATTAAAATAAACAAGGAACTTTTAAACCAGGCCCAAAGGAACGCTTCCCCTTTTCTTCCTGTTTGTAGCCTAGCAGCACTACTGCAGTTTTTCTTTCAAAAACAATGTTTTATTTCCTTTTAGACAGCTTTAAATTATTAAATAGAACAGCGCAGGAAATTCATCTTCTACTATCTCCTCTTTCCAGTTCTCAACCCTTTAGGATATTTTCTTTAAACATTTAATATTTCCCAAATTTACTGGGATCAGAAAAGGCTATTTTAGCTGTTTCTGAAGGTTTGTTTTGTAAACTACTTTTATTCTTTTAAAATATACTAAAGTGTAAATTCTAAAAATTGCATCACAATTATCCAGAGCTCCTTACAGCAGTGAAACTCCCTGGTAAATCATACATATTGGTAACTATATAGTGGAACTATGAGCACTATGTGGTGGTCCTCAGTATGCAAAATGTTGACCAATGGAGAAACTGCAAGCACAAAGTCTTCTAATATTCTAAAGTCTATTTTGACAGGTATCATCTGTAGTTTCCTTTGAAAAGTTGTATATTCCTTTTGTTCTTACATGTCATCAGTGCAAACCTGGTATAGCGGAACTCCTCTTGTTTTAATTTAAAAAAAAGATTTTTCTCACCCTCACCCACCCTCACTATCTCTGTTGAGACTAACAGCCCATTCCTGAGCTGATGGTGTACGGAGACTGTGGGGAAGAGGCGCAGCCTAACCGGTGGCTCCTCCCCCCACCCCCGGAATGCCCCTCTGTGCCGGCGCAGCCACTCTACACCGTGGCCTGCACCATGGAGAGGCTGCACCAGCGGAGGGGTGAGGCACGGTCCCGTGGCACTCAGCTGCCAGCGGGACCGGCCTCACCGCTAGCGTAAGTTCGTGTAAATCAGTGATTACACGCACTTACGCTGGCAGCGAGGTCACACCGCCTCCTAAGAGGTTTCACCCGGAAACCTCAGGAATGCGTGGTTATAACTTGTTATGACACAAATGCCAGCATGATGTAGTGGGTAGGAGTGGTGGAGAACTGGGTTGGTTTCCCCACTCTTACACATGAAGCTGCTGAGTGACCTTGGCTTAGGTACAGTTCTCTGAACTCTCTCAGCCCCAACTACCTCAAAAGGTATCTGTTGTGGGGAGAGAAAGGGAAGGAGATTGTAAGCCGGTTTGATTCTCCTTAAAAGGTTGAGAAAGTCGGCATATAAAAACCAAGTAGTTGTTGTCGTCTTCTTCTTCATCATCATCATCATTGATCCCTTATTTTCTATAAAAGGTTAGAAATATATGGCACTCGAGATGATTTTTGAAGTACAACTTAAAATCATTTGTCTCCTTTTGGGGGGATTTAAAAGTCAAATATTTGACAGGGTTGAGGTTGAGTATGTGACTGGCTCAAGGTCACCCAGCAAGTTTCTATGGCAGAGTGGGGATTCAAACCTGGCTTTCGCAGATGCTAGTCTGACACTTTAACCACTGTACCATGCTGGCTCTCATTTGTATACACATCTTTAAATATGGTGCAAATTTCTAGTACAGATAAAGGAAAGTAAAATTTTGTGATTTACAAACAGAAAGTCTGGATTAGTTCTGCCAGCTTTTCTATTTGTATAAGAGGAAATAAGGCACCCTTTCACCCCTGAAAAGGAAGAGATTATGAAACATTGCACAGACAAAAGAGTGCATAGATGGGGCTGCAGTGAGGAGGGACATTGCTATCTATGATGTCAATCAAAAAAGTGGTAAGATCCCACCATAAAATATTGCCCAGGTCTAAGGTAAACCATTATGGAACTGTCAGCTTTGTTATTACATAGAGGCTCTGAACCAATATATAACAGATAGAAATTAACACCTAAAGCTTTTCCCGAGATAAAGATGAAATGTGGAAGAGCGGTTTATATGTTGATTTCTCCCTGTAGTGCAGCTATTAAGACACAGAGCCTCCACTCAAAAACGGTGCCAACTCTACAGTGTGGAGGAGATTTGCTTTAAATATTAATAGCAAGATTTAATATGTTCCTAAGATAGAACTAGAAGTTTCACCAAAAGTATGAGATGTTCCCAGTGCTTTGTTTGTTTTCCTTGTAACACTAAAGTAATGGGATAAAAGAACAGTTGTTGGTTAGAAGCAGCAGGGCAAAGAAAGCGTTTACCTCCTTTCTCATCTGCCAGCTCTTCCAACCAAATCCTCTTCCACCTTACCTGTTTAACCACCATCAGGATTCCAAAATCAGAAATATGGTGGGGGATGCCTTTAGTAGGAGAACAGTTATGCTCATGGGGTGCGACAAACACCATTCCCATTCTTCAATTCTTCCTTATAATTGTCACATGCACACAAATATTCTAGTTATCTCAACAAATGCAAGTTGGGAACATGTTTGCTTGAATTAAATTCTCATTTCCCTGTATTCTAAACCCTCTAGTTGAACAATGTGTATCACTGAAAAGTCAAAATGTTATGAGGAATGTGGTAATATTCTTCTTACACCTGACTCCAGGGAGCTGCAACAGCTCTGCGCTGTGTGTTTTTCAGGTTCAGGTTTAAAAAACCCGAAATTTTTCAATTTTTTCAAAAATACTGAATCCATTATATTTGGCTTTCCGGATTGTTCAAAAATTTCTGGGTTTATTAAACCTGAACCTGAAAAATAGCAGAAAAGATGCTCAGCCCTAGTTCCCACCTGGTATCAACCCCCACCTTACATCCCTTGTAACATTTGGTAGGAATGTGCTCCCCCCCCCTATTTATTTATTTATTGGTTAGATTTTTATCCTGCCCCTCCCCGGCCAAGGCCAGGCTCGGGGCAGCTCACAATAATCAATAATAAAGTTCAGTTTTAAAACGATGCATCATCATAATAAGTTATCATTACAATTCTAACAAAACCCAAATTTGTACTTTCCAACGTCTATGCTTTTCTTAAGTGCTATAAGCACAGTGAAGAAGAGGGTGGGAGAGGCTGGCAATGTCTATGGCAAAAAC
Source organism: Euleptes europaea (assembly GCF_029931775.1). NCBI lineage: Eukaryota > Metazoa > Chordata > Lepidosauria > Squamata > Sphaerodactylidae > Euleptes > Euleptes europaea. Next base: position 31,110,642 of record NC_079318.1, read on the forward strand.
TGCACCATTCACATTGCATCCCACCTCATTGCGAGTGGAGGTTTTGGTCACAAGTGGGAAGGGCTCCATGTAGTCTTGGTCAACTTTTTATGATTTTTAACACAGTGGAGAAGGTAGTTACAATCCAGGTCACCATGGTGCAGCCTCAGCTGTGGGTGTTAGGGCATATCTGTATTATTAGACATTCCTAGCACTACTTATGGTAGGAATGTGTTCTAGATGACATACTAATCGTTTGGTCCTAAATATTTGATCTGTTATAATTGGCTACCATTCATTAATGTTCCACTCAACAAAAACCTCACAAAATCCTCTTCAGATTTTGTTGCCCTCAGAAGTCACCATTTCCTCTAGGGAAACTGATCTCTTTTGCAGATATGATAAAGTCACTTCTGGTCACCATTTCCATGATGCTCAAGGAATTTCCCTCGTCTCCATGGTCTTTATCATAGAAGTTGGGGAAATTCTTAGAGAATTGCTGATGCAGTGATGTCGCTCTGGATGATCATCCAGAAGTGACACTGCTGCATCAGTGACACTCCCCCTCCCAAAACAAACCTACATCAAATTAATATTTGAATCAGATCTCAAATGCTTTGATTGTTTGCCTAATTTTGTTTCATTGAAGCTGATGGCTGAATTTAGTGGAAACTTCTTCTTTTGCACAACTGTGGGGGTTACCGCACTTAGTATTCCCAGCGATGTATTAACATCGCTTTAAAAGGGTTTTTGGATACCACGGCTAATAAATGGTTGGAAGACGTCTTCACAGCTAAAGAAGCCAAACAAAGTGCAAACAGTATTTTTTATAACGTTTTCAAATCTTAATACATCACTGGGAATACAAAGTGCGGTAACCCCCAGGGTCTTGCATAGAAAGTGCAATCCTCATACCCTTCTAAGTCCACTGAAGTCAATGGACTTAGAAGGGCATAATTCTGTTCAGAATTATACAGCAACTCAGTTTAAATACATCGGCTTTGACTTAACTTCATTGTGGAGTGGTCTGTCAGAACTGTTCTGCAGGAAAAATGGGAGCAGAATGAATTACCCAGGATGTGTTCACAAGTCTCCTGGAAATCAATACGTTATCTCCTAGAGATGGAACTAATAAAAACAAAATTTTGCTGAAATATATACAGATAATTGGAGCCATGCAGAGTACAATACATAATATAGGCAGTAGACATCATTCGTTTATGTTTCTGATACTTTTCAAAAAGCCATTAAGAATTACTCTTGTTTGAGTAAAGCAAATCTATATTCACTCACACTTGAGATTTCTGTAATGAAAAAAAATCTGAAAAGTAAAGGCATTTTATTCTGCATTTTGATGTAACTGTGAATTCAAGAGAGCTGTCAGAAATATTCTGTATAATCTATTTGCTCTTAGTTTTCTTAAATTAGGCTTGTAGCTCAGAAAGAACAAAGATAACAAAAACTGTATGAGAAATGAAAAAGGATGGTTTCAAAGAAATAGCAAGGGATATTTCTCTAAATTATTGCACTCCTTCAAGGAGAAAAGTCTAATGGAAAAAATTACCACTGAATGCAAAATTGCATGAAATTTTACAGGAAATATTCATGTACTAGGAGAGACAAAACTCTAACTTTCTTTTCACTGATTTAGAAATTTGGTCCACAGGTATTCCTTTACATTTCTTCCCAAACCACATGGGTTTCTCCATTCACTCCAATAGATGGGGAGCTCGGCACATACATGGGGATGTATGAGTGCAGCTGCATTCTCCACAAAACTAAATCAGAAGTCTTTGTGGGATAAAGGAACTAACAGTGCATGCCTAAAGAGAGTTACTCCAGTCTAAGCCCATTGAAATGAATGGGCTTAGACTGGAGTAACTCTCCTTAGGAATGAACTGTAAAGCATTTAACCTAGAGAAACGTGTCCTGATGTGCCACCGAGGCATTAGATTCTTTCGAGATGGGTTTTGGCAGCATTTCTTAAGCAGTTCAGTAAATCATAACATCCAGATTGTAAGATGTCATAGTCACGCAGTACACCACATTGGTCATGCCCACCTGGAGTACTGGAGGCCTCACTTTAAAAAAATGTAGTCAGAATGGGGCAGGTGCAGAGGAGAACGACAAGGCTGATCAGGGCTTAGAGATCAAGCCCTACGAGGAAAGACTAAGGGACTTGGGAATGTTCAGTCTGGAGAAGAGGAGGTTGATGGGGGGACATGATCACTCTCTTTAAGTATCTGCAAGCCTGTCACTTGGAGGAGGGCAGAATAGGATAAGACTCGCTATCATGGGCTTAAATTATGGGAGGAAAGGTACCAGATATTACGGGGGGGGGGGAATTTGCAGTAAAAGTAATTCAGTAGTAGAATCAGTTGTTTAGGGAGGTGGTGAGCTCCCCCACATTGGCTGTATTCAAGCAGTAGCTGGACGAACACTTGCCAGGGATGCTTTAGGCTGATCCTGCATTGAGCAGGACTAGATGGCCTGTATGACTACTTCCAACTCTATGATTCTATGAAACTGTGTATGTGCATCTAGGTGCATTCAAAACTGTACTGAGTAAAAAAGCTAACCAGTTAACCAACTTACCTATTAGTACACATGATAGCTGATATTATATATATATGATTACTCAGAAATATATTCCCCAAATTTCTGTGGGATTTACTCTTAAACTGGCCTGATGCTAGAAATGTCATGAGGCGGAGGCTTAAGGATACGTGTGCATAAATTGTGTGAGTGAATCAATTCAGTACAGTCAGAACCTATACAAAGGTAGCCAAGTATGTTTAAAGTCACACTCCTGTACTTAGTATACAAAAATAACAAATTACATTTTATAAAATGTAAAAGGAAGTGCTCAGTGCTTGTTGGTTACTGCAGAGCCGTTGTAATCATTGGTCAGAAAAAAATAGAAGCTGGCACTGGGAACAGGCTTTATTTCCCACCAAGCAGTTGATAGAATATCTGCCAGCTTGTTTTTCCTTGTATCTCCATAATCCCAAGGACTAGAAATCTGCTTTTTATTTTCAATGAAAGCTGACAGTAAAGGGGTCCAGAATATCTATGAGGGGCCAGGCCCCATGAGGTCAAGTCAACGACCCTTACTCCACAAAGTAACAGGAACCTCTTTTTATATGGTAGCGTTCAGTCATGATATTTAGTGTAGCTATTGCTACTTTGACAAGCCTCAATGGAAATAAATATCTGTATTTAGTAAGTGGTCAATCAAATCCCTTCACAGCACTCATCCGCTTCTTGCTGTTGATCTGTTGATTTGTATTCTGGAGGCATAAAGTGAAGAGCATCCCATTTAAAAACGAAATTAGCAATTATCACACCAAAAACATAATACAAGGATGCAATTACTGAAACGAATTGCAAAATCTTCATTTGTCCCTTAGGTCTGCAAATGGAAAAAAACAAAACAGAATCGTGACAATCATCCAGAAGTAATCTTTCGATTCCCATTTGCACAACTTTAGATACTCTCTCCAAATCCACCTCTTATCCACATTAATGGCAGCATCTAGATTATGGCAAATGCCTAAGATTTTCAGAGACTCCCTCTGTTTAGTTTGACTTGCCCGACCCAGGAAAGGTTTGGAAATGCCCCCCCCCCCAAAAAAACAACCAGAATGGTTTTATGAAGTCCATTTAATTGCTGTTTGCCATTTTAATTAACCTCTCACATGCCACTCTCATCCTGCAATATTGTGCATTCTTTAGGACACCATTCAAGTCCAACCCAGTTAACCAGTGCAACAGCATGATGCACTATGTAAGACATTAGGCTCACACATAAAAGCCCACAACACATACTGTAATCTTTACATGAAAGGAAGCAACAACGGATTATATATTCTGGATACCTGATGTTCTATAAAGTAGTAGTTTGAGCACAGACGCAACGTGCTGAAATTGTTTTACTTTATCATACATGTCCTTTGTAGTTCAACAGATTCCATGGAGTTGGAGAATTAACAATTGACTAAATAATAGTATGGAAGTAGAAAAATACTGTACTTCATGATATGTACAGGAGTGGAAGTGAAAGGAAGCATTGTGCCATAATTAGCTCTGGCCATTTACTATTCCAAATTATCTCCAGATATCTTAGGCTCTTGATCGGCTGGTCTGTGAAAAGCTGCTGGGTACGCAAGGTTGGGTAGAATAAAATTTATATATATATAATTAATGAAAATATAATTTATTAGAAGCGCTATGTCTAGATTAAAATTATTTTAAAAAACGTTAAAATAGCACAATGACATTTCCTGAGGTTGATGTCTCTAACCACATACCAGACGCGTTTCGGCCTATTTGGCCTTCATCAGTGGTCAATTAAAACCCATGTAACACCTGCACACATTTACAGAAATATATACATATACAAACAGTTTAAATCAAACTAGGCATGTATATAGGTTGTATACTACATTACCAATTACTCAAACATCTGGTAAGATTGACTCTAGTTGTAATACTGGTTTACATATGTCTCCCTTATACGATGTGTGCAGTTATCACCCTAGTAAAGAATTGGGAAAAGCTGCTGTCAGAGTGTTATAGCTGGGAAACTACAGTTAGAAATAGTAACACTGTAACAAATATTGTTATGCGGTTACTAGAATTGTAAAAAAAAAAATTTAAGTCTACATTTGTATACTTCTCTTGTCCTGCTCAAACATTCAGTTATGCTTGAAGAATAAAATCTCTATACTTCAGGTGGGATATATTAAGAAATTCCACAAAGATGGATTCCAGAAACTAACTGACACAAACAAAATACAAGAAGAACAGGCATAAACCAACTACCTGGCACCGATATGTCTGGGGAAAAGTCTGATTTCTTTAACCCAGCAAGATGATTGGCTAGACAAAATAACAACAAAAGACTTATTATAAACTAATTCATCAGCCCAATGTAAACTCACAAACCACAGTCCTCAAGAAGGGCACTGAGATTGCAAAAACCAGGCTCTGTTTGCTTTCTTCTGTAAGTGCCATGTAAATTCCTGGCCTTGGAGAGCTGGGCAGGTTTATCACCGGAGATAAAATGACTGAGGCTATCATACTTTGGTCACATTATGAGAAGTCAAGACTCATTGGTGTCGCGGTCCATGCTGTGAAGGTAACCCAGCTCCTAGAATTGACCCTTTCCTAAAAAGGGATCTGTATCTATTCAGCCCGTTACCCACTAAGAAGGGATCAACACTTTCCATCTCTCATGAGATAGACTTTCTATTGAATTGTTCCAGTAAAAATATGAAAAGAATATTTAAATAAAAATACTATTTATTTCACATAAAGTATATGCATGTAAATGGTTACAGAAATAAAAACTATATTAGTTAGTTCAACAGGAACAATAATGTCATTTTATGTATGCAAGCAATATTAGCAATATCAACAATCTCTAGACTCTATATGAGAGTTTCCCAAGTATATATTTCATTCAGGAAATAATACAGTTTACAGAAATCTTGTAAAATAATGGTTAGTGCATTGAATAAGTATTCTAATTCATTTTATGTAAATATAAGACATACTTTACCCAGTCATGTCATTGCAGAGTTTCTGTAAGGATTCTATAAGTTCATTTTAGAATAGTTAGATTTCCTTCAGGTATTCTCTAAGTATTATTCTGTTATTTCAATGCCTTTAGTAGTTGTAAAGATAGGAGAGATCTCTTTGGTTTCATAGTTTCATGTTAGAGCTGTTACTATAGCTCTTACATCAGTCTGTTTGTGACTGAAGTCATGAAACCATAGAGTCTCTATATGTTTGAGATTTATGGGTCTGAAGCCCATGTTCAGATTATAAAAGGCTATGTGAATGCCATCTTTGAGTATGCATTGCTGTAATAATTGCTGTATCGCTAAGAGCTATACTATAAGTAATCAGTATTTGAAGCTATGTGTAAAGCTTAACATTATGTGTAGAGTATAAACTCTATTCTACAATCTCTCTGGCTGTGCCAATCTTTAGAGAGTATTGTGTATAGTTCAGTTTAAGAGCTTAAGGCTCCATGGATCTCCATCCAAGTATTCCAATTATATGTATTCCAATTAGAGTAATTCTATGTGTTAGCCATTGTTGGCTGTAATGCATGTTTATGTATGCATGTGTATGTCAGACAGTTCTATGTGAGACCTCAGTCTTAGAACTGACTGCAGAGTATATTCAGTGCTTCCTCCTTGTGTAGAGAAACCCCTGGAATATGCTCTGGTAGTGGCATTTACATCTTGTCTGTCAGAACTAGGAAGTCTATAAATAAGATAGATCTTATGAGAAGACATTAGTCTTGTTAGAACAAATGAGTTCTCAATGTCACCATATTCAAACATGGTAAGATCCATACCCTTATAATCCTTAGAGTATAAGGACCTTCATCACATATTCAGGATGAAGCATTGTATAGACAGTTATTCCAGACAATCAGTCTTCAGAGAGACAGACTGGGTGGCATAATACCTCTCTCTGTGAGAGTTCTCCAGAAATACAGACAAGAATAAATGATTTATCCTAATTCACGCAAGAATCAGGTTCCTAATTCACGCAAGAACTAGGCTGTCAAAGTTTTACATCTTTGATAGATAGAGGAAGTCCATAGGTCAGCATGTTTAGACCATCAGGAACCTCGCTAACCTGTAGTCAGAGAGAGAGCTCTATTTATACCTTTTAGAATCCTTATCAGAGCCATTTATCTTGTAGATCGGCTGGTTCAGTCAACTTTAGTTCCAGCATCTCTTAGCTAAAGCATTCTATAAATAAACCATAACTTGTCAGTAGCCAGTAGCTCAATCAGTCATTCAGCTGCAAGCTGCAATGGATACAATACACTTCTGCCATCTACAGTGGTTAGTGGATATGACCCTTGTCTATCATTTGCTTAGTCAGATAAGTGCTCCTGTAGCTGAGTGCAGCTCAGTGCTCCTGCAGCTGTGACCTTCAGCTGAGTCAGTAGTATTAAATGATTACAATATCAAGACCTTGATTTCTATAGCAGGTTGCCAACCTTGAGCTTATTACTGTCACAGGTGTTTTAGTTTATCAAAACCTTGGATTGCTTCCATAACCTTGAGCTTATACAGCCAAAGGTATTCCAGCTTATGAAGTGACATCATTTTTATAACACATTTTAACACATTTTTATCCTTACGAAGCCTAATGGGACATGCTTCCATACCAAAATCCTGGTTATACGTTGAAGCCTGTGACACTGGAAAAGACAATAATGCTAGGAAAAGTTGAAGGCAGCAGGAAAAGAGGAACACCCAACATGAGATGGATTGCACTCTATAAAGGAAGCCACGGTCCTCAGTTTGCAAGACCTGAACAAGGCTGTTAGTGATAGGACATTTTGGAGGACATTGATTCATAGGGTCGCCATGAGTCAGAAGCAACTTGACGGCACTTAACACAGACAGATTCCCTTGTTAGGAGTAGCCGAGGAACCATTCTTAATCCCCTCCCCTTCCTGGTGCCACCACAGGTCCAGAGCACTGCCATCACTCTCTCCCCTTCATACAAGCCTCCTCTGAGTCAGACATGCCATACAGACTGATTTGTACTCCCCGCCCCCCAGGGACACATCTGCACAAAGCACTGTATATCTTTCATATACATGTATTTCCTTGCTTCTAATAATCTTACAAATGTTGAGAACAACAGATCTGTTCTTCCAGGGAATGCTGTGTTTTGCCAGTCATCATTTTATGAAGGTCAGACAGAAACGTATTTTCTCTATCTGTCAGCAGAAAAGGCTGACCATAACAGTTTGTAAAATCAAGTGTAATTGGTTTTGAGATTAAAGAGTCAGAATGCTATTGCTGTCCGTTAAGAGGCTTATCGTATTTGGAGTGAAACACAAGCCATAAACACCCGCAAGAATCTTAGAAGGTGTGTGTGGAATTCTATAACCCCATCTAATTTTTTAAACATAGCCCAAGTTGCTATCACTTTATACTTCCATATAATATCTGGAGAGAAGTCTGAATTAAAATATGTACTCAATAATATCACTCAGCATTCAGCCAAACAACAAAAACAGCATGCAATCAAAATCCTTTCACACATGGTGCATAAGTATGCCATTTCATTATTATGTACTTCCATTTCTTATAAACAAATGGTAAAAATCAATGTTTGCCTCGCCATATTATGCTGAAAATCCAGAATATTTTCATAATGGTGACTCGATATACTCTAAAACAACCACCACTCTATAGAGCAGAACAGTGTAAATAAATCTGTCAAAAAAGCTTTGAAACACCCAGACGTTCTGACCAGGCATATTGCCTGAGGAAACACCAAAGGATTGTGCCAGGCCATTACAATAACGGACCCATTAGGCTTACCAGGTCCCTCTTCTTCTTCGGCATGTTACCTAAACTGCTCTTTTAGGGGGAAATTAGCATGAACAGAAGGTATTAATTTATTAAGCGGGGATCGTCCAATGTCTACGAGGGTTGTTTTCAGTGACTCCCAAATAAAGACAGAGCAAAGATTTCCAGATTTAAAAGGTGTTTATGTATATTCATTCATTCAATGTTGCAAATACATACATACAAGAAACTAGGAATAAAAATAAAGGAGGTAAGCTAGAGACATTAAGGGAGTTATTAATTAGGGGATACTTTACCAATCTCTAGAAGTGGAGATGTTCCAAAATCCATGGCATAGAAGTAGGGAGACAGAATACAGCGGGGGGCTTGGAGAGGGATGTATCAGAGACTTGAGCCTAGTCAAGTCACTGAAAGGGAGGGGGGAAGTGTGGAGTTTTGTGGAACTCAACACACGAGGGAGACAGGGAAGATCTGAACTGAGCCTTGTTGGGTAGGGCAAAATATACCCTTCTCTGGGGGTAGGGGAGGGAGGGAGATCTTCCAGATGGCTCCTTCCAACAACAAAAAGAGATCAAAAGACTTTTTCTATGGCTGTGGCTATCGGGCCAAGTGACAATTTGTTTATTAAGCACCAATGATTTACACACATCCTGGGATGGTTCGGTTTGGATCTTCTCATGTCAGGAAGCTGTAAATCTTTACACTTCAGGGAGGCGGCAGGGGAATCCTTTAATGTAGATTGCTGAGGATGCTTTCCCACAGGATACAACAGGATACAGGAGGTGGGGGGAAGGCAGAGGAGAGCTATGTGATTCTCTCGCTTCGGCATAATGGCTGCTCTTTGGCTCAGGAGACAACCAGGAATCATGGCTTCCCTTTTGGATCAAGAGGCAATCAGGATCATGGCTTTTCTTTTGCTGGTTCTGCAGAGGTGATCCGGTCTCTTTGTCCAGGACAGCCTGATGTTGTAGTGGAGCACTAGCCCAGGGCAGCGGGCTGATGGTGCTTTGACAGTTCAGAGAGTCTCTGATGTGGTTGCCAAGACCAGGGCAGGAGGGTCAGGCAATGCAACGTTTCAAACAGCTCAGGGAGTCTCTAGTGTGGGTGCCATGACCAGGGTAGGAGGGTCAGGCAATGCAATGTTTCAAACAGCTCAGGGAGTCTCTGGTGTGGGTGCCATGACCAGGGCTGGAGGGTCAGGCAGCGCATATCGTAACAGGCGGAAGGTTTTTTGGAGTGGAGGTGGGGGGTTTGCACACTCCCGGAACTGCTGCATTGCAAAGAGCCAGTTTCAAAGGCCTGTTGCGATGTGGTATTTCCGGGTGTAAAACACACCACAAGGGGCTGTTTTCCACTCAAATGGCCCCTTATGATGCGTTTTACACCCGGAAGTGCCGCATCGCAACAGGCCTTTACCACTCAAACTGGGAGTTTGAGTGGAAACCAGCCCTTTGCAATGCAGCACTTCTGGATGAGAACCGGAAGTGACCTGTCCGTGCCTGCACAGATTTCCCACCGATCCTCAGCTGGTCAGCGGGTGGCCAGGTAGATTGGCGGGAGTTTGCCCGCCACCACCTGGCACTTGGCAACCCTAGGACCCGTGATTCTCTTCTTTCTGGTTAACTATAATCAGCATTTGTGACAGAAAGCAGCAGGCCTCTGCTGACTTTGTCCCGCCCTCCCTCCTTATATCCAATGTCTAATAATCTTGTCACAACTTTAAGGTTGGCTGTTTGGCATGGGGCCGGATCCTGTTTGGGGAAAAATCAGCCTGCGTGCCCCCTTTTCCTATGCTGGGGACCCCAATAAGGGGTTTTGGGGAGGCCTGGATTTGGACATGCCCAGTTAGGGGCTATAGGGATGGCCTCCTGCCAAGTGGCAGGGGACCACACAGTGGCTGTCGTCCAAGTGGGTCCTGGATACTGCCATCTCAGGCTGAGCCCAGCAAGTGGGCTGGGCGCAGGATACATCAGCTGGCATTCAGGTCACCTGATGTCAGGATACCGCCTCCATGCTTGCCAATGCCTAATGCTGTAACCAATAAAGTTGTGGCCAGTTTCAATCCAACCATGTTTGTATTTGTGATTTGTATACTGCTTAACTCTGCATTCACATTGGTTTGGGGCTCCAGACAAAAACTGGGTGTTGTGGGCAGGGGGTGGGTTACCCCCTGTGGGAGGGACGGGTCCTCTGGATCCCCCGCCCGACCTGGGCCCACAACAATGAATATGTCAAGAAGTTAGAAAACTAAACTAATTTGTACCCAAACATCACTTTTAAATATTTGCCAAAATAATTGATGTACAGTGTTCAAAAGCTTTGACACAGAGGTAGTTTCACACAACAGCAGTGTGCTGTTACTAATATGTGGGTAATAACTGTACAACACAAAGGGCTGGCACCCTGACACCACCGATGACGATAGCTGTATTTTTTAAGGCATGCCTGTTTGAAAATAAACCAGTGTCGCAACAGGAAGCACGTGGAGGGAAGACATGTGGAACCCCCATGCTCAATGTGATTCCGATGCTAGCGGATTGACTACTAAGAAAAGTAGCAATAAGTCGTGCGTGCAGAAAAGCCCTCTCTTCTCCCAAGTTCAAGGAAGCTTACAAAATCATAAACTGACAATAAAACATCATAATCCTAAAATCCCCAAATAAACCTTTTTTAAAAATCAACATTCCTAGTGAAGGAAAATAATCACAGAAGAAATGATAAATGAAACAGAGGAGTGAAAAAGTCAACATCTTCTGTCTTCCATTTTTCAGTCACCAAATGCCTCAAAGAAAAGGTGGATCTTGCAATTTTTAAAAAATCAAAATGAACACCGAAAGCCCATTGACAAAACCTCATCAAGAAGGTCATTTCTTAACCTGGGGCTATCTCAGAAAAGGTCCTCTGCTTATATTAATAAGCTGGCACTTGAATCAATGGGGCACATGTTTTTCCCAAAGCAATATTAGCATTTATTTGTCACTTTATTGGCAAACATTTAAAACTATGCACAGCTAATCAAACTTTTTTTTTTTTTGCTTTGGCTGCCTTCTTATCAAAACTTCACAAAACTTTCATTTCAGCCTCAAGAGCCCTGCAGCTGTAAATTAATTGCATAAAATTTACAAACATTATGCACTGGTACAGCACTTTAAAAGGCTTTTCCCTATTCCATTGACTTAGCTTCTTGGCATGACAATTTTGCTTGACATGAGTTCAGAGCCCCTGGAAACCTTCCTAATCCCACTCTCCAGGCCCTGTGCCTATTCATGAAACCATGTTAACCTAAATCCAGAAAATTAATAAACCTCAAATGGGCTTAAGCACTTGGAAATACCCCCTGACACTCTTTTCCACGTTCATTATATTGAAGGCATCTTTTTTTGCACCAGGAAATTTGTGCTCCAAAGGGCTAAACAGAAACTGGCAAAGTCCCCTAAGATATTAGCAGGCAATAAAATATCACATTTAAGATTATTGTGAGCTGAATCATAAATGAAAAATATGTTTACTGCAGTCACTCTGTCTGCTAAGTGCCAACAATCTTAGCATTTGGTTTTAATTGGATTCCTCTTAGTACAGTCAACAGATAATGCTTTTATCATTAACCAAGAAAGAAAGGGATAAATACCTTATATTTAGAAGACACGTCTTAATGTTATATATTTTAGCTAGATAAATTTTGTCTAGTCCAATTAATTTAAACCATCAACCCTGCATATCTTGCATTACACCATGAAACTCCTCAAAGTATTACACACACATACGTAGAAATCTGGTACATTTGTTTTATTTTGTAATACAGCAAGCTAAACACTGCCTGGCATATAACTTATGAACGCCATCACCCCTCCCACCCCTAGCCATTGGATGAGAAGCTGTGACATCAACCACTGATTACAAAGTTCTGTGCAATTAGCTCCCTATCTGTCTCACTCTAACTTGGCCACAGTGATCCATGCAATGGTTACATCCAAGCTGGATTACTGTAACTCTCTTTACGTAGGGCTGCCCCTGAGACTCCTCCAAAAGCTTCAATTGGTACAGAATGCAGCCGTGATGACCCCTTGGAGAGTTTCTGTCCAACCTATTCTCTGCCAGCAGCATTGGTTGCTGATATGCTTGTGGATCAGGTTCAAGGTGGCTGGTTTTAACATTTAAAGCCCTTAACGGTTTGGGGCCCTCATACTTGCAGGACCACCTCTCCCGCTATGTCCCCCAAGGATGTTTCATTCTAGTTCTCAAAATTTACTGGAAGTCCCTAGCCTAGGGTTGCCAGGTCCCTCTTTGCCACTAGCGGGAGATTTTTGGGACGGAGCCTGAGGAGAGCGGGGTTTGGGGAGGGGAGGGACTTCAATGCCATAGAGTCCAATTGCCAAAGCAGCCATTTTCTTCAGGTGAACTGATCTCTATTGGGTGGAAATCAGTTGTAATAGCAGGAGATCTCCAGCTAGTACCTGGAGGTTGGCAACCCTACCCTGGCCTGAGAGCAGTTCAATTGTCCTCGACCAGGCCCAGTGCCTTTTTGGCCGTGGCCCCTGCCTGGTGGAACTCTCTGTCTGAAGAGACCAGGGCCCTGAAGGATCTGGCCCAGTTCCGTGGGGCCTGCATTCTGGCCCTGCCCCCTTTAACCCTTCCACTGTCGCCACTTCCACCCCCAGCCCTCTTGTAGTACAGAGGGAATACGTTTCTCCACAGCCCAAGTGGGAAAGGGTTAACACAGTTTCTTGGGCGGTCCTAGAAGCTCCATAGCTAACGACTCTTCTGCAAGGGGGAAAAATGTTCCTTTTCTCAGCAAAACAAACTCACATCTGCCTTGAATAAAAACTATTCCTGTCCGCAGGAGGGGGTGGATGGCCAGTCTTAAACCGCCCCTGGGCCTGACATTCCCCACCCCTGCCTTAGGGAGACATGCAAGATGTTTGGTTTTGGTACTTTCCCAGACTGCTCCCCAGGTCCTCCAATCTAAGGATCTAGTTCTCATTAGACCACATAAAGATAAAAAGAAATTAAAAGAAAAGCACTTAACTTATCAGCTTTTTTGAGCATGCGCATAAAACAAAATTAAGTCATCACGGGTATCTCAAGATCAATCCGTTCATTTATCTTTGGCCAGAGCATCAACTTATAAAGCATACTTCTCCACACATTACTGCACATTTCAAATACAAAGCTGCAACAAAATGATGAGATTACCTTTCCTAGCTGCCACCCGGCAAATCACCATTTGGCAAGCTAATAGTCCTGTCTTGAATTAGATTTGTGTGTTTATACAATTTAACTTTTAATGAGTAAATAGTCTTGTTTCAACTTAATTCCATTAAAACACACTTGAAAATAACCTGTTCTGTTTCCTTTATAGTGATATATATATATAAAGCTAATTTGTAATCTAGCCAATTGTTTTCCTGTTCCATCTGCTTACACAACATATGAGCCAAAACCCACAGCCAAATTCAGTGGAATTACTATTTTGCTGGTCTAAACTAAAGAAACTAAAATATACACGCTTATAACCAAAATTTAAGGCATAGTAATATTACCTTTAGTAACCAATAAATTAATCCACCTTCAGAATAACTTGATGCGGAGTAGTTAGTCTTCAAAGTTACTACAGAATTTATGGATCATCATTAGACTTTTAAAGTCAAATCACTACTACACAGAGCCCTAACTATGACCTCACCAAGTTAGAAAAAAAAATTGGGAACATGTGGCTGGAAAGTTCTCCACACTCCCAGCATCACATACAAAAAAATGCTCGAACAGCACCCAAAAGATGTCTGATAAGATAGGAATATTTTGCCCATTTTTCTAAACATTCTGTACCTTAGGGAACTTCCACAAAGACAAATCCCATACTGCCATAGCTCTCATCTCTCTTCCAGTTTGTATTTTAAGTAGGTTTAACCTTTCCACACCCCTATGGCTTAACTACTTTAACACACACACACGTACGGTTATTAACCTGTTCATATAGTCTGTTTAAAAGACTGTAACAATACAAGGCTATACAATTACAGGACTGTAAAAGAGTGAAGAACCCCCCTTTATTCCTTTCCCTCTTTGGCCCCTGACTGAAGCATGCACAACTGAAATTGGACTGTAAAAGATGCCGGGAAGATCCAGTCATGGATCTCCTTAAACCCTTGCTTTCCAGGATTGGATGCTGGTCCAAGAATGTAAGTCTGATCAAGCTAGAGCAGTGGTGGCGAACCTATGGCACGTGTGCCAGAGGGGGCACTCAGAGCCCTCTCTGTGGGCAAGCGAGCCGTCGCCCCAGCACAGAGTTCGCCTGAGTTCGTTACTAGAAAGCCAGAGGGCTGTGGGGCCGGGCTGCTCCCCTCCCCCTCTCCACGCGCGCCTGAAAGCATTTCTCACATCACCCGCCCCTCTGCCCAGCAGCCCAATGGGAGCGCTTCCTCCCACCCCTGTCACATGCAGCAGGGCGGCTCACATGCTGGGCGGCTCACATGCGGCGTGAGGATGCGGCACGGACGACAGCCTGTTGAGTCTGTGGTGAAGGCGATTCCCGTGGTGGGGTTGGAGAGGAGCCAGGTTGGAGGATAGCATAGCTCACAGTGTGGCATAGCTGGAGGGGAGCAGAGCTCTTGGGCCACAGCGCAGGCTTTACAGCGCCTCCCACCTTTCAGTGAAATTTCCTACTAAAAGAGGAACACCCACTTACCCAGCATGTAATTAACCTGTGGAATTGCCGTGTTGGCACTTTGCAATAAATAAGTGGGTTTTGGGTTGCAGTTTGGGCACTTGGTCTCTAAAAGGTTTGCCATCACTGAGCTAGAGGATTTATAACCTACTCGTCATAGCTACTGCGCTTGTGTAAGAGCCTTTTTCCCTTACCATTCTGTCTGAATTGAACACATTACTCTCTTCCATATGACCAGTCACTCTAAATGCTGGTTTACAAGGTGTTGTTGCTGTTTTTTCCAGATAGGACATAAAGATGGATATCACAAACATATGCATGAAGTTTGTTTCCAGAACTCTGGATTATCTCTCCCTGCACAGATGTTATACAAAATTAGGGGAAATTGAGCTGTGTGTATCATTATACTCTGTTCTAAAAATGTTGATCAGCACTCTCCAAGCATAATTCTTTAGGTATACCCCGAAAGAGGGAAGAAAAGTGGTTTCTGAGAGCCATTGTACCATTTCCATATCCATCCTGGGTCCCATCAAACTAGAGGTGTTCTGGGAGTTCTGTGTTTGGAGCTCTCAGTGATTTTTGAAGCGTTATTGTCAGCCATGAGTCGACCCCATTCAGATTGGGGTTGTGGTGCACCAGGAGAAGCCTCCCCCTCCCAACTGTTCACTAGGCCTGAAAGGGCTCCAGGGAGCTGCTATTTGATCTGTTGGGGAAACTTAGATATAGTACATATAAGTTTCCACAAAGGACCAAACAGTGACTCCCTGGCATCATTTCAGACTAAAAAAAAGCATAAGGGGAAGACTTAAGCCCTCTCTCCCCATGTACTGTGGTCCCAATCCAAACTGGGCCTCCAAATGCCAGAGAACAGCATTTCAAAAATTGCTGACAGCTCCAAATCAGAACTCCCAGCATCTTTTCGAGTCCTTTCGAGTCCAATGGGTGCTAAACAACTCACAAAAGAATTTAACCACCAATTAATTAATACTAGAAATTAAAACAACTGAGCTAAAACAAAAACAATACAAAATATTGTCGAAGGCTTTCACGGTCAGAGTTCATTGGTTCTTGTAGGTTATCCGGGCTGTGTAACCGTGGTCTTGGAATTTTCTTTCCTGACGTTTCGCCAGCAACTGTGGCAGGCATCTTCAGAGTAGTAACACTGAAGGACAGTGTCTCTCAGTGTCAAGGGTGTAGGAAGAGTAATATATAGTCAGAAAGGGGTTGGGTTTGAGCTGAGTATTGTCCTGCAAAAGTATTGTCCTGTAAGTATCAAGATAATGTGCTAATGAGGGTATGGTATGTTAATATGGAACCATTGTATCCTGAAGTGATCTTATATGAATTAGCTAAATATTTATGAATTAGCTAAATATCCAACATATGAATTAGCTAAATATTTGACCACCCTCCTACAGGACCACATTGGAAAAACCACTTCTTACATCAAAGATTCAACTCACTTCATCAACAAAATCAGTCCGTTAAGACTCAATCCAAAGGATATATTAATCAGTTTTGATGTTGTATCCCTCTTTACCAAGGTTCCAGTAAAAGACACAATCTCATTGATTAACCAGATTTTTCCAGAAGATATAACAGCCTTATTTCACCATTGTTTGACAACAAGTTATTTCCTATGGGATCAAGAATTTTATGAACAGATTGATGGAGTAGCTATGGGAAGTCCACTCAGTCCAGTAATAGCAAACTTTTACATGGAATATTTTGAAAAGACAGCATTAGAATCAGCACCTTACAAACCTACAGTCTGGTTCAGGTTTGTAGATGATACATTTACCATTTGGAGCCATGGTGAAGAAAAATTAATGGACTTTCTAAACCATCTTAATAATATCCATCCAAACATTCAGTTTACCATGGAAAAGGAAATTGAGGGTAAACTCCCATTTCTTGATACCCTTGTCATCCGTAAATCAAACCTTCAGTTAGGTCACAAGGTCTACCGGAAACCAACTCACACAGATCGCTACTTACACAAAAACTCCAACCACCACCCCCGACAGAAAAGAGGAATAATCAAAACATTAATGGACCGTGCAAGACGGATCTGTGAACCACAGTTTCTCAAGGAAGAAACTAATCATCTAAATCACGCACTGCTAGCAAACGGCTACTCCAAGAATGAAATCAGAAGGGCCATTAAACCAAACAAAAATCAGAAAACTCAAGAAAAACAGTCTCCCATAGGAAAGGTATTCTTGCCATTTATTAAAGGAGTCACTGATAGGATGGAGAAACTTTTGAAAAAACATAACCTACAAACAGTGTTTAAACCCACCAAGAAAATACAACAAATGCTACGATCAGCAAAAGACAAAAGAGACCCCCTCACCTCTGCAGGAGTATATCGTATACCTTGCAGCTGTGGAGAAGTTTACATCGGGACCACAAAACGCAGCATACAAACAAGGATAAAAGAACATGAAAGATACTGCAGACTTGGCCAACCTGAGAAATCAGCAGTGGCTGAACATGGACTGACACAAACAGGACACAGGGTCTTATTCCAAGACACTGAAAGACTGGACAATTCTACCAACTATTTTGTCAGATTGCACAGAGAAGCCATTGAAATTCATAAACATCAGCACAACTTTAACAGAAAAGAGGAGAGTTTAAGAATGAATAAGGCTTGGCTTCCTGCCCTGAAAAACCTCCAGACAAAGACAGCATTCAACAATAGCCATACAGATTAGCTTTGGATTACACACATTAACAGATCACTTCAGGATACAATGGTTCCATATTAACATACCATACCCTCATTAGCACATTATCTTGATACTTACAGGACAATACTTTTGCAGGACAATACTCAGCTCAAACCCAACCCCTTTCTGACTATATATTACTCTTCCTACATCCTTGACACTGAGAGACACTGTCCTTCAGTGTTACTACTCTGAAGATGCCTGCCACAGTTGCTGGCGAAACGTCAGGAAAGAAAATTCCAAGACCACGGTTACACAGCCCGGATAACCTACAAGAACCACTGAAGTGATCTGTTAATGTGTGTAATCCAAAGCTAATCTGTATGGCTATTGTTGAATGTTGTCTTTGTCTGGAGGTTTTTCAGGGCAGGAAGCCAAGCCTTATTCATTCTTAAACTCTCCTCTTTTCTGTTAAAGTTGTGCTGATGTTTATGAATTTCAATGGCTTCTCTGTGCAATCTGACAAAATAGTTGGTAGAATTGTCCAGTCTTTCAGTGTCTTGGAATAAGACCCTGTGTCCTGTTTGTGTCAGTCCATGTTCAGCCACTGCTGATTTCTCAGGTTGGCCAAGTCTGCAGTATCTTTCATGTTCTTTTATCCTTGTTTGTATGCTGCGTTTTGTGGTCCCGATGTAAACTTCTCCACAGCTGCAAGGTATACGATATACTCCTGCAGAGGTGAGGGGGTCTCTTTTGTCTTTTAAACCCACCAAGAAAATACAACAAATGCTACGATCAGCAAAAGACAAAAGAGACCCCCTCACCTCTGCAGGAGTATATCGTATACCTTGCAGCTGTGGAGAAGTTTACATCGGGACCACAAAACGCAGCATACAAACAAGGATAAAAGAACATGAAAGATACTGCAGACTTGGCCAACCTGAGAAATCAGCAGTGGCTGAACATGGACTGACACAAACAGGACACAGGGTCTTATTCCAAGACACTGAAAGACTGGACAATTCTACCAACTATTTTGTCAGATTGCACAGAGAAGCCATTGAAATTCATAAACATCAGCACAACTTTAACAGAAAAGAGGAGAGTTTAAGAATGAATAAGGCTTGGCTTCCTGCCCTGAAAAACCTCCAGACAAAGACAACATTCAACAATAGCCATACAGATTAGCTTTGGATTACACACATTAACAGATCACTTCAGGATACAATGGTTCCATATTAACATACCATACCCTCATTAGCACATTATCTTGATACTTACAGGACAATACTTTTGCAGGACAATACTCAGCTCAAACCCAACCCCTTTCTGACTATATATTACTCTTCCTACACCCTTGACACTGAGAGACACTGTCCTTCAGTGTTACTACTCTGAAGATGCCTGCCACAGTTGCTGGCGAAACGTCAGGAAAGAAAATTCCAAGACCACGGTTACACAGCCCGGATAACCTACAAGAACCAAAAAACAATACAGATCAGCAGTGCATCTATCAAATATCCAAAAATGCCTTGGAGAAAAGTTGGTGACAGAAGACATCCAAAGCTCTATGGAAAGGCAGTATCAGCAAAAGTGTGGGGGACCCCACCACTGGCACAGCCCCTTCCTGGCCTCCTGAGGACTTTTGTCCTCAGAAGTCAGGAATGCGCTGTTAGAAGAACTGAACCATTTGCTCCCAAGTTGCTCGAGAAGATGTAGACCATTTGTTAAAACATGATATAATCCATTTTAGCCTAAGTTGGTATATGTAAGGACAATGCAAAAGGATATGTACCAAGGAGTCCACTGACTGAAGAGGGCAGGGACACAGCCGGTCTGAAAAAGGCCGGTCTTTTGCATACGGCCCAGCAAAACCATTGAAAAAAGGCAATTAAATCTTGAATGCATAAAGATTCTACATAACTTTGGACTAACCAGAGAATCCATATAGGAAGGAAGATTACCCTGAGATAGGCCCAGAGCAAGTGGAGCATATGTCCTCTGAGCATCAAAATGAGTGTAACTCTCCAGCATAGATCAATTTGGCCACATGTTTTTTACATTGATCTATAGAAAAAGAGTAAAGGTCTTCTACCTTCAAATTTACAAGTGATAGTTTGTTCAAAATGATGGAGCCAGGGAGCCTTATAAGAGTCCTTGAGGGTTAAGCTTCCTAAGCTATCCTCCAGGGTCTCAAAAAGAGATGAAACCAATAATTAAAGGCACGTACCCAGGCACAAGCTTCTATTGAGCTAAGACCAAATTCATAATGAAGGACTGATGATGAAATGCACCTGGGGAGCCCTCCAATTGCTCGAAGGAATGAGGACTGCACTCAATTCCATAAATAAATTGTCTACAGCAGAAATCCATACAGGGGCACCGTACAAAAGTTGTGACATCACTATTGAGTTAAAGACTCTAATAGCTGCTGGACTGTGCCTCATTAGAAAGAGAAAAAATCGCAAATTGCCTTCAGAGTAGCCATAGACTTCTGAGTGGCCAATAGTTTATGACATTTCCAGGACAAGGTGGAATGAAATAGGACACCCAAATACCTAAACGAGGAAACCTGGGAAATCTTCTGCCCATTAATTATCCATGTTTCCCGTTTGGTGGAAGAGCGAGGAGCAAACTTAATAATTTTAGTTTTAGTAAAATTTATAGATAATTCCTCACGCAAACAATAAGTATGGAACCTTTTCAGAGCCTGAAGAAGACCAACCGGGGTTCGGGAGAGTAAAACTGAGTGCATAAAGTAAAAGAGGGACTGAAGTATCTAGTAATTTAGGTGTATGGAAAGAAGGGACAATAAAAAAGGCTGACAAATCAGACAGATACAAATTAAAAAGGGGTGGTGCTAAAAGGCACCCCTGTCTAACCCCCCAGACAACGGGAAAAGGAGCAGTTAAATGACCCTTCCTATTACACTGCACTTGGGCTGTAGAAGCAGTATAAAGGTTTTTAATTAACCACAACAATCTCCCATTAATTGTGGTGGACTTCAGTTTAGCCCATAGCCGGGTTCTAGATATGGAGTCAAATGCATAGGAAAGATCTATAAAAGCTGCATATAAATAGCCCTTCCTTGGGATGGCATACTTACTGATCAAGTGGAATTCACATGGCAGTGATCAAGTATGCTATATCCCTTACGAAATCCCACCTGTTCTGGGCCAATAATCTTGTAGTTGGCCATCCAAGACTGAAGTCTATTCAACAAAAAAGCTGCATTGGTCTTACCAAGTACTGACAACAAACTAATAGGTTGAAAATTCTTAGGGTTATCCTTATCTCCAGCTTTATAAATTGGAACAATTATGCTGGAACACCATTCGGGGGGATCACACCAGTAGAATTTACTCGGGTAAACAGGTTAGCCAAAAGAGGCACCCACCACTCCATGTTATTAAATAATAATAATAATAATAATAATAATAATAATAATAATAATAATAATAATAATAATAATAATAAAAAAGCTCTAGGGGATTTTGTGAAAAGTCCTTCAAGTAGACAGTATAAATCTGACCAATTAGAAAAGAGAGCTTCTTTTGATATGGCAGGAGGGATATAAATAGAAATACATACAAAAGGCAGACCATTGATAATTAGGAGCACTGTTAAAGCCAAGGGTGTACACAGGGGCCATGCTAATCTTCTCTGTATCGTTCCAATTTTAGTATATGTGCTGCCAGAGCGAGCACTATTATTTTATATAAAATTTATTTTGATTTGAAAATTATATTTGACAGAAGACAGTAAACTAAACCAAATGAAAATTACTCAAAATAATGAATTGTTTGTCTGTCAAACGTATTTACTTTGTCTGACAAACGTATTTACTGGAGAAGAAACACAGAAGAGCATCATCACGATGAGTCAAAAGAAGGCTTGCAAGAGAAAAAATGGAAGTAGCACAATCTGCTTATAGAAATGGATGCCAACAACTAGGGATGATAGGAAAATCCTGAGTGCTCTGTATCTCGCCTACTAATATTTAGAAAATGAGACCAGTATACTATTCATCTACATGCATTTTACAGCCCATGTTTCATATCTAAATATTAGTATGAAAACAACATGGTATATAAAGTGCATTTATGCACAAGAGACAACATTTGTGTGGCATTTTATCTCTACTATGTTAACAGTGATTTGCATTATTGACATCATCTGTCACATTTCAACACCTTCAATAACAATACAAGACTCTTCTCACATGAGGATCAATAGTAACCCCTCTAAGGCACCAGACAGAAGAATGAAGAGAGGCATGAAATAGGAGAAAACTCTGGAATTTGGATCCAATAAGATTAATTATAAGGAATGAATAAGTGAGTATTGATTTAGTTCCTGATACCAAGACCTTGTCAGAAACATTTGTGACCCAATGAGGGATATGCTTACCCGCACTCATCAATAAAAGCAAATAAACTGGCACAATTCACTGGTAAAATGACCCCTTTTTTGACATGGTAGGTTTGGAACATCTGTACATCTCGTTAGCAATGCAAGTATCACATAGCCAGTACTAAAGAACTGGCATAAGATGTTTCGAATACTTTGAAACTCTTAATAAAATTTCACTGTATGTATGTACATTACATTGCATGGCAAATCTAACATGTTGAGGCTACCCTTAGCCAACACAGTTGTCCAAATAATCTGTAAATTATATCCATCACCACAGAGATATGATGAATCTGCATATGATCAAAAGCAATTTTGCCAACATTATGAAACTCTGCCATCCTGTCTGGACAGCTTGTATATTCCGTGCTGAATTTCCCAACCAAGTCTGCTCATCTGATATACTTGCCAAGGCACTGCCTCTCCTGGCACAGCTCTGGCACTTACTTGACATAAACAGTATGGCAGAGTGGCTAGAATTCTGCATGTGGATGCAGGGAATCAATGTTCAAATGTTTCCTTGGCCTTACAGTCACAAGATAGCAAATAAATACCAGTGCATTCTGGTGATTTAAAGACTAATGTAATTTTATTCTGGAATAGGCTTTCATAGACTAGAGCCATGTCTCTCACAATATTATGTAAGGCCATTTTCTCAAACACTGAATACAGGTTTCCCTTCTGAACCTTTATCCTCTAGGGGATTGAAACAAACATCAGTGGTGATTCTCATGAATAGCTGCAGACATCAGCTAGCATGCATGACCAGTTAACGGACAGAGGTTGCTCGACACTAGCCCTACAAGACAGAACAAGATTATCACCTACAACACACATATACATACACAACAAATGGAAAATTTGTATCAGAAAAAAGCTCTTCCTGTGTATTCTCATTCCCAAATCAAACTGAGATGAAGAGGAAGTCATCTTCAACAAGTACTGAGCTGGAAAAAACCCCAGCATATGTAACTAAAAAGATACTGTACCAAAAAACAACATCCAATAAATGGTTAACTATGAGCAGTTTTACTGATGACATGCTCAAACATACAAAAATCACTCGACCGGATAACAAATACAGTCGGAAAAGATGCTCAGAAACAACTACATGTACTGTTATATGGTGGAAGACATAATTAAATACATCCCAGTATCAACTGATTCAATAATCAAACCATAAATGTCCACATAGTGAACAGACGAAAGCAACATCAGTGGATTCCCATGAAGAAATATGTAATTCCAAGGCAGTGTCTAGATCATGCTGCCCTTTCATGTGAAGATTTCATCACCCTTTTCTTTAAATAATATTGCAATAGTATGGAGATGCGTATCTACAATCTTCCCAGCAAAAATCCCATAGGAAATGGTGCGAAAATGGTTTTCTCTGCTTCAGATCTTGCTGGCTTTCACCTGAAAGGAGGGGGTGATTTGATTGTTTGGGGGGCACTGCTTTGTTGCTGTCATCATCATTCTCATTGTTGAATTTAGAGAGAAGGGTGTGTTTTTTTTGGCAATTTGGTGTCTTCTTGTGTGAACTTTGCAATGTTTTCCTATGGGGAATGGGGGCAGCCCCTTTGGGACCCCATAACATTGGACCCCCGACCCAATCTTCACCAAACTTTGGGGTTCATGCAAGGAGAGTCCCTTCAAGCTACCCTGAAAATTTGTGAACTCTACCTCCAAAAATGCCCCCACAGGAGCTTTGGAAAGAGTTTTCCATAGACTATAACAGGCCCGAATTTTTCCAGTAAACCCAGAAATAAGCTGAATACCCATATTCACCTGTATAAGTATTTGGTTTATTTCAGGTTTACCAAAACAATTTGGGCCAAATAAATCCGAACCTGAAATTTACCAAATTTTTTTGTTCGTTTGTTTTGCACAACCCTAATTGCCATCTACTGAGACTAGTGGCAAAGAAGTGACTGGCTGAACAATCTGAATAGCTAACTTGGCCTCACCAGCCTCCTACCAAAATCTGAACTTCATTAAAGAGACCTATCAACAGCTCTGAAAGAATTTCTTGGACATTAATGCCACTGGCTACAGATCAGCCCCATCTGTAGCTCACACATCACCAGCGTCTCCTGAATCGATGCCTTGATTATTTTACTTCTAATAGGCTTCAATTAAATTATGAAAAAACCAAAATTCTAGTGGGTGCTCAAGGGAATGAAGATAGAGCAGATTAAATACTTTGAATATCTTGGTGTCCGTTTTCAATACAACGCTAATTGGACAATTCAGAGGAAGTCAGCAGCTAAATTAGCCAAGAATAGTATGCAAGCCATTACCCGATTCTTTTACACTAAAGGCAATCAGTTTATCCCTGCGGCTTTGAAAGTTTTCAATGCCAAAACAGTTGCTCAATTATTATATGGCATTCCAATATGGATTGGCACATTTGATCGCTCCCTTGAATGTCTCCAAGCTGAATTTTTTGGGAAAATACTGAGAATGCCATATTGTGTTACATATGCAGCTTTATGGCTAGAATTGGGTCAGGATCTAGTGGAGATTAGGGCTTGGCTACAGACCTTTAAGTACTGGCTACGAATCCATTACAACACCAATACTAACAGTCTCATTTACCAAATGCTTTTGGAATCTAGATCTTCCAATTGGTTAACTTATATAGAGAAAAAAATTGGGTCTTGAATCAATTTGGCACATCCTTTTCCACTGTCCATTCTATACAGATATACGGCTTAAATATATTGACCCCGTGATGTCAGGCTGCTATCTCGGTTTCAGTATTGTTTCTGTGTCGGTACTGTACTGTCTAGCCTCAAGGCCGACCACACATACCAAGGCCTGGGAATACTGCTCCTGGGAAAGTTGCCTCTGTCTGTGTATGCTGATGTTGTATAATCTCCCGCCATTTACTGCCTTATATTATCGTTCGGCTAGTAAGACTCTCATAGCTGCCATAGTTCCCTGTATGCACTGTATTGCCTTTTTGACCAGTAAAAGCCATCTGCTTGGATTCTATATGACTCTGTGGTGATTTCTGGTTTGAAGGGTCAGGAGCTTACATTATGGCAGCTATCCATTTCCTTCTTTATTGTACTACTAGGCAGGCTGGAGCCCAGGAGGGTTCGCCTGCCGCTTGGATGGGAGCTGAGAAGCTCTCCGAGTGACCTATTATCCTGGATTCCTCTCGGAAGGATCCCACCCTGTTACAGGACATAGTCGCTGAACTCTTCAGGACTACCCTAGAGGTTTGCCGCTTGAGGGGACTGGTACAGGAACAGTGGCAATCTCTTAAAGGGACTCTCTGGATGTTGACATCGGAGGCTACTGATACTCGTTTAGATCTTCAAGACTTGGATCAATTACTGGACGATGCCCGGTTGGCAACTGAGGATTTACAAGTACTAACTGGACTTTTGGATAATCTTATTTCTCGAGAAACTCTTTCCTCTAGTTCTACCATGGCGGGAGCCCCGCCGGAGGGTTTTTCCCTGATCCCGGATGCAGCCAGTTGTCAGGCTGAGGCCAAGCGAGTCGCTATTAGCACCGCTCTTCTCCTTGTGGAATGTACAAAGGACACCCCGGTAGCCACCTTGGCTCAAGTTTTGACCTCGACCTTTGGAGCCGAGGCACCCGCACTGGCGGTTCGAGTACAACCTCTGCTGGGCGGGGAACCCGACCCCATACTCTCACTCCTGGAGACGGAACTTTTGCCGCGCATTACGGCGGAGGCTGCCCTAAGACTTGAGAATGCCAAAGTTCTTGCGGATCAGAAAGCCGCCGAAGCGGCTAAGGTCGCAAAAGAGAGAGAAGCTGCTGAAGCAGCCAGGGCGGCTGCAGCAAGAGCTAGGGATCGGGCGAACAGGGACACGCGCCCCAAAGACAATGTACAAGGGCTATCAGGTCTGTCTTTTTCCCCGGCGTTTGTCCCGTCGCGCGCGACCCAACGCGCACGCCGTTTGGCTGACAGACGTCGAGACTCAGGAGAGTCTGAAGACGAGGATCTATATGGGGATAGCTCTCAATGGGCCACAAGCTTCCGGACCAGTAAACCTCATCTTACTGGTGGCCCAAGTGAGGAGGTTCACCTCTTACGAGCCCAGAATCGGGAGCTCTCCGACCGTGTTGATCAACTCCAGGAACTAATGGAACGTATGCTTCAGGAGAACAGGCAATTACAACAAACCCTGATAGCCCAGAGACAGCCCGTTCCGATACCGGGCCAGGGGGTACCCATACTGCCACCCCAACCACCCGCTAATGTGCCTGCTCCACCCTTGCCTCCTGGAGCTCCTGTTGTTCCTCCGCCCGGACCACCCGTGCAACCGGGCCAACCTGCGCCCGGCCCTTGGAAGCAACTCAAATTGAGGACTACGTACGACGGATCTCTCGAGACTTTGCCTTGTTTCTTGCATCAAGTGGACAGTTATATGCGAGAACAAGGACAACTTTTCCCCACGGAAGATAGCCGGGTGCGTTATGTAGCTTCCCTTCTGACAGGTAAAGCAGCTGACTGGATGGTCCTCCAGTTTGACACCCGCTCTCGAGCTATTCGTTCCCTCAACAACTTCATGACTGCTCTAAGAAGGAGGTTTGAAGACCCCTTCCTGGGGGAAAGAGCCAAAACGGAACTCTTACAACTCAAACAAGGCTCTGCCACAGTTCGAGAGTTTGCCGATGAATTTCAACGACTGGCAAGCAAAATTGTAGGCTGGCCCGAAACCACTCTAATTCATCATTTCAGGGAAGCCTTGCACCCTGACGTTCTGAACTGGTCATATATGCGGGGCGATCCCGATACCCTTGAAGACTGGATTCTATTGGCCGAGGAAGTGGAAAGCCGCCGACGCTTTATTTCCCTAGTCCGTCAAAAGCACAAGGAAAAAGGCACCCAAAAACCGCAATCCAAGGCACCACCGCCCGTCCCACGAAATCCTCCACGTCCGCCCCAGGAACGTGAAGTCCGATTTCAGAGGGGTGCCTGTCTTACTTGCGGAGAAATGGGCCACTTTGCAGCTGTTTGCCCGCACCGCCATGAGTTATTTCGTCCCAGCACGACGACCCGCGCCAGAGGTTGTCCACCACGCAGAGGCACCGCGGCCACCCGCAGCGCAGCTCCGGGAAGACCCACACCCTCTGCACTCCATGCCGGAGACCCAGCCTCCCTGCCTACTACCAACGACCCCGCCGGGTCTCGGATTACAAGTGCCCCATTGGGGGACAACTTTCCCTCTTCGGATGAGGAAAATCCTTGGAATTCTCTAGCCTTAAACCTGGAATCTCCCCTCGACTTATCAAAAAACGGCTCCGGTCTGTGGTGAATGGAGCGTCTCCACAGACCTCTCAGGATCCTCCTGTTAAACCGAATGCTCCTACCAAAATCAAAGAAGTGGACTCCACCGTCTACGTAGATGCAGTTTTACAACACACTAACGGTGGCCCACAACTACCCGTCAAAGCACTAATCGACTCCGGTTGCTGTCGCACTCTCATAAGCGAAGCCACGTTTGCTGCACTCAGAGCCGAATCTGAGGCTCTACCCGCCCCCGTCCAATTTGCCCAAATGGACGGGAGCCATTTCCAGGGGGGTCCAGTTGATCACCGCACCGTAGGGGTAGCAATGGGAATTGGCTCCCACTGGGAGCAAATAGACTTCACTATAGCCCCTATCCGTTTTGAAGTGGTCTTGGGTATTAACTGGATTAAAGGACATAGTCCCAGTATTAACTGGGAAACAAACACTATCTCCTTCGTCAGCCCCATGTGCAATCAGCACCGACAGAACTTTGCACTATTATATCCGCCCGTACCAGCACTGGCCTCCGATGTCCCAGCACTTCCAGTCCTACCTAATGTGTATCGAGACTTTGCGGATGTCTTCGACCTTAAAGAATGTGATACCTTACCCCCCCACCGGGCCTCCGACTGTACAATTGAGGTGGTCAAGGACTGCACCTTAACCAAAAGTAAGATTTACCCTATGAGCGCTTCCGAGCGCACCGTTCTCCGGGACTTCCTTGACAAAAACCTCGCCAGAGGGTTCATTCGCCCATCGAATGCCCCAAACTCGGCCCCCGCGTTTTTTGTCCGGAAAAAAGAGGGCGACCTTCGTTTATGCATTGACTTCAGAAAACTCAATGCGGTTACCCAAACCAACGCCTATCCTATCCCATTAATATCTGATATTTTGGGACAGTTACAGGAGGGCCGGGTATTCTCCAAGTTGGACTTGGTGGAAGCCTACTA
This sequence comes from Euleptes europaea, assembly GCF_029931775.1. Taxonomy (NCBI): domain Eukaryota; kingdom Metazoa; phylum Chordata; class Lepidosauria; order Squamata; family Sphaerodactylidae; genus Euleptes; species Euleptes europaea. The sequence goes on from NC_079318.1 coordinate 31,138,955, forward strand.
CCGAGTCCGCATCCGCGAAGGAGATGAGCACCTCACTGCCTTCTCTAGCTGTTTCGGTATGTATGAATTCCTCGTGATGCCGTTCGGATTGAAAGGGGCCCCGGGGGTCTTTATGCAACTCATCAACGAAATCCTTCATGACTTGCTGTATCGCGGGGTGGTGGTTTACTTAGACGACATTCTCATTTATTCAAAAACCATGGAAGAGCATGTAACTCTAGTCCGAGAAGTTCTGCAGCGCCTGCGCGACCACCAACTCTTTGCAAAACTGGCTAAATGCGAGTTTCATCAAAGCCAGCTCACATTTTTAGGATACATAATCTCCCACCAAGGTCTTCGCATGGACCCTGTCAAAGTCCAAGCCGTTCTCGATTGGACTCCTCCCACCAACCGCAAGCAAGTGCAACAGTTTTTGGGATTTGCAAACTTTTATCGAGGATTCATTCCTAACTTCGCCCAAGTGGCCCTACCCATTACTGATCTACTAAAAACCAAAGGGAAAGCAAACACAGCTACCTTACCCTCCGCAAAAATCCTGTGGACTGATCAATGCCAAGCCGCGTTTGTGGCTCTCAAACGCCTTTTCACATCCGAACCCATACTACAGCACCCGGACCCAAACCAAATGTTTATTGTGCAAGTCGATGCCTCCGATGTAGCTATGGGAGGGGCCCTCCTCCAAAAAGGTCCGGATGGCCTCCTTCACCCGTGCGCTTACTTTTCGAGAAAATTTGCGCACGCACAATTGAACTGGCCCATTTGGGAAAAAGAGGCAGCGGCCGTTCACCAAGCCCTGACTCTATGGAGACAATTCTTAGAGGGGTCCAATATCCCCTTCGAGGTTTGGACCGATCACAAGAATCTAGCTGCCCTCACGGGGTCCCACAAACTATCAGCAAAACAACAACGTTGGGCTGAATTCTTCGCTCAGTTTCGTTTCGTCCTAAAACATGTTCCTGGGAAACAAAACGTACTCGCAGATGCCCTCTCCCGGTTGCCACAATACCCGGTAAAACTCGAGAGGCCAACTGACTCTCTGTTCACCCCTACGCAAAGGGGAACCCTTCCTGTACTGGCCGTACAAACCCGATCTCAGCAACAGCACCCCAAATCCAGTTCTCCAGCATCTCCAACCCGAGCGGCTACCCAACCGCCCTCGCAACAACAACGAACCGACGGTTCCACTCCTCCAACCCCACCGGCTGCCCTACCGCCTACAATCTGCGCACCACCGCACGTAAGCACTACCCCCATAGCGGGTCCTCAGACTACTATAGCCGGGGGGGGGGGTTCCCGCCAAGGTTCCCGTCTCCGAATCCTTTTTAAATACCCTTCGGAACCACTGCCTCTCTGAACGCTCCACTCACACCCTACCCCCTGGGGTAATAGAACAAGGAGGCTCATGGTACAAAGACTCTAAATTGTATGTACCCAAGGCACTTCGAAAAGAAGTCTTACACTTAGCTCATGGAGTAAAAACAGCTGGACACTTTGGATTCCTAAAAACTCTCCACTTATTGCGCAGACAATTTTGGTGGGGGGGAATGCGTTCCGACGTTGACTCTTTTATTCGCAGCTGCCCTGTTTGCGCCACAGTGAAGCGGTCACAAGGCAAACCCCCGGGGCTACTGCAACCTCTAGAAACACCCACCAAACCATGGGAAGTGATTGCTATGGATTTTATGACTGATCTCCCTCTCAGCGGGGGAAAAACTGTGTTATGGGTTGTTACTGATTTGTTTTCCAAGCAAATCCATTTAGTTCCATGCGCAGGGATCCCCTCTGCTCAAAAAATGGCCCGCCTCTTCGTTACACATATCTTCAAATTACATTCGTTTCCGCGTAAAATAATCTGTGACCGCGGCAGTGGCTTTGTTTCCAAGTTTTGGAAAGCATTCCTCAAGTTGGTGGGGGTTGAACAGGGATTGTCTACTGCATACCATCCTCAAACCGATGGTCAAACTGAACGTGTAAATGCTGTCCTTGAATGTTATTTACGCTGTTATGTAAACTACCACCAAGATAACTGGGTAGAACTGTTACCTTTTGCAGAATATGCCTACAATAATGCTGTACATCAATCTACAGGTTTTAGCCCATTCTATGCAGTGTATGGACAGGACTTCGGTCCTGTTACGCCCAAAAATAATGTGGAGGGGGAGGGAGATCCTGACGTTGCTTCCTGGGCACACACCCTCCGTACCACTTGGCCTTGGCTCGTTAGCAATCTCGACCGAGCCAAGCGCAAATACAAAGCACAAGCTGATAAGCATCGTTCCCCCGGGGGCGAACTGCGAGTGGGTAAATTAGTCTATCTTTCCACCAAAAACTTACGTTCCACCCGTCCGTGCCTTAAACTCAATGCTAAATTCATTGGCCCTTTCCCAATCACACGGGTCATAAATCCTGTCACGGTGGAATTAGCTCTCCCGAAAACTCTGAGGCGTGTGCATCCCGTTTTCCACATTAGCCTCCTGAAACCCCATACGGCCTCTCCACAATGGCATCCCGATCCGCCCCCCGAACAGCCCATTATGGTGGGGGGGGAAGAGCACTTCGAAGTCTCCAAAATCCTTGACTCCCGTGTTCACCATGGCAACCTGCAGTACTTGGTCCGTTGGAAGCACTTCCCCCCTGCCTACGACAAGTGGGTTCGTGCACGAGATGTCTCCGCCCCCAAACTAATTGATGCCTTTCACACTGCCTACCCGGACAGACCATCCCCCTAACCGACTGGGAGGGGGCCTTAAGGGGAGCAGGATGTCAGGCTGCTATCTCGGTTTCAGTATTGTTTCTGTGTCGGTACTGTACTGTCTAGCCTCAAGGCCGACCACACATACCAAGGCCTGGGAATACTGCTCCTGGGAAAGTTGCCTCTGTCTGTGTATGCTGATGTTGTATAATCTCCCGCCATTTACTGCCTTATATTATCGTTCGGCTAGTAAGACTCTCATAGCTGCCATAGTTCCCTGTATGCACTGTATTGCCTTTTTGACCAGTAAAAGCCATCTGCTTGGATTCTATATGACTCTGTGGTGATTTCTGGTTCGAAGTGTCAGGAGCTTACACGTCTTTACAAACCTGGTGGGCCTGTCTGATCAAGCTAAACAACAATATATATTGAAAGATACTTCTCCAGGCATAACTGAGGAGGTTGCCAAATTCCTTAATAACGCTCTAATGATTCGCAGAAAAGGGAACTGGGAGTAAATTGTTGTACCTAATTTGTGTATATATCTGATGTTTGATATTTTAATTGGTATTTTGTACTGGCCTGATATTATATGTCATTAAAGGTTTTTGATTTGATTTGATTTGACATCACCAGGGAGCTCAAAAATCTTGTCTGTAAAGTTCACTCTCAGTCCATGTCTTTGCTTTACTCTTATGCATATTGTTCAGGAGAAACCCCAGCTTTTGCTAACCAGAAAGTTTACAGTCAAGATAAAAGAACAGGATGAAAGGCCAGGTTTTTAATCCCACAAGAAAGATACTGTAGACCTTGAAAGCATAGGATGAATCCAAAATCGGCATCTCCTGTGGTCATCAAAATAGACTCACTGGATTATATCCATGCCTCGATTTGATCTGTGCCAATGAAGGCTGGTAAATTTACTTACCAAATATTAGTTCATATACCGCAAAAATAAAAATAAAAATGTAATTGCTCTGTAAGAGTCCCCAAGAAGTTGATTTCCAAAGCTACCACACTAAAGCCAATATTCTTTAAGCTCCTTTCTGTCTTATGCGATATTTGCTGAGAAAGACATCTCCAAAGGGCAGGCTCATCTAAAGCATGCCACCTGCAGCATATCCAGTGCAGGAAACCATCATTCCTTCAAGGACCTATTTTACTCAAGGAATTATATGCTACACTTCACTGGGAATCCTACTGATCTGAGGCATGCCCTGAAGCAGTGTGGGGGACACTGGAACTTTAAATATAGTCCTAGCAATGCTACCCTCGATTGTGGGAGAATGGGGAGCCGATGTGGAAGTAAAGTGTGAAAGGAAAAACATACATTGCTTTACCCTGAAGAGAAGAGTCTGTTGTCTGGGACAGGAGGAAGAAACGCTAGTTTAGGCCAAAGAGTTTCTGGTGTGAAGGAAAAATCCAAAATTGAAACCAACTATGAAGTTGGGGACCCAAGTGAGGAATAAAGATCCAAGAACCAAAAGAGGACAAAGCACAGAGGACAAAGGTTCAGGAAATAAGCCAGAATGAACTGCAAAGTTGGAGGGGCTTGAGATGCCCTGTTTTGGGGTGTGGAAGGATGGGGTGCAGGAAGGTCACATCTGGGTGGACACACAAATGGCAGAAAGCAGGGTACAGCAAGTTAGCTCAGGTGGAGTGGTCGAGATACCGGAGTGGTGTGGTTACTGGAATTGCTCACTCGGGCTGGTGGCAGCTTGATGAAATTTCCCTCGATTCAGGATTGAATTACTGGGATAGACTGCATAGTGAAGAAGTTTCTATAGCCTTAGGTTATTGTCCAATAAACCTGAGACGATTACTCCTGGGTGTGAGGGAGGTTGAGAACAAAGAGGCCTTTAATTAATGTGTTCTTTGGAGCATTCCAGCAGCTGGACTACTCCCATGTGAGAGTGTCCAGGGGAAATTCCTGCTTGTTCAGGGGCCCCTACCTTTACATCAAAACTGGATTATTTTACCCAGGCTTCTGGCAGCCAAGTCAGAGGGTCTTTTGGGATGTACAAATATAGGGGTCTCTGGGGGAACTCATTCACAATAGCAGACATCTAGACTTAATCCAAACTTATTCCCTAGTGCTGCTTCTCAATGCTCCTAGAAGGGTGTCACTTGAGTTAGGATCCAAAGTGAAAGATCAAAAAGGTTTAGACTTGAAGCCATTCTTGCCAGTCTTATCTAAAAGGTGTCTTGCATAAAGTTTGCCAATGCAGGACAGAAGGCTAATTGGGTGATAACTGACTATCAGTGTGGATCACCTTTTTTGTAGATAGGGGCTATTATAGCCCTAGTCCAAGCTTCGGGCATCCTCCCTGTTGCATCAATAAGAGTGAAAAGAGTAGCAAGGGGGGAAGCCCACCATGTTAGATTTTCTTTAAATAGTTCATGGGGGAGGCCGTTGGGTCCTGGAGCCTTCCCCGTTTTAAGCTGATTAATCAGGGAAATGATTTCACTACGGCTCACAGGAGGCCATTCAGGAAGGCCTGAGGGGCTAGGGTGACACAGGAATTACTACTGTCTATATTCATGACTGTTCAACCCACATATTCTGTTTGATTAGGGCTACTTGATTAGGACAAATAATGTATTTATGTGAACTAGTCAATGGCAATTTAGAAATTTCAGAGAATATATGCCAAGCTACTCTGTTTTATTGATAACAGGATCAAAGACTGTGCCATATAAAATGCTAAGAACTTTGTAATACTCATCAGAAGTCTGTACATGTGTGTTCCATTTCTGTAAACCTGATGAATAGTAGTTATTTCAGAGGCAAATACCAATTTGTAGTTTCTGGCTTTTAAAAATGACTGCATAATACAGAATAATGGCTAGTCAGCCACAGCATCCATCACCTTATGCACAAGCTGAGAGCTAGATCTATGTGGTGTTTTAGTTAATGGGCTGAAGTAATGAGAGTTAAGCAACAACAAAAACACACCATAATAAATACACTAGATTAAAGGGGCTTTTCATGTTCCAGCAGCTTTTCTGCCCTAATTTAAATTAGCATTTGCATATATAAAGGGCTTAATAAATGCATGTGTTGCTTAAGGCTACAGTGTAAGATAAACAATAGCTCATAAACAGAGGGCAGGGGGAAAAAACAGACAGAAATTCCTCTGCCCCAGAACAAAATTTGAATTTTATTGTATATTACGGGTAACTTAAGCTTGTAGTTGCAAGTTGGTAACATGCCAAGTAAACTATGTTAAACTCTATTAGATTTTATACGTTAATTTCCACATCTGGATGACTAAAAGTGATTGGGTAACTACGTCAGTGATTCATGTCAACGCTGTCATTTATCAGGGCAGCGCTTTGGTCAAACTAGTACCATTGTGAAGGAAGGAGAGTGCCAGGTCAATAAGGAACATGCTGTTTGAATTTTGGGGGAAATTCTCTCTGATTTTTTCCTTGATTAATTTATTCAGTTTTTGATATGATTTGGAAACTCCTATTTACATGTTAATTTGCTAGTGATAGAAATAATGGCCATTTTCTTACTATTATAAAAAGAGGACCCATTGAAGTACTGCATGCATCAGTGATTGAATAAGTCCAGAGTGTTGTGGGCCTTTTGCTTAAAGTTCCAGCTGCTAGAACTGTTTTTGCCGCTATTTTTAAAAAGGTCAGACCCAAAGGGCTGGTTCATACATGCAGGAGTAGAGTCCTAAAGTGACAGAACAAACTGCATCACTTTTGATTGCAGGTGGAGGGGCATAGAAAAACACAGAAAAAACACAGAAAAACAAATAATGAAATGGTCCTCTATGTTAAAAAAATCAATGAGAAAACAGAAAAACAGTGAAACAACTGTTGTGCTAGTGCTCCATCTGTATGGAGTTGTTATGGAAAGGGGAGATCAAACATCTGTAGTCTGCTTTGATACAACTCATTCTACTAGCTCAGGTTCCTGACACTTCATTATCCTGCATATGTGACCCATATCAAACAAAGAAAAAGGCCGTGATATTAGCTGGGGAATCCAGAACCCATAAAGTTGTGTCCTATAAAATTATTCCCCCTTGCCTGCCAGAATCATATATCAAGCTGAAGTCCACCTAAAGCTGAGACAGAATCTGCTGCCATAGCATTGGCTGTGACGGATCCACACATTCCTGTAACTATATACACTCAGTCTGAGACAGAAACCATCCCTTCAATATGATCATTTTATGGAACTAAAACCCAATATCATACCCATAGAGCTCGTGAACTCTCCAGCGTTTATGGCCCCCACCAGAAACAGATATATATCCAAGCGCCAGCTGACTATCTATCTTTCTTAGAGCTGACCAAGCAAAGGAGAGCCTTTACATTAGTGAGATGCTCCGCTTTACCTTTGGCGATTATGGAAGGTAGATTTAAGAGGCTTCTGAGAACTGAATGGGTGTGCCTTTGTAAGTCCGAGGAACTGGAGTCTATAGAGCATGTTTTGTTCAGGTGCTCTTTTTATGAGGTAGTCCGTCGTAAGTTAATCACTCCCCTGCTCAGTCAAATCACAGTCAATTCAGAGGAAAAGAGAATTAAGAGTCTCCTTTGGGAAGGAAATGTCCAGACAATGAAACAGGTAGCCAAATTCTGTGCAGTTGCGTATAGGGTCCGCAGCTTAAAGTTAACTAGATTAATTCTATTAAATCTTTTAATATTTGCTGAATTTCAGTTTATTATATATTATTCAAGAATTTTAACTAGGTATTGTTTTTGTAAAATCTATGTAATCTTTTATTTCATGTATAAATTATACAAGTGTTCTACTGGCGTATGCCATATTAATAATAAATCTGAATCTGATCATACCCATAATCCCTTTGGGATATGAGGTCAACATTATCATTTTCTTTTCTTTCTTGTACAGCTCCATGACACCGTTACTACAAATCATGGGCAGTTTTTTTAATACTAATGACATTTTAAAGATTGGTGCTAAATAATTTCATCAACGTACAGTCTACCAAGGCAGTGAACTCATTTTACAAGGTTGCTAATCACAATTTCTCCTACGGTTGTCTGTGAAATTGTACGACAAAGTTATGCCCTGTATTAGCAAACTAGCTGAAAAACAGTGCAAGCCAATTAACACGTAGCTAACAACACAGGAGCAAACGAAATCTCATTCACACTAGACCGATGGTATAACGTAGCACAGCAAATTCAGAACCCGTTAGCCTAATGTTCTTTTACAACATCAGTGAGTTAATTTGGCATATACAGAAGAGTAAGAGACACCGAAAGGAGCTAATACATTTAGCAATTATATCCACATTTAAAGGGATCCATTTGATACATTTCTATGTAGATTACACAGACTTGCTACTCAACAAATACCACATTCAGAAGAACTATTAGTGGAACTACTTAATTGAAAGCAAGGAACTTAATACCAGCTTTCATCACACATTGATTTATTTACCTAAACCACTTACATCTCAGCTTCCCTCATACATGGGCTCATGGCAGCTACAAATAAATCCAATAAACACAATATAATAGATGAAATCTCTGAATACTTATTAGTGTGCTCTACGAAGGCTATTTGATAGCACTTTCCCTCCTTCTCCCAGTCCAAGTGTCAATTTAAGTCAGGGGTCGGCAAACTCATTAGTCAAAAGAGCCAAATATCAACAGTACAACGATTGAGATTTCTTTTGAGAGCCAAATTTCTTAAACTTAAATTATATAGGTAGGTACACTGTTTATTAACTTAATGAACTTTAATTAAAGTTCATTAAGTTAATAAACAGTGTACCTACCTACATAGTTTTAAGTCTTAATTAAACTATAGGTACACTGAAAAAAACTTGATATCATACTTAATAGTGATCTTATTTATTGATAAAAATTAAATTGTAAGTCCCTGCCATTTCCCCCTCCCTGTCCGGAGTACTCGTCTGGAGGCCTGGTCTACCGCCATAAAAGCCTATTGGTAGACCTGGCCTCCGGCTGAGTCCCATTGGGAGGCCTGGTCTACCCATTGGCTTTCTTGGCAGTAGACCATAGAAGCCAATTGGTAGACCTGGCCTCTGAAGGGGAACTTTTTCCCCTCCTCAGAGTCCAGTTCTACCGCCAAGAAAGCCAGTGGGTAGACATGGCCTCCCAATGGGACTCAGCCAGAGGCCAGGTCTACCAAAGGAAGCCCGCCCCGCCCAAAGCTGATAGGCGGGGGGGCAGGAACCGCCGAGCCGCCTGCCCAGCAATCATGCGGCTAGAGGGGAGAGGAGGCTTTAGCCTCCCAACCATTGAGGTCAAGGGAAAGGGGGACCCGGCCATTCTCCACGGTGGGGGGGGGGAGACAGTGCGCCCGCTCGCCCGCTCTCTCTCTCTCTCAGGCGCGCCGGCTCCGCAGCCCGGCTGCCGGCGCGAGCAGGCGCGAGAGCAGGGGCTCCGAACCAAGTTTGGAGAGCCTCACTCAACGGGCCAAAGAGCCGCATGCGGCTCGGGAGCCACAGTTTGCAGACCCCTGATCTAAGTGAAATGGATCCTACCCAACCAAATGTGGAACCAGCAATGCAGAGGTGCTTATATCCAGTAGCAGGCCGTGAAGGACTCTTGTATGAAAAGCCAGCTTATAAAGGAATTAACAGGGGAGTTTCATAGCCTGCTTGTTAAAGAAGATGCCATTTTAGACAAACCAGCAAATAGTTGCTGCATGGAAAGTATCATCTTGTTTGAACCAATTAACATCCATCCAGGCCTGTTATTCAGCAGAACCTTGTTGCAAGCTGGGCCAAATGGGGAGTTCAGGGTTAGAGAACTTAATGTGACTGACCAAGAAATATCACTCACAAGGAATCAGACCTTAGGAACAGTATCTATGGTGTCTGGTGTCTCACAGCCTCTTCAAGATGTGGAAGTTAAGAGCTGTGTAGCAGCATGGCCCAAGCTAGCCTGATCTCGACAGATCTCAGAAGCTAAGCAGGGTCAGCCCTGGTTAGTATTTGGATGGGAGACCAGCAAGGAATACCAGGGTTGCTGTGCAGAGGAAGGCACTGGCAAACCTCCTCTGTTAGTCTCTTGCCATGAAAACCCCAAAAAGGGGTCACCATAAGTCAGCTGTGACTTGACAGCACGTTACAAACACACAGCAGCAAAGTCAGTAAGTGATCTGGGTATTGATTTGACAGAAGCTGCAGCAGAAGGCACTGCTAAGAAGCAACTTGGAACAGAAACTCCTAGAGTGTGCTAGTGTGTTTTCATACAGTAATGTAGAACCCGGGAGCAACGATAAAGTACACCATCAGACTACGCTAAAGCCAGAGGGTGTGCCAGTGAAGCAACCTCCACGTCAAATTCCTTTAGCATATCAAGACAATGTGAAAAAAAGTTAACTCATATGGTCCACAGTATTTTGCAGTGGCTCCTTACGAGAATGCCTACATGATAATGAAACAGCAGGCCACAACTGGCAAAACTGTGGGAATTCATTCAAGTTGCCTTGAATTCATTCAAGTTGACACTACCAGAAATGCGAACTTGGAATAAGTATTTTCTGGTAGTATATGATACTTTTTCAGAGGGAAGGAGGAATGGTATAGCCCGATCTCATCAGATCTCAGAAGCAATGCAGGGTCACTACTTGGAAGGGAGACCACCAAGGAAGACTCTGCAGAGGAAGGCAATGCCAAACTACCTCTGCTTCTCACTTGCCTTGAAAGCCCACTGCTGGGGTCGCCATAGCTCAGCTGTGACTTACACAAAAACCCACAATACTTTTTCAAAGTATGTGTTGGCACAACCACTTAAAAATAAAGGAACAGAGACTGTGACATGATGCAGACATGAAGCAGGTTGTGTTGCAGTTGGGCCCACCAAACTGTTTCTGCAGCGATCAAGGGAAAGAGTTTGAATCACAGTTGCTGTATGAATTGTGCTAATACCTGCAGATGCCCACCCTACTAGTAATGGGGGAATGGAAAGGGTGAACCACACACTGATACCATTCTTAGAGGCCTGGTGAGTGATGATCAGAAGGATTGGGATTTAAAGGTTCCGTATGCTGTGTTCGCTTATAACACTAGCGCACATTCTACAATCCAGTACTTATGCATTTCTGAGGGGGCCTTACACAGTGGTTAAGAAGCTGAGCAATCTATACTTAGGGATGTGCAGATTTCACAAAGGGTTTCCATACCAGTATTCCAGATGTTTTGGGTCCCCAATACAATTTTGGAATTCGGATTCAGGTTTTTTGTTTTTGTTTGGAATTCTGAAATATGTAGGTTCATTATTCCCTATGGGGAGTATTTCCAGGAGGCTGGAGTGGCTGTTTTTCAAGAAAATGCCACCAAAATTGCAGGGAACCTAGTCCTGCCTGACCTGTCCACTGACCTGTTCAAGAGAATTCGATCAAGGGGTTCAACTCTATGAGCCCCTGAACAAGGTGCCTCCCTACTTGTCTCCATTGTTTTATGTAGGAAAAAAAATCTATGCTTGCTCCAGGGCACAGAAACCAATAGCCAAACACAGAAGAACAAACACTGGCCAAAAAACTCCAAATGCCAAGAGAACCAGCAAGCCCAACTGAATCAACAACAAACCTGAGAATCCCAGCAGTCCAGCCCAACACAACCAATGCCAAGCCACAGGATCCAAGCCAAACCAACTTAAGTAAGGGGCACTTGCAATTCCAACCAGACCTGTAAAATTGAAGAAAAACAGGCCTGGAAGCCTTAAAAGCCAGTCCTGAATATTCCCAGAATTTTTCAAGACCCAAGTATTCAAAAAATCCGGATACTGCTTTGGATATCCTTATATATCCAAAAAATTCTGCTAAAGTACATTTCAGATATAGAATCTGAATGGAAATATCTGAACATACAACCCTACTACCCTTGCTGATAAAGAAAGGCCACGTTCTTCCCCCCCTGTAATACATAGAGACCAGGTACACCAATCCATTAAAAGAAAAGAAAGGTAATCAGGGGGAAAGATGAGTTGGTCCCTTCCAACTCAATGATTCTATGATTCTATATGCTGGTGAAACATTGTGCATAAGGTAGTTTCCAGGCATGAATATTGATGTGTAGTAGTTCTTTGTGTGTCAGTTCTGAAATTTGGACACAGAGAAACACCCTGTATTTTAACTGGCCTGGGAGAATACTGGGTACCTGTTCTTCAATGTCATTTGGTCCACTGAGACTTCACCGATTTTTCTTTGCCATGAAAGATATTGTAATGCAGTCTGGAAATCATAATAAGATTTCTGTCACATCTACGTGCTTTAAAAGTCTTTTGTAGGGAACCAGCAATGAATGTCCTTTGAACGCACTTTTTGTTCTTTTCTCCTTCGAATAGAGAGAAGTGGAAATGATCATTAGCGGTACAGAAGTCCTTAGAACTTTTCTGTTTAATGTATTATCACAGATATTGACTGGGAAGTTGAGAAGGAATGCGGTCCCTGTAGTAAAAATTAAGAGTTTGCAGAGTGTTCTAAAAACCAACTGCTGGCTGTTGAATGAAAGCGCTCTCACATAATCTGTGTCTGTCAGTCCAATGAATGTTTTAGTACCAGTAAAAACAGTTGCAATGAAAAAGCAAAGAAAATATTGGAAAGCAAAAACTGCACCAGAGAGAACATACTGGATTATAAGGTTACAAGACTATGCAACTATGTTGAGATTAACACACCTTCTCAGAAATCAACCTATGAACAGAAGTGGCAGCCATTGTTTGATAAATTTCCGTGATTGAAGTATGTATACAGTGGAGTAGAATATGGTAGTAGAAGAGACATCAGTAATAGAGAATTTGTAAATGCATTTAGTTTTCAGGCTAGAGTGGTTTTATACTAAATGATTGAATAACATAGATACTGGTAAGTACGATTTAATTACTAGTAAGGAAAGAGAGTACAAGTTTGTTAACTAAGGACCAATTACTTTTATTATAAAGTTAAGAATAGTAAATATAGCGAAGATAGTGATGATAGAATTCCATGAACTAAATTAAGATCAAAAATGGGGTAAGACTAAAGCTTAGTCAGAGGCTGGGACTGGAGACAACAAATGACATGTTAAATCCCCTACCTGTTTTTTTCCCTACTTTTCTTTTCTGCGCCCCCATTATTATGAAAATAAATAAAATATTTAAAAAAAAGAAAGTATTTAAAATCTATCTTCTGTATCTCAGTGCAGGATGAAGAATAGTGGTTTTTATACTGTCTCCCATTCCTAAATTGACAACAGATATGCATAATTTTAAATTATTTTAAAAAATAAGTAATAAAGCAGTACACAGGCATGAGGAAGAAACAAGGAGTTTTGATCAGCACTGAAGCGTCAAAACTAGACCAATGGAGAACCTTGCCCTCTAATTCACTATTCAGATATCTTGCCTCTTATTATACACAATAAGGCTTTCATTACAGAGGGAGATTTTGTTTCAGATACTGAAAGTCATGCAGAACCTACAGATTCCAAAAAATACTGGGCCCCAGGAAAAACATCCTAACCATAAAATGGTTTTATGATGGAACTCCTCTCAGAACTCTCTCAGCCCACGTGGAGGCAGGCAAATCACCTTGAAAACCCACCAGGTTCGCCATAAGTCGGCCACAACTTGACAGCACTTTACGCACACACAGGAAATACTGCAGGTGATCATTGAGGCCCAATGCAAAGTAGGGGTAAGGGAATCTTTGAGCATGCTGACAAAGATAAGACTGCCCTTACCAATCTTCAATTTTACCCCTTCCATTCCCCAAATCTGAATCATACAAGCTCTTTTCGCAAATCCCATAAACCACCACACTTACATTCAATATTTTGGGCCTTGAACACGATCGTTTCCACAGTTTTGCCATGCACTGACATTGACCATAGGCTATATATTATCAGCTTGACAGACCACTAATGTAGATATGGAAAAAATGCAACATAAATGTAGCGTGTTTGGGCTGCAATCCTGCAAACATTAAATTGCTTAAATCTCACTCAACAGAGATACAAGCAGTCTTACTATGTGTAGGATTTCAGCCTTGGTTTCCTATGGGTAATTAAGCAAGTGTTTCATCTCAAGTTTTACAATTTTTCCTTTTTATGGAGTTAAAACTATGGGTTGTTTTGTGGTTTGATTCATAGAATCATAGAATCATAGAGTTGGAAGGGACCAACAGGGCCATCAAGTCCCACCCCCTGAATAATGCAGGAAATTCACAACTACCTCCCCCCTCCACACCCCTAGTGACCAGAAGACGGCCAAGATGCCCTCCCTCTCATCATCTGCCTAAGGTCACAGAATCAGCATTGCTGACAGATGGCCATCTAATCTCTTCTTAAAAACCTCCAGGGAAGGAGAGCTTACCACCTCCCGAGGAAGCCTGTTCCACTGAGAAAATGCTCTAACTGTTAGAAAATTCTTCCTAATGTCTAGACAGAAACTCTTTTGATTTAATTTCAAATGACAGCTAGCTGTAATATGGGTAATTTGATGCAAAAATTGCAATGATGGTTTTCCGAAGTCAACATTAATAAAACTCAAAATAAATCTTCATTGAAACCCTATTGCAAATTATTTTAACCATCAAGCCCTCCTGATCCAGAGATAGTTGTACTCTGATGTTTACATTGGCAGTCTGTGAACTAATGGATTCCTCTTTATCTTTAATAGAAGGGGCAGCTGCTCCAACACGTCCCTTTGTGAGGTACCACTTCTATGGGCCTTCTGTGGCATTTGGCTGGCCAACAGTCTGATGCAGCAGGGGTCTTCCTATGTTCTTAAGGAGCCAGAGCTGACAAATTATAAACACTTTGGGGGTTTTATGTGTGTGTGTGTGTTAAGTGCCGTCAAGTCGCTTCCGACTCATGGCGACCCTATGAATAAAAGTCCTCCAAAATGTCCTATCTTTGACAGCCTTGCTCAGATCTTGCAAATTGAAGGCTGTGGCTTCCTTTATTGAGTCAATCCATCTCTTGTTGGGTCTTCCTCTTTTCCTGCTGGCCTCAACTTTTCCTATCATCAGTCTTTTCCAGTGACTCTTGTCGTCTCATGATGTGACCAAAATACGATAGCCTCAGTTTAGTCATTTTAGCTTCTAGGGTCAGTTCAGGCTTGATTTGATCTATAACCCACTGATTTGTTTTTTTGGCAGTCCACGGAATCCATAACACTCTCCTCCAACACCACATTTCAAAGGAATCTATTTTCTTCCTATCAGCTTTCTTCACTGTTCAGCTTTCACACCCATACATAGTAATAGGGAATATGATGGCATGAATTAATCTAGTCTTGGTGGCCAGAGTCACATCCTTACACTTCAAAATCTTTTCTAGCTCCTTCATGGCTGCCCTTCCCAGTCTCAATCTCCTTCTAATTTCTTGGCTGCGGTCTCCCTTTTGGTTGATGGTGGAGCCAAGGAATAGAAAGTCTTGAACAATTTCAATTTCCTCATTGTCAACCTTAAAGTTGTGTAATTCTCCTGTAGTCATTACTTTTGTTTTCTTGGGGGTTTTATACTGGACCCAATGTTCTTGCTGAAGGAGAAAGTTAATGCAGCTTCAAAGGGGGCTTTCTTCCAACTCAGCCTACCCCATAAGATGGCCCTTTACCTTGACACGGCTGATCTAGCCACCTGGATCCACCCCACAGTCACATCCAGACTAAAGTATTGTAAAGCACTGTATACTGGTCTTCCCTCAAAATCAATTCAGAAACTCCAGTTGGTATAGAAAGACGCTGCCCGGCTATTATCAGGAACGAGATGGAGCATGCATATTACTCTATTGGTGGGATCTGTTTCTCCCCCTTCTTTTTTATTACTCCCATTCTACAGCCCCATCAGTTACCAGGCTCAGTTTAAAGTACTGGTATTCCCATATAAAGCCCTTCATGGGGCGAAAACGCATGGTCGCTTTATCCTCCTTTAATCCCTGTTTCAGCAAGGATCGAACGCATGCGTTTCACCTAATGTGCGTTCGATCCTGGCTAAAACAGGGATTAAAGGAGGATAAAGCGACCGTGCGTTCTCGCCCATGGTCTTGGACCCTCATATATGTGAGACCCCCTTTTCCTTGTACTCTACCACAACAGCTAATCTCATCTGAGTAGGGCTTTCTGCAGGAATTAACCTGCAAACGGGCAAAATCAACAACTGCCCGTATGTGTACCTTCTCTGTTGTGGCCCCACTTTATGCAATGGCCTGCCTGAGGAGGTCAGGAAGGCTCCCACTCTCCTGGCTTTCCACAAACTATGCAAAACTGAATTATCCAAGAGAGCTTTTCTACACAGGCAATGAGTCGATCTGTACTAAATGATTCACAAAGTTACTTAAATAAATTATTAGAGATTGTGGTCTATACTACTCTGTATAGCTTACTGAAACTAGGATCCTACTATGTAGTTTTTGTATCATTTTATGTGTAATGTTAAGATGTATGCTTTGCTTTAGTTCTGTTTTTTGATTTCTGATTGGTTCTACAACCCTAATCCTATTGTATTGTTTATTGAATACTCCACCCTGTCAATTGTATTGACTCACTCTTTGCAATCAACCATGAGTCCAAGTGAGAAAGGCAGACTATAAATGACATAAATAAAACAAACAAATAAACAATTTTCCTTTGGCGCTATATTTATGCAATCATATAGCAATGCTTACAGGCTCTTCCGACCTGGTATATTATTTGAATTGAGCATCACCACTACCCCTTCCATGGGATGTGACACAGCCCAGAGACAGGACATTATGGCCTGGAGCCACCAGGCCCACAAGAGCTTTTAAAATTTCTTTTATCTTCCCCTTAAGCTTCTTAACAACTTGTTGAGGGCATCAGCCTGCTGGACTGCATAAAAATATTTAAGCAGCTCAAAGGCTGAGTGCCAAAAAGGACAGCAAAGTAATAGAAAGGGTCAGATCTTGGTCTTTGCCTGTGGGACATAGGGTTGCCAACTCCAGGTTGGGAAATTCCTGTAGATTTGGGGATGAAACCTGGAGAGGGGATGGACCTCAGTGGGGTATAATGCTATAGAATCCATTCTCCAAAGCAACCATTTTCTTCAGGGGAGTCTGGAGATCTCTAGGTCCCAACTGGAGATTGGCAATCCTAGCCAGTCTTCAATGGCTCCCAGGTATTGCCAGCTCAGACAAATGTAATCACAGAAGCCAGAAGGGATGAGGGGACTGCCAGAGCCAGAAATAGGAAGAGCCAGTATCTAATTTAAAGTACTCAAAGAGGGCAGAGGACCAGATGTGCCCACCCCTATCCTAGCCTCATGTTCATTCTCTGAATATTTTCTCTGAATTCCATCCTTCCCTCCTCAGCACGACAGACCCATCTGAACCCTCTTAGCCTTCCCTGGACCTCAAACTGCAGAGCTATTATGAGTTTTGATCTTCATTTGTTTCCTTTGTCCTGAATTTGAGTGAAATCAGACTTATGCACTTTTGCAATTCTACTTTTTTAAACTTCTAAATAACTTAATGTTCTGAGCAAAGTCACAGATTCCAGGGAAGAATAGTCTGCCTATTCTAATTTATCAGTGTATTTTGTAAAGTAAGACTAAAATGGCTGCGCATACTATTTAACATTACCATTTCTGTTAGTTCTACATTCCAATACACTGCTTGAAAGGGATGGTTAGGGATGATTCAGGTGACGGGGCTAAGAGGAAGTCTGGTGCCATATGAAAAAGCCACCCCATCTTTAATTCCAAAACACAGCAAGGCCAGAGAAGAAAAATCCACTTCTTAAAGAAAGAAACTGGACAGAAATAACCTTCACTGTGCTTTGCATCTTAGTAACCCTATTATCCACCATGACAACACTGACATCTAGCTGTTCATGTAGCCAATGGGCCCAGGATATTCTACAGTGGTATTACAATTCATTGAACCCAAACTGGGAAGAAAAAAAACTTTTAAGATTTCAAACAGATTCAGCCAGATAAGCTCATTATAAACACATATAATCTACTAATTCAAGCAATATGCGCACATTCCTAATTATAGTAATTCATAGAAGGCAAAGGGGAGGATTTATCACAAATGTTGTCATTCCAAACATGATAAATAATGACCATCGTTCAATACATTTGTCTGAGTTCTGCCAATTATTCCTTATAGATCTCTGATAATATGTCAGTTTTGTCATTAGCTCCATTTGCCGTACACTAGTAAACCAACTGCTATTAGATGGGGGTTTCTGTTTTTTCTTCAGTTGACAGCTATGGCCATCTTTGCTGCGGTAACCAACACAGTTCTTAACCACAGATGCTAAAGGTTTTCCTTACTTTGAGTATTTTAATTGAAATATCTCGCCCCGAACACAAAGTCATTGGCTGGAAAGGCAAGATACAGTTTCCCTGAAATGTTCAGATCAGTATTTTGGCAAGCATCTGCCAGAACGCTGCTGAGGATGCTTTTGTGTGTGTGTGTTCTTCCCCATCTCACCCATGCCCAATCCCCAGAAGACCGATTATTATCCAATGGCAGACATAAATGCACTATACCTCCTCCCCCAGAGAAAAATCTTGCAATGCAGCATTTGCTGTCAAGCCCAAGAGGTTTCAGACATGGCAACCTATGAAGCAATTAGGGCTAGCAGGATTCTGATTCTATTCAATCCGTGAAACAAAATTAAAATGAGTGCACTCAGCTCCTGCCTTGCCTTTTGGAAACAATGACACTTTGAGTGACCCACTATTACTAAGCTAGTTTTTGATGAAATGCTACTACAGTAAATCATCATGACTACAACATATGCAGCTGCAAGTGATTAATTATACCCTGGAAGAACATAATAACGGTCTCTTGTATTTAAATTACATATGGCACCTATTAATTTATTTGCCTTAATTATCAAAGTAGGAATGCTATAATGCACCCTCTGTCACAGAATCTGCTTTAAGAATTTTCTTGTATTTTTTCTCCCTTTCTCTCCTTCCTATCTGTTCTTTGGATCCACTAATAGCAAGAGTGTATCATAACTTAATTAGTTAACACTGATTTGTAATCTGCACACTTCCGCTTAATTGGCATTTTCATGGCACCAGCCTTAATCGTATGTTTTGCATAACGAGAAACCTTTGGAAAAAAAGAAAGAAACCCCTTAGGAAAAAGAGCTGAAGCTTTTGTGAAAAGGATTCGCGCTGTGCCCTTGCTTCAGAGACAGCCAAGTCAAAGCTATGCAGCCTCCGAAATTCATACAGAATCCATCATTTTCTAGGCACAGAAATTAAATGGGTGATTATAACAGATTAACAAAGAGCTTGTTCACATGAAGTGGGTTAACATAGGGTAACAGCCAGAATGTTCACGTTAGAATCCATTTATTTCTTTTTTGCCATCAACTTGCAGCCAATTTATGGTGACCCTGTAGGGTTTTCAAGGCAAGAGACGTTCAGAGGTGGTTTGTCAACTTGGAAGCCTTTAAGAGGGGAGTGGACATGTTCATGGAGGATAGGGCTATCCATGGCTACTAGTCAAAATAAATACTAGTCATGATGCATGCCTATTCTCTCTAGTATCAGAGAAGCATGCCTATTATATTAGGAGCTGTGGGACACAGGCAGGATATTGCTGCAGTTGTCTTGTTTGTGGGCTTCCTAGAGGCACCTGGTTGGCCAGTGTGTGAACAGTCTGCTGGACTTGATGGGCCTTGGTCTGATCTAGCATGGCTTTTCTTATGTTCTTAAGTTTTTATTGTCTGCTTCTGCATAATGACTGTGGTATTATTTGGTCGTCTCCCATTTAAATACTAATTAGAGCTGACCCTGCTTAGTTTATAAGATCTGATGAGATTGGGCTAGCCTGGGCTATCCAGGTAAGGGCAAATTCTGCTTCTTTGGAGCAATATGCCATAGTAGTAACAAGGTAACTCTGATAAAACATTGTCTGGCAGTAAAATGGGAACTGTATAAACCTTTTAATTAAGAAAGCCAATTTTTTGATTCTCGGCCTTCTGTTCCTAGCAATAGCAACGTACTTTTGTTCAAACTCCAGGCAAATTACCTGTGAGGATTCATGACATACATTTGACTATCATTTGCAAACACCATAGGGGACATCACACCAAAATTCCCTGAAAAACACAACTCTTTGTAATTTAATAATTCTGGCATACAGTATGCAAAAATAATGGCTGAATATGTTCACACATATCCCAATGGCTATATCGTTCTGTTCTTTGTCTTGCCAGCCTACACCTGCCTGCTTTTTCTGGTGGTGGCAGATAAGCTCCTGGTTGAGCTTGTTTGGTTTCTTGTCATTCTACCTGACCACATAACTGAATATGAGGCTTTAGGCAACTCTAGCTTGTTTGTGGGACAGTCTTCATGGAGTGAAGAATAATAAGAAGACTTGGTTTTTATATGCCGACTTTCTCTACCACTTAAGAGAGACTCAAACCAGCTTACAATCACCTTCCCCTTCCCACAACAGGTGGGAAGGTGGGGGAGGCTGAAAGAGTGTGACTTGCCCAAGGTCACCCAGCTGGCTTCATGTGTAGGAGTGGGGAAACAAATCCAGTTCACCAGATTAGCCTCTGCCACTCATGTGGTGGAGTGAGGAATCAAACCCGGTTCTCCAGATCACTCCACTGCTCCAAACCACTGCTCTTAACCACTACACCATGCTGGCTCTCTGTAAATTTCCTCTGACTTATTTTTTTAATGAAAAACAACTTCTGGAAGTTGCAGTCAGGAGAAGAGGAAGAGGCGGGGAAAGGGAATTTTTTCTGCCAGACAATTTTTTCTGCCAAAATTCCCAGCTTCAATCATATTTCTCCCTACAAACACAAGACCAAGTCCCTATAATCTTTTCCCCTATAGGAAAAAGAGCTTCTTCAAGAGGACAATTTTAAGCTGTTAGCGTCCTTCAGCAGTTGCTGGTTGTTGTTGTTGTTGTTGTTTTTTAAAGCTCTGCATAACTAAAGCCTGCTAAGAATCCATTGTGAGCACACTTGATAATGCTGATTGCAAGAAGCAAGGGAAATCAGGGCTGGCACTCACAATGGCAGTTGTACTCTACTGTCTTTATGGGCAGAAAACAATAAACCTACCATGGAGGATGGCATTTGCTGTGAATGGTCATACTTGTGCCAAACATACTGAACATACCTGTATTTCACCTGTTCTCCACAGAGCTCATGATGGCATAATAAGGCACAATCAAGTCAAGCCAGCGGACTTGAGTATCTGAAACCTTAAATGGTAGTTTGTAACACGGTCCTAATGATTAGGAGTTCTGAGTTCCAATCACTTCTTATCTATGAAGCTCATCGAGTCTTTAAGTCAGACACTGCCAGCCCCCTTTTTGCCGACAATTTGCAGCCAACTAATGGAGACCCTGTAGCTTTTCAAGGCAAGAGACATTCAGAGGTGGTTTGCCATTGCCTGCCTCTGCTTAGCAACCCTGGTATTCCTTGGTGGTCTCCCATCCAAATAACTGACCAGGGCTGACCCTGCTTAGTTTCCGAGATCTGCTGAGATCATGCTATCCTGATCAGGGTTACTGTCCCCTCCACCTACTCACTATGAGAATAATAATGGAGGGGGAATAGGATGGTGCCATTAGGCCATCATGAACACTGCAAGGAAGGATTTGCACGAATGTTTTGAAAGTGTTTTTTTTTAAAGCACCAGTGTGTGAAAATTATTTATAGATGGTAGATACATTACTGGATAGATGTGGGCCTACTAGATTTGTTCTTATACTGCAGATTGTACTATGCCAATAAAGGTATTTGAAATTTGAAAAAAATTGATTTGCTCTTCCACATTGCTTTGGTATTCGAGGAAGGGTGGATGACACATTACATAGGAGATGGCTGTGCCTTGAAAATAGCTTCTTTGTCTGAGTCTCTCCCCTCCCCCACTGAACAAGACAGATCATGGACTTCTGTGAAATGGAACAAGTCACAGAGTATATAAACCAATCAGATAGTAATGATACTTGTAACGATAGTGGTATCTTGAGAAAAAAACAGTGATTATTGCAAACATGCCTAAAACTTATCCAGTGGCTGGTGCGGGTGTGTGGTGCTGTGTTTTTGATGGGTGATGTGTAACAATGACAAGTGGCTCAACAGACGGCTGAGCATGTTTTGCAGAATTATATACAACATCTTATCTTGTTAATTTGCATGCAAGTTAGTCACTAGTCCATAGAGAGAATCTGTTCAAGAACAGCTACTCAATTTTTTAAACTTTGCGCCAGTAGGATGCATCTGAGAACCTTAAACATCAAGATTTGCTAGATCACAGGGTAATTTGACCGTAAATATGCTAGTGTTTGCAAATATGACAGGATATATCAATAGAGGTGGACCTCTTCAGTTTCTTTCCACAAAACACAATCATAACCTAAAATATGTCATTAAGATTGTTGAATACAACACTGCTTTATCATGACAGAAAGCCACGGCCCCTAAACTGAGTTATACCTTTCTAAGTCCATTGAAGAGCCCCGTGGCGCAGAGAGGTAAGCTGCAGTACTGCAGTCCAAGCTCTGCTCATGACCTGAGTTCGATCCCAACGGAAGTTGGTTTCAGGTAGTTGGCTCAAGGTCGACTCAGCCTTCCATCTTTCCGAGGTCGGTCAAATGAGTTCCCAGCTTGCTGGGGGTAAAGGGAAGATGACTGGGGCAAACACTGGCAAACCACCCCGTTAACAAAGTCTGCCTAGTAAACGTTGGGATGTGACATCACCCCATGGGTCAGGAATGACCCGGTGCTTGCACAGGGGACCTTTACCTTTGTCCATTGAAGTCATGGGCTTAAATCGCTGTAAGCCTGTTTAGGATGGCACTGATAGTAGTGATTTGCAGATATTTCTAGTAACATTATCAAAAGAGCTGCAAAGCATACACAGTGAGGGAAAAAAGTATTTGATCCCCTGCTAAATTTGCCCATTTGCCCTCTGACGAAGAAATGACCAGTCCATAATTTTAATGGTAGGTTTATTGTAGCTGTGAGAGACAGAATAACAACAGGAAAACCCCCAGAAACCCAGAAGACAAAAGTCAGAGATTGATGTGCATTATAATGAGTGAAATAAGTATTTGATCCCCTATCAACCAACCAGGTTAGGGTTAGGGTTAGGGTTCTGCTGTCGACAGAAGCAATCAATCCATCAGATTCCAAACTAGCCACCATGACCAAGACCAAAGAGCTGTCCAAAGATGTCAGGGACAGGATTGTAGACCTGCACAAGGCTGGACTGGGCTACAAGACTATTGCCAAGCAGCTTGGTGAGAAGGTGACAACCCTAACCCTAACTGTCAACCTCCCTCGGTCTGGGGCTCCATGCAAGATCTCATCTCGTGGAGTTGCAATGATCATGAGAACGGTGATGAAGCAGCCCAGAACTACACGGGGGAAACTTGTCAATGATCTCAGGGCAGCTGGGACCATAGTCACCATGAAAACAGTTGGTAACACACTACGCCGTGAAGGACTGAGATCTTGCAGAGCCCACAAGGTCCCCTTGCTTAAGACAGCACATGTACAGGCCCGTCTGCAGTTTGCCAATGCACATCTGAATGACCCAGAGGAGAACTGGGTGAAAGTGTTGCGGTCAGATGAGACCAAAATCGAGCTCTTTGGCATCAACTCAACTCGCTGTGTTTGGAGGAGGAGGAATGCTGCCTACGACCCCAAGAACACCATCCCCACCGTTAAACGTGGAGGGGGACATATTATGCTTTGGGGGTGTTTTTCTGCTAAGGGGACAGGACACCTTCACCGCATTGAAGGGATGATGGACGGAACCATGTATTGTTAAATCTTGGGTGAGCACCTCCTTCCCTCAGCCAGGGCATTGAAAATGGGTCAAGGATGGGTATTCCAGCATGACAATGACCCAAAACATATGGCCAAGGCAACAAAGGAGTGGCTCAAGAAGAAGCACATTAAGGTCCTGGAGTGGCCTAGCCAGTCTCCAGACCTTAATCCCATCGAAAATCTGTGGAGGGAGCTGAAGGTTCGAGTAGCTACACATCAGCCTCGAAATCTTACTGACTTGGAGAGGATCTGCAAAGAGGAGTGGGACAAAATACCTCCTGAGATGTGTGCAAACCTGGTGGCCACCTACAAGAAACGTCTGACCTCTGTAATTGCCAACAAGGGTTTTGCCACCAAGTACTAAGTCATATTTTGCAAAGGGATCAAATACTAATTTCACTCATTATAATGCACATCAATTTCTAACTTTTGTCTTCTGGGTTTCTGGGGGTTTTCCTGTTGTTATTCTGTCTCTCACAGCTACAATAAACCTACCATTAAAATTATGGACTGGTCATTTCTTCGTCAGAGGGCAAACGGGCAAATTCAGCAGGGGATCAAATACTTTTCCCCCTCACTGTACATTTTCCCTGAGCCCTTTAGGGCAAAACAAAAACCAGAACTGCCTAGTATTGTTATTTTAGCAGTTCAAAACTTATAACCTTTCCAACGGAGGTGGTATTCTGCAGGGAAAGGGTTACTAAGTCTGTGATATGATCAAAATTATTTCAAAAGGCTAAGGATAAGCCAATTGTATTATTATTAATTTAATACCTTCATAATCTGCCTTATTTACTAAGGCAAGGCATGTCTTAGCATGCTGTGATCCACTGTAATAAATTTTATGGAATCATTCAGCCTAGGATTTTGATGTTATAACAGAACACATCCCAGCTGAACCAAGTACACAGGTGATACAGTTAGGCATTTAATTCTGTGTTCCCATCTAAGGAAGAACACAGAGTTACCAGGGACAAAGGTACTATTGTCACACAAAAAAGAAGAAATGAACAAACATTATGTGAAATCATACACTTTGGGAAATCCCAGGTGTTTTTTTTAAAAAAATACAAGTTTAGAAGTATTATAAACATTACATTCTTAACCAAGCTGCATAGCTAATGTGACCAAAAGAGGTTATCTTGATGAAAAGAGAATTACTGATCTAAGCTATTATTCTTTATTTTCTTGGATGTTAAAATCTGCAGTCTGTCTCTCTACAAAATAAGCGCATCTGTCAGATTTCTTAAGCCAAAAAGTTGAAAGTGCCAGGCATATTGTAGACTTACATAACTGACGGTGAAAACCAATAAGATTGCACTGTAATAGCACACAGGTAGGTCAACAGACTGTGAGGGCTGGGTCATACATAGAGTGATTCTTCTATCTGTACCTTTAAGAGGTCACAAAAAGGTCCATCTGAGGCCTCTGCTACTGGGCTGCACCATTTCAGTATGCAGCCAGTGGGTCAAGTGTTTGAGGAGGAAGAATTTATGCACCAGAACAAAATGCTAATTTAGCATGCTCAAGGGTCTTGACAGCTACCATGGGCCTACAGAAAGAGTTTCCCTCCTGGGTCCCTCCTTACCCATCTGAAGGAGGTACAGAGTAACAGACAAGGATGGGAGGAAAGAACCCACCTTTTTTGAGAAGCACACACTACAAATGTAAAATAAACAAAGAAAATTAATCTGACTTCCTCCCACAGACAAAATAATTGCATTTTACTAATCCAGTTGGGTTGGGGTCTAAGTAAATTCCAATAAATAAAATAAAACAAAAACAATAGTAATTTCACTTAGCATGACATCAGCTTAAAGAAAAAAATATACAATGCAATCCTAAGCAGAGTTACACTTATATACCCATTAGGACTGCACTGCAAGACTGTTAATAACTATTAAGAAATTGACAGAAAACACTGTCCTCCTACGTACAGTGCCACTATATTAAGTTACTGTGTACCAGCACATTGAATACAATCATGACAGGATATATAGTTAAATACTGAAAAAAATTAAGAAAATATCGTTACTCTGATTTAAATGGAATAGGTAGGATACTTACATAGATGACTAGAATGCTAGAAGCGATGAAAGAAAGAGTTTCCAGAGCAAATATCAGCTACACAAGAACACTAGGTACAGTCCAGGAGAAAAGTAAGCAGGCCTAACACCTCTGAAATCAATGGCTTAACTCCTTTTCATTCTAAATCCATTAGGAGAATCTGGAAATTTAAAGAAGAAGAAGATAAGAACATGTAAAGAGATCATTTACAGAGTTCCTCCTTTCTTATCATAAGAATAGTCTCTGTTCCTTCTATAACCACAACACATTATTTATAATAATTATAAAATTTCAACACTATTAGAATAGCAAGTAACATGACATTTTCTCCAGAAGCAGCAAAAATCAAAATGCGTAAATGTGATTTTTTTTTTTTACAGGTATGTTGGTCTGCTTTAAAAAAACTCATTCAAGAAAAAAACATGGAGAATCCTGATCAAGCACAGAATGTCAAGAAAGCCAGATAAATGGGAAGGTCTTGCTATTCAGTCGACATTCTTGGTGCAATCCACCAGCTGCTGCTACCATACAAGGCTCATTATAATTAATGGGAGTTGTACAGAAAAAATGCTTAGTGGATTTCTTCCTCTATCAATTAGTTACTTCTATGATGCATATCATTGCTTATAGCGCTCTTTGAATTTAGCAATTAAAATAAATTATGTCCTAAATCAAATCGAGTATTCTTAAACTAGACAAAGGAGGAGAAAGAGCAAAGGGAAGGAGAAAAAATGGTTAAAATATAATTAAGGTCGTATGTAATTAAAAGCTATCCATATCCTTACTCAGTCAAAGGCCATGTCAGCAATGGAAGGGAGATAAAGTCTCAAAACTACATAACCACTCCTAAGGGCATTATCTAGCTTATAGGCCATGTACTTTATTAATGCTTCAGAGTTGTACCATCATATACTGAGATTAGGGGAGATGAAGTAGATCAGGCAACAGAAATTACAATGGAATAGAATGACATGATAGCTGTTTCATCCATGAGAATAGCCTCCATGTAGTCCTTCCCTACCAACCCAGGTATAGATTTTTCTGTGAAATGATTCTCTCAGATTCACTTCCACTGCAAATTCTACCACCGCTCCTGAGTAATCTTAGCATTCATGGGATAAGAGTAAATATTGGTTAAATAGCAGGAGGCAAAGAATAGGAATAAATGGATAATTCTTGCTATGGAGGAAAGTGAGAAGTGGGGTCCCAAAAGGATCAGTAATGGGGCCAGAGCTATTTAATTTGTTCATAAATGATCTGGAACTGGCAGTTAGCAATGTACTGGCCAAGTCTGCAGATGATACAACATCATACATGATAGTGAAAACAAGGCTGGCTGTGAAGAGATCCAGGAGGATCGCCACAAATTGAGTGAGTGGGCAACAATGGGTGGATGAAGTTCAATGTAGGTAAGTATAAGGAGAGGCACACTGGAACAAAAAAAAAAACTTCCCAACTTAAAGTATATACTAATTGGGTCTGAGGGAAAGAGACCTTGGGATCATCATTTATAGCTCAATGAACGTGTCAACACACTTTCTGCAGCAGTGAAAAAGGCAAACTCTATGCTGAAGATTATTAGGAAAGGGATTAAAAATAAAATGGCCAAGATTATAATGTCCCTGTATAGATCTATGGTGCAGCCTCAGGAGGAATATTGTGTACAGTTCTGGTCACCATATCTCAAAAAGGATATTGCAGAGTTGGAAAAAGTACAGAAGAGGGCAACCAAGATGATTAAGGGGTTGGAGAACCTTTCCTATGACGAAAGGCTGAAGCATATGTGAATTTTCAGTTTAGAAAAGAGACAACTCTTTTTCTTTTTTTTCCTTTTTGCGTGACCCTAGTTGTCTTGTTTGTGGGCTTCCTAGAGGCACCTGGTTGGCCACCATGTGAACAGACTGCTGGACTTGATGGCCCTTGGTCTGATCCAGCATGGCCTTTCTTACGTTCTTATATTTTTACAAGAGGGTACATGATACAGGTTTATAAAATGATGCACAGGATAGAAAAAGTGGACAGTGAGATCTTTTTCTCCCTCTCCCAAAATACTAGAACTTGAGGGCATCCAGTGAAGTTGATGGGCAATAGATTCAGGACTGACAAAAAGAAATACTAATGATTACAATAGGAGCCCCGTGGTGCAGAGTGGTAAGGTGCAGTACTGCAGTCCAAGCTCTGCTCACAACCTGAATTCGATCCCAACGGAAGTTGGTTTCAGGGAGCCGGCTCAAGGCTGACTCAGCCTTCCATCCTTCCGAGGTCGGTCAAATGAATACCCAGCTTGCTGGGGGTAAAGGGGAGATGACTGGGGAAGGCACTGGCAAACCACCCCGTAAACAAAGTCTGCCTAGTAAACGTTGGGATGTGACATCACCCCATGGGTCAGGAATGACCCGCTGCTTGCACAGAGGACCTTTACCTTTAATGATTACAATGTGAAATTCATTGCCAGATGATGTAGTGATGGCCACTGGCATAGACAGCTTTAAACGGGGATTAGGGAGGTTCACGGAGGATAGCTCTACACATGAACACACATGATCACATGAAGCTGCCTTATACTGAATCAGACCCTTGGTCCATCAAAGGGCGAAAACACATGGTCGCTTTAGCCTCCTTTAATCCCTGTTTCAGCCAAGATTCAGCCAGGATCAAATGCACATTTGGCGAAACGAATGCATTCGATACTGGCTGAATCCTGGCTGAAACAGGGATTAAAGGAGGCTAAAGCGACCATGCGTTTTCGCCCAAAGACTACTACCAGTGGCTAGTAGTCATGGTGACTACAGGGAAGTTCCCCTTTCAGATGCAGTAAACCTCGGAACACCAGTGCAAGGAGGCAACATAAGGGAAAGACCTCTGCCTCTATGCCCTGTTGCTGGCCCTCCAGAGGAACTGGTTGACCACTGTGTGAGAGAGGATACTGGTCTAGATCAGTGGTGGCGAACCTATGGCACGCGTGCCAGAGGTGGCACTCAGAGCCCTTTCTGTGGGCACGCAAGCTGTCGCCCCAGCACAGAGTTTGCCTGAGTTCGTTCTCCCGGCTGAGGAGGCTGGGCTCCCAGTGCCTTCTCCGCAGTCGCCAGAAGTGAAGACAACAACGAGCCTTCTGCTGAGGACTGGAAGAGGCGGAGCCAGGACGGGGCTGGACCGGGAGTGGGATGCCTGGGCGGCCCTCTGCAGTGGGCTGGTTGGTGACTGCAGCGCAGGGGGTTGGCGGTGAGGGCCGAACGGGGGCCCGCCTGGCGTTTGTGCTGGAGCCAAGCCCTTCGCTTAGCTCGGGTTTCCACTCTGCTCGTTCATGCAACTGAAGGTGCCTCTGAGCACGTGCAGAGGGCTGTCCCCACCATCAGCCCCCTTGCATAACTGTCTTTTAAAATTTGTATGAAGATAACAGTTGGAAAAAGAACCAAACTGAAGAGGTGGGGGCTATGCTCCAGCTGCTTTCCTTCCCCTGCTCGGCTGCCCATGCAGGGTTGCCAACCTCCAGGTAGTAGCAGGAGATCTGCTATTTCAGTTTACCTGGAGAAAATGGCCGCTTTGGCAATTGGACTCTATGGCATTGAAGTCCCTCCCCAAACCCCACCATCCTCAGGCTCTATCCTAAAAACCTCCTGCAGGTGGCAAAGAGGGACCTGGCAACCCCTAGCCCCATGTGGACTTCTAGCTGTGTTGGCACTTTGCGATAAATAAGTGGGTTTTAGGTTGCAGTTTGGGCACTCGGTCTCTAAAAGGTTCGCCATCACTGGTCTAGATGGATCACTAGTCTGATCCAGCAAAGCTCTTCTCATGTTCTTATGTTCTAATATATTTTAGAGCAGTAGAAGTGTATCCTTGGGGTACCAATTCACATAATATCTTGCATCCAGAGATCTGTCAGGAAGAACTGCATAAAGGCTATTTGCATGTGCAAACAGTTCCTGAGTATTGTTATTATTATTCCTTTAAAAATCCAATTAATCCAAAATTCAGTCTTTTATGAAGTTCTGTGGCATATTCTGTGCATGTCAGTTGAAAGAAGATTTTTTTCTTAATGCAATTAAAATTAAAAAAATAGTTTCATGAAAACCCTGTCATTACTTTTTCTCTAGTCTTCCTTAAAGTAGTCAAACACAATATAAATTCTGTTTGCATGACCATGAAACTGGCTTAGATTTCACTTGTTCTTGGGAAAGTCAGCAAACAGAGACACAGGTTGTGAAACTAAGATAATTTAATGCTGTCAAAGCATCACCAGTCCCTTGACATAATTAAGATATGAAAAATTAGATGAGTGATTGTCATTCTCTCCTACCTTTCTTCTTTTGAGCTGGAAATTTCTCTAAAGAGCAATGATCTATTTGATGTTCGTGATGATAAGTAGCATTTGCTTTTCATTAAAAACCCAAGCCAAAGATTTAAAACTTTTTTGAAAGTGTCGTTCAAGATATTTCCAGCCTTTTTTCCAATGGTCATGCAAACGACGCCACCCTTTCAGCTAAAGTTGAAGACCTTTCAGATCTTTTTCAGCATGCTTTGATCTTGTAATGTTGTTAGCATACATATTTTCACATTTCCTATGGTTTTCTTCAGGCAACAGTGGCAGCAAAGCCACACTGGGATCATGAACGATAAAATCTTCCCCTTCACCCTTGTTTACATCATTTATTTCAAGTTTCTTTGGCCATTGATCTACTGAAAAATTCCAAGGAGTTATCAAGGAATTAGTATATGCTAATTGCAAAAGGAAAGCTATACAATGGCATATCTTATTTGTTTTTCTTTGGAAAGAGTCTTTTTCTGCTTGTTTAGGTGTAAGAGACTTTCCCTTATTTAAGTAGGTCATTTTCAGGTTATACCACAGAGCTGTCAGGATTTATTTTCTAGTTAGCTAGATTTGAAAGCGATTTATTGGTGTGGAATGCTCACCAAAACTGGGTCCAAAAAGGAGTAAACAGCTACTTACCTGAAAAGAGAAAAACACACGTTAGATAACCAAATGGAGGGGGGAAAGGATGCATTCTTTTGGGTTGTATTAGAAAGATCCATTTAAAATTAGTTGTCAAGAAACTGAGCCCCTTAGTGTTGTTTCTTGTTCTCTCGTACATTGGATCAGGCTTCAGGCCTACAATATAAAAGTTACATTGGAAAATAACTGTGCTTCTGTTTGAAATTCAGCAAGGTGTGACCTTTCAAAACATAGGTGAGAGTCCAGGTGCATAAGAACATAAGAAAGGCCCTGCTGGATCAGACCAAGGCCCATCAAGTCCAGCAGTCTGTTCACACAGGGGCCAACCAGGTGCCTCCAGGAAGCCACAAACAAGACGGCGGCAGCAGCACCATCCTGCCTGTGCTCCACCGCACCCAAAACAATAGGCATGCTCCTCTGATACTAGAGAGAATAGGTATGCAGCATGACTAGTATCCATTCTAACTAATAGCCATGAATACCCCTCTCCTCCATGAATATGTCCACTCCCCTCTTAAAGCCCTCCAAGCTGGCAGCCATCACCACATCCTGGGGCAGGGAGTTCCACAATTTAACTAAGCGTTGTGTGAAAAAATACTTCCTTTTATCTGTTTTGAATCTCGCCCTCCAGCTTTAGCAGATGACCCCGTGTTCTAGTATTATGAAAGAGGGAGAAAAACATCTCCCTGTCCACTCTCTTCCAAACCATGCATAATTTTATAGACCTCTATCATGTCTCCCCTCATCCGCCTTCTTTCCAAGCTAAACAGCCCTAAGCGTCTTAACCGCTCCTCATAGGACAGTTGCTCTAGTCCTCTAATCATTTTGGTGCAGGGAGTTGACTAGTTTCAATCCTGACTCCCCTTTAGTCACTAAGGCTGAGAACAGTGGAGCCACATTTCCATCCCGTTAGCAAAAATGAAATCACACCTGTGAGAACTGGGCAGGCTTAGCTGCAGATAAGCCCCCACCACACCATCTCACAGCCCCCAGGTTATATGGCTAGTAACAGGGTTATGTAGTTAATTGATATCACTAGCCACAGATCTGATTGGTCAAATGAGCTCAGGCCAACTCAGACCATTGGCCATAAAGTTTAGCATTTTCAGTTTGAGTTTACTCTTGGTACTTGATTCACGGTTCCTTGATCCACCTTGGACCTTTTGATTCCATGCCTGCTTTATGGGTCAGACATGCTGTCTGTCCACGCTGACTCTTAGATAAGAGTGGACTTTGAATGCTGGAGGATTTCAACAGGAAAAAGTAACATCTGGTAAAACTGAACCAATGCTATTACTTTTGACTTAGCCTTTGTTATTTTAATCTTCACTGTTCTTATTAGTAATATTCTTGCACAATTTTAATAAAAAACTTTAATGATATTTTGGGGTGTTTTGTCTTCAGGTGGCTTCAATTTAATTCCAGTATCTAGGCCTATGTGGCTACACCTACCAGGTTAATTGCTTTGTGAAACTCACTCTGCAAGTGGTCTGCCTTGCAGGGGTGACTTTCTTGTCTTTAATCCCAAGAAGGGTGGAAGCTTGCCCCTTGGCTTCTGGCTGTTTGGGTAGACAAAGGGGCTGCTGGCAGCTACCAAGACTGAGGTGTGAGGACTCATACCTCAGGGTTTTGTAATTTTGTGTTTTGCTTGCCCATCCCAAGAATCCCTTGGACTAGGGGTTCTTGACATTAGTGGCAACAATATAACACAGATTTGTTACACTTAAGCCAGTTTAAATCAGTGGGTTGAATACAAGGCTTTTTCAAATGGAGCAAATTCATAGAAATTATTCTTGACCACTTTTCTGCTAGCAGCCACCTACACTCCCTGATCAACCTCCATAATAATATGCTATGAACTCCAGGGGCTGCCACATTAGTCCTCCCACTCTTGTGTGAACTTTTGCTCTCTTCACAAGAAATGTGGTAAAAATTACTTATATGATCTTGCTCAGTTTATGGATCCAACCCACTGGGCTTTGGCATAAATATCTTTATGCAAATCAGTGGGCTTAGGTGAATATAATTGTGCTGGACTGTTTCCAGTATATTTACAGTCCAATTGTGTGCAGTTACACGCACTTAAGGTCATTGATTTCAGTGAGCTTACACATATGTAACTCTGGATAGGATCGGTTTGAAAATATAAAGTACTGAAATGCTAAGGCTTTTGAGACAGTTCAGTTCCTACTGTGAAGAAAATCTACATCACGTTTATTATGATAAAAAAAACCAAGATCATGGTTTTTGGTAGAAGACAGCACTACTACAAATGGATGAGAAACCATTAGAACAGGTGTCTAGCTTTAAATATTTAGGGGTGATGTTTCATCTATCAGGCTTTTGGACAACTCATTGTGAGGGTCTGATATATTGTAGTCTGGTATTCTGTATTCTTCCTTCCCCGCTTTGTTCTTTGCCTATCTCTTTGAGCTCGTAAAAGCAGTTCACACCTCCCCGCAACCCGGCGCCTCTGCTATCCTTCCCAGGTGCCCTCCCCTACCGCGCTTCCTGTAAGCACTCCCTCAGGCCGAGTCCGGCCTTGAAGATCTGATAGCCCTAGCAGCCTCGCTGGGACCCGTTTGATGTTTTGTATTGCACCAATCTATCTTGTAACTTCCCACAACACCAGTGTGAACCCCAGTGCCCTGGAGTAGATATATTGTATGACCTGACTATGCCTATTCACTTGCAACTTTGAATCCGTGTCTGTCTCATCTGTCTGAAGCCTTCAATAAATCTGTTGTTTCTGCATTCAAGCCTGAGCAGTGATTTTGCGAAGTTAGCCCAGGGAGTTGGGAACTCTCACATTAAGTTGCAAGTCTCTGCCTTTTCGCTCTGCGTCTGTACCTTAAGGGACAGTAATGCAAGGCGACGGGGATCTTTCTTCTCCCCCGGGTTCACCGAAGAAACCCGAGGTTCCGGAGAAACCAGACCCGAAGGAGGAGGATGCCAGGCGGAAGGTACCCGGTGCCCCACACCCGGGACCGGGCTTGGGAACGAAGCCCAAGAACACCTTTAACTCCTGGCTGGACTCTCCGAAGGGCTGGTCGCTTTCCCGGACCGAGGCGAAGCATCGCCGTCTGGGATTGTCCGGTACGGGGCTCGTGGACGACCCCGCGCGTAGAGAGGTCCTGATGGACAAGGAACGGAGGCTCTGGCAGGAGGAACGCCAAGCCATGCTGGAGCGGATGGATGCCATGCAAGCCGTGATGGGTGAGATGGCAGCCGCTATGGACGCGCTGAAGGTACAGCCTCCCCCCGGCAACCCTCCGGATGGAACGCCGGCGACTCCTCCCGCTCCTCCCAGCACTCCGGCCCGCCGTGACCTGAAGATCACGTACGATGGGTCGGGGGATCAGTTAACCTTCTTTATGGTCCAAGTGGATATCTTTATGAGGGAACAGGCCTTCACCTCGGAAGAGTCCCAGGTCCAGTATGTGGCCTCCCTTCTTCAAGGCGAAGCGGCCGCGTGGATGGTGTTACAGTACGAACTCCGCTCCCCTGTGCTGCGGAATCTGGATGAGTTTATGGTCGCTCTCCGCAACAGATTTGAGGACCCGAACCTGGGAGAGCGGGCTAAGGCCACTCTGATGCAACTGCGCCAAGGGACTAAGTCGGTGGCGCAGTATGCGAGTGAATTCCAATCTCTATCGAGCAGAATTCTCGACTGGAGCGAGGCTACCCGGGTGCAGTGCTTCAGAGAGGGACTAAACCCGGACCTGCAACATTGGGCCTTCATGCAAGGCAACCCCCCGGACGTCGAAGGCTGGGTGCGCCACGCCGCCGACATCGAAAATCGGAAGCAGCTCCTGACCCTGTCCAGACAGCGCACCGGTCGCGACTCTAAGCCGAAGGGGGACAAGCCGGGCGGTATCAAGGATTCCCGAACCCCGGGAGGCCCCTCAACGGCCGAACGCCGCAAGCGCTTTGAAACCGGGGTGTGTTTGGTGTGCGGTGGCAAGGGCCATTTTGCCTCGCAGTGCCCATCCCGTTCCGGACGCCCAGCTACCCCTCGCCCGACCCCGGCTGACCCGGAGAAAACCCCGGCGGAGGGCCAACCTCGACGCCGCAGCGGCGCTCCTGGACGCCGGAGCGCACCCACCGCATTGCACGCAAGCGCCCAAGAGGAAGCCTCCACCTCCACTGGTCCATCGGGACCCCGGATTACAAATGCAGCTTTTGACTCGGCCGAGTCACGGATTACAACTACCACGTCTCCTTCATCCAGCGAGGAGGAGGAGTGGGAAATGCCGGCAAAAAACGCCGTCGGTCTGCTGTAAGGGGGGCTCCTCAGCAGACCGCTCCCGTTGTTGTGCAAGGAGCTCCACCGATGGTAAGCGCACAAGAGGACAATGTGTATATTCGGGCACACCTCTCGCTGCCCAAGGAGGGTCCTGTTTTAGAATTCCCCGCCTTGGTAGACTCCGGGTGCGCCCGCACCTTGATTAGCGAGGAAGCCGCCATAAGGTTAGGCGTTCGACGCAAACCACTCCCAGGTCCCCTCCGCTTTTCCCAGATGGACGGTAGTGACTTTAAGAAAGGGCCTGTCACTCACCGTTCTGCTGCAGTGATCATGACTGTGGGGGAACATTGGGAACGCTTATATTTTACCATTGCCCCCATAGTTGCCCCCATAGTCTTGGGGATGAATTGGTTACAGGGGCATAATCCCTCGATCGACTGGGTCAAGCGAACCCTCACGTTCCCTGAGGACCCTTGCGGGGCGCACGACAAGGACCGAGTGCTTTGCACCCCGGCCGCCGCATTGGTGGGGGCCCAAGTCGCCTCTCCACCCTGCCTTCCCGCGGAATATTCCCAGTTCGCGGATGTATTCGACGTGAGGGAGTGTGACGAATTGCCCCCACACCGGGACACTGACTGTGCTAT
This sequence comes from Euleptes europaea, assembly GCF_029931775.1. NCBI lineage: Eukaryota > Metazoa > Chordata > Lepidosauria > Squamata > Sphaerodactylidae > Euleptes > Euleptes europaea. Next base: position 31,174,288 of record NC_079318.1, read on the forward strand.
CGAGATTGTAGGGGAAGGCAAGTTGTCCAAGGGGAAGGTTTACCCCATGAGTCCCAACGAAAAGTCGGTGCTGCGGGACTATCTGGACACCAACCTGGCAAGGGGCTTTATTCGCCCCTCCAAAGCCCCGTACTCAGCCCCCGCCTTCTTCGTTAAGAAAAAAACGGGGGACTTAAGACTGTGCATTGACTTTCGTAGACTGAACGCAGTCACCCAGTCTAACGCTTACCCCCTCCCTCTCATTCCAGACCTTCTTGCGCAATTGAAAGAAGGCCGAATCTTCACTAAACTGGATTTGGTAGAAGCCTACCACCGCATCCGCATTAAGGAGGGGGACGAACCCAAGACGGCCTTTTCCAGCTGTTTTGGAATGTTTGAATATCTTGTCATGCCTTTTGGACTTTCAGGGGCTCCGAGTGTGTTTATGCAATTAATCAATGAGGTTTTGCATGATTTGTTGTTTCGGGGGGTGGTGGTATTTCTGGACGACATTCTCATTTATTCTGAAACCATGGAGGAACACGTTAGATTAGTTCGCGAGGTCCTCCAACGCTTGCGGGAACACAAGCTGTATGCCAAAGTATCCAAGTGCGAGTTTCACCAACCCTCCATCACTTTCCTGGGTTATGTCATTTCCCACCAGGGCTTGGAAATGGACCCCGAAAAGGTTCAAGCCGTGCGGGATTGGGAACCCCCCACCACACGCCGCCACCTACAACAGTTTTTGGGGTTTGCCAATTTCTACCGCAACTTCATCCCCAATTTCGCACAGGTGGCCCTCCCCCTCACTTCCCTCTTGCGCACCAAGGGGAAGGGAGCGAGCGCCACTCTGCCCTCGGCCCGTTTGCAGTGGTCCCCTCCCTGTCAGCAGGCGTTTGATGAGCTCAAATTGCTCTTTTCATCTGAGCCGGTTTTGGCCCATCCGGACTGCACTAAGCCTTTTGTGGTTCAGGTGGACGCCTCAGACGTGGCCATGGGGGGGGGCTCTACTGCAGCGGGACGGGGAAGGGAAGTTGCGTCCATGCGCCTATTTCTCCAAAAAATTCTCCCAGTCAGAAATCAATTGGGCTATTTGGGAGAAGGAGGCGGCAGCGGTGAAGCATGCCCTCACCATCTGGAGGCATTTTTTTGAGGGGGCCGAGTTTCCGTTCGAGGTGTGTACCGACCACAAGAATTTGGAAGCCCTCAAAGGGGCTAGGAAACTCAACGCCAAACAAATTCGGTGGGCCCAGTTTTTCGCCAAATTCCGCTTCACCCTCAAGCATGTCCCCGGAAAGGAAAACGCCCTGGCGGATGCCTTATCCCGACTCCCCCAGTACCGCAATGATTATGACCGCCCCGTGGATTCCCTTTTCACCCCAGAGCAGCGGGGAGAGGTCCCGGGACTCGCCGTCACAACCCGGTCTCAGGCCCGCCTGCCAGGGAGTCCCTTGCTCAAAGGTATCCCGGAAGCCTTCCAGCAAAGACTCCGGGACGCATCCCTGCGAGAGATGGAGCAGCAGACGCTCCCTGCGGGCATGGAACAAAGGGACTCCTGGTGGGTGCAAGGGGGTAAAATTTATGTCCCAACTCCTCTCCGCAAGGAGGTCTTGGGACTAGTCCACGGGGCCAAACTAGCAGGTCATTTTGGTTTTGTCAAAACACTGCACCTAGTGCGGAGACAGTTTTGGTGGCCCGGTATGAGAGCCGATGTGGAGTTGTACGTGCGCAGCTGCCCCACCTGCGCTACGGCCAAGAAACGCATGGGAAAGCCCCCTGGACTGTTAAAACCCCTGGAGAATCCCACCCGACCCTGGGAGGTGATCGCCATGGATTTTATCACCGACCTACCTCCTAGCCGGGGTAAAACGGTCCTATGGGTAATCACGGACCTTTTCTCCAAACAGGTCCACTTCGTTCCCTGCGCCGGACTCCCCTCGGCCCAGGGGTTGGCTAAGTTGTTTGTCACTCATGTTCTCAGACTACATTCGGTCCCTAGGAAGGTCCTTTCCGACAGGGGGGTCCAGTTTGTCGCCAAGTTCTGGCGGGCCTTCCTGAAATTGATGGGGGTGGAAGAACAGGGCCTCTCCTCAGCTTACCACCCTCAGACCGATGGTCAAACGGAACGAGTAAATGCAGTGGTCGAATGTTACCTCCGTTGTTATGTCAATTACCACCAGGACGATTGGGTGGATTTGCTGCCGTTTGCTGAATACGCCTATAACAATGCCCCCCACTCCTCCACAGGTTTCAGTCCTTTCCGTGTAGTATACGGAACGGAATTCGGTCCTTTTGGTTCCGCTCCCGTTACCCCCGAGCTCGAAACAGTCCCAGAGGTCCAAGAGTGGGTTCAAGTGGTCCAGTCTACCTGGCCCTGGTTGCTCAAGAATCTCGAACGTGCCAAGAGCAAATATAAAGAACAAGCTGACAAACATCGATCCCCGGGCTGGGAACTCAAGGTGGGGGGGCAGGTCTATCTCTCCACCAAGAACTTGCGCTCCCTCCGACCCTGCAAAAAGCTCAACGATCGATACGTGGGACCCTTCCCCATTACCCAGGTGATCAATGAAGTCACTGTAGAACTCGAACTCCCTAAGACCCTTAGAGGTGTTCATCCCGTCCTTCATATAAGCCTCCTCAAACCATACGTGGCTGCCCCCCAGTTCCACCCCCCTCCGAAGCCCGAGGTTCCTACGGTAGTGGGAGGGGACACACATCTAGAAGTGTCCAAAGTATTGGATTCCAAGTGGAAAAAAGGGAAACTGTTCTATTTTGTCCGATGGAAACATCTGGGGCCTGCACACAATGAATGGGTGGCAGCCCCACACATGGCGGCCCCCCGCCTGATACGAGAATTCCACGACGCCTATCCCAATAAGCCCCGTCCTCCTGACCTTGCGGGAGGGGGGCCTTAAGGGGGGCAGAATGTGAGGGTCTGATATATTGCCGTCTGGTATTCTGTATTCTTCCTTCCCCGCTTTGTTCTTTGCCTATCTCTTTGAGCTCGTAAAAGCAGTTCACACCTCCCCGCAACCCGGCGCCTCTGCTATCCTTCCCAGGTGCCCTCCCCTACCGCGCTTCCTGTAAGCACTCCCTCAGGCCGAGTCCGGCCTTGAAGATCTGATAGCCCTAGCAGCCTCGCTGGGGCCCGTTTGATGTTTTGTATTGCACCAATCTATCTTGTAACTTCCCACAACACCAGTGTGAACCCCAGTGCCCTGGAGTAGATATATTGTATGACCTGACTATGCCTATTCACTTGCAACTTTGAATCCGTGTCTGTCTCATCTGTCTGAAGCCTTCAATAAATCTGTTGTTTCTGCATTCAAGCCTGAGCAGTGATTTTGCGAAGTTAGCCCAGGGAGTTGGGAACTCTCACACTCATATTGTCTACATTAAGCATAACTTTGAAAAAGCTGTCCTTGGTCTTCTTATTTTTTATAGGAGAAGAAGATTATATATATATATAATTTATATATATAATTATATATATATAATTTTATTGTGGTGGAATTTCTACCTTATCTTGTATTGTTGCTATGGCTTTTGTACTTGATGATGATGAAATCCTAAAGAAACAGAAAAGAAAAGCCTTCTCTAACATTGAAAAGTTTCACACAAATGAAACATATTGTAAATCACTTGTTTGGATATTCTCACCTGTTGTGTTTAGCTTCGAACAAAGACAATTCAAAAGGAAAACATGATTTATAGAGAGATTGCAAAACTGTCTGGGTAGTTCAGAGTTAAATTCCAGAAGGGAATCCGAAAGATAGTGTTTTCTCTCTTATCTCACATAACTAAGGGAAATGCTTGGTTTCCTGTCTTTCTTGATCCCATATGCTTTAAAAGTAAGGCAGGGAGAATCCTTTTTTTTTTTTTTTTTTTTTTTTGAAGAAGAAGAAGAAATTTCCTTCAAGAAGATATCACAGAAAGCTTTCTGAAAGGCTGGAAAGCCCTGGAGATATAGGAAATGTTTTTATGGTGTACATATTCATATATCTGTTCTCCAACTCTATGAAGAAATAACCATAGGCTGTTCTCTTTCGTGATTGTAGAAAACACGGCAACTAAAACCAAAAACACCACTAATAATAAAGTGACTGCCCTCCATTACGATGAAAGCCGCAATACTGAGGTACCCAGAGACAAGATGGAGATTTCTACCTACTCTGGGGATTTCCCAGTGCAAAAAACGCCCAGAAGAAAAATAATACACCAAGATCAACCTGATGAGCTCTTTAAATGCTCTGGAAGAGACCGAATGCTGAGAGTGCCTGTGTGTCAGTTATCATTTCACCCTTCCACAATTCCTCTCAGGACCCCTATTTGAATTAGAGCCATAGGAAAAGATGAACATGATTTTAAAAAATTCATTTCCCCTCAATTGTTTTCCTAACCTCAACTGACACACCATTTGACATTGGGGAAGTGGGGTTTTTAAAAACCACCCCCATGCTCGGCAGCACCAGTCTGAATCAGTGCCCCGCCAGCTGCTACTTAGAATAAAAAACACACTGGAGATCTGTTAATGGATCTGCCACGTTTTGTCTTATTTGACTCTCAACTGCCCATAAGAACCACACTGCAAAGTGGGAAACCGAAGTCTTTTCTCAAGGTCTCCACAAAAAAACAGTCTTCTGTAATGACAGCATATTAGAAAAATGGAATTGTTGCCAAAATGAACATTATACTTTGGCCACAATGTGAATTAATGAGCTTTCTATCCACCATCACTCCCCCATCTCACACTCAGACAAATGAGCTATGTTTCCAATAAAGTGCTTGAAAGGAATACTGGAAAATTCTGTCTTTATTTAAAAACACTCTGAAATTAAGTTTCTGGCACCATTTGTAGGGGAAATGTTATTACTGTCTCCTTTGTTTCTTCCAAAGAGGTTCATCCTTTGAGGCCACTTTGGTATAAAGCATATAATTTACACATCTCTTATTCTAAAGTTTGCCTGATCCAAATGCACAAGTCTAATAGGATCTGCACACTGAATATGTAAAAAAAAAAGTTTAAGTACATGAGGAAAGGTACTTATTGTAGATATACACACTGGAATTTTTGTAATGTTAATTATTTTTTGTCAACAAACAGAACATTTCAATGTAATTAAATATGTTAGCAGTATTAGGGAAAAAAGCCCCCTCCCATCCCTCTGTGGATAAGGGGGGAAGTTGTGGGTATGGAGATGTTAGATGGGCCAAAGCTGAATCTTGCATATCACCAAAGGGTCTCATAAGAATTGAGCTGGGAAGCGGAAATGGAGTCCATACTCAGCCAGCCTAACCCTTAGTCAGGGCTAGAAGGCAGGACAAGAAAGGCTACAATGCTGAGGTCAGCAGAAATTGTAATTAAAAGTGCTTTTGATTGGCCTGTTCAGGCGGCTCCTCTCCACTGTGGTGAATGGTGTCTCTCTTGATTCTGGCAGACTGGGTCTATATTTGTGAGCAGAAGAGCAATAGGTTTGTGAATGGTGGCAAAGGGCAGATGGGCAATTGCCCAGTCTTGCTGAGTTGAGCGGAAGCAGCAGTGTGTGGGTGTACAGCATTTGTCTCCTCTTGGGGGATGGGAAATCTTCTGCACACTGATGCCACCATTTTAGCACAGACTAACATAGAGAGGGAAAGCCGCCTAATGGTGACCTTTGCACCACAGAAGTATTGTTGTGTGAATCTATCCTAAGTAAAATTATACAACTATTAGGGCTGCTAGGTCCCCCCTCCTCCGGCAGCAGGCTTTTGGGGCAGAGCTAAGGGGAGCGCGTGCGTGTGCACCGACGCATGTGCACGTCACTTCTGGTTTACAACTGGAAGTGCCGCCTCATGAGGGGCCTTATACCACTCAAACTCCCAGTTGTAAACCGGAAGTGACGTGCTGCGGTGTGTACGCGCACGTTTGCCCGCCAACCCTCAGCTGGTCGACGGGCAGAGGGGTGAATTGCCAGGGGTTTGCCCGCCACCCCTAACAACCATATATGCAGGAGATACTAACTATAGTATGTGGCAGGTACTACGGCCCAGACGACGGGTTGACTGATGAAACATAATCTGATGGTGCAGTGAGAAGGCCCATGAGAGAAGGCAGCAAATCTGGGAATTTTTATACCAGCACTGCACCAGATTGATCTTCAATTATCACCTGACTTTCCAGGCCACATAAATAACAGGGTGCTCTGTAAATGATCCAGATACAACTCCCTAGAGTCACCTCCTCTGACCAGTAGAACCAGGAACCACTGTCCAATACGCACTGGTCCTTAACAATTTAATTCAAGTTTGAAACCCTGAAAAGGGAAGCTATTGCACAAATTTGCTCACACAGCAATCCAGTCCTCTGTGATTAATATGCCACTCACCCAGAAACTGTTATTTTAGCTAATAAAGAGATCTAATCTTGTAGAGATTATCATTTCCTAGAAGACAGACTAAAGGTAAAAAGAACACCATGCATACATTTACAAGACAAATAAACATGCTGGCACTAGCTACCATATAGATGGATCAACAGATAATGGCTGGGGATATGTATGCTGTGATTGATTGAATTTCTGGTTATTTCTCAGAATAGCTGCATTTCTAATACTAGGGACTTGTTTTATTTTTTTCCCTGTTTTTGTTATTTTCAACAGAACAATTTAAGCTTAATATTTGCGATGCAGCACGTTCAAAAGTACAGGTATTCAGTTCACAACTCCTGCTTCAAGACGCTTCCAAAAGGAGAGCCACAGAATAAATTAGATGGGGAAACTGCAGAGTTTTACCATTCCTTGCTCTTCAGAAAATGTATCTATTAAGCTTGTATTTCCCCCCTATAGATTATTAGATCCTTGGCGGAAATTTAAAATAATACCAGCTGGGAGAAAAGTTCTGCGTTGCTCAAAAATGTGCAGACCCTCAGTATTATTACCTGTACTCCAATCTGTCTCATTAACATAGGCAACAACTAGTTAGTTTAGTGTCCAGCCTTTTTGGCCACTACATGCAAGGCATGTAAATAGAAAAACTGGAGTAAAAAAAAAAAGAACCTTGCTATTAGCCAACTTTGGGCAGGGATCATATCCCTGTGGTCATAATGTTCCTTAATATTATATAAACCAACAGGAATGCATTAAGTTAATATATAGCATCTAGCCATGGTTAGTTATTATGTGAGATAACTCCCTTACAAAGTACAACAACAAAAGCTAGGGCCATCTTCTATGACTAGTTAGCCCTAACACCAGAGGGATCCTCAAGGCTTCAAACTCACACCTCTTCTCAAACCACATCCCTAAAAAGTTTGCAAAGTAGGGTTAAAAGGAAGACTCTCAACTCCCCCTCTGAATTATTTATTTATTTTAGTAGATTGTTAGCCAGCCCTTTTCTAACAGAGGTCAGGCTCAGGGCGGCTCACATCAATAATATCATACATAGGGAAAGCATGACCTTTTCCTCCCCCCCACAATTTTCTTTCCTTGAAATTCTCCTGGTAAAGGTCCCAGCTTTAGCAGTCCCCCTTTCATCCCTTCCTCTATCCTCCTACAAACTTGCTCTATTCTTCCTTCCTGGAACAATCTCCACTGAAATCCCTGCCTTACAAGCTCCACTTCCCCCTTCCTTTCCTTTCCTTTCCACTCTCTAACTCTCTCTCTTTCTTCAAAACCTCCCCCTCAGCAGCCTTGGCTATGGCAGATCCCCTCCACACCTCCTTTCCAATCTAATCCAAAATTCCTCATTTCTGAAGCCTCCTCAATCAGCAGCTCTGGTTTTCCAGTTCCCCTTCCAGCCCTTCCTCTGTCCTCCCACCAACACACTCTCATTCTTTGTTCCCAAAATTTGTTCCCACTGGCAGCCCCAGCTCTGATGGATTCCCTTCAACCCACTCTTCTAACTCCCAATTCCTCCCTGTCCCCAATAGGGCTGTCGATTCGGTTCGTCCGAACCGAATAAACAGCTGAATTTCCCCCTATTCAGTGGTTTTCAGTTTGGATGGTACCGAACTCAAAAAAGGTGGGAAAATGACGTGCCGAATTCGGTGAATTCGGGGCGATCGCTGAATAAATTCAGCAAATTCGGGGTCTCTGAATCAGCAGCATAACCATCATTTAGTAAGCAACTAGCAGCATTCTCCTGCGGCCAATCAGTGGCCAAGCTGGGTCTTCTTCTGGCCAGTCGCGGTTGAGTGTATGAGCCCAGCTGCTGCGCGGCCTGAGAGAGAAAGAGAGAGCGTCTGTTTGTGTGTGAGAGAGATCCCCGTGGAGGGGGTGCGTGTGCACATTGGCGGCATTCCACGGCTCCGGGGGGGGCATTTTTGGGGGTAGAGGTCCCAAACTTTCAGGGTAGCTTGAGGGGGCCCTTCTTGCAAGAACCCCCATGTTTTGTAAAGATTGGGTCAGGGGGTCCTGAGATATGGGGCCCGGAAGGGGTCACCCCCAAAAAATCACCCACAGGAATAAAGCCACTTAAAGCACATTGGTGTTATTCCGTGGCTCTGGGGGGGCATTTTTGGGGTAGAGGTCCCAAACTTTCAGGGTAGCTTGAGGGGACCCTTCTTGCAAAAACCCCCAAGTTTTGTAAAGATTGGGTCAGGGGTCCCAAGATATGGGGCCCGGAAGTGGTCGCCCCCCCAAAACAAATCGCCCACAGGAATAAAGCCACAAAGCACATTGGCGGCATTCTGCGGCTCCGGGGGGGCATTTTGTGGGGTAGAGGTCCCAAACTTTCAAAGTAGCTTGAGGGGACCCTTCTTGCAAAAACCCTCAAGTTTTGTAAAGATTGGATCTGAGGGTCCCGAGATATGGGGTCCCCCCCCAACTGCCCATTGGGATGAATGGGATCAGGCGATCCTGAATGTGCATCTCTACAGAGCGGCAAATCCAAGGCAAAACCTCCCGTGCATAAATGGCCAGAGAGTCGTGAGAGATCCTGAGCAGCTGCTGCTGCCCTGCTTCTGCTGGAACAGAAGACAGCCACGGTTTGACCCATTTTGGGGCTTTTATCTATAACTTTTTTCCTGTGTGTGTGTGTGTGGGGGGGAAGCAGATTCTGTGTGTGTGAGTAAGGGGGAAGCCAAAGTGGGGTGGGTTTGATTGCCTCTGTGTGGGACTGTGCTTTCTCTTGTTTTCATCGGTTGCCAACTTTGTCTGGAGTTAACTGTGGGTCAGTGAGTCTCTCTCGGCTGGCTGCTATTGTTTCCATTGGGCTGTGCAGCCACTTCTGTTGTTTCTAATGGGCTAGTCTGGCATTCGTTTTAGTGCATCCCAGGCTAGTTACGCTGTTTACTTATGCTTTGAGCGTTGTTGGTGCACTTTTGGCGTAGTTACATCGGCTCTTAGAAGCCACGGACTGGCTTCAACTGTGTGGGGGGGGGGAGCCAAAGTGGGGTGGGTTTGACTTCTCTGTGTGGGACTGTGCTTTCTCCTGTTTTCATCGGTTTCCAACTTTGTCTGGAGTTAACTGTGGGTCAGTGAATCTCTTTCTGGCTGGCTGCTATTGTTTCCAATGGGCTGTGCAGCTGCTTCTGTTGTTTCTAATGGGCTAGCCTGGCATTCGTTTTAGTGCATCCCCTGTAATGTATTTTCAATGGAGTCAATGCAAGTCAACCGACATTCCCCTCTCCCATTATCTTCAATGGCCTGGGCAGCCTCTCCCATTGTTTCCAATGGGCTGACTTGTCATTCCTTTTAGTACATCCCTTTTAATGGCTTTATTCCCCCGGGCCGGGGTAATGGTACGGCCCAACTGCCTCGGCAGCTAGACGCCCGGCCAAGCAGATGGGTGGGGGGGACCCTTTCCGGCCCCCATATCTTTACAAAACTTGTAAAGTTTTGACCCAATCTTTACAAAACTTGGGCGTTCTTGCAAGAAAGGTCCCTTCAAGCTACCCTGAAAGTTTGGGACCTCTACCCCCAAAAATGCCCCCCCAGAGCCACGGAATACCGCCAATGTGCTTTAAGTGGCTTTATTCCTGCGGGCAATTTTGGGGGGGGGCGACCCCTTCCGGGCCCCATATCTCGGGACCCCCTGACCCAATCTTTACAAGACTTGGGGGTTCTTGCAAGAAGGGTCCCCTCAAGCTACCCTGAAAGTTTGGGACCTCTACCCCCAAAAAGGACCCCTGGAGCCACGGAAAGGCACAAATGTGTTTTTAATGGCTTTATTCGGACAAATTTTTCCACAAACTTGGAACTTGGCGCCGAATTCCACGGATCCGAATTGGGAGAGTTCAGACTTCGGCATTTCTCGAATTAAAACGGGCCAAAATTTGCCGAATTTTTTTTTCAACAGCCATAGTCCCCAAAGCTTTTCTACTGAAGACCTTGCCTTCAACAACTCCCTTTCATCTTTCCATCCCTCCTCCACCAACCATCCCAAACCTCAGTCACCAAACCTCCAGCTTTGATAGTTCTCTCCATCACCTCCGTTAAAATGCTCTTTCCTATATCCTGTCTTGAGAATGGGGGTTACCACATTATGTATTCCCAGCGATGTATCAAGAGTTTGGAAATGTTATAAAAAATTCTGTTCGCACTTTCAATGTATTCCCACCGATGTATTAAGAGTTTGAAACTGTTATAAAAAATAATGTTAGCACTTTTTTTGGCCCCTTTAGCTGTGAAGACATCTTCCAACCATTTTTTAGCCGTGGAATCCAAAAACCCTTTTAAAGCGATGTTTTTTATAACATTTTCAAACTCTTGATACATCGCTGGGAATACCTAGTGCAGTAACAGCCATGGGTTTAAAAGGGTTTTTGGATGCCACGGCTAAAAAATGGTTGGAAGACGTCTTCACAGCTAAAGGGGCCAAACAAAGTGCGAATAGTATTTTTTATAACATTTTCAAACTCTTAATACATTGAATCTAAAATTGAACTGAGAATTGCTTCCTCCTGTTTGTGTACACATGGGATCAAAAATCACTTACTTGGATCAGGCATCTGTGTGAAGGCAATACACATGTACCCCTTTAATCTAGGAGCCCCGTGGCGCAGAGTGGTAAGCTGCAGTACTGCAGTCCAAGCTCTGCTCACGACCTGAGTTCGATCCCGACGGAAGTTGGTTTCAGGTAGCCGGCTCAAGGTTGACTCAGCCTTCCATCCTTCCGAGGTCGGTCAAATGAGTACCCAGCTTGCTGGGGGTAAAGGGAAGATGACTGGGGAAGGCACTGGCAAACCACCCCATAAACAAAGTCTGCCTAGTAAACATTGGGATGTGACGTCACCCCATAGGAATGACCTGGTGCTTGCACAGGGGACCTTTACCTTTTTTAATCTATGGTTACAGGTGTCCTTACTGGAGAGCATCAGCAGGAGAAGGTACTGCTGCTTTGGCAGTCTGAAGGTGTATAGCTGCTAAGTGGATAACAGTGCCCACTGTGGGGTAGTATCCACACAGCAGCCATGTAGCTGCATAATGCTAAATTTCAGCACCCAATTACTCTTCCACCTCTCTGGATCCCTTCTACTAAAGGTGCCAGATCCCCCTTCTCTATTCAGCAGTGGACGTTGGTAAGCTGATAGCAAATCTCTGCACAGCAGCCACATGCCTTATTTGAGTAGTGAGCCCGATCAGCTTTCAAATTATTTATTTTTTTGTTTCATTCAATTTTTATCCTGCTCTCTGGCATAGGTCAGGGCAAACCACTTCTGCATGGCAACCACAAATTGTCTAAATGACACAACATGTTCTGCTGCAATGTCCCTTATACAATGACATAAGATCACAGTACATGCTCCCCATATTATCATCCTTTCCTGGGAGAACGAAAGAAGCTAAAGTTTCACTTCTCTTAGCAGACTCCTCTCAAGAGAGAACCATTCAGATAGCCAAATTCTGCCTCTGGTCTAGTGGGATTCGTAAACGGCTAACTGAAAACCTTTCCCAGTAGAAGATCTTTCCTCCTCTTCTTCAAATCATCCTTCCAGAATCATCAATTGTTATAATTTTATTGTATTATTTTAACCTAACTTTGATTTTTACCTAGAGCTGATATTGTATCGAAATAAAACTTGACTTGTCTAAAATGAGCGTGGCCTACAACCAAACTCTTCCCTATAACAGGACTTTTCTAAAAAGTCACCCTACTTTATTCTTATTTTTGTTCTTTGTTCTTTTTTTTTAAAGGAGACAAATATACATTTAACCGAATAAATGTACATGTGGTATGTTTATAATTAAAACAAGATAGGCAGATTGCCTGAATAACCAAGGGAAGGGGAAACTGGAGAATTCAGTCAGTGCTCAGATTGGTGGTATGCTTGCCCTTTTCACAGCAGATGTGCGTGAAAGCTGGTCTCACCCTGGAGAAAAATATCTCCAGCAAATCCCGATTTTTTTTGAAGACACATCTGCCTGCACTCTGAAGCGGAAATCACAAAACAATTTTATCCATGGAAATCTTTTTCTTTGCCAGGGATCTACTCCAAACCAAAGTATTACAATATTGCAGATTGATACTTGAGGCCAATCCTATGTTACTGAAAATAATATGGATGGTTTTGTTACATAACATGATTTGCTCAAAAAAAAGTTATCTATCAAGGGGTTCGCTGCTGAATAAGTCAAAGCCCATTTATCACCTATAAATTATCACCTATAGTCTGCTTGGGGGGATCATTTTTACCCATTTCTAACAACTTGTCTTTATTCTTATTTAAGTATTTTAAACCCCCACAGTGTCTTAAACAATAGTACCTACCAACAAGGGGGACATGAAACTCATGGGGGGAATCTCATTTTCCCCTCCCCCCTCTCACTTTCCAGTTCAGCTGCAGATGGACAGGCCTGGCTGCGACTTCAGGGCTCTGTCGCCGCAGCAGAGCTGCCTTTCCTTCACTCCCCCCCCCCACCGCTGGCTTGCCCAGACTGCTTTGGGCGGGTGCATCAAGGCCCCTGCCAGTAGCCGCCTTTTTCTCTCTCGGTGGGAGCCACTGCCAGGCGACCCCCGGGCTGTGTCCCACTGACAGTCTGCGGTTTTTGTTACTTCTTTTACTTTTCAGATTTTTCTGCATACCTGGGGCTCCCCCAAGTCTCCAAAAACATCTGTAGGGGGACAATGTGCCCCCTATCTGCAGGTTTAGCTATCCGCAGGAAGGGGCCCACTTTGGAATTAGATATATAGATATCATTGCTATCATTCACCTGAATCAGCTGTGGTAACACATTATATTATGGAAGAAAGAGTTTCTCTGCTGCACTTCTCTATGTAAATATGAGTCTATCAACAAATTCACATGTCCTTGTCAAGAAACTGAGCCCCCTAAGTTTCTTGTTCTGATTTTTTCAAACATTAGTTCTCTGAATTAGACTCCTCTGGGCCTACATGGTAAAAAGTTAATGAAGAGGGGGGAAATTGCACTGTCATTGCTTGGACTTTAGTGAGCTGTAACCATTAGCAACGGAGATAAGACCTCCAGGTGTGGGAGATTGACATTCCATTCAATTAGCAGAGAAATTAAGGCCTGTCAAATGAGAAAGAATGGGAGGTTTTTAGCTGCAGAGAAGACATCCCACTTCTAACTCATGATGACTCTTTCAATCACCTGGTCAGCAACAAGCTGATGCTATTAATTGAGATCATCAACCAAAGATCTCTCAAGAGCTCTGGCCAGGCTCAGACCCACGCAGCATCTTTTTGGCATAAAATAATTGAATTTCCAATTCACTTTTGTTCTTGGAGCCTATGCCATGGTTCCATGAGCCACTTTTGGTCTTCAAAATATTGGGCTCCCACAATATTTTACATTATATTGCTCTTATACACACATACATGCACCCACACCAATGAAGGGTGTATTTAGTCCAATGTCTGTACATTCAACCACAGTGAGTTCACTAGACATTTCCTCATACATAAAGCAGAAGTTAATTGAATATAATTAATATTCTTAGTGAAAGCTATTTTAGTTTAAAATTTGAAATTAACCATTACTCAGAGTGGCTTGTTTTAGTGTAATAAATAAAAACTAAGGCTTTCAAGGTAGCACTTTAGAAGGCTAGGTTCAGTTGCTGTTAAACAGAAGGCTAGGTTCAGTTGCTGTTAAACTAAGTGTCCCCATCTTATCTTCATTTACTTGCCACCTGTCTAAAATGAAACTACCTTAAGAAGCGCAGCTTAATATATAGAATGAAATAAAAACATCAGTGGTATTGAACACTGTCTAATATAAGTGTCCAGTGTGATTTATTTTTCTCCTCAATGCCTAAGGGAGGTCAGGAGAGGTCAGGCAGTCTTTGATAATGGTTTGAAGATGACTGGAGAATTATTTTCTCGGGGCAAGGAAGTCAGCCTCAGTATTTTGCGTGCCACTTCTTTTGCCCGCATAGTAAGTTGGGAAGAGCAGTGACAACTATAAATAGTTGGTTGGATTCAGACAAAATTTTCCAGTGATGGAATGGAGTTTTCCTGCCACCGACTGCAGTCCACTTATCTCCACAAAATGCCGCACCTGGGGGACAGGGGACAAGAGGGGTCTGCAATGGGAAAAGGTATTCAGTGGAAATGGCCAGTTTAGTCTGGATTCAACCTTATATGCTGTTGATTATGTCTCACGACCGAAACAGATATTCTGAAGTGACACCACTGCGTCAAGTAACATTTTAGGAGTTATATACCATAGAGATTGGAGGAATTCCTAGATAGTCACTCAATGTGATCTTCATCCAAAAGCCACATCACGTGACATTATCCCCCCCCCCATTTTTCTGACATTCCGCTAAGCAAGCATGGAGGATGAGGAGAGTAGGCAGGAGTTTGCCCGCTATTAGCGGGCAACCTGATACCCTGAATTTCCGTTTCCCACCACGGTCACTTCTAAGCATCAGCACTCATTGTCTGGAGCTCCAGAGACATCCTGAGATTGCTCCATACTTTGTTGCTGGGTGTGGCAGCAGGAGAAGTGTACCTGCCAGGGAGATAAGTACCCCTCGGTTTCATAGAACCATATTTGGTTCCGTACTGAGCCACCTTTTGCTTGCAAGCCAGAGATTCTCACTCCTACTGCACAAGTGCAGACATGTGGATTCATTTTTTAACTAGCCATAGGTGACTATATCTGGGTTAATGGGACAGCTTCCACTATAAATTTCTGAAACTGCTCGCTGGGTGCTTATTTGCAGGGGATGGGGGGGCTGCTTGGGGTTTTATTGCAATATGCATGTTTTAAATTTGAAAGCCACCTTGAGCTATGAGGAAAAGCAGGGTCTAAGTATTTTAATAAATATATAAAATGTCTGTGATTTGTAATCATCCGATTCACTGATTTTTGGTATACTGGCCAGTCACATTGTATTGTAGTTTTATTGCATTGCCTTTGCATTTACTCTCCTTCCTCGCTTTTCTTTCTGCCTCAATAAACTCAATAAAGATAAAATCTAGTCCATTTCAAAGTTGCTGTCTCCCTCTCTCTGTCCCCTTTACACATCCATCTGAAATATCATCCCTAAGGTTATGTCTGTATATTCACAGACTAAGATCCCTGGAGCCAGAGTCCAGCACCTGAATCAGTGAGGATACTTACATGTGTAGACTCTGACATGGACATCCAGTGCCTGTTAACATAAAGAATCATTTTTGTTTGTGCATGCACAAATCTTAAAAGGAGGGGAAACATCTCCAAGAAATGTAAGCATAATGAAGGTCAATTGAAATCAATACGATTTGTTGTCTAGTCTGCTCCTGCCCAATATGACAGGAGGTTTATTACAAGGCAGTGGACCAAAACCAGTACTTTTAGAAAGATCAGAACTTTAAAACAGAATGATAATCAAAACAAATACAAAGTATCTAACAGAAGCAACTAGCATTAAAATGTTTGGGAACACAGAGAAAACTGAACACCAATAGAGCGGGCCAGTCCATCATATCTAGCTCATAGGTCTTTAGTACGGTGGCCTGATCTAAATCAGGTTAGTTCATTGGAACCAGAATTATTTCCTTCTTTGCGGGGAGGTATGAAACAAACAGTATAAGTATGATTCTCCTGCCAGTGTGGTGTAGTGGTTAGGAGTTGTGGACGCTAATATGGAAAACCGAGTTTGATTCCCCACTCCTCCACATGAACGGCAGACTCTAATATGGAGAACTGGGTTGATTTCCCCACTCCTACACATGAAGCCAGCTGGGTGACCTTGGGCTAGTCACAGTTCTCGCAGACTTCTCCCAACCCCACTTGTGGGGAGAGGAAAGGAAGGAGGATTGTAAGTCAATTTGATTCTCCTTAAAAAGGTAGAGAAAGTCTGTATATAAAAACCAACTCTTCTTCTTCCCCCTAAGAAAGCATGTCATTCTAATACAGCACAAACCTGCCAGCAGCCTCTTCCTAAAAACTTTAACCAGGCTGCCAGAAAGATGTAGTAAAGTTAAACAGAGTGTAGCTGGATCTAATTCCCCTGCTCAATCTTCTTTCTTCTTGGTATACAAGACATTGCTATAGTACAACATTTTTGAGGGCACCAGCATCCCTTCTAGATCTAGAAATCTTCCTATTCTAAATACAAGATAATTCTTTAAATGAAAGCTGTCATATCACAAATTAAAAAGTTTAGTTTTAACAGAATTCTTAGACGAGCAAAGAATCATTGCTCTAGATGGAACAATGCACTCATTTCCCGCCCCTCGCCCCCACACACACTAGGGTTGCCAAGTCCCTCTTCGCCACTGGCGGGAGGTTTTTGGGGGAGACCTGAGGAGGGTGGGGTTTGGGGAGGGGCTTTCATGCCATAGACTCCAATTGCCAAAGCGGCCGTTTTCTCCAGGTGAACTGATCTCTATTGGCTGGAGATCAGTTTTAATAGCAGGAGATCTCCAGCTAATACCTGGAGGTTGGCAACCCTACCACACACACAGCTATGGTCCTGATCAGTATCCTAAAGTGGCTCATAACCTACATTTAATATGTGTGCTCCCAGATTCAGGCTGCATTTATTTGTGATTAGTATAAGCCTAGCATATTCTCAGTCTCATGTACTGCTTCCCCTGTCCATCTCCCTCTTCTTATTTTGTGCTAAACCAAGATTAGTTTAGGAAGTCCTTCACCTACTCTCAATTGGTTGTGGTATCGGTCCTTTAAAATCCAAATTTGGGGGCAAGAAAAAAAATCCCAATTTGTTAAAGTAACTGCATTCAGATGTCATAACAACCTGAGGTTAGACCAAAGGCATCTTAAGCCAAGAAGGCTTCAGTCCTCACTATGGATATAGAGAGAAGCACACAAACTTGAGGATAAATCAGGTTCACTCTCCAGTCTCCACACAAAGTGACTTTTTTTTAACCTGATGTATCAGTGGCTGCAGATAGCTTCTTAAGGTGTTGCTTTAGCTCGCTCAACATGCAATGGAAAAGAATCATGGACCCACTTGCTTGTGGCTCCAACGATGCATACATGCGCACTGCAAAGAAGACATGTGTTGCTAGATTCAATATGTGAGCAGTCTCTTGATCCTTTCATGGTGTTATGTTTTACTTGCATTCGTGCTATGTATAATTTGCATCTGACTGTTATATCTAAGCACAAAATACCGTTATTTGAAAGAGCCCTAAAAATGAAATTCAAATGTGATCTAGGTAACACACTTGCTGAATGTTTATATTTAGCGACATACAGTGTTTTGTTGCTTTTGTTCTTTTTAATTAGCCACTCATAAATCAACTTAATAAAACAGCCCAAGCATAAAAAATGTATCAAATATAGTATTCATCATTCTATAAATCACACTACGATGGGGGAAGTTAATAGGCTGCCTCCAGGCTTCCTTTTGCAACTATAAAGCCTGCATAAATATGAAGCATCAAGCTTTTCTGTTTGACAGTATGCTTTATAGGAATCCACTGCTAGGATAAAAGTCCCCTACATCTTCTATAAATTCTTTTTCACTTACAGCATCCTAGGCGGATGGTTTCAGAAATACAATCTGTTCTCAATGAATTGAGTTTTTCCCCCAAATCATCTATGAATTTATTATGTCAAATTCTGCTTCTGATTTTCAAATTAGATTGAATTTTCTATCTTATGATCATTTTTATAGATACATAAAAACCAAGGTTATCTACTGTGACCTCCTGCATATGACTGGGTAATGGGATAACATACCACAGCAACCACCTCAGCAACGCCCCCTGCTCCCCTAAGGCTGTCAGATTCAATAACAGGCCTGGCTTTAAAAGCATAATAGGCTGGAGAGATTTCAGATAAGTTTTCTCCTTACCGAAGAATTATGACGGAAAAACTGGACCTCCTAAAACCTTCCTTCTGGGAAACTATGAAAGAATCATGAGACTGCTCACATATTGAATCTAGTAAGCTTATTTGATCCGAATAGTAAAGTCTTGAAATGGTACGGTGGTCAGTTTCAGGGATCTGAGGTATGAGCCAGAAATTTCACAGCCGATAACTAGAATCCAGATTGATAAAAGTATCTGAGAATCTGCAGTCAGACCTCAGATCCCTCTTCAAACACACACAAAAACGGGATATGCAATATAAGCCCTTGTGATTGGTAGGCAATATTTTATATTTTATTTACTTTACTCATAGCCCACCTTTCTCACTGAGACTCAAGGCAGATTGCACAATATAAAACAACACAATCAGACATGGCGCTCTAGGACTAGGATTATGGAAATGGAGAACAGTGCGAACAACAAAATGTCCAGTACAAGGTATACAATGGATGATGTAGAATTACAAAGCTAGAAGACAACGCAATAAAAGGAAGATGATAATTGCAGGCAGGGTATAAATGCTACTGTTGACTTAGCACAAACTCCAGTAATAGACCTCAGAGTGCGCGCACACTATTGGAGGGGTAGGCAACCCATGTGCTGATGGTGACACACCAGACCCTTTTACTTGGCACACAAAGCCAAATCTCTGCACAAGCAACCAAGGCACTGGAAGTACCGATGAGGCTAGCAGTGCAGGAGAAGGCAAGAAGCATGGCTTATGCCAGCCCTTGCCTCCCAGAACTGCACAGCCACGCCAGGTGAACCCAAGGCAAATCGCTGAGGTGCTGGAAGCGCTGCTGGAACTTGGCTCGCTCCAAGCACGTCTGGCTGACCACAATCCTTGTCTCCCTCTGCCCTTTGCTAGCTGGTACAAAAATATCTTCACAGGTAGATGCCACATTTTTCCTGGCACTCTGGATTAAAAGGTTGTTTACCACTGCACTATAGGTTTGGATTTACATATAGCCGTGCCCAGCTTCATCCTTCCTCTCACTGGGGCTTAGCAAGGGGTGCAGTGATGCCAGCTTTTGCCCTCTTATAATACATAACAGAAACTAAGGAACACACATCCTAGGGTGAGAAGCAGGCTAGCTGCCCATTCCTGACCTTTCGGCAGCCGGGGATGGCATGGCTGCGGTGCCGCTACGGGGCCTCCAAAGCCATTTCCCGGCTGTCGAAAGGCTTTAAAAAACTGCCAAAAGGCTTTAAAAAGTAGCAATGCCATTCTGCCCACCACCGTGCTGGGCCAAAAGGGGACAGGAAGCTGCCTACTAGCAGCTCTGCCCCCTGGCACGCCTGAGAATACCCACCGGGACACTGGCATGGTGCTTTGCACCAGTGGGACGCCGGTGGAAGGCCCAGCCAGCATCCCTGGGTGGCGCTGCCACGGCAGCCCTGGAAGACTGGCATCTGGGCCTCCCTGCTGGCATTGGGGCCACTCTGCATGGCATAAGTGGGATGGTCGCCACCAGCCATCCCACTTATTCTGGTGCAGCCCCTTTTTGGCCTCCAAAGGACTTTTGTCCTTGGAGGTCAGGAATGGGCTTTAGGACAGATCAAGAGAGCTGGGTTGGGTTAGATAGGGATGTCTTTGTCCCTTCAAAAAGAAGACATGTGGAGGAGTGGGGAATCAAACCCTGTTCTCCAGATTAGAGTCCACCACTCCAACCCACCACTCTTAACTACTACACTATGCTGAGGCAGCTCACAAAATAGAAATAATAAAAGCAAAACATTAAAATATAATAATTAAATCCACCATTAAAAGCTCAGCCCAGCATAAAAACATTGACCATAAGAACAGACCCCTGGCAGCTTAAAATAACAACTTCTGGCCAAAATAGTGTTAAACGATCAACTCTATAGCCTGGGTAACAGGAACGTTTTAGTTTGGTGCCTGAATCAAAGCAAGGCAGGTACCAGGCGAGCCTCAAGGAGATAGTCATTCCATAAACAAGGACTCACTATAGAAAAAGCCCTATCTCTGGTTGCAACCCATCTCACCTCTGGGCAGGGGTGGATTAACCATTAAGCAAAATAAGCATGTACTTAGGGCGGGCATCAAGAGAAGGGGGGCAGCACAGAAATTTTCCGTTGCCAGATTTACCATGGACCATATGGTGCAAAACTGAACCGGGGTCCACAAAAATTAGGAGAAAACTTTTCAAATATAAAGTGGAAGTGTACAAAAATAACCATTATTTTTCATATTACTGTAAGTTTTGTTTCATTTCAAAAAATAAAATTTGATGTGATGGTTTATTATTATATTTTGAATTACA
Organism: Euleptes europaea; assembly: GCF_029931775.1. Lineage (NCBI taxonomy): Eukaryota > Metazoa > Chordata > Lepidosauria > Squamata > Sphaerodactylidae > Euleptes > Euleptes europaea. Next base: position 31,194,762 of record NC_079318.1, read on the forward strand.
TGCGTATGGGGGGCACCAAGTTCTTAGGGCCTCTAAAGGTCTTAATCCGGCCCTGCCTCTGGGGGGGCACAGAGAGCAGGGCTTGTGAGTCAGATCTTAACTATTGGGCTGCACAATATGGGAGGAGGTGGTTCATCAAGTACTCTGGCCCCAAACCATTTAGGGTTCACAGCACTCTGAATTGTGCCCTGAAACAAATGTACAGCCAGTGAAGATCTTTCAGTACCGGGATGAGGTGGTCCCTGTATCCCAAGCTGACAATGGCCTAGCTGCTGCATTTTGGATGAGATGAAGTTTCCGGAACGTTGTCAAAAGCAGCCAAACATAGAGCTCATTACAGTAATCTAACCTGGATGTAATCAGAGCGTGGCTTACCACAGCCAGATCAATTCCAACCAACAGTAAACTCACTCAAGTGAAAATTATCAAATACTTTGCTGCATCTGACGTTGCCCTGATGTACGGCAAATACTGGGATTTTTACCTTAGTTACAAAGATGTTTTAGCTATTCTCTCCAGTATCAGAGGAGCATGCTGAATATATTAGGTGCGGTGGAATACAGGCAGGATGGTTCTGCTCCAATCGTCTTGTTTGTGGGCTTCCTAGAGGCACCTGGTTACCCACTGTGTGAACAGACTGCTGGACTTGATGGGCCTTGGTCTGATCCAGCAGGGCTTTTCTGGATGTAGCTGGATTTCATACCAAAGGGCAATTTTATGTGGCAGCAATCAACAGCCAAAGATATGTTTCCTTGAACGCAGCCCCAAAGTGAATTGCACACCCTCCTCGAACTGACATAAACAGAGTCTGAAATGTAAGAAATCATAAAAGAGATTTGATGGAGTCTAAGTGCAGCTGAATACTACAGGAAGAGAACACTTTCTTCTACAGTCTGCACATCATAAGGGTTCTATTTGCTTCCTGGTGATAAAGTAGTGACTTAAACTGTGAAAATTACTATCATCCATCTCACCCCATGCATTCCCATGCTTGGGAAGTGGAAGTGAACACAATACTACGTGTTTTGCAAACAAAAAGCTTTTGCTAGGTTGAGAGGGAAATGCTTTTTATTTGCTGTGCCAAGAGTTATCAGACAGCAGGCATAGGCACGGCAGGCTCCCACGCAGCCCATTTGAACTGCCGTCACATTATGTTGCTTCGCAGAAACAGCTTCTATCTAGGGGTTGGACCTGATTCAGACCAGCTGTGAGTTGGCACAGCTTCTCAATAGTCAATGAAGTTGTCATACTCCCCTCCCCAATTCATCCCAAACTTGACTTCCTTTAAAAAAAAAAATTCCTGGTTTTTATAGGCGGGAAGCATTTTCTCTTAATGGTACGTTACACATAAAATGAAGCTTTACCATCTACAGGGGGGGGGAACCTTGGTGATCAGTATGCACTGGAAAATGTATTGTTTACCCAGAAGATGAATATTTGTACCTCGTGGGCCTCCCATTTGGTCTTAGCATGTTGTTTGGTACAGTCCTCTTCATTTGAAATGACAGCTACCAAACGATGAATATGTATGTGTGAATGGAGATTATATGTTTGGTGATCGCAGCAGCAAGCCCGAATAGGGCAAAATTGTACGAACACTTCTCTTTGTGCGTATCAGAAGTTAGAGGGCAAAGACAGACAACGTTGTCTGCAGACAGATAAAGTTGGCCAAATAATGAAACCTGTACGGAGTCCCCAAGAAGGGAGAGGATTAAGACCCTGGAGCTCTCAGAAGGACAAATGCACACAAAAGCAAGCAGCCATCTAGATAGGGTGTCTCTTCCCTTCCACCCGAGCTGATTTTGATTTTCCCTCTCGCCCAGCAGCGATAGCTGCTCATGCAGAAAGAAAGCAACCATGACTTTGATTATTTTCTTTCTCCCATTGCGTCTGAAGAAGTGAGAGCTGACTCACAAAAGTACATGCCAGAATAAGTGTCACTGAAGGTGCCCCTGGACATCTGTTTCACATTGACTGACCTGACTACCCCTCTGGAATGGTCTGACTAGAGAGACTGGGGAAATAAGGGAGCAGTGTAGGAGGACCAGACAGCGCAGAAGGTTTACTGCAAGATTCAAAAGGGAAGGAGAGCCCGAAAAGGGAGAGGCTGGGGTGATCCTTCTGAATGCAGAATCTACACACATACATACATTGTACAGTAGACACTCTGCACTTAAAATTGGCTGAGCACAGTACAAAAGTAAAATCTATGTTGGTCCCCTTACCCCCCCCCCCACTTTCTCCAAAATTATGGTTATGGGAGGGGAATTGACTGCTCCACCAGATTATGCTCTGTGACTGTTATGCTCTGAATGAGTGCCATCTTGCTGCACTTATTCATTTTTGTTATGCAGTTTTAGAATTTTAATGGAAGATATACTATGGTTTTATATATGGTATTTATGCTGTTAACTTGTTACCTGCCCTGAACACAGGGCCAGACCTTGGGGGGGGGGTCTGGGGGGTGTTCCGGGTTCAAGGAGGTAGGGGCGCCAGCGCAGGCATGAAGAAGAGGAGTGCTGCCGCCACGCCGCAGCACGGGAGCACTGCCTGCCCGCAGCGCAGCTGATGCATGCTCCACTGCCCAGCATTTAGCTACCCACCCTTCCTCGTTGCGAGTACCAAGTCTACAGCAGCTGCACATGAAGCCAGGGGGTGGGCAAGCATGTGGCAGCGTAGCAGGGACCGCCCCTGGCCACCAGTGCCTGGCTCTAGCACGCTCACTCCCCCTCACTCACTCCCCCTGTCCCAGGCGCTCCTTCCCCCAGCTCCATGCCTGCCTGAGCCTAGCCTTGGCCGGGGATTAAGGGCAGGATAGAAATTGAAATAAATAAATAAATATGACAAAAACAGAGAAACTAGTATTTTGTGAAAAGATACCAATTGATTTGTTTCTCATAGGACTGCCCTGTATGCTCTGGCAGCAAAGGAAATAACGGCCAATATGGCTGCTAAGGGAGCTGATCCTTCAAGCTGATTTCAATGGTGGCTAGGTCCCACTGGCCAATTGGGACACCACCACAATTTTTAGTTGTTATTTTTTTGTATGCATCGATTTAGCATAGTTTTATTATGTATATTTATTATAAATCCAGAATTTTATTAACCTAATATTTCCTTTTATTATATATCTGTGGTATCCTTGACATGTTTGTAATGGCCTATGGCTAAATGCAAATAAAATCATTCATTCATTCATGACAAAAACAGGCCCTGTCAACAGGCTTTTGATCCAAAATACATTACATGATGGTACCTTAATGTTTAGATCAAGAGTTCTCAAATATTTCACAACCAGCAAGTCATAATCAAGACTTAAATGGTTTTTGGTTTCCCCCCCCCTTTGTAAATAGGATCAAAGAGAGAGCCAATCCATTTATTACATAACCTTGAGAACACATAGCAAATTCCTGCGAGGGGAAGGGCAGGGAGCCTCATATGAGCTTCCTCAATGCCCTATTCCCAGAAACTGAATTTTTAAAAGGGCTAATCTGTGAACAATGGCTTGTGGGTTGGAAAATAAAGTCTCAAAGGTATCTGCTTGCCCAGGGGACCTTTATCTTTTTAACAATTGAGACTACATGGATGGTTAAAGTATGAATCTTGCCATCATTTTGAACTCCATGGCAGGCAGAACAGTGGCAGATTCAAATTTTAGGATTCCATGATAAGGAAAAGCACATCTACATGATCTTCATACAAAGAAGAGCAGGGGCATACGTTTGAAGGTGAAAGGATGCATCAGCGTTCTAACAATATCACCTCGTGTCTGTTTCCCTGCCTGCTAGAATGAACTGCAAGGAAATTAATGCCATAAAGAATTAATTATTCATTAAGCAAAAGCCTTTCTTGTACATGGCAAAGAATCACAGGGCACAATGGCTATGATCAAGTATTCCATGTGTAGAAATGAGAACGTGCAGCTGTCTAGCTTTACAAAGGGTTGCAAAAAGATTACGAATACCATACCAGGTAAGGTACCAATAAACAGGAGTTTTGCAGTCAACTATGCCACATGACGAACATTGCACAACAGAGTTTAGACATGAAATGTCTAAACATTTACCCCTGTTCCAGCATGCACTAACATTCTCGTGGTTGTGTCCTAAATTCTAAGTTGGCATTTTAAAAGCATGGGTGTAATGAGCGCTGCACAAAACATGAATTCTTTACAAATTGCTTACTTTACAAAATCTCATTTTGCAATAACCTGTAAATGCAATAACTCTGCATGTTTTGTTTTTTTGCCATTAAGTCCCAACCAATTTACAGTAGGGTTTTCAAGGCAAGAGACATTCAGAAATGGTTTGCCATTGTCTGCCTCTAACGGTAATGATGAAGCAAAACCAACTAATTTTAAAACTGTGGAAAATATTCAGCAGATATGAAAGAGTCATTTTGTGTAAAATTAACAAACCTCTAAAAATAGAAGTCTGTACTGTGAGGAGCCACCCAAAATTCTAAAACCATAAATTCAGATTTCAATCTAAAGAAGAAAAAAACAATAGTTTTTTTTTTCCAATTAGGCTTTTCAGATTTGTGGCCCTGAGCCCCACAAGACACACCAGCCTTATACTGCAACCCATCAAGTGCCTGATAACCCCTCCCCTCTTCTGTTTTTCCAGTGGGCCACCTGACAGGCTGCAATATGAATAGGGTTACCAACCTCCAGGTAATAGCTGGTAATCTCCTGCTATTACAACTGATCTCCAGCTGATAGAGATCAGATCACCTGGAGAAAATGGCTGCTTTGGCAATTGGACTCTATGGCATTGAAGCCCCTCCCCAAACCCTGCCCTTCTCAGGCTCTGCCCCAAAAACCTCCTGCCGATTGCCAAGAGGGACCTGGCAACCCTAAATATGGGTGTGCTCTGCATCTTTCCTAATTGTTACCATGCCTGGACTTTTTACTACACCACAATATGATATATTAGTTCAGTGAGATAAGCTGACTACAAATAAGCAGGTATACCATCCAAGATTCAGAGAGATCTTGGGCCAGTCACACATTCTCAGAATAACCTGCCTCACAGGTTTGTTGAGAGGATAAAACTGAGGAGAAGAGAATGATAGAAAGTGATTTAGGTCACAACTGGGGAGAAAGGTGGGCATAAATAAAGTAAATTAACTTGCTAGAGGTGGACTGAAGGACAGAAAGGGCTTGGCAGGACCAATACACATGCACGCCCAAACATGCTTCATTCCCTGCTGCAACCTCCCCCCACCCTACAAACTGCTGATTCCCACCTAGCCTTCCTTCCTCCCTCCTCTCTCAGAGGCAAGTCTTCACCCCTCTCCTGCCAAAACATTTAGGCCTGAGGCATTCCTCCTACATAGCTTGCTAGAGGACTCGAGGGAGTTCAGTCCAAGTGTCACTGCAGCACAAGGCAAGCTGACTGAAGTGCACAGGAGACAGATTAACATGGAAATACTAGACTGTTTGGGTAAATACACCTGGCAACCCTACAAGGAAGAGTAGGACTGCTCCGCAGCGGAAGACAACGGCAAACCATCTCTGAATGTCTCTTGCCTTGAAAACCATATACGGTTGCTAGATTTCAGCTGCAACTTGATGGCGAAGAAGAAGAAAGAAAGGGGAGCAGGAGGTGAAAAAGAAGAAAAGGAAGCAAATACCACTGAACACCAGTTTTGTCCATCATTCAGATCAGGTAGCCTGCGAAGCCACAGTATGCAATGACGAAACCAAACTATGATCTAGAAACCAAACCATGACTTGTGTTTCAAAAGTACTAGCAAAGCATAGATTACCTCAGACTTTTTCTTGTCTACTTCCCTCAAAAGTATCCATGTACTCCCTGATCAGCCTTGGCCTATTGCTGGTACAGTGACACCACATGAGAGATGATACTGAATGACAACCTGACAGGGTGATGCGACTCAAAAAAACCACTGCAACAGTAACGATCCAGGTACACAGAGAACTGTGGAATAGATTTTTCCATGTTTCCAGAGGCTGTTTCCACCCCTGCCCCACTGCTAACTAAGGTGCTATTTACCCAGCCCAAATAATGCACTTTCAATCCACTTTCACTGCACCTTAACGATCGTTTGCAAGTGGATTTTGCCAGTTCACACAGTAAAATCCACCTTCAAATTGCATTGAAAGTGGATTGAAAGTGCATTATTTGGGCTGTGTAAATAGCACCTAAATTTGAAAGAAGGGAAAGAGGCATTTGAGGAAGGCTGTTGGTCTCCCCAGACCTAACTGTAAAAGGATCTGTACTTGCCTCACATTGTGGTGAGCAATTTCAGACTGGGAGAGTTCACATTCTGTTTATCCCAGTTTTAACTTCCTCTGCATCATTAGTTAGAGAAGTTAAGGGTCAGGAACCTCTGAGAAACCCACAAGACTACTGGGAAAAATACTAGGATTGTGGACAGTAAAGGAACAATTTTTTAAATCTACTTCACACCTAATTGTGGAGATTAGACTAATAATCAGAAGGGTTTGCTGCTAGGGAAATAGGGGTGCCAGCTCCAGGTTGGGAAATGCCTGGAGATTGTGGGGGTGGAGCTTGAGAAGGGGAGTGTTTGGGGAGGGACTTCAATGGGGTATAATGCCATAGAGTCCACTTTCCAGGTGAACGGATTTCTGTCACCAGGAGATCAGTTGCAATCCCTGGGGGCTGGCAACCCTATAGGGAAAGCAACTGATAATGATCTGTTGAAGCACTGTCCTCAAGTAGTTTTCCCATTGTAACGTAGATTCAGTGATTAAACAAACGTGTAAACTTTTTTTGCTCAACTAGCTGAGTAGCTGGCATGCAAGAGTCAACTGGCTGTCAGAGAAGCCAGAGGACAGCTTAGAGAAATTCATGCTTAAGGAACTACATGAGAAAGCTGCTAGAGTGTTTGCACCTCCTGTCACCTCAGGACTTCACTTCTCTGTGACATGGTAGTCTCAGGAGATGGAACCATTACTATAACCACGACTGATCAGTTCAGACCTAATATCAAACCACTGCTTATGGACACCACGGATTGCAAACCGCCTTCAAACCATGGTTTCACAGTGTGGTTTGTTTTAAGAAGTCGCAGCAAAATCACAGTAAAGATTTGCAAACCATGTAATGTTTTGATGCGACATACAAATTGAGCTCATGCTTCACTCACTAATGTATATTATTCAGAGGGCAGCATCAAGTATTACAGTTTCCTGCAGTCCAGGGCATTAATTCAAGTTGTAAAATAAAGCAAACAGGATCACTATAGAATCCACAGAGATAGATCACGATGGGTAGCCGTGTTACTCTGTCAGTTGCAGTAGAAAAGAGCCCAGCATCTAGAGAATCACAGATGTATTCAAACAAGCAGGTCAATGACTAGGAGATTAGCAATGGGAAGCAGGTATGAATGGCCCAGGACCCAAGATGAGGCAAAATGTGTTAAAATAATCAACTAGAGATGTACACCAGGGACCCAGCATCATAATCTGTTTCAACAAGGGGTTGCTTCCTTCACGGAACTGCTTTTTCATGCTAGGAAGAGTATCAGTGCTGCCCCATGTCTGCGGACATAATTATCTCGTCCACCAGAGCATCCCTAGATGATCAGCCTCTCCAGTGAAATCCATGCTTCTTAGAGATCTTGTTGGTACACTGTGCCTAGTTTCTTCCTGATCTTTTCTAGTGGTTAAAATTTATATGTGATTATGGGGATTAATTCTAAGCAGGGCTACTATGTATAGAACATTTCTTAACTATGCAAATTTAAACATACCTGTGTAGCGATTGTGTTTACATCCACGGTCATTACAATGAACCAGAAACCATTGTTGTGATCTATCCTGGACAGCTTCTCTAACTCAGAAAGATTCATTTCACCAAACAGGCATGCCTTTCTGCTAGGGTTGCCAGCCTCCAGGAAATAGCTGGAGATCTCTTGCTATTACAACAGATCTCCAGCCGATAGAAATTAGATCACTTCCCCTGCAGAAATTGGCCACTTTGGCAATTGGACTCTATGGCATTGAAGTCCCTCCCCTCCCCAAACCCCTCCCTCCTCAGGCTCCACCCCAAAAACCTCCCGCCGATGGTGAAGACCTTGCAATCCTACTTTGTGCACAGCAATCTCTTTATGTGGCCTTTGTCATGGTTCTGGTAAAAAGTATGTTTTAGAGTGATGGCATTTTACTGGTCTGAGTTGTTTCTCTCATTATTTTAGACAAGATGCACATTGTTTCCAACCCAGCTTTTTTCGCCCTATGCTCTGTTAAGACTACAATATGAAAGACATGTGTAGTATAAATTTTTTGAAGTGGTAAACAAACGAAGGCGGCAGGAATGCCTTGGGACTTTCCAAGTAATTCCTGGAAATCAAGGGATATCACAGAAAGGTAATCTTTCCCCCTGCATCTGCTAGTCCTGCCCCAGAAACCTGTAATGACTTTGAAGTACAGAGTGTGGCTAAATTGTTAGGATAATTGGAGTTGCCTTTTTAAATACATGATGCAAAGAGAGGAGGGGGAAACAGAAAAGCGCAGCAACAGCAGCATATGCCCTTTCATGATTTATTAGGTGCTGGCATTGTGATGTCCTTTGCTGTTTTAAAACTGAATGTACATCATCACTCCCTGCTGTTTCAAAAGCCCAATGATTGAAAGCAAAGCTCACAATTAGGGTAAAACTGCAAATACTGTCAGTCAGTGTGGACGTCTGGTAGCAGGAAACTTGAGTCGATTTACACCTGGGGAAAGCAACTATAAAAGGAGAAATACAGCAGCAGCATTTGTTGTTTTGCTGTTCTTTATAATGGAAGTAGGGGACTAACTCCAGGAGGTGTTTAGCATATTTACAAGACGCTACAGGAGGTATTTAGCATATTTACAGGCAACAATGGCACAGTTTTGCATGCAGAAGTTTAAATATTGTAAAACAGATCCCTCACACGGGCACCTCTGATTTAAAGCATCTACGTTTACACATGTCAAAATGATATTTTCCAATCAAAGCATTTTTCCATGAAAATTTCATATTACCATTCTCTTTCTGTCATCCCTTTATACGGGCTCACACGTCAAGTTGGGAATGATCCTTACTTCCCCCCCACAAAAAAATAAAATAAACTGTCAATACAGTGCTTGGCAATAATGTATTTTTATGGCTTATTTCCTCATATAGTTTTCTTTCAACTTCTCATGGCTTCTTGCAATGGGTGACCCCAGTGAAGTCACTACAGATTTTAGCCTGGGAGTAAGGACTGGTTTTGCAGGTTTCCAGAATATTGTCACTCACTATGCTACAGAGATGCTGACCTTTTCCTTCTTGAGGAAAAACGGGGCTGCCAATATTTATTATTATCATTATAATTTATTCCAAGATGAAGTATCAATGGAGAGGCTATAAGAAAGTCTCGGGGCAATACTACAGGAATAATGAAGGTTATTTATAGGTGGCTAATTTGGTCTCAACTAGAGTGTGACATATCATTTGTGTGACTCTTATACAAATACAGGAAGGGGGGGTTGCATCTCAGTGGTACAACACATGATTTCAGCGTAGAAGGTCCCAGGTTCAATCACCGGCATCTCTACTTAGAGGATGTCAGGCAGCAGTGCTGGAGAAGATTTCTCCCTTGAGACCATAGAGAACCACTTCCAACAGTAGTGGGCTAGACAGATAAGAAGAAGAAGAGTTGGTTTTTATATGCCGACTTTCTCTACCACTTAAGGAAGAATCAAACCGGCTTACAGTCACCTTCCCTTCCCCTCCCCACAACAGACACCCTGTGAGGTAGGTGGGGCTGAGAGAGTGTGACTAGCCCAAGGTCACCCAGCTGGCTTCATGTGTAGCAGTGGGGGACCAAATCCAGTTTACCAGATTAGCCTCCATGTGAAGGAATAGGGAATCAAGCCCGGTTCTCCAGATCAGACTCCACCCCTCCAAACCACCGCTCTTAACCACTACACCCTGCTGAGTTACCTAACTCAGGCAGCTTCATATAATTCTGTGTAGTTTGATGTATTCACATTTTTCATGCATATGGTGAATGCTGTATGATAGCAAAACCTAAGCAAGAAGTGCAGGTACCTCAAAGAAAGACTACTCACAAGAGTAGGGATTTTTTACTATGGTGTTTTCTTTGGTGCCGCTGTTATCAGGTCCTGTGCCCAACCACCACCCCATTTGTAGAAATGGACATGTTCCCCTTTGTTGGTATCATGATAAGCCTCAGATAAAATGAGCTCTGTGCTTATATGACAGCAAATGGCTCATGTTAGGTCAAGCCTGACTGGCATCACTGGAAGCATGATGGGATACTTGCTCCTGCTGTTGCCCTGAGCTAGCCTGCTCCATCAGGTGGCTAAGAGGGATCCTCTAATGGAGCCTTGACCTTTCCATAATCAACAGAGGTAACTAGTTCATAGTGAGAAGTTTATTTCCACGTTGGTCTTTCAGCATGCCTAACCGTGCTTTCAGTGTCCCCTTGATTTCTTGGATCTTGTGGAACAGATGTCTTGTTCTTCCTTTTTTGCTGTTCTCTTCAGTTTCTTTGCACCAATTATTATAATAGTTCTCTTTGTCCCTGCGTGCCAGTCATTGGAATGCAGCATTTCTGATTTTAGTTCTGTCACCTTTTAATTTTGCTTCTCATCTGTCCTCAGCAATTTTAAGAGTTTGATCAATCATCCTCCGAGGCTTTTAATTTCTGTCCACTACAGGAATCGTCTTTGCACATTCTTCCTTATTAATATCTCTGGTTTCAACTCCTAGTTCTTCTGGTTCACGTTCATTTGAACTTAGTAATGCAAATCTGTTCTTTACATGGTCTTTAAATTTTTCAGGGATTTTACTGAGATTGAATTTTGGCACTATGAATGTTTTGGTGTTTTTCTTCAGCTTTATTCTAATTTTTGATGTTAACAATTCATGGTCCACACCATAATCAGCTCCTGGCCTTGCTTTAGCAGACAGAATAGAGCTTCTTCGTCTTCTGCTTCCCATTATGTAATCTATTCAATTTCTGTAACGGCCATCCGGTGATGTCCACATATACAATGGTCTGTTTAGTTGCCTGAAACATGTTTTTTCAACGAACAACTTGTTGTCTTCACAGAATTCTATGAGTCTCTCTCCTGCTTCATTTCATGCTCCTAGTCCAAATTTTCCAATGATATTTGATTCTACTTTGTTTCCCACTTTTGCATTCCAGTCGCCTATGACTATATTTTATATTACCATGCCATATTACTAGTCCTATGTAATAGTTAGTTTCATTCATATCCTACCTTTCTCTGTGCTGGGAACCGAAGCAGCTTGCATAGTTCCCCTCTCCTCCATTTTATTGTCACAACGGCCCTGTGGGGTAGGTTTGGCTGAGAACCTGTGACTGGCCCAAGGTAACCCAGCAGGTTTCCATGGCAGAGTGGGGGTTGGAACCTGGGTCTCCCATATCCTAGTCTGACACTCTAACCCCTTCAACATACTAGCTTTCATGGTAACACTGGCTAGTTCCACATCAGAACAGTATCACAGGAACCTGTGTATTTTGCTTTTTTACATTTTCATTATGCTGTAGATAACAGAAAACAGAACCTTTATTGGCATTTACTTATGCTGTAGATACTGAATTACAGTTGGACATAGTGTGTATTCTCAAAAAATATATACTTTCTGAAACTGGTAACCACAGGTAGAAATATTTAAACCCTGGAATCTCTTGCCACATACACCTGGAAGTCATAAAAGGTGAAAGCAGTGAAATTTGACCTCCATTTACTTATCTTCCATTTCCATTGTATCATATTTTCAAACCAATTTTTGCAAGCATGATAGGACTTACAAGAGGAGCATGGAAACACAACAAAGCTGAGCAGTTGCACAAAAGCGCTTCAGTGATAGGTTTTCAGGAGCAAGTTTAAAATGCAGTTCATTTGGCTTTTTTTGTTGTTTTCAGTATGTAGCTTTTGTTTTGCAGTTTTGGTTTAGCTGAAAATACTGCAGTAAAAGGGTGTTTGTGTGTGTTTTTCCATTGCTACAATTATTGAACCTGGATTATTTTCTGTTTATGTTGAATAGCAGATGAATTGCCAAGTCAGAACTCCTGTTCCTTATAAAGGAATACTGTACTTTAGGAAAACAGAAATACCTGTGTGCTTGAAACATATGGTGTATTGCTAACAAATGTGTTTCTCAGAGGTACTGATTCAGACAGCAAATGTTCCTTTAAAATAAGCCTTCCTCAGTGGTCAGTCATATAGTTATAATTTAGCAAGAATAGAAAAAATAGAAAAAAAGGCAGAAAGAGCAGGATAACGCACACAACAAATAGTGGCATAGGCTCCACTCCCGTTTATAAAGAAGAAGAAGAGTTGGTTGTTATACCCTGCTTTTCTCTACCGTTAAAGGGGTCTTGATGCAATTTACAATCTCCTTCCCTTCCTCTCTCCACAACAGGCACCTTGTGAGGTGGGTGGGACTGAGAGAGTTCGGAGAGAACTGTGACTAGCCCAAGGTCACCCAGCAGGCTTCATGTGGAGGAGTGGAAAAACCAACCCCGTTCACTAGATTAGAGCCTGCTGCTCATGAGGAGGAGTGTGGAATTGAACCTGGTCCTCCAGATTAGAGTCTACCACTCATGAGGAGTGGGGAATCAAACCCGGTTCTCCAGATTAGAGTCCATTACTCTTAACCACTACACCACACTGCTTGATGTATACACATCCTTAAGAGCCCGACATACAACAGAAGGTGAGACATGGAAGCCACATTCTAGTATATAAGAAATAAATAAACATACAGGGAGCTTCACTATACTAGAAGGGCTTTTATACATTTTTACTGTTCTTTATGATATAATTATATTATCAGGATGTGTGCTAAATTATAACTATATGACTGACCACTGAGGAAGGCCTTCTTAGGCCAAAACACGTCTGGTCCTTTTTTGGATCCTACTTTGGTCAATGTAAGATTGTACATCGCAGGTGTTCATGTTTGTATACATTGAATGTGAAAGTTTTGCCTATGCTAGAGGCCTATGTTTTTAACTTGAATGTGCACCTTATTAAAATTTATATATTTGTAATTTTAGCATTTTTCAGCTCAACCGCTTCGGTTTGGAATCAGTATTCTGAGTTTCATTTGGTTCCCCCCTCTCTTTTGTTGTGGCTTTTAAAATAAGCACCATTGAGATAATTTAACAGCTTTTGTTACCTTTCAGTTCCTGTATTATATGATAAACTAGGGTTAAAATGTTATATTACAAACCAATTATTAGTCACCCCTATCCACATTGCTGGGCCTCTCCCTTGGTATTCACATGTAATTAACTATCACCTCTAGATTGTTGTTGTTTTTTTCCCCAACATGCTACTTCAGAGCCAGCTATTCTCCAACTACTACTTTTGGCTCTTCCTTTCTTCCTGTAACATTTATGTTTGTCCTTGGTGAATTTCATTCAGCTGATCTTTACACAGTTCTTTTGTTTATTAAAATCACGCAGCATTTAACCTTCTCCCTAAAGTGTTTGCAATCCTATCAAAGGTTGTATTATTGGTACCTCTGATATAGTCAATGCTTTTATTCAAGTAATGGATCAAACAACAGAATTGCATTAGGCCAACCTCGAGCTCCTAAATGGCACTGCTGGATCTATATTACCAGTTGATTATCCATCCCTGTATGTTAACTACCATTGGTATTTAATTTTCAACCATGGATAATTCCAGAGTGGTAGCTATTAGTCTCTTGCAACAAAAACAAACAGAAATCTTGTGGCACCTTAAAGTCTAACAAAATTTTATTCTATCATAAGCTTTTATGGACTAGAGCCCTTTCTTCAGATGCACTGAGTGGACCCTCAGTACATAGGGGCATGGAAAAAATAAACCGCGGGGCCAAGGGTTGTATGAAATGCAAGAAGTTCAGGGCAAAAGATAACTATTGCAAACATATAATCAACAAAAGACCATTTACTGACTATGCTGTGTTAACACATGTGTTGGGTATGGAGTCTCAGGTTTTCCTAAGATAAGTAAGATCTGAGGAATTCTAAGTCTTTGTTCAACCCTGGGTGGATGAAGGTAGTGTGGGATACTGAGGGGGAGATATTATAGCCATTACACCTAGCTAACATTTCTCAGTCTTGCTTTTGAAGATGTAGCAAGGGCAAAAGCCTTTGTAATAGCATTTCCCCTATGTATTAAGCAAGCGATTGACGAAAGACACTAGGACAGTGATGGTGAACCTTTTAGAGACCGAGTGCCCAAACTGCAACCCCAAACCCACTTATTTATCGCCGAGTGCCAATGCGGCAATTTAACCTGAATACTGAGGTTTTAGTTTAGAAAAAACAACTCATACGTTAACATCTTTTGCCTTAAAAGAAAAACACAATAACAGAGCTTTCAATGATACAAACAACTTTTTATCAAAAGACATGCTTTTGAACAATTAATGTGATTTTTGCTGTTGTGTGCATGCTGATAATTTGTCTACCCTTGGCTCATACTTTGTAAATTTGAGAGCAACACATGCAGCACTCAGGTCATCTGTTAGTTGTTTCTGGTGTCAGATTTGATATAATTCAAAGCTGAAAACAGCTGCTCACAAGCATAAGGTGATCCAAACAAAGTGAGGAAAGCAATCCCAAGTGCTTTCATTGACTTAAAAGTGTGGAATTTTCTGCCAAATAATTTTAAGGAATTCTAAGTGGCAAATCCAAGGCAAAACCTCCCATTAATAAATGGCCAATAACCCCCCATGCAGAGTTTTGAGAATCTGGATGGGGAAAATGTGCATCTGAGTGGCAAATCCAAGGCAAAATCTCCCATTCACAAATGGCCAATAACCCCCCCCCCATGCAGAGTTTTGAGAATCTGGATGGGGAAAATGTGTATCTGAGTGGCAAATCCAAGGCAAAATCTCCCATTCACAAATGGCCAATAAACCCCCCCCCATGCAGAGTTTTGAGAATCTGGATGGGGAAAATGTGCATCTGAGTGGCAAATCCAAGGCAAAATCTCCCATTCACAAATGGCCAATAACCCACCCCCCCATGCAGAGTTTTGAGAATCTGGATGGGGGAAATGTGCATCTGAGTGGCAAATCCAAGGCAAACCTCCCATTCACAAATGGCCAATTACCCCCCATGCAGAGTTTTCAGAATCTGGATGGGGAAAATGTGCAAGGGGCCAGCTTGCCCCAGCAACGGGGTGTATTGGGGGGGGGAGAGAGAGAGACATACACACACACACACACACACACACACACACACACACACACCGAGGAAAGGTCGAGTTGTCAGCAGGCTTGCATGAAAACCCGCAAGGTGAACTTTTGCAACTCGCCCCCCAACGATGCAAAGACACAAACACACACAAAAAAGCCTCCCGTGTTGCAGAGAAAGAGGTGCCTTTGCATCGCGCCCCGGATAAGGGGGGGGGCAAGCTCGCGCACTTCCCACATCAGCAGCAAAAGCCGTGCGGGTGCAAAGGGCGGCAAGTTTGCAAAAGTGGGTGGGGGGGGCTTTCCCACTCCGTTCCTCCGGTCTGGCTCCCTGGCTCCCCTCCGCCGCCTGCAGCAAAATGCAAACCCCGGGCGGGACGAGGAGGTGGAAATCAGCTCCGGAGCTCTGCTGTCGCCCTCCTGCATAAGGTATCCATTGGCCTGGGGGAGAAGCCGGCTGCTGCCGCCGCTGCTCTCCCCTTCGCGGCGTGCAGAGTGGGACTGGTGCCAAGCGGAGAAGCACGCTCGGTAGCAGCTCCCGACTCAGGGGGGCTCCGAGGAGAGGGGAGGGGAGGGAAAGGGGGGGAGTGATTCCCAACTCCTGCCGCTGATCACAGTGCAGCCTATGGGGGGGGGAGAGAAAGCCCTCTTCCCTCAGCCTCCAAGGGGCCAGGGCCACTCACAGCAGGCGGAGGGCGAAGGCGCCGGCCACGCTCTTGCGCACCAGGAAGCTGCCGTCACGGCAGGCCGGGGCCAGCAGCTACCCGGCCAGCCGCACCGCTACGCCTGCCGCCTTGCCTCCGCCCCAGCCCCGTGACAAAGTTGGCTGCGGCGCGGCGGAAACTTGCGTCGAGGCCGCGAGGAGGGGCAGAGGAGGGGGCAGACGTGACAGCTCCGCGCATGCCCACAGAGAGGGCTCGGCGTGCCGCTTATGGCACGCGTGCCATAGGTTCGCCAACACGGCACTAGGATAATCTTTAAGTTTGGTTTCAAGCCAGGATATGGGGCAGAGATGGCACTGATAGACTTACAGTGCAACCCTAAGGAGAGTTACTCCAGTCTAAGCCCATCGAAATGAATTGCACTGAAAGTTGACAATCTTCCTCTGAATATAGACAAAGGCTATACCTCCTGGTTGCTCCCACCAGATTTATCTACAGCCCTCAGTACAGTAGATTATTCCATCATATGCTTAGAGGCAGAAGTAGGGATCAGGGGATGTTCTTTGAACTATTTTAAATCGTTCCTTATGGATTGTCTCAAAGAGCTTTATCGGAGACCAGTTGGCATCAGTGTGGGACCTGTCCTGTGAGGTTCCACAGGTTGCAGTCTATGTTTAACTCTTAGGAGAAACCATAAGTAGCTCTGGGGTTCAGTATCATCAATATGCTGAGGACACCCAGCTCTCTCTCTATCCACATCTCCTGGCCATGCAGTAAACGTCTTGAACCACTGCCTGACCACTGTGATTAAATGGCTAAGAGAGAACAAATTGAAACTGAATCCCGATACAACAGAAGTAATTCTGGTTGAGACGCATGAGGTCTTGAGGACATTGTACTGCCCACCTTTGATGCTGTTCAGCTTGACCCTTGCTGACTCTGTTAGGAGCTTAGAGGTCATACTAGACCCAGAATTATTGCTGGTAAAGCAAGTTAAAACAGCTCCAGAAAATCCCTTCTTCCAAGTTTGTCAAGCCTGGAAGATGGTCCCTTACCTTGAATCAAACAATCCAACCACCTGGATCCATGCCACAGTAACATCAAGATTAGACTACTGTAATGCACTGTACATGGGTCTGCCCTTGAGGTCAACCAGAGACTCCAGTTGGTACAGAATGCTGCAGCTAAATTATTATCAGGAGCTGCACATGGCATGCACTTTACACCCATTCTGCAGACACTCCATTGGCTGCCCATCAGCTACTGTCATATACAAAGACCTGCACAGCCTTGGACCCTCATACCTGCAGGACCGCCTCTCTTCCTACTTTCTGCTATGACGGCTCCGCTTATCTGCTCATGGCCTTCTGCAGGTGTCACCCCACAAATGTGCAAGATCAACAAAAGCTTTCCCATACATGTGTTTTCTTTGTTGTAACCCTCACGTTGTGGAATGGCCTGTCTGAGGAGGTCAGGAAAGCTCTCACATTTCCTGGCATTCTGCCAACTGTGTAAATGGAGTTGTTCAGGAGAGCTTTTTTATAAAGGTAACAGGGCTATACTGTAACAGAATAGTTCATGATAGTGCTTTAGAAAGGCAATTAGATATCTCTGTGTTTGTTTGTTTGTTTGTTTGTTTGTTTGTTTGCCGTCAAGTCATATCTGACTTATGGCAACCCCGGCGGGGTTTTCAAGAGGTGGTTTGCCATTGCCTGCATCCATATCAAGACCCTGGTATTCCTTGGAAGTCTCCCATCCCTGCCTTCTTAGTGGACTCCTTGGTACATATCCTTTTGCACTGTCCTTCCGTATACCAACTTAGCCTAAAATGGATTATACCATGTTTTAACAAATGGTCCACATCTTCTCGAGCAACTTTGGAGCAAAAGGTTCAGCTCCTCTTAGAGGATTCTGACCCTCAGCATATTTATTTTCTTGCTCGTTTTCTGGAGGCTGCAGAGAAGAGACAAAGGGAGGTATTTTTAGAGATGGGTCTTATTTAAGTTTTATGGTTTTATTGTTCAAGACCTCGGTCTAAGAACGGGGGGGGGGGGGGGAGAAAGAAAGAACAGAGGTCCCCCATCCAAATACCTGCCAGAGTCAACCCTGCTTAGTTTCTGAGATGTGACAAGATCAGGCTAGCCTGGGCTATCTAGGTCAGGACATACCTCTATGTCCAGGACATATTAACAGTTTGCTGCACATAATACCCTATTGTCGTTGCGTTGTTTTCTTCTGATAAAATACCATTTTACTTTATTATAGCCATATTCTGTATCATGCCTAATATGCTATGCTCATTCAGATTTCAGTAATCTTAGTCCTAGTACATTGCTCATTCAGTGTTTTATATTGACTGTATTGGCCTTAGGGCTGTTGAAATTTTTTTTGGTAAAATTCAGATTCGGCAAAATTTGGCCCGTTTTGATTTGGGAAATGCCGAAGTCCAAACTCCCCCGATTCGGAATCCGTGCAATTCGGCACGAGATTCAGAGTTCAGGGGAAAATTCGGCAGTTTAAAGCTATTAAAAACACATTTGTGCCTTTCCGCGGCTCCGGGGGGGGGAATGTTTGGAGGTAGATGTCCCAAACTTTCAACGTAGCTTGAGGGGACCCTTCTTGCAAGAACCCCCAAGTTTGGTGACAATTGGGGCAGGGGGTCCCGAGTTATGGGGCCCAGAAGGGGTTCCCCCATCTGCCCATTGCAATAAAGCCATCACAAACACATTTGCGGCTTTCCGTGGCTCCGGGGAGCCTTTTTGGAGGTAGAGGCCCCAAACGTTTAGCGTAGCTTGAGGGGACCCTTCTTTCAAGAACCCCCAAGTTTGGTGACAATTGGGGCAGGGGGTCCTGAGTTATGGGGCCCGGAAAGGGTCCCCCCTCCACCCATTGGAATGAATAGAAATAAATAGACCGTTTGGACTCAGAGTTTGCAAAACCATGCAAAGCAACACGTGACGCGACCTTGGGAGTTTGCAAACCATGGAAAGGGACAGAGGCACGCTACCTATGCATAAGGAGCAGGTGGGGTGGAATTTCCCCTATTGCATCAGACTCGGGAGTCAGGAGTCTCGGGACTGGGCAAATGCATTGTTTAAGTCACAATTCGAAAACCAGTTTTGAGCGAGCATCAAAATAGACCATGCAAAAATGGCCCCAGAGTATTTTCTGCCCTACTTTTTTTTGCCAAGGGGGAGGGGGAGAGAGACGCGAGCGGGCACACACACACCCAGGCAGAACGGGCAACCCCCCCCTTCTCAAACCAGTATGGTTCGGGCCCAAACAGGGGAAAAACAGAGGAGGAGGAGGTGCGGGTGCTGAGCGGTGCAGGGAGAGACTCATGCAAGCCACACCGTCGCACTCAACCCCAGGCTAGGGGCAAAAGCAAAAAAACAAAAGCAGAGCACAGCACACACTCCCGCAGAGGCGAGCGGGCACACACCCTCTGCAGAACGGGCAAAGCCCCCCCTCAAACCATTACGGCTCGGCTCAACCTCAAACAGGGGAAAAACCAAGGAGGCGCGGGTGCCGAGCAGAGAGAGACTCGCTAGCCGCCACACAGATTCAACTTTAAACTTTAAAACTTTAAAAGCAGAACACACACTCTCACAGAGGCGAGCAGGCACACACCCTCTGCAGAACGGGTGAAGCCCCCCCTCAAACCAGTACGGCTCGGCTCAACCCCAAACGGGAAAAAAAAGCAAGGAGGAGGAGGTGCGGCCCGGTGCCGAGTGGAGAGAGACTCGCTAGCCACCACACAAACTCAACTTTAAACTTTAAAACTTTAAAAGCAGAACACACACTCCCGCAGAGGCGAGCGGGCACACACCCCTCGGCAGAACAGGTGAAAGCCCCCTTTGGCTTCCCCCACCCACCCACAGAAACTGCTCCCCCCCCCCCACACACACACAGACTCTGCTTCCCCCCCACACACACACACAGGAGAAAAGGTATAGAGAAAAAACCCCAAAATCAAACTGTGTGGATGTCTTCCAGCAGGAGCACAGAGGAGAAGTAAATCCAATCCTATTCCGGTAAGCACCAGCAGCTTGGCCCAGTCAGGAATCGGATCTCTCAGCAGCACCATCACCAAATTGGAAGGCAATGAATACAGTTGGGACAGGAGGGGAGGGACGGGAGTTTTTAGACTCTTCTCCTGGCCATTTCAAAAGTGAGAATCCCTGCTCTGATTGGCCAGGAGAAGACCCAGCTTGGCCACCATTGGCCGCGGGAGAATGCTGCTTACTAACTGACGGTTATGCTGCTGATTCTGAGCCCCCAAATTTGCTGAATTTATTTGGTGCGCCCCGAACTCGCTGAATTCGGCTTGTCGTTTTCTCGTCTTTTTTTGAATTTGGTTCCATTTGAAGTGAAAACCACCGAATCAGGGAAAATTCAGCTGTTTTTCGCTTCGGGATGAACCGAATCGACAGAGCTAATTGGCCTACATTGTTTATTAGAGGTCTCTTAATATGGACTGTTATTGAATTACGCTCTGTAATCCACTTTGAGTCTCAGCGAGAAAAGTGTAGTATACATGCAGTAAATAAATTAATTAAAATGGAGTACAGACTTAAATAAATTAAAATGGAGTACAGACTTCACAATGCATGCACCCAACATCCCAAAAGAGGTTCCTTTTTAAAATTTTGAATATAGTGTAGTTTAAGACATGAACACCTTGGGTTTTTTTGTGCTATTTCGTTTAGGTCTGGCATCAGAGTGTAGAATGCTAGGGTAGCTGCCAAGGGTCCAGTACCCCAAGAGGGCCAATCCTTGATGTCACCTTTACTACCACTTATCACATGAACACATGAAGCTGCCTTATACTGAATCAGACCCTTGGTCCATCAAAGTCAGTATTGCCTACTCATTCCGGTAGCGGCTCTCCAGGGTCTCAGGCAGAGGTCTTTCACATCACCTATCTGACCAGTCCCTTTAACTGGAGATGCTGAGGATTAAACCTGGGACTTCCTGCATGCCAAGCAGATGCTCTACCACTGAGCCACAGCCCCTCTCCTTGTCATCTCCTTTTCAACAGAGGCAAGGTCTGAGTTCCTTTGAGGGATTGGGCTCCCTCCCTCTTCCACTACTGCCATACTATGACTGCTGCCATATATGGCCATAACTATCCCCCTCCTCCCCATATGCTTGGGGAAGAGGGCAGTCAGTGCTGTTCTTTGCCATCAGTGCTGTTCTTTGCCATCAGTAGCCATCATTCATCCTCCTGAAAAGTGCCTCCCTTACCCATCCAATGGAACTGGAGAAGGATGATGCCGTCCCTGGATACAGGATGGATCTGCAATCCAGGGCAGGTGTCAGCTCCTGCTTCTTGCTACAACTGGCTGCTCATTCACCTTCCCATGTGGGTGGCAACTGGGAACAACAGCTACTTCTCAACCCTCTGCCTCTGAGAGGCAGCTCTTGGGGCTTGCTCAGAATGGGTGAAATATTAGTGGCTGTGGCTACCTTGTAGGTGGTTAAGGAAACAGAGCAGTGGTATGTTGTGGAAGCAGGCAAACATGCCAAATCTTGTCACTGAATATATGGAAAGGAATATATGGAAGCAATGGAGATGTCACGGTTACTGAGGCCATTCTGAAATCCTGCACAGAAATAATATTTGGTGGATGCAAAAACCAAGGAGGAATGCATCAGTGCAAGTGTTAAAACAGCATAATTATGCGTGCTGCGAGCTGCAAAAGATAAAGGATTCACATGTGTAAACAGAACAGACTGACCTTGCAGAACGAAACAGACAGGTGAATGCGGAGCAAATTTTGAGCTTGTTTCCGAGGAAAACTTGTGTTTTGCTTAACAAAATAGTTTGGTATCTATAAGATCATATTTTATATACATTGTGTTTATATTTTCAACATTTAGTTATTTTTACTTGATCCCTTGTAGAACTCAACATGGAAAAAATCACAAGAAAGTAAACTACTTGGAAGATAAACAGTCTGCCACCCGCAGTTGATGGATACTCTGCTTTTCTAAAAAGCTGCTAGCTAGCAATCTTGTACCAAAAAAAATTGTGTGACACACTTTGTATGAATAAGCATCATATTCAACACTGACTTTATTCTGGGCATGTGTAGCAGCCAAAATGCTGGGTATAAAATTTGCCAGTCCAGATTTTTAAATTCTGTGTGCTTTTTTCATTATGAAACATCCAGGTACCACTAAATCCCCCACCCCTCACAATGCTTTTAGTGAGTTTTCTGGAATTCTGTCCAGTCTACAATTATTTTTTAAACACGTGTGGGGGAAGGATAGACAATGCCAATAAAGTGGGAGTTAAATTAAATCATATGATTTTTCTGTGCATGCGCTGACCTCAAGAACAAGGTGACTTTCAGGATATCCATTGATTTCTGTGAATCAAGAAGGCAATGCAAATTAAGCATCGACGGTCAATTAGTTCTTATCACAGTCCAGCAGTCTCTAGTAATAGACTAACATGCCGCTCTGCATAACAATGGGAGACCAAGCCTTTTACAGCCAGGTATCTGTCCTCAAAGGCAAGATGCATCTTTTCCCAAGAACAGATGTAGCCAGTAATATGATTAATGCATTTGCACATGGTACAGGGCTGACGTTAGCAGCTGTCAGCAATTTCAGATGGCACCGGCACAGCCTCAGCACTTACCGTACAAGCCCGATGCTAATAGGAGAGGTACCTTCCAAAGGAACCTGCTGCGTTTCCTCTTTGCATGTTTATTTTAATCCATTTTTAAGGTGCTGCGCCAATTCCATTTTATGGAACCTACCCGGAGTATTTTTAAAAAAATATCTATTGCCTACAATATGTTAATTTAAGTTTTAAAATCGTTTCCTGTGATTTAATATCAATGTGTGCCATAAAACTGAATATTCATTATAGCCCCTTTGGTAGCTATTGCCGAACCTCTAAACTACCCAAGTCATTAAAAGGCCTGTCACCACCAGCACCCCTGGCTGTTGTAAATCACAGGGATTCAAGACTGTGGATGTGAGTCCTAATCTCAGCATAAAACAGGAAAGAAAATTACAGATACCAATTATCACCAACAATAATTTCCATCAGTAAATCAGGATTTTCCTGCGAGTTTCAGCATTACTGCACGCTTGCCTTCATGGAGTCATTCAGAAAGCCTTCCAGATCTATCATATCCTACCGTCCTGATAAATACAGAACCCCATTAAAATATGGGATTGCTTGTAATGTTGCAAATCTTGGAACTGCTGCTCAGACCTTATATAAACATTGCTAATATGCCTACTTTTTTTCAAGTGACAAAAATGTTTTACTTATTTGGCATTTAATTGCCTCATTCTGTCTTCAGTTAAGTAAACAATGTTTACAGTGTTTACTATGCACAGCAGGAAGATGCATGAACCAAAATCCAAATTAAGAATCTCTTCAGTGGACATTTAATACATCCTCAGGCAGAAATGTAGAGTTGCTGCTATTTTAGCTCTTCTAGTGGTAGCTATCACTATGCAAATTGTAATGCCCACTGTAATCATAAACCCTGTGCACTGATAAATCTCCTTTGCTCTTTTTTCTCCTGCTGGAAAGTACCCACGAAAGCTCTGGCTGACAATTTTTCATGTTGTAGATTGCAGGGATTTAGAGCGACATTATCGTTTTGACACAACGGTAAGCTCTTCCCCCTGTGCTAATGGTTCTACCCACGGGAAGTAGCAACAATCAGCATGGGGATCCCTCACCTCTAACTTGCTGTTTGCAGGTAATAGGCACTTTGAGAGTTGATCACCCACCAATGTGCTCATATGCTGGCACTGTAAGCCTATATACAGGACATAGATATTAAAAACAGAAATGAACATCTGACAACATTCCTTAATTTTGAATCAAACATTGCTACTGAAACCTGCCATGCTTCTGCTTTCTCCTTTGGACACTGCGATGATAAACAGATGGCACATGATCTCTATGTGAAACATCTAATTAGGCTAGCAAAATCTGCGTAACAGCAGCTGTTCTGGCCTACTGACCTTGGGGGAATCTACACAGTACAGAATGAAGAATGTGTTCCCCCTCTTCTCCTTACGATAGCTTGCACAGCTTGAATACAAGGCACAAAGCTTGTTTCTCCTCTTACAGAATGGATAACCAGTTGGAATTTAAGGGCATGCTGGAAGCAAAAAATAGGCAAGTATTGGCTCAACACCTCCCATAGGACTGATTTGGTCCCAGGACATAAAAGAAGCATGTGTCTTGATTCCTACCATTTTTCTTACCTAACATAATCTCAAGCAAAACTGATAATAGTGGACTGTATCAAAAGTCTTCTTCTGCACTCTTTCAGGAGGAGGCAACTTGCATTGATATCCCTTCCTGCAAATGCCTACCTTGCACCCAAGGGTCTTCTGACTCCAAGGAGCTACATTTTGGAAAAAGCAGTGGACTACAGCAGAAAGAGGGAGGCAAGATAAATCCTTTGTGCACATTGAATTCTGCACTCTTTCAGGAGGAGGCAACTTGCATTGATATCCCTTCCTGCAAATGCCTACCTTGCACCCAAGGGTCTTCTGACTCCAAGGAGCTACATTTTGGAAAAAGCAGTGGACTACAGCAGAAAGAGGGAGGCAAGATAAATCCTTTGTGCACATTGGATTCGACCCAGCTTTATTAAAACTAAAAGAAATTATTATCACAAAGTATTTTCTCTCTAGGAACTGAAGAACAAGGAAAGCTATTCATAAAATTTGATATCGTCACTACAGATGGCAGAACTGATAACAAAATATTAGACATCACAATAACAGTGAAGAGTTTACTAAATCATCACTTCGTTGTCTTTTTATTCAGATACCCTATTAAACAAAGTGTGAACAATAATTATTTAATGGCCTCCTAATCATATCTAGCTAGTGTGTACACTCCGTGCTTTAACCTGGACAGCCACCCTCAAGCATGATGGATCAACTTCTGCAGACTCTTGTGATTTACTTGTCCCCTCCACTTCATCCAGGAAATATCATTCATAGATCAGACTCCAGCAGATCTCCCACTGCTCCTTTGAACACTACTGCCTCAGAAAGACGCATTAGCTATGCATCCAGCTTGCAGTAAATTGGCTGGCCATCATCATCAACCCTAGGTAATAGTTGTATGTATACTAGAAAAACCAACCAAGCCTGGTCTGCTGGTGTAACATTTCATTAAGCCTACGTTTGTTTGGAGCTGCCGGAGATGGAATTGTGACCATCACTAGTTGCTTCCTCATGTCTGAACTGATTCTGGCATAACTACGTACTTTACAATCTTTATCAAATTACAACAGATAGCTTTTTAGGAGGATTTTTTAAAATACCAAGAACTGTGAAAAACTAAACGTTGATTTTCTTTCTAGATTTTTTTATCTTCTGTAATTCACAAAGGCAATTTAAGTGGTGCCTGCAACAAATTCCTGCCTCAGCATTCTTGTAGACAAGTAGATTTGTTATTCTCCCTGACAAATGACTCATTATCTGCTGGCAGCTCAAGATCACTTGATATTTGGTGCATTACTGGAAAAAGGTAAAAGGCAACAAAGAAAACAAGGAAGCATTTTAACATATAAAGCCCCTCACATAATCTCAGATGCTTAAAAGATAGCACTAACAGCAAAAACAACTTCATCACTCATTAGTCTACAGCTGAAATAATCAGCAGTATAGTACTGATTAAAGGGGAGGTTGCAAGAGAGGGTTGCCAGGTCCCTCATCGCCACTGGCGGAAGGTTTTTGGGGTAGAGCCTGAGGAGGGTGGGGTTTGGGGAGGGGAGGGACTTCAATGCCATAGAGTCCAATTGCCAAAGTGGCCATTTTCTCCAGGTGAACTGTTCTCTATCGGCTGGAGATCAGTTGTAATAGCAGGAGATCTCCAGCTAGTACCTGGAGGTTGGCAACCCTACTCCCCAAACCCTGTCCTCCTCAGGCTCTGCCCCAAAACCCTCCCATCAGTGGCGAAGAGGGACTTGGCAACCCTAGTTAAGAAGTATCCCCAGACTGATCATTCAGGAGGAATGCAACACCATCCAAAACAGAAGTACTCACCATTACCAGCTCAGTTCCCCCCTCCTCCAACACACACACACTACTAGTTGTAATAGCAGATCTCCAGCCACCACCTGGAGGTTGGCAACCCTAAAGGGAAGAGAGTGTAAAAGCAAAAAAAAAAAAAAAGAGGCAAAAGCTGACACAAACATCACCAGTTTCTGATGAGCCAGGTGAATGTATCAGGAAGAATCACACACAAACGGTTTAGAATGGCAATGGTAAAGGATTCTATGGCCAAATAAACACATTGTAGACCAACTCTACAGAGAGGTGTGCTCCAAGAAAAAAAATTGTGGTCAGTTTGGATCTGGGATCCAGGGAGGTAATTTTACCACTATTGCTGATCTTCAGGTAGGACATTAGCAGTTCAAGATTCAAATCCACATGGTTTTTCAGGTTCCAGGGTTTCAAGATCATGATTTTCGATGAGGAAAAAAATTGAGGGTCTGGGACAGATTTCTAAAATTAATGACACCAAATTTGCACAGAACATAAGACTTTCATCTAATTTAAAGACCCACCCAATTTCAGGTGAATTGAACAAAGAGGTGCAGCTTTAAACACCCCACCCCCCAGAAGTAAGTCCCTCTTGGAACAGGCGTAGTTCTCTCCACTCCCTATTGGGGGGGGGGGGATGGCGCCAGAAACCGACACTTTAAAAAAACTGTCTGCATTCATTTCATTTTCCTACTCTTACAGTGACTGACAGACAATACATTTTTTTTTACCTTTTCACTGAAAACTCTGCATTTGCCACCCTTCCTTGTTACAGTCTGTTGTTTCATTTCACAAAAAGAAGGAGGAGGAGGAAGCTAGAACAGTTGTTCTGCTATTATTGCCTATGGGAGACTTGGGGAGGGGGGATGGAATAGCTGCAACCAAAGGACGCCAAAAATTGCAGGGAATCTAATGCTGTATGTCCACTAGAGACCACCCAAATTTCAAGCGAATTGGACCAAAGGGCTTAATTTCTCCCCCTCTTTTCCACACTTTTCTCCTTCAATTCACTCTCTTCCTTTTCTGATCCGCCTTCATTATTCTCTCCCTCCACCTTCTAATTTTTCTCTGTCCTCCCCTACCCTTTATTTTTAGTGTTTGTCTCAAGTCCTTCTCATCCCTATTCTGCTTGGCAACTTAGAACTACTTAATAGTATAGCAGCAAACCTTTGTTAATATTATGAACAGAAGGAGGGTCGAATTAATATCAAAGTAGTAAAAGGATGCTCCCCAACCCACACTTTACATCCATGGAAATGGAACGTAAATCTTAGTGGTTATAAATGTGGGACAGAAGATAGAACTTCTTTCCTTTTCATTCCTTTCCTGCTCTTTAATTACATTTTAAAAAGTGTTCAAGTATTGGGCTATTACTATTATTATTATTATTTTATCGGTGGGACATCTAATAACACTTTGCAAATACTACTTTGCTTCTGTAGGCATTAAGGTTCACATTATATGATAGATGACGTAATCTTTAAGAAAACAGTCACCAAAATCAATCCCAGTGGTCCAGTACTTCTCATTCAGCACCACTACGCACCCATTTCACCCCTGCTTTTGGTCTAGATAATCATTCAAGGATAAACTGGAATAGATTTCTTACTGATTTACTTACTCAAAATTTGTTGTAATATGAAGTTTTTGTGCAATGGAGCCCACTTCATCAGATGCTAGAAGTGTATCCTATATCCGTGGGTATATAAGTGTGTGTGGTAAGTATAAAATTACACAATTAAACACATGGCTATCGGAAGAAATATTGAGATTCACAGGCTGTGCAAACTGAGCAAATGGGGAGGGCATTTTTGGCAGGAACAGCTTGGTTGGAAAGAGGGAGGACAGTTGCTCCTACTTCTTTTACAGAATTATGTTGGCTTCTATAGACACTAGGGGCCAGCCCCTGATCACTGCACCAGCAATGTTTAACAGTTGTTTGGATACTGAATGAACAGTTCTTCATCCTGCCATAAGAGTTGTAGCAGCCCTTGATGAAGCAACAGCAATAGGAACCATTATTTTTGGGTGAACTGTAGGCAAAATTAGATTTATAATAAAACTACCCCATCTTTTATGAGAAGACAAGAGTCACTGGAAAAGACAATAATGCTAGGAAAAGTTAAAGGCAGCAGAAAAAGAGGAAGACCCAACATGAGATGGAATGACTCTGTAAAGGAAGCCATGGCCCTAGTTTGCAAGACACGAGCAAGCTGTTAACAACAGGACGTTCTGAAAGATATGGATTCACAGGGTTGCCATGAGTTGGAAGCGACTTGATGGCATTTAACACAAAACACACCCCATCTTTCTCTCCAATGGAAACTCAAAGCAGCTTCCATTATTCTCCTGTTTCCGTTTTATCCTCACAACAGCCCTGTGATTTGGGTTTGGCTGAGAGTGTGCCGCCTTCCACGGCAGACTGGGGATTCAAATATTAGAGACACATAACAGGTTGCTTAAAAGCTCTCTTGTTACATGTTGCCTATCATGGAGGTTACCTGGTCCAGGATATTCCAATTCCTTCATTTTTGCCGCTGCAATTCCCATAATCATCCTGAGGTTGGTGGCCAGTTTCCAAACACCTAGCATTATCATCGGATTTATTGCCTGCTACAAACAGAGCATCTCTCAACTTCCATGGCAAATAGCATGGGAGTGGGGAGGTCTGGAGACAACCTGGGCCAGAATAATCCGATTCCCTTAATTTTTAGTACTGGAATTCCCATGATTGTCCTGAAGTTGGTGGCCAATTTTGAGACCCCTAGCTTTATTTTCTGATGAGTTATGCCTGCCACAAATGGGCAGACACTCACACACATTCTTGTATTATTACAGATGCCTGAGAACAGCAAGCCAAGTGTTTTTTTGTTTATATTTGGTTCGGATCAGGGATATATGGGGCCCCCAGATGGAATCTTTATCTAGGGCCCCATGATGTCTCTCAGTTGCCCTGAAGCCAAGGGTATGGCAAAATTCTTACTCCTCCTAAATCCCTCCTGAGGTCCATCATCCAGTCTCAGCTACTTAAATCTCAAGTGTGCCAGGGTCCACACATCTATAGCACAACAGTCTAGCTACATCCCATGGGAGAAGAGACAATGCCAGAGCCTGGGGTGACACAAAACCACCCATTTACACTGTGAAGTCCAACTGAAACTCCAGCAACCAGTGGGGCCTGATTCTCACCTGTACACCTTACTGTCTATACAGGAGGAAAGAATCATGTCATATTTTCTCACAAGAGCCTATAAATTTAGAGTTTCTACAGAGATTAACCAAATTAAATTAGTTACAGTGGCATGTGTCTTTTGACCATGCAGATTATCACTTCCAATACATAAGCCCACTCTCTAGTTTTTATAAACAAAATTTCAGCTGTACAACTGAAACAGTCTTATGCTGTTCCTATTTCTCCCAGAGGAATCTAAAAAGAAAAATACATTCTTGGGAATCAGGATTATAAATCCTAAAGAAGTAATTGTTCTTGTCATTGCAGCACAACTGATAAACTGTGCCTTATGCTTTAGCAGATGATCTGATCTATCACAGAGTGCCATTGTGGTATACTGGCTAGAGTGTCGGACTAGGATGTGGGAAATCCAGGTTCAAATCCCCTCTCTGCCATGGAAACCTGCTGGGTGGCCTTGGGCCAGTCATATCCTCTCAACCTAACCTACTGTGTAGGGTTGTCGTGGGGATAAACGGGAGGAGAAGAGAGTGATGTACACCATTCTGGGTCTCCATTAGAAAGAAAGTAGGTGTATAAATAGGGTTGCCAGGTCCCTTTTCACCACCAGCGGGAGGTTTTTGGGGTGGAGCCTGAGAAGGGCGTGGTTTAGGGAGGGGAGGGACTTCAATGCCATAGAGTCCAACTGGCAAAGCGGCCATTTTCTCCAGGTGAACTGATCTCTATCAGCTGGAGATCAGTTGTAATAGCAGGAGATCTCCAGCTATTACCAGGAGGTTGGCAACCCTATGTATAAATGAAGTAATAACTATCTAATTTTTGTAAATTATTTCCATGCTACTATTGCGACTTGACAGCACTTTACACACACACACACACACACATTCTATTAGGTATAATGTTACATAGGAAAGGCATAAAATGGGCTTCAAGTGATAAATTCAGCTACATAGGCATGTTGAATACATCCAGAAAATTCTACACTTTCCAAGAAAAGCTAGACCTGTAATAATAGGCACGCACAGAGAAACAAAAAAAGACAAAGAGAAAATCCTTTGTGTGCATGTTTCATAAATGCCAGGAAACATATCCTCCTAATTTCCATTCTCCTTGAATATTTTGATTTATTTAAGACGGTATATAATTCACACTCCCAGCGCATAAAAACATAGGCCTGTAACATCAACCCAAACCTGCCAAATAAATTTGGTATAATGGATTTTGCCAAGATGCAGACATCTGTACTATATTAATTGGACCACATCCATAATAAATAAGATGCTAAACAGCTGGTTAAAATGAGAATATTCAACTGTATTTTTTCTTAGTATCACAGAGCATTCATAACAGACATGAGATATTCAAAGTAGTGATGAATACTCTGGCTTCCTGAATCGTTTGCTTCTTCTATTACTTTTAAAATATTGTAGAGTAATTCACTACAGATTTCTTGCATGTCGTGCAGCATGACCTTTTGAAAGACATATAACTTCCAGTATTTAAAGAATCAGAATTCTGTAAGGAGAATGAGAATTGTTTAGTTTAAACCAGTAATATCTCCTGCTTGGTGTAATAAGAACACTTGCTGCTATTCATGCAAAGGCCCTGGCATGTCACATGCACTCTGTCACAACACCACAGCATGCAACTTAATATTCCTTAATTGAAGTTGAGGTCTGAGTGTATGATGCCTTCACGTTTTGCAACTGAAACAGAGTCCTAAATCCATAGTTATTATGGGGTCATCTTGAAAGTCAATGGTAAAATGTTAATTATCTATGTAGCAGAAGAAGAAGCAGAAGAAGAAGCAGAAGCAGAAGAGAAGAAGCAAAAGCAGAAACAGAAGAAGCAGAAGAGGAGAAGGAGGTTTTTATATGCCAAATTTCTCTACCACTTAAGGAAGAATCAAACTGGCTTACAATCACTTTCCCTTCCTCTCCCCACAATAGACACCCTATGAGGTAGATGGGGCTGAGAGAGTTCAGAGAGAACTGTGACTAGCCCAAGGTCACCCAGCTGGCTTCATGTGGAGGAGTGGGGAAACAAATCCAGTTTACCAGATTAGCCTCTGCCGCTCATGTGGAAGAGTGGGGAATCAAACCTAATTCTCCTGATCAGAGTCCACCGCTCCAAACCACCACTCAACCACTACACCACGCTGACTAGCACGATGGCCGCCAATTGGTGAAAGTGTGTATGGAAATGTAGGCAATAAACATATTCTGTAGCTAAATAGGTAGGTGTACTAATTTCCACTAACTTCTCCAATGGGCTTTACCTCACTCTTCTTTCTCTGGGTCCCAGCTTTTCTTTAAGCCCTTCACCTCTATTCCTGCTTCCTAAAGTCTGTTTCCAGACAATAATTGTAGAGGTTTAGCTCTTATTCATTCTTTTGGCCAAGCCAGGGAGCATAGCAATTGTTTCCCATTTCCTTGGTGTAAAGTATTCTGGTTGGCAGGCATGGAGATAGGTCTCAGATGAAGCCGTGAAATGGAGGAACAGCTGCTGATGCCAAAGCTTCTAAAGTCTCCACGAACGTTAGGGAAAGCATTGCTCTTTTTCTATGTATGTAGTTCCTAAAGGAAAGTATCATTTGGGGAGTTCACTCTCAAGCTAAAAGTCTGCAGATTCCCCTGATATGATGTGTTACTTTCCTGATTTTCTAAACTTTCTGATGAACCCATATCAGCATACTGTAGTACTTTAGAAGAACAGACAGATTCACAGGTTTGTGGCCTACTATGATACAAGATACCCTACCATTCTGATAATTTACCAAAATGGTAATATAAAAAATGTATACATAACACAAGTATCTCCACTAGAGAATACATAGATTGTTTGTTTACTTCAATCATTTAAACACCTTATTCTCCTAAAGGCCTCAAGTGTGGGCTGATCTCCATTATATCACATACTTTATCATCATTCCAATGGAAGAATTAGGAACAAGGCCAAGAATTTTAATAGTGCCATAAATTAGAAAACAGTAGTTAACTTTTTATTTGTATGAACTATCTGCTTAGGTAGTTTTGTAAGATGAATTAATTAATTCATAATTGTATTCAGCACTGCAAGTTAATGAGCAATGTGCACTTAAACATGCCATTATATATTAGGAAAGCAGTATCTTGGCTACATTCTCAGCTATGGCTGTCATATAGCTATGTTCTTAATATGTCTGTCCTAAATCATTTCACATATTTTAATGAAGCTTGCTTCCACATAACATACTCAGAGTCAGAAAGTAAGACCACCAACACCATTGTAGAACCATAATTAAAAGACTACCTCTTTTATTCTAGCAACATGAATTTTAGGGTGATGATCTCTTAAGGCAAGTAATTTATAATGCAAGTTCATCCCTAATAGTGATTATACTGAAGTAGTGTTGGCTTATATTTTGCCCTGAGTCCAATTTAAATGTGATCCTGGTTAAATGCCTCACCTACCTGGAATTACACGCAAAACACTAGCATTCTAACAGTGCAATTCTAAACAGAGTTGCGCCCTTATAGATCCATTGAGCTCAATGTGATTGAAGAGTGTAACTGTTAAGGATGTACTGTAAGACAGAAATCCCTAGACTCTTACATTCAGGCAAGATGTAATATTGGGTGTATGGGACTCTGCTGTGATAAAGGTTTTTTGTCATGCTTTAGTTAGCAATCAGAGAGAGATAAAAACAACTTCTTTGAGATAAAGAAGAAGAATATCCCGCTTTTCTCTACCTGTAAGGAGTCTCAAAATGGTTTACAATCAGCTTCCCTTCCCCTCTCCACAGCAGACACCTTGTGAGGTAGATGGGGCTGAGAGCCCCAGGTCACCCAGCAGGCTGCATATGAAGGAGTTGGGAAACCAACCCGGTTCACCAGATCAGAGTCTACCGCTCATATGGAGGAGTGGGGAACCGAACCTGGTTCTCCAGATTAGAGTCTGCTGCTCTTAACCACTGCATCACGCTGGAGGTCCATATGTACATGCAAACTGTTTCTATGAATGTACATGCAAACGGAAGATGTCCATATGTACATGCAAACTGTTTCTATGAATGCACGGGCCAGTTGCCAATTACCCCTTCAGGTGACAGTCTTTTGCACCTTAAAGAATGTGGCATGGAATGGTCTGCTGATCTTCACGGCTTATAGAGACCAGTGCCACCGAACATGCAATGGTGCTAAGCTCGTATATAGCAGCATTTATCTGTGATCTGCAAATCAGAGCAGAATGCTCTTATCACATTTGTTCTACCACTGAACTGGGCTATTTTCTTTCATATCATCCGGGATGAGAAAAGGTCAGAGAAGATTACTGCCACATCTTAACTTCACTGTCTCCTTCCCCCAGGAAGCACTTGCATACCCAAAATGCATCGGGAATCAGATGGGCGGTAAATTATTTTCTGTACTTGGTGGTTTCTGCCTTTTGTTTCTTCTTGCTAAATGGTGTACATGCCATCTGAAATATGAGGCCAGAAAACCACTACATTTAACCATTCCTTATTCCCTACGTACATGCATTATTTATTCATTAAGAAGCATCAGTAAGATAGTCACACTCCTCTGTACCTCAGTTTCTTCCTCTGTTCAGTACTGACAATGATTATTTTCTTCCTCCTTCATAAAGAGCCTTCCGATATAACCAGAGAAGGAGTAGGGGCGTAACGTACTACATATCAGTATGACTGTTCCTTCCTATGTATGTTCTCTCTGGAATCCAGCTGTCATCCACAGTAATAAGCTCAGGGAAAATGCATTTCCTTTCTTACCTGTGTTTTTCAGTGTAACTTCTTTCTGCTTGCTGCAACCAGCATTTTATGTTGACAGAAGCCAGAAGTGCTGGCATTAAACAATCAGGAGTCCTGTGTGCATCTGCTAGGAAAAAAGGTTGCCTAGCAACAGGAAAGAGATTTTTTTTGCCCTCACCATTCTATGGTAGATTAGGAGAAATCGCAGTACAATATTCATACACCTTAAGTTTCAATAGCCAAAAAAATCTTTTTGGGGAAAAATAAATATGCGTTGAAACTGTCTGAGATTTAGGAAAGGGAAATGCCAGAGGAGGTCAGTGAATAAAGCACCTAAAGGGGAAAAGAGTCTTCTTTGATGTAGAAAAATTCTTTTGACAGCTCATTGAGTTTATTTGCTACACCCTATTCTTCTGCCATTTCAGCATCTATTTCAGCTACCCCACGGGAACCCAAAGCCACTAGCAAATTATCATTCGGGGGGGGGGTGTTAACAAAGTAACATAAATATTCAAGGTTTTCAAACTCTCCAGTTAGTCTTAGTACATCTCTCTGCCAAAGGTCAGACGTGCAAAATGTGATTGAATTTTAGTGACAACATTTTCCCAACGTGTTTTTTGGCATTGTGTCATAATAGAGATTTATAGGAGACCTGCATTTCTGTGAACTGCATTATTAATAAGCCAACAAAATCACACTATACACACAAATTGCAGATGACATTCAGCTGTCCGACCGGTTACTCCAAGAGTCCAAATGACAAAAAGGGGGCATTTGAAAGGTTTGTGTCATTAAAGAGATAATTTGCTGGGCATTTGGGTGGAGGGGAAAGAACACTGACGCATTAGGTTTACTCTTAGGTTAATGATATTGGCTAGAATCTGAAGAATTATAATCAGTTCTATGAACACACTTCTTATTCCTTAAACAGCATTCTCTTCGCCACATGGCAACCTGCAACTTTCAATAGCACTTTGCAATATGGCATGGACATCAGCTGCTCGAAGGCGGGAGGGGGTGGAATCAAACATTCCAGTGAGCTGGTACAAACTTAGCCCAGATCACCCTGCATAGGTATTTCGATGCTGAACTTTATTTATTTATTTATGTATTTATTTAAAATGTTTATACCACGCCTTATCTCCGCAAACTCAAGCTGCAGGACACAAAAGCTGCAGAACACAGACATGCGTGTTCAACAAGCTAAAACCAATACACAATTCAACACAGTTAAAAGCCAATACAGTTTTACAACACCAAAGACGGATCACGATGGGTATCCGTGTTACAGTGCATTCCGAAGGAGAGTTACTCCAGTCTGAGCCCATCCATTTCAATAGGCTCAGACTGGTGTAACTCTCCTTAGGGATGCACTGTGAGTCTGTCAATAGCAGTAGAAAAGAGCAAGAATCCAGTAGCACCTTAAAGACTAACAAAATTTCTGGCAGAGTATGAGTTTTCATGAGCCACAGTTCACTTCTTCAGATAAAGCTCATACACTGTCAGAAATTTTGTTAGTCATCATAATCATTCCTTTATTGGCATAAAAACATAATACAGAAGGGTAAAAAAGGAATGGAGATATTAAAAAGTGCCCTTTATAGAATAGTTAAGACAGTTACATCGAATAGCGCTGTTTGTTGATACTGCCATCTAATTAACTGTTTGGTGGGCTTTTAAAAAAAAACTTTAAAAACTGTGCCACCGTCTCCAAAATTTGGGGCAAACGATTGTTCAATAAGTAGGAAACTTTAAAAGAATCTGATACATTCTGTCTATTAACCAACAGGGAGCTTAAAAGTTCATTACGAGATTCTGTGTAGAAACTACAATAAAATAAGACATGAGCAACCGTTTCAATACAAATCCTAGTCTTTAAGGTGCTACTGGACTCTTGCTCTTTTCTAACACCAAAGAAAGTTTGCCCTCATCAGGCACGCTCAGGAAAAGAAGACTTGCACCATTTGTATATTCTGTGTTTTGTCAGCACAATCCTAAACCCAGTTACAAAACACAAGGATGACTCATTTTTCATACAATTTATGTCAGTGGTTCCAGGCTGCAGCCATGGTTCTCATAGGTTTCACTGACAGCTGTCCAAGAAATAAAATAATTTAGATACAATGTGTGAATACAGAGCTACTGGAGCTCAGGTCAGGCAACAGAAAAAATGTTTTGTTTTGGCCTTAGGAATAACCATCCTGCATTTCACCCCTTGTAGCTTCTTCTGTATCTTGCGTAGGCAAACGTTTGGGACTGCCAATTTTTTTTTCTACCTGTGAAGATGTTGCTGAGCTGGCAAGTAAGAGGGGAAGGATTATACTGGGCCAATTCCACTGGGAGCCAACTAAATTCGGGCAGCACGTCAAGGGCTCATCTCGGTTGCTTGGGCAGAGAACCAGCTCTCCATACCAAGTAAAAATGGATGTGGCATGCTGCTGTTTGGCACATGTGCTGGTGCTTGCCTACCCCTGTTCTGTACCTTACCAATAGCAAATTTTACTGCTCACCCCTTTGCTGACATACTTGCTATACACGTACATCACTTGGGATCCCAAGCCTCCAAATTCATTCCTCAGAGCAGTTCATTTTAGGGAAGTGCACCTCAAAAAAATCAGTATTTTTCAGATCTGGATATCACAAAGCTGAAAGGTATCACTATTCCCAAATATTTGGGTTCAAAATGCTGGTTGAGTATTGAGATCCATTTTTTGTTTTTCCCTGCAGGATTCTGATAACTATTAAGTTGAACTAGTTCCTATCTTTTTGGGGGCTGGAGGGGCTGTTTTTAAAGTCAATGGTACCAAATTTGCCAGGGAGCTGGTGGCGCCTGTCCTCCAAAGAACGTCCAAGTTTAAAGTACATTGGGTCAAGGGGTCCAATTCTATGGGTCCCTGAACAAGCTGCCCCCAGCCATCCTTCACTGCTTCCAATGGGGGGATTTCAAGCTTTCTCCAGAGCAAAAGCCAATAGCAAAACACACTTAAGTGTGCTGCAACAACTACTGGTGAAATGCCTCCCATGCAAACAGAACCAACAAGTCCAACAGAACCAATGCAGAACCTTGGAATCTCAGCAGAACCCAACAGAAGCAATGTCAAACCAGGGAATCCTAGCAAAATGTAAGCCAGAGGGGGTATGTTTGCAAGCCCAACAGAACTAATGTAAAGCCGCAGAAGCCCAGCAGAACCCAGGGCTAATGTGGCAGGACAAGCCCAATAGAATCAATGTCACACCAGAGAATCCCAGCAGAGCAGAGTTATGCAAGGGGGGACACTTCTGCAAGCCCAACAGAACCAATGGCAATTCACAGAAGCCCAGCAAAACCCAGGGCCAATGTGGCAGTGCAAGCCCAACAGAACAAATAGTAATCCACAGAAGCCCAGAAGAACCCAAGGCAGTCAGACCTGTAAGACACTGACACAGACACACCCAAACACACACACTAACATCAGATCCCCTTAACGTGCAATCTCATTTGCCTGTGACAACTGCCTCCTTCCCTCCCCCTCCTATTGCAGGAAACCTGCAAAGGGGGGGACGACAAGCTGTCTTGGAGAGCTTTAAAGTTTAAACTTCCAGCTGCAGATCTACCTCAATATATCCAGATATATTCGGGTCCGATTAACCAGCTTTGGTAGAGATTCTCTGATGTGTATTTGGATCTGGATATACCCTAAATACACCAATACAGATTTTTCAGATATATTTTTGGATTGGATATATCTGAGTGCACATCCCTAGTTCATTTGACCTCTCTGTCAAGGATTTCAAACTCTTTCAGTGTGACCTTCAGCAACAGGTTAATTGCTATCATAGGGTCACCATACCTACGGATTATACTGCTGCTCTATACTTCGGCGCTGAATCCAAAGGAAATTCATGTGATGATGCTGCCTATACTTTGAGGAGAATCTGCAAGCCTAGTCAGCTTCTTTAATCTTCCTCCCAACCTCAGTGGGTCTCACAACTCTTCCAAAATGCAGTTTGAACTTCTTGCCACCAATATGCATTCTCTACCCAATGTATACCTGCAAACTAGTCTCATCTCAATTAACCTTTGATTTCCCATTATATTGTACTCAAGATAACTCTTCCAGTTGTTCAATATGGAGTGAAGTTGAAACTTTGTCGTTTATACAATCCAATATAGCATTCCACAAGAACAGAACTGTATTCTAGTAATATGAAGAATTGTATCCCAAAGTGAATTCCAGCTTCACATGACTATCTCTGTTCCCTTCTTCCTCAAACGGTACTGTTCCATAATGGGGATAATATTCCACAAACCATATTTAAGTTATTCTGGGAGGATTACACATAAGAACTTCATCAAAACTCTTTATCCATTCAGAAAGCAACAATAATAAACCAGGTAAATCCTATTCTGCACCAAAAAAATAGTCTTTATTTTTGCAACAAGATCTTTACTGGTTGCCAACACAGTTCACTCTACCAGAGCTACCCATTTTGGGGGGCACCTTCCAGAAATGCTTCTGGTCCTAGTATCTGTACCATAGTAACATGGTATGTTCCTTCACTCTCCCCAAAAATGTGAATATTGAAATGTGTGAGATAAAACACGCAATTTATAACAACAGTCCTATAATTTTTGTTCCCTTTGATATACTCTTTTGATAAGATAATTCTCATATCACACCCACTTATTTGATTTTATACTTCTTCCTAGGGCAAATAAGATTCACTGGGAAGGATGTACTCTAGGTGCCACAACTTTTGTTTTGCTACAGGGAAGGGTCTTTTTCGTGATGCCATTGTAACTGGGGAATTCCCTCCCTAAAGAAGACTGCCAACTGTCATCTTTCTGTATTGTAGAAAACGAGTTAATATTTACTTATTTCTCTAAGCTTTGTAGGATGTTTGATGCCAATACTATTTACAGTTGGATTTTTATAGGATTGGTTGCATTTCATTTTACATTTTCCTTATACTTTAAATACTGTACAGCACATTGCCAATCGAGGATAGAAAAGGGGTTTAGAATGTCAGAAACAAACAAACAAACAAACAGGTGGCATAGTTTCCTATTTCCTCACCCACAAAGAACAATTCTTCGAAAATTCTACTTGCAATAATAAATCTTCATATGAGTTCATGAAATCAGTGAGCAAATTATTCCCCCGCCCATGCCACCCATACTATTTCTCTTACACAGATTATTCATTATTAATTTCAATGAGACAGATTTCATACACAGCCAGCATACAAGTCTGGTGGAAGCAGGTTTTCCCACCCATACTTTCATCTTTTTGCTCTTGCCCCCCCCACACTAATAAAATATGACAGACCTTTCTGTATGTTAATAACCCATCCTCTCTAAAGCCTAAGGTCAAACATAATTCTGACAACGAACTTAACAACTATATTTGCATTTCTTCAAATGCCTTGTTCAAGCAATGCACAAAATACATGTATTATTTTGCACCTTTACCAGGAAATCGCACAAAACCAACAGATAGGAATTATTATTTTAACTACAAATGCATGTACCACATGCATCCTATATGCCGCTGCATCTTGTCCCCTTTTGATTTTTCATTATGCCTGGCACTACTCTGGCTTTTAAACTCTGGCAAAGCCATTGTTAATATAATAAAAATTCTTGCAAAGTAACTCAGTGTAATGAAACATTTGTATTTTTTTAACAGAGGGAGAAAATTTGCTTGCTGAACATTACTGCAAATACATATTCCTATGCTGATATTAGCACTGTATTTGATATCAGTGTATAATATCTGCAAATAACTTAAGATATAGGTGGAATATTTCTTATAAAATGATAAGAAAATACAATTTAAAACTATTATATATTTGCTGTGCTTTATTTGGGGGGAAGCTAATAATCAGAATAAGAGAATACCAGAATTTGGAGAAACTTTTTCCTATAAACTGTCCAGTTTTATATAACATTTGGAGTTATACCAAAGAAATAACTAATGAACAAGTAAAAGTAAATGTTCTCTATGCAAGCACTGGGTCATTTCTGACCCATGGGGTGACGTCACATCCCGATATTTACTAGGCAGACTTTGTTTACGGGGCAGTTTGCCAGTGCCTTCCCCAGTCATCTTCCCTTTACCCCCAGCAAACTGGGTACTCATTTTACCGACCTCGGAAGGATGGAAGGCTGAGTCAGCCTTGAGCGGGCTACCTGAACTTCTGTCAGGATCGAACTCAGGTGGTGAGCAGAGCTTGGACTGCAGTACTGCAGCTTACCACTCCGCGCCACAAGTAGCACCTTATTATACAGACATTTTCATAGGTGAGTGCTATGTTCCAATTTATACCATTAGATTTATACCAGGAGGGATACATCTGTTCTAACTGCTCTAGACTTCTTTAACAAACATACTTTCTATATGGATATGGGCCCCTATCCAACTGGGACAACATTTGTATTTGTTTTAAATTTATTTTTTTACTTTATTTTAACTGTTTTCTTGTTGAATCTTATTTGATTGTGTCTACTTAATTGTAACGGCCTTTGGCAATATGAAATAAATCTGTACCTACCTACCCTATCCAACTGTATACTCTTGGGGAGCCTAGTTTAAACAACAGTAGTTACTCTGGTCAGTGATGTGGGATGTGGCAGAAATGGAGGAAATAAATCCAACACACACATCAACAGTTCATCAGCACTACTGTTCATTTCTGTAAATAGATTCTGCAAGCGTACCCCTTAATCAAACAGGAAGAAATATAAGCATCAATATATCTAGTTCTCAACCTGGCCAAATCTATGGATCTGTTTTCCTGGGTAGAGGCTGCCAGGGGGAGGGAAGGAGAAAAATCTCAAGACAGTGGGGCAGAGTTAGGGTGGCTCATGCAAAGGAAGGAGAGGAAGGAGGAAAGGAGGAGAGGTTATTGGGGCTTTCAGGAAAGGGAAAGAGGAAATAGTGGGAGTGGAGGAAATGAGATGCCCCTCATAAGCCCTTGTGGGTCCTCCACATTTAGTTCCTAATTCCGACAAGGGCCCATACCGCAAGCATATACAGCTCTCGGCGTCACTGGGCAAATGTCCAGGTATTAAACTGTCTCAACTTTGGCCTTGGGGCAAAAACTGGACATCAATAGTTTTGGCTCTTGACCTATTGAATATCTATTTCCCAAGTGTGTCCTTTATCTGCGAATACCTAAAGCCACGGATCAGGCCCACACTTACCCCAAACAGATGTTTCTGCAGACTTGAGGGACTCCCTAGATTTGCAGAAAAATCTGAAAACAAAAGCATCGTATGCACAGGTGCAGACAACACACATACCTCCTTCCTCCTCCAGGCATCATCATCCACAACAATAGCATTAGAGGGGGAAGGAGCATGGTGAGCCCAGCCACAGAGGAGGCCAGGAGCCACTCCAGGCTTGCCTGCAACAGCCAAAACAAAAAAAGCCATGCTGTGGCTGAAGAGAGAAAGGGAGGGGGGCTGAGGCATGGCTGCACTTCCAGTGCTCAGGGAAGAAGGAATGGGAACTGTTGCCCCCCCCCCCCCCACTGATCTGCAGAAGCAGGAACAGCAGGAGCCAGCAAGTGGGTGACTCAGTGAGGGGTGGGGAGAGAGAAAGTAACGAGTGAATGTGTGTGAGATCGGAAGGACGTGAGAAAAATTAATGTGTGTGTGTGTGTGTGTGTGTGTGTGTGTGTGTGTGTGAGAGAGAGAGAGAGAGAGAGAGAGAGAGAGAGAGACTGGAGGGATTGAGAAAGAATTAAGGATAGTGTGTGTGTATGTGTGAGAGACCAGAGGGACACAGAAAGAAAAAGAAATTAGCAATGGAGTGTGTATGTTTGTGTGATACCGGGGCACTGGGGGATCAGAGAGTGAGTGAGTGTGTGTGTGTGTGTGTTTCAAGAGGCATTGGGGATGCAGAAAGAAAAGAGTGACAGCAGGGGTTAGGGGGACAGATAACAAGAGAAAGACAGGCATTGGGAGAGGGAGAATCAGAGAAAGAGAGAGAGAGAAGGAGTGGAAAAGGGGTGGGGGAGAGGGGAGGAAGCAAAAGCGGAGGGAATGGGATGGCCACTCCCACAATTTCCTTGCGGGTTCCCACTTGCGTGGCAAGGAAGCAAACAAATGAGTTTATTCATACAGCCATGGGCCATTACAAAGTATCCTAAAATATTTACAAAACTGGTTCCCACTTGTATGTATTCTAATTTTGGTTAACAGAATTGTTCACTTGTTAAAATTGCATTGAAACAAATATTTTAAATTGCCCAGTGAGATAAAAAGGGATTGATGAAGGTCACAAAATATGTATTCTATATGTATTATCTGAAATTCCGTAGAACATCAATGATGAGCAGCTTAATGTAATACAATAGATTTTCACTCAGAGTCGTACATGCATAGAGTCCTCATAAACCTACTCCCCCCTCCTCTCT
Source organism: Euleptes europaea (assembly GCF_029931775.1). Classification (NCBI taxonomy): domain Eukaryota; kingdom Metazoa; phylum Chordata; class Lepidosauria; order Squamata; family Sphaerodactylidae; genus Euleptes; species Euleptes europaea. The sequence goes on from NC_079318.1 coordinate 31,236,999, forward strand.
TCTTTACATCTATGAGAAATCACGTGGAGGTTCTGGCTGCTCACAGGTCCTGCTGTAGCTTATGTGCTAGGTGGCGCGCCATCTGATATTTATATTTACTCATATTTTATATTTATTGTGGCTGTTTTGATTATGTCTACGGGACTGTTTTTTGTGATGTTTTTAATGATTTTACTGTGCTTTTACGGAATTGTTATTATGATTTGTGAGCTGCCCTGAGCCCAGCTTTGCTGGGGAGGGTGGGATATAAGATTAATAAAATAAAATAAAAATATTTTTTCAACAAAGAAAAAATTAGCAAGATCAGTAAAACATACTTCTATTCTAGAGAAGCATCTTTTCATAACTAAAGCACTGAAAGTTTTTAGTTTCTACGAATTATGCATTTTTTTAATGGTGAATTGGTTTAGAATTTTGTAATTTTGTAAAATGTATTCTTGCAACAGTTGTCTTGTACATTTTCAAAAATCTCTAGCTCAAACCAGCTCATATAGTACCCCATATACATCTGACCTTCACGTTAATATAATTAAACTGGTCATCAGTAATGCAACATTATTGTGTGATACAAACTATACATTCATAAACTGCTACTTTACTTTGGGATTAAATTAATTTATTGGCTTGACAGTGCATTCCTGAGCTTTCGGTGTGGGGGAACGATGGGGAGGAGGCGCCTCTGTGGCGCCTCCTAACCCGTTTCCCCGGAGCCAAAAACTAAAAAAAAAAAAGCCTTTTAAACGCTTTAAAAAGTTTTTTTTAAAAGCAGGCGCAGCCTCACTCTTCTCACTGCCAGCGTACCTGGGGCAAAAAGGGACAGGAGGCTGCCTAACAGCAGCTTCTCTCCCCAGAACGCCCGGGAACGCCAGCGCAGGCCTTTACACCAGTGGGACGCCACCAGAAGGGCCCATCAGCGTTCTGGGGTGGTGCTGGTGCGGAAGCACCCAGAGACCAGCATCCAGGCCTCCCCCACCAGCATTGGGGCCACTAACGCTGACGTAAGTAGCCTAGATGCCAGCGAAGTGGGCCCAAATGCCGGCGCAGTGCCTTCCTGGCCTCCTAAGGGTTTTCACCCTTAAAGCTCAGGAATGCGCTGAAAGAGCATCTGTGCTGGTCCTTGGTCTCCAGGGACAGGCTAACTTTCTATCTTTCCTTTTGTCCTTTATTTCATTCATACTATCTGTGTTATCATCCAGAAGGCTCTTGTGCCAAAAGCCAGTTTGGTCAGTACAAAGAGTGATAAAACATTTCATATATTTAAAGGCCTGTATTCTAACTAGAGTGTTAAGCCTTTCTATTGAAATCAGTGCAATTTAAAAATGCTTAATCTTGTCCAATATTCATTTGTACTTTGGAACATTATTAGAAAATCTAAAATAAATGAATATGACAAATACAATTATATCATTAGGAGGTGCCCTTTGAAAGTCCACACTAGGCTTCATTTTTTTAATCTGTGCTGTAGAACATCTTCAATCCTAATTCCCATTATCTTCTTCTAGTACTTAAAATAATCTTTACACATCAAAATTTATACAGTGCTATGACTAATTTTCCAATATTAAGATATTTTGGGCTTTTGAGACAATTGTTTTATCATGACGTTAGTGCACTGTGGTTATCTAAGGACGAAAATGCATGGACGCTTTAGCCTCCTTTATTCCCTGTTTCAGCCAGGATTCAGCCAGGATCGAACGCATGCATTTCGCCGAACGTGTGTTCGATCCTGGCTAAATCCTGGCTGAAACAGGGAATAAAGGGTTTTCGCACTAAGAGTCATGTGGAATCCAGTAATCTCCTCCAGGGTAGAATTTGTATTCCAGTGATATGATATAACTTCCCAGAACTCCAGTGAGGAAAATCATGTACCATATATAAGCTAGCATAGACTGGAAGGTGGATGCAAGTGTCTCAAGTATGGGCTGCTACCCTTGCGATGACTGCTGGCTACGAAACACTTTCTCTTCCCCATGCCATTTCATGAATTTAAGAAAAACTTTTTCAAAATGTATTGTTATTTCTTCAGATGCTGAATTAGGTGGGATTGCCATGCATATTGAAGAGGCCCCAAATAAATGAATGGAAACATCAATGATTTCATCATAACTGAAACTTATAGAACTTTGTCACCAAACCCAAGTGTCTATGCGTTGTTTGACTGTTAGCATCAGAAACATAAAACGAATAAGAATTTACTTTTAAGTTCAGAAACTTTTAGATATTTGTCGCACTGTTCTTAAACAAACAATACTGAACATCCCTTTAACAATATATACCCTACTTTGCTCAGTCACAGTGTCTAAAGAGGGATTTTTTTCAGCAACAGTTAAGCATAATGAAAGTAACACTTGCCCTGAAAAATATGCCCTTAACCTGAGGAAGGCACTGGCAAACCACCCCGTAAACAAAGTTTGCCTAGGAAACGTTGGGATGTGACGTCACCCCATGGGTCAGGAACGACCAGGTCCTTGAACAGGGGACCTTTACCTTTTTAACCAAAATGAACCTCAAGTAGGCAGATATGGGCAGGTCAGGTGGGTGTAGACTGGATCACTACTTTGAAGGAGGCACCAACAGTCACTGATTTAAGAAAACAAAAACAAAACCAGACATTTTCCTGTTCTAAAAATAAGATCTCAGTCTTCAAATGGAAACTGCCATGTCACTATTAAAAAAAAAAATAGGCATGGTGAATCACTGGTCTAAGTAAGGCATCCCACCCAATGTCTATATCCTGGTTACAGTCCTGTGTAGAACCTAAGCCACATTTACTCAAAAGGGTTTAACTTGGGTCCCAATTCTAAACTTTCATATAACCCACATAATACATGAGGCTGTCTTATATTAAGTCAAATGACAGTCTGACTGCATAAAAATGGCTTCATATGTTCAACTACAGGACAAAGCTGCATCAGACGCACCCAAACCTTGACTATGGGGCCATGATGGTTCCATTTGTTTCATTTTATTGTTCCCTCCCTACAACTTATTGGACCACATGCCAAGAATTAATCCCGACCCCAAAAGCAATGCACCCCACAGTTTGAGAACCACTGTTTAAGAGTGGTTTGTACAGCATTCTGGCTGTGTGGTATCCTAAAGGCACTAATGGGTCAAGAACCTCTTTGGTGTTTTACAGTTTGTGACTTTTCTACAGAATACCTTGGTATGTCTCCTTCCATACCAAGATGTATGTGTTGAAAATCTGCAGGTTTACAAAGATATTGATGGGTACTCTTAAAATCATTACTAATGTTCCAAAATAGCAGATAATGTTCCCTGAAGAGAACAAACCACCTGGCAACTTCAAGCCATAAATATACTTGTATATTTAAATAAAAAGTTGACTGCATATTTCTTATCATCCCACGCAACCAAAAACACATGTCTTATCTGTTCATGTGAAGAGTTATGCAAATTAAAAATATTGCTTCAATGAAAATTATCCACCCACGCACCTTCTGAAAAAACATGCATGGATCAGATTTAGATTTATTAATACGGCAAAGCCATTAAAATATTCATATCAATTACAAGATAGAATTAAAAGATACAGTATGGATCAGTTTTCTTAACATTTCTGATAAACTAGATTTGTAATGGCACTGGACAACAGCACAAAACTGATGGTCGATTTTTGGCAAAGAATTTCCCAATGTATTATTATTATTATTATTATTATTATTATTATTAGCCATAATATGTGACAGTTTCTTCTTTGACAAATGTCAGTCCAAAAACCATGTACAAAGCCTGAATATTATTCTTTTCCCACTCTTCCTGGCCTAACATTTAAGTAAATAGATAGATAAGGTCCATTGAGACTTAACATGAAACCATTTTTTTTTTAATGGACTGGTTTGTAAAACCAGGAAGATCAGTAAATCTTGGCATACCTTGGCAAACTCTGGCTTCAGTAGAGTTGCTCTTTTCCAACCTCCCCACCAGAGACCAGGCTAGTATCCCAACCTTCCCCACCACACCCAACTGATGAGAAAGACTCACCAGGTTACCAGCTCACTTTATCACTGGCCTCCAGGGAAAATGAGGACAGGGAAGCTTTGGTCACCCTTGGAACACCAACTGGCCACTGAGCCAGGCCATCCCTGCTTAGAAGCTAGCCAAGGAATCTGCAACGTTTTTACATTAACCTTTTCTCACAAAAGTCCAGGAAAACAGCCTCCTGCTGCTGATTTCAGTGCACCCCCCCCCACATACAAAGACAATAACATATACTGGGTCTAAGCTTCCCATCTCTGCTCCATGCCATACACGACATTTGCATCACATACTGGGTTGGTTCTAGCAGTCATTTCTACTGGAAGGGATTCCTGCCAGTAGAACAGGATTTTCTCCTCTCCCCACTCACAAGGCAGCCTGAAATGTCCCCTGAAATGCTGGCCCTGAAGCACTGGGGACCCTACAGAAATGTACAAGGAGCAAATTGAAGATCTGCAGTGTGAAAACAGAACATCAGCAAAAATCCCCCCTTCCATCAGTGGAAATTTACCACTTGATCCAACCCATAGTATCTTCCCCTGCAGCTTTTCATTCATATGCCTCGGAAGGTTTTTGAGTCCCTGCAACACTACCTGCCAACTGCATACTAGTCAGTGTTCAAAACCCCAGAAAAACCCCTAGAAGAGCCCATACCAGTTTCTACTCATACAATAAACTCACAAGTAAACTGTATTAAATCTGATCATAGGTACCGTGTTGGTTCAGGTATAGATATATGTGGTAGCATCTCACCCACACCATTAACAACAACGAGCCAATCTAGATGCTTCCCCTGCTACAGGAATCAAAGCCCATGTGGGAAACGTCCCGCTGCACTTTTCCCATCTGCAACATACATGCATGGGTTTTGCTCATGGGGCACTAAAACATAATGGCTCCAACTTGCATAGTAAAGTTCTACTATGTGATTCTTCCTAACCACAATGAAGCTGACAAATATATTATCAAAAGGGCTCACTATCACAGACGGGTCATGTTAGCTTTATGGGTAGTCACTTTGAGGGTCTTATTTTCATAAACATTTATGACCTAAAAAAATGGGTAACTTTTTAGGGCAAACACATCTAAAATGTCACTGCTTGAAAAAGGAGAGACTCTGAAGTTAGAATAATCCATTTATGAGAGACTTGTGTGTGTGTGTGGGGGGGGGGGAATCATCTATAAAACTTTTTACAGCTTTTCACAATTTCCTTGTATAACATCCTTCCCATAACTGTTAATCCTTTATAAACCATTTCTAAAGAGATCAGCGTTAAAAAAAATATTTCAGAGATAATTTAACATAACCTTTTATAAACAGAATTTTGTTAAACAATGAGGCTAAAGTTAGTATGTCTGTCTCCTAATGTGGTCTGCCTGCTTCAGTCTGTCACAAAATTCCACTAGGCCCTACAGTGAAGGCATTACTGCCAACCCCAAATGTTCCAAATACACAAACAGATGTAATTAACAAACCTACAAATATATTTTAAAAACTAATGGGATTTCAAAGGTAGCGTTGGCGTTTTCCAATTTGCTTTCCCATCTTTAAGCACTGTTATCTCTGTACTCCTGAAATAACATTACACATTTTGGTCACAGTCCAACTAAGCTTATGAGTGGAGGACAAGTACAGGCTTTTTTAGTTAGAAGCTCTGGAAAGTTTCAAACTGAGCTTATGATACAGCCCAGCAAGTCAGGAGGATGATACATGCCAATTCCCCCCCAAACATAAGTTTGCTACTCATGAATACACACATGGTGGTAGAAAGTGCCATCAAGTCACCGCCAACATTTGGCGATCCCATCAGGTTTTCAAGGCAAGGGACGTCCAGAGGTGGTTTGTCACTGCTTGCCTCTGTGTAGTGGCCCTGGACTTCCTTTGTGGTCTCCAATCCAAGTACTAACTAGGGTGGACCCTGCTTAGCTTCTGAGATCTGACAAGCTTGGGCAAGCCTGGGCCATCCAGGACAAGGCGAATACACACATAAGAGGGTTCCATAGAAAGCAGCATTTGCCCCAGTCCAAGAGCATCACGAAAGCTGTGATTCACACAGATCCTGTTTGTGTGCGTAAAGGCTGCCGCATTTATTTCAAACAGATGTAACCCAGAAAGCTGTTCCATTCATTGAAACAAATGGGGCAGTTCATGTGAGCAGAACTCCATATGCCCACCAGATATCTATGCCAGTCACTGGATCGTGGTGCTTATGTTCATCCCAGAAACCATTTTTTAAATGAAACTTTTTAAAAATGAAGGCTGGTACATCGCAACCTTCTCAAAGTTTCGTGATTTCAAGCAAGAACCCATGTTGTGTGGTTTTTGATTAAATTTCAAAACTTTAGAAGCTTAGTTGGAAAGTCATCAAATATCCCAATACAATTACCGTATTTATGATTTGATTTTATGTTATGTTTTGTACACTTAATGCCCAGGTGCCTATATCCTCCACAGGGTGCCTTGCATTTTGTGAAATTTGACTTCCTTCTCCCACCCCCATTTACAATGCTGCTATAGTGCTGTATTCTTCTCTTTCGCTTTTATTAAAAGTCTATTTATTCAATAAAATAAACAACAAAAAACATAAACAATCTTCATAGTTTAAAACACAATATACATATATATGTAAACTTAAAAATTTAACAGATTCAACTTATTCCAATATTCTCATCCATACTACCACACCAAATACACGGTTTAGTCCTCTGTAAAATAGCTAGACTATTATTGCAGCACATTGTCCTTTCTCATCCTTGATTATAAGATTTTCCATTTTATTTACAGTTCGTAGCCATAGCTCATCTAGACTCATCGTATCACCATTTTTCTGATGTGTTGTTAACTTAATTAATATATAAATTTATTTAATTTTAACCAACCATTCCTCTATCTTTGGAGTTGTTTTTTGTTTCCAGTGTCTGGCAAAAGTCATTCTAGCAGCAATTATCATGAGTAACCCCATACATCGTTTATCTTTAGTTAGGTTAGGGGCTAAATTTAGCAGGAGTATCTCAGGTTTACATGGGATGTCAATCTCCATTCCTTCTCTTTCGCTTTAATATTCCACGTTGTTACATCCTGCTTCCTATGACATCACTGCCTACTTATTTCAGTAGGGTTTAATAATTTGGCTGACATTTAAACAGATGGGTAATTTTTGATTAGTTTGTATATTTGCCAACAACCACAAGGGGCTACACTAGTTCCCAAATTAAGCTCACACATAGCCACAAGAAATCTCACAACAGGCATCAATATTCCATTTAAGCTAAATCCTGACTTTTTGACGTAATAGCTGGAAAAGTGTCAAATCCCTTTGGCCATTTAGGCCTGATTAACACTTCACGCACATATTGACTGAATGCACAATGTGCAATTTCAGTTTTAAGGTACCAAAGGACATCTGTGAGAAATTTTTTAAAAGAATGTTCACAGCTTGCAAAAAGTATCACTTTGAGAGCTCTGTCAAAATAAAGTCGACAAGTTATCCATGTTCCATATTAACTCAGTCCATTCCCATATTGCTGTGAGAATCTTCCTAGGAAAACACTGATTGCACATCATGTACATTGAGGAAAAGATGTACCTTTCTACCAACCTATATACATAATAAATTTTCTCCCTGTAATGGTGACTTAAGTCATCAATGCAGAAATAAGTCTGTGGCACTATACTATTTTAGACTGCTGCGGAGGAGCCTATGTAATCCTAACTACAATTCAAAGGAAAACATTTCAATTTGTGGCGATTTGTGGTAGCTGTGGAACTCCAGGAATTTTTGGATGAAGCATGTCACCTACATACATTTCCATGTAGTTTCCAGACTGGTTTTGTGACTGAAACTGGCTTGGTTGCACTGGTAAGAGGGACAAGGGGAGTATGGATCTAACTATTCTTTGGACCTCTCGACAACTTTTGATGCCATTGACCATGGTATCCTTCAGGAGCAGTTATCTGAACTAAGGACCAGGAGGTCAGGTAGTTCCATTGTTATCTAGTTCCAGAAGGTAGCTCTTGGGCAATAGTACTTACATTCCTGAGACCCACAAGATTCTATTTAGTCCCCCATGCTATTTAACAGCTAGATGTGATAAATGGGAGAAGCCGTCCAGAGATATGGAAGAGTGCCATCAATGTGCAGACGTACCCACCTCTATTCCTCCTTGTAATCTGAATCAGATGGGTCAGTGGATGGGGAACCAATATCAGGAGGTGGGCCACTAAACTGAAGCTCAGTCCAAAGACACAGGTGCTTTTGGCCAGTGATAAAGCTAATCACAGACTGAGGAGCCTTGCAAACTGAGGGCTGTGGCTTTCTTAATTGAGTCAATCCGTCTCATGTTGGGCCTTCCTCATGTTGCCTTCAACTTTTCCTAGCATTATTGTCTTTTTCAGTGTCTCTTGTCTTCTCATAATGTGACCAAAGTAGGATAGCCTCAGTATAGTCATTTCAGATTCTAGGGAGAGTTCAGGCTTCATTTGATCGAGAACCCACTTATTTGTCTGGCAGTCCACGGGATCTATTGGCAGTGCTTACCGAAACTATTATTTACCAAGCGTTAAGCACAATTATGAGATACAAAAACTATTCCCAGAAAAATAGTGTAAAAATAGGGATTTTTTTTCCAATGCATCTGCCTGAACAGACTATTTCTGGCGGCAGCTAAGACAGAATGAAGTGAACTTTAATGATTGCTGTCAATTTCCTGCAGCTTTGAAAACATGAAAAAAATAAAAGAGGAAGAAGTTGACAGGAATCTGGAGTTGGTATGAATATGTCCTGTTCATAGGAGGTCAACGAGGAGCCAATTAAGGTGTCTAACTAAAAGAGAAGAGCATTAATAAATATACTGGAACAGTTTAATCACCCAATTATTAACAACTTCAGTCAAAGCAATATGGGTCAACTTTTATTTTTAGAATACAGTTTCAATTAACTATGTCACATCATGTGCCTTCATAGGAGAGCTGAGTTCTGACACTTCAGCATGGCAAAATGAGATGAATAAAGTTAATAAATCCAGTTAGGGGGGGTGGAGCAAGGTCCAACCATAGTATCACGTCCTGTACTCAACTTAATTGCAAACTGAAACGGATGTCTCTCCATTCCTGACGGAAATGGCAACCTCACTACACAGTCACTTATACCTATCATTTGTATAGCTAGTTTGTTTGTTTTTAATAGCGATCTGAAAATTTAACTTATTCCCTAGAACTTCCAATGCACAAATCTTTCAAGTTCTCAGTACTTGGAACCACATTCGAAAGAAAAATATTCATTATGAAAACATGATGCTGATGATGCTGAAGTGAAGCTGCCCAGATCAATATAACTGCATTTTCTTATTTCTTAATTCTGTGCCCCTGAATTTTGGAATAGAGAAGAGTATATGCTTAATTTTGGGAGGCAGGAGAAGCATCATCACGCTGAGGTTTTCTCCACTTCAAAAGGGAGGAAGGACATCAAAGGACAATTTGCCTGGAAAGAATCTACCCACCCACCCCTTCACCAATGCGATAGTAGTGTCTCAGTTTCCTTATAGATAGTAGTGTCTCAGATTTCCTTATAGTCCAAATACACAACAGGATCTGCCGGATATTTAGCAGTGACATGTAAACCCATCTCCCAGCCTGATACTTTTATCCTTCAGACTAGGTCCCCCCAATCTTATTTCACCAAATAGATGCAGTATAACTTGGTTTATTACTCTTTTAGAATTGTAAATTCCATCAAAGAGACATTGGCGCCCCAATGTCTCCCTGAGAAACATTTTCCCACCTAGCCAATGAGTTTTAAACTTCTTTGATCCGATCCGATCCTGTTTTGAGGAGCATTTAGGTAACAGAATTTGCATTCCATTCTACCTTCTCACTATTCTACACTTAATTCTTCAGCATTTGTAAAGCAGGCCTTAACATTGCACAATTAAGAACTTAACAAGTGTGAACAAGTTCTTTTTCAGAACAAATAATACGCAAGGAATAATTTGAGAAGTTAGTGAAGTATACAGGACGGCAAATTAATATCGGCTTTTTCAGAAAAAAGAGAAGCAAGGCAAGGTAGCAGTTTATAGAAAAGATTACAAAATTTAAACAGGCTTTACAAATTAAATATTCCGAGTGGCATTAAAGAACAGACTAATACAACTTAAACAAATGTTGGACTTAAGAGGTACTTAATTTATCAGAATTTATAAGAAAAAGAAAATGCAAAGCCAAGTGTGCTTGAGAGCCAGTGTGGTGTAGTGGTTAAGAGCGGTGGTTTGGAGTGGTAAGAGTCTGAACTGGAGAACCGGGTTTGATTCCCCACTCCTACACATGAGCGGCGGAGGCTAATCTGGTGAGCTGGATTTGTTTCCCCACTCCTATACATGAAGCCAGCTGGGTGACCTTGGGCTAGTCACAGCTCTCTTAGAGCTCTCTCAGCCCCACCTACTTCACAAGGTGCCTGTTGTGGGGAGGGGAAGGGAAGGATATTGTAAGCCGGTTTGATTCTTCCTTAAGTGGTAGAGAAAGTTGGCATATAAAAACCTCCTCCTCCGCCTCTTCTTCTTCTTCTTGAAAAGAGTAACAAAGTATATTCAGGAAACCATATCAAGTACTTAACAGATAAAGGCACTCTCCAGCATTACTATGCCCTCATAGCCTCCTTATTCTGGCTTAGGACAACTCCTCCTTTTTCCTGAGTTCCCAGTCTAGCAGTCTTCAGCATGTAATGGCGACAGAACAAAAATTAATGACTCTTTAGAGCTAATAAACCTTAAAGACACGCCCAATGGAAAACCGAACTGTGAAAGACAGGTTATGTGAATAGGCACAGAAGCGGAATCAAAAGTAAATAACCAATGGCCCCATTTCAGATGCACGGCGCAGGCACAGGTTGTCATAAATAGATTCCTCATAAATTCTAATTCAACGCAAACAGCCAATAGTCGTGATGAGAAGTGCTTGTTAATTAATACTATCCAGGCAATTTCATTTAGCTACTAGACATTTCTCCAGCTAATTCATTCGTATAGGAATTTTGGGCAATACTATAAATGCCAGTCAGTAACAATTAATGGGATAAAGTTACACCTAGCCATGTGCTACTCCCACATTACTTTATACAATATTAGCAAGCTTCAGTGAGGCATCTCCTATGCTGGAACACTGCTAAGACATGCCATCACCCAAGGAGTCAGTTAGCATGGACAGGAGACACTAACAAGCACATTTCTTAAGAACGTAAGAACATAACCTGCTGGGTCAGACCAAGGTCCATCAAGTCCAACAGTTTGTTCACACAGTGACCTTACAGGAGAAGCTGTACTGTATTGTACCAAGACAGTTTGTGATGGCAAAGCCTCATCATTTGGGACAATGCCACAGAAAGCAAGGCCACACTGGATGTATTTAGGGAGGGAGGGAGAAGAATTGTGCTTCAATACTTTTGCCGTTTGAGCCTTTATAGTGACATTTGCCTTTGATCCAGACTTTGCTGGATCTGAGATCATTAGGGAGGTATTTGATACTTCCAATTTCCACCATCTCCCAGCAAGTGAACAGGTATAAGTAATCACTCTCCTTGGCATCTCTTTTCAGGAAGAGCCAAGATCAGAGAGCCAGCATGGTGTAGTGGTTAAGAGCAGTGGACTCTGATCTGGTTGCTGCAGCAGCTGTAGAGGTGGCGCCAGCAGTGCCGGGTCAGGAGACCTCGGAGCGCCATCCGGAGGGTGCACCCGCCGCTGCTCCTCTAACTCCTGCCACAATCCCTCCACCATAGTCCGCAAGCCCTCCACCTGCTCCGCAAGGTCCTGGTTTTGTTGTTGGAGATGGTAGTACTCCTCATCCCCTGCACGCCAACGCTGCATTTGGCACACCGCGGCACCCCAGTACGGGGTTTCTCTCGGGCCTCTGGCACTCCCCATCCGGGGTTCGAGGTGAGAGTCCGAGAAGGGAAGGTTTCCCCAATCCCCTTCCAGCAGCACCGACCCTACTCCATGCCGGCGTCAGGTGGTCACATGCGTAGGATTCCACGGGTTGGGAGGCCCAAGGGGGATTTTCGGGTGGACGTCTGGTTGTCCTGGCAGCGGCTCCTAGAGCTGCTTCTGTGGGACCATCTTCACGTCGTCAGGCTTTTCCTCTCCCGTGTTCGGCTTAGCCGGGACTTTCTCCCGAGGATCTTCCTCGTCACTCATGGTTTTTGAGAAAGGTTTGCCAGCTTAATGTCAAGCTCAAGTGTCCACCTCTCGATCTATGCAAAGGACTCACTCAGACAAGGGTGGTCTGAAGTAAAACACTTTACTCAAAGACAAGCAAGCTAAGACTAAGACTTGACCGCTCACAGGGGTAGCAAAGCAGGCAATACTTCCCCAGGAAAGCTTACTAGACTATAAGCACTTCTTCCTGGGTCCCAGGCCGGCATTGCCCGGCAACAACGGAGATAAGGATTCCCACGATTGAAGACTCAACACAGCCGAGGTGCTTGGCCGGGCTAAACCGAAAGCACAAACACCAGAGAGGCCCTGGGAAGTGAGACCAGGCCAAAGCCCTGACAGTGACCTTGGGCGAGTCACACTCTCTCAGCCTCACCTACCTCACAGGGTGTCTGTTGTGGGGAGAAGAAGGGAAGGAGATTGTAAGCTGGTTTGATTCCCCCTTAAGTGGTAGAGAAAGTTGGCATACAAAAACCAACTTCTCCTATACCTCCTACTCAATGCTTTACAATGACGATGATCTACCTCTTCATGTGTTTAGATCTACAGTTGAACTGGTGACCAGGGATTCTGGTGGAAACACCAGGTGGGATTCTGGCCAATGGCGAGAACTCCAGCGAGATAAGCCACACCAAGCAAGGAAGCTTCCTTGTGCAAATAAGCCATAATCTCTTCTTCTGAATTACACTTGCTGGCCAGGCTGGAGATTTGCTGTTGCTGATAATAGACAGTCTTGGCCCTACCCTCCCTTATACCGGATACAATAACCCAACAGGTCCAATATCTTTAGTGCACAGCAGCATTCAAGTCTTATGTAAGCAGTGACTGCAATTGATCACAAAGGTGATGTAGAATTCTATGTTTTTAGTACCAAAGGAGAAGAAAAATAACATTGGATGGGCTATTAGGACTACATTATCTCCTGTACAGGGCAAGCTTCCGATATTCCTGAAATCCTTATTCTATAAAGCCCAAGAAAGTTGGACAATAAAGAAACCTGACAGGAAGAAAACTGATTCATTTGAAATGTGGTGTTGGAGGAGAGCTTTATGGATACCATGGACCACCAAAACGAGAAAATAAGTGGGTTCTAGATCAAAGCAAGCATGAATTCTCCCTAGAAGCTAAAATGACTGAGTTGAGGCTATTGTACTTCAGTCACATCATGAGAAGACAAGACTCCCTGGAAAAGACAATAATGCTAGGATAAGTTGAAGGCAGCAGGAAAAGAAAAAAACCCAACATGAGATGGATTGACTCAATAAAGGAAGCCACGGCCTTCAGTTTGCAAGACCTGAATAAGGCTGTTAATGAAAGGATGATTTGTAGGTCAATAATTCATAAGGTCACCATGAGTCAGAAGCGAGCTGACAGCACATAACACACACAAGAAGTTGCATGCATCATACTTAATCATGGTTAAGGAAAACCCATCAATACTGCAGGCCTTGTTCAAGATAGCACTTGTGTTTGTTTGCCTTTGGTCTTTAATGTAACCCATTTCCTTCCCGCAGTTATCTCCAAAGTGATTTTTGCTGGCACAAGGTTAACTCCAGTCTCCAGTGACTCTCTGCTGAAGAGGAAAACTCAACACTGTACTCTTGTTCCTTACATGTGCCTCTACATGTGCCCATACAGAATGAAACTTTCCCATCACAAATATGCTTTTTTATTAAACAAAATGCTACTTTTTATGGCTATAAATAGTATTCTCCACACGACCTGCTGCTTACACCCAGTGGGAGCGTTACACAGAGCTGGGAGCCAACATGGTGTCCACCTGCCTGCGCACCTGGAAAAGGTAAGCCTGCGGGGCGGGGGAGGGATTATAAACCAACCCTCGGCTTATACGAGGGTTAAGAGTGGTTAAGAGTGGAGGTTTGGAGCGGTGGACTCTAATCTGGAGAACTGGGTTTGATTTCCCACTCCTCCACATGAGCGGCGGAGGCTAATCTGGTGAACTGGGTTGGTTTCCCCACTCCTACACATGAAAGCCAGCTGGGTGACCTTGGGCTAGTCACACTCTCTCAGCCCCGCCTACCTCACAGGGTGTCTGTTATGGGGAGGGAAGGGAAGGTGATTGTAAGCCGGTTTGATTCTTCCTTAAGTGGTAGAGAAAGTGTTACAGGCTTTGACATATTAGAACATATGAACTGTGGTATTAGTGTTGTACATATGCAGAAGTATTCAATGTACAACCAAACTACACATACAAACTACAAACAAAACAGCAAAGGCTTCATTTTCCTTTTAAAAGGAAAAAGAGCCTGGATATTCTTGGCCAGAGGCTTATGTTTCTGAATTACTCTGTCAAAGATTTAAGTGTCAATGCAGATTTGCTCTCAGCAATTTCTGCCTTTTTCAATGATCTTTCCCAGCCTTTTCAATGGCTACAGAGCAACCTGCTCTCAGCACTTCCTACATTTTTAAAGACATCAGAGCAGAGTGTTCGCAGCACTTCCTGCCTTTTCAATGACTTCAAGTGCAGAAATGTTCTCCACACTCTATACTCCAAGGGCATATTATGCTAAGATGTAATGATGTAATGTAAACAATATACCGTATATACCCGTGTATAAGCCGACCCGCGTATAAGCCGAGGTGCCTAATTTCTCCCCAAAAATGGGGGGAAATTAGGCACCCGCGTATAAGCCGAGGGTTGGCTTATAATCCCTCCCCCGCCCCGCAGGCTTACCTTTTCCAGGTGCGCAGGCAGGCGGCGGCGCCCCCCCCCTGCAGGCCACTCCTAGGCCGCTCCAGGCCCGGCGAAGGTGGCGGCGGTGGGGCCCCCCCGCAGCCCAGGAGGCCCCCCCCAGGGTGCTCCTGGCCGGGGGGAGCCGGGAGTCCCCAGCGGTGGCGGAGGCGCGGCCTTCCCATGACCGCAGGAGGCCCCTCCAGGGCGCTCCTGGCCGGGGGGAGCCGGGCGCTCCTGGCGGCGGAGGAGGCACAGCCTTCCCGCAGCCACAGGAGGCCCTTCCAGGGCACTCCTGGCCGGGGGGAGCCGGGCGCGCCTGGCGGTGGCAGAGGCACAGCCTTCCCGCAGCCGCAGGAGGCCCCTCCAGGGCGCTCCTGGCCGGGGGGAGCCAGGTGCGCCTCGCGGCGGCGCAGTTTTCCCACGGCCGCAGGAGGCCCCTCCAGGGCGCTCCTGGCCGGGGGGAGCCGGGTGCGCCTGGCAGCGGCGAAGGCACAGCCTTCCCTCGGCCGCAGGAGGCCCTTCCAGGGCGCTCCTGGCCATGGGGAGCCAGGTGCGCCCGGCGGCGATGGCGGCGGCGGTGGTATGTTCCCCACTCCTTCCTCCCTCCCTCCCTCCTCTACTGTATTGACCCGCGTATAACCTGAGGCCGGTTTTTTCAGCCCTTTTTTTGGGCTGAATAATTCGGCTTATACGCGACATAATGGTAGAAATTAATGAATAGGTTCAATCTTAACGTATTTTTCTGTAGATGAGAATGATGGTAAAAATAGTTATATAAAGTATAACAAAACTCAAAACTGACTGTTTATGAAATAGTTTGCTTAGCTTCCTAGAAGTGGAAGTCCTTATATGGTAGTCTGTAGTGGAGCAACAGAGCATGTGCGGTGGAAAGCCCCCTGCTCCAGCTTACATAACTTTGCCAAGACAGCCCCTTTTCAAGGTGACTGAAACAGTATAAATATGGGCAGGGAAAGGGCTAGAACTTCAGACCTCTCTAAGTCTTTTGACTGAGGGTCTCAGAAGATGGTCTTGGTATGTATTACTTTACTTAGATATTATTCTAGAGTGTGAATTAGATACTTTGAACTAAATCAGACTGTTATATTTTAAGTACTGGATTTTAAAATTGAATAGTATGTAGAACTTGCTTGCTTTACTGTATACACTGTTACTGAATTTTAAGACGTTGTAATACTTGCATATACACATATATACACATAATTTCATAGGAGCACATCAATAAAAAGACTTACTTTTTTAAGTGAGTAAAGTAGTTGAGTCCTGCTTAGTAGGTGACTAACTGAATAAGATAACATACCACTTCTCAGGAAGGGGTCAATTCTAAGACCACAGTCAACCGAAAGGCACTGACCCGCTTCAAGAGTCGGCATATAAAAACCAACTCTTCTTCTTCTTCTTTCTGTAAGCCTCACTGAAAATGGAGAGAGATGTGCCAAAGCCTAACTGACCCATTCAATGGATTCTCCTGGCAATGTGCCACTTCAGATTGCAACGAGGAATTGCAGATTTGAACATACCCCAACATTAAAACTTCCACCCCATGAAATGACATGCTACTCTTCTAAGTACAGGAAGCCTGTATTGTGAAATCATATAGTCCTTGCAGGGCTGTGTCGTGTTCTTTTTCTGAACCCACTGGTCAGCTCTGAGCATAAACGGCCGAATTTACTGTAACTATGTAATGCATCAGTGCTTGACATGGCTGACCCTCAGGCCCAAGTGATGGAGCAATCTCATTATAATATCGTGGTCACCGTTGTAACAATTCCTCCATTGTTCTTGTGCCCAGCATGAGTAGCTGAGGTTTATGGCTTACAGTTTTATTTTTATTATCCAGAATAATCTCATTGTTGGCACCATCTAAATAATGAGGATACTCACCACGTGGTTTAACAGCAGAAGTAGCTACCGTACTCAAACGGATGGATTTTATAAGGGTTATTTCCATCCAGGGATGTCACAAGAACACTGCAATCAAATCTCATCTTCATGTTAACTGAAGAAATGTTTATCATGCATTTGGCGGGGGGGGGGGGAAGTGATTTGTCAATAGTATACATGCCAAAATTTAGCTTTTCATTGTACTTTTCCAAAGATGAGTGTCTCTACATATGGAGAAAGGAGAGATAACAAAAAAAGGTACTAAAACTGTTTATTACCGCGGTTTAATTTGTCTCAGTGGTGCAGCTTGCATTTATTCGATGCAATATAATTTTACTATGGCAACAGTTGCATTGTATCACATTCACACTCTCTGGTATGGAAATGCAATTCTCCCTCCCTCATCCCCTCCAATACTCTCCACAGCACTTGGATTTTATTGGAGCTCCCCTCTAAAATATCAGTTTTCCATATTTTTATTTCTGTGTGATAACAACATATATGCAAATTCTCCTTTAGGCAGCAGGGATATTTCCCCCCATTTATATTTAATGTAGCAAGCCATCTCCTTTGAAGGCTCAATTACAGTACCCAAGAAAACCTTCAGTGGTTAAAGGGTTAATGAATGAAATGGATGACTGGACTGAAAATAAAAATCACTGTTTTGTTTTTTTAAAAAAAACGCTACACCAGGAGAATTAGGCACAACATCATCCTGTAACCACTGAGAATTCTCAACTGTAAAATAAAGCCTTGTACTTCCAGCGTTTTCATTAGTTTTCCAGTAGTGCCAGACGCAGCATGAATTATAATGACCTAGAAAAGCAGTGGTTTGCTCCCTTTAAAGAGCCTGCACTGTATATAGAGAGAAGCCTTTCTTGGGGGGGGGGGTTTAAAAAAAATACTGGGTAGGTTATTAGCTTGTGTATAAAGCTATGTACCTGAGCACTTTAAAATTATATTTTTCTTATCACTGAGCCTTCCATGGATCATTTAAGACAATCAATGCCTCCAAAAATGAACCACGCTGAACTTCAAATATTTGTTTTACAGACTGCAATAGGAATAAAATAAAGCAGAATAATGCAGGACATCTTTCCCAGGGAGAGCATTCCTGTTTGAGGGAGTTGGCACTGTTTTTGTTTTGTTTTTTACTGACAGCTGTATTAAATATTAGAAACACAGAAGGTTGGGATAAGAAGTAAATACAAGTCAACCAAGCCCTAATGTCCATGTGCAGACAAATAAAATGAGTTGGGGTAAAATGTAACAAAATTCATATAGCTATAATTCAGAAGATTAACTTCAGATGTGTCTGTACCAGGGATGACTCTTGAGGGTGGCAAGGGATCAGTGGGCACCCCTCCAAGACATTTTCTGTTACCTCTTTTGCTACCCCCACATTAGAAGGAGAAGGAGAAGAGTTGGTTTGTCATATGCCGACTTTCTCTACCACTTAAGGAAGAATCAAACCGGCTTACAATCACCTTCCCTTCCCCTCCCCACAGCGTGCGCCAGTTCGCTCTGTGCGGCCCCACCTGCCTCCCAGCTGGCCGTCGGGGCGGGGAACGCAGTCCCAACGCGCACGTGCCCAGCCGGCATTCGCTCCATAAGACGCACGGACATTTCCCCTCACTTTTGAGGAGGAAAAAAGTGCGTCTTATGGAGCGAAAAATACAGTATATGTTTGAATTCAAAGTCCTTGCAGATTCCCTATTTTTTTTTCCTTCTTGCTCACTTTCCTGACTTGCTGTACCCATTCCTTTCTGGAGTAAGCTTTCCAGACACCCAGAGTATCTTCTCTGGCATTTTGATTCACAGGTAAGCAGCCATGAAGAACTCTTCTTTCTCAGAAAAAAAATATAACTTCCTGCCAGCCATCCCAAGTAAAATAACAAGGCTAATGGCCTGTGGGGGCACCTCTACCCACTGGGACCACCCAGACCCAGGGACCACCCCCCACCAGGGCAACTCCAGCTCAAAAAGAGAGGTAAGCAGCAGTAGCCAGAGGCACAAGGAAGGAGGGCTTGCTTCCAGGGCTGTTTCTCTCCCCCCCCTCCCGCAATCTGCCTCTGGTTGCAAGGCAAGGGTTAGAATCAGCAGAACTTTTAGCTATGGAAGAGAATAGTGGGGGGGGGGGGGTTTGGAGGGATGTGATACAAGAGAACGGGTCAGAAATTTAATTACCTTTCATTTCTGTATTTATGGATGGTGGCCAACATGAATTGCACTGGACAGTACTAGTGCAGCACTGGCATTTCCTTCCCATCTAGAAACAAGTATACCAAAGGTTTTACATACATCTGAAAGTAAGTTAAATTGCTATGAGCAGACCTCCTAACAATTTCCGAACAATCTTAATTTTATGAGATGTACAAATATTGAAATATATTCCTGAGAACCTTTACAGCCTTATCTGACTGAGCAGGATGGTACGACAGCATACGAAACGTGGGCATTTATAGACTTGGAATAGCCTTCATAGCAGAGAAACTACAGCAAAACTGGACTCTTGAGACTTAGTCAATTAATGCTTGTCACAACCTATTAAAAGCAACAGACTACTGACACTAAAGGCACATCCATAGTTTATCACTAAGACTGTAGTATGAATTAAAGGAAAAAAACATTTATGACTGATATTCAAATGGCATCCTTTATTGTGCAAAATCATCAGCCACCTAGTAGAATATCATGTGATTGCTGTTGAATAGTTCAGAATTCTTTTAATCCTCTTAAGACACGAAGTCAAAGGGAACTTGAGAGTGGCTCAGTTCAGACATTACATCAGTCCATGGTTTGCTATACACATAATTTGGAGCCTTTGCTTTGGTTGGAGCCTCCTACCGTGGAACAGGCATATCATTGTTTAGTGCTGCTTTCTGGTTTCCATTTCCCATCCTTTCAGCAGTGTCATACAGGGCTTTCTTTTTGGGTGGCAGTGGTGGTACTCACCAGTACTGAATACCGGCACCTCGGGGGGGGGGGGAATTGGTGGAAATCGATGCAACCTCACAGATGTGCACAGGCCTTTTAAAAAACCCAAAACAAATAAAGCACAAGTGTCATAAGATCTGAAGTTGTGACCCATGTCCATGGTACAACACCTGTATTTATTACAAATCATATCATGGAAGCTTACCTCAAATCATGGTTTCTAATTCTGGCTGAAATGATTATTTGTCAGTTCAGAGCATCGTGACAGGTAAGTTAAGTCTGCCATCATGTCTGAATACAGCCAAATTAGTTGAATTTATAATCAGCATTTCTGCCTTCCCAAACACTGCAGCATCTTTAGTACTTACCAACTGTGCAACAGTGGAACTCTAGTGTACATTCCTCACTTGGATAGCACAATTCCTGTCAGACAACACATCTTAGAATTCTCTTGTATGTATTGGGTTTTCTACTAAATGTTTGCAAGATCTGAGCAAGGCTGTCAAAGATCGGACATTTTGGAGGACTTTCATTCATAGGGTCGCCATGAGTCGGAAGCGACTTGACGGCACTTAACACACACACACACACAGGAGAGGCTAAGATGTTGTTAAGAAGGCTAGAGAATAAGTGGTGCCAGACTCATGACGAAGCTTCAATAACATGTTATAGAGCCCAGTTGAAGGCCTATGAATTGGCAGTGAAGGCAGCAAAGAGGAATTATTTTTCTGCCTTCAAGAAACAAATAATGAATACTTGGTCTAGGGGGGCCTCCTCAAAGGTCTTGTGCTCTATGGTATAGTTTCCTTCTTCAAGGGCAAAAACTACAGACTGGGCTACTGAAATGCTTCTCCATTCTTGTGCACTATGCTGAGTAACTATTTACACTGGTCAGCGATATTTGAGTCCAGTAGCACTTTAGAGACCATGATGGTTGGGGTAAGAGCTTTTGAGAGTCAGCAGATACGAAAGGAGCTTTGACTATCAAAAACTCCTACGCTGAAAATCTTGTTGTCTCTAAGGTGCTACTGGACTCAAATCTTGGTCTTCTACTGCAAACCAACACAGCTACCTTCTGAAACTATGGACACTGGGCAAGGAGGATGAATGAACACATTTTATAAGACTCTTTTTGTACATCCCAAACATGCACGTGTCACCTTGTTCTAACACTGATCCAAAGAACCTACATCACTATGTCTAACTAGTAAACTGGCTGGCCCATGTAGATAATGAAAGCCACACAACTGGGCCACCCACAGACAAGATAGTGTTCTGTACTACTTAGGGGGATGCCTGGCGAGGATTGAAAATACTTCAGAAGGGCAAATGCTGAGAACAGCTGCATGTCCTCAGCTTGTCACAATATCTGTTAGAGTTGATAAAATGCAAGGTTTAGTTTTAAAAGGAGCTTGGCTCTACAACTACCGAAAAGTTGCCAACCTCCCTTTGCAGCCTGGAGATTTCCCAGAATTACAACTGATCTCCAGTCTACAGAGATCAGCTTCTCTGACGAAAATAGCTGCTTTGTAGGGTAGACAGACTCTGGCCTATTATGCATTCTCAGTTTCCTAGCGTCTAACTTCCTGTTTCTTTTGGGGGGGGGCAGTTATGCACTTGTTTTGCTCCCTCTAGTGGTCAATTTGATATAACACTAGTTTTTATCAAGCACAAAAAGCTGCTGATTTAAACTACAGGGAGAAACGCTTCATTTAAAGCCGTGTGATGTCAAATCGACCATCAGAGGAAGCAAACATTTGATGCAAAGAAACTGAGAATGCATAAGTTAGATGCGAGGAAATGCTGAGAATGCATAAAAGGCCTCTGCAGCATTATGTCTTGCTAAGATTCTGGCATTATATCTTGCTTACATCCCTCCCCTTGTCAAACCCCGCCCTCCAAGGCTCCACTCCCAAATCTCCAGGAATTTTACAAGACAGAATTGGTAACCCTACACTGCAGTAAAGATCTCACTGCAATGAATTGCCTGCTCAAACAGTTCTTGCATGTGTACAGGTATACCTTCTTGGGATTATGGCCTGTGTCTTTTGTTTATACAGTATTACCAGAACAAAACTTTCCCAGAAATGTAAAACATTTTACATATCATAAAGATAAACAAAAGGAATATTAAGGTAATCGGTTACGAGTACTGATTATGTTTTGCCAGGTGTTCAGCATGATTGGAGTGCTACCTATTTGCATAACTTTCCAATTACCTAGACACACAGAGAGAAACATGTATAGAGGAAAACCTGTGATTTATCAAGTGGTTCTTCAGGAAAGAAGAGTGGTTTTTCTTATACATGCCATCTGCATGGTTTACTATTTAATTCACAGTTCTCTGCAAGCCAATCTCATTTTACTTAGAATGATAACATATTTAGAAGATTCCCACTCCAATTCTGTTTCACTATCAGAAGATTATTAAGGTAAAATTATCAATTAACACATTACACTAGCAAGCATCAAATGAAGGAGGAGAAAAAGGACACTTGCACATATACTGAGGAAATTATTTATCGCCTCCTTTATTGCTAAATCTACTTTAGAGGGATAATTTAAAAATTTACTATCCCCACTACAATAGAAAGTTCCGTTATGTGGAAATACCTTAAAACCAGCCAGAAAACTAACTGCATGGAATTGGCACCTCCTTAATAAATCTCTTGATGCTTTTTTATTTATTTATATGCACAGCATCCATCACCCTATTGCCTGAGCATAAAGGAGACAAATCTTTTCCCCTGTGTATATACAGATTTGTATCTGCCTACCTCAGGGACAAAAATAAGATTGTACAGCTATTTTTTCTTTCTTATTCTCCCTTGCCCTGCAGAAACAATACGTCTAACGGAGGTGGGGAGTAAAAGGAAGGAAAGAAAGCTTTTTGTACTTTATCAAAAGTACATTCCAAAGGGCAGCCTGAGCTCAGCCAGCCTCCATTTTTCCAACTGCTGAAATGGCATTTGGTGAAAGGCAAGTAGACTCAAAATCTCCAGCTGTGCCCAGTTTGCCTCAGGCAACCTCCACAACTACCTCAGCACTTTCTTCCTAGTTCACAGAAGTACACATTGGTGATAGAGGTTCTGATAGCTCTCAGGGAAGGCAACAGCAACAGATATGACCCGGAGCAGCAGGGATTGTGGGGAGTAGCTGTTACTCTGCTGCACAGGGAGACTGCTCCCACTAAAGGATCAATGAAGCTATGAAAAGTACAAAGGATTCTTTTAAAAAGTGGAAGGTCTGCCCCAATGAATTGAGCACAAGGGACCACAGGTTCTGGCAAAACAAATGTAAGTCAACAGTTAGGCTGCAAAAAGAGAATTTGAGGAGCAGGTGGCTAAAAGCATCCATACAAACAATAAAACATTTTGTCGAAGGCTTTCACGGTCAGAGTTCATTGGTTCTTGTAGGTTATCCGGGCTGTGTAACCGTGGTCTTGGAATTTTCTTTCCTGACGTTTCGCCAGCAACTGTGGCAGGCATCTTCAGAGTAGTAACACTGAAGGACAGTGTCTCTCAGTGTCAAGGGTGTAGGAAGAGTAATATATAGTCAGAAAGGGGTTGGGTTTGAGCTGAGTATTGTCCTGCAAAAGTATTGTCCTGTAAGTATCAAGATAATGTGCTAATGAGGGTATGGTATGTTAATATGGAACCATTGTATCCTGAAGTGATCTGTTAATGTGTGTAATCCAAAGCTAATCTGTATGGCTATTGTTGAATGTTGTCTTTGTCTGGAGGTTTTTCAGGGCAGGAAGCCAAGCCTTATTCATTCTTAAACTCTCCTCTTTTCTGTTAAAGTTGTGCTGATGTTTATGAATTTCAATGGCTTCTCTGTGCAATCTGACAAAATAGTTGGTAGAATTGTCCAGTCTTTCAGTGTCTTGGAATAAGACCCTGTGTCCTGTTTGTGTCAGTCCATGTTCAGCCACTGCTGATTTCTCAGGTTGGCCAAGTCTGCAGTATCTTTCATGTTCTTTTATCCTTGTTTGTATGCTGCGTTTTGTGGTCCCGATGTAAACTTCTCCACAGCTGCAAGGTATACGATATACTCCTGCAGAGGTGAGGGGGTCTCTTTTGTCTTTTGCTGATCGTAGCATTTGTTGTATTTTCTTGGTGGGTTTAAACACTGTTTGTAGGTTATGTTTTTTCAAAAGTTTCTCCATCCTATCAGTGACTCCTTTAATAAATGGCAAGAATACCTTTCCTATGGGAGACTGTTTTTCTTGAGTTTTCTGATTTTTGTTTGGTTTAATGGCCCTTCTGATTTCATTCTTGGAGTAGCCGTTTGCTAGCAGTGCGTGATTTAGATGATTAGTTTCTTCCTTGAGAAACTGTGGTTCACAGATCCGTCTTGCACAGTCCATTAATGTTTTGATTATTCCTCTTTTCTGTCGGGGGTGGTGGCCATTAAACCAAACAAAAATCAGAAAACTCAAGAAAAACAGTCTCCCATAGGAAAGGTATTCTTGCCATTTATTAAAGGAGTCACTGATAGGATGGAGAAACTTTTGAAAAAACATAACCTACAAACAGTGTTTAAACCCACCAAGAAAATACAACAAATGCTACGATCAGCAAAAGACAAAAGAGACCCCCTCACCTCTGCAGGAGTATATCGTATACCTTGCAGCTGTGGAGAAGTTTACATCGGGACCACAAAACGCAGCATACAAACAAGGATAAAAGAACATGAAAGATACTGCAGACTTGGCCAACCTGAGAAATCAGCAGTGGCTGAACATGGACTGACACAAACAGGACACAGGGTCTTATTCCAAGACACTGAAAGACTGGACAATTCTACCAACTATTTTGTCAGATTGCACAGAGAAGCCATTGAAATTCATAAACATCAGCACAACTTTAACAGAAAAGAGGAGAGTTTAAGAATGAATAAGGCTTGGCTTCCTGCCCTGAAAAACCTCCAGACAAAGACAACATTCAACAATAGCCATACAGATTAGCTTTGGATTACACACATTAACAGATCACTTCAGGATACAATGGTTCCATATTAACATACCATACCCTCATTAGCACATTATCTTGATACTTACAGGACAATACTTTTGCAGGACAATACTCAGCTCAAACCCAACCCCTTTCTGACTATATATTACTCTTCCTACACCCTTGACACTGAGAGACACTGTCCTTCAGTGTTACTACTCTGAAGATGCCTGCCACAGTTGCTGGCGAAATGTCAGGAAAGAAAATTCCAAGACCACGGTTACACAGCCCGGATAACCTACAAGAACCAATAAAACATTTCTTTAAATATTTCCGGAGCAGGAAACCACCTGGAGAAGCAGTTGGGCCTCTGTGTAAAGTGCCGTCAAGTCGCAGCCGACTTATGGCGACCCCTTTTGGGGTTTTCATGGCAAGAGACTAACAGAGGTGCCAGTGCCTTCCTCTGCACAGCAACCCTGGTATTCCTTGGTGGTCTCCCATCTAAATACGAACCAGGGCTGACCCTGCTTAGCTTCTGAGATCTGACGAGATCAGGCTAGCCTGGGCCATCCAGGTCAGGGCCTCTAGATGACCATAAAATAATGGGATTGCTAAAGGGAGATGGGGAGATGGCAGAGAAGCTCAAGGAACTTTTTTTGGTTGTGTTCACTGTGGAAAATGTGGGCCATGTACTCACGCCACAGCCCCTATTTTCAGGAAGGCAGTCTGGAGAACTTAGTCAAATTGAGGTGACAAGAGATGAAGTTCTCAACCTACTGGGAAAATTATAAACTAAGAATGTCTTGATGACATACACCTGAGAGTTTTCAGAGAACTCAAATGTGAGATAGCTGATCTACTAATACTTACATGTAACCTATCACTAAATTCAGCCATCGTACTAGAAGACTGGAAAGTTGCAAATGTTACATCAATAGTTTTAAGGGATCCAAAAAGGATCCAAGCAATTACAGGCTGGTTAGCCTAATGTCTATCCCAAGCAAATTAGTAGAAATTCTAATCAAAGACAGAATTATTAGGCACATACTGGAACAAAGCCTGCTGAGGAAAAATCAGTATGGCCTCTGCAAAGGGAAGTCCTGCCTCACCAGTTGGATATTAGGGGGAAATTTTTTACAGTAAGAGTTGTTCAACAGTGAAATCAGCTACCTAGAGAGGTGGTGAGCTCCCCCTCACTAGCAGTCTTCAAGCAGCAGCTGAACAAACACTTGTCAGGGATGCTCTGGGCTGATCCTGCATTGAGCAGGGGGTTGGTCTATATGGCGCCTTCCAACTCTATGATACTATGATTCTGTGTGTACGCTGGGAAAAGATTCACTGGTGGTGGATGAATTAATTTCTTAGCCAGCCACTCTGTACTACTTCCAGTATTCAATTAATTGGAGGTTGCTAACGCAACCGTGGAATTATGAAAATTTAAGAATTTATTAGGAAATATGGGTTATTATTTTTGTTGTGGTGATGGTAACCTCCATATTTCCTTATATACTACAATACTTTTGTCATAGCTTTAATTACATTTTCAGAAACTGGGAAGAGATTACAATTAGGTTTTGGTAGCAATAATTAGAAAATATGTCATTAAAATATGAAACCCTGAAGGCTGATAAATTAGTCTGGCTCCTAAATTTTGGTGCTGGCTTCTACAGCCAAAGAAAATTTGTCAAGGCTCATACAAACTGATTCCCTTGAGCTGGAGAAGCCAAGGATTGAACCTGGGACCTTCTCCAGGCAAAGCAGATGCTCAACCAGTGAGACACCAGTGAGTTCCACCCCCTCACCACCAAGCCTAGAAAGATAAATATGAAATGCTTGTCGAAGGCTTTCACGGTCAGAGTTCATCGGTTCTTGTAGGTTATCCGGGCTGTGTGACCGTAGTCTTGGTATTTCCTTTCCTGACGTTTCGCCAGCAGATGTGGCAGGCATCTTCACAGGAGTAACACTGAAGGACAGTGTCTCTCAGTGTCAAGTGTGTTGGAAGAGTAATATATATAGTCAGAAGGAGGTTGGGTTTTGCAGGACAATGACTCAGCTCAAACCCAACCCCCTTCTGACTATATATATTACTCTTCCAACACACTTGACACTGAGATACACTGTCCTTCAGTGTTACTCCTCTGAAGATGCCTGCCACAGCTGCTGGCAAAATGTCAGGAAAGAAAATACCAAGACCACGCTCACACAGCCCGGATAACCTACAAGAATCGATGAAATGCTTGGTTTAGCTGTTCATTGTGCATCTACTCTCTGTTTATGACATTTGAAGTATGGTATTCTGAATTGTGCCAAATGGTACATGGAGAGGCGCTAAGTTTACGACTCTTGGGCAGGGGCATGGACCTAGTTGTAAACCTGGTATAATGAGGAAATGTACTTTCCACTAATCTCTGAGGCAGTTTTTTTTTTTAGATCATTTGTATACTGTCACATTTACAGTATCAGCAGCAGAAAACAGCAGCCAGCTACTAAACTTGGACCCATATCTCATTCAAGTGTTGGTCCTCACACTGCCAAACATGATTAAGACTGCTGAACTCTGGGGATAAAAGCCAGGTAATCATAAAGTGTAGTGTTTCATTGGTCTGTGATCTGTTTTCTTTCACTGTGTTAGCTGAGGCAAGAGAGAGGAAAGGGCTGAATAACTTAAAAAGCCCTACAGTGAATCTGTAGGCAGTCCTTATTGGCCTTAAAGGTTATGGGAGATGGAAACTGATACCTTACCTGATCTAAATTCAAGTGTTATAGCAGTGCTGGATTGCTTTGCACTATGCCCCAATGGAACCAGAATGAAAAATTAGCTGTTCCACATAACAAATTGCCTTGTGCTCAGCTATAGCAGGTAATGGCATTTCAAGGAGTATGAATAGCATGGGAGGAGGGAAATGATGCCAAGTTTGTAAGCCTAATATCTAATATCATATTTTACTGTGCTCATGTGGGGTAGGATCTTTGCATTTTCCTTTTCTTTATTAAGTTGCCCAACAGCAATCAAGGGTACAGGGCACTTACGGCTTCAGTCAGTTTTCTTTCTATATGTTGTGAAACAGATTTGCTTCACAGATTGTTCCTCTTAATTGCCAAGAAGTGGCAATAAAACAGAACACATAGGGCACCGTAGCTTTCTGTATGCAGAAGATATCATAAGGAAAGCTGGATTAGATTTAGATGAAGATGGAGTGAAAACTGGAGCAAGGAACATTAACCATTTGAGATATGCCAAAAGTGCCAAAGCAAACTGAGAAAGTGCCAAAGCAAGACTACACATGAACATCAAGAAGACAAAAGTAATGACTACTGGAGAATTGTCCAACTTTAAGGTAGACAATGAGGACACTGAAATTGTTCAAGACTTCCTATCATTAACCAAAAGTGAGACTGCAACCAAGAAATCAGAAGGAAATTGAGACTGGGAAGGGCAGCCATGAAGGAGCTAGAAAAGATTCTTAAGCATAAAGATGTGTTACTGGTGATCAAGATAATTCATGCTATGTATGGGTATGAAAGTTGTACAATGAAGAAAGCTGACAAGAAGAAAGCTGATTCATTTGAAATGTGATATTGGAGAAGAGTGAAACGGATACCATGGACTGCAAAAAGACAAATAAGTGGGTTCTACATCAAATCAAGCCTGAACCATCCCTAGAAGCTAAACTGAGGCTATCACACTTTGGTCACATTATGAGAAGACAAGAGTCACTGGAAAAGACAATAATGCTAGGAAAAGAGGAAGGCCCAACATGAGATGGATTTACTCAATCAAGGAAGCCACAGCCCTCAGTTTGCAAAATCTGAGCGAGGCTGTTAACAATAGGGTGTTTTGGAGGACACTGATTCATAGGGTTGCCATAAGTCAAAACAACAGTTTTCACATCATAACCTGAGTACATAATTTGGAGTATGCAAATGAAAACAGCAAAGGGTAAAGGATTTCACTGAATGTGTGACTTGTGATTTTTTTTTTTTTTGCACTCTAGAGAACAGACTGAGGGAAGGCATAATAACAGGGTTTAAACATAGACAGTTGTTATTAAAACAGGATATAATTCATTTATTTTGAAGGCTGAACTAAACATTAGGACTGCAGACCTCTCTTCCTCAGAACATGGGTCAGCCAAACAGCTGTAAAGGAACAGGGTAGATGCCGCTATAAAGTGGAAAAGAACCAAACCAGAAGGATCACCGTGCCCTTTCTCTACCACCAGTATTTGCTTTATGGAGATTAACAGCCCATTCCTGAAATTTGGGCCGAAAGGCCTTAGGAGGCCGATGCCAGCCTCTGCCGGCGCAGGGGTCCACACCACCGGCGCCCGGAAGGTGCACACCGGCGTGAGTGGCCCCAGCGCCGGCGTGCAGGCCCGGGCGCTGGTTCCCAGCTGCCCCCGTGGCAGCACTGGGGCTGGATGCTGCTGCAGCCTCTCACCAGACTCCGGCTGCTGGCACAGGCTGCGGCAGCAAGCCGGGAGGCGTGACGGTGCCCCAGGAGGCGTTCCCGGGGCGTTCCAGCACCGGCCGGGGGGCGGGGCTGACGTTAGTAGGCCTCCTGAGCCGTTTTGGCTCGGGAATGCCCCTTTTTTATTTTCTTGAGATATGCCAACTTTTTGCTGGTGTATCTGGTGCTGGTGTATCTGGTGCTGGTTTTTTTGCGCCAGTTAGGAGGCAACGCCGCTGGGTTGCCTCCTAAACCCGGAGTAGGCATTCATTTCAGGAATGAGCTGTTAATCTTGTTTTTATCCCCATTTTCAACAACCTTCTCTCCACATGGTTTGCACAAAAGGAAGGTTTTAAAGGGAAAGAGTTACAATATTTGTCATACTTGGATAAATATCTAAGCCTAGCTGAAAGTGCTAAAAGGAAAATGTGGATGCATAATTTAGTACTGAATTCATCAAAGCTATCAATTAGCATTAATCTTGTTCGGCTACTGTAAAACTCATTAAGCCTTATATTTCAAGTTCAATACAACATTATAGCACAGGAGCAGAAAGGTATCCAGTAGAGGCAAACATTACTTTGTTTTCAGTACACCAATCACCTAAAAACATCTCAAGAGAGCCGGGTAAAGAAAGCTAAATGTTTGCAGCCACTTTGAAAACATTCAAGCTTTATTTTGCTATGATTTGCAAAGCCCATCTGTAACTAAAAAGGTGTATTAAATGAAATGGCATGGCTTTGTTAAAACACGCATTAGCACACATGTATAATTATCATAGCGGCATGAAAACAATCAACAACTACATTTAGTAATGTGCCCACTTGAGAAGGGTTTGGTAGGTGACAAAAAACCATGTTCAATGATAGATTGACTTGAGATTAGAGGTCTTTATTACATGTGAAAACAATACATTTCAACGTTGCATGTGATAAGTAATACATTTTTGCCACGGCATACTGCAAGTCTATTAAAAACTTTTATGCAACAGTGAGGTAGTTCTAAAATCCAAAGATTCTGGTCAAAGCTGTTACTGTATTACCAGGCATCATGGGATATATACTACTTAAGGACCCATGTGTTAATTTTGCTAAACCACACGGAAGATTTGGGCTTACCTCAGCCATCTGAAGAATTTACCATTCTCCTCATCCCAGCAGCAGGAACATAGGCTTGTATCCCATGGATGTTTCTTTGAGTGGAGGGGAAAATTTTAGCGAGTTCCCCTCTCCTCCTGTAGACTTCTAACTTCCCTAATGCTGGGGCTCTCCAGTCCCCCAGGAGCAGCATTTCAGGGGACATTTTGGGCTGAAGTAGGAGGAGGGAGGTGAGAACATTGTGCTCTATGAACAGTCCTCAGCAATCTTCTGCAGGATCCAAAGCACAGATAAAAGCGGCGGGAAATTTTAAAGGGCCTCCATCAATCCAGAGAGCATGAAGTATGACGCTCATAGATAAGACTACCTCACAAATTATCCTATCCATTTTACTTTTGCAGCTTAATTGGAACTCTAGCTGTTATTTATGTTTCAGAAACTGGAAAAAAAGTCTAACATAAATGCCAGTCAAGTATGCATTCACAAAGTGCTAATAATTATTTTAGTAAAATGTGAGGAAAATAGAATTTATAAAGAAATAGGTAGCCCTTCCTGAATTTTTTTTATAACCATCTGAACAACATAAAAGTTTTACAGTATTATTAATACTAAGTGCCTGGGGGGTGGATCCAACCATCCTCCAAGGAGACTTCCTCTGGCCTAAGCAGCCTTCTTCCAACTTAAAAGATTCTTCCTCCAACAGAATAGCCACTTTTGGAGGAATTCCCTTAGGATGGAGGACAGCCCCAAACTTTGCTTGGTGGAGTGGTAGGATAGGAGTAAGATCCATTCCACAGAAAACACCAAAACAGGAAAAGATTTTCTTGGAAGGGGGATAGGAGCGGAAGCAAGAGGTATAAAGATATTAATATTATTAGTAATGGTGTCATACTGTTTGGTTTGATTACCAATGCTAAAAATTAAAGGAAAGTTTTTTTTTAAGTTATCATGGGTACTAGAGGGTAGCGGTGTTAGTCTTATGAAACACATGCCTTTGAGAGTCGGAGCTCAATGCATGCATCAGGCGAAGCGAGCTCTGACAACACAAAAGCTCCCGCTGGAATATTTTATTAGTCTTTAAGAAGCCCATCTGAAAAGCCCACTTTATAAATCATTTTCTGTATTGCTTTTTTTTCTTTTTCAGAATGCAATGGCATTTATTAGCAGTTTAAAACAAAAAAAAAGGATTTGCACAACAAAACCTCGCGACGCTATGGGCAATTCTGTTTGGAGGCGTCTCAAGACTTGAGTGTGTTCTTTCAGCTAGACAGTACCTGTTTCACATGCCTCACCTGCCTGCACTGCAGCTTAAGGAAGAGAGCGGTTTGTGTGCAATGCCATTCCTTTAAAAAAAATCTAATTGTAGCTTTGGAGTTCTGACTGGTTTGGCATTTGACATGGCTTTCTCAGCATTCTTGAAAACACAGCTCCTCACGCAGTACATTAATGTGATAGCACTCTTTATAGGCTGTTAATAAATGGTAAATTAAGCAAGCATTAAAGCTTCTGAGAGCAGGTTTTAGGGTGTTGTGAAAACTGTGTGCTAGACTCTTATTACAATGCCTCCCTCCCAGCCCTTCCTACTGATTCAAGTTTTCTGGATGGTAACTTTTGGCAGTCTGCATTTATAGCACAGAAAGCAGCGTGATCACACACATTACACACCAAGTTTAATAAGTTAGTGTTAACAGTTCAAATCCCACCCACAGACTAGCAGGCAACCAATGCATGGTGGTTGGCAAAATGCTCTCCAGGATAAATTACTGTTTAATTAGCAGCTAAAAATATTCTGTGATTTTATACAAATTCAAAACCTTTATTGGCATAGCTTTTTTCCCCCAAATTTTTATTGGCGTAGCTTTTTTTTTCTTCAAATTTTATACTATTAACATATGGTGGTAGGCCCACAATGAACTGTATCTAATAACTCATGGGGTTTGAGAAAAATATTTTTAAAATAGAAATGGAACAAGAACCCCTGTGTTCAAATTGCAATTTGATCGCAGCTGTGAGCATTCCCAAATACTTGGGAAATCTTTGGGGTCTTTTGAGAGTTTGATGTTGTTCTTAATTGTTATCACAAATGTTTTGTGCAGGTGCATTCACACACAGCTTTCCCAAGGCTGTCCCTGAACCTTCTCCCCCATCTGCAATCTGCCCAATCCACCTAACCAGGAGGGGGAGGGAATCAATTTACAGAAGCAGCTCTGTCTTCAGGTGTCTTGAGCCTACTGTGGTTGGAAGGGGAGACAAAAAGCTGTGTGGCTTGCCACTCTGGCACATTCAGCCTGGACCAGTCTGCCAATTGACCCTCAAAGCCAAGTGTGATTGCGTTAATCCAGGGCCCTTAATTGGATCAAAGTACTCTACACAGTCCGACACTATCACCTGAGAACTGCATTCTGATCAAGTAAGTTCTGACTATTCACCAGTATGATAAACGTCACCAACTGATCAATACCACTCACCGCTGAGGCATAAGAGCAGCACACACACGTTCAAAATGTATCAGATGATGCATGCGGCATGAGCATGTATGACTTGCCCATAATGACTCTGGGGCATCCATAAACCAAGCAAACCAGGAAATTGTGTGCATGCACCAATGTGGTGACCCAGCCATACTTAGTGCTGGATGCTGTCAAAGTGCAAATGCAAACCAAGCATCAGTGTAATCATATGAGGTGCTTAACTTGAAAGGAAATAGGCATTGTTGTCAAGGTCAATTATATTTTCAAATGCTTTATTTGCAAAAAAAAATATCTCTAATTTTTTTGCCCCTGAAACAGGGAGTAAGCTGCCTTGCCTAAAATAGTTAATAATACTTAGTATGAACAGTGGTCACATTATGAGAAGACAAGAGCCACTGGAAAAGACAATCATGCTAGGAAAATTGAAGGCAGCAGGAAAGGAGGAAGACCCAACAAGAGATGGATTGACTCTATAAAGGAAATCACTGCCATCAATTTGAAAGACCTGAGCAAGGCTGTTAAAGATAAGGCTTTTTGGAGGACATTGATTCATAGGGTCGCCATGAGTCAGAAGCGACTTGACAGCACTTAAGACACACACACGCACATGAACAGTGCAGAGTTCAATCCAATGGTTCTGTTCCACTAACAGTATGATTGACTCCTGATCACCATGAGTCTTATACATACAGCCCCAAAAAATCTCGCCCATCAATGTTTCACCCCACATAACATTGTGTTTTTAATCCACATTTATACCAAAGATGTACACTGACATGTATACTTTGAGCATCTGAGATACTGTGAAAGAGTATTACTCCCTTATGTATGGAGTTATTTGTTTGGATGCAAACAAAAATAATAACAGATGCATTGTTCCACACCCAGGATAGAACTTCAGAGAAACTGGTTACTGCTGATTGTTTGTGACACCACAAACCTGAGATGTTTTGCAGTTCTTTTGTTTAAAGGTTTTTTTAAAAATAAGGAAATTCATGTTTAATAAACATGCATGCTGCTTAAAAATAATAATCCAACAATCTGACTAAAGTTGGCCAGGAGGAATATGGAAACAACTGAGGCCACCATTCAAACTGTTGATAAGCATAGGTCAGAAATGCACTATACAGGTAAGGGAAGCTAGTTGCCCATGGGACAAAAAGCCCTGGCAAATCACATTTGAAATTACATCTGCATGCTTATTAAATTCTACAATAAAGGACACATCCAGGAAATGTTAACTCTTTGAGAAATTTCAATTTTTGATGCAAATATGACTCTCTGACATCACAATTGTAAGTTTTTTCCAACGGTAACAGTAAAAATAATGTATATTATTGTACCAATTAGTTGCTACTGTAACTCTATCTGCTGCTGAATTGGGCTAATTCAGCAAAATTAGGATGCTACAGCATGGGAAAATTCTGACTCAGGTCGCTTCCTAGTTCTAAAGCTCCATACATTAGGCTGGAATCAGGAATCATGGCGAGACCCCTTGTAACCAACGAAAATGAACGCAATAATTGTTTGTGTCAGTCCTCCACCTATAAAGTACACCAATAAATTCAGAATGAAAGAAAACAGATATGGTCAAAGTTGATATGTTCAGGGGACACAGGAGGCATAAGACTTATGGCAATCAGAATTCAATCTAAAAAGATGTGAAGGTAGCATTTACACCTCAAAAAGGACAATTACTTTCTGCAGGGAGAAAACAAATGTCAGTTCTTATTCAGGATCATCTGATGGTAGGGTATATAGTCCATGGAAGCTTGTTTCACAGTAAATCGATTAGTAGTCTTTAAGGTGAAATAAGAATCCTCCTTGTTATGCTGCAACAGACCAATGAGGCAATCCCATATGAAAATATCATATATGTTAGTTATGGGGAGAAGGATATTAGCTCAGTAATTTATACTTATATGTGCTGATTTATATGCAGAAGGTCTCAAGTTCTAACTCTGGCATTTCAGGTTGCAATACTAGGAAAGTCTTCTGCCAATGACCCTGAAGAGACATTGGGAGTCAGCATATACAGTACTTGGACTAGACCAGGGGTCCCCAACCTTTTTGAGCCTGTGGGCACCTTTGCAATTCTTGCATAGCATGGTGGGCACCACCACAAAATGGCTGCCAGAGCTTACTTTCAGTCATACAATGAAGATCTTTGTGCTGTGGTGACATCTGCTGCCAAAGCAACATTTTAAAAAATCTGCACAGCCAATCTCATCT
The DNA here is from genome assembly GCF_029931775.1 of Euleptes europaea. Lineage (NCBI taxonomy): Eukaryota > Metazoa > Chordata > Lepidosauria > Squamata > Sphaerodactylidae > Euleptes > Euleptes europaea. The sequence continues at coordinate 31,271,936 of NC_079318.1, forward strand.
CCATTGGCTAATCAGAACCTTTGCTGGGTAAAAGCCCCACCTGGTCCCACCCACGGGCACCATATTGAGGACCCCTGGACTAGACGGACCAAAAGGTCTAACTGTGTATAAAGAAGTGTTGTATGTTCACAACCATTGTTTGTCTACCACAATAGACTATGATAGATATCCTTTTAGAATCTGAAACAAGTCAGACTTTAGACCTCATACCTGTCTGTGTACCTGTTCTGGAACATAAACACATACGCAAACCCTTGACAAGGAAAAGTAGGCACAAAAATTGTTGCAGTCCATTATCTCCTCCCCCATGTGGTGGTTTACTACTTTTCTTATCGCTCACAACACAGTGGCTCCTCCCTAGTATCAAATACCACACAAATACATTCATTTGATGTGCCTACTTTAATATATATGAGTAAATATGCTCACATCCATGTAGAGCTGACAGTATCAGAGGTTGTTCGCAAGTAAGACATCCTCTGTGGTTGAATGGGAGCTAACCATCAGTACTCCACAGTTCAGCAGCTGGTGACATAAGGACTGATCTATGCCCTGTAACTGCCACCAGTAACTGCCACCATTCACAGCCTACCTCAGGTGGTGATGGGGCTGTGGATGAGGATAGGAAAAAGTGCCAAGAAGGGACAGGTTGTAAAGATGTACTGCCTGAATTTTTTATATATATATTCACTTTTGAGATGGGAAAGTAGGGGAGCCAGCAGAGTCTGAATTAGTACAGAACTCTTTTGAACATTTGAGCATGCCTAATGTATTAGGTGCTCTGGAACACAGGCAGGATGCTGCTGCAGTTGTCTTGTTTGTGGGCTTCCTAGAGGCACCTGGTTAGCCACTCTGTGAACAGACTGCTGGCTTGATGGGTCTTGGTCTGATCCAGCATGGGTTTTCTTATGTTCTTATGTTCTGGCTGATGTCACTGCATTGTGTGAAGTACACTGTGCTCCAGAAACCTTTTCAACCTCTTGGCCATCCCTCCTACTGCTTTATGTAAGACCAAAAGGGGAGAGTAGGGTGGCTAGGCAGAGACAAGAAGAGACATACAGAGGGACAGATGACACCTCCAGGTAATCCACACATAGTTAGTTGCCCAATAGGTCTATAAGTCATACCTGACGTAAGGGAAGATACAAAGCTCAGGGTTTACGGATAGCTGACTGACACAGTGCTGAGAGCTCCAATGACATGATGCTGCGGAAAGCTTTTCAGCACAACCCTATGCTTCAAATGAATGGGCTTAGACTTACAGTTGCCAACTGCAAGGTAGTAGCAGGAGATCTCCTGCTAATTCAACTGATCTCCAGCCGATAGAGATCAGATCACCTGGAGAAAAATGGCCGCTTTGGCAATTGAACTCTATGGCATTGAAGTCCCTCCCCTCCCCAAACTCCGCCCTCCTCAGGCTCCGCCCCAAAAATCTCCCACCGGTGGCGGAAAGGGGCCTGGCAACCCTACTTAGACTGGAGTAACTCTCCTTAGGATTGCACTGTGTGTATCCTTTGGGAATGTACCCTTTCATAGAACTGGCATATTTCAGACACACTGGATTGCACAGTATTTACTACTTCCCACCTGTATGAGAATGACCCTCGAGACACATACCCATCACAAATTTACAATATCTTGAATTTAATAAAATAAGAATATCAAAATTGGCATGATACGGGAGATTAATTTCAAGCAACAGAGTTGGATAAATTAATATTGGTTGGACTTCAGGGATCCTTCAAAATTTAATTAACAGTCTTCTACAGGGGAAATTCGTTCAAACTTCATTAATGCATACCCAGCTCTACCCATGTCTGCATTCAAAACTGTCTTTCAAATACACATATGCAGGTCTGTAACCGGCTCTTCAGCAAGGCCATTATATCCTAAGCAGAAGTAGGATGAAGTTCCCTCCTCCACAATCCTTCCCCCAAAATATATTAAGGACATGACACCAGCTACAAGACCAAGAATTACCTGCCCCACAGTTGGAAGCAATAGCATACAGTCCCCAAAGATGCCCATAATTATATCAAAGCCTGAACAGAGAAGCATTATGATTTAAATTTTGTAATGGTTCAGGGAAAATCATAATCTTTAAAATCATAATCTTCCATGAAGACATGATCATTATTAAAGAAATACACAGAATATTTAAGGGTAATCGCTTTACAGGTTTAAGAAAAGTGCAGAAAATTACTTAGAAAAAGATGTAAAAAATCAGCAAGTATAATTTTGTAGACAGAAATAACCAAAAATTCATTAGTGTCGCCTGATACAATCTTACCAAGTGCAAACATTCACATGGGATGCATAATTTTTCACTATACATTGTATCAAAATTATGAAGCTATTAACTAACAGTACCTGAGCCAATTTTACTCTCCCCAAAGTGCTCTTTACAACCTGAGAGCCATTTTATATTACCTGTTTATGTTAGAAATACACTCTATGAAATGTCAGACTAAACCCAAATGAAACTGTTTAAAACTCAGTTATTTCTATTGCTCAGTTCTTGAAACTCTTGTTACAGTCATAATTTTTTTATGGACTTTTAAAAAATTTTAATGTTTTGACTTGTTTTCAATCAATGTACATGAGTTCATGAGAATCTGATTAAAATCTTGTGTATCAGAAGTGCATCAAAGGAAAACTGGCATTTGTTAAAATCTTCATCTTAGTAAACCACTAGGAATGTTACCTGATTTCACAATTATCTTTCTCAGAATATGGATTGTCCTGCTCATAATGTGTGTGTTGTGCCATCAAGTTGTTTCTGGCTCACAGTGACCCTATGAATCAATTACCTCCAAAACGTCCCTTTGTTAACAGCCTTGCTCAGGTCTTGCAAACTGAGGGCCACAGCTTCCTCTTTTCCCACTGCCTTCAACTTTTCCTAGCATTGTTGTCTTTTCCAGTGACTTTTCCAGTGACCAAAGTCCGATAGCCTCAGTTTAGTCATTTCAGCTTCTAGGGAGTGTTCAGGCTTGATCTGATCTGGAACTCACTTATTTGTCATTTTGGCAATAGTTTTCCACTTCACCTCATAATATAGATTTCAGGCACCCAAGAAATTACATGTTCAAAGACTCTAGGCCAGGGGTGGGGAACCTTTTTTTGGCCAAGGGCCATTTGGATATCTTTAACAACATTCGGAGGCCATAAAATAAATACATAAATAGTTATAGTTATAGATATAACTATGAAGTACACTTTATTTATTGAGAAATTTTACATGCTGCCTGGATCTTGACTTGGATGGCCCAGCCCAGCCTGATCTCATCAGATTTCAAAAGCTAAGCTTACTTGGATAGGAGACCACCAAGGAATACCAGAGTCGTTCTACAGAGAAAGGCAATGGCAACTCACCTCTGTTCATTTCTTGCCCAACCTGGCAATGGTGGATTGAATTTACAAGGGTCCAGATTGGGGAGGGGCACAGAGTACACAGAGAGAGATGCTGCACGTTTGGTAGTCCATCCTGCACCTGGGACTTTCTGCATGCCAAGCAGAGACTCTACCCCTGATCCACAGCCCCTCCCAAGGAGATGCTCCACCCCTGATCCACAGCCCCTGCCAAGCAGATGCTCTACCTCTGAGCCACAACCCCTGCCAAGCAGATGCTCTACCCTGATCCACAGCCCCTCCCAAGGAGATGCTCCACCCCGATCCACAGCCCCTGCCAAGCAGATACTCTACTCCTGATCCACAGCCCCTGCCAAGGAGATGCTCTACCCCTGATCCACAGCCCCTGCCAAGGAGATGCTCTACCCTGATCCACAGCCCCTCCCAAGGAGATGCTCCACCCCGATCCACAGCCCCTGTCAAACAGATGCTCTACTCCTGATCCACAGCCCCTGCCAAGGAGATGCTCTCCCACTGATCCACAGCCCCTGCCAAGCAGATGCTCTACCACTGATCCGAAGCCCCTGCCAAGCAGATGCTCTACCACTGATCCACAACCCCTTCCAAGCAGATGCTCTCCCACTGACCCACAGCCCCTGTCAATCAGATGTTCTACCACTGATCCACAGCCCCTGCCAAGCAGATGCTCTACCTCTGAGCCACAACCCCTGCCAAGCAGATGCTCTACCTCTGAGCCACAACCTCCAGTTCGGGCTCGGCTGGGTTGGGTTGAGCAGGAGGGAGCAATATGGAGCGCCCCAACCCGCTTCTGCATTGGCTTTTGGGGAGAGCAAGGGGAGGGCCTCGGAGGGGCCCATGAAGCCAGCAGCACGACCAGCGTGCATGCCAGGGCAGGGGGGGGAGATGGCCACACAGGTTTTGGGCGCCCCAGTAGCATTCGGCTGCGGCGCGTCCAGCGCGCAGGCCGGGGGATCGAGGGGGGGAGGACAGGACAGGGGCTCTCCGGCAGCACGTCCAGTGCAGAGGCGGGGGGAACGAGGGGGGGAGGGAAGGCCAGTGGCTCTCCGGCGGCACGTCCAGGGCACAGGCCGGGGGATCCATGGGGGGGAGGGCAGGAAACCTCTGGCGGCGCGTCCAGGGCGCAGGCTGGGGATCGATGGGGGGGAGGGCCGGCCAGGGGCTCTCCGGCGGCGCATCCAGCGCGGAGGCCGGGGGATCGAGGGGGGAGGGAAGGCCAGGGGCTCTCTGGCAGCACGTCCAGGGCGCAGGCCGGGGGATCCATGGGGGGGCAGGGCAGGAAACCTCCTGCAGCGCATCCAGTGCGCAGGCTGGGGGATCCATCGGGGGGAGGGCTGGGCAGGGAACCTCTGGTGGCGAGCCCAGCATGCAGGCCGGCGATGCCCCAGTGGCACGACTCTCGGCCACCCCAAGCGTTCGGCCGCAGCATGGGAGTCGAGCAGGGGGAGGGCTATGCAGAGGCGTGTTCACGCTTCCCAGCAAAGCCTGCCTAGCGACAACTAGCTCTGTGGAGCTCCCGGCCTAGGCAGGTGGGTCGTGGGCCGGATAAGATGATGTCGGAGGTTCCCCACCCCTGCTCTAGGCAGTGTGTCAAGCCCAGTTCCAAAACAAGCTGTGGGAAATCCACACACTGCTAAAATACCACAGGTAGAAACATTGGTGGTGGAAAGTGCCGTCAAGTCAGAGCCAATTTATGGTGACACTGTAGGGTTTTCAAGGCAAGAGACAAACAGAGGTGGGTGGCCATTGCCTGCCTCTGCATAGCAACCCTGGTATTCCTTAGTGGTCTTCTATCCAAATACTAACCAGGGCTGAACCCACTTAGCAGCCAAGATCTAACGAGATTGAGACAACCTGGGCCATCCAGGTTAGGATTACCAAGAAGCAAAAACTAATAGCAGTGTTGTGACCCAATGGTGAGCCTTTGTAGTGAATTGGTTAAAGGTGCGAGGTGTCATAAATAAAAATATGTGACGCAAGGTCTGTATCCAGCTGGGCCCATTCACATGACCCACCCACCACTGTTGGGTTGGTAATCGGTGTCTGAGCTGTTGAACCCCACCACATATGTGACATTGACATCTAGGGAGAAGGAAGATGGATAAACTCAAAAGTTCATCTCTTGCCTTCTGAGGCTGATAGATGGAGCTCATCATGTTGTGTGGGGCAGTACTACATTGCATTAATTTATGGTGTCATATTTTATTTACCTATTTACTTCATTTCTATCCCACCTTCCTTCCTAATGGAGATCCAAAGCAGTTTCCATCATTCTCCGTTCCTCCATTTTATTCTCACGACAGCCCTGTGGGGCAGGTGAGGCTGAGCGTGTGACTGACCCAAGGTCATCATGGCAGTGTGGGGATTTGAGCCTGGGTCTCCCAGATCCTAGTCCACCACATTAACCACTACAACACACTGGCTCTACATGTGTTTTAAGAATTACATGAGTCATAAATGGTTTTTCGGCTGGTAAATGATCAAGTCAGTACTATACAATCTCCATTCTATTCAGTGCAAAAAACTGACATGCAGCAACACTGTTAGTAAGTCTGAGTATCTGGGGCCAACTACACAAAATCTGCTGCAACCCTTCCCTCTCACTCCCACACTAGGCCAGAAATGGCTAAAAATACCCAGGGTTCTGATATCAGTTCTCCGCTGCTATTTAACAATTGGTAATGCTGATTTAACTAGCCAAAATAGCCACAACCCCTGTTGAGGGAACAGAGTGTCATGTGCTTGTACGGCAACCCCATACAATTTTCAAGGCAAGAGACGTTCAGAGGTGGTTTGCCATTGCCTGGCTCTGCATAGCAACTCTGGTATTCCTTGGTGGTCTCCCATCCAAATACTAACCAGGGACAACCCTGCTTAGCTTCCAAGATCTGATGAGATCAGTCTGGCCTGGGCTATCCAGGTAAGGGCTGAATTATAAAGACTTCCCATAAACTATGACTTGTGAACAGAGTAAGCAAACAGAGTAAATGAACAATCCTAAAAGAATTAATCTTTACAGATTACACTATTCAGATGCTTCAGATGTGGCTACAAATTTCATCCTATAGCTCGTGTCAGTCAACAGAGAGCACTACATTCTTTTCCATATGTATAGTCAATTCTGAAATACAGAATTCATTTTCTAATTAAAATCCAAAGTATTTGGCAATGAATACAACATTTTAATTGAATTTTTGTTTGCATCCAATTGTGCTGAAGAACAGCGTGCTCCAAATATGAAGCAGTCCCCTTCGGCATATTTTTTTTGCCAACATCCAATTTGCTCTCAAGCTGTCTCACAGTTTGGAGACATCTTTCAAGAAAATATAGGTGAAGACTGGGTAGGTCCCCAGTTATTTGTAGTACACGCTAAGGTTTAGATGACAGGAGCAATGAAGCAGTTTGAAAAATGAAAACGAATATTGATACGAATATGCAGTGCTGCATGGATTTAAACAATGAATAATATCATATCAGACAAAAACCAAAAACAATGTTGCTTCACTGTTCATATTTTATTTTATCTAATAACAGTTAACTAACCATTTGAAAAATATAAATCAAAGAAAGATTGTCGAAGAAGAGTTGGTTTTAATATGCCAACTTTCTCTACCACTTAAGGAAGAATTAAACCGGCTTGCAATCACCTTCCCTCCCCCTCCCCACAACAGACACCCTGTGAGGTTGGTGGGGGCTGAGAGAGTGTGCCTATCCCTAGCTTAGAGTATCAATCCTTGGGACATTTACAATTTAGCTCCACAAAATCACAAATCACAAAATCACACAAGGTTGGAAGAGACCACAAGGGCCATCCAGTCCAACCCCCTGCCATGCACGATCCCACAATCAAAGTGCTATTCCCATTCAGAGAAATGCAAATCTCACAAAATCACCTTCTGAACCAGCCCAGTAACATAGGAACTCAACCTCCATAATACAGTCTCCAATTTCCATATTTTTCAGAGGATCTAAGAGGTCTGGAAGTATTAACAGAATCTCTCGATGGAGCTTATCAACCTGGGCGACCAAAGCAATTTCAGTGTTGAACCTCAAATTAACCTAGAGTGTTGATTATGAGCAAAATCCAAACTTCCACATTTCCTAACTAGCTAACACCAACCATGACAGACTTGATTCAAGAACACAGACCACAGCATGAACAGATTGGGTATCAATGATTAAAACTCGTACAACAACACTAGATAAGAAAATATAAACAACCCCACCCTGGGTTCTAAGCTAATAATAGAATCAGTGCCAGAATGGATGTGAACTGTTTTATCTGCAAATAACCCTGAAAAATTGTCAGGGTAGGGCTTTCATCTGTGGGAATCAGGAGGTAGCAAACGTCTAACCATCTGGGACAGGACTAAGCCGACACAATGGTTGCTTCACAGCCATAACCACCATGGAATAGGCTTTCAGATGTGCTTTGAATCAGGAGATTGTGGCAGTGTACACTTTTTTCCCACCTCCATTTTATTCTCAAATCCTGTGAGGCAGGTTGAGAGTAACTAGTCCAAGGTCATATAGTAAGCTTTATGGCAGAGAAGGGATCTGAACATGGGCCTCCCCCGCCTAGTCTGAGACTCTAACCACACACAACATTGGCTCTCCAGCCACCTGTCTTGACATGTCAGATCCCAAAGGTCCTTAGAGTGACTCACAGGATTTGGAACTGTTGGCCTTTATCCTACCATCCATGCACAGAAGGCACACAGAATTTTCTAATTTTTTTTTCTCCACCCCTGCTGCTCTTCAACTCCAGAAAGATGACTCCTAGAGCTGTGGGACCCACAGGGAAGAATAGCTACAAGAATCAGGGAGTGGGATGGATGTTAAACTGCCCTTTCCCTTTTGTCAGTGGAGCTCTGCTAATGGAAGAGAACAGAGGTGAGACTTCACCCTTCTCTCTCATTCCTGCAGTACCCCAGCCTATTCTTCCATGTTGGTCCTTGATCTTGGGAAGGGGGGTGGGTCTGGAAGGGACTTCAAAAACAGAAAGGAAAGATGGAAAATCTGGGTTCTGTGCACAAATGGTGGACCATTGTATTTGCGGCCTGAATCCAGGAGCAGGCAAGAGCATTGGCAGAGTAGCTAAACTAATCAGTCAACGCCGCTAAGGCTGCATGAAAACCAGTGACACCCATTCCTCTTAATGGGCCCACCACCATCTGAAGTCAGGTGAGACTAAAACCCAAACTTTTGTCAGATCATGATCTTTCCATCACAATGGAACAAACCCCCACAGGACACCCTTATTCTGATCTGAACCAAAGACAAGTCCCATGTGTGATACTGCACACATGAGATAGGTCCATGTTTGTCATGAACACTACCACTGTTGAAGCAGCCTCAATGTGGAAGTTGAAATCCCCTAGAAAAAGAAGCTTAGAAGGTCTTACCACAGGGGTGGACCTGACTGTTGCTTCTGGGACCACTTCCGTCAGCTCACTTTAGGAGGCTGTTAAGCAACAGGTGGATGAAACACTTTAAAATGAATATATTAGTACAGCATTTAGTAATATAGGCAAACAGCCTGGTCATACATGAATTTCACTGAAATTCATGACAACTATTAAGAAGAAAGTACAACCTTACCTAAGCAGTCAAAAAGTGGAAAGAAGTTATTGACTTTCCAACATCACATATCCAAGCTCTACATTTTAATTAGATCTACAATTTCTATCAAAAAAAACAGAAAGCAAGTAAAGTTCAAGAATGTATCTGACAAATCAATCTTATTTTATTTGAAGATTAGCATCACAAACATTCCTAATTAGTATCAAAAGGGCCGCCTACACACTCCTCTGCAGAGGTGAGCCAGAGTGCCTTGCAGTTATGACTGCTGAATAAATATGAAAATTAAAGTTGTCAGTCCATATATTTGGCAGCAGAGTAAATGGCTACACAACTATTTCTTCCACTTCTTCTCCCCCACCCATCCAATTTCTTTGTTTAAAACAATCAATATGAGCATAATAGTTCCTTTTATTAAAACCCACTTTCAGTAAACTGACACATGGTACCTAAAGTAGAGCATTCGGAGCAGTGGACTCTAATCTGGAGAACCAGGTTTGACTCCCCACTCCTCCACATGAGCGGAGGACGCTGATCTGGTGAACTGGATTAGTTTCCTCACTCCTGCACATTCTCTCAGCCCCACCTACCTCACAAGGTGTCTGCTGTGGGGAGGGGAAGGGGATTGTAAGCCAGTTTGAGTCTTCCGGTAGAGAGAGTCAGCATATAAAAACCACCTCTTCTTCTTCTTCTGCATTGGTTGTTTCGTTTTACTCAGGGAGGGGGTACCTTCACATGGATGCCATTGAGCTGCCACTGGTTCTTGTAATCTCACAGGATAAATACCCGCATCCTCCTTCTCCTGCTGGTTGCTAGGCCATGACTGGAGCTTGTGAGACTATAGGGAGTTTGAGACTAGAGATATTATAAAATGAGATTACAAGAACCAGTGGTGGCTCAATGGGGTGGACCTGCCTGTTGCTGTCGTGCAGTGAAACCACTTTCGGTGTGACCCAGAAGTGCCCTTGGGGCAACTGCTACAGTGTCACCCCAGCACAATGCTGGCACTTCCAAGTTGCCCTGGAAATTACATCATTGCACAAGGAAGGCAATCGCTCTGCCCCCCCATCCTCATTTGGCCAGCCTGTTTGAATGAATGAAGCGTTCAAACTGAATCTTATACTGAATCAGACCATTGGTCCATCTTAAGTCAGTATTGCCTACCCAGACTGTCAATGACCATCTTTCACATTACCTACAACCTGATCCTTACTGGAAATGCCGGGGATTGAACCTGAGAACTTCTACATGCCAAGCAGATGCTCTAACCTGGAGCCACAGCCTCTACATCAACCAACCAGCTGGGCATTGGTAGGAAATGGCCAAAACTGTCAAGAGGTTGCCGGCCATAAGTGGCAAGCCTACATACAACCCATGTCTGTGGAAATGAAGAATCACCAGCGCTACACAAAACACCCAGATCAGATAAGGAAAGAACAGAGCTCCAGTACTCTGGCTGTTAATTTCATGCATATCTGCCCACCAAACATATGAATGATGCTCATCAATTGGATAAGGATTTTGTCATCAAGGCAATGCCTGTGTATACTTTTGTTGCTCTGTAGCCAAATCTCAGTTCTGGAAAGAGATCAGGATCAGTGTTATCAATAGGAATCTCAGCTAGCAATTTGTACAAAAAGAAAAAAAACAGTACTATAATATAATATAATATTATAAGGATGGAGAAAAGGCATGTGCAAGTTCAGTACATCTGTTACCTTGAGTCCCAAAACTCAGATGGTGATTTCAAAAGCTTTCTTCTTGATGATATAGTTTGTAAATCCTGTTTGATTATGTAATTTCTTGTAGTATTAAAGTGCCCCCTGCTGGGTATGAATTCTAATGCCTGAAAATACGTGGATTGCAATGGTTTGGTGTATGCAAAATCCAGTCTGTTTGTAATATATACTTCCATTATTGGCAACTAAAATAAGGCTAGCAGCCTGAATGATTCCTGAAACGAGGAGCTTGTGCCCAGTTTGAAACATAAATCGGGGGGAAAGAAAAAAAGAGAGAGAAAGAACAGGAGAACGAAGAAACAAGATAAAAAATATGGTGCATCGTGGTTCAAATTAACATCATGTGATTACCTAGTGGCAAAACTAGACAATGAAAGAGATGGTGCCACCACAATCACAGATACAGTGTTACAATCAAATACCAAAAAGCAATGCAGGGTTGACATACTGTGTAAAAATGAGTTGAGAGAAAAAACACACGAAGAAAAGTATGATCTAACCACAAGCATAGAAGTACAGAATCAGAAACACCAGTACTTCTGAGAAACATTTTGGGTTATAACGAATACATTCCAGACGAGTCAACATTATAACATTGGCCGTTTCTGGACTAATTATTTGTAACATTAGATGAAACATCTTATTTTTTTGTGTCCGCACCATTTTCCCTCCATTTGGTCTTGGAAACGTTTTCGAAGCGTTTAATGTCCGTTTCTTCAACAAATGCTTATATGACAGTGTATTTCTGTACTCCGTTTTAAAGACTATCATGCTCGGGGTGCAAACAAGCTGGAGACGTTTCCTCCCCCCCCCCCGCACTGGCAACATCCACTGTGTTGCCTGTCTCCTCCCGTCCTCCCTCCCCTCTCCTTCTGCCAATCACTTTCTTGGCTTTGCTTTTTCCCCCTCAATTGCAATGGGACTACCAAAGTAAAGAACCAGCAAACAAACAAACGAACACTGGAACATTAGAGCTTTGGACCAACTAACCCCCACCCCCATTCACAATTTATCTTGTTCCAGGCATCTGTATTATTGTAGACAGTTAAAAAAATGCAGCACGGGCAGATACGCACCCATGCAGCTCCCCACTTAGCTTTCTGAAACATTTAAACATTTAAAGTGGATGTGTTGGTTGCCAGACAGCCCCAATGGAGGAGGCTGCTGGCCATGAAGGGGGGGAGAGGGGGAGAAGGGAGAGCCCCCTGAGCCCCAGCAACGTCACGAATGATGCGATGCTCCGCCTGGGAGCGGACAGGGCAAAGCATTCTCAGGACTAAGACAAGAGACAGCATGCGGACAAAAAATTGGAATACGCTGCCAAACCTAACACATCGACAACATGGATATTCTGTGGTAAGTGATTAGTACGGAAACGGCTGTTGTGACCCAAAAGTCCGGCAACAGTGAAGATTGCTTCAACAAGAGAACTGTTTCCAAGGCTCAGGGAATTTTCAGTACTACTCTGTTTGGCCCTTTTGGGCAGTCATTTGGATTACAACGGTCAGTTCAAGGAGAAGCCTGAGAAAGAACTCCTTGCCAGTCCCCAGGGCTAAAGGCTGTGAGGGAGGGGACAAGGAAACTGCAGGGAGCAGAGACGGAAGAAAAAAAAAGAAAGACGGGAAGAGAAAAGGGGATCAGTTTCCTTCCTCCCTTCTGCTGTGGCCTACCTTCAGTGAAATTATAGAGGTATTCCCCAAATTTACACCAATTCGAAATTTTACACCAATTCCCCCCACCTTCCCAAATCACAACCCCACTTATCCCCTCCCCAATCCTACTCATCTCACTCTTCTCCTTACCTCAAATTCCTCAAATCTTTTCCTCCATTCCCCCAATACCGTCCCCCCTTTCCTCCCAATCCACTCCCACTTGTAACAAAGAATTCTGAGGAAAGCCACAAAGATGATAAGGGTTTTAAAAGGACTGGCTGGGTCATGATCTTTGGGAGTACATACATTTATTTTGTAACACTACAAATGTCTTTTTTTTCTTCATCTATCTTGGCAATTAACACTGTATTGTCTGTAAAAGGAAAAGGGTACTGATCAGGGCAGTATTTGTGCATTTATTATGAAAGAAAATTCGATGCATTAAACTACAAAAATTGCAATTAATGTGGGTATATATGCAATCTGATTTTTCTCCAAAGATTTGGACTGACTCTGTTCATCTACATAAGAGTGATATAAAATGTACTGGAAAACAAATTACTGTGAAGCTACAAGCTCCTTCACTGTGTAATTATTCCTCAAGGCAGGTATCAGTTTAGGGGAAACACATACCAAAGTAAAAATCAGATTTCACTGAAAACATTTATATCCAATTTAATTATTGCTAAACTGAAATTGTTACCTGGCATAGTTTTAAAGGAAACAGTTATTGTAAAGATATTGTATTAAGCAGCCAGTTGCAAAATGAAACATGCTTAATCATTAGTGAAATGTTTAATTTAATTTGATTCAGTATCTTAAAATTAAAGCAGGTATAATTAATTTCTAAGTGAGGTACTGCAACTGAAGACTACTGGAAGATATTTTCGTAATATGTGAAGGTTAGCAGGGATTACTTAGTACTGAAGAAAATGCACTTTGTACATGCTTAGTTCCTGTATCCTAGAGAAGAGGTCTGCCATTTACTAGCAACCCCCTGCCCCCTGGTCCTTTTCATTTCACCTCTTGCAGTATCTCAGTTGCCTCTTGTAATATGACCCCGTGTTACTCTCATCAATTCTAATTCCCATCTCCATGGGATTTGACAGCCAGGTTTCTCGTGCAAGGAAGAGCTAATGTGAAGAAAATGAAGCAGGATGGGAAAATGTACGGAGTGCTCCCCTCTCTCAACATATAGGGTAAAACAGAAAATGTGCATGCATACATGTGTATAAGAGAAAATATAATGTGTGCACAAACCTCCATGAGGAGAAGCCACAGTTCAGTGACAAAGTACATGCATGCAGGAGGTCCCATTTCAACCCTTGGCACCTTCAGTTAAGAAGATATCAGTAAGATCACAGTAAAGTCATTTACACATGGCAGTTTTACCTGAGGTTCGTTGCTGGCTGGACCCACACTTTCCTGTTGGGAATTTATGCACCAGCAACCTCCAAACTCAAATCAAGTCCCGCTCCTTTTAAATGCTGCTTAGTAATTGGCTTACTTCGCAGTGCTCACTGTGAGAGAAAATCCCCCCCCCAAAAAAAACCAATTGCCACATAAAAAGCATTTAAGAACAATAAACAAAAAAAACGGAGTAATCTGAAAGAAGGGTGGGGGAGAAATCCAAGCCTCAGTTTTAAAAGGCCTTTCTTTTGCTCAGAAAGAGCTCCAAGGAAGCTGGAAGTATTCGAATCCCCGCCTCTTTACATGCTGCTTTGTGATTGGCTGCGAGATAAGCCAATCTTTTATGGCCTGCACTTTGCTTTCTGTACGGAGATTGCAGCAAGTCAGAGCTAAGGGGAGAGGGAAAAGTTGGGTTAACAGAGGAATGGGAAAATTTGGACGCTGCCAGGGCTGGCAGGGAGGTCATTTCTAACGGGCGGAAAAGTCATGCAGAACCCCAAGGAACAACCGAGTCAGACCGGGGACGAACATGAGTCCAAGTACCCATGCATAAATGACCTAAGACTGTGAAGGACTTCTGCCTACGACCTCAGAGACCACGCTCTGGAGCCAGTGTTCAGACTTTGTAGAAGGCTATTTCATATGTTAATTTGTGATTAAATGACCATTTAAAAACTGGTAATGTGGCCAAAGGAAGGGAAGCCAGCATGGTATAGCTCGGTCTTGTCAGTTCTTGGAAGCTAAGCAGAGTCAGTACTTGGAGGGGAGACCAGCAAGGAAGAAAGTAATGGCAAACCACCTCTGCTTCTCACTTGCCTTGAAAGCTCCTTGCTGGCATCATCATAAATTGGCTGTGACTTGACAGCACATCACACACACACACACACAATGTGGCAATCAACCAGAAAAAAACACTCAGTCTCGAATAAATGCTTATTCTTCAGCATCCTAATATTTCCAATAAGATACCTAGCACTGCAGGAGAATTTATGCCCTCCTATGGTTGAATGACAGGAGAATAGAATAAAATCAGGATACACTGCTCAGTTTTGAATTGCCTTTTGGCACATGCTGAAATAAATCAGCAGGCAGCTGTATTTTTATTTGCAAATGCATAATCAAAAAACCCAAAAAAAAAGCTCAGGTCTGATCAAGACAACCTATTTACCATTTTCCACTTTGGTACACTGGAACACCATTTTCCATTAATCACTGAAAGATACCAGGCATGGTTGTGGGTCCCACTATCGTCCCACCCCCATGAAAGAAACCTGAAGCATTATTGGCCAAAGTAATGAAGGATGATGAAACCTGAAAAATTGTTGTCTGCTGTCAACCTCCTAGCAGGAAAAAAAATAATTCTAGCTGTGTGTTACGAACAACCTCATTTCCAGATGGCAAATATTCTAAGCACCCAAGTGGAAAAGTTATTTTAAAGGGAAATGAATTAAGACTACCATAAAATAAGCCTTTATATTTCTACAGGGGGGGAACGCAACCTGTTAGAGTAGAGTCATGGACGAGTAAATCTATTGCTCAAAAATAAATTTCTAGCTTATATTCTTGCACAAGCAGAGCAATCAGTAAATACAGCATCAGAGGGCAGAGAGTCAAGAAATCAGATATGACGCACACCCCCTTTCAACCACTTCAATATCCCACTCACTCAGCCCGGCCGTATATGCTGAGGGAAAAGCGTTGGCCTGAGTATATTTGTGAGGAGATTATTGTCCTTCTCCTCCAGTCCCACACGAGTATTTACTTCAGAGAGAAATAGGACACAAGAGGCTTTTTAACTTAAACAGGCAAAACAGGGAAGTTTATTGAACAGAACTCACAGAGATTGGTTTTCAAGGAAAGGGCAGAAATTGGAGGGAAAACTCAAAGTCAGGTTTATCTACATAAGATTACTTCAGAGAGGTATCTTAGATGTTTTCTTCACTCAAGTTCCTTCAGTTCTTAGTTTCACGCTTAGTTCTGTCCCTCAGAACTGTTATTCAGATGCAGACTCTCAGACTCTGTCCCCAGCCTAGCTCTCTCTCCCTGACTACCCCACACCAGTGGCTGTAATCCTCCACACCTTCCTGCTACCGGAATAGCTCTACCTCAGACTAATTCCCCTTTGTGACCTGAGAATGGGCCCTCTCTAACCCAATTCTCGCTCCTGTCACTCCCACAGGTTGTGTGTGTCAATAGAGTTGGCTTTCACAGAACCCCTCAGGTTCACAGAGGACAGTCTGGCTTCCGCTCAGTCTCGCTACCAAGCTTCCAATCTATCACAGCCTCCTCTCAGGCTGGTCCCAATCTTTCGACTACTGTCACAGCCTCTTCTCAGGCTGGGTCCCAAGCTTCAAATGCTTTTCTGTCTCTCAGAGCTCAGAGTGTCAGCTCTCTGGCCCTGCCCACGCTTGGTCTGTCAGCTCTTGCTGCAGATTGACCCCTTATCTGTCACATCAGAGTTCTCTTTCTAGCTGTACTTCTGACTCAAGCATGTAGGCCTGGTACAAACCATTTCCACTATCAGCCATACAATAGGCCCCCATCTATTTAGCCTCCTACATTTTTCTCATTTAGTTTATTTATTTTAAAAGCTTTATATTCTACTCTCAACCTGAAGTTATTGATAGCTGTCTCAGAAACCTTAAGTAAAAATAAGTCATCCAAGTACAATAGGAATGTTACAAAATTAGCAATAAAAATTCACAGCACAATAACCCAGCATCCAAAAACAATCACCCACAAAGGAGTGGGAGAAGGGAACAGGCCAAACTGAGAAGAAAAATAGCCCTGATGTATTGGGTGACTCTGAAATGTCTATAACTAGAGTTGCCAGGTGGGTGGTTTTGGCAGGCAATTGCCTGCCAACCCACCCAGCCGCTCTGGATGGGTGATCATGTGTGCACATGCGATGACGTCACTTCCAGTTTTACTTCCGGAAGTGCTGCATCGCTGCAGCTGCTTTAGCATTCAAATCCCCCCAAATTTGGAGGTCTGAGTGTTAAATCAGCCACCGTGATGTGGCGCCTCTGGAAGTAAAACTGGAAGTGACGTCACCATGTGTGCACAGCCACCCCAGCCCCACCTCCTGCCGATCAACAGGGGGACTTGGCAACCCTATCTATAGCCCAATAACAGAATTGTGACTTCAAATGAAATTTCCTCTAATTATATCATAATCAGGTATCAGAACTTCAGTTCAAGAACAAGAGTTTTGGGGACCAAAATGGCCTCTATCTAGTTCACAAAAATTTATGCTAGAATAAAAATGTGGTTTTCTTTAAGATGCCACAAGTGTCCTGTTTATTTTTGCTTCAACGGATTAAGTAACGATTTCTCTGGAACGATTACCAGTTTGCAGATACTACAGGACAAGGAAATCAACAGAGATTAAGGACGTAGTATTTAGAAAATGTACAATGTTGAATCCTTTTTGTGTCATTTTGCTATAAGACATTATCACCTCCAGAGGTGAGTTTGTGTGTGGCTTAGGGACACCCCCTCCCCCTAGCCTTGTCAACTTACTTTCAGCCAGCTCATGCAATTCATCTAACACAAGAGACATTATATCCTCTCACTACAGCCTTCCAGATCCAAAATCAACCACCTGGAACTAGCAGGGAAGCTAGCTCTTGTTCTGTTGAGGATAGGGTTGCCCAGTGGCGTAGCGTGGGGGGTGCAGGGGGGGCCGGCCGCACCGGGCGCAACATCTGGGGGGGCGCACTCGCAGCTCTCTGCCCCTGCCTGGCTCACTCACTCACTCTCTCTCACTGCAGTGAAGACGTCTTCCAACCATTCATAAGCCGCGGTATCCAAAAAACCCTTTCAAAGCGGTGTTTTTTGTATAACATTTTCAAACTCTCAGCAGGCCTCCAGGGGGCGGGAAAGCCGCGGCCCCGCTCCCCAACTCACGGCAGGGCCGCCTCAGGCATTAATCTCCCTCCCCCTCGCCGCTGAGGCAGGGCCGCACGGCGGAGCCCACAGCGTCGGCCTCACCCGGCCCAGCCCACCTTGGGGGTGGGACTCAGCAGCTCCTCCCTGCCGGGCCAGCGGAAGGGGGGGGGGAGTTTCAGAGGAGGCTGGAGGGCGGCGGCCGTCTTGTTTGTGGCGAGCAGAGGCGGCGGGGAAGGAGGGGTGGGGGGCGAAGGCGAGACAAAGCTGAAGGGCGCGGGGCGGCGCTGGGCCCTGAGAGAGGCGCCGGTCCCGCGAGGGCCGTCCCACCGGCCCGGGAGCGCCGCCTGCAACAGGTTCCTGGGCACGCGAGGCCGCCGGACTCCTCCAGGCCTCGGCCGTTGGTCTCCGCCTCGGTCCCGGGTGGTGGGAGCCGGCGCCACCCGCCTCAATGCGGTTCGGGGCGAAGATGATGCCGGTAAGTGGCCTCTGGGTTGCCATAAGTCGGCTGCGACTTGACGGCACTTTACACACACACACACACATTGTTAGAGAAACCACTTGTGGATTAGAATTTGATGCTTAGTGAGAATTGCCTCCTGGACTTTTCTTTTTCAAACTCATCTTCCACTTATTACTAATTGGTGAATTTGAATTGTATACAGTTAATTTAGTTTTGCAGCATGGGCCAATTTACTATACATCTTTGCCTCCTGTGGCCAGGATGTGCACAGAGGTGTATAGCAAGCATCATATCAGTAAACAGTAAATATATGTTTTGGGCATATGAAAATGAATGGGGGGGGGGGGTACATGAAGTCCCAAAAGGAAGCCAGTGGCTGCTTTCCACCTAAACAACACAGGAGGAGTATGGCCCAAAGACAAGCAGGCATAAGGTTTGTATTGCATCTTCCAAACACCTCTTAAACACAAATTATTAAGTACAGAGGTATTTGCAAGTCCCACAGCTGCTTGGTATACCGAAGGCCCCAGGTTCAGTCATTTTACTTTAATTACATCAGCACAAACAATACATGTGCTTAGGGGGTAAGGGTTTCTTTAACTAATCTAGTGGAAGAGACTCGAGTGCTAAAATCCACGGGTTAGGGGGCGCAAATTACTTGCCTTGCCCCGGGTGCTGACAACCCACGCTACGCCACTGGGGTTGCCAACCTACAGGTATTAGCTGGAGATCTCCTGCTATTACAACTGTTCTCCAGCCAATAGAGATCAGTTCACCTGGAGAAAATGGCCGCTTTGGCAATTGGACTCTATGGCATTGAAGTCCCTCCCTTCCCCAAACTCCACCCTCCTCAGGCTCCGCCCCAAAAACCTCCAGCCAGTGGCGAAGAGGGACCTGGCAACCCTAGTTGTGTGCCTGCTGGGAAAGGTGGTTTTGTTTCAAGTAGAAGGCAGAGGCATTCAGCTCCTGAATCTATGCTATGTAGATTCTTCCCTACACTACAAAAATCCAGGGACACCCTAGGGTTGCCAGGTCCAGCTCGGGAAATAACTGGAGATTTGGGGGAGGGGGGGCAAGGCTGTGATCACTACCAGATCAAAGGTCAAGTGATGACACATCCTAATGTCACTTTCCAAAACCTGTCCCTCTCTGTGATGTCAATCCCAGATCAAAGGGTGAGTCCTCCTGTTCTTGATTCAAAATCAGAGTGCCTGCATGCCCCAAAGCACCTTGGCGAAACTAACAAACAACAGCCAGACTAACATTCAATCCCTGGGAGATTTTAAACATATTCTTGCCTAATTCTGAGAGCAACAAAATATAAACTTCACTGTGGACAAAGTAACACACCTGTTGTTACCAGCCAAGATATGTAACAGATGAAATAATGTGAACAGCAAAGGAACCTGCTCAATAAAGGCAATATATGTTTTTCTTTTACAGGGGAATACAAATAATAGCTAAATACAAAATGAGGTAAAGTTTCAATTACAGCTCTAGCACAGGGGCAGAGTCTCTGGGGGCGGCTAATACCTTTGCAGCGACCTGACAGTTCCGCAAGTGGTAAAGCATTTCCTCCAGCCAAGAAAAAAAGTTGATGAAAAATTAGGACTGTTAGAAAAGTAAAATAACTCAGCAAAACAAGGGGGGAAAGGTGATGAGAAGCCCCCCAAAAAGGGGGGAACAACGTCTCCTAGGATTTAAATTGATAACCTTTGAGGGAGAGTGTGGATGAAGGAGTGGCAAGATTCAAAACAGATAAAAGCTTGGAGGGCTTTAAGAGGGGAGTGGACATGTTCATGGAGGAGAGGGGTATTCATGGCTATTAGTTAGAATGGATACTAGTCATGCTGCATCCTGCCTGTGTTCCACCGCACTCAAAATAATAGGCATGCTCCTCTGATACTAGAGAGAATAGGTATGCAGCATGACTAGTATCCATTCTATCTAACAGCCATGAATACCCCTCTCCTCCATGAATATGTCCACTCCCCTCTTAAAGCCCTCCAAGCTGGCAGCCATCACCACATCCTGAGGCAGGGAGTTCCACAATTTAACTATGCATTGTGTGAAAAAATACTTCCTTTTATCTGTTTTGAATCTCTCACCCTCCAGCTTTAGCAGATGACCCCGTGTTCTAGTATTATGGGACAGGGAGAAAAACTTATGCATGGTTTGGAGAGAGTGGACAGGGAGAAAAACTTCTCCCTGTCCACTCTCTCCAAACCATGCATAATTTTATAGACCTCTATCATGTCTCCCCTCAGCCACCTTCTTTCCAAGCTAAACAGCCCTAAGCGTCTTAACCGCTCCCCATAGGACAGTTGATCTAGTCCCCTAATCATTTTGGTTGCTCTTTTCTGCACCTTCTCAAGCTCTGTAATATCCTTTTTTAGGTGTGGTGACCAGAACTGTACACAGTATTCCAAGTGTGATCTCACCAGAGATTTGTACAAGGGCAGTATGATATCAGCAGTTTTATTCTCTATTCCTCGTCTAATTATGGCCAGCATGGAATTTGCCTTTAGAGCAGCCGCACACTGGGTTGACATCTTCATTGAGCTATCCACTACCACCCCAAGATCCCTTTCTTGGTCTGTTGCTACCAGCACAGATCCCATCAGTGTATATGTGAAGTTGGGATTTTTTGTCCCAATATGCATCACTTTACACTTACATTGAATCTCATTTGCCATTTTAATGCCCATTCTTCCAGTATGCAGAGATCCTTCTGGAGCTCTTCACAGTCCAATTTTGTTTTAACCACCCTAAATAATTTGGTGTCATCTGCAAACTTGGCTACTTCACTGTTTAACCCCAACTCCAGGTCATTGATGAACAAGTTGAAAAGCTCCGGTCCCAACACAGATCCCTGAGGCACCCCACTGCTCAAATCCCGCCATTGTGAGAACTGACCATTGATTCCTACTCTCTGCTTCCTATTTTTCAGCCAGCTCTCAATCCGTAAGAGGACTTGTCCTCTTATCCCGCGACTATGAAGTTTGCTTAGCAGTCTTTGGTGGGGGACTTTGTCAAAAGCTTTTTGGAAATCCAAATACACAATATCCACAGGCTCATTCCTGTCCACATGCTTACTGACGCTTTCAAAAAACTCTAATAGGTTAGTGAGACAAGACCTACCCTTACAGAAGCCATGTTGGGTTTTGCCCAGCAGTCCTTGCCCTTCTATATGCTTGACAATTCTAACTTTAATAATGCTTTCCACTAATTTACCCGGAACAGACGTTAAGCTAACTGACCTGTAATTTCCTGGGTCCCCCCTGGAACCTTTTTTATAAATGGGTGTTACATTGGCCATTCTCCAGTCCTCTGGTACAGAGGCTGATCGAAGGGACATATTACATATCTTTGTTAGAAGTTCTTCAAGAACTCAAATGGGAAATTGCTGAACTCTAGGATGAATACCGTCTGGTCCCTGTGACTTGTTAGTTTGCAGTTTGTCAAGACGTTCTAGGACTTCCTGCCTTGTTACCACTATTTGCCTCAGTTCCTCATTTTCCCCTCTCCAAAATCTCTGTTCAGGAGAAGGAATGTGCCCTGTATCTTCAACAGTGAAGACAGATGAGAAGAATTCATTTAGTTTTTCAGCAAACGCTTTATCCTCCCTTAGAGTTCCTTTACTCCCATTGTCATCCAATGGTCCAACCGCTTTCCTAGCTGGTTTCCTACTCCTAATATACTTAAAGAATTTCTTATTGTTTGCTTTGATGTATTTAGCAATATGCCCCTCAAAACCTTTTTTTGCATCTCTAATGATCTGCTTGCATTTCCTTTGTGCAAGTTTGTGTTTGCTTCTGTTAGCCTCGTTTGGGCAAACCTTCCAGTCTCTGAAGGAAGACTTTTTTTCTCTAATTGATTTCTTCACCTTACCCGTTAGCCATGGTGGTGACCTCTTGGACTTATTACTACCATTCCTGACCTGCGGTACACAAGCTAGCTGAGCCTCTAGTAATGTGGACTTGAGCAACCCCCAAGCCTTTTCAAGAGATTTAACCCTCCTAACTGTTCTTTTCAACTTCCTTTTACCAGTTTTCTCATTTTAGAGAAGTTCCCTCTTTTAAAGTCAAAGGTAATTGTGTGAGATTTCCCAGTCACTTTCCCATTTGCATATAAATTAAATTTGATGCCATTGTGATCACTATTGCCAACTGGCTCAACTACATCCACATCCCGCACTAAATCACTGGCAGCACCACAGAGTATTAAATCCAGGATCGCCTCCCCTCTGGTTGGGTCTATGATCAACTGTTTGAGGACACAGTCATGTAGGATGTCTAAAAATTTTATCTCTTTGGCTTGACTAGAGCATACATTTATCCAATCAATATGAGGGAGAGAGGCAGAGAAACCCTGGTATTCCTTGGTAGTCTCCCATCCAAATACGAACTAGGGCTGACCCTGCTTAGCTTCTGAGATCTGACAAGATCAGGCTAGCCTGGGCCATCCAGGTCAGGAGCATAGAGACTAGGGGACAAGAATTCTAGATCATCGCCACCATGTTCTCCCACTTAATAGCCTGGGGTTTTAGCAGGAGATTCTGGTGATTTATGTGCTCTTACTTCAATGGGAATTACTTCCAGACAAACATCTACCAGGTGCTTGTTGCAATCCTAAACACAGCACACAACAGAAGTGGCATGTTTTGGGATTGCCCAAAACAAAACAAAACCTGGGCTAGGCTGGAGCTGCCAGAGAAACCCAGAGAGACAGCTGAGACAAGGGGGTTCTGTCATCCCTCCCCTTCCAGGGCACGGCCACGTCCCCAAGCCTTGGCTGGCGTTTTATCTCTCCTTAAATTCTGTCTCTTTGAAAATGCCTCTGCTGGCTATGGTGACTTGAGCCTTGCTACCAGCCCTCGGGGGCAGAGAATCTGTCCCAGGGAGATTAACGGCCAGTCCGCCCCCCAGGAGAGAAATAAAATAATCAATAGTGGGTGAACAAGAACACTTTATCTGGGGCCTAAAGCTTGAAAGGCCCTGACCTGGATGGCCCAGGCTAGCCTGATCTCGTCAGATTTCAGAAGCTAAGCTGGGTCAGCCCTGGTTAGTATGGGAGACCACCAAGGAATACCAGGGTTGCTGTGCAGAGGAAGGCACTGGCAAACCACCTCTGTTAGTTTCTTGCGATGAAAACCCCCAAAAGGGGTCGCCGTAAGTCAGCTGCGACTTGACGGCACTTTACACACACACATAAAGCTTGAAAGACTTGGCACCTGGAGAGTAGTTGTGGGTAGTACATTCCAGAGCTGAGGTGGTACTGTAACAGAAGACTTTATCTTCAGTGGCCATGTACCTTATTTCAGAAACTGAGGGCACACAGAGCAAGGCCTTCAGGTATTGAACTTCCAGGTAAACATGTATCAAGTGTTGGCTGCAATCCTAAGCACAACATACTCACAAGAGTCGTAGCAGCTTTGGGACAACATTTCATGTAACAGTATTTACGTTATTTATAGTCCAGCTTCCTTAGTTTACCAAGTTTTACTTCCCTGGTTTTATCGGGCTACTTTTTATTATACTCCCTTTGTTATATTTTCTTAAATTTAAAATCTGCAGGAATGTGCAAGCTTAACTTTTTGTAATCAGTAGAAAATCGATTCTCAGTGGAAATCTTTAATGCCATAAACTTTTTTTTTATTTTAACAAGAAAATCCCAATATTAACCGTGTCAGGTTGCCACAGTAAAAAAAAAAAAATCAATTTTGAAATCATGATGTTTATAGGCTTCTGAGACAAAATACAGCCCCAAGAATCCAATAAGAAAAGATGACAGATATAAGCCCAAGACACTGTCATTTTTAGACAGCTGACAGCATTTAAATATACAGCGGCGGATCCTGAGGTTATGGTGCCAGCTCTACCTATAAAATTAAAAGATTTTGACCTTGACACCAATAGTAGATGAAACCACAGGGCCTAGAGAGTAAGATTCAGTGAGCTGCGAAGACGAATCGTAAAACAACTGGGATGACAGCAATGGCAAGGGGGAATGTGAATTCACAAAACCAGAACAAAGACAGTGCACAAAGGCAAGCACAGAGATTGTACAGTGTAGGACTCTTCGGCAGTATGAAGCATGTTTCTGCCATCTCAGATTTGCTTTTCAGATTCGATGTTTCCCCCATTTTCGTTGTTTTTAAAAAAAAGAAGACTTAGAAAGATCTTGGCATTTGTAAGGCGTTTGAGTCACAGGGTTAGATAAAAATGTGCACAAACATAAGAACATATGAGCCCTGCTAGTTCAGAGCAGTGGTCCATCTTGGCCACATCCTGTCTCACACAGTGGCCAACTAGTTCCTCTGGAGGTCCAACAACAGGGCATAGAGGCAGAGGCCTTCTCCTGATGTTGCCTCCTGGCACTAGGATTCAGAGTGTGATTGTGGCAACACAGGTCATGTCTCCAACACCACCTGTTCATTGGAATGTATATACAGAGTATTATACATAAAACTTTCTCCTTTAAAAATTTTTTTTTAAAAAATCAGGATTTCCAATTATATGGATAGCATTCTTAAGAACATAGCTCTACTCACAAGCTTCCATGAAACTGCAGAGGTTGCAGGCAAAGCTTGCCACTGCAATTCCAGAATACATGCTCATAATGTCCCTTAGAAGCCTGGGAAAAGGCTAACATCAAGAACACACAGGACCCATGGAGTAAGCACAGGTTAAATGTGCCCCAAAACAGGTGTAAAATACATTTCACTCTTCACTTGAGTAACTTCAGAGGTTTCCCTCACATTAGGGCAAAGGGCTTCTTGGTCACAGGGTAGCATTTTCGCACAGACCTGACCTCTAGCATCTATCTTAATATTAACTAATTTGGTGTGTGTGTGTGTGTGTGTGTGTGTGTGTGTGTGTGTGTGTGTGTGTGTGTGTGTAAAGTGCCGTCAAGTTGCAGCCGACTTATGTCGACCCCTTATGGGGTTTTCATGGCAAGATACTAACAGAGGTGGTTTGCCAGTGCCTTCCTCTGCATAGCAGCCCTGGTATTCCTTGGTGGTCTCCCATCCAAATACTAACCAGGGCTGACCCTGCTTAGTTTCTGAAATCTGACGAGATCAGGCTAGCCTGGGCCATCCAGGGCTGTACCATGTTGCCTTCCCTCCTAATTTGTTACCATGTTAATATTAACTAATTTGCACAGGTATTAACTAATTTGCATTGAGTGAGTTTAGATGCAAGAGCTGTATTCCTTTAGATGCAAGAGCTGGGTTAGATATACCACAACAGAGCAACGGGAGGTGTGTTTGAAGCCTCCTTAAGTCTAAGAAGATAAGGTGGGGTATAAATATTTTAAATAATAAACTAACTCATCTGCTATGATGAATTTTGGGACAACTCATTTGGACCACAGTCACTGATTGTTTAACAGGCTGTCACCAGCTGAAAACAGCTAATGAACAGTGAAATTCAGCTGCATTGTTCTTAATCTATCTTCCCCCACATACCCAGACCAGTACAGGATCACCCAAAGCACTTTACAGCAAAACTACAGAGCTGCAAAGTTCAGAAACATGTTTGCTCAGCCAGACATTGATCATTCATTCATTCATTCATTCATTCATCATTCATTCATTCAGGTCTGCTACTGGAAAACTGGCTGGCCAAATGAAAATGAGGATGGGAAATGAGAGAAGGGGAAAGCATTCTTTAACCGATCATTTGAGGAGAATGGGAAGCATCAATTTAGGGAGAAGTAAAGGAAGCTATGGAGTGGTCCAATGTGCAACTATGGAATTCCAGGAGATGATAATATTTCAGAACTACAAGTGTAAATTTTAAAGTAACCATAGGTCTTTTATAACCTATGGGTGGAAGAGAATAGGAAAGGATGGGGTAACTCTTCTGTTCTTTTCCACATTTTCTATTATCCAATGAACAGCATCCATTTTTGTGTGTGCTTCTAATGTGATATATTACACATGAAATAATCTCAAGATTCAGAGAGTCCACCTTTTAAGGCTAAGAAAAGAAAAGGCAGTGCTTTTCCACTGGGAAATTAGCACAATGCTTGCTACCAATTTGCTCCACGCTTAGTAAGGAGTTAGCAAATGCAGCTGGAATCTGAATATAACCATAAATACAAACGTCTATGCAGCAGAGAAACAAAACAGAGAACTACAGAGCTTATTCAGCTATTTAACCCACTCAGCTGAAAAGCAGAGGAAGCAGAATATACAGGCAATTCCTCTACCCACAAAACACGGGCTTCCTTGTATGCTGACAGGAAGCCCAACAGAATAGAGAAATAAAAAATGATTAGACTAGAGGAAATTAATGTATGTACCCGTATAGGGCTTCCAGCCAAAAGAAAGTGAAACATTGCCACATGTTGGATGAAAAGAAACTCAGATCACTTTTCCTTTCAGATCCAAGATGTAAGATTTCATGTTTTTAATCAATACTCTACAACAATGGGCAGTGCAATGCTCTGTAGTCAGAACTCTTCCCCCATCCCTAACTTATTGAAAGCTAAAGATCAGCCAAGAGCTTTACCAAACAAGCATCAGGCGCAAGGAATTAATTTTATTTATGTTACTGCCCACTTTCCCACAGAAAGGTGCTCAGGAAGACTTGGAAGAACATTAATTTGGCCAGGCGTACCACTTCACAAGATTACCAAACTCTCACCCAAGCATTGGTTTTGGATGAGGTGAACATCTGAACCTGATGGAGTTATGACTAGGGTTGCCAGTAGGCTCACCAGGTCCCTCCTCTGCTCCGGCGGGAGGCTATGGGCTGTGGGTGCGATTGTGCATGAGCGCGCGCAGCACTTCCAGTTTACAACCGGAAGTGCCATCTCACGAGGGGCCTTTTACTCTTAGTTTGAGTGGTAAACCACTCAAACTAAGAGGAAAAGGCCCCTGGCGAGGCGGCACTTCTGGTTGTAAACCGAAGTGCCGCGCGCATTGGCGCGTGCGTGCAGGTGGTCAGCGGGCAGAGGGGCGAATTGCTGGGAGTTTGCCTGCCACCACCAGGCACCTGGCAACTTCTTCTCCAGGTCCCTCTCTGCCATCGGCGGGAGGTTTTTGGGGCGCAGCCTGAGGAGGGCGGGGTTCAGGGAGGGGAGGGACTTCAATGCCACAGAGCCCAATTGCCAAAGCAGCCATTTTCTCCAGGTTGGCAACCCTAGGTATGACTTGGCATGTACAATGACCAAAGAATGGCCAAAACAGTGATCATAGAGTGTGGCTAAGGCAGCCTGGAAATCCCTTTAAACAAACTTGATACAAAACTCCATGAAGTCCTGGAAGCGCAGAGTATTCCACACATGCAGGGACTGCCCTGTTCTGTTTAAAGAGAGGTGGAAGAATACTCCAGAACTGACATGGCAATCCCCTCTGAGTGTACAAAGCAACTTAAACGATGGAGGAAGCTGGGAACCCATCCCCCCTTACTGCGTGGGCCAGGCTGACACTGCCAGGGGCAGAAACTGGGACTGCTGCTACCACTACCACCAGCCAAACCTGGCAGAAAGCAACTGACAGTTTCTCTCCTGCCCTCCCTTAGTGCCTTGAATATTCTCCATGCCTCGGTGCACCTTAGCAAATACAGATTATTAACAAGATTAATGTTATAGTCCAAGATTAGCATTATGGTTAGGCACTGTGGGTCTACATTTCCCAGGGTGCCTAGAGTTGCCAGGTCCCTCTTCGCAACCGGCGGGAGGTTTTTGGGGCGGAGCCTGAG
Source organism: Euleptes europaea (assembly GCF_029931775.1). Lineage (NCBI taxonomy): Eukaryota > Metazoa > Chordata > Lepidosauria > Squamata > Sphaerodactylidae > Euleptes > Euleptes europaea. The sequence goes on from NC_079318.1 coordinate 31,299,768, forward strand.
GAGGAAGGAGTTTGGGGAGGGGAGGGACTTCAATGCCATAGAGTCCAATTGCCAAAGTGGCTGTTTTCTCCAGGTGAACTGATCTCTGTCAGCTGGAGATCAGTTGGAATAGCAGGATATCTCCAGCTTGTACCTGGTGGTTGGCAACCCTACCCAAAGTGCCAAAAAGTATTCAAGATCCTGGGGCAGATTCCATTGGAAGCAGAGAGATTCAAAACTTTTGCCACCCCTTGGCCAGGTCAAAAGTGGCAGTACTAGCCTGCACAGTAGTTGGAATAGGAGGAGGGGGGTAGCAGAAAACAGACTGCTTTAATTTTTAAAAAGTAATAAAAACAAGTTTTATTTCCTAACAAAAATCAGCCAAAACCGGGGAGGCGGATTATACACAACCCTACTATTTCCCCAGTAAATGGAAAATAGCCTCTCTTTGAAAAATAACATTAATGACTTTTACAAGAATATTACCTAAAAAGTAAAGTACAAAATTATTTTTTAATAAATCTTTGAATGAAAACAAAACAAATTTATACTAATGGACCTAATTTAAGAATGTAAAAAATTATTTCAAATATGTCCACCCTGCTTTTAACCTGTACACAGGACTTAAGAAAGCAAGAACATTAATTTTAGATATTTTGTTTTTTTAAATAAACAAGGGCATGTTTTTTAAATGCTTGTTTTGCACTCTCAACCACACTGACATTTAATTTGCTAAACATAATTTCCATCAGATAACTTCCCTGGCAAAAGAGGTTTCCCTCATATTTTAAATGTCAACTTTTCATTTAGTTTTGGCTTTTAAACTCCGTAGGCTCATTATATCAAATCATAGTGAGCTACAACATCTCCCTAGGATTAATTATACTTTTTAATTAAATTAAAAGATTCTTCCTTACATGACCTCCGTATCAGGTCCAAATGTATGTTATCTCCCCTCAGACTTGTCTCACAGGATGGCAGCCTTCAAGATTTCAGAACACAGCCTTGTATCTGCCAAGAGGCAGTCTGGAATTTAATTTCCAAGTTATTTATGAATTACAATTATAGCAAGAGTTTTTCACGTGATGAATACCCCATGATCCCCAGTATTTACAGAGGTTTTATGGAAAGCGACATAAAAGTGATGACAGAGAAACAGATAGGAGTTATTATTATTATTTTTTTTAAAAACCTAATTTATAATAAAATGCTGGCTTTGTTTGGTTTTCGCTTTATCAAAAGCTTGAATGCCCTCATATGGTGGTTCATTGTGAAAGCAAGATATGTTTGGGGGAAAGCTTTCTGAGAAATTCATCGTTCATGGCAGGGAGGAACAAATGTAGTCAGATAAAACCGATTATAAAAACGATTAGTGTAGCCCTGCAGGAAGGATTTTACAGGGAGTGAGGTAGCCCCCTAACTTGTCTCTTTGTGTCTGTCCCACTTCCATGGCTCCTTCACTGTCACCTATTTATTAATGTTCTTTCTCTCTCTGGATGCCAGGGGACCCCTGTTTGTCTCTGGCTACACAGCAGTGTTCCGCCCTTGCACACTAGCTCCCATCCTGAACACCTTGCTGGGTGTACCAGGATAGCCTAGGGCTATTAGCCTACCATAACAACCACTGATATCAGCCAGGCACTCTAAGCATTAGTTTACATTGCTTCCAACATTTAGCAGACTTGATCTTCGCAAATTTGCTTTCTGCGTTTTATCACAAATCAAACGGCCAAGAGATATTGAAACCCCTTTGAAAATATTGAAAATATTAAACAATATAAATATTGTAAATATTAAACAATATAAATTAAGTTTAGCTCTCTGTACTACTTCTTTTATATCAAAATAAGTTAAGTCACAAGAAGTAAATGAGGAGCAGGCAAGGTGGGTGACAGAGCTCTATAAATCGTGCAATGCTGCTGCAGGATGATTTGTAAATACACTGAAGACCTGAATCATGAAACTTTACAACCACTGCCTGTTCTCAAAACTGCCCCATCTAACATATTATTTGCTTGTATGTAAAGCATACTGTTGCTTTAGTAATAAGAGACCACCACCAATTTTGGGAACCTGACACAAATTTTTACATGAACTCCCCCCTCCACAATCCTATCTCAGACATACAATTTCACGAGCCATACAAGAAAAAAAAATCTTATTTCTGAAATGTCATAAATAAGTCATATCATGGTAATGGGAGCTGAGGGCAGGGTATGCTCCCCTCCACTGCCAATCTCAGGCCCCAGCAAACTACATCCTTCTCCCCCTCCCCTATGGTTGTGTAGGAAATTAGGCAGCATTAGCTTCCAAATATTGGAATTAAAAATCAAAATGTAACATTATGATAGCTATTATGCAGCAATTTCAAGCCCCCAAAATAACTGCAATGTAATGCTAAACATACATATTTCTAGATTCATTTAAATCAATGGGCTTAGAAGGGTATAACTCTGTTTAGGGATTGCAATGTTAGGCACTTTTAAGCAGGCAGCGCAATCCTGAGGGCAGGTAGTTGAACCGCAGGTGGAGACAACACAGCCATGTAAACAAACATTTTCAGAGATTTTTGAACCTGAACATGTTTTTTAATTTTAAAAAATATAATTTTCTCAAAAGGAGAGAACCATACAAATTCTATTGATAAAGTCCTATTACTTTAGAAGAAAAAGAATTGGTTTTTATATGCCAACTTTCTCTACATTTTAAGGAGAATCAAACCAGCTTAGAAGAAGAAGAAGGGTTGTTTTTTATATGCCAACTTTCTCCACCACTTAAAGGAAGAATCAAACCATCTTACAATCACCTTTCCTTCCCCTTCCACAACAGATACCCTATGAGGTAAGTGAGGCTGAGAGACCTCTAAGAGAGCTGTGACTAGCCCAAGGTCACCCAGCTGGCTTCAGGTGTAAGAGTGGGGAAACCAACCCGGTTCACCAAATTAGAGTTCACTGCTATTAACCACTACACCATGCTGGTTCTCCTTACGGGGAAGGCCCTGTTGCATATTGGAAAAACAACTATCTCAATAATTGTTTAATTAGTAAAGATTCCCTCTTCAGATAAATTAAATTTAAAAAGCTAATAGGACAATTCATACCTTGTTTTGCCTTCTGTATACTGTGGTTCTGTCATACCAGGCCACTGTTGGCCTAAAAGTACTAGCGTCCCATTATCAAAATGTAAGTAGAGGCACACAAGTAATGAAGTTTAATAGTGTGTTTGAACAGATAAACATCCCATTTTTGTTTGTTTTTGGCTTGCTAATATAAGCCCGGGCTAGTCTGAACTTGTCAGATCTCAGGAGCTAAGCAGGGCCAACCCTGGCAAGTATTTGGATGGGAGACCGTCAAGGAATACCAGGGTCATGGCGCAGAGGAAGGCAATGACAAACCTCCTCTGAACATCTCTTGCCCTGAAAACCCCAGCAGGGGTTGCCGTTAAGTCAGATGTGACTTGAAGGCAAATATGTATAATGTGCTTTTAGTAACAACGTTTTAGTGGGTTTGATCCAGTGATCTATCAATGGAAGGCATTGATGAATGTGGATTTTTGCTGTGTTTACCTCTTCCCAGCAGCTTCTTCTCACCCCTGAAAAATTAATTCCCAGGGCTGCTGGACCCATGTAGACCAACAGCTATGCAGGCTGGAGGCTGCAGTGTGGAGGGCAAAGGGAGGGTGAAACTGTCTCTATTCTTTCTTCACTTTCAGAAGAGGGGGTGATTTTGCCCCCTTTCCCCTCCTCACAACGGACCCTGGACCCATAGGACTGTAAGAGGATAAGAAGGGACTGCTGGGAGGGAGATGTGGAAAAAATCTGTAATCCTTGCAGTGATGGATTGCTGGATCCAACCCAATGTGTATTGGTTCAAAGGTCAGTCAGACTGAAAGCGCTGAAGTTTATCACAATGCCACACAATCCTGGAAAAGCTACAAGCATACTACCTTGATGCTAAAAAAAAAACTGGATAGAATCATAAAAACGCTAGGCTCCTACAGCTTTTCCTGGAAATAACTGGAACATTTGCCATTTCCCTTTGGTCCCTAATGGGGAACTGAGCACTTCGAAAAATTCACCTAAACAAACACAGTTTCCAGAGTTCCTAAATCTCCAGAAATCGCAGTAAAAGCCATGTGTTCTCTGCCGTTTAGACTTAAAGATAACAAGGCTGGTTCATTTGCTTTCTGTTCTCTTTATAATAATACAATATATTCCTTCTTTCGAAGAACAGAAAAGTATTCAAGTCCAAGCTTGAAGATGGCTTTGTTCATTTTTGGATCTTAAATGAACAAAGCCATCTTTCACACAATATTCTGGTCCAACTCAAGTTACCATTTTAAACAGACAGCTACAGGTGCCAGGTCTCTGACGTGAATTAATTAGTCCCTTCAAAAGTGGTCTGGTTGTCTGGAAACAGAACAAAACAAAGTCCTCTTTGATAGAAGTTTCTGAAAGGGAACACAAATACTATTTATAATATTCTACGCAACTCAAGTTATGTGACACAAAGTTGTAGCAACCAAAATCAAAGAAATCCAGTGAGTTTGGGTCACAGAGCAGGGATCTGAATGCAGATCCTGGTACAATGTTTTAATCAGGTGCCACCACACTGTCTCTCAACTAGCAAGCAGCAGGTTAAGTTTGAATTTAAGGAGGATACAATGTTTGCTATCATTGAACATCCAGCTTCCATTTCTCCATAGGAAGGGTGCCTGTGCACACTACAAATCACATAAAAAGTATCCAAGCCAATTTCAGGACTCACATCTGGGCAACGTTCCAAACCTGAACTCAAGTTCTTGATTAGTTCTTCTCTTGGCTCCCACTTTCTGACAGTGTCTCTCTGTGAAAAGACTCCTTCTTAACGGGTCAGGCGGTAACAGTGATTTTAAACAATTTAATCAAGGATAGATTTCTCTAGAGAGCCCTAGATAGTCTGCTGTATCTCACTTGAATTCCAAACATGTCTCACTCTGGCACACAATAAAAACTTCAGAATGGTGAGTAAATCTAATGATGTGTCGGAAACTGTAACACAATGGCTACGCAGAATGTCATATTATTTGCAAGTTTACCCAGCATTTGGAAAGAAAACAGAGAAAGCTCACATAAACAACAAACGGGGTCACATTTTACTTTCTAAATTTCCCCTGCCTAAGTTCCAAATGATGAGATCAACGCTGCAACGTATGTAATTATTTTGTAATCTGGTTGCAAGGTCTTCAGGCAATATCAATTCCCAAAGGGCACAGAAATAAAGATCCGGTGAAATTGCTTAGTGGCCAGAGTCTCTGAAATCACATCATCAGATTCCTGTAGAAGATTGGTTGGAGAGGATCTGAGAGCCAAGCATTCTCTCGTTTGAAAAGAGAACTGCCCTGGAAAAGAGAGACCTGGGTGAAAAAAGCAGCACCCTCCTGGTATGAACTGGAAAGATCCCTTGAGCTTCTTCATGACAACAGCAAAGGACTCTGGAGAATCTTTCCATTCTGTGCAAGGAAGGTTACTGCCAGTTCAAAAACAGTGAGCAATTCTATCTTGTTCTGGGTAGTGCCCAAGCTAGCTGCTTGATGAGTAGAGCTAAAAATACGTACATAAGGATTTTCTTCTGACCCTGTAAGCAACCCTCCAAGTAGTGCATAAGAATTAGCCAGCAGGTTGGATTTAGCTTGCTGGCTTCCAGTTAGCCCTCTGTGACCTTGTGACTAAGAAGGCAGGCCACACCACAGTCCACAGCTTCCCTATATGTGTGTGTATGTTAAGTGCCGTCAAGTCGTTTCCGACTCATGGCGACCCTAAGAATCAGTGTCCTCCAAAAAGTCCTTGACAGCCTTGCTCAGATCTTGCAAATTGAGGGCTGTGGCTTCCTTTATTGAGTCAATCCATCTCTTGCTGGGTCTTCCTCTTTTCCTGCTGCCCTCAACTTTTCCTAGCATGATTGTCTTTTCTAGTGACTCTTGTCTTCTCATGATGTGGCCAAAATACGATAGCTTCAGTTTAGTCATTTTAGCTTCTAGGGTCAGTTCAGGCTTGATTTGATCTATAACCCACTGATTTGTTTTTTTGGCGGTCCAGGGAATCCGTAACACTCTCCTCCAGCACCACATTTCAAAGGGATCTACTTTCTTCCTATCCGCTTTCTTCAATGTCCAGCATTCACACCCATACATAGTAATAGGGAATACGATGGCATGAATTAACTTAATCTTGGTGGACAGTGACACATCCTTACACTTCAGAATCTTTTCTAGCTCCTTCATGGCTGCCCTTCCCAGTCTCAGTTTCCTTCTGATTTCTTGGCTGCAGTCTCCCTTTTGGTTGATGATGGAGCCAAGGAATAGAAAGTCTTCAACAATTTCAACTTCCTTGTTGTCAACCTTAAAGTTGTGTAGTTCTCCTGTAGTCATTACTTTTGTCCTTGATGTTCTGCTGTAGTCCTGCTTTCGCACTTTCCCTTTTAACTTTCAGCAGTAGTCGTTTGAAGTCTTTCCCTATATACCATTCCACAAATAACTTCTGACACCTTTGCAATAAAATTACACTAACTGTGTTTCTTTGAGCCAAACAGAGAGTCCCACCTAGGACTACTAGGATAAAAAAAATACATCATCTCAATGATATCAAAATTGCCAGACTGTTACATTGCACATAAAAATGTTACCTCTTAATTATAAACTGTGAAGGTGAAGTCATCATGAAGTATCTTGGGGGTGGATGCTAACGATCTGGGTAAACAATGGGAATGCTCCATCACTCCTTGTTTGTAAGTTTCTGGGGCATCCAGATCATCACTGTTGGAGGCAGAATGCTATACTAGATGGATCTTGAGCTGACTGAGCGAAGCGCTTCTAATTTACTACACACACAACCTCTTATGGAAGCATTTCTCAAGTCTCTTTTGCGCTTGGGCTTGGGGGGTTGTCCCGGAGTACTCCAGGAGTCCACAAGTCATTTGTAAGCCTTCTCCATTTTCAAGGAATGGGGACAGAGACTCTCTGCCTCAGGGAAAGGAGATCACTTGCCTTGCTTCTAGATAACTGCAAAGAACTAGCCAGAAAAATGCATTGATAGGCTGCATAGATCCAGTTGCTCAGACATGGGAATTGAGGCTAAGTGTCACTGAGGAGATACAGTGCTAATACAATTGTCCTTGTTTGTTCAAACTGAAGTGCTTTTCTCTGTTTTCCAATACAAAAGAATTTCAGCATAGAGAATCCACTTTACATTCATTGCTAATAATAGCCAACGGTGGTTTTTGACAGAATAATAGAAGTCCAGGTTTGTGCGATGCTAGTCTTTTTCTATCAGCAGCTTTTCAAGGCCCCTTCCTGCCTCTGTTCAGCTGAACACTACCACTATTAACCACTATGTAAGTTTCTTGCTGTCTCCAATGCAAAGTTCCATCCAGTCAAGGGATGAGATTAGCAATTGTGTCAAGGCTCACATATCCGCTGGCCTCCCCTCCCTCCCTCCCTCCCCCCTCCTTTCCCCTTTTCCATCTCCTTTTCTTTTTCTCTTCCCCTATTGGACCCCGTTGACTGACTGATATTGATACCGATGTTGGTCAGACCACCACCCCCATCCTTTTCTCTTGAGTCTCCCTATATCATCTCCCCCTGGACTGACACCACCTTGCAATGTTGGTGGCTCCTTTCTCTAATTATTAAAATAAGTTTTATAAGGTGGGAGCCTAGTCTTGGAGCACCACTCTTATAAGCAATGATTTGAAACATTTTATAAGGAATATACGGTTTTATTGTCAATGTGTGAAATGTTCTAATTTTGTAATTTATGTAATTTATGATGTTATAGATTGCATTAATTACTCGTTGGAAGCTGCCCTGAACCTGGCTTTTGCTGGGAAAGGGCAAGATACAAATAAAATAAAATCGAAATAAAAAATAAAATTTTGGTTGTGGCGCAACAAAATCAGCTATCCTTGTAAGCCTTGTATAGACAATACAAACAGTTTACATAAACTTCTTTTTAAAGTCTAGTTGATGTAATTCTTACTGTATTGTTTTGAGGACATTAGAAGACAGAGGCTTCCATTTACTTGTTTTTATTTCTTAAAATACTTCTAACCCCACTTTTCTCTGAGGTCTCAAGGGGGCTTACATATCAACAAGTTGGGGGGAAAGTTAACACAACAATGAATTCTGCAATTACAAAATCCAAGCAGTCACTAGTGTCCATAATCCTCTGTACCCTCTGCAAACCTTTTATTAGCATCCCAAGAATGCTTTCTGAAATAAAACCCCATGAAAAGCAGCTAACATCAATGTTCTCCACACTTGTGCAAGTTGGCTATTCCAAAGCATTGGATCTATTCTGGAAAAACTTTTGCCCAAGCTGACAAAGAACACACCACGGGGCACTCCTTGCTGCGCCCGTGAAATACAGCATGTGCCAGTGAGAAAGGAGAGAAGGATTTGGGGCCCACAAAAATATTTCAAATCAAAATGGAAGTCTCTAGATCATTAAAGTGTGAGAACTTCTCTCCTGTGGTATTCAGAACCATTGGTTCTCAAATAGTGATATATCATTCATGTTCCTTAAGGAACCAATACTAGATAGCAATAAATATTTCAATATATTACAAAGGTGAATTATGGATGGGAGGGTTTAATATCTTTATGTTGTGGGGGTTTAGTATCTTTTATATAAATGACTTTATGTAGTCTCCTGATCAGCCTCAGTCAAATTGGTAATATCCATAGAGTTTAGAATGTAATTTTTAAACTCTGTCATAATATTTTATTGAAACTAAAAAAAAACAAATCAGCAACCAAACTCCATTTACTTCTCACCCATCAGTTGCATTCAGCATAACCAGTTCAATTGTTATGCAAAACACAAACAACTCTGAGGTTATTATAATTTAAGATGATGGCGAAAAATTAATTAGCAACACTACAGTAATAGCAATGCTAATTAAATCATTTAAAACCTAGCCTATAGCAATATTGCACGAATAATGGCATTGATGCTAACACTGCATTCTTATAGCTCATACCGTAGATGTTCTTTTGTACTGCTCATTCTAATTAAAATATGAGATAAGATTTTATAAACTTCACAAGCCAACCAAATCAACTAATTATTACCTTTAAGCAATTGTATTCTTATATCTTAAGACACAACTTTGGTAAACTGGCAATATACTCTTCTCACTGAACATTATCCTTTACTTGGAGAAATTTTTTACCTGTAAATGACAGCCTTAAAACCATTTTATATACTGACACAATTTAAATCTCCCTCTAACATACACACGTACTTTCCCCAAAACCTCAGGGCATACTAACAAATGAAATCATGCAGAATAGCCAATAACCCAACCATTTCACTTTTAATAACAAAGGTAAAAAACGGCACGAGAAAGTTGCAAACAGAGACAGCATAATGTTAATAGATGCCATACACTGCATTAAGAGCTAATGTGGTGTACAGTGTATGGCTAGGATCTGGGAGACCCAGATTTGAATCGCCACTCTACCATAGAAACTTGGTGGGTGACCTTGGGCCAGTCACACACTCTCAGCCTTACCTATCTCACAGGATTGTCATGAGGACAGAGGAGAAGAGATGTGAGCTGCTTTGATACCCCATTAGAGAGAAAGACAATATATAAATGAAGCAAATACACACAATTAATTGCCTCGCTTATGTGACATCATGATGACATCAGACATTAGGAGTCACTTCACTATGCCAAATTACTCCACAACTGAATGGATAAAGGCTAATGTGAACTGGCCTACAGACACAGTGTGCTAGCAGCCACCTTAATGATGGTGGCTAATTTCTATTTCCATTGGTCTTTCTGGATGCCAGATGGAACATACTTGACCCATAGCCTAAGGATGTTTCAGCTTCCCCATTTTACGATGCAGGAAAGATGCCACACCTAAACTAACATGAGAAGCAGTCTCAAATTAGCCTGGGAGAAGCTTGAATTGTTTACCTCCTCACTATTTTCTTGACCAAAGAGTTAATTGTCCCATAGTTAATCCTGCCTGCCCCCCAATGTCGCTTACTTCATGTATGCTTTCTTTGAAATCAGAGGAGCTGGTTCAAGAGAAGGGCTATTCACATTGAAAGACTGTACACTCTTTGTTTCCTCCAGTTGTTCTATGCTTAATAAAGCATTTGTTCCTTATGACAACCAAACTATTTAACTGTGTGAAATCAATTTATGACTGTTTTAATTTAGCTGCTTTGGTAGCTTATTTGACTTACTTAGGAAGCCTAAGGCACAGTATAAAGTCTAGAAAGACAGAAAAGAAAGCAAGAAAGAGATGTGCACTTCACATGAAATATCTTTGTTTCAGCTGCTTCTTATATTACACTCCCTTTGTGAGTGTATGTGGAAATGCACATATCTATATTTTAGAGACACTGCCCTCCAATTATAATCATGCACGACTACCAGTGTTGGGTGGTATTAAAAGCTATTTCAATACCAATTTGCAAATGGGTAACCTAAAAATATTTGCTCCCTTGCTTTGGGGCTCTCACTAAAGTATGAAAATCTGTACATGGCATGAAGGAAAACTGGGACTAAACTGATTCAGAACAGACTATGGTTGAACTAGTACTTTGAATGTACTATTACGAATACATCTGTTGAGGGAAAAGATTATAGCAACGATAACAAAGGAAGGCAAAATGATCTGTGCAGCCCTTGAGGATTCCTTTCCAAGCTATTTTCAGGAATTTTTCAGGACTAAGTTTCCTTGAAATAATAAATCAGCCAACTGTACCCTATTACCCAAAATCCTACCATTTACCATTGTGTGGATTTAATCAAAACCATTTATTTACTTGAGTTAAGCCACCAGTTGCTCCTTCTCTTGAACTCTCTCCTGGTAAAGCTTCATCTTGGAAAATGAAAAAAATTCACTGAAATGTATAGATTGTTTTTTGCTTACTGAAAGACGAAATTAAGAGGTACCATAATAATAGCCTGGGAAAACTTTCTAGGCCAAATAAATGCTGATAAGAAAGGACAGAAAATGTATGCTGAGTTCAAGGACAAGCCTAAGGAAATAATCAAAACGGTGCAATATTTAATATTTTATATTACAAAGAAGAATTAAAGATAATTTTCTTGGCAGTTCAAGTCAGCTATAGGTCATATTACTTTTTGGTGTATGTGTAACTATTATGCATCACATTTTACTTCACTCTTACTCCACAAAGCTCAATGCAGCATTCATTGAGATTCCCCATTTTATCACCACAGTAGCTCTGTTAGGAGGGTTGCCAACCTCCAGGTACTAGCTGGAGATCTCCTGCTATTACAACTGATCTCCTGCTAATAGAGATCAGTTCACCTGCATTTCTTAGGAGGTTGGAGTACCTTTCCTATAAAGGAAGGGTGAAGAGTTTGAGACTTTTCAGTTTAGAGAAAAGACAACTAAAGGGGGACATGATAGAGGTTTATAACATTATGCCTGGGTGGAGAGAGTGGCAGAATTTTTTCTCCCTCTTCCAAAATACTAGAGCTTGAGGGCATCCAATGAAGCTGATGGGGAATAAATGCAGGATGGACACCAGGAAATACTTCTTTGCACAGTGAGTGATTAAAATGTGGAATTTGCTGCCAGAGGATGTAATGATGGTCACAGGCATAGACTACTTTACAAGGGAATTAATGGAGAACAGGTTTATCAGTAGCTACTAGCCATGGTAACGAAGGGGAGCCTCCATATTCAGAGGCAGTCAATTTCTGAATATCAGTCCCAGGAGGCAACATCAGGGGAGAAAGCCTTGGACCCTATGCCTTGTTGTTGGTCCTCAAGAGTAACTGGGCCAAACTGACAAATCTAGTGAACAGACAACCAATAGAAGACTTTCAGAAGAATTGGAAGATGTATTTTGATTATGCAAAATAATATACGTGCAGAGGTCCTGCACGGGTAGTATGATGTTAGATAACTTTTTCCTATCAACCATATATTCATATAACATATATATCTCAAGATTTATTAGTAAAGACATTGATTATATAAGCTGTCATTAATAGCTATAATGTTAGATAGCAGATTGGATGAAGACATGTTGGGGGTGAATGATAGCACAAAATTGTTAACGCCCGTATCTAGACTTTAAGCTCAGTATAATCAAAATTAAGATAAATAACACAGATAAAATAAAGGCCAGAGAATAAGTGCTTATAATTGAATAACTGCTTCTATTTAATTATAGAAGCAAACGTTTCTGTAGATTAAAAGAATTTTATTAGATGAAATATGTATTAGAACTGCTCTGTTGTATATTGGAGGAGGATCTTGTCGCAGATATGATGTATGAAGAGTGTGTGATGCATGTGAAGTTGTTTATGTTTCATTTAAAATTTATTTGTTTGTTTTTTAAAAAGGAATACACATGGAACTAGTCCAGAAAAAGGTACACATCTTGTAAGATCCTGTGTGTGACTTGTGAATGATCATATCTTCTACCAAATTTAATACATTCACCTTATCACATATGGGAGCAATTTACATAAGCCCTCCTACATAGATACAAAGACATAACCCTTAGTTATTGATAACATGATTCCAGGGGGACTTTAAGGGCTTTTGTTTCCTTCTTTCAATGCTTAAAACACACTAAGTAAAAGTGACATGCTAAAACAAGCAAACAGAAATTCTCACTTAACTCATAAATACACCCTGTTGCTCCATGGTTTGACTCACAATCAGGTTAGAACATAGGACAAATTATATGCTGATTATGGGCTCTTTTGTCTGCCGATTACTAACCAAACCACTGTCAAAAGTAAAATCAAAATTAGTATGCTAGTCAAACAAAAAAGGAATTTTGTTTGCTAGTGGATAGTGTTTGCTAGTTCATCTAAAGCACTCTATGTAGGGCTACTCTAAAAGACAGTTTGGGAAAGTCAACAAGTCTAGAATGCAGCAGTAAGACTGCTATCAGGCATGGACTACAGGCAGCAGATCACATCTTCAGATATTGCCTGCTTCAGATCTTCAGATATTGCCTGCTTATTTCGAGTTCTAATACAATGTTCTATCCTAAACAGAGTTACACCCTTCTAAGTTCATTGAGATCAATGGCTTGGAACTGTGTAACTCACTTTAGGATTGCACTGTAAACCTTTAAAATCCTCCATGATCTGTGACCAGGGTATCTGAAAGGCTGTCTGCTCTTGCATAGTCCTGCCTAGACATTTTGTTCTAAACTGTAGGCCCTGCTTCTCTTTTTCCTACCTTCAAAAGTAAGGTGGGTGGCTACGAAAGGTGTTTTCCATAGCGGTGCTCTGACTCTGAAATACACTTCCCCTGTCTTTGTCAGGCACCTGACTAAGATCTTGTAACAGGGATATGTTTAAAATTTGTCACAGTTTCATTACAGAACTTATAATTGTCCTATTACATTGTGAGCTGCCGTGGGCATGAATGTTAACAGGCAGCATGTAAATATTTTTTAGTAAATAAAGCTGAACTGGTGTACAGAACTACTACACTGGACTCAAAACTGTTGTTCAGTTCCTGCAGTTATAATTTCAATGTATGTGACTGTGGCATTGTATCAGGAATAATAAGTAAGAGCCATCAAGTACTGTGATCGCAGAACTGCTACATAGCACAAAATACAATAGCTCTACCTCACTAAGCACCAGCTTCTAAATCCATATTTGTCAGTGACATAGACACATCTGCTGAACTGTACAACACAAGAGTTATTTCCCCAAACACAATTCCCGTTTATGAATATAAACTTACTTTTTAATTGACAGTGCATAGAAAATAGTACATAGCATATATTAACCATGAAACACAGGAAGGGGAATCAGTTATCTAAGCTCCTTTTGAACTTTGGCCAAAATTCTGTTACTTCCAGAATTTTGATATTTAAATCCCTGGATTTTAGGCCAGGTTAAGAAATGACACAAAGCTAGGAGGAGATAAAGAAGAGAAGAATAGAACAAGGGGTTTAAAATGAGAAGAGACACAGCTGTCACAATTCACTAGAGAGAACATTTTCCCAGATCGCTGTCTATTTATTTCCAGCAGACCTTTACACGGCTTAATATAAATCTGGCTTTCAAAAGATGAAACAAAGCAAAATATAGCACAGCATACAATGAACAAGAACAAGTTTAAGTAGGGGTCATCATCAAGTTTGAAGCAGGGGGACATAGGTTAACCTACTTTTTCTTCCAGAACTAAAGGGCAAATATTGCGCAAGGCAGCCATTTCTTCCCTTTTTCGCTATAAATTTATTAGGCTTGATTTAATGATAACATATTTTTAAGTGAGCAAAAGGCTTAGAGGGGCTGTGGTCTGCACTGGCCTGGGCTTCAAGAATGCTATCTGTCCTTCTCCAGAGTGTTTGTGAGGAACAGAGGTAATCTGGATAGTTAGCAAGATGAATTATGCTCCTTCACTTGATAAATCTTGACACTTGGCTTCGGTAGCAAGGAGACTCTGTCTTTTAATTGCTATCCAAACATATAGGCCTTTTCTTCAGGGACAATTCACAATTCACTAGAGAGAATTCACCCCATGGTCCCCCCCACCAAATGCTTCGAGGCTTCCTTTTGATTCTGCATGCCTTTTCTGCCCATCAGAGGTGGCCTCGCTCTTCCTACGCATTTTGCCTGCATTTTCCAGATTTTGGCTAAAACAGCATCCAGAAAATGCGGGCAAAACGCGCACGGAGAGAGAGGCGACCCCTGACGGGCGGGAAAGGCATGCACAATCAAAAGGAAGCCCTGAAGCAGTCGGCGGGGGTGACCGTGGGGAAACGTCCCTGCATAAAAGATCATGGAGACAAGGGACTGAGAATATTCTTTCTACCCAGTGGCATCGTCTGTTGATGGTTCTTCACAGCCTCAGGAAGGAAGATGCTGTCCCTATCGCTGTAAAAGGTGCTGAGTAGAAGTACTCTGTAGTGACAGCATTTACTGCCCTTTGCAAAAAAATATGCAGCATATTGGGCTGCTGTTGGTCTATCCTGTTGTGGCATGGGCTTCACAGTTCAATACGATCTATGCTTTCTTGAGAAGGTGCCGAAACAATTCATAATCGTATAAGTAAACAGCCTCAGACAAATATAGTCACATAATTGATCATGGGAGCTGTTGGGCTAAGGCTTTGTTGTTGTTTTTCTGCATCTTTTCCATCAATTCATAATATGAGATGCTGATGGCATGATTGACATTTATGAGAGGTTGCTCTTTATGCCAAATAAGCATTTGGATCTTTGGATAGAGAGCCAGCGTGGTTTAGTGTTAAGAGTGGTGGTTTGGAGAGGGGAATTTTAATCTGGAGAACCAGGTTTGATTCCCCACTCCTCCACATGGGCGGCGGACGCTAATCTGGTGAACCAGGTTGGTTTCCCCACTCCTCCACATGAAGCCAGCTGGGTGACCTTGGGCTAGTCACAGCTCCCTTGGAGCTCTCAGCCTCACCTACCTCACAGGGTGCCTGTTGTGGGGAGGGGCAGGGAAGGAGATTGTAAGCCGGTTTGATTCTCCCTTAAGTGGTAGAGAAAGTCGGCATATAAAAACCATCTCTGAACCAAAACTGAATACAGACCAAAGCAGCAGCAGCTTCTTCTTCCTGTAATCTAGGAACATTCAACTCCTGCTCTGTTTAAAGAGGTCTTGAGGAACAAGGAGAGAAGGAGCTACTCTGGCTCCTGGGTGGAGGCAAAGGCAGCAGGGGAAGTGTGGCAAAGCAGAGAAGGAAGGTGTGACAGAGACAAGAAACGCAGGATGGAAGGTTGCCACCCCTAAGATACCTATTCATAACTCTTAGCTAATGAATCTTCAATAAGAAGATAAAAGGGGATTCACCCACAAACTCACAGAGGGCAGAGTCAAAACTCATAAAGCAGACAGCATTGGCACTTTAAAAAAAACAATGAATCCAACAAAGGAGAAAGGAAACTTGCATTGCTCATCACTTGCGATATCACACATGATAGACAAGAGATGGTTGCAGCCTCTTGTGTAAACACATTCCACCTAGCAACAATAGCAGAACTGAAGGGCTATCTGGAGGGGGAATAACTTCACTTTCATAGTAAATTAATACTGTGGCTGGAGGTCTGGGGAAAAGAAAACATAAAGGAAGATGCTTAGATGGTCTCCATAAAATGAGACACAAATCACTCTCTCTTAGGGGACGGGGGCTTTAAATTTATAACCAGGGGGAAAACACTGAATACAGGCCAGAGCAGTTTTGTAATGCTATGCAAAGTTCCTGTTGGTTTTCACAATCCAGCTTTGCAAACTTGAAAATGAAAACAGAATTCAGTGTGGTATGAATAGTAATGAAAAGGGAGAGAAAGCTTCAGATAATTAATTGAGTCATTTGAAACTGTTGCTAAATGGAAATCTGATTGCATCTTTTACAATCATTACAAGCTGACATTTTAAATAAAGATAAAGTATTTCTGAACACTGATGAGTGTGAACATTGACTCTAATCAAGACAGAATAGAACTGATTGTGATCTGACGCAGACATGGGACATCTATGCTACCTTTTGCATTATGCCCTGTTGCCACCGCTAGTTTTCAAGTACCACTTCTAACAGTACTAGAAGTGTTGTATAGTCAAGGACGTCAATTACCTTGAAACAAACTATTAACTCGTGATCCATGTAGGTCTGCACAAATACTGCAGGATGGCCAGCTGGTCTCCACCACAATCAGTATTCCACTTATTGTTATAAACATATACATTCACTAAATAGCCAGCTTTGGGTAACCCCACAGGCATACCTTGGAGATACTGTGGGTTTGGTTCCTTAATTTCGCTAACTCTTTCCCAAACCTTTCTCCTCCTTCATTTTGCTCTTTTCCTTTCATGATCTTCCATTCCACTATCCTCACTTCTAATTTTTCTCCCCTCCCCTCATTTTTCAGTTTTGATCTCAACTCCTTCTCATCCATCCTGGTTGGCAACATTGAAAGTATTTAATAGTGGCATAGTAGCAAACCTTTGTTAATATTATGAACAGAAGGAGGAGTTAGCATTTCCCCATAAACCATCAAAGTAGTAAAAGGATGTTTCCCCCTCCCTTTTACATGCATGATAACAGAATGTTAATCTGGTTTAGCGGTAATAAATAAGGGACTTAGCTTGGCTTCCATTGCAAATAGCACGGAGGTGGGGGGGTATTGAGATAACCTGGCCCAGGTTATTTCAATTCCTTTCAATTTTTGGCCCTGGAACTCTCAAGGTCACCCAGAAGCTGGTGGCCAATTTTGAGATTCCTAGTTTTATTTCCTGATGAGTGAAGCCTGCTACAAATGGACAGGCAGGTGGACATACAAATCCTTTTATCATTATACGTGTAGCTGCAAGGTAACAGGCAGCCAAGTGATTTGTTTTGTCATGATAAATGATTTAGATCAGGATCCGATGAGGTGCCCAGGTGGAATCTGTCCAGGGGCCCATGGTGGCTCTTGACAGCCCTGCATGCAGCTGCCTTGTACTGAGTCAGAGCATTAGTCTATGATGGTCAGTACAGTCTACTCTGACAGCAGCTCTCCAAGGTCTCAGGTGAGTATCTTTCGCATCAATGCTACATTATCCTTTTAATTAGAGATGCCAGGGACCTTCTGCAGGCAATGCTCAGCCACCCCTGAAACCAGAGGTCTAAAGAACAGGACAGGTAAACTACAGTAAAATTTATTCAGGAAAACATAATTTCAGGCATTTTGAAATTAAACAAATTAAAACACAAGCATTTTATATCTCTTTACTTGTTTCTGCCCACTGACTGTAAAGGATGTCGTTCGTTTCCTGGACTTCATATGTGTCCTATTATATAATGCTCCAGAAATAAAATCTGATTCTATTTCAAAAGTTCTACTTACAGAAACAATGTCTAGACAGCTGCCTAGGGTCATTTGGGCCTTTCAGTTCTTAACAGATACTAAAAAATAACACAGTAACCATAAGAAATCTATCTTTCTTTTTGGTATGCACCAAACTCTGTTTCTACAGATATGATTTATTTCCATGTGGAGAGTATTATTCCAGAGATCTACCTTCTGTTGTATACTTTGCAACTGGATCAGCCATCCTTTCATGCATGTTACAGACAGCTTTACTAATAATATAAAATTCAGACTTCTAATTTTGTCTTGACTGTATAAAACTGCAGAAGTGTAAGTCAAGAGCTTCTAATTAAATTACAATTCACTTTGACAGAGTGACTAATATTTGCTTATTCTATTTTTGTTATAATAAGCAATGTTACCTAAGAATAATTACTATAGCTAAAAGGTTAATTCCAATAGCATGGAAAATCCTGTTTCACATTGGCTATAAATCACTGGTACAATAATTTTCTGAAAAGAGCTAAACATGAAAAAAAAAGAACACCACTTATCAGAGACTAAACAAACTCTTGCGTTATGAAAAAAAATGCCTTTCATTTGGAGACAGGCATGCAAACTAGTCCCCTGGGAGAAATTGTAGCGCTATTTTTGGATTATTGTACCCATATTTTTCCCGTTATAGTCTGCATTTTTATAATTTCATTAATAAATGGCTTCCAGAAAACATTTTTATTTTAAGGTTACTGTGTGGTAGCTTTGTATTTTTCATTTTTTAAATTACATTTAATCCAAGATACAAACAGCTATAGCATAATAATCCACATTTTGGGGGAAGAAAAATACTAATTTGCACATTTTATAGCTTGGATCCCACAGAAAATGTCCGGTGATGGAAGGGAATTTTCTCAGTGGCAAAGGAGTCCCCTGCCCTGTTGCAGCTCAAAATGTGGCCCCATAGAGTCTGGGAACCACCAAAAATAGCACAAGGTAGGAGCTGGAGGTCTGCAGTGGGGGGAGGGGATCAACAAAGATTACACCCCCTCCATATTCAGCTGGATCATACTCTATAACAATTTAATCCAGAAATATATTACTTCTGTAGTATGGGAACATGTAAATGGAAGCTTATGTAGCTATATGCTGGAACCATATGATTTGTATGAACACAACGGACGAAAGATTCAGCACTGGACACAATGCAATTATCTGGTGATTTTATAATTAGCATGTCCACCTCTAAATTCAAAATTTTGAAGTCAGCCTCTCAAAGAGAAAAACAATAATTTAGATTCTTAAAAAGCAATACATTTCAGGGCTTCTTTTGGGTAGCGTTCACCATAATTAGCTATCATTTATTGTATTTTGCAACCCCAAAGGTTTATCTCTTATTTATTAATTATTTTGTAGACTTATAGGCTGCTATTCCTTGAAGCACCCCTAGGCAGCTTATACAAAGTTCCCAGGTGACTGCCTTTCCTAGTGTCTGCAGGGCCAGGCCCGCTTAGCTTCAGAAGAAACTTCATCACGTGTCCTTCAGACTATCATAAGATCTACTTGAGCATATGGCCCCAAAATTCAGATCAATGAGGCCATCTACAGATAGAGGGTATTTTCCAGGGCTGTTTTTTCCTCTCAATCCACCCCTGAGAGAACACGACAAAGAGCTATTAGATAGTAGACATTTTAGCTTAACAGGGGTCAGTAAAGCGAAATGCAGATACTAAGAAGTTACTGCATCAACCTGTGAATTGCTGCCCAGGTCTTCAGGGGGTGATTTATACTTCCACCCTCTCCTTGTTTTATTTCAGTCACAGACACTTTATTCCAACAACACATTAGTGACTTTGTCTGTTCCAAAAAAAGGTTAAGCAGCTTATTTGGGCTGACAAGTAAAACATTTTAAAAGTATAATAGTTTTCACAGTTAAGCTGGGCCCCAGGTCTCTTAAGAATCATTACAATGTCACACACAGGGTTATAGAACTGACAAGCTGTTTCTGCTGATGAGAGAGATGAAGAGATTTTTATCAGGGAAAGGCTCCCTGAACATTGGGATCTCCTTTGTCATGCTGAGACTGGAAGTGTGGACTTTTATCTGTTCAGTGCCCGCACTTCCCCAGTTTGGTTACTCTGGGAATCAGATCCTGAAGATAAAGGTTAGCTGGTATCTCAGGATTCTCCCTTGATCCTCTCACCCATCCTTAACTAACCAGCCTAACACAGGATACCTACTCTTATCCATTCCCTAACTGACCAGAGGACAGAGTTCCTTATCTTCTAATCTCCTCTCACAACCTCCCCCTCTCTCCAGCAGAGAAGAAGAAGAAGAGTTGGCTTTTATATGTCGACTTTCTCTACCACTTAAGGGAGACTCAAAGCGGCTTACAATCACCTTCCCTTCCCCTCCCCACAATAGGTGGGGCTGAGAGAGCTCTAAGAGCTGTAACTTGCCCAAGGTCACCCAGCTGGCTTTGTGTGTAGGAGTGGGGAAACAAATCCAGTTCACCAGATTAGCCTCCGCCGTTCATGTGGAGGAGTGGGGAATCAAACCCGATTCTCCAGATCAGACTCCACCGCTCCAAACCATTGCTCTTAACCACTACACCAAGCTGGCTCTCAGTGTCCTCTCAGAGGATTTACATACACGCCAGGGGATCAGGGATTTGCTGTGACACCTGGATAGTGGAACTGGAAGCCATCCATCACAATACCACATTCAGAATACCCATGTTGAGAAACTGCTCAGGGAGCAGACAGTGCAATGTGGAATAATCTTTTATATTTTTTAAGGGAGTTCCTCCTCTTACTTTTGGAGCCATGGAATTAAGACCTAGGGCTACAAAAATGTCAGCCAAGCCTCCATCTGTCAATGATTACTAGAGGGGGTGTTCCATAATGTTGCCAACAAGCTTCCATTTTAGTTAATATTGTGTCTTTCCCCCACACCCACACACATTGACATGGGACCTGCTTTTCTCCTCTGCGCCATGGCAAAAGCCAGCAAGCAAAATTCTGTCTGTTATAATAACAAAGAGCCAGCTGTGAGAATTAAAGCAAGATGGTCTCCAAACACACCCTCTCCCCACACTGAGACTTTCTCCTCTGTTCCCTTATTTTGAAGTCTTCTCAGGACCCCGGAACTGCCCCATCTCCCCTTCCTCCAGTCTGGGAAGTTGTACATACATCTCTTTTTAAAGAGACTGGAAAAATGTGGTGATGTAATTCACATATCTGTGGAAGAGCAGCCTCTTTTCAGACGGGGGGAAAGCACCAAAAAAAAATCAACATTTGATACTTAATTCCTTGATTAAGAAGTATGTTGAAGACTGAAGACACATCTCTTTGGGGCTTTGTTGATCTAATAGCAGATTCAATAGGATCGGTCATGACAAATTATGGTTGGAATGGAGCAGGAATACTGACAGACATGTATATCTAACCCATGTTCTTATAATGCTCCATATGGACACATCTATGAGAGAATGAGGAATAAGGGGAATCTCTATGGGACATTTGAGAAGACAAGAGACACTGGAAAAGACAATAATGCTAGGAAAAATTGAAGGCAGCAGTAAAAGAGGAAGACCCAACATGAGATGGATTGACTCTAATAAGGAAGCCATGGCCCTCAGTTTGCAAGACCTGAGCAGGGCTGTTAACGATAGGATGTTTTGGAGGACACTGATTCATAGGATCACCATGAATCGGAAGTGACTTAATGGCACTTAACACACAAACACTATGGGACAATTTAGACTGGGTTATCTTTTAGCCCTTTTTTCTTCCATCTGTAAATGAACAATTAAGTCCCCAATTACATTAAACCAGCTGGAGCTCTCCTACCTGGCTACTGCCTGGCCGCCATTTTAGGAATCAGTGGAGAGGTATCTACTTCAGGGGTCTGTAAAATTGAGGCTCTCCATCTAATTCACTTGAAAAAGGGAGGTCTTAAGATTAGAGGGAGAAGAATGTTCTGTGCCTTACCCAGAAATAAAAAAAATCATGGTAAAAATCCCCCCACAGGCCCAGAAGTGAAGTTTTGGAGCAAGCTTCTCCACTGAATGGCTCCTTTCCCAAAAATACCTGCCATTAGACATTTCAATAAAAATGTTTTTTCATTTTGTATGTTTGTCATCATCCTTGAAGTTCCAGCATCAAACAGACTTTAGATGACTGTCAAATGTGAATTTCTATAGCAAGCAAAGAAGATTGATCAACCCCCTACCCGAGGAGTTCAGCTGCAGCATAAGCAACTACTGAACTTGAAAGGATGTTAGACAAAGCCAGAAAAACAGAGTTGGGAGACCTCATACTGATAGCATTTCTTTATCCTATTGACTGCTCATAAAACCTATCAGCCCATCCTACCCAGAGGGTTTTTGAAATACTACAGTTGAACAGTTTCAATGGGATTACAGATGGTATTCCTTGTTCACAGCAAAGTTAATACATGTCTTCTGTAGGAAACGCAGGAGGTCAGTATATGAAATATGGCAGAGGAAATACGGGGGGGGGGGGAGAGAATACAATTTTGTCAAATTCCAATAGTATGTTTAAATTGGATTAGATCCTCTAATCCAGGGGTGGGGAACTTTTTTCCTGCCAAGGGCCATTTGGATATTTATAACATCATTTGCGGGCCATACAAAATTATCAACTTAAAAATTAGCCGACCAAGCCCCAAGCAGGCAGCTGCCCCAGATAACACCCCGCCGCACGGGCAAGCAGGCAGGCATCCAACCGGTGGTGCACTTGCCCACCTGGTAGCACAGGATGGTCTGTTACACCACTCCGGAGTTGCTCCTCATTGTCGCCACTTCCACCCCCAGCCCTCTTGTAGTACAGAGTGAATACGTTTCTCCAGGGCCTGGGTGGGAAAGGGTTAACACAGTTTCTTGGGCGGTCCTAGCAGCTCCATAGCTAACGGCTCTTCTGCAAGCGGGGGGAAGGTTCCTTTTCTCGGCAAAACAAATTCACATCTGCCTTGAATAGAGGCTATTCCTGTCCATGGGAGCGGGCAGATCGCCAGTCTTAGATCCTTCTGAGCTAAAGATCTGCCAGGACACACAAAGGGCCAGACCAAATGATTCCGTGGGCCTTATATGTCCTATATGGACTCACAGCCAATAGGATCAGGGCTGCACTGAGGAGAGGAGAGGGAGCAAAATCACTCCCTCCTCCCTCTTCCGCAAGCACAAGCTTCAGTGATATAACAGGCAGGAAGACTATTTCATCCCTTTTACCCTCCTCAATGCAGCTCCACAGTCCGATCACTGTATCAAACCTAGTGGATGCCACACACCTGTGTCAGCATCCTACTTAGCACTCAGGTCTTTTTAAAAGCCTACCTTTTGAGGTTTCGAAGAAGAATGAAAAGATAACTACTCTCCACGAACAGAAAGATAAATACATATAAACTCAAAATAAATATTTTCCTACATTCGTTCTTGAGCAAAACTACAAGCAGCTCTACACTAGCAGTATAAAAACTAATTTCGTGTACTAAAACAACCAACAGTGCCTTTCTTAATGCAACTACCTGCTTTAAAACAGGAACATCTCCTGCATCTGGGTGGAGGAGGGTGCAGAAGGACTTTGGGCAGTCTTGACTCACACTGTCTCTTACTGGAGGGTCCTGTGCTGCTGCCTATGGCCACATCCCCCCTTTGCCTGTGGGACATTGGGTGAGGTGGCGCCAGGTCCATGCTATCAGTCCTGTGACAGAGGCACCCTTTAAGGTGCCGCTGTTTAGCCAGCGGCTTCCTTGTGGGCCCAACGGTTGGCTTCCCTGGCCCCTCCCACACCTCCGCTAGCCCAGGGAGGCCCAGAGCTGCATCGGACAGCTGTCATGGGCTCGGCGCTTCAGTGTGGCATAGTGCCTCCCTCTTGATCCTTCCAGGGCAGGCTGAGAAGTGTGGGGGAGGTACAGTCACCCCCAGACGGGAGGGGTCATCCCAACATTTACAAACCTCAGCCTCCTCACTCGATATTATCCATTTCTAAAATACCAATTTGATGAATGGAACATCATGCGCCTGTTTCTCATTTATTCTTAAGCAACATTTTCCTGTGAAGAGCACATTGTGAGGCAAGAGGAGCTTCCAGGAATCAGTATAAAGCCACTTTGGAGCACTAGAGCTCAGGTTTGCTATATGTGAAGCATTGATCAGCGCATCCAAAATACATTTCTCTCCCAGTCACAACACAATCCATTTTAAGGCATTTTTAAATGCTGCTAGCATTTGTTGTGATTTGGAGGTGTGAGGTGATTTGGAGTGCGTCAGGGAGTTCCTGGGATCTTGGCAGCTATTTATTTTCCCAGGGAAGAGAGCCATAAAATGCACCAAGAGGGCAGTGAACAGAGATGGATTTCTGCAGAGAGATAACCATTTGTCGGCCTGTCAAGGAGAGCAGGATGGCTGGCACATAATCTGGGTATTGAGATGTGTGGGACATCTTGCATCTAGGTTGACTGGGAGATTGGGGTTCACCTCTCCAAGTGGGGCAAGTTCCCTAAATCTGGATTGGATAGAGGTTTCCAGGCAGCAAAGGCAGGAAAGTTAAAATACTAGTAACATACATTAGACTTTGTTCAAATGCTAGAAGTTGGATTCCCCTGCAAGGAGCAAATGGTGTCATGCTGTACATTTGTTCCATAGACACCTGTGGGGGGGGGGGGGGATGAAAGTCAGAGGTAAGTCTTCGGTATTGTTAATTTTAGCTTAGTATTATACTTTTCTGCTATTTTTATTAGATCTGTAAGCCAGTAGGCATGATAAAGTATATATTTATTATAAATTATAATCTATATAAATTATATAGAATAATCTATATAAATTATATAGAATAATCTATATAAATTATATAGAATAATCTATAAATGATACATTATAATTATATAAATTATATAGAATAATCTATAGTCATAAAGCTTTTTTCCTGTTTAAGAGAGCAGAATGTGATTCAATTCCTTCCTGTGCCCATTAGGTCACTTGCTCATGCTTAGACAAGTATGCACAAAGGAGAGCTGACGTTATTAAGAAACTCTGCCCTTGGTACTTGCTCAGAGGCAGTTTTTATCAGTATTCCCCAAGTCACTGGTAGTGTGAGAGGCTGGGTTCCTAATTTGGCACCATGTTTACATGTACACAAACAAACATGTAAGAGCACATAAACCCAGGGTGGGTTTATGACACCATGAACTTCTGATTAGAAATAAACCACTTACCGGTAATTATTCTGCCTAATGCAGTTCATGCATGTGAAGTGAGCTCTGACTCTAGAAAGCTTATGCTGGAATACATTTTGTTACTTGTTAAGGTGCCACTGGACTTCTCATTTATTTTGCCGCCTAGGTTAGTAATCACTACATTATCGGCTGTGGAAAAGACCTGCAACTCATCAAATGTGCCCAGAGATATGACAGTGTATTCTTCCAACCCAAGCATCATCACTGAGAAACCTGTAAAGTACCGAACGCCTTTTCCCGCAACATATGTTTGTGAAAGTGGATTTTCTGCACTTGTTTAGGTATTTACATTTCAGTGCAACGAGCCAGATGTGGAACCAGATTTAACACTGCAAAATTCATCGGTTCAACCAGTTCCAGTTTCTGAAAGCTGCAAAACAGCACCAGCAGCCACCTCATTAAATGACTTGGTATAATAAATAACCGAACGTACCTTCTGTAAAATTGGTAAATAATATGTCTCGCACATATATGTACTAGGATTTTCAAATGTATGTGGCTGCTGTTGTGATTAATAAAATACAAATTCATTTAAAAGTGTTACTGAATTCATAGTAGCCTTTTGTCATGATGTATTTTCTCAATCAAAGGATACTAATAGTACAATGCATGAGGGGATCTGCTAGATTTTTTGATGTTAAAAAAGGGTCCTCATACTCATAAAGGTTGGAAATCGCTGTGTTAGATGATGTATCACGAGCATGGAAAATGGCCAAACCAGGTGTCTGGTACAATGTATTTCAGATGCTGATATATAACAATACAGCATATAAATGCATCTGCAAACAGATTATATTTGTCAGTGATATACAGGTTTGGAAAGATAAACAATGCACAAACTGTAAGATCATCGTTCAAGAAAGCAACATAGTTGGATTTTTTTTTCTTTAATCATCTCAAGTCATTTTTCAATATCAGCACTTTATGCCGTCACCGTTCTCATTTTTTAATATGCCAGCCGTTTGAATTCTTTATTTTTAATTTAGGCTGCAGTCATATCAAACAAAAAGGCTACTGGACCCTGGCAAAGAAGTGGCAATACATTAGGATTTTGCATAGGTTTTTCGCAGAAGAGTAACAAACAACATTACGTGTAAGAATAATTAACAGATTTGTCAGGAATCAAGTTAACACTTACTTTTGCGAAGGTCTGAAAAACATCTAGGCCAGGTGGCAACTGAGAAGCATCTTGGATCTCCACCTTCAAATACAGCTGCAATGCCCTTGTGAGGTACCCAAGGCCTTCTTTCATTTCCTCACTTAACTTTTCAAAATCTTAAGGGGAATAATACACAGCAAGGTATCAACAGAATATTCTGCCAACATCTTTAAACTCTCCAGTGGCAGCTTTGTAGTCTACATTTCCAGTCCTCAAATGGAGGGGGACATGGCACTTTATTTTTGACAGATACCTCTCCCCACCAAGATGTCACTGCCAAATGTTATGTGAACGAAAGATCAAAAGCTCATAACCAAAATAGATGTGCAAGGAAATATAGATGTCAAACTGCAAAACCAGTCATAGGAATACATTTCACATAAGCTTCATATTTGTTATTATGTGAAATGCCTTCCTCGCTGTGAGATGATGAATGATACTAATTTCTTTCTTCAAATCAGCTCTTAGACAATACAAAGTAAAACACTGTTTAACTTAACAACATAAAGTTCACAATCAGGACAGCATCTTGTAGAGCAGGGGGCCCATGGCGTCTGCTGACACTTTTCCTGATACCCATGAAGTGTTTTTTAGAAAGTGAACATGCCCAGGTGGGCTTTTTCTCAGCAGGGCTTCTGGTTGGCCTTTGGAGATCTGACTGGCCATGCAGATTTTTAAAAAGTTACTTTGGCAGCAGCTGCCACCACAGCACAAGAATCTTCACTGTGTGACTGAAGATAAGCTGTATGTATGTCCGTATGTAAGAAAATGTTTTCAAATAATAAGTTCACTTCTTAAAAGTTTCCCACTAAACAGATATTTCCAACATAATTAGGGGCCACTGAATTTCTTTGGCTGCTCCTCACTTCCCTGGCCAGCCCTCCCCCTGTGTTTGGTGCAGCTTACTCACGCACTTGTATACTAACAGCCCCCACCATTACCTGAGTATTCGTGCAAGCAGGGCAGGGAGGAAAACAGGACTTGGTTAAGCTAATGGGATAGTGTGCTGGATGATGCCCACAATCCAAGATCAGGCACACCTGAGCTTTATGCCAGAGTATTATGATACATTGAAATTATAGACTATGCTGACAAGAGGTATGGGAGAATTTTCTGTCCTTACAATTGTCTTTGGGAATGAAAAGCCTTAAGGAAATAAACTCCTCCTCCCAGGAGAAAATAACGTCAACACACTCTTAATTGAATTTCTGCCTCCCCAAAAAAATGACTCTGATGAGCTCTTCACCATTTTTACATTTTAAGAGCACAATATTAAAAAGAGTTATTTAGCTGAAAGGATCAGAACGCACATTGCAGAATTTATTAATTTGTTTCAGAGTAAGGCAGAGACAGTATTAGCTTCACCCATCACTGAAACAAAGCCAATTGTAGGATGGAAAGTAGCAACTGTTTAGAAGAGCAGGTTGGGGGACGTTTCAGCTCAGGACAGATGTAAACAAGAATACTGTTCTCCATCTAGAACTTTGGGGAGAATTAAGAGATTCAAATTCAGAATGCAATTATCTGAACTGGAATTTGGCCAGAATGTCAGAATTAACCATTGCTGGGGGGAAATGCCCGACAGGATGTTTCACAGAAATCACGGCAGTATCTTCCTATCTCGCATGAAAGCCAAATGAAGTGAGAATTGAAATCACAGAAATGAATTGTTTTAATTTTCTGGCTTTTAGAAATTAAAGTTGTCTCAAAAGATGAAACATGATGAAAGGTATAGCTATGAATAGTATATGAGGACCATTTTCACCTGTGATACTAAAAGCACCTTTGAGCCACTTTCCTGCCATCTGTGCACTCGTATGAATGTTTTTAATCAGGACAAAAGCAGGAGAGAACAATTTTTTAATTTACATGTACATTATTATCAAGGGGGTGAGGTGGAAGAGAATGGTAATTAATACACATAACCCTTTATGTACTGTACTTATAAAGCGTATCTATAAAGATAGCTTACAGAGGTAGATTCATGCTAAAATAACTTCCAGAAGCCTACCCCACTGACAAAACATAAAGGAATCTACCTCTATAAAGTGCTTGGCAAAGTACAGTAAACATTCTGACACAGAAGTGCTTCCAATGTATAAGGCCGACTCTATTTGCCCCACCAAGAATCTTTGATATCTGTTTCATACCACCAGTTACTACACACTCCAGTTCTCCCACGTAACACTGCTAGTACTTTACAGTTGTCCTCGGGGGGGGGGGAGAATCATTTTGGCATCTACTTACTTGACTGAAGATCAGAAAAAGAGTAAAGCTCCTCAGATGGGCATGTTGATTGTCTTAGCTATTGAGAAGCCAAAATAATAAGGATAAGTATGCAATAATAAATGGTTATAAGAACTTAAACTCCACTAATCCCAATACTGCACCCTTGTACAAAAAGTTAATAAACATTATCAAATACATTCATTGATGTTCACTCCACATTTTCGAAAACACTGACCATTTCCATACAGGTTATCTTCCCCGGGTTCATTGCTGTTGGGAGGCAGATTTTTCCCCCACCTCCCCAGAACATCATGGTGCGTTCATACACTTGTGTAGCTCCTGAAGTATCCCTGACTTTTCTCCAGTCTTTCTCAAATCTGCTTTCCTGTGGAGTTTTAGGAAAGATCGCAGTAAAGCTTGGATGGCTGCCGTGTTGGTGGGAAAGTGTGGATTTTCCCACCCACACAGCAGCCATTTTCCCAGTGGCCATTTCCTTGGGAACTTTTTTTTTAATCAGCAACTGAATATTGTTATTTCAATATAATGACATACTGGTGCGAGCAACTGGTTCTCTGAATTTCCAGCTTTCATTTTTTTAAGTAAGTCTCTAGCCTCTTCCATTGCAGAGATATGAGGGGGAAGGCATATCTCCGCAATGCAAGCGGATAGAGGCTTACTCTTTTTAATGAAAGCTGGGAATTGAGAGAACCTGCTATACATATAGTTATAACATTATATCAGTATAACTGTGTTCAGGGATGTCATTACTTATCTTGGAATACTGATTTCTAGAGATATTACGCACATGATTATGCTAAATTTTAACAAGCTAATTGCTGATATATCTTTGTATTTAGACAGCTGGGCAACTTTAAACTTGTCTCTATGGGGCAAAGTAAATACACTCAAAATGAACATTATACCTAGGATTATTTATATTTTACACACAATTCCTTTGTATTTACCTTGCAGATATATTCATAAAATTAATGCTTTGTTTTGGAAATGTATGTGGAGTTCCTCACCACTTCGAATTTCTTTAAGGAGGATGCAGCTTCCGTTTAATGAAGGAGGATTTGGTTTCCCTGATCTTAAGTTTATGTCATCAGGTATACTTGTTAACTTGTTCTAATTATTGGGATCAGTCCTTGCAGTAGGACCATCTGTCTTGTCTCATGCCCCTCTCTCAGTGGAATGAATTAGGGTCTACTTATGCCAGAGAGGATCCCGTTCCTCTTGTAGTTTCTGCAGCTAGAGAAAAATGGTATATAATGGCATGACAATATCAATTTGATCCATTTTCACATGCTAAGTTAACATTATGGGCCAATCCCAGATTTAAAAATTGGGAAGAAATCTTTTTTAAGGAAGGTTTGGACAGATAAGCGGATTTTTACATTGGACTAATTGATAGGTTATGATGATGAATTTTTGCCATTTTCTGAGCTGAGGTCTAGATATGACTTGCCACCTTATGTACAATGGCAATACTTACAGTTGCAACATATGTTGGTATCCAAATATGGCCCTGCAGCATTAAGTGTCTCAGACTCCCCTTTGCTCCTGGAATATATCTGATCGAATCAAGGCAGAAAACAAAACCTACAATATTTGTTTATAAATAGTGGATGTTGATTAATAAATGTGATATGTAAAGTCTCAGGAATGAATGGAATAAGGAGCTAGATTGCCCTATTTTCCAAAGCAACGGGACATGCCCTTAAAGCTTATACCTGCTCTCTCCATGGATCTTAAACTGAGACTTATTCAGCAAAAAATTATATTCAAGATATACAGGACACCACAGTGAGTCTTTAGCAAAGGAATGAGTAAAGTGTCTAATGGCTGGAGTACTCACTGGACACTTCCCTTAAACATATGTTTTGGGCGTGTCCAGTAATTCAGTTTTTCTGGGAAGAAATTAATACTGATATCAATTTAGGATTAGAATGTTCAGGATGTCTATGTACTTTTAAACTATTGGCCTGTCTCATGTAGGCTATCCAACAATCAACGAAAATGGGCCCTCAGTCCCCGTACCACAGCAAAAAGACTTACATTACAATGCTGGAAAGATATAAGCCCACCTCTGGTAAACCAATGGATTGAGGACCTTAGAACTCTATCAATATTTGAACGAACAGGATATAGGCAGCCATTGTGCATGAACTTGTTTTTAGATATTTGGAAACCATTTATAGAAATGTATCTCTAGATCTGCCACCACTGTTACATTTTCGTCTTCACTTTATATTCTTCTTAAGTTTTTTCTTTGTTTTGTTTCTCGTTTGTTGTTGTTGTTTTGTTGAAGGAAATAAAAAGAGAGGGAAAACATGCTGATTTTTAAAAAAAGTTTTTTGGAAAAGTCCCAGTGGCCTGGTGGGGAAGGATGGCTGCTGCTGGAAAACCACAGGAAGGGAACTGCAAGGAAACCTGCTGGGCAGAAGCTCTGTTGCTGCTGCTCTGAATTGGTAGCCACATCAGCAACGGAGAAACCTCCACTCTTAAGGTTTTCAAACATGATATTTGCAAGCTACTTTAGTTTCTTGATTTCACATAGGGTTGCCAGCTATGGGTTGGGCGGGGTTTGGGGAGGGGAGGGACTTCAATGCCATAGAGTCCAATGGCCAAAGCGGCCATTTTCTCCAGGTGAACTGATCTCTATCGGCTGGAGATCAGTTATAATAGCGGGAGATCTCCAGCTACTACCTGGAGGTTGGCAACCCTAATTTCACACCTGTTCTGCAGAATGTACTTCATCTATTTTCTCCTCTTTGGGAAGAAGGTATCATTTTTTAAGCCAACCAACCAATGGTTAATCTAGCAAAAATTGAGATGGTTACAATTTTTTCCTACTTAATTCTCTGACTCAAGATGTTCTATTACTACTTTGCTGGATTTGTGAGGTTTAGGAATTCATTATTAAAAAGCTCTCTTTGAAATGAGCATCAGTGGGCCAATCTTCTGTAAACATTTTAGCTGTGGAAGTTTCAGAACTACAGAGCAAACATAAAATTTGGGAAATGGCATCAGCCTAAGAACAAAACTCTGAAGACAACCTTTAAGTGCAGCATCGGAGCCAATACAATATTTAGAACTAGTTCTGAAAACTCACCCAGCGCAAGAACTATTGTTAAATAATGCATCAGCATAGACTGAACTTACTGCTCCTTCTGTCTCCTTTTGCACATTTGTCCCTAAATTGTGCTAAAATGTGTATTTGGACTAACATACAAAACAGCTTACTAACAGCTCATTCCTGAGAATTGGGCCGAACGTTTTATTGATGCGGCGTGACTTCGCCACCAGCGTAAGTGCGGGTAAACACGTGTTTACACACACATACGCTGGCGGTGAGGCCGGTCCCACTGGTGGCAGAGCGCCGCGGGACTGCGTTTCCCCCCTCCGCGGGCGCGGCCTCTCCATGGCACTGGCAAAGGCGTGGAGAGGCCACACTAAAGCAGAAGGGCGTTCAAAGGAGGGCCGGGGGGAGGAGCTGCCGGCTAGGCGGCTCCCTATCCCCTTTTGGCCACTTCGGCCGGCGCCGGAAATGGCGGTGCTGTACCTGCTTTTTAGCAGGCACAGCCTCGCTATTCCCTATGGGGCGAAAGGCCCTGGTTAAACAAAAAAAAGCCACGAAACGGCTTTTTTTTTTTTGTTTAAAAGCGTACAGGGAGCGACTTAGGAAGAGCCGCCGCTCTGAAGTGACTTTTGAATGCATACTAAGACATACACAACCATATGACCCCTGAATATGTACATGTCTGACTTCTCAATATGCCTGGACCTATGCTGGCATGGAAGAGACTTTGTGTTTCAGTGGCCAGTGATTCTCCCAGCCTGAACCCCCCAACTTTGATACCGAGCACAACTAGAACACTTGCAACATAATCCTAAACAGTCACACCCTTCTAAGCCCATTGACTCCAAAGGGTATAACTCTGTTCAAGACTACATTGCTAGTGATACTGGAGGAATTTACTACCATTTTAACCATTCCATTTATTTACTTACTAGCTCCTTTGACCAAAGGTCTAGAGCTTAACCATAACAATAATACATAATACATAAAATAGAACACCACCAAATAATCAATTTACAATACCCAACATATAGTTAAAGTTAAAACACAGTAAATGTAATTACTAAACATATCATCACTAATACCATAACAATTGATGTATTCCCCCTGAACCAGCCTCATTGAACTGGGATCATTCAAATCATAAAATTTAATCCAACATTCATCTTGCAGCCTACGTGCTTATTTTATTTTGACAATTAAGATACCATTTTAACCAAGGCAGAGAAAACATCATTTTCAAGGTCAATTCCAAACAGAAAATTTACTTACTAATTTGAAAATAATCCTGCCAACAAGCCTCACTGAATCAGGAGGAAAGTTGGGATCAATATTCTTAATACATTTGCATTCTCGTTTGTGATCTTGCCATGCTTCTTTCTGCAAGTTGAAAAAATAAAGAATTATTTTACCTTATATGCATTAATGACATTTAATCAATAGCTCAGACAGACAAGGCAGGCCAGAGTCAGAAGCTTTACAGAACCAGATGGCATCCTACTTCAGGGATCCTGCCCTTGTTGAGTTAGTACAGGTTGAGCATCCCTTATCCGGACAGACTGATCTGAAAACTGGAAGTAAGCCGGCATGCAGAAATTACTCACAGGCCCTCAACAGCACCACTGATGGTTCAATGTACACAAAATTATTAAAAAATATTGTTTAAAATTACATTTGGCTATGTATATAAAGTATATATAAAACACAAATGAATTTCATGTTTAGACTTGGGTCCTGTCCCCAAAATATCTCATTATGTATATGAAAAAATTCTAAATTATTCCAATACAGAAAGATTCGAAATATGGACCAATTCTGGTCCCAAACTGTCCAGATAAGGGATACTCAACCTGGAACTGTAGTACTGCCCTTTGGTTACCTTCATCAGTTTATATCAGCCCTAGATACTGCAACACTGATCCTAGTCCAATAAAATGGGGTATCCTCTGCTCCAAATATTTACATTCAGCATTAATGTTGAGTATGCCCTGACAGTCTTCTATAGACTTCTCTGGTTTGTTTTTTTATGTTGCACCAAAAACCTCTAACTGAAGTTTTAGAGACAGAGTCATACAAAGAGATAAATAGGTATGACTGACTATAATAACAACACGGAGTATGCATCAAGTAAAAAGAGAAAAAAAAAACCTCTATGAATCCAATTTCTCTAATCCTAAAGAAACAGTCATGTCTGTAATCATTAGAACAACATCCTGAATAATGCAGCTGTACTGGCATGTTTTTCCTCCACGAACAAAAATTATTCTTTGAAGCCAGCATTTATCTGACACTATTCCAAAAATAAATACTAGAAAAGATGTTCAATATGCTAGAAAAGACATCAAAATGATCCACAGTTTTGCATTACTAGTAACATCAGCAGAGGGTGATGAATTGTAAAATGCAACATCACACAAATAATGTGTCTCATTCTTCTGATCTTCGTGGTGCATTTCACACTAGAAAGGCATTGGCATCACATCTTTATCATCTTATGCCAACTGGAATTCATTCGCAAATAATTATAGACTAGAAAGGGGAAAAACCATTCCTATTTTAGAGACTAGCAAGGCCATACATACTTAAAAGGGGGGGAAATTATGTTGATGTGCATGTGCCATTCTACTTGACCTATCATCATCCTCATTCTTGACCTAGCTTGGAAAGTTTCCCCACTTTCCCCAGTGGTTTACTTCTGCCAGCTTTTACTTGGCAGATACTTGATTTGAGTTTAGCTAATGTCAGGGAAATAATTATTCTTCTATCATGGTATGTCTGGGGTGGGACAACACCCAGAACTATCCCAAGAATTGCTATTCAGGTATCTTCTACCAAGGATACTGAGATGCAAGTGGGCAAAATTTAGAAGACAAAAACTCCAGAAGCACAAAAGCAGGTTTAAGAAAGATGGAGAAATTGTGTACAAAACGATGGAGACAGACTAGCTCTAAGCAGGATGTCCTTTTTATATCTAGTTCCCTTGTTAACTCACCTATCCTATTATTCCATTCCATTTATTTACTAGCTCCTTTGACCAAAGGTCTTGAGCTTAACCATAACAATAATACATAATACAGCACCAAATAATCAATTTACAACACCCAACGTATACTTAAGGTTAAAACACAGTAGAAAACAATTACTAAACATAGCATCACTAATACCATAACAATATATTCCCCCTGAACCAGCCTCATTGAAATCACAAAATTTGTTTCAACATTCAAGTTGCAGCTTACATGCTTGTTTTGTTTTGACGTTTGAGCGACATCATCTCCACCAAAAATCTTGCAACAGAACTAGTGATATCAGGGTGAATATCTCCCATTATGTGAGATATCACCCAGGACTCCAAGGAAAGTTTGTATTTAGACAATATTGGGGTGATCCAACGCAACCGAGGAGCTGACCAGTGCTGACAAAACAATAAGAGATGGTGTAGAGTCCCAA
Source organism: Euleptes europaea (assembly GCF_029931775.1). Taxonomy (NCBI): domain Eukaryota; kingdom Metazoa; phylum Chordata; class Lepidosauria; order Squamata; family Sphaerodactylidae; genus Euleptes; species Euleptes europaea. Next base: position 31,334,748 of record NC_079318.1, read on the forward strand.
TATCTCCAGATTTACATTCACAAACTCGATCTGAGTAGGGAATTTTCGCAAAACGACCTAACATCTCTGCAGTTGGATAAGCATTTAGTCTAGCGAGCATAAAGGCACGACTATGGCCTGGGATTGTCAGCAAGCTCACATAAGAGGGCACGGTCTCAGGTGGGGGAATCCCCAGTGCAAGGGTAGAACATACGCGCCTAGCACGGAATGTAGTGCTAACACACTCAAGATTTCTCACCCTTGACCTTACTAATTTAAGTGCTTCAGAGAAGTTTAAGTTGTTAAGAACTAATGGTGGAAGGTCAAGCAGTACCAGTTTACTATCTATATGTCTTCCCCACGTCCCTCTGTAATTATCTTCCTTTAATCTGTGTAACAGGCCCCCTTGGATGTACCTATCCTATTATAATAGGTAGTATCAGATAGATATGTGGAATCTATGGGAAAAGAGCAAGGCTTGGCTCACAAAAGGCTATTTAGTGTTAAAGCCCATCAGCCAGTTTAAAATTACAGCCCATTCCTGAGGGGGAGGGCTGAGCCGGTGGCTGGAGGCAGCGCTGCCGTGCTGCCTCCAAAGGAGGATTCGCGCCCCCTCCACTGAAGCCGACACTTTGGCCTTACCTGTGACCCCCCTGGAACTGCTCCACAGGGTTCCACGGGGCTATGCCACCTAAAAAGGTGGCGTAACTCCCAGTAAGGGCAAAGGGGGTGTTCCCAGCCTGAAGGGGGGCCAGGAAGCTGCCTAAAGGTGGCTCTGCCCCTAGAAGACCCCAGGAATGCCCCCTGGGACAATGGCGCACAGAGGTGCGCCATCAGGACACCGGCGGGAGGATGAGCCGGCATCCCAGTGAGGCCGGCGTAAGCGGGCCGACACCAGCACCAGTGCCAGTCTTGCTGGCGCAAGTGGCACAGACACTGGCGCAGCCTCTTGCGTGCCTCACAACAACTTTCGGCCCTGAAGCTCAGGAATGGGCTGATAACAGATTAACACTGCAGACAAAAATAGTTCGTCACTACAGTTTTTAGAGAGTAAAACAATGAAGTATTAGTTCTATGTTTGTATCATGCGTGCAAAGTACTACTGAAATTCTAAGGCTAAAACTCAGGTGTTTATCCACAAGGGCCTAGAAATCATGGAATAATGTGGATAGTTGACATTTTAAATATTTATGGAGATAATTTTTGCTAGCCACAACAACTGATTTTATAGATCTTAAGAAAACTGAACAATGAACGGCAGCAGAATAAATGCATACCTAAAAGTTTAAAATATTTGTGTTAACTTCAGAACAAGCATTACCTGGCATTGTATATTGCAGTATCTTGCAACTTTGCACTGAGAACATCTAAGCAGTCGCTCTTTCCTGGGGGGGAAGTAGAGGAAAAATGAAATATTTTCTACATAAAAGACAAATAAATTACAGATTAATTAATTCAAACTTCTGCATTTCAGGAGCGGGGGAAGAGACTCACAACACACACTCTACATGCTTTGGCGCATACCATATAGCATTGTGGATTGTGGCTTTTAGTTCCACAAAACTGTGTTCTCAGCAACTTCTAACAAAAGACAATGGAAAAGTTTAATACTTTGGTTTCTATCTTTACATGTGGAGATTGATGGACTGAAAACTGCAGAGCAAGTTATTGCCACAATGTGTATGTATGTAACATCTCTGGAATGTAATGAACTGCGGTGAATGGCATAAAGGGAAGAGAAAATTAAACTGTGGGTGGTAAAAAATATGTCCTTGAATATTCACAATATTATTTTTGCAGGTTTGGTGACAATAAAGCTAATTATCTTTTAGAATATCTAACTGAGGAGTAGCTGGCCTTATGTGGATGATGAAGAGACACCCGCAAACAAAAGGAAAAGAAACCCAGCTTGATGAGAATTAAATATGCTCTAGAAGGGACAGGGATGTTGAGAGCAACTGACTGTCAAACCCTGTTCACATGTAACAGTGAAGACACAGTGAGGACAACCTGCATGTCCATACATATACCGGTTTGCAAGACAGAACTAATGCATGTTCACTTTGCAAATGAAACCTGTCCTTGCTCTTCTGGCTCTATTGATTCATTAGCTCATGTCCTCTTGGGACTTGAGAATTTTGAGCCTTGAGGTCCACTGTTTATTCCTCCTTCACCAACTATTAACAGTGATGCTGTTAAACAAGAGTATTCAGCATTTTTAAGAACATAAAAAAAGCCATGTGGAATCAGACCAAGGCCCATCAAGTCCAACAGTCTGTTCACACAGTGGCCAACCAGGTGCCTCGAGGAAGCCCACAAACAAGACTGCAGCAGCATCCTGCCTGTGTTTCACAGCACCTAATATAATAGTCATGGTCTGCTCTTCTACCACAATACCAGCTGACTATTATATTTGAATAGTGCCTGATACCTCTCTCGTACTGTGAAATGAAAAAGGACCGGTCTTTCTGAAGTGCAAACTTGGGGGGAGTCAAATGGCTGCGTTGTGCATTTCTCCCTTAGATTTATTGCATCTATTACACTCACCGCAATAACATTTGTGAAAAGTAAACACCAGGTGTAATGAAGACTACGCTGCAGTTAAATGAGTTGGGGATCTAAACTCTTATGATTTGAAATATTCATTCCTGAAACAGTTAACATTAAAAATTCTTACAAGATTTATGTATTTTGAGTAATATAAATACCACAAGGTGACGACAATTTGCATATTATACACATCTGTTTCTCTTGGATTTAAGCCAACCAAGTCCCATACAAAACAGTGGAGTTTGTTCAGGTTAAATTCAAGTATTTTTGGTTTAACTGAATTTTCAGCTAGGCCGCCAAGATCAATGCTGGCTTATTGAAAATGTACCCAATAGTTTATTTTTAAATCAAAATTCAGGACTATATTTATAGGGGGCATGGGGGGCAATACCCCCTTAGAATATATCAAGTGTCTGCTCTGAATTCCCATTTTCATTCTACATGAGGGGAAACTGCAAGAAGGCTATGGAGCCTGCTCCTGTTCTGAGTCAGCTAACCTCTGCCCTATAACGTTTCTCCTTTGCTTCGTCTCTTCTTAATATCAAGTCAGAGACAGGGAGATAAATGACTGTCCAATCTCATGTAAACTGGTATTGGTTTTTAAACTCCTCCCATAAACTCACAACCATCCCTTTCAATTACCTGCAATTTAGGCCTTAGTCAGTGCAAACCTACACAGAGTTGCAGCTTTCTAAGCCCACTGACTTCAAGGATGTTAACTCTGCTTCGACCAATGTAATTTACAATGTAATGTAAAGGGGCAGGGCCATGGCTTAGTGGTAGAGCCTCTGCTTGGCATGCAGATCCCCAGCATCTCCAGTTAAAGGGACTGGGCAAGTAGGTGGTGTGAAAGAGCTCCACCTGAGACCCTGGAGAGCCACTGGGGGTCTGAGTAGATAATACTGATTTTGAAGGACCAAGTGTCTGATTCAGGATTAGGCAGCGTCATGTGTTCAATTCTACTTAGGAGTGTACCAAGTTCACCTTGATCTGCAGAGATGGTGTTCTAAGCAGCTACAAGCACTGACTACACCTTACCTAAACCTTAGTATGGAACTAAGATTAGGGAAAATTCTGAGCCTTTCATGGAAAGAACATGCCCTCTCCCATCATGTTTACAATAGTTTATAAGTGTTAGTTAATGAAATTATTCTCTTTAGTTTTGTTTCCACACACACACACACACACACACATACACACACACACACACACACACACACACACACACTGCTTCATTTGTTAATCTACTTGACAAGACTAACAGCACATTCCTGAGCTTTAAGGGCAAAAGCCCTTAGGAGGCCAGGAAGGCGCTGCTCCAGCGTTAGGGCCCCCCGCAAAGGTGTCCGGGCTACTTACGCTGGCGTTAGGGGCTCCAACACCGGCGGGGAGGCCCAGACGCCAGTCTCTGAGCACTGCTGCAGCAGCAGCACCCTGGGATGCCAACGGGGCCTTCCGCCGGTGTCCCACCAGCATAAAGGCCTGCACTGGTGTTCTGGAGGGGGGGTTCCGGCATCCCGGGAGGCATTCCTGGGGCAGGGTGGGGGGAGGAGCTGCCGTTAGGCAGCCTCCTGTTCCCTTTTGCGCCAGGTACGAAAAGCCCCATTTAAAATTGAAAAAGCCTTTAAAAGGTTTTGTTTTTTTTTAGTTTTTGGTGCCGGGAAACGGGTTAGGAGGCACCGCAGCAGTGCCTCCTCCCCGAGGTTCCCCCACACTGAAAGCACAGGAATGCACTGTAATTGTGCCACAGCTTGATTAAACCACCATAATTAAAATTATTTTCAGTCCAAAACAGGTATCTTTCAAGGCCATTTTCCTGTTGTTGTTTCATTTCTGCCCTTCAGTCTACATGTTGTCACATTGCTCCTTCAGATGCCTCATGCTCTGTTATCTGTCACCAGATGCGCTGAAGCCTCAGCACATCTTTCTGTCGATTACGCGCACTCTGATAGAGGGCAGCTTGGCCTTGGAAACAACCTCCATCAAAGTCATTTCCCCCCTCTGCGGGTGCCTAACCTCTCTTTTCACAACACCAACAGCTCATGCAAGCATACAAAGGAGATGAAAGAATGACAGGCGTCTGAAGAGCTATTCACATCTTTTGAAAACCTTGAGGTGTGCTGGGCCCGGCAACAATGCAGCTGCACTGAAAAGGAGATGGGTCAAAGCAGGAGTCAGCTTCTGAGGGCCCAGTCCAAAGGCTGTAGGATCAATGCAAACTTGCAGCTGACTGCAGTTCAAGCACTCTGTGAACTGCAATAATCATCTGAGTGCAGTGTTTTCATAAACACAGGCCTCTCCATTTCTAGTAAGAGACACTTTTCAAGAGTAGTGGAAAAGTTTTATCGTGCTAGTTCAGACCAAGGTCCATCTAATCAGCTTTCTGTTTTCCAGTGATAACCCAGACAAATGCTGATGGAAGCTTACTAACAGGCATGAAGCGATGGTCATCCCTGATTAGGGTTGCCAGGTCCCCCTTCGCCACCGGTGGGAGGTTTTTGGGGGTGGAGCCTGAGAAGGGCGTGGTTTGGGGAGGGGAGGGGCTTCAATGCCACAGAGTTCAATTGCCAAAGCAGCCTTTTCTCCAGGTGAACTGCTCTCTATCGGCTGGAGATCAGTTGTATTAGCAGGAGATCTCCTGATACTACCTGGCAGTTGGCAACCCTATCCCTGATTGTCCCTAGCACAGAAAATATACTGCTTCTGCTACCAGGCTTCATGTATTTCATATGTATCCCACTTTTCTCCAATGATGGGCTTGCTGTCTCACAACAGCCTTTTGCTTTACAACAACCTGAAAATTAGGTTAATCCAGCAAACTGTCAACATGCAGCTACTGCCAACAATGGCAGTTGTGCATTTACTGTTGTCCTCCTCCGGAAGAAGTTATATTTTTAAATTTCTTTTACCACATTTATGTCCCACCTTTCTGCCTTCACAAGGCAGCTAACAAATTTAAAAATGCATAATCAAGTTACATATTTAAACCAGTAAAACCTATCAAAAAGAGAACTAAAGTACACGGAGAAGTAACAGTCTTCACCTGCTGGTGAAAGATAACAACAGAAGTTGACAGACAAATATCCCTGGGGAGAGTGTCAGAGTTTTGGAGCCACGGCTGAGAAGGCCTGGGTTGCCATTCGGCTAATCTCAGAAATTGAGGGCACCTGAAGCAGGGTCTTGGAAGATTGCCATAGCAGTCAAGTAGATTTGCAAGGGAGTAGGCAGTCCTTCAGGTATGCTGGTCCCAAGCCATGTAAGGCTTTAAATTGCACCCAGAAACAAATGGTGAGCCACTGTAGATGGAACAAGACTGGAATGATATGGTCCCTATGACCCACTCCAGCCAACATGCTAGTGGCAGCATTTTGCACCAATTGAGGTTTTTGGACGCTTGTCGAGGGCAGCCCCGTGTAGAGTGCACTGCAGTAATCTAATCTAGATGTAGCCAGGCAATGCACCACAGTGGCCAGATTTTTTTCTGCCCAGGAAAGGCCACAGCTGATTAACCAGTTGAAGCTGATAAAAGGCACTCCTGGCCACAGCTTATCCAGCAGTAGGCTGGCGTCCAAGAGCACCCCCAAACTAGGGACCTATATGAGCATTGAGTATTATGATACTCTTCATTTCCCCCATCTCTGATGCCAATGGTGCAGGGAGAGAAATATGAACATTATAATGGCATGAGACAGTAAATTCTACTTAGGGCATTGTGGAAAGGATGAAGGATTAGGCACATGACTGTTTGGGGATAGTCATGTATTTATTTACATCTCAAGCTTGGTTCAGAGAAAGAAAGAGAGAACTACTTTTATGAAGACCATTTGATAAATTCATACCTGGGTTGGATTAGCATTTGAGTTTCCATTTTACAAACTTTGACTGTAGTGTTTGTATCACACTGTCATTTTTCTCCCATTAAGTATGTGCATTAAAAGTTTATTTCTTGCATTTCTATAATATGACTCAGAAAGATTAAGATATTAAGGCACCGGGAGAGGGCAAAAGCTATGTTTTCGTAGAAACCACTACACTGACAAATCTAAGCTCTTCTGTTCAAACCTTTAGAATGCAATCCTTTCTGCAACTATTTCAATATTAAAACCTAGATTGCTGTCATGAGACAGTATTGTCAAAGCTGTTGAGTCTGTGTCTGAACAAACATGCAATTATTGTTCTGCTCTTTGCATTAGTAAAGGCTGATTGACGGCACTTATTTGGTACAAAAAATGTGGGAAAATCTTTTTATTGTTAAAATCCTTTTCACTCCCAATGGGATTAATGTTCAGAATCATTCAGATCTCCTTATCTGTCACTAAACATTTAACCTTGGGATTGTGTACGCAACTTTCAAAAACCTTTTGAGAGAGAACTTCTGTAAGTAAAACAAAGCCTTGGGCAAGTTCAATGTAGCCAGAACACAGAGTTTACAATTACGGGAACACAAAAGTTCCCAATTAACTTTTTAGGTTCACCTTCGCAATTGAAAAAAGAGTGTTTTTCAGAGTGTCCTATTTTAGGCTTGTTGTTTCCTCTTTACAAAATCTTCTCATATTTAAACTGCTTAATTTGTAACATTATATCTGGATGATATGTCATTGTGGCTTTACTGACTATACACACCTAGAGAGAGAGAATAATACAGATCTCCAGTGAATAGTGTTAAATATCATCCCTAAATGCACACTTTAAACTTCAGTCAGCTTGTCTTAAAATATATACAAAAACGTACCAGCAGAAACTGAGGCATCTTCTTTCATGGGTCATTGCTGTCAAAATCCATAACTGTTCTGACCACTGGACCATCAGTAAGAGAGGAGAGTGAAGTAGAGTTCCATGAACCATTACCACACTACCAGTAAGTTTTAATTTGCTGATTGTTATCTTTTGGGTTTTATTGTTATTGTTTTATCTATGTCCCAGTTTGGTGTGTGAGAAAGGTAAAATATTTTAATATTAATAATAAACTGATAATATTTCTGAGATTTTATGTAAACAAAACAAGGTATAATTGTGAGAAATTTTTCAATAAAAACATACACCCAATATATTACAGTAACTATCAACCTTAAATTGCGGGAGGGGCCATGGCTCACTGGTAGAGCATCTACTTGGCATGCAGAAGGCCCCAGGTTCAATCCCCAGCATCTCCCATTAAAAAGACCAGGCAGTAGGTGATGTCAAAGATCTCAGTCTGAGACCCTGGAGAGCTGCTGCCAGTCTGAGTAGACAATACTGACTGTGATGGACCAATGGTCTGATTCAGTATAGGGCAGCTTCATGGGTTCATGGATTAATTTTAAGTTGTCATCTATATGCTAATCACTTACAACTACTGCTCCTTTCCTTTAAAAACAAGGGAGAACATAGAACTCTATGGCTGGACTCTGTGAAGGACAAACTTAATAAACAAACTTACTCCAGACTTATACGCCTTAGCAATATCCAGACTTTACTATTGCAATGTCCTCTGCTTGGGGCTGCCCCTGATGATGGCACTCAATCTGCAGTTAGTTCAGAATATGGAGGCGAGCCCCTTTACTGAGACATGCTGTTATGATTCATAACAAGCCATGGTTATGATTATCAGACCAAACTTGTGTACCACTGCTAGAATACATAGCGTTAAAAAAGCCGATGGGTTTAGATCTAGCATAGCATAACTCCTTTTGTGCTCGTTTTTGCCCCCTGCTCCTCAGAGAACACAAAAAAAGTCTAATGGGAGGTCATAAATGCAGCAACAAGCAAAGGCTTCCAGAGTCTTATGACCCTTTTGTCCTTTCCTCAACCACTAAGGCCTGAGTTCCTCGCTGTACAAACTTTCTAATAGTAATGTCATTAACAGGAAACTAGATGGTATGGACACACTGAATGCACCAACAGCTGGCTCCTGTCTATACGATCATGACATCAGTCAGCCAAACCAACTTCTTTTCTCTCCATCTCTAAGAAACGACAATCTACATCCAACACCATGTAGGACTGCTGCTGCCTCACATATACATATATCATTGGACTTTTCCATATTTGATGATGAGCATCCAAATGTGTGAAATGTTCATTAAAAAAGTATTGCACCTGAGGTTAAGAAGATGGAATGCAAGTTCCGTGATGGCTCATTCTTACATGGAAGTCAACATCAAGTGATGTTGCAGTCATGACGCGACAGATGCACGTATGAATCATGCTTTTGGTTTCTCCAGCCATGTAAACCATGTCGTCATTTATATAGCTACATAGACTGTAAATACCCATCCAGTCTAAGACTGAACAAGGACTGAAGCTATTCCTTTCCTCACCATTGTCAGCAACCCATCTCTGTGCATTATGACAACACCTGATTAAAATGTATCTGCACTGTTTAGCTAAGCTGTAGAAAATAGCTAAGGCTCACAACCATGAAAGTAAAGAATACTGAAAGACAAATATAATATAAATATGTACAATGCTATGGTATTAAACTACCTTGATAATGTGTGTGCATATTTTAGCAAAGGGATATTTAGTTCAGCTTTAACTGAATAAACGTTTTTTTAAAATCCCTAAGATATCAAATGTCACATTTTCCATCCGTACTCTAGTGACATCCTATGGCAAAAAATATAATTGACTACCGGTATATTGTTGCTGAAAGTTCACCCACCTCATTTAGAAATTGAACGCTTGGGAGGGGGGAACCATCTACCATAACAAATACTACAACAGTGAGACCAGTAGATGTTTTAGCCACAGACTAAAAAGTCATACCTGAAGAATGAATAACTCAGGTAGTTACTTGTCTTTACATGCCATTTTTATCTAGCCAACTAAGAATGCTCAAGCCTTTGTATTCTTCCCGTAAGTGATTTTCCATTACATACATACACATACATTTTAAATGGATCACTGACATCCCTAAATAATTTGTGAATGAGGTGGATTTTCCCATAACCTCTCAATGCATTTTAAACCTCCACCCCTTCACCTTTTCTGCTATTCTGTTCAGTTCATCACGATCTACTCTTCTCCCTTTGCACTGTATATTTTGCATCCACTAGCCTTATTCTCCTGGGTATGCAGATTGCCCCAATAAACAAACCAATCTTTATTATTTTACTAAATCATTCCTCAAGACAGACGCTACTTTTTTTCTTACTGCTACTGCTGTTTTCTGTTTGGGAATCAGTCTCTCAAACTGTTAACCTGGTATTTTTAACCGACCCCACGCTTTACAACTAAATCTAAAAATAAGTCTTATTTAAATCAATAGAATATGCTCCTGATTAAATATATGTACATGTCACTTTAATGCACAGAACCGACATATCTTCTAAAGTGCATTTCTAAAGTGCAGCTTAGAATCTAGTTTACCCTTCCACCTCATCCCTACAATATTTTTCATGTGCCTCTAGTGATAAGAACAATAAAGACCTACTTTACTAAAAATGTAAAGTAAATTGGCACGTATGAACTAACAGCAAACAAACAAACAGATTAATAGTGTTAAAAAGAAAGCAAAACAAAAAAGTGAAAAATAATACATGGAAACAAAGAACCTTTTAAAGTGCTATCAACTACAATGACCAACAAAATATGCAGACTCTGATTTATTTAGATTCCAAAGATTAAATGAGTAAAGTCTCCTTGTTTATCCTTGCAGCATTCAACATTCCATTTTAATTAGTCGCCAATATTCTATTTGTGAAGGCAGTTAACTAATACCTAGGGTTACCAGGTCCCTCTTCACCACTGGCGGGAGATTTTTGGGGTGGAGCCTGAGGAGGGCGGGGTTTGGGAGGGGACTTCAATGCCATAGAGTCCAATTGCCAAAGCGACCATTTTTCTCCAGGTGATCTGATCTCTATCGGCTGGAGATCAGTTGAATTAGCAGGAGATCTCCTGCTACTACCTGGCAGTTGGCAACCCTACTAATACCCCATTACCTGTATTGTTCTCCCATGCGGCTTACAGCAGCTTTGGGGAAGAGAATTTAAGTCAGTAAAAAAAGAGTAAACTCCCTTCACTGCGAGAAAATGCAGAGCCGCCTACTGTTGTGGTTTTTTTTTTTATATAAATTTTTATTAAGATTTTTTTAACAATAAAAAAATATCAAACAAAAAAACAATACATGTAACAACAATAACAAAAAAAATAAGTAACAAAAATTACAAAATACATAATACAAACTTGGAGGAGTATCCATATATCTCATTTATTACAATCTCAAATATCAAAGTTCTTATATTAAAAAAAGAAAAGAAAAAGATACCCCTTCCCCCACCACCCACCATTAAGAGTGACCCTTCACCTGACTTCCGCAGCAGGTGTCTAATCAGATTTTACTATTAAAAATACAAAGGTATAAAATTACTCTAGTTTCTACAACTCGTTAATTATAACCATAAAATCCATTTTTGCCATCTTATCCCAATATGAGGCGGCCTTTGACCAAGTTTGTTTAAACTTTTCCATATCTTTCCCATGTAGGAAATCTGTTAATTTGGCCATCCTCATATATATCCATATCTTCTCTCTCCAGATATTAATTGAGGGTTTATTCACTTGCTTCCAAACTTTAGCTATCACAATTCTTGCAGCAGCAAAGCTATACTGGCAGACAATTCTGTCTTCATCATTGATATTTTTTGGTGGTATTCCCAATAAGCAAAATAATGGTTTTCTTTTCACACTACCATTAATCAAATTATTCGTTTCCTTCAAAACTTTCTTCCAGAATTTTTTTATTTTTTTACAAAACCACCATACATGCATATATGTTCCTCTTTCCTTACCACATTTCCAGCACAGACCCCTGTCTTCTCTGTTTATTTTAGAAATCATCACTGGTGTTATATGCCATCTGTAAAACATTTTATATAGATTTTCTCTAATTTCATTGGTTATTGTAAATTTAAATTCTTTTTTCCATAATTTTTCCCATAGTTCCAAATCTATGTTAAAACCTAGCTCCTTCATCCATTTAATCATAATTGGTTTAACCCTTTCTTGTTCCAAATTAATTTCCATTAACAATTTATACATTCTACCTATCAGTCCTTTATTTCCTTTTATTAATATTTTCTCTAATTCTGATTTATTTCTATTGAATCCAATTTGGTTATCTTTATTAAATATATCTCTTATTTTGTAGTATAGAAACCAATCCTTTATATCCAGTTCTTCTCTACTTTTTAGAATCCATATCCCTTCTTTCCAGTTAATAATATTTCTATATATATCCATTTCTAAATTCAGCTGAGTTCCTCTTCTCATAAAAGCTTCCACTGGATTGAGCCATCCAGGAGTTTTATTTTCTAATATCTTTCTATACTTTTTCCACACTTTAAACAAACCAGCTCTAACAAAATGAATATTAAAATCTTTATTTACTTTTTCTTTCTCATACCATAAATAAGCATGCCATCCAAAACGTAAATTATAACCTTCCAATTCTAATAATTCAGTATCCTCTAACATTATCCAAGATTTCAACCATACAAAGCATGCTGCTTCATAATACGTTTTTAAATCTGGTAAGCCTAATCCACCTATATCTCTTAATTGAATCAAATTTTTGTAAGCTATTCTATGTTTTCCTTTGTTCCACAAGAAGTTTAAAATATCTTTTTTCCATACCTTAAATATTTTAACCCCCTTAATTATTGGTAAATTTTGAAATAAAAAAAGCATTTTGGGTAAAACCATCATTTTAACAGCTGAAATTCTACCCCATAGTGATAAAGGTATTCTTTGCCAGTTTTTCAAGTCTGTATTAATTTGATGCCATGTTTTTATATAATTATTTTTGAATAAATTAAAATTATTTGAAGCTAACCAAATACCCAGATACTTTATTTTTTGTTCTATAGTAAAACCAGTATTTTTTGATAATTCTTGTTGCTGCAAGAGTGTCATATTTTTAACCAATATTTTTGTTTTGTTTTTATTAATTTTAAATCCTGCAAGTTTTCCATAAACCTCCACCGTTTTTTTCCATTCTGCAATCTGACTAATAGGGTTAGTTAAAAAACAAACTAAATCATCTGCATATGCTTTAAGCTCAAAGTGATTTCTCCCAACCTTATAACCTATAATATTTACATTATTTCTAATCTTTTTCAATAAAACTTCTAACGTTATTATAAACAATAATGGTGATAAAGGGCAACCTTGTCTGGTGCCCTTTTGTATTTCAAATTGTGATGTTATATTCCCATTTATCAACAATCTAGCAGATTGGTAAGTATAGATCTTTTCAATAGCTAGTTGGAATTTCTTTCCAAAATCCATATATTCTAATACTTTTTTCATAAACTTCCAATTTACATTATCAAATGCTTTTTCTGCGTCCAAAAATATCATTGCTAAAGGTATAGTGCTAAATTCCGCACATTCTAAAAGATCTATTACTACTCTAACATTTTGGCTGATCAGCCTTCCGGGAAGGAAGCCTGCTTGATCCTTATGAATAATCTGACTCAGTATTTTTTTCAATCTATTTGCCAGAATCGCTACAAAAAATTTATAATCATTATTCAATAATGAGATTGGTCTATAATTTTTAACATCTAATAAGTCTGTGTTTGGTTTAGGAATTAACACTATATTTGCATGTTTCCAGGTATTTGGAATAGATCCATTCTGCAAACAGTTATTCATCACTTTTAAAAGATGTGGAGAGATTTGTTCCATAAAAACTTTATAATAAAATGTTGTAAAACCATCTGCTCCTGGTGCTTTATTCAACTTACTTTTACCTATTACTGCTTTTAATTTCTCCAAGGTTATATTAGCGTCCAATAATTCTTTATGTTCTTGTGAGATTCCTGTCCATTCTAACTGGTTCAAATATGTCTCTATTTCTTTTTCTGAAACCTCTCCTTGTCTATATAAATTTGAGTAATAGTCCACAAAAGTTTCTACAATTTTACATTTATCCATTGTAACCTTACCATCTCTCTTTATTCTTATTATAGGTAAATTCTTTTCTTTATGCTTAAGTTGCCAAGCTAATAGTTTACCTGGTTTATTTGCATGTTCAAAAAATTTCTGCCTATTATACATAATTTTTTTCTATTTCCGCATTTATTAAAAATTCATATTGATATTGCAAATTTTTAATCTTATCTCTATATTCCTGTTTAAGCAATTTAGTTTGTACTTTTCTCAATAGATTCTCTTCTTGTTTAATCTGTTCTAACAATTTCTTCTTTTTACCTTCTCTCTCTCTATACCATCTCGAATTTTGTTGTATCAATAAGCCCCTTAGTACTGCTTTACCTGCGTCCCATACAATATCATCCGATGTCCCTTTATCAATATTTTCTAAAAAATAGTTTTGTATATCTATTTTCAATTTATCCACAGTTTTCTTATTTTTAAGTAAATATTCATTTACCACCCAAGATTTATTTTTTTTTGTACCTATATTAATCCTTAACATTAGTGCATTATGATCAGAAAACACCTTAGGTAAAATTTCAGGAGCCTCAGATAAACTTGTAATATCTTTAGATAACCAAAACATATCTATTCTTGAATGGGAACAATGTCTTGATGAATAAAAAGTATACCCTTTTTTATTACCGTTCATTAATCTCCATATATCAAACATTTCCCATTGATCTGTTATATAATTAAAAATACTTGGAAGTTTACCCTCATATTTACTCTTTTTTTTCTTTGTAGATCTATCCAATCTTGGTACCATTACCCCATTAAAATCTCCCATCCAAATCATTTTCCCATTAGCGTATTCTGCTAATATCGACGCTAGATTAGAATAAAATAATTTCTGATTTATGTTAGTTGCATAAATACCCACTAATATTATTTTCTGAAATCCCATTACAATTTCCACAATTAAAATCCTCCCATCTACATCTTTATATAAAAGTTTAGGTTCTAATACTGAAGGGACATACATAGCAATACCATTGATTTTTTTCATTTCATTACACGCAGTGAATAATTTGCCAATTTTTGTTTGCTCCAACCTGTGAATATCCTTTGGTAATATATGTGTCTCCTGTAAACAAAAAATATTAGCTTTGGACTTTTGTAGATGGTAAAACACTTTTTTCCTCTTAATTGGAGAGTTCAAACCATTAACATTCCAAGATACAATTTGTAGCATTTTTATTATTAATATAAGCTCCTACTCAAATTTCCATAGTTATTTCTCTTTTTCTCTTAAAGACTTCCATTATCCTTGTCTCACCCTCCCCTCTTCCCCCCTTTTTTCCCCCCCTTTGTTCAGCCATCTCCCCACTCCTCACTCATCTGAGGATGATGCCCCCCCAGTTGCTTCTTCTGCCTTTTCTTCTTCAGCACGATCCTTTCCATTATGTTCTCTTGAAGTTTGGCCTGGTGGTTTGCGTAGCTCCCCTTCATATCTTCGCAAGAATTGTTCTACTTTGACAGTATCTGTGATCTTAACTCTTTTAGCCTTGAAGATAAAAGAAACCCCCTGGGGGTATTCCCATCTATATTGTATTCCATTGTATTTCAGTCTTTCCACAAACTCTGCAAAAAGTTTTCTTTTCCTCAGCAGTCTTCCAGGGATTTCTTTCATCAATCTCATCGGATTCCCATCAATTGTTAGTGGGTTGTTAAAATGTTTATTCAAAATTAGGTCACGATGACTTCTGGAAAAAAGCTGAATCAAACAATCTCTTGGAACTTTATTTTTTGTAGCATAAGCAGAGTTCATTCTGTAGGCTGTAATTATCATACCTTCCACCACAGCATCATCTTCCTGTAAAAAATCAGCCAACAATATTTTCAAATAATTTCTCAGGTTTGTACCTTCCTGTTTTTCTTTTAAACCACGTAGACGAATCCAACTTTCCTTTATCTTCAACTCCAACATTGCAGTACTGTCATCTCGCAATTGCTCACGTTCCTGGGAGGCTTCCATTGATAATTCAAGAGCATCAACCCTCTTTCTGGTTTCTTTGTTATCCTTTGCTTGCTTTTGAACTTTTGCATCAAGCTTATCCTGTTTTACTGCTAAAGATGAGATGGATTCTTGAAGTGTAGTAATAGCCACTGCATTTTGGTTTAGGCCTTGCTTAACAGATTCCATTTCCTGCTTCATTGAGACCATTTCCTGTTTAACTTCTGTCACCTCTTGTTTAACTGATGTCACCTCTTGGAGTGTTTTAGTCAGCAGTTCTTGTAGAGAGTTAAGAGTGGCATCAGGTTTTTTAGTCATCTTTGCTGTTATTGATGTCTCTGTTCCAGGAGAAGAAGCTGGTGAAAGAGCAGGACTGGTGACAGAAGCTCTTCTTTTAAATTGTAGTGATTGTTGAATCTGAAGCTGTTTGGTCTCTTTTATTAATACTTTAGGATGTTTTTCTGTGTCTTTTTTGACTTTGTCTTCTTTGTTTTCCATGTAAAAAACTTGAGGTGGCTGCTATTGTAATCCAGGGAGGGTGAGGGGGGGGGTGAGAATTATTGCTTAAAACATTAGTTCAGCTATATTTGTTTAAACGTCTTTTATTTCAAAACAACATTCAGTTTCAAGCAGAAAAAATCAAAAGTCAAGAATCAATTCTGGAGAGGATATAGCATTTATATTCCTTCAATGCTCCATTGCCAATGTTTCACTTGCTTTCAGTCCTGGTCAGATGCTTCTCAGGTCTGAAGTGGCACAGCTGGAATTTTAAATGCGCAACACTTTGGCAAAAAGCCAAGTTTCACTTTGTTAGGGTTAGCGAGTGTAGAAAACAGATTCCGAAATGCTTCTCCTTGTTTAGATAACAGATTAGACACCTCCGTGAGTTAGTTGTTAGCAAATGTTAATCATTAGAGAAAAAAAACCTTTTTACTTTGCTCCGTGCCGTTTCCTCCGCCACCCGGGCTCCTGCAGATCTAATGGTGCTGACTCATCCGCTTTCCCCTCCTGGCGCTCACTGCCGATTTTGAGGCAGCGGGCGCACCTTGGTCGGGGCGCGAGCCGGCAACCTATTCAGCTTCCCCTCTCCTTCCAGGGGAGCCGCGTCATTGTTCCGGGGGGGGAACCTCCCCCCACTCCGCTTTAGAGCCCGGAGCTCTAGTCTTGAGCTGCCACGGCGATCGGCACAGGAACCGGAAGCCCTCCTACTGTTGTGGTAAAGAAAAACTGTTGGGAGATCCAATCATACTGGATGGAGTTGCACTCCCCTTGAAGGAACAAGTCTGCAGTCTGGGGTGCTCTTGGGCCTAGGCTTACTGCTGGAAAACCAGGTGGCATCTGTGGCTAAGAGTTAGGGTTGCTAGGTTGGAGCGGAGCCTGAGGAGGGCAGGGTTTGAGGAGAGGAGGGACTTCAGTGCCATGGAGTCCAATTGCCAAAGCAGCCATTTTTCTCTAGGGGAACTGATCTCTATTGGCTGGAGATCAGCTGTAATAGCGGGAGATCTCCAGCTACTACCTGGGGGTTGGCAACCCTACCAAGAGTGCCTTTTACCAGCTTCAACTGATTAGTCAGCTGCGGCTTTCCTGAGCTGAAAAGATCTGGCCCGTGTATTATTTTATTATTAATTACATTTATAGACTGCCCTCATTCCCAGCCAAGCCGGGCTCAGAGCGTGTAACATTTAAAACCATAAAAATCAAAATATCCTAACACAAATATAAAATAGAAATAAAATATCAAGATGGCATTCTCATAACAGGGAGACTGCAGCCGCTGTAGGCCCTGCCCGGCAGTGTAATCCCCACAAATCAAAAAGTGGGGAGAAGATGGGGAGGCCAGCAACAATCTACAACTTGCAGCTGCCCTCAGTTACAGGCCTGGCGGAATAATGAAGCATTTCTTCATACAACCCATGACTAGCTTATGGAAATCCTTGCCACAAAGTATGCAATCTCCACTAGCTTTCGCACCTTCACAAAAGCCACTAGATGAATTCATGGAGATTAGCAGTACAATCCTAAATAGAGTTACATGGTATTGCACTGTTAGCTAAATTAAATATTACGGCTGTTTGTTCTGAGCCTACCAAATTCTTTTCCGGTTGCAAAACAGTAAAAGAACAAATAAAGTATGAGGTTACTTACAGTGTATAGCATAACCTGGTTACATTTAGATGTGATTACTGCAGTACACTCTACATGAAGCTGTCCTTGAAAAGTATTCAGAAACTTCAATTGGTGCAGAATGCTACCACTAGGGTGTTGGTTGGAGCAGGTCATAGGGACCATATCACATCAGACTTGGCCTATCTACAGTGGCTCCCAATTTCTGGGCACAATTCAAAGTGTTGGTGTTGACCTTTAAAGCACTACATGACTTGGAACCAGCATACTTGAAGGACCACCCACTCCCTTACAAACCTACTTGCTTACTATGGTAATCTTCCAAGGCCCTACTTCAGGTGTCTCCTATTTCTGAGATTATGAATGGCAGCCTAGGAGAGGGCCTTCTCAGTTGTGGCACCAAAACCCTCTCTCCAGATAGACTCACTTGTCCACTTCTGTTGCCATCTTCCACCAAATGGTAAAGACTTTTTGTTTTTTTCTGGCATTCCTTCAATGATCCCTCCTTTTATTCCTGCCCTGTTTTTAAATATTGTATTTATGATGAGGGAAAGGAGTTGCAGCCTAGGACTGGCATTGGGGTAGTGCTCAAACACCTAGTTTCTTTAAATGAAACAAAGTCTTCAGGGCCAGATGAATTGCATCCAAGGGTGCTACCTCGGCCCCCCTGTGAGCACCATCCCCTCTTACAACAATTTATCTACTAGCGCCTCTGAATCCCCAGCTTTCAGATTTTTAAAAGTTTCTAGCCTCTTTTGTTGAAGACATGAAGGGGAAAGTATATCTTCACAACAAGAAGTGCAACACTTACTTTTTATGAATGCTGGGAGTCCCAGGCTAGCCTGATCTCGTCAGATCTCAAAGCTAAGCAGGGTCAGCCCTGGCTAGGGTTGCCAGGTCCCTCTTCGCCACCAGCGGGGGTTTTTTTGGGTGGAGCCTGAGGAGGGTGGGGTTTGGAGAGGGGAGGGACTTCAATACCATAGAGTCCAATTGCCAAAGCGGCCATTTTCTCCTGGTGAACTGATCTCTATCGGCTGGAGATCAGTTGTAATAGTGGAAGATCTCCATCTAATACCTGGATGCTGGCAACCCTAATCCCGACTAGTATTTAGATGGGAGACCTTCATGGAATACCAGGGTCATGATAAGGAGGCAGGCAATGGCAAACACCTTTGAACATCCCTTGCCTTGCAAACCCTACGGGGTTGCCATAATTCAGCTGTGATTTGAGTGAGAAAAAAATGCTATAGTGTGTGCCATTTGCCAATTTTTGCCATTTTTTAAAAAGGCCTTCTGGCCTGTGTGTGTGTGTGTGGGGGGTGAATGGTGAGGAGCTGAGGCAAAGAAACTGGTGGCCATGTAGGTGGGACATTAAAAAATTCACACGACATACAAGCACATGTTGACTAGGAGCTTTCTAAAACAGGTGTACTAAATGGGGTTTAGGAAAAAATGCCACAAAGTGAGTGGAAATACAGAAAGTGGACCATTAAGGGATGACATCATGTGGATGTTCCAAAAACAACTAGCTCCGGTGGTCTTGGATGCCATATCAGAAGAAAACCTCCATGTGGAAGCAGCATAACACAAGTCTGCCAGATCCAAGTGATCACTCTCAGCTGGAGGAGCTGGGCATGAATGAGTACCCCATCTATTAATGCAGAGGTAATGTGCAAATGAGAGCCCCGTGGCGCAGAGTGGTAAGCTGCAGTACTGCAGTCCAAGCTCTGCTCACGACCTGAATTCGAACCCAACGGAAGTCGGTTTCAGGTAGCCGACTCAAGGTCGACTCAGTCTTCCATCCTTCCGAGGTCGGTAAAATGAGTACCCAGCCTGCTGGAAGGGTAAAGGGAAGATGACTGGGGAAGGCACTGGCAAACCACCCCATAAACAAAGTCTGCCTAGTAAGCATCGGGATGTGACGTCATCCTATAGGTCAGGAATAACCCGGTGCTTGCACAGGGGACATTTACCTTTTTACTAATGTTCAAATGAGAGAAGCAAAAGGACGCTTTGCCACAAGCGGAACCTTGTGTTTTGCCACTAAATACTGCAACATATCAAATGAACAATAATTGCACTATATAGGTAACGTAAATGAAGCTATGCTATTAGCAAAGGTTTACTGAAAGGAATTTACAATGTTTCTTCCAACATCTGTGCTTTGTTTCTCGGTCTCTCCTGACGGGTGTGTTTTGTGTGGGTATATATATATATCCTAAAAAGAAGAGGAGCTGCACAGTCATTGTTATCTGTGAAGATGAGAGATTGTCAATAACTCTCCTGCTCAGTTGGTTCAATCACATCATATCAGCAAGCACATTTCCATTTCAAATATTACAGCCGCTGCTAAAGATACTTCAAAAGAGATACAGTCACTTCAGTGAGATATGAAGCAGTATGAAAACACCAAGTTCACATGGGTTGTTTCTGGCCGTTTTCTTAAAAATGGATTTTCCTTAGATGCTTAGTTAAAATGAAGCAGAGAGACATCTAATTATCCCATATAGTTTCTGAAGTGGGTTGTGAAATAAGACTGTTTTATTTCAACAGGCATCAAGTGAAGCTTATTTACTGTACTTGACTGAATGGTCAAGACTGAAGAACCAACTACAGCTTCTGCTATTCTGTCTCAGCACTGGGGGGAGGGGGGAGGTGTGAATCAACAGCCGTGGCTTGCTAATGAAATGCCAACATGATGTGACTTGAGGGTTCACATTTAATTTCAGGAACACACAACTGAACACAATTGGGTCAAATGTATGAAGGTGAGAAAAATTCTCAGCTACTGCGCTGTTTCCATTCCTATGAAGTAAACAGGGTGTTCATAGTTGAGACGTGTGGCTGCATGCATATATATTATACATTGCAATTTTGAGCATACTGGTCCTAAATTCTTCATTTCAGATGTAAGTGAACAGCGGCCTTGTAAAGAGAGCCACCGCTTGCTTGTGGCAAATCAATATGACCATTGAGCCCCACACTTCTCCAACGCTGGTGATCACCAGGGTGGCAGAGCTATACAGGACCTGTTGCCCAGATGACTGGCAGTGACCTGACACTGGAAGTTTATAGTGACACACAGAAGACTCTACTGCCCAAGTGATCAGCAGTGACTTGGAAACGTAAGTCTCATGAGGCTGAGGGGAGTAGGGAGGAGCTGGTCCTGGGCCCTGCAGTTCCTTTGAACTGCTTATATATGATTATGATTTTTTTAAAATAATAGAATCAAGCCACTTATCAATTCACCTGTATTCCAAAAAGCAGGAAAATTGTGCATTAAGCCATGCCTAAATTTCCACGGCTATCGTATTTTGGTCATGTCATAAGACGACAAGAGTCACTGGAAAAGACAGTCATGCTAGGAAAAGTTGAGGGCAGCAGGAAAAGAGGAAGACCCAACAAGAGATGGATGGACTCAATAAAGGAAGCCACAGCCTTCAATTTGCAAGATCTAAGCAAGGCTGTCAAAGATAGGATATTTTGGAGGACTTTCATTCATAGGGTTGCCATGAGTCGGAAGTGACTTGACGGCACTTAACACACACACACACAAATTTCCACACCCTGTAAGCAGTAAATATGTCATATTATACTTTCGTAGAAATTAAGCTTACACTTTGCCTTGGTCTTCCAGTGAGCCAGTGGGCTTGGGAGATGTGTCCAGGTGGAAATTTCACATATTGCTTTTCAAATTTTTGCTACATAAATACACATTCATTTCTCCCTGATACATCCATGAAGGGCCCAGCTCCCTAACAGGTGTATGGAGGAGGGAATTTTTGATACAAAAACCACAGAGAGGCAGAAGGATTGAACCTACTCTCCTTTTCCAATATTGCCCTACCTAAATCAAGGCCCTGGGTGCCTAAAATTTTGTCTTGTCTAGCTTGACCATCAACACCTTCTCTTTCTTTTGAATTGCTCAGCAATCTTTCCATATTACGTGTCACTATTTCCTATTAACAGCTACATTTTCTTCTCGCTGAGTGAGCAAACCTATATGTCTTCCCATTTTTAAATTGTTCTCTCTGAAGCAGCAAAAAGGCAGGAAAGGAAATCACAGCTTATCTGCATGCATTGCTGAAGCAAAGAGGAAAAATACACCAGTTTAAACAGTATCTTCAGAGTGTAATTTCTAAAATGCTATTTCTGCCTCTGTCCTCTCTTTCTTCAACTGAGGACATGGGCCCATTTGCCTTTCCCACCAATCTTGAGTGTGACTTGATAAAAGTACCTCATCAAGTTATTAATTGACGAACTTTGTATCTTAGAAAAGTAAGGCTGCCAACCTCCAGGTAGTAGCTGGTAATCTCCTGCTATTACAACTGATCTCCAGCCGATAGAGATCAGTTCATCTGGAGAAAATGGCCACTTTGGCAATTGGACTCTATGGCATTGAAGTCCCTCCCCAAACCCCGCCCTCTTCAGGCTCCACCACAAAAACCTCCCGCTGGTGGCGAAGAGGGACCTGGCAAACCTATAAAAAAGACAGCACAAAAGCTATTCCGTGGCAAAGCAGCTGTTAAACTCTTCCCTACATCCCTCCCATGCATCCACCTACCTCTTGGTCCTGGAGGGGAATGGAGGGGCTAAGTCTCCCTTGTGTGTTTGTAAAGTGCCGTCAAGTCGCAGCCGACTTATGGCGACCCCTTTTGGGATTTTCATGGCAAGAGACTAACAGAGGTGGTTTGCCAGTGCCTTCCTCTGCCCAGCAACCCTGGCATTCCTTGGTGGTCTCCCATCCAAATACTAACCGGGGCTGACTCTGCTTAGCTTCTGAGATCTGACGAGATCAGGCTAGCCTGGGCCATCCAGGTCAGGGAAAGTCTCCCTTACTAAATACTAAATTAGAGAACAACTTCGAGACGTCAAGTAGAAGGAAAGAAAAAGAGCTTGCTTTGTATATATCTGTTAGATGTTAGTTATTTATATTGACTTCTTTTGGGCAAATTCGGAAATTACACTTTAATAAAACTTGCTGTAGAAAATCTTTATTACTACATCAAAACATCACACTGAAACCTATATTGTTATTGTTATTATTGTTATTGTTGTTGTTGTATATAAATGACGGCATGAAGACTGCACAGATGAACCCCCGCACCTGTACAGTAGCTTGGTGACTGTTCGTTATTATCCCCCTTTCACAATTTGTTGCAGAATTCCAGCATCCTTGCTTACAAAATAATCTTCATAACCAACGACTGGCTGATAGAGAGGTAATTATCAGTCAGTTCTAAATAAAATGATGCTGCTTTGCTTTACAAATTAGCCATGCGTAACCCAGTGGGAGAACTGACAGTAGCATTTATGAAGATTACAGATAAAGCAGATTAATGTATTTCTGAAGTTGAACATAGATTCTGTTCTCCAGCAGCAGAAATATTTTTCCCATTCAACATGATTCAACCCTACTGCCTCTGAGCATTAAATTACAGAGCAATCAAATGGTACCCAAATCAAATATTATTCAACTACTCTTTTTATACTGATCAGAAATTGACAAGAGAACCTGTTGAACAACAAACACATCATATTAAAAATAAACCAAGAAATGTTTCCACCTTGTGAATTTAAATCAACTGTAAATGGGGACCACTCATGAAGCATGAGAACAGATTTCAAAAATGTATAAATCATTTATATTTAGATTAAGAAATGAATGGATCAGGAAACCCAACAATGGTTACACTTACTTTCCGAGTATGCATGTTTTTCATGTGTATACTTGAACCACCTGATAGAAGTTACTGATAATATTTAAATATAAACACATAAAATGCAATTAACATTACAACTTTTGATCTCAAAAAAGATCCTCAAGTGAAGTAGCAGACTTTTAAAAAAGAAACACGACAATAAACAAAACACAGCAACAAAAATTACTATATAGAACAGGCAACGATAACTCTGAATGCCTTTTGAAATAAGCAGGTCTTTACTTGGTACTGGAAGGAAAACGCTGATTAGGCTAAACAGATCTTCTTCTGTGGGGCGATGTTTTATAATCTTCTTGTCAAGAATATAGGAAAACCCTGTTTCATGTAGCCACCCACTATGAAAGAAAGAAGACAGCCCGTAAAATATCCAGGCCTCAAGTCTTTTAGGGCTATATAAATCAAAACCAGCTCTTTTAATTGTGCATGGAACCAAACTTGTGGCCAACAAAGATGGAACAATACTGGAGGTATAAGCACTGTATGATGACCTTCAGTTAATATTTCCATGGTAATTTCAGAGAAAGACTCTCACAGAACATATGTTACAGTAATATTAATACTGATTTTACAGCTATCTTCCAGTGATAAGTGTATTTCATCATGAAGATACACAGAATTAATAACATCAAGAACATTCTACAAAATAAACTAGCAAGTATTTGTGCACAGTATTTCCCATGTAATATACTTAAATGAAATGCCAGCTGATCGTTCATTTCCATTATCAGGTTGGCCACTGCTTGCTGAACGAGAGTCAGTTAATAAAACAATTTGTCAATAAAATTGACAAAAATATGGATGTGCTGCTTATTGACAAGAGACACGGGTCCTGTTAGTGGCGGTAGGCTTGGCACAACTACGGCAACCCAATCAAAATGGTCTTACATACCACTCCAGAAAATAAACATACTTCTCACATTAAATGGAATGATGACAGCATTGTCAATAAAACTGGACTGCAAAAGCAAACAAAAAAGCAAAGAGAGGCACAGCTTTGCTTAGCAAGTACTGTAGTTATTGTGGAGAATACGTTATGAACTTAAATCACCTTGGAAATCTGAAGATTTTTAAGCGGATATCACAGTCTACACGAGCAAAGCCGCTGTCAAATGAATCATGCAATCAGAAATCAATAACGGAAAGATTTCTGCTTCTGTTATGCTCTACTGAATTAAGTAATATATTTGACAACTGGCCAGTTGGAGATTACAACGCTGGTATGAGCTCTGTTGAAATTTAACTGCCTTTGTTTCTGCAAATTCTATCACAACTGATCTTTGCACCAGTGCTCCCAATCATAAAATATATATTCTGGTGATATAGGTAATCTTTTTCTGAAGTTCAAATAATAGGGCCTCTTAAACACATGTACACGTGAAAATGAAAGGAAAAACTACACATTTACAACATGGCAAAAAATTGTTATACATTATCATATTTGCTGTTGCAATTATTACAAACCACCCATTTTTCAATGAATTTGTTACTTTGTACTTCTTTACCTGTTCTACAATAGGAAATGAACTTTGGCATTAACCCAATCTCCCAAAGCATTATAATCTTGCATTTTAATACAATTATTTTCATCAATCTACAAAGCATTTTGGAAATATGCCTTACATCCTACAAGAGTGCAGCTATGGTGAAAAATTATTTTAATTCATCTAACCAACAGGAATATTATATATATTTTAATATAGCAAAAATGCTGTTTGAATATCCAGCTATAATTTTTGTTGTGCTTTTTCTAATATATACATTTTAAATAATCCAAGAGTGCTTGTGTTACTATAATGCTACAGCAGCAGATGCCCCCAGATGATTCCTAGCTTTAACCAGCTAGTTACTAAATTCCTACAGTGGGCATGTGTGGCATTTTGTGTGTGTGTTAAGTGCTGTCAAGTAGCTTACAACTCATGGCGACCCTATGAATCAATGTCCTCCAAAACGTCCTATCATTAACAGCCTTGATCAGGTCTTGCAAACTGAGGGCTGTGCTTCCTTTACAGAGTCAATCCCTCTCATGTTGGGTCTTCCTCTTTTCCTGCTGCTTTCAACTTTTCCTAGCATTATCTTTTCCACTGAGTACTATCATCTCATAATGTGACCAAAGTACGATAGTGCAGCAGTTTACCCAGAAACAAACTGCTTGGCAGGGCAGGCCCTTGGGCCCAATAGCAAGACTCACCTGGGTGGAGCAGGTTGGGATCTAGGGCAGCTTTTGCAGTCTGGCCCAGGGAAACCCAAAGGGTGTGGGAACAGTAAGCAAGCCTGGCTGAAAGAACAGTGGATCTCTGGGCCCAGGTGTTTTGAGGCAGGGAAAGGAACAAAGGAGAAGAGGGCAGGGCTTACCTCAAGGTGTGAAGCTGGGGCTATGGGAGGAGGCTTCTAGCAGGACAAGGCAGGTTGCAGCATTGTGGCTCTTCTCCTATGTAACAGTGGTCTTTTATGCATGGCCATTTCACTCGCCTTCACCCCTCCGATGAGTTTGGGTCTTTGTGTTGATTATGCATGCCGTTTCCGACCCATCAGAGGTCACCTCGCTCTCCTCCTGCGTTTCCCCACGTTTTGTCCCCGTTTTCAAATTCAAGATAAAACAATCTCTGAAAACCCAGGCAAAACGCGGGGAGACGCAGGGGAGAGTGAGGTGACCTCTGTCGGTTGGAAACGGCATGCATAATCAACACAAAGACCCGAAGGTGTTGGAGGGGTGATGGCAAGTGAAACAGCCATGCATAAAAGGCCAGTGTGACCCTGAGGTGGGTGAAATGGAACCATACCTTCAGGGGTTTGTATTGCTGAATAAAGTAACTGGCTGAAAGAGACAGGGATTGGACTCATGATCTCAAGACCCCATGATCTCCTGATATGATGATGCTCCTCTGTCATAAGAACATAAGAAAGGCCCTGCTGGATCAGACCAAGGCCCATCAAGTCCAGCAGTCTGTTCACACAGTGGCCAACCAGGTGCCTCTAGGAAGCCCCCAAACAAGACGACTGCAGCAGCACCATCCTGCCTGTGCTCCACAGCAATTTACTCCCCAGAGGGTTCTACAGCATGTCAAACCTGACACCCTGAATAAGAAGTTGTTTATATTAAAGCATATTCAATGCAACTTAATTGCTTCATCTAGGAGATTAATAACGATGACCAAAATCCTGAAATTAGTATGACCAGTTATTTCATAATAAATTCTGTATATGCAAAATGGAAAGAAATTGTTACCTTTATGCAGCTAGCTTTTCTTTAGAAGCTATATGGCAAACTAGCTTTAGACATTCTAAATTGGATGCTTAATGTGAAAATATATTTAAAATAGCAGTTTTAACATGAATCCAAGATTATGATCTACGACTACCTAATTTACAGTTTGCTTTATAACTTCCAAATTCAACTCAGAGTTAGAAAAGCGAAGCTAATGAAGTGAAATCCAAGTCTCCGCTGTCCTACTGCGAGCAATTTTGTATTACTGTTAGTATAATTCATTATGCATAATTCATTATGGTTACAAGTTCTGAAGTTTCTTCTTCAGCTTCCTGTTGAAGAATGTGGAGTTTCTGGTGGTAAGTTTTGTTCCAAACTCCAGACTGGTTAAGGAGTAGTACAAGAACTGCAGTAGCTATAGCTCAGTCCCTCGGGCTTGCAATCCTAAGAACACTTAACCTGGGAGTAAGCACCATAGGACTTGCTTTTGAGTAAACATGCATAGGATTGCACTGCTACAGTATCTAAAGATGCATCTGTCATCTCTGGACAAGAACTTGAACACATGAACACATGAAGCTGCCTTATACTGAATCAGACCCTTGGTCCATCAAAGTCAGCTTTTTCTACTCTGACCAGCAGCGGCTCTCCAGGGTCTCAGGCAAAGGTCTTTCACATCACCTACCTGCCTAGTTCCTTTAACTGGAGATGCCAGGGATTGAACCTGGGACCTTCTGCATGCCAAGCAGATGCTCTACCACTGAGCCACAGCTCCTCCCCACTGATGCTTTACCACTGAGCCACAACTTCAGGATAATTGCCCCCTCCCCATGCAAGGTATATGTTTTCCAGAAAGTTTGAAGCTATGAGGGGTGGGAGGAGAATCTTTTTTCCAAAGTAACTGTGGAGAAAGAGAACCTGCGTGATGTAGTAGTTAAGGCGTCTGCTAGGAACTGGGAAACCGAGGTTCAAATCCCCACTCGTGCCATGAGAGCTTGCTGGGTGACCTTGGGCCAGTCACACGCTCTCGGCCCTGACCCCTGGCTAGTATTTGGATGAGAGACCTCCAAGGAATACTAGGGCTGTGACGCAGAGGCAGGCAACGGCAAACCACCCCTGAACGAACGAATAATATAGAAATAAGGACCAAAACATCAGACAGTATTAAGTTTTACCTTTTTAATCCTTTGCCATAGTGAAATTTCAGGGGTTTACACTAATTAAGCCACTCATCTGACGATTTCATGTTACTTCACAAATAATCTTCCAAAGGCTTTTTCAAAGTCGGATGAGACCAGGGCCCTGCAGGACCTAGCACAGTTCCGTGGGGCCTGCAAGATGGAGACGTTCTGCCAGGCTTACGGCTGAGGACAGCAACGGATCTCTTGGCTGGCCTCCCCTTCCCCCCTCTTCTTTTCCCTTTCCCTCTTACTTGTTTTTTTCCTAACCCGATCTTATGCCCACCCTTTAACACCCTGAGGCTCCCCACACTTGGGTATGCATTTATTCTCTGAACCTGGAAATGGCACCATCCTCTGAGAGACATGGCCAGGGCGCCATTATTGTTTGTTGATCATCTAATGTTTTAATTATTTATATGATATTTATGATTTTTAAATTATTATAAACATATAAATAATAATGATAAGTACTGGGGAGTTTCCACATGACAAGGAGCTCTTTCTGAGCATGATTCCTGGAGTCAAGAAAAACTCTCTTTCCCCCGACTTACAGGGAAAACAGCTCTGCCTGTAGCCAATCGAGCATGGGGGGTGATGCTCAGATCCAGTGTTTTCTCCTCCCTTTTATCCTTACAACAGGTCTTTAAAAAAACTCAGCTGAGGCAGAGCTCAGCTTCCCCACCCCACCCCCTGGTAGTAGCTATGTGAGAACACATAGAAGGACACTCCATCTGTAGCCACCCCACAGTTTCCACTTTACTTTGAGAACATGACATTTATATTTTATCCAGAGGAAAGGGGGGATGAGAGCCAGACAAGTCATGCTTACATTGGACATGGTGTCATTTGGATGCTCCCCTTTACTGCAGGGGCTTCCTGATGTCTATGCAGGGGGAAATCTTTCTATGGAAGCCAAAAAACAAGATGATTTCCACAGGCTTGTGTGGTTCCATAGCAGGGTTGCCAACCTCCAGGTAGTAGCTGGAGATCTCCTACTATTACAACTGATCTCCAGCTGTTAGAGCTATTACAACTGATCTCCAGCTGATTGCCGCTTTGGCAATTGGACTCTATGGCATTGGAGTCCCTCCCCAAACCCCGCCCTCCTCAGGCTCTGCCCCAAAAACATCCTGCTGGTAGCGAAGAGGGACCTGGCAACCCTTTTCCATAAGCTTGTATCGTTTCCCTGTTGTTGGTGCAGCTTTCCATACAGGACAGGAAAGAAGCAACAGGTTTCGACATGTTACGTTTCCCCACTGTTTCCCTGTCTCGATACCCCAGCAGTGACTATCCCTCTCCCCTGGTTAACTGGGGCTTTTTAAATATGCATAACAGGTTCTACGAAACCTTAGCTTTAATTTCTAATAAAGTAAGCCTCTTGTACCTTCCACTGTGGAGATATGCCTTTCCCGTGTACCTCCGCAACAGAAGGGGATAGAGATTTACTTTAAAACAAAACGAAAGCTTGGCTTTCAGAGAACCTGTTAAACATATTGTTATAACAGTATAGCGATATAATGATATTCAGTTGCCAACTTTTAAAAAAGCCCCTTGGTGGCAGGGGGAGGAAACGGCTACCGAGTGTACGGTGCCAGGGAAAATGTCTGCCACGTGGGTGGGAAAATCTGAACACCCATCCAAGCTTTAGTGAGATCTTTCCCAAAACTTTGCAGCAAGGCAAGTTTGAGAAATAACAGAGGAAAGCTGGGGAAGTACACAAATGCCCCACAATGCTGTGAAGAAACAGAAAAAACCCAGCTTCCCAACAGCAGGGCAGAAATGGCCCAAAGCTCAGAACACTTGTAGTCAACCTCCAGAGGGCATACCAGAACCTTCATTTTAGTGTTCATATCACTTCAAGCACAATGTCACTTATTACAGAATTGTGTCCTATACTAATGCCAAGAGGGATCACACCTATCTGGAAGAAGAAGAAGAAGAAGAAGAAGAAGAAGAAGAAGAAGAAGAAGAAGAAGAAGAAGAAGAAGAAGAAGAAGAAGAAGAAGAAGAAGAAGAAGAAGAAGAAGAGGAGTTGGTTTTTATATGCCGACTTTCTCTACCACTTAAGGAAGAATCAAACCAGCTTACAATCACCTTCCCTTCCCCTCCCCACAACAGACACCCTGTGAGGTAGGTGGGGCTGAGAGAGCTGTGACAAGCCCAAGGTCACCCAGCTGGCTTCATGTGTAGGAGTGGGGAAACAAATCCAGTTCACCAGATTAGTGTCCATTGCTCATGTGGAGGTGTGGGAATCAAACCTGGTTCTCCAGATTAGAGTCCACCACTCCAAACCACCGCTCTCAACCATTACACAACCAGTACAGCTCCTAAAAACTCAGAAATTTTCTATAAAATTAAAACCAGTCCCATAAACTCCAACTTATACAGTTACTGTTACACACTATGTGAAGTTATATGACAGTAGCTCCTGTTCATACAGTTCTACTTTAAAATAACATTTTTTTACAAATGAGAAAACAGCTTGAATGTATTTTTTAATGATACATTCTTTGAGAAGCACACATGGTCCCCTCCTCTTACCCCTCCCTGTGAGATCATGACTGGTTTGAGATGCAAAATTACTTTCTTACATTAAGATTCCAGCTTTCTATTTTAACATTTATCCTTTTCCACTTGAGTATTATTTTAGAAGTGGAACATTTAGGAGCTTTTAAAAGGAGAAGAAAAGCCTTGCCTTAAACCAGAATTGCTCCTTTGAGTCCCATTAAGAAGCCCCCTTGTGATCTGAATCCGTCTCTGCAGGCTCTCAAGGGGAATTAAACTAATTAAAAGAAAGTAATAAAAAAAAGAAAGCCACCACACAGCGGAACAGTCTCTTCTTTCCCTCCAAAAATGATCCACTGCCCCCGTGCATTCAAAGTTCTAAGCATGACCGAATTGTGAGCCAATTATGCAAAACAGGGCAATGTCCTCATGCAAAATAGTATTTCTTTCCAATACAACGAACACAGATTAATGGTTTCCCCGTAATGGTTATGTCACAGTTTGTACAAACGTTTGTCCAAAAGCCTTACATTAAAACAATCACTGCACAGGGTCTAGCACGCAAAAAATTAATTGATTTTAAACACCTATATTCAATCGTACATTGCATAGACCCACAGTGCATTCCTGAGCTCTAAGGGTGAAAGCCCTTGGGAGGCCAGGAAGGCGTTGCGCCGGCGTCTGGGCCCCCAGCGCCGGCATCTGGCCTACTTACACTAGTGGTCCAGCATCCCTTCTGCTGGCATCCCACCGTTGTAGAAGGCCACGCCGGTGTCCTGGAAGGCGTCCCGGCATCCCGGAAGGCGTTTCCAGGGTGGGCCAGGGGGAGGAGCTGCTGTTAGGAAGCTTCCTGTCCCCTTTTGCCCCATGAATGCTGGTGCGGAGAAGAGCAAGGCTGTGCCTGCTTTTTAGCAGGAGCAGCCTTGCTTTTCGCTATGGGGCAAAAAGCCCCATTTTACCAAAAAAAAAAGCCGCTTAAAGGCTTATTTTTTGGTGTGCAGGGAACAGCTTTAGGAGGCGCCGCAGCAGCGCCTCCTCCCCGCCGTTCCCCCATGCCGAATCTCAGGAATGCACAGCCAGTAATATAAAATATCAGAATACTTTCTGTGGCAACATTTTTGAACACCTGTATATTACAAGTCGGAATGATAACCTGAATAAATGTAGATAGTGAAGTATACATTATACAGTTAGCTTCCTTTTTCAGGTACCTGATGAAGGGAGCTAAGATACCTTATATCCTGAAAATCGTGTTGGTCTCTAAGGGGCTACTGAATTGGAATCTAGCTGTTCTGCTGCAGACCAACATGGCTATCCTCTGAAACTATACATTATACATTTATATCTACATTTTAAAAAATCCAGGTAATAAAATGCAGAATCAAAAATACAGCTGTTAAGGTACCATACCGCTGAACAAGGACAAAACACACCCTACTATAGGAGGCTGAAGGTTCCTTATTCCCAGTTCGTTCCCTAGTCCCAGTTCCTTATTCACATTTCCTAGTTTCTGAATGATTTTGAGGACATTTCAAAAGCTCTGCACCCCAAGATATGGATTGGACCACCACATATCATACACCCCCACATTCAGGGGACTGTGCCCTTCCAGATGGCACATGCTGGGTCCTGGTCCAAAGTCCGGTTCTTGTGCCAGCGGCTCCCAAGTGGGGTGACCCAGGACAGATGCCCATAATAGGGAACGAACTGGGAATAAGGAACCAACTTCAGCCTCCTCTCTACTATGCATGGTGGAAAACAGGTACATACTAGTCCAACCCTCTTAACCACTACACCAGATTGACTCTCTATGCATTCCTCAGTATGTATTACTCAATTTACTCCCAATATTGATTCCAGTAAAAGCATAGGTTGAATAAGTTATTCTGAATTTAGGTTGTAGAATATACTGGGCATTTTATCCCTTGTTCAAAAGTGTAAATCTAAGCATATATTTTAGGTCCTGGTGAGATCCAGTGGGGTGTTCAAAATTCAACTTAAATGTGAAGTATGGTTTGATACTTGCCCTCAACTTTTTTAAAAGTCCCAACACCCCGCCCAGCCCACAATTTTAATGGTGTGATATGTACTGGGAATTCCAAACATTAAAAAGACTGATTTATGCAGTCAGTAGAATCTAGCTTCCCCCCCCCCCCCCGGATTATACCATTTCAGTTTGCAGGTAAGCAGTTACATATTTGAACACTGCTCCATGAAAATAACCCTCTGCACATAGAAAAACAACACAATTTGGATGGCTAGACTGAAGTCTCCTCCCTGATGTGCTACTATTCTTTGTGTAAGAATGGTAAATTGTGGGGGAATAAAGCAAACCCTTTGCTGCACATCAAGAAAAGCTTTACCATTGATTGTATAAATGGACGCTAAGATATAAACCACAGATTTTGATGGAAAATGTCCTTCTGTGCAACTATTGAAACCTCTGAAAGCAACTCTGTACAGAACAACTGTTTGCTGTTGTTCTTATTTTCTTTCTGCATGTACATATGTGGCTCCTAACCTCACCTAACTGAGGATAGATTCTGACCAAACTGATGGAGGATGTCTGCCTTGGTTATTTAGGTCATTTTTGTATGGGTACTTTCACTCACATTCCCCCCAGTCTGTCTTGGTTGTTCCTTGTACTTATGCATGAGTTTTCCATTCATTAGAGATGACCTCGCTGCCAGCCCTCACAAATCCCGGGACTTCCCGTTCCTCTGTTACCCTGATTCTTCCATCTCCCCTGAGCTCAGCCCAGGTGAAATCCCCATGCATAAGGCAAAGCGTGGGACATGGAAGCTTGATTTCTCTCACAGGCAGAACTATAGCCAATTACAAAGCAGCGTGTCAAGGGGTGGGGATTCAAATGTTTTCTACTTCCTCTGAGTTCTTTCTGAGCAGAAGAAAGGCTTTTAAAAAGCAGTCTTGGGTCCCCACCTCCCGTTCCTCTCAGATAGCTCTGTTTTTTGTTTTTGTTCTTACAATGCTTTTTTGTGGCAATTGGGTTGGGGGGGCTTTTATCTCACTACAGCCAATTACAAAGCAGCATTTCAAGGGATGAGAACTCAAATGCTTCTTGGTTTGAGCTTGGAAACTGCTAGTGCATAGATTCCCAACAGGAAAGTGTTGGTCCGGCAAGCAACGAACCTCAGGTAAAATCCCCATATATAAACAACCTTAATAACAATCTCAGATTGTTCATCCCTCTATTCCGAGGTTGGACTGGCTCCTACTGAGGCAATGTTTGCATCTCAATTGTCCACAGAAAGTGCAACAAAAATAAATGACACAATTTCCACCCTTAAAAGGTTGAAACTATAATGAAGTATATTACTGAACATATTACAGCAGACCAGACACTGTCTTAGAGGCAGAAATTCTGCATTAATTACAATTTGTGGCTAGAACAAATTGATATCCATTTATTGAAGTCTGAAAGCAATAGACAACTGGCAGGTTATTTCATGCCTCAAAGAATTTATAGCAAAAGGGGTGCTGGGATATACTCAGCACAAGTGACTCTGTATTCGGAAAATAAAATGAATAGTTTTTCAGAGTCTGAAATTATGAATCATTGCCTGAAAAATCCTGATTTAGAAACTTATACAAATTGTTGCTCACCTGTGATGACTAAGGAAAATGAAGCCCTTACTGCAATTAAGAACAGCCGTATAAAGCTCTCTAATGAAAACATACCACCAGTTAGTTTTATAATTAAAACTATGGATGCATGACTGTGTATTAAATAAGCCCACTATCAGCAAATACATTTACATGAGTAGACAATACACACTGGCAGTTATAATTTGGGAGGTAGAGAGAAGGTTAAAAATTGAAGTAGAACTGAAAAAATTAATTAGGCTGCTAGAGAGTTGTTTCGCATGGGAAAGCCCAGAAGCCCTTATTCAGACAAAATTACTTACCAGGGGGATACTAGATAAGAACCTATATACTGAAATATTCCTAAATTAGCCAACTTTGGAATCACAGAACAAATTATATACCACAGCAACTCAATTAGGGTTGCCAACCTCCAGGTACTATCTGGAGATCTCCTGCTATTACAACTGATCTCCAGCTGATAGAGATCAGATCACCTGGAGAAAATGGCTGCTTTGGCAATTGGACTTTATGGCATTGAAGTCCCTCCCCAAACCCTGCCCTCCTCAAGCTCCACCCCAAAAACCTCCTGCCGGTGGCAAAGAGGGACCTAGCAATTCCTTACTATTCTTCACAGCATTAAGTGACAGTTACTCACTGGAGTAGGTAAATTAAAACGTGCATCAGAAGGAAGTGGAAGAGTCTTGAGTTGATAAAACAGGATATACGACTTCAGGATGCATATGTACTGTTCAAAACTAATACATCAAGGAGAAAGGTTCTAGCCGAGCCCATCATATACTGTGCTAGTTTTCTACTTACAGTAAATTATTAATGTACGGAATATTTGAAAACAAAAAGAAACCTCTGAACTGTCATCTGAAGGAGCAGCGCCCATTCTACCACCTGATTCAGCTCCGTGTATAGACCAGGCCTAAAGACGTAAAACTTGGTGACATCGATAGGGAGTTGGCAAAATCTGCTACCTGCACTTGGTGCTCCCAGAGTTAGCTGCAAGATTGTGCACCCTTTCAATTTCAGGTTGTAGCCCATATACTTTGTCCAAAGAGCAAAAAGGTACTATTGAGAATCCAAGGCAGCTATTATTTGCATAGCCCTGTCCTGTTCTCTATTCCTTGGTTACTCTCCAGTGTAGTAGAATGCTGGGAAATGGCTTTGGCAGGAATTATATTACAGATCAACAGCTTTCTATCTCTGATAACTTTACAATCAATCTCAAGCTCCCCTTTCAAGTGTTTTACAACAAATAATAAATTCAACATCAACTGGAGCTACAAACTGATCAAAGATGTTAAGCAAGGAGGGTTTTTTTAAGAAAAACAAACAGCTTATATTGTTATAAATCTTTCAAAAATAGATTATCCGGCATTTATCACCTGAAAGGGATCCAGTGGGTGAACTAGTCTCCTTCCCAAATCATCTCAACACATGGCTAAAGTGTCCTCAGCTGACACCTATTACATTTTATCATCCCAGCCACCTCAGCCAACTTCTGGGACTTCCCTGAGACATTCTTAATGTTAGGAACATTTTTCTGTTATTAAATTTAAATTTACTTTCCTATAGCTTACAGCCACCATTTTGTGGCCTTTGGGTATGACACTGATCATGGTTGTTAGCCACCATTTCCCCTCTTTATTCCAACACCTTTTAGAAGTCTAAAAACTGTCAATATATCAATATTTTCTCAAAAACCAACCTGGCCTGTTAAGTGCTGAAAGCAAAACCTGAATTATTTGTATCTTACAGTATTTGTTGATCTATTACACCATCAAAGGTGGGGGGGAGGGAGGTAAAAAATAGTTGTCAACATAATATGTCAAAGCAAGGAAAACTACATACAGTTCTAAATATATCCAGCAGTCTTCTGCACGTTTAATTAACATTTTAATTTAAGATGCATGGCCTTATCAAGACGTAATACAAGGGAATCATGCAGAGGCAAATATTTACTGTAATTCAATCAAAATGACTGCCAAGGAAATAAAGGCTTTCATGGGATATGCGATCTATATTCAATATACAAACAGTTTGGATAGTTATTAGCCCAAAAGTAGTTGTAACTACTTGCCAACTACCTCAGCAAGAGTCTTCACTATCAACCCATTTTGCCCTCAGCAAGAGTCAGGCTGGCTCTGACCTTTGCTTCATGGTCTTGTATTATCCTCCTTTTCCATGTGGACCTGACTATTCTATATGGAATTGCCAGGAATGGTGCAAAATTTCAACATTAGTCCTGGCTGTGGTCCTGATTAGCATCACGAAAAACTTATGAGGGAAAGCAACAGGACTGACAATCCTCTTTTAATGGATAGCTTTGACCTAACATGCTAGATTAAGTTCTTTGGCCATCCTCAGCATAGTTGACCAACACTTGTTCTAGCTGCAAGGAAGTAATTTGTAGCCAGCCTGCCACCAAATTTACAGAGAAGTGCATAACTGCATCAATATAAAATCTGATTTGATCACTGTACAACAGTATTCTGTATAGTTAACCTTCCATTCATTTTTTTCATATTATACATATTTCAGACCAAACTAAATGGCTATATGCTCAGTCAGGAAGAAAAATACCATTAGAGCTGAATTTCAGCATGCTTACTAGGAATAATCATACAGAGCCCCATGGCGCAGAGTGGTAAGCTGCAGTACTGCAGTCCAAGCTCTGCTCACAACCTGAGTTCGATCCCGACGGAAGATGGTTTTAGGTAGCCGGCTCAAGGTTGACTCAGCCTTCCATCCTTCCAAGGTCAGTAAAGTGAGTACCCAGCTTGCTGGGGGTAAAGGGAAGATGACTGGAGAAGGCATTGGCAAACCACCCCATAAACAAACTCTGCCTAGTAAACGTCGGGATGTGACGTCACCCCATGGGTCAGGAATGACCCAGTGCTTGCACAGGGGACTACCTTTACCTTTTACCTACTAGGAATAATAAACTGCTTTGAACACAACTACACAATAGGCATTCAACTAGAGAATCTAGGCTATATATTGTAAAAATTCTAAAATGGATATTAAAGTTTGATGATTGAGCAACGTACGGCACTTTTTCCAAATAGGGTCTACATTCACACCCACTATTTACACTGCCATTCCTAAGCATACTTACACCTTTCTAAGTCCACTGGAGGATTGCACTGGTACTCCAGAGTTGCCTTCACTCATTCATCTAGTTTTAACAGAGAATCTATGCAACATTAGCAACATTACTGGTAACCCACTACACTCCAGAGTTTTCCTTGTTGTTTTCCAGTCCCTTTTCAGACCTGATTTTTAGTGATATAACATAAAATGCTACCTCTGTAAAAGAAGAAGAAGAATTGGTTTTTATATGCCGACTTTCTCTACCACTTAAGGAAGAATCAAACCGGCTTATATCACCTTCCCTTCCCCTCCCCACAACAGACACCCTGTGAGGTAGGTGGGGCTGAGAGAGCTCTAAATAGCTATGACTAGCCCAAGGTCACCCAGCTAGCTTCATGTGCAGGAGTGGGGAAACCAACCTAGTTCACCAGATTAGCGTCCACCACTCATGTGGAGGAGTGGGGAATCAAACCCAGTTCTCCAGATTAGAGTCCACCACTCCAAACCCCAGCTCTTAACCACTACACCACACTGATTCTCTGCAGCCATGCTGAACTAGCCATCAAAAACAAAAGGCAGAGAGCCAACTGAGGAAGCAGGATCATACCTAATTCAGTTTTGCTACCTGGAGTTAATAGGCATCCCAGGGAGTCATTTGTAACCACTTGATCTGAAGATGGCACTGCTTTCCTCCCCACCCTAAACATGCTTACTCAGAAGACCCATTAACCAGTAGAACTGACTTCTAGTAAATATTAATATAGTGCTATCCTTAAAATAACACCCATCCATGTTTCATAGATGAGAATAAGGGCAACCCACTCACTATGGATACCCACTCACTGTAGATATTGAAGAGACAGAAGAGTAACTGTAAAGGAAAAAAAATATTGTCATGCTATGTGTGCAAGTGGGAGGAATTACATTTTAATATCACAGACTATATTGATCCACGCCTCACAATATAAAAGAACCAGTCTTAGAAGCTAGAGATAGCCTTGTTCTTTCATACAAAATAGAGCTATTAAAGCATGCTTTGAGTTATCTATCAGTCCAAGATGCAACATACTCTGGCAGTGCATGTATATTTATATTTATTTTTATAGCTATAGAGAGAAAATGACTAGAACCCATCCCTATTGGTCACCAGAATCCAAAGTACAAGAAGCCGTCATACTTGGGCCTATAAGCAAATATTCTTCTTCATTCAAGCAACTCCCCAAGCACAAAATGTAGCATCCTCCAATTTTCTGAAAACTGATGTAAAGGATATTTATACTCTATGTAGATTATAAATCAGTACAATGCATAAAGATAGCCCATCTCAGATGTAAAGACACTCTGAGTAATGTCAGGCTTTGAAGGCAAGGACAAGACTGGATTCACGACACAAACAAGAGTAAAATTAATTGACAGCAGGAGAAGCATGGCTCAGAATGACAAGAGAGAGAGAGGAGCCATTTTGATGAGGGCGGTGCTAAAAATCAAAGACTGAAGAATCATTATTGAAGCCAAAGGAATGTGCTTGGGCTATTAGGAACGAGATTATAAACAAACAAACAAACAAACAAATACTACAAAATTGCTATGAAATGCTCAAGAACCACGAGCAAAATGAAAGTTAATAGGGTGCGCTCATTTTTCATGACAGAACCAAATAAAAACCTAGATCATTTTACAACCTTGGAATTACAGAAACTCTGCTCTTTCAACAAGCTCGATTCATGCACCCAATTAATTCATTTTCCTATATTAGTAATTTTTTTCCACATACATTTTGTCTTCTGCATTACACTAATTTTACTACATCTTCTCATATCTCTAAAATATCTAACGTAACAGTTCCTTTAATGGGCTGTCATTCTTAACAGATTGCAGCAATGAGGTAGCTTTAGAAACAGGGTTCTCCACCAAATAATTGTGCATCCCAGTTCTCTGTATACCAAGGCATGGTTGAATCCAATCGGTTTCCAGAAAGATCTGGGGGATTTTGAGGGTTTGAACAGTGACTGTTGAAGGCCTGGAATTCCAGAGTCCACGGAGCAACAGAGAGGAGTTGTGCCCCAAAGGCTTCCCCCTTCTTTAGCTATGAACAGCCAACTCCACGTTTTATTACTTCGCTGGGGAAATTTAACAGGTCAAGGAGATATATCAGGCAATGCTTGCTGAAAACTCTGGCCAAATGTGGACCGTTAGTAGTTGTTTTCAGAAAGTTACAGGGAGGCCAAACCGGAGGAATTCAGGGTGTGGGGGTCATGGATTTTATTAAGAACCCACATAGGGTTGCCAGGTCCCTCTTTGCCATTGGCGGGAGGTTTTGGGGGCGGAGCCTGAGGAGGGCAGGGTTTGGGGAGGGACGTCAATGCCATAGAGTCCCATTGCCAAAGCGGCCATTTTCTCCAGGTGAACTGATCTCTGTCGGCTGGAGATCATTTGTAATAGCAGGAGATCTCCAGTTAATACCTGGAGGTTACTGGAAGAGAGACACCTCTTTACCTATACCTTGTAGGTTTGGAAATCAGCACAGGAGCGAATGAATATGACAAAGTGCAAAAATCTACTGAATGCTACAACAAACATACAAATAAACAATCTGACAATGAAATATCTACTATACAATACCCTTGACCGAAGCACGGTACACTCCGTCTATCTGGGTTGGTCGTCCTCTTCCACCGAGCACACAGCTTCGGGAGGGACGCACATGGAGCGGTGAGGGAGGTAGGGGACACCCGCCTAGCCAGCCAGATCAGCCGAATCAACCCTGGCGATCAATTGGGTGACAGATGTCGCAGCCAGATCACCCTCACATCCTCTAGTACACAATGACAACACTACCCTAATCCTAATATATACAAAACAGTGAATTCTTGTATACAACTACAAAGTAGCTTAATGTCCTTTTGTATTAAATATAGGTCTTCAAGCTTCAAACTTCACCATGGTCCAAAGACTGGTACCACTGGGAAGAATTCAGTGCTGGAAATATTGTTATAATAGTCAATGCCGGGAGGTTGGCAACCCTAAACCCACATAATTGGATCACCACTTCAGGTCAACTTAAACAGATGTCACATGTTTCCTCTCCTTGTGGTGCTTGGACATGTCTACAGTAGAGCCTATTTATCCAATCTCGACAAGGAAATAGAAGTTGCAGGAACTTGTGTATCTCAAAGGAGGGTAGAGTGGAGTGATGGAATAGCAAGTTCTATTTCGGATGTGACAGAAGAGCAGAGACAAGAAGAGTGAGCTACTTCAGCTTTAAGTGTACCCTGGACTTAATGGGATTGTTGACATCCTTACTGCCACATCAACAGCTGCTTTCTGAAATTCCCCAAGACACGACCTGACTAAATGGGAAACAATATGAAAAGCCCATGCAGTTTTTGTTTCTTGAAAAGGATTCTGCAAAATGTATTACTACAGTAGTGGGGAAATGTGTGTGTGTGTGTGTGTGTGTGTGTGTGTGTGTAAGGTGCCTTCAAGTCGCAGCCAACTTATGGCGACCCCTTTTGGGGGTTTTCATGGCAAGAGGCTAACAGAGGTGGTTTGCCAGTGCCTTTCTCTGCACAGCAACCCTGGTATTCCTTGGTGGTCTCCCATCCCAATACTAACCAGGGCTGACCCTGCTTAGCTTCCGAGATCTGACAGATCTAGCCTGGGCCATCCATGTCAGGGCAGTGGGAAAATATACATATTTAAAATATATAGAAGAAAATTCTCAAGGCCACAAAAACCAATAGTATCAACAGTAATATCTGTGGTTATAATGTTGTAACCCAAGGTGAAGTCCCCAATGAACTCATTAAATAAATCCCCTTTTCCCCTATGAAGACAGAAAACTGAAACTAATTTTGTCATCGCAAATTAGTTTTGCTGTTAGCGGGGGGGGGCTTTTGTGGACTCTGGGGGTGAGAGGGCATGGAGCCAGGTCGCGTGGGGCCGGCGGGGGTGTGTGTGTGTGGGGGGGAAAGGCTTTTATCTCTTTCTGTGTCTTTCTTTGTCTGTCTCCCTCCGTCCTTTTCTTTCTCCCCCTTTCCATTTCTTTTGCCCTCTCCCTTTTCCTCTTTCTCTGTTTTTCTTCCTTCCTCCCTTGCTGACTGACCACGGGGTGCGCCCTCCTGGCGCCTTGTTTGCTTGGGCCCATTGCTGGCTGCCCTCCCACCTGGGGGGGGGAGGACTGGGGGAGTGGGGGTGCCCTCCAGGACTTCTTTGCGTGGCCTCCCCTGGGG
Organism: Euleptes europaea; assembly: GCF_029931775.1. Lineage (NCBI taxonomy): Eukaryota > Metazoa > Chordata > Lepidosauria > Squamata > Sphaerodactylidae > Euleptes > Euleptes europaea. Next base: position 31,375,832 of record NC_079318.1, read on the forward strand.
TTGCCAACCTCCAAGTGGTGGCCGGAGACCTGGCAACCCTAGCCTCTCCCTCCCACCGGGAGACCTACACCTGGTATGGCCCCCGAATGATGTTATAAATGTGCAAATGGCCCTTGGCAGGAAAAAGGTTCCCCCACCCCTGGTGTAGGGTTATCACAACTCTGGCTTGGGAAATTGTAATGGTTATATATATGGAATGCTATTTCTCAGACCAAATGGATTCTTAACACAGAATTCTGTCTAACTCTTTGCATGATTTAAAAAATTACAGAACTAGATCATTCTTTTCATACCTGTCAGCATTAAGCTTCTACAATAAGCTATAAAAAATTAACACAACTTTGCTGCGTTCATGTACTGCCATCTACTGGATATTGTATGAAACAAAGCTACATAGCCCAGGCTAGCCCCATCTTGGAAGCTAAGCAGGGTTGGTCTTGGTTAGTATCCAAGGAAACCACCAAGGAAGTCAGTATCACAAAACCACCTCTGCAGCATCTCTTGCCATGAAAATACTATGGGTATTATAGTGGAAAATAGTGGAAAACTTTTTAAATCATCATATGTAGTTTGGCACTAAGACCTTTTTGACTTCCATTAACTTAGAAGGGTGTTTGCTTGTTATGGTACTGTATGTTCAGGCTTGTAAAAAAAATTCTAGTCTTAGGGTTGATTCTCATTTGATTTTTGTACTAAGGTAAATATGCATGTAGAAGATTCCCTAGCAGCACCATTAAAGCGTCTCTGGTACCTAGTCTAGGAAAATGTTCACTTGAGAGCCCCCTGAAAGCCGCTGTCAGTGGTAGTACCCAATGCTGGTGGGCTAGATGGACCATTGATCTAGTGCTGTATAAGGCACCATTATATCCTGAAAGGCCCACTTGTTTGGTATAAGAACAAAAAACAATAACTATGATCCTATACTAAAGTCTGGAAAACTTTTAACCTATAACAAGATTTGATGCTATAGAAACAGTAGTGGGCAAGGGGAAATTATTAAAAAGCAAGTAGAGTTGAAAGAGGAATGGAGACAGCTTTCTGAGCACAACGAGAGTCAAACTATAAGCAATTCATAGAGATGGTTACAAGTTGACAGGTGCACCCAATGAAATTTCCTTCCGCTCTGTATACTATTAATCTGCCTCAGGAATCGTCATTCTCCTGAATTTGCACTCTACTTAGGACATGTCATTCTGTTTCAGGGACTGGATTCTACTTTGAACATATCATCATCCTGCTTTCTGTGTTGCATCTTATATTGTACATTATTTCCTGCCACAGGGTCACTGCATGGTCAGTTCATGGTGCAATGAACCGATGTAATGGTATAATGAACTATGCCCTTGAAAAACTAGCTGCTTCTAGTCAAGTACCATTGGTAGAAATGAGTGTCATCAATATGCTGATGACAGCTAGCTGTATATTTCTGTGACTAAGCCTCCAGAAGCAGCCATCTGTGCTCCAGGCTGGTGTCTGCCTTCCATTGTCAAATGACTACGGACAAGCTGCATCTGAATCCAGCCAAGATTAAAGTAATGCTGATTCACAAGGTAGATATTCTGGGTAATACTATACTGCCTATCCTCAATGGGATAAGTCTATTTTTATCAGAGTCCATTTAGTTTAGGGGTTATCTTGAAACTAGCACTTTTGTTTGCAATGCAGGTGTGGGTGGTGGCCAAAAACATTTTCTTCCAACTTTTATTTTAGCACAACCATTAGCTGTTATCCTAGAATCAGCTACTGATTCATGCTACAGTAACCTTAAAACTAGACTACTAGTAGCATGCTCTACATGAAACTTCAAATGGTTTGAAATGTAGCAGCTTGATTATATGTGGAGAGCCTCATTCTGCACATATTACACCTATTTTAAGGTCATGTCATTAGCTGCCTTGAGAGTTCAATTTAAGGTGCTAGCTCTTTATGGCTCACATACTTGAAGGACCTTCTTTTTAGTACATATCCGTGTAGCAGTTCACAAGTTACAGCTCAAAGTAGAAAAGCTAGGAAAAATTGGCCTTGGCCATCTTGATGATATCATAAAAAGCTTAAACTACCAATCAGAAAGGGTTATCACATCAAAACACAATACATAGACATACACTTTTCAGAAAAACGTAAAGTTTTGCTACCAATATGTCAATGTTTGGTACTTGACCTACAGCCTAATAGGCGTGTTAGAACTGCCTCTGCCTGGTCTCCAGCTTTCTCAGTGTCCCCCCCCACACACACACACAGCACACACACACTGTGGAATGGCCTTCCTGAATATGAAATGTGTAAAGCAGAACTGTTCAGGAGGCCTTCGGAAACTGGCTAGCAGATTTTACAGTGGTTTTTTTAAGGTTTGCAATGGATTGCCTTTAAATGTCATTGTTAGTCCTTTTGAATGCTTTGCTGAAGAAACGTGGGTTTAAAATATGTTATTATCATTTAAGTGTATATCTACGGCTGATTCACATGTTCATATTCAACCACTTCACCAAGTGGTGGCATTTATACATGACTGGTCCATTGACGATCTAAGATGATGCAACAGACCACTTTCAAACCTCCTCACTTTTCAGTGTGGCAGCCGGGTCATGCATTCAGCAGTTCAAACATTCATCAACAAATCTTCATGTTTGAATAACCAAATGATAAGAACCAGACACTTACAGTGCATTCCTAAGGAGAGCTACTCCAGTCTAAGTCCATTCATTTCAATGGGCTTAGACTGGAGTAACTCTCCTTAGGAATGCACTGTTATTATCACAAGTGATGGACTCGTCCCTATTTCAGTACGTGGCCCACACACAGCACAGGTGGTGGCGATCATATGGCTAGGGATAAGGAAGAGAGTTCTGCCTTGGGGAGTGGGGCAGATTTCCAGTCTCTTTAGTTACACCGTCCTTCGTGGCATGTTTAGGACTATCAGCTCAGATCGCCCCGGGGGGGGGGGGGATGCAGCTGCACTTAAAACACATCGGATCTGGAGTTGGCACAAAAGCTCTCTCAAGTGGTACTGCCTTTACACAACACTACATGATTAGCAGGTGCACAACAGCTGCAAGAGTAGAAAAGAGCAAAAGTCCCTTAGCACCTTAAAGTCTAACAAAATTTCTGGCAGGGTATGAGCATTCATGAACCACAGCACACGACAGCTCATACCCTGCAATAAATTTTGTTTGTCTTTAAGGTGCTATGGGACTCTTGCTCTTTTCTACCGCTGCAGACCGACTAACACGGCCACCCCATCGTGATCAAACAGCTGCAAGACTGCAGCTCGTCCTGGTAGGGTTGCCAGGTCCCTCTTCGCCACCGGCGGGAGATTTTACAGGGCGGAGCCTGGGGAGGGTGGAGTTGGGGAGGGGAGGGGAACACATGAACACACATGAAGCTGCCTTATACTGAATCAGACCCTGGGTCCATCAAAGTCAGTATTGTCTACTCAGACCGGCAGCGGCTCCCCAGGGTCTAAGGCAGGGGTCTTTCCCATCACCTACTGGCCTAGTCCCTTTAACTGGAGATGCCGGGGATTGAACCTGGGACCTTCTGCATGCCAAGTAGAGGCTCCACCACTGAGCCACAGCCCCTGTGGCAGGAATCGGACTTCAGTGCTATAGAGTCCAATTGCCAAAGCAGCCATTTTCTCCAGGGGAACTGATCTCTATCGGCTGGAGATCAATTGTAATAGCAGGAGATCTCCAGCTAGTACAGGGGTCCTCAAACTACGGCCCGAGGGCCGGATCCGGCCCCCGGAGGGCTTTTGTCCGGCCCGGAGACCGAGAAAGCCAGTCCCCCCTTGCCCCCCTCCCCAGAGCTTTTCTGGGCTTCCTGGCCGCGTGTGCCCAGCCGGAAGCCTCCCTCCCGCCCCAGTCGCCCCCTTCCCTGCTCCCTCTGTAGCCCAAAACCCCTTTCCTGGGCACATGAGGCATCTTGCTGCCTCCTGCGCCGCCCAGTCGCCCCCTTCCCCCTCTCCCTCCCACCCTCCCTGGCCCAAAACCTGCTTTCCTGGACGCACCGTCTTGCTGTCTCTCGCGCTGCCCGGTTGCCCCCTTCCCCCTCTCTCTCCCACCCTCCCCGGCCCAAAACCCCCTTTCCTGGGTGCACGATACATCTTGCTGCCTCGCGCTGCCCGCTCGCCCCCTTCCCTTTCTCACCCTCCCCGGCCCAAAACCCCCTTTCCTGGGCCCGGTCTCCCCCTTCTCTTATTGCCTAGCTTTGTGGCCTGGCTGGGCCTGGCCTCCTCCAGCTCCATGCAGCTGCTTCTGGTCCTTCGGGCCCTCCACAATGCAGCCCAACGTGGCCCTGGCATTCCTGTTTTGGCTGCAGTCGGCGTTCTCACAGCTCAGGGCTCTCTCTCCTCCCGGGGGTATCCTTGTGGCCTGGAGGTAATTGTAAGGGCCCCTTGGGGGGGCATATCTCCAGGGAGAAGAAGAAAAGACTTGTGGCCATTTATTCACAGGAGGTTTTGCCTTGGATTTGCCGCTCTCCAGATGCACATTTTCCCCATCCGAATTCTCAGAACTCAAAAGTAAGCTCCCCCCCACCTCCAGGCAGAGTTTGGAGAATTCGGATGGGGAAAATGTGCATCTGGAGAGCGGCAAATCCAAGGCAAACCCTTCCATGAATAAATGGCTTTGAATAAATGGACTTTCTCTACCACTAAAGGGAGACTCAAATTGCCTTACAATCCCCTTCCCATACCCTCCCACAACAGACGCCCTGTGAGGCAGGTGGGGCTGAGAGAGCGCTAACAGAGCTGTAACTTGCCCAAGGTCAGCCAGCTGGCTTCGTGTGTAGGGGTGAGGAAACCAACCAGGTTCACCAGATTAGCCTTCGCTTCTCACGTGGAGGAGTGGGGAATCAAACCTGGTTCTCTAGATCAGAGTCCCCGCTCAAAACCTCCACTCTTAACCACTACGGGGGAAGGTCCAGGCTCGGGAGGAGGATGCTTTTCCGGAGAGCCCCCTTGCGCAGCCGCCTCCTCCTCCGCACACGTGGGGAATTTGTTCATATTTTTTTCAAACTATAGTCCGGCCCCCAACAGTGTTTGAGGGACAGTGAACTGGCCCCCTGTTTAAAAAGTTTGAGGACCCCTGAGCTAGTACCTGGAGGTTACTATAATTACGAAGTGTACTGAAGTAAGACTGTGGAAAATTCCTATACAGGAAAATTAATTATCAGTACACAGCTACCAATCACTCCGAAGATACTTTTTCAGGAATGTATTATCTTTTTAACATATCAACATAGAATAAGCAGTTACAAATATCATAAATTATGATTTATGATATTTGTAACTGCTTATTCTATGTTGATATGTTAAAAGGATAATACATTCCTGAAAAAGTATTGTAGCGGCAAACCAGGGTCCGTGTGGGGGGAAAGAGACCTGAGACCGTTTTATTCCAGTTTTATTCCAGCTGGTCACCCAGTGGCTTTAGCAAGCAAAATTAACTGGGCCCCGATTATACTGGGGTGCACACTTTTAACCAAAATCAATGCCTTGAGAGGACGTGTCAACCGTCCACGCCTATCAGGTTGTTTAACATTGTCTGGAGCCTCTAAAGCTCTGGCAGTTTATTCCAATTTTCAATATCATACAGCGTTCACCATGACTTTCCCTGACATTTCACCTAGTAGCATACACACAGAGCTAGCTAGCTTGTACCCAGGCAGACTTCTCCCCCTGTTGCCTTAATACATCCCAATGCACCTACAGAAAGGAAAAAGAGGTTATTACACACTATTAAACCAGACTGCTTAAGTGGATCTTCCATATTCAGGGGAAATCTATCTTGCTGTCTCAGTATCTTCAGAGTGACTGGTGGCTGTGCACTGATAATTAATTCTCCTGTATAGGGGTTTCCCACAGGACCTGCAGGTTGGCAACCCTACTTCCTGGCAAGGCTAAATATCCTGCAGGCACAGAATGCCTGCCTTGCCCTGCAACCCCAAAACAGCAAAGAAGCCGTGCCTTCCACAAGACAGGCAATCCCTGCAGCTGCCTCGCTTGCAACCACCAAGGACTAAGGGCCGGAAAGCTAAGCCGGCACTTCTAGCAAGAGAGAGGGAGAGAGGGAGGGCGGAAGGGAGGCTCTGCCAGTACCTGCGCAGGCAACGCTCGCACGCGCCTCCCAGGCGCTTCTTGGTGACGCTGTACGCCAGAGGCTCCGCGCGGTACAGCAACTCGCCGGGCTTCACGTGCTTGGAGAGGCGCAGCCCGTGGCCTTTGCCGGGACTGGCAAACTTCTCCATGCCCGCTTGGACAGGGAGAGGAAGGATCCGCCGCGAGACGCGCCCCCCCTTCCCGCCTCTAACACCACGTGATAGCGTTCTCGTCGCCGCGGGAACCATGTTTAGTAAGGGCAAAAAGCGCCGGGCTTGAAGGCCCATTGGCCCTTGACGCACGGGAGGGTTCTGCCTTGCCGCTCTCTAGAGCAGTGGTTCCCAACCTTTTTTGACCAGGGACCACTAGGACTTTTTTGTTCGGTGCAGGGACCCCAAGGTTCAAAATAAAAATTCAGAGAATTTGAAAACAAACTTTAATCATAACTGTTAAACTTAGAATAATATTTGAATATATATTTTTATAATAGAGAACTTTTAATTGAAAATATTTATTTATTATGGGTTTATAACTTTATAATTTAATAATTATAAATTATAATTAACAATTTATAATTGTTATAATTTATAATTGGTATAATTAACTAATTTATTAATTATAATTAATAAATTATAATTAAATTTATTATGGGAAAATTAACTTTTATCATAACTGTTAAACATTAAACTTAGAATAATATTTGAATATATATTTTTATAATAGAGAACTTTTAATTGAAAATGTTAATTTATTATGGGTTTATAACTTTGTTTTGCCGACCTTAATTTAGAGGCACGTTTTCCCAACCTGAGTTCCAGTGCCGGATTGACGTATAAGCGACACAAGCTATAGCTTAGGGCCCCCACTCTCTTGGGGCCCCCCAAAAAAAATTTAAAGGAAAAAAAACCCTGGATGTACATTTCCAAAATATAAGATAAAAAACTGTGACAGTGGGTCAGAATGAGAATTGGGAAGTCGACTGCGTGGTGGAGTGAGTGGTTCACTGAGATAAGAGGGTTCTGGAATGTGTGTTTTGTGGTAAAAAGTATGGTGGTGTCGGAAAGCTGCCGTTGCTCTTCTGTCTCTGCATAGTCATGATGATTTACAGGTGTAGGTGTGATTAATATGCCCTTAGCAGGGACATTCTTCACAAGGGGGGAATGTGACAGTACCCTCAAAGATCTCCCGGTAATAATTGGCTTCCAGACTGCCAGGGAAGGAATTTCTGCCTAGCTACAAGCCTGCTCTGTGCACTGGGTCACTGGGCTAAGAGTCTTGGAGTGTCAGAGGGAACGAGAAACAAGGATTGGAGAAACTGGATGAAACTGTAACTGTCCTGAGTCGCCTTTCTGTCTGTAATCCAATCAGATATGCATAACTTGTTGATCTATCGTCATAACTTGAATTTGGATAAATATCTCTTTCCCCAGTATAATCGGGACTCAGAGATTTCTGCCCATTAGGGCCTCTGAGTCAGCAGCTGCAAATAAACTGTTTTCTTGATAACGATCTTGGGTCTCTCTCCCCGCCCCCGAACCCGTTTTACTGCAACAAAACAAATAAAATAAAACCTACATACAGCAACAGTGTTTTCATTTTAAGTTAGAGTTTAATAATTATTTCACTATTAATATACTTCTTAATTGTATTTCAGTTCAACAATTACTTTGATAAAATACATGTTATGTGCAAATGGCTTTAGATACCTATTAGGTCCATAAATTACCATATAGCATATATTCAACACCAAAAAACAGTGACAATTTGTTGTTAACAGCTGGACATATAAAGGGCCCCGTTACCTTCAATAGCTTAGGGCCTCATCAAACCTAAATCCGGCCCTGCTGAGTTGTCAAAACTCTGCACGGGGGCTTAATTGTTGAGTTTTGAGAATTTGGGTGGGGAAAATGCGCATCTAGAGAGCGGCAAATCCAAGGCAAAACCTCCCGTGCATAAATGGCACTGATCCCATTTGTGTCCGCTGCCGCAGAAATGACAATGACGTCTTAGCGCTCCCCCAAGCCTCTCAGCAGGGTTTTAAAACAAAAAATATCTTCCCTTTTCGCTTGTTGGGCATTAATAGCCTGTATTTCCTGTTCAAGAGCCACCAGGAAAAAAACGAGATCCCCAGAGACTTGGCTTTTGAGCTTTCCATGGCTGCATTCCACAGTATATCAAACCCCAGTGAAACATGGGGCTTACATCTGAATTGTGTGTTACACGGTAATGCTTCAGTAGAGGGCGATTCAGTGCAATTTGAAACGTGCCAGAAAGAAATTTTTTGACTTGCATACCTATCATCAGTAGGGTTGCCAACCTCCAGGTACTAGCTGGAGATCCCCTGCTATTACAACGGATCTCCAGGCGATAGAGATCAGTTCACCTGGAGAAAATGGTCGCTTTGGCAATGGGACTCTATGGCATTGAAGTCCCTCCTCTCCTCAAACCCCGCCCTTCTCAGGCTCTACCCCATAAACCTCCCGCCGATGGCGAAGAGTGACTTGGCAACCCTAATCATCAGGATGTGACTAACGTTCACACATGAGCACACTTTATATCAACTCAGGCAGGGTCTTTTAAGGGCAGTGTTGTCCCATCGGGCAGTGGCTTTCCAACCATCCATACCTTGAACCTTTTAACTGGACTTGTCCGGGATTGAATTTGAAATCTTCTACAGTGAGGGAAAAAAGTATTTGATCCCCTGCTGAATTTGCCCATTTGCCCTCTGACGAAGAAATGACCAGTCCATAATTTTAATGGTAGATCTATTGTAGCTGTGAGAAACAGAATAACAACAGGAAAACCCCCAGAAACCCAGAAGACAAAAGTCAGAGATTGATGTGCATTATAATGAGTGAAATTAGTATTTGATCCCTTTGCAAAAGATGACTTAGTACTTGGTGGCAAAACCCTTGTTGGCAATTACAGAGGTCAGACGTTTCTTGTAGGTGGCTACCAGGTTTGCACACATCTCAGGAGGTATTTTGTCCCACTCCTCTTTGCAGATCCTCTCCAAGTCAGTAAGATTTCGAGGCTGATGTGTAGCTACTCGAACCTTCAGCTCCCTCCACAGATTTTCGATGGGATTAAGGTCTGGAGACTGGCTAGGCCACTCCAGGACCTTAATGTGCTTCTTCTTGAGCCACTCCTTTGTTGACTTGGCCGTGTGTTTTGGGTCATTGTCATGCTGGAATACCCATCCTCGACCCATTTTCAATGCCCTGGCTGAGGGAAGGAGGTGCTTACCCAAGATTCATGGTCCCGTCCATCGTCCCTTTGATGTGGTGAAGGTGTCCTGTCCCTAGCAGAAAAACACCCCCAAAGCATAATATGTCCCCCTCCACGTTTGACGGTGGGGATGGTGTTCTTGGGGTCATAGGCAGCATTCCTCCTCCTCCAAACACGGCGAGTTGAGTTGATGCCAAAGAACTCGATTTTGGTCTCATCTGATCACAACATTTTCACCCAGTTCTCCTCTGGGTCATTCAGATGTGCATTGGCAAACTGCAGACGGGCCTGTACATGTGCTGTCTTGAGCAAGGGGACCTTGTGGGCTCTGCAAGATCTCAGTCCTTCACGGCATAGTGTGTTACCAACTGGTTTCATGGTGACTATGGTCCCAGCTGCCCTGAGATCATTGACAAGTTCCTCCCGTGTAGTTCTGGGCTGCTTCATCACCGTTCTCATGATTATTGCAACTCCACGAGATGAGATCTTGCATGGAGCCCCAGACTTAGGGAGGTAGACAGTTAGGGTTGTCACCTTCTCACCAAGCTGCTTGGCAATAGTCTTGTAGCCCAGTCCAGCCTTGTGCAGGTCTACAATCTTGTCCCTGACATCCTTGGACAGCTCTTTGGTCTTGGTCATGGTGGCTAGTTTGGAATCTGATGGATTGATTGCTTCTGTCGACAGCAGAACCCTAACCCTAACCTGGCTGGTTGATAGGGGATCAAAAACTTATTTCACTCATTATAATGCATCAATCTCTGACTTTTGTCTTCTGGGGATTTTCCTGTTGTTATTCTGTCTCTCACAGCTACAATAAACCTACCATTAAAATTATGGACTGGTCATTTCTTCGTCAGAGGGCAAATGGGCAAATTTAGCAGGGGATCAAATACTTTTTCCCCCTCACTGTACATACCAACTAGTAGTGCTCTGCTTCTGCGCTAGGGTTCCATATCTAAAATATTTCCTTACACCTTCGGAATTGCGCTGAACTTCAGTACACTATAAGGAGTTACACTATTACCTATAATTGTCATCATCATTACAGTTGAGCGATTCAATCTTTAATTCTAGCTACTAATCATAATTTGCCCTTTTAGAGTATGCTCCTGCTGAAGATCGATATGCACTTTACAAATGTTAATGAACTGAATTAATCTATTTGGACCTTGCTCTTGCCATAAATGGCATTGAAGAAGGGCTGCTTTTAAACTACATCATCTTCAGGACAATGATTTAAGCTGCCTTGGCCAGTAGGGCACGCAATTCAATTTACTCCTTAACATATTTTGATGTCCATTTGTACATACCACAGCTCCTTTTCTCATTCTTCTTGTATGTTGCTATGACAGATTGTGAACTAATATGCTCAACTGTCTTGCAATAGCGATTACCTGCATTAATGCTGAACTGCATGAGTTACTATTTCTAATGCTTATGGCCTAGAAACCTGAATTTTGGCTGTATTTTTAAAAATAGAACTAGAAACTGAATGAGGGGTTACAAATGTGCAAGGGAGATGGTTTAACTCTTCCCCCCCAATATGACTTCACTCATCAAAACCAACACAAACATCCCTTACTGTTATTAGTTCCCAAAGGAAAACAGACCGGTTGCCTCTTTTTTCCTTTTGAGTTAATAGCAGCCCAAGGGTCAATTTTGATTGGTGATGTTAAACACAGAAGCCATATGGCATATACTACAATTTTTAGAACATGCCAGATCACAGATCTCACTGCATCTCTTTTAGTGTGACCCAAACTCAACAAGGTTATAGAAACAGCAAGCCTTTTGACATCACAGCATAATTTATCAAAGATATGAGATATGGCTTCTGCTTCATTTTGCATTGGGAATCAACTGCAGTAATGTGTGAGTGGGTGTGGGTGTGTTAAGTGCTGTCAAGTCGTTTCCGACTCATGGCGACCCTATGAATCAATATCCTCCAAAATGCTCTGTCTTTGACAGCCTTGCTCAGATCTTGCAAACTGAGGGCTGTGGCTTCCTTTGAGTCAATCCATCTCTTGTTGGGTCTTCCTCTTTTCCTGCTGCCCTCAACTTTTCCTAGCAATGATGGTCTTTTCCAGTGTCTCTTGTCTTCTCATGTGACCAAAATACGATAGCCTCGGTTTAGTCATTTTAGCTTCTAGGGTCAGTTCAGGCTTGATTTGATCTAAAACCCACTGATTTGTTTTTTTGGGTGGTCCAGTAATAATAGGTAGAAGTAAACCAGCCATACTGTGATCATTTAAGAAGAACTATAGTTCTTTAAGTCAGTAAGTCTGGTACTCCAGAGACCAAGCCTTCTTAAATAAACCACCACTGATGAACATAGCCCTGAACTTTAATGTAAAAGTTTCTCTAAGTACAAGTTACAAATGCTTCAAGAGCTTGTTTCAGTCTCTATTTCACTATCTGCATGTCTTCATTAATAAAGACCTCTGGCTGATCAGTACGCTGTTCTAGATTTCTACTGTATCTGGCCCCCACTGATAATTGAGTAGAAAGAATTCTGTACCATATTCTTCTACAATTTAGTAGTATGGAATCATCTAGCATGCAGACATTATCATGTTGCTAAGAGTAGTTTGCTACAGGTAATTGATTCTACTTTGTCAGGCAATATGATTCCCCACTTTCGAAATGAAACTGTTTATGCATTAAATAATGAAACAGACAACCACCAAAGTTTTTAAAGCAGCTTATCCATTATAAAATTAAGAATGCCTTTTTGCTGGGGGGGGGGGAATGTTGTACCCCAAAGTGGGTGCCACTTACTAAAATTTTAGAAAATGTATATCCCCGTATCACAAATGTGAAACAAAATTTAGAAGCACAACACACTAGTTGATCTAGAAGATTAATCCCAATCTTCTTTTCTATGTATACAGAACTCCCAGAAGTTTCAGACATTCTCAGCAGCTATGAAAATTAACAATTACTTTTTCTTCTCCCACTGTTCATGTTCTCAAATTTCAGTGTTTTTAAGGCCACCACAGAACTATTTTCTGCATGGCCTAGGAGTGTGCATTAATGCTTCCCTCTATTAACAGAATTAAAATGGCCAAATACTGACACATCTTCTTATACATTCTTTTGCAGTGCAAAATGTCCCAGTTTGTACAAGAGATGTAGGTTTTATGAAGTAGGAAAGGTAACCAGATCTCCATTAACAAAAAGCCATTATTGTAGACCACAACTTTAATTTGATGTCACGTATTAGAGGCTGCAGCTCTACTATACAATTATTTTTCTGTATATTTTTATGGTGGATACCACCTTCAGAATGCCATTAAAAGGCATGGAACAAGTGCCTTAATTTTGTTTAAATAATGATGTAACAATTATTATTAGAAAATTCCAAGGACTGTTTTGCCTTCCAGAGATTATTTCTCACTATTCCCACGTTCTTTAGATACTGTATTAAGGAACATATGTACACAGAAAACCCTAGTTTACCCAAAATACAAAATACTTACATTCCACCCTCCTACAAGATTGATTATTGGAGGCATGATTGACAAGAGTTTATCCTTATGAACTGTTCTCCATTCCCCGCCTCACACTTTTCTCTGGCTTTATGTACTTCACTTCAGTAGCTTAAACTGCATTCCTAAAGAAACAGGGGGTAGGATCCTACCAACAGTCAGCTAAGCATAGAGCCTTCCTCAGTTTATGAAAATAAAAAGATGTCGATTTTAGCTGCTGGTGGTAGCTTTGAAATTGATAGGCAGATGTTTTTATTGCTACACTGGACAAAGGCTGTGCCATGTCATTGAGCAAAATAATAGGATCGAACCCATTTTTTCCTATGGCAGCCAGAGCCACTCAGATTCTGGGTAGCTAGGAATATACTGCATGAAAATCCTGGCTTGCTGAAAGCAAGTTGGCAGCAGCTGAGGTGTATCTAGGTTGACCCCTCCCCTTCCTAGCAGGTATTTCGCTTGAGTGGGTCCAGAGGTGCAAGCCCTTTTATGTGAGCTGAAGAGCAACAACCAAAAGGGCTCTTGGCCCAGGGGTCGCAGCCTGGGTCATGCAATAATCAGGTTGCTTGACCCAGCCCACATTTGTTTGCTCTGTCTATTTGTTTTTGTAATTTCTCCACCACTACCACCCCTTTTTTTTGGTAAGCTGCTCTGAGTCCCTCAGGGGGGAAAGTGGCCAAAAGATACTTAAATAACACTTCTTCTTTGTAGCTGTAACTTTAGATTGACACAGAATTCTATTGCACTTTTATGTTTAATTTTAAAAAGTTAACATGAATATTTACACAAAAGGGAAAAAATAATTAGGAATTGATACAGTAGTTCAAACCCAGCTCAGAGAACACTGTCACCACAATGTGTTCAATGGGGTTGGACCCTATAGAACTACAAACAGCATGACTTTGTGGAAGGGACTGTCACTGCTTCCTCTGGTCCTTGCCTCTCATGAAAAACCACTTCTGAGTGTTGAAGGATCCTCAAGAAGAAGGGATACGGAACAGAGGGGCAGCAGCCAGAAAGAGGCAGGAAATCACCCACAAGTCACACTCTCTCGACCCTTGCATGCCTCTTACACTCACACTCCATGCCGCCTCCTGCGCTGTACCCTGTGGACCCTTAGGAATGGCTTTTCAAGGGGGTACAGGGCAGCAGTGGTAAGGGGGAGAAGGAAAAACGGTCATTTGTGAATGCACCTTATAGAAATAGAGTGACATCCATTTTTCTTAAATAAAAAAAAGACAGGATTTTCACCAACCTGCTACCATTTTGTGTAACACAATCAATAAAGGAGGGGAATCTTTAAACTGAAAATGCACAGTTGGTTTCTACTGTGCCTTGGCTCCTTTTGCTCATTGCTATTTTGGCAACATCTTACTTACACAGCAAGCCCACAGAGTATCTAACATTCTCAGAGTTATTATCTCTGAGAGAAACTGTAGGGCTTGTTGTATTTGACCTGTTCTCCAAACGCAGGTCACACACAACGCAAAGGCTAAAAACAAGAGTTTTCCCCCAGGTAACAGGCATTCTGACAACCATGCCAACTTCAAACTACACGGTAACAAACATATCGCCCTTGCTTGCATCTGAAGAGCCTCTGTTTTTACCAAGAGGTGTCACTCTTATCTGTGCAGAAATCATCTTTGCTGCTAAAGAAATGTCAAGTTATTTTTTTCTTTTGCATCATGTTGAAAGTCACAAAGATTCTTTTCTGAAGTACACAGGCTTCATTTCAAAAATTTATGCCCCTATTGTCTTCCAAGGCATCATCATAAAGCCAGCTTTGGTCAAATTCATGAGACTGTTCCATAGCCTCAAAAAGGCGCTTGTACTCTTCTGGGTATAAATGGCCTGTTGTAATGTTTTCAGGTATCTCTAGCTGTCTCAACAGATTCTTCCCACTGTCGGAACTCCATAAACTGAAAGACATTGGGGGGGGGGGGGAATCAGTTACACTTGAACAGTTAAGAATAATACTACTCGGAGAGCATTCAGCAGCTATTAAAACAACCACTGTATATAACCTTATTGCAAGCAATGAAACAGCTACCAGAACAGTCAGAAAAACCAAAATATCTATGGCGCTTTTTAAAAAAAAGTTTCGTCATTGGAGCACGGTGGGTAGGCCAGACGATACAGAGTGCCTCTTCCCCTATGTGGGGTGATAAGCAAGCAACGGTCTGCCTGGCCCGCCCATCCAAAATACTGAAGTCCCATTCGACATGTCCCCTCTACCTCCAGACACACAAATCAAGAAAGCACACAGAATACTGAAGCCCACAAATGAAACTTGGGAAACTGACTGCATGATTTTGTACTTTAATATACCCTATTCACTACAGGTATTGGGAAGTGGGGCAGATGTCCAGAATTTGGGGTAGATGAGTAGGGTGGGAAAGCACACCCTCCATACTGTGCTAAGGAAGCTGGATTGCTTTCTATTGTCCATTTACCTGGCTAGCCCCAGGTAACGGTCACATGCCATACCCAAACCAAAAAGTTTCAAAGAAGAATCTGGTAAGGTTTTATTCCTTTCAAGTTGTCATTTTCCAGTCCTGGCTACACTGAACATAGCCCTTACTGTTAATTCTACAATACAGCTTAACACTATCTGAAAAAACATTAAATTTTTAACTCTAACGCTGATTTCAATGCACAATTCAATGTACTACAGCAAGCTTTACAGGATGCTTTTGAAAGAACATTTATGCTCCTGTAGCAGCAGCCTCCCATGCTTTCTGGCTGAAAATGAAGCAAGTTTCAAAAGCAGCTTTTGATAAGGCACGGTTATGGCTGACCAAAGTAAAATAATCCCACTGTGCCTTTGGTCTGGAATGAAAGAGCTGCACAATTAGTTAAGGCAAAGGTCCCCTGTGCAAGCACCGGGTCATTCTTGACCCATGGGGTGACATCACATCCTGATGTTTAGTAGGCAGACTTTGTTTTACGGGGTGGTTTGCCAGTGCCTTCCCCAGGTATCTTCCCTTTACCCCCAGCAAGCTGGGTACTCATTTTACCAAGCTTGGAAGGATGGAAGGCTGAGCCAACCTTGAGCCAGCTACCTGAAACCAACCTCCGTCGGGATCGAACTCAGGTCATGAGCAGAGCTTTGGACTGCAGTACTGCAGCTTACCACTCTGCGCCACGGGGCTCCTGCACAATTAGTTTACACATGTCTAAAAGGGGCTACAGGTTTGCGTTTCTCAGACATCTGCTCTCCAAGTCACACCGCTACCTATTTTTGAAAGAGACTGAAAATCAATCTTATATGGTATGCTGTTCAAAGAAAGAAAGAAAAGAAAAACTCCTATACTGTGCGCGCCCATGCCTTGAATCCCAGCCACTGCATTCACATACCCAGCCACACAGCTGACTGATCTACCCAACTGCAGCCATACTGCCAACACTACCCATGAAAGTATATGTTTAGTTTCAAAACACTTTACATTGTTCCGATTTACAAAATTTGTAAATCGTTCTTCCTTGCAGCATGCGGGTTAATTTTGCCATCACTGCATATTCTGACATTTTTGTTGCCATTTTTTTAATATGCCAGAAATAGAAAAGTGGCAACAAAAAAAATGTCAGAATGTGCAGTGGTGGCAAAATTAACCAGCATGCTGAGAGGAAGAACGATGAATGAATTCCAAAAGAACTGGAAGTGTTATTTTGAATATGCAAAGTTGAAGCAATAAAAGAAGACATTAGAATGTAGAGAGTGGTTGTAGTGATTTTGATAAGAAAGGAAAAGTAGAAATGGCCTTAAGAAATTAAATAATACTGAAGAAGCCATAGTTTATAGCAAAAATGACAGACAGATACCATAATGTTAAATGTAAAGTTTAGAAATATTAAGATGGCAATATACTGTGACTTTAAGAATTGTTAAACATCAACCCTGGAAGAAGCCCAATTTGTATATGAATGGGGTGAATGTAGTGTTTGTTATGTTTGTTAAAATTTAATAAAAGGTTTTTTTAAAAAAGATTTACAAAATTTGCCATGCTCTACTAAATTCTTTTCTACAGTTTTCGTCAATTGATGGATCTAACTTGTACTTACTTTAATTTGTCTACTAATTTTGTCTTGCATTTAGCAAGACATTGTTTTACCATCAGAATAAATATGCCTGAATTATTGGCTGTCAAGCTTTCCGTAAATAAATTCTTCCGAGGTGTCATTCGTACTAAGCATAAGTGGTCATTCTGCAGCAGCTGTAGGTAAAACAAAAAAAGGGTATTTTATTAAAATTGCATTTTGTACATACTTCAGCTAATATTCCTATCTAGAAGTTGAACCTGCAGAATTTAGGAAAAAAATAATTACCTTCCAAGTTGCAAGATTCATGAGGAACCAGAACACAGCATACAGAATTACTTCACTGGCAGAACACTTTATTCTCTGAAGTATATATAAGTCTGGTATCTTTAGACTCTTTTAAATTGTGTAGATTATGTGTGTAACTATAGCAACAAGAAGTTCCGCAACTTGGAGTTATTACATGCAAAAAGCATTTCGTGGACCACATATCAGTAGTTATGGTTGGCGCACTCTCTAATGAGACTCCATTCTTCTCGTCAGGTCAGTGTTTTAAGTTCATGCTTTGGCATACTAACTCCTACTAGCTAGTTAACCCAAATGAGATGTGACAGATCACTCAGTCTCTAAATGGTGGTATTCTTCAAAGATGCTGCTTTAACACTCCTCTTGATCAGCACAAAATAACACATCTGTATTTTCAGAAGTGCCAGCGAAGTGCATTTCATGAATCAGCATACTTCACTCAACCATAAGAATCCCAACCCTACCCTACCCCTCAACTTAAGTTGGAGGAAGGATCCTTAGGCTGGATTCAAACCTTTGTTTTTATGAGTGTTACCTGTGAAAATGGATATACTGAAGTATTTCAGTACTATACAAATACTAATGCATTTGCATCAGCACTGAGGAGGGTAAGGGCTTACCACACTCTTCGGTATGGAGAGTCCACCATTTCTTGAATTGGTTAAAAATGAAGACCAAGGCTCCTAGAAGGAAATGAACCAAAAAACCAGAATGTAATTATTTAAAAAAAATATTGAGGCCATCAATGTGACTTGAGTCCTAGATCATGAGACATGGGAGATGGGGAGACAACTGAAACTGCCTCAATCACTATATTCAGCCAGCACTCTCTATATAAGTTGCTCTATTTTCTGTGTAAGTAGGATATCCCCCATTGAACTGTATCCTACTGAATTCAGTAGAACTGACTTTGGAATCAGGCTGCAAGTGGACACTATCATCTGACCCTTCTAGTAATCCAGAACACACTCCTACTCCAAAGGCTTTAAACTGTAACAACCAGTTTTTGCACAGAATCCAAAATAATAGTAACTAAAATGACATATTTCCAAAAGCAGAGAGGTACACTAGCATTTATGAAGCAAAGTGTTTCTACTCTTGAATGATGAGTCATTCATCCCAAATGTTGACACAGAAGGTCCCAAACTTTAATCTATGGCTTTTCAGGGTGCTGCAAGAACCAAAAAAAGCCCAATATCACACAAAATACATTATAAAGCTCTTAGGATCCCAGTCTAAGGATTTACACCCAGTTCTGTGTTGATTCCCAGAGAAAAGATAAACAGCTGGTCTTTGAAAAGTCCCCCTCCAAGTCAGGGGCAACTCCAAAACAACACCCCATAAGGCACGAGACTGCTTCCAGAAGGAAAACTCATACTAAAGGAAGACTTTTTTTCTGGAAGCACTCTGTTGTGTCAGCACTCTGTTGTGTATTTGGGGGGGGTGCCTGGAGAGTTGCTGTGATAAGCCTCTAAATACCAATGGTAGGAGGCAACATCAGAAAAAAGGCTTGGCCTCTGAGCTTTTTTTTTGTTAGCATTCCTAGGTAACTGGTTGGCTACTCCATGAAACAGGATGTTGGATTAGCGGGGGGGTGGGGTGGGGAGAATAGATTCATTAACATCTTGTGTTCACCCATGGGAACATGGCCCAAAAGATATTACCTGATTTTATGCATCTTTCATTTGGTCAGCAAGGCAGGACCAATACATTTCTATTACAGATCAGATTTCAAATAAATAAATATTTACCATGTGCAGAAGCTGAACATCACAGGCTGTTTGCCAAAGTACACTTAAGGCTTGATAAATTCTTGTATCTTCAGGCTTTGCAACAAGAGTCTTACAAAGACATAAAAAACAGCAGTTGCAGTTTACATAATTATGAACACATTTGTTTGAACAAACAAACAGATAACTACATTAACAGATTTTATCATGAAAGGAAATAAAAAAGCTTGATTAAGGCAGGAAGTTGCAAACTCATGTCACAAAACAAATATAGTTCAGAACTTAAACTTTAGATTGTTTTATCTGAAGCTATACCAAAAGCAATTATATGCTACCACAGAAATACCCTATTTACACTACACCCTATTGGCATGAACTTAAACTTTTCAATTCAACTCTAGTATTTCTCTACTACCGTACTCTTCCCTTTTCTTAGGGAAAGAATTGTTGTTACAAAGCTGCATTTTAAAAAAACTACACTTTGTTAAACTGCTCAAAAATATGTGATATTTTACTGTATTGTATTTCTGATCTGAGCCACTCAGAGCCTGACCTAGTCAGGAATGGGCAGCATATAAATTCAACAACAACAAAAAAGAGATGCTATACACAACTTCTGGGCAGTAGTGAGTACATTATTTTATGGTTTTTGACAAATCTTTCTGTACTTTACTGTATCAGATAGACTGTGGTATAAAGCAAACAGTACAATTATATGATCAGGATAATATTTAACAAAACTGGATGAAGAGGCTACACGCAAATCAAACTATTAAAAGACCGATGATAATATTTCGCCCCACCTCACAAGCATATCCCCATACACATCCACCCCATCTAGAATAAGGTGCCCAGATAGACTCAGCAACTTCCCCTTACAAATTGACCTCTAATAGGAAAAATAAAGGTTGCAGTAATCTTTCCACTATTTGCGGATGTTTGAATAATGTATCAAAAGGATGTCTACTGATAATGATTGATAAGAATAATTTCTTTACAGAAATAAAACACAGATCTGACTTCAAAATTAAAGCTAAACCTAAAAAATAAGTACCATCCCAACATACTATATCACAAACTTTTACTAATAACTAAACTACTATACTTCTTTAAAAACTTAGACCATTTAGAAGTTTTTGTACTTAAGTTACCTTGTACTCTTTTTCACTGACAAATAGGTTCAACTCTATTCTTCCATATTTATATACAGAACTACGTTCATATAAAGCATAGACAAGCTTCCAAAGAAGGTTCCTTTCCCTTTTCTGTGGGACAATTCCAACCACTTTTAGAGGAATATCTGTTTTGAAAATGCACAAAGATACACAAATTACAACACGCTCTATCATTTTAGCAACGCTAATATTGCAGATGACCTTGAACCAAACTGCATTTGGTTTTAAAGCAACAGACAACAAAATCTGCATCTTTCTAATATACCTCCCACTCCATTATTAATGACCTCAGAATATAACTCTACTCTAGTAGAACGAAGATCCTTCTGTACACTTCTATCTTTAGATGTTTCGTCGGCAGCAACATGGTCTGGTCCTTCCCCAAATTTAGAACTTTCTCCCTCGGGAGGCAAGTTTACTCCCATTAGTGTTTTTGGAAGATATTCTTCTTCCAAAGGGCTTTTGGTGAACTGAAAGGGAGCTTTAACTGGTGGCATTTTGTGGTGGCTATTTCACTGTGCTATTGTTCTAATGGGGAGGTTCTCAAACTTTTAAAACAGAACCACTTCAAAACTTACTAGGATTTTCGGGATCCACTTGCAAAGTAATTTCAAAATATTTTCCTCCTACCCGATGCAAAGCACAAGAATTTCATTTCACTCAACAGTATATTCATAATTTATTTTTCCTGTTAGTATTTATAAATATACAGAAGTATTTATTTCCTTATTTACTTCATTTTTAATCCACTTTTCTCCCCAATGGGGTCCCAAAGCAGCTTATGATATTCTCCCCTTTTCCATTTTATCCTCATAACAACCCTGTGAGGTAGGTTAAGCTGAGATTATGTGACTGGCCCAATATCACCCAGCAAGATTCCATGACAGAATGGGGATTTGAGGATAGGTCTCCAAGATTCAAGTCCAACACTTTCACCACCACACCATTTCACATATTAAACAGATAAACTCAAATTTACTATACAGCCTATTCTTTCAACCCATCCTTTTCTCTCCCTTCCGGACTCACAACCATTGAGACAGTGGTGAAACACTTTTCGATCCTGACCCACAGTTTGAGAACCACTGATCTAACGTATGAACATACATCTGAATGAAACCTATTTTGAGTCAGCCAGATGCGAGAATGTTCTCATACAAACAGAACAAAGAATTAAAATGAAATTGCTCTCAACTGATAAGCCACAATATATACACATATGAAGAAGAATGGGCCATTAAGTTGCAACCAACTCATGGTGACCCCAACCCACGGGGCATTCCAGGCAAGAGATGAGCAGAGGTGGTTTGTCATTGCCTTCCTTCACATATACATAAAAATTATGATTTACCTGCTGCCCAAGGAACAGGCAGGATGCCCAAATTCCCAAGAAGAGTCTCAGAACACATAACAGGAGGCCTCATTGATTCAAAACCAATAGGGTCTAATCTGAAGAAGTCACAATGCATCACTTCCAGTTGTCCATCTAATTTCTTCTTTAGAGACTAAAAGTGAACAATTAAAAAGTTAAATGAACATATGAACTACATTACACCAACCATTAGCCAATCCAATATTGATTATTTGGACCAAAAGCATCTCTCCTGAGCAGTCTTTCCAACCTTTCAATGAAGACCCTTTAAGCAGACATGCTGGTACCTTATGTTTAAGTACAAATGTTCATAAGGTCAGTTGCTCATTTAAATAATTACAAAAGTACCTCCAGATCAGGAAGAAAGGCATTATTGCTCTCTAGTGCTATCACTCGGGAACCAGCATTGAGTAGCGTCCGGGTCAAGAGTCCAGGACCTAAAAAAATAAGCATTTAATACTTTACTCTAAAATTAGCTTACTAACAGCAGAGCGTCATTCAGTTTTGCTTAAATGAAATCAAGCAGCACCTAAATTATCAAAAGTAAAACATGCAAAACTGCTCATGTGGCTGCACTACTGGGCTTTATACCTCAGTACAAACCAACAAATACAACTGAACTGCATGAAATTCAGTAAGATTTCAGAAATGCCACTTCCTTGTATTTTTCTTATACTTACTGAACATCTACAGGACTTCATAAATTTTCCAAAAAGCAAGCCAAATTTAACACAGTGGGTTGGAGTCCAAGACATTTCAGCACATTGACTGCAGCTCTTTTTCTTGTTTCCCCAATGCCAGCTATGATTGGGCTGCCACCTTCCTGTTTTATTCCTCTGGAGTGGGTACAATCAAAATTTCTGAGAGCAGCCCTTCAACTACCCTGCTGTGTTTTACATGCAAATTTGTGTTTGTAAAAGGCGAGGCTAGGGTGTGCCTTGCCTCCATTAACCTTTGGCTAAAGTTAAATTTCAATCCTCAAGGCCTAACTTCCCTTGATTCTTCCAGACAGTTATGAATCTACATGGCTAAACGCAGTCAAGATTAAGCTGGCGAGTTCGGGGTTCTTCCCTCACTCTGTCTTGGAAATGGGATATGAGCAGGCAAAACAAGTTTTAAAACAAAGGGTGATGGATGCTTCGAGAGATCGCCAGCTTTCCTGTCTTCTGAAACTTCCAGATACCTAGTAGCCCTGGCTGCTTATCTCTCCCATTTGGAGATTTTAGTCATAAGAAAGCTTTCTCCCTTGCCAGGTGTCAAGCATTCCCTTTTGCAATTTTGGATGGGCAATATAAAAAGGTCCCAAAGGCAGACAGGCAATGTCCCTGTGGTTTAGGGGAGATGGCAATTATGGAACATGTTTTACTTGGTTACCCTTTATATCAAGAGGTTGACTCGAACTTTATTCTTCCCTTGCTTAGTAGGTATCCCGGTCAAACAGACTCAGTTTATGCTTCTATGTTAATTATCAATGAAAAACTACTGGTTTTGGCACGCACTGTGAAGTTCTGTGCAGCAGTTTGTCAAATTCACCAATCACTGACAGTTTAAACTTTTAGTTGTCTATTATAGAACTTTCTAATAAACTTATGTATTGTTTTACTTAACTTGCATTTCCCTTAAATTAGAAGTTAATTTATGTGTGGGAGTTAATTTTAATCACACACACGCATATATATATGTGTGTGTGTAAACCTCTCCCCCCCCCCGTTTTTCTCCTGTTTTGAACTTTGTTCCGATTTGTGATGGTATATGCCCGTATTAATAAAGACAGGTATTGTTTTAATAGCGGGTTTTAAAAAAAAAATTCATTAGCATACAAGCAGAAACCGACTCAGTTTATGCTTGCATGTTAATTATCAATGAAAAACCACTGGTTTTGGCAAGCACTGTGAAGTTCTGTGCAGCAGTTTGTCAAATTCACCAGTCACTGACAGTTTAAACTTTTAGTTGTCTATTATAGAACTTTCTAATAACCTTATTTATTGTTTTACTTAACTTGCATTTTCGTTAAATTACAAGTTAATTTATGTGTGGGAGTTAATTTTAATTACACACACACATATATATATATCCCCGTTTTTTTTCCTGATTTGAACTTTGCTGTGATTTGTGACAGTCTATGCCCGTATTAACAAGGATTGATGTATAGGTATTGTTTTAATAGCGGTTTTTTTTAAAAAAAACTTTTTTTAAAAAAAAAAACGTTTTACATTGTTTACTGCCTTGGGGACCCTGATTTGGTGGAAAAACAGAATAAAATGTTTTAAGCAAATAATAATGAACGGCTATTATCAAACCCCCTCCCCCTGAACAGAGTGCCCCCCCCCCCGCACATCCACACCAGCATCAAGGGGCAGCAACCCCGCGGTCACAGGCGAGGGGAGACGGGACCCCCTCACCTGGCTCGCATTCCAGCACGACTGCCGGGCGCCTGCCGGTGGGCTCCGGGCCTCGGCCGCGCCCCAGCCGCGAGGCCACCGTGCGCGCCAGGTCGGGGCAGGCGATGAACCTTCGCAGCGGGGGCGACGGCCGCGAGTTCCCCAGGACCGCCCGGGCCGCTTCGCCCGCCTGGGGGACCCGCAGGGGAAAGGGACGCCCCTCGCTTGGCCCCGCCAGGCCCCGCACGGCGCGCCGCAAGACGCACGAAGAGGCCGCCAGCACCAAGGGCTTCCCTGACAGGCCGGGCTGAGCCGCCGCCGCTGCCGCCATCCCGGCCGTCGAGCCCAGCATCCTCCTCTCCACACGCGCAGGCAGGGCGGGTGACCTTGCCGGGAGCACGCCCCCGGAGCGCTTTGTCGCGCGGACCGCGCCGTCCGCTTCCGCTTCCGCCGCGGGGCGGACGGCCGCTCTGGCCCTCTTCTCGGCGTCTCTGACCGCGCGCCTGGCGGGCCGGTCCTCTCTAGGCGCCCGCACTCCTTGGTGCTCCCCTTTCCCCGCTGCCTCTCCCTGGAGTCCGCAGCCCGGTGGCAGGGAGCGGCGGGGACTGCTGGCCGCCGTGGCTCGCCGGACGTGGAGGTAAGGCTGCCCGAGCCAGACTCCTTCAAGCCTGCCGGGTCCTCCTTGTCTTCGGAGGCTGGGCGCTTCCGCCGGCTTGTGGCCTCTGTAGCCTCCCCCGGGGTAGGCAGAAGGAGGGCTGCTGCGTAGGAGCGAGCGGTGGGCGACCCAGGGATGGCCTGAATGATGGGGGGGGGGGGCTACTGGGATGGCTGAAAATAGGAAAGCAAGGACCCTTCCTCCGTCGTAGGCTTGTATAAGTTGGGAGTACAGGATCTGACCTGGAAGGGTAGAAAAGGGCAAGAGTCCAGCAGCACCTTAAAGACTAACAAAAATATTTTCTGGCAGGGTAGGAGCTTTCGGGAGCCACAGCTCGCTTCTTCAGTAGTAGAAAAGAGCAAGAGTCTAGTAGCACCTTAAAGACTAACAAATATTTTCTGGCAGGGTATCAGCTTTCGTGAGCCACAGCTCGCTTCTTCAGTAGTAGAAAAGGGCAAGAGTCCAGTAGCACCTTAAAGACTAACAAATATTTTCTGGCAGGGTATCAGCTTTCGTGAGCCACAGCTCGCTTCTTCAGTAGTAGAAAAGAGCAAGAGTCTAGTAGCACCTTTAAGACTAACAAATATTTTCTGGCAGGGTATCAGCTTTCGTGAGCCACAGCTCACTTCTTCAGTATTTGAAAAAAGTGAGCTGTGGCTCACGAAAGCTCATACCCTACCAGAAAATATTTTTGTTCGTCTTGAAGGTGCTACTGGGCTCTTGCCCTTTTCTACTACTGCAGACAGACTAACACGGCGACCCACTGTGAATGACCTGGAAGGGTTCAGCCTGTTTCTCTCTGCAGCTCTCCTTTTCCCCCTTTGATGTGTGGAGAGCTGCGCTTCCACCTGAACCCATGAAGCTGCCTTCTACTGTATCAGACCCTTGGTCCATCAAAGCCAGTATTGCCTACTCAGGCCGGCAGCGGCTCTCCAGGGTCTCAGGCAGGGGTCTTTCACATCAGACCCCTGGTCCATCAAAGCCAGTATTGCCTACTCAGGCCGGCAGCGGCACTCCAGGGTCTCAGGCAGAGAGGTCTGCTTTTCAATCCGATCTCCCCGTTTTTGCTAACGTGGCTTTCGAGCTGTCTGAGTCAGGGTCTTTCTCACCCCCGATCAGCCCTTTGCACAGTGTCACTTTAGTTACCGCACTTGTATTTTATCCTTTCTCCTAGAAGATCAGGGTGGAGTTGGTGGGGTTATTGCATTTTAGTCTCAAGAGAATACTGTGCAGTAAGTTAAGGCCACCCAGCAAGCTTCAGGGCACAGTGAGGTTCTGAATCCAGGTCTCCTATATCTGACACTAGCCATAGCACTAAAGTAGGTTTATAGGTTGCTGTTCATGAGTGGACTTTGGGGAGGGGCTGTGGCTCAGCGGTAGAGCCTCTGCTTGGCATGCAGAAGGTCCCAGGTTCAATCCCTGGCATCTCCAGTTAAAGGGACATGGCAAGTAGGTGATATGAAAGACCTCTACCTGAGACCCAGCCAGGAGAGCTGCTGCCAGTCTGAGTAGACAATACTGACTTTGATGGACTAAGGATCTGATTCAGTATAAGGCAGCTCTATGTGTTCATGTAACTTTTGGTCTTTCAGTGTCTTGCCTCCAACTTGGAGCAACTTCAGACATTACACAGAACGTTTGGGCGTCTGTCCCCTAGAATGTTTGTGTGTAGAAGCCAGCATATGTACAGTGATCATATGTGATGAAGGATCTTGGGCCAGTTGATCTCTTAGCCAGTGTGGTGTAGTGGTTAGAGCATCTGCCCGACAGTGATGGCGAACCTTTTAGAGACTGAGTGCCCAAACTGCAACCCAGAATGCACTTATTTATCACAAAGTGCCAACACAGCTAGAAGTCCACATGGGGTTGCCAGGTCCCTCTTTGCCACCTGCGGGAGGTTTTTGGGGCGGAGCCTGAGGATGGTGGGGTTTGGCGAGGGACTTCAATGCCATAGAGTCCAATTGCCAAAGCGGCCATTTTCTCCAGGTAAACTGAAATAGCAGATCTCTTGCTACTACCTGGAGGTTGGCAACCCTGCATGGGTGGCCGAGTGGGGGAAGGAAAGCAGCTGGAGCATAGCCCCCACCCCTTCTGTTTGGCTCTTTTCCCAACTGTTCATGCGAAATAAAAAAGACTGTTATGTGGTGGGGGGCTGGTGGTGGGGACAGCCCTCTGCATGCGCTCAGAGGCACCTTCGGTTGCATGAACGAGCAAAGTGGAAACCTGAGCTAAGCAAAGGGCTTGGCTCCAGCACAAACGCCAGGCGGGCCCCGTTCGGCCCTCACCGCCAACCTCCTGCGCTGCAGTCACCAACCAGCCTGCCGCAGACGGCCGCCCAGGTGTCCCACTCCCAGTCCAGCCCTGTCCCGGCTCCGCCTCTTCCAGTTCTCGGCAGAAGGCTCATCGTTGTCTTCACTTCCAGAGCGCGCAGCCGGCGACTGCGGAGAAGGCACTGGGAAGGAGCCCGGCGCTTCCCGGAGGAGCCGGGAAGGCACCGCTGGTCTCCAGCCTCCTCAGCCAGGGGAATGAACTCAGGCAAACTCTGTGCTGGAGCGACGGCTCGCGTGCCCACAGAGAGGGCTCTGAGTGCCACCTCTGGCACCCGTGCCATAGGTTCGCCACAGGATATGAGCAGCTACATTAGATTCCAGTAGCACCTTAGAGACCAACAAGATTTTGGGGGTATATGTTTTTGAGAGTTAGAGCTCCAGAAAGCCCAACAAGTCTACTCTTCAAAACTGACTAGGATTTGAGAGACCTAGCTTCAAATCCTAGCTCTACCATGGAAGCTCACTGGGTGACCTTGGGCCAGTCACTCTCTCTCAGCCTAGCCTACCTCATAGGGTTGTTGTAAGGATAAAATGGAGGAGGGGAGAATGCTGTAAGCAGCTTGGGGGGTACCCTTTGGAGAGAAAGCAGTGTGTGTAAAGTGCCGTTAAGTCACAGCCAACTTACAGTGACCCCATAGGGATTTCAAGGCAAGATACTTACAGAGATGGTTTACCATTGCCTTCCTCTGCATAGCAACCCTGGAAATCCTTGGTGGTCTCCCTCCCATTACTATCCAGGGTCGACCAGTATATAAACGGCAAAAGAAACAAAAAATACAATTTTCACACTTTTCACTGCATGGAGATTAACAGTATGAGGAATACCAATCAAGCTCTCTCCTTGTTTAGTTCTTAATTGCTTTCAACTCTCTTCAAGATCTTATACTTGTGTTGGATCTTAGCTCAGGTGACATTCCCACCTTTGCCAGGCCAGTTTTTGTTGCAAGGGTGTAAATAAAACCGGAAAGGTCAGTGAGATGTGGTAATACTGTAGTTAGCGCACTTGAGTACATTCCTGAGAGCACTTGAGTACATTCCTGAAAGTCGTATCACTTGTCATAGTTGCCTGCAAACTGCCCACACTGCAGTGTCATCAACATAACTTTGACACAAGATTTATTTAAAAGGAGGCAGATCTAAAATTTGGCGAAGTGTGGAGAGGGGTGACCCCAGGGCTGAGGAAGAACTGCCAGAAAAATATAAAAATAAGCATAATCGATTATTTATTTATTAACCTTATATCCTGCCCTCCCCAGCAAAGCTGGGCTCAGGGCGGCTCACTCATCATTGATCCCAACAAAACAATCAAATTACCATAAAATTACAATAAGATCATGTTAGAACAACATTTATAAGTAAAAACCGGCCCTGTAAGCCTAATCAATAACAGCATCAACAAATATAGAGTATTTATGTAGAGTATGGTGCTCCCACTGTTGAATAAAAGCCACAGCAGAGCCTGTGGGCAGACAGATCCCCCTACATAGTAAAGTCAGATAGAAGTGAAGGGCGGGGGTAGGGAGGCCAGCATTGATGGAGAAAATGTAGCTGGTCTCAACCATGTGTGTGTTAAATGCCGTCAAGTCGCTTCCGACTCATGGCGACCCTATGAATGAAAGTCCTCCAAAATGTCCTATCTTTGACAGCCTTGCTCAGATCTTGCAAATTGAAGGCTGTGGCTTCCTTTATTGAGTCAATCCATCTCTTGTTGGGTCTTCCTCTTTTTCTGCTGCCCTCAACTTTTCCTAGCATGACTGTCTTTTCCAGTGACTCTTGTCGTCTCAAGACGTGACCAAAATACGACAGCCTCAGTTTAGCCATTTTAGCTTCTAGGGTCAGTTCAGGCTTGATTTGATCTATAACCCACTGATTTGTTTTTTTGGCAGTCCACGGTATCCGTAACACTCTCCTCCAACACCACATTTCAAAGGAATCTATTTTCTTCCTATCAGCTTTCTTCACTGTCCAGTTTTCACACCCATACATAGTAATAGGGAATACGATGGCATGAATTAATCTAGTCTTGGTGGCCAGTGACACATCCTTACACTTCAAAATATTTTCTAGCTCCTTCATGGCTGCCCTTCCCAGTCTCAATCTCCTTCTGATTTCTTGGCTGCAGTTAAGAAATCAACCATAGGCCTGGTGGAATAGCTCTGTCTTGCAGACCCTGTGGAACTCCCTAAGGCCCCGCAGGGCCCTGGTCTCATTATAGAGACTGTTCCACCAGACAGGAGCCAGGGCAGTAAAAGATCCTGGCTCTGGTTGCTGCCAGACACCCAGTCTTTGGTCCAGGGACCACCAGCAGATTATTATTTGATTTATGTAATGTTCTCTGGGGGCATACCAGGAGAGGCGGTCCTGCAGATATGAAGGTCCCAGAACATGTAAGGCTTCAAAGGTCAAAACCAGTTCTGGTATATGTCTTGTCAGTCTGTGCAAATGGTCTCATGAGCTGTCTACGTATACTGTACTTCTTTGTCCTTGTGAGGTAGTTTAGGCTGAGTGAGAATGATTGATCCAAGGCTGCCCAGTTTGGATTTGAATCAGTGTCTCCCAGTCTAAAATGCAATACAAAGCAGAGTTGTGTGTGTGTGTGTGTAAAGTGCTGTCAAGTCGTAGCCGACTTATGGCGACCCCTTATGGGGTTTTCAAGGCAAGAGACTAACAGAGGTGGTTTGCCAGTGCCGTCCTCTGCACAGCAACCCTGGTATTCCCTGGTGGTCTCCCATCCAAATACTAACCAGGGCTGACCCTGCTTAGCTTCTGAGATCTGACAAGATCAGGCTAGCCTGGGCCATCCAGGTCAGGGCAAAGCAGAGTTATACCCTTCTAAGTCAATTGTAAACCATTCATTTCAGGAGAGTGTAACTATTCAAGATTATATTACACTGTTCTAACCACCAATGTATATGAAATAATGTTTCTCATGAACAAGATGATTCATAATAGTTGACTTCTTGTTCTCTTTTCTTTGTCTTGCATTTTTGAATATAAATGTTTTGCTTTTATGAAGGTTATTGTGAATAATGTATTTACGTACATGCGCAGAACATAATCTCATTTCAAATGTGATTCCCTAACTAATTAAAGAAGTTGTTCAGTTTCATGAGTGTAGAAGTCAGAATTTGCTTGTGTACTACTTAGACAGTCTGGTAAGTTTCACAGATAATAAGTTCTTTAGATCTGGTGTTTGGCTCATATTAGGAGCCCACAAAACGACACCTGAATAATCTTTCCTATTCTGCCTCTGCTTTCCCCCATGCATTTGGTACTGTTCCTAAATTCCTATTTCCTTCAAAGTGTTTCTTTGCCTGAATAAGGTAGTCCTGCTGGGAGCAGGTTGGAATTCAGATATAATGTAACTATGTATGCATGGCCATGGAGACTTTGAGCTTGAACAGCAATGCCCTCCGCTTCCCAACAGGATACCACATGGCAAGCAACTGGCAAAACTTATGAGACTTTTCTCAAAGCAGTTTGTGACATGGCGTGGTAGTGCTCTAATTAAATGTTAAGAAGTCAAAATACTCGCTGGATGTGTCGGAAGTTATTCTCTGGGTCCAAGCCACAAAATCTCTCTTACTTCCCCAAACATTGGTAGATCTGCACATTGTCATATTTAGAATATATATTACTGGTATGCTGATAGAAGCATTTAATTTACAAGCTTGTTGTTTGGAGAAACTGGGATCAGTTAATCTGTCCTACTTAACTCCCCCCCCCCATCCAAGTCTTATCAGTTCTTCAAAGGCTTCTGTGTACAGTATATTGTAGCCAGGATCCTATTAACATACTACATTAAACCCTATAAAATTCAATGGAGTGTTACCATTAATGTACTTCAAAGTTTAGAACCAAGTCATGGCCTGATCCTGACACTCAAGGTTATTTATTCTGTAGAACAGCCCTTATTACATTTATTGTCTCAGAAAAAGAACCCAATTTACAATCTCTTTAATAGTTGAAAGTCAAAAGACTTTCTGATCTCAACGATTTATTAACAGTGCAATCCTTGGGAGAGTTATGTCCTTTTAAACAAGTTGGCTTCATTGATTTCTTTTTAAAATTGCACTGTTCTCAGAAGTTTTATCCTTCTCCCTAATAGGATATCCAGTGTTTGAAAAACTAAGCAGTGTTGCGTTCCGCATTTTGTTCTGCATTTTAGCTTGTTAGATTTCTGCCCCTTCTACACAATACTTGCACATTAATTCTCTTTTTCCCTCTGTAGAGAGAAGAGGAGGAAGCAGCTGGCTAGATATATGCATATATTGGTTTATTTAGCGCAGAATGAGCAGATACTTGGTGTGTTGCAGAATGAGCAGATACCAGCCAAATGCGTGTGAGCTCTTCGGTGCCTAAAGGACTTCATTCTCCTTGGCTCTGTAACATGCTTGAGAAGCAGTTTAAGAGCTAAGAAAATGGTAAGTGTATTTTTCCTAATTTCAGGTGGGGAAGGCAGAAGACTATGGTAAGAATTCCAAGTGTTGCTGAAGATTCAACTTCCTTAGTTTTATGAAAATATTGGGTGGACTTCTGCTCATGCAGTGGGATTTTTCTGCCTTCTCCCTGCTGCAGCCTCTTGTTACCATTGAAAAGTTGCTCATATGGATTAGGAAACTCTCTTTAAAGGGATGTAGAGTGGGAAAGAGGACATTGGTTTACATTTCCAGTCAATGTCAATTTAAAACGATATTTTATTTCTAAAGCAATATCACCTGCGAGTAAGAATGGCTCACTGATTCATGTGAATCAAAACATAAAATCTCAGTATTAACTGATGGAAGCTGTCATAACTGCAAACTATGCGAAGGCTTGAACCTGGAAGCAGACCCTGCTACTCTCTCCCCATTCCTCAAACTTTTTAGTAGAAGTATAGAGTTGGAAGGGGCCATCTAGTCCAACCCTGTGCTCAGTGCAGGATCATCCTAAAGCATCCCTGACAAGTGTTCGTCCAGCTGCAGCTTGAAGATTGCCATTGAAGGGGAGCTCACCACCTTTCTAGGCAGCCAGTTCTACTGTTGAATTACAGTTCTACTGTAAAAAAAAAATCATAATATCCATCCAGTTCCTTTCCACCCGTAATTTATACCCATTATTGCAAGTTTGTCCTGTGAATTACTATTTTGAAGAACTGCTAAACCTTGTATTTTTAATAGTGTCATGATTGCCTGGTGGAGAGACTTTGAACCATGTTAATTAGTGCATGTGATTTAGATTTTAAACTAACTTCTCACAGGAAAAGGTAATACTGTTAGTTTTATTTTCATCATTCCCAATACCATTTACTTAAACATTGTTTATGCATATCTCTTTTATTATATTATTTTGAAAGCAAGGGATTTTAAGTTCTATTGATTTCAGGGGGAGTTTTACATGTTCTTAAATTTGTCTCAGAAAAAAACAGTGGACTGAAAGTAGTTAATTTTGTCCAGTTCTTGCCCTGTGTGTATTCAGATCTGCTATATGTCCGATCTTAACCTGCATAATATGATGTGTACAGGTTCTTATTGCCTGAAGATATGATGAAAACAAATTAATTTTAACAACTGTTCAAAAAGGAAATGCTGTCTTTTACTACTTTTAAATTAGACATTGGGTGCAAATAACATCGCCAGCGTTCAAAATACACATTTTTACATTCATGGCTAACTGCTTAGACCTGAATTGTGTGTGTGACCAAGTATTTTTAATAGCTGGAAAGGCAGGGTCATCACTGCCAGTTAGGTATTATATTAAAATCTGCATCTGTTCAGAGAAGCCAATGAACATTTTAACAAATGAAAATAAACACTTATCCAGAAGAAAAGTAGGTTGGTATGTGTTTGTTGCAAGAAAGTATTTGTTTACTGAAACTTTGTCCCAACTTTCAAGAACTTGTTTTTTTAACTTTCAGTTTAACCAGTGAGACATCAGCAATGATTCATAGAATCATAGAGTTGGAAGGGACCACCAGGGTCATCTAGTCCAAACCCCTGCACAATGCAGGAATTTCACAACTACCTCCCCCCCACACACCCAGCGACCCCTACTCCATGCCCAGAAGATGGCCACGGTGCCCTCCCTCTCCTGGACCGCCTAAGGTCATAGAATCAGCCATCTAGCCTCTGCTTAAAAACCTCCAGGGAAGGAGCACTTACCACCTTCCGAGGAAGCTTGTTCCACTGAGGAGCCGCTCTGTTAGAAAATTCTTCCTAATGTCTAGATGGAAACTCTTTTGATTTAATTTTAACCCAGGAGTCCATCTCTAGAAACATAATTTTAAATGATTTTTTTTAAGAAAATGGGAAGTTATAAGAGGTAACAGTCAATAAGGTGAATCTCATGTGTTGACTTTCTGATACCATTTAATATTAAACTTGCAATGTGGCATTGTTGGGGGGGAAATGAACATTGCTTGGTGTAAGAGTATGCAGGCGCCCAAGCTATTCTGATCTTTTCATCATAAAGAAAGAAACGGTATTCTCAGTGCTACAGAGAGCAAGTTTACTTACCAATACAAATATTGAGCCATGTCAGATAGCAGCATGATTTCCA
This sequence comes from Euleptes europaea, assembly GCF_029931775.1. Lineage (NCBI taxonomy): Eukaryota > Metazoa > Chordata > Lepidosauria > Squamata > Sphaerodactylidae > Euleptes > Euleptes europaea. The sequence continues at coordinate 31,409,166 of NC_079318.1, forward strand.
CCTGTTACCTAGACAACCAGACACCCCCCTTTAAATCTATAGCTGAAGCAAGTCAAAAGGCAGCCTCCCCTGGTTTTCCACAACCTCTCCTGCCTACTCCCTCCATGGTACATTGAGACCTCATCACTACAAGAGCAGGTGAGGGGAGCAGTGTGTGACGGGACTGCAGCAGGAATAGGCAGAACAAGTCAGCTGCGTTTCCTGTTGCTTTAACACAGGAGTGGGGAACCTTTTTTCTTCCAAGGGCCATTTGGATATTTATAACATCATTCACGGGCTGTGCATTCTGGCCCTGCCCCCTTTAACCCCTCCATTGTCGCCACTTCCGCCCCCAGCCCTCTTGTAATACAGAGGAAAAGATTTCTTTCCCGGGTGGGAAAGGGTTAATATAGTTTCTTGGGCGGTCATAACAGCGCCATAGCTAATGACTCTTCTCCAAGGGGGAAAGAAGGTTCCTTTTCTCGGCAAAACAAACTCACCGCCTTGAATAGAGGTTGTCCCTGTCTGCAGGAGGGGGCAGATCGCCAGTCTTAGATCCTTTTGAGCTAGAGATCTGCCAGGACCCACAAAGGGCCAGACCAAATGATTTGGCGGGCCTTATATGGCCCCCAGGCCTGACATTCCCCACCCCTGCTTTAACAGGAGATTTAAGGGCAGCGGACAGAGTCTGACCGTTTCCAATCATAGTGGCATGCTTAAAATTATTTAGAATTCAAAATTCAAAACCTTTAATGGTATATAATATCAGCCAATACAGTATAGCGATTAAAATATTGAACATCAAATACAGGCAAAATTAGGAACAACAATTTATCCCCAGTTCCCTTTTTGGCGAATCCTTATAGCATTATTAAGAAATTTGGCAATCTCCTCAGTTATATCAGGAGAAGTATCTTTCAATATATGATGTCCTTTAGCTTGATCAGACAGGCCCATCAGATTTGTGAAGCTGGAATCAATATATTTAAGCCATATATCTGATTAAAATGGGCAGTGAAAAAGGATATGCCAAATTGATTCAATGTTTTTCAGTTCACATGGGCAGAGTCTGTCATCATAGGCCACTTTTTGGAATCTGCCATATAAGACCGCTGATGGGATAATATTAAACCTAGCCAGGGAAAAAGCTTATTTAGAATTTCAGTCCCCGTAGAATGCTGTACGGCTGAAGATATAATCTACATAATCTTGGTAGTTTACTAACATTTGGCTATTTAAACTAGTTTCTTCCTCAGATTTTGAAATAGACAGCTATTCTGTGCATGTGCTTGAATCCACATAGGCTCAGTGCTGTCAACAGCATCACCTTGTTGGAAATGGCCAGCAGGCGCAAATGCGTCCTCCGGACTCTTCCTGCGTGAACTCTCTGCTTCCTTCCACTGCTAGTTTTGACCATGGAGAATCATTACATATGCACTGATACTAACCTTTTGACCACAGTTTGAAACCAGGGTTTGAATATTGTAATAGGTTTGTGGATACAGAATGTGTACGCATTCCACAGGATTAATTTGTGTTGTTGACTTATTTTCTACGTTCTGAAAGATGCTCAGGATTATGTGCTTTGTTTCAAGGCTGGGCAGGGAGAAAGGAGGAGCGTAATAAAGTAGGGAGCTTTACCAGAGAGAGCTTGTGGAGGAGTAATTGGGCTTTCAGCATGTTCTTCTGTGGAAAGAAAGCAGTCATCTGACATAAACAGAGGCTAGATTAAAGAGATTGTCTGATAGTGAGCATACTTACTAATGAGATTGTACATAATGCGATAATCTCATGTCGAGAAAAACTACTAATAAAGCTTCACTGAATAGCAGTTCTCTCTGTTGGAAAGTGGAAATGGAAAGAGCATTTGTATCTCAAAATATTCTTAATCTTTCTAGCTCCAAGCCAAAAAATGTCCTTGATTTTTTTTCATAAAGATGTTTTTGGTTTATTGATTATTGCTGCTTTTATGAAAAAGCATTTCAGATCATGCAAGCACCCTAAATTCTGAGATTCATTTGTTTTTCTGTGTAATTATTGTGCGATCTAGAATAAAATCATATTTTATTGATCTAATCCTACTAAAATTAATTAGACACCTGAAAAATATATTTTAATTTTGTCATTACTGGAAGAGTGCATCTTTTTTTTTTATCATAAACTATCTTTCTTCTAGATGCCATAGATCCTGTTTATGGACTAGCAGATTATATATTGTACAAGTGGGGAACTACAAGTCTCACAGGAGGATCCCATCATCCCCCCTCCCCCACTCTGTTCACTCGCCCTCAACTGTGCTGCTTCTGCAGTCCTGGTTGATATGGCAGCCGTGGCTCAGTGGCAAACTCACAGGAAGGGGGAATCTCACTTGCCCTCACCACTCTGCTCTTTTCCTGCTACCCTTCCCACCACTCTGCAGAGGTTGGTGGCGGAGGCAGCAGCTCCTGCTCTCCCCCTCCTATCTGGTTTGAGATGTTATGTCCCCTCCTCCAGTGTCTCCCACATGTGGCAAATAGAGTGGATGCAGCATATACAATGTTCTTCTGTTTGTGGGGAAATTTGCCGCGGTGTTCATTTTTTTTTTTTAAAGCTTGTAGAAAAATCTCCCCGCTCTCTGCATGGCCCTGATCTGCAGATTTAAGTATCCACAGATAGGACCATGTTGAGAATTAGATATATTGATTGCTGATCTAAAAGTCTCCATTCTTGAACAAAAGGAAAAGAGGGGATCTCCATAGTGAAACTGATGTATCAGAATTTATCAAAATTGCTTTTGGAGGTTTTTAAGCAGAGTCTAGATGGCCATCTAACAGCAATGCTGATTCTGTGAACTTGGGCAGATCATGAGAGGGAGGGCAGGAAGGGGTGAGTCAGTGCTCGGCTCTCCTGGCCCTTTCTTACACGCCCAGGGTAATGCTGATTGCCACTTTGGGCCAAGAAGGAATTTTCCTCAAGGCCGGATTGGCTGGGCATTCTGGAGGGTTTTTGCCTTCCTGTGGCATAGAGTGGGGGTCACTGGGGGAGTGGGGGCAAAGGTAGTTGTGAATTTCATGCATTGTGCAGGGGGGTTGGACAAAAACCCTTGAGGTTCCTTCCAGCTCTCTTTCTAGGTTTCTGTTAAAAGATTTGATGCAATCTTTTCCTGCCGCCCCATGTTCTTCTCTGCCTCCCCTTTCTCTGCTGGCTCATTAGCCTGATCTAAATTCAGTGAATTAGAATGTAAATTTAGCTTTGGTACACTCAGATTCATAATCAGATTATCTTCTTGTGCTTTGCATGATAGGGTATAAGGAATAGAAATTTTTCAGTGAGAAATGGCAGATCTCTGAGAACAAGGAACCTCTAGGATCAGCTGTTATAGTGCAATTGCATCTGCCATTTCAGGTTTGCTGATAACCACAACAAATTTTTCAGGCAACACCCATGTAAATATTTGTGACAAGGTTAGGTTGAGCAGCACATTTAGCAAGATGCTACTTGCTTGGCAGGAAGCATTATTTTCCCTTCCCCAACTGCAAGATTAGGATGGAACTCTATAAACATATTTGAGAACTTAATGTGAAAGGAGGAAGATAAGTCTTTTAGCTTCAGCAAGGTAAGTGGTTAGGGCCGCCATGTCCCTCTTCACCACTGGCGGGAGATTTTGGGGGTGGAGCCTGAGGAGGGCGGGGTTTGGGGAGGGAAGGGACTTCAATGCCATTGTGTTCAATTGCCAAAGCAACCATTTTCTCCAGGTGAACTGATCTATATCGGCTGGAGATCAGTTGTAACAGCAGGCGATCTCCACCTAGTACCTGGAGGTTGACAACCCTATGAGTGGTACAAGAAGTAATAGGTACAAACTGCATGTTAATTTCAATTAGAAGTTGTGCAAAAATCTGGAATATCAATGGATTAAAGGCAAAGATAGGTAAAATTATGGAAGTCGTTTATTTTATTTGTATTGTGCTTCTTCAGTGGAATGCTCGAGCTAGAAAACACGAATTACACGAATTATAACAGATCAAAATAAAATGATTACAGCAAACTTTTGAATCATAATCATCTGATGGAAAAACTGGTAACGCATATTATCTTCTTTGGTTGTCAGTTGATGCCCTTTGGTAGAAAATGAGATGTGTTTTCTTTTTGAAGTTGATTGCTTGCCAGCCTTACATTGGACTTGTCCTTTATTATCTTTTACAGATTTTTTTTATTTTAATTGTATACATATCTCTTCATAAAATGACTCCTTAAATAACATAGTTACTATTATTATTTTCTTGAAATTTGATTACCGTTATATTGATTCATCAATTTGAACTGCCTGTTGTTCTTCCTTGACTCAGATATAATTTGGTAATTTAACCAGATCCCACACTTATGATATCTACAGTATTAGAAATCCTGTTGCACTTCTAGTAAGGAGCTCACACCATCTTTGCACCTACTCTGTGTGTACGGGTGTGCATGTGTTTGATGACACATGCTGAGTTTCATCAGTCACTTCCGATTTATGGTGATCCTGTGAATCAACGTCCTCCAGAACATCCTGTCATTAAGCCTTGCTCATGTCTTGCAAACTGAGGGCCGTGGCTTCCTTTATTGAATCAATCCATCTCACGTTGGGCCTTCCTCTTTTCTTGCTATCTCCAACTTTTCTTTGCGTTATTGTCTTTTCCAGTGACTCCTGTCTTCTGAGATAACTCTCTCTGGCAAGCCACAACTCAGTAATCTACCTGCTAGTATAATCTGCCTTCGGTGGTGGAGTCATGTTGTATTCTATGGTTGAAAAGTACACTTAAAAGTACTATCTGCATCTAACAAAACAGGCAGTTTGCATAATTCTTCACTCTGAAGTAACTGGTTCAGTCAGTAAACTAAGGGAAGTCTTTTCACTTTAGTACCAGAAACTGCACCTCCAGTAAGAGTTAAACTCCTATTTTGTGACAGAAAGAGATGTGTTCTGTCACGGTAGATACAGATGTTCACTTGTTTAAGTGCAGCCCTGCGTGATTATCACTTTGCTAGGCAGTCATTTACGCATTTCTGCTTAATTTTTCTCCATTATGAAAAAGGATTGGAAAGCTTTTTCCTGCTTATCATGGATATTGTGATGTACAATGTTTGCAAAGTACATCTCAGATGGGTAATTTATGTAAGTGCTAAATGTTGGGGCTCGTAGGACAATTTTCCTAATTACACGAAGGCCTTTTCTTTGGCTCGGCGTTTTGTTGTTAAATACCAGGTTTTGTGGGAGGGTAGTGCTAATCTAGATAATCTGCAGCGCTGACATAATGCGCATCTGCATATTTCTGTGTCTTTGAGAAGAGCTTTTACTTGAATTAACTACTTAACTTTCCAAGAGAGGAATCCTCTCATGCTTGCAAAGGACAGAGATTATATTTCACAACTGTGAAATGCTATCTCTTTGGAATTAGATTGCCAGAACTAGAGAAACAGTTCAGTTTACTCTGACCTCCTTTGACATACAGAATGCCACTGTTTGACTCTTTGGACTCCTTCCTGGTGGCTCTTCATTTTGGGTTGGCTTCAAAGGGGTACTTTTGGGAGTGGGAGGCATTTCCACTTATCAGGGGTTAAAATTGCCACTAACTTCATTTCTCTGACTGTCCCAGCCCCCACATGCCATAGCTCATGGCAATCTCAAGGGAACAACTTTTCAAGAGGCACAGGAGTAGCGCTGTCAACCTCCAGGTGTGGCCTAGAGATCTCCTGGAATTGAAGCTGATCTCCAAATAACAAAGATTGGTTCTCCAGGATAAAAATCACTGTTTTGGATGGGACTCTGTGGCATTATATCCCACTGGGGTGTCTCCCCTCCCCAGGCCCTGTCTTCCCCAGGCTCCACCCCCAAATTGCCAAGGATTTCCCTACCTGGAATTGGCAAAGCTACACAGGGGCAACAGTTGTTGGGCAGGAAAGCAAAACTGGTGGTTCTCGGAAGTCTTCTTTCCGATTTGCCTGAAACATTTATGATTACAAGCAGCACTGCATACAGATTGGAAGGAGGCAATGAGTGGGCTTTCTTTCAGAATTGTGTATTTGAGACTGTGATTCATTTCATCTGGAAAGCAACATTATAACATGTTTTACCGAACAGACAAATTGCAGATTGCTTGAGGCCACATCACAATTTTTTGGGTATTATAGATTCCCATTTGAATCTGTAATCTTGTGGGCTCAGTAGGTTTTTTTTATTTAAACTGAGATTCTACAATTTTAAATCATAAGAGCCATGCGAGCTCTAAATTTCCCAGTGATACTGAAATATTCCCTTTACTGCACGTGCACTGCAAATAATTAAATAGTTAAAGCGGCTAATTAATATACCCACTTTTAACAACATTTCTTTTCCAGTAAGTTTTTTTCTGTTTTGGTATTTTCTATTTTATTGCATATTTGCAATCTCACTCTTAATCTTGAGTTTCAGAAGGTAAATAGAAGTAAAATACTTGGACAAGGTGTGGTTTGTTTTGTTTATCTCAGTTATCCTCGAGGGAGAAGCGTTCAGAGCCTGTTCTGCTGCTCTATATTGCTGCTGTTTGTTTGAGGTTCGTTTTAGATGTTAAACTGCATAGAGAACCTAGTAGTTTGGCGTACTTTCTAACAATAAGCACTTTTCCCAGGTGACGGGTTTTAAAATGCAGTTCTGATCCTATTGGTGTGATCGCATTCCAGCGAATGTTACCTGCTTGAAGAGAGTATATCATTATCTTACTATGCTTGAAAAGTACCGTCTTCATTAACGGTTGATCAGCTCTCAAGAATACTTCTAGCAAGGTGTGGAGCTTTATGGCAGTCGATGACCGCTAACGTTCTCTAAAAAATAATGTTTGATTAGGTGGCTCAGCTAGTTGATTGAATTATTTGAGTTTATTGTAAGTTAAGAAGAATTTCTGTGAAAAGGAGGGTAATGCGTTTTGAGATTATCATTTGGGAGAAATGGGATTTTGATAAAAGAAACATGCACATATTCCAGTATTTCTGAGTCCCTTTTAGGGCACTGAAGTCCTTCAGCCATTGCGTACTGTCGGTGTGGTTATTGCAGTGGAATCTGGGAAGAAATTATGTGCCCAGCACTACCTTTTTCATAGGAATGGCAATGATACAGCCATGGCTTTTTTTGCCATCAATTCCTCCCTTCTCCTGCCAAGATGTGTGTGTGTAAAGTGCCGTCAAGTCGCAGCGGGCTTATGGCGACCCCTTTTTGGGGGGTTTCATGGCAAGAGACTAACAGAGGTGGTTTGCCTGTGCCTTCCTCTGCACAGCAACCCTGGTATTCCTTGCTCCCATCAAGATACCGAGACAGTATATTACATCCAAACAAGATCAGATGTTTACATTTATCTGTTCCAGCCTTTCCGCCACTGTCTTTCTTTCCATTCGCTCTTTGAGCTCTGAAAAGGCCTATTTGATTCTCATTTTACCTTTTTTACATGTTCCTCACAAGGTGGTTTTTGCATCTGTTTGCATAGCAAGAATTTCATTTGACTTTTATAATTGTAATGATTAGGGTTGCCAACTGCCAGGTGGTTCAGGAAACAATGTAACCTGTGCTGAATAAAGTATAGACTATAGAAAGACGCAGCAAATGATGGATGATGTTTACCAAAATAGCGAAAAGCTGAAAATGAGACTAATCTCTTACCACACAAGAGCATGTTTAAACCAAATAGTCAGTTTGCATATCTGGTGTGGTGAAATTACCTTGTGGGAACTTGACCGTATCAAAAGCAAGGCAAGTTTTAAGCCTCAGGTAAGAGAAGGCAACAGCATTAGTATGTGTGAAAGATGTGAACACTATTATCTATTTGTACGTGACCCTACGCGAGAGTAGCTTGTGATGTTTGCTGTATTATCGCTATAGCCAAAGCCAATGCAAAAGCAGGTTAAAATCAGTGATAGAAATCAAGAATTTCACATGCAAACAAGTTAAATTCTTTAATAAAATACAGGAATCAGTCAGATAGTTTCAGAGGGTATCTGTGTTGGTCTGCGGTAGAACAGCTAGATTTGAGTCCAGTAGCATCATAGGAGACCAACAAGATAGAGGGGGGTATAAGCTTTCAAGAGTCATTCATCATTCCAACTCATATCTGATGAAGAGAGCTTTGCCTCTTGAAAGCATATACCCCCAAAGCTTATTGGTCTCCAAGGTGGTACTGGAGTCAAATCTAGCCTTTTTAAAGGAATCATGTACATATATCCATTTTGGTCAAATGCATTGCTTATATTAAAATTAAAGCTGCGTTTGAGACCTGCATTTCCCCACGCACATCGTTTGAATTTTCTTTGATACGATTGCAAATAGTGCAACCTGATAAGATATACTTTTACCTTCATCAGCAGATAAACAGTTATATCTCATGATGCCCAACCACTACATTAAAAGATATAAAAAAGACAAAAAAAAATCCTCTTTGGGAGTCATACAAGGGACAATACAGGTGGTTTCCACACAGGGACAGGCTCGTGTGGTTTCCCTGTGGCTGCTGAGGCTGCCGAACCAGCACAACAGCAATGGGACTTCCACATGGCATGTTTCCCTGTCCCAGTTCCCTATCTGCAGCCATCCCTTCTCTCCCGGGCCACTGGGGCTTTTTCAGTAGTTGTTGTTCTTTTTAATGTGTAATTCCATACTGTTATATTGGCATAATGTTATAACAATGTTTGTCCCAGGTTCTCAATTTACAAGCTTTTGTATTTTTAAGAAGTCAGGCGCTGGAACCTTTGGTTATAGATATGTGCTTGCTCCTTATCTGTGCAATAAAAGGAGCAAGAGATTGACTTGATTTTTCAATGAAAACTGGGAATTCAGAGAACCTGGTGCATATATTGTTTTGATGTTGTATTGATATAACAATATTAAATTACAGTAGTTTTTTTTAAAGCAAAGATGGAGGGAGAAAATGGCTGCCATATGAGCAGGAAAATCTGAACTTTTCCACCCATGTGGCAGCCATCCTGGCTTTACTGTGATAATTCCCAAAACCTTGCAGCAAAGCAGGTTTAAGAAATATCAGAGAAAAGCCAGGAAAACCCCACGAGGTCCACAAATTCACTACAATAAGATAGGGAAACAGGAAAAAAACATGCTTCCGAACAGTATTGAACTCGGGGTAGATAACCCATGTGGAAAGGGCCACAGTAAGTAATGAACTAAATCTTCAACTCAAAGACTAAGAGATATACAGTTTATTTATGTTATATGGAGGCATCTGTTGGAATCTCAGTGTTTCACATGAATTTGCCTTTAGATCTAGTGGAATTGTTATAAAAGCAGTTGTAAACTCTCTAGCACACAGAGAAATAATATTCCTACAGTGTGCATCCCCATCTATTAGAGTTGCCATGTACCTGCTGGCTTACCAATGGAAAAAACAATAATTTGCTGTCGACGATGGCATGATACTACTTCTGGCAAAATTCGGAACTGCCTTCAGCCCTTTCTAGGAATTGCCAAAAACTGTATTTTTTACCATAGGGTTTCCAGCAATTCCTAGAGACTTGGGGTAACACCTGGGGGGTTTACCAGGTGTCACTGACAGCCACTCCCCCATGTCCTTGCCCAACCTGGTCTCCTGCTTGTTGCCAGGCTCGGCCTGGCAGGCTTACCATGTATGGAAAGTTATTTTGAAAATGCAGATGTCAAAGCAAAAGGTTAGGAAGCAAACATGTAATTAGTGGTTATGATTCAGCATGGTCATATTGAATTATTTGCCCAAACTTTGTAGTGAAATGGTAGCTTCATATAAAAGCAGTTTCTTCTCAATTGTTGCTAAATTGCTGATTGAAGGGGATCAGAATATAGTTTTTTCCCCCTACATGCTTAGAAAAATCATGAGTTTTGTTAAATTTTAACAGGTGGTGAATATTGATTTTTCCGTAACACACGTTCTTATACCCAACTTGTTGTTGAAACTTCCATTATTAAGGCTCTCAGATAGTTGATTTTTTTTTCCAGCAGTTGTCTGAAGGTGAATTTCAGTGATTAAATTTTGTGTGGGTCTGTGTTTGCCTGTGACAGTAGAGACTGTGACACTGCTGGTGCTTAGGTTTTGCGTATAGGTAGCTGAAAATTATATGAGGCATGTGCACACGGTCCCTATAACCTTTGTATCTCCAAGTGAATGAGGGCCTTATGATCCTTAGAATAGGGATATTTAGCTTGGGGTAAGCAAATTTCATAAAATGATTGCACATGTCTTCCTCAAAGGATACTTACTGTGGGGTAACCCTGAGGCAAACAGTTCTATACAAATGAATTTGTAATCACGGTCTCTGGAACACAATCTACCAGACTGCGGCTGCACTATTATATTGAAGCTTAACAGGGCTTCATAAGATTACTGTGGGTAGTTTCTCATTAACCACTTTGAAGATTTTTTAAATCAAAGGTAGTACAGATCGAGTAACCTTTATCCGGACTGCTTGGGACCAGAAGCGGTCCGTATTTCGGATCTTTCCATAGATTGGAATATTGTTGGATTTTTGCGTATACGTAATGCGATATCTTGGGGACGGGACCCAAATTCATTTGTTTTATATACACTTTATACACATAGCCTGAATGTAATTCTAAACAGTATTTTAAATAATTTTGTGTACATTGAACCATCAGAAAGCAAAGGTGTAGCTATCTCACCAGAATACCTGTATCAGCTGTTCAACAAGAGCAACAATAAACAACAGCAGGCTTTCAGTCTCCACCTATGAAGCAGTGTACACTGTATTTTATTTTTTTAGGTGAGAGGAAACATTGAAAGCAGGCAGCACGGATTTGCCTGCATGCCGGCTCGAAGGGTCTGGTTTTCGGATCAGTCTGGTTATGGGATGTCCGGATAAGGGATACTCTACTTGTATAATAAATATCACATAAATTTGCTTAGTGGTAAGAGACGTCGGTTTCACGTAGCCGGCTCAAGGGTGACTCAGCCTTCCATCCTTCCGAGGTCGGTGAAATGAGTACCCAGCTTGCTGGGGGGTAAAGGGAAGATGACTGGGGAAGGCACTGACAAACCACCCCACAAACAAAGTCTGCCTTGGAAACGTCGGGATGTGATGTCACCCCATGGGTCAGGAATGACCCGGTGCTCACACAGGGGACCTTTACCTTTTTAAGAGAACATTGCCCAATTAAATTAGAAAATATCACTGGATCTGGTTTAGTGGTGTTGCAGGTAGTATTTATTGCTTAAAGTATAGGGTTGCCAGGTCCCTCTTCGCCACCGGCAGGAGGTTTTTGTGGCAGAGCCTGAGGAGGGTTGGTTTGGGGAGGGACTTCAATGCCATATGGTCCAATTGCCAAAGCAGCCATTTTCTCCAGGTGAACTGATCTCTATTGGCTGGAGATCAGTTGTAATAGCAGGAAATCTGCAGCTAGTACATGGAGGTTGGCAATCCTATTAAAGTAGCTTGTTCTGTCTTTACAGTTCAGTGCTGCCAAATAAGGCCTCCAGGCCTGTCTTCTTAAGCCAAATGTAAACTTCAGTAAATCTCAGTGTTCATCCACAGATACAAAAATACTTTTACCTTCTGAATAGAAAGAAAAGCACGCATGCAATAGGATATACGAACACATTCAGAACAGGGTGGGTATAGTTCAGGACTACAAATTACAAGACCAGTAGAAGTGTACAGGTTTCCCTACTATCTTCTGCATTACTTCCCTTTGGCTCCCTGCAAATGTAACACTTAAGCCAGGATTGAGAGCCAGGATTGTACAGTAGTTAGTCTGTTGGACTTTTGAGTGGAGAAACCTGGATTAAAATCCCCCCTCAGACAATACATTCTGTGGGAGAGCTTGGGCTACTCCCTCTCAGCCTAACCTACCTCACAATGAGATGTGGAGAAAAGGGGAGAAAAGGGGAACGTAAAGCGTAAAAATGTGATCGCTAGGAATGGGAGATAGGCTAATGCACTCCTCTCTCTGGGACATGAAGACATTCCCTCCTCCCATCCTGAATCATGTTTTTTTGTTAAATGTGCACTGGTACTGAACAGAGCTAATGCTAACCAAGGCTTCTCTCATATCCAGTAACTGAAGGTGGTTTACCAACCCTGGTTCAGAGGAAGTCTGGAAATCACAGTACATTACTAGCATTTTAAGTAGGCTACATATGCAAGAGACATAGGCAGAGGCCGACAGATCCTTGTTGGCCTTTGCATATGTATCTTAGCTGACTCTGGCTGGTCAAAGTAGGATTTGGATTTCTATTACTATAATTACTTTGTTTTATTTTATTTTATAGAGCTGAAAGTTGTTTCAACAAAGTGGATATAAATGAATAGGAGCGCTCTAATGGATGACGGGGAACCTCCTACAAATGACCTGCAGGTTAACTTGCAAGACCCACTTCAGGCCGACATGCATGTGGAAAAAATAAACACTTGCTTGGCTTCTTCCCCAGATGAAAATGAGAACCCGCTGAATGGTAGCAGGGACAAAGTGATGGGAATAGTCGAGCAAGACAGCATCAATAATAATGAAGGGGAGGACCATGGTGTCTGTGCACCCCAGTGTCAAGAATCCTTAAGCGATAAGCTGAGTAGGAGTTCCAGTACAGATGAAATGCTCATTCCAGAAGCACGCGTCTCTGAAAACAGGAGTCCAAGAAAAACGAAAAGCTGCATCAAGAAAGGTACAGCCACTTTTTGAACAATCAATTTGCTTGCCTGAAGGTAGCACAGCCTTGGTTAAATTCCCTGAATTGATCTTTTACATTTTTTTTCTGACTTGGGAGCATCTATTTATGAGCTAACAAATTCAATTGTCTCTATTCTGTGCTTTGGAAATGGCTTCAAGGCCCCCGTGTTCCAGCCACAGAATTCAAAATTAAATAAAGCTTTTGTTGCCCATGAAAAATTAACATCGCTCTTATCTTTCCTTTCCTACTGCTTCAAACGTGGATGACGTGCTGTTGTACTGATTGCTTCTAGCTGGACTGTGAAGCCAAGACGGAACTGTGATATTAAATCTCAGGAACCATTTCCGGCTAGGAACTGAGGGAAACATGGTATGATGGGCAGGAACTTGTGGCTCTGTGTAGAGCCAATGTAAAAAAAAGAGAGAATCACATGGATTTAGGCCAGCTTTCTCTGGTAAGGGAGGGATAGAATAAAATAAAATAGAGCAGTGTAACTCTGTAATGAGGACAGGAACCAGCCACCGGCATTACTGGATTCATGATTTATGACCTGCTTGGGTCTCTTGTCCTCCTTTCTCTGAAGATGTTGAGAGTATTGTCAGAGAAAAGCAGCCTGCCTACTCTTTTCAGAGTTGGCAGATAGCAGGAGGGAGAGGATAGGAAAAATGAGAAGTAGCTGTCACCCCCATTGAAAGAAAGGAGCCGACAGAAATAGAAGTATGACAAAGGAATCACTATCAGATTCCATTATACTGGTCATTGGAGGGAAAGGCACAGATTTGTGAACACTTGCACATTAAACATTGTACAAACACTTTTTAGAAAGATAATTCCACAGTTACAAATGTGATGAAATAGCTTATGTTTCTTTCAAAGTAGATGCTGCAAACAAGTAAATTTCGGTTTGAATCCCTAAAAATCTACGTTTTCTTATTGGCTTAGTGTGTGTTTGTGTTTATATATATGCAGTTTATATTCCCTCACCATAACTATTTGAATCTGGTATGTTGTAGTGTACTGAGTGCATCCTAACTTGGGCCTCGGGCTGTCAGGAAGAATGCTCAGGATTTTATTTGCTTATTTCAACTATTTGAGTCCCACTTTTGAGTCCCAAGAAAAAGGTACCTAAAATGGCTAATCAAATAAGTTTAAAACAATCGAACAAGAGTCATGACTAAAACAGAACTGCTGCTTCACATCATCCCTCTAAGTCCTCCTAAACAACTTTGTCTTACATCCGTTTCTGGAGACCATATGTATGGGAGCCTCCATAGCCTTCTCTGGGTGGATGTTCCACCATTATCCCACCAACTGGGAGTGATTTCCATCTTACTTGGGTTCAGTTTCACCCCTTTTCCCTCAGCCACGTTGTGCTAGCCCACTGCCTGGTACCTGTGGTAGGCAGCTTCTAGAGCTGTGTTTAAATAAATCTATTTAAATCAGCATTTTGATGACTCCCAACTCCAAAGCTATGGACTAGCTCAAAGATCTTACACAGCCATTAAAAAGCAGGGTGGTGATACTGAACCTATGGAACCCCACAGATTGTTCCAGGTTGTAGACTCATTATTTCTGACAACAAATTTATGATCAGACATTTTAAAAGGTCTAAAGCATTTTAGTGCTATCCCCTAATCAACACTTCAGTCTTCAGGTGCTTTAACAACACCAATTGGTTGACCTTAACAAAGGTAACTAAAAGATCAAGGAAAACTGTGAAGGCATTTCCTTTATTGGACTTCAGATAGAGAGCAATCAAAGCTTTCTCTGTCTCATAACTAAGGGCAAGGGCAAGATGGGTCGTGCAGGTACCTTGGAGTAGCTATAGCATTCATTTAATCACTTTCCTTAAGAAAGGGAAGTTAGAAACTGGCTTCTAATTGGCCAAGAGAGTTTCTGCAATAAGGTATAAATTATGGCACTCTTTCAGAGGCTTAGGAACCTCTAATAGGGGTGTGTTAATAATTTTCATAAAAATATAAGTGGTGGTCTTAGGATCTTGTTATTGTCACTCAGGGGTATCAAGCCAACTAACCATGGGGGTGGGGGGATAGAAAGTGCTTCAGACACCTCTATCATATAATGGAGTACTGGCAGCTAGTTTGGACAGGGCACCTACCAGTAAGCTAGACTAATGGTACAAGATCAGGATATCTAGTCAGTCTCTGAAACCCAACATAACGTACATATAAGGCTGGAATCAGCTTGCAAGCCAATATGCTGCAAGAGAGACTTGAGGAGAATAACTGCCCCTTCCATCTTCTAGTACAGAATTGATGGATTGCATATAATATAATATTATATATAATTATCTGGACATGAATACAGCTCAAGCAGGGGATGTTTTGCTCTTTCCTTCCCTGGCCTGCATGGGAAGGGTTTTTGTTTTTGTTTTTTTGCAGGGGTGGAAATTAGGATTGTAAGAGAATGTGTCCCCTGAACCTAATATTGCCCCTGGTGCCACCCCGATTTCAACAGGGCAATCCTATGCAGAGTTACTCCAGTCTAAATCCATTGAAATGAATGGGCTAAGACTCAAGGAACTCTCCTTAGAATTGCACTGTAAAGTTTTATAGGGGCTCTGCCCCATCAGAGACATATTAGCAGCTTCTTGACCACCTTGGCGTATCTCATGACTTTTATTACGTGTCCTAAATGGTTAGGACATCAGATAGCAAGCAACCCAGTCGGTGGAACTATTGGCAGAAAGTTCATGCCCTTCCTGTAATAAAGGCATTATTATCTGCAGGGCTAATAAACAAGATGTCACGCCATGCACACAAAGGTAGGTCAAGTTTGTTTTGAGTTGTGTAGGCATGTTAAGGCAGGGCTGCGTTTGCAGTTTGAATTAGCCAGAGAAGTGGGAAGCACTTTTCTATAGTGCCTTGTGCTATTAATAAAGGAAAATAATGAAGTGTTGTCTTTCACTTTGGTTTAGCTGGATTCTGCAGTCAATTCAGAT
Organism: Euleptes europaea; assembly: GCF_029931775.1. NCBI lineage: Eukaryota > Metazoa > Chordata > Lepidosauria > Squamata > Sphaerodactylidae > Euleptes > Euleptes europaea. Next base: position 31,424,757 of record NC_079318.1, read on the forward strand.
TAACAGTTCCCTCCTGTCCTTAGATTTTAGATATCTGTCTTCTTTTTTAACATGATGCTAGAAAGATTAAGGTAGACAAAGTCTGTCTACCTGTTTAGTTTTTAAATCACTGAACAAAGCAATATCACATGTAGTGAAGTCCCAGGCATATTCCTAGATGAACACCATATTTTTGTATTATTTCATCTACTCTTCCAGCCTGCTTTGAAACATCATGTTCCTCACGCATCTAGCTGGGTTCAGCATGTCAGTCCCTACAAGACATTGGTTACTGTCTGAGTTTCTCAAAGATACTCCTGCCCAACCAGACACTGCCCATTTTGGGGGTAACACTTGACCATGATACAAACCTTGTTCAAACTATAGACGTGTAGAAGGAATTGGGATCATGTCTGCTGGTGAGGTCCTTAGGCATCTCTATGTACAAATTAATGTCTTCTTGGAAATTAATGTCTTCGTTGTACAAGCTGCAGTGCTCCAGAAGGCAGGCCTTTGATATATGCAGAGAGTTTAGACCCATAAGCCTTTCTGTAGATATTTGTCTTGTGTACAGATGCCTGGAGAGGGTCCAGTTGGTACAATCCCTCTCCCGTCCACAAGCATAGAATGTACATGCTTTGAACAGCTGGATGGGGCTATGGGGCTACTATATTTTGAGTATATTAAAATATTCCTATTGGAAGCACTTGGAGATGCCACATTTGGTCAGTGCTATTCCCATTCATAGTAAGGAATATCAGGCATGCTTGCTTCTGCTTTGCAACAAGCTAAATATGTTCTCTGTAAGCACTCTTAAGATCTGTGTATCTTTAAAAAAATACTTTCTTGCAGCTAATCTAAATATAGCGTTCTAAGACACAAAGAGTAAACATAGTTAAAATTAAGCCTAAAAAACTAACAGTTGATGCATTTAATCATAATAGAAAATATATCTCCTGCTGCTAGCAATTCTAGATATTACAGAACAGTTAAATGTTTGCAGGAGAATGGTTTGTTGAACAGCTAAACAAAACACATGCATGAAATATGGTTTTGCTTTCAAGCTCTGTGTACTAATCGTGTGTGTAAAGTGCCTTCAAGTCGCAGCCGACTTATGGCGACCCCTTTTTGGGGGGTTTCATGGCAAGAGACTAAAAGAGGTGGTTTGCCTGTGCCTTCCTCTGCACAGCAACCCTGGTATTCCTTGGTGGTCTCCCATCCAAGTACTAACCAGGGCCAACCCTGCTTAGCTTGTACGAATTACTTAGTAAAAAAGAGAACCTCTCTCAAGTGACCTTTCACAATGTTATCCTGGACATGGTAGCTGTACAAAAGCCCCTAAAGAGTTACTTGCAAGACATATGTTTCCTGAAATAGCCCAATGGGTACAGCTTAGAGAAGCATCCAAGCAAGAGACCTGTGCGATCACTAAGTTGTCTTGACCAAGTTTGGGGCACCAGCAGATCCTGGGTTTGCTACAGCTCAGCCAAAGTTCCTTTATTTAAGCCCACATAACTACGGTTGCCAGGTTCATCTTCACCACTGGTGGGAGGTTTTTGGGGTGGAGCCTGAGGAGGGCAGGGTTTGGGGAGGGGAGGGACTTCAATGCCATAGAGTCCAATTGCTAGGGTTGCCAGGTCCCTCTTTACCACTGGCAGGTTTTTGGGGTGGAGCCTGAGGAGGGTGGAGTTTGGGGAGGGTCTTCAGTGCCATAGAGTAATTGCTAGGGTTGCCAGATCCCTCTTCACCAGAGGCAGGAGGTTTTTGGGGCGGAGCCAGAGGATGGTTGGGTTGGACTTCAATGCCATAGAGTCCAATTGCCAAAGTGGCCATTTTCTCCAGGTGAACTGATTTCTATTGGCTGGAGATCAGTTGTAATAGCAGGAGATCTCCAGCTATTACCTGGAGGTTGGCAACCCTAAAGTGGCGTGACATTTGGCTCCTGAAGACTTATGCCATATAGTTTTCTTACCGTTCACAATTGTACCAGCTGGCATGTAGACAGAGAAAGCAGCACATAGTTGCATGTACTTAATGTAGCAGAATATATTAAATAGAAAAAATGATTATTTTTAATAACCCATCGACCAGGGTAGTAAAGTTATTTTCTAGCAACAAATCTTTTAAATCTGATTGTTAACCAGATATTGCAAAGTTACATTGTAAACATAGAGCTGTTTTTTGCTTTGTTGTGAGTTTTTTGCATGACTGATCCAGAAATATCTCGAGAGTGTGTAACAGGTATTCATTAATTTGAGGGAGGGACAGGCAAGAAATGGATGCTAACCCTGTATTGAACTCCAGTTTATCCCTGAAAGAGACTAAGAGAAGCAATGTCCACTCTAGTCCATCCTAACTGACTGCTTCGACTAGCTAAGCAGCATTCTGCTAATCATCCAGTGGGGTCAACAAAGCTCGATAAAGCACTAGCTCTCAGCAGAGCTGAGTACAGTATAACATCATGTCCTTTCCCTCTACCTCCACATCCCCACACCAGACTCAAGAGGGTACCCCTGCTTTGAGTAGTGGAGTCCATTTTGCTGATCATAATTTAATTGCCCTACTATGAAACAATATGAAGTTGGAGTTCTGCTACTTTGGTGCTGGACGAGAAATAAAGATACCCATGTATTTTAGATGACTCTCTAATGGTTCAACATTTGGTGATTTCGTTTAAACACAATTAACTGGTGGCTGTTTATGCCTGCTAGATGTGTGTGACATGAGCAAAAGAAATTTTAGTCTCCAGGTAGAAGACTATCCGGAGATGAAAATTCGTCTAGTGATTTCAGAAAATTAGGTGTAGAATTCCAAACAGAAACAAGTAAGGAAAGAAGAACCTCCACAGAGGGCAGGGCTAGAAAACAGTTTATTAAGATGAGATGATTTTGTCCTATGTACCAGAAAATATTCAACTAAAAGGGCACCAGTTCTCCAGTATGTATCTTAACATTCATGTACTCCAGTGTTTCTGGTAGTTCTGTGAACATATAATTTTATCATGAATTTCTGGTTACAAACGTAAAATGTCTTAACCAGCGATATTTGTTTTCAGCCAGGCTGTGAAACAAAGTAATCCTGGAGGTTAATTTGGAATGTATGCTGTTCCCACAAGGGAAATGACCTTGTGGAAATTTAGCTCCTAGTAGTATGCTGCATTCAGATAATAATTTATTTATAGATTTTAAATGCTTACAACCCACTTTTCTGTTGCCTAAATAGGGACTGGATGCATGTGTTCCTGCAAGCCATCTAGTTCATAGTATTCTGTCTACTTATTTGTAACTAAACAGGCTTCTCCTTAGCTCTTGATATATTTCCCAACAAACACCACCACTACTTAATGCTCTTCTGCAAACCTTTGTTGTACAATTGAATGATAAACTGCATATCAGGCTCTTGACCGGGGTTGTCCTGGTGTTTTGCTCTAAATTTTGCTAATGTAATAATATCCTCAGTATTTCCTCTGGCAGTTAGATGGTTCAATTGACTAGAGACCTCCAAGTTAAAAATAATATTGGAGTAATTTTCCCTCTGACATAGAAATCGCTTGCATAGAAGATCATCTCTGTGATATTAACAATTTGAATTGTTCTGTTTTATACATTGACTTTTTGTTGTTGATAAGTATGCTGGTAGTGACTCGGGTAGGGTTGCCAACCTCCAGGTAATAGCTGGAGATCTGCTATTACAGTTGATCGCCAGCCAATAGAGATCAGATCACCTGGAGATAATGGCCCCTTTGGCCATTGGACTCTATGGCATTGAAGTCCCTCTCCTCCCCAAACCTTGCCCTCCTCAGGCTCTGCCCCAAAAATCTACCACTGGTGGCAAAGAGGGACCTGGCAACCCTAGACTCAGGTAATAGTTAAATTTTTATAGTTATGTTGATGAACTCTTGAGTTTTAGCCAGTATCCCTGGGAATTGTCTCGGCTAGGGTTGCCAACCTCCAGGTACTAGCTGAAGATTTCCTGCTATTACAACTGATATTTAGCCGATAGGAATCTGTTAACCTGGAGAAAATGGCTGCTTTGGCAATTGGACTCTATGGCATTGAAGTCCCCTCCCCAAACCCTGCCCTCTTCAGGCTCTGCCCCCAAAACCTCCCCGCCGGTGGTGAATAGGGACCTGGCAACCCTAGTCTCTGCCCAAGCTGTGTTGATTCACACAACATTAGCTTTGGAGAAAATGGTTGCAGGAATTTGTCCATATTGCATCGACATGGCTGTAGAAATGAAATACACTTCTTAGGGAAAAATAGTTTTTATTTTTCATTCAAAGTGTGTGTTAAAATGCAAATTTAATTGCTGAACACTGAATCATAATTAGCTTTGAGGTAGCGTACTTGTTAAGGAATGTGTAAGAGATATTCTGAAGCACGACAGCGCTTTGAAACAAAGGCTTCCTAAAGGCAAGAATGGTATTTGGGTATGGCAGAAATGTAGCAAAGGTCACACGCTGCCATAAATAGAAAGCTATTCTTTTGCATATAATCTTTTGATTCCATCTCTAAATATAACTATAATTTATTGAACTAAACTCTGTCACTTTTGGCTCTGACATAGCATTGATCAAGCTGAACTAGAAATATCATTTGCATAACAGTCCCAAAATATTTAGGGCTCATTCAGATTAAGAGTGCAGCAAACTTACTTCAGTACAAAACACAGAGTGCTTTTATATTTTATTTCAACAGGATAATTGCAGGTTATATTGAATCTGTCATAAGTTAAGAAAGTCTATTGACGTAACTTCTTGTTCTAGTAAAACAGAGATGTAAATACAATAAAATCTGTGAATAGATGTATCGGTTACAATAATCCAAACCACTAAATATTTATGACACAACTGTTCATAATAAAGTTAAGCTGCATAGGGAGGAAACCATGGTGGTGTTGGCAGTATTTTAAAATTGTATATATAAGGTTTAGTTTGGCTTTGCTTTTGCTTGAATCAACATTTGACTTGGAGTATAGCAAAAAGGGAGCCACGTTTCCTGGAAATTGTCACTATAGTTAGGGTTTTCCATTCCCTTTAAGCGCAATGAAATTTTATCTGCTACCATAATATTCCATTTTCTGTTGTACCAATAGGGTTGCCAGCTCCAGGTTGGGAAATACCTGGAGATTTTTGGGGCGGGGCCTGAGGAAGGCAGGGTTTGGGGAGGGACTTCAATACCATAGAGTCCAGTTGCCAAAGTGGTCATTTTCTTCAGGTGAACTGATCTCTATCTGCTGGAGATCAGTTGTAATAGCAGGAGATCTCCAGCTAGTACCTGGTGGTTGGTAACCCTATGTACCAAGCTTTAATAGATGGAAGGCTTTTTTTTCTTTTTTAGAAGCTGTTTCCTAAATATCTTCTTGTGTAGAACTTGTGGTGCATTTCTCTCAACGTATGGAGAAGTAAAAGGTGGATTTGTCCGTATAAAAAACCAAAATGTGGCGTCTGTTGGTTCATGGAGCTCTTGTTCTCATTTGTGGATATAATCAGGAGATGCGTGCCAAACATAAATTCCTGATGTTTTGTAAATAAAGGAAATAGCTTTGGTAAGGTGTGAGAAGAGCTATTGGCAACCCCTTTCTCAAACTGTGTGAGTTATCTTATAAATTGCAATTTAACAACTGGGGTGTTTATACAGTGTTAAAACCAATAAATTATAGTAGGTGGGGCCTGTTCCTGTAAGTTTTGTTTTGACACCACCATAACCTTTGGTGTGTTGTTTAGCCTTTGTAGATTGATAGTTGCCGAGACAGGAAAGACTCCAGACGGGTCTCTTTCAGGGTAAAAAAAATATTTCCTAGAAAAAAATTCTGGAGTGCCATTTTAAGTGCCATTTGTCCCAGATCTTAGAAGTAGTAGTTAGAAAAGTATCTTAAAGTAATAGTTAAAAAAGGATTATGTTAAAAAAGGACTTTGAAAATATACTGGTTGCAATAAGCCTAGAGAGAGCACTTTTTAAGACCCTAATCTGACACCCATAACCATAGGGTTGCCAAGTGCCAGGTGGTGGCGGGCAAACCCCCACCAATCCACCTGGCTGCCCGCCGACCAGCTGAGGGTCAGTGGGCAACGCACGCACGCGCCTGCCCGCAACAACATGTCACTTCTGGTTTACACCCGGAAGTGCTGCATCACAAGGGGCCTTTACCACTCAAACTGGGAGTTTGAGTGGTAAACGGCCCCTTGTGATGTGTTTTACACTCGGAAGTGCTGCATCGCAACTGGCCCCTTGTGATGCAGCACTTTCGCATGTAAACCAGAGGTGATGCAACACTTCCAGGCCCGCACAACCCCCCCCAACACCTGCACTCCAAAAACCTCCCGCCGAAGGAGAAGGGGGACCTGGTAAGCCTAATAACTAACCATGCTGTGTACAGAATTTTTTTTATAAAGCCCAAGGAATATATAGTTAGTGTGAAATGTCTGGTTGTCTTATAGTGTCCAATGATAGACAACAAGGAGGAGGTTAAGTTAAAAGCAACAGTTCTTTATTTAGCTAAACACGGACCTGGGGTGAAATAGCCACAGATAAGATGCAGGGTTACTCACCAACGAACAAAGGAAAGTCAGTATCATTTATGCATTCGGATGGGGCAGGCCCATAGCTGCTGACAAGCAGATTGATACACAAAAGCACCAATACACGTTAGGTGTCTACTGCACATTAATTAGCATAGCCTATAGATATTGCCCGAAGGCGTCACTAAGTGAGTTCTTGATCTTGTGAGCTTAGTAACCAGAAACCACATTCCTGAGGATGAAGGTAATTCAGAGCTTTTTCTCTACTGGTGTGAGGCCGTACCAGGCACAGAGAGCATGATTTGTTGGTTCATGGCTCCAACTTCCCCAAAGCTTCCATGTGTGTGCATATGAGTACATAGTATTTTATACCAGCCCTTATATCTGGGCATTACAAGTGATGTTTTCCATTTTAGTACTACTTGCGGGGAAAGGGAGAAGGAAATTAAGGAGTGCCTGGAAATTGCAAGTAGTTTTCAATGTGTATCTTGGGTATTCTTACACTACTACTTTATGGGCAATGCAGAAAGAGGAAATTTGCTATTATGTGTACTTGTGCTTTATTTTCAACTGTGTTATACTAGTACACGTTCCTTTTCAGGATGGGTGAACTTGTCTAGAACTCAAATTATAAAACTAGCCCAGGATGTGGTTATTTTGTGGTTGGTTTATTTAAATTGTCTTTTGCTGCTTTCTAAGCTGTTTTGGGGCCTCATTGGGAAGAAAGGCAAAGTAAACATACATAAACAACTATCTTACTAGTTCCTGTTGCATTATTTAATTGTTTTAACTGTTTCTAGTAAATTTCAGTTGTTAAAAAAATGTCCTTTCTTTGGACACTTCAGGGGCAAAGCATAAGAAAACTGATGTTGCGGCAACAGATTGCATGCAGGAGGAGGGTGGAAACAAAACAAATTCAAACTGTTCCCAGAAGGACCCAACACAAACTCTGCAGACCCTCTTCTCACTTCTTCGAGAAGCATTTGAGCAGATGGATTCAAGAGTGTTGCCCCTGTGTCTCCATCAGGTATTGACAACACTTTCCTTAATTTCTCTGGGATTTCTCTTTTACAGTTTAAATTTCTCAGTATGGGAGGAAGATCGTTGCATGGAATCGAAATGCCTACCTATTAGAATTTCACGTACTCCCATGGAGAGACTTGAAGCTATACAACTAACAGAACAAAGCTGGACATATGGAACTCACTCTTTTAGAGAGATGAACATCATGTGTCTAGGTGTCAAAACTGACTGACAAGTGAATTAAAAAATTTTTCATATATTTTACAGTTCGACTTTTCTGCCTCTCACCTCCTATGGCAGCCCAAAAGGCTACCTGAAATCCTGCTCCTGGAGGTGGAGGATCACCTGTCTCCCAGGAACAGCATTTTGGGAGAGTTATTGAACTGTCACTGGCCATAGCTCCAAGCCATTTAGGTCATAAAAGACAAAGTACCTGTGCTTTGAATTGTGCCCAGAAACAGATGGGCAATCAGTGCAGATCTTTCAGCACAGGGGTGATACGATCCAAGTGTCCAGCCCTGGCAAATAACCGGGCTGCTGCATTTTGGACTGACTGAAGTTTCCAAACAGTTTTCAAGGGCAGCCCACATAAAGTGCATTACAGTATCCCAACCTGCATTGTGATCAGAGAATGGATAACTTTGGCCAGTTTTCAGGAAGGTCTGTAATTGGCATACCAAGCTGAAACTGGTAAAGGCCACAAAGGAAACCTGAGTCTGCAGCCGTAGTCAGGGTCCAGCAACACCCCAAGCTACAAACTTCCTGCTTCAGGGGGGGCGCGACCCCCTCCAGGTGGACTCTTCCATCTTCAGACAGCTTTGTCATTAAACAATGGTACCACAATCTTGTCTGGTTTGACCGTCAGTTTATTGGCCCTCATCCATCCCATTATTTTCTCCAGACACCTGTATGACTTCTACAGACACACTGGACTCAAATGATAAGGAGAAATAGAGCTGGGTGTCTTCCACATAGTGGTGGCAACGCACTCCAAACCTCCAAATGATCTGTCCCAGTGATCTTGTGTAGATGTTAAACAGCATGGGAGACGAGATTGACCCCTGCAAGACTCCATAGCATAAGTGCCACAGGACCCAGCTGCAGTTCCCCAGTATCACCTTCTGGAGTTGATCAGCCAAGAGTGGTTGTAAGTGCATAAGAACATAAGAAAGGCCCTGCTGGATCAGACCAAGGTCCATCAAGTCCAGCAGTCTGTTCACACAGTGGCCAACCAGGCTCCTCTAGGAAGCCACAAACAAGACGAGTGCAGCAGCACCATCCTGCCTGTGTTCCACAGCACCTAATATAATAGGCATGCTCCTCTGATACTAGAGAGAATAGGTATGCAGCATGACTAGTATCCATTCTAACTAATAGCCATGAATACCCCTCTCCTCCATGAATATGTCCACTCCCCTCTTAAAGTAAGAGTGGAACTACCAGAGCACAGTTGACAGAGTTTACAACTTAAAAACCAATAGCAACCAACAATAAAATTAAAATCCCGTTTTGGATTTTCTGCACTGAGCAGAGAGTTGGGACTAAATGCCCTATAAGAACTCTTCCAAATCTAAGACTCTTCCAAATAAAAACACATCACAGTAAACTAGCAATAATAAATCCCAGTAGATAAAAGTTACACACAAAACAAAAGAATAACCTAACCAAATATATGGAATTAAAAGATCTTTATCTGGCACCTTCATAATAGTAATGAAGGTGCCAGGCAAAGAAAATCTGAGTCCAATATCACTTTAAGGACCTACAACATTTTCCAAGGTATAAACTTTTGTGAGTCAAAGCTGACTTTGTCAGATAATAGAAATACAGGATTGATTTTGAGGTAGCGAGTTTGTAAGGGTTTTGTACTTCGTACAGGTGCTTATTTAATCTTGGTGTATATAGTTGAGGGTTTTAATGGAGATTTTATGTTAAAAGTAAACTACATTTGTTTTATGGTGTTTCATTATGCATTATTATGCCTGCATTGAAAAATGAGGGCAGAAGAAACAAACATGGAACCGGAGTAAAACAGGTAACATCTTTTCCTAAGTGAAACAGGAATATCTGATAATGTGAGTATCTTCTGCTGTTCTTTTTGTAGATCGCTGAAACCTATTTTCAAGATGGAGAATGTATCCTTTAAAAATAAGGATTGGTTTGTTTGTTTTTAATCAAAGTGCACCATTACATCATATGGCTGAAGGTCAGGTGTAAAACTGAAAAGTGATTATCAGTAAACAAGCTTGTTCTCATTTTAGCTCTGAGGTGGGTGGGTAAGTATGAAGTCCCTGTCCCAAATGTGAACTGATATTAGTTGCAAAGAGTTCTGAAGACACACCTTAAAGTGGCATGCATGATGATCTGCAAATGCCTTACTTATGAGCATGCTCATAGGTGTGAAAAGGTTTTCTCTAGCTGCATCATGCATAATGGATTTGGTCTTCCTTTCCTCCCACCCCAGCTAATATATCATGCTTTTGTTTTCACACTAGCCTGTTTCTGGGCATTCTCTGGGCACACTGCGTTTTCTGTGTCACAGCCTTTTTTTTAGGACTGTAGTACTATTGGGAAATTCGCAGGCATGTATTTCATAATATTTTATTGATATACAGCAGGGTCCAAATGTGAGCAGAGTTTCAAGGGGAGGATTTGTGCTCTCCCCCCTTTATAACAGTACCTCACAATGCCTTGCAGTTCTGAAAGTTGAGATTCTTTCGAGAGCAGCGTCCAATACATTACAAGAGGCTGTGGGTGAATAAGGAATTGAGGGAAGTTCCAGAGCATGCTCAAATCTTTTGGGATTTCTAGTCCGTAACCTTTTTAAAAGGATTTTAAAAATGTAAGGTACAATGGGATATAACATACCCATACTAGATTAATTCCTCCCTATTTTCTGGGCTGCTTATCCATCTATAAAGTTAGCCCCCTAATAAACATAGCAGGTCAGTGTTTAAACTCTTTGGCGAAAACTTATTATGGAATTCCTGTACTAGCATTTGTTTTATTTTGACACTTTGTCCATGAGTGAATAAATTGATTGGATGAGATTGCACTGCTAGCAGCTCTCATCCATGTGCTGCAGATTTTCACAAGCCACCAGCAGACTCAGGGCTGTGTAGAACTCATGTAAAAGTGCAATTTGTCTGAACTGGTTTCTAACTTAAGGCTGTATACACAATCGCAGCAATTTGTGCAATTATAGCATTGGGCCATCAGCCAGTGGGAATTGGCTCAGTGGCTTGGGTCCACTAGGATTTGTGTAGGCAGAAAGAATTTCTGTTTGCCTAGTGAGACGTCCCCACACTGCCTCCTCTGCAGCCCAAAATATCCCTGAAGCGCTGCTCCTGGGGGAACATTCCCTTCCCCCAGGAGCAGAATGGGAGTGGGGAAATCAGTGAAAACTGCCCCTCTGTTCCATCTGTTGAAATCCAAAACTATATGCCAATTCATTGCATTATGGACAAGATGTACAAAATTGTAGTAAAGTAGCCCTCTAGATTTTGTTTAAGTATCTGTATCCTGTGTTTCCTTGTGGCTTAAGACCACTTAACACACCACTGGGGCTGTTGAAAAAAAAATTCGGTATAGTTCAGATTCAGCAAAATTCGGCCTGTTTTGATTCGGGCCGTGCTGAAGTCCGAACTCCCCCGCTTCGGATCCCTGCAATTCAGGCGAGATCCGGAGTTCGGGGGAAAATTCGCCCCCCCCGCGCGCCTTCAGGGGGCTTCCCTGAAGACTCGCGCGGGGGGCCCTTTAAATAGACTTGTGCCCCTCGGCCAGGAGGCGCAGATCTATTCCACGCCCCCCCCCAGGGGAAATTCGGCTGTTTTTCGGTTCGAGCCGAACCGAATCGACAACCCTACACACCATCATTAAAACATTACCGTTTAAAACCAGTAGAATAAAAGCCTTTCCCCCCCAAAAAAGATGCCTGCAATTTATACTCCATTAAAAGACCTGGCGAATGAAATGCCTTCGCAGTACTTCCTGAAGATTTCTGTACAACACTTTACTGTCTTTACAATCATCTAAAAATAATTTACTGGTGGTCCCTAGTCCTAAGAGTGTTTTCGGCTGTCCTCGATGAGAGCCAGGGCCTTTTTGGCCCTGACAACGGCCTGGTGGAATGCACTGTCTGGTGACATCAGGGCCCTGTGGGACCTGAAAGAGTTCTGCGGGACCTGCAAGACAGCTATTCCTCCAGGTCTATGGTTGAGGACAGCCGCCAGTGTCATCTGCTGGCCTCCCTGCCCCCTCCTTTTTATTTTATGCCAACTGAGAGTAACCTGCCACTTATCTCTGGCAACAACAGTGACATTTAGGCGCCATCTGGAGTTTTAAAGTTTTAATCTGGATTTTATTGTTTTTACATTTAGAATTTATGGTTAATTTTACTACTGGTTATTATTGATGTATTTTAAACGATGTTACCCACTCTGAGCTTGGCTTTGGCCGGGGAGGGAGGGATATAAATCACATACATACATACATACATACATACATACATACATACATACATAAATAACCATGGTGTCCCCCTCACCTCATCAGGGAGCCCATTCCACAGAAGGGGAGTTAAAATGGAAAAATAACGGACTGTGGCTGATGTCAAGTGGGCCACCTTAAATGTGGGAACAGCCAGCAGGTGGCAGTCTGAAGACTACAGTTGGCACTCAAAGACATGTGGGATGAGACAGTCCTCTAGATATATAGGTCCTAGGCCATGATGACTTTAAAAGTCATAACCAATACCTTGAATTGGGCTAGGAAACAAACCAGCAGCCAGGGCAGCTGTTTTAAGGTGGGCAGTAATCATCTGAGAATGACTGGGCTGCAGATCTTGAACCAGCTGCAGATTTCTGGCTGTCTTCAAGAGCAGCCCAACGTAGAACACGTTACAGTAATCCAGCTGTGAGGTTGCAAAAGCATGGATCAGTGTGACCAAGTCTGAGAAAGGAGACTGTTGGCAAGACAAATACATTTGATAGAAGGCACTTCTGGTCACTATGCCAGTGTCCTTTTCAAAAAGCAAGGCTGTGTCCGTGAGCACCCCCAAGATCTTAACCTTCAGTGCAAATGCCAACTCCACTCCGTCCAAAACAAATGGATCTAATTTGACATGATCATATGATATATATATGATTACCTGCTTTCCCCTTCCTACAGAGAAATAAATCATTTCTAGCAATGGCTTTAAGGTAAAACAATTTCTAGCAATGACTTTAAGGTGTATAGTTTCAGAAGGTAACCACATTGGTCTGCCGTAGAACACCTAGATACATATCCTGTCGCACCTTAGAGCCCAACAAGATTTTTGAGGTGTGACCTTTCGAGAGTCAGAGCTTCCTTTGATGAAGGGCATCTGATGAAGCTTGAGAGCTCATACCCTGAAAATTGTGTTAGTCTCTAAGGTGCTACTAGACTTGAATCTTTAAGGTGTATGGTGACTTAAAGCTATTTTTTTTATGTTCAGTTACATGCCAGGGGTATGTGATCGCACAGTGCATAAGATAATATGACTACTTTAATTTCCCCTGATGTTTTCTGAACCCCAGTAGAATTTGTGGTTTTCTCCCTTTGTATGCTAGAAGGGGAAACAAAATATTAGAGCCTGTGAAGGAGACATTAAAATTCAGTTTTTTGTATGTGTGAGAGAGATCTGTTGGTGTTTTGGAGTAATAAATGCTGCTAGGTGATCCCAGGCTGTATCGATTGTATCAAACGTAGCACTGTTAGATCTGCGAGTCAAACTGCTGATTAAAGACAGACCCATTCCAGAAAGCTTGTTGCCCAAAAAAGGGAAACTGCTGGTTCAAATGCACAGTGAACTAAATGTAGCCTTATGTGGAGGAAAATACAAAGATTAAGATAGTAAAATTCTCATGCACATGTGAATATGTCAGGAGCACATCACTTTTCCATCTTACACTGAGGCAGTCTGCGGCTTTTGATAACAGAGTTCAATTATATCTACTTTCCACTGTCCATCTATATCTGTATTTCCCGTTAACTTTCCATTCAGATGAGAAGGCCATGAAGTTCATTCAGCTTGAACAGTTATACCACGAGCAACTACTTGCAAATCTTTCTTCTATTCAGCAGCAGTGGGGTAAGTTTATCACATAGTGGAAAATGATTTATTAGATAAAGACTGAGAAATCTGTTCTGATCAGAGCTGCCAGTTTCCTGGCAGGGATAGGGAATCCTGTTTTCTGCTGCCACTCATGTGGCTGATGGGAGAAAAACACTGTTGGTGATTGCTTGATATCACTTTTGGGGAAAACCTGGAAATGATGTCAGTCCTCTCTAGGAATTGCTAGAAACTCTATGGTTTTATCATAAAGTTTTTGTCAATTCCTAGAGAAGTGTGACGTCCCTTCTGGGTTTTCCCCAGAGCAATGTCTCACCAACAGTGTCCCTCTGTTAAAGCCTGTGTTGCAGAGCAAAACAAAACAAAAATCTGCATTCTCCCAGCTCTGATGAGAAACACTTATCATTTTTTCTTATTTTCTAATTTCCATGAAAAGAGGCATCATTATTTTTACTTAGGCTTCTGGCTTTTAATGAGCTACTATAATTACTTCTGTGCTGAATATTTGTTTGTGTGTGGGGGGGGTTAAAACATTTAAAAACATTTTTTTTTTACAAACCAGTATGTGTTAATTGCCCTGACCTGGATGGCCCAGGCTAGCCTGATCTTGTCAGATCTCAGAAGCTAACCTGGTTAGTATTTGGATGGGAGACCACCAAGGAATAACAGGGTTGCTGTGCAGAGGAAGGCACTGGCAAACCACATCTGTGAGACTCTTGCCATGAAAACCCCAAAAGGGGCTGTGACTTGACGGCACTTTACACACACACACATTTGTTGATTTATTTTGAATTTGGTTTATTAGCTTCAAACATATACAGAAAATATTCTTGTTTATTGCTGAAGGCATCTTAGTTTATTGCATATTTAGACTAGTGGTTGAAATGTTTGTGAATTGATACAGAAACAAAATGGAAAGCAACCGCATCCAGTGAGGTTCCAGGTCTAAAAAATTCTGCTAAAGGTCTGAATAATGAAGAATTAGACAAACTTGCTGAACTTTGCACATCACATCAAGAGTAAGTAAAAAAAAAAATTTTCTTGGTTACAATCCAATGTGTGTGTAGCTATGTGTGCTTGAAAGGTGTCTCCTGGGAAAAGTAACCTTCACATGCCAGAGTGGAAAATTATTTTGAAACTATCTAGAGTTTAAAAAGCTGCTAGCCATATGGTGCAGAAAGCTGCTGTTAGAAGAAAGTATGTCAAAATGCACTGGACAAATTTTGGGAGGCTGTGAAGGAATACACGAATTAGTGCTCTGTCCACATATTTGTAGATGTTAAGATATCATTTAATTACAGCCACCTGTTCAGAAATGTGAGTTTGCAGATTAAATTACTCACCTTGTTTTAATTGCAGCAGTTTAAAAAAATTAAAATCCAAAAATTTATTAAGATAAAATAATGCAAAATCTTCAAACTCAATTCAGACATCGTATTTGTGATACTCCAAGCCATGGTTTGGAAGACCAGAAGTTTGCTATCAGTTTGCATGCTTCATTTTCCACTCTCATGTTCCTCCACTCTTTTCCTGGTTTGCCTATCCACAGATTCCTGCGGCATTCAGATTCAGCAAACTGTACTTAGTTCTAACTAGGATTACCTATAAACCATGCTTTGCAAACCCACTTTCAGCCATGGTTGCAATTCATTTCTCACCATTCTCAGGTGTACATTCAATAAGACCCTTATGGCTTATGGCCATCATCCAGCTCCTTAATTTTGGGCTTGATTCTTGTTCATTGTGTACCCCCTTTTTAATGGCCTGGGGGGAAATTGTGATTTTTATCCTCAGGATGGTATGAGCAGTATAGTATAAAACAACTCTTCCACTTGCTGTAAGAAGCCACTACAAGTGAGGAGAACTGGCTGCTTAAAATCCCAGCCCCCACTTTCCCCCAAAGTTTGGAATCCCCTCAAAGATTTGTAAATCACCATTGAGAGGGGTATATAGCCCCCACTAAGAATCCAGCCCTGACCTGGATAGCTCAGGCTAGGCCATCTTGTCAGATCTTGGAAATTAACCAGGGTTGTCCCTGATTAGTATTTGAATGGGAGACTACCAAGGAAGTACAGGATTGAGATGCAGAGGCAGGCAACACAAACCACCTCTGAATGTCTCTTGCTTTGAAAACCCCATGGGATCACCATAAATCAACTGTGACTTGACCAAGGGGAGGAGGAAGAATCTCTGCTCTATGTTGGAGGCTTCCTGGGCATTCAAATGTCATGCTTAACTATGATTAAGGAAAATGTGCACAAACCTGGGTTGTTGCTAGGCTCACGCACATGCCTCTCCCCCCTTCTTTTGTGGTTGAAAACTAATGGCAGTAACTCATGACGTACCAATGAAGATGTACAGTGTGTGAGCCTGACAATAAGTCGGGTTAATCGGAACACAGTCTATGTTGCTTGTCTCCCAAAAAATCTGTGCTGGATGGAGAGTAGATAGTGAAAATAATTGTTTTTCTATTCAATCACAATTTTCTTGTTAATTGAAATACTTACTATCCCACTTTTCAACACATAGCCCTTTTCCTCTGCCTGCACTGTTGCTGTTGCCACTGCTGCCTTATTGCTTCTAGTTCCTCTGCAAATAAAGCAGTTGATTGGGCTTCATAGCCAGAATAAGACCTGGGTACAGTGTATTGAGAGAGGTGCCAATAGAGGACACAAGTGCTAAACTGCTTGAGTTGCTACTCCAATGCCATGCCTCCCCTCTTGGATATAAGGCAAATTACATCTCACCTGATATCCCATGGTTCCCCAGTCAGAAAATTCCAGGGAGGTAGCCATGATAGTTTGATGCAAGCCGAAATAACTGAATCTTGTGGTACCTTAACTTGTTGGTCTTCAGCCAGCATGGTGTAGTGGTTAAGGTGTCGGACTAGGACCTGGGAAACACAGGTTCAAATCCCCACTTGTGGTATGGAGGCTTGCTGGGTGACCTTGGCATATAAAAAGGCTTGCTGGGTGACCTTGGCATATAAAAATCAACTCTTCTTCTTCTGATACTGATGATATTAGGAATAGAAGCAGTAGACATGGGGAGACCAGATGAGTGGGTTAGGTGATTGGATGGGTGTGGTGTCTCAGGCTTAATTAGGTCTGGGAGATGTTCTGTTGTGTGGAATTCATGTGCTGGAATTAATGTTACGATTTGTGGAGTTAATGTTGTGCTGGTGAATGTGCTGGAATTAATGTTACGTAGTACAGAGCCTTTCTCAGTTCCAAATGCAGAAGATTCTCTACCTCAGATTTCAGTCATGGAGCGCTGCTACTAGGCAACGTAAAACTTAGTTGCTTCAATAATATTTTAAGCCGTGCGAGCTAGTCGACTTGAGGCAATCCACTCTCCGCCTCAACCCCACCTGCCACCCCCATTGCAATATGAGGATAATAATTCTGGTCCCAATATATATTGGTTACTAAAATAAATGTGTGAAGTGCTTTGAACACTTGATGTTCTCTATATGGACATTATTATGGAAGAATTGTGTAGTGGTTAGAGTATCGCCTAGGATCTGGGAGACCCAAGTTTAAATCCCCACTCTACCTTTGAAGTTTACTGGGTGACCTTGGGCCAGTCATTCACTCTCAACCTCACCTACCTCACAGGGTTGTTGTGAGAATAAAATGGAGGAGAGAACAGTATAAGCTGCTTTGGGTCCCCATTGGGGAGAAAAGTAAAAAAAGTAAATTAAAATAATTATTGCTTTTTTTAGAAAATCGTGTTTTTAGCCTTCTCTTATTAATGTATTTTGAACTGCTTGTGTTCCAAGTTTCAGCTTTGTCTATGGTGTAGACAGGCAGTGTTTTGTGATAAATAAGACTGACAGGCTTAGGCCAGGGACATCTCAATACAAGTCTCCACTCTGTCACAGAGCTCCTAAAGTAGGGTTGCCAACCTCCTGGTGGCACCTGGAGATCTCCCGCTGTTACAGTTGATCTCCAGTCAACCAAGATCAGTTCACCTGGAGAAAATGGCTGCTTTGGAGGGTGGACTATATGGCATTATACCCTGCTTAGGTCCCTCTCTTCTCCTCCCAAACCCCCAAAACTCCTCCCCATGCTCCACCCCCAAAATCTCCAGGTATTTCCCACCCCAAAGCTGGCAACCGTATCCTAAGGTGGCCTTGGACCAGTAGCTGTTTCTTACTCTATCCTACCTCACAGGATTTGAAAATGACAAACTGGGGGAGGGAGCCTTGTATATCAATCACTCTGAGCTCCTTGGAGGAAGGGCAGGGTAAACTGTAATAAGCAAGGAAGCAAGTGAGTCACTGAAATCCAGGCCTCTTCATATATAGGACTTTGTCATTAACTTAATTGTAGTAAGATCCAAGAGCATGACTGTGTTTAACATACTTCTTCTTACCAGTCACAATAGCTTTTAAAATAATTGCTAAAAGTCTGCTAATAGAAATTGCATTTACTGGCTCTGAGGCTGCAATCCTGAGAACCCCTTTAGGCATCCCTCATAGCACTCTACCAGGACTTCTCATTTATTTTCCCGTTAGACTCTCTTTGTGCTGCATTTGGAACCACTACACATGAACACATGAAGCTGCCTTGGTCCATCAAAGTCAGTATTGTCTGCTCAGCTCTCCAGGGTCTCAGGCAGAGGTCTTTCCCATCACCTACTTGCCTAGTCCCTTTAACTGGAGATGCCGGGGATTGAACCTGGGACCTTCTGCATGCCAAGCAGAGGCTCTACCACTGAGCCACGGCCCCTCCCCTAAGGCTTTAGCTAGTGCATTGAGGAGATGGTAGTGCTCTTAGAGAGCTAGGATAGTGTAATGTGCTCATAGTGACAAGGGAGACTTGAGTTCAAGTCCCCACTAGCCATGAAGCTCATTGGACGATACTAGGTTAGGCCACGGGTCGCAAAAGCGTGGCTCCCGAGCCGCATGCGGCTCTTTGAGCCCTTGAGTGCGGCTCTTTCCACGTGCGGGCGTGCAGGTACGCGTGGGGTGTGTCGGTCGGTCGACGGGAGACGTGGCGCAGGCGGGCTGCAGTTGCCAGGGCGACCCAAGGGAGGCATCTCCTCTTCCCACTGCCCCCAAAACACTCTCTCAAACCCCCCTCCCCGCCCCATAGCTTGTCCTTAGTTGAAGGTTACCTGGCGATGAGCATGCTTGCCCTGGAGCCGCCGCCGCCCTCCTGAACTGGCCCGTCCAGCACACTGACGCAGGCCGGCAGGGGGAAGAAGGCCCGGCCTCCCTCCTGCTGCGCATTGTTCCGCATCGCCGGTTGCCGGGCGAGACGCCGAGGCTACAACCCCTAGCCTGGTGGCCTCCTCTTCCACCTGCTCTCTCCACGTGCCCTTCGGCTGCTTTTGCAGGTAGGCTGGCCGGGGAGAGGCGAGGGAGGTCCAGCATGCCTTGCAAGCTCCCTCCCTGAGCGGTGGCGTGGGCGACGCGCCCCTCTCCCCCTCCGAAGGCAGCCCTTGGCCTGCTCGCCCTCTCACCTGTGAGGAGGGAAGCCCCCGGCAGGCTCCGACTTGGTTCCGCGCAAGGCTGCTGGCAAGCCACGGAGGGGAACGGGGGGAAGGCCTGGGGCCCAGCAGGAAAACGTTTCGTCCCCGGCCGGCCGCCTCTTTCAGCTTGCAGGCCCGGGTTTGAATGCGCCCCGCCAAACCCCACCGGAGCCTTCTGCCTGGCATGCAGGGAGCATTCAGGTGTGCAACTGCCCCCCTCGAAGGCCTGGGAGCTGCCTGAGGGGATCGAGGAGGAGGAAGGCGGCGAGGAGGAGCTGCTGCTGGAGCTTGGAGGCCCGGCCTCGTTGCCGCTGGCCTTGCCGCCCTCTGTCATCCCCCGGGCTGGGCTCGGTGCCGCTGCCACTGGCAGGGCCTTCGAGGGGGCGGCAGGGAAGAGCGCCAACACAACACCTTTCCCCCCCACCGCGCACGCATCAGCAGGGCTGAAGGCTTCGTGCCTCGCACGCACACGGCTGGCTTCTTCCTCTTCCCCTCCTCTCGCCCCCCAACAGCTGACAGGAGGCGGGGAGGCCAGCAGCAACGAGGCGGGGCCTCCTCCTCCAGGCTCCAGCAGCAGCTCCTCCTCGCCGCCTTTCTCCCCCTCAGGCGGCTCCCCAAAGTCCTCCTCCTCAGGTACCTCTCCCCCGGCCATTTTCGCCCGCCTCCTCCTCCACAGGGCGCTCGCGGAGGGCCAGGCGGCCCCTCAACAGCCGCGCGTCCGCCAGAGAAAGGCCTGCCGTCCCCCGCCGTCCTCCCCTCCCCCCTCTACTTTCTCCCCCTCTTCTTTCTTCCTTCCTTCCATCCTTTCTTCCCCAGTTCCTTCCTTCTCTTTCCTTTCCCAGTTCCTTCCTTTCTCTTTCTTTCTCTCTGTCCCTCCCCCCACTCTTTCTTCCTTCCTTCCTTCCTTCCATCCTTTCTTCCCCAGTTCCTTCCTTCTCTTTCCTTTCCCAGTTCCTTCCTTTCTCTTTCTTTCTCTCTGTCCCTCCCCCCACTCTTTCTTCCTTCCTTCCTTTCATCCTTTCTTCCCCAGTTCCTTCCTTTTCTTTCCTTTCCCAGTTCCTTCCTTCCTCTTTCTTTCTCTCTGTCCCTCCCCCCACTCTTTCTTTCTTCTGTCCTCCCTTTCATCCTTTCTTCCCCAGTTCCTTCCTTCTCTTTCCTTTCCCAGTTCGTTCTTTCTTTCTTTCTTTCTTTCTTTCTTTCTTTCTTTCTTTCTTTCTTTCTTTCTTTCTTTCTTTCTTTCTTTCTTTCTTTCTTTCTTTCTTTCTTCCTTCCTTCCTTCCTTCCTTCCTTCCTTCCTTCCTTCCTTCCTTCCTTCCTTCCTTCCTCTGCCCCTCCCCCTTTCTTCCTTCCATCCTTCCCCAGTTCCTTCCTTCTCTTTCCTTTCCCAGTTCCTTCCTTCCTTTCTCCATCCCTCCCACCTCCCTTCCTCTACTAGGGTTGCCAATCTCCAGGTGGTGGCTGGAGACCTGGCAACCCTAGCATCTCCCCCCAGTGTACCTATAGTTTAATTAAGACTTAAAACTTTAATTAAAGTTTATTAAGTTAATAAACAGTGTACCGTCCTATATAGTTTCAGTTTAAGAAATTTGGCTCTCAAAAGAAATCTCAATCGTTGCACTGTTGATATTTGGCTCTTTTGACTAATGAGTTTGCCGACCCCTGGGTTAGGCTGAGCGAGAGACCTAGTTTCACCTAGTTGTTGTGAGGAGAAAATGGGAGGGGAGAGCACCTTGTGGTGGCTGGAAAAGGTTCAGAGTCCCTCTGGTACGTGTGGAGCTCACCGTGCAGCATTCTGGGATTGCTTTCTATGGCATATTTACTCTTCCTCACTGAGCTCAACGGCATATCATACATGACTTTGTATTCATCCTGTGCACCAGGGCTGGTTCCAGGTTTTGGTGCACCCTGGGCAGAGGGTGCCAGGGTCCCCTTCTCCTCTTCTGCCTGCTGACACCCCCTTCCTGCCCACATACCCCACTGTTCACCCGTGCATTCTTCCCCCACCCACTCATTTGCTTGCCAGCCCTCCCTCTGCTCACATGTCCTTCTCTTAGCAGTGCTGGGTGCTGTGTGTGGCCAGGGTTGTGGGCAGCAGGAGGGCTCATAAGCAAGCAGGTGCACAGCAGGGGAATGGACAGCAGCAGCAGTGGGACCGACTGGAAGCCCTGGGCCTCGGCACTTGCTGGTGTGGCTTAGTGTTTAAGAGCAGCAGACTCTAATCTGGAGAACCGAATTTGATTCCCCACTCTTCCCTATTAAGCCTGCTTGGTGACCTTGGGCCAGTCACAGCTCTCTCCAAACTCTCTCAGCCCCACCTACCTTACTAGGGGTGAAAACGCATGGTCACTTTAGCCTCCTTTATTCCCTGTTTCAGCTAGGATTCAGCCAGGATTGAACGCATGCGTTTTCGCTGAACGTGCATTCGATCCTGGCTGAAACAGGCAATAAAGGAGGCTAAAGCGACCGTGCGTTTTCGCCCAAGGTATCTGTTGTGGGGAGGGGAAGGGAAGGTGATTGTAAGCCCCTTTGAGACTCCTTAAGGGCAGAGAAAAGTAGAGTATAAAAACCAACTCTTCTTCTTCGTCACCTCAGGGTACGCTGACTCATGCTATGCACTCATTTTGAAGCGTTTAGGTTTGCCATTTGTGCTTGCTTAGTCCTACAGTATAAATTTTAAAAGGTTGATGACAGTTGTTCCGCAAATTCGTGCTTCTGTCTGAAAGGCCCCAAAAGAGAGAAAACTGGCTGTTGAGCCAAGCAGAGACATTTAAGGTACAGAGTGCTGCAAAATATAGGAGGACTCACTCTGTTTTGCCCTGCCTCTCACAAGGAAAACACCAACGGGGAGCCGTGCTATTTCTCTTAGCTCTTTCAAAGGCCGCCGTTGATTCTTCTGAGCAGTTGCTTTCAGCTCAGAACAATTTACACAAAAAGGTATCAACTTTCCAATGCGCATACTATAAGAACACTTCTGAAGTCCTGTATTGATTTCACCACTCCTCCTGCCTTCTGGACCATTAGAGATAATTGGCGTTTGTAATATTGTTAGCGTATGGTCTGGCCGCTCTAAAACTATGCTGGCACACTGATAAGTGTTTCAGTGCTGGAAACTTTCTGTGCTAATATTAGAGCATGGAAAGAACTAATCTGATTTGTCGTATAAGTTTTGGTGACGTTCGCTGCGAAGGATATTTTGATGAAAGCAGCTGTTAATTTTTTGCTTCTCCCCCCCCCCTTTTTTTCTTTTGTTTCGGTTTGGTTGCAGGCCACTTGTCCCTCGAAGCAAGGTAAGCTGTGAAGTTCTCGCTGGCTCTGCCTGTCTTGTTTGTTTGGGTGTTCTGCAGATGGTTAAATGTAGTAGACGGAGCTGATGTCCCATAACCGTAACGCGTTATATGATATTTTTTGAAAGCTGCATTCTGTAACGATTAGAATGCTGTCCTGTTTTGCAGTTAATAAGTGAAGAAAAGCCCTGGACTCACAATAGTTTCATAGGTTTCACGGGATCTGCAGATTCAGAGGACAGAGGTGCTGCGACATGTGATTCAGGTACCACATTTGTACGTCATATGAACTTAATTTTTGCGTTTGTGTTAGTACGAGGTAAAGCTTCCATTTGGAACAACAGTAGATAGAGATTTTTTCTGGCTACAGCAAAATTAAGAAGGCAGTCTTTTTTTTTTTTAAAGACTTTCCTTTGCAAATAAGTAAACAGAATACAATATTGGGCCTTCACCTGGGAAATGGCTGTAAACTATACAGCTGTCTTCACCATTATCAAACAAAAAAT
The DNA here is from genome assembly GCF_029931775.1 of Euleptes europaea. Lineage (NCBI taxonomy): Eukaryota > Metazoa > Chordata > Lepidosauria > Squamata > Sphaerodactylidae > Euleptes > Euleptes europaea. The sequence continues at coordinate 31,447,641 of NC_079318.1, forward strand.
GCCCCTCTGTACCTCTACTGCAGGGAAAAAGGAAACCAGGCCAAAAATGGTTGTAGCGCCCGGAAGTCTGTACCTTTCCATCCGGAAGTCTGCCTGCTGTCTCTAGACTTTAGACTTCTCCTTGGAGATGTTAGTAAGTAGACTTCCGGGGAGCAAGCAGCGGCGGCTCTCTTTAGTTCAATGCAGGATAGGCTGTTTGGTCTCCCACTTCGCAGCATGGCATGCAAGTCCCATGGTTTGAGTTCCCGATTTCTGCAGTGAACCTTGCAACTGCAGAAGACACTTTTAAAGTCCTCCCCCCCGCACTTGGAAAATGCCAAAAGGTCTTTTTGTACCGTGATAACAACCACATTGCTGTCTTAATGACTGTGTCCTCCTATGACCTTAGACTAAGAGAGCCTAATGCTGGGTACAGTTTTGCCCAAGTAGCAATGATTTTTTCAGATAAGATGTGAAAGTTGATCCTGATATCTCATTCCTCTGAACTTGTTCGAGTTAATGCTTTGCTGTTGAAAGGTTTCTCCTAAAAATGTATCTTATCACTTCAGAGTGCCAGTATTTCAGTGCTTTATCTTTGATTTCAGAAGGAGCGTGTGAGGCAGGGTAGAATGGGAGACAACGAGTTTGCCCGAGACTGCCCAGTTCGGCTGAAAGGAGATTTAAAACTTAATTGTCATTTGGTCTGCTGCCCTGCACTGGGTGGCATCTGTAAGCTGAAGTATAACTTTTTAATGAGGCTGGAGTGTATACCTTTGGGATACTTTGTGTGCCTTATTGTGTAAATTGAGCCAGATTTTCTTAAGACAAGTGCACACAAGAGGCCAAACTTTTAGGAAATCTCAAATTAAAATCTCGCACCTAAAATCATTACATGATGATCAATGTTTGAGCCACAATGGGCTCAGAAAGTGTTTTTCAGTACCACTTATGTGAGGAAACTTTTCTGCATTCTGCCCATCTGTATACTGCATCACTTAACCCAAGAAGGCAATTCATAAAGTAAAAGGGTGATTCCAGTCAAGGGGCTTAGAAGGGTATAACTCCGTTTAGGATTGCACTGTTGATTTTTGCTGGTCATGGTGTTAAATGTCAGATAGGTTTTCCCTCAGATACCATGCTGACCTCTGTCTTCCCTCTTTAAATAGGCCAAATACAAATAACATTCACTTTTTCTAATATCATAAAGTTGGATAAAAGCAGAAATGGCTGTTATGCTAGAAATGGCTCAGTATCCCCCTTGACATTTAAAATGGATGAGATCTTGTGAGAGCTTGATATAGAATATGCAGTTACTCGGCTCAGATCCACCAGCAGATTTCTGTGAATGAAAAGAGTAGGCATTTCTGCCTGTTCCCCACCATCACCATGCTGTTCCTGGGGGACTGCCCTCTCCTCTAGGAGCGGTATTGGAGGGGGCATTTGGGCTGTAGTGGGAAGGGCGAGGAAGTTGTGCTCCTCTGACAGAAATCCCTTCCTCCATGGAAATCCTCTAATGCATTGATACTTAGGAGGTTGGGAGCCACATGTGGCTCTTTGACATGCCACTTGTGGCTCTTCTGAACACCATTCCCCAATGTGGCACCCATCCAGTATTTCAGGAAATGTTAATGCTTTTGCCTGGTGAGGCGCCTGGTTAGCAGATGGTTCCATCTTGAAACAGCCACCACTGGAGGAGTGGGTAAGGTGTGAGCCTCCCTGAGGTACAAGCCACATGCCAAAGGTGAAAGTACATGATCACATGAAGCTGCCTTATACTGAATCAAACCCTTGGTCTATCAAAGTCAGTGTTGTCTACTCAGACTGGCAGCAGCTCTCCAGGGTCTCTGGCAGAGGTCTTTCACATCTCCTACTTGCCTAGTCCCTTTAACTGGAGATGCCGGGGATTGAACCTGGGACCTTCTGCATGCCAAGAAGATGCTCTACCACTGAGCCACAGCCCCTCCCCAAGTAAATATGACTCTTTTGGTCGATGATGATTGTGGATGTGGCACTCTGCAAGCTGCAGAGTGAGTACCACTGCTCTAATGGATGCAAACCATTATTTGTTTATTTTCCATGAAACTTCAAGAGAGCATTTGACACATAGTAATTGTTTTCTGCTTATTCGTATGCATTTTTCTGTGAAAGTCTAATATACCTTTTTTGTGTGTGTTTGTATAAATATAAAATACATATAATGTAGAATCTTGTGTTTGATACTGAGCAAGTCTTTCAGCTTTGTTCTACTTTCTATTTATCCTTGCTTAACCTCTCATAATATTATGGCCAGGGCTTTCATTAGTCTCAACTTGCTCTGCATCTGTCAGTACTACACACGTATCTTTTCAAAGAGCTTATATATTGCATCAAGAGTAATGGGCAAGCATTTCACATCAGCTCAGATACCTACACTCCACGTTCTTCTTTTGTGCAGAGTTTTCTTAAGAATTAAGATAACAATCCAGTGCATAGTTAACTTCCATTCTTTTAATAGTACCAGGAAATGCCTAATGGTGTATAGGGCAACAACAGGAAACAATGTGGATTTTTTTTAACATTTCCAATGCTAGAGTTTTTATTTCCAATGATAGAGCCAGCGTGGTGTAGTGGTTTGGAGAGGTGGACTTAAATCTGGGGAACCGGGTTTGATTCCTCACTCCTCCACATGAGCGACGGACTCTAATCCGGTGAACTGGGTTGGTTTCCTCACTCCTACACATGAAGCCAGCTGAGTGACCCACAGTTCTCTTAGAGCTCTCTCAGTCACACCTACCTCACAAGGTGTCTGTTGTGGGGAGAGGAAGGGAAGGAGACTGTAAGCTGGTTTGATTCTTTGTAAAAAAGAGAAAACCAGCATATAAAAACCAACTCTTCTTCTTATTTCAGGAAACTATAATAATAATTAATGTAGCTGACAATATATTATTTGGCAGTGGTATCATTAAGCAGTTCTTTCTGATGCTGATTGAGTCCTTCTCCTAGATATGTTTGGAAAGATCTGTATTTTTGCTGTAAATAATATTTAAGAAGGAAATTAAATCCTGTCTTAGCAAAGCTAGACAAAACCATTCAAAAATATGACTAATTGCACCTTTTTTAATGAGGTATTTAGACATGGCCTTAAGTTTTCTAAAAAGTCAAAAGAAAATAAAGGTCGCTTATTCAGTATTCTCACTTGGAAATTAGAGGTTTTGCTGCCAGCCCGGAATTAACATAAAGCATTAACGTACGCATCAGATTACGGACATTTCCCCCCACAACGCTGATGTGTTGAATCACTTGAAAAACCCTGTCCCTCTTTTCCTGTTGCATTTAGACACTGAAACTTGGGCTGGCATTGGATCGCGGCCGGAGCATCATCACTCGGAGAGAGAGAGGAGAGACAGCTTCCAGCCTGACAGCCGGCATACACTTAGCAAGAGGGCAAGGCTTCAGCTGGCTGTAAGGGAGGGCCACATGGAGGAGGAGCACCGCAGTGCTGAGTCAGGACTGGAATCTCCCACCCAGTCCCCGGGGGCACCAGGCACGCTTCGCTCTGGCTGTTTGTCTTCTAGGGAAGCCGGTGAAGATAACAGTCTGCAGCTGAGAGAAGAACAGTTCTCTGAGGATGTATCAAAAATAGAAGCAGCCGCTGAGGAGCCGGCAGCAGAGTCCTCTAGTGAACCAATGGTAGACACATTGGTCTTGACAGATGCTGATTACATGCCTTGTGATCTAATTTCCACAGGTGACAATGTTAGGTTTGACGGGAACGGACTCCCGTCGAACCCCCGCCTTGGCTCTAGTGCAGTTTCCAGTGGGCATCTGGGAAGCCGCGTATTAAACCAGCAGCAGCCTGTTTGCAAAAATGACAGCAAATCTGTGCCATGCAGAACTTTGTCAGACATTCGCGAAAATGTGTTCTCTGAAAGTAACACACCAGAACAGGCCGCTGTTGGATATGCAGAAGTATCTGAAGGGGTACAGGAAACAACCGAACTGGAAGAGGAAGGCGAAAGCAAAGGATCAGAAGACTTCTTTCAGCAGTTTTTAAATGGTTGCATAAAAGACAGAGAAGAATCCATCAGATACTTAGCAACTCTGGGGGATTCGGACACTCTTTCACATATACCCACTGAACAAGCACTTTATAGTTCATCGGAAGATTATTCACGGGAGGAAAGCTTTTCTTCTCTTGATGAACTAGCAAAACGGATCGAAATTGCAGAGGTAAACAATGCCAAAATAATTACGAGCAATTTCTGTTTGTGATATATGCTTGACAATTGATATCTCAATTTTTTAAGCATGCAAAAGGGACAGAAGTTATTTTTTTTCATGATAGTGATGAATTTACTGAGTGTCAAGTTCCACTTTGTTGTCAGAGCTTCCCTGAAAGAAGGCATGCTAAAGACAAGTGTAAATTATTTTTCCTTTCTCAACATGTTCACAAAAATTGTTGATAAGTAAGCTTGTTTCACTGACAAGTGATGGTCAGAGGAAGAAAGAGAATTTACCTGCTGTGTATTTTAGGAGGCCACATCTAAACAGCTGTGGTGGTAATCCAAATGGGACATGGTACAAAATGAAAAGGCTTCCCTAGTGCATGACTGGTAGAAATGCTTTAATATTCCTAGTCAGTTAAGATTCTGTTGTTCAAACAGAGATGAATAAGAACCTTTTGCTTAAGATAGAAAGTCATGGCTGACTGGCATGATTGGTGAATGTGTACATCTTTTCATGAAAATATAGATGGTTCTGCCATTACTTTTTAAAGAACAGGATAGGAGAAGACAGCAGAAATGGTGATTTAACAGAGGGCTTTTAAACTGTTCTGAGTAGGTGCAGTTGATATATGAATTGCCTAAGGATCCTTTAGAAGCACTTTTTACAGTCAAGGATGTTCACCACAGCAGCACCAGAAGGGAGAGATTAAGACAGAATGCACCATATTTTTATAACTGGATGACCTTTTTGAGGTCATGTCATCCTTCTGGACATATTAACTGAGTTGTCTAAGGCTGCAATCCTGAAGCAGGGGGAGGAGGGGCTGAAGCTCCTTAGGACTAGCATGACCCTGTGCTGGCATAAGTGCCCCTTTAACTGGGGATAAGGGGCACTCATGCCCGCACGGGAACAAACATGCCAGCTTCAGGGAGCTGCAGAGCTGCGCCGGCCCCACCACCATCCCAGGGAATTCCTGGAAGAGAAAGCCAGCTTGGGGGGACGTTCCTGGGGGCAGAACTGCCTTAAGGCAGCTTCCTAACCCCTTTCGCCCCAAGAATGCCCATTCATTCTGTGGCATTGCTGCGCCACCTTTTTTGGTGGCGCAGCCGCGTTGATAGCAATGGGGGCATTTTCGTGTTATTTATTTGTTAAATGTTTTAAATAGCTTTTCGGTGGTCGGAAAGCCTCTGAGGAGGCAGCGCGGATGCACCACTCCCAGCCGCTGTGGATCTACTCCCCCCTTCAGGGATGGGCTGCCCGACAATAACCACAGAAGGCTATCTGATTACGCTCTGATGTGCAAAAGTAGGAGAAAGTTGTTCTGTTTCCTTTTCATTCCCTGAAAACCTACAGAAGACAAGATGGAATATGGTTTGTTTCTTCATTAAAAGCAGTTCATTGAGAAGACTTCCCCAGATAGATAGATAGATAGATAGATAGATAGATAGATAGATAGATAGATAGATAGATAGATAGATAGATATATTTGTCCTCATCTGTTTGTCCTCATATATTTGTCCTCATCTGTTTACCATTTGTCAAGGAAATATTGTATCGTGTTGCAAAAATTCAGCCAGAACCTTGCAGGAACTCCTCTATTATGAAGATATCATTTGGGCTGCCTCCATGTGCTTCTCCGGGTGTGATATATCGACTGTTTTAATATCATTATTCTTCATGCCAGAACAACCTAATGTCACATGGCAGTTATCAACAGGAATACAGTAATTACTCAAATGCAAGACTAAGTTTCTCTCTCCCCCCAAAACATTCCATCAAAAAAAGGGAGTCATCTTACATTTGCATACAAGTTACAGTTATGTCCAGTAATATTTGTGTGTATGTGTCTAACACTTTTAAGGGGGTTGTCTTACATTCAGGGTTGTCTTCCTTTCAAATAAATGTGGTCCTAGAGAACACCAGTGGTTCCCAAGGCTGGTTTAGGTATACTACGAACAAGGGAAAATGTACCACTGATAAACAAAACAGCAGTACTTCATGGTGCCAAGTAAGGTCATGCAGGGAGTTTGTCACTCAGTCTCAGACACTCTCCAGTCTTTCCCTGTCCTAAGATACTAACTTAGCATGAGACCATGTAGTGTTGCCTGTTGGGTATCAGTGACAAAATTGTTGGGTGGCAAAACTGACAGACGAGGGATTTATCCTGGTTAAAATGGATCAATGTGCATAAAGGGTGAAGCTAACTTAAAGAAAACTGAACAGTTATGGAGTGACCTGCACTTTGTTGTGTGTTGCTACAGTGGGTTGTGTTTGAGAACCTCTGTTGGAGGCCCGCTGAATTGAATTAGAGTTGGAAAAGCAGATACACTGAAATTTTATGATAGCAAAACTCACCAGGCCAAGAAGCACGTGTTAGCTAATGGCTAACCAAAAAGAAAAAGTCCTTAAGATGTCAGTGGATTTCTCTCATTCGGCATCCACATACTAACATAAGAAAAGCCATGCTGGATCAGACCTAGGCCCATCAAATCTAGCATTCTGTTCGCCCAGTGGCCAACCAGGTGCCTCTAAGAAGCCCCCAAACAAGACAATAATCATGACTAGTATCCATTTTAACTAGTAGCCATGAATACCCCTCTCCTCCATGAACATGTCCACTCCCCTCTTAAAACCTTCCAAGTTGGTAGCCATCACCACATCCTGGGGCAGGGGGTTCCACAGTTTAACTATGTGTTGTGTGAAGAAATAATTCCTTTTATCAGTTTTGAATCTCTCACCCTCCAGCTTCAGCAGATGACTCCGCACTCTAGTATTATGAGAGAGGGAGAAAAGCTTCTCCCTTTCCACTCTCTCCAAACCATGCATAATTTTATAGACCTCTATCATGTCTCCCTTTAGCCACCTTCTTTCCAAGCTAAACAGTCCTAAGCATTTTAACCGTTCCTCATAGGGGCAGTTGCTCTAGTCCCCTAATCATTTTAGGGGACTTGGCTGGAAAGGCTGGAATGGTTATAAATGTAATGTTTAGATATTATAAACAGAATGATTTGATATTGTAGTTGCCTTTCAAGAGTTCATAAAAGTTAACAATAAGCCAGTTCATAAAAGTTAACAACATTCCTTGAAGATTTTGAAACTAAATCATTCATGGTTAGATTAAGAACAATAAAGGCTTCCTTTCAACTCAGTCTACTTTTTAGTTTAAAATCATGCCTGGTAAATCTTATTATTAATAAATGTTATTAGATCACTTTACAACATCCCTCCCATATATTTTAAAGCCATTTTGGCAGCGACAGAAGTGTTCCCTCTTCTTTCGGTTTACTGTAAACCTCTTTCTGTTTATGGGAAACCAATGAATAAACCTCTGCTCTTAGTGTGGTGTTTTCTGGTCCTTGAGTTTTTCACAAGCAGACTTTTCTCTCTGAAACAATCACAGAGGGCGAAAACGCGTGGTTGCTTTAGCCTCCATTATTCTCTGTTTCAGCCAGAATTTAGCCAGGATCGAATGCACGTTCGGCGAAACACATGTGTTCAATCCTGGCTGAATCCTGGCTGAAACAGGGAATACAGGAGGCTAAAGCGACCATGCGTTTTCTCCCAGAGAGTACCTTGCATCATTCAATAGCAATTCCTCTGGGCCAAATATAGAATAATGTTGGCTGTCTGCAGAGACTGTTTTCCCCCTAGTCTATGTTGCTTGGAAGCATAAGCTTCAGAGAGAAATCAGAGAAAGGCAGAGCAGTGCTTGTGTTTTGAGCAAAACCCTCTCTTATACCATGTAACACTGTGTAAAGTTGTGGCCTGCCTGCAGCTTTTGTACAAGGGTGAGTCCAGTTTTAGGGTTGCCAGTCTCCAGGTGGGGGCTGGACATCCCCTGGAATTACAGCTTATCCATATGAAGCATAGAAATATGGATTGTCAACCTCTGCTTAATAAGAGTTATTTGGCACAATATTCTACATATCTTGTCTGTGGAGAATGGATTAGGATCTTAGGTGCAATATTCTGAAAACAAGTATTTGCACAAACCGAACAGTGCTACTATGAAAACCAAAAATGCAGCCACTTAACTCTTTTAAAATAGTCTGTAGAACAGACATACTCTACAGCCCAATCCTGTACATATGTGCTCAGCAGCATGGCTGATCATGTCCAGGATGATCAACACGTATGAAGGATTACAGCCCTCATAATTTATATGGGTAGTACTTGCCTATGGTATGAGCACTTGCTTCTTTACTGAATTATTATAGCCCACCTTTTCCCCCTGGCTCAAGCTGGTTTACCAACTCAGATTTAAAATATATGATTTAACCCCTTTAATGACCTGACCCCTCTTTTACCATACTGCACATTGCATATCCACATGTTGCTGAATGTGTGTCTCAAAAAAAGAAGGGAGGGAGGGTTGTAGTGAACCTCCTAATAATTAAAATTGGCTTTTCTGAGAAAGGGGTATTATAGAGGTATGTTCTGTTTATGGCTGCTGTCTAAGGTTGCTTAGAATGTCATACATTGTGGAGCCGGGAAGATTTTTCAGAGACCTCCATTTCAACTGCGAATATTGGAGGTCACAGTCGTCCTGTCCGAGTTCGTCTTGTTATGTAATGTAGCCCAAAGAACACGGATCAATATCCTGTTCCTAGCTTGATCGCATAAAATTATAATAGCAGTAGCTTCTCCTACAGCTATGCAGTGGGAGTGTGAATAATTCATAAAGCAGTATTAATGGTTTTGCTAATATAGCAGAAATAACTTCGCTCCCTTCAGAGAGGATATCTCAGCTCTGTGTACTTTTGCTTTTAGGAGTTCATCTTATTGATTTTATATTTTCGGGGAATTTGCTTACAGAGCTAAGGCTCCTATTAATACTACAAACGAGCATCAGAGACATTCTGAGGAATGTGTTTTAGAGTTTTACTTCTTCTGCTGTAAAGGTAAAGTTTATTTAGCGTCTGACCCTGTGCTCTTCTGAGTTCCTAACACTAGAGCAAGCGAACACTTTATCATCTTTTACTGCAGCACCATCACATGAAACCTACCTGTATGCACCTGAGAAGTGTTAAGTGTAGACATGATGGGCTTACTCACACAACCAGCTAAAAGTGTGCCCATATGCTTCCTACCCTTTACAGGACAGTCCGCATGCAAAGGGATCTGGGAGTAGCCTTCTTGCAGAAAAGAGAGCTCTGTTGTTGGGGTATAGCGATGTTGTTTTCTCCCATACCTCCACCCAACTTCTTTTCAATTGCTGGATGATGGGCAGAAGGGCTCTCATGAGAGCACAAAACACCTGATCTCAAAATAAAGTGTGGACAAGCCCCAAGTCAGTTACACACACACAGAGACACACACACACACACACACCTTCTGGGCATGGAGTAGGGGTCACTGGGAATATGGGCAGTGAGTGAGTTGTGAATTTCCTGCATAGTGCAAAGGGTTGGGCTAGATGACCCTGGAGGTCCCTTCCAACTCTATGTTTCTATGATAAGATAATATGAATGGTTTTATTTGCATTTAGCCATAGGCCATTACAAACATGTCAAGGATGCCACAGATACATAATAAAGGAAATATACGGTTAATAAAATTCTGGATTGATAATAAATATAATAAAACTATGCTAAAATATACATAATAAAACTATGCTAAACTCGATGCATTCAGAGAAATAATAAGTAAAAATTGTGGTGCTGTCCCAATCGGCCAGTGGGACCTAGCAACCATTAAAGATAAGATAATCAAGCTACATTTGCACTGTAAAATCTAAAGACCTGCTGTTGTTGCTAAAATTGAGAAGGGGCTTCTCCAGTACATACTGAGACTAACCATTTTCAACTTCTGTGTGAGTCAACTCTTTGCAGAGTAAGATCTCGCGTGATTTACAGAGATAGGATGATTTATAATGTTACGCCATCTGGTGGGCACTCATAGCATTAATCTCGTAACAAACCGGACAATACTTCAAACAGCAGAGTCCACACTAGCAGCAATAATACATTGTAGTTGTGAAAATCTAACTCCATTCATTCCATTTCTGGAGCCTGCACAATACAACAGCAGAGCAACACTTCTTTATTTCCACTGCAAATCAGGAGAGATTCTAACATTTGATCCACCAAACTGATTGTCCAGATAACTTCAATGTGGAGTCTAAGAAGGGGGGCCTTAATTATGGGAAGGAAAAGTAACGATGTTGATCGAAGCAGATTTTGGTTGTGCAGAGAAATCAGTTACTTTAAAGAATTACTTTTATCGCCTTCTTTGTTCATGATGGTGAAGGGACAGCTTTCCTAAACAGCTTACAGAACAATGCATATTAAATGCGTTCTAACAGCATTAAAATTTAGAAGCAAATGCTATGATACAGCAGTGTAGCTAGCACATAACTTTACGTAATACAATCAATGTGTGTGTATGTACGTATAATTTCTTCCACCAACAAAATATATAATGCCAAACAGAGTCTCTTAATATTGTACTGTTAAAAGCAGCTATTGTTTCATTCCCTATAGAATGTCCCTGCTGAGGGACTTGTGTCCATATTAAAGAAGAGAGATGACAGTGAAAGCAAAGATCTTGCTCAAATCCAGCAGAGACAGGCAAAAAGAAGAGTGAGATTCCAAGAAATGGAGGACTCCTTAGATCAAGGTATTCTGCTTCTGTTTTCCAGACTCTTTTCCAAGCTACAAACTAATGCTGTTCTTTCACAGCCTCAAGGATATGAAATAGCCCTATACAGCTATGATCACGTGCTATATTTCCATTAATGTTCCAGGGTTGGGGAAGTAGAAATAGCAGTTGGAGATGGCTCTAAGAATGAGCCTAAAGAATTTTAACATAGTCATTTGGGGTAATCGAGTATACAGCTGAACAAATGTTTGAGTTAATCCGTAATGCCAAGATTTGCCTCGTTGGTCCTGGGGGTTAGGTAGGAATGGATCCCTCCCATTGTCAAGGCATGGCCTCTGCCTTATATATTCTTGTGCTTGATTTCTAAAGCTGGCTTGGTGCTGTATTCTTCTTTGTCACGAATTCCGAGTTATCACAATGAATAAATGTGGAAGGCTTCCGGGTAGGTGGGGTGCCTGCAGCGTGGATGCCCTTAGTGTGGGTCAAGGCGCCATCTAAATAAAGAGGCAACCGTCTTCCAACCCAGAGCTTGCCTTTTTTTCTCTGTTCCCTGTTACAGGACTGGTTCACACAGCAACTCTATCAGGTTGTTGTTTTGCCACACCTTTTGGTCCTGTTGTCCTGGCTCTCTCTCAACCTCCATCTCTGCCCTTGGCCGTCCCGCAACTCCTCTGCACCAGTAGCTTAAGAGTTCACTCTAATAGATGACTCTGCCCTTCCCTGCTAGGTCCCAGCCCACAGGCCTCCAGCCTCCCTTAGCCTGCAGACCCAGAAGGATTCCTTCACCCCAGAGAGCAGCAGCATAGGTTAGTCAGCCTTGTATAGCTGTGAGCCTTCCTGTCCATACTCTCCCTATGGGACAGCTATTGCTCCTCCCTCCTATAGGCTCTCCCCATAGCCCACTGGCTCTGGGTAACTTGGTCCCACAGCCTCTGTGATGGTCCCCTACCCCAGGAGCTGTCATTCACACCACCTTCCAGGTGGTCAGTCGCTACTTCCACTGCAGTCTCTTCCTCTGCCTGTCGGGAGGAAAATTCAGCGTTAAGGTGAGTCCCTCCCGCTCTGTGCACTACTTGGAAAGCATAGGTTTGTAGCACCAGGTACCATTAGGTGAATCTAGAGTTGGTGTACTCCATGCTCTGTAGCCCACAGACAAGACGACTTCAGCAGCACCATCCTGCTTGTGTTCCACTGTTATGGCACCCTATTAGGCCCGCAGTTACCCTGGGACACCCCACGAGTGTACAGGATAAAGCTGGTGCGCAAAGGATGGAAACACTGCTGTGTAGCCAGAGACAAAAGGGGTCTCCTGGAATCCATCTTGTTTGTGCAAGGCTGAAGCAAGCTGACGGGTTGAAAACAGCAAAAGATGAGTCATACCCTCCCAGGAAAGGAATGTTGCAGCTCTCCGAAGAAGAAAGAGAAAACGGATAAGCATTTAGCATTTCTATACTTTTACGGCAATAGATGGCAAGCACCCTGCCAAATCTTATCAATTCTATTGTAACTAACTCCTAATCTCATCCCAGAGCCAGGCGTTCTCTCTGACTTCCTCCTTCCAGACCCCACCTCAATTTCCAATTCTGTTACTCAAGGCTCAAACACTGAATTCTTAAGTAGGCTTAAGTAGGCATCATCTCTGATGACCTTACTCACTGCACCCTCCTAATCCAATCTCGAGCAATCTTACCTTTGTGCCCCACTGCTCACATACTCTGTGTGTCAGTCTGCCCCAGGGGCAGAATTTGACTATAAAACAGAGAGCCCTGGCACATGTCAGTGGCTTCTCATTTTGGATCCAGAACACGAGATGTGAGCCCTGCTCCTGGAGGGGAAGTCCTTTTCCCCTTCCCCTCTTGTAGCTGCCATTCTGAGACCTCGTTCTGCAGGAAAGGTGACTGTGAACCACTTGGGAATCTCAACCCTTTACTTTCTTAGCTCTGTGTGTGTTGGGAATTGTTTGTTTGTGTGTGTGTTTTTTATTAATTGGTTGTCTAAAGAATATCCATTCCTTTTAGTTGTGTATTGGTTCTGTTTGGAAGGATGGGTGGAGTCATGATGCTGATGGTATGGTATAAGTGCGTATTTGGCCTTCCCAGGTTCGGGGAAATTACACCAAGCAGATACGCCTTGGTAATGTTACAAAGTATTTCAGTTACCTGTAATTTCATCAGCTGTGTGTTTGTGTATCTTTATACTCACAGAGGAAGTTGGAGGTGGTTCCTGTGTTTTGCTGGTCTTGTTGTGCATAGCAACAGTATTCCTTAGTGTTGGAGGAACTGCCCTGTACTGCACCTTCGGCGATACCGAATCTCCAGTATGTACTGATTTTGCAGCCAACATGGACTTTTACTGTACCCAAATATTACAGGGTATAGAAGAACTTAAGCACTGGATATCTTTATCATAATACAAGTAAACACTGACACCTTTCTGACTGCTAACTGACAGTTGCTGAAGATGGGGGGAAAGACCTTCAAGCTTCTTATAACATGGCAGTGTCAGAAGCAGCACAGCTAATAACGCAAGGAGCACCTATGTTGTAAGTAGGAGCTACTTTCAGGATTGTATAAGTGGAGTTCACATGAAGGCACGAAGTGGCATAAAGACTGATAAACAGAATGTTCTAATATTCATCTTTAGAGACCATTTAAACAGCCATCGTCCCCTCAACCTTGGGAAATGAAGAAAGAAAAGTAATCACCGCACAGTTTCAAATCCCCACATGATCAAATGCAATATATGTAAGCTTAGTGCAAGACTGATGGGTTTTTTTCCTGCTGTTTGTGCAGAGATTTTTGTCTCCAACTCTCTCATGCAATAAGGAAATGCTATATGGGTATGTACCTTATTTTTTTGTTGTTGAAGTCTTCATGTCTGTCTAGATTTTTAATTGTCCTAGTGAGTTTTGTAACTTGGAGTAGTGCCGTGGGAATCCGAGCCCTCAATCTAAATGTGACATTTGCCTTGCATTCATTATGTAGCAGCAGTAATGGGTGATGCATCTATCACTTTATATAGTCTGGACAAATTATGCAGTCTTTTAATTTGCAGACTCCTAAAAAATTATTATTTTTTGCAAACCAAACATCATACAATGACCATTGAGGAGCCATGATTGGCTGCAGCTCCCAGTAGAGTGTGCTCCCAGTTGGCAAACCTGGTTTTCCTCGGTGTAAGGAGAGAAATGAGCCTCGGTCAATGCCAAAACTCTCACGAGTTTTAACCAAGCTGGATTGCCTCGAACTGTTTGGGTCACCAGACGCTGAGCTGGGATATATGACTACTGACTAGATTTCTACTGGTCTAAATTATGACAAGAAAGCTGGACTGAAAAATCAAACATCTGATTAAAGATCATAAGCTAGTCAGTTGAAAACCTGAGATACATGACCCCGAGTTATTACATGAAGTCATGTGGCCTCTGATTGCCACAGCTCTCTCAACCCATTTGCAACTGAAACTCCCAGTCATGCAGTTATTCCAGTCCATTCCCTTTGGCTTTGGGGCTAAAGTTATTGTCTGGTTCAGACGTAACATGGAACCCTGGTTTAACTGGCAACACTGTGAAAGCAGGATTCAGCTTGCAGTCAGTCATTCACATCCTGGTTAGCCTTGACAAGTGCAGGTTTCATTGTCTTCTCTCCTTCCTCTCCTGAAGATACCCGATTGGTACCCTGGTCTGCATTGTAGTAAGGGTGGCTCCAGGGAACAAGCCAGGGTGTCAGTGTTTGTGTATCAAGCAGAACCATTTTGTTAATCAAGAAACATCAAACCATGGTTTCATGGTTTGACATACCTAACTAGAGTCCACTGCTCTTAACCACTACACCACGCTGCCTCATATGGCCATTAGCATAGTTAATGGAATGTCCTGTGTTTAGAATAACCATGCTAATTATAGTTAACTAAAACACGTTAATGAAGCCAAACCTTTGTGTCTTGTGCTCCCATTGTAGATTGTTTTCCACTTGTCTTGCATCCCATTGTTTAAGCCAAAATCATGAAAACTTTTTAAAGGTCTTAAATAGTTAGAATAATAACAAAGGACTAAGCAAAGGCAACGAACAGATTCGTGAAGGTCAAGTAGCTGCTGAAAATGATGTTGTATACACTATCATATTCATTTCCTTGGTCTTTAGAGGACTGAATTTTAAACTTTCTACCTTCAGGGAACACTTTTCACATTGACTTGTCTGTTGTTAGGTGGAAAGCCTGGGCATATTCTAGGTGCCCACAGTTAACTAAGAATACTGGGGCCTCATCCTGTGTGGACTGTGGTGCCTTCATACATAGCCACCATTCTCTTGCATCTGCAGTGAGGAAAGCCAGTAGGTGTGAACAAGTTGTCTTTTGAGATTGCTGACCTTCTCAGTGAGGAACCCAGGGTTCCCTGGAAAACAGTTTGAAAGCACTGCTTTGGGAAATTACGAGCAGAGAATAGAATGATCCACTATTTCATTGTACTCTTGACTTCTGCAACCGCTGGAGAAGGCATTTGTAGAAGTCTTTCTGTCTAAACCATTCCTGAAAGTTGTCTTTACTATCTTTGCTCAGTTTCAAAAGTAGTTTGCCATGTTTTTTGAGAAACACAAGTCCAGTGACCTGCTGTACATTTGTTTGGATGCTGGCCAGTATATTTAAATTACATGAGGGAAGAGTTGGGTTAAATATTAGAAACTTTTAAGATCACTTAGTTCAGGAGGAAAGCAATTTTTCTAATATTTGAAAGGGAAGTTTTCAAAGGAATTATCATCTTAGTCATTTTAAAGATAGAGAGTAAAATTCCTACTGGGTATATGCAAGGATTTACATACGTACGCAAGTGTCATCAAGTCACAACCAATTTGTGGCGATGACAGCAAGAGGCTTGTAAGGCAAGGGAGAAGCGGAGGTGGTTTGCCATCGCCTTCCTCTGCAGAGTCTTTCTTGGTGGCCTCCCATCCAATTACTGACCTGTCTTAGCTTCCGAGATCTGACGGGATTGGGCTATACCATGCTGCCTTCACTCCCATGCAAGGATTTGGGTACATCTAAAATACCTTTTTTGGCTTTGGCCGCTAAATTCATGCTATTCTTGCTGCATCTTGTTCTTCTGGTTCCTTCTGGCCTTCTGGTTCCTTCAAGCTTTCCAAGGGGAGTGGTATCTAGGACTAGGGGAGAGCTTAATAAAATAGGTGGTGTATCCATTTCCTGCACCTTCTCCGCCAAACCTTTTATATTTTATTGGCGCAATATGCTCTCTATGCAATATGCAGACCTCAAAAATCTTAAGTTATTTTAATGTTTGCATGAGGGCCTTCCCTAACTCCTCTTCTGCAAAAGAATCACCCCTACTTTCATAATAATAAACAAACAACAGGAATGCAGAGCTGGAATATGACTATACCATTAGAAAAAAAAGTTGTCATATTCCATAAAATGTTGGTTGACAATGAAATTAAGGGCTTTAGAAAGCAATCCTCAGGAATCCAGTGTACTCCTCTGAAGTTGGTGTTTCATTTTTACTAGCAGTGTATGATGCAATGTGAACCAATACTTAAGCCTTGGCTGTGCAAAAGACCAGAAATAACTTAGCAAATGAAGTTAAATGGTGAAGGTGGCATTTGGAATTTTAACATAAAGGCATGTTTTTGGCATTTGCAAAAATATCCTTTGGTTTTGTACAAAAATCAATTTATTTCTATTTAATGCTTGCTAGTAATTACACCATTACCCCCTTCTTCTTGAGATATACCCCTTTGCTAAATAGCTAGCACTGACCAGGAAACATTTTTCTCTTTCTGTGCGATGCGACAAAGAGAATGGACAACATGTAGCACAATTATGCCCCCTTATTTGATTTCTCCTTACCTATTTAATATACATGATGTTTCTCTTTGATTGCATCTTTCTTTATATCTCTAGCCTCACTTCTCCCAATCAAAGTTGAGGCGTAAAAATGTCTAATTTATATTTTTACCTTTGGGACACGGCACCATATACTTGTATTGACCTACCTGCCTGCAATATTGGCATTGCATTTTATTTGAAGTATTTTGTTGACATCTTTCAGAGCAATCTTGAAGGGGGGGAAGGCTTCTGGTGCCCCAGTGCCAGCATAGATGCTACTTGCAGCATGAAAATGGGCATCTATGCCAGCAGCAGGCCACTTATGCTAGTGCCAGGGAGCGGTGCAGCAGCACTGTGCTCAGGCATCAGAGCAGCCGCCACCGCATTTCTCCAGCGCAAGGGCTTGCACTGGCACCAAAGGAGGCATTCCTGGGGGCAGGGCTGACTTCAGTTAGCTTCCACAGCCCTTTCGTTCTGGGAATATCCCTTTTTGCAGCCACAAACTTGTGCCTGCAAAAACCATGGCACAGCCCCGTGTAACTCAATGGGGCAGTTACATGAGGTTTCGCAGAAGAATACATTTCCCCCTTCTGTGCCAAGCCACCAAGCTGCTCAGGAGGCAGTGCGGCTGTGCTGTCCCTGAGCCTGCCGTAAGTACTCCCCCTTAGGATTGCGCTGTTTAAGCCTAAGGCCAGTCGGAATCCAAGACTCGCACTGGATTTATGTCAATGCCTCCACACACATCTTAAAATGTCTCCCCCACCCTTTCTGACCTCCTAAGTCTTATACTGTTTAAAGTTCCCCAGGATATCAAAAGTAGTTTTAAACAGAGTAGGTCAGCTTTTGAAGTGAAGGACTTTAAGGTCAGTCTATCGTGAAGCTTCCTGTGTATGGCTTTTGGTTCGGAGCCCAAGGATTTGTGTGCTAGTACAGTGAATATTACTGTGGATTCATTAATTGGCAATTCTTCCCCCTGATGTTTCACTTATTCTACATCTAAACACGGTTCTCCATGTGCACTCCAAAAGCTTTTGTGTTGCACTGTAGCAATGCCTGAACTCTTGGGGCGGGGTGGGTGGGTGGCACAAGTGTTGAAATGTCACTGGCTGGTTCAGTACATCACTTCTGTCTGCCTTTATTTAATTAGCTTGATTTGTGAATCAAGAGGGTCTTCTTGTTCTTTTATTTTGTAATTTTTTGACCGAGTGTTGATGAGCATGCATTCTGTTGCTATTAATGTATTTATCTCTGTATTTAGTCACTATTTTGGGGCGTTTGTAATTTTCAGTTTGGTGGTGTTCTATTGAATATTAATGTTTCAAGAAACCGTGGATTTCACATGTGTTTAAAAAGTTTGTGCGCCTAATCACCAAAAAATATTGAGAGTTATGACTTGAAAATGCTTATTTTAAAAGTATGCTGTGTACATTTTGACAAAAGTGATTTTAAAGAGACTTTTATTGCACATTTAAAGAAATACAACACAGTTTTTAAAATTTCATGTTGCACTAGGGTTGCCAGATACCCCTTTTCTTGAGAGAACCATTTTATTCCCAGTAATGCTAATTCCACAGAGCATAATGCATCTCCCTTACTTCAAGACACCCCTGCTCCATCAGACTCTAAACAGGCACTGCAACAATGTGCTCCTTTATTTTTGAACTTTTGATATGGCAATCCTAACCCAACATCACTTTAAATAAGGATACCCTTGCTGTGACAGAACCTGTATAACAGCTCCCATTTTGCTCAAGGCTGGGGCATGAGGCAAAGATAAGGGGACATGTTCAGAGCTGGTGCCATTCCAGAGCAGTCTTAAGGTTGGTCTCGTTTATTATCACTATACAGAAGCAGTCTAGAATTTCTGGCCATGTTTGCATGTACTGCTTCATCTCTTTGCTGATCACATGGTCTCACGTTGTAGCTAGATATCCTAGTCGTTCCAAGATAACAAAACTTTGGTACTAATTCTTGTTTGATGTAGTTCACATGCTTTATGGTGGCTTTTCAGATGGTTTGCTCCGTAACAACTTTGCTCTGACTGACCTATAAATTATGTTTATCTATTCATGGGCCCTAATTCTGTAAACCATTTTTATGCAAGTCCAACATACATATGCATGTGTAAACCTTTGTAGGGTCCAGACGTGAAAGCTGAACCCAAGCTAACTGAAGAGTAAATTGTGTATTATTTTTCTATTTGAAAATTCTGTAGACATTATCATTAGAAACAAATTACTGTAAAACTGAGAGAAACTAGGATGAAACATATTTATTTTCTCTCTCTCAGTATTGATGTGTGCAAAATTCCTTTGGCTCTAATAACCCAATTCACATAGCTGTTTCCTCCTGGTTATGTGTGACTGGATGTTGTGTAAAAAGTACAGGGGAGAGGGAGAAATGATAGAACAGTATACTACATTGGCCTCAATTATACTATTGTCATGTAGTGTATTAAAACTCTTTTATAAACAATTAGCTCGATACTAAGTCAAATATACTTAAAAGAGAAACTCAAAATGTAAATTCACCTTTATAAGGCACATACTCCTTCAATCACTGCCTCCCAGCTGACTAATGGTTCAAGATGTGTAGATGTGTCTGTTTGTGCCTAGGCTGATGTGCAATCAATTACTGCCCATAGGAGAGAAAAGCTTATTGGTTAAGCTTCTTGAACAGAAGAGAATCCTAAAGCCAAATTAGGAACAAAGTTGGATGTTGTGAGTGAAACTAGCTCACATTCTTATTAAACTTCTAATAAAAGGGCTGTTATACTCATATAACTGTAATTTAGTTCTATTATAGTTTAAGAGCAAGACAATTCCAAGTTATTAATATTTGTCAACAAGAGGAGAAAATTACTATTTGAAACCATCAAACCACACTTGTAATTTCTAAGCATAGCAAACAAAAATAAAGTGTCCCTGAAAAAAATGCATGAAGTATGTACTTATTTCCTTTGTACAGTCTACCTTTCTTGCTGGGAGAGACTCAAGGCAGATAACAAAGTGCAAAAAAGGCTATCAAATATCATGAGACTTTAATAATCAGTGCAATAGAACTAGGATTGAGACACAATGCAAAAAAGAGCATGATGTCTCATAAGCAATGCAGAAAATGAATTGCATATGTAGAAGACAATGCAGTAAGAGCAAGATAATACCTACATTAAGCACTACATACACTGCTGTCCTGTTCCCCTTATAAAAGCGCTTTCCTGAACCACTCCGTTATACTACTCCCTCTATAAAAATGCCATTAATGTTTTGCACATTTTGCAGAATTATATTATTGTGGGAGCCTACATGACCTCTTCAGGCAGGTCATTCTACAAGGTATGAGCCACAACAGGCAGGTATTGAGAACCAGGGTGGTGTAGTGGTTAAGAGCAGCGGACTCTAATCTGGAGAACCGGGTTTGATCCCCAGCTTCTCCACATGAGTGGCGGATTCTGGAGAACTGGGTTTGATTCCCTGCTCCTCCACATGAAGCCTGCTGGGTGAACTTGGGCTAGTCACAGTTCTGTCAGAACTCTGTCAGCCCTACCTGCCTCACAAGGTGCCTGTTGTTGGGGAGGGGGAAGGTGACAGTAAGCCGTTTTGAGACTCCTTTCGGTAGAGAAAATGGTATAAAAACCAACTCTTCCTCTGTTGCTCTCACTCATTTGGAGGGTGGCACCTTTAGAAGACTTTGCTCAGATGGACAAAGCTGTCATGGCAAGCCTCAGCAGGAGAGGTTGTCCTGCAAGCATGTGGGCCATGAAGGACTTCGTATGTAACAACCAGTTCCTTGAACTAAACCCAGTAATTGATAGGTTATCAGTGGAGTGACTGCAGAAAGGTATAACAAGCCTTTCTGCAGGGGACCCGCAAGGACTTGCAGGGAGGGCGCTTTCAAGGCTGACCCTGCCTTGGGACGGTAATGTAAACAAACTTCACCCGGGTTTCGTCTGAGTAACTCCCCGAGTAACACACACACCATAAAGCAAAAGAAGGCTTTATTGAAGAAATTCAAGAAAGGCATTAAAACAAGGCATATGGCTCAGTGGCAGTGTTAACACATAAAACAACCAAGCTATCTAGCTGACTACTTACTTTAGGTCCTACAGCAGCAATGATGGTTCTTTAGCACAGAGTTCCGGCGCGTAATACAGATATCTTCTGGCAGCACAGGAGGGGTATGGAGATAAAGGGTAAGGACCATCTTTCCATTACAAGCTATATTTTATAGAAGACTGCTGTCCATAACCTCCTGAGCTCCTCAGCCAATCACTGGACGGTATCCATGGAATTTTCTAGGGTGACAGCGTGCTCCCTGTCCCACACTAGAATCACAGCTGATTTGCATGAGCTAATTAACTACCTTTTACTGACAGAAACCAAGGCTTGAAAGCTGATAATACTGTTCTGGTTGCTTAGCAATGGCCACTGAGAACATCTGTTTCTTAAACTACAGGCACTCTTTTTTATTATGTGGGGAGATTAACTGCCTAATTTTTTTTGTCTGTTTCATATTTTCTGCAAACCTGGGGCTTTTTTCAGGTTTGTAGAAAGCTCCATTTTGTCTGTTTGTGGCTTCAGTCGCTGGATTTGTATCGACAAATGGTCATGCTGAGAATTAGATATAGTGATATAATATTTCTGCTCCCCCTAGGTCCCAATAGTAACCACGTTGTGGCATTTTGTGCCAACCAAAGTTACCAAGTTGACTTCCAAGAGCAGCTCCCCACAGATTCCATTACAATAGTATTGACTCATGATCATTGTGGCATGGAACCATGTGGCCCGATGAGCTGAGTCAAAGTAAAGAGCCACCTTGTGAGCGAAAGAAAAACAGAAGAATGTGTTCTTTGCCACCACATTAACTTGCTTGTCCAGCAATAATTCTGGGTGCAGAATAACTCCGATGCTTTTAACAGAGTCGGCAGGTCCTATCACTGAATGTGAGAAGCACAATGTCCTTCAAATCCTTTGAGTGCCATGCTTGATAAAGGATGCAGACTAACACAGAGAATGTGCTCAGGTGATGAAAAAAGCAGAAGTTTTCGAAAAGCATTTGAAATGAATTGTTTATTTTTTAAGGAACTATATCCTGGATCCAACCCTTTATGCAATGCAAAGTACTCTGCAGCTCCTCACTATGTCAGTTCTAGGGAGGGGATGTGGGCATTGAACAGGAATCTGCAGGTTAATATTGGGTAAGTACTCTTGCAACTGTCTTTGCCCCCTCCTCCTCCTGGACAGCTCCTTTCCTTTTTCTTCTAAGGAAAAAAAAGGTAAAGGTCCCCTGTGCAGGCACCGGGTCATTCCTGACCCATGGGGTGACATCACATCCCGACATTTACTAGGCAGACTTTGTTTACGGGGTGGTTTGCCAGTGCTTTCCCCAGTCATCTTCCCTTTACCCCCAGCGAGCTGGGTACTCATTTTACCAACCTCGGAAGGCTGGAAGTCAACCTTGAGCCGGCTACCTGAAACCAACTTCCGTCGGGATCAAACTCAGGTCGTGAGCAAAGCTATGGGGCTCCTCTTCTAAGGAAACAAACCAAATTTCTGGCAAAAGCAATAGTAATATGTAACAAACTTATCCCTTTTGCTCAGGTGCATATTTATTGTTGTTTTTTCATTGTGAAAACATTCTAGGAGAATATGCTGTTGACAAGTAGAAATAATGTAGTTTTCCATTGTCTTTTAATTTCGTTCTGTGTGGTTTCTCTGCCATTCTTGGCCAAGCAGTACATCAGCATCTGTTTATGCCAATAAATGGCACTTTCCCCTGCTCTCACTTAAATGCAATAAAATGACCAATGGAATCAGCTGAGGATTGTGGCTTTGCTCCTTGCATTAAACAAGCAATGTTTATTCTGGGGGGAGGCCCTCATTTCACATGTCCAGTGTGCTGCATTTTATGACTTATACAGAGTAGGTCATCTGACAGCGATCTCTGTGTTCTGCTGAAGTGCGTATACTAAATAAGGTAAACTACAGCAAGCAGTATTACAATTTTAAAAAATGTTTTTAACCAGCAAGCTCTACCATCCAGAATGTTAATTTTATTATAATCTAGGTGGAGTACAATTGAAAAGTCATCGAGAAAGTATTCCAAGAAAAAAATTAGTGCTGTAGTACTATGGAAAGAATTAATGTTGTTCCAACATTTTCTATTCCAGTAACTTCTTCCTAGGCACATACTTTGATATGCAGTCAACAGTCTCAAAAAATAAAGGCCATTACTGACTGGCAAGGTAAAACACAAAGCTGCGTAATTGTTTTCTCAGTCAATCCAGTGCTTTTGTTGAAAACCCGCTAAAGTTCAAATGACAATCAAGCTGTACTCATTTAGAAAGTTATACATTTTACCCATTTTGTCAATGTATCCATAAATAGCATTGTCATTAATATCTGACCCAGTTCACTATGTAATAATAGTACTGCAGTTTACAGTACACACATTTGAAATATAGGGCGGGCCGGGAAAGTGTGCAGCAGGGTAGGAAAAGTTCCAGCTGAAATGCTATGGCTCCTTCTCCAGTTTTCCCACCGGCTGCCATTTTGTGACAGCATGCTGGCTGCCCAGCTGAGTCCCAGCCCCACCAGACAAGCCCCTGACCCTTGTGCCAGCTCCCAACCCTCCCCAGCGCATGCCAGCAAACTTGGCTCATAGGTAAGTCTGAGCCTGTGCTTTCAGATACTTGCTTCTCTATCCTCCCAGCATGCCAGCAAACCTGGCTCATAGGTAAGTCTGAGCCTGTGCTTTCAGATACTTGCTTCTCTATCCTCCCAACAGCTAAGTATGAGATTAAGAAAAGAAAGAAAAAAAGCGCTAACGTACACTTCAATGTGACTGAAATTTTACTGAGATATGCAATAATTAAAAATGGAATTCTGCTTAATTTTCCCTATAAGAGGGGTCCCAACAGCTTTCTTCTAGAGCCATCAGGAGAAAAAACTCAATTAAGTCAAAGATAGGTAAAATGGGTCACAGGGATAATAGAGTAGTATTAGCCTTACAAAGTATTATGGTATGTTTTGCGAAATGCCGGTGAAAACTGCAGTGCCATCTAGTGACTTTTAAGGTATAAGCACACTCTAAATACATGCCTTTGAATAGGAATGTTTCTCTATATGTATTGAATTTTAATGATGTATATAGCTAATTTGACACAATTTATCTCTGAAAACAACTGGATGTAGTTTGTAGAGTCTACAACTCATCTGTCTGTCCCGATATGAATGTCCAGATTTCTTAGCTGGAATAGTTAAATTACTGTATAACTATAAAAAAACAAAGAATTAAAAAAAAACTGGAAAAAAATGCCAACATGGTGTAGTGATTAAGGTGTCACACTAGGACCTGGAAAACCCAGGTTCGAACCTCCACTTGTGCCATGGAAGCTTGCTGGCTGACCTTGGGCCAGTCACACACTCTCAGCCCTGACCCCTGGCTAGTATTTGGATGGGAGACCTCCGAGGAATACTGGGGTCATGATGCGGAGGCAGGCAATGGCAAACCACCTCCGAATGTCTCTTGGCTTGAAACCCTACGGGGTTGCCATGTCAGCTTTGACTTGATGCTAACCCCCCACCCAAAAAAACCTCTAGTTTAAATTTGGACTTAACCTATTTATTAAACCCAAAAGGGTATAGATAATCGATCAGCCTAATCCTTTGCATGTTACAATTCTCCCAGGAATGTATCACTGTAAAATGGGGCAAAAATCAAACAGGAGTCCAGTGGCACCTTAAAGACTAAAAATTTATTTCAGCATAAGCAGACCTCAAGTTAGACTTCAGTTCCTCATATGCATGAAGTGTTCGTCCATTAGGCAGATGTAAAGAGGCCAGTTTAAAACTATATCCGGTCAAAACAATAATAAACCCACTTAAGAGTAGATGTGGACCACTCCCAAATACTAACAGGCAGGATGAAGTGTGATATGCAAATTCAATTAGAAAAGCATAGCTATCCTAATGAACACGAGCACGGGGTGAGATATGTGCTAAGATATGAATGCATATAGTGAGAAATACCAGGTCCTTGTTAAGACCTGGTGGAGATATGGTGCTCAATTTCTTGATGAATGATAATTCAACAATTTCACATTGGACTCTTTCACATTGGACTTTTTAAGTTATTTTGTAGGAGAATAGTGATTTTAAGTTCAGCAACAGAATGTCCTGGAACATTAAAATGTTTACCCACTGGTTTCTGAATACTGTAATTTTTAATTTCAGATTTGAGTCTATTTATTCTTTTGCATTGTGTGTCCAGTGCAGTGAGTAGAAGGGTATTGTTGACACCTTGGCATATATTACACTGGACGATGAGCAAGTGAATGAGCGCATACGTGAGAAGTTGTTTTAGTTTCGGGAGCTATCTGTAAGCAAG
Organism: Euleptes europaea; assembly: GCF_029931775.1. Lineage (NCBI taxonomy): Eukaryota > Metazoa > Chordata > Lepidosauria > Squamata > Sphaerodactylidae > Euleptes > Euleptes europaea. The sequence continues at coordinate 31,472,646 of NC_079318.1, forward strand.
GAAAGGTTTGCCACCCAAGACCTGTGACAAAGAAGAAGAAAAGTTGGTTTTTATATGCTGATTTTTCTCCACCTTTTACAATCCCCTTCCTCTTCTCACAACAGACACCTTGTAAGTGAGGTGAGGCTGAGAGAGCTTGATGAGAACTATGACTAGCCCAAGGTCACCCAGCTGGCTTCATATGTAGGAGACCTGGTTCACCAGATTAGAGTCCGCTGCTCATGTGGAGGAGTGGGGAATCAAACCCATTTCTCCAGATTAGAGTCCACTGCTCCTAACCACTACGCCACACTGAGAGAGATCGTTATCCAGGATAGCCTACAAGAAACCAATAATACACTGGACTTGGATGAACTGCAAGCTGCAGGTGACAACCAGTGGTATCTCCTTAGGGCCTTTGCAGTAGGCAGTCTGGGTACTATTCTTTGTTCCTTCACTTCACTGGGTAGGTACTGTAATCCAAGGAATGCCTGTTGCAAATCCTTCTGATGAGAGTCCCTGGTTTAGATTCACTAGGTTTATGCAGGAAGAAGGGATTAGCATCCACAGAAGGTGGCTTCCATGCCTCCAACTGTAGTCCCAAGTGTCCCCTCATGATGCTCCTGTGGGACAGGGGACCACCAGGAACGGCTTGAGCCGGGAATTGAACAAAATTGTCCCTATTTGTGCACATGGACATTCTCCAGTGGGGCAAAGTCTCTGCTGGAGGGATTGAAGCAAATGCTATTGTAATGTAGTGCTTGACTGAGACCATGGATTGTTTGGTGTGTTTCAGATTGTTGCTGTGAGCATACATATATGCAGCGTGGATAGCAGACTTCTGGTGTAAATTGGCATTATTGTGACTTTTATTGTTCTCTCACATTCAAAACCCGTGGAGACAGTACTGGAGAAACAAGGTTGGAATCCTTTTCCCTAGTAAGCAATTTCCCCCCATATGCACAGAGTTCTTACATTGCAAGCCTTTCTGAATATTTGAATAGGCTTTCAGTTAACAGATTTCAACCAAAAAAGATAACCAAGCCCAAGAATTTAAGAGAAATCCTCTTGGGGCAAAAGTCAGACACTGGTGCATTTCACACCTAAGGCCAGGTTCTAAAGTAACTGGTGATCGTAAAGCTTCTCTGTGGGGTATATTTGTAACGTTCCACACAAATGTATTTTTATGCAGCCCATTGAACACAAAGATTGTTCACCCTTCACATAACTGGCTGCAATTCTGTCAAATGGAAATCCAAGTGCAAAAAAGTGAATTAATTAGCAACAGCCACTAAAGTTCCTTGACTGGAGAACATTTCAGTCTTCCTGGACATACTGTTGCAGATCTGAAAGTCAGTTCTACAAAAAACAAAAATCAAAGGGAATGTACAATGCAAAAGTGATGAATTAGAACTCATCAAGAAATTAAAGATTTCCTCTCATCATGCTTGAACAGACATGAGCTTCCTTTCTCACTATAATTTCTAATAGCTCAATAGGACCCAATTTTTAGAAACTTGAATTGGCTTTTCATAACATGTTGTAACATACCCTTTACTGAAGTCACTTAATTTTTTTATGCTTCAGACTGCTTCTTCCTTAATTAATAATTGTTTATCCTACTTAACTACAGTTTAGTTTATCTGTTTAGCAGGAACCTCTCTCATCATCCATTATGCGTAACAACCTTATCTATTCTTATCCCTTACACAGAGAATCACACCTGAAAAATTTATCATGGGATTCACACCAAGCTACTCTCTGTCCCCAACTCCCGTTTTGACAATTTTCACTTTCAAAATGTAGAACATAATTTCCTCTTCATGCCATCTGAAGAAGTGAGCTGTGACTCACAAAAGCTCATGCTGGAACAAATGCTGTTAATCTTTAAATGGTCATTGGACTTCTGTTTTACTTAGCTAAAGTAGAACCTCTAAATATAATCTTCCCTAATTTTTTTTTAAGATTCTTAATCATCTGCTGCTGGAAGACCATCCAGGTATGTTTAATTTCTGCAAGTGTAGCATAAACGTAGTAATACTGGTTCTTGTTGCATATAGGTACACATGCACGAACAGGTTTGTGCATAAATTAAGTGTAATGTTTATATTTCTCTTGTAAAATTATGATCTCCCATACAGTCTGAAATAAGAAGCACTGGTCTGGACCTGCCAGAGCATTCCCATGGGTAGAAATCCTTTTGATTTCTCTTCTCCCCACTTCCACTGCAACCCAAAATGCCACCCCACCCAAATACTGCTCTTGGGGAACAGGGAACTCCCTGGAATAGCTTTTTGTGGATCAAAAATGTTCATGTAGAATTATGAATAATGTATATGTGTATACACACTTTGAAGTAACAGCCACATGCTTGGTTAGACAGATTTTTTCCCATTTTATATCCTCTAAAATATCAGTGATTGCTATGACCCACACTATTTTTCTGGGGGAGAAATCATACATTAGACACATACAGATACTGGTGGATAATTAAAACATATTTTGAAAACATATCAAACAAGCAATGTGCTGTCTTATTGTTGAAATGTTAAAGTGGTGTTAAGTGCCTTTAACCTCAGACATGTGACATGGTTTGAGAATTATGACATTTATTTGCTTCAAGAACAGAATCTAACCATAATGGAAAGAAAAAAAGAAAAATTAAGTTTTTTAAAGTTTTCTGTTCTGTTTTATTTTGTAAGCCACTTTGGACAGGTTTCTGGGAGTTGCAAAAAAGGTGGCAAAATAAAAAGCTCTTAAGTAACCAAACAGAGATAGCAACACAGTGATTCTTAATGGGGGCCACATCTGGGGGGTGAGGATTCAGAACTCTTAGAGGCAAATGAGAGCAGTTGGGATTTTAGAGAGTCCCTTCTCCCCATTTGTAATTGTTTCTAACAGCCAATGGAAGAGAGCTGTTTTATACTGCTCACCCTGCACTAAGGATAAAATCCCAGATTCTGGATTTTTCCTCCAGGCACATGACAAATAAGTATTAAGCAGGAACAAGCAAGGAACCTGCAAGAGCTTGTGGGCAGGTATTGCATTTTCTCCTCCTGCACTATTTTCTCTTTCCCTGAAAGCCCCCACAGCCTCTCCCCTTTTCCTGCCTCCTTCTGTCCTTCCTACCCACCAGCAACCTACCTTTAGTTCAGTCCCCTTAGTTTTTTCTCCTTTCCTTCCTCCTGACAGCCTCTCCCTGGTGAAAGTCTGGCTGAGCTGCACGGTGCCATCTGCTGGGCCAGGCCCAGCACCATGGGGAACCTGCAAGGACTTGTGGGGAGCACCCTACCCTTCTTCGTTTCCTTCCTCTTGGCAACTCCCATATCCTCTCCCCTTTCCCTGCTTCCTTCTTACCAACCAATTCACTCACCAACCAACCTACCTTTTATCCCCGCCCCCAATCTTCAGCTATATTATTTATTTCATTTATAACACTCCTTTCTCCACCGTGGGGAACAAAAGCAGCTTATATAGTTCTCTTCATCCTCACAACAACCCTGTGTGGTAGATTAGGCTGAGAATGTGTAACTGCCCCGAGGTCACCACAGCAGGGTGGGGAACTGAACTTCCAAATTCTAGCCTGCAACTCTAACCACTACACCACAATGGCATTCATGTGATGGCTGCTATTGAACAGGAGCAAGCCACTGGGCCTGGGTGAGCCATGGAACTCATGTCATATCAAGATGCCCAGTGGTTGGCAACCCAAACCGCTCTGAACAAAGGCCCTGCCTTCACCTGCCTTTTACTGACAGAAACCAAGGATTCAACTGGCAATACTGATTTAATTGCCTAGCAGCTCCCACAATATCCAGTTCCGTGGGCACCTGTTTCTGAAAAGTACAAATAACTGCTTCTATTATTTGGGGGGTTTTAGCCTCCCCAATGTCATTTTTTTAACATTTCAGATTTTTCTTCAAACCTGGAACTTTTATCCGGTTTACGGACTGAACGATCTTGTCTGTTCATGGCTTCAGTCTTCAGATTTAAGTATTCACAGATTTGGCCATGTTGATCATTAGTTATACTGATGATGATATGTGCAAGAGTCCAGTAGCACCTTAAAGACTAACAAAAATATTTTCTGGCAGGGTATGAGCTTTCGTGAGCCACAGCTCACTTCTAGAAGTGAGCTGTGGCTCACAAAAGCTCATACCCTGCCAGAAAATATTTTTGTTAAGTCTTTAAGGTGCTACTGGACTCTGCTCTTTTCTACTACTGCAGACAGACTAACACGGCTACCCACTGAATGATGATGATATGATGATGGCCACTCCACGCTTGGGAGTATACAAGTGCAACAAAAACTCCTCTTACTTGTGGTTTGTGGGCACTTTTTATGTGTACTTAGGTATGCGATAGTGGATTCAAGGTTAACCACTGACACAACCCACCAACTTTGAGAAGCTTAAAAACTGCCTAAATTTAAACACCACAGAAGGGAAGAGAGACTTGGCAGCAGATAAAAAGTTCACATTTCAGTACCTTTGTAGTATAAACCTATGAAACAATCCACTCATTTCCCACGGATTCAGAAGTAATTTTGAGTTGTCATCACCTGATTACAGAGAAGCTATCTCTAACATCATGGCTGAGATTACTGCAATTAATCTCTGACAAGATGTTGAAATGCTGCCAAAGGCAAGATGCTGCAACATGAAAATTGTGTAGGGTGTAGCAGAATTTATCCTGTTCTTTTTCTCAGTTGTGTTGCGCTTGCTTTGCTTCTGATTTTAGCTCTGTATGAATCCGTTTAGCCCAAGATTTTAAAGTGCTGTAAAGATGATGAACGTGTTTCGTTTCCAAAGCTCAGCACTGTCAAACATCTCTAGTTGTCCCCCAGTCTGATAAAAGCCCTTGTAATCGCCTGCCCCAGAGTAGCTTGACTGTCAAATCGAGGAGGTTGGCAATGTTCTTAAGACTGAGAAATATGGTCACTGGTCTGTAAAATAATAGTAATAATGCACTGTGTTGTTAACAGCGATGACGCAGCTTGAACACATACACAGAGGGAGCCTCTCAGTAGTTGGTCGCAACTTGGTACATGCAGGGTTTTCCAGAGTCATCCTTACCCTGCTGCAAGCCACACATCCGGCCTGCAAAGACAGCTTTGCTCAGTGGCGGACTGGGTCTAAAAATATTGGTTGCCAGGAGACAAAGGGGGGCCACCCACAACTATAAGGCTATCATTTAATTTTTATAAGAAATATTTTTTTCAAAAAACAAGTGGAAAAAATGTACAATTAAATTTTTTGCGAAATAAATGTATTTTTTTAGTCATTACGGTGTACATATATTGTACACATTACTGGCAGTATACAGTAGCCACTAAATGTAAATACAGATTGTTATAATTGAATTTTTAAATTATTTTTTTTTAAATTTTAAATAACTACTTTTAAACAAATCTGTTATATTTTCAAGCCACTAAAAGGCCATTAACATTTTTAACACCCTGGCCAGTCCGTAGGGTTGCCAACCTCCAGGTGGTGGCTGGTGATCTGCTGCTATGACAACTGACCACCAGCCAATAGAGATCAGCTCCCCTGGAGAAAATGGCCGCTTTGGCAATTGGGCTCCATGGCGTTGAAGTCCCTCCCCTCCCTCAAACCCCGCCCTCCTCAGGCTCCGCCCCCAAAAACCTCCCGCCGGTGGCGAAGAGGGACCTGGCAACCCTGCCACCCCTGGCAACCACGTCGCCGCCTTGCGACGCAAGGGAGGCTTGTTTTCGCACGCTCGTCGTCGCCTCTTGCCAAACAGGCTCCGTGGGCGACAGGAGGGGGAGGGCCGTTGGAGGGAAGCCATGGGAGGAGGAAATGGCGGCCGGTGACTGAAGCCGCGGCGCAGCCAGGAGGGGGCGTGGCGAGCGCGCCCGTTGTCGCAGGCGTCACGTGACGCCGAGGCGGCGCGAGGCGAGCGGGCTCCATTGTTCACGCCCCCTCCCCGCCTCGGTGCGTTCCATTGCCGTTGAGAGGCTCTCTCTCTCGCGCGCGCCCTTCGCCGCCGCCAGTACTAGCGGACGCCAGCGCGGCGCAGCTGCCCCTCCGTCCCCATGGCGACCGGGCGGCCTTTCCAGCTGGTGGTCTTCGGGGCTTCGGGCTTCACCGGCCAGTATGTGGTGGAGGAAGTGGCGCGGGTGGCGGCCGAGGACGAGTTGCGCGGCTCGGTGCGCTGGGCCGTGGCCGGCAGGAGCAAGGAGAAGCTGGAGGCGGCGGTCGAGAGAGCGGCCGGGAAGCTGGGTGAGAAGCGGGGCGGGCGGGCGCTTCGCCTTGCTCTTTTTCACTAGCCTCACAGCAGGAAGGGAGCCTCCCCCTCCCTCTGTAAAGCAAAAAATACCCAAAGTCTACTTTCCTCCAAAATGATAGATAGATAGACACGCACACACACACACTGGGGTGGGTAGTTAAACTGCAGTCTGTGCATATACACACACACACACATATATATACACACACACACACACACTGGGGTGGGTAGTTAAACTGCAGTCTGTGCATACACACACACACATATATATATATACACACACACACACACACTGGGGTGGGTAGTTAAACTGCAGTCTGTGCACACACACACACTGGGGTGGGTAGTTAAACTGCAGTTTGTGCATACACACACATATATATATATATATATACACACACACACACACTGGGGTGGGTAGTTAAACTGCAGTCTGTGCACACACACATACACACACACACTGGGGTGGGTAGTTAAACCGCGGTCTGGTCACACTTATTTACGAGTTGAACACCATGGGCGAAAACGCACGGGAGGTTTTGCCTGGGGGGTGGTGGGGGTTACCGTACTTTGTATTCCCAGCGATGTATTAAGAGTTTGAAAATGTTATAAAAAACATCGCTTTAAAAGGGTTTTTGGATACCACGGCTTATAAATGGTCGGAAGACGTCTTCACAGCTAAAGGGGCCAAACAAAGTGCGAACGGTATTTTTTTATAACGTTTTCAAACTCTTAATACGTCGGTGGGAATACATAGAAAGTGCGAACAGTATTTTTTATAACATTTTCAAACTCTTAATACATTGCTGGGAATACAAGTGCGGTAACCCCCTGGGATTTGCTGCTCTCTAGATGCACATTTTCCCTATCTAAATTCTCAAAACTCTGCACAGAGGGGCTTATTGTTGAGTTTTGAGCATTTGGCTGGGCGGCGAATCCAAGGCAAACCCTTCCCGTGCGTTTTCGCCCATCATGAAGTTAATCGCTGACTACATATAAATCGGATTATGTGGCTTCGCCTGTGTGATCTTTGCTCTCTCGCGAGTGGGTGGAGAGTGGCGAGTTGGGCTCTGCAAAGCAGTGATGACCCCCGGTGTCTGCGCCTCTCAGGCTTTAACCTTAACATTACGTTTTCATTTGGGAACGAGGGGTGCACATTCTAGCTTGTTGAGGCTGCAAATCGCTTTTTTCCCAGGGATCGACTAGGTAAAACTTTGGTAGGCTTTAGGGGTTGTGCGGGGGGGGGGGGATGTCACCATATATCTCTGCTGCTTATCAGAGGTGGAGTCACTGCTTACGTTGGACAAACAGGTTAATGCTTACTCAAAAGAATAAATGGACTCTAGACTGGCATTAAAAATCGCAATACTCAGAAACAAATGGGGAGGGACCATTTTAATTTTCTAGGGCATTCTGTTGCTGCTCTAAAAGTCACCAATCTCCTACAAAAGAACTTTAAAGGGGAAATTCAGGGGGGAATAGCTTAATTCAGGGGTGTCGAACTCAATTGTCACAAGGGCCAGATATGATATAAATGTCACTTGGTTGGGACGGGGCATGCCTCGCCATCCCAGATTGAGAGTGTGGGGGAGGGTGGCTGCCCAGGCCAGCTCGCAGGCTGGATAAAAGCTCTCAAGGGGCTGGATTTGGCCCGTGGGCCTTACGTTTGACACCCCTGGCGTAGTTAACTTTGATCAAGAAGTTCACCACCAGTTGTACTTCAGCTATACTTCTGCAACTTCCTGTTCTCTCTCGTATCTCATTTCATATTACACTAAATTTTGCATTTTGACTATTTAACAACAATTACAAGTATCCTACACCCATGCATTTTGGATTAGGTTTTGTTTTGAGACAGCCTATTATTGTAACACACAAACACTCTGTTGTGTATATCAATTGGGCCTGATGAATTTACAGTCCTATGCATCTGATCAAGTTACCTTTATCTCACAAACAATTATGCTAGAATACATTTTGCTAGTCTTCAAGGGGCACTAGACTCCTGTTTTATTTTGCTACTGCAAGCCTAGTATGGCTTCCCATCTGGAATTTTCAATTTCTCCCAATACCTTCTTGGTTTGGATCTGGGAAAATAGGTTTGTCTGTTAGGGACTTAATGCAAATTGCCATTGGCCTTGGTTCAGAAAGTAGAGACTTTGTTGTATCTGGAAAGGCAGAGAACCTAATACTTAGCACTTTTACAGTTCATTCCTGAGCCTTGCGGCGGCCAGGAACAACATAGCCTAGGCACTGCCACGGCGCTTCAAAAGAGTTTTCTTGGCTGCCACAAGGCTTTAAAAAGCCCTTTCTAAAGGTTTAAAAAAATGGGGCTTCCCCCCCATAGAAAACAGTGATGCTGCACTAGGAAAAACCTGTTGTTCAAGGGGGTGTTCCTGGGCTGGAGGGGCTTTGGAAGCTGATGACCGTCAGCTCCAACCTCAGGAACGTCCCCCCATGCCGGTACCGCATTTCTATCCCGGGATATACCATAGGTCCCGGAGAGACTGCGGCGTCAGGGAAGCAGCGTGAAGCTCTGCCCGCCACCAGCATAACTGCCTCTTATTCCATGACAAGAGGCCACTTACGCTAGCGGTGGGGTTACACTGCCTCCAGACCACCTTCAGCCCCCCCACCTCAGAAATGGGCTGTTAATTGCAAATTCAGTTTTCATTATGATGTTAACTCTTAATAAATTTATGAGGGAAGGCATTATTATTCTTATATAGAAAACTGAGGCTGAGAAATAGTACTTTATGGATGGAAGAGCTGGATCTTGAACCTCTTAAATTTAATGGTAGGGATGACTCCTGAATAAGGAACACTCTGATCATTTGATCATTCTGGTTCTAGACTTTGTACTTTGCTAAGCTCAGAAATTAATATCTATGAATGGAGGAAGGATGACCATGTAGATCATCCTGAGCTCTATAGAGGAACAGTGAGATAAAAATGTGTCATAGTCTACATGTCCCAGGCTGTAGTTGGAGGGTGCAATTTTTGATCATTTAAATGTTATTATTATGGTTTTCCTTTCCTTTTTCCCTTAGAAGCTCCTTGATCCATGATCTTCAGCAGCATAATTTTGAATCTACTGTTTGGGGGATATAAGAACTGACCTAAATTTTGGCACTGCCAATGTAGCCTTGGGATCCCTATCACTTAATAAAAAGGCATTGAATTTATGTATTAAAAGAGGAGAGAGATATCGTGTTCTAAGGTCCTCATAGAAACGGCATTCCAAGAGCACATGAGCTAATGAGTCAATGGAGCCAGAAGAGCACGGACAAGTGTTATTATGGTTTTATTGTATTGTTACCTTGTAAAATGCCTTGAGTAGGTCTCTTGATAGTCAGCATGTAATTAAAAAATAATATGTGACAGCATGCTTAAACAAAAACCAGTTGGTCTAGTTAATCCCCTGAAACTCTGGGTCTGCTGCCCTGAGTTCTACCATGCCAGACAGATATGATAAAAATGTAATAAATGCAAAGGGGTCAGGGTCCGTTTCTTTGATTTGACAGATCATAGCGATTCTTGCTGTAGCAACAACCGTAGGGTTGGATTCGAACTCCCTTCCCTCTAAAAAAAACGCTGCTCATGGTGGAAGGCTCTCCTGAATAATATGTGATTTGGCATGATAGCAAAGGTGAGGAATTGGGCAAAATCTAGGCTCCTCTTTGTTCTTATGTGAATAGTAGAGCATTCTCAACGAACAGAGCAAAAGCTTGTGCAAGGGGGGGTGGTTTAACCCAATGCTCCTTCACTGAGCCCCCTTTTTTACTGGATTTGGATCCAACTCATTGTTTGCATGCTTATGCAGCACTGCTGATGTTCAGTTTGCTGTGTTATTCTCAGCACAATCCCCTGCATGTTTATTCTGAGTTATATACCTCAGGCAATGGCAAACCGCCTCTGAACGTCTCTTGCCTTGAAAACCCTATAGGGTCGCCATAAGTCAGCTGTAACTTGATGGCAAAAAAACCCTCTTCAAAGTAAGTGTGCTTAAGGTTGCGTGTAGCATTAGTCAGATGGGGGAGCTTTCCTGTTAAAAATAGTAATAGTTGTCTTTGTGGTGAAATGAACAGTACAAGTTACTTCACTTATCTAAGTCTTGCTTTTGCAATCTTTTACTCATCTCCACACTGGGCTGTTCTCTCTGTCCTGACTTGTTTATGCTAGTCTGTTCTGGTAAGAGGCTCTCGTGCTTGGTCAGTAAACCTTCCAGCAACACAGCACATTTAGATATTTTTTATTTAGGTTTTTGTATTTATACATAAAATATAAATTTTAATAATGTGATTGTGTTGTGTCGCTGGAAGGTTTTTTACCTTACACAATTTTGCTTCTTAATCTAGATTGTTTTGCTGATGCCTTTCAGTTGAAACTTGCAGGCTTCCCTTGCTTTTCAGCCCCAGGCTTCCTAATTTATGACTGAAGATATTTGTCTTCATGAAAAAAATGTGTGGTGTTGGTGCTACAATTTTTAAAAAAATCATTTATTCACAAATTGCTGTAATTGTTCTCCAAAGGTTCAGACTGGATGACTGGGATAACAATCAGCATTTGTTACTGTATGTCTTCTTGTACTGAATTGTTCTTAACAAGTTTCCCACAGTTTCTGGAGACCTTTTATAGTGATTCCTTGGGATAAGGGGCCCCATCTTCCCACAGGCACAGTTGTTTGTTCTGAAAAAGCATCTTGGGAGAAATATAAGAGTCCACGTTTTATGTAAGAAAGCAACAAAGAAAACCCCCAAATTTAATTTTCAACCTACTTGTTTGTTAAAGGATTTTACATTTGCCTTTGCTTTCTTCCCTTAACCTACTAGTTAATAACCAAATAGGATGATTAAGGAAAGGGAAGGAGTAGATTGGAAGAAATAATGATAGAGTAATCCTTGTAACATTTTTCTTTCCTTGTATTCCTTGTAACACTTTTCTTTCTAATTTCAGGGAAGGCAGAGCTGAAGTCAGAAGTTGATATAATCCTATGTGATGTCAGTGATCCAACCTCTCTTGCTAATATGGCTAAACAAGCAGCTATTGTTCTGAACTGTGTAGGCCCTGTAAGCATCTGACTCTTTTTACGGGAGTAAACAAAATGTTCTTATGGTGTGCTTTGCAAATAAAGTCCAGTTTGTTTTGCAAGATCATGATTTTGAAAGGGAACATTTTTTAAAAGCCTTCTAAACTGAAAAGTTTCCTAAATGAATACATCTTAAAGAGAAAATCCTTCTGTCTAATACTATGAAACTGAGACAGATTGTTTAAAAAAAATATGGGAAACACTTGGTGAAAGAGAAGGGGGTGTACACTGAGAATACAGTTTTTGGCACTTTTTGAAAAAGTTGTAACTACTGCTAGGGTTGCCAACCTCCAGGTAGTAGCTGGAGATCTCCTGCTATTACAACTGATCTCCAGCCAATAGAGATCAGTTCACCTGGACAAAATGGCCACTTTGGCAATTGGACTCTATGGCATTGCAGTCCCTCCCCAAACCCCACCCTCCTCAGGCTCCACCCCAAAAACCTCCGCCAGTGGCAAAGAGGAACCTGGCACCCCTAACTACTGCCCTTGTTGGTTATGTTTAATTGACGTAGAGGCACCAAAAGGAGTTACCTTATTTCCAGCAAGTTTCAGGTTGCTGAAGTGCTGCATTAGATAGATCTCTGTGTAGCATGACTGATTGCTGGGAACAATTTGACAGCTCCACCTCTACAGATTGCAAGCCTGGAATTTACCAACTACAATTGAGAAGTCCATTAAGACCCTTTTAAACTGTGGTAAAGTGATTATAGTAGTTGAACCAATTACTTTCTGTTTCTCTTAATCTGTTATATCATGAACATCTAGCACAAATAATTCTTCATAATATGGCAAAAACTAGAGTTTTTTTTTGTTAGCTTATTTTCCTTTGGTTCTTACTGATTATATGTGCAGTTATGAAATATAAATGGCCACTGGATATTTTTTAATGAGTAGTAATTTATGCTGCTTAAAAGCTGAGTGTTTGTTGTAGTTAATTATGCTAGGATTGTAGCCAGGGAGGGAGAAAATGGGCATGGTTGCTTCATGCTATTGCAACATTATTTTTGCCCATTCATTCATCCCAGGGTAAAGGTCAGTAATTGAAACTTGCATATGTCCTAGACGAATAAGAAACAGTATGCAAATAGTATGAAAAATAGCAGTATGTTATTGAAAATATTTATTTGGAGTTCTTAATGAACTCAGGTTAGCTTCTAACATTAAACATAATATGTACATTCAGATAATAATATTAAAATCATTGTAATGAATAAATAGGGAGCCACTTTAAAAAAAACCTTCTTGCTTATAAAATAGGTTACATTAATTTTTGCTCATTTTATATTCATGCCTGGGCTTCTGGATTGACCCTGATAAAGGTGTGATAAATTGCTACGGCATGGTGCTCTGAGACAGACTGGAGGGATGCAATAGCTCCATGATAGAAAAGATTGGATTTTCTGAGTTTCTGCATACACTCCTTAACATTGTTGTAGACCGATCATGTGGAAAATCTGTTAACCGTGTATTGTCTAACATTGACTATTTCAAGATTAGGAAAGCATTTAGTAGATTAATAAATTAGATTGATCTGTTAAAAACCTTTTGTTCAGCTTAAAAGCCTGACCCCTTTTTAAATGGGTAATTCATTCAAAATACTTTAACACAAGTACTTTCTTTTTTTCTTTTTTCTTAATAAAATTTTTATTGGTTTTTGGGATACAGATTAGAAGAGAGAATGGGAAGGGAAAGGGAAAACAAGAAGGAACAGTTTTACAAAATATGTAAAAGTACAAGTACTTTCTGAAACTAGATGTCAGGTATTATCTTAGAAGAATCATTCCTTCCTATGTGAAAAAGAAAGGTGAATTTGTCTTCTAAGGTGGTGCCTGCTGTGACAAAATGTACTTTTCCCCCCAAAACGATTTGTTTCCATGAGATTGGATTTATGTATTGCCAAGGGGCAATTGTTCTTTTTCTCTAAGCAATATGCAATGAAAATGGATTTTATTAAGTAGCTTAAGTAGTCTACAGGAAAAACCATCTGCAGAAGAATCACTGCAAGAAAATAATATGCATATGTCCCTTCTGCTGTCATGACCTCCTGGGACCTCCATGCAGACTGAAACTGTGGAACAGTGCTGTGCAGCTGGCTAATTCTAGGGGGATTGTCCATTGTTCTCCAGGGGTTCCCAACAGCTAAAGGGATGTAAGCATATTATTTTCTTGCAGGGATTCTATAGATGTGTTGTTCTTCAGTAGAATAGTCCCGCTGTACACTGCATTGGTCAGGCCGTACCTGGAGTACTGTGTGCAGTTCTGGAGGCCTCACTTCAAAAAGGATGTGGACAGAATGGAGCAGGTGCAGAGGAGAGCGACTAGGATGATTGGAGTCTGGAGACCAAGCCCTACGAGGAAAGGCTGAGAGACTTAGGAATGTTTAGTCTGGAAAAGAGGAGGTTGGGCGGAGGGAATGATTGCTCTCTTTAAGTATTTGAAAGGCTGTCATTTAGAGGAGGGCAGGGAGCTGTTTCTGTTGGCAGCAGAGGGTAGGACTGAACAATGGGTATAAATTATGAGCAGAAAGGTACCAGCTGGACATTAGGGGAAAAACGTAAGTTCAGCTTACCTCGGCTACCTAGGGTGGTGGTGAGCTCCCTATCTCTGGCAGTCTTCAAGCAGCGGCTGGGTGAACACTTGTCAGGGATGTTTTAGGCTGATCCTGCATTGAGCAGGAGGTTGGACTAGATGACCTGTATGGCCCCTTCCAATGCTATGAGTCTATGAATACTTAAGCTACTTAATGAAATCTATTTTCCTTCACCATTTATGTGTTCATTATCTGTGTATCTCTTAAAGGAAAAAAACATTGCTCCATGGCAATACAATTTACTGTATTAGAACTCATATAGTTAATCTGCAAAGATTATTCAAAGTATGTAATATAAATTAGATGGTTTGATTTTCCAAATAAGTAATCGGTTTTATTTTGTCCTATAGTACAGATTTTATGGAGAGCCTGTAGTGAAAGCTTGTATTGAGAATGGTGCCAGCTGTATCGACATTAGTGGTGAACCTCAGGTATGTGGAACTGGGAAAAACAAGTCATTGAGTTTCTGGGATCTTGTTCCTAAATAACCATAATTCTGCACCTGACCATAAAGCAGGTGTAATACAACATGTTGCTGCGTCTCTGCTTAGGCATCCTGGAATGCTGTGAAGTGGAATCAGTGCATTTCCAAGAATCTATGGATGCTCCTGTATATTCTTACAAACATCATTCAGGGCCTCTGGGAAGGCCTGATTTATTGCCCTGCAGTTACAGTTCTTGGTAAATTAGGGAAAAGTGGTATGTTGTGAGAAGGCTTCTTGATTTACTATGGGGGAGACTAAAACAATCATGTAATCAGTATGTACCTGAGTGTTTAGGCAGCCATCTGTTTTTTGAGTGGATACAGGCAGATCTGCTAATCACTAGTTGAAATACTGAGTACAGTAAAGAGATAGTATATATGTATAAAATTACTTTAGAGTCAAGTGGAGGTGGCAGTGACAGTATGGGTTGTTTCTTTATATGAAAGAGAGGAGTTTGTAAATTTTGCACAAATATATACATTTGTGTTGGGCTTTCACTGAATCTAGCCATGCGTGAGCAGGTAATTGGGAGGGAAGGAGGCATGGTCTAACCCAATCTCATCAGATTTTGGAAGCTAAGCACAGTCGGTACTTGGATTGGAGATCACAAAGGAAGACTGCAGAGGAAGGCAATGGCAGACCACCTTTGCTTAATTGCTTGTCTTGAAAACCCCTTGCGGGGGTCACCATATATTGGCTGCAACTTGACGGCACTTCATACACACACATACGCACAAGCACTTCATTATTGAACATTTTGATCCTGCTATATAAAACAAATTTCTGAAGCTGCAAAGTAGAATGTCAGTTTGTGAACAGGATGCAGATAACACAGCTATGACAGTTAGGTTTACCGTGATTAAGGAATCAGATAAAGTACTGTCTGTTTTTTTCCATACAACATTGTTGCATTTCTCTTTCAGTTTCTGGAAGGAATGTACCTGAATTATAATGACAAGGCTGCAGAAAAAGGGGTATATGTTATTGGAAGCTGTGGCTTTGACTCTATTCCAGCTGATATGGGAGTATTATACACCAGAAACCATTTGAAAGGTGACTCATACTTGATAACTGGTGTAGAAACAGTAATCATGTTTTTTATGTTTTAAATTTTTGAGCAGGTGCGGAATCATAGTATGCTTGTATTCTTGCCAAAAAGCCTCTTCTTTGTTTATACCCCACTTTTCAACCAGATTGGCTTTCCAAAGCAGCCGACGGTTAAAATTTATCACTCTCCTAAAATTGAAGCCAATTGCTGAGATTTACAATTCCATTTGTTTGTTAAGTAGTGTAGCATTTGCTGGGGTCTGTCAGACCCCTGAGAACCTGGGGCTGTTAGTTGATAGAAATGATGATGGGGGTGCATCACCCCCACCTTCCTGCTGCTGGTGACTTGCAGTACCTGGGTATTAAGTTGTTCCTGCCTGATATGGGTTCCCTCCTGGATTTGCTGCTGAAAAAAATAAACTTGGTAGCAGTGATTACCATTATTTGGTAAGATCTGATGGGGCTACATATTTTTCTGAGTGGGGATCTCCATGCACGACACAATGCCAGTGCAAGAAAGGGATGACTGGAGACTTTCCAGGTACAGAAGGAGAGGCCGTTTTCACCAACTCCCCCCTCATGCTGTTCCTGGGGGCCCCCTGCCCCCAGGAGCAACATTGAGGGGGCATTTGGGGCAGCAGTGCAACGGGGGAAGGTGAGAAGGTTGTGATGAAATATCTTCCATCAGAGGAAATTTCTGGTAGATCCAGGGCGGGTATTGTTGCCAGTGTTAAATCTAGGAGTAATTACCAGTTGATGTTTGGTACGTTCACCTGACAGCATAATGACGATAATACTGAAAAAAAATAGCAACAGGTTAGTCAATATGACAATTAAGTGTAGGATTCCCATGGTATCTTATGTGAATTAATTAAAATGTGCTTGTAATCTTAATGTGTATTATTTTATAGTGTAAATACATTTCAATGCCATAATATCAGTTGCTTTACATTGCTTGAACTACAAGTTTGGTTCTTCTCTATGACCATGAATTCACTCTTTTTCTTAAAGGTACCTTAACTGCAGTTGAAAGTTTCCTGAACGTGAAATCTGGCCCCGAGGTTCGTTAACCATTGTTTGCTAAGCTTGTGTTCAGCGTCTATCAGGTTTACAAATTAAAAGCATTACTCTTTGAGAAGGCAATGAAAATTATTTAACCACTTGATTATTACATTGGTGGTGACCGCCTGCAAAACTGTCAAGGATGGCAGAATAACATTCCTGGGCATTTGTTCCTGCATACCTCTGTCAGTACACATGAACACATGAAGCTGCCTTATACTGAATCAGCCCCTTGGTCCATCAAAGTCAGTATTTTCCACTCAGACCTGCAGTGCTTCTCCAGGGTCTCAGGAAGAAGTCTTTCACATCACCTACTTGCCTGGTCCCTTTAACTGGAGATGCCGGGGATCAAACCTGGGACCTTCTGCATGCCAAGCAGAGGCTCTACCACTAAGCCACAGCCCCTCCCAAGAGTAATACAACATCAGTTTGTGATAATCCAGCCTGAACACTAAGGGTTGGGAAATAAAGAAGAGGTTACTTGTTGCTAATATTGGGAGAACAGCTACTTGACATTTGTGACATCTGTATACCATTTTCAAAAGAAAAATGAATGGACTGAGAACAATATTTGTACTATAGTAGAAAGAGGAACAAATGCAACATTGAAGGGCAAAAAAGAACTCTCTCCAGCCCAGTAAAACAGAGTTTTGAACAGAAATGTACTTGATGTCCAGTGGTTACCTACCCCAAGTGGCAACAAATGCCCCTGTGCTCTTGTCTTCATCATACTCCTTGCAACAAATGATTGTTTCTACTAAAGGAGACTCACTTATAAACTTTGGGAGGTGTGGAAGAGATGATGGCATACTGCCTTCTAGCTTAATCTCTGGATCAGTATGTGAATTGTGGTATAATGTGTTTTCACTGCTGTGGCTATTGCTGTTGGTATGCTGAAAGAATTAAAAGTTTAATTTAGTAGTGCTGCATGTATGACATTTTCACAGGGTTCCTGTATTCATGATGGAACCTGGCAGTCAGCTATTTATGGGCTTGCTGATCAGGATAATCTGAAAAAAATCAGAAGGCAAATTGGATACAAACCCCTTCCAGTCGTGGGCACTAAACTGAAGAGAAGGTATAAGAAATTTATGTATGAATTAATGCCTTTAAGGTTTAATAGTTACCCCTTCCCTTTTGTTTTGTTTTCCTTTTATACCTTCCCTTTTTTGTCCTTTTCCCCTTTTCCTTGTTCCCTCTTCCTGTCCCTATTCCTTGGAGGACCTGGGACTTTCTGGGTCGATATTGGTCTCCTGAATATCACCTTAGACTATCCTCACCATCGAGGATATTCTTGTCATTTCTAAGAAGTGGTTATGGAGTTAGGACACCATCTTGTTAATTTAAACTGGACAACTGGTTTAAAATTGCATGGTTTAATCTTACATTTATATTGTAATATGTTGTGAGTTGTTATTGTTGGAAGCTGTCCTGAGCCTGGCTTTGCCGGGAAAGGGCAGGGTATAAGATAAATAAAATTTATTAAGGAAAAAAAAGTTTAATAGTTACATAAATCATAATGCATTCCCAGTCTGTTGTTTCTGAAAGAAAATACAGCAGGATTAATTTCTTTATAAAGATGCTTGTATTTGAAAGGACAAGACATAACTAGTGTCTTGGCTCAGAGACTTCAGTGAACTTTATTTTTAATTGTTTTCATTTCTGTTGGCAGAGGTGCATTGTTTTACAGTAACGAATTCTCTCAGTATTCCATTCCATTCATGGGATCAGATGTCGCTGTTGTAAAAAGAACGCAGCGTTATTTGCACACACATCTCCAGGAGACACCTGTAAGTTTACTTAAATTTTCATAAGAGTAGTGTTTATACTGTTTTCAACATGCAGTTATGTGTACGTCAGGGTTTTCCAGTCTTATTCTGCATTTATGGACATCCGGGGAGCTTTTGTTTTTTTCTTATAGAATGTTATGCCCACTGTACCACTTGTATGGAAGAGTAAATCATGTAAATGAAAAGGTAACAGTGAACAGCAGCAAGGTCTTTCTTGTTCCTGCAGCAGCAGAGCCCTGGAATTTCTTTTGCAGTCTTGCTTCTCCTTTTTAAAAACAGATCATTTCTTAAGTAGCAGTTGGCTCCCTTTTATGCTACCTAGCAGTTGCGTATAACAGTCCTGAGACTGGATGTCTGCTATTTCATTCATCGCACTAACGGGTATAGCTTTCTTCTACATCTGGAACTGCTCTTATATTGTCCATAATGAAAGGTAATCATATACAGCTAGTTATTTGTCAAGTTGTAGTGTGGGGCTCTGGTCTACGCAGCCCTCAGTTTGTAGTGAAGCTGGGCTCAGTTCTCAGTGCATTATTGTTGTTGAGATTTGTACAAAAAAATAATATGCACATGAAGTCTTGGCTACAGTTGATTATGCCAGTTTTCTCCTTGGCTTAGGTGCAGTATGCTGCTTATGCATCTGTGGGAGGCATTGGATCTGTCATTAAATTGATGTTTGCTGGACTTTTATTTCTAATTCTTGTTAAGTTCAACTTTGGAAGAAAGCTTCTGATCAAAGTAGGTTTGTTTTAAATATTTTAAATACATTGCAGTTTGCTATTCTTATGTATTTTCCTGAAACCAAAACTGGTTCTTCCTGTTTCAGTATCCTGAGTTTTTCTCTGGAGGATATTTTACAAAGGAAGGGCCCACAGAAAAACAGGTAACTAGTATTTTCATTTTTCATTGATAATGTTTTTTCACATGCCATGTTTCTAGAAAGTAATAACTAATCAATGATTAGATTAAACAATGATCCCAGGGAGGTGGTGGGAACTGTGAACAGGTGCCTGGAGGCAGTGTTGGAATAGATGAGGACTAACAAACTGAAACTTAATCCCGATGAAATGGAAGTGCTTCTGGTGAGGGGAAGTTCTAACCCAGGAAATAACTATCTTCTGTTCTGAATGGGGTTGCACCTCCCCTAAAGTAACTTGCGGGTGCTGCTGGACAGAAAAAATCTTGCTGCTGTGGTGGATGCCCTGGTAACATCAAGATTAGATTACTGCTGTACGCTTTATGTAGGGCTGCCCATTAAGCCTATCTGGAAGCTGCAGTTGGTACAGAATGCTGAAGCCAGAGTGTTGATTGGAGTGGGTCGAAAGGACCATATGACTCCAGTCTTGTTCCATCTGCACTGGCTTCCAATTTGCTTCTGGGGTCAATTCAAGGGGCTGGTATTGACCTTTAAAACCCTGTGTGGCCTGGGACCAATTTAGCTTAAAGACCATCTTCTTCCATATGAACCTACCCGTTCACTCTGGTCACCTTTGGAGGCCATGCTTCAGTTGCCCCACCTTCTGAGGCTAGATGAGTAGCAACCTGAGAAAGGGGATTTCTTGGTAAAGGTACCAAAACTTTGGAACTCCCTCCCCAGGGAGATTCATCTGTCTCCCTTTATCAGTGTCTTCCACCAGCGGGTGAAGACTTTTTTTGTTTGGTTTGGTATATTCCCAGTTAACAGTTATTGACCTTCCTCTCTAGTTTTGATGTTGTATGATTGTATTTTTATTGAATTATTTTATATATAATTTTAAAAGACTTTTCATGTTCAGATGTTTTCATGTTCAGTGGCTTGGGGACCCTAATCAGGTGGAAAGGTGGCATAAAATGGTGTAATAAATAAATAAATAGAACTCCCTCCCCACTCTACAAGATAAAAAATGCAAAACATTGCAGGGTACTGGAGATGTGGCTGAATCTCTGGTTTCTTTTATATTCCTTATGAGAAAGTGTCTGTTGGTTATTGATTTCTGGGTAGAAGTTTATATCTAGGTACATTTAGTGCTGGAAACAGTACTGATGATTTCAGATGTGAAAGAACTGTTCATGTATGTCCCAATTCTGTGGATTTTCAAATTGGACCTTTAAGCAATGGTTCCTACAGACCGTCCTCATGGTCAAACAACTGATTTTACAGTTCTGGAAATGCAAATATCCCACCTACCCCCCTCATTTGTATCCAGTTGAACAGAAGGATTTAACTTCTCTGTTTGTCTGTAGGTTAATGTATTATTTCATACTTATGATGACCACCTGGCAGGATATCTGAACAGCCTGCATAGAGATATTTATTGTTTATGATATTTATTTATACAGCCTACTATTGGTGTGGGACGTGGAATGGATGGAGAAAGTAGGGAAGAGAGTTTTCAAGTTGGGGTGACTAAAATGAATAATGTCCTTGGGATTGTGGAAGCTACCACATGCAAGTCGGGCCCTTGAATTTTTTTCACATAGGAGTCATCTTAATTTGTTTTTATTTTTACTTTTTGCAGAATTTATACCCCACTTTTCTGCTCTCATAAGGGTCATCAAGGTGGCTAACAATGACAACATAACAAAATCACATTAGAAATCCATCAAAACCAACTAAAAAACCACACAGGCATCAAAACAATATCAGAATTAAATACATACAAAGACATTAAAAACACAATTAAAACATTGGGCAGGAAGGAGGAATCACTGAACGAATACCATACAAAAAAAGTCTTCATCAGCTGGCAGACGATAGCAACAGAAAGGGACAGACAAATCTCCCTGGGGAGAGAATTTCAGAGTTTTGGTGTCATGGCCAAGAAGGCCCTCTCCTGGGTTGCCACCCGCTTAATTTCAGAAGGCGGGCACCTGAAGCAGGGCCTTCGAAGACAACTGTAGTGGTTGGGTGGGTAGGTGATCCTTCAGGTATGTTGGTCCCAAGCCATATAGGGCTCTAAAGGTCAACACCAGCACCAGTGCCCAGGAATAAATTGGGAGTCAGGGTAGATGGGCAAGACGAGTGATATGGTCCCTACAACCTACTCCACTCAACATCCTAGTCAACCTTTTTCATTCTTTTCTGTCTCAAAGTGAGGTGATAAACTACAACCAGTGATTCTTTCACTTCAAAAACAGACATGTGAATTGGGCTGTAATTCAGTGGTATAAGAAATATTGAATTTGTAATACCCAGAGTCTAATAATGTTTATTTCTTGTGTTTTATATTACAGATGGAAGGGTCATCTTTTGAAATGACCTTTTTGGGTGAGGGATACAGCCCAGGACAAGACCCACAGAAGGGCAAACCAAATGTAAAAATCTGTACGCAAGTGAAGGGACCAGGTAAAATTAACCACATTGTAGTATGCTTAATTACATGAAACTGTGTGCCTGAGTACTTAACATAGTAATACATAATCTCAAATCAAGAAAGCCACAGCCCTCAGTTTGCAAGACCTGAGCAAGGCTTAACACTAGGACTTTTTAGAGGTCATTAACTCATAGAGTTGCCATAAATCAGAAGTGACGACATCACTTAATGCACACATACACACTGGGTAACTGAAACCTATTAGCAGATAAAATTATAATAGAAAACATGACATTTTCAAGAAAATATTACTGTGAAACACAAATATGCTGTTTGTAATGAAGAAACATTTATGACAATCACAATAGCATTACATAATTGTAAGGATGTGTGCTCCTGTAGAAGGCATATTACTGCCCATAGTGTATAGCCTCAAACTACTCTGGAAAAAAGACATGTACAATGGTAGTACATTGGTAGGAGACATATGTGAACCTAAGAGGAAGCAGAGCCTGATGGTAACCACATAAAGGCTAAAACAGCTTGGGTGGGAGACTTTGTGTAAATGTCCTTTTTGTTTATACACAGTTGAAAAGGGGTATAACCATGAAGTGAGGTCATGGTATGTAACCATAAGCAAGAATTGTTGGGCAGTGGAATTTGGGGGAGTAGAAAGGAGTGGAATTTGGGGGAGATGCTTCATGGTATCTGGTCCTTACATACTAATACTTTTATTTTGCAAGCAAGGCTATGGTAAAAGTTATGAGGGTATAATTAGGTGGATGTTTTGTTATCTTGCAGAGGCTGGTTATGTTGCTACCCCCATAGCCATGGTTCAGGCAGCTGTGGCACTTCTGAAGGACAAGAGTTCTCTTCCTAAAGAGTGAGTCTTAACATCCTTGGTGTGAAATATCTGTAGCTTCTGTCTTGACTGTTTCAGTTACAGATCAGTGCCACATTTCCACATCATGAAAGTAAGCCTGATCTGTACCTGTGCTGCCCAGACATTGAAATGGGGTATATATAATCTGCTGGTCTTGGTGCTTTCAACAGATTATTTATTTATGTTATTTATAGTCCAACTTTCTCACTTGGACTCAAGGAAGATTACAAAGAGTGAGTCAATACAATTGAAAGGATGGGTTATTCAGTAAGCAACACAATAGGATTAGGATTGTAGAACCAATCAGAAATCCAAAAACAGAATGGAAGCAAAGCATATGTATTAACATGACACATTAAATGAAGCAAAAATTACATAGTAAGATGCTAGTTTCAGCAAACCAAACACAGTAGTGTAGACCACATTAAGAAGTCTCTAGAAGATGCTCACTAATGGATTTGTACAATTCCGTGCTGTGCTAACTCCCACTCTAGATCAGGCATATTTTACAACTGAGTAAGCAGTGGAAACATAAGTCTTGCCTGCCTTAACTATAACAAAAAAAGTTAGGAACAAGTCTTTAATAATTGTGTTGATATGTACCCATCCCTTAGGCATCTAGCTGTATTACACTTAGGGGAAAGAAGAACTGTACCCTCTTCATGGATGCCTCTTTAGTATTTCCCAGTAAACTTGTCTATAGCAATAATTGTTTCAGACTGTGAATTTCATTGCCTTAATCATTTGTAGATCAGAATGACCATATTATTTGCTGGACCAAAGTCCACTTGAGCAGATGTAAACTTTTGAATCTTATTTATCTGAATTCTGAACTTGGCCCTTGAATGGGTATCAGAAAATTGACACACTGGGTCCATGTACAGAAAGGTTTTTGAGGTGTTTTTTTTTTACAAATATTTACAGAAAAATCTGACATCTTTTATTTTTAAAAAAGAGGGCTTAAACACACACCCCTGATCGCAGAAGAAATGTCTGCAAAATCAAGAAAGAATCCAACTGAGTTCTTGTGATGATTACATTGTGAGGCCATTGTGGGGGGTTGCTATTCTCCCTAAACAACATTATCTGCCTTGGTTAGTGTCAGCTGGTGATGATGGGGGACTGGAAAAAAAAGGGATGGTAGGAAGAAAAGAAGCAGGGAAAGGGGAGAGGAGGAAGAGACAGGAGAAGAGGTAGTGCTGAAGGAGAGGAGCAGAAAAAGATAGGTCAATGAGTGAGGAGGAGATTGTAGGGGCTACCGGGGGGGATGGGGAGGAGGGCAGGAAAATGTAGCTAGATGGGAGGGGGAGAACAGAAAGGGGGAGAGAATGCAGGGGCAGCCAGTGGGAAGAAAAGAGGAAAAACAGAAAGTAGGGGGAGGAATAAACTGTCCCCCATGAGTTCTCATCGGTCCTGGTGGTTAAGTTTGCAAAAGCAAAAATAATTCATACCAAAGCTTGTTTGCCAAGGGCAATGTAAACATTTTAGTCACCTCAGTACCATGCACTGTTGAGAACAAACCTTCTATTTAAGTAAATAAATTCAAGAACTGTGTGGAAAGGTAACAATGGTCTGTTTTTACTTGGTTAAGTTATGGTCAAAAATCCCCACTCTCTTATGAGATGGTGTAGCATTGACCATATGAATTCTGGCTCTCAGCAAATTAAGATACAGCTTCCTTTTTACTTGCCTTGTTTTGAAGTTACGTCTCATTAATGGCAAATCTGTGGCTGTTTTTACAGAGGTGGGGTCTATTCTCCTGGAGCTGCATTCTCCAAAACAAAGCTGATTGACAGACTCAACAACCATGGAATTGAATTCTCTGTTATTAGCCAGCCTGAAGCCTGAAATAAGATAAACTTTCCAAAGAGACTGCACAACCAGGCAGCCTGTATATGGTACTTGTATGCCAAAAAAGCTGAGTTTAAAATGTTTGCTAAATTTAATAAAATACTTAACAAAGTAATTGTATGTAAATGTAA
This sequence comes from Euleptes europaea, assembly GCF_029931775.1. Taxonomy (NCBI): domain Eukaryota; kingdom Metazoa; phylum Chordata; class Lepidosauria; order Squamata; family Sphaerodactylidae; genus Euleptes; species Euleptes europaea. The sequence continues at coordinate 31,497,097 of NC_079318.1, forward strand.
GCATCTGTTTTATATTGTTGCTTGCACTGGGTATAAGACTGGTTATTACTATTAGAAATATGTATAAGGGAAAACTGCAATGCAATCCTGCAGAACTTAGTGATCCTTTGATTAGATTAACAATACTACTTAGAATGGATGAGTTGGTTTATTTCAAACCTGTAACTTTCAGTGGGAATCAAGCTAGCTACAATATCTTAGATCAGTTTTTTTAATTGCTAGAATTGTCACTGTGAAAGTAGTATATACACATTTAACTGTAAGTAAATTAATTGTGCCTTAGCTAAAGAGAAAGAACCAAGGCCTTTTGTGGAGAGCAGCATTGTGCCCCATATGAAGAACATGGTGACATGTACATTGTCTCAACACTTCTTTATTCCCAGGCCTCGATTCAGCTAACATTACTGTAAATGTATATTTACTTACGTCTACAGAGGGATTGTCACATTGCTTTTCATGGGAATTGGTCACAACAAACTTTAACAGGAATGAGGTCTTGATTTCCCCCCCGCCCCACGTGGCAGTACTTCATTATTTTAATACTAGATTTGTAATGTAAATACTTTTAGCAAAACACATGAAGCATGACATGTATTTCTTTAATTGCTAATCTGAGGACAAAGAAAACATGGCATTAATGCACGAGTAAACAAAATTTATCTTTACAAATGAGAGCAATGTAATAAAATACCATTTTAGATTGCCTTTGGTTCTGTGTAACTTACTCGAGCCCACCCCTCACACATAGCATTCTGTGTGCAAAAGGCATTTTTTCTTAGTGCCAGTATATAGAGGGAAGATGAAATGTAATGTGACTATTTCATGTCCAAGTCTAGTTTTATCTTTTTAGGTGCATATTTTAAAATTTCTGAAAGAATATGGCACATTAAGTCCCATGAGAAGTGAGCAAGATTATGGCTCAATGGAACTCCCCCCCCCCCTCCAAGCCATGTGCAGTACAGCATGCCAGACATTTAGAACTGGGAATCCCCTGTTCCTTCCTATGTGCTATAAATGACAGCAGGAATAATTTTAGCATGGATTTGGCTTCTGCAGTGGTTAATGGCCAATACACAGCAGTGCATGTATATTCTTTCCTGTTAATGCAGCGGAGGCAGTTAATCACAGCCTTAGTTTGAAATAAGTATATCATCTTGTTGAAATCTTACAATGAAGCACAGTTTTATTTGGTACAGCACAGTTGCTAATACAACTTCATTGCTTGCTGTTAGCTAGTCTCTCTCGTTTCTTTTTAATTATTAAAGCAACATCATTTTTCAGTTTACTTATACTTGACTCAAGTTGGTCTCCAAAATCCTTTAGCATGTGTGATTGTCTCTCAACAAACTGTCGCAGCAGCTGTACATTATCTTCTTCCTAGAAATAAAATAAACAGTGTGATTTCTGTGGTAAATGTGTGTTGTAGAAATGAAATTGTAGCCCTAGTATGAAAATATCAGGGAATAATTGTTTAGAGAGGAGGAGCACATCTGAAACACGAACTATAGTAGTAGAGCTCATTTACATTCATACAGAATATACCATTCTACAGTTACTGCGACCATCCTGAAACCTAACCATTCATAATCATTTGTAGAGCTGGAGAGAGAGAGTGTGATGCATGAAAGAGGTCAGAAAATACTATGAAGAAATATTTCTCTGGTTCATTGCAGGTAGTTCACAGAAAAGCATCAATGCACTCTGCAGCACCTGCAGAGAAGCGCATGTGGCGCAAAGGTGTAGGGTCCAATCCAATGTGTCTTAACAGGTTAAAATTAGCATGATAGATCTAGTGCTTGCTTCCCGTCACCTGAGGGAGCAGCCTTCACCAACTCCCTAACTCCATTGTGGGCCCATTGTAGGCACTCACATTGTGCTCAGTGCTCCCACCAAACCCCAAAGACAGGTTTTTTTTGGGGGGGTGGCAGTAGACTGCAGCAATAGGGCAGAAGCAGGAAAATTCCATTCCATAAATGGAGCCTGGATCCAACCCAGTATCTTCAGATTCACACCAGGCCAATTACTTCTAACCAAAGATAGAATCAACATTTCTTTTTCAAATTCTCTGAAATTACATACAGGGGGTCTGTAGTGCTTCAGTTTTAAGAACTGTCCTCTGATTACATTCATATTCTGATAGAAGGCTTTGAGCGCTTTCGCAAATTCAGCATCACAGCTTATCCGAGAATTGCATACTGCACGAGAATCTTTTGATGCAGACGGAGTTGTCTTAGTAGCTTGCTTTTTTATGGGTGATTTTAATGTCTTGCCTAGAACAAAAAGATGCAGGAATTAGTATGAATAGCTACATTAATAGAGAAAACATATGTACTATGGGAGATCCAAGTTTAGTGTATTAAAATATAAACGCATTTGTCTTTTTAGCCTAAATGAAGGGCTGGGTGGGAAGGGGGGAGAGTGCCATATGGAAGGTAAATGCATTAAATGAGGATAGTTCTAAAACTGACAAAATTGGGATTCATAAATCAAGATAGCATCTACTAAAACCTCTTTAAATGTAATACCTAGTGGTCAGTTAAAACGGTTGTCTTTGAATGACACAGGGGTTGCAGGATTTGTGGTGAGCTTAAATTTACCATGTTCCCCAAGCATAAACAAAACCACTTCTCAACGCACTTCCCCACCCCAAACCCTTGTTGAAAGCCACCGAGTTTGTGGAAGGAGGCTTTTTCATGTTGTCCCCCATCCTGATTTTAAGTCTTTATACTTTTTGTTTCAGACACTGAGGGCTGAGCCTTCTTATACAAAAGCAAAATGATCTTTGAGTGTGGCTATTACAATAATCAAATGTGAAAATCCTACCTGGCAGCCCAAACTCCCAACAGCATATTGAAATAGGAAGAATACCTTTAAGGTGGTACGGGGGTTACCGCATTATGTATTCCCAGCGATGTATTAAGAGTTTGAAAACATAAAAAATACTCTTCGCACTTTCTATGTATTCCCACCGATGTATTAAGAGTTTGAAAATGTTATAAAAAATACTGTTCGCACTTTGTTTGGCCCCTTTAGCTGTGAAGACGCCTTCCAACCATTTTTTTAGCTGTGGTATCCAAAAACCCTTTTAAAGCGATGTTTTTTATAACATTTTCAAACTCTTGATACATCGCTGGGAATACGTAATGCAGTAACCCACATAGTTAAAGTATAACATAGTTAAAGGAGAAAACTAGTGTTTTAATGTGCCATGTACTAACTTTGGGTTTCTGTTGCGCATTCTGTCAATCTTTCCTTCAGAAATACATTGTCTTCCCTTAGAGCTCTGTTGATATCTCTGAGTAGTTCAGTCTCTTGCTCGAGCTTTAGAAGCTTTTGATAAAGTTCAGCAAAACGGTTATCTGTGTTCTAAAAAAATAATAACTTATTACCAGTAACGTCCATATGCAGCAGCTCATATATATATTTGAATTTTGATTTGGTTCACTCATAGCACATTTGGCCATAACCTCAACTGAGGTGGCACATAATCCTTTGCCTGCCTCTGTGTCGTGACCCTGGACTTCCTTGGTCTCCCATCCAAAAATAAGCAGATTATTAGCACTCCTCGTTTCAGAAATGAATGCTATTGCAGGGTATATAGGCAATAGGCTATTGCAGAGTATGTACAGCAGATACGCGGAGCCTTAAGCAATGTGAAATAGTGGGAGAGTAGGCACAAGACCAAACAAGCTGAGAATTAATGGACTGGGTGTGTATGTGAAAGGGAAGTTATAGAGGGCTGTGATTCAGATTGCGGCTGCAGTAAAGGTGAAGAGCCCCCCCCCCCCCCGTGTGGCTTTGCAGATCAAAACTGCTTCTAAAGCCCTGTGCCATTATTATCCCTAGAATGAGGAAAAACAGGTAAAAAGAGGTGCAAATCTCCCCCCCCCTCTTCCAGACTAAGTTGTTCAGCAAAACAATGGGGGAGGGTGCTGAATCCACAGCTCTGATCTGAATCCTCAGCGCTGCTGTCTCCCGTTTGAAACCTGAGAAAATCTGTTCACCAGCATTGTGTCTGCTTTGGGCCTCAGGCAGCAATCCTTGATGTGGGAATAGAAGTGTTACACAGTAGTGACCCTTTCTGTATTTGCGACATTGGGCAATAAGCGACATACTGATGGGATTACTATAGCAATATCCAAATCAAGGCAGTGATTTAGTGAGCCTTACAAGACTACCAAGTTTTCTCCATTGCCGGTTCTGGAAGGAAGAAGCATGCTATACACTTACAGAACTTGGTTGCGTATAGCTAGTTAAAACGTGTGCACTTTCGCTCATGACCAATATCTGTTTTCCCTTTAAGTGTCACAGCAAATTAAACCCGATGTGCCGCTACTGGAATAATTCTGTTTCTCTTTTCTCAACCCCCCCCCCCCATTCATTCTGCCACCTGCTTTATCTTCACAGCTCTTAAGTTTATTCACGTTAATCCTTTCGTTACATATTCAGTTTAAGATTTTGTTGTTAACCATTTTCACGCTTCAGCATATTCCTACTTCATAAACTTTATTTTTGTATGCATTTGTATTTGTTGGGTTCTTTCTCTATAACCTGTTGCTACTCTGTGGGTCTTGTTCATTTTTCTGATCTTTGCTCCCTCCTCCTTGAACACCTTGCCATCTGGGAATAAGATCTGGGACCTGTTTCTAAGAAGGGTCTAGTTGAAAAGTTCTTGCTGTTTTTTGTTATTTGTTTTAAACATATATACCCATCTTTCTACATTTAGGTTTTCCAGATAGCACACAAACAAGTTATTTTCTGTCCCAACAAAGGCAGCCTTCCATATGTAAATCTACCACGCTGGAGCAAACAAGCAGACTCTTGCCCTATGCCTGATTTCCATGCTAAACATGCCAAAGGGCATGTGCTGCTGTTGCAGCTGTGGCAGCAGAGGAAAAATCAAGGCCTTCCCAGAAACACTCAGACCAATCTGCGAGCAGGGAGCAGGTATTATCATGCAGGGTATTGTAGAGTAGGTATGGGCTGCTCCTGCCGTACAGTTTTCCCCACAAACAGCTGGCTTCAGTTGAGGAAACTGACATGGTATTTGCTGGTGAACATCCTTCCCTGAACCAGTTCTGGGAAGCCAGCATGGTGTGGTGGTTAAGAGCAGTGGACTCTGATCTGGAGAACTGGGTTTGATTCCCCACTCCTCCACGTGAGCAGCGGATACTAATCTGGTGAACTGGATTTGTTTCCCCACTCCTACACATGAAGCCAGCTGAATGACCTTGGGCTAGTCAAAGCTCTTAGAGCTCTCTCAGCCTCACCCACCTCACAGGGTGTCTATTGTGGGGAGGGGAAGGGAAGGTGATTGTAAGCCAGTTTGATTCTTCCTTAAATGGTAGAGAAAGTTGGCATATAAAAACCAACTCTTCTTCTGGAGATTGCATCTCCAGTCTTGGAGAACCTTACCTCCTTTTTTGACACGCTACAGGGGAAGCAGCTGAAGCTAGGCACATGGACACAGGGGCCAATCCTCTGCTTCTACCAAGACTGAGGGGATCTTCTCTGGTAGCTATAGGGAATGTTTTCTAATGCCCCAGGGCTCAAATCCAGTGAAGCAGCACAGAATCGGACCTGCATCCTGAGGCGTAGATTCATTCACAGTAATTGGCTATGTTCTTGCTGCAGGTTATGGATCCAGCTTAGTGCTTCTTATACTTGGAATGTCCAGGATACAGACTTCCTATTCCCCTTTTCTGAGCAAGAATGAGAATAGCTTACAGACCCCCTTAAATAAAGGCTTAATTAGGGAGGATCATGTAAATGGCCAGAAGACAGAGCAATCCTAGTAAGTGGACCACTGCTTGACAGTTGTTTCTGAGGAAAAGGACTGATCAAATTCTAGAACATTCAAGCATATATTGCTGAGTAGGTGGGCTATTTTTCTTGCCATCAAGTCACATCTGACTTATGGTGACCCCTGGTGGGGCTTTCAAGGCAAGAGACATTCAGAGGTGGTTTGCAATTGCCTGCCTTTGGGTCACAACCCTGGTATTCCTTGGCAGTCTCACATCCAAATACCTGCCAGGGTCAACCCTGCTTAGCGTCTGAGATCTGACAAGATCAGGCTAGCCTGGGCTATCCAGGTCAGGGTGGGGTGGACTATACTTCTGTATTAAAAAGCACCCAAAGTGTTAAAAGATAACATTCATACAAGCAAAATGAAACGAATTCATTGCTTAGGTGAACCATGTGTATGCATGAATGCTAACAATATACTCACCAGACCGGCATGGTTCAGAATCTCGGCTCTGGGATTATCGATGATCACAGAGCCTTTGGGGGTGACAGCCATGTCTTGTTGGGAGGAGTCCAGTTCTGCACACCCTTCTGAAGCGTGGGGAACACATGGCAAAGTTAAGATCACAGCTTATATTTCCCCCTCACCTTATTCTGCTGCTTCAGTATCTACTGGTACCTGTTTCTTACATACTGCAGTTGCATAGTATTCTAGAAAAACAGGACAATGGGAGTAGATCCCAATATTGCCTGGGAGTAGCAGATGTGCTAGACGGGCGATAGCTCTCATATGGCAGACCAGGAACTGGGACTAAATGCCTAGTAGTGTCACCAAGCCACAACTGTTTTAAATATCACCTCAAAACCTTGTAGATGATAATACTCCCACACAGAATAACTAGGGTGGTACAACTAAAGTTCAAAAAACTTGTTCTGTGTCTAAATATTTTAGTATAAGAAAGGGCTATGGATATTTACATTCAAGCAAGCAGTTACTTACATTTGACATTAAAATTAGCTACATTATAAAATCATTAGAGTACCCCAGTTGTGCAAGATGCTTAAAGGGCCCAAGCCATACTGTAATAGCCAGGCGATGTTGACCGTCTCTATGGCCTTCTTGTAACATCACAAAGCTTGCTGAAATGATACGGCTGACACACCAGACAGGCTATTGAGCCAGCCTCAGTTGATAAGGGAATCGCTCCCTTTCTTTGGGTAAAGATGGCAACATCCTTCTACACAAGCCACAGGATGTGACAACAGAGACAGAATTCAGGAGACGGAGCACAGCCTTGAGGGAACCCAGCACCATTGTGTGGCGGTAGGTTTCTGTCCCGGGTCAGAATTAGGGATGCGCCACATCATTTCAAAACAAACATTAAAATCCTCGTTCGTTTCCATTTGTTTCAAAATGAAAACAAATGGCAATTAAACAACAACTAATCTTGTTTGTTTTGGTTTTAATGGAACAGACATTTTAAAGTACAATTTCTGTGTTTCCATACCAGTTGGAATAAATTTTCCTTTGTATCCCAAGGGGACTTTCTTTTGAAAAAAGGAACATTACATTAGCTATCAAAGCAAAACAGATGTTTGTTTCTCCTATGTGGGGTCAGAAGAGAGAATTAGGGGAGTTTAAGAGATATTACGCTGGCATGCAGGAAGCATTTGGTCAGACATACCTCTGTCAGACCTCTAGGGTCCACTGTAGTTTGAACCCTTGTTCAAAGTGATTATAAAATCTAATACATGTGGGCCTTTGTATCAGAAATTATAGCAGTGTAAGATTCTGGATACTTGCTTAGCAATTCTTATTCAGAATATGGAGCATCTCCAGGTTCAACCCCTAGCGTGTTCAGTTAAAAGGATTTCACTGCTTGAGTTAGAGAAGGCAATACTGGGATAGAGAGACCCATGGCATGACTCAGTATAAGGCAGATTTCTATGCTCATGCTGTATCTCCCATATGTGAATAATTTTGTATAATATTTGCAGTTTCAAACCTCACATTGTTTGTCAAAATCAAAAGAACAAAACAATACCTTGAAGCCCCCACAAGTCAACAATCAAAGCATTTTTCTGCAAGTAATTCAAAAATTCGTGGGATGTATTCAGGGCTGAAAACTGGACTAATTCTTCTAGCTTTGGGTTCACATTTTTCCAGGCAGGTTTTGTGTAGAATGAGCATGGGAGATCGTAAACTTTGTATCTGAAAGTGCCAAAGAAACAATAACCCAATTAAAAAGTCGGATTCAGTCCAAGGATGAACTGCTTCAAAGTACAGAGTATACCAACCATGAAACTATAGCAACGTTTCAGGGTTAGATTTCCTTCCCAGGGGCAATTGCTGCCTGCCAGAATAAATGCTCAAAAGGTCCACTTCAATCTCCTCTCCCACCAGTTCCACATGCACCTTTCCCCATCTAAACCCTCTTTGTACCCGTCTCACCTTAACAGAGATGGAGGAGAAATCAATTTTCCATAGTAACTTAGTGGCAGAAAACCCTTAAATTCATGACTATTAATTCCTATGTACATATTAGAAAAAGGATCTCTAAAAATGAGCTGCTTTATTTTTTATTCTGCCATCAAAGTCACATCTGACTTATGGCGACCCCTGCCGAGGTTTTCAAGGCAAGAGACATTTGGAAGTGGTGTGCCGGCCTCCACATCACAACCCTGGTATTCCTTGGAGGTCTCCCATCCAACTATTTGCCACTTAGTTTCTGAGATCTGACAAGATCAGGCTAGCCTGGGCTATTCAGGTCAGGGCGTGCTTAATATAAAACCGAAAACATTCCTGTACAATAAACTGTTGTTTAGAAAAGGGTAGGCACAGCTCTTCTTACCATATGCCTTCAGGACTCTTTTCTGGAAACGTGCATACAGAGAAGGGTGTCTTAGGGATGGACAAGCGTACTTCCTTCACCATTAAGTAACCAAGAGCAACATCTGAGATTACAAAGGACTATTTTAGTAGGTGTGATTTCCAGCTGCTTATAGATACTAACTGAGGGCTAAATGCAGGCCCTGGAAGGCAGCAGGAAGGGATGGGGTCAGAAGTTGATCTTGCAAAGGAGGAGAAAGGAGTGTAGAAAGAGGGAATGGGGCTGGCATGATCAGGGGATTTGGGGGAGGGGGGCAGAACAGGTGACATGGATATTTGGCAGATTGAGGAGAGGGTTGCCAGGTCCCTCTTCTCCACTGGCGGGAGGTTTTTGGGGCAGAGCCTGAGGAGGGCAGGGTTTGGGGAGGGGAGGGATTTCAATGCCATCGAGTCCAATGGCCAAAGTGGCCATTTTCTCCAGTTGAACTGATCTCTGTCGGCTGGAGATCAGTCGTAAGAGCAGGAGATCTCCAGCTAGTACTTGGAGGTTGGCAACCCTAGATTGGGGGGATAGGGGGGGATAGGGCTTCGGAGAAACATATTTGTATTTCTGTATGGGGCTTGAGGGGAAACAAGTTGCAGTTAAAGGATTTTATGGAAGAAAGGAGAGACAGCTTGGAATCTGAAGTGGCAAACTGGGGGTTTGGGGAGCAAGATATGGAGGTGAAGTAGGCCTGAAAGAACATTTGGCTTTATTTTTTAAAAAAATGAAGCCCCCCTCTCTTTACCCTATGCTTTTCATTCCTTCGCATTTGCTGGGGAGTTTGAAATAGAGACGAAATTAAAAGAATCCCTTGATTCCATCCATTCCAGAGCCCCTGCTGCTGTTTTCGAAGGCAACACACAAAGTGATTGCACAGCTGGCTAACCTTCAGTCAGCAGCAGCCAGGCTGATGATATCATCCGCCCTTCTCTCCCTCACCCTTCATCTCTAAGGCATAAGCTGTTCACTCTGCTTGCCTTCAACTAAGGACAAAGAAACCAGTGTCTTTCAACCGGATTGAAGCTAGCAGTCCCAGTGCTGAGCATGTGCAAGCGCTTATAAATCACATAAATAGTCTATCCTTTCCTGAAAGCCAGCCCTGATTTCTGGGCAGAACTCCTTTATATGTGTATACTATGCCGGAGGCTTTACACACTCCTGTTGCCTAGTAGAGGTACCATTCCTATAATTTACTGCCTAATTGCGTGTCAGAGAAGTCCAGTAGTCAGGGTTTTCATTGCTTATTTCTCCTGAGTAACTTACCTGGGGCCTAGGTCCCTCATGGCAACTGGCGGGAGATAGATGATAAGAACACTCAAATTTCGAACAATGCTTTCCTCATTCTTTTGGGTGCTGAATTTTGGTTTGGTTTGGTACTCAGTTTTTCAGCAAATGTGCCACCATCTCTGAAAATATAGGTATTACTCAAACAGATTTACAAGCCAGGCCTAAACCTGTTTATTTGGAAGCAAGACCCAGTCCCAGCAGTACTAACTTATAGTCAAATGTATTACAGTCACTGGGCACAATTAACAGTTCTCCTAATAATACAGCTTGTTAGGAGAACTGTTAATTGTGGCCAGTGACTTTATACATCAATCTAATGTCTTTATACATAGCAGTTATTATGTTCTCTTCCACAGCAAAGCCACCAGTTGTTACAGGACCACCCTGTGTTTTGAATGGGTGTGCTCTTGCCAAAGTTCCCATTCGTTTTCACTGGCACTTCTGTGAATCTCACGTTTTCTGCAAAACAAGGTGTTCAGGACAAAGCACAGGGTGGTCCTGAAACAACTGGTGGCTTCACTGTGGAAGAGAACACAATGACTGCTGCATATAAAGACATTAGATTCATGTATAAAGCCAAAGCCCTGACCTGGATAGCCTGATCTCGTCAGATCTCAGAAGCTAAGCAGAGTCAGCCCTGGTTAGTATTTGGATGGGAGACCACCAAGGAATACCAGGGTTGCTGTGCAGAGGACGGCACTGGCAAACCACCTCTGCTAGTCTCTTGCCATGAAAACCCCAAAAAGGGGTCGCCATAAGTCGGCTGTGACTTGACGGCACTTTACACACACACATAAAGCCATTAGACTCCTGAGCGAGAATAGTAAATTGGTCAGCATACACTCAAGTCACAAGTGGAAAGGGGGAGATGTCAGATCAGATGTCCACAAAATGTTCTCTTTCAAGACTGCCAGGCAGAGGCATTATGTAAGAACCTTTACTGTCAATTGTTAAAGATTTTCCTTTTCCGCTGAGAAAATTCAGATACCCAAAATAATGTGGAAAATTATTGTCATTCAGGCAAAAGCAGAACATTTGTGAAACTGTTCTTCACTTCAAAGACCAATTGAAATATTTTAGTGTAGAACAACTGTACCCAATTTGAATCCCTCTTTGTGCTACTTCTTTAATCCATTTAACTCCAAGGCATTGTAAAATGTGGATTTGGAAGTCTATCCTTTTCCCCAGCATTTCCAAAGGGTCGATAACCATGTCATCCTCTCCAAAAGCTCTATTGAAATAAAAAAGACATGAATAATGATTAATGATGATAGTGGAATTACAACAACAAAGCAAGGAGGCTTGCAGCCTATGCATCAAACCCATTTGTTGATAGTGCAGATTCACACCTAAGTTCAGATGCTGTTGTGTTTGGATTTTTTATGCATGATCTTCAGAGGTATTTGGGTTGCTAGGTCTTAAGACAGAGAACCTGCCAATATTAAAAAAAAAAACCACTGATGCAGTGACAAAGATGCAGCCACCCTGTCTTCTGCTTGTCCTCATGTGGTGGTGGTGGTGATGGAGGAGGAGGAGGAGAAGGAGAAAGAGAAGGAGAAGGAGGAGAAGGAGAAGAAGAGGAGGAGAAGAGTAGTAGTAGTAGTAGTAGTTGGTTTTTATGTCAACTTTCTCTACATTTTTTTAAGGAGAATCAAACCAGCCTATAATCTCCTTCCCTTCCTCTCCCCACAACAGGCCCCCTGTGAGGTAGATGGGGCTGAGAGAGTTCAGAGAGCTGTGACTAGCCCAAGGACACCCAGCAGGTTTAATGTGTAGGAGTGGGGAAACCAACCCGGTTCACCAGATTACAGTCCGCTGCTCGTGTGGAGGAGTGGGGAATGAAATACCACTACACCATAGAAGGAAAGGATGATGAACAAAGTGACTGGCGGGGGCTTCAGCTGCTGCATCTTTTTGAAGTCTCAAAGCTTTTAAAGACATGCACTATCTCCAGCCTGGCAGCCTTTCCTGCGCTCAAGGCTGGTTCCTTGATAGTCATGATAACAGAAATGCTCACCTGCCATTTGGAGAACATGGAATTATATTGATAAGTAAGATGGCTTCCTCCTTCCCTTCGGAATTAAGGAGTTCTATTTGTTCTTCAAGCTTCATGCAGTAAGCAAGTGACTGGAGCCAAATGTGAGCAGACCCTAAATGAATTACTTCCACGGGATCCCAGAACGGATCACTCTCACTGTCAACCTGCACATCTTCTCCATCTAAAAAGCGCTGATAAAGTTCTTCCATCAAAAACTTCCTATTGATGAACTTAGATTTTGTCCAAATCCATACCTAGAGAAATACAGTTGAGTCACTTTCAGCGCAAGTTTAAATATTTTAAAAACCAAACTGAACTCCAAAATTCTTAGCTGGCTGTTGCAATATGTCTTGCACAAATAATACTAGGAAAATAAGGCTAGTTTGAGGAGTAAGAATTAATCTAAACACCCCCTTTCAAAACTGGAGCAAATCACAAGACTACAGAAGGGAAGACTAAGATGGGTGGGGGATGGATATGTTGGTGTGAACGGAAATAGTCTGTGAAGTTTGCATAACAGTCCTCCTGAATACAAAATAATAATACCAATGGCTGGGACTTTTTACCTGATTAGTAATATTGTGTGTCACTTTAACGATGATCTCCTTTTGTAAGTCATAGCCTCTGGAGTCAGAAGATGCCAGGTTTTTCACCTTCAGTTCCAACTTTAGGTCCTGTTAAAAAAAGGTCCTCAAAATGGCTTTGCTGAAGCAGATTAGCCCCCAGTTTAGAATTCCAGAATGGTTAAACCTTTCCAGGGATAGCATTGCACCATGTGAAATAGTGCACATTCATATTGTCCAATATAAGAAAGGAATAGCATGCGCAGTAAGACAATAGTCACTACATTTAGTCAATAACTTTCATTCACTGGTTATAAGCTGCTGATCATACTAGCTCAAATCTTAAGTGGAAATATTGTCGAAGGCTTTCACGGTCAGAGTTCATTGGTTCTTGTAGGTTATCCGGGCTGTGTAACCGTGGTCTTGGAATTTTCTTTCCTGACGTTTCGCCAGCAACTGTGGCAGGCATCTTCAGAGTAGTAACACTGAAGGACAGTGTCTCTCAGTGTCAAGGGTGTAGAAAGAGTAATATATAGTCAGAAAGGGGTTGGGTTTGAGCTGAGTATTGTCCTGCAAAAGTATTGTCCTGTAAGTATCAAGATAATGTGCTAATGAGGGTATGGTATGTTAATATGGAACCATTGTATCCTGAAGTGATTTGTTAATGTGTGTAATCCAAAACTAATCTGTATGGCTATTGTTGAATGTTGTCTTTGTCTGGAGGTGTTTCAGGGCAGGAAGCCAAGCCTTATTCATTCTTAAACTCTCCTCTTTTCTGTTAAAGTTGTGCTGATGTTTGTGAATTTCAATGGCTTCTCTGTGCAATCTGACAAAATAGTTGGTAGAATTGTCCAGTCTTTCAGTGTCTTGGAATAAGACCCTGTGTCCTGACACAAACAGGACACAGGGTCTTATTCCAAGACACTGAAAGACTGGACAATTCTACCAACTATTTTGTCAGATTGCACAGAGAAGCCATTGAAATTCACAAACATCAGCACAACTTTAACAGAAAAGAGGAGAGTTTAAGAATGAATAAGGCTTGGCTTCCTGCCCTGAAACACCTCCAGACAAAGACAACATTCAACAATAGCCATACAGATTAGTTTTGGATTACACACATTAACAAATCACTTCAGGATACAATGGTTCCATATTAACATACCATACCCTCATTAGCACATTATCTTGATACTTACAGGACAATACTTTTGCAGGACAATACTCAGCTCAAACCCAACCCCTTTCTGACTATATATTACTCTTTCTACACCCTTGACACTGAGAGACACTGTCCTTCAGTGTTACTACTCTGAAGATGCCTGCCACAGTTGCTGGCGAAACGTCAGGAAAGAAAATTCCAAGACCACGGTTACACAGCCCGGATAACCTACAAGAACCTTAAGTGGAAACTTCAGAAATATACCATGAGATACCAAAGAGTTCTTATGATTTGTGCACCATGTATCTGGTTGTTCAGTTTTGCTTTCAAGTAGACAGCCTTTTACATTAATCCCTTTCTATGGCAAGAGGCATTCATTTCCCCTACCCCCAAGACATTTTATTAATTTTTTAACAAGAGAAAAAAAAACACATACATACATTTACAATCACATAGATTCTATTCCTTCAGGGAATAGATTTCTTCTTACATCTAATATCTCTTATAAGATTATTTCTGTGTTATACAATATACTTAATAAATCCTGTATCTATATAACCTAATCATTATCTATATTATCGCTATTTATGAAATTTTATTCTATTCTTTCCATTTAGCATATTCAAAATAACATTGCCATTTCTTCCGTGTTTCTTCCATCGGCTTTTCTTTCATCATGTTGGTTAATCTGGCCATCACCGCAAATTCTTCCATTTTCTGTTGCCACTTTTCCAAATCAGGAATGTCCTCTTGTTTCCAAAGAGCTGCCAATACTAATCTGGCCGCTGTTGTCAAGTATCCAAATTGTTCTTTATGGTTACTTTGCAGATTCTCTGGTTCCATCCCTAACAACATAGTTTCTGGACTCAAAGGAAATTTGATTTTGAATATTTTCTGCATTTCTTTATGTATTTGTATCCAAAACTTCTTGACCTTTTTGCATGACCACCACATATGAAAATAAGTTCCATCTTTATCTTTACATTTCCAGCAACGTCCATCATAAGATTCATCCATCTTTTTAATGTCCATTGGAGTAATATACCATCTAAAGAATTGCTTATACCAGTTCTCGCATAGATTGTTGCTGGCTGTAAATTTAATTGACTTAGTCCACAGTCTTTTCCATTGTTGCATAGTAATCTCCTTTTTAAAGTTTTCCATCCATTTCATCATGCATGACTTGACTTGCTCTTGCTCTGTTTCATATTTAAGTAGTAGTTTATATATCTTTCCCAAAATGTGGTCAGATTCTTTGCTAATTACATTTTCAAACTCAGTATTCTTCTTTATAGTCCCCTGTTGGTAGCAGTCTTGTCATATTTTCATAATCATCTGGTTATACATCAGCCATCCAATTTTCCTTGTCTTCTTTATCTCATTCCAAGATTTTATTTCTCCTTGATCATTCAGCATGTCTTGATATGTTATATAGTCTAGAATCTTTTTTCTCTCCCTGCAAGAGGCATTCATGTTAAAATTCTCAGCATGTTACTTGTAAATTTCACCTTCAGCACTACTGGAAGAACAGGGTCTTTTCTGAAAGATGTAGAACATTCTGTTTCACATAGATCTATGAGAGGGGCTCTGGTTCATAGAACTAATAATCTTGGCATGTCTCATTAAATACCACCTTACATGGGACACACGTATACAAACTTACCTTCCTCAGTTCCACACTCATTTGGTTTGCTTCAGCAATCAAAGGCATTAATTTAATATAGTCATGGAACACAGCAAGGACACTGGGATCTGGTTTGCCATCCTTCTTGCTCCCAGCCCCTTTGGAAAAAGTGGTCTATCATCAGTTTTGCATAAAGGGATCCATCATGGTTACAAGGGAAATAAAAGGGTTATTGAAATGAATGCGGTGTTTTTCTAATTGTCCCACGGCAGCGAGCATTTCCCAAATCCAAGGCTTTGCAAGTATCTGTATCATTCCAGAGAGATACTATGTTTGTTTGGACTTGTATCCCACCCTCAATCCCCGGTTAGTAGGTTGCAGCAAAAATAAACAGGAGTCTCGTGTATATTCAGGCATCTGGATAATCAAATGTTCTGCACCAGATAAGAAACCATTTGTGCAACACCAGCTGTGTGGCAGGAGTTGTACAAAGCACAAAACTGACATGGTTATGGCCTGCAAAGCTAAACACAGGGATCAAGTGAGAAGTCAAGACTGACATATGAGCAGTGGGGTTAAAACAGGGGGAACCTGATTAGCAGCGGAGGGATGAGTTGGGTATCTTTTAAGGAAAAACTCACCACGAAGATAACATCTTATATGAGTAATTTGCTGCTGGTGCTCTCTGATTCTCCCCCGCTTTTTTTGGGAAGGGCTTAAACAAATAAGCCCCCCAAATATATAACCCAAGGCAGTAGGAACAAAACCTGATCCTTTATTATATAAATTTTTGGGTAAAATAATGCATATCTTGGAAATCTTAAAGTAATGTAGTGTGGTATAGTGGATAGAGCTGTACACTTGCTAGGGTCTAGACCCAGGTTCAAATCCCCACAGCCATTAAATTCACTGTGAAAGCCATTCTGTCTCAGCCTAATTTACTTCACAAAGTACCCATGAGGATAAAATGGGGAGGGGAGAGAAAAAAACATACCGGGATCCTTGGAGGAAGGATGGAATGAAAACATCAACACTGCCAAAAACACAGGAGTACACGTAAGAACACATCTGTTTTTTTCCTCACAGTTATCCCTTGTTAGCTTTGTTCGTTCCATTCTCGCCCCTTCCCCTATGAGGTGTCTCTCCATTGTCCAGCCTCAGACTGCAAGGCTGTTTTTTCTTGCTTTTGTCATCATGCAAAGCACTATTTGGCATTTCCAGTTGCATACATGTTCATAATTTACCATTTTAATAATGTTACAGGCCAGGTGTAGGAACAATATGGCAGAGAGAGAGAGAGAGCAGTAGGAAAAGGAGACAAAGAGGTCTGCTGGAAGCAAGAATGAGTGTGCAATAATAGTTACTGTGGAGATATTTAACAATATGGAAACTTTAATTTGAAATGGTGATGACTAAAGGAAAAGGGACAGGACCAAGAGATGGGCAGAGGCAATCAGAATTTGACTAGCGTGGGAGGAAGTGGCTGGAGGAATCCAGTAGGTTAGCAGTATCTGCAAAGTGAACAAGTGACTCTTGAAGACAGAGGTAAAAGCCCAAGTGGCAGAATCTCTACAATATTATGGACACCTGGGTTCCAGTAAGACACAGCCCTGACCTTGAACACCAGCACACCCTTTTCCTTGTTTGCTATTATAATGCAGCCCAAATATGGACGCACCATGCAGTTGATGTGAAGGATGGCAAAACACTGGCCTATTCCCACATGGCACTGTTGCAGCAACCACGGGTGTGTCACTTACCAAGTTTATCTACGCTGAAGCCTTTTGCCGCTGCCAGTTCTGACTGAACAAAGTCATAATCATATCTGCATAGGTCCTCACTGGTTCGATCTGCGGGTGGGCCAATGTACAGATATGCGTTATTTGACCCCAAAATTATACGGTCCTGAGGGATTAAGCGCAAAATACTTGTTGAAGTTTTCTATTGCATACCTGTTTGTGAAGCATTCTAGATTCACAATCTGACAGGAGCAGTTGAATTGTAGCATAGGGCCTAAGAGGTTGAACTAGGGTTGCCAACCTCCAGGTGGTGGCTGGTGATCTGCTGCTATTACAATTGACCTCCAGCCGATAGAGATCAGTTCACCTGGAGAAAAGGGCCACTTTGGCAATTGGACTCTATGGCATTGAAGTCCCTCCCCTCCCCAAACCCCGCCCACCTCAGGCTCTGCCCCAAAAACCTCCCTCCGGTGGTGAAGAGGGATCTGACAAACCTAGGTTGAACTGTGCACTAGGAAGTTCTGTTTTGAATCTTATTCCTGCCAATTTATTATTGGCAATATGGAGACAATAAATACTGGCCTATTTTACGGCAATAATTATGCATTAAGCCCTCTATAAGTGCTATATACATGCTAAGTATTTTCTCTGAAATATTATTGTGTGCCCCAGCATCTAAAGCGAGAACAGAATAGAACTGTAAATCTTTTAGATATGTACTATTCAACACTATACTACTGACTGCTATTTATTAACATTTTCTGCTACTAGTTTTTAGTATTGCTCTGTGGGTTTTATAGCTGCATGTATTTTTAATTGATTTGTATTAAACAGTGTGAGCTGCCTTGGATGTTTTTATACAGAAAAATGAGGCAATAAATAAATACAAATGCAAAGAACAAACTGTGAAGTAGAAATGTAAAGATAGGTTGTTAAGTGCTGCATACATTAAAACACAAGAATCGACAGTGGATCTAAACGCTGGCATTATTGTAATAATAATAATTGTTGTTACTTTGTTTATCATCTGTCTTTCTCATTGTTACTTGAGGCAGATTACAGAATGATAAAGCAATGCAATAAGGACCAGAATAACACACAAGTAAACGGCACAATAAAACTGGATTACACAAAGAACAGACAATGCAACATGGAGGGGATAAGAAATAAACTGGCTAAACATTTCAGATGCTTTTCTCTTATACTTTCATGGTAACTGAAGGACCCAAAAATGTTCTCTCCCAGGTTTGCATTACACCTGGCCTACACAATGTACAACTTTCCAATCAGACTACAGCTCACTGTGCATGCCTGGCAGTCCACGAGAGGGTTGATAAACCTCTTGGTCTGCAAAAACAAGGGGGCTGCCAAGCTCCTGGCAGGCCATAATATATGGCAGAAGAACTATTTGGCTTAGTGGCTCACAAGCTTCATCAATATATTCTAAAGTCAGGAGTTACTTTAAAGATACAGAGTATTCTACCCACCCACCCAGCCCACCCCCAGCCTTTACAACTGCTGTGAGACTACAAGAGAAGTTAAAAATCCCAGAGCCTGATCTGTTTTTAACACTCCAAAGGATGAAAACAGTACCGTTTGGCTTGGACGTGGCTTACTGTTAGCAGCATAAAACTGTAATCTGTGGCTATACATTGAGAGTCCTGCAGTAAATTGTGAAAAAGAACTCACCAGATGCTGCAGTTTCGTTTTCACAACAATGGGCACACCATTAACTATTACTTTACAATTATCTTGAGGCTTTATAGTAATTTTTCCACCAGTGTTTGTGATTGTTGCATGCTTATCCAAAATGCTGAAAGAGAGCAAAGCAAGCCATTCAAAGCCGTAACAAAGCTTTGATTTTTTAAAAAAGTACGGCTTCTCACTTATAGTGAATACTGTTTCAATTCTAGTAAACTAAAGGGAAGGAGAAATAATACTGCACATGGCTTAAGGCTCATAAGGAGGAGAAACTGACAGTGAAAGGCCAGAGTTCAGGGTGGAAAACATCTTTTGTAAGCAGAAGGTCTGATGCTTAGTCTCTGGCCTCTCCAGTTGAAGAAAGACCTCTGCTTAAGAATTCGCAGAGCAACTGCAGGTTGGAGTTCATGGTACAGTGCTAGATGAACCAACAAACAGCCTGGTGCCAGGACACATGAAAAGCCATGATGGTGAGCAGACTGGATCTAAATTCTCTGCATGCTCACCTTGCAAAGACAGCTGCTGCCCTGGTGACTGTATGAAAACAACCGATAATGCAAGACAAATAGGGTGAAAACAATGCAAATCGAACACAAAAATACGCCTGGGGTATTTTTCAGTGAACACAAAGCCACAGTAAGACACAGACAATGATTGTGGAAAACACCATCTTGCGGCGAATACAATCTTGTGGCATAACTCTTTTTCCAGCATTCAATTTTTCCCCCAAAGCAGTTTAAGGAAATAACCAAGACTTATAACACTGCATTCAGACATAATGATAAACTGTGGTTTATACACTGTGGCCTGATCATTGTGATAGCCAAATGTTGGCTGCCCAACAAACTTGGATTCTAAACCATGGTTTGTACCTCACTCATTAACAGTAGCTGATACTAACTATGGTTTCTCATGATGTCTGAATCCAGAAATCTCTTTTTGTTTGGTAGGCAATGCCCCTCATAGCCGCTCAGATACCAAGCTGGCAATACAGAGCATAGCTACTCCAGCAGCATTAGGTTACTGCTGATGCTCTCTCAGGACACTCCCCCGCTCCTGTGGGCTTCCAAGTTTTTTTTCAAGTTACCTCATAACCCATGCAGGGAAGCAAAGTGTACAAAAGTGTGAGCACTTACCCCAAACCTCTGAGGGTTATTGCATTTGAGGCTGACTGACCAATATCAGAAAAACCTGAAAGAAAAAGTTTCAATTTTAAACTTGGAAGACTGCAAACATAGCTAATAAACATAGTTTTCAATCTTTCTAATAAATGCTGTCATTTGCCTTCTAGAACCTTTCCTTTCCTTCTTTCAAGCTCCCTTGACCCAAAGGTCTTGTGCAGTAAAAAGGGAGCCTTTATTTCTTTAAGGAAAATATGGTGGAGAGATACTTGGCCACCACCAATGTTGTTCTTGGATCTCTATGCCTTCTATAACCGTTTATGCTGACCCCAATTTACTGCAGCCTGTAACCCAGCCGATCCACTAGAAGTAGACAGCCGTACACTGTTTGCAGTAATGAGATGTGCCAAGTCTACTTATTTAGGATCAGGGGGGAAATCTTATGAAAAGTAGTTTCCAACACTAAACTAGCAAGGAGCTTTCTACACTGGTAGGCTTTACAAGCCCTGACCTGGATGGTCCAGGCTAGCCCCATGTCATCAGGTCTTAGAAGCTTATGAGGGTCAGCCCTGGCTAGTATTTGGATGGAAGACTGCCAAGGAGGTCCAGGGTCACTATGCAGAGTCAGGCAATGGCAAACCATCTCTGAATGTCTCTTGCCTTGAAAACTCTACAGGTTGGTCACTGTGTGAACAGACTGCTGGACTCGATGGGCCTTGGTCTGATCCAGCATGACTTTTCTCATGTTCTTATTGAGGGTCACCATAAGTCGGTTGTGACTTGGTGGCAAAAAAAGGCTTTACAAAGCTATTTAATGCTGCATACCTTCTTCATCAAAAACTCTAATTCCACTGGACACCCCTCTCTCCCAGAGTGCCATACCCATGCATCAGAATAATTTTTTACACTTGAAATAAGAAACAGTTACTTTTTCCATTAAATGCCAAGAAAAGGTCAACGTTGGGTTGCTAGTGATGAACTGATCTGAGGGAAATCATTTTAATAAAATGTGCACTTTGACTTGAAGGTGTTTAAGCCATCCTTGGGTCATTTTCACAGGTGACTCATAAAAGTGCCTGGATTGCTCCCCTTCAGATTCAGAGTGGAAGAGAACCATGTTTCAAGAGAATGTACACACTGGTCAATGTTAGTTTTTCACTCACTTGGCAGACTCAGGAAAGCCAACAAAGATTTATCTGAATTTTCTTGCAAAAATGGCTTTTGTTGTTTCTGAATAAAAGATCAGCCACTTCCTAAACTCTCAACCAAAACAAAAAGAATTCCTTTTGGAGAAACTTTGCTATAATGGAAAACAAGCTCTCTCCTCCAAGACCAATACAACATTCATATAATTACACACCTGTTGCACCTTTGTTGTTTCCCCTGCTTCCTGAAAACATTTGAGTTGGATCCTACAAACTGATGATGGCAGAAGAAGCATCCTCTTCATCTTCCTCACTGCAATTGCCCATGTTGTGTGGGTTCCCACCCCACCATATTGCTTTTTTGGTATCCAAAGGGAGTGGCTGAAATAAGGGGAAGGTGGGAAAGATCTGCTTCCACAAGTGCTGGGTGTTGCTGAGAATCCAACCCACAGACTGTTGTTCAGAATTCAAAATCCAACCCATTACTCAGAATGGGAATTTGCCCTGTGTATTACACTGAAAGGACCACATGGTGATTATTATTACGCACTACTTTTATGCATACTGATGATTATTATTATGCACGATCATATAACAAACTGTGATGCCTACATGAGCAATATCTATGCAGCACTCAAACAAAACAAACCATCTTGAATGACGTATTTCAAAACGCCTGAAAGCTGAGGGTCTTCATTGATGTTCACAAGATAAGGAAACGTTTCCATCATCCGTCCCTCCTGCAGAAGAATTCATTAAACCTCTTTCAGTACAAAGCTGAGCCAAAAATTTAGCTAAGATATGACTTTTGCTTCTTGTCCAGAGGTTCTAGAAAAGAAGCTTTCACCTGTTGTCACATTTGAATATTGCTGGGATTTTCACTAAAAGCTAGCCAGATTTTTAAATCAGAGGATAGATTTAGGACAGAGCCATTCAGTGGCTACCCAAGTTTGTAACTGTGGGTATGTAACATAAGGATGAGATAAGAAAGGGCAAGTCAGAAGGACTTTCTTGACACCTTCCTCTTCTTCCCTTCTTCTGCAAACTAGGTTTTATGGTTTTTTTATTTGCCTGCCACCATCCAAGCTACTGGGACCAATTAAAAATTGAGAGGCTGCTTAAAATCCCCACCCTCCTTTAGTCTAAGAGTGCTTTTTTTTTTTTTTTTTTTGAGACAAGAGGCATTGGAAAAACAACCAAAGAGTTAATGAGTCCATGGCAAAGCCACTTTTATTTTAAATGGAAGAATCTTGGGCAGGTAACCAGTACGAGATAAGATTTTACATAGATGAAATAAGCAAGCTCTCATTCACGTCAATAGGAGAAGGAGTTCTACACAAGCATTCCTTTCTTGCACGGAGCTGCTCCATCTATTTAACTCAATGAGAAATTAAGCTGCTGCAAGAGTACGTTAGCTGGATCTGGAAAAGGCATGTAGTTGTATTGATATATGTCATTTGAAGAACATGAGAATTGCCTTGCTGGGCCAGACCAAATATCCTCTACTTTGCTGCAGCAATGGCCATTCAAATGTCCCTGGGAAAACCCCAAAGAAGGCCTGGTGGAGCTGGCCATTCAGCATCCAGAGGTTAGTACCTGAGTTACTGCAGCATACTGCTGTTCCCATTCTTTCCGGGCTTCTTCTAGCCGATATTCCCATGTTGCTTGAATGGCTTCAATCCGCAGTTCATTTTCAGCCAGCAAACAACGAAGCTCTTCTGATAGAAACAAGGGGGGAAAGCACTTTGTAGAAATGGTAAAAAATAATATTGTCAGCAATCTTCACATGATTCCAAATTCCTACTTCAGGTCATTGTTACATAAGCTGTCCTAAAATACTAAACATTATTATTCATATGCATTCAGAGGTTGAATAAATTGTTCTTAAATATGTTTGGAATAGTAACTTTATCATTTGTTCATGTTCTAAAGGGAGAAAAATGGGTACAAATTGAGAGGATTGCAGGGGGAACTGTCTTATTATCCATCTTAAAACTTATGCAGATTGCATATTCATTATGTGATTTCAGTTGACACAATCTCTTACAAGACAGAGGCTGTGGTGCAGATTGTCTAGTTGAACTATTAGACGTATCTATAGAAAGGGAAAGGCTTCCTCCCCAACTACCCCACATTTTTAGACTGAGACTACTGATACAGTGGCCATTTGGGCTTTGAAAAGTCTCATGTTCCCAGCCTACAGAATCCACTCCCCCTTGGCTGACACTAACATAATAAACCAGTCTCTTCTTAACTTTGGTTAAGGGATATGTCAGCACCAAAATGCACCATGGTTAAGGCTAACCAGGTTTACCTCCACTAAACAGGATTCTTAACTACCTTGAAACCCTGGTTAAGAATCCTGGTTAAACAACTGGTGAGCCTTAAACTGTGGCTGCAAATGGGGCTGACATATCTTTTAGCAATGATCATGAGAACCTGAACTGCCAAAAATGAGATCTACATGCAACCTGAAAAACACACACACAACCATTAGGGAAGTTATACTTTTGCTGATAGTTTCATTCTGTATAAATATACAGCATTCACCATAGTTATAATGTATTGAACTCTTCTGAAGAAATAATCTATTTCTTTTATTTGGCCAAGCTCCCCGCACTCCAGATTTCATGTTCCTTAGTATGTTCTTCTCTGTTCATTCTGTTCTTTTCCCATTAATAAACTTTCTGGTAATCCTTTAAAATATATGTTGCATAATTTCCAAAAAAGTGGGAAAGACTATTGAGTGCTGTATGAGGTCTCTAATCGAGTCAGTGCATATTTATTTTAAACATTTTCCTTTGTAATACATACTTGTTTCATCTGCTACTCTTTTACCAGAATTTTGAAGGCCCGACAACCTGGACAACAGGTTACAATTTTCTGCTTTCAGCTCCTTGATCAGTTTCTCAGTTGGACTTGCGTTTATCACCGCTTTGTTCCTTATCTTTTTTGTTCTTTCATGGAAAAAAGAGATAGGGAAAAGACTACCTTGTACGTTAGGCTTACCAGGTCCCTCTTCTTCTTCGGTGGGAGGTTTTTGGAGTGGAGGTGGGGGGGGGGTCGCGAGCTCCCAGAGGTGCTGCATTGCAAAGGGCCGGTTTCGACTCAAACTCCCAGTTTGCATGGTAAAGGCCTGTTGCGATGCGGCACTTCTGGGTGTAAAACGCACCACAAGGGCTAGCCTGATGTCGTTAGATCTCAGAAGCTAAGCAGGGTCCGCCCTGGTTAGTATTTGGATGGGAGACCACCAAGGAAGTCCAGGGTTGCTGTGCAGAGGAAGGCACTGGCCAACCACCTCTGTTAGTCTCTTGCCTTGAAAATCCCATGAGGGGTCGCCATAAGTCGGCTGCGACTTGACGGCACTTTACACACACACACACAAGCATGACTAATATGAATATTTCATTCATTCATTCAAAACATTTATTAGCTGCCTTCCTCCCTTACGAAACTCAAGACAGCTAACAATATCGTAGCGGAAACCAGGGTTCGTGGGGGGAGAAAGAGACCCAAAACCGTTATCAAGAAAAACAGTTTTTATTCGCAGCTGCGGCTCAGTTACTCTAGCAAGCAAAAACACTGAGCCCCGATTCTACTGGGGGTCAGACCTTTATCCAAAATCCACTCTGACGAGGCACATCAACAGTCAGTGCTTCTCTGGTTGTTTTACATTGTCTGGAGCCTGAGAGCTCCAGCAGTTCTATCCAGTTCCAGTTCTTGTTATCGTTCACCATGACTTTCCATGACTTTCCCCCCACTACCTTTAGCACACACATAGAGCTATCCTGCCCAGCAACAAGCTAATCCCTTGCTGTCTTAATACATTTCAGTACATTCACAGGAAGGAAAAGAGGTTATCACACACTATTAAATCAGACTACTTAAGTGGATCCTCCACATTCAGGGGAAATCTATCTGGCTGTCACAATATAATGATTACAAAACACACTTAAAACAAGTTAAACAATTTAACGACAATTGTAAAAACACATAAAAGGTCACGATTTAGATTTAAAAACTCCAGTTAGGACTGTCAATAAATAAACACTTAATCAGTTAAATGCAGTCCTCAATAAAACTGTCTTTAACTGCCACTTGAAGATTGACAATGGGGGGGGGGCGGCGCATCTCCCTGGGGAGGTTGTTCCATAACTGAGGAGCCGCCACTGAAAAGGCCCTCTCTTGTGTGCCCACCAGATGAAGTCCTTTGATTGGTGGGACAGTCAGGAGGGCCTCTCCCTGCCATCATAATTCACAGACAGAAAGGTATGGGAGAAGACACTCCTTCAGACACCACGGTCTCAAGCCATGTAGGGCTTTAAAGGACAAAGCCAACACCTTGAATTATGCTCAGGAGTGGCTCAGTCATCATTATTTAGCACCCTGCCTTGTGCTCCACTCGTCTAACAACATGCGAAAATAATATACCTCTCAGCATATCGCAAAGTTGATAATGTTTCCTCATAACAGATGTCCGCTGGACTAATAGCTGCAATCTGTAAATATGGACAAGTATTAGTGCAGTTGAATCTGCATTCAAGCTAGTTATGGGCTATATCTAGAACTTGTTCACAGAATAAGAATTGGCAACTGGCAGCCCCATCCCAGGGGAATATGTATTTATATTAACGTCTCAGTTGTCAGTTAAGCAGTTGTCTGGTTGCTCGAAAGTGATTGTGGGAGCCACCTTTCAGTGCCTTTAGCGGGCATGACTTAAACTTGCTCCTTTACTTCACTTAAATTATTTGCTATCAAGCCCTGCTTTACAATGGCCCTGCCCACTTTATTAAAAGTTCAGCGGGTGCCAGGGGAAGCCGTGGCAGGGGCCACGGCAGCTACAGGTGCCACATTGGGGAGCCCTGCTTTGGTTAGTTAGATAGTCACAGTTCATCACCGAAGATTTTTCTGGGCTTGTCTATGTTATTTCTCTTCTAATGCACCAGAATGAAGACAAAGTAGACCAACGTGCTCAATGCTAGATGCGGCTGCAGAACTAGGAAGCATATCTCTGTCAAAAAATACTTTTTCGTGTAACAGTTCAAAACACTACAGGAGTCTTTCTGGATGTCCTGCATTTTTATACTCATTCATTTCTCTCCCATTTGACCTCAAGGTTATTTTTACACATTTTGCAGTATTAAGAATACTCACTCACTGCAACCAAGCCAATGGGAAAGCATAATTAATAAAAGCTGCTGCCTTACGGAGTGCTTATGCGACATACATGTACCTTAGGATTTGTTTTTCTATTTACATATTGGTTGGGGGGGGGGTTATGCGTTGGAATTTTAACGACTTTTAGGACATTTCCCTCATATAACAAATTTTTCATTAAAAAAACCCCCAAGTAAATAGAATGCATAATTTCCTCACACCAGAAATATTTTGTTTTGACAATTTTACCATAATCGTTCTGCTGTTTCCTCCCAAAGCAGACTGCAAGAGTTTTGTAAGAACTGAATCTCTATACGGGACATGCAATACTTTCTTTCCCACAGCAGCCTCAGACAGAGCACTAGAAGAAGAATAAATGAGGGGGGAAATAAGCTAAGCAATGGATATACCTTGAATTCAGTATGTCTCAAAGCCACAGTTCACATTAAGATATATTTGCCTGACCTGTGACAGATATTATAACTACTGATTTGAGGAGCAGCCACTTGAAATCATTGGTGGGTGGAGATGGGTTATTTGAAAAATCCTTTTTAAAGTGGCAGATCTTTAAAGGTCTTTATTGGCCCAAACTATTATTTATGCCCACAAAATTCATAATTGGACCCATTCTAGTCCGACTTCTGATCTGGCCATGGGACAGAGACGGTGCTGGTCACCTTCACAGACGATCGCTGAAGACAGCTGGACCAAGGCAGATCAGCGCTGCTGGTTCTATTAGTGTTTGCTGTGGTTGATCATGATCTTTAGACCACCACCCCCGCCTCACCGATGCTGGGGTACATGGGACAGCCTTGAACTGGCTGATCTCATTCCTTCAAGGTCAAGGACAGAGGGTGGCGCAAGGTGAGAGTATGTCTCCATGATGCCCGTTGGCATGTGGAGTCCCCCCAAGGGGCCATTCTCTCCCCTATGCTATTCATCATCACTCTATGCAGGTCTTCTCTTAAGACTGCTCCAGAAATATCAACTGGTCCAGAATGCAATGGCACCGGTCCTTATGGGGACCCCTTGGAGAGCACATATCCAACCAGTGCTCTGCCAGCTGCACTGGTTCCAGATTGAGCATCGGATCAGGTATAAGGTTTTGGTACTGACCTTCAAAGCCCTAAATGATCTGGGACTATCATACTTGAAGGACCGCCTCTCCTGGTACACCCCCCAAAGAGTGCTCCACTCAGCTGGAGAATAACTACTGGTGATTCCTGACCCAAAAAACACCCATTTGTCCTCAACCAGGGCCAGGGCCTTCTCTGCTCTGGCCCCAGCTTGGTGGAACACCATGCCCAGTGAAATTCAGGCCCTGCGGGACTTAAAGCAATTCTGCAGGGCCTGCAAAACTGAGCTATTTTGCCAGGCGTATGGTTGAGGACAGCAACAGAGTATTAGTATTAGTGCAGGTGAATCTGCATTCAAGCTAGTTATGGGCTATATCTAGAACTTGTTCTCAGAATAAGAATTGGCAACTGGCAGCCCCATCCCAGGGGAATATGTATTGCTCAATTTAGATCAACGTATCAGTTGTCAGTTAAGCAGTTGTCTGGTTGCTCGAAAGTGATTGTGGGAGCCACCTTTCAGTGCCTTTAGCTGCCATGACTTAAACTTGCTCCTTTACTTCACTTAAATTATTTGCCCAAGGAAGCGCATATGGAATCTGGTCTCAAATTCAGTGCACACCCCTCAAGGAAGACTAGAGAAAACAATCAGAAACATACGCCTGGAGGTCAGGCCACATGCCCTAGGGAAGCACCCATGACCCTACAAAAGTTGTCAGTGCTGGGAAATATTTCCTATTCCCAGATAGCACACCAGCTTCAGATTCTTTAATTCAGTGGTCCCCAACCTTTTGGAGCCCACAGGCACCTTTTGAATTTTGAGAGGGGCTGGTAAAGCCAAACCCAAGATGGCTGTAGCAAGACGCAGAGCAAAACACAATACCTCCCCATTAGTATTTCATCTAGCCGGCCTCTCCTCCCTCTGCCTTCTCTGCCTTTGCTATGTGCTGCCAAAGATGTAGTTTGTTATGCTGCTATAGTATTGGTGATTTTAGTGGCACGTTAAGGTGCCATGTTTTACTGTTAATTTTTTATGTCATTATATGAAATATTTTAAATGGTTTGCGAGTGTCGTTAGCCACACTGAGCCTGGCTTTGGCCAGGAAAGGGTGGCCTAGAAAACAAACAAATGTAACAACAACAATAAAAAGAAGAAGTTGGAAGAAAATGCAATTGTCATTTTTTGTGACAGCCATGACCATATATGTGCCCCTGAATTTTAGACTTAGGATCCTCTTGCTTTAGTAGAGATGAAAGAGAGATTCTTTAAGATCATGTTCTAGTGATATTTGATTCTCTTCAGGTTATCATGTATCTGCAAGACCCATTAGAGATTTAGGTTGGAGATGCCAGTAGACATTTAGGGGGAATGTCCTGTTATTCAGACATTTTGAGTACTAGTAAATTTAAGTCAGGAAAAGACATGGCATTTGAAAGCTGTTTTATTTTACCTGAAAGAATTGGTTGGAAATGTAGACATGGAATGATTTTCAGTTTGTCAGTGTCATCTTATTGGTATACTGCTGCCTTTTAGAAAGAAGTGGAATCCCCCATCTATTGCACTGGCTGAACAGGATTTGGGTAACTGAATAGTTGACTACGGTAACACAAGGCTACAAGTATGGTACGTATTTCACCAAGTTTACTGAAAGAGGGATGTTCTTTCGTCATGTATTGGGATAGTAAACATCAAGATGGAGTCCTTTCCTTTATCCCTAAGAAGCTCTTTGATCCATTGATCTTGAGCAGCATAGTTTTAAATCTATTGTTTGGGAGATATAAGGACTGAGATAAATGTTGCTACTGCCACTGTAGTGTTAGGACCCCTATCACTTAATTAAAAAGGCATTATATCAGACACAGAGGCATTAGAGTTATCTATTAAAAGAGGAGAGATATATCATAATCTACATACTCATAGAAACAACATTCTAAGAGCACATGAGCTAGTGATTTGATGGAACCGTAAGAGCACTGACAAGTTAGTTCTACCTATTGAACATTTAAGTTTTGTTGTTCTTTTCTTATATTGCTTGAACTTTGTAAATAGGAAGAAAGCTCCCCTCACTTTTGATCTTGTGACTGAAAAAGTTTTCATGCTTTGCATCTCTAAGACTGAAGATTTCACATATTTCTACAATGCACATGGCATTTAATGCCGTAACGAATGCCTTTGCTTTAGATGTCATAAGTATTGTTAAGTATCTTAGTATTCAACTTAACTATTTAAGTTTGCATCTGCATTGGTATACCTAAATAGATTAAGAAGGGACACATTGTAATACCCCAGATACGTATAGGTCACATGGCTAAAATGTCTTATTTTACCTGATAACATTTCCTAAGGTGGTTAAACTCAGATTTACACGTGACCCTTCCCTCAATCTGTCTCCTTCTGATCCTGAGGATTTTTGTCTCTCACTTCCTGCCAAGTCCACCAAATTTATAATGGATTGTTTGGTGATATCTTCTTTTAGAAAAATCTGCAAGTAATAATACCAGGAAAGGAAAACAAAGGGCACAGGTTGGTGACTTAAACTTTGCAAGCCCTACTTGTGAAATCAGTGTGTATGAGATCTGTACTTGTCATTTCTAACAAACATATATCATGTTAATTGTAAATAAACAAGCACCAGTGATTAAAATGTAGGCATTCATACGTGCACAGAAAAAACTGCATTGGTTCACACATGAAAATAAATTGCAACCCACAATCAAAACATATAAAATCAATTCCCAAATTGCAATCCCAACACCGTGAAGGACTATACTGCAAACTTACCAACATTGGTTTGTGTTTCTAGGAATCATCTACTCGCTTTTAGAAAGTCAGTATTTTTACCCACCCCTGCACTGCATGGATTGTTGCAGGGGCCTGCTGTCCAAGCTACTGATAGCCAGCCATAAACATGCCACAGATCAAGCACAAAGTATGCAATGATAAAACTTTCTTCCCTACAGTACACTTGTAGACCCCTGTACAGACCTACAGTCTACATTTACTCTAGTCTACTGAGCTGGGGAACAGGTAGCAGAGCAGCATGGGAGAAGCAGGCAGAACAGATTTGGCTCTAAGTATGACAGCCCTCACATCCAAGGTGGGTGACAACAATAAAAATGTTATTAAATTAATTAAAACACAGATAAAAACAGGCAATTAAGACATAACTAAAACAGACAAAATAATACCTTATCTTGGTACCCTGAGCTAAGAGGAAAGGAAGGGTATAAATAAATATAAATAAAATGTAGGTATGTCACAACTCCTTGCTTAGGGTTGCCAGGTCCCTCTTGGCCACCGGTGGGAGGTTTTGGGGGTGGAGTCTGAGGAGGGCGGGGTTTGGGGAGGGGAGGGACTTCAATGCCATGGAGTCCAATGGCCAAAGTGGCCATTTTCTCCAGGGGAACTTATCTCTATCGGCTGGAGATCAGTTATAATGGCAGGAAATCTCCAGCTAGTAACTGGAGGTTGGAAACCCTATCCTTTGCTGCATGTGTCCATAGTCTAAATGGAATAAAATGGTTCCCTGGTTTGCTGCAATGCAACACATTTATGGGAATAGCGTGAGCCTCAGTGCATTCAGATTCTAATTCTCTCCATGTAATTGTCAAAGGTTGCAATGCAGTCACCGCTTGTGCATCTTGGTACTCTACCTGTTTGAACTGGATGGTGATGACCATGTGAGATCGACTACTGGTGGCATTCATACTGGTGGATGCAGTGGTCCTTATTTTGGTCCCCTGTTCCATCAACCTCTCAATTTGCGCATAACTGTCGCAAGGCACCAGCTTCAAGCCATCCACATAGAAGCCTTGCTGCTGATCTTCCCTTAATTTGAGTCCACCTGGTTTCTTGACTTTAGATAGCAAATCTATTACCTTGGGTTGCAGACAAAGTTTATTAGATACATTTTAATGTGAAATAAAGAAAGACTAGAGGAGAGGAGAGCTCTCAACTAGATTTAGAGGCTCACTTGTAGATTTTTTCTTTTGCTGTCAAGTTGCAGCTTACTTATGGCATTCTTGTAGGTTTTCAAGGCAAGAGACATTCAGAGGTAGTTTGCTGTTGCCTGCCTCTGCATAGCAACTCTGGTTTTCCTTGGTGGTCTCCCATCCAAATACTGACCAGGGCCAACCCTGCTTAAGAGCCAAGATCTGACAAGATCGGGCTAGGCTGGGCTATTCAGGTCAGGGCACTTATAGATATACTGAGGATTAAATCACAAATAAACCCCACAACACTATATTTTAAGATGCATTTGTTGTGGTTACTTTTTTATCTTTCCTAATTGCAGCAATGTTATCACAGTGCTCAAATTGTCACCATTTAATACAAAGGTACTTTCCATTTTGGTAAACATAACTTGTACATAAGCACTTTTTGTTTTGTTTTGTTACAACAGTGACTCAATGTGTAGAGCTGGACAGCCAGAAACGTAGGAAGTTCAAAGGAATTTCTGACCTGAAACACAGGACATGCATAAGTGAAGGCATGATTTCCCCATCAAATGGCAGTCCTGCTTCCCAAACGATAAATGAACATACTATTTTTGAGGGTTAAATAATCATCAAGGAGGTATCTGTTCCACCTACGTTTTAAGCACGTGATCAAGAAAGCATATATAGTGGACTGATTTTTACTTTCCTTTCAATTTGTATACCATATAGAAGCCTAGCATAGGGAAATTAGCAGCGTGGTACCCACCTAACAGTAACCTTAGTAAGACAGAGATTGTAGGTAAAAGAAAAAAAAGATTTTATGTATGTAAATGAACCCTGTGGTAATATTTGAAGAATCAATGCTGGACAGGCTTGGCTTGACTTGAACTGGATTCACACATTGTTGGATATTGAACTCTGAACTACAGCAATTATATAACTGGACTGACTTTCTGTACAGGAAAATCTAGTTAATGATTGCTATAGGGCAATGATAGTGTATTATCTAATGATGTGTGGGTACAGCCTTGGTTCCTTTCCAAGTGTTATTAGACTGGAGCATGTGAACACATGAACACATGAAGCTGCCTTACCGTATACTGACTCAGACCCTTGGTCTATCAAAGACAGTATTGTCTACTCAGGCCAGCAGCAGCTCTCCTGGGTCTCAGGCAGAGGTCTTTCACATCACCTACTTGCCTAGTCCCTTTAACTGGAGATGCCGGGGATTGAACCTAAGAACTTCTGCATGCCAAGCAGAGGCTCTGCCACAGAGCCACAGTAGTAGTAATGTAAGATGGCCCACGCAACACTGTATGAGATGGAATTTAACAACACCAAAGAAAAAAATAACTATTGACCATAGTCTTATCTTGAGCCACAATCATTAAATGATGAGAACTGAGGGCGTATGATTGCTATGACGCCACACAACATGGGATGCTGCAGAGAGGCCAATTGAATTGCCTAGGCCCTGAATGTGAAACCATTATTTTATTTGTCAAGAGTGAATGCCCTTCTGAAGAATGTTCTGGGTCTCTGTCAGTGCTTCTTTCCCACCAAAAGAAGGCATAAGAGGCTACTAAGGCCGCATCCTTGGCTTCATCATCAACCAAGAAAGCAGAAGGAGATTGAGACTGGGAAGGGCAGCCATGAAGGAGCTAGAAAAGATTCTGAAGTGTAAGGATGTGTCATGAGCCTCCAAGATTAAGTTAATTCATGCCATCGTATTCCCTATTACTATGTATTGGTGTGAAAGCTGGACATTGAAGAAAGCTGACAGG
Organism: Euleptes europaea; assembly: GCF_029931775.1. Classification (NCBI taxonomy): domain Eukaryota; kingdom Metazoa; phylum Chordata; class Lepidosauria; order Squamata; family Sphaerodactylidae; genus Euleptes; species Euleptes europaea. The sequence goes on from NC_079318.1 coordinate 31,530,048, forward strand.
AAGAAAGTAGATTCCTTTGAAATGTGGTGTTGGAGGAGAGTGTTACAGATACCGTGGGCTGCCAAAAATACAAATCAGTGGGTTATAGATCAAATCAAGCCCGAACTGACCCTAGAAGCTAAAATGACTAAACTGAGGCTATCGTATTTTGATCACATTATGAGAAGACAAGAGTCGCTGGAAAAGACAGTCATGCTAGGAAAAGTGGAGGGCACAGGAAAAGAGGAAGACCCAGCAAGAGATGGATTGACTCAAAGGAAGCAGCAGCCCTCAATTTGCAAGATCTGAGCAAGGCTGTCAAAGATAGGACATTCTGGAGGACTTGGATTCATAGGGTTGCCATGAGTTGGAAGCGACTTGACGGCACTTAACACCCACACCCACACAAGGCCACATACTTAAATGATCCCTCCCTAAAATAACAAAATAATAAGCTTTATTACAATTACCTGTTCATTATAAATTTCCAGCATACTAAATGTAACCTGAAAATTAAAAAAAGAGAAACACCAAAAGATAAAGAACTCGCTTTACTCTTAGAAGCTTCAAAAAATTATTTTAACAAATGTCAACAGTACTTTCCACATGTATTTAATACAGATGGGCCAGTACTCTATTATCTGTGCACAGAACACCTCATTTCCTTGCATTCCTCTCTGTTTTTGCTGCCCCTTCTGACACCTGGAAAGTTCCTCTGCAAACATCCTGCAGCTCCAGAAATGATAATTCCAAGGATTGGAAAGGGCTGCAGTGAGGGAGAGGAACATGGGGAAACTGTGTGCCTTCTGTACGTGGATGGTAGGGTACTGCCCGTTTTATTTCCTCTCCCACCCGCATATACTGTCTGTTTTTTTCTGGTTGCCTTTCATTCAGCTATTAAGAGTCACTCTGTTGAAAATGATCTTTTACAATGAAGAGCTTTAAAAATACAACTGGAACCAAAGCAAACTGGATGATGACTTGTTGCCAGCCTACAAAGGTTTTTATATGTAAAGACGGATTCAAACGCTGAAACTCTCAAATTGAACACATCCTGTGAGGCCGCCATCAAAGACAACTTTCCCCATCTCCACTCAGTGCAGAATTTGAGCACAGATGGTACAGCCTAAGAGAAATTGTAATTGGCCCTAAGGTTTATGAGGCAACTGGATCAGAGCCTAAAAGGAGCCCAACCCATTAGGGCTTTATGGATAATTGACGTGGACTCTTTGCATGAGCAGATGGAGTTGGATAGCAACAGAGATGTGCTGCAAGCATTTTCATAGCGCAGTTTTCATGATAATGTACCTTCCCTATCAGAAGGTAACAACCTGCCTTCTGATGGGTATCACCTACCTTCTGATAGGGAGGTGATGCCTTTTGAACTTTGTACACAGGCACACCCCGACTTTCTGTAGGGAGGTGATGCTTTTTGAACTTTGTACACAGGCACACCCCGACTTTCTGTTGGGAGGTGATGTCTTTTGAACTTTGTACACAGGCATACCCTGACTTTCTGTAGGGAGGTGATGCCTTTTGAACTTTGTACACAGGCACACCCCGACTTTCTGTATGAATTTATTGCGCTGACAATTGTTTGATTCCCTTTATTTCGTAATATAAGCATGTTATAAGCACCCAGGATTGAGTAGTTATCAACCTGTTGAGGTGTTTAAAGAAAATAGAAAATTATACTAAAAGCATGCAAATAATTAGATATAGTTGTATATGTATTTGTTGAGCCCCATGCTGGTTGTTGTTTGCAGTTTCTAGTATAACCTCCAGGTAATAGCAGGAGATCTCCTGCTGTTACAACTGATCTCCAGCTGATAGAGATCAGAAAATGGTCGCTTTGGCAATTGGACTCTATGGCACTGAAGTCCCTCCCCTCCCCAAACCCCACCCTCCTCAGGCTCTGCCCCAAAAGAGGGACCTGGCAACCCTACCTCAGCGGGATATACAGTAATGCTTTACAGCCCATCCTCCAAAGCAGCCATTTTCTCCATGGCAAGTCATCTCCATAGTCTGGAGTTCAATTATAATTTCAGGAGACCTCCAGGTAGTGCCCTACTCCACATACAATTGTGGGTGAACACGTGTGCGTGTCTCGTACATGCACACACACCACCAGTGTGCTACACTTACAATACAAACTTCTCAAAGATGGCTGTTGCAAGCATTTATACAGCTTGACCGTACCTGATATTGCCTATTCTTCTCTTGGTTGTGAATTGTTTTAAAGAGCTCTTCACACACCACTGGGATTATGCCTCTGTTTGCACCATATCCGATCATTGAATAGCTCTTTCCTGAGCCAGTTGGACCATAAGCCAAGAGGGTAGCATTGTAACCTTGCCAAGCACTGTCTAAAACTCCCTGACCAAGGTCACGGAAAACTTCTTTCTGTTAAGAGATTAAAAAAACAAACTTCTAATATACTTTAAGTCATATCCAACACACACCTAGAAGCTATGCAAATCCACAAAGGAGCTTACTTTCCTCTCTAGCAGGGCTTTAGTATCCATATTAAGAATTGTGGGAAACAGTCTTAAGGGCCAAGAACTTTGCGAAGCCCCTGTGCCCCAGGAAGCAGATGATCTTCTGGCAAGAAACCTGTGTATGGGAGGGTGGGGTGGGCTGACCTTTGGTAGGGGCTACCATTAGAAAGGCAGAGCTGCAGATATAGGGGCACTTCTAGTCCTAGTCCTGGGAGATGATATAAACAGTATACCCATTTCCATGCTGTTCTTCTGATGGGCTGTGATCTGCTGAGCAAATTTGAGCATCTCCCAGAAGTACCATATGGAACTAGTCTGAAAAAACTGTGTACTGCACTACTGGTAACAAATAATCTGAAGACACAGATTAATCGTTTTCAGATTGCCCCAGAAGGTCGGAATAGAACCAACGGGTTGACATTAAATCAAAAGAGTTTCTGTCTACTCTAGACATTAGGAAGAATTTTCTAACAGTTAGAGCGGTTCCTCAGTGGAACAGGCTTCCTCAGGAGGTGGTAAGTGCTCCTTCCCTGGAGGTTTTTAAGCAGAGGATAGATGGCCATCTGTCAGCAATGCTGATTCTATCACCTTGCAGTTCATGAGAAGGAGGGCATCTTGGCCATCTTCTGGGCATGGTCACTGGGGGTGTGTGGGGGAGGTAGTTGTGAATTTCCTGCATTGTGCAGGGGGTTGGATGACCCTGGTGGTCCCTTCCAACTCTGTGATTTTATGATAGGAAATAAAGCGGAACAAATTTATTCAAAGGTTTAGCTGGGCCAGGACAGTCTGCTCTAAACTCACGGTGGTGCTCTAGAGATTCAGGCAGAGACAAATCTTTTCCAACTCCCGCTATCTAAGATCCTGGGGATGGAAGGGACTGGACCTGGGATCTTCTACATGCAAAGCATGGGCTCCATCACTGAGACACAGAGGTTCACTTTAAACACAAGCCTGGTGCTGGGAATTTTTGTTTGATTCTTATATAAAACTTCACTTGCAAGTGCAGCCCAGTCACAGTTCTCGCATTGTGTTGTGGTAGGAAAGATGGACAGATAAAGCTTTTTATGCCTTTTACCTGTCCTGCGTATTTGCTGCTCAGGTCAGCCGATATGAGCTTGCCATCTTGGTCCTTTATGAATCCACTGTGAGACCAATAAGCCAGGTCAAATGTAAATGTTTTCACATTACTTGGATTCTTAGGATCGTGTATGCTGGTGGAATTGGAATTCATAGAAATCACACATTTGCTCCCTGCATTCTTTTCTCTCTGTTAAAATTACAAACAATTAAAAAAAAATCAATGGAACTCCAGTTGCTATGCCAACTTTTTTTGGTTTGACCTACATCATATAATTGGTAAGTTTATAGATGGTCTGCACTGAACGTGCACAATTCTTATCAGTCATGTACTAAATGGGAGGGGGGAGCTAGAGCCAAGAAACAAACATAGGGAGAAATATGAAGTGTATTTGATAATTGTATCATTGTGATTCCACACCACAGGAATTAACCTATTTTTTTCCCATTCATATTCAACATATCCCAGTGTTAACATGGGGACAAATCCATTAACAACTTTCTCCAAGATGGAAAGGCTATGCCACCAGTTTAGGAAAATCATAGTTGTATTGATAGAACCAGAGCCTGTCATCCCATCTCTACACTGTGATGAAAATTTTCATTTTCTGTGATATTGGCTCCTCCTCCTTCCAATATACATCATTGTGGGGCTACTGGCTTTTTTTCTATGTTGGCATGTAGATACAAGTGTTACATTTTGGCAAACAGATTTAGACACCTCTGGAACCAAGAGTCTCAGGGCTTCCTTATCATAACCATCTCAGAAAGAAGCAGCTACAGGGGAAAAAAACTCTTCAAGGTCATTTATGCATGGGTACTTTCACTCATGTTCGCCCCCAGTCTGAATCAGTTGTTCCTTGGCGTTATCCTTAAGTTTTCCGTCCATTAGAGATGACCTCGTGCCCAGCCCTCGCAATGTGCATGTCTACCCATTCCTCTGTTAACCTGACTCTTCCATCTTCCCTGAGCAAAGCCCGGGTGAAATCCCCATGCAGAAGGCAAAGTGCAGGGCATGCAAGTTTGGTTTTGCTCACAGCCAGTTACAAAGCAGCACGTCCAGAGGGGAGGGTTCAAATACTTCCTGCTTCCTACTTTCTCGGAGCTTTCTGAGCAAAATGAAAGTTTTTTAAAACCAAGTGTTTCTCCCCCCCTTCCAGATTGCTCCATTATTGTTGTTCTTTTTATGCCGCAATTGGGTTGGAGGGTTTACGTATGTAAATGAACCCTGTGGTAATATTTGAAGAATCAATGCTGGACAGGCTTGGCTTGACTTGAACTGGATTCACACATTGTTGGATATTGAACTCTGAACTACAGCAATTATATAATTGGACTGACTTTCTGCACAGGAAAATCTAGTTGTTAATTATTGCTATAGGGCAATGATAGTGTATTATCTAATGATGTGTAGGTACAGCCTTGGTTCCTTTCCAAGTGTTATTAGACTGGAGCATGTGAACACATGAAGCTGCCTTATACTGACTCAGACCCTTGGTCCATCAAAGTCAGTATTGTCTACTCAGGCCAGCAGCGGCTCTCCTGGGTCTCAGGCAGAGGTCTCTCACAGTAAGCACTACAAATAAGCCAATTACAGAGCAGCATTGAAAGACTGCTGGTGCACAGAGTCCCAACAGGAAGGTGTGGGTCCAGCCAGCAACAAATCTCAGGTAAAACTCCCATGCATAAATGACCCAAGTTAACTTCCAGTAACACGATGAATCCTTACGCCTATGCCACAACTTTGCCCTGGTTTCAACCCAGATCAGCTTTCAGCAAAAACTTTTTTAAAAGCGATTTGTCAGCAGTATGCCAAATCACAATATGGGCCAGAATCCGGCATGTGCTGAAAGCTGTATGAAACCACAGTATAATGCAGCCTCCAGCCTGGAAAGTTTCTCCCATTCCATGGCTGGAATGAAGAGTCTGTGTGCATGAAACAGGGCTGTACAAATGGCAAAGGAATGCTGCACACAAGTACTGACTACAGATGAGAAAACCAGCTCTGAAATGTAGGTCCACCTTCTCCAAGCACAGGACCATTCCCCTAGGCCTTAGCCAGGCCTTTTCTATTGTCTGAAACGCAACTGTGTTTGAATAAGCCAGGCTTTTCTGCCTTTCCTAGCAGCACAGGGACAGTCTCTCTCTCTCCAGAATGAAATGTTAACTTATTGAGTCAGCAAGAGATAGCCAGGTGACTGGCTTATCGGGCCTGAAGGTCACTTGGTTCTTAGAGTAGAGCAAGACCCTCCAGAAACCCGCCCGAGGGGAATATTCAGTGCCAAAAGTCCAGATAAGACCCCTGAAGGGTCTGTCCTGTTCTAGCTTCCCAACACACTTGCAACACTCAGGGAGCATGCAGTTCCGTACGTGTTCAGCACGACCAGGTAATGCAATGTAGGTGTGAGGAACAGTCATAGACATACCATAAAAGGAAGACCTCTATGGTAGCAAGGGGTCGACCCTGGGCTGCAGGGGGAGCTGCTGCTTGCTGGCCTCAAGAAACCTGGGCATTATAGCACACTGAGGACAAGTATACCTGGCTTCTCTGTGTGTGTCTGAGGCAGATGCCTCAGGGATGAAAGGGACTTAGCCTTTGAGAAAGGAGATGGTCTCTTGGAGTGATGGGAGGTTTGCTACAATGCTCTGCCTTGCTGTTGCTGAATAAACTGTGCTTTAACTGTGAAACTGTTTCTGTGTTTACTGGGCCGAGACAGTGGCAATCATTCCAATAGTACGTGATCCTGCGCTCTCCGAGAGAGACCTGATGCCTCTCAGACAAAGGCTGCTGTGCAATCTGATCTGCCAGTTTCACCTGGGTAGCAGTGTGAACTGGTGGGTCTACCCGCTGCAGACCATTCCTGTAAGGTAAGCCATTTCCAAGAAACCCTCAGGCCCAATTGCTCTCCTGTCACTGAGAATGTCTCTGTGGCTTGCTAATGTGTGGGGAGAGATCAAGGGCTGATCCTTTCACAGTAGACAAGGGACTGGACGTGTCACGACAGACTACAATTTAGGTATACTAGAACCCAGTATGAGTTAATGAAGTATTTCACACAAACACCAAGTCAAGTGCAACTGTCCGTAGTACATGACAGCGTTCCTACAGTACCAAGCAGGGCTAGCCCCTTTACCCATACTGCGTTACCTTTTCTGCTGCTGGGAGCCAGGGTCAGTCCTGCCCAATAAGCAGATCGATGGTGAGGGACCATGGGCTCCGTGGCAGTGCATCTCATTTAAATGTGGACGGTCCTAGGCACAATTTCCAGCATCTTCAGGTGATTGTGAAGGTGAAAGACCTGTACCTGAGGCCCTGGAGAGCCACAGACAATAATGATCTTGATAGAACAATTGTCTCAGTCAGTAATACAAGACAAAGTCATGCCTCCAATTTCCCAAATCAAGCTGAAAACCAACAGGCTTGCACTACTCTAGGTATTTCTAAGTCAGTGCCTTGTTCAACACTTTATATCCAAACATTGCCCTGAACCTCCAAGTGATCTCTCACTGGTGGCAGCCAAGTCAGAAGGCATGGACAACGGCACCTCCTCTTGTGTGTGTGTTAAATGCGATCAAGTGACTTCCAACTAATGGCAACAATATGAATCAATGTCCTCCAAAAGGTCCTATAACTAACAGCCTTGCTCAGGTCTTGCAAACTGAAGGCTGTGACTTCCTTTATAGTCAGTCCATCTCATGTTGGGTCTTCCTCTTTTCCTGCTACCTCCAACTTTTCCTAGCATTATTTTTTTCAGTGACTCCTGTTTTCTCATTTTGTGACCAATGTATGATAGCCTTAGTTCTTCTCTTAAGGAACTACACATCCCTTTTGATTTTAAGCCTCAACAAAGCATACTTTTCTGGCACGTACCAGCTGCATTAGTCACCCCAGTTTAATATCCACTTGCAGAAGTAAGTGGCGACCGGGGTTTTTCAGGGGCGGGACCTCACCTTTAGAATGCCCTCTCCTTTGAAACTTACCTTATACCTACTTTACTGTCCTTCAGACACCAGACTAAAGCACTTTTTTTACCCAGGCTTTTAAAGTGAGCCATTATATCATTAGCAATTTTTATGGTCCTTTTAGCCTGAGGTTATTTTAAGAATATAGTTGTAGGCTGTTTGTTGGTGTTTTATGCCCTAGCTTGTTGTAATTGACGTTTATGCTGATTTTATTGAATTGTTTTTAATGTGTGAGTGATATCAGGCAGCAGATCTATTTTCTAAAAGAATACATTTTTTCTAAAGAAGATGTCCATTTTATTTGGTGACAGAATAAAAGTGTGCTGCTATCTGAATAGAGAGAAATGGGGAGGTCTCATACTGGGGGGGGGGGAAACAAGGGGCCTTTAAAAGCTGCATGGTAAAAATTCCACAGAAAGACTCATTGATCAAAAGCTACTACTTAATTTCATTAAACCTGCCTGTTTCACAGCTATTGTGAAGGCACAGAAACCCCGGGAGGGGAAAAGAAACGTAGCAGCCACAGCCACAAAACATATCATCAAAGGTACCATGTAAAATGGGTTAGTAAAAGAACTGACAGACTTCAGCATTGGATATCCAAAGGGCAAAAGTAGGATGAAGACGGAAAAAGGTAGTAGCAGTAGAAAGTAAGGGTTAAATGTGTTGAAAGGGGAGAAAACTGATCACACTGTAATTTACTCTGTACTCAGCCAGGAGTAAGTGAGCCTACCCTGTTACGAAGAAACTTTTACCTCACAACCATTGTTAATTCAAAGCCTAAGCCCGTAAGTTTCCCTGGAAAATGAGGGGACCCAGAACATCCCGGCCTAAAAGACAGCATACTTGAACATTTGAATGAGGAGAGTGGGGAGAGAGAGCAGCTGCAATGAAAGTTCCTGACACTCCTGCCTTGCAACCTTCCTAGCAGCAGTGTTTTCCCTTGAACCTCTTTCCTACTGCATTCCCACCCATGCTGTTCTCACTTCTCAGCACAATACACCAGACAGTTTATGATGGACACAGACTTCACTCAGGGTCTAGCTTTGTTCTTTCCCCCAACAAGTAGGGATCCCAAGCCTTCGAAAGATGAACGGACTGACAAAAGGAACATCTTATCGCTTTCCCCATCGCCGTAGCTGCAGTCGATACAGTTCCTACCCCGCTATGCACATTTAAAGAAAAGAATCCTTGACAGAAAACAATGGCAACCACTGCAAAGGCAAATAAAGGCCTATGCGCTGTGGGCAAGCAAATATGGATAAGCCCCTCTGCCTTATAGAAGTCTCACACATAGAATTAAAAGTGAAACTTTTCCCAGCAGGAAGAACCACCAGACCCCTTAAGGCAAAGGTATGCTGAAAACTAGAAGACCTGTTAAAAAGCCTGACTGAGCAGTTTCCAGGACCAATCAAGAAAAGGTTTCTGTACCATTAAAAAAAAGTGGATAGAAGGGAACACTTTGCCAGGTTCATCTTCACCTTTCACTATTGCAGTATTAAGAGCCATACAATCAGCCTCTGCCATGGTCTGAGCTTGGAAACCCTGAGGAACAAGGCAGGCCTAAAAGGTCACAAGAAAATACATCTACAATGGATTTTAACTATGGTGCATCTACAGCTGGACATCGAGAAGACAAAAGTAATGACTACAGGAGAATTACACAACTTTAAAGTTGTCAATGAGGAACTTGAAATTGCTGGGAGACTTTCTATTCCTTGGCTCCATCATCAACCAAAAGGGAGACTGCAAACAAGAAACCAGGAGATTGAGATTGGGAAGGGCAGCCATGAAGGAGCTAGAAAAGATTCTGAAGTGTAAGGATGTGTCAATGGCCACCAAGATTAAGTTAATTAATGCCATCGTATTCCTATTACTATGTATGGGTGTGAAAGCTGGACATTGAAGAAAGCAGATAGGAAGAAAATAGATTCCTTTGAAATGTGGTGTTGGAGAAGTGTTACAGATACCCTGGACTGCCAAAAAAAAACAAATCAGTGGGTTACAGATCAAATCAAGCCTGAACTGACCCTAGAAGCTAAAATGACTAAACCGAGGCTATCGTATTTTGGTCACATTATGAGAAGACAAGAGTCACTGGAAAAGACCATCATTGATAGGAAAAGTTGAGGGCAGCAGGAAAAGAGGAAGACCCAACAAGAGATGGATTGACTCAAAGGAAGCCACAGCCCTCAGTTTGCAAGATCTGAGCAAGGCTGTCAAAGACAGAGCATTTTGGAGGATATTGATTCATAGGGTCGCCATGAGTCGAAATCGACAGCACTTAACACACACACATCTATAAAAGGTACAAGACAAAAGAAACCCTGAACCGAGCCAGGGCTGGTTTGCTCATGGTAGGCTTCCTCTGCAGTACAAGAAAAACAGGCAAGATGAGCAACAGGTGCAGGTTTTCCTTTATGTCCTTCCCTCTGTAGCAACAGCTTCCTTTGAGCAACACAGGCACAGCAGCTGCTGTGACGAATTAGCAAGGTGAAGAGAAGCCAAAGCTCAGCCAAAGTCTCACCTCACCTCCTACCTCCTGTACTATCCACAAAACAGGCCACAATTGGGGTCTTCGGCATCTTTGTACCATAACACACACAGAAATACTAACCTGACTGAAAGGTCTTACACGCACTGCCACTTTCACACTGTCAGAACTTGGCATGTTTCGCTGCTTTAACTCTTCCAAGGAACCCTGGAAAAAAAACACTCAAGCATACGCATCAGTTTATCTTCAGCATCTTGCTTTGAGAAGGGGGGAAAAAACCAAAAAGTGAAGCCTAAAGCAGCTGTTCCTATTCTGGGCTACTCAATTATTAAGTTGAACTCATTACCTGTATAAGTTTCCTGATAAATTATTTCTAAGAGGAATGGTATCTTTCACTACCACCCTTTTTCTGTCAGCTGTTATGTTGGATATTGGACAGCCTAGGTGAAGTATGTTTAGTCCCACACATTTATACCCCGCCTTTCCCCTCCCAGAAAGGGGCCTAAGGAAATACTATGTTTTAAACTTAGGTTTTACTTGTTTGAAGCAACTTTTGAGTTGGTGGGGAAAAGCCTATTTGGGTTTCCATAAGGCCACTGTCTGTTTAAACAGGTTTAACCTATTGTTGCACGCCCCTGAGGCAGAAAAATTTGTGTGCTTATCATCACCTATATTTTGCTTGTTGTCTCCCAGTGTGGACCCTAACTAAGCACTCAGTTAATTTTTCTCTGTGCTGCAGTGCATGGGAAAAACATACTTTAGGAGAATCCATATTTACAGACAACTTTATTTTACCAAAATTGTGGTAGCATTTCTCTAGTAACCACAATATCTACAAAAACATGCATCATTTCAAAATATTCCAATCCGGGTCAAATTTCAGTTTGTGAAATCCCTGAAAGCGTTGAGCCCCCTTGGGTGGACAACTGCGAATATACAGAGAGAGACTCTTGCTGATGCAGCAAGTTGAAAAAAGAATGAAACATCTGAGGTGAGATTTCGTTTTATAAACTGAAAAGCAGCTTTACCAAGTTAAGACAAAAATACAAAAAAATATTGCACAGTTTCAACACATTTGTTTACATTCCAACTTCAATAAAGTACATATTCAGCCAGGAAAGGAAGTTGTCTCCAATGGATAATCTCTATTACCAATTCCAAAAAGGTCACAACATTTTCTATAAATGTTAAAACTGCCAAATTTTTAATTTTTTAAAACATTTGCAAGATCAAACTGTTAAAAAAGATTAGCCTACCATTTGAGAAACAGCCACAGTGGCAAGCCATCATTAGAATCTCCTTTGAGTTATTTGCATCTCAAGCCACCATTATTCTCTTTCAAAAATCTAGTGGACAATCATATTGTGAAGTATACATTTTTATTTAACATTCCTAAAATAAGATGTATTTACATATTATATAAATGTATGAAGTCTTATAAAATAGAAAAAACTGCATTGACTGAAGAAATCATACTCCACATGGAGTTACTTATCGAAGACTTTTTAGTTTTCTGAAATTTTACAATAATTTATATAAATTATCTTCCAAATTAATGATTTTTTTCTTAATATTCCCACAATTGTGATGACTTTACAAACACTGGTGTACATTACAACTTTTTAAAAATAGTTATAGCTTCTTCTTCCTGACAACTGGCTTTGGATAGCTAGACAGTCTCTTCTCCTTTCTAGAAACAGTCTTTTTAATAGCCTTTTCCGCTTTATCCACAGATTTGCTTTTTGCTCCATCCACTGGGGTGCCAAAAGGAGAAATAAACTTAATTTCCATCGGTGGTGGCGACCAATTACCATCTTTACCTACGAGTCTAGTGGGAAAAAAAAGCATTATTATGCTATAGTGCCAAGTCACATTTCTTTTTAAGCAACAGTTAATTCAGCTGAACCAAATTGATTTTCTCTTCTGACCCAGAGCTCCTCACTCTGTTGGCATTAATACCAAGCATCAGAAGTACCATATTTTTCCGTGTATAAGATGCCCCCATGTATAAGACGCCCCCCATTTTTTGAACCCAAAATTAAGAAACCAGGGGTCATCTTATACATAGGGGTTGTCTTATACATGGAAAAATACGGGCGGGGAAGAGAGCAGGGCCCGTCGAAAGGCCGGCCAGGGCAACCAGGCTCTTCCCCACCCGCTCACCCCCGGGAAGAGAGCAGGCAGGGAAGAGCCCGGTCACCCTGGCCGGCCACAGTGTCCGGCCTTCCGACGGGCCCCGCTCTCTTCCCCGCCCGTATTTTTCAGTGTATTCTGTGTATAAGACGACCCCCAATTTTTTAAAGAAAAAAACATCATCTTATACACGGAAATATACGGTATTTTTTAACACTTATTTTTTTTATTTATATTTGTTTTTTCACCCTTGTGGGGACTCAAAGTGGCTTATTCTATTTATTTATTTATTTAGTTTATATCCTGCCCCCATTCCCAGCCAGGCTGGGCTCAGGGCAGGTAACATTTAAAACAACATAAAGCCATAACACTTCAGCTAAAACCACTATAGAGTTCTCCCCTATTCTACCTTATCCTAACAACCACCACTTTGTGAGGTAGGTTTGGCTGAGAGATTGTGAGAAGCCCAAGATTACACAGTAAGTGTCCATGACAGAGGTAGGAATCGAATATGGACACTCGAACCGGTATTCAATTTTTTACGCAGAATATTCTGTACTTTATAGCTTTTGAAATAATGACTCCAAAAAACTATGAAATTATTGCGTACTTAGTTGTTTTGGTTGCTTTTGATCTTTTAGTTCCTCCTCTTTTTACTTTCTGCTTTTCCAAAGTTTCTATCGAGATGTCATCTTCTTCTTCTTTAATTGGCAACTCCTAAAGAAAAACTGAGTGTTTAAATATGTACGTAGTGGAAACTAATTATTGTCTCAATTTACGATTTATACCAGGTGTCCCCCCTCAACCTAGCCACCATCATAGGGCTGAAAAGAGCAATAAGAAGGAAGCCTATAATGTTCTTATTTCATTTGGGTTTTCCCCAAAGGTATGTGTATGGGGCAAAAAATTACCCCCCCCCCGAGGATGCTAAAAAAATCTGAAGAGCAGGGCAAGTTTGCAGTCCCACTGTAGCTTGTTTTTTAAACTACTTCACAAATTGCAAATGCTAAGATAGCACAGAAGACAAGTTTGCTGTTCTCTCCCTTTAATACTGGATATATTCACTGTTCTGCTTGTAAAAAACTAAAGTGTTTATAATTCTTAAATTCCACAAATATCCCAATTTGTACAATCGTACCTGCTTAGTTGCAAATGGTGCGTTTTTGTTAAAGCAGTAAAATGTTCGTGTGTGATAAAATATTGCATATGTTTCAACTTTCCCCCAAATTTCGGTTTTCCCAGATATGAAATTCCCCTTGCCTTCAAGATTTCTAGAAAGATTGCATCTCTACCTACAACTCATTGTGGTGGGCTCCTAAAAGACGACATGGGAACAAAGTGTGTCCTCACTCGTAAAGCACTCAACTAAGGCATGTAACTCTGGGAGTCTTAACAAGATCAGAAACTCTTCAGGACTGCTTCCCTTAACACATTTCTGGGCAACAACTAGTCAACTTTTTGAAAAAAGTAAAAATGCAGGATGCACCTGTATTGGATGACAGCATGGAATCATAAGATAGTCCAAATGAATTTGCGTTGACCCTTAAATAACAGCTGCTTAAACTAGTTCTGACATGCCTCAAAGCAGCTGAGAAAATCCACTTCTAATAAACATTTGGAAACTTCTGTTCTATGAAGTCCTGCAGGCAGGTTTGGAAACTTCTGTTCTATGAAGTCCTGCAGGCAACTTCTCTTCACTGGAAATGGTTTTGCTTGTTCTCTTCTGACCCCCAAGGAAGCAAATAACATGAAAGGGAGGAACAAAAAAAGCAGTTCAACTTACCAGCTCTTCCACAATCCTTGAAATACTGGACGCCTGTTTTTTCCTGGACCTCAGAACAGGGGGCGAGAAGACAAACCGAGAAGCCAGGCCTGCTTCTAAATCTTTGAACTGTACTGGGGTCACGGCTTTTCCGCCTAATATTAAGAAGCATATAATTCATTGTAAAGTTTGGAATGAAATATCCCAAACATGCAACTTTGGCTGCAACTGTGGAGAACAACATGTGGAATGTTTTTTTTTTTTTTTTGTAGGCCCACAGTTGCTGCCCCCTTTCTCTTGGCATGCTGCCACTGTATGCATTGTGCTATGATGCACACTGTTCCCTCTGAATGGAGAGCCTTCTGGGTCTTTTATGCTATAGCACCTTACTTCCCACTCTGTAGGTCTGCTACTAATTGGCCAAGTAAAGCCAGGCTCAGGAAGAACAGCAGACTGTTGAATGTTGTCATGCGAGACGTCCCACCCTTGTGCAACATATTTGTCTGATATCCTTCACAGCTTTATTATATGGAAGTAAAAAAATATTATGAAATGAATTAGGTTCCCAAGAAATTAAGGTAGGGCGACTCTTTAAAAAAGTGTCCTACGTAGGAAGAAAAGGAACAATATGATCCAATGTATGCCTCCTTTCCCACTATTGATTGCTGTTATATGGCTTCACACATTATAAGAAGAAATGGGTCCACTCTTCCAAAAGCATGTAAATAACATTGTTTCTGCAATATCTGAACTGGAGTAAATCATTTTAAGTAGATTTGAAAGAAATATGCATCCAGAAACTTCAGCAACTTGTCCCTATTTTTATCTTCTAAAATATTACAGGACACACATAGCTGACATACTGTGCAAACACATAAATCTATATTGTTCAGATGTGGTCTAGTTTTTATATATACATATATTTTAGTGACCTGCTTAAAACTAATAAGCTAAGTAGTAGTAGGGGGTTGTACTGGATGGCGCTTGTGGTCTCTTCCAACCTTGTGTGATTTTGTGATTTAGTAGTATGAGGTAGAGAATAAGAAAATACTGCTCATGCTTATGTACACATTGCACAAAAATAACTTTCTAGCAGTAAAATGCAGCCCACAGGGCTATTCGTCTTGTAAGGTCCCTGTTAGTAGGGGTGCGAAACAGGGATGCATTTGGGATTCTGTTATTTAATATCTATGTTAATTTAATGTCTCAAAGGTTCACTAACCCAGATTTCCACCCTCCTGACTAGCAAATAGACCCCTTCCCATTCTACTATACACAAATGACATGGTTATCTTATCTCACTCTGAAGAACACACATGAACACATGAAGCTGCCTTATACTGAATCAGACTCAGTCCAGAAAAGTCAGTATTGTCTACTCAGACCAGCAGCAGCTCTCCAGGGTCTCAGGCAGAGGTCTTTCACATCACCTACTTGCTTAGTCCCTTTAACTGGAGATGCCAGCGATTGAACCTGGGGCCTTCTGCATGCCAAGCAGATGCTCTACCACTGAGCCACAGCTCTTTCCCAAGTAGGTGTTGGAAGAGTCTTGCAGGCTCTCACATTATATTGCAGGGAGGAACAGTTAACAATCAATTTTCAAAAAAACCAAAACCCTGGTTTTGACACTGTCCTTCACTGTTACTCCTCTGAAGATGCCTGCCACAGCTGCTGGCGAAACATCAGGAAAGAAAATACCAAGATCACGGTCACACAGTCCGGATAGCCTACAAGAACCAAAACCCTGGTCTTCACTAAAAACTTTGTTAAGCATAAATGGCAGACTGCTGGCCATTATACTGAGCAGATGAAGTTTTTCAAATTTCTAGGCGTAGTTTTTCCAGTTGACTGGTTTGTGGAATGCTTAGATGGCCCATGCTATTAAAACTGCTCAAAGAGCAGAATCGGCTACCCTGAATTGTTGTTGTTTTTTGATGAAAGGGGGCTCACATATTTCTTATGTGATCAAAGTCTTCCAGGGTAAGGTGATTCCCCCAACTCATGTTTATATAAAGATTTCCATTCCCTGGAGGCCATACGATCTAAATTTTTTAGATCCATACTCAGGATTCCAGGATGTGTTCCCGATGCCCTTAAGATTAGAGTTAGGGATGCTGCTGCTTGAAGCACAAGTTTGGTATCAAACAATATTCTCCTGGTGTAAATTAAACTAACACTTCTGGATTAACTTAATTATTTCAGATAATTTCCGCTCGTGCTGGGTGCAAACTACATTTCTATGGGTGTACTCCCCTGGCCCCATGCCATCTTAGATTTATGGGCGCCAAAGATAAACAGCAAAGCTGGGATACAGGCCTCCAGGTAGACAGAGCACAAGCAAGGCCTCATCTGGTACTAGGGAATCATGGTAAAAAACTTTGCTCTGGCAGCTGTTTTAGAATTCTCTAAATACCCACTTTAAGGCATTGCCATAAGCTCTTTTGGAAGGTAAATACTCTTATCCCTCTCTCTCAACATGTTTGACACTTACAGTTGGATGTGGTTGAGTCAATCGTGTGTTATTCTATTGTCCTTTGTATAGGGATATGTGGTCTCTATACATGTTTCCCTTCCTATCAAATTTTACAGACCAACCTAATGAATTTTATATTTCCCTCTTCAAACTGTTCTAATGAAACCACCTTCAAGATGGCCAAAACTTTGCACCTCAGCATGTTCAACAAGCAGCTGGTTTAGCCTTTTTTTATTAATTATGTCTGCACTATTGAAATCAGCCTAACATGCCCAACAGAAACTTTTTGATGAACCAATTTCTTCAGAGGAGCTAGAAGAAGCTTTTAATAAGCAAAAAAACAGATAAAACTCCTGGTCAAAATGAAATAACAGCTTTGTTTTACCGTACCTTTAAACAGTTTCTGCTGAATCCATTTTGATGTTTTGTAATACAATAATGGAAACAGGAATGTCACCTGAAACATGGTCACATGCTTTTACCTCATTAATTCATAAGTCTGGAAAAGATCCTGAAAAAGTAATTAACTATAGACCTTTTTCACTGTTGAATGTGGATTACAAAATTTATGCCTCAGTTTTATCAGCTAGAATCAAAAAGTTGATTAAAGATCTGATTCATGAAGACCAAGCTGGGTTTGTTCCGGGAAGACAAATTAAGGACAATGTCAGGGTACTCTTAGATGCTCTGGAGTACTATGAACAGAATATTCAACACAAAGCAGCTTTTGTCTTCCTAGATGCAGAGAAAGCTTTTGACATGGTCTCTTGGGATTACATGAAAAGGACTCTGGAAGTAATGAATTTTGGAGACAAATTTAGAAGAGGTATAGATGCTATATATACCAAACAGCAAGCGAAAATATTGGTTAATGAATCAATGTCAGGAGAATGTAATATACAAAAAGGGGCGAAACAAGGATGCCCACTTTCTCCTCTACTTTTCATTTTGGTTTTGGAGTCGTGTTGTAAAATTCGTGAATCAAAGGATGTAAATGGACTAAAAATAAACAAACAGGAATTTAAAATGAGGGCATTTGCTGATGATTTACTATTGATTCTAGACGATCCTAATCAATCTGCATTTAAACTGAAAGAGATACTGGACTCCTATAGTAATGTTTCAGGATTTAGAATTAACCAAGAGAAAACACAAACGATTTTTAAGAATGTTTCAGGATTGGAACAACAACATTTTATTGCTATGACAGGTTGGCAGAAAGCGACTAAAGTGAAATACTTGGGAATTTGGATTTCTACAAAAAATGCGGATTTGATTACTAACAATTACTTCAGACTATGGGAAGAAATAAAGAAGGATATGATGATTTGGACTAATAAGAATCTGTCCCTACTTGGCCGCATTTCAACAATACAAATGAATGTATTACCAAAACTATTATTTTTGTTTCAGAATCTTCCTATAATATCCCAAGTAAAGTATTTTAATACTTGGAAGAAAGATTTATTGAACTTCATCTGGAAGGTAAAAAACCAAGGATTGCATATAAATATCTGGTGGATTCAAAAGAGAGGAGGCCTTGCACTTCCTAATTTTAAACTATTTGCTGAGGCGGCTGCTTTAGTATGGCTGAAAGACTGGACGGATTTAAAAAATACACGTTTATTGGACTTGGAGGGTTTTGATAATAGAAGTGGTTGGCACGGTTACTTGTGGTATAATAAAGTTAAAACGCATGCATCATTTCAACAACATATGGTTAAATCATCCCTTTATAGGATTTGGATTAGATATAAACATTTATTAGAAACAAAAACTCCGTTATGGATTTCATCACAAGAAATGTTAACATTACGCCCATTAAGACCAGCTCAATTTGTAACATATCAGGATCTTTTGAAATGGGAAGGCACAAAAGGTTCACTAAAAGAATATGAAGAAGTTAAAGGCTTATTATCTTGGTTCCAGTATCATCAAATAAACTCGGTCTTTTTACAGGATGTGAAAAAAGGATTCTTTAAAACTAAATCAACTTTACAGAAACTTTTGCTGGATACAAATGATCATCTTATTTCCAAGATGTATAAACTATTGTTAGAACTTTATTTTGAACAAGAACGAATAAAACCTACCATGATTAGCTGGGCACAAACGTTGGGCCATGATATAATGTTACAAAAATGGGAAAGGCTTTGGACGAGAGATCTGAAACTTATATCTTCGCAATCATTAAGAGAAAATGTATACAAAATGATGTATAAATGGTATTTAACACCGATGAAATTAGCAAAATCATTTGCTTCAATGTCACCAAACTGTTGGAAATGTAATAAAGAAATAGGATCTTTTCATCATATGTGGTGGACTTGTGAAAAAGCTAAGAAATTTTGGGAGATGATATATAATGAAATAAGGTTGATTCTATAACAAAATATTCCTAAAACACCTGAAATGATGCTATTAAGTATGATACCGGATACCATTTTTACTCACCGAACCTTTTTGATTTATGCCACCACGGCTGAACGATTGATATATGCAGCTAAATGGAAGACAGTCGAGATACCAGACAAAAAAGACTGGATAAAAAAGATGCTGGAATTGACTGAGATGGCGAAGCTTACAGCTTTGATAAACCAGAATGATAATGTACAATTTTGGGGGGAATGGGAGGCTTGGAGAACTTACTGTGAAAATCAATTTTCAATGGGACCATTTACAGGATACTCTTTGATCTAATCCCTTATCTATACTTTGTATTAATTTTATATTAGGTACTGATTTAATAATGTTGGATAGGATAAGAACAGGTTAATTAAAATAATATTGGGATTAGCTCCGTTAGCAAAAGTTTATACAATTTATTTTTAGATGGAAGAGGGAGAGGGGGAAGTCATTTTATTGTTAAATTAGTGATATTATTTGTTTTTTTATTATTACTATTATTTTTACTATTGGATATTGTTTCTATGTTGATATGTTAAATGAAGAAAATAAAAAATTATTTTTAAAAAAAGAAACCAGCCTAACATATGGCTCTGAAATTTTACTGTATGTAGAAGGTGCTAATGACTCTCCCTGTGTGTCAATCTCAGCTGATCTATGATTGTAACAGCTAAGAGATTGAGAAACCTACATTTTTTAGGGGGTAAATGCAGAGGCCATTGACAGACTCTGAAGCAACATGTTTCAATTCAGGGTGTAAATACATTCTGACGGGGGCCTCTCAAGCCTCTGCACCCCTGCCACCGTTTTGGATAGGGGACTGTACCTGGCAGAGGAGGATCACACTCCAAGACAGGACCTCAAAGAGGTAAGCTGTCCAGGTTCAATCATTCCCCAAAAACACATTAGAGAGTAAAAGAACTGGGAATTCCTCTTACTCTCATGCAATCACTTTGGAAGCAGAGATGGGTGGGAAGCAGGACTGTGTTGATTAGTGAGGGTAGGGGGTCTTTGTGTTGACCAATTAAACCTCCCCATGGCGCTAGGATAGTATCGGTGTGCTGCTTTCTGTTGCCAGGGTTATTCTGTATTTGAATGAGAGGAAGCAGAGATGGGTGGGAAGCAGGAGTGTGTTGATTGGGGAGGGTAGGGGGTCTTTGTGTTGACCAATTAAACCTCCCCATGGCACTAGGCTAGTATCTGTGTGCTGCTTTCTGTTGCCAGGGTTATTCCGTATTTGAATGAGAGGAAACTCATATGAGCAAGCCTGATGTGGAATTTTGGTATTCATGAGGATCTGTAGGAATCATGCTGACCTACCATTTTTCTAAAAGAGCAAGTGGTCTCTATCACCTTTAAATATATAAGGACTGGCCATACAGAAGCAGCTTCCAATATGATCACCACTCACCTTTTTATGAGTGCCAGAGGCTATTAACAGTGAATCAGTGAACAACTAGAAAGCTGGGCCAGCGTGGCATCATGTTAGTTTTATTAACAAGGATGTCTTTGGTAAAAGCACATCCCAGTAACAGCTGTAAACCCTGCCTACGTGGCATGACAACGTTGTCATACAGCTGTTTGGGTATTTATTTTGTATATCCCACCCTTCTTCCATCATGGAACTCGAGAAAGTGCCCATGGGGTTTACAGGAGGTCTCTCATCTAGGCCCTAACTCAATACCTGCTTAATCTCAGCAAGGCTGCAGCATCATATGCATCCAACTACACCTTGGCAAAGAGTAGGTACAGCTGATCTACTGGAATAAAAACTGCCAAGATTCCTCCTCTTCTTTTGTTCAACCTACATTGGTATTCATATGGAACCACTGGTATTAATACAGAACAATTTTTAATTGTTCTGAACGGAGTCAGGTTATATAATTATATAATGGAAACGAAGGTCAGTTTCCATTAGCAGAAGTGGGGGGGGGGCATTTTGGGCAATTTCCCCCTCTTATCGCAGACCCCTGATTTCCCCCCTTAAGTTGTTCCTGAGGTTCCCTGCGCCCGGGAACAGTGTTTTGTTATAGCAGGCATAAAAGTTCTGTTCTGCTGACTGAACAGCTTTTTGATTAATGGAGACTGATCTTTGGAGCCAACTGATTTAATTTGTCTCAAAGAACATTTTTATTACCTTTAGGTTTCTCTGCGAGCTTCGTGAGAGGAGGAGAAAAAAAGAACGCCTCATCCCCATCAAGGGAAATGTTCGGTTTCATACACTTTTTGCTGTATCTGGTCCTTTTAATGTGAGAGCAACGACGCGCCACAGTTTTCTGCATTTCATCAAGCCTCAGTTTGGTCACATCGGTTGAGTGCAGTTCCTCGGCATTATCCATGGCTTCCGGCATCACTTCTGGACTTTCTTTAGGGAGTGATGAAAATTCGCCCTTCTTTCTGATTGCCGTCATCTTTGACCGCCTCTTTTGAGAGGTCCTCGCTGAAGCCAGTGCATCAGAATGTTCTTCTGAGAAAGATATTTCTACCTCTGATTTCTCTATTCTTCGAGGCCTCCTTTTGGGGGTATCCAATGTAGTGGCTTGTAGAGAAGAAGTGGAGGACTTATTTAATGCTGCACTTCTAGTGTTCCTTCTACTAGCAACAAAAGAGTTAACGTTTAGCTGAGGTGGTGGTGGTAGTGGAGGCGACTGTAAAGAGAAATCCAGCATTGAAATTGCTGACACATTCAGCGGATACTTTCTTGGTCTACCTCTTTTACGCCGCACAGACAGCTGTTCAGTGACCTCAGTTTCTTGATCAGAAACATTTTCAGCTCTATTGGCACTCTGCCCCCTCTCCTTCTTAGTTGGGGTGGGCAGCGGTGACTTACTTGTCTGGGTGCTCTCCTCACAAATTGTTTCCACAAGACTGGAGCTTTTACTTCTGCCCCTTCTAACTTGGGTAGGTAACGGTAACTTCTCTGACTGTGTTTCCGCATGCGCCGAGACTTCCCGTGTACCATATTTTCTTGGTCGTCCTCTTCTCGGTGTAACACTCTGCTGCTTTTCTTGCAATTCTCCCTCCTGATCTGAAACTGCATTTTCTGAAAGTTTGAAAGCAATGGTTTTTAGCTTTCTTGCACTTTTAGGATTGACTGTCATTTGTATTGTATGGTCAATGATGAACTGATTACCTTGATCTCCTACTAAGCTTCTGGTGTTTTTAGAAGCCCTCCTGAGACCAGAAGTTGGCTGCTCATGACATTCTGAATCAAGCTCTTTCGATTTTTTAACCCCTCTCCTTGTAGTAATGGTTGCCTGAGACTCTGGTGCAATGGGATGAACATTTGTTGATATTTCTAGGTTGCACCCTTCAGTTTTCTCAGCGCCGCTAACTGGAAAAGCAAGAACATGGGATGGCTGCTGTTCTTGGGGGTTTCTTTTAGAACTGTGGGAGCGGTTTTCAGGAATGTCAGGTACTCGTCTGGTACTTCTTCTTGGTGTGGACAGTACCAGCACATTTGGTTTACTCATGTTTGTCAATGTCTGATCATCAGGTAACAAATCATTTAGACTTACAGCCGTCTGTCCTGTTGCGCCTGTACTACATGTTACTATGTTTTCTATCTGATTTATTTTCATCTCTTTATTTGTTTCAGGAATATTTTGTAGTGGATCCTGGGG
This sequence comes from Euleptes europaea, assembly GCF_029931775.1. Lineage (NCBI taxonomy): Eukaryota > Metazoa > Chordata > Lepidosauria > Squamata > Sphaerodactylidae > Euleptes > Euleptes europaea. Next base: position 31,552,456 of record NC_079318.1, read on the forward strand.
GGAACTTAGTAACTTCTTGCTCATGCCTTTGTGAACAGATTGCTCTACTACTTCGGATGAAAATTCTTTATTTCTTGTGTCTTTGATTATATCTAACAAGTTTTCAGCAATAGCCATTTTAATAGGTTCGGGTACATAAGGCAATACCGTGGCAGTATTCTGGGACATCTGATCACTAGTTACTGTGGATACTGAATTTGTAACGCGTTCTTGGTCGTTACTTTCAGTATTATTTACACATTGCTTCTCTGATTTGGGGCTAGCTGGTTTCAGAGGTAAAGAATGCAATCCAGCAGCCTCTTCTATTTCAGCTTCTTCATCTCCTTCCAGTATTAACGTAAAGTCATCCTGGGGTAGGAGTAGTTCTTCAGAAAAGCCACATTCACCAGCATCTTTATCAAGCAATTCACATGCAACCTGTTGCTCCACAGCATCATTGCTGCACTGATATTCAACAGTGTTTGAGGGACATATCTCACTATTTGGAAGAGTCTCCACAATAGTTCCTGAAACGTGCACCTCAGGTGTTCCATCTCCACTAAGCTGAAAAATATAAAATACACAAGTTCATTGCCAGTACACCATTTTTCCAGAAATGTAAAAATATGACAATGTTTCCTCACATTTCAGAGAAACAATCAAACCAGCCACTGAGACAACAATATACTGTAGTCTGCTAGATGGTTCAGGTATTTGTCAGCTGCTTCAAATGGAGTGGTCTAAGCTGTCCTGTTAACACAGCCACAGGAAGGATGCAATGTCTGGCCGTGAGTATCCACTCATATGGTTGTTCCTTTCCAGCAACAGTTATCACTAGAGTGACAATGTTATTGGTGTTGCACACATGAAAGTCACCACAGGGAAGTAGCAGCTGCATTCATGGGTGTTCCAGGTCAGAGGCTGCTTTCTCCCACATAGAGAAAATTGTTAACATGTGAACCACCCCAACAATCCATAAAGACATATCCAAGTTGATATGCTGATAAAGCAGTAGTGTAGCAAGACATAGAATCATAGAGTTGGAAGGGACCACCAGAGTCATCTAGTCCAACCCCCAGCACAATGCAGGAAATTCACAACTATCTACCTCCTACACCCCCAGCGACCCCTACTCCATGCCCAGAAGATGGCCACTGTGCCCTCCCTCTCATCATCTGCCTAAGGTCACAGAATCAGCATTGCTGACAGATGGCCAGCTAGCCTCTGCTTAAACACCTTGAGGGGCACTTACCACCTCCAGTGGAAGCCTGTTCCACTGAGGAACCACTCTAACGGTTAGAAAATTCTTCCTAATGTCTAGATGGAAACTCTTCTGATTTAATTTTAACCCTTTGGTTCTGGTTTGACCTTCTGGGGCAACAGAAAACAACTCAGCACCATCCTCTATATGACAGCCCTTCAAGCTATATTTCAAAGGAAGCATTGAGGGGCTGAGTGAACAAAGCATTTACTTACATTTGCTTCTTGGCTTTCAGGTGCATTGGTAGGTGGTGTTTTTTCTACTAAATTTTCTTTTATGGCTTCTTCTGCTCTTTGCTCAAATACTGCTGCTTCGCTTTCTTCAAACTCAGTTTTGGAACAAATACTGGCAATATCTTCACTGTGAGGAATACTAATGACAGCTGGAAAAAAAAAGGTTTTCCTTCCCTTAGTTATTTTATTTTAAGGTGTTAGTTCTACACTGATATTCTTTAGTGGCTGATATTTAGATGTGATTCCTTCACAATAATGAGGAACATTTTACGCCTCTGGTCAATCAATCATCATTTATTGCAGTCAAAAGACCAACTCAGCACAGACTTTAGAACTCTACAACATTCAGTTTTCCCACCCCCACATAAAATGTACAAATCCAGTAATATTTAAAATTCACACACTGCATAACAAACAAGCAGATATGAGTCCTAAAAGTAAACTAACTAGTAATCTCATATGTCCCCGTCCTGCTCTGGGGTAAAAGTATGGCTCAGTTTGGCCTTCCTAGCGATACACACCACTCTGCAAAACCTAGCCTCTATGAGGGCACATCGCCTAGGGTCAGGTACAACAAGGGGCAATTAACAGAGAACATCAACACATATAGAGGGGGTGTTTATTAGCCCCCAATACTATTTTCTACATAAATGACATGGTAGACGAGCTAAAGGATCTGGATTTCCACCCTCCCAAGATAGCCAGCTGACATGTCTCGGTTTTATTATATGCCTCTGGTCACTTTTGAAGAAGAAGAAGAGTTGGTTTTTATATGCCGACTTTCTCTGCCACTTAAGGGAGAATCAAACTGGCTTACAATCACCTTCCCTTCCCCTCCCCACACCAGACACCCTGTGAGGTAGGTGAGGCTGAGAGAGCATGACTTGCCCAAGGTCACCCAGCTGGCTTCGTCTGTAGGAGCGGGGAAACAAATCCACTTCACCAGATTAGCCTCTGCCGCTCTTGTGGAGGAGTGGGGAATCAAACCCGGTTCTCCAGATCAGACTCCACTGCTCCAAACCACCGTTCTTAACCACTACACCATGCTGGCTCTCTTGCCAGCTCTTTTGCTTGCCAGTTATAAAGGAACTAAACCTCTTTGCTCTTAATAATTTTAAACTGTGTAATTTTAAACTATGTAGAAATAATTAGAAAACAGAATTCTCACGGCTCCACTCTGTCGCCATCTTGGAAGCCCTCCTTTAAACTACGCATGCACAAGAGGCAAGTCAAGGGCTTACAAGGAGAACAGACACTCTAGTTATATACCAGCTGAAGTTGAATGAATAAACCAAGCATGTAGTTACATGTACCGCACCTTCTAGTCCAAGTGTAAAAACTACAGAGTTACGCCAAGTGTGAGGTGCTCCACTATGGCTTTGAAAAGAAAAATATTATGCTAGAGAGAAGGCTATGTAGTATGCTATGACTTAGCTATCAAGTTGGCTATCAAGCTATCAACATGGCTATAAAGTTAAACAAACAAGTGACTCACATCAAGCTACATAAACATGCGACTCTGCCCACAAGGGGAACTGGAAGTGTCTGCTCAAACAAGCACGATGAACTGCACATAATGGATTAAGCTTTTATGTAATTATGCTCAACTCCTTTGAAAGCGCTATAACCTAAAGAATCAATATCAGCACAAAAAAGTCTCCAGATGAAGAAAGAAGGGTAAGGGAAATTTTTTTTCACTGTCACTTGAAGTTAGACAGCAACTTCCGAACAAAGAGCTATTTACACAGGGAAGGATCCACACACCTCCCTGAAATCTACTCTTTTTTTAGCAGGAATGGGGATTCTTTAGTAACATCACTAATCAACACTGGAGTATTAAGCCTTAAGTAATTCAGGAGTCACTACACAAAGATGAAGAACTGTATGGATCTACATGAAGAACTATATGTACCTAAAGAATCATGACCATAATGGAAAAAGCAACTAGCAATGTTCTACAAAAGCCTTGCCACAAGAGTTCACGCAGTGCTACAAACAAGCTGATTCTACAGTAGTTCTCACACGTCTATTTTTACAAAAACTTGCACAAAGAACTTTGGACTTAAATTCATCTCCTGTTGTGCAGTGCAAGATGTGAAAGAGCCTGTCCATGTACAGACATCACATTTTGTGTGGGGAAGGGCATCTTTGGATCCAAATCAAACAAACAGGACAAGATTTTAGAAACATACATGCTGTACTGCAAAGAACTGCCAAGGACATGAGTCAGGGAATTACACACTTCAGACACTGGCATTACAAGGCTTTTCTCTTGACAGTGTCTGGCAAAAAATCTTTCCAGTTGTTCAATTTGTATGATAATTCAAATTATACTTACATTCAGCATCTGCTCCTGCTGACTCCAAAGCTTCAGTACTTGTTTCAGAATGGTGTCTGATATCTTCCAACAATGGTATCTTGCTGGATTCCACAGTAAGTGTTCCACTTTGCGTAAACAAAAGGGATATTTTACTTAGAGATAGGGAATGAAATAAGTTTTAAAAACATACTAGTCTTTAACAAAGGTCATGAATGAGCTTTTTTGCCACATGACTTAACCAGTATGTGTGTTCTGGTTATCCCAGGAGATAGAACAGATTCAATGGAAAGACTAGAATATGTTCCTTTATGATGTAATTTGAAGAATCATTTTATTAACAGCAAGCTCTTAAAGAACTGCTATTGATATTCAAGGAATAATTCTCGTTGATCAATAATGTCATTAGTATACATGCACAGTTGATGCTATTCATATTTATTTGGAAGCAAGTTCAACTTATTTGGTAATAAGCAACAGTGAAATCAACAAACATGCACAGAATCACACTGTGCTCACTACCATCCAAACTCAATTACAACACAAACATCAAATATGATCCATGAAAAATTTAGTTCTTATAAGGTTTTACATAAATTCTGCAAAGTGGCACACACATCCTACACTGCATTCAAGCAAATTTGGTATAGTTTTGGCAATTAAAGGAGGCAAGGACAGAATGTTATTCAATTATATTAAATTACAACACAAAAACCAAATATGATCCACGAAAAGTTAGTTCTTATAAGGCAGGGATGGGGAACGTCCGGCCCGGGGGCCGTATGCGGCCCCGAGGACATTTTCAGTGGCCCTCGGGAGCTCCAGGGCCCATCCACGGAGGCGCAGCACAGAGCGGCCCTCCCCGAGGGTGTTCCTGGGGCCGTGGTGCCCTTTGGACGTCCTTTCATCGACTGTTGGTCGTCGAGAGGAGGGGGGAGGGACGCTTCCCCCAAGGCTGCCCCCTACAGTCACGGCATGCAGGAACACCGCGGCACACTGTAAGCCCCTCTCGCCGCCTGTCAAGCGGCGAGGGCGGGGGGGGGGGGGAAGAGGCCGGTGGCTCCTGGCAGTGGAACATGCGTGCGGGAGTCGATCGGGCTTGGAGGGGCTTTTGTGGACTCGGGGGGTGGGTGGGAGGGTGTGGAGGCTGGGGCTCAGTCGCGCGGGGCTGCGAGTGCTGCCGTGTGTGTTGGGGGAGGCGGCGAGCCTGGGACCCGGTTGCATGGGGCCGGCGGGTGTGTGTGTGGGGGGAAGGCTTTTCTCTCTTTTTCTATCATTCTTTCTCCTTTCTCCCCCTCATCTCTTTCTTTGTCTGTCTCCTTCTGTCCTTTTCTCCCTCTCCATTTCTCTGTTTTCCTTCCTCCCTCCCTCCCCTGAGGATCGGCTGCGGGCTGCGCCCCCCTGGCGCCTCATTTTCTCGGGGCCCACCACTGGCTGCCCTCCCGCCTGGGAGAGGGGAGGGAGGGGGAGCGGAGGTGCCCTTCAGGCCTTCTCTGCGTGGCCTCCCCTGTGGTTGCCAACCTCCAGTTGGTGGCTGGAGATCTGGCAACCCTAGCCTCTCCCCCGGCGCCGGGAGATCTACACCTGGTTATGGCCCCCGAATGATGTTATAAATGAGCAAATGGCCCTTGGCAGGAAAAAGGTTCCCCACCCCTGTTATAAGGTTTTACATAAATTCTGAAGTGGCACACACATCCTACACTGCTAAAAATATACCAAATTTGCTTGAATGCAATTAAAGGAGGCAAGGACAGAGTGTTATTTGAAAATTTGGGTTAGAAGTGGGAAAATAGAATATTAATCAAATACTGCATCAACCAACTCAAAAAGCAGCTTCCAACTCTCAGGAAGAGGTATACAGGAAGAGGTATACAATCACAGAAAACAAGAGCCAATCCTGTAACAAGGTGACAAAAGTGTAAGCAATGTAACTGCAACAGCCAAGGTTTTAAGAAAAATTGTTACATCCCTCTTTTTCAAGTTGTTATTCACCTTTTATTAGATGGCACATGAGAAGCGAACACAGCATCTTGGACAGCATCTAAGTGATCTATCATCGATACTCCATCTTCAGGGAGGTCACCACATCCCTTCTCTTCTTTCTCAGGAAACCCTACAAACAGCAGAACTTATTGGCAAATATAGGCTGAAGGTATCCTCTCTACCAAATTATTTAAAAGTGTATGCCTTATATCTGGCACAATAATTCCACTTCTACAGTTATTGCAGCTTTATTTACAGAAGTCTAAAATGTATTTCCATTACAAATGAAATCTAACTGCTACGACACCCATTAGCTTTGACTTGGTAGCCAGCCATTATTTTTTGCTTCTGAATCCTCTAGCAAGAAGGAGAAGACAGCAGTGGTCTGAGTCTCACTATTCCTTCCCTCTCCAGAACACAGCGTGAAGTTTGGGACAAATCCCATCCCTTTCCAGAGTTCTCCATGTGCACCAGAGAACTGGTGAGGGGTTGTTGCGTGTCTTGCACTGAACACAGTGAGATATATTTCACTCTGAGCTCACTGCAACATAGAAAATTCAGGGCAGCGGAGGGGGTCTTCATACTCGGCATCCAAGGGAAGGGCAGTTGCTACTGACAACCAAGCTTATGGAGTACTGCTACCTATTTTAAGACAGATGACACAATCCTCTGGTCTCTGATGCAGAAGAGCAAGAAGGTTCTCGGGTATTAACACAAAGTTGCGTTAACATTCTAAACCAGGATTACATGGTTTATAACCCCGTTTTGTATGCAAGAAACAAATTGCAGCGTGTCGTTTTTGCTAATTCCAACATGACGATTGTGGTTTATATCAAACAAGGAAGACTAATCTACCCCCTGTGAAAGGAGAGTGCACACATGAGCCCGAGGATTTCAGAAGCTTGTTGTTATCACAAACCAAAGTTATTTTACAAGGCCTTAATGCAGCCAGAGTCCACTGCTGGAGGATGGCTGTTAAAAGCAGATTAGACCTTATCTTCTGTGGATTTCTCTACCTATGGTTAACAATCTTCATACCAAAACATAAGATCTCCATCTTCAGAAGACACTTAATTGTAAACGCTGTGGACAAATGGGGGTGATGTGTCCCACTTGTCAATTTTTTAATGCATTTGGTTTACACTGTGGAGATCAAAAGTTGATTAGATGGCTCTCCCACCTACAAATGACCATTTTTGTTAACTCCCTTCTCTTTTGCCCACACTTGTTAACATCCTGCTATTGTACCTGTTGACAACTAGATCATATAACACATACCAGCCAATCGTTCTACATCTGAAGATGTCTGAGGTCCCATTTGCAAGGATTCACTTTCAGCTATCTCACTCCCTTCTCTTTCAGCTGTCTTTGGTATGTCTAAGAGGTCCTCAGATGAAGAATCAGCACAGTGACAGGCTACAATATCTCCAGTAACACCTGGTGATGTTGCCTCGTGATATTCCAAAGTAGTTTGATCCACCTTGATAGGCATATTGCTAGTTTCCATGAAAGGTACAGATTTGTCCAAGTTATCTTCTGGTATGCTCTCTGGGGACAGGTCAGTTTCTTCATGATCTTCCTGAGCACTGCATGATGGAAAGGAGGGCACTTCTCTAGTTTTAGGCCATACATCCTCCATTTGAGCCTCAAGACTGCATTCAGATGAAACTGCGTTAGGCCTTGTTTTACGATCCTCCACCTTTTTAAAACAAGCACAAACAACTAGCACAATTTCTCCAGTGCACAGTGATAATTTTGCCAATAAACATGCCCTGATCTAGTAGGTACATAATAAAATCCTACAAGAGATGCCTAATTTGTGTCTATGAAGGAACCTGACACTTCTGCCTTTGAATGACCAGGAGACCAATGACCACTTGCAAGGGCTTCTTTTTAATTTCAATAAGAGAAGCAGCTCTCTCTTCACTCATGTGAATGGAGGCCATCAAAAGTGCAAGAGCTCAGACCATAAGTAGAGCCAGGGGGTCAGAGAATTAATAAACACAAAAAAGTAGGCAACATGCAGATTCTCACAAGCTTCAAGACGAAATAAATGTAACAGTTACCTTAAGGTTTTTTTTGCCTTGCACAGAAATGCAGAGAATTTTAATTAGATCACAAACTCTAAGGAAACTTCAAGATAGCTTCTAGGCAGAGAATATACTCAATTATTTTTCCTACAGCCTTGCTGACTTACGGAACTACACATACCAAGGCTATGGGCTGGACCATGCAATCCATGAGCAGAAGGTACTGATGGTCACAGATCTTTCCTACACTCCCCTCCACCAAGACGTCCACCCCCACACAGCTTTATTTGCAGGGCTGCAGTAGCCACTAGGGGTACAGTAGCCACTAGGGGTGCATTCAGCAAAGCTGAACTTCAAAAAAAGGTCCCTTTAAGCAATAGTCGGCAAATCCTGATCCCCTCAAAATTTGGCCATTTGGGGGGACGTTTCAAGATCACTGGCTACACACCCTTTTAAAAGGAAGAAACCCCACTTTTGCACATCTGCGCCAAGCGCTTTAAAGTTTAAATCCCTCCTCCCTTCCTCTCCATTATAGTCTATGGGAAATCTTTCTGGGGCTCTGGGTTGGTGCTGCTACCTGAAAAAACAGCCTCCCTAGAGCCTCAGAAAGATTCCCCATAGGCTAAAATGGAGTGGAATTTTTTTGGATTCCCTAAAAAACCTCAAACATCCCCCCCCCCCAATACCAGCATGGGTACTGGGGAACATTCTGGAATCCCGAAGATTTTCAGGTCCAGTATACCTGAATCCATCTTTTCCTGATTTTGCACACCCCTATTTTTTATGCACACAGGTCAGGAGGCTGCAATCAGGAGGAGGAAGGGACAGAATCTCCTCTCAACTGACTGGAGAGAAGGTGATTTTGCTCCTTTCTTCCCTTTACCACTGCAGCTTCCCAACCCGTGTGGCTATTCTAGCACACAGGTCCCGCAAACTCCCTTCCCTAAACTTCCCTGTGGTGGGAAAGGACTGCTGAGGGAGGGGAATGTGGGAAAGAGCTGCAATCCCTGTATTTGTGGATCGTGGGATCCAGACCAATGCAGGGAAGGGAGTGGGAATCAGAATCATGCCTGTGCTTCCCAAGCCAACTAAACCTTATTCGACAGGACATTCAGTTGGGGCCCCCGTGCATGTAGTCCAATGTACAGAGATCTGGTATGTGCTGGTATTGGCTCCTGACCCCACACCCCTGGTTTTGAGAGACAAAATGAAACATATCAGGGCCATGTACACTACTAGGTTTTGTGCAGAAGTCTTCTTTACAAACATTTCAGTAAACACATTTCAGTAAATACATACAGGGGTCAGGGACAATCGCAATCACCCAATGGCCCAAGATCCTACATGGCTTGAGCCATGTCTGAATCACGCTCAGGTGTTCCTTTTTCCAGCTTCAGTTCCTTGCAACCTACCCTAGCATTCCACTCTGAAGCTTCGATTTCTTCCATAAATGATATTTTTGTTTCTTTTGCACGTAAAGGTGGAGTAATGGACCTTCCTGGAGATGCAGTTGGAGTAGCTAATGGTGTCGTTCGTAGGCTAGATCTCAAAATCGACTGTGGAGTAAAACCAGGGAAGCCAGAGGAAGATGCAGATGTCAAAGCTTTAGCTCTCTAAGGAGAAAAAAAACCCAGACAATCTTAAACCTTAATATTTAATACCATGTAAAATGTCCTATCTAATTCTAAGCAGGACTTTCATAGGAGAACAGCACAGATGATAATTTTGAACACTTTCTGGAGTAAAGAAGATACTACTGCAAACAACCATTACAACTTGCATAAAGGTATTTTGTTCACTGACTTTTGGAATTTTGGTTTTAAATTGCTAACCCTCTTCTACCAAAGCACCAAAAGGGTGGAAGGTGAGATCTGCAACTAATCCCCCAAAAACCAGACAAGTTGAGGAATAGATGCAGAAACGCAATTACTTTAAATCCAATACATTCTAAACTAAATTGTTACGGTTCAACAGGGCTTAAGACGGGGTTACTCCTATGGACTGGCCAGCAGGGGTCTCCCTCCCAGGTTCCTCATTGGCCAGAGCTTACATTATTTGCTTTACTTTCAGTAGGTACCCTAGCACACCCCAGACTGTCTCAAGACAGCCCACACCCTTTCCCTTGCTGTAGTCTTCCCTTGGCTATAAGGCCCTCTGGGAACTGGTCTAGCTCTCCCCTGCTGCTGTAGCTGTTTGCTCTCCTCAGCATTATTATCAGAGCTCCCTTGACACTTTCCCCAGCCCCATCTGTTACTTTCCCTGGCTGTGCGTCACCTCCTACCTTGGTGTTGGCCACAGCCCTCCCAGTCCTTCCCTCAGCAGCCACTTCTGAAGCCTCCAGACACGCCTGTCTTGCTCCTGCATGGGCATCTTTAGCCGCTCCAGCTGCCTCTAGTCTCCCTCCTGAAGCCATCTCCCTGGCTGTTATCTTGCCTCTCCTTTGTCAGCCTCTTTCCTCTATCTCCCACCCTCCTTTTAAACTTTATGCTCATCTGCCCTCTCCCCGCCCTCCTGTTGTCCTCAGTCTCCCTCTTCTGGCCCTCTCTTGTTTACTTCTGGCTGGGCTGCTGGAAGCTGCCATCGCAGGTTGGAGCTTGCGGGGGTGAGCCGTTTGCAACACATCCCTTCCTTTAAGTCCCATCTGCTACATAAATAAATATCCTTTAATGAATGTCCACTAAGCACATCATCATAATCATAACACATAATACTCTCCTATTGTTAACTGTAAGACAAGAGACCAAACACATTTCAATAGGTTCACTTAGCCTTCACCATTCTATATACCTTAACAACGGCAGGAGTTTCCAGTAATTTTAATTCTGGTGCACTTGTGAGGTTCTTATGTAGCGGCATGGCACAGCGAGGATTTGAGTGCAATGGACTAGAAAGCATGCAAGAAGCTCTTGGCGACACTTGCAAATTACTTCCAGGGGCAGGAGAGCAAAGACCAACAGGCCGAACCACCAAATCAAGCAATCTGCAAATATGTCAAATTTTTTAAAGTGAATTGTTGTTTGGTATTAATGTACAGTAAGAACATCCACCCCCACATACCAGAAAGATTCATCATGATCTCTGTACTTGTAGGAGGGTTTTAGAAGTATGTTCATGATCCCCACCCTAACCCAGAATACCTGAAGCATTACCATTTAAATCTGGAAGTCGCTTTATATTGTACCGGTCTATTAACATGGTTCACTTGTCATTTTGGAAGAAAAAGAAGAGTTGGTTTTTATATCCCAATTTTCTCTACCTTAAGGAGTCTCAAACTGGTTTACAATCTCCTTCCCTTTCTCTCCTCACAACAGACACCTTGTGAGGTAGGTGGGGCTGAGAGAGTCCAGAAAACTGACTAGCCCAAGGTCACCCAGCAGGCTTCATGTATAGGGGTTAGGAAACCAACCCGGGTCACCAGATTAGAGTCCGCCGCTCATGTGGAAGAGTGGGGAATCAAACCCAGTTCTCCAGATTAGAGTCCACCGCTCTTAACCACTACACCATGTGGTCCAAAGCATATTACTGCTAAGTCCAAAGGTTATGAGGTCTACATACAAGGATTGTATTACTTATGGGTAGGTTATGTATGTTATGGTACCTTTCAACTCTCCACATCAGGCAATACTATTAGAAGCAATTCTCGTTCCAGTGCAAAATGAGCACACGTATGCAAGTGAGCATTTAGGCGTAAGGTGATTATGGCTTTGGACGCATCTTCAAGGTCGCCGTTAAATAATGAGCTATGGATAGGGTAATAGCCTTATCTTTACCAGACAGCAAATATATTAAATGATACTGCTGGCTTTAATGGATAGATAAAAAACCTGCTGATGAATGTCAAATATACTTCCAAATTGTTACTATTACATAATTTTACCTGGAGCATTTCCTTAAAGATTTAGTAACAGGTGTTCCTACAAATGGATCAGGTAACTCTGTGTCGGCACAACTGTCCAGTCTGGATGGCTGTTCCTCAGTACTGGGTTTTGAAACAGATAACACCAAGTTCATAAAAGTAACTACATTGATACATCCACTAGGCAATCAGTTTTGTGCATGAACAAAGTTTACAAATAATAAAACAGCAGCCAGGTAAATAAATTAACCTGTGCTACTTCCCCCGAATCTAAAAAAACCCAAACTAAAAGCTGTCGACTTTTTGCGGCATGGCTTGATTTTATTTCCCACACCTTCCCTCAAATAGATGCAAACTGTTTACTACCATACAAAAAAGGTATGTAGCAATTCCTGGCTATTCATCAGGATTATTAAGGCTAACATTTAATGGGATCAAAAAAAATACTTACGTATCATTTTGAGATGATTTACTTTTCTGTTCAGCCCCCATCCACACCTCTCCAATTTTGGAAAGTACATTACTGATGAAAGTCGCCTTTGTAACCACATTCCCTGTAGCAACATGCTTTGCAATTGTTGACAATGGCTTTGGTCTTAAAACTAAAAGGAAAAGGAAAACTGCCATTAAAGCACTAAGCTATTTTAAAGAGTTTTACTGCTGTCCAAGGAAATGAGAAATTTACCTTCCCGCCGAAGTGATGAAGACAAATGGTACGGTTTGGCTCGCTCAACAGCCAGCTTCCTTTGTACTCTAGGCAGGACCTTTCCATACTGTTCTAATATAGAATTTCTGGCAACTGATCTCTCTCTCCAGCGGGGATCCCGGTCATTCTAAACAAAATGAAAAGAGATGAGCTGTAAGTCAACATGTCTAGAACAGTAAACTGGCATCTCATTGACGTATCGCACCAAAAGTCAAACTCTATCCTAGATCAATATTACATGGTGAAGTCATATATTGCATAGACCACATCAATGAAGAAGAGTTGGTTTTTATTTGCTGACTTTCTCTACCTTTTAAGGAGAATCAAATCAGCTTACGATCTTCCCTTCCTCTCCCCACAGATACCCTGTGAGGTAGGTGGGGCTAAGAGAGTTCAGAGAAAACTGTGACTAGTCCAAGGTCACCCAGCTGGTTTAATGTGTAGGAGTAGGAAAACCAACCCAGTTCACCAGATTGGAGTCCACCGCTCAGGTGGAGGAGTGGGGAATTAAACCCAGTTCTCCAGATTAGAGTCCACCTCTAGAGTAGCCAAATTATGTGCTAAGACTTTGTCCATAAGAAAGTAGATATCCCAAATGTTTTAATAACTTTTATGTATAACTAACCACAGCACAATAAGGCTATGAATTTTAATATCTGTATATTAATTTTATATTGGTATGTAAATTGTGATGTGAAACTGATGTGGACTGATCTTTTGATCGTAATAAATGTTGATTGAGCATATGAGCTTGACACCAAAGAGACGGAGATTTTGTGCTAGCTAACCGTTGATACATTAACTGACTGAACTATGTTAGTGAACAAATTGGAATCAGGGAGTTTACTACGCTGGTTAGTACTGAAATCCATCACAAGCTCATGATTTTTTTTAACCCATTCTGTGTTGAAGTGTCAGGGGAGACAATAACCCTATGGTAATAAGGAAAGCTGTAAATACTTTAAAAACTGATTTTAAATGAAATAATTTTATTTTGAAAGTTTAAATTACAGGATAATTGGCAGCCAAAAAAAGTACAAGAAGTGCATATATTAGAAAATTTAGTTTGTTTTGGGGGATAATCAGTGTGGTTGGATCTTGGAATTGCCAAATGAATTTTGTCTTTGATTTGCTATTTGGTTTGGGGTAAAAAAAAAGCAAGAAACGATAATGGCATGAGGGCAAGCTTGAACACGAGGCACTATAGACTATCCTATGTAGAAGTCCACTGACACCCAGTGGGCAAAGCTCTTTAATATGCTTGCACTTACTCTTGAAAGCTCAAACATAGCTATATTCAGAGTATGGCTAGGAAACAGGGAAACACATTACAGCTATGTAGATTCACATTGTTTATTTACAGCCCTTAGCCAGATAAAGTTACAGACAACAATTTACAGTCCAAGTCTTAATTCACTTAAAATATCAACCAGATTACCTCTACCATTTGGGCTGAGAATACTCTATGACAACGTATTTTCATTGCTGCCGTACAAAATTTTGCAACCTGAGAGGTAATAAAGGCGTTATCACCTTGTAGGAGCTTTTCGATCTTTTCTCTTTCCCTGTCGGGTCCCATTCTCGGTATATGGGGCTCAATAAACTTAGAGCAAGGTATTGTATAAAAATTACAGTATAGAAGGACATGCTCAATAGTTTCTAGATCCCCGGATTTACAGGGGAAGAATCTCTCCACCCTAGGTATCTTCTTAAATTTCCCCTCTAGCATGGCAGAGGGAAGGGCTGCGCACCTAACCAGGGTAAAGGCCCTTCTATATCTGTTTATCTCTAAATAACTGAGGTAGGCTGCTGGTGCGAGGATAAATTTAGATGGGGGGGGGAGCCATAAATTGAGGTACTCTTGCTAAATCTGCTTGTTGCTCGATGTCCTTAACTCTTTGCCTTATGGTTGACTTAGCTTGATTCCACCCTAACTGAAGTAGTGCTAGAGGGGTAAAACCCAAGTTATTTAGTTTGTCTTCAATGGCTATAATCCACTTTGACCTAAAGGTGTGCTATGTATTTCTTAGGCTGTTTTGGGAAAGCAAGCACATCCATGGCTCCTGGATGAAATTTTCTGGGGTCATTTGTATGAGTATGTCTCAGCACCAGTTTGAAGAAACTTGTAAAAACAGACAATTTTCCAATGTTCTTGCCTCTGAAGCATCTGTTACCAGATCCTATCAAATAGCTTAATATGGCGTACATAGCAATTCTATTAGAGAAACTGAACCATGCTTTTGCCCTCCATTATATTTCATGCATGGACACTTAAACATCTGATGATTACTTTAGCACTACCATGTATGTTACACATGCAAAGAGTTTTATCCAAGTGTGTTTAGTTTGCTATATGAAAGGGAAGGGACCAGTACACTACTTCTGGTCAATTTCATTTAAGCAATCATTAACACATGGATACTAGGTGAAGTTATCACAAATGTGATAAAGATGCTTTGAAAGGACTAAGCTACAAATAGAATAGTTGATTTTGACAGCCTAACAAAGTAACTTTTTCAGAGTTAGCATCTTGATTTTTTCCCCAGACCCATCTCAACACATTACAATTATGCTTTTACCAGAAGATTAATCTTCAATGACTGGTTTAACTGTAGTGCAGGAACATAGTTGGCACGTTGGAGGTGGTGAACTAAAAGGAACTCATGATTATGAACATCAGCACTTGTCTGCAAGAACTTCTCTAGACACTCCTAGAAAAAAAACCCAAAAAAGATTAAGAAGGCCGTAATTTTGCAAACACTTGTACATATGCAGAAAGTTTTCGGTTAATCACTTTTTAACATGGAATAGTGCCCTGATAATTCATTCCCATCCAAGCTTACTTGTTCTGTATCTGTGAACGGCAGTTTCAGCAAATCTTCCATTAGTCCTAGCTCCTGGCAGACTTCGTACACATGTTTAAGCATTCCTTCGACGTTTAATCTGGTAGAGTGTTGCCGCAACACACTCCATGCTTCCACCATACAACTGCAATGGATTTTTGAAACACAGATTAAAACTTTGTCCCACAAAACAAAATCAATAACCTAGGATTAAAATGTACCTAGTATCTGGATACATATGTGTGTGTGTATGTGTGTGTGTGTTAAGTGCCGTCAAGTCGCTTCCGACTCATGGAGACCCTATGAATAAAAGTCCTCCAAAATGTCCTATCTTTGACAGCCTTGCTCAGATCTTGCAAATTGAGGGCTGTGGCTTCCTTTATTGAGTCAGTCCATCTCTTGGATACATATAACCAACTCATATTACTGCATTTTATTAAAAATGCACAGAAATATTACCACAGAGGTGTTGTTCTTGAATATAGCCTGACATTGTTACGCAGAGAATCTGTTCCTTTTACCTATTAAACAGCAAGACAGTAAGATGAAGGGCAACATCACTGCTGTTGGTCATTGATGGCTTCATCATCTGTATGTATCTGAGTGCTCGCCTGTGCTCTCCTTGGCACATGAAGACTTGGATTATGCGCATGTGTTGCCAAGGCAATTTGATTGCAGCTGGGTGAAACAGATAGGTCAGAGAATTCTGCAAAAGTCCAAAGTTACAATTAAGAATGCTAATAATGATGCTGGAAACTACTTATATGGACAAATGCATGTACCATTTACGGACAGAACCTAAAGAGGGCCATAAGCACAGAGTTGCAGTCTGCCTGGAAAACACCATAGATAAAGAAATGTGAGGCATCATCTCACAAATCTTGATACACAGATCATATATGGCACATAAGGTAAGATTTCTACATATCAGCTTTTTTTGCATTGTAAACATCACATAAATCTTCTGATTGTAATATACAGTGCAAAGCTACAATCTGATTGGAGGGGGAGGGAAGAAAGAGGCGATCACAGGGGTTTTTTTTAAACTCAGCTGTAGGCTCAAGTAGTCTGTTTACCTCAAAAGTACTTTAGACACTATAATTTCAATTAATGAAATCAAGCTGATTTACTTAAAGGCAAACAGCAAACTGATAGCAGAAAATGCCCAGGTGCCATTACATAACATTGCTGGACCTAACTGCTTCTGTGGACTAAGAAAAGTTGTATTTCTCAACTAGCATCACAGAATATTTGCATATGTTTGCTAAAATATGGCCAGGGTAGTTTTCATCAAAGCCCATCAAACAAAAGCCACGAGAACTAGTTTGGACTAAAAGGTTTGTAAAATGGGAAACTACTCGTTAAGTTTAAGTAGGCAGTTTGGAAAACTCTAGCAAATAATTACAAAACAAGCAGAGGACTCGGTCAACATTGTTTTTGCTAATGATCTGATTTCTACGTTAAAACGGAGAACTCAATTTGGTCTTGCATGCCAATCCTACAGATATCTGTGATTAACCAAAAGTGCCATGACCCTATCTAGCCATAGAAGCACCATACACAATTGAAGGGGGGAGGGGGCTTGGTCTGTCCCAGAATTAAAACTAGTTACCATTAAGTCATAAACTCATGGATTGTGTTGGTTCAAAAGCCTTTTTGGTGGCTCAGAAGGTGGGTGTCTATGATACCATACACATATCTCATTCCTTAGAGTTTCATGATAGTGGGACAGAGCAAAACCAGAGCCAATGAACCAACAAGTAGGAGAGAAGCAATTATTTTATTAACTTTAGAATTGCAGATCAGGCAGACAGGAACGAATGCTTTCCACTATTAATGTAAGCTGACTTGACAACGTGGCTATAAGGCAAAGACAAAATGTGGAGTAACTGCTGTACTGAAATATGTCATTTATGCTCACCTCGTAGTCGCCATGATCCAAGCACCAATAACCTTGAATTAGGTTAACCAGACCAACAGGGATTGCAAAGGCAGTTGGGAAAGAGTCCATTGTAGTATCAGTTTTGTTTGGACAGGAATGCATGATGTCCAAAAGTAAATAAATTGTCTGGTAAGTAGTATTAAAGGTAATTACTTAGAAAGAATTTCTGATGAAGTGCCTGAACAAACTACATACACAAAATATATAAAACTTCTTCCTTGCAGCTTTCAGGTATTAACTGAAGTTCAGTATTGAACCGATTAGAGCAAGAAAATGAAAAGTTTCCAGGCTAGAAAGACTGGTTTGGATAGCTTTTCCCCTTTAGTATCTAGGTTTTTTTTTTGGTTTTTTTTTTTACTAGCAGCAAGTTTAGTCCTTAAATTATTAGTCAGGTAACCTTGGAGTATAAACTTCAAAATCCCAAAATGCCACCTATGCCATTAGATAGTAACAGAAAAACAGTAGCTAGAAGTACATAAGAAAAGCCATACTGGATCAGACCAAGTCCCATCAAGGCCAGCGTTCTGTCCACACAGTGGCCAACCAGGTGCCTCTAGGAAGCCCCCAAACAAGACGACTGCAGCAGCACCATTCTGCCTGTGTTCCACAGCACCTAATATATTCAGCACGCTCCTCTGATCCTGGAGATAATAGGTATGCATCATGACTAGTATCCATTTTTACTAGTAGCCATGAATAGCCCTCTCCTCCATGAACATGTCCACTCCCCTCTTCAAGCCCTCCAAGTTGGCAGCCATCACCACATCCTGGGGCAGGGAATTCCACAATTTAACTATGCATTGCGTGAGGAAATAGTTCCTTTTATCTGTTTTGAATCTCTCACCAGCTTCAGCAGATGACCCTGCATTCTAGTATTATGAGTGGGAGAAAAGCTTCTCCCTGTCCACTCTCACCATACCATGCATAATTTTATAGACCTCTATCATGTCTATAAACCACCCAGCCCAACCAAAAAGCTTTTGGACCTTTCAGTTATTAGGCTTAATTCTATATGCGGGGGGGGGGGTTTGTTTGTTTGCTAAATTCTTCAGGTCTGAAGAGTATTTTTGCTACAGGGAAAAAAGGCTAAAGTTGATACACTACAGAATATAAGGCTGCATGAGTTAAATCTTTCAAAGGATACAATTGCATGTTTGTAGAGTTCTTCTATATTTTTCAACAAATAGAGATCAAGGAGCGCCTGTAACACAGAACACACAAATCAGATATTTTGGGGGCAATCTTAAGCAGGTCTATTCCAAAGTAAGTTTCATTTGATTAGATGATGCTTACTCCCAGGGGAGTGTTCTTAGCTCTGCAGCCTTCCTGTATTAAATCCGGCTGAACCTTCAGAAAATCTACTTACATGTAACGTAGGAGGAGGATATTTCCCTGTCCCCCCATCGTCTCTTTGCCACAGCTTCACAACGGTATCACCCAACTGGGAAATCATTCCATCAATCATCAAGCAGTCGGAGTCCCATTTGCCTCTACAACAGAAAAAAGGAATATTCTATGTTTCCATGTGCCAAAAGCATATACAAAAATGTCTGATAACAGACTGTACAATTAGATTGTTTCAGTTTCTCACTCCACAGAATTACCTGTAAGTAAAAGTTTTTGATCTGTTTAGTCTAGAGCAGTGGTTCCCAAAGTGGGCAGTACCACCCCCTGGGGGGCAGTGGGATTACTTAGGGGGGCACTAAGAGGCAAGGGAGCAGCAGGGGGCCGCTAGAGGTGGGCCCTTTCAACTGTGTTGTTCACTAATTTACAATAGGCCAAGCTATGGCATCATGCTGGCAAATTTAGTGGAAAGTATTAGAATTTTTTTCCAGATTTGAACAGCTAGTATCACTGGATCAAGTTCATCAGTTTTGTTGAATAAATTTCAACTAAAAAGTTTTAATTTGATTTTGAATAGATGTGCAATTAATTGCTATTGTTTTGAAATTGTAGTGTTGTTATCTTCTTTAGTGCATCATGCAAACCCCTATTTTGAATAATGCTTTTTATAGGATAGGGTAGGGGGTGCTGGCGCTGAATTTGTGGAACCAAGGGGGGGTGGCCCGAAATGTTTGGGAACCACTGGTCTAGAGGGTCTCTGCAGACAGCCTCTTTGCAAAATTCCAGTCATCTTTAAGTTTCCTCAAACTTAAGATATGGCTGCAAATGCTAAGTACCTACAAATGTATTCAGTTCTGTAGCAGTCAGGTCCCCGCCAAACAGCTTATAATTTAATACACATGACAAAAAATGAAGAGGAGGAATAGATGAACAAGAAAAGATAAGACTTTTGGTGTACCCACTTAACACGAAACGTATCTTTATATAAATATTTCACAAAGATTTGATTTTTTAAAGAATATAATAGTTGCTGAAATGTAAGTGGATCCACTCAGGACATCTTATGGAATCTTGAACCCCCACCCCACCCAGCCCAATCCACACAAGCTTCAAAGTAGTTTAAGGTCATCGTCTAGTTAAAGGGTTGGATCAGATGAACTGCAAATGAAAGCAGTTGACAGAACAGCTCTTTTCCCCTTTCTCCCTCCCTGAGACCCTTGAAATGCTCCTGAGGATGGGGTGCCTTCAGGAACAGAGTTGGGTACAGCATGCAGGGCTACGGTCAGAGGTGAAATTGATCAAAATAAATATCATGCCTACAGGTGTTTCGCTTCAGCATGGTTACTGTCCCAAATGCTTAATCATACCCTGGGTGAGCTCTTCCACAAACAAAGCAAGAGCCTATGAAATATTTTGAGGAGGGGAAAGATTTCTAAATCACCTGCGTTCTCAAGGGCCAGCTAACCCTCTGGGGCCATGTGTTTAAAGGGCAGAGATTTGTTCAATGAATTTGTTCTGTTCATGGTTCATTAGGCCTGAGACATCACACTTGCAAATATCATCATGAAATGTGGTCGTAAAGTGGCTGAAATGCTGAGAAATCAGAAGGCAAAATAAGAAGAAGCTCATCACTCAGAAGTCTTAAGACCTAAGACCTAAACATGCGAAGCTTGTTATCTGGAGTGATTGGGAGAGAAAGGTTTTTCAAATGGGGGAGGGGTTACAGAATATAGTGCCTTGAAAATTATTTAAAACATTTTAAAGCTGCCTTTCCACCCAACTTAGGATCTCCACGGATGTTTACAATCTGAAAGCATTAAAACATGCTTAAAAATACATATATAGGAGGGCCAACAAGGTCTTGAGGGGGCTTCTCATTTGCCCCTCCACCATTATTTCCTACTTCTCCTCCCTGAAAGCCCCCATAACCCATCCCCTTCAGCTGCTTCCTTCTTTCCTTTCCACCCACCAGCCAAACCTACATTTGTCTATCTCCTGTCTTCAGCTTTCCTCTCCTTCCCTTCCCCTGGCAGCAGAAAAACTATGGCCCAGTTGTGTGGTGGGGAATCTGTAAAGACTTGTGGAGGCCACCTTCCTTTCCCCATATTATTTCCTGTTTTCCTCCATCTGGCAACCCTTATATCCCTCAACCTTACCTGTTTCCTTCTCTCCTTCCTACCCCCTCTTTTATTCCCCCGCCCCGCATCTACAGCTATAATTATTATTTACTTCATTTATACTTACACTGCCTTCCTCTGCAATGGGGACCCAAAGCAGCTTCCATCATTCTCCTCTCCTCCATTTTATTCTCACAAGAACCTTGTGAGGCAGGTTAGGCTGGGGGTGTGTGACTGGCCCAAGGTCACCCAGTGAGCTTCAGGGCAGAGTGGGGATTCGAACCTGGGTCTCACAGATCCTAGTCTGAAACTCACAGATCCTAGTCTGAAATTAAACCACACTGGCTTTTGTGGGGTGGCTGATAAGGTAATAAGAAGTAGCTACCAGACAACATATTAAGTCACTGAACATGCAACAGATATGATGTGGGCAATGGCGTGGAGTTGCTCAGCATTGCCCCCTTCGAATTATGCCATGAAGGGTTTTCAAATTCTTTGCAGAAGACTTACCGTGACGAGCGTTCTAATTTCTGACGACTGCTGACGTAGAAGCGGTGTATGTTCTGGTAGTTGTAGAAAGGTTTTGACAATTGCACATCTTCATCTATACATAAGCAATGAAAATACGTTTTACGAAAAGGTATGAAAACCAATCCCAGTTGAAAACAGAACATAAAAGTAAATACTGCCCTGCCAGCTTAAGGATTCCTTGGCCTCAAAAGAGTTGAACTACTTACTCTTAAAGGGCAACATTTAAAAAATAGTGTCTTCCCAAGCCATTCAATTCTCCAAGAACCTCACACTTGAAAATACAAAGTCATAATTCTAACTTACAGCGCAGCTACCTTTAATCAGTAGTATAATTGGTAATACCAACATTTTAATCAATAGACCTGTAAGAAAACGACAGATTTGTTCATTTTGTAGGCTATTTTGGATCCAGAGTGTAGACAATGAAAATTATATAGCCTCCCTTTTCAACAAGGAGTGGTACCTTTTACTGAAGAGCAACCTTTCATTTTCTTCAACACTAAAATGACATTTATGGTGAAGCTTTTATAATGTGCGTGCTCCACTTGGTCAATGAAAAACGCTTTAACAGATTGATAGCCCTAACACATAAATGCATTTTGTCTGCGGTACTGCTATAGGATTTGGCCATCGCGCCTCATCTTAGCAATTTAAAAAAAGGACTATTAGTAAATTAAAACTAAGTAATCCAAAACACAATACTATATTGCCATCAGTGTTTGTTTTAGCTGAGCTACCCAACCCAATTATAATCCAGGAGAAATGAACCATTGTTTTCAAAGCTTACCTACGCCTTCAGGAAGAAGACTGGATCGACAGAACCAGATGACCACTTGCACATACTGCAGAAGTAGACTAGTTACAGCCTGTTTATTGGTTAAATCTGTAATGCCTGCAAAGGGATTGATACATTATTTTTAACATGACTAAATACTTTATTGTTTGAAAGCAAATTAACAATTTTCAGCCAGGTTTTCAAGTATAGGTGGATAATAACCTACAAAGTCTTGTTTGGATTAACATTTACTTGCAAACACACCTTTCTGCTCATCTTAGGGGAAGGAAAGGAGGGTCACATTTCGCTTTATTTCCCTCCATACTGGTTTTGATGTTTATTGGCATGGCCTTTCATCAGGATCAAACACTGATATCTGCTTTAATTTTAAAATTTAAGAAGCAAGGAAAAGAAAGAAACCCACCACCATGAAGAAGCTGGAATGCAGTGATGTAGGTTTAAAAAAATAAAAATAGAAATAGAAAAATGTTCTGAAGTCTTAAAGAGATGGTGACCTGATTTAGCACTTCTTGTCATATTTAGTAAATGAAATATTTATTTAGTTATGTTAATTTTAGAAATGTCCACCCACCCACGACTGTGGAAAAAGTTTCAATATGGAGAACACTGTCCCACATCACTGCTAGAACATATAGAAGGGGGGAAAAGAACACTTATGTGTCAGGAAGTTATATGATGAGATGTGCATATTAGATTTCCTCACATTTACAAACCTTTTTCTGTGAGTTCTTGTGCCTCTGTTACAAAGCAGTTCAAAACTGTGTTAAGGTTGCTAAGAAGCAACTCACAGCGCTGCAGAGACTGTAGTGTTTGTGGATCAATAAAGTTAGATGATCCGTCAAACAGTGGGACACCTTATAAAACAAAGACAAAATTATGACATTATTATTAATTCAGAGTGCTTTGAAGGTGTTCATCTCAACGTGAGTAAATGAAGCATTAACCCAGTGATTCAAAATATTCAGCATATTGAAGTCCAACCTTAATACTTCCAATTTATGTCATATACTACTTACATAGTCGAACAAACTCTTCTTTTGTGGTGATCACTTTATTCCATGTCCATTCAAGCACAAAGCGCATGTTGGGGGCAGAATCTGGTTGTTCTTAGAAGAAGAAAACCAGGAACAGAAGTTATGAGAATCTGTTACCTCTCAAATTAAAACAGTAGGGGGAGGGGGAACCCAGTAAGGCTGTATTTACCTTCAGTGGTCCACTGCTTGATGCAGCTTGTGAGGAGCCCCAAAGAGCTAGTTTGGACAGCAGCTGATAATACAGCTTCCAACTGTTCTTCCTAAAACAAATAAAAGCTCATTTTAAATCCCACCTTTTAACCCAGAAGCTCACGAGAAACAGAGCTGAGTGTTGCCAGCATACCAGTGAAACCTTAGTCAACAGTTGCATGTAATTGTTAACTGGTGGGAAGGATAGAACAGAGAGCTACAGAACTCCGAGGCAGAGGTGCCATGGAGCAGAACAAGAGACACATCCTTTGCACCACTGGGGTGGACCAATGGATTCTAGTTTCTTTAGCTCCCACTGTAGCAGTCCAGTCCAGAGGGATACCAAGGTATGAAGAGAATAAAGAGTTGGCAGGTTCACATATCATCTTCCTGGTACAAGCCATCTACCAGAGCTACCAAAACAGTTTTATTTCCACAACTGTGCTGGAAGTCACAATGATATTGGCCTAGATAATCTGTGCATGTGCATTCATGCGCACACAATGTAAAAGGCTGTGCTGCCTTTCACATATTTGTCATGAACTCACCTGACTCAGACTTGAAGGCTGCACGTCAACAAATCTCGGAGAGAGCAAGCCAGCTATAAGACATCTATTGTAATTATCAGGAATGGCTTCGTTTAAAGAACCACCCGATTGTTTTAAGAAATGCAAAGTCTGAAATTAAACCACAAACAGCAGCAATTAATTGAAAACAGAGGCAAATTACTAACTGTCACCATAAGTGAATAACAACACATTCCTAGATTCGGCGTGGGGGAACGGTGGGGAGGAGGCACAGCCGCGCCACCTCCTAAAGCCGTTCCCCGCATGCCGGGAAAAAAAAGCCTTTTAGCGGCTTTTTTTTGTAAAATGGGGCCTTTTACCCCATAGAGAAAAGTACGCCTGCTAAAAAGCAGGTGCAGCTTTGCTCTTCTCTGCGCAGGCGTTCACTGGGTGAAAGGGGACAGGAAGCTGCCCAATGGCAGCTCCTCCCCCCGGCCCAGGAACACCTTCTGGGACCCTGTGACACCTCCCGGGACACCGGTGTGGGCTTTTACATTGGTGGGATGCCAGAGGAAGGCCCCATTGGTGTCCCGGGGTGGCGCTGCCATGGAGTCTGGGCCTTCACACCAGCGTTCGGGCTCAGGAATGTGCTGTAAAACTGCAAAATTAAAAGTCATCAAAAGGCATCTTACAACAACCCTTAGCAGGTCAGAGAAAAAAGTTTTAACTATAACTTCCCCCCCCCAATTAAACCTTGTGACAGCTTCACAGTGCCAGTGGATTACATCCTACGTAGGAGAAATTCCCACTGCAAAAGCAGTTCCATTTGGCCCGCAGAGACAAAAAACCAAATGAGTCGGGGGCAATTCTGCCCACCTCCTCCATGCAGCCACCCGTGTTGCGTGATTTCTGTCCATATGAGCCGCACCCTGATAACAGCTTTTTGAAGAGCGTGACAGGCCACTGCAGGAGGCGACCTGTGAGGATGACCTCACCTGCAAGTTTTTTTGTAGGATCCAAGCCAATGTATTTTAGATCATTATTTCTATTTCAGCAATAGGTTCTGGATTATTAAAGTAACCAACAGATCCCAACAGTGAAAGTGAATTTCTTTGATATTCCCTTCAGAAGGGATGAACAGCTTAAGGAAAAATCAGCAGCTTCCAAGGTTCTCCCCCGTCTTCCCTATGAACGGATCTGACTTTTTTTTAAAGCTTCTATTTTTGCAGCAAGTTACAGATTGTGGTTTGACCTCTTCCTTCCAAACTAGGATTAAATGACAATTTCAGCAAAATTGTGAAAATTATAACAGGGATTTCTCTTTAAATATGTTGTAGCATGAACATGCGGCCATTTCAACTATTTAAACACAAAAATAAGGAAAGCACTACTTAGCAAGCACTGTTCATATATTCTCTGTAGTAGTCTTACAGACTTACACAGTAAACACATATAAAGCCTTTTATTCAACAACCTGTCTCTAAACTGGATAATCTGAGGGTTCTTTTAGCAGGGGTGGATTTTAATACTACATTGGCAGTCAGCAAATTTCTTTCCCAGTCAATTAAGATTAAAAAAAAAACTAATTTCCTTATGGGTTATTTGGATGGTTCCTTTTTTCCCTTTTTATTTTGGTCCCAGTGTGTCATTGATCAGGTCCAAATTGGCCATGTGAACAGTATCATTAAAGTAAAGTACACAGTTAACACATATCTTCATCACCTGAAATATTTAACCTGACATGATTTGGAGGTGGCCGATGATCAGGAATAACAACTGCAGCATACTGCATTTTGCAAGCATTGGCGTGTAATGAAGAATAAAGACATTTCAAACACACACACACACACACACACACGGTGCCAAAATGACTACAGCACGAGTTTTTCCTCCTCCTTTCTTGTAACAATTTTTGGTGCTCTCTTAGATACCTTCAGATAAAATTGCCAAGGTAATGATTTGATCTACATGACATTTGTGTGGGGAAAGAGTGCAAATAACAAGAACCTTCCAAAAACGGGCCAACGGAGAACTTAAAAAAAAAACTTACATCTTTTTGGAACCCTGTGCAAGTTACATGAACAACTCCACAGTTCAGCAAACAAGTGGCATCTAAAAAGACAGAATTATCATTAGAATTCTCATTGCCAGCAAAACAAAACACTGAACAGTTAAAGATCCTTATTAACTTCATTTTCCTCTAACTATATCCAAACATTTCTCTAGAAAATGTAGGTGATGCAAAAGGTGAGAGAACCATATAGAGTAACTAATTTTATGCTGTCTCTAAAGAGGATCCCTCTATGTACCAGTGTGCGAGGATACAAAAAAAAAGGTCTCTCTGCACCCACTGCACTTGCACCATACTTCTTGTTCTCTCTCTCAAACGGCTTCTTTCACAGGTATGGTATGAGCACCCCAACCAGGAAGTTTCCTTAGTGGAAGGGGGTTATGTATTAATGGTATTAGCTGAGGAGAGAAAGCTGCATTAAGTCCATTTATGTTTCTGCTTGCGCACTCCAACCTATTACAAATACTCCAACCTATTACAAATAATGGAGTATGCTGCAGTATGGTAAAGAGTATAGGACTAGTATCTGGAAGACCCAGGTCTGACTCTCAACTTGTACCATGGAAGCTTGCTGGGTGACCTTGGGCCAGTCACACTCTCAGCCGAACTTACCTCACAGGGTTGTCGTGAGGATAAAATGAAGGAGAGGAGAATGACGTAAACCTCATTGGGTCCCCATAGGGGAGAAAAGCAGTGTATAAAATAACTAAATAATTCTTACATAACTTTTCTAGCATGCCACAAATCTATAGGGAGCCTGCTTGTCATTAGCGATTTTACTTACACTACCTTGGACACTACCTTGGATGCTCCCACAGTCATATTTGAGTGCTGGAAAAAGGTTTCCCTACTACTGACATACTAGCAAGTAGGAAGATGTTTGGAATCCCTGCACCAACCAAATGACAATTTATTTTAAATACTAGGCAAGCAATGGTCTGGAAAGCCTGTGGAACAGCAGCAATCACAACTGCTAAAATGATACACATTTCATCTCTTCATTTTCAACATGTTTCTAACAGAAGCAGTTGTTACAGAAGACCTACCAAAGTTGTAGGTGCTTGGGTTAAAAAACTGTTCAGGTGGAGGGTACGATGGAGGTACGCCACGACTTAAGCTTCGTTCATGTACCAGGACATCCAAGATGCGATGTGGATTGGTCATGCTCACCACAGCATCCAGGGACCACAACGCAAAATAGGGGCAATTATGCAGAAATTCCCCTGGTCTTAAGAAAACAGACAATAGTAAGAAGTTACACGGGTTATAAAATTATAAAACATCAGGAAAAACTGCCACTTCTTACCTTAACGAGTCCGGCATCTGAGCATGGTACCAGCGATTTATGTCAAAAATGCCTAAATAGGTAGATGGTTTGCCTTGACCGTATGTGTTCACTTGCCAGCTGAAGACAGAGACGCTTGTGTCAGGTGATATGACTGGAAAAAAAGATGACACTGCTGTAAAAAAGATTGTCAGCTATCGATTACATAAATACAGTGCAATTTTGCAGAATGCACCAACACCTATTTTAATGCAGAAAAACATGTTATAATTCAAGTAATTTGTTAACATGTAATGAGCTGGCTGTCATGCTCATGTGCTGCTACTCCCTCCTCATCTTGCCCATGGAGCTGATTTATGACTCTATTAGCGTTGTACTCAAGATGGGTCCTTTTTGCTCCTGTATCCTGAAACATTACCACAAGATATTTGAAGGTTGGCACTTGTTCTAATCTATGCCCTTTTATGGTCCAGGAACTTATTTTGGGCTTCTTGCTGAAGACCATAACTTTAGTTTTCTGATAGTTGATCTCCAGTTGATTTTGATCACAGTAAAGATCAAGCTGTTTCAATGCACGTTTGAGGCCAACCTCCGTTCTTGATATCAGGACCATATCATCAGCGTAGAGAAGTGCCACTATAGGGTAATTTGCTATAGATGGTGGGTGTGTATCTACCGCCCTGAGGCTGTCAATCAAATCATTTATAGACAGAGCAAACAGATAGGGGGCCAAAACACAACCCTGCTTGACACCTTTCTCAACAGCAATAGCATTTGTTAGATGACCCTGTTTATTACATCTAATCCTGATTGTTGTGTCTGTGTGTAAACGTTTCATCAGAAAAAGAAGTCTCCTATCGATCGTGGAACTACTCAGCTTAGCCCAAAGTTCCGCCCTAGGGATGGAATCAAATGCAGCCTTCAAATCTATGAAAGCTGCATATAAAGGAGCACCACTGTTCAACGGGTATTTATCTATTAAACGTGTTAAAATCATAACTTGACCTGTGGTAGAGCGGCCTTCCCTAAACCCAACTAATGATCCCTAAAAATCATAGAGATGTTCTCTTTTTTAAGAACAGAAAAATGGTCTGACCTTTCTCTAGCCACAACACTTGCACCTTTTACAGAAAAGAAAGAGTTCTTAGATAAGTGCATGCACTTCATGACTGACCTGGTATGCCTGCATATGGCACTCAAACATCTGTACCCAAAGAGGAAAAACATAGTGCGAGAACTGTAAAGTCTCTATGTTGAAATAAGGACACTGCAATGCATTTCAACCTAGTTTCCGCACCTCACAGCATCTTTGTTACTTCATATACAATAAAATATGGGGATCCCAATCTCATTCCTGCATTCAGCTGAAAGCACTTGTGTATGTGAGACCTGTATATTGGACACTGCATCCCATTACCTTGTACACAGGCTTTTTGTTCTTGTACATGCAAGGCACATGGGGGAGGGGTCAGGGCCAATCACAGCTTTTTATTTCAAGTATACATGGCCAATTTCAATTTCCTCAAGCGTGGGAATAGTCATTTAACTTGTGAAACAGCTCTCAGTCCCTCATCAGATCTCTGAGATTAACCAGAAATATATATTTGTGTGCTTCTTTGTGGAATACTTTGTACAATACAAAGGAGATGAACACATCTCACATCCCCACAATTAACACTTTAGTGTGGGTGGGGAAGGATATCTAGGAGAATCTATAAACATTAAACAACCATAATTACTTAAGCCTCACAAGCTGTAAGATGGTTTTATAGCCACTGACATGTATCCCCACTGTAAACATTACAAGTTCAACCATCAGGATGTGCTGCAAATACTTTGGCACTGTGGGAAGCAGCTAAGAGTTATATTGCTCACCTTGGCAACAGATGACATGAATACTTGCCTAAGCTAGGAAGGAAGCAGGCTCTAGCCCACAGGTTTATTATTAACAGACTTGTTATAACATCTTTGAAGTGCCATAAGACTCCTCATTTTGCCTTGAATTAACAGTTACCTTACAAAAATAGGTAAAGATGGAAGGTCTAGCTGTATTTTGTTAATAGTTGTCAGTCGGATGTTATTGGAAAAGATGGATTAAACAATAATTAAACATAGCCACTATTAAGGATGCCCTCGTCCTTACCTGCTGGGAGCAGAAGGTAGTTCTTAACTGCTCCACCTTTACTGCATTTTATCTTTAGTAGTAGCAATGTGAGGAACCACTTATCATTGCTTTCTATACATTAAATGATTATTATAGCGATTATCATTAAACCATTTATGAGACTGCTCATAGCTGCTTAGACTCTGAGGCAAAACTGGACATACTGAAGTCTGCCAAAACTTACGCAGAATTGCCGAATTTGAAGGATCAGCAGGGAACCCTCATTCTCAATAACGCCACAGTTAAGTTTTTGAAACAAAATCTATACCAACCTTCATTAACGCCATCTTCTCTGTCAACATGGCTTCGAAATTTTTCTATAGTCTGACAGCCAATTAATTTGGTGTTGCTCGTTTGTCCTCTCAAAGAGAAAACACCCCCTGTAAGGTCTAGACTGTACCTTTCTTCACAATACTCCAAACCCTGAAAGAAGTGATTACATGAAATCAATAAGCAGAATACAGACAAGCAGAATTTTAAGGTTCCATGTTTTTATGAAGAGAATCTACTATCCATTAATACTTCAAAATTACTTCCTTATTATATACATGACAGCAAGGGTTGATATGATCTTAAGAAAAGATTTGTAAGGTAAATTACATAAACAAAGCTTGAGAGCAAAAGCACAGGTACAGTGTCATCTGTTGATAGTTTTTAGATTTCAAAAAAAATGTCACAGACAGCAACTGTTTAAATATCTTTGCATTTGATAGAGTGGGCTCTGTTACATAAAAGCTTATGCCTTAATAAATCTCTCAGTCTTTAAAGTTTCCCAAAACTAGTTAGTATTTACATTAAAGGCACTAGTATACTTAAATTATGAAGCATTTGTTTTTTTCTCTGCCTGATCTCATCATACTTACTAAGGACAATAGCAACTCCAGAGAGATGCCAAGTACACAGCTATGGGACCATTTAACTAAGGCCTCTCAGTAACTTATCAGGGCACTTAATTGCAAAAGAATACTACCATATTAACACTCTGCCTCATTTTCCCCGAACAGGGGAGAATGCCACAATAATACAGTTAAGGCTATTTGAATTTACAAACAAAATGTCCAGGTCAATTAGGTAACTCAGATGATCGCCAACCACACCTCCTCATATCCTGTCTGTGAGAAACCCACACAGCTGTGTTCCATGAAATGGATGCAGAATGCGATTGCTGATTTTGCCAAACACTTTCTTCTTTGACATGCAACATTGGGGCGGGAGAGAAAGAGAAAAGAAGGAGCAGAAAAATGTGGAAGAAAAAAGTCCCCAGGATAAGGCAGACAAGGGAAGGTTCTGCAAATGTTGCCATTTGTTCCAGGCCTCCACATCTCTATTCTATGTAAATAGTGGCTGAACTAAGTGAAAAAAATATTGCCCAAGTATTGTCAGATAGCAAAGTCAGAGTCAAAAAGGAGGCCTAAGGAAAACCTCTTTCAAACTCAAAGGGGAGGGGCTTTGGAAGAGCCTCTGCTTTGTATGCAGAAGGTTCCAGGTTCAACCCCCGGCATCTCCAGTTGAAAGTACCAGGTGGTGGGTGATGTGAAAGGCCTCAGCCTGAGACCCTGGAGAGCCGCTGCCAGTCAACAATACTGCCTTTGATGGACTGATGTTCTGACCAGAACAAGGCAGCGTCAAGTTCAATCTACTTGTTTTTCTTTATTGCAAAATGTTTAAACAAACTCTAGGTTGATTCAGTGCAAGGACCCGAGGTCCACACAAGGTTCTCTGATCTTCCTGGTTTTCCAGGGTCAGAAATGGCTGCTGGGGAGATGGGAGAGCCGGAAAGACCCACAGCCATCAATTATTGCAAAATCAACTCAGCCCAAGACATGATCCGTAGAATCTGAATCAATAAACAATAAACACCCTGCTGTGAGGTGTTAACAGTTGTGGCAAAACCCACTCACTTTTATTAAGGCAGGGGACCTGTCAAAGAACTGTCTACTTTCAGACTCGGAAGCCTGTTTTGTTTAAATTAAAGCAAGCTACATGAAGCTGAAGATGGAAAAGGGCTATGAAGAGACATGAACCATGCTGTAAAGCAGAAAGCATCTGAAGAATTCAGCCTGAAAGGCAGAATCCAAGACTAGCTAATCACACCTATTTACACATTCCAACAGCCAACTCAGATATTACAACCACCATACAGAGGTCACAGAAACTGATTCTGTGTGTTTGCTCTTCAGATACCATTGCATAGCCTCCTTACCAAGAATACCAAAAAAGTGTAGTGGTGGTCTAAAGACTCCCCATGGTATCAGAGCAGTCAATCATGGCTTGAATCCATTACAACAAGCTGCATTTCCTGCATGACGTGACAATGTTTGAAATGGCCCTTAACTCTAAGGATTTAGCCTCCAAACGCAAGTTACTGTGCAACTGGTTATCTGTATACATTTGATGCAACATGAAGATACTGCAGCAGGAATCAGAATTAGGTACATTAGTAGAAAGCCTATTTCCTGTTTGCGTCATTTCCACAGAACTAACACACACGGGTCTCTTTGTGCAGAACAGTTTGTCTTTAAAAAACCCCTGCAAGCACAGTGAATAAGAACTATTAAATATTTCCCAAATAAATTCAACAAAAGCTATGTATAAAATTAACAAACCAGTTAAACAGCATATGAAAAGAATACAGAGATATTCCAGTGGGCCTAACAAAAGCAAAGTCTGGTCTCACTGAGCTCCAAATCTCCTTATTCTAATAGTTTCAGATTAGCAGGAATGTGGATCAGACTGCCTTGCAGTACAGTTGGAGCTTTTATTTCACCACCACAGTCCAATAAAATAGTTTATCAATACTTTACCTCGTACATGATTTGCCCAGACGCCAAATGCCTTCTGTCACTGAAGGCCAACTGCAGCAAATGTAAGCTGACAACGTCCCCTTCGCTAAAATAAAATAAATCAACAAGTTTCAGTACAGAAGTTGTCTAACAAAAGCACCTAATACTACAGAACACAAGCGGCCATCATTATAACTTTAAGAACATTAACCATGCAAACCACAGTTATCCCCCCGCCCCAATATGTTATCCTTATCCTGCTAACTTGGTTGCAGGAGCTCCAATGCATACACAGAAGTCGGTTGCTTGGATCAAGCTTCTTAGTAATTTAACCGAAGAAGTTGATCTGCATAAACCATTTCTTTTACCGTATTTTTCCATGTATAAGACGATCCTTTTTTTCTAAAAATATTTAGAAAAAAATTGGGGGGTCGTCTTATACATGGAAGGTTGCTCTCTTCCCCGCCAGGCAGGGAAGAGAGTGTGTGTGTGTGGGGGGGAAAGAGACCAGTCGCCCTGGCCGGCCGGCGACCAGCCTTCCCAAGGTCCCCGCTCTCTTTCCGGCCCCTATTTTTCCATACACCCCCATGTATAAGAAGACGCCTGATTTCTTAATTTTGGGTTAAAAAATATAGGGGTCATCTTATACATGGGGGTATCTTATACATGGAAAAATATGGTAATTTTATGGGTTGGCTCCTTCTGCTGAAAGATCTGTATATAGTCCCACACACACAAGATCTGTCTGCACCTTTGGGAGCGAACAGAGTTCCAGAATAAGGCTTACTGCAATTCTATAATTTCTATCACTGGGGTGTTGAGTGCCTCAAAGCTGCTTTAAAAAGGAAGGCTAGGCTGCAACATTCATACTTTCTAGGCTGTACTCCAAGCTGGAATGCTCCTGAAGCAGGACATGGAGATCAGTTAAAATCAATACCATAGCAATAAAGTATCAATAAAGTAGCTAAAATTAACAGTAGCGGTAGAGAAAAACACCAAGCAGGAGATAATTTAAATAACACAACATTAAAACAGCCCCCTGAGATGATTAAAAAGAACATGATATGGTCACAGAAACACAATTGAAAGTAACTGCAGCAAACTCACTGGCAATTAATAATACTGCAACTCAGTTTTAAACACAAAGTTTCAGCAAACTTATGCAGCTGACAACTATTTTCAGGAACAATTGACAGCAATTTTGAAAGTTCACCAGATGCCATTTTCAGGAGATGCAAGAAGAAGAGTTGGTTTTTATATGCTGATTTTCTCTATCTTTTAAGGAGAACCATACAGGCTTACATTCTCCTTCCCTTCCTCTCCCCACAACAGACACCTTGTGAGGTAGGTGAGGCTGAGAGAGTTTGGAGAGAACTATGCCAACTCTTACCTTTAAAGCCTTAAATGGTCTGTGACCAGGTTTCTAAAGGACCTCTTGCTCTCATGTGATCCTGCCCAACTGCTACAATCTTCACTGAAGGTCCTGCTCTGTGCGATTCTCACTGTGGAGGTGCCTTGTCTGAGGAATTCCTTTCCAGCATCTTCTCACCCATCACTTCCTCTATGAATTTTAATTTTCCCAGGCTTCAGTTCATCATGTATTGATGCTCTTTGTTCTTCATGTATGATGCTGTGGCTTACTGATTTCATTGTCTACTTGCTATTCGAATGCTGTTACACTTAAGAATAGTCTACCCTCACAGTTCAGGTGCTTTGAGTTTTTAACTTATGTCACTTTGGTTGGCTCTTGTTTGCTTACTGAAAACAGCCTCAAGCAACCTTCGTTGGAACAGTGAGTTAAAATATTCCAAGCTCAACCCAACAAAATATATGCAGAGTGCCAAGGCCAATGGACTGATCCTGTGTTAAACAGGCAGAACTAAATGAACAGGCAGAACTAAATGAACAATACGGTTACCTGTCGCTAAGGCTAAGATTGTCACTGTTCTCACTCACCTTTCTTGTGTTGACTGAACAGCCCACAAGTAACAACAGTTGCGGGGATCATTTTCAGGTTCCTGAAAAGTAACAGCATAGACTGGAATCCTACCTCCTTCTAACTGGGAGTGGTATCTAGACACAAGGCAGAAAGGGGGGGGAGAGAAGAGAAAAAGGGGAAGATAAAAACATCTATAGGTCTGTTTCTACAGTGCACAGGAGATTGCATGTTGATGCTATGTTTGAAACACTCTCATTCTGTATTGCACACAAATCCACCTAACATACTTTTTCTCCATATTCCAAGTATTCCGAGGACAAAATGGAAGAGAGGAGAATGACGTGAGCCGCTTCAGTTCCCCATTGGGGAGAAAAGCAGTGTATAAATGAAGTAAATAATTGCATAATATAATCTGATACTGGCAGAGGAAATCCAGTATTTCATGTTTAGTGATCATGAAATTGTCATTATTGTAGCGCCACTAATGCCTCACAGAATCAAGATCTTGAAGCCCTGTCACAATTTTAAATACTTTAATTTACAGTAAAAGGCCAATACTGGTATGCGAAATTGGCAAGATTGTCACCCAGCACCTCTGTTTACCATTTAAATAACAAGCTTTAGTGGTAGCAACATATGTGTCACATCAGCAACAAACGCATGAGAACCTTACTAGAACCAGGTACGCATTAGCTAGGCAGAGGCATCTCTGAACTTAAGGCCCCAAGGGCACAGAAAGACTAATACAAGCAGGATGTTTTTACCTGCCCTTTATATTTCACTTAAAGACACTTCAGCAATCATTATTTCCCGCTTTGTAAATGAACATAAAGTTGTATGTCAGTCCCATTATCAGCTTTTAATTTATTTGTTAACACTCAGCTGTTTCACATGCTAGCCATGGTCTGACACAGAAGGCAGCTTGATATAAGAGTGTTCATCCAAGCCGACCAGCATATTTCACAGAATGTCATGGGATGAAACAGCTGCAATTCAACGGGTTGGATCCAAAACTTATTTCCCATTTGTGGAAAGGGGGCCATTTTTGTTTCTGCCCTCTACCAGTAGGGAGGGTCTGTGGCTCAGTGGTAGAGCATCTGCTTGGCATTCAGAAGGTCTCAGGTTCAATCCCCGGCATCTTCAGTTAAAGGGACTACGCAAGTAGGTGATGTGAATAGACCTCTGCCTGAGACCCTGGAGAGCCGCTGCCGGTCTGAGTAGACAATACTGACTTTGATGGACCGAAGGCCTGATTCAGTATAAGGCAGCTTCATGCGTACCACTGCAGGCCCCCTCAACACACCCAGTGCTCTTTCAGGGTTGTACAGTGCACACTGCAGTGAGAGAAAATGTGGGAAAGTTCCATTTTGAGAGTGGACTGCCACTCACAGAAATCATTTCCAATCCAATGATTTCTATTTTGCCACCTTAAAAAGGCTGTTAACATGAAACAGTACACTCATACAAGTCACTTCTACAATTTATAGAAGCCCTATGTAAGCCCAGGTGACGTTACTACAATCATGCATTCAAGAATGTCTACAATTAATGCACCGCTGCATCACTAGAGATGCTAGAAATGTATCAAATGAAACCCACCACTTCTCATATAAACATACTTACTCTTTCTTCAAGTTTTTCATGTTCCATAATGAGAGGTAACCATCAGAAAACCCCACAACTAACTGGTTGATCCTGTGTATGTACGAGAGAGTTTTCACAGCGGTTCCAGATGGGTTCAGTAGCTGGAAACAGAGATGCCGACCTTTCCTTGTGATTGCTTCCCTTATTTGTGGTATTTCAGGAGGGATTCCAGTGATAACTTCGAGGTCTGCAAATAAGGTATATTGCAACATAAATTCATGCTATAAAAATAGCTTACTTAAAAAGATATAGTTCAATGAACAAAGTATACATTATTAGGTATTCTTTAGATGGAATAGCTGGTGCAGGAGAGTGGCTAAGAGCTGTGCTATGTGAGGCCGCAGATTTAAATTTAATTTTATCTAATGTCACATAACATGGCTAAACAATATTCCCAAAATTAGCTCCCCATCTGCAATACCAGCATACCCTACAGGGAGGTTGTAAAGATTACTATGATTATAAACATGAAGTGCTTTGAAAAATCTAACTGCTATGCAAACAGACTTATTATTAGTGTGGAATATTTTAGAACTGCACATGAGAGGCAACCAATGGCTAAAATATCAGTTACTGTGGCACAGGCCAAGGTGATGTTTTCACCAACTATAATCCCCCTCCACACACAGAAAAGAATCAGATACTAATTGAACAGCTTGTTAGACAGCCCTCCAACTGGAGACAAGACTAGTTTCAGGAACACAAACTGCCCAGCCACCTCCCCTCTGGCATTAACTAGAATATTAGCAATGTTCTAGGAAATTCAGCTATTTTGCTCTTCAAGAAGCAAGCAATATTACAGGGTGGGGGAAAGAAAAAGAGAAAAGTGAGCTGGATTTACCAGATGCCTCTATTTCATTCTGGCTACACGACAAGTCATCCAGACAAAGATCAATCAGAAGAACATGTCCAACATCTGTAACCACAGCTGCCACACCAAACAACCACCTGAGACTCTGGTGCAAGTGTTGGGTTGTCAAACTGGCTCCTCCATGGTTAATTATGGGTTCTATTGCAGTAACCTATGAGAAAACAGAGCGTTATTTAAGCCATTTGTTGAACTTTAAGATCAGTATGCAAATATTCCACTTTACTCTGTCATATCATAAGAACATAAGAAAGGCCCTGCTGGGTCAGGCCAAGGCCCATCAAGTCCAGCAGTCTGTTCACACAGTGGCCAACCAGGTGCCTCTAGGAAGCCCCCAAACAAGCAGCAGCACCATCCTGCCTGTGTTCCACAGCACCTAAGATAATAGGCATGCTCCTCTGATCCTGGAGAGAATAGGTATGCATCATGACTAGTAGCCATTTTAACTAGTAGCCATGAATACCTCTTTCCTCCATGAATATGTCCACTCCCCTCTTCAAGCCTTCCAAGTTGGCAGCCATCACCACATTTTGGGGCAGGGAGTTCCACAATTTAACTATGCGTTTTGTGAAGAAATATTTCCTTTTATCTGTTTTGAATCTCTCACCCTCCAGCTTCAGCAGATGACCCCGGGTTCTAGTATTATGGGAGAGGGAGAAAAACATCTCCCTGTCCACTCTCTCCAAACCATGCATAATTTTATAGACCTCTATCATGTCTCCCCTCAGCTGCCTTCTTTCCAAGCTAAACAGCCCTATACCGTTATATTCCAACATTACAGTTCTAGAAAGTTTAGGACTGGGCTAAAGATCCCAATATGCCATGAGAAGCTGCACAAAAATGCACCCATTTACTTTTTTTTTTTTTTTGAGTACAGCAAGCAGGTTTGGCTTGTCCTGGGCATAGCTGAATAACTGCTCTGACCCTCCTCCTAAGCATAGGAAACAGAGGCATAAGCAAGTACTAGAAAACAAGCAAAATGCATTCTTTGTTTTTACTGATCTCAAAACACAGAATTACATCATGCTAAAAGTTGTATGTGTGTAAGTTTTTGTTTTAAATCGGGGGCCTTTTCCCCAGGCACTAATAACATGACAAACAAGATCGCAGCACTTCGACAATATGGATGATTGTGTAACATTTAGAGAACACATTTCCGGTTAGCAGGACAAGAATGGCAGCTTACTTCAATGACAAAGAACTTTTCCAGAGCTATTTAAGATCATTCTGAAGCTAATAAGATTTGATACAAGTCATTCCAGCCATATCAACTACAATAGCTTAAACACACATACATTGAGTTAAACCATTTCAACATTTCTGTTCACCAGCTAAGAAAGCATCGGTTAAACTATTGTGTCATATGGAAGCCACCTTTTACAGAACACATTCCCCATTGAAATAACTCCATGTGAAATTCTTTTTCTGCATATACCTGGATTCTGCTTACATTTACAAATCTGCTAGCCCTTAAAAACACACACACACACACACACCCTACAAAGTTTTCTGTTATCGGATCAATGAAGAATCTGGACACTGCTTCACAGAACACACCACTGGGTTTGTAAAAACCAACAGGGTAGGCAAAACCAAACATAATCCTTCCTACAGAAATATTTTATACTTCAATGTATCAGTCAATGTCTTTTCCTAGATTATTTAGAAATCAAAGTGGCGATTCATATGTTACTTGGCTTTTAGGATTTAATCAAGATTGGGAGCAGGCCTTGGGTTGGGTGCTTATTTTCAAATGACCTCCAAAGGGAAATGGAATATTTGAATTGATAGGATTCAGCGTAAAACGTTCTACAACCACTCAAGGTAAGGGCTGACCTCAAAGTAAACCTAGGATTTGAGCTAGTATGAAGTACATGTTTTTGGCTAATACGGTCTCCGAAAACACTATTAAAGTGGGCATTTTACAAAGCGACATCTTGGAAGAAGTATAAACTTAAAACTAGAATTCTTGTCCTAAGTTTAAGCTAAAATGACCCTATCGCATTCTGGACCAGTTGCAGTTTTTGGGCTGTCACAGGGCAGCCCCACACAGAGCATGCTGCAGCAATCCAACCATGAGGTTACAGAAGTCTGGATCAGCCTAGCCAGATCAGCTGAGTCTAGGTAACAAGAAAGCTGGCAAGTCACATGCAGCTCATAGAAGGTGCTCCTGGCCATGATGCCAATCTGAAGATTAAAGTATACAGGGACATGGGAAACAGGAGGCACTTTCTAAGTGTTGATTCCAAACAAGACCTTGCAGCTTCAGACTATAATAAGAGACCCACTTATATCTGGGCACACCTTAATATTTATCTAAGAATAAGAAATGCATTTTATCAGTTTTTAAAACATTAAGAAGGTTAAATTAAATATTAAAGTCACCAATAGTAACTAAACCCAGTGGAGTTGTAGAAAAGGCTATACTTTTAAAGCTCTATATACTGTTTTTATAGTTCAGTGTATTTCACGGTCCTAGCAACCAATCAGTATGCACTCCAGAAAGTATGTAAATAATAAATTGGACATTTAGTCTAGTATCAGAGGAGCATGCCTATTATATTAGGTGCTGTGGAACACAGGCAGGATGGTGCTGCTGCAGTTGTCTTGTTTGTGGCTTCCTAGAGGCACCTGGTTGGCCACTGTGTGAACAGACTGCTGGACTTGATGGGCCTTGGTCTGATCCAGCAGGGCCTTTCTTATGTTCTTATGACATTTTTACTTCAAACATTTTAAAATTGCTCCCCTAAAGTAAATAAATATTGTCCTAACCAGGATGGGTTAATCAGGGCTAAATCAACCAACCCTGATGAGAACACTGAACAGGACAAAGTTAAAATCATAGCCATATTTTATATACAAAATAGAGCACACAGCTGAATGGAGCCAAGTGCACATCCATGTCTCTCATAGACAGCTACGGACATTGAAAATGTTCTGTGGGTTTGCTGAGATTTGCCTATGACCAACAGAAGCCCTGAAAACTCCAGGCTGCCTCTCCCATTGGCCCTGCAAATGCCACGGTCTAAACATGCATTTCTTCCAAGAGCCAGAATGCCAAATACTTTCATGATCAGGTTTAACAAATCCACTTACATAATCCAGCATTCCAACTTATCTTTTTTGTCTTTCTTGACCACAAAATAAAACATTAAAAAAAACCCGTGTAGTTAAAGTTTGAAGCAAAGTAAATAAATGTAAAAGAGAATGAAGAGAAGAACGCAATAGGCAAAATATTGTCACGATGCACACTATTTGTACAAACAATCCTAAAACATAATGAATAGTAATCTCATTCAGAACCCCAGGCTATGGGACATACTATGCAGATGCTCTTGGCTGCAAAAGGAAAGTCAGCAGGCACAAAGCAGAGGATAAAAGGAGACTCCAGCCACCCTCAGACTGACTGGAGCTCAAATTCCAGTCATGCCAAAATCCCCAAAAGCTCACTTCACACATTACAGAAGACAAAAGTGTGTTTTTAAAGATGAGAACATAAAACAAGCAACTCCCACATGCCACAGAACGCTGGTTTGCAACAGTCCCCATGTGACTCCTCTTTCTGCAAAGTGTCCGCTGTTTTTCATTTCTTTTGACCCCACAGCTATTCTTCTGTTTGCCTACCACACTTCTAGTTTCACCAGTGACTCATTTAGAACATTTATTTTCCGCCTTTCTACCTTACCGGAACTCAAGGTGGCTTACAATATAAATGGCAACAAAACAATGGAATACATAAAATCACTAATTTAACATTAATAATTTAAAACTGTCGGTAGGCAGAAGAATTACAACTAATCGAATGCTGTCCTGAATAAAACTGTCTTCAGCAGCCTCCTAAAGGTTGACCCAGAAGAACCTCCCTAGGGAGATTGTTCTATAACTGTGGGGCTGCCCCTTCTTGTGTACTTAGCCTTTTAGTGCCCTCTTCAAGTTTTGCTATGCGTGCACAGCTGACACCACCAACCCTAGTTCATGGATCCTGAGCTGTGTCTTCCTTCCTAGCAAAGAATTATAATTGTTTATACTAAACCCAAAAAAGATATGACAGTTTTCATTTTAAGGCTGTTACTAATATGTGGATGATTCAAATATGGGTTTATGGATCTTCTTCCTATTCCTGGTAGTACAAATAGTAAACACATTAGTGTTTTAAGAGAACTGTTCCTAGAGGAGGAAGTTAGTTTATTCGGAACACAGCAATAAAGTGTTGGGTTTATTTAAACTGAAGAAAACAGGAAGAAGAAACACAGAAGGAGAGATTGCCCTGAGAGGGCACGTAAAAAATACAGAAGAATTGTTTTTAGATTTAAGAGACATGTACCCTTCCAGGAAGAACAACTGCTTTAACCACTCTCGATATTCCAAGGTCATACAAACACAGAACACTTCCTTCTGTTTCTTCCAAGCCAATTAGCAGACCAGTTCTTTTCTGCCAGGAAAACTCTTTCACTGCAAGAATAGTGGGCGGCTGTTCGTTCACTCTGCTGAAACGATATGCAGACAGTCGTTCTCCTGTGACTGGGTTTACTACTTCGAGTTGAGGCCCACATGACAGGCAAGCCAGCCCACTTCGCCCTAAAAGGAATTCAGAGAAATATATATATGTAAGAAGGTATGCAAAATGCGGAGGATCAGAATACGAAGGTGGGATCCCTTAAGGCACAGCATGAGAGGGATGTTTAAAAATACAAAGTTTTGGTGCCACACAGGTCACTACTATCAATTACATCATAAAGGAATCCCAACAACAATCAACAGATGCACTCAAAAGCATTTTTTTTTACACTGCAGACTATCAGCCTATTTATATCACTGCTGTATTTACATTCAGGATTTTCCCTCAAGCTTTAAAGTGTACTATCTACCAGCATAGTTTTTAACGATATTAGAGAACTGCTTTTTTAGGCGGATAGGGACACTTAGGGCTGGTTGATGGTATAACCCTTATGAGAGCACTTCCAAAAAGCTCTCCCCTCCCACTGTGGCACTCCACATAGAAATACTAACATCTTGAAGTTCCTTGCTGTGCACATTCACCCTTTTAGAACATCCTATACTAGCACCAAGCTTCCTTGAGGGCACTGAACCAGCCTTTAGTGTTACTTCAGAATGAAATCCAAGAGGGCAATGGAACCAAGATAAGAAAGGAGCTGAATTACAAATGCATACAGCCTTGAGATGGGAAATGCTGCTCTAGGGTTATATTGGTTCAGGTATACAGGTAATACAATGCATCTTAGTTTAGAGCAGTGGTTCCCAACCTTTTTTTGACCAGGGACCACTAGGACTTTTTTGTTCGGTGCAGGGACCCCAAGGTTCAAAATAAAAATTCTGAGAATTTGACAATAAACTTTAATCATAACTGTTAGTTAAACATTAAACTTAGAATAATATTTGAATATATATATTTTATAATAGAGAACTTTTAATTGAAAATATTAATTTATTATGGGTTTATAACTTTGTTTCGCGGACCTTAATTTAGTTCTCGTGGACCCCTGGGGGTCCACGGACCCCTGGTTGGGAACCAGTGGTTTAGAGTCTCTAACGCAACATTAAAAGAAATGCAAGTTCAGATCCCCCACCTACCCTTAACAGGGTAGTGTCAGTGTACATTATATAATAAACTCTAGTGCTCAGCCAGCCCCTCCAAACACCTGATCTTCTGCTTTGGAAACACTCATCATTCACATAAAATGGCAGAACACTTAACACACTTCATGCTAGCTTTTGGTGACTGGTTTATAAGACCACCAGACACATGGAAGTAAATTATATGGGCAGTGAAGGTGAGGTGAGCAGGAGTGTGAACTAGTGTCTGCTGATTCAGGAATGTAGAACTACCAGGTTCCATCAAAACAGCAAACTTTGCCATCAAAGTTTTGAGCCAAAGGTATAATAGGTCAAGATGTAGCACAGTCACAAAAAAGTAGCCTCTGCACTCAGTGTTTCTTTTGATATTGCTTTAAAAAATGCTATAAGCATTTATCAGGGAACACTTATCCAGCATGTTCCAAGTTAAAACGTCAACCCTAGACAGGTCACTCAAAGTGACACACAATAAATTATTTCTTACAAACAATGCCATTCAAAGAAAACCACCATCAAAAGAGTATAGTTGTTATAAATTCAAAAGCACCAGCAAATGCCTTGAGAACAGAAATATCAAACTGGCATTCAAAGGCATAAAGAGAAAGAGGCTAATCTGAACTCCATAAGAAGGAAATTCCAAATGGAATAGTGCCCTAATTGAGTACGCCCTATCAACATATTCACAGATCTCACAACATCAGAAGTTGGAACACCAGACAAAGCCATATACATTGGCTTTGATGACACATGGCAGGATGTGCTCCCAAAGCTATAGTATCCAAGTCATTGACAGCTCTAGAAGACACGGTCAAGGTGGGCCTAAAACAAAACACCCCAGACAGGTCAGCGCAGGAGTTACTTGCTCTTTTCCTCTTGCAAGTATAGGTGGGTTGCTGCATTAGACAGTGGCTAAACATTTTAAGGACAGCTCAATTAAAACTGCATTGTAGCAGTCTATACTAAAGGTTCCATGCATGGTCAGAGGGGTGGCATACAAGGCTCACCTGCCAAAGTTGATAAAAAGTGCCCCCAGCCACTGTGGCCATCTGGAGATTCAGAGCACAGCGGGATCAAAGAGGTCTCTCAAGTTGTTTATTTCCTCCTTCTGAAAAACTGTAACCTCTTCTCTCCCCAAATTTCCAAGCTTACCAACCATCTACACCTCCATCCTGTCAGAATTTGAATGTCTATGTAGATATAACTGCAGCATCCTTAAGTTCCTATTCTGTATCTGGGTCCACATAAGTTGCAGCTGGCCACTAACTTCACCAGGGGGTTAAGTAAATCATTTTCTACACAGATGCAGTTTGCTTTTCCCCAGTTAAGTATATAGTTCTTTGCCTTGGCTATTACACAGAAATCACTCCAACTGGGGGGGGGGGGGAAATCAAGTCTCATATTTACCTCCAGTGAATGACCCATTAAGTACAGAGTCTAGCGTTATCTCATCTTCTCCAAGAGCTTGTATAGTCACTTCTGGAAACTGCAACAGGCTGCTGGTTACGTGAGCTGTTAGATCTCGCATGGTTCGCTGTTGACACACAAAAGGAAATTTATTCAGCAATCTGTCAGACATGCTAAGTATTGGCCTTAAGTAACTA
Organism: Euleptes europaea; assembly: GCF_029931775.1. Taxonomy (NCBI): domain Eukaryota; kingdom Metazoa; phylum Chordata; class Lepidosauria; order Squamata; family Sphaerodactylidae; genus Euleptes; species Euleptes europaea. The sequence goes on from NC_079318.1 coordinate 31,596,073, forward strand.
AAATTATTACAGTTCTGGTGGCTAAGGCTATGTATACTGTGCAACAAGGAAACCCAAATATTACAATTAGAATAAGTAAGACAAGACAATCAAACTTGCACTTAAAAAAACCCCTTCAAGGTTTTATATTTGTAAAATATTTTGAATCTGTGACAATGTCTGGGAAGAAGAATATGAACTTTGGAGAAGTTAATGCAGAGGGACAAGGGGAAATAAAGCTGGGGCTATCAAGGATACACTACACAGTTCCTCCTGTGGCTTCTAAGATTTTGAGTAGGTTTTCTGCAGATGTTTAAGCTTTTCTTGCTAGCCATAAAGGAACTAGAAGCTTTGTAACCACTCTTACTTTTAATTAAAGAAAAACAAGCAGTTTCAGGATCATAATATCCTGTGCCACAAAACAGGTGCTATACTTGCAGATCTGTAAATATGCAAGTGTGGAACCCCGGGGGGGGGGGGGGCAAGGGAACAGGAAACTGATGGTGGGTTATGACAACAGAGCTGTAGATACAGAGTGTGGTTCATACAAGGCAAGCTCCCTCAAGGGAATTAAGCCCACCATGAGCCAAGAAGCACTGTGAGGATATGAACCTGAGATTTAAACAGCAGGGCGCATACCTGGTTCCTTCCCGCTCCTTCTCATCCTCTCTACCCACTTCCTGCTCTGTGGGGCTTTCAAGGTTCATGCCTAAGTTACCCCCTAACCCATGTCAGGTGTTTATCATTAGACTCCATCCCTGCCCCAGGAACTGCTATGCCTTAAAGAAGGCTGGGAGAGAGTTCCTCTCTCCAGTAGGAGGGCAGATGGGTGTCACAGTAGAAACTGACATGGAGATAGTTTAAGCATTGTTCAGTGACACAAACAGAGAAGGTAGCACCAGGCTGCCACACGAGCTGAAATAGGTGAACGTCACCCAAGGAAAGGCAAGTACATTTCACCCCCCTGCTGGACGATGAACTGGGACTGCTCACACAATCCAGTCCCAAAGCAAGATATTCTGCATTTTAGCTATGCAGTATGTCAACCTCAACACAAGATATCAATTGTAGCAATGTGGGGAGAACAGAGTAACAGGGGAGCCATGTTGTAATGTTTCTGCTCTTCCTCTGTGACCCCTTATATGCAACACCTGTAAAAGCACCTCTCTGTAGTGTTCGGAGATGACATGTTATGCTGCCTCCTTGCGTTATTTAGAGTTTCAGACTTACATTTTGCTGCCACCAAAGGCTCTTGCCTTGGAATTCTTAGTTGGACCAAAAGAACAGGATGGCTTAGTTATATCTGGTAGAATGGCAGAATGGTCGGCACACGGGGGTGGCACTGAGTTAAAAGGGGATCCTTTACTCTAAATAGAAGTTGTTTTCACTTAAAAATAGAGCCTATTTAGAAGTAAAACATAACGATTTCTCTATGGTTCATAAGCAGAATGATAGGTACACAAGTGTAATGGTTTCAGATAGGTACAATTCTTCTTCCTCGCAAGTTCCTTCACCAGACCTAGCCACAAAGGCTTATTTTCTCACTTGCCACTTAGGCTACTAACTTGCACAAAGAACACAGATTTTTCTTATAGCACTTCACTCTTTGCTCACTCAACTCTCTTCTGCTCTCACACACTAAAAACTCTAAAAAAAAGCCTCTCAGAACAAACTCCGCCCCCCTAGGATACAATTGCCATCCAATCATAACACGTTTCAATTATCCATCCAGCCCCGCCTTTCTTACTCTACAGGTCTGCCTTTTTAAACCACAGCAACAGACATATAAAACCCCACATTAACACATAAATGAAACACATACAATATTTACATATCAAAACACCACACACGTCAATGACAGCCTCCCCCACCCCACTAATTTTACAAGCTCTTGTTCTAATCTCAGTTAACAGACAAGCTACATAAATAGGCAAGAGGAGGCTGTAGTCTCACCTTGGTATCTTGGAACTATTTTTTCTGCCTGTATCACTTGGTTGTGCCTCAGGACCAGGGAATGGTAGTGGCCCAGTGATGGCTGCTGCCCACTTCTATCCCTGCCAGCCACTAACAGTGTTACAACGGTATGATGTTCACATTCTAAAAGATGTGTCCTCAAGCAAAGTGGAAGAATGGTGCTTGACAGCACTACACTGGGAAACTTGATGCATTTGAATATGCAAAAGGAAGTCATAAGAACATAAGACTATGTTTACAGGATCATTTGCTGTTGTCTTCCCCAATCATCTACACTTTACCCGCAGCAAGCTGGGTACTCATTTTACCAACCTCAGAAGGATAGAAGGCTGAGTCAATACATCAATGCCTGCATCAACAGTTAAGAAAACAGTTATGATGGACTTAAATGTCCTGCCCTAAGTGGCTTAGAGATCCAGCTGTATTAGAATAAAGCTCCTTTCATCAGTCTGCCTGGCTTACTATCACCTGGTCCCTCCTCTAGGACTCCATCAGTTATCTGAAGAACAGGAGAAAGGAGAACAATGCACCTTTCATTGAATAGCTGCCTGAATGACAATTATCCACTGCTGTTATTATTGTGCTAGATCTTAATAATGTGGCTTTATTCATTTGCTGTTGTGAGGTTTTAAAACTGAAGCTATAGGGTTAAATAATTTACTGAGGACATGTCCAATTCTAATAATTTATATCATGATTTTTCCATTAAAGAGTTAAACCAAAATGGTATTGTTTTTGTTAGGATAGGATTATATAGAGCCTAATTCTATACGTGTTTACCTGAAATTTCCACTGTGTAAGCACTTTATGTGTGTTTCCAAGGAAGCAAGCATCATTATAGTCTTAGTAATGTGCCAACACCTCAAACCACCTTTTCGGGAAGACAACAATTTCATAACTCTGCTCCAAAACAACTGAAACACAAGTGTTTTATTTTTCTGTGTGAACACCTAGAGCCCTGTTGGCGAACCTATGGCACGCGTGCCACAAGCGGCACGCCGAGCCCTTTCTATGGGCACGCGTGGAGCCGCCGCCCACCCCGCCCATCCCCCGCCCCCTCCTCGCGGCCTCGACGCCATCTGCCTCCCGCCGCCCTGCTCACCTTAGCAGCAGCAGCGCTGCCGCCCCACCCAGGCGCCCCTCCAGACCCGCCGCCGCCCGCTCATGCTCGGCCCCGAGGGCTGCCCTGCCGGCCGCACCGCTACGCCCAACGAGTTGCCCCCGCCCCCTCCTCCGCCCCTCCTCGCGGCCTCGGCGCACGTTTCCGCCACGCCGCAGCCAACTTTGTCGCGGAGGCGACTCGGTGGCCGTAGCGGTGCGGACGACAGGGCAGCCCTCGGGGCCGAGCATGAGCGACCGGTGGCAGCGGCGGGTCCAGAGCGGCGCCTGGGTGGGGCGGCGGCGCTGCTGCTGAGGCGGAGCGGGGCGGCGGGAGGCTTGCGGGAGGCTTGCGGCAGGCGGCTCTTTCGCTTGGACTTGCCACTGAGATGCACATTTCCCCCATCCAGATTCTCAAAACTGCATGGGGGAGTTTGTTGTCTATTTGTGAATGGGAAGTTTAGCCTTGGACTTGCCACTGAGATGCACATTTCCCCCATCCAGATTCTCAAAACTGCATGGGGGGGGGGTTGTTGTCCATTTGTGAAAGGAAGATTTAGCCTTGGACTTGGCACTGAGCCCCCCTGCAGAGTTTTGAGAATGCAGATGGGGAAAATGGTGTTTGTCAGTCATTGCCATGATTTAATTTTATGGATGACAAAGGATAGCACAGTTAGTTCTGAAAATGAAATCCTTAATGTGTGGAATTCTCTACCAAATAATTTTAAGTCAATGAAAGCACTTGGGATTGCTTTCCTTACTTTGTTTGGATCATCTTATGCTTGTGAGCATAAGATGTTAACGTATGAGTTGTTTTTTCTAAACTAAAACCTCAGTATTCAGGTTAAATTGCCGTGTTGGCACTTTACGATGAATAAGTTGGTTTTGGGTTGCAGTCTGGGCACTCGGTAGCTAAAAGGTTTGCCATCACTGACCTAGAGGATCTAACATTGGGATACTTTGAGGTGCTGCTCCTCTATTTGAGAGATAAAGGAATCTACCACGAGATTGTATGAAATTAATCCATACCATTTTTTAGAGTGCAATGCTTGTATTTCCCCCATCATCAGCTATTATCCAGTTTTGTAATTGTATTACATAAAGACAGATCCAATATACCCAATCAGAAGGCAACATTTCTACTTGTATAAGAGGGGGGATTTCTGCTAATCTCCCCTTCTTGCTGCAGCCCCACACATCTCATGCCTGTCGAAAACAACTTGGGGGGGGGGCAGGTTGGTAGTCACGGCAACCACAGAGTGCTGCTGAAAAAAAGGGAAGGTGGCAAAGAACCCTACTGCAGTTGAGTTCTGTGGACCCAAGCCATTATTAAAGACATCACAAGAACCACTATCAGGAAAAAAAACTTAGCGACTAACTCTTTAACAGAACAGGATCCATCACCCTAAAACATTGCTCAAGGTCAATATCATCCTGTTAAGAAAATATCAACAAGTAAGCAAGCAAATGCACTACTATAATCCTGAGGGTAAATGGAAACTATCCACTAAATCTCCACCCACCAGAGAACAATTCCTTACAGGCACTTAATTTAAGAGAATTGTCTGCATACATGCAAGTATACTGTAAATTAAGTTCACCCCACCATTAATATGGATGGCAATCTTAATTAAAAACAACAACAACAACACATAACATGCCAAGTTTTGCATATGTTTATGCACAGGTGCATGGTAAGGCCTGATATCTTAGGTCCAAAACAGACTATGAATAGGTCCATTGAGCCCACTGAGACTGCTGACTCTGTAGAATGTACTCAACTGGCATATGCCTTTACTGGATTAAGCCATGGGGTCTATGTCCTCAATTCCACACAACTGATGTTAAGCGAGTCTTTGTTATCTACTTAAATGACTGCCAAGGACCAAACCAGCAAGGTCCACTTACTGTGCACATCAACACCCACCACACTCATCCCCTCTAAATTCCTTCCTAGTTATGAGATTAACATTTACGTTACCTATAGGTAAACTGTTGAAGATCAATATGCCATAAAACTTTAAAAAATAAGGGCTGTAGGGCTAAACACAGAAAGAAACTATAAGCACAAATTTTTCAATGCGTTATAACTCAAATGCAGGATTAAAGGTAACAAAAAAAGTAATCTGGATAACAGTCATTTTTTAAAATTGCATTTGAAAAGCTAGATATATTAGCAGTAGTAGTGAGAGAAAGTTAAAGCCAAAGGGCCTGCCAGGTAGCATAGCGCTCTCTGAACAGTTTGAAGAACACAGTGCAACTGAAAAGTAACAAACTAAATAGAAATGTACCAAAGTATCCAAAACCCAGCTGAAGAAATAAGACAATATTGCAAAGAATATGGCTGATAAGAGCACTCACGAAGATAGTATTATTACAGACAGTCTGATTCATAGTTTGGGAACAGTTTCTTGAAGCACTATGAAACACATCACCATAAACACAAGTGTTAAACATTGCAAAGGCAACCAAAATTGGAAGCAATGTGCAAATCAACTTTTTAGCAAATGAATTTTATACAGCAAATAGTGTTGATTCCTTTCCTGAATTAGTTCTGATTCCAGGTCATGTACCTTACCCACTATCTCTGTAACAGGCTATCCAAAGAAGAGGCTTTTCAAATCTCAATATTACTTAGTTGTGTGTGTAAAGTGCTATCAAGCCACTTCCGACTCATGGCAACCTTATGGATCATTGTCCTCAAAACATCCTATTGTTAACCTTGCTAGGGTCTTGCAAAGTGAGGGCAGTATAGTCAATCCATCTCATGTTGGGTCTTCCACTTTTCCTGCTGCCTTCAACTTTCCTAGCATTATTGTCTTCTCCAGTGACTCTTTGTCTTCTCATAACATGACCAAAGCATGATAGTATCAGTTTAGTCATTTTAGCTTATAGGGACAGTTCAGCTTGATTAGATCTAGAACCCACTTATTTTGCCTTTTTGGTGGTCCACAATGTCTGTAAAACTCTCCTCCAATACCACATTTCAAATGAATCTACTTTCTTCCTGTCAACTTTCTTCACTGTCCTACTTTCACACCCATACATAGTAATAAGGAATACTATGGCATGAATTAACTTGATCTTGATTGCCAGTGACACATCCTTACACTTAAGAATATTTTCTAGCTTCTTCCTGGCTGCCCTTCCATCTCAATCTCCTTCTTAGTTACTTCTATACAATTCAAAGCTATGACAGGCAGCTTTGACCATCCATATTATTATGACGGTATCACTGATGGCCTGGATGGCCCAGACTAGCCCCGTCTTGGCAGATCTCAGAAGCTAAGCAGGGTGGGCCCTGGTTAGCACTTGGATGGGAGACCTCTACAAATCAAATACAGGATCACACACAGGCGGGCAATGACAAACCACCCCTGAACAGCTCTTGCCTTGAAAACCCTACAGGGTCACCAAAAGTCGGCTGTGACTTGGTGGCACTTTATACTCACACACATCACTGATGGGGCCTGGCTGCCTTTCCATGCATTAAAGTGCTCTTTTGTACACAAGACTAGCAGCATGTAAGGAACAGAAAGTAAGCATTCAGCTCTCAGTGAGATGCCCGTCCTGTTTAAAGTAGTCTGTTCAATTTCCTGCTTTCATACAGTATTATATACACCCATTCCTCTTCCTATTATACTATATAGAAATACCAATTCCCATACTCTTAATAAATGACCTTGCTTACAGGCTTTGAATTCACAGCCCTAGCCCCCATGGGCAGTTCTGAAGCACCCTCTAAAGCCATAACAGTGATTAAAATGGCAATCTGAAAGCAGAATGTGATGGTATCACATCATGAGAGTATCACATAAATACATGAAGCAGTCCACACCAGTTAAAAGGTGGGCCACTGTGTTCTGCACTCACTGAAGCTTCTGAACAGCCTACACAGGAGAGTCAACTCACATCGTGCTCCTCCAAGGATTTTTTCTTTCCTCAAGTGGTATTTATTTACTTTATTTACACCCCACCTTTTGCCACAATGAAGATCCCCAGAAGTTCACATAATTCTCCTCTCCTCTATTTTAACCTACCTCACAGGGTTGTTGGGAGGATAAGTTCAGTGTGCCTAGGTCACCAAGCAAGCTTCCATCGCAGAGATGGGATCTGGTCTTGGGTTTCCCAAATCTTAGTCTAACAATCTAACCCCTATACCACATTGGCTTTCTGTAAAGTGAGAGGAGGTTCTTTTAGTACCGGGAAGAGGCATCACCAGTCTGTTCCAAGACGCCCTCTGACTCAAAGTGAGAAGGTTCTGTCAGTCCCTAGGTAGATCGCTGTCCATAAAGTCTGGTCACAGAGTGCTAGATTTTGGTGTTAACCACCCAAGTTTTGCTATCTAATTCTAACAGCTCGCAAACTACCACCACTCTCTTATTCAATTTCTATTTTCCCTTATCACAAAGAGACAATTTTCAATACTAGAAGTAAAATAGATAACACAACAGATCTACAGGTGCCTCGTCTCTACTACTGCCATGCCTCCTGCAATGTACACTACAATATTTGGGAGTTCAAATAGTTCATAATTCAAGAACAACTTGGAATCAAAAGCGCTTAGTTACTTTCTTCTTCGACCTAGAGATGAGAAAACCAAGATATTTAAAAACAGAAAGGTAGCCTGCTCCAAGGTTCTTTACCAATTCACTGTTTACTCATAAGCAGATAGCCAAATGCTTGCAGAGGAGGAAAACATGCAGGATGAGGAACAAGTACAGGGAGGAAGTCCATTCTGGAGGTCATACTTTTTAGGCCACATTAAATTCAAAGTTTAACTCAGCTTACAGAATGAGTGTGCATATGAAATGACTGGTCTGCTAGTTGTGCACTTGTTATTAGAAGGAACATCTGACTGAAACACAAAAATTATTTAAAATCTATAGAATTTACTCACAAATATATAAAATAGCTCTGGTTTTTGGATAGGTTTTTAAGCAAATTAAAGGCCAAAACTCTACCAGCTACATTCGTACAGAGCCAGCGTGGTGTAGTGGTTAAGAGCTGTGGTTTGGAGCGGTGGGAGTCTGATCTGGAGAACCGGGTTCAATTCCCCACTCCTCCACATGAGCAGGGGAGGCTAATCTGGTGAACGGGATTTGTTTCCCCATTCCTACACACAAAGCCAGCTGGGTGACCTTGGGCCAGTCACAGTTCTCTCAACCCCACCTACCTCACAGGGTGTCTGTTGTGGGGAAGGTGATTGTAAGCCGGTTTCAGTTTCCTTTAAGTGGTAGAGAAAGTTGGCATATAACAACCAACTCTTCTTCTTCTTCCCTTAAAAGCAAACACTGTCAAACTGCAATCCCTCCAATAACCCCGAAAAATGGGCAAGTATTACCTCCTTGTAGCCAAGGTGAGGGGGAGGGGCTAGTGCTAAGAGAGTGCAACTTCCTAAATTCACAGCAGAGGAGAGTCTGGAATTGGGGACTTCCTGCTTTATTACTCGATTTTTTAGCCATTATGCCAACTCTCAAGAAGATATTTAAACTAAAAAACAAGGATACCCACACTGCAATCCCAAAAAGAATTACACCTTTGCAAGCCACTGAAGGCAAAGGACTTTGAAGGGTTTCACTCTGTGATGCCACTCTAAACCTATGTCTACATAGATTGTGTCTTTATACTAGTTTAGGTTGGAAACTAGTATTGTTTCCTCTGTACTCTTCACCTAGAAGCAAGAACATTAGTCTCCTTGCAAGATTTTGACTTTTTTTTTCTGGCTAGACCATCCATTATACACAGTCATCTGAAACATGACCTAGAGTGTTTAAATACTATGGCATGCCAACCATATTCAGATTATACTAGAGATATAGGCTGAAGCAACTCAGCATACGGATTGCACTGTAACTTTTTAAAGACTATCCGGAGAGCTTATGGTTGAGGTGAAGTTTGAGCTGAGAAATCCCTAATTTAAAGAAAAATAAGAACCTCAGCTACACATGCAGCAGAACGGAGCACTATACCCTCCCACACTGCAAAAATAAGGATCGTGTTTTTTTAATGTCCTTTCAAATAAACAAAATCAAAACGGCCCACCAGGAAGGTTCTCATCCAACACTCTCCTTGCTGTGCCAACGGCCATTCAAAGAGAGCTTTAAAAAAGTACACAGCATTTAAAAATGTCATCTCCCACCTGTAATGTGAAGTGACGGGGGTCCCTTCTACCACATCATTCTCCAACATGCACGGACCAGGCCAGCAATCCCATGTTAGCAAGCAGAAACCCACTCAGTATGCCAACAGACACAACAGGCGGTCAGATTCTCCAAGGGCCCTTCAACCCAACCAACACACCTGGCCTTCCCCGGCTCAACAGCCCCAGCCAAGCCAAATAAATCGGAGTGGATTGAAAAAATGATGGAATTAGTAGAAATGGCAAAACCTACGGCGTCGATAAATCAAAAGAATGATAATGAATTTGCAAAAGAATGGGAGGCATGGTCTAATTATTGTAGAAATGACCTTAACTGTTATATTAACAAACGTATTTTGATCTAATTCAGAGCGGATGTATTGGATACGGATGTTTCTGTTATAATTGAATTAGATAAATCATACAAAGAGAGAAACAATGTAAATTAAAGGATCAGAGGAGGGGAGAGGGGAAGTTAAAGAATTATACTTTTTAATATGTGAAATGGAATGTATAATGATTTGGAAAAAATAAAAAAAATATTTGAAAAAAAAAGGGGGGGGAAACAGCCCCAGCCGAGCGATTCCAATATTTATCAGCACGTTTAAGATTGCCCATTGAACGATGCGGACGTATGCCCACTTCCTTGGAAGCAAGACATTTTGAACCACGTGGGACACACTTTGCAGCCAAGCAAACGCAACATTGGTGCAAACGACGGAGCCGAGATCTAAATTCGACCCACGTTGGTCACGTGGATCCCCCCCCCCCAAAAAAGGCCGTTTCGCCGTGGGTTTAACTGTTTGCTAGGGACCATCACGTGCTTGTCGTACTAGGGACGGAGGAAGAGAAGCACCGGGTTCAATGCCACACAACCACGAGCAACCCTTGCAAACGCAGCCGAAGGGCCCACGGGTTCGGGGTAGGGGAGACGATACTGACTCGCCCTAATCGGCAGCAGCACGTTTCCCCTCCGTCTGCAATTGCCGCCTTGCAGGGTTTCACTCTGCAGGGCAGCGACCCCCCCCCCCCACCAATGTCCGGCCTTCCTTCCCCAGGGCACGCAGCCGAGGCCGAAGGCGACCTACGGCGGGGAGAGACGTTGGGATCTCTGCCACCATCTGACCTCCCAAGCTGAAGGGGGGGGGTCGCAAGCACAAGGCTGCCTGAGGGTGGGCGGCGGCGAGCCACGCGCTGCCCAAGCGCACGCTTATGTAATGAGGCCGGCGGCAGCCCGGCAGGCCTCCTCTCCGCGCCCCAGGCGGCCACCGGGCCTAGTCAGGAGGCTCCGCCAGCCCGGCCGGGCCGCCTCTCCCTCGCCCGGGTACCTGCTGAGGGAGCGAGCGAGCGTGCGCCCCTCGCCTGGGAGGCTCGCCGGGCCGGGCCTGCTTCGGCGGCCGCGCTTGGTCGGCCGGTGTCCCTCTGCGCTGCGCAGTCGTCGCCTCCTCCTCCTCCTCCTCCACGCTCCCCCCGCCCCATTACTCACCGGCAGTCAGCAGAAACGGCGGGGTGGGTGGGAACCAAGGGGAAGGCCCCGATCTCGCGAGAGCAAATCACAGCCGCCGCGGGAATTTTCAAATCCGTAACCCCCGCTCCTCTCTCTCTCTCTCTCTCTCTCTCCCCCTCCCTCTCTCTCTTTTTTTGTAATCGTCGTTCGTCAAGCCCGAAGTGGTCCTGGCCAGGTGGGCGGGGCGCGGCGCAAAATACCCGGACGTAGCGCACGTTGAACTACACGTCCCGGCGTGCCTCGCGCGGGCAACCGCATCGAAAGTCCACCGACGCCTTCAGGCGGGGAGGCAGCGGGGTAGACTTCCCCTGACCATGGAAGAGCCGCTGATTCTGCAATTTGTAACAATCTCCTTTCTTTTCTGTAAATGTATTAGGACCGCAAGGGAATAGCTTGTTGCTGGGCAGGGTATCTCTGTGTGCTAGTAATTGGAGCAAGAGTCATGGAGGGTTACAATAAGCCATGACAAGAACTGGGTGAAACTGTTACTATGCTGCCGCCTCCATGTCTGGAGTGCTATCAGCTTTACCCTGAATGTTGATGGGTTGTCATATCTTGAATTTGGATAAATATCTCTCCCTCAGTACAATCGGGACTCAGAGATTTCTGCCCATTAGGGCCTCTGGGTCGCAGCTGCCAGAATAGACTGTTTTCTTGAAATAACGGTTCGGGTCTCTATTTTCCCCAACGAACCTCTGGTTTACTGCATCAGTGGCAATTGCAGTTTGGAGGATGACGGGGTGATTTGTTTGGGTGGGCGTCCAGCTCCATTTGCGCACGGGAGGTTTTGCCTTGGATTGGCTGCTCTCTAGATACACGTTTTCCCCATCCAAATTCTTAAAACTCAAAAATAAGAGTTTTGAGAATTCAGATAGGGAAAATGTGCATCTACAGAGCGGCAAATCCTCCTGTGCGTTTTATGCGCGGTATCTCTGATGTCAACCTGGCTGGCTTGAAAAGAGCCTACTCCTAGGGCCATGTGTGCATCGGAGGTTTTGCCTTGGATTTGCTGCTCTGAAGATGCACATTTCCCCCATCCAAATTTTCAGAACTCTGCATGGGGGCTTTCTGTTGAGTTCTGAGAATCTGGATGGGGAAAATGTGCATCTAGAGAGCGGCAAACCCAAAGCAAAACCTCTCATGCGTGTATGTAAATGTTTTAATGTATGGAGCGGGAGCAGTGTTCTGTCAGTGCGCGGCCAATCTTTGATTCCTGGCTGTGGAGATGGGGTACCTGTTAGGTTCTGAAATGCAAGAGGTCAGCCACAAAGTATGGCCTTTGCTTGCCCCTTAGGGTGCTAGTGCAAAGTGCTTGCTCAGTAGTACTAAGTGCCATTTATGTGTTTTTACCACCGCCAAAGTGCCTGGCCGCTTGCTTGAAGTCCACATGGCAGGGAGCTCTGAGACAGTCCTGTGCCACGCTCCCTACCTCATGAGTTGTGTGGCATCCTAGCTGAGGGTTTTATGGGAATGTGAGTGCCGTGACAGTGTGCTGGGGACCGGGCTTGGCCACCACAAGGGAGGAAGGCGATAGGTCCCTCCCGTAGTTAGCATCCTGTGCAGCTCTAAGAATTATGGGCGTGACTGCACCAAAGGGGGGCACTTGGTTTTTCGCTTCCATTGCACTGTAAATGGTTTATTCTATACAGACCCATAAAAGCAAACACTACACTTTTTCTTTAAATGCCACCTTTTGGCCATCTATGGTTACAGCACTAAAGAGCACCCAAAGTAAAGATATCTTTATTATCCCTTTCAAGCTCCTTGAGCCATTGATCTTGAGCAGCGTATTTTTAAATCTAATGTTTGAGGGATATAAGGACTGAAAATAATCTTGCCACTGACAATGTAGCCTTGGAATCCTGGTCACTTAATAAAAAAGGTATTATGTCAAACACAGAGGCATTAGATTTATATATTAAAAGGGGAGAGATATATCATAATCTACATACTCATAGAAACAACATTCTAAGAGCACATGAGCAAGTGATTTGATGGAACCGTAAGTGCACTGACAAGTTAGTTCTACCTATTGAATGTTTAAGTTTTGTTGTTCTTTTCTTATATTACTTGAACTTTGTAAATAGGAAGAACATGATCTAAGTTCCTCATAAAAGCAGCATTCCAAAAGGGCATGAGGTAATGAATCAATAGAGCCAGAAGAGCAAGGACAGGTCCTTTCTGGGTATGGTATGTTCAAAATTCTGCCTTGCATAACCATAGAGGGGTTAGCAATCAGTTTAGCTAAACAGAAGGCTCTAGAAAGACGAACTGTCAAATAATAAGTATAAATGGGCAAACCGTGGTGGTATTTCGAAATCTTTATTATCATTATGCACAACGATGCTGGGAAGCATGATGGGATGCAACGACAAAGGGGAACAAAGGGCAGAAGATGTAAGGCAGACCCCATGGCCATTTGGACACGGGGACTAGGACAATGTGATTGAAAGAGCACTTGTCTGGCTGCCCCAAAGGTTACCCAGGTGCAATCAGGTATGAATGGGTGAACCCAGGGACAATGTCATATCTAGGTTGGGCCTTAGGCTAACAGGTTGTTTTGAGATTGTAAAATATGACTTTGCCATTTCATCCTGCTTCATTCACATGCGTGCAGTAATTTCCCCTAGGCCTTAGAACATGTCAAGCTTGAGTTGGTAAACTGAGGTTAGCGTTGTATAACAGCATAAAGGATATCAAATGGGCTGATCCCTGTAATCTGTACAATATTCATGCATAGGCCAGATCGATTCCCATGCATGGGCATCAAATATATTCCAGGCCCCCTGTTTGGAATCTGTAGAAGTGTATGGAAACCTGCCAAGTGGCAGGTCTGCTGCTGCTGCATATTTATTTATTTATGTACTTCATCTATACCCTGCCTTCTCCCCAGCCGCTTACGTCATTCTCCTCCCCTCCATTTTATCCTCACAACAATCCTGTGAGTTAGCTTGGTGCCCGTGCATTCACAGTAGTGAAAGTTCTGTTGCAATGTGGAAGCAGTCACCGCTTAGGTTTACTCATTAAAAATACAATTTTGGCTTTGAAAGTATAGCTTTAAGTGTTTCGACTACTGTAGTTTTTGTTCTTTGCCGCAGGGCAGTATTTTATGGGAGCAGGAAGCAACCCTTTGGATTTCAAACTGCATCTGATTGTTACTGATTGTTACCTGTATTTCTGGTTATTCTGAAGAATAAGTAACCACACATGCTTTCCCCCCCCCCCCAATTAATCTTAAAGATAGCCGAGGCATAGGTTCTTGTCTTCTAATACTGAAACTCCTCCTGTCTGAAATCTGAAACAGTGTCTTTGCTTATAGTGGTAGTTTTATTTTTTTTAAATGATATGGAGCAAAAACCATGTATGGGATTTTGTGTAACAGAAAAGTATGCATGAGACTGCATTTGTATAACACTTGCTTTAATACAGAGAGGCAGCTCAACTGTTGGAAGTGAATTCTTTATGACAGTCATGTTAATTGCACAATCACATGATATTTCTCTATGTGGATTCTCTTTACTGGCAACTATTCAAGCTTGTTGATCAATAATGCATGCCTTTTGCTGTGTGCAATCAATGTACATATGCTTGTTTAAAAGGTTTGTTCATCTGTTTATTAAATGTTTAATCATTGGTAAATGGCTACTGAAATCTAAACCAATTCTACTGTTCCTCAGTACTGTTAGAAAATTCGAAATGGTGGCAGAAGCTGTTCTAGGGCAGTGGAGCCATTGGAAGGAGAGTTTGAGAATTCTTTCCTACCATGTATTTTACTTTTTGACACAACTGCATTATGGAATTTATCACCACATCACAATAGATAGTTTCAAAAAAGGATTAGGCATATTAATGGAGGCAGGCCTATTATCAATGGATATTTGCATTATTTGGTGGGGAGGGGGGAATAATAAAGCATTCCTGTTATATAAGGGGGGTTACCGCACTTGTATTCCCAGTGATGTATTAACAGTTTGAAAACGTTATAAAAAATACTGTTCGCACTTTGGCTCCTTTAGCTGTGAAGACGTCTTCCAACCATCCAAAAAGCATCGGATCCCTCTGGGGGGATCCGGGTTTGCGAACCCGCGGGGGTGGGAACAAGGGGGGGCAGGAGGCTTGGTCCTGGCTTACCGGCTGCTACGGCTGTGCTGGGTCGGCGGGGCGATGGTGCCCCCCCATTTTTGGGGTGGGGGGTGAGTCCGTGTTCTACGTGGGGCGGCCGGGGGGGCAATGGCGGCCGTCGCCCCGCCCCCGGGTGGACTTGGCGGGCCCTTTTAGGGCTGTCACGGGGCCAGGCCGGCTCCAATGAGATCGGAGCTGGCCAGCACGCCAGGGGGGACAAAACGCAGCCCTGCCCCTGGCCTCGGCCGTTCTTCCCGGTCAAAGCTTCATGGACCCCCAGATGCTCTGGTCATCCAGTGGTGTGAGAGGCCCCAAGGGCCTAGGCGGAGGAGCTGGCTGACACCGGGGTCGGCATGCGCTGGGAGTCCTTGGTGCCACCGGTGCGGCGCAGCGGGTAGCAACATGGGACACCAGATATCTTGGTAATCAGATGGATGAGAACGACTTGGCGAGGCAGAGGGGCCGTGATCTGCGGGAGGTGGCAGTGGCGGACCTGGGGATCCTGGCCGCGCGGCTGCCCAGGACAACCCTGGTGTGGTCGGACATGCTGGAGTGGAGGTGCTGGTCGGGTGCGCAGTACCCTAAAAAGGTGGACCGGGCCTGGCGGAAGGTCATGGTGGTTGTGGATAAGGTGGTGACGGCCACGGGAGGAGCCGTGATCCATCACCCAGACCTGCCTTATCGGAGGAGGGCCTTGTTCCGCCCTGACGGGGTGCACCTGTCGTCATGGGGCATGGACATATGGCTGCAGGACATACATCATTGGCTCTGCCGGTGGTTGCAGCATTAGGCGTTGGCGGGAGATGCCTGGAGAGGCGGGGGTAGGCATCTCCGGTCGCCTCTTGTGGCGGTTTGGGCATAGGACCAGATCCAGTTTGGGGGAAAGACGGCCTGCGTGCCCCACTTCCCACTCTGGGGACCCTAATAAGGGGTTTTGGGGGGAGGCCAGGAATGGTGAAGCCTGGCTCGGGGGCTGCGGTTTGGCCTCCTCCCAAGTGGCAGTGGACCACACAGTTGGCTTCCGCCCACGTGGGGACCCGGCATACTGCCATCTCAGGCTGCGCCCAGCAGACGGGTTGGGCGCAGGGTGCTATCAGCTGACAGATGGGTCAGCTGATCCCTGGATCCTGCCCTTCATGCTTGCCAATGCCTAACGCTGTAATCAATAAAGTTGTGGCCTTTTTCACTCCAGCTACGGTGTACTAGTCATTATTGGATAGGACCATGCGGGGTCAGTCACCAGGGTATGGGTTTTCCCCTGGGGGTAACAAGTGCCCCCACCACTCCCCCCCCCCCGTAGAGATGGGGCCACAACCCTTTTAAAGCGATGTTTTTTACAACATTTTCAAATACATCGCTGGGAATACAAAGTGCGGTAACCCCAATGCTCTGCCTGAGGGCATGCCAGAAGTATATTGTTGGTCAATGGGGGTTACCGCACTTTGTATTCCCAGCGATGTATTAAGAGTTTGAAAATGTTATAAAAAACATCGCTTTAAAAGGGTTTTTGGATACCACGGCTTATAAATGGTTGGAAGACGTCTTCACAGCTAAAGGGGCCAAACAAAGTGCGAACAGTATTTTTTATAACGTTTTCAAACTCTTAATATATCGGTGGGAATACAGAGAAAGTGCGAACAGTATTTTTTATAACATTTTCAAACTCTTAATACATCGCTGGGAATACAAGTGCGGTAATCACAAGCTGGACTAGATTCAGCTGGTCTGTTCTTACGTTCTCACTGACTTCGGAGCTTCAGTGAGAATCTATCCTGGCTTCATTTGCTACATGCTAATCTGACATGTTTATTACCTACTTTTTTGTATTGATCTTCTGAAGGGAAATGTTGTCGGTGTGGCTAGCTGCATTACTCTGGAGAGATAGAAACATACTATGACTAAGGTGACATCAGGCGATAGAAAAGCTCTGCTTTTGGTTACGCAATAATGCCGCAGTTGATGGATAATATGTATGTGTTGTGCCTAGGGTTGCCAGGTCCCTCTTGGGAGGTTTTTGGGGAGGAGCCAGAGGAGGTTGGGATTTGGGAGGGGAGGGACTTCAATGCCATAGAGTCTGTCCCGTGCCCGGGCTAGCCCCGGGTGCGGGACTGCCCGGCGGCGCACTTACCGGGCAGGAGGAGGCAAAGCCGGAGCGGGAAAAGGAGGCAGGGCCGACGGGGCCACGACCCGCAGGAGCCCCGGGAGAACTGCCGGCCTGGCCGGGAGGGCTGGGGCTGGGCGACGCGGCACCGCCGCCCGGCATGGGCAGCGTTTGTGGGGCGACACCTCCGCCGGCCCAGGCGCTGGGGCGAAGTCCCCCGGCAGAGGAGGAGCCGGGAGGGGAAGGGCCAGAGGGGCGAAGGGCCGGGAGCGGGAGCGGCAGAGCCCGAGCCGCCGATCAGCTGGGGCGGGGCCGCAGCCCTCCGGAGGGGGAGGGCGGATGGACGGAGCTGACAGGGGCTGATTGGTGGAGCCCCTGTCAGACAGGAGGGGAGATGGGAAAGGGGCAGAACCCCGGAGGGCCTGGCTGGCTATATGACGGGGAGGGGGTGGACGGCCGGGGAGGAAGCGGTGCCGGGCGTCCCTGGAGCCAGTGGGGCTCAGAGGAGGAGGAACGGGCCGTGGGCTGAAGAGGAGGGAAGGAAATCCTCTCAAGAGGCCCATTCTGAGGCCAAAGGAAGCCCTCTCCCAGTCAAGCCGGCTAGGCCGCGGGGCTAAGAGGCGGGGCCTGAGGGGACGGAACCTCACAGAGTCCAATTGCCAAAGTGGCCATTTTCTCCAGGTGAACTGATCTCTATCGGCTATAGATCTTCTTCTATTACTTGGAGGTTGGCAAACCCTAGTTGTGGCCCTAGCCCAGAGGTGGGGAACCTTTTTTCCGCCAAGGGCCATTTGGATATTTATAACATCATTCTCGGGCCATACAAAATTATCAACTTAAAAATTAGTTGACGAAGCCCCAAGCAGGCAGATACCCCAAATGACCCCCCCCCCCGCGTGCAGGCAAGCAGGCAGGCATCCATCCGGTGGCACACTCGCCCACCTGGTGGTACAGGATGGTCTGTTGCACCAGCTGGGCGTAGCCGTCCAGCTGCCCGCAAGAGTTGCTCCTGCTCCACATGGTCGGCGCTGCATTCTACAGCCGGCTCCTGCTACCTCCGCCTGCAGGGATGAAATGAGGACACACTGGCTAAGAACTCATGTCCCCCCACCCCTGCGCATTCTGGCCCTGCCCCCTTTAACCCCTCCATTGTCACCCCCAGCCCTCTTGTCGTACAGAGGGAATACATTTCTCCATGGCCCGGGTAGGAAAGAGTTAACACAGTTTCTTGGGCAGTCCTAGCAGCTCCATAGCTAACGACTCTTCTGCAAGGGGAAAAAAAGGTTCCTTTTCTCAGCAAAAGAAACTCACATCTGCCTTGAATAGAGGCTATTCTTGTCCGCGGGAGGGGGCGGATCACCAGTTTTAGATCCTTCTGAGCTAGAGATCTGCCAGGACCCACGAAGGGCCAGACCAAATGATTTCGTGGGCCTTAAACGGCCCCCGGGCCTGACGTTCCCCACCCCTGCCCTAGCCTCTCAGGCCCAGCTACCCTGGCACACATGGATCAGTGTGCAGGACTGAGAAACCCTGCATTGAGCAAACTACGCAGTGAACCAAGGAATGGAGGAGACCTAAACACTATCCTGGACCAAGCTGCAAAGTGTTGGCAGAATCCTACAGAAGGCAAGCAGTGCTGTGAACCCAGGAAAGGAAGTGGCCTGAACTCCATCTTGGATGAAGCTGCTAACCACTGGAAGAAAAGACTCCAGCCCCACCTGAATCCCCCCTGAGCCATGAAAGAGCTGCTCCTTTCCAGACAAAGAGCAGGACATTGTAACATTTGCATGACTATCATCATGGCCGCTCTATCAAGATCAGCTTGAAGACCAGAATGAGAGACAACAACGCTCCCCTTCACACCCTGAAATTCCTTTCTTGGGACAGCCGGAGAACAGGCGAATCCCATCTTCTAATTCATCCTCTTCCTCCCTCACCCACAAGCACCTGATAGTCTCTTAATATCAATAATTGCTCAATACTTGCCAGCCATCAATTATATTCTCTGGATTGTCTAAATCTTGTCTTTTCTTCCTGTGATATTTCTGTACTTGAGGAGCAATCTTACCTTTGTGCACCCTGGACCACCGTTCCCGTGAGTACCCCTGCCTCAGGGCAGACTTTTAGTATAAATATTGCCACCCTCACAGTTACAATTTGTTACTTGTTCTCCTGGATCCAAATGACTGCCCCGTGCCATAGTACTGTCTCGTCGCTAAGTGCTGGCCGCTGACAGGTCCTGTTTTGCTGCAGCCTCTCTCCTTGGAACTTCTCGCAAGACCTCTGAAGGTAGCTATAGCTTCTAATTACCCTATCCCCATTAGGCATCTGTGTGTGGTTGTGTTGAATTACTGTGTTATTTGTGTGCGTGTACCCCCTTTCATTCCCCTAAATCAGGGGTCGGCAAACTCATTAGTCAAAAGAGCCAAATATCAACAGTACAACGATTGAGATTTCTTTTGAGAGCCAAATTTCTTAAACTATATTGGTAGGTACACTGTTTATTAACTTAATAAACTTTAATTAAAGTTTTAAGTCTTAATTAAACTATAGGTACACTGAATAAAACTCGCTATCATACTTAATAGTGATCTTATTTATTGATAAAAATTAAATTGTAAGTCCCTGCCATTTCCCCCTCCCTGTCCGGAGTCCTTGTCTGGAGGCCTGGCCCGTTTACGCACTAGCAACTTACTTCGTAATTGCAACGTGTCCAGTACACAAGAATCCAACTCGATTTTAAATTTCTGTTCCCACTGCTCTGCCTTTCTTCGCTGTATGTGATAAGCTGGGAGCAACGGGCTCCCACACATGCCCAGTCGGCTCTGGAAGCAAGAGGACGGCGATTGGTCCAGTTTCCCTTAGGGAGGCGGGAGGAGTGGGGTGGTTGGCTGGCAGCAGGAAGTGGGCTGGCAGCAGGAAGTGGATTCAACACTGATTGCATGATCCCACTGTAAGGCTCCCGGTGAGGAAGTCGCTTTATTTTTTTACTTCGCCTAATAAGCGGATCCTCTTACTGCGGAGAAAGTGCGCTCTGATGACGCTTCAGAGATCCTTCGAACAGAGTAAGTGCGAACATGCAAGGAAAGCCCGCGGAAGCCAGCGCCGCAAATGGTAAGTGCTGACACGGCCCTGGTCTACCGCCATAAAAGCCTATTGGTAGACCTGGCGTCCGGCTGAGTCCCATTGGGAGGCCAGGTCTACCCATCGGCTTTCTTGGCAGTAGACCTGGCCTCCGGAGGCCCATAGAAGCCAATTGGTAGACCTGGCCTCTGAAGGGGGACTTTTTCCCCTCCTCGGAGTCCAGGTCTACCGCCAAGAAAGCCAGTGGGTAGACATGG
The DNA here is from genome assembly GCF_029931775.1 of Euleptes europaea. Taxonomy (NCBI): domain Eukaryota; kingdom Metazoa; phylum Chordata; class Lepidosauria; order Squamata; family Sphaerodactylidae; genus Euleptes; species Euleptes europaea. The sequence goes on from NC_079318.1 coordinate 31,616,337, forward strand.
CCTCCCAATGGGACTCAGCCGGAGGCCAGGTCTACCAAAGGAAACCCGCCCCGCCTGATAGGCGGGCAGGGGGGCCAGGAACTGCCGAGCCGCCCGCCCAGCAATCGCGCGGCTAGAGGGGAGGCTTTAGCCTCCCAACCATTGAGGGCAAGGGAAAGGGGGACCGGCCATTCTCCACGGCGGGGGGGGGGAGAGACAGCGTGCCCCCTCTCTCTCTCAGGCGCACCGGCTCTGCAGCCCGGCTGCAGGCGCGAGCAGGCACAAGAGCAGGGGCTCCGAACCAAGTTCGGAGAGCCGCACTCAACAGGCCAAAGAGCCGCATGCGGCTCTGGAGCCGCAGTTTTGAGACCCCTGCCCTAAATAAAGACAACCTGTTTTACTGCAAACTGTTTCATACTAGTTTGTTCCTCTTGATTGGCTCATCCCTCATATATGTAGGTCCAAGACCCCGTTTTAAATCAGCCTCTCATTACTCTAAATTCAGTCTTCAGCTAATTTCCCCATCTACAAATTGGAGATCCCCAGCATTCCCCGTAACAGTGTAAGTTCCTCCTGGCAGAATCAACATAAGAAAAGCCTGGTCAATTAGATCTAACTGTCTATCTAGTCTAGCATCCTGTTCCACACAGTGGACAACCAGAATTCCCAGAAGGATCACAGCAGGGGCCCCAATGCTGTTCAGAGATATACAGTTTTTGAACACAGAGGTCTTGTTTTTCATGATGGCTAAAACGCTCCACACATTTGTCTAATTCCCTCTTAAAGCCAACTAAACAAAAGCCATGCTGCCTAGTGAATCCCACAAGTCAGATATATTGTGTGAAGAAGTATATATATTTTTGCCTGTCCGGAATCTGTTGCCCATTAACTTAATTGGGTACCTCCAAATTCTAAGTATTATGTGAGAGGGAGAAACAATTCTGCCTGTTCACTTTTTTCCATATCATACATAATTTTATAATCCTCTGTCATGAATGGTCTTTGTAATCTTTTTCCTAAACTGAAATATCCCAATTTCTTTAACCTTTCCTCATTTCAAAGGTGCTTCAATCCATTGATAATTTTGGTTGCCCTTTTCTGTACATTTTCAGACCTACAACATTCTTTTTGAGATGGAGCCACTGTACACAGTATTCCAAATATGGCCAGACACTATAGAACCATATAAGGGCATTATGATACTGTATGTTTTATTTTCATTCCCTCTCCTAATAATCCCTAGCATAGAATTGGCCCTTTTCACAGCAGCTGCATTCTGAATCTGCATTTTTGTTGAACTATTCATTGTCACCCCACAATCACTTTCCTGGTCATGAGGAAATGCTGCCCACAAAAAGTAACTTCTGGATTGATGCATCCTCAAAATACAGACACTGCTTTTTCAGCTGCCTCATGACATGAATTGCCACTGAGAACCGTTGCCTTTATTTGAGAATACACTGAGCCAGATTCACAAGGCTACTTTGTGTGGAGGGGTTTCTGTGATGAATCAACTCAGAATATTATGTTCAGAAAGACACCTTGGGAAATAGCCAAAATAAAGCTTTTCTTCAAAAGCAATACCTTACAGATGTTGTAAATAGCTCAATGTCTACTTGGTCCAGCAATCACACACCTGATCCATCTCTCCTCAGACAAGACCCACCCCCCATGGAGGCAAGGAGGTTGTGTGGAGGTGACTAGTATTATGGCTCATTCAATGTTATGGCGTCAGCACCTAAATGTAATTTGAAAAACTGCTATTATGAAGTTATGGGCTGCAGTTTGGGGAGGGGGCATGACTTAATCTCAGAGCCTTGGCTTTGCATGCAGAAGTTCCCTGGTTCAACCCTTGGAATGTCTAGTGAAAAGGATTGGGTATTTGATGCTGTGAAAGACCTCTGCCTGAAACCTAGTGAGCTGCTAGGGCTTCCAGGTGCCCTGCCTATGGTGGGTAACCTCCCACCCCCACCCTCTCTCAGGCAATTGAGTGGCAGGCACAAGTGGGTAGGGGGACGACATTGCGGATGTGGCTATGTCACGTCTGGTCACCATGTCCGTGACCCTCTATGAATTTTCCAAATCTCTATAGTCTTTATTATAAAGATTGCGGAAATTCCTAGAGCATAGCTGATGCAGTGATGTCATTTCTGGTTGATCACCTGAAACTTGTGGCGTCACTGTGTCAGTGACATTCCCCCACACTGCATCCCCAAAAGGCTCCTGGGATTGCTGGTACAGGGCTGGCAACCCTATGAGCTGCTGCCAGTAAGAGTGGACAGTACTGAGTTGATGATCAACGGTTTTCCTTCAATATAAGGCAGCTTTCTGTATTGATGGCTATCAAGGCTTTGCTGGTGAGGGTGATCCATGAGTAGCAGCTCCACATCTGCTTTGATGAGCAAGGAATTGTCATTGAAGAAGGGAGTGTTTAAGTCTTTCTTCCCATGGGTGGTGGGGGGAAACAAATGTAGAAATGCTCTACTGAGCTTCCCAAGTCCTTCCAGTCAGATGCTAAGGAAATATTGAAGAAAAATGCACAAATCCTAAATGCCCTGAAAAGCCAAACTACTACAAAGATGATGCAGGTTGCAGGGAAACCATCTCCACACACACACACACACACACACACACACGTTTAAACATGATGGCATCCAATAGCACAAAGGTATTTCCCCTTATTTAGCAAGGCCAAATAAATGATGAGTTCACAGAAATAAAAAGAATCATGTGAAAGTAGTTGCCAACTTCCAGGTAGTAGCTGGAGATTTCTTGCTATTACAACTGATCTCCAGCCGATAGAGATCAGTTCACCTGGAGAAAATGGCCACTTTGGCAATTGGACTCTATGGCACTGAAGTCCACAGTCTCTTGGTGGAACTAAATTCTAACTGCAACAAGAAGTACTGCACCTCTGTTCAGTCACAGATTCATTATTTATTTGATTTCTTACTCATTTTTGACAAGAAAATGACTTGTCCAATTAAATGATTTCTGTATTGTCAAAACAATGCTGCTGCTACTTAACCACAGCCAATTCCAGCAAAAGTTCACTTGAGGGAGGAAAACAAGGATTAAGTCATCAAGAACTCTCGGGACAACATATCTATTTTGTGGAATTGTCTCTTTAGGAGGGGAAACTCAGGAGCAGAAGATACTGATCTCAGCTAAAAAGACAGCATTTTCCTAACAGAATAGTTGTAAATATGATGGCTCGTGTAATGATAAGATAACTGACAGGCAATCATCAAAATTCAGTCATTCCTCCTAATAAAAAGCAGCACCAGGGACTGGAAGCCATGCAGATGGGAAGGCATTTTTTGCCAAACAACTTGTAGATAAGCAGCTATTCCTCACCCTTTCTAGTGCCGAACCACACACGACAGGCCGTTCTGTGATTATTTTTTTAGTAAAAAGCAGCTATAGGAGGCTAAAATCGATAGTGGAGGACCAGCACAGAACTCTCCCTTTCTACCGGTTGTCTGCTCAAAATAACTTCTGTCCCTTAAGTTGCTTTGCCACCATCAGGGAGAAAAATGTAGGGACTCAGCATCTTTCTGCCCGCAGGAAAGCTGGTGGAATTCAGGGTTTAATTTATTTGAGAGATTTAAGCATGTACAATAAATTAATCATATTCTCCAAAAGATAGAAGCAAATTTATGCCTCTGTGTGACACAAAAACAAGATAAAAATGAAAAGGTAAAGACTAACACAATTTTATTCTAGCATAAACTTTCCTGGACTAGAGTTACTTCATCACTTACATCTGATGTTTGCAACTGATGAAGCAGTCTACTCCAAAACACACTTTTTTGTTTGTGCTGCAACAGACTAATATGGTTTGAAATATTACAAAAAGCCTTGCAAAATTCATTATCTGTGTGCTGAAAAAACATTTTATTTTAGTATTTTAACTTTTTTGCACATAAACACAACTGGGGTCTTTGGCAACATAAATACATTTTTAAAAAATTCAGCAATGCATATACCAGGGTTTTTTTTGGAAGGCATTTATTTTAATTGTTTATGTTGGAGAGGAGCTCAGTTGCACTCTTGTGCAACATAAAATAATTTAAACTTTTTAAAAATTGGCACACATTGGGTGCATTTTAGTTATTTTTTGTTTTACGTTGCCAGAGGATAGAATTGTGCTTTTGTGTGACGTAACAAGAACAAGAACAACAAAATCTTCACCTTCAGGAAAGGTTTTTTAAAAATATTTTTTATTTATTTCTATTTCATGTATTCTTGAAATGGAACTCTGGAAGAATCTTGGATTCCAATGTTATGCATTCTACTCTGGTAAATATTTCCAGCAACATGGAACCCCAAAATCAGGGAGGAATTAGAGGAGCATTATGAAAGCCTCACTAATTCTGAGCAGACACAGTACCTATGGGGAAAGGATTAAGCACTGGTCACATATTCTCAATTTCATCCTCTCATGGCTGCTTTTCATTTACAAATGTGTATGGGGAAGAATTATGCAGGTGCCCATGTGTGAAGTTTTACCACTTGTTGTAAGTAAACAATTACTCCAATACTGCAAAGATGATCAGTTCATGAAAACACTACATTATACCAAAATCTTTCTCCTTGAAACTCACACGAGCATTAATAATAAAACCCATATTTAAAGTTAAACAATACAAAAACATACAACACCAACAATCTCCCCCACTCCCAAAGTCTAGACACTTGTCCTTTAGAATACAAAAGGAATCAAGGCTTTTCTTGATCTTGGGTAGCCTGTGAATTTTCTTAGGTAGTACCTGAAAGAAAGGAAATACAAAATGAAAATGAAAATAACTGAATTGTATTCTACAACTATTCTACATGTAGTGCTTAAAGAACACAAAATCTTATTTCTCAGGGTTTCTTTCACACCACTTTTGATAGCCCATCGAAGTAGTTTTCATGAAGAGGGCTGAAAGCTTGTTGATTTTTAGATCTAAATTAATGACGATGGCCATCAAAACTTCTATGGTTTGCTTCAGACATAATGCAAAACCATGTTGATGTTTTTAAACGATATTCATTTCTGAAACCAGGATTTAGGCTGCAATTCTGAAGGGGGAGGGCAAAGCTTCTTAGGAGCTGGCGTGACCCCGCGCTGGCATAAGTGCCCATTTAACCCAGGCTAAAGGACACAGACACCATCATGGGTGGCATCTCCGCCGGGGCCGGGACACCATACAGTGGTGCAGGGTTTGGGCGCCAGCGCTGCCTCCTGGCAGTGTTCCAGCTGCGCATGTCCCTGTGCTGGCATCCTGGGAAGCATTCCTGGGATGTTCTTGGGGGTAGAGTGGCATTTAGGCAGCTTGCCAACCCGTTTTGCCCTGGTAATGCTCTCCAGCGCCGTGGCATTCCTATGCCACTTTTTGGGGGGGTGCAGCCTCGCTGTAGTCAATGGGTGCATTTTCTTTTCTTTTCAAACTGTTTTTAAGTTCTTTTCGGCAGCCAGGAAGCCTCCGTGGAGGCGGCGTGGCTGTGCCACTCCCAGCCGCTGCCTAACTGTCCCCCCTTCAGGAATGGGCTGCCCGCTTGCAGTTGGTCAGTCAAATCCTAGTTTGCCTCACCAAATATTTTCGTTCCCTTCACTCTGTAGCCAACAAAGATGGAATAAGGAACGGACAGGATTAAATCAGGATTACACCAGCATTTCTGTATTCTCACATCATGTGAAGCATAAATTCAGATTTACTGTTGTTAATAAACCAATTTCAAACCATGGTTTCGTATCATGGTTTAATGGACCCTAACTAATCATAGGTGTTTTATGCATGGTCGCTTTAACCTCCTTTATTCCCCGTTTCAGCTAGGATCAAATTTTTCAGTATGCACAATAACTCATTCCTTGGAAGCTCAGCGCTGTTTCGACGCAAAACGAACCCAGCTCTTCCCATTCCTCTTCTGGCCCGTTAATCCTGGCTCATACTGGAGACACAGAGCATGTATAATCCGTTCTCGGGTTGAGCTTCCCTGTTCCATCACGCCCCACCCTTTTCCAACCCCCTCCTCAAAGCAGCATGCTGATGGTTAAACAGGGGAAAACAGAAGATTGGCTTCTCTCACCGCCAATCACAAAGCAGTGTGAAAAGAGGCAGGGATTCAAGTGCTTTCTGCTTCCTGCTACCTCGGAGCTCTTTCTGAGCAAAAGAAAGGCTTTTTAAAAATGAGGCTTGGATTTCTCCCCCCCTTCTTTCAGGTAGCTCAGTTTTTTGTTCTTAAAATGCTTTTTTATGAGGCAGTTGGGTTTGGGGGGAAGGAAATCTTCTCTTATGGGGAGCACTGCGAAGTAAGCCAATTACAGAGCAGCATTTAAAGGGGTGGGACTTGATTTGAGCTTGGGAGACTGTTTTTCTGTATTCATGGTTCGATTAGCATGCAGTTTCGTCCCTGATCATTCAAGCCAATGCATATAGTTTCCCCCAACCCGGGTTACTTTAATGTGCGATGAACCCAGGTCCAAGCAGGGAGATCCAATCCATGCATAAAAGACTTTAGTTAGTGGAGCAGCCTGTATTCAGACAATCACACTAGCCATAGTTGGTTTAACTAAATCGTAGTTTTGTGTGATGTCAGGAAACTTAACTATTGTTCAGTGTGATGTCTGAATCAACAAACCATGGTACAACAGAATTTGAAACCATCGTTTGAAGTGATGTTGCAAACCATGGTTTGAGCTAACTCAGGTTTGGTGTCATGTCTGAACTTTAAAACCATCTTTATACCCATGACTCTGCCTTCACAGCCTGCTGCCCCATAGAAACACAATTTACTTGAGGGAGTGCTGAGATGGTAGACATTAAAACAGAGCTTTAATTCATGATTTGCCTTGAAGGCGATTTGGAGTGGAGGGATGGTCAGAGGAACAGGATTAAGCACCTGCTCCTCACCAAGTCTTTTTCTCAGCTCTAAATTCCTTTTCCAAAAGCTACTTTTTGTTTTTAAAAGGACTGTGCTCTGCTATGGGCCTCTGTTTGTAGCCCCCCAAACGGCATTGTGTTCAAGATGACGTGAGGAAACACAGCAGCTCTGCCTTGATCACTTGATCTACGATGGCTCATTCACACATGCAGGTTCATCTCTTGATTCCACAGTCATCAAGAAAGGAACATGTTATTTGTGCCAGCCCTAAGTAATTCTCATGTCCTAGGATATCAGCGGATAATATCCAGATAATATCCAGATAATATCCAGCGGATCATACAGATAATATTAGGCTTCCTACCTGTGATGATGATAAGCACGTGGCCCAACGAAGCACACTGTAAAAACCGCAAAGGCAAAAGCTGGTAGGCACCAGGTTGCTATTGCATAGCCAAACCATTCCAGTATCTCACCAAAAAAGTTTGCTCCAGACACATATGCAAATAGTCCTCCTGCATAAAACAAAAGAGAAGCACATTCAGACATTGAAAACTGATGCTCCCAGACTAATACTGATGTGATGCGCTATACACCTGATTCCTCTCCCCTAAAGATAAAGATATGTCAAGGCTAAGGTCTGCAGTTAGGCTGCTTAAATCACATTGACATCCATAGTGCAGAAGGATTGAAGAGGCCTACTGTTGTGATAGAATGTATACTTACTGAACTGTGCCCCCTGCCAGCGGATACTTAAATCCACAGATAGGGGGCACACGCACCCTAAACAGATGTTTCGGCAGACTTGGGGGACCTTCTGCAGAAAAATCTGCATTTAAAAAAATGGGGGGGGGGTAAATTCCGCTGATTTAAATAACAGCGTTGTCCACACATTTGCAGACAATGCTCTTACCTTCTGAACTGCTGGCAGCAGAAATCCTCCAGGCATGGCAGCATCACCCTTGGGGTGGGGTGGGAGGCCAGAAGCCACAGCAGTCCCAGCTAGGGTTGCCAGGTCCCTCTTTGTCACCAATGGGAGGTTTCTGGGGCAGAGCCTGAGAAAGGTGGGGTTTGGGGAGGGGAGGGACTTCACTGCCATAGAGTCCAATTGCCAAAGAAGCCATTTTCTCCAGGGGAACTGATCTCTATTGACTGGAGATCAGTTGAAATAGCAGGAGATCTCCAACTAGTGCCTGGAGGTTGGCAACCCTATTCCCAGCAGCGTTGCCCTTGGGGGGGCAGGAGGGGTTGGTGAGCCTGCGAGTGCTTTACAACATCTTGTAACAAGTTCACTAGTTCCCAGCAGTTCCTACTGGGACTTATGGGAATTATGCTGACAAAAGATGTATCCCTATGGGGAACCAACCAATCATCCTGAAGCAAGATATTGTAAGAATTTTATGCTGGAAAAACAGTAACAGTTCAAGAACTTTTGTTGAATTGTTTAGAAGTGGGACTGAAGAAGAATTCTAAATGGCCGTATCCCCTTCTGCTTTCTCTGATGGTATCAATGGGACCTTCTCTTCTGTTTTCCATGTTATGGATTTAAGTGGAATTCTACATTTGAAACTTTAGGATTCACATCCAGGATTAAATAAGATTTTTTCCTTTTGTATATAATTGTTTGGGATAGCCACTATTGTCTGTATATATTTGATGTTGTGATATTGTAGCACTCAATATATTTTGCACTTTGCTATATTAATTCGCTCCTGTGCTAATTTCCAAACCTGTAGGTATAAGTACAGAGGTGTTTTCTTTGTTAGTAACCTCCAGGTACTAGCTGAAGATCTCCTACTATTACAACTGATCTCCAGCCAATAGACATCAGTTCACCTGGAGAAAATGGCCGCTTTGGCAATTGGACTCTATGGCATTGAAGTCCCTCCCTTCCCCAAAGCCTGCCCTCCTCAGGCTCTGCCCCAGAAACCTCCTGCTGGTGGCAAAGAGGGACCTGGCAACCCTAGTCTCACACCATGATCCATTACTCAGTTTACTAAACCTTTCTGACGAAAAGGAGCTTTCAACCATTTTGTGGGTTTATATTACTAACTAGTGACTTCTTCATCTACCCCAGTGCTTCTCAAACTGGGAGGTAGCTCTTCAGGTAAGACATTAAGAAATCATATATTTCTGGGAAATTGGGGAAAAGATACACCTTGTGGAATCTTGTAAATGTGCTCCCCAGGTTTTCTTAGCTGGCGTAGCAGGAAATCACTGTGAATATTGATGCCCATTCCGCACAAAAACAACAAAATACCTAAGGAAGAAAGCAAAATGTTTATGGAGAGGGTAGCCAAAATATTTCAAATTTATATTCAAACAAACAATTCTTCTGTTTTACAAGCACAAGTTGTGTCCTTAATGCTCTTTAATTCTTGGACTGTCTATACTGAAGGTGACTTCACTTATTACAACAAAGTGGAAGGAAAATCTTCCTGTGAATTGTATGAAATGGAACTTGTAGAAATGAGAAGTTACATTGGAAGGACACACACACACACACAAACTACTCTGGGAGTATCCCATCTATGAGACCAATGTACAAACAATCTATATAATCAAACATACACAAAGAAGTGTAACTTGCTTTTGTTTTTGTTTTCCTGGTTTGATTGCAACATGCAAAGCAGTCCTGCATGAATAGGGTTGCCAACCTCCAGGTGGTGGCTGGACATCTCCCACTATTACAACTGATCTCCAGGCGACAGAGGTCAGTTCCCCTGGAGAAAATGGCTGCCTTGGAAGGGGAACTCTATGGCATTACACTCTATTGAAGTCCCTCCCGTCCCCAAACCCTGCCATCTTCCGGCTTCACCTCCAAAATCTCCAGGTATTTCCCAACCTGGAGCTGGCAACCCTATGTATGAAGGCTTAAAGCGAAGAGGGAATGGTATTGCACAGCCCTCCTTATAAAGGAGTAACACTTTTTTTGGATGTAGGCAGAAATATAGTTGCTGATCTTGACCAGAAAAATCATGAAGGGTGCTTCTGCAGGCCAGAATCAGGGCTGGCCTGGTCCGTCTGCTAAATATGCCAAACAGGGAGTCTTGGAGACCCAGAACCGCACAACCTTGCACTGGGACAAGGAGCAGAGAGTAACAAGCTAATATGGCCTCTAGTAGATTAGAAATTATATAATTGTCAATAGACCTAATATATGTTGAGGCCCAGATGCGTCTGAGAATGGCAGTGGTGTCCAACTGAATACAAAATAAAGATAATATTTCAAAGATGGCCAACAGATAATCCTATGTATAAGAAACTTGTATTCATTATTTTAAATATTCTTTCTTGTGATAAAAAGTGGCAGGAGTGAACTAACACAGCATTTATATAGTTTGAGAAGACATTTGAGCACAGAGGACTTTGTATTATGTTTGAAGTTATAAGACCGACAAGAGTGTGTCCCCTGAGTAAATGAGACAGAAATGGTTGGAAGTTGATTTTGAAAACCTATAAATGAGGTGCTGGCAGGGGTACTACAACCTGGCTCTGTTTTGGGGTGGAGCCTGAGGAAGGCAGGGTTTGGAGAGGGAAGAGACTTCAATGCTATAGAGTCCAATTGCCAAAGCAGCCATTATATCCAGGGGAACTGATCTCTCACCTGGAGATCCGTTGTAATAGCAGGAGATCTCCAGACACCACCTGGAGGCTGGCAACCCTACTTACAGTGGCAGCACATTCATAGCCTATCTGACACACGAATAACCTTCTTCGCAGGATCAGCTACTCAGGAAATCTGCTGTAGTTTGGAGAGCAGAAACTGGCTTTGCACAGTGCTGACTTACAGGCCTTCTTGCTGCTCATAAAGCAACTTCCCTGCACTTCTTAGATCCAGGCATTACACTGCACTGATTTGCTGGCACTGGTTTTACTCATGAAGGCTCCCCTTCCTTATTCCTCTCCAGACTTTAAAGTAAAGAGTGAAAAAATGTAAAAATTATAAGTTAACTAAACTTTGGAATGGATGAAGGTAAGAAGAAGAGTTGGTTTTATACCTTCTTTTCACTGCCGCAAAGAGACTCAAAGCGGCTTACAATCGACTTCCCTTTCCCCTACCCCACAACAGGTACCTTGTGAGGTAAGTGGGGCTGAAAGAGTTCGGAGACAACTGTGACTAGCCCAAGGTCACCCAGCAGTAGGGTTGCCAACCTCCAGGTGGTTAGTGCAGGAATCTCTGGCAATAACAGCTAACAACCCTGACAATGCTAGCTAGTGAAATGACAAGGTGTATTTGTGTAATGCACAAATACACCTTGTCATTTCACTAGCATTGTCAGGGTTGTTAGTGCAGGAATCTCTGGCAATAACAGCTATCTTCCTTACCTTGGGTATCAGTGCAGAGGTGTTTATTTGGGTTGCTGTAACCTCCAGGTAGTGGCAGGAGATCTCCTGCTATTACAACTGATCTCCAGCCGATAGAGAACAGTTCACCTGGAGAGAATGGCCGCTTTAGCAACTGGACTCTCTGTGGTCCCAAATCCCGCCCTCCTCAGGCTCCGCCCAAAAAACCTCCCGCCAGTGGGGAAGAGGGACCTGGCAACCCTGCCCAGCAAGTTTTATTGGAAGAGTGGGGAAACAAACCCAGTTCTCCAGATTAGAAGCCACCACTCTTAACCACTACACTACAATGAGGACTTGGGGAAAAAATAATGAAAGTGGGCACTCCATCCAAAGCATGGGAAGGGTCTCTTTAAATCTGGATGTTGTATGTGTGTCTGTTTAAGGTGTGAAGGTGGAGAAAGAAGCCTAAAAATCCATATCTGCTCCTTTATGAAGACATGTCTTTATACATGGATTATGATTCAGTGGAGGACAAGTACAGTTCACAACATGAACTGCAGATAAGCATGGACACAATGCACAGTCTGAACATTTACTGAAACATGAAATCATTAATATAATTATTCTTGCTGCTAGACTAAAATTATGAGTCTTCTTGACTGTTGCTCAGAAATATCAGAATGAGCTGGTTCATTCCAAAAGCACCAGGGTTCGTTAAAATAGACACAAATTTGGTAATAGCTTCCTCTAATGTTTTAGACACCTAGAAACCATAATTACCTGATGTAAACCTTATGTCGTTGTACCAGTCATCTGGGTATTCAGCGCAGTAAACCATGTAGTAACCCTGAAGGAAGCCGTTATAGACACAGAACAGCATGCCATAAAGTAGTGTTTGCAACGGGAAAGGTCTGCCTCTTGTGAGGAATGAGTAAATGAATGTCCTGAGGTAGACAAAAAACACAATTTAATACCAGGTGAAATAGATTTTATTTATTTTCAATCTTATATCCCGCCTTCCCTAGTAGTCACAAGGTGCTTTTACACATGCAGAATAATGTACTTTCAATCCACTTTCAATCCACTGTGCAGATGGATTTTACTGCGTGAAATGGCAAAATCCACTTACAAACTATCGTTAAAGTGGATTGAAAGTGGATTATTCAGGATGTGTGAAAGAACCTATGCTGCCAGGTATCAGAAAACTCTCATTTTGAGAGCTGGTGTTTTGTGATTAGGTGAACAACCTGGGTTCTAATTCCCACTCTGCCATGAAGCTTACTGGGTGACCTTTTTCTAGTCACTCTTTCTTGAGTCTAGCCTGCCACATAGAGTCTAGCCTGCCTCTGAGAGGATAAAATAGAGGGAGGAAGAATCATGGAAGCGCTTTGAGCTCCTTGGCTAGAAAAACAGATTTTGCCTCAAATGACTTTTCAGATAATGCCTAAGCTTCATTTCTCTGGACCTGGTACTAACTTGTAACATGGGTCCCCTGTGTTGAGATCCCCTACATAAGAGACAAGTTCTTATTTTACTTCTTAAAAGACATAAATCATCCATTTATGGTCATAGACTTGCAAACAGCTGGCCCATCTGGACCACCCCTTGCTTGGACTCTCTCTTCAAAATATTGTAATCACTTTATAGCTGCTTCATATTACATTAATATGAACTGCTCAGCAGGCTCCAGATCCTAATCCATTTTATTTCAGCTCACATGGACAGCGTATGGATAGAGATAAGTGCACCTCTTGTCATCCAACATCATTTATCAAAAGGAATACTTTATGCTATATTTAAAGTAATAGATGCCTCACAGAAGTGAAGTTCTGGTCAGTAAATTTGAAGAGGCACCATGAAGGTTCCTTGAGCTGCCAAACACGCCCCACTACTGGAGAGCTGTCTGGAGTCTGCCACCTCAGGGATCTCTGAGTTTGGCCCTGATACTCATCCTGCCAATCAGCTGGGAGGTGTAGACACAAAAACCCTGGCATCATTGGAGGGGGCATGGACTGGGTCATGGGCAAGGGAGGTCAACACCATTCAGTTGTCTGGTGGACCCACATCAGGGGAGCGTGGCAGAACTCATTGGGATGGTTGCTGGGATAATGGGCTGAATGAAGCAAGATCCTCATGAGGCTTCAGAGAGCAGAGTATGGCTTTTGGGGAGTGGTAGCTGACTATATAAGCCATCTCAGCTCAGGGCCAAGGAGGAATGCCCTGCCAGCTTTGTGAGTACCCAGAGAATAGGAGTAGAGCAACCTGGATGGAAGGGAAAGGCTGAGGTGCTGACTCCCAACTCTCTCCCTTCCCAGGCTAGAGTCTGAAGGAGCCTGAAGAAGGCAGGCTGCAGGCAAGTACTGCCGCAAGAGCTCAAAAGAACTAAATTTGTACGTAACAGGGGAGAGAAGAACTTGAATTATTCACTTGGCGGGACTGAGTAAACATAACCTGCTACCCTCATAGGCATTTCAGTTGCAACGAGGAGTTCCAGACTGGTATAAGCAGACAGGGCTATCAACTGGGGAAATTAATCAGCCACATGAACACATGAAGCTGCCTTATACTTAACCAGACCCTTGGTCCACCAAAGTCAGTACTGTCTACTCAGACCGGCAGTGGCTCTTCAGGGTCTCAGGCAGAGGTTTTTCCCACCACTTACTTGCCTAGTCCCTTCAACTGGAGATGCCAGGGATTGAACCTGGGACCTTCTGCATGCCAAGCAGAGGCTCTGCCACTGAGCCACGGCCCCTCCCTAAAGAATTATAGAGTTGGGAGGGGCCATACAGGCCATCTAGTCCAACCTCCTGCTGAATGCAGGATCAACCTAGAGCCTCCCATGAATTGAAGTAGCCAATAGAGACAGTACGGCCGTAGCCAATGGCATAAGTCCAGGAAATAGCAAAGAAGGCACACCAGTGTGAAGAAGAGAGCTAGTGACGCAAGGAGAAGAGAGCACAGAAGGACAGCACCATAGGGACACTATTGGTGCATGGCCCAAGATGGCATGAGTCCCCTAGCACTTTGAATGATAGCACATCTGGATGGTAGACATTAGGAGAAGTTGTTCTGAGGCCACTACAGAGGATGAAAGAATCCTCTCAGACAGTACTGGAATCCCTCACAAACAACTCTTGAGAACAAACTGAAAAAAATAGGTGGTGGCAGGATTCATAAGAACATAAGAAAAGCCCTGCTGCATCAGACCAAGGCCCATCAAGTCCAGCAGTCTGTTCACACAGTGGCCAACCAGGTGCCTCTAGGAAGCCACAAACAAGACAACTGCAGCAGCACCATCCTGCCTGTGTTCCACAGCACCGAATATATTCAGCATGCTCCTCTGATCCTGGAGAGAATAGGTATGCATCATGACTAGTATCCATTTTAACTAGTAGCCATGAATACCCCTCTCCTCCATGAACATGTCCACTCCCCTCTTCAAGCCTTCCAAGTTGGGAGCAATCAACACATCCTGGGGCAGGGAGTTCCAGAATAACTGTTAATAGTTTTTGTAAAATGCCAAGAACATTTGTTGCTTTTCTGTCATTAATATAATCACAAAATTCATTGTGCTGCTAAAAGATCAAGCCCAGGTCAGCCTGTTAAGGCACAGCAAGATGGAATTCTTAAGTGTGGCACTAACAACTGTTTTGAGCATGTTGTTATCTTACAGAAGGATGGCACCAAACCAGTATCAGCATCTCAGAAATTTTCAGAGTAATCATTTATGCTGTAGAGGAGGTAACTGCAGATTCAATATGGGAAACCACTTGGCAGACTATGAAAGGGAAAATAATATATTAATTTCCAGGCCAAAGAGAGCAGAGTCCCTGCCAGAACAGCATTGGCTTGTTCGGCTGCCAAGACAAGAACAAATTGGTTCACAGCGCATAATCCATGGAAGATTGTTTGAACAGAAACCTTGCCATGTGCTCCATACAAACCTTACCAGATCATTGCTTGGTAAAAACCAGAAAGAGCTGCCATATAAGGGACATAGAGTGGGGATATAATTTATTGGACTTAGATAATTGGGCAGGAGGGTTAAATTCCTTGCTTGAGAAGTCTAAAGAACAGACCTGATGTAACCTTTTTTTGGTTTCATCCAGGGGTAGACCAGTACTATTAGCAGACTGTCACATCACTATTTCTGTGTATCTGGGGACCAAACTAGATGTTATATCTGCCATGAGTTGGGTTGGGATCCTCCAACCCATTTTACAGACAGATGTGACATCAGGGAAGGGATATTCCCAAGTGTTCTGTGGCCCAGTTCAGCTTGGGAATGTGGCATGGGGGAGGAGGAGATTCAGCCTCCACCCCCACAAAACCAAAATGACCATGGGGGCCTCTATTTGCCCACTGTGGGCTCCATGTGCATGGAGTACAGCACATGTAGCCATACAATGGAGCAAATAGGCTCCCCCACAGCCATTTATAGGGTTGCCAGGTCCCTCTTCACCACTGGCGGGAGGTTTTTGGGGTGAAGCCTGAGGAGGGCAGGGTTTGGGGAGGGGAGGGACTTCAATGCCATAGAGTCCAATTGCCAAAGCAGCCATTTTCTCCAGGTGAATTGATCTCTATCAGCTGGCGATCAGTTGTCATAGCAGAATATCTCCAGCTAGTACCTGGAGGTTGTAGCAACTCAAAGCAAAAGCACCAGTAAATATTGTGCAAACAAGATAATAACAACAAAGTATTGCTCTTAGAAAATATATATTCAGAATAGTTCTAATAAGCACAACCCAAATTGAGCAAAACACCACAATAATATACAAGACGGTCTTAAAAAGACCCAATGTGAAAGCGCAAAACGTTACAAATAAATAAATCTCAGGCACAGTTGCTCAGTTCTATGAGTCCATAAAGTGCAAATGCAATAATTTAGGCAATAATTTAGGCAGCAAAGACCGGACATAATGCGATGGAAATCCGGTATAATTCCATTTCATGCGATATTTTCTCAAGCTTCATAAGTCCTTCATTGCATCATTTCATGAAGGGATATACCTTCCTTATACGCATGGACGGCAAAGTAAGACGTCTTACTTTGCCGTCCATGCGTATAAGGAAGGTATATCCCTTCATGAAATGATGCAATGAAGGACTTATGAAGCTTGAGAAAATATCGCATGAAATGGAATTATACCGGATTTCCATCGCATTATGTCCGGTCTTTGCTGCCTAAATTATTGCCTAAATTATTGCATTTGCACTTTATGGACTCATAGAACTGAGCAACTGTGCCTGAGATTTATTTATTTGTAACGTTTTGCGCTTTCACATTGGGTCTTTTTAAGACCGTCTTGTATATTATTGTGGTGTTTTGCTCAATTTGGGTTGTGCTTATTAGAACTATTCTGAATATATATTTTCTAAGAGCAATACTTTGTTGTTATTATCTTGTTTGCACAATATTTACTGGTGCTTTTGCTTTGAGTTGCTACAACTTCTAATTAGCACTTGTAGCCGTTTGTGATTACTAGTACCTGGAGGTTGGCAACCCTAGCCATTTAGGCTCTGATCAACACCATGCATTGCACTCCTGAGCAGAATAGGGCACTGGAGCGCTTAGGAACATTTGTTCCTTGCTGTCACATTTTGTCTCTAAAACTGACTTGTGGCAGATGTAATGTCTTGTTTGGCCTTGGGTATTGAGTTGGTTCTAACTGCATGCCAGAGCTTATTAATTATATTTTATTTTATACAAGTGTATCACTTTTCTCTCACATGGCGATTCCAAACAGCTTATCACTTGGTTCTCCCCTCCTCCACTCTATCCTTACAACAGCCTTGTGAGATAGGTTAGGCTGAGAGATTGTGATAGGCCCAAAGTCACCTGGCGAGCTTTCATGGTAGAGCTGGGATTCAAACCTGGTTGTCCCTGGTCCTAGGCTAACACTCTAGCCCAGTGATGGCGAACCTTTTAGAGACCGAGTGCCCAAACTGCAACCCAAAACCCACTTATTTATCACTGAGTGCCAATGCGGCAATTTAACCTGAATACTGAGGTTTTAGTTTAGAAAAAACAACTCATACGTTAACATCTTTTGCCTTAAAAGAAAAACACAATAACAGAGCTTTCAATGATACAAACAACTTTTTATTGAAAGGTAAAAGTTTGCATTTGGCATGCTTTTGAACAATTAATGTGATTTTTGCTGTTGTGTGCATGCTGATAATTTGTCCACCCTTGGCTCATACTTTGTAAGTTTGAGAGCAATACATGAAGCACTCAGGTCATCTGTTAGTCTGTTTCTGGTGTCAGATTTGATATAATTCAAAGCTGGAAACAGCTGCTCACAAGCATAAGATGATCCAAACAAAGTAAGGAAAGCAATCCCAAATGCTGAAAAATTATTTGGCAGAGAATTCCACACTTTAAGGATTTCGTTTTCAGAAATAACTGTGCTATCCTTTGTCATCCCTTCTATCTTCTCAAGTGTTCCACGCAGGTCATAGAATTTATTTTTCCAGATAGAGCTTTCTTGAAATTCTATTAGCTCCATTTCCAGAATTTTTAAATCTAACCAGTGTAGGCAGGGAAGATCAAGTTCTTCAAATTTGGCTTTATCTGGAGAAGTAAGAAAACACAGGGTTGTCTCCATCTTACGGAACTGTAAAAATCTGTTGCTAAAATTCACCTGTGCAGCTGCTACAATACTAGAAAATTCCTTGTAGATTTCCTGATGGCTTGTAGGATTGTCTGCAAATGTTGTAGAATTTTCTAAATGCATTTTTAGTTTTGGAAAATATTTCAGCTGCCCACTTTCAAGGTCTCTTTCAAAAACCTGCAGTTTTCTCTCAAATGTTTTGATATCACAAAACATCCTTTCTGCTGTTTTCCCTATGCCTTGTAGTTGTTTGTTCAGTACATTGAAGTGTTGTGTAAAATCTGTAAAAAACATGAGGTTGGTAAGCCAGGCCATATCAGTGAGCTGTGGATATTCCTGCCCTTTTTCATTCATAAACAGCCTAATTTCATCCAAACAGGCTACAAATCTCTCCAGGACTCGTCCTCTGCTCAGCCACCGGACATTATTGTACATAAGCAGACAATTATACTGTGCCTGAACCTCCTCAAGAAGTGCTTGAAACTGTCGACAATTCAGAGCACGAGCCATGATGTAATTCACCATTTCTGTGACATCTTTGAGGACATCATCAAATTTTTTGCTGCTGTCCCTGGCACAAAGGGCTTCTTGAGGTATAATGCAATGGAACTGAATGACTTGATGTTTTGTTTCTTTAACAAAGAATTGTATGAAACCAGATGTTGCCCCCACCATGGAAGGTGCCCCATCTCTAGTAATTGAAACCACTTTTTCTGGTCTTATGTCTTGTGACAAAAAAGCCTCCATCACAGCATTGTAGATATCTATCCCTTGTGTTCTTTTAGGCAAAGACACCAGTTTCACCAGCTCTTCTCTCATGATGTCACCAACAGCATAACGCAAAATTACTGCTAGCCTTGCATGATTATTTATATCTGTGCACGTGGAGTAACAGGCTGCCTTTTGTAAGTCAGTGGTGAGCTGCTGACTAACATCACTTGCCATGCACTGGACTCGATCTTTAACAGTATTTCTGCTAAGTGGCATCTCAGAGATGCGTTGAATAATTTTATCCTTGTTTGGGAAATCATGAAAAAGGGAATTACTCCCAGACAACATGGCTGTTTTGATAATATCCCCATCAGAGAGGGGCTTACCATGTTTTGCTATGCACAGTGAAATTTGAAAACTGGCATCTGTCAGATGATTTGTTCTAGAAAGAGTTGGAAATTGCTTCTAGAAATGAGGCTTGGGGGAAGCTAGGTAGACAGACAGAGATGCATCCTGGCATGACAGGAGGGTCAAAGATATGTCCCACGTCTGAGAACAAAGCCACTGTAGTACCAGCCACATGGGACACCTGAAGCTTCATGGACCTTTGTCTATCAAGGTCAGTACTGTCTACTCACTGCAAAGCAGGTGTTCTACCGTTGAACCATGTCCCCCACCCCAAGCTCCTCAAGTACTTCTGAATTCCATAGATTTCAAGGGGAGAAAAGTATTTTCTTCTATTTAGCTCTCAGACTGAAACCAAGAGGACTAAAGGCCAAACCACACATTAGGTTGAAGATCCATTACTAGATCTCCACATGGTTTTTTCACCTTAAAATGCAGCCATAGGGACAGACCACACTGGGCTGGGAGGATATTAACTTTCTTCATTTTCCCAATTAAAAATGTCCTCCCCAACTGGGTGGCTATTGTTCCTGGTAGACAAATCTTTTTCTGTCTTCTTTCCTTGCTAGGAGATAATTGTACCTGGTGTGGAGGGGAGGGTTCAGCTGAGAAGTTAGTACCTTGTTGTCTCTGTAAAGGGCCTTTTTAAAACAGCTGCACCCTGGGACCAAGTTCAGAATTAGATATATAGGTGAGTCAGCACGGCGCTTAACATTCTGTAAGGGGGAAAAAACAATGTTGATGTTTGAAAAGGCAGTTGGAATGGGGTGAAGAGAGTCAGTTGGATGGTAAGGGATGATGAGAAGCTGACAGAGTAAGCAGGGATAAAAAGAAAAAAGGCAGAGCAATCAATGTGGTAATACCTACCTAGGAAAGCAGAATGGAAGAAACTGAAGACGGGCGGGGCCCCCAAACTGAAGACGGGTGGGGGCCCCAAACTGAAGACGGTGGGGGCCCCAACAAACAGCTGAGCTGCCCCGCAGCTCAGCTGAGAGGAGGGGGCGTGGCAAGATGCTCGGCCACAGCCTCCCCGTCCAAACTGAAGACAGGCGAGGCCCCAACAAACAGCTGAGCTGCGGCCGACAAACAGCTGAGCTGCGGCCCGCAGCTCAGCTGAGAGGGAGGGGCTTGCCTCGGTGCAAGGAGAGGGAGGGCGACGAACGCTAACCCACCCTGAGGACGTCAAGCTCTTGTACATCCCATCTCTTGCAAGATGCTCTCCCCCTCAGAGAGAGAAGGGAACCTTGGGTACTTACCATGAAGGTCCTTTCTTCTCTGAGGTAAGGAGAGCATCTTGGCCCACCCGGGCGAAGTTGGAGCACTCTCGTAGTCATTCAAGGCTCTGCTTAGGGCACAGCCAGGTTGACAAGTGGGTTTTCATTACAGTTAATTCAGTTAAGTTGACACTGTGTTAGTTTTGAAGGGGGTCCCAAGCGGCCTTGCCCTGTTCCTGCATAGTTAAATAAAGTGTTCAAGTCAGTTTGGTCTCAGCATACTCCATTCGTTTACTAACCGCCGTAATAGTGCGGCAAGCCTTCTTCCTTCTTGCTAATCCACTAGCTCGGAAAGTATTGAAACTGAGAAGGGGGCGATTCCGGAGCAGGAAACTGGAAATTAGTTTGTTTACATCCAGCCTATCCCAAGGAACCGGAGGGGAATCACCCATCTCTCGCAAGATGCTCTCCTTACTTCAGAGAAGAAAGGACCTTCACGGTAAGTACCCAAGGTTCCCTTTTCCACTTAAAACTGTGGTGTGGAATAGAACGTATTTCCACATGTGGTGGACATGTAAAAAAGTTAAGAAATTTTGGATACAAATTGTCATGGGCCCTGCCTTGGAAGCTGAGGACTCTGAGGACTCTGAAGCTGAAGTGGAGGAACAGGTTGCCTCTGGGCCCTTAGTACCTCACTTGCAGTCAGTAGCACAGGAGCCTGAAACAACTCAGCAGGAATCACAGCTAGGCAGAGAGATGGAACAAGAGCAGACAGACGCTACTCTTCCCCCAACCCCTGCAGCGGAAGCTGAGAATGGCAGCCCTCCAAGCTCACCTGAACCTGATAGGCATATCAGGACTCGGCAGCGTGTGGTTTTGCAAGATAGAAGGAGAAGTGCTCGCTTGGAGAGGCTAAGCAGACAGAGAACCGGTGCTGAGTCGTTTCAGAATGAAGCCTAGCTTGGAAGTGCACTGACTGATAAAGGCAGTGCAGGCATGCTTTCACTTTGCGGAAGCAACCGTGCAGTTTCTCTGTGTTCCTGCTACCGATCATGATTGATCTTTCCTGCCGTTGACTCCTGCCTGCTTTGACGACGCCTCTGACTTCTGACCTTGGTAGATAGCATAATCTTTGTCGCCTACTCCGAAAGGGGCTAGATACCTCCCGCACGTCTGAGGACTGCGGGCACCGCCCAGCCCTTGGCCTACGCCAGCACACAAATTCATCAAGAAATGCAGAAAATACTCAAAATCAAATTTTCTTTGAGTCCAGAAATGCTGCTGCTAGGGATTAAGCCAGAAAACTTGAAAACAACCACAGAGAACTATTTGGCTACTTGGCAACCACGGCCAGATTAGTACTGGCAGGAAATTAGAAGACATCCCAGATTTAGAAAAGTGGCAACAGAAAATGGATGAATTTGCAGTGATGGCCAGACTGACTAGCATAATGAAAGAAAAGATGATTGAAGAATCACGGAAGAAATGGGAATGTTACTTTGATTATGTTAAATGGAAAGGCTAGATAACAATATTTTATAGGCATAGTTAACATATATAGACAACGCATATAGATAACATATATAGTTAATAGTTCAAAACTGTTATAGTATATGAACATGCTAAGCAAATTATAAGATGTACACGATGTAAGGTAGAATAGTTCAAAACTGTTATAGTATATGAACAAGTTAACCTATAAGAGCAACCTATAAGATGTACATGATGTAAAGTGAAATTAACTCCCCGAAGGAGTAAAACCTGTGTGAATGTATTTATTTTTCTTTTTTGTTTTGGAAAATAAAAAATATTTTTTAAAAAACTGTGGTGTGGAGGAGGAGTGGCTCCTGCCTCCCCCATACCATTTTAAGAAGTTGAAATGCCCCCCACACCAGGGAGTTATTTACATAACTTTGGATTGACTTATGCTCAGAATACTCCACATGCTGCTCCAAATTTACATAAATAACTCCCTTCTTGGGGCCCTTTTAGCTTCTCAAAATGGTGTTGGGGAGGCAGACGCCCCTCGTCCCTCCCATGCCACAGTTGCACATGGATAAAGGAACCTCTGGTGTCTGGTCTTTAAAATGACATTCCCTGCAGCTGCTGTGTGGCTGCAGGGAACACAGGTTGGGTCAGGAAAACCCAGACACAATTTACCAAATATGTGTCTAGACTGGCCCTTATTTACAGAAGTTCCCAGAGTCTGGGAATGCCCTCTGACCCCACCCTCCACCCAATCAGAAGGCTTGACTCTGAGCTCATCCGCGTTCCCCTTACCTTTAAAGTACATGGAAATTACATTATTTTTCTTTTTATTATTTATTTTTATCCAAATAATAAACTAAATGCACATATAGTAACAGAACAACAGACTATCACAAGGAGAAGAGGTGAAAAGTGTAAGTAAAGGCATAACTATGCAATTTGTTTTACAGTTGAACAATATCTCATTATAGTTCCAATAAGGGTGTAAGCATTATTTACAGATCAGATCAGATTTATTAATACGGTAAAGCCATTAAAATATTCATATCAATTACAGAGTAGAATTAAAAGATACAGTATCTAAAAGTATGAGATATATAATTCTTAAATAAATAAATAAATAAATAAGCTAAAAACCTCAGATTAATATAAAAATTTTCCATTTTAGGTTAAATTGCCAAGCCCCCACTTTGATGAATCAAGCATTATTTACATTAAATGACATATTTTCATAGATTCTTGGCATTTGATGGAGGATAAAGAGTTGATGAATGTGAGTTGACAAAACATAGAAATGGATTATAAACTATAAAGAAAGCATCAGCACTTATTTGGTTTTTTGCTAATTAATTTGGAGAGTTAATTTTTCCTACAGAGCTATTTTCCAAAGACATTCATACTATATGTGGGTTGTAATTCTTGCTGTAGATTTCTAGTGTTGAAATGTTGAGATATAATGGATAGTGCTCTAGTAAAAGAAATTTTATTAAAGGTGTGCAAACCAAATGCTTCTGCAAGTAAATTTAATAAAGCCAATTTGGATTAGGTATTAAATTCAATTTCAACATTTCATTTCATCATATAGCTGTTGCCAGCAGGGTTTTTTTTTTTTACATCTGCACCACATAGGGAATTACCAACCTAGTATATCCAGCATAATGAAGAGGATGTTTCATATTTAAGTTTCATTGGAGATGCCCCCAGTGCAATATCTTGAACCTTTTCTTATTGTTGCAGAAATTGATTTTAAGGAATATATCTTCCAGATGGCTTTCTACACTTCAGCTGCTGTTTCTGAACAAAAATCTCTTTCAAAAACATGGCATAATACACGAGTTGTTATGTCTTTAGGGACAGAAAGGATCAGTGTATTACTATAAGTAATTTCCATTAGAAATTTATAAATGTTTGAACTAGCCCTTTTCTGTGGGTTGAACTTGACCGAATCAGTTCAAAACTAGTTTAGACATGGGTTGATTTTGCTGTGATATCATAGGATGTGTGATAAAATGTTGAAACTTGGGAATTTTTAGTTTTGATATTGCTGATATTTGTCTTGATTATAAAAAGAGTGAGTGATCTAGGGAAGAGGGAAGATAGATAATTTTTCTCTCTGAGACCTCCAAATAAGGAATGTGCATCTGGTAAATGGAAGTCGGTTTCAGGAAGTCGGTTTCAGGTAGCCGGCTCAAGGTCGACTCAGCCTTGCATCCTTCCGAGGTCGGTCAAATGAGTACCCAGCTTGCTGGGGGTAAAGGGGAGATGACTGGGGAAGGCACTGGCAAACCATCCTGTAAACAAAAGTCTGCCTAGGAAACGTCGGGATGTGACGTCACCCCATTGGTCAGGAATGACCCGGTGCTTGCACAGGGGATCTTTACCTTTTACCTTTCTGGTAAATGGATCTTGACCTGTTTTCTCTGTGGCACATTCTATGTCTGTTTTCTAGGGTAGTGCAAAAAAAATATATTCAGGAAATTTCAGGGTTTGGGTTTATTGGGTAAACCCGGAATAAGCCATACGGGTAAATATGAGTATTCGGCCCATTATAGTCTATGGGAATTTTTTTGAAGCTCCTATGGGGGCATTTTTGGAGATAACTGGTGCTCTGCCCAAATGGTCTCTTTAGTGAAGGGACACCAAGCATCTCTGACAGGAACACCAAGCATCTCTGACAGATGTCTTCAACTACTAAACAGGCACCCTTTTTCTAGTAGTCGAAGATGTCGGCTTCCTCAGGCTGCTCCAGGATGCCTATCCCTGGTACATTCCCCCTGTTTGCCCCACGCTGAACAGGATCATGGTGCCCTCATTGTATAGGGCTGCCAGGGACTATGGTAAGGCACATGTCATGGGTCAGCCTGCTGACACCTCCTCAAAAGAGGAGGTGGAGGGAGTCAGTCTCAGCCCCAGGCTGGTATCAGAGAAATAGTCACAGCCAGACACTGCCACACTGTGCCCTCAACCTTCTAGCTCAGGACAGCCTGCTGACACCTCCTCAGACAAGGAGGAGGTGGAGGGAGTCAGTCTCAGCCCTGGGCTGATATTAGAGAAACAGTCACAGCCAGATGTTGCTGCACCGTGCCCTGTCTTCTAGCTCAGGAACTTGAGCCCTGCCTGAAACCCTGAAACTGGCAGCCTTACCTTTAGGGTCCCTGGAACCTTTAGAATAATAAAGGAGGCATCTACAAAGAGAACTGCAAGAAAGGTGCCGAAGTGCCAGATTGCTGGCTCAGCATAGATTGATTACTGACAGCAACACAGAGACAGTGCAGGGTTGATGAATGACACCTGGCTTGCAATGCAGAATAGCCTAATTATGTAGGAGGAGAAGAGCTGATTTTTATATCCCGCTTTTCTGTACCTTTAAATAAATAGTAAATACATTAAAGCAGTCTCAAAGCAGTTTACGATTGCCTTCCCCTCCCCACAACAGACACTTTGTGAGGAAATTGGGGCTGAGAGAGTTCTGAGAGAACTTTTACTGGTCCAAAATCACCCAGCAGTCTTCATGTGGAGGAGTGGGCAAACAACCCCGGTTCACCAGATTAGAGTCTGCCGCTCTTAACCACGATACCATGCTGGCTCTCTAGGGGTAATACTTGTCCACTTTTCAAGGTTATTGGAAGGATTGTAGCATGTCAAAGAGAAGCCAGCAGCACCCACAGGAGCACCATAACTAACGAAGCTAATCTGCATGTGTTTAACACTCTTCTTTGCAGGAATGGAAGGTGGGAAAAGAGGAGCCAGTGGTGAAAGGCAGCTGCAGCATCTAAAGCTCCTCCTCTGAGGCAGTGATGGTGTATATACAGCTAAGAGAGGAGAATCGGGGTGCACACAGAACCCCCCACCCTCTCACTTTCTGAGGCCTTACTTGGGGAAGTAATGGTATGTATGTTTTTCAGTTGACTGTCCTTGGTTCTGCTGGGCTTGGAAGAGTGCACTCCCAACCTCAGTTTCGACTGCAGAGATTCTCTGGCTTGACATTGGTTCTGTTGGGCTTACACTGCCCGAGTGCCCCTGGGTTCTGCTGGCATCTGCACATTGCAATTGGTTCTGCTGAGGTGGAAAAAGTCCACCCCCACCTTGAGTTTCCACTGCAGAGATTCTCTGCTTTGACATTGGTTCTGTTGAGCTTTCACTGCCAGAGTGGCCCTGGGTTCTCCTGGGCTTTTGCAAACTGCAATTGGTTCTGCAGGGCTTTCAAAAATGGCCCCTGTGCTTATGATTATTGTGCTGGGCTTCTGTGGACTGCCCTTGGTTGTACAAAAAACCTGTACAAAAAAAGGGATTCTCTGGTTTCACATTGATTGTGTTGGGCTGGCAATGCCATATTGGCCCTGGGTTCTGCTGGGCTTCTCTGTTACACATTGATTCTGTTAAGCTTAGACAAGTCTCACACCCCACTTGATTTTATTTTGCTGGGATTCTGTGGTTTGATATTAGTTCTGTTGGGCTTGCCCCATTGGCTTGTGGTTCTGCTGGGATTCCTGAGTTCTGCTTTAGTTCTGTTGGCTTTATGTTGGTCCTTGGGATAGGAGACATTGACCTCAGGTTGCAGTAGGCTTTTGCCCTGAAGAAAAAAATGCTGTTCCCCCACTCCCCAATCAGACAACGCTTCAGGACAAACCCATTTGTACACCCATTCATAAATGCTCAACACCAACCTGTTCTGAATAAAGTTGATTAGATAAACAGGCTGATAAAATATTGCAGGTCATTTATGCTGTAAAATATTTTATCTTCTTGTGCTACCTAACAATGAAATCAACCAAGAACACTTTGTCTTCATCCATTTATGAAATGAGAGGGAAATTTCAGATCATTAGGAGAGAATATGAGGGACAGAGGAAGTGCTTAATGCTTCCAAAGATAAGCACCAATGCACTGTTTGTCTTCTCCCTGAAAGTATTCTTAGGAGGAAATATACATAAGGCCATTGAGTAATGCTTTTCATGCATCTCCTTCCAAAGGTATAAGAAAATGTGACTATCATTTCTGTCCTAAGGTATATACAGAATATTTATGAGACGGTGACAATAAACATACAACTTGCATTAACAAATTAAAAAATGTCACTTTGGTGTAGTTATGCTTTAAGCTTCAGAAATTAGGCATTGTAAATGTGGCCAAAGTAAATTTACTTTGGAAAGTCAACTGTTGTTAAGGCTATTTCCACAGAATTAAGAGATTTTACTGTTGAATTGGTGGAAGGCAGAACACTTATGTAGAATATAATAGACATATGCTTAATTAGTTAAAACTGCATGAATAAAGGCTAAGGTGGAATGTTATTCCTCCATTTAAAAACACTTGTAAGATTGGTTTTAAAAGAGTATTTACTCAAGTTATTTGTGGTCATATTTTACCCTTTTAGATGTTGTATCTTCAGAAATTTTCAAGATTTTAATGGAAAGATACCATTTCAGTATGGAATCCAGGCATTGAAATGAATAGTTCTTTCATAGGAAAAACTCAAAGGAAATTTTTAAAAAGGAGATAGCTGTACTGGAATCCTGGCCAGCCTTGACTGCATGTTCAATCAATGGCGACCTACGAACCAAGGGGTGAAGGAGAACATAACATATTTGACCTAATGCAGCAATGCAATCTACATATGGCAAGATATTTACCTCCTAAGGGGCAGTCATGTTATTCTGTTGAAGCAAAATTAAACAGGATTCCAGTGGAATCTTAAAGATTGAGAAAATTTATTCCGGCACAAGCTTTTGTGAGTTAGAGCTTACTTTATCAGATCCATGGAGGCCTATCTGGTTACCAAGGAACTACAAATTGCAGAAAGAAGCATGGGGAAAAGGAAGGTTACTAAAAAAAAAAATCACACTAATTGGCTATAAACAGTCCAAGTTATTCCTGGAAGCAACTGTGGCAGATAACCATCTCAGGGTTCTGAAGATGACATTGGAATCTGTGTTCTTGGATTTGAAAGAAGATTTCAATTTCATATAAGTATTCAGGGTATTTTCATACATGTGGCTTAAATCTCTCTGTAATGCCAACTGGCTACAAATGTAATTCAAAACATGGGATAAAAAAGATGTAGGACAAAAGGAAAACACAACCACTTTGAAATCAAATTCACACATGGTACAAATAGTGGAAGAGACTCAACTATGCTTTTTAGTGTCAAGCTTTTCTGTGGGACAAATGTTCTGCATGTATTAAATTAAGGGAATGCAAAGGCTTTTGGCACCACCTAGCGTCCCCTATTCCTAGTAATTTTTTTCAGTGTATAGCAAAAAGAATTGAAAGACTCAGATACGGAGATTCATTTGATTGGCCTTTTCAGTGTCACGATTATGTAAACACTTCTGTTAACACAACTCTAAATCAAGTGATCAAAGACTGATGAGTCCCCCTGCTGTAAGAAGTCAGACCCCACCTCTTGCTAAGGGGTGCCATGAAGGCACAGGGCCAAAGACTGGCATAAGAGCAAGACACTGCTCCCCACAAAATAGATGCCTCTCAGAGGGTTTTGGGATCCATCGTGTGTCAAGCCTGGGCAGGAAGGTGGTTGGCAGCTGTGCTTTTCCCCTGGCCCTAAAGCATGCCCTAAAGCTAATCCTCATTGTGTCACCCTAGGGTGATTAAATTAATAAGCTGATTAAATTAATAAACTTAAAGTTAAATAAGAAAGTGTCAAAGCAGGATTACAGCTGAACATCAACAAAAGTAATGACTACAGGAGAATTATACAACTTTAAGGTTGACAATGAGGAAATTGAAATTGTTCAAGACTTTCTATTCCTTGGCTCCACCATCAACCAAAAGGGAGACTGCAGCCAAGAAATCAGAAGGAGATTGAGACTGGGAAGGGCAGCCATGAAGGAGCTAGAAAATATTTTGAAGTGTAAGGATGTGTCACTGGCCACCAAGACTAGATTAATTCATGCCATCGTATTTCCTATTACTATGTATGGGTGTGAAAGCTGGACAGTGAAGAAAGCTGATAGGAAGAAAATAGATTCCTTTGAAATGTGGTGTTGGAGGAGAGTGTTACGGGTTCCGTGGACTGCCAAAAAAACAAATCAATGGGTTATAGATCAAATCAAGCCTGAACTGACCCTAGAAGCTAAAATGACTAAACTGCGGCTATCGTATTTTGGTCACATCATGAGACGACAAGTCACTGGAAAAGACAGTCATGCTAGGAAAAGTTGAGGGCAGCAGGAAAAGAGGAAGACCCAACAAGAGATGGATTGACTCAATAAAGGAAGCCACAGCCTTCAATTTGCAAGATCTGTGCAAGGCTGTCAAAGATAGGACATTTTGGAGGACTTTCATTCATAGGGTCGCCATGAGTCGGAAGCGACTTGACGGCACAACACACACACACACACACAAGGTGATTTAATCAGTGTTCTGAGCAGGCCATTACTTACCCTACCTGCACCCATCCCAGCAATCAGTCAGTATTCAAGAGAATAGTCCAGGCATTCTCTTGGCTCCTGACAACTCATCAAGCCTCTCTGATCTTTGTGATCAACCCCGGAAAAGCAATCAATTTTTTTGGCTCTGGATTTACTGCCAACTTATCTCATACCGCCTCAGGACCCCTTTTGGGGTATAAATATAGGTCCTTTGGCCATTCGTAGTATGTGTGTTGGATCCGTACATGTACCCCCACTTGTGTCAGAACCAGAATGTTTCTACCATTCCTGAATATACCAGAGATAACTTTTTTGATTTGGAAGCTTATCAAAGTTTATAAATTAGTATTATTCAGGTCAAATTAATACTTGTCAGGGATGCTTTAGGTTGATCCTGCATTGAGCAGGGGGTTGGATTAGATGGCCTCTAGGGACCCTTCCAGCTCTGTAATTCTGATTCTAAATGAAATGAACAACTGTAATGAGTACCTATTGAGTACTGTCGATAATATAACTCGTGATGGTGACACAATACCCTGCCTCCTCTCCCTGCCAAGGCTATTTTCTCCATTTTAAATTGGTGATTTTTCTTAATTTCCTCAGTGGCTATGGTTTATGCCCTCATCCAAGTGTACTACCGCTTTAACACTGGAACACTTATCCAGTGTCACAGGATCAGGCATATTGCTCAGATTATTGTGCTAAGAATAAAACCAGGTGCCCCAGGAGTGCACATACTTATAAAATGGATACAGAAATGTAGGAGTTAAGCTCCAATCTATGTTACAAACTTACCTAAGTTTTAAATGGCATAGCTTCTCCCAGTGAATTGTAGAAAGCGCTGAGAATTTTCTCTTTGAGGTCGCTAGCTTCCACATGACAGAACTACAATTCCCAGGCTTCCTTAGGAACAGGGGATGACTGCTCTACCAGTCCGTGTGTAGTAGGCTTATGTCCTTTGAAGATTTGCACTTGCAAAATATCACTGAAATGCTCTTTTCACAAGCTTTTAATTTCCAGGGTTCAACTTGTATTGCAGTTTGGTTAGAAAACAATAAGGAAGGTTTATAATCGAAGTTTATAATGAAGCAGAGTTGCAGTTGTGAGGAAGATGGAAAAGGCAATCCATCCATGTTTCAAATGTTCCCTATTTTTCTGCAAATTGTCATTTGATATTTATGAAGAAAGAATGGTTTGTTCCTGTGGCTAGAATGTGTGTCGTATATCTGCCTGAAATAATGAGAAAAATGCCAACTATGACTGAAAACTTCAAAAGTAAGTTACTTCGATGGAGCAGAAAGTTCCAGGATTTATTATGAGGTCTTAACTGTGGGGAGAACAAAAGGACTTTTTTGCTGTTGTGTTAGAATGGAACATAAATGTCATAGCTGTGCAGAAGTCAAAACTTAACTCTGCCCCACACATGCTAAAAGGCAAAATTCCTGTTTGTGGCAGGCCATGCACAAAATAAATAAAAAGGAAAACAAGGACATTGGTGAATATCTGGGCTTGACATCCATAGTAGTAAAAAAATGAATCTAGAACTTTAAAAAGAGGATTTTTGTGTGTGCTTAATTTACTCTTAGTTTTTGTACCTTTAATCCAGTATGACACTGCAGACACATTTCAGTGCTTTACTCTGCAAACAGGAATCTGGTATAACTTTGAAAAAAATGTTTTAATGCTTCATAAAACCCTAAAATTGTGACATATAGAACAGTTACTGCAATAGTAAGTGACTATACCACTGTATTCTGTCTGATGACTTATGTACATATGTGCTGTCAAGTTGAAACAACATATGGCAACCAGTACGGAGCTTTCCAGGCAAGTGAGAATCAGACGTGGTTTGCCATTGCTTTCCTCTGCAGTCTTCCTTGGTGGTCTCTCATCCAAGTACCAACTCTGCTTAGCTTCCACGATCCGATATGATCAGGCTATACCATGCCGCCTTCCCTTCTAATGACTTACCAACAGTGAAGGAAAGCCAATAAACCTTAAATTATATTTCCAATTGATGTGCCATAGGAGGCTCTGTATAGGACAAGTTAAAATCATGTACAAAAAGTATAGGAGAGCTCCGCCATGATTCCCACTTCCAGTTTTCCAAGGCTGGAGACTGCACTCCTACGTACACTTATTGAGGAGCAAATTCCATTCAACTCAACCTTAATTCTGTCTATTAATATTGGGCTGTTAGCACTTTGATCCCCACAAGTCATTCCCATGCCATGTTCAGTTTGTGGTTATACGCTCACTCATTTGCACCTGTTGGTAGAGATGACTGCAGGCTGTCAGCACTTTCAGGGCCATGGCCTAGCCTAGCATCAAGGTTCTGAACTGGGGCTGTGAAGAAGCTCCCATGCTGATGTGCCAAGGAGCAAATCTTTGTACAGTCAGTCTGGTATTTCAAGACATCTACCAATCACAACATGGTAATAACAAAAGACATCAACAAGTGTCAGCCCCCGGTTTATGACTGTCTAATCCACCATATATTTGACTCACAGTATTTCTGTTACAACCTTGTCTCTTCCCAATTGATAATTTTCTCTTCAATCCAAACTTTTTTTGCAGTTAACTGAAGCTTGGGCTTGCCAAAGCCATGAGTAGGGGACGTCACTGGGAATATCTGAGCCAGCTCAGTGAGACTGAGTGAGACTTGCATTTTTGCAGGTATGCAAAGCCTGGGCTTGCCAGAGGCACAAGCCTTTTGGGTGAGAAATAAAGAGATCTATACCCTAGGCTCTTAGCCTGTGGGTCACATTCTTACCAGTAAAACCAGTGCTTCAAGAGAGTACCAAGGGCCTGCAAACTTGTACACCTCTGTTAAAATAGCATTTTTGTGCATTTTGTTATGTGGCTTTAAGTCCCCAGTGTGGAAGAAAAGCATGATAAACATATTTAAATAAAAATAATAAATAAAAACTCAAGATTGCAAGAGTCAAACTCCCACGAACAAGATTACCTCTAAGCACTGAAAATGGAACTTTACAAATAGCACACTGTTAAGATTTGGTTGTCCCATCTTATAGATCCTTAGGAAAGGATGTGCCAACAGCTACAGCAGGATGCTACAAAACATACACACAGGCTGTTATGTTAACGAGGGTGCAGGTCTATTAAATAACAGCCACTACACCAATCTACAATAAGTTCACATAATTCACCAGGAGGTGCTTGTACTCTGTAATATTGCTGTTTGAGAGAAAAATTTAGACAACAGCAGTTCCATAAGTTCAAATGTGTGTGTGTGTAAAGTGTCATCAAGTTGACTTGACCTATGGCAACCCCATATAGTTTTCAAGGCAAGTGATTAAGCAGAGGTGGTTTTCCATTGCCTACTGTGATGGACAGCTAACTGCAGATGTCTTATACCAGTCTGAGAACCCTGATTGACAGGGGGATAAAAAATAATTCTACTGTTGACCTGGGAGAGTGACAGTTGAGAGTGGCAGTTAGAGGTTGGCAGCTAGGGAGAGAAGAGTAAAATTGAGGAGGATCCTGTGATAAGGAAAGTGAAACCAGTAGTTCTTCCCTGTGAGAAATAGTTGCAAGGAAAAGCAAGTGATACCCATCAAGTGTTAAAGAGGAAAATTGGAACCTGTGTGTATGTTCCTGCCTCCACAGACTTTAGAATTTTGTGTCAAATAAGTGTCAATGGAGTGACAGCCAAGTGATCTCTCTCAACTGTTACAAACACCTGTGGTAGAACAAAACAGCTACATTCTTGTGACAAATTATCTATTGTATATAGTTATACAAAGTTTCCCTCATTCCTGTTGCCTTTTCACCTTCCAAGTTTTAACTTGAACCCTCCCTGACAGCCTGACTTCACCATTTCCCCATAAGAGAAAAATAAAAGTTTATGTATTGAGAATTGCAAAAGGGCTTGTGGAATTTTTTGCACAAGTAGAAGCAACTGTTACAAAACATACCTATTTATATCGCTATATGCAAAGTCTTGCGTAATCTCTTATGCAAGTCTTTGTGGAACAGTGGTAGTGGTTCTTTCCTTTCCTTAGATCGAACCAAACATTTTAATGAACCATATGTATCCCATTTCACTTGTAGAACAAGAACAGAATACACAAGTATGAGGTTAAGTGGGCAATGTATGGCACTGGGAGGAGTGATGCAAAGCACTTTTTGAACCATAAATCCAGAAGCTAATTTTATGGGGTTGGACTCCCTTCAGCTAATTTAGCAGCTTTGCTCCATTGGAAAAAGCTGTTACAAACAACCCACAGCGCCTGCAGATTTTCTGAGGCTTCAGAGCTCTTCTTGCCAAGATATATAATAGGAGCTTTTAAAGAAAACACTAGCTGATGTCCACTGTTACAACATATTGAAGCTTTTTCTCTGTTTTTTTTTTAAACAAAGGTTCTGTTTAGTAACTTGCATACATTCAGGCTCAGACTATCTAATAAAGTTTTGTGTTACATAACAAAGTAATCCATGCATTTATGGGGCATCCAGAGTTTCTTTTATGGGTACGAAATTAGTGATTTTATAGCTGTTCTACAGTCTATTACCACATTTAATCACCCCCTTATCTGTTTCAATCTTCCTAAGAGATGGAAGAAATTCATAGGACTGCCAGCTCCAGGTTGGGAAAATACCTGGAGCTTTTGGTGGTGGAGCCTGAGGAGGGCAGGGTTTGGGAAGGGGAGGCACTTCAATGGGTTATAATGCCATACAGTCCACCTTCCAAAGCAGACATTTTCTCCAGGTGAACTAATCTCTGTCACCTGGAGATCAGAGGTAAGAAGACGAGTTGGTTTTTATATGCCGATTTTCTCTACCTTTTAAGGAGAATCAAACTAGCTTACAATCTCCTTCCCTTCCTCTCCCCACAACAGACACCTTGTGAGGTAGGTGGGGCTGAGAGAGTTCTGAGAGAACTGTGACTAGCCCAAGGTCACCCAGCATGCTTCATGTGGAAGAGCGGTTCACCAGATTAGCGTCCGCCGCTCTTGTAGAGGAGTGGGGAATCAAACCCAGTTCTCCAGATTAGAGTCTACCACTCTTAACCACTACACCGCACTAATAGTGGGAGATCTCCAGCCACAACCTGGAGGTTGGCAACCCAACAAATGCAAGTTAGTATTATTACTACAATATAAAAACATAAAACTTCCAGAAGGAAGTGAAGGCTTGGCCAGCTTATTCAATTCCAAAGACTAAAGAGCACTTCCATTTTCAAAGAGGGGGGTTGTGATTGCCACCATTTCTTCCCCACTTTGCCCCCTGTGCTATTCCTAAGGGTCTGTCAACTAGGAAAGTCCCACACTGTGAGCTGACCTCGATGAAGACATGCCAGAGTCCAATAATTTTAACAATAGACAACCTGAAAGGAAATTTACAGCATAAAGGGCTACAGCTAGGCCTAGGGTTGCCAGCTCTGGGTTGAGAAATAACTGGAGATTTTGGGGGTGGAGCCTGAGGAGGGCAGTGCTTGGAGAGGGGAGGGACTTCAATGCCATATTGTCCAATTGCCAAAGTGGCCATTTTCTCCAGGGGAACTGATCTCTATTGCCTGGAGATCAGTTGTAATAGCAGGAGATCTCTGGAGGTTGGCAACCCTAGCTAGGCCTGATTTGATGCTGGTGGGAAAGGAGAAAACAGTTTAACATTGCATCCACTCAGCATCGTGTTTAAAATATGCTCTCACCACCTTATGTGTAATATTAGCACAACAAATACCCCTAGTTTGGGAAGATGATGAGCTGGAATGCTAACACTGTTGAATTTAAAATAAGACATGGGAGTGGGGTAAGTCTCATGGGAGCATTCCTCTTTTTACCCATGTCGCACTTAAATCAGGCTGAGAGTGGAGAATAAAGGAAATTGTTGGCATAACTAAAGGTATATCATCAATCATGGAGAAATCATACAAGCAAAATGAGCAGTTTGTTAGAACACCTTTCTCTCATGTTCTGTTGCACTGTTAATGCCAAAGCACACCTCTGTGTACCGCTGATGCAACGAAGAGCACAATCAGTCATGTTCTCAGTCTAGTACCACGTTCTCCTTAACAGATTGAATAAAATAAATGGGAAATGTGCTTATTTCAATGGAGCTTGCACAGGATTACACCAATTACATAGAATATTCACAGTATCATATCGACATCGTACAACATCCATGGACAGTATTATCATCTACTCTGTACAACAGGAACAAAGTCCTTGCTCTGTCTTCGACTCTTCCATCTTGGGCCTTCCATCTTGATCGTGGTACAAAGCTCTGGAACGCTCTCCCCAGGGAAATGTGTCTGTTCCTTTCTGTTGCCATCTTCCGCCAGCGGGTGAAGACTTTTCGGTTTCATTTGGTGTTCTTTCAGTGATCCCTCCTTCCTGACCAACCTTTTAGTTGTTGTTACTATGTCTTCGTACGTATTTTATGTCTGTTTTTAATTGTATTAATGTGTGTGCGCTTTCTTTGGAGGAGGGTGATTTTAATGGTTTTAAAATATGATTTTATCATGTATGTTTTAATTTGTTAGCCTCCTTGGTGGCCCTTGTGGGACATAAATTTTGTAAAATAAATAAACATAAATCTATTTTGCTCCCCATATTCAGCCAGTTGCTAAGTCATGTTGTGTATTCCTTCAATGGGTAAAGTACAATTCCTCTTCTCTCTAGTCCATTCTGGTCTGGTCATGTCTCATATTTACTACTTCAACCTCCTCCTCTCTGGTCTTCTGTGGTCACACCTTGGCCCCTTCATCTCTATCCAGCACTCTGCCACTAAAATAATTTATCTTTTTTGTTCTGACTCTAGGAAACCCCTTTTAAGCCCCTACAATGGCTTCTTGTCCATTCCTAACACCAGCACAAAATCCTTGCCATTATCTTCAAAACTGATCATGGCCTTACCCCCACCCCCGTCCTTCCACATTTACGTCCTTATACACCCCCACCAAGATACTAATTCCTCCAGATCCCTCACCCTTCACACTCTCAAAATCTGCCCTTTCTCCTCCTTTTGCCTGGAAATATCTTCCAGAACACTTGTATGATGTTACACTTCCTTCAAATCCCTCTTCAAAACTCACCTTTTCCATGAAGCCTTCTGCACAACCTATTAATTAATCCCCTTTCTCACTAAACACAAGCCTGAATACACACAACCAAAATGAAAGCATGTCTGTATGTAAAGAGCAGTCAAGTCATAGCCCACTTATGACAACCCCATAGGGTTTTCAAGGTAAGAGACATTTAGAGGTGGTTTGCCATTGCCTTCCACTGTACAGCAACCCTGAAATTTCTTTGTGGTCTCCCATCCAAATACTAACCAGGACTAACCTGACAAGATCGGGCTAGCCTGGGCCATCCAGATCAGGGCATATTCTTCCCCTATTTATCCACACCTCCATTTTAACCCCCTCTTCCCTTTGTTAACTTTCTTGTGTCAACATCTGGCACCACATGACTAACTGTGGCATGGGAGATCATTTTGTTCCACGCAGAAGGCTGCTTCTCCTCCCAATCAACCAGGAGGAGTCCACCTCAGTGTCCAGAAAGGACATCTGGAACGTGAAAAAAGGCGGAGAAAGAGAAGGTGAGGTGGGAAGAATGAACTGGAGCAGTGTGTAGGACATACAGCCAAGAGGTTGGTGGTGCTGGCAGATGTGGCTCTCTGATAGCCACAGAGTGAGTACCACTGATCCATCGCATACAAGTAAGCAAGGGAGGGAGAGTCTATCCCTCAGAGTTTGACTCCTAAAAACATGGCTATTGTATTAACCCTTCCTTCTCCAGTAGTTGCTACCAGTGTCTCTCACAGGGGGTACATGGCAAATTTTCAGATTTGCTGGCATATCACCATGCTGTTTGAATGATATTGTGGCAATAACCCCACATGTAGGTGGGAGAAATAGAGAGCACAACCACACCACTGGGTGACTCACCACCACTCCACTTTTATCATTAGGGAGCCAGTGTAGGGGTTAAGAGTGTTGGACTAGTATCTGGGAGCCACAGGTTAAAATTCCCATTTGTGCCACGGAAGCTTGCTGGGTGACCTCGGGCCAGTCATACTCTCTCAACCTAACCTACATCACAGAGTTGTTGTGAGGATAAAGTGGAGGAGAGGACAATGGTGGAAGCAGCTTTGGGTCCCCATAGGATGAAAGGCAATGTATAAACTAAGTAAATAAATACTGCCAGCCAAACAATCTGCAGCCAAACATTTCACCTCAGAGGATCACAACCTCGCTCCAGGGAAAAAACTGCAGATGGTGTTCCTGAACAACTCCTTACAGGAGATGGGTGAATATTTGACCAAGGATTACAGTATCTCTCCCAGCAGGTGGATCCCAAAGTGTCAGAAGTCCCAAGAGAAGAGGGAACTTGAGGACCACATAGGTGCTGTGATTCTCTCAGGTGTGCAGCTCTCCACCACGTACAGAGTGCTGCACTGTCCAGCAGCCGCAACAAACTGCATTAGTCATTACAGTTCAAGTGTATCTCCTGGCTCTTTCTAGGCAGCCTTCCACTAGGGGTCAAGGGCTAGATACAGCTAGTTGAGTGAGCAGTATCCAACACGAGCTGAGCCTACAACACTGCCTGCTGCTTATGGGTTATGGACTTCAGTCAAAGTGTTGCTGGCTCTTTGGTAGCACCCCTTTGGTGACCACTTGAACGCAGCAGCTAGCTGCAACCCCTTGATCAAGAGGACCAGCAGGTGGAAGTGCTCTCCTGAGTAAGGATGAATGGAGTTAGGTTGCACTTCCAGCCTTATCCTAAGAGTTAGACCATGCAAAGCCTGTTGACTTCAACAGAGAAAAGAGAAAGTTGAATCTCTGCTCAGGATTGTACTGTCAGTCATGATTTCCAAACAATGTTTTAGCCAAGTAGTCAACATTCCTTATTTTTTGTTCAGGAATTTACACTAACCAGTTTTATTAAGTTTGTCTTTTACACAGTTATATTCATTTCAATCCATTTGAAGAGTCTGCTAAAATCACATTCTGGTTTAATCTTAAGAAGCCAAAAACAAATGTCATATCTTTATATAACTTGAGTGTTATTGGCTGCACCCTCCACTTACAAAATTATTGGCCATATCCATCTTATTCTTGTCAACACTGAAGTGTTGATAGCAAGACTAAACCATCTTCATTTACTTAAAAATTAAATTACACTTAACATGACATTTACAGAGTGCCTTTTACACAGAGATTAAAAGTTTTATTTGTGGCGGTTCTTTAGCAATCAGACTAGCAGACTTATCTGAAATGGAATGTTACTTCCAGAGTGTACTGTAACAATCACACTAAGTTTGAAAGCAAGTCCTATTGATTACAGCCTAAATCTACAACCCCCTTGGAACTAAATCCCAATCAACAAAGTGCAATTTACTACAGGTATCTGCATCTCCCCCACCCACCCACCCAACCCCCTGGGGGGATTGAGAAAATGGCATGGCATGAAAAGGTTAACACTAGTCCCCAGCAAATTCAGAGCCTGCTGCAACTGCTTTAAAGTGTAAAAAATGTTGATAGAGCCAGTCAGGGTGTCTCCTGTGTAATAAGTAGTTCTGCCTTAAGTTTGAATGGAAACATTTTCTATATCAGAAATGTGTTATGGCCCTTACAAAAAAAATTCTCCTCTCCCCTTTTGTAAGTATTTTTATTCATTAGCACTTTAAAATACTAAATAGAAGTGCTATTTTTGTTTAGCAGACTAAGAAACCAGCATACATGTAGTTGTAAAGAGAAGAGGGGAAAGGACTGAAGGATAATTCTAACAATAATCACCAGTATTAATTATAACAAAACCTTGCAAGCTTGTCTCATGTGCAGGGAAAAGCAGACAGTTTCATCTGCTTTAATTTATCCACTTCACTTATACGCCCACCTTTCTCCTCAGTGGGGACCCAACACGGTTTACATTGTTTAAAACCAGGAGCCTGGTTTTGAACAGAATATAGCTCAGTGCAAGAGCCTCTGCACTGTATGCAGAAGGTCCCAGGTTCAATCCCTGGCATTTCCAGTTAAAAGGATAATGGTAAGGGGTGATGCGAAAGACTTCTACCTAGAACTCTGGAGAGCCACTGCTAGTCTGAATACACAATACTGACCTTGATGAACTGACGTTCTGATTCAGTATAAGGCTGCTTATGTATGTATTTATGTATGCACGTATGTTCACATGAACCTGAAAAAGGCAAAATCTGAACCAGTGACCTGATTTGGGGGGGGGGAATCAATCCTCCTTAAGATATGAAAGGGCGAATACAAGGAGGAACAGAAATCTTGAATATTTCACTCGTCCTAAAGATACCATTTTCAGGTATAGCCTATGTATGCTACTCAAAAATAAGCCCACCAGTGCTACCCTAAGCAGAATCACACCTTTCTAAGCCTTTGATAGCATTGCAAGAGACTTATTTGCTATGTAAGCTTCTGCAGCAGCAAATCCCACTTTATTCCATGGGCTTCCTTCCAAATAAGCTAGCACAGACTTCAGCCTTATTATTCTCACCTGAAAGTGTGTATGTGACAGCAACATCAGTTCCCCAAAAGTCAACAGCCCAATCTTAACAACGTTTACTCAGAAGCCTTACTGAGATCCGACTTCTTTTATAAGGTGGCTTAGAATTGCTGCAGGAGCAGTTTCCTCTTGCTGCATTCAAGGGTCAGGGGGACAATTCTTAGAAAGCACATCAAGCACTAAATGCAGGGCACACTGTGGGTATCACTTGGGAGTAGGCTTGCACTGAATGGGGCCCCTAAAAATTGCTCTGCCAGCGGTTCCTGAAAAATTTCAGCACTACTGAGCCTCCTAGCGCCCCGCCAAAAGCAGCCCTCCTCCTGGCTACAAGGAATGGAACATAAGAACATAAGACAAGCCCTGCTGGATCAGACCAAGGCCAATCAAGTCCATCAGTATGTTCACACAGTGGCCAACCAGGTACCTCTAGGAAGCCCCCAAACAAGACGACAGCAGCAGCATTATCCTGCCTGTGTTCCACAGCACCAAATATATTCAGCATGCTCCTCTGATCCTGGAGAGAATAGGTATGCATCGTGACTAGTATCCATTTTAACTAGGAGCCATGAATACCCCGCTCCTCCATGAACATGTCCACTCCCCTCTTCAAGCCTTCCAAGTTGGAAGGGAGTTCCACAATTTAACCACATTTAACTATGTGGTTGCATGAAGAAATACTTCCTTTTATCCGTTTTGAATCTCTCACCCTCCAGCTTCAGCAGATGAGCCTGCACTCTAGTATTACGCGAGAGGGAGAAAAGCTTCTCATAGAATCATAGAGTTGGAAGGGACCACCAGGGTCATCTAGTCCAACCCACTGCACAATGCAGGAAATTCTGAAATACCTCCCCACCCCACCCTGCACCTCCAGTGACCCAGACTTCATGCCCAGAAGATGGCCAAGGTGCCCTCCCCTCTCCTGATCTGCCTAAGGTTACAGAATCAGCATTGCTGACAGATGGCCATCTAGCCTCTTCTTCAAAACCTCCAGGGAAGGAGAGCTCACCACCTCCCGAGGAAGCCTGTTCCACTGAGGAACTGCTCCAGCCGTCAGAAAACCCATCCTAAAGTTCCTAATATTTCCCCCTGTCCACTCTCTCCAAACCATGCCTAACTTTATAGACCTCCC
The DNA here is from genome assembly GCF_029931775.1 of Euleptes europaea. Lineage (NCBI taxonomy): Eukaryota > Metazoa > Chordata > Lepidosauria > Squamata > Sphaerodactylidae > Euleptes > Euleptes europaea. Next base: position 31,656,927 of record NC_079318.1, read on the forward strand.
ATGAAGATAATTCACAGTGGGTAGCCCTGTTAGTCTGTCTGCAGTAGTAGAAAAGGGCAAGAGTCCAGTAGCCCCTTCAAGACGAACAAAAATATTTTCTGGCAGGGTATGAGCTTTCGTGAGCCACAGCTCGCTTCTTCAGTAGTAGAAAAGAGCAAGAGTCCAGTAGCTCACACCCTGCCAGAAAATATTTTTGTTCGTCTTGAAGGTGCTACTGGACTCTTGCCCTTTTCTACTACTGAAGAAGTGAGCTGTGGCTCACGAAAGCTCATACCCTGCCAGTGGGTAGCCCTGTTAGTCTGTCTGCAGTAGTAGACAAGGGCAAGAGTCCGGTAGCGCCTTCAAGACGAACAACAATATTTTCTGGCAGGGTGGGAGCTTTCGTGAGCCACAGCTCACTTCTTCAGTAGTAGAAAAGAGCAAGAGTCCAGTAGCTCACACCCTGCCAGAAAATATTTTTGTTCGTCTTGAAGGTGCTACTGGACTCTTGCCCTTTTCTTCTACTGAAGAAGTGAGCTGTGGCTCACGAAAGCTCATACCCTGCCAGTGGGTAGCCCTGTTAGTCTGTCTGCAGTAGTAGAAAAGGGCAAGAGTCCGGTAGCGCCTTCAAGACGAACAACAATATTTTCTGGCAGGGTGGGAGCTTTCGTGAGCCACAGCTCACTTCTTCAGATACGAAGTATCTGAAGAAGCGAGCTGTGGCTCACGAAAGCTCCCACCCTGCCAGAAAATATTGTTGTTCGTCTTGAAGGCGCTACCGGACTCTTGCCCTTGTCTACTTGCCAGACCTCCCTCCCGTCTCCCCTCAGCCGCCTTCCCCCCAAGCCAAGCAGCCCTAAGCGGTTTCCTTTGGAGCCCTTCCTCGAGAGGCGGCGGCAGGAGCCCCGCCGCCTCCCATCAGCCGCCCCCCGCCCCGGGCCCTCTCACCTGTGGAAGTAGTGGCCGCAAAACATGCCGCCCAGCAGCCGGCAGCCGAGGGGCGCGAAGCGCGGCGGGCTGCGCAGCGCCAGGAGCAGCGCGGGCACCAGGAAAGCGGGCAGCTCCTGCAGGAACCAGGCGCAGCGGGCGGGCAGGTGGAGGCGGCGCCGCTGCCGCCGCCGCCGCCCCTCCTCGCCCGCCTCCTCGGCGTGCTTCCCGTAGCGGCTCGGCGTGTGGCCGTAGAGCCACAGGAGCAGCAGCCCCAGGGCCACCAGGACGCAGCTCAGGGCCGCCACCAGGCACGACGAGCACTGCATGCTTTGGGCGGGGAGAAGCAGGCAGGCAGGCGCGCGCGACGGGCGGGCGGGCGGCCCCTGCCATTAATAGGGCCCGCCGCCTCGCCCCCCTCCCCCCGGGGGGGAGCCCCCCGCCGGGCACGAGCCGCCCCCTGCCCCGCCCCGCCGTCGCTCGGGTCAATGTCTGGGCAGGCTTTCCCCGGGGCGGGCGGCGCGCCACGCGGGCCCGGCAGAAAGGCTCCCCCGCGCCCAGCCCCCCGACCCCCACGCGCGCACAAACGCGCGCGCCCCCCCCCCCAGAGCTGCCCGGGCCGAAGCCAAGCCAAAGCAGCGCAGGTTGCGCGCGCGCTCAGGAAAACGCGCGGGAGGTTTTTGCCTCTGCGTTTTGCCGCTCTCCAGGTGCGCGTTTCCTCCCCCCCCCCTCTGAATTCTCACCCCCCTGCACGGGGGCTCGTTGTTGAGTTTTGAGCATTTGGCTTAGGGGGGGGGGAATGCGCGGTTAGAGAGCGGTAAAACCTCCCGTGCGCTTTTGCCCGATTACTCCTGGGCCATTTGTGCACGGGAGGGTTCCGCCTTGGAACTGCCGCTCTCTAGATGCGCGTTTTCCCCCATCCGAAGTCTCCAAACTCTGCACGGGGGTTCATTGTTGAGTTTTGAGAATCTGGGCGGGGGAAGTGCGCATCTAGAGAGCGGCAAGTCCAAGGCAGAACTTCCCGTGCACAAATGCTCCAAGAAAACTATTGCTTAGGATTTGCTGGGGCCCGACGCCCTTACCTGCTTTTTAAATTTGGGTTACTTGGGAGCAGGGCCGGTGCCAGTCATTTTTTGCGCCCTAGGCAAGGATAACTACTCGTGCCCCCCCCATTGCTAACAAATTTTCAAAAACAGATGTCTTGTAGAAAAAATAAAAGCACAAAACTTTTTGTAAGATATAATTAATTAGATGCCACTGCACTGTTGGGGTACTTAAAAAGGTAAAGGTCCCCTGTGCAAGCACCGGGTCATTCCTGACCCATGGGGTGACGTCACACCCCGACATTTACTAGGCAGACTTTGTTTACGGGGTGGTTTGCCAGGGCCTTCCCCAGTCATCTTCCCTTTACCCCCAGCAAGCTGGGTACTCATGGAAGGACGGAAGGCTGAGTCAACTTTGAGCGGCTACCTGAAACCCACTTCCGTCGGGATCGAACTCAGGTCGTGAGCAGAAGCTTGGCAGTTGGGGTACTTAAAGGTCAAGGTCCCCTGTGCAAGCCCCGGGTCATTCCTGACCCATGGGGTGACGTCGCATCCTGACGTTGCCAAGGCAGACTTGGTTTGTGGGGTGGTTTGCCAGGGCCTTCCCCAGTTGGGGTACTTAAAGTTAAAAATATAAATTTTCCGCTGCATTTCCCCCCCCCCCCGCCCCAAGAAACTAATCCGCTTAAAACGGTGCCCCTCGGGCCAGCGCTTCGCCCCTCTGAGGTCTGCGCCCTAGGCGACGGCCTAGTTCGCCTCAGGGTAGCGCCGGCCCTGCTTGGGGGGCGAGCGCCTTTGCAACCGCGCGCCCTAAGGGGCGATCCCTTCCCAGCCGGGCTCCCTCCGCGGAAGCTATCCCTCCGCGCGACGTCCCCCCCCCCCCCGGCGCTGGTGATGCCCGGCACGCATCGTTTGCAGCTGGACACCAGCGGCGGCCCGAGGAAAAGCTCGCCGTCGGTCGCCCTGGAAGGTTTTGCCTTGGAGTTGCCACTCTACAGATGCACGTTTCCCCCCATCTGAATTCTCAAAACTCTGCATGGGGGCTTATTGTTGAGTTCTGAGAATAGGAATGGGGGAAAAGTGCCTCTAAAGAGTGGCAACTCCAAGGCGAAACCTTCCATGAATAAATAGCCTGATGAGGGGGGCGTCGGGGAGCCTGAGGAGAACGGCTCGGCTGCCGCCCCACCCGACAGGCCGCGCCGAAGTGTTACAGCAGAGTGTTCCTGGCGCTCGTGCAACAAGAGGCGACAACTACAGGCGTGCAGCGCCCCACCTGATTGAACCCATCCCCGCCCGGTGGTGGTTGCGATAAACAGGAATAAAGTATATATTGTTAAGTGTGCAGGTGAAAAGAACACGGCTGATCTGTTCACTAAAGCTGTGAGCAGTGGCAGATTTCAACCGTTGGTCACATTATTACAGTCACTTGAGAAGGAGTGCCCAGAGTATCAAGTTGATCATAATAATCTGACAAGAGAAAGCTGACGGGTAGCTGTCAGATCTGGGACATCTAAGCTGATGCAAGAGGGAGCAATAGCCTTGCATGGTCCCAGGTGACCTGCATCCAACCAGTTTAAAGCAGTAAGGTGATGTAATACTGTGGCCATGTCTACAGGTGGGCTAATTGGTATCAGGTGCTGGGAATGTATATAAGCTTATGTAACTCTGTGTTGGTGCAGTTGGGAAGTAGTAGAGGAAGAGAAGTGTACGTGATGGGTTGTCTTTTGTATTTGTGCACTGTAAATTAAACAACACTGTTGTCTATAAAGCAAGAGTTCTGGTGGTGTGTTCTGGAGACATGTTAATCCACTTGCTCCCACGTCAGTTTTTGCCCTCAAGTCGCAGCTGATTTATGGCTAGGGTTGCCAGCCTCCAGGTACTGACAAAAAAGAACGACACCTCTGTGTAGAAACTGTAGTTGCTCAAAAGCCAACACAAAAAGGCTACGGAAACCTTACAGCTGCACAAAAAGTTGATATTAACAATGAGTGCAAAACATCTGCATCAAAATGCACAGCCGTGACTATTGAGAACTACAGCCATGCCATGAAGAATTCCAAAACCATTCAAGTTAGCTCTAAACATTCAAAAACAGTCTTGATAGTAATCTTCTTATTCTTGTTCACAGGTAAGAGTAACAGGTAAGCAGACCTTCTGTGTTGGCTTTTGTGCAACCTCCAGGTACTAGCTGAAGATTTCCCGCTATTACAACTGATCTCTAGCCAATAGAGATCAGTTCCCCTGGAGAAAATGGCCGCTTCGGCAATTGGACTCTACGGCATTGAAATCCCTCCCCTCCCCAAACCCCGCCCTCCTCAAGCTCTGCCCCAAAAACCTCCCACTGGTAGCGAATAGGGACCTGGCAACCTTACTTACGGCGATCCTGGTGTTTTCGAGGCAAGAGACGTTTAAAGGTGGTTTGCCATTGCCGGTTGACCCTGGTATTTCTGGGTGGTGTCCTTTCCAAATACTGACGGGGTCGACACTGCTTGCCTTACCGGATCTGATGAGATCAGACTAACCTGGGCTATCCAGGCAGGGCAATCTGAGGCCATTAACACATGGCCGTCTTGTCCCGTGAATCTCCTGGGCATGTAACGATTCTCCTTAGTCCACATGCATGGCCGTCTCCAGCCTGCGTGTTCGACCTGCCCACTTCCGATACTTCCTCGTGTTTTGCTGTTCTTGTTTTATCACAACTTAAAGTTTAAATGCGCCGCAAAAGTGAGAGTTTGCCGGAGCATTTAACTTCGACTCCCCGCCTGAGGAAGCTGCTTGGGCCGGCCTAATGGCAGCAGCAACAGCGGCACCCTTCAATCCCCTCGGACCCCGTACCCTCACTCTCCCCCTCTCCCATCTGCAGCCTGGGACAATAGCAGAGCGACCCGAGTCGCTTTCGCCTCCACCTGCTGGCTTCCCCTCTCCTCCACCTGGGAGACGGCGTGGTGGAGGAGTGCAGAGCGGCTGCGGCCATACATTTAATTTTTTGAATTTGGTTCCACAAAAGGTGCGACAACAAAGGAACAAGGTAAGTTGGATCGAACCGTGCATTAATGGCCAATATGTTGGGATCTTTTAAAGACTGCATATACTCAAAAGTGTATGTGGTGTAATATTTTTATGAAACGACAGCAACCTTTTCCAATCAGTTTGATTTGTATTAAGCCACACACAGCCAGAAATGGACAGAAAAGGCTGAGAAAAATAAAAGAAAAAGAGGCAGGCTCCACAGTATAGTTCTCTTACTCTGCCTTTATTGTTTCTTAGTAGCAGTTGTTACGCAGTTTACAGTTGGGAAGCCTGAGGTCTTGAGGGACATGGTGCTGCCAACTTTTGATGAGATCCAGCTGACCGGGTTAAGATGCTAGGAGCTATACTGGCCCCCGCATTACTGCTGGAGAAGCAAGTTAATGCAGCCACAAAAATATACTTTCTTTCAACTTAAGTTTAGCATAGAAGATGGCCCTCCTCCCTCCCTTGACTTGGCTGATCTGTCCACCTGGATCCATGCCATGGAAACATTAAGACTAGATTACAATGATGCACTCTACACCCCTTGTCATCGATTCCAAGATTCCAGTCAAATAGCGCCTGAAGACCAACAAGATTTTCAGGGTATCAGCTTTTGAGAGAAAGAAGGCGGCTAAAGGGAGACATGACAAAGGTCTATAAAATTATGCATGGTTTGGAGAGAGTGGACAGGGAAAAGCTTTTCTCCCTCTCTCATAATACTAGAACGTGGGGTCATCTGCTGAAGCTGGAGGGTGAGAAATTCAAAACTGATAAAAGGAAGTGTTTCTTCACGCAACACATAGTTAAATTGTGGAACTCCCTGCCTGTGAGCTCTTGACCCATCGAACCAGAAATCACCACAGAGACAATCAGATTCCAAGCAGATGGCTTTACTGGTCAAATAGGCAATACAGTGCATTGAAAGCAAGATGACAGCTATGGTTTGTCTTGCCCGTTATTTGGAAATATAAGGCAGAGAAAAGGCGGGAGATTACAAAGCATAAACAGAGCATTATTTCCCAGGGATGGCGTTCCCAGGCTTTGGTATGTGTAGCCGTCCTTGAAGTCTGGACGGTTCAGCAGAGAAACGAAAGGAAACATCTAAACCGAGATAACAGCCTGACATCCTGTTCCCCTTAAGGCCCCCTCCCATCCGGCAAGGGGGCTGGTCTGTCTGGGTAGGTATTGTGAAAAGCGTTGACGAGTTTGGGGGCGGAGACATCCCGTGCGCGAACCCATTCGTCATAGGCAGGGGGGAAGTGTTTCCAGCGGATCAGGTATTGCAAGGTCCCGTGGTGTATGCGGGAATCGAGGATTTTGGAGACTTCGAAATGTTCCTCTCCCCCCCCCACCATTATGGGCTGTTCAGGAGGCGGCTCCGGGTGCCATTGTGGGGAAGCAACATGGGGCTTTAGAAGGCTGATATGGAAAACGGGGTGTACACGTCTCAGAGTTTTGGGGAGAGACAGTTCCACTGTGACAGGATTTATGAGGCGGATGATGGGAAATGGGCCAATGTATTTAGCATTGAGCTTATGGCACGGACGGGTGGAGCGCAGGTTCTTGGTGGAAAGGTATACCAGGTTACCCACTTGCAGGTCCCTACCGGGGGAACGATGCTTGTCGGCCTGCGCCTTGTATTTGCGCTTGGCTCGGTCTAGGTTGCTAACCAGCCAGGGCCATGTTGTACGGAGGGTGTGTGCCCAAGAGGCAATGTCGGCATCCCCCTCCCCCTCTAATCCTTCTATTGGGGTGATAGGACCGAAGTCCTGTCCATACACCGCATAAAACGGGCTGAAACCTGTGGACTGATGTACAGCATTATTGTAGGCATATTCTGCAAAAGGCAACAGTTCCACCCAGTCATCTTGGTGGTAATTGACATAACAGCGCAAATAGCATTCAAGTACAGCATTGACACGTTCGGTTTGACCATCCGTTTGGGGATGGTATGCACTAGACAACCCCTGCTCCACCCCCACCAATTTGAGAAAAGCTTTCCAAAACTTAGCAACGAAACTACTTCCGCGGTCGCAGATTATCTTGCGCGGAAACGAATGTAGTCTAAAGACATGTGACACGAAGAGGCGGGCCAACTTCTGAGCGGAGGGGATCCCCGCACATGGAACCAAATGTATTTGCTTAGAAAATAAGTCAGTGATAACCCATAACACAGTTTTTCCCCCGCTGAGAGGGAGATCCGTCATAAAATCCATAGCAATCACTTCCCAGGGTTTGCTGGGTATTTCAAGTGGTTGCAGTAGTCCTGGGGGCTTGCCTTGAGATCGTTTGACTGTGGCGCAAACAGGACAGCTGCGAATAAAAGAGTCAATGTCAGAACGCATTCCCCCCCACCAAAATTGTCTGCGCAACAGGTGAAGGGTCTTTAGGAACCCAAAGTGTCCAGCTGTTTTTACTCCATGAGCCAAGTGTAAGACGTCTTTTCGGAGCGCTTTGGGCACATACAATTTTGAGTCTTTGTACCAAAAGCCTCCTTGTTCGATTACACCAGGAGGCAGGGTTTGAGCAGAGCGTTCCATAAGGCATTGTTCCTGAAGGGAATTTAAGAAAGATTCGGAGATGGGAACCCCCCCCCTTGTTTACGGTGGTAGTAGGAGCAGTTATGGGGGTTGACGAGGGGGAAGCGCTTACGTGCGGTGGTGTGCAGACTGCAGGCGGCTGGGCGGCCGGTTGGGTTGGAGGAGCTGGAACGCCGGCTATCGTGTGTTTCCGTTGTGGGGGCAGCTGGGCGGCAGGTAGGGCTGGAGGAGCTTGCGCACCGGCTATCGTGTGCTTCCGCTGGGGCAGCGTCTGGGATCGAGTTTGTACAGCCAGTACGGGCAGGGCTTCTTTTTGCGCGGGCGTAAATAAAGAGTCTGTTGGCCGATCGAGTTTCGCCGGGTATTGAGGCAACCGGGAGAGAGCATCTGCGAGAACGTTTTGTTTTCCAGGGACATGTTTCAGGACAAAACGAAACTGAGCAAAGAATTCCGCCCAACGCTGTTGTTTCGCGGATAACTTATGGGTTCCTGTGAGGGCGGCTAGATTCTTGTGATCAGTCCAAACTTCGAAGGGGACTTTAGACCCTTCCAGGAATTGTCGCCATAGAGTAAGTGCATGGTGAACGGCTGAGGCGTCTTTCTCCCAAATGGGCCAGTTCAATTGGGAGTGCGCAAATTTCTTTGAGAAGTAAGCGCAGGTGTGAAGGAGACCATCTGGTCCTCTTTGGAGCAGGGCCCCTCCCATAGCTACGTCGGAGGCATCGACTTGTACAATGAACATTCGATTTGGGTCTGGGTGCCGTAGCACAGGTTCCGACGTGAAAAGGCGTTTGAGGGCTACAAAGGCGGTCTGGCATTGATCAGTCCACAGTATCTTAGCGGAGGGTAATGTAGCAGAGCTCCCTTTACCCTTGGTTTTCAGAAGGTCGGTGATGGGCAGCGCTATTTGGGCGAAGTTAGGGATAAATCCGCGGTAGAAATTAGCAAAGCCCAGAAACTGTTGTACTTGCTTGCGGTTGGAGGGAGGAGTCCAATCGAGGACGGATTGGACCTTGGCCGGGTCCATGCTAAGGCCATGGTGGGAGATTATATATCCCAAGAAAGTTATTTTGCTCTGGTGAAATTCGCATTTAGCCAACTTTGCAAAGAGTTGGTGATTGCGCAGACGGTGCAGAACTTCTCGGACCAAAGTGACGTGCTCATCCATGGTTTTTGAATAAATAAGAATGTCATCCAAATAAACTACCACTCCGCGGTACAGTAAATCATGGAGGATTTCGTTGATGAGTTGCATGAAGACCCCCGGGGCACCTTTTAACCCGAAGGGCATCACAAGGAATTCAAACATTCCAAAACAGCTAGAGAAGGCAGTGAGGGGTTCGTCCCCCTCGCGGATATGGACGCGGTAGTAGGCTTCTACTAGGTCCAATTTGGAGAATATACGTCCCTCTTGTAGTTGCCCCAAAATATCTGAAATTAGCGGTATAGGATAGGCGTTGGCTTGAGTAACTGCATTGAGTTTTCGGAAGTCAATGCAGAGGCGTAGGTCGCCCTCCTTTTTTCGGACGAAAAACGCGGGGGCTGAGTTGGGAGCATTCGATGGGCGAATGAACCCTCTGGCAAGGTTTTTGTCCAAAAAGTCCCGTAGTACAGTGCGCTCGGAAGCGCTCATAGGGTAAATCTTACTCTTGGTTAATGTGCAGTCCTTCACCACCTCAATAGCACAGTCAGTGGCCCGGTGGGGGGGGGTAAGGCATCACATTCTTTAATGTTAAAGACATCCGCAAAGTCCTGGTATACATCAGGTAGGGACAGCGGTGATGGGACATCGGAGGTTAATGCTGGAGCGGGTGGAGACAGCACCGCAACTTGCTGTCGGTGCTGATCGCATTTGGGGTTGGCAAAGGAGATAGTGTTCGTCTCCCAGTCTATACTGGGACTATGACCTTTAATCCAGTTAATTCCCAGGACCACTTCAAATCGGATAGGGGCTATGGTAAAGTCTATTTGCTCCCAGTGGGAGCCAATACCCATCGCCACCCCTATAGTGCGATGATCAACTGGGCCCCCCTTGAAATGGCTCCCATCCATTTGGGCAAATTGGACGGGGGCTGGTAAAGCCTCGGACTTGACTTTGAGTGCTGCAAATGTGGCCTCATTGATGAGAATGCGACCGCAACCGGAGTCAATGAGTGCCTTAACGGGTAGTTGGGGACCACCTTCATAGTGTTGTAAAACTGCGTCCACATAAACGGTGGTTTCTACTTCCTTTACTTTAGTGGGAGCTTTCGGTTTAGCAGGAGATTCTGCAGAGGTCTGTGGAGACGCTCCACTCACCACAGACGGGAGCCGTTTTTTGACAAATCAAGGGGGGATTCCAGGTTTAAAGCTGTAGAATTCCATGGGTTCTCTTCGTCAGAAGAAGGAAAGTTGTCCCCCAATGGGGCACTTGTAATCCGGGACCCGGCGGGGTCATTCGATGTAGGAAGGATAGATGAGTCCTCAATGTGAAGTGCAGAGGGTGTGGGTCTTCCCGGCGCTGCGCTGCGGGTGGCCGCGGTGCCTCTGCGTTGAGGTCGTCCTCTAACTCGGGCTGTCATGCTGGGACGAAAGGGTTCAGGGCGATGTGGGCAGACTGCTGCAAAGTGGCCCAGTTCCCCACAAGTGAGGCAAGCACCTCTTTGAAATCGGGTTTCAAAAGCCTCAGGATGTGCTGATGGCTCCCAACTTGGAAAGCTTGAAGAGGGGAGTGGACATGTTCATGGAGGAGAGGGGTATTCATGGCTACTAGTTAAAATGGATACTAGTCATGATGCATACCTATTATCTCCAGGATATATTAGGTGCTGTGGATCACAGGCAGGATGGTGCTGCTGCAGTCGTCTTGTCTGTGGGCTTCCTAGAGGCACTTGGTTGGCCATTGTGTGAACAGACTGCTGGACTTGATGAGCCTTGGTCTGATCCAGCAGGGTTTTTCTTATGTTCTTATGAGAGTCAAAGCTCCCTTTGTCAGATCCCTGATGATATCCGGCAAAGGGAGCTTTGACCCTTGAAAAATTAAGGAAATCTTGTTGGTCTTTAAGGCGCTATCTGACTCAAATATTGTTTTTCTGCTGCAAACCAACATGGTGACCCTCCTGATACTATCTTCTTTGGAGACTCCAGTTGGAGTAGAAAGCTGCAACTCAGTTTTTATCAGGATCAGACAGAGTGCTCTTATTACACCCCTTTCATAGCCTCTCCTTGGCTGCCCAGCGGCTACTGGGTTCAATTCTGCCCTCATCAGGACCACCAAAGCAGCCAACAGGTTAAAAACATACACAATAAAGCACATCTTAAAAACAATTAAAACCGAACAACAAATACATTATTCAAACAATTAAAACCAAAATTAAAATACACATACAATGCAATAAAATATGCATACGTAAAAACAACAATTAAAAACAGGGCAGGAAGGAAGAACCACCGAAGAAGAAGAGTTGGTTTTTATATGCTGACTTTCTCTACCACTTAAGGGAGAATCAAACCAGCTTACAATCACTTTTCCTTCCCCTCCCCACAACAGACACCCTGTGAGGTAGGTGGGGCTGAGAAAGCTCTAAGAGAGCTGTGACCAGCCCAAGGTCGCCCAGCTGGCTTTGTGTGTAGGAGTGGGGAAACCAACCCGGTTCACCAGATTAGCATCCACCGCTCATGTGGAGGAGTGGGGAATCAAACCCGGTTCTCCAGATTAAAGTGCCCCACTGTTCTTATACACTACACCACGCTGGCTCTCACCAGGAACACCGGATGAAACAAAAAAAAATTGCCTGCCTCTGTGTGGGATGAGAGAGTTCTGAGAGAACTGTGGCTGGCCCGAGTTCACCTAGCAGTAAGAATGAAGTATCAAACCCAGTTCTCCAGATTAGAGTCCGCTGCTTTTAACCACGATGCCATCCCATTTTCCCGGCAGTTGGGAACCCTAACCTTACCTGATTCTGGGAGAAAGGGTGATGGTCCAGTAGCCTGATGGTTGAACTAAAGAACTTAAAGAGTGGGAAACTAAGAGGGAGAAGAACTAGTCTGGAACAGGTATTTTTGTGCGTTTTTTCTGGTCATGCGATTGTGGGGTGAGAATGACCTTTACTTACTCTATAGAGGTATAAAAGATGCTTCCTCCATTGTTTGAGTGTTATTTTTTATGTTCCTTTGGACTGCTTTCTAAAGATATAACATGGGAATTAGCCTGCCAAGAATTTAGTCTTGGACTGTCTTTGCAAGATTATTTTGTTTTGTACTGGCTCATGACAGCTTCCCCAGCTAATATCTAGTGCTTTCTTAAAATGAAGGATTTGTTTAAGAAACACTGGTCATTCTTGTTTTGTTTTTAAGCAATGTCATGCAGTCACCAAATAATTCCTAAGGGCATCTCTTAAGTCAAGGTCCACAACCTTTTTGAGTCTGTGGGCACCTTTGGAGTTTTGACACAGGGTGGTGGGCACAACCATAAAATGACTGCCGCAGGCAGCAGAGCCAACCACAGAATGCCGGGGGCAAATGTCATGCATTACTCTAATAGTAACATTTTAGGGAGAACCTCTGTTAGGTGAGATACTTTTCAAAATGAACATATTGTTTAAAAATATTTTCTGGCATACTAACAGTTTACCTTCAGTCACACAGTGTGGATCCTTATGCTGTGGTGGCAGTTGCAGCCAAAACAACTTTTTAAAAATCTGCATGGCCAGTCAGGAACCCTGCAGGACAAAAACCTTACCTGGGGTCCTTGGAGGAAGAGCAGGATAAAAATGTATAGAAAGATATGAACAAATGAGCTGCCTTCTGCTCGGTCAAGCCACTGTCTCTCAAGCATCATCTACTCTAGTGGCAGGTTTCCATTGTCTCAGGTGCAAGTCTTTCAAATCAGCTGCTACCTGATCCTTTCAACTGGAGATGCTGGGGATCGAACCTGGGACTTTCTACATGCGAAGCAGATACCTTGCTACTGAATCCTGGCTAGTGCTTTAATTATTAAAATTGATTTCTTGGCTCAGATTTATATACATCTCCCCCCAGCCCTTTTTCTGTGGTAAAGAGTGGACTGCCTAGACACTATGCCATCTTTAGTCCTTTAGCTCTAATTCTAGATTTTCAGGAGAATCGAGTATAAACACTTATATTTGGTGATTCATTCTGCACATGTTCAAAGACAGACATTCCCTCACACTCTCAAGTTTGCCATTGCCTGCCTCTGCGTGACGACCCTGGTATTCCTTGGAGGTCTTCCATCCAAATACTTGCCAGGGTTGATGCCTCTGCTTAGCTTCTGAGAGCTGATGAGATCAGGCTAGCCCGGGCTATCCAGATTATACTGACTGTTATATACTGTATGTAGTACAGGGACTGAAGGCAGCAGGAAAAGAGGAAGACCCAACATGAGATGGGTTGACTCAATTAATCAACCCATGGCCCTCAGTTTGCAAGACCTGAGCAAGGCTGTCAATGACAGGACATTTTGGAGGTCATTAATTCATAGGGTCACCATAAGTCGGAAGCAGCTTAGTGACACTTCACACACACACACACAGTAACACACACACTGAGTAATCTTGCAGATTAATTGGGTAATTCACATATTCGGCAATGCCCCTGTTACATAAGGGAAGTGCCTTGAGAAGGCCACCCCACTCCACATCACAGGAAGTACTCTGAGTAGACCACACCCCTTCCACTTCACCAGAAATGATTTGCCTAACCCCTCCCAGGAAATGGGTAACCATCACTGGGAAATGCCAAGTATGGCCATGTGACCCCTCTATCAACATGCTCATTCACCTCTGACCTATGGGAAATGGTCTTAGACCCACCCAAAGTAAGTGCTTTTAGAAAAGTCATTTTGTGCTAGCAGACATAGCTCTAGGCTCTTAGTGAGAACATGAACACTTCTGTGAGACCCCTGGAACTTGTCTGTCCCCCCACCCCCGGTGGTAAGGCTTAACTTTAAAGGGTGTTATATCAGTACTAGTTCTGGTGAGGGAGAATTAGTACTGACCAAGCTTCAATTATCCACACTGGTGTATGATTAGGAGACACAGACTAGTGTGATTGATGGTAGATTAACTACGGACATGCCCAAAAGTGAGATTTCCCAGATATGGCATGGCCTGCTGAAAGTGTCTCTGGATTCCATAGAGCTGTTTTCAACAGAGAACTCTCAAATGCCAGATATTTGGAAGATGGAAGAGAAGGCCACCTCCTCTGACCACCCAGTGACTTTGCCACCTCAGTGGTGGTAGTGGCATTCCCTCTCCCAGCAATCCAAGATCTAGGGGAAGCAGTGGCGTTCTCCCTCCTCATTGCACACCTGCCTGTGAGAGAACAGATCTCTTTCCTCACCCTCAGCACAGCCGCCTCATTACCTCTGAAATCCTTTACAAGGCACCTCCCCCTCCCGCATTCCCTTCCCTCCTCCCTGGTAGCGCGACTGCTGCTACTGCAACTACACTGACAAACCAAATGCGTTTGGAAACCAGAGCCTGGCTCATGACAACCAAATTCTGGTTACACTGGCATTTTAAACCAGAGTTCAACAGCTTTGCCCATCATATGCTATCAGAATTTGAACGTGCTAGTCGGACAAATTATATCGAAAGCAAAATTAGATCAATTGGAATCCCCTTGGACTCTTTGCTCTGCCTCACAGAGAAATAAGCTTTTGAGCTGATTAAGAACAGGCTTTTGGATATAGATCTGCAGGAGCTTAGAGGAGCGGCCTGCAGTAGATGCTCCCCTATACACTGGAAGCCCGGGACATATAATCAGTCCTTAGCATACTACCTCTCATGCTTAACTGATCCCCAACAGAGAAGGGCTTACATGCTTTCTAGATTTAATGCCCTTCCTTCCGCCTTGCTCTACGGAAGATTCAATAAGGTCTCATATAGGGATAGGGCCTGTCCTTGCGGGGAGGGCAAAATAGAATCAGTTTCCCATGTCCTCCTTAACTGCTCATTTTATTCTAGGGGCCGTTCTCAATTTATTGACCCATTATTTGTGGACGGGATGGTTACCTGCCAAAATTAAGGTGTCTTTCCTCATGACCACCCAGGACCCCATAAAAATTGAATTGGTGGCAAGATTCTTACAGTTCGCAATTCAAGAACGTGAGTGCTTGTGCACCAAATAATGCTGGCCTAGTACTGTTAAATTGTCTAATGCACCTTAATTGATTTTACTGTAAAAACGATGGAGTTTCTTGTACTGTACGGATTTTATGTATTTGCTTTTATACACTTTATCTTATGCCAATAAAGGCTACTTGACTTGCAACTACACTGGGTAGGCTCCTGCTGGGATGGTGGGGGAATAGGAAAGAGGGAGACACCAATCAAAAAGTGCCTTGCCTCCAGGCTTCTCTCTCAGTGGGAACAAGGCTGAGCTTCTTCAAACAATCAAAAGGTGCATCTCCTCTGGCTACCCCTCTACGACCACAGCAGCAATGTCTCCCTTGTCTGCATGCAGCAGGAGGAGAATTTGTCTGTGGCTGTGTGGATGATGCTATTATCTTTGCAGACAGGGAGTTGTAGTGCAGTGTGCATGGTATTTTCAAATGCCATCTGTTTCTTCTAAACTTTGGCTGATTGATAACGGGCAAGCTAATAGGTACAAGGCAGCATGGTATAGCCCGATCTCCTCAGATATCAGAAGCTAAGCAGGTCGGTACTTGGAATGGAGACCACCAAGGAAGACTCTGCAGAGGAAGGCAATGGCAAACCACCTCTGCTTCTTACTTGCCTTGAAAGCCTCTTGCTGAGTTTGCTATAAGTCATCTGCGACTCAATGGCACTTTGTGTGTGTAAAGTGCTGTCAAGTCGCAGCCGATTTATGGCGACCCCTTTTTTGGGGTTTTCATGGCAAAAGACTAACAGAGATGGTTTCAATGGTACTTTACACACACACATTTGCATTCAGTTATACTTTTATTTAAGTCAGCAAGGAACTGGCTGACACTGATCCATCTTTGCTTTTCTGGCAGCTATCTACCATAGCATTAGTATTTGCTTGTGGTGTGACAGATGTATATTAATCTGAATTATGAGGACACCTACCTTTTCTGTCTAAATAAACTGATCAGTCTTCAGTAGCCCATGTAATTTGAAGGGTAGCAGATTACATGCAATGGAACATTTCTGTGTTGTTAATACTAAATTTCAAGTATGAAACAAACAATACAGCAGAGCATCATAATGTCAACAAGCGTGACAAGTAGACAAGCATGACAGGGAGTCTAAATATACATTTGGAGGTGGGGACCTGCCCTAAAGCAAGATATAGTTGAAAAATTATTGGCTGATACCAACCCAAATGTAACTCTCAATGTGGCAAAAAAATTATCTATGGTTTTTAATTATACCTCTTTTTAACTGTACTGTTTAGATATTATCTTTTTGTATGTTTGGTTATTTATGTATTATGGAGTGTACTGAATTTGTTTTACTTATGACCTGTTGGTCCCCAAGCGTAAAGAATGGAATAAATGAATCAAAGTCTAAAGAGCAAAAGAGAATGTAAATCCATAAAAATATAAACACAATAAGAAAACACTAGCAACAAAACCAGATCCTCTGAAACCCTTCATCCTATTTGAGATCTAATCATGAATACACAGTTAAACAATGCAAATATACAGAATTATGCAAAAGCGATCCTGATTCCTGCATAAATGTTAATCAAATGAATCTAGGAAAGACTATGCTGGCAACCTCAGGAACTGTTACATCAAAATGTAGATTTGAAGGTATTGTAATACCATGTCAGCCTTGATGAATAACTGCTTCCTGTAATAAGATAACCACTTATGGCACAACCTTAATAATGTTAAGTTTACATAAATGGATTGTCCCTCTGCTGATGAATTGGCAGGATAAGATGAACAGTTTGGAATGGTCCACATCCACTCTTAATGGATTATTTTGACTGGATTTCATATTTACCTGTGCTCTGTAATGTAATACACCTACGTTTTGCAATACTGGGTCTTCTAGCTTGGCTTTGTAATACCTTCCCCCTCATCCTATTTGTATGCTTGTGTATACTGATGTATACCAACTGAGTGGAGCTGTTCATGTGTCTGATGAATGGGCTGTGGCTCGTGAAAGTTTATGGACAGTAAACGCGTTAGCCACAAGATTCTGTGTAGTGTGTTTCTAATATGTGTTTAGCTGAGATTTAAGACTGTCAAAAGAGAACCTACCAATTACAACAAATGTGTGCATCAATCAACACCATCTGTTTTCTGGTACCAGAGTCTGAGTGTGCATTTGGAAGTAATAAATGGGAAGGGATACATATTGCCACCAGATGAATGGAATTAAAAGATTAAAGGGAAAGCCTATGAAACACTAATGACTAATATATTTCTTCAGCTCCAGAACATGTTCTGAAAGTGATTCATTGCAAATGCAAATTGATATATGAAACACAACCAATTGTCCTAACTTGCATAACAGAAACATGGCTGGAAGAAAATTACATGGTGTGTCTTTCCCAAATAACACCCCTTGGTTTCTCAGTCTTCCACCAACTATACACAATTGGCCAAGGAGGAGGCGTGGCTGTTATCCTCAATTAATCCTTCAGCTTCTATAGACTTCCAATGCAAACTATCACTGGCATTGAATGTATGCTCCTTACATTAGGGAATAAGGATAGTTTAGGCATTCTTCTTATCTACCAGCCACCTAGTTCCCCAGTGAGCATCCTTTATAAGCTGGCAGAGGTATTGTTGGATGTGGTGCTGGAAACTCTAGAATGTTTTGGAGACTTCAACATTCATACTGAGGATACCTTGTCAGGCCTGGCCCAAGATCTTGTAGCATGTTTGACTGCCTTGGGTCTTTCCCAAATTGTGACTGGCCCAACACATGAAAGAGGTCACACCCTTGACTTAATCTTTTGCATCAGCTAATTAATGCATCCCAATTGTTCAAGGTAGCTCAGCAACTGCTGATGTCCAAATCTGAGCCTCTAATTTTGTTGATAATACACTCTGATCTGGATGTCAGTTATAACACAGGTGAGTGAGTAAAGTGCCGTCAAGTCCCAGCCGACTTATGGCGACCCCTTTTGGGATTTCCATGGCAAGAGACTAACAGAGGTGATTTGCCAGTGCCTTCCTCTGCACAGCAACCCTGGTATTCCTTGGTGGTCCCCCATCCAAATACTAACCAGGGCTGGCGAATCATCCTGAACCATGGTCTGACCACTACCTACTTAAAACCAAGGTGAATGTGGTCCCAACACCCTGCATGAGAGGAGGCCTGGTTAAAACGGTCTGTCCTACTGGATTCCAGAACACTCTGGGGGATTTTAGGATTCCAAACATGTGTTCAGTTGAAGTTGCACTGTAAATGTGGAATGTGAAACTCCTTGAAGCTATTGACAAGGTTTCCCATTACCAATCTCTCTCATTCATGGGACAAAATCAAGTCCCTGGTTTGCCCCAGAGTTGGGTGATCTCAAAGGGCTGGGAGACGTCTAGGAAGAGTAATATATAGTCAGAAAGGGGTTGGGTTTGAGCTGAATCATATTAGCACATTACCTTTGATACTTTTTGCAGGACAATGATTCAGCTCAAACCCAACCCTTTCTGACTATATATTACTCTTCCTACACCCTTGACACTGAGAGACACTGTCCTTCAGTGTTACTTTTCTGAAGATGCCTGCCACAGCTGCTGGCGAAACGTCAGGAAAGAAAATACCAAGACCACGGTCACACAGCCTGGATAACCTACAAGAACCAATATACATCCTATGATAAAATTATACAGCTCCTGCTTACAACATCTTGTCCGTACTAATTAATCTGAAGGTTTCCCCAAAAGATCTTTGTTTTTTATAAATGCCTTCCGTTTCCAGCAAACATAAGAGCAAAATTTTGCTACGGAATATGAAATATAAGTCACCCTGTCTTCCAGTAGATATTCTGCCAAGGAGGCCTCAGAGGTGTAAGAGTGTACAAATTGAGATAGGAGGGGAGTAATTAAACAATTTCTGGCATCATCATAATGTTCACAATGGAGCAAAATATGTGCTAGCATCTCCACCGTATGCATGGAACAAGAGCATTTGCATGTCTCTCTTGGGCAATGAAGAAACCTTTCTGAAAGTACAGCAGATGTAAGGGCATCAAGTTGGGCCCTAGAAAAGGCCCATCTTAATGTTGGGGAAGTCATTGAGGTTAGATAAGGGGCTGAATAACTGCCTATCCATGACCTGAGGTTTTCAAAGTTGTTAGGAAGAAGAGCATTGTCATTTTGAAACTCGATATCAATGAGATGTTGATGGACCACAGACTTGGCTTTCTTCAGTCCCAACTCTATCAGATTTTGTGGATCAAAACCAATTGTAAATAATTTTTTGATGATCCTATCAGACCATGATGGATATGTCATTGCAGATAAAAATTGTGTTATTAGCCTGGTTGGAATTAAATGGATTTTTAACCAATAATTAATAGCATTTATCCAAACCATAGTTTCAATTCTATGCAGACCAGCTTCACATCTCAGAAACACATTGGGAGTACATTTGGGTGCGTTAAATAGGACCCTTAGACATTTTGATTGGACTCTTTCTAGTATTACGAAGTTACTGAAAGGTCCTAATTGCGCTCCATACATAAGTTGGGGTAAGGTTTTAGCCAAGTATAGTTTAATAGCAGATGGAATGAGACCTCCCCCTTGGGTTCTAAAAAATCTAGGTATTGCATTGGAATTTCTTTGCCCATATTGTGCCGCAGCTTGAACTTGTCCCTTTTGTTTCCCATTAAATTGAAACACCACTCTCAAGTATTTAAAGCACTTAACTTGTTCAATACGGTGGCCATCGACTAACCAAAACGATTTGTGAAACTTGTTATTGAAATGTACTATCTTTGTTTTTGTAAAGTTGGTAGTTAGTTGTTCCTTTTGGCATTGCTGGATTAATGCGCTTAGTGCTCTCTTTAGTCCTATTCTGGTTTGTGAGAGGAGGACCACATCGTCTGCGTACATTAAGATGGGAAGTTTTTTCCCTTCCATTAATTTAGGTGCAATAGTGTCCATCTCCTTGAAGCACGTTGTGAGGGAATTAATATACATGTTAAACAGGAAGGGAGCCAAGAGGCATCCTTGTCTCATGCCCTTCTGTGTAAATATGGAGTTAGACAATCGGCCTTCATGGCTGTATCTAATACGCAAACTCGTGTTTTCATGGAGTTTCATAATCAGGTAAAAAAGGCGTTTGTCTATTGTGGTATTCACCATTTTTAACCATAATTGCCCATGGGAGACCATATCAAAGGCAGATCTAAGATCAACAAACGCTGCAAACAGTGAACCTTTTGCAAAGCACACATTTTTGGATAAGATAATCCAAAACTATACAATGATCCAGTGTCGACCTTCCCTGCCTAAAACTCCTCAAGGTAGCCTTCCTGATACAGATAGCAAACCTAGTATAAAAATGAATGAAGAGTAGGAAGGATTTCCTCAGTGTTTCTTAGGCCAGCAAGCCTGATATCATAATAAACGAAGGTTCAAAAGCAATTCCTCAGCATTTCTGAGTTGGCGCCATCTTCCTTAATTCTCTGTAGTCCTTCCAGCACCCAGCTTAATGCCCGATAATGACCAAAATAATGCCCGATAATGGAAACAAGATGATCACATGTCATAACTGTGTGGCCATAGAGCTCATAACCCAGTTGCATAATGTGGTGTTCACTGACAGCAGGTCCAGTCTGTTTGACTTTGTCACCACATTTTCCTTCCTTGTTATGCCAAAATTATATTAATACCTAGCTAAACTCACTGTGCATATTTTCAGAAGAAGAGATTTGAATTATGGCAATCGCAAGCAGCATGCTCTAGGGAGTGGACCTGTTCATGGAGGAGAGGGGTATCCATGTCTACTAGTCAAACTGGATACTAGTCATGATGCATACCTATTATCTCCAGGATCAGAGGAGCAGGCCGAATATATTAGGTCCTGTGGAATGCAGGAAGATAAGTGCTGCTGCAGTGATCTTGTTTGTGGGCTTCCTAGAGGCACCTGGTTGGCCACTGTGGGAACAGACTGCTGGACCTGATGGGTCTTGGTCTGCTCCAGAGTGGTCTTTCTTATGTTCTTATGAAACATTAACGGTCTTCAAGCTGCTTCACCAAATCCTGTAAGAGTCATATAAAAAAGGGTAGGTGAGGACAGAGTTAATTCTCTCTGTCCATGTTAGCAAGCACCACTGAAAAGAACTTGAAAGACAAATCTATTTCTTGTCCTGCCAGAACCTTATTTCCCATTGAACCGTTTTAAAATATAATGGTTTGTGTTTATTTATTTTTAAATGGCCTGGCATTTTATATCTGCTTTGGCTCTGTTACTAGACTGATGTGTGTTTTACAGTGGAACACAGCATACCTTTTAGCCTTGCATTCTAAAAATCCTGAATGGAATGGCTGCCTTTACAAGCTTCCAGTACATGTCGCTCAGGGCAATGTAACTAGCCGTGCAGGGATTATGAATTTATAATGTAATCTTAGGTACAGACAGAGTTCTGTCTGGCAGTCTGAGAAAAAGATGTAATTCTCCCTTGAGCAAAAAGAGATATAGGGTTGGATCCAGATTAACATTTCCATGTGATTTCCTCGCATCCTTCCTTCCTGTGGGATATGCAAATAAATCAAGCCTACTACCATTTATGCATGGCTGTTTCCTCATGGTCACCCCGCCAACTTCTTCGAAGCTTTGCTTCAATTATGCTTGCATTTTCCGACCATCAGAGGTCACCTTGCTTTCCCCGCACATTTCTGCGCGTTTCCCCCACCTTTTCTGGAACCTGGCTAAACACGAATCCAGAAAACGAGGGCAAAACGCATGGAAATGCACGGGGAAAGCAAGGTGACCTCTGATAGTGAGAAAATGCAAGCATAATCAAAGCAAAGCTCCGAAGTAGTCGGCGGGGTAACCGCGAGGAAACAGCCATGCATAAATGGCCCATGCATTTTAACTTGGGTTTTCTTAAGTTGTTTGAATTGTGAGTTTTGAACAATTAAAAATTACAGGGCAGGGACTGGAACAGAAGAGACGCTTCTTCCAATGGCTAGGAATCACAGAGAGAGATGAGGAGTCATAGAAATTAGAGAAATCCTGCCTACTGATACTTGAATGTTATTCCAAATGGCAAATAGTCTCCTCTGTTCCCAAAGGGAGAAATATCAAATATTGATAATCTGCTCATGATCCATAATGCACCATTCCAGGAGAACAGAAAAAAAGGTTTATATCACATACTGGCTTCTCTCCTCAGCCATTTTCCGTTCCAGATTGGGACCAAGGATTGAACCCTGGAAATCTTGTATGCTAAATCTGAGTTTCCCCCTGAAGTACCACTCCAAATGCAGTCTCTTCAGGCTGTATGACAGGAGGACTCTCATGTTCAGGCCTGGTTGAGAAAAGGGGTATACCACAGGCTTTTCCTATGGGAAACGACAACGGGATTGTGTGATGACAGCATCTGCATGTTACTTTGTGGAGCAATATGATCCGAAGTCTGGTCCTCTATCTCTTGCTTTTTCCCATCTGAACCTATTGTCGCCAGAAAGGCTCTATGTAGTAGAGTTGCGCCTTGTGGAGGCCACATTGGCATCTTCCTCAGTGGGATTCAACCCCCCATTCTTTGTTTCTTATTCCATTGCCCTCTCTTGCTGTTTCGTTGGTCAGCTCACAATATATACAATTGGTGAGGTTGCTATTGTAGCTTCTGCTTGTGTTTGCTCATGTGGGTCTCACTCCTCTCCCCCTTCAAAATATTGATTTCCTGTCAAGATACAGCCATACAAAGTGATGTGAGATGAGATAGATTTGACTGGATAGAGGCATTGTCCCTGCATCAGGCCTCAAGCCTTTCTCTTCCTGTATAAGCCCCTACCTTGCAGGAACATGGCTACTTCTGAAGAGGGGGGCATGTGGTGTCTTTCTGGCTCCCTAGTTGCACATTGTTTGTAGAGGGTATGTATGTACATGGTTGGATGATGTTATGGGTCATTAGCTATCACTCTGTCCGCATTCATTGGTGCCTTCGGTCCATGGCCACTGTAGGATCTCTTGGTACACAACCTTTGACTGATGAGTAGTTACCATCCAGTATACCTTAGAGCTGCTCTGCTTATTTAGCCATCATATTTTTATTCCACCCTTTGGCCAGGAGCTCAAGACAGGGTACCTAGTTTTCCATTGTGCTTTCTTAAGTACCCCAAGCAAGAGCGACTGGATCAAAGTAACCCAAGGACCATCATAGCTAAGCAGAGATTTGAGCCTGTTTCCCCATTCTGACACTCTAACTTTATGGCAGCACAATACTAGCTCTCTTCCCTAAGTGAAGGGCTTAGCTTCATTGGGGTCTTTTCAAACTTTAAATCCAAAGTTCATCAAGGGAATCAGTTGGTTATAGAATATGTTTCTATTCTGTGGCTGTTGGTGTTTTTTGTTTTTTGTTTTGCATGCCCAGTTACCTTAAGAGATACTCAAAGTACTCCATCAGTAGGTTTGCTTAATCTACGCTTACGTAATGCAGAAGGTTCCTGCTCATGCAAAAGTTGTATACAAAATTTGATTAAAGCACAGTTCATTCAGTAATTAGTGCCAGTCCTTAGCATGCTGTGCTCACAAAATCCCCCAAAGACACTTGTCTGCTTTGCACCATGTCCTTAACGTTCCTCATTTAAGTGCCAAGCCCTTAAACCCTGCCCTGGTGTGATGCCTGTGAATGGAGAAGCCACTAGCTGATCTTATCAAAGCTACAACCCACAAGGGCAGCCTTGCTGGCAAGACCAGGCAGGAAGTGTGGGAACAAATATCACTCTCCCATCCTCTTCCCCTCTTCTGAGGGGAAAGATAATGGTTGCTACAGCTGCTACCATCAGGCTGAGGAAGGCACTGCACGAGGGAAGGGGGAATTGGAAGCGCCCCCCCGCCCCAGTGTCCCACTGCATCTAGCTGGCTACTGTGGGAAAGAGCATGTTGCCTTGGGTCTATTCCGCCAGTTGGATGATTTTAAATTATTGTTCCATGAGTGAGGCTATGGATACCTAACATAGTTCTCAGCTCAACCATTCAACTATAGTTTCCAGGATTCTTTAAGAGAAGCCACAAAAATTGTACTGGTATAATACTGATTTAAAAGTGTGTTGTGACGATGATGTCCAGGCTGTCTCTGTACTTAAGACTTAGGCTTCTTCCAGACAGTGAGGATTCTCCATGTTGTCTTCAATTGCTACTACAAATGCAGAAACATTCACAGTGGCAACAGAGCTTCCCCAGGGGAGTTTTCTGTGCACTTTCCTCCATGACCCTACAAAACTGCCATTTTCTCCACTGTGCCATCAGGGAGCTTTTTGAGGGCTTAAAAAACCAGTACTTGCTCTGGCATTATCAGATTACAGCACTATACCTTCTGGCGAAGTGGGCTTGTACCCTGGGAAAATTTTGTCAGTGTTGAAGGTGCTACTGGACTTGAATCTAGTTCCTTTCCTTTATCCCTTAGAAGCTCTTTGATCCATTGATCTTGAGCAGCGTAATTTTAAATCTAATGTTTGAGGGACTGAAATAAATCTTGCCACTGACAATGTAGCCTTGGGATCCCTGTCACTTAATAAAAAAGGCATTATGTCAGACACAGAGTTCCTCATAAAAGAGGCATTCCAAAAGGGCATGAGCTAATGAATCAATAGAGCCAGAAGAGCAAGGACAGGTCCTTTCTGTGTGTGTGTGTGTGTGTGTGTGTTAAGTGCCGTCATGTTGCTTCCGACTCATGGCGACCCTATGAATCAGTGTCCTCTGAAGTGTCCTATCCTTAACAGCCTTGCTCAGATCTTGCAAATTGAGGGCCGTGGCTTCCTTTAAAGAGTCAATCCATCTCTTGCTGGGTCTTCCTCTTTTCCTGCTGCCTTCAACTTTTCCTAGCATGATTGTCTTTTCCAGTGACTCTTGTCTTCTCATAGTATGTCCAAGGTACGACAGCCCCAGTTTAGTCATTTTAGCTTCTAGGGTCAGTTGAGGCTTGATTTGATCTAAAACCCACTGATTTGTTGTTTTGGCGGTCCCAGGGTATCCGTAACACTCTCCTCCAACACCACATTTCTGGGTATGGTATGTTCAAAATTCTGCCTTGCATAACCATACAGGGGTTAGCATTCAGTCTAGCTAAACAGAAGGTGAATCTCGTTCCAGCACTATAGCAATAACTGTTGTTGTTTTTAAAATAAAAGCCCCCAAAAACCGACTGGTGGCATGGCTGGGAAAACGGCAGCGATGAGGAGCTGATAGCAGGAAGATGGTGGGAGGCAAGGCAAGAACATGCTCACCTTTCTGTTCAGATGGCTTGATAATGTTTTTGGACCACGCTTCTCCAAAAATATCTGAGCAAAGTAGTTTTGGGAAACAGCATATTGAGGATGGGGGAAAGGATGATTCAAACATGATTTGAGTGCAACATAGTGTGGACTTTCCATTGGTTATACTTCTACAGAGTTAAAGAATGACTACTAATCCTTATGAAAACCTGAGCCATCACAAAGGAAGATCGCCTTATTTCTTTTGTAGTTATCCTTGTTGGGATCCACACAGCAGTAGCTGTCTTAAATTCACTTCCAAGTTACTAGATACATTTAGCAAGTACACGGGTTGGCAAGCATTCTGTCAGTTAAAAAAAATCTTCCTAAGTTCAAAGCATGTCTTTACAATCTCTGTTCTTTGGGGAAATTGGCCAAATATTGAATATATAATTAAGGCTTCAACCACTGGGGCAGTAGCCAAATTGTTCAGCCAGAAATGGTGTGTTCATTTCACCTGTAGACTCTCTTCAAAGGGAAAACGTTGCAAGTTTGGACCAACATGACAGAATATATCTAGTTCTTGTTAAACTGCTCCTGGAGCTTTCCTGTTTTTCTTACTAACCATGGTGAGCTGCTAAAGGAAAGGGGTGGGTGGGAATTACCATGTGGACACTCCATTGTCACTGGAAATGCCTCTTAATCAGCAATGGAAGGAACGTGGAAAATTGTCACTGTGTGAATGCCAGTGATGCAAGGAGAAAAGGGTAGAACTGGAGGTGTGTTGGGGAGGATAAGAGAAAGTTGAGAGCTTAGTTAGAACAACAATCAATATGTATAACATCAGGTCATGCACCTCTGCCTGAACTCATGTCTAGAACAACCCTTGGTGAAAGAGAGTACTTTGAAGAAACAACGAACAATGTGAATAACAAAACAGAATGGGCAGGTGAATAATACATGTGTATCCCAAGGGATACCCTGTTTCAGGAAATGAGGCACAAAACCTATCACGGACCTCGACTCCATTCCTGCAGCTGAGAGTTCAGGAAGCCTGACGGGCCACGGGTGTCTATCTGTGCTGTGTTTAAACAGGGCTGGGGAATGAGGAGGCAAGGAGTATGAGTGGCTCCGGCTTCTGAGTGGAGGTGGCAATGATGGTAGCAATGTAAGAGGGGCGGGAGGCTGGCAGTAGGAAGTAAGGAAAGGATGCTGTCACATCCCACGTTCTATTGCATGCAGCACTTTGTCTCAGTTAACCTAATGGTAGAGCCAGCATAGGAGCCCATGCCTTGAAACAGAACTTTTGCCCAGGCTACTCCACCACCTCAAAGCACCCCAAGCACCCCCTCTTTCCCCCTCATTTTCCCCTTCCTTCCTTCCCTTTTCCTTTGTCTCACAGAATCCTGCATGTAGATTCCAGTGGCCACAGAGTGTTTCCTACTCTTTCTGGATCATAGTGAAACTGGGGAAGGACCGTGGCTCAGTGGTAGAGCATCTGCTTGGCATGCAAAAGGTCCCAGGTTCAATCCCCGGCATCTCCAGTTAAAGGGACTAGGCAAGTAGGTGATGTGAAAGACCTCTGCCTGAGACCCTGGAGAGCCGCTGCCGGTCTGAGTAGACATTACTGACTTTGATGGACCAAGGGTCTGATTCAGTATAAGGCAGCTTCATGTGTTCATGAATTGGCTTAACACCCCTCCCTTGTCCAACCAGTTTTGAACCTCTGTGCCCTGTGTTCTCCTGACTCCTAATTAACAACAACAATTGTTGATGATAACAATTAAGTCATCATTATTACTGTTTGCATTTATAAACCACATTTCTTCTATGGAACTCGAGGCAAAAGCGTACATAGGGTTTGCAGACTGGTACAATGTACCAGCATTATTGCTGCCATGAAGTAGGGAGTAGGTGGCTGATAACAAAAGATACTAGTGATCCCTCCAATGAACATGGGTCAATGGGAGGAGTTGTTTGGACAAAATGAAAAACATCCTGCGGTAAAAATGGGTGAAATATTGTAATCCGCCTCAAGGCCATGTTGATAGTAGAAGGGGTGTGTGTGTTTTAATAAGTATCACAGTGCTCTCCTATTGGGGCTGTGTGTCATTCTTTGTAG
The DNA here is from genome assembly GCF_029931775.1 of Euleptes europaea. Taxonomy (NCBI): domain Eukaryota; kingdom Metazoa; phylum Chordata; class Lepidosauria; order Squamata; family Sphaerodactylidae; genus Euleptes; species Euleptes europaea. The sequence goes on from NC_079318.1 coordinate 31,683,858, forward strand.
CTCTTTGTTCTGGGACTGGGAAAACATAGCCAGTGATCAAAAAAGAGTATGGTAACATAAAGATCCACATAGGTGTCTTCCAGTCCTAGGACACATGATGGGATCCTCAGGGCTTAAGCATGGAGCTAAAAGAGGAGCGCATGCCACAAAATGTGTTTAGCTTGGTGTAGGGGTTAAGAGTGGTGGTTTGGAGCGATGGACTCTAATCTGGAGATGTGGTTTGATTCCTGGTTTGATTCCCCACTCCTCCACATGAAGGCAGCTGGCTGACCTTAGGCTAGTCACAGTTCTCTCAGAACTCTCTCAGCCCTACCTACCTCACAGGTTGTCTGTTGTGGGGAGGAGAGGGGAATGTGATTGTAAGCCGGTTTAATTCTTCCTTAAGTGGTCGAGAAAGTCGACATATAAAAACCAACTCCTCCTTCTCCTTCTGACTAGAGTGTACAGTGGGAGTCCTGGATTCTAATCCTGATGTCTGTCCCTTTTTCCCAGCCAGAATATGGTAGTTATTTTGGTAGATTTCCTAAAGGGAAGGGTTTATCTTGGAGAGATCAACCTTCCATCTTCCAGAAGAGGGAATGAAATCCATTGTGCTTTCATTGTTTGCTTTTACACATGGAGCTATCAAGCAAGTCTTGATGATGTCTCTTGTGAAGGCTGTTGGATTTCCAGAGAAACTGGTTGGCCATGGTGTAAGACAGGATGCTGGGCCAGATGGACCACAGGTCTGATCCAGCAAGGCTCATCTTATGTTCTTAAGAATGCATGACCACCTCCGTGTCAGTGTAGCAGCTTTCCTCCGTGCAGAGTGATTCTCTTATTCTTTCCAGAGAAATTTATACAAATATGATGTTGTTAATTTACAGTGAATGGTCCCATCCTATCTACTGGTGTAGCATGCCAAAGGGAAAACCAGAGCCCATGGCAAAAGGATGGCAATGTTGTTTCATGATCGTATATGTCTCAAGCTTCCTTTGGAAAGGAAGGGACACAAATGTGTCTCTGAGGGTTAAGAAACTACAGTTTAGATGCTGGAAGAGACAGAGAAAGAAATAGGCAGACCGTTCTGTGAGCTAGCTGGAGCATCATGAGGACGAAGGATCTCTCTCTGTTATCTTATGTGGGATTGCAGATTTGCTGCTCTGTAGGGTGCCTCCATGTTTCCTCCTGTGTCCTTGTATATATTTGTAAATAAAGCAAATACTAAATAAGCACAATTATTCTCCTCCACAGGAAACCAACTCAGGTGAGCATTTCCCCAGTGACTTCTATCATGTCCTCTCTTGGTCATCTTTTCTCTGAAATAAAAATCCCCTAACTACTTAGCTTTTCCTTGTAGAGAAGGCATTCCAGCCAGTGTGGTGTAGTGGTTAAGAGCAGTGGTTTGGAGCGGTGACCTCTAATCTGGAGAACCAGGTTTGATTCCCCACTCCTACACATGAGTGGCAGATGCTAATCTGGTGAACGGAGTTGGTTTCCCCACTCCTACACATGAAGCCAGCTGGGTGACCTTGGGCTAGTCACAACTGTCTTAGAACTCTCTCAGCCTCACCTACCTCACAGGGTGTCTGTTATGGGGAGGGGAAAGGAAGGTGATTGTAAGCCAGTCTGATTCTTCCTTAAGTGGTAGAGAAAGTCGGCATATAAAAACCAACTCTTCATCTTGCAGAGGGGAGGGACCTCAGCTGGGTATAATGCCATAGAGTGCACCCTCCAAAGCAGCCATTTTCTCCAGGGGAACTTAACCTTGTAGTTAGGGTTGCCAACCTCCAGGTAATAGCAGAAGATCTCCTGCTATTATCACTGATTTGTCTTTTTGGTCCATTGGTATCCATAAAGCTCTCCTCCAGCACCACATTTCAAATGCTTTCTTCATTGTCCAGCTTTCACACCCACACATAGTAATGTAGAATACCATGGTATGAATTATCTCGATCACCTGTGACACATCCTTCACTAATAGTTCTACAATATTAAAAGCTGAGGCTGTCTGTGCCATCAGTTGTGGTTTATGATGCATACATTATACTTAGATATATATAAATGATTTATATGATTTTTTTTAAAGTTGAAAGAATGGGCTGATTATATAATTTAAATGTCATAAAGTAATAAAAGTATAATTATGAACGATTTGTTTTTCCAGCCTAATTATCAGTATTGCAGTAAATGCTGAATAAGGTTGTACATGCAGCTTGGCAATGAGACATCATGGCAGGAAGTGAAAGTTTTGTCGTCTTTCAAACCCTGATCTTAAGAGGTTTCTTTGGTACCATCAAGTGATGGTAGCCTGTTCATACCTTCTCCACATTTACACTGAAAGCCTGGTGGTGGTGGTGTGGATCAGGCATTCAGGAAGCAGGCCAAGAGGCCAATTTCTGTGACAATGTATGCGCTGAAGTTCTGCATATACTACCTGGGATGCTGACTTTGATAAGGTTCCTGACCTTGTTCTGGTATAGGGCTCTATGCTCACCATCTGCTGAATGCTGTGGCACTGTGGGGCTGATAACTTCTCTGAACCCCACCCCCAGGGAGCCCAAGGATTTTGGGTACCCTAGGCTAAGGTGCCCAAATTCCCTCCTACTGAGGAGGTGGGGAAATGGTGGCTGCCCTCCTAGCCCCCTACAAATGGGGGGAGGAGGGGGGAAAGCAGGATGAGGGCACTCACTCTCCTTGCCCCCTCACATAATGGGAAGGCATGGGGAGGTGGGGAGACAGTGCCCACTGACTTCATCCCCCTGTACCATAGGCAGGCAAAGGGGAAGTGGGAAGACAGCAACCACCCTCCCCCCTGCACTGTGGCAAGAAGCTGCTGCTCACCCTCCTTGCCCACTAGCAGTGGGGTGAGGCTCTACCTGCCATCCTCATCCCTTGTGGTATACTAGGAAGCTGCTTCCCACCTCCTCATCTCCCACCACAGTGAGGCAAGATGAGGGGGTGGTGCTAGGGTTGCCAGGTCCCTCTTCGCCACCAGTGGGAGGTTTTGGGGGCAGAGCCTGAGGAGGGCGGGGTTTGGAAAGGGAAGGGACTTCAATGCCATAGAGTCCAATTGCCAAAGCAGCCATTTTTCTCCAGGCGAACAGATCTCTATTGGCTGGAGGACAGTGGTAATAGCAGAAGATCTCCAGCTAGTACCTGGAGGTTGGCAACCCTAGGTGGCACTGTGGGGCAGATGTAAGTAGGAATAGGGCTGGACCTAGCCTATCCCCAATGAAGGGGTAGAAGGTGGGGAGCAGGCTCCCTTTTGGCTGCTCACTGGGGCTGGGGGCACTTTCTGGGCAGACCCTGCAGCCAGGTGGGGTGCAGCCAGGCTGGTTGGCACCATGGATAATTGCCTAGGGCTGCGTAGTAGACTGGTCACCCCTGGGTACCATATTTCCACATAGGCACTGAATGCGTGAACAGGGATTGATAGGAAGGAAGAAGGGAAAAACAGCTTGTAGCCATAGGCAGAAGGTAATATTGTCAAGCAATCATATATGCCAGTAAAGGTATTGAATCGACAAGCAATCAATATGGAATGGGTTATATTAGAAAAGTCAGTAAAAGAAAGAATGAAGAAACAACTACTGCTATAACAGGGGTTGGTAGCAGCAGTAGCTTGTGCAATTATTATTATTATTATTTTGGTGGCTTCTGAAGATGTTGTCCACCCATAATTTGCAGACTTCTTGCTCTAGGCCTGGAACTCCTTCCAAGCCCCTGACATCACTGGGATCTCCACAGACTTCTGAGGACTTTGCCTATTATTCTAGTTGCATGACTCTTCATTTTCCTCCTTGTCATGCCAGTGTTCACGTCACACACCGTTTGTCTGAGAATGTGGGCTCTTTGACCCTGTGTGCCTATTTGGCCTACGTGGCATTTGTACTGGGATGCCAAGTTAAAGAAATGCAGCCCTTCCACAAAGGTTTAGATTACTCACACAGGATCGGATTGTTCTCTACCATCTGGATCTTTGTAAGCTACAAATAGGATGGGAAAAGATGTGAAATGTTCTGCTTACACATGACCTTTGCCTTCTCATTTGAAAAGCTGAATTCCAGAATCATTACAAGCCTTGGACCTTTTTCCTTAAGCAGATATTCAAGCCCAGATCATCACTATGGGATAGGCTTATTTAGGCCAGAACATCCTGGCTCTTTCTGTTTCCTCAGAAAACCTTAGTAGTTCATATTAGTCAGTTCATACAGTGATAGCTGGGGAAATTTGCTTTTTGATTATTTTTCTAGACATTTTTCAATTCCCAAGCTATAGACACAGATTCTGTATCAAGTTGTAAATATTAGACGTCCATATTTTACCTTCTCCCCTCTTCCCCTTAGAAACTTCAACCCCCGCATGAGCCTTTCTTCTGAAACACTTCCAACATTGAATCCAACAGTCATCAATTTCGGCTATTTTTCTTTACTGTTCATTAGGAATCCCAAACTGTTTTGCTTTACCAGCCTTATAAAATCCTCTTCCAATACAATTTGTTCCCCCAAGCAAGAAAAGCAATTGGGCGGGAGGACTGAGAACACCTTGTACAGACACACTTTTCTCCATAGTTAGAGACCATAAAGGGCAGCTTTCACAAAAGCACTTCTCCTTGCAGAAGCCATAGCTGTTGTTTGACATTGTTGAAACTTCAAGTATGGTGAGATACATATGTATGTGAAGCATTGCCATAATCTTGGCTCACCGCAGTATGCATGCACATCCATACATGTTTTGGTCACACAACATTCTTCATTTCTACATTTACAAATGACCTGCTAAAAAGTCTGGTTACTTCCTCGTCTGTTGATCAAGGTACCATGGTTCAATTTGCAATGAGTCCTAAAACCCTGAAGTATGACAAGTGGGGGATTCAGCCTTTTCACAGCCACTATGGAATGGCTGGACAGATCATCAAGAAGCCTTGTAAACGTCAATAGGCCAGGACAGATTAAGGAAGAAAGACTGAACCCTAAAAGCTTCAGATCTGCTTCGTGCTGGAAACTTACTGCATTTTCCTGCCACTTCCATGTTTCAGTTGTCATAACTTTGCCTTGCCTTTATGTCTCTTGACCATGACCATCATCAGTTGCACTTGCTGGCTGGGCCTTTGCTTGTCAGGTCTAACACAGGACAGACCCTATCACGATCCCTCTTGGGTACGCTGAGGGGGAGAGAGCTTGCTTGTTTGTTTGCCAGAATGTGTATTTGGGAGTTTTAATTTTTCTCATTAGTCCCCTTTTCCTTTTTTATCTCAGAAGAAATGAGACACCAGGGGCTTTTTCAAGTTAACAACCAAGAAACAGATTTATTAAACACCGTACAAGGGATGGATTTGGAGGGAAAACCGGTGGTTAGGAAAAGCATAGCACCAGAGCTATTTTATAAGTTTCACTTCAGAAAAGGCATAGATCTTAGATGGCTTAGATGGTACAGAATTACAGTTGTTAGATTAACTTCACAATTTCAGTTCAGTTCCCAGAACTTCTTATAGATGTTTCTATTCAGACTCTGCTGCCTAGCTAACAGGGAAGTTGGAGACCATACAATCTCTCTTCCCCAGAGAAACACAGAAATATGGAGATTTCTCCTCAAATCTCTCTTCCACTTCTCACTATAGATCTACCCTACTTCTGTGGCAGTGATCCCTTAACAACACCCTGTTAACTGGAATATCTCCTTCCCAGAGCTTATTCCCTTTTTGTGACCTGAGAAAGGGCCCTTTTCCTCCCAATCTCTGCCTGTCACACCACAGGATTTGTTTCACACCAGCTTAGGCAAAACTGAACCCTCAGGTTTCCAGAGTCAAATAAAAGATACTGAACTTGCAGGTTACCAAAATCAGAATTTAATTCTTTTCTTCAGAACTGAGAGAGTTCCTTAAATCCACCCACTCCCTTTCTCTGAGCTTCTCTCAAAGATTAACTCTTTGTTTGTCATAGACTCCTAATGCATTACTTGATGCCTAGAAATCTGTGCATCAGCGGAAATTATGTATGTGGCAAATTATTACTATGCCTCTCCAAGTGGGGGACCTGCAAAGATTTGCATGGAACATCTCATTTTCTTCTCCCTCACTATTACCTCTTTCCCTTTCCTGAAAGCCCCACCTCACCTCTTTTCCTGCTTCCTTCTGACATTTCCACTCACCAGCCAACCTACTTTTGTCCGCGGCTGCGTAAATAACGAGAGCTGACACCAGAGCAGGGATAATCAAAGGACCAACTTTATTTCATTGTTCAAGAGGGATCCGCAGTGCACACAAGCCAAAAACATCCCTATAACTAACGGCAGTGCGGGCAATTGCCAGGATGCCGAAGAGTCAGGCCTCCTCTTTTTTGTGCATCCCCACTCTTGGGGCGAGACCCACCCTGGCTCAGAGTTCTGAGCCGTTCTGTGGTACGGCTCATGCTCTTCCTTGCCAAGCCTTCTTTAGCGCTTGAGGGAGGTGTGCCATGTCCCATCCACCCAAGCCGCAAGGTCTACAGGTAAAGGATAGCGGCACCCCTCAAGGAGTTCCTGTCCCAGTTCACTGCCAGGCACCGAGGCCCCACCGAGGCCTGGTCTGAGGGTTACTCCTTCATCTTTAGATATTTATAGCAGAAACACAATATTGCCAATGTACATTTTTAAAAATTGATCCTTGGCATTGTGACCAGATCACAAAGTTCTCAAAGAGACGGGACATGATGGTCATGGGAGATTTTAATTACCCAGATATTTTAATTTTAGATTTTAATTACCCTTTCTCTGAGCTTCTCTCAAAGATTAACTCTTTGTTTGTCATAGACTCCTAATGCACTACGTGATGCCTAGGAATCTGTGCATCAGCGGAAATTATGTATGTGTCAAATTATTACTATGCCTCTCCAAGTGGGGGACCTGCAAAGATTTGCATGGAACATCTCATTTTCTTCTCCCTGTCAGCCCTTGGCCCACAGAACCAGAAATCACCACAAAGTCATATAGAGTCCAAACAGATGGCTTTTACTGGTCAATTAGGCATACAGTGCAAACGAATAAAATGACAGCTATGAGAGGCTCACTAGCTGGGAGATATTATAAGGCAGGGAAGGCGGGAGATTACACGTACAGGCTGAATACAGTTTCTCAGGAGCTGGGTTCCCAGGCCTAGGTATGCGACCTTGGGGGGCAGACAATACAACGCAGAGACAGAGGCAATAACGAAACCGAGATAGCAGCCTGACATTCTGCTCCCCTCAAGGCCCCCTCCCAGTTCGCAAGGGGGCTGGCCGATCTGGGTAAGCAATGTGAAAGGCGTCGACGAGGTCGGGGGCGGAGACATCCCGTGCACGTACCCATTCGTCATAGGCAGGGGGGAAATGTTTCCAAAACTTAGAAACGAAACCACTGCCGCGGTCACAAATTATCTTACGCGGAAACGAATGTAAACGAAAGATATGCGTCACGAAGAGGCGGGCCAGTTTCTGAGCAGAGGGGATTCCTGCGCATGGAATCAAATGTATTTGCTTAGAAAACAAATCAGTAACAACCCACAATACAGTTTTACCCCCACTGAGAGGGAGATCAGTCATGAAGTCCATAGCAATCACTTCCCAAGGTTTGCTGGGATCGAGTTTGTACAGCCAGCATAGGTAGAGCCCCACGTTGCATAGGGGTGAACAGAGAGTTGGTGGGTCTTTCGAGTTTTACCGGATATTGTGGTAAACGGGAGAGGGCATCCACAAGAACGTTCTGTTTCCCAGGGACGTGCTTCAGGGTGAAACGGAACTGCGCAAAGAACTCCGCCCACCGTTGTTGTTTCGCCGATAGCTTATGGGACCCCGTGAGGGCAGCTAGATTTTTGTGATCGGTCCAAACCTCAAAGGGGACTTTAGACCCCTCCAAGAATTGTCGCCATAGAGTCAGTGCATGATGAACTGCTGAGGCCTCTTTCTCCCAGATGGGCCAGTTTAATTGAGCGTGCGCAAATTTTTTTGAAAAGTAAGCGCAAGGGTGAAGAAGACCATCCGGTCCTTGCTGGAGGAGAGCCCCTCCCATGGCTACATCGGAAGCATCGACTTGCACAATGAACATTTGATTTGGGTCTGGGTGCTGTAGCACCGGCTCCGAAGTGAAGAGGCGTTTGAGGGCTAGAAAGGCGGCTTGGCATTGCTCAGTCCATAGGATTTTCGCGGAGGGCAAGGCAGCCGAGCTTATTTTTCCCTTAGTTTTCAGTAGGTCCGTAATGGGTAGAGCCACCTGGGCGAAGTTAGGGATGAATCCTCGATAGAAGTTTGCAAATCCCAGAAACTGCTGGACTTGCTTCCGGTTGGTGGGGGGAGTCCAATCGAGGACGGCTTGGACTTTGGCGGGGTCCATGCGAAGACCTTGGTGGGAGATGATGTATCCCAAAAACGTGAGTTTGCTTTGGTGAAATTCGCACTTAGCTAGTTTTGCGAAAAGTTGATGGTTACGCAGGCGTTGCAGAACTTCCCTGACCAGAGCCACATGCTCGTCCATAGTTTTCGAATAAATGAGAATATCATCTAAGTAGACCACCACCCCACGATATAGAAGGTCATGTAGGATTTCATTGATGAGTTGCATGAAGACCCCCGGAGCCCCTTTTAATCCGAACGGCATCACAAGGAATTCATACATTCCGAAACAGCTAGAGAAGGCAGTGAGGTGCTCATCCCCTTCGCGGATACGGACTCGGTAGTAAGCTTCCACCAAGTCTAATTTAGAGAACACACGGCCTTCCTGTAATTGTCCCAAAATATCGGATATTAATGGGATAGGATAGGCATTGGTCTGGGTAACCGCATTGAGCTTTCTGAAGTCAATGCACAGGCGAAGGTCGCCCTCTTTTTTTCGGACGAAAAACGCGGGGGCCGAGTTTGGGGCATTCGAAGGGCGAATGAACCCTCTGGCGAGGTTTTTGTCCAAAAAGTCCCGGAGGACAGTGCGCTCGGAAGCGCTCATAGGGTAAATCTTACTCTTGGTTAATGTGCAGTCCTTTACCACTTCAATCGCACAGTCTGAGGCCCGGTGGGGGGGTAAGGCATCACATTCCTTAAGGTCGAAGACATCTTCAAAGTCTCGGTATACAGCGGGTAGAGCCGGTGGTGCTGGGGCAGTAGAGGTTAATGCTGGAACGGGCGGATATGGCAGAGCAAAGTTTTGCCGATGCTGGTCGCAGGTGGGACTAGCGAAGGAGATAGTGTTTGTATCCCAATCAATACTGGGACTATGTCCTTTAATCCAGTTAATTCCCAAGACCACTTCAAATCGGATAGGGGCTATAGTGAAGTCTATTTGTTCCCAGTGGGAACCAATTCCCATTGCCACCCCTATGGTGCGGTGATCAACTGGACCCCCCTGGAAATGGCTTCCGTCCATTTGGGCAAATTGGACGGGGGCGGGTAAAGCCTCAGAGTCGGCTCTGAGTGCAGCAAAAGTGGTTTCGCTTATGAGAGTGCGACAGCAACCGGAGTCAATTAGTGCTTTGACGGGGATTTGTGGGCCACCGTTAAGTTGCTGTAAAACTGCATCCACGTAGACGGTGGAGTCCACGTCTTTAATTTTGGTAGGAGCATTCGGTTTGATAGGAAGATCCTGAGAGGTCTGTGGAGACGCTCCATTCACCACAGACCGGAGCCGTTTTTTGACAAGTCGAGGGGAGATTCCAGGTTTAAGGCTGGAGAAATCCAAGGATTTTCCTCATCCGAAGAGGGAAAATCGTCCCCCAATGGGGCACTTGTAATCCGAGACCCGGCGGGGTCGTTGGTAGTAGGCAGGGAGGCTGGGTCCCCGGCATGGAGTGCAGAGGGTGTGGGTCTTCCCGGAGCTGCGCTGCGGGTGGCCGCGGTGCCTCTGCGTGGTGGACGACCTCGGGCGCGGGTTGTTGTGCTGGGACGAAATATTTCCTGGCGGCGTGGGCAAACGGCTGCAAAGTGGCCCATTTCTCCGCAAGTAAGACAGGCACCCCTCTGAAATCGGGCTTCACGTTCCTGGGGCGGACGTGGGGGATTTCGTGGGACGAGCAGTGGTGCCTTGGGTTGAGGCTTTTGGGTGCCTTTTTCCTTGTGCTTTTGACGGACGAGAGAAATGAAGCGTCGGCGGCTTTCCACTTCCTCGGCTAATAGGATCCAGTCTTCGAGGGTATCGGGATCGCCTCGCATGTAAGACCAGTTCAAAATGTCAGGATGCAAGGCTTCCCTGAAATGATGGATCAGGGTGGTCTCGGGCCAACCTACAATTTTACTTGCCAGTCGTTGAAATTCATCGGCAAATTCTCGAACTGTAGCAGAGCCTTGTTTTAATTGTAAGAGTTCCGTTTTGGCTCTTTCCCCCAGGAAGGGGTCCTCAAACCTCCTTCTCAGGGCAGTCATGAAGTTGTTGAGGGAACGAATAGCACGAGAGCGGGTGTCAAACTGGAGGACCATCCAGTCAGCCGCTTTACCTGTCAGAAGGGAAGCTACGTAACGCACCCGGCTGTCTTCCGTGGGGAAAAGTTGTCCCTGTTCTCGCATATAACTGTCCACTTGATGCAAGAAACAAGGCAAAGTCTCGAGAGATCCGTCATACGTAGTCCTCAATTTGAGTTGCTTCCAAGGGCCGGGCGCAGGTTGACCCGGTTGCATGGGTGGTCCGGGCGGAGGGACAACAGGAGCTCCAGGAGGCAAGGGTGGAGCAGGCACATTAGCGGGTGGTTGCACGGGTGGTCCGGGCGGAGGAGCAACAGGAGCTCCAGGAGGCAAGGGTGGAGCAGGCACATTAGCGGGTGGCTGTACGGGTACCCCCTGACCCGGTATCGGAACGGGCTGTCTCAGAGCTATCAGGGTTTGTTGTAATTGCCTGTTCTCCTGAAGCATACGTTCCATTACTTCCTGGAGTTGATCAACACGGTCGGAGAGCTCCCGATTCTGGGCTCTTAAGAGATGAGCCTCCTCACTTGGGCCACCAGTAAGATGAGGCTTACTGGTCCGGAAGCTTGTGGCCCATTGAGAGCTATCCCCATATAAATCCTCGTCTTCAGACTCTTCTGAGTCTCGACGTCGGTCAGCCAAACGGCGTGCGCGTTGGGTCGCGCGCGACGGGACAAACGCCGGGGAAAAGGACAGACCTGATAGCCCTAGTACATTGCCTTTAGGGCGCGTGTCCACGTTCGCCTGATTCCTAATCCTTGCTGCCGCCGCCCTGGCTGCTTCCGCAGCCTCTCTCTCTCTTGCGACCTTAGCCGCTTCGGCGGCTTGCTGATCCGCAAGAACTTTGGCGTTCTCAAGTCTCAGGGCAGCCTCTGCCGTAATGCGCGGCAAAAGTTCTGTCTCCAGGAGTGAGAGTATGGGGTCGGGTTCCCCGCCCAGCAGAGGTTGTACTCGAACCGCCAGTGCGGGTGCCTCGGCTCCGAAGGTCGAGGTCAAAACTTGAGCCAAGGTGGCTACCGGGGTGTCCTTTGTACATTCCACAAGGAGAAGAGCGGTGCTAATAGCGACTCGTTTGGCCTCAGCCTGACAGCTGGCTGCATCCGGGATCAGGGAAAAACCCTCCGGTGGGGCTCCCGCCATGGTAGAAAGAGTTTCTCGAGAAATAAGATTATCCAAAAGTCCAGTTAATATTTGTAAATCCTCAGTCGCCAATCGGGCATCGTCCAGTAATTGATCCAAGTCCTGAAGATCTAGACGAGCATCAGTATCCTCCGACGTTAACATCCAGAGACGTCCTTTAAGAGATTGCCACTGTTCCTGTACCAGTCCCCTCAAGCGGCAAACCTCTCGGGTCGTCCGGAAAAGTTCAGCGATTAAGTCTTGTAACAGAGTAGGATCCTCAGAGAAGGGCTCCAGGGTGTAGATCACCTGGAGAGCTGCACAGCTCCCATCCAAATGGCAGGCGAACCCCCCTGGGCTCCAGCCTGGCTAGTAGAATGGTGAAGAGAAGGAGATAGCTGTCATAATGTCAGCCCTTGGCCCACAGAACCAGAAATCACCACAAAGTCATATAGAGTCCAAACAGATGGCTTTTACTGGTCAATTAGGCATACAGTGCAAACGAATAAAATGACAGCTATGAGAGGCTCACTAGCTGGGAGATATTATAAGGCAGGGAAGGCGGGAGATTACACGTACAGGCTGAATACAGTTTCTCAGGAGCTGGGTTCCCAGGCCTAGGTATGCGACCTTGGGGGGCAGACAATACAACGCAGGGACAGAGGCAATAACGAAACCGAGATAGCAGCCTGACACTCCCTCACGATTACCTCTTTCCCTTAACGGCAGTGCGGGCAATTGCCGGGATGCCAAAGAGTCAGGCCTCCTCTTTTTTGTGCATCCCCGCTCTTGGGGCGAGACCCACCCTGGCTCGGAGCTCTGAGCCGTTCTATGGTACGGCTCATGCTCTTCCTTGCCAAGCCTTCTTTAGCGCTTGAGGGAGGTGTGCCATGTCCCATCCACCCAAGCCGCAAGGTCTACAGGTAAAGGATAGCGGCACCCCTCAAGGAGTTCCTGTCCCAGTTCACTGCCAGGCACCGAGGCCCCACCGAGGCCTGGTCTGAGGGTTACTCCTTCATCTTTAGATATTTATAGCAGAAACACAATATTGCCAATGTACATTTTTTAAAATTGATCCTTGGCATTGTGACCAGATCATAAAGTTCTCAAAGAGACGGGACATGATGGTCATGGGAGTTTTTAATTACCCAGATATTTTAATTTTAGATTTTAATTACCCTTTCTCTGAGCTTCTCTCAAAGATTAACTCTTTGTTTGTCATAGACTCCTAATGCACTACGTGATGCCTAGGAATCTGTGCATCAGCGGAAATTATGTATGTGTCAAATTATTACCATGCCTCTCCAAGTGGGGACCTGCAAAGATTTGCATGGAACATCTCATTTTCTTCTCCCTCACGATTACCTCTTTCCCTTAACGGCAGTGCGGGCAATTGCTGGGATGCCGAAGAGTCAGGCCTCCTCTTTTTTGTGCATCCCCGCTCTTGGGGCGAGACCCACCCTGGCTTGGAGCTCTGAGCCGTTCTGTGGTATGGCTCATGCTCTTCCTTGCCAAGCCTTCTTTAGCGCTTGAGGGAGGTGTGCCATGTCCCATCCACCCAAGCCGCAAGGTCTACAGGTAAAGGATAGCGGCACCCCTCAAGGAGTTCCTGTCCCAGTTCACTGCCAGGCACCGAGGCCCGGTCTGAGGGTTACTCCTTCATCTTTAGATATTTATAGTAGAAACACAATATTGCCAATGTACATTTTTTTAAATTGATCCTTGGCATTGTGACCAGATCACAAAGTTCTCAAAGAGACGGGACATGATGATCATGGGAGATTTTAATTACCCAGATATCTGTTGGAAGTCCAACACTGCTAATAATGCAAGATCCAATAAATTCCTGACTTGTATTGCTGACAACTTCCTATTCCAGAAGGTGGACAGGGAAACAAGGGGGTCTGCTATCTTAGACTTGATTCTCACCAACAGGGAAGAACTGGTCGATGAGGTTAAAGTAGTAGGCATCCTGGGTAGTAGTGACCATGTACTCTTGGAATTTACAATCTCGGGGAGAGGAAAACCTGTACGTAGTCAGACATGTAGATTGGACTTCAAAAGAGCAAATTTTAACAAACAAACTTATGCTAGGTAGAATCCCATGGTCAGAAATACTTAAGGGGAAGGGAGTTCAAGAAGGGTGGGCATTTCTTAAAAATAAAATACTGAAGGCCCAATCCCAAAACATTCCTATGAGAAGAAAAAATGGGAGGAGCCTAAAGAGGCCAGGGTGGCTCCATAAACAGCTTTTTAAAGAGTTGAGAAAAAAGACTCATTTAAGAAGTGGAAGGAGAGCCTTATAACCAAAGAGGAATATAAGCAAATAACTAGTGCTTGTAGGGAGAGTGTTAGGAAGGCTAAAGCTCAGTATGAACTTAGGCTAGTGAGAGATGCTAAACGCAACAAAAAAGGTTTTTTTCCCTATGTACAGAGTAGGAGTAAGAACAAGGACAAGATAAGCCCATTGCGTGGACCGGAAAGTGAAATTGTAACAGGAGATAAAGAGAGGGCAGAACTCCTCAATTCCTACATTTCCTCAGTTTTTTCTCGTAAGGGAAATGGTGCTCAACATGGCATAAACAGAACCTGTGATGAGGGAAGGGATTTGCAGCCTAGAATTGGCATTGGGGTAGTGCACAAACACCTGGTTTCTTTAAATGAAACAAAATCCTCTGGGCCAGATGAATTGCACCCAAGGGTGCTCAAAAAACTTGCAGATGTAATTTCGGAACCTCTGCCCATTATTTTTGAAAAGTCTTGGCAAACAGGTGAGGTGCCAGAAGATTGGAGGCAGGCAAATGTTGTCCCCATCTTCAAGAAGGGAAAAAAGGAGGATCCAGGTAACTACCGACCCATCAGCTTGACTTCTATACCAGGAAAAGTGTTCGAACAAATCATCAAACAGTCCGTTCTTGAGCATTTAGAAAGGATGGATCTGATCACTAAGAGCCAGCATGGGTTTCTCAAGAATAAGTCATATCAGACTAATATCTCCTTTTTTGAGAAAGTTACTACCTTGCTGGATCATGGGAAACTTACCGCCGTCGCCGCCGCCGGGCCCGTGCCGCTTCCTGCCGCTGGGAGCGGCCTGGGGCAGCCTCCTGCAGCCGCAGGAAAGCTGCCCCGGCCCCCCCCCGGCCCCCGCCGCCATTTTTCCCGGGCGGGAGGAGCCTTGGGCAGCCATCCTGCGGCTGCAGGAGGCTGCCCAAGGCCCCCCCGCCCCCGCCGCCATTTTTCCCGGGCGGGAGGGGCCTTGGGCAGCCATCCTGCGGCTGCAGGAGGCTGCCCAAGGCCCCCCCGCCCCCACTGCCATTTTTTTCGGGCGGGAGGGGCCTTGGGCAGCCTCCTGCAGCCGCAGGATGGCTGCCCAAGGCCCCCCCGCCCCCCGCCGCCATTTTTCCCGGGCGGGAGGGGCCTTGGGCAGCCTCCTGCAGCCGCAGGATGGCTGCCCCGGCCCATCCCGCCCCCGCCGCCATTTTTCCCGGGCAGGAGGTGCCTTGGGCAGCCTCCTGCAGCCGCAGGATGGCTGCCACGGCCCTTCCCGCCCCCCGCCGCTATTTTTCCCGGGCGGGAGGGGCCTGGGGCAGCCTCCTGCAGCCGCAGGAAGGCTGCCCAGGCCCCCCCGGGCCGTGCCGCCGCCGGACCCTCGCCGCTGGAGAGCCCTGTCAGGTAAGCCTGCGGGGGGGGAGGGGTTATAAGCCGACCCTCGGCTTATACGCGGGTGCCTAATTTTTCCCCATTTTGGGGGAGAAATTAGTCACCTCGGCTTATACGCGGGTCGGCTTATACATGGGTATATACAGTACCTGAAGGGCTGTCATATAGAGGAGGGTGCCGAGTTGTTTTCTGTTGCTCAAGAAGGTCGGACCAGAACCAACGGGTTGAAATTAAATCAAAAGAGTTTCCGTCTAGACATTAGGATGAATTTTCTAACAGTTAGAGCGGTTCCTCAGTGGAACAGGCTTCCTCGGGAGGTGGTAAGCCCTCCTTCCCTGGAGGTTTTTAAGAAGAGGTTAGATGGCCATCTTTCAACAATGCTGATTCTGTGACCTTAGGCAGATGATGAGAGGGAGGGCATCTTGGCCATCTTCTGGTCACTAGGGGTATGGAGGGGGGAGGTAGTTGTGAATTTCCTGCATTGTGCAGGGGGTTGGACTTGATGGCCCTGGTGGTCCCTTCCAACTCTATGTTTCTATTATTATACACCACAAATCTGACTATCTTGTCATAAGAACACAAGAAGTGCCTTGCTGGATCAGACTAGTGGTCCCTCTAGTCCAGGGGTCGGCAAACTCATTAGTCAAAAGAGCCAGATATCAACAGTACAACGATTGAGATTTCTTTTGAGAGCCAAATTTCTTAAACTTAAACTATATAGGTAGGTAGACTGTTTATTAACTTAATAAACTTTAATTAAAGTTTTAAGTCTTAATTAAACTATAGGTACACTGAATAAAACTTGATATCATACTTAATAGTGATCTTATTTATTGATAAAAATTAAATTGTAAGTCCCTGCCATTTCCCCCTCCCTGTCCAGAGTCCTCGTCTGGAGGCCTGGTCTACTGCCATAAAAGCCTATTGGTAGACCTGGCCTTCGGCTGAGTCCCATTGGGAGGCCAGGTCTACCCATTGGCTTTCTTGGCAGTAGACCTGGCCTCCGGAGGCCCATAGAAGCCAATTGGTAGACCTGGCCTCTGAAGGGGGGCTTTTCCCCCTCCTCGGAGTTCAAGTCTACCGCCAAGAAAGCCAGTGGGTAGACATGGCCTCCCAATGGGACTCAGCCAGAGGCCAGGTCTACCAAAGGAAGCCCGCCCAACAGCTGATAGGCGGGGGGGCCAGGAACCGCTGAGCCGCCCGCCCAGTAATCGTGCAGCTAGAGGGGAGGGGAGGCTTTAGCCTCCCAACCATTGAGGGCAAGGGAAAGGGGGACCCGGCCATTCTCCACGGCGGGGGGGGGGGGAGAGACAGCACGCCCACTCGCCCGCTCTCTTGCTCTCTCAGGCGCGCCGGCTCCACAGGCTGGCTGCCGGCGCGAGCGGACGTAAGAGCAGAACCAAGTTTGGAGAGCCACACTCAACGGGCCAAAGAGCCGAGCCGCAGTTTGCAGACCCCTGCTCTAGTCCAGCATCCTGTCTCACACAGTGGCCAACCAATTACTCTTGAGGGCCAACAGCAAGGCCTTCTTCTGATGTTGCCTTCTGGTACTGGTATTCAGAGGTTTACTGCCCCTGAATATAGAAGTTCACTTTCATCACCATGGCTAGTAGCCACTGACAGACCTGTCCTTCCATTAATCTGTCTAATCCCCTTTAAAAGCCATCTATGCTTGTGGCCATCACTACATCCTCTGGCAGTGAATTTCACAGTTTAATCACTTGTTGTCAGGTCTCAGCAACACGTAGCGTTCCTGGTAATAAAGACTTTCCTCCAGATGATGCAGCGAGTTAAAAGTTTTATTTCAGCAAGTCAGCGAGTTCAGCAGATCATAGAAACATAAGGCTAGAATACAGACATGGGGAAATATCGGTACATATATAGGGTAAATACAATGGTGTTGATTAGGTTAGAGAAACAAAGAAACAATACAGAAGTTAACTACCGGTAAAGACTTAAGACAACGCATACAGGAAACAAACGCGTGCGTTAACTGGCTGATCTTTCCAAGCTCCCAGTATTGTCTTGCGGGACCCGGTATCAGACCAGCGATTACTCGGGCGGGTCTCCATTGAGGTGCAGATCTTGGGCAGGAGACCAGGTGCAAACGTGGGGGAACGGAGTGCAAAAACCCTCTCCATTTTGTTCGTGAGGGGAACCATCTTGTTTCATATCCGGGGCCGGCAGAGAGCCTATCTGACACTTGTGTAAAGAAGTATATCCTTTTGCTTGTCCTGAATTTACAGCTCATCAACTTCATTGGATGCTTACAAGTTCTAGTATTTTGGGAGAGGGAGAAAAAAATTTCTCTGCCCACTCTCTCTACCCTGTTCATAATTTTATGAACTTCTATCATGTCCCCTCTTAGTCATCTTTTTTCTAAACTGAAAAGAAGCTGCCGCCGCCGCGCAGAAGGCGCTATTGGGTGGGGTGGGGGGGGTGAAGGCGGGTCAGCCCGCCCATCAGTTGGCTGGCGGGAGCACGCTGGGAGAAGGCCCGGCAGGCGAATTACCGTATTGACTCGAGTATAAGCCGAGGTGAGTTTTTAAAGCCAAAAATCATGGCTAAAAAACTCGGCTTATACTCGAGTATATACGGTACATTTTGGGCAACTCTGGGGAAGATGTTGGGGCTTTTTGTATGTGTGTATAGATGCCTGCACCCTGACCTGAATGGCCCAGGCTAGCCTGATCTCGTCAGATCTCAGAAGCTAAGCAGGGTCAGCCCTGGTTAGTATTTGGATGGGAGACCACCAAGGAATACCAGGGTTGCTGTGCAGAGGAAGGCACTGGCAAACCACCTCTGTTAGCCTCTTGCCATGAAAACCCCAAAAAAGGGGTCGCCATAAGTCGGCTGCGACTTGACGGCACTTTACACACACACACATAGATGCCTGCAGAGTTGGACATCTATAGGTTGGATGTGACTCTGGTTGCTTCTTTCCCCAGCTGTGCTTGTGAACAAGCTGGCCTCCTCACCTGTAATTTGTACATACAGTGTGTGTGTGCATGTGTGTAAAGTGCCATCCAGTCGCAGCTGACTTATAGCAAACTCAGCAAGATGCTTTCAATGCAAGTAAGAGCCAGCATAGTGTAGTGGTTAAGAGCAGTGGTTTGGAGTGGTGGACTCTAATCTGGAGAAGCAGGTTTGATTCCCCACTCCTCCACATGAGCGGTGGAGGCTAATCTGGTGAACCGGGTTGGTTTCCCCACTCCTACACATGAAGCCAGCCAGCTGGGTAACCTTGGGCTAGTCACAGCTTTCTTAGAGCTCTCTCAGCCTCACCTATCTCACAGGGTGTCTGTTGTGGGGAGGGGACAGTGATTGTAAGCCAGTTTGATTCTCCCTTAAGTGGTAGAGAAAGTTGGCATATAAAAACCAACTCTTCTCTTTCTAAGAAGCAGAGGTGGTTTGCCATTGCCTTCCTCTGCAGAGTCTTCCTTGGTGGTCTCCCTTCCAAGTACCAATCCTGCTTAGCTTCTGAGATCTGAGGAGATCGGGCTGTACCATGCCACCTTCCCTCCCTTGTACATATTAACTTGCCCATTATCAGTTAGCCAAAGTTTAGAAGAAACAGATGGCATTTGAATATATTGTACACACTACACTACAACTCCCATCTGCAAAGAACAAAGGTAATTCTAGTAACTATATACATGGCACATATCTACATAAGGCAGAAACTTCTTTAAAGGCTTGAGCAAACTTTGCACATGCAAAATGTATGATTTGCACGGTTCTTTTGGTGCCCTCTTTCCACCAGTCCCCTCTGTACTTCAGCCCAGTGTCTGAGGAGTACTCCTAGAATCCCACATTTATTCATAACAGTCCAGATACATAACATTAAAGCTATTTTTAAGTCTGCTTCTTTCTATATAACCTTTAAGATGGCTACAGCATTTCGACAGTCATAGCTACAATAACTCTGATAATCATCAGTTTGCTACCAGCTAGTTCAAAGATAAGTCCCGAGGCATTGCTCAGGGAGGTAGTGCCAAATTTTCTTTAAGATCAGCCTCTGATTTATGTATATGTACACAGGATGAATCAGAGCTTGAGATGACTTAAAAGAAAACCACCGGAAGGATCAATACTTATCCCACATTCAAGGCAGCTAAAAATTCAAATAACAACACAATCACAGTTATACACCTCTCAAACACCACCACTATTCTCAGCACAAAACCAGAATATGTGATCAGAAAGAATAGCATTTATTTTCTGAAGATATTTATACCTAATTTTGGCTCACATGAACAAAGTGGCTACAGCATTTTAAATAATAATAAAAATCAGTAAGAACTAAGCGAATTATAAACATAGCAAGAACCAGCAATCTGGAAGAAAAGTCCCAGCAGCAGCATGTCATTAACAGCTGATCCTGAAGTTCCTCTATAATCAAATTGTTTTGATCTGCTGGCTGAACATTCACAGAGATAAACCATAGAATCATAGAATAGTTGGAAGGGTCCACCAGGGTCATCTAGTCCAACTCCCTGCACAATGCAGGAAACTCACAACTACCTCCCCCCCCACACCCCCAGGTGGGGGCTGGAGTTTTCCTAGAATTACAGTTTATCTCCAGATTACGACGATCAATTCTCCTGGAGAAAGTTGCAACTTCAGAGGGCAGACTCCATGATATCTCATTCCCACTGAGCTCTCACCTCTCCCAAACTCTGCAGCCCTCCCCAAGCTCCATCCCCAAGCTCCAGGAATTTCCCAACCTGTTGCCGGTAATCCTAGAACTTAGAGCAACTCTGTGAGTCACATGAGACCCTGAATACGAGTTTCGGGTCGTCTTCTACAATACAAAAGCTGAGAGTCAGCAGAGAATAGGCAAGATTGGACATAATTGAATATACTCTCCTCATGCACACTGGAAACAAAGGCGGCCTCAGAGGCAAACAAACCTCAGGGGGGAGAACTGGGTATATAGTCATACATTTAGATAAAAACAATCCTGCTGACTAAACTACTAGGGGATGCCATCCTCCAGGTGGAGCTTGGGGATCTCCTGAAATTACAGTTCATCTCCAGACTACAGAGATCAATTCCCCTGGAGAAAATGTATTCTTTGGGGGGGGGGGTGGACATTGAACCCCAGTGTCCTCCCCAGGCTCCACTCCCAAATCTCCAGGAGTTTCCCAACCTGGAGCTGGCAACCCTACTCCCCCATCTCCTGCTGGTGGCCTGGGGGACCTGGCAAACCTATATCTTACACTCATATTAACATTCTCAGTTAAAAGGCTCTCCATTCATATGGCCCCAGTATAGACCAGGAAGAATTTCCTCTGAATATCCCAGCTGAACGAGTTAACAAAGACTGCCTCTAACACAACTTCTCTTGACCCTGGGAGTTCCCCTCCTTCTCGTATGTGGAAATGTTTCCAGGATCTGGTAACTTCTTCCTTTCTCCCATCATCATTAATACCAGAGCAGGCCTAGTGAAGAGTAGAGTGGCTCATGGTTGGGGCTAGGGTTGCCAACCTCCAGGTAATAGCTGGAGATCTCCTGCTATTACAACCACTCACCAGCCAATAGAGATCAGATCCCCTGGAGGAAATGGCTGCTTTGGCCATTGGATTCTATGGCATTGAAATCCCTCCCCAAACCCCGCCCTCCTCGGGCTCCGCCCAAAAAAACTCCTTCTGGTGGCGAAGAGGGAGCTGGCAACCCTAGTTGGGGCGAGTGAGGCATTTGGAAACCTCACTGCTCCTGATGATATCATCAGAAGCATGACTATGGTTTCCAAACTTCAGAATTTGGCTTATTTTAAAAAGAGCTTGTTTTCTTGGCAGGAGGGAGGGAGTTGAGAAAAATAGTTCCATTAGGTCAGCCAAATTCTGAATCAGGGTCAGGAGCATTATATCTATATCTATATCCAACAGTACATAAAAATCATACTAACAACTGTAAGCAAAGGAAATGTCTGAAGAGAAGAAGGAACTAGGTGTCTGAGAGGACAGGAGAGAGTCTGAATAGATGGAGAAAACAATAATGCAGGCAATAAAGGAAAGAACTGTAGAGTAAAGCCACTTGGTAAAGGAGATGGGGACTGGCTCCCACTCAGCTACAGGATTATAGCCACATTTCCATAAACATGTCTGCAATCTGGTACACAAGAGAGATACTGAGAAGAAAGGGAAAGCATGAGAACCTGTTAAAGAACCTGCAACCTTTCATCTGGCAGGTAATATCCCCCAACATTCCCCCCTCTAAAAATTGCAAAGAGGAACAGAACTGTTTTCTTCACCATGGGGGAGAGGGCTTTTATGGCATCAGGGCCTATTGCTCCAGTGACCAATTTTGCCTGCCTAATGACCAGTACACCCAGGGGCAGAGACCCGAGACAATGGTGGGGACTAAAATCGTACCCTTTGGTATCACAAAAATACTGCTTTCCCCTCAAAAACACTCAGCTACTTCAGAACAGAATGGATAAGGGAAAAGAGGCAGGGACCAGAGATGAGATGATCAGGATACGGTTGAGTAGGGTCCCAGGATGGAGAGAGTGCAGAAGCAAGAGCCAAATGAAAGAAAGACTGGCTGAGAAGGGAAGTAGGGGCTAGCAGTCTTCCACCAGTTCAGCTACGATAAGAACATAAGAAAGGCCATGCTGGATCAGACCAAGGTCCATCAAGTCCAGCAGTCTGTTCACACAGTGGCCAACCAGGTGCCTCTAGGAAGCCCCCAAACAAAGACAACTGCTGCAGCATTATCCTGCCTGTGTTCCACAGCATCTAATGTTGTAGGCATGCTCCTTTTGTGTCCTTATGGACCCACTTCCACCTCTGCCTAGCTTTGACTTATGAACTGATATGGTGGTGCAGATGCAAGTGGGAGAGGTACTGCTGGAAAACACCACCAGGGAGACAGTAGGGAAGGAAGGAATATAGGCAGAGGTAGCAAGGGGACAGAGCAAGCACTAATAGGGAGGTGCGACAGGAGATGGGGCTACTGGGGGGGGGAAGGAGCAGGGATGGCAAATGGGAAGGGATGTCTACTGTCCTGCAAGTCCTCCAAGGAATCCACTTGTCAATTGCAATTCTTCAAACTAGGGATGTAAACGTTTTTATAATCTTCATCCAATCTGGGAAGGCTGTTTTAGAGTACCCTGTGAGAACTGCCACAGTGCAAATTAAACATTTATTTTCCAAAGATTTATATTTTACACAATCTGTGGGCTGAAGTGTTTTCTTCTGTACACAATCTCTGTATGACTTGGTTATAAAGTTTTTAAAAGAGTCACAGACACATCATGCAAATGCCTTAGAATTAGTGCTGCAAGAGTTTCCTTTTGTCTAGAAAAAACGAAACCGACAGAACATAAGTAAAGCAAAAACTTGCGTATCACTAGATAAAGTTGAAGTCCACCAAAATCTACTTTACTCTCTGCATATCTATAGATCTAATAGCAACATGTGGCCCCAATCCACAGATACCTAAATCAGCAGATTGGAGCCATATTGATACTAACTTGATTTTCCTGGAAACTTGGGGGACCCCAGGTTTGCAGAAAAATCTGAACTCTTTTAAAAAATATATTCGGGGGCCTTAAATCTGGGGTTGCCAGGTCCCTCTGCGACACCAGCGGGAAATTTTTGGGGCAGAGCCTGAGGAGGGCAGGGTTTGGGGAGGGACTTCAGTGCCATAGAGTCCAATTGCCAAAGCGGCCATTTTCTCCAGGTGAACTGATCTCTTTCATCTGGAGATCAGTTGTAATAGCAGGAGATCTCCAGCTAATACCAGGAGGTTGGCAACCATACTTAAATCCCCCCCCCAAAAAATAAACCATTGTCTGTGCACATGCAGGCAACACGTTTACTGTGATTCTGCAGCTGCAGCCATTGGGAGCTGCTCTGGGCCTGGCCGTGGCGGAGACAGATGTAGGGAGCCACTCTGGGCCTGGCCGTGGCAGTGGGCTCTGGCAGCCACTCTGGGCTTGGCCAAGGTGACAATTGGGAGCCACTCCAGGATGCCAGGAACAGCTCTAGGACTAGCCACAGTGGTAGGGTTGCCAGGTCCTACCTCTCCTCCGGCGGGAGACTTTTAAGGCACAGCTTGGCATTCGCGTCACTTCTGGTGACGCCACTCAAACTCTTAGTTGTAAACCGCAAGTGACCTGCAGTGCCGTGTACGCGCGTGCACGTTTGCCCACCGACCGTCAGCTGGTTGGTGGACAAAGGGGCAAATAGCCTAGGGTTTACCCGCCACCACCGGGCACCTGGCAACCCTACGCAGTGGGGGCTTATGCTGGAAACTACTCTGGGCCCAGCCACGACAGCAGGCACCGGGAGCAGCTCCAAGCCCAGCTGCGGTGGCAGTGGGCATTGGGAGCCACTCTAGGCCCAGCCATGGCAGATGCTGGGAGCTGCTCCAGGCCCAGTTGCAGTGCATGCTAGGAGCCACTCTGGGCTTGGAGCAGCTCTCAGACACCTCCACTGCTGCGGCTGGCCTCAGAGGTGGGTGTTGGGTTGCCAACCTCCAGATAGTGAAACTGGAGAAAGAAGGAACCTAAGCTGAAAATAGTGGTAACTGTACAAAGAGGCAGCAGGTGGCTCAAAATAATAAACATCAATCTCAAAAAACAATTGTGTTTATCTTACTGTCAAATGTATTGAAAATAGACCACCAAAACAAATGAAAAGTGTGTCAAAAACACACACACAATAGCCTCGCAGGGCTAGCCTTGCAGGGCTTAAGGCAGTGCCAATAGGCTGAAAATATAGGAAAGCCGAACAGATAAACCAAAATAAAGCCTCCTGGGCTGAATATAAACCAAAAAAGATATGGTTATAAGCAGTACACAGCAATAGTGGTGGTTGTAAGCAATACACAACAATGGTGGTATTACAAACACAATAGTAACAAAACAAAAATGCGGTCCAAGGTGGGTCCGTCGCAAAGACGCGTTTCGAGTCTTCTTCAGTTTGCCGACCTGAGGATTTAAAGGGACCATGCCTTTCTTAGGAAACAGACATTTCATGCAATGTTATGAAACAACACTGTTAACAAGAATGTTTATCTAAGCAATTTTAAGAAATTAAAGGCTTTAAAGGCTTACCAACCACTTTTAGAGAAGGAATTAGAATTTAGTAGAATAGTTCATCACATGTATAACCTGCAATACAATAAAGCCATTTAAGAATGAAAAATAAATGGGAAGAAGCTATCTTAAAAATTTATAAGAATGGTGGATGTTAAAGAGGGAAGAAAGGTAATACATCTTACCCCATCTGATACTACAAGATGTTAAGGTTTTTTCATAATTTTCAATCCGGCCTCGGCCTTTGCTGCTTGTGGAGTGATAGAGAAAGAACAATTCCTAAAGTATCCACAGCTGAGGCTTGAGATAAGGATGTTAAGACCTAGTTAAAGGGACAGCTGCTTACAAGAAGCAGGATAAGTCAAACTCTGTGTTCAAACCACTAGGAGTCATTGTTTTGAAAAGAAAGATGAAGCATCTTTCTTGACAGTTAAGAATCTTCCCAATATCCTGGGTATGATAGGATCGAGGCTGATATTGCCAGATGACAAAAAAATTTAGATCCTTGTCAGTATGGCCATGGCTTACAAAATGGCTAACTACAGGGGCCTCCAAAGTTTTCATTCTTATTCTTGTGCGATGTTCTCCAATACGGAATCTGATTTGGCGTAACGTACAGCCAATGTACATTTTTGGCACTGGACAAGAACAAAGGAGGGCATAGACCACGCCAGTGGAAGCACAGTTAGAAAATTGCCTAAGAGTATAGGTGAACTTGCCGTCCATGGCTGTGACTTTTTTAACTGGCATGCTGAAAGGACAAGCTGCACAGCCATGGCATTTGAAATGTCCAACTGTGGAAATATGAGATTTCTTAGGCAACAGATCAGTTTTGATGAGTTGATCTTTTAAGGAGAAAGTCTTTCTCAATCCTAAGAGAGGTGGCAAGGCACAACCAGGTATGTGTTCTACAATACTCCAATGTTGTTGTAGAATCTTCTTAATGTCATATGACAGATGGTTGTAAGTAAATGATGCTGTTACTCTCTGATGTAATTGCTTGGGTTTGGGGTTGAGCAGATCATCGCGATTAGAGATTGCTGCCTTTGAATAAGCAGTGGAAAGAACAGAATCGGGATAAGATCTTGAACGAAGGTCCTGTGTAAGCAGCAGGTATGAAGTCATCAAAAGTAGTAGAATTGCGCATTAAGCGTAAGAACTGATTGTAGGGTACGTTTTTCCGTAAATGTAGAGGGTGGTGCGATGTGAAATGTAGGCCCCCACCCTTATCAGTGGGCTTTCGGTAGGGTTTAATAGAAATAGTGTTGTGGATAGACCTGGTTGTCAAGATGTCCAAAAAGGGAATCGAAGTTTCATGAAATTGACCAGTGAATTTGAGATGTGGATTCAAGGTATTGATCCAATCAAGAATGAAATGAAATGATTCCTGAGATTTGCATAGTAGATATAAATCATCAACATATCTGTGGTAAAAAAACTACATGAGTATGAAAGGGAGAGGTTGGAGGAAAAAGATGTTCTTTTTCAAACTGCACCATATATAGGTTTGCTACTGATGGGGCACATGCTGCGCCCATTGAAACCCCTTTTACCTGCAGAAAAAACTGATGACCATACCTAAAGAAATTATGCTCAAAAATGATATCAAGTAAAGAAAGCAGAAAGTGATTAGATGGAATGGTGGAAGAGCGCGTGGAAAGGCAAGTTTGAATAATTGTGCGAACTTCGTCTAAAGGAATGTTTGTGTATAGTGCAGAAACATCCAAGGTGGCAAAGATCTCAGTAGGAGATCCGCCTGGATATTGGCAACCCTACTCTCAGATGATCTCTTTATTGGCTTCCTCCGCACATGAGTGATCCCTGGAGGATCTGGTTTCCATCAGTTTCTCTCTACCCAGCATAAATTTCAAGGTGGTTGGTTTCTTTCTCAACCCAGTCCTCACAGTTCTGCACTGTAGATCGATTTGGGAGTAAGTTGGAAACATCAGTTTTCTCAGGAATCTTCATCTTCCACCCCTCATGTTCATGCTCATAGCATGGAGAATCAAAGAAATAAAAACAGTTCCTTGCTTACCAGCTGAATGCTGTGTTGCAGATGTGATAGTGTTGCTCCCCCTAGAGGCAGAAAAGAGTTTTCTTCCCCGGAAGAAGTATATATGACTTCAGAGGAGAAATTTTCCTTTCATTCTCTATAAGATTTCCAGTTCGTGTTTATTTATTTTATTTATATTTGCATTTATAGCCTGCCCTCATTCCCGGTCCAACTGGGCTCAGGGCAGGTTAAAAAAAAAAGGTAAAGGTCCCCTGTGCAAGCACTGGGTCATTCCTGACCCATGAAGTGACATCACATCCCGACGTTTTCTAGGCAGACTTTGTTTACGGGATGGTTTGCCAGTGCCTTCCCCAGTCATCTTCCCTTTACTCCCAGCAAGCTGGGTACTCATTTTACTGACCTCGGAAGAATGGAAGGCGGAGTCAGCCTTGAGCCGGCTACCTGAAACCAACTTCCGTCGGGATCGAACTCAGGTCGTGAGAAGAGCTTTAAAATCAACAAAAACCATAAGACATTAAAATCAATAATTAAAACACAGCAAGCATAGCAATTTAAAACCAGATGGCATTAAAATAATAGTAATTGCCGTAAACCGGACAGCAGAATCTCCCCCACAGATGACAAGTGAGGGAAAAGAGATGGGGAGGCCAGTACGATGGATAACTTAGAATAGCTAGCGGCTGTTTCTTCTGATCCTACTGTTTCTTTGCCAAATGGAGGCTACAAGTAAACATACAAGTGGGGACATGCTTAGTTTTTATAGTATATTAAATGCCATTCGGAACCATAGTTTTAATTCCACTTCCAGGTGATTACAGAAAAGGAATGACTGACTATTGCAAGATAGTCCTTATGTAGAAATAGCCATGCACTTCGATGATTTCCAGGCCTTTGTGGTGCCTGGCAAGCATGGTTGGGTGACCGTGATCTCTGGCCAATTGTGGGAGGAGTCTGGGGTGGGGGTTCTGGTCATCTGCTCAGGAAGACTTGGGCTGCTGTTTCCAAAGTATGAGTCCAGCAACGTTGTGCCTGCCACCCCAAACTGGTCTTCTGTGGATTGGTTAAGCTTCTTGGAACCACCGCTGATACCTCGCCTTAGCTGGTTTCCCCTCCCTGGGGCTGCTGACTGGTTCTCTGGTAAGGCCATAACAACTTTTTTTTGGGTAGATTCATAAAATCCAACATACTTGGATCAATTAAATATGCCCAAAAGGGAAATCACACATTCACTAACTCTTCTGCGAGCTGTTTCAGAATCTTGGCTGTAGTCGCTATTACATGGTATTAGTTTATTATCCCATAATGAAAAGGTTAGTTTGTTTTAGTCACGGAACTAAATTTATAAATGACAGCAACAGTAAGTATGTGCCCTTTCAGTAGTTCTGGACGAAAATCAAGAGGATGTTTATCTTAAAGGAACATACATTAAGAAGTAGCCACATAAATTCTGTGTGTTTAGGCAGAGGAGTACTATTCCAAAAGAAAAAAAAGTTTGGATTAAACAATAGCACATAGAATGGTTCTTGGTGCTTGGTCTTTATATTCTCGGAGCTGTGATTGACTGCAACAGAAACAGAATGTTCACATTGACTATGGAAGGGATAGTCTGATAGCAATGTCTTTGGTGACAAGACAGCAATGAGAAAAAGATGAGTTGACTGAGAAGTAGTCATGAATGCTATTCGTTTTGTGTGACATTACTGCTGGATCTTGAGAAGAATTATGCTATTCCATGACTTGTGGAGAAAGCAAAGCATCCATTTTCTCCAGGGGAACTGGTCTCTGTGGTTTAGAGATGACCTGTAATTCTGGGGGATCCCCAGGTCCCACCTGGAAGCTGGCATCCCAAAAAATGTGGAGGAAACAACTGTTGTCCCTTTAAGTGGGGACTATTTCTATAACCTCACATCTCCTAAGAGTTACATCTCTTGCCCTAGGTGCGCACAAGTGTACTTTGGGAAGGATGCCGGCCACCACCAATCATTGGCTGCCACACATGGACTCGTTCCTTGGAGCTTTGCATTCCACGCTCAGCTCTTGCCTTTTTTAACCTGAATCTATGCAGCCTAGCCAATCAAGGTCTTCCAGTAATTCCCCACTCTGTCTTGTTCTTAAAGGCTGCCATCTTGCCTTGAAGGGTCCCGTGCCTCTCTTCAGTACTGGCTTCAGCCTGGGGTACAAACTGCTCAATTGGTCAGACCCTAGATTTTATCAGCATACTGGAGTCTCTTTAGGCCAAGTAGTTAGGGTTGCCAGGTGCCCAGTGGTGGCGGGTAAAATCCCGCCAATCCACCGGGTTTCCTGCCAGCCAGCTGATGGCCAGCGGGCGCAGCGGGCCCGTGTGCGGGCTCAGCAGGCCTGCGCGCATGCTCCTTACGCATCACTTCCGGGTTTACTTGGAAGTGACGCGGATGCTCTGGCTACTTTGGCTGAAACTCTCTGGAAACCATCGAGTTTCGGCCGCGATTGCTAGAGCATCCACATCGCTTCTGGGTAGACCCGGAAGTGACGCAGGCACGTCGGGCGGGGTGCGCGTGCATGCCACGCGCAGCGCACACATCCGCCACAGCCACGCAAAGCTCCCGCCAGTGGAGCTGCGGGGCCTGGGAAGCCTACAAGTAGTAGCTTCAGTACTTCGACCAGCCTTCTCAATGAGGCAAAGAATACTTATGACCGCTTTCATTTCTAGGGTTGCCCGGTCCATCTTCGCCACCAGTAGGAGGTTTTTGAGGCGAAGCCTGAGGAAGGGGGGTTTGGGGAGAGGAGGGACTTCAGTGCCATAGAGTCCAATGCCAAAGCGGCCATTTTTCTCCAGGTGAGCTGATCTCTATCGGCTGGAGATCAGTTGTAATAGCAGGAGATCTCCAGCTAGTACCTGGAGGTTGGCAACCCTATTAATTTCAGAGTTGGCTGTTTTCTACCTGACAGTCTTGCTCTGAACCCTCACTTCCCCCCACCCCACACTGGTTGACTCTCCTGACTTCGAAGAAAGCTCTGCCCTCCTGTCATGTATCACTTCTGGTTTGACAGGCTGCAGCACAATTGCTCTATTTTCCAATATCCCACACCCACTGAAATGTAATAGCTGTCAGCTTTCTTCTTCATACTTTCCTCAGTTGGCTTTACTGGACTTATGGTGGTTCATCACCTTTCAGCTCCCCTCACCCAATTACAATTTCAAAGGGAACAAAATATTCTTGCGTAAGTAGTCTTTAAGAATGCTAACCTTAGCCACTTATATGTGTTGCTTTAAAACTGTGTGTGTATATTTACATTCTAAATACAACTTTCTGAACCAGAGTGTCTTATAATTTGGGGCTAAAAATTTAGTGAACAGGTTTTCTCTCGAAAGCGAGCCTTCTGGATTATTATTTTTTATCAGAATTACATACAATACTAGTTAATGCTCTCTACTAAACTCAGATAATGCTGTGGCTGTGTTTCCCCCAGCAGCTCTGCTTCACTTTGGTAACACCAAAATCTATGCAGTTTGTTCACAGCAAGCAAGCCCTACTATGATTAGGGGACTAGAGCAACTGTCCTATGGAGAGCGGTTAAGACGCTTAGGGCTGTTTAGCTTGGAAAGAAGGCGGCTGAGGGGAGACATGACAGAGGTCTACAAAATTATGCATGGTTTGGAGAGAGTGGACAGGGAGAAGTTTTTCTCCCTCTCCCATAATACTAGAACGCGGGGTTGTCTGCTGAAGCTGGAGGGTGAGAGATTCAAAAGAGATAAAAGGAAGTATTTCTTCACGCAACGCACAGTTAAATTGTGGAACTCCCTGCCCCAAAATGTGGTGATGGCTTCCAACTTGGAAGGCTTTAAGAGGGGAGGGGACATGTTCATGGAAGAAAGGGGTATTCATGGCTACTAGTTAAAATGGCTACTAGTCATGATGCATGCCTATACTCTCCAGGATCAGAGGAGCATGCCTATTGTCTTAGGTGTTGTGGAACATAGGCAGGATAATGCTGCTGCAGTTGTCTTGTTTGGGGGCTTCCTAGAGGTACCTGGTTGGCCTCTGTGTGAACAGACTGCTGGACTTGAGGGGCCTTGGTCTGATCCAGCAGGGCTTTTCTTATGTTCTTATGTACTAGATACAGCCCAATTCATGCTGTTCCACAGAGTACAGATTTGGGCAAGTTCACTTTCCTGTTCCTCTGCTAATTTTGGACAACATTATTATGACTTCCTTGATTAACTGTTTTTTTTAAAAAATCTATGGTAAATTATAATTATTAATTTTACCATTATCTGTTCATGATTGCAGCTTAAGTTATTAGACCAGATGCCAGGCCTGTGGGTTAGCCCTAATCTTGTCAGACAGTTGCATTGTTGGTAGTGGTGTAGTGGTTAAGAGCGGTGGTTTGGAGCGGTGGAGTCTGATCTGGAGAACCGGGTTTGATTCCCCACTCCTCCACATGAGCGGCAGACGCTAATCTGGTGAACTGGTGAATTCTGTCTAATTCCAGAAAGCAACTACAGGGGAGATATATTTGTTGTGGAAGAATTCTAGCAATGTATACACCGACAGTGCAGTCCTAAGCAGAGTTACAGCCTTCTAAATCCATTGAGGGGTGTAAATCTGATTCAGATGACAGTGTGAATGTAAAAAAAAAATATCTATTGTTAGTTTTGAGCCATTTTGTTGCATCTTGGGTTTTAGTCCTCTGTTTTGTGAATGATTTATGGCAACCAGGGCTTTCCCCAGGTTTGGACCCACCCTTCCACAGAGTCTGGCTAAGCCCCAGGCCTTCCCTCTCCCAGGAAATTGAAAAGTCTATAGCAAAGGAAGGTGAACAGGACTGAACACTGTTGATGGAGGAAAGTTTACTGGTAATTTGTGGTAAGGGCAATAAGTGTGACAACTGAAGGAAGATGAAGGCTTTTAGACTCTGTGGATGGTCAACAATTCAACCCAAGAGTTCTCTTTACAAGAGGAGTCATATAGGGTTTCCAGTGTTCCTTCAGCTTAATTTGTAAGCCTCAGTATAACAACTAGGGTTGCCAGGTCCGTCTTCGCCACCAGTGGGAGGTTTTTGGGGCGGGGTTTGGGGAGGGGAGGGACTTCAATGCCATAGAGTCCAATTGCCAAAGCGGCCATTTTCTCCAGGTGAACTGATCTCTATCGGCTGGAGATCAGTTGTAATAGCAGGAGATCTCTTGCTACTACCTGGAGGTTGGCAACCCTAATAACAACTAGATTATTGATTCTCGCAAATTCAATCCTTCAACAATCATGTTGGTTTATGGTGGCCTGCCAAGTGCCAGATAAACCCAAGTGCCAGACAAACTTTTATTTGTGTTGGGACACAAATAAGAAGGGATGAGAGGAAAGGAAATATTTGTCTATTTGTTTCCTTTAGATCTCTTTCTATAGTTACCTGTGTGTGTTTGTATTTAAAATGGGATTTGACATTGGTGGGCTGTTAGCCTTAAGAGAAAACACATGTTCCACAGCTTGGATGTATTTATTTAGATTGATACAAATGATAACAAGGCCCCCATCCAAAAAGTCTTTGTTTCCTGCCAAATATAAAACTTATATGCATTGGGGATAGTCTCACCCAAACACAAAGCAATTTACAGTATTTCCCCCTCCTCTCCTAAATCCCAGCCTTCTTTGTTGAAACACCTGAAAAGAGAACATCTGAACTTTCACAGCCTGCTCCTAAGTTCACTTCAGCCTATATTCACAAGCTTTAAGGCATGCTACCACTGAAAAATGTTTACTCCATTGCATGGCTAGGCAGGATGATGGTCAGAGATGTTTCTGGAACAAAAAACAAATGAGGCAGATGAAGGCTTCGTGTCTATGTTTATTTGCTTGGTATTAATTTCTAATAAACTCAGTTGGAACTTTGTGTTGCTCAGGTTGTTACAATACTGGATTACCCAAAAGACATAGATCCATTTAGCTCAATATTGCTTCTTCTGATCTCTCTGGGGGTCTGAGTCAGAGGACTTTCTCAGCCCTGCTACCTGAGATCCTTTTAACTGGAAATACCAAGGATTAAAACCAAAGATTTTTTGCACGCTAAGAATGTGCTTTGCCACTCCATCCTCTCCCCTTGCATCTGAAGAAAAGTCTGTTTACTTGCTTTGTTCACTGCTGGTATACTTGTAAAAAAACGGAGGGAGGTCAGGAAGCAACCAGGCACCCTCCACAGAGTCCAGGGGCGAAAACGCATGGTTGCTTTAGCCTCCTTTATTCCCTGTTTCAGCCAGGATTCAGCCAGGATCGAACGCATGCGTTTTCGCCGAACGTGCATTCAATCCTGGCTGAATCCTGGCTGAAACAGGGAATAAAGCGACCATGTGTTTTTGACCCAGGTCAGCTGAAGCCCTCCCCCCCAAAAAAGTTTTTTGTTTTGAACTTTGTCTCTTGTATTAGATTTTGGTTCTCTTGAGCTGTTTTGGGAGCCAAAGTTTGCTCAAAAGTGGGATACAAATGTAATAAAGAGGAACAGTCACTATGGTCGTTTATGCATGGGTACTTTCACTCAAATTGGCCCTAGCTCTGTCTCGGTTGTTCCTTGGAGTTATGCATGAGTTTTCCGTCCATTAGAGATGACCTCACTGCCAGCCCTCACAATGTCCGGGTCTTCCCATTCCTCTCTTAACCCAACTCTTCCATCTTCCCTGAGCAAAGCCCCTGTGAAATCTCCCTGCATAAGGCCAAGTGCGGGGCACGCAAGCTTAGTTTTGCTCACAGCCAGTTACAAAGCAGCATGTCCAGAGGTGGGGATTGAAACACTTCCTGCTTCCTCAGAACTCGTTCTGAGCAGAAGAAAATCTTTTTAAAACTGAGGCTTGGATTTCTCCCCCGCCCCTTTCAGATTGTTCCATTTTTTGTTGTTGTTCTTAAAATGCTTTTTTATGTGGTAGTTGGGTTTGGGGAGGATTTTTCTCTCACAGTAAGCACTACAAGTAAGCCAATTACAAAGCAGCATTTAAAGGGGCGGGGCTAGATTTGAGTTTGGAGTGATTTGAGCTGGTGCAGAGATTCCCAACAGGAAAGTGTGGGCCAAGGAGCAACGAACCTCAGGTAAAACTCCCATGCATAAATGACCTATGAGCCTTCGATGCTTCTTCATCCCCAGGAAACTAAACTCAGTAGTTCTGTTTCTGGAACTTCTCACTACTTCAAAGTATGCCAGCATAAAAAAAACTTCATAGGTCACAAGCAGCACCTTGAATTATACCTGGGATGTAATGCACAGGCAGCACTGATATAGGTGTCTTGGCTTAATATGTACCTAGTTACTTACATCCTGTATTATAACATCCACTACTGAAGGACAGCACTGTATTTGTTCATCATGTGTGTATGTAAAGTACTGTCAAGTCACAGCTGACTTATGGCAACCCATAGGATGGTTCAATTCGAGTATGTTTTATAATCACAGCTCAGTGCATGATTTTTTTTAAAAGTAACATTAAGTTACTGAACACATAAAAGTTGGATAAAAGTTTAGAATCATGGGACATAGATATTTGTTCTCCACATTTCTGACTATTTGGTTTGGTGCACAGTCAAATCAGAATGTCTCCAAGAAACAGCAATTGACTGGACATGTTTACAGCACATTTTTTAAGCTGCAAAAGCAAATAAAGAGGTTTTGTCAGTGACATATTAATCTCGCTCAGATGACAAGAAACAGATCTTACCAACATCTGAGGCCTCAGAAAAGGGCTGTTAACAACTTGGACAGAGATCTAGTTCTTGGATCCTCATATAAGGAGAGATGTAATAAATAATGGTCAAGATCCTCTAAAACGAATGTCTGTGCTCTCAGCAGCACAACAGGTGGTCCTGGTTGCACTTGCCAAAGAAGTAAGAGGATCCAAGAGATGGCTCAGATAGTGGTCACTGGAGGCCACTCTCACAGCAGGGGACACCAACCCTGTTGAGCCTGTGGGTTCTTCAGCATTTTGAGGAAGGGTGCTGGGCACCATCACGACATGGCTGCCATAAGGGCAGAGCCAATCACAAAAGGCTGGGAGTCCCCCAAGGCAAGAATTCTCCCAGGACAGAGGAAGCTCCTTCTGAATGGGCACTTCCTGCTAATGCAAAGGCAGTGCCTCCCGGGCTGCTTAAAAGTACCAAGGAGGTGGAAGAAAGGCAGGATAGACTCTTTGCTTTGGAGAAAAGATGTTTTGTTTCATTTTCTGAAGAAAAGGCAAAGATTTTCTCCCTGCATAGGCATGCAGGGAGGAAGAGGAGGAGAAGAGTTGATTTTTATATGCTGACTTTCTCTATGTCGCCCCCCTTCCTCCATGAAAACCAATACAAATGGTTTTTAATACATTCCTATGGAGAAAGGGGGTAACCCCTTCCAGGCCCCATAACGTCGGACCCCCTGACCCAATCTTAACCAAACTTGGGGGTTCTTGCAAGGAAAGTCCCTTCAAGCTACCCTGAAAATTTGGGACCTCTACCTGCAAAAATGCCCCCCCAGGAGCTTCACAAACAAAAATGCCCATTATACCAATCCATGGGGGAAAGCCATTTCCTTTTCCCATGGATTGGTATAATGGGCTTCTATTTGCAAAGATCCTGGGGGGCATCTTTGCAGGTAGGGGTCCCAAATTTTCAGGGTTGTATCTCTATGGAGGCAGGGGGCGAATTTTGCAAAGATACATTGCAAAGATCACACTAAAGATTCTGAACACAGCCACTTTGCCAATGCATTTCAAAGGAGGAGGATGCAAAAATACTTCCGCAGGAGCTATGGAAAGGCGTGCCTGATAAAGACGAATTTTCGGGAACGGTAAATTTGGCTTTGCCAACCTCCCGGATTTTGCTGATTTGGTAAATCCGAACCAGAAATTTACCGAAATGGCATTTATTCGGTATTTTTTTGGTTCGGTTTCTACTTTCTATTCCTTGGCTCCATCATCAACAAAAAGGGAGACTACAACCAAGAAATCAGAAGGAGATTGAGACTGGGAAGGGCAGCCATGAAGGAGCTAGAAAAGATTCTTAAGTGTAAGGATGTGTCATTGGCAACCAAGGTCAAGTTAATTCATGCCACTGTATTCCCTCTTACTATGTACGGGTGTGAAAGTTGGACCATGAAGAAAGCTGACAGGAAGAAAACAGATTCATTTGAAATGTGGTGTTGGGGGAGAGTTTTATGGATATGATGGACTTCCAAAAAGACAAATCAGTGGGTTCTGGATCAAATCGAGCCTGAACTTTCCCTAGAACCTAATATGACTAAACTGAAGCTATTGTACTTTGGCCACATTCTGAGAAGACAAGAATCACTGGAAAAGACAAGAATGTTAGGAAAAATTATAGGCAGCAGGAAAAGAGGAAGACCAAGCATGAGATGGATTGACTCAATCAAGGAAGCCACAGTTTGCAAGACCTGAGCCAGGCTGTTAATGACAGGAGGTTTTGGAGGTCATTAATCCATAGGGTCGCAATAAGTCAGAAGCACACAACACATATACTTCCACTTTGACCCCAACATCTCTTTCAATTGTGGCCTCAGACAGTTCATAACCCATCAGCATATATTTAAAGTAAGGAGTTAGCATTAAAAGTATTTAACTCTTCAATAGTATATAATCACACACATTATAGAATATTAACTGTGCACAAATCAGTCACATTTAAGCAAATATATGTCTGAATGTGTGGCCACAGTAGACACAGAAGTTACCATTATCTAGTACTGCAGATTCCTTACACAAACATATCCATTCTGAGTAAAACCTTGTTTTTAAAAGCATTTAACTTATTGCAAACTGTTTCATAGAAGTTTTTTTCTCAATGCTTACCCTAATTTGCATTTTTCCCTTAAAGCATTGGGTGGGGGAATGTTTTCTTGTTCTTTTTTCCAATGATTTTTGCAGTTTTTCCCTTGGAAAACCTGCTAAAAAAATTGGGAAAAAACACAAGAAAACATTCCCCCACCCAAAGCTTCTCATCTCTGATTTGGATCCTCAGACCACTGGATGGAGAACAGAGTGTCCTCTGAAAACACATTAGTTGGCCTGCCTGATGAGAGGCATAAAATTGAATTTTAGGGGCATAGAAAATGCCCATTGTGAAGTCATTAGATCTCAATATTTTCAATATTTTGAGGTTTTAAAATTACTGCCTCTTTGTTTGGATCCTAAAAATAACATGGTTGGATCACAACATTCTGGGTAAGCTCCGTCTGTTGAGTGGGAAGGTGGCATGGTGTAGCCTGACCTTGTCAGATCTCAGAAGCTAAGCAAGGTCAGTAGTGGAAGAGAGACCACCAGCACAGTGTGGCCGAGGAACACAGTGGTAAACCACCTCTGCTTCTCACTTGTCTTGGGAGCCCCTTGCTGGGGTTGCTATAAGTCAGCTGCATCTTGACAGCATTTTATACATACAGGCTCCACCTGAACCTCACTTACTGGGGTTGCGTGCATCACTGTTACAATTTAATCATAGTTTGCAATGTGCTATTGTTTGTTGTCCATGGCTTAAATACAAGCATATATAGACATCCCAAAGCTGACCTGGAGTCCTTTCTCCTCTTTTCCCCCCTATCAGCTTTAACCATCATTCTCTCTGACAGTTGGAATGTTTTCTGCCTTCAGAATAAGAGGGACATAATGCGAGATTTGACCTGGGCGTCATCACTTTGTTCAGAGGGCAGAGGATATTTGAGTCCTGGAAATGCTCAGAGATGTCAAGCAAATGTGGTCTAGGAACCTTTACATAGTTTTGGCTCCTATTCACAGCTCGGGCAAAACAAACTCATAAAAGCAAATACTAGGCCAGAAAGGCAGAACTGCTGCTCTTTGTTATAAACCATGGAGCCTTGTCTCCAGCTGTGTTTTCATTGTCTCTCCTCCATATCTTCCATTGTCAGCAATTCACATCTTTGACTTTGATTTATAATTGCTCTAGTTCTCCTACCTCCTGTTATTCTCCAGCTCCATTTATATGTATTTTACTTAAGAACCTATCTGGATTACAATGCTTGTTTAATGGAAGGGGGAGATTGTATTTTCCCCACAAATACACTGTAAAAATAATTAAAGGAAACATAAGCAAGTGGAGTTTTAGGCAACCCCTCATACAGAGGCCTTCCCCTGTTGCCTTTGGAAATCCAGTTAAACGCTTGGGTGGGCTACCAACCTCCAGGCAGTTGGGAGCCACTTAAAATTGATGGGATTTGTGAAACATTCTGGGTTTGGAGGGTGTTTGCATGTGATTAGAACAGGTTGCTGGTCTGAACTAAGTAGTCAGTATAGAAAATAAAGGATTCTGCTGCTAAATCCCTCAAAACCTAAGGGAACTGATACTGAAGCTGTAAATCAAAGCTAAAAGTCTACATCTTACAAACATGTGGGAAACTTCTGAGTAAACAAGAATAGGACCAGACTGTAAATCTAATCCTCCAAGAGCATGTCTAAGGAGCTGCAGAAAGAATGTGTTGCAGCCCTTGTGAAACTTTCAGCCCTTTCAAAGGGGCTTATGAAGCAGTTTATTCTGCCCCATCTTTCTTGATGCCACCCTTCCACCCAAAATACACCAGAATAGTAGCTAATTAGATCGAGAAACCAACTAAACAGAATTGAGGGAAGAGTAAGCTTACCAAGCAACCTGAAATCATACTGCAAATTATTCCTGTGAAGTTAAGGAAAGCATGATGTAAGTGATGGTGAATTTGTCATAACTATCATATCCCACGATTTAAGGTTTTTAAAAACCCATAAAACTATCAACTGGCAGCTATCCCTGGTGCTGTTTGTCTAGTAGAACTTTTGTCAGCCTAATTTGACGGCCAACTGGAGAAGTCCACATTGTACAATTGGGTCAGGGGGAGTTTGTAAAGCTGGCAAAGTGGGAAATGTTAGTAATTAGAACAGCATAAATAACACTGATATGTTTTCTGGAATCATCTAGTGGATGAAAGCAAGTTTTCAAGAGTTCTTCTTGGACTACTAAGACTTACTATGAAAAATATCAAAAGCAGTCAAAATGTGAACTTGTGTGGGCCTAGCTAACACTTTGAAAGACATGAAGATGACACAGTCTCAGCGGTGGCCTCACTAGGGTCATGAGGGAAGCCATATTAATTGCCTCAGTTCTCTGTTGTTCTGTTTCACAAATCACCTCAGGGTTATCGTGAATCATGTACTATAAAAAAATCTTGTTTTGTACCTAAGTGTTGGTAGCATGAATCATTTTGAATAATTTTCTACTCCATTCAATAGTAGACTTGCTGGTGAAGTAATCAGAAAGAAGTCCCTGTGCTCATGACATTTACCCTTATGCCCGCTACACGGCGGTTGTAGGCTAGAGAAGTAGGAAAACACACACATCACAGAAGTGTGATATAGTGGCAAAAGTAGAATATACTGTTCAATAGAACTTCTTTTTCTCCCTGGTCTTGCCGCAGCCCCAAATGCTGCTCCTCAGGGATGTGGGACCCTTAGGAGCATAATGAGAGGGAAGTTGGAGGTCTACCAAAAGGTGGGAATCAGGCCCCCCCACCCCATCTGTCCACAGAAAACCTCCATATGATACAGCCCACTAGGGGACATCCCCATCAATTTTATTTTAAGTAGCCATAATTAGAGCTGGAAAACACAACTTGAGCAGTTATATATGGGCCAGAATCAACCTTGACTGGAACTAGAAGTATATGACCCTCCATCTTAGGACATGTGATGCTAGCAATACTAGTACAAGAAAGTAATCATTAGTGTTGGTACATCACAGCCAGAAGCAGGGGCACAGAGAAAGATAAACGGAACAGTTGCCAAATTTCATATGAGGATTCATCAGCTGTATCTGCTAGCCAGGGAACCATGTGCTCAACATAAGAGGATTCAGAGCAAGATGGGTTCCGGGATGTCAATGCCATCCTCCACACATGCACACCTGGAAGGAGACAAAGCATTCTTCCTTGGGATCTTACAAAGTCGTTGCTCCCTCCGCTGTCATGATGTCAAATCTTTTAGCAGAGACCCTGGAAAACCCAGTCTCTGAACATCTGAAACAGCAGTACTTCCCTCCTTGCCAACCCTCCTAGCGCTTCTTCAAAAC
Source organism: Euleptes europaea (assembly GCF_029931775.1). Taxonomy (NCBI): domain Eukaryota; kingdom Metazoa; phylum Chordata; class Lepidosauria; order Squamata; family Sphaerodactylidae; genus Euleptes; species Euleptes europaea. Next base: position 31,723,125 of record NC_079318.1, read on the forward strand.
GTTTTGTTGTTGTTCCCCCCTTCATGAATTCACCAATGAAAGCCATCTAAACCAGTGGCAATCACTATGTATGGCAACAGTAAATTCTATACATTCATTATGAACTGTGCAAAGACATTCTTCCATTGGCAATCCAAAAGAAATTTAGTACAGTTTTACACAAACTTCTCCAATATTACAAGGAGAAAAGGTTTGCTTCCCGCTTTCTTCACACTTGTAGTACTGCTGCATTTTGGAAGCATGACTTTACAATCCCTTTTTAATAGAGCAACCTGCACACAGAACCCTGAAGGTGGCTGAACCACTGATTTATATTAATTTCAGCAATACTGGTAGCTTCCCAATAATTCCTAGCATGGAATTTGTGTTTTTCAACACTGCCACATTGAGCTGTTTTCAATAAACTACCAAGGATGGTCTCAGTGTGACATACCTCTACTGTGACAGTGCATCCTCTTATAATATGCTGGAAACAGTGGAAGGGACAAAGCCTTCCACCTCTTTTTTTGAAGGGGACTAGTAGGGTTCTGTAAGATCAGGGGCACAATAAGGACATATGAGTCCATTCTGTGAACTACAAGATTGTGGTCGGATTATATGTATTACACTATCTGTATAGAAACAAGATAAAACCGGTATCTTGTCATTTTAGCAAGCTGCATTCCATCTTGACCAATAACTTCAACTGGTCTCTGCAGCCCAGCGTATTTTTTCAGTAAGAGATGCAGTACTATTAACTAGCTCATTCAGCTGCTCAGAGCTGTCAAGTGCTTCATTTCAAACGGCGCAGAGAATCCACGCTGCCGTTTTTGAAAGGAAGAAAAACCTCCCAGCACAAGATTGACTACTCATGGGGAGTCACATCACAGTTTATTGTGGAATTATTGTGGAATTCAGTTACAGTTTGAGCATAAATCATCGTCATTTCGCCTTTAAAGAACGGAACTTTAACCACAGAGGACCTTGAATTAACCACACCTTAGTGCTCGTTCCTTTACTTTTTAGGGCATTGCCTTTTCCCCTCTTCGGAGGACGTGCGGCTGCACTGATTGTCAAGTGTACTATACTATATTTACATGCTGTATGTGATTGAATAATTTATGCATAAAAGCTAATATGTATGTTTGACTGTGGAATCTTATATAATAATTGTTAGTGGTTGCGTTACTGTACATTTTCCCCCTTGGGGATAGTTTCATACAAATACCTGGAGGCTGTCAACCCTAGGGCACAACCTCCAAAAGAAAACTATTTTAAGGAGTCGTGTGTGACCTTAGAAAATAGTTCTAAACAGCTGGGTCAAAGGGCTATGCAATGAAGGAAGTACAAGTTAGACGATTTTCAAATGTAACCATGAAACATTTGCAGTGTTGGAGTGATAATGCCATTTCCTTAGTTTTGCCAGCCAGCTTAATATCTGTAAAGGCTGAGGAATCCTAGTCCCCGGGAGAGTATGGGGGTTACTGCACTTTGTATTCCCAGTGATGTGTTAAGAGTTTGAAAATGTTATAAAAAAACATCGCTTTAAAAGGGTTTTTGGATACCACGGCTTATAAATGGTTGGAAGACGTCTTCACAGCTAAAGGGGCCAAACAAAGTGCGAACAGTATTTGTTATAACGTTTTCAAACTCTTAATACATCGCTGGGAATACAAGTGCGGTAACCCCCCATGTCAGATTTCCTGTGGAATTTGAATTTGGCAGTGTCATGCTGGAATCTCCACTGAAGTTCTGTTGCAAGAAAATAGTGACTTTTAGGTTCAGCAGTAGACCATCCTGGCCAGCATGGTGCAGTGGTTAAGAGTGGTGGTTTGGAGCGGTGGACTCTGATCTGGAGAACCAGGTTTGATTCCGCACTCCTCCACGTGAGCGGTGGAGGCTAATTTGGTGAACTGGATTTGTTTCCCCACTCCTACACATGAAGCCAGCTGGGCGACCTTGGGCTAGTCACACTCTCTCAGCCCCACCTACTTCACAGGGTGTCTGTTGTGGGGAGGGAAATTATAAGCCGGTTTGATTCTTCCTTAAGTGGTGGAGAAAGTCGGCATATGAAAACCAACTCTTCTTCTTCCAAATGAAATGTTCTCCCACCATTGTCTTTTTTGGTGATGAATGTTGTGCCGCTTGTTACCAGGCATGGTTTAGGGACTAGGTCAAGATAACAATAGACTGCCACTGCCTAAACTACAAAATAGACAGGGTAACTATTTTTCCCAAGTATCAAAATGTTAGGGGAAATGTTTTTGTGATCCATTGTTAATACAGCACCCCTTTCAAGCACGGAAATCAACAGCTCCCCCTGCTGCACACTCCTTGATAAAATACATTTCTCAGCCTACAGCATCCAACGCTTATGTGAAAGTGACAATGGTACTTTCCTGCCAAAACCTTGAGAGGTCTGGCCATTTAGTTTAATCCACAGCCTTAAGGTAGGATCTAAACCACACCTCAGTCTGTCTACCATTAAATTCACATTAGTTATGACCCACATTGAAACAAGTGAGCAGTGTAAATTTATGCAAGAAATGCACAACTGGAGAATTGCCTAGTCATATGGCCACAGCCTAATGTCAGAGGTAAAAGCATTAAATGTCTGATGTCCCCCCGCCCCCCATATAAGGGGTTCTGTTGAAACCTGAGCAGGAAGCAAAACCCAGACATTGATTCTGTCCTAAAGCATCACTTTATATACCATTAACACAACTCCGCCTATATCTGCCATTGGTTTGTAGGTTTATTCATTTGAATGAATCTTCCCATTCACTGCTCTCACAATCAGTTCATCTAGTAGAGACACAATGCTTTATCAGTTATCTAGGGGCCAGTACTCTGATTCAAACTTTTTATATTTAAGCATTTGGTTTGGGAAATGGTGGCCCAAATGGAGAAATACTCAAAAGTTTGCAGAAATTTGTCAGATCTCGTTTCACAAAAGTGGCCAGGCAGATGCCCTTGAAAAGACTATACATAGGGCACAGACGCCAAAGGCTGCCTCCTCTCACTGCCCTCCAGCACTGGTAGAGTTGATCTGTCTTCAAACATGGAGGTTCCATTTAGCCATCATGGCTCACAGCCTAGAACAGCTCTGCTACCCTATATTAGCTCCCACCAAACCATTTTACTGCAGCTCTTACATGCCAATTTCAGTGCAAAAAGAGCACCTGTATGCAGATGAGTATTTAGGTGTAACTTGGTTATAACTTTCGGCGTATCTTCAAGGCAGCTGTTAAGTAGTAAACTACAGATAGAATAACACCCTTATCTACACCAGATAGCAGATAAATTAAATGATAATCGTGATAAAAGGAGTGATAAAAGACGATCTTAAAAGAATATAAATCACAACTGCATATACAATGGGTGTTTCTGTCCTTGCCTTTCCACATGGGCCAGACTCTCTGATTGACTGGCTATCTAAGAATCTGTGCCTTGAGCTTGTGCATTACTGATGCTGTAACTCCCTGTCAAACTGGAGGTGTTGGCACACGAACTGCCTTAAGCTACCTGGTATGCCATAGAGGCATATAGGACCAAGGCTAACACGAAAAGCAGGGCACAACTTCACAAAGGTGAACCATACTTTCAGGGGATGCCTGGAACCCATCTTTGTGACCTGTGTGAAACTTTGGTGCTGACGGGCAGCAATGGTTGTTTTACATTTCCCCAGGCCCTGGAGTGTGGAAGGGTAAGGAACAATAGGGCGTAAGAAAAGCCTCCCTTGCATACTAGATGAAGCACTCCTAGCAGACACTTGGAACTGATAGTGAACACCTTTAGTCCCACCAGCAATCAGGACTAGTCAGAAAAAGGTCTGACCAGTCTTTTGCATATCTGATATACCCTCAAGCCTCATCTAACATGCAGAGGAGATTAAGCCAACCATCTCCTGTCTGACACATGCCCCATCCTGAGAAACATCTGTGGCTCAGTGGTAGGGCATCTGCTTGGCATGTGGAAGGTCCCAGGTTCAATCCCCGGCATCTCCAGTTAAAGGGACTAGGCAAGTAGGTGATGTGAAAGACCTCTGCCTGAGACCCTGGAGAGCCGCTACCGGTCTGAGTAGACAATACTGACTTTGATGGACTGAGGGTCTGATGCAGTATAAGGCAGCTTCATAATTTCATATGGCATTGCCACACAGTTTAAAATCTGTACTGAAGCAATCACTGGCCATTAATCAAGTTACCACAGACATTTCGCCACATCCTGACATGATCTCATACCCATCATAACCTTTGGAGGAGCAATTGGAATCTTTGTCCCTGGCAAATCTTTCGTTTGTCAGTTACCCCATGCAGCTAAAGGGCTCATTTTTACTATAAATATTGGCTCCTTGCCATTCATAGTGGGGTGTGCATGTCCTGGATCCTAGCACATACACCCACTTTGCCCCTTCCTTCCCCCCTCCCTACAGTACAGCGTTCATGCGGACGTTGCATCTCCTGGATTGGAAAATATTGCCTCTACCCTAACACCCTTGTGTCCCTCCCCTCTTCCCTGTTATTTTCTTAGCTCTTGTGTGAATCGGGTGTGTTTCTGTTGGGTGCGCTTGAAACAATTTTACAATAAAAACTCCATTTTATTCAAAAGCTGCTTCTTTATTAAGAGTTTTCCAAAAGGGGCTCTTCTTCGTAAACGCTGGCTAAAAAGATACCCAAATGCTCATGAAGCTTACGTGTCCACTGCTAATTCCCCCAACCAAAGCGGAGATTATTTAATTCAATAACGGAGGGCCTAGGACTCACATACATATCAGTTTACCTCCCCTCCAAGCAAAATGTGGGTGGTATGCAAATTTCTTGGTAGTAATAGCACTGAAGTGGTCTCACACACCTCAGAACAGCAAAAACAACACTAACAGTCTAAAGCACAATAGTTAGCAAGATGACAAAGGAGTAATAAGAAACACAGTTTCTAGTGAATTAAGGACTGAGGGAATAAGGATAGATGTTAGGAGGGGAGACAAAAAAAATCAGGATAAAAGGTAGGTGAAATTCGTAGTTATTCAATTATGGCTTAGAGAATTTTTTTTGAAAGTTTATAAATGGTACACCCAACAGAAGATAAAGTATAAAATGCTACTAATGTGTGCAGAAAGTATGAGAGAATGCTGGGAATGCTTTTTTTTTAAAGGTTTGATGGACTTGTGAAAACATTAGACGAGTAATTTGTTATTCAGCTAACTTTAGGGTACTGAATTTTCATGGACGCGTTAGCAATTTTGTGAATTTAAACTTGGGATAAAAAAGGAACGCAGGTTTTTAGTGAGGATGTTTGCCTCAACCAGTGTAATGCTCGCTTTTGGAAGTACATACGAATTCTATCAGTATCTGAATGGAAAGGGGAACTATGGAATGCTATGCTAATGCCTAAAATGAGAGGGAAAGTTTGCTCTCTAGAAGATTTTATGTGGAAATACTCTCACTTTTTCTCTTATTGGAACAAATCAGAACCCAAGATGTTTTGGATATAAAGGAGTGGCGTTAATATTAAATGATAAATTAATAGCATATCTTTCTTATTCTGAAAGAAATCATGCTAGTTTCATATGTAAACACTGGACTACCAATTATTATATTATATTCACAATCAAGAAAAAAATAAGTGAACAGAAAGGCCAAATAAGTGGAGGGCAAACATGATGCATTCTTAGAAAAAATATTTTTTTTGCTTCCCTGCAAAGACTAGCTTAAATAACATGGCTTTATATTTGTGGTGAAATGCCTTACACCCCAGGGTTAGTGCCAAAGTATGCAGTCCCAAAGGAATAATAATAGGATTTGCACTCTATATAGGCTCAGAGTGTATAAAAGTGCCTTATGCTAGCTGACATGGGTGGGGGAGAAAGATAAATGGGGATGATTCAAGCTCCTAAGTGCAGAGCCAATCAGTGCTACAGAAATGTAGATGACAGTGGCCAGGGAAAGGACAATAGGCAGTCAAAACCCCACACTTTCCTGCAGACAGGAAGATTTGCAAAGGGGGGGGCAAGGGGAGATAAAATCTCTGAGCATATTGATGCACCCCTTATGGCCATTTTAACCTCCTCAAGGACTCCCTCCATCGCAATTCCAAGGAGTAGCCATGAACACATACCAGTGGATGACCCCTAAATACTGAAATCAAGGTAAAGGATTATTTTTAATTCCTTATAACTTTTAATTGCTTATAAGAATCCCATTCCCTATCTCTTGATTACCATCTGTAGGGATAGGGACAGAGGTAGGGTTTAGAGGATACATTTTTCCTCATTTCTTTTTATCCTTGCTCAGTCAGTGTTTACATATGCTGTGTGACCTTTTTTTCTTATTAAGCTTCATCATTTATTTTCAGTGTGGCTAGTCTGATATCTGTGACCCACATTAAAGCCCCTGTTCAGTCCATGTGTACCAAGAGCAGAAAGGGGAGGGCCAGCAGTTAAACCTATTCCCATAGAGCTTTCAACGAGAAGCGTCCGTCCCCTTGGCAACAAAATAAGTAAGTGATGGAGATGCCATTGAAAGTCACTGCTCAGCATTTGCAACACAACAGAGGGTGCCTGAGCTCATGCCCTGAAGCAGAAAGTACCCTAATAAGGCAGGGCTGATTAACAACCTATCAGAGAAAGGGCAGATGTGACTCTAGTGAAAGACCAGCTGGATAATAATGTCTTTCAGCTTGCTCATAAGACTTTTCTTGGAATGAGCATTTAGTGAGAAACATACAGGCCCAATAGAAGGCATCTTTCAGCAAAATGTGAAACTATAGCCATCCATTTAGCTAAATGTTGGCTGCTACCATTATATCCAGCATTGAATAATACTTCAAAATATGTCATCTAAGAAGTACGTTTGCTTGGACAGAAGTCCACAGAACACAGACTTGTAAGAAACTGTTCCAGGGAAGATTCTTGATCCTAATGGGCAAGTATAACTGGAATTCAAAGTTCTTACTCGTATAATATGGATACTTTTTATTTGAAACCAGGAAAATGTTTTTGTATTTTAACAGTCTAAAGTACCCCAATATTACAACAGAAGATGCTAAAATATGTTTGAGGTTTTCAAATTTATAGACAACAAAAACCAGTATCTGAAGAGGCTGTGACAACGCTTAACGCCCAGATTTTAAGTACAGGTTGAATATTCCTTATCTGGACTGCTTGGGACCAGAAGTGGTCCATATTTCATATCTTTCCATATTTTGAAATACCTTGGAATTTTTGCATATACATAATGAGCTACCTTGGGGATGGAACCCAAGTCTAAACATGATATTCATTTATGTTTTATATATACTTCATACAGATAGCCTGAATGTAATTTTAATATTTTTTAATAATTTTGTGTACATTAAACCATTAATGGCACTGCTGAGGGCCTGTGTGTAATGCCTGTATGCTGGCTCAAAAGGTCCAGTTTTCGGATGAGTCCGGATATCGGATGTCCGGATAAGGGAAACTCAACCTACGCTTGACTTACTAATCTGTGTGCCCAAACCTCTCCAGCATAAACTCATGTTCTGCAATGATGTTCTGACAGTTCTGGTTATATGGCGACTTGCTGCAGTGCAAGCGTTCACACAGTTTAGGCTGCAACCCTGCAGCCTGTGAGCAAAGAGTGGCTCCTATATGATGCTCATCCACCAGCTGCCTCCACACGACACTTTTCTTTCAGCTGCACCTTTGGGGTACTCCTGCTGGGGATAGGTTGCATGCAAGGAACATGGAAAGAAGTGGATGCTGGGACTCTTGAAGTGAAGGCATAGGAGGGCTTCGGGGAACTTGCCTAAGCCACACTGGGCTCAGAAGCACGGAGCCCCACATGAAAGGAAGGGAAGATGAGAGCAACGGAAAGCAACACAGAATGGAAAAATGTAGTATAAAATGGAAAACACAAAATCACACCCGTTTGGTTTGTGCAGCCCTTTATTAGCAACTAAAATAGAAGATATCTGTTGTACGACACGGGTAGTAATTGACTATACTGGGATTTTATTATATTCTATTACAGGATCTTTTATAAATGCATCTTTTTTTATTAAAAAGCTTCCACCCTTCTCCGTTTACAACTTGCAAAACTATTCTGAAAGCAGAGGACATGTGCACAGGTCTGCAGAGTGCAAATCTGGGATGTGCGGTAAAATGCTTTACATGTTGCCTTTGCAAGGACCGTCTGGCACCGTACCTTTATAGCCACCGGTTTTTAGAAGTCACAACATTTTGACACCAGCCTTCCTTCCCCTTGTCCTAAACAAGAAAGCATTTTAAAATGAGTTGTAACTAAGGAAGGACTACACCTACTAGAAAAAAAAAGAAGAGTTCTATTAGTTTGAGGTTTAAGTATACCCGAAGACCAGGAACTGCATCTTTGTAAGGGCAAGGCTGGGACTCCATAGAGTGTGTGCAGGTGTCAATCCCTGAGTAGCCAGAGGTTCAGTGGACCATTAGCGCTCCTGCTGCGTAGCTCACTGAGCTGTCCTGCCAGTTTCGGCACTGGCTTGACTGGGCATAATTCAAAAACGAGAAGCTCATGTTCGCTCCGTTCTTCTGGAGCTCTGTGATAGCCTAGAGGGGGGGAAAGTGAAAAAAAAAAAAACAGCTCAGCTTTACCAAACGACTTACAGTCCCACTCCGTCACCTACTCATAACAAAGCATTTTCAAAACGATTATTCAGAACAATTCTTTTTAGTGCCCTGCAAGTTGCTAAATGCGTCTTCTTAAATGGTTGAGCTCCCTGCCCCAGGATGTGGCATTGGCTGCCAACTTGGAAGGCTTTAAGAGGGGAGTGGACATGTTCATGGAGGAGAGGGGGTATTCATGGTTACTAGTAAAAATGGATACTGGTCATGATGCATACCTATTCTCTCCAGGATCAGAGGAGCATGCCTATTATATTAGATGCTGTGGAACACAGGCAGGAGAATGCTGCCGCAGTCTTGTTTGTGGGCTCCCTAGAGGCACCTGGTTGGCCACTGTGTGAACAGACTGCTGGATTTGATGGACCTTGGTCTGATGCAACGAGGTCTCCCTTATGTTCTTTGTAGGAAATCCTATGCTATGCTCTCATTAGTCAAAGAGACAACCTGTGCCCCAATAAGGCCTTCTAGCTGTCCCGGCAGTGAAACATTGCTCTCCAGTGACAACAGTCCTTGAAGCAGGGTATGGCTGGAGGGTACATGATGCAGCAACCTTGCTGAAGGTCAGTGGGTATGGGCACGGATAGTGCTGGAAGGGAAACCTCCCAGAATTCAGCCTGTGTGAGCCTCCATCATGGAAGAAAAAAAGGCAACTAGAAGTAATAAATGAATAAATAAATGGGAGGTAGGAGGCAAGCAGTTGACTAGTTGTGAAGAGCAGTACGGGATGAGCAATGTCCACCTCTACCGAAATAAATGGCAGATCTACAGGCAGAGATTGCTAGGGAGCCAGCCTGGCGAAAAGGAGCAGACTAAGGTTTCTAGGAAGAAATACACTTATCTGCCTTTATGTAGCAGCCTCTTCTTACACAGCCAACCACAGGCAGGAGTCCAAGATCAATGTTAACAAGTTCCAAAAGGATTTGGAAGGGCGCAATGGACAAGGCTGCACAAATGCATAGGAGACTAACTGGATTTCCGGTAGTCACAGGACAGAGCATCGTGTATCCTGCACAGCTCACTGAACATTACAATCAAATATAGACTCCAGCAAACTAAACTGTTCACATAAGGAACTGGCTTTTCCTCATACAAAAATTATAAACTGCATCACTTTGAAATCCATACAATTTTTTGACAAAAGATTTAACAAAAAAAAGCCAAACTAGACTTTCTGCACAAATCTGTTTCTCTAGTGTGACATTTACTGATATAATAAGTGGATGCACAGGCAGAACAAAAAAGGAGAAAGAGCAGCTAATCACTCCTGATCCCTCCAATTCTCTTTGTATGGGCACACTTACAACACTCCCCACCCCACTCGCCAGGCAGGTTTCCGCAGCCCAGCTTGGAACTGTGGGGCTTGGAGGGGGTGGGGGCACCAGCCCAACATGAGAGGGCTGGTGCATTTTCAAGGGAGAATGAGGGAAAGGGTTAGGCATATTCTTCCCTCTGCCCATCCTCCAATGGAAATTCCCTACCCCTTGCATTTGCAAAGGGAAACAATCCCACCTCCCATTTTTATATCCTAACATGTATTACTGAACCAGACTGTCAGGAATAATCCCAACTGATTAGTGGTATAGTGGTTAGTAGCGGTGGTTTGGAGCAGTGGAGTCTGCTCTGGAGAACCGGGTTCGATTCCCCATCCTTTACATGAGCAGCGGACGCTAATCCGGTGAACCAGGTTGGTTTCCCCACTCCTACACATGAAGCCAGCTGGGTGACCTTGGGCTAGTCACAGCTCTCTTAGAGCTCTCTCAGCCCCACCTACCTCACAGGGTGTCTGTTGTGGGGAGAGGGAGGGAAGGTGATTGTAAGCCGTTTCATTCTTCCTTAAGTGGGAGAGAAAGTCGGCATATAAAAACCAATTTTTCTTCTTCTTAACAGACTGGCTGGCCATAGACTGTGCACTGCACACTTCCCACAGGTCTCACCTGCCTGTATAGACCTCAAAAGAATTTTGCACAAGAGAGGGTAGGATGTGCTAGTTTGGGAACTGCTGCATTAGAAATATACCTTAACAACAGCACTTACATTTAGTAAAACGCCAATGGGATGTCTTCCACATATTGTATTATGGTATTTCTTCAAGTAATTGCTAAAGGACACAGGATCAAGCTGCTCTATAATGCTCATACCCTAAGAAAAACATCAAAACAAATTGCATCTTTTAAGTTATTATTTAGGACTGCATTTGCCCATAATACACAATTCAGACTAAGAGCACAATCCTGAAGGGGGAGTAGGTCCGCTACAGAGACAAAAAAAGCAGTTCCGCCGGTGTGGGGTGGCTCCTGGACACTAGCTTGTGCCACCTTATTCCGTGATAAGGTGGCACCTACATTGCCAAATGGTCACGCTGGCTCCTAAGGAGCTTCACACACACCCTTCAGGAATGGGCTGCCCATATCTTTTCCTAATTTTAAAAATCAAAACCTTACTGTTGGAAGATAAGCTGTCAAGAAAATCTAGTGTCACCAGGTTAAAAATGTAGTACTGTGTACTATAATTTCAGAAAAACTTCTACTTGGTTTGACATTCTGCCACATCACATGGGGAAAGGGATTACACCAGTTCAGGCTGCATTTAGCATCATGAGAAATTAGCTGTGAGAGACTCATCAGTGAATCTGTCGAACCTTTCTTTAAAGCTACCAGCCATCACTGAACTCAAAATTTTTGTGTAAAAAAAAGTATTTTTTTCTGCTCTGAACTTACTGTTGATTAGTTTCTTTAGGTGAACACAATGTCTATTTCCCCTTAATTTCCCCTCACTGATCTCTCCACACAACTACTGAACTTTTATTAACCTTCATCTTGCCCTGCAGCCCAAATAGCCCGGATTAGCCTGAGCTTCTCAGAACTTGGAAGATAAACAGGGTTGGTTACAGTCAGTACTTGGATGGGAAACTGCCAAGGAAGACTGGGGTTGCTACGCCAAGGAAGTCAATGGTAATCTTTTGCCTTGAATACCCCATGGTTGGGATCGCCCTGAGTTGGCTACAGCCTGACAGAATATTCTTACTTGCTTTTATATTGTCCCCATTTGCCTCCCTCCTAACTTAAAAGTGCAATCCTAAACAGAGTTACACCCTTCTAAATCCACTGAAATCAGTGAGCTTTAGAAGAGTAACTTCTCTTAAGATTGCACTGAGGGCCTTGAAATGCTTGAAGGTTCTCTAGCTACTTTGTCATTTTGGGTGTGCTTTTTTGCACCTTTACTATTTTTGAGGTACACACTGTGCTACCCCTGTGAATTTTGAGCATCTCCTTCCCACTAGATCCTCTGGCACAAATGGAAGACTTGGGGGAGAGGGAAGGGTCAGTAGTGAGCACAAATAATGGCTGGCAATTGCAGATTTGCGGACCCCATCTTTGCTTGATGTCTCCATGTACAGAAGATTATCCCAGCTGAGCAAACTGCTATGGACAAGACTTAAATCCACTTGAATCCTAGATGCTTCCAGTTGCTTATTTGATGTCCTGAAACTGATCATGATACATGTTTGGATCTCAAATGTACTCCACAGTATCATTTTCGCTTTGAAGCACAAAAGACATTTGATGATTTAAACCTCCACTGCCCAGACAGATAGGATGAGGTTTAGGTAAAAACAGTCAAAGAATCAGAAAGGATGAGTGTGCGCATGCGCACCAATACAGCTACCATACATATGTGCAATCACCTAGCATATCATATCCAATTCCCAAGATGACCCCATTGTGCACGTGAACAAGATCAACACAATGGGGCTACCCAGGAATAGGGAAGGTATTTCAGCATACCTAGGGAGAATCCTTGGGTGGCAGAAAAATTAGAATGTATATATTTCTACCTATATGCTATTTACTTCACAAACTTGCAACACATATGCATGCACTGCAAAAGACACATGATTAGAAAGGCTCAGGTTGGGGGGGAGGAATACATGTGACTAGGAGGGTTGGGGAGGAGCTGTGGCTCAGAGGTAAATCATCTGCTTGGCATGCAGAAGGTCCCAGGTTCAATCCCCGGCATCTCCAGTTAAAGGGACTAGGCAAGTAGGTGATGAGAAAGACCTCTGCCTGAGACCCTGGAGAGCCGCTGCCGGTCTGAGTAGACAATACTGACTTTGATGGACCAAGAGTTTGATTCAGTATAAGGCAGCTTCATGTGAGGGGAGAAGGAAAATACACAAAGTTAGAGTTGGGGAGGATGAAGCAAGAGAAGATGCCAGGGACTGTTTCCACCCCACCCCCATCCCCAAGTCCTCTTTGGTGTCCCCACGTTTATCCTTAAATTGTTATACAGCATAGCTATTACACTTACTTTTCAAAATCCTGCCCTTCCTCCAAGGAACCCAAGGGGGCATACATGGTTCTCCCCTCCTCCACTTTGGTCTATCACTAAACAGGAATACAACTGGGTTCAGTCTTACAGACTGTGAATGCAAGGCTCTTTGAGACAGATCTTCACCAACTTCTCCCAGTTGTCTGGGACTCTCTGCTGTCAGGGACCCTTCTAAACAAAATGCCATGTGGAACATGGACCGCAGTAAGGAGGGAGAATCCAGCAATGTTCTCCTCTCCCTATCCCCCCCCCCCCCGTTCTATGTTACTCTCATTATTGGGGGAGGGGGCAACCTACTGCTTATTCTGGGCACTATGGGTCAAATTAAGCACCATCTGGAATTTTTAAGGGTTTTTAATTGGGTTTTATTGTTTCAGAATTATTACTTTTATTGTTAATGTATGCTATGTTGATGATGTTCCCCGCCCTGAGCCTGGTCTTGGCCAGGGAGGGCGGGTTATAAATTGAACAAATAAACAAATAATACATAAATAAATCAACCATTTCTACTAGCAAAAGCTGGAGAAGAAAGGGTGATTGTGACAAGTTGGGATGGCCCGAGTAAGCACTAAAATATTTTTGGGCAGGAAAACCCTCGCTCAGTCTACTGCCACTGTCCTCACAATCCCAATGATTTTGGAATTGACTGAGGATTACTTCCCAAGCCAAACTTCCCGTCATATCACCAAGCATACCTAAGAGACCAAAGAAATGTTTATTTACTGGACTGCCAGTGCTTGGCCACCCCTGAGGTAATTTATGATGGAACTTCTGAGATACCCTCTTCCCTGGCTTGGTAAAACCAAATTATTACCTTGACCACCTTAAAACGTAGGAAAACAGAGATTAAACACAAGAAGGGAAAAAAAGGTTTATTTCACTGTGAGGGGAAAGTAAGCTGGAGGTTCAGGACCAACTTTACACAAACATGGAGAAATTGAGATTTGAAGATACAGTTTCTTCATAGTGTGTGTATGTATATGTGAATACATATTAGGGTTGCCAGCTCTGGGTTGGGAAAGACCTAGAAATCTGGCTGGAGAGGGCAGGGTTTGGGAACTTTCATAGGGTACAATGCCACCCTCCAAAGTAGCCATAGATGATATATGTCATCTAGACATCAGTTGTAATTCCAGGAGATCTCCAGGCCCCAATTGGAGGCTGGGAACCCTAATATATGTGAGCTTCTCTCTCTCTCTCTCTCTCTCTCAGAGTGAAGAGAATGCCAGTAACTGCCCGACTACTTTGGTCTTTGTGAACGGTTACTTTTGCCATGGGTTTCCTGGCCTCTTAAATTCTTCACTAGAGCCTTTTAAAGCTACAAGTCTCCACCGCCCCCATAACTTTCAAATAACACTGAAAGAGTACAAATGAGAAACAAACCAGTGTGTGCCATACTAGACTACCACAATAAACAGCCCGCTTCTACCGGAAGTGACCGGATACAAAGGAAGATCCCTATCCTGCTCAAAAGAGCCTCTGAAACCTTCTCTGAGTCAAGCATCTATTAAACAGCTGTGCCCTTCTGCTCCTTCCCCTCCAAGGTTCCAAAGGCCCAGATTTGCTATTGCCAGCTTTATCTTTCAGACCAACAGGGTACAAAGAGGGCTGGCAGACTTATTACTGTAACTGCACTGCCCTAGTGAATACCCTTGACTGCTTGCCTACCGTTCATTGGCTGGCCAACAGAAACATTCAAATACTGAACATTCTGTTAGAATTGTCTTGACAGCTGACAAGTAACAGAGCACTTATTTCATGAAAGGGGACATCAGAATTCTCTGGTCAAATTCTGGATGCATTAAAAATCTGCAGGAAAAGCTAACTGGAGTTGCATTTCATCGTTTTCAGCACTTACCATTTTATCTAGGTGTTCAATGGACCTATAAATCTCTCCTTGAGACTCATCATAGTAACTGTATCTGAACCGCTGACCTTAAGACAAAAGTTGTGGCACATAAGTAATGAAACATCTAACAGGTGGCAAAGATGAAATAAGTAAGTACAAAAGCCGTTAAGCAGACAGCGAAACAATTTTGTAACGATCTCTTATAGCAAACTTCACTCTTTACATTGTAATTTCATAGAATAATGCCAAATGAGAAATTTGCTACCAGCTCCACAGAAATACAGTAAGGCCCTACGATTAATGCTTACTAGTTATTTCTACAGTAAAATCTAGAATAAAAGCTCTTGGGGCAGAGATTTGTCGTCTGTTGCTATTATGAAATCATCACATACGCTGTTGGCACTGTACAAATAGTACTCAAAATACCAGAAATATACTCAAAATACACAATCACCACCACTTGTAAGAAATGCAGAGCTCTTCAATAGTGACTGAAACGCCTTCACTGAGAACATGGGACACTTTAAAATGGTACAGAAACCACCACCACTCCCAACCCAAAAACCTGGTTTGCATCTACAGGCATCTTCACCGGCCTTGCGATTCTAACTTCCGTAGACACTACCAAACATGACCAACATGACTTGCAACGCAAGCTTCTGGAAACTTCTATGATCCTTTACCACCCACAAATAACTGAGGGAAACATTCTTACATCTGTTTGCAAAGGAAACATTTTACCAAGCTGAAAAAACATGCCTTTTAGACAATAATTTTCTGGAATTGCCAAATTTAATTTTAGCTTTCTGTAGAACGTGTGGGTTTGTCAAACCAAAACGTATTTCAAGTTGCCTATTTTAAATATGTGCCTACAGCCAGCTCTTTATAGCCAATAACAACTTACCCCAATGGCAGAAGTCTGAGGAAACCACAAAGAGATTACAAGGATCTGCTAAATATTTACTGAAGAGTTTTCCAAATTCCTGCTCTTTTGTCTCACTCAGTGCCCCGACCAATACAGGAACGATGGTAAACTCATCCTTATGGCTTAAGAAAAACAAAAACACTTATATTTATAAAGGTCCAGGAAATGATCCTGTCACAAGCAGCAAACTTTACGTGCAAAAAAACGGTTTCATGTTATGATATTTAAGTTCAAAATTCCGCATAAAAGCTAGGCCCAGAAACCTTCATAAGACATCCTCAGCAGCAACCCAAAAGGTCTTCTCAGTTTAACTGACAAGGCTTATTTTGAGTGTGTTCAGGTTTGCTGGAAAGATTTTCGTTTCCTGCTAGATTATCAGTAAGTGTGAACGGGTAGCCTCTGCCTAGACTTTGGTCACTCACTAATGCTTAGGGTTGCCAACCTCCAGGTACTAGCAGATCTCCCGCTATTACAACTGATCTCCAGCCGACAGAGATCAGTTCCCCTGGAGAAAATGGCCGCTTTGGCCATGGGAATCTATGGCATTGAAGTCCCTCCCCGAACCCTGACCTCCTCAGGCTCCCCCCCAAAAAAACCCCGCTGGTGGCGAAGAGGGACCTGGCAACGCTACTAATGCCTGACTTGAATTACCTTCCTGTGCATGGTTATTCATTGTGACTGACTGCCTTACTGCTTTCTCTTATTGGTTAAAAGAACAGACTCAGCTAATCCAATTTCAATACACCTCAAATGCCTAAGTTTGCCTTTCTTGTTAGAGGAACACCAAACACAAAAGTTACCTAATACCTTTTATTAGGACCAACCAAAATGCTGCAAGTGTTGGAATTCTTTGATGGTTAGTCACAATGGATATACCTGGAATGCACCTTCCAGTTTCTGTAACTTGGAGAAGACACAGGGCTGAGGCTATCTCAGAAATGATCTGAGATCAAGGACTACACCTCTGAAAGTATAGCTACCTGAATTTCTACTTGGCACTAAGCTGCACGGAAATATTTTCTTCTGTTTTCATGCCTGCTATTTTACAAGTTTTCTGCTTTGCACATAAAGCTGTCTTCTGCTGAGTCAGACGTTTGGTCTGTCAGGGTCAGTACTGTCTACTTTGGCTGGCAACAGCTCTCCAGGGTCTCAGGTCTTCCACTTCGCCTACTACCTAATCCTTTTTACTGGAGATGCTGGGGGCTGAACCTGGGACCATCTGCATGCAATGGTCCTTCTGTCTTTTTAAATGCCATGCAAGTTCGATTTGCCTTTTACACCAAGCTATCTTCCTTTCAGACCATAAGTCACAATACCAATACTGTATGTTGTTTTGTCTTGGCATCAAAAGCAGACACCCCAAGAATGGCAACTTCAACACTGTACTTTGGAAAAGTGTTGTGTACCATCACACACATTGCTTCAGGGTATTTCAGCCACTGAAGAAGTGCTGCCTTATGTTTAGGGTTAAGGACAGAATGTTTTGCATGGAAGACTGAGATTCAATTATTCTCTCAACACTTCCATTTAATAAAACCACACTGCTCTTTGTTTTGCAGTTCTCATTGACATACAGGTAAATATGAGAAAATATGGGAAGCTTCTAAATTCTACAATTATATTAAGTTATGCAAACTTGGATAGTGCCTCATTTTGACTTTTGCTAGAAAAAGAGGCAGGAAACACAGTACAATAAATATAGGACTATGTATGCAGCTTTTCAACAGTCAGAATACCTTTCCATGGCTTTAGCAGTATAAGGCAAATGCATTTCAATACTGTGTTCATCTTCATCTGTTTGCAGAGACATGCGTTCAAACATTCCAGTCTTCCATAGATCTGCATAAACTGAAAAGCTGGACATATTAGTTTTACAAAAAAACAACAACAAAAAAAAAACTACAAAAGCAAATAGATGTGACAACTGAGCGAAAAGTTCTCATTTGCACTGTAAACTTTAGGTTAAGTGCATTCTGATCTGAAACTAGGACCAAGTACATAGCCTCAACATAGTATCACTACAGAATGTGTTAAGAGACCATTGCCTGAAGGCTGTTTGGAAGAATGCAAGATTTGTGCACTGACATACACATGGGCTCCAGAGTAATTTATTAAAATTAGGAGAACATTATCAATAAAACTTACTGTTGGCATCTACAAAATATTCTTACTATCTTCCTGGTCAGGAATAAAACATGTGAAAATTCAAAACTGTGGAAATGTCTTAAAAAGTTACAATCATTACATTTCTTCTATGTACATTTTAATAGCAAACTTCTCTTAAAAACTGCAGCAAAATATACGACCCCCATTAGTGAATAGCATGTTTGTCAATCACAGATAGGCAGTTCGTATAAGCATAGAATTACAACAGGCTTTCCCCCCTACAGTTCTACTAGTAGGAAAATAGGATTCTGGTGTGACTGGGCATAAAGACAGAATTATGGTTACCACAAAGTTATTTGTGGTACCGGGTTCTCAAACAGATGGTAATGATTGGTTGCTCTAGAGAAGTAACTTAGGTATGATACAGCAGCATGCAGCCCGCAGCACACCCCAGGCTACTGCATTATATTTCAAGCAGCCATCTTCAAGAGTCTGTTCAATTCACACATAACATTCCCTTCTGTCAGAAATCAAGCTTCAGGCATCGAAGTGAATTTCCCAGAAAAATTAAAATGAGAAAACTTCCTGGAAAGTTTTAAGATGCTCTAACTAGAATGTGATCTGACTTCGCATGTTTATTTTGACTTCTATTTTATAAACCACATTTTTTAAAGTACCTCATCTTAATTTTGTATATTTGTAGGAAGTCTTATACTCTGTGAGACACCAATTGAATAGGATGAAGTGTGACAGAGGAAGTGTTACTAGAGAAATTCTAAACAATGCCCTTGCTTAAATAACAATCAAGCTTAGCAGCTCCTTCAGCGACATAGTCTACTTTAAGCAATCAGTCGAAAGTCTGAAAGTACCATAATTTTCACATGAAAGTTAAGATTCAAAGAAGAATAATTAATATCTTCCAAAAGCTAGTATTGCCCCTGTACAATAACAGTCGGTACTGTATTATGCAGTTACCCTTTTGATCAATTCGCAGATCATATAGAGGGGTTCTATATATATCCACACTGGAAAGTGCACATCGGGAAAGGGGCACATGATGTGAAGGCCCAAGAATGAAGATTCTCCGTCTATAATGATAATAGGAAAGATGCAAGATTAGCGATAGCCCATATGCACTCCACAGAAAACTACCATTCAATGTTTACCATGCCTAACCTCCATGGTTCTATTATCTTGCAAAATGTGCAAAACAGAACTGTTCAAGAGGGCTTTCTTTTAGAAGGAGCAAAGCTGGAGTGTGATGGTTCAAGCTCAGGAGGGGACTTTTGTTAGGGGAAAAGTCTTTCCTACACTGATTGTTCTGTTGTCTTAAACAGATATGTTTGCATGGGTAGTATGGGTTTTTCTCCCTGTTCTACAGTCCTAGCCCAACTGCATTTTTTGTCTTACTGGGAATCTCTGCTGTTAAGATTCAAATGTTATCGTATCTTTTATTTTTATTTATTACTAGTTTTATATCCCGCTCTATTTCCCGGCCGGAGCCGGGCTCAGAACAGCTAATAATCATAAAACATAATACATGTGTATATATGGTGGATACCATTGCTTTCCTCGACAATATGCCTGGCGAAACATCTTGGTCTTACAGGCCCTGCAGAACTGGGCAAGGTCTTTTAAAATGGAAATAAGAAAGACATTTAAACCAGCTCCCCACCCCCTGGGAAGAGCCACTTGCTTCTCACCTAGGTAGTGGCTACCACAAACCGTCTAATGGTGTAGTCACCACTTCACAAAAACATATAATATAGAACAAAGAGGAGACTTGTGAGGGGGAGAAACCGATTCTCTTGTAACAGGCTTGCTGATTGACTGAATTTTTAAAATCATAATCTGCCTTGGGTCCCAGTGAGAAAGCAAAAATAATAATAATAATAATAAATGCAGAGGTTTATGGTTTCATGATCATTAATGCTCACATTTTCATATGTAGGTAAACTTTATTTTCCAATTGCTGCTACATTTGAGCAAAAGGGTTCACAAAGGAATAGGACAGAATCAGGATGACCTGCCTTTGATGCATTCCTTCCTACTTTCCATGGGTGTCTTTACAGCAAGATTGCACAGGAGCTGCTGAATCACAAAGGGTGTGTATGTGTGTTTATGAATGAATCTGGGTTCCACAACGGGCACTGCAATTCTAAATGTGTTAGTACAAGCAAGGGAGCAGAACTGATGTGACAAAATCACCCCACCCACTTAAGAACTGTTTCGTGTACATGTACTATGTGTTTAGATGTCTATGGTCGGGCGTCCATACACTGCAGCACCCTGCTGGCAATGGCAATACAAGACTGGCAGAGAATGCGTGTTGGTGTAAAAATCAAGCAGTGTTTATGTTGGCGTTAGGACTTTAAAGCATTAACCCACACTCATGTTTCTTGCAAAACACACTGTCCCTCAGATGCACAATTCAAACCTGTCCCTCTCTCCCAACGGACTCTATGACAGCAGCAAGCAACTTCAATTATATTTACACTTTTGCTCTGAGAAACTCAGCGTGTCTTTTATTTAAAATCATCTCCTGCAAACTTGGAGCCAGGATCAAGATCTTACTTGATATAACAACCTTCTAATGTTACTTACGTGATCGAAGGATCCACTTGTTTATAAGCGTGAGCTGCACAAGACCCACAGTAAGTGTAACCTGCATGTCTAATAAAAAAGAGGACTTTGCTTAACATTTACTCCTTGGGTCTAACAAAAACCACCAAGATACTGTGTGATTTTTCCGTCAAGTCACGGCTGACCTGGTGCGACCCCATAGAGTTTTCAAGGCAAGAGACATTAAGAGGTGGCGTGCCATTGCCTGCCTCTGTGTGGGCTGAGAGAGTTCTGAGAGAACTGTGACTGGCCCAAGGACACCCAGCAGGCTTCATGTGGAGGAGTGGGGGAATCAAACCCAGTTCTCCAGATTAGAGTCCGCCGCTCTTAACCACTACACCACACTGGCTCTCACCAAGATATTAATGGTCTGTATAGAGAAGAACTGTTATGGAAGAATTAACAATCATACACCTGACAGACACCCGAAACACAACTGGTTCACTGACCATCAAGGAGCCGCTTCCTTCCTTACCTATCCACATGCAAATATAACTTGGGAAGATTATGAACAAGACAAAGAAGTGGCTTCAAGAATTTCTTTGTAGTATTATTTTACACCCAATAATAAGCACCTCCTCCCTTCAGCAATTGGGGGAGGAACTTGAAATGAAGATATTCACACATTCAGAACTAGGATAGTGAATGCAGGCACTGACTTTAGTCCAAGTTGTCAGTGACCAGACAGCCACAGCCAACACTACATTGTAATATCACTTCTCAAAAGAAAAAGACCTATTTTAGAAAATGGCCCTGGAGCACCAATTGATCAGGGCAGTGAACAGGAAAAAATAAGGTGGGTGGACTAAGACCATTTGGGGGCTTCCCTGAAAACACCAATGTCACATCAAAAATGGCTAAGCATGAACATCTGGGCACCATTTTAAAATGCTCAATACATTAAAAAAAATAAAACTTACGGTGCAATAATGGCTCTAGCAGGTCTTTTTGTAGACTGTACTTGAGAAAGCCAACCTTCTAGTTGCGCACTCAGCTGAGGTCCTGCAAAGAGAGGTGGATTTGAATAGGACAGCACCAAATATTTGGTATGTCAGGACAGAAAAGCTACATTACAGTTTTTTTTAAAAAAAGCAGTAGGGCTGTTGACAAGCTGCTTTGAGCCCTGCCTTATTTTTATTCATTACCTGTATTAGCACCTGACCTATTTCAATCAACAAGAAAGCATCTCAAGAGCATGATCTGTTAAGGGCAGAAGAATACAAAAAAGGGGGAAAGACCACGTGCTGTAATAAAATGGGTGAGAATATTACTTATTTATTTGCATTATTTACAGCCCATTCTTAAGCTTTTGGTGGCAGGGGATGGCATGAACGAGGTGCCGCCGCAATGCCTCCTAACCCGTTTCCCGGCTGCCGAAAGCCTTAAAAAAGCCTTTTACAGGCTTTTTAAAGTTTAAATGGGGCAAAATGCCCCATAGAGAATAATGAGGCTGAGCCTGCAAAATAGCAGTTGCAGAACCGCCATTCTTGGCACTGGCATCCAGGGCCAAAAGGGAACAGAGAGCTGCCTACAGGCAGCTCCGCCCCCCAGCACGCCAGCGTGGGCCTTTATGCCGGTGGAAAGCCCAGGTGGTGTCCCTGGGTGGCCATGGCAGTGCCAGGAGACCGGTGCCTGGGCCTCCCCACCAGCATTGGGGCCACTCACGGCAGCATAAGTAGCCCAGGTGCCAGCACAGGGGGCCCCCAACACCAGCGCAGCCCCTTCCTGGCCTCCTGAGGACCTTCGTCCTCGGAGTTCAGGAATGGGCTGTTAAAGTCCATCACTCATTGGGACTCAAGGCAGATTACACAGAGTGAGTCAAAGCAATCAACGAGATGGGACATTCAACAATGAGATAGGATTAGGGTTGCAAAGCCAAAGAGAAGTCTAAAAGCAGAACTGAAGCAAAGCGTAAGAGTTAACATTAAATGACATAAAATTACACAACGGGATCCAACCCACTGCAAACTATCCACAATAGTACAGACCACAGTCCCCAATAATGTATCCAAGTAACTTTGTGAAGCCTTTTCTGTAGAGGTACCCTATTGCCTACGTAGAAAAGCCCTCTTAAATAATTCAGTTTTGCATAGTTTGCAGAAAGCCAGGAGAGTGGGGGCCTTCCTGACCTCCTCAGGCAGGCCATTCCACAAGGCAGGGGCCATAATGGAGAAGGCAGAAGTATTGATTTTGCCCATGTGCAGGTTGGCACTTACAGAAGGCCCTGGTTGGATAAGCGAAGTTGTCGTGGTGGAGCATAGGGGGAGTGACGGTCTCATAGATATGAGGGTCCAAGGCCATGAACAGTTTTGATAGCCAATACTTTAAATTGAGCCCTGTAATTGATGAGCCCAGTAATTGAGTGGAGTGACTGTCAAATGAGAGTAATATGCATGCTACATCTAGCCCCCGATAATAGCCAGCTACGGCATTCTGTACCAACTAGAGTTTCCGAACTGACTTTTAGGGGACACTAGTGTATTATCCATTATTATTTAAGGCAGATCAAGAAGCAATCCTCCTTGTTGGTAGGCATGGTTATTATTATAACCACTGTTCAGTAAGCCCAAATCAGTTTGCAACCATATCTAACCACTGTTACAAACTGTATCTTGGAGCTAACCATGATGATCATAGCAGTATTGGTAAAGGTCCCTTGTGCAAGCACCGGGTCATTCCTGACCCATGAGGTAACGTCACATCCCAACGTTTCCAAGGCAGACTTTGTTTATGGGGTGGTTTGCAAGTGCCTTCCCCAGTCATCTTCCCTTTACCCCCAGCAAGCTGGGTCCTCATTTGACTGACCTTGGAAGGATGGAAGGCTGAGTCAACCTTGAGCCAGCTACCTGAAACCGACTTCCGTCGGGATCGAACTCAGGCCGTGAGCAGAGCTTGGACTGCAGTACTGCAGCTTACCACTCTGACCACGGGGCTCTTGCAGATATAATACTGTCTCAGAAAAAGAAGAAGTGATGGAAGCATTGTCATACAAATGGAATTCACAAAACTGTGAAGCATTTTCAAATCTCTTAACTATGTTGAAGAAACTGAAAGGTGCAGCTGCAGCGTTGCCCAGAGCATGTGAGAACAGCAGCGGTTTCTGGCTGCTCTACAAGAAGCATGATTTCTCTTCGACTGCAACCAGGACCAGTTCTTTTCTGCTGGCTGACCCCCTATATAGCTGAGTTCAAACGCTCACTGTGACAAAACTTTTAAAACCGGTGGTTTAGAGAGACTCTACATTCAAGTAGCACCACCCTCCCTGATCTAAACATCCTTTTTCATTGTGCTCAGTGGTGCAGATGGTGCCAAGAGCTACTGTTGCCAAAAACAAATTCAGAAGAGGACTGCTTCATTAGCATACCAGTTTAAGCTCTATAAACACTTGTTTAAGCAAATTGTACTACAAGGCTAATTAGATGTGTTGTAAAGAAGCGTCTGGCCCTAAGGCATCACTAAATATTAACTAATAAGGGTAAATAAGAAGCTCTATTTTATGTTAATGATCCATAAGTGACTAACAATCACTTGAAAATGTACACAGATATAGTATAACAGAGAAGGCTCTAGAACAGAAGGTACACCAAGCTATTGTGTGTCTCTGAAAGTCATTTAACATGCCAAGTACACCAGCATCCATTTGAATTGCCAGTCCTGGTTTCTTAGCCAGAGCTTCGTCTTTCCACTGCTGTCACAATTCTTCATCCTGGCTCCTAGAATAAGTGAGCAGTTTATTATACACCCCACCCCCCCCCCAGTATCAGGCCAAACAGAGAAATCACCTCCCATGTGATATCTGATGCAAGAAGATTGTCTCCACCAAGGCCACCTAGGAGATTAGCAGGATGGGAGGGCAGCTATTATGCAACTGCATCTCTGCCACCCCCACACCATGATAACGAAGCACAGCCAGGGGCATCCAGAACTTCTGAGCTTATTTCAGAGGCAGACACAGACAGACCACTGGAGTGTGAACTACAAAAGGGCACGGACTGTATTTTAAACAGCAGGTTAACTCAAGTTCACACATGCTTTCCCTAATATATAAAATGTACATGGCAAGCTTATTCGCAACAGTATTTTCATGCCCTCAAACCCATATTAGAATAGGAGGCCATATCTTCAAAGCTGGAGTTTGGATATTTTCAGCAACAGTGGGATGGCACCTTCTGTCATGTCATTCAAACTTAGGAGGTACCATTAAAAAATATGGCACAACATCACACATTGTACACATTTATCTCAGCAGTTCTTAAATCTTACTATAAAGTAAGATTCAAGCCCCAGTATTTTCCTGTTTATGTCAATTAAAAAAAAAAAATCAAAGATCCATATTTTAAGACATAGCCGAGTTTGGAAAAGGTACAATCAGGCTACAAAATCAAACCTCTGATAGAATCACTAAATTGCACAAGTAGCCTCCTTTTCAAGATTGCCTATTGACACCTGCTTTACAAGTGAGTGACAAAATAGGGTCACATCCCCCCCCAAAGGTTTAGGAAGATCCATTTGAAGCAGCATCATGGAGGGGAGGGGGTTAAATACATGGAAATAATTTGATGAAGTTACCCTGTTCATGTTCGATTTCTACGAGAAATTGGGAAGAGTTCTTTTAAATTAGCACACTGGAGTCCTTATGACCCACAATACATCCCAATGGAATTACAGAATTACCAAATCGAGAGAACATTCCAATCACTTAACGGTTGTGAAAGATAAGCTTGTCTGCCACTTCACCCACCCTTCCACAGTTTACTTGACGTTGCATCAAGTAAAACGTGCACTCTAACTAGAGTTTGAATCCAAGGTCTGAAGTACGCGCGCGAACCCTGCTTACAAGGGACCCGGGATTAACTGGCTAGCTCCATTAATGTCAAAAATGACATAAGAGTACATTAGAGTTAGCAGCCAGCCATACAAAAGGGGAGGGGATCTCAGGTGGGAGAGAAGATCAAGCACCCAATTCTGTGGTACATCCCTGCTCTGCTATTCAGAGAATGGGAACGTTATATCTGCGCTGACCAGGCTTTGGACTACAGTACAGCTTTAACAGCTAGCCAAAATTAACAAGATTCTTGCAAGACAGTATTTCAAATTACAGCCCATGCAATTTACTACATGACTCACCTACGCAATGATATGTTCAGAAAGGTACTCATTTTGTCACTTAAAATCATTGTGAGTGACACCACAATCCAAAGTCAAACAGCAGAAGGAACTATTACCAAACATGTAAAATACCTATGACAAGAATTGTCCTCAAGCAAGTAGGCAGAGAAGGGAAGAAAAGGCCCTCAGCATTCTACAAATAACTAGAACCATGGAGAATCAGGGAACTAACTTTGGGGTTTATTTCCGAAGCTGCTTGCATATTCTTTCAGAGTAACTTATCACATATCCAGACAATGATCTCACACAAAATGAGATCGGGGAAATGCCCCAAATTATACGGTATTTGGTCTGCATTCTGGAGACCCTTGCAGAAGCACCTGTGCAAGTAAAAGTAAGACTGGAAATGCAGCAACAGCAGAACATACACAAATATGCCAATCCCTGATACAACATATTCCCTCTCTTCAAACTGCAGTTAAAACATGCTTTCAAGAACTTTGTTTCAAGCTAAGACTTCTGAGAATTCCAGGTAGGGACAACTTGTGTAGTCTATTGTAGCAAAACCGAACACATTTTCTATGGTAGCAAAACAACACCTTAAAAATTAATAACGACTATTCCGGTATGAGCTTCTGCGAGTCAGAGCTCCGTTCCTCAGATACAATAGAAGAAAATAATCTCCCTCATTATTGCAAATAAAATTACCTGGGGGGAGGGGAAGGAGTGGAAGAAAAAGAGGCCCGGTATTATAAATCAAGTGTGAGTCTATGTGCTTGAACCGAACGGCTGTTCAATTACAGGGCACAGAGCATGACACCTGATTTATGACACTGGCCCTCTTTGCTCCACTCATCCCTCTTTTCCCTTCCCCTTTCTGTAATTTTCTGTGTAACAATGAGGGAAATTATTTTCTTTATTTCCATTGTATCTGAGGAAGCGAGCTCTGACTCACAAAAGTCCTTGCTGGAATAAATATTGTTAGTCTTTAAATTGCCACCGGACTTCTGTTTTATTTTGCACTATGAGAAGCCAAGCAAATCTTTTCCTTACATATTTGGTATCCTGATTTTAAAAAAGAAAGAGTACAGTGTAAGGACATTTCAGTGATGCAACCGACAACTGAAAGGAGAAATTCAGGACACTTTCCTAAAATTTTCATCATCTTGCAGTCCAAGAATACATTCAACTGAAGCACTAGATGAGCTATTATCCAACCCATTTCCCAAAATGCAAATCACTGAACAAAACTTGTGTTTTCACATCACTTTTTACAGTTCAGCAGTTAATAAGTATTTGCCTCAGCAAAATGGGCTGGCGTATACAAGCTCTCTTTTAACTGCTAAGCTCACATCAGGTTTTTCTGTACAGTAAGCAGGAGACCCAAGCAGCAGAGCCCAGCAAACCTGTCTAGCCAGCCTGTTCAGCTCTCTTTGTCCTGCTGCCAACTCCTGAGAGCAAGGAATGTGTTTGTTCTGCAATGCATCTAGCAAACTAGGATAGTGTACAAGGACAGAATGCCAAACTAGTTTGAAACCCATCATAATTACTCCACCTATTAAAAATTAAGATTGCAACTAGCTAGACAACTTTTCAACCAGCTTCCTCTGCACTTGGGTTTTTTAAAATTTTCATCTAGTTAACAGCTCATCAGTTTCAGGAGCAGGGCTGAAAGAAACACTTTCATTCTTCCATTCCCCTGGCTCCATCCACGGTCGTCCCTTACGCCTCTGACTGCCCCCCCTGCTCCCTCCCCAAGCTGGGGTCAAAGGCCAGCATGAAACAGGTGAAATAATTTGTATGCTTTATAGAACTGTTAAGCCTGCCTCAGCTCTACTTATTTTGTCTTCTGATTTTCAGTCAGGTATTCCTTTGGCATGTCTACACACTGAAGCCATTTGATCTATTCAGGAACCCAAAGTTGTGGTTGTCTTGGTAGCCAGAGACTCCTTCCCCTCCCCAATACCTCACACATGCTCTGAGAACTCTGAAATGCAAGTGGATGCCACATTTCACACTGATATAACAGGACTCCTCCCTACTCATGGGAAGCTGCCTTTTACTATCAGACCATTAATTAATCTACTTCAGATATCTACTCTAACCAACAGTGGCTATTCTGGGTCTCAGGCAGAGAAAGCTCTCTCAGTGCCTTCTGCCTTTTATCTGTAGGCACTGGAGAATGAACCTGGGACTTGCTACATGAAAAGTAAGCAAAGGTCTCTGGCATCTACAAAGATCACTCTACCATTCATTCCCCCCCCCCCATCACACTTCCCAGTCCACTTACAGACCCAAACCCCAGCTAGATAAAGTCATGCTTTGCTCCAACTCTGGCAGAAAATGCCACCTCAATCATATCCCGCAGCACTGCTATCGGGCTACAGAAAGATGCAGAGACTAAAAAGGTGTGGAGCACTGAGGTAAGCATAGGGCTTCTAGGAGGAAAATGGGAGGCTAAGGAGACAGTTAAAATAGGAACATGATCATTCTCCTGGTGCCGAATTCCCTCCCTGGCACTATTAATGCAGTTCCCAAAGGTATTAGCAAGTCAGGAATGAGCAAGTGTGTTTCAGCTGGTAGGGCAACCAGCTCCTATAGCCTTCCCTAGTCAGACTAAGACTGCATGAGATGAAACACTGGGGAAACAATCCTCCCAAAGTTTGAAAAGGCTGTCTCTCCTTAGATGAATAAGGATATAAATATGCTAACGGTTCAACATTTTTGACCATGGTTTACTTTCCTTTTATCCCTTAGAAGCTCCTTGCTCCATTGATCTTGAGCAGCATATATCTAGTGTTTGAGGGATATAAGGACTGAAACAAATCTTGCCACTTACAATGTAGCCTTGGGATCCCTATCGCTTAGTAGAAAAGGCATTATGTCAGACACAGAGGCATTAGATTTGTATGTTATTTTTTTGTAATTTTTTTATCATAAAATAAAACAAAAAAACAAAAAATAAACAAAGAATATAAAATAAACAATACAAAAGGGTACATACAAATTATTAAAAATTCATAATATCATAAAATTACAATAGTCATAGTACTCTGAAAACCCACCACCAACCTAGAACAGTGTCCCACCACCACAATATTGGACTTCCGGAGAAGTGTCTTAACAGTTTTAAATTATTCGTTCTTAACTATATATATAGAAAATAGTAAAAATTACATCTATAACTCATTCACTAAGTTAGTAAAATTCATTTTTACCAGTTTGTCCCAATATGCGGCGGCCTTTAAACATGTTTTTTTTTATTCTTCCATATCCTTCCCATGTAGGGAATCTGTTAATTTGACCAGATTTGTATGTTAAAAGGGGAGAAATATAATGTGATCGAAGTTCCTCGTAAAAGCGGCATTCCAAAAGGGCATGAGCTAGTGAATCGATAGAGCCAGAAGAGCAAGGACAGGTCCTGTCTGAATATGGTATTTTCAAAATTCTGCCCTGCATAACCATAGAGGGGTTAGCATTCAATCTAGCTAAACAAAAAGCTCTAGAAAGACGAAGAGTTGTCAAATAATGTGTATAAGCAGGCAAACCACGTGGTGGTGGTATTCCGAAGAACTGGGATGAACAAACGCGGCGAGCACGAAAAGTAGTGCTGTTATAATCAAGCTCTTTAATGCGCTTTTAAATTTTGGTGAAAGTTTCAGTTTTCCCAAGATCTAATAACATATCCTGCAAGAAGCCCAACAATGACAGTTTCTCATCTAGGATTTTTTGCCATGAGGACTTTCAGAGAAGCTAGGAACCCCTCAGTGCTAAAGCACAGTTTAAGGTGTAGTTTAAAGGCGGCCAACCATGCCCTAGCTTCGAGTGACATTTGGTCAAACTTGGAACGAAGAGTAATGCCAGCAACACATTGAGGGGCACTTAGGAGTTTTGGTAAGAACTGAAGCAATGGACGATCTATAGATTCATTGACAACTGTTATCCAGATGGCAACACCAAAGAGAATAATTGGGGTAATTTTTAGATTAAAAACCTGAATAGCCCCTGGAATATATTTGCCACCTTTGGTGTGGGAAAAGTTGACAATAGCAGCAACCCCAGGACCATGGTTTACAGGGATATGAAGAGATCCCTGCGAACCATGGTCAAACTTTTTGAACAGTTAAAATACAAAATCTAGAGCTAAGTTACTTGCCATAGTTGCCAATGTGCATGTAGACAAGACTCAACTCCAGCCACGCAGTTCCTGGACCGCTGATGCAAAGTTTAATTTCTACATTGAAAAGCTTTTTTTCTTTCCTAAGGCTAAGTGAGATTTCTGGTGACTAAGGCAGGAATTGGAGCGTGTGCCTCTTCCATCCTGTAGATGGCAGCTCTGAATGCAGCTTTTCCTTAGAGGGCGAGCAGAAACAAAAAGGGGGGGAGGATTGACAACTCTTCCGACCATATATGTTCTTATTCTCGATGGTGCTGACAAGCGACATCAACTAGCACATGATCTCTAAATGCATGACTTTAAAATGCACATCATAAACCCCCCCAAGGGTTCATTTTCTGCAACACAGATTGCCGGCGAAGCCTTGGCTCTACATGGGAGTAACGCGAAGCATCTCGCTTCCAAAGGTTTCATTCATCTCCAGAATTATTAGACTCACTTGGGCCATTTATGCATGGGAGGCTTTGCCTTGGATTTGCCACTCTCTATATGCCCGTTTCCCCCATCCAAATTCTCAAAACTCAACTAAGCCCCCATGCAGAGTTTTGAGAATTTGGATGGGGGAAACGGGCATCTAGAGAGTGGCAAATCCATGGCAAAAGCTCCCATGCATAAATGGCCTTGGTCCTCTTGGCAGTGACAAGAGGCCGGATTAGAAAGGTTTACTTCGCTACTCCCGATCCAAAGCGCCATTTTCTCAGAAGCCGTCCCCTTCCCCCGTCCTCCCTCCCTCCTGCATTACCCTAAATGACCCCTTTTCCATTCACACACTTGAGGCTTTTGGCAGCTGGTAACTCCGCACCAAAGCGCCGGAGGGATTCTCCTCGTGAGCCTTTTGTCACAGGCGCCTTACCCACCCCAAAGGCGGGGGCTTCTGTAACGTGACACTACTCAGAGGCAGCGATCCAGGAGATGTTTCCCCATCGGCAGATTTTTATGGCCCTTCCTTTCCGTAGGCGCCGGCTGTCAACCGCTGGAGCCGGGCCGGGAAGCCAGGCTCGGCAGCTCCTTGCGAGAAAGTCAAAAACGGCCCAGGCTGAAAACGTGGGAATACTACATAAAGACGCCTCAATGGGAAAAAAAGCACTGATTCAATCAAGGGCGGAAGAAACCAGGCGAAGAAAAAGAGCAGCCCTTTCTGGCCATTTATACATGGGTGGTTTTGCCCTGGAATTACCACTCTTTAGATGCACATTTCCCCCCATCAGAATTCTCAAAACTCTGCATGGGGGTTCATTGTTGAGTTTTGAGCATTTGGATGGGGGGAAATGTGCATCTAGAGAGCGGCAATTCCAAGGCAAAACCTCCCCTGCATAAATGGCCTCCGTGTCGGCCTCCATCACTGCTTACCCTATAGGCCCCGGGCTCCTCCTGATCCTCTCCGCTAAGCAACACAGGGCGGCCTTTGCAACACCCCCTCCAGCCTACAGCATTAAGAGAACCTGGCACGGTCCCCTTGCAGAGGAAACAATCTGACAGTCACAATCGGAGCAGTTCCCATGCGTGCCCCCCTCCCTTTTCAATGCGTTCGTGCAAGGGGGAGAGAGGCTGGCTGGGGGGGGGGGGTGTCAGGTCGTAGCGATCGCCAGTAGGGAACCAGTGTGCGTCAACAGCCATTTAGGCATGGGAGGTTTTGCCTTGGGTTCGCAGCTCTCTAGATGCACATTTTCCCCATTTCTTAAAACTCAATAAATAAATAAATAAATAAATAAATAAATAAATAAATAAACCCAAGCAGAGCGTTGAGAATTTAGATGGGGAAAGTGTCCATCTAGAGCAGTGGTTCTCAACCTTTTTTGCACCGTTCCCCCCTTTCACCATTGTTCAGAATAGGATCCCCCCCCTTCCCAAGATAGTCTAATTCAAAAGGTGCATTGCAAACAACATGCATATTCGCTGAATGGTGGTCCCAGTTCCCCCCCCTTGGAACCCTAAAATCCCCCGCCCTTGTTGACAGAGGCCAATCCAAGGCAAAACTTCCCATGCATAAATGGGCAATAACGCGCGTTAAGGCAGGGACTCCGGATAAACGAACGCCGAGGCCTCCCCATGCAGGCGGCCATCCAACCCCCCTCCCACCCCCCTGCGCCGACTGAGCTCTCCACGACCTGACCCCGACCCAGAAGACCCCCCACCGCCACTCACCCTCCCGCCGCGGCCCGCGGCCCAGCCCATACCTGAGGCCGTGTACCAGCTGCCGGCGTGGCTGGCCTCCCGGCAGAGCACTCGGTTGGACATCTTGGCGCCTGAGCCGCCTATGGTGTTGGGGGAGAGGAGAAGGAGGCGAGGCCCGTCCGCGGCGGCGCTGATCCCCCTCCTCCCCCGGCACAGCCCGAGCCCCCGAGAGGGGGGGGGGCGGCGGTGCCTGAGGCACCGCTGGGCCGGCGAGCGAGGGGAGCGGCACGCGAGGAAGAAGCAGAGGCGGCCGGAAGTCCCGCCGGGCTCGGGGGGGGGTTAAGAAGGGGAGGCGGCGGAAAGGAGAGCCCGAGGGGGGGGGACAAAGGCCAAAGCAGCGACTGCCGCCGGAGCGGAACTCAAAAGACCAGGCAGCCGCCGCCGGGTTTGGCCCAACTCGGCTCCCGTGGCACAGGGACTTCACCAGAGTAGCTTCCCATTGGGCAGAAGGAAGCAAGAACCCTTCGGCGATTGGATTCTGCTGTTTTTTTTCCCCCTATTCGCTCGACGGGCCCGATCGCGGCCCCTTATTGGGCAGCTGTCTTAAAAAAAAAGATAAAACGGCCTTCGCGATTGGATACGAGGAAGGGGTGGGCGGGACTGAGCGGGATTGGTCCGGCGGAGTTGCCGTGGCGATGGCTTCTGGCCTCGCTGATTGGCGGGGTCGTGTCTCTGAGGTGAAGGGAAGATTAGAAGGGGAAGGTTAGAAGGGGCGGGACCGAGGCGCGGGCGGCGGGTCCCGGCTGGCTGGGGACGGGCCGGGAAGGACGCGCCTGAGGGCCGCGCCAGCCCCGGGGCCGGGGAGCGCACCCGAGTGGGAACAAGGCACAAAGTTCGGTTCAGCCTGATCTCGGAAGCTAAGCAGGGTCAGCCCTGGTTGGTATTGGGATGGGGGACCACCAAGGAAGTCCAGGGTTGCCGTCAAGTCGCAGCCGACTTATGGCGACCCCTTTTTTTTGGGGGGGGGGGGTTTCATGGCAAGAGACTATCAGAGGTGGTTGGCCAGTGCCTTCCTCTGCACAGCAACCCTGGACTTCCTTGGTGGTCTCCCATCCAAACACTAACCAGGGCTGACCCTGCTTAGCTTCTGAGATCTGACGAGATCAGGCTACCATGGACGACCGAAAATACAAATAAGCTGGTTCTGGATCAAATCGAGCCTGAACTGTTGCTAGAAGCTAAAATGACTTTGGTCACATCATGAGAAGAGAGGAGTCATTGGAAAAGACAATAATGCTGGGAAAAGTTGAAGGCAACATGAGGAAGACCCAACATAAGACCGATCTGCTCTATAAGAAGCCAAGGCCCTCAGTTTGCAAAACCTGAGTGAGGACATGGAGTCATAGAAGGACGTGGGTTCATAGGGTTGCCATGAGTCGGAAGCAACTTGATGGCACTTACACACACATTTTGCACATCCTCTCGGTGTAGTGAGTATGAGAGCCAGCGTGGTGGTGTGGTCAAGAGCGGTGGACTCTAATCTAGAGAACTGGGTTCGATTCCCCACTCCTCCGCGCGAAGCCTTGGTGACCTTGGGCCAGTCAGAATTCTCTCTGAACTCTCACAGCCCATGCAAAGGC
Source organism: Euleptes europaea (assembly GCF_029931775.1). Lineage (NCBI taxonomy): Eukaryota > Metazoa > Chordata > Lepidosauria > Squamata > Sphaerodactylidae > Euleptes > Euleptes europaea. The sequence goes on from NC_079318.1 coordinate 31,756,617, forward strand.
AGGCAATGGCAAACCACCTCAACTTGCCTTGAAAACCCTACGGGTTGCCATAAGTTAGCTGTGACTAGACAACAACAACAAGAGTAAGTATTAGAGTGCCTTGAAGGGATGCACTAAAAGAAATGTCAAGAATGCCCATTGGGAAAAAAGAGATATGCCTGAAAGCCTTTTTGATGTAATGGGAATAGGAAAGCCAATTTGCTTGCCTGTGCTCCACTGGAAAAAAAAGTTACAGGATGGAAAAGGTGCAATGAAAATGTGGAATGGATTTTGAGAAACCTGCCCTGGATGTGAAATAACAGTGGCTATAGTGGAATGATGGCCCCTAGGCCAAGATAAACTACTTTGGGATTGGAATAAGAGCTCCCAGAGTAAAATGACACTCCTGGGATGGGTTAAACTGCTCTGGAACTGGAATGACAGCTCCCCAAGTGGAATGACATAAATATTTTGGTTTATAGGAACAACATAAGTGTTTTGGCGCTGGAATGACCACCATGACTGGATGTATGGTCCCTAAGAGTGGCAGAAGTGTTCTGGGACTGGAATGATAGTCCTAAAAGTGAATGACATTGCCGGGGACCAGATAAACTGCTCTGGGACTTGAATGACAGCCTCCAGAGTTAAATTATGGTCTCTAGGAGTGACATCAGTGTTTTGGGACTGGAATGACCACCACCAGACTGGATGGATGGTCCCTAAGAATGGCAGAAGTGTTCTGGGACTGTAATGACAGCCCCCAGAGTGGAAAGATGGTCCCTGGTACAGGATAAACTGACCTGGGACTGGAATGACAGCACCCAGAGTGGAAAGACAGTCCCTAAGACCAGATAAACTGATTTGGGACTGGAATTCCAGCCCCCACATCATCACTGGAACCATGTTCTGAATCCTCAAATTCAGCTACAAAGTACCCCCCCCTTTTCTGGCTGCTACATGACTAATTGACTCATAGCAAGTAAGCCCGTAGGACAGACATGAGCAGTTTGGAAATTGACAGGAATGCACATACTTGCATGATAATTGGTTTGGGTGGTTCATACATCCAATCAGTCTTTGTATGTCATCCATCCACAGTCATTTGGGCTAGGTACCTTTGGCTGACTTTGCAATCTGCCTCCAAATTCCTGCCTGGCAGTCAGCCGAGAAGTGTGAGCAGTCTTTGCATGCTCGAAGCCTGGCACAAAAATGTTCACAGTGTAGTTCCTTTACAGAAGTAGTGCAGGTATTTGAAACATACATTTGACAGGCGAATTGCTGTGCCTCCTTAAACAACTTTGTAGAGATTTCCCATGTCTCCCCTAGTTGACTAAATATGTCCTGGTAGTTCTTGACTGTTCTCAGTAGTTTCAAGGGAGTCAATTTACCTCAACCTGTAAAAATACTCACAGTGTCACAGCCGGTGAAGGCATGTGGTCCAATCAAGGCAACATACATATTCTGTCCAAGGGAACTTCTGAGTTTGCTTACGTCAGTCAATCGTGTGTGACCGTTTGCTCCACATTTAACTAACGTGGGGCAAGGTATTTCACTTGCAAATCCAAGTACATCTGTGTTGATTCCAGTCCTAGGGGCTGTCATTCCAGTCTGGGGGCTGTCATTCTAGTCCAAGAGCAGTGTATCTGGAACCATTTTAGCACATTATTGCCTTGAACTCTTGAGGTGCTTCACGTTTGGGATCTTACACATAGGTTGTTTGGCCTGGTTTGAATGCTGTTGTGGAAAGGGAGGGGGTCCCAGCTCTCTAGAACCTTGTGTCACTTGTCCACACTTCCTGGGTTTTCTGGGTTTTTACGGAAGCCTTGCTAAGAGTAGCATTTTTGTGTCTCTATACTGAAAACCTTTGCATTGGAAAACAGAGTTAAAAGCAGTTTGGTTGTATATTTAGAAATATATTGACTGCATTAGTGCCTCTTTGGTGCCACTCAACCAATCAGAGTCCTTAGGGCTGGGCAGTTGGTTCCCAGTGACAAATCAGTGTATTTTCAGGCTAGTGCTCTGAGATGATCTGGAGGAAGCTAGGTGTCTGTGGACGGCAGCCATTCTATGAGCTCCCCTTTGAAAGAGGGGAAGCTGGTTCCTGACTCTTTTCCTGAGGTGAAGAGTCCTTGTCCCCATTTTGAGAAAACTGAGAGGGCTCCATTTTTACTTTAACCAGATTGGTGCAAGAAGAGTATGCTAACTGTCTTTATAATGGATTTGCGGACCCCGTGGATTCCCAGACCCCAGTCTGAGAAATGCTGCCTTAGAAAAATCAGTAAGTCAATATGCTAAAATGAAGCTGGAAGAGCATTTCCATTGCCAAGAGTTTTTGCTGATTCCTTCAGTCACAAAGTGTTAGTGTTATTTTTACTGCATGTGACAGGCCCGACAATATAGAGAGAACTTCAGTTTTACAGGGAAAGTTTTTATGGGACAGTCATTGTATTGTTATAATGGATTTTCATCCTCATTCTTAGTTAAAATAATAATCCAGTGACATTGGGATATCCTCAAAATATTTTTGTTTCACTTACTTTGAGGTTCCTTGGAATCTAAAACATCAAAGTTTGCTTTGTGCATAGTGGTTTTAAAACTGATTGTAAGAACCACAGTGTTTACACCAAAGGACATTTCAAATGCTATGATTGCTCAGCATGCCAACGTTTCTTATTTCTGAAGATGTTTGTGAATCCCCAAAATGAGAAACAACACCAGCTCTTTTACCATTTGCAATAGCCACTGTGATTATATGACCTTGTGATCTGCTTTATGTAGGTAAAACAGATCACTAAAGGTCAGGATTATTGAACACAAAAGCAAAATGAGAAATGAAACATTGGAAGCTCTGCTGGAACAGCGTTTTCAAAGAGAACATCATTTCCCTTCCTGTGTTGGCTGCTAGCAGCCCCCAGGAAAAAGTCAGAGCCCGCTGGATATAACTGAACTGCACAGACAGCCAGGCAGAAGAGAGCCAATGGTGGAATTCCTGTAGGGCAGCCAATGAAGGATAACTTGAAAGAACAAGATTAATTAGCCACAATTTGCAGGAGCGTAGATTAATCCTTGACAGACAGCTTGTTCCAGAACAGGATGAGCCACTAGGGCAGGTCTTGATATCGGAATCTCATACGACTTTGGTGGCGAGAGATGCTTAAAAGAGGCCGCATCTCTGTGTCTCTATTCTAGGCCTAGAGTTTAGCATTCCTTCAGCATTCTTTACTTTCTTGATGTGTCCTCTGGGAAGGACTGGGTCAACATGGATCCTGAATAATTGGTGGGCTGGTTCATAAGTAGGCTTCAGGCGTCCACTGGGTGCTCTGTGCTGATAGTCACGTAAGTGTTCTGGTTCCTCTGTAGTCTTCTCTGCTCCAAACTGGATTGCAGGTTCGTCAGGGCTTTAAAGGTCTTATCATTTTGTGTCTTTATCTGATGCTCATCAGTATATCTAGTTCTCAACACGGCCGAATCTATGCATACTTAAATCCAGAGAATGGAGCCATGAATTGATGACAACTATTTCTACAAACCAGGGGGGAACGACGACAGGTTTGCAGAAACATCTGAACTTTAAAAACAATCACTTTGGGAGGGGGTTAACCCTCTAATAATAGAAGCAGTACCTGTAACTTTAAGAACCTGGAGGTTGGCAACCCTAACCATCCACGTGGCTTTTGTTCATCTGGGCCCAAGGATCCCTAACATAGCCTTTTTGGTGATCAAAAAGGTTCTCTCTCTGGCTGGTGTAAAAACTGGTAGGATACAGCCATATTTTTTTTGCTTTTGTTTTCCTACTGTATTCCCTGGTGAGGGGCATATGTGGATCTTTTCACTACCATCCTAATGTCACAAATAAATGGAGATAACTGAATAGAGATTTTTAAAAAATGTTTTGGAAGTTTAGACTTTGAGGCACATTTGAGCACATAGAAAACTTGTTATTATGGAACTGAAAATTCATTACCTCTTTGTGAGATTACCATGAGTGAGTTATTCACCAGAATGGGTGTTTAACAATATTGTTGGATGTAGCAACGGCTCATCTGTAGATGAATTCCAAATGTATTTCCGAAAGAACATTGATTAACTGATATGCCTTGTCAATTTTGTTATCAGCACATTACTTTGTAGCTTTCTGCCACTCTACGATTGTATCTAGAATTGGATAAAATAATGTTTCTTGCTATTGATATGATTTCTTTTGTACTCAGATTTGCTAAGACATTGGTATATTGCATTTTAAAAGTCTCTCTCATGCTCTCCCCCCCCCCCCGATGCTGTTTTTCCCCCATTCTCCTCTCTGTTGTTCTCCTCCAATCCTTTTGAATAAAGGGAACATGAAGATCAGGCAGCATGTGCCATGGGATTTTTTTCATATTAATTACGAGGGCCAGGCTTCTTATTCTCTGCCCGCAGACGGGAGACAGCTGCACAGAGATCTGCAGCCTGGAAGTTATGGAGGCCAACCTGCAAGGAAGTGCAGCATCAGACATAGAAGAGGAGAAGTTGTTTTTATACCCCGTTTTTCTCTACCTTTAAGAAGTCTCAAAGAGGCTTACAGTCACCTTCCCTTCATCTCCCCCCAACAGACACCTTGTGAGGTAGGGGCTGAGAGAGTTCAGGGAGAACTGTGACTAGCCCAAGGTCACCCACCAGCCTGCATGTGGAGGAGTGGGGAAACCAACCCGGTTCAGCAGATTAGAGTCCGCCACTCTTAACCACTACACCACGCTGGCACTACAGGACCTTCAAAAGGAGACCCAGCCAGAAGTGAAGCCAAGTGGTGGTGAAGAGGGACCTGGCAACCCTAGTGGAGGCTCAATCACTCCTGAAGATAGGGCGGGCTGGTGCTGCTCAGCAGCTATAATTAAGGGTCAATGCCAGTGGCCCCCCAGGGCCCTGTAGCTTCTGTTAGCCAAATTGCTCGGTTATGAATATTTATATGGGGGAATTAGCAGATCAATAACCGGCAATGGGCATAACTCAATACTGGCCCCCGACGGGCGGCTGGATCCTCCAGTTGAAGGTGGTGAAGGGGAAAAGCCAACTCATAAGATAGTGCTCACTAGAGCCAATCACACAGTTGAACACACACACACACACTCTCGTGCCAAACCTTTGAACCACGGAACTTTCTCCTACGTCTGCGCTTCCTGAAATACACGCGTGTCGACTAGCACTCTATTCAGACATGCAAGGCTGCCCGACGTTCTCCACCAGTAATCTGTTAGCCAAATTGCTCGGTTATGAATATTTATATGGGGAAATTAGCAAATCAATAACCGGAATGGGCATAACTGCAGGATCTAAGCCTGTGTATACCAGAGTCCATTCCGTGGTTCAAAGAATAGGGCAGAAGCAATGGAGTTAAAATTAAAAGGTGTTTACTTGATTATATGTTCACACACAAACAAAACAGATTTTTACAAAACACACACAGAGAGCCTAGAGAATAAAAAGGTGGTAGAGTAGAGACGTCTGCCAATGTGGCAGATTTCCCTTTGAAGAGGGGCTATACTGCACCTGATCCTGTACGGGGGGACATGCAGCAGAGAGGAATAAAAAGGGGGCAGGGGGGGTCTCCTGCATGTTCGAGCATTGCTGCCCTCTCCGACAGAGTGACAGCAGGGGTTACTGCACTTTGTATTCTCAGCAATGTATTAAGTGTTTGAAAATGTTGTAAAAAACATCACTTTAAAAGGGTTTTTGGATACCACGGGGCCAAACAAAGTGCGAACAGTATTTTTTATAACATTTTCAAACTCTTAATACATCTCTGGGAATACAAGTGCTGTAACCCCCAGCGAGTGACAGGCAGAGAGCTACCTTGCTTATGGCTGAGAGCGACCCCAGTTATACTCTTTTTTTGGGGTGGGAGCTAATGGGATTATCCCCTTGAGGTTCCCATTCATTTACAAAAGGTGAATTAAACCTTAATGGTCGGCTGCTAAGGTGTGTCAGGGGAGCAATTGAGACAGGTAAGCTAAAACCTATGGCTTGCGCAATTCCGGGAAGGTCTGGAGATGATCGCTGATGGGTTTAAACAAAGGCGCGCTGTGCCCGGGCGAGTCACTTTCGCAATGCCGGATGAACGATTCTTAGTTCCTGATATCACGGAGGCTTCCGATGAGCCATTAATCATGCAGATGATCGCCTCTTGTGAAATGACAGCTTGCTGGGGACTGGGCCAGAGAAAATGGATTCCTTCTGGTTCTCCCTGAGAAGCTTCCCTGCCCGTGGTTCCTCCTTGTCAGTTTCACTGGATCGTGTGAGAGCCCTCTCCAGCCCTCTGGGGCTGGGTACATGTGTCTGCTGGGTTGCCAGGCATTGCAGTCCGGGAGGTGGCAAGCACTGGCTTACACTTCGGCAACTGCCAGAGGACGCCAACCGCTGATAGCAATGTTCATAGGGCCAATCATGACGCATTTATACACAGTCCAATAGTTGCAGTCCTGGACACTCTGGGGCATCGCACTAGGTAGCTGGTTGGAGTGACAAAATGCAGCTGATTGGCCCTGGGTCAAATTGGCTGCAAGCACAGCAAAGGGAAGGTCTCAGCACAACACTTCATCTCGTACCCAGGACAGAAAGACTGGAGGGGATTGTAAAGCCAAGTCCATTGTATTAATGTGTGGCATTATAATGAGTTCTCAGCTCGGAGAGACTGTGAGGTAGCAGACTAAGTGTAAAATGTTGCCAGGCATATAAACTCGTTCTTACTTGTAAAAGCTCCACAACCAGTGAAAGGACTGAAGAGTCCAATGTGCACAGTTTTATTGCCACATCCTTAGTCTCTTTCCCAGGGGATGCAACAGGGTCACAGGGGGGCTGTGCAAAAGCAGCTACTTAATCTGCTCCAGCTCTTCACCCACCTAATTTGTCATCTGGTATATTATTGGACTGCTGCCATGGCGACACCAACAGCCAACCCTCAGAGGCCTCTTTTTCCAAAACAGCTAACAAGTAAGCTGGAGAGGCAAAAAGAATTGGGAGCATTGTTGTCGCTGGATTGGAGAGAGGGAGAGAAAAGGAAGCTGAGCCACTGAAGACAGCAAAGAGGAAAAGCAAATGGGAGTGGATTAGGCTGTTAGGCTTTACTCAGGATCTTGGAAATCAGAACCTGGTCTGTATAAGTTTAGAACTTGGGTTTGTTTTACATTATTAATGTGGTAATCCTAGAAGAAGGCAACTGCTGGCATAGACTTAAGTTGGTTATTCATTGGGAACAGGAAAACCAGGAGGATTTGGAAAACCAGCATTAGGAGTGGACATGAAATAATGCATTCAGGTCTCCTACGGCCAAAAAAACAAGATTAAGTTTCCCTTAAAAAAAATTAATCTCCTCTACATGTGCTTAGACTCAACATAACTGAGCTGTATGTTAACATAAGTCAGGAAATACTAGACACATCTGTTCATGCAAAGAAAGCTTTGCGGTTTGCCCTGAGGCTTAGTGTGTTGTAAGCAACAAATGTGCTTCTTGGGGGGAAAATGGTCTGTGAAGTGTTCAGGTTAAGATAGCAATGTTAGGCACACCTGCTAGGGAGTAAGACTGAGAGAGCTTAGGGAGATTTAGTTTTGAGTAAACATGCATAAAAGATTGCATTATACACAACTGTATTCAGCAACTTGAACTAATTAGCCTGCAATGTATAGACAGTGGGAATTAGATATGTTGAATGAGAACATCTATTAGCTATGCTTAACATTGCGCTTGTTCATTTTGGATTATTTCATCGTGGTATAACAAAGGAGTGAAGGAAGATTAATCCTTTTTCAATGTGTTTACCAAAGGTATGTGCATTGCGATCTAATGATCTACTCCTTGTGTTGCTAGTCATGGTTGTAGGCTCAAATCCCCAAACAGCCCACTATATAAATACCTTGTGATGGGGCTTATGAGCCACAGCACTGGTTACCTTTTCAACAGAAACAAATAATAAATGTATCTGAAATTCACTTTTAGTCAGCGGGGGGAGGTAATATACAAGGAGTATATTTTGGTGGCCTCAAAGATTGTCAAAGATTGTCAAAAGTTACAGATGCACCAATGGCAAACATTTCATTTCCCCCGTTTCTTACTGTCCCTCAATTCATAAGTTCAATTCATCGTCCTCTCCTTCCTTGCTCTCTTCTGGTCTTGGAACAGGGAAGAGATAGATGTGATTACAGAGACGTAAGGTAGGAAGGGTGCCTTTCTCCCGCAAGCTGCTTTTATTGTTACAGTCCCTCATTCCCCTCCCCATTTTATTTGTGCTGTGGTGGCAGCTAATGCCAAAGCAACATTTTAAAAAATGTGCACAGCCAGTCAAACCTCGAGTGGCCAATCAGAAGCCCTGCAAGGTAAAAGCCCCACATGGCCCCACCTGCTTTCTAAAAACACTTGGCAGGCACCATAAAATGTGACCACGGGTCCCACACTGCCCATGGTGCTACATTGGATCCCCTGCTCTTGCACATTTGGCTGTTGTCCTCTTTACTCTTGAGAAAGCATGGAATCCCCCCTTAGGAAACAATAGAGAAAAGTAGGGTGGCTAGGGCAACCTGTTTAGAGGCCTATAGAACTGGACCCCTTGATCCAATTTGCTTGAAATGTGGAGAGTCTTTAGTGGACAGGCAGGACTAGGATCCCTACAGTTTTGGTGTCATTTGGTTGAGAAACAGCCACTTCAGCCCCCTGGCAATAGTCCCTTCCATAGGGAATAACAGTCCCCAATCAGAGTTCTGAAACAGTATGGGGGGACACACACTCTAGAATGCTGGTATGGAACCTGTTCCCAAAGTCTGAATAATACCATTTTTTCCAAGAACGCATCCCTAGCAAGGATTGTTAAAACTCTTTCAAGAAGCTGGAAGATGTAAGGATTTCAGTACTAGTTTAGTGAACACAAATATTACAATGTTGTGTTTGTTGTGTCCTGCAGTGCCCCCTTCACTTGAACCTGTAACAAAAAAATTCTGAATTCTGTTGTCAGTATAAAATCTATCTTTGTTTCAAAGGTAAATAGAACAAGTGGGGTCTGCAAAAACTTACGGGGAGGGGGCATTACCCTCACCTGTTCCCTCGCCGACTTCTTTGCCTCTCACTTTTTCTCCATCCTGCCACCCCTTCTCTCTCTGCTCTCCTACTCCAGCTCTTTCTGCCACCCTGCCCCGGCTCTCTCTTTCTGTCCCACCACCCAACTGTCTCTTTCTGCCCCGCCATCTCAACTCTCTGCCCATCCACCCCAGCTCTCTCTTTCTGCCCACCTATCCCAACTCTCTCTTTCACTCCCCCAACCCCAACTCTGCGGTGGCAGAACAGCAGGCCTGGTGAGAGAGCGGGGCTGGGGCGGGGGAAGGAGGTAGATTTAGAATCCAACCCCCTTAATCCCAGATGCATAGCACTTGCTGAAGGAAGAACATAAATCACATAGGCACTGGAGAATTGATTTACATGTTTTCACATCTTCAGTGTTGCTCCAAATATCTCTATAAGCAAGGTCGGAGAGAATTGTGGCTCTACGGTGTATATATCCACAATCAGGAAGCAAACTAGATAATTGGACCATTAACAACAGCAATCTGAAAAAGAGTAAGCCCTATTGAATAGCATGGGATTTACATGTGAGTAAGCAAGTATAGGTAATGGAATAGATAAATATTGGTGGTAGGTAAGTGGACTTTATAGTCACATTATAAACAAGGGACATATATAGAACCCCCTTCAATGTTGTTTTTATGACACTGTTTTTTCTCAAGCATTCCCTCTCCTGGCCATTCATTTGCTTGCAGTGCCCAGAGATTTAACTAGATTATTAGAGTTACATCACCATCTGTAAAGTGTAACAAATTAATAACTGCCATTAAAAAAATTACCTGCTGGAAGAAAATGTGAAAAGAAATAGGCTTTTCAGCATGCTAGAAAAGTCTGCAAAGCTGGATAGTAATGGGGAAATCGCGTGAAAAGCAGAACTAGATACATCAGCGTGTGTTCCTCTTTTCTGAAGTGTGTTAGTGGTTCTCAGACTTTTTGAAGCGCGGCTCTACTTTCCAGGGCCAGCTTGCAAAGTCACTATACACATTTTCTCTTGCTCAATATAAAACACAGGAATCTTGTATCAGTTATCATTGACTAAGTTTGTTTTGTTAGGTTTAGTATTTAATAAATGTACAGTGTTACTGAACAAGAGGCTATATTTCATGGCCATTATGTACACTACGCAGAAAAACTCAGATTTACCATTCAGCGTATTTCCTAGCCTTGCAACCCAACTACAAGAGAGTGACAATGTACTTCTGGTACCAGTTTACGGTTTTAGAATCACTGGGACAGATAGTTTGACATGCCATTATTGTGATAGTCTTCTAGATAAAGCCATTTTGGTTCTAGTGTATTATTGTAATGATTAAATATGACTGTTGCTTCTAAAAATGGTTTGCATTCATTACAGCTCTCCCATATTTCCTTCAGTACATCCAAAAGTACATTCAATATGCACTTAAAGGAAAGCTGTAACATAAATTTTTAAATATAATTAAGAATTATCAACTGAAATATTTTAACCTTAAAAAACAAAGCCTTTTATTTACTAATCCATTCTAATAAAATACCTTAAATTTTATTAGTCAAACATATACCTTTTACTGACGCAGACCTTGCCTGGAGGACCCAACTCAGTTCCTGATCCAATAATGTGGTCAGGCTGGTTGCCCCATTCCAGCTGGTGACTCTGAAACCCCAAAAGGAGAACCCCTGTATGTTGGCTATTCTGCCCATGTCACTAGTGTGCCTTGTAAATGCCTCAGTGGATGTTAGTCACCTCCCCACCCTTGAGGGGCCAAACATAAACATCCTTGGTAGGCGAGTCAGGGGAGGGAACTGAGGGGCCATTAAATCCAGAGCACTTACTCTTGAGAGGCAAGATACACCTGGCCGGAGGAGGTGGAAGGATTGGGACACTGAAAGGAAAAGTCAAGAGTGGGGGGAGTTGCCCTAGTGCAGATGGCAGCCATCTACCCCACAGCAGATGTCCTGATGGCAATGGAAAAGCAGGCCCAGGCGCAAAAGCAACTACAGTTCCTGCAACTAATGGCAAACCAACAAAAACAGTGGATGGAACAGCTGTGTGTCTCACAAGTGAAAACTGATGGGCAGGCAAGGGCCCAGGTCAGTACTGGGTGGCCCCTTCCCCAGGTGGAGGTATGGGCAACCACACTGTAGGGACCTTGGCTGGCAGAACAGCTTGTGGCCTGGCAGACACATGGATTGCCAAGATGGGTCCAGAGGATGACCCATTGCAACTTATGCAGTGATGTCATTTTACATGGTCTGTGGATTGCTGTGGGAGTATATTTTTTAAAAAGGTAAAGGTCCCCTGTGCAAACACCGGGTCATTCCTGACCCATGAGGTGGCGTCAAATCCCGACGTTTACTAGGCAGACTTTGTTTTATGAGGTGGTTTGCCAGTGCCTTCCCCAGTCATCTTCCCTTTACCCCCAGCAAGCTGGGTACTCGTTTTACTGACCTCGGAAGGATGGAAGGCTGAGTCAACCTTGAGTCAGCTACCTGAAACCGACTTCCGTCGGGATCGAACTCGGGTCGTGAGCAGAGCTTGGACTGCAGTACTGCAGCTTACCACTCTGCGCCACAAGGCTCCTTTGGGAGTATATTACTCCCATCTTAAAACAGCTTTAGTGGTTGGCCATTTGCTTGTGAGTAGCAACATAGGCTGAACATATTTTAATTTTATATGTATTTGATAACTATTTCAGTTGAATGGAGTTTGAGTCACTGCCATAATCACATAAATGTTCCCAAGTACTCACTGAATGTGTTTTTCCTAGCATACACACATAGGAAATTTAAGTGGCAATTAAAGTACCTGAAAATAATCTGAAACGTTACAGCTACAGCCATTCACTATATTACTGGGCAAAGTATGTTTTCTTTCTGCAGATATTGTACTGGGAGGACAAGAATCTTGACTAAGTCATTTGAGACTTGACTATCTCTCTTGTCATGCAGGATTTTTTTTTAACACCACAGTGAAACATCTTACTGGAAAGATTTAAAGTCTTCACCCAACTGAAGTTTCCAGACTTTATTCTGAAGGTTTGAAAGCTACTTTAAAATAACTGTACAAATAAAATGTAAAGTACTTTATTAAATAATTGGAAAAAAAGGCTAAAGAAGTGGTATGAGAATGACATTTTTGGTTTTGGTAGGATTTATACATCAGACAATGATTCATGATTATTTAAGCATATACGCTGAGCAGTCAAGTGGTCGTCTTCCAAAGGAATTAATTTCGGTCCTCAAACTGTGCCTTATTTTTTAACAGATACGTTGCTAGGAATTCAATAGGATTTGGTGGCCTGAGGGGAGAGTTAAAGGAACAGTGATTATTTTTTAGCACAGGCATTACTTGAATAATTCTTTTAACTTAAATACTTTTATTTGTTCCTAATAGTCAATAAAAGGAAAACAAGTTTTTCTAAGTTCTGTCTTCCATCTCTTAGCTACACAAATTCACTTAATGTAGCTGGTTACAACATATGCCCGACTCTCTATTCAGAGGCATTTTTTAACATTGTCAAGAACATTAAGCATCTAGTAGATTTTAAAGATTTGTAAAACATGTTTTATATTACCTGAGATCACCAACCATCTTATTTTAATACTTTGAAAGCTGGCACCTAACATAGGAGGAAAACAGCCAGTGGCTAAGCAGGGAAACATTAGCTTTATAAATCTGAGCCAGAATTTTGATTTAATATCACACGTGTTTGTCTGCCCATTCTTCAGTAGATTGTCTAGTGATATATAATCAGCAGTAGTAATATTGTTTTCTTTTTCTAAGTTAATTTTTTCCAGGCTACATTGAAAAAATACAAATGACAGATGTTTAGGTGTTCATTTGATCTGCTCTTCTATTTTAATATAATGTTAAATTCATGAGAAAAGTCATTCATTCTATTCAAATCCATAGAATAAATTCATTTTATAACCAAAGCATTAGCATTTAGCATTAAACCTGGAAAATACAAGGAAAGCACTGTGATTTACTGACATGCTATGTCCACTCTAGTCCTCTCCTAATTTCGTAGAGAAAAGATAAAAATTGCTTTCTACTTATCCATGTCTGTGGACAAGAAGCAAAAAAAATGAGCAGGGGGAATGAGAATGTAGTGACTGCATACAGATATCTCCCATCCCGTTGCCCTTCCTGTAGAGTGCAATTAAAAGCTTCCTAGCAATTAAAGCAATTAAAAACACTTCAAACGATCCCCTGCAAACCCTAGGTGAACTGGAATTTCCCCACAGATTGGATTTCTAACCATGGTTAAATCCCAATTTAGAATCTAGAATTATGGGGAGGATGCAAACGCCAATATGCCCTGCTGTCTACATTAAAGCATCACGGAGAAATGTAGCTTGACTGAAGCCTTCCCAAACCCAGAAGCACTCGGAAAAAGAAAGGAAGAAACCTATCTGTGACTTCTGAATGCAGCCATTATCTTGGGCTGCCCCTTACCTTCCTACAGATTTTTTTCCTGCAAATAGTAGGGGAGACACAGGTCTACTAGCAGCTCACTTTGTCACACACAAGAGCAAGGAGAATAACTGCTGTGGACATACCTTTCATGTCATCAATGTCAAATTGATTGCATTCTTTTTATTACAAGTCAGTCTGATTTTCATCCCCCTTATTATAGCTCCTTTTAAGCTTTTTGTCCTCAACATCAGTCCGAAACTGGATAATCAGAGCTCATCAAATTAAAGAACACCCAAGAGCAAGACAAAGAGCTTCACAGGGAATAAAAAAATGTGTAAAATGAGGCCTCTGCACTGATTTCGTTTTTAGAAACAAAATATAAAAGTGGCAAGCCTGCACACAGGAGGTCACAAGAACAAAACCACCATTAAAAAAAAATTACCTGCACATAGAAAACTAACATGTCAGAAGAAGAGCTGTAGCCTTGCCTTATCCCCAACGTAACAGTTTCTACACAGAGATTTTTTTTAACAGAGGAGCATTCAGTTGTACGAGTGACACCTACAGAAATTATACATTCCAAATACAGATTTGCCACGCCAGCTGCTGTACAAGCAAAAACTATGTCAGTAAAGACAAATGATCTTGTGAAAAATGGATATGTACCATACCTCTCTTTTGCAAGCACTGCAAGACCTTGTAGCAAGATAGGCACAACTGTCTGATCCAGATAGGCACGTGTAGGTAACGACTGAAGATCCACCTTCTGTTTTGATGTCTTCTCTGCAGCAGCCTTTTCATTTTCTGCTATCCGCTGAAGAATTTAAACGCATACCACATAAAGACAGCAATCCAATGTTTTAGTTGAAAATACGAAGCCATGAATTTCTGAATTGCAACATTAAAAAATAACCAAAGATCACCATGTTATACTGTCTTTACTTCTTGAGTGAAGTCAGGGTGCTCTCCCAAAAAGATCATAAAGAGGGGAAGTACACATTTTCAAAGGTTCTTTTATGACTGACAATGGCTCCAAAATAAAATAAAAATGTTCCCACACACTGACACTTCATGGCTTGACTCACAGCAAATATTGCTGATGGGATTTACTTAAGCTACTTTGCACTGAAGAGGTCATGCAAAGGTACCAAAGCATTCTATGTGTAATATCAGCTCAAACTGATTTCATATTGCCAGGATCCACTGAGCTGCGAGCTTTGTAAAGCTGAGTCCCAATAAAGCAGGCTCCCCTCACCTATTCAGTGCCACTATTTCAACCTCTTTTTACAAAAAATACCAATGATTGTGTGGCTAAACTAGATGTGCTATCGTGACTCATGGTGTGTTTCGTGCCCTCATTCCCTCAGAGCTAGAATTCATAAAGCTTAACTCAAGGTTAATTTCAACTGAGAATCATTATTATCCCAAGAAAATCTTAATTACCTCTACGTTTTCTGCAAGACCATATTCTGCATGAGGATTTTCTGGAACCTATAAAAAACACCACACAATTACAAAATAAAAATAATGAAATTTCTTTTTAAAAACACACAAAACAATAGAATTAAAGTTTCTAATATTACCTGTGGCTGGCTCTCCATAATCTGTTCTGTGTCCATGATATGATGTGCAGAAGTTATCAAATATAAAGTAGGCTTGGAAGAAAAAAAATACCGATTACACTATGATACATTTAAAAAGCTGATATGAAAAATACAACTTGGTAATTTTAAGCGGTTGTCAAAAAAATTATTGTTATACTTGGGTCCAAATATTATAAACACTCTGCCACAAGTATCTTTTCATATGGGTTCAATTTTTGTCTTTGGGAGGCATTTTTCAGCTGTACTTTTGCATATTAAATCTTGAATTTGACTTACAATATAAGATTGCATACCAACATCAAGTGGTTTAACTGTTAGAAATCATCCCTTTTTTGCTTGAAGCCAGAAAAATTGTGTGTGGGAATCAGGTGTTGTGCACTTTCCCCCTGCAAATGTAGCTGGTTGTGGAAGCAAACAAAACTAAGCTGCTGCTATCTCTGATACCAGAAGCAGGGCCAAACGCAACAGCATTCTGAACCTATAAACCTAGTCCTCAAGGGAGGAATCCAGATCAGGCATTTTCCCTGTCAGCCAACTCCTTCATGGTCTGTGTTCTCTGAATTATTTTTCAATTTATTCATCTTCATCCCTCTATTACCATCTCAAGACACTTATTTGATGCATGTTCTGTACTCCTGCCCAGGTTGCACACAGCATATGTGTTACTATTATCACACTAGTTACACCACTGTTGCATGGGTGCAAGCCCTAAGTTGTTGCAAATGTGCAACCTTTCGGATGTTTTGCAGAAGCAGCATAAATCTTCTTGCGCAGCGGTTTTGCTCAGCAGTCCACAGGAGTAGTTTTAACACTGCTATCCTAAAGAGAACAACATCTATCTAAACCCATTGACTTCAGTGGACTCTGAAGGTAGTAACTCTACTTAGGATAGCACTGTTAAGTCTTCGAGGGCTGCGCTCAAAGAGTAAATCCAAGTCAGAAGTAGGGTGAAAGAAGCTTTTGATCAGGAGTGGGGAACATCAGGCCCGGGGGCCATTTAAGGCCCATGAAATCATTTGGTCTGGCCCTTCGCGGGTCCCAGCAGATCTCTAGCTCAAAAGGATCTAAGACTGGCGGCCCACCCCCTCCCGCGGACAGGAATAGCCTCTATTCAAGGCGGATGTGAGTTTGTTTTGCTGAGAAAAGGAACCATTTCTCCCCCTTGCAGAAGAGTCGTTAGCTATGGAGCTGCTAGGACCGCCCAAGAAATTGTATTAACCCTTTCCCACCCAGGCCACGGAGAAACGTAGTCCCTCTGCACTACAAGAGGGCTGGGGGCAGAAGTGGCGACAATGGAGGGGTTAAAGGGGGCAGGGCAGGGGGGTAGTTCTTAGCCAGTGTGTCCTCATTTCACCCCTGCAGGCGGAGGTAGCAGGAGCCGGCTGTAGAATCCGGCCCCGACCATGCAGAGCAGGAGCAACTCCGGCGCGCAGCTGGACGGCTACGCCTGGCTGGTGCAACAGACCATCTTTTGCCACCAGGTGGGCGAGTGCGCCGCTGGCTGGATGCCTGTTTGCCCGCGCGGGGTGTGTGTGTGTGTGTGTGTCATCTGGGGCAGCTGCCTTCTTGGGGCTTGGTCGGCTAATTTTTAAGTTGTTGAGGTTATAAATATCCAAATGGCCCTTGGCGGGGGGTGGGGGGGGGAGGTTCCCCACCCCTGCTTTCGAGGGTATGATCGCCCGCAGCCCAATCCTACGCAACTTTACCTGGATCTCACTGACTTCAACGGATCGCCCTCCCGGTTAAGCGGGCAGAGCACTGCAGTCTAGGACCGACTGGCCACGCGCCGCGCCCTGCCCGTTTTGCCCAAGCAGCAGCCCCGCCGCCTCGTGCGAAGAGAGGCGCTTGACTGCCTCCCTCCCCCCCCCGCTTTCGGAGGAGGCCCCGCGAACCCTCGCGGCCTCAAACAAAAAACGGCAGCGGGCGCTTTTCCGCACGCGCGGAATAACCCGAACGCAGGGGCAGAAAGAGCGGGAGCGGTTGGGACCCCATCAACCGAGGCACCGGCCTGGCCGCCCCCGGCCTGCGGCTTCGGGGCGTGAAACGGGGCGCCCCGCTCGGTTCAGTTCGCGGGGGGGGGGCGGGGCGGCGGCGGCTTTCCCTCACCTCCTCTTATCCGGGCAATCTCGGGCCGCGGACGCCAACGGCAACCCAGGGCCGGTCGCGGAGCAACGAGCCAAACAACCGACGGAGCTAGCCGCACAGAACGGGCTGTCGCGCACGGCCGCCGTAAAGGAGAACGTCGCGCTTCGGCGGCTGTAGTGCGCCTGCGTCGATGAGAGAACTCGGGAGGGCGAGCGGAGCGAGGTCTCCTGAGTAGGCGGCGGCGAGGGGGGGGCCATTGACGCGTGGGAAGTTTTGCCTTCGATTTGCCACTCTGTAGATGCGCATTTTCTTCATCCGAATGCTCAGAACTCTGCATGGGGGGCTTATTGTTGAGTTGTGAGAATTTGGATGGGGGGAAAGTGCATCTAGAGAGTGGCAAATCCAAGGCAAAACCTCCCATGCATAAATGGCATTTGCCTTGGATTGTAGATGTGCATTTTCCCCATCCGTATGCTCAGAACTCTGCATGGGGGGCTTATTGTTGAGTTGTGAGAATTTGGATGGGGGGAAAGTGCATCTAGAGAGTGGCAAATCCAGGGCAAAACCTCCCATGCATAAATGGCATTTGCCTTGGATTTGCCACTCTGTAGATGTGCATTTTCCCCATCCGTATGCTCAGAACTCTGCACGGGGGGGCTTATTGTTGAGTTGTGAGAATTTGGATGGGGGAAAGTTCATCTAAAGAGTGGCAAATTCAAGGCAAAACCTCCCATGCATAAATGGCATTTGCCTTGGATTTGCTACTCTGTAGATGCCCTGGTCTAGAAAGTGTAAAGTTGCCAACCATCAGGTGGTGCCTAGAGATCTCCCAGAATGATGACTGATCTCCAGGCTACAGAGATGTTCTGGAGAAAATGGCTGCTTTGGAGGTGCACTAAATGGCATTATACCCTGCTTAAGTTCCCTCTCCTCCAGGTTCCACCCTCAGTATCTACAGGCATTTCACAACCCACAGTTGGCACCACTAGTAACCAGGCCACCTCCCCTACTAGCCCAGGCATCTCGAAACAATATCAGCCGAGAGAGGGAAAAATAAACCCTAACTCCCATGAAGCAATGGGAGGGGCTGTGGCTCAGTGGTAGAGCATCTGCTTTGCATGCAGAAGGTCCTAGGTTCAATCCCTGGCATCTCCAGTTAAAGGGACTAAGCAAGTAGGTGATGTGAAAGACCTCTGCCTGAGACCCTGGAGAGCCACTGAGTAGACAATACTGACTTTGATGGACCAGGGGTCTGATTCTGTATAAGGCCGCTTCGTGCATCGCTTCCATACAAAGCATCCTAGAAGGGGTGTGTGAGGCTGTGGCTGTTACCGCACTAGGTATTCCCAGTGATGTATCAAGAGTTTGGAAATGTTATAAAAAACACCACTTTAAAAGGGTTTTGGATGCAACGGCTAAAAAATAGTTGGAAGACGTCTTCACAGCTAAAGGGGCCAAACAAAATGCGAACAGTATTTTTTATAACATTTCCAAACTCTTAATACATCAAAATATTGTTGAAGGCTTTCACGGTCAGAGTTCATTGGTTCTTGTGGGTTATCCGGGCTGTGTAACCGTGATCTTGGTATTTTCTTTCCTGATGTTTCGCCAGCAGCTGTGGCCGGCATCTTCAGAGGAGTAACACTGAAGGACAGTGTCTCTCAGTGTCAAGTGTGTAGGAAGAGTAATATATAGTCAGAAAGGGGGTTGGGTTTGAGCTGAATCATTGCCCTGCAAAAAGTATCAAAGGTAATGTGCTAATCATTGTCCTGTAAGTATCAAGATAATGTGCTAATGAGGGTGTGGTATGTTAATATGGAATACATAACACATCTTAATACATCGCTGGGAATACATAGTGCGGTAACAGCCTAGCATTGCCTCACCTGGTGTGCCACTTGCATCTTAGCTCGTTGCATAAAAAGCATTGCATGATGGGATTTGTAGTCTTTGGGTGAAGACATTTGAAAGGCTCGCGAAGGAAGCACCCCGCTGCCTCAACAGCTCTCCTGCCCCATAAGAAGGACGGCCAGTTCGATTGCCGTTCGCATCTAACGGAATAAGCGGTGCCTCACGAAAGGCCCCGTTGCATGAAGCGTTGCTCGTCCTTAAGGGCCCGCTTCAGGCAGCCCGGCCGCGGCTTCCCACTGTTCCATCCTGTGGGCCACGCCCCCTATTGTCGCTTCATTACCCCGCGCAGGCGCCTTGTTAACAATAGTCCCCCCCCCCCACCGAAGCCTGCGAGAAACGGGCAACTGTTACGGCGCTCCTTATTCAGGAACGGTCGCTGCGCAGACCCGGCGGGGGTGGGGCAGCGGGGCGGTTGAGCGAAAGGGGCGCCGCCTCCGCGATGGCCGGGTCGCGCGGCGGCTTGTCGTCAGTCCCTGGCCGCGGGTTATGGCGACGGCGGTGAATGAATTCTCCGGGCGGGAGAGGGAAAAAG
Source organism: Euleptes europaea (assembly GCF_029931775.1). NCBI lineage: Eukaryota > Metazoa > Chordata > Lepidosauria > Squamata > Sphaerodactylidae > Euleptes > Euleptes europaea. Next base: position 31,776,206 of record NC_079318.1, read on the forward strand.
AAGGGCTCAGCCGGCTCCAGCTCCCCGACCCGGGCCGCCGGGGCCTCCCCTTCGCCCTCCTCTCCGGCCGGGCCGCCTCCCTCAGCCCAGCCCCAGCCGGCGGCGGCGGCGGCAGCAGCGGCGGCCTCTCCTCACAAGCGCAACCTCTACTACTTCTCCTACCCGCTCTTCGCCGCCTTCGCGCTGCTCCGCTTCCTGGCCTTCCAGCTCGGGCTGCTCTTCGCCTGGGTGTGCGAGCGCCTGTCCCGCGGCGGGGCCCTCATGGCCGCCGCCAAAGGCGCCGCCGGCAGGACCGGCGCCGGCGACGCGCCCGAGACGGTGAGGGCCTGCCACAAGCGCGCCTTCGAGTGCATCTCCACGGCGCTGCGCATCGACGAGGACGAGGCCGGTGAGCGGAGGGGGGGGCGGGGGGCTCCGTGGGGGAGAGGTGGAAGGAAGGCGGGGGGCCCCTCCTCGCACGCTCACGCTGGCCAAGTCTTGCCTTTCGGCGGGCCTGCCCTAGGTGACATGCTCAGTCGGAAGCGAGGCCGCTGGGGCTTTTCGCTGGGTCCGGGGATGCACGGGAGGTTTTGCCTTGGGTTGGCCGCTCTTTAGAGGCACGTTTTCCCCATCCAAATTCTCACAACTCAACAACGGCCATTGATGCACGGGAGGTTTTGCCTTGGGTTGGCCGCTCTTTAGATGCACGTTTTCCCCATCCAAATTCTCACAGCTCAACAACGGCCATTGATGCATGGAAGGTTTTGCCTTGGGTTGGCCGCTCTTTAGATGCACGTTTTCCCCATCCAAATTCTCACAACTCAACAACGGCCATTGATGCACGGGAGGTTTTGCCTTGGGTTGGCCGCTCTTTAGATGCACGTTTCCCCCATCCAAATTCTCACAGCTCAACAACGGCCATTGATGCATGGAAGGTTTTGCCTTGGGTTGGCCGCTCTTTAGATGCACGTTTCCCCCATTCAAATTCTCACAGCTCAACAACGGCCATTGATGCATGGAAGGTTTTGCCTTGGGTTGGCCGCTCTTTAGATGCACGTTTCCCCCATCCAAATTCTCACAACTCAACAACGGCCATTTATGCATGGAAGGTTTTGCCTTGGGTTGGCCGCTCTTTAGATGCACATTTTCCCCATCCAAATTCTCACAGCTCAACAACGGCCATTTATGCATGGAAGGGTTTGCCTTGGGTTGGCCGCTCTTTAGATGCACGTTTTCCCCATCCAAATTCTCACAACTCAACAACGGCCATTTATGCATGGAAGGTTTTGCCTTGGCAGCTCTTTAGATGCACGTTTCCCCCATCCAAATTCTCACAGCTCAACAACGGCCATTTATGCATGGAAGGTTTTGCATTGGGTTTGCCACTCTGTAGGTGCTCATTTTCCCCATCCAAATTCTCACAACTCAATAATGGCCAATTATGCATGGAAGGTTTTGCATTGGATTTGCCGCTCTGTGGATGCTCATTTTCCCCATCTGAATTCTCAAAACTCTGCATGGGGGTGCTTATTGTTGAGTTTTGAGAATATGGATGGAGGGAAGTGCATCTAAAAAGTGGCAAATCCAAGGCAAAACCTCCCACGCATACATGGCAAACAATAAGCCCCCCATGAAGAGTTTTGAGAATTCGAATAGGGAAAATGTGCATCTATAGAGTGGCAAATCCAATGCAAAACCTTCCATCCATAAATGGCCTATGTGTTCGTAGATTTCCCCCATTCAAATTCTCAGAACTCTGTATGGGAGCTTATTGTTGAGTTTTGAGCATTTGGATGGGGAAAATGTGCACCTAGAGAACTGCAAATCCAAGGCAAAACCTCCCATGCATAAATGGCCGTATAAATGTGCACTCACATTTGACTCACAACCGGACAGTTTGCCCTAAAATGAAAGAGAAATCCTGTTATGGGCCTGAGAGGCCTGAAGAGCTAGTGGCCATTTATGCATGGGAAGATTTGCCTTGATTTGCCCCTCTCTGCATGCACATTTTCCCCACCTGAGTTCTCAGAACTCAAAAATAAGCCCTCATGCACAGTTTTGGAAATTCGGATGAGGAAAATGTACAACTGGAGAGGGGCAAATCCAAGGCAGAATCTCCCATGCATTAATGACCACTGATTAAAATTTTCCAAATGCTTTGAGTTCAGTTTGTATGCGTACATTGAAGTGGCCGAGGAGCAAACAGCGGTTTTTCCGATAAGAACGAGGAGTAAATGTTAATTGCTGTCACCCTTAATCGGGAAGAGGCATCTGGGTTTGCCTGGATCCCGAGGGCAAGGCTGTGGTGGTGGATGCGCTTAGAAAGAGAAAGCAAGCGTCGATATCTCTGGGAGAAGTGTTGACATTGACGGCTTGTGGGTGGAGTCTCGGATTCACAGCAGAGCCTCCCTCGAAGAAAGAGACTTTGTGTTGCCCCATCCTTATTGGTCTCTTTGTTTGGCTTGTACATCTGGGGTATCAGGCATCTCTCCTCTTTATTCCCTCCTCTTATTTTGCCAGCACTGCGTATCAGATTTGTGTTCCCAAAGGTGTAAATGTTATTTCATTGGTTGCCAGTGGTGCCTATATAATAGTGTTCTCTGGGGATGTGCTGTCCTGAATGGCTTTACCATTGGTGCTGTAACTTGTGGGACTTGCTAGTCTTGTGAGAGCATGAGAATAAGGTCACAGGATGGGCTGTGACTTGTTGCTTGCAAAAGTAACTCCAAGCTTGTCAACTGTGTCGCTTTAGGCAAAAGATAAGCCATAGATAAAATCTTTTAAAAATGCATTTGGGATGCATTGCACCAGCCAACAACAAGCTTCATACTGTAATTGGATAAAGTGTTCAGTTGCTCAACGTAGGTCCATAGTAGTCCAATATTGTTTACTCTGGTAACAGCCCTCCAGTATCTTGAATAACAAGTTGACTTTTTATTTTTAATTACTGGAAAGGTACTGTAAGAGTACGCTTAAGAATTATTAGGTTTGCTGTCATGTGCATGCTTGAGAGTCAGTCTTGTGGAGTTTAATGGGACATTCTTCTGAATTTATATGGATAAGGTTGTGCTGTATAACTGTTAAATTTTGCATAATAAGTCACACATAGAAAGTGACATTAGTCTTTGTACATTGTCTGTAGTTCTGATGATTGTTAATGATGAAAAATTTACAATTTTTTTGCAGCAGGACAAAAGGAACAAGCTGTTGAATGGTACAGAAAAGGAATTGAAGAACTAGAGAAAGGAATAGCTGTACTAGTTACAGGTCAAGGTAAGCCAACCTTGAGTGTGTGAAATTGTGTGTGTGGAAGCCTTAATATTTTTTCTTCTTCCAATAAATTAGGCTGGAGAATAAATTTGAAAGGGGAAACCATATGGTAGAAAGGGGAAATGGTAATAATTCAGCAAAAATATCTAGAATAATTTTTGTTGAAATAAAAAAGCCCTAGTTCTCTCTTTTTCTGTTGTCGCTTTGACTTGTGACAAGTCTCTCAAAGTAGGCAAAGGTTCCTTAAGGTTATATGTTGCTTCGTTTGTTGGCAAACTAATAAAAAGGGTTACCAAATTATTTAAGGCCAGCTTTTTTTCTTGAAAGAATCATAGAGTTGGAAGGGACCACCAGGGTCATCTAGTCCAATCCTCTGCACAATGCAGGAAATTCACAACTACCTCCCCACCCCACACCCCCAGTGACCAGAGGATGGCCAAGGTGCCCTCTCTCTCATCATCTGCCTAAGGTCATAGAATCAGCATTGCTGACAAATGGCCATCTAACCTCTTCTTAAAAACCTCCATGGAAGGAGAGCTTATCACCTCCTGAGGAAGCCTGTTCCACTGAGGAACCGCTCTAACTGTTAGAAAATTCTTCCTAATGTCAAGAGCAGCTTGTTGAGAGAGGAAGCTTTTCCTAGCCTTGAGAGGGCAGAGAGGTGGGATATAAATTGTGTAAAATAAAAAGTAAATAAATGTTAATGACTGCCCATCAAGCAGCTTTTTAAAGATGCAGCTCTCTATCTCTGATGCATTTTTATGCTTCACCAAGGATTAGCATACATGGCTCTCTCCCATTTCATCGTTGCAACTATGACTGGCCCATGGCGACCCAACATGCTTCAGGGCAGGGTGGAACTTTGAACCCAGGTCCCCCAGATCCTTGTGTGAGTAACCACTCACGGAACGGTTGGCTTGCCAACTTTTCAGACAGTAAATCTGTTGGTTGAGGTTCAGCTGTTATTCAGTTTGAACTGGATTAATGCAGATCCAGGTCAGTAAAGGTTGACCTCGTTGGCACATGTGGTCCTGATGTAATACAGTACTGAAGTGTCTGGTTGTCTCATAGAGTCCAATAAAGACAACTAGGAGGAGGTTAAAAGCAAAACAGTTCTTTATTTAGCTAAACAGAGACCCTGGGGTGAAATAACCCACAAATAAGATGCAGAGTTACTCACCCAAGAAACAAAGGAAGCTTACTATCATTTATGCATTCACATGGGGCAGGCCCATGGCTGCTGACAAGCAGATTGATACACAAAAGCACCAATGCATATTAGGTGTCTACTCCACTCTAATTAGCACAGCCTATAGATATTGCCCGAAGGCGTCTCTAGGTCTTGTGATCTTGGAAGTAGAAAAAACATTCCTAAGGATGAAGGTAATTTAGAGCTCTCTACTGGTGAAAGGCCATACCAGGCACAGAGAGCATGATTTGTTGGTTCATGGCTCCCGGATGCCAACTTCCCCAAAGCTTCCATATGTGTGCATATGAGTACATAGTATTTTATACCAGCCCTTATATCTGGGTATTACAGTACTTGTTCCTGTGTAGTGATACTCATTTGCATGCATTTATTTAGATACTCAGCTTTTCTCCCACACTCTATAGTAAAATGGAGTAAGTTGTATGGGTCTGACTTGTCCAGCACAAATTCTAAATATGCTTGGATTTGCTTAAATCCAACTAAAAATTATTGGGATTTAAGTTGCCTTTGTGGTGGGTTTCAGCCCAATCCTACATGTGCATACTTGAAAGTAAGCCACACAAAAGTAATGGAACTTGTATATAGGAGTGCAGCTTTACAGTCCAATCCTACGTATGCTTAGCCAGAGGCAGGCACTGGCACACCACCTCTGAACGTCTCTTGGCTTGAAAACCCTATGGGATACCCGAAAGTCAGCTGTGACTTGACGGTGCGCACACACACAATTTGAAGTATATACATCTTTCCAGAAAGACACCGTTGTTGCATTTTGAAAATCTGAATGGGGAGAATTCTAAGTGAAGAAATATAACAGGCATGAACATGCTCTTTGTACTGGTCTCATTTGCATCCCTTTCTTGTGTGTGCAGATGTCCCAAAACGAGGAAGAGCATGTCCAGGCTTGTTGTAATATTAGGTAACCATGCAGAGCATCGTGGCTGCTTCTTGCTGTATTAGACACTTCTGGCTCCATTTTATTTTAAAAGTTGGCTGTAATTTTTAGCATTTATTGTATTTCATTTTGAATAGTCAGAGACAGCACTGTTGTAACTGTCTTCACTACAGTATTTAACTTTCTTTTAAAGGTGATCATTATGAACGTGCTCGACGTCTCCAGTCTAAAATGTTGACAAATTTGGCAATGGCCAAGGACCGGTTGCAGCTGTTAGGTACTTCTTTATACTGTTTTTTTTGGAAAACTGCTGAAATTAGTTACAGAATGCATATGCTTAAGAGTTTTTTGTGAACATTGCAGGGGGAATAACCATTTGAGATATGTAAGAATTTTTTTAAAGGGCATCTCAAGGTGTGAGATTTTAACGCTTAGTGACAAAAATACAGGGATATTGTCAGTTCGGTTCTTTTGTAATTTGAACAGGGCATGGGGGGGTGGGAACAACTTTATTTGCCTGAAAAATCAAGTATTTGAAAAGTAGCCTGGCGGCAGTATTGTTAGAACTCAGTCTACTCTTTGACAGGTAAAGCATTTATTTATTGGATGCAAGTTCATTTAATGAAGAGCAACATAAGGGTCCAGCTTAGCTCTGAAATACACAGTAAGAGCTTCTCGCTAGTAGTTAAACAGTTTCCGAATCATAATTAGACTCTCATGAAAGCAGTACATTTCTGGAACAGACTGTGGACTTTCCTATTTGTTTGGCATCCTTTTACAAGTTCAAAACTATTATATTTTCATAAAACACATAATGAGCCCAAGAGTTGGTGGCAACTCTAGAGGCATCATAGCAATGATGGATGTAAATGGCAGTCCTTAGGAGAAGCAAGATGAAATTACGTAGATGACACAGCACAGCTTTGTTAAACAGCTACTGTCCTGACTAGGCCAACTTCCTACAATCCATGGTTCAGTTAAAAGACCATAGCTCTACCATTCTTTGGCTGTATGATGTGATGGTTACAACATGGGGATGGCTATGGTTGTGCTGGCACTGTGTTGGGCTCAGGTGTTCATCATTATTTTCTTGAAAGTGGGAAAGGACATAATAGAAGATGTGTGTGTGAGAAACCATATCATGTGATTGCTCTAGTGGTATTCAGGAAAGAACACATTTTCAGGAGGGTGTAATTAAGATGCAGCAGTTGTCAACCCCATTGCACATTTACAATTCCTTTGTGGTCATTATGTAATTTGAGATTTAGTTAAAATATTCTATAGATTTCTAGTTTAGTGCACGTTTTATTATTTTAGTCTGTTCACAGTTTGGTTGAATTCCATCAGTTCAAAATCTGGCTTGCCTATCTGTGTTCCTAGTCAGGAGCTTTCTGGTGATTGCACTAGTGAAGCTGCCTCCCAGACCCCTTGTGTGGTATGGGCTCTTTGCCCCCCAAAACCCATCCTTGCGTAAAGCCTTTGGCATAACATCCTAGTCTTTATCCCTAGCAAAAGCTGTAATGTTTCCTACTTATCTGTGTATTCATGAAGTATCCCGTGTCTGCCTCTCAGTGTTCTTTCTGGGAAGGTGGAGAGAACAAGCACTGCTAATTCAAAGGTCTGGAAATGGAAAACAACATTTTAGAAATGTAACTACGAACAATGGCTTGTAAGCCAAATATACATTTGAGTTCATCTATTTCCCTTTTAGCTTCTGAGCACTTGAGTACACAGCTGTCTATTCAGTTTGGCCCAACATGTCTGTGAAACAGAATCAGACTGGGCAAATATAAGCAAGTCTACTCTGAATCCTGTTCAGGTGTATTCAATGGGGCTTACTCCCAGGAAATTGTTTTTAGGGATGCACTCCTAATCGCTCTTATCAAGGAGTAGCTTACGTTGAATTCAGTGGGGCTCACTTCCAAGTAAGCACGCAGAATACTGGGCCTGTAAGGCTCAGATTCTGCATACATTGGAAAATACTTAAGATGTTGCACTTCTGTTTTAGAGTACCAGTTTGGGATTAATTTTAGTAAAGGTTGGGAGTTAATTATTTGATTTCTAATAAGTTAGTGTTTCTAGTCAAATTTTGAAAAGTATCACCTGTGTATTCCCTGAGTTTCCTAGTTGGCTCCTTTCACATAAGGAGAAATTATTAAATGGAAGGTCATCTTGACAGTTCTGTGGGCCTTCCCTTGAGGTTATTTTCTTAAACCAAGTAGTTTTTGGAGGCTGAGAGTGGAGAAATGGCATTTTTCTGAACCCTTTCATTTTTTCTGTTTTTTACTGAAAACTGCCTTGCCTCTATGGTGCAAGCGATTTCAAACAGAATAAGAGTTGGTAAGGGCAGAATAAGAGTTGGTAAGAAATAAGCAGTCCCTCCCCAGTTTGTTCCTTACAGCTTTCCAAAGGGTTCTTGAGTTTTAAAAACACTCGGGGGGGGGGGGAATGCAAGTGACCATGTCATCCAATTTAGAACTGAGCTTTCTAATTGTTAAACTATTCCTTGTGAGATTTATAGACTGCCTTTCTCACTGAAACTCAAGGCGGATTACGCAGTGTAAGTCAGGGCAATCAATGCTAAGGGTAGGTGCTTGCACTTAAATTCAAATTAGGGTTATGGTTGATGGTGTCAGGATTTCTGCAACTAACCCTGTTCTATGACTTCTTAAAATATGTAGTCTTCTGAATGCAAGAACTCAATAAGAACCAAAAGCTTTAATGTGCGTAATACTGCTATATGCTGTATTAATGTCACTTGCTTTTTTACATATGATGTGTCCATTCGATTAACTTGGAACTATACTTGTTCATTTTCATCTGTCTCCGCCACCCTGGTTCCAAATCTTCTTAGTGCTCCCCAATAGGGCTGTCAATTCGGTTCGGTCCGAACTGAAAATCAACCGAATTTACCCTGATTCGGTGATTTTCAGTTCGGACGGATCCGAACTCAAATCTGGTGGGCAACCGGGGGGCCGAATTCAGCGAGTTCGGGAGTTCGCGAATAAATTTGGCCAATTCGGCCCCCCCTTCAGGGTAGCCCGCTGAAGCGAGGCGGGCTGTCATTGAAACTCATCTGCGCCTCCCGGCCGGGAGGCGCAGATGAGTTTAAAGGGCAGCCCGCCCCCCTTCAGGGTAGCCCGCTGAAGGGAGGCGGGCTGTCATTGAAACTCATCTGCGCCTCCCGGCCGGGAGGCTCAGATCAGTTTAAAGGGCAGCCCGCCCCCCTTCAGCGGAGCCCGCTGAAGGGGGGCGGGCTGCCCTTTAAACTGATCTGCGCCTCCCAGCTGGGAGGCTCAGATCAGTTTAAAGGGCCCCCGCGCGCCTTCAGGGAATCCCTGAAGGCGCGCTTCGGCCGAATTTCCCCCCGAACTCCGGATCCCCCTGAATTACCGGGGATCCGAAGTGGGGGAGTTCGGACTTCGGCACGTACCGACCCCACAAGGGTCAAATTCGGCCGAATCCGAACTGTACCGAATTTTTTTTTTTTTGACAGCCCTACTCCCCAAGCTCCAAATTTGAGGGAGGCACCTCTTCTTTTTCAGGGCATAGATGAGCATTACTATTTTCTCTAGAAGGCTCCCATTTACTCAGCTCCCTCTTGAGGTAGGGGGCTAGGGTCACAGAATCCTGGTGGTACTTAGCAAAGGCTGCAGTAGTTGTAAGCTTCCTTGGCCAGAAAATAGATGTTTAAAGCCTCATCTTCTGGAGATTTTCTCAGAACTTCCTCAGAATTTTAGTGGTATTTAGATGGAAAGTGTGCGTAGAATTATAGTCTTAGCATCTTGGTGATCTGATGGCTGTTTTAATTGTGCCCTGGCTGGGGAAGCTTGAGCTTGGTTTTGGTTTTTAGAATTACAGGCCGATTCCAGATGGAAATTTTGCTTTGGTTTGATGTCCAAACTGGAGTGGGGTTTTTAGAGCATTCACGCAGTGTCATCCCTAACTGTCCACTTTGCATGTTGTATGGGCACTTCATAGCTTTTTATGTGAAACTTTATATATACAGTCAAACAATGTAAAATGTAATTGGATTGGGGATTGGACCTCTCTGTACATTTTTTGAAGTTAAAAGCAGGGGTTGTTGTTTTTCCCATCAAGTCACAGCTGACTTATGGTGACCCTATGGGATTTTCAAGGCAAGAGACGTTCAGAGGTGGTTTGCCATTGCATGTCTCTATGTTGCAACCCTGGACTTCCTTAGTGGCCTCCCATCCAAATACTAACCAAGACCGACCCTGCTTAGCTTCTGAGATCTGAAGAAATTGGGCTAGCTGGGTTATCCAGGTGAGGGCAAAAGCAAGTATAGGACTCCTCAAATTGCCTCAAGGCTGTGTTGGGTTTATTTTTTGGTATGTGTGTTACCCTTTCCCCAGCATCTCTTCCCTAATGCAAGTTTTTCTCTTTCCCTCCCTCCTAGCTCTTTGATCTATGGGGGAAATGTTTAGAGTTTGAGCTGTTTTTAAACCAAACAAACTGATTGGCGACCTGATCATGGATATTGCAGTCTCTCATCGAGCTTAACCTTTAAATATATCATCTTATAAACAGGTGATCTCATCTGCTTACAATTTGGTGTGGCAGAAAGAAATTCTCACTCCCCCCTCCCCCAACAAAGCCATGTTTACTGAGTAACTGGCCAGGACTGATGATGAATATCCTTCCTTTGTTATGCCCTTCAATTTTATTATTTAAAACATTAAATTAGCAGCTTTTCTCTCTAGTGGAACTCAAGGTGGCTTACAGCATAAATGAAGCAATTATAGAAATTACAATAAAAGCAACATAAAATAAAACAACAATTTAAAAATATGGTTTAGTGCCTATTTCTGGTGCTGTTAAGATAAACTAGGCACATATACCTTATATATGGTAAAGCTCTAATATCAAACACCTACCTTAGGTCACGTGACTTTTTTACTTGAGTGAAATGTGATCTTTAGCTATTTGGAGCTCTTTATCACTAACTTTTAGTGATACTTTTTAAACTTGGAGAATTTGAAGTGTATGATTAGCTGGTTCTAGGAAGAGAGAGCTTATTAGAATCAACCATGCATTGATGTTCAAAGCACCAGATGATTCAAAGCTATTGAGAGCAGAGCTGCATGTTACATGTGGTTCTGTGATTCGTTATGTAGATGGTCTTTGACTTTACCCAGCAAAGTTTTTCTCCAATCGGTGAGGAATTTTGGCAGGAAAACAGGTGAGAGGGCCTTATGCAGTCTTTCCCCTTTAAGTCACAGCCTCAGTAACTGGACTATATAATTTTTAAAAATCTGTTAAATTTGGAGTTACTTGGAACACATAGTCCTGCCTTGAGTCTCAAGGTGGCTTATAGCTTGGAGGTAAACCTCACATGGAGGGCCTAAGGAAGTGGGGAGGTTTCCTGCTCATGGTAGAGGGTGGTGGTGAGAGGATGAGGGACTGAGGAATTATTTTTATACATGGATAAGAAATAACTAGCTAGATGTTTTGTCAGATATTACAAACCATGAATACTGTAGGGCTTTTATGCTCCTTCAATATAATGCTCTTCCCTCTAAGTTTCTCGAAGGGATATATAATAAATGGCCAATGGATGCACGGAAATGTGTATGCAACCAAGATGCATTAGAAACTGCTGAACACGTTCTTTTTGAGTGCACGTTATATGAACATATATGCACAGGCCCTTTGATTCCTCTGTTAGTGGACTGCCCCAGACATCTCAGAAAACATCGTCTAGCGCTCCTTTTGTTAGATACAATACCAAATTTATCTGTTAGTATGGACAGATTTGCCTGGCTGGCAACTAAAATAAGACAAAATGTGCTTAAGGCTCTGGAATAATCAATCTTTGATTAGAATCTGTACTCTTTTATGTGTATTTTGGAGGATTTTATCTTTTTACCCCAGTTTTAATTTCTGCTGCATTTTTATTATTTATATTATATTATTATTCCCTAATTATGTATGTATGTATTTTAACTTTGTTTGGAGACTTGATGGTCTATGACTGCAAATAAAGGCTACTACTATTACTCCATGCAGGTGTGTTTTTAAGATGTCATAGAAGAATTTGTTTAACATTTTTTCTTGCCTAACTTAAGTAGGTAACAGTGCACCGCAAGGCAAGTGCCTAGATGATAGACCAAATCTTTTTTTGGTAATAGTTCTCAGTTTCTTTATAAACTTGATCTTTGAGAGCTTAGGCAGAAAGTTATATCTGTATTGCAAGCTGCATTTATTCCTCTTCAAAGACAGTTCTGTGACAATATTTGGTTGTGGTAATAGGGTTCTTTCTAGAAGTGGACATAATAATGGGACCAGAAAAGAAACAGGACTTGTGTGTGTGCTGAATAAGTTAAGAAACCATTGATGTTAAGTCATACATTTATGTCAGCCAACTTCACTTGAAAATGAAGTTACCTTTTGACAACAGATGTTTGTAATATAAAAGTGATGAGTGGCTTTATTCTCCCAGACTAATGAATATAAGATTACTGAATGAGAAGCTAACAAATGTGGTTGCTGGCTAGTCACTTTCAGGAGTATATTTAGTATACAAAGCATGCCAGGATTTAAAATCCTTCAGAAACGTGACAAGTATTGACTAGTGTATGGCAGATAATAGAAGCGGCAGAATTTCTTAGGATATTTCTCATGATTACTTCATGCTCATAAAGTGGCAGGATGGATTGACTTCCCTCATCTGCTAATTGTATAGTAATGTTGTACTCTCTTTTGAGAGTGTCTTCAGATGTTAAAACACAGTAGGTTGGATTCTGTGCTCTGCTAACAGCCCCTGATGCTAGAGGAAGGCTTTTCTGTTAGTGGACCAGAGGACAGGATCTAACCCATTAATTCTGTAGTGATACTTACAATATAATATTGTTGAAGGCTTTCACGGTCAGAGTTCATCGGTTCTTGTAGGTTATCCGGGCTGTGTGACCGTGGTCTTGGTATTTTCTTTCCTGATGTTTCGCCAGCAGCTGTGGCAGGCATCTTCAGAGGAGTAACACTTCAGAGTACTCCTCTGAAGATGCCTGCCACAGCTGCTGGTGAAACATCAGGAAAGAAAATACCAAGACCACAGTCACACAGCCCAGATAACCTACAAGAACCGACTTACAATATAGTTTGAGATTTTCGTTACCAGGAAAGAGGAGTGTTGCATAGTTTGTTTGATAGAAAGCTGTCTTGCAGTTTATAGCAATCAAAATGACATAAATGTTTTGCATCATAGTATTAACAGCCAGATATGAACTAGTTTATTAATATTATCCACAGATATTGACCAGTAAAACTTAATGCAACAATGAAGTCTGGTTGCAACTTGTACCAATTTGTTCTAAATTCTTTCATTCCTCTCTTTTCCATAGATTGAATCTTTACACACTGCATCAAAAAGTTCCCCACCAGTCTTTGTCATGGTTACTTCTGACTCAGTTACTGACTGTAGCTCACACCTTTTCAAAATAGCACTTCATTTATTAAATGTTCTTATAAATTCATAACATAGTGAACATTAGATGCATGCTTTGTACCTTTAATTCATATCAAGTCAACTGAAGGCAAAATCATTGTGGTGTGATGAGTATACTTAACTTTCATTGGTTCATTTTTTGTTTTTGTTTGTCCTTTTCCCCCTTCTGTTTTGTTGCATAGAGAAGATGCAGGCAGTTAAGCAAATTCCCAAGCCGCAAATGGAAGTCTATAGTGACAGTACTAACCTGGTTTGCCGCAATGGACATCTCCAGTCAGGTGGGTTTGGTTTTACCAGCACCTAATTAATTAAGGGGATGTCTATCAATATCTGATCTATTATAGAGAATGCTTGCAGTGCTAAATTGCCTGCCCCTGATCTATTTAAAATGATTTTCTGTTTGAAGGTTTTTGTATGTGCATTCCATTTTTAGAATGTCTTAACATGGTTCTTGCTAAACTGTTATCCTCACTGTATTTTTAAAAAAGTTAGCTGTGTTTTAAAATGAAATATTTGCAAAGGAAATGCATTAACTTCTATTAATTCAAGGCAATTTAAGTCAGCATTTATTATAGCCCCTATAGAATGCTACACCAGGAAATAAAGTGATAGGTTTCACCGGCTGTTATAAAAGTATAAGAGGAATCTCTGTTGGATTGTTCACTTTTGTTGTCTGTTAACAGCAGATGAGCAACATTGTGGTTCATTTTTTACCTTATTTCTCATTAGAGGAAGTTTGCTTCTGACTTTATTACAAAAGTTCACCGACTATGCATATATAAAAACTGGAGAATTGTTATTACTGATTTAAGTAGCAGTACTATGTTATTTGAGAGAATCTGCATCAAGACTTACTACTTGGGAAAACTGTACATGCTAATACTTGGTTGAAACCTTATTAAAGCACATTGTCAATGCATGTCACCTGTTTGGTGTTTTCATTTAGTTATAATAGTTCTAGATGGGTTTTCTGGCATAGGTACCTACAACTTAGAAATTTAGGGTTTTGGTGACTATCAAGTGTTCTTCACTACTTGTGACTGAGGTACTATTGAATATACTATTAATATTAAACTATTTCATCTGAAGACATGTTTATTCAGTTAGTGTTTGGCACTAATTATTTTTACTAATTAATTATTTGGTACTAATTGAAAATCTGGTATTTATGTTTTTATCCTGGCCTTTCATAAAGACTCTGGATTCTAAGATCTTAAAGGACTTCGTGTTAGACTTGGACCAGAGTTACTGTTTTCTTATCTCAAGGCCTCACCTGACAATGACCATCTAGTTTAGCTTAATATGGGACAGTAATTGCTTGGTAGCAACAGATCTCAGTTTGCTTGGGCTGTAGAAGATTAACAATTAGCTAACTTGCATTTTGGTAACTGTTGTTGATCAGTGTCTGAGGATGCATACAGACAACCCAGAATGACTTCTCCCTTAGTGCAACATTGTTATTAGCTCTGATCTCGTAGTAGTAGCTCAATGGCACAAATGTAAAGAACAGGTGAGGCTTGCTACAGGAGAAAAGTCTGTTCTGTTAATTGCAGCTTTTTTCTTTAGGCCTGTATAACTTAATGGAGCTACAGAATCCACTAGGTGTTAGGCCAGCAGCTTCTAGTCTAGTCAAGCTTCAAACCTAAGGGAAAATGTGAAAGAAAATGACTTTTGAGTGATAGAAAGACCCAGTAGAGTTGATAGCATAGTCTTGCAAAGTGCTCTCTTTTTAAAGGGCTGCGTGGATACGTATGCAGTACTGTGTGTGTGTGTATATGCTTAACCTTCAGGTACTCAAAAGATATTGAGAATGCTCCCTAAACTTTTAGTTTAGAGCCAGTGTGGTGTAATGGTTAGAATGTCAGACTAGTTCTGGGGAGACACATGTTCTAATCCTGTCCTTGCAGTGAAGGCCACTGGGTAACCAGTCACTCTGTCAACTTAACCTTTATCTTGTCAGGATGACACAGGTGGAAGGAACCCTGCGTATGCCACCCTGAGCTCCTTTTGAGGGAAGGTTGGGATAGCAATGCAATGTATAGATTGTTTGCATTAAAGCATTGTTACCACCTTTCCACCAATCATGTGCAAGATGGTATGCAAAAATAAAAGTTACTAACGTCTCAAATTTTTGTTGCTCATGATACAGGAACTATTTAATAGGTGTCCTTCACAGCCATACAAGCTGAAACAGCAACTGTACTCATAGCTTACCTAGTTGTTGGAGTGTGGCTCGCTTGTACATTTGTTTTTTTCCCTGGCATTCAAGACTCCATGTGAAAGAAATGTGTCCCTGGTGATTTTTAGATTAGATTGTTTATTTATGGCCCTTAGCCAGATAAAACCAGAAACCGTCCCTGGTGATTAAAAGCATTCACATTCTACTATTTGAAAATAATATTATAAGCTATTGCTTCACCAGCCTATGGAACTCAGCTTCATGGTACACTCAGTGCTTAAATCTTACCATGTGAAATATGCTTACTGAACACAGGTATTCAATAATCCCTAAAAGGCCACAAAGTGCCTGCACTTGAACAGTAAAACATTCTCCCTCCAAAGAGAATCTTTGCAGAATCTTTCTGGCATCTGCATGCTACTGGTCATCTTTCCTCCGTTCATTTTCTTCAGCAGTTAGAAGTTGGTAGCTAGTTTTATAGAAAGGACAGCCTTTGGTGTGCTTCCGTAAATACCCCACATTCACCTTCCATTCAGCCAGTGAATGGGGTGTGTATGTGTGATATGCACAATATACGTTTCACGTGTTTGAAAATACATTTCATACACAAAGTTACTTCAGAAGAATACTGGGGATAGTGCAAGTTTTCACTGTGTGATAAATCTGAGCACTGGTATATATTCCCCACATATTCTGATAATACTTTAGGAACATTTTTTTAACTGAAATTGTATTCTTATTTGAGGAAAGGTCTCACATTCCTTCCTTGCCCCAAGTGGGAAAAGTCTACAGGTATTAGAATTACTTGTATTGAGAAAAGAGCAAAGGAGAGCTGAATAATGGGGGGAAACTTGCCTAGTTTACTTTTTTGCAAAATGTAAGGTAAATTGGTGAAGAAAGTAGAAAGCATAGTGTCACCTTGGTGGTGTACACTGAAAGGCTTCGTTTTTGCTGCTGCTTCTCAGTTTTATGTAATAAACTCTATATAGGGAATGGCCAGAGGAGGATGAAGTAGCTTGCTGAGAAGTTTTGGCTGCTAGGAAGATACTAGAGAGTAAGTGACAGGTGATGAAGAATGACAGTTAAATGGGTGGAGAAAAAGATACTGCAGAGGAGAGGGCACCCCTTGATTCACCTATGAAGGCGTTGAAGAGACGCAACTCCACACCCAGACACAGGTCTGTGCTGCCAAAGCTGCAGCTCTGTGAGCTGCGTAACAGTCCAGCAGTGCAAAGCAACAGGGAAGCTGAGAGATTGAAAACAAAGGAGCCATTGGGAGGAGGCGAACAGTAATGTATGAGCAGCTGATGAAATAAAAATAGCAGCCCTGAACAATTTCAGCGGCATCGGAACTAACTTGACATGAAAGTGCATTAAGACTGACCAACTCCACTGTGTGTGTGAGTAAAAGTTAAGATTTTGATAGGATTTTGTGTACATATAACTAAACGTCTTTAAATATTGAATTGCTAGATTAGTTGAGATTTGGCTATCCCTTTAAAAATAGCCTGTGATAGGACATTATTTGTACATTGGGATACTGCCACTGATGCTAACAGGATTTGAAATCCAACTGCAAGTACACCTAAGAAAAAATACAGGTGGTTCATTTGGAGATCTTCTGGAATGTCTGCATACCTTCTTCCTTTCTGGCAGGTTCACTGCTGATCTGGGAATGGCTTAAGCTATCGTGGTATTAGGGCTAGAGTGAACTAGGATCTTGGGGGCCCCGCCCCCATTCTGCACACTCCTATATTTCTTCTTAAATCTGGAGGAAAATAAGAGAGGCTTTGTCTGCCAAGCACATTTCTTCCTTTAAATTACAGCATGTACCCATTTTCATAGCATGCAATAAACAAGCAAGAAAAAGCTCTTCCTTTTTACGTGATTGATTTGTGTGTTGTTCATACTTCATATGCAACAGTTTCTTTGCTAATGTAATACCAATTTTTGTCAAATTCTCTTTTGTGTATTTAGCATGTATCATTAACTCAGTTAAGAATTTCCTCTTTATATAATATTGTGAAACATCTGATTATAGTTTAATGGGGCTGCAACATAATTCAAATTATGCTAAATATTTTCAAT
This sequence comes from Euleptes europaea, assembly GCF_029931775.1. Classification (NCBI taxonomy): domain Eukaryota; kingdom Metazoa; phylum Chordata; class Lepidosauria; order Squamata; family Sphaerodactylidae; genus Euleptes; species Euleptes europaea. The sequence goes on from NC_079318.1 coordinate 31,793,289, forward strand.
GCTGCTGATGGGAATCGGCAGTATCCTTTTCCATATATCATGGCTGAAGAAGCTGCCAGGAATATACTGGCTTAGGTCATGTGGGAGGGTCTGTGTGTATAAGTGAGAAGAGTGATCCTGATGATTTGAGAAATAGTTGGATTTTTAAGGCTTTGCTTGATAAGTTAAACTAGAAAAAATGTGACTAGATAATAACAAGGTATAATTGTTGATATAGCTCCAGAATGGTAAAATTGCTGAACTGGGTTAAGTAAGAAGGCATAGGACTGAATCACTCTTAAAACATGTTTCATATTTAAACACTCTAATTGTACCTGGGCTGAACTAGCCTCCCCCTGTGGCAGAGTGCATAGAAAAGTGGCTGTATAACTTTGTCCCCAAAGTATAGCCAGTTACTGCTTAGTTTGCTGCCTGTGAACAAAAAAGCATCCCAGGGTAGAAAACAACTCAGTTCATTTTTCCATCGGGGTAGTTTTTTTACCCCATATTACAGTAAAAGGGGTATAAAGCTATTCCCAAGATACACAAATGTTGGAAATTCGCTTTTGATGTTTTGCTTTTAAAAATCACGGACGTTTGTTAGTTGTCTTAATTTATTGGGTTCCAAACAGTTTTTGTTTCAAATGTTTTAAAAACTGTAGCATTGGGAAGGAACCATGCTGGTGTGAATTATTCAGTATGCACAAGGCTAAGCGTGAATCTACCTAAAAGAAACAATTTGCCTCATGCCAAAATGTTTTTTTTCAAGCTTTTCGTGTTTTAGAAAGACAGTTTCTGGTTGTTGTTGTGTTGTTTTTTTTAAAGAATTTGGCTTGGGTATAAATATATTTCAAATGCAATATTTGTATATGGTTTTTCAGAGTTCAGTTACAGGTTAACTGAATTTTCTTGAACAATGTAATACCATTTAAGCAACATAAAAAAAATCAATCCAGTCTGATCTGGAGAACCGGGTTTAATTCCCCACTCCTCCACATGAGCAGCGGAGGCTAATCTGGTGAACTGGATTTGTTTCCCCACTCCTACACACAAAGCTAGCTGGGTGGCCTTGGGCTAGTCACACTCTTTCAGCCCCACCTACCTCACTGGGTGTCTGTTGTGGGGAGGGGAAGGGAAAGCGATTGTAAGCCGGTTTGATTCTGCCTTAAGTGGTAGAGAAAGTCGGCATATAAAAACCAACTCTTCTCTTCTTCTTCTAATCAGAATATTCCTTCAGTATTTCTTCAGTAGGAAAGGTTACATTGCCGTTAACATTGCACGGCTTGCTAGAAGTGTATAGTTAGGTGTAAGTTGTATTCAAGTCCAGTTGACATTTTGGCTTCCTCTTTGAGTTCTAAAAACATGGTGCTGATTGGATGCTATGGAGGTTATTTGTCAACCCATTGCCTTAACTCAAATGACAGTAGTGGCTAAGAATCTGAGCTATGAATGAAAACATTTCCAGTTGAAATTTTGCACCTGCTTGGAACTCACTAGGTGGTCTTACGGTCTGGTGTGGGGATATTGCTGAACTGAATTGGCTTATGGGGCTCTTGACAGGATAACACCATAGTAGTGTATGTATGAACACTCTGAAGATTAATTAATTCTAAGTGTTATCATCACACAATAATGCCAAAAAGTGAATTACAGTGGTGTGTATCATAAGGATGACTTTCTCAAAGAGATTAATCAAGTGAAAAAGTTACTAGCAATAGTATTAATAGTATTGACCATCAGTTTGTAATAAAAAATTTACACAACTATAATGCTTAATCTCAGTTGATGCTGATCAGGAATGGTGTTAATTGCAAAGGTCTAATTAGTTTTTTTTACCAGTATCACAGGTAGAAAACAAAGAATTTGACTAGCAAGTAAAATAGCAAGTAAAATTGCATCGGTAATATTTGTGTAAATGGGTACATTCAAAAGAACATTGTCTGAGGCATTATGCCGGCTAAAGATACCACTTGTTTTCAGACTGAGATGCTGCTAGCTGCTTGATATACTCTGTACTGACACATCTTTTTTTTTTTTTTTTGCAGAAAGTGGAGCTGTTCCAAAAAAGAAGGATCCACTCACTCAAACTAGTAACTCGCTCCCTCGTTCAAAGTCTGTGGCAAAGCCTGGATCTGTGGGCCTTTCAGGTCACCAAAGGACACCTAGTTATAGCGGAATATCAAATTTCCCCGTGCCTAGACAGGGAACAGCTCCAGCAACTTCAACTCAGAAGGTAAGGAAGTAGCCTCCAGCCACACCAGTGAATATTTACTGTTAGTTTTGAGTTGAAAAGTTGCAATTCAAAGTTGAGGAATTGTTTGATATCTTTCTGTTAAAGGCTTTCATTCCAAAATGTTTTCTAGAGAGGCCAGTTCTGTTGAGGGCACTGCTGAGTCTATTATTCTAGCTTGGTAACTGGCAAAACTGAACCAATCTGATCTTCTCAGTTTTAAATTGGGCTTGAGGAATATGGTCGTGAGGGCTCGTTTCAGTGATATTACATATACTTGCTAACAGGTGCTCATGCAGCAAGGCATTAGATATATAGCTTGTGTTGTAGGCATGTATTCTAGCCTGATATTGTTAATAGCACTGTTCTTCTCTACAACTTTATTTCATTTTTCTTCATGCTGAACTTGCAAATTTTTGATTAACTACAAAAAACAAAGAATCTTGGTAAGAGGTCCCAGGAATTTGGGACCTGCTAAAATATTTTGCAGTGTGCAATATTGACTAATATAGAGAAAGACTTGGTAAGATGGTCAACATTAAAAATTTCTTGACTGGGAAGGATCTCAGCTATAAAAATGAATATTTTGCCCAAACTTAATTTTCTATTCCAAATGCTTCCGATTCACATAGATGATAAGACTTTGAAAAGCTGGCAACAGCAATCAAGTTCATCTGGGGTGGCAAGAAACCTAGAATCAGATTTAAAATACTGCAAGATGAGAAAAGAAGGAGTGGTCTTGTGTTAGCAAACCTGAAACTGTATTATCAGGTGGCTGGATTGGTCTGGATAGCAGACTGGATTAAAATCCTGGGTCGGCTGTAATAAAGTTGGAAAGAGCGGAAATGAGATGGTCTACACCAGGGGTGTCCAATCTTTTGGCTTCTCCGGGCCACATTGGAAGAAGAAGAATTGTCTTGGGCCACACATACAATACACTAACTTGGGCCACACATAAAGTACACTAACACTAGCTGATTCATAATGTTTAAAGTAAGTTTACAATTTTATGTTGGGCCACGTTCATAGCCGTCCTGGGCCGGGCCACAGTTTGGACAAGCCTGGTCTACGCTATCTTTGGACGGAAAAAGCATCAAGAGAATGGATGAAGTTGAGAACTGAACATGCGATTAAAGTTCGTTTGCTGAAGATTTGAATGACGAATGAAAAGAGATTCAGTCCCACGCCTTCACCACTAATGTCGCCAATGGAAGCATAGATAAGGCAGAGAGAAGTCAAAATGATAGTATAGCATACCAGGACATGATTAAAGCATGTGGAGAAATTAAAACGTGGCAGACAATTAAGGAGAAGAATAAAAATATACAGTGGTTTATATATTGTCCTGACATCAAGACTACAAAAAGACACCCTATAAACCTTCAGAGGCTGAGCTTTCAGAGTACTGATTGTGGCTATGCTAGACCAGTGGTCGGCAAACTCATTAGTCAACAGAGCCAAATATCAACAGTACAAAGACTGAGATTTCTTTTGAGAGCCAAATTTCTTAAACTTAAACTATATAGGTAGGTACACTGTTTATTAACTTAATAAACTTAATAATACACACGCTGACTTGGATAATTCATCCCCCTCTTTCCTCAATGCCTTTTAACAACCATTCATGCATGGGAGGTTTTGCCTTGGATTTGCCGCTCTCTAGGTGTACATTTTCCCCATCTGCATTCTCAAAACTCTGCAGGGGGGCTTATTGTTGAGTTTTGAGAATCTGGATGGGGAAAATGTGCATCTGAGTGGAAAATCCAAGGCAAAACCTCCCATTCATAAATGGCCAATAACCCCCTGTCTCGGGTCGCCCTCCCGCCTGGGCTCCCCGGGCCGTCAGGACCAACCCCGACCCCAGCGCCAACCCCCAGGGGAAGAGGGAAGAGCCCTCGAGCCTCAGTTCACCAGGAGAGCAGTCGGGAGAGGCGGCGAACGGCAGCCGGCTAGAGCCTCCTCCCAGCGTCCGGGGGGGGGCAGAAGCCCCCACAACCACCGACAGGCCTGCTCGTCCAACGGGGCGCTGCAGCGGCTCTGACGTTCCCCGGCCCCCAGGCTGGCCAGCCAGCCGGGTCCCCGGGGAGAGGCCGCGCGCTGGGAGAGGGAGGCCCCAGAGCGGCAGGCGGTTCAGCGCGGCTCCAGCCCCAGCAACCATCGGGAAACAGTTGGCAGACGAGGGAGAAAGCAGGCGAGGAGAGGGGCGTTGGCCAGGACAGGCGGGGCCCCGACAGGAGAAGCTCCTCTGGAAGGTGCAGCCGTACCTGAGAGCGTGCGACACCCCCCATCAGAGTTTTGAGAATCTGGATGGGGAAAATGTGCATCTGAGTGGCAAATCCAAGGCAAAACCTCCCATTCATAAATGGCCAATAACCCCCCATGCAGAGTTTTGAATCAAGCATTGCTTCCCCCCCCCCCGGGCCCCAACCTCCTCCTCCTTGCCGCCGCCTGTGCTTCTTCCTTCCCTCCCCGGCTGGCCTGCCGTCCACCCGTCTGCCTCTCCTCAGCGCCTCGGCCTCCTCCGCCAGCCAAAACAAGAGCAAAAAATCCCACCCCCTGATTGGCTGCCGCCGCCTGCCTTGGCACCGCTGGCCCTCGAGCGCCACATTCAAAACCCGGCCGCGCTGTGAGGGGAGGGGGAGGAGGGGGGCGGCTCTTTACCTCACACACCGCCCCTCTTGTGGGGGGGGGAATAAACCCGAAATGGGGCAGTGAGGAGAGGTTTCGTACTTGACTTTTGGTGGACGGGGGGCGCCTCTTCCTCCTCCTCAGAAACATTTCCAGAGCCACGCTCAAGGGGCCAAAGAGCCGCATCCGGCTCGGGAGCCGCTGTTTGCCGACCACTGTGCAAGACCATTTTAAACTGCAACCATAATATTAAGCTCTAAATAGTGTACTCTGCATGAGCAGCACGACTTCTAAAGTACATCAGCCACTGCCTGAAAAGCCACACATAAAACACAAGAGACCTCTTCAAAAGTGGCCTGTGATGGTGGGTGAGTGAGATGTGCAACCACAGCTTTTCATACAGCATGCTCAGAGCTTTCCAATTAATTCCGTGAATTGCTTTATTTCTAATCGTACCTTAAGGACCTCCCATATGAACCCACGTGCTCAATCTGGTCATCTTCGGACACCCTGCTTTGGTTGCTCCTGCCATCTGAGGCTAGATGGGTGACAACCCAAGAAAGGGCTTTTTTGGTTTTGGCACCAAAACTTTGAAACTGTCTCCCCAGGGAGATTTTTCTGTTTCCCTCTCTCGGTGTCTTCCGTCAGTCTCCCGATAACGGTTATTGGCCCTCCTCCCTGCTTCAAGTGTTACTCCTGTGTTTGTGAAGGACAGGGTAGGTTCCGCCTCCCTCTAAGAGCGACCAATGAGAGCTGATGGAATGATGGGGAGAAACCATTCAAAAAAGCAGTGGGGAGCTGGAAGGGAAAAGAGGATGAGTGAAAATGTGGAGAAAAGCTGCTTAGAGCTCACTGAAAATGTTTAATTTGTAACCAAAGGATCCCCATTATGGGAACAGGACCCCAGTTCAGAAGTTCAATGGAAGGGAAACATTGTAACTTCTAACTTGCTTTCTTCAGTGTTATGTTTGCACCATAAATAAAAGTTAAGTTCTTGTTTCGTTTAACCCTATGGGGCTTTGTGTCTCAGGGAAAGAAACACACGCACAAGTTAATCTTTCGCTGTTTGTCTGCCTCTTGTATCTATGCAGCATGTGAATGGACAGTGTTTGAGTCCCCAACCGCAATTACTCTGTGTGAGTGAGGGTTTGTGAGTAAAGGGGGGACTGGGCTACCCTGTCTGCTGATGTCTCTGTGTGAGAGAGAGGACCTGAGGTGTGAAATGATCTAGAGATTTTAAAAGAGATGAAAAGGGTGCCAAGTGTGATGCCCTGATCTACGTGTATCCTGAACCTGAGTGAGAGAGGTTGTAGAAGGTGGGAGACTCCATGTGAGTGGAGAAGGGGTATCACAGTGTTTTTATTGAATTATTTTATAATTTAAAGTGCATTTTAATTGTTCAGACGTTTTCATGTTTCTTTATGTTTGCCACTTTGGGACTGTGATTGGGTGGAAAGGTAGCATACTTTTTCTAAAAAATAAAATCAATACTTCACATATTTGGAATCATTGTTTCTTCAGGCCACCCCCAAAAACAATAGATCCAACAAGCCTTCTACTCCTACAACTGCTGTACGAAAAAAGAAAGATGTGAAGAATTTTAGAAATGTGGATAGTAATCTTGCTAATCTTATTCTCAATGAAATTGTAGACAGGTAAGTAATAGTGAGGCTTATTATCAAAGGATGGGGTTGAAAATTGCTGGACCCACTGTGGGGTGCGTTTGTTTAAAGAGTTTGTTTAAAGAGTCCACAATACCCTTTACTTCTGGGTAGAACTTTCACCAGCTGGGGATGGTTAAATCAGTCCCAGATCTTTGCTGTCAATGTGTGTACATGTATGGCAAAGAAAGTCCTGTCCCTTGCAAGGCAACTGCCTCTCTGTTCTCATCCTTCCTTATAGTATGTGCTGAGCAGCTGACCAGTGGGGGAATGTGACGCTTCCCCTCCCCCCCCCCCAAGCACCCAGCAGGCCACCCTGCTCGGCCAAACAGCCCTTGAGCAAGTGAGAGAGGCACAGCCCTGCTCAGAAGCGGGGGATGAAGTTGTTTTGGTTAGGGAACCCACTTTCCTCAGAGGAAATCCCTCTGTGCTCCCCAACCTCCTCTTAAGTGGGGCTCACGTTAGGCTGCCACCACCTGTGGATACCTCCCCACCCAGTTTGGTACATTTCAACAGGAGCTGCTTTCATAACATGAGCCACAGAGAGGTGTGTAGGTAGGGAATTAAGGCAATTGCTTTTTTTCAACTAAAACAAATCAAGCTTTATTCTACTGGCAGAACTCTAGAGTAAATACAGCTTACAGGACTGAGATGAAACATACTGCTAATCTACTGGAACTTATAAACCCTGAGCATCTTCCTTCCCCAGTGGGAGACTGAAAAGGGAGTATGTGTGAAGAGGATGCTGTCCTTCACATTATCACACTTCCCCAACTGTCTGTCTCTCTCTCACACACACACACTCATGCACAGAAGGAACAGGTCCTTTTCAGTTCTCCCTCCCACATGTGTAGAAAGGTCTTAACTGATTGGGTCTGGCAGCAAAAGCCCACCAGAACCTTCTCAGCCAATAGAACAGCACTGACAGATGCTGTGTTTTCACTCCTGGCTGTGAAACTATGCCTATCTGGCAGGGTGAGATTTTTCCCAGCCTTGGTTCCACCACAAATACTCATCTGTCTCCATAAATGTCACCCACCCTTCTGCTGTCATCCGTAACAGGAAACTTGGCAAAGAAAGATCAGTTTTTTTAAAGTGTTTATTGTAAGCACAAACAGAGGAGGTTATTGGGAAAGGGTAGTACAGAACATAGAAAATAAAAATACAATTTCTAGCTAATTCAAAATTTACGAGGATTCTGTGGTCTTCATTCCTACCTTGCGAGGTGAAGTGTTCAAGGGTTCATAGGTGAAGCAGACTAAAGCCCCTTCTTGCTAGCTCTTGTTTCAAGAGCTTTCATGGGAAGGGGAGCGGTCATCTGTCAGAAAGTGGGGGTCTTGTTGAAATGTTCTCTCCAAAAAGGTTCAGGCCAATGAACTATTTCCCATGATCATAGGGGTTTTGCACTCGGCACTTTTGGAGTTGTGTACAGAGCTAGAAGTAATGTGCAGGCTGGAAAGATGTAGCAGAAGAATCAGATGGGGAAGATACCTGTCTCTGAAATGAGTCATCAGGTACAGATGGGGTTTTCATTATTATGAAATACCCCTTAGGTATTTGTCAGGCTCTTTGCCAGTCATCTAGGTATCATTTACATGACCTGCCTCACATGAAACAAAGTTTTGGTCCGCTAAGATTCTCACCATGTTGGCCTTTCTTGAAGCTATAGTCAAAAGATGGACATTCACGAAAGGAGTAACTATTTGGATTATTATGTAGGAAGAGCTAACCAGATCTCTTATAGGGGAAGTAGAGCTGTTTCCTGTATTAGCTTAAAGTAGAATTGTGTTCAGACTAAAAACATCAAGCTATGTTCTAGGAATTGGAGTACTTTAATATCAATTGCGTGACTTCCATGATTTTGATTCCTTAAAAATGGCAGAGTTGAGAGGCATGAAACTATCCAGCTGCACTCTAGAAGAATGAGATGTCTATTGTTACACTAATTGGTATTCTGTATCTGTTAGTGGGCCATCTGTCAAATTTGATGATATTGCTGGGCAGGAGCTAGCAAAGCAGGCGCTGCAAGAAATTGTTATTCTTCCATCTCTTAGACCTGAGGTAAGCAATCTGTTTTCTGTCAGTTTTCATATTAGCCCTGAGTTTTCATATTAGCCCTGAGAATCTGGTGTTCAGTGGTAATTAGAATATAGTTTATCTCAGCACCATTAATTTATAGCCTGGGACATATTCATGTCACATCTGCTTTCAAAACTACTTCAGAGAAACTGGCTGGGTTTTTTCATATATCATTTTCCTAAAAATTAGTAATAAGAATCACAGTTCTTCTCCATTGCAGCCCATTTGGGCTGATAGTAATTATGACCATTCAGTTGGGATAGTATATTCACCTTGTGTACTCAATGATGTGTACATTCCAAACAGTAGCTGACCACATGTTGCTAATTAAAGTTGAAATTACCCCTCCCCAGTTCTCCTTGAGAGCCTATATCCTAGTCCAACATTTTAACTGTTGCACCATCCTGGTTCTCAGATGAGCCAGCTAGATGAACCAAGCATGTTAATACTTGGAGAGCTAGCATGGTGTAGTGGTTAGGAGCAGTGGACTCTAATCTGGAGAACCGGAATTGATTTTCCACTCCTCGACATGAGTGATGGACTCTAACCAGGTGAACCGGATTGGTTTCCCCACTCCTCCACATGCAGCCTGCTGGGTGACCTTGGGCTAGTCACAGTTCTCTCTGAACTCTCTCAGCTCCACCTACCTCACAAGGTGTCTGTAGTGGGGAGAGGAATGTAAGGCGATTGCAAGCTGGTTTGAGTCTCCTTAAAAGGTAGGTAGGTAGGTAGATTAGATAGATACTTTTATTTACAGCCGTCAGCCAACATACAAAATTCAATGCATCCATATTTAAAATAAAGCAGGAAAAGGGAATTGAGGCATTATTACATCTTAAAAGGTAGAGAAAATTGGCATATAAAAACCAACTCTTCTTCTTCTACTTGGTCCTTCCCTTCCTCCTCCTTTTCTCTGATGTGGACTGCATTGGCTATCTCTCACATGCTGTCCCCCCCCTTTCCCTTCTGTTTCATAACTGAAGAGGGAATAGGAAGGTCCTGGGATAGTTTAACTGGATGGTGTTCATTCTAAATCTTTGTATCTTAAACATCAGGGTATTAAATGTATGGTGATAAATTGCCAGTTTGTATGACGTGGCACAACAGAATGTAACTCTACCATACTTTCAGCTGTTCACAGGGCTCAGGGCTCCTGCCCGTGGATTGTTGTTGTTTGGCCCACCGGGAAATGGAAAGACGATGCTGGTAAGAGAACCATTTTTCTGTCACAATTTTTTAACTAAGACATTTTTTCCAGAAATCTGTACAGTTGTTTTACATAATAGTGAAAGGTTAACCTTACATAGTCTATTTACAATAAGGGCATATTTTAATGTTGGACAGTTAACACTTGCTGGAAACATGTTATGTGAGAACTTCACTAATGTCTTGCTATGAGAGCTCTTCATGTGTTTGCTGTAAATTAATCATATTTTTAGCCAAAAAATGTCTGAAATTCAAAAGAACGGTGAGGTTTACTTTTGCTTATCTAAAGCTGCACATAGTATGCAGAGGAGAAAAAAGTAACCACATGCTTCTGGAGCACAGAGTTCTTAAATTTCTGGTATTTGGGTCTTGAACTTCATTTACATTGTTACTGTGCAGTTTTTTTATTTCCTGTATTTGAAATGAGCTGCATAACTTCACAAAAATGCTTTCCATAGGCGTACTTTCAGTGTTTGGCCATGATTAAAACTTACTTGCATAAAATATTGTACAAAGGCGCTTTTGATAGTACTTGGCAATGCAAAGTTTCCTGCTTAAGTTGTTTCCCTGAAATAATAAAAATAAAACTAAGGCTGTTACTGCACCATTAACTTACTACAGAGTATCCTCCTCGTGTTCAATCTTACAGTTTTGGCATCAAATGCAAAGTTTTTGTCCACACGTAAGCTTCTTTTGCCATTTTATTTCTTCCTTTCCATCCTGTCCACACCTTCCCAAAAAACACGATATGTTCCCATGGGAGAGTGCCGCGTCATTCATAATGTTGCAGATGTGCTGGATGCTCCCTCGTCTTCCCCCCTGTTTTGTTTTGGTGCATGTGCACCAGAGATGGTCTGATGGTGTGTTTAATAAACAACTTAAAAAGCACGGAAAATGACCAAAGGGAGGTGGGGAAGGCTTGCGAGGGGGACTCGTGCATCACGCTCAGGGAGCCTGTGAAGGGGAGCGAGCATGTGGGCAGCAGTTATGATCCTGAAGGCACTTCAGACGATAACAGCCGCCACAGTAGTTCTTTGTCCAGTGAAGCCCAAAAATGCTCAGCGGCGGAGGCTGTCACTGCTTTTTACTTCCCCAGACACCTGGGTCTCCCCTCACTAGAGCATGTCTCAAAGGTGCCCCACACCTGTGCCAGTTTGTTGTAACTGATTCACCTGTGGGAGGGGAAGAGGATAGGTGTCTAACTTGAGGGGAGGGGAAGAAGAGGTGGGCGAGGCGCTGAGGAAACAGGCCAGACACCAGTGCTTAGCAGCTTCAGCCAGTATTGTTGCTGCGCCAGAGAACGGTTCAACCCAGCCACGACAATGGCAATGGCTGAGGGGTCAGCTCCTGCCGGCTGGCTCATTCGCTCTCCCCGCTGCCCATCTTGGCCTCGTTGTGCCACTCAGCCCTGCTCTGCAGGCGCCCCCCACACTCTTTCCACTTTGCCCTGCAAGGTGGTTACATGGTGCTTGTGCCCCCTGCTGCAACCTCCCACCCTTGAGAAGAAAGAAGTTTAAATTAGTTGTGATAGGCTGCCGCCTGGCAAGCACTCCCCCCCCCCCAACAAGCTCGTCCAGCACACCAACATTCCTTTTGTAGTCCTAGTTCATTTAATTACAAAAATTAAAAGCACGGTAAATGACTGGCGGGAGGAGACGGGAGGGGGAAGGGGAGGGAGTTGGGTGGAGATATGCATAGCGTCTCCAACTTCTCCACACCCCAGGGATAGTTGTCTTTGAAACGTAGTAAAGAAATGCATCTTCATTTACGTGTTTGTCGAAACCACAGAGATTAAAGGCTTGGAAAACATTTGAGTAAATGAAGGGAAAACAAGTGTGGACACAAAGATAAGACGTTTCATTAAACGTTACAAATAATTTGTGCGGAAATGGCCTAAGAAGTGAAATGGAACCATGCCCTTCATAAATTCATGTTCACAACTGTAATAAGGTAGAAGATGTTGTGGTTCATACTTTAAAAACAAACTTGGATAGTTGTTGAAAAAAATGCTGTGTTTAATTCTGTATGGGTATTGTTTACAGTTTTGCGAAATGGAAAGCCTTTAAATTCTGCTCCATATTTCCTGCAATGACATATATATTGTATCAAAAATGTAGCAATATTCTGATTTTTTCTTTAATTGTACTACTCTGTTTTGAATATCTCAAGTAATCATACTGTAAACTATAGTATGTTGTTGCTCCAGTCTGGCCGTTTTTTCTCTTTCTAGGCCAAAGCAGTGGCTGCAGAATCTAATGCAACCTTTTTTAACATAAGTGCAGCAAGTCTGACATCAAAATATGTAAGTTAATTGGGTATTCTGGTTGTGCACTTACGAAAACATCCTGGGATCTTGATTTAGTGGGTTGTGGTGGAGAAATATTTGCATGAGGCTTTGCTGCAGTAGAAATTATTGCCTTCCTTTAATCATAGAGCTTCTAACTTTTCTACTAGTTTGGTCTCCAGAGCTGCAGCCACAGGGGTCTGGGGTTTATGAACAGAAATAACAACAAATTATTCTGGGTTATTGAATAAAGGCCATCTGGAGCCAAATGGAAAGATGTTGAGATATGCAAGAAAATACAAAGCATGATACAAGTCTTTCTTCAACATAAGCTTATTTGGAGACCGTAGCAGTTCAGGAAAAACACCTTAAAAACACACAGTGCAAACAAGGCTAAAACATGTGGATCATCTCTTAATTACCAGAGTGCCCGCTTCATTATTTTTATTCTGAAAGTAATAATCATCTCTGTGCTACATGAATACATAAAAGTAGCCCGTATGTGCTGTTTTGAATTCTAGCTCTTTTAGTTATTAGGATAGCACATGGCTTAAATTAAAGTTCCTAATTAAACATATATGAAAATAAACAATTGTATTTTTGGAAAAACATAAGGAAGCCAGCACTTTATTTCACTGGGACGTTTAAAAATAAATAGACACACATTAAAATGGAGCTTTGTAAAAGAATGCTGAGAGCATATCATGTGTCTTGGCACTGAGTTGGTCATAGGCTTATGAAACGGGATTTAGAATTCTCTTCATTCACATACAGCCAACTTTTGTTCAAAACAAGTTTATAACTCTGTATATGCTAAATTAAGTACTTTAATGCCCTTAGGTTGGTGAAGGGGAGAAATTGGTGCGTGCCCTTTTTGCAGTGGCCAGAGAACTTCAGCCTTCCATAATTTTTATAGGTAAGACTTCAGTACTCCTATAGCAAGCTACGCTGGCCATTTTAAAATTGACTTTTAAATTAAGATGTTGTGATTGAAGTTAGCATCCATCTTATTATATCTTGCAAGTTAAGGAAGTAGCATGTACAAAATTGAACTGATAACTGTTGAAGAAAAAATGCATGTTCTGCATGCCAAATGTTTTGTTTTATTTGGAAGCCTGAGCATTTTATAATGTTTCCACTTAATTGCCAGATGAAGTTGATAGCCTCTTATGTGAAAGAAGAGAAGGTGAACATGATGCCAGCAGACGTCTAAAAACAGAATTTTTAATAGAGTTTGATGGTGTAAGTATTAGACTCACATTTATCTTAGTTGGAAGCTCTCCGTGGATACCAGTTGTAGCTAGTTAATGTTTGGATCATTAGTTTAAGGTATTTTAGCACTTGCTGACTCCTACATCTCTCACTAAATTTTCAGGTAGTGATTAGCTGTGACATTTCTGAAGTTTCTTGGTGATAAAATCTCTTAATTTATTTCTCCCCAGTGGGGACCCAAAGCGGTAACTTACATTATTCTCTCTTCCATTTTATCCCTGTGAGGCCCATAAGGCCGAGAGTTTGTGACTAGCCCAGGGTCACCCTGTAATCTCTCATAGCAGAGCAGGAATTCAAACCAGGGTCTCTCATATCCTAGTCTGACACTGTAACAATTGCACCACAGTGTTCCAACACTGGTTGTAGTGTATTTCAGGCAGTAGAGGTGTTTGGTCAAGGGCAGATGCACCATCCAGGAAGACTTGGAGTTGCTCCACCACCACTCTCTCAATTACCTTGCAAAGGCCAGGATGGGACTGGATGATAGTTGGCTGTACCATTCTTCCCCAGTTATTTTTTCCTAAATAATAGGTGAAAGAACACATCTTTTAATGGAGGAGGAAACACTCCCTGTGTCATCAGTATGCTGATGATACCCAGCTCTTTATTTATTTTTGTCTGGACCATCTGTTGCTGTTGTATTAGTCTTCAACCTGTGACTGGCTGCTATAGTGAAGTGACTAAGGGTGAAATTGAATCCTTACAAGACTGAGGTGGCATTGGTTGGTAAGGCAGATGTTTTGGAGGGTGTGGTGCTTCCCACATGTGATAGGGCTCAGCTGACCTTAGCTAACTTGGTTAAGAGTCTGGGTATTAAATCCAGCATTATTGCTGAAGTTAGTTTAGCAGTGAAGAAAATGCTCTGTTCCAGCTCCGTTTAGCGCAAAGGATGGCTCCCTACATTGATCCAGCCTATCTATGTCACAGTAACTTCCAAGGCAAGATGATTGTAACCTGCTGTATGTGGGACCGCCCTTGAACTCCACAGCTCATTAGTATCAGGAGTAGAGTGGGCATATTACACGTGTTGTGCAGTGAAATCATTGGTTACAGTTTAGTTTTTGGGTTTAATTCAAGGTCCTGGTTATTATTTGTAAAGTCCTTCATGGCCTGGAACCCACGTAGCTGAAGGACTGCCTCTTCCAGTAAGCTCTGCTGCAATAGCTTTGCTCATATGAGCAGGGCCTGCGCATGCGTGAGATGAGCACCTGCTCATACCAAAGCATTTTCTGTGGTGGTCACTACCTGGTGCAGAAGGCTGCCCGACCAGTTCAGAAAGCCTCCCCGTACTATTATCGTTCCATAGAATCTACAGAACAGAACTTTTTAGGAGGACATTTCTGTGGAAAGAAAGCTGCAGTAATTTTTTTACAGCCCATTCCTGACAGGGAGGGCAACGCAGCCACACTGCCTCCAAAGGAGGTTTTGCCCCCCCCCACTGAAGCTGAAACCTTGCCCTTACCTGAAAAACCCGTGAAAAACACGTCCTAAGGACTTTTGTCCTTTTAGCTCAGGAATGGGCTGTCAGTGTTAGAGTTAGTAAATGGTTTTTATTTTATAGCTTGTTGTCTTTAACTTTTGTAATCTTCTTTAAAAAATGGCAACCTATAAGTTAAATAAGTAAAGGTTTAGCCCTTGAAATATTTGACATTTTACAATATCTAATCAAATGCAATGTTCTGTGTGTATTGTGTATAACTTACTGCAACATTTTACAGTATCTAATTAAATGCAATATTCTGTGTGTATTGTGTATAACTTCATCTGCTTGTCTTCTGTGCAGTCCCTGCGCAGGCTGGCCGCGGAGACGTTCTGAAAAGCTTCTAGAAGCTTCAAAATACTTGGAGCGCTCCCCCCCGTCCAGCCCCGAGCACGGGCTTTCCCCCCGCTCACTGATCACATGACGAGGGGGCGCTCCTCCTCAGTTCTTTCTTCGCCGCCGCGGAGTTAGGACACAGCTTCATGAGCTCTGACGAGATTACCTCAGAGCTACTGGGCCGTTGTAGAAGAGCCTACTCGTCTATAATGGCCTTATTCAAGAAATGTTCACAGTGTGGTTTTAAAATGGCCACAAATGATCAGCACGATCTTTGTCTGCTTTGCCTCGGCGAGACGCATGTACTGGAGACTTGTTTGGCCTGTCAGACTCTCTCTCTCCGAAGGCCAGGCAATACCGCGCGTCCCTCCTTAAAGCTACCCTGTGGGAGGAAGCTCTCCTGGCGGCAGACCACCCTAAAAGGTCCTCGAAGTTGCAGGAGCGGCAACAAGCCCCTTCTGTCTCTTCTCTCCTGGCCGGTAAAGTTATCGAGCCTCCAGTTTTGGTCAAGAAGCCTGCTTCTGATTCTGTTAAAACCAAAAAGAAAAAGGATAAGACCGATAAAAAGGACCAGAAGGGTAATAAGGCTCAAAAATCTGACAAGCAGCCTTTGCCCATTGAGGAGGGGGCGGCAGATATCTCCCTGTCTGCGAATGCTTCTAAGCACTGGCAGAGGTCCCTGAAGTGTGCTGCTTCTCCGAAGCCTTCAACCTCTCGGCGGCGACAGTCGCCGTCACCCCTGAGGCTTTCTAAGCATCGGAGCCGAGGGCGGAGTCCTGGACTGGCTCGACGCCTTACGTCTGCTTCCCTGGGGGAGGGCTCGGCTTTGGTCTCCCGGTTGCAGTATGAGCCGCTCATCCCATCCAGAACGCCCTCCCCATTTCGGCGTGCGAGATCTTTATCTTCGGAGCCGGATCCTTTCCAGCTGTACCCTTCGGAGTCGGTAAAGAGGGAAGCTCAGCTAAACGCTCCTCATCGAGGGTTAGTGCCAGCTCCAATGTTGCCCCAATGGCCATATTTTCCAAACCCCTACATGCCTCCTCCTGCATATTGGGAAGCTTCCTATCCAACAACCTACCGTCGGCATCATCATTCCAGTCGCTCTTCGGCATCGATAGAGGACCCGGATAGAGCCGCCCCACTGCCTAGGATGCAAGCTGCCTCGGCGCCGATGCATCTGCGTTCACGGATCCACTTCTTTGATTCAGTGATTGACGTCAGAGTCTTCAATTTCTTCCCCTGACGACATTGTCTGAGATTCTGAGCCTCTCTCCCCTCCTCCGGACTGGAGAATGTACTCAGATCAGCTCGTGAGAATGGCAAAGGCCCTTGATATCTCGTACTCCCAGCCTGATTCCCCATCGACGGATCCGATCCTGGGAGTTCTGTACGCCTCTGACTCGGGACCTGTTGCACTCCCTTTTATTCAAGGGCTCAGGGACATTGCCTTATCAGCTTGGTCTTGCCCCTCCACTATGAGGGCTTCAACCAAAAGGGTGGAGGCTCTGTATAAAGTTATACCATAGGGGTCAGAATTTTTGTTGCAGCATCCCATTCCTAATTCCATTGTTACGGATGCTCTGCCTTCTGCTTTTAAAGGCGGCGCACACTCCTCCCCTGTAGATAAAGAGGGGAGGAAACTTGATGTTTTGGGACGAAAAATGTATTCATCCACTGCTTTGTCCCTGCGCATATGTAATTTCATGGCTATAATGGGGCGTTACCAGATTTTTCTCTGGGATCGGGTTTCTCAGTACCTAGAGTACTTTCCAGAGGATAAAAAGCCTCTCGTTCGGAGCACTTTCACTGAAGGTTCCCGGCTGGGTCGCCAGCAACTAGATGCGGCACTACACGCCGCTGACAGTGGCTGTCGCTCAATGGCCTCGGCAGTGGTGCTTAGGAGGCATGCCTGGCTCCGTAGTTCTACGCTTCCGGCAGATACGAAAGTGAGAATAGAAGACCTTGCCCTTTGAGGGCAAATTCCTTTTTAGTGAGGAGACTGATTCGATCCTCAATAGGATTAGGACAAATAAGCAGAATGCCAAATCATTGGGCGTGACAGCCCAACCTACAGGAGCTTTCCGCCAGAGGTATTTTCCCCGTCATTCCTCTAACTATAATAAGCCATAAAGGTATCAGCCTTACCTAGCTGCTCAGGCTTATAAGGCCCCTTATGCCCCCTACAATCAGGGGAGAAGAGGGGGTTTCAGACTCAGAGGGCATCATGGGTGCCAGTCTCCTAGGGATTCTCAGGCACGGTCTAAAAATATGACCTGACTAGAGCCTAATCCTACCTTTTTGGACAGGTTGTCCTATTTCTATGATCAGTGGGCTGATATCACTGATGATGGACAAGGTCTATAATAAAGTTTGGTTACCGGTTGCATTTCCATTCTTTGCCTCCCTGTTCCTCTCCTCCATCGGGTCCTGTATCTACATCTCCCCTTCTGGAGGAAGAGATTGCTAAACTATTAGCGAAGGGTGCAATATCAGAGGTCACCTGTCCCATGAAGGACTTGGGGTTTTACTCCAGGTACTTTCTTGTACGTAAGAAGGGTGGAGGCCAGCGGCCAATTCTTGACCTTAGGGTATTAAACAAATTTCTTATTGTCCCTAAATTTAGGATGTTATCCCTGAAGGACGTGCTACCTCTCCTGTCAGGGAACTTATGGTTTGCCACTGTGGACTTACGTGATGCATATTTCCATTTGGCTATACACCCTGCACATAGGCATTACTTGCGCTTCCAATACAGGGATCGTTGTTTTCAGTATAATGTCCTCGCTTTTGGCCTGGCTACGGCACCCCGTGTTTTCACTAAGTGCCTCTCAGCTGTCACGGGGTTCCTTGCCTCTAGAGGCTGTGCCGTCTATCCCTATCTCGACAACTGGCTTTTTGTCTCTTCCTCCCCTCAGGGGCTGGAGCGGGACATTGCCCTGGCTTGTGATACACTTAAACGCCTGGGCCTTATCGTTAATAGGGATAAATCACACCTATCCCCTGCCCGTCACATTTCTTTCATTGGGGCTGTCTTGGATGCCCCCACTCTGCTGGCTTCTCCCACTGGATAGAGCCCGAATGATTCAGTCAATGGTTTTTCCTTTAACTGTAACCGCTTTCAGAGAGCTGTCCAGATACAAAGGCTACTTGTATATGGCCTCCACGACCTATGTCGTGCCCTATGCTAGGATGCATATGAGGAGTTTGCAGAATTGGTTTTTATGCCATTTTGTTATTAACGTTGACTCCCAGAACTGTAGATTGTCCATCCCTCTATCTGTACTCCGGTCCCTTGGGTGGTGGTCTCTAGAGACTAATCTTTTTAAAGGTTGCCCTTTTGGCGTTTCCCCTCACGATTTAGTGATCTACACTGATGCCTCCCTGTCAGGCTGGGGTGCCTTCTGTGGTCCTCACGAGGCTTGGGGGCATTAGTCGCCCTCTGAATGTTTGTTACACATTAATCATCTTGAGATTCGGGCAATCAGGTATGCTTTCGTCTCTTTTGCAGCGACCCTGGAAGGGAAACAAGTGCTTTTAGCCACCGACAACACGGTGGCCATGTTTTATATCAACAAGCAGGGTGGCACAGGCTCCACTACCCTCTGTGCGGAAGCCCTACAGCTCTGGTCTTGGGCCATCAACCACCATATCACCCTTTCTGCGATCCATGTAGCGGGCCAGGACAACATCACTGCAGACCTATTAAGCAGGCAGGTGTCCGGCAATCACGAATGGTCCATAAAGGTCTCTTGCCTTACCCCTATTTTCCAGCAATGGGGTTTTCCCATGGTGGACCTTTTTGCTACCCAATGCAATACCAAATGCCCCCTATTCTGTTCCCGGGCAGGGTTGGACAGGTCATCCCTTGGGGATGCGTTCCAGATCCATTGGAACGCAAGCCTTTATTACACATTCCCTCCCTTCCCTCTCCTCGGGAGGATGTTAGCAAAAGCAAGGGCAGAGGGTTCACATCTAATTTTAATTGCTCCCTTTTGGCCAAAGAGGGTTTGGTTCCCCTCCCTTTGGGAGATGTCCCAGGGGAGTCCATTGCCTCCTGCTGGAAGTGGAAGACCTTCTGTCTATGAGTCTGGTCTTGTTTCACGACCTTCCCTCTCTCCACCTAGCGTCTTGGCTGATCCAGCCATAGCACAGGATCCTGATAGGGTCTCTCAGGTCCTTCTGGCCTCCAGGAAGCCCTCAACCAGGCATTCCTACCACCTCAAATGGAAACGCTTTGTTGTTTGGGCCACACAGCAGCATATTTGCCCCTTTTCTTGTCCCCCATGGGACGTGTTCAGTTATCTCCTGCTTTTGAAAGATACAGGTCTAGCTACTACATCTATCAAGGTCCACTTGGCGGCCCTGTCTTACTATCATGACCCTGTTGGTATTTTTACCCTGTTTTCTGCCCCTGGCTCTAAACGATTCTTGAAAGGGCTGTTCAATTTGTACCCTACTATTAAGAAGCCTTTGGATTGCTGGAGTTTGTCCCTTGTTTTATCTTTTTTTATCTCATAAACCATTTGAACCAATGGCCAAGTGTGATATTTCTTTTGTTACCTATAAGGCTGCATTTTTAGTAGCCATCACCTCTGCTAGGAGGGTGGGGGAACTGGCAGTGCTTCAGTGCGATGCCCCATTTACACGATTCCATCCCGACAAGGTCGTTCTGCGGCCTAGTCTGCAATTTCAACCAAAGGTTGTCACACCTTTTCACATGTCACAGGACATAGTTTTGCCCGTTTTTTACCCAGAACTGGCTTCCCCCACCGAACAAACCTTGCATACACTGGATGTTCGTAGAGCACTTTTGTTTTATATGGATCGGATTAAGTCCTTCCATAAGGACAGGTCACTGTTCCTCTGCTTTAAGGGCCCTCGTAAGGGGAGGGCGGCCTCATCCCAATCCATTTCTAGGTGGGTAGTCACTGCCATTAGGTTGGCCTATGCCTCTGCATGTGTGGACTGCCCTCTGCTTGTCCAAGCTCATTCCACCAGGGCACAGGCTTCCTCGGCTGCTTTTCTCGGCAGGGTGGATCTTCTGGATGTCTGCGAAGCTGCAACGTGGTCCACCCCGTCTACGTTCCTTGCGACACTACTCGATCGATGTCGACTCCAGGAGCGATGCAGCTGTGGGGAGAACGGTGTTACAGTCATTGTTCCGGTGAGGAGCCCACGCCCTCCTCCAAGGTAATTGAGCTTGCTACTCTCCTATGTGGGACCTCACAGAAGACAAGCAGATGAAAACAGTTGCACTTAACTGTAACTGCTGTTCATCCAGTGTCTTCTGTGCAGGCACGCATCCCTCCCTCCTTTCCCCTCTGTGGGCTGTTTTT
Organism: Euleptes europaea; assembly: GCF_029931775.1. NCBI lineage: Eukaryota > Metazoa > Chordata > Lepidosauria > Squamata > Sphaerodactylidae > Euleptes > Euleptes europaea. The sequence continues at coordinate 31,813,780 of NC_079318.1, forward strand.
ATGGTTTTTCTGCATCTTAATGTACACCTTCACGGCGGCGAAGGGAGAACTGAGGGAGGAGCGCCCCTCCCCCCTCGTCATGTGATCAGTGAGCTGGGAAAAAGCCCGCGCTCGGGGCTGGACAAGAGGGGGAGAGCGCTCCAAGTATTTTGAAGCTTCTAGAAGCTTTTCAGAACGTCTCCGTGGCCAGCCTGCGCAGTCCCATGCTTGCCTGCACAGAAGATGATGAACAGCAGTTACAGGTAAGTGCAACTCTGTTTTACTCTGCTCACAACCTGAGTTCAATCCCGACGGAAGTCGGTTTCAGGTAGCTAGCTCAAGGTTGACTTAGCCTTCCATCCTTCTGAGGTTGGTAAAATGAGTACCCAGCTTGCTGGGGGTAAAGGGAAGATGACTGGGGAAGGCACTGGCAAACCACCCCGTAAACAAAGTCTGCCTAGTAAACGTCGGGATGTGACGTCACCCCATGGGTCAGGAATGACCCGGTGTTTGCACAGGGGACCTTTACCTTTAGTGTTGGGTACCCTCTCCCAATTTATACTGTAATTTATTAGTTATAAATGTTCAGTGTATTTGACACAGCGTTATTTCCTAATCTTCTGCAACTCGGCTCCTAAAGAAAGTAATACATCTGTTTTACGAAAAAAAATAGGTACAGTCTTCTGGAGAAGACCGAATACTTGTGATGGGAGCAACTAATAGGCCACAGGAGCTTGATGATGCTGTTCTCAGGTACTGTGAAAGATGCAGTAAGCTGCCACACATACAACATTTTCAATGTTTATTGTTTAAATGTGACCACTCGAGACTGCCTGCAACTCTTTCTGGCCAAACGGTGGACTGTCTTTCCCCCCACACTAAATTTTGTCATCTGTTACCTATCTCTTGGGTAGCAAAAACTTAAGACAAGTGCTAAGGTAGTATAAGGTGCAGCAGTTTGTGTAACTCTCAATAACTGGGTATATTTGCAGTTTTGCTTGTAGAAAACTAAGATATTCTTTCAGATTTCATAAATATGCCAAATAGTACAATTTTATTTCCCCCCCCCTCTCTCTCTCTCTCTCTCTCTCTATATATATATATATATACACACACACACACACACACACACATTCATTTTACGTTAAAGTAGTAAAATAAGTTCCAGTTAGTAAAAAGTTATACTAACATTTCAAAAATGCTTTCCTCAGCTTCAGATTTTCCAGAATTTTTTGTCTCTCTGGCTATATAATAACTCAGTTCATGCTTGCATCAGTTTAATTTAAGCATAATTCTTGTGCATGCGAGTGTCTTGGTTACCAGCTCTGTGTATATAATATGTTGTATTGAATAAGCCACTTTGTGGGTATACATGCAAACATGTCCTGCTTATGGAAATTATTTTATTGAGAAAAGCATAACTCAGACTGGCTTCATTGAATAGAAATTTGAATTTTTACAGGCATTAGTTCTCTGGTTTTGTAGCGCCTATATTTTAGCAAAGAGATACACTGTATTTATGGGCAACTTTCTTTCAGAAGGAAAATCTAGCTATCTTAGTGCCATCTCTGAATACAGCCATTCTTTCAGTTCTTACCTAGGAAAGTGTGATGTCTTCTCTTAGATATTGACATTTGAGATGTGGTTTTTCCAAGGTGTTTTGATCTTCTTACTGCAGCTTCTATCATATCTGTTTTTCAGGCGATTCACCAAGCGGGTGTATGTATCTTTACCAAATGAAGAGGTACGGGGCTTATTAATGCATCTTCACCTGCTAGGGCACCTTTGTGTTAGTTCTTATGGGGATCCAGATTATTTTCTTGGTTTAAATCTGCAATTTACAATTCACATAGTTTCCACAAACATGTATTGCTGTGCAGCCTTTAAATAATGCACATGGAGGCATGTTTCTGTTCCACAATTTGCTTCCTTCTATTTAAAGACTTTCAGTTTTCATTTAGAAAGATTTCATGTTTCTTTGAAAAAGGAAGAGCTTGATCATATGCTGACATCTGAATGTTTGAGAAACCAGAGGTCCCTAGTTAGATGTTATTGCCTGTACTTAGATGTAGACTAATGTTTACACCAGGGGTGGGGAACCTTTTTTCCGCCAAGGGCCATTTGGTTATTTATAACATCATTTGCGGGCCATACAAAATTATCAACTTTAAAATTAGCCAACCAAGCCCCAAGCAGGCAGCTGCCCCAGATGACCCCCTTGGCGCAAGCAAGCAGGCAGGCATTCAGTTGGTGGCACACTCACCCACCTGGTGGCACAGGATGGTCTGTTGCACCAGCCGGGCGTAGCCGTCCAGCCACACGCCAGCCGGCTCCTGCTACCTCCGCCTGCAGGGCTGAAATGAGGACACACTATCTAAGAACTCCCCTCCCTGCGTGCATTCTAGCCTTGCCCCCTTTAACCCCTCCATTGTCGCCACTTCTGCTCCCAGCCCTCTTGTAGTACAGAGGGAATACGTTTCTCCATGGCCTGGGTGGGAAAGGGTTAATACAATTTCTTGGGCAGTCCTAGCAGCTCCATAGCTAACGACTCTTCTGCAAGGGAGGGAAAAGGTTCCTTTTCTCAGCAAAACAAACTCACATCCGCCTTGAGTAGAGGCTATTCATGCTTGTGGGAAGGGGCAGATCGCCAGTCTTAGATCCTTCTGCCAGGACCCACGAAGGGCCAGACCAAAAACACTGGATCATTTATCATTTCAATATTTTGTGACTTGACACACACTTAAAACTATTGAATATTTCTTAACAGACACGATTGCTTTTATTAAAAAATCTCTTGAGCAAGCAAGGAAATCCATTAACCCAAAAAGAGCTGGCACAGCTAGCTAGGTAAGTAACTTCCTTTATCTCTAACTCTTACTGGTGTATATTTGGCAGTATTTTTAGCTATTTCCTGGCTTTTTATATAAATAGTGGAGATATCTATAGCTATATCTTTATCTGTCTTACAATTGTAATGTCACTAATGTTTCAAAGCTATGCCTGAAGCTTAATTGGTAAGATGAACTGTAAAACATTCAGTAGAACACTTCTTCATTCTGAAACTAAGTGTTCATTTTTCCTCTTTATAAAGAATGACAGAAGGTTACTCAGGGAGTGACTTAACAGCATTAGCAAAGGATGCAGCTCTTGGCCCTATTAGAGGTAAGCATAATTAGCTATTGAGGAAAAAATACAACTGTATTAAAGCAGTATTTCAGAGCTGGTATCATGTGATCCTTGCAGTTTACCCCTGGTAGTAAGCTGGTTGGAGACTTCCAAATGTAGAATGAATTGTGATCATTGAAGCATAACCTTACTGTACCATCTGTGTCAGAAATCAGCTTGCCATTCTCCTAGTGGATGCAGTGTTGAATCAGCAGAGCACATGCATTTCTGTGGACACCACTAAGGCACTCAGGCACAAAGAAAGATTCAGGAACATTTGTCACTTAAAATACTGTAAATGAGCATTCAAAAAACACTCTAAGGTCAGATTTTCAAGCAGAAAAAGTAAACGATGGTTTAGCTGCTGTTTACCTGACAAGTTTGGGGATTCGAAGTAAAGAAATGAGGGATTTTGGAAACTTGGCTTAAAATAGCTATATAAAGTTGCTGGAATCCAGAAGTGGTGGGACTGTTGATGTTTGTGGGCATCTGACTTAATGCCTTCTAGCCCACTGAAGCAGTGTGGCTAGAAGGGCTGCAGATAGAAAGAAGAATCATACAGAAACACTTGGTGTGCGTACATGCCTCTTCGGATCCTGGTCAGTAGTATAAATTAATGTGTACACACCCCCAGTAAAAAATCAGTTCATAAATGTCTGGCATGGGACTTCCCGAAGCTGAGATTAATATCTAGTACTGAAATACTAATAAAATACTTCAACAGCTTTTATATCTCCAGTTCTCCCGACATTGTTCATTAGTCTGCAACATTAATTTTACATGCTTTCCTTGATAATTGAAAATTGGTGGATCTTTACCACTATTGGTGTTGCCTTCCCTAAGTAACTGAGGATGCTAATACTGAGGCTTGTGATGTGATTTTTTTCCGTTTTGAAACTCACTGATTGTATTTATTCTAATTTGTAGAACTTAAGCCTGAGCAAGTGAAGAATATGTCTGCCAGTGAGGTATGCATTTTTTACATTTGTTTTGCAATACCCCTCCCACCCAATCCCCCTTGTTTTGTCTTATTTGTTTAATTATGGGCAAGGGAGAAAGTGTTTTGTTTTGTTTTTGTAGCTGTTGCATAGGTTGTGTATTTATACTTATTTGTTTAGAAAACTTATATGCTGACTCTCCAGAGAACTGTTCATGGCAGCTCACAAACATACTAAAATCATAAAGATAAGCATACAATTACAAAAATCAGCAACCTGTAAAACAGCAACTAAAAACCCAGCCAGAATATAAACCTGTAAAATTAGCACCGTACAAAACCAGCACTGTAAAATTATCCTTTTAAAGCAGTCCTCAGGCTAGAAGGAGACAGTCAAAATAATTTTAAATTTTTAAGATCAAACCCCTTAGCTGAAAGCTTGGGTAGAAATATGTGCGGGTCAGATGGTTAAAAGAGTAGGTTATGCATCAGGCAAGCCTCAAGTATGAGGGCATTCCAAAGGTGGCACCACTAAAGAAGCCCTGTTCCTGAAGGTCACCCACCTCACCTCTGCAGGTGGGGGCACAGACAGCAGAGCTTGTGAAGAGGATCTTAACTGGTGGCCTGGACAGTACGGGAGGAGGCAGTCTTTCAGGTACCCTGTCCTTAAACCATGTGTAAGTGTAGGAACCAGCGCTTTGAGTTGTCCCCAGACACACCTGTAGTTCAAATACTCCCGAGATAAAAAAATAATCTTGCCTACAGCTTTTAATACCTGCTGTTCTAACAGTGTGTTTCACAACGTGAACGGTCTCGTTTGTGTATTTTAATGTGGAGCACATTATTAAAAATATTCCGTGGAAATGGGAAGGCGATCCACATCATATTTTTATAATGCAGTACAAGATTATGAGAAAGCAAACACATTCTAAAGTTGTCAGTCTTCATGTGTTGTGTAAAACTTTATACTGAAAACCATTTAGGATTTGTCACCACATAGTCTACATGTTCATGGGGGCCTAAAATTCAGGAGGGGATTTAGGACTCTGAAGTCTTCTGCCAAAATAAAAAGCATTAGAGTGTTTGCTCAAAGCCCACTTAATTTAGGTAGTGACCAACTCATATCTGCCGCGAACATGGGGCCCAGAAACCCAGGCAATTTCCAGTACAAAGAACCAGCAGAGAGGAGGCAGGGCCCCATGTCAGTGGAAAAGATCAGCTGCTCAGTACCTAAACTAACCATGTACTTGCACCTTGATCCATCATAGCTCATTGGAAAAAGACTGTCTCAGAAATCCAGGCTTAGCTGGCAGCAGGGCTTTCCAGGGTGACTTAGCAATTAATCAAGGTGTGTTTTGCATATTGTCCAAGTTTATTTGTTAGTTCCAAACAAGGGTTTGTAGCTACTTTTAGCAATTTACTAATTTTTGTACTAATTGCAATTTATTATGGTATCTGAATTCACAAACTAAGTAGCACTGCCTCTTCTCACAGACATAACCGTGTAGGGAGAATGTACCCCTGCCAGGATTCAGAAGGAGCAAGAAATAGACAAACCAGCTTTATGCACCCACTGGGATATTTTACTTATACCTGAGAGCCAGCGTGGTTAGTGGTTAAGAGCAGTGGTTTGGAGCGGTGGAGTCTGATCTAGGAGAACCGGGTTTGATTCCCCACTCCTTCACATGAGTGGCGGAGGCTAATCTGGTGAACTGGATTTGTTTCCCAACTCCTACACGTGAAGCCAGCTGGGTGACCTTGGGCTAGTCACACTCTCTCAGCCTCACCTACCTTACAGAGTGTCTTTTGTGGGGAGGAAAGGTGATTGTAAGCCTGTTTGAGTCTTCCTTAAGTGGTAGAGAAAGTCGGCGTATGAAAACAAATTCTAAACTAACCAGAGATAGTTGCAGAAACTATGTTTTTTGTGACATCTGAATGCAGCCTTACTATGTGTAAGAAATTGATTTCTTAGATATCACTGGATAGCTGTAGTCTTTACAGAACATGTAGTTTCAAACACAGGTGTCACCATAAGAAATTTAAACATGTTCAAAATTCAAGCCAACAAATGTTGGCAGTTAGAAGAAGTAACGGTGAACAACCTTGAAATTCATATATATAGCACCACCTAGTGAAATACGAAAACCGAGCTAATATAAACTATTTTGTCATTGTTCCCTCTGCTTGACTTTTGTTCTCTTCTTTTATTCTACCTCTTGTTTTAAAATTTCATAGCCTAATAAGCATATTTTAAAGTTCAGTTTCATCTTGCTTTGAAATACAGCTTGAAGAGCAAGCCCGATATATATACATTTATGTAAAAGGCTTTCTTTGCTTTTAGATGAGGAACATCAGATTGTCAGATTTCAGTGAGTCCTTGAAGAAAATAAAACGTAGTCTAAGTCCTCAGACCCTGGACGCTTATATTCGCTGGAACAAGGATTTTGGAGATACTACCGTCTGATACACAGCTTTATAAAATGAAAGGAGAATGATGCCAGCAAAGGACAGTTGATTCAGACTCCTGCTGGAATGCAGCCAGAGTTTACAGGACCTTACAGATTTCTAAGTATCTGTGCTGAAATGAGGCTGATTTTAAGGGGAAAACAAATTGTCGATCAAGATCTCTTAGCCTTTAACATTTGGATTTATATGCGGGCACCGTAAGAGAGCACAATAAAGATGTTGGAGGAAAAACTCTAGCAATTAAGTGATGGTAGGAAATGTAAGTGGTGTATTTTGTCGCTGACTGAAATATTCTAATGGCATTATGGGAAAATGCTTTTTATTTGATCATGACATTTTTAATTTTCTTTTTGTTAGCTGCCAATTGTAAAGTCTATCCGTTTTCTTGATCAATACATCTGTAATGTGCCAAATTAAAATACACTTGATACATCTAGGAGAACAGTATTGGGCATAGCATCATTTTTAAAAATTCTGCAGTGTAATGGAGCTGGTCTGTTGCTTTTTGTTCTAATGGAACTTTACAGCCTATAGAACTTAGAAAGAGATCGCTGAACAGTAATGACCAAGTGGCTTAGAGTTTCCACTCTTAAGTCATTCTATTCCTGCAATATTTCTCTAGGATAGTAGACTTGCAGCCCAAGGAATATTAGTCATGGCATTCACCGTCAAAGCAACTGCAGTGTTTCTTCTTGGTATTAGTTTCAGACTTACAGTGACTGAAAGCCAGAGAAGTTGCCACTCTGGAATTTTAATCTATGCAAGTGATCATGGCTATGGATCACTTGCTTAATTATGTTAAGCCTTTTATACCTTTCCTGTACTTCAGTTTGTAGACTGTATTCTGCAAAAGACTCAACTGACTTTTAAAAAGTGCAGTAACTAAACTGTTTCTTGTAAATACATTAATTTTTATGGTATGAATGACATGTAAATCCATGGCTTTTTAAGATTAAAGGGGAGGCATATTTGCTCCTTTGTGATATAATGGTTTGGTGTTTACAAAACTGCTGGTCTGTTCTCTTATTCAATTGCTATGATTAAAATACCACCTCAGTAAAAACAAGAAGACTGTTCCATTTTTCATTGCTTCTTAACTTGATGGGGGTGGGGTATCAGGGAGGTCAGTAAAAAATAAGAGAATTGGGAATTCCGTTAGTGTTTCTCTTCTGAATACTTTTTAAGTTGTGCCTTCCAGTGAGAAGGAAGATTTATTTTTACTTTATCGAATGAAATGGGACAGTCAAAATTCCTTTCTTATGCTCCGCAGTTTCAATATAAAATTGCTGATTATAAACTAGTGAGCTTTTTAGCTAGATATTAGCAATGATGGCCAGAATGACACCCTAAGTGCAACATCATGCTACAGGCACAATCTAAATTGTTCTAAAATCTATAGCAATTTGCTAAAAGCTAACAAGATTTGCCAAGGCTCTACAATGGAATTAAAATCTAAAACAATGGCTCTTCAAGAGGTTGATTATACATGGCAGGTGCTCCATATCAATGCCTGAAGATCATTTCTTCCGAGAGCTTGAAAAAGAAGATGGATTCATGCCGGATATCTTCAGTGCCCCTCTCTAAATAATTTTTTTACCTACTTTGCACCAAAAGTGTAATGTATTTGGCATTAGTTCCCTATGAGTCAAAATTGTGCATATTAGTTATGTGTCTTTTGATGCATAAGTAGACTAAGATGACCCCTTTTTCTATTAAATCAAGGCTTGTTTCAGTGTCTGAAAGCTGAAATATTGTGTTGAGTCCCTTCTCTCTACTATCCCCTCAAGTTACTTATGCCCAGTCAAGGGAGAACTGCCTGCCTGAGTAGAAGAATTATCAATTTAGATAAATACTATGAGTCATTGGTTAGTCTAGAGATGGAAGAGTTTAGGGATATATGTTTGCTCTCTTCCTATGGGAGAACACCCATGTTGCCATGGCAGACATGATTGCATTTGAAATGGCAATAAATATGTATCTTATTTAAAATTAAATTGGATAAAAAGCTAGTAAATACCATGATTTCATGTTTGGATAGACCTTCACCATATCTGCCAAATCATCCCCTCTGAATCACAAAATTTGCTTAGGGTATGAGCAACTGAAGAGAACATCTATATTCTCATCTTCTTGACGTAGCTGAAACTTGAGGGAAAGACAAAAGTAAGCGAATTAGTAGAAATCTTATTTCGGAAGCTCAAACTGAGTTCAAGTTTTGAACTCTATGGAAATCCCTGTCACTGAGATTAGCTGTAAACAAAGGCTGTAGTCCTTTGCTTTATATGTGCTCTAATTTCAGTGGAAATAAGCAATCCTGACTGGGCGCAGGATTGCAGTCAGGATAACTGCCTGGCTAACTTTACAAAAGTCTCCTATAGGAGAAACAAAGGAATGAAAATTTACTACTTGTGGTTGAATAAATTGTCCTCTCACAGCAATATCCAGGAAATGTGGGGAACTATTTTTTTACTGTTCAAGCCGTACTAAAATTTAGGTAGAAATACTTGATAAGGTTAGACCAACTGGATGGAAATGGCATTGCAATATTCTTTGGAAAGGCTTCATCATAATTACTTGAACAAATGCTGTGTCCCTTTTGTACTCTTATGCTTTATGATCAGTAGTACCAACTTTGACTATTTTATGTATTTCAATTTGTCTCAAAGTTCAAGTGAATTTAGTTCACATACATTCACTGTCTTTCTCAGCTAAGACTTGTAGGAGCTAACCCTCATGTCTTCAGTTTCTTTTGCAAGTTTTTGTGATTCATGGTTCAGTTACTGCAGTGCTTAACACTTCCCAATGTAAAAAAGTAGGAGGGGAACATAACTGTGTGGATCACTTAGTGGCTAAAAATAACGCTTTTATAGTTCTGTTACTGTGGCTGTCACAGTGCAATCCTATGCAGAATTACTCCAGTCTAATTCATTGAAATGAATGGGCTTAGACTGGAGTAACTCTCTTAGAATTGCACTGTTAATGTAGGTTCCCTTTCAAGCCATAATTCAGTAATATGATTATACTTCTATTTCTTGTTTCAAGTCTCTAGTAAAAGTAGGTCCTGCATATGTACAGATTGGTTCTGGCTGTTGTAAAATAGCATTTTGGTTCTACTGACATCTTCCTTGAAAATGTATAGTATGTTATTACTGGCTCGGTAGGCATTTAGCCATTAATGGGAATGTGGCAATAACTTCTGTTCAAGGTAGAGACTGAATTTGTTTGTCATTGCTTAGTAACTATACATATTGCGCTGTCTGTACATGACCATTTGGGAGTTTTGTTCATTACAGTGCTAGGGTCTTAAGTAATTAAAAGAGCTCAATAAAACATTTCTTTTAAGAAACTCATTGTGTTATTTATCTACAGCTGAGGAAAATATTTATTCCTATATAATGTTCCTGCCTACTCCCTGAAAATACTGCTTTGCAGCTGTCTCATCTTTTTGTCTTTGGAGATTTCTTATAGAAAGCATCATTAGGAAGGTCCTTGAGGTACTAATAGTGATTTCTGAATTTAAAACCAAAGGTGCTGTCAAAATTAGAATTTCTTCATACTGACCAGATTCTTAGCTATGGAGAGGCCATTTTGAATTGTTTACTCAGAGCTGTCAGCTGTTATTTCATAAACTTGTTAAAGTTAGACATTGCTATTTGTATCACGACATAAAATTTTATTGGCAAAATAAAACATGAAAAGCATGATTAACATTCAGATCGATTTTTCTTGATAAAATATTGCAACTTGTTTTCATGTCAGTTTTATTTCATTACTTGGTCCAAACATGCCTTTTGAACCTGTTGCCTATTAAACTTTGCTGTTAATATTTCTAATGTGATATGGAGAAAGTGTGTAGAATATTTCCATTTGGTTTCTCAGACAAGACGAAAAATCTTAACTCTACTGTAAGTTCTGATTAAATAAAATGTGCTGAATTTTTTATTGGTTTTGTTAGATTATAAATAAAACAATGACAACAATACTTGGAGTGGCTACTTTAATACTAACACCTTAGTTCTGGAAACAACAAGATCTAACAAGATATGTATCTGTTTTAAATTCAAACTTTTATACTTCTACCAGATGTGAAATCCATAGAATGCAGACCTCTAAATAAACATAGCCACATGATTTCTTAGAAAACTTTCTCCTCTTGGTTAAGAGAACAGAATTAAGTCTAAATGTTGTGGGATAGGTTCTGAAGAAGTGAGCTGTGACTCCCGAAAGCTCATACCCTGCCAGAAATGTTGTTAGTCTTTAAGGTGCTACTGGACTCTTGCTCTTTTCTGCTATAAACAGACTAACGCGGCTACCTATTGTGTTGTACAATATATAACTCTAAATCAATATTTGCTAGATCAACATTAAGAAAAAATGCTGTTCATGAGTGACTTCATCAAAATTAGCTAACACCTAACTCTTTCAGACTTTGTCCTAGTCTCATGCTGCATCTCCAACTGCATATCTGCTGCTTCCATTTGGCTGTTTCAGTTGCAGCCTTGATATCTAAGTTTTTAATCTTTCTAAGCCTTTATTTCCTCATATTGTCAACTGACTTCCTCTCCCCCCAAGTTCCTTGCTAAGGTATGAAGTCTTATGCTTTCCTTTGGGTCTCTTTGCTGCCTCTCTCCCCCCCCCCCCCATGCTCACATTTGGGCCATGGAAAAACAATTTCAGAGAACAAAAACATTTCAGAGCCAGCATGGTGTAGTGGTTAAGAGCAGTGGTTTGGAGTGATGGACTCTGATCTGGAGAACTGGGTTTGATTCCCCACTCCTCCACTTGAGCAGTGGATGCTAATCTGGTGAACTGGATTTGTTTCCCCGCTCCTACACATGAACCCACCTGGGTGACCTTGGGCTAGTCACAGTTCTTTTGGAGCTCTCGCAGCCCCACCTACCTCATAGTATCTGTTGTGGGGAGGGGAAGGTGATTGTAAGCCGGTTTGATTCTTCCTTCAGTGGTAGAGAAAGTCGGCATATAAAAACCAACTCTTCCTCTCCCTGAACGTTTTAAAAATGCCTGGTTCTTCCTCCCTGCCTCAACAAAACTACTTCATGTTGTAGTCCTCTCAAGCCTTCTGTTGTATCTCGGCCCTTTCATTTCTTACCTAGATTGTGGCCAATAGCTCCTCTACCTCTTGTTCAGGGTCTTTGATGCCTTTCAAAATAAGACTCTTATTGTTCTCTCAGGTTTAAACAAGACATGATGGTATGAATGGGTCCACAATGCTGTGGAGGGCCGATCCCAGTTAAGACCATGGCATGGCAGGCTGTGGTGCTCTTATTTCTCCTGCTCTTTTTCAAGTGCTGAAACAGCCATGGGGGGCTGTTTAGGCACTTGAAAAGGCCTGGGATGGAGAACAAGAGTACCTCAGCCCACTATGCTGCAGGGCCAATCAGGATCAGGCCCTTCCAGCATTTTAAAATCACTTTAAAATGGCAGTGGAATCCATGGGTCAGCCCTGTGGATGCTGTTACATCTACTCTGGTCCTCAGTCATAGATCCCCAGGGTGGTTACACTCTGCATAAACTGTCTTCATCAACAATATAAAACAAATCTAGCAGCAACTAAGACTCCACGCTTCAGTATGAGTTTTCACAGTTCACAGGCCATATTCTGAGTTCCCGCAGTGAGTATTAGCATGGGACAATACGCATTATACAGATATGAAATAAAAGTTATTCTCACCAAGGCTTGATGCCCCTCCAGCCCTGCCCCATGAAAACTGCCCCATGAAAACTCCTGCCCCATTTCCCCATCACATATCTTTCTGACAAAGTGGGCTGTGACCCATGAATGCTTAAAATAAGTGTGTCTTTAAAGTGCCAGTAGATTTTGGTTTCATCTTACTACAATAGACTGTCATACAGTTCATCATCATCTGTAGGGTTTTTTCCTGCTATCTTATAGGGTTGCCAACCTACAGCTGGGGGATGGAGAATCATAACTGACCTCCAGACTACTAAGATAAGTTCCTCAAAGAAATGCTGATTTGGAGAGCAGACTCTATGGCATTATAACCCGCTGAGGTTCCTCTTCTCCCTAGGCTCCACCCTAGGGATGCATTTGATGAACGAAACCTTATACTTTTAGTCTTGATGTCAGTGCCTGGTTCTGTAATTTCCCCTATAAATATTACCCAAATGATTTCCTTTTAGGGTTGCCAACCTCCAGGCTGGAGATCTCCTGCTATTACAACTGATCTCCTGCTATTACAACAGCTGACAGAGATCAGTTCGCCTGGAGAAATTGGCCGCTTTGTCAATTGGACTATGGCATTGAAGTCCCTCCCCTCCCCAAACCCCGCCCTTCTCAGGCTCAACCCCAAAAACCTCCCACCAGTGGCTAAGAGGGACCTGGCAACCCTATTTCCTTTCCACATATCTGGAGAAGTGAGCTCTGACTGACAAAAGCTCATATTGAAATGAGATCCGTACGGGAAAGATTAGCACCGGGACTGCCTAATTTTTATCCGGTAAATTACTGGTTTTAACTGTTTTTAAATTGTGATATTTTTTTAAACAAGAGAGACCCTCATCTCTCACAGGTTGTACCTGGTCGTTTTATTCTGGCTTTTGCCGTAAATAAATTCATTCATTCATATTGAAATACATTCTGTGAGCCTTTCAGGTGCCACTGACTGGACTCCTGTTCAATATGCACCCTGCACCTGTTTCCAGGCTGTGCACCAATGAAGAGGGGACACCTGGGGCCCTCGCATCGCTGACGGCGCCCAGCCAGCCCACCAGCTGGTCCAATGCCACACCGTCACCAGGGCAACAGCCTCCCCGCGACAGCGATCGGCAAGAGCGCATGCGTACTTCACCCACTCTGTCACGGCGCCGATCGGAGCGCGGCGCCTCGAGTGGGCCGGGCCTGGCGGAACCCCGTCGTCAGTTCCGGCTTGAGGCAGCGCGTAGCCAACGACGTCTCGCCTTATTCGTCGGCCGCCCCGTCTCCATGGCGACCGCAGAAGCCCGCCTTTTCCGCCCCCCCCCCCGAGGGAGCCGCTTGTTCCTCAATATGGTGAGTTGCCGTCTTGAGGCGGTTATGACGGTTGGAGCTTGAACTCCGCGGTGTAGGGCCCGAGCGTCCCCGCAGCCGTTGTTGAGGTGGCGGCCAGAGGTTGGGGGCAGAGTCGAGGGAGAGCTTCTGCGCTCCGCAGTCAGTGGATGTGGAGGTATCTGGGGCTGTTGCAGCGCCATGGCCGGTACCGCATTTTTGACAGGAGGAGGGAGGGAAAAGTGGTTGTTAAAGTCGCCGCCATTCCTCTCGTGCTGATTCTTATACCTTTGGTAACTGTACGATGACTAGTAACGTGGCACCTAGCCTCCCTTCCATGGGGAATTGCCTTTCCCATCGACTTTGTATGGTACAGTGGGCCTGGAAAACGGGATGAAGCCCTTTCTCAGCCCTTACTTTTCTGGTGTTGCTGAAGACGTTACTAGGTCTCTGCCTAAGCTTCCTTTTTAAAAAAAAAAACATTTTTTTTATTCATTTAACATATCAACATAGAAACAATATCCAATACTAAAAATAGTAGTAATAAAAAAAAGTAATATCACTAATTTAACAATAAAATGACTTCCCCATCTCCCTCTTCCATCTAAAAATAAATGGTATAAACTTTTGCTAACGGAACTAATCCCAATCTTATTTTAATTAACCTGTTCTTATCCTATCTAAATTATTAAATCAATACCTAATATAATATTAATACAAAGTATATTTTAATTAATATATTCTTGTCTTATCTAACATTATTAGATCAATACCTAATATAAAATTTCTGCCTAAGCTTCCTTAAGGAGTGTTGTGATATTAAAACTGTAGCGGTTGGGCTACAAATATGGTGAGTGTTATTCAAATTTAAGCTGTTGCGTTCCTGCCTGCTTACTAGCCACCGAAAGCATAGGGGCTTGGCCTTTTCAAAGAACGTAGCAACTCTTATACCTGCGTTGTGGTTATACAGAAATTTGAGGATACTTCTACTGCAGCACAAGGCCACACCCCTGTGTTCAGTGTTAAGCAACCCTAAAGAATTGCTACATTGTGGTTCTGTATTATCATCTTTCAAACTTGCTAGTGACAGGATGTATTCTCATGTCATAGCAAGAAACTCCTGTTTGCTCAGACACCCCTCTTAAAAAATGATAACAGATTGAACTTTGATTTGAGATTTCACAAATGAAGAAGCCTGTGGCAGTGCTTTGCTAGTGAAGGGAATGCACAAGCTTGACAAGAAAGTATGTTTGTACCAGTCACAGATAAGGAGCTTTCTTGGGACATCTGACACCAAGGTGGCTTGCCCCAGCTATTCAGTATTGACTCAGGTATGAGCCTGTCTGGTTCCTAAATAAGTGTCCTTCAATTGAACCTTTGCTTTGTGCCAATATCCCTGGTATTTGTTTTCTTTATTTCAAAGTATTCAAAAATCTCATTTAGTGAGAACGTTATTGCAAGAATGCATAGTTTGTTCAAAGATTAAGAATTCGACCAAGAAAATGTTCTTTTTTTGTTTGTGTGTTTGCAGGGGACGATACATTTGTTTCGCAAATCACAAAGATCTCTCCTTGGCAAGTTAACACAGGAATTTAGATTAGTAGCGGCTGATCAAAGGGTGAGAGTTTTCTTCTAGAATATTATTTTCCATATTCTAAATCAGTTTAATAACTTTTCAGAGAAATACAGGGTATAATTTTTCTATCGATATATTGAGCACATTTTTAAAAATTTGAATCGAAGTATAGGAAGTGGGTGTGGCAATTTGTTCAAATGTTTCACTGAAAGATATATTCCATTAATAAATGACCTTGTGCTCCATCTTTTTTCATGCCACCCCACCAGCTCATTACAGTAGTTATATCAGTGCTCTTTTAAATATGAGTCACATAGACTGTTTCAGAAGGCTGTTGTACTGTGCATGGCTAAAGTCCCCCTAGGGTTGCCAGGTCCCTCTTGCCACCGGCGGGAGGTTTTTGGGGCGGACCCTGGGGAGGGCAGGGTTTGGGGAGGGACTTCATTGCCATAAAGTCCAATTGCCAAAGTGGCCATTTTCTCCAGGTGAACTGACTGGAGATCAGTTGTAATAGCAGAAGATCTCCAGCTAGAATCTGGAGGTTGGCAACCCTAAGTCCCCCCCTCTCGAGTGCCCACACTGCATCTCTAGATCCAGGGACATAATGTTGTATAGCTATATCCAGACTGTATCACTTTATCCTACAATGTTGTATTCCAAAGGCAAAAGAAAATGCTGCTATGATTATGGAAATGGATGCTGGCTGCCTTTGTACATTGACTGTATTGCACTAGTTTCCCCATGCAATCTCAGAATGGCTATTCAAATATAAGGGAATGACAATGATTTTTATTCTGGGGTTTTCCTCGTGAAACATTGTTTGTCCCTTTAAAGCCTGTCTTATGCTACCTGCTCCACCACCAGTCTGCTCTTTCTGTTTCTAGTCTCTGTCTCTTTCAAACTCTCCTTAAAACCTGCTTCTGCAAATAATTTTTAAACTCCTGTATGTATTGTCTTCTCTCTCTTTTTTTGCTATGTTTGTTTTTCTTCGATATGTCATCGCTTCTGTGTTCTAAAGTGTACCTAGTATATTTAGAGCTAAATGTTAGTACCAGTAGGGAGGAGGATACAGGTATATCTAATAGTTGTGGGAGAAAAAAAATCTCTAAATACAAGGTGTCTGTTGTGGGGAAGGGAAGGTGATTGTAAGTGGCTTGAGTCTTCCTTAAGTGGTAGAGAAAGTCGGTATATAAAAGCCAACTCTTCTTCTTATTCTGTTGATCCATTTGAATTATTGGATTTTTAGAAATCTGATAAAGTCTTGCTCTGAGTGCCACAGCAACCTGAGTCTCACCAGCCACAACAAATACAGGCCATGCTAACCTGTTGCATTTTCCTTGTGAGGCTTGTCTAGTGTTTGTTTAGCAAACTTTTCTGGGCAAAGTTCTTATACAGGAGGCTTTTTGATTGGTTGGTTAGAATTTATATTATGAATTGGTCTGCAACTAGCTGCTGCTTATTTATTGTTTTTGGTCATGTAATCTTGTTTGTCATTGACATGTTATGTAATTTTTGCGTTCTATTTTGAACTTCTTTGGCGGCCCATTTTCAGGTCAAAAGGTGAGCTAAAACACAAAATACTTTCCCCCAGAATATGCTCCATGACTGACTCTGAGATCAGCAAGAGATTGAAGTGGGTGGTATTTTAAATAGGCCATTCAAAATTATGTATATGTATGCATGAATATGTTGCATAGCTTTTAAAATCAAGTTGAGGCTTATCAAGTTTAATTTGAATCCTTTTGCTGAATCGTTACTCTAACCATTATCCGTTACAGACCTGGAAAATCTTGCTCTTTGGTGCAATAAATGTAGTATGTACTGGCTTCCTGCTTATGTGGTGCAGTTCTACAAACAGCATAGGTATGTTCAGTTCTTGCAGTACATTTTTTGATAGTAAATATATATATATATCATAATAGTAATCTAAAACGAGCAGAATTTTTGTTGTCATAAGGCTGGTATAACAAATAAAAGATACATTTGGGAATATCACATGGCAGCAAGAATTCCTTTCTGATGCAGGCGTTGGCCTGAATAATAATAGGATCAGAGAAAATTACCCTACATCTGCTTGCAAATGTTCTTCAGTTGTTGCTTGTCTTCCAGCAGTAGTGGCTTCCTCCAACAGCCACAACATTTGCAACTCCTGCAGTTGTTTTGCAATCCCCGTGGAGCTCTGACCCACTGTTTGACATCCTATATTGTAGTTTGGAAAGCATATCTTTATAGCAAAATGAGCTTTTGTTGGAAATGGTGTTCTGCTAATATAAACCTATTTTTTCTACAGCTTTAACTGCATACACCTACCTGACCATCTTTGATCTTTTCAGGTATGGTTGCTTTTAAAAATCTTGATCTAACTTGTAAAATACATACATAGTAACTTCTTGTGCTTTTACTCGTTAAAATTATAGGATACTTATGCAGTAATTGTGTTTATGTGAAGATAGTTCATGGGCTGATTATACTTCTGTAGGCAAAAGTGCTATAAAATATTTTCATAGTGTTATATGTGTAAAAAACAAGAGCTTGTATGTTTCCTGAAATATATAATACGCAGTTTGTGCTACTGGGTGTGGTCTAGAGGAAATTAAGCAGGCTTCAATCCCATTGATCCCAGATCACTGAATGTTTTCTTTGAACTGCACCTGCTTCGTTGTTTCAAGAGTTCCTGTTCAGTCAACATGGTGGTATGATTGGAGAATGGGCACTTATTGAAATTTTCCTTACAAGCCTGTAATCTTGTGTATTGCATTATGAATCGTATATACAAGTTGGAGACCTAGAAGGAGGGACAGGAAAGCTTAAATCCCATTTCCCTCCTTCCTATGCTGGTTCTCATTTTTCTTCCTCCTAGCCCTTACTCTTTCCCAGCTCAAGCTTTCCCTCCCTGCCTTTGGGTTGGTCATTCTTTCATCTCTGCTTACTGCAGCTCCACTTCTTTCTCCTCACGTCCCTCTGTGTCGATTTTTTAAAAACCCATTTGCCCCCTTCTCAGTGGCTCTCTTCCCTCCTTGACCTCTTCTTTACCTGCACCTCTGCAGCTCACCATTGCAACTGATGCTTGGGAGAGGTCTCTAAACTAGTGGCGTTTAATCTTTTGTCCGTTTCTGCCCAATAAATGTGCAATATTATAACTGAATCTCCACCCACCCACAAGAACAAATTAGGATATAAATAGCGCTGTAGACAAGGCAACCTTGTTTATCTTATGTCTAATTCTGAACATGGCCATAGATGCGGATTGTTAAATTAGGGCCATATTCAGACAATACAGATTTTTCTTCAGCCCTGGGGCAAACCATGAGTTTGCAGAAAAAAACTGAAAACTTTCTCAAATGGTGAGAAGGATTTTAAATTATTGTTTAAAAAGTGATATCTTGAGAAGTTCCAGCTGCTATCTCAGGGGGTTGCCTATCAAACCTCAGGATGCTTTAGAAGTGGTGGGATGAAGACAGACAGCAGTGAAAGAAGGAAAGGGGCTTCTTCCTCCTCAAACTCAAAGCTCGGGTTATCCCAGCTCCATGCCTGTGTCAAACAAGACAAAAATAGTGGCAACAGCCAGCCAGAAGAGCTGCTGCTGCTGCCATCTGCTAACAGGTCTTGTAATTACCTAAGCTCCAGTTGCTTGAGGTTGTGCTGGGAGCAAGGTCCCATTTAGCCACCAGCATTATTTGTTCCGTACCCCTCCATACACGTTTCCATTTCAGCCACCAACCAGCTCAGACGTTTTTCTTCCTCAGCCCAGCCAAGTAACGGGGCAGGAAATGAACATCATTGCCTTCTTCTCCATCATCCCCAACCACAGTGCCTCAGCAGCCATATTGAACCAGGGCTAATGGAGGGGAACTATTGGAACCAGGCCACTGGGAGGGAACTGGAGAAGAGGGGGTAAAGAGTAGCTGTTGCCTCCAGGAGTGAAGGAAGCCATTGCTGGGAAAAGCCGATGCTGCATGCCAAGTGCTGGTGATATTTTGTCTGGATTGGCAGCTATGTGGTTGAGGGCTCCCTCCTAGCTCAAGTTGACTGGGACTCAGCATCTGTTTTTTCCTGCCAGCCTCCTTCTTTCTCTTCTGTAGGCAGTGGCAGCAGGGTACGTAGTCCGGAGGAAGAATTGTAGAGGAGGAGGAGAGTGCAGGGGGACATGGAAAGAGGGGGGATTTCCCTGTGAGTTTCTCATGGGCCCCTAGTTGTATAGGGGATTTATGATCTATGCATGTGAAACGCCAGTCTCAGACATACTTTCAATGAGACCCTTCTGCCTGATGGCCACAAGCCAACTCCTTAATGTTAGGTTTGATTCCTGTTAGGACCATTTCACCTTTTTTAGGGGTCTGGTGAAGAAATCTACGATATGAAATTTTATTCTCAGGATGGGGTGATCAGTACAAAACAACTCTCCGCTGCTGGCTGTCAGAAGCCATTGCAGATGGGACTGCCTAAAAACTAGCTACCTCCCAGGTTCTGAATGTTTCAAATATTTGTAGATCAGTCAATGGGAAGGCCATGTAGCCTCAGTTAAGAACCACTAGTCTAAATTCTTCAGATTCTGCAGTTTGTATTGTTTGACCTGCAAAAATATTGCTGTTATTGTGGTGGGTTTTTTTTGGTTAGGGGGTATTTGTCCTCCCTTTTGAACTTTTTTTTTTTTTAATCAGAGTTTCCCCAGGTTTGCAGCTATTTCTGCCTTTGTTCTTGGTAGTATTGTTTTGTGAATTTTTGATCCATATGGGGGGTCTACACATGGCGATTTTTTTTTTTTGCCGTCAAGTCACAGCTGACTTATGGCGACCCCTGTTGGGGTTTTCAAGGCAAGAGACTTTCGGAGGTGGTTTGCCATTGCTTGCCTCCATGTCACAACTCTGGTATTCCTTGGAGGTCTCCCATCCAAATACTAGGCAGGGTCAGGGCTGAGAGTGTGTGACTGGCCCAAGATCACCCAGTAAGCTTCCATGGCATGAGTGGGGACTCGAACCTGGGTTTTCCAGGTCCTAGCTTGACACCTTAACCACTACACCACGCTGGCTCTTACACATGGCTATTAGATGTTTAAATAAACCCAGGTCCATGACTTTCATTGTTTGATCATGCTGCTCTTCTTTGTCCTGTCTTTCCTATTCTTAATGAAGGATCAGCATGGGTGGGGGCAAAATCCCACTCTTTGCTGATTCCATTGCACTATTATTATAACTTCTACATATGAGGAGGACTTTGCAGCCTTTTCTTACTTAGTTATCTTACTGCTGTTAATGCTGCCAAGAGGAAGAGACATTCTTTATATAAAACATTTATTAGCCACTTCTTCTTTATCGAGCTTAAAGTGGCTTACAACGTATGTAAAAAACATAAAATAAAAAGCATAAAACCCAGAATTTAAAATCACAACTCAAGACTGCTAGTAAACTTAACCAAATGAAGTCCTAAATAAAATCGTCTTCAACTACCTCCTAAATTTTAAGAGTGAGGGGGCCAGGTTCACCTGTGTGGTGACGTTTTTCCTTAATCATGGGGCTGCCACTTGGGAACCCACTGAATGGGCTTCTTTGATTAATGAGACAGTCAGGAGGGCCTCTCCCTCCTTAATTCCCAGGCAGGAACATAAGGGAGAAGAAGGTCCTTCAGATAGCCTGATCCCCAGCCATGTGGGGCTTTAAAGGTCAAAACCAACACCTTGAATTGGGCTCGCAAGTGGATTCATAGCTAGTGTAATTGCTGTAATATCAGGGTCACATGCTCCTGATAGTTTGGCCCCAACCAGCAGTCTAGCCACAGCATTCTTCACTAGCTGCAGCCTCTGAACACTCTTTAAGGGTAGCCCCACATAAAGCTCATTACAATAGTCTAGTCTAGATATGACTAAGCATGGATCACTGTGGCTAGATCGGACTGACCCAGGAATAGACATAGTTGATGCACCAGCTGGAGCTGGGCAAAAGCACTCTGAACCACCACAGCTACCTGGTTTTCTAAGGTTACTGTGCCAAGAACCTGGCTTTTCAAGGGGAGTATAACCCATCCAAGAGAGGAGAGGTTTCAAGTCCCAGGTCTGCCTTTCTACGAACGCAGAGAGCCTCTGTCTTGTCAGGATGAAGTTTCAGCTTGTTCACACTCATCCAGCCCATTACTAAAGTACTGGTTTAGAACATCAGCAGCATCTTTGGAATTAGATGTGAAAGAAAGGTAGAGCTGGGTATCATCTGCATACTGGTGACACTGCAGCCTGAACCTACTGATGACCTCTCCCAGCAGCTTCACAAAGAACAGCATGGGGAATAAGAAAACCCTGTAGTGTGCCACAAGTCAACAGCCATGGGGAAGTGCAAGAATCCCCCAGCACCACCCTCTGCAAAGCCTCCCCCCAGATAGGGTTCGAACCACCGTAATATGGTGCCCCCCCAGTCCCAGTGCTGAGAGCCAGCTCAGTAGGGCACTGTGATTGAAGGCCACTGAGAGATCCAGCAGAACTAGCAGGGTCACATTCCCTGTCAGTTTCTCACTCTACTTCTTCATTTGCTGACACAGACCCCAAAGTTAGGAGAACAATGAATGTCTGTGTACTGTCCCTTGGAACTGATTAGCTCTTTCTCTTTCTGTGATCATACTTTTTATTTACTTCTAGTTGTAACCACCCTTGTTTGGAAGATGGGTTTATTCCTTTTGCTAAATAAACAATGGACATTTTGGTAGTTCTGTATAAATTAACAGCAATGAGCGCAATGAGTTTGTTTTGAAACTGGTTTTAGAACCATGGGCTGTAACTAGGTTACTATTACAAATTTATCAGAATGTTCTGAAGGTACATTTTGGAATGCAGAGTCCTTTAAATTGCCTTGTTTGCATTTTCATTGATGTTTTTCTCCTATTCAGCTTAATAACATGCTTAATAAGTTATTGGGTAATGATGAAGAAGCCCAGTCCAGCTTATTCATTTGGGTAAGTTCCTGTAAGATATATTATAATTTTATTATGTGCCCTGAAGATGTTTGAAATATTACTTTGTTGATTCAAATAATGGTAGATGCTTTTATTGAACCAAAGGCAGTTTATAGAATCCTGTAGAACCAAACTCTCCAACCTAATAGGTGTTGGATAGGTCTGGATTAGTGTGAGTAGTGCATGCAGTTTTTTAGAACTCTTCTTAAGTGTAGTAAAATAGCCTGGAGATAGAGGTATTTCTCAGCTGTCCAAAAGTTTTGAATAGATATTACCTTGGTTGTCTTAAACTGTTTATGTTTATCTTAATGACCACTTTAGGTCTTGAGTTAAAAACCAGGGTTTTCCAGTGTCTGCAAATCGTGTAAATGCACCTGTAAAATGTTTTCTTTCTAAGTAAACAATTACTTATTGATTTTAATTGGGCTACAGTCTTCCTGCATTTGTATTATTTCAAATTTCTTGATTTAGTCATGCACAGCTTTACACAAGATTCCAACTTTGGTAATTTACAGATGTGGTCTAAATCTAGTCTAACATCTGAGAATTATCATCCCAGTTTGATGCATTCAGTGGTAGTACATCATCTTCAAATGAAATCAGAATGAGTTATCTGATCACGTTGGTTTTAAAAGTTTTCTCTCAAATTCCAGGTTTGAGAGATTTGAAGTGCTAGCAGTATTTGCTTCCACAGTTCTGGCACAACTTGGAGCTCTTTTTATACTAAAAGAAAGGTAGGACTGTTGACTACTTCACATTTGCTTGATATATAAGATGATCAAATCAACTGCAGTGAAATGTTAGGGTTTTTTTTCAAATGCTGTAAGGAAAAAACAAACCCTTTGCAATGACTCCAAGTGATGATTGTTTTATAACAGGCCTGATGATAGCTGCATATATGGAATATAAAGATGATATGACATGAACACAACAAATGTCTTAATAGAAGTGTTAATTCATTGATTGTAAAGCTGTGATTCTTGTGTGTCTTGTAGTGCCGAACGATTTGTGGAGCAACCAGAGATTCACACGTAAGGGACAGTTTTTAATATACAAAAGTATTAAATACTACAAGAATAAAATATGGCATTTACTCCAATGCAAGACTAGTTTTGAACTGTTTAAATTTCTCCCAGTTTAAAATAAAAGAATTAAAAAGTGTTGTCTGTGGATACCAGGAGCCGCTTCGAGCCCAGAGCAGCACACAGATGCCACTGCTGGGCTCCAGTGCGAGTGGTTGAACCTGGGCTCATGCTGGCTCAACAATGGGGTAAGGGTGGGATTCCCCCCCCCCCCCGAGTTTTGCGGGCATCCCCCCTTTGTGTTATATAAATCTGTCTTTCTTGCACTAGTGGTTGTCAGAGTAAGCTGAGTTCTCAGTTTTCTACTTCAAAATGCATTTTTGAATGGCGTGAAAAGCTGGAAAATATAATGATAAATGGGGAGAAATGGGCGAACAAGTAATGTTACTTGGGGAATTCTTTTAAAATGATTGATTTCTTTACTCTTTTTAGGGGTCGATTGTTGGTTGGTACCTTTGTGGCGCTCTCTTTCAACCTGTTTACAATGCTTTCCATTAGGAATAAGCCCTTTGTTTATGTCTCTGAAGGTATGGAATACATAGATGTAGAAAAATAACTCAATTATATTGATGAACATAGAGTTGGCTTGGTGTACTTGCTAGCCATTATTTGTGGTTGTTACTAACTTCCTTTCCCTCCCCTGAGTAATCTGGTGCACGTAGGCTGCATTGAGAAAAACTGGTTAGTTGTGATGTCAAAATGCAGACCTACCGAAATTTATAGCTTGTTTGGAGGCGTAACTTGGGATACTTAATTAGGGTTTGTGGTTGGTTGTTAACCATAGTTTGTACTTAACAGGGTTGTTGCATCCAAAATTTTAAAATCCCAGATTGTTCAGTAGCCCTGCCCCTAACAGCAGGAGGCCTGGACACAGTGTTGAGCTCAAGCCTCTCTTGAGGGCAAATTTAAAAGACAGTGAGACAAGAATTCTGGTCATATGTGATTAACTCAGCCGTGATCATGTGTTTCTTCCCAAGAGTATATTTTATTTCTGAGAGAAAAAAAAAAGTTTAGGGAATGCGAGGAAAGTGCAATAGAGAAGGTTGGGGGGGGATTTTTTTGGTCTGGAGTGACATAGTCATATAGACAAATGGAGGAAAGGGAAAGCTTAAGGCTCTGTGAATGACTGGCATTGCTAAGAGCAGTGTCACAGAACAGCCCCACTGATCAGGAAGCCCCATTCTGTTTTGGCCCTCCAAGGCATGTGGGCAGTCCACAGTCCTCCTGAATCTCTGCCTGGTGAAGCACTGGTCTCCCAAGTCCGCCCAACTCTTGGAGGGGGTTTCTTGTGCTTCTCCTTTAGTACAATGCCACCAGCTGGTCAGTTTTGGAAGTTCTCTCCACGAGAGCCAGCAGTCCTAGCTTCTCTTTTTGCATTGCCATTTAAAGACTTTGCCCAGCGCCTGCTTCCTCCACTACCCAACAACTGGTTATTTCTGGGACAGCTTACTGCGCTTGTGTACTCCTGCGAAGATAGTTATCTAGCAACCAACCGCTTCCCTGCCCCGGCACCCATTTTAGATATTGTGTTCAAATGGTGGAGGTCTATGTGGGACCTCTACCAGCATCTTGACTCTCACATCCCAAGTCTCTGTTACTTTCTAAGCGTCAGATTCCAGCTAAGGTGAGAGCTGGCCATTTCGTTTTCTTCAGCGGGGAGAGCCAATGGCATTTATTTAGCTTGGATGGCTGAGTACTTGTCAGAGCTGTTGCAATCAACTTAGGAGCAATCAATTTCTGTCTTCTGCCAACAGGAGAAAAACCCTTTTAAAAGCAAGTGTGGGTTTTTTGCAAGCCCCAAAACTCAAAATATTGGGATGTAAAGGGCATTTCTCCACAAGCGACCTTGTGGATCTCTGAGGAAACTTGGCTTCAGCTTCCCCACCCCTTTGAAGAGGGCAATAGCAGAAGGCCTGCACATGTAGGGATCATGGGCAGTGCAAAAGCTTTTAGGAATGCAGATGAGGATTCTGCTTTGATGAAGGAAAGGACACAATTAGTAGATTTAACTATTTATAAAAAACCTGGGGTTTGTTATGTACATCTGTTAGACCAACTGCAGTGCAATAAGCAAGGTGCATGTGCAATAAGCAAGGTGAACTGCATGTGCAATAAGCAAGGTGAAAAGAACAATAGAGCTGGTTTGGCACTCTAGCTATAAGATTGTACTTGCAGTTTATTAGAGTGATTCTTTTTAATGCATACAGTAAGTACTATGATAATAGCTGCCCCCAGAGGGAATGTGCTTAAAGCTTTATGTGGCAGGGAACAAATTTAGAAATCTGCCTGATGGCAAATAAAGTGACTTGTCACAGATTTGCAGTGTGATCAGGTTGATTACAATCATGGTGTAAAGCATATGTTCTTAATGATAACCAATATTATTTTTTGTGTAGCTGCAAGTACAAGCTGGCTTCAGGAACATGTTGCAGATCTGAGTAGGAGGTAAGATGCAAAGTGACACAATTGATGTTCATTTAGGATCAACAACTGGTGGCCTTTGGGCCAAACCAAGCCCCCTAGTTGCCCAGCTGCAGGCCGGAGGGAAAACTACTGTAGTCATTAGCCTTGCAGGACATGCCCAAGTACTGGGGTATCTCTGTCCTGCTACCTCCCCCCACACATACGCTGCATGTGACCTTAAAGTAAAATTAGTTACTGACGTGGGGGGAATATTTAAAAGATGAGGAATCTGTATGCTGTAGTTGGAAGTTGTGTTGGAATTTATATGCTGTAGCCTTGAGTAATGGCTTGGAAAGTATGCTGGGTAACTAAGCCGCTTGATCTTCGAAAGGGCAGGATTCAGGGGGAAAACTGTTCACAAATAAATGTACAGGGAGGTTATTCCTTCATATGTTAAATTTGCCTAGGTTATTTTGAGATAGTCGTCTGTGGAGTTAACAGAACAGTTCTTGTTCTTTGGGTTGTGTAAAAGAAATGAGCCTTGCATTTTTTTTAACCTGTTGGGGATTTTTCCAGCTCTCCAGTGTCACAGTAATTTATATATAATTTGGGAGCTCTGCTCTTCTGTTGCCAATCTAATCAAGTGAAGCATTATCGTCCTGCCTTGTTTTGATCACACTTATTTTCTCCCAAAAGAAAAGTGTGTTCCTTTTGAAGGTTTTCTGCAGGAGGAGGAGCAGAGAATCTCTGCTCAGCATGGAGAAAGCTTGCAATTTGTCCTGTGTCACACCAATATGAAAATGCTTGTGAGGATATTTGACCGTACTTACCTTAGTTTTGATTGACAGATCTGAATACTCTTCCTTTATGAGTGAGTTGGGACCTCACATGCATAAAAAAGGAACTCAATTTCTCAGTAATCGTTGGGTTTCTGTCTGTCATATCAAAATGTAATATTCACTCATTGAGGCTGATGACATCCTTAATTATAGTTGTCTGGAAATTTGTATATATATGAGAAAACAAAATACTTCCTTCATTTTCACTAAGTAAGTAGTTAGCTTTGGGATGGCCATCGTATCATTTAAAGAGCTAAAACATTTTATGAAACTACAAACGGTTATTTAGAACTGTGAGGAAGCAGTTGTTGTAATTGAAATTTGGCAGCCTTGCACTTGATGTCGTTTCAGAAGAAAGGAATGAATAAGTTGCTTATGCTGTAATCATTTTTTTATTATAATGTATAATGGTTTAAGTCCATTAACAACAATAACTTGGCTGATCAGTTTTCTGGCTGCAGGAGAGATACCAACATAATTGATATTATACATATGAATGGGCTGTGCTGTTTTTTAATTTACCGTGTCCTCTATTTTTAGGGCAGTTAATCCATATTTTTCTTCCTTTCTTTTAGTTTATGTGGCATCATTCCTGGATTGAGCAGCATCTTCCTTCCACGAATGAATCCCTTCATCTTAATTGACCTTGCGGGGGCTTTAGCGCTTTGTATTACATATATGCTAATTGAAATTAAGTATGTACCGTTACGTTCAACGATAACATTAATTCATAGATATTGAAAACGGTGTGCCCTCTAATACAACATTTCTTTGTTTCAGTAATTATTTTGCTGTTGACACTGCATCTGCAGTAGCCATTGCCTTGATGACATTTGGCACTATGTATCCTATGAGTGTGTACAGTGGAAAAGTATTACTTCAGGTGAGGCATTATAATAAGGACTGGCATTTCAATTTAATTCTACAAATGTACTACAAGAAGCAGATAAAACACCCCTTTGGATGCCAAAATAGGCTTTATGGAATTTCAGTGAACAGTGAGGAGTTTTGATTTTAATTGTATAGCTTTGTTTTTTTTTAAAATGACTGATTTTGTGAAATGTTTGAAAATGTTATACAAAGGAGCTCAGATATAGGAAGGGTATCAAATGCTGCCAGGTGAACCACTTGCTAATGATTTCCTACATGTCTTGTTATTTATAATTTCACATATTCTAGTGTTCTGTATCATTGTGAATCTTGTTTATTTAAACTGTTCAAGGGTAACCCGAGTGATTTTAAATAAAGTTCTTAAAAGACAACATGAAGTGATCATTGGCTGGGATTATGGGTCTTCTAAGACCTGGAATTAATACACTTTCTGACTTATCTTGAGTCAGAAGACGTACTTATACAGAATGATCATTGAAGAGACTGATAATTCTTCACACAGTCTTGTGGTTCAGTGGTTAAAACAATCAAAGAGACTTTTGTTTTCAAATCAAAGTATGAAAAATATTCTGAACTTGCCTTCAGAAGGAGAAGCCACTGATTTATATATATGTTGTTACTTGGGTGCTAATTCTAATGTTTCAAATTGGTCAGCAGATAAAAGTGAACATTTGAAGTGGAAAAGGATTAACGGAGAAGGGAGCACTGACATTTTAAGATTTTGCTTGAAAGTCCTGTCACAAGCTTAGTATTGTGCTAGAATTTCCTTTTCTCAACATTTACTAGGCCACAGTAACAGTCGATGTCCTGTGGCAGGACCGTGCAACTGTTAAAAAGTATTATTTTGTTTTTCCAGACAACACCACCTCATGTGATCGGACAGCTAGATAAACTTTTAAGAGAGGTAAGTTAGTATGAAATATTACACTTGTGCACAGGAGACAGGACAATTGTGACTTCTGGAGGCAGCCTCTGTGACCTGGTGAGGTGCTGTTCTAGTGGACTGCCTGACACAACGGGCTTTCCAGAGGTACTGGAACCTGGTTCTAGAAGGGGAAGCTAAAACTGCCCCCTGTGTTTTGGAACCTGCATTCTGAGGAAGAGAGCAGAAGTGCTAAAAGGTTATAATGGAGGCAGATCACTCTTTCACATGTCTTCCAGATGCATATTTGCTTTTTTAAAATTTAACTGCTTCAGTTTTCAATGGAACATGGTGTTTCTAGTTTCAACTAGGTAAAATTGGAGTTTTGCAAATGGAATGTAACTAAATCAAAATCCAGCCCCAACATGCCCCAGGTTTTTTTTAACTTCAGAAGGGTGACAAATCCAAATTAACTCCAAGCTTTGGATCTGAACAACTAAGGCACATCTGTTCCTTTTCTGGTGGCCTCACAACATCTGCAGCTATACTCTGCCTTCCATTTCTGTTTCTCCAGGGCAATGAGGGTGGGTGAGCAACAACGAGGGGAGAATGTGATATGTCCTGGCCGGACATGCTATCCAACTAAATTTTTTTAGTCTATGTTCACACTAGATAGCATGTCCACAATTGATGTTTCTGTGCATAGTGGCTTGGATTTTAAGCCTTGCTTCCATTTGTGCCGCATATTTTTCCATTGAGGGAACTGTACTTCCATTTATACAATACCAGATTCTTTCAGAGGGACAAAAACCACCTTGTGCCAGCAGTACATGCTCCACAGCCAATCAAGGCCATAATTTCCACCCAGCACTTGGAATAACTGGCTTGGAGAAGGATCTCATTCAGTATAGGCAAGAATTCTCCAAGCCTGGGTCATTCCGGCGGTCTAGGCTTTCAGTGATGGTAGTCGGTGGGAAGCGGAGGAGGCTGAGGTGTCAGCCTTGTCCCGTTGCATCCTCCTAACCCTGCTGCTCTCTGGGGAAAGACTCACAAGCTTTGATTTTTAAAACTCTCAAGTGAGAAAGGGCTGCCATGTTATGAAGTGGTTGGGGTAGGAGCCCAAGAGCCAGAAACTGATTCTCGTGTGCTCTATTTTCCCTGTGGTCATTGCTGCTTTGCAAAGTAGAGATCAAGGTTTTGCCCTTTCTAACAGTAAATAAACAAACATACATGGGACCAAACGAGATGAAAGGTAAATCTATATCAGAGAGACTTCTGATTGAGGATCTGAAACCTCTCCTTTTCTAAAAGCCACACGGGGGCACCCAATTTTGCTCAAGTTCACCTTTTCGTGTGTAAAATAGGGATGAATGGTGTTTTGTTTTCATGTTTCTTTAGAACACATTTCTTTCTACCCAAATAGGGTCCCCAAGGCAACAGGCATCACTGCTTTAAAACATTAAACTGCATTTAAAATGTATATGTAAAATATTTAACCATATAATAAAAATACATAGACATACTAACACAGCCATGGAGCAGGGCTAATAAGAGTTTACTTGGGGAAGTACACCAAAAGAAACCAAAGTCTTCACCTGCTAGCAGAAGACAATGATAGAAGGCGACAGACAAACCTCCCTGAGGAAGGAGTACCAAAGTTTCAGCCCTTCATTGGGTTGCCACCCGTCTCACCTCGGCGCTTATTTGAGAGTCTAGCTGAATTCAGTAAGGCTTAATTCTAGTTTTCTTAGAGGAGCAGCCTTTTTATGAATAAGCCATTATAAAAAGCAACTTTTGCAGTTTTAAAAAGAAGCTAAAAAGAGGTTTTGAAAAGAAGACATGTTCTAGGAAGTTGTCTAGTACAAGCCCCACTAAAATAAGCAAGAACTGTGGGAGATCATGGAGTTCATTCCTTTTGGCTTGTGCTGGAGAGCTTTGTATCAGATCATATATCTCATGTCTTAATGCACAAAGCTTTTCCAAAAAGTGAAAGGGGATGGGTTGTATTTTGGTTTGTTTCTTAACAATGCTATGTACCATTTATGTGTTGACCTAGGTTTCCACTTTAGATGGCGTCTTAGAGGTTCGAAATGAGCATTTCTGGACATTGGGCTTTGGTTCTCTGGTATGTATTTTTATTTTCCATCTCATATATTTTTTCCAGAACTCAGAGCAGTTTACAACAATAGACAGTTAAAACAGACAAAATAAAATCCTATTTTCAGAGGAAATGGGCACAAATATAAAGAGCAACAAAACTGGCTTGTAGATCCAAAGAATCAAACCACAGGAGAAATGCATTGTGCATAACATGCTCAATAGCCTCCAAGCACCGCTGCAAACATAATTTCAGATCCCTGCATCCAACAAATTAAAACAACTCAGATAAAAGCTCCTGTGAATCATTTGGCCTTATGTGTTTATATAGTTGTTTTAATATTGGTACCCTATACACATGGTGACTGCTTCCTCTTGACAGGCACAATAATCTAGTCTAGAAGTCAGAGCTGTACAAATCAGCGTGGCTAGACCAGACAAATCCAGAAGGGCTGAGCATTTCTCAAGATGATGGTGAAAGAAGGTGCTTTTATCAACTGCTCTAACCTCATTCTCCATCTGATCTGCTGGAGACTGCTGGACCACCTCTAAAATTGGGCAGAGCAATCCAATCCAGAACATCTTCCCCAAGCAACGTCACCTGTGTTGCTTGCTATTTTTAAATGCAATAGCTTCACAGATCCCAGTAGTTTCTCTTTGATAAGCAGAAATTGTATCAGGATTTTAAGACAAAAGTGCTGCTATATTACCAAAATTTTAATGTGACTGAGTTCATTTTTAATTTGCTTTCTAGGCTGGATCAGTACATGTGAGAATTCGAAGAGACGCCAATGAACAGATGGTACTTGCTCATGTGACCAATCGGTTATACACTCTGGTGTCCACTTTAACTGTTCAGATTTTCAAAGATGACTGGATCAGGCCTACCTTGGCCTCTGGACCTATTGCCAACAACATGCTGAACCTTTCAGACCATCACATCATTCCAATGCCTCCTTTAAAAACTGCAGAAAACTCCGATCCTGCTACATCTACTCCTGCCAAACCAAGCAGCCCACCTCCAGAATTTTCTTTTAACACACCGGGCAAAAATATGAACCCTGTCATTCTCCTGAATGCTCAAACCCGACCTTATGGTCTAGGCTTCAACCGTGGAACTGTACCTTACAGCAGTGCTTTCACTCAAGGATTTGGAATGCCGGGAATAGGAACAACCCAGGGATTCAGGACTGGCTTTATAAATGCCCCTCACAGATATGGAACTGGCACTCGAGATCAGACCAGACCCTAATGAACTTTCCCCATATTTATTGTTTGATTTCCCCCCACTTATTTTATTCCTCACCTTTTACAAGACAATTCAAATTTTCTAGGTGACAGGGATCAACTGTTTCCAACAATCATGAAGATGTATGTTTATATTTTCACGTAATCGTAAAGCAGTTTATGCTTTCAAGAACTGCAATACCCTAACTTTTATAAATAAAGAACTGAATTATATTCTTATTTTTTCCCTAAGTGGTTCCAGCATAATGTGAGTGGAGATCCAGAAAAGAACTAATTTACAACGAAATGGGTTTCTGTATCTTCTTAATCTGATAATTAGGGATAGTTATCTGTTGACATAATATTCTTATTTTTCTAGAACTTCAGTGCCTCTGATGCAATCATGAACATTTTAAAAGTCACATTTTCCTTCACTGGAAAAGCATTTCCTATAAAAAAATACCTACTGGAGGTCAAACGGACTCCTGACATTCACTTTTGACATGAAGAGATTGTTTTATCTATATCACTGTTAGGTTATCTCTTGGTTCTTATATGGGTTTAACTAGCAGATTCATTTTTTTGTCCTTTTTTGCTGGTCAGTATGCTGGAAAATTAAGTATTAAACTTGGAGAACTGCTTTTAAACCTGGTAATTCTCTTTGAAGGGTTTAAAAGAAGTGCATTTGTATGATGAATGGGTGTTTTGGTTCGCATACTGCAATCCAGATGTTAGTCTAACTGCTTTTGAACAATAATAGTATCTCTTGGTAATAAGGAAGATGCTCATACAGAATATCTAACTCATGTCTGAAGCAATGATGTATCTGTCTAGCTTTTGTTAATCTTTCCTGCTAATGAGGTACAGCTTAAATGTTTCTGATGCTTTCCTTTGTCTAGTTCTTTGTGTCCTATTCTCACTGACTTATTACATATTGGGGGGGAAACCACTAAAGCTAGTAAAATCCAACTGACAGCCAGCATCAACTTTTCCAACACAGAAAACCAGAGTGGCTGGTTCTCCTCCCAGAGAGTAACATGAACAGCATTCCTGGAATCAGATTGCTGTCATAAGAACGTGGAAGCTCCCTCCTCTTTCAAATTGTTTCCCAAGAATAAAGGCAGGTTACACAGTCTCCCTCATGTTGGTGATCCAGAATACATTCATTACTCACTCTGCAAGGAGGATGTGGGTGGAAGTCTTGAGTCCCCCGGATGCATTACTGGGTAGTTAAACTTCCTCTGCCGCTTCAGACATTTCAATTTAGTGGTTCTCTGAAGCAGGGCAGTGGTACCAGAACCTACGCAAGAACTTTTTGGTCCTTTGATATAGTTTAGGCACAGTTGTTTTGCTATCTCCCCCTGCCCCCTTCACTCAGTCAAACTATAGAAGTAAATAGTTTAGGACTTTCAGTATGAGTTACATTGAAATCATGCATTCATTGTGGCTGATGGAGAGTTCTTGAACTGAAAAGGTATTCTCCTAGGCTAATAGAAGTTGGTCTAGTATAAGGCATTCTCCTGTTCACTGTGTATATCTTGGTCATTTTGGCCACTGTTAACTATGAAACTAAGCATGGAAATAAATGAATGGGCTCTGTGATTTAACAAAGTTTATTTTATTGTATGATGATAATTTACTTGCCTTTTCAAATGTGTAAACAGTATGGTGCTCTGTTCTAAAGGCTTGTATCCACATCTTTGCATTTTTGTAAGTTTGAAACAAGTTAGAAATTCAGAAGTGAAATGGTTGACTAATGACTGCAAAGGTGCTAGTTTTTCTTGGGAAACAGTTGTATTCTGTGTAACGAAGAATTGCAATCAAATAATGTTAAAAAATATCTGTGGAGACCTATGCACTTTTGTTATCTTTTTTCTGATTTTCCCTTTAGGTTTAAGATTTCTTTAAAATGTTGTACTATTTTGGCTCAGGTATGTTTAAGATTTCTGTGTTCCAGAGAAGTTCTTGCACTAAGAGGAAAGTTTAAATTTTCTTCCTGTAAGGAGCAACAGTTTTCCTTTCTTCCTTCCCTGAAGTTCATCAGGTGCTTCTGTAAGAAAACTAAAAGCTTGGAAGAGTCTCTTGAATTACTACTTTTTGTATTCTGCTCTGTAGTCTATCTAAAACATCTTTGTTTTGTCTATTTTTTTCATCCTTAAGAGGTGATTAGCAGATGTTTCCCTGATTGTACAGAGGCGGTGATATTTAACATTACATTTGTGGAATCTATTCCATTAAGTATGTGTTTGATATTAACACCAGGAGTTAAAATTATTTAATTGGGACTCAGAAGGAATTGCACACTTAAAAGCCTTCATTTTGAATTGGTTACTCAGTTTGTCACCTAGTAATGCTTGATCTGATGCTGTTCATTCAAGATAGTGCCCTACGTAAATGTTACTGACTGTTCAGAATGGAAGAGTACTAAAAACCATGAGGGGAATGCTAACAATCAACCATACATTTTGGGATGTCTCAAGAATTTTAAAGTGTAGGAAATGGATCAATTCAAATTAAGGGTAGCTACTGAACTGCCACCCCTTAAAAGTAAAGGTCCCATGTGCAAGCACCAGGTCATTCCTGACCCATGGGGTGACATCACATCCCGATGTTTACTAGGCAGACTTTTGTTTATGGGATGGTTTGCCAGTGCCTTCCCCAGTCATCTTCCTTTTACCCCCAGCAAGCTGGGTACTCATTTTACCAACCTCTGAAGGTTGGAAGGCTGAGTCAACCTTGAGCCGGCTACCTGAAACCAACTTCTGTTGGGATCGAACTCAGGTCGTGAGCAGAGCTTGGACTGCAGTACTGCAGCTTACCACTCTGTGCAACAGGGCTTACCTGTCCTAAAACCCAGGGATGTGTACTTCTATGAACAATGCTTATGGCATGGGGGTCTTAGAACTCGAGTGTATTGAATTCCTTCATGGCCACACTGCTTGTATGATTGCATACCATGGTTTAAATGTAACCTTGGTTTTCTGTTAATGGGGGGGTTTCTGCTAGTGGAGGGGGTGAGTGTGGCTTTCTATGATTCTTCCCTTCCACTGCAGACCTCTCTATTGCACTCAGCTCTGTCTTGGGGAGGAGGGGGGTAGTGTGTTTGGAGGCAGAGTGGGCCGCAGCAGAAGGAAGGGAAGAAAGTTCTGCTCCCGCTACTTTATATCCAAATTAGTATGTTCCTACTCAGCAGCTGTCGTGTACTAGATGGAAGGCGGCAGAAAATGACTGAAACTATATGACAAAATGCAACATCTCACTTGTGGGCAAGCTGTGGTGGCCGGTGGAAGAGAGGACTGAAAGGAAATTAGAGGAGGATGCTTTACCTGTAATAGCCAAACCGCCATTTGTGCTGCTGCTACTAAAGCGGGCTAATAAAACTCTAGTCACATCAGTGTGCATTATATACTAAGATGATGCGTTAACTACAGACTCCACATGTGCAGTGCAAAACTTATAGTAAGTTTATAGGGTCAATGGTATTGAGTTTAAGTTAACACATCAAGATTATTACCTTCAAATTTACTGAAGGTTAACAAGGTGGTAAAGTTGGGGTGGCCCATTGTCTCCGATAAATTATCTTTGAACTATTCAGGGCATCTTCAGCTATGACACGATCTAATACACAATCGTTTTTCTACTATGAACTTCAGCTATGACATGATCTAATACACAATCGTTTTTCTACTATGAACAGTTGTAATCCAAGCTCACGGTTCCTTTTTAATAAAACCCTGTGCGGAATGTGGATCTTGGGAACTGAAGCTTTGCTTCAGGGTGATATATGGGGCGTGAATGCTGTGAACTCTTAACTACAGAGCAGGCCATGAAATTCACTAGGGTAGAAGCTTTTTGCAGGAAACCCCCCACCACCACCACAAGAATAGCATTTGCTGTAGGAATAGCTACGGTATGCGCTTGTGAGCCTAGTGCACTCTCCTACCAGTGTGCTAAGATTTCTCCCCTCTGAATTTTTAAAAAAGAAAATAGTGTGTTTGGAGGGCTTTGTAACAGGATTCTAGTCAAATTGTTGTAAAATAAACAAATGTAGTGGCTAGAGCAAATTAAGACCTATTCATGTCTTCATAGGATGAGAAATGGGTTTCAGTTTTTATTTAATGTTTGCTATTGCTGCAACCGAATTTGGTATAAGTGAGATTCTTTTCAACTTGTCCTAATTAACATTAGGTTCTCTCATCAGTACATTTCTTTGGAAGAGATAATTAAAAACTTATATCAGTCTGAATTATGAAGAATTGTCAGTACTGAACTATGAAGAATGAACAATTTTCCAATTGTCATCTAGAGCAAGGATAATATTTTATTCCTAAATAAACTGGACACTTGTTCTTGGGAATAACTGATGATGGACTGGGGTAGTATTTAAGACTGAGCATCCATTTGGTGGCACCAAGGACATTGTCAAGACATGTTGAGATATTCAAGCACAAAGACCTGTAGAATTTTGTTGAGATTGTCTATGGTTGGCTTGTCGAGATTTTCTTCATTGTCTGCCATGGTGTGCCACACTTTAGGAAAAGGATCTGGTATCAAATGAAGGATTGGCACCCCTAGTGGGAATAGAGAACAAAGAATAAGGCAGTGATTATTAAGATTTTTGGAAGCTTGCTATAAGTAGCCAGTGTTAAGCATCTATAAAGCAAATACACTTTGCTCCAATTACATGGTGTTTTCCTTTTGGTGAATTTTAGTATACAAATTATCTGTCCTAAGGCCCACAGCTATTAAAAATATACGGAAATGGACATTCACAATACTAATATAAAGTAATAAAACCAGTTTCCAGTATTAGAAATTGTATGTGATATCACTTAAGCTGTATGTCTTGTTCTGAGGACCACATTAAACAGGGTTGAGAAATCCATGCTCCATTCCTGCCTAAAATGTGTTGCCAAGGGGAGTTAAACCCTGCCTTCTAACATGGGAAACGGCTAATTTAATGTAGTCTGGTGCTAGCAAAACTCCCACCAGTCAATCGCTGAAATCTGAGTGTTTATTTTAAAAATGCTAAGTACTTTTTTAGGAAATTGAAGGCATAACATTACAATTAAACAAGAGGTCCTATGATAAAAGCTTGATGCATCTTAAAGCCTAATAACTTTACTGTAGTGTAAACTTCCATGGAAAGGTTTGCCAGGTCCTGGTTGGGAAATACCTGGAGATTTTAGGGGTGGAGCCTGAGGAGGGTGGAGTTTGGGGAGGGGCAGGATTTCTATGGGGTAGAATGCCACAGAGCCCACCTTCCAAAGCGGCCATTTTCTCCAGGTGAACTGATCTCTGTCGCCTAGAGATCAGTTGTAATAGCGGGAGATCTCCTGCTACCACCTGGAGGTTGAGCTGGAGAAAGGAGGCACTAGGTACTTATACGGGAATCAGGAACAAAATAAAGTACCAAACAACGACTAGAATGCAAACACAGATTTAGTGCAAATTTCGTGCAAGTAAGACATCAGTGCAGAAAGTGAAACAATGACAAACATCACAATACAATTCTAGAATATACTGCTCCCAACGGAGTCTTCAATGAGAACGTCTAGTACTCTTTGCAATGGTCCCAAGGACTTCATATAAGAAGCAAAAAGCAGAACAGGTCAGATCGTGGTCGAAACGCAGTCCGGATTAACTTTGACGTTTTCACCACCGCGAAGGCGGCTTCATCAGCAACTCTGTTCGGTATCAGGAGACAAGGCTCCTAAATAAAACTTCTATATAATACAATAAATACTATAAATATTTAAAATTGATACAAAATGCAATAATAATAGATTACAACAAAGTCTGCCTGACATACCTTAATATAAGAGTGTATCGAAACTCTACAGGGAGGAGGATAATTCTGCAGCCCTCACTGAGCTGCTCCGTTCAAAGTCGGATACTAAGGCTACAGGTGATGTTAATTTATACAGTACTTTCCAGCAAAATTCTTAAAGAGAACTCAACTAAAAGGTGTATAGATATATAAAACTGAACCTAAACAATGGTAGCCAGATTGATATTAATAATTACAAAAAACAAGACAAATCCATTTCATTGTTAAGCCCAAACGGAGAGTAAGATTTAAATAGATATATAAAACGCATTTCCTGTTGTAATAAAAAATTTTGTACATTCTCCACATCGAACTGATTACCTTTATAAGTCCAAATTATGAAAAATCGAATATCATTTTCGCTATGTTTATTATTTATAAAGTGCAAAGTGAGGGGAGCATCTAAAATCTTCTGTCTGATCCTAGATTTGTGCTCTCCTATCCTAAGCTTCACCTGACGAATTGTACTGCCGACGTATAATTTACCACACTTACATGAGATGCAGTAAACACATCTGCTAGTAGAACAGTTTGAGAATTGATTAAGTTTGAAAGTAAAATTGGACGTGGTAGATGTAAATGTTTTTAAAGGTAAGCTTAGGGGGCAGAAAGAGCACGAGCCGCACGGAAAATGTCCATTGATAGATGGGGTGAGTCTCTTAGGGCGGCAATCTGAATGAACAAGACGATCTCTTAAAGAGACATTCTGTTTAAGACCAAACATCGGGGGATTCGAGCAACCAGGTATGGAAGAAAGAACATGCCAATGTTTATTGATAATTCTTTGTATGGACGAGGAATGGCGACTAAAGGTAAGTGAACAAAAATTTTTTTGGTTGTTACCAGGTTTCTGTTTGGAAACCAACATGGAGGATCGATCCATTAAGCCTGCTTTCAACTTAGCACTGTATATAACATTCTCTGGATATCCCCTTTCGGCCAGATCCGCTTGTAGTTGTTGAGCAGCTTGCTCATAGTCTTTAACTTGAGACGAATTCCGCTTTAGACGAATAAATTGACTATAGGGTAGGTTGCTTTTAAGATGATACGGATGATAAGAATTGAATCTTAAACCTGAGTTTCTCGTCATAGGTTTTTTGTAAGGTTTAAATGCAAGAGTTCTATCTAATGAAATAAATAATTCCAAATCTAAGAAGAAAATAGAATCTTTACTGTAAGATCCAGTGAAGTGCAAGTGCTCATCTAAGGTGTTAATCCATTCAGAAAATTTCAAATAAATGTCTACATTCTTAAAGCAAAATAAAGCATTCTTAAAACAAAACGTTTGTAAAATAACATATCTCTGGCAAAGGGATTGTTGGAAAAAATGAAACGCTTCTCGAAGTCCACCATGTAGAGATTCGCCACTGCCGGGGCTCTAATCCCCCGATGTTTGGTCTTAAACGGAATGTCTCTTTAAGAGATCGTCTTGTTCATTCAGACTGCCGCCCTAAGAGACTCACCCCATCTATCAATGGACATTTTCCGTGCGGCTCGTGCTCTTTCTGCCCCCTAAGCTTACCTTTAAAAACATTTACATCTACCACGTCCAATTTTACTTTCAAACTTAATCAATTCTCAAACTGTTCTACTAGCAGATGTGTTTACTGCATCTCATGTAAGTGTGGTAAATTATACGTGGGCAGTACAATTCGTCAGGTGAAGCTTAGGATAGGAGAGCACAAATCTAGGATCAGACAGAAGATTTTAGATGCTCCCCTCACTTTGCACTTTATAAATAATAAACATAGCGAAAATGATATTCGATTTTTCATAATTTGGACTTATAAAGGTAATCAGTTCGATGTGGAGAATGTACAAAAATTTTATTACAACAGGAAATGCGTTTTATATATCTATTTAAATCTTACTCTCCGTTTGGGCTTAACAATGAAATGGATTTGTCTTGTTTTTTGTAATTATTAATATCAATCTGGCTACCATTGTTTAGGTTCAGTTTTATATATCTTTACACCTTTTAGTTGAGTTCTCTTTAAGAATTTTGCTGGAAAGTACTGTATAAATTAACATCACCTGTAGCCTTAGTATCCGACTTTGAACGGAGCAGCTCAGTGAGCGCTGCAGAATTATCCTCCTCCCTGTAGAGTTTCGATACACTCTTATATTAAGGTATGTCAGGCAGACTTTGTTGTAATCTATTTATTGCATTTTGTATCAATTTTAAATATTTATAGTATTTATTGTATTATATAGGAGTTTTATTTAGGAGCCTTGTCTCCTGATACCGAACAGAGTTGCTGATGAAGCCGCCTTCGCGGTGGTGAAAACGTCAAAGTTAATCCGGACTGCGTTTCGACCACGATCTGACCTGTTCTGCTTTTTGCTTCTTATATGAAGTCCTTGGGACCATTGCAAAGAGTACTAGACGTTCTCATTGAAGACTCCGTTGGGCGCAATATATTCTAGAATTGTATTGTGATGTTTGTCATTGTTTCACTTTCTGCACTGATGTCTTACTTGCACGAAATTTGCACTAAATCTGTGTTTGCATTCTAGTCGTTGTTTGGTACTTTATTTTGTTCCTAACCACCTGGAGGTTGGCAACCCTATCCATGGAGCAGAACCTATGTCCTAAAACGGGCTGGGAACCTTTTTCCTGCCAAGGGCCATTTGTACATTTATAACATCATCTGGGGGCCATACCAGGTGTAGATCTCACAGTGTGTGTGTGGGGGAGAGGCTAGGGTTGCGAGGTCTCCAGTCACCACCTGGAAGTTGGCAACCCCAGGGGAGGCCACACAGAGAAGACCTGCAGGGCATCCCCACTCCCCCCCCTCCCAGGCGGGAGGGCAGCCAGCAGTGGGCCTGAGCAAACGAGGCGCCAGAGGGGCACAACCCGCAGTCGATTGGCAAGGGACAAAGGAAGGAAAACAGAGAAAGAAGAAAAGGGAGGAAGAAAGAGAGAGAAAGGGAGAAAGAAATAGAGAGAGGGGGAGAAAGGACGGAGGGAAAGAAAGAGACAGAAAAAGAGGGAGAAAGAGAGGGAGAGAAAGTAGAAAGAGTGACAGAAAAAGAGGAAGAAAAGACAGAAAAGCCTTCCCCCCTACACACACACACCCGCGCACGCTGGCCCCACACGACTGGGCCCCAGGCTCCCCGCTTCCCCCGTCCACACACACACACGGAAGCGCATGGATCCCTGTGTGACCGGGCCCCAGTCTCCATGCCCTCCCCCCCCAGAGTCCACAAAAGGCCCCCCTGAAGCCCGATCAGCTCCCGCACGCATGCTGTGCCGCTGGGAGCTGCCAGCCTCTTTCCCCCCTCCCTCTCGCTGCTCAACAGCCGACAGGCAGCGAGAGGGGTTTACAATGTGCTGCGGCGTTCCTGCATGCCACGGCTGTAGGGGGCAGCCTTGGGGAAGCGTCCCTCCCCCTCCCCTCTCCTCTCGCCAACCAACAGCCGACAGTTGGTTAGAGGAGGTCCAAAGGGCGCCGCAGTGCCCCTGTAAGCCGCAGCCCCAGGAACACTCTTGGGGAGGGCCGCCCTGTGCCCCGCCTCCGTGGCAGGGCCCCGGAGCTCCCGAGGGCCACAAAAAATGTCCTCGGGGGCCACATACGGCCCCCGGGCCGGAGGTTCCCCATCCCTGTCCTAAAATATATGAAGTAGTCACCTTAGTGGGCTGATGCATATGTCCTGAGTTAAGGGGAAAAAAGAACTTTTTTTCAGGAAGTGAGGGCAAAAGGTGAAACAATGCAAGTGATAATTGTGGTGGTTGTGTTGCCTACTGTGAAAATGAATGCAGAATCCAATCAAATGAGTAAGCTTCGATCTGTGGGAGTGAGCTATTTCCAGCTAGCTACTGCACAAGAGGAGCAACATAACAAGATCAACAGTGTATGTAAACAAACTCTTAAGGAACATCCTTCACTCTCTGTAGTGAGCGAGGAATTCAGGATTGAGTGAGATCAAAGTCCACAAAAGCTTGTGCTTCAAGACACCTGCTGGAATACCAAGTGCCACACGATTCAGTTGTTTTTGCTACCATAGGTAAATATATCTACCTCTGAAATTTTTCAAGAGAGACCACAAAATTAGAATGAATGTCCATTTTTAATCTTTTTCAATTTCATTCAGTAACACCTCAACCAAAACAGGCTCAAAAACAAGCAAGTGTGCCCTTACCTCGCAGCCCTGGGGATAGAAATTTGTCCGTGATAAATCTGCTACAGTTGTTGATTTAATCCAGGGGTGGGGAACGTCAGCCCTGGGGGCGTATAAGGCCCGCAAAATCATTTGGTCTGGCCCTTTGTGGGTCCTGGCAGATCTCTAGCTGAGAAGGATCTAAAACTGGCCCCCTCCTACGGACAGGAATAGCCTCTATTCAAGATGGATGTGAGTTTGTTTTGCCGAGAAAAGGAACCTTCTTTCCCACTTGCAGAAGAGTAATTAGCTATGGAACTGCTAAGACCGCCCAAAAAACTGTGTTAACCTTTGTGTGTCCTCATTTCATCCCTGCAGGCGAAGGTAGCAGGATGCGGGTGTAGAATCCGGCCCCAACCATGAGGAGCAGGAGCAGCTTTGGTGTGCAGCTGGACGGCTATGCCTGGCTGGTGCAACAGACCATCCTGTGCCACCAGGTGGGTGAGTGCACCACCGGTTGGATGCCTGCCTGCTTGCCCATGCAGGGGGGGGGTCATCTGGGCAGCTGCCTGCTTGGGGATTGGTCAGTACCCCCTCTCCATTCTGGTTCTTTCCCCTATTAGTCCTGCAAAAGACGTGTAGGGCGGGAAAGTACCAGATCGGGGCGTTACTGGACCGGGCTCCTTCGCCTACAAGCCCCGAGCGGCTTGTCACTCACTACGTCTTGTGTTTGCTGCCCTGCCTGAATCTCTTGGGCCCAGCTGGGGACAGCAGTCACTCTATGAGGCAAACACTCGGAGCAGCCTCTGCTGGTTGCGCCTCTTGGCTTAATGTTTGACCAAATATAGCAGGCTAATTTTTAAGTTGATAATTTTGTATGGCCCGCAAATGATGTTATAAATATCCAAATGGCCCTTGGCAGAAAAAAGGTTCCCCACCCCTGATTTAATCAATTACAGTCATGTTACCAAATGTATTTATATAGAAATGGGGCTATATACCCAAGGGCACCCCTGGCTTCCTTTCTGGCTGGCTTTGCCTTCTGTTCTTTTAGCACACAGCTCTCTGCTTCCTCCTTCCATTGTCTCCCTGGTCTCTGTCTAATCACTCTTCTTATTTTGTCTTCTTTTCCTATGCCTTTCAGGCTGATTCTTCCCTCATTTTAATTCCTCAGTTTGCCTACTGTATTTCTCCTGTCCTTATCCCCCTTATCTCTGTAGGCTTCTCTGCGGTACTTACCACTTCCCTCTCCAGTGGTGCTCAGCTAGAAGAGGTTTGTGATCATGCAAATAGGTGTGAGTAGAAATAAGGAGATTAGTCCCCTAGCTGTTACTGTCACAAAGGCACTCACAGTGTAATCCTGGGCAGATTTAGAAGGGTGTAAATCCATCGAAGCCAATGGATTTAGAAGGGTGTAACTCAAGGGTGTTGAACTCATTTGTTATGAGGGCTGGATATGACATAAATGTCACTTGGCCAGGCCATGCCTCGCCAGCCCAGATCAGGACTGGATGTGTGTGGCTGCCTTGGCTAGCTCATGGGCTGCATAAGAGCTCCCAAGGGGCCAGATCCAGCCCCCGGGCCATATGTTTGACACCCCTGGTGTAACTGCTTAGAGAGTGCACAGTTAGTTGTACATACACAGAGATCTATGCTGTGATTTCCCCCACTGCAGCATTTAAAGGAAAAGATATGGATGACACTTGCTTTCTCGCAGGTGAAAGGGTGGAGACTTCTCTGACATAGCCTGTTTGCTTTCTGAATGGGCTGTTTCCTGGCAAGCAAAGAGGTGGCAAATAGACTTACAAATCTGGAACATTATATCAAGTGATAAATGACTGAATTTTCAGATTAGGGCCTAAAGTTAGCCAACTTGGGGATTGTGACCACCTTGTGGTTCGGCATCTGTAGCCCATAGTAGCTTCCTGTTTGTCTGCCATCAATAGAAATTGTCACTTGTGCACCACCCCACCACCAAAAACCTCCCGTTGGTAGTGAAGAGGGACCTGGCAACCCTAAATAACATGTATATTTACTCAATTGCTAGAAATAGTATAGGTCCTAGTACACTAACTGGAGAGCATTAAATATGAGTTTTCTTTCCTACCTCTTCTTAAAAATGGAATGTGGTCATCTTCTACCTGTCCTTTTAGTAATTCACCACGGAAATATTGCCTTTCAGAGGGGTGTTTCTTCAACAAACCCAAATCATGAAGGTTTTGCTCTGCAGTAAAAACAACAACAAAATTTAAGCAGTGAATGCAATATAATCACTACAAAAATACTGTATGCCGGAAGTGGAAATTCCCTCGGAAGGAGTTTTCCTTACAATTTTCATATCATAGAAGATTTTCTAGGAGCCAGTTCACACAATTAAGCCGTTATGGCTGCCATGGAGGCTCTATATCAAAAGTGTACTGGGAGTTCTGTCCCTCCTAGCTATATGGAGGTTGTATTGTGGAGTAAGGTTGCCAGCCTCCAGGTGGTGGCTGGAGATCTCTCGCTATTACAGCGGATCTCCAGGTGACAGAGATCAGCTTCCCTGGAGAAAATGGCTGCTTTGGCAATAGGACTCTAAGGCATTGAAGTTCCTCCCCTCTTCAAACCCAGCCCTCCTCAGGCTCCACCCCCTCCAATCTCCAGGTATTTCCCAACCTGGAGCTGGCAACCCGAATGTGCAGAAAGGGCTTCCCTCCTTGCACACACATTGTTTTTGCAAACCGAAACAGTCTTGGGGAGCTACTACTTGTTCTATTGGGAAACCTACATGGTATGGCAACACACCTTTCCAAAAAGGTTAAATATCAGCTTCCTGGGGCATTTCAGATAGGGGAAATAGTTTTTTGTGGGGGAGGGGGGGATGAAGTTCCTTCTCCA
This sequence comes from Euleptes europaea, assembly GCF_029931775.1. Taxonomy (NCBI): domain Eukaryota; kingdom Metazoa; phylum Chordata; class Lepidosauria; order Squamata; family Sphaerodactylidae; genus Euleptes; species Euleptes europaea. The sequence goes on from NC_079318.1 coordinate 31,858,054, forward strand.
TACATGCTGTGGTCATGATTGAAATATGGCTCCCCAGATGCCAGGGTGGCATGGAACTCCCAATTAACATGTGATACCAAATCATCATGGTGGCCATAAGGACTTTGCACCATATGAATTGGCCCAACTGTTTTCCCCCATGTTTTTATTATTTCACAACAGAAGCTGAACATAATCAAAGAATGATCACCATAAAACAGTTATAAAGATTTTTACAATGTCAACCAATTAATTACAGAACCCCATCCAGCATCAATAAGTAACAGTGCATTCCTAAGGAGAGTTACTCCAGTCTAAGCCCATTCATTTCAGTGGGCTTAGACTGGAGTAACTCTCCTTAGGAATGCACTGTTAGTCTCAAATTAACATACATCTCCTTGATTTTAACCATCCAGTCCTGTATATTTGGAGCACAATTCTGCCTTCAAAGTCTAGGAAAAACCATCCTTGCTGCTGAAATTAAATAGAGTATAATTACCTGGCTCCTCCTTAGAAATCCTGCCACGTGGTTTAACAAAAATATTTCTGGCCTTAGAAGGAACTCAAGTTCGCATCCCACCTCCCTTTTTAAAAAATGAATCTTAGGACAAAAACTCGTGGTCGCTTTAGCCTCCGTTATTCCCTGTTTCAGCCAGGATTCAGCCAGGATTGAATGCACGTTTGGCAGAACGATGGGTTCGATCCTGGCTGAATCCTGGCTGAAACAGGGAATAAAGGAGGCTAAAGCGACCGTGTGTTTTCACCCTGAGTCTGAAACGCAATACCATGGAAACATTGCCACCACATGTACATAAAATCAGCCATTGGAAAGAGGATCTATCTCTTTGGGGCATAACAAAAACCTCCTTAAAATGGTCAAAAAGGGCAAGAGTCCAGTAGCACCTTAAAGACTATTTTCTGGTAGGGTATGAGCTTTCGTGAGCCACAGCTCACTTCTTCAGATACAGCTAGAATGTGAATCCATCGGTCTTTAAGTAGAGGAACAGTATGTAAATGTCAATAGCAGGCTTGATGGGATTAGGTGTGATATGCAGAAGAGTGTGATGTCCAGGGGAGAGATGGGTGTGGAGAAATCAGCATTGGTAATGGGCCATGAATGCAAGGTCTTTATTCAGCCCAGGTAAATGCATTGACTTTAGTTTGAATATCAACTGTAATTCAGCAGTTTCTCTTTCCAATCTCCCTTTAAAATTCTTTTGTAAGAGAACTGCTACTCTTAAATCTGCAACAGAATGTCCTGGAAGGTTGAAATATTCACCCACTGGTTTTTGAATACTGTGGTTTCTGATGTCAGACTTATGTCTATTTAATCTTTGTCTAAGAGACTGACCTGTTTGTCCAATGTAGATTGTGGAAGGGCATTGCTGGCATGTGATTTATGCCATCACATGCCAGCAATGCCCTTCCACAATCTACATTGGACAAACAGGTCAGTCTCTTAGACAAAGATTAAATAGACATAAGTCTGACATCAGAAACCACAGTATTCAAAAACCAGTGGGTGAACATTTCAACCTTCCAGGACATTCTGTTGCAGATTTAAGAGTAGCAGTTCTCTTACAAAGGAATTTTAAAGGGAGATTGGAAAGAGAAACTGCTGAATTACAGTTGATATTCAAACTAAAGTCAATGCATTTACCTGGGCTGAATAAAGACCTTGCATTCATGGCCCATTACCAATGCTGATTTCTCCACACCCATCTCTCCCCTGGACATCACACTCTTCTGCATATCACACCTAATCCAATCAAGCCTGCTATTGACATTTACATACTGTTCCTCTACTTAAAGACCGATGGATTCACATTCTAGCTGTATCTGAAGAAGTGAGCTGTGGCTCACGAAAGCTCATACCCTACCAGAAAATATTTTTGTTAGTCTTTAAGGTGCTACTGGACTCTTGCCCTTTTTGACTACTGCAAACAGACTAACACGGCTACCCACTGTGAATTATCTCCTTAAAATGGTTCATTAGCTTTAATTAAGACCCAAAAAATTAGTTAGGATGTACAGGAGTTGCACTAGCCATTGCTGGTTTTGTAAACATCCCAGCATCTGTGGTTTTTTCATTCATGTGTTTTGTATCGTTTGTCCTTACCAATTGCTTCAAGCCTCCTAAACCAGCGAGCAGTGTTCAGGAAGTAAACTGGGAAAACTGAGTTTCGAGCACCAATTAAGTCCAGCAGCACAAAAAGATCCTATAAAAATCAATAAAGAAATAAGCCCTTTAAAAGTTATTTTCAGAGACCAGTGGATACGGTACAGTGAATATTAAAAAACTATTGACAATCCCAGACAAGTTTTGTGTTGATAGACACCAGTGAATGCTAACCATGTCATCTGTACCCATTATATGGAAAAACAACAAAAGAGGACTGTCCCTACTTGTTTCAGCTACATACATCTAAGAGTCGCAAAGCAAGTTGGTGCCTCTCTCTGATCCTGTTCCTTGAGCACTAGTGTTTCCCTGGCATTCTTTTAAGACATTTCAGACAGTCGTTCTACTCAGAAATCAGGATAAATGTTTCTCAGAATTCTTTGGGAATGTTGCCTGAAGGTAAAGGTCCCCTGTGCAAGCACCGGGTCATTCCTGACCCATGGGGTGACGTCACATCCCGACGTTTACTAGGCAGACTTTGTTTTACGGGGTGGTTTGCCAGTGCCTTCCCCAGTCATCTTCCCTTTACCCCCAGCAAGATGGGTCCTCATTTGACCGACCTCGGAAGGATGGAAGGCTGAGTAACCTTGAGCCGGCTACCTGAAGCCAACTTCCATCGGGATCGAACTCAGGTCGTGAGCAGAGCTTTGGACTGCAGTACTGCAGCTGACCACTCTGCATCTGAAACAATCACTTTAATCCTCCCCCATAGCTCACACTTACAATGCCCTGAATTTGATTTGTCTTTGTGGCACCCGGAGGATGTGGTGTTGCTGCCATTTTCCTGGCCAAGTGCCGAGAGCCATACAGAGAATCAGAAGGGCTCCACCGCACGAATGCTTCTTCGCCATCAAAGAAAATTAACTTCAGGGAGAGATCCGGCGTCCCATTCGAGACGGCCTGCTGTGGGATGAGGAGGGAAGAAAAGGGACAGTCAGCCGTCATGCCTTGAGTCACAATTAATGTAGAAGCAACTGGAGAGAGTAAGAAATACCTCAAGAGAATGAAGCTGTCTGTCCAGGGAATGTGCCAATTCAAGAATCATAGCACAGGGAACCGCTGAATCAGTAGCGCCAACAAACACTTGGCCATCCCACTGTGGTGGAAAGTATTTGGAATCATAATGGCAAGCAAGCACCAAATGGCGTTTAGCAGAGGGGTTGAGGGTGCTGATGATATTTGAAAACGTGCGGTACCCATAAGGAGTGTAGCTCTGAAAGGTGTCTTCTTCAACCATCCAGCCAGCCTGTAGTCCTTGCAGACGGTGCTTGATATGCTATGAGGCAAAAGAGCCACAGGTCACTCGAGAGGGAACAGTGCTTGTTTTCAAGCAGGCCCAGGCATAGACACTCTTCAGGAACTAGCTTTGCAAGAGAAATGCCTGGCAAAATGGCTGCCTCTGAATTGTTACACTGGAGTAATATAGGAACATAAGAAGGCCATGCTGGATCAGACCAAGGGCCATCAAGTCCAGCAGTCTGTTCACACAATGGCCAACCAGGTGCCTCTAGGAAGCCCGCAAACAAGATGACTGCAGCAGCATTATCCTGCCTGTGTTCCACAGCACCTAAGACAATAGGCATGCTCCTCTGATCCTGGAGAGAACAGGTGTGCATCATGACTAGTATCCATTTTTACTAATAACCATGAATAGACCTCTCCTCCCTGAGCATGTCCACTCCCCTCTTAAAGCCTTCCAAGTTGGCAGCCATCATCACATCCTGGGGCACGGAGTTCCACAATACAAACTCATAACTCTACTATCATAACTGTTTTTCTTAAAGGTAACTTTTTTTCTCCAGTGCAAAGCTGGCCTGATGGAATGGTGGGCATGCTTGGCTTCAGACTGGTTTAAACTTAAGACAAATTTTGAAGAAACAATTTGCGCGCCTTTAAATCTGTCACTATTAAGCCAGTAGCTGTGGCAGTGATCTTAGGAGGGCAGACTCTATGGGTAGTGCATGCCCACAGAGTTACCAGCAGGCCTGGAGAAAAATATCCTGTCCCTTTAATAGAACTTAATGAGTCGTAATAAGCTGCTGAAGTTTTTCAGAGCATGGAGGTAAATAACATTCCATAAAGCCTCTATTAAAGGGACAGGATCTTTTTTCTCCAGGCAGTTGCCCATATAATAACATCTTGGAAGTGCTATTTATCCATCCCCACCACTTAGAGGTTGGAGCAGGACCAATGGTGCCCCAGAGAGGAATGAATGCATGCAACAGGGCTATCCAAAAGGCTATGGAGAGATAGCAAACAAATGGTGAAGCCAGCCCTGACCAAGATTGTATGTATGTGGAATATATAGCTAATTTGCTCACACTCCCATTGTGTTTTCAATTAGGAAAACATGCAAGTAGGTGTAGTGTGAGAGAGGGGAGCTTTTTGCAGACTGTATACCAAGTTCCAAATGTAAAGAAGAATCCTAATGAAGACAACCAGGTTCTGGACCCCGCCTGGTGTCACTTAATGAACTTAATTGCCCATAATTGATGGTGTAGCTTTGACGGTTTCCTTAGCAATATGTCTCATCTGCTTCAGAAATTATCTCTAAGGTACATTTAATGTTATTGGAACCAAAGTCTAGTGGGGCATTATTGTATAACATGCTGATACTTGCCCATTAGAAACATGCTGAACAAATTAAGCAACATGACTTCAAGCCAGTCATTCATTCAGAAGGATACAAACTGTGTTTTCTATGAAATTAAATAAGTGAATAAAAAGCCAGAACTCGATGCCTGTGGGAATGAAATCACACAAAGAGCAAGACATGAATAAATATGAGAAGATCACTTGGAATGAACAGAATGTTATCATATGACTCCTTGGTTCTCTGTATATTTTCTTGGAAGGAGCTCCAACTAAATCTCATTAAGTCCAAGCTCCAGAGAAGTGTCTAATGTACTGCCATCTCTGAGGCTAATAAGGGTACAGGCCTGGACAGGCTTTGGGATTACCTCTCTGATCATACTAGAGGAATTGCAGAAAACAAATGTAACAAGAAAATATAAAATCAATATCAATGCATGAAAAGAGAACCAAGAGTCTAAAGCAATTGATCCCTTGTTTGTGAATGGAATTGAGATTGATTTCAGACACACCAACTCCACCCTCAGGTGATCACGTGAGAATCTCCCCTGCTGAAGACATTTTGGTCATCCCAACTGAAATGGATCAGGAAGAGTGTAATATGTTTTCTAAGAGGTTTTACTTTTGGGTCCTCCTCCTATAACAGAATATATTCTTGCCTGAAAATGCCCAATGATTTCTATGCTTAGAGGTGTCACTGTTTTTCTCTCTGCTTAGGCTATCTGCCAGAAGATCTCCTAGGAAACAAAATAATTTGATGCAAGAAAGGCTGCCTTTTTGAAAGAAGTTTCCTTTGTCTGCTTCATCAATGACATTATCAAACTCCTTGTTGAGACATACTAAGATGGATGACCATTATTTTATAACTCTTCCACACAATCAGGTTTTACTACAATAAATGCCCCATTGTTGCCTGTGCACAGTCTAGGCTTCTACTCTCCAAGCTGTAGTTCTGCTGCAGCTATTTGACCTTTTCCCAACATGAGAGGTCCTATATTTTGTAGCTGGGAAATACAATTCTTCTCCCAGCTAACACCTCAAATTAATTCTGTGATTACTCTGATGATTGTGGTAGTTTATTTACAGAATGCTGTTGGTGTATGTTGGCTTTACAAAGTTTCATGAGCACTAACACAGGTTGTGGCCCCAAGAACCTTACAGTGAGATCTTTGATAGCAACAGAAAGAGGTGCACGGGAGGGAGATAAGAACAGCAAGGAGGAACGAATGTGAGCAAACAGTCTGGGTTATAGTTGGGGATGAAGATTGAGGGGTTGTGCAAGAGTCACGGGATCCTATTGGCTATTGACTGATATGTCATTATTGATAATTAGGGTTGCCAATTTCGGGGTGGAAAATTCTGGCGATTCGGGGGGGTGGAGCCTGAGGAGGGGAACATTTGAGGAGGGGAGGGACTTCAATGGGGTATAATGCCATAGAGTCCAGCTTCCAAAGCTGCCACTTTCTCCAGGTGAACTGCTCTCTGTCACCTGGAGATCAATTGTATTAGCGGGAGATCTTCAGCCACTACCTGGAGGCTAGAAACAAAGTAACACCTATGCTGTAACTAGGAAGTGAGGAAACCAAAAACAGCACGGGGCTTGAGATGCTCTATGAAAATACACTGAGACAAAATCAGTTTTTTAACCACAATTATTCTATTATTGTAAACTCAATTTATACAAAATTCCAAAGGTCTGTAACATCAATTTTTTTGTTAGGTCTACTGATGTTACAGACCTTTGGAATTTTGTATAAATTAAGTTTACAATAATAGAATAATTGCAGTTAAAAAATTGATTTTGTCTCAGTGTATTTTCATAGAGCATCTCGAGCCCCGTGCTGTTTTTGGTTTTCCTCACTACCTGGAGGCTGGCAACTCTGTTGATGAAGATATTACTGCATTCTCCAGTCCTCTACCATTTTGTAAATATTGTATACTCTACAACAAAGCAAAACAAAACTGTGTGTTATTTTAAGTGTCAGTGTATTTCTTGCTGAGACTATTAATTCAGAGCATGTGCTTCTCCCCACCTAATACTGTCCTGCAAGTTTAAGAAACTTCACTGGAAACCATCCCCCTTCAATGGTGTAACTAGGCATGTCAACCTTCAGGTGGGTCCTGGAGTAGGGTTGCCAACCTCCAGGTAATAAACAAAAACTTATGCTGATAAGAACTAAATTCAAGCAACAACAGCACACAGGCTCATAGTCTTTTTCTTATTCTGGATTCATCTTCTGCTTATCAGCCTTTTGTACAATGGATTAACTCCATTAATTCACATTTACAGTTCACGGGGCATTATAATGCATTAGAAATACCTTTCTTGGACTTAACGGTCTTTAGGACCCAGAGGAATACAGTGGCGAAGAGGGACCTGGCAACCCTAGGCATGGATCCTACCCATGTCTTACCAATCCTCTGAGCAAATTTTGAAGCTTTCCTCCAGCCGAAGGAGCCTTCCTCCATCGTAGGGAAGAGCGGCTTAAGTTGAGGGGATGCTCCTTAGGCAGGAGGAAAGCTACCTGGAGAATGGTTACATCCACCCCAATCTGTGAGGAAGTTTATCCTTGATAATTCTGCATTGGCAGACTGTATTTTCAGACAGTCCCGTCTCACCTGACGCACAGCCCAGCTCCCTGGTGATTCTGGATATCTCTCGATCAGTATCGGCAGCAGGTCATACTGCCACATTTGATTTACATCTGTGTTTGCGGCGACTTCTTCAATAATAGTTGTGTTTAAAATGGTTGGACGGTGGAAATACTGTGGAAAAAAATCAGAGGCAAGATGATGAGCTACCATAAGAAATTTGGATTTGACACTCTGCATCTATCAATAGAGAAAGAACTAATAAGGACATAAAATATATTGTTCTTGGGATATTCTTTCCAGGCAAGAGATTCAGAGCATGCAAGTGTTCAGAAGTTTAGGCTGCAGCGCTGCACACAGTTCAACTCAATGTGGACCTCATGCACATACACCGGAGCGGCTCCCACTTAATGTGACCCCCACATGGCTGTGGCACGTCTGTAAATATCAAAACTAGTGGGTGGGACAGATCATGTGGATCTTTCCAACCTAATCACTACTGCACTGGGAAGGACCTCCAAGCCTGGAAGGGGAAGACCCATACAATGAAACCTGACCAACCTATTCTGTTGCTCTCACTTATATCAAAGACACATGAGCTTGTAGCATGAGGAAGAGGAAGTAGTTCCCATGCATCTCGGTGTGTAGGGGGAGCTATGACTTGGCAGCTCCAGGCAAAGAAGCACAATCCCATACGGCACTTGCTACATCTAAAGGATTTGTCACAATCTGGCAGAGAAAATATGAACGCTCCTACTAATACACATATTTTGGTTCCTTTGTTATCTGCACCCCTCTTCTTTTGCCCAAGTGGGGAATTGATCCAGCTGGCCAGGTTGCCAGGCCTCTGTGAAAAAAGCTGCTCCTTTCCAGTCTTGTTCTCACACCCACAGCGAATAAACATTATTTTCCACCAGTATAACAGCTAGATTTGAGTCCAGTAGCACCTTAGAGACCAACTTGGTTTTTGGGGAGCTTGGCTTTAAGGGAGCTTTGACTCTTGAAAGTTTATATTCCCCAAATTTTGTTGGTCTCTAAGTGCTACTGGACTTGAATCTAGCTCTTTTACCGCAGTCCAACATGGCTACTCTACTGAAACTATGTCCCACGAGAATAAAATAAATTCTAGGTTTTAGTCCTCCTGCCACCCAAAACCTCTTTGAAGGCAATTAAAATAAATATTTAGAATTCATTTTCTCAGAAAATTTCCAGACCTTCTACCCCACTTTACTTTGAGCATGGGGCCAGTTCCTGGGACCCAAACCTTTCTAACAAGTAGCAAGTTGGCTTCAAGTAGCCATATTTTCTCCAGTGTCCACATGACCTCTTCCCTCCTTTTCCAATCCAGGAAGAAAGACCTTTTTTTCGGCCTGTTCTGACCACTTATAATAATGATTGTGTGTTGAAAAGTCACATCTGACTCATGACAACCCCAAAACCATGGGGTTTTTGAAGGCAAGAGATGAGCAGAGATGGAGTGCCATTGCCTTCCTCTGCATTGCACCCTCGGTCTTCCTCAGTGGTCGTCTGATCAAGTATTAAATCACAGCCAACCCTGCTTAGCTTCCAAGCTTTGATGAGATTGGGCTAGGCAGGTCTATTCAGGTCTTGCTCCTGGAAAAAAATTCTAGGTAAAGCTAATGTCTTCTACCCTCTCCCCAACATCTTTGGAGAAGAGCCCTTGATTTACAACATCTCAATTGCGGTTCTTCTGGCCAGCCAGATTCCTGCTGCATGCTAAACTGATTACCTGTGCGATGGGGTGTCATTTCATAACATGCACACAATATGGTAGTCTTTTAGTTGGTCAGCTTTTTCCAGCTGTCACTCATATGGACACTCATTCTGTGTTCCCCCACCCCGGCAAGCAGCAGCCACAGGCTGATTTCTAAAAGTTGGAGCATGTATGGTGACTTCCTCAACCCTCTGAAGCTGCTAAGAACGAAATAGGCTTCCATTTCAAAGGACCACCAAAGGAAAGGGGCGGAGGTACATCATATTATGTGGGGAAGACAGAGGGCTGGCAAATGACAAAAATATGTTATTGGGTGTGTTTATGAATAAGTGTGTGTTTATGAATAAGCATTTGTTTAAATAGCGAAGTTAGAATATAATAATAATTTATTATTAGGTCTACGACCACAGTCTTGGACCAAGGGAGGAGGAAAGGAAGGGAAGGGAAGACGAGGGAGGGTAGGAAGCATAATACATAGTAAACATAATAAGGAACAGTGCTAAAAATTAGGCGTCAGCCCAATAAGTAAAATTCCTAGCTAAAATAAACTGGGGGCGGAGCGAACTGACTAAAAGTTGCTAGAGGAAGGCTTTGGGAGTTTTTTCTTCTTAAGAGAAGCCACTCTGGCCAAAAATCGGGCAACATTCAATGTGGCTGCACCACTGATTGAGTCGCCAAGCAAAAAAGGCAACACCCAGGCATGTGGAGGGAGGTTCAAGCTGGTGAGGATTGGAGCAATAAGAGCATCTCTGTCTTGAGACCAGCGAGGACAGCGGAGCATCAGATGGTCCAACATTTCAATTTCGCCCGTGTTACATGGGCAGAGACGGTCCGGAAAAGGTATCCCGGTATATCTGCCCAACATGACCATGGATGGAAAAGCATTTAAACGTGCTAAAAGGAGACCCCGACGATGTGAGAAGATTGAAACAGTAAAGTGGAACTCTGGAAGCTTCTCTGGTGGAGAGAGTCCCAAGACCAGACGGGAGCAAGTACGTCTGGCCCTCCCAACCGTACTGGCCCAATCTAATTCCTTCAATCTCTTCAAGATTGCCGCTAAATGAGACGGAACCAGGTTGTCAGAGGGAGTAGAGATTGGGAGTCCCAGTACGTTTAGTTTTTCCGCTAACAGATTCAGCCAGGGATTGGGGGCCGGGTCCTTAAGAGTAAGATGGAGAAACCCCGCCTGGGACGGGAGATTGTTGTCAGGCAACTTAAACCTAAGCTTAATTGCTCTCCTCCACGCACGTGCCTCAAGCGAGGGTTGGGCCAGTTCCATACGGAGGGCAGGTCCAGCAACACACCTCGGAGTTCCAATAATTCTCCTGAGAAAATCTAGCTTCTCATCCACGCCGGAAATCCAAATGTCTGCTCCATACAGAATCTGGGAAACCACCTTCGCGTTGAAGACATCAATGGCAGACGGGATGTGCTTGGCCCCCTTTTTTCGAAAAAACCTCTCTACCATTACAGTGGTGGATCTTGCTGTCTTCTTCACATGGTCCAGATGGGCAGACCAAGATAGGTTGTAACTGAAGACAATGCCCAAGTAGCGGAAGGTACAACCCATTCAAGTTGTCCGTTTTTGACCTTGAAAAACTGGGAGCCTCTTCTCTTGGTGGCAGAAAAGCGAAGCACCTTTGATTTGGCGTAATTCACAGTGAGTGCTTCTTGATCACAATATTCCAAGAAGAGATTGATAGTGGACCTCAGCCCCACTTGATGTTGCCAACAAAACCGCATCGCATGCATATAATAAAAGTGGTATGGGCTGACCAGCCAGATACGGGGGGTGTTTTGCTCCCGCTTTGATATGCGGCACCAAATCGTTGATAAAGATGTTAAACAGAGAGGGAGCAAGCAGGCATCCTTGTCTTACCCCCTTTTGAACTGGGAAAGAATCAGTCAGTGTACCACAACTGAGGCAGTTGTTCTAGAGTAAAGGGCCATAATCAAAACTAGGAGTCTGTGGTCTATACTGCTGTTCATCAGTTTCTTCCAAAGTCTATGTCGGGAGATAGAATCAAATGCAGCCCTTAGGTCAGGGATGGGGAACCTCTGGCCCAGGGGCCGTATGCGGCCCCCGAGGACATTTTTTGTGGCCCTCGGGAGCTCCGGGGCCCTGCCACGGAGGTGGGGCACAGGGCGGCCCTCCCCAAGGGTGTTCCTGGGGCTGCGGCTTACAGGGGCACTGCGGCGCCCTTTGGACCTCCTCTAACCAACTGTCGGCTGTTGGTTGGCGAGAGGGGAGGGGAGGGGGAGGGACGCTTCCCCAAGGCTGCCCCCTACAGCCGTGGCATGCAGGAACGCCGCAGCACATTGTAAACCCCTCTCGCTGCCTGTTGGCTGTTGAGCGGCGAGAGGGAGGGGGGAAAGAGGCTGGCAGCTCCCAGCGGCACAGCACGCATGCGGGAGCCGATCGGGCTTCAGGGGGGCCTTTTGTGGACTCTGGGAGGGGGAGGGCATGGAGACTGGGGCCCGGTCACGCAGGGATCCATGCGCTGCCGGGTGTGTGTGTGGATGGGGGAAGCGGGGAGGCTGGGGCCCGGTCGTGTGGGGCCGGCGTGTGCGGGTGTGTGTGTGTGTGGCCTCGTTTGCTCAGGCCCACTGCTGGCTGCTCTCCCGCCTGGGAGGGGGGGAGTGGGGGTGCCCTGCAGGTCTTCTCTGTGTGGCCTCCCCTGGGGTTGCCAACTTCCAGGTGGTGACTGGAGACTTCGCAACCCTAGCCTCTCCCCCACACACACACTGTGAGATCTACACCTGGTATGGCCCCCGGATGTTGTTATAAATGTGCAAATGGCCCTCGGCAGGAAAAAGGTTCCCCGCCCCTGCCTTAGGTCCATAAAGGCCGCATATAAACATCCCTTCGGGCGGTGTTAGAATATATGCGTATGATAGGGCTGCCAGGTCCCCCTGGCCACTGGCGGGGGCGGGGTGGTGGTGGTGGTAGGGTTGCCAGATCCAAGTTGGGAAACTCTTGGAGATTTGGGGATGGAGCCTGGGGAGGACAGGGACCTCAGTGGAGCACAATTCCATAGAATCTATCCTCCAAAGTATCAATTTTTGCTAGGGGAACTAATCTCTGTAGTCTGTATAGCTCTGGAGATGAGCTATAATTCTGGGGGATCTCCAAGTCCCACCTGGAGGCCATCATTCCTAGTGTATGATAATTGTGTGCACCCAAATTCAGCTTTCTAGGCAGTGTAGAAGTTAATTTTATGGTACATTCTGAGTCTCCTGTTTTGAAGAACAGATGTACCAATGTTCCGTTTTCAGCTTTTTCTAGTAATCTGTGTACCTTTTACTGCATACCACATTGCGGTGCTCTAGCTTTCAGGAAATTATCCTAACAACCTCAGTTCTCCTTTCAGTCTGTCAATGAACTTCTGTATACATATCTTTACAATGGTTTGGTTGAGTGGGAGGCCTTAACACAGAACAGAAGAGTCTAAAAGCTGACGATGTGGCTCCATGTTTGCTTTAATTTGCTGGTTTCCTGAGTTTATGGTTTCAGTTTAGAATCATGCTTAAATTATAGGTTTCTTGAAGTATGAATCATGGTAAGCAGTATGTGACTTTTCTAATTGGTGATAAGACCCAAAATGCATATTAGTCAGTAGGGCTGTCTACCAAACTGAGTTAGTTAAAATAATAATAATAATGAGAATACTTAGCATGGAAATCAGGACATTGTCGATCCCCAGGCTAAATGGTGCAAACATTTATAGATGCCAGTCTTTATTTTTACTATACATAATAAAACATGAAAGACCCAAATTTATGTAATACCTTTTATTAGAACCAACCATAATAACATAGGCTAGCTTGATCTCATCAGATCTCTCAACCTGGGCAGGTATTTGGATAGGAGACCTCCAAGAAATACCAGGGTTGTGACGCAGAGACAGGCCATGGCAATACTCCTCTGAAAGTCTCTTGCCTTGAAAACTCCACCAGGGATTGCCATAAATCAGATTATGAAGAAGAGTTGGTTTTTATATGCCGACTTTCTGTACCACTTAAGGGAGACTCAAACCGACCTACAATCACCTTACCTTCCCCTCCCCACAACAGACACCCTGTGAGGTAGGATGGGCTGAGAGAGCTCTAACAGAGTTGTAACTTGCCCAAGGTCACCCAGCTGTCTTCGTGTGTAGGAGTGGGGAAACAAATCCAGTTCACCAGATTAGCCTCTGCTGCTCATGTGGAGGAATGGGGAATCAAACCTGGTTCTCCAGATCAGAGTCCACCGCTCCAAACCACTGCACCACGCTGATGTGACTTGACAGCAATAACAACAACAACACAACACATTGTATTCCAGAAGATAAAAACAACAAAATGGACCAAAAGCATTTTGAAAACAGCATCAGAGTAAGGAATACTTTTGAAATACTACAGTTTGAACAAACCCTGAAAGGGCCATAAGCGAGAAGACATGGCTACAGTCTTTGTCAACAGGGAATGGCTGGTAGGGGTGGCCTTAAGCATCTCCTTCCCATCTGCCAACTCTCCAGCCTCCTGAACCTCCTTAAACATGCAAACTCTCACATGTATTTTGAAGCCTGATAATACACGATGCTAACTGCTTTTCTTCGTGATGATTAGAGAATCGCCTCAGACGCCCCTCAGAATTTCTAATTTCTTTTGTCACCAGATTCTAGTTGAAGGCCAATCCTTATCTGAGTGCATTTTAAAGCATGGACCTAGAAAGGCGCTACGGTTTTGTACTACACTGTAAATCACCTCTCTGCAGTGACTTTCCCTTCTGAGAATCCAAAATGCATGTCCGTGGGGACAAATGCACTTTTGAAAACCTGCAGCGGAGGGCAATTAGCTGCAAAGAAACAACTCTCAAAGTTGCTTTGTTTTTTAAAGAACAGTTTTATGGCCCTATTATATGCATCAGCATATAATACCAATACTATTAATATAATATATAATACAGCATATAATACCAATACTAATATAATAGGGTTCTATTATATGCATCCACATATAATAGGCATTTAGTCCCTCGTCTTTGAACTTTGTGAGCTTTTAAAAGTGGTATGCAGCCTCAGAAGTCACACATGCTAATTTCAATACACTGAACTCAGAGCTGTGATTTTATTTATTTGCCCTTAAGAGGATTGTTTGGACATTTTGTGAAATATGTGGGGAAATTCTGCCCTCTTCCTCCTATTTACAGTGTTTTGACTAGGTCCTGGACCAAGACTTTACAACCTGCATTAATGCCGTAACCCTGAATCCACACACATAAAATACATTTTGCTCTCAGGAAACGAAATGCTCTCTTAAAACAAGCAACGTATCTAGTTCAGAACAAACAAGCAGGACATCTGTTGATGCTGGCCACCCTTGCTATAGATTTCAAAATGAAGATATTGCAAAACTACAGTGTTATGAATGAGCTACTGTATAAAGGGGACATTCACATTCAAGCTTGGAGTATGGCCCTTCAATAAGTAGTAATGAAGCACACACTCTTCTGTTTAAATTGCGGTTTGTTTGCAGATTATGAGCGACACCCTCAAATACTGAAAAATTGTTCACTTTTTCCGAATACTCAAAAGTGTTCTAAAGTGTATTGCAAAGATTTTGTGCATGAGTGTTTTCATGCTACTTTCCTACAGCTGTCCTTATCCTCTCTTCTCTGTCGACAAACTGCTCAACCCACCTAGCCGAGAAAAAGAAAAAGAAGTGCTTTCCTCAGTTGTCCCAAACCAGATCTGAGTGGGTGGGACGAACGCAATGTGGTTCATCTCTCCAGTACACCACATGCTTGAGTTGAGGGGAAATGGGCATTACGAAAGAGGTACGTTTGATTTTCAAACTTATTTGCTTAATTACAAAAATCAAATCATCCTTAGCAATAAGTAGCTTGCAATTGCTACTTTGCTTATAGTAGCCCTTTGGGGGCCATATCTTGCTTGCCAAGCAGGATAGAAATAACAACAGTAATGACGGACATCAAAATCAGCAGGCTTCCAGAAATGGGGTTAATGAGAACCTGTAAAAAGTGGAACTGGGGAAGGTGAAAAGCATATATCCTAACATATCTGGAATAGCATATATGGGTTCCACCAGATATGATTCTGTGGCACTCTAGTACGCCACTACAGTTAAAAATAATAGTCTTGTGGTATTAAAACTGTATGTTTTCCTATTGTCTTTAAGGCCTTTTATGCAGGAGTTGTTTCCATTGCCATCAAGCCCCAAGTACTTCAGTGCTTTGTTTTCATTATGCATGTATTTCCCAACCTTTAGACATTGCCTCACTCTCCCCTCGCATTTCCCCCGTGTTTTGTGGATGCTGTTTTACTCTGAGTTTAATGTCTGCCTTGATCTCAAATCGAAAGCTTGTCCTGTTAATACTTGTCAATTTGGGGATTTCTCCCCACGCCCATTCTCGCTTCTCCCTCCCACTTGTTGTCAGGTTCTTAACTGAATGCAAGATCCAGTCAGGCTCTTGACATGAGTTCAGGCCAAGTTCTGGCCACAAGTCAAGTCCTTGGTTCCCAGGATTTTGAAGCTTGTGTGTATACTTTTGTTTGTGCCGATTCTCACAGCTGCGGCGTGTTTTGTCTCCACTCATGAGAACCGCTTATCTCGCTGTTGCCTAGCAATGTTTATCTTATTCTCCTGTACTAGTGTTTTTAAGCAAGTAACCTCTTAGGGGTCTCTATTGCTAACCTTGCCTGCCTGTGTGCAGTCAGTTCTTTTATTTGCCTTTTAGTTCCTAATAAAGTATTACTGCTTCAGATCTACCTGTCTGGATGAGTTTGCTTAAGGGACACAAGAGGCAGACGCCTGAGACTGACACTTGTCTTTCCCCCTCATCCAACCCCTTCCCTCTAAGCTGGAATACTATGAGACTGCTTATTTGGTCAGTTTCACAGCGAGTGTCGGTCAGTTTCAGCCTGATCAAACAGTTTTGTTTTTTTGGTTTGTGACTAGCGAGATTGCTGAAATAATCACAAACCACCTATGATGCTGCTTATTTGATCAGTTTCACAGCGAGGGTTGGTCTGTTTCAGACTCCTGTGCAGAGTGATTTGAAAATTCAACTGCAAATACTGTGCATCAAGAGAGCAGCATATCCAATGGAAACAACCTGTGCATAAACGGCCTAAATGTATTTTGGTTGCACCTATTCTGCATAAAAATATCCAAAATGATAGGAAAACCTATACTTTGTGAGTAAATAAATGTTGTCATGGCACGTAGTGATATAAATATGCTTTAAGGGGAAACCGGGATGGAGAACCATGGTGGCGACATGGAAATTATGCTCAGTGAATTGACCACTGGAAAATTCACTTACAGCCCCTTTTATTCCCTGACCATTAGGCACACTTCCAGTTTGTGTTCAAAGATTCTCAGGATACTGAAGAAGGTAGTGGATTATATATGAGGTCATAAAGATATATTGAGACTATATCTGGACCAGAATGGAAGCATATACATTTAAAAAATCAATATAAATAGCAATTTGTGGTCCAAAATGCCTTACAGCCATGCAGATTCCTAGAACCAAACCAAGTGGAACAGAAGTAGAATAGCATAGAACATCTGTGTCGATGTTCCAATTCACCAGTCTCTGTACTAGGGCTGCCAACTTTAGATTGGGAAATTCCTGGAAATTTGGGGATGGAACCTGGGTAGGGCAAAGTTTGGGAAGGGGAGGGAATTTGACACGGTATAATGCTATGAGTCCACCCTCCAAAGCAGCCATTTCCTCCAGGGGAACTGATTCCTGTTACCTGGAAATCAGTTGTGATTCTGGGGGATTGCTAGGCCCCACCTGGAGGATGGCAACGCTACTCTGTACAGAGTTACATTACCTCGCCTTGGTGGTCCTTGCAACATACAGCTCCTCTTTCCACATACATCCTGTCTATCATAAAGCCGGGCATCTTGCTAAATGAAAATACTGTAGCCTGTGTAAACAACTAGTTCAAAAGCTTATTGTTCAGGGATGGCTACGGGACTAAATATTTGTGTGTCTGAGGTGCTCTGTGGTCTACATTTGTGTGGCTGATGCAATGTGTGGCCCATCTGTAGGCTCTTTGTGTTGCCACGTAGTCATTTCATCACGGATCATAAATTACAAGCTAACCATGCAACCCTTGTACATACTTACCTGAGAGTAAATCCTACTGAACTCAGTGGCAGGGCCGGATTTAGGTTTGATGAGGCCCTAAGCTATTGAAGGTAATGGGGCCCTTTATATGTCTAGCTGTCCTTTGTCAACAACAAATTGTCGCTGTTTTTTGTGTTGAATATATGCTATATGGTAATTTATGGACCTAATAGGTATCTAAAGCCATTTGCACATAACAAAATGTGTATTTTATCAAAGTAATTGATATTTTAGGGAGCATACCAGTTAAATTTTAGGGAACAGGCTAGCAGGCGGGGCCCATTACTTACATCATAGGAGCCTACACAACGCAAAACACTGTTGCTGTATGTAGGTTTTATTTTATTTGTTTTTTATCTTATATTTTGGAAATGTACATCCAGGTTTTTTTCCCTTTAAATTTTTTTGGGGGCCCCAAGAGAGTGGGGCCCTAAGCTATAGCTTGTTTAGCTTATACGTAAATCTGGCACTGCTCAGTGGGGCTTCTGGGATTGGGCTATTACATCTGCACTGTATCTCTATTTTGTGTTCGTTTGGCACATCATCAGCCTGTATCTAATGTGCATTTTCTTTTTATAGTGTCTGCGTGCTCTGGTTGGTGCCAAAATAACCAGGAGGAGTGGGTAGCGTTTGTCTGTACACCACTCGACTGTATCCTCTATCTTTAAGGTGTGCCATCCACTTCTGGAAAACGCACAATCAGGGCATAATAGCAGAGCAAATAGAGATATAAAGCATATAATAGAGGAACAGCACGTAAGAGCTCAGCTCTGGGCAACCCACATGTAGAAAAACAGACGATAAAAGCAGAACAACAGGGATAATAAATCATGTAATAGTAGAACAGCTCATGGACCCCAGACCTCCCACACACTGCTCGGTCGTCATAAAGATGCACATTTGAATCAGTGCCTTGGTAATAGTGAAGGAGCAATGACCACAAAAGGCTATTTTAAAGCCTTCACCCCCCAAACTCACGACTGCCAGGCCCACAACTTCTTCCCACACTAATTCCCTGCCTCCCTATCATTCCCTTCTCATGCTTACCCTCCCCGCAAAAAGAATGAGGGGGGGGGGAAACCCAAAGCGCTCAGAACAACACAGCTGACCCACCTTTTCCTGAGTCCAGTCTGCCCTCCTTCCTCTGCCACTTGCTACTACCTGAGGGTCAGAGGCTAGAGCCACCGAGAGCGCCCAGGCCAGGCACAGGGATGCTGCAGCCACGCGACCTCTGCCTCCCCCAGGCATGCCTCCTCGGCAGGCTTTTTCTTCCTTCTACTGATGTGGCCGCAACTGGCTCCTGGTTCTCTCGCTGTAAAGGATCTCTTGTGCACATGAGAAGCAGCTTCAGGAGCTCTGCTGAAGGAGGAGGGAAAGGGGCAGCGCTGGAGGAGAGTGTGCAGCCTTCCCGCTGAGAGGCGTCTGAGATTAACTCCGCAGCCCTTTTACCTTGGCTTTGGCCTGAATTGGGCTGCGCCTGCTTCTCCGCACATTTCCTGTCTGTCTTGCCTGCATAAAATGGAGAGCTATGTTTATTCACATCGCCGATCAGCCCAGCTTCCCTCAACGTTTCCTGAGGGAAGAGAATTTCATCCCTGGCACTGAGTCAACAGCATCAGGAGGCCTGCATATGACTAATCCTTCAACCCTGGGCAGCTGCCTCAGCGCGATGGTCTCTCCCCTCCCTCATTTCCTCTTGTCTCCCTCCAGAGAGACAGTGTTGCACTAGTGCTAGACAGCAGTTTGTGTTTTTCACAGGCAAATGGAAAGAGATGTGCGCTTGGTGCGTTTTTTTTTAACTCCTTTGGAGTAGGGAATCAAAACACGTTCTTTGTTTCTATTGATAGTGCATTAGAATGGCATTCTGAGGTGCTAAGAGCTAGCAGAAACTTATGAAATGTTTTCGGGGGAGGGTTATAAGGTTGCCAGATCATCCCCTGGCCACCAGTGGGGTAGGAGGCTAGGTAGGGCAGCCAGCCTCCAGGAGGGGGTTGGAGATCTCCCGGGATTACAACTGATCTCTAGGTGACAGAGATCAGTTAATCTGGAGAATATGGCCACTTTGGAAGGTGAACTCTATGGCATTATACCCCAATAGTCCCTCCCTTCTCCAAACCCCGCCCTCCTCAAGCGCCACCCCAAAAATCTCCAGGTATTTCCCAACCCGGAGCTGGCAACCCTAGGGGTAGGGTTGTCAGCTCCAGGTTGGGAAACTCCTGGATAGTTGCCTTTATTTCAATTTCCTAAAACTACCTTGAAGGCCTACTTAAGTCCACATTATATTACGCTTCTTGCACAAAGGCTGATAATACAATCATATAAGTATGTGCAAAGTCAGTTTGATGGGTTGTAGTTTGGACTCTGGATGTGGTTTTTTCTCTTCCCTAGGAAGGCAAGTCTAGATGGAAAGATCCATCATGTCATGAAAACTTTATTCCCCTTCCCTCCACCGTAGCCTGGCTGGTGCCTCTGTGGCTGGCTTACCTCTGGGTAGGCCCACCAGGCCTAAAGAGTGATGGAGATCTGTTGGCAGGTGTTTTGTGACCCGTTCTCAGGAGAACATAAAGGGGCATATTGAACCTGCTGATAAATGTACATGATGAGTTTCCAGTATGCATGTCCCTCCAAAGAGCATGGGACATATTGCATTGGAAGACCAGTGTGGCCAAGAGACAGACATAATTTGAGAAATGGTCTTGTCTCAGTTGGCAAGATGCCAAAAAAACAAACACACTATAACTAAATGGTTTTATGAAGTGCCCTAAGAACAATTAATTGCTGTACATCCAGAATTCCTTGGAAACAAGCTCTATATAATCCAATCATGACTCACTAGTAGACTCTCAATTAACATGCATGGGAACTGGATGTTTCCCTTCCAGTAGATAATTCCACATTAATTGGGAAAATTATAGCAACTACAAAGAAAGGAGCAGTAGTCCTGCCTGCAATGAGTTCAGGAGTTCTGATTCAACATCCTGTTGTGAATTTGGCCAGCTTCATCACGGTGAATAAGTTGTCAGGACCAGACAAAAGGGTTTCTTAATGTCAGTAGATAATTCTTTTAAATGGTAGTTTAGCTGCAGGATGGCACTGAGATAGGGTTGCCAGGTCCCTCTTCACCACTGGTGGGAGGTTTTGGGGCGGAGCCTGAGGAGGGCTGGGTTTGGGGATGGATGGACTTCAGTGCCAGAGTCCAATTGCCAAAGCGGCCATTTTCTCCTGGTGAACTGATCTCTATCGGCTGGAGATCAGTTGTAATAGTAGGAGATCTCCAGCTAGTACCTGGAGGTTGGCAACCCTACACTGAGACAACGCTTGGGAAAGTGTGTTTGCAGCTTGAACGTACAAAGTATGAGTGAGAGAAGAGTGAGTTTCTGCGGGAGTAAACTGAAATTGGGGAAACAGCTGGGAGCAGGATGCTACATAGTGCAAATTACCCTATGGATGCAGGATTAGTTAGATTCATGTCCAGTAGCACCTTAGAGATGAACAAGAGTTTCAGGGTATACACTTTCGAGAGTCAAAGCTCCCTAAGGGTAGCTTTGCTACTTGCTGAAGCCCTGTATTTCTTTCCACTGTATTTGTACATTTGTAAATAAAATTGGTAATTTGAAAGTATTTTTATAAATGACTTGGATATTTTGACTTGGATGATCAAATAGAGAGCATGCTAATCAAATTTGCAGATGACACCAAGTTAGGAGGGGTAGTTAATACCCCGGAGGGTAGGGTCAGAGTTCAGAATGACCTCAATAGCCTGGAGAGCTGGGCCATAAGCAATAAAATGGATTTCAATAGGGAGAAGTGTAAAGTACTTCACCTAGGCAGAAACAACATAAGGCACAGGTACAGTATGGGAGATAGTTGGCTTGACAACAGTACATGTGAAAGAGATCTGGGACCACAAACTGAACATGAGTCAACAGTGTGATATGGCGGCTAAGAAGGCCAATTCGATTCTGGGCTGCATCAATAGGAGTATTGTGTCTAGATCAAGGGAAGTAATACTACCACTGTATTCTGCATTGGTCAGACCTCACTTGGAATACTGTGTCCAGTTTTGGGCTCCACAATTTAAGAAGGATGTTGACAAGTTGGAGCGTGTCCAGAGGAGGGCGACCAGAATGGTCAAAGGTCTGGAATCCATGCCCTATGAGGAGAGACTTAGGGAGTTGGGTTTGTTTAGTTTGGAGAAGAGAAGGTTGAGGGGAGACATGATAGCCATGTTTAAATATTTGAAGGGATGTCATGTTGATGAGGGAACTAGCTTGTTCTCTGTTGCTCCAGAGACTAGGACATGGAGTAATGGATTTAAACTAATAGAAAAGCGATTCCACCTAAACATTAGGAAGAACTTTCTGATGGTGAGGGCTGTTCGACGGTGGAATGTGCTGCCTCGGAAGGTGGTGGAGTCCCCGTCTTTGGAGGTATTTAAGCAGAGGCTAGATGGCCATCTGTCGGGATTGCTTTGATTGTGGGATCCTGCATGGGGGAAGAGTTGGGGTCACTGGGGATGTGGGGGGAGGTAGTTGTTAATTTCCTGCATTATGCAGGGGGTTGGATTAGATGGCCCTGGTGGTCCCTTCCAACTCTATGATTCTATTCTGTTCTAAAGTACTAAAAATCTAATAGTCCCTCATCCAAAGGAAACTCTTCCTTGTTAGTGCAATCCCTGGAACTTCTCACCACTCAGGGAAGCGGGCTGGCGATCCAAGGGACACACATACCTATATATTTCAAATTTGGGTTAGAGGGAAGGTTACAAAAAATAGAGCATGGGCACCTTGATTTGTTGGAGACCATCAACTGCAGAGCACATCCATTAGTACTTGAGGTCACTGGGGACATTATTGATTTATTATGGCTAGGGATGGAACAGAAGCAGTTTAATTACATAATTGATTCCAATACATTCCCTTTGACTGTTATCCAAGAATTGTTGCTGTTTGTTTCCCGCCCTCACAGTCTCTTTTGTGCTTTGGCAAGCCCAAGATATCTTTCCATTGCATGAAAGCAAATTCCCAGCATACCCCAGCTGGCCGCAGCCTTCCAGGGTCCCCGGCGGAGGTCTTCAACATCAACTACTGCCTGATCTTCTTAACTGGAGATGCTGGGGCTTGAATCTGGGACTTTGTGCATTCAGAAGATATGGCTGACAACGACAGCAACTAGGGTGGTAACTAGTACACTAACTATGGTCCACAGGTGGCTACATACTGGCTGTTCCCCTGCTTAGGGTGGCCCACCAGATATTTACCAGAGTCTGGGCTTCTTCCATAGTAACTCCCACCCTATAGCTCCTTGAGGAGATGGGGGTGCCATCTTCAGATGTTTCACAAAGTACTTCAAGGCCCCTTTTCTTGTTAGGGCCTTTGATGGGGTGAAGGGTGCCGGCATTTTTGGGAGGTTATTTGAGTTTTTTTTGTACTTCATAACAATACTAAGAATAACAATATGCTATGCCCATGGTGAAATGAATTCAGATCAGAGGGCAGGAGAATTTCTGAGTGTGTACTCTGTAGCCAACTGTTCTGCTTAAACCTATTGCCCTCTGCATAGGAACAGGATGGTTTTCTGTATGTAGGAGATTGAATACTATGCTATGCCCTGCTATATGGAATTCAACTGACCCTTGCTGACTCAGTTAAAAACCTTGGGGTCATACTGGATCCAGCTTTATTGCTGGAGAATCAAATTAATGCAGCTGCAAAAAAGGCTCTCTGCCAACTCAGTCTAGCTTGTAAGATGGCCACTTACCTTGATACGACTGATCTAGCCACCTGGATTCACACCACAGAAACATCAAGACTAGACTACTGTAATGCACTGTACATTGGTCTCCCCTCAAAATCAACTTGTAAACTCCAACAGGTCCAGAGTGCACAGCTTTGCTATTAACGGGAGCTAGATGGAGCATGCATATTACTCCATTTCTGCAGATGCTCCATTGGCTGTCCATCTGTTACTTGGCGAAGAAGAAGAAGAGTTGGCTTTTATATGCCAACTTTCTCTACCACTTAAGGGAGACTCAAACCGGCTTACAATCACCTTCCCTTCCCCTTCCCACAACAGACACCCTGTGAGGTAGGTGCGGCTGAGAGAGCTCTAACAGAGTTGTAACTTGCCCAAGGTCACCCAGCTGGCTTCGTGTGTAGGAGTGGGCAAACAAATCCAGTTCACCAGATTAGTGTCCGCCGCTCATGTGGAGGAGTGGGGAATCAAACTTGGTTCTCCAGATCTGACTCCACCACTCCAAGCCACCGCTTTTAACCACTAAACCACGCTGGCTCTTGATGGTACTATTAAGGTATAGACTATCACATACAAAGCCCTTCATGGACTTGGCCCCTCTTATTTGCAGGATGGCCTCTCTCCCTATTGAGATGGGAAAATGGCTAAGCCAGCCCTAAGAGACTCCATGTCTGCTCCGTGTATGCTGTTTGCTAGTTGAATTGTAATTGTTATTACTGAGGTAAGTTGTACCTGGTGAGATATGAAAGGGACATTAATGAGCAGCTGGTGAAGAGCTTGGTTATTAGAGCAAGGCCCTACCTAACAGCTTGACAGCCCTTGACATGAAGCATCTGGGTTACTCTCAGACCTGGGAAGGTTATCAGAACCATAGAATGAAGCTAATAAAATATTGCTTGAAAAGCTGAACTATGTAATCCCTGCTGTGTACACAGGCACAAAGAGCACAAAAGGGGGGCTTGTAGGAAAAATATTATAAAAAGTTAGAGCACTAGGGTTGCCAACCTCCAGGTGGTGGTTGGAGATCTCCCACTATTACAACTGATCTCCAGGGAACAGAGATCAGTTCACCTGGAGAAAATGGCCACTTTGGAAGGTGGACTCTATGTTATTATACTCAATTTAAGTCCCTTCCCTTCCCTCCCCAAACCCCACCTTCTTCATGCTCCACTCCCCAAATTGCCAGATATTCCTCAACATGGAGCTGGCCTGGCAACCCTATTAGAGCACAGACAGTTGGGGGTTGCCTGCTGGATGCATGACAACCATTTGTTCGAGCAAATAAAATCTTTTAAAAGTCTCTTACCTTTGCTGCCTAGTTAATTTGGAATGTCAGCTAGGCAACGAACCCTGTGATTTTTATGACACTCTGCTCCAACATGACAACATCCCTCAAGTCATCAGGGGCTTGAGCCACCCTGCAAATGGGCAAAATCAACAGCTGCCCTTACATGTGCTTTCTTTGTTGTGGTTCCCACCTTGTGAAATGGCCTGCCTGAGGAGGCCAGAAAAGTTCCCACTCACCTGGATTTCCACAAACTATGCAAAACTGAACTATTCAAGAGGGCTGTTCTGCACAGGTAATAGGGTTGCATTGTGCAAAATGGCTTTACAAACTTGCCTAGATAAATGATTAGGGACTTTGGTCTATACTGCTGGGTATAGCTTATTGTAAATAGGATCCTATTTATGTAATCTCTGTATTGCTTAATGTGTCATGTGAATACTTATGCTATGCTTGTTCTTTCTTTTGGTTCCAGGCTTCTAAAATCCTAATGCATTGGTTACTGAATGCCTCATGTTGTTGACTGTACTATGTTGATTATACTATGTGTAAACTGCACATATGTGTAATCTGATTACACTATGTGTAATCTGGCTTGAGTCTCTGTGAGAAAGGTGGACTATGAGTAACATAAATCTAAACATAAATAAATAAATATGGAATGTAATGCGGTTTGGTGGCCTGTAAGTTTGGTTGATTTAGATCCATTTCAGTTCTTGTTCAATTAGTAAGCTTACTACAAGGATCTGGCCAAGTCAGTTTAACAGAGGTCAAAAGGTTGTTGTGAAGATAAAATAGAATTTATGGTACAGAATGCTGCAGCCGGAGTGTTGACTGGAGTGTTCCTAGGGACCTTATCACTCCAGTCCTGTTCCACCTACACTGGCTCCCAATTTGCTTCCAGCCTCAATTCAAGGTGCTGGTATTGATCCTTAAAGCCCCGTATGACCTTGGAGCAACATAGCTTAAGGACCACCCTCACACATATGAACCTACCTGCTCATTCTAGTTATTCTTGGAGGCACTGCTTTGCCATCTGAGGCTAGATGGGTGGCAACCTGAGAAAGGGTCTTCTCTGTTGTGGCGCCAAAAGTTTGGAACACCCTCCTCAAGGCGATCCCTCTGCCTCCCTCTATTGGCATCTTTTACCATCAGGAGATGACTTTTTTGTTTCATCTGGCATACTCCCAATAATAGCTATTAGCTTTCCTTCTAGTGTTGTTTGTTTACTTGTTTTTAACTGATGTTTAACATTTTAACTGCATTTTAATTGTTTTAATGTTTTTATGTTCTCTGCCTTCTGGACTCCGACTGGGTAGAAAAGAGGCATTAAAATGTTTTAAACAAGCAAACAAACAAAATAGTTGTCATTTGTACAATGTTTTTCTTTTTCTGTTTTCTCCATCCAAACCCATCAACTTTGAAAAACATCGCAGTTAGACATTTACTTCGTACCAAGGGAAATCTGGGAATAAGCCCAAATTCACCTATTGACCAGCAAAAATCCTATGAGCAACAAAATAGAAATAGAAGACCAGACTAGAACCCACATTTCATTCATATAGTATCCACTAAAGCACGCAGCCAACTGGATACACGAGTAAACATGACACCATGGTAAGAATATCAGGGTTGCCTGGAGGAGGGAAAGAGGAAATAGTTTGGTACCCATTGGGGAGAAAAGTGAGGTGTAAATAAATAAGTATTGTGGGCTGTGGGTTTTTTATGGTTATAATAATTGTATTGGTCTTAGATGTGTTATGTGCTGTCACATATTTTTACAAACCACCTCAAATCCCTGAAAGTTTACACAGTCCTGGTCAGGGAGATTTGGTTGGGGGTGCGGGTATCCAGTATTTTATCCCCCCTCTGTAATTCCTTTTGACCCCATACTTCCTGAGGCATGCTCAGTCCTCATTTGAAGGGATTTTTTTTCTTTTGTTAATTGCCAAGACATATTTCTACCTTTTCCTGTGGGTGGCCTGGTTTTGCTGCTTTATGATTAGAACAAGTTGCCTACTTTACTATTAGATGGCAGAGATGACAGGAAATCAAACAGACTTTCTCTGGGCCAGGTGCTGGAGAACAACTATGTCCCCTCACAGGGAGAAAGTTATGATACAAATATTTTAATTAATAAATAAAACTTTAGGGAAGGAGGATATGAGAGAGATAGGGTGTGTGCCACATGAGCATATGCTTACTGTATTGATATTATCCTAGGGAAATCATAGCCTGAGTTGGATTCTTCATTCCTCCAACTCTTTCTCAGTGTCACCTGCCTGGTATAACTAGAAGTTACAGTATTCCTTAGTCCACATCCAAATTTCTGTACTTATGTACTTATGTACATGCTCTTGGCTAAGGCTAGCTGGATCTCATCAGATCTCAGAAGCTAAGCAGAGTCAGCTCCGGTAGTATTTGGATAGGAGACCACCAAGGAATTCCAGGGTCGCTATGCAGAGGAAGGCACTGGCAAACCACCTCTGTTAGTCTCTTGTCTTGAAAACCCCATAAGGGGTCGCCATAAGTCGGCTACGACTTGAAGGCACTTTACACATTCTTATACATGCTGTAAATTGTAAACATATATTTAGTATTCAGCCTTAAGCAGACCTATGTTTGCTAATCTTCAGGGGCAGCCTGGCATTCCCCTGGAATTACAACCGATCTCCAAACTGCAGAGATCAGTTATCCTGGAAGAAATGGCAGCTTTGCAGGGCAGACTCTTTGGCATTACATCCCCACAGAGGTCCCTCCCTAAGCTCCACCCCCAAATCTCCAGGAATCTCCCAAGCAGAGTTAGCAACCGTAATGAGGAGGTGGTGTGTGCCATGTAAAGTCTAAATGAGAAACAATTCAGGTTTTTTAAAAAAACTTTTCAGCATGTATTTTCTAAGAACAGAATGAGGCCTTTCAGGAAAGGCGTGTGATTTGATGCAAGCTATACTGGGAACATTGACGTTCCTTGATAGTAGATATAAGAAACTGAAATAAATGACTACTGTTAAGGGAAATGGTCCAATTATTTTGAATAAGGATTATAAAGACAGTTTAAAAACTGCTTTACTTAACTGTTGGTAATGTTACAGCGCCATCTGATGGATACTGAAAAAACAACTTTTTCCCAAAAGCACTTTATGCAATTGCTGTTTGTCTTCAATTTCAAAATGACCTTAGCTAAACCTATCTCAATTACAAAAGAATTGTTATTGTTGGCTGATGGTCAATATGAAGAAAAAATACATCATTATACACACAGGCATGTGTCATGTGCCATATTGCCAAAGAAGATGTCTACATGACTTTCAGGAAAGGTTCTGAATAATATCACCTCCAAGGTGGATAATAAATAAGATTTCTAACCCTAGAGGGTAGGATCCTACCAAAGTTAAATAAATATTTTCCCCTCCTCTTGATTTCAATGAGCTACATCTTAAGAGTTTCCCATGGAAAATCAATAGGACAAGGTTTAACTTTGGCTAGATCATGCTGCTTGTGAATCTGAACATGTGGCAAAGCGATGGACAACTTGGGTAGAAAGCCATAATTTCTGAACTTCCCCTTTCTTTTGATGAACTGAAACCAGACAGAGAGATTTTTTCAGTTTCAAGAGGTCCACAGGAAACCTCAAACCACTCTGGTATCTTATCAGGAAATGATCATTTATTTTACCACAGGCAAATGCAACATTAAGGATATGCATGACATGGAGAACAAAAGTTATTATTTTATGAATGTTTTATCAAGACAGATTTTTGAATGTTTTACAAAAACCCACTTCCTTGCCATGTTATCTTTATATTTAATTTTATCTTTAATTTTAATCACATTGATGGTGAGAGTCTAACAGTTATAGTTGTTTTAGTCTCACAATGGTTTAACTATTTTTTTAAATCTATCAGTATAGTATCTTTTTAAAACAGAAAATAGTGCACAACTGATGTCACTCAAAACATTTAAAATGTTATTAATGTTGTCGTTGATATTTTACACCATCAGTTTAATAGAAAATGAGGCAGATGTAAAAGCACAGCAGGGTTCCATGGAAGTACCTGTCTTTTCAGAGATGCTTTCTGCCCTTTTAGCTATGCACCGCAGTATCAAGCAGTATATGGACATCGAGTGAACTTGATTTTTTTCTAAGCCAGAGTGGTGTAGTGGTGGCAATGTTAGACTAGGATTGAGGAGACACAGCTTCAAACCCCACTCAGCCTGATTTACCTCACAGGGATTTTGTGAAGACCATGTATGCCACCTTGAGCTCCTAGAGGGTTGGATAAAAATAAATATAACCACATGCTCTGAACACTGAGAGGGAAGGGAAAATAACAGGCTTTGTTTGGACAACGGGCAATCATTCACCTGGAATGATGTCTCAATGCCTGTTTCCCTCAGGAAAAGTGTATTATGGGACGAGTATCGTTTTCACCTGTTTTTTTTTTTAAAAAAAAGGTAAAGGTCCCCTGTGCAAGCACCGGGTCATTCCTGACCCATGGGGTGACTTCACATCCCGACGTTTCCTAGGCAGACTTTGTTTACAGGGTGGCTTGCCAGTGCCTTCCCCAGTCATCTTCCCTTTACCCCCAAGCTGGGTACTCACCTGTTTTAGGGAGCCATTAACAAGCATGTGAGTCCCGCTGTCATCTCATACCTATTTGCAACCAACTAGCAACCAACACTCCTTGCACTAAGGAAAGGTCTGCTATGTTTATCAGATGATGGGAGCCAGTGTGGTGTAGTGGCTAAGAGCAGTGGACTCTAAGCTGGAGAATCAGGTTTGATTCCTCACTCTTCCACATGAGCGGCGGACTCTAATCTGGTGAACCGGGTTGGTTTCCTGACTCTTCCACATGAAGCCTGCTGGGTGACCTTGGGCTAGTGACAGTTCTCTCAGAACTCTCAGCCCCACGTACCTCACAGGGTGTCTGTTGTGGGGAAAGGAGGGGAAGGAGATTGTAAGCTGGTTTAATTCTCTTTAAAGGTTAGAGAAAGTTGGCATATAAAAACCAACTCTTCTTCTAAAAAACTTTTGTTTTTGTCTCAAATCTGGAAAAGAATGATTATGATAAAGACTCTGTTCTTAACACCTGGGAAGAGGAGGGGTTAAAGAGTCATTTGCCTTGCATAGGGAAAAAGGGACTATCAATGCATAAGAAGGGAGGGTAGTAGAAGCAAGTAGGCTACCCTGGGGGACAGACTGAATTTCCTAGTCCCTGAGTCTTCTATGGCTATACCTCTTCTGACAGAGGTACAGAATATGTCCCTTTCTGACACATCTCTTGCCAGTTAATGGTGTTAGAAGTTAATGCAGGGGAGATCTAAAGCAGCTGTCAACCTTACTGTTTAGGCAGTTGTAGAATTTGTGCATAACAAAGTGACTTGCCTGTGGTTTCAGTGTACAGCACCTTCCCTCAGTGGCCTCATGCCATAAATAAGTTCCAAAATTAATGCAATAAATAGGGGAGAGTTGAGAAATGTCGAATGGATTTTCGAGACAGAAAAACAAGCTCTCAGAGATTGGCAACGATAAAATCGAGGTGGCAGTCACTGTGCCTGTGTCTGTCGATACAGTTGTTGCTGAACGCACGGCAACTACATAGCTGTGTATGGAACTGACCTCCAAACCAGAGGTAGCATTGTAGAATAGTGCAATTTGTCTACACAGCGGTTTTCGTTGAGTGAGTTCTGATGCAATTCCAGCACTTCTACTTTGTACCACATCCTTGTAGCACCTTCTTACCTCAGTTTGTGCAATCAGGTGGGCTGAATGTGTGTACAAGTTACGTGAACCATGAGATTAATCTAAGGTGTGTACAAGCAAACAAGCATAGATACATTATACATTGTATGGAGATCATTCATGTGTTTAATGTGATGATGTCTGAACAGGGCAATAAGCTCAATGGAATGTATGCATTTAACAGCTGAGACCCAATGCATATTCGATATAAAACACAATGTCAACAAGACAGGAAATACTAGTTGGCACAGCTTGTTCAAAACATTGGCATAGCAATGATTGATAGGTTCAAACGGTTATAGACCTTTCAAGTATGAAGCAGTTCCATACTGAGTCAGATCACTAGTTTATGTAGACTGAGTTGCAATAACTCTCTGAAGTCTCTGGCAAAGGTCTGTCTCAGGCTTGCTCCTTGAGATTCTTAGAAACTAGTCATGCCAGAGGCTGAATATATATCAAGCACCATGTTCTGTTTCAGAGCTATGGATCCTCCTGAGAGCCAGCATGGTATAGTGGTTAAGAGCAGTGGTTTGGAGTGGTGGAGTCTGATCGAGAGAACCAAGTTTGATTCCCCACTCCTCCACGTGAGTGGCGGACACTAATCTGGTGAACTGGGTTGGTTTCCCCACTCCTACACATGAAGCCAGCTGGGTGACCTTGAGCTAGTCACAGCTCTCTTAGAGCTCTCTCAGCCCCACCTACCTCATAGGGTGTCTGTTGTGGGGAGGGGAAGGGAAGGTGATTGTAAGCCACATTGATTCTTCCTTAAGTGGTAGAGAAAGTCGGCATATAAAAACCAACTCTTCTTCTGTAACTCAATAGCAGACTCATCAATAGGCAAGAAAGTTCTGCACTATGTTTGTGGAAACCGGTGTTGCCCAGTCTTTGGCTCTGGGGTTAGGAAAACTTAGTTCAATCAATTTTTTCATCAAAAGTTTCATCACCAGATATGATACGAATAACCATGATATAGAGCAGAGGACAAGTACGAGTAGCGCTGTTCTTAATGATGCGATTGGACTAAAGCCGAAAGGACGTTCAGTGGTTGACATGAATAGATGCAAAAGGAAAGTCCGAAGCTGTTCGACGCATAAAATAGGAACATGGAATGTGAGAAGCATGAATCAGGGTAAGCTTGAAATTGTTAAACAAGAAATGGAACGTATGGACATTTCAGTCCTGGGAATAAGTGAATTAAAGTGGACTGGATTAGGACATTTTCAATCAGAAAATTACAAAGTGTTTTATTCAGGGAATGACAAAAAGAGAAGAAACGGAGTTGCTTTAATAGTGAGGCAAGATGTAGCAAAGGCAGTCAGGAGCTATAATGCAAAGTCTGACCGAATAATATCAATCAGACTTCAGGGAAAGCCTATCGACATAAGCATCCTTCAAGTTTATGCCCCAACTACAGATGCTGATGAGGAAGAAATTGAAAGTTTTTATGCCAGTGTTCAGGAAGAAATTGATCACACACCTAAACAAGATATGCTGATAATCATAGGTGATTGGAACGCAAAAGTAGGAAACAAAGCAGAATCAAATGTTGTTGGCAGATTTGGGCTAGGAGCACGGAATGAAGCAGGAGAACGCCTCGTAGAATTCTGTGAAGACAACAATCTGTTCATTGCAAACACATGTTTCAGGCAACCAAATAGACGATTGTATACATGGACATCACCAGACGGCCAGTATAGAAATCAAATAGATTATATAATTGGAAGCAGAAGATGGAGAAGCTCTATTCTCTCGGCCAAAACAAGACCAGGAGCCGACTGCGGTACAGATCATGAATTGCTAATATCAAAAATAAAGATAAAGCTTAAGAAAAACACCAAAACATTCATAGCACCAAAATACAATCTAAGCAATATTCCGGAAGAGTTTAAACACCATGTAAGGAACAGATTTGCATTACTAAGTTCAAGTGAATGTAAACCTGAAGAACTATAGGTGGAAACTAGAGATATTATCAAGGAAGAATGTGCAAAGACTATTCCTGTAGCCAAAAGAAAAGAAAAACCTCGATGGATGTCTGAGGAAACTCTTAAAATTGCCAGAGATAGACGAGAAGCAAAAGTAGAAGGTGACAGAAATAGAATCAAAAGTCTAAGTGCAACGTTCCAGCGACTAGCACGTAGAGACAAAGAGACCTATTATAATAGCCAGTGTAAAGAAATAGAAGAGAACAACAAAAAAGGAAGAACAAGAGATCTGTTCCACAAGATCCAAGAAATCAAAGGGAAATTTAAAGCACGGTTAGGCATGCTGAAAGATCAGCATGGAAATACATTAACTGAACAGGACAAAATAAAGAAAAGGTGGGAACAATACACTGAAGAACTATACAGAAGAGATGAAAGGATAAAAGATTCTTTCCAAGAAGAATCTTTTGAAGAAGAACCTACAGTTTTAGAAAGTGAAGTGAAAGCTGCATTGAGAGCAATCGGGAGAAACAAATCACCAGGAGCAGATGGGATATCAATAGAGCTATTCCAAGCCACAGAAACGGAGTCCATCAAAATCTTGACAAGAATATGCCAACAGATATGGAAAACAAAACAATGGCCCACAGACTGGAAACAATCCATTTACATTCCAATTCCCAAGAAAGGAGACATCAAAGATTGCAACAACTATCGGACCATTGCATTAATTTCTCATGCAAGTAAAGTGATGCTCAAAATCTTACAGCAAAGGCTGCTACCATATATGGAACGAGAAATGCCTGATGTTCAAGCTGGTTTCAGAAAAGGAAGAGGCACTAGAGATCATATTGCAAATATACGCTGGTTACTGGAGCGTACGAGAGAATTTCAGAAGAAAATCAGCTTGTGTTTCATAGATTACAGCAAAGCTTTTGACTGTGTGGATCATGAAAAGCTATGGCTGGTTTTAAAGGAAATGGGTGTGCCACAACATCTGATCGTTTTGATGCGCAACCTGTACTCTGGACAAGAGGCCTCAGTTAGAACAGAATATGGAGAAATGGAATGGTTTCCAATTGGCAAAGGTGTCAGACAAGGATGTATTTTATCTCCCTATCTCTTCAATCTATATGCAGAACATATAATTAGGAAAGCTGGATTAGATTTAGATGAAGGTGGAGTGAAAATTGGAGGGAGGAACATTAATAATTTGAGATATGCTGATGACACTACATTATTGGCAGAAAATAGTGAAGATTTGAAACAACTATTGCTGAAAGTTAAAAGAGAAAGTGCCAAAGCAGGACTACAGCTGAACATCAAGAAAACAAAAGTAATGACTACAGGAGAATTACACAACTTTAAGGTTGACAATGAGGAGATTGAAATTGTTCAAGACTTTCTGTTCCTTGGCTCCACCATCAACCAAAAGGGAGACTGCAGCCAAGAAATTAGAAGGAGATTGAGACTGGGAAGGGCAGCCATGAAGGAGCTAGAAAATATTTTGAAGTGTAAGGATGTGACTCTGGCCACCAAGACTAGATTAATTCATGCCATCATATTCCCTATTACTATGTATGGGTGTGAAAGCTGGACAGTGAAGAAAGCTGATAGGAAGAAAATAGATTCCTTTGAAATGTGGTGTTGGAGGAGAGTGTTACGGATTCCGTGGACTGCCAAAAAAACAAATCAGTGGGTTATAGATCAAATCAAGCCTGAACTGACCCTAGAAGCTAAAATGACTAAACTGAGGCTGTCGTATTTTGGTCACGTCATGAGACGACAAGAGTCACTGGAAAAGACCGTCATGTTAGGAAAAGTAGAGGGCAGCAGGAAAAGAGGAAGACCCAACAAGAGATGGATTGACTCAATAAAGGAAGCCACAGCCTTCAATTTGCAGGATCTGAGCAAGGCTGTCAAGGATAGGACATTTTGGAGGACTTTCATTCATAGGGTCGCCATGAGTCGGAAGCGACTTGACGGCACTTAACACACACAACCATGATATCACAGGTGAAGCCTGTAATTTATTTTATTTATTTATGTTGTCTGTAGTCTTCCTTCCTCTGTGGGACTCAAGGCAGATAATAACACTCTACAAATTTAAAATGCTATGGAAATACAGATATGTTCTCAAGAATAAAGTACAACCATTCTTCTGCTTGTGACAAGGGTACTACAGGATAAACAATTTGTTCTCTCAAAGTATATGCTCAACTTTAATGAAGCTTGAAGAGACCAAGTTACCAAGGGCTTTCAGTTTTAGATTTTTTTGTTTTTAAATGTTTATATGGCAAGAGGTTCCAGATGCCAAACAAAATGTTCTACTTTTCTCCAGTTAATGTTAATGTCAGTTCTAAACTGCTGAACCCTCTGAATGTGCCCAACAGATACACTAGGATGGTGCTCTCTCAAACAGACAATGCTTTGCCAGATGCCGTGGTTTATCTCTGGGACTGTTCAAACAATGCTGAGCCAGCCAGATACCATCACCCCAGCAAGCTCTTTTCGCAGAGGGAATTGCCATTTACCAGCACTCAAGCTTCTAACCCAACTTGCTGGTAAAATACAGTTCTTGCCCCTGCAAGTGCACATGCCATGGGTGTTCTCCCATTGTATCTAAGGAAGTGAGCTCCGATTCACAAAAGCTCAAACTGGAATAAATGTTTTGTTTTGCAAGGGTGATGAAACCCCGGTTATCATGTACATCTAATAGCTGGAGTTTTTATGATACCACTCTGATGTAGAGTGGATTTGAGACATGTGCCATTTTGAAGGCTCTTAAATGTTAAAGTACTTTGCCTCTTTATGTAAAGTACTTCCTATAAGCACATACTGTCCCCCCACCCCGCCCATGTACACAGCCTTGCCAGTGCTGATGCAGGTCTCCAATGATTAAGAAGGAAAACCAACACACTCACAAGTAAACTAGCCAAAGTCTGTCTGCCTCGGGACAATGCTAGTTTTCCTTTCAATGCATTATGTGGATTATGACTGCTACTAACAAAGCATCAAGAGGAAGCAGCATTATTAGCCTTATGTGGAAAGGTCCTTATTTGGAAGGGTCCTGGCTCACAGAGATGTTTCGGGAGAAAGTTACTGTGTCCAATATTTGTAACGGGGAGAGGTATTTTTTCTTATTGGAAATAACAAAGTATTTTTCTGAATTCGGTGCCACTGAAACTGTGATGTTGCAGCATTAAACATTACCAGGCTGTCTGGTAGTACAGAGCCCACTGGGGAGATCAGACAAAGGAAGACTTCACAGGGCTCGCTGATACTACAAAGAATGGGCTGCTCTCTGACAAGGCTGGGATGACTTTGAACAGAAACAGAGTTCTACAGGGGGAAAAATGCAAAGGAGTTTAAGAAAAACAAACGGGGAGACTAGAATTCATTCATTTGAAGAAATGGAGATCAGCCACTCCCTTATGCTGGCTCCAACTTTCTAAGCAACAATGGCATTGCTACAGACTGGGAGGACACTACAACAAAGTTGCATTTCCAAAGCATTATCTCAGATTAATCGTACATTAAATAACAGTGTCACGAGAATATTTCATTCTCATTTGGACAGATGGCGCCATACGTGAGTTTCAGTAAAGATAGAGGACTGGCAGCCTTCTGAATGGGGAGAATTACACAGGCACTGGGGTGGCTGGGTCAGGAACATTCTGCTGCAGTGGAAAGACTGGCATAGTCTGATGGAGGGGAAGTGGACTGAGCGCCATTTTTGGGATCGTATTATTCACTATGCCCTGACCTGGATGGCCCAGGCTAGCCTGATCTCGTCAGATCTCAGAAGCTAAGCAGGATCAGCCCTGGTTAGTATTTGGATGGGAGACCACCAAGGAATACCAGGGTTTCTGTGCAGAGGAAGGCACTGGCAAACCACCTCTGTTAGTCTCTTGCCATTAAAACCCCAAAAAGGGGTCAGCATAAGTCGGCTGCGACTTGAAGGCACTTTACACACACATAATATAATATATAATATCTGTTTTATCTGACGTGTTCAAGTTGCTAGGATGATCCTTATGGCTCCAAAGGTGATGGTGCCCACATCGGAAATATTACTTCATAATTAACCCATAAACCATAAACACAGAGAATATGAAGTCAAATATAAAGGGAAGATAAATACAAAGGGAATATTATATACTACCAGAATTGTAGCAAAGGCAATTTCCCAAGCCACTTATACTGTCTGTTAACCAAATGTGCCTCCATCCCAGGCCTCGATTGAGCAGTTTGGAACCTGCCAAGCTGAATGCAGCTTCTTTGCTATTGCAGAAGTATGTACATATGTAAGCATGTACATGCATCAAGCACTTGACAGGCCACCTCACATGGCTGATGGGTTATGTGCCACTTTTTGGGTAACAAATTGTGCAGGCCTGCCTCTTGTGCTTCTCTGAACCCCATGAGTGAATATTTACCCCATTGCTTTTTGGATGCTCTCGGTCTTGTAGAGTAAAATGTGTAGTTTTCACATTAGAACCACTTTTGAAGTGTATCCAATAAGTTGCTTTCACTAGGACAAGTTCGTTTCTAGCTTGGCCTTTTTGGGAATGGATGCAGTTAAAATCAGATGCCACATTAACTAACTCACTTGATTATAAAAGTGATGACTTAAATTACTGCTAACTATTTATGCTGGTCAACTGGATTTCTCATGCTGTATAATCTTGTTCTATTTTGCTGATTGTTCTGGCCTTTGCCAAATCATAATTTTTTAAATGACTGAAACATAAATTAGGTTACTTACACAGTCAGTCTTGATAATCAGTGTCCTAATGCTTAGGACTTGAGTAAAATTGTGCCACGTAATCACATACATAAGGCCTGCATCTACTCCGTTAGGTGTGCAACTATTTATAGATGGTTGAATAAAAAGCTGCACTGAGATGTACTAATACAAGCAAAATATCTCATCTGCTTTAGAAATGCTGAATCAAAAAAGGCCCAAACAAAAGCTGCTAAAACTGCTGCTGGTGTTATTTTACAGCTTATTAATAATGATTTCACCTAATCCAACCTCAGTTCTAATCTATGAAAAAGCAGCTACTATGGCTTAGGGCAACAAATTAAAGTACAGAATCTATTGGATGCTACATAGCTAAGCTTTGCAAAGAAGCTTAATTGCTGTCCAAAAATGGTAGTGGTAATACCCAATATCCATCTGCTATTGTTCATAAATTGATATACATTTGGGATGGGACAGAAAATGTTCTTTATAGACATGAAGCTTGCTTCGCTTAAATACTGAATTCAGCTCCATCTTCAAAACTGTTTACACAAGCACTCCTAATGATGCTCAAAATGCTAGTGTGTGGGAGCTTCTCTCTGGGTGAAAAAACAGAAACAAAGATTGCTGTGAGCTATTTAGCACAGTATGTTAGCAGCAACAAGAGCATTCATTAAACATTCATCAGTAAAATAATCCCAGGCAGTACTAACTTTTCAAATGTGCAAAACAATACGCCTCTGCAAATTTCATTTAAAATAAACCATAATTTAAACAGTCTATTCAGTCCTAAGCAAATAAGCTGGTTGTACAATTACTATATAACTGTTTTTTATATACCGAAAAGAATGGAAAAAACAACAGCTGTGTTGCTTTCTACCCATTTTGGAACAACAATTTTTTTATAGTCTTTTGGATACCTATGTTCACTATGATGAGAACAGTATCTTACTGACTTTTTTTGGCTACTTATTAAGACATATTTCAAAAGCAGTCAGTGATTTGTTTGCCATTCATTTTAAATTCTTATTAGAATATGGCCATGGGAAAGAGGCCATATATAGGTTCTCAACCAATGAAATTAATATATTAGCCTTTTAACTGACTAAATATACATTTGTGTATTATCAAAAGTTCAATAAAGGTGCCTTTTAGAGATATTGAATATAATATTAAGACAACACATAATAATAAAAATAAAAGCTTTAGAAGAAAAAGCCATCTTAATATTGTTCATTCCCTGTTAACCAGAACCAAAATGGCCTCAGAAAATGTGTGGAAAACCCCCCCCCCACAATTTTACTAATTAAAACTATTTTGTCACCATTTTGGCATGGCTCCCACCTATGGTCAAGATTCTAGGAGCCATCAAACTAGCTCTTTGCTTCCAGGGGTACCTCAAAAAAACTTCAAACAGCAGCTGAGAGCCATTTCAAAAGCAGTCTATAATATGAGTTGGGGCCAACTATTCAAGACAAAATACAAAAAATTCCACAGGGCTAGTTCAAACCCTTGAGCATAATCAGCTATTTGGATCCAGATCTACAGCGGTGAGCTGAATAATCACTATTTAAAGTTGAATTTCTTCTTTTTCACACAGAAGATGCCTGACAGCATACGAAGTTAAATATGCATGCAGAAATCTGTAGGAAAAGGTAGTGAAATGTGTAAAAACAGATCCCATACCCTCATTTCTCAGTCCTCTTGTCATCATTAAACAACAGCTTCTTTCTTTGACATGAGCATGGAATTCCATAATGTATCATTAGTGGTGACAGAATGTATCATCTACCGTGACAGATTAGTGTGGTTTTGCATTTCACCTCTGTAAAAGTATGTACCTGTTCTGCAGTTTGCCATTTACAAGAAAATCAAAATAAATAAATAATTCTGTTAGCAATACCACCTTTCCTTTGCTTACATATATTCATTGGCATGATAAATATTTGGACAGAATGTTCTGCAGTGGTGGTTCTCAAACTTTTTCAAGGAGTTTTGTCACCGCCCTGGGCTCCCTTCCTCTGGGGGAGAAGGCATAGAGCAGGGCCTGGCCCTAAGGAGGGCCGCAGCTCAGTGGCAGAGCTGAGAAGAGGGTAAGGTGGGACAGCAACACCAATGCAGGAGCAGTCATACGGAAGGCCCACCTATACTAGCTCCCTGTATACTCCTTTGGAGTAAAGGTCTCCTTAAGAGAAAGGCTTGCTGAGGAGTAGGAGCAGGGAAACAGGAATCCAATCAGGTAAAGGCCTCCTTGAGAGGAGGAAGAAGAGTTGGTTTTTATATGCCGACTTTCTCTACCACTTAAGGGAGAATCAAACTGGCTTACAATTGCCTTGCCTTCCCCTCCCCACAACAGGCTCCCTGTGAGGTAGGTGGGGCTGAGAGAGCTCTAAGAGAGCTGTGACTAGCCCAAGGTCACCCAGCTGGCTTCATGTGTAGGAGTGGGGAAACAAATCCAGTTCACCAGATTAGCCTACGCTACTCACGTGAAGGAGTGGGGAATCAAACCCAGTTCTTCAGATCAGACTCCACCGCTCCAAACCACCGCTCTTAACCACTATACCACGCTGGCTTGCTCAAGAGTAAGAGGAAGGAAAGAGGAACTAGGAGAGGCCAGGCGAAGAGGGATTAAAGGCCCCAGCTGAAAGCAGTAACAGAGCAGTTGACTGGTATGTACCACACCTCCTGAAGTCTCAGAAGTTGACATTCTTGGCCCCAAGAGCAGCCATGAGGAATTTTGCACACTTGACCCAGACAGATGGCTTATTCCCTGGATTAATATTACAGGAAGGGTGTGATAGTAAGGGCAGGAACACAAGGACTGGGGAGAAGGACCCAGACAGGGAACACAGCCCTAATAGTGAGATACAAACGAGTGGAGGAGGCTTAAGCTAATCAGGCCACAGAGTGACAGATGACCCTTGGAGTTGGCAATGTAAAGGAACCAAGACATTAAAGTACCAGCTTCACACGAGGGTGTGAAAAAAGATAGCTCCTCCCCAGAGAGATGCTGTGGGACACAGGCAGGATGCTGCTGCAGTCATCTTGTTGTGGGCTTCCCAGAGACACCTTGTTGGCCACTGTGTGAACAGATTGCTTGACTTGATGGGCCTTGGTCTGATCCAGCATGGCTTTTCTTATGTTCTTATGGGGCCCTTGGCCCTGGAGTCTTCACAGGTACTACTTCTCAGGACTCAGTTGCCCAACATAAGATGCAAGAATTTGACATTGGTTACTGAGTTTGCATTTTACCTTTCATGCTTAGCACCAGGTTCCATACCACAGCCATCGTGCACCCAGGTCCAGTTTGGTAGAGGCATCTTCCCTTAGCCTCAGAGAGGGAGAGGAGTTAAGCACCACCCTATTTCACCTCTTCTCCTCAAGATCTACTTCCATCTTGGCTAGGAGCTGGAGCTGAACTAGGGCTATGAGCTAGAAGCCAGGCCTGGGAGCATGCCTAGTGGCCTCCCTCTATCCAGAAGCTCTACAGGGGCATGACCTAACCCCTGATGGGAAAATAGCAGCCTCCTAGCAATCTCTCACCTCCCATTTCCTGCCCCCAGGGTTGAGCCATGAGAGAGCTCATTATCAGATGGCTGTCTTTTAAAGGACCCTCTATCATTAATCAGCTGGCAGGCATGTGGATCATTGCAGGGTGCCTCACAGCCCCAGTGGACACTGGGTTTCCTGCCATGGTTGGCCAATGAGAAGGGGGGTGTCTAGTGTTGTTCCTGCCATTTCTTAACATTCAGTATTTATAAATGTAGACCATTGCTGAGCAACAGGCTGCATTTCAGGGCCATTTTGCAGAACTAAATGTGCCATCAAGCCTCCCCCACCCAGTATCTCTTCTCCAAGTTCACTCACTTCCTCCCTTGTGGCTTTGTGATCACCGGCAAGAATCACACAACCCACACAACCCCTAGAATCATGCACTTGCTCCCCCCCACCCCCGTGGGTAACTCATCACCCAAATGTGAGGGGGGGGGAGTGAACACAGGATCCTTGCCTCTGCTGCCTCTCTCTGCAATTCTGATTAGTATTTTGGATGATTTGTTGATATAGCCATATTCCATCGGAGAAGCAGAAAATAACGCAGAGGGCACCCACAGAAGGAGGTGCCCATGCTCACCTCTGTATCCAGTATGGCTTCCTGGGGCATTGTGGAGGGAATGGCTGAAAGAGGAGATGGAGAATGGGGGGGAGGGTGTCAGGATGTGGGAAGAACTATGCTCCTCCCGGTGCCCGAGATGGGCTTGGGACAAAACTTAAAAGTGTGATAAAACAGGGATTGGAAAACCCAGGGAAGTCACAGGACGGAAGCGAACTGAGCCACCATGGAGGAGAACATCATGCATAAGTCCGGCAGAGAATCAAGACAATCGCGGGAGAATCGTGAGACAAACCAAACCATGCATAAATGAGCTTACAAACCAAACAATGACAGATGCTGATATGGACTGCAGTGTTAAATGGATAGAGAGAAGGGGTGGGGAAGCTCTATTAAGTAGCAAATGGGTATTGCCCAGTGAGCCCATTTGCTGGGTCATTAAGTAGTATGCCCAACTGTTCAGGGCTGATTATTATCTCACAAACACCCACACATGACCATGAATTACAAATCCACACTGAAGAGCAGGGTCTTGACCAACAAATGTCACAGTGACACCGAGAATTCATCTTGCAGCAACTACTGAGCAATATCATCTACTTCTCACATTTCCTCTTTTCATGGGAGTACTCAGCATAGCCACCCTGGAGTGCAGAGGCGGAGTTTTAACTCATATTTTCAAAAATATGATGGCCAAATCAATTTTTTTTTTAAGCAGCTGTCTGTAAACTTACACAAACCACCTCCCTCTTCTGTCGAACGTGAAGAGCAGCAATGTTATAGAGAGTTAATTCCTCCGGGTAGCCTTTGGTAAATCATCGGACGGGAAGGTGATGATCAAATACTCTAGGAATTTCAGACATTAACTAATGGGAGGTCCAATTTTTTGCTTCTATACCCCCCCCCCCGTTGGAAACTGCACGGGGAGGGTGTGTGGCTCAGTGGTAGAGCCTCTGATTGACATGCAGAAGGTCCCAGGTTCAGTCCCCGGCATCTCAAGTTAAAGGGACCAGGCAGGTAGGTGATGGGAAAGACCCCTGCCTGGGACCCTGGAGAGCCGCTGCCGGTCTGAGTAGACAATACTGACTTGGATGGACCAAGGGTCTGATTCACTGTAAAGCAGCTTCATGTGTTCATGTGACTTTGGGGAAGGGCCATGGAGTGGCAGAGCATCTGCTTGGCATGCAGGAGGTACCAGGTTCAATCCCCGGCATCTCCATTTAAAGGGACTAGGCAAGTAGGTGATGGGAAAGACCCCTGCCTGAGACCCTGGAGAGTCACTGCTGGTCTGAGTAGCCAGTACTGACTTTGATCAACCAAGGGTCTGATTCAGTATAAGTAGGGTTGCCAGGTCCCTCTTTGCCACCAGCGGGAGGTTTTCGGGGCGGAGCCTGAGGGGGGAGGGGAGGGACTCCAATGCCATAGAGTCCAATTGCCAAAGCAGCCATCTTCTCCAGGTGAACTGATCTCTATCGGCTGGGGATCAGTTGTAATAGCAGATCTCCAGTTACTACCTGGAGGTTTAGATCAAAATAACAGCATGTGAGCTCATTTATATATGCAATTTACTGACATAAAATTCAAAGTTAACAAAATCAAAAATAATGATACTCCGTAGAGAAGTCCAAGAGAATCTGATGTTCTGTTTAGTCACAGTTGAACAGGTAAATTCCTGACTAAACAGAACATCAGATTCTCTTGGACTTCTCTACGGAGTATCATTATTTTCGATTTTTGTTAACTTTGAATTTTATGTCAGTAAATCGGATATCTAAATGAGCTCACGGGCTGTTATTTTGATCTAAATGAACATTGTCAGCCCAGGGCTACCGTTTGCACAGATTTACTACCTGGAGGTTGGCAACCCTAAGTATAAGGCCGCTTCCCGTGTTCACGCGCACGCAGAGCTTCCCCGGCTCCGTCAAAACAACACGCCTGGCAAGCGAGGGGTCTTTGGACAGGGCCTACTATATCGGACCCTGCGTCGCCCCCCTCGCACTTCCAGACCCATGGCGAGGAAAGGCTATTTCGTGCCACTGTGACCTCCCCGCAAGGTGGCGTTTCGCGGATCGCCACCTCCTGCTCCCTCGTGACCTCATTTTCCCGCTTCCTCCTCGCGCTCCGCTCTCTCCCCCCCCCTCCCCCCTTTTCGTGTCACTCTCTCCCTCGCGCGCTGGCGGTTTAGAACGTCCACCGCCACAGGCGCTAGAAGTAACGGAAACTCTGGCCGGCGGTTTGCGCCTGCGCCGCCCTCGAGCCCGTCGGCTCCCTCCCGCAAACAAGCCCAGTGGGCGCTGTAGTTCTTCTCGCCCCTCGCCTGCGGGGGACGGAGGGGGGAGAAAGACTCCACTTCCCGGCATGCCCCTCGCCCCCTCCTGTCCCGTCTCGGGCGGCTGAGGCGCTCGGTGCGTGCTTTCAAGTGGGAGCGGCGCTGAGGAGATGCGTGTGAGGCTCCCCGTCCCGGTAAGAGGCGGGCTCGGCCGGAGCGCCAGTGAGTGGCCGGGGGTCGGCCGGGGGTCAACCGGGGGAAGGGGGGGGTCCAGCTGAGCGAGACGGCGCGGAAAGTTCCTCCGGTCCCGCAACGCCGCCCTTTCTGGGGGTCGGGAGCGGGGCGGGGGGGCGCCGGAGCCAGAAGCAGCCGCGTACCCCGAGGTGGCTCATCAGGGCATCCCTCCTCCCGCGCCAGGAGGGAGGCCTTCCCCCCCATCCAGATGTGGCTGAAAGGGGAGGCCGACAGCGCCCAGATGTGGACGGGCGGCGGCTCGCTCGGGCCACATCATCCCGGCCCCCTCCTTCCCCCCCCCCCGGGCTGGGCGAGAAGTTGCGTCTAGGTGAAGGCGGCTTTATCTTCCGGGCCCCCCGAAACGTCCTACCCCCCACTCCAGAAACCAATGGCCATTTAGGCACGGGAGGTTTTGCCTTGGGTTTGCCGCTCTCTAGATGCGCATTTCCCCCATCCAAATTCTCCCAACTCTCTGTGCAATGAAATGGAAAACATCTGAGACACCAGATAAGACTGCCTGGATAGATAAAATGATGGGACTGGCTGAAATGGCAAAACTTACTGCATTAATAAATCAAAAGGACAACACGGAATTTGTGGGAGAATGGGAGGCATGGACAACCTATTGTGTAAATGAACTTAATTTGGGAAATGTTAAGGGGTATGTTTTGGTCTAATTCAAATTGCTTGAAGTAATTAAGAGATCAAAGTTAAAGATTAGACTTTAGGATAATGATAAATGTGGGTTATTATAATGAATTAGACTTTAAATGCAAAGAGAGAAAAAAGGATATTAAATGGATAGAGGAGGGGAGAGGGGAAGTCAATTATATATATATTTTTAGTGATAAAGTAGAAATTGTTTATATTATACACTATGTGAATGGAATGACACGAATGTGAATTAGTTTGAAAAACAATAATTTTTTTTTAAAAAAAACCTAATTTCTCAAAACTTAACAATAAGCCCCCAGGCAGAGTTTTGAGAATTTGGTTGGGGAAAATGCGCATCTAGAGAGCAGCAAACCCAAGGCAAAACCTCCTGTGCATAAATGGCCACTATCTCCTCTGCCAGTTGCATCAGGGAGGGAAAGAGCCCATTCGCCTTGTCTGCCTCCTGGTCACCCGCACCCTTACTTACTCCAGTGGGAGAAGATAGGGAAGAGGCGAGCCTTCTCCCCAAGACCTGCAACAGGGTTTCAGAGCGCTGCAAAGGTTTTGTCCCTGGTAAAAGCTGCCCTGCCCTGGTTAGTATTTGGATGGGAGACCACCAAGTTATACCAGGGTTGCTGTGCAGAGGAAGGTACTGGCAAACCACCTCTGCTAGTCTCTTGCCATGAAAACCCCATAAGTCGGCTGATGGCACTTTACACACATGCACACAAGCCTCTCT
Source organism: Euleptes europaea (assembly GCF_029931775.1). Taxonomy (NCBI): domain Eukaryota; kingdom Metazoa; phylum Chordata; class Lepidosauria; order Squamata; family Sphaerodactylidae; genus Euleptes; species Euleptes europaea. The sequence goes on from NC_079318.1 coordinate 31,902,738, forward strand.
AGCAAGTTCTCAGCCTGGCAACCTGTTGGACTGCAAGTGAATAATAAAAAAGAAAGGAAGGGAAAAGGCCCAGCTAAGATCATCCTTAAGTGTAGTGTGATGCACTTTTGTGTGATTCCCGTTCTACTTAAGCTCTTACAATGAAGTTGCTTATTGTTAACTTTTTTTTTTGCTGGCAAGTCACATCTGATTTATGGCAACTCTGTAGGGGCTTCAAGGCAAGAGACGTCTGGAGGTGGTTTGCCATGGCCTGCCTCTGCATAGCGACTCTGGTATTCCTTGGTAGTCTCCCATCCAAAGACTTGCCAGGGTGACCCTGCTTAGCTTCTGAGATCTGATAAGATAAGGCTAGCCTGGGCTATCCAGGTCAGAGCATTGTTAAAGTTAGAGGAAATAACATTCTCCAGTGGGAAGACACCACTGCAGTGGATTGTGAGTCGCACCCTTGATCTTCAGTGTAAATTATACCTAATGGAGGATGCTACCGAAATGATCGGGTTTAGGCGTGAGGCTGAGGGTAATGTATAAGTAGTGGAGAAGTACATAGAGAATGAAGTGAGTTAATCCTTATGGAAGGCTTTTCATTGTGCCTAACACCCACAAACAATTTGAGGATTATGCCGTTCCTCATGCTGATGGCTGAGAGCAGTCTGGCCACAGAGTACAACATCTACCATGGCAGCCAGCCAGGAAAAGTGCAAGCTGGCTGTAGTGGGGCAGTAGTGGTTTTACTCCCCTTTCTCCACAGCCAGCTTGCGCAACAGCATTCTGGTAATTAAAAAGATTATAGTCATATGTTTAATAGGAATAATTACATTATGATAGGTGTTTGTTTAATGGGCTGATGCACATGACATGCAGTAGTTATGTGGCTCTTTTGTTTGATGGCAATTGTGACTGTGGCTTTCTGTGACCAGTAGAGTGAGTACCACTGGATTAGGTAGTCAGTGATGTGAAAGACCTCCATGATTTTTGGCTTGAAGGCCAAACATACTTGGTGTTTTAATAACAAGTGAGTTTGTATTTTTGGTGGCTTGGCCTCTTGTGTGTTAAACATGCACAATGCAACATCCTTACTGTATTTCAGGTAGCTCCAAAAAGTTAAGGATGCAATCCTGAACAGGCTTCATGAGAAGTAAGTCCGACTGAACTCGGTGAGTCTTACCAGTAAAATATATATCGGATCATGGGCTTTTAGCACATAGCTCCTGCGTTAATTGGAATCTCTCTGTGAAGAAACCTTTCCTGTATTACCAGTGTAGTGCTGTAGCATGAATCCGGCAGTATGTGGATAAGGTGTTGTCTGGACACAGTTTTAGGCGGAACGGTTAATGAAAAAAAAACTTTGGAAGACTCACTTTGGATTTTTTTTACAAGCCTTGGCAAAACTGCAGGATCAGGAAGTACCGGTAGTATTTCACTGGCAAGGTAGTGAAACTGATAAAATATTTGAAATGTACTGATGACATAAAAGCTTGGCAATTTCTTAGTTCTGTGTAATCTAGCTGTTCAATTTTCAGCTATTGGTTTTGAAGTTCTTACAAATTGTTAGAAAAAAGATGCTCGGACGTTATCCTAAGAGTGTCTTTTCATCTGTGACTCACTTTGAATGTTATTGCAGTTTAGAAAGTGGAAGAGAGACATTTCTACCCTGAATGATAATTTTGATCAGATAGGTTTTTTCTTTCTCATTTGCATGCTTGGAAAATAGAGTTTGGACAAAGTTTAGAACTTTACTGAAATGTTAATTGTATAAGCTGGAGTTAGTATGAGGGAAGATACAGGCATGGAATCTTGACCTGATTTTTAGAAACTTGTCTTGGCCAGATTCTTTCTTTTATCTTTAGGCTTAGATTTACTGTCTTTGGTTTGGCTGTTGTGCTTTGAGTTCGTTTTCCTAATTTACTGAGGAAGAATCAGCAAGCTGCTGTCATGGAAGGACTAGTGTTGAAACTGATGGGACATTTTGGAATAAATGCTTTAAAGTGCAGGCTGCATAGCCTTTCTTTGTTCATTCAGATCTCAACTGGCAACACTCTGCAGCCTTGCCTGTGAGAAGAAATGGCAGCTATATTTGCTCCCCCATCTAAAGATCTAATGAAATGCTTCCCACCCTCCTTTACAGTTACCGTATATACCCGTGTATAAGCCGACCCGCGTATAAGCCGAGGTGCCTAATTTCTCCCCAAAAATGGGGAAAAATTAGGCACCCGCGTATAAGCCGAGAGTCGGCTTATAACTCCTCCCCCCACCCCGCAGGCTTACCTGACCGGCTCCTGGCGGCGAAAAGCGGCGCGGGCCCGGCAGCCTCCCAGGCAGGCCTCGCTGGCCGCTTCCAGGCCGCTCCCAGGCGAGCGGGCCGCCGCCGGCGGCGGCGGGGGGGGGGGGGCGACGGAGAGGCCTGCCTGGGAGCAGGTAGGCCCCGCTGGCCGCTCCCAGGCGGGCCGGCGGCGGGGGGGGCGGCGGGGGCGGCGGTGAGGCCTGCCTGCAGGCCCCGCTGGCCGCTCCCAGGCGGCGGGGGGGGTGTGGGGGGGCGGCCGCGAGGCCTGCCTGCTCTTAGGCAGGCCTCGCCGCCTCCCCGCTCGCCTTCCTGCGGCAGGCGAGCGGGACGGCGGCGGCGGGGGGGGGGCTGCGGCGAGGCCTGCCTGGGAGCAGGCAGGCCCCGCTGGCCGCTCCCAGGCGAGCGGGCCGGCGGGGGGGGGGGCGGGGGCGGCGGTGTGTGTGTGGGGGGGCCGCGAGGCCTGCCTGCTCTCAGGCAGGCCCCGCTGGTCGCTCCCAGGCCGCGGGAAGGCGAGCGGGCGGGCAGCGAAGGATGGCTGCAGTGGTAAGTTTCCCTCCTCCCTCCTCCCTCCTCCCTCCTCCCTCCTCCCTCCTCCCCTCCCCTACCGTATTGACCCGCGTATAAGCCGAGTTGGCTTTTTTCAGCCCTTTTTTTGGGCTGAAAAACTCGGCTTATACGCGAGTATATACGGTACTATGCCCTGGTCCTCTCTCACCTAGATTACTACAGCCTTCTGCCTGCCTTCTGACACACTACTTTTCAATCAGTTCAGAAAGTCTGATAAAACTACTTTACTCTCTTCTTGTTGGGATCAAATTGCCCCTTCCCTTTTACTTCAGCGTTCAGATTTATGAGCCCACTGTTTTGAAGCTGCTGCATTTGCATTTCCTACTGTGTTTAGGATACTGTATTACCAAGTAATAGCTGCGGGCAATACAAGTTTAATTGATAATTTAGATATTATCATTGTCCCTTACCTTTGGAGTAATCAGCATTTTCCTGGCATCAACACAAAAGTACATTCTCTAGCATCTACTTTCTGTAGTTATCTTTTTTTGTTGAGGGATACACTATATTTTAGAGCAGGGGTGGGGAACCTCAGGCCCGGGGGCCATATGCGGCCCCCGAGGACATTTTATGTGGCCCTCGGGAGCTCCGGGGCCCTGCTGCAGAGGCGGGGCGCAGGGTGGCCCTCCCAGAGAGTGTTCCTGGCGCCATGGCTTACAGCGGTGCTGCGGCGCCCTTTGGACCTCCTCTCGCCGACTGTCGGCTGTTGAGCAGCGAGAGGGAGGGGGAAAGAGGCTGGTGGCTCCCGGCGGCAGAGCATGCATGCAGGAGCCGATTGGGCTACCGGGGGGGGGGGGGCTTTTGTGGACTCTGGGGAGGAGAGGGCATGGAGACTGGGCCCGGTCACGCGGGGCTCTGTGCGCCGCCGTGTGTGTGTGTGTGGGGGGCAGGGGAGGCTGGGGCCTGGTTGCGCGGGGCCAGCGTGTGCGTGCGTGTGTGGGGGAAAGGCTTTTCTCTCTTTTCTTCCTCTTTTTCTGTCACTCTTTCTCCTTTCTCTCTCTCTCTCTTTCTCCCTCTTTTTCTGTCTCTTTCTTTGTCTCCCTCCGTCCTTTTCTTTGTCTCCCTTCGTCCTTTTCTTTCTTTCTCCCTCTCTCTCCATTTCTTTCTCCCTTTCTCTCCCTTTCTCCCTCCCTCCTCCTCTTTCTCTGTTTTCCTTCTTCCCTTGCCGATCGACTGTGGGCTGCGCCCCCCTGGCACTTCATTTGCTCGGGCCCACTGCTGGCTGCCTTTCCGCCTGGGATGGGGAGTGGGGGCACCCTGCAGGCCTTCTGTGTGGCCTCCCCTGAGGTTGCCAACCTCCAGGTGGTGGCTGGAGACCTGGCAACCCTAGCCTTCCCCCCCCCCACCGGGAGATCTACACCTGGTATGGCCCCTGAATGATGTCATAAATGTGCAAATGGCCCTTGGCAGGAAAAAGGTTCCCCACCCCTGTTTTAGAGGCTGTGAAAAAGTTATAATTTACTATTAGTTCATGAAAAGTTTTGAAAGAAATCAAAATTTGCCATCTTTTTCCCCCTTCAGTTCTGTTAATGGTAAAGTTATATAACTTTGTCATTTAATGCACAGAATAGATTCTTGTTTTAATGTAATGAATATATAGTAACTGGGTGATGAGCCTTCAGGACTCGACATATCTGCTGTCTTGGCCTTGTGCTTTCTTCCTGTTCGGAACGTTGTTATGTTCCTGGGAGCATACTGCTCTGCCAGATATCTTGTAAAGTAATATGTTCTTACTTTTCCTCTTATGTCCTACAAGCTCTCCCCGCCCCCACGAATGGGGGTAGCAACAATATTCGGGAGAGAGAAAAGTTATGCAGAACTGTAAATAAAATATTAAATGATTTTAGTATTGCTCTGTGGATGTGGGAAGGCATATTATGTATCCTTGCTGTCTCCTCATTTTGCTGTTGAATAGTGCTGGCTCTTCTCAAGCTGTGTTTCCGTGTGTGTCCCATCTCATAAGATTGGAATCTTCTGGTCACTAGGTGTGGGGGGGAGGTAGTTGTGAATTTCCTGCATTGTGCAGGGGGTTGGACTTGATGACCCTGGTGGTCCCTTCCAACTCTATGATTCTATAATGTGTAGTTTCTGAAATGTAGGCATCAGACAAAGACTCCCACTACATCAGCTTGAGTTGTCCGTCATTCCTTTATATAAATGATTCTGTTGACTCTTGTCTTGAAATGCAGATTTGCCACTTTCATTCTTTAAATGAAGCCTCAACCTCTTTGGAATTTCAGTTATAAAGATATTGTTGCTAATTAATTGCATTTGCTTTTGACTTGCAGAAACAGCATTTAGCACAAGGGCGGAAATGTTGTTTAGGAGAACAAACTTTTTTTGCTATTTTTGAGCATAATAAAAATGGTCAGATAATTGTCAAATGACATATACAGTTCTTAAGTGAAGAGAAAGCTGTGAGGCAACTCTGCTTTTTAATGGTGCGTGAACACTGGAATAGTGTAAAGCAGTCATTTTTAGGAATTAGCAGTAAGTAGTTATTGTGATGGAAACAATATTACTGGGTTGTTAGAATTCCAGCAGTGGATGGTTAGGGCAGCGTAGAAGAAGAAGCTGAGCAATGAGGACTTTCAAAACGGATTATAGCATCCTAAACAAAGATACACTTCCACTGTCAGTGCAGTTTAGTGTGCACACAAGTACATGGTTCTCATGTTCAGTCCATCCTGATACGTTTGCTACCGAATACACACTAATTCCCCCTTTTGTGCAATACAGATAGCAATCATGTGCTGAGGAGTGTGGGTGGAGGAGCTAAATGCTACCTCTTTTTCTGGGACTTTCTGTGCTTCCTGTTATTGCAGAATATTAGACTGGAAACATAGTGCTCCTGTGCATATGTGCTCTTAGAAAAAAAATGTTTGGGAAGCATACTGGTTGCTGAAAAAATGATTACAGGTAATATTATCAGGTTGATTTTTCATGCTGAATTTATTGTGGAAGGGTAATGTTTACAAAGGGCAGCAAAACTGTTGTACTGCTTGCATATTTTGGATAAGATGTATTTAGTGATAAGATGGATTGTTGATATTTTGGTTGGGATTTTTGTGTGTGTAAGGGATACATGTCCTGTTATGCCCAAACTACCAATAACTTCTAGTCGTTGACATTTTTTGGTATGAGTACATAGCAAACAGATGGATTTCAGTGTAACTCTTACATGTGGACATATTTGCCTACCCCATGCTTATGTATTCCAAATGTATTATTGCCCCTCAATGTTGTGGCTTCTTTAATATGATTATTTTGGTGTCATTACACTTTCTAAAACAGGGATGTGATGAGTATTTCTGATATAATTTTTTATACTGTGGTTGCTGAGTGAACCATACTACAATGGATGTAGCCTGGTTATGAGTACAAAGAAGAAACATCAGGTTCTTGACAGGATCTGTAGAATGGATAATATATCTGAATCTAATAAAAAGTAAACAAATGGATTGTGGCACAAGCATTTGTGAGTCTAGTTTCGTTTTTGTTTTTAACTTGTGTGATTATGGTGTTATGTAACAGTTCCTGTACATGTGAAATAACTAGGTTTTTTTCCCTTCCACTAGGCAACACATAACACTTCAAAATGCTGCAGACTACACTTGTGACTCCACGGCTCATGTTTATTGAAGGTGTATTTGTAGAAATGTTTCTTCCTTTTGTCAGATGAACATCTTCTAAAAATGAAAACTCGGAGACCATTGAGGGTAACCTTATTTTCTCATCTCTGTGGATTAAAACATGAACTTCTGAAAAACGAATAAATTACTCCAAGACAATACGTGTGGCAAATCTAAAAAACCAATTGACAAGGGTATCGACGTAAGTTATAACTCTGTGTGATGTTGAATCATTGAGCGCAATAATTTTTTTCCCAAGCCAAAGCAAAGCGTTCTCAAAAGCACTGGAATAAAGAGCCTGTGTGAAAAAACAATGTCTGTTTCTGAAGAGAACAATTTCATAATGATGTAAGCCTCTCCCAACATCTGGATGTGGTGCTAAAGGCAAAGTATTTTAGATCAGCTGATTTGAAGCTGTGCAAAAAGAACCTTTCATTAAAATAACTTCTGGCCAAAATAATATTATCATGCACAGAATGAAAAGGAAAATGAAGATGACTTAGACAAGAGGATTTTTTCTTGAACCATAAAAGGGAAGCGTGAAAATACTCTTGCAACATTTCAGGGTAAAGGAAAAAAGCCTATATTTTTTTCTTTACTATTAAGTAAGGCTTGACGAATGTAAATCAAGTCAGATGTCATCGAACGAATCTTCTCCTCCAACCTTACAGAAGTTTTCCCCACCTGTGTCTCATGCTGCTGCTCCACCTACCCCTTCATTATCTTCAAGTCCACAATCGGGGCTCTCAGGTCGGCTGTCCAATGGCAGCTTCAGCACACAGAGTCTCACTAACTCCAGGGGTTCGGTGCATGGGGTCTCCTTCCTGCTGCAGATTGGTCTTACGCGAGAGACTGTCACCATTGAGGCTCAAGATCTCTCCCTTTCTGTTGTCAAAGACCTAGTGTGTTCTGTAGTTTATCAAAAGGTACAGTACAACTGAGTGCTCAGAATATTATATTCATTTATGTATTTTATTCAGCTGTTTATTTAAAATATACTATGCCTGTATAAAAAATATAAGGCAGCTATAATATTTATTATTTCTGTTATTTGTAGTCTGTCTTTTTCACTGAGACTCAAGACAGTTTACAGAGTGGAAGTCAAATACAGTCAACAAGATGGGACATACAGTAAACAGTGCAATAGGGTCTGGATTGCAGAAATCTGCAATAGAGCTGTGAAAGAAACCTGAAACAAAGCATAAATATTTAAACATGGCACATTAAACAATGCAGAAATTGCAGAGTAGGAGCATAGTTACAGCAACAGACAGTACATAATAACGTAGTCCACAATCTCTGTCTCTTTCTGAAGCATCTTTCTGGACATTTCCAATGTCAGACGTATGGGAGAATACCTGACCTCCTCAGGCAGGCCATTCCACAGGGTAGGGGCCACTACTGGGAAGGCATGTGTGCGGGTAGTGGTTGAACTTGCCCATTTGCAAGGTGGCACCGGCAGAAGGCCCTGCTCAGATTGTGGAATGTAGATGGAGGGATGGTAATGCAGATATCATCTTCAGGGGTGTTGTATGTGATAGCCAGTACCTTGAATTGAGCTTGGTAACTGATGGGCAACCAATGGACTGATTACAGAATGGGAGTACTATGCATTCTCTGCCTAGCTCCTGGTAATAACCCGCCAGTAGTGCTCTGTACCAACTGGAGTCTCAGAATTGACTTTGAGGGGAATCCTATGTAGAGTGCATTACAGTAGTCTAATCTTTGTTATTGTAGTGTCGATCCAGTTGGCCAGATCAGTTCTTTCAAGGTAGGGGGCCATCTTGCAGGCCAGACTGAATTGGAAGAAAGCATTTTTGTGTGTGGCTGCATTAACTTGCTTCTTCAGTAGAAGTGCTGGATCTAGTATATCCCCTATAATACTGTTCAGGGTATTATAATTGGTGGGATGGAGTGAACACTTCCCCCCTGCAGAATAGTATAATAACTTCTGCAGTTAAAAGTAGTAGCAACTTTTAAACTCCAAAGGAGATTTTGAGGTTGTGAGCAGGAACTGAAGACCCAAAAGCAGTAATGAATTTTTGAGTACCTGTGAACCTGTAGTCAGTTCCTGTACAGTATGTATTTATAAAACATGAGTTACATTTATATCCTACTCTTCTTCCAAGGAGCCTAGAGTATGCATTAGTGTCGCAGCAACTGTGGAAGGCAGGTTAGGCTAAGAATGGTCTCTTCAGATAATTCTCCCCACCCCCTGCCCCAGAATTTACTTGGAGGGGGACCAGAAGCAGCTGTTGGGTTTGTATACTTATTTACCCTTTCCACTGGCTCTTATCTTTGTGTGGAGACGTGAGTATCTGAATCGTTGGTTCCTGCTCCATGGTGAGGGAGCAGGTGGGACTCCCTTTCTGGTGAAATTCCTGGGGGAATCCATAGTCTGAACATGACCAGGGTGATTTGCCAAAGGCCACACAGGGAATTCCACAGCCAAGTAGAAAGTGGGCTTTCCTCCCCTAGGCACTTTGGTGGCTCATTACGCTTGCTTCCTGCACAAGTTTTGGAGAACTGCAGTTCATGACGCACGGTATCCGAGTGCTGTGGGGGCCCTGTTCATTGCACATGGACATTCCAGAGTACCAGGAAATGAAAATGCCTTATGAGATTCTTGGTGCTCTAGATTGTTGAAATCTTGATACAACAGGATTGATCTTCCTTTCCATTCAGAGTGAGTTTTCAGGGTGACCAGTGAAAAGGATTTGATGCACATGTTTACTAGGTATTGCCTTTTATATTGCATTTGACCATTTGCTAGTAGGATGTTAATCCCCGGAGAGGGATCTTGGCTAAGTAAATATTTTTTTTCTTGATATGTACTTTGTCAGATCCAGCTCTTTTAAGGAAAAAGAATGGGGGTTGTACAGGGGAAGTAAGTTGAAACAGTGCACTGAACAGATGGTTTGATTTTCAAACAATTCAGTGGTTTTCTGAATTGTGCGTGTGTGCTGACCTGTTAAAATGTGGTACGAAATCTTTTATTTCTTTTGGGATATGTACAAGGTTTCAAGAGAAGGTGTATTTTATCTGTCAAGTAATCCATCACTATTTATTTTTCCTGGCATAGTGGAATTCTGGCAGATAATAGGGTCTGTTGTTTGTAATTCATTTCCATACTAGCAATATACTACATTTTGTGGGTGGTGGTGGGAGGAAGAACTGGGGAGTTCAGATGGTATAGAATAGTAGTCCATGCTTACCCTTTTGAATCTATTTTTTTCATACATTTGTGTGTGAGAGAACATTCTTAATTGGACTTAATTTTCTTCCTGACTTCACATTTGCCTCTCCTTTTTCTTGGTTCATTTTCTTAGTCTTTCTGTACTTGGCAGCTTCAGCTTCGATCAGCCTTCAGCTTAAGTTCAGAAGCACTGTATATGGGGAGTCAGTTGTACTGTAAAATGACTAAGACTTCAGATTGGGTCGTCTTCTCCAATTGGCTTTAGTACAGCTGTGTCTGAACTAAAGCCTTGATTATGCCAGCAGCAGTTGCAGAACGAGTGCATGTCCTCTGCAGGCATAAACTCTTGATCAGGAAATATGGAGGGGGGTGGTGGTGGTCATGAGTACTCTTGCAGCTGGTGCACAGGTGGCAGTATTGCTCCAACAGCGCAGGCAGATCCCCTCCGTGGATGAGATCTTTGGCTAGATCTTGAGACACGTCAAAGCATAAAGCTCTAAAATCAGATGTTCACCATGTATGTAATATAGCAACATGAAAGCATTTCTTTGTCAAGCAGAAACTGAGAGCAATCCTATTGGAATTCTATAATGTTAATGCCCCTCTTACCTACGTCATTCCACAGCTGATCCATATTTTTCCTTTGACCTGATTACTTTATGGAAATTTAGGACTGTGCGTGATGTTCACATTTCTGTGTTAAGAATACATGTAGGTAAGTATTGGGTAAATGGCAGAAGTTGTATGCCTTTTATAATACCGAACTGTGAATATGAGAAATGCAGTGAGCAAGTTTTGGTCATCTCCCGGAATTCATGATTTGTTCTTGGGTATGACCTTTCTGGTGTTATAAAAATATTGGGTGTTCTTAAAACCTGAATTTTATTTATTATATTTATATCTTGCTTTTCCTCTATAAAGTTCTAAAAGTGGCTTATAATGTTCTAAATTATATTAACTGTATAGGAAATGCAGTATCCAAGGTATTCTTGAGAAGAATCCTCAAGTTGACCCAGCATTAGGCGAGAACAGCTAGTGGTTCAATAAGTTGTTTTTCAGCAACGGTCTTGCATAGATTGATCCATAAACATAGACATTAATATAGAATAATAAATACATGTATAGTTATTATTTTTATTGATCAAATATATATTCTACCGTTCTTCTAACAAGCTCAGAAAAGCATAAGTGGTTTATCTCTCTATTCTCATGACAACTTGTGAGATAGGTTAGTCTGAGATAGGGGGATTGGCCAAAACATAGTCATATGAGCTCAGGTTTCCCTGGCATGAGTCCATCCTACCTGACTGCTCAGGGTCTTATTTCTAGAAGAAGAAGAGTTGGTTTTTATATGCTGACTTTCTGTACCACTTAAGGAAGAATCAAACTGGCTTATAATCACCTTCCCTTCCCCACAACAGATACCCTGTCAGGTAGGTGGGGCTGAGAGAGCTCTAAGAGAGCTGTGACTAACCCAAGGTCACCCAGCAGGCTTCATGTGTGGGAGTGAGGAAACCAAACCACTACACCACACTGGCTTCTTTCTAATCAATATTTCTAATCCTTTCTAATCAATATTTGTAGCTATGATTGAAGGAGTGAGTGGGAGGGGGAACCAAAGAGGAGAGCCTGGATCCACTGGGCTTGCATAGTGCATAGACCAGCAAAACCAGTTGGATCCAGGTGCCCCTTTATAGGTATGTCATCACCTGGGGGTATCTGAAGAACTGCAGGGGACCCTGTCAAACTGGTGCATGTTGACATGGGTGTGTGTATGTATTTGTTCAGAGGTTTCCATGCTGTCATGAGACAAGATTTCTCTTGAGTAGTGTGTGTCTAATATGGTTACTTGTCGGGTGCGGGGGGGGATATAACACATTTCAATCTCAATAAGAATATTTTCTAAACATGCACTAAAAGCAAGACAGTGGGAATTTGGGTTTGGAAAATTGGTCTCCACCAGTCTTAATCTGTCACTTTATGTACTCTGTATTAAACTGTGTTATGAAATAGACAATAGGGTTCTGCTTTCTTTGATAATAATCTTGTGTTTCAGGATGGAAAACTTAAAAAAAAAAAGTGTGTTAACATTTTATCTGCAAGTTGGGCCATTCACTGACCCAACTACACACTCTCAGTCCTGAATTACTGATCACAATGAACTTAAATTAAACAAAACATTATTTGTTTCTTTTTTAAAATGTATTTCGTGTTTTATGTTAATTATCTTTTTAAAATTATCTATCTCAGATTAGCCTTCCCATTTAAATCCCCCCCAACTCCATTTCTGTTGTCATAACTGATGTGTCCAACAGCGATTCCTTTATTGGCTCCTGTTCTATTTCTGACATCCTTTGAAGTGCTGCTCTTCTTTTTCTCCTCTTCTACCCAATCTTATGTGCTCTCCTTTCTTTGAACTGCCAGCACTCATCTGATTGGGCATACTTCTGGTTTCTGTCCAACCTCTCCCTCATGGTTCAGTTTCATCCTTTGCACTGTTACAGCAGCTCTTTGGGTTTTGCTGTTATTCTTAATTCACTTCCTCAAACCGTTGACCTGCTTATAATTTCTCATTCACCTATCCCTGTTAAAATTTATACTTTTTTCCAAGTCCAGTTAACCCTTTTTTCCTTAATATAGTCTGCTATTGTGCCAAATGACTTTTCCTCTTACCATAATATAAGTGAGTATAGCATGTTACATGTTAAAGCACTTATTAGTCTCCCTCCCTTGTCCTGTGCATGTATGAAAACATAAATGCAGGTTTGAAATGCACTTGTTTCAGATTTTTAGGCAGTTCATTGTTATCCTTGGAAGGTAGGTTTACAAATGTTTTTTGACATTTCTGTGATCTTGTATTACCTGTAAACAGAAATGTCCCATCCAAGGCACATTGGTTTGGCTCCACCTGAACATTTCTGCAGACAGAAAGATTTTCACCCACAGAGCACAGTTTTATCCCTCCCCCTCCACTGCAGCCCTGAGTGCCTCCTGAAGAACTGTTCCTAGGAGAAGCATTTCAGGGAGGCAGGCATTTTGGGTCACAATGGGAGGAGGAAGGAGAGAAACCCTTCTGTCCATGGAAATGCTCTGGTGAATCCAGGCCATTTTTAGGTCCTCCACTTTTGCCACAGAATTATGCATTTGGGAACACTGATTCTGGTTTACATTTTAATCTCTCCCTGCTGAAGGGAAGTGTCTTTTAGTTGCTGTTAAGAGGCACAGCATAGCTCCAGTATCTGATTCCTGTTGCTTTTCCGTGAGTCTGGGAACTGGCGAAAGAAATGCAAGGGTGAGGTGTGGTCATGTTATGCAGAAAGGCACCAAAGGTGTTGTCCCCTGTCAGACTGTTACAAAGACCCCACCTCCATTTTTGTGACTTGTACGATTTTTGTTTTGTCTTTTCTAAATGATAGTATAGGTAAGGTGACTCTGTGCCTTTGTATTGGCAGTGCTTGAATCCTCCAGTCTCAGTAATGGAAGAAATGAACAGCCCAGTAAGACTACTTCAGAGAGACACCACTAACCTCTATATGGCTAAGATTACTGTACTGACGTGAAAACAAGTCTGCAGTATTAGCATTGCATGTTTTGGGAGTGAATTATTTACTGTGCTTATGGAGAGCTCTGCATAGCACCTAGAGTTGAATGTTCCTTAACCAAAAGAAGTTAGGATAAGCAAAGATTTATTTCTTTTTCTCTCTTTAGTTTCTTTATTCTTTGGGTCTAGCATGACAACATCTGTTCAGATTTCCATTTAAAGCAATGTTCTCCAGTTATTTTAAAAGTGCTTTCTCTTCCCCACTACACACGCATCACTCTTTTTGATCTGTCTCACCGCATCGAAGTTGTTTCTGTGTGAGCTGTTTCTGCTTATGTCTGAGTGCAACTTCCCCATCCTTTTAGCTGTGTCTTTGAAGCTGCCTTCTATGGTTGTCTGTCTTTTGATCATTTTCTCTTATGCCATCTGTAAAGCATACGTTTCAGACTTGACTTATCTCTTCTTCATCTTGGCTCATTAATGTTTCTTCCTTTTCTTGCATAATATCCAATTGTCTTTCCATTTAAAACAATATTTGATGACTATAGGTTGAATGCAATTTTGATAAAAGCCATTCACAGGAAGCCAAGTTAATTTTGTATTAAAATAGGTGGGGAAAAGCATAGTATACCTGTTAGGTTATGATTGTTTTGAGATACGTGTTAGGTTATGATTGTTTTGAGATTTATATTTAGAATAAGAAGTTATAGATATATAGAAAATAAAGGGAGCCATTTTACTTTGGCATTAGCGTTTAGATTAACTTTCATGGAAATATTTTAGTACGGTAAGATAATTGCTCTTTCAGTAAGAATAAGTATTTTTTTTCATGAAATGTAAGCATATTACGCATTGTTTTAGGTGATGTGACTGAAAAGGGCCTATACTAATGTTTATAATCAATATAATCATTTAGAACTAGTTTGGAGGGCCTGTCTTAAGGCTGTATTCTCTTGAAAATAATACTTTTTGGACTTTAAATAAGCAAATGATAACTTGTTAGGCTATTGCATCCTGTTTTAGAGTCCAGGAAATGTGTTTTATAAACTAAATTGTGCCCTTTATTTTGTGAATATGGAGGTGAGAATTTAGTTTCAGGACTAGATGTTGGATTAAAAACTGTACTTTTGTGCACACTTTTCTTTTTCTGTTTCATCTCTCCTGCTCCCCGATTCTTCCACAACTTTCCCTGACAAACGTCATGTCTGTTTTGTTATACAGTACTGAAAATGCTGCAATTCCTTGTGGGTGGAGAGGCTGAACTGAAATGATTTAGCTAAATTTGGTTCCTCTGAAGCTTTAGAAATGGTGAATCCTAAATACAGACCCCACTGAGACAGCTCCCCGAAATCCTGTTTATTGCCTCCCCTGCCCTCAAACAGTACAATGAATAGTGGTGGCTTAAAAGGAATCTTTTTTTTTTAAAAGAAATGAATGGGCTGGACTTCTGAGTAAGATATCTGTTGATGGGAAGCAGTTGGGTTGCTTATTGACCCCCCCCACCTATGGATGCCAGAAGGGATGTTTCAGCCACCTTGCACATAAGTGGCAGTTCTTTGTCCTGTCTCCTTCATATATACCAGTTCCACTTAGGATGCATACAAATGATTTTAAAAACCAGGAGTCACTGGCTCGCCTGCCTTAGAAGCAATTGTCAGACTAAACAGGTAATTAAACACACACTGTTTATTGGTTCTGCTTCTTGCCCATGTTTCAGTCTGTCTGCCGCTTTAAAAAAAGTGTTAAAACTTTTTAAAAAGTTTATACAAGTTAAAGTTCATTTCTTAAATGTGAAAAATTGCTCTTAAGGGGCAGCATGATTAATATTAGAACTGGTGTAATTTACATGAACATTTGCATGACTGATGGAGTGAAAAAATGAAATGGAGATGCACATTGTTTTTCAATTAAATAATGTTTTTCTAATATGGAAAGCACTGCCTCCTGAAATCCTAGATCATGTAGACACAAAAGATGTAATCTCAGTTGTGCTGTGACTTCCATTAATGCTTCATCAGTGGAGACTTTGGCAGAGTTTACTGCATAAAAAGGACATTCAAAGGTGATTTCCTGTAGTCAGAAAGAATGGTTGAACTTATAAAAAAATTGCTTCTAAGACATGTGTCATGTGACCTACAAATCAGCTTTGCAGATATGTGACTTTCAAGCAAATGTAAAGTCATAGGAAGTTAGTGGGCTAACCAGTCTAACTAGTTGTGGGCCAAGCTCATCTTCTCTAGCTGCTGTTCTTCCAGGGAAAAGGATGCAACCTCCCAGTGGCCCTATACCTGTGGCTGGTGGCAGAGGCCAGACTATCTCCTTCTTTTGTGGCTCCGGGGCAGGTGGCAGAGCTGAGTTCTGTTTTATGGTAAAGGGGAAGTGATGTCTCTTGGGCTGTTTGTTCTCTTCTGGATGGCTGGTCTTCCCACTGAGATGGTGGAGGAGAAGAGTGGGGAGTGCAGCCTCTCAGTGATTCTTTAACCTCTGGCAGGTGGCAGAGGCCAGAGTGTTCTTGCCCTTGCTTCTGCAGTCCCTGGATGTCTTAATGATGCACTTTGGGTACTCCTAGTGGACAGAAAGGTGGTTATATACACAAAGTGGCTTAATAGAATGCTTTACAGTTTCTGTTTTAAATAGTAACTTGTCCAAGGTCATGAAGTATGGATTTATTTCTCTCATCCTGATAAAAGTTGATTATGTAAAACAAGATACGTAGTTTGTATGATAGATCAGGAGATTCCCCCCTCCATTTTGTCCTACACCGTCCATCTCTTTCCCACTCAATTTTGTCTTAGAGTTTGTCTTGTTCCTCTTTGCTCTGTAGTTGGGGCTCCTCTCATCTGGCAGATGTCTTTTGTAGTGGGAAATGAGAGAGCTGCGAGATAAGAAGCATCTCCTTGTATGCAGCTTTTGACCTTGCTGGTGCTGCTTCCCAAATACATTTATCCAGGAATTAGTGCTAATGAAGAAGAAGAAGAGTTGGTTTTTATATGGCGACTTTCTCTACCACTTAAGGAAGAATCAGACTGGCTTACAATCACCTTCCCTTTCCCTTCCCACAACAGGCACCCTTTGAGGTAGGTGGGGCTGAGAGAGTGTGACTAGTTCAAGGTCACCCAGCTGTCTTCATGTGTAGGAGTGGGGAAACCAACCCAGTTCACCAGATTAGCATCCGCCACTCGTAGAGGAGTGGGGAATCCAACCCAGATCTCCAGATCAGAGTCCACAGCTCCAAACCACCGCTCTTAACCACTACACCATGCTGATCTGAAATGCAGTCCTTGAGAGTCAGCAGCTTGGATAGGGAGCCATAGGAGCCACTCCATAAACTGTGCTATTTTTCCTCTGCTGACAGATGCCCCTCCCATTGGATAGTGGGAGATCACCCCAGAGGTTTCTGGAAAGGTCTCTCTTAACTTCATGAGGAGAGGAGTATATGCTGGCTGGAGGATAAAAGGTTCTTCCACTTGCTGTCTGGAGTCTCTCAAGGTGCTCTGGAGGATGAGAAGGATGTATTGTCTGACCCCCAGGATGAAGAAGCTGACCATTCCTAATAAAAAACTGGAACACTTCCCTTCGACAACCAATGTGCATAGTTTTGTGCACACACAGGTGCTCTGTGAACGGTGTGAGATAGTGAGCTAAGTGTGTTGTAGAAAGCAGCCTTCAGCTTCTTATCTGTCTAGACATAGATTTATAGCATTTATATCACTTACAGCATTTATATCACATCAGTGGCTACCTTGGGCATTCCTGATTGTGTGAACAAGCCTGAAATTAATAAGATCTGAGTTAAGGCATTTCAGGTTAACTTCCAATTCCTTATCCATTGGGTCATTCTGGTTCTCTGCTTAGAAATGTACTGTGCGCTGCTCTGCTGAAAGGGCTGCTTTAGTAAAGGGGCAGTAGTATCTGCCATAGGTGACTATAAAGCCTAGCTATCAACTTGTCAATGGATTCCTGACTGAGAGGATGGGGGAGTTATTGGGTCTAGCAGCTGTGCTCTTCCCGGGGTTCCTGTAAATGTGGTGGAACTTGTAGGTGAAAACTGAGAGGGGCAAGAAGGTCTAGTCAAACACCGATCTCCATCCCTTGCTTTGAGGAAACACCTGTGGGTGATTAATAGGTTTGCCGCTGGTAAACAAAGAATAGGGCTCTGGCTGGTGAATTGGAGAGACTGGAGATGGGAGGAAATATGCTGGATGGAAGGAAATATACAGGGAGTCTGGTGTGAAAGCAGAGAGTGCAGTTTCAGCATTGGCATCAATGAGGTGGTAGAAGAAGAGTTGGTTTTTATATGCCGACTTTCTCTACCATTTAAGGGAGACTCAACCCTGCTTACAATCACCTTCCCTTCCCCTCCCCACAACAGACACCCTGTAAGGTAGGAGAGGCTGAGAGAGCTCTAACAGAGTTGTAACTTGCCCAAGGTCACCCAGCTGTCTTCGTGTGGAGGAGTGGGGAATCAAACCCGGTTCTCCAGATCAGACTCCACCACTCCAAAGCACCGCTCTTAACCACTACACCATGCTGGCTCTCCACTGCCTGGATGTTCTATTTCAAACTGCTCACATTATTTAATATTCTTCCATGGCGAAAGCTACGTTTCAGAGAGGAGAGTTTGGTCCTAGCTTTTCTCCCTGACTTACCAATATTCTTGTGTGGAGGTGGAGCGTTTGGTCATGTGTGATCCCACCTGAAATCTGATGTGCTTCAGTCCTGGGTTTACAATTTTAGTGAGCGATTACTTTGTCAGATGGTGGGAGGAAATTCATTGTCTGGCTCCTGTGACCAGTACTGGATGTTACAGAGGAACTCTGTGTATGCAGAGTATGTATAAATAATGTATAGCTTTGGAGTGATGAGATGGAAGCTCTTCAGGTGAGCTGAAGCCCACTGTTACAGAGGGCAGAAAAGGAACTCTGCCGGTGAGCTGAGAAGGCTTGCCCATTTTTTTATGCAGCCTTTTCATCTCATATAGCCAAGATGATAACCTGAGTGGCTTGAGTTGATAGAACACAGGTCAAATGGAAGCAAAAACAGCTCCGAACATGCCAAGAATGGTTATTGTGGGGAAAAAAACCCCAGTATTTTAATTTACCCAAAGCCAAAATGAAGTGATGGCTGATCACAAAGGTATAGTTACTTAAGGGCATAGAGTTGTAATACTTACCCAACAGAATTAACGTGTCTTTGCAGTACATACGTGCTCACTGTCTTGGGGCATGCAAAGCCCCCAGACTGTTCCTGCCAGTTGGAACTGAGAACAAGATTGAACAAAACTGTTCTGGCAAAGTGACATTCTATATTTAATTTGTAATCCCTCACCTTTCCCCTCCCGCCACTGTTTGAATGTTTCCTAAGACTGCTGTTGCTTTGGGCAGTAGGCAGTGAATCGCTAAGCCAGTTGTTCACAAGGTAGCAGTTCCCTTCTCCAGTAGGGAGCACTTTGACCTGTCTCCTGAGCAACAGTAACATTGAGCAAGAACAAGTAACATCTAAGCTGATTGGGCAGCTCTCCAATGATAGCTGATACTTTGCAGTAGGCTTGCGCTCAAGAACTTTACTTACCTAGAATCTGCCATTTTAGTGGGCTGCACCTTCTTTGCTGCATCAGAGCAACAGCTGAGAGATAAGTGTGTCCTTTGAACAGAAGACAGTCTTCAGTCTCCTTCAAGCATGCATGAGTACACTGCTATGTCTCACTGTCCATCGTTGTTGTTGTGTTGCTACTTTGTGTGTTTGTAGTACATACGCATGAAGAGCAAAACCCATAAGAATCTGAGACCTTGTTTTTCTGGAGGTGGCAGACCTATACCTGGGCTATACTGTAAGCATTCATACACCTCCTCCCGCTAAGGGGTGCCATGAAGGCATGGGGGCCAAAGCCTGGCATAAGAGCAAGACACTGCTCCCCACAAAATGGCTGCCTCTCAGAGCGTTTTGGGATCCATCTTGTGTGTTTAACTTGGGCAGTAAGGTGGTTGGCAGCTGTTCTTTTTCCCCTTGCCTGAAGGTGTGCCTGCCAGGATAATCTCCATTGTATCACCTAAGGTGATTTAATCAGCTCTCCGGAGCAGACCATTACTTACCCTACCTGCACCCATCCCAGCAATCAATCAGTATTCAGGAGAATACCGCAGGCATTCTCTTGGATCCTGATGACTCATCAAGCTCCTCATAACTTTTTTGTTCGAACTCTGGAAAAGCAATCAGCTCTTTGTCTCTGGATTTCCTGCCAGCTTATCTCATTTTAGGGTATAAATATTGGTCCTTAGGACCCATTTTGGGGTATAAATATTGGTCCTTTGGCCATTCAAAGTGTGGGTGTCTTGAATCCATGCATACACTCCCACGTGTGTGGGCTCTTTTCTTCGCTCCCAAAAACACTGGCCGTTGCTCTCCTCAGCGCTGCTTTCCCTGGACCTCCCTTCAAGACTGGTAAATATCATGCATCCCCCAAACCCTATCCAATCTCCACTCTTTTTTTGTATGATTTGTGAGTGTATATCCATTACTTGAAATTATATTGTTCGTTATTTTTATTCTTTAATATAAAACCCATTTAACTGTACAACTGCCTGCTCATTGGAGAGTTTTCCCCAGGACTATCCTGGTATACATAGGTTATTGATCCCAGTTACCCCCTCTTGCTCTGCTTCCTCAGCTAATTCCCCCAACTAAAGTGGAGGCTGCCTATTTAGGGCAACCTTTGTCCATTGACACTCCAAGTCTTATTTCTAGGACGTTTACCAAAGGCCATCACTTTTGTTTTCTCATAGTTGATTGTTAATCGTTCGTTTTCACAGAACACCGCCACTCTTGCAAGCGCTCTCCTTAATCCCACTGGTGTCCTGGATAAGATCACAACATCATCCGCATAAAGCAAAACAGATGTGCCTATTCGCCAGTTTAGGTGGATGAAGTTCTGGTGCATTAAGAGAACTAACCAGGTTGTTTATATAGAAGGTGAAAAGCGTAGGAGCAAGAAGACAGCCTTGTCTAACTCCTCTATAGGTGTTTATTGGATCAGTGAGATGCCCATTTCTGGTACACCTAACTCTTAGCACTGTCTGCTCATGAAAGGCATGCATCAGCAACAAGAGCCTTCTATCTATGTTTGAGGATTCTAGCTTGGACCAGAGTAGGGGGTCAATGGGTTTAACCATTCAGCCCTTGACATGAAAGACAGCTGCACCCACTCCCAAGTACATTGACTTGAGCTGGTATGACTCTTAAAAGTATGCGCAGCCACATGTACATGCAAGTAAATATACTGATGAGGAACTGTGGCAATATGTAGTTTTAATCTGTGCTATTTTACCTTTGCCAACTCTTGAGGAAACTTGTGAGCAGGTGTAGCTGTGTGTTGCTCAAAGGATAAGTTTAAGTGGTTATGGTTTTTTCAGACACTGCAGGGGACAATGCAGGATAATCTGTAGAATTTGACCAATGTACTACATTTTTGTGACAAATGCTGGAAGCACGTCACTAACCAGGGACACAACCCCTGATAAAATGCATACTGTGCTAGGTGCAGGTGGTTTAGTCAGGGGCATATAACATGAAAGGCAACTGGTTCAGGTGTAAGGTATCCTGCTTTGGCCATGATATCTTCTAAGCTTCTTGTACATCTCAAGGTACTCTAGACAGCATGCGAGGGTAGCACTTTGCCTGTTGGGCATACTGTTATTTATTAATTCTAATATACTTTTTGGCCAGAGGTGCTGTAAAGTCCTTAGCTTTCATGGGGCTGCTCAGAAAACGAGACAGGATACAAAATTCCTGAGACCTGGGTTGTTCTGTCAGACAGACACTGTCTGTCAAATGCATATTTTCAAAAGTACTTTTAGAAAGATAATGGATTGGATCCCTCTGCAGATTTTTTAGAAGTTTTTTTTATTTTCCAAACGACTATTACAAAACATATAAACATACACATCAAATTCTTACAATCCATGCTATTGAATCACGTATCCATGCCGGAAATCATGTATATGTTTTAAACCACTTTAATTAGCTGTGAAAAACTTGTCCTAGTTCAGTTAATGCACATTACCACTGTTCACAATTATGCTGTTTTCCTGTTAGAATGTTATTTGTAATCCTCTTTCTTTTAGGATGGTCACCCACCTCCAAAGACACCTGGATGCTGGGTCATAGTTCCCTGTGACTATACTGAGATGCAGTGGGGGACATTAAAATATTGTTTAAAAAGCTGTTCTTAAATGTGTATGGCTTTGAGGGAAATAATGATGGCCAGAGGACTAAAAATAAGAGTATTTAACAGGTGACACAAAAATAGTAGGGAGGCTGAAATGCAACTGTAAATCCACATTCCTGGAGTGGCCATCTATGGATTTAAGTATATCTACCCACTTAAAATTGCACATCTATCTATCACACTTGCACACCAAAAGCAGAAGAGAAGCTCAAAAACGTGAAATCTGTCTTGGCTATGGATAGTCTATTGTTTGTATGGTATTCTACAGGTTAAAATCAGTTTAAGAAACTGTTAAAGGGTAACATTACAGACAACTTGTAGAAACATCATATGCCTTGTGAGTTTTACAGTGCATTCCTAAGGAGAGTTAATCCAGTCTAAACCCACTAAAATGAATGGGCTTAGACTGGAGTAACTCTCCTGAGGAATGCACTGTTTGTTGGGCCACTTTTCTTCCACAGTGTGTATGTATTGTTTCAGTACAGACAAAATGAATGTATTAAACTGGTTAAAGAGTTTGAAAAAAACAGTACCAGGGTATGGTCGGAGGGCATATTCTAACTGCCACAGGAGGATTTTAAGACTTGCCCATGTCATCTAAATAAATGTGGAAATCATTGGGCTTAATGCACAAGCTTTCAAAAATTCATTAAAAAGTACTATGAGATGGGGTGGAAAGAGGAGGAAATCATTTAGCAAAAGGTACAGTCCAGATATAAACTACCCATTGCCATCTTGCTTAAAAGAGGTGTGGAAGAATATCGGCACAGAATCTCCTTGAGTGCACAGTTAAGAAAATATCATATTTTTGCGCCAAATGAAGTACGGTAATGTTTGTCTCTTTCAGTCTAGTTCTGGGTCATATCAGTAGCTATTAATACTTCATGTAATAAACCTTTGTGTTCCTGCCTTATTCATTCGTTTCATCTAGTGTGGTGAGACAGCTGAATATACTTTCATGCAGCTTATTTTTCTTGTTGCTGTCCTAGTTTCTGAGTGTCTTACAAAAATTTGCTTCTTGGGGCATTATAATCCCCTCCCTTGAGCAGGAGAGGCCCTAGGCTCTCCATGGGAACTGGCAGACAGCAGCAGGCAAAGGCTTTGACCTCTGTAACCTGTTTGGCCCTTCAGGGTGCTATGTGAAACAGTATGCTGGACTAGATGGACCAGTGATTCTGTTTATCTCTTGCTGCCTAGGTAGAGCCCCGTGGCGCAGAGTGGTAAGCTGCAGTACTGCAGTCAAAAGCTCTGCTCATGACCTGAGTTTGAGCCCATGGAAGTCGGTTTCAGGTAGCTGGCTCAAGGTTGACTCAGCCTTCCATCCTTCCGAGCTTGGTAAAATGAGTACCCAACTTGCTGTGGGTAAAGTGTAGATTACTGGGGAAGGCAACGGTAAACCACCCCATAAACACAGTCTGTCTAGTAAACGTCAGGAAGTGATGTCACCCCGTGGGTCAGTAATGACCCAGCGCTTGCACAGGGGAATACCTTTACCTTGCTGCCTGCCCTAGCTGATGTAGGTTTTAACACACAGCTAGAAGGTCATATGCTTGAAATACTGTTTCCTCCTGTAATGTCCAGCCCACTAGTCAAGATCCTCTTCCCAAACCTTGCTGTCTTTGCCAATGCCTTCAGAGGCAGGTAGCTTTTTCAGGGCTTTTTCAGTGGTGGTGCCTTACCTTTGGAATGCCCTTCTCCTTGAGACTTGCTTGATACCTACTTTTGTATCCTTTATGTGCCAAGACAACCACTTCTTTTTATACCCAGGCTTTTGACTGAGTGGTTCCATCTTTTTTAAAAGTTGCATTTATGGTCTGCTTCCATCTAGCCTGAGGACTGTTTTATTAATATGATTTAGGCTGCTGAAAGTTGTTTTATGCTCCTTATTTGTTTTATTATTCTTATATTGTTTTTATGATCTTTATTGTATTTTGTGAGCCTCTTTGGGCAGGTCTCTGGAGAAATGGC
This sequence comes from Euleptes europaea, assembly GCF_029931775.1. NCBI lineage: Eukaryota > Metazoa > Chordata > Lepidosauria > Squamata > Sphaerodactylidae > Euleptes > Euleptes europaea. Next base: position 31,926,147 of record NC_079318.1, read on the forward strand.
ACACAAATCTTCTGAATAAATAAATACGGGCTTCAGCCACCATGCTTTTTTTTGTTGAACTCTTTGACAAAGTTCCAATGCAGACCTTAGGTTGTGAGCCACAGGCCAAGAGCCCTTTGGCTTGTGTCTCTGGCACTACCCAGGCTTTAAGTATTTGCAAGGAGATGAAGACAGCCTAGATGTGGCAGCAAAATAATTTTTTTTCCCTCCCAGCTACACACGAGGATTAGAGATGCAAATTTCTTAAGTGAGCCTTGGGACTGACTGAGCAGGGAGGAAAGGGGAAAGTCTTGAGACAGAGAGGTGGTATGTTCAGGAAGAGTTCTGAAAATAGGTGACTGTCCAAATAAGGAGAACCAGAATGGGACAAAGGGTGGGCACCATCACAAAGGCCTCCTTTTGTTACAGGTTTTGCAGTCTCTGAATACATCCTTCCGTGTAGGCTGGGCAATCTGAGCATGGTGCTTTGATTGAATCAAAATGTCCTGCAGTGTGGTACGTATGGAGCTGATTGTGCCGAATGATTTATCTCCGGCTTGTCTTTTCCTTGGCCGAGATACTGGCCTTTATGCTCCATGATTGAAGTTTATGCAAACACGGTCCGCTCCTGCCTTTCTCTTAGCCAGCATGACCTCCTTTATTTCATGTGCACGTACCTTCTGACAGAGTCTCACCTAACTTTTCTGGTGAGAAACCCTTTGGATGAGGAGGACAGATATGATTTCTCCAAAAGGGCAGCACAAGTGGGCTCATCATGGATCAAAAGGAGGCAGAATGAAAATGACAAGAGGACCCGTAAATAGCAAAGCATTTTTGTGTATGGCAATGTGGTGGGTGCATGTGTGTATTTTCAATGCTCCCAGTGGGGCAAAAGTGAAGTATTTTAATATATTGATCACAAAAGCAAGTGAACTTACTAGGAAACCAGATTGTGTGTTTGTGGCTTAAATTAGGAACTACTCAAGAGTACTTCTCCATGAACCTTGCAGAATTGTTTGAGAACATCTGAATCGCAGAACAAAACGTGTCCTAAATGGAACTAATGATATGCATGGGAGGAGCAGGCTTATTCAGTGGTGTCTGGTTCATGAAGTCAGAATTTTGAGATCAAAATATTACAAATGGTTGTTACTTTATTTCTTGTTGCTTGCTGAATTTATTTAACTCCTTGCAGTATAAGGTAATTTCTAAACCCTGCCTTCTTTTTTTCTTGTTTGTAGCAAACAGCTGTGGTGAGATGGTGCTAGAGCAAAGCATTTTATAAGCCAAGATATGCATACTTGTTAAGGCCAAAGAAAGTACAGATGAGGTCACCCTAGAGAAGATGTCCTATTTTTTTTTTAAATTTAAAAGACCCATTCAAACATGGAAATACAAAGCAACCAAGAAATTAAAAAGCAAGTCCAGAAGTCAAGTGGTTAAATTCCAGGAATACTTTGCTATAAATGTCTAGCAGATGGGTTCTTCTCTCTTTTTTAAGATGGTGAAGAAATGGGTGTTCAATTAGCTGACAATAGTTTCCCATGCTTATTATGCAAATTAAAAAGTATAGTCCTCAGCCAATTTTTAAAATCTTTTGTGTTGTGGCCAGAGGATGGCAATAGATATTTACACAGATCATGTTAGCAATGAGAAAATTAATGGATAATGGGATTTTGGGAATTTAGATGAGTGCCTAGTTGACCATCTTGAGAAAATGGAACTAGGCTGTCCATATTGGGCAAGTGGGAGAAATGTGAATGAAAGAAACTCTGCATACATTGGTGGTGTGTTGGCTGTCAGCAACTAGAAAGTAGTTTTTTCCTCTTCTAACAGATCGGACTAGTAACTCTGTGTCTCAGCTAATACCCTGTTTATTAAGTGATAGCGATCCTAAAGTTGCAGTGGCAAAATTTACCTCTGTCCTTATATCCCTTAAACAATAGATTTAGACTTATGTTGCTCAAGATTTATGACTCAAACAGCTTCTAAGGAAGGAAGGAAAGTAGTTTTATTCAACTTCATTGTAGCAATCAATGTATGTTTCTTTCTCCTGGGAGATATTTTCAGTATTATAGATGCTCCTCTGTAAAATGCCTTTTAAATAATTTTATAGCCACTCTGATGCCCTGGCGGCTGGGGAGCCCTGTTCCCTCCTCACCTGGACTCTGGTGGGGGCAAGTGGAAGGATGTGCTGCAGCAATGGAGGAGCTCTGTGCAGCTGGGGCTACTTGGGTCACCACTCTTGAACATCAGCTGGCCAGTGAGCCTTTGCCTTTGGCTGCTGGCCTCAACTATACCAAAAGAAAGGCATGCCCTAGTTCAGGTGTGGGAATGATTGGAGCTCCCATTGGGGGAGAGTCCAGCCAGCTGGAGCAGAGGCCCAGCTGGAGCGGAGGCTGTGAGATGGTGGCATGGGAGACGGTGGGAGAGGGATGTGGGCACAGGAGGAGCAACGAAGGAGCAGCCAAGGGAGGAGTACAAAAGGTAAAACGAGGGAAAAGAGAGTAGAGGAGCAAGAGAACTGAGAAACAGGGAGAGGAGGAGGAGTGGAATGAGTCAGAAATGGAGAGAGAGTGAGGTACAGGTGGACATGAAGAAGGAGAGCCAGCCAATGGGAAGAGGAGGAAGAAGAATATCTGGCTGAGGCTGGGAGAGGCAGGACCAGGGCAAAAGGGTGCTGGTGTGAAGCTGACTACAGGATCTCAGCCTTGTTGTGATGCCTCCAAGGCTGTAATAAATGTTGAACAGAATGGTTTTGCTGCTTGCATTCATTCATGAAATGTAGTTAAGGTGTGTCCCTACCCTTCCCCACCATGGCAGACTGGCAACTGCAAAAGCTACATGCTTTTGTTTGCTTAATTTGACATGTCAATTTGACATGTCAATCTCTTGTCCCCCTCTGATTTTTGATAAGGGTTGTAATGCTAGAATTGAGATACCCAAGCAATGATATAGCAACAGATAATAAGGAAATGAGGCTATGGATCCTGGTAGCCAGGGAAGAGATGTTGTCCTATCTCATTTTCCATATGTAGCAACCTCCTAAAGGTAAAGGTCCCCTGTGCAAGCACCGGGTCATTCCTGACCCATGGGGTGACGTCACATCCCGACGTTTACTAGGCAGACTTTGTTTACAGGGTGGTTTGCCAGTGCCTTCCCCAGTCATCTTCCCTTTACCCCCAGCAAGCTGGGTCCTCATTTTACCGACCTTGGAAGGATGGAAGGCTGAGTCAACCTTGAGCCGGCTACTTGAAACCAACTTCAGTTGGGATCGAACTCAGGTTGTGAGCAGTGCTTGAACTGCAGTACTGCAGCTTACCCCTCTGTGCCATGGGGCTCCTGAGCAACCTCCTAGGGAGGAATAATTACCTTAAAATGTGGAACAAAGTGGGGCATGAGTTCTTATTCATTAACAAAACCTTCTTGAAGCTTTAAGGAGTTATGTAATAGTTCATTAAATACTCACAAAAGTGGCCATAAAATTGTCAAGAATGTGTGAGTTTACCCTTTTTGGTGTTCTGATAGCCTACATCCTTCGTTGGTTTCTGGATGCTTCCATATATGAATATGAAAATGTAATGTCAATACTGGCTCCAGCTTGGCAATATCCTTGGCTTTTGATTAACATAGTGTGTACATAGAACTAAGTTCCAAATGTGACAACATAAATATGGTCTTATAGATTTTTTTTCTGTTCAATATTTTTTTCTGTTTGAACCCATAAGGTGTATTATCACATATCAACAGCTTCAATTATTATGTCTTTTATCAAAAGAGGAGCAGAGGAAGAAGTTTACAGATTAGCGTTAATACTTTATTACGTGTATACCATACTGCTGTGTGATTAAATCTGAGAGAACAAATTCCAACTTGCTGTTTGAAAGACTAGAAGAAAGGAAAAATAATTTGTTTAAATGGGCAAATTATTTTTGTCAACATTTGTGCAAGGCAAACATAAATCTGTAATTCATCAGCATTACAGCTCCATCGAAGCAAATGAAAAAACCAAGCAGAAAGCTTTGCATTTTAGTAACACGTGTGTAGTTTTAGAGGATTGCTGTTCGGTTTTTTTAAGGTTTTTTTTTAAAGATTTTGTGTTTGCTTTGCACTTTCAGCAGTTTGTCCAGAAGTAAATGCATGCAACAAATACATTAGTGGACTTCAGTTTTGCTGCACTTAAGTTTTTTGTTATATTTATGTGTGTGTAAATTGCTGTCAAGTTGCAGCCGACTCATGGCGATCCCTTAAGGGATTTTCAAGGCAATAGACTAACAGAGGTGGTTTGCCAGTGTCTTCCTCTGCATAACAACCCTGGTATTCCTTGGTGGTATCCCATCCAAATAAATAACCAGGGCTGATTCAGCTTAGATTCCGAGATCTGATGAGATTGGGCAATACCATACTGCCTTCCCTCCTGGTTATATTTATAGTTTAATATTAATAGTTAATGTTATTGGATGACTATGTTTGTTGATGGGGTGGTGCACAGGGCATGTAGTAGTGGGTCTCTTTTGGTTAATGGTAGTTAGTGGTGATTGCAGCTGTGGTTGTTTGTGAGTCTCGAAGTGAGTACCACTGAGCAATTGTATTAACAGATCAGTGGTATGTGCTGTAAAGAAAACTTGCTTTCAGATTTTCCATAGTAATATTGGAAAAAAAGATAAGCATGTAATGGCATGTCCTTTTTTGTTGCAGTTCCCAGAGTGTGGTTTTTTTGGCATGTATGACAAAATCCTCCTGTTTCGCCATGACCTGAACTCAGAAAATATTTTACAGCGGATTACATCAGCTGAAGAGATACACGAAGGTGACCTTGTTGAGGTTGTTCTGTCTGGTAAGGATGTTGAGGCCACTTTAATTTTAACTTCATGGTTCTGGTATGATACTCAGCATTAATTAAAACAGCAGTGGGTGTTTGCTTTGAACGAGCTGAAATTTGAAGTTTCTATATGGATCTTTAGTTAAGGTTGTTTGGCGTGAGATAGATGAGATGACACCTGAATGAACTGAAAGTATGAAGATTTTTGAATTTTTATATTTCAGCTTATGTCACTTTTTACTACTTCATGGTCTTTGTGCATCATACTGCTGAATTTTGCAACTGTGCAGAACTGGCAGTTGGAAACTTCTAGTGCTAATTTTTTGGTGCATATCTTGAGGGGAGAAAGTCTCACCTTCTTGTTAAATTTCATCTGTTCCTCAAGTCTAATCCAGAGAGACTGGCCAAAACCAGAAGAGAAGGGCAAAATCATCAAAACCCAAGAAGCCGAGACATTGCAAGGAACTGATGTTTGCTTCTCTAGCCTCAAAACGGGCAGAGCAAATGAACTCTGAGATTATCACTGTTCTGGACTGTGAGCGTCTGGATTTGATTTTAGAGCCTGTACCAATCTTGGAGGCTCTGGCCTAAGAAGTACCCCATTGACCCATCTGTGATTTATATAAATGTTATCATATTAGAAGGTTGTCAGATCTCTGAGTTAAATATTGTTTAAAAGTCTTCAGTATCTTTCAAAAACAGCTGTTTAAAATTTTGGATATAGATGCCTATTCTACAGTGCATATCTTTTATTGGATTTGAGGAGAGTTGTTAAGGTTTCTACCAAGGGCAGGCTGTTGGTTGAACCCACTGCTTTAAAAATGGTTTTAGTAGGTGTTTTTATTATCTTTGCATAAGAAGTAGGACTTATCCCTCTCTTATTTGTTTTTTTTTTAAAAAGCCTTGGCTACAGTTGAAGATTTCCAGATTCGTCCTCACATGCTTTATGTCCACTCCTACAAGGCCCCTACTTTTTGTGACTATTGTGGAGAGATGCTCTGGGGCTTGGTACGACAAGGGTTGAAATGTGAAGGTAAGCTTGTTCATAACTGTAAACTTTTAGAACAAGACATTTTCTGTTAAAAGCCTCCAGAGAGTAGTGCACATTTCTAATGTCTTTGCTTGTAAGCATGCATTACATTTTTTTAAAAAGTTGTAAAAGTCCTAGAATAAGACACATTACTGTACTTCAGAAATTAGAGGTTTTTTTCCGGTTTCAGAGTAATCTTACAAAGTTAGCAACTATGTTTCAGAGTATTGCCAAGCATATAGGGTTGGTTTCACAGAGATACTTAAGCCTGATCCTGTTTACAAGGTTTAGTGTATGCAAAGAGCAGTGATATTGCAATATCAGAAGCAATGTGGTAACACCAGTATTAAAGGAGCAAAGGTTTCCTTTTCTTGCCTCAGCTTTTCGGAGCTAATGAGGAGAATTCAAAATGGGGATCTCTTTCTGTATAGCCTTTGCTAATTTGGCTGCAGCAGCTTCTCTAGCATTCCTGTCAACCGATTGTTGTCCAGGTATTATTTACCCAAGACTTCTCGCCCGTTGGGTTATTCTTAACTTCTGTGGTTTTATTGGAGCCAGGAGTACATTGTTTAGATAGTCTGCTGGGGGAAGAGAGCTGAGGAAGATCAGCAGCAATGTGAATTGCATAATAGGCCCTGTTTTCTGGCTTTAGCCAGGGTCAAACCGGGTCAAAAAAGCAAGTATTTAGGCCAAAAAAGTCCACATAGTGCCAAGGTTTACTGTTAGTTACACCACTACTTCAGTGTTATAGGAGATAAAATTTAAACTGAATTAGCTTTCCTATATTCTGAGCTGATCTGTATTTTCTGAAAACATGACACTACATTTCAGTAATATTAGTAAGTACGTTATCTTATTTCTCTCTTCCTCCCCTGCCCACCCACCGTTCCCTCATACTAATTCAATTAGGGTGTGGATTAAACTACCACAAGCGATGCGCCTTCAAGATTCCAAACAATTGCAGCGGAGTGAGAAAGAGGCGTTTATCTAATGTGTCTTTACCAGGAGCTGCACTTTCGGTCCCAAGATCAGCACAAACTGAATACACAGCTTTGATCACAGAGGAGGTATTTAATGTCGCCTGGAAGAGAAAAAAAAATAGTTTACAGTTAAACTGCCAGCTTCTAGGCACAGGACTGAAGAAGTCACACTTCTGGGAGTGCCCAACAATGCATGGAGGAAAGGTGATCGGATGGCTTCCATGTTGGAACCAAAAGCTTGGATCCATATAGGGACCCCGTGTAGGAGCTGGGCTGTGATTTTGCCTGAGACATCTTTGATGCTGATGGGATGCGTTGGCCACCACAGGAAAATAAAAATCTTTGGTTAGCTGCCGTACTAGTACTTGTGCTAGCAAAGGCAGCACTTTGATGGGGGGGGAGGGGGACAAACAAACCATGTATTTGGAGAAGTTATAGTACCAAAGTATATTAGTTCCTATTTGTATCATTTACTAGGCTCATCACTATTGATCTAATTTATCTTTAAAATGTGACCCTTAAAATAAACATGCTTCAATGTTACCCTGAGCGTGACAAGTAGAAAGAACTACAGTGTCTTGTCGTCTGTGGTGCAGATAGATATTGGTAGCGTTAAAAGCCAATACTGTTTTTTAAAAAGAATTCACAGTAGGTATTATTTTTTTAAAAAAAGTTAGCTTCCAGATTAGATGATACAACTTTCAGGCAGGCTTAAACGTTTACATCCTTCATTTTTAGAAATTAAGCAATTTAGAGCCCTGATTTATTAAAAAAATATTGTGTAGTTCGAACCTTAGTTGTAGTAATATGCTGATTTATATTACACACGGTTCATCACGAATTACTGTAGTTGGGTTAAGGAGTCCCAGTGTGAGACCTTCCTTTTAGTAATAAAGACGTTGTCTGCAGTAGTCTGTTGAAGGAAACCTGAAAAGGAACAGCCAGGTAGAAGGCATAGAAAAGACCTGGGCAATCAGGTTTGCAAGTCTATTGTTGAATTGTTCTCAGTGTTAGCTTTGCACGACACGGTGGGCTACACTTTAAAAAATCCCCAGATTTTGGCAACAAAAGTACGTACATAAAGGAATTGGTGCTTCACATTAGTGCTTTTGTATGTTCACAAGGTCAAACCAAGTATATCAGACTTTCTTTTCAGCGTTGTCACTCGGAACCCAGTAAGAGGATTCCCTCCTGGAGTGGGCGTCCGATATGGATGGAAAAGATGGTGCTCTGCAGGGTGAAGGTTCCTCATACCTTTGCTGTTCATTCTTACACTCGACCCACCATATGCCAGTACTGCAAACGGCTGCTCAAGGGCCTTTTCCGCCAAGGAATGCAGTGTAAAGGTAGGAGTTAAAAATTTTTTTGCAGGAGCAAAGTTAACAGAAATAATTATTTAATGTTAAATACTCTTCCTTTAAAATGAAAAATTGAGATTAGAATTATTTCAGTAAAGTACTAGTTCCAGCTTTGAACTCTTTAATCACTTGATTTAGTTGATTAATCAGTAAGGAGCCCTTTTTAGTAGTGGGGCTAACAGGGAAGGGCCCATTTATTTGAAGCCATTTTGGTGTGTTATTGTAATAAGGAGTGAAAGAAACTATAAAGGTTACTGTTTCTGTCAGTAACTGGTTGCTTTTGATTGTTAAGTTGTAAATTATTTGTCCTTGCTTAAAATTCTATCTTAAAGGCACCTCTAGCGAAGTTTTGGTTATATATGTGTTCTGTTAATCAGTTAAAAACCAAGACGGTAAATCAACTGTAAATCAGCGGACAGCGTTACTTAAAATTGTAGGCACATTGTACAGGCAAATTCTATTCAGTTCTTGCCCTACTTTCCTTTATTTATTTAAAACATTTCTGTGCCTCTACGAAGGGAGATGATAAAGGCAGGAGAGATTAAAGCACTGGATACTCTTTATCCAAGAAGAGGGGCTATATTCTCATTTTTTCTTGTTCCCCTTCTTATTACCTCAAATTGAATTACATTGCATTTTTACTCTCTTCACACGTACACACTCACATCCTGGCTTTGTTTCTCTTCAGATATACATGGACTTTTGGACTGCAGCTTCTGGGATTGCAGCTAGGGAATACAGGCAGCAGTGTAGCCACAAAACCCTTTCCTTTAGCAGAATTGGGCCCACAGCACAAGAGCCCAAAGCTGTGTTGTGAGGGCATAACACAGTATGCTGTAGCTGCTGCCGGGCCTCAGAAATTTTCAAAGTGGATGAATGTAAAATTCCTGAATTTTCGTACCTTCCTCCAGCAGTCTCTGAGAGTCAAGTTAATCTCGGAGACTCAAAGTGTTGTTGGCAGTACTTGTCTGACCTTCCACAGGCTGGACTGTAACTCAGTATTGGGCTATACATGACCCACCAGTAAAAGCCCACTAAAGTAACCTGCCCTTTGGTTAGAAGAGAAGGTGGGGGCAGTGGCAGAGAGTACATTCTTTCAGATTCATCTTGCGGATAAATAGGCTCCCTTCACAGACTGTAACAATCTGGCCAAGTTGATCTATGCAACAGTGACCTCGAGGCTATACTATTGTAACATACTTATGTGGGGCTGCCTTTTTAACCTAGAGATTTAATTGCTGTAAATTGTGGCAGCTTGTTTGGCTGCCACTACCGCAAAACGTAAGGGAGTGATGCGATGCATGACTTTAATACATCCGAGTCTTTGACGGCACCAAACTGTCAGGAGAATTTTCCCCGCTTCTCCCTTTTCTCGGTTCTTTTTGTTATTGGAATTTCCCTGCCTGCTTTACTCACCAAAAGCGATGGCCAGAGAATGTGATAGGAAAGATTGACCATATACTCTTAGACTACACACACAGTAAAGCATATAGGTTTATTCAAACTTACAAAGAGTTACAAGGCAAAAAGAAGAATAATACTTGACAGATTTAACAAAACCCCACACACATTTGACAGACAAACAAACAATTATCGGAGCTCTCTGAGGTTGTTCCAAAGAAGAGAGATGGCAACCACAAATTGTGGAGCCTGGTCTCTCCCTGAGAAGGACGAAGACTGGACAACTGGACCAGCTTTTTATAGCCTAAACCGTGAGAGAGGGTTTCAAACGACCCCCTCCTCCCAAATTCTCCAGGAGATGAGTTTTCACAAATCATGACTACAAGTTGTTTGGAAATATCCTGTTCCAAAATAAGTTTTCCATGTCCAGGTCTCTGATAAACTGCCTGTTCCGCCCGTCAACCAGTGTACAAAACCAATTTCCTTCATTCGTAAACAGAAAATCTTGCCTGTTTAAATGTCCTTGCTATCCCTAAACATGATTTGGAGCACTTAATGTGCTTTGGGTGATTAACTCCAAGTAATGTAATCTCCTATGCCCTTTAGGGGCAGGATCCTAATTGGAGCTGGGGTCAGCTAAAAGTCACGTCTTCATATGGCTTCTAAACTACAGATTAATAAAATTGGTTCTTCTTAAACCAAACCAATGTTTAATATAAAATTCTTGCCACAGTAACTCTTCAGTATTTCAGGAAGATGCTCTGCTTAACAGGATGCTTTTTAAACTGAACGTATTGTGTAAAGATATTTCCTTGCGTGGATACACACACACACACACACCTGACCCTCGGTCACACAGTGAAGATCCTTGTGCTGTGGTGGCAGCTGCTGCCAAAACACTGTTTTATTTAATCTGCACAGTCAATCAAGTCTCTAGTGGCCAATCAGATGGCAGAAGCCTGACCTGGCCCTACCCACTTTCTAAAAACACTTGGTGGGTGCCGCGAAAAGTGTAAGATGGCACCATGGCACCCATAGGCCTCATGCTGAGTGCCCCTGGCTTAGGACCTGCATATTTGTGGGACCGCTTCCTGTAGTATATACGCATGTGGCATCCAACCAGAATTTGCTCCCTGTCCTTTAGTGCAGGCTTAGCACATTAGGGGCTGTTACCGCACTAGGTATTCCCAGCAATGTATTAAGAGTTTGAAACTGTTATAAAAAATACTGTTCACACTTTGTTTGGCCCCTTTAGCTGTGAAGAAATCTTCCAACCATTTTTTAGCCGTGGCATCCAAAAACCCTTTTAAAGCGATGTATCAAGAGTTTGGAAATGTTATAAAAAACATCACTGGGAATACCTAGTGCGGTAACAGCCATTGTCAGGCTTTTCCGGCAGTGATGTCTACATCGTGTAATGGCCTCCCTGATAATGACAGGGGACATCTACTCTGTTATACTATTGCAAGATGGGTTATTTAGTTATTTGGGTGGGCCTTTAACTGATGATTGGATCATGTTGTTGAGGGCAGTTGGATGGTCTGCTGTTTGTCTGGCTTTAAATTGTTTTTGTTCTTTCAAATGCTCAGTGTAATCTGCTTTGCATCCCTAATGACAGAAAGGTAGATTAAAATGACTTAAATAAGCACCTTTTCTCACTTTAGATTGCAGATTTAACTGCCACAAACGTTGTGCCTCTAAAGTACCGAAGGATTGTCTTGGAGAAGTAGTTTTCAATGGAGGTAAGAGCAGTCATGTTTTAAAGTGCCTCTGGAAAAATAGCACAATTGCAGACCTTAGTTCTAGCAATTTCTGAGTGTACAAACGTGAAATAATTGTATGAGTGCCTGCCTCATTCAATATCTGCTGGTTGGTTGTTGTACAGAATTTTCCTTATGAATGCGCTGAGAATTAGAAACAGTGTGTTGATCGTATTGACTCACATTGCATAATCTGTCTTGAGTCCCAGTGAGAGAGGGAGACTATAATAAACGTAAAGAAATAAAGAGATCTCTGCTGAAATGAAACAGGCAAACATCTTGGCATGTCCAGCAGTTGATAGGCTACTTTCATTGGAAAACAAAGAGCTAGAAAGTGCATTCATTTCTGGAAACAAATTTTTATACTACTTTGAGCCAGCCATTCCAAAAGCTAGACGTTATTTTGATGAAAAAGTGTAAAAAAACAAAACATGGTCAGCATTTTATTTCTAGTAAAGAATTTCAGGGCGCTTTCACATATGCTGAATCCACTTTCAATGCACTTTAGCAATTGTTTGCAAGTGGATTTTGCCATTTCACTCAGTAAAATCCAGCCTCAAAGTGCACTGAGAGTCAATCGAAGTGTATTATTCAGCATGTGTGAAAAGTACCTGTGATGTCTGATTCAAATGAGCCGAAGAACTAAATACTTTATTAAACAAATTCTCAGGGGACACTCCCATGATTTGTTAACACAAAATGTCACAAACTGATTCCGACAACAAATCGTTCATTTTACTTCAGCTGGACATTAAAATTGGAAAAGGGAAAATGAAATTCTTTTGGCTAGCTGAGCTGTTTTTAAATATAATACATATGGCAGTAAGAAGATATTAAGTAGAATACATACATTTGCCATGCTGTGTTCTCGGGCCTAGAAACATCCCCATACAGCAACAACAACAACAACAACAACAACAACTCTATGAAACCAGGATGTCCATACCTGTACCTTGACACATATATAATCAGTAGCAGAAAGTGATGCTGAGTCCTGTGGTAGTGGTTACTGGTAAGTCAGGCCTTTTAGCGGTATTAAATATTTATCTTCTTTGCCCCGAGGCTAGCTTAATTTGTATGGTAGAATTTCTATCTTATGTTTGATCCTTTAGCTTTAGTTGATAGTATGAACCAAAAAATACCATTTGAATACCTTTTCCCTAGCTTTTTTTAATTTTAAAAGATTATTTCTAAAGCAGCTTGAAGGAAATGTTTGGCTATTATGGCTATCAAATTCTTTTTCTCAACTTAGTTTCAGTGGCAGTCTGCGGCAATCTAAAAATGCTGGGGTTGATATCCCCCCCCCTCCAGTTTTTAAGACTTCCAATCCTGGGCTACTCCGCTCTGTTTGAGACTGCACGAAACTAAATTTGCATTAGTAACGAACCAGGTGTAATGGGAGTTGTGCTCTCAGATCCCCATCCTGTCCACACCCTTTCCTGGAAAGACCTGGTCATAGTATTCATACATCAGCCGACAGGAGTCAGCTGGCACAGGAGGTGGAAGCATTATGCTTATGCCAACTTTCCATGGATGGAGAACTGCCCTGTGTCAGGAAGTACCTACAGAGCATGAAGTGGCCTTGGCAAACCAGAGCACTCAGCCCAAATAATGTCTCTGCCAGCTCTCCTCATGTGTCTGCATTTGGTTGATTTTCCTACTTCTGATACATATGGACTCATAGCTGCAAAAGATTTTAAACTGTTTTGCCAATAATATATTATTCCCGATCAGTTTTTTGATGCAAATTGTATCATGTTCTACTGACTTAAAAATTGAATCATTGAATCTATCTCTTTCCGTCTTTTTTTTTTTTTTTTGGGGAACAAGAACCAGCTAGTCCAGGTCAAGATACTGACATGCCAATGGAGATTGACAGCAGTGAAATGAATAGTGACGGTGGCAGGACCTTGGATGATGCAGAAGAACCATCTCCTCCTGAGGACAAAATGTTTTTTATGGATCCAGCAGATCTAGATGGGGACAAAGATGAAGAAGCTGTGAAAACCATTAGGTTTGTGAAATCAAGACATTACGTTGGGGACTTTGCGCTTGCAGTTCTGTGAAGCCTCGTTTTGCAAGGCATGCTTTCATAGCCTTGAGTTTTTTTAAAAAACAGCTGAACGAACAGTTTTCATAAATATAGAGCCTAGCAATATGTATGTTTATACCAATTGGAACTACAGTCTTGTGAGAGTCACAATGAAAATTCAATTACATTATTAAAAAATGATTTGCTATACGGACAAGTTGATGGAAAATGCTGTGCTGACCTAGATATACAGTACTACTTTATTCTTCTGACCCTAAACCAAAATTCCAATCCTAATGCAAATCAATTAATTAAATGAAGTTACATAAGGAATCAATTGAGCTCCCTTTGCGTGTGTGTAAACTGTATGTTGGGATAAAGGAATCCACTTTGGCTTATTGAATATGACTTCTAACAGGGTGGTTTGCATTTCTAAGTGTGTATACAAGGATCAATTATTTGGGTTTCTGTTTTGTCTGTCTTGAGGGTTTGTAATACCATTCGTAATGTTAAAAAAAAGAGAGAGGAGGAGAACTGGTAAAAGTATGGGACTTGGATCCATGCTTAGCCATGGACTCAGGCGGCCTTGGGGAAGTCATATTTCAGCTTCATAATGGAAAGTAGATTTATTTAATTAGAGACATTGTAAAGCACTTGGTCTTATAAAAAGTCATCTATGTATATACCCATCTGCCAAAGATCAAATTTCCATCTTCCATCTGTACTCCCTACATTTCCATCAATAGGCAGGGGCTGTACTGAGCAAATGTGTACCAGTGTGCAAAATATTGCATGGCCTTCTTTCTGTAGGGCCTGGATTAATAAGCCTCAGATGCAAAATCGGATGTTTCATGCAATTTGTTACATCAGGAAACATATTTATTTAGTGCCGAATAGCTCTATAATCACTTTTTATCCCAGCCAGCTATGTTTTTGACATCTGCCTTGCTGTTACACATGGGAACACTCCCGTCCCCAAAGGGACTTGGAGCTTTGAAGTAATGAGGGAAACAGCTGGCTGGAGCACATGACCACCTCCAGAGGTTGCTTGACAATGGCAATTGTGGTCCAGTACAAATTGTCTGAAGAAAGTAGATGTCGTGCATAGGTACTCCCGGGAAATCTTATAATCTCACAGGATGCTTGGGTTCAGCTGTCTGCTCACATTCCAAAGTGTTGATGCTTGCTGTGCATGTGCTGAAAAAAGTGCCCAGCTTTCCCCCCCTTACATTGCAAGACACCTAAGAGCGCACAGCAGAGCCTGCTGAAGAAGAAGAGTTGGTTTTTATATGCTGACTTTCTCTACCACTTAAGGGAGACTCAAACCGGCTTACAATCACCTTCCCTTCTCCTCCCCACACCAGACACCCTGTGAGGTAGGTGAAGCTGAGAGAATGTGACTTGCTCAAGGTCACCCAGCTGGCTTCATGTGTAGGAGTGGGGAAACAAATCCAGTTCACCAGATTAGCCTCTTCCGCTCATGTGGAGGAGTGGGGAATAAAACCCGGTTCTCCAGATCAGACTCCACCGCTCTTAACCACTACACCATGCTGGCTCCCCCCTGGAGTGGTCAGTTGTCTGCCTGATACTGATGGATGATGATTAAAATACAATCTTGCCAACTGAGTGCTCATTTCAGGTTTGGCTAAGTAATGATAACTGTATTTAGAAGAGAGTTGAGGTGGGATTTTTGGACAAGAAAAATATTCCTTTTGAAATACACTGAGCATTTTAAAATACTGGTAATTAGAGCAGGGCCATTCTTTCTTTTTTCCCCAACAGCCCATCAACAAGCAATAATATTCCATTAATGAGGGTTGTACAGTCAATCAAGCACACAAAGCGGAAGAGCAGTACAATGGTGAAGGAAGGCTGGATGGTCCACTACACTAGCAGAGACAACCTGGTCAGTAATTGTAAGCTCTCTACTTATTCACATAATATTTGTATCTTAACAAGGTCTATAAACTACTGTGCGATTAAATTAAGAACTCTACTTTGAAACCCTCAAGAAAGCAGTGTGCTTGTTAAGGTCTGACTGCCGTAGTGGTTAACAGAAGCCCTATGTGCCTGTTCAATCTTGCTGAGGGTGTGGACAGTGTTAAGCAGCCTGTGGTCAGATGGCCTGGTCCCCCACTCTGTGTCCTGTGGCCTTCCCTTTTCTCTCTTCCTTTCCCTCTGTTGTTGACAACAGTGATGTTTTGAAAGGCGGGGGAATGGAAAGGGCGCTTTTACTTTCATCGTTGTGGATTCTGTGCAGGCACACATGGGGGTCTGCGCAGTCGCAGTCCTGCTGTGGGAGAATGATCTCCAAAGCTTTCCAGGGGGTTTGTGGATCTGGGAGCGTACCCACCCCCTGTCTTGCACCAAAGTTTCTTGCTCAAATGGGCATGTGATGGAAGTGGGGAGAGTGTTCTTCCCTCAGATCTTTCTTTGCTGCTGCAAGGAGAGGTCATACTTTCTGAAGCTTTCTAGTGAACGCCTCGAAGACAGGGGACACTTGGTGTTTTCCCTGGAAGCAAAGAGATCTATATTGGGTTGACCCCATTCCTGGAAGTTGGGCAATATAAATCTCTTCACTTCCAGGGAAAATGCCCTGTTTTGTCCCCTGTTTTGCTCTTGGGCAGCATCCAACGAGGATTCCATTGGAGATGAGTTCCAGTTCAGATGGAAGGAGGGCCTGTTCTATGCTTCCTCTTCCCCTGAATATAATTCACAAGGTTATTGCCAAGTTGAGAGCAGACAATTGTGCATGCACCCTAAGAACCCCATACTGGCCCAGGAGGGTGGGGCTCACAACCCTTTGGACTCTCACTTAAGGAGTGTTCAGAGAACTTCTTCTAGCAGACCTTCTCTACCTGGGTCCCCTCCTCCACTGCGGTGTGAAGGCACTGCACCTCACAGCTTGGCTGATCCAGCATTAGGCAAATGGGCAGACAGAGCAGCAGAAGTTCTCTCTCTGGGTTCAGAGGACATCTTCAGCAGCGGGTTTTGTCGCTCCCCCAGGGAGGCAGGATCTAAAAGTTTTTAACTTCAACTTCCTGTCCCCTGTGCTAGGACCGCCCTCTGACTTCCAGTTCTCCTCCTGCCTCAGAGGGAGTAGCAGTTTAGATTGAGCTCTAGAGCAAAATCTTATTTTCTTTCCTATTCTTACCTACCATACTATTTTACCCTATCTACTTAACATCCCCTCCGACCCTGCACCTAATTCCTGCAGCTTCCCTCTGTTGAGTCCTCGTCAAACCTTAACCTCCCGTCCCCCCCTCTCCTCCTCCGGGAGAAATGGCGGCCGGGGAAGAACAGCACGCTGAAGAGCTTCTATCAGGAGACGAGGAGCAGGTGGCTGGGCTTCTCTCCCCCAGTCAGAGCGGCGCGGCCACAGGGGAAGACGAGGGGGAATGCCGGCGAAAGCAGCTGACCGCGGGAGCGGCGGCAGGCAAAAAGAAGCAACCTTCAGAGAGCAGGAAAAATGGCGCGAAGAAAGTGTGCCTGGAAAAAAGCACCGCCGCGCCTCCCCATTTGGCCCTTGAGGGTTACGAGGGAGAGGAGGACGCTGATTCCTGTATTGCTGGCCCCAGTGGAGGCTCTGCTACAGGGACAAGTGGTGGTAACGTACAGGCTCCTTTTTCTGTTTTGGCGGCGGGGAGGACAGAAGAAAGGAATGTAATTGAATGGATGAGAAAAGCCCTCAGGAATTTGCCCAACTCGGCTACCCTTCCCTCAGAGAGAGAGAGAGCTCAAGGGCGTCCTCCCCTTCTCCCACTAGGGGCTCCGTATGCGCTGAATCACTGGGCAGATTGTCTCACAAAGGCCAAAGCCATGCCTGGCCTACCAAGGCGGCAAAGAAGCCCCCCCACCAACCCCAATAAAGATGCTGATACTTCTTCTGAGGAAGAAGAGAGGGAAGAGAGGGAGGAGGGCGAGTTTTCCTCAACCGAGGAGGAAGAGACAGAGGGTGCCCAGGCCCAAGAGCAGCAGTCCTGTCTGTTCTCTGGTGAAGACTATCAGTCCCTACTGGTAAAGGTTATGGCTGCCCTGGATCTTCACAAAGATGAAGAGACAGAGGCAATTAAGAACAAGACTAAATTCAGGGGCAACAAGGAGTTCTTTGCCAGATTGAAGAATCAATCATGCTCTGTCCCTTTCCCAGAATATTTTGAGGACTTGCTGAGGGCAGAGTGGGACAAAC
This sequence comes from Euleptes europaea, assembly GCF_029931775.1. Taxonomy (NCBI): domain Eukaryota; kingdom Metazoa; phylum Chordata; class Lepidosauria; order Squamata; family Sphaerodactylidae; genus Euleptes; species Euleptes europaea. Next base: position 31,943,698 of record NC_079318.1, read on the forward strand.
CACTCTCCAATAAACAGCTGCCTGCTTCCATCAAGAGGTTGTATTCCCTAGAGCCCCAGGCCATGAACCTGCTTCAGACCCCATTAGTGGAGGCTCCAGTGGCAGACCTGCATTTGCCCAGCCTGGTCTCCGAGGATGGAGCAGGAAATATTGACCCTCTTGACAGGAAGGCTGACTATGCCAGTAAAAAGGCACACTAGGCTGTAGCCATGTCTATTCATGCTTCTGCGACGGCTGCCTTATTGGCCAGGGCCGGCATTATGTGGGTCAGGAAGTTAATTGACCTGGTCCCACAGGACAACAAAAGAGTTCTGGATGGCCTCGGTAGGCTTTCAAAAGCCATAAACTTTATGGCAGATGCTACCCTGGATTCTATGTCATCATTGGCCAGATCCATTGCAGCAACCTCCGCCGCCAGGAGAGCTCTGTGGCTTAGACCGTGGTCGGCTGACTTCGGTTCTAAATCCATCCTCCTGGGATACCCGTTTAAAGGGGGTCGTCTATTTGGTTCAAAACTTGACGACATTTTAATTGAAACAAAAGACAAGAAAAAAGCGTTACCCAAATAAATTGAGAGGGAAGGAAAGGGCTCATACTCTTCCTGCTTTCGGACATCCCATTCCCTGGCTCACCCCAGGTTCGATGGAAGGAGAAGCAACTGGAACTCTGGAAGGGGATCCTTCTGGAAGGGACCCAGGTTCAACAAGGGCTCACAATTCCAGAACCAGGGGGCAGACAAATCCAAAAGATTTGGCAACAAACAGGGTCAGATAAGCTGAGTTCTTGGCGAGGAAGGCACATGAATCTTCATCATTAGCCATACAAATACATGACACCACATCCATTTTCCAGGGGCTACAATGGTTTGGATGCTGAAACTCATCCAGCTCATTCTTACTGACAAGCCCAGAATATCAGAGGGTCTAGTTGCGGTATTAAAAGCAGGAAGATGTGTCCCTACATGCCATGACCGTCTTTCTGCCAGGTCACTTGCCTTAACAACTGCCATCAGGACAAGCCTTACCCAGACAGGTCTAAAGGGACGGCAGGCTTCCGCACGACCAGCCTTAGGTTACCTCGTATCCTTCCTCATTTTAGTTGGAATAAGAGGACAGGATCCTGGAATTAACAGGAACTACTCTCGTAGAGGAGATCTAATAGACAATAGTAGAACCAGCTGTTCTGCTCAGACGAGGGAGACAAGCTCTTCAAGGCTAATAATAAGGGACACCAACATTTAGAGTAATTAACATCCAGGTACATTTCTAGGTTCAGTAGTTTTCACAAAGGACTATCGACATACCCCTAGGCATCTAGGGCATCGCAAGTCCCTATGCTTCACTTGTGACCATCTACTTTATCAGCCCAAAGCCTCCTTTTTTTTTTATTTTTTTTTATTGATTTTTATAATAAATCCAAAAAAAAAAGAAAAATAAGAAAAAAAAGAAAAAATAATAGTAAAATAAAAATAAAAATAAAGACAAAAAATAATACAAACATACATAGAGCGTACAATTCTATTATACATACGTTGTTATACATATAAGAATATATATTACGCCCTACTTCAAAAATCCTCCACCCACCACAGTGCCCATCACCAATGGACTTCCGATGGGGTGTAGTGACTAATAAAAAAAATCACATTATTATACATTAATTAAAATCACATTATACTATAATTCGTTAATTAAATTCTTAAAATCCGTTTTTGCCGATTTATCCCAATATGCAGCGGCCTCCTATGTGGTCCGGCTCTGGCACCCTGAATGTGGCCAAAGTACTAGTGACCCTCATTACCCCATTAACGCTCAGACAAGAGGACATCCAGGTACAGCATACCTGGTTGGCTTATCAAATTGTACTCCAAGACGAACATAAATTCCTCACACGTTAAGAATAACAAGTGCTAGCACCCCACGGATACCTGGTGAACAGGAAGAAGCTTCCTTAATGCCATCCCAGATACATAACATTTGGGAGCTGCCAAACACACAGACTGATTTCCTTGCTGTTACCACTACAACGGTAAACAATTGAGATATGCAGCCAGATTAGTAGCCAAATTCACCTTGGCAAAGTAACAATCCTGGCACATCTGTTAGTTAAAATGGTGTCACGCATAGGAGGGGTTCCTCGAGCCAGATTTCCCTCCAGACCACTGCAGGGTCTATGGCAGCTTACTAGATGGACATTCTAGCGGGAAAAGTCAGGTCTGTGTGTGTGTCTGCCTGTAGGTCAGACCAAATCTGTCACAGATGGATATGTAGACACACCATAGGAAGGGGACAATCTCACTGGAGGAATCCGGACAGTTCGTTTATGAGGTGCTTCTCAGATCATGGCTGAAAGGGATACTATCTGCCTTCCCACTGCTACCAGTACGGACACTTGTTCTGAGTAGGTCTCAGCAGAGAGCGCATGTGTTTGATCACCCCATTCTGGTCGCAAAGGCCAGGGTTTGGCACACTGAGACAGTTGACGATTCAGGAACCATGGAAAATCGCAACTTCCTGGGGCACCCTACAACAGGGTTAAATTTGACTATGTGGCTCCTGAAAGGTGAGGGCCGTTAAACTGGGGGTATAACAATGAAGTGATCAACCCCATTACAGAGACCAAAAGGCCAGCAACCAGGTGCATACGCAACACATCAGGGTTTCCTTGTGAGATAGTATCGCAGGGAACAGACCAATTCCTTACATCTAGACATTGGAAAACTTCTACAGAAAGAAATAAAAATGAATTTTAGGGCATTACATCTACCCCACCAACTAGCCGTCATAGCAACAGTTCTATCATTATAGATGGCTCTGTACTTACATATACCTCTTAAAGAGGTACAACTAAGCAGACCTCCAATAATTCACCGTTTCCCCATGTGGAGACCTAAGTTAATACTATATACCTTAACCAAACCTCCCTCGAGCCTTGAGGGAGAGTAACTTAAATTTCTTGAGAATAGTTCCTATTTTAATGACCATAACTTCAGTCTGCAGACGCGCAGGGTTAATCACATTGTCAATTGGTTTCGCTATATTCATAGGGACAAGGTGAGATTAAGACCACACTCCACCTTTCCCAAGGTGACCTCTAATTTCACAGAACCTGCCTACCTTCCCTGTCCCTTAGCCGAACTGCCAGAAGGAACAGGCATAGCAGTCCTTTCACCTCCCGAATCACAGCACATTCAGTCCATAGCGCAGCTACCTTGGCAGCCTTTGACAAACAGGCTTCAGTCGAAGAAATCTGCAGGGCTGCGACGTGGCCTAGTCTCTCTACCTTTGTGAGACACTATAAAATCAACTCCTACTCTTCTTCCGACACTGCCTTCTGTAGAAGAGTTCTGCAGCACATAGCATCAGATGATTAATCCCACCCAGAAGGAACAGCTTTAGAAGATCCCGCTGCTGAAGATGTCCTCTGAACCTAGAGAGAGAACGGAACCTTGGCTTACCTGTGAGGGTTCCTTCTTTGGGAGAAGAGGACATCTTGCCCACCCAGGGTGAAGGTTTGCTGCAGAATCATACGATCGAGTACATACAAGTACCTAGGGGAACCAGAAGATTCCTACCTTCTGTTCCTAGTTTTGTCTACCTGGTTTGGTTACTAACTGACTTTCTGTAATAGTTATTTCATGTTCCTGTTACAGTTTCGGTTACTCCTGTCTTATGCTTGGGAAGTCCTCGAACTGGAAGTCAGAGGGCGGTCCTAGCACAAAGGACAGGAAGTTGAAGTTAAAATTTTTTAGATCCTGCCTCCCTGAGCATAGGAGCGACAAAACCCACTGCTGAAGATGTCCTCTTCTCCCAGAGAAGAAGGAACCCTCACAGGTAAGCCAAGGTTCCGTTCTAGTCACCTCCCGTAAGCTGGCCACACAAAGATCCTACTCCTCAAAATGGAGATTTACCATTTGGGCACCCCAAAATGGAATCCAGTCGGATACATGCCCATTATCACACATTTTTGATTAAGAACATAAGAAAGGCCCTGCTGGATCAGACCAAAGCCCATCAAGTCCAGCAGTCTGTTCACACAATGGCCAACCAGGTGCCTCTAGGAAGCTGCCAAAGAAGACGACTGCAGCAGCACCATCCTGCCTGCTATTACCTGCTATCACTTAAGGATGAAGGGTTAGCAACATCATCTCTGAAAGTGCACTTGGTGGCAATATTGGCTTTTCATTCTGGTGTCAGAGGCAAAAATATTTTCTGCACCTCTGTCAAAAAAGTTCCTGAAAGGCCTTCTTAATTTATACCCCCCTCTAAACCTCCAATCCCACAGTGGAGTTTGTCATTGGTGTTGACAAAACCTGTGCATAAACCCTTTGAACCTATGGTGAAGTCTGAGTTGTCTATTTTGTCATACAAAACTGCTTTTCTGCTGGCTATTACATCAGCATGCAGACTAGGAGAGCTACATGCCCTCAGTTGTGACCCTCCTTTCATGAAATTCCACGCTGACAAAGTGGTACTGTGTCCTAGCCTGAACTTCCTACCAAAGATAGTCTCCTGGTTCCGCTTAGCTCAAGATACAGCCCTGCCAGTTTTCTTCCCATCTCCAACATCCACCTCAGAACAAACACTGCATACATTAGATGTTAGGAGAGCACTTCTTTTTTCTTTGGACCGTACAAAAGTATTCAGGAAGGGCCAGGATATATGTATCGGTTTTAGAGGGCCCGACAAGGGTAAAGCATCCTCTCAACGTAGCTTACGATGAAGCAGATTGTGAGATGTTCAGTTCCACTGAAAACGTACGCTGCCAGGGTCCAGGCGTCCTCAGCAGTTTGCCTTGCAAAGGTTTCATTTGGAGACATCTGCAACGCTGCGACCTGGGCTATTCCCTCGACATTTGTCAGGCATTACTCCATCAACATAGATTCGAGAAATGAGGCTGCTGTGGGCAAGGCAGTACTGCAATCAATTTTTCGCTGATCAACTCATGCCCACCTCCTCAGTAAGTGACCTTGCTATTCTCCCACGTGGACTGCACAGAAGCCACTGTGATGAAAACAGTGTTGCGCTTACCTGTAACTGTTGTTCATTGAGTGGTCTTTTGTGCAGGCATACATCCCTCCCTCCTTTCCCTGCTTTGATGGCTCTGCTCTACATCTCGCCTCCCCATGATGGCAAAGGGAGAACTGAGGAAAGAGTGCTCTCCCCGCCTCTGTCATGTGCCCGTTTGGGTGGGAAGCTCCAGCATGAGACAGAGGGGAGTGAGGGGCGCTCCTAGTCTCAAATCTTCTAGAAAGCTTTGGACATTGTTCCCCTGTGGCAGGCCTGCGGCTGTGCAGACCCCATGTATGTCTGCACAGAAGACCACTCGATGAACAACCATTACATGTAAGTGCAATGCTGCTTTAATTCACAGGGTTAGGTTTTTAGAATTCTGAAGCGTAAATGACATAATTTTGAAAGCTTTGCTTAAGGTTGCTGTCTAAAGCACCAACAGATATAAATGCCAGTGAAATCCAAGGGACTGACTTGAGTGAAGGGTCCTAATAGAGTTCTAATGTGTCTGACACACCCTGCTATATTTCTTCCAGAGAAAAAGACATTATTGGAGGCTGGACAGCAAATGCCTTACACTATTTCAGAATGAATCTGGAACAAAATATTACAAGGTAAGTGATAGCACAAATACAGGCCACAGTGTTTTTTATAGTAACTAACATATGTTTTGTAAAAAAAATTATTTTATTTTAACAACCATGAACAACCACAAACACCTTAAAACATTAAAACGTAAACTCTATATAACAGTATATATGAAGCTTACCATTCAACATTGCAATTCTATTGTCAACCTCATTAAATTAAATTGCTCTTTGTTTATAGCATTTTATTCCATGTCAGTTGGCTTGACGATACAATTTAATGTTTGGAACAGTTAGTCCTCCTCTTCTTTTTTTTCATCTTGTAAAACTTTCAATCTAATTCTTGGCTTTTTTCTACTCCAAATGAAGTTATTTATTGTTCTCTGACATTTTTTCCCAAATATTTTCATTTATATATACTGGTAGCATCTGAAATTTTAAAAAATCAGCTTTGGTAATACGTTCATTTTAATTGCAGAGATTCTTTCCAACATGACATTTTCAACTTTTCCTGTCATTGCATATCTTTGTCCCGATGTTTGTCCAGACTCTTTGAAAATTATCTTTATAGAGGCCATCATTATGCCTGGTTACATAAATTCCCCAAAATGTTGTTGTTTTTTACAACTGTACATTCTGTTATTCTTTCTATCTCTTCTTCATCTTCTTTTGATGCCATTAATAACATTATATTTGTCTTTTTCTTACTCAGTTTATGTCTGTTTATTTGGTTCATTGTATTCTTTAAAGAGATATTTGGTTTTGTTACTGAGATCACAACATCATCTGCATAACTCTTCATTTTATACTCTTGTCTTTTTTTTATCCTATAGATTGTTGTGTCTTGTCCAATTTTTATACCTAATATTTCCATTACTAAAATAATATTGGTAATTTGGACATCCTTGTCATGTACCTTTTGCTATTTCAATTTTTTCCATTAGAGATCCATTTATTAAAATTCTAGCCTGCTGCTTTGTATAAATACTTTGTGTCCAATTAAAAATTATCTTCCACATTCCATATTCTGTAAAACTTTCATTAAAAAAGACCAAGAAAAATTGTCAAAAGCTTTCTCTGCATCTAAAAACATAAATGCATTTTTTCTCCTTTTCTCTTAGTATATTCAATTACATTCAATATATAGCCATCCCCTGTTTCTGATCTGTGCCTGCAATCCTGCTGCGGGCTCACCAGCCAAAGCAGCCACTCCCCCACTCTCGATCTGGGCTGCTGAGCCTGCTGTGGAGTCACCAGCCAAGGCGCCCCCCCCCAATCTGGGCTGGGTAGTCTGCTGTGGTCTTGCCAGCCGAGGCAGCCCCCCCGCCCCCCACACTCACGATCTGGGCTGGCAAGGCATGGCCCGGCCATGTGACATTTATGTCATATCTGGCCCTCGTAACAAATGAGTTCAACATCTCTGCCCTAGGCAGTTTCAGATTGGGAAAACAGTGCTGGGTGCAAGGAAGGCTTTAAATGCCTTCTCTGTGTGCCTCACAGTCCCAATCCAGATTAGGCTCTGCCACATCTGGGAATTCAGTTCCAAGCACAGAACTCCCAACACACAACTGGTAGACAGAACCTGTGGCAGACATGTTGGGATGGAGCGGGCGGGGGACGACGACAATATAAGGCCCTGAGAGGGATGCAACTGGTCTTGATCTATGGATATAGCTAGAAGAAAAAGAAACCTGTGCTGGAACCTGGGTAAAGCACAAACAAACAGAACAGCACAGGAAGCCAAGAATGTCTCAACCACAAAATAATCAAAACTAAACTCAGTTATCATAACAACAATGTGTCTGTGGTTTATGCTGAATGTTTCTGAGTCTAAAAAACAAATTACTAATAAATATCACCACAATAATATAAACATCCAGTACATATGAAGACAACTGCTATGTAGTATACAACCAAAATCAAAACAATGGTACAGTCACAGCCCAAGAGTGAATGAGCTCAAAAATAGTTGAACTACAATTCTTGTAGAAGAGCATATTCCACATTAGTCCTTATCTAGCCACAAGTTCATAAGCGTGAAGATTAATGAGGTGGTGAAATGCTTGCCTTGGACTCCAAATGCAGCTGAGCATATGGGAGTATCCCACTCCCACACTGATTGTAAAAGACAGCTCAACCTGGACCGAATGTGTCCACAATATACTGTAGCCTTTCAGGCACACTACTTTCTCATTCATGGTTATTTGATACTTCATTTAGGCTGATTAACTGCTAAGCCACCAAACGACCTTTTGTCCTGGACATCTGTCGTCCCTCTGCACTACGTATATCACCTGTTAGCTGCCTTACCAGCGTTGTTCAACTGCTAGGTGGAACCATTTTGGCCCGTACTACAGAAGAGAGCTATTTAGGATGAACTTTCCAGGTTGAGCTGTCTTTTACCATTGTGGTGATATTAATAATTTGTTTTTTAGACTCAGAAACATTCAGCATAAACCATAGACCCATTGTTGTTCTGATCACTGAGTTTAGTTTTGATTATTTTTGTGGTTGAGACATTCTTGGCTTCCTGTGCTGTTCTGTTTGTTTGTGCTTTACCTATGGATACAGCTTGCAGAGTCATTGTGAGGGCAAAAAAAAAGAATGGCAGAATACTTGAAGTGTCATTAAAAACAAAAATTGGTGTCTATCCTTGCTTGGAAGGGGAAGATTCCCTTCCGCTTTAGATATAGCACGTTGACTTCTGAATCAAAGATCAGGTCATCAGGCTGCCAGGAGCAGGAGGAGAGGAAGAGGTGGCTACTAACATGAGGTAGCTTGAGATATGGAAGTTGGCTACTCCCCCATTACCTAGGAGGGAAACAGTTGGGTTTCCAAACAGCTAGGTCCTTCCATTGAAACAGTTACGAAAACACTGACCGGGTTGATAATATGTAAAATAAACAACAGTTGAGTGCATTTTTTGTCATAATGTACTTCTGAATACTTTATTGGTGCATGTTTGTGTTAAGTGCCATCAAGTCGGTTCCGACTCATGATGACCCTATGAATCAATGTCCTCCAAAATGTCCTATCTTTGACAGCCTTGCTCAGGTCATGCAAATTTAGGGCTGTGGCTTCCTTTATTGAGTCAATCCATCTTTTGTTGGGTCTTCCTCTTTTCCTGCTGCCCTCAACTTTTCCTATCATGATTGTCTTTCTCCAGTGACTTTATTGGTTTTATTGATGGTATTTATTGGTGCATACATTTTAAAAAAAACCTTAACACTTTGTGTTTCCTTTAGGAGATTCCGCTTTCGGAAATTCTTCAGGTGATCCAGCCTCGGGATTTCTCCAATGCAGTGCAGGGCAGCAACCCTCACTGTTTTGAGATAATCACAGACACTATGGTGTACTTCGTTGGTGAGAACAATGGCAGCAACCATCACAATCCAGTTCTGGCTGCCACTGGAGTTGGGCTGGATGTTGCGCAGAGCTGGGAGAAAGCGATCCGTCAAGCTTTGATGCCAGTCACGCCTCAGACTAGCATTTGCACTGTAGCAGGACAAGGGAACGTTCACAGTAAGGAAGCAGAAAGGCGCTCCCCTCTCCCCGCGTTGCTCGAATCCCCGGTTCAGGAAAACATTGTCATTTGTCTGCCTGGCTACGTTGAGGTCATTTCCTCCCTAATATATGCTGTCCTCCATTTTATGTTGTACAACCACTCTGTGAGGGTAGGTTAGGTTGAGGGTGTGTGAATGGTCCAGGGTCAGCCAGCAGGCTCTCATGGTAGACTGGGGATTTGAACCTGGGCCTCCCAAATCCTAATCCAACTTTCTGGCCACCATGCCTAACCAATCATGTAGAATGCTGGGCCAGTAAGCAATCTTACATCTCCTGGTGTTCTGTTAAATAGGCTTATATGCTAACATTCTGACTCCATACTTAACCTTCAAAGCCTTTTTTTAAAAAGTAAGTACTTTTAAAAAGCAAGGTTGCTGGTTATGGGGACGAAGAATGGAAAACTTTGTGTGGGGCGAGACAGCATGGTTGGGAGAGCAATTTTGTGAGCCAGGGAAAAACCAGGAGTGGATTTTTAGAGTAGGATTGGGCTTTTCTGCACATTGCACTGAGCAAAGGAGATGGTGGCAGAGCTTTGTGTGAGAGGTGCTCCAGCTCAAGCCTATAAGATATTGATGCCATTGGCACCTTTCATTGTGGTTTTGGGGAGGTGGACAAGCTGCGGTCAGGAAATGCACCCTGCACATGCCAGAGCTACTTTCCATCACACATTGCAGGACTCAGCTGAGACATCAAACAAATTCCCTGGTTATCCTTAGTGAATCCCAACTCAAATGAATCCTTAGGACCTGGTTACATGTTACAAAGTCCTCGGGTCCCCTTTGTGTCTGCACCAGTACTTTTGACAGATGTGTCCTGTAAGTTCCATGCTAAGAACTTAATTCCTAGGCCTGTGGGGGCCCAACTTGGATTAAGACTACTAGTCAAAATGGATACTAGTCATGATGCATACCTATTCTCTCTAGTATTAGAGGAGCATGCCTATTATATTAGGTGCTTTGGAACACAGGCAGGATAATGCTGCTGCAGTCGTCTTGTCTGGGCTTCCTAGAGGTACCTGGTGGGCCACTGTGTGAACAGATTGCTGGACTTGATGGGCCTTGGTCTGATCCAGCATGGCTTTTCTTATGTTCGTAAGACCCCAGCGCTTGGAGAGAGGAAGCTTAATCTTTCCTCCATGCTGTTTTTGCCTGAAACAACCCAGGGGAGCTGTTGTTTGCCCCACTGGGAAAGCAGTAGGTTGGCTAGTATGATAGGGCTGAAGGAAAATAACCACACAGGCTCGAAATGGAGATGGTAGTGGTATTAGTGGAGTAGGTTGGGCATGCAATGGAAATCTTTGAAAGTTGTGGATTAGTGGTATTCAGAGGATTCTAGGGTAGAGTTTGCATGCTGATTGAACATCAGTCCAAACTTTGGCTGCTGCTAGGCCACTAGTCTTTCATGGTAATACTCCCTCCATGTTTAAACCATGTATTTTTTCTCATTACAGCAGAACTATCTGTCAGCATTTCTGTTTCAAATTGCCAGATCCAAGAAAATGTGGTGAGTCACGTAATATAAGTAAAAGTGTACATGGCCGTATCAGTTTTCCCTGGATGCAGCTATTTTGCTTCAAAATAACTAAGGCTCAAGGCGTATGAAATGATGAAGAACTCCATGTTCCCACTAAGCAGCATAGCTTGTTTAACGTGATTAATTTTCTCTCTCTGAAGAAGTTATGAATATGGTAGAGTCCCCTAACTTTCATAGGATAAAAGCCCACAGAATGAGAAGCCCCATAAATGATATCATAAAGATATTTTTTTCTGATTACAGAATTGATTTAAATGTAATTTCAATAGCAGAGGCAGGCTAGTTCTTCCAGCCTGGTACTTCTTAGTGTGGAGTATGGGTATATTCCTGAGTCTGCACTGGGGATTCCTGATCTGTTCCATTGGGACTTATGGAAGCACACTAGACTATGGACCAGGCCTTATGGCAATTCACCCACTGTCAGAGTGAGGCATATGAAAGGCTGGTGCAGAGTCTGGGGTCCATCCCTGCTTTTGCACTCATTGTAAGATGCTAGAATTGTGGGCATCATAAGGTATACTTATAAGTGATCCATAAATGGGTGCAACTTCGAGTTGTGTGAATGCTTGACAGCTTTCCTGGTTTGCCTATGGGTAATGTTCCTGATTTAGCATGATTTAAAAAACAAAGAAAGAGCTTTGGTTCTTAAAGGGTTTTCCCCAGGCTATTTGTCACACAGACTGGCCTAACCAAGTGAATTGAAGGCTGGCTTTTACAGCATTGACATTCAGATGAAGACAAGTTTTTAGAGTGCCGATTCCAGTGGAGATCAACAGAGTCTGTCAGTTTTGTGCTGTGTTCCCATTTTGTTTTTAGCAGCATGCTTAACAGGAGTCATAGGGGGAAATGGGCAGGACTCACGGTAAAGAACAGTGTCATAATCTTTTTTTTTTTTTTAACATGGCAGCAATTCATACAGTACAAAGTCCTTTTGGTGACCGCAAGAACATTGTATCACGCACTGTGACAGGCAGGGTTCCGTATCAATTTCTCCACTAGTCACAACCCTCAATGTCAGTCTAGCAAAGGGCAGCCTACAATAAATGTATGTTGGCAAGTGATTTGCTGAAGTTGCTGTGTGGACCGATGGATGGCAGTTCTGGGTTGAGGGGGGGAATATAAATCCCCTTTGACTCGCACAGACGTATTCCAACAACACAATAATAAGTTTGTGTCTCCGGCAGAAGGGTTAAGCAGCTTATTTTAGTTGACAAGTAAAATGTTGTAAAATGTAACCGTTTTTGCTGGGGCTGCTGGGTCAGGCCCTGGAACCTGGGCTCCCTCTAGTGTCCTTTGTGGGAAATCTTTGTGGCCTCAGTCCTGGAAGAGAAGAGGGTTACAATCACCCTGTATCCTTTCTCTTCCACGCTGGGTCTCTCCACAGCCTTGCAGAGAGAGCCCAGGTGTCTCCTCCTTGGCCTTTTGCTGACACTCCTTTTAATGGAGTCACTGGAGCCCCACCCATCCTGGAAATCCTGCGAGAACTGAGTGTTCATTGTTGTGTCTTCAGTGCAGTGCGCAAGGGGAGGCCAGCCACAGAGTTAGACTACCAAGCTTCTAGAAGGGTTTTAAAGCTCCTGAGGAGTGCTCCCCCACTCTCCATATTGAGCCAAGCCTTTCCCGCCCAAACAGTCACGTGACTGAGGCGGGGAACGTTCCTTTACCTCAGTTCTCACTTTGCCGCCATGAGGATGTTTTCTACTAGCTTCTATTTCAAACACTGTGGAGAGGAATTTTGCAGTTCTAGAGTTAAAGGATGCATATTTACATCCATGAGTCACACAGGAAGTTTTTGAGGTTTGAATGTGAAGGAAAAAACTATGAGTATACTGTTTTACCATTTGGTTTAGCAACAGCTTCACACATTTTTACCAAATGTGTTTCAGCTGTGGTGGCTTACCTGAGGTTGAAAGGCTGTTCTGTGTATCCTTACCTCTATGATTGGCTCTTCGTGGGCTCATCCTTCCAATCATTGCAGTCCGATCTGGACTTAGCCATAGACATTTTGAACACACTGGGGTTTGTAATCAACTTTGAAAAGTCCCAGCTGCACCCACACTTCCTGTTGAATTCATTGGGGTGGTTCTGGATTCTACCAAAAATAAGGCACTACTACCAGTCCCCAGGGCACGAGCCATTCAAAAATTCATTTCTCAATTCTCCGAACAGAGATACCAAAAAAATGGTCTACATTCAAAAATTACTGGGCCTTATGGCATCTACCACAGCTGTAGTTCCTCATGCCAGGCTTCACATGTGGGTTTTACAAGACTGGTTTATTAGAAGTCCAAGAGGTCACCACCATGGCTAACATGTAAGGTGAAGGAAGCAATTAAAGAAAAAAAGTCTTCCTTCAGAGACTGGAAGGTTTGCTCAAACAAGGCGAACAGAAGCAAACACAAACTTGCACAAAGGAAATGCAAGCAGATAATTAGAGATGCAAAAAAAGATTTTGAGGGGCATGTTGCTAAACACATAAAAGCAAACAATAAGAAATTCTTTAAGTATATTAGGAGTAGGAAACCAGCTAGGGAAGCGGTTGGACCATTGGATGACAATGGGAGTAAAGGAACTCTAAGGGAGGATAAAGCGATTGCTGAAAAACTAAATGAATTCTTCTCATCTGTCTTCACTGTTGAAGATACAGGGCAGATTCCTTCTCCTGAACAGAGATTTTGGAGAGGGGAAAATGAGGAACTGAGGCAAATAGTGGTAACAAGGCAGGAAGTCCTAGAACGTCTAGAAAAACTGCAAATTAACAAGTCACAGGGACCAGACGGTATTCATCCTAGAGTTCTTCAAGAACTCAAATGGGAAATTGCTGAACTTCTAACAAAGATATGTAATATGTCCCTTCGATCAGCCTCCGTACCAGAGGACTGGAGAATGGCCAATGTAACACCCATTTATAAAAAAGGTTCCAGGGGGGACCCAGGAAATTACAGGTCAGTTAGATTAATGTCTGTTCCGGGTAAATTAGTGGAAAGCATTATTAAAGATAGAATTGTCAAGCATATAGAAGGGCAAGGTCTGCTGGGCAAAACCCAACATGGCTTCTGTAAGGGTAGGTCCTGTCTCACTAACCTATTAGAGTTTTTTGAAAGTGTCAATAAGCATGTGGACAGGAATGAGCCTGTGGATATTGTGTATTTGGATTCCAAAAAGCTTTTGACAAACTCCCCCACCAAAGACTGCTAAGCAAACTTCATAGTCACGGGATAAGAGGACAATCTTATGGATTGAGAGCTGACTGAAAAATAGGAAGCAGAGAGTAGGAATCAATGGTCAGTTCTCACAATGGTGGGATGTGAGCAGTGGGGTGCCTCAGGGATCTGTGTTGGGACCGGTGCTTTTCAACTTGTTCATCAATGACCTGGAGTTGCGGTTAAACAGTGAAGTAGCCAAGTTTGCAGATGACACCAAATTATTTAGGGTGGTTAAAACAAAATCGGACTGTGAAGAGCTCCAGAAGGATCTCTGCATACTGGAAGAATGGGCATTAAAGTGGCAAATGAGATTCAATGTGAGTAAGTGTAAAGTGATGCATATTGGGACAAAAAAATCCCAACTTCACATATACACTGATGGGATCTGTGCTGGCAGCGACAGACCAAGAAAGGGATCTTGGGGTGGTAGTGGATAGCTCAGTGAAGATGTCAACCCAGTGTGCGGCTGCTGTAAAAAAGGCAAATTCCATGCTGGCTATAATTAGACGAGGAATAGAGGATAAAACTACTGATATCATACTGCCCTTGTACAAATCTATGGTGAGACCACACTTGGAATACTGTGTACAGTTCTGGTCACCACACCTAAAAAAGGATATTACAGAGCTTGAGAAGGTACAGAAAAGAGCAACCAAAATGATTAGGGGACTACAGCAACTGTCCTATGGGGAGCAATTAAGACGCTTAGGGCTGTTTAGCTTGGAAAGAAGGCGGCTGAGGGGAGACATGATAGAGGTCTATAAAATTATGCATGGTTTGGAAAGAGTGGACAGGGAGAAGGTTTTCTCCCTCTCCCATAATACTAGAATACGGGATCATCTGCTAAAGCTGGAGGTGAGAGATTCAAAACAGATAAAAGGAAGTATTTTTTCACACAACGCATAGTTAAATTGTGGAACTCCCTGCCCCAGGATGTGGTGATGGCTGTCAGCTTGGAGGGCTTTAAGAGGGGAGTGGACATATTCATGGAGGAGAGGGGTATTCATGGCTGTTAGTTAGAATGGATATTAGTCATGTTGCATACCTATTCTCTCTAGTATCAGAGGAGTATGCCTATTATTTTGGGTGCTGTGGAACACAGGCAGGATGGTGCTGCTGCACTCGTCTTGTTAGTGGCTTCCTAGAGGCACCTGGTTGGCCACTGTGTGAACAGACTGCTGGACTTGATGGGCCTTGGTCTGATCCAGCAGGGCCTTTCTTATGTTCTTATAGTCAAAAAGGGCAAGAGTCCAGTAGCACCTTAAAGACTAACAAAAATATTTTCTGGTAGGGTATGAGCTTTCGTGCTGTGAGCTGTGGCTCACGAAAGCCCATACCCTACCAGAAAATATTTTTGTTAGTCTTTAAGGTGCTACTGGACTCTTGCCCTTTTTGACTACTGCAAACAGACTAACACGGCTACCCACTGTGAATTATGTTCTTATGTTCTTAAAATTCAAGTTGACCTTAGATCGATAATGCCATAGGCTGTCTATTCCAAGAGTTATCAGATCCCTCACATGGTGGAACAGTGATGGCAATCTGTTCTGAGGTAATAATCTGGGTACACTCCCTCGCAATCTAGTGATTTTTGTACAGATGAGTCACTAAGTGGTTAGGGTACGCAATGTGACCACTGTATGATAAGGGGGAAATGGTCTGAAAGTTCTTTGCGGTGGCCTCAAGGATTTTGTATCGCATGATGAACCAGCCTTTAGTGTAGATGAAGAGCAGTTATTATCATTTTTGTATTGTCCATTTGAGTTGTTACCTCAAGTGATTTACCCTAATGGGTGCTTTCCCTCTATTTACTAGGATGTTAGTTCTGTATACCAGATCTTTGCTGATGAGGTGCTGGGTTCCGGTCAGTTTGGTATTGTGTATGGAGGTAAGTTTGAATAAACATTCAATTTCAAGTACAGGGTTGTGAAGCATTATTTAGTGACTCTGCAGTATTCTTTTCCCGAAATGAGTAGGTTGAGAAGTAGAACAAACTTACCTATTTATGATGACAAAAGCAGAAACATGGACAGCCAAATGAAATGCATGGCACAATGAATTTGAGATTTTTA
Organism: Euleptes europaea; assembly: GCF_029931775.1. Lineage (NCBI taxonomy): Eukaryota > Metazoa > Chordata > Lepidosauria > Squamata > Sphaerodactylidae > Euleptes > Euleptes europaea. The sequence continues at coordinate 31,959,672 of NC_079318.1, forward strand.
ACAACTTTTTCCTTGTTTCTGCAGCCACAAGGGCTAGACATCCACTTATGAGTGGACGTCTTACCATTTTTGCTGAGCCAACAGGGCCTTGATCTGTATTTGCAGTTCAGTTCGACAACCCCGTTTCATGTGATTCCTTTTCCTCGGCCAGGAGACAAACACTTTCTGTCTTGTGCAGTCTCTTGTCATGTTCATTCCCATTCATTTGGCTTTCCTGCTACCTTCTAGATGTTTAGGCAATATTGCCATTAGGTTGGCTTTTATTTTAGCTGGTGATAATAAGGCAAAATATTTCCATCTTTTACTTATCCTTAAATCTTTAAGGCAGGTACTGTCTTTCTGCTTGCTCCGTGCAACCATCTTCCAGGGCAGTTACTGTACCCTGACTTAATGCAGGACCACCATTGCTGAATAAGAAACTCCAGGTGAGGTCTAGCTAGGCCTCTAAAATAGCATTAGTATGGTATCCTTGTAGCCTCTCTTTAGCATTCTGTGTGCCCCTTGAAGCTTTATTTATATTTTGCACACCTCTCAAATAGACCAGTCAACCTGTTCTTTTGTGTAAATGCTTCCTATATTCTTAGACTCATTTTCCCTTTTATTAATACATGTTGTAGTATTACGGTTCTAATATAATTACTGTGCAACCTATTTTCATTGAATAAGTGGTCACCTAGAAGATAGAATGCTCAATTGGAATCTGGATTACAATCTTGACTGTTTTATTAATTCACTGTGTAATAGTAGGCAGATTGCTTTCCCCAGACCTAATTGCCTAATAGCATGAGAATAGTAGTGATTTCCCTCTTAAGAGACTGTGGACATGATCAGAACAATAAGCTTCTTTTCATATTGAAACTGCTAGAGAAAGCATTAATACACTGTGGAGGATCACATGGAGCAAATTCTGGTTGAATTTATTTATTATTGTGCTATTATGCGTAGATACCAAAGAAAGAATATATTTTGAGAAGGAACAATTTTCCTTTTATTGCAGTCCATTAGCTCTATGTCAATCTATACTGATAAACAAGGTTTTGTTCCTTTTGACCACTAGTGGATAGAGACAGGAGGCTTTCGTACTCCATTCTCCTTGTTCTTCCCCCACCCCCCGTATGTGCAGGGCTGTCAGTGTTACAGTAAGATTGTATGGATGCATTTTTTCTTCAGAATAGACAGTATATACCTTAAGCAGAAAAACAGAGAAGGTACTTGGATATGATGCAGACTTTAGCCCTGTGTGGATGTGAATCAGGCTTTTGCCATCTTTGGGGTACAACTGCTCCATCCCCACCTGGCATGAATGAGCTGGACTTGTGCTTATACTTAAAGCCCATCCTGGGTAAGTCCTCTCCCTGAGATCTGCCGACTCTGGTTTTGTGTTCTACAAATCATGCAGATGGGGCCTAACCCTGTGGGCTCTGCATGTGTAGGCTCCTATGCAAACATAGTGTCTAACACACTCAGGTTAGGCAGGAACATGGGATGGATTGGCACGATCCCAATCCATTATTGTGCATTTGTGTTGAGTGTTGGAACAGAGAGAAAGAATTGTTGTCCTAGTTGTAGTATTGTAACAAAAGGTGCATTATCATTCATTTTTAACAGTATAAATAGGTAAGTTCCCACTCTGTCCTTTTTGGTAGATTTTTTTAGACAAAAGTTTTTTGTTTGTGTATTTATAGGAAAACATAGGAAGTCTGGAAGGGATGTAGCAATTAAAATTATTGATAAAATGCGATTCCCTACAAAGCAGGAAAGTCAGCTGCGCAATGAAGTGGCCATCTTGCAGGTACAAAAGAGATTATTTGAATCTGTTATGAAATATCCAATTGTGTTATAGCAAGGTAGGGGCATGCATGGATTAATGGGGAGCACAAACAATTTTGAAATCCCATCCCCAAAATCTCTTCCTCTAGGATTCTCTCAAGGGTTTGAGCAGACAACCCCCGCCCTCCATTTTTCCTTTCAGCAATATTCATCTGCTTTCTCTCCCCCCTTTGTTTGGTTGGTTTCCAGAGTTCTATTCATCTGCGTACTTCGGAAGTCCTCCAAGTTTGTAGAATCCCTTCCTTTGTCTGTGGGTGGGCTGGTTTTACTGCTTTACAATTTACAATTAGTGACAGGCTGGGGGGCCAGGAGGAATCATGAGGGGGGGCAATTAGAAATCCTATTCCACCCCTAAAATGTCCCCCCTCCTGCTGCTTCCATTTGTCTTGCCTCCCTCCTTTCCCCCCTTTTAACTGAAACTTAGCTGCCCTTAACATTATGCTCCTCCTGAAGCACATTTTGTTGTCCTCTGTCTTTTTTTTAGTGCCTTCTCCAATTTTATTTGATTGACAAAATCTTTTTGTGTGCATACCTGGGTTGTTCCCCCAATAGATGAGAGATCCCCGTCTTGGATGTTGGTGCCCCTTCTCAGTTGGCTTTCATCACCCACTTAGGGCCTTTGTGCCTTTCTGCTTAGATGCAGTGATACTCTAAAATCCCACAATGTATATTCTTAATGCAAAATAAAAGGCTTGTTCTCTAAAAGTGCTTTGATCACATCATTTTCTGATTTCCTGAGTGTTTTCTGAATAATAAGCCATAGCTAATATCCAGATCTAAAACAGCCTGTCTGTAGTAGATATTTTCGTGTCTTTCTTACAGTACTCAATGTTATCATGTTTTTTATGTCAACATTTTATACTTCTCTAGAATTTGCACCACCCTGGGATTGTAAACCTGGAATGTATGTTTGAAACTCCAGAGAGAGTTTTTGTTGTGATGGAAAAACTGCATGGTGATATGTTAGAGATGATTCTCTCTAGTGAGAAAAGCCGGCTTCCAGAAAGAATCACTAAGTTCATGGTCACGCAAGTGGGTATTTTTTAAAAAAAAAAAATTCTTGTCCTCTTATGAAAAATTAACATTCACAAATTATACATGAAATGAAGTCTTTCATTCATTGCTTTCTCTTCAGCAAAAATATTTCTTTAAAAAGGCTATTGAATTGATTTGAGCAACATATTAATACAGCTGTAGTTGCTTGTAACGCTAGTCAGCATATTTATTTCAACCGTCGTTCAGACTTATTGATAAGTCCAGTAGTAAGGAAAAGAGAAAATGTACAAATACATAAATGCGGGGATTACATGAACAAAATAGTCACAGATCTTAAAATATCTTCATGACTGCTTTTATATTAGGTTATCTGCACAACAGGAGACCAGAATGGGTTATACAAGGTTATTCCTGATTTTATTAACATCAGTAAGGACGTAGGAAACTACCTGTAAGACTGTAACACTAACCAGAAGCCATCTCCATGCGAATTATACAGTGGGTAGCTTAGAATCTAATAGATGTATTTTAGCCCCTTATTCTGAAGTGCCAATAAATTTAGTCTTTTGTATATCTGCTATTCAGGACAGCTTTGTGCATTGTCTGGAAAACTAATCGTATAACTGCGTTCTTCAAAAGCTTTTGGAAGTACTGTTGCTGAGCACAGTTCACCTGGGTAAAATGTTACCATTGTGGACAGTGAATGTTCTGGATGATTCTCTCATATAGGAGTAAATCTTAGCCATAAAACTGCTTAAAGGTAACATTTTTGATAGTGGGCTTAGCAGATCATAACTCAGTGGCAACAACTTGCATTGTTTTATCTAACTGCATAAAGCTGACTTCCATAACGAAGTGCTATCACATGGACTGATGCTGGCAGAAGAATCCATGTGTTTAGAAACATGGTTTTAGAGTCCTTGAATCAAAATGAATATGTTCTGCTCTTCAGAAGCGATGAACTGTTTTTCTTGATTTCTTGGGTGTTTAAAATATTGTGTGAGGATACCTAAGTAGGGATATGAATATGGGTCTCCCTATACTTTCTTCCTTGCAACACTGGCTTTGAATGTTGGGAATGATATTCAGAGCTGCATTATCACAGGGCTCTGTGAAGAGTTCCAGACTATAAGAGAAACTGCATGGGTTGGATCCAGCTAGGTTTTTTGCTGGGGGAAAAGGGAGGCGGTGGTCCACTTTGACCACCAAAAAGGTTATGCTGTGGACCAAGGCACCTGCACAAACAAAAGTCATGTGGTATGGGGAACTCTAGTAAAGGGGAGAATTCAGTGAGATTGGACAAAATAGCCGGCTGGATCCAAGCTAATAGGTTTCTTGTCAAATCTCGGATGCATTGTAAAATTCAGCACCTTTCGTCTGCTTGACCTTTTGGTATTTATGTGATTTTTTAAATAATAACTTATTTTCCCCCTTTCTATTAGATACTTGTTGCTTTGAGGAATTTACACTTCAAAAACATAGTGCATTGTGATTTAAAACCTGAAAATGTACTCTTAGCATCAGCTGAGCCATTTCCTCAGGTGGGTAAAGCATAGAGATGACTGTGTACTTGGCAGCAGTATAGGATTTTCATTCGTAATTTTTGCATGAATGGAAGAAGCAGAGGCTGGCTTTGGTATTTTATTATTGAGCATTGTTTTTATACTGTGGCCATATCTTGTAAGGCCATGCCCCGATTTTAAGTAAACGTGTAGGTGTCTGAATAAATTGTTCACAAGTAAAAAGGCACAAAAGCCTCAACTCCAAAGCTGCGTGTTAAATAACGTCTGCCATCACAGACTTGTTCATTTTATAGACAGACGTGTTTGTGTGTTCATTGTGTGATGATTTAATCAAGGAGTATTTTTGCTTTACAGGTGAAGCTGTGTGATTTTGGTTTTGCACGCATTATTGGCGAGAAGTCTTTCAGGCGGTCTGTGGTGGGAACCCCAGCTTATCTTGCCCCCGAGGTGCTTAGGAGTAAGGGCTACAATAGATCTCTGGATATGTGGTCAGTGGGGGTCATCATCTACGTGAGCCTTAGTGGTACATTCCCATTTAATGAGGATGAAGACATAAATGATCAGATACAAAATGCAGCATTTATGTATCCACCAAATCCCTGGAAGGAAATATCTAGTGAAGGTAAATTTAATCACATTTTTTGGGGGGGATGTAATATCTTGGTTCATAATAATTTCTGTATACTCATACTTGGTTCCTAAGAAGATAGCTCATAGCATTTATGATGTATGCAACTATGAACACCGCTAATTAAGTGCCTGGGGGGAAGGCAGTGGCAAAATGGGCCTGTTTATAAAGAAGCCCCGTGGCGCAGAGTGTTAAGCTGCAGTACTGCAGTCAAAAGCTCTGCTCACGACCTGAGTTCGATCCCAACGGAAGTTGGTTTCAGGTAGCCGGCTCAAGGTTGACTCAGCCTTCCATCCTTCCGAGGTTGGTGAAATGAGTACCCAGCTTGCTGGGGGTAAAGGGAAGATGACTGGGGAAGGCACTGGCAAACCACCCCGCAAACAAAGTCTGCCTTGGAAACGTCGGGATGTGACGTCACCCCATGGGTCAGGAATGACCCGGTGCTTGCACAGGGGACCTTTACCTTTATCTTTTTATAAAGAAGTCTCTAGAGGAGCCAAGAGCTACATTCAGACAATTTGCAGTTCATTATTTTATTTACTTAATTTATACCCCGCCTTTCTACCCAGTGGGGACCTAAAGCAGTGTAAGCAGCCCTGTGAGGTAGGTTAGGTTGACAGTATGTAACTGGTCCAGTGTCACCCAGCCAGCTTCCAAGGTAAAGTGGGGAGTCAAACCCAGGTTTCCCAGATTGTAGTGCAACCATCTAACCATAGCACCACACTGGCTGCCATTATTTCCTTTAACCGCATGCCTTTCCACTGAATGGAAACTTTCAGACGTAATAATTCTAAGAACATAAAAAAAAACTTTTTTTCTTTGCAAGCGTTAAAATGTATTGTTTTGAAAATATCATATGCATGATCGCTCAGAAGTAAGCTTTGCTAAATTCGATAGGATATATTCCCAATTAAAATTTACAGAATTATAGCATTGGATGCCATTAAATCCAATTACAAACAATGGAACTTTGGTTCTTGATTTCAGAGGGAGATGAAACACTCCATTACAGTGTGTTCACACATATGCACAGGCCTTTAATGCTTTCCTTTTTGGCTCTTAAATGTTTTGTTTAAATCTCTCACTTTGATCTGCAGTTTTCCTTTCAGAACTATTATTGAGGGGCACAGGCAAGAGATTAAATATTTATCCTTTTTCGCTTGCTTCCTCCTCCAGCTATCGATTTAATAAACAATTTGCTTCAAGTGAAGATGAGAAAACGTTACAGCGTTGACAAATCTCTTAGTCATCCGTGGTTACAGGTATACCTGATATGTATATTTTACCCAATCCAATTACATGAATCATAATGTGACTGAACATCGAGGCTTTACAAAATACGAAGTTTTTTAGTACAATGTTACTGTTTGCATTTGAGTTCAGTTGCCTAATGTTATAGAATACTTCTCTTTTGCGCCTCAGCCTTTTTGGGAACCACGTAGGGTCTTTAGTTTGGGCTCTTGGATTGTTCAAAGTGCGGTATTAGACGCAGTTTTGTGTTGCCTGCCTAGACTCCTGGGAGAGCACTGATGACAAATCTAAGTGCTTACCTGTTCTCCACTTCCTTCCTGCTCTAGACTTTTCCTTCCATTCCGAGTTCAGATCTTCTCCACTAACCAGGAATTCTGACTCTGGCCCTTTCATAACATTTTAGAGCTAGTTTCAGAGGGTAGCTGTGTTGGTCTGCAGTACAACAGCTAGATATGAGTCAAGTAGCACCTTAGAGATCAACAAGATTTTCAGGTCATACACTTTCCAGAGTCAGAGCACCCTTTGCCAGACATCTCACGAAAGGAGTGATGTCTCTTGAAAGCTTATACCCTGAAAATCTTGTTGGTCTCTAAGATGCTACTTTACTCGCATCTAGCTATTTTAGAGCTAGACCTCTTAATACGCATCCTATGCTAGCAGTGGCGTCTGTACTATGCATCCAACCCTCGGTACCGATGACAGAATAGGGCCAGATGTCCCCAGTCCACATTTGTTGAGAGAAAAAATGAGTTGGTGGAGGAAAGACTGGCAAAGGGAAGACTGGCAAACAGGAAGGAGGGATGCCCACTCTGATTTGCACTTGCAGGGGAGAATCAGTTGCAATGAGAAAAGGGTTAGGAAGATTTGGCTACCTGATGACATCACTGAAGGTGAACCAAGCGAATTCAGAGGATCAGTCGTGTTTCCTGACTTATGAACAGCAAATGTTTTCTGCACCTTTGGGAGCAACATACAAAAATTTGCAAGAATGTCCCCACTTTTCAGCTGATGCTCTGGGAGTTCGATCAACAGGGGTGCCCAGGGTATTGCAGTTCTGGTGGTGGTCTGTTCTTTGAGGCCTGGTCAGTCTTGGATCCCAATGGCTAACTTCTTTCTAGAGGCTTTGCCTTGCTTTGCTGTTGGAGCAAGAAGGTGCTGCATAAAGCCTACTGGGGGGTTGTAATGGGTAAAGTTTGGCTTCTCGTTCAGCTCTGTTGTGCTGGTGCCATTCCTTGCTGACGGCTTCTGTTCTGTGAAAGAGGCTGTAGGAAGAAAGCGCCTTGGCTATGCCTGATTTGCGAAAGTCACATTGGATTATATTGTGGTAGATGTCGATTCTGCAGAGGCAGGGAGGTGTGGGCGAAGAACGTTACTCATCTTAAGAACTTAGTGCTGTTAAGAGATTTGCTGTGTTTAGAGGCCATTCCCTGCTTCAATAAACTTGCTCCTTTTTCTTTCACTATTGTGTTTCTCAAATCACAATCTATACTTTTTTCCCCCTTCAGGATTATCAAACTTGGCTTGACCTTCGAGAGTTTGAAACTCGCATTGGAGAGCGCTATATTACCCACGAGAGTGATGATGCTCGCTGGGAAGAACACGCTTATGAACACAATCTTGTATACCCCAAACATTTCATTATGGCCCCCAATCCAGATGATATGGAGGAAGACCCGTAATTCCCTGGAGAAAGGCACTTAAGTTAAATGCGTACTGGTATTTTGCTGAAGCAAGCATTGCTCTTTGCTGTTCAGGGGATTCAGTCTACGAAGCAATGGAGGATCCTGCATCAGTTTGTGGATGGACTAGATGACCTGGGAAGTCTTTCTCCATCTCTGGTGTCTATGACTATGAATGTGATCCAGCACTGGGTTAAAAGCCATGAAGTATTTTGTGTAACATTGCCTTACCTGTACATCACAGTGATGTTACTGACGGATGAAGTGCTGCACAGAGACTTGATGATGCAGTGTGCGAATTTTCCAGTTTTGTAGTTTACACAATAACAAAACAATTTGTAATGGTTTTCTAGTCTTTACCTTTTAAACCATAGAATTCTATTTTTGGTATTTAGATGCATCTTTTAGGAGGCTATAAAATAAAAAAGGAAGGTGAACTGTATGCCATGACTAGATAACTATAAAAAAGCTTGATTGTAAGGCCAATAGAAAAACTGGTATTTATTTAACAGGTATGACTTGGCAAAGCAATAAAGGTGAAGGGGACAGATGATATTGAGACAGTTCAAGATGTGATTCTTAGGTTCTTCAGTGTGATTGGAGCAGTCTCTTGATTATGGAAATACAATGGAGTAAAAGTACTTCACATTCCCAATGAATACTGACAAGTTACTTAGCCCTTTTGGTTGTATTAGGAGAGCAGTAATCAACAACAGATGGCAAGTCAGTACTGTGTGGCAGATATTAGTGTGACTTGGATGTGTCAAGGATTTGGACCTTCCTCTACCTGATGGGAAGTTCTACTTTACATGCAGTAGAAAGAAGGGGGAGGGGACTTGCTGTTTTTAGTACTTGCAGTTCCCTCTGCTAGACCAAAGTTGCTATTTGGTTTGAAATTGCACCTTTCCTCTTCAGTGGGAGCTGCTGCCTGAGACACAAGCTCCAGCTGTGCGTGCAGTTCTTCTTCATATGCACTTGTCATACTTGGCTTTTAGCCAGGTAGCATACAGTGCATGCCTATGACCTTATGTAGTTTAGCCTTCCAGTCTGAAAAGGTTTATGGGAAGTTAAAATAATAAAGGTTTTGGGTACCTCTTTGAAAGAATACCTCTCATGTTCATGTTAGGTCTGGGCAATTGACTAGGTCTGTTGTAGTGATCTAAAAGATACTTTCAGTTTTTAAGACCATACAGTTAGGAATGCTGTTTAAATTTTTATTTCCAATTAATCCAGTTAACTTAGAGGTTGTAGTACAGTATCTGTGCTCACGGAGGAAGATACAGTCTTTTAAATACATAAAGAATTTAAATGTCGCCTTCCATTTTGTTAAAGTGGCATTTCCTTTCCTTTTCTCTTTTGCTGTCTTTAAATTTTGAGGCTCATGGAATGAAGCACCCAACCTGCTTTCTCCCCCCTTGCTTTTTTTGAGAAACAACTTGCCTTTGATGCAGCTGCCTTTCTTCTAGAAGATCCACAGACAGGGAAAGCAGCTGGACTGAAGTATTCCCTTCCTTCTAGTTGGGCAGTTTGTGAGTAAACACCTCACCTAGCACTGTGCAGCTTTTGTTTGTGTAAGCACATAAAAGGGGGACAGGAACTAAGTGGACCTAAAAGGACAGCCTCGGATGTGTCTCTCCTCCCAATAAGAAATGGTCTGTTTCGTCAGTGCCCTTTATTAAGCTAAGCCAGTTACTTTATGAATTTTGTAGTTCCAGTTTCCTACCCAGTTGACTCATGAGAAATGATAGAGGCAGCACTTCGGGAATGAAACTGCAGGAATGCAATGTGCAGGGATAGCTACTGTGCACCTTATGTGCTATGAATTATTCTTAAATCGATGCACAGGAGGGCTCACAAGAATACCAGGTGTGAGAAGGTTGCTGTATATGCTGGGTCCAGTTGCACAGGTAGTTCTAGGACAGTAAATAGTGTCGTTAAGGGCAAACACCTGCTCATATGATTGCATTCAGCATTTTTTGTTCCTGAATGTATTAGCTTGCATGATCATTCTGCAAGACCATACAGAATTAACATTGAAGTATCAGGTACTCTAAATCATAGAGATTTGTACATGTAAAAGAAAACTTTGGCTTCACATTTCTCCTCTCCCCTCAGCTCTTGTATTATGATAGATTAGTATCCAGGACAGTTAATTGGCTGGTGGTGATTATGAAAGCACGTCTTTCCATGGAAATCTCCTGTGATTCAGGGAAGCCGTGTTCTCTGTGCATGTGCCACAGAACACCAGGATGCATCTGGAGCTTTCTGTAATACTCACCGTGACCTGTTTGTCCAGAAGAGGCAAGCTGCTTTTGGACCTGCGACAAAAACTGTAATAAGAGCTTCAGCTGTGTGGCCATCTTATACCCATACATGCCTATGGCTTTTCTGTGTCATGACCTTTAATAGCCAGTCAGCTTACTGCTTCTGAAATCTGGTCACTGGGAAGCAATTTTACTATTCCATTCAAAAGGACAATGTTTTGGCCACTTCTCCAGCTCCTTGTTTTTACTTGTTCTTTTAGCGGCGGATGCTGTTGTAGGACCTCAGCTGTGGATGTGTTGTGGCTGCTCTGTACCATCTCAGTATAGAGATGTGACCATTCTCCAAAATACTAGAAGCCACAAGAAGGGCAAGGTGAATTTAAGTAATCTAGAGGTCTGACATAGGGCTAGCTTTAGAGACGTCTTGTACAGTAACTTAATTTGAAGCACATTTCATCCCTCTTTGTTTACGGTATAGGAGTTTGCCAGATTTATATTTTATCTGTTTTAGTGGTAGCATTTCTCTGATGTTTAGATTTCAGTTATGGGGGTGGTTTATGAACTAATTTCAGATACATAGCATTGTTCTAGAATAAAGACTGCAGCATCATTTGGAATTGCATAGTCACAGTTTTATCATCAAAGCCATCTGAGCTAAAGTATTTGAATATAAAATTGAGTGGCTGGTTTCATACATGCCCACCCATCACTCGATGACTTGCAGATGGAGACCTGGAAACGTGTCACTATTGAGAAGAATTGTTTGAAGTGAGATGAAAGTTCTGTCTGTGGTGACTGATCATGTTGGCCTTCATATACGCATGCTTGAGTTGGGCACGTTTTCCACCAAATGACTGCATGCATAAATTCACTCCAAGTCTTATCATCTTTAAAATCTATGTATTGAGCTGCTTTCTGCTTCAGACGGTATGGTCAGGTTTGTATGGTCTGATGAATGGATGTATCTGTATTATAACACTGAATAATTCATTCACTGTGTGTCCTGCACTTGGTTCTGTGTATAGGTCATATTTGTGTGGCCCATAAGAAACATCAGTCTAATTCCAGGTACTCCTGCACAGCAGACAGAGGGAGCCATATGTCTGTAATCCTTAGTGGTTTTAGTTTAGTTGGTTGTAAACATGCCATACCAAGTATGGCTTGCATATGTGAGTTGGACTCAATTTGCATATTACTTCTGTGGTGTCACAAAACCATTATGGTCAGCTCTCATGTCATATAAGAACATAAGAAGAGCCCTGCTGGATCAGACCAGTGGTCCACCTAGTCCAGCATCCTGCCTCGCATGCTGGCCAACCAGTTCTTCTGCAGGTCCAACAGGGCACAGAGGCAGAAGCCTTCCCCGATGTTGCCTCCTGTCACTGGCATACAGAGGCTGACTGCCTCTGAATGTGAAGGTTTCCTTTCGTCACCATGGCTAGTAGATCGACCTATCCTCCGTGAGTCTGTCTCATCCTCTTTTAAAGCCGTTTATACCTGTGGCCATCACCGCATCCTCTGGCAGCGAATTCCACATTTTAATCACTTGCTGTGTAAAGAAGTATTTCCATTTGTCTGCCCTGAATCTACAGCCCATCACCTTCATTGGACGCACCCAGTTTCTAGTATTCTGGGAGAGGGAGGAAAAGTTACCTTTGTCAACTATCTCCACCCATGCATAATTTTATAAACCTCTATCATGTCCCCCCTTGTCATCTCTATTCTAAACTAAGAAGTCCCTGACTCTTCAGTCTTTCCTCATAGGGAAGGTGCTCCAACCATCTTGGTTGCCCTGTTCGGTACTATTTCCAGCTCTGCAATGTCCTTTTTGAGATAGGGTCACCAGAACTGTACACAATATTCCAAATGAGGCCTCCCCACTGATCTATACAGGGGCATTATAATATCAACTGTTTTATTTAATCTGCCTTGAGTCCGTGTGAGAAAGGTGGACTATAAATAACATAAACAAAATATTCCTGCTCTTTGCTTCCTGTAATTTAACCAATTTTTTAACCATAAGAGAAGTCCTCTTATCCCCTGACTACTAAGTTCACTCAGGAGTCTTTGATGAGGTCCCTTGTCAAAAACCATCATGTGTAAAAGTGCCACTTACATGAATAGGGTGATCCACATGATTGGCACTTTTAGTTATTACAGCTGTACCATGAGAGCTGACCATTAGGGAACAAAGTTGTAACAGCAAGTTTGCTATAGTGATAATTTGTAAATTGGGCCTAAGCACTCTGGTAAACTTTCTTATGGATTGCAGTCATTAGCCTTTTACTTGTCATTTGACTGTTATCCATTCCATGTGTGGCTGGATTGTAAGAACTTCAGTGTGTACCATCTTGAATTTGAAATTTATTTCAAGAAACTACCAGGGAAAAAACCCTTCTAGAATATTGCAGCTGCTTGAAAAGCACAAGAGATGAGTCAAGATGGAAGAGGCTTTCCCATAACCTGATTTCAAAATGGTGGAATCATAATTCTCCAGTGGTTATCCTTGTGGTTGGGTCATTAAATAGCTAATAGATATTAGTAAATTCAATAGAGACCCATTCTTACTTTTATCTGCTACTAGGTTTTTTCTCACAGTATGTGCTGTCAGCGAAAAGAAATTTCTTCAGCAGGGATGAGGATGATAAGTAAGGCTTAAATAGTCAATGTGATGGGTTGACGGAAATGATTGGAAACTACTCCTAATCAGGCTGAAAGTTTGTTTTTGAATGTACAGTTGGGAATATTCTATATTCAGTGGATGGGGCTGAACATTGAAAATGGCTGTTTGACCATTGTTAAGCCGGCACTTTAATACTGGATTTCCAGAGAGATAACTGCTGCACTAGAAATGAAAGTGGGTTGTTTCATTGTTTTCTCTTAATGTTATTCTAAAAAAAACTTTTGTAGCGTCAAGATGTGATCCAAACTGCTTCCAATTATACTTAAGATCACTTTCAGTATTACGCCACCATATTAAAAGAGCAGTAAGCCAAGAAGGCACATTATAACACATGCTTCAAAAAATGCTTTTCAGAGGTCTGAAATTCAATGTTGTGGACCAATAGAGTAGGACTACAAACCCTGTTGTGGCTGAATATGTGAAATAACTGGAATGTTTCTACTCTAATAGCTGTTACACACATCATAAAAACCATAAATAAAGGTGCATAGCTTGCACTCTAACTCTCCTATGAATGCCTGACTTATTATTAAATCAAAGCTTTTGAGTCACTGACAAAGTTGTCTTTAATCAGTTGCTCCAGGTAAATTTGTACCCAGTGTTGCATTATTAATCTTTGTTTTTTTTAGTTAAGTTGCATTCATTGAAGAAACAGTGCGGTATTGATGCTAGAAGATATTCATGTAAAACTTGTAGCCTCAAAAAGACACTGTCAACTACTTTTTTATATTTTTATATGCCCCATTGTTTGTAAATATCCTCTAAGCTCAAAAATAAATTTTATTTCCCTATCATTTGTGCTTTCCTCATTTTGTATTTTCTTCCCAGCTCTTTGGCTTTTGTATTGGGATCCCTTGTGCCGGTGCAGCTACAGAAGACCTATATGGCTATAAAGTAACTGTAGGGTGCAACTCTGTAAAGCACCACATACATTGCTGTAACTCCATAAAATCAGCTGCTAGTATTAGAAACTTGCAGCCAAAAAAAACTTGCAGGTTAGGGCAAAACAGTGTCTGAAATTTAGTTTCTTCACCCTGTCTTGGACCTTATTACCTACTTTAAGCTACCCAAACACAATGCAACAGTCACAAAACCCACAACTGGCAAAACCTCACCTTCTTAGGCTACTTTGTACTGCTATTCTGTATCTCTTATTGCCCACTCGATCCTCTCAAGCTTCACCATCTTCTGGGAATTCTTCCCAAGTGGTGCCAGCCCCATAAGGTTGATCCTGTCCTTGGACCAATGTGATGTTTTAACCCCAAAGAGACAACTTGTCAAAGAAACTGATCTGCAAACCTTAACAGCCCTCCCCCCCCCCCCCGGGAGACAGAGCATTTGTTTGGTCAATTGCTGATGGGAATCTTGCTACCACAAGTACAATACAAAATAAATTATGCAGAGATTCAGGCTTCCTTTTTGCTATAATCCTTCATAGATTAGGGTAGATGCTTCCTGTTCAGAATTCCTCTGTGGTCACTGCTCCTCTAATTTTATCTATGGAGTAGAAATGCAATAATTGGCATACCAGAATCACACAATGTCTACACTGGATCGAATCCAGCAGAGAGACCAGATCTGTACAGAGGAAAATATCCTTTCCCTGAGGGCATAAGTACATGACACAGAGTAGAAGACCTGGGATTGGATCTCCAATGATTTTTACAGTTGCCATGCCCTGAATAATAATCCTTACCCTTTTCTTTATGCTGCTTGCACCTAGAGCTGCTATTTGCTCTGGTGGAGAAGGTATGCACTTCCAGTTAAGACAAGATCCTACTCATTATCATAAGGTGTGACATCAGCAAAGCCATGCTGGATCAGACCAGCGGCATAGCGGGCATAGAGGCCAAGTCCATCCCCCAGTGTTGCCTCCTCCTAACACCAAAAGTTGGAGGTTTTCTGCCTCTGAATGTGAAGGTTCCCTTATGTCACCACGGCTAGTAGCCACTGATGGGTCTAATGGATCTATCATCAGAAAATTTGTCCCCTTGCTATCTCTGCTTGGACTGTCAACACATCCTCTGGCATCAAGTTCCACATTTTAATCACTTGTTTAGTAAAGAGGTAATTCCTTTTGTCTGTCTTTCAAGCATCAACATTAGGTGCCCCCTAGTCCTAGTATTTAGTGAGAGGGAGAAAAAGTTGTCTCTATCCACTCTCTCGGCCTCATGTGTAATTTTATAAATCTCTATCATGTCCCCTCTTTGTTATATTTTTTTCTAAACTGAAAAGTTCCAGTCTGTTTAGAAAAAAGACATGATAATACAGTAACTTGCAAATTTTTGGCTAAAGCCAAACAATCTCAGATACATACTAAATATCTTTTAAAATACAAGGTTAGGTGAATTATTTAAAAATATATTTTTAATCCCAGAATATATTTTGTCTCCTTCCCAAATTTACCATCTCTTTTAACATTATTGGAAGCATAATGCAACATGTACAGCAAGTTACATGCTATAAAGCAAATGAATGGGTATTTACAGCATAGCCATTTAGGCTCATTCTTGTATATTACAACTGAAATACCAGTACAATTGGTTCTATAATGCTTAGTTGAATGGCAAAGTGTGAATCTTTCTCATGCAAAAAACATTCAGTTAGGGCTCATTTCCATAAGAGTTCACCAAAACCAGCAACAGGTACTGAAAATGGTGTTGAATGATGTGGCTTCTTTAGCTTGTCAGAAGCCACAAGTCTGTAGTGAGGCAGAAGAGCAAAAAAGTTGAACCATCCTCCCATGTTATCCAGGTCCATGAGCATTTCATAGCTTTGGAGTAGCTGACGCCGAGTAACTGCATCTTTCACATTCTGTAACAGCACCTAAAGCGAACAATGGGTTAACGCTCTTCTGTATTATGGCTTTGTCCATCTCAGTTGACAGTCTATCACCTTCCAGTTATTTTCCCATCCCAGAATTCTCATTCTCCCCTCCTTCCCTGATTGTAAATCTGGTGAAGTGTTTATTTCAGAAGTAGATTGTATCTGTTGTTGGCTCTATCTACTGTAAAAGGGCGGCCAATTCTAGCATAAAAATAGGTAGGGGTTCCACTATAAGTGAGTTACATGCCTCCTTGTCTGACATAATGCCTTTTTTATTAAGTGACAGGGATCCCAAGGCTACATTGTCAGTGGCAAGATTTATCTCAGTCCTTATATCCCTCAAACATTAGATTTACGCTGCTCAAGATCAAGGAGCTTCTAAGGGATAAAGGAAAGACTCTTATAAGTGAGTTACAGATATCTTACATGCATAATTATCACCATTAAATTTAGTGAAACTATGTTTTATGCCTCTGTGGCAAAGAGTAGCTCCTACCTGCAGCCGAATGTCAATTCCCATGTTTTTCAAAAAGTCCTGTTGCTTTATGGGACCTAAAGCAGCTACTCTTTCCTGTGCCATTCTTTGCAGGTAACTGAAATCAACATCTGCAGTGAGGTCTGCTGTTCCCGGAGCTGTCAATACATCGTGTAGCTTGTGGCCACGGAACCCCTGGGGGGAAAAAACCAATCAGAGGGGGAAGGAAAAATCTTCACAAGGTTCAGCTGGGTAGTGTGGTCTTTTAGGTTTAAGGCTGAATACCGCATAAATGCAGAGCTGTTTTGTTTGTTTTGACAAAAGTGATAGTCCTGCTTGCACATTGCCTTATACCAACTGGAGCTAACCTTTCACCTCTACCATTCACCTTTTAAAAAGGGGCGCCACATCTCTCTCTGACGGAAGAAAATTAATGTCAATGGAGGGCCACGTATCTATTTGTACTTTATTTTTCACTCAGGGGCTGCTTCCTTCAATGGCTATTCCATGGAGTGAAGAAATAACCAGCTGTTTCCTTTTGCCACTTTAAACACACACGTGTACGTCCTGCAGGACAAGAGAGCTTGAATAAATTAACCTACTCTGAAAGTATCGGTCTTTGTTCCATCATGACCATAGTCTACAATCAGTGCAGCTCCCCCGTTCTTTTCTATGTTTTGTGCCAGCTTCTGGATGACGATGCCTGCATCAGGGCACACTTCCACATGATCCCGGGATTCCTTTTCCTAAGTTAGAACACAGGGGTTAGTTAATACCGATACTTCAAACTGTAAGGGATGGGAAACGTACACAGAGTGAGCAGGGAACAGTTTTAATGTGTTTGTGCTACCCTCAAGAAATGATGAAAATTGTACATTTGAGGGTGCTGAACGGCTCACTGAGGAACTTACCTGTGTAACCCGATTTAGAGTTATACCAGTTTAAGAGAATTTATCTAAATAGGTTTATACTGGAATAACTCTGCATAGCATTGCATGGTAAATCATAACAATTATAGTTATCAGTATTTTGGGGGGGGAAGCTCTGTCGGTAAATTTATAGGGAAGGTAATGCCTTGAAATCGTGAGGAAAGGCATGTGGACATCCACCCTCTCCTTATAACTGTTGTACAATAAAACAGCCTTGTGAAAAGCTCCACTGTGAGATGGAAACTGAACAACAGATAAACGATGTTTGTTTTACTTTAGGCACGGAGAGGGTTCTTCGCCTGAACAGAGGAGGATGCCATGAGATGTTAGCGTATTCTCATGTTGCCTGGAGGCAGTCAGTAGGTTGCTCTTCTCTAGTGGGAGGGGGGTGCCTGCCCCCTTCAGCTTTTTCTTCCTGCCTCCTTGTGAGCGCAGGGCTTCTATAGACCTCTGGAACTTTCTTTCACCAGCAAAGGGGCCGGAAGACGACTCACATCAGAGTGTCCCACCAGGCCTCCATACCTGTCTCCCAAAGAAGAGCCTCTCACTCAGGCTCGGACTAGGATGTTGGCGGCCCTGTGAAAAGCCAAGTACGCCCTGCAGAAGCCCACAAATGGCAAGGGGAGTCAGACGGAGCTGTAGACAATGAGGAGCAGATGTGTGGGAGTAGTAAGCAGGTAGGGACCGATGCCAGCCTATCTGTTTGGGAAGCCCACTGTCTGCTACATGCTGGGCACTTGGGTACCTACCCATTTGGGTACCTACCCATTTGACCCTCGCCCATTAACAGGACCAGATTATCAATCTCAACATCCTTGTTCAGATGGTCAACATAGCAGCAAAAGCCCACATAAACTGTTGAGGGGGCACCAGGCCCCGGAACCTTCAGCAGGAAGCAGCAGCTCTGCTGTCTTGGGCCAAGACTCAGCTAGCCTCTCTGAAGGCAAAATACGTAAGGAGTTCCCTCAGTGATCAAGTGGACAGGCTCAATTGCAGTCCTCGGGATACCAAGGAATGGGCACTGAATAGCCATCTGTTTTGACAGCTGACAAAGAAATTTAGATAAGGTGGCAGTCCATCCCAACCCCACGTTGAATTCACCTTTGGTTCCATCAGTTGGCTGAAAATTCTTTACCTTTTTTCTGTCCAAAGCCATCCCATCCAAAGGAGAAGAACTGGCACTCCATGGATCTTTACATATCTATATTAGGCGCACTAGACCTTTCACGAAGTTGGACAGTGTCTGTAGCCTTGCATCCCATGATCAATGGCAAAAAGGTCTTCAGACCTACCCATAGCAGAAGGCGAAGGGAATATACAGTACTAGTGTATTCCTCTCAGGGGCTGCAAGTACCAGAGGGCACTGAATGTGCTATAATCAGGAGTGCAGCTACTTTGGCAGCTTTCAAGTTGACCACTTGAGTGTCCATGTCCATATTTGTTAGGCATTACAAAGTGGACCCCACTGCCTCAACTGATGCAGCTTTTGGGCAGCAGGTCCTGGGACCATAAAGGACATGGTTGGTTAGTGTTTCTCCTTCCCGTTGGGTGCACTGCTTGGTATGATCCCAAATGTCTCAGAGTGGCCTCCTCTCTTCAAGTGAAAACAGAACATTAGACTTACTATGGAAGTTCCTTTTTCTTGAAGTAGAGGAGGACACTCTTGATTCTCCCTGCTTTGGGGAGCTGTCCTTTGGAAGAAATGTTTATGAATTGTTTAATAGGAGGGGGTGGGGCAGCTGCCAGGCCAACCTCAGTGCTGACTTTTTTTATTCCTTTTCAGTGTTTCTTCCAAAACAGTTCATTTCACCTTCTATGGCTCTTTGTCTGTGGTCCAGCTTTAGTGCGCACCAGGTTTGTCAGTTGAATGTTTTTTTCTGAGTTAAAGATCAGGTATTCTGGTCTCTGAGAGATACACAGTCAATGGCTGAGCTGTAAACGTCTCCAAACTGAATGCGGCGGGCACTCCCTCCCTACTAGAGATGGTAAGCAGCAACCTACTTCCTGCCTCCAGGAATCATGGGAGGAGGGGTGTCCAAATGTCTCAGAGTGTCCTCCTCTACTTTAAGTAAAAGAAACCTTCACGGTAAGTCCAATGTTCTGGTTTGTCTTAATAAGTTTGATTAGAAGAGCATAAACTGATGAACAAGGTTCAAGAAATATTTTACCAAAGACTACATGAAGCTGCCTTACACTGAATCAAACCCTTGGTCCATCAAAGTCAGTATTGCCTACTCAGAGTGGCAGCAGCTCTCCAGGGACTCAGGCTGAGGTCTTTTCACAACACCTACTTGCCTGGTCCCTTTAACTGGAGATGCCGGGGATTGAACCTGGGACCTTCTGCATGCCAAGCAGAGGCTCTACCACTGAGCCACATCCCCTCCCGTAGGAGGGGCTGTGTAATATTTTGCTGCTGCACAGCAAACTATGTTTGAAATGGTGGCAACAAGTTGAATAAGTAGAAGAAGAGTTGGTTTTTATATGCCGACTTTCTCTACCACTTAAGGAAGAATCAAACCGGCTTACAATCTCCACCTCCTTCCCCTCTCCACAACAGACACCCTGGAAGGTAGGTGAGGCTGAGAGCTCTGAGAGAGCTGTGACTAGCCCAAGGTCACCTAGCTGGCTTCATGTGTAGGAGCAGGGAAACAAATCCAGTACATTTTAAGAAACTGAACACCTAATGGCAGCATCAGCAGGACTGAATAGGACTGGGCTGGCCTGGATATACAGTTTTATAATCCTAAACTTACATGTATGAAGGCTTCTGAAGCAGCCGTAGCAAATGGTGCAAGGACAAAACGTAGCTTGTCAGGCGCTTCTGGATCAGTGTCGACCAACAACTCACGCCACCCCCTTTCTGTTTTCTGTCAATTTAAAATAATGTTCATCTAATGTAGCTGAATGCATTCTAACAAACCTATAAGATCTGGCTTGGGTCCATTGGCTGCAGCCCCCAATATGCGGCTCTTTGGGGACAAATTGTACAGTGGACCAAAATAAACATCCTAATCATGTATTCCTAAACACACTGTTTATTATTCAGCTAATCTTTTCCACAGCAAGTTTGTGAAGACGATTTTTGTTTTGCATATGATGGTATTGCTGGACGTACTTGTTAGCCTCTCAGTGTCTTAACTAGTAATAAAGCTATCAAGATCAATGAAAATTCTTAATCAGAACAAAAAAAATTCAAGTGAAAATGTAGGCCCACCTTTTAAAGCAAACAGATATATCAAAGAGCCCCATCTTCTTTAGACAAGTTTTTCAAAAATTATTCAAGTTATCAGAAATGAAGTTGTACAAACAACATCAGGAAATACAAAATTTAACCTTTTTATTGTCAGTTCAGACAGGTAAGCTGTTTGTGTCCTTCTGGGTGATTGTCTGATTGTGTCATTACTAGCTACATTATTACCTATTACTTGATACAATCCATAGAGATTGGCTGATCTCAGACCTTCTAAAATCAGGGTAGTATGCACTGTATGTTTTAAATTGTATGTTTTAAAAAATTCTGCTACCAATATTGCATCTTTCTGTGTATCTTATCAAGTGTAATTTTGCTTGGTTTAAATAACTTACAGAAATGTATCCGTATAAAATATGAGTCGCATACTATACAATCTCCTTCACTTATTTGTATTTAGTTCTCTTCTAACACATGCTTCTTATACAAAGTTACACTGCAGGCTTTTGATCATACCTGAAACTTGTGTATAGGCAGAGCATCAAAGAACTCATGTGCTAAAAAAAAACTGTTTCCTAAGGGGAAAAATAGTTTCAGTCAGGTTTCAACATAAATAACGTTTTCCACATTAATCATATCTTCAGTGTGAATATCTGAAAGTGCTAATTAATAAGAAATCTACCTATGGTACCTCTACCAATAAAAAATTAAGATAATTAACAAGCGAGTTTTAAAAACGGGCAACCATTGAAATTTGGATATTGTTTTGAAATCTTGCACAACATGCTACAGGACTGAATGTTCAAAAATTCTTGCAACGACAAGTAATCACAAAGGTCAACTGGCTCTTCTGTTCCCCAAGACACTGCACAACTGATTTAATGTGTAACACTTTTCTCACAGCATGCAAAGAGATAATTCCTTCCTATTCCTGCTTTAGCCCTGACCTGGATGGCCCAAGCTAGCCTGATCTCATCAGATCTCAGAAGCTAAGCAGGGTCAGCCCTGGTTAGTATTTGGATGGGAGACCACCAAGGAATACCAGAGTTGCTTTGCAGAGGAAGGCATTGGCAAACCACCTCTGTTAGTCTCTTGCCATGAAAACCCCCAAAAGGGGTCGCCGTGAGTCGGCTGCGACTTGATGGCACTTTACACACACACACACACACACTCCTGCTTTAAGCTTATTTTCTAGGATTCAGCTGTTTCTGCTGTGAAACATGCACACTATGTTTCTTCAAGCAGATGTAGTGGAAGATGTTTCCTTCCTGATTTTTCCCCCATCACCAACTTTAGACAATAATTAACAAAGTCACTGCATTGGAGTCTAAGGTTGCATGAATAGAAGATACTCATGCAATAAGATCTTCCTCACCCCACCCTAAAAACCCTTTGCTAAGGATCAGGGGACTCTTATGGACAGTGTGCCATTTAGCACTGGGAGCTACCGGTACAATGAGGAAGAGGAATCCAGCAAAGTTGCTCTCTCTTGCTCTTGTCCAAATGCAGATTGTCCAAAGTGAGCTGAGTTTGCTCTGCACAAGAGGCAAAACAGCCTTCCTTTGAGGATTCCTCCTGCTTACTGCAGTTGTATACCCTTCCATCTTTTTACAGCAATAATATGGCTTATCTGTGTGTACGTATGAAAAGCCATGCTGGATCAGACCATGGCCCATCAAGTCCAGCAGCCTGTTCACACAGTGGCCAACCAGGTGCCTCTAGAAAGACCACAAACAAGACGATTGCAGCAGCATTATCCTGCCTGTGTCCAAAGCACCTAATATATTCAGCATGCTCCTCTGATACTGGAGAGAATAGGTATGCATCATGACTAGTATTCATTTTGACTAGTAGCCATGAATAGCCCTATCCTCCATGAACATGTCCACTCCCCTCTTAAAGACTTCCAAGTTGGCAGCCAAGCCATCACCACATTCTGGGGCAGGGAGTTCCACAATTTAACTATGTGTTGTGTGAAGAGGAAGCTCCTGCAGTACAGAAAACTGAAGTGCGAGTTTATAGGAATTAATTATGTTGGCAATGCTATGCATTTGGGATTTGCCACTAGTTTTAAAACAGAAAATGAAAAGCAATTCAAAGACTGCATTTAGCACAAAAATGAAAGCTTTCATACTCTACAAACGGATTCAAAAGCCTAAAGCAGAACCAAACCCAACTTATATACCACTGTTGAAATTGTTCTTAATCCTAAAAAGATGTAAGCAATTTGAGAAAGGAGCTAATGATGGTTGAATATTTAATTAAATAACCACCAGACCAGTAAAACCTTACCTACTGGTACATCATTCATGTCCCGGTACCAGAAAATTGGAAGTCCAGTCTTAGCAACACCTTGCATGTAAGCAGGGGAACTATCCATTAATTCTACCTTTTCTTCTGCCAGTGTTAATGCTTGAATCTCACTTAACTTGGGACTGATTTCCACCAGATGAACAGAAATGTCACATTTACTTAGTAAAGAGTTCAGTTGATTAAAGACCTGTAAGTACAGAAGAACATTCTTTTAGAAGCAAAGTATGTATTGTGGTGTAAAGGAATACTTTTATGCTGTGCTTAGAAATGAGATTCTAACTGTAGCCTCTTAATCATGTGGATGTTCCCCTTATTTTTCAAAGGTGACCTGTGGCCCACTCCAGGTATTTATGATAATTGACCTATCAGCTGGTTTGGTGGCATGACCAAAACCATGACATTTCACCAGAGTAGCAGGACTACACATCTGCAAATAAGCAAATATCTCTCCAGGAAATAAGCACAATGTGGAAGATGCTTGGGAACCTATATAGCACTAAAAATGTGAGATTTTTAGAAAGACTGTGATGGTTCCCCAGCTATTTCCTTCAGGGAAGGACTACCGGTTTCACTTCCCTTATCTCAGGATCCTCCTTGATCCTACACTTCTCTCCTTCTTCCTCTTTAGCTGCCAACCTGTGTAACTTTCAACTGCCACTCTCCCAGGTCAACAGTAGAATGTTTTTAACCCCTTATCAGTCAGGGTCCCCAGACTGGTACAAGGCATCAGCAGTTAGCTGTCTGTCACAAGTGCTTATATCTAGAAGTCCGCAAGAGTACAATTGTGCTGCATCACATTGATTTTTGCTGGTGGAATATACAGAATCCTGGGAATCAGCTTTAAGTTTTTTAAAAATGCAATACAAATTACTTTTCAAACCACAATACTTGATGTCCTACAGCAGGGGTGGGGAACGTCAGGCCTGGGGGTGTTTAAGGCCCGTGAAATCATTTGGTCTGGCCCTTTGGGGGTCCGGCAGATCTCTAGCTCAGAAGGATCTGGCGATTCGCCCCCTCCCGCAGACAGGAATAGCCTCTACTCAAGGCAGATGTGAGTTTGTTTTGCCAAGAAAAGGAACCTTTTTTCCCCCTTGCAGAAGAGTTGTTAGCTATGGAGCTACTAGGACCGCCCAAGAAACTGTGTTAATATGGACCATGGAGAAATGTATTCCCTCTGTACAAGAGGGCTGGGCGTGGAAGTGGCGACAAAATAAGGGTTAAAGGGGGCAGGGCCAGAATGTGTGCGGGGAGGGGGGGGGATTTCTTAACCTATGTGTCCTCATTTCATCCCTGCAAGCGGAGGTCGCAGGAGCCGGCTGTAGAATCCGGCCACGACCGGGCCGAACAGGAGCAACTCCGGCATGCAGCTGGACGGCCACGCCCAGCTGGTGCAACAGACCATCCAGTGCCACTAGGTGGGCAAGTGCACCACCGGTTGGATGCCTGCCATGTGGGGAGGGGGGTCATCTGGGGCAGCTGCCTGCTTGGGGCTTGGTCGGTTAATTTTTAAGTTGATAATTTTGTATGGCCTACGAATGATGTTATAAATATCCAAATGGCCCTTGGTGGAAAAAAGGTTCCTCACCCCTGTCCTACAGTCTGTACTTACCCGCAAAATATCATGAGTAAGACTGCCTCTACCTGGGCCCAACTCCACCAGCTGAATTTTTTTAGGTTTGCCAGAGGCTATCCATTCACTAACAAACCAAATACCTATTAACTGTAAACAGAAAGAGATGAAGAGCAATTATTAGAAAACAGCTACAAATGAAAAGAAACAAGTATATTAAATGGAAAATTTTAAAACACAAAATCCAAGTACTATGGCTACAGTTCTGTGTTTTGGTGCCAAGCAGAACCCCGGCTCTTATACCAAGAGCTGCACAGAAGACATGCCCAGTTCCATGTGGATAATCAGCAGTTTTGTTAATCTTCATTTTAATTCATTCACTTCCTATCAAAAATTACCTATAGAGACTTGCTGTCCTCAAATTGTGCTCTATAGCATACATTTCATATGTTCATAACAAATTATATCAGATTTGTTTGAGAATTGTTTGGCCTGTTTTCCCTTCACTACTGGTGATATGATATTAGTTATTAATACAACTATAAATTGTTAATATTGTTTATTGTAAACAAAATGTGAGTCTTTTTCTAATCCTTTAAAAACATAGCTATAAATGTGTTGTATACTTATAATGAGTGATGCATAAAATATGCAAGAATCAAGGCTTAAATAGTAACATCATATAATACTATTGGATCTTATCAGGATATACATGACCCAATATTCATAACAGATTTATAATAATCTACTTTAAGAAATAACTGTACTTAAATTACCTCACCAAACATCTGACTTATTTCAGGTGAAGTAACAAAATCTCCTTTTTCTCCAAGCATGTCATGGTGCATATAATATCCCTATGAGAAAAGAGAGAATTTATCAGCATATATCCTACTTGTGAAATGTAACTCTTTCTGTTCCACTGAATTTACTAACCCTTCACAATCAATTCACCTCCTAGACCACTGCAACAACAAAAGGTAGCTTTAAAGGCGTATCTCCAATGTAAAGCAAATATTAACAATATTTCTCCTCTTAAACACTATTTTGAATCTGCAAAAGCAGATTTTGTTGATGAGCTAAAGATGAGGCAAGTTAAGAATAGCTAGGAAGTTGCATCTTAAGAGGACCCAAGAGGTCGAATAGTTCCAGACTGGAGACACAAGTGACCCTGAGAGAAAGTTGGCTGGAAGATGCTTATGAAACAGAGTTGAGAACAGGATGGGCCAAGAACTAGAAAAAAAATGCTATGGGAAAAAAAACTTACACAGAGCCTAAAGATTAGGAAAACCTGTTTTGTACTGGCAGAAGGGGGTGGCCAGACAAGAAGGAACCTTGGGGGATCTAGGAACTGTGGGCCCAAGAATTAAGACACCAGCAAGGCTAAAGAGGACTATATTATTTGGTTGCACATCTTTACTTCTACAGTAAAGGAATAGTAATTGAACAGTACAGTTTTAAATTATAATCCAATTTCTATTCTCAATTTGATAAATTCATTTCTTTATAATTTTGTAACCAACTTGGTAAGAATCATCCATCAAATCCAAAATTTGCCAGCTAAGGTAGAAGACTTCAACCTGCCATGTTTTGGATGGTTTTGATATCAGAAATGTGGTATGTGACTACAACTGGAAGAAAAAAAAGGTCCTTCAAATGCACTTGATCAATAGAAAAGGCCAATTTAGCATTAAATGTTGATGCATGCAATAGTCTTCTGATTTCTTTTTTAAAAGAAAAACAACCATGAGAGGCTATCAGTTTGAGCAGAACAGCAGTGCATGTGTGTGAACAATCGCTCCCTTTCCATTCAGAGTGGCAGTACCCTATGGCTACTTTTAACTGAAAAAAAAATCCATCAGAAAACTATTACACACATGTTTTGTAATGTTTAGTTTAGCCAAAAGAGAAGGACATACAGAAATGCATTCAAAAGTGATGTCAGAACAGCAGGTCACAGTTTAGGATCTGAACAAGCGCAAAAGGCTTGTTAACAATTAAAAAAATAAGTTGAAACTGAGGAATAATATAAGCTGGAGCTTCTCATCCCAAACACCAATGGTGTTAAACTGATGGTGCTGTTCTGTTTTGGCACAGCAGCAGTTCCTTGCAGAACAGCATTTCTGTTTGCAAAGGAAGGGAGGGTGATTTTGTTGATTCCCCATCTCCTGCTGCAGACTCCCCCCCCTGCCCCCTCCCACTTTCAGGGCCACTGCTTCAAAGAGACATTGTTTCGGTGGAGGGGGTGGAAGTGCGTGGGCCCGGAAGTTACTTTCCTGTAGTGCAACTCTGCAAGCCAATCTGTGTGTAAGACAAGTGTAATGGTATCACCATTTCTACCTTCACAGGATTGGTTAGGACTTCTCGCATGTATTCGGCCACTGTAATGGGGCCAGTTGACTTGATTTTCATCATAAGGTGTTTCAGCATTGGAGTCACTGGGCTGTTTTCCTCTACTTTATTTTCGGAGCTGAAGCACCGGCATCTCCATGTCGATGAACCACCTGTTTCAAAACAAAACAGTCACGACACTTTGAAGCTACTGGGTCCTCTGAGTCAGGACCCATCGCACAGTGGACAACATGGAAGCCCCCCAAGCGACTGGAGACAATTATGTTAATGAGTTTTGTTATGTCTCTGTTTTTATTTTTTTTAATGATTTTCTTCTCCCCCCCCTCTTTATTATTAATACTATATTATGATGGCTTATCGAAATGTATTAAATGAGGGGAAAGTATAACATTAAAATAATGACTTATAAGGATTAGAAAATATTAATACAAACGAGATACCAGATATTTGTATGGAGGGAGGAAGTCGGTGGGGGGAAGTCAACTATAATTAATTATACTTAATACCGAAGACATACACCTAATAATTCTTTATCTTTTTATTGATTTAAAGATTGCTATATAGGATGTATTGTCAAATGAGATGTATAGTAATTATTGAAAAATTATATATATATATATATATATATATATATATATATATATATATATATATATATATATATATATATATATATATATATATATATTTTTCAATAATATATATATTCAATTATATATATTATTATATTATATATATATATATATATATATATATATATATAATTTTTCAATAATATATATAAAGAAGCCCCCCCAAGCAACTTCTCCCAGCCCTCTCCCCCCCCCTTTTGAAACTGGAAGACAGGCGCGAGCCCCTCCAGCCTCATGGTTACCATGGAGACGGAGGAAACGGTCGCTCCGCGCGCCAGATCGCAGAAGGGATCGCCCTAAGAACGCGAGCGGCATTCCCACGCGGAGCTCGCTTCAGCCTTTCTTCAAGCACCGGTAGTTCCTGGCAGCTCAATAGATCAAACCTCCCGTCAACAACACCATGTGGTTCTACGTTCTCGCTGCTCGTACTGAACTAGCGACGCCCGCAGAGACAAGGGCCCGAGCGCTCCCCCTTATTTGTTCCCTAAACCAGCGGCTCGTTCCGTCATTTCTGTATCTGACAGGACCTTTCCTTCGCCGGGCGGTCGCCACGACCGTCGCCGTCGCGCGGAAGTTGGAGAGGCGCATGCGTGGAGCGGCGGAGCAAGATGGCGGCAGTGGGGAAGTTGAATCTCGGGGAGTCTGGTGGGTTTGGCGACGATGATGAAGAAGGAGCGGACGATGGAAGCGGTTTTACGTTGCAGGAGGTGCTCCGCCTCGGGGGAACACAGGTGAGAGAGAGATCTATAGGTGGCCTGGCGAGAGCGATGAGAGTGCACGTGTGGATGTCCAGGTGTGTGAGAACACGTGGTTTTTTTTTTTTTTGAGAACTTTCCCTTTGCGCAGCTCTTGGCAGGCGGACGTTTAACAGGTTGATTTTACCAAGCATTGAAGATTCACATTGGGAGAGATTTCTGCTTGTTATATTGCTGTTAAAGGTGCAAAGATCCTGTTTACAAAGTATGGTTGCCAACCTCCAGGAACTAGCTGGAGATCTCCCACTATTACAACTGATCTCCAGCCGATAGAGATCAGTTCACCTGGAGAAAAGGCAATTGGACTCTATGCCGTTGAAGTCCCTCCCCAACCCCCTCCTCAGGCTCTGCCCCCAAAGGCTCCCGCTGGTGTCGAAGAGGGACCTGGCAACCCTATTACAAAGAGATGATAACTCAAGTGACAGAAAACAGGTTTAGTTTCTGGGTGTGAGTTCTCTGTAGTGTGTGAGATGTGGATTTTGTGCCTCGCTTCTGTTTTTTGGAAGGCAATGTAGTTAAGTAATATGGCATGTGTTTGTGCCGAAAGTACCAGGTCCAGTTCTGGCATTTCTGTTTTCAGGGTCTCAAGTAGGGGGCTGTTGCGAATGACCCTTCACACCTGAGACCCTGTAGAGTACGCTAGAACAGACCATGTTGGACTACATGGTCCTTTGGTCCATTGTTCTGGTACTCTCTAAGGCAGCTTAATGGATCTATAATCTTGTGTAATTTTGGGTGCCCTTATTTAGTGAATGCCCTGATCTGTATAGCCCAGGCTAGGCAAATCTTGTCAAATATTGGAAGTTGAGCAGAGTCAGTCCTGGTCAGTATTTGGATGGGAAACCACAAAGAAATACCACGGTCTACGCAGAGGCAGGCAATGGCAAACCACCTCTGAATGTCTCTTGCCTTGAAAACCCTATGGGGTTGCCATAAGTTGGCTACAACCTGACAACAACAGCCAGTAGTTCTTATTTTCAAGCAACTTTCTTTCATTGGTTTTGTACAAAGAGTCTTCTGACATTTTAAAGACAAATACTTTTATCGTGGCAGAAACTTCTGTGATATTTTTATTCGTTAAAGCCCGTGTGGTTTTAAACTGCAGAAGCTTGTGTTGCAATAAATTGTCCTAAGATTGCTAGTTGTTTTTGTTGCACAGAGGCTACCTGTTCTGATTTCTCAGGTGGTCTTGTCAACATACTGCACTTCGACAGTAAGAAGAAGATTTGGTTTTTATTCCCTAATTTTCTCTCCCTTTAAGGGGTTTCAAAGTGGCTTACAATCGCCTTCCCTTCCTCTTTCCACAACAGACACCTTGTGAGGTAGGTGGGGCTGAGAGAGTTCTGAGAGAACTATGACTGGCCCAAGGTTACCCAGCCGGCTTCCTGTGTAGGAGTGGGGAATCAAACCCGGTTTTCCACATTAGAGTCTGCCGCTCTTAACCACTACACCACGGTGGCTCAAGTGGGATTTTTGGCAAATGCAAGAAACCTCTTGCGTTGAATAACATTTGAGTTGTATGCTTTTCTTTCATGAAGGACTGGAAAGTAGTGAGAGCAGCAGAGAAGTAGATAACTCATTGAGTACCTTCTGTTTCTTTGGTGCAAGCATGTGACTTGGCTGCCCTTCTACTCTTGTGTCTGCTTTGCTTATTGAAATCCCAACATGATGTGAAGATGATTGACTACCTTACACCTTACAATTGTTCTCACTGGTGTATACTAAATACAGAAAAGCTTACTGTTCTTTATCTCTGACTTAAGTTACTCAGCTCCTTTGTTACTAGACTCCTTTCTTGAGGTGCTCTACCCCGCCCCCCCCCGTATATGTGTGGTTTGGACTTTTTATCAAGTATGCGATGCCTGGTAATGTAGTCTATAAACATATTATTGAGATGTCATTCTTTTGTTTTATGCAGCAAGATTATCTCATGCTTGCTGCTTTGGATGAGACTGAAGAACTTGAAGATGGTGGCAAAAAAGGATCAATCGATGATCTAAAGCAAGGTGAACTGGAGGCTTTTGTAAAATCCTTGGGCGTGAGCAGATATTCTGAGAAATTGCAAGTGGTGGAAGAAGAGGGAACCACTGTGGAAACAGAAGGAAAGCTACAGAAGAAAGTGAAGCAAAAGAAAGCAAATGTAACTGCAACAGGAAAAAAAGAAAATCAAGTGAAAGAAAGCAAAGGGAAGATACAGCTGGGTAATGCCAAAGACAGTAAGAAATGCCCAGTTCCCTGTAGAGATGAGAAAGAAAAGGAAGAAGAAACCTTTCACTTTCATGAGCGGCAGATGCTGCTGATAAAACCAGGAGGCAAATGGTATGATCTGGAGTATACAAATGAATTTTCTGCTGAACCCCAAGATCACTCTCTTGTTTTCAAGTATAAGGCCTTGGCAGAAAAGCTGTACCAGCAGGAGGCTGACCTCTACAAGAGCAAAAAAGATATGCAGAAGCGATCATCTTCTGCTTGGATGAAAACTGTAGTGTCATCAGGTACTCTTGCAGACCGAATGGCTGCTATGACTCTTCTTACTCAAGATGCTGCTGTCCACTCCCTTCATTTTATAGAGACTTTGGTGAATATGATCAAAAAGAAAGGCAGCAGAAGACAGAGTTTAATGGCCATGGATACATTCAAGGAGCTTCTCATGACACACCTTTTACCGGATAATCGTAAACTGCGCACTTTCTCTCAACATCCTTTTGGCACTCTGGAAAAGATTTCAAGCGGCAACAAGGATTCGAGGGACAGACGCCTGATACTGTGGTACTTTGAGCATCATCTGAAGCACTGGGTGGCTGAATTTGTGCAAGTGCTGGAAGCTCTGTCTCATGATCCCTTGACGGCAACGAAAGCTCGTGCGCTTGCTGTGGCTCATGAACTTCTCTGTAACAAGGTAGAGGAAGAGAAAGCTTTTCTTGTGCAGCTGGTCAATAAACTGGGAGATCCTCAAAACAAAGTCGCCACCAAAGCATCTTATCTCTTGGAGACTTTGCTTCATAAGCACCCTAACATGAAAGGAGTGGTGTGTAACGAAGTGGAAAGGCTTCTCTACCGATCAAACATTAGTCCTAAAGCACAGTACTATGCAGTTTGCTTTTTGAACCAGCTGGTCCTTAGCCATGAAGAGAGCGAGCTGGCTAATAAGCTCATCGCCCTCTATTTCTCCTTTTTCGGCTCTTGCGTCAAAAAAAAAGACGTGGAGTCCAAAATGCTTAGTGCTCTCTTAACAGGGGTGAACAGAGCATATCCTTACGCTCAGACGAGTGATGAAAAAGTAAAGGAACAGATGGATACTTTGTTTAAAGTGTTGCACGTTGTGAACTTCAACACCAGCATCCAGGCCTTGATGTTGCTGTTTCAAGTGATGGATTCTAACCAGACAATATCCGACCGATATTACACCGCTCTGTATAAGTAAGCATTAGATGGGTATCGATGTATCCGTCAAATATAATTTTGTGGAAGAATGGCTGTTTTTTACATGGTGTGTGTGTGTTTTAAGTTGTGGTAGAATGGAAACTTCACTTGGGTCGCCTCTGCATACCCAAAAAAGCTGTGCTTCCTTTAAGGTTGTGATGCTTCTAGACTGTTGATTATGAAAGCTTGTCCCTGTTAGTTTTTAAGGTGATGCTTGTATCTGTGTGCTGCTCTTCCAGAACCCTCCTACTGATTATCTAGTGAGAGGAAAGAATCTTATGCTGAACCAGCATTTTTCTTCCTTTCTCTCAATGCGTTCCAGCCAACGATTCACACATCTTGTATTTATATAAGTCAGGGGTGGGGAACCTTTTTTCCGCCAAGAGCCATTTGGATATTTATAACGTCATTCACGGCTGTACACAATGAGCAACTTAAAAATTAGCCGACCAAGCCCCAAGCAGGCAGCTGCCCCAGATTACCCCCCCGGGTGCTGGCAAGCAGGCAGGCATCCAACCGGTGATGCACTTAATCACCTGGTGGCAGAGGATGGTCGCCAGTCTTAGATCCTTCTGAGCTAGAGATCTGCCAGGACCCAAGAAGGGCCCAACCAAATGATTTTGCAGGCCTTAAACGCCCCCCGGGCCTGACGTTCCTCACCCCTGATATACAGTATATACTCGGGTATAAGCCGACCCGAGTATAAGCCGACCCCCCAAATTTGAGGCCAGAAAAGGGAATTTCTTATTGACCCGCGTATAAGCCGAGGGTCAATAAGAAATTCCCTTTACCGGCAATGCTGCGCTCTAAAATGGCGGCCGCCATTTTAGAGCGCAGGGCCCCTGCCCCAGGTCGCCCTCCCGCCGGCTTCCGGGCCCTCCCAACCCACCCCAACCCACCCCGACCCCAGTGCCATCCAAGGGGGGGAGGGGGAAGAGCCCCTGAACCCCCTACTTACCTGAAGAGGCGGCGAATCGGCGGCGGCGGCAGCGGTGCGGCCTTCCTGGGCTGGCAGGAGGCCCTTGCCGGCCGGAGGAAGGCGCCCAGCCGCGTGGTCGTCGTCGGCGCGGCCGGCGGGGGCCTCCTGCCTGCGCAGGCAGGCCCCTCCCGGCCAGAGGGAGGCGGCCAGGCGCGCGGCCAGCGGCGACGTGGCCGGTGGGGGCCTCCTGCCTGCGCAGGCAGGCCCCTCCCGGCCAGAGGAAGGCGCCTGGGCCGGGCGGCGGCGGTGATGGAGGTAAGTTCCCCCCTCCCTCCTCCCTCCTCCCCCCTCCCCCCTCTACCGTATTGACCCGCGTATAAGCCGAGTTCGGCTTTTTCAGCCCTTTTTTTTGGCTGAAAAACTCGGCTTATACGCGAGTATATACGGTAAGTCATCAGTTGTGGGAGCAGGAGTTAACTCAGGATTGTTCGTTGCTTATATAAGCCCTTTTTGTGCACAGTATTTAAAATCTAGGTTTTTATTCTTTTAAAGCAGATGCCCACTTTTAATGGAGATAGGCAAGATGAACTATTGTGCATCAATAGTACTAATCAATTTCTTGAAAACCGGACATATCTCTTGATTTTATCTAATTTTATTGATTTCTTTAGCCATTGCTTATAAGCTACTTGGAAAATTCTACTAATAACTGATTTTAATGTTTTAAGTATTTTGGCTTCTGCTGTAAATCCAATTAAATAGTTAGAGTGAATTAATATTAAGTTAATACTGATAACTGTATTTTTTTTTTTGTAGAAAGTTGTTGGACCCAGGATTAACTCTGTGTGCCAAACAGTCAATGTTCCTCAACCTTCTCTACAAATCTTTGAAGGCTGATATTATATTGCGGCGGGTGAAAGCTTTTATCAAGCGACTGCTTCAAGTCACCTGCTCACAAATGCCCCCATTCACCTGTGGCACCTTGTACCTTGTATCTGAACTTTTGAAAATAAGGCCAGGCTTATGGGTGCAACTTCAGGATCATGTGGTATGGTGTCACTTTGCTTTCTCTGGTTGTTGATTTTGTTAAAATCTTCTGCTTCTAATTTCACTTTGCCTTACAAATGATTATTTTCTTGAAATAAATGGTTTACTTCAGTGTAAGAACTATCCAACAATTTTTAAAATTTTTACTCTCTTCAAGTAATTTCACAATAAAAAGGCATTTTGTTGTGATGGGGTGAATTCCAGAGACACTGGTGGAAATGGGCAACTTGCTCTGTATTGAGTGGCACCACTGGAAAAATTCCAGAGAGGAGGACTATGTGTCTATGTGCTGACCTGCAGATTTTATTGGGTAACTCAAAGGGCGGTGGGGGTGGGGGTAAGAAAAGAAAAACCTTATATATGGAAGTATCACTGTCAATTAAAAAATCTAAAATTATATTCCCAAAACTTTAAGCAAATTATAAACATTAAAAATTGCATCAAAATACATCAGTCTTTGATTACATAAATAGGCACATTCCCCTAGTGTTTAGAAACAAAGATTGATGTATTTTAATGCATAGCTTTTACTATTTATAATTCAATTAAAGTTTTGGGAATCTAATGTTAGATTTTTTAAATTGACAGTTATAATGCCAAACATAAGGTTCCTCCCTTTTTTCCAACGCTTTTGGTTACCCGGTCTGTTCTGGGTAGAAATTCCCCCTCCCTTTTTCCATTCATTTTCAGTGTTTGCACATTTGTTTGCGCATAATTCACAATATACCCTTTTTCTGTGAACACGGTAGTTACCCAGCTACTTATGGTGGACAGGTTTCACACCTTGTGAACATCATGCTGAGAGTATAGAGCCATAATGTGCAGTGCCTGGTTTTTGACGCTATTATTATGATGTATTTTTCTGATACTTTGGTATATTATTACGATCGCATTTTTCAGCTTTGTATAACTATTTGGGCTACAAGCTTTTCCAGAAAACAAAAGCCAATCCTGGGATTAAGAAGATTGTAACAAAACCTTTCAGGCACCCTGAACGTATGTTTGTGCACAATACTAGACAAAATACCGTATATTCCCCGTGTATAAGCCGACCCGTGTATAAGCCGAGGTGCCTAATTTCTCCCCAGAAATGGGGAAAAATTAGGCACCCGCGTATAAGCCGAGGGTCGGCTTATAACCCCCCCCCCCTTGCAGGCTTACCTGACCGGGCTCCTGTCGGTGGGAAGCGGCGGATCCGGCGGGGGCGGCCTTCCTGCAGCTGCAGGAGGCCCCCCCAGGCCACTCCTGGCGGCGGGAAGTGGCGCGGGCCCGGTGAGGGCGGCTGAGCGGCCTCCCTGCGGCCACAGGGGCCCTCTGGAGGCCGCTCCCGGCTGGGAAAAGGTGGCGGGGGCGGCTGAGTGGCCTCCCTGCGGCCACAGGGGTCCTCTGGAGGCCGCTCCCGGCCGGGAAAAGGCGGCGGCGGTAAGTTCCCCCCTCTTTCCTCCCTCCCCCCTCTACCGTATTGACCCGCGTATAAGCCGAGTTCGGCTTTTTCAGCCCTTTTTTTGGGCTGAAAAACTCGGCTTATACGTGAGTATATACGGTATAATAAATTAGTAGGTTTAACCCCTTCATGGTATTACTTGCTCTTTTGAAGTAATTTTCCATCTTTCCTTTCCAGTTATCTTATTTTGCACCTTGAGCAAGTGAAGGTATGATGAGAGGAGAGAAATTGCCTTTCTGTGATTTATATCTCTTGTTGTCTTGTGAGCTTGCTCCAATAAGAAAATGTACAGTTGCCACCAGAGGCTTAATTAATTTTATTTCCTAGGAATCGGACGATGAGGAACATTTTCATGACCTTGAAGAAACTGAAGAGGAGGAGGCAAAACTTATAAATGTAGAGAAAGGAAATAAAAGAACGGCGGAGTCTGTGAAACTTCATGACTCAGGTTCAAGAGCTTCTTGGGTCCATCACCAGAACTTATCAGGTAAAAATAATTGTAAACTTCCAAGCTTGGTCTGGGAATCACTGTAATGATGGGGGTTCCTAATAGCATGTCTTAATACTGGCAGACTTTTCATTTGAGGGATATCACTCAAGGGCGACCTCACTAACCCAGCATTCATTTATGAATGTGGTTGAAGGAGGCAAGTGGAGGCTTTGTGCCAAATTATTTGGATGTACCTTTAGTAGATAAGAGGACAGGAAGCCACTGTAGCTGCTGCGGTACTAACCTCTCCCTAGAGAGATGCACTTCCTTAGAGTTCCGTCATTGCCTCTCATTGTTTATCACTTCTGTAGTACTCTTGTGAAACATGCTTTAAAGAAATCCACATTTTGTTCATTTTATCAAGTTAGGCTGCTTTTACTCCCGGAACGAGAACTGAAGTTGACAGATGTTGGGTGTGAGGGAAAGTGAGTCTAGCTCTCCAAGTCCCTGTTCTGAACTCTATGTGCTTTAGCACACGTTCATGTACCCTGCTTCACATTTGACATCTGATAGTTTTGTGGAGCAAGCAGGGCATTTCCCTTTTTATTATAAGACAATGAGCTGCTGACCTGCATTAGTTCCTGCTGTTTAAACCATGGGCATTAAGAGATTGTGTGACAAAGGTGCAAAACTCATACCGTTACATGGGCCATAACAGAGCCCAACTGGAGCTAAGTTGGTTGCCCTGCAGTGGTGCCAGGCTCCATCATGACCCACAATAGAAGTATGAGGTGAGACATTTCCCAGGGGGGTCAGAACCCCACCGCTCACCTGTTCCCCGGATAGAGAGGTGCATTCTGGATCTCCCCTCCCCCCCGGAAACTTCTTTGTTGCATTCAGAAGCTTGTCTTTCAGTTGCAAGCCCCAGAGATGCAGCAGAGAAATTTCCTGTGCGGGGAGGGGTGGAGAGGTGTTTCCCCAACCCCAGATTTCCGCATTGTACCTTGGGGGCTCTCAGATGAAACTCAACCCCCTGGAATGCGAAAGAAGAATGGGAGGATGAGGTAAATCAGAATGCCGTTTGCATTCTAATCCCCTCCCCACAGAAGCTTCTTCTGGGATTCGGCCAATTTTTTATGGGGACAGAGGGAAGGGGTCAGAATGCGGCCGCCTAAGTGGGAGTCTGTGTTCTGATCCCTTGGCTGGGAAGGCCCTTGCCAGGTCTCTGGTGGGAGTGGACTTTTCAGGTATGCAGGGGAGGGGAGGGATCAGAATGCCAAATCTCAGATGGGAGTCAGTGTTCTGGCTTGGACTGCATGTTGCCCACCCCAGTTGCATAAAATCTGAGCACCGCATACAGCTTCTGATACACCCTTGCGTTGGTACTGCAGGAACATCTCTCAACTGTTCAGTTAGCAGCTGGCACCCCAGTTTAAACATGCTTATCTTTTTGCGTTTCAATCGTTTTTCCCCCCAGGTGGCAAGAACCTGGATGGCTATGACCCGTTACATCGAAATCCTTTATACTGTGGAGCAGATAGGACAAGCTTTTGGGAACTCAAGAAGGTACAATTGTTAATATTTTCATGGAGAAAGAGTTCACCAGGAATTAAGATTTGCCTTTAATAAGACGGAATCTAACCTTTGCACAAACTTCTTTTTAATGGCCAGTGGTTTTAGCAACCCTTTTTCAAATGCTCTTATTTTATTGTATACATTTTACATACGTTTATTTTTAAGGTGAGATTAGCCTTTTTGCAGTAGAGTTTTAAATAGATCTGAAATCCCATTGTCTGAAATTGTGAGCTTATCACTTCTAAGCATGATTTTTCCCAGTGGAGCTTTTCCTCAGCTAACTCCTCATACTGTATATTTATTTTAAAATGTAATATTTACAGCAAGATCTGAGTAGCTCTTAACAGGATGGCTTTTATTTCTCCAGCTTTCAGAACACTTTCATCCATCCGTGGCCCTTTTTGCAAAAACCATCCTAGAGGTGAGTTGAATTTCTTCTGTTTTCAGCACTTTGGTTGTGTTCTAGCATGACCCTTGGCGCATGCCTTGGAGATAGCCTGTGCATAGCAGGGCTTGGGTCCTTCCTTTTTCCAGACACAAGGGGAGGTGAAAGTGAATGGTGGCATCGTTCTCTGATCGGTCATCCCACCCCTCCCTTGCTGAGAAGCATCTGGTGTGGGGGTCAGTATTTTGCAACCCCGAAGTGGCCCTTTAAGTCTCCTGCTTTTAAAGAAGAGATGGGTCTTTCTGATTGTTCTCTCTGGCCATGTATGCAGGGTCAGTTTTGATGCTCCAAGCTCTTTTTTTTTAAGTGCGACCTTTAAAATGCCTATTCACGGTCCTGACTCAAAAGGAGAAGTTTCATCCTCCCCACTCTTCCTTCCATTAGCAACTGCCCATTCACTTGGCTGTGATTTTGCATGCTTCCTTGAGGAAATTTTTCGAGGCAGGGGTGGAGCAAATGCAAAAGGTCGCCTTAAAGGGGCTCTTGACAGTTCAGAGTGAAAATCTCAAAAAAATATGTGGGGCGCTCCAGCCTGGAACACGCTGCTAATTATCAAGCATAAATGGCCTCTGTGTTATTTTGTCTGTTCTCTTCCTTACCAGCTGGGTGGTGCTCTGAAGTCCCCCTCACCATAACTGTGGGAGGAAGGGCAGATGACTGGACTGTGGCGGCAGTGGGCAAGAGATTTAAGGGGGCTGTTCTGATAGTTGCTACCTTGCAATTGGCCCCTTTTCTTTTACCTCTTCTGTACCCGATCTTCAAGATTTCATCCCTCAGTATCATGACCTGTCTATAAACATATCCGTCTCTTACACCTTTTCAGTCCATGTTTTATTTTGCACTGTGAATTTTGACTTTCTTTCAGGGGAACTCCATTGAATACTCAGGTGATCCTCTACAAGATTTCACACTAATGAGATTCTTGGATCGTTTTGTGTACAGAAATCCCAAAGGCCATAAAGGCAAAGGTATGAAGCTTGTACATTTTTTGTTGATAATATGCAGCTACCTTACGCCGTCAGAGCACTGGTCCACCTAACTATGTGTTTCCCAACATTTGCGACTTGAGATCTTTTAACTGGAGGTGCCAGGAAATGGACTGGGATTTTCTGCTTGTGCTCTGTCACTCCATAGGCCTGCTGCAAATGTGTGTGATATGTGTAGAAGGTGCAGGTGAAAGATAGTAATTTTTTAATCACCTCTTGACTTTCTGCTGCAGAGAACACCAGCAGTGTGGTGATGCAACCGAAGAAGAAACAGTCCATGAGTAACATACGAAATCTTGTTGGTAAGTGCAGATATTTTATTCATTTGTACTCTAATCACAAATACACCGTCTTATCGTAATCCCCATCGGGTTTACGAGAAATTCTTTTAAAAATTTCACACTGGGGATGAAAGGATTTCCATACAGGGAGCAATCCTAAGAAGGCCTACTTGGAAGTAAGGCCCATGTTACTCTGTGGAGATTATCTCAGGCAAGTTTTTTTAGGATTGCAGCCACAGATGCCTGTTGAGTAGCTCACCTTTCTTTTTGTACACATTTGGATCAGTGCCATAACATCATTTTATTGTAACAGCTGAGTTATAATAAACAGGAAAAAAATGACCCTTCAGGGCTTGTGCAAGCACAATGCATTTCATTCTGGGGAAAGATGGGATAAGGGATCCTGATGGCCTTCACATTATATTTCCCTTCTTAAAGTGTATTGGCTTATTTGTTATTTGAACAGGCAACTTGGGGGGTTCCATGATGCTTATTTATGCTGCCTCTATTAGAAAATCATAGAATCATAGAGTTGGAAGGGACCACCAGGGCCATCAAGTCCAACCCCAATGATTCTTAAGCCTTCATTACAAGGTAGTTCAGAACTTTTCCGGTTTTCACATTCAGATCATTACTGTTATTAAATATTTGACTATAAAACACCATTAAAATAAGCTTCCAAAGGAGGTCCATGTTATAATTGTTAAAACGTGTAAGAGACTGATGAAGAGTTAACTTTTTAAGGAATATCCTTAGTCATGACGCAAGATTAACAGCAGCATCATCCTAATGTAGTAAATACTTAAAAATACAAGGGTGTTTTCTAGGGGTGGGGCTGGAACTTCTCAACTTTCTATTTCTAATCCATGTTCCCAAGATATCCTGTGACCACATTTCTTCTGCCTAATTGATTTAAGACAGAAAACCTCTTACCAGACTAGATTATATAATGGACTGTATGTTGTTTTTGAAAGTTATCCAGGCAAAACTGCCATTTTGATACAAAGGAGCTTGTGATCACAATCACTGGTTTGACTTTAGGTGCTAAGAACATGAGAGGTAGTGTAGCATATAGGGGTGTTGGTCTGGGGCCTGGGATAACTGGGTTTGAATCCCCACTCGTGCCATAGAAGCTCACTGGTGACCTTAGGCCATCACATCTCTCAGCCTAACCTACCTCACAGAGTTGTCGTTTTGAGGATAAATTGGAAATACAGTGCAGGAAATTTGAATGACTTTTATTGCAATTTCGTGTTGGTGAAACAGCTACGATGTCTTTTATTTCTAGTGAACAGTCAGGAGTTTCTTGCACAAGATGAAAGCCAAATCCCAGTAGATGAAGTCTTTTTTCACAGGTAATGGAAAGCTTTTAATTATATTTCTATGTAACAATGGCATTTCCACTATGTGATGGGAGGGTCACTGCCGGGAAAAAATATTTGAGATTGTGAGATGCCACTGAGATATTTTAGGCACACAAAAATTAGCAAGCTGTGAATTAATTAGCAAAAAAAAAAAACAGCTTCAAACTGCAAAACAGTACAAGTTTGTATTAACAACACATAAACATGCACCATACATATGGTACACCAAACATGAACAATGTCCAACCAAGTAAATACTATATACAATTATTACCTTACCTCTTGGAGAAAAAAAGATGCTCTCAAGCCCAGGATTGTAGATATTCCCTGCAGTGGCTTTAATTGTATATAGTATTTACTTGGTTGGACATTGTCCATGTTTGGTGTACCATATGTATGGTGCATGTTTATGTGTTGTTAATACAAACTTGTACTGTTTTGCAGTTTGAAGCTGTTTTTTTTTTGTTTGTTTGTTTACTGAGAGATTTTAGGCACCATAATGAAATTTACCTAAGTGGGGAAGGCACTGGCAAACCACCCCGTAAACAATGTCTGCCTAGTAAACGTTTGGATGTGACATCACCCCGTGGGTCAGTAATAACTGGTGCTTGCACAGGGAACTGCCTTTACCTTTAGACAATCCTTAGA
Organism: Euleptes europaea; assembly: GCF_029931775.1. NCBI lineage: Eukaryota > Metazoa > Chordata > Lepidosauria > Squamata > Sphaerodactylidae > Euleptes > Euleptes europaea. The sequence goes on from NC_079318.1 coordinate 32,000,130, forward strand.
AAAGGTCCCATAGTTACTGTCACAGAGAGCTTTCCCAGAACATTTACACCATTGAAATTTCCCCTCTTTCTTGCACTTGCTTCTTCCTGTTTGCTTCTGTTGTCACAGACAACATTGTTCCCTGCTCTCTGCTGCTATTCAGTACTCTGGCTCAGGTTGCATCAGCAGCTAATAGCTATGGTGAGATGTGCCAGCATCCATTTTTATTTTAGGTGGTGATTTGGGATTTCTCATCTTTTGTGAAGCTTTCTAAGATGGCACAGTAATACAGGATTTAAATTGAAAATGTGACATGTGGCTAAACTGTGGCACGTTTTAATGCCATACCATATTAGGTAGGCCCATTTGTATAGCTTTTTCCTGGTGACTCCTTGTAGTAGTAACTATTTTGACTCATAAGAGGAAGTAGACTTTTGTGTAGGCCTTGTTCAGAACACAGAGGAATGGATTTAGCAGAAGTCGTGACCTTGAGTTTGAGGCGGTAAGGCAGGATAGAATGTTTTAAATGAATTTTAAATAAATAAAATAATGGTTGTGTGAAGGTGATTGCTGTTGTCTCAGTAAATAAGTGTATGGTTTCATTTATGAAATAGCTTTAGCAATTTTATATTTTCACAGCAGCATTTTACCATTTGGGAGAATATTTATATCTGCGTCTGTACTGCAGGGGTCCCCAACATGGTTCCCACCAACATAGAATCATAGAGTTGGAAGGGACCACCAGGGCCATCAAGTCCAACCCCCTGCACAATGCAGGAAATTCACAACTACCTTCCCCCTCCACACCCCTAGTGACCAGAAGATGGCCAAGATGCCCTCCCTCTCATCATCTGCCTAAGGTCACAGAATCAGCATTGCTGACAGATGGCCATCTAACCTCTTCTTTAAAACCTCCAGGGAAGGAGAGCTTACCATCTCCCGAGGAAGCCTGTTCCACTGAGGAACCGCTCTAACGGTTAGAAAATTCTTCCTAATGTCTAGACGGAAACTCTTTTGATTTAATTTCAACCCGTTGGTTCTGGTCCGACCTTGAGCAACAGAAAACAACTCGGCACCCTCCTCTATATGACAGCCCTTCAAGTACATCTTTCTTGGCTCTTGCCAAGTGTATTTAGAAAGGGGGTGGGGCCAGATGGCGCTTTAGCCCAGGTGGGGCAATGATGGACCACTGGAGAGCTGATTGGCCATGTAGATTTAAAAAGAAATGTTACTTTGGGAGCAGCTGCCACCTCAGAACAAGGATCTTCACTGAGCGGCTAATATTAAGCTGTGTGGATATGCAAGGAAATATTTTGAAACGGTATGTTTATTTTAAAAGGCCTCCTGTTTTAGACCTTCCGCCTGAAATGTTGAAAAGCTACTGTTAGAGTTATGCTTAACCTCACTCCCTGACTTTTTGTAGTCGGCTGTGACTTGCAGTGGTCATTTTGTGGTTGCGCTCACCAATGCTGTGTCAGAATGCCAAAGGCGCCTGCAGGCTCAAAAAGGTTGTGGATCCCTGATGTACAGCTTCTAAACATCATGCCAATGCTCTCATGTTTGGCTGGAGCCACCCCCCTCCCGTCGTCAGCAAATAAACACTTATGTTGGGGTGGGCTGGCAGTTATTTCTGGCACTGGGATGTCATAAGAAAGGGAATATTCTGGTCCAAGTGTCTTTTGGAACAAGTATATGAGAGTTGGGAAATTAACCCAGGGAAATTTACTTTATTATGACTTTGACCAGTTGGCATATTGTGTTAATCCCTATATATTTATTTGTTGACATCATTTTATTTTTAATCCTCAGATTTTATACAAAGGTGAACATAGAGAAGGAAAAAAGGAGACCGGTGAGAGATGATGAAAGTGTGGAAGATGTGGATGATGATGAGTTTGAAAGAGCATTAGGTAAGGCTGTTGCACCCAGTTCCTTACCTTAACCTTGCCAAGGGTGGGTAGTGGATTTGACTCCCCTTAAAGCTGGGAATTAAGGGGAGAAAAGACAAAAACTTGACTGCACTTAACACACACACACACACACACACACAGCTGGAATACAGTTCTTTGACAGATCTTGTAAGGTTGATCCAATTGATGAAACGCTAGATAACTGAACACATGAAGTTGCCTTGTACTGAATCAGACCCTTGGTCCATCAAAGTCAGTATTGTCTACTCAGACCGGCAGTGGCTCTCCAGGGTCTCAGGCAGAGGTCTTTCACATCACCGACTTGCTTGGTCCCTTTAACTGGAGATGCCGGGGATTGAACCTGGGACCTTCTGCATGCCAAGCAGATGATCTGCTGCTAAGTCACAGCCCCTCTCTATAAATGGGTCCCAATTCAGAGGTGTGTGTGAGGAAATCTAGTTGGACTTCACTGAATGCTTACGGTGCACTGCAAAATGCCCTGAAATCTTTAAACCTGCCTGCAACGCGTCATGATTTATTTATAATCTTGCTTGCTTGCCCGTCCTATTGTTCAAGTTAAGTACAATAAAATAAAAATACTCAATAAAAATACAATTAAAAACAACTGTAAAAAGGAAGGAACAGAAACGTGAATCAGTATAACTGCCAGATTTCCTCAGAAAACTGTAACCCCAACCAACATTGTTCATTGAACCGATGTTTTTTAACCAAATTAAAATGTTTCATTTGCTTTAATATTGTGAAATCAAACCTCTACATCTTGTCTCTTTCAGATTCATTTGAACAAGATAGTTATTTTGATACAATTAGTAAGGAAGACCTTAATTTTGCTGGGTAAGATGTTTGTGTTTCAAAACAAAACAATTTTTTTGTATAGTCCAGAATTATATACTCTACTGCATGTGGTTTCTCATTGTTGTTGTAAAACTTTCTTAAGAAAACCAAGTTTCAGTGAAACTTGTTCCCCTCCTTTCTGAAATTTGACCGTATTGGTGGTGGGCTTACCAAATTAAATTAACTTCCTTGTAATTTGATTACTTGTGCAAAACTCTACATCCTTGTGGTATCTTTCTAGCCACTGCCCACTTTGAGGACAGAAAGGGTTTTCAGAATGACTACACATCCTTAAAGGGTTCATCTTTCATATTTAACGTGGCTACAGCAAGTTCTTGTCTGATTTCTCCTTTTTTGGGTTTGTCTTATTCTCTCCAGAATCAGAGGAGCATGCCTATTATATTAGTTGCATTGGAACGCAGGCAGGATAATGCTTTTGCAGTCATCTTGTTTGCGGGCTTCCTAGAGGCACCTGGTTGGCCACTCTGTGAACAGACTGCTGGACTTGATGGACCTTGGTCCGATCCAGCATGGCCTTTCTTATGTCCTTAATTGGAGTGATTTCTAGTCCTGGCTTAGTCAGAATAATACAGGGGAATCTTCTTCCCATCGTTTTATTAATTTGTTTGGTGGTGGGTAGTATGGGAAGAGAGCCCTTGGATGGTAAATATGCTGTTTCCACAGCTTAATATTATCCTGCAAGCTGCTTTGTACGCATGCTTTTGTGTAAAGTATGCTCTGTGGTGCTCATTCCCCTGATGTGCTTGTCCTTGATGTGGCCAACAGTATGTCTTGCATGTATATATCTAAGGTCTTACAGTCTTTGTGAATTGATCTGAATGAACCCCTTCTCCCCTTCCCAAGTGCCATTTCCTCAGTCGGTAGCATGAATTAGAATTCCCACTTTGTTTCTGTGTGCTTTAAAAGGATGGAGATAGCCGCCCTGTTGTTACACTGATGCTGATTAAATGGCATTGCATTCCGAGGGTGTCAGGTGACTTTACACATGCTGCTTCTATATACCTATGGAAGCTTGATATTTTTAATCTAGAAGGAAGGTCATTATGTGCATTGGGGGAAGGCTTAGGGCTAAACTAGAGGTGCAGGTTTTTGAAGAGTTGGGTCCAAGTTCCCCAGACCCAACTTGGGTTCCACACAGCAGCTGTGGGGAATGGATTTTTTTTAAAAGAAGAAGAAGAGTTGGTCTTTATTCTGACTTTCTACACCACTTAAGGGAGAATCAAACCCGCTTACAATCACCTTAGCTCCCCACTCTCCACAACAGTCACCCTGTGAGGTAAGTGAGGCTGAGAGAGCTCTAAGAGAATTGTGATTAGCCCAAGGTCACCCAGCTGGCTTTGCAGTTAGGAGTGGGGAAACAAATCCAGTTCACCAGATTAACCTCCACCCTCATGGGGAGGAATGGGGACTCAAACCCAGTTCTCCAGATCCACCACTCCAAACCATCGCTCTTAACCACTACACCACGCTGGAGAGACCATTGGGGCTGTGAATACCACCATGGGGAAAGAAGGTCACCAGCCTCTCCCTGAAGCCATTTTCCTGCACTGAAACAATGCTGGGAGGAGTTGTTTCCCCGTTTTTGCTGTTCCGTGTGCACAGAATGCTTCACGTGGAGAAGCAAAAATGGGGAAGTAATCCCCTCCAGCACTGTTTCATTGCAGGAAAATAGCTTGTGGGGGGGAGGCAGGAGCCCTTCTTCCCCCACTGCAACATTCTGAGCCCAAATGGGCTGTCCTGTTCTATTTATTTTTTTTAAAACAGCCATTCTCCGCAGCTGCTGTGTGGCTGTGGGTGACCTGAATCAGGGAAACCAGTCCCAACTCTTTAAAAACCTGCACATCTGGTTTGGCCCTTAGAAACAACAGGATTAGCAATCACAGTTTTTTCCAGGAGTGATCTCACTTGATTGCTTTGGGTCTGTCCCCCCCCCCACCCCCATTCTCTTTCCCAACTCCCTGTCAGCTAAGCCATCTGGTAGCATAGCACTTCCACCTTCTTGGCCCATAAAGCAAAGATGAGTGTATATGGCGATTTAACAGGCGCATTGTATTTTGTTTGTTTGTTCCCACTGCCTCAGATTTCATGCACTCTGAACTGTGTTACATTAAACAGAAAGACTGGATGGAATTCTGACCTGCAGGAGGGTTTTTATACACTAAAGTTTTAGAAGATTTAATGCCTGGATTGAAAGTTATTCATCAAAACATGCATGGTGTACTTCATGTAATTCAGTTTCATTAGTGCATTTGTATTATGGGGGAAAGTGCCCATTATGGGATGCCTACAAACTGGGGTGGGGAGGCTACCCCTTAATTTTCCAGGGGAAGCCCTTATATATCAGCCTTGCAATTTCTCATTCATGTGCTGCCCCTGCAGTGTGATGCTCTCCCTTCTTGTGCAGAGAGCCGGAGATTCTTTAATGTTAAGGGGAGGAAATGATGAGGAGACTAATGGTGAGCGAGGAGTCGTTGGTGGTGGGAAGTGCCGCCAAGCTGCAGCTGACTTATGGCAACCTGGTAGGGCAAGGGTCCCCAACATGGTGGCCGTGCGCACTGTGGCGCCCGCTGGCACCTTTCCTGGTACCCACCAAATGCTTTTAGAAAGTGGGCGGGGCTAGGTGAAGCTTTGTCCCTGCAGGGCTTCTGATTGGCCATGCAAATTAAAAGGCATCCTGTTAAACAGAGCTTCTTCCTGAAATGTTGAAGAGTATCTATTAAAGTTGTGTATAACCTAGATCCCTGACGTTTTGTGGTTGGTTCTGCCTACTGCAGCAGCTATTCTGTGATTGGCTCTGCCTTCTGTGGCAACCATTTTGTGTTTGTGGCCAGTGCCCTTTTTCAGAATTCCAAAAGTGCGTGCAGGCCTAAAAAGGTTGGGGACCCTGCCATAGGGTTTTCAAGAAAAGTGATGTTCAGAAGTGGTTTGCCATTGCCTGCCTCTGCCTAGTGACCCTGGTATTCCTTGGCGGTCTCCTATCCAAATACTAACCAGGGCCAACCCTGCTTAGCTTTTGAGATCTGACAAGATTGGACAAGCCTGGGCCATCCAGGTAAGGACAGGGAGCCACCCCTAAATATTTACACAGCTACTACAGACTTGTCTGTGTGAACGTTTTAGTCATTAGGTTATTTACAGTACCAGCCCAAGACCAGTTTCTTGGGAGAAATCCCCCTTGAATAGACTTCAGTTGGCTTCTGAATAGAAATACTTAGGATTGCACTGTTAGTGTGTTTCTTTTAGAGCAATTTTTCCCCCTGGTACTGCAGCTCCATTATTTGAGAAATTGCATTTTTCTATAGGGGTATAGCAATTTGTGTTGGTTCTGTAGCTGCTTTTAGACTTCTACAGGGCTTTTAGACTTCTCCTCGTAGGGATAGTCTGTGGCCTGTTTTTCTCTTTGCTGCATGTACAGACCAGCATACCAGGTCATTTGACCAAGTTTAAGGAAAGGGAAGGATGGAAAAACTGGACCTCCCATTACTTACTTATCCACTTGAACTGCCCTGGTTTGCTGCCTAGACACACACTTTGCGTGCAAGGGGAGAACTGAGCCTCTGTTGAGTCATACGGGGACCCCTCTTCATATAAGGGAAGATCATACCCCTGTATATAGACATTGCTTATAGACGTGTTGAAAGCTTCTTATAGAGTGAAATAGCCTTAGCAAAAAGCCCAGGCTAGCCTGATCTCATCAGATCTCAGAAGCTAAGCAGGGTCAGCCCTGGTTAGTATTTGGATGGGAGACCACCAAGGAATACCAGGGTTGCTGTGCAGAGGAAGGCACTGGCAAACCACCTCTGTTAGTCTCTTGCCATGAAAACCCCAAAAGGGGTTGCCATAAGTCGGCTGCGACATGACGGCACTTTACACACACACAAGCATGTTTTGATGGCTTTATGAATTAAAGAGAGAGCCAGCATGGTACAGTGGTTAGAGAGCGGTGGACTCTAATCTGGTGAACAGGGTTGGTTTCCCCACTCCTACACATGAAGCCAGCTGGGTGGCCTTGAGCCAGTCACAGTTCTGTCAGAACTCTCTCAGCCTCACCTACTTCACAAGGTGTCTGTTGTGGGGAGAGGAAGGGAAGGAAATCGTAAGCCGGCTTGATTCTCCTTAAAAGATCAAGTTGGCATATAAAAACCAACTTTTTCTTCTTCTAAATTCTTGCTTACCAGAAATTCAAGATTATTTATTAATCTTGAATTTCTTATTCGAGCACTTTGAGAGAGGCAGATGTGTGGCCTTCCACTTTAATGTTTTTTTTTTTAATTATTTCTAGCAATATCAAAAGCAGTGGTGGTAAGAAAAGCCAAAGTGACGAGGCAGACTGGGAAGATTCTGATGAAGATGACTTCGATGGTTTTGATGATGAGGAAGTGTCTCTGGGTAGCATGGATGAAGACTTTGGAGAAGACCTCGATGAAGAAGGGGGGACTTTCATGGATGTGTCCGACAATGATACCAATCCAGGTAAAAATCCCTAGAATGGTTAAAATAGATCATCTTATTGAAATTGTAATTTGAAATTACAATGAGTTATTTGTAGGCAGACACTCTGAAGGTGTGCCCTGGGGCTCCATCTGATAATTATTGCAGTATGATCCTTTTTGAATGGAACTCTTCAGAGGAGAGCATTTGCTATGCTGGAAAGTTCTGAAGTTGGTCTGTGCCTAGGCTGTTGCCCAGTTGGCAAGGATGACAAATTAAGGTATTACTCACAGTGGGTAGCCGTGTTAGTCTGTCTGCAGTAGTAGAAAAGGGCAAGAGTCCAGTAGCACCTTAAAGACTAACAAAAATATTTTCTGGTAGGGTATGAGCTTTCGTGAGCCACAGCTCACTTCTTCAGATACTAGGGTTGCCATTCAGCTCAAACCCTACCAGAAAATATTTTTGTTAGTCTTTAAGGTGCTACTGGACTGTTGCCCTTTTCTGCTAAGGTGTTACTAACCTTGTGTCCAAGGTGCTCAGCTCTGCTCCCACGGGAATATGATTGCAGTGGCTTCTGCATCTGTGAAGCAGAAAACCACTGGCCTCAATAAAATACTCCACTCCTTCCTCTAAACTAGGTCACAGCCTTGAAGCAGAAGTACTGTGACTTGCAAAAAACAGCTTGTAAGCCGTCATCAGGCTTGGCTGATGGAGAAAACATGACCATATGCATTAGCCTTTGGTTTTGACGGAATAATTTTAGTTGCCAAACATTATATAATTATTTCTTCTCCACGAGGACAGTAGTGCTGGTGTCCTCATTACATGCGGTTGAATTAGAAATAGGACGCCTTCCAAAAATAAACATTTCAGAAATAGTCAATGTACTAATAGCAAAGTCAGCCAAATCTGAGAGTACTTAAATCTGGTGCCTGGAGCGGTGAACGGGCAAGGCAGAACTTCTTCAAATGAGAAAAGGGCCCCAGGTTTGCAAAAAAATGTGAAAACTACAAACTTTTTTTTTTTTGCTGTCAAGTCACAGCAGGAGTTTCAAGTCAAGAGATGTTAAGAGGTGGTTTGTCATTGTTTGCCTCTGCATAGTGACCCTGGTATTCCTTGGAGGTCTCCCATCCAAATACTTGCTAGGGTCGACCCAGCTTAGCTTCTGAGATTTGATGAGATAAAAAGAGCTCCTTTAGCTTTAAAAAATAGATTCCCTCAGTGGCCATTGCTAGGCAACCACAGCTTTCCATGCTGGGTTTCAGTGAGTAAAAAGGCAGGGGGCAGGGTACTTTCCAGGGCTGTTTTTGGCCTTTGAGGGAAGACCTAGCGGTTGCCATCTTCAAGTTGGGAAATTCCTGGAGATGTTGGGGTGGAGTCTGGGGAGGGCCTCAGTCGGATATAGTGCCATAGAATCTCTTCTCTAAAACAGCCATTTTCTACAGGGGTACAGCTCTCTGTCATCTGGAGATCAGTTGTAATTCCAGGAGATCTTGAGGCTCCAACTGGAGGTTGATATCCTAGGCCTGGCAGCAGCCACTGAGTGACCTGATACCACCGGACTTGCATGACTCACCTAGGCCTGGCTGCTTGCTACTGTTCAACAGCAGCCACTGTATGAAAGCCAGTGTTGTGTAGCAGTGAGAGCTTTAAAGTAGGGTCTGGGGGACCCAGGTTCGAATTCCCATCTTGCTGTGGAAGCTCACTGGGTGATTTGGGGCCAGTCACATACTTTCAGCCTAACCTACCTCACAGGGTTGTTGTGAAGAGAAAAAAAGGAGAAGAGGAGAATAATATTTTGATTCCCATGGTGGAGAAAGGTGGGGTATACATGAAGTAAATAAATAATAAATGTAGTTGAAGATAGGAGGCAGATAAAAGGTAGGTTGGTGAATGGCTTAGAAGGTGAGAATGAGGCAGAGAAAGGGGAGAGAATATGGTGGTTGACAGGAGATGGGAAAGAGGAAACAGTGTGGGGAGGGGCATACAGGGAAAGTGAGGTGTTCCCCCACAAGTCCTTGAGGGTTCCCTACCATGCAAGTGGGCCTGGCCCAGTTGCTAACACCACACAACTTGGCCACAGTTTTTCGAGGTAGAAGCTGCTGGGGGAACGAGGAAAACCTGAAGACAAAGGAGCAGATAAATGTAGGTTGGCTGTTGGGTGGGCAGGAGAAAAGGAAGCAGGAAAAGGGGAGAGGCTTTGGGAGTTTCAGGAAACGAAAAGGAAGTCGTGGGGGGAGGGGAAATGAGATGCCTCCTGCGAGTCCTTGTGGGTTGCCACTTGTATTAATGAATTTTTGATTTGATTTTCCCTGTTTATTATACCGTGAATTTCTCAAAAGTTTTAACATACCCCAAGTGGCCTGTACTTCCTCTGGCAGAAGAGCCACTTAATTTGGAGTAGGGCTTTTCTGCCTGGAGGACGGCTTCAAACAGTATTGAACAGAGTGGCGGGAGATAGACCAATGCTTCTTTGTGTGTGATATTTTAAGGCACCAGTAACTTTTCCCTGTGGGAATTCACACATTTTTTAGGTCAAACAAATGCTCGCTCTGTTTGCTGCCTCTGCTTTTGATTCGCATCAACGGCTCTCGAATATAGTTGGTGTTTTCTTGGAATTATTACGGGGAAATAGGTTTCCTTCTGCTTACTGGAAAAGTCTGCCATTATTGACAGCAGTCAGAAGAGGCTATAAAATCCACCTGTTCAACAAACACAATTTAGTAAGCAGAGATTTTGTACTGTAGTTGCCATTTATCCAAGGAGTCACGCAGAAACATTTGAGATAGGGAATGGAAGGCTTGTGTACTCTCTAAGTAGGAACTGAGATCCAGTGTGGTGTAGCTGTTAATTTGAGTAGGATCTGGGGCACCCAGGTTTGAATTACTACTCTGCCATGGAAGCTTCCTGGGTGCTCACAGGTGAGGATAAAATGGAGGAGAAGAGAATTATGTAAGCCTCTTTGGGTAGAAAGGTGGGGTAAAGTGAAGAAAGTAAAATAACTAAATGAGAAAATCCCAGGGTGAAAACGCACGAGGTTTTGCCTTGGATTTGCTGCTCTCTAAATGCACATTTTCCCCAGCCACATTCTCAAAACTCAAAAATAAGCCCCCAGTTTTGAGAATTCAGGTGGGGAAAATGTGCATCTAGAGAGCGGCAAATCCAAGGCAAAACCTTCTATGTGTTTTAGGCTCCACTGTTCAGTTAAATACTCTAAATGGAATATTCAAGAATTCTCATTATCACTGTTGTCTTTTACACATATTCTGAATAAAGTCTGAATTGCTTTTTTGGTGATGACAGATGAAAACGAAGACCAAGTCAAGCCTGTCAGTAGTAACAAAGGCAAAAAGACAAAAAATAGGGATTTTGCTGGATCATTGAAAGGTAACATGTAGACTTTTAATACCTGATGCATATTGAGCCTGGGAAGAATATGGAATGTAATGCCAAGGAAGAGTGTGCTAGCTCAGATCACTACGATTCTGTCCCCCCCCCCTTCAAAATTACAAATAACTCAGAGAGAACAGAGGTATGAAGCAGCCAAGACGGCTAGAGATGAGGACATTACTTTAATGGCATCCTTAGGAAAAAGTGACCCCTGAGACAGAAATGACTGCAGTTTAGTTTCTTTGAATGAATACTATGATACATTTAAGATTACCTATGGAACGCTCACCCAATCAGTTACTACTTCCATTCAGTTTTGCTAATGCAAGAAAATCTTCACATCCAATTCAGAGAGATGCAGACAGGGGTAACTGCAACTGATTTAAGGATCCCATAGCAGTGTAGTTGCAAAGGAGAACAACTGTGGTGACTCCTGCACAGAAGAAGAAATGTAAATGCCCTAAGGCTGGAAAATCACAATCTAGTGATTTGGTGCAGACATAATCACTGTTAAGGGATTGGAAGAACCCACCCCATAGACTTGCACACCGCTACCGCCTTCTCCTCCCTTTTACCCTTAATACTAACTATGGCTAGCGTAACATTTGCACGGCCTTCACATTTGGCTTTTTATGTAGAATCCATTGCCAACAGTGTTTATTTGTATTTCTATTTAAAGGACCAAAGGAAAGCAGGAAAAGAAAACTCGAAGATACTGGAATGCTTGCTGCAGCAGAAGAAGTATGTCTCACTACATTTTGTTATCTGATAAAATGCATTTTGTGTGGTAGTATTTTGAAACACTAATTGACTTCTGCTTCTTTGAAGTTTGGCTACTTGCTGGATGAAAACATTGGGTCCAAGTTTGACAGTATTGGGATGAATGCAATGGCCAATAAAGAAAATGCAAGTAAGTGACTTTTCTTGGTAGATTTTGTGGTTACGACACCTTAATGGGAACAACTGAAATATTCTTAAATGTCTATGGTATTTGAAGACCAGGTTTTCAGTCAGTTCACTTACTGCCCCCTTTTGTAAACAAAGAGGTTTTGTCTTAACAAAACACAAAGATTAAGGCCTACTCAGACATAGCATCTTGTTGACCTTTTGAAGTGCTTCTGGAAGAGCATTCCTCAGAATCATCTATCTAAATATGTTTTCGCTGTTGTAGCCTGCTCATATATCCAAAAATTACATAAATAACTAATTCCATTGTAAAACAGTGTAGAATTTTTGGAAGCTGGCACTCAGACTCAAAGAATACTAGATAATTAGTTGTCTTAGTTATTCACGATGAGTGTTCAAAACAGAATGTGGATAAATTACCACATAAACAGATTGTGTTTTAACTTTACCTGTATTTCTGAGCAAAGAAAATGTCCTCCCCCAGCATTGGGCAGAGAAGGAGGTATATTGCAAAATGAGCCAAAATATTTTTCGTTGGTATTTGTGGAATAGCACAAACATCCATTTGCATATTGTGGCTGATAGTATTTCCAACTGAGGCATTTGGTCACTGCAGAGTTTGCTCCAAAAATATACAGACTTAACCTCCATTCCCTTCAATCTGTTCTCCAAAGCTGGAGTGATCACATCTCACTGTATACTAGAAGATACCCTTAGATACAAAAGACCATTAACATGGTAACTATGGACATAGGAATTCTGCGTTTGGGGATTCTGTTAATACATTGTTTATAAAATCATGTGTTTGTACATGAAAAGTCTGGAAAAGGATAGCGGGTAGACAATTATGATGATAGGACTCGATTTCCCCATTTTTTTTTGGAATGACAGCAGTGGTCAAACACATAATTCTAATATACCGTATTGTCTGGCGTATAAGACGACTTTTTAACCCAGGAAAATCTTCTCAAAAGTCGGGGGTCGTCTTATCCCCAGGCAGATTCTCCAGTCCGGCTCGGAAGTTTCAGGCAGGCAGGCAGGCAGGCAGGCCTTCTCTGCCTCCTTGCTCCTGCCCACCCGCTCCTGGCTCCTGCCCACTGCAGCCGCGCCACGCTCCAGCCCAGACTGAGGGTGGTTTGGGGCTGAGCGAATGCGGGCGGGCTGCGTGCTCCTCCTCGGCCCCCCGTCTCCCTCCCTCCCCGCCTGCGCGTTGGTGCATCTGGCTCCGCTCTTGCAGCGCGGCCAAGAATGTGACCAACTCCCCAGGCGGGGCTCTTCCAGGAACAGGCGCCGCCTCCCCCCGGCCCGGCTCCCGGCCCTTGTGCAAAAGGCAAGCGAAGGGGGGCGGCAGGGGAGCGCGTGAGGGGCGGGCCTCGGCTGCGGGGGAGTATATCCCAAACTCTATATTTTAACTGGAAAAGTTGGGGGTCGTCTTATACGCCCAGTCGTCTTATACACCGGACAATACGGTAGTTAAGAGAAGAAACACACGTCCAAAAAAATTGCATAAATTCTGGCCTTAGAAGTATACCATAAACTCTGTGTTCGTTGTCTTTATAAAGTTTGATCATGCCTGCTATGAAAATATTCAAATAATTCAATTATGCAGAAAACCAACTTTTGTAGATTTTATAACGTAAAATATTATGTAGTTTTGTTTAATGAAGAAGGAGGATACAGAAACTAGCCATTCATGCTTTATTGATGTCTTTTGTCACTCTTGGCTTAGGCAGCAGTCTCTGAATCTGTGCAAAAGCTCAGTGTCAGGTTTTTCAAAGGACATTTGCTATTTTGCCAACTTCTCTGATTTGCTCTGTGTCTTTCTTCGCTAGATTTCAAACAGCTCAAGTGGGAGGTAGAGCGTGACAGGTGGCTTCACAATAAAGATGCAAAGAGTATCATCCGGCAAAAAAAGAAGTTCCGGCACAGACCCCTGAAAAACAAACACAGAAGCAACAAGACCAGAAAATAGCTATTGCCCCTTTTAAAGATAAATTCTTTGAAAATTCTTTCCACTTACAGCTAGGCTTTACTGCTCAGCCATGTCTCTTGATCTCTTTCCCTTAGGCCATAAATACCAGACCATTCATTGCATTTATAATAAACTGAAAAATAAAGAGTTGCTGTTATCTTCTGCACAGCAAATGAATTTTTCAAAGGTACAATTGGTTATGCTTTTATTCTAATTCTGAGGAGAGAAAAGCCCTGCTATACTTTAATCTGTAGTAAAATGGAGAGGAAAAAATGGGAGCACACTAATTATAAGCAGGTCAAACATACCTTCCAGGATAGATGGGTATCTCCTGTTCATTTTTTGCCTGAAATCTAAGAAAATGAAAATGTTTTGAAGACTGTGTGTAACAGTGAACTGCAACAGATTTTAGTTGCAGCAATTACCCAATTCATACATTTCTAGTTTTGTTACTACTCCTACATACCTACACTGCCTCCCAAATAGGTCTGCTTATTTTATGTATTTATTAAGTGCATTTCTATCCTGCTCTTCATCTGAGGAGCTTGAGGTGTAGCATACATGGTTCTCCCTTCTTCCTGTTTAACCTCAGAACAACCCTGTGAGGTAGGATAGCCTCAGAGAGAGCGCCTGCTCTAAGATCATCCAGTTAGCTTAATGGCATACAGGGATTTGAACTAGGGTCTCCCTGGTGTCCAACACTCCGACCACCTGGCTCTCATTCATTGTGTTACAGACGGTTTCCAAATGACTTAGTTCAGATGTAATTGCAAACGTGGCTGGTCACTCCCTGGTCGATCCTTGGACTTGCATATGCTTCTGTGCTTACACAAAGCCAGCTAACTGCCTACTTAAACTTTTGTGGCACCCCACAGTTTGCTGCTGTGTCTGAACTGCCAAACGGCGTTTATTGTGTTGCCTGCAAACAAGTATTCAAAACAGTGGTTTCTTGTTCCCAGTTGAGAATCCTGGTTTGTTTGTAGGGAAAGTGCCCACCATACGTGATTTAACGTGCAAGGTTGATTGGTACCATGAAAAAGTTTTATCTCGGCCAGCTGATACATGAAAGAAGCCTTGAATGTGACCTCTGCAAATCCAAGAAAGCCAGCTAGTGTAGAGTTCTATAACATTCCCCTGACATGTTCTTTTAATAGAATCAGTGACAGTGAGAAAAGGGAGAATGGAGCCAAGTGCTTTGTAAAATGAATGCTAAGCTCTACCAATGTAGTGTTACATTACAACTCCCATATTCTCGAGCAGAGGTTCCCAAACTCTGCTCCGCAAAACATCTAGTGCTCCATGAAGAGAATGAAAAGAAAAATACTACTGGTGCTAGTATACGGGTGCTAGGTGAAAATTAGTGCTCCATGACTCAAAAGGTTTGGGAACCTCTGTTCCAGAGGATAGTAACCCCCAATGTGGTGGCCGTGGACACCATTGCACCCACCAAAGGGTTTTCTGGTGCTCGTTGGCTTCTTCAACAAAGTATCTCTCCCCTAAAGCAAAAGCTATTCCTGGCTTTCCTCCATCTCACTGGACCAGGAGGTGCTTCAGAAGAACTCAGGCAGTATCGTTTTTTTCTGTCCGCAGAACTTTGCAGGAGGATGCTTGACCTGGAATCCCAACAATATGAGACTGGCCCAGCCCCCTAAAGCACCCCTTTTGTAGAGATGCCCACTACCCATCCTCAAAATTCTAAAAGTGCTGAATTCTGAATCAGTGGGGACCTCTGATCTAGAGCCAGAAGCTGATAGCAGTTGAAGTTATTGTGAAATCGGAACACTTCTTTTGACTATGCCAAGGGGTCCAAATACATTCATTGATTACTGTGGCAGGAGCATCAGAGTGACACCGGAAAGTAGCTTTTCAGTTACCTTCTGTATGTATCGCCAAATCAGGAAAGAAAGTCATAAAAAATGGACATGTCACTCTGCTCCATGGATGCACATTCTTCTGATCCAAGGAGAGACTGTCTGTCACAAGAGCTCCTTTCACCAGCACAAAAAGCCTCTTGTGTTGGAGGAAGGTTCTTGTGCTGGATGAATGCATTATCAATGCAAAAAATAACAGACCAAAATAACCAAATAAACATCTAACGTATCACAAGATTTGGGTGAAAAGCCTGTACTGAAGTTCCTAAATTTCTTTATAATGTCCCGGAAAAGGAACTACATTTGATTAGTCTTCTGACTAAGAAACAAACTAGAAACTATCAAAAGTTCTTTTGATAACAAATTTTCTGAACAGTTAGTCTTTATATTTGACAGAAATCTATTTATCATGTTTATCCCATTACCTTGACTTGTGTCCATTTCGTGATATAGAACATAGGCTCCACCAAATCCCAAAACTTCCAAGATTAGAACGCCTTTCATGATCTTTTTTGCCAGAAGAGGATTCATTGTGCAGCCAGCTTCCAGGAGATTCCAGTTCACTACTGAGAAAGCATTCAGGCATTATCACAGAATTATCATAGAAAAGCCATATTTGTTTTTTCCCACTGTGCTAATTCTCCTGCTAGTCTCCAATGGGATAGATACTATTATTTAGTAAGAATGCCTTTCTGCTGTCTATATACCAAACGGAGACGCCGTATTAAAAGTTACCAATAGATTTAATGTACTAATCAGAAATGGACACCTGAACCATTATAGAAGTTGAATTGTTTCAGCCAGGCAACTAGATGGCGGAAGCATATTTACCACCAGTTACAGCGGGGGATGCAGAGACCCTGCTAAGCCTATTGTTACAACGGTATAGCAATATTTTCATATTTTAGGGACGTTTTAAAAAAAGGTGTGTGCGTGCGCTGTGATGCAATCAATGACAACAGCACCCTCCCTTGAAAAATCCTCATTATTGAAGGCATGTGCAGAAGAAAATAAACTGACTCCACAACTGTGAATATGCGCAAGGAGGGCAGATGTGTGGAAGAACTGATTTCAATGCTTGTGGATCAACTGCCAAGAAAATCAGGAGTAAGTTGAGCATGTGGAAAAGCCCAATATACTGGTCAGATTTTACGGTTCCATGAAATCCTTTTTGCTCTTGTGTCACAAGAAAAACCTTTACCAGGACATAAATGCTTTCTATATATTGTCCTTTGGCTGCATTGATGCTGCAAAATATTTTAAAGTTGTGCTAATAATACTGGGTGGGGGAGTCAAGAACTCATAGCAGTGAAGCTTGCTTCCCATACAGTCGACTTAGGAAAGTTATTTGGCTTTAAGTGTCCCTACTTCCTAACCCACGTAGAAGCTTTAATCTTTTCCTTCTGATACTGAATGTGTATGACCCTTTATGCCCTGACCTGGATGACCCAGGCTAGCCTGATCTCGTCAGATCTCGGAAGCTAAGCAGGGTCAGCCCTGGTTAGTATTTGGATGGGAGACCATCAAGGAAGCCCAGGGTTGCTGTGCAGAGGAAGGCACTGGCAAACCACCTCTGTTAGTCTCTTGCCGTGAAAACCCTAAAAGGGGTCTCCATAACTCGGCTGTGACTTGATGGCACTTTACACACACATTGATAAAGCTTGCCTACAATACCTATGCTGTTTATGACTTCCCCATCTCATACCACTGAATATATTGGCTCAGCTCAGATGTCTGTTAGTCTCTTGCCATGAAAACCCCAAAAGGGGTCACCATAAGTCGGCTGCGACTTGACGGCACTTTACACACACACACATGACCCTTTATGCAGCACCAGCACAATGCACATTGTTTCATAGCATGCTGGTGTGGGGGAACAAAATGCAGTGAGATGGAGCTGGAAGTCCTCAGTTCAATTCTTGCCTTAGCTAAAAAAAAAAAAAAAACCCATTCAGCCTCACACATAGATCTTCACTTCACCCCTGTGACGGGGACTGCATGCAAGGAACTGCATGCATGCGGTACATACACATGGACCAGACAGGTAGGCACTGAATTGCATTCTGAGATTTGTTTTTGCAATTTCCGGTTTGGGCAACGATGGCTCTCCAAAGCGGAACCCAACTTGTTTTCTGCAGCCAACAAGCCAATGGGACGCGGCTCAACACTCGCCCCTCCCTTCACATGCCATTTGCTGGCTGTCAGTTGACCACGCCCCCCACGGGCCCGGCTCTTTCCAGCTGTCCCGGAAGCGACCCGGAAACGACACGTCATTCTACTTCCTCCTCGAGGCCCTGGACGGCGAGCCTCGCGTTGGCGTTGCTTCGTCCGGGCGTCAGACTCCGTGTAGCCCTTGACGCGGCAGCCGTTGCAGCGCCCACGTACCTTCGCCACCCTCCCCTACTCCCAGTGTCCCCAGCGGCGCACAACCAGCCTCAGAGTCCTCGACGAGGCCTTGTTCCTTCCTTCCTTGTCTTCAGAACGGGAGAGCGGAGGTCGAGCGAGAGCATGCGCAGTGCACGGAGGGGCGTCTCAGCGCGCGCGGCAGTCAGTTGGTGACGTCACCACTTCCTCTCACGTGACATTAGTGCTTTCTTTTTTTATATAATTTTTTATTATTTTTATAATAATAATTAAAAAAGAAAAAAATTAGAATATACATCAATCAAAACTCACACACACAAAAAGAAAACATATAAAATCCAAAAACATAAAAAAGATAAGGGCACTTATAAAACCATCACAGTTACATTGCATAATATAAATTGTGTTTTCTTATTAAGAACGTGAGAAAAGCCCCGCTGCTCAGACCAAGGTCCAGCAGTCTGTTCACACAGTGGGCAGCAAGGTGCTTCTAGGAAGCCCCCAAACAACACGAGTGCTGCAGTGTGTTCATTCATTCCATACAGGTCCCTCTTCGTCACCGGCGGGAGGTTTTGGGGGCGGGGCCTGAGGAGGGCGGGGTTTTGGGGAGGGGAAGGGCTTCAATGCTTTAAAGTCCAATGGCCAAAGCAGCCGTTTTCTCCAGGGGAACTGATCTCTATTGGCTGGAGATCAGTTGCAATAGCGGGAGATCTATTACTAATAAACAACAGCACGTGGCTCTGAGATTACAAATAACTCAAATACAATGATATAAGATACTGCAATCTTCATTCATATAATGCTCATCAATAAATCAAAACATATTATATACATAAACAGAAAGCAAAAGGGTCCCAGTAGGAATTAATGTTCATTCCAAGTCCCAAAGGAATTAATGTTCATTCCTGAATAAAAACAAACTGTTCTAGGTACCTGGAGGTTGGCAACCCTAGTTCCATAGCACCGAATATAATAGGCAAATATATTCTTTGGGACCAATGTACCTTCAAGGGTTTGCACTAGGATTGCCAGGTCCCTCTTCGCCACCGTTGGGAGGTTTTGGGGCGGAGCCTTAGGAGGGTGGGGTTTGGGGAGGGGAGGGACTTCAATGCCATAGCCTCCAATGGCCAAAGTGGCCATTTTCCCCAGGTGAACTGATCTCTATCATCTGGAGATCAGTTGTAATAGCAGGAGCTCTCCGACTACTACTTGGAGGTTGGCAACCTTAGTTCACACCTATTTACCTTGATGCAACATCATCACAGCCCTTAATGAGTCTGATATTGAAAGATACCATGAAAGTAATGCCCGGGTTAGTTTCGTCTGTACAAGCGGAAATGTCAACAGAAAAGGGTATATAAATAAAATCCTCCATTGTTAAAGGCAGTGTACCACTTTATTAATGCTAGAGACAAGGGGACACGGCTGTGAGCTTCTCGTGGCATTTAGATGGCCACTCCTGGAAACATCATTGGAACAGATTTTTTTCTGTAATCCAGCAAAGCAATTTCTTGTGTGTAAATCCAGGGATGGACTCATATGTGGAAAATTTGGTTTAGAGTGGTTGGTTTTAGCTACATCACCTCCCCCACAGTTGTTGGCAGGGGGAATCAGATATGACTTGCACTGCATTTTTCACTATCAAACTGTTATGTAAGATAGTGCTGCTGAAACACAGAATGTTTTCTTTTGCAGTAATACAAGGTAATCTTGAGATGGGAACTTTCATTAAGCATTAAACTAGCTACCAAAGCATGTTATGAAGCCTTTGATCACTCCATGAGAAACTTCCTCCTTTTATAGTTATGCAATGCTGAATGTAATATTTTGTTTGCTATGTCAACCAAGCAATTTCTTTCTTGTATCTTTGTTTGACTTTTCCAACCATCATGGCAATGCTACTTAGCTTTAGTGAGGATTGCTTGCAAAGCATAAAGACTCCTTTCAGCACATAGGGTTAGAGAAGTGTCTCAGTTTTCTCTTTAGGAGAATAGAAAGGGAGGAGATAAGGAAGCTGATCTGGCTGGCTTGTTTGTAAAAGAAAATCCAAAAAGCTGGTGCTAAGATTGATTACTCCGCCCCTCAAAATACCCTTTTTAAGGCCTTTGGTATCCTAACAAAACTGGAGGCTCTCACAGCAGAAGAAGCAAGCATGACTGAGAAAACGTTTGTAGATGAAATTGAGAAAGCCCTGGAAAAATCCAAAGGCCTTAACCTCAAGGAGCTTCTGTTTTGCTATCAGGGGACCTTCTATCCCACCACTGTATGCAGCGCAGAAACATTTAAAGCTCTGGAAGATTTTGAAGCCAGAAAAGATGACTTGGTGTTGGTGTCTTATCCCAAATGCGGTGAATACAACCTCAAGTTATTTCCTAGAGTCCTACAGGAATAATGAGAAAATGTTAAAATAAGTGAAGATGTTAAATAGCATTGTTGAAATGGCAGTTAAATTGTGGCAGATTAAGTAGCTTGCAAAGCATAACAGCAGTTAGGTGTACTGCTTCTAATGCGCTTGAAAGCTACCACCACCCCTTGAAAGCTACCACCTCTGTTCTTGACCACCTCCACAGCTACTGTTACTAGTTAACGTTAATTTTGCCCAGCTGCGGAGGAAGTATTGATAGGGTTACCAGGTCCCTCTTGGCAACTGGTTTTAGGGGCGGAGCCTGAGGAGGGCGGGGTTTGGGGAGGGGAGGGACTTCAATGCCGTAGAGTCCAATGGCCAAACTGGCCATTTTTCTCCAGGTGAATTGATTTCTATCGGCTGGAGATCAGTTGTAATAGCAGGAGATCTCCAGCTGGTACCTGGAGGTTGGCAACCCGAAGTGTGTATCCTCAGTAGACTGAGGAGTGTCCCATGGCAGTGGGGAACTGTCTTGGTAGTAATGTTCCATGTGACAATTTAAATAAAAGTGTGTTAAGGAAGTTTGCACAGTGAAGCTGGCAGGGGGAAAAACAAGTTGGTACAAATAAAAGCGCGTGACAGTTTTAACACGCTTTCAAATTCAGTTTGGATTAATCCACAAAAACAATGTTATTGCATGTTGTACTGACATCTTTGTCCTCAACTGATTTTTTCTCTCTCTTCGTGACTGAAATCTGTCTATACTAATGATACTGTTAATCATAATAAATTTGCCTTTCTTGGAGTGTCAGTAGATTGTTCAGTATTACAAGTAACTACCTGATCATAAAAGACCAACTTGAATTTTTTTTAATATGTACTAGGATAAAAGATCCTGCCAGGGTTAAAAAAATCCTTTAGAAGTGCCATATATTTAAATTTAAATTTCATTGTTTGTTGATAATTGATTTGGAATCTAGTTTCAATCAATTGTTATGAATGGTTCAGGACGAACATATTTTATTTCTGAGATACAGGCAAGCATAAACATGACTAAGCACAACAGGGTAAGGAGAACAATTCTCCTGCAGGTGCTCTTGGTTTTGGTCCCCATCCCTTCAGTACCACACTCTTGAAATTAAACAGTGTAATAATAATTTTAAAAAAGTATGCCTGAGCATGCACAGAGTGTCTTCTAACATTTCCAGTTAAGGAGCTAGGCTTCTTGGGTTTACATAAGGGCATGAGCCTCGGCAGTTCTTGGCCCAACAACCTTGCCAGCATTCTGGGACAAAATAACTGCGTGTGTCTCTGTGATAGTATTTCTTTCCTGTATAATGTCTACAATTCATGCTTCTGTTCCATACCAGAGCCTCTTCGCTCACTTCTCCCACGGGTGTAGTATGGTGTGGAAGTGGCTGTGGTTTATTTGTCATTTAAGCTGGTTTTTTTGTACTGTTTTAAAATAGGTTGTTTTGACAGCCATCTTTGCTGTGGCTCACCTGGAATAATAAGATAAATAATCTGGTCCAGCACTTCCTTGAGTTTTGTGAAATGTACATAGAGTTTCTGTGGGAACCAAGGTTTCCTCATTGCTTCAAATTTGAAACTGCCAGGCACAGGTGTCCCCTATTGTATTTGCACAGGAGTTCTTTCTGAGTCATCGAATTCAGCTTCCAACAACTGAAGGAATCCGTGGGCTTAAACTTCTATCTACATTAACCAGCCTTGTCTGTGTTCTGGTTAATACTCAAGTTGTCAGCACAGCCTATGGTAAAGGCTTTGAAGTAGCTTGGCAGCACTTCTGTGCCAACCTATCCAGGCACAGTTTACTTTGCACAACTCGATATCATGAAAGGACCTGCAGCCGCCGAGAAGCATATGGCCTACTCATTTTTTAAATCCTTTTTTTTTGTTCCAGGTATTAATTGGCTGATTCAAATCGTGAATGATCTAATTGTCACAACACTGCAAACTAAGCATGAGAATGCAGAACTGCCTTTCATTGAGTGTGGAGATCCTGAAAAGTTTCAGGTCAGTATGTTGCAGAACACTCCTCACAGGAGATCAATGGAATGACGGGCACCAGAGCTTCTGGAGCAGGCCCACCCAACTTGTGACCTACCAAAACAAAGTATTTAATGAGACCTTCATCATCATCATTCCTTTATTGGCATAAAAAGACAATACATAAGGATACAAAAGGGATGGAAATATTAAAAGGTGCCCTTTATATAGGGTTGCCAACTGCCAAATACGAGCTGGAGATCTCCTGCTATTACAACTGATCTCCAGCCGATAGGGATCAGTTCCCCTGGAGAAAATGGCCGCTTTGGCAATTGGACTCTATGGTATTGAAGTCCCTCCCCTCCACAACCCCCACCTCCTCAGGCTCCGCCCCAAAAATCTCCTGCCGGTGGCGAAGAGTGACCTGGCAATCCTACCTTTATAGAATGGTTAGAAGACAGTTACATCGAATAACATTGTTTTTTGATACTGCCATCTAATTAACTGTTTGGAGGGCTTTTAAAACGAACTTGCAAAACTGTGCCACCGTCTCCAAAATTTGGGGCAAACAATTGTTCAATAAATAGGAAATGTTAAAAGAATCTGAAACATTCTATTAACCAACAGGGGGCTTAATAGTTCATTACGAGATTCTGTATAGAAACTACAGTAAAATAAGACATGAGGAACCGTTTCAATTAATGAGCCCTTTATAACAGTCCACCGAGGGCTCACAAACCCTCCTGTGGTTTGGTTGCCTGTCTTGGATTGCAGATACAGGGTGGTTATTAAGCACCTGCAAGATGTGATGCTCACATTCAGCTTGGTGGGTCACCAGGCTTATTGAGAATCCTCTTATTTCAAATGCCTTTGGGTTAGTATGGAAATACTATATGTGAACATAAAGCAAATTGCTGTTGTACATGTACAATGATATTACTTCTCTGTTTTTAAAAAAGAGGATGAAACAGTTCCCATCTCCAAGGATCGTGGCCACACACCTCAATTACAACCATCTTCCTAAGTCCACCTTCAAAAATAAAGCCAAGGTAAGTGACTGATTCATTTATAGAATTTATTAGGAGGTATTTACAGCAGTGATTCATGGCTTGGGGGGCAGGGGTGAAAATAAGTGGGTACGGGCTGGTATGGAGTAACAGCATGAAAGTGGCTGAAGTGGTACTTCCCATTTTCTGCTTTGAGTCTTACTTAGAAAGTACTGACAGATATCCAAGTTACTTTCACTCCTGTTGGGTGTGTGTGTGTCTTGTCATGTTTCTGGCAGTTGCTGTTAGTACAACGCAAGTGGTTAAGTGGTAGGGGAGTTTTAAGCTGTGGATTGGATCAGTCACATTCCGAGGGGAAAACATGCATTTAATAGAATCATAGAATCATAAAGTTGGAAGGGACCACCAGGGTCATCTAGTCCAACCTCCCACACAATGCAGGAAAATTACAACAACCCCACCCCCACACCCCCAGTGACCCCCAGCTCCAGGCTAAGAAGATGGCAAAAAATAAAAAACCCTCCAGGATCCCTGGCCAATCTGGCCTGGAGGAAAATTTCTTCCTGATCCCAAAGTGGCGATTGGCACACCCTGGGCATGCAAGAAAGGGCCACAAGAACCAAACACTCATGCAAACCTTCCTGCCCTCCTTCTCATGGTCTGCCTAAGGTCATAGAATCAGCATTGCTGTCAGATGGCCATCTAGCCTCTGCTTAAAAACCTCCAGGGGAGGAAAGCCCAACACCTCCTGAGGAAGCCTATTCCACTAAGGAACCACTCTGTTAGAAAGTTCTTCCTAATGTTCAGTAGGAAACTCTTTTGATTTAATTTCAACCCGCTGGTTCTGGTCCGACCTTCTGGGGCAACAGAAAACAACTCAGTACCATCCTCTATTTCTTCATAGAAGTCAAGTCAATCAAGAATTCTCTGTGGCATGTCCCAACAGGTATGATTCCTTTTTTCGGCATGTAGGATACAGGTACATGCTTATTTATTTCGTTTATAGTTCATTTTCCTCCCCAGTGGAGACCCAAAGTGGCTTACAATATTCACCCTTTCTCCATTTTATCCTCACAACAACCCTGTGGGGTAGGTTAGGCTAAGGGTGTGTGACTGGGCCAAGGTCACCCAACGAGCTTCCGTGGCGGAGTTGGGAGCTGAACTTGGGTCTCTTGGATTTTTGTCTGGCATCTCACCGCTATGCCATGCTAGCACAATGCATAGCTTTCTATATTTTTTTAAAAATCCCATAATTCCTCCAAGGAGCTCAAGGTAACATTATTCTTCTATTCTCCAGTTTATACCCACAACAACTTTGTGAAGTAGGTTAGGCTGAGAGATGATCCCTCTCTCCAGGAAGTTTCTCATGTCCTAATCTCTGCTCTCTGACCACAACACCAAGCTGGCCATCAGCGTATGAAATATTTTTAATTGCTATCCAAAGAATGCAGCCAGGGCACCCCCTGGCAACAGAGCCTCGATGGCCACAAGAGATTACCAGATTCTGTATGTGGGATATCTGCTCATACCTGCTCACCCACTCTCCCTGATTTCCAGGGAGGCAAAATCAAAGACGCGAGGGTGTCCAAGATTGTGCTTTTTGAGAGTCCTGTGGACTTAACCATGCCTACCTTTTCAACCTGCTGCTTCTCTGACACAAGAATCAATCACTTCTAGCTGTGGCTGACATATTATAAGATACCTATAGTGGACTGTGAAATGGTGGTCTTCTTCATGAGCAGGCGAGTTAAAAATTGTTGTCTTGTTTATCTCATTCCAGATACTGGTGGTGTTTCGAAATCCTAAAGATACAGCTGCATCGTTTTTCCATTTTCACAATAATGCTCCAAGTGTTCCAAGTTATGACTCTTGGGAGGAGTTCTTTTCAGAATTTATGAATGGGAAAGGTACTTTTTGTTACTCTTGTATGGATTTGGGAGTTTCAACGCTGCAGGAGAAATGTATCAGGATGACTGAATTACAGCTTCACCCATCTGATCTGAGGTTTGCTCTCCCTAGCAGGGGGAGAATTGGGTTCTGTAGCAGCTCTGATTTTCCTTGCAGTGAGGGTGTATGAGCCAGCAACTTCTTGTCCGGGTTTGGAATGCTGATAACAGCCCTTCCAAACTCCCCCTGGGCAAGGTACAGTTCGTCTGACTACAAGGTTGAAGGCTCTTCTTTGTCCAAACCTTATTTCATCGGCCTTTGGTTCTCCCCCGGGAAATTCGCACCACAACATGCACGGCTTCTCTCGTTAATTTTATAAAACAAGGTTTATTTTCAAGAAGATAAAAGCAACGTTCTCCATTCAAAACAAGCAAAAGAAAATAATTCCACAAACTAGTAAAGGCTGTCGAAAGAGAAAGAAAAAAAAAGAGATTTTCCAAGCCGAGGCAAGTGCCTTAAAAAACCTCCCCCACCAATCAAGGTTAAACACTTAATCACCCTCTAGCAAGTAACGTTCTTAAAGTCATATACCTGTTACTTCCATACACACCCCCACGCAGAAAGCAGATATCTACCAGGTATCTACTTTCCTGCGATAAAACAACAGCTGTAAAACATTTAAGGAGCTTTCTGTAATCATAACTTCTGAAATGTGAAGTAACAGGGTTGCATCAATGTTGATCCTGCAGGATTGAATACAAAGATACAATTCACAAAAATTCATCACAAAATAACAGTATGAATAAACTTCTTATGAATCAATATAACACCTCGACAGAGAATCTGCCAAAATATTATCTTGCCCTCTAATATGAGTAACTTCAAAAGATAGATCTTGCAGGGACAAAGCCCATCTCAGAATTCTAGAGTTTGTCTCTTTCATCCTATGAATAAATGTTATCGGGCTATGGTCTGTCTCAAGGTAGAAATGTGTCCCTCTTAGATAGGTTTTCAACTTATTCAATCCCCAGACCACCCCCAACGCCTTTTGCTCTATAACACTGTACTTCTGCTCCCTAGGAAGCAGTTTGCGGCTCAAATATACCACAGGGTGTAGACAACCATCTGCGTCCTTTTGCATCAGAATGGCTCCTATGCCAATTCGACTTGCGTCAGTCCTGACAAGGAAAGGTTTAGTATAATCAGGTGGCTTAAGAATTGGGGCCTGAGCAAGTTTTTCTTTAAGAAGCTCAAAGGCCCTCTGACACTCCAATGACCATGGCACTTTGACAGGAACATTTTTCTTACACAAATCAGTTAAAACCGATGCCAGGCCACTAAAATTAGGAATAAACGTCCTATAAAATCCACAGGCTCCTAAAAAACTCAAAATTTGTTTTTTTGTCCCAGGAATAGGCCAGTTAACAATTGCATCCACCTTTATGGCTTGAGGTGAAATTCTCCCACCCCCAATCTGATGACCCAAATGCACAACAGAAGAATTAGCAACTTGGCATTTAGATGGCTTAATGGTCAGGCCAGCATGTTGAATTCTGTGAAGCACAGTTCTCAAGTGTTGCAGATGTTCTTGCCAGTAACAACCCTTAAAGGAATAGCTGCAGGGAAGCAGGTTGCCCGATCTATAATAACAAGAATGAACTTCTTCCCTGATCTAGTAGGGGGAAAAGGTCCTTGGACATCAATCTGTATTTCTGAAAATGGTACTTGTACGATCGGGATCTTTCCCAACAGCGTCTTTATATGGTCGGAGGAGTATCCTACCTTTTGGCATGTTTCACATGAATTTACATACTCTTTAGTATCCTTACTTATTCCAGGCCAATAGAATGCTGAAGTGACCTTAGCAAGAGTCCTCTTAAATCCAAAATGCCCAGACAATGGTAGGTCATGGGCAAGTCTTAAGACTTCTCTTCTAAAGGGCTCAGGAACTATTAATTGCTTTTGTGACTGTAACAATGATCTATTCCTTTTAGGTATAAACTCTCTATAAAGAAGATCATTGTGCCAAAATATCTTACTGTCTCCAGGTTTATCCAGTGGCAAATTAACTTTCTCAGCAGTTTCACGACATTGTTGTAGATCTAAAGATGTCTTTAGCAAATTCCTAAAGACTTGTGAATCAAATTCCGCAGATTGAGCCATACTTTCAGTCTCAAACGGAGACTGGTCACTTTGATCTAACTGCTGTAAAGCTTGCTCCCTCACTCCCTGTTCTCCTGCCTTCTCCTGCTGAGTATATAGTAGCGGGCTCTCCTCACTCTGACTTGGCACTTGCATCTCAACAACCCTAGCCTTGCTTCTAGTAACCACTGGGAACTGCCTAATGCATTCCCCTGCTTTTGACATTTTAAAATGGACATCCATCCCTAGCAAAAAGGCAGGATCATCTCCTTGATGAACCAGCAATGGAATATCATCAGTCCAGTCCCCTACCGTGACCTTAGCATAAGTAACAAGCTGCTCTTTAGGCTGGGCATCATAAGTTCGAATTTCTATCTTCCCATCTGGTTTTAGCCCTAAATCATGAAATGTGGTTTCACAAATAGATGACATATCAGCCCCACTGTCCCAAGTTGCTCTAAGGAGAGCCTTCTCTTGTACCTCTACATAGACTTTCCTCTTTTTAGAGCACCATTCAGCTTGTTCTTGGCTGATATAGCATGAAATGGGTTTTTTAGGGACAGTAGACAAATCAATGCTGTTCACCTCAATTCTATCTTCTGATAGTTGGACTGTACCCTGGGACTGGCTTTGCTGTTCTCTTCCTAATTGCACTTCTCTAGCGGGCCAGTCACTACTTCCCCCAGGTCTTTGCTTACATATCATCTGGGTTTGAAGTGCTTCTCCTAAGGGAGTTGTTGCAAGACTCTCTTGATGTTCTGTCTCCCTTTGCTTTTCTTGATGTTGGTCTTGATTTGCCAGCTGTGTCAGTGGCTGACTTGCAATTCGATGGATCCTTGGTTGCTGCGAAGCACCCTTTTTCACCAATAAAGGGCATCGAGCTCGAATATGTCCCCCTTGCTTACAGTGATAACAAACTCCCACTGTTGGCATAAGGCTGATGTGTTCCTTCTGTTCCTGACCCAAAGCCTCTGCTTGTGCTAAAAAGCGTTGTCTGGGAATTGGAGCTGATGGTCTTTGCTGGTACTCTTCAGTTCTTGTCTGTCATGGGGGCAGGGGTGGCCAATCCCTCTCAGACCTAATAAACCCAAAGCGCTTGGACTGTAAAGGTTGACTTGCAGCAGCAACTTCATCTAACACCTCTGCAAGTATTTGTGTATTCATAGGTCTCTGGGCCCGAGCTAAAACTGCATGCTCTTGAGGAATGGCTTGAAAAATTTGTTCTCGTACTATCAACTCCAGCAGATCTTGAAATGTGTGTGCCTGTGCACTCTCTGCCCACCTTACACACATTCTGTGAACTCTGCTCACAAATGCACTGTAAGACTCTTCTGGTCTCAGGTTGGCAGTACGAAAGCGTCTTCTCAGTTGTTCTGTAGAGAGCCCAAATTGCTGGAGGGCCAAATTCCTAAAATACTGGTAATCTCTTGCTTGATCTGGGGCTAGTTGAGCTAACAACTCAGCAACTTCTCCATGCACACAGCGCCTAAGTACTCCCATATACTCTCTCTCAGGGAGACCATAGTCCTTTGCTGTTACTTCAAACAGGGCAAAAAAAGCTGAAATATCTTCACCTGACCTCAGCTCTGGGAACTTTAGACGGGACCATCTATCATCCTGGTTCTGGATGAGATGGGTCTGGAGCATATTCATCTATTGTCCATTTTGCCCAAGCAACTGAGCTAGCAAAGTACATAGCTGATCCATTGGTGCTGCTGGTGGCACTGCTGGAGAATGCAGGCCCTGAGGGACTGCAGATGACATTGGGTTAACTCCATTACCTGCTGGCTGTGCACTATCTGAAGACTGTAGTTGTTTAAGTGAGGTGCCCACGTAATCTTCCTTTATTCTATTTCGTGTTGCACTCTGCCATAAACATGGGTCTGTTTCCAAATACAGCTCCCGTCTCTGGGAAACACTTGGCAATTTTCTATAGTCCAACATACTCATTCCTAGGCCCTGCAGATCATCTTCAATGCTGAATTGTGGCTTCAAGGGTGATTCAGGAAAAAATTCTTTAGTGCAGCTAGACAGCCCAATAGTCTCTGTTTTATAAATCACTTGGTCAGATGGGCTGCCAGATAGCGAACCCCCTTGACCCAAACTCATGTTAACTTTACTAGGAAGACAAGTAAAAACAAAAAACAAACTTGCTTTGCTTGTTAATCCTCAGAGCTACTCACAGCTGCTGCGGTACGAACACATCCAGGGTCTCCTTCGCTGCCACCATGTATGAGCCAGCAACTTCTTGTCCGGGTTTGGAATGCTGATAACAGCCCTTCCAAACTCCCCCTGGGCAAGGTACAGTTCGTCTGACTACAAGGTTGAAGGCTCTTCTTTGTCCAAACCTTATTTCATCGGCCTTTGGTTCTCCCCCGGGAAATTCGCACCACAACATGCACGGCTTCTCTCGTTAATTTTATAAAACAAGGTTTATTTTCAAGAAGATAAAAGCAACGTTCTCCATTCAAAACAAGCAAAAGAAAATAATTCCACAAACTAGTAAAGGCTGTCGAAAGAGAAAGAAAAAAAAAGAGATTTTCCAAGCCGAGGCAAGTGCCTTAAAAAACCTCCCCCACCAATCAAGGTTAAACACTTAATCACCCTCTAGCAAGTAACGTTCTTAAAGTCATATACCTGTTACTTCCATACAGAGGGGTATTCTGAAGTTGAGACATCTGTATCCCTTCAGCCATAGTGCTTTGATTGGTAAATCTATCTGAAAAAGGTTATAGACTTGAAGAGAGTTGAAAATGCTATACTAGAGATATTGCTGTTTCTGGTATTCCTTTTGTCATATTGTCACATTTGGTCAAACAGGTTTTTGAACCACTACAAAGCCCTGCAAAACCTGTTTACCAGAGAAACAGTGGGATGAGTGTACACACTATGAACAATTATGACTTTATTGTATCATTTTCAGTTCTCTGAAAAATCTATTCTCTGTCTCCAACCAAGTTGAACTGTGAATGTACAGGATGTTTTCAAGAACTGACCTCTTATCATGAGTAGAGGAAAACTTAACAAGATTCTTACAGTGTTATTTATCCTGGACAGAATTACTCCTGTCTAAGTCCTTTGAAAAGATGGCTTAGACTGTAGTAACTCTGCCTAGGATTGCACTTAGTGATTCTCTTTGAGAATAATAATCTGCTCCCTTTCCTTCTGACTGTCTATGACTCTTGTGGGGTATGAAAGGATAGAGTGCCCACCCAACAAAACATTTTTTAGAATCAGCCTACTGTTAAGGTTGTGGCACCTTCCAGTAATAATAAGGTCATTTTGATACCGACTGTCTTTGATCTGTAGTTGCCTGGGGATCTTATTTTGACCATGCAGTCACCTGGAACAACCACATTGACGACGAAAATGTTCTGCTGCTGACATACGAAGACTTAAAAGAGGTGAGCTTATTCCGACTTACTAGCAAGGGATATCTTTACTTCCTGATGGTAAAGGGCCTGACTTGCAGTCACAAGGATTTTGTAAAAGGGGATGAGGTCAGGATCCAGAGCTTAACTTGAGTCAGGGCTCACCTAGTTTGATTGAATATATACCCTTTTTCTCAGCATTTCAATTCAGATAATTTTCAGAGGGGCTTCCAATCAAACAGTAGAAGATACTAAGGCAATAAAATATCGTAACATGATATAGCCAGTAAAAAACAGCCTGCAAAATAGTGATAGCTACTATAAAAACATCAAAATAATTGTTCACTAAAATATGGGTAATTAAAATAATTTAATTTTGCACCCAAAACTTGATAGCGTAGCTGCCAGGTGAAAATTTGTGTGTGGGGTTGTTGGGATGCCATCATAGAAAAAAACGTTTTGGCTGTGCTATGACAGCAAAAAACAAAAATTATAATTCTGTGATTAGTATGACAAACCAGATTTTTAAAGAAAGCATGAAGAGCGAACCCCATTATCGAGGTCTGACAAAGTTCTTTTTGTTGTGCCACAGCTCCGATACCTGAGCCATTTTATTAAGCGGACTCTCCTCAAAATTCATATTAATGACAAGAACAGTGTTAATAGGAGAACTGATGAAAGAATTCCAGAAGAAATGGGCGTTTTATTATGAATATGCAAAACTTAAGGTGTAATACAGTAAAGTAGAAGTTAGCAGAGAATAGTATTTAGATGTAGCTGCAAAACTAGGACATAAATACAATCAAGAATAGCTATAATAAATATTGTATAATTTTTAAGTGGAGAAGGGGAAGTAGTGGGAATAGCTAGGAATGCAATTATAACAAAAGCAGATATAATGGCTATGATTACAGAACTGTACATTAAGGCAGATTAACCTTTCCTTTTTTTAATGATATAAAAAGGAAATCTTTAAAAAGGCTTATTATTTACCGGAACCCCGAAAAGGGTGAAAAAAGACTGTGTGGATGTGTATGTCTGTTATTGTTTTGTTTGTTTTACAAAATAAATATGTTAAAAAGAAAAGAAAAGAACCAAATAAGTTTTCGGACCAAATAAGTTGGTCTGTCCTGGGTATGTGGATCAGAGGGGGAGCAGAGGTACATCCCATGCTCCTCTGACTGCTACAGTCTTCATGCACCTGGTTTTCAATTTGAATTGCTTATTCACCTCTCTGCAGTACAGTTGTAATAGTATGAATTGTTAGGGTTGCCAGGCACCCCCTGGCAACCGGCAGGGGAGGGGGTGGTGGGAGAACTTACCAGCATCGAACTGAGGCCTAGCCCCCACGTCACCAGCAACGTGTTGATATCATTTCTGGCGCTTGCTGGAAGTGATGTCATCACATTGCCAACGACGCAGGGACTCTCTGGTATTTGCGCAAAAACTCTATGGTGGAAGCTGTTTTTACCATAGAGTTTTTGCCCAAATACCAGAGCGTCCCTACGAAGTTGGCGACGTGATGATGTGATTTCTGATGAGGGCTAGAAGTGATGTCAATGTGTCGGTGGCTAGGTCTCATTTTGACACTGGTAAGACCCCTGCCGGCCAACTGAATGGTGCCGGGGGAGGAGGCCCAAAGTGGAGGATGGTAATCCTTTGTATTGTATACCATATAATCAGTATGTATTTGTGGGCCTGCTTGTGTCTACGCTATCAGAATTCACTCAGGAGTCCTCTGCTGGGAATTTAGTTTCCAGGCATGCCAGGTCAGGAATCACAGTGCTTAGGGAGAAGGGGCTTCAGCGGCCATACTGTCCATTTTCCCATCCTGAAATGGCCAAGTGGGGGCCACTATTTGCCCACTTGAGGACTCTGTGTATACTGATGGGGTACATGAAGGTTTCCTCAATCAGGCAAATAGTGCCCCCCCCCCCCAAGGCCACTTCAAGTCTTGAAAATGGTGCAGATGGAAGGCATGAGCCCCTTCTCTCAGTGTACTGCATCCCCACTGCAAATGGAGCCTGCATTCTTGGGAACTGAATTCCCATCAAGAAACTTGGAAGGGCATCTCTGATTGACAGTCCGTAGGATGGAGCTGGACCCAAGAATCACGATCTTAGATCCTGTGTTTAATAGAGATGTCCTTATTGACTCTGACGAGATTAGGCCAAAGAAGGCAGAGCTGCGCTCAGCACTACTTCGTGCTCTGAATCCAATATTGAGACACAATCGCCTAGTCTAGCTTACAATGGGAAATGAACTGCTCTTGCTACCTTGACATGTGTTTTAATTGGATGTTATACTTTTAACTGTATTTTCATTGTTTAAATGGCTTAACGTCTTTAAGGTCCGCCGCCTTGTGGACCCTGATAGGGTGGAAAGGCAGTATAAAAATGTTCTAAATAAACAACTGTGCCACTATATTGCTTTCAGGACTTGCTTGCTGGAGTGAAGAAGATTGCTGAGTTTTTGGGTTTTGCTCCGACCATGGAGCAAAGTCAGTCTATTGCTGATAGGGCTTCCTTCCAAGTGGTGAGGGAGAGATCAAAGGAGACGCATGGTGCAGCTGGTCCCCTTCTCTTCCGGAAAGGTACACTTTAAAAAAAATGTAATTAGTAATACTGCTTTCTCTCCCCCCGGTATGATTTGTAGAAGAAGAAGAGTTAGTTTTTATATGCTGACTTTTTTCACCACTTAAGAGAGAATCAAACCGGCTTACAATCACCTTCCCTTCCCCTCCACACAACAGACACCCTGTGAGGTAGGTGGGGCAGAGAGAGCTCTGACAGAGCTGTGACTAGCCCAAGGCCACCCAGCTGGCTTCATGTGTAGGAGTGGGGAAACCAACCCGGTTCACCAGATTAGCGCCAACTGCTCATGTGGAGGAGAGGGGAATCAGCTCCCAATTCAAGCAAGTTAGGTGTACGTTTTTTGTACCCAGTTACCCTAAAGTTGTGAAGCTTTTGCATTGCTCTTGATTATCAAATTATCTTTATAGTCAAAATCCCCCCCCCCCGTTTTTGTTCTAGGTGTAATAGGTGATTGGAAGAGCCTTTTCAATGAAACACAAAACCAGAAAATGGATGCAAAATTTAAGGAGTGCTTAGCGGGAACAAAGCTGGAAGCAAAACTTAAGTATGATGTGTACTGCAAAGCCTGAAAGTGTGAATAGTTTCATTTTCATTAACATTTTCTTTTATAACGCTCAAGAAAAACCAAAATCAGAACACACATTTCTCTGTGGCAGTTTTCAGAGATTGCAATATTCTTTAGTGTCAGATTTCTAGGATGCGTTTTTCATAAGCTGGGCCTTGTCAAGATACTCAGTAGAGCACAGGATAGCCTGTTCCAGAGAGACTAAGAGAATCTCCATCATGATGTCTCAAAGGAGCAAAAGAAGGTGGCTGTGGGTAGGACAGACAGGTGTCAACCTGGAGGTTTTGCCTGCCTCTTTAATAGAATTGCTTACCTCCAGGTACTAGCTGGAGATCTCCTGCTGTTACAAGTGATCTCCAGTCGACAGAGATCAGTTCACCTGGAGAAAATGGCTGCTTTGGCAATTGGACTCTATGGCATTAAAGTCCCTCCCCTCCCCAAACCCCACCCTCCTCAAGCTCCAACTCAAAGCCCTCCCCCCTGTTGTGAAGAGGGACCTGGCAACCCTACTCTTTAAGAACTGGCAAGAGAGGCTGCAGCTGCAGGGCTTCCTTCGCTGTTCTTCCACAGGCTGGTTTTGCCCATTCTGTGCTCCCACCTGCTGTGGGACGAAACCAAATTTCCGTTTGCTACTGCAGTGGAGACAGGTGGGAGGAAGGACCTGTGGAAGAGCAGAGCAGGAAATGCATGCTTGCTTCCTGACTTGCGGTTGAGATCTTTTAGTGAGTCAGGCAGGACCCCTGAGCGGACACTGGACAATCCTAGACCATTTGAGAACCATTTCCTTGCCTTTATAAAATATTGAGGTTATCACAGTACAAGGGGCTGAGCTGCTATCGAAAATAAATGCAGGTCGACTGTTCAGCTCCTGATGATGTGGGAAGGTTTTCACTTGTTACTTGGTCAGATACATCAACTATACTGTACAGTTTATACTGTAAAGCTGTGTAAACCAAACATGGGGGGAATTCCACCTTTGGGTTTTCTAAATTTGGGGGTATATAATCCTGATGGATTTGGATTTATAATTTTTCCTATGTGGATAGGATAACTAAACTCAGTCAGGAAAGTGAAGTTTGACAATGGTATGGGATGTCCACAGGGAGCATCATTAGGTCTCCGGACAGACCAAGAAAGAAGATTTGTATGCTATCAGTACTCAAGATTGATAAATTAATCTGAAATGTATTTAGCACATTGAGATGAATTTTCAACCACTTTCCGAAAGAATATCTACAGACTTTTGTTACTACTTTTGTGTTTAGTATATTAAAAAATAAATAAGACGTCATTGACTAAATGTAATCATTTTTGTTAGTCTTGTATATTTTAAAGGATTACATTTGCAGTCAGTGGTTGAACATAAGAACATAAGAAAGGCCTTTCTAGATCAGACCAAGGCCCATCAAGTCCAGCAGTCTGTTCACACAGTGGCCAACCAGGTGCCTCTAGGAAGCCACAAACAAGACGAGTGCAGCAGCACCATCCTGCCTGTGTTCCACAGCACCTAAGACAGTGGTGGTGAACCTATGGCACGCGCACCGTTGCCCCAGCACAGAGTTCGCCTGAGTTCGTTACTAGAAAGCCAGAGGGACGCGGAGCCGGGCTGCTCCCCTCC
The DNA here is from genome assembly GCF_029931775.1 of Euleptes europaea. NCBI lineage: Eukaryota > Metazoa > Chordata > Lepidosauria > Squamata > Sphaerodactylidae > Euleptes > Euleptes europaea. Next base: position 32,035,364 of record NC_079318.1, read on the forward strand.
CCCTCTCCACACGTGCCTGAGGGCATTTCTCACATCACCTGCCCCTCTGCCCAGCAGCTCAATGGGAGCGCTTCCTCCCTCCCCTATCACATGTGGCAGGGCGGCTCACATGCCGGGCGGCTCACATACGGCATGAGGGTGCGGCGCAGACAGCATTCTGTTGAGTCTGTGGTGAAGGTGATTCCAATGGTGGGGTTGGAGAGGAGCTAGGTTGGAGGGGAGCATAGTTCACAGCGTGGCATAGCTGGAGGGGAGCATAGCACTTGGGCCACAGGGAGGGCTTTGCGGCGCCTCCCACCTTTCAGTGAAATCCCCTACTAAAAGAGGAACACCCACGTACCCAGCATGTAATTAACCTGTGAAACTCCTTGCCACAGGATGTGGTGATGGCATCTAGCCTAGATGCCTTTAAGAGGGGATCGGACAAATTTCTGGAAGAAAAGTCCATCACGGGTTACCTTTCAATAAAAAGTTGTTTGTGTCATTGAAAGCTCTGTTATTGTGTTTTTCTTTTAAGACAAACGATGTTAATGTATGAGTTGTTTTTTCTAAACTAAAACCTCAGTATTCAGGTTAAATTGCCGTGTTGGTACTTTGCGATAAATAAGTGGTTTTTGGGGTGCAGTTTGGGCACTAGGTCTCTAAAAGGTTCGCCGTCACTGACCCAAAATAATAGGCATGCTCCTCTGATACTAGAGAGAATAGGTATGCAGCATGACTAGTATCCATTTTAACTAATAGCCATGAATACCCCTTTCCTCCATGAATATGTCCACTCCCCTCTTAAAGCCTTCCAAGTTGGCAGCCATCACCACATCCTGGGGCAGGGAGTTCCAATATTTAACTATGCGTTGTGTGAAAAAAATTGCATTATTGTGGAAATGCTTTACTGGGTATCAAGGGGTTCCCCCTCCTCCTGATTCTGCCATGGAGGAGCATGGCTATTCCTGTAGCAGGATCAGGCCTTTGGGACTGGGGGAGGATCAGGAAACAGGGCAGACATTGCCTGGGTGGATCTTCCCACCTAAGAGAGAGGGGGCAGGACAGGGACAGGCGCCAAGCCAAGTTCCAGAAAAACAACGCAAGCAGATAAAGCAAGAGTTTGGCATGAGGCCATGGCTCAGTGGAAGAGCATCTGCTTCGCATGCAAGAAGTCCCAGATTCAATCCCTGTTATCTCTGTTTAAAAAGATCAAGTAGCAGATGATGTGATAGGAAGACAACAGTGCGGGAGAGTGCAGGAACAACAAAGATTACAGTAGAAGCAGGAAGCAAGACATGCATAGGGTGTGGTACTGGGTTCTGGATGTGAACATCACACAGGAGCTGATTTTTTTTACATTTTTGCATGAAGTTTGTTGTTAGGATGAGAAGGCTTGTGTAGGGCAGTGACTGATCATGTAGGGAAAACAAGGAAAAGGGCTGGTCCGTGGGTTTCAAGCAACGGCTTAATGAACAAGGATCCGATCCAATTCTGACCAAGTCCCTCTTTTGTGGCCAGTTGACATGGAAGTAAGGCCAACTGAGGGGTTGGGGCTGCAAGAGAGTAAGCTGTGAAATTATAGAGGTGCCCAGTTCGGATATCATAGGTTGGATCCCATGGAATATTTTACACGTACAACAGTCCTGGTGGAAGTGCTGCAATGACTCCTCACCATCTGCTTGTGCTAAGTGAAAGGGATTTTATCCCCACTATCTTTTCTAAGTGCACAAGACAGAGCACAAGGTATTTCTTCAGATAGAATTTCAAAAGCCAATTACAACCTCACAAGAACCATCTGTTGTACATTGCATTGCTCCATGTGCACATTGTTATTTCATTCGAAATTATATTTAAATGCCATGTGTTGCCGCAGCCCTCGCTCCATAGCTTGCACCAGTGGAACCGCCCCAAGTACATTTTCCTTTCCACTCACACATTTCTGGATCCAACCCTCTGTCTACCATGAACTCACTGGGTAGCCTTTGGCAAGCCTCTGAATCCTGCCAGTCAGTTAAAGGCCCCATTTCTACTACAACCTGAGAGGATTTCCCACCTTGAAATACAGCCAGTTCCTGTGCATGCGTGCTTAGAAGCTGAGTGGGGCTTATTCCCACATACACATGCAGAGATTGTAGCCTCAATGTTCTTCCTTTTCTTGCTTCAATGAGGCTGAACCTATCTCAGGGCCTGTTCTGTGTTGGAACAAGCAATATCTGATGTACAAAGAAAAAGAGAAGAAGACCCTGCAGGGGGCAGCAAGAAGACAACAAAAACACATGGGAGGTTTTGCCTTGGAATTGCCGCTCTCTGAATCCACGTTTTCCCCAGCCAAATTCTCAAAACTCAAAAATAAGCCCCCATGCAGAGTTTTAAGACTTTAGATGGGGAAAATGTGCATCTAGAGAGTGGCAAATCCAAGGCAAAACTTCCCATGCGTTTTCACCCAATCAGATAGGACAGTGAGGTCAGCACCTTCTCTTAAGTGTCATTCCTCATCTGGCTCCAAATTGCTACTCTTAGGGCAGTATCCTGCTTCTTCTCAGAAGTTTCACACTTTCACACATTGAATAACGCATTTTGAATCCACTTTCAGTGCATTTAGCGATCGTTTGCAAGTGGATTTTGCCATTTCACACAGTAAAAACCAGCTTCAAAGTGCATTGAACGTGCATTATTTGGCATGTGTGAAAGTGCCCTTAGTCTCTCTCCCTCTCAGCTAGTGATGTAGTTGGGATGCTATCTCTGTCTCTCCTCTTCATTATCAAGTATCTTGGTCCCCGAATAAAGCTTTACCTACACTTTAATCAGCTTGTGCACTTTTGCTGTTAATTATCCTGCCAACATTCTGCACCCCCTTAGATAAACATAAGACAGTCTACTCCCTTAAAGAGAATTTAGCAGATTCCTTGGGAATTATTTTACTGGAATTTGTTCAGCCCTGCTATTTTGAGCTGGTGAGTAGCTCTGTTAGTAGCAGCCAGCATCAATTTATCAGCTGTAATACACTGCCTTTCAGCCCCATAATAACAGTATTATTCATGAGCAGGGCAACTGGTGTCAGTAAGTTAGATAGCCCTTGATAGCGGGAGCAAATTTTTAAGGATAAGAGCCTATCAGTTTCATTTATTATTTATGGTCATTGTCAAATGTTTTATAGGAAAGAGCTGGTTAGTGGTAGTATTTTATCAAGCTGCTTCGTTTCCTAAATCTCTGCCAATGATTGTATAAATTAGCCCAGCTTGGATTACTATACATCCAGTTAGGAAGGCATCCTCTTGCCTCTAGATGATATAAGGCTACCCCATAAAATGGTAAAGGTCCCCTGTGCAAGCAGCAGGTCATTCCTGACCCATGAGGTGACATCACATCCCGACGTTTCCAAGGCAGACTGTGTTCACGGGGTGGTTTGCCAGTGCCTTCCCCAGTCATCTTCCCTTTACCCCCAGCAAGCTGGGTACTCATTTTACAGACCTCAGAAGAATGGAAGGCTACCCCATAGTGGTGTTAAAATGCAAGAATGGGCCAGTCACCAGTTGGACCCAGCCATTCATAGGGCCACCACTGCCAAGCAAATGGGGGAAGGTGGCTTGAAGCTGTGAGTGGGGAAGTTAGGGTTGCCAAACTCCAGGTACTAGCTCCAGGTACTAACTGGAGGTACTCCAGGTACTAGCTGGAGATCTCCTGCTATAACAACTGATCGCCAGCCAATAGAGATCAGTTCACCTGGAGAAAAATGGCTGCTTTGGCAAATGGACTCTATGGCCTTGAAGTCCCTCCCCAAACCCCGCCCTCCTCAGGCTCCGCCCCAATACACTCCCGCCGGTGGCAAAGAGGGACCTGGCAACCCTAGGGGAAGTAGCTTCTTCCGTATCTGGTGTGCTTCTGTTTGAAGGAGGCCACTTCAAGTCAGGAATGGCAGTGAAGAGCTGTCAGTGCCTCTCCTCTTGTCTTCGTGGGCTGCCTTCCTTTCTTAAAGGCCTGCAGTCCACGGGCTCCACTGAATACTGACAGGAAAAGTAAAAGGCATCACCAGTGAAATGACGGAAATTTGGGGAAGGAGTTTTTTCCGAGGGGGAAACATTTGGCAAGGAGCTTTTTAAAAAGTCGTGCACAGAAGTTTCTGCCAGATTTGTGTTCCAGGCCAGCAAACAAATTTCTACTCAAGTTATGACGGCAAAAACAAAGCAAGGAAAGAGATGAACAACGAGGCAGAACAGGAGGGGGGAAAAACACCTAGGATGGTGTTTGTGGAAAAGAGAGCAAACTGTAAATCTTCTTTGTGAGAAAGATGGTTGCACCCGTGAGCTCAGAGCAGCAATCATTAACCCGTAAAGGGAGAGAGTTATGGCACAGGTTGCTAACAAAGCGAAATAGAATCTAAGCAGGTGAGGCCGCCGAAATCAATTTTCTCATTTACAAAACACGGACGGTTCAAATGGCAGCATTTTCCAGTATCTTAATGGGAAATATAATTAATGTTAAATTACAGTAAAAGGAACATAAAAGTACAAGGCACAGATGACAGCAAATAAATCCTGATGGCAGCCCGGCAATTAGAGCAGAAGCCAAATGGATTTATAATGAAAGGGGGACTTGAAATACAGTTGTATCTATTATACTACCGCGGCAATTATCTGCAATTGTGTTCCCAATAATGACGGTGCTTTGGCGAGAGCACTAGCACCTTGCAATGCATTTGTAATTTAAGGAACTCTGTGATTTTTCAATCCCACCTCTATTTCAGGCCCACCTATATTTAATCCCCCTTGATGCTATACTCATGGCTGTCTATTTTGGAGTGCTGAAATTAAATTACTTTGTAATTGTTTATGGTTGTTAATGCTCCAAGGGTCTGTAAGAGAGGGAGAATAAGCACACCTGAGAAATGGAAAAGTGCGTTCTAGCTGGTACACAGTACTTGAATGGGTCAGCAAGGTGCTTAGATGGGATGTTTAACTTTGGGGGCTATTTTCGGAATGACTAACATAATGGCTGTAAAGCAATGAAATTGCTTTCTTACATTAATAAAACTGGTAATTTTTAGGCAATGAGGGGCCCTACACATATTACAGTATTGCAGTGTTATCATGTTTAAAGTGGTACTCCGTTATTTTTACCCAACAGGAACTGATTCAGGTTAAAAGCATTTTGGCATGGATCAGTTTCCACAAGCCCCCAGACAAATGCTTAAAGTGTAGTTAAAAGGTAAAGGTCCCTTGTGCAAGCACCAGGTCATTCCTGACCCATGGGGTGACGTCACATCCCGACGTTTTCCCAGCAGACTTTGTTTGTGGGGTGGTTTGTCAGTGCCTTCCCCAATCATCTTCCCTTCACCCCCAGCAAGCTGGGTACTCATTTGACCGACCTCGGAAGGATGGAAGGCTGAGTCAACCTTGAGCCGGCTACCTGAAACCAACTTCCGTCGGGATCGAACTCAGGTTGTGAGCAGAGCTTGGACCGCAGTACTGCAGCTTACCATTCTGCGCCACGGGGCCCCTTTGAAATGTAGGACACAGTACCAAATGTATAGGTCTTTCTTTACTGCTTCATACGGGGCTTGGTCAGCGCTTCTACATTGATCAGTACAATGGTAGCAAGAGTTGCTCAGCCAGCCAGAATTTTATTGGTAGGATTGCCAGGTTCCTCTTCGCCACCAGTGGGAGGCTTTTGGGGTGGGGCCTGAGGAGGGCAGGGTTTGGGAAGGGGAGGGACTTCAATGCCATAGAGTTCAATTGCCAAAGCAGCCATTTTCTCCAGGTGAACTGATAGCTATTGGCTGGAGATCAGTTGTAGTAGCAGGAGATCTCCAGCTAGTACCTGGGGGTTGTCAACCCTATTTATTGGTCTGATCAATAAAATCCTCTTCTAACTACAGGACTTTACAATTTCAAATCCTTCCAGTTTTCCCCCACCATGCACCAGTTTTTCCTTTGCCCCTGCTCTAATGCATCCTGGCTCCCCTTTTGAACCCATCAAGTTCTCTTTTATTTCCACTTGTCCTGGCCTCAAAGGGCCGAACTAGATGCTTGCATTTTTTAAAAGAGTTGGGTCCAGGTTATTTAAATGCTTATTAAAAATAAAGCATAGCCCATGCCACTGTGGGGGGTGGGGAGTAGGTTTGCCAGGTTCCTCTTTGCCACCAGTGGGAGATTTTTGGGGTGGAGCCTGAGGAGGACGGGGTTTGGGAAGGGGAGGGACTTCAATGCCATAGCGTCCAATTGCCAAAGCTGCCATTTTCTCTAGGTGAACTGATCTCTAACAGCTGGAGATCAGTTGTAATAGCAGGAGGTCGCCAGCTAGTAGCTGGAGGTTGGCAACCCCCCCAGCCATTTTCCATGCCAAAACAGCCCTTGGGAGGGGAGTTGTTTCCCCATTTTTGCTGCTCCACTTGGAGTATTCTATGCACGTGAAGGAAAGAAGCAGGGAAATAACCTGTGCTGTTTTAGCACAGAAGAGGGGAGAGGGAGGCAGGAGCACCTTGTTCTCCCATGGCAGTATTCCAAGCTCAAATGTGCTCTGCCTTATTTTTTAATAGCCATTCCCTGAAGCTGCTGTGTAGCTGTGAGGAACCTACACCTAACAGCTAGATTGGCCCCGAGGGGGTCAATCTACTTGCAAATGAAACTGCAAAACTGGGTATTTCTCAGCTTTCCAATTTTGTTTGGGTGACGCGTTCAATCAAAATTCGGAGAGTCACCAAAACTTTCCCTTACGTCTGCCCGCGGAAATGTACCCCTCTCTTCATAAAAGCTTCTATTGGATTAATCCATCCAGGGTCTTATTTTCCAAAAATCTTTTATACTTTTTCCATGTTTGTAATAAAGCAGGCCTAATAATATGGGAATTAAATTCTTTATTTACTTTCTCCTTTTCATACCAAAGATATGCATGCTACCCGAAACGTAAATTAAATCCCTCTAATTCCAATAATTTCGGATTCTCTAATAGAACCCAATTTTTTATCCAGGTGAAACAAGCAGTTCACATCAGCTATGATTAGTATGACAAAGAGACATATTTTCTGTTGGATGAGGGACTGTGTCATAATTGTTGACAGCAGCTAGTCTTGTGAAAACGTTTACAGAAATTTGCCATCTACAAGCAGTTACAGAATGTAAAACCCGTTCTGTTGCTTTTTATTCTTGCTTTTTAATCTTTGCCTTTTAACGATTTTAATTATCGTTTTAATTAATCTGATTTGTAAAATGCGGCCGCTTTTTACTATTTTAAAAAAAATTATGCATTATTTTTATTATTTATATTTTGACCTTTGGTAGTTTTTTAAAAAAATAACTGGGGATAAAAGTATTTTAAATATGCAAAGAAACGTAAAGAGAAACCTGATTTCCCTAGTGAGTCCTACTTTGCTCCCTAACATGTCAATATCACCATTTAGTTTTCCCTGTAAAATGGGGGTTAGTGGGCATGGTCTTAATTTTCCATGTGTCTCAGCAGGACTGGCTTAATTATGGCTGAGTGGAGCTGTCCAATGATAGGAGCTGCTGAATTAATTGGAGGGGCTAGGAGAATGTGTATCAGAACTCAAGGCAAAGATCACCTCCTCTAGCAGTGATTACAGTTGCATGAATGCAGCTTAGTTTTGAGGTTTAACTCGATAAATCGTTTGATTATGGTTAGGAAAGAGTCAATCAGAGCACACAATAAACAGACAGAGTCTTTCCTTTGTCTTAAGAAAATCAAAATCTTTACTTGGGTTCCCAACCTTTTTTTGGCCATGCCCCACCTAAGCATCTCTAAAATCCTGATGCCCCCCCCCACCCGACATATAATTCTTATTATTCAAAAAGTTAACTCCTATTGACGTGGAGGAAGTTTTAAAAGGCCATTAACCTGGTCTACACCAGCTTTCAAACTGCCCCCTGTGGGGCCTGTGCCCCACGTTGGGAACCACTGCAGGATAGGGTAACTGGGATACAAAATAGCAATTCCTTTCTACATATCTAGTTCTCTATAAAACTTGCCAGTTTACACAAGCAGGCATCTAAGCAGGCCTTTTGCTCCATCTCGGCTCCTAGGAGCAGGGATGTGCATCTTGCTGCTGTGAAGTCCAAAATGGTGACTAACTGCAACTCTTTTCCCACTCTTAACAAAAGAAGAGGGCAATAAACACAATTGTTCCTACGTGACCCAAGACATGTCCTCAATGGCGTTTTGCTTGACCAATTTGGCTAATGACACATTACATTACATCATCATCCTGAGTCTGGCTAAACAATCAACATAAACAAATTAACCCATGACTGTCTGGCAGAAACGAAATTCGCTTTCTATACCCAACACTTAAGACTATCAGGATTCTGACCTGGAGATGAACAGGAAGTTAAATATACATTGATTTCTTTTACCTGCATTGCCATCTCACATATATCGATACTCAACTTCTCCAGTGTAAATTAACTTTTGGGCTTCTAAACATTTCCGATTTGTGAGATCCCCCCCCCCTCAAAAACACTGTCTACACTCGCAAACTTTAAACTGTGCAGAGAGCTGTAACATTTTACGGTGCCTGGGCGATGGCATTTGAGGCAGAAGAAAAGGTGTGCTCCCTGTGCACAAGCAGACTCCAGTCCCTGAAGCCGAAAGTCCCCTCATGCATGGATTCTTTGTGTTCCTAAAAAGCAACAAGTTTGGAAACTCAAGAGTGGTTACTGGTGACAGTAATCTACGGAAGTAGTTTTTGAAAAGGCCAGTCGGAAGTCGCAGATAAGATGTCAGCCCATGCTCAAGTCTTTCCCCTAGCTTTAAAGCTTCTTAGGTAACTTTGGCCCAGTTACGTCTCAGCCTAGTCTACTTGACAGGGTTGCTGTGAGGTTAAATATGAGGAGGGACGATGCACACCACTCTGATATTCCTGGAGGAAGGTTTTTTTAAAATATTTTTTTCCCTACTTAAATCACATTTTGGAGGAAGGTTTTAAAAGTCTTTTAAAAAGTCTATTTACCTCACCTTGATCAGGATCCACAGTGAACCTAGGTAGCGTAGAGTGTTGAAATGGAAATAGCATATACCTTGACAGGTAGAAGAATACTTTTTTTTTTTTTTAACCACCACAACACCACCATTTGAACAGGCTTTGGGACACAGAGCCTGGTTTCTGACCATTTGTGTAGTTTCAGTGAAGTTTCAGAATGTGTTGTTTTTCTTATATGGTGCTATTTTTGTAAGTTGTTTTCACAATACAACAGCTCATTCCTGACAGAAGCAGCGGCTGGGGACGATGTGGCCGCAGCACTGCCTCGGTGCCTCCAATGAAGTTTCTCAGCTGCTGCGAGGCTAAAAAAGGGTAATAAAAAAAATAGAAAACTCAAAAAAAAGTGGGGGGAGAAAGCCTTACTGAAAACAGCAATGCTGCATCAACAAAAAGGTGGCGGGGCACTATTTTTGCTTCAGGGGGCATTCCTGGGCCAAAAGAGGTTTGGAAGCTGCCTAAAGGCAGCTCCGCTCCCGGAATGCCCTGGGAATGCCTCCCGGGAGGGTGGCCCAGGGATTTGTACTGGGAGGATGCTGGCGGGAGGCCATACCAGCATCCAAGGACCGCGCTGCTGGTGCGGTCCAGGGGGGGCTGGCATAAGTGGCACTACGTCGGCGTCCGTGCCAGTTGGCACGATGCAAGTGGCATGGACGCCAGCGTAGGGATCACGTCGCCTCCTAAGGCTGTTTGGCCCCCAGCCTCAGGAATGGCCTGTAAGACGGAAATAAGTAAGTTCATCGTGTAGAGGGAGGAGAGGATTGGGGGCTTCACTAAGTCCCATTCCTTTGTTCTCCGGATTCAGCATAGTGGGAAGGAGGAAGGCACTGCTTTCCCCTTATCAGTGAATGCTGTCATCATGCTGTCCTCAGGCAACCCCTAATAGTGCAGGTACCCATTTATTGTAACTGGCTAAGTGCCTTGGGAGGCCGAAGCACGGCCTGAACTACGTTTCAATTCTACGTGAGAGCCAGCAGGGCAGAGAGTATTCCCAGCTTCTCTGATTTGCCTCAAGCTGTTTCAAAGGCCCTACTACTGTCCAGCCATCAAGCAACACTTGTGTCCCACCAGCCTCTTTGATGCCTCCCCTTATGAAAGCTTTGCATGGAAGGACGGGGTTTTCAAGGCAACGTAAAAGGTGGTCTGGAAAAACAACACCAGATAACCCTCCACCCAACGGCTTCTTCCTTCTGCAGCAAATGTCCCAGATGAAATTGGAACGGCCAAAGAGCATATGAAAAGGGGGCACTCTTCAACCTTGATGGTGCCCCTCTTCTGCTGGGCAGGGGAGAAATTAAGGATGTAAGGGGGCTGTCTAACCCAAACCTCCCACTGCTAGGGCATGCTGTAACAATTCCTCCACTCTCGTCTCTAGGCCAATGTTTGTGAAAAGGCGAACCACATAAACATCTGAGAAATTTTGCTTCATTTATTGCTCACATTTATACCTCCAACAAGCTTTAAACATGTTTTCTAGGCAAACTTCGATGCAGGAAACTTAGGCCTGATTTAGGGGACGGAAGAACAGACCCACGTGCCCAGTATCTCATTTAAACTGGTCACAATGAATGTTAGCACACCAGAGACAAATAGCCCAGGTTGGTTTTAAACTGTTGCACTGAAAGGATTGCGAGTGAGTATGCGTGTAAAGTGCCTTCAAGTCACAGCTGATACATGGCAATCCCAGCAAGGGGCTTTCAAGGCAAGTGATTAAGCAGAGGTGGTTTGCCATTGCCTTCCTCTGCAGAGCCTTCCTTGGTGGTCGCCCATACAAGTATAGACCCTGCTCAGCTTTTGCGATCTGACAAGATGGGGCTAAACCATCCCTACCTGCCCGTATAATAGCCCACTTTAAATGAGATGGAGTGTGTGCAAAGTTATACCATGACGCTTACTGGAACAGATTTGCTTCACTTCAGTGACAGAACTGCAAAGTATGCCTTCAGACCATTCTCTGGGACTACTTCACTAGAAACAACAATTTGCAAAACTACTCAAAATCATAATTGTTATGTGAGTGTGCCATGAGGCTGTTTCCTAAAACTGTAGCAGCCTGGTTAATATAATTAAGGTACATGCTGGATCTTGTGTTATGTGTGTGTTAAGTGCCGTCAAATTGCTTCCGACTCATGGCGACCCTATGAATCAAAGTCCTCCAAAATGTCCTATCTTTGACAGCCTTGCTCAGATTTTGCAAACCGAGGGCTGTGGCTTCCTTTATTGAGACCATCCATCTCTTGTTGGGTCTTCCTTTTTTCCTGCTGCTTTTAACTTTCCCTAGCATGACTGTCTTTTTTAGTGACTCTTGTCGTCTCATAATGTGACCAAAATACAATAGTTTCTGTTTAGTCATTTTAGCTTCTAGAGTCATTTCAGGCTTGATTGGATCTATAACAAATCAGTGGATTATTTTTTTTGGCAGTCCATGGTATCCGTAACACTCTCCTCGAACACCACATTTCAAAGGAATCTACTTTCTTCCTCTCAGCTTTCCAGCTTTCACACCCATACATAGTACGGTAATAAGGAATATGATGGCACGAATTAACTTAATCTTGGTGGCCAGTGAGTGACACATCCTTATACTTCAGAATCTTTTCTAGCTCCTTCATGGCTGCCCTTCCCAGTCTCAATCTCCTTCTGATTTCTTGGCTCCAGTCTCCCTTTTAGTTGATGATGGAGCCAAGGAAGAGAAAGTCTTCAACAATTTCAATTTCCTCATTGTCAACCGTCAAGTTGTGCTGGATCTTACCATAGATATATTCCTTTGATTGCAGTGATTTGGGCCAAAGCCTCGAATGGGTAGATCGTATTGTTGGCCCAGTACATACATACTACCCAGTCATTCTCCGAGGCTTCAGTACTTCCTCATGATGCTTTGTTCTTATTTTCAGTCCCTGCTCCTCATTAATTCTGTTTCAGTTTCCCAAATTCTGAATGATCTGGCTGTTCCACTAAAGCAATCATAGGAACGCCTGCTGTAATTAAATGTTAATTTTCTGTGATACATACAGTTAAATTAGTTCCTGTTGTATTCCCAGGGAGAGTGTGGACTGAGAATGGCTGAGAAGGAAAGGAGGTACAGAGAGCAAACATCTGACGCATACGGCTGTGAAATATGTGGCGCAACAGAGATTTAGCTGAACCCTGTGCACAATTGCTCACTGCTTATAAAACATTCCAGATTCCCTTTGTGAGCGTGCTGATGGGTCTTGCTAAATACTTTAAAAACAAAAGGAGGACATTACTCTCTAGGCGCACTGTTAGCACATCCGAAGACAGATCTCTTATGCCTTCAGAGGCCTGATATTTTAAATCTATCTAGGCCATTGATTTCTCTTTTCTTCAACTCTTAATATTGCTGGTGGTCTTGCTTTGACAGTTGACTGTATTTCTTTTGTCAGAAAGTATGTCAATGAGAGCTTTTCCATTTGGCTGGAGTTTATAAGAGTAGGCACAGATAAATGGACCTTTGACGGTCCTTGCCATGTATATGATGCAATTAAGTAGCTATATCTTTTGTAGGGTAGCCACATTTTGCCAGGGAAGTCTTCACTCTTTTCAGACTCAAGAATGATGTTTAAGTTTCACTAGTCCTAGGTTAATGGTCTGAAGGGACGTGGTACCTGAATCTTGCTGAAGGTAAGCCAGTCTTTTTTTTTTATTGCCTATATGGGAGTAAGGTTGCCAGGTTCCTCCTGGCTACCAGTGGTAGATGAAGGGGTAGGGTTGCCAGATCTAGGTTGGGAAACTCCTGGAGATTTGGGGATGGAGCCTGAGGAGGACAGGGACCTCATTGGGGTACAGTGCCATAAAGTCCACCCTCCAAAGCATCCATTTTCTCCAGGGGAACTGATCTCTGTAGTCTGGAGATGAGCTGTAATTCCAGGAGATCCCCAGATACCACCTGCAGGCTGGCATCCTTGTATGGGAGAGATCTTAGGAATCCTGAATAAAGTATCTTGAGCTCTTTGATGGAAGAAAGATGAATATAAATGAATGAAATTGGGTTGAAACCTGCCTAACATTTCTGTCTTGGGAAGGGGAGATTTTTGATGATGGTCCTTCCCAATGGTCCTTCCCATTGCAGACCTCTATCCTCATGCAACTTCTGGGGGCACCCATCCCCCAAGAGCACCGTTTTGGGGGGCATATGGAGGGGTACAATACTCTTCACTGATGGAAACAGTTCTATCAGCTGTAATTTTTGTTGGAGGTTCAAATCATTTAATCCCAAACTGCAACTTGAAACTTCACAGTTTTTTGGGATCAAATATGCCAGATCTCTCTTTCTCTCTTCAGTGTAACCAGGTGCAAAAGAGAGCAGGGCTCATTTTAATACCTGCAAGTAAGAAAGAATTCTCATGTGTGCAGCTTGTTGTCATGCCAAGCTTTGAAAAGTCATATCTCCCAAAATATCTCCATCTATTTGACAACCATTAGAGATAAAGTTTCCTCTGTCCTCCGAAATCACCCCACTCCTTCTCTTGCAAAAGAAACCTAAACACACATACCAAGAAATGAAAATACTGGTTGTGTCACAATGAAACCCATCTTAGATCAGGACACAACCACTTGAGGATCCTGGTCCAGTAGCTAAAGGCCAGTTGCGTAGAAAACCTACCATTGTGTCCTGACTAAAGAACGGTGTCTTTCAAGGCCAGTATTGTCTTTATAAGTGTGTGTATCAGATTTCTTATACCCACAGGAAATTGCTGGAGTTGATTAAATATTGTTATCTGTCTGTCCACCTGTGGCGAGAATTCTTTTATAGGGGTTTGGCTTAAGAAGAACCAATTTTATTAATCTGTAGCTTATTAATCTGTAGCATAGAAGCCATATGAAGACCTGACTTTTAGCTGACCCCATCCCCAATTAGGATCTTGACCCTAAAGGGCATAGGAGATTGCATTGCTAGGAGCTAAGTCACCCCAAAAGCACATTAAGTGCTCCAAATCATGTTTAGAGTAACAAGGTCATTTGAGCAGGCAACAAATTGTCTGCTTACGTAAGGGGGGGGGGATTGTTTTACATACACTAGTTGACGGGCGGAACAAGATTTATCAGAGACCTGGACCTGAAAAACTTATTATGGAACAAGATATTTCCAAACAAATTTAGTCATGATTTGTGGAGACTCATCTCCTCAAGAATTTGACAGGAGGGGGCCGTTTGAGACCCCTTTCTCACGGCTCAACCTATAAAAGGCTGGTCCAGTTGTCCAGTCCTTGGTCCTTCCATGGAGAGACCACGGACCCAGTGAATGGTTGCCATCTCTGTCTCTCTCTCTGTAAGTGACCCAGAGGCCTCTGTAACTGTTTGTCTGTACATCAACTTGCATGTGTGGGTTTGTTAATTTATGTCTTCTATATTTAGTCAAGTATTTGCTTCTTTCTTTGCCTTATATTTCTCTTGTAAGTTTAATAAACTAGGATGGTTCACTGTTATACGTCTGGTGTATTGTTTAAAGAGTATCTGTGCAAAAGGTCTGTCTTTCCTATTACATTCTCTGGCTCTGTTCTGGTAAGTAGCAGGCGGAGGAAACCAAAGATAAAAGAACTCAGAAGGGAGTGGGGAAAAGGGAAAATTTCTCATCGCCACCCTTATCGTACCACTGGACTGGATCCCATGGTTTATTTCCACTGACACAATGGCACATTCACTGGCAGCGGGGTGATGGTAGTGGGGATTTTTGCCATTTCCCCTTCTTACTCCAGATCTCCGCATTGCCCCCAGTGTTGTTCCTGTGAATTCCTGGAGGCATTGGGGTGGGGGAGGGGGCTATAGCAGGAGGGGAGTGGTAGGAAAATTTTGCTCTATGAGTGGACGTCTGCTCACAAATCTTAGGACCCAACTCAGAAGGTTGTAAATAAAGCTCAACGAATCAATGGAACCACATCCAATCTCAAAGTAGCATTTTCAAGGGGGAAGGACTCAAATGTTCAGCTTTTCTCCAGTGATTTCTTCTTGGTGGACATTTACTCCTGTTACTCCTCAGGATGAGACGCCCCCATGCATAGTGCTTTTAAACTTCGGATTAGAAAACTGTGCATCTAGCGAGCGGCAAAATCTTCCCTGCATAAATGGCCAAAGGGATGGGAAGAGAAGGAGTAGTCAGAGGAACTTCCAGTTTAGATAATGAGGGGGCACCCATGGTGTGTGTGTTGTCTTCCCCCACCCCCAGTGTCCAGACATGCTGAGTCACCTTCACACCAACAGGAAGGCCCTGCAGAAACAGAGGGGAATTCAGGAATAGTTCATATACGATGGCTCTTTTTTGTACAGGGAATGGGACAATGCATTAAAAAAAATCGGTGTTGCATTCCTGCTCAGTTTACTTTGGAAGGTGAGGGTAGAAGACCACTGGGCAGAGTATTCTTGGCCCAGACTCCACCCACCTCTCCCCAGTCTTTCTCTGGTTACACCCCATGCACAATACCATTTTGGGGCACGCCTGGCTGTTCTCAAACCAAATGGTGCTTCCAGTAGATGGTGGAACGGGATGCAGGAAGCAGGCATGGAAGAGTTCTGCATTAAAAGACATGACTCATAGCTGAACCTGACAAAGGAAGGAAGCCTGCCATAATCTTCCTCCTTACCATTTGACAGACCTGTATGTGTCAAGAGAAGCTGATGTTGATGCTGGCTATTGGATGCATACTGGGACCAAAATACCCCTTGCACAGCCATATTTTTATTATGATATATTTCCTTTTTTTTTGTACATATGTGAGCTTTCATGTGTAATGAGGAAATATGAGAATTGGTCTTTTGTAGACCTCACAAATGAAAAAAACAGACAGGGGCCATTTACGCAGGGTCAATTTTGAAGCTTGCTCAAAGCTCTTTTTTAAAATGTGACCTTTAAAATGACTATTCATGGTCCCGATGCAAAAGGAGAAATTCCACCCCCTCCACTCGCCTGCTCCTTTTTTCCTTCCATTAGCCAACCGCTATTTGCATAGCTAACACGCGGGTGTCATTTTGCATGGTTCCTTCAGGGGATTCTTCGGTGTGGGGGTGAAGCAAACACAAAAGGTAGTGTTAAAGGGGCTCTTAAGTAATGAAAAGCATGTATGCACCGGCTTCGCAGTCACTTCCTGAACGACGGTTCACCTGGTTCACCGTGAAAAACTAAAAAAAATATGGGGGGCATTTCACCCAGGAATGCGCTGCTAATTACCAAGCATAAATGGCCAGGGTGATAAAAGAGATCTGTGATTTGAAGACGCTGTTCAACTGAAATGACAAAAGTGTTGTATCCCAAACATGAAGGTAAATTGGCAAGAAAAATCAGCTATGAAGAAGGATACTTACTGTTCAGAGAGAAGGAAAACAAACAGCATTTGGAAAATTGCCTATGCAAGAAATAATGGATTTGCTTTGGTGCCTGGCTGGAGATCGTTCTTCTTAATTCAGTGGGTTTTGGAAGAGACATTTTGCTTACAGTGCTTGCCCATATCGTCAAGGTTTTCCAGCAACACAACAACGAATAAGCTTCTTTAAAATATTTACAATGAAACAGCATGGAGGGAGAATACAAGGCTGGGAGGGAAAAATATATATCCAGAGTTAAACAGTAATCTTCGTTCTCTGTGGATTGCCAGATGTGACTGAATAATTGCCAACTGAGAATCTAGGTCCTCTTAATTTTGTTTCCGAGTTTTAATTAGACCTGCAGTATGGGGGAGGAGGGAGAGAGAAAAAGGCATGATTCTATCCTCTGTTGTGCTTTCTTCGGAATAATTGGTGTTTATGGGCAGTGTGTGTCTCGTTTTCTAGTGGTAGGTGTAATCTTTTCCAAGCAATCACTGATCAAAAAACAGATACACTATAATTCTACCCCACAGGAATCTCAAGAGCTGCTTTGCTTCCATTCTGTTGAATTTATGCTGCACTCCTATTATAAATCATGGGCAGGGAGATGAAGGAGACCTAATAGGAACAAAGATATCTATGAAAGAAGTGACGCACACATATTGATTTTCATCTGAATAGTTAGAGATGATAGTTATGTCTCACATTAGGCCTGCTAAGAATTGGGGGATGAAAAATTAAACCTCTTTTCTAGGAAGATGCAGGTCTAATCTTAACAATCTAACCCTAAGAATCATTCAGCCAACAATGATATCAATTGATTTGTAGAATGTGTAGGAGTGTCCATTGTAATAATGTTTTGATGGTTCCTTTTCTACTGTGGGTAGGCCACTGTGGGTTTGCCAGCGAAGGCTGCCACTTCCCAGCCTCTATGGGCTCGCTAGCCAAGGCAACCCCCCTTTCGATCTGGGGTGGTGAGATCACCCCCCTGCTCCCAGCATGGCCCAGCCTGACCAAGTGACATTTATGTTATATCCGGCCCTCATAACAAATGAGTTCGACACCCCTGTTCTAGAGAGCTAGCAGAGCCTTTGTCTATCATCTTCAAGACCTCTTAGAGGACAGCAGATGTGCCACAAGATAGGAGGAGGGATGACCCAGGAAACTACAGGCCACTCAGTGTGACCTCTGTCCCAGGGAAGATACTGGAACAGATTTTAAAGGGGTCACTCTGTGACTCAGTATATGGCAGCTTCATATGAATGGATAAAGATTGTTTTGTTTTTGAAAGTGTGTTTGGTTGACATATCTGCAAATGCAGAACATGCCTACATGAATGTAGACTGCACAGACATGCAGTCTTAGATTCTAACTGTTCGCCCCCATTTCAAACACACTATTTACATTCCAATAATTGTGCTTTTGGGTCTGCTCTCACAAATTCAATAGAATGTGTAATGCTAACTTCCACAATTGATGTAATCACCCATCAGTCAATGTCTTATAAATGTGATAGAAATGCCCTAAGGTGCAAACTGTTTTTTGGGGGAAAGGGCATTGGTAGGTTGTGATTTACCACTAGATTCATAATACAGTGTTCAAATATTAAAACTTTATCATGATATTAAATCTGTTGATTGCTGTAACGTTGACATTTGAAGGAACGGGAGTAATTAAAAAATCCTGTCCGTGAAAAAATGGATAAAGTATGTCTGGGGGCAAAATGATTGAAACGAACAATAAGATTAAAACATAGCAGACAGCATGTGGTAATGTACACATATAGTGGGGGCTGTTCTGAATTATGGAAAAGAAAAAGTTGAATTTATGTGCATTCTGAAAACAGTTTTTCCTTAGTTTAACTTTCTTTTAGTTTTGCTACAAGAACATAAGAAAAACCATGCTGGATCAGACCAAGGGCCATCAAGTCCAGCACTATGTTCACATACTGGCCAACTAGGTGCCTCTAGGAAGCCCACAAACAAGATGACTGCAGCAGCATCCTGCCTGTGTTCCACCGCACCTAATATATTCGGCATGCTCCTCTGATACTGGAGAGAATAGGTCTGCATCATGACTAGTATCCATTTTCACTAGTAGCTATGGATAGCCCTATCTTCCATGAACATGTCCACTCCCCTCTTAAAGCCTGCCAGGTTGGCAGCCATCACCACTTCCTGGGGCAGGGAGTTCCACAATTTAACTATGTGTTGTGTGAAGAAGTACTTCCTTTTATCTATTTATGAATCTCTCACCCTCCAGCTTCAGCAGATGACCCTGCGTTCTGGTATTATGAGAGAGGGAGAAAAGCTTCTCCCTGTCCACTCTCTCCAAACCATGCATCATTTTATAGACCTCTATAACGTCTCCCCTTAGCCGCCTTCTTTCCAAGCTAAACGGCCCTAAGTGTTTTATTTTGTTCTTCTTGTCCCTTCTTAAAATAATGGCTGTTCTGTATTTAATTGTTAATTTTATTCACAAATTATACTTTCTGATATTTAAAAAAGTCTGCCCCAGCATTAGCACAAGGCTAGAATCTGTAGCTGATACAGGAGAGTGAAATCCAGGCAGAAACTCTTTTCAGAAGCAGGGAGATGCTGCCCAGGTGTGGTGTGTCTTGTCTGTTACTGAATTTGGTACCTTGGATGGGTCTGTGTGAATACAACCCACTTTGCCATCAGAGAGCACATCCATACCAACAGAGCCCTGTGTAAGAAAACTACTTCTGTTCCACCATCTTTTGCTCCTTCCCTGGAGAGGGGCTACTGTAACTCAGGCTAAAGAATCTTCCAGTTTTAAGCACTGCACACCAGCACTTGGGATCTGTTATTAAGTGGGCAAATGCCAATACAAGTTTTTTAAAAATAATTTTTATTGTTTTTTCAAATATACAGAAAAGAAAAGGGATAATAAGTAAAAGGGAAACATAATATATGATAACATTTTGTGTGTGCCCTGTGACCCTGTCATTACTCATTTTTGTAATCAAGTATTTTCTTTATCATTTATGAGTCATTATATCACTATATTTCTTCTGAATTAAAAAAATACTTCCCATCTATCATTATATTTCTATACTTAATTCTACACCGTATTTCGATATATGATTCTTATATACACAAGTCTTATTAATTACCAAATTAGAATAAAATCACCTAAATATAAACAATCTTAACCATACTTATTGTAGAAGGGTTGCCATTTCAGTTGATGTTCTTCATGTTGTCTTCCTTGTAACTGATCAGTAAGCGTTGCCATAGTAGCGAATTCCATCATTTTTGTAATCCATTCTGTCAGACTGGGTATCTCTTTGTTTTTCCAATATCTTGCGTAAACAATTCTCGCTGCGGTGGTCGCATATTGAAAAAATTCTTTTTGTACAGCTCGTAACTGAGCTGGGATCATCCCCAAGAGCATAAATTTAGGATTTAAGTCAAAATTCGTCTGAAGAGTTGTCATGATCTCATTATCTATTTGCTTCCAGTATCTCTGAGCTTTTTTACAAGTCCACCATTGATGAAAGAAAGACCCTTCTGTCTCTGAGCATTTCCAACAATTCGCTTGGTTAGATTTATACATCTTTTGTAAGTCTTTTGGTGCAAAGTACCATCTGTAAAACATCTTGTACCAATTTTCTCGGACATCCTGGGATCTGGAGAATTTTATTTCAGATTTCCACATTTTCTCCCACTCAGCCATTGGAATCCTTTCACCGAAAATTTGCATCCATTTAACCATGCATGTTTTCACTTGTTCCTCCGCCGTCTCCATGGTTAATAACATCTTGTAGATTTTAGATAATAAGTGATCTTGCGATTTCGTTATTATTTGTTTAAAGTTTGTCAAATTGTCGACTGGGTGATAATCAGATTTTAACCCATGTACCACTTGATGATATGCCAGCCATGATATTTTGATATTTTCTTCTTTCAATTCCTCAAGAGATTTGATCTGACCATTCTTTTTTATTAAGTCTCCATACCTCAAAAAGTCATTGGATTTCCGACTCTCAAAGTCCATATATGCTTCTGTTGGAGACATTAGTCTGGGAGCTTTCGGGCTAAGAGATGGTTTCAATAAATTCCATGTTTTAATCAAATGGTAAAAAGTAGATTCCCGAGACACGTTCTTTGGTAAATTCTTGATGTTTTTAGACCAAAGCCAGTAATGGAATCCTTTTTTCAGGGAGGCTTTCTCCAATCTAATTGTTCTATTTTCAGGTTGGATTATCCAATCTGTCACGGCCAATAGTGCAGAGGCTTGATAGTACAGAAATAAATTTGGTAGTGAGGATCCTCCTCTTTCTTTAGCATCTTATAAAACCGCAAATTTAACTCTAGATTTTTTTCCTTTCCAAACAAACTTATTGATACTTCTTTGCCATGTTGTTATCGTTGCTTTATTGATGTCAATTGGTAATGTCTGAAATAAAAAATTCATTCTTGGTAACACATTCATTTTAATTGTTGAAATTCGGCCTAGCCAAGATATTTGAAGTCTGTCCCATTGTTCCAAGTCCTTCTCTATTTTCATCCAAGTCTCTTTGTAATTTAAATCGAACAGTGAGTCAACTGGGATTTTGATTCCTAAATACTTAACACTTTGTTTTGGAATTGGGCATTGTAAAATCTCTGATAATTCTGATTTTTCTTTATTTGACAAATTGAAGGAAATCATATCAGTTTTTTGTTGATTTAATTTGTATCCCGAGTAGTAGCTGAATTGATTAATTTGATGTTTTACGAGTAGTAGCTGAATTGATTAATTTGATGTTTTAGTTCAGCCATAGACTGCATTGGATCTTGGCATATCAGTACTACATCATCCGCGTAACTCCTGAGTTTGTACTCCTGATTTAAGTCCTTTAGCCATTACAAGTTTAGATGCAATACTGGGACCCAGATAGGATGAAATCAGAAATGAGTTTCTTAAGGGGAAGAATAAATTGTAAGAACATAAGAAAATCCTTGCTGGATCAGACTAAGGCCCATCAAGTCCAGCAGTCTGTTCACACAATGGCCAACCAGGTGCCTCTAGGAAGCCCCCAAACAAGACGACTGCAGCAGCACCATCCTGCCTGTGTTCCGCAGCGCCTAAGATAATAGGCCTGCTCCTCTGATCCTGGAGAGAATACGTATGCATCATGACAAGTATCCATTTTAACTAGTAGCCGTGAATACCCCTCTCCTCCATGAACATGTCCACTCCCCTCTTAAAGCCTTCCAAGTTGGTAGCAATCACCATATCCTGGGGCAGGGAGTTTCACAACAGGAGAATGAGCAAATATTAAACAATGAAAACACTGCTATCCCATGCTCTGTACCTACAAGAGAGCAAGGCTGCTGCTATACAGATAATTCTCTGTTGCTGCTGAGAATGTACAGGCATTCACAGTGGCAATGGAGTACCCACCCAGAAGTTTTCACTGCTACTTTCCTTTCCTCAAGCCTTCTTTCTGCCTTCTTTGGTATTTCTTTGCTCTGATTAAAATCATGAAGGCAAGCAGGTTGCTCCAGCACTGATATTGTGTGTGTGTATGTGTGTTAGGGTTACCAGGTCCGTCTTCACCACCGGTGGGAAGTTTCTGGGGCGGAGCCTGAGGAGGGCGGGGTTTGGGGAGGGGAGGGACTTCAATGCCATAGAGTCTGATTGCCAAAGCAGCAATTTTCTCCAGGTGAACTGATCTCTATCGGCTGGAGTAGGGTTGCCAGGTCCCTCTTCGCCACTGGCGGGAGGTTTTTGGGGCGGAGCCTGAGGAGGGTGGGGTTTGGGGAGGGGAGAGACCTCAATGCCATAGAGTCCAATTGCCAAAGCGGCCATTTTCTCCAGGTGATCTGCTCTCTATCGACTGGAGATCAGTTGTAATAGCAGGAGATCTCCAGCTAGTACTTGGAGGTTGGCAACCCTAGTGTGTGTGTGTGTGTGTGACAAGGACTAAATGGAGGAAGCATGGCAATATGCTCCAGCATATCCAAACCATCTGATAACTCGTCTCCATCTACTGTAGGAAGCAGGATTCTTGCCTTGTTGTATGAGCAACAGACTTAAGCCATTTTTGCATGGTCAATTTTGATGCTTGTTTAAAGCTCTTTTTTAAAATGCGACTTTAAAAATGCCTTTTCACGGTTCCGTCATAAAAGGAGAAGCTTCACTCCCCCCCACTCGCCTGCTCCTTTGTTCCTGTTTGCATAGTCATTAGCATATGCATAGCTAAAGAGCCTCTGCTGTTTTGCATTGTTCCTTGAGGGGGTTTCTTTGGGGCCAACATCAAAGGTCGCGTTAAGTGGGCTCTTTTGTAATGCGAAGCAGGTATGCGCCGACTTCGCAGTCACTTCCGGAATGACGGTTCAGCGTGCAAAATTAAAAAAAATATGCAGGGCAATTCAGCCTGGAACGCGCTGCTAATTACCATGCAAAAATGGCCTTAGAGACGGGCAGCTGGAGTGCCAGAATGGAGGCAACCAGACCTGATGCACAACTCTGTGCCATACAATAAGCAGAAGATTCAATTTCAATACCTTTATTGGCACACCACCAAGCAATCAAACAGAGTATAACCTAGCCACTATACATCATTTCACCTCGCCTCTTAATTACATCACCAAGAAATTTAGCCACAGATTCAATAATCTCAGAACTTTGGGAGGATAACAACTAGTTAATCTTACTATCATTAGCTTGATCAGCATAATTTGAGAGAAAGGGATCTAAAAGGACAGCACGGATTAATAAGCAGAAGATCAAGAGTGCACGCTCTCGCTCTTTCTGCCTCTGCTTCAAAGCGGCAACCCTGTTTCTGACAAGTACTGCATCGCCATTAAAATCGATGGGAAGTTCTCACTGTTTTCAGAGGTAAAGCTTCTTTTAACGTAATTTGTGTCCCCGCTTGAAAATAATATGCATGAAAGAATACAGTGCACGTATTTAAAAAAAAGAGAAGCAAAACCAGATGGTATGACTGAGCCGCAAAAGGTTTCATTTTGGAATTCATATTTTGACATGTAATGAGTATGGATGGCCATTAGATGGCAATGTTCCACAACAATTTTACTCTTTGCACAAGTTCTGTTTTATTGAATTTTCAAAAAAATTAAATGTATTTGGCGGGTGAAAGGGGGGGGGGCTGCTTCTCAGCTCTGGCTGGAATATTTTTGAGAACTAACATAACACAGTTGGTCTTCTCTGCTATGAGGCAGATTGCAGTTGTAGACTGCTTGGAGGACCCAACCAAGTTGCAACGTAGGGAGAAGCAAAGCGGAGGAAAATAAAGTCGTATGTGTGTGTGTGACCCCGAAAAGACATTTTCTCTCCTCAGCCATGGGAGAAAACGGCTTGGATGGGAAGGGAGTCAAAGAGAATGGATACGACATGGGTACTAAATGTTTTCTACTCTGGGGTGTCACTGGTTGGGTTTTTAACTGTTCATTTTAATTATTTAATATTTTATTATTTTTCTTTTGATTTATGTTGAGCATACATGAAGCTGCCATATACTGAATCAGACCATTGGTCCCTCAAGGTCATTATTGTCCACTCAGACCGGCGGCGGCTCTCCAGGGTCTCTGGCTGAGGTCATTCACATCACCTACTTGCCTAGTCCCACTAACTGGAGATGCCTGGGCCCTGGGACTGAACCTGGGACCTTCTGCATGCCAAGCAGATGCTTTACCACTGAGCCACTGCCCCTTCCCAAATAGTTTATATGTGCATGTGGAAGAATGCCATTTGGAATGCTATATCAGGCACCACAATGATAATATATCAGGTATCTAAAGCTAGATATATATGTGATAATAGCTACTTTATCAGGGGTCCCTGATAACATATCTATTTCTGGATATTTAGGTATATTTAGCAGTGGGTGTTTCAAAGGGTGCTTTCACACATGAGACATAAGCCAGCTCTCGGCTCTGTTATCCACAAATGTAAATCCTCTGTTGGAGGAAATACTTATTCATGTTGGAAATACTTTGCCTCAGCTTTCTGCCCTACATTAACTGCCAGAAGATAATCAGGAGTCTTGCGGCACCTTATAGGCTAACACATTTGGACTCTAATGTGAACTTTGATGGACTGGAGTCTAGTTCACCTGAAGCAGATGGAGTAACTCATGCTGGAATAAAAACACACTAGTTTTAAAGGTCGTTTTTGTTGCTAGTGTGAGATGTTAACATCAGTGGCACAAAAGGAGCCAGTCGGGAGGGAGATCCGTCACTTGATCTCTCAGCACTATATTTTGCATCAAAAAGAAGCCACAGCTCTTTCCGTTTGGATTAGAACGACGATCCCAGTTAGTTGTTACTAGGGCTGCCAGCTCAGGATTGGGAAATTCCTGGAGATTTTGGGGGTGGAGCTGGTGGAGGGCGGGGTTTCAGGTGGGGAGGGACTTCTGTGGTGTATAAAGCCATAGAGTCCACCTTCCAAAGCTGCCATTTTCTCCAGGTTAACTGATCTCTGTCACCTGAAGTGCAGTTGTAATAACAGGAGATCTCCAGCCACCACCTGGAGGCTGGCAACCCTAGTTGTTACCCAGTCTGCTGGGCTGTTTCCTCACATCTGTTTTCCATAGACCTTAAATTAGTTGCAATAGGGAAAACATATTTCCCAGTCTTTTTTCTATCATGGCTAATAGCAGTATGTGGGGTAGAGATTACCAGAGAAACAAAATGCATGGACACCATAGATGTTTATTGTACTTTATTTATAGCCTGCTGGTAGGGTTGCCAACCTCCAGGTAGTCACTAGAGATCTCCTGCTATTACAACTGATCTCCAGCCGATAGAGATCAGTTCACCTGGAGAAAATGACCGCTTCATCAGTTGGACTCTATGGCACTGAAGTCCATCCCTTCCCCAAACTCCACCCTCTCCAGAACAGGATCCACACAGGAGCTAGAATCTTCCCTTCAGGACAGCAGTAAACTCTGGGTCTAGTATGGAAACACCCATCTCTATGGACTGGCTGAACCAGCAAGGCCCTTTGAGCTGCCTAGGGCTTAAATATCCTGAAAAGGAAAGAGGCCCCACCTCTTCCTGGCCTTCATCCAGCTGGGGCTGCATTGAGACCAGATCCTGCAAGGAACTATATATGCCACAGCAGTGATCAGGTTCAGTAGCAGGAGAACCAGCTGAAAGCCTAGCACTTCTTCTTTGTTGTGCTACCTCTTCATAGGCCCATAGTCTCCATCGCTCATGCTGCATGGTTAGGGTTGCCAACCTCCAGGTGGTGGCTGGAAATCTTTTGCTATTACAACTGATCTCCAGCCGATATAGATCAGTTCACCTGAAGAAAATGGCTGCTTTGGCAATTGGACTCTATGGCATTGAGGTCCCTCCCCTCCCCAAACCCTGCCCTATTCTGGCTCTGCCCCTCAAATCTCCAGGTATTTCCCAACCCGGAGCTGGCAACCCTACACATGGTAGGGAACCTGAAGGGTTGGTGGTCTGGGGTCTAGCTGTACAGGGAAGATGGGTGGCTGCCTCACGGGGGTCGGCAGCTTCTTCTGGAGCCGAGGCTTCAGAAGCAGCCCCTTACCCAACACCTCAGAGTCCAGAGTTTCCGGTAGGCTTGCCAACTTCAGGATAGGAGATTCCTGGAGATTTGAGGGCAAAGTTTGCGGATGGTGGAGTTTGGGAATGGGATGGAACTCAACAGGGATGGGCTGCCATTTTCTCCTGGGGAACTGGTCTCTGTAGTCTGAGGATCAGTATTAATTCTGGGAGAACACCAGGCCCCAACAAGAGGTTGGCAACCCTAGGTTCTGGGTCCAGCCTGGTGATACTATCACCTGAGCCCCAAGATCTTCCTCCGGGATAGTCTCTAGCTTCTCTGTTCATCATCTGAGAAGTCTGTTCCCAAGTCTGCGTCAGGCCCAGAAGGGGTCTTGTCACCCAGCAAGTGTTCCTAGCTGAGTGGGCGTTTCAACCTGAGTCTCCCAGATCCTAGTCTGACGTTCTAACCACTAACAACATGCTGAGCAATCCAATTATGGAGCTCTCACATATGGTGCAGCTTAGTTCTGAGGCTCACACATGAAAATGCTCAAAGTATGCTCCATCCATTTGATTTGATCTGCAATAGTAATGCCAGTCCAGAGGCAAGGGCAATACTGCAAAATCCAGTCCACATGTAATTAGTTAATTGCATGGGGAGGGGATCCTTGCTGTGAGGGAATTGTAGTCAGGAGGTGTGTATCTCACACTGGAAAGAGAAGAGCATCAAGTATCCTTCCAATGCTTCATCAAAAAAAAAAAAATGGAAAAAGCAAAAAGCTAACACTCATGAATGGGAGGCCACAGCTATGGGTAAATCTAAACCTTAACATATTTTTTCTTGGTTCGTTTAAAAGCCTTGATGGGCTTCCTTTCCTGTCAGGGGAATCTCAGCTTCCACTGAATTTTAAAAGAAAACCAAAGATCGCCAAATAGTGCTGGCACGGGAGTGGCGGGGAGGGGCAGTAGGAGTGAATGTGGCTGTGGAAATACTGCTTTTGCAAAGCAGTGCCAGAGTGATGCCTGCGCATGATTTCTCTCACCTGGATCAACTATTTCAAGGCTGGGAGAGAGAGACACACACACACACACAGAGAGGTATTTAACCTTTTCAAGTGTATTTTTTTTAAGGTTCAATAGCTTCCAAGGTGTCTTGACATCAACGCTCCCGCTCTTAAAAAGTTATTACTGCTTCCTGTCCAGATCTACCTGCCAGAATCTTCTCAGTGGTCCTTCACCCCAACAAACCCATTCGGATAACTGGGGGTCTTTGTATTTTATGGGCATGGTTCTTTCCTTTTCTTTGCTTACATTAATGTGGGGATGTCCTTTCTTCCTGGAACTTTACCCTTCTTCCATTCAGACACAGCTTAGCAGGGCACTTTTGAGTTTCTAAAAAGGGCCAGTACACTGGCCAGATGTGCAGCCCTACCACCTGCCATATTAGAAGGGAGATTTAAGAAGATCCCCAGGGTGGAGAGACTTTGCCCGTGTAACACAGGGGAGCGGGAAACCATTGAGCATGTATTTTTTAGATGTCCCCTCTACAAGTCAGCCCACTTCAATAGTATTGACCCTTTGATTAGGGAAATGGGCTCTGGTGATCAGTGTGAATGGACCAAAAGGTTTCTGCTGGGAGACAGCTCTCCAGTCAACACCCAGGTTGCAAAAGATTGTGCAGTAGCAATGAAGCTACGTCGCTTAATGTACATCCTTAATCTGCGAAATGTAACATTGGGTGATTCCTAATTTCGTTGGCCTTGGTTGTAAACATCTACTCTGTATGGTCAGTTTCTGTTTTACCTGTTTTATCTGGCATACTACCCGCAAATAAAATTTATTTATTATTATTATTTCTAAAAAAGATGGAGGAAAGGATTGGAACATGGAACTCTGAGTAATGTATGGTTTGATCCTAAAACAATGTTCTCAAAGTCCCAAATAGTTTAAAAAAGGACAATTCCAAGTTCTGAAATGCAGGCTAACTTGCTTACTTGTTCACCTGTACAAATCTGCAACGCTGTCCACATGGAGGAGCCCTGCCTTTGCCAAAAGGTCCATTTGCTGCAGTACGACTTTGTGCGCTACCCACAGAGAGTAACCTTGTCTTGAAGCATAATTAGTTCTGAGGAAGAATTTTATCAGCCTAGTCTTTGGGGAGTGGTAGCATGTAAACACTTATTAAAATGTTATTTTGGGGGCATAATTCTGCAATAAGTCAAACTAGGCAGATGCAAATAAAAGCAAAGGTTATCTCTCCACAGGGGCCGCTTGTGTTTCACCGGAAGATTGATATCAAATGGCAGATTTTCAGCCAAGTTAAGAGACAGCGGCAAGGAAGGAGCAGATTTTTACCACGTACCTCCAAGCATGGAAGCTCAAGAGCAGCCGAAGACAATCAGATAAACAGAAAGATGTGGACATGGAAGAAAAATAAATCCCAAAGCAGCAGCTAGTGGAAGTCTAAGATTCCACTTGCTGATCTTTCCTAAATTCTGTGAGCCTTTTTCATCCTTGCCTAACATTTCATCTGTAAAGGAAAAGCAGTGTCCTGGAATGATCTCTTCAGCACAAGACAAATGTGCAGATTTTAGGAACAAGAGCCTTATTTGTATGCATTAGGGAATTCCGCAGCTCTGACCTCAAGATAATGAAAAAGAATGTAAAAATGCAAAAGTTTTTCAAACCCCCCCCCCAAACATTTCTTTTAGGGGAAAAAAAAGCAGGATACCAGCTATTTGTCAGAAGTCATTAATCCACTTCTGATATCTCCAGTATTCAATCAATACAATAATCTTGCATTTCAAACGAAGCATGAGTGCATTCAATGAGATGCTTGAGAAGTCTCCTGACACTTCTTACTTTTAATAAACTGTAGCCACAGGAAGCTGTGAATTTGATTGGAGCAGTGGCAAGGGCCAGGCTGCTGAGTGGAAGAATGAAGGGTAGGGTTGCCAGGTCCCTCTTCGCCACTGACGAGCCTGAGGAGGGTGGGGTGAGGGGAGGGACTTCAATGCCATAGAGTCCAATTGCCAAGCCGGCCATTTTCTCCAGGTGAACTGATCTCTATTGGCTGGAGATCAGTTATAACAGCAGGAGCTGAGCTCTCCAGCTAGTACCTGGAGGTTGGCAACCCTAACAAAGGGTATAAAATCTCCCAGGCCTGGGCAGGTTTGGGGAATGAGGAACCAGGCAGTCTTCCTGCCTTATTTTGCATTCATGCAAGAGCAAGGAAGCAGCCATTGCCCCAGTGCCTGTAAATCTCAGGGCTTCAGCAAAAGCTAGGGAATTTGTAATTGCTCACTTTAACTTTCTCCTAGACTTGAAATCATAGCACGTGCTTCGATGCAGCAGAAGAGCACCTGCTAGGCTTTCCAGTTAAGTGAAGGGTTAAAGTGAGAGAATCTGGACTATTAGAGAGGCTCCCCCCCTATTCCCTTAAGGGTCTGTGAGTTCCTCCCTTCTCTTTGCATTCTTTCGCACATAGCTACCGTTAAGGCCGCATTGATCAATTTTCACATGATACCGGCACTGTTCTACTCATCATAATGCACAATGTGTGGGTTGCACATTCCGTTCCTAATCCTGAGTGTGTTCTCATACCCTATCACAAGGTCCTCCTCCAGCCATAAAAATCTACACTTTGCAAACTAAGTGCCAGTTTTAACAACTTCCATCCCTCTGTTTTTACAAAATTCATTTGCAATAGAGAGGCTACAAATTTCACGGTGAACATATTTAATAGTAAAACACACCTGGTTCCACAGCTGTAATGACCTGTAAGCCAGCTGCCCAATCTGTTTGTATAGCCATTGGCCACCTTGAGTGTCTGTCAAGCAGCTTTGCACCTGCTCAGTGGCTGAAGTGTGTGTGTATTAAGTGCCATCAAGTCGCTTCCGACTCATAGCGACCCTATGAATCAAAGTCCTCCAAAATGTCCTATCTGACAGTCTTGCTCAGATCTTGCAAATTGAGGGCTGTGGCTTCCTTTATTGAGTCAGTCCATCTCTTGTTGGGTCTTCCTCTTTTCCTGCTGCCCTCAACTTTTCCTAGCATGACGGTCTTTTCCAGTGACTCTTGTCTTCTCATAATGTGACCAAAATACGGTAGCCTCAGTTTAGTCATTTTAGCTTCTAGGGTCAGTTCAGGCCTGATTTGGTCTATAACCCACTGATTTGTTGTTTTGGCAGTCCACGGTATCCGTAACACTCTCCTCCAACACCATATTTCAAAGGAATCTACTTTCTTCCTATCAGCTTTCTTCAATGTCCAGCTTTCACACCCATACATAGTAATAGGGAATATGATGGCATGAATTAACTTAATCTTGGTGGCCAGTGACACATCCTTACACTTCAGAATCTTTTCTAGCTCCTTCATGGCTGCCCTTCCCAGTCTCAATCTCTTTCTGATTTCTGGCTGAAGTGGTAGAGTTTAATTTCCTTGCAGTGGTGGAATTTCAGGTTTGCCCCCCCCCCCCCTTTAGGAAGGCTTTTGCATCTGCACAGTAGGGGAGATTGATTCTGCTTGGGGTTATG
The DNA here is from genome assembly GCF_029931775.1 of Euleptes europaea. Lineage (NCBI taxonomy): Eukaryota > Metazoa > Chordata > Lepidosauria > Squamata > Sphaerodactylidae > Euleptes > Euleptes europaea. The sequence continues at coordinate 32,065,681 of NC_079318.1, forward strand.
GATGGTTACAGCAGGTCATCAGATGACATGAGGGGGAACTACACCTCCCATAAGGCTGTGCAAAAATGTGCATGCACAAAATAATATTGATAATATGCGAAACACTATTGATTGCTTTGCTCTCTGCTGTACTTTTAATACTTGAAAAGTAATCTGGCAAACAGGCTGGAAACATGCACAAACATCAAACTGGTTGATGAACCATCATATCCTTGCTCGCCACTGGCAAACAGATGGTGAGCTGAACCTGTGAGTGTTTGAGAATCCTTAATCTGGCATAGCTGTTCAAAATCCTTTTTATGTGGGGGGGGGGGAATCATTCTAAATTTTTCCTTGCTCAACCGTCGATGTCTTCCATCGTCGCGTGATGTTTAAAATCTATTTCATATCATTTTGATCTAATTGTGCATGCTGGCAATTAGCAATCACCACTTTTCTCAACATGTTTTTCCTTTCCCGTAATTTTTGCACATCTTCACATACTTAACCAGGGACGATGCCCTCGGAATTTTTAAAATGTCTGTGGGTGCTGGATTTCAAGGCATATCTCAGAATGAACTTTCAGGATTCCTTTGAGTGAGCTGTGACAGTTGAATAGCATTACACGCGTAGTGCAGAATGTAGGTGGAGATAGCCCCACAGAAGGAGGAAAGTGTACATTTTCTATGTATGGAGATTTATAAAAATATACATCATGAAGAAAGTGGAGAAAGATTTTTTTCTCCCTCTGCACATTTGCATTCAGGGTTACCAAATGAAGTTGATTGGTCGTAGATTCAGACAGTAACAAAACACTTCTTCACTTCAAAATGTGGGGGAATCACTATCATAAGACATAAATCCTACTGATGTCAATGGAGCTTGTTTTCTCACTGTCTGCAATCCCAGTTCTCTCTTTTCTAGCATAATGTGTTTCTTTAAATATGTAAGGTAGGGGCAAAGGGAATCTTTCTCCAGAGTCCATGGTGACTCTTTACAGGGTTTGTGTGTGTGTGCGTGGGTCTCTGCCTGAGACCCTGGAGAGCCGCTGCTGATCTGAGTAGACAATACTGACCTTGATGGACCAAGGGTCTGATTCAGTATAAGGCAGCTTCAATGTATGTGTGTATGAGTGGGGGGGGGGAAAGAGGTATTTAACCCTTTCAAGTGTATTTTATATTAAGGTCCAATAGCTTCCAAGGTGTCTTGACATCAAGTCTCCTGCTCTTAAAAAGTTATTACTGCTCCCTGTCCAGATCTACCTGCCAGAATCTTCTCAGTGGTCCTTCACTCTGGCCACAGCTCTTTTTACTGAAGGTTTGAAGTGTAGTTTAGTTCCGTTCTGCTCTGCATCTAGGCCCAACACCTCTTCCAGTTGAGAGGCTGCATCTATATAATTTCTGTGACAGAGTTGCGGAATTTCTGCAACCAAATGAGAGCAGAAGTGAGGGCAGGGCAACATTCCTAATGGTTAAATTGTAGAACTCCCTGCCCCAGAATGTGGTGATGGCTGCCAACCTGGAAGGCTTTAAGAGGGGAGTGGACATGTTCATGGAGGATAGGGCTACCCATGGCTACTATTCAAAATGAATACTAGTCATGATGCATACCTATTCTCTCCAGAATCATAGGAGCATGCCTATTTTGTTAGGTGCTGTGGAGCACAGGCAGGATGCTGCTGCAGTTGTCTTGTTTGTGGGCTTCCTAGAGGCACCTGGTTGGCCACTGTGTGAACAGACTGCTGGACTTGATGGGCCTTGGTCTGAGCCAGCATGGTTTTTCTTATGTTCTTATGTTACGAGTTGAATAAGGTTAGCATAGCCCACAGTGTCGAGGGATACATAAAGTTATTATTCTTTATTATTCTTTATACTGAAAAGGGCTGCTGTGATTGAAACAGGTAAGACAAAAAGTTTGCATTGCAGAGTCGAATGGTGCAATCCCAAACAGTTATACCCTTCTAAGCCTATTAACTCTTTAATTGTCTGAAGTAAAATGGCCTTGGGTGTAACTCTAAGGTTGCTGTGTATCTGCTTAAAGAAGCATCCTTTACCTGATTTGCTAGCGTCTGTCTCTGCATCCATTCATCCACTCACCCATGTCTACATTTTATAGGCACCTCAGCATATGTTGTTTTTAATCTGGACCTTTTCAGGTGGTTGAAATTATATGTCTAGCAACAAAAGTATAGAGCCCATAAAGAAGCAGAGCAAAATGTTGGCTTTTACTGAGATTTCCATGTTGTTATAATATCTATTGAATATTCTGAGCAGCAGTTTGAATTGAAAATTGCAGTTCCGAGCAGAAGCAAGGGGTTGCTATTCAGTATGCAGAGAACAAATTCGCTTCCAGGAGCATGGCCATTTGTGCCATGGCCCTGGACTTGGCTTGTCCCTGTTGCCCTAGGGCATCCCAAATGACTTATGATTTCAGGCATGTGTATGTCAGAAATGCAGGATTGGGTCTTATATCTTTGTTTGTGTAACAAAATACAGTTTTTCTTTGTGATCATGTACGTGACCTTCTCTGAGTGGAGTGTGTGGGAAACCCGCCTCTTCTAGTCCCCCATTCGTATTCTCATAGCAGTGTTCTTCGTGCCATCTTGCGACGTGAATGACAAAATCAAGTTTGTTGTTCAGTCTTGAAAGCCAGCAAAAATAAACTCAAGCTGTCTTTGTTCTGCTGTATAATTTATCAGCCCTGGTTTATAAAATTGTGTTGGAATATGTGCGCGTGTGCTTGTGTATTCTCTCGGCTCTTGGTTTTGCTGATGTATGAGGAAACACTGTAGGCTGCATTGAACAGGCAAAGTTGATAGTGCAGAGCACAGACTAATACAAATATGGCCATTCAACTATATAATAAATTAAGCAATCCTGACATGGATGTGATAAGATACAAATAGGGAACAGCGAGTTGTTATGCTTACTAGAGCAGTTTTGCCCCAGAAGCATAATCAAGTAGCTGATTCTCATTCTCCTTCAGTTTCTCCTTTCTTCCCCATATTATCCACTTTCAGTCTAAAATATCTCCTATTATTATTTTTTACTCGCTTCTTAATTTTTTTAAACATATATACTCCTGCAACATTGTCAATCTGCTACCCAAAGAACTCTCTAAGGAGAACTTCGGAGGAAAAATAACTTAGAAATTCTTTCTTTCTTTCTTTCTTTCTTTCTTTCTTTCTTTCTTTCTTTCTTTCTTTCTTTCTTTCTTTCTTTCTTTCTTTCTTTCTTTCTTTCTTTCTTTCTTTCTCTCTCTCTCTCTCTCTCTCTCTCTCCCTCCCTCCCTCCTTCCCTCCCTCTCTCTCACCAGATCTCCCTCCCTCCCTTCCAAAAAAAAAAAACCAAGAAAAAAAAGAACCAAGTGCCAAGTTAGGGAGCTGTGGTCATTAGTTTGCCTATAGATTTCCCAGATGCCTATGATGCTAAGTAAACGTTCAACTATGATCTGCTCCTGGGGTATGCAGGTAAAAAAATAATAATTCTGTATCAGGAAGTCAGGAAGGGTGTGCTTATCATTATGTTAAATATTGGGATTATTGCTATTGTGTCAGAAAGTTGTTCTGGAAATACTGGAACAGTATACTCCTAATATTTTATAAACTGTTCTACTTATGCCCTGTTCTACTTCTCCATATGGAATTAAAATGGGGAGGGGGAAGTGGTAAGAATGGAACCTAAGGAAGGCCCCCGGAACCTTACAGCTGATAGTTGGTACCTGGTCCATTGTTTTCTATGGGAAGACCTCAGGGTTACTGCCCATTATTTCCTGTAGGTGGTATACCACTCCAGGCCTCTGTACTCCAGAGGCTGTCCACACCCAGACTTACCATTGATGGCTTCAGGGTTGCGTTGGACCTTGCCAGAGGCCCTGGGGTGTTCCAGGCCTTCCTGCCCTATAAAGGTCTGGCCACTAGCATTGGAGGCAGCAGAGTGGGAAAATGGCAGGCAGGCTGCTGGGCCTGCTGGTGGGCGCATCAACTCTCATGAAGCATGGTTCTAAATTCCTGCAAGGCATCCAAGCTTTGCGAGAGTTGGGGAGCCTGCTAATTGGCCCACCTGCCATTTCCCCATTGCTGGGGTGGGCCAGTGGTGTCAAAGATAGGCTGCAGGAACCAGGTCAGTCCAGAGTCAGTTCTGGACTCTTTCCTGTGGGTTGTAGACCAGGTCTCTTTACAGTGGAATCTGGTCTATGGCTAGGGTTGCCAAATACCAGGTAATAGCTGGAGATCTCCTGCTATTACAACTGATCTCCAGCCGATAGAGATCAGTTCACCTGGAGAAAATGGCCGGTTTGGCAATTGGACTCTAGGGCATTGAAGTCTCTCCCCACCTCAAAACCCACCCTCCTCAGGCTCCACCCCAAAAACCTCCCGCCAGTTGCAAAAAGGGACCTGGCAACCCTATGTACAGCGCATTATTTCACCACCTTACAGCTGATAGCTAGTATGCCCACCCTTTAAAATGTAAAGGGCCATTATCGTCATTCTCTAAATGGGCACTTGACAACTGTACTTCCAATTGGGCTGCCTCTTGATCCTCAGTCTTAACAGGCTTTCGTCTTCAGACTACAACCAGCCTATCAACCACTAAGGTCTGCCTACAAATGCAGCAGAATGGGAGGGTAGATTCTTGAGAGGGAAGAACAGGCTGTACCAATTCAGGTTTCTGGTTGGGGTGGCATTTTTAATACTTCCACATCTAAAGCAAAATAACCTGCAAAGTTTTTAAAAAGTGCACAACAAGGATAAGGGTTCTAGCCCAGCATGTTCTTTGTTGTGCTGATTTTCTCCTTGCAGAACATTTTTTCCGTAAGGGAGGAATGGAAACACATGACCCCCACCTGTGTTTGAAGTGGTACAGTCCTCTACCACCTCACTTCTCTCATCTCCTTCTGCTGTATGTGTGGGCCAGGCTTCATATGGAATGAATGGGCTCAGGCTGGGATTAGGTGATCTAATACCACTAATAATGAAGAAATGGCACCCAAGTATGAATAGAGCCCATTTCCTTTATTACTAACAACAGCCAAACGCCCTAACTCCCATATGGGAACATGGTTTGGCAGACACATGCTGTGGACTGAAACACTTTGATCAGTCAGTTCTAGTGTATTTGCCCTAATAAAATGTAATAAATACGACTGCAATTTTATAGTATTGCAATTTCACACAAGAACCTGCAAAGCAAAGAAATAGAGGCCAAGACCTCTGTCCCTCTGGAAGTTGTGAAAGAAAATCCTGCCTTGGATTTTCTAAAGCTAGACACCAATATGTGTGTGTGTGTAAAGTGCCGTCAAGTCGCACCCGACTCATGGTGACCCCTTATGGGGTTTTCAAGGCAAGAGACTAACTGAGGTAGACACCAATATAAGTAGTGGTAATATTCATCTGTACTGCTGAGCCCCATGGCACGGAGTGGTAAGCTGCGGTACTGCAGTCAAAAGCTCTGCTCATGACCTGAGTTCGATCCCGACGGAAGTCAGTTTCGGGTAGCCGGCTCAAGGCTGACTCAGCCTTTCATCCTTCCGAGGTTGGTAAAATGAGGACCCAGCTTTGTGCTGGGGGTAAGGTGTAGATGACTGGAGAAGGCACTGGCAAACCACCCCGTAAACCTAGTCTGCCTAGGAGACGTCGAGATGTGACGTCACCCCATGAGTCAGTAATGACCTGGTGCTTGCACAGGGGACTACCTTTACCTTTACTGCCATTATCACAAAAACAAACATGTAGATTATATGGAATATTTTTATACTGCCTGGAAATTACTTTTAATAATATTAACTGAACTCGAAGTTGAGTTAACATTCTCTTGGAAATTCCCTAACTGTGACAAGGGTGAAAATCTGCCTTATGCCAACTCAGACCATTGGCCCATGTAGCTCAGTACTATCTATTTTGATTGGCAGCAGCTCTTCAGGGACACAGAGAAAAGTCATTCCCAGCGCCTGCAATCCTTTGACCTGGAGATACCAGAAACAGAACCTGTGACCTTCTGCATTCAAAGCATGGGCTCTACCACTGAGCCACAGCCCCTTCCTTGCCCGCTTTCAGCTTCATGGCTGAGCAGACACAATAATCTAGGTTACTCTGACCCAAGTCCAGCACTCCAATCTCTTTGCAACACTGGCTCTTGATTCAACATTCAAGTTCATGCCTGTATTATAACTTGGAATACCATGGTGCTAGTGTAATCTTAAAAACAGGTGACATTGCCCAGGTAGCAATGCTGCTAAGGAGCACGCACCTCAGTTGAATCACAACACTAATGGGAGTTTGCTACCAAAGCTCTATGCCTGCTGTCCACTTGACAGTTTCTTACTCTGGTCCTCATAGGGCGAAAACGCATGGTCACTTTAGCCTCCTTTATTCCCTGTTTCAGCCAGGATCGAATGCATGCGTTTTCGCCGAACGTGCGTTCGATCCTGGCCATTAACGCATGGGCAAGATGTCACCGGTTAATCTCTCTCTCATCTCACACTACTTTAATCTGGGATCATAAAAGTAAACACATGTCCGTTTCCCATCCCACACTATGTGCACCACCCGATGTTCCATGTGTTTGGGGCATGGGATAACGTGGGATATTCAAGGCGTGTTCATCGCTACCGATGTCATTACATCACAGTCACGCGACTGTGCGTGCTTGGCGTCTTCCTCCCCCCCCCTATAATTATATGCCGGTATACCAACATACCTCACTTCCTGATGTTGGTTTTTCTCCTTTTATGTGGCCATGTGTGGCGAGCAGCTTGTGCCACGGAAGAAATATAAACGCAGTAAGGACAGCTGCCATCAGTCAGTCAGGCACTGAGGAAGAGTTTCATACAGGACGGAGTGGAAAGAGATCAGAGAGTGGGAAATGGCTGGAAGCAAGTGTGTGCTACTGACTCTACCACGCTGTGAATGCTGATGGGAGGGGCGGTGGGAGTGCCTATATGAGTTTTGGGTGGCAAGGACTGATGGAATATCGACCCGGAAGCTCACACATGACGAAACAACCGGATTTATCTTGATTGTGATCTCTATTCCGTGATAAGACGGGTCTTGGAAAACATGCAAGTAAACCGCGCTCGTAGTAGATTTGATCCGCAGAGCGGGGCCAGCGTGCGTGTGACCACTAGAAAACCACTACATTGGGGGGGGGGGTGAAGCAGACCAAATCGGACATGCGTTAATGGCCAGGGAATAAAGGAGTCTAAAGCGACCATGCATTTTCGCCCATAGTGTCACGAGAGCCAGTGTGGTGTACTGGTTAAGAGCGGTGGTTTGCAGCGGTGGACTCTGATCTGGAGAATCCTCCACATAAGCGGCGGATGCTAATCTGGTGAACCGGGTTTGTTTCCACACTCCTACACGTGAAGCCAGCTGGGTGACCTTGGGCTAGTCACAGCTCTCTTAGAACTCTCTCAGCCCCACCTACCTCACAGGGCGTCTGTTGTGGGGAGGGAAAGGGAAGGTTATTATAAGACGGTTTGATTCTTCCTTAAATGGTAGAGAATGTCGGCATATAAAAACCAACTCTTCTTCTTCTTCATGGGTAACTATTGGCTGGCGCCTGTGACATCACCGTAATTTGCCACATATACCTTACTTGGAACATTTTGAACGATCCACATCTTGAACTAATATTAAAGCCAACCCCCCTCCCTCTCCTTATTTTGTGTTTTCTTTGGCGGCTCACCCTCTCTTGCCCTTGAATGTAGCTCTCTTTCAAATGAAGCAAAAAAGCCTATTTTGCTTTGCACCAAGGCGGTCATTTGATAGGAAGCATAGCCTTGCCTCTTTCCCTAAACTGGGAACAGGGATGGTCAGTACTGTTAAAGCTATGTTGCCATAACAGGAAAGCACCCTTTTTCTGAAAGCAACCAAAGAGGAGATTAGCAGTTTTGTATTAATCACTTCCATTTCTCCATGTTCCCTAAAGGCCTGCTCTGTTCTGAGCTGGCTGATGTCTCTAGGCAGAGACGAGAAAGACTTCAGTGATTTAATTTCACATGGCTGTCGACTGTGGGGCAAATTTAGCCCTGGTGCCCATCCCGCTTGACTTCATGTGATTTCCATTCACTTACACCAGGGGACAACAGAGGCCCCTCCAGGCCCTTCCGCAGTGTAAAGTTTATTTAGAAGAGAAGACATTTGAAGTACAAAATGTCTGGCCAAATAAAAGTGTATTTGCACAGCTGCTGGCTCAGAGGTGAGCCCTTTAAGCAAGATGGTTCAAAACTGGCGACTCATTAAAAGCCCAGGTATTTCCAGCTGCAATATTTATCAGGAAGCTTAGTTCTCTTTCTGCTTGATGGTTTGTACTTCTTATATAGAACGTTGCAATCAAGAAACGAGTGAAACCCAGCCAAAACGTTCCAGTCGTAGAAAATTATGGAAATGTATCTTACGTCTCCACCATGTAATTCTGTTCCGTGTAATGTTATCTTTTGAGATATCTTAATATCAATACTGTTATTTCGACAGAAAGAAGAACTTGCCAAAGCTATATCTGCTAAACCTCTGTAATGCTTCTGTATTGGTTATGTTCAGAGTTGGTTCACGGCTTGAGGGATCCAAACAGCGTGTTTTTAAAAAAATTATGATATAGGTTACATTTAATTACTCCCCCCATGTTTTTTCTCTGTGGAATCAGATAGCCCTTTGAGATACATGAAGGGCTAGGTACATTTTAATTCACTTTGTTGCATTTTTGGATATTAAGTAATTCAGTGAAAAGCCACCTTGAGCATCAGATGAAAAGTAGGGTTGCCAGGTTCCTCTTTGCAATCGGCAGGAGGTTTTTGGGGTGGAGCCTGAGGAAGGCGGAGTTTGGAGAGGGGAAGGACTTCAATGCCATAGAGTCCAATTGCCAAAGGGGCCATTTTCTCCAGGTGGACAGATCTCTACCGGCTGAAGATCAGTTGTAATAGCAGGAGATCTCCAGCTAGTACCTGGAGGTTGGCAACCCTAGATGAAAAGGCTAAGGCTGCCTGCCTCTCTGATCATGCACATCCATGCGGCTGGCCTTCTCCGGTGGCCGGCAGCAGTGGGTTCTAGGTCCAAGATGGTGCTAGAACAGTGCATCCTATGCAATTTGCTGAGAACATTTGCAACCTGGACATTTATATTCTGTGTTCATTTTTTGGAAAAGGTGGTAATGCCCTTAAATTGCCACTCTAGGAAGCCTGTACACATACTTATTTTGGAAGCGGTTTATAACCACTCTGCTTTATTTACTGTTCGATTGGATTGTTTTTCATTTGTGCTCTGCATTGCAATGTCCAAGTCCTGCTTTGCTAAACTTGCTCCCCTCTCTTTGTGATAACTCCCCCCCTCACACTTAGATTTGACAGGTTCCCAGCATCCTGAACCCTGAGACTCATGGGGGCCAAAGCCTAAGACCCGGCAACCAGTACACCATACCATTTTCCTGTTTACAATGTAGTGGATTTACACTTCTGATCACTGAGGCGATGCTTACATTCATCTGATGGCAAGGGCTCTCACTCATGGAAGCTTTTGCCACAGGGACTCTGTGGTTTTGGCTACAAACAAAGTAACACAGCAGCCTCTCTGGAATTGATCTTGGAAGGGCTTCTGAGCCATTTGTACAAGACCCAATGAGTCCAGAGGTGGCGAGTTTTAGACATTTTTTCCCCTCCAGCATTTGCTTTCTCTCAGTAGCTCCACAAATTCCCTGCCTGAGGCAGGGACTTCTGCCAACCTCATGCTTCCACTGGCCTTGCCCTGAGTCCAGTCCAGGGACCCTTAACTCCACTAGTTCTTTCTCTAAAATACTACTACCAATCTGAGGGGTGGTTCCACACTGGGACTCCTCTCTATATTGCAGCATGAGTTATATCCGTGGATATTGTGCTTTTGGAATAATATACTTTATGGATCATGAATCCACTTCTCCCTCTGTTTACTGATGTTGGCAGAGGTATACCATCATATATATATATATATATATATATATATATATATATATATATATATATATATATATATATATATATATATATATATATATATATATATATTAGTTTAAGCTGATTAGCATTATTGTGTCACGACATCAGGAATATTGCCTCGCAGGCGAAATGGTGCCAATTTACAACAGTGTAGTAGTGCCCATTTCAAAAATGTAAAACAACAACAACCAAGCAAAATATTGTCGAAGGCTTTCACGGTCAGAGTTCATTGGTTCTTGTAGGTTATCCGGGCTGTGTAACCGTGGTCTTGGTTCTCTGCATCGCAGTAGAAAAGTTAAAGAACAAAGTAGATGTGCTTTCTTGTTCTGAAGTGTTTCCAACCTCCGGGTCTGTTGAAATATTTCCTCCCCGCAGAGGCGTTCAAAATATTGTCGAAGGCTTTCACGGTCAGAGTTCATTGGTTCTTGTAGGTTATCCGGGCTGTGTGACCGTGGTCTTGGTACGGTTACACAGCCCGGATAACCTACAAGAACCAACAACCAAGCAGTTCAGAGGTCAGCAACTGGAGCTGTTTTCCAACAAGCACCAAGAAATAGCAGTACAAAGACCATCTAGTCACCACAGAGTCTATACTTCTATTTCACAGAGAAGGAAATATTTTTTTAAAAAAATAACAAATCAACTCCTGGAAAAAAACAACCCAGGACCCCAACAGGGGCAGAAGAGGAAAACGATGGATTGTTGACAGCTTCATCTGTCTCCTCTCTTACAACTGTCTATACAAATGATGGTAATTGTGCTACATTTGACCTCTGGGGAACTATCTCAGTGGTAGAGCATCTGCTTGGCATGCAGAAGGTCCTAGGTTCAATCCCCGGCATCTCCAGTTAAAGGGACTAGGCAAGGAGGTGATGGGAAAGACCTCAGCCGGAGACCCTGGAGAGCTGCTGCTGGTCTAAGTAGTCAATTCTGACTTTGATGGACCAAGGGCCTGATTCAGTATAAGGCAGCTTCATGTGTTATCTCAAGGCTGAAGAAGTAATAGTGAATATTTGTGTGTGTGCATTATTTCAGGTACCCTCATGAATGTAATTCTTTCTATACAAACTTAGTCCAGGTTTGGAACCCTTCTAATGTATTGTCACAATAATATTTTTCCACTTTTTGGTAAACTAATAAACTTTGACTTAGGAAAGGAGTATAATTTGTAATAAATACATTGTTAAGCAAAGCAGTCACCCAGCACTGAATTTAGATTAAGAGCTTTGATAAATGCTCTGTTATTCTCCATTCCTTTAAGGGTGTTGAAAAAAAAAAAAAAAAAAAAACCAAAACCATTACAAAGGCAAGATGATGTTACACCGACTATTTATTCTGCTTCATCTCTTACCTGTTATTAATAGCAGCTCTGTGTGCAGACTAACAGAATGCACTACTTAATAAGCCTGGGGTCTTACAGAGACTGCAGAAGCATTTTTGTGTTTTATAGCAATCCTGAACATATGAGCACCCCTCTCCCACATTTGCATTTCCCAAGCAGAGAGATGTACCCTTAGAACTATTTTAAATCATTTTTGGGATAAGGTTCCAATACACTTTTCAGAACCGATGGTGTACTTGGAGTGAAGAGAGTGGACAAATCTGATACTGGCATCCATGGTGCCCAAACCACCAAGGATGTATGGGCTGGTCACTCAGGATCTGATTGGTGCTTGGAGGAAACAGTCTCTGAACTGAGGGAAGAAGCACTCCCTTTCCTTGGCCACATGTCAGTTTTGGCAAAAATGCTGGCATGCAACTGGGAAGGTGAGCAGTCCCTGAGCGGAAACATTAGAACATATGTCTCTGTGGCTGGCCTGTCCTTGTGCAGTCCTCAGTGTATGCACGCACAAAAGACCACTAGATAAACAACTAGGGTTGCCAGGTCCCTCTTCACCACTGGCGGGAGGTTTTTAGGGTGGAGCCTGAGGAGGACGGGGTTTGGGGAGGGGAGGGACTTCAATGCTATAGAGTCCAATTGCCAAAGTGGCCATTTTCTCCAGGTGAACTGACCTCTATCGGCTGGAGATCAGTTGTAACAGCAGGAGATCTCCAGCTATTACCTGGAGATTGGCAACCCTATAAACAAAAGTTACAGGTAGGTGCAACCCTGTTTCGTCAGTGTGGTGTGTTAGACTGTTGGACTGGAATCTGGGAGATCCAGGTTTGAATCCCCATGGAAGCTTGCTGGGTGGACATTGGGAAGTCACACACTCTCAGCCTAAATTTACCGCACAAGCTTGTTGTAAGGATAAAACGGAGGGGAGAACAATGTAAGCTGCTTTGGAGAAAACGGAAGTAAATAAAATTGTATTTGCACATTGCTTACGTGCAAATTTGTCAGCGAAAATTACTCTTCAAAACCATGCTCAGTTCTCCTTGCCTTAAAAAAAAAAAGCAAAGAAAGTCCTGTAGTTTTAAGACAGTGTGTCAGGAATATTCAATTTGTTTATAATGAGGGAATCTCTGGGGAGGGTTGTGGTGTCTGCTTTTGAAATGTGGAAGAACGAAGCCTCAGGAAAAAGAATGGCGTCTCATCATCTGATACTCTGTCTCAGCCTTCCAAAGACAGCGCATGAGGTAGCACCTCTTGATCATGGAAGATGGACAGCCCCTTGGCAAAAGCTTAGCAGTAAGATTGCACAATTTAATATCCATTTTGCCTTTGGGTACCATATCAGAGCTGTTTTCATCCACACTTCGCTAGAGGCGAAAGGGGCCATTGTAGATAGGGAATTTTTTTTTATTTTTTAAAAAAGTCCCACGAGGGAGAAATTCAGGGAATGGATGAATGCCTCCCCTCTAATCACTTTCACAATTTCCCTTCAAGCAGGCATGGGCTCAAAAAATGTAGCTGCTTTTATGAATTTGTGTATCACGGCATTTAGCCCTGCAGGAATGATCTGCAAGCTGCTGTATGTGGTGCCTTTTGGATTTTATCTGATGGATAATATATCACCAGCCTTGGTATCACGTGGATTTTTGTCTGAATCATGAGGCTAAATTATTCTAGACTAGTTACCTTCAGGAAAGAGTAGTTTATCTTAATGTTCCTTAAAAAAGAGGGAAGAACGTGATGCTGTCATGTCGCACTGTATTTTTTCAGAAGTGGAAAGGTACCGTAGTTATTATCTGAATCATTTCATTTGCAGTTAAAGTAATTTTTCAGTGGGGCATTTGATAAAAAAATTGGGCACAATTCCGCTCAGTGTAGGTACTTCATGTCCATTTGATTTAAAAGGAGAGGAGTAAGCATGCTTCCTAAGAAATCAACCGGATTTACAAAGGTTTCGTTAAAAATTAAAACCCAAGGGAATGTGGCATAGGAATTCACGTTGGATTATTTATTTTACAAAAATTATACCCCACATTTCTACCGTCATAAGGGCCACCAAAGTGGCTGGCAAATTAAAACACACATAATAACACAATGGCTTAAAAAACCATCAGAATAACTTCATTAAGACAATTGAACCCCTGATGAGCCCTGGGTTCAAGTCCCTGCTAATTAAAGTGACTAGATAACCTTGAGCTGGTCTCTCTCTCAGCTGCATCTCAAAAGAGTTGTTGTGAGTATAAAATTCTCAAGGACCAAGTCACTGGAACCTTCTACCCAAAGACTCTGATGATGAGGAAGCTAGGGTCCTGGAACAACCATAGACAGCAGCATCTAGGAAACCTCCAGAAGCTCCCCCAACGCCTACAAAAAGCCTTAAGAGACTGGGATATCTCTTTCGCCTCAGGAGGTAGTCCTGCCTTCCTCTTCAGACTCAAACTCTGAACAAACCATTCCGGAACGAGTTGTGGCCCCTGAGGCCTTTCCTCGACTGTCTTTGTTAAGTCCGCGTGGGGAGGACACATGAGGTCAGAGACGGAGTTCCAACAGCAACGTGTTTATTGTGAACAGAACTAGAGAACACAGAGAACCGGCCCTGCTTATATGCCCCCCTGGTAGCCCGTGGCCACTCCCCCCTGATCCGTGATAGGGGGGAAACAACCCCGGGTCACCAATGGCGTGCGCCGGCTTAGGGCCAATGGCACGTGCAGGTTTAGGATCCTTCGTCGGGGACTCAAGCTCCTAGGTGTTCCCCTGCTTACCGGCCTAACTATCTACATACATAACAGTCTTGTTATGTTCCACGAGTCTAAGAAGCATCCCACCCCAGCCAGAGCACCCACCATCATAATCAAATGCGACACTTTTAATTGCCAGCAGTAGGGTTGCCAATTCCAGTTTGGGAAAATTCCTGGAGATTTGAGGGCAGTGCCCCAGGAGAGTGGAGTTTGGGAAGGGAAGGGAACTCAGTGGAGATGTGATACCATAGAGTCTGCCCTCTGATGCTGTCATTTTCTCCAGGTGATCTGATCTCTGTAGTCCAGAGATCAATAGTAATTCTGGAAGAACTTCAGGCCCCACATGGAGGTTGGCAACATTAACCAGCAATCTTTTCCAGAAAGGCAAGGCTTGAATATATACCTACTGTCAGAACTATTTAAATCCTCAGCCAGCCTTTAGCCTTTGCTGGAAAAACATTTTAAGCCTCTTCTTTGAACCCAGACTCAGTGATCCTGTCTTAGCCCTAGCAATCTGGGGAGACATTGTCTTACCTTTGCCTACATTTTGCCAGTCAACCTTTGGAGCCCAGTTACAGCTCTCATGTATAAAGGACAGGAGATAGTCAACAGGCAGAAAATGTCTACCTAGGCCAGGGGTGGGGAACGTCAAGCCCAGGGGTTGTTTAAGGCCCACAAAATCATTTGGTCTGGCCCTTCGTGGGTCCTGGCAGATCTCTAGCTCAGAAGGATCTAAGACTGGCAATCCATCCCCTCCTGCGGACAGGAATAGCCTCTATTTAAGGCGGATGTGAGTTTGTTTTGCCAAGAAAAGGAACCTTTCCCCCTCCTTGCAGAAGAGTCGTTAGCTATGGAGCTGCTAGGACCGCCCAAGAAACTGTGCTAACCCTTTTCCACCCGGGCCATGGAGAAATGTATTCCCTCTGTACTACAAGAGGGCTGGGGGCGGAAATGGCGACAATGGAGGGGTTAAAGGGGTCAGGGCCAGAATGCGTGTGTGGGGGGAGTTCTTAGCCAGTGTGTCCTCATTTCACCCCTGCAGGCGGAGGTAGCAGGAGCCGGCTGTAGAATCCGGCCCCAACTGTGCAGAGCAGGAGCAACTCCAGCGTGCGGTTGGACGGCCACGCCCAGCTGGTGCAACAGACCATCCTGTGCCACCGGGTGAGTGTGCCACCGGTTGGATGCCTGCCTGCTTGCCACGTGGGTGGATCATCTGGGGCAGCTGCCTGCTTGGGGCTTGGACGGCTAATTTTTAAGTTGATAATTTTGTACGGCCCTCGAATGATGTTATAAATATCCAAATGGCCCTTGGCGGAAAAAAGGTTCCCCACCCCTGACCTAGGCCCTCCCTCCCTCTGGGATTATTCTTGAAGGCTCACAAACAGATGGATGAGTCCTAAATGTCTCCTGCCCACTGCACACCTGCAGGTCATTTCATATGAAATACTTGATCAAGGAACATGAAATGCAGATTTGTTTTTATATATTTTTTAAGGCTAAACTCTTCTTTGAACGGAAATACTTTAAAGTTTGGTTGTAGGCACAGGCGTGCTCTTGATGGAGGAGGTTAATATTTTTCTCCTTTTTAAAAGAGAAAAAAACTTGTAATCGCAACACATATTGTGCCTTGATTCTCACAGCAGCCCATTAGTGTCCAAGATGTGTATGAATGACCGAAACACATGCTTTGTCTCTCTGGGATCTATTTTCAATATCTTGCTTGGGAAATTAGGTGCAATTAGAAGCAACTCATTAACTATAATGGTTCCTTGAACACCACGTTGACTATGAACCCCAGTGGGGGTACATTGGTTGCAAATTAGTCTACATCTGTCCACTGACAAGGTGTCTTGGCTTTGAAAACGAATGTAAAGGTTTCACTTAGAAAAGTTCAGAAACGGTGTTATTATTTCCAAGTATTATAAAATGCTCATCACATTTTTTTTCTGCCAGCATTACCTTTGCGGAATGCAGCACAGTTTTTAAAAAGTTCTTAGATTATGGACTATAATGGCATAATTCTAAAGCATTGGGGGTGTTAATTATCTCAGGAAAAATAAGACACTTTTGTAAAGACCGTGTATATATCTTGACTTTGGTCCAGGCATCTAAATGGAAATAGCAAAGACTCCCCCCATCCATAATCTCCTAGTTTTCTAGGGATGCTGCCAGAATAAAAACGATGTGATCACTTTCACTTTGATCCAGGAACTTGCTGGTTTTTCTGAGGGTATTAAAGGTGATCAACTTATTTTGCTCCTAGGCAATTGGCAGTCACCTGTGTACCTTAATAAACTTGTTAGCTAGACGTGTAGTTGTTGCTTTGTCCAAGAGAAGGGAGTGAAAATTTAAATGTCTATTAAATACCATTTAAACCAGAGTCTTCATTGCTAATCCTCTTCCTGTGGCAACCACAACACCTTCCGAATCCCGAAGTCACATCTTTTAATGATGGATTAACTAATGTGGAATTACTAACTGGTGCAGAAAGTTCACCCCCCCATAATTTATATTTAACATTTTCCTTGTTTACTTTGTAATGGTAGGCTTTGTGAGCTTGAATATCTGCAGCTTTTTTTTTTGCAGAGCCTCTAGAATTTGAACCCTAGGTTTTGAGCATGAGGTGAAGCTAAGTGAGCTATTATGGATTGCCAGGACACAGAGGCCTTTTCACATTGATATCTTGCTTTTAAGATGATCCCCGATCATGACTCAGCCAATATACCCACTCAGAGCTATGTGACTATAACCTCAGGCCTCGACTACTGCAATGTGTCATGGGTTGCCTATTGGTTTCCTATTACTGGTTGCCTCTTGGTTTCCAGTTGCATTTTATGGTGCTGATTTTAATTTTTAAAGCCCTGTTTGGCCTGGGACTGACAAACAAGCCAGTGAATTGCACCCCCACCACCAGCTGCTTAGTCAAAAACCACTTGAACCACTGATTTGTTTGAAATTTTGAACAAATGCAGCGGTGGACTCTGATCTGGAGAACAGGGTTCGATTCCCTACTTTCCCACATGAACGGTGGAGGCTAATCTGGTGAACTGGATTTGTTTCCTCATTCCTCCACATGAAGCCAGCTGGGTGACCTTGGGCTAGTCACACTCTGTCAGCCTTTCCTACCTCACAGGGTGTATGTTGTGGGGAGGGGAAGAGAAGGTGATTGTAAGCCGGTTTGATTCTGACTTAAGTGGTAGAAAAAGTTGGCATATAAAAACCAACTCTTCTTCTTCTTCTTTGGTCTTTGAACTTTCCAAGCCCCCCCCCCCCCTGCAGGCCGAGGAGTGAGCCGGGCCTGGGACAGGCTGAGGAAAACCCTCGCCCCCTCAGCCAGGATGAAAGGCAGCACTTACCTTGGGACCACCACAGCTGGACGCCGAGGTGCAGTGGAGACTGGAGGCAAGGAGAGATAGACTCGAGGACGGAGATCTCAAACCCTTCCCCTCTGGAGAAGGCCCGACGCCCCGGATTGCTGCAGGAGGAAATGGGCTTGGATGCATGTAAAGCTGTCCACACCACCAAGCAGCTGATTCCCCAGCTGATTGGTGGTGGCAGAGCATGGGCCGGGGCAGGGTGAGGGAAATGGACAGGCCCTGCACTGGCCAGGCAGGGAGCTGGGAAAGCTTGTCAGGCTGAAAAGTCTGTATATGCTCTCCCCGGAGGCGGACCCAGGACGGCTCCCAGGGAAGGAAGAGGACTGAGCTAACCCTATAAATGTGAGTGCAGCAGCTGTGGCTGGGGAGGATATAGGCTGAAAGGTTCCCTCAACACTGGGGAACACTTCAGCCAGGGACAAAGAAAGAACAACTTTATCTTCCCAGTCCCAGTCTAAGGCCGAGGAAGCTCTGTTTGAGCTGGAATCACCAATGGTAGAAGGTGTCAAAGGCCAGCAGGCAGGGGGTGGACCTCACAAAGTGGTTGAGAATGCGGCCACGTCTTGGGATCACTGGACTTTTATCTTCAGACCATATCTGACCAGTCGCACACAGGCTGCCTTGAAAGCCTTATCCAAAGATGAAGGGGCTGATTACAACCAACTCAAGGCAGCCATTCTCAGTTGGTATGAAATCTCCCCAGAAATGTATCGGCAAAAATTTTGAGTTCTTAATTGGAGAACATCCGAGCAGCCAAGAACCTTTGTGACCACCTTGAAGGATGCTGCCTACTGGTGGCTAAAACCCAAGACGGCCGGAGACAAAAAGATAGTGGACCAAGTGGTCATCAAGCAGTTGTTCCAGGTGATCTGGCTGAAGGCTCAAGAGTGGATCACCTACAACAAACCCTCTGACCTGGGGTAGGCAACGAAATTGATGGAAAGGGTGCTTGCTTCTGTACATTACACCAAGGGATATTCAGAAAATGAATAAAGGTGTAAGTGGTCATTGTTGGAAATGTAAGGAGACAGATGGGACTTTCTACCACGCATGGTGGACGTGTAAGAAGTTTAAGAAGTTCTGGATAAAAGTTCATTCAGAAATGCAGAAAATTTTAAAAGTGAAATTTCCATTGGATGCTAAAAGCATGTTGTTGGGAATACTACCAATTGATATAATGAGGTTTTCAGAGGAACTGGGGAGCTATATGATTACAGTGGCAAGGGTTGTTATTGCATCAAGGTGGAAGTCAGAAGACAATGAGGACAATGTTATTGCATCAAAGTGGAAGTCAGAAGACAATGAGGATTAGAGAAGCAAATTAGCAGAATATGCAGTGATGGCAAAAGTGACAAGTCTGGTGAACAAAAGATCTAATGAAGAATTTTTTAAAATGGGAATTGTATTACTTATGTGCTTAGTAATGGCATGTTTAATAGTAAGAAAACTGAGTAGTTTTTCTTTTCCTTTTTTTCTTTAAGGATCTTGTACAAGCAAATTATTAGAGAGGACAACTATGTGTAGATCTATGAGATGGTTAATCACCCCTGGGGAGAACATATAATATGGTAAAAGTTATTGAGGTACAGGGGTGGTAAAATATGAGAAAAAGGTAGAGCATAAATATTATGACTGTAAGAATACTATAATTATTATAATAAGTCTGTTAGTAATGATCAGTATATTATATTTTTTATCTTAGATGAATTCATAATGAAATTATGTAAGGTTATATTTTAGTGCACTGTTAGTGGTTATGTTTGTATTACAGTAGGTAGTAAACGTGGTACTGAATGTATTGTATGTAAATCTGGTACTGTATGTGTTGTATATTTATTGTGTAGTATGTAGTGTGAAAATTAAAAATGTATTAAAAAAAACAGTGTGCTTGCTTCTGAGCCCCAAGAAAGCAGCAGGGAGATGCCCAAGCTCGAACCCTGGTTCCAGGCACCCCAGAACCCCCTAAATGGTTTACCCATAGCAGGCTTTCCATGGCCCTGATGGGTAACCCTGGGTCTGGAAACTTGGGTGGAGGCCCCCGGTTGCCCTAAGGGGGCGGCAAAACCAAAGAGGGGCCACCCCCAAAGAAGGTGCTGGTGTGGGACCCTGCTACACCTGCAGGGAATGGGGTCATCTGCGACAAGAATGCCCCCCAATGGAGTGTAACTTAGGGTGGGATGAAACAATGCAGGTGGTGGCTCCATCTACCAAACCTTCCCCATTATTGATTTCAATCCTGGTTCAAGGAACTTTGGTCCAGGCCTTGGTGGATAGTGGGAGCTCAATTTTGATAAGAGCCCACTTGCTACCATCCTGTTTGTCAGTGGTCTGCCAAGCTGCGGTGGCCTGCTTCCATTGGCATGTGGAAGAATACCTGGTAGTAAAAATCCCAATGATCTGGGAAGGCTGGCAATATCAAGTGGACCTAGCCCAAGTGAAGACCATCCCATACCCAGTCCTATTTGCAAGATGCCCCCTGCTTTCAGGAGATCCTGCGGGCCCTGAGTAGACCAAAAGAGGCCAAACCCTTTCTGGAGGCCTTCGCAATCGAGGACTAATCAGAAATCTCCTGAGAGGCCGTGGAGGGCAAGTCAGTGAGAGAAGAGTTATTCAACAGTGGAATCAGCTGCCTAGGGAGGTGGTGAGCTCCCCCTCACTGGCAGTCTTTAAGCAGAGGCTGGACAATCACTTGTCAGAGATGTTCTAGGCTGATCTTGCATTGAGAAGGGGGTTGGACTAGATGGCCGGTATGACCCCTTCCAACTCTATGATTCTAAACCCCCAGGTCTCTCTCATTGTGTCAGGCTTGTATGTTTTCATTTGCCTTCCCCTTTATTGTGTGCTTTTATTGCTTAAGTATTAGGTTGTCTAGGGTTAAGGTTTTCTCTGTGTGCGTGTATGTGTGTGACAGCCTGCAGCTGTCTGCCTTCTGCTTTTCTTGATCTATGTTTCTCAGTAAAGATTTAGACTCAATAAAGATTTATTTTCCACCTGCTTTATTTCTGGGAACCTTCCCATTCCCATAGAAAAGTGCTACTACCAAATTCTGGACCTTGGTATACTTAGGCAGTGGTCCCTAATTTAATTTTACCCAGATAGATGTGTGTGTGTGCTCTTGACCTGCAAGGGGGTCACTCAGAGGTAGGCCATTTGGGCAACAACACTATTATATTGAAAGCTTTGCTGAATTAATCTGTCACTAGAGGGTGTCGCCGAGAGACATAAAAATGGACAGCCAACAGCAAATCATTCTCCAAGGCACTAAAAAAATTGAGGCAGGTCAATACTATTGATAATGTTATTATACTTACTCATTTGCTAGCCCCTGGTAATAACCCTTATTGGTTTCCTCCCAGTCACCAGCTGGAACTCTCATTTGGGAACAATTGCCTGTTCCCTATGAATGAGAGTTGCTTCTGAATCCAGCAGCAAGTCCATCAACCAGTCAAAAACCCCAGACAATGGGGCTATAGGTACAGATACTGTAAAGACTTGGGGCATCCCCTAGGGGTGCAAAAAACACAATAAAAAATCTAAAGTTTTAACAACAACACCAAAATCTTGCGATGCTACTCTGAGAGATCTTGGTCACTGTTTTTTTAAAGGAAGGAGCAGCTGCCCATGATTATGTGAGCTGCGTGGGTGGCAGGTAGGGGGAAGCGGCAGGATCTGCCACCATGCCAGGTGGGTGGCAGGGGAGGTGAGCGGGTGATGCCGGTGCTGCAGGCATTGGGAGCTGGTCCTGCAGATGGGTGGGTAGGCGGGGGGGGGGGGAAGAAAAGGGAAGGAGAGGTAGCTGCCATCGCCCCCTGCCACCTCTGCCTCTGTGTGAGCCAGGCAGATGGAGGGGGTGGCACTGCAGTTGGGTGGGTTGGCCAGTGAGCAGCTGGCCAAGTAAGCAAGCGGGGTGGTGGTGGAGGTGGGAGATAGGATTCCCCCCTGTTGTGATTCTCATGGGTTTCCTGCTAAAATATACCAATTTACCGATGACATCTCGTATCTTAATTCTTCATGGTTCCTAATGCACATAATCGCAAGACCTCTCAGATGCCTCTATCATTCTGTTATGAATTCATTTTGCTGGGTTCGGAGCAGCTATGAATCGGCTAACAAATTTCTGTCTGAACTCATAGCTTCACAGATTTAGCAGCACCGCCTTGCAGGGCAGCTAAAGAGCGCTCAGGTTTTGCAAGGCTAATTTTAATTTGCACGCTACTGACTTGCCGTGTGCTTTGCTTTCCCCACAAACTCAGCTCTACCAAAATTTCATCTTAATTTCAAATAACATGGTTCAGCAGTTCTTTTGATAGCATTCTTCTGAACAAACAACAGTTGGTAGATTCTTTTTAAAAGTGTGTGGAGCTCTGGATGAACTCTGAAACAAGTGAAAGAAAAGGCCTGGTAAGTTAAGCCTCTGTACAAGTTTAGCAGCAAGGTGGGGAAGCCAGGGCACATGTCCTGTACTCGGTCAATACCAGATAAGTACAGTGTGTACAGGGAGGGGCACTCAACACTTTTTCGTCATTAGCAGCATCAGATTCAGAACATTATAATAATACAAAGATCTGTCTACTCGTATGCTAACGGATGCTAGAACAAATCTTGCGAGATATTGGAAAAACAATAAATTCCCTGATTTAAATAATTGGCTTGATAAGGTTAAATAAACCTATGCTTTAATTAAGTTGACATATTATAATAACGACAAAAATACGGAAGAACTGGACGCTGACTGGAATTTAACAATTTCAAGGATGGAAAAAACACTCCAATGTGTAAATTGCAGAGAGGTAGTGATGTAATAATAATGCGGATTTTAGACAAACAGAGTATTGCTAGGGTTGCCAGGTGCCCGGTGGTGGCGGGCAAACCCCCGGCAATTCACCCCTCTGCCCGCTGACCAGCTGAGGGTCGGCAGGTAAATGTGCATGCTCACATAAACGCCGCAGCACGTCACTTCTGGTTTACAACTGGAAATGCCGCCTCGTGAGGGGCCTTATACCCCTCAAACTCTTAGTTTGAGTGGTAAAGGGTCGCTTGCGATGCAGCACTTCCGTGTGTAAACGCATTACAAGGGCCTTTTACCACCCAAGCATAAGGCTCCTCGCAAGGTGGCACTTCCAGTTGTAAACTGGAAATGACGTGTGTGTGATCCCGAGCTGTGCCCCAAAAGCCTCCCGCTGGAGGTGAGGGGGGACCTGGCAGCCCTAAGTATTGCTGGGTTCACTGTTATGGGTATTTTAGTTAAGTTAGCATCACGGTTTTAGTTTCTCTTCAAGCCTTTGTGTGATTATTGTTATATTATATTGTTATATTTCCATTTTCTTTTATTGTTATATCCTCATTTTCTCTTACAAAAAAGGAAAAAAGAAAACAAAGATCTGTCTACTGGGGGGAAGGGGTGGCATGGCAAGGAAAGTGCAGGGAAAATTGCCACGTGGAGGCTCTGTATTTACAGAGCTGATGACAGATAACCTGGAAATCACTGCTGTGTAGAAGAATCCTCCATTTGAACACTGGACATTTTATTGTCTGTTTGGACTGGCAAAGGCACTTTGGTGTTCCAAGCAGGGGTCTTTTCCAGCTCTTCTGCCTGCCATCATTTTAAATGGACATGCCAGGAACTGAGCCCTATTCTGAACGCAAATGACACACTCGACATTGAACCATGCCTCTCCCCATAGCTATAGTCACACAGATCAGTCAGCCACACAAGTTTCCCTACCTGTTCATCCAGATGAACGACGGAGAGAGTTATTTTGGGAGATTCTACAGAGGCACCGTTATCACAGTGCCATTCACACCAGCCAAATATTCAACTTCTCATCTTCCTAAATTGCTGTTGGATCTACTAAATGCTCTCACCCAGGGATTCATGAATTCACAAGTAGATGTTGGCAGCTTTCAATAATAAGCCACATCTGTGCTCTCAGTTGTAGGCAAAGCCGAAGGTGCGACTTTACCATGCATTCTAGAGGAACTTGGATCATGGAAAAAAGGAATGTAATACAACAACCACAGTGTATAAAGCCCTTCTACTTCTCCAACATAGGTCTTTTATGCATGAGAATTTTACCTTGGGTTTGACGCTCCCTTGGCCCACTCTTTTCTGATCTGAATTCTCAAAATCCTAGGCATGGTGGTTGTTTGCCCTGAAGAAGTATCAGGTGTGAGGTCAACTCCTAGGGACAGAAAATGCATGCATAACTCCAAGGAACAACCGAGTCAGTCCAGGGGCAAACGTGAGTCAAAGTAACCATGCATGAAGGATGTTAGAATAAAGATGGAGCCAGCTATACACATGGTGTCCCTTCCAGTCTGAAAAAAATTAAGGCTGAAGACACCTAATAAAGAACTTCTGGAAAAATAAAAATGTGATTATTTCTGCAGAAGCAATTTCTGCCTGCCCTAAGATGTGCAAGGTACCAATACCATCCTTGGTCAGGCTAATGGTGCTCCTTTGGCACAGACTCAAGCAGTATATTTAAAGAAGCAGCTTAAGACATTACCAGACTCAGAGACTGGATTGCCAACTGCTAGGAGAAAAAAAATCCTGCCCCTTTAATAAAGGATCAATGCCATGCTTTTTTAACCAGTGATGTTATTTATCTCCATGCGGTGGAAAGCTTTAGATGCACATTTCTACACGTTAAACCTCTGTTAAAAGAACAGAACATTTTTCTCTAGACCTCTTGAAAACCCTCAGAGATGGTTATGTTTTATGGGGGATATAGAATCTAAACTAGGAATTCACACTGCCTATGTATTTGCTACTCTACCCCCTTAATACCTGCTCAACCTGTACATCTACAGATAAACATATTGGGTTGGATGCAATTAACTGTGAAAGAGTTTGTGGAATTCTTCCTTCTTGCGGTAGCCTTCCATGTCATATCCCACCCTGAGGGCTTTCCTATCCTTAGCAGCAGTTGTTTTTGTTTTAAAGGGAGCAGGAGGCTGAAGAGGGAATGTGGAGAGATCTGCTTTGTGAACTCACTCTGAAGGCATCATAAGTGTTTTGCACTTTCCAAAAGAAACTGACTCTGTGGCATGACTGCACAATAAAGTTCATATTAATTTTGCACAGTTTTAGTTGTCATAGGAGCCCCATGGTGCAGAGTGTTAAGCTGCAGTACTGCAGTCAAAAGCTCTGCTCACAACCTGAGTTCGATCCCGATGGAAGTCGGTTTCAGGTAGCCGGCTCAAGGTTGACTCAGCCTTCCAACCTTCCGAGGTCGGTCAAATGAGTACCCAGCTTGCTGGGGGTAAAGTGTAGATGACTGGGGAAGGCACTGGCAAACCACTCCATAAACAAAGTCTGCCTTGGAAACGTCGGGATGTGACATCACCCCATGGGTCAGGAATGACCTGGTGCTTGCACAGGGGACCTTTACCTTTTTAGTTGTCAAGGCTTTCCCCATGGACTCCTAGTATCTGTAGAGTGTGCTGAAAATGTTCTCAGAGATCTCTGGCTCTCAGAGTTATGGCTTGCATTCAGACTAACATTTCTGCCAGTACAAGGACTTTTGCCTGTAGAACACAATACCCCCCTTCCATGGAAGCACAAGATGCCCCCTGAAATCCTGTTCCTGGGAGCCCCCTCTCCCCCAAGAACAAATCTCAGTCCCTCCTGGTACAACATTGTAATGAGCCTTCATATGCAGCATCCTGCTTCATTAGTTGTACCAGGAGGGACTGGGTTACATACACATGGACTGAGGCTGTCTGGAGGATAAACCACGTGAAGATATACAAATGTTTTAAAGGATGGTGGAATGGGCTGCACACACATTCTCTAGCCTGATATCAAATGCCCATGAATGCAGTAAACGTGTTCCACCACACTTTAGAACAGGGGTGTCAAACATAAGTTCCGGGGGCAGGATCCCGCCCCTTGAGAGCTAGGGTTGCCAGGTTCCTCTTTGCCACTGGTGGGAGGTTTCTGGAGCGGAGCCTGAGGAGGGCGGGGTTTGGGGAGGGGGGGATTTCAATGCCATGAAGTCCAATTGCCAAAGCGGCCATTTTCTCCAGGTGAACTGATCTTTATCGGCTGGAGATCAGTTGCAATATCAGGAAATCTCCAGCTAGTACCTGGAGGTTGGCAACCCTATTGAGAGCACTTATTCAGCCTACGAGCCAGCCGAGGCAACCACCCCCTTACTCTCGATCTGGGCTGGGGAGGCATGGCCCAGCCCAACCAAGTGACATTTATGTCATATCTGGCCCTCGTAACAATTGAGTTACTTTAGAACTTCTGACTAGCCCTTAGAACACATGACACAAGAATGTACAAGGCAATATGGTTGGTATGACCAAAAACAGCTGCTGCCTGAGATGGAATGTGCTGTCAGATTGAATGTGGCAAGTAGGGTTCAGATAGGAGGGTCACAAATCTTGAAGTTCTTCCTTTTATAAGCAAGCAAGCAGTATAACATTAGAGGAAGTGTGGGGCAGTGTTTAGAACAGGGGTGGGGAACCTCAGGCCCGGGGGCCGTATGCGGCCCCTGAGGACATTTTTTGTGGCCCTCGGGACCTCCGGGAACCCTGCCACGGAGGCGGGGCGCAGGGCGGCCCTCCCCGAAGGTGTTCCTGGGGCCACGGCTTACAGCGCCCTTGTAGCGCCCTTTGGACCTCCTCTCACCGACTGTCAGTTGTTGGTCGGAGAGAGGGGAGGGGGAGGGACGCTTCCCCCAAGGCTGCCCCCTACCGCTGCGGCATGCAGGAACGCTGCGGCACATTGTAAGCCCCTCTCGCTGCCTGTCGACTGTTGAGCAGCGGGGCGGGGGGGAGAGGCCAGCGGCTCCCGGTGGCAGAGCATGCATGCGGGAGCTGATTGGGCTTGGGTTTTTTTTTATGGACTCTGGGGGGGGGAGGGCATGGAGACTGGGGCCCGGTTGCTTGGGGCTCCATGCGCCGCCGTGGGTGTGGGCGGGGGAGGTGGGGAGGCTGGGGCCCGGTCGCGCAAGCCAGCATGCGCGTGTGTGTGTGTGTGTGGGGGAGGCCTTTCTCTCTTTTCTTCCTCTTTTTCTGTCACTCTTTCCCCTTTCTCTCCCTCTCTTTCTCCCTCTTTTTCTGTCTCTTTCTTTGTCTCCCTCCGTTCTTTTCTTTCTTTCTCCCCCTCTCTCCATTTCTTTCTACCTTTCTCTCTCTTCCTCCCTTTTCCTCTTTCTCTGTTTTCCTTCCTCCCTTCCTCCCTTGCCAATCGACTGTGGGCTGCGCCCCCCTGGTGCCTCGTTTTCTGGGGCTCACCGCTGGCTGCCCTCCCACCTGGGAGGGGGGAGCAGGGGCGCCCTGCAGGCCTTCTCTGTGTGGCCTCTTCTGGGGTTGCCAACCTCCAGGTGGTGGCTGGAGACCTAGCAACCCTAGCCTCTCCCCCCCCCCACCGGGAGATCTACACCTGGTATGGCCCCCGAAAGATGTTATAAATGTGCGAATGGCCCTTGGCAGGAAAAAGGTTCCCCACCCCTGGTTTAGAAAGTCTGATCTGGAGCTCAGAGTTCTAATCCCTTGCCTGTTAAGAAACTTGTTGGGCAACCTTGGGCCAGTCACGCTTTCTCAGCCTTACAGTGTTGCTGTGAGGATACAACAGGGAAGGGAGATTCTTGGACACCACCCTTAGAAGAAGGGTGGGATAAAAAATGTGTTAGAGCGATTTCTCTGGTTTTGACGGCCATTCTTAAATAACAAGCACAAACATCCCATACCTCCACATCTTCCCACTTTAATACCCGTGAACATAATTACAAAATAAAAGCTGGGAGAGTCCAATATGTTTGTCCTTGCATTTTGAGGAGAAGCAAATGGTTAAATCAAACTGTTTGCATTCAGTATAGTGCCTCTTGGGACAAGAGGAGGAAAGAAGGTAGGAGAAAGCCTTGAGTATACTTAATATTTGCACAAAGAAATCACTTTTCATTTATCTTGCCCCTTATTTGGTATTTGATGGGGGAAATTGGTTTATGGAAATAATTTGTTAACCTCTGTGATGAAGGAAATTAAATAATAGATTTTTTTTGAGAGTACAAATGGATCTCTCATCACTAGGCACTTTAAAATCTTGAAACCGACAAAGTCAACCTTATGTTGCCTTTTACGAATGTCACATGTAATAGATGAGGAGTGAATTGGAGAAAAGTCATCATTAATCAACAAGTACTACAATGATTCCCCCTTCTCCATTAATCATTGTCCTGCAAAACTCTTTGAGGAGGCAACATGCTAGTACTGAGTGGCCTGGAAGAAAATAACAGCAAACAAAATAAACCACACACTTGGGCTCTTATTGTCAAGGGTAGGTAGGGTTGCCAACATCCAGGTGGTTACAAACCAAAAAAAGAGGCACCTCTGTGCCTATACCGTATAGGTTAGAAAATCAGCACAGGATAAAATAGTTCATAATTGCAAAAATCGTATTATGCTACACATATATAACGACACAACAATGTATACATCACAATCAACAGTACTAACTACTATCCTACTACTAATATATACAGTGTATACAGTACATGTACAGTGCAATCTCTATTTTACAATATAATCTTCTTGGTAATTCATTAACACAGTTCTCAGAACGATCCAATAATTGGTATCATCCAAAGTAATCCCATCTGTTAGATAAATGGGGGTGGGGGATTACTTTGCATGATACTAATCATTGGATCGTTCTGTGTGTGTGTGTTAAGTGCCGTCAAGTCGCTTCCGACTCATGGCGACCCTATGAATGAAAGTCCTCCAAAATGTCCTGTCTTTGACAGCCTTGCTCAGATCTTGCAAATTGAAGGCTGTGGCTTCCTTTATTGAGTCAATCCATCTCTTGTTGGGTCTTCCTCTTTTCCTGCTGCCCTCAACTTTTCCTAGCATGACGGTCTTTTCCAGTGACTCTTGTCGTCTCATGACGTGACCAAAATACGATAGCCTCAGTTTAGTCATTTTAGCTTCTAGGGTCAGTTCAGGCTTGATTTCATCTATAACCCACTGATTTGTTTTTTTGGCAGTCCACGGAACCCGTAACACTCTCCTCCAACACTACATTTCAAAGGAATCTATTTTCTTCCTATCAGCTTTCTTCGCTGTCCAGCTTTCACACCCATACATAGTAATAGTTCTAAGAACTGTGTTAATCAATTACCAAGAAGATTATATTGCTGAACATCCAGGTAGTGGCTGGAGATCTCCTGCTATTGCAACTGATCTCCAGCCATTTTCTCCAGGTGAACTGACCTCTATCAGATGGAGATCAGTTGTAATAGCAGGAGATCTCCAGCTAGTACCTGGAGACTGGCAACTCTAGGGATGGGGGTGGAGCTCCCTTAGTGCTGAGTTGCATCACTCAAACCCTAGCTGCAGTTGGCGTGGGGAGAAGAGAGAGAGAGGCTCAGTACTTGTCTGTGCAGGCAATAAAAGGCTAGGCACAGCAGCATTAGCTGTGCTGAATTTTGAACCAGGGTGGGCTTGCCCTTCCGTAAACAGCCTTCAGTGGGCTGCTTTTAGATTTAACCTGCACCAGCTGGGTAGAGATTAGGGTTGCCAGGTCCTACCTTTCCTTCGATGGGAGCCTCATGCATGCGTCCATGAGGGAAAGTTTTTCTCTGTAGCGTGCACAGTGCGATTCTGTTACTTTCAGGTTTACCCTCGAAGAGCCATGTGCGGGTGGGACTCTCTAGCAATTCCCTTCTGAAAACTCTATGGAAACCATAGAGTTTGGGGGAGATTGCTAGACTGTTGCTGTCACATCCAGGGTAACCCGAAAGAGCTGGCGGTGTAGCCTGCATGCATGGCGCACACGGATTGCCCCCCCCCGGCAGTTGGCCCACCTACCAGCCAGCAGAGGGTCAGCAGGCAACCTGGTGAGTTGGTGGGCAATTGCCCACCCTCCCCAGGCAGTTGGGAACCCCAGTAGAGATAGAGACTAAGTAATGTGAATAAATGGCTGCAGTCTGGCCTTTTAATAACATCTAGTTTAACCATTGTACCTCTGTGCCATGCCTTCATTTTTGAGTGTGTGGGCAAATAGCTCCTCATCTAATGTCGATTTTCCAGATTGTTGTTCACTCCAAGTGCACCTGCTCTCAGGGTCTGGCAAAGGGAGCTTAACTAACCAGGCTATTGCACAGGACAGGACTCCAGCTCTCAAGCGGTTGCTTCTGATTCAGATTCCAGATTCCATTTAGCAGGGCATCCCTCGTCAACAAAGCAGTTTTAGCTTTAAACACATGTCAAAGCTCTCTCGGACTCCAACGGGACTTAAAGATGCGTTTGAGTACCTTGGCGATCAGAGAGAGTCTGAAATGCACATGGAGACTTTGCTGATGCCTCTGCTTTGCCTGAGATTGTGATAAAGTAGAGCCAGAGCTGCCGTCAGAGCACACTGCAGATAATAACTGCTCTGCTTGGAGGGCTGTTGTAAAGGATAGGCCACAGAGGGCAGACGTGATGCATCAGCTATTTTACAGCCATCAAAATGGGGAAAATAGAAACATGGTTTTTCTGGTACCCACAGTGTATAAATAGATACTCTAGGAAGGAATGCTTGTTTGTCTTGTTTTTATTTCTAACACTGTAATCCTAGAATGCCAGCAAATAAATCTTGAAGATGGGGTGGACAGTTTCCTGCACCCAGTACATCCAGTGCTCTCTGCCGGTGTTGCCGGAAAACTCAAGCACAGTCAATGCATTAAACTATTTTTCTTACAAGAGAGGAGTTATGACAGCAAACTGGTAATCAGGGTGATTTTGAAAGCTTTACGCTATTTTATTTAAAGATGGATTCAGCCTCTCAGATGGCAGCGGAAACAAAATAAGAAGGGAGTTCGTTACATCAATAAAAGCCATGAGCATGTGTAGGTAGAACTGAATCCCCCCCCCCCGATCAATAGAACTGCTACTGTGAAATTAACAAAATCTGGGCCCTTTTGTCATTTTAGGTTTCTATTGAATTATTATTTTCCTCTTTGGTCTCTTGCATTGACTCATCATTATATGCCATGGGATGCCATAGAATAGAATCATAGGATCATAGAGTTGGAAGGGATCCCCAAGGTCATCTAGTCCTACCCCATGCACAATGCAGGAAATTTACAACTACTTCCCCCCCCACACCCCCAGTGACCCCCACTACACGCCCAGAAGATGACCAAGATGCGTTCCCTCTCATCATCTGCTTAAGGATATAGAATCAGCATTTCTGATAGATGGCTATCTAACAGCCCATTCCTGAGAATGGGGCCGAAAGTTGTTAGGAGGCGGCGTGACCTCGCTGCTGGCGTAAATGTGTGTAATCATGCATTTACACACATTCACACCAGCGGTGAGGCCAGTCCCGGCGGCGGCTGAGCACCGCGGGACAGAGCCTCTCCCCTCCGCCGGCATGGCCTCTCCATGGCGCCGGCAACGGTGTGGAGAGGCCACGCCGGCGCAGGGGGGTGTTCCAGGGGTGGGGCGGGGGGAGGAGCTGCCAGTTAGGAGGCTCCCTATCCCCTTTCGGCCACTTCCACCGGTGCCGGGAATGGCGGTGCTACACCTGCTTTTTAGCAGGTACAGCCTCGCTATTCCCTATGGGGCGAAAGGCACCGGTTAAACAAAACAAAACAAAAAAGCCGCAACACTGCTTTTTTTTGTTTAACGGTGTACGAGGAGTGGCTTAGGAAGAGGTGCCTCTTCCCCGCCGTCCCAGTACGCCTCAGCTCAGGAATGGGCTGTTACCTCTTCTTAAAATCCTCCAGGGAAGGAGAGTTTACCACCTCCCGAGTAAGCCTGTTCCACTGAGGAACGCTCTAACTGTCAGAAAGTTCTTCCTAATGTCTAGACGGAAACTCTTTTGATTTAATTTCAACCTGTTGTTTTATGTCCGAAATTCTGGGGCAACAGAAAACAACTCGGCACCCTCCACTATGTGACAGCCCTTCAAGTACTTGAAGATGGTTATCATATCCCCGCTCAGTCTTCTCCTTTTCAGTCTAAACATACCCAGCTCCTTCAACCTTTCCTCATATGATTTGGTCTCCAGACCCCTTACCATCTTTGTTGCCCTCCTCTGGACATTTTTAGAAGGCTTACAGAAACACACTTCTTAATGGATGGTATTTTCTACGTTCATTCTTACAAGCACAGTAGGTGATAGTCTCACCTTTATATGTAGTGAAAAAACCATAGGTTAAGATCTTCCAGGACCAAAAGAACACAACAGCAAAATGCTATCAGGACCCTTTCCACATGTAGTGCTCACAGATAGAACAATAATCTTCTGGTCACATCGTTATAAACTGTAAGTAATTATGTTTTCAACTCATATAATTACTTGCAAGTTTTCACACAAGGACTGCCTAAGTGCCTGGAATCCCAATAAAATCATGGGAATTATAACATTTATGATTTACTCTTTGGTGGGAAGAAATTTATGGCTTCCTTTCCATTATAATTATACCACAAATATTTGCATTGGACCGGATTGTTATGGAGGATTAAACAAGAATTGAGGCTAAAACACTGGATCCCAGGACCTGTGGTCCAGTTAAAATGCTTGGTTTCATTTTTATTGATTGTATCCCACTTTCCCATCATAATGCATCAAGTGAATTATGATAGACACAAAAAAATATAACAATTATTAAGCACTTCAAGAACATTACAGCAAAAATGCAATCCAATTTAAAACTCCAGACAGAGAATAAAACACTATTAAAAACAATAAAGGCTTTCAGGAGCAAAGTGGTCTTCAAATGTATCCCAAAGGTCTATAAAGATGCAGATGGATGCATCTGGCTGATTTATTTATTGATGTATTAGTATAGTTATATCCTGCTCTTCCTTGTGGCACAAGGCAGCTTACAAATCACAATAAAAACATCACAGTTTAAAGCCAACAAAATAACCTCCTCTCTCGAAATATTCTGGCAGTTTGTACACATTTAAATGCCTACTTCCTGGGAGAAGAAATTCCACAATGAAGGGGTGGCAGCTGAGAAAGCCATTCCAGATGAACCCACCAACTAAACTTCTGAAAGGGCAGGTTCCTGCAATGAGGCCTATCCCAGACAAAGTCAGGATCTGGGCTATTTTATGCTGGTGCAGGTGGTCTTTCAGGTCCTTTGGACCCTAGCAATGAAGGGCTTTTAACCAGCACTTTGAATAGGATTCACAAATAAGCTGAGAATCAGTATTATGGGTATAGCATTGGTATCATCATGTGGTCTTTATGGAAGCTCTTTGTTATCACTTCAGCGACTGCATTTTCTATCTTTGAAGTTTCTGAACTGTGCTTAGCTAGGATGAAGTTCCTGTTGCCATGGTGAAGGTGCCATGCCCCCTCAAATATGCTGACACTGCAATATGTGACGTCAACATTTCATGATTTGTGGATTGCTCAGTTTCATGAGGAACATGATTGCATGCTTGTTGTGTAGGGTTGCCAACCACCAGGTAGTAGCTGGAGATCTCCTGCTATTACAACTGATAGAGATCAGTTCCGCTGGAGAAAATGGCCGCTTTGGCCATTGGACTCCCTGCCATCCTCAGGCTTTCCCCCCAAAACCTCCCTGGTGCTTGGGGGTGGGGGGTTGCACAGTGAAGCTTGGAGGTCCTACAGCAAGCAATGTTTCCCCATGCTGCATCCCCCTAAGCACCATCCCATGTGAATTACCTTCAAGCATTCCAGCCTTTCCCATCTGAATTGAGCAAGACTTCTGAGTCCTCAGAATTTCCTCACAATTCCTCCTCAGACAATGCCCCTCAGAAAGTACAGGGGGCCTGCAATGACATATAGATCAAGTCTTATTCTGCTGTTCCATCTTGAACGCGTTGCTCCTTCTTTTCAACCAATGTCCTATATTTTCTTTCAATGAATTACTTTACCAGGTCTGTTTGTACTACAAAGGGGCAAGATTGGCCTTTGTTTTTAGAAAGGATAGGTTGCTCAGTTTCTTAACTACTGTAAGGCCTCCCTGCAAAAGACGTGCTTTTTGAATTGGACCGGAGTATAGTTCACCTTGTTTTGATATTCATGTTTCTGCCTCAGCTTGCCTTCTACTTTTTCAAGAGCTGTGGTCAGATCATTAACGCGGGACTGTGCTAAATAATTTTCCGGTACAGGTGTTGTACGCTTCATCTATTCTTGTTGCCTGAAGAGTAAATCACATAGTAGAATGGGTTTGTGGAGTCCAAAAATAATTGCCTAACTGGATGTTAATTTGCGAGATTTTCAGCTCTGAATTGGCCTAGTTACAGCCTCCTTCTTTGAACAAAATGGATTTCAGACCCTGTTTCTGTGTAGTTTGCCACTAGAAATGGTGGCTTTTGCTAAGACTGCAGCAATATAGCACTGGGAGATTGTTGTGCATTCCATGTGGAACATCTAACTGTGAGTGGCTGTAAACGCTGGAAAATCATATCTTAATATTGAGAGAAAGCTTTTGTTTTTCTTTTTTTGGGGGACATAGCTTGTCTAAGACTGGTCCAAATGAGTTTTTACAATAAAAGACCCATCCCATCAGAAGACCCCAATTGTGTTTGACCCTACATAATACTATGAGTTGAGGAGAACTATGGATTGCTTAATTTTTGATCTTATTTTGTGTGATTGTTCCAATGGCTTTGGGAGAATCTGTGGATTCAGCTGAAGGAGCCCAGAAATTAATGTGTTGACTTGGATATTAATTTTGCCTGTAGAGTTAAGCAGCTGCTGAAATGCTATGAAAAGGCTGTTGGTTCCTACAAGCAACCAGATTGCACACGACTGGGTTCCACTCATAAGGGGGAAAACCCCCGCCCCAACTGTTTGCATGCACAATCATGCAGCTCAAGAGTACTCTTCCTTGAGCCCTAGCCTGAAACTCCTCCTTGGAAGTCTCCAAAATGCACTGCTGATTGCTGAGAAAGCAACAAGTCCCCAGGACACAGGTGTACACTCGCAACTCTGACAAGAGCAGTCTTGTGGTGGGCCAGGATGATGGTCAAGGGGAAGGCTTTGATAGTGAGGGGAAGTTTTGTCAGAGGCTGTTATTGCAGGATTTCTTCCAATCCTTGCCATTTTGATTCAATCAGTGCCAAAGGCCTGCATATATCCAGTGTGGTGTAGTGGTTAACAGTGGCAGATTCTAATCTGGAGAACCAGGATTGATTCCCAGCTCCTCCACATGAAGCCTGCTGGGTGACCTTGGGCTAGTCACAGTTCTCTCAGAACTATCTCAGCCCCACCTACCTCACAAGGTGCCTGTTGTGGGGGGGAGAGGGAAGGTGATTGTAAGCTGCTTTGAGACTCCTTAAGGTAGAGAAAAGTGGGGTGTAAAAACTTCTTCTTCTTCTTCTTCTTCTTCTTCTTCTCATAGAGTTGGAAGGGACCACCAGGGTCATCTAGTCCAACCCCCTGCACACTGCAGGAAACTCACAACTACCTCCCACACACATGCCCAGAAGATGGCCAAGATGCCCTCCCTCTCATGAACTGCCCAAGGTCATAGGATCAGCATTGCTGACAGTTGGCCATCTAGCCTCTGCTTAAAAACCTCCAGGGAAGGAGCGTTAGAATTAGTACCATTAGAAACACCAGAGCAAGGGGAGAGGCGAACAATTTGAGAGCTGCAGATCTTTGTAATATCATTGCTAATTTGTGAGGGTTAGTGAGAAATAATACTTAATGGTTCTTCATAGCCATGAGAGGGAATATAAAATCTATGAATATTTGATCTTGCAACCTGGAAGTGATCTATGTACAGTATTTAATATGAGCCCTGGAATGGAATTAACTCAGTTCCCTTTACATACAGGAAGTATTTTAAGTAGAAAAATTCCTTCAGATGTCAGTTTTGTAACTCAGCTTGCTGATTATATTGTCAGGGGCTCAGTCTATATACTGCTGTCACTCACAATATAGTGAGAAGTGCAAGGATCTTCATGTTCTGTAATGATCCGAGACCCTTCAGTATCACTCTCCACTGATCTGAAAAATAAGCAATTTCAGAAGAGTCATCATCAAAGCTAGAGAAAGCTTTGGTGCAGGAGAACACTTTCTTTTTCAAAAAGGAGATCTGACACTACCCTTGTATCTGTAGCACTAGCCTAGTGCAAGATCAGTAGGCAGGTTAAAACATTTGCAATAACCTTGAGCATCTCACCCATTAGTTCACTCTTTTGGAACAAAGGGTTTTATTCAGCACCAGTCCAGTACTAACTACTCTAACACACACTGCTTTTATATACAAAATGGGTGTAAGCAGGCCTTTCTTTTTTTTTAAAAAAAGTTATTCATTAAGCAAACTAATAATCCGTGTTTTTCAAAAGGAATGCTTGAAGCAGCATACGGTATGTTAAGATCATAATAAAATATTAAAAATGATAGCACATGCAGAAATCAATAATGTCAATAAAAAAGGTAACTAGGGTTGCCAACCTCCAGGAAGTAGCTGGAGATCTCGTGCTATTACAACTGATCTCCAGCCGACAGAGATCAATTCACCTGGAGAAAATGGCAACTTTGGCAATTGGACTCTATGGCATTGAAGTCCCTCTCCATCCCTCTTCAGGCCCTGCCCCCAAAACCTCCCTCCGGTTGCAAAGAGGGACCTGGCAACCCTAGGTAACACACATACAGGCATTCAAAGCTACAAATACCAGAAGGGTAACAGGGTGCCAAAGAATCACTTTATGGATCATAGGGAGCCAATAGAAACCTTTGATTGAAATTCCTGGGTATGTCTATGAAGATTTGCTCTTTTGCCCCTCAGGAAACTTCTTCAGCAGGTTGTGAAGTTCCTTACAGTCTTTTGTATTGGGGTCTGCAGGTGAGGTGAGGTGAATGAGAGAGTGACAGAGAGAGAGAGACAGAGACAGAGACAGAGAGAGAGAGAGACAGAGACAGAGACACAGACAGACAGACAGACAGACAGACAGATGGAGATTTATTGTAACATAAGTAAATCATCATGGTATGGAAGACTGCTTGGGCGCCTTGTGAGACAGTGGGGGATACTGACATGAGAAGAGCAAAAACAAACAAACTCAGATGAATACACTCAATGTGTAGTGATTGTGACTACAGCCTTTGAAAGAATCCCTATTGATTTTAGTGGAATTGCTTCCAGTTCAGGACTTCTGCACAAGAAAAATTCTGTCTGGTGCTGGAGGTATCTCCAGTAACTAGCTGGAGACCTCCTGCTATTACAACTGATCTCCAGCCAATAGAGATTGGTTGTTCACCTGGAGAAAAATGGCCACTTTGGCAATTGGACTCTATGGCATTGAAGTCCCTCCCCTCCCCAAACCCTGCCCTCCTCAGGCTCTGCCCCCAAAATCTCCAGGTATTTCCCAACCCAGAGCTGGCAACCCTAGATGGGGCCCTGCTCCTGAATGTATTAATTTGGTAATATCACTCCTCTCAGTAAGCATACAAAGGAATAGGTTATTGGTACGTCTAGAATTGCAGCCTGGCCAGAATTTCTTATTTCTACATAGAGTAGAAAAACACTTTTTTTGGTGGGGGGGCCAGTGTCCTGCTATACCCATTTTCCCACTGCAGTGCCCAATGTGGTTTCTCTGTTACCAAGAAATATTTATCATAACAAGAATGCCAGTCTGGTGTGTCAAGGAATAGTACACCATCTGTTGGTCAGCTGAACATATGAAGCTGTCCTAGAATGTCATCCATCAGCCCTGTGTGTCATCTGCGACTCCCCGGAATACCAGCTCCTGCTTTGTGAGCCCTTTAATTGAAGTTAAAAGGTTTTGTTTTGTTATTGTTGTTTGTTTGGGTGGTGGCTTTCTGTTTGATACATTAATTCAAATTTAAAAAACCTGGAGTTGCCAGGGATTGAACTTGGATCCTCCTGCATGCACATCATGTAGTCTATCACTGAGCCATGGCTCCACCATTGTTACTATGAACCACACAGTATAACTGATGATTATCACTTGCTAATGGTCAGGGATGACCCACATCCTCAGTTGAATCTAATGAATCCTCAGTGGTCATAGAATTGTAATCTAGTAAACATCCTAATAATATAATAGTGTCATAATGTACAGCAGAAAAATACATCAAAGCCCTTCTAGTATAATGAAGCTTCCAGTGACTCTTTCGTATCACCCACTGCCTGATGCTTTTAACTGGAGATGCCAGGGACTGAATTTAGGACCTCTTGCAAGTAAAACCGATAATCTGTCACGGAGCCATGGACATTCTGGTAAGCCTAAAATCCTAAAATGATGTTCAAATCATGTAGGTTTTTCACTGGCCTTCCTAGCAGCGTCTTGAAAAAGATACCGGTGTACAGGGTTTTCTTTTTTCAATTAGACAAAGTATATTGATCATTTAAGAAAGCTAGAAAGTTAGCAATTGAATGTTGTGTAACAGAGTTCCTGGAGAGGTTTTTTTTTTAGTGTGCTTCCATTGATCCTCAGCCTGTAAAAGAATCTGTAAGAGAAGAAAAGAAATCCATACTTATCCTGCTAGACAAATGCATCCAACTGAACTTTGTTTTAAGACTTTACAGAGGGTCAAGTATTTCACATTCCCAAATGTCTCTGATTTCTTACAAGTGGATTTAGACAGTGGCTCAAGGAAAGGAGTGACTGAACTGAGATACCAGCATCTCTGCCGTTGAGCAAATGGATTTCCTCCCCATTACGCTGGAAATTACATGCACTGGAGTAGTTATGCCATATAACAGCCACATTCTTCTTGCTTCTGCTTCATTACTTGCTGAAGGTGAAAACAGAAATAAAGTTTATAATATGACGAAATGTCAGATCAAAGAATGTACCCTGTAGCTGCTTATGTTGTTTTCTTCAAATCACCACTGTGCCTCAGTTTCTAGGTGCTGTTTTTGCAATGAATTGAAAATAGGCTCTTTGGTGTTTTATGCATGGTCGCTTTAACCTCCTTTATTACCCATTTCAGTCAGGATCAAATTTTTCAGTATGCACGATATCTCATTCCTTGGAAGCTCAATGCTGTTTTGATGCAAGATGAACCCGGCTTTTCCCATTCCTCTTCTGGCCCAAATTAAACCCTTCATCCTGGCTCATTCCGGAGTCACAGAGTGTGCATACTCTGTTCTTGGGTTGAGCTTCCCCGCGCCATCATGCCCCACCCTTTTCCAACCCCCTCCTCAATATAGCATGCAGATGGTTAAACAGGGGAAAACAGAAGATTGGCTTCTCTCACAGCCAATCACAAAGCAGAGTGTAAAGAGGCGTGGATTCAAGTGCTTCCTGCTACCTCGGAGCTCTTTCTGAGCAAAAGAAAGGCTTTTTAAAAACGAGGCTTAGATTTCTCCCCCTTCTTTCAGGTAGCTTCGTTTTTTGTTCTTAAAATGCTTTTTTAATGCGGCAATTGGGTTATGGGGGAGCACTGCGAAGTAAGCCAATTATGGAGCAGCATTTAAAGGGGTGGGACTTGATTTGCGCTTGGGAGACTGCTTTTCTGTATTCATGGCTCGATTAGCACACAGTTTCGTCCCTGATCATTCAAGCCAATGCATACAGTCTCCCCCAACCTGGGTTACTTTAATGTGTGATGAACCCAGGTCCAAGCAGGGAGATCCAACCCATGCTTAAAAGACCTTTGTGTTCTTTGGCGTACCTTCAGAGGGAGTGGGGAGTGTTGCTTCATTGTCACTCCATTCTCACCAGACCCTTTTGGATGTGAGTATATGATCTGTGCTGATTGCAACATGCCCTGCATAGGGTAATATCTGCACTAGGTATGGTGGTGTCTCCATTATCCAGTACACTGTCCTCTCTCTTCTTTTGTCTCCTCTAGCAGGACGAGGAAGACAGCGAAGAAGAAGAAAAAACGACTTGACATTGATCCGTCTCCTCCCTCCTAGGTCTTTTGCCCTTATTCATCCTTGGTTTTCTCCCATCACTCTTATGTGTGGAAAAAGAGTGCTGCGAAATCATTCTTTCTCTGAGCCTGCACTGTGGCACAAAGGTGGGAGCAGGACATGTGTGACTCATGACCAAGTCTGGCTTATTTCAAACCTTTCTTACAAAGAAGACTTGGCTTTTGGGGAAATTGGCAGGCGATTCATTGGGCTGGGTGCAGACTGAATTTTCCGCTCATGCAAGGCACTTCTGTCAGTGGATAGGACATTCCTGCCTCCCCCCCCCCCTACTGCAGCACACAATCAGTCTTTATTAAAACAGTCATAGACCAGCACAGCTCTTCACAATTTACCACTGAAACCCTTAGTATTACCACTGCAGCACACTGATCTCCCTGCACTTATTTCTAGTGCAATAGGCTCCAATTCCCCCCCCCATTTCAAACCCTCTCCATTCTGAGGGAATGTCCCATGCACAGCTGCACTGAAAAACAACCTATTCCAGTTTAGCTTGTTGCACCTGAAAACCACCTTTCCTCTCTCTCCCAAATATTCAACCTTTCCCTTTTCCACATTGAGAGGAAAGCTGATTGGATGGCCTGGAAACAAGTTGGGCCAACCAGAAGTCAAATGAGTAAAGAGAGTAGGTGTGATATGTTGAGAAGATCTGTGCTTATATATCCATCCTTTTCAGTGGTCAGTTGCACTGTCAACTAGATCAGGATGCAATGTGTGAATACATGCTCTGAATCACTTTCTGGGACTGTCTCTAAAGTGGGGAGAAGGGGTTAAAAGGGTAGGAGGTAACTGTGGAGGACTTTCCAAGGATGGAGATGGAATAACTAAAGTGTTCCAAACCATAGATGCAAACCTATTTTAGCCAGGATATATAAAAAGCTGCCTCTGGTCTAAACCCATACCATCTATTCTGATGTGCAGCAACAGAGACAAAGATCCTTCCCAGCATGGTTATTTGAGGTCTTTTTTATTAGAGATGCTAGGAATTGAACCCGGGACCTTCCATGTGCATATCTGAATGATGGCTCCCCCCTTTTCAGAGAACTTTCATTTGAGAGTAATATGCCAACCAGCTCATAATCCATCATCACATTGGTGTCACTCAAATCACAAGGAATTGCACTTATCAAGGGAAAGGCAATGACTCAGACCATTGGTCTATCAATCCAAGTCAGACCATTGGTCTATCAAAGTCAGTATTGTCTATTCTGACTGTCAGTGACTCTCCAGAGTTTCAGGTAGAGGTCTTTTACATCACCTCCACTTGACCTTTTTGACAGGAGATGCCAGAGACTGAATCTGGGCCCTTCTGCTCTACAGCTGAGCCACAGCCCCTTTGCATCTCCAGGAGGCGAAAGGTTATGTACCTTTCTCTCACAATCTCTGTCATTTCTTGGTTCATCCTAGTACAAACCATCAGGCAGCACATTTGACCAGGCAGAGCCAAGAAATATAAGGGGAAAGAGCAAATGAATAAAAATAAGGATGAGGGGTTGGGAACTGTGAAACACTACAGCATACGGACCGAAGGACTTATTTTTCTGTTGCCCCAGAAGGTCGGACCAGAAACAACGGGTTGAAATTAAATCAAAAGAGTTTCCGTCGAGACATTAGGAAGAATTTTCTAACAGAGCGGTTCCTCAGTGGAACAGGCTTCCTTGGGAGGTGGTAAGCTCTCCTTCCCTGGAGGTTTTTAAGAAGAGGTTAGATGGCCATCTGTCAGCAATGCTGATTCTATAGCCTTAAGCAGATGATGAGGGGGAACACATCTTGGTCATCTTCTGGGCATATAGTGGGGGTCACTGGGGGTGTGGGGGGAGGGTAGTGTAAATTTCCTGCATTGTGCAGGGGGTTGGACTAAATGACCCTGGTGGTCCCTTCCAACTCTATGATTCTATGACTTTTAAAAGGAAAGAATTATGGATGGTCTGAAGGGGGGAGAGGTTTTATGTGTATATAGCAGTGGGCCCCATGAGCATTGCCTTGACCCTAACCCCAAATATTTTTTTTATTTACAAATTTTTTATGTTGCCTTTCTATCCAACCAGAGCCACCAAGGAGGCTAAGAATTTTTTAAAAAAACACATTATAAAACATATCATATCATTGATAAGATCCAGAGGGCAAGAGAAACATACCCATAAAGGCTTTAATTTGTTCCTAATATGTAACTTTTATTAATGATTGCCATACGGATCTATAGTGTTTAATTTTTGTAACAGCCTTTGGCCATATGCAATAAAATTGAACTGAACTATAAAACATATCGTTAAACACTTGGAAACTAAACTAAATTGCATATTAAAAGCATGTAAAACAGTAATTAAAACATAGAAGAAGGTTTTTATATGCTGACTTTCTCTACCTTTTAAGAAGAATCAAACTGGTTTACAATCTCCTTCCCTTCCTCTCCACACAAAAGGCATCTTGTGAGGAAAGTGGGGCTGAGAGAGCTCTAAGAGAACTGTGACTAGTCCAAGGTCACCCAGCTGGCTTCATGTGAAGGAATGGGGAAACCAATCTGTTTCGCCAGATTAGAGTCTGCTGCTCCTGCTGTGGAGGAGTAGGGAATCAAACCCAGTTCTCCAGATTAGAGGCCAATGCTCTTAACCACTACACCATGCTGGCTTCTTTTCTCTCCCTTTAGGGCAGTAAAAAGGAATCTTTGAGGAAGCACCAGATGAAACAAAAAGTCTTCATGTGCTGGCAGAAGTTGGTGACAGAAGAATATTGCTGGGAGAGAGTTCCATAATTTTGGTGCCACAGCTGAGAAGGTTCTCTCTCAGGTTGCCACCTGCCTAATCTCAGAAGGCAGGGGCACTTGAAGCTGAGCCCCAAAGATTACCTTAGTGGTTGGATAGGTTCGTATGGAAGTAGGTGGTCTTCCAGATATGCTGGTCCCAAGCCATATAGAGATTGAAAGTTCTATACAAACAGCTTTAATGGAGCTTGGAAACAAACCGCAAGCTAGCACTGATGGGCCAAGAATGGAGTGATATGATTCCTATGACCCATTCCAGTCAAAATCCTGGCAGCCACACTGTGTATCAATTTTTTTGAGCACTTTTCAAGGTCAACTTTACCTACAGCACATTGCAGTAATCTAATCTAGATGAAGGTTTATCAATAAGGTTAGAGAAAGAGAACAGATCCTGAAAATGGAAGTTTGCTAACAAGGATGGGGAAGTCTCTTGCTGCGTTTCAGTAGTGACCGTAAAGTAATTGAGCAAGAGATGAGAAAAGCTCCAGTTAACAGCAAACAATATGATGGTGAAATTGCTTAGAAAGGTTGCTGTGCTCAATAAGTTTAGCACTTGGATATCCTCGAGGCATAACATTTTTGTGCCATAATACATTTGGAATCTACTGAGTTGTGTCGGTGACTATAATAGGAACTGAAGCTTTAAATATGACAAATCCTGGTTTGCCTAATGAATTTTCAGAATAACCTCCTGAGGCCAGCTTGGAAATTGACAACCAGCTTCCAGCAGGGATTACCAATTTGATTTTGTGCCCTGATTATATTTTAGCCATGTGGAAGGAGAAAAAATTGTGATTACATTTGAGGAGACAGAAATGTTTTTTTTAAGGGTTTTATCCAAGCCTGGCTCCAGATTTTTGTGGAATAATCAGTGGATATCCAACCTTAACTCTGTTTTAATAGAAGTCTTTTGATTGATACTGTCAATGAAAAGAGATAGAGGAGAAAGGCTCGTGCCTAAGGGTTTGGAGGTCATCGCCTTTTCACATATACCGGAGCTGAAGTTTCGTTTTCTTCTCTTTCTGGCTTTCGAACGGCTGCCAAAATAATTGATTAACTGTATGTACTGGAACTTTTTGACACATTTTCTATTGGCAATCTTTCCTTTCTCTAGTTCAGGCTTGTTCATTCTCTTGGGTGGAGGGCTTCTTTCTCCAGACTAATATTTTTGTGCTGCTTAATAAGTTCACATTTTCCCAATATCATATTTTCCCTTTGCTGATATATAACAAGAAGCATTCTGATTGTTCTCAATTCTTTGCACAGGGGAACACTGTAGGCATCAATATCTGTTCAATGCAATGGCAAGAACTCT
Organism: Euleptes europaea; assembly: GCF_029931775.1. Taxonomy (NCBI): domain Eukaryota; kingdom Metazoa; phylum Chordata; class Lepidosauria; order Squamata; family Sphaerodactylidae; genus Euleptes; species Euleptes europaea. Next base: position 32,108,986 of record NC_079318.1, read on the forward strand.
CCCTTCTCCCCATAAAAAGCACCACACAGAACAACGATTCTTTCATGTCAGACAGTTGGTACAAAAACCCTGCTTGGCAATGCGGTACAAGGTGGCAGGACATTAAAATGCTCGGTTAATCCCTCCAGGAGGTGAAACTGATCTTTTCAGTTGCCTCCTCATATCATAGTGTGATAGTACAACATGACCTACCATGGCAGCTTTATTCATCAAAGGTAATTGAAATGATTTGAAGTACAGTGAGTAGTCAGATAGACAGCCACATCATAGCAGGCATTCAGGAACGTGCCAGAGATTCATGTTCAGTGGCTAGAGGGCATCTGCTTTGTGTACATGAGATTGCCATTACAGAAATGTGTGCCATCTATGATTCATAGGTACCATTGCGTTTGACAGAAATCAATTTAGGGTGAAAAGGTATGAGGACTCTTAATGAAATCCTCAAGCTCCACCCTCCAACTCCCCACCATTTTAGCCCTTCTCATAAACCACACCCTCTTCTCCATTCCTGTAGAGTGCTGTGCAAATTATTCATATAGAATACAGTCCATTGTGGAAAAGAAACAGGGAGGAGTTTTCCTGCAGCAATAACCATTTCCGCTTTTCTCTCACTGTACTCGCAACAGTCTGTTCATGTAGGGAGACACTAAAAAAAAAGACGTGAGCCCCCACCTGCAGTCTACACTGATACAGGCCATTCTAGTACCACAACACCCTGACCTGGATAGCCCCAAGCTAGCCTGATCTTGTCAGATCTCAGAAGCTAAGCAGGGTCAGCCCTGGTGAGTATTTGGATGACCAACCTCCAAGGAAGATCAGGGCCATGATGTGGAGGCAGGCAATGACAAACCACCTCCCAACAACTCTTGCCTTGAAAACCCTACAAGGTCGCCATAAATCAGCTGTGACTTGACAGCACATACACAAAAAGTACCTCAGCACTCTCCCACCACCTCTTTCTGCTGCATGAGTATAGGACAAGACTCACTTTCCCTCTCCCACCCTTGTGATCAGGCCACAACATCTTCCACTTTCCCCTTCTTATCTTTTGTAAATGTGGACTGGAAGCACACAGCAGGGCTGTGTGCGTTGTTTGCCTGTTATGACGGATACAGGGTTAAACCCTGAGTCTTGGTAACCGTCAGCCAATGCCAGCAAGCAGTGGTCGGAGTCTGGAAAGCTGACAGGCTTCTTTTTGGAGGGAGAGAAGAGATCTTGAGTCCTTAGCTCTGAGCTCCTGAACCGTGTGGTGGTGTGGAGAGACTCTGAGAACATTTGTTCAAATACTACCTAGCTTGTTTAGAACCAAACCTGAGTAGTGAAAAGGGGAAGATGGTGGCAGTGTGTGATAGCCCTTTCTTCAGTCTCTTGGTGGGAGGTGGCTTCTGAAACAGGGAGACTCCTAACTCCGTGTTTTGGGGAAGAGTGATTTGTTTCCACAGGAGGTGGGCAAATCTAAGGCGTGGGAAAGGTTGGGGATGAACCTCCACTCACTGGTATTTAGTGTGCAAGGTTAGTCTGAGTCTACACCGAGTATTTTGAGTCTATGAATATTTTGAATAACATCTAAGTATCCTGAGGAAACTGAACTTTGAAATAAGAACTGTGCCTGAAACCATCTAAGATTTTGAACCGCCTGTAACCGTTTAAGCTTTGTGCCTCTCTTGAAGAAAAACCAACCATCTAAAAACCTCTCTGTAAATAATAAACATCCTTTTATTCAGACTTTTAAATTCCGCTTCAGTCTCTAATCCTTTCTATTTCTACTGGAAAGGGAAGGAAAGGGAAACTCTCCTCACTCAAGAAAGGGTGACAGAAGGTGGGGGTAGAAAGAGTATTAAATCCTCCTCTCAGCTACTGGTAACAGGGAGAAATTTGTGAGGGTCCATAAAGGTGAGGAAACCAGAACAGAATCTCCTTCCCCGCTTCCTCACATCTGTGCATCACCTAGAGCAGTGTTGGAGCTAAATGAATCTTTATGAATATTATTAGTAATAGCTATGCTAGTAGTCATTATCATGAAGGCTGAGTTTGGCAGGAGGTAGGTGGGTTCAACAGACTTAAACACTAACAGTGCAATCCTATGCAGAGTTACTCCAGACTAAGCCCATTGAAATTAATGGGCCTAGACTGGAGTAACTCTCCTTAGGAATGGACTGTAAATCTTGCAATGACTTGGCCATCAACTAGGCTGAGAAAGATCCACCCATTTAAAAGAAAACTGGAGTCATTTCTCAGACCGCAAACGAACGAGAGATTGACGGAAACAACCTAGTGGTATCAAAACACTCACTTTGCCAAAAACTCTGTCATAATCTCTGAATGAATAAACACAAGGACTGTCGTGCTTTCTGCTTCTGCCAGGCACTTTAGTACAAACACACCAGGACACCCATCCTTAACTGCCTTCATAAGAAGAAAATTATAGCCCATGGTTTACCCCCTTCCCCAGTACTGTCAGAAAATCTTCACCTCAGGTCAGCTTTCAAGCACTCTTGAAGCACTTTTTGAAAAGACTTCGGATGTAATAGCAGACAACAGACAAGCACTTAATAAAACAGCAGTCGAAAACAATAAATGTGGAAATTGCATTAAAATCTTTGAAGAAATAAAGAGAAAAGAAAGTACTGGAAAAGATACTACCATTAGCAAAAAGACACAGATTTAACTAAACTGAACAGATGTGAAAAAGACAAACAGCACAACCATAGCAACCCCCCCAACTCTCTAACAGACCGCTGAATGAAAAGCACCGATTTTGACATGAAATGAAAAACACCTGTCTTCTGTTTTAAACTCTGCATGATATCACCGATACCATGTGAAATGCAAAAGAAAAACTTCAAGACCTGAAGGTCAAAAAATCCTAGATAGCAATGTGCAATTACAAAAAGAATTAAACAGCAGGGAGGCATCAATTACTAGACAATGGCCATATTGAAACCTACTCAGAATATGTGGCTTGGCCTCCTCTAAAGTAGCACGTGCCATTCTTAATAGAGAGAAGGACAGAAGAGAAGAGCTATTTCAGTACGTGTGGGCTGGTGGTGCAAGATTCACAGTAAGGCTTACAGTGCTATCCTAAGCAGAGTTTTATCCTTCCAAGCCCACTGATTTTGATGGACTTATAAGGGAACAAGTGGAGACCTGCCAAAAATTTACAGGAGCAGTGATCAGATTCCCTCGCCTTTGCTCTGTCCCCTCTTTGAGGTAGCTTAGCCTGAAAGCATGTGACTGGTCCAAAATCACCCAGTGAGCTTCCACAGCAAGATGGGGATTTCAACCAGGGTCTCCCAGACCCTACTATGATGCTCTAACTACTATACCACACTGGCTTTCATAGGGTGGCTGATGTTGAACAGGAGGAAGCAGCCATTCCTAGTAGAGTCATGCAAATTGGGTGGTATCAAGTCACCCAGAGGTTGCTGCTAGGTCTAGGTTTGCCAGCTTCCAGGTGGGACCTGGAGATCTCCCAGAATTGCAACTTTCTTCCAGATGACAGAGATCTGTCCCCATGGAGAAAATGGCTGCTTCGGAGGATGGACTCTATAGTTGCTGTTAGTCTTCTGGGGGAAAATTCTAGGGACCTGTATGTTGTAGGTAAATGCCTTCGAAAATACTTTTTCACCAGTCAAATTATTTGCAAGGCCCCTTTCCTCTCCTCAGTTGAGATTCCAATTTGATCCCCAATCTCTTCTTAGTTATTCCTAAAGGGCGCACCCCTCTTTGGAAACCTAAAGGTGCAATGGGGATTTTCTTGGAATAGATTTCAGAAAATATATCTGGCTTGCCATGTCCAGAGCACATCTCAGCACATAGGCAGGATGAGGCATTTACACCCCTCCCCTCCATCTCCATAGCACACGTAATACGATCATATACCCTGCTTCAAAAGATGTTTCATCAGAAGGGGCCATTTTCCAGTTGATGGGGAAAGTATCACCTCCACTCCTGCTACAATTTACCTACATTTCAATCGTCTGGTTCTTTGTCAGTATGCTAATGATATCCATCAATGACCTCACCTTGGAACGTCAGGTGTCATTTTCACTCTTCCCGCTGAATTTTGGGGGTGGTTACCTTCAGACTGCCCAGTCAAATTCAACTTTATTTCTTGGGCCAATCATGAGCCTGGGAAAGTCAGATCCAATGCCAAACTATAGGTGTATGGCCTTCTAATGAGAAGTAGTAATCTTCTATCAATATTCATTCCAATTAATTTATCCCATAATAGATCTCTTGATATGGAATTGAAGGCACCCTTTAGATCCAAGAAGGCTGTATATAGCTTAGAATTTCCCCTCATAAAGGGACTAGCCTAGGTCTGTGGAATGCGTTGCCAGGTTTCTTCCATTACCTGAATAGCCCTGCACAGCTTTGCAGGCTTCTCTCTATGGGTCTTCTGATTTACAGATTCCCTGCAATTCTCAGTTTATCACCCACCTTAGATTAGGTAGTATACTACCCACTTTCCCTCTCTTATCCTTGCCTCTTCCCCTCTCATTTCGTTCCCCCATTCTCAGTTTTGTGTGTGCTTTTACGGTGGGAGTGGTTTTTATCCTGGGTTTTACTTCTGTAGTTGTCGATGTGGTCTTAAATGTTGGGAGCAGTTTTAGTCTACTTCTAGTTGTGTGTCTGAGTGCTAGTAAATAAATGTTTCATTTAGCTTGAATCAACTTTGCCCACTCTTAACAAAGGAAGAGGGCAATAAAACACAATTGTTCCTACATGACCTGAGACATGTCCTCAGTGGCGTTTTGCTGACCAATTAGCTAACAACATATTACATTACATCATCATCCTGCGTCTGTATAAACAAACAAATTAACCCTTTTCTGTCTGACAGAAGCGAAACTCGCTTCCTATACCCAACAAGATCAAATCAAAGCTTTCCTGCCTCAGCTCTGTACTGGGACATAAATCTTCCAGAAGAACAATAGTTTGGGATGGGGAAATCTTAAGAACATAAGGATGGGAAAAACCACCCCTTTGTCTTTTCTAATTGGTGCCTCCCCCACAAATCTTAAATTATATGATTTAAACTGGCTGTCTGGCAAACCAGTATTTACACACTGGATTTTTTTTTTGAGGGGGCAGTCATTTTTTGCTGGAGACTTTAAGGTGAGCTTCCCTTGAAGGCTGGCAGGCTTAAGACAACTTGCCTATTTGGTGCACGCAGCAGAATCCGCCAGAAAGACAGGTATGCGAAACGGCATGTAAATTAGCTTTAAGAGCTGGACTGGAGGGGTCCAGACATTCTAGTGTGGAAAACCTGTCAACATATCTCTCTGCCATTTTACCTGCAGTAACTTTCTCTCCACATTACAGGAAATGATAGCAATCTTACTGTAATACTTCATTAAAGTCCAGCTGGAATGACATGCTGCAGAGCCTTGGAAAATGATGGCTACGCTTACTCGAGCAGTACCCCGGCATAAGGACATAAAACATCGCAAAGAGCTTTCAGAAAAACAAAATCCCCATCCTTCCGTTTCTATAAATAAGGCTTTTGAAAGGAACCAAGGAAAAAAAAGTGCATACATTTTCAAAACCAATCCTGAGCAGCGTGCAGGGAAAGCTGAAAAAGTAACATAGGAATGACACAGTGCAGCTTCAGTATGTCACAGCATTGGCTAGAGTTATGTATGGGGCTATGAGATGCCTGAACCGAAATAAGTCTGGGTAAATAAAAGCATAAGTCATTTTTATGAAGCTGAGTCATGAAAGCAATAAAAACCCTGTTAAAACTCACAAGGGCTGACTGATCGAACAGCTTTTCTCTTTCAAACATGGAAGCAATTAAACAAAACTTTATTAACTCTTATATTGCCATCCGTTACGCAGCATTTGGCGTATGGGTGCTTTAAGATGACATATTTACCCTGACAATATCGGTTCCTGCTAGGGGATAACTATAACATTGGTTCAGGATTGTTATTTGGTATTGCGACATGCTTACCAGAAAATATCTGTGGGTCTTCATTGCAGTTCTTTGTATCCAGCGGTAATTTGGGACAGCTCAATTCACAAGGTTCCCTGTTATCTCGGGACATTCTTCCTCCTATGGCCGTGAAATGGAGTTCCATCCCTGTCCACGATTGTGCTACCTTATGGATAAAACAGCTCCCATTTCCTCTCCATAACTGTCTGGAGCTTTCCTGGGGCTACCGCCTGGCTTTATTCTGGCCACTTTCTCAAAACTCTGAAACACAAAACCCAAAGCCACCATCTTGGACTACCAATCCAGAAATACTTTTGTTGGGAAGTCTTTACACAATTAATACTACATTAAGAATAATTAACTAGTGTTCATTATTGATTATAGGAACATAATGATAAGAACTTAAGCAGGTTCTCTGATATTGTTTAGGCACTCAGTAAATATATAAGCATGTTCATGGGTAATTACCCATTTTCTTTTACTAGAGGGGTTTCACGAGTACTAGCTGCAAGCTGGGCCCATTTGACACGAAGAAGAAGAGTTGGATTTAAACCCTGCTTTTCTCTATCTTAAGGAGCCTCAAAGCGGCTTACATTCACAATCCCTTCCTCTCCCCACACTGTGACTGGCCTAAGGTTACCCCGCAGGCTTCATGTGGAGGAGTGGAGAATCAAATGCAGTTCTCCAGATTAGAGTCCACCGCTCTTAACCACTATGCCATGCTGGCTCTCATGAAATGTCATAGTGGCTTAGAGATGGCTGTGCTTGTGAATAGTGGCAATAACATTCTTCTCAGTGCAGCAGCTTCTTTGACTGGAATGGTCTCTGGCTGACAGCGATGATCTCCATTGTAACATGCTTAAAATATTGTTATTGCTGCTGTTCCAGAAGTATGCTAGGACAGACAATTGATTCTGACCGCACAGGGGAATACCATATTTCTTAGTTCCTCCTGCTGTGTCAGTAGTAAAGTGCCCATTTTGTCTGCAGAAGGTACGAAGTTCAGTTCCTGACAATTCCATTTAAAAGGATACCTGGCAGCAGGGGCTGGAAAAGACCTTTCTCTACCTGAGACCCTGAAGACTTAAGTCACCTTTTATTTAGTGAAGGGTTACTCCTGGGAAGGTGTTTTTAGGATTGCAGCTGTAGTAATTAGCATTGTTAAAATGCATTACTCAAAAAATGAACTAATCACACCCCATTATTTAATACCGTTATTGTAATTAATCCAGATTGTATTAATACATCCACTTGGAAAGCTTTTGGATCTGTATGTTATCTGGTGTAGGGCTATGCATATCGGTAAACCTGAACCGAAAATAAATCTGAAATTAGCTGTTTGGGGTTTATTTTCGGCTGAACAACAAAACCTGGGAATCTGCTCTAAGCCGAATAGGTGATTCCTGAAAAGTCAAATAGATAGATATTCGGCTTTTTCAGGTTTCGGCTATTCGCCTTTGCTCAGATGCATGGCTCTGTGCCTTCTCCCATTTTTCTATCTTTGGCTGGTTTTGTTAGGATGCCATAGTTGGGGTCCTTTTGAGGTAGGGGTTGTGGTATCAGAGCCAACTTGGTCTGACCAACCTTCCAGCTACATCACCCAACAGAAGACTAGTCTGCATAGCAGAAGAGTCATTTAAAAGACGGGGCTCACCCAGTCCCGTCCGGAGGGATATACCCTCCAACTAAAAGCACCAGCTTTAGCAGCTGCCGACCAGGCTACTGCCAACCAGGCTTCATCCCGTGTGGATGAGCAATCTCCTTCAGAAGAGCCGCCTTGGTCAAGACTTCGGCTGGCTCCGATATCACCACCCCCTCCTCCTGAAAACCTGCTCTCAAACTGAAGGTTGCTCTGAGTAGTGGCTTCGATTTCCAGCACCACGAACATCTCTTGAAATCAGAGTTTTGATGACTATATTGAAGGACTGTTCACAGGATGTCATTTGCCACCAAAAAGAAATGTTTTCTGTGCCTTATTTTTCTTGCATTTAAGCTGTTTTCCTCAGATTGGAAGCTAATTTGCATGGACATCATGCAAAGCAACCCAGATAAGAATGGAGCCCCCAAACTCTGAGGTGCCAGCCTGCTAATTGGCTGTTTCCTCCAGTCCTCAGCAATGCAAACCGTCTGAACCTGAAAATCGATTGACAGCTTGGCTCTCACAAATGCATGGAGGATGGGTGTGACCCCTTTGTGGGGCCCTAAAATTGGACCTCCAGTCCCAAACATCCCCAAACTTCGGTGTCTGTCTAAGGAGAGTCCCTTGCAGCTACACAGCAAATTTGGTGACTCTACCCTGACAAACGCCCTCCCCTCCCCCAGAGCCTTGAAAATACATTCCATAGCAGTTGTTGCAAACAGGGGGTTGGAGAAAGGAGGCAAATGTCACTCTTTCCTCTTTGGTGACAGGCAGCATCTCTATGCCATTAGTATGTGTGTGCTGCAGTCAGCAATATAGAGAGACCCAGATCCAAGAGATTACAGTAATGAGAAGTGGACCTGAGAGCTCTTGAGGTACTGTCCTAAGCAGTTACACATCCATGCCCATTGACTTCAGTGGAATTAGTGGGGTGTAACTCTGCTGAGAATTGCAGAATTAATATCTTTAGTTTCATTTAACAGCAGCCCACCCCCATCTGTTCTTATAACCCAAGAAGGAAAAAAAACAGACAACTTCCTGTTCATGTTTAAAGGAACTGGGGGAGGGGAAGAGAAGAGAAGGAGGGATCGTTTTCAGTGTTTTTCTCCTGGTCAGGCTCACTCCTGATAATGCTCCAAGCATAAGAGCTCAGTAAGGTCCGGTGTGGTGTTATCCACATCAGTCTCCAAGTCAAGCCCATAATGAGAAGAACATCCTCTTCACATGAAAACCTAGAATATAAGTTCCAGGGCAAAAGGGATCTTTTTAGTCTGCTGTATACATGGCTTCTAGTCTGGCACAATAGACCTGGCAGGGAAGAAAAGATGGAAGATACTTAACCAGAGAATAAATTTATTGCTCTATAAAGGTACAGAATAAAATGACTTTCCCCTGGCTTCTGAGGGCAGCCTGTTGGATGCTGAGGTGGGAAAGTTACAACTTTCAGCCAAATAGCCAATTAAAGTTACTTTTAGTCTAAAATGTGTTTCTCCTACTTGATTAGTCCAGAGATAAGCAACCTAAAGGGAAGAGGTAGGGGAGGATTTGCCAAAAATGAGATCAAAAGGTGCAAAAAAGGGTTTTTTGGAATGAATAGTAGTAGACGAAGAAGAGTTGGTTTTTATATACCAACTTTCTCTGCCACTTAAGGGAGAATCAAACCGGCTTACAATCACCTTCCCTCCCCCTCCCCCACAACAGACACCTTGTGAGGTAGGTGAGGCTGAGAGAGTGTGACTTGCCCAAGGTCACCCAGCTGGCTTCGTGTGTAGGAGTGGGGAAAAAAATCCAGTTCACCAGATTAGTCTCCGCCGCTCATGTAGAGGAGTGGGGAATCAAACCCAGTTCTCCAGATCAGACTCCACCATTCCAAACCACCACTCTCATCCACTATACCAGGGGTCGGCAAACTCATTAGTCAAAAGAGCCAAATATCAACAGTACGATTGAGATTTCTTTTGAGAGCCAAATTTCTTAAACTTAAACTATATAGGTAGGTACACTGTTTATTAACTTAATAAACTTTAATTAAAGTTTTAAGTCTTAATTAAACTATAGGTACACTGAATAAAACTTGATATCATACTTAATAGTGATCTTATTTATTGATAAAAATTAAATTGTAAGTCCCTGCCATTTCCCCCTCCCCGTCCGGAGTCCTCGTCTGGAGGCCTGGTCTACTGCCATAAAAGCCTATTGGTAGACCTGGCCTCCGGCTGAGTCCCACTGGGAGGCCAGGTCTACCCATTGGCTTTCTTGGCAGTAGACCTGGCCTCTGGAGGCCCATAGAAGCCAATTGGTAGACCTGGCCTCTGAAGGGGGACTTTTTCCCCTCCTCGGAGTCCAGGTCTACCGCCAAGAAAGCCAGTGGGTAGACATTGCCTCCCAATGGGACTCAGCCGGAGGCCAGGGCTACCAAAGGAAGCCCGCCCTGCCCAATAGCTTATAGGCGGGCGGGGGGGGGGCAGGAACCGTCGAGCTGCCCGCCCAGCAATCGCATGGCTAGAGGGGAGGGGAGCCTCCCAACCATTGAGGGCAAGGAAGGCAAGGGTGGCCATTCTCCATGGCGGGTGGGGGGAGAGACAGCACGCCCGCTGGCCTGCTCTCTCTCTCTCTCTCTCTCTCTCTCTCTCTCTCTCTCTCTCTCTCTCTCTCTCTCTCTCTCTCTCTCTCTCTCTCTCTGGCGTGCCGGCTCTGCAGCCCAGCTGCCAGCGCGAGCAGGCGCTAGAGCAGGGGCTCCGAACCAAGTTCGGAGAGCCGCAATCAACGGGCCAAAGAGCAGCATGCGGCTTGGGAGCCGCAGTTTGCTGACCCCTGCACTATACCATGTCTCTGACTTTTAAAGATGCTATGGAGAAGGCCAGCTAGGGAGGATCAGGCGAGGAAGAAACTGAGAGAAGTTGAGTGGATAGAGACAAGGAGGGTCAGTTCAGGAATGGGAGTGGAAAAAAAAACTCTGCCTACCTTGATAAGAGAAGGTCCATTGAGTTCAGTTTCCAGGAACTGTAGAAGAAGGGGGAAGTTCTGCTATTAGCCAATTTCTGTTCAGAATTAGGATATGTGATGGCATTGGTCCAAAATTGCATGATCTGTCTTCTTACTGGTAGATTTTAATTCTTGATTAGTGAAGAATGGTGGGTATCCAGTGGAAGTGAAGTCCAAATATGGTTGTACCAGGTGAGGCAGCAGGAGACAACAAGGTAATTTATGATGGATGATTGAATTGCCTGAATGCAGACCAGTTGAGGCCCATTGGACAAAGGCCAAGAGGTGGCTTGATGGCCCTCCCTGGGCTCATGATTAAATCACTGAGGAACCTTGAACTGTGAGGGAGATTCTTAGTTTTTGTTTATTGTCTTGCAAACTTGGATCATTTGTTTGAGGTGCTGTGGAGGGCCAAATGAAGGAGCCTTCATGAAGGTTCTCTTGGAGTATTCAGTTAGTCAGGCGAATCATGAGAGGGAGAGCAGGAAGGGTTGTATCTGTGCTTGGCTCTTGTGGCCCTTTCTGGGTAATGCTGATCACCACTTTGGGGTCAGGGAGCAATTTTCCTCCAGGCCAGATTGGCCAAGGATCCTGGAGGTTTTTTGCCTTCCTCTGGGCATAGAGCAGGGATGCCTGGGGGGGTGGGGGGTGGTAGTTGTGAATTTCCTAGATGACCCTGGAGGTCCCTTCCAACTCTATGATTCTATATGAGAACTGTCTGCCTTTGCCTCCTTAAACCTTAATTTCCTAAATGCACCCAATCCCCCCCATACATCTCATCGTAACACTTTTCTAGACTCTTTATTCTTCCTTCTAGTTGTTCCCTGAATCACAATCATTTTTTGGCTTCTTTCCTAATCCAGTGCTGAGAAGTAAACACCAGAGTCCAGATAAGGCTTTACCAATGTTGAGTGGAGTGGTAGTAAAGCACGTACAACATTTTGCATTAAAACACTTTATGTTACACCATGCCAGGAGGCAGCCTAGGGTAAAGTGCTTTCAATGGTTTTAGAGTGCTTTAGAAAACCCGGTAAGTGTGAATGCTTACTGGTGTTAAAGTGCTATAAACCTTTTACAGGCTTTAACTGCCCTAGGGTGAATGTATCCCTTGTCTCTGTATAAAAATGCTTTTGTATGCCGACTGATTGCTTCAGGCAATTTATATGCTCCCAGTAAATTCATGAGGGCCTTTTTGCTGATTGGTTTATTCTTTATATATTAGTCTTTTCCAACCACTGCTGTTCTCTGTGCTGCTTTTGTGTGTTTGCCTTACTTTGCAAGCCTTGAGAAAACACTTAGTACATTACATGTGCCTAGGCCTCTTAGACCACTTTTGTGCAAGAATGCTATGATTTACATGCATGCACACATGCACAGGCACACACATACACACACACATTGACTACATCACCAATGAAAGGGAAAGAATGAAAATGAATTTGGTATAACAGAATATGGACAACTGTGCACTTGCTTATCTATTTTTCAATGTGCTAGGCATTTGGTTGTTGCCCTGGGGAAGGAAGTGTGGGATACATCAAAGCAGAAACCCTTCTTATAAAAATGTTAATAGATGCACATTTTGCAAAGTGAAATGCAAATCTGTGATGAAGTTCCTACACTGCAAAGCTCCTGTGGATATTACAACTTCTTTTCCATATAATGCTGATGTCTTGTGGGGTTCCACAAGGTGCACTTTTATCCCCCTTGTCATATAAAGCCTTTAGGAGAAATCATTCATTGCTTTGAAATTGGATGTCATTGACTTCTCGCTATCTAAATCCCCTGATGATGCAGTAGAGGTCTGCTTAGGGTTGCCAACCTCCAGGTACTAACTGGCAATCTCCTGCTATTACAACTGATCTCCAGCTGATAGAGATCAGTTCACCTGGAGAAAATGGCTGCTTTGGCATTTGGACTCTATGGCATTGAAGTCCCTCCCTTCCCCAAACCCCGCCTTCCTCAGGCTCTGCCCCCAAACCCTCCTGCTGGTGGTGAAGAGGGACCTGGCAACCCTAGGTCTGCTTGACTGCTGAAAGTGAACTGTCTGTCTGAAAGTGAACAAACTGTCGGAAAGTGAACAAATTGAAACTGAACCCAGACAAGATGGAAGTAAGGCTGGTTGGGAAGCCTGAGCACTTAAATGACATCATGTTTTCCATTACTGACTGAGGGTGGTTAAAACAAAATCGGACTGTGAAGAGCTCCAGAAGGATCTCTACATACTGGAAGAATGGGCATTAAAATGGCAAATGAGTTTCAATGTGAGTAAGTGTAAAGTGATGCATATTGGGGCAAAAAATCCCAACTTCACATATACACTGATGGGATCTGTGCTGGCAGCGACAGACCAAGAAAGGGATCTTGGGGTGGTAGTGGATAGTTCAATGAAGATGTCAACCCAGTGTGCAGCTGCTGTAAAAAAGGCAAATTCCATGCTGGCCATAATTAGACGAGGAATAGAGAATAAAACTGCTGATATCATACTGCCTTGTACAAATCTATGGTGAGAGCACACTTGGAATACTGTGTACAGTTCTGGTCACCACACCTAAAAAAGGATATTACAGAGCTTGAGAAGGTGCAGAAAAGAGCAACCAAAATGATTAGGGGACTGGAGCAACGGTCCTATGGGGAGCGGTTAGGACGCTTGGGGCTGTTTAGCTTGGAAAGAAGGTGGCTAAGGGGAGACATGATAGAGGTCTATAAAATTATGCATGGTTTGGAGAGAGTGGACAGGGAGACGTTTTTCTCCCTCTCCCATAATACTAGAACACGGGGTCATCTGCGAAAGCTGGAGGGTGAGAGATTCAAAACAGATAAAAGGAAGTATTTTTTCACACAACGCATAGTTAAATTGTGGAACTCCCTGCCCCAGGATGTGGTGATGGCTGCCATCTTGGAGGGCTTTAAGAGGGGAGTGGACATATTCATGGAGGAGAGGGGTGTTCATGGCTGTTAGTTAGAATGGATACTAGTCATGCTGCATACCTATTCTCTCTAGTATCAGAGGAGCATGCCTATTATTTTGGGTGCAGTGGAACACAGGCAGGATGGCGCTGCTGCAGTCATCTTGTTTGTGGCTTCCTAGAGGCACCTGGTTGGCCACTGTGTGAGCAGACTGCTGGACTTGATGGGCCTTGGTCTGATCCAGCATGGCTTTTCTTATGTTCTTATGTTATGACTGTTTCCGCCTTGGCTAAGAATCTAGGGGTTATACTGGTCCCAGCATTGCCATTGGAGGAGCAAGTTAATGTAGCTGCAACTCCCACCCAAAACAACAAGAACTTTTTTTTTTCAAACTTAGTTTACCTCAGAAAATGACTCCCTCTCTTGATTCAGCCATCACAGCTATCTGGGTCTTTTCCTTTTCTTTAATGGAATGGCTTTATTGGCCAAAGCTTTAAGCCTGACCATACATTTTAATCTCCCTTTCCCCTTCAAAGTACATCCTAATTATAAAAGATTTTTAATTTTTATTTTGTGCTGAATTACTAAAAGATAAGAGGCCAGGGATTTAGTAACATTTGGATTCTTATCCCACAGAAGAAAGGAAAAACTTTGATCATTGCTCACAGACTCATCCTTCTCTAACGACGGGGTCATCCATCTCTTTATCTTCACCAAATAGAGGACATTCAAGGACTAAGTGAACCAAGGTACCTATCTTCCCCTTGTTACAAAACCACCAACATTATGGAAATGGAACTCCAGCAAAGCGGCCTTTTAGTTCAGGTGATGGTACAGCATTTAATCTGGCAGCCAATAAAATAATAATAATAATTACAGTATCTGGGAATAGTCAGAGATTTTAAGTATGCTGGGAGGATTACCTGAGGTTCTAATCCATTATAGGAAAGAGAATACACCTTTCTTGCTTGCAAATTTGTACTTCTGACATCTGACTTTAACAACTGCATTTTAATCAGTGCTAACGCCACTTTAACATTCTCCATAGATAATAAAAAAGCAGAAATGAAGCCTAGATGTTCCAATATTTGATCAACTGACCTCTTCCAATGTCTCTGAAACAAGTCTTCTCACCATCTAAGGAGGATACATGCCATGGTAACATCAACACTAGGCTACGGTGATGCATTCTCTATGTGTCTCCTCGAAATCAACGCCGAGACTTCAGTTGGTGCAGAATGCTGCAGCTCGATTATTATTGGGAGCTAGGCAGAGCATTCTTCAGTTCCTCCATTGGCTGCCAATCTGTTACCACACTCAAGGTATTGGCTATCACATACAAAGCCCTTCATGGCCTTGGTTTCTCTGCAAGAGCTCCTCTCCACCTATGTCCCACCATGACCATTTACTTTAGCAGGGCCTTCTGCAAGTGACAGATGGGCAAGATCAACAAAAGCCTGTACACATGTGCTGTCTGTAGTGGCCCCCAACCTGTGGGAGGCCTGCCTGAGGAGGTTAGGAAGGCTCCCATGCTCCTGGCATTACTCAAATTACAAGAAATGGAATCGTTCGTTTTTATTAAAGAAATAAGGCTATGCTATAACAAGGCTATACCTGGAGGGCTACACCTGGACGTTACCAGGCCTGCTGATTGCAGGATTGCATCTGAATCCCATAGAGATCTGAGGTATTCCTAGAGAGTTGCCCATCATTTGCAGGTTCCAGCACAATTTCACACACACATGCTTTCTCTTGCTGTGATCAACATTTGTGGACAAGTGAGCCCCAAGCTGCCAGCCAGCCAGCCGGGGCATGCCCAAAGCTACCTGCCCACTTGGTAACTATGGGTCTGCCTGGTCTTGGTGTCCCTGCCCCCTCTCGCCCCATGGCACTCTAGGCAGTCACCTACACCCACCTAGTGGGTGGGCTGCCTCTTTGTTATCCCCCCTTTTAAAAAAAAAAAGATTTTTCCCCACAAGGCAGAGTCCAGTAAAAACAACAACAACCCAACCCTTTAAAATGCAATAAAACAAATTATTAAATAAACATCTGCAAATTAAAAAAACCCAAGAAAACTTCAAATAAAATAGCTGGTAACAAGTCAGCAGACAGTAGGGTTGTGTGATAAAAAATTTTTGTTATGGTTTTAGATTTTTTAATTTTATTTGAAACCTCCTCAGGTTTCAAATATTTTTTATTTATTTTTTGATGCTGGATTTTTGGGACCATTATTTTTTACTGGGAAACAATTAAAGATCTAGGGCAGCTGTTTTTTTTTTTTAAGATAATGGCAGCAAATTTGCATAGAACATAGCCCCCCCTCTAATCTAAACACCCCCCCCAAGTTTCCAGTGGACAGAGTGGAGAAAGTGTCCCCCTTTATTGCAGTATACATAAAAAAGTATAACATCTTCATACTAATAATGCTAATCATAGAGTTGGAAGGGGGCATACAGGATACAGCCCATCTAGTCCAACCCCCTGCTTGATGCAGGATCAGCCTTAAGCATCCTATTACATTAGGTGCTGTGGAATACAGGCAGGATGCTGCTGCAGCTGTCTTGTTTGTGGCTTCCTAGAGGCACCTGGTTGGCCACTGTGGGAACAGACTGCTGGACTTGATGGGCCTTGGTCTGATCCAGCAGGGCTTTTCGTATGTTCTTATCCCTGACAAGTGTTTGTCCAGCCACTGCTTGAAGATTGCCAGAGAGGGGGAGCTCACCCCCCTCGGCAGCCGATTCCACTGCTGAACTACTCACTAAGCTTTGTACTAAAGTTTAAAATTTCAGTACTCTTGCTGAAAGTGCTACACTTCCCACAGTTTTCGTCCCTTGTTACTTCTAGTATAATCTTGTTCATGTTACAACTGGGGGAGGGGATAAATGCTGAAACGTTGACTAGTGAAAAATTGATCTGATGGAAGCTTGAATGTAAATTTACAGAACCCCTGGAGTTAAACTAAATGTTGAACATAAAGCTAGGCATTAACTATGCTTTTCATGTGCTAATAAGAGCCTTTTCTGTTATCTGGTGGCATTCATGAGAATGGTAAAGCACAAGGGATCTAACATAAACTAGAAAAGGGGGGGGGTCAACCCAGGTGGTATATTGAAGACAAATGTAACTGTAAGAGACAAAGAGCAAAGGTAATGCATTTCAAGTGCAGCAGCAACTGTAATAATAGGATCCACAGATGTTATTAGTTTATTTGTATATAGACTATGCAGTTTTGTTTATATAAAGTGTATTTATACGCATATTACAAGCCCATTTTAATCATTACCCCCCTTTCAAACTATAGTGGATGGAGAATCGAGTCAAACCTACATATATGCAAAATGCATGTAGAAATACTGATGAACATTACAAATTGTGTTTCTGCAGCAGGAGTGCCTAAGATACACACATTCTTTTTAGCACAATGGGGAACTAAGCCTTGAGCAATTGATGAACAATGAATGCAGTGAGACAGGGTAAATAGAAGCAGCATCTAGAGAACTAGATATTATTGAACTGTAAAGAGAAAAACCACCGGGCAATGAGTTCTAAGAGCAATTTCTTTCATCAGGTGCTTATATAGTCTTTAGGGTCAGGTTTTGAACCTTCAGAATATACCAGAATGGCATTTAGATAGAGCACCTGGGGGAAAAGTCCTTTTAGGGTGGGATATTTATTTTGCAAAGAACTGCAACAGAGTTCTTAGCTGAAATCTATGGCTTGTATCTAACCAACCTCCAGCAGTATGTGGATTTTCTCTGCATTTCTCCCCACCTTTACAGTCCCTTTTGATCCACAGGAAAATTATTCCTGGGGATGTGGCTCCTGTGTAGACAAAAGGCCACATGGATTGTGGAGCTGCATTGAGAAGTGGGACTCCCAGGCCTTTTATGCATGGCTGTTTCCCTCACGGTCACCCCCTCTGGCTACTTCGGGGCTTTGTTTTGATTATGCATGCATTTTCTGAGCTTATATAGCCAGCATTCAGAAAACTTGGGGAAAATACATGGAAACACAAGTGGACAGCAAGGCGACCTCTAAAGGTCGGAAAGTGCATGCATAATGAAAACAAAGCCCTGTAGAAGTCGTGTGTGTGTGTGTGTGTGTGTGTGACCACGAGGGAAAGCTCCACAATCCATGTGGCTTTTTGTTCCTGCCTCCTTTCTCTGCTGCAGTCCACTGATCTTCACGAAAGACTACTCCTGAGGATAAGGCTGTCTAGCCTTCTATCCACTAGCTGCCAACCACCCAATCATATGCATACTCCTGAGCTGATTTGAATGCAGATGCAACAGCCGATCAACTTGGAGAGCACTGAGCAGTTGGAGGTCTTTCTCTTGATGAGACAAGATGTGTGGAGCTAAGGCCTGTCTCAGGGCGTGAGCAGACATGCTACTTCGGTGCCTGACTTTCGGAGAGAGAGAGCGAGCACATCAAATATAAAAGGAGTCTGTAGAAGAGTAGAAGTAGAAGATACAGGGCAGAGTAGAAGATACAGGGCAGGTTAGAAGGCCTCATTGTGAGTAGGTCTAATTTGGTTCAAGTCTGCAGCAAGAAGGGGGAATCAGTGGAAATGGCCAATTTAGTTTGGATCCAAACTTTTGTTCATTAAATTCAACATTGCTGTACACTTGATGGACATATCCTCTCCTCTTTAGGATCCTCAAAACCAGATCAGATTGCATAATATCAATTTATTTACACATAAGTTCATTTAACATAGGGTTGCCAACCTCCAGGTACTAGCTGGAGATCTCCTGCTATTACAGCTGATCTCCAGCCGATAGAGATCAGTCACCTGGAGAAAATGGCCGCTTTGGCAATTGGAATCTATGGCATTGAAGTCCCTCCCCTCCCCAAATCCCGCCCTCCTCAGGCTCCATCCCAAAAACCTCCTGCCAGTTGTGAAGAGGGACCTGGTAACCCTAATTTAACAGGTTACAAAGACTGCTAATTAGGTGAACAATCTTTAGTTGATTGGCTCCTCTAGACAGAAGAGCTGGTTTAACAAATGTTACTGCGCACCATATTGTTTCACCAAACCAATAAAAAGGAAACAAATAAATAATGAGGAAGACACTTTAGGCTGTCTTTAATGACACAAGTTGATCTGTTCATGTAAATTTATGACTCGCTTTTATAATATATTTTCATGTATACAGCGCTGATTATTGACTAATAGTACTTTCAGCACTTAATCTATTCATATTTCAATCCACAAGCACAAAAAACACTGCACAGAAATATGGCTTATATACTGTGCTAATATCTACTAATGCTTTTACCTCCAGATGTTCTCATAATTAGCTGTAGCACTTTCAGCTGGGTCTGTAATATTTTAGCAGCATATTAACATTTTATAAGCTATAAACAAAGAATCAACACAAACTGACTTTACTGACCATAGGAATATACTGAGTTCTGATATACTCAACACCATGAATCAATTAAGCTATTTAATTTTGCACAGTGGCCAAAGTACAACAGTAAGATATTCCGACAGGTACCTCTTTTATCTGGCACATCTCCATATGCTAGCACAAAATAAAGTATGTTACTTTGGTCATTTATGGAAATAGGCTGCTGCTTCTATGTCTATGCCTGTATGTCATGTAGTGATACAGATTTCAGGAGATCCTCATTGCCTCTTAGATAATCCCTGTAGCTTTCCTCCCTCCAGTACCTTCACTGTTTAGGATGTTTTGAAGAACAGTACAATAGCCATTCTGTAAAATCACTTCTTGATCCTTAACTTCCGTGCAAGTCAGATCATGGCTGAATAGAAGCACCCCTTTGATATCTCAGTATGTGCTTCTTGTGAGCCCACCCCTTCAGGGGAACAGAAACATTTGGGTCTTCTATGCATGGCTGTTTCACTCGCCATCACCCCTCCGACAACTTCACGTCTTTGTTTTGATTATGCATGTCCTTTCCGACCGTCAGAGGTCACCTCCCCCTCCCCCTGCGTTTCCCGGCGTTTTGCTCATATTTTCAAATTTGAGATAAAACAGTGTCCTTCAAAATGTGGGGAAACGCAGGGGGAGAGCAAGGTGACCTCTGACGTTCAGGATCGGCATGCATAATCAAAACAAAGACCTGAAATTGTCGGAGGGGGGACAGGCAAGTGAAACAGCCATGCATAAATGACCTTAGTTTTCAAAACCATTAAAACACAGAATGTGAAGCAGAGAGCTAATGAAGGGGAACTGTGCATTTTAAACCGTATTACACAGTCTTCTTGATGTAATTTGCACCAGGAATAATGCAATATCTTCTCTACATAATATGTCAATCACAGTCCATTGCTGTGTGGAACGTGCCTGTTTAAACATCATGGACATTTATTGAATATCACCTGTGATACAGTTAGTAAAAACACAACTGTCCCTCTGTGTCCCCTTTTAAGTTGTTAAAAAAAATCATGGTTATTTGGTGTTACTGTGTGTTCGAAAAGACACGCTTGTTAGATAAGCATCTGTGTGAATGATGTTTCCTACTGGCGTTCAGATTTATTCTGGGGAAGCCAAGCATAAGAGAGAACTCTTTAACTTATATTGTAAAGGACTGCATGTTTAGGTTTTAAAACCCAGCCAGAGTGGAATAAAACACACACTTCTAGGGAATTTTTAAAACAAGGAGACAAAGCACTGAGGCAGAGATGGAAAGAAAATGGAAGCAGGAATTCAGCAGAATAATTAGGGATAGTTTTATAAACTTAAATATCAAAACACACTTCTGAATAGGGTTGCCAACCTTCAGGTAATAGCTGGAGATCTCCTGCTATTACAGCTGATCTCCAGCCGATAGAGATCAGATCACCTGGAGAAAATGGCATTGAAGTCGCTCCCCTCCCCAAACCCCACCCTCCTCAAGCTCTGCTCCAAAAACCTTCCACCAGTGCTGAAGAGGGACCTGGCAACCCTTCTTCTGAAGCTAAAATGATATTAAGAACCTATGTAGCCCTAAGCAAGTCATCTGATTGGAGCAGGGCAGTCTTTGTTGTTGAGTTTTCATGGCAGGAAACTTTCAAAATAAGAAGATGACGAAGTGGTAAGTGATGAGCGCAATGTCAGTTTTTTGGAGTAAAATTCATCAAATTGTAGGCTGAAGTTACCAGGGACGACTGATCTCCTCATTTCCCCACCCCTTTCTCAAAGCTGTATCTCAGCTGACCACCAGACAGTGGGCTGTTAAAGGGTCAGTCCCTGTCAAGCAACAGAGCAGCAGGTTTTGCCTTAAAGGTACCACAACGTGTTACCACTTTGGGCAGGGACACTGAGAGTGGATCCCTCATGATGGGTAGCCTAGCCGTGTTAGTCTGTCGGTAGCAGTAGAAAAGAGCAAGAGTCCAGTAGCACCTTAAAGACTAACAAAATTTCTGGCAGGGTATGAGCTTCCGTGTGTCACAGGTCACCTCTCCATACCCTGCCAAAATTTTTGTTAGTCTTTAAGGTGCTATGGGACTCATGTAAATGACATGCTATCATTATATGTGATTCTGTTTCATCATCAATGTATTTGGTGTTTTACTGAATAACATAGGCTTACAATTTAAATAGCTACTGAATCTATTGTGCTTGGACTGAGGAATATCATACATGGGCTAAAATGTAATCAAGGCACTCTGATTGTGCACAAAGGCTTGCAGTAAAATGCTGATAAATAAATAAACACACTGAACTGTGTGACACCCTTTCAGTGGTGCTATTCTATGGTGAAAGGCCAATGCTTACATAGGATCCCATATTCTTTGACTCTGGATATCTATTAACTGATGTAATACAAATAGATTCGCAGATTTGATCAGGTTGTGCCGGTTTGTGTTAGCTGGGGATCTCGACACCTGCTTGCTCACTTCAGCATAATAGATTTTCACATGGACAGGTGCCTGAATTTCACAGCTGCAGCCCTAAGAGGTTTATTGTTTACTTGGCCTGTCTGATGATTTCTCCTTGATGACACAGTATGAGTTTCTCATTCTCACAGCATCTCTCTACTCCCCAGAATCTAAAAACAAAAAAAACTAAAGGGATGTTAAATTATGGGTCGCTTGCTAAAAACATGGCACTTGGTTGCAATCTTCTTTTCTTGCTTTTCTTCAGTCACTCCTTATTGTATTTGCCAATGGCAACATCTGCTTACCCAGATCCTGTGGTTTGGAATATAGGTGATCTTCTCTCCATCACTCCCATAGGCCTACTAGAAGTATTAGGCTTATAGTTGGAAAGCAAGAAGGCTCTGGCACTGTTAATCAAACACAGGGCATGCTGAGCTATTAATAACGGCCCTCCCTCCTCTTTCTGCAAGCATCTGAGAGTTCTCTGTTTTGTAAATGCTCTGCTTTGTTGTCTCACAATTCCTGTCCAGCTGGGAGCCCCGCATGATGCCAGTCAATAAAGCATTATTTCTGGCTGTAAAACAAACATACCAAGAGCTGCTCAGAAGTGAACACAAAGACTGATCCATTGCTTGATCTGCAGCGTTCTGGGAAAATAGCTCTTCAGAGCTCCGCCTTCATTCATACACAGAGACAAGTGGGTTAGGGAAAATCCCATCTTCTGCCCGATTTATATGTGTGTTTCGCTGCCAGACTCTCTCCACTTCCATGAAAGTCACAATTGTTTGAGGTTGCTGAGGCCCTCTTGAAGCCCTGTTGTTGTACCTTGAAAGACTGGTAAATCAATGCGGAAAGCGATGGACACAATCCGCCATGAAGCTCTCCTGTGAAAACTCCCCTTCCCGCTTCCATTCATTACCTTACGACTCGCTCAGAAGACTGCACGGCGGAATGTGCTTGAAGGGTTCGGTTGCTGTAGCGGCTGCAGTGTTATCGAATTTCTACACCGAGCAAGACAACCTGTCATTACTTTTTACAGAACTACTGAGCAGACACCCTGATTCTTTCCAGCAGGCGTTTAATGATCGGATTAAATCAGTGAAAAGTACTTTATGAATGATTACTGATTTTCTAATTGATTGTATTTTTATTAGACAGCAGTTTTGGGGCTTACTTTTCATTCTGTTTTTACAGATGTGAGAGCCGCTTTGCTCAAACTCGGATGTCTTTAAAACCATTTCTTGTATGCCTCACTGTGTGCTTGAAGCAGCTACAAAACATAGAATCACAAAATTACATCAGAATTTAAGAATGTAATTATAAAAGCTATCACCCTAGCAACCACCCACTGGCCAATTCAGAAATCTAGTCAGAGCAGAAATAAAGGAACCCCCCCCCCAAAAAAAAACAGGTTGTCTTTACAGCACAAATGCTTTGTTGAATATAGAGGTGCTGAAACAGGACTTATAAAATGAACTGGAAATGGTCAGGGTCTAATCTGGAGAAAGTCAGTTGCATGTAAGTCTCACTGAAATCAGTGGGGCTTAGTTGGGACAAATTTTCCCCATTGATGGGGCTTGGGCATGACTTTCTCTAGTTTGAGCCGTAATAATGAAAACTTATTATATGACATTGAAATGCCATGAAATTGAGTCTTTTAGGAACAGGCTTTCCCGTTTTCTAGATATTCCCAACCTGTAGGTATGTATGGAACAGAAAGGTTCTAGGGACATCCAGATACAGCAGTGCTAAATAAAAACTATGCACTGCTATCATGATTGTTAAGGCCGTTTTTTGTAGCACTTGTAACACAAGAGACAGTGTGGTGTAGTGGTTAGAACGTTGGACTAGACTCTGAGAGATTCAGGTTTGAACCCACTCTGCCATGAAAGCTTTCTGGAAGACCTTGAGCCACTTACAATCTCAGGGTTGTTTTTTTTATTTATTTTTATTTTTTTTTATTTTCTTGCATTTTTAAGGGGTACAAAAAAGGAAAAAGGGAAAGGGATAGTTGTTGACATTATAAAAACAATACAATATTGTAAGATGATTTCTAAATAAAATAAAGTTACAGAATAACTTTAGTTTGAAATTCTTGCTTCATAATTTCTCTTATATTTTAAGAATTCTTATTCTTGTTTAACAGTTATTTGAGATAAAAAGTATACAACAGAGTCTTATAATATTTTAGCATAGATTATTCATGTTGGTTGTTGTGAGGGTAAAATGGAAGAGAACAATGTAAGCCACTTTGGATCCCTGTTGTGGAGAAAAGTAGGATATAAATGAAGTAAATAAATAAACACTTAAAGTGCATTTGTCCCCTTCACATTGAACTCTTTCTGATAATTTGTTACCTATTTATATATATATCAGCAGTGCTGATAATTCATGTTATTATGAGCTATAGATGGAGAAAGCAAACTGCAAAGAAGCAGTTGTGACTGAAGGAACAAAGTCAGTGGATTGAGGGATCATGAATGGGACCAAGTAAAGCTAGTCATAACTAGCAGGGCCATCCTAAGAAGTTATATCCTTCTAAGTCAATGGGTGTGACTGTGCTTAGAACAGCCCTGCAAACCCCTTTGAAAGAAATGGAACAAATTTCCTATGTGTTTATCCATCCATATCTTTTATCCCCACCCCCATGGAGCTTATCCATCCATATCTTTTATCCCCCACCATGGAGCTTAGAGTGGTACCCGTGGTTTTCCTGTCCTTGTTTTATTTAGTTGTGAATAACACATTGCTTTCAACGAGACTCAGTTACAACTGACTTCACTAGAATTGTTGTCAAAGTGTTTGTTTGTGCCCGCCCATCTATATGGGGAAATCAAAAATGTTTTTTCTGTCATTCGCTGAGGTGTTATTGGGTCTATGGCTCAAATGGCACAGTGATGGAATGATGGCCTAATGAAAAAAACCATTCAAGCATGATATAGAATAGGTAGGAATAGTTCAAATATTCTTGAAAGGGTCAAGAGAGTCAAATGTCCCTCTACACTTTGATTTTTTTTACAGTGGTTGTAACTATTTTCCAGTGAAGTGAATATTCAGAACAAATAACAGATATTGTACTTAACCAACACCAACCTATTTTCTTTTTTAGCCCTTACCAGAGAATCTATTCTCAAGAAAGAAAAAATATCAAGGATTGGTTTGCTCTTTGAGGCCCCCTTCCCTTGGCCTTTTATGCATGGCTGTTTCCCTCGCGGCCACCCCTCCAATGACTTTGGGTCTTTATTTGGATTATGCATGCTGTTTCCAACTGTCAGAGGTCGCCTTGCTCTCCCACTACATTTCCCTGTGTTTTGCCCTCATTTTAAAATTCGAGATAAAACAGGTCCTTGAAAACACGGGCAAAAGGCGGGGAAATGCAGGCAGAGAGTGAGGCGACCTCTGACGGTCAAAAACGGCATGCATAGTCCAAACAAAGACCCGAGGTCATCAGAGGGGTGGCCATGATGGAAACAGCCATGCATACAATACCAGTGGTTCTAGTTTGACTGTTCCTTTTCCTCTGTTTGTATTCTATTTTCTTCTGCAAACCATACATGTTTTTCCAGTGATAGTCCGTCAGGCGTTCATTCTCAGATATTCTGCTACCTGATTTCTGTGGTTGGATCCCAGATAGTTGTACTTCAGTCTACATCACTAAAAATACCCCCTGGCTGTTTAAACATTTGTGCAGTTGTCACGCTAGGGGGAAAATAGATGCATTTTTCAGGCTTTTGTTGAGGGCACAAACAAAAATGCAGTTTGACGAACCAGATGTGCCATTGAAATCATCCTTCTTCAGTGATTTTGCTGTTGGGGAGAGCTGTGCTTTATCAAAAAGTTTCATTGGAAAAGTTCAATGACTTATGATGCTTTTAAAAATCAAATTAAAATGAAAGGCCCTTTTGGAATCTGAAAGAAAATCATTTTTAAGGCATGTTGATTGTTTTTGTGTGTGTGTCAAAGCTATTGAAATGTCTCTTATTTCCTGTCCATAAGACTCACTTTGGCTTTCCAGAATAAGAATTCTACATTTGATAGCACAAATGAGTGCAAGGAAGCAGCTTATATTGCTTTGAGTGCAGTTCAAGAAGTTTGCCAGTTTCTCACCTAAGCAGCCTAAGCATGCAAATGCATTTGCTCCCATTTTATTCTGTCCTCTGTATACAGAGCCCAGAACTAAATTTCTTATAGAGCTTATAAGTGACCTAAACCTCTTTTCAGATTCAGAGAAGCTGCACTTTCTCCTCTCAGACGCCGATCCAGTTGTCGCCTACAGAGTGTCACTCTTTGCTCTAGCAGCCAAGTAATTTTGGGCTAAAGCTGTATTTAATCAGGGCATTTAATGTATTTAATGATTAGGATTTTTTGGTCAGACTGTTTTAATGTTGCTATTTATGTCTGGGTTTTATATGATATAATGTAATGGCCTTTGGCCATAAACAATAAACTTTATTATACCGTATGACATTTGCTCCCATTTATTCATCCCTTGTTCCTTTTGCCTTACCTTTATCCTCCCTCCTCTCTCACCCTTGAATTGTCTCTCGGGCTGCTGAAATTCAGATAGCAATTTCTTTGGGGCAGGGACCTGTCTTTTGGCCATACAGTACTCTTTACAGCACCATAAGAACATAAGAAAAGTCCTGCTGGATGAGTCCAAGGCCCATCAAGTCCAGCAGTCTGTTCACACAGTGGCCAACCAGGTGCCTCGAGGAAGTCCACAAACAAGAAGGCTGCAGAGCATCCTGCCTGTGCTCCATGGCACCTAACATAATAGGCATGCTCCTTTGAAACTGTAGAGAATAGGTATGCATCATGATTAGTATTCATTTTGACTAGTCGCCATGGATAGACCTCTCCTCCATGAACATGTCCACTCCCTCTCTTAAAGCCTTCCAAGTTGGCAGCCATGTCGGATGCTGACAGTGTACAGACAAGCAAAGAAAAAGCACCATCTGCCCAAGCAGCCCTGGGCAGGATCATTGCCTTAATAGCCCTCACAGTGGGTAGCCGTGTTAGTCTGTCTGCAGTAGTAGAAAAGGGCAAGAGTCCAGTAGCACCTTAAAGACTAACAAAAATATTTTCTGGTAGGGTATGAGCTTTCGTGAGCCACAGCTCATACCCTACCAGAAAATATTTTTGTTAGTCTTTAAGGTGCTACTGGATTCTTGCCCTTTTCTACTACTTAATAGCCCTCGTGCTACAACAGCTAGAAGGATGGATTGTGGGAAGTCCAGGATCATATCCCTGACCCTGATCTGCCACAGAGCTCTCTGCATAGCCTTAGGCAAGTCAGGTTTGAACTACATGGATGGTGGATGTGTGATTGTGTTTCCTAAAATATTATTTCGTCTTAAAAAGCAGCTATGAGGAAAGTGAGTGATTTGGCTTGGGACCATAACACAGTGCCTAGATGGGTACCCATTTCCCAAAAGAAACCAGACTCTTCTCCCTGCTGCTAGTCCTGATATGAAACAATAAAGGTACAGTGTGGATGCTGGGTTTTTTCCTCCCATGAGGGCAAGTCATACCTGTGAGGTGTGTGTGTGTGGGGTTCCTATCAAGAAAACTCCATGGAGAAAAGTGTTACGTGGTCCCTCCCCCATGCCACAGATTTAGTTCTCCCCTAACAAAGGCTGCTTTTAAAATATTTATTGGAAGATCTGATCATGCATCTCCTACATGTAACCCACTCTCAGTCTAGCCCACCTCAAAGGAATGAAATGGGATGTAAGCTGCACTGAGACTGGAATCAAAGAAGGTTGGGATCAAAATTTGTCAAAATAAAAGAAATGTTAGCATCACAAAGTTGAGCAGATGGAGGGTATCTTGCATAAAGAGAACATAAAGAACACAAGAAAATCCCTGCTGGATCAGACCAAGGCCCAACTTTAGCATCTCAAAGTTGAGCAGATGGAGAGATGCAGAAGTTTGAAATGATCCATGACTGGAGCCCTTGTTTATAGCAAGCCCAAGATCTGTCAGAATAGAAAAGGACAGATTGCCATTTGCTTGAGGCTATGCACTTACATTCTTGAGCTGCATTTTTATTTGAAAGTGTCATTTTTTGATAAATAGTACCCATTGTATATTGGGAGAAACAGTGGTAGGTCAAGACATCGAAACCAGTGAGCATTGGAGAGGAAATAATGGCTACTGGAAGGAAACTTTAATTACATCGGGCACCATTTTTTGGATGGGAAATAGCCATCAGACATTCACCATCCATCATTTCCGCTCATCCTCCTTCCTACTAGAACATTTGAAATGTGCAGCTAGTGTGCCAAAAGGCAGAGCTTT
This sequence comes from Euleptes europaea, assembly GCF_029931775.1. Lineage (NCBI taxonomy): Eukaryota > Metazoa > Chordata > Lepidosauria > Squamata > Sphaerodactylidae > Euleptes > Euleptes europaea. The sequence continues at coordinate 32,136,595 of NC_079318.1, forward strand.
GAATATCCCTGGTACATTTAGGAAATGAGGAAACTGGCTTATCACATATCCCTAATGGGCTGCTGGAAGCATTTCAAATGGTTGTCCTGGTTCTAATGTGCCATTGCTTCCACGAATTTTGCAATCTGGAATATAGTCAGACTTTCAGTTGAATGGGAAAAGGGCTTTAGCAGCATTCCTTCTTAATTCCATAGTGGCAAAGTGGGTAGAGTTGCAGGCTTGTAGCAAAAGGTTCTGCGTTCAAATTTCTCTTCAATAATGAAGCTGCTTACGTCACCCAGCTGGCTTCATGTGTAGGAGCAGGGAAACTAACCTGGTTCACCAGATTAGCATCCTCCACTCATGTGGAGGAGTGGGGAATCGAACTGCTCCAAACCACCACTCTTAACCACTACACCACGCTGGCATCATCTGATAAATAACATCCCATTTGGCCTCTTCTAAACAGACAGACCTTTTTCTCTCTCCAGGCAGTTGGTGACCCTTGATATAAATCAGAAATACAAATACAATTCACATTTGAGAGCTCTAGCAACCAAGTTTCTTAAGAAAGGACACATGAGTTATGCTCAGATGTAAATTCATCAATAGGGTCAGGAAGTTCTCGTAATGGCGCAAAGTAAGTAATGGAGCCACACAAGCACTGCTAATGTGACCGATGCTATTTAATTTATTCACAATTTGGAATTGGAGGTAAGCAGTGTAGTGACCAAGTTTGCAGATTTTATTTTTTTTAATTTTTTTTATTTAAAACATTTTAATACTTCTTTTCACCCTGATCAGGGTCCCCATGGTGGTGCACATAAACGTTTTTTTGAAAAAAACAATTGAAAACTTTTAAAATTATAAAATAATTCAATAAAAACACATTAAAATTCCAGAACCAGGGCTGATGAACAGTAATAGTTGTTGGGGGTATACCAAATGAAACAAAAAAGTCTTAATCGGTAGAGGGAGACAGACGAACCTCCCTAGGGAGGGAGTTCTAAAGTTTTGATTTCCTCACTGAGAAAGTACTTTCTTGGGTTGCCATTCATCCAGCCTCAGATGACAAGGGAAACTGAAATGGGCCTTCCAACGATGACTGGAGTGAATGGGTAGGTTCCTATGGGAGAAGGTGTTCCTTAAGGTATGTTGGACCCAGGCCATACTGGGCTTTTAAGGTCAATAAGAGCACCTTTAATTGAGCCTGGAAGCAAATTGGAAGCCAGCGTAGATGGAACAAGACTGGGGTGATATGGTCCCTATGAGCCATTCCGGTCAACACTCCGGCCACAGCATTCTGCACCAACTGCAGCTTCCAGACAGTCTTCAAGGGCATCCCCACATAGAACACGCTGCAGTATTTATGGGGTTGAGACAGTAGATAAAGGTCGGTTATGCATGGGTACTTTCATTCACGTTCGCACATGGTCTGTCTCGGTTGTTCCTTGTAGTTATGCATGAGATTTCCGTCCATTAGAGATGACCTCGCTGCCAGCCCTCACAAATCCTGGGACTTCCCCTCCCTCTATTAATCCAATTCTTCCATCTCCCCTGAGCCAGCCCGCTTGAAATCCCCATGCATAAGGCAAAGCGCGGGACATGGAAGCTTGGGGGAGGGATGTTTCACAGAAAGAACTACAGCCAATTACAAAGCGCGCCAAGAGGCGAGGATTCAAATGCTTCCTGTTTCCTGGGAGTTCTTTCTGAGTGGAAGAGAGGCATTTAAAAATGAGGCTTGGATTTCTCCCCACTCCCATTCCTTTTAGGGAGCTCTGTTTTGTTTTTGGTTAAAAAAATGCTTTTTGACCTGGCACATGGGTTTCTGGGGGGGGGGGCACTTTTAAGCCCTACAGCCAATTACAAAGTGGTATTTCAAGGGGCAGGGACTCACAAGCTTCTTGTTTTGAGCTTGGAGACTGCTGGTGCATAGCTTCACGAGAAGAAAGTGTGTGTCCGGCGAGCAATGAACCTCAGGTTAAACTCCCATGCATAAGCAACCAAAGAGAGCTTTTTCTCCCACACTACTAGCATTGGGCACCCAGTGAAGCTTACGGTCTGGATGGACAAAAGGAAGCACTGCTTTACTTAATGAGTTTGGGAAATTGTAGAATTCACTGGCAGGGTGATGGCCACTTACACTGATGGCTTTAAAAGGGGCTCAAACAGATTAAAGGAGCAGAGGTCTATCAATGGCTACTAGCCTCCATGACTAAACCTCCACATTCAGAGATGGTAAACATCCAAATACTAGTACTCTGAGACAACATCAGGAGGAGATCTTGTCCCCTGTGCTCTATTGTTGCCCCTCTCAGGCAACTGGTTGGCCACTGAGTGAAATAGGATGCTGAATTAGATGGAATACTAGGCTAATGCAACAGGGCATCTTTTATGTTCTTATGAACAATCTCAAACATCTTTAAAGGGAAAGCTTTGAAAGTGGAGTGGTCTGGGAAACTAGAACCCCAAACTCCTTGGTATTTAGTTATTTCTGTTCAAAATTAATACAATACATAGTCATTAATATATCCATACGAGACACTGCTCCATGACAAAATTGATTTAGGGAAATTCCAGTTTTCTTTCAAGCAAGATTCCTATGGACATTAACTCACACATCTGGTGCTTTGCAGTGAGCACAAGAAACATCTGTACAGAGTCCTGAGTATTATAAGTCCAGAATACATAGCCCTCCTATGGTTCAATGAGAAAAGCATGCACCTTGCAAGGATTTAAAATTCTGCTAACATGTGATAGAACCCCTCTCCCCAATGAATTTGATTAAGCTGCTTGAAATGCAGGTGTATTCAGACTGGCTGGCAAAACAAATGTATAGTTGGCATGGTTTCAATGCGGTTCTAATGAATATTTAATGTCATCCCATAATGATGCCTTTAATAGGTTTAATGTCACTGTTCTGGATGGATTGATTTTTGTCATTCTGTTAAATGGTTAACCAGAAGTTAAAATTAAAAAAAAATCTACTGATTGTCACAAACAGCACATTTTGAAGGTATGTTATTTCATGTATGACCTTGAAAAAAAGATAGATACCACAGCCAGCCTTGCAAGCAGCAAAAAGCAGCAAACAACCACAAGAGCTTGAAGAATTATGCAAAGAGAACACATTTTAATCCCCACTGTGTCACTTCTGTATATTGTTAGTCTGCAACAATAGACTAAGAGGCGTTACTCATTTGAATGCCTTTTCTGATAATTGTGGTCCAGTTCACAAATGTGATTGCCTCCATACCCTGAAATGAAGACGACAGACAAAATATATGGGTTAAACTAGAGTTTATTAATTACAATATGAACTGTGCAAACAATTAGACTCACTCTCCCCATTGTGCGGGCTCCCTAAGGAGCTGTCCATTGGGTTTGCCAGCACTACCCTGGCTTCAAGCTGAGCATGGCCTCCCTTTTCCTCTAGGGTTGCCAGCTCTGGGTTGGGAAATGCCTGGAGATTTTTAGGGCGGAGCCTGAGGAGTGCGGGTTTGGGGAGGGGAGGGAGGTTTCCCTTGTAATGTTTAGTGCTGCCCTCAGACATTCTTGGTAAAAACAAATTGTGTTTAAAATTGTGCTCCTAAAACCAAATTATATAAAACGACCTGAATAAATTATTGTAGGAAAGGTGTTGGAATCACACTGTATCATTTGTGTAGTCCTAGCTTTCAGAATGCCAGCAAAACCTTTCTTGTAAAGACATTTTCATTTTAAAAAATGGCTACAATCAAAAGATTAAAAATAGAAGCAGTATAGTTTTATGTATAAAAACCCGTTGCATCCCATAGCTTCACACAAAACAATTTAGTACAAGTCTTGACATTTGTAACAAATATTGAATTTCGCTAGTGGGAACTGGAGTAAATCAATTGAAAAGATCAAAATTCGACAGCAGTTTAACAAAATTGCAAAAAACGTGTCTTCCCACTTGTTTGAGTATCAGGGCCTTCCAAAGTGAAAGGATATTGTCTGAAGTGATTTTGTGCATACACAATCACATTTTCTCTTGGAAAGATTCAGCAATGAGTTTTGCTTCATCCTCAGGGTCCATCTGATTACCGTGGAGGAAATCAGAAAAGATTCATTTCTCATTGCCTATTGAGATTGTTTTGGGATGCTGAAGAGTTTTTAAAAAACATATGTTGCCTGACTGCTTGCTTATGTGTATACAGCTTTGAAGCAATAAACCCTTTTTTTGCTTTTGCTTGTACTGTCCTGCAATCTGGATTATTGGGAGTAATGTGTACAAGTTAATGTGTGCAGTGCCCTGTCCTGGACTAGAGACAGGAATGACTGAAAGGTGTTTGGTAGGGTTGCCAACCTCCAGGTAGTAGCTGGAGATCTGCTGTTACAACTGATCTCCAGCCGATAGAGATCAGTTCACCTGGAGAAAATGGCTGCTTTGGCAATTGGACTCTATGGCATTGAGGTCCCTCCTCTCCCCAAACCCCACCCTCCTCAGGCTCTGCCCCAAAAACCTCCCGCCAGTGGCGAAAAGGGACCTGACAACCCTAGTTTTTAGTATTGTAGGTAAACTATTACTCCCCCCTCTCACACATTCATTATATAGAAAAAAGACAAGTACAACATTTGATTATACCCTCTCTCACACACAAATACAGAAGATAAATTGAATTCTGTCTAATTTGGCACCCCTTAAAGCCTGGAGCCCTAGGCAACCACCTATATTGTTCACTGTCCTTGGCTAGAGATAAGCAGAGAATGATGTCTCTTTCTCTTGGCCACAGCATGTCAGTGTAGTCTCATGGTCTAGAACCACAGAGTTGAGATAATCAAATCCAACACCCCCCTCCCGGATAAGATTACCCATCCATCAGTCTAGCACAGATAAAATCTTTAGAAAATGATACAGAAGCCCAATATAGGCATAAACGGGAACATATCACAATTTGTAGGTTCCTACAAGATATGTAACGTGTTTATCACACATGATTGTGCATACATTTGATTTTTTTTACAATGCATGTATTTAGCATGTTGCATCCCTGAAGTTGACCATCATTCTCTGCTCAATAGAGAGGTGGCTGGAATACACGCATTCTGTATGGAATATATAGAGGTAGCTCCGACTTGCAATTTGTGGCCCAGTGTCCTGGAGGATAGTGTGATGATCCAGTCCAAAGGCACTGTTAATCAATGGGAAAGAATCAATATAGGATATACCTTTGTTTCTAAGCAGGATGTACATCTTCAAGTGTATAGGAAAGAAACTATAGTAAAAAGGTAAGCACATTAGTACCCTCATCATTTTGAGATTAAAAACTCAGAAGGTCTGCTATGGCTGGTATAAAGATACTACTGTAGATGAAATGCTTCATTACTCTCTGTGATAACTGAGGAAATAACTGAGGAAATAGTGTTGTTAATGACAATGTATTATTACTGTTGAAACCCCAGAGATTCATAAGCAGAACAATGATACAGGCTGTCAAATATATTTTATCTCAAAGTATCATTTCCCCACTCAACCAGATGTTCCCCAAAACAATACATCAGACTTAAAATTCATGAGATTTCTCCCCCACAAAATATTTTTGAACTCATTAATCTTAACCTTAGAAATCTGTAACTCTGGGTTATTTAATGGAACAATTCTCTTGTGACGTTATAAGAACAGTCTGTATAGATGACATTGACTGAAATATTTAATATTGTAACCTAATTATCTGAACATTATGGATGTCTTTGGTCATCTGGATTACTGTTGCTTTGCTAGCAACCATTTTGTTCGTTTCTCTTTCTTTCACTCTTGCTTTCTATTCTTTTTTAGTCCGAGTTTGCCTCAAGATTGAGTAGACTGACACCCTTCCTGGATGGCCCAGGCTAGCCTGATCTTGTCAGATCTTAGAAGCTAATCAGGGGTCACCCCTGGTTAGTACTTGGATGGGAGCCCACCACAGAATACCATGGGTACTATGCAGTGTCAAACCACCTCGGTTGTTGCACTTTCACACATGCTGAATAATACACTTTAAATCCACTTTCAATGCACTTTAACGATTGTTTGCAAGTGGATTTAGCCATTTCACACAGTAAAATCCAGCTGCGAAGTGCATTGAAAGTAGATTGAAAGTGCATTATTTGTCAGGTGTGAAAGCACCCTTTAGTCTCTTGCCTTGAAAACCCTATTGGGTTGTTATAAGTCTGTTGTGACTTGATAGCACTTTACACACAGAGAAGTGGACTGACATGTTAATGTTCCTTTTTAAGAAACTAAAATGAATAGTCATATATATTATAACGTTATTGAGAGCCCAAGGTATAAATATTTTAATAAAGACATCTAAATCTTATAGGCTAGACTACTGCAGTACACTCTACTTGGGGAATGCCTTTCAACTCAGTCGAAAAGTTAGTCCAAAAAGCAGTGACAACAGGCACTGACTATAGGGAAATATCTTGCCAATGTTAAAAGATGTCCCTTAGGTGGGCAATGCTAGTTCTTACCTTAAAGCCCTGAAGGGTCTAAAAGGCAGATGATGAGAGGGAGGGCATCTTGGCCATCTTCTGGGCATGGAGTAGGGGTCACTGGGAATGTGTGGGGGAGGTAGTTGTGAATTTCCTGTGTTGTGCAGGGGGTTGGACTAGATGACCCTAGTGGTCCCTTCCAACTCTATGATTCTATGAAAAGAGCACCTACCCAGGAATTTCCTTCAACATCTAAGGTCCTTCGCTGTGTGCCTGATCGTTCAAAGTGGAGTGAGTGACTCCATTTTGAAAGAGGGAGCCAGTGTGGTGTTGTGGTTAAGTATGGTGGTTTGGAGCAGTGGAGTCTGATCTGGAGAACCGGGTTTGATTCCCCACTCCTCCACATGAGTGACAGAGGCTAATCTGGTGAACTGGATTTGTTTCCCCACTCCTACACACAAAGCCAGCTGGGTGACCTTGGGCAAGTCATTCTCTCTCAGCCTCACCTACCTCACAGCGTGTCTGTTGTGGGGTAGGGAGGGGAAGGGAAGGTGATTGTAAGCTGGTTTGATTCTCCCTTAAGTGGCAGAGAAAGTCGGCATATAAAAACCAACTTCTTCTTCTTCTTCTTCTTCTTCTTCTTCTACTAATGACAGGGCTTTTTCCATTGTGGAACCTTACCTCTGGAATTCCCTTCTTGTCACACTTTACCTGGCACTGAATCTGTTGACTTTTCAATGCCAGATCAAAACATTATTTTGTGCCTGGGCATTTATGAACTACTGTTAAGTTTATTTGACATCTTAGAACTAGGCAAACTTTTATATGAGCGTATCTTTTTTAATTTTGCTGCTTGGTCCCTTTATTGCCTTTTTCTGGATTAGTTATATTATTGCTGATGATTGATTTTAGCATTTACAACAGATGTTCTAGCTGTATTTTATTGCTGCTTTTATTGTGTGTGTTTTTAGTATATTTTATCTTATTGTATTTTTATGTTTAAAACTCCCGGAAATCGAAAAATAAATTTGACAGTCGAGTTAAAAACAACTAAAAATAGGGCAGTGTGTAAAATTCTTCTGGATATAAAATTTAAAAAATAATAATTTTCTGAGGAAATGTAAAGGTTATTGTTTTAAAGTACTGAGGCTGCTGTAGTGCAGGATGGATTTAGGAGTCAATACAGAAGGCATTCTTGGGACATCCTTAGGTGCTTTGAGGCATTCTTTTGTTATACAACCTTGTGGCATGCTAGAATAGTGGCCTTTTGAAGGTGTCTGTTTGAACTGTCTTCACATTATGCTTAGAGCTTTTTGCATTAAGTGCTTTTAAAAGACCATTATGAGCAAGCTGTATCTTCCCGTAAACACCACCAGGGGAAAAGGACTACAGGATAATAGGAATTCTTGCAGTCATAAGAACATAAGAAAAGCCCTGCTGGATCAGACCAAGGCCCATCAGGTCCAGCAGTCTGTTCACACAGTGGCCGACCAGGTGCCTCTAGGAAGCCCCCAAACAAGATGACTGCAGCAGCACCATCTTGCCTGTGTTCCACAGCACCTAAGATAATAGGCATGCTCCTCTGATCCTGGAGAGAACAGGTATGCATCATGACTAGTATCCATTTTAACTAGTAGCCATGAATACCCCTTTCCTCCATGAACATGTCCACTCCCCTCTTAAAGCCTTCCACATTCGCAGCCATCACCACATTTTGGGGCAGGGAGTTCCACAATTTAACTATGCATTGTGTGAAAAAATACTTCCTTTTATCTGTTTTGAATCTGTCACCCTCCAGCTTCAGCAGACGACCCCGCGTTCTAGTATTATGGGAGAGGGAGAAAAACTTCTCCCTGTCCACTCTCTCCAAAGCATGCATAATTTTATATACCTCTATCATGTCTCCGCTCAGCCGCCTTCTTTCCAAGCTAAACAGCCCTAAGCGTTTTAACCGCTCCTCATAGGGCAGTTGTTCTAGTCTCCCAATCATTTTGGTTGCTCTTTTCTGCACCATCTCAAGCTCTGTAATATCCTTTTTTAGGTGAGGTGACCTAACTGTACACAGTGTTCCAAGTGTGGTCTCACCATAGATTTGTACAAGGGCAATATGAAATCAGCAGTTTTATTCTCAATTCCTCGTCTAATTATGGCCAGCATGGAATTTGCCTTTTTTACAGCAGCTGCACACTGGGTTGACATCTTCATCGAGCTATCCTCTACCACCCCAAGATCCCTTTCTTGGTCTGTCATGTTTGCCCCGGAGGAATTGAGGAATCTGTCCTGATTCCCATTGTGCACAAGGATGCGATAGGCCTAAATCAGTGATGTCTGCTACCATGTTGAATTAGGAATTTAAAATTTTCTTTGCTGACCCCAAATAAGACAATTGGTTGGATCCTGAGGTTCTTGTCCTAGGGTTGCCAGATACCCAGTCGAGTGTGGAAACTCTACTGATGGCTATTGGAGTGGTGGGGGGACAAATGGGGGGTGGCCTCACGTGATGCCACAATGTCACTTCTAGCCAAGAACCTGGAAGGGATATTGCTGCATGGCATGATACTCTAAGATTTCCCCCCGAGCTCTGTAGAGTTTTGGTGAAATCCTACAGCATTGCAGGTGGCAGTAAGGACACTTCTGATTACGCAGCCAGAAGTGACATCGCAGCATTGCACAACACTGTTTCATTAGGTCTCCACCTCCTCCCAGTCTCCCACTGGTTGCCATTGCTGGGCTGGCAACCTTACCTGGTCCGGATGCAGTGGGGTGCAAAAAAAAAAAGGATAACTGTGGAAAGAATGGCCCTCTTGAGCTGCACTGCAATGCAGATGAAATTCACACAGTGTGGACCACATTATATTCAAATACACATCACAGTGGAGATGGACATCCAGATTATCATCTACATCCTGTATGCATGCACGGTTGCAAGGGAATCTGTGATCACAAGCTGCTTTCATGTACGTATATCTCTTGCTGGATCTGGTGTCCATGTGTATAAACTGTATCCACATTGTTTCCTCCAAAGGAACATACATTGGGCCAGAACTGCACTCTGCTCAGCATACGGTTTTAGCTGTGATGGTCCTTGATGGCCCAGAATATCTGGATATTTTTATGCAGAAGATGTTATTTGGAAACAAAGTAGGTGGTCCTCCTTTGGTTTGTTTTTAATCAATCTTACTTCTGTAGCTCACCAGCAAAGGCTCCTATTACCCAGCCTTAATTAGCAGTACAAAATATGTTTCAAAAATTATTACTATACTATGTGGCAGGCTCATAAATAATTAAAAATAAAGCACAATTGGGAAATAATGTTGAAATTGGAGGTCCCGAGCAGAGAACAAAGTGGTCGTAATGTTTACATTTATTGAGTCTGTTCATTTCCTCATTTATTTCCAGCGTCTATTAACTCTAAACCATGTTATAGATTATCACAAATTGGTGAACCTCAAAGTGTATGTATTACCTGAGCATTCTCTCATCTTCTTTCTTGTTCATGACTGCACAGAAAACAAACACTGAATTCAAATGCATCATATTGACAAATACGGCATGTCATTTCCACATTTTTCATACATTGGGGGTAGGAATCTACATCTATTCCCCAAATAAGAAAGAATGTTAGCTGCCTCTTGTAATGGAATATTGTTATATTTATATTGTGCTAATTTTCCTGAAAATGCTTTCTGCCTATTAGTACTGAAATGAGTAATGGTTTTAAAACTATCCTGGTAAATGACACTGGCATTTGGCTTAAGAGATTTTGTTGAACATGTATAATTTTATTATAAGCTTTATACACTTCATGTTTTTATACATTTTAGGCATCTATGTGCTATATGTATATGTAATACTTGTAATAGTATTACAAGCAGAACATCGCTTTACCAAGGGGTTCTCCTACAGCTCAGACGATAAAGAGGTTTTGTCATTTAGGCCTTTTTCTTGTTCCAGTTGTGATGCAAATCACAGCTCAGATGGAGGTGACTAGAGGAGGCTGCAGCCACACTTTCCATGACAGCTGCCGTTAGCTGCATTAGTCTCTTTTAGCAAAATTAAACGGAAGTCCAGTGGGTTGACTATCATGGGGGATAAGGTTGCACCCTGTGAAACCCCATGAGATAGCTTCCACACTGAAGATAGCTAGTCTCCAACAGCAACCTTTTGAATCCAGATCCATGAGGAATGATTTAAACCAGTCCAAGACACGACCCCTGATACCTACCTTCTGCCTCCAAATGCCGCAACAGGGTAGCATGCAGCCTCAGATTTGTTGGAGGAAGATTAGGCTATAAATATAATAAATAAAACTTTTGTATTTCCTTCCCCTCCCTCTTTTATCTCCCTTTCCTACTTAACTTTGAAATCTCTTTAGGTTGAAGAACTGCCATTTGCTGGTATCACTCTGTAAAGCTCCAGGAAAATTGATTTATTTAAAACATTTGTATCCCACTTTTTTGCCTAATCAGGTCCCTAAAGGCAGCAAGGTAAATTTAAAGTCCTATATGAAATAATAACAAAAATCTTTTAGTTGACTTCTTTTATGAAGTGACAGTACTCCTTTCCAAATTAAGAGCTTGAGTTAACCTATGTGGATTAATGTGCTGTAACTCATTAGGTTTACTGAGGCATAGCCGCAAGAATCTAAGCTATTTGAATGCATGCTTAATGTGAAAGAGGGTCTTTCACCTATTTTTTTTTAAAAACAAATCACTTTTTAGATATTAGCCAAAAAAACCCTGCTCTCCCAAAATATATAACATCCTAAATTGTATGATGATCGAGAGGGAGGGAAATGGTTTGATTTCTGTGTGTTTGACAACATGCAGGTTTTATTGCATTCCCTGAACAATCCCACCCCTTGCCCCAATTAAGTTCCAAGGACACAGAAATGAAATGCGTCTTTTATTTGTAGAAGCAAAAAGAGATCAGTAGCTTTGCTTGATAATTTTGAATCCTTAGTGGCAGTATGAAATAGCTCTCTGTTATCAAAGGGAATTGGCATTAGAACTGGGGAAATCTATGATGTCAGATGATAGACAGAAACATTTCACAGCTCTTGGAAAGACTATTATGCATGGGAGTTTGAATCCTCACCTCTTGACATGCTTTGTAATTGGCTGTAGTTCTTTCTGTGAGAGAAATGTCCCACCCACAAGCTTCCTTGTCCTGCACTTTGCCTTATGCATGAGGATTTCCAGCTGGCTGAGCTTAGGGGAGATGGAAGAATCGGGTTAATAGAGGGAGGGGAAATCCCGGAATTTGTGAGGGCTGGCAGCGAGGTCACCTCTAATGGTGGGAAAACTCATGCATAACTCCAAGGAACAACCGAGACAGACCGGGGGGCAAATGTGAATGAAAGTACCCATGTATAACCAACCTGTTAGGAATAAAGCATGACTCATGCCTATTTGTGGCAGATTGGAATACATAAAGGAAGTGCAACACACACACAAACGGGCTAAAACTAGATGATGTGCAAAAGTTACTAGCGCCTTTTTGAAAAACCTTTCCTTGATCCTTTAGAAGTTCCTTGATCCATTGATCATGAGCAGCGTAAATCTAACGTTTGAGGGATATGACTGAAATAAATCTTGCCACTGACAATGTAGCTGTGGGATCCCTGAAACTTAATAAAAAAGGCATTATGTCAGACACAGAGGCATTAGATTTATATTTTAAAAGGGGAGAGATATAACATGATCGAAGTTCCTCGTAAACACGGCATTCCAAGTGGGCATGAGGTAATGAATCAATAGAGCCAGAAGAGCAAGGACAGGTCCTGTCTGGGTATGGTATATTCAAAATTCTGCCCTGCATAACCATAGAGGGGTTAGCATTCAGTCTAGCTAAACAAAAGGCTCTAGAAAGACGAGGAGTTGTCAAATAATAAGTGTAAGCGGGCAAAACCCGTGGTGGTGGTATTCCGAAGAACTGAGATGAACAAATGCGGTGAGCACGAAAAACTATTTATAGCAATGTTAACAATCTACCCAATGTAGACACAGTTCATCACAATATGTATGATGTAGAATGAACTGAGCCTCTCATATTTGTACGCATTTGTATGCTGGGCAGTTGTCACTCTCATTTGATGTTCTGATTTGGGGGCAAGCTTCCAACCAGGATGTGTTCTGTTTTCTCTTTTTAATCTTTGGAATTGACTGCGGAGATTAAAAAATTACGCTTAAACAGAATGGAACATTAGAGACAACTGCTTAAAATGTAATCAAGTATTTGGTGCGCTAGGGTTTAAGTGCCACTATGCCATAAAACCCCTTCACTTGCCACTACTTACATCACTCATAGAATAATATGCTGAAAACATAAGAAGTAGCCTGCAGAAGGATTTTCAGTAGGAGACTTAACACTCTGAATTTTTTGGAAAAGAAAATGAACAACAAAAAAGAATGACATCGTTTCACTGGGACTGAGTGAAGGTGAAAGAATTGGACTGAAATGAAATATATGCTGAGTCTGGCCTTAACAATTCAGCAGCTTTCGCTGATAAATCGTACAATAAAACATGATATTAATCTCCAGAGTACAGTTGTAGAAAGAAGAACTGCTTAGTGGGCACGGTCAAAGGTGGGAAGAGTTTGAGCCTCAAAAACTCATAAATTGCTAAGCCATTAACTTACTTTGGCATCTGAACTGGCCTCTTTATTTATATATAATGAAACAAACTAGGCTCTTGGATTTGTGGGGTGGCAGATAAATGAGATTCAGTCTTCCTGTATGTATGATTTAACAGCCAGTTCCTAAAGATACTAAGCATATTTAAGCTAGAAGGCACTACTGATGGGTGTTCATTCTCTGGTACAGGATAGAAAATGACAGCACTAATAATATTTCTTTCATGGCTCAAATCATCATCATTATAGCATAAAATGTGTTTTGATAAACCTTAGCACACCACCGATATGAGATGAATGCAACTGAAGGCATATTGTGTCTGGTACCATTGGTGCATGTAAAAGACCTTGCTAAACAGGAAAAGCTTAGTAAGAGTTTACGGGTGCTTAAGCTTGCATCCTGTGTACATGACTAACGGGGCGGAGGGGTAACATTTGTGCATGCTGAGATACCTCCAAGCAAGTATCCTGTGCACTTTACAAATGGAGATTACATTCAGTAGCCATTTTGGGTGTCCCTGGAGTCATTTGAACATAGCACATCATGTCAATATCTGGGGGTATCTTGCTAAAGAGGGTTTGGCATAAAGAGGGACCTTTAGTATAGCTAGAGTCCCAAGACACACCACAGAAGACCTGGCAAAGCATATCATATGGTGACAGGATACTCAAGGATACCTTATTCAGACGTCATCTATGCTATTGATAGTGCTGATGTTTCGAAACTAGAACTGTGGGGGTTATTATTATAAATTTACAAGTTTGTCCCCACAAATTCATTAGAGTCTGATATTAATTTAGAAAGCATATTATATCTGATAGAACTTGTGAGAAAAGATACATTTGTAGCAACACCATGGCCAATTATTCACTCAAAAATTTAATGCTCTCTTGTGCCGGAGCAAAAAAAAAAGCGAACTTAAAAGGTTATTCATTGATGCGAATCAAATCCATTAAGCTGGATGTACCTTGGGTTATTCTTGAAACGAAGCCTGCAGTATTTGACAGCTTCTGTGTCGTTTCAGTCCTCCCCCTTCCGTTGAGCCCCCCCCCCCACCTCCGTCACACCTCGGTCACAACTCCGCCCATCGGGTTCCATAGAGAGGAGAGGGGGAAGGAGAGGCGGGGGTTAATGGCTGACGCCCCAACAGCCCAGGGTCAAGGAAGGGCGCTTTGCAATGGGCACTCGATGTTATCTCTTTTTCACACACGCTCACTTGGCCCAAGAAGGGCAAGGTGTATGGGGAGTTTTGCCTTGGATTTGCTGCTCTCTGGATGCACATTTCCCCCATCCGAATTCTCAAAACTCAACAATAAGCCCCCAATGCAGAGTTGAATGGGGAAAATGTGCAAAATGAGTGGCAAACCCAAGGCAAAACCTCCCATACATAAATGGCCGAACGCTCTCCCTTCCCTCTCCCCCTTTTCCAAGATTTCCAGTTCCTTTGTTCTATTCTTTTACCAGGTTGGGGAGGGGGGCTCCGACAGTGGGTGTCCTGCTATGGGGCAACTCCGTGGCATTGTTTGTCGGTTGCTCCGTGGAACCTGGACCCTCTCCCTCCCGTTGCTTTCCTGTGTCCCCCCTCCATTTCCTCCTCCCCCCAACTATGGATTTCTGACTAGGTTAGTGGGTTTTTGGTAAAACATACCCCACCAGTTTGCCCTGCTACTTGTCTGTTTAGCAATTTGGGATTGCACCGGCTGCTTCCTTCCAGGCTCCCCCCCAATGCACACACAGGATGCATCAGGGGAGAAAGAAGGCCCCTGGCTTGCGCACTGGGCCCGATCTGGCTCGTGTGCATTGGGGGGAAGGAGGGAAGGCCCCTGGCTTGCACACTGGGCCTGATCCGGCTCGTGTGTATGGGGGGGAGGGAAGGCCCCTGGCTTGTGCGCTGGGCCCGATCCGGCTCGTGTGCATGGGGGGGAAGGAGGGAAGGCCCCTGGCTTGTGCGCTGGGCCTGATCCAGCTCATGTGCATCAGGAGAGAGAGGAGGGAGGGCTCCTGGCTGGCGTGCCAGTCCCGATCCGGCCCATGTGCATGGGGGGGGGGAGAAAGGAAAGAAGATCAGCGAGGGAGCGACAAAGTGGCCGCGCAAAGTGCAGGAAAGGGGGCGGGCTTCTTGTCGGAGCACCTGGGCTTCTGGCGCCCAGATTGCCCTTTTAAAAACATGGAACCGCCATTCCCACCCTTTTCACCGGGAGCGTGGGATACAGGGGTGGGGAAGCATGTGGCGGCTGCAGAGCAGCGGCCTGAAAAAATTCTGTGGAGGTGGAATGGCAGCCTGAGATACTTGTTGGAGTACAAAATGCCCCTTGTCCAATCACTGGGGAGTCGCAGGAGAGGGAGGAGACGTTTGCCTGCATGGGCGGGGAGAATACATCCGAATCCATGGAGTTTTTCATGGGACTCTGCAACAGAAAAGGCGGAGCAAAATGAAAGATCGTGGAAAACAGGTTTGAGATGCTGTGAGGATGCTGTGAATTTTGTGCTCAAGTCCGCAGCAGCTGTGAAAAATCAAAAATTAGCTGCGAAGCAACACAGCATGGAAACTGCAACAAGCAGCCATGAATAAATGACCTTTTTGTTCTAAATTTTCATGATTTTTCTCCTGCTGTGCTCACAGCATTTTATTAAAAACCTTAAAAGATCAGTAAAATGTTTTGTAACTGCCCAGAGAGCGATACTAAAAGATGTATATATTGTTTTGTACATTGCATGAAATGTGTAATGTTGTGTGTGTTGATCGTCTTTGATGTTGTTATGTCTAATTTTGAAAATAAAAAAAGTTTATAAAAAAAGACAAGCCTGAAATTAAGCTTCAGGTCATAGTGAGCATCAGCAGAGGGTCCCCTCCACTACAGCTGTCCTCTTCTTTTCCAATTATCTGCCAATGGCTTTGGTGGGAGTTTCACTCAAAGCGTCAATTCCACTTTCCCTGGCACTTTGTATATTTCAAAAGCAGTGTCCTAGGACCGTAGGCAACTGGGAAATGCAGCTTTCTAGGGCTCCTGGGTCCTTAGTTTAGACATAATTCACCTCCATTTTCCATGGCTCCTTTGCAGTCTCTGAATAAGTCTGAATGGAAGAGGCAATGAGTCAGTATTCAGAGACTCACAGGGAATTGAAGAGCGCTATTTGAATACCATCACACTCCCAGTAATGGAGTGGACAGGATCTAGATTTTGGAGGAAACCAAGCTGTTTTCCAACATTTTTAGAAAATAGCTTTGTTAAGCCCAATTCTAAATTACACCAAGGGGAGTTTCCTCATTACTGATTTGGAACTGAATAAGAACTAGAAACTGTAAATTTTGAACCAGGAACCAACTTCAGCCTTGAATGAAACAAAGTAATTCTCTCTCAAGGTAACCATCGACTTGTCTGTTCCTGTTTTCCTCTCACTGCCTTTGGTCCCTGTTCTTCTGCATGCCATTCTTTTGGCCAGACTAAAGCTCTGATTATATGGGATGAGGTTGGGAGGAACCACCAACCCAGGTGCCCTGGGACTCACCTTTAAAATTATGTGGGGTGCCGGCTAAAGGGATCAGGTAGTGGGTGATATGAAAGAGCTCTGCCTGAGACCCCGGAGAGCTGCTGCCAGTCTGAGTAGACCAGACTGGCTTTGATGGACCAAAGCTCAACACAGCATGGCAGCAGGAGGGGCTTCTGCATTCCCTCCATTCCATCGCCTGCTCTTTAACTAGAAAAAAAATGGGGATTGGGTTGGGTTGGAACTGGCAGCAGGTCAAACAGCCCATCCCCATGGCCATTTTTTCTAGTGAAAACATGCAAGGTAGAAGGAAGGGAATGCTGAAGCCCCCCTGCTGCTGCATTGTGCTCAGGAGCTGATTTGCCCCTCCCCCACTGTTTTAAAGATGAGTCCCAGGTCACATGTGAAACACAGGTTAGGATGGGCTATCTTGCGATATTCAATAATCCCTGTCAACTGTGAAATTATTGTTGGGCAGCAGAAACCAGCATCACTTTTGGTGTTCTCTTACAGGGTGGTGCTGAAACTAGCTGACTGTGTAGATAAGTCGATAATAGTTTGTAGATAAGTCTGCCCCTAGTAGCCAGCTTGGATGCCTATGCTGCATTATATATGGCTGTTCAAGAAAGTAATGGATTTGCCTCAAGGTAACATTTATATTTGTTTCAATGTATGCTCCCAGATAGGGCTAGGTAGATCTGTCTGTCTGTCTGTCGGTCTGCCACTTATACACAATTGCTCTGATAACGTCTCAGCTGAAACAGAGGGGATTGATGACACTTTCCATAGGAGTGGGAATATTATTGAATAGCTGCAGATTTTTCCCCTTCCTCAACCACTATATTAGATCTGGATTAGATAACATATACCGATGCAGATTTCCGACTTTGTTGAGAGGACCATTGAAGTTGCATGATATCTTTACTAGGGCTGTGAACATCACTTTGGCTCTTACCCGTGGAGGTTAAAAACAGCTTGTCAAAGTGAGCTCAGATCTTCTCTGCACCCTGCTGGTCACTATGCCTCCTGCCCTTCCTTGCTACTGCCACTGTAAAACCACAATATTATTTATATATTACATTTCTTTGTCTGTGCTTGCATGTGGGGGGAAGCCAGCACACACATTGGAGAATGCTTCCCTTACACCCAGACATATTCAAATCCCATGCACAGTCTTCATCCATGATATAACTGTAATGCACAGATACTGTACAGAGGATATTTTTCCAGATGGATTCCTGCAGTGGAAAATGACTTCAGATTTATAGAATGATTTGAACGATATAGCTCCCCAGAACATAGTTTGAGGAAGATAAGGAAAAATGACAATTCATTTCCCTAAAGTAACCTTTGCATTATTTAACCAGCACCCATTTCTCTCCCCCCACCAATTCATTATTGGGGAACATGTCTAGCTCAAAAGCTTATCTTCAGTGAAAGAGTGAAACAGAGGAAAATCCCAGGAAAAATGTTTTCTCAAGAAGGGCTGAAACATGCCTTCTAAAAAAGAAAAGCAGGCAATTTCTGAGAGAGGCACATTTCCCCACAAGATCTCTTGGTGTGTTCAGAGTGCCAGTCTCCCCTTTCTTTCAATCAGTTTGTTTCCAGTTGCCCTAAGGTGGCTATGGATCCATTGTTCTCAGAGAGTTTTCTTCCTTGTGTGTTTTCAAATCCCAGAATATCTGTTCCTTTTCTGAGAACATTCTATAACCTTGGCTGGGCTAAGGTAAATTAAATCTATCTTTACTGGGGACTCATCAAGACATGAAGTCTCTTATACTGCCCATGTCTGACTGGCAATATGAGGGGATTCATTCTTTGATCCAATATGGGCAGGGCTATCTCTACTCATTTTGCTGCCTAAAGAGTTGAGAGTTAGGCAATGGGAGTAGGGTTGTGCATATCGATATACCCAAACTGAAAATAAACCTGAAATTAGCCGTTTTGGCAATATTCGGGTTTTGGGTCGACGAAATACCAAAACCTGGGAATCTGCCTGAAGCCAAATAGGCAATTTTCAAAAACTGAATATATATTTGTTTTTTTCGGGTTTTGGGTTTTGGCTATTCACCTTTTCTCAGATGCACAGCTCTGTGTTTTCTCCCCATTTTTCTATCTTTGATTGGTTTTGAGGTAGGGTTCATGCAATTGGAGCCAGCTTGGTCTGACCATTCAGTGGAGTGATCTGGATCAGGATAGTCTAGAGACAGAAGGGTCATTTAAAAGGTAGGGCTCAGTCCCGTCCAGAGGGATATGCCCTCCAACTAAAAAACACCAGCTTCAACAGCTGCTGAACAGGCTTGGTTCTGAAGAAGACTGTTCACCCGCGCGGATGAGCAATCTCCTTTACAAGAGCTGCCTTGATCATGACTTCAGCTGGCTCCGATATCCCCCCCCCCACCCTGAAAACCTGCTCTCAAACTGAAGGTCACCCGAGTAGAGGCTTCGTTTCCCTGCATCGTGACCACCTCTTGAAATCAGATTTTGGATGACTACAAGGAACTGTTCACTGGATGTCATTTGCTACCAAAAGAAATGTTTTCTGTGCCTTATTTTTCTTGCATTTAAGCCATTTTCCTCAGTTGGGAAGCTAATTGGCATGGACATCATGCTATGCACCCCGGGTATGAAAGGAGACCCCAGACTTTGAGGTGCCAGCCTTTCAATCGGCTCTTTCTGCCAGTCCTCGGGAACGCTGAATTTCTGAACCTGAAAACCAATGGACAGTTTGGCTCGCAAATGCCTGGAGGATGGGGGAGACCCCTTTGCAGGTCCATAAAATTGGACTCCCTTTCCCAACATTCACCAAACTTTGTTGTTGGTCTAAGGAGAGTCCCTTGCAGCTATGCTGCAAATTTGGTGACTCTACCTTCAAAAGTGCCCCCACAGGAGCTTCAAAAAAATCCCCATAGACTATAATAGACCCGAATTTGTTGGTAAACCCAGAAATAAAGCCAAAATGCCCCTTTACTGGTATGAGTATTCAGCTTATTCTGGGTTTACAGAAAAAAGAGGGCCCAATAAACCTGAACCCAAAATTTACCGAATTTTCTTTGCATGGCTTTAAATGGGAGGAAATATGCCAAACCAGAACCACGTGCATCTACTCCTGTACATGCCCATCAACTCTGCACAGCAGTGGCAAAAGCAGAGATGGGTTGCTGCTCAGTTCTGTCTGACTACTGACAGTTTCTGCAATTCATAGGAATGGGGTGAGCTAGAGATGAAAACAGGTCCACACCACACCTGCTGCTTCCTTCTCCATGGTGTCCCTGCTGATTTGGTGTCTAAAGTGACCACTTGAGTTGATTCGGTGGTGAACAATAAGAATTTAAGAAGTGCCCTGCTGGTTCAGACCAGTAGTCCATCTAGTCCAGCATCCTGTCACACACAGTGGCCAACCAGTTCCTTTGGAAGCCGAGGCCTTCCCTTGATGTTGCCTCCAGGCACTGGGATTCAGAGGTTGACTGCCTTTGAACGCAGAGGTTTCCTTTAGTCACCATGGCTAATAGTTACAGACAGGTCTACCCTCTATGAATCCATGAGAGGGATTGTGCCCAGTGATCCCATTTATTTACTTTCAAGTTTCCCTGAGAGCTCACTGAGGCTTTGACAGGCCTTCTTGCCCTACTGGCTCTGAGTACTCTGCAAGAACAGTGAGCACAGTCATGTGGGATTAGTCTGCAGTGGGTCTCACCATTTTCTGGCTTGGGAACACTGATGGGTAAAGGTTATACATATACAATTTGATTAGACTTAAACAAGAAGAAATCTATCCATTAAAGATGGTGTGAAAATGTGTCTCATTATTGTTAATTTATTTAATGTTCAGCATAACAACTCTAATCACAATGAAATCCTTTGGTATTAATCTTGTTGTCATACAATATGTACAGTATTTGCATGAGAATTCCACTCGAGCTTCTCGTTCATTAGTATGCCATAAAAATGTCACTGTTCTAATTTGCTTTATGTTAAATAGTATGCGACAGATTTCCACTTCCTGTAAGAATTTATCAAAATAAATATGGCCGCAGCGTTAATTTCAGCAATAAATAACATTGTACAGCTGCATATTTATAAGGCCGTCGCGTTAAGCTTTAATTGTCTTTCATTAGCAACAAATGAACATTTGCAATGGTAGCATTAAACACCAAAGCTCCCTCTCCAACAAAGGTAAGCTTGATTGCTCAATAAATCATTCCTAATTTTCCAAGCCCTACTTCTCTTCCCATTAAACCATGCACTCTTAATTGTCAAGAAAGAGATACAAGAATGTCTGTATATTAATGAAATAAATATATAATATTTTTTGTGGGATGTGCAATGCATCTGATTCCCTGACAACTTGCAGCTTGTATTGTGATGGTTTTCCAAACACTGGATCACTTGCCTATAGGGTTGCCAACCTCCAGATACCAGCTGGAGATCTCCTGTTATTACACCTGATCTCCAGCCGATAAGAGATCAGTTCACCTGGAGAAAAAGGCCATTTTGGCAATTGGACTCTATGGCATTGAAGTTCCTCCCCTCCCCAAACTTCACCCTATTCGAGCTCTGTTCCAAAAAACTCCCACCAGTGGCAAAGAGGGACCTGGCAACCCTACTTGCCTATTCATCTCACAAGTATTGTGAGCTATGGAAGCTGAAATTTGACACACTGTTCGTTTGCACCCAAACTGGTCTAATGTACACATGCATGTAATCACTAGTATTACACACTGCTTTGGCACAGCTGCTGTTTACTCCTAGGTCATTTATGCATGGGTACTTTGACTCATGTTCACCACCGTTCTGACCTGATTATTTGTTTTGCTTATGCACAACTTTCCTTTCCCTCAAGGTTCAACTTGGTTCTACCCATGGCTTTCCTTGCGCGTCTTCCCGATCCTGTTATAACACAAATTTCATTTTCTGTTCGAGTGTCTGATGTCCCCTCCTCCAGTTGAAAAGTATATTATTAAATTTCTAAAAAAAAGATGGCAGGAGTCAAGACTGCCTTCAGACACCTGTCTTTCCTTTGGAAATCCTTCCCCTTTAATTCCTAAAGTGTGGGGGATTCTCTGTAGTCACCTAGCAGTAAAGGAAATATATTCTGCAAGCACCCAGGAGTAGGATACATTCTTACTTAAGTCCTAGCTCTGAGAAAAGATACCAGAGTTGAGTTCCAGGGCAGAGTCAACCTTGCTTATTATTCCCATGCTACTGTTTTATACACAGGTAGAATAGTACAAGAACAGCAAAAGACAATTGAGCTTTCAGTATTTTTCTGCTTGAACAGCAACAACCAGTTGTTTTGTTGCATATAATCACTGCCAATGGACTCAATTGCACCCAGAAAACTAATAGTGCAATCATATGCAAAGTTACTCCAGTCTAAGTCCATTGATTTCAGTGGGCTTAGACTGAAGTAGCTCTGCATAGGATTGCACTGAAAAGCCTGTTGGTTGCTCTGCGCTGTCTTCTGCAAGGAGAATCCTTCAGAGCACCCACTGCATTCAGGTTACAAAGGAAGGATTTGCAGAGTGAGTGGCAATGAGTTCTCCAAGGCTGGTTAGCTTCAAATGGATACAAATCTACTGAAATACCACCTATGGAACTAATCATATACAATTATCTTTTGTGAGCAGATATCTTTGAAATGAGAGACATACTCCCCAAATGTTCCTACAACAGAGAAAATTTGTTTGGAGGCAAGTTTAAAATGGTGTAAACTTAGTGTCGCATAAACACATACTGTACTACTTGACAGATGGAACTTTCCCACTCAAACCCAGAAGTGGAACCCTAATTAGCTTACACTGTACCAATATGCTACAGGAAAAAGTTGGTGCAAAAAGCCTTTCTGGTTATTCAGAAATAGCTGGCTGTAATTCCCAAGCTACGGCTCTGCAATGTCAGCTTTGCTTCATGTGCTTTGTAGATAAGACACAAGTAGGGGACCTGCAAGGACTTGCAGGGGGCATGTTATTTTCCCCTCCCCATTATTTCTCTTTCCCGAAACCCCAATAGCATTTCCCTTTTCCCTGATTCTTTCTTTCCCACCGACCAGCCAGCCAAATTTTACCTGTCCTCCTCTCTTCAGTCTTCCTTCCTTCTGTCCCCGGCAGCCTCCTTGGGAAAACTCTGGATGAGTTGTGGAGTCCTGGTGGCCAGGCCAGGCCTAGTTGCATGGTGGAGGACTGGGTGAGTCAGGGAAGTCACTTTTTATTGCCTTTTACTGACAGAAACAAAGGCTTCAAGGCTGGCAATACTGTTGTGGTTGCCTAGGATTGACTACTGAGGGTTCTGAGGGCCTTCTTTTCTTAAAGCTACAAGCACTCCTGTCATTTTGGGTTCTTTTATACCCCTTGATTATTTTTTTTTAGAAGAAGAAGAGTTAGTTTTTATATGCTGACTTTCTCTGCCACTTAAGGGAGAATCAAACCAGCTTACAATCGCCTCCCCTTCCCCTCCCTACAACAGACACCCTGTGAGGCAGGTGAGGCTGAGAGAGTGTGACTTGCCCAAGGCCACCCAGCTGGATTTGTGTGTAGGAGCGGGGAAACAAATCCAGTTCACCAGATTAGCCTCCGCCACTCATGTGGAGGAGTGGGGAATCAAACCCAGTTCTCCAGATCAGACTCCATCACTCTTAACCACTACACCACACTGGCTTTAAAAAAGATTTCACTTTTTCTGCAAACCTGGAGCTATTTTCAGGCTTGTAGATATATCTATCTTGTCTGTCCATGGCTCCAGTGCCCAGATTTAAGAATCCACAGATGAGGCTATGTTCAGAATTATATATATTGACAAGCGAGGGACCCACAAGAACTTGTGAACGTTATCACAGTTTCCCCTTCCCAACAATTTCCCTCTCCCTTTGCCCTGATTCCTTTTTTCCTTCCCACCAACCAACCTACTTTGTACCTGCCTTTATCTTCAGCTATATTTATTATTTATTTATTTCCACAATGGGGACCTGAAACAACCCACATCATTCTCCTCTTCTCAACATGAGGCTGATGATATGTAACGGGCCCAAGGTGACCCAGTGAGCATCCATGGGAGAATGGGGATTCAAACAGTCTTCCAGATGGTAGTCTGAAACTCTAACCTCTACATCACACTAGGGTTTGTGGGATGGCTGCTGTTGAAAAGCAGCAAGCATCTGGGACTGGGTGAGTCATGCAAGTTGTGAATATCAAGCTTCCTGGTGGCTGCTGCAGGGCCTGGCCCCGATGAGTCCTCTCTCAAAGGCCAAAAGAGCCTCAGAAAGAGCCCTGCTCTTCTCCCTGCTTTTTACTGACAGAAAGCAAGACTTGAAGCCTGGCAATACTGTTGTGATTGCCTAGCAATTACCACTCAGAACATTTGTTTCTTAAAGCTACAGGTGCTGCATTTGTCATCTGGGGTTTTTTTAAAACCCCCAAGGGATTTTTTTAAATTTCAGAATTATCTGCAACTTGGGTATTTTCTCAGGTGTGTAGAAAGCTCTTTCTTGTCTGTCTTTGGCTGCTGTGAGACTCCCCTGCTTTTAGGGTGAGCTCCCCATTCTCCACCATTTCCCCAGATGAGGAGGCCCTCACTCCACCCTCAAAATTGGGAAGGGGGGGTCTAGCATTCTGGTCCTCTGCCTTTCCTGGATTGGCTCATTCTGGCCTTCTCTCTGTCACCATCTAGGCACTCAGACCCTTCACTTCCCTCATGGCTGGGTATGATGCCTTCCCTTTTATGGGATTCCCTGGCCCCACCCCCACCTGGCCTGGATCCAATCCCCTTCCAAATATGCCATCTGGGAGCCTATAAAAAGATAGAGAAGCCTTCCCCACCTCTTCCCCCCAATGTCTGCCTCCCTGCCATTCTCCCTCCTCATGCTGCTTGGGGCTGCCTCTTATGCTTTCTCATCCTGGCCTTCCTCAGTTATGAGCTTAGCCTTGCCATCTGACCGTGCTCCTCCTCACCCACCGCTGCCTGGCTCCTGGCTTTGTTCTCAGCGGGGTTGGTGTGCTCTAACCGGTTCCCAGCCCACTCCCAGTCCTCCTTGCATGGGTGAGTCAGGCCCCTGGCTGTCCGTGGCTTGGGCAGCTGGGGTGTGTGTGTCTAGTTGTGGCTGGGCATTGGCCCCTGACAGCTCCAATCTCTGAAACAGATTAGCCCACGTTGAGAATCAGATGTATTGATATTGCTAGTTGTGACATATGTGATCAGAATTGTACACACAGTACATGCTTTAATAAGGCATACGAACAGTCCTGTCTGGAGGTAACTAGGGGAGCAATCCTATGCAGATCTACTCAGAAGTAAGTCCCGAGTAGGCTTATTCCCCTAAAAGTGTTTTTAGGATGGCAGTCTATGCCATTTTATTGTCATGGTTTGTGAAATGTCAAGGTGAATCACAGTACAGACCATGCATCTGTAAGGAACTGAATTATATGCATACCTTTTAGCACATGACTGGTCCATTGACTTAATTTATTTTGCGATTTTCTCTATGAGCAACTATTCACAGTGCTTATCTGTGGATCTACTAGAATCAACAATGAGTTTCCTGCATTTTTACGGGAACATCTGATTTTGAGTTCCCCAGCTATCTTTTCAGCTCACAACAGGGAGCCTTGTTAGTCTGTCTGTAGCAGTAGAAAAGAGCAAGAGTCCAGTAGCACCTTAAAGACTAACACTGCCAGAAATTTTGTTAGTCTTTAAGGCGCTACTGGATTCTTGCACTTTTCTACTGTTAGATTTTCAGCTGTACTTTATTTCACCAAAGTTCATTTTGTTCTGCCTCACTGGTTTATTAAATCCTTTCCATTGCCTTTGAAGAGAAGGATCTGCCTTCAGTGATTCGTGAGAGCCAGTGTGGTGGTGTGGTTAAGAGCGGTGGACTCTGATCTGGAGAACAGGGTTTGATTCCCCACTCCTCCACATGAGCAGCGGAGGCTAATTGGTGAACTGGCTTTGTTTCCCCACTCCTACACATGAAGCCAATTGGGTGACCTTGGGCTAGTCACACTCTCTCAGCCCCACCTACCTCAGAGGTGTCTGTTGTGGGGAGGGGAAGGGAAGGTAATTGTAAGCTGGTTTGATTCTTCCTTATGTGATAGAGAAAGTTAGCATATAAAAACCAACTCTTCTTCTTCGACCCCATGGGATTGTTAGTTCTTATGTCCTACCATGGTATTGTTTCAGACCTTTACATACACAAATGGTCCTTATCCTCTTTATGGTTCAAACTACATTTTGGACATTTTTGTGTGTTTTGTTTTGTTTTGCAGGCTTTAAAAATCAGAATAATCCTGAGCAGGCTGTAAGAAGAATGGAGGAAGGGAGGATGAAGTCAGGCTGTTTAACTCCTTTTCCCTCAAGGAAAAAGATATTGGGAAGATAAGGGGCTAATTTTGGTCTATTATTGTAAGCCTCCTTGAACCAAGAGAAAAGGCAGGATATAAATGTTTTAAAAATAAATAAATAATTAAAATTAGAGGGAAAAATATGGATGTTCATGTTATGTTTAATTTAAGCCTCAATTACAAATGTAATCTCAAATAACTTGGGTTATAAAGAGACTATTGATTGGTACAGAGTAAAAAAATTGATATATTTTGGAAAAGATTCTGAAGGAAGTATAAAAAAGATGAGGCTATATTAATACCTTACCTCTGCAAACTCTGCTTCATATACCAGAAGACATATTTTTTTAAAAAAGTCTGGCATGGATTCTTTCAGAAGGTAACATGCATGCTATAGGGGTGTGCTGAATTAGGCAGTTTGAATCCAGCCGCAAGTCTTATATCTCAAATCTTTCAAAAAATATATCTTGGGTCCTTGATTAACTTCATTTTGGATTCTACTGAATTGGCCATATATAGATTCTGCAACCAGTTCCAAGCTGATGTTCCTTATCCAAGATATATATCCAAGAGAAGCAAATGAGAGAATTGGATAGCTATATTCTCATATTTTTCACTAGCTGTTGGATGTTACTTAGTTGGTGGGGTAATGATGTTGTGAGCAAGACAGGATTCTCTTTGGCAGGTGAACACTAATCCTTGTTGTAGGAACCACACAAGATAAGTAAAAATCCAAAGCCCTGTTGAAAGAATGCACTATCAACATCATTATTTCAAATTTCAATACCTTTATTGGCATACCATCAAGCAGTCAATCAAATAAAACCAACCCTAACATCATTATTTGAAAGGTTTCCACAATGGTTACAGGCAGAAGTGCAACTTCTGTCACACATGCTGAAAACATACCATGGACCAAAGTGATGCTTGATTCCCCCACCCCCTGCCTCTTCAAACTCTTTATAGTCGCAGGAAACAGAAAGGATCCCATTAGTTCTTGTGCCATGTTCAGAAGGGATATGTCATATCAGTAGTCGTGTAAATGGGCCATAAGGCAAGTAAATGCACAGCAGTCGTCGTACATCAAGCTTGTACTCTGCCGCAGTTCACAAATGATAGCGGTACCCATGCCATCACCTTCTAAATGCATTGGCTTGTTGATCTTGCAATTGAGCTGCAGCTGGGTGGAGGCAGGACTTAAGAGAACCAGCATCCCCATGTAAGCGCTGTAATTGCTGCAGCTGTGATTACCACAAAGGTAATCCTAATTTTGTTACAAGGAAAACTGAGTTACATTCCTGAGGTGGGTCTTGCGTCCTCACTATGAGTTATATGTAGGGCTGCCAGCTCCGGGTTGGGAAATACCTGGAGCTTTTTGGGGTGGAGCCTGAGGAGGGCAGGGTTTGGGGAAGGGAGGGGAGGGACTTCAATGCCATAGAGTCCCATGGCCAAAGCAGCCATTTTCTCCAAGTGAACTGATCTCTATTGGCTGGAGATCAGTTTTAATAGCAGGAGAACTCCAGCTAGTACCTGGAGGTTGGCGACCCTAGTTATATGGCCAGGAAATAAATGAGCAGAGAATTTCCCTCTTTCCC
Organism: Euleptes europaea; assembly: GCF_029931775.1. Lineage (NCBI taxonomy): Eukaryota > Metazoa > Chordata > Lepidosauria > Squamata > Sphaerodactylidae > Euleptes > Euleptes europaea. The sequence goes on from NC_079318.1 coordinate 32,164,064, forward strand.
TCTACAGCCTGGTGGCGCTCTACGTTTAAGCCTCCAGTCCACTTGAAGGAAGAGGTAGTTATATCGGCAGAGTAGGGAGTAGGACAATGAGCTAATCGCACCCTTAGATTTGGGTTAAGGTCCTGTTCAAGAAGCGTAGCGGAGGCCCTCAGTAAGTTTCCCTGAGCTGGCATTCTACACAGTAGCATAAAATAGCTGCAAGCCTTTCTGAGGTGCCTTATAATGCTCATTTTTGTTTTATTTGATATTTTTAGATTTGGCGATAGAAGCAGTATAGAATGTCTTAATAAAAACCCACTTTCCTATTGTTTCACGACCAGCAGATGCCCTGAGGTATTTCTTTGCTCCTGGTTTTTATGATTATATCATACTTATGATGTAGATAAAAAGCACATGGGCCCTGGAAGCATCTTTTTGTTGCTGGGGATGATCTGAACACATCCCATCTGTGTATAGTTTGGAAGGTAATTAAAATGCATTTCTCCTATCTCTGCATTTCCATCGCCACAGTTTCAAATGACTGCACAGGTTTATTTTGACAGCTTCTCGTTCACAATAAACTGAAATACTTTTCAGAGTTCTGTCTGTTAGAAATGAAGAAAATTACTTATGTTACATTCATAAATCCTTGCCAAATGTGCCAACAGACTGACTGTGTCATCGGTCTCCTCTTTCATTTAAAGCTCGCTGAAATAGCTCCAAATCTTAACAGATTTTATCAGTTGACTGGGAAAAATATTACAACCTATTAATTGAGTCTCTGTTTATTGAACAGTAAAATAACTGGCCATGTTCTTTTCTATGCTATCTGATGACTTCTTTTTCAAGTGTACTGGTCTCATAAGTATTCACTGTCTTAGCATTTCTTTTCTTGCATATTTGGAGGGAGATTGCACACACATGAAGTAGAGATAGGGGCTGAGAGTGGGTGACTGGCCAAGGTCACCCAGCAAGTTTTCATGGCATGAGTGGGGATTTGATCCTGGGTTCCCCAGGTCCTAGTCCGACACCTTAACAACTACAGCATGGTGTAGTGGTTAAGAGCGGTGGTTTGGAGCGGTAGAGTCTGATCTGGAGAATCAAGTTTGATTCCCCACTCCTCCACACGAGTGGCGGAGGCTAATCTAGTGAACTGGATTTGTTTCCCCACTCCTACACACGAAGCCATCTGGGTGACCTTGGGCCAGTCACAGCTCTCTTAGAGCTCTCTCAGCCCCACCTTCCTCACAGGGTGTCTGTTGTGGGGAGGGGAAGGAAAGCTGATTGTAAGCCGGTTTGATTCTCCCTTAAGCAGCAGAGAAAGTCAGCATATAAAACCCAATTATTCTTCTTCTCCTTCTTCTCCTTCTTCTCCTTCTTCTCCTTCTTCTTCTCCTTCTTCTCCTTCTTCTCCTTCTTCTCCTTCTTCTCCTTCTTCTCCTTCTCCTCCTCCTCCACCACCACCACCACCACCACCACCACCACCACCACCACCACGGCTTACTAAGGACAATAGTCATTCTAGAAAGCCATTAAGCTTTGGCTGGTATTTAGCTATCAATTCCTTTCTGCAATTAATCAGGGCATCTAGTCTCAAAAGTATCCTGTTAACATTCTGATTGGGAGGGAAGGTGGCATGGTATAGCCTGATCTCATCAGATCTCAAAAGCTAAACAGGGTTGGTACTTGGATTGGAGACCACCAAGGAAAACTGCAGAGAAAGGCCAGGGCAAACCACCTCTGCATCTCACTTGCCTTAAAACCTCCTTGTTGGGGTTGCCATATGCTGGTTGTGACTTGACAGTACTTATGTACATCACATTCCACTTGAGAAAGAATTATTCCCATATTAGCACTTCCCACTGAAAAATTCTCAGTTCAAGAGCCAGCATGGTATAGTGGTTAAGAGCGGTTGACTCTAATCTGGAGAACCAGGTTTGATTCCCCACTCCTCCACATGAAGCATTGGAAAAGGGGGCAGATGAGAACAAGATGCAATTCAACAAAGACAAGTGCCGAATTATACATCTGCGTAGCAAAAATGAGAAGCATGCATGCTGAATGGGGGATACACTTCTGGGTAACACTCTGTGTGAACAAGATCTAGGGGTACGGGTAGACTGTAAGTCAGTGGGATGCAGTCAGTGGGATGCAGCAGCAAAAAAGGCTAATGTGGTCTTGGGGCGTATCAACAGAGGCATAACATCCAAATTGCAAGATGTCATAATCCTGAGGTATACCGCACTGGTCAGGCTGCACCTGGAGTATTGTGTGCAGTTCTCTAATACCTGTCACATGCTTTTTTGCTGCTCTTCCCCTTTGGAATTATTTTTTGGCTGACTGGGGGGTCAGATCCATATCTTGGAATTTCTGCTGCTTGGGGAACCTGCACGGATTGGTAACTGAGGACCACATGCAAAGAACAGGAAAAAACACATTCATTCAAAGTTGCCAGTTTGTAATTGGAAAAGTGACGTCTGTCCATAGTGTTGGAAGAACTATGATGGGGGACAGCACTTGCCCATCCTATGTAGGCAGTAGAAAAAGGGAAGACATCTCTCTGCTGCCTTAAATTGAGTCACAGCTTCATATGTGTTCAGGATACTTCCTTACAGAGTGCCAATCCCCTCATCCTCTACCCTTCTTGGTATTGTCAGAACAGTAACATACCACACAATTTGATGGTGGTACCATTGAGGGATTCCCCCCTCCTTCATGGAGGAATACTTAGACACGTAGTTCTCAGTGATACAGCTAGTAGGGTTGCCAGGTTCCTCTTCACTACCAGCAGGTTTTTGGGGTGCAGCCTGAAGAGGGCTGGGTTTGAGGAGGGGAGGGACTTTAATGCCATAGAGTCTAATTGCCAAAGTGGTCATTTTCTCCAGGTGAACTGATCTCTATTGGCTGGAGATCAGTTGTAATAGCAGGAGATCTCCAGCCACCACCTGGAGGTTGGCAACCCTAACAGCTAGGCAACCACTGCACAATGTGAACGTTCTATGCTTTGGCTCTTAGAACCAAAAAACATGTCATGTTTTCCTTTTCCTATACCATTCTGGGACATACAAGGCAGAGAACACATGAACCTCCCCATACGCTTAGGTCATATACTGAGGAACAGTGATAGTACCCTTTTTGTGAAATTCCCTCTCTGGGAAGATTGTTGGTCTTCTTCTGTTTGGGCCTTTAGTCAATTGGTTAAGATTTGTTTGTTTCAACTTCCAGATAGTCTCTGGAGTAGTGTTTTACTGTGGGCTACAGTCTTTCTGCATTATCTCTCGGCCAGCATTTTATTATTTTACTGTGATTTTGTTTATTGGGATGCACACGCTTTATTGAGGATTTTAATAATTTTAATATGTGACCACATTAGGATCAGAAGCCAGGCTATAAATTGAACAAACAAGCAAACAAGAGCAGGGAGAGCTAAAGACAAGGGGATTAAAAAAACATCTTGAGTGGATGGCTCTCTCTGAAAAAAGAATTGGTCTCCTGCTTTGCTATGTATTATATTTATGACATGCTTACCACTCTGGAATTGAGGTATATTTTGTATTCCAATTATCTTGTCAATGGAGCAAAATATTGGCTGCAGCTGATAGGGCTTGCTTACCTAAGCCTTCTTGGCTACAGAGCAAGCTGGGTCATGGATTTACTTCTGGTCCTAAGCATAGTATTTTATTTACATGCAGGTATGGATAATCCCTTTCATGAATGTAGCTTGGAAATCCAGATTTCTGAGGAGAGGATTGTAACTTTACCTTTGTCTGGAAGGATGCACTGTGTGCATTTTTGTTCAACCTATCGACACCGAGGGAACCGAAGTGAGAAATGCACGGGGATTTCAGCAAAGAGAGACATAAAATAACAGCATCAGCTCTCGAGCTTTGTAGCACTTGAAATCCAAATGCCTAATTCTGAGATCCTGCAGTCAGAGGTGTGTCTGCTTTGACTTGTTTGCTTTCGTTCTCCATCCTTACTCTGGGCAAATTCTCTGTGTACATCTGTGAAATCCTGATGCTTGATTGGCATAATTCTACAGACATGCAGGACTGAGGAGTACAGCTTGCCGCTCATTCATGCTGGCAAGGAAGAGAAGCGTTGGAATTTGGTGGCTGGACAGGAACTTCACAGAGAGACAAATGAGGGACATTAAAGCATGACGAAGCAAAGAAATGAGCTACTCCAACAGCAGGTTTGGACATTATTCTGCACCAGAGGAAGGCAATTTGTGAGTCACTTGGCATCTGCTTTTCACACATCTGGTGCAGAATCTGGGAAATAAGCGCATCTCCATGAGGAGACTCAGGAAATCACATGCAATCACAGCTTACTCAGCTCACTGTGGGGGAGATGTATAACTTTCCCTACCAGAAACCTGAAAGGCGGATGTGTGAGTCACACATGCAATCACTCCCCAAACGTCCACATAATACCTAAAGCTGTTCTGAATGCAGTGCCTTGCATCCTCTTCTGGGGTGATGCTTTGGACGCTGAGCAGGAAACAACAGCAGGGGTCGTGCAAGATTCTCCTAAGGCAAAGCAAAGACAAATCTGCAGATTTTGCCTTTGTTTGTAGTATGGAATGATCAATGGGAAAGGAATGTGGCATATCTCACAGAGAGAACACAAAGAGGAAACAATCTGGAAAAAAATAGGGTGCGACTTTATTGGTTCTTACCACTGTCAATAATGGGGTGGGAGTAAGGTTGCCAGCCTCCAGGTGGTGGCTGGAGATCTCTCGCTATTACATCTGATCTCCAGGCGACAGAGATCAGTTCCCCTGGAGAAAATGGCTGTTTTGGCAATTGGAGTCTATGGCTTTGAAGTCCCTCCCCTCTCCAAACCCCACCCTTCTCAGACTCCACCCACAAAATCTCCAACCTGGAGCTGGAAACCCTGGGTGGGAGCAGGGGGAACACAAAGCCATGTTCTTCCTCCTGGGACAAACCATACAATTAGATGGGAGGAAGCCTATTGTGAATGCCCTTGCAGTTGCTGTTGGTTCCATAGAGAGGTTGGACTCAAATTTTGAGAACCCAGTGGAATAAAAAGTTTTGACCTCCAAGTATCCTGCATGAAATGTAGGTGAACACTAAAAGGGGACACTGAGATACTGACCTTGATGGATCAACATTCTGATTCGGTATAAGGCAGCCTCGTGTGTCCATGTATGCAAGAGAAACAATAACATTCTAGATATTGTAAGACTATTGCCCCATGGTACAGAGTGGTAAGCTGCAGTACTGCAGCCAAAAGCTCTGCTCACGACCTGAGTTTGATCCTGACGAAAGTTGGTTACAGGTAACTGGCTCAAGGTTGGCTCAGCCTTCCATCTGCCAAAGGTCGGTAAAATGAGTACCCAGCTTGCTGGGGGTAAAGTGTAGATGACAGGGGAAGGCAATGGCAAACCACCCCGTAAACATAGTCTGTATAGTAAACGTTGGGAAGTGATGCCACCCTATGGGTCAGTAATTGTTATGTATGTAAATAGTTAGACCGATAAGCAGGGGGGAAACCTAGGAGCTTGAGTCCCCGATGAAGGCTCCCAAAACCTGCATGCACCATTGGCCCTAGCCAGTGCACCCCATTGGCCCTAAGCCGGGACTCACCATTGGCAACCCGGGGTTGTTCCCCCCCATCACGGATCAGGGGGGAGTGGCCGCAGGCGGCCAGGGGGGCATATAGGCGGGGCCGGTTTACACAGTTCTCTAGTTCTGTTCTGTTCTTCAATAAATGCGTTGCTGTTGGAACTCCGTCTCGCCCTTGTGTGTCCTCCCCATGTGGACTTAACAGTAATGATTCGGTGCTTGTACAGGGGACTACCTTTACCTTTTTATTGCCATATTGCAAGGCAAGCTTGTAATGGATGTGATATAATGAGTCAGTTTTGACTTATTTCCATTTCATCTCAGTCAACAACTGTAGAAAACCACAGCAGAAGGGAAGAGAGAAAAGCAGATAAAAGTGCAAATAGAAAAAGTTATATTTTCTAATGGGAAAACATCAAAATGAATGTTTTCTATCGACTTGTGGGAGAGATGATTAAACATGTTCTTGGAAAGTTTTCTCATCGACGTTTTGGCAGAGCAGCACTGATGCAGGAAATAAGATGTGCCTTGGGAATGGATGATGTAATTTATTTCTCTCGAGAACAGAACGTTGTCTCGCTTCAGCAGCCCAAACCACAGCTCAGGCTGAAGTTCCTGGATTTCTGGTGACTCTGAATGAACTCGGATCCAAGCACTTGGAGATCCTGCTGAAAATAAATATGCACTTCTAAATGAACCATTTATGGAATACTGCTGCAGTTTAATGCACAATATCTGTCAGGGGACAGGCAAGGACAGGGCTAGTGAGGCATAACTGGATTCCAGCAAAAGCACAGGGCGAACAGGCAGGGAAATAAGTAAGCAAGCTAGGCCAGGCTTGGACACAGAGGAAACAAAGAGCAAGCTAATGGCTAGGGTTGCCAGGTACCTCTTTGCCTCCGATGGGAGGTTTTGGGGGCGGAGCCTGAGGAGGGCGTAGTTTAGGGAGGGGAGGGACTTAAATGACATAGAGGCCAATTGCCAAAGTGGCCATTTTCTCCAGGGGAACTGATCTCTATCAGCTAGAGATCAGTTGTAATAGCAGGAGATCTTCAGCTAGTACCTGGAGGGTGGCAACCCTCCAAATGGCATTAAACAGGTTGAGAGATGGGAACTTTGTGGCAATGGGACTCTGTTGCATTGAAGTCCCTCCCCTCCCCAAACCCCGCCTTCCTCAGGCTCCACCCAAAAACCTCCCGCCGATGGCAAAGAAGGACCTGGCTACCCTGTGAATACTCACAAAATGTTCATACCCACAAATCAAGCCTCTTGGGAAGTCTCTGCAATGCATAAAAATCAACTTCCACTTGCAAGTGCTCCAATAATTATGAAATGTGGTCCATATACAAACAAAAAATTGGAGTATCTGCCATCAATAGTGATGCATGCCTTGGTTACATCTAGATTCGATTACTATAATGTGTTGTATGTGGGGCTACCCTTGAAAACTCTTTGGAAACTCCCATTGGTGCAGAATGCTGCAGCCAGAATCTTGACTGGAGTGGGTTGTAGGGACTAGGTTCCAATCTATTTCTGGGCATAATTCAAGGTGCTAGTGTTGACCTTTAAAGCCTTATATGGTTTGAGACTATTCAAAATAAATATGTGAAGGACTGCCTACTATCTTATGAAACGACCTGACCATCTTCCAAGGCTCTGCTTCATGTGCCCCCACCTTCTGAGGTTAGGTGGTTGGAAACCTGGGAGAGGGCCTTCTTGGTCATGGCACCCCAAATCTGGAACTTTCTCCCAAGGCAGATTCATCTGTCCCCTTCTGTTGCCATTTTCCGCCTGCAGGTGAACACTTTTTTTTGTTTAGCATTCCCTCAGTGATTCCTCCTTCCTGTCCAATGTTTTAATTGTTTTTGTGTGTTTTAGCTCTGGTTTTAATTGTTTTAATTTTTTAATGGTTTTTGATGTGATTTTACTATACATGCTAGCTTCCTTGGTAGCCCTTATGAAGGCAGAAAGGTGGGGTATAAATTTTGTAAAATAAATAAACAAACATGGCAGATAAGACAAATGTGAATGGTATCTATCTCGTACATTTTAATCTCACCTTTCCTCCAAGGGGCTCAGGGTGGCACACATCATTCTCCTTTCCTTATTTTATCCTCACAACTATCTGTTAAGTCTGTTAGGCTGAGTGACTAGCTCAAAGTCATCCAGCAAATTTCATGGCAGAGGGGAGATTTGAACCTGGGTTTTCCAGAACCTTGTCCAGTGCTCTATGCCACATCATAGTATAATGCTAATATACCACTGTTAATGCTATATCCATATCTAACTCCATACATCTTAGTATCCCTTCAGTCTGCATCATTGTGTAATATGGTAGCACACCTAGCAAGACATGTGAGCCCAAGTCCTGTGGAAAAAAAATGGGTCAGTTGGCAGAGAGAGCCAGTGTTAGAGCAGCCCCTTCCTTCCCTTAATATCCTCTTGCCATTTTAAGATAATGCCATAAGCTAACTCAATATCTCCCTTTTCCCTATAACACTAACATAATCCACAAATTATCCAGACTTTGAATGATGGATGTCCAGACATCTCTGCTGCTTTTCCAATAGCTGCATTCAACCAGATGTGTAATATAATAGCCTTGATCTTCTGCCACGAGGTGGTCATAAACAAGATGGTGCTGCCGGCCAGTTTTCAAACTCATCCTCCTTTTCTTAACCTGTTAGTGGCAAAAATGTTTACACTGCCCTTTGTTGCTTCAAAGTTTCACTAGTTTTGACCTAGGGGAGATCATCTGTATAGTGGGCTGAGGATGATTTGGAACTAGGGTTGCCATCTCCGGTTGGGAAATACCTGGAGATTTTGGAGGTGGAGTCTGAGGAGGGTGGGGTTTGGAGAGGGGAGGGACTTCAATACCATAGGGTCCAATTGCCAAAGCGGCCATTTTCTCCAGGGGAACTGATTTCTATTGCCTGGAGATTAGTTGTAATAGCGAGAGATCTCCAGCCACCACCTGGAAGTTGGCAACCCTATTTGGAACACAAGTAATTGCTGGAGAACTCCAAACCCCATTTGCACTGTTCCTATCATGAAAGTGAAAACCAACAGGGTCTTTAAACAACCCAAAGATTATGCCTCAGTTTCTGTTGTATTATTTTTTGTGACTTAAACTGGAATTTGTGAACAGCTGGCTCTTCTTAAAATGAAAAGGCTGCTTCAACAGGTTAGTCTGTAACTTAGAGGGATATCTGAAGCAAGACTGGAGCCATCAAGTCAGTCAGGAATCAAAGCAATGCCTTCCCACACTTGACAGGAATATTGCCTCCTGCTCAGACTCAGCCTGCATCTCGTTGGCTAGCAAAACCTGTTGAAAGCATCGATCGTAACCGGAGAATGGTTCCATTCTTTCCCTAAAGTAAATTCTTCTTCTAGAATGGAATCTATTTTATAGCTTCAAACTGCTGTGAACGTTGGGCATAGAAAGTCTGAGGAGAGGCTTCTTATGTGCCTCATCACCTTTTTTTGTAATGTCTTTCTAGGGATGAAGAAAAGACTCATCCAGGTACAAAGCAGAGTTTAGTTTGGTATAAATATACAGCTAAGCCAGAAGGCTGTTTCCACTGCAATACAGTCAGACACCTCTCAGTACAGCAGCTTCTGTTTCCCAGACACCTTTAGGAGGCAGATGGTGGTATCTCATTGGCCCTCAAATACTTAGAATGCTTCACATTCCCTTCATACACAATAATTCCAGAGGAGTACAATTGGCAGCAAAACCAAAAAGTTGTCTTGTGGCGCCTTCAAAGCTAACAGAGTGCATGAGAAGCATGAAGTCGGCACACTGATTATACAAAGGTTAGAAAGGAGGGGAAATTGTGTGGGTTAAAAGGCCATGAAATGCAAGAGGTACGATCTGATATGTCTATGCTAAACTCAAAAGTATACAAGATGAGTACACTGACCATTGATGAAAAATGTAATTGGTGATCAGTGTTATCTCCAGGAAATCTTCTGCTGCAAAAAATCTATTCGTCTTTATGGTGTCACAAGACCTTTTATTTTCACACATGCTAGTACAATTTATCTCCACAATAATCATATGAGGAAGATGAGGCACAGACTTTCAGAAGGCTTGGTTCTTGTAGTTTATCCAGGCTGTGTGACCGTGGTCTTGGTATTTTCTTTCCTGACGTTTCGCCAGCAGCTGTGGCAGGCATCTTCAGAGGAGTAACACTGAAGGACAGTGTCTCTCAGTGTCAAGTGTGTAGGAAGAGTAATATATAGTCAGAAAGGGGGTTAGGTTTGAGCTGAGTCATTGTCCTGCAAAAAGTATCAAAGGTAATGGCTAATCATTGTCCTGTAAGTATCAAGATAAGAAGGCTGTCCAGTGATCATGGTTGAGTACAGATTTGACACCAAGGTTGGCTCCACATGTCACTGGCTATTGTGCTGCTGTAATCATTCACTTCCTGGCTTTTCTAGCTGGATAGCACTATACCTAGTGATGTACAGATTCAATCTAATAGTGCCATTCTATACAGAGCTATGCCCTTCTGTCCAATAACTCTGCTTAGGAAGGCACTGCTCCTAAACATGGCATCCTTGCACTGAGCCTCAGTTTATGGGATAAGGGCAGATGGGCCCTTTAACTTACCAGGAACATTTCAGGGGTGCCACTGCACTGTAGGACCACCGGAAGCTAGTAACAAGGCAAAAGGAGCCCTGGCAATAGTGGCAGGACACAGAAGAAGAAGAAAAAGAAGAGTTGGCTTTTATATGCCGACTCTCTCTACCCCTTAAGGAAGAATCAAACCGGCTTACAATCACCTTCACCTTCCCCTCCCCACAACAGACACCCTGTGAGGTAGGTGGGGCTGAGAGAACTCTAAGAGTGATGTGACTAGCCCAAGGTCACCCACCTGGCTTCATGTGGAGGAGTGGGGAAACCAACCGGGTTCACCAGATTAGCGCCCGCCACTCATGTGGAGGAGTGGGGAATCAAACCTGGTCCTCCAGATCAGAGTCCACCACTCCTAACCACCGCTCTTAACCACTGCACCATGCTGGCTCTCTAGGGTTGCTTGGCTTGCCCTTGGCCAGGGGCAGTGGTGACAGGTATAGTTGGTTGCTTAGCAGCCACCGCTGCCATTGCTGCTGCTCAGATTGGTTTACTTCTGGGCTGTTTTAACTCCTCAATCCACCATTGATGAGATACCTTATCTATGCAGGAAGAAGGTTCTAGTGTTAATGTTTTCTATATCTTCATTCCATATTTACTAAAAACTGTGAAGGGGGAAATATAAAAATGTGGCTACAGTCCTGTAAATAACTGTATGTAATCCTGCGTTTTTACACATAGCAAGAAATATTTTTATTATGGTAGTTCAGTTGCCTTTTGGTTTATTAGACCATAAACTGTTCCTTCAAATAAATGCCAGGACCAGAACCCAGGGGAGTGGGGATGTGACTCTGAAAGACTTTATTGCCTCATAAACTCTGAGCCAAATGAAGTCATTATAATGTTACATTTTACATATGAAGAATATATCCAACCTTCTCAGGAATTTTGTTTCTCAGTCTTGATGTTCTGTTTCTTCAACACACTATCCCCTACCCACTTTCTATTGTAATCAATCAAAAAAATTAATGCTCATGTGGTCCTATCTGTGGATACTTAAATCTGGAGACTGAGGCCATGGACATTCATGACAGAGCTTTCTACAAACCTGAAAAAAGCCCCAGGCTTGCAGGCAAATCTGAAGTCTCAAAACATTATGTTGGGGGTTAAAATCCTGCCACCAAGTGAAAAAGAGTGCCTATAGGTTTAAGAAACAAATGCACTCAGTGGCCACTGCTAGGCAACAACAACACTATTGCCAGCCTTCAAGCTTTTCTTTCTGTCAATAGGCAGGGGAGAGGGGGCAGGACTCTTTACAGTGCTGTTTTAGGCTTTGAGGGAGAACTTATTGGGACCAGGCCTGCCAACAACAATCGGGCGAGTTGCTACCATGTGACTAGCATGACTTACCCAGGCTAAGCTGCTTGCGACAACTCAGCAGCCACCTCCTATACGGTGTAGTGGTTAGTGTTTCAGATTAGGAACTGAGATACCCAGGTTCAAAACCCCACTCTGCCACAGACGCTCTCTGAGTGAATTGGACCTGTCACACACACTCAGCCCAACCTACCTGACAGGGTCGTTGTGAGGATAAATTGCAGGAGAGGAGAATAATGTAAGCCAAGGGTCCTCAACCTGATGCCCATGGGACCATGGCATCTGCTGACACCTTTCTTGGTGCCCACCAAGTGTTTTTAGAAAGTAGGTGGGGCCAAATGGATCTTTTGTCCAGCAGGGCTTCTGATTGGCTCTTCAGATCTTTAAAAATGTTGCTTTCATACCAGCTTGTAGCAGTACAAGGATCTTCATGGTCTGACTGAAAGTAAGCTGTGTGTATTGAAGACAAAACACTGTATATTAATTTAAAAAGGCAACCTGTTAAACAGATCTTCAACCTGAAATGTTGAAGAGTTAGTATTAAAATTATGCACAACCTAACTCCCTGACATTTTGTAGTTGGCTGTGCCTTCTGCGGTAGCCATTTTGTGGTTGTGCTCACCGCTTATGAATGCCAAAGCTGCCCGCAGGCTCAAAAAGGTTGGGGACCTCTGATTTAAGCGGCTTTGGGGGGCCATTGAGGAGAAAGATGGAACATAAGTGATGCAAACAAATAATAAATATAGCTGAAGATAGCAGTTAAAAGGTAGGTTAGTTGGTGGGTGGGAAAGAGACAAGGAAAAAGGGAAAGTTGAGGATATGGGGGCTGCCAGTAGGACAGAAATAGTATGGGGTGGGGGATATAGGGAAAAGTAAGGTCCTCCCTGCAAATCTTTGCAGGTTCCTCACCAAGTAACGGGGCCTACCATGTAAATGAGCCAGACTTTTCCTGGAGAGAGGCTGCCAGCAGGACAGAAGGAGGGAAAACTGAAGATGGGGGACGGACGGACACAGATAAAGGTAGGTTGGATGGTGGCTGGGAAGGGGAGAAGGAAGCAGGAAAAGGGGAGATGCTATGGGGACTTTCAGTGGAGGGAAATAGGAGGGGAGGAGGGGGAAATGATATGCCCCCCAAGTCCTTGCAGGTTCCTCACTTGTACAAGTCTATTTGTAGAAGTTTTCCTTGATCATACCATAAACTCAATAATACCGGAAACATTACACTTCCATCCTCTCCCTTTACATTTGGTGATTTGCAAATAATGTTCAAATCTTTCTGTCAGGGATTTGAGATAGAAATTTCCCATTTCTCCAAAATAATGGGAAAAAAATGGCTGTTGGGAAACCAGTTTCTTTAATACCCATAATAGCGAGTGGTTTCTTTAAGTATTATATAAGTATGAGGAAAAAAATAGACAGGCATGTTGTTTCAAGCCTGAGTAGGGAGTAATGGCAGGAAGCTGAATAAAAGAAAACTTTCTTGTTTGTTAACAGTAAGCTCTACTGAGTTACAGCATAGCTTCTAGAGGGAAATGGTGAAAATCCGAGCCATTTAACATTGTACAATATATGGCGGCATATACATTTGCCCCCAAGTGAAGGAGACAGTCCTCTAATAGCCTCTTAATCTTTCAGTTTTATGACTGCTCCTATTGCCCTATTAATTACTTCAGAGTGTGTGACCTGACAGACTTTTTAAGCTTCGATGTATTTCATTCTTCCTGCCACATCCATTGCCATTTCTCTTCTGAGCGGCAACAATGGTGCTTCCGTCAGAGTCGCACCATTTTCAGCTACTTGAACGACAAAATGCTGGCTAATGTATGCTAATGAAGCATCCACATGGCCTTTGGCCGCCAACTTTGATATCATGGTCTGTGAGAAAGGTTACGTGTTGCAGTACGTTTCAACACGGTGGAAAACTAGCATGCCAGAGAGAAGAACTAATGTAGCCTTTTCTTTAAGGACCCATGGAATAATGGTGATGGATAAAGAAAGCAATCAGCCTTTACTGCATTCTTTTAAATTAGGCTATTGATTTCCAGGCAGCCTAATCACACTTTCTGTAGGCCTTGCACAAGCCTACATAAGATCAGCTATAGTGGATCAGACCAGTGGTCCATCAAGCCCATCCTCCTGTTTCACTCAGTGGCCAACTAGGTGTCCTCAGAACACCCATAAGCAAGGCATGGAGGCCAAAGCTTCCTCCCATTGTTGCCCTACTCAGCACTGGTCTTCAGTGGGTTACTGCCTTTGAACATGGAGGTTCCATTTAGTCATTGTGATGAATACCCATTGAGAGACCCATTGTCTGTGAATTAGTCTGATCTTCTTTTAAAGCCAACTATTAGTGGCCGTCACTAGTTTGGTTGACAGCAAATTCCACAAGACATCTACTCTTTGAATGAAATATTTCCTTTTTGTCTATTGCCCTTAATCTACTTTCTATCACTTCACTTGGCCCCTGAACTCTATTATTATGGGAGAGGGTGAAAAGTTATCTCTGTTCACTTCCTCGACCGTATGCATAAACCTGTTATCATAGTTAAATTGTGGAACTCCCTGCTGCAGGATGTGGTGATGGCTGCCAACTTGGAAGGCCTTAAGAGGGGAGTGGACATGTTCATGGAGGATAGGGCTATCCATGGCTACTAGTCAAAATGAATACTAGTCATGATGCATGCCTATTCTCTCCAGGATCAGATGAGCATGCCTGTTATATTAGGTGCTTTGGAACACAGACAAGATAATACTGCTGCAGTTGACTTGCTTGTGGGCTTCCTAGAGGCACCTGGTTGGCCACTGTGTGAACAGACTGCTGGACTTGATGGGCCTTGGTCTGATCCAGCATGGCTTTTCTTATGTCCCCTTTAATTTGATTTTCTCTAAACCAACAAGCCCCACACTCACACTCATAGGGAAAGTACCCAGATTCAGACTTGCTGCCCCCAGACAGTGCAGATATGATCCATTCTATACATATAATCAAATGAGTCATAAAAGGGAAAAAATCTAATTCACATCTAAAGGGACATACATAAACTGAAGGAAGAGGTGTATTTTGCTTTCTCCCTCGCAGGGAGTTTTTGCCATGGAGAAATATTTAAACATATTATCCTGTACTGTCATTTTGATATTTTTCAATTCCAGATAGTTTTTAACATATATTTTTGTCCATTCCTCCCCGAATGAAGCAACTCAAATCCTTGCTGCACTGATTAGACTCAAACCACCCTTGTTAGATGTTTGTCTGGCCAAGTTTAAAAATTCACGCTTAACAGAATCATACTAAGTTTCTGTTTTTCTCTCATTTCTCTTACCATCTTTGTGCTTTTTAAACGAACACCTTTTGATGTGTTTCCACTCTCCATGTTCTTTAAAGATTGCACAAACTTGTCAATTTTTGTAAGAAGCTGTCAATTTCTTACATAGGGGGATTCACTGCCAATTTCTGCAATTATGCTGCATTGTAAAGCTTCTAGTTTTTCAGTTTATGTAATTATGAGAGATCCATCACATCCCATTTGAAAAAAAAAAAGAAAATTTCTAGTGTTCCAGGTTGCAGAAAAGACTGAACACCTGAGCCAAGTTTAACTCAAAACTAACAAGGAAAATAATACTATATTCAATTAGGATTTTAAACATTCTAATAGTGAGGAGATGGGATATTATTCAGTATTTCAGACCCCCTGCTCTTTCTTGAAACATCATTTCAATCAAGGGTAGTGTGCCTCTTCCATAGTGTATCACTGTGGTTGGCTATTCCATGCTAATTAGGGTTGCCAACCTCCAGGTACTAGCTGGAGATCTCCTGCTATTACAACTGATCTCCAGCCGATAGAGATTAGTTCACCTGGAAAAAATGGCCGCTTTGGCGATTGGACTCTATGGCATTGAAGTCTCCTCCCCAAACCCCGCCCTCCTCAGGCTCTGCCCCCAAAAACCTCCTGCCGGTGGCGAAGAGGGACCTGGCAACCCTAATGCTAATATACGTAGGTCCACTTCCATGATTTTTCTCCTCTTAGTAGAAGGAACTCAGATGGAAGGAGAGAAAGAACTAACATGGAAGGCAAGGATACAGATGAAAAGTGGCACATTCTGGTAAGAGAGGTAGAAGAGAGAGGCAGAAAATTTCAGCAGTATGTCTGTCCTTTCAGCTACCACTGTGCCAAGGGTGGATGGAGAAGTATTATATTTCAGAATAATGGTTGCCTACCTCACATTTTGCTGCTCCAGTACTAGGGGAAGAGACAGGTCAAAGATTGAAAATTTCAGCAAGATGGCTACCATACCGATTTTTGCTACCCTCAGAAGAGTACAAGTAAAAGGTAAGGAATTCTGGAAAGGCATCCTAACCAGAAAATACATCAAAGATAGATAATGCCGGCAAAAAGTCTCCCCTGGCAAACTGTGAACTAGACTTGTGCCTTTCTTTCATTATGAATTATAATGATTATGCAAATAGTGTGTTTTGTAATTATGGTAATTAATGTGAAAATAAAATTAATTCCCCATCTAAACAGCCTATGATGTTCTGGTTTCTGCAGTCTCTGCCTCTATTGGCTTCACTTTTACAAGAGAGCCAGCATTTTCATAATAAAGGCATAGAGACACCACAGTGTTCCTTGGTGGGAGGGGAAGAGGCACAGGCCTTTCTTGGTTGACTGCCACTAGGATTACATATATGTGTGAGGTATTCCAATCCTGAAAATTAATGGGTGGGTCTTTTCCTTCCACTCTCCTCCCAGTGTATATTGGCATAGTGGTTAAGAGCAGTGGTTGGAGCGGTGGACTCTAATATGGAGAACTGGATTTGATTCCCCACTCCTCCACATGAGCAGCGGAAGTCAGCATATAAAAAACAAACTCTCCTTCTTCTCCTTCTTCAGTGTCAACCCTACTCTGCCAAATTTCCCCTTGCTGTTTGTAGTCCTCTACTTGCCTGCTGCTCTCCAAATGTTATCCCTTATCCAAGCAAAGCTGCTAGGGCTGTGCAAAAAACAAAAACAAAAAAACAGTAAATATCTGGTTCGGGTTTATTGGACCCCATTTTTTCTTCTTCTTACTTACCCAGTCTTTCTTACAAACTATTTGTCCTAAAATCAAATGCCTGAGCACACGGTCCATAGTTTCTCAGCAGGCTTGGTCTCTTGAGGGTTCTGTTTGAAATCCTGGATAATAGTGTGTGCAGATCAGATTTGGACACCTGTTGGCATCACAGGACAGCAGATCCTGGGTGTGAGAACCATTTAGAACGGCAATACATCTTCCCATCCATGGGGCTGCCTATCTCCTTCTTCTCTCTCAGGCCCCTAATTGCACACGGCACTTTCTTTTTGCATGATTCTATCTTGGCATGATCCAGCAGAGATCTGCATTTCAATGCATTGCCTAAGGGAATATACATTCAAAGGTATTTTGAAGCCACAGAGTATGCCCTCCTTCTCTGCTTCTGAAATATGAATCTCAGTCAGCTCAACTTCATAGCTGTACTTTGATCTTGATTAATACCGTTGGAATGCATGGCTTGTGATTGTGTGCAATGAAGGAAGCTGGGGCATACAAAATAGAGCTGCTGGAATTAAGTATATTAACTCCAGAGGCAAATTAATCAGAAATCCGTAGATGATCCTTTTGTTTTCACCTCAGTGAATCCCAGCGATGAGAATGCATTGCTCTCATCCAGAGAAGCATCCATGAATCATGAGAGATTATTCGCACCCTGTTCTTTTTCGAGGTGGCCTTTCTCAACGTCCCTTTGCAGGTGGTGTCAATTAGGCCGGACATAATGGCTTCCTTTGTGAGGAAGCACTTGACCTAGGACAAAGCTTTTCTGTGGGGTATTCAAAGGCAACCTCTGTTAATATGCAGGTTGCCAGACTGATCTTCAGTTGTGCTGAGTCTCTCCTAGCTGTGACTTCCTGATTCCTCGGTTCCAGTAAATGGCAATTCATCAGGACAGATTATCTGCTGTCTGTGTAATGCTCTGTGTACTTAGTTTTCTGTGGAGTTAAACTCTAGAAATCACAATGTGTCTGCTTCAGAGAACATTTGCCCTTTGATGTCTGTTTACTTTCTCTCAGTCAAGTTAATGTTGTACACTAATTCAGCACACACCTCTCTGTCTCACGGGAGAAAGGGCTACTGTCACAGAGGATTAAACAGTAACTTAATGTACTGTCTACTTAAATGACAACAGAAAAACATCTGACAGTAGGTGAGATTTGGTAGGAGGGGGTATGAAACGAATGGATGTGGTACATTCCATTCTTTTATTGCCTTGACACTGTATTGTTGACATTCTGCCACAATAAAGCAAGTGGCTCTGTGGACATTCTTATTTCAGATTACAAATGGCTCAATCAAGTCAACGACCATCTTCCAGTGGAGCCGAGTCCAAATCTTGACTTCAAGTGGATACCGAGATGTAATTCTGTGACCCATGTCTGAATGGTCTGGTTTAAGAAGGGCCAGTTTAATGTAGGCTGAGTAGTCTAACCACCATTATGCTGCAACTACTCAACAGGGGCTCCTATTTTCATAGAAAGACCACAAGAGACAGTCCTGACGTTGAGTAGATCTACACAGATATTTCAGGTGATGCTTCTGTTTTAAATTGTGTTACAACACGGAAATGATTTTAAAAGTTCTACAAATTACATCCCAAAATTCTTGCATAGAGGCACAAGATAACAAGATAACAATTGAAACCATATGAAAATAGTAATGATAAAATGTCAGAATTGTGTTATATTTAACATTATAAACAATGTTGTAATACTATATGGTTACAAGATACAAAATATAAATATAAATTAAAAACAACTATAAGCTTAATTTTCAGATCTGGAATACTTCTATATGATGGAAAGAAAAGAGGCTTCTGGTACCATAACCCATTCGTGGCACTAGAGGGTTTGTTTCCTCAAACCCAACCCCCCTTTGAAACCACTGATGAACTCTTCTTTTCTCCCACACTTTAATTTGCCTGAGTCTGTTTACAATACAATTCACTGTCCAGTCAATATGCATGGCTTTACCTGATTTCAATTCTTTATTTCTATTAAACATGGCACAAGAAATAAAAGGTTAACGAACCTCAGGATAGACCAACATAGGGCGAAAACGCATGGTCGCTTTATCCTCCTTTAATCCCTGTTTTAGCCATGATCGAACGCACATTAGGCGAAACGTATGTGTTCGATCCAGGCTGAATCCTGGCTGAAACAGGGATTAAAGGAGGATAAAGCGACCATGCGTTTTTGCCCATAGAGTAACTAAAGGGCTGGCTGTGGTACATGAAGTAGGCTTATATTTGCTTTGGTTAATGGTCCCAGTGTAAACCATTAGAGATACTCTGTAACTGCTGTAGTATGGTAGCCAAGTGGAGGAACTGTGCAATAGAAAGACCACCCTTACTTGGTAGCCCTAGGCCACTCTCTACCCTCCACAGTACATCTGAAATGTGGGGTTAATAATACCAACCTATGTTACTTGGTTATGGGAAGGATTGCTGAGATTATGTAAGGCAAGTTCTGCTGTGCACGTACAGGTTGAGTATCCCTTATCTGAAAATCCAATATCTAAAATACTCCAAAATCCAAAACATAACAAAATGGCACATATGCAGGCCATGAATTTTGTTTTTAGACTTGGGTCCCATCCCCAAGATATTATGTATATGCATAATCTGAAAAAATATGAAAAAATATGAAATCTGAAAAAATATGAAACACTTCTGGACCAAAGAATTTCAGACAAGGGATACTCAACCTGTATAAAAAGCTCTTTATAAATGCAAAGCATTACTATATTCTACAGAACCTCGACTGGTTGGAATGTACTGAAGATGTCTGTGTTTTAAGTATAGTTAGAGCAGGTGGCAACATCAGGGTGGAGGGGGCAGCTAAGAGCAAGTAGTTTCATCCCAAACTGTCTGGCACTCAACCCCTTCCCCCCTCACCTCCTTTGCTATATTTTGATGATCACAGCCTCATGATGATTTATTGTCCAGAACAGGCTACTGTGTTGCAGAGTTTGTTACTTTCCGCACTTTTTAGTTTACTACTATTCTGAGTGGGAAATGATCCCACGCGTTACATTTATTTGTTTAAAATATTGATACCTCATATTCCTAGCATAATGGCACAAGGATGGCTTCCATATAAAATAAAACAGTAAATCTCACTATAAACAATAAAATATAAAATGGGACACAATGTACTACATAAATGCCATTCGTACCAGCAGGTGGGGGCATACACAACAAGGCCCATGAAACAAATCGTAGCTGATTGGCAGGTTAATATGAGAGTTAGTTGTCATGCTACTGACAACTAATTCATCGATGGGGCTATCAACTAGGATTTCTGTAATACAAGAGACTGCCACAAGGGACACTAGAGAGCTTCTCTGAATGGTCCCCTTCTGAATTTGTTCAGAAGGGGAAAGACGTACGGGGACAAGACTTTATGTAAAGCCATGAAAAATCTTCAGTTATGCATGTGCTGCTGCTGGGCCAGAGGTTTGAGTTAGCTGACATATGTGGTCCTTGGTGTACATTTTTATGAGGACAACAGTTGGAATGAATACAAGATTATGTTTGGAAAGTTCACATAAAAGACATAATTTTTGTTGGAAGAAAAGCATCCATTCTTGATCTAATTCTCATGTCACTGATCTAATTTTGTAGTGATTAAAAAAAAACTCTTCCAGAGAGTGATGATGGACCTCTTAATTACAGAAAGCTATTGTCAATCCTGTTTGTTAACCAATATATCTGAACCTAAAAAATACTCCAAGAATTACAGTTGTGGCACAGGGAGGATGGGCAGGCTTGTCTTTAAGGTATGTATTTCCCAAGCTTGCATTAGGAGACTGTTGTTGCAAGTTGCAGCTCATTGTCTACAACTATTTCCATCAACATTGGACATTTTTTGGCTTTATATGTGTGTGTGGGGAGGAAGGGAAAATCATTGGCTGCAATTATACGATTGCAAGCCATATGTAGAGTAATAAAAGAGAGAATATGAAATTGTAGACTCCTGTTCAGTCACAAATGTCAAGATACAAATGAATGATGGTGTTTGTGCTGTTCAGGGAGTTCTTTGCTGCTGAACTGAGCACAATATTCAAAGGGAATTGCCAAACATAACTGATTCCAAAGGCTGGAATCCAGTTAATAAAGTCCCTTTGGATTTTGTGAGTTCTGCAAACCAAGCCCTCATGGGCACATACCAAATAAACAGGATGGGTTGAGTTACATGACTAACAGCTGTATTAGGGAGAAAGGTGATTGTGAACTCCTTCTCTTCTTGTGTAGAAGAGAGCCAGCATGGTGTAGTGGTTAGGAGCGTTCGACTCTAATCTGGAGAATCGAGTTTGATTCCCCACTCCTCCACATGAGCGGGGGACCCTAATCTGTTGAACTGGGTTGATTTCCCCACTTCTACACGTGAAGCCTGCTGAGTGACCTTGGGCTAGTCACAGTTCTTTGAACTCTCTCAGCCTCACCTACCTCACAAGGTGTCTGTTGTGGGGAGAGGAAGGGAAGGCGACTGTAAGTAGGGGTGTCGATTTGGCCGAACCGAAAAAACAGCCGAATTTTCCCCGATTCGGCAGTTTTTCAGTTCGAATGAAACCGAATTCAAAAAAGGCGGGAAAACGACGCACCGAATTTGGCGAATTCTGCGCGATCGCCGGATAAATTCAGCAAATTCGGGGCCTCCGAATCAGCAGCATAACCATCACTTAGTAAGCAGCATCCACGGCCAATGGTGGCCAAGCTGGGTCTTCTCCTGGCCAATCAGAGCAGGGATTCACACTTTTGAAATGGCCACTGAAAACTCCTGTCCCAGCAGTCCCTCGATGTCCGGGGACCCTTCCCTTCCCGACTGTATTCAATCATTGCCTTCCATTTTGTTGGCGTTGCAACTGAGCGTTCCGATTCCTGACTGGGCCGAGCTGTATTGGAAATCCGATTTACTTCTCTTCCGTGCTTGAAGAAGATATCACACACACAGTTTGATTTTTGGGGGTTTTCCTCTAATGTTTTCTCCTGTGTGTGTGTGTGGGAACAGTTTCTTTGGTTGGGGGGGAGGCCAAAGGGAGGCTCTTTGAACATCCAAATCAACTCTGAAACAAGGTGTAGTGATTAGCAGGCTTTGGATGTCAGGTTGCAGCATCTTGGAAGCAGAGAGCATGAAGGTTTCCAGGAGTCAGGGTCTTTTAGTCCAAGGTCAGTTGCCAGAGGTTTAGCAAGCACTATTAATCATAGTTTACTGCAGCAGGGTGGCATCAGGCGACGTTTGCTGTACTTGTTGTGGCCACACTCAACAGATTTCCACGAGAGCCTTTTATGCTTTGCTCCTTCTAATTCAGTCAGCATCCTGCAACAACTCATCTCCACTATTGGCAAACAGCTGCTTTTCGTCTCAGGAGGCGAGCACTGCACCTTCTCTCTCACAACTCCATTTGTAGTCCCCTCCTACGTTGCTTCAAAAGTGTAGGTGAGCTCGAAGGGCCTGGCACCACTGATTGCCTTTCGTCTTCTGGCTCAGGGCTGGGGGGTGGGTGTGACTAATCTGCTGACTCGGGACTGAGAGGAGGACGTGTTTCCTCTCCCAGCCCTGTCTGAGCCTTAGTCTCTAGCTGGCTGCCTTCTGTTGGCTCTGGGCTGGCTACATAGGGCCCCTCTTCCTGAGTCCTCACTGCCATCCAGACCTGACTAACCCATGACACAAAGCTTGGGTGTTTGGCTCCCTCTTGCTTATTGCCTGCTGCTGTCCAAACCACAGAACCGAGGTGTGCCTCCTGCCTCCAAGGCTCCTTGTGCTGCCATAGAAATCAATGAGTTTAGAAAGGTATAACTTTGCTTAGGACTGCACTACAAGAGATTGACAAGTGAAGCCGTGCTGTGGATGGAACCACTCCACATTTTAAATGGCAAAAAGGTGGCAACACAGTTTAGGATTGCACAGTTTGTGAAGTACAGCCCTCCCTGATTGGGATGGGGATCTCTGGATATATGCATACTGCAGAGAATTAATATTTCATAGCATAGAGTTGGAAGGGGCCGTATAAGCCAACTTGTTCACCAGGGAACCAAAGAACTGCTTGCTTGGGGTGGACTATTACAGCACGTATTCAGAAGTTATTGTTATTTGGTACAAGAGCAAGCATCACAGTGAACTTTTTAAAGTCCTATCTAGCAAGGCATGGCATATGTGAGGAATTTATATCAGATAACAGAATACAATATATGTCTATAGAGTTTGAAACATTTGCTAAGATGCGGGGTTTCAAACACATGTTTACAAGCCCATACTGTGTGTGTGTGTGTAAAGTGCCATCAAGTCGCAGCCGACTCATGGTGACCCCTTTTGGGGTTTTCATGGCAAGAGACTAAGAGAGGTGGTTTGCCAGTGCCTTCCTCTGCATAGCAACCCTGGTATTCCTTGGTGGTCTCCCATCCAAATACTAACCAGGGCTGACCCTGCTTAGCTTCTGAGATCTGATGAGATCAGGCTAGCCTGGGCCATCCAGGTCAGGGCACAAGCCCATACTATCCACAGTCAAATGGACCAGCAGAAAAACTTAATGAAAAAAGCAAAAAAGAAACACACCAACAGTGGGAGATGCCTCAGCAGCACAACTGTATATGGGTAGATGACTGAAATCCAATCTCCCAAATACTGATAGACAATTACTACTGAAAATCACTGTATTGTGTGTTAAGTGCAGTCAAGTCACTTCTGACTCATGGCGACCCTATGAATCAGTGTCCTCCAAAATGTCCTATCTTTGACAGCCTTGCTCAAATCTTGCAAACTGAGGGCTGTGGCTTCCTTTATTGAGTCAATCCATCTCTCGTTGGGTCTTCCACTCTTCCTCTTTTACTGCTGCTCTTAATTTTTCCTAGCATGATTGTCTTTTCCAGCGACTCACAATGTGACCAAACTACGATAGCCTCAGTTTAGTCATTTTAGCTTCTAGGGATAGTTCAGGCTTGATTTGATCTATAACCCACTGAAAATCACTAAGGGTAAAATAATCAGGAAAAGCAACACCAGTGCGAAGTTCAAGCAGAAAATGTATTATGATAGCGGCACCAAACTACCAAATCCACTGAAAGATGGAGACTCAGTAAGAGTACAATAAAGAGATGGACACTGGAAACCGGCCAGAGTTGTTGCTGTTGCAGAAGCACCCCATTCATATACAGTGCAGACACACAGAGAAAAATAATACAGGAAAAACAGAAGGCAACTGAGATATGTGGAAATAACGCAGCGAAAGGAATACAACACCAATAAACAGGTGCGAAAGAAAACTTCAAGAACCACATTTCAACCTACAATAAATGTCTGAGTTCAGAAATACACTTAAAGAAGGAAAAGAGACTGCAAATATTAATACATCAATGGAAGAGAAAGATGTACAAGAAGCAAAACAGGAACCAGCGGGCTTGGGTCACCAAACAGACAAAAGACAGTTTTCTAGTTATGGTGTGGTAGAGAAATAATGCCAAAGATTTGGAAATATTATGTAACATAAACACAGTAAAAGGACATTCCTTATTTCTGTATGACAATTCAAAGGCAATTCTTCAAAAGAAGGGGGATGCAATACAGAGTATATTAAAAGTGCAATTTGTTGGTAGACCTGAGTGGGAGACAGAGTAGGGCTGTCAAAAAAAAAAAAAATTCGGTACAGTTCGGATTCGGCCGAATTTGGCCCTTGTGGGTTCGGTACGTGCCGAAGTCCGAACTCCCCCACTTCGGATCCGTTCAATTCGGCGGGAATTCAAAATTCGGGAAAAAAATTCGGCCGAATAAAGCCATTAAAAACACAACCGCGCCTTTCCGCGGCTCTGGGGGGGGCATTTTTGGGCTTAGAGGTCCCAAACTTTCAGCAGAGCTTCAAAGGACGTATATTGAAAGACTCCCCAAGTTTTGTAAAGATTGGGTCAGGGGGGGCTGAGATATGGGCCCTGAAAGGGGTCCCCCCCACCCTTAATGTGGATCTCTCCGCAGAGCTTGCCGCCCACGCACAAAGCTCCCGGCCCGACAAACAGCTGATGAGAGCAAGGGCGGGGCAGGTGCTAAGAACTTTGCAAAGCAACACAACTGCAGAGCAACCCCTTTGCAAATATGCAAAGGGCGGGGCAGGTGTGAAGAATTTTGCAAAACAATACAACTGCAAAGCAACACAAGCACGCAATGCAAAACCTTTGCAACAGTGCATAGCAACACCTGACACCTGGGAGTTTGCATACCATGGAAAGGGACAGAGGCAGCTAGCTATGCATAATGAGCAGGAGGGGGTGGAATGTCTCCTTTTGCATTGGACTTGGGACCAGGCAGATGCATTCTTTAAGTCACCATTTGAAAACCAGTTTTGAGCAAGCATCAATAACCTAACTGATCTTATGAATGAGGAAAAACCTGAAGAATAAAAATGAAGCCCCCCCTCAAACCAGGGAGAGAGAGACTGGAGGGGGAACACACACCCCAGGCAGAACCGGCAAAAGCCCCCTTTGGCTTCCCCCCCCCACCCACAGAAACTGCTCCCTCCCCACACACACACACAGACTCTGCTTTCCCCCCCCCACACACACAGAAAAGAAAAAATATAGATTAAAGCCCCCAAAGGGGTCTTACTGTGGCTGTCTTCTGTTCCAGCAGGAGGGGCTGGGAGGCTGGGTAATACAATATGATTCCATTTGTATCCAATATAAGATCCATATGTATGCATCTCTCGAGGGTGATCCATTCATCCCAATAGGGGAAAGGGGAAAGCCCATATCTCGGGGGGCCCTGACCCAATGTTTACAAAACTTGGGTGGTCTCTTAAAAAGCCTTGACTGAAGCTCCGCCGAAAGTCTGGGATCGGCACACCCAAAAATGCGCCCCCTGCAGCCATGGAAAGAGAAAAGGGGGGGGAGCCAATATTTCAGCCCCCACTGAACCCATCTTTACAAAACTTGGGTGGTCTCTTAAGAGGGATTCTCTGAAGCTATGACAAAAGTTTGGGGGCTGAACCCCCAAAAAAGCGCCCCCTGCAGCCACGAAAATGGAAAAGGGGGGAGAGGAAAAAGGGGTGGAGCCCATATCTCGGGGGCCCCTGACCCAATGTTTACAAAACTTGGGGGGTATCTTAAGAAGCCTAGTCTGATGCTCCGCTGAAAGTTTGGGGTCGGCACACCCAAAAATGCGCCCTCTGCAGCCATGGAAAGAAAAAAGGGGGGGAGCCCATATCTCGGGACCCCCTGACCCAATGTTTACAAAACTTGGGTGGTCTCTTAAAAAAACCTGTCTGAATATCCCCTGAAAGTTTGGGGTCGGTACCCCAAAAAATGCGCCCCCTGCAGCCACGGAAAGGAGCGAATGTGCACAAGCACCCCCTCACACACACATGAGGATTTCCCTCTCTCTCTCTCTTTCCCCGGCCGGCCGCACATCAGCTGATTCCTCCAGCACTCAATCCTGACTGATTGGCCAGAAGAAGACCCAGCTTGGCCACCGATTGGCCGGGGGAGGAGAATGCTGCTTACTGACGGTTATGCTGCTTACTGACGGCCGAATTGGCCGAATTTATTCGCCGAACTCACGAACTCGCTGAATTCGGCCCCCCCGGTTGCCCGCCAGTTTTGAGTTCGGATCCGTCCGAACTAAAAACCGCCGAATCAAGGGAAATTCGGCTGATTTTCAGTTCGGGCCGAACCGAATTGACAGCCCTAAGACAGAGCATTCACTTTCTGAATAAGGTAATTTCAAAATAGTTAAATAAAGAAGTTGTTCTGTTACTGGGGTTGTGTGGTACACACTTCTTTGTGAAGGCCACATGCATAACAATAGGCATGCACCACGATTATCTAGTTCACCATAGAACGATATTTGGTGTTGCTATGAGCATCATTAGTTCTTTGGTGTTTCCTGTGTGATGCTCTAAGCATGTTGTGTACCCTGACACCATGTCTTCTGTCTGAGCACTCATCCCAGGCCAATATAATATAGAACTTGCCCATCTTTTGCACAAGACCTTGCCCGTGTGTCCTGTGCCTATTCTTTGAAGCATGTTTTGTCATAGAGATTTTGGAACTGCAATCTGCTCACCTTGCAATATAAGACCTTTGTGAATTGTCAGTTCCTCCTTGACACTCCAGAAATCTTTTATTTTCCCATGACACTTGTGACTTCATTTTGGCCATCCTCTCTTTATCATCCCATAAATTTCTGCATTGCCTCATCTTTCTTTCGTTTCCTGCTTTATTTCTTCCAGTTTCTCCTCAGTGGCTGGATAATTCTTTAGGATCATATGAACCTCTTCCTCCAGGTCTTCTTCCTGTTTGACATTTGTGCTTGGTAGAAATAATCTGGACAGAGTGTCTGATACAGGTATTTCCTTTCTTGGTTTGTAATTGTATGTGATTTTCAGGTCATATTTTTAGAGGCGCAAAATCGTCCTTTTCAACCTAGCTGGTGCTTCAGGTAGAGATTTTTTCATTATGTGTTCTAATGGTTTGTGATCCATTTCTACTGTTCTGCTAGTTCTGCCACAGATATACTAATGGGACCTTTCACATCTTGCTACAATTGCAAGTATTTCTTTTTCAATTTGTGCCCAATTGCACCGTGCTGGGGTTTTGTGGCCATGATGCATTTGCTACAGGGTGACCGTCTTGTAGTAACACTGCTTCAACTCCAGACTGGTGCATGCACTTGCGCTGTCATCTCAGTTTTGCATCAAAGTATTGAAGGATTTGTCCAGGGGTTCTTGTTATCATTGTAATAGGCAATGTTTGGTGTACAACGAAGAAGAGAAGAAGACCCTGCAGAAAGCAGCAAGTGGGCAGTTAGATAGGATAATAAGGTCAGCACCTTCTCTCCTGTTAAGTGTCTTTCCTTGTATGTCTCCAGATTGCTACTATTAGGGCAATATCCTACTTCTTAGAATCATAGAATCATAGAGTTGGAAGGGACCACCAGGGCCATCAAGTCCAACCCCCTGCACAATGCAGGAAATTCACAACTACCTCCCCCCGCACACCCCTAGTGACCAGAAGATGGCCAAGATGCCCTCCCTCTCATCATCTGCCTAAGGTCACAGAATCAGCATTGCTGACAGATGGCCATCTAACCTCTTCTTAAAAACCTCCAGGGAAGGAGAGCTTACTACCTCCTGAGGAAGCCTGTTTCATCGAGGAACCACTCTGACTGTTAGAAAATTCTTCCTAATGTCTAGACGGAAACTCTTTTGATTTAATTTCAACCTGTTGGTTCTGGTCCGACCTTGGGCAACAGAAAACAACTCAGCACCCTCCTCTATATGACAGCCCCTCAAGTATTTGAAGTTCTTCTCAGAAGTCTCTGACTCTTGCACTCTCTCTCAGCTAGTAGTTAGGACACTATCTTTCTCTCTCCTCTATAGTATCAAATATGTTAGTTCCTGAATAAACCTTTATCTACACTTTAATCAGGTTATGCACCTTTGATGTGTTAATTACTCTGCCAAAAGTTATTACCTCTTTTATCTCCTGGAATGTTTTCTCACAAGAGTCATTCCAAGTCCATTCTGCGTCTTTTTGGAACAGCTCTCTCAGTGGTGCTGTCATATGTGCAAATCCTGCAGTAAATCTGGCTAAATAGTTAACCATTCCCATTATAGTTTCCAATACTGGTCTGGACTTTGGTGCGTCCAGATGCCCTATTGCAGCAACCTTTTTTGGGTGAGGTTTTAAGTCTTCTGCAGATAGCATGTGATCAAAACTGGTAATGCTGTCAACTCCCGTCTGCATTTTGTTCAGTTTTAATTTCAGATTTTTCTCCCTGTATCTTTCTAAGAGTGCTTTTAGGTTATTATCATGTATAGAATCATAGAGTTGGAAGGGACCACCAGGGTCATCAATTCATCAAGTCTCTGGTGGAACCATGTACCAGTATGTCATCAACAATTATTTCCACAACTTTCATTCCTTCTATTACTTCATGAGCAGAAGAAATTCAAAAAGGTATTCTGGTGAAGCATGCTGCTTTCCTCATCTAGCTTCCATTTTCTCAAAGAAGTGTGTACCACAACGCTGCAGTAGCAGAGCAGCACCGTCTGTATTCAGCCATTTTGAACATAAACTATTTCCGAGAGTGAGGACTTTGTCTACCAACAAATCTGGTCTACCAACAAAATGCACTCCTAATATACTCCGTATATTTCATTGGTGTTTAAATCCCCAGCACATGAAGGTATCATCTTCAAAGAATGTCAAAATTACAGCCACTTTCTGGTGGATACGCCACAGTTTTTCATTTTGAGAACTTCATTTCCTGGGTTAAAGTAAACAAGAGTTTTATGGTACCTTAATGACTAACAGCATTTCATTCCAGCATAAG
This sequence comes from Euleptes europaea, assembly GCF_029931775.1. Taxonomy (NCBI): domain Eukaryota; kingdom Metazoa; phylum Chordata; class Lepidosauria; order Squamata; family Sphaerodactylidae; genus Euleptes; species Euleptes europaea. The sequence goes on from NC_079318.1 coordinate 32,192,977, forward strand.
ATTTTTGTAGATTGGGTAGAAATTCATACTGGAATAAATTTTTGCAAAAGACTAATATAGCTACACCTCTGTAATTAGTTCATGGGTTATATCAAATAAACCTTGAGCAAGGTCTGCTCACAGAGTATATAATTCCCTTCTCCCCCTGTCTTCTCACCCTCCTTCAAAAGCTGCTTCTAAGCGTTGAAGGACCCTCAGAAACAGCAGGAGATACAATATAGGGGTTTGCAGCTATTGACCACTCCCTTGCATGAGTGGATGAATCTTTCACTTGTACAGGGGATCCAACCAAATATACATAGCTAACAATTAAGAAGATACATGTTTTGTTCTAGTTTAACATTGGAAAGTTGCAAACTTGGACTCTTTGAGATGTTCACGTTTCAAGGAAACTCCCTTTGTCAGTGTATCTTTTTGACATACATAATAATTCAATAACTGTATCTTATATTGAATAGTGAAGTGTGGTCTAATCTGTGGATCAAGGCCATGCTGACATTAAACAGATCCTTCTGCAAACTTGGGGGATCCAACAGGTTTGCATAAAAATATGAAAACCTTAAAAAATTACATTGGGGGTTTAAATTTCCCCAAAATAAAGAACATTGGTCTGCACACATGCATACAACAGACTTATCTCCGATGTCTCCGAGGAATCTGGGAGCCATTCTTGGCCTGATAGTGGTGGAGTCTGGGAGCCGCTCCAGGCTCAGTGGCAATGGCAGAAGCATCTGGGAGCTGCTCTGGGCCTGGCAGATGAGATTGTGTCTGAGCGCTGCTCCAGGCCAGGCGATGGGTGGTTGTGGCAGAGAGCCATGCCTGTGCTCAGCAAAAACGTAGGGGGTGGGTAGGATTCCCTCCATTGCGAGTCTCATGGGCCCCCACTTGTTATTAAGGTTCTCTTGTACACATTTTTATCTATCAATTTGCATTTTACAGAAAATTCTAGTAGCGCATAGAAGTAGTTAATTTTTCTCTCAAAGAAAATTGCTGATACTGACAAGACAATTCTGTTTACACTGGTTATCTGTCAGTGTGTCCCTCCTCCTTTGTAAGTTGATATGAGGATGGGCAGAAAGTGATGCTGGGGAAAGGACAGCTGTGGCAAAGCATTATGAGAACACATATTGCCAAATTATTCCAGATCTGGAATGTTTGCCTGTTTTTGCCTATGAACAAACACTGGGTCGGGCAGTCATAAGGGACTCACGGGGACACCTCACATCTGAACATCACTCATAGTGAAATGTACTTAAAAATAAGGAGAACACCAAGCAGGCAGGGAAGATGGTAGCTGCAGACTGAGTTAAGCTGGAGAGCTGTATGAATATGCACATGTTCAATCCCCCCGCCCCCCCAAGTAAGAACTTATGCAAATTGTTGTAATATGAAGAAACCATTTTTTGGAATATCTGTGTCGATCACAGCTTGCAGACAGCTTGTGAACTGAACTGAACATTTCACACTAGTTTTAGCCTCTACAGAACCTCTACAGGATATAGCCAAGACCTCTACAGGAACTTATTAAATTAGGAGAAGATAAAGGCTTCGCGTTAGAAGAAAACAGGAATGCTCAACACCCAGCAATTATAAAAAATTCAAAATATGGATTTTGGAACCAAAATCTGGCTTTGAAATTCACAGTCCAAATTTCAAAATTGTAATTTGATAATAAAATTCAACTGTTTGGATAGTTTTAATGCATTATTACAGTTAATGTAGAATTTATTAAACTGAAGAGCATGTAAATTAATCCGATAGTCAAATATTAATTGCTACTGCATGCCAGCTGTTAGGGCTTATCAGATCGGTAGGTTGTCTGCCAAATTTTATTTTGTATCTTAACCTGTCCTCCATGCCAGCTGTCAGGTACTATAAAACTATGAACTCTATTGCAAAATCTGTAAAATGCTGATCCTGGATGCCATATATCTGTAGACTACTTGATGAATACTAACGCAGGCAAAGATTATTATGCAGAGGAGAAATCCAAGGGGAAAATGTGGAATAAATTGATTTCAGGTCCATGATGTAAAACGAATCCAAGGAATTACGTTTCAATGGCCTGTGAGTTCAACCACAATTATCATACAATGCCATCCTAAGCAGAATTATACTCTTCTAAGCCCATGGTGGGCAGTATATCAGTGTACAAAGCCTCTCTGTGCTATAAAAAGCTGAATTGAACATTTTGCACTTATTTTCTATATGTTCAACTTGTTTTCCAAAACCCAGAACTTATTTTCCCTTACTAATCCAAATGCACAAGGATCGGTGACTTGCTGTCCTAAAACAATTAGACCTCAGTGTTCCATGACATTCACCTACTTATTTCTTGCTCCAGCACACTTCTTAAATTGACTTATGGCCTTAATCTTTCAGGGAAATTGTGAAGGGAGACCCTTGTTTAAAATATGAATTTTCATGCAAAACTAAAGTAAGTCAGATAATTCTTTCCCCAAGAAAACAACAATAGAACATGTTTGACTACTTTGATTAAACATGGTATATAGTTTGCAAGGAGAATAGAATGGCTATGTAAATGTATTAATGGGCTTTCCTTTCCCATGTGAAGAGGGCACTAAAGTATTCAACTTTGTCTGTCTGTCTGTCTTTCTGTCAAATTCAGAATCTGATTTGGATGTCAGTTTGTTATCTTTTCAAGTGCAATCTTACAACTTGGCTGTGTATTAAATTGAGCCTTTTCAGATGCACTTGTTTTTGTAACGCCACAAGATCAAGAAAACCCAAAGAGAATTCTGGAGAAGGTAAAGAAGTAGACTGTTTAAAAACATATGCAGATACATGCCTCTCTATGCCCCCATAATGTAAAGGGATCAAGCCAGAGGCTTTATATGTCACATCCAGAAGATTGCCATTGTAGACTTTTCCCAATCACACAAGCAACCCTAAGCAACCCAGACCAAACTCAATCTTTTAGCAGGAATGCACTTTTAACAATAACTCTGTCCACAACAGCTGCCATATTGCCTGCAGAGCAAGAGAATAAACCTTAGGAACGCATTCTTCCCCACAAGATAGGGCTGCCAGGTCCCTCTTCGCTACCTGTGGGAGGGTTTTGGGGCAGAGCCTGAGGAGGGCGGGGGACTTCAATGCCATAGAGTCCAATTGCCAAAGCAACCATTTTCTCCAGGTGAACTGATCTCTATCGGCTGGAGTTTTGCTGTAATAGCAGGAGATCTCCAGCTACTACCTGGGGGTTGGCAACCCTACCACAAGATGTGGGGCATTTTCACACAGCCCAAATAATGCACTTTCAACCCACTTTCAATGCACTTTGAAGCTGGATTTTACTGTGTGAACTGGCACAACCCACTTGCAAACGATCGTTAAGGTGCACTGAAAGTGGATTTAAAGTGCATTATTTGGGCTGTGTGAAAGTAGTCAAATGAAGTCAAACAAGTGGGCACCCATCAGGATGATGGAGGACAGGACATCCAGTTTTCCCCGCTGACCAAATTGCTCCTGCTGTCTCCAATTCCCTTTCCTCTACCACTCTCACCCCTCTGCTGCCTCTACTTCTGTCTTCCCTCCCCTTCTTGCTGCCTCTGTTCCCATTCCCCCATACCTTTACCTTCTCCTCCTCATGGAGATAGGAGGTGGCACCAATGCCAGTAGAATGGGACTTCCTTGCTTCCCCCCACCATTCCTGCCCAAAATGACTTTATTTTAAATTGATCCTTGACATGTTGCTCTTGAGGGTCAGGGGCTTCCAAGAAAACAAAACAGGACAAAAAAATCATAGAAACATAGAGCTGGAAGGGACTTCAAAGGTCATCTAGTCCTGCACAATGCAGGAAATTCATGACTATTCCCATTCCCCCAATGACCCCTGCTCTGTGCCCAGAGGTCTGCAGTTGGTCTCCTCTGTTTGTTAATGGACATTTTCTATAGGATCAAACTTTATAGTGTTGCGGAAACTCGGGGTTCGTGGGGGAGAAAGAGAGACCCAGGACCATTTCCAAGAAAAACAGTTTTATTCGCAGCTGCGGCTCAGTTACTCTAGCAAGCAAAACACTGAGCCCCGATTCTACTGGGGAACAGACATTTATCCAAAATCCACACTCTGACGAGGCACATCAACATTCAGTGCTTCTCTGGTTGTCTGGAGCCTAAGAGCTTCAGCGGTTCTAACCAGTTCACCATGACTTTCCATGACTTTTCCCCTACTCCCTTAGCACACACATAGCAAGCTTGTATTGAAACAGACATTATATTGAAGCAGACGTTGTATTAAAACAGACATTTTCCTTCTCTGTCATAATAGTGTTATATAAGTCACCTTGAGGGGGGGGAACCTTTGAACGATGACCTACTATATGAATATAAAACAAATTGTTTCTTTTTAAAATAAAATAAAATAAAACAAGTTGTGTAGGACTTGTCTACACATGTGCAGATAAATGGGCTTAAATCCTTTTTATAGTACCAATAGCACTGCGTCCTATCAACAAATGCCCTGTTTGAGGAGGAGAAGAAAATATAACCTTGCAGTTGTTTATTGCTATCTTTAAAAACAATAATACGTGTATTTTTCCTAGGCAGCGTGATAAGATATTTCCTCCCAAGTGCTACAAAAGAAGAAATCTTTGGGAGGGATTTTTTTTAAAAAACAAGGTCCTTGGTCTGTGTATCTTGGTAGGTAAGTATGCCTATTATATCTTTTCTTATGCTGCGTGAATGAATGGAATGTGATTGGGAATGGACTTTTGTCAGCAAACCACTTATTACCTCACACACAGTAATAGTGCCACAGTAATTGTAGCACTTAGAGAACAGCATTCCAGCTACTATCTGGAGGAGGAGAAGGTAAAGGTAAGGGGGACTGGGAACAGAAGCAGCAAGGAGGGGAAGGTAGACAGGCACAGAAGGGTGGAGCTGCTGTGACCAAGAAGCAACATCTGGTGGGAAGAACTGGGGCAGACCTGGTGTATCAGGGGTGGAGATAGATCAGGACATAGGGGAGCTAGAGTGGAACTAAGTGGAAGCAAAAAAAAAGTTATTTAAGACAGCTCTGAGAGCTTCTGGACTAGGGTTGCCAACCTTCAGGTAATAGCAGAAGATCTCCTGCTATTACAACTGATCTCCAGCCGATAGAGATCAGTTCCCCTAGAGAAAATGGCTGCTTTGGCAATTGAACTCTATGGCATTGAAGTCCCTCCCTTCCCTAAACCCCACCCTCCTCAGGCTCCGCCCCCAAAACCTCCCACCTGTTGCAAAGAGGGACCTGGCAACCTTATTCTGGACTCTAGTGTTGGTTTCCTTCCAGAACCCAGTTTGATTGGTAGTTCCTTGTAGTTCTTTTTTAAGTCTTAAAATAAACCATCATAAATCTAAGATTATGATCTTCACTAAGAGGAGAAAAATGCCTCTTTTTCGCTGGGTATTAAGTGGCTTTGAGGTTGACCAAGTCAAGGAGTTTGTTTACCTTGGCATTCTTTTTTCCCATAACCTAAATTGGAATGCCCATCAAAAAGCAGTGTCCAACAAAATTAAACCTGGGGTTGGTGCTATTGTCAACTTTTTTCACACCAAAGGTGGCAAATATATTCCAGGGGCTATTCAGGTTTTAAATCTGAAAATTACCCCAATTAACCTCTTTGGTGTTGCCATCTGGATAACAGTCATCAATGAATCTATAGATCGTCCACTGCTTCAGTTCTTACGAAAACTCCTAAATGCCCCTCGATGTGTTGCTGGCATTACTCTTCATTCCGAGTTTGGTCAAATGTCACTTGAAGCTAGGGCGTGGTTGGCTGCCTTTAAACTACACCTTAAACTGTGCTTTAGCACTGAGGGATTCCTAGCTTCTCTGAAGCATGACCCTTTTAAATCCTCATGGCAAAAAATCTTAGATGAGAAACTGTCGTTGTTGGGCTTCTCGCAGGATATGTTATTAGATCTTGGGAAAACTGAAGCTTTTACCAAAATTAAAAAGCGCATTAAAGAGCTTGATTATAACAGCACTACTTTTCATGCTCGTCACGTCTGTTCATCCCAGTTCTTCGGAATACCCCCTCCACGTGGTCTGCCTGCCTATACATATTATCTGACAACTCCTCGTCTTGGTAGAGCTTTTTGCTTGGCTAGATTTAATGCTAACCTATGATAATGCAGGGCAGAATTCTGAATATACCATACTCAGACAGGATCTGCCCTTGCTCTTCTGGCTCTATTGACTCATTAGCTCATGCCCTTTTGGAATGCCGCTTTTATGAGGAACTTCGATTGCACTATATTTTCCCCCTTTTAACATACAAATCCAATGCCTCTGTGACTGACATAATGCCTTTTTTACTAAGCGATAGGGACCCCAAGGCTACATTGTCAGTGGCAAGATTTGTTTCAGTCCTTATATCCCTCCAACACTAGATATATGCTGCTCAAGATCAATTGATCAAGGAGCTTCTAAGGGATAAAAGGAAAGGTAGTTCCGATAAAATATTGGCAAGTTAGTTAGCAATAGCAGTCCTTAGGTATCCATAGTTATGTGTAGTGGGATTAAATTACAAATTAATGCCTGGACACAGCACATTTAAACTAAATGCCTTTAGTCAAAACACTGACCATCAGTCTTTCAGTTTGAAATTTTCGTCAGGAGACTTTACATGGTTGACTTGATGAAATGTGTCTATAAGAACATGCTTTTCTCAGAACTAGCAGTTATTCTCTAGGGCAGCAAGAGATGGGATATAGATGGACAAGACTGCCAACAGACGCATTGTTGATAGGTTCCCACATCATTGTGCTTTAATAGAACAAAGTGCTTTCTCTTGCTTCCAGAAGTAGGAGAAAAAAGGCATTTGAGGACAATATAAAGAAGCGTTTTGGAGAGCTCCTTCCATACTGTTACCCTGTTATCTAATAGGTGGCATCAGTAAATTGATAACACTGCCACAACACTGGCTTACTGTTCCAAAAGATGGAAGTAAATAAGAAATATATGCCAGGAATGTGATGGAAGTGATCCATAAAATCTGCCACTAGCTGATCAATGCACTGACCCGGATAGCCCCTGTCTAGCCTGATCTTGTCAGCTCTCAGAAGCTAAGCAGGGTCAGTCCTAGTTAGTATTTGGATAGGCAACCTCCAAGCAATGCCAGGGTTGTGACATGGAGGCAGGCAATGGCAAACCACCTCTGAACATCTCTTTCCTTGAGACCCTTGATAGGGTTGCCATAAGTAAGCTGTGACTTGACAGCACACACACACACACACAAACGGTTTTTTTAAAAAAACCCATCCATGAGTGAAAAAGTTAATACTACAATTACTGTGAAGATAAATGCTAAAAATATCAAAGTTCCTAGTATTGCTTAATCATATTATAACAAGTTATAGTTTTAAAAGCAAATCAGGTTTCAGTTTCTTGTCTCAGTGGAGGTCTGGATGCATATGTGTATATGTGTGGCTGTTCCTCCTCTCTGCAGCAGAAAGTAGGGCTGTCAATTCGGTTCGGCCCGAACTGAAAATCAGCCGAATTTCCCTTGATTCGGCGGTTTTTAGTTCGGACGGATCCGAACTCAAAACTGGCGGGCAACCGGGGGGGCCGAATTCAGCGAGTTCGGGAGTTCGGCGAATAAATTCGGCCAATTCGGCCATCAGTAAGCAGCATAACCGTCAGTAAGCAGCATTCTCCTCCCCCGGCCAATCGGTGGGCAAGCTGGGTCTTCTTCTGGCCAATCAGTCAGGATTGAGTGCTGGAGGAATCAGCTGATGTGCAGCTGGCCGGGGAAAGAGAGAGAGAGAGGGAAATCCTCATGTGTGTGTGAGGGGGTGCTTGTGCACATTCGCTCCTTTCCGTGGCTGCAGGGGGCGCATTTTTTGGGGTACCGACCCCAAACTTTCAGGGGATATTCAGACAGGTTTTTTTAAGAGACCACCCAAGTTTTGTAAACATTGGGTCAGGGGGTCCCGAGATATGGGCTCCCCCCCTTTTTTCTTTCCATGGCTGCAGAGGGCGCATTTTTGGGTGTGCCGACCCCAAACTTTCAGCGGAGCATCAGACTAGGCTTCTTAAGATACCCCCCAAGTTTTGTAAACATTGGGTCAGGGCCCCCCGAGATATGGGCTCCACCCCTTTTTCCTCTCCCCCCTTTTCCATTTTCGTGGCTGCAGGGGGCGCTTTTTTGGGGGTTCAGCCCCCAAACTTTTGTCATAGCTTCAGAGAATCCCTCTTAAGAGACCACCCAAGTTTTGTAAAGATGGGTTCAGTGGGGGCTGAAATATTGGCTCCCCCCCTTTTCTCTTTCCATGGCTGCAGGGGGCGCATTTTTGGGTGTGCCGATCCCAGACTTTCGGCGGAGCTTCAGTCAAGGCTTTTTAAGAGACCACCCAAGTTTTGTAAACATTGGGTCAGGGCCCCCCGAGATATGGGCTTTCCCCTTTCCCCTATTGGGATGAATGGATCACCCTCGAGAGATGCATACATATGGATCTTATATTGGATACAAATGGAAACATATTGGATTACCCAGCCTCCCAGCCCCTCCTGCTGGAACAGAAGACAGCCACAGTAAGACCCCTTTGGGGGCTTTAATCTATATTTTTTCTTTTCTGTGTGTGTGTGGGGGGGAAAGCAGAGTCTGTGTGTGTGTGTGGGGAGGGAGCAGTTTCTGTGGGTGGGGGGGGGAAGCCAAAGGGGGCTTTTGCCGGTTCTGCCTGGGGTGTGTGTTCCCCCTCCAGTCTCTCTCTCCCTGGTTTGAGGGGGGGCTTCATTTTTATTCTTCAGGTTTTTCCTCATTCATAAGATCAGTTAGGTTATTGATGCTTGCTCAAAACTGGTTTTCAAATGGTGACTTAAAGAATGCATCTGCCTGGTCCCAAGTCCAATGCAAAAGGAGACATTCCACCCCCTCCTGCTTATTATGCATAGCTAGCTGCCTCTGTCCCTTTCCATGGTATGCAAACTCCCAGGTGTCAGGTGTTGCTATGCACTGTTGCAAAGGTTTTGCATTGCGTGCTTGTGTTGCTTTGCAGTTGTATTGTTTTGCAAAATTCTTCACACCTGCCCCGCCCTTTGCATATTTGCAAAGGGGTTGCTCTGCAGTTGTGTTGCTTTGCAAAGTTCTTAGCACCTGCCCCGCCCTTGCTCTCATCAGCTGTTTGTCGGGCCGGGAGCTTTGTGCGTGGGCGGCAAGCTCTGCGGAGAGATCCACATTAAGGGTGGGGGGGACCCCTTTCAGGGCCCATATCTCAGCCCCCCCTGACCCAATCTTTACAAAACTTGGGGAGTCTTTCAATATACGTCCTTTGAAGCTCTGCGGAAAGTTTGGGACCTCTAAGCCCAAAAATGCCCCCCCAGAGCCGCGGAAAGGCGCGGTTGTGTTTTTAATGGCTTTATTCGGCCGAATTTTTTCCCCGAACTTTGAATTCCCGCCGAATTGAACGGATCCGAAGTGGGGGAGTTCGGACTTCGGCACGTACCGAACCCACAAGGGCCAAATTCGGCCGAATCCGAACTGTACCGAATTTTTTTTTTTTGACAGCCCTAGCAGAAAGCCAAGGTGTTCTAACAGTTGAAATAAACATGAAAATAAGTACAGAAACCCGGATGGCTCAGAGCTAAATAGATCTGCTTTTGGGCCTACCCACCCCTACCTCAGAGTAAACACACTGGTCGAACTCTTGGCATGATATCATTGCAGGTCACCCTGCACCAGGGCTTTACTGGACGAATCCCAGCAGGTGAATTTCTAAAGGACAACTTCCTATGTGATGCTTGGTGGGAAAATCATAGCGTTTTGAGTTTCCAGCTGTGCAGAATTGCATATTGCAAACCTTTCAAAACATATGATATTCTCGGCAAGAAGAACTTGAAGAGGGCACAAAAGCTTCCCCTGTATTAGCAAAACCATGTCGTAATTGGGAACCAGCATTAGAGAATAAACTTGCTGTTTGGTTATGTAGCCAGGAAAGCACAGCAGTTGCGGTGGAATTATGGAGAGTAATATTTTGCTCTTAATAGGATTAACATTTCAGAACGCTTTAAGGATTTAAAAGTGTATTTCTTTTTTAAAAACATGTTTTTTACAATTATAAATGGAACACAAATGATATGAAAATGTATATTACAGGCATCGAGGCATCTTTTGCATCACAGACTGATTTTTGTTCCCTTACAGCCATTTGGACTGTGCATAGAGCAGATGGTGTAGACGCCCCCCCCCCCCGGAAAAAGTTATCCGTGTCTGGGTTGGAACAGGTCAAGGATTGATTCCCAGTGATGAAATTTTCATCCACTAATAAGATCTGTTTGGTGGATAGCTCAGAACACATAGCTTTACATCCCTGAACATTGTTAGCTAGACAGAATCCAAAGGCTACTTTGTTTTAATTGGAGGGAGATATTGGCAAGAGATGGCTTGTTTATTCTTAGCAAATACCCAAAATGCTTCTGGCTGGAATTGTCAGGCCTTTGCTGGTAAAGACCCTTGGCATGAGTAGGCCAGTCTCTGGCTTCGTGTCAAGTCCTTGGTTCACACTCCTGTAAGATCTGTGTACAGTTTCATTTGTTCTGTTTGCTGCAGCTGCGATTGTTTAGTCTACATTTCCTGGGAACTCTTATCCCGGGATTGCTCTGCCTAGTTTTGCTTTCACAGGCTAGAATGCTTTTAAACATGTACCCTGCCTCAGTATCGCCATTAACAGCCTTCTTCTGTTCGATGACAGTCAGTTCTTCTATTTGTCTTTTTGCTCCTAATAAAGTATTACTGCTTCAGGACTTCAGCCTGGATGAGTTTGCTTATGGGATGCTAGGGACAGACGCCTGATCCTGACAGGAATCAGTGGGATGGACAGGTATTCTATATTGTGCAGATCAGCATGCTCATGGCTAGTTACTCCCTTGACGGTTTCCTCTAGTAAAACCCAATCAGGGAGTTGTCCTGTCTCTGATCCATATTAATGGAAGTTGCTAGTGGAATCTTCACATGGGGTCCTTGATTCTTGGGGTATTCCAATAGATTCTGTGACTATCTTGGTGACAGGAAATTCTGTATGGGGATGCTGTAGCATCTAGACTAACCCTGAATAATCTTAAATCCTACTACCCCAGTTAAATTGGTTTATAGTAGGCATGAATATGAAATCCTAGTAGCATTCATGACCAACTGTGGGTATGCTGCATTGGACTGCTTAATGAGTCCAATGCACCCAATGGAACTTATTTTATTTATGTATATTTTAGATTTATATCCCGCCCTCCTCCACCACACTAGGACTTGGGGCAGGTAACAAGTCAAATATACATTTAAAAGCAAAAACAGTTAGATTAAAATCTATAAAATACAAATAATAAGATGGCACCCTAAGTTCCCCAAGAATAGCAGACCTCTGCAAAGTAAGTGGAGCAGGGAGCTGAGGGACAGCATTTAGAAGAAGGGGGCTCTGACTGGTGACTGGTGGATGTAATAGAGCAGCCGAAAGTCCTCAACCATGTGCCTGGTGGAACATCTCCATCTTGTAGGCCCTACGGAACTGGACCAGATCCCACAGGGCCCTCGTCTCCTCAAACAGAGAGTTCCACCAGGCAAGGGCCAGGGCCATAAAGGCCCTGGCGGAGAACAATGAGACTGCTCTTGGGCCAGGGACTTCCAGTAAATTTTGAGAACTACAGTGAAGTATCCTTGGGGGGGATATAGCGGGAGAGGAAATCCTGCAAGTATGAGAGCCCCAGGTTGTTAAACACTTTAAAGATTAAAACCAGCACCTTGGACCTGGTTTGTAGAAAAATCTTAAATCTTAAAAAAATACATGGGGGAGGGGTGTATGAGAAGAACCAACTTCTTGTGTCAAAATCCTATGAGTATGATCTGAATTAATTTCAGTTCAAGCTTGGATAACCAGCACTCAGCACAGGCAAGTTATCTCTCATAGACTGCATAATGAGAGAGCAATGGGCAAAACTATTCCCATTTCATGAAACAATGAATTCCTCATGAGTTTGTCTATTGTAGCAAAGACCTTAAACAAATCAAAATGCACTGCACAAATACTTTATTGATGAGAGATATACCAACATCCTTATTATTTTGCTTGTGTAAGACTGGCAATACAGCGTAGAAAAGATGCTCATGTCTGTACTACCAATTCAGCAGCAACTTGGCTTGAAGAGTCATCCGTCATGAGCCAATTGAAAGTAGATAAGTGTACTACGGAGAAGGACAGATTAATTGTTAAAAGTGTTATAGAAAAGTTCTCCATGCTTATTATGCCTTTCCAACAATAAGGCTGGCAGAAAAAAATTCCATAGCACACAGGCTTCCCCCCCCTCCGCACCCCGGCTGTTAAATTGTAGCTGACTTACTGCAACCCCATAAGGTTTTCAAGGCAAGAGACCTTCAGTGGTGGTTTGCTATTTCCCGCCTCTGCATAGACACACTGGTATTCCTTGGTAGTCCATATACTAACCAGGGCTGACCCTACTTAGTTTCTGAGAAATGACAAGATTGGGCTAGCCTGGGCTATGAAGTTCAGGGCACACAGGCTTAATGAACGTAATATTTGAGGTTTACAGTTAAAAGAGGTTAGGTTTTTTATTTTACAAAATGTATTTATTCATTTATTTAAAACCTTTTATATTATACATATCTATACTAATAATATTTATATATATATATAATAAATATTTTATATCTCTATCCTGCCTGTCTGCCCTCACAAAAGCCACAAAGATGACTAACAAATTGAAACATACATAATAAAAACACATTTTAAAATCATTAAAACCATCCCCTGCAACACAGATCATTGTTAGAGACTTCTGCCTGAGACCTTGGAGAGCTATTGCCAGTTGTAATGGACAGCGCCGACCGAGACGAATGTGGTCTGTGTGGTGAAATGACTTCCACTCTAACAGCGCATTCCTGAGAATTGACGTAGGGGAAAGGCGGGGAGAAGGGGCAGGCGAGCCGTCTCCTAAAACCATGCTGGCTACGCTGATAAACCAAAAAAAGCCTTTACGCGGCTTTTTGTTGTTAAACGGGGCCTTTCACCCCATAAAGAACAGCGAGGTTGCACCTGCTAAAAAGCAGGTGTAATGGGGCCAAAGGGAACAGGAAGCCACCTACCGGCGGCTCCTCCTCCCACCCCGCCCCAGGAACACCCAGGGGAACGCCCCCCATGCCAGCACCATAAGTCTCCACCATGGTCTGTGCCACGGGGAGACTGTGCTGCTGGAGGAGCGGCGTGCAGCTTCGTGGTGCTCAGACACCGATGGAACTGCCCTTGCCACCAGCGTAAGTCTGTCTTGTGCCGTGATTAGACGCACTTACACTGGTGGCGAGGTCACGCTGCCTCCTAACGAGATTCGGCCAAAATCTCAGGAATGCACGGTAAGTTTACAGCTCCACAGGCTAATTCTTGGGTTTGTATTCTGTAGATACAGAGGGGCTCTACTGGTTAGTAGGTGGGAAGTTGAGACTGAAACGGGGCGGGTTCACTTCTCTAGTGCAGAGCCATTCAGTGCAGCACCATAGAAATGCAGATGGCCCTGGCCAGGAGGATAATGGACAGCCTGAGTCACACCAAAGCTATAAAGCCTCAGGTGGCCAGGGAACTTCCAGCAGACAGAAAGAGAAGGGGAGTTTGCTGGGGGTAGGGAAAGGCAGAAAACAAAACTTTACCGTTTTTTGAAGGAAGAGACGATTTCACACACTCAGGAGGCGGAAGCTCAAGAATGCAGCCACGAGCACATGGTTCTAAGAAAGCAGGAGATGATCCCCAGTACTGGAACCAAGATAATGAGTAAGCCCCTACATTGCTCTTGTGCCAGTGCCATAGAAATGCCCAGCTAGGAGAACAAAGCCAGTCCATGGTCCCACTCACAACAGTCGCACTTAAAGCCATAAAGCTGGGAAGACTAAAGTGATAGAATGAAAAGTCTTCCTTTGGGACAGGTAGGGGCAGTAAGGTCATCCTAAACGGGGTGGAAGGAAGACAGAAATAGTAAAATCTCTGGACATTGATATGAAGCTCTCTTAGGATAGGCACAAGCAAGGATGGGCACAAGCCATGAAAGACGAAACATGCGGCAAGGGACAATGGGAGCAATTCTCAGCAATTACGGAGCAATTATGAGAACTAAGATAATGATGAACTTTAAACTACTGCAACTTCATGTAATACTAGCCTATCATATGCAAACATTATTTAGGATAAGTACTGAGTGTAGGAAAAGGGGACTGCATGTTTCCACCTTTTCTTTGAACCCTTGCTCAGCATGAAAGCTTTGTCTCTGGCACCACTGGAGTGATGGGGAAAGGGTAGCATTGCCAGAGCAGACTTGGGATGGCTTCTGGATTTTCCATCCTCCTGGGGACTGAACTGAAGGAATGGGGTTGGGGTGGGATGGGCGGCTTACAAATTCGTTCCTTCACAGAACAAAAGAGAGAGGAGCCCAAGGGTAAATTCTTGGGCTAAGCCAAAATCTCAGCTGGTTCACTGTTGGTGGTGATACTGAAATGTCTGTGTCATAATATTAATTCCGAATTATATAACACAGTAGGAGGTTGATAGTTCAAAGCAGTTGTTTATTGGGCCCAATATACATACCGGATAAAACTGCCCAAATGCGCTGGACAGTCTTCACACTCAAACAAAGGATTGCCACAGCATTTATAACCTCTGGTCAGGGGTGGTACAATACACACAACACAGAGCATAGACATACAAAGATCCAATAATGAACACCTTTGGATTAGCATAGGCCTATCACTGGGGGTTGAGGCGGTACCTTAGCTGGTTACATGATCTGGGGCAGGGAACATTCCTTAGGCCGTAGGTAATTTTGGGCCGTGTCTTGGTGGATGGCTGTACCAGACACCGACAGCCTGATTTACTGACTCCTGGCTCCTGGCTGCCACCTTCCCGAAGCCCTCATGTGTGTGTGCACATGAATGCATAGTATTTCAAACCTGCTCTTATACTTTAGGCCTAGCATTTCCATAAGAGCAATTATGCAAACTGAACACAAAAGCATACATTCAGATAATAATAATGATTACAGGCATTACAATACCCTGAGAAAGAAGCGGGGGTTTGAGGAAGAGAAACCTGAGGGGTCTCGAGTAGGGTTGCTAACCCCCAGGTACTAGCTGGAGATTGCCTGCTATTACAACTGATCTCCAGCTAACAGAGATCAGTTCGCCTAGAGAAAATGGCCGCTTTGGCAATTGGACTCTATGGCATTAAAGTCCCTCTCCTCCACAAACCCCACCCACCTCAGGCTCAGAAATGGGCACTTGCAAGGCTCATCTCACCAATCTAGCTCAAGTTAAGGCACTTAATGTGATCCTGTGTAGGCCAAAAAAGCAAACTGAATATTGTGATTTTATGTGTAGAAAAAATGTTTTTAATATTGCTAACCAAGAGATGTTTCACACATCACTCCCGTTCAGTGTACAAGCATTGATATGGGTCCAAATGAATATATAAAGGAGCAGTTGAAATTATAATTTGTGAAATTATCATTTGTGAGTGGCCATCACAGATCAGATACCCCATGTCACATGAAGTATGGCCCTGAATCTTAGCGATGCATTATATATATGAAGTTGTTTAGCATACATATATGATGTTTCACATTTAAGAATATAGAATTAAATATAAAGAATGTATTTTTGCAAATCCATATATCATTCAGATCAGGGAGCCATGACCTGAACTTCCTCTTCCATATATTCAAATAGTAACCACTATTTGTGCCAGTGTTACAACTGTGGGGTGGGAGGAGATTTAACTATTTATTTATTATTGAGAAAATTTCTATGCCACTTCTCCAGAGAACAGATTTGAGGAGGCTTATAAAATAAAACATAATAAAAATGCCCCAAATAAAAATGGCTGACAATTAAAAGGCTATCCAAGGCACAAAAATAGCATTGAGCAGTTTAACAAACACTCTCATGAAATATTGTCGAAGGCTTTCACGGTCAGAGTTCATTGGTTCTTGTAGGTTATCCGGGCTGTGTAACCGTGGTCTTGGTATTTTCTTTCTGACATTTCGCCAGCAGCTGTGGCAGGCATCTTCAGAAAAGTAACACTGAAGGACAGTGTCTCTCAGTGTCAAGTGTGTAGGAAGAGTAATTAAGTGTTAACCCAACCCCTTTCTGACTATATATTACTCTTCCTACACACTTGACACTGAGAGACACTGTCCTTCAGTGTTACTGCTCTGAAGATGCCTGCCACAGCTGGTGGCGAAACGTCAGGAAAGAAAATACCAAGACCATGGTTAAACAGCCCGGATAACCTACAAGAACCAATGAATTCTCATGAAATGATTCTCAGGCTAAAAGCAGACTAATCAAAGTGAAAATTTGATTGTATATAGCCATTGGCCATCAAAATTTACTAAAACAAACAAATAATAATACAAATACAGCGGATTAGCAAATAAAATATTGAAATAGATAATGGAATATACTAAAACATTTCAGTTTAAAAGATCAGTAGCTGCTCCTTCCAATACCACACTAAACCTTATTTTCTTTGCTGCAAGAGCAAATAAAGAGAATCTATATGATGCATATGCATCAGTATCAGATAACAGAAATGTAATTTTCTCCACATCCGAGTGTGTATTAATACCAGATAATATTCCTGCCAAAAATTTAGCCCTGGGGCCTGTGTACAATGGGCAAAATAGGATGTAGTGAGGTAAGTCCTCCAGAGCTGAGGATCCACAAATACAGACACATTGATCCCTTGCTGTTCGAGAGTAACACCCCGCCAATAAAACCGTTGGCATATTTTGAAAATGTAATGATGTAAAGGATGCTCTGAGATTATAATTTGCAATGGTGGCTAAACGGGGAGTTCTAAAGTGGTCATTTTTAATTAATTTGTACCACGGTGCTGCTTTTGATTTTAAAATTAATGATGGATCGATCTATGCATCAGCTTTAAATACCCAGTCTGTTAGCTGGTGGTTATCAGCTGAAATTCCTGGAAGATCAACAGGGACGGAATATCGTGAAAGAATACCGTTAAGAAACCCCAGGCGCTTTGGGTCTTTAGAAAACAAAAAATTAAAAGATTGATAATTAAACATATTAAATCTAAAGAATTTATTTCTCTTCCAGTGTTTTAAAACCACAAAGTGTTCCCGGGCCCTGAGAGAAGGAAGACCTGTTTCTGCTCTCATCAGGGCAGCTGGAGACCCCTTAGGAAGAGCTTTAAATGAGCCTTAAGAACTCACTTTGAATTTTGAGGGTACTTTTATTTCAAAAGTCATTGGTAGGACAGGATCTGTTTAACATGCACACATCTGAAAGTTCATGTCTTCTATCTTACATACAGGAAGAGGTAAAGATTGATAAAGAATACAGGATCCCTGTGAAAAACCATGATTGCAGTGGCCCTTTGCAATATTTCTGAAGGGGAAAAAAACGGATAGTCCACCTTTCTTCTGCAAAGGTATAACTTTTTTCCCTTCTGGGGAAAACTGTCACTGAAAATTATCCGTTACATCATTCATTCTCTTTAGCAAATTATTGTTTTTCAAGGAACGTTGCCAGCTGGGAGGAGATTTTAGACATTTTCTGTTAACGTTTCACATTTGACAATTTGGCTGTCTGTGTTGTTCTTATATAATGCTTACGGCACTGAGGGCAATTATATTTCCAAGCCAGCTCCAAATACAGTGTTGGAAATACTATATGAGCACTTCTAATCCCTGTGGTTTGGTGGTGGGAATGGGGGTGGCATTTGCAGGCCTTCTACTACTTCAGTCTCTGATAACTTTCAGCTGTGCTGCTGAGACAGCTTTTTGAATGGTTGAAACTGAGTTTCAAATGTCAACCTGTGCCAATCTCGCCTCTTTTATTTTGGCAAGTGGATCTCAAATATATCAAAGAGAAGGGCTTTCAGCCATGCAACTGTCACTGAAATAGGGTTGCCAAGTGCAAAGCCCCGCCAATCCACCTGGCTGCCTGCCGACCAGCTGAGGGTCAGCGGGCAACGCGTGCACGCGCGCCTGCCCCACATCACTTCTGGTTTACCCAGTTTGAGTGGTAAAAGGCCCCTTTCGATGTGGCACTTCTGGGTGTAAATGCATCACAAGGGGCCTTTTACCACTCAGACTGGGAGTTTGAGTGGTAAATGGTCCCTTGCGATGCGTTTTACACCTGGGAGTGCTGCATCGCAATGGGCCTTTTTACCGTTTTACTCCCAGTTTGAGTGGTAAAGGCCCCTTGCGATGTGGCACTTCCGGGTGTAAACTGGATGTGATGCGATCGTGTTGGTGTGGCCGCGCGCACAATCTCACCTCACCTCAGCTCCACCCCAAAAACCTCCCGCCGGAGGAGAGGGGAGACCTTGTAAGCCTATATTGAAACCTGAAATGACGTTGGGGAAAGGCCACCGACTAAAAAGGATCTTATTAAATGCCCCAGATGTAGACTGGGCAACTAATGGATAGGTTTTTGCTTGTTCTTAAGAAGACACAGGGCAAGAAGTCAGGGGCAGTGGCTCAGCAGTAGAGCACCTGCTGTGCATGCCGAAGGCCCCAGATTCAGCCTCTGGCATCTCCAGTTAAAGGATTTTAGGACTTGAGACCTTGGAAAATTGCTTCTAGTCAGAATACATTATTCTGAGCTAGATGGACCAATGATCTAACTCAGTAGAATGCAGGTCCGTATTAGCAGAGAGACCATTGGCTAAGTCCTTGGTTTCCAAGGGCTCAGAGGAATACCTCAACCACTGCTGAATGCAAGTGAGGTATCATATGGGTTGAATGCTCCTCCAGATTAAAACAACACCCTGCCTATAGAAAAAACAGCAAGTTTGGTGTGTCGCTCTTCTATTGCAAAGCCTTTGTCATATGTGGGAATATTCAATTGTGAAATCACACCACACTCCCTAAATTATGAAGTGGTACAGTCTTAGGAGCAATGTACAATGAGATATTTCTAGGTTTTGGATTATTTCTGAGTCTTTATCCAGTTCCATGGTATTCTTCGGGCACTTATGCATGGGACTTTTACCTGGGGTTTGATGCTCTCGTGACCAACACTTTTCTGTTGCAAATTCAAAAGACACTATGCACTAGCAATTCACCAGCTCAAATCCGGAAGCATTAGTCCCCGCCCCTTGAAAACGCTGCTTTGTAATTGGCTATAGCGCTTGCTGTGAGAAAAACATCCAGTTCCCCTCTCCCTCCAGCGGAAACCCAAATGCCATGTTAAAAACTACAAACAAAGCTTTTCAAAAAGGAACGGAATGGGGGGGGGGGAGAAACCCAAGTGTCGTTTTAAAACCCAGTATGAGGCAAGTATCTGCTCAGAAAGAACTCTGGGTGGGAGAAAAAAATCAGGAAGCATTTGAATTCCCGCCCCTTGAAACACTGCTTTGTAATTGGCTATAGTGCTTACTATGAGAAAAAACATTGCCTCTCCCAGCTTCTCTGTCCCGCGCTTTGGCTTATACATGCAGATTTCACCTGGGCTGATCTTAGGGGAGATCGAAGAACTGGGATTTGTGAGGGCTGGGTATGAGGTCATCACTAATGGATGGAAAACTCATGCATAACTCCAAGGAACAACCGATTAGGGGCGAATGTGAGTCCAGGTACCCATACATAAAGGACCTTTGTTTCCTCACATGTTTAATTCATCACTCCATTCCATGAATTCATCTCTTTGAATAATAATACCTCTTTCATAATTTACAGTATTCACACAGTTTGGCTTGTTGCCCTGAGTGAAAGTAGATCAACCAAAAAAAAAAAAAAAAAGAAAGAAAGAAAGAAAGAAAGAAAAAACCCAGCAGCAAACTGTAAATGCACATAGCAGATAATATTAGGGCTTTTGGAAAATAGATTTGAGCTCAAAATCCCCAACCAGATTGCAGCAGATTTTGAGTCAGCATTGTTGTCAAGCCACGTTTCAAATTGGTTGACTAAACCCAAGTGCCTAATGTGCAGGCACTCTGTCAATACCTTCAGCAGAGCCAAAGGAACCATTATACTAAGTAAGCTATGGTGAAAACCCCAAGACAAAGCATCTGGGAGCTCCTTAGTTTGGTGGCCCATACCCTGCTCTCTGTTCTGTCATATCTATAGCATTCACCGGTCAATCTAGAAATCTAGCTTAACTGTATGCCTGCAGAGTGATAATGTTCCCTGAGAACTGACAGTCAGTTTGCTGACTGTCACTAGATGGTAATCCTTCTAGATGTCACTAGATGGCAAGCCAATCCTTCTAAGCCTCCTCCCCCAATTTTCATTATACAGGTAATAATACTAGCCCTAGTTTACAGGTTTGTCTTAGACTCTGTATGTGACGTTCTTTAAACACTTGAAATGTTCTCTATGAGTGCTAAGTATTATCATCTGCACTGTGGTATCTGCATTTTTCAGGAAGATGCTTTATGGCAGCAACCCTATGAGTCAGCAAGAGAAAGCCCATTTTCAGCTGTAATCAGTTTGCTGCTTTCATATAAATAGGACCCAGAGGAAATAGGCTCAAAAAGGGCAAATTGGAGACAATGTGTTTTTGAAATTTGCTTGCATGCTCTAAATTTTCTCCTGGGTCTTCCAGAGCATTTTGTAAATCATGAAATAAAGTAAATAAATCATGCCACCCAAACAACAAAGACATAAATAATCTCAGAGTCCCTTGTGATTCACCTGGAAGGAACAGAATGCAACTCTGCCTCGAGACAGCCACACCCACACTAGTGTTTCCCATTGGGAAATGTCAGATTATCCCAGAGGCTGCTGTGACATCGTAGGGGGTGATCTTCCATTTTCTGATGGGACAGTATAGTGAAGCATCTCTTTTATTTGGTGGACCCTCTGCTGACCAATCATCCTTGAGCTGAGCTGACCCTTAATGCTAATCCTCATTGGAGTTCATAATGATGTGTGTGTTAAGTGCTGTCAAATCGCTTCCGAATCATGGTGACCCTATGAATCAATGTCCTCCAAAATATCCTATCTTTGACAGCCTTGCTTAGATCTTGCAACCTGAGGGCTGTGGCTTCCTTTATTGAATCAATCCATCCTGCTGCCCTCAACTTTTCCTAGCTTCACTGTCTTTTCTAGTGACTCTTGTCTTCTCATAATGTGACGAAAATACGATAGCCTCAGTTCAGTCATTTTAGCTTCTAGGGTCAGTTCAGGCTTGATTTGATCTATAACCCACTGATTTGTTTTTTTGGCAGTCCACGGTATCATAATGATGTGGTCACTGTTAAATTGCTAGCTATACCTTAAAGATGCATACTTATAAGCCCAAATAATAGCCTCACAAATGTACATAAATACAAAGGACCATTATTGACTCTGACCAGATGTTTCAGCCCAATGGCCTTCTTCAGTGGTCAAATAATATTAATCATACAGAAGGGCCCCAGACATTGCAATAATACATTCATAATCTCAAAACTAAACCAAAATGAAATGTAATAATAATAATAATAATTCTCTGTGATCAAAGGAAGAGATATACAAGGCCTCTTACTTAGTATCTTACTGCCATGGTAAGGTACATGTATCTTTGATGGTAATTCAATTATGTACCTTTATCTCCTGGTCTGGAGCCAATACTAGGGTTTCCAACCTCCATGTACTAGCTGGAGATCTGCTATTACAACTGATCTCCAGCCAATAGAGATCAGTTCACATGGAGAAAATGTCTGCTTTGCCAATTGGACTCTATAGCACTGAAGACCCTCCCTTCCCCAAACCCCACACTCCTCAGGCTCCACCCAAAATACCTCCCACTGGTGGCAAAGAGGCAATACTCATGTATAAGTGAGTCTAAGGAATATATATATATATATATTACATGTTTACATGTATGCTTTCAACTGATAGATACTGAGCCCATATGTTCATATTGTCTTAACTTTTTTGGTTCTTAATTCAATTTATTTTGGGTTAAATTATTTCCCTTTCTTTTTTTCTTTTGTTGTTCAAACAATGGAGAGTCATCTCACTTGAAAATATAGAGCCCAGCACAGAGACAGCATTAATTGAGATGACAAGGTTCACACAGTTAACTGTGAGATGTAAGAAAAAACACACAAAAATATATATCTACTTAATGCTTCTCAAACTTAATGACAGATGTATTAGTCTGTCACACTGCCCCAAATCAACATTGAATTATATATTTAAACTGCTGTCTTAGAATAACTCAGTTATAAATAGTATTGAATTCAACATCACTTTTTGATCAACCAAGGCTATCATTTAGGAAGGATTGAATGGGGAAGGGGATAGTTACCGCAGTTATTAACAATAAAACGGGTCAGTATTCGAGCTATGCGTACCAAAAGCACACATCTCTCTGCTTTTGAAAAGGTGCCTGTTTATCCAGTGTTGATAACACTGTTATGGTTTTTAAACACAGACTAAGGTATTTGATCAAATGCAGAAACTGCAAGAAATGAAAGTAATATAAGCGCACAGCCCCACTGGCTTAGAAATGTTTTTCGTTACTAGAAGAGCCAGGACAATTATCAGTCTGTCTTTCCTTGATATTTGAAGAAGTCAGCACCTGAAGTTTTGTAAGATGCTTATACATAGACTTTTTTATTGTGTTTTTAATAGTTTCGTTAAAAACCTTGTAGTTTGAAAAGCATTCTAAATCTGATATCTCAAGAGAACTGTTATTTACTTGGTCATTCAAGCAGCTTCCTTTGAATCAATACATTCCTGCAATTGTGCTCCTCCTTGCATTTTCTTCTGCACTGAGTTCTATTTTTTCCTGCCAATGATTCTTAAGGAACAGTTATGGCATCTCTGCTATTATTTCATCCTTTTTATCCTTAGGTCACTAGAGAGACCAGACCATCATCTCTCTGTCACTTGTTGTAAATTAAATAACAACAGAAATGAGACGATTGGGTAGGGGAAAGAGCTCCAAAGCCATCTTCCTGTCTCCCTTGTTTTGAGCAGAACAAAATAAATGTTTCGCCTTAACAAATTGTCCATTCTTTACTGAAAAGAAGTTAAAAGGCTCACTGTTGACTTTCTTGAGAGCAGAGCATGATCTAACTTTATTTAAAAAGATAGATACAGTGGGAAGAAAGGGGAACTGTAAGAAAATCTACTTTGCAGCAGTGACAATTCGTATAACAAGACTAGCCTTCTAAGCGTGTTTGGGATCTCAAAGTCTTTAGCTTCTTTTGAAACATTATGGTGGCATGATTTGCAGATGTCCTTTTGAAGTTTTGAAAAATACTTTCTGAAATTCAAATTTACGAGCCATGATGCCATCACAATTGGTTTAGCTAGGGTAGGCTTTAGTAGGCTACAGGTGCTCTTCCTGGACGGATGAAGGCACTTGGCCATCTGCTCTGGCCTTTGCCATGCACCACAGTCTTCTGCTGATAGCCCATTGATGCACAGTCTGCTGTAACTTATGGTTATATTCAATGGATGCAGCAAGCAATGAAGATAGGTTGTTTGTTAGCATGATTTTCCAGGCCGCTGCTTGAAGAATTTTAACAGCCATCCATTCAGATCCCTAGTGTGTAGTTTGGAACAAATAAAACTCTGCTTTATGATGTTTACAAGAGCCTTTTTACCATTGCTGATGAGTCATGGAAAAGCAAATATTCCTATGGCTATCGGACAGGTGCATGGGATGCATATCACATTTGTTGTATAGTTTAGAATTAACAGTGCGTTGTTCTTCCCACTTGCACCGCCATCCAGATTTATAATTAGGGATAAGTATAAATTCTTGTTTCTCTTTCTAGCTGTTTCCATAGCCATGGTGTTTGATAGATTGAAACTCATGGCAACTGAATAACAAACCATCCTGTGTATTTCATGACTCTTTTTTTTTGCCTTGTCTCATTATCTTATGAACTTTTCAAAATGGTTGTCACTAGCAAAACCTCATTATCTTGCTGCCTTTCCTTTGTTTATCAGATGTTGATTGTTTTTCTTTATGTCTACCCTTCAGATGACCCACCGGTACTGTTTTGGTGCTCTCCATAATGACATGCTGAACTTTCCTGATTGCTGGTAATCTTGGGGGCCTTATTCCAGTCCGAACATTAACTCACAATGTTAATCACAGTGCCACATTTTTATTACCCTGACAAGTCTAGAATTATGTTACTATGCTATCTAACTTTATTTTGTATTGCTAATTTGTAAGTCCATTGAATGGATTGTCCTAAATCTTGAAGTTAATTAGCACATAGAAGAACAGTCTGCATTCCACAAATGGCTGGAAAGTAGCTTGGACAATGAATACATTTATGAAATGTTTTATATGGTTTCAAGTGCATTTACAATAGAGTTGACATCTATTGGCCATGGTCTAGAGAGGTAGTTTCACCCGATCCACCCACACAACTGGGATTTTTGTATACATTTTGGCATGGTGTTCTCCCATCCTGCCCCACAGCTGTTTCAGAAAATTTCCCTAGATGTGTATGTGTTCTATGTTGGCTGCTGTGTAGGGTAGTATTGGGAGGTGATGAAGTTTATGGAGGGAAAAAACCAAGCTGCCCCTTTCATTGAATTGCATGGAGGAATAGTTAATTTGAACTGGAAGAGAGAGTGCATTGCCATCACCATTGAAGATCAATTAACAGACTGAATCCAGAACATTCCCTGTGCCGTGTTTGTTAGGGGTCTACATGCCTTGAGGGAACTGCTATGCTCTCTTGAAGAACCTATGAGGATCTTTCTTCCTGAAGTGTCCTGTTCTGTCACTCTGACTTCTGGGGTTTGGTTGCCTTGAGGACCCTTTCCTGCTCTCTTGGCTGCCAAGTCTCCAGGGATTCACTCTATCTTGCTGCCTCTGAGAGATTTACCTACCATGAGGATACTACCCTGTTGTCCTGACCTGGATCTTGAGCCTATGATAAGTAAATATGAAAATGCTTTGCTCTGAATTTACTTAGAATTTGGGAACTTAGCTTTAACTAAGAAGGGCTGGAGAGTTTTAGGGAAGCAAAAGTTACTTGCAGTTAAAAGGGCTCCAGCTTCAGTGCACTGAATTTGTACTCTTATGTTTGAATGATTGAAATTATATTACAATTTACTTTATAATTTTGCCATGCACAATGTTTCATTTCTCCACTGCCCTCAACCCTCTACTGAGGGTGGGGAACAAGCGTGTACCTATTCTCCATTCATATACATTTGATAGAATCATAGAATTGGAAGGGGCCATACAGGCCATCAAGTCCAACCCCCTGCTTAATGCAGGATCAGCCTAGAGCATTCCTGACAAGTGCTTGTCCAGCCTCTGATTAAAGACTACCAGTGAGGGGGACCTCACCACCTCCCTAGGTAGCTGATTCCCTAGGTAGGTGATATACACCAGCTGATATCCCCTTCTATTCTCCATAGCCACCTATATTTTCTCCCCCTATTCTGTTGCTTTTTATCATGTATTCATTAATCATGCATATAAGTTCATCAGGCTTCTGTAATGTGTTGTGTACAATGCCTCAGTAATCTTCTTAATTCATATGAGTTCAATCCTTGAGTTTCTGTCTTCCTGGGGATGTGACTTTAAACCCTAATTAACAAATGGGAGCATCAATATGCTTAAGGGTGCAACACTAAAGCTCTACTGGAGAAGCTTAGGATGGCAGCAAAGATCACAGCCCAGGGGAACCTGGAGATTCACCAGTATATCACTAATGCCAGCACGAGTACCATGGCACAGGGACCAGAAATGTGAGATGCTGGGGATGTGTCGTAGAAGGAGTTGTACCTAGTTGGCATCCTATTCTCTTTCAGCCTCAGGTCCTATCTGCAACCCTACACCAGCAAAAGTGGTACATGAGGCTAAATATTACAAATTTAATTCAATGGGAGGGAAAAAACAACAAGCGTCCTCCAGTGCTTCCCAACAAACCTACACAGCTCTGGAAGATCTCAGAATTCTAATTAACCCAACAGCCAATCACAGTTCACCTCAGCACCATTGTCATGGGGGCTTGTGTTAGATACATTTGCTGCAGCCCCACTTTGAGGAAGGGGATCCTTGCTTATTTGTGTGGAGTATATCGTTGTTCGGTCTCCAGCTGGAGCGACGGAGATTTCGGTAGGGAATTTGTGTCCTGAGGTGGAGCACCTATAACGGATCTGTCCTGCACTCTGCAGGCAGTCCCAGTCAGGTCTCTTCTGGAACAGTGCCTTCAGCTGTAAATAGCGATGCTTGGGAGCTGGAACGGGAGGCGAGGAGCTGGAGCTGGCACACAGGCTTGCACCTAGTGGGCCGGTTGATCCAGCAAGCTTCCCCTCCTAGCCCGAAGCTTAAATAAACAGAGGGCAGCAGCTCCACCTGCTCTGGATACAGTGCCAGGGTCTCATCTTGTTCTGGATCCTGCAAAAAGTTTTATCCATCACGAGCTGGCCCAGGAGCTGGAGCACAGGCTGCAAGTCTGTGTCAGGCCTGTAACTCAGTAACTGTTTACTTTCGCTTTCCCGCCGGCAAAACTCAAGGACTGTTATGCCTACTGAAATGCCTACTGAAATGCGACCTAACTCAAGGACTGTTATGCCTACTGAACTCTGTTTGAAGCTCTGGGAACTCAGCGTTGTTTTTGATATGTAATCTCTCGCCTTTCAATGCATTTATATTACCACGTCCTAGCTAGCTAGCCTCATAGCTGTCACCCTTTCCTTTATGCTCTGTTATTCTATTTGACCAGTAAAGACCAGCTTCTTTGGACATGATTGTCTATGTCGTGGTTTCTGGTTCATTTGGACCAAGGGCTTACATTCTGGCACTGCGCCTTCGCTGGGCTACCTTGGCCCGAGCTTGCTGCCTCCGCTGCTTTTGCTTGGTGGAGGCAGACTCTGTCGGGTTTGTGGACCAAGCTCCGGACTGGCGCTCAGTTGGCTTAGGAAGAAGAAGAGTTGGCTTTTATTTGCTGACCTTTTTCTACCACTTAAGGAAGAATCCAACCGGCTTAGAAGCACCTTCCTTTCCCCTCCCACAGACACCCTGTGAAGTAGGTGGGGCTGAAAGAGCTCTAAGGGAGCGGTGACTAGCCCAAGGTCACCCAGCTGGCTTCATGTGTAGGAGTGGGGAAACCAACCCGGTTCACCAGATTAGCTTCCACCACTCATGTGGAAGAGTGGGGAATCAAAGTTGGCTCTCCAGATTAGAGGACCTGGGGTGTCACAAGGAAGTTCTGGCACAGGAGCTTCCACTGCAGGTTCTTCAGGGGCAAGTTCTGGAGCAGATGAACCAGGGTATCTACTCTGCAGGGGTCTTCTGGAGCTTCCTGTGCTCCCCCAGGCCATGTTTCTGGTCCTCAGGTCTTCCTCAGAAACTTCCAAGTCAGAGTCCAGAGCCAGCTCAGTGGGGATCATGACAGGATCTGAGAGAACAAGTGTTATCATTATAGTCTACTCATGGAGTGGCCATGGCTCAGTGGTAGAGCATCTGCTTGGCATATGTTAATATGGGTATTATCAGATTTGGCTGTTTGGCAAACAGCTCCTTTTTTGTGCAAAGCACCCTTTCTCTAGAGTTCCTGCCTCCAAACCCCCCCATGGGTATTTTCTATGTATGTGTGACATAAGGACACAAAGATATCAACCCATGTCATATATCCTCTGGCATCTCAGATATGTTTATTTACTGCTTGGTGAAATGTGAGTGGCTGTAGATGGCTACAAGCCCAGGCCAATAAGATTTTGCTCCCCCCCTCCTTCCCCTAAGTTGCAAAATGGCTTATTTGCTCTTACATATGATTCCCTGAGTGTGTTACTTTCAGCAGTAAATTTCAGGAACCTGCAAACTAGAAAATTGTGCACTGGAGACTGTATTTTATGTTCTGCGGTATGACTGCAGCCCATGCAGATATTTAAGCAAAATCTGTATGCAAGGTGTTAAAAGCCATTTTGTTAATAAATCTTGTGCGTTTGATGATGCTTAAAGTTATATCTGTCCTGGGGAGTGATAACTGCTGCATATTAACTTAGCAAAAGTCATTGTCTCTTCTCTCTCGAGCTACAAATACTCTTAATTAGTCTAATTTACCCTTACTCGTGTTTGCATGGCTATTTACCATATGATCCAGATAAAGCAACAATTTATGGCCTTGTCGTAAAGCCCATAGGAGAAACAATGTTTGGGATCTGCACTTAAGTCTGGTAACTTAAATTTCTAAGTATTTAACTCTCTGCTCTACTAGAGGCAATGGCTAATGAGAAAGATTTACAGTGAGATATTATATCTAAGCGATCTGAAAATGCTACAAGCATGCAACACAATCCTATGCATGTCTACTCAGAACTATATTCAATGCGGGTTCATTGCCAGTAAGTGTGAACAAGATTGCAGCTTAACAGTGCAATCCTAAACAGTTACTTCCTTCTAAGCCCATTAATTTCAAAGGACTTAAAAAAGTATTACTGTGTATTGGATTGCACTATAGGTTTATTCCCCTTACATGAACACTTGACCCATTCCAAAAGAGCTGAAGGAGATGTATTCAATCCAGCTCTTCCAAGGAATGCATTGTTATGGAGAACTTTAGGCTGTGAACTGAGTCCTTTAGCAAGCCAGTTGTGGTATTTCTGGGGTAGGGTTGCCAGATGCCTGGTAATCAAAACAACAAGCCACAAACAAGGACTATGCAAGCAAACAACGCTGCTGAACAATAATTGTGTACTATATACAATATTTACAAAGAATAGTCACCACCAGATAAGTCCATCAAGCTATCCAGCTTATAGGTACTTGTATTGTCCGTAGACTCAAAGTTAAGCACCCGGCTTCTTCTGTTTCTTGAAATTCCCTTAAAAGGGTAATGCCAAATGTCCTGTGGGGACCACAACTGAATCAAAGTGTTCAGAACCGGATCAGGAGGAGGAACACAGATCTATGGCATTAATTGCGTTTCACCTAAGGCTTCATCAGCCTCAAATAGTTTCTCTAGTCGCCCAGTATACTTCAGCGAGTTTTCCAATGCTTATGCTCAAGAGAGCTAAGTTAGTTTTCCAAGGCTTTTGAATACATTTGATATTGTTTGATATAAATTGAGCCTACTGTTGTATATTATATTGAACTATTTCAGCACAACTAGGAGTAATATTGTTTGAGATGCCTGGTAATGGCAGGCAATGGGCGGGCAATTGCTCACCAATTAAGGGGATGCCTGCTGCCCCTTCAGCTGAAGGGGGTTATTAACGTCACTTCTGGGATTATTAATGTCACTTCCGGGTTTACCCTGGGTTTACCCCGGAAGTGACAGGGACACTCTAGTACATTCCTCCTAACACTCTATGAAAACCGTAGAGTTTTGGAAGGAATGTGCTAGAGCGCCCCTTAACTTTTCGGGATAAATGTGCGTTCCCTCCCCCCAAGCTTCACTACAATGAAGCTCCTGCCGGTGGCAAGAGGGGATCTGGCAACCCTATTCTGGGGTGATCCCCATGATTGTACCAGTGGACTAAGATCACAGGATTAGCTGCTGGAAACCTGCAGTTGTATCTGGGGTCATGCTTCATACCCACTGGTGCTCCATGTGAATATATCACCTGGGACAGCTGAAGAAGACTGCATGGTGCCCTTTTGTAACACATGGGCTGGTTCAAAGCATAAGCATTCAGAAGTGATTCCTGCCCTCTGCCCAGAGTCCTTCGAATACCAGTTCCAGTCCTGCCAATATCAAAACAGATGTGATGGCAGCCATGGGCTGCTTTTCAGTGTACATATTTCATGCCATCCTATTGAATATCAACATGCTTATTACATGAGTTGGCTCTAGAGAAAGCACACTAGCAGCATAATCTCCAGTGCCAGAGATCACTGGAGGGATAATGCTACAGGCAAATGGAACGCTTTCTTGGCCAATTCATTTAAACGTGATGTGGCACGCACACAGCACCAGAAGAAAAAAGAGTGGAATAAAACCCAACCTAGAAAACAGAAGCTGGGTACCTAAGGTTTGGTAGAATGAAAAAAAAAAGTATATATAAATAATGAAAATATAATTTATTAGAAGCGCTATGTCAAGGTTAAAATTATTTAAAAACATTAAAATAGCACAATGGCATTTCCTAAGGTTGAAATCTATAACCACTTGCCAGACGCGTTTGGGCCTGCTTGGCCTTCATCAGTGGTCAACTGAAACCCATGTAAAACCTGCACACCTTTACAGAAATATATACATATAGAAACAGTTTAAATCAAACCAGGCGTGTATATAGGTTGTATAATATATTACCAATTACTCAAACATCTGGTAAGATTGACTGTAGTTGTAATACTGGTTTATATATGTCTCCCATATACGATGTATGCAGTTATCAACCTAGTAAAGCAATGGGAAACGCACACAACACCACAGGCAAACACCCTCTCTCTGGTGCGCTCTTTCAGCTTGCAGAACATGCTAAATAACTACTGCTAGTGTGGACGGACCATTTGTTCAGTACGAATATTATGCAAAACAAACATAAAATGATAGGGCTTATAATAAGGGCTGATGATTCTCTGCACAATTTTTTTATTCCGTTCCAAGTTAATCCAATTTCAGCACTGAGGAAAACGGATTTATGCAATCTCGATAAAGGAAATGTGCACGGTTGGTTTATTTTTCTTTTGATAGTTCTGCTTGCCCACTGGAAGGGGATTTACAGAGAACCAAGTAGTATAGTGCTAGAAATTGAGGGAAATGTGTGCGCGCGTGTGAATAGGTAAGTGAGGGGCTTTAATGAATTCTGTCAAATCATGGCTCCCCTGTAGACTACAGAAACAGTAGCTAGAATAGCATCCCACTTATAATTCGAGCTCTAATACTAAGTACTGAAGGGCTGTGGCTCAGTGGTAGAGCATCTGCTTGGCATGCAGAAGGTCCCAGGTTCAATCCCCGGCATCTCCAGTTAAAGGGACCAGGCAAGTAGGTGATGTGAAAGACCTCAGCCTGAGACCCTGGAGAGCCGCTGCCGGTCTGAGTAGACAGTACTGACTTGGATGGACCAAGGGTCTGATTCAGTATAAGGCTGCTTCATCTGTTCATGTGTCCCTGAGCTCAAGCATCATGCTCTACGTTGTCCCTCAGACTGCTGAGATTTTTACTAGACTTTAAGCCTATCTTCCTAGTAAGGAGTACTAATTTGCTTTTAAACAAAGAAAGGACAGGCCTCAGTATGTTGACCTACGTCAGCTTATTTTTTTTATTACTATAAAACATTTTTATCCTGCTTTCCCACAATTTGTTCCAAAGCAGATCACAAGGCAAACTGTTCAGCAATAAACCAGAAGCCCTCCTGCATCATTGTGATAACATGGCATGTCATATACAGACAGCCTTGTTTCCTTTAACAGTTTTAAGAATACTTTGTTGTCAGGCCAGCTCCTGTGAACTCTTCCGTGGAAATCACTGACATCCATAAGGTAGCCAGGTCCCTCTTTGCCACCGGCGGGAGGTTTTTGGGGCGGAGCCTGAGGAGGGTGAGGTTTGGGGAAGGGAGGGACTTCAAATTTCAAATTTCAATACCTTTATTGGCATACCATGGGAGGGACTTCAATGCCATAGAGTCCAATTGCTACAGCGGCCATTTTCTCCAGGGGAACTGATCTCTATCAGGTGGAGATCAGTTGTAATAGCAGGAGATCTTCAGCTAGTGCCTGGAGGTTGGCAACCCTAGGCATCCAGGATCACAACGACATGGCTTTCAACCTTCAAAACAACCCAAGATGCCCCACTGGCACTGTTATGTAGATCAGAGTTGGGTGGTGTGTGTGAGGGGAGTATAATGTGGAGAAACTCATCTGTGCCCTGGCATTTTGGCAATTCAGAACCAGCTATGTTGATGCAAACATCTGCCTGTGTTCAGAAGTAGCTTTGTATAATGGGATTGCAATGACTCCCAAGCAAAGCCAGCTGGACTTGTCGTCCTTCCTAAGATACTGCTACTGGCACATGTTGCTTCAGGCCTCAATTTGCACTGCAGATCTGTGAAATATGCATTTCAGTCCTACTGAACTCCTGCTCTGAAAATGTCAGACACTTGAGTCAAACCTCATATAGTCTTCCATATGGCAAAGACTAACAAAAAGTTGAACAGTCACTATGACCATCATTGTGAATGTCTTAAATATAAAATACATTCCAGAGTGACTACACCCTTGCTTTGCCAACTTTCAAGAATGCAAGAGGGAGGTAACTATGAATGTGCATATCCCAAACCATAAAAAATCTCACTTTTACTTCAGTTTAAGATAAATAAATATACCAATGACAATCAAGTGTATTTTCGGGGAGGGGCTGTGGCTCAGTTTGTAGAGCATCTGCCTGGCATGCAGAAGGTCCCAGGTTCAATCCCCGACATCTCCAGTTAAAGGGACTAGGAAGGTAGGTGATGTGAAAGACCTCTGGCTGAGACCCTGGAGAGCCGCTGCCAGTCTGAGTAGACAATACTGACTTGGATGGACCAAGGGTCTGATTCAGTATAAGGCAGCTTCATGCAGTGGTGGATCTACATTTTTGGGGCCCTGAAGCTTGAACTGTTATGGGGGCCCTTCCGCAACCAGCAACAATAGGGCAACATCCAACAAGGCCCTGGCCCCAGCTTGATGGGATGTTCTTCCAAGTAACATCAGGGCCCTATGTAGGGAAGCCAACCTCCAGGTAATAGAAGATCTCCTGCTATTACAACTGATTTACAGCCAATAGAGATCAGTTCACCTGAAGAAAATGGCCGCTTTGGCAATTGGACTCTTTGGCACTGAAGTCCCTCCCCTCCCCAAACCCCGCCCTCCTCAGGCTCCACCCCCAAAACCTCCTGCCGATAGCAAAGAGGGACTTGGCAACCCTAGCCCTATGGGACCTTCAGAAGTTCTGCGGGGCCTGTAAAACAGAGCTATTCCACCAGGCCTACTATTGAGGGCAACCACAGGTTGTCATCGTTACTGGCCTCCCTCTCCTCTCCCACGGGGCTTCTGATGAGGATTTGGCTGCTTGGTCGGGCCTCCAATGGCCCTGTAATTATATGAGTACTATCTTGTTAACTGTATTGAATGGTTTTATGAATTTTATTGATTACTTATGAACTTTAGATATATATGATTTTATTATGATCGTTGTTACCTGCTGTCAGGTAAGAGAGAGGAATGGGGATCTTCAGTAGCTGCCACCACTCTGGTGTGAGCCTAACTCAAGAAGGCCCAGAGCACTCTGCCTGCCCCTGGCTGCTGCTTCTCCCAACAGGGTATACTTTCTAGGTGACCAAATGAGGCATGAGGACCCAGGACAGAGTAACAAACAGTTTATTAAAAAGGTCTAATAATAATGATAACTCAAGCCACAATAGGACGACAAAACCAGTAAAGGCAGGCAATCAAACAAATAAAAACCCTAACACATCTATCTTTACTGTACCTAGCCCTCTCCTAGCACTAGGCCTCAGGCTAACTCACCCCTTCCTGGAGGAGGGATCCCTCCGTCTGCAGCAGCCTCTCCCCAGCCCTGCTCCCTAGGAGTGAACCCCCTCCCTTTTCAGGCAAGGCATTTTATTCCTTCTCCCCAGGCACCACTCTCTTACCCCTGATTGGCCCTAGCCTTCCCTCCAAATCCTCTTCCACCAATCACAAGGCCCTGAGAGAAAGTTCGACTGGGAGATGTAGGCCTGGAAACTACTTTAATATAGGCCTCCCTAGGGCTTGTAGGTGGCACTTGACCTGGAATGAGGGTGGGCTACAAATTTAACTAATAAATAATAATAATAGGGAGGGGGTCATCAGAGGGATAAAGAGGTGAAAATCTGATCTTTTGGTGTTAAAATGCACAAACGAGACAAATGCAGCCTGAATTGAGAATTCAGATGTCTTTTTATGGTTCTGATTGGCTCTAGCCTAAGGACTGAGCTATAGAATTATTAAGCCGTGCACCAACGAAGGATTTGATGATCCAGCTGCCAAAATGTAGGCTATGAATAGATTCTGGTGAGCTCAGTGAGCCCTTACAGCTGGGGGTTCGAACACTGCAAGCCCCCAAGAAAATTTTGAAATATGACCAATTACAGGGACATTTTGAGGCCATGTGAAATGGGTACTATTAGAGCATGTTCTAAAGTCAATATTAAGTACTTCAACCCATTGGCTTATGATTCTATCACTAAAAAACTCCATTGATTTTGTAGAGAAATTTACTCATTAAAAAAAAGTTGCTTTGGGGGCCCCTCCAGGATTGGGCCCCCTGAAGCTTAAGCTTCATTAGTTTCACAGTAGGTCTGCCTCTGGTTTCATGTGTTCATGTGTTCATCTGCAATACTTCGGCCTACTTCCTCACAGTTCTAATGGGGGTGAGGAGCATCAAGCTTATGAGTTGTAGCTCCCTTGTCAAAGTAAGTAGAAGTCTTGTGTCACAAAGACTAACAAAATTTTATGCCAGCATCTGAAGAAATAAGTTCTACTCCATGAAAGCTTATGCTGCAATAAACTTTTGTTAGTCTTTGAGGAGTTGCGAGACTCCTACTTATTTTTCCTGTAGCACATACCCACAGCTACCCCTCCAGAACGGCTCCTTTGTCAATTATCATCTGTTCTTTACTTTCATGTCTCTTTAAAAAAAAAACAAATGAATCATTCTGAACGTAGTGTTGTATGAATTGTTTTTCATAATGTTGTATGAATTGTTTTTCAAGGAGCTCCGGAAATTCACCATTCTGTTCTACATGCCGTGATTTTTTCTGGGCTGTTAAAGGTTGTCTTCATTACCTCAGAAACAATCAGAGTGAGCTGGGATAGGATGGATGAGACAAGAGAGATAGTACTAGAGACCATCACATACATGGTTCTAATATGTCATATTTGTGCTTTGCTTGTATTCTTTGCTTGTATGACCAAATCTGTTACAGCTGCTTTTGCCACTTTGAGTTACTTTGCTGATTAATGTATTTATGATGGGCTTGTTACATTGTATGTTGTCTTGCACACTCACATGAACACATGAAGCTGCCTTGTACTGAATCAGACCCTTGGTCCATCACAGTCAGTATTGTCTACTCAGACCGGCAGCGGCTCTCCAGGGTCTCAGGCAGAGGTCTTTCACATCACCTACTTGCCTAGTCCCTTTAACTGGAGATGCCGGGGATTGAACCTGGGACCTTCTGCATGCCAAGCAGATGCTCTACAAACTGAGCCTCGGCTCCTCCCCACTCTCTGTATGTTTTGGTGTAACAACTAGTTACTTGTCAGTACATTGATAATGTTGTGGAATATACCATTTGTAAACTGAGTTATATGCGAGAAATACAACTCAGTGAGTTTTGATACAAATTGAAGCTATTTTTGTCATTTTATTTTGTGTTCCATTTTCATATTTAGTGTATAAATAGCCATAGTGGCTGCATTTTTTTCTGTTGTAACGACATTGGCAGCTTTAGCATTATATTTGATATAGTACCTGGAGGTTGGCAACCCCAACTCTTCAGGCTAAGTTGCAAATAAAGCTTTTGATCTGTTGATGTTGAAAAGGCAGGATATAAATTTTATATAATAAAATAAATAAAATTCCTCGGCCTTTACACTGTGGGACCCACATGCCTCCATATCCAGCCCATGTATTAGCTGCAGGCAGACTCTCAGGCCCTGCTTAGTATGCATTCTTTACATGAGATTACAGGAAGACAGAGAACAAAAAAAACGTTAAAAGATCTTTAACCTGGTAGAATTCAGGCTGTGGAATCCTTTAACTTCTAATGGAAGGAGAAATTCATCTCTGTCCACCTTCTGAAAGGCTTGTACAGCTTTTTCCAGTTTCTGTTTGATGGATTTCTCTGTTAAATTGTTACTTGTTGTTAATTATTGTTTTGCTGTTTTATTTTTAACTGTATTTAAGTCTCTGGGAGTGATTGTGGGGGAAAGTGTCTCAAAATGTTTTAATGGAAGACATATAATTAATAGTTTACATTTCTGGAGTTTTGGAAGAGGCAGCATATTTGCTGTCTCTGTTGAAATTGGCACGAAGTGCATTTTATGTAGTGTGTTTTTATCTCACCCTTCGTCTATGGAGCTCAGGGCAGCATACATGGTCCCCCCATTCTCCATTTCACCCTCATATCAACTCTGTGTGGTAGGGTAGGTAGAGAGAAGATGACTATCCCCAGGTCACCCTGGCAAGTAGGGACTCGAATCCAGATCTCTCTGGCTCCGGCACAATATTTCAGCCATTGTGCCATATTGTATGTATTTGACATGTTCTTTCATTTATTCTCAGGGTGCTTGTCAAATAACCTTGAATGCCGCATTCTTTGTTCTTGCTTCTCTCTACTACTTTGACCATTCCATGTTCTCACGCTGCATTAAATTGTTTCTTTTCCATATGTACTTGGCTGGGAAAGAGAGCGGGGTATAAATCTAATAAAATTTAAAAATACTATGTCCTTGCAGTGGAGCATCCCTGCCTACTTCCCCAAAGAGGCTTCCAGACCTCTCACAACTCAAGATTGCTACTCTTAAGGCAATATCCTCCTTCTTTTCAGAAGTCTCTGACTCTTGCACTCTCTCTCAGCTAGTCATGTAGTTAGGACACTATCTTTCTCTTTCCTTTATACTATCAAATATGTTAAAAAGGTAAAGGTCCCCTGTGCAAGCATCGGGTCATTCCTGACCCATGGGGTGATGTCACATCCTGACATTTCCAAGGCAGACTGTGTTTACGGGGTGGTTTGCCAGTGCCTTCCCTTCACCCCCAGCAAGCTGGGTACTCATTTCACCAAACTCGGAAGGATGGAAGGCTGAGTCAACCTTGAGCCTGCTACCTGAAACCAACAACTGCCAGGATCGAACTCAGGTCGTGAGCAGAGCTTTTGACTGCAGTACTGCAGCTTAACACTCGGCGCCACAGGGCTCCTCATCAAATATGTTAGTTCCTGAATAAACCTTTATCTACACTTTAATCAGGTTGTGCACCTTTGCTGTGTTAATTACTCTGCTGACAGTTACTTTCCCTGTACTACATGTCACTTAGTTCTGTGGATCTTTAAAGCTTTATGTCAGAGCCAGGATCCCATGATCTGGGTAAGCAATGCTAAAGAAGAAAGAAGGAAAAGAGAGTCATGGAACAAAAGTGGCGTCAGGGTGAGTCATGAAGCAGAAGTGTTCTGGATGCAGCAATGGGCTGGATGAGAATGAACAAACAACTTTAATCCAGACAAGTAGGAAGAAGATGATCCTGGAAATGGTATACAGCCTGTGTTGCACGGTGTTGGTGCACCATTGGCAAGTGGTGGAGTTGCAAGTGTGCTGTTGGAGTGCTTGTTAATAGGGCTGTCGGAAAAAAAATCGGTACAGTTCGGATTCGGCCGAATTTGGCCCTTGTGGGTTCGGTACGTGCCGAAGTCCGAACTCCCCCACTTCGGATCCGTTCAATTCGGCAGGAATTCAAAGTTCGGAAAAAAAATTCGGCCGAATAAAGCCATTAAAAACAAAATCGCGCCTTTCCGTGGCTCTGGGGGGGCATTTTTGGGGTTAGAGGTCCCAAACTTTCGGCAGAGCTTCAAAGGACGTTTATTGAAAGACTCCCCAAGTTTTGTAAAGATTGGGTCAGGGGGGGCTGAGATATGGGCCCTGAAAGGGGTACCCCCACCCTTAATGTGCATCTCTCAGCAGAGCTTGCCGCCCACGCACAAATTTCCCAGCCCCGACAACAGCTGAGAAATTTGCAAAACAACTGCAAAACAACACAACCTTGTTAAACAACACCTTTGCAACACACAACTGAAACCTCCCCCCTCAAACCAGGGAGCGAGAGACTCAAGGGGGAACACACACCCCAGGCAGAACCGACGAAAGCCCCCTTTGGCTTCCCCCCCACCCACAGAAACTGCTCCCTCCCCCCACACACACAGACTCTGCTTCCCCCCCCCACACACACATACACAGGAGAAAAATTATATATTAAAGCCCCCAAAGGGGTCTTACTGTGGCTGTCTTCTGTTCCATCAAGAGGGGCTGAAGAGGACTTGTAATCCAAGATGATTCCAATTAGGCACGGAATGTTTTGCTCTGGAGATGCACAGGATCGGCTGATCCATTCATCCCAATAGGGAAAAGGGAAAAGGGGAAAGCCCATATCTCGGGACCCCCTGACCCAATGTTCACAAAACTTGGGGGGTATCTTAAGAACATTGGTCTGAAACTCCGCTCAAAGTTTGGGATCTGCACCCCCAAAAATGCACCCCCTGCAGCCATGGAAAGAGAAAAGGGGGGAGGCGATATTTCTGCCCCCACTGAACCCATCTTTACAAAACTTAGGTAGTATCTTAAGAATAATTGACTGAAGCTATGCTAAAAGTTTGGGGGCTATATCCCCAAAAAAGCGCCCCCTGCAGCCACATAAATGGAAAAAGGGGGGGAGGGAAAAGGGGGAGAGCCCATATCTCGAGACCCCCTGACCCAATGTTTACAAAACTTGGGGGGTATCTTAAGAACACTTGTCTGAAACTCCACTCAGAGTTTGGGATCTGTACCCCCAAAAATGCGCCCCCTGCAGCCATGGAAAGAAAAAGGGGGGAGCCCATATCTCGGGACCCCCTGACCCAATGTTTACAAAACTTGGGGGGTATCTTAAGAAGCTTCATCTGAAGCTCCACTGAAAGTTTTGTGTCTGTACCCCAAAAAATATGCCCCCTGCAGCCACAGAAAGGAGCAAATGTGCACAAGCACCCCCCCCACACACACGAGGATTTCGCTCTCTCTCTCCCTGGCCGGGCTGCACATCAGCTGATTCCTCCAGTACTCAATCCTGACTGATTGGCCAGAAGAAGACCCAGCTTGCCCACCGATTGGCCGGGGGAGGAGAATGCTGCTTACTGACGGTTATGCTGCTTACTGACGGCCGAATTTGCCGAATTTATTCGCGAACTCCCGAACTCGCTGAATTCGCCCCCCCCCCGGTTGCCCGCCAGTTTTGAGTTTGGTTCCTCCCGAACTAAAAACCACCGAATCAGGGGAAATTCGGCTGATTTTCAGTTCGGGCCAAACCAAATTGACAGCCCTACTTGTTAGTATTGCAACTATGGTTGCCAACTCTGGGTTGGGAAATTTCTGGAGATTTGGGGGTCTAGCCTGGGGAGAAAAAGGACTGGAGAAGGGACGAACCTCAGCAAAGTATAATGCCATAAAGTCTATCCTCCAAAGCAGCCATTTTTTCAAGGGGAACACCTATGTAGTCTGGAGATCAGTTATAATTCCAGGTGATCTCCAGGCCCCGTCTGGAGGTTGGCAACCTTAGTTGAAACATGCGGTGATCGTTCTTGGTGGTCCAGCTATTGTTGTGAGTTTGACTTTGGCTGCTGGCAAGATCCGCACTATTTAATGGATTGTCCCAGTTTGAGCTGATATAACTAGTTTTGCACTGCCTTCCATACTCCCTCTTATTCCTTGTCTGTATTCAACCTGATACCGTCATTGTGGAGTGGCAGTGGCTCAGTAGTTGATCACCTGCAGACATTCCCAGGTTCAATGCCTGACATCTCCAGTTAAAAGAATCAGGCAGTAGGTGATGTGAAAGATCCCTGCATGAGAACCTGGAGAGCTGTTGCCAGTCAGAGAAGATAAAAGGCTGACCTTGTTAGACCAGTGCTCTGACTCAGGATGAGGTGGCTTCACGGGTTCATTTGATGCCCATCCCTGTACCTTCTCCACACAACCGGAATTCATCAAAGGGCAAATGAAAAGGACTTGCTTCGAAAACTTCTGAAAGGCCCATAAGAACGGAGGGTGTTTGGGAACACCTGTACTTGGCAAAAGCCTTCTACATTGCTAATTGGAGCGGCGGTCGATTTGTCCTGCTTAAGATGCCGTGCTCTCAGAGTGAAGCCAATATCCAGAAGCATGAAGTGAATTATTTGGCAGTTTGGTGTGAAGTCTGCCTATTAGCTTGATGTAGTATATATTGCTATTTGCATAGCATTGCCATGATAGTTTGTTTCAGCCCATTACATTTGCCTGGACTCGATAGCAAAGGTTCCTGTGAGTGCAGAAATATTAGCTATTAGCATAAAGTTGAAACTGGAAACATTTTTTTCCAGAGGAAAAAAAAAAGGGAAATAGCTTCTCCAAATTAGTTCTGTGTGTAAATCTTATTTGATACATTGTAGGCCACAGATCACAAAATCTGAAACTTCCCTCGGGGGCAGTTGGCATGGCAATTTTGAAATGGAGACTGATTTCCTGTTGGAAGAGTCCAAACTGCTTACAGCTGATTAAATAATAAATGCCTGCCTGAGACATGAACATATGAAAATAAAGTAAGGCAGGGTGAGAGACTGATATCAGGTTTCAAAAAGTGGTATATCGAAGGTGCGAGTAGCTCACAGATACATGAAGGTTGGGCAGGGAGAATCTGAGTAGAAAGAGAAATGCTTATTTATAGAGGGGTCAGTAATTCAGAGATAGGTCAAAGGGCAAGTTTATACACACACAGCAGGCTTACCAGGTCCCCCCTCTCCTCCGATGGGAGGTTTTTGGGGTGGTGAGATTGCGTGCACGTGCGGCCGCATCAACATGATCACATCCCTTCTGGTTTACACCCGGAAGTGCCGCATAGCAAGAGGCCTTTACCACTCAAACTGGGAGTTTGAGTGGTAAAAGGCCCATTGTAATGCGGCACTTCTGGGTGTAAAATACATCGCAAGGGGCCGTTTAACAATCAAACTCCCAGGTTGAGTGGTAAAGGGCCCCTTGCGATGCATTTACACCCAGAAGTGCAGCATCTCAAGGGGGCTTTTACCACTCAAACTGAGAGTTTGAGCATGCGTTGTCGGCGGGCAGCCAGGTGGATTGGCCAGGATTTGCCTGCCACCACCTGGCACTTGGCAACCTTAACACAGAGAGATGGGTCAAAGGGCAAGTTTATACACACACAAATTCAGCATATGATGGCAACTGCCAATAGGGTTGCCAACCTCCAGGTAGTAGCTCTATTACAACTGATCTCCAGCTGATAGAGATCAGTTCACCTGAAGAAAATGGTCACTTTGGCAATTGGACTCTATGGCATCGAAGTCAAACCCCACCCTCCTCAGGCTCTGCCCCAAAATACCTCCCAACTGTGGCAAACGGGGACCTGGCAACCCTAACAGCCAATGATGATTGGCATGTCTAAAGCAGCCATCATAGACCAAACCACGCAAAGAAAAGTTTTCGTGGCATGTGACATTACCCTCAACCCACATGAAGAATTCAACATAGGCATGTACATGAGAATCAGATATAAGTGCCAGATGGGGCTGATGCTTAATTTAGGAGAAGAGGGAGCAATTTGAGGCGCAGAAAAAGACTGTCTGACTCAGGGTGAGCAACAAATGAAGTAAGAGTGGTCACATAAATCCCTGTTAGATACCCAGGAAGGTACACAAATGCCCAGCAGGGCTTAACAGCCAGATCCCAAGCATATTTACTCAAAACAAAGTTAACCTATAAGCAGGGCTGCCAACATTCAGGTGGTGGCTGGAGATCTCCCGCTATTACAACTGAACTCCTGGTGACAGAGATCAGTTCCTCTAGAGAAAATGGCTGCTTTGGAGGATGGACTCTATGGCATTATTCCCCATTTAAGTCCCTCCCCTCCACAAACCCAACCCTCCTCAGGCTCCACCCCCAGAATCTCCAGGTATTTCATAACCTGGAGCTGGCAACCCTACCTACAAGGCATACTCAAAAGTAATTGTAGACAAAATTGCAGCTCCACTTCCCTTTACAACAATGCCCAATGACTTCAGGAAGATCCTGTTTTGACTTGAGTAGCAAAGATGACATAATGGTCCTATCCTTCTAAGACAGGGGTGGGGAATGTCAGGCCCGGGGGCCGTTTAAGGCCCGTGAAATAATTTGGTCTGGCCCTTCGTGGGTCCTGGCAGATCTCTAGCTCAGAAGGATCTAAGACTGGCGATCCGCCCCCTCCCGCAGACAGGAATAGCCTCTATTCAAGGCGGATGTGAGTTTGTTTTGCTGAGAAAAGGAACCTTTTCCCCCTTGCAGAAGAGTCGTTAGCTATGGAGCTGCTAGGACTGCCCAAGAAACTGTGTTAACCCTTTCCCACCAGGGCCGGGGATAAACGTATTCCCTCTGTACTACAAGAGGGCTGGGGGTGGAAGTGGCGACAATGAAGGGATTAAAGGGGGCAGGGCGCAGGGGGGGGTCATCTGGGATAGCTGCCTGCTTGGGGCTTGGTTGGCTAATTTTTACATTGATAATATTTTATGGCCCGTGAATGATGTTATAAATATCAAAATGGCCCTTGGCGGAAAAATGGTTTCCCACCCCTGTTCTAAGCAAATGCATTGAACAGCCACAGTGAGGCCAGCACTTCTGCCTGCCTCCAACACTCTGCTGTGCTGCTTTCCCTGATGCACCCTTCAGCCTCAAGCAGCAGCCTTTCATCATCGTGACTTCTAAGATGGTGCGCTAACGTTTTAACAAAATATTATTATTTAGGAAAGTGTCAGCAAGCGCTTTAGCTGATTTATTTGTGGCTGTAATGTCCAAAATACCCTTTCACTGCATGCTTTACTTTAAGCAAATGTCCTCTGTCAGTCTCTTGTTGAATGACTTTATGTTTGCACTGAAAAGCTAATCCATCACTTTTGGCAACGGGAAATGTTCAGAATGAAAAATTGCCCCAAACGTAGAAACACAGAGGTATCTAAGAATATACTCGCGGTGCCTATACACATCAATATGCAAGATATGCATTTATAAAATGCATATTTTGAATGTTTTTATTAATCTAACTAATAATTTTTGGAAA
Organism: Euleptes europaea; assembly: GCF_029931775.1. NCBI lineage: Eukaryota > Metazoa > Chordata > Lepidosauria > Squamata > Sphaerodactylidae > Euleptes > Euleptes europaea. The sequence continues at coordinate 32,235,700 of NC_079318.1, forward strand.
AGTAGGCAGGTATGTTACTACTCCTATGAAGTATTTAACCAATCTGGAAATTCCAAAACACTGAAGAGCCTTTACCTTGGCCAGATGTCAAGCCCTCCCCTCATCCATTCAGGAAGGCCGGTTCAGGAAGATACCATATGAGGAGAGAAAATGTCCCTGTGGTTCTGGATTCATAGAAACTTTTGAACATGTTCTGCTCTATTGTCAATTCTATACAGCTATCCGAGGTTCATCTCACCATTAATTTACAAATTCTCTGGTTTTATGGGACATCTCTATATCCTATCTCTGTTACAAGATGCAAACCCCGAAACAACATACTCAGTGGCTAGATTTTGTGCTGCTGCAATTGATTTACGACGAAGGAGGGTTTGCGCTAATCAACAGTCCTGAAAATGAGGGGTGACAGTTCTAGTTATATGTGTTCCCCTCTTTCTCGAAGTGATTTTATCTATGCCAACAAATGAACAAGCATGTTTCATTCTTTTTTTTTTCTTCTGATGTGTAATTTATTGTATACTTGTGTAAACTGGTGCTTTTATATGTTTACCTGTGCTGGTCATTGACTGTAATAAAGATCTAATCTAATCTAAAGTCAGGCAAAAGCAATAATAACCCTACTTTCCTTAAATGCTGTTGCTTCAGTTCTACAAGCTTGAACTGGGTTTGTTTTAGCCATATCCCACCACAGGCATAGTCACAGAACAAGCAGTGTGCCCACAAGAGGGGCTCATCCCATCAATACTATTTATTTATTTAATACATTTCTATCCTACAAACCCTCAGCAAATAAATCCCAATAACAATTGAAAAGCAGGACTACATCTGAACATCAAGAAGACAAAAGTAATGACTACAGGATAATTAACCTTAAAGTTGAGTAATTCTTCTGTAGTCATTACTTTTGAGAAGACAATGAGGAAGTTCAAGACTTTCTATTCCTTGGCTCTATTCCTGGCTCAACCAAAAGGGAGACTGCAGCCAAGAAATCAGAAGGAGATTGAGACTGGGAAGGGCAGCCATGAAGTAGCTAGAACACATTCTTAAGTGTAAGGATGTGTCACTGGCAACCAAGAGTTAATTCATGCCATTGTATTCCCTATTATTCTGTATGGGTGTGAAAGCAGGACAATGAAGAAAGCTGACAGGAAGAAAGATTCCTTTGAAATGTGGTGTTGGAGGAGAGTATTACGGATACCATGGACTGCCAAAAGACAAATAAATGGGTTCTAGATCAAATCAAGCCTGAACTCTCCCTAGAAGCTCAAATGACTAAGCTGAGGCTATCGTACTTTGGTCACATTATGAGAAGACAAGAGTCACTGGAAAAGACAGTCATGCTAGGAAAAGTTGATGGCAGCAGGAAAAGAGGAAGACCCAACAAGAGATAGATTGACTCAATAAAGGAAGCCACAGCCTTCAGTTTGCAAGACCGGCTGTTAAATGGAGGACATTGATTCATAGGGTCGCCATAAGTCCGAAGCTACTTGACGGCACTTAGCAAACATACAACAACAATTGACAATATAAATTTCTATAAAACATCACACCAAGAGCAACAGTTTGGCCAGAACAAAAACACAATTATCATAAGTTTACAAATGCTTCCCATTTCACCATACAAATTTGTGATGAGAGTACCCCCATCCTGAGCATAGGAAGAGTTCACAACCATGGAAACTAATGAACGGGGCAGTCTAAAGGCTCAGTGTGCTTGGTAGTGTGTGTGTGACAGTCTTTTATCATTTTGCTTAGAATTGCCAGCCAATGGTGGGAGTCCAGGAGGGTGGGGGCATGGGGATGCTACTGGGCAATGTCGTGCCATCACTTCCAGGGAAAACCCAGAAGTCTCATCACGCCTCTCTAGGAATCTCCAGAAACTGATTGGTAGGACAATAGAGTTTGCTGTGATTTCTAGAATGGACTGACATCACTTTCAGGTTCTCCCTGGAAGTGATATCACACCATCACCCAACAGCAATTTTTTACATTGTTTGCATCCTGCTGGCTGCAGGACCTCCTGCAGGAGCCCTTGGTGGGAAAGTGACAATCCTAGTTAACAGAAAAGAAGAGAGCTTAAGAATGAATAAGGCTTGGCTTCCTGTCCTGAAAACCTCCAGACTAACAAAGACTACAGTCCACAATAGCCATGCGGATTAGCTTTGGATTCCACATGTTAACAGATCACTTCAGGATACAATGGTTCCACATTAACATACCCCACCCTCATTAGCACATTATCTTGATACTTACAGGACAATGATTAACACATTACCTTTAATACTTTGCAGGACAATGACTCAGCTCAAACCCAACCCCCTTCTGACTATATATTACTCTTCCTACACACTTGACACTGAGAGACACTGTCCTTCAGGGTTACTCCTCTGAAGATGCCTGCCACAGCTGCTGGTGAAATGTCAGGAAAGAAAATACCAAGACCACGGTCACACAGCCTGGATAGCCTACAAGAACCAATGAATCCTAGTTTTGCTTGTTCAAAACCTTCTCATTGTTCTCCTCATTATTCCTTCTCATTGTTCTCCTCTTTGCTATCTTCCCCCCCCCCCCCTGTCAGCTCCTTACCCTGTCTTGGTGTTTCCCTTACTGGTAATATGAAAAGATCAGTGGTACAGGTAACCACTGTGAATGTCTGAGAAGCTAATATTTTTGCTTATTTTTGCATAGAAGCAACATCTATAGCTGGAGTCCCCATCACTATGTTGTGAGAAAAGTATGACAATGGACACCTCTGTGCTAAACTACACTATAAAATATTCATTAATTTAAGAACCTACCTACAAGAGCTGGGCAAAACACAGAATGTGTTTAGAAAAACAAATGTTTATCAGTGTCAGTATTGATTTGGGACCTAGTGTACTCCTGAGTACCATAGAGGACTGAAGCAAACTGAAACTGAAACTGAAAACAGCCTGCCTTTGCTTACTTTCAGTGTTGCAAACTATGTTTCTCCTTCACAAGGGAAAGAAATTGTTCGAACAGGGCCTAAATAATTAGGCATCATTGAGAAGAGAACTTACAACACTTGGGGATGGCAGAATGATGAAGAAGAAGAGTTGGTTTTTATATGCTGACTGTCTCTACCAATTAAGGCAGAATCAAACCGGCTTACAATCACCTTCCCTTCCCCTCCCCACAACAGACACCCTGTGAGGTGGGTGAGGCTGAGAGAGCATGACTTGCCCAAGGTCACCCAGCTGGTTTTGTGTGTAGGAGTGGGGAAACAAATCCAGTTCACCAGCTTAGCCTCCGCTGCTCATGTGGAGGAGTGGGGAATCAAACCCAGTTCTCCAGATCAGATTCCACCGCTCCAAACCTCTGCTCTTAACCACTACATCATGCTGGGTCTCTGGAATGGCAGGGTGCAGAGATTTCTACCATCACCAAGTAAGCTTTCTACCTCTCACCCATTTTTCTCTCATGGCTCCCTTTCCCTCCTCCCTGGCACATGTGCTGTTTGCAGCACAGGTGGAGGACTTGATGTTAAAATAGCCCAGGACCAAGCCGAGTAGAACCTCAGAGACAACAGCATGGGAGGAGGTGGTCATTACCACCACGGGCAGGGCTGGAACTACTGTGACCCTGCTAGCACCACTAGGACTCAGCTTGGTATGTTCCTGGACACCTGCAGGCTTCCAGGACAGTGGTCTTCTAGGAACTTTCTTAGCAAGTTAAAGGGTATGTGGCAAGGCCTTTCCATTTACCTGCCTGGGACAGAGCATAACTGCCCCAGCTCCAATTTCCCATCCCCTAAGTACCTAGGAGTAGCAGAAAGAAATGGCCTCTACATATGGAAACATTCTAGGAATTTCCACTAGTCTCCCTGGTAAGGACCATAGAAACTAGGGGAGCCAGCTTAGAAAATCACCCAGAAGTGAAATCACATCCTCTCCAAACTCTGCCCTCCCTTGGCACTGTCCCCCCAAATCTTCTGGAACTTTCCAAGGGAGTGCTGGGAAACCTATATGTGGCATAAATGGCAACAGTGAGTGGCCATGGTGGTGGAAATATTGTTCCTTGTCCCTGTGGGACCAAGATGGGACATTGCCAGGGACCTGACTGTGTTGCCTTGTTTGACATATCAGTGGTCTTAGTGAGAAGCTATGTGGCTAAGGAATATATGAGCTATCACAGTGCTCCATGACCAGAAAGGTCATTTACGCATGGCAGTTTTACCTGGGGCTTGAAGATCGCTTGATCCATACTTTTCTGTTGCAGATCTAGCACCAGCAGTCACTAAGCTCAAATTAGTAAGCATTTGAGTCCCCACCCCTTAAAACGGTGCTTTGTAATTAGCTGTAGTGCTTTCTGTGAGAGAAACATCCATTTCCCCTCTCCCCCCCTTCGTGGAAACCCAAGTGCCATGTTAAAAAGCATTTTAAAAAAAGAGCTCTCTAAAAGGAATGGAGGGGGAGAATCCCAAGCATCTTTTAAAAATCCTTTCTTGTGTGAGTCTGCTCAGAAAGGACTCTGAGAAAGCAGGAAGCATTTGAGTCCCCGCCCCTTGAAATGCTTCTTTGTAATTGGCTGTAGTTCCCCTGTTGCGCACTTTGGCTTATGCATGGAGATTTCACCCAGGCTGATCTCAGGGGAGATCGAAGAATCGGGTTATTACAGGAATGGGAAGACCTGGGATTTGCCTGGGCTGGGCGTGAGATCACCTCTAATGGACAGAAAACCCATGCATAACTCCAAGGTACAATCGAGTAAGATCAGGGGCAAATGTGAGTGAAAATACCCAAGCATAAATGACCAAAGCGCTCTTGAAGTAGGGCTGTCGATTCGGTTCGGCCCGAACTGAAAAACAGCCGAATTTCCCCTGATTCGGCGGTTTTTAGTTCAGGATGAACCGAACTCAAAAATGGCGGGAAACAGGGGGGAACCAAATTCAGCGAGTTCGGGAGTTCACGAATAAGTTTGGCAAATTCGGGGCGTCAGTAAGCAACATAACCTTCAGTAAGCAGCCTTCTCCTCCCCTGGCCAATCGGTGGCCAAGCTGGGTCTTCTTCCGGCCAATCAGTCAGGATTGAGAACTGGAGGAATCAGCTGCTGCGCGGCTGGGTCGGGGAGAGAGAGAGAGTGAGAGAAATCCTCATGGGGGGGTGCTTGTGCACATTCGCTCCTTTCTGTGGCTGCAGGGGGCGCATTTTTTTGGGTAGAGACCCCAAACTTTCAGCGGAGCTTCAGACGAGCCTTCTTAAGAGACCCCCCCAAGTTTTGTAAACATTGGGTCAGGGGGTCCCGAGATTTGGGCTCCACCCCTTTTCCATCCCCCCTTTTCCATTTCTGTGGCTGCAGGGGGCGCTTTTTTGGGGGTGCAGCCCCCAAACTTTCAGCATAGCTTCAGACGAGCCTTCTTAAGAAATCCCCCAAGTTTTGTAAAGATGGGTTCAGTGGGGGCAGAAATATGGGCTCCCCCCTTTTCTCTTTCCGTGGCTGCAGGGGGTGCATTTTTGGGGGTGCAGCCCCAAAACATTCAGCATAGCTTCAGACGAGCCTTTGTAAGAGACCTCCCAAGTTTTGTAAACATTGGGTCAGGGGGTCCCGAGATATGGGCTTTCCCCTTTTCCCTATTGGGATGAATGGATCACCCGATACTGTATGCATCTCCAGAGTGGCAAAACCTTCCGTGCATAAATGGAATCATATTGGATTACCCAGTCCTTCCAGTCCCTCCTGATGGAACAGAAGACAGCCACAGTAAGACCCCTTTGGGGGCTTTAATCTATAATTTTTCTCCTGTGTGTGTGGGGGGGAAGCAGAGTCTGTGTGTGTGTGGGGAGGGAGCAGTTTCTGTGGGTGGGGGGGAAGCCAAAGGGGGCTTTCGCCCGTTCTGCCTGGGGTGTGTGTGCCCCCTCCAGTCTCTCTCTCCCTGGTTTGAGGGGGGGCTTCAGTTGTGTGTCCTCAGGTTTTCCCGCATTTATAAGATCGGTTTGGTCTATTTTGATGCTTGCTCAAAACTGGTTTTCAAATGGTTACTTAAAGAATGCATTTTCCTGGTCCCGGGTCCAATGCAAAAGGGGAAATTCCACCCCCTCCTGCTCATTATGCATAGCTAGCTGCCTCTGTCCCTTTCCATGGTTTGCAAACTCCCAGGTGCATGGTTGCAAAGGTGTTGCTTTGCAGTTGTGGGTGTTGTTTTGCAGTTGTGTTGCTTTGCAGTGTTGCTTTGCAGTTCTGTTGCTTTGCAAACTTCTTAGCACCTGCCCCGCCCTTGCTTTCAGCTGTTTGTCAGAGCTGGGAGCTTTGTGCGTGGGCAGCAAGCTCTGCTCAGAGATGCACATTAAGGGTGGGGGGACCCCTTTCGGGGCCCATATCTCAGCCCCCCCGACCCAATCTTTACAAAACTTGGGGGGTCTTGCAAGAAGGGTCCTTTGAAGCTCCGCTGAAAGTTTGGGACCTCTACCCCCCAAAATGCCCCCCTGGAGCCGCAGAAAGGCGCGGTTGTGTTTTTAATGGCTTTATTCGGCTAATTTTTCCCCCCGAACTTTGAATTCACGCCAAATTGCACGGACCCAAAGCGGGGGAGTTCAGACTCCGACATATCCCGAATCCAGACAGGCCGAATTCGGCCGAATCCAAACTATACCGATTTCCCCCCCCCAAAAGCCCTATACTTGAAGTGGTGGTGAACCAGGAGGACAAGGGTCAGGCCAAAAGGGTAAGCCCATATGGGCTTGATAATGACTTAGGGAGGATGGTTAAAAGCCATGTCAATGCAGATATGAACATGTGGACAGGAGCAAAGTAATGAATATTGCAGGACCTCCAAGACTGACAGTGCCATCCTAAGCAGACTCTTTTAAACCCTTTGACTTCAACTTAGAAGGGGGTAAAACTGGTTAGAATAGGACTGTGAAGCAGCAAAGCAGGAATAAAGAGCATGATATGGTGAAAACCGGAAGTAAGGTATAGAGCCTAAGCTGCTGCAGCGGTTGAACAAACTATAGGTCACTTAGGCAAAACCTGTTACCATTTCACTACTGTATAGCCTTTTTACCTGTGTAAACCAATTACCAGTATAGTCCTCTAGAATAGTTTAGTTTTGCATAGATTGCGGAAAGTCAGGCAAGTGGGAGCCTTCCTAACCTCATCAAGCAGGCCATTCCATAAAGTGGGGGACCACAACAGAGAATGTACTTGCATGGGTCGTTGTTGATTTTGCTTATTTTCAGGATATTACCTGCAGATGGTCCTGGTCTGAAGAATCCTTCTTTGATACCTCTGTAGCTTTCCCCTTTGTAAGATATTATCTACTAAAACCCTGAGCTTTCTACTTCCAAATGCTGTTAGAAAAAGCATCGAGTCACAGTGTTTGAACAAATGTCATATTGGTGTCCAGTGAAATGGACACATGGGATCATTAAAATTTGTACAAGGTTTTGTCCCTGCCCTCAAAAACATTATGTCCACCTAATAAATTTATGACATTTACAGTTATTTCCATATAGGAAATTTATGACATTAACAGTAAAAGCCTATACAGACTTACTGATTTCAGTGAGCTCGGTCTGGAATAACTCACATGGGATTGCACAGTTACAGTAACCCTGAGATGACCCTTTGAGAGCAGCTGTTCTTAGCTTTAATTATTTTGACATTAACAGAAAGGAAAAATTTTTTTCTCTCTCTGACCAAATTCATGACAAACCGAATGAAATGTGGCACACATCTATGTCCACAATAAAGGTTCCACATCAGATCAGATTAGGGTTATCTTGTTCTCTGGGTAACAAAGTCTTTCTTGGAAGAACACTAAGGTTGAACAAAGCTTAATAAAAGGATAAATAGAGAATGAAGTCAACAGGTGAGAATTTCTCAGGTTGGGTCTAAGCTTCTGACATTGGCCTTGTTAGTCCCAGACAAGATGATCTATAGAAAACAGGGTAAGCCTTGGTCCTCACACTTTCCCCAACTAATTTACTAGCATAGATTCATTATGCTACAGTAACAAGCACGTGTAATTCATGAACTGCGAATATTAAAATTATGTCATCAATCTGATTCCTTTCTTCTATTCTTGTAATGTCGAATGATGGAATCAAATCATAATATGAATGGGGTCATTACCTTTTTCTATGCTTCTAATGGTTGCATGGCAGACTCTGAGCACAGGAGCTCTTTCATTACTATAGTTTCATGATGGAAAAGATATGAAATTTCTGCTAATTATGCAGAATAGGAAGACTGCTAGAAAAAGAGTCCCACCCCAGTGATTCAGAAAGGGTTGCCCCAAAATCAACTGCCACCTGCTTTGGGTGGTGTATGTGTAATTGTGATCATTGGTTTCAGGTGGGTAGCCATGTTGGTCTTTAATAGTAGAACAAATTTGAGTCTGGTAGCATCTTAAAGACCAAGAGAATTTTCCATGATATAAACTTTCATGAATCAAAGTTGACTTTCTCAACCTGTGGGACTCCTCCTGGCCCTGGCCCCCACTATTTGCCCCTCTATTGCAGCTGTTACTACCACTAGAGGGCCTTCTATGACTCACTGAAAAGAGGGGAGGGGAGTACAACAGGATCCTCCTCCTCCTCTCCACTGACTTCTGCTCCCTAGTACTTTGAGCAGGATTGTTAGAGTTGCCAACCTCCAGGTACTAGCTGGAGATCCCCAGCTATTACAACTGATAGCCAGCTGATAGAGATCAGTTTACCTGGAGAAAATGGCTGCTCTGGCAATTGTGCTCTATGGCATTGAAGTCCCTCCCTTCCCCAAACCCCGCCCTCCTCAGGCTTCACTCCAAAAACCTCCTGCCAGTGGCAAAGAGGGACCTGGCAACCCTAAGGATCATCTATGACACCCTTAGCCAGTTTCAGGGCCCTCTTCAAATACCCAGTCACTTGGTGAGCCATCACTTGGTGAGCCCTGTCTTTTAAATAACCCTTATGCTTGATTCAATCAACCCACTGAATAGTTGTCAAACCATGTTGGCTCTGATTACACGACCCCTACCTCAAAAGGGCCCCAGCTATGGGGCCCTAACAAAACCAGTCAAAAGATAGGAAAATGGCAGAAAGCACACAGCTGTGCATCTGAGCAAGGGAGAATAGCCGAACCCAAAAAAGTCGAATAATTATTCGGCTTTTTGGGGAATTGCCTATTTGGCTTCGGGCAGATCCCCAGGTTTGGGTATTTGTTCAGCCCAAAACCCCAATATTGCAGAAAGAGCTAATTTCGGGTTTATTTTAGGTTTGGGTATATCGAAATGCACAGCCCTAGTGACTGCCTGATGGTAATTTTCTGCCTGGAAGGACAGGTTGTAAATTTTTGGAATAATAAGTGTTGCTATGTACCAATAGGTCTTTAAGACTTTCTTTCTTTCTTTAGTATGCAAAAATAGGTTTCTTATTGCATATAGGGACATCATAAAAATATTCCAATTCCTATCGATGCTCTTTTTTAAAGCTACACCCACACAATTATATGTAAGGCTGCATACTAGTCTTGTCCTGACAGAATCTGACTTCTATCTTTAGTAATGGCCTTAGTAAAGGATGATTTTACAACCTGCTTTGGGTATCCTTTTTCTGCCAGTTTTTTTTCTGTAGTATTGAAGTCTCCCTTTGAAAATCTTGTAGCTTCATGCATTTTTTTCTTATTCTCAGAAGTTGACTGTAAGGTAGATTGTTGTTTACAGGTGGCTGTCATACTTAAGTAAGCTTGGTAGTTTGATGGATGATTGGAGAGGTCAGAGGTTCTGGACACTCTCACTGTGGTGAAGATAGACAAAAATGAAGATAGAAAAAAAATGCAACAAAGTAGGGTAAATAAAAACTAATTAAGGAAGAGACAGTTTGAAGCATGAGAAACTTGACTGACATCAGTAAAGGGTTATGGTATGCGATACATGTTAAGAACAGTCTATTGATGTTATAAAAAGAGGATGCAGGAAGACATCAGCTGTCCCAATTCAGGAAATATTTACAGAGTATCATAGCTATGAATTAATTATTGTATGGATCGCTTGGGTACTGAGAAAAATCTGTACTGTTGAAAGGGTTAATTGCTTTAACTGTTTTCTGATTATAATACTGAATTCCCTTTGGCACTATTAAGAGCAGTAAAGAAGTAAAAGAGAAGAAGTAACACATTGTGAATGTGAATACAGTGATTCAGGCTATAATGAAGCAAAAAAAATTCTGAAGAGGACGTAAGATTCTTCAGTGGCTGAAAATGCATGGCTGTTTTGCCCCTGGAATTTCCCCTGGGTACAGCGAATCTCTGAAGGCCACATGCATGGCTGTTGCCCGCCCACAGGATGAACCCTCCTGATTCAGTATCTTCTCTGGGTTATCAGAATGCTGCGTTACCGCAATTTTTACAGCAGATTCACTACAGCTGCAGGAGTTTTACGGTGCGTTTCAGCACCTGGGTCAACTCCCCGCTTCTAGCCCCGACGGCAGCAGCAGCATTGGCGGCTCCTTCTCCTTCACCTGCGCCTCTCTCTCCCCCTCTCCCCTGTGCCCTTCTCAGCCTTCCGAGCAGCAGTGGCTCCTTCCTCCCCACCCACACCTCTCCCCCCTCTCCGCACCCTCCTCGGCCTTCCCCCAGCACCAGCCAGGGTCTTAGCCCACTTCACAGCCTGCAGCATGCAGCCCGGAGCCCCACGGTCAAGCGGAGAAGCCTGAATAATTGAATCACTGAATTCACATTCCGGCGCCAACACCGCATGCTTCCAGATGACACACACTGGCTTTCCTTTGCCAGGTGGTGGCAGCATCGACTGGAATTGTGTGGCGTTGGTGCTGGAAGGAGCTGCCACCACTTTGCCACTTGACTGTGGGGCTCTGGGCTGCATGCTGCAGGCTGTGAGGTGGTCTAAGGCCCTGGCTGGCGCTGGGGGAAGGCCAAGGAGGATGCGGGAGAGAGGGGGGGAGAGAGGGGTGGGTGGGAGGGGAAGGAGCCACTTCTGCTGCCCCTTCTCATTAGTTTGTCCCTGTCCCCTCTCCACATGCATTCAGTTTTTTGAACGCGGGATTGGAAGACGTGGGATAGGACAGGGCCAAACAAATAAGAAAACAGCCATTTGTAAATGGCCAATGACTCATACAAAAATGTGGGTTGTAGAATGCATGCTGTCTGTGATTCTGTTTTTGATAAATGCAATGTTGAAAAGGCCTGGAGATGACTGCCTCAGATAATTAGGACATATTGTAAAACAGCATCTAGTACTACTTGCAATACCAAGTAAAGTCCTGACTTCATGGGTTGTAAGAAGAAATTACAGTGAGACACAGGTAACCCAACACAAAAGTGTGTGCGAGGCTGCTCTGAAAAATATGTAGGATGATGGCACTGGCTTAGCTCCTTGGTTGTTGTTCCAGGTAGCTCAAACGAGCCCTGATTCAGAGAATCATATGAAATAATCGGTGGCTGTTATTTCTCACTTTGAGGAATACACCTTCTGTCAGACACTATAGCTGAAGAATCTTTCTTATTTTAAATTATCCTCTGGAAACTTCACTTGAGGGGCTTTCCCACATGCTCAACTTAGTCCTGATTTTGTGAAAGTTGATCCACAAGGATTGGAATCGGTTTGGGCATGGTTGTTCTGCAAGTCTACCCTGGGCAGTCAGTTTATTTTCTTCCGCACATGCCTTCAATGTTGAGGATTTTCAAGAGCAGGTGCTGTTGTCATCAGTGGTATCATTGGTGTCACAGCATCCACTTTTTAAAAAAATGGAACAAAATATTGATATATTGCTGGAGCGTTGTAACAATATGCTTAAGAGGTTCTCTGAATTTCCATCTTTCATTTAAAAAAGTAAGTCTCTTGTCCTTTCCCTCATGGAGATATGCCTTTTCTCTTATATCTTCATAGAGGGAAAAGGCTAGAGAATTACCTTTTAAAAATTAAACTGGGGATTCAGAGAACCTCTGAAGCTTATTGCTACAATGCTCCAGTGATATATTGATATTTTTGTGCTGTTACAAAGAAAAAGAAATTATTCATCTTCAGGTGGGGGTGGGTATAAGAGAGGGAGTAGTTTAACCACAAGAGTCCAATTATCAAATAGTGAGCTGGAGGTGGGTGGAAGTGGGCGGAACAGAAAAACAACAACACAAACATTATGCGCAAGAAACAAACCAACTCAAAATTGGCTTCCGGAAAAACATTGGGGTAAAAGAACTGAAACATACTTCGGAGGGGGGGGGGGAGGACAAAAAAATGAAAGTGAAAACTAAAGGCACAAAAATGGGTCCAGTAACAGATGAAGAGCCCCGTGGCACAGTGTGGAAAGCTGCAGTACTGCAGTCCAAGCTCTGCTCACGACCTGAGATCCCAACGGAAGTCGTTTCAGGTAGCCGGCTCAAGGTTGACTCAGCCTTCCATCCTTCCGAGGTCGGTAAAATGAGTACCCAGCTTGCTTGGGGTAAAGGGAAGATGACTGGGGAAGGCACTGGCAAACTACCCCATAAACAAAGTCTGCCTAGTAAACGCTGGGATGTGACGTCACCCCATGGGTCAGGAATGACCTGGTGCTTGCACATGGGACCTTTACCTTTTTTAAACAGGAGATAAACCAAAGCAGTATGAGGCCAGAATTACCCTTGCTTGCTGCTTCCTTCTGATGGCTATCCTAAGGGCTTTCCCCTTCCTCCTTTACTTATTGCTGTTTGGTATCCAAAAAACACAACAAAATGCTAGCCTCAGTAATAGGCACATTCTAGCTGTATCTGAAGAAGTGGGCTGTGACTCACGGAACCTCGTACCCTGCCAGAAATTTTGTTAGTTTTCAAGGTGCTACTGGACCCTTTCTCTTTTCTATTGCTAATAGGCCAAGAATAGATTTGATTTCTCCAGAACTCGAAACTGAATTACAGAAATGGATTCTGCTGTTGCTGTTGCTTTTCATTATTTTATTTCAAGCTACTTGAGATTTTAGTGCTCGCTGTGGCCTTGGGCAGATAGTGATCGAAAGATTATTTATCTATTTGTTAAAGAAAGAAATGAAATACAATTGAATTGTATTAGGGACCCTCTTGGCCAGGGCTGCTGCTGCATATTATACTGGGGGGGGGGGGGAAGGTGGAAAGGGAATCTCTGGGGTTTTTTCCCCCGGTAGTGTGCACTGTGCAGCTAAAGCTGGCGAGACGGCATCCAGTGTGTGGAGTCTAAGCCTGAGATTGTGGACAGTCAGATAGGGTGGCCTAGGTATTTATCTAGCCTGTCATAACCAGCACTGGCCCCACTCCCATTCATGATCTCATAAACCTCTTAACTTCACATTCACAAACCCATAAAACTGCTGTCAGTCCTGCCGCAATTGCTTCTATAGAAAGTTTATTGATTTCAAGCTGACTTTCCACGGGATTAGTGTTCTATCCTGTTTGAAAAATAGTTAATCACACTGTCTCCTTCTCTTGCTCCTTTCATTTTCGCTCTCCCATCTGTTCGGTTACTCTCATCTGGAAACAAGGAAGGGGAGCCAACTCTGTGTCGCACCAGCAAGTTCTCTGCCGATCATCAGCAAATTCATCATGAACCACAGCTGGGGAATTTCTGAATTAGAAGGCAGACTGGCAGTGGCTTTTTTTTTTTTTGAATAATGACCTTCTGTGAGTGTGTTTGTGTGGCAGAAAGGAGGGTGCCTGCCACAGTTATTAATCTTGTAATTTAATGATCATTTGCTTTATGCACAGGGAAAAGCAAACGATTAATTAGCGCTGAGTCTTTACATTGTACTCCCCTAGATGATATCGTCCCACCTGACCATGTGAGTGGGTTATTAATTGGTGAACCCACCCTAAGGTAATATGGCAAAAAGAGACCTAGATCTATATACCTGAGAATCTAAAGCAATTCTATGTTTTCATTCTTAAGTGAACTTTTATTTCACCTTGTGTATTACAGCGAAATAAGGGTCTCCACATGAGAGAGAAAAGCATGTTTGCAAACGAAATTGTTTGTATTCTATGTATATGCAATATACGATTAAACTGTAAGTTTTGTAATTTTCTGCTTTTTCATTTGCTTAGAGAAGGGAGCTGTTGTCCCAGGCAATTGGCTGAATGGCAGTGCTATGATGGCTGCTCACCTCGTGACCCTTTAAATCAACTCCTTTCCAAATTGAAGGCACTTTCAAATCACAAGGTAAATAACTAGTTTCAACCCCATGCCAGACTGTCTAAAGAGGACAGTCTGGTGTGCTTGCCTTACTCCCAAGTAAGTGTGTAGAGGGCTGCAGCTTGACTTTATTTCATGGAAACTGCCACTGTTCGCAAGTCTTACACCACCAGTGCCCTAATAGCAGAAGTGTCTGCTCTACTAGGTTGATACCTGCACACATAGTATATGGGAGACATATACTAGCCAGTATTACAACTAGAACCAATCTGACCAGATGTTTGAGTAATTGGTAATTGATTTTACAACCTATACACATGCCTGGTTGGGTTTGAACTGTTTGTATATTTATTTATTTATTTCTGTAAATGTGTGCAGGCTAACATGGGTTTTAATTAACCACTGATGAAGGCCCAATAGGCTGAAACACGTTTGGTTGTGGTTACAAATGTCAACCTTAGGCTATGCCATTGGGCTATTTCAATATGGCAGAACTGCTGTTTTAAACCACAGCAATTTCAGGCACCCACCATCTCCGATCCACCTTGCATTTCAGAGGCATTAATTGAAAGCTGCAGTGAGGAAAAAAGTTGACCCCATGATTGAGGACAGATATCATTCTTCCTAAATCCTTCAGATGTCTCACTTGGAATTCTGGGGCACTGCTGGTCTCCAAACTATAAACAATCCTTCAATAAACTTTGGCTTGCTTTGCTGCCTCATTGTCCCATCACCATCATCTTTCATTGCTTTTCATTCATTTGTATTATTTAATTCAGGGGACTTGAACCAAATATCAGGTTATTCAAAAACTGCATAATCTAACTGCTTACTGTGTTGTCGCAAGGATAAAATGGAAAAACCAATTGTACCTGGCCATGGGTTCCTTGAAGAAAAGCTGGTACACAGATGTACCAAATAATAAACCGTCAATTCTCATTCTGATGAGATTAAGTCCCAGGAGATCCAATAGTCCTGTACCAGAATAAATGGTCCAAGGCAGTAAGGGTTACTAGAGTCAAGTTTACTAGGACATCAGTAAAAAATATTGATTCTCACAAAGTTGATGTACTACAGTTACATTCTTTTGTTTCTCTGTCTTCCAATACCATTTTGGAAAAGATACCAGCACAGCAGGAAATTTATAGGAGAACAGCAATCTGAAGCTATCCGCATCTCCCTTTAACTCACTTGATGCCACAGGCAATTTTATCAGCCTGACACTTGTTCTTAAAACCTTGACTTGATTAAATCAAGCCCGACAGATCTCCTTTCTGAATTGCAGCACCATAAAGGTGCTCACTACAGCATGGGAGCACTTCAGTAGAAAAAAATCTTTTAATAAGGTTTCTTGCAATGGAACAGAAAAGAGAAGTATTAGACGTTGCTGTGATAAGAACATGAGAGAAGCCATGCTGGATCAGACCAAAGGCCCATCTAGTCCAGCAGTCTGTTCCCACAGTGGCCAACCAGCTGCCTCTAGGAAGCCCACAAACAGGAAAACTGCAACAGCATCATCCTGCCTGTGTTCCCCAACAACTGAATTAAAGAGGCATACTTCCTCTGGTACTGGAGGGAGTAGATATCCATTGTGATTAGTACCCATAGATAGCCCTGTTTTCCATTAATTTGTCCACTCCCCTTTTAAAGCCCTCCAAGTTGGTGGCAGCGAGTTCCACAAATTAACTATGCACTGCATGAAGAAATACATTCTTTTGTCTGTCCTGAATCTCCCACCCTTTAGCTTCAGTGGATGACCCGAGGTTCTAGTATGATGGGGTTGCTCTCCATCTGGCTTGCTCACCTAGGGGCGGAATTGGTTAAAAGATCCCCTTGCCAGCTTCTCGCATACCTCTATCTAGTCTCCAGCTAATTTCCCCAAATAAAGGAGACCCCCCCTGTGCTTGGTGTAATACCCCCTCCCCACACACACGAAGTGCACTTAATAATGTCTGCAAATATCATTCTGAAGGAACTATATTGAAGGCCAAGGTACCTGAGCTTGAGCCCTTGACTCAGTCTTACTGTGTAAGTATTTCAGCGCCAGCATGAGAGGAAAGAATGCATTGGATGCATCTAACCTCCATCATTTATTAAAATAAACAGTTGATCTGCAAACTGGGTATCTAGCTACTGTTATTGGTACTCTGTTTATATTCACATAATCTTGCAATGGTGGCTTCATAGGACTACCAATGGGAACTCCCCAGAAAAGCAGAAACAAATTTAAAAAAATTGACATGCCAACCAGCCCTACGAGCCCCGAGTTTTTGGAGGAATGTGCTAGACCGTCCCCGTCACTTCCGGGGTAAACCCAGTTGTGACATTACGCACAAATCCCCTCCTCCAGCTCCACCACAACGAAGCTCCCCCAAGTGGTACAGGGGGACCTGGCAACCCTAGCTGAGGAGGAAGCAACAGTGGGACCTAAGAACCTGGGTAAACCTGGACTGGGAAGGGGGAAAGGGACCCCCAGGGCTTTCCAAGCAGACTGTGGTAGGACTGGATCTAGGCTGGGGAAAAAGAATGACTAGGACTGGGGTGAGGCATGAGTAAGTGGCGAGGGCCCAGGGCAGGGGTCAAGGGGAGGACAGCATACAGTGTAGTGTTGCCAGGTCCCTCTTCGCCACAGGCGTGAGGTTTTGTGGGTGAAACAGATATCCAGGGAGGAACATGAAATAATGGAAGCAGCACACTACACTATTGAGAAATTGCATAGAAATACATGCAGCTGGAAACTACAATTCAAGAAAGAATAAGAACAGAAAACAACTGAAGAAGTTATATATACGAAATGGCTTGAGTGCCTCTGGAGGAGAATGTCCGTCTTGTTATGAATGGATTTTTGTTCTTGGACTGGCTTTGCATATTTCTGGACTGAGTTGGAGCACGTTGAAAGCATAATGCCATCAGTGGATAACTGTTTAAGATTTGTATAAGAATTGTGATGATGTGATATTGGGCTATACAGCCAATAATTTATACATGTAATATTGTAGGTTATATATAAGTGTGCACTAAGGGGTCAGCACAGGGGTGTAAGTTTGCGTGTGTAAAGTTTTGTCTATGCTGAATATAGGATTTTGAATAATACATTGTGGCCATACGATGTGAGTTATATATGACTGGTATAGCATAGGTAGGTGTAGTTTCATGTTCAATTGCCAAAACAGCCATTTTCTCCAGGTGAACTGACCTCTATTGGCTGGAGATCAGTTGTAATAGTAGGAGATCTCCAGCTAGTAACTGGAGGTTGGCAACCCTAATACAGTGGGAAGGGAGAGAGGTCTAAGAAGCATTAAACAAGCTGGTGGCATTGTAAAGGTGGTTTATTGCAGATGAGTGCCTAAGGAGCTTGGGAGGGCCACCCTGTATATTGCTGCTGGGGGGTCCATTGTCTGAGCCCACTCTAGGAAGTGACACAAATTAAATTTTGGTGACACACTGTTTGAGACTCTGATGTTGCAGGGTGTGCAGCACTTATCTGGAATGCATGATTTTACTCATTCTGGTTTTCAGAAAGTGCTGTTTACTCATTCAGGTAGACATTTGTGAAGGTTTCAAAAGCAAATGCAAACCTAAAAATATCCTTTTAAGAGTTTGTATTTGATAATTTTATGATGATATGAAAAAGCCATGTTGTTTTAGCTTTCTACATAGGGAAATGTCATTGAAATAAACCCAAACATGTATTTTTTCTTGGTAGTGAAAAGCTTGACAGTGCTGTGTTATATAATCTTGTGTCATAAACTGGCTTCTACTTAGGTCCTGCTCATTTAAATAACAGTACAATCCTAAGCAGAGTTAGAGGGGGTTACCGCACTTTGTATTCCCAGCGATGTATTAAGGGTTTGAAAATGTTATAAAAAGCATCGCTTTAAAAGGGTTTTTGGATACCACGGCTTATAAATGGTTGGAAGACGTCTTCACAGCTAAAGGGGCCAAACAAAGTGAGAACAGTATTTTTTATAACGTTTTCAAACTCTTAGTACATCGGTGGGAATACATAGAAAGTGCGAACAATATTTTTTTATAACATTTTCAAACTCTTAATACATTGCTGGGAATACAAGTGCAGTAACCCCCAAAGTTACTTTGGCCATCAATGGGTTTAGAATGGCATAACTCTGTTCAGGATTGCACTGCCAATTGCTAGTTTTATTTATGCGCATGCAATGCAACCAACTTTTATGGAAAATGATGTCAGAAATTGGTGACTGGTGAGAGTCAAATGTTTTCACTGGTCACCATTTGCCAGAAAATCTTTAAGAAGAATGATAAAGAGTTTTGGGGCAGTTTAAAAACTAATTTATTGCAGCATAAACTTTCATGGGTCAGATTCCATTTTGTCAGATGCATCTGGGGTTCCTGAAGCCGATAAAGTGGTTTCTAGCTCACAAACGCTTATGCCACAGCCCATTAGTTAGCCTTTAAGGTGTCATAGGACTCTTCGTCATTTTGATTGCAGCATACTAACTTGGCTCCCCCTCTGGATGCTACAAAACAGTGTCTACAGTCTCTAGTTTCTGATTTTCACAGGAATTCAGGCTCTTTTTTTGCAGTTCTGAATTCAGCTGTATTGCAGTTTGACATGTGATCATTAATTTGAGCGGGGGAATATATGTGTCTGTACATTACACACACACGTGTGTATGATAAGATGTCCTTAAGAAAAACCTTGTCTCCACCCCCAACACCAACAATATTTAAAACAAAAGTTGTTTCTTTGACCTTGCAATTTACATTGGCTGTAGAGCATTTCCATAGAAATGAGGCAACCATAGGCCAGACTTTAGACTTTCAATAAACGTCTCATTGTAAAGCACTGCCATTAATTATCTAGAAGTGAGATTAAGGAGTTCATCAATTAAATCTGTAGGTAAATTTACATTGGCAGGTATTTGGAACTGTGATGAAGACCGAGGTGAAAATACAAATTATCCTGGCAAATGTACATAAAATAACAAAATGAGAATTGATTTGCTAAACTGTAGACCTGCAGAGTGAAGGAAAATGTAATTAATCATACAAAGAAGAGGGGAGATTAAATGGATGACTATACAAATATTAATAAACTATATCATGAGGGCTCATGCCAACATTGCCAGTACAGAATAGTCTACCACTTGCTCATCTAGAGATGTTTAAGAGGTGCTACAAGGCTACTTTAATAAGAGCCCCGTGGCGCAGAGTGGTAAGCTGCAGTACTGCAGTCAAAAGATCTGCTCAGGACCTGAGTTCGATCCCGACGGAAGTCAGTTTCTGGTAGCCGGCTCAAGGTTGACTCAGCCTTCCATCTTTCCGAGGTCGGTAAAGTGAGTACCCATTGCTGGGGGTAAAGTGCAGACGACTAGGGAAGGCACTGGCAAACCACCCCGTAAAACAAAGTCTGCCTAGTAAACGTCACCCCATGAGTCAGGAATGACCCGGTGCTTGCACAGGGGAATACCTTTACCTACAAGGCTACTTTACTTGCCAGGTTTTTTAATGGAGCGTAGGCATTATTTTTAGGAGGAGGAAGGTCATTTGGGGGCTTTTATTGTTTATTTTAAATTTGAGTTTGTAAGGCACATTGAGCCATGGGGTACAGTGGGATATTTGCCCAAAGGAGCCAATAGTAGCCTCCTGGAGCCATTTCAGATCAGGAAAATGGCATATGAATAAGGCTTAAATCTTGATCTGCCCATGCCATAGTTCTGAATTTGGCCTCTGGGAGGTCTGTCCATTGAATTACCAGCATCCCATGTAACTCAACTCTGAGCAATCACTGTTAAGATCAGCCTGAAAACCGGATAATGCAATAGGGTTACCAACCTCCAGGTAGAACCTGGAGTTCTCCTGAAATTACAATTGATCTCCAGACTACAGAGATTAGTTTGCCTGGAAGAAATAGCAGCTTTGGAAGGCAGGCCATATGGTGTCACATCCCCACTGAACTCTCTCCCCTCTCTAAACTTTGCTTTCCCTAGATACCACCCCTGAATCTCCAGGAATTTCCCAAGCCAGAGTTGCCAATACTACAATGCAAAGCACCGAAGAGACTGTTCATATATCCCATGGAAAAATATTCAATAAATTATCCTATAGCAGTGATGGCGAACCTTTTAGAGACCGAATGCCCAAACTGCAACCCAAAACCCACTTATTTATCGCAAAGTGCCAACACGGCAATTTAACCTGAATACTGAGGTTTTAGTTTAGAAAAAACAACTCATACATTAACATCTTTTGTCTTAAGGTGTTCCTCTTTTAGTAGGGGATTTCACTGAAAGGTGGGAGGCGCTGCAAAGCCCTCACTGTGGCCCAAACGTTCTGCTCCCCTCCAGCTATGCCACGCTGTGAGCTATGCTCCCCTCCAACCTAGCTCCTCTCCAACCCCACCACGGGAATCACCTTCGCCACAGACTCAACAGGCTGCCGTCCATGCCACACCCTCACGCCCCATGTCAGCCGCCCGGCATGTGAGCCGCCCTGCCGCATGTGACAGGGGAGGGAGGAAGCGCTCCCTTTGGGCTGCTGGGCAGAGGGGCAGGTGATGTGAGAAATGCCCTCAGGTGCGTGTGGAGAGGTGGAGGGGAGCAGCCCGGCCCCACATCCCTCTGGCTTTCTAGTAACGAACTCAGGTGAACTCTGTGCTGGGGCAACGGCGCACGTGCCCACAGAGAGGGCTCTGAGTGTCTCCTCTGGCACGCGTGCCATAGGTTCGCCACTACTGTCCTATAGGCTTGCCTTATGTTCCTTAATTTAGGAATAGTTCTGTACTAAAAGATTCACAGGAAAGAAGAGATGCAGGTTAACTACCCCCCCTAAATTAAATACATAAGAACAGTATATTCTGATCAAGTATTGGTGGTGTGATGTACAAAAGACACATTTTTTTCATTGTCTCATAATGCTTTCCTAATTTTGGAGCTCTTCATAGAATCATAGCTCTTCAAGTAGCTCTTAACGGGATCAGGCAATCCACCTTTCAATGGGTCTGTTATTTCTATTTGGGCCACTCTAACCCCTTAAGAGTACTGAGAGTTATCATCTGCCTGATCAGAATAATCTCCTATTTCAAGTAGCTGGTTTCCCAGATCTTTCCTTATTTCATGTATCCCATAGCTATCCAACTTGTAGGACAGACTGTTATCACTGTTGCAGGCCCTTAAACCCTATCTTCACCAACTTATTTACCATAGGGTCCCATTCCCTCAGTATCTTCTTAGAGTTTCTCAGCTCTCAAAAACAACCAACCATTTTCACAATAATCCAAAACAACCTATTTGTTTCAGGCTCTCCATTAATAGACAGATGTTTCTTAAATGGATCCAAGTATTACAAAATAGACTCCAGCACAATAACGCAAGCCCAAACAAATCCAGACAATTAAAAAAAAAGAGTTGAACTACATTTCTGAAACAGAACTATTTTTGAAACCATTAAGCACAAGATTCAATTATTGAAAGCAACGAGTATGTAAAGGCAACCTGCTGCTACTGTGATGAGTATTTTTAAAAAGTTTAATACTAGAAGAGTCAAAGCTATAATAATCCTAAAGCTGCCATTGATATCATCAACAGACACTCTTAAGAAAAACAGTTTAACCTGACATATAGGGAAGTTGTCCTATCTGTCCAATTTCAATGTGATGCTGGCTAGATAAAGAGTTTCCCTGTGTGTGCAAGAGAGGCACATGTCCTTAGTTGGTATCCCAAAGCACAAAAGTATGTGGAAGGGCAACGGATCTTTGGTGTGCAAACTAAACCCATGCAGCTATTCTGTAGGGGTCAGAGCACAGATTAAATGAAGTGCTGAGGTCATGCAAAGCCCGTTTCACCACAGACACAATCAGGCTTACCAGTGGAGGATCCCCAGCACCGAGCTCCCGTTTCTCTCCGCTGCTCCTGAGGCCAGAAAAGTCTTATTTTTTAAAAATTGCTGTAAACATAGATTTTCTGGCAACTCCTAGAACAGCATGACATCACTTCTAGGTTTCCCCTGGAAGTGACATCATGCCATCACCTCAGGGCTCCCCCCATATCTCTCCTAGACTCCTGCAGGTTGCCAGCCATTGGCAAACCTAGAACAGCCCTGTTCACATGTATTCCCAGTAACATGAGAACTAGGGTTGCCAGGTCCCTCTTTGTCACTGGCGGGAGGTTTTGGGGTGGAGACTAAGGAGGGCGGGGTTCGAGGAGGGGAGGGACTTCAATGCCATAGAGTCCAATTGCCAAAACAGCCATTTTCTCCAGGGAAACTGATCTCTTTCGGCTGGAGATCAGTTGTATTAGCAGGAGAGCTCCAGCTACTACCTGGAGGTTGGCAACCCTAGTGAGAACAGTTTTCCTGTGATGGATACCATGGATGTGTAAGCAATCATATAATTGTGCTTGGCCTCATAAATCTTTATGACCCAATCCAAGCTGGGTGATAGTCAAGTCAGAAAGACCCATGTTATTGGCGTAACCTCTATGGTTGCTCTTGAGCAATGTAGGATCACATATTGAAATACAGTATACACCCAGGGGGTAGTGTTCCACAGTTTGAGTAACAACTCAGTACTATTTCAGATCTTATGTGTTTTTACTAGCTTCAACATCGACAGGAATGTCTGGCACTATATTTGAAGAATTTGTCTTCTACCTCTCAGCTCTGGGCAGCTTAGTGCATAATAACATCAATACCAATATAGTAAATTCCACCCCAACCCATTAAAATTAACTTGAACCAACCTCCTGCTACCACAATAAGAGTGTATGCAGAGAGCATAGGGTTGCCAGCTCCAGGTTTGGAAATACCTGGAGATTTTGGGGGCGGAGCCTGAGGAGGGCGGTGTTTGGGGAGGGGAGAGACTTCAATGTCATAGAGTCCAATTGCCAAAGTGGCCATTTTCTCCAGGTGAACTGATCTCTATTGGCTGGAGATCAGTTGTAATAGCAGGAGATCTCCAGCTAGTACCTGGAGATTGGCAACCCTATGTTATATCCTGCTGATATCCCTCCCCAAACCCTGCTCTCCCCAAGCTTAACCTCCCAAGTCTCCAGGAATTTCTGTACCCAGAGCTGGGAACCCTAGTCTCAGGCCATTTAGGCCTTTAGAGGCCACAATCAGTGCCTTGAATGGGATGAGTAACTGGTAGCCAGTGCTGTCATTTCCCAACTGATGTAATATGTTCCCTAGACATGGCATGAGTCAGCAATCCTGTGTGGTCTGAAGGAAAGGCATGATGAGTCATGTTACAGAAGTGGCATAGAAACTGCCATTGGTTTGATGTTTCAATCATGTAATCACACATTTAGTGTGACACATAGTCCAGCCCTAAACATTTTCACTTGAATCCTTCATTCTGTCTAATATGTGCCAGCACATTCTTTATTCTATGGTGTCTCCCATGGAAAACATGCAAAAAATCATTTGCCATCCAACTAATGCATGTAAGGTCAAAAGTTATTTCCACAGATTTCAATGAAGTTTTTGCTAAGCATAGGGTCACAGCCTTAGCAGATTTTAAAAATGTTATTAGTTTTATGGCACAGATGAGCACACGAGTAGCTGGTATCATGGACAGGCCTGACATAGAATCATGATGAGGCACCTAGAGAAGAGATATTTAGATATGGAGAGTTATAGAGAATCCTGAAACTAGATAAACCTCTTTTGCCTTTTCGCTAGAAGTAGAAATGAACTCCAATGGGTTCATAAATTACCCAGAAAATGTAAGTTTTGTATTCATTTGCAATTAATCATACCTGCATAACTATAAAATCAAAGCTGAAAAGCTCATGCCAATATTAGATCAACTGCAAGTCAAATGCTTTGTAGTATAATTCTTTTCTTGCAATTAGTGCATGTTTAAAATAGCAACTTAATTTCATTCTGTACCAATTAGAGCCTTGGATATTTTATTGCAAATTCCGATATAGTAGAAAAGTACCTAATTAGTGGTTTATTGGTTGTGTAATTTGAAATTATGTAAATCATATAGGTACTAAACCACAGTAAGTGGAATTTGAGAACCAATTTAAGCTTAATTAACACACAATAAGAGGATTATTAAATATTTGCATGGATATCTGATATACTTTAGCAGAAGCAGAAATAGTTTTGCTTCTTGAAGGAAATATGTTAGGGGAAGAGTTATTTGTCAAAGAACAGAAATTTGAGTGAACCTGAACTGACCGTCTACAGCTCACAGTCTTAATGAGTGTCGCATCATGAGAACGGATCATGAGAAGTTACTTTAAATGACTAAAATATGTGGTGTGAAATTTTTTTATTCACAATTACACCTTCTCTTAAATAAAAGTTCCGCTTGTGTAGGAGCCTGTCCTGGTTTGCAAACTTCAGGCTTGAGGGTTATAACGGGGTGGTGGTGGTTAAGGTTCTAGGATCCATTATCTGGAACCAGATCAAAATAATTTTGATGCCGGTCACAATTATCTGTTGCACAAGTAGAGATTGACAGCCAAGTTACTCTAACATATTCTAAATACAAGACCTAGTAACATGCAGCAATAATCATGCCGTTCTACAGGTGAGAAACCATTGATGCAGGGCTGTTTCCCTCGCGGTCACCCTGCCGACTGCTTCGGGGCTTCCTTTTGATTTTGCATGACTTTCCTCACCGTCGGAGGTTACCTCACTCTCTCCGTGTGTTTCCGTGTGTTTTGCCCATGCTTTCTGGATGCTGTTTTAGCCAGAATCTGGAAAACATGGGCAAAATGTGCAGAAACACATGGGGAGCGGGAGTAGGATTGCCAGGTCCCTCTTCATCACTGGCAGGAGGTTTTTGGGGCGGAGCCTGAGGAGGGTGGGGTTTGGGGAAGGGAGGGACTTCAATGCCATAGAGTCAATTGCCACACCGGCCATTTTCTCCAGGTGAATTGATTTCTATCGGCTGGAGATCAGTTATAATAGCAGGAGATCTCCAGCTAGTACCTGGAGGTTGGAAACCCTATGTGCGAGGTGACCTTTGATGGTTGGGAAAGGCATGCATAATCAAGAGGAAGCCCTGAAGCAGTTGGTGGGGGTGACTGCAGGGAAACAGCACTGCATAAAAGGCCTGAGAGACAACAGATTTTTTTAAAAAATAGCAGCAATTTGTTTCAGCATTCTTATTTATGACTTCTTGGGAGAGGAAAACTGTGGCCAACTAACCTTGTTGCCTTAGCATAGGGGGGTGAGAAGGCAGATTCTGTGGGCCTCTGAACTTCCTGGGAAAAGGATGAAGTAAGAAGACAAGGCTCATTTTGAGAGCTATATTAAATAGCGTTGCCAGCTCCAGGTTGGGAAATACCTGGAGATTTTTGGAGTGGAGCCTGAGGAGGGCGGGGTTTGGGGAGGGGAGGGACTTCATTGCCATAGAGTCCAATTGCCAAAGCAGCCATTTTCTCTAGGTGAACTGATTTCTATCACCGGGAGATCAGTTGTAATAGCAGATCTCCAGCCACCTCCTGGAAGTTGGCAACCCTATTCCAGGGGTCACAAGGGGCTGCAGAAATGAATGCAAGGTTGATTGTATACATGTCAGTGGTTCCCAGAAATACCAATATATACGCCTAAATGACTCAAAGCGGCATAAAAAAATCTATACATCGATCTCTTTCAACTATCTAATTCAAACATTCACTGGGCTTGGTGTCTTCCCCTGAATCGCTTTCAGAAGCTGACGTGAAGCCTTAGAACCTCAGTTCCCCCATATTATGTATTTGGTGTTGCTGCTTTCCCAGAGATGGGTGGAAAAGAGATGGGATCAGAAATATTCTGATCCAGTAGTTCAAATTTCAAATACCTTTATTGGCAAAGTACAATCTGCAGTATATAAAAGGATAATATCGTGTAGTTCATTAGTGAGTGCAAAAAATAAATGAAAACTGGCTGCTTAAGTTTAAAGGATTCAATAATTGTCTTTATTGCATCCAGCAAAATGTTCTGCAAATCTAACTGACTCGCCACACCTCCAACGGGTTGTTCACAGTGGTGTTTGGAGAGAGACGGTAGATCAGCACCTTTTACAGCTTGTTTCTTTGTTTCCTTATCGCT
Source organism: Euleptes europaea (assembly GCF_029931775.1). NCBI lineage: Eukaryota > Metazoa > Chordata > Lepidosauria > Squamata > Sphaerodactylidae > Euleptes > Euleptes europaea. The sequence continues at coordinate 32,261,819 of NC_079318.1, forward strand.
TTCACAGCATATTGATTTCCCTCGCATAAAATAGTTGGTTCTTTTTTGCTGTTCATGGTTGTTTGGGGCACTGACTGAGCTTTTGGGTTTTCTGGCAAGGCTGAGGACTAGGAACAGTGTAAAAGTGCAAGAGAAAATGTGAGCGCGTCGGGGGACTGATTTTTTCCTTTGTTCGTTTTATGTCGAAGGATGCAAGACAAGCGAACATTCGCAGAGTATTTCTTTCAGGCCAGCCCTAACAACAGCTTCAAAAACTCAGCACTGCATGAGGCAACAAATCCCACCAAGCCAAACTCCGGGACTAACCCGTTCAAGACTAATTTCTTTTTTGATATCCCCTCTGTGCTGGGCTCTAACTCTTCTGATGTGAAATCTGTTTATAGCCCTTTCGTGTCTGCTTCTAAATCTCGCCTTTTCATATTTGGGTCGAATCATGAAAATAAACGTGCATTTTAATACAGCAGTTTCCTAGAAAATGATAGGCGGCTGAGCTGAATAATAGGGAGATTCCCCCCCACCATTGTGCCTGATATTGAACAAATACCTAAGGAACTGTTAAAATTTCCATAAAAGCACTGACTTTCCAGTGCCTGGAATAAGTAGAAACAAGAGTGTGGGAGCGAAAATAATAATATTTTTTGTACAATAATTGCAAATGTTGTGTTTTACATACATTCAATTTATGAGATGACATTATAACCACTAAATCTAAAAAGGCCACTATTTTTGCCTTTTGCGGAAGCAAACCATTTCTCCTCTCAGGAGCAATAGTGGTTTCCGTACAGGGACAGGCTTGTGTAGTTTCCTCATTGCTGGTGCAGCTGCCAATATAGTACAGTGGCAACAGGGCTGCCAAAACCCTATGCCCACACCCCACGGCCAATCAGCTGGCGGGCGGGGGGGAGTTATCAGCAGTGGGGAGGAGGCCTAGCCCAGCATGGCAGCAACATCGCTGGTGATGCCACTTACAGTGTGCACCAGAAGTGAGGTTCTCTCTAGCTATTTGGGCAAAAACTCTATAGTACAAATGGGTTCTACCATAGAATTTCTGCCCAAATACCGCAGCATCCTGGAGAAAATGGCCGCGTTGGCAATTGGACTCGATGGCATTGACCTTGGGCTCTGCCCCCAAAACCTCCTGCTGGTGGCGAAGAGGGACCTGGCAACCCTGACCAGAAGAGAGGTCACTGCATCACTGGAGAATCGTTGCGACGCTGGGCTAGACCTCTCCCCTGCTGCCAGTAAGCCCCTCCGCTCACCCTGGTTGCGGTGGGACCTGGCAACCCTATGTGGCAATGAGCCTTCCATGTAGCAGGTTTTCCTACCCCATCAGCCCCATCAGCAGCCATGCCCCTTCTTCCAGGCCACTGGGGCTTTTCAAGAATTTAAAAATAGCAATTGAATATTAATATACTGATATAATGCTATAGCAATATGTGAAACAGGTTTTCTGAATTTCCACACTTTGTTAAATAAAAGGGTAAATCTCTATCCCCTTTTGTTGCAGGGATATGCCCTTATATCTCCACAATGGACAGGGCTAGAGATGTACTTCTTTAAACATACAGAAAGCTGAGAATTTAGAGAACCTTTTATAACATTTACAGTGTGATCCTGTTCAGAGTTTCACCAGTCTAATCCTATGGATTTCAGTGGGCTTAGACTGGAGTAACTCTGCATATTATTGTACTGTAAGTGATATAAGAATATTCAATTTAAGAAAACACCTCCCAGTGATGAGTGGAGGAAGTGGTCACCGTGGGGACAGGGTCTGGGATAATAGCTGCCACAAGGGCAGGAAAATCTGAACTTTCCAGCCCACATGGCAGCCTTCCATGTTTTATTGTGATCTTTCCCAAAACTTTGCAGCAAAGCAAGTTTGAATAAAGATTAGAGCAGAGCTGGGGAAAACATGGGTGGAGTACAGATGGAACAGGATGCTGTGAGGAAGCAGGAAACAAACTGCGACTTCCCAAAAGCACTGAACCTGGGGCCAGTAACCTGCATGGAAATGCCCAGTGGGTAGACCGCCCAGAACCTTTGTGTATTGAGTCTTCTGGGCAGTATAGTTAGATCATCGCTGACTACCTGATCAATACACACACCATCTGAGGGCATCAAATGGGTAAGACGGTTGGGAGGGTTCTAAATATCTCTCTGAAAGTTCTTTATTTTTTTTTGCCGACAAGTCACATCTGTCTTACAGTGACCTCGTAGGGCTATCAAGGCAAGAGACATTCAGAGGTGGTTTGCCATTGCCTGCCTCCACCACATGACCCTGCCATTCCTTGGAGGTCTCCTGTCCAAATACTAGCCGGGGCTGACCCTGCTCAGCTTCTGAGATCAGATGAGATCAGGCTAGCCTGGGCTATCCAGGTTAGAGCCTGAAAGTTCTAAATAATGTCTAAAAGCCCCAAATGATGGCCCCAAATGATGGAAGAAGGCCGAGCAAAAACATTCAGCTGAGTTGGTAGACTAGCGCACGCAGCCCAACTTCCATTTTAAATAGTGCCTTATTACTGAGTTTAAATTAATTCAGTACTTGATGATTTTGAACTATTCAAACTGGATGCCTTTCCCCTGAGAAATGTTATGAAACTTATTCTGTCAGTTGAATTTACTGCCTGCTTGTTTTCTACTGAATTTGAATAGGGACTTCAGTTCTGAGGGTTTTTGCTAGGTCCCATTTAGATCCCTGCTACAAGGATATCTTGAGGAATTGGATGGGGGTTTACAAAGGTTAGCCCCTCACTTCCATTGGATTTCTCAAAGCTGGTAAACTGAAGAAGGATAGGGTTATTAAGTAATATACAGGCTGGGTTACAGTCACTGTTGGCAGTGGGAAAAACTACCCAGACATCCCTCTGATCTAGTTGAGAGACATGAAGGCAGACGTGTCTCTTGAGCTCAGTTCAGTGCCTCCTCCGGAGAGGGAGACTGGATGGTCCTTCTGAGAAAGTCTGTCACCACAGCTGAATGTCTCTCTTGTATTCAAGCCCCCTTCCTGTCACAGCAACTTGACTTTGAAGGGAATATACTGACTTGTTTATTGATTGAGCTAAAGTCAGGCTTTCCCCCCTCAAAGTCTCTGACACATGAAAGCCATTTATACATCACTGGCAATCCGTGCCCACCCACTTGTTTTAATAAACAGCAGTATCAGAATAATGCGACAGCGAACAGCATTGCTAGGGCAACGGCAGTTCGGGAAAAAATTGCGGCTGGTTTGGGTTTTATGAGATTATTTGCCCACCGTTCTTCCCAGGGTTCATTCAGAATAAGTTCTTGATTTTGCCTAATTAGAACAGAGCAAGGCACAGCTTTCCGCACCAGGTCAATCCACTCTAGATCCATCATTAAAACGGGTGGTTTAAGTGGGGAGCATGCTACATAGCCGCTGAAAACTTGGCAAGGGTTCATTACTTAATTAGAAAGAGCGCCATTTTAAGCGTCACAGGGTGATCTGTGCCCAGGATGTCACATCTTCAGCATTCTCGGCTTGTTGTTTTCAATGAAAAGGCATGCTATATAGATGAAATGAAATATTTGGAAACACTCAGCGCTGGCTGTCATGTCGTTTTCCCCCCCAGCCTTTTAAATTTCAACTTTGTTTATTGAAGAATAAAGGCTGCCTACAGGCACGGTAATAACTACTTAAGTTTGGCAATCCTTTACGGGCTTGACAGTTGTGCATTACTTGTTTTCTATTTCTTGACTGCAATCCTGGGGGCACCTGGGGGGGCTCTGTTTTTTGGAGCAATAGCAGGGGAAAGTGCTGGTGCATGTAAACACAGAAAAAGAGAAAACAATACTACTGGTTACCGTTTGTGTAAAATGCTCTTTTAAATGCCCAGGTTTATGTCCATGACTCAAAAGTGCCATGCATGATCTGGCTAGAGAAGTCAGTGCACATGTGAAGGGCCAAAGGAGTTGTGGCAGGATCATCATTCACACTGCCTCTCCATTCACATAAAAAGAAAAACTCTTTCTTGAGATCCTTTCTAAAGAAGTTTCCTCTAGAAGGTTATGCAACAAAGAAAAAGGCAGAGTTACACCCTTCTAAGGCTATTGAAGTCAATGGGCTTATAAAGGTCTAACTCTGCTTAGGATAGCAGTGTAATTTCACTAAATATATGTTGTGGAAATACATGTAGTTATATAGGAATGGAGTTCCCAGACAATGAAGATCCCTCCTTCAGTCCAGAAGTTATCACTAATGTAATAAAACCGTGGGGCACTATATGATTTAAGATTCTTTTCCTTATAATTTCCTTTGGCTAGAGCTGCATTTCAAAGACATTTCTGCAATAGGACATTGAAGATGGCTCTTCAGGTTTTTCACTTCTCTCCAGATCCTTCATTTTCAGCCAACAGACTCACAGTGTTCACTGAGCCATTGGAGTTATTCAAAAGCCTGTTGCAGAAAAGTCAAATGAATTTGTTTTTTGTTTTTTTTAACTGAATGCTGGCACTTATTTTTCTCATCAAATGATCAGAACTGAAAGTGCTATTACCTGCTCAGCGCTGAGCCCGTGTTCAACTGCCTCACTGCATCAGGAATGTTTGCTCAGCACCTTGACAGACTTACGTTTATAGATTCATCCCTATGGAAGAGAAGGTCACACGGGGTGTAAGTGATCGGCATTCACGCGATAGGCTCGGCATTCATCATTGTTGGGGAACTGCTTGTCAGGATAAGAGGCAATGATCTGTGGTGGCTGATAAACACTGATAGCAACCTGTCTCTGAAAGCAGTGTGGCACTTTAAAGGGTAGGTGGTTTATTTGGCATTAGCATTCATAGACCACAGTTAGGGACAAGCGGATGTTTTTTCATTTGGCTTCCTTTTAATATGTGTTTATCTTTTTGTCAACAGTTTCAGTCCTCTGTCTTACAGAAACATTTGTATTTTATATGTATGTGGTATAGTTTTTTAGCAGACAATGTCTGTGGCCAGTATAGAATCATAGAGGTATAGAATCATAGAATCATGGCCAGTATAGAATCATAGAATCATAGAGTTGGAAGGGACCACCAGGGTCATCTAGTCCAACCCCCTGCACAATGCAGGAAATTCACAACTACCTCCCCCACACACCCCAAGTGACCCCTACTCCATGCCCAGAAGATGGCCAAGATGCCTTCCTTCTCATGAACTGCCTAAGGTAATAGAATCAGCATTGCTGACAGATGGCCATCTAGCCTCTGCTTAAAAACCTCCAGGGAAGGAGCACTTGCCACCTCTCGAGAAAGTCTGTTCTACTGAGGAACCGCTCTAATATTAGAAAATTCTTCCTAATGTCTAGATGGAAACTCTTTTGATTTAATTTCAACCCGTTGGTTGGTGTATATGTGCCATGTACACATGGCATTATATTTTTATATTGTATAATGCTAACTTATTGATGCACAAATAATGATGAAAAAGGAATGTATTTTACATGAAAGTCTGGTGTGAGGAAACAAACCTTGGCATGAAAATAAAGAACCAGAGGTTCAAGTCATACAAGGAAGAAGTCAAAGCAGTAGGGATGATAACTTTGCAACCATCTCTAGCCATGGGAGACTTCAAATACACAGATTGAGAAAATGGATATTATCTGCCTTGAGTTTCAGTGAGAAAGAGAGACTATGGGCAAAAATGCATGGTTGCTTTAGCCTCCTTTATTCCCTGTTTCAGCCAGGATTCATCCAGGATCAAACACATGCGTTTCGCCGAACGTGCGTTCGATCCTGGATGAATCCTGGCTGAAACAGGGAATAAAGGAGGCCAAAGCAACCATGCGTTTTCGCCCTATAAATGAAGTAAATAACATTAAGAATGCCATGAGTTTCATGGCAAATGTGTTCAGCAAGCAAATATACTGTGCTTGACAACAGTGGTCACCTGAGGGACATGTTCTTGCCTTGCCACCATCCAAGGTGAACAACTGTTGGGCAGCTTTGTGGAAGTGCAGTAGCTGCTGTGGTGGGGTTTCATTTTCTTCTGCTTTGTGGAAGCTTCTGCATCTGCACAGTTGGTGACATAAGTGCTTCATCAGGGCCAAGGATGGTTGGGTCAGGTAATTAAATAAAATAAGGATGGGAACTATGACTCCGATAAGTCTGTATGAAAATGCACACGTGCAAAATGACATGGACTTAAACACCAAATAACAAGCCTTTTTTTAACAGTGTTTATAATTTGACTGGCTGATTCATTCACTACTTATGTGGGTGGCTCCTAAGCAGTATGCAGTCTGTGGAGGAGGGGATCTGGACTTCCATCAGACTGTGAGAGAATGTGTGTGCAGGAAATACTGCTTTATTGTAATATACTGTTAACATGGGAAGTAACCCAATGAACAGCCTTGAGCTACTTATGAGCAGCCAACCACTTGCCAAAAATCAAGCTCCCTACTTGTGACTGGAGAGTAGAATATGATACAAACCAGTGGGTGGCTGCGCATCCCTAGTGGCTATATGACTGCATATGATAATGCACAATGGAGTGTAACATGGTTCAATAAGGTGAAAAATAAAGATAAGGGAAATGCTAAAATGCATTCTGGTGAGTGGGGTGCTTAATATGAACAGCAATATCACATTATCAGGCATGAATAATGAAACACGTGTACCCATCTACAGTATATGTGCGCTATCATACACATGTTCCCAAGAAAATGGTTCGAGGGGTTGCTGAAATCCTGGGCGTGGAATATGAAATTCGGAGACTCATAATGGTCCCCTTAAACACAGAGACAAGCATTATAGCCCCAGCATCTTCTTCTTAGGCAGCCTGGGAACGATGTTTCCAGGGTGTTTTCAAAGTGCCTCAGAAACTGCTGAACCAGTTCTGAGGTTCCCACCCAAAAGAGCTGCTAGTGCCAGAACCACCACAAGGTAAGCAGGAAGGAGGGAGGGAGGGAGGGGAAAGGGGGAGAAAAATAACTCTTTTAATCATTTTGAGCTGGGAAATGGACTTTGACGAAGCTGAGCTACTTTTCTTTTTTGTCCATTAGTTCAGCTCCCCCAAGCTGAATTCCAACTTGGTTACCCTCTTTTTCCAGCTCTGCAATATCGTTTTTGAGATACAGTGACCAGAGCTGTGTACAGGATTCCAAATGAGGCCTCACCATAGCTCTATACAAGGGGATTACAATACTGGTTATTTTATCTCCAGTCTCTTTCCTAATTCCAGCATGGATTTTGCCTTTTTCACTTCTGCCACACAGTAATTCAAGCTTCTCCTTGAGCTTTCTACTATAAGCACAAAATTGTTTTCATCCTTGGTCTCAGCCAGTTCAGTTCTTATCAACATATATTTATAGTTAGGATCTTTACCCCAATGTGCATCACCTTATAGTTACCCACATTGAACTACATTTGCACATTGTTGCCCACTCACCCATTTTAGCAATATCCTCCTGCAGCTCTTCACAATCTGGCAAGGTTTTCACCATTCTGAATAATTTGGTATCGTCTGCAAATATCACTTTTCTACTTAAAGTGTGAATTGGCCCTAAGTATGTGAATAGTTTCTACCTCACAGATTTTAGAATATATGAAATGCCATCATATTTGCTTTTATCTAAAATTGCATTTTATCTGTTTGAAATGCATTAAGAAAAAATTTCTATCAAGGAAAGGTGGAATTTTAAATGGATTAGTTCATTTGGATGACATTTTGGATATGAGGTCATAGCTGGGTTTATCCTGGGAAGCTAAATTTATTTGCAGCTAGATGCAGATTAGTTTCTCTGCAGGCAATGTATTGAAAAACACTGAGTTGTGAGACAGATTCCAATACAATGTCACCATGATAAGTGTTCAGTCAAGTGTCTTTGAGCATCTTTATTAATGATCTTTGAGGAGGACTAAACAGCATTTTAATTAAGGGTACATGTGAAGATATAGTTGTAAAGTCTGTGAATAGATTTGAAGACAGGAAAATATGTAGGGCAGTGTGGAGAGGAGTTTGGACTAGTTCAAATGCAGCTTCAAGTAGGGCTGTCGATTCAGTTCCATCCAAACTGAAAAACAGCCGAATTTTCCCCGATTTGGCGGTTTCCAGTTCGGATAGAACCAAAGTAAAAAAAGGTGGGAAAACGATGAACCGAATTCGCCGAGTTCAGGTGGACGCCGAATAAATTCATACAAATTCGGCATCCCCGAACTGGCATTCTCCCGCGGCGCCTTCCTGAAAAGAAACAAAGAGTGAATGAGCTCTCTTCTGGACAACCGTTACCAAACACCAGTGGCCAATAGGTGGCCAAGCTGGGTCTTCTTCTGGTCAATCAGAGAAAGGATTCTCCCATTTGAACCTCTCTGAATTGGCCAGGAGAACAGAAGAAATACTCGCTGGCTGCCACGAGTCTTGCTGCTGCTGTGCTGCTGATCCTGAGATCCTGAGCTGAGCTGACCTGCTGCTAGAATCGTATTGGATTACTCCTGAGTCCTGACTCCCAGCCCTGCTCCTAAAGCAGGTGTGGGGAACCTCAGGCCCGGGGGCCGTATGCGGCCCCCGAGGACATTTTTTGTGGCCCTCGGGAGCTCCGGGGCCCTGCTGCAGAGGCGGGGCGCAGGGCGGCCCTCCCAGAGGGTGTTCCTGGCACCACGGCTTACAGCGGCGCTGCGGTGCCCTTTGGACCTTCTCTTGCCGACTGTCGGCTGTTGAGCAGCGAGAGGGAGGGGGAAAGAGGCTGGCAGCTCCTGGCAGCAGAGCATGCATGCAGGAGCCGATTGGGCTTCAGGGGAGCCCTTTTGTGGACTCTGGGGAGGAGAGGGCATGGAGACTGGGGTCCGGTTGCGTGGGGCTCTGTGCGCTGCCGTGTGTGTGTGTGTGAGAGAGAGAGCAGGGGAGGCTGGGGCCCGGTCGCATGGGGCCAGCGTGCGCGGGTGTGTGTGTGTGGGAAGGCTTTTCTCTCTTTTCTTCCTCTTTTTCTGTCACTCTTTCTCCCCTCTCTTTCTCCCTCTTTCTTTGTCTCCCTCCGTCCTTTTCTTTGCCTCCCTCCGTCCTTTTCTTTCTTTCTCTTTTTCTCTCCATTTCTCCTTCCCTCCCTTTTCCTCTTTCTCTGTTTTCCTTCCTCCCTTGCCGATCGACTGTGGGCTGCGCCCCCCTGGCACCTCGTTTTCTCGGGCCCACTGCTGGCTGCCCTTCCGCCTGGGAGGGGGGAGTGGGGGCACCCTGCAGGCCTTCTCTGTGTGGCCTCCCCTGGGTTGCCAACCTCCAGGTGGTGGCTGGAGACCTGGCAACCCTAGCCTCTCCCCCCCCGGGAGATGGTATGGCCTGGTATGGCCCCTGAATGATGTCATAAATGTGCAAATGGCCCTTGGCAGGAAAAAGGTTCCCCACCCCTGTCCTAAAGGAAGAGAAGACATCCACAGTTTGACCCATTTTGGGGCTTTTCTCTATAACTTTTTTCCTGTGTGTGTGTGTGTGTGCGCGTGGGGAAAGCAGAATCTCTGTGCGTGTGTGAGGGGGGAAGCCAAAGAGGGGTGGGTTTACCTGTTCTGCTGGGGGGTGAGCTTGATTGCCTCTGTGTGGGACTGTGCTTTCTGCTGTTTTCACCGGTTGCTAACTTTGTCTGTACTGGAGTTAACTGTGGGTCAGTGAGTCTCTCTCTGACTGGCTCCTATTGTTTCCAGTAGGCTGTGCAGCCGCTCCTGTTGTTTCCAATGGGCTAGCCTGTCATTTGTTTTACTACATCCCATGTCAGTGAGTCTCTCTCTGTCTGGCCTGTTCTTCTCCTTTGTTAGGAATTTGTGTCTTCTGGTTTGGGTGTGTGTGTGTGATCTGCTGGGGGGACTTGATTGCCTCTGTGGAGTGTGATTTGGGGGGGTTACTTGTCCTGGGGTGGGCTTGATCTCCTCTTTGCGAGTGTGATTGTTGCTGTGGAAGATTTGATTCCATCAGCATGAAATCTATCAATACTGAAGATACGCAGTTTGCGCAGGTTGCACTTACATTAGTAGCCTTATAAGAAGCACTTTGGCTGTGTTGAAATGAAAAGATACGTTACCCATGCTACTTATGCTGTTTACTTATGCTTTGAGCGTTGTTGGGTGCACTTTCGGCATAGTTACATCAGCTCTGAGAAGCCACAGACTGGCTTCTACTGTGTGTGTGTGTGTGTGTGTGGGGGGGGGAAGCCAAAGGGGGGGTGACCTGTCCTGGGGGGGCTTGATCTCCTCTTTGCGAGTGTGATTGTTGCTGTTTTCACTGGTTGCCACCTTTGCCTGGAGGTCAGTGTGGGTCGGTGAGTCTCTCTCTCTGGCTGCCCCATTTGAATTCTCAAAACTCTGCAGGGGGGCTTATTGTTGAGATTTGGATGGGGGAAATGTGCATCTAGAGAGCAGCAAATCCAAGGCAAAACCTCCCATTGTTTCTCGTTGGTTATTTTTGTGGGAGGTTTGCTGGCTACCATTCATTCCAATGGGTAGATAGGGGGACCCCTTCCAGACCCCATATCATGGGATCCCCTAACCCAAACTGCATCAAACGTGGGGGTTCTTGCAAGTAGGGTCCCTTCAAGCTACCCTGAAAGTTTGGGACCTCTACCTCCAAAAATGCCCCCCCGGAGCTGTGGAAAGCCGCTAATGTGCTTTAAATAGCTTTATTCGGCCGAATTTATTCGGAAATGCCGAATTTCAAGCAGAATTCCATGAATCCGAATAGGGGGAGTTTGGACTTTGGCATTTCCCAAATAAAAATGGGCCAAATTTTGCCGAATCCAAATTTTACCGAATTCCCCCCCCCAAAAGCCCTAGCTTCAAGCGAAATAAAATTTCAATGTAATAATACACTAGAACAGAATATAATGGAATACAATACTGGCCTGCTTATGTAGAAATAACAGTTATGGACCAAAGGTATGAAAGCTGTTCGTTGATGTCCCATTCAGAAAGCTCTTCTGGGCAGCTCATCTACCAAATGACAATGAGTAGGTTTCCTTCCTATTACAGCCAGTTGGGAAAATGAAATGGATAGTGAAAATGAAGTTAATAGGGCAACACATATCAACTATAAACCTAACTGTGGTAGTGGAGTAGCTAAGAGTGGAATGTGTGGACCTGAAAGTGCTTGGTTCAAATCTTAAATGAGTGGCTTCACTCAACACCTCTCACACAAAGATTTGAGCTTATAAGATATGAAGAAGAAGAAGAAGAAGAAGAGTTGGTTTTTATATGCTGACTTTCTCTACCACTTAAAGGAGACTCAAACCGGCTTACATTCACCTTCCCTTCCCCTCCCCACAACAGACACCCTGTGAGGTGAGTGAGGCTAAGAGAGTGTGACTTGCCCATGTGTGTAGGAGTGGGGAAACAAATCCAGTTCACCAGATTAGCTTCTGCCGATCATGTGGAGGAGTGGGGAATCAAACCCAGTTCTCCAGATAAAACTCCATCGCTCCAAACCACCACTCTTAACCACTACACCTGGAAGTGTCAGGATGACTGGAGGATGACTGCATTGCTCTGTGTCTTTAAAAATGCACAAACCAAAGCTTATATACAGTAGAAGTCATGTGCGTTCTCTGTCAATAGATACTTCAGGGAGAGGCATGCCCTCATCTAAGAACTGTGGCATTACAGCATTGATGCTTTTGGTGTAGACTAGGTGTATTGGTCTTTAGGTACATTTTTTTATTTTTAAAAATATTCCACAGAAGATGTTTAACCATTTGGAATTCATTCACTATTAAATTACTGCACGTGGAGACTTACAAAGAACTTGTAGAAAGGGGGCATTTCATTGCCACTGCCTTTGCTTCTTCCCCTCTCCCCTACCCTTCTCTATCACTCTTCCTCTCTTTCTTTCTTCCTCCCCACATTCCTTCTCTGTCAGTCTTTCTCTTACTTCCTCCTGTGAGACTTACATGGGTGGGGATTGGCTTACTTGCCCACCCTTGCCCACCACTGTGCCTGCCTGCCTGCCCATCCCCCTGGCTTAGGGTTACCAACTGCCAGTTGGGAGCTGGAGATCTCCCGCTATTACAACTGATCTCCAGGTGACAGGCTACAGTTCACCTGTATGCTCCACCCCCAAAATCTCCAGTTATTTCCCAACCTGGAGCTGGCAACCCTACCCTGACTGCAGCTCTGGATGCCCAGCCACGTGTCCTCCCACCATTCTACACACCCACTATCTGTCTCAGGCAGTGGCCCCCAGCCATCTGCCACAGTTGCTGAGTTAGCAAAGGGGTGACATGGGGGGACAGAGGCACCGGCTTCTCCTTGGCCACCCTCTGAGATGGTGGAGGAGGAGGATTTGGATTGCCCATTTGGTTGTCCCCCTCTCTGACGTTCTGGCTGCCCAGGTTGTGGCAGTGGCAACAGCTGCCATGGTGATGGGTCAACAGCAGAGGGGAATGTGGGGGGCACAAGGGATGCTCTTGGTTCTTCTTGCCCACCCGTGCAGAAATGGTGAAGATTTGGGATGCAGGGGGTGCTAGTAGCAGAGGTTCCTGGTTCCTCTCCCCCACCTGCCCACAGCATTAGTTTGGAGGCTGTTGTTTGCACTAGCGCAGACAGCTGCTTTCTTTTGTTTTTGTTCTTTAACCGCCTTCTTATTATGGATTGGATTTTTCTGAAAACCTGGGAGCTCCTCCAATTTGGAAAAAGAGCTCTCTTCTCTTGTGGCCCCAATTCACAGATTTAAGAATCCACATATGGGGCCATGTTGAATATTATTTATTATTTATTTTTACTGATTTACAAAATTTATATCTTACCTTTCTGCCATCACAAAGGCCACCAAGGTGGCTGGCAATTTAAAATATACATGATAAAATCATATTTTTAAAACATTCAAATCAACCCCCCAACACACATCATTAAAAGCAGAGTAAAAACACAAACAAAGCCATAAAAACAGCAATTAAAACACTGGTCAGGAAGGAATTTGTTTTCTATTTTCAACTTTTATTTTCCCTCCTACCATTTTGGTGGCTAAAATTAGGATATTTCAGTTAAGGTAGCATAGGATGTAGTGGTTTGCAAATGGGTATATTTCTATTTTTTCTTATAGAACACTGAAAATACTTTTACATTCCCTAAGTAGGCCAAGTAGTACAATTTATATGTTATCTAAATTATAAATGATGCATTTATGGTGTTAATTCAGTAAAGGAAGTTTATGATTTATTAATTAATCCAGTAAAAGAAAATAAGTATTGCATATACTTCAAATTTCCCCCAAATTTCTATTATTTCCAACTCCCTGCCTCCTGAATTTTTTTTCTGCCCCTGTGGTTTCCAAGGCATTTTATAAAATGTAAAGCATCCTTGTTGTTACCAAGTCAGCAAATTAGAGTTGCTAATAGCCTGGAGGGAAAAAATGTCCAGTCTCTTTAATAGATGCTTAATAGGATGTTATTTACCAGGTGATATTTACCTCCATGCCATGAAAAACCTCAACTGTATATCTGCATATATTAAGCTTGTATTAAAGGGACAGGACACTGTTCTCCAGGCCTGTTGGCAACCCTATGGCAAGTGCTTTTGTGGAATGTTTCCCATGGACAAATAGCAACTTTGTGGAGGGGGCAGTAAAATCAGAAAAATGGATGCAGGGAAGAGGAAGCAGCCCCATCATTCCCCTGAGCCACAGTCTTGATCCATGTGCGAAACATTTAAAACAATTGCTTAATCATGGATCTCCCATCACTTCTTATAGTTTGATCTTCCATTCCTCCATTTCTTAATTCTTCATTAAAAACAAAAGCTGTGCAGGTAACTTTGTTATGCAGACAGCACATTTTGAACCATACTCAGGTCCTTATCCGGGGAAATATAGATACCAAACAGTTTGCTCCACATTTTAATTCTCTAATCTGTAGTAATCATATGTTACTTGCTAAGCATTTGCTAAGTCTGATGGGCCTCCTTCAGAGACTTTTCTGGGAATCCTTCCAGTTTCTTGCCTCCCTGTTTTGATCTCAAGGTTGTGCTTAGAATTATGCAGTGTTACAGAGTAGCAGACATCAGGCACATTACCTCAGTCCCCTTGGATAGAAATGCCGTAGAGTGGGAACAAATATTTTCTACAGGGGCATTCTTAGGCTGGTTGGCAGTTGGCATCTCACTGATATTTCATTAGGTGTTAATGTGTCTCCTTTGCCTGGGAGACATATTAGTTATGGCTGAGTAGCGATGGGGTGAGGTTTGATAGGTATTACATAGGAGGGTTTGTTACTTTTTCCCTTGTATATTAATGTGGTCTGTAGGTTGTTAGCTGTGAGGCAACTGCCTTTTATAAGTGCCGGTTTCAAACTAGGAGATCAGCATGAAGCAGGGCTGGGGAGAAGAGGAGGCAGATGGTGCCACAAGGAAGGCAATTGTGCTTGCCTGAGGTTGTCAAGGCACTTTCTCAAAAACACCATTTTAGTCAGACTTCAAGTCTGTCCCAATAAACTTGAATAAATAAGGGAGAAAAATGGGCCCAAATACATTTGCTCATGTTTGTGTGTGAGAGAAAGAGTCACTCTACTTCTGGCCAAATGGGCAGGATAGTTTGGCCACTGGGCAGCTGCTAGTTGTCACAATACATGTTGCAATGGCTATTTCTACATTAACTTCTGTTCAGTATTTAGGGTGCAATCTGCAACCACTCCCACCACCTTTTTTGCTTGGTTAAATATTTTCCAGCCAGAAATGAACTGGGGGAGGGGAGGATAGCTGTTAGCTGCTACGTGATATTTATATCTATGTGGATTTTAATGAGAGCTGAGATCAATGTTGGGGAAGGTGTTTGATCATGTAGGGGAGACCCATTAAAATAAGCCCCATCCTTTGGTTTCTTTATTTTAAAAGTTTTGTAAGGAAATCATTGAGGAGAGCAATGCCATTTAGGTTGAGTAGGCTTGCTAGCCCCAGGTTGGGAAATACCTGGAGATTTTTGAGGCGGAGCTGAGGAGGGTGGGGTTTGGAGAGGGACTTCAATGTCATAGAGTTCAATTGCCAAAGCGACCCTTTTCTCCAGGTGAACTGATCTCTATCAGCTGGAGATCAGTTGTAATAGCAGGAAATCTTCAGCTAGTACCTGGAGATTGGCAAGCCTAAGGATGAGCCTGTTTGATATTTGTATTGGTGTGCCATGCCACAAAACTATTGGTGTTAAATGGGCTGAAACCAATGATGTGCCAAGGAAAAAGCAGTGGGGTTCCACTTAACTTCATATTTAACTGTATTGTTCATTTTTAAAGATGACAAAATATTAAGTTTCTACTCATCTGACAGTGGTTTGGGCTCAGCAATATCTGGTTCTAGCAAGTGGGTTGGATCGTTGCCAGTATCTACATGAAGGAATCTCCAAAACTGAGCCTGAATTTCTAGAAAAATGCATGCAGACTCTAAAAGTTTCAGCCTCCTAACAGATCACAAAAAGAATTTGGCGGAGTGGTGCTGTATGTGAGGAGAGGGGTCGCTTGTCAAGAAATACTAGAGGAGGAGGGTGACAGCCCAGTGGAAAGTATCTGGGTGAGGATAAGGGAAGGAATGACAACCAGTATTGTGGTTGGAGTCTGCTACATACCTCCTGACCAGGGTGAGGAGGTGGATGCTGCCCTCCGTGAGCAGCTTGACAGGGTATCCAAACAACAAAAGCAGGTAGTTATGGGTGATTTCAACTTCCCTGATGTGTGCTGGGAGACAAACTCTGCAGTGCAAAGTGACCACAGTCACACAAGTTCCTCACCTGCCTGGCCGACAACTTCCTTCATCAAATGGTGGAGGTAGCTACAAGGGACTCAGCCATACTCGACTTAATATTGAGTTGGAAGGGGCCTCCTCAGGCCCCACCCCCAAAATCTCCAGGTATTTCCCAACCCGGAGCTGGCAACCCTGCTCCCTACCCTTTTCCTATGGAGAAGCACTGAACTTCCTTTGGCTTCTCACATCTGCACTTTTCTCCTGTTCCTTGTTCCCCCAGGTTCCTTGTTCCTGAAAGTAGTGGCAGATGTCTCTTTTTGGGCCCATGCCTATAATACTTGCATGTTGCCACCTCTATCATTTTTTTCAGGTCCTTCCTCAAAACTCACCTTTTCCAGGAAGCCTTTGGCACAGCCCCTTAGTCTCCCTTCCTACTGAAACAAAGCCTTAGCATGTATAATAGAAACAAAAACTTACCATGCTGCTGTTTATTCCTGCCTCCACCTCTTTTCCCTGCCTTATGTCGATTTTGAGACCATAAACCCCTAGGGACTTGGAGGCTCGCTTTCTTATGTTTTGTAAGTATTGCACTCACTGAAGGCACTATATAAATAATAAACAAGAATAAAAATCAAATGCTTCAGTTCCATTATGGGACTGGTTGGCCTTGTACAAATAAAGTACTCTTTTATCCATGGTCTGAAGGAAGCCTGCGAAATTCAGTGGGCCAGCTGGAATACCAATGTTCGTATTCCTCAAAATGATATTTAAAATCAATGTAATGTTTTTGATTCATGCCACTTGGGGTTCTGGCTCATCTTTTTGGGATTCATTTACCTCAAAAACGTACATTCTGATGCAGCATCGGGCGTTTAAAAAAATTCTTTTAAAAAACCCTTCTCCTTGTTTTCTAGTTTACAACTGGACTGCCCGAGGCAAAATTTCATCAGTAACTTTCCAAGGTTACAGAGTGAGTCAGTTGCTCTTGACTGGGTTGGAATTCAAATTGCCTTTGCCTTCAGTTATTAGATGGCTTGAGCACTATAGCTGCCTGCAGTGACTACAGTATAAGAAAATGAAAAACAATCTACATTTATGTCAAGTTTTAAATCACGAACAGCAGATTCCCTAGCCTAGTGGATTTCACTGTGTATCCTTAATTTTATCTATTTTGATTTTGATTTATAGCCTGTCACAAATGAACAGCCCAGTATGGGGTTCAGCAAATTGTTGTACAAAATTGGGGGAGACCAGAATTGCACTGGAATTTCTTTAAAAAATTACATTCAAAGCAAACTTGGTGCTTTCTGCTCAGCCAAAACAAAACGTGAGGAATGTTAAGGGGGGGACAAAATCATTTCGATAACACAAATAAAATTCCCTGTGGATATTTGCACACTTACCTATGGCCATATTTCCTGTGCATCGATGTAAGTTACATTCTTACTAGTAAAAAGAAAAAAAATGCCCAAATGGCTTGCTGTATTCCCTGTGGCCATATGCACTTTCAGTGCTATATTTTTTTAAAATGGGCTTAATACCTTGTTCATTGAGCTGTAATTGGAATGGAAAGTCTGATTATTACAATTTGAATGGATGGTCTCCACATACTTAGATGCGTCGAAACTGAATCCATTTGAAAGATAATCATCATTTCATCTATTGTGAAAATAATCCTTTCCCCTATAATACCCAGGTTACTCAAGCAATTACTTTTCTTCAAACCCCTTTGCTTTCAGGTATTTGATTAAAGCCTCTACAAATGTTACAATTTTATTTGCAAAATGACTCTGATGTTACCATTATGTATTCCCAAAGTGCAAATCAGAAGCGTCCAGAAATTAGTGGGAAACTTTGTTGCCATTGTTTTCTTGATGCTGGCGTAGAATAAGGTTTCTTAACTATCAGACTTTTCAGTTCTTATAAAAAATAAGTATCCTGCATGGGAGGGAGATTTCTAGAAAGTGGGGGTTCTCTTAGCAGTGCTGCTATTAGGAGGAAAAAGCAATACCTTCCACACCTACCTTGTCCATGTAGTTACTAAAGACACGGGAACATCTCCAAAGTTAAGCACACTTCTCATGACTATAGAAGAAATATCCTAGCAGTTGTTCTAATTAGCCCTTGATGGGCAGCACAGTTTCAAACACACCAACATTGCCTTTCTCAAGCTAAAAGGAAAGGAACTTGCAGGAATAGAGAAACAAAAATAGATTGACCTTAATTATTCTATAGAGATGAATTCCAGACCAGCAGTTAGACTAGGGGCGAAAACACATGGGAGGTTTTGCCTTGGATTTGCCGCTCTCTAAATGCACATTTTCCCTAGCCAAATTCTCAGAACTCAAAAACAAGCCCCCATGCAAAGTTTGGAGAACTCAGATGGGGAAAATGTGCATCTAGAGAGCGGCAAATCCAAGGCACAACCTCCCATGCATTTTTGCCCTAGGTGTACAATAGGAGAGCTTATTTATTTCAAACATTTATATCCCACTATTTTCTCAGACTCAAGGCAGCTAACAAGGTAGCATGGACCCTAGGCAGCATGGACCCCATTTAGTAAGGTTACAAAATGCCCAGGTCAAAACACACAGAATTTAAAGAACACTGAGACAGCAGAAGGGGCTGTATCATTTAGACTGTAGATAGGGGGCACAATTTTTGAATGATCCTTCATGAAGGCTCCCTAGAATGTGAAGTAACGTTTCAGCAACCTTCTGTAGGGAAGATATTTTTAAATCTCCATTGGGAATACTACCCCCCCCCCAGTCTCCCATTTATCTTCTGAAACATTGCATCCATTCTTCTGCCTTATTCAGCGGCATGTATAGAGCAGGCCATGCTGTGTTTCTTGCAAGTTATGGCTTCTATGAGGTAAATGGACTAGTTATCATCACATCATTGGTTTACATTCTATTTTTAAACGTTCTTAAAGGCATGGAGACAAAGCATACCCTGGAGGTCGCTCAGTGCTGCAAACTAGTCACTGCTTGATGGTTAGGAAATGGTCAAATGTGCAGGAAGGGGATTTATAAAGGGAAATAAAAGGAGCTGTAGAAGATGTGGACTCTACCATTTTTAAAAAGATGCTGTTGAAAAGAGTGACTGAAAATTATAGTTTTTGAAGCATAGCTGTCATTTTTGAAGGATAAGCTTTATGTAGCATCTGTATGTGAAAGACGCACACATAGAAGAAAGCTATACTGTGAGAAACAATTTGGGTGTAGACATAGTAGGGATATTGAGGAGCAAGACAGGAAAGGAAGTACACAGTCCAATTGAGAAGAGCAATACGGAGGTGTAGCTAGGTTGAAAGCAGACTAGCAGATGCGTGCAAAAACATTATCAGCTCACTCACATGTTTCCTTCCTGATGATTTAGATGCACTTGTGGGTCACAGGATGACTGGAGTGGTGGGTGCAATGGCATCAGAAATAATTATTGCGGGACTGCCTGTTGCCACTTTCAGACGCCTTTTGAAATTAGAACAAATGCTTTGCTGAGCTGCAACCCCTGTTGCATCTAATGACATCTTACTCTTTTCTATGTTGACTGGCCAATAGGATTCTGTCACAGACCGCTAATACTCTGTGGACCATTGATGAAGATACAGGTAAAGCTGGATGGTGTACCTTCTTCATTTTATATCTGTACAAGGAAGGGGCCCAAAGCACTTATGGGGGGAATCTCATTTTCACCTCCCCCATTATTTCTTCTTTCCCTCCCCTGAAAGCCCCTAATATCCTCTTTTCTTCCCCGTTCTCTTCTTTCCACCCACCAGCTAACCTACTTTTATCTCCCCCATCTTAGTTTTCCTCCTCCTGCCAGCTTGTCCCTTGGAAAAGTCTGGCCAAGTTGCACAGGGCTGGCCACTGGGTCAGGTCCTGTTGTGTGATGGGGAAACCAAAAGGACTTGCAAGGCACCTCAGTTTCCCCTGTATCCCCCTCCCCACAGTACTTCCTCTTTCCTTCCTCCTGTTAGCCCCTATATTAACTTTTCCTGCTTCCTTCTCTCCATCCCACTCACCAACCAACCTATATTTTATCTGCTACCCATCTTCAGCTATATTTATTATTTACAACATTTATCCCATGTCTTCCTGCACACTGTCGACTGAAAGCAGCTTGCATCATTCCCTTCCATTTTATATTCACAACAGCCCGGTGCGGTAGGTTAGGCAGTGAGTGCGGGACTTGCTCAAGGTCACCCAGAAAGATTTTATGACAGAGTGATGATTCAAACTGCGGTCCCCTAGATCCTAGACTGATTCTCTGACCACTATACCACACTGGGTTTTGTGTGGTTGCTGCTGTTGAACAGTACTAAGCCTGGGTGAGTCATGGAACTTGTGTTGTATCAAGTCACCAAGTGGTAACTGCTGGGACCCAATGACTTCTCCCTCAAAGGCCAAAACAGCCCTGCCCTCTCCCTTTGCTGACAGAAACCAAGGCTTGCACTAGCAATACTGTGGTGATTGCTTAGCAATGACCATAGAGAGCATTTGTTCCTTAAAGCTACAGGCACTGCTTCTGTTATTTGGGGGCTTTTACCTCCCCCTCAGTGTATCCCCCCCAACGATTTTTCTGCAATCCTGGGGCTTTCCTCAGGTTTGTAGAAAGGTCTATCTTGTCTGTTCACGGCTCCAGACTCCAGATTTAAGTATCTACAGACCTGGCCATGTTGAGAAACAGATATATCGATTTAGTTCAAGGGGAACAAGGTAGGAGTGATTTTGATTGTCTCAGCATTTAGGTGCGAGCAGTTCTGAGGATTATAATTGGCTACACCAATGCTGCAGGATGGGGGTTGGGACAACGTTGGAGAGGGTGAAAACATATGGTTGTATTGGCCCTTGGAGCCATAGGTAATTATTCTTAACTGCCAAACTCCATAAGAAATCAGATAGGAGGACATTTTAGTTTACAACCACATGATAGCTTTCATGAAATATTCAATGGCCAAGTCAGATAAATTAGATCTCTGTCTCTGCATAATGCAATCAAAAAGAATAGTATGGTTAATTATTTACACAGCACAGCTGATGCCATTTTTCTCTATCAGTTTTTCTCAATGGTATTTGACTCAGATCATTAAAAGTTGGGAGGTATGAAGCAAGCAAAAACTCTCCAAGTGCATTGTATCTAAATGCGAGCCTGACATTCAAGAACTAGCTCACTGCAGAGAGTACAAGGGGAAATTAGGAACGAGGAGGAAATCATTAAGGGAGCTGGAAAAACTAACTTTAATTTCCAAGAGGGAATAAAGTGAACTTCTATGATAAGGTATAGCAATGAACCCTTTTGGCTAGCTCTTGGCAGCATTATCTCAATTTGAGATACTTCAGAGGATCCATTAAGCTGCAGGCTGAGAGGGAAAAGAGTGCTTGGAGGCACCCAGCTAAGTGAACAAGTGAACAAGCACTGTGGGGGTTGTAATTATAATTCTGCTTTTATATATTAACAACTAACCTAACCTAAATAAGCATTTAGAAGGGAGGGGGTTTCTTTTTTCTTTTAACTATGTAAGGATTTAAAACTCTGCTAGCAGCCTGAAGGCGCAGATAGCATTCAATTACGCTTAATTCTGTTTGTGAAACAAATGTGTACTAGGGAGGTGTGTATGCCTTCAGATAAGAGCCAAATTGCCCATACTGGGCCAATTTAAGCCTCACTTCTGAATTCCCCATCTGTTTTCCAAACAGCAATGCAGATTGCTCCTGTCAGTTGCCAGCTACAGCTTCCTACCTGTTCCCCAGTGTCCTTTGCCCTTCTCTAAGGGCTTCTCTGAAACTTACATTTCATGGCAGCAGCTGTTTCAAAGATACTGGACATGCTCTGCAGTGCATTTTGTTTGTGTGTAGATGCCATTTAAACATACCAAGCAACCAACACATGATGGCGGCACTGGGAAAATGGCAGCTGCAGCATGGCCATGTCTGTCAGGCGCCACCTTATGGTCGACCCAAGGGCTGTGCTGCAGCACTGTGCAATGTGAAGAAGAAGAGTTGGTTTTTATACGCCAGCTTTCTCTACCACTTAAGGAAGAATCAAACTGGCTTACAATCACCTTCCCTTCCCCTCCACACAACAGACACCCTGTGAGGTAGGTGAGAGAGCTCTAAGAGAACTGTGAAAGATAACTTCTCTCCTGTGTGCCCGCAACGTCAAGAATGATGCACACTTTCCCTGGGACCATGAGGTTTATTTTTATGGAAGTGCGGACAGGGTGAAAACGTTCTCAGGAGTAAGGCAAGAGGCAGCATGCGAACAAAAAAACTGGAATATGCTGCCGAACCTAAAAGATCGACAACGAGAATTCTCTGTAGTAAGTAATTAGTGTGGAAACAGTGATTCTTGGGAAGGTTTGAAAAGGAATATAAAAAGAATATAAAAAGAAGAATCTATACAGGGGTGGGGAAGGAAGAATTCTGCTATCTTCCCAACCCAAAAGCAACATTAAATTGGTAGATTCAGAACCCATAAGATAGGGGATGCAGATGGAAGGAAAAGGTTGACTTGTAAAAGGACAGGAAGATATGCCAAAAACAGTCCATCAGTACATTGATATACTGGTATTTTGACTGCTAGTAAAGCTTTAAAAAGAACTGAGGGAGAACAGAGATTTCTCAGAAGAAATGGAGAAAAGGGGCGTGTGGCCAGAAAAAGGGATGTTTTGTGAGCATGTCTTCACAACTGCCCAAACTCAGCAAAAAACAATCCGGAAGCATTTTGCTTTGGAAACTTTGATACAAAGGTGGTCTGAGGAAACACAGCGAAAAGCAGGCTTGAACTGCCACAGCTATGACGGGCATGCAATGATATGTGTTAGGTCAGGGAAAAACCGATGTTGTTAAGAAGCCAACCTGGAGCAATACGTCCGCGTGGAAATGCCCCCATGTCTCTTCCCTGTGCCTTACTACACATCCCCCTATGTGTACTCAATGAGCCAGATTGCATTAAACAGTCCAGAGTCATATAAAGTAATAGCACTATGAATCCCGGCAGTGCAATGCGCCCTTCGCTAGAATGCAAAATATGCACATACTGATCCATGTGTCTGATGGGACGGGGTCCCCATCAGGGCCATTGCTTGGAGCAACAAAAAGAAAGATTGAACCAACGGACCCTTTTTTCAGGTTCTTCTCTGAGAACACACCTCAAGGGTACAGAAAATCTTGTTGCTTGTTAGAGCCCCAGCACTGTAACGGAGGAGTAGTTCAAGTCCTTCTTCTTCACTGCAGATTAGGGCGGCTGTAAATTTCGCTATTTCTGTAAATTTTGCAGTTGAATGTACCGTATTCGAAGGTGTTGATCAGATGTGAGATGAACTGTTTGCTTCATGCCAAACAGCCATGAACCCCTGACAAACTGGTTTGCATTGAGTTTTCACAAAACTGTGGATGTGACAAGACGCTGCTGATTCAAACTGATTGGTGGTCTTTAGCGTCATGGGGGTGAATTAGAAACACACTCTAGGAGTGGACTTCTAATCCAGCTCCCCGATCTCTAACTTTACTGAATTTCAACCTCCCCCAAACACAGTGATCGTGTGTGTGTGTGTGAATTAGAAGCCCACACGTGGAGACTTGCAAAAAGCTTGTGGAGATAGGTGGGAACTTGGGAAGAGGCTCCCCCTGGCCTCCCTAGCCCTCAGCAGTTAGCCAAAGCTCCCCCCCTTTCAATGGCATGCCAAGGCTTCCTCCCTTCCCTCTCTCCCTCTCCCCTCTCTCTCAACAGCACACCAAAGCTTCCCTCCGCCTCCCCCCCACCCCGTGGTTCACCCAGAGCAGTCTGGGCAGGCATGCCAAGCCTTCCCCCCACACCCTCCCTCTTGGCAGCTGGCCCAGACTGTTGCAGGAAGGAGCACAAAGGGCCCCACTGGTAACCACCACTGCTGAGCCCAGCACAGCTCCTAGGCTATGCCACCGCTGCCAATAGCCTTTTTTATTTGGGGGGAAATTTAACCCCCCATTTTTTAAACGGCAGATTTTTCTGCAGGCCTAGAAGTCCCCCAGGTCTGCAGAAAAGTCTGTTTAAGGGAAGTGTACCTCCCATCCACAAATTTACCTACAAACAGAATTAGATCTATAGATTCCTAGAGAGGGGGTTTCTAATCCAGCACCCCCAATAACTTTGGGGAACGATGAAACACAGTCAAGTTAGAGATCTGAAGCATCTCATGTCCAACTTTGCTGTGTTTCAGCCTCCTTAAAACAGTAATTGGGAGGGAGGGGGAATTAGACGCCCACTCCTAACTGAGCTGAGAGTTTCTAACCTTACCCCACTAAGGTTGCCAACCTCCAGGTGGGACCTGGAGATCTTCCAGTTACAGCTGATTTCCAGATGACAAAGATCAGTTCCCCTGGAGATAGGGTTGCCAAGTGCCAGGTGGAGGCAGGCAAACCCCTGCCAATCCACCTGGCTGCCTGCCGACCAACTGAGGGTCGGCAGGCAATGCATACACGCAGGCCAGCTCAAGGCGCCACGACGCTTTTGGTTGTAAACTGGAAGCGCTGCATCGCAAGGGGCCGTTTACCACTCAGACTCCCAGTTTGAGTGGTAAAGGGCCCGTTGCAATACTGCACTTCCAGGTGTAAATGCACCACATGGGGCCTTTTACCACTCAAACTGGGAGTCTGAGTGGTAAACAGCCCCCTGCGATGCATTTGACTGGGAGTTTGAGTGGTAAATGGTCTCTTGTGATGCGTTTTACACCCAGAAGTGCCGCATCGCAACGGGCCCTTTACCGCTCAAACTCCTAGTTTGAGTGGTAAAGGAAGGCCCCATTGCAATGCAGCACTTCTGGGTGTAAACCGGAAGTGCAGTGATCGCATTGGCACGCATGCGATCTTGCAGCCACCAGAAAAACCTCCCGCTGGAGCAGAGGAGGGACCTGGTAAGCCTACCTGGAGAAAATGGCTGCTTTGGAGGGTGGAATCTATGGCACTATGCCTGCTGAGGTCCTTCCCCTCTCCAAAGCCTGCCCTCCCCAGGTTCCACATGCAAATCTCCACATATTTCCCAAGCGGGAGTTGGCAACCCTACCCCCCCTGCTGTATTTTGGGAAGGCTGAAGCACAGCACAGTTAAAGATCTCAAGCCTCTGGTCGGCAGGCATTGACATCATGAGAACATACAAGCGCCAAAAGCCAGTTGTACGGTATGGTTAGGAGGGAATACAGTGAAGCAATCAGTTGAACACTGACAAACAGATCAGGAATCCTATTGAACTGATTGTTGAACAATTAGGTCCCTATTCATTACCAGCGAACAAGATGTGAGCCAAACCGGCAGGTGTTTGAGCATTTCTACTGCAGATGTGTTGCAGCATGAACTGGGCCCTCCATGTGAGCCCCGGATAAGGTTGCCAGGTCCCTCTTTGGAACTGGTGGGAGGTTTTTGGGGTGGAGCCTGAGGAGGGTGGGGTTTGGTGAGGGGAAGGACTTCAATGCCATAGAGTCCAATTGCCAAAGCGGCCGTTTTCTCCAGGTGAACTGATCTCTATCAGCTGGAGATCAGTTGAAATAGCAGAAGATCTTCTGCTCCTATCTGGAGGTTGGTAACCTTAGCCCCTGACCTCCAGAAAGTCCAGTCTTTGTAACTTGATTTTCCCTCCTTCCCCTTTTCGCAAAAGGAGACATTTGCCATTCCATTCCATGCTGTAGCCTATTTGAGAGGTGCAGGAGAAGGGTTTGCCCTACTTCCCTAGATGCTACCGCATATTGCTGTGGCTGAATTACGAAGCGGGGCTGAGTCAAATGTATTTTGAAGGCAGCAGCATTAGTTACAACAGCCTGCCCTGAACAGAAAGAATTTGCTAAGCATATTGTCCGTTCAGTAATAAGTCAAAGTGAAGCCATCAACATGACCATTCAGGTTAAGAACTCGCCTATGGCTGCATGAAATATTATACAGGTATCCCGCAGCCGTTGAAATGATACATCAGGCTCCAGCTTGACACTGACAAAGAGCCTGAGACTCGAGGAACTGCTGGATACATAATTCACGGAGCGCATTTGGGATGGGGGAATGAGGATCCGAACCACCTCTTGCAATTAGCACACTCCCATTCTGCTGCTCGCCGGAACAAGATTCATGCATCCACAGAGGACAAAGTAGAATGTTATTGAACCACAGGCTGAAGATAACTGGATACTGTAAAAGCTTTCTGTATCTTTCTTTTTTTGAGGAGGAATTAACTGCTCTTCATTAAAAAGCCCGTTCCTGTTTGTTCACAGTCAATTATTATTTACATTTTAAAAATGACATACTCAATAGAAATTATGTAGGCAGTAAATTAAAAACATGGCTCCCGCAAGCTAAGCAGGAGCTGCTCGCTGAGTCTGTTTGGCTCCTGTGTGCATACATATGTTTGGATCAGCTCCAACAACATACCTTGTTTAAGAAATCTCCTGTAGCCCCCGTCCTTTATGGGAAAGCTTCTTACATGGATAGGTACTTTTGCAGATGATCACTTAGGGTTGCCAACCTCCAGGTACTAGTTGGAGATCTCCTGCTATTACAACTGATCTCCAGCTGATAGAGGTCAGTTCACCTGGAGAAAATGGCTGCTTTGGCAATTGGACTCTATGGCATTGAAGTTCCTCCCCTCCCCAAACCCCGCCCTCCTCAGGCTCCACCCCAAAAACCTCCTGCCGGTGGTGAAAAGGGACCTGGCAACCCTATGATCACTGTAAAATTCCCCTATCTGGTATCTGTCATGTTATTCTACCCCCCCACCCGCCGCCTAGCTTGTGCAACCAGTCAGCAAGCAGGAGTACAAGGCACAGCTCTGCCCAGAGGCTAGGGGGGATTTGTTTTGTTTGAGGGAAACCCACCTGTCCCTGTAGGGATCTCTCAGTATTCCCCAGCTCTCTTAAGAGTCTGGGGAAAAATTCCATATCAGTAGCTGCCACCACCTCCTGAAACATACCCTTCCCGCCAATGTGATCCCAGGAGAACCATAAAAAGAAGGCTGTTTGGTAAAATGGGCACAACAAAGCTCGCCTGTAGCAATCCAGGCAGTCTCTTTATCTCTTAAACAATACAAAGCTTTGTTCCACTATCAACATCTTTAGAAGGTACACAGCAGGGGTCCTCAACATGATGCCTGTGGGTGCCATGGCACCCGCCAACACCTTTCCTGGTGCCACCAAGTGCTTTCAGAAAGTGGGTGGAGCCAGGTGAGGCTTTTGACCAGCAAGGCTTCTGATTGGCCACCAGAGATTTGATTGGATGTGCAGATTTAAAAAAAAACGTTGCTTTGGCAGCAGCTGCCCCCACAGCACAAGGATCTTCACTGTGTAACTGAAGGTAAGCCACAACTGACTTTTTTTGTGGCTGGCTGTGCCACCTGCCGCAGCCATTTTGTGGCTGCTCCCACCACACTGTGTCAGAATTCTGAAGGTGTCCTCAGGCTCAAAAAAGTTGGGGATCCCTGGTATACAGGCTGCTGAACCGAGGGTGCAGAATCTACACTCGCACCTCCACAAACAGAAAGAAAGAGAGAACAGCTCCTTTTCAATTTCCCCCCTTCCTCCCCAGGTGCACTGAAGGTCCTGGGCCAACCTGGGCTCTGAAAACCTGACTTCTGAAGCCTGACACAAAATAGAAGCTAATGGTTAAGTTCTACTCACAGAAGGATTTGTTATTTTCCCTGCAGGATGCAAAAACATATTTGGGATCAAACCGATACTAAAGGGAGTGCGAAGAGCTTCAAAGACCAAGTTCTAAAGGTGTTGGCCTCTTTCTGAAGTACACAGCTCTGGCTTTCTCTATGTCTGGCTGAAGAGCCATCAGGAAGGAAAGGCTGAAGAAGCCTACAGCGAAATGTGTATCAAAATGATCTAGACAACACGTACCGTCCCCATTTCTTTCTGACCTATTGTTACCTTGAACTGGAAGATAAGGTTGTATACTTCGCTTTGTTCATATTTGCGGCAGAACTGGTCAATTACACAGCGCAATGGAACTCAACTCTTTCTCCTACTTGTGGACCCTCAGTATGGACTTTGTGTGTGAACTTATTCTGTATTGAATATTTCTTCTATTTTTACAATAGGTTGGAAACTAGATAACTAATTGTTTGTTTGTTTGCTTGTATGCTTTCTTAGGTGTTGGTTTCATGCTCACATTTTCTTTGCCTATTCTTTCCAATATATGTGATTATTCTATATATTTGTAACTTGTGTGCTGTTTTCTTTTTGCCAATGAACTTTACAGCACTGAGCCTCTTTTTGTTTTGTTGTATGAGAATTGGCATTATGGTGGGCAGGCCTCACGGCACAGCATTCACTTGGATGATTAGATGTGAATCACCCCCTCTTTGCTGCTATGCCTATGACAATTAACAGTTTAATTATAGAGTCAGCGGGGTGTAATGGTTAAGAGTGGTGGACTCCAATATGGAGAACTGGGTTCAATTCCCCACTCCTCCACATGAAGCTTGCTGGGTGACATTGGGCCAGTCACAGTTCTCTCGGAACTCTCTCAGCCCACGTGGAGGCAGGCAATAACAAACCACCTCCAAACGTCTCTTGCCTTGAAAACCCTACAGGGTCAACATAAGTCAGCGGTTACTTGATGGTACTTTCTACCACCATCACATTAAGGAGAGTGAGTGAAGGAGAGGAGACAGAGAGCTTTAGGTAGTATGGTTAATTTCTCCTAAAATTCTCCTAAAATTCTTTTGCCTATTTTAGTAAGTTGGAATCTGGTTCAAATCAATTAAGTTTTGATCAAAAGAAAATTTTGAAAAGAGGGGCAGGAAGGGACATTCTGCAAAATTTCAGAATTTCATTCTGGAGATAATCAGAGGCAGGCAATATCTTTCTTTGGTCATGGCATGGAGGCAGGCAATGGCAAACCACCTCTGAACATCTCTTGCCTTGAAAACAGGGTCGCATGAGTCAGCTATGACTTGATGGCAAAAAAAGAGAGGTATATCTAAAAAAGTGAATTTTATTTTAAACAAGGTTCCACTCCTCATACCTCATGACTAGATCCCTTACTAGAAGCAATTGAGGTAGAGTCAGAATGGAAGTTGTTGAGTTTCTGGTAGAGTTTGTCAGATTCACAAGTCTACTGGTTAATTGACAAAACAAAGTTTTATTGGAAGTAAGTAAGTAATACATTATCTGGTTGGTAAGTCCTTTGGTTGGAGCCTTACTCTGAAGCTTATTTACAGAGCAATCCCAAAAAGAGTTACTCCCTTCTAAGTCCATTCAAGTCAATGGGTTTACAAAGCTTGTAACTCTGTTTAAGATTGTACTGTTGAGGACTCCTTTCCTTGAACCCTCAAATGATAATTTGGTTGTATGGATTTTGGCTGTATAAAAACCTACAGAATTAGCAGTTCCAGTTCCAAGTGGAATGCACAGGGCAATACTAGATGTAATGATGGGAAATCCATAATTGCTATTTTAGACTGTACCATATAGTACCCGCATATTTTTACAACCCCTTACAGGCTGTGTTTCCCCTCTTCAGACAATCCAAATCCAGGTCAGGGCCCTGCATGGTTTGACAAAACAACAGCAACAGGAATCCAGTAATAGATCCCCCATTGTCCCATGGAGTTTGGTCATAAACTAGCTCAGTGAAGGCAGATTTATGACATGCCTAAGTCCAAGGCTTAACTGGCTCATACTTCAAGGGGTCTTTCAGGGGATTTAAAGTGGTAGTACTTAACATTGTAGCCATGAAGTGTGGGTAGGGTTGCCAACCTCCAGGTACTAGCTGGAGATCTCCTGCTATTACAACTGATCTCCAGCCGATAGAGATCAGTTTCCCTGGAGAAAATGGCCACTGTGGCAATTGGACTCTATGGCATTGAAATCCCTCCACTCCCCAAACCCCACCCTCCTCAGGCTCTGCCCCAAAAACCTCCTGCCAGTAGCGAAGAGGGACCTGGCAACCCTAAGTGTGGGGTCATTGAACAGCTCCAGTACTGTGCCTTCAGACTCCTCCAAGGGAGCCTGAAAACCACAAGGGGTGAGCAGACTAATTGAGCCTCCTCACCAAGAGAGCTTTGTTGCCCCACCCAGTTTGAGAATCTGGCAATTTTCCTTCACCTTTGGCCACAGGCCTCATAAATTCAGCAGAGTCACTACAAAAAAAAAAAGTCAAAGCATATCTCACACATCTCTCACTATTTGTATTCTGCAATACTGTGAAGCCTTTCTGGCTCAGAAAATAACAGCGCATTGACAAAAGGCACAAATTACTTCAGTTAAGCGAAAGCTTCCTTTCTCCACTACGAAAGAATTTAGGCGTGCTTTGAGGAGACCATTCAGGGATTCCCAGTCTAGGATTTCAATTTTCACTCTAATGTGTCCCTCCCCATGATATCACAGGCAGCACTCACAGAAATGGGACAGCCTTGATTGCCACAGGCTGAGCCGACTGGCTTGACTGATTGCTCTGGGTTAGTGATCATCACAAAGGAAAATTTTATTCTGACAGCATCACAGTGACACAATGTTATCAGAGCAGAACCTGCCAGCATCCAACTATTCATTTCACTATTGGCTTGTTTTTAATTGGTTTCCCACTGTTTTTACCTGTTCTCGGGTAATGGGCTATTTTAGATATTCATGTAGAGCTATATGCTTGTAATGCAGCAACATCTTGTGAATGGAAATGCGGTGTTCTGGTTCAGTTCGAGAACAATGGCTGTTATTTCTAGAGCTTTTGAATGTGCCCCATGGTTTACAAACTGTATTCCATTCTTACAAATTGCTTCTAATTGTTTTGGGCTTTTCCACCATGCCCTGGAACACATCTCTTTCCTCTCCCCCTTTTCTTTTTCTTTGTACTGAACATCTAGTCCAGGGGTGGGGAACGTCAGGCCCAGGGGCCATTTAAGGCCCACAAAATCATTTGGTCTGGCCCTTCATGGGTCCTGGCAGATCTCTAGCTCAGAAGGATCTAAGACTGGTGATCTGCCCCCTCCTGCAGACAGGAATCGCCTCTATTCAAGGCGGATGTGAGTTTGTTTTGCTGAGAAAAGGAACCTTTTCCCTCCCTTGCAGAAGAGTTGTTAGCTATGGAGCTGCTAGGACCGCCCAAGAAACTGTGTTAACCCTTTCCCACCCGGGCCATGGAGAAACGTATTCCCTCTGTACTACAAGAGGGCTGGGGGTAGAAGTGGGGACAATGGAGGGATTAAAGGGGGCAGGGCCAGAATGTGCCCTGGGGGAGTTCTTAGCCAGTGTGTCCTCATTTCACCCCTGCAGGCAGAGGTAGCAGGAGCCGGCTGTAGAATCCGGCCCCAACCATGCGGAGCAGGAGCAACTGAAGCGTGTGGCTGGACGGCTACGCCTGGCTGGTGCAACAGACCATCCTGTGCCACCAGGTGGGAGAGTACACCACCGTTTGGATGCCTGCCTGCTTTCCCATGCACGGGGGGAGGGTCATCTGGGGCAGCTGCCTGCTTGGGGCTTGGTTGTCTAGTTTTTGTTGATAATTTTGTATGGCCCGAGAATGATGTTATAAATATCCAAATGGCCCTTGGCGGAAAAAAGGTTCCCCACCCCGGATCTAGTTTAAAGCAGAGTGTTGGAGACCTCCATGGCTTGCACAATGTATTGTGACATGATAGTCCCAATGAAAGATATTACACCACTGTGGCTTTTATATATATTTTTATTGCATTAACATGGCTACAAGTAATCAACTATAGAAGATATGCCCGAAGGTAGGAGGCGATGTGAAATACTTCTGTCTGAGATCCTGGGGATGTGCTGCCAAACAGGATAGACAATACTGACCTTGATAGACTAACAAATTGTCTGATTCCATATAAGACAACTTCATTTGTTCATGCATTTCTCACACCTTTGTTAGAGACACTTCCGGCTCTGAAATGTGATTTGAGATCTTAAAATGGCATTAGCATAGCTAATCTAGCAGAGAAATATCAGTCATTGACAGAGATACATGCCACACTTACAGACCTTTCATTGAGTAATACCTAAAACCACTGGTCAGGTTTGGCAGTTGTATGCAGCCTCTGATTATCTGAACTGGGCTACAAAATCCATAAGGCTGACTCATCTCCTAGCTCGAGTTCTGCTTCTTGTGAATCAGACTTACAGTGATTCTATCTAAACCTGTACTCTCTACTCTGACAGATAGCTGCTCTTCAGGGTCTCTGGCAGATGTCTTTCTTAGCCTTGCTGCTTGAGGTCTTATTTTTACAGGAAACAAGAAACCCTGGACATTTTTGCTTCTATGTAGTTTAACAGTGATTGGTGGCATCTCCCTTTATTAAGCTGTGGTACCTTCCCACAGGTATTGAGTAGTTCAAGCTCCATCTGCCCTCATCAGAGGAACCTTTTCAAAGTAAAATTGTACTGAAATGACATGATGAGACCGAATTGGTGACGTGAACACTGTGCTTGGCCTCTGCTGACCAAGTGTCCTTTATGACATGCCAAAATTTTGATCAAACATATTTCAGCATGTTATAAGGGTCATGTCTTGGCCATTAAATGTTTGTCCATTCAAGTTCCAAGCAGATGCAGCAAATCTACTGTCTTTCAACTTTATGCTCCAAACATATATGAAAAAAAAATCCTATGTAACATTTTTTTTTACATATCACACTAGCTAGCAGTATCTGTAATAGTAATGTTGGGCATCTATATTTGAATAGCAATTTTTAAGAAATGAGAAAACTGAAGAAAACTATCTTTTCTTGAGATGGTCTCTAATTAAAGTTACAGTTTTTACAGTTGTTTTTCACTGAGACTAAGACTGTCAACTAATTGAAGGATTTTAATTGGCCATCAATTAATTAATCAGATTAAAATACATTTCCACATCAGGAAACCTCAAGATTGTTTTTTATGATACTGAATGAAATCTTAATTACTTAGCATTTGATAAATAGAATACTACCCAGTGCTAGAAAGAAAAACATCTTCAATATTCTGCTTTCATTTCCTGTTGTGGTAGCATACCAAGAACCCCCCCCCCAAAAAAAAGCCTCAAAAATGCACCACCTCACAGTACCACTGATTAAAAAACAGCATTAGTTAATTAAGCTACCATTTAGGACAATTAAAGGATACAGCCCTAATTAAAACATTGTTAAAATGCAGACCTGTCATGAAGAACTTGAAAGAGCAAACAGTTGGCAGCAGGAGTATGGCAGAGAAAATGACTTTTTTTGGGGGGGGGGGTTCAGTGTCTACAACCAAGTCATTTTTATACATAGAAAGTGTCACTATTTAACAGCTGACTGACAGCCCAGACCAGGGACTGAACACAGAGGTTGATGACAGAAATCCAGATGATGGTCTGTAATCCAGAAGTTCAGGACATTAGCTTGCATTACAAGGTTGTTAGAAGGTGAGAGTCAGAGATGTGTTTGCTACAATCTGATGGAAATTCAGATTTATAATGAAGACTGGATTATGTATAACAGGAGGCAATATAACCGTGTGGTGAGTTGTTCTTATTGTTACTGTAATATGTAGTGCTGGTAGGGTTGCCAGGTCCCTCTTCGCCACCGGCAGGAGGTTTTGGGGGCGGAGCCTGAGGAGGGAGGAGTTTGGGGAGGGGAGGGACTTCAATTCCATAGCGTCCAATGGCCAAAGTGGCCATTTTCTCCAGGTGAACTGATCTCTATCGGCTGGAGATCATTTGTAATAGCAGGAGATCTCCAGCTAGTACCTGGAGGTTAAGCAAGGTAATAGTACTTGGCTCTGATATAATAACATGAGTTCAAAATAACTTAAATACACAATTTACTTAACATGACAGCAACCAACAAAACTGTGAAAAGTGCAAAAACATCAGTGATATAAATACACAAACAAACAAACAAACAGGTAAGACGAAACACAAGGTCCAGGAGGAGATGCTGAATAACTGTAAGTATTTTTTACAAGTATTTCTTTCTACTAATGTTTCTTATTTCTTCACGTTACAGGTATCTCCAGGTAATCACAATATCATATGGTAATATCAATTTCAGTCCAAAATAGAGTCCTTATGGACATTTGGAGAAGTACCAAATTTGCTGGGGCTACATGCTAAGGCTGCAATCCTAAGGTCACTTTCCTGAGAACAAGCCCCATGTGATAACATGTGACTTCCTTCTGAGTAGATCTGCTAAGAGTTCTCCCTAAGGAAGTGATTTGGAAAAAATCCTGAACTGGACAGATTTGCGTGTGGCAAGCATAATACATAGCCTGTTTCTACATTGTTTGTGGCACTGTTGCAGTGTAGGCGGAGACTGATTTAGGCTACGACACAAACACGTACAATTTGAATTCAATTTTATTGCTCATAGATCGTTTACAGGCCACGTCTCCCAGTGCGTGTGTCTCTATGTATGTTGTTAATAAGATAAACTGACTGTGGAAATCAGAAAGGATCACAATAAGCATGCAGTGTACGTGATATAATGTACTAAGGATGTGGAAACTTGCCCCACAACTGGGTAACCCCCCCTCACACACACACTTAACATTGCCTCACATATTGATCCTTCTCCTTCTCTATGGCTGGCATGCCACATAGTGATGGAACAAGTAGCAACAATATAATAATGGGCATGGATATACAGCTGTAGCATTCTTTCTTATCTGACTTAGTATTGAGCTGTGGCAGCAGAAGCATATACTCATCCATACCTAAGTAAATATACTAGGGATTACCAGATTCCCCCAGTCCCACTCTCTTATTATTTTATTATGATGCCCTGAGTTCTGCAACATTACAACAAGGAGAAGGTCTAAATGCTGATAACATATTTTTTTAAAATGCACCCCTCCAACCTATCTCAACAAGGGGTGGGGGGAGATTATTTCTTTCTTAACATTTTTTTTTAAAAAAAGAGAAAAACCTTGCTTCCCTGGAAGAAAATATTAGTTTGACCTATTCGTTTTTATATTGCCTTCTGCAAGAGTGAGTCGGTAGGGCTGTTGAATTAAAAAAAATTCGGTATAGTTCGGATTCGGCTGAATTCGGCCCATTTAGATTCGGGATATGCCGAAGTCCGAAATCCCCCACTTCGGGTCCGTGCAATTCGGCGGGAATTCAAAGTTTGGGAAAAAAATTCAGCCGAATAAAGCCATTAAAAACACAACCGCGCCTTTCCGTGGCTCTGGGGGGGCATTTTTGGGGGTAGAGGTCCCAAACTTTCAGCAGAGCTTCAAAGGACGTTTCTTGAAAGACCCCCCAAGTTTTGTAAAGATTGGGTCGGGGGGGGGGCTGAGATATGGGCCCCAAAAGGGGTCCCCACCACCCTTAATGTCCATCTCTGAGCAGAGCTTGCCGCCCACGCACAAAGCTCCCAGCCCCGACAAACAGCTGAGAAGTTTGCAAAGCATTGCAACACAACTGCAAAGCAACACGACAGCAACACCTTTGCAACTGTGCAAAGCAACACCTGACACCTGGGAGTTTGCAAACCATGGAAAGGGACAGAGGCAGCTAGCTATGCATAATGAGCAGGAGGGGTGGAATTTCCCCTTTTGCATGGGACTCCAAATGCATTCTTTAAGTCACCATTTGAAAACCAGTTTTGAGCAAGCATCCAAATAGACCTAACCGCTCTTATGAATGAGGGAAAACCTGAAGACACACAACTGAAACCCCCACTCAAACCAGGGAGAGAGAGACTCGACGGGGAACACAGACCCCAGGCAGAACCGGCAAAAGCCCCCTTTGGCTCCCCCCCACCCACAGAAACTGCTCCCTCCCCACACACACACAGACTCTGCTTCCCCCCCCCCCCACACACACACAGGAGAAAAATGATAGATTAAAGCCCCCAAAGGGGTCTTACTGTGGCTGTCTTCTGTTCCATCAGGAGGAGCTGGGGAGGACTGGGTAATCCAAGATGATTCCATTTAGGCACGGGACGTTTTGCTCTGGAGATGCATACAGGATCCCATTCATCCCAATAGGGGAAAGGGGAAAGCCCATATCTTGGGACTCCCTGACCCAATGTTTACAAAACTTGGGTGGTCTCTTAAGAAGGCTTGTCTGAAGCTCCGCTTCAGGGATCTGCACACGATCCCTGCCTCAGCTCCGCCCCAAAAACCTCCCGCTGGAGGAGAGGGGGGATCTGGCAACCCTAGTTGTTATTGAGGGTAGAGATAATTCTACTGTAACCATAGTTCAAGGTATTGAACAAAGAACGACGCAGGAGGATGTTGCCTCAAAGTTGCGTAAAGAGATAATAGATGTGTATTACATTTTATACATTGATCAATTTGCCATTTTATTGGTTTGGCAATACATAATGGAAGAAAAAAGGAGGAGAATAAAACCCAACCTAAAAACAAAAGCTGGGTACCCAAGGTTGGGTGAAAGGAAAATATATATAGGTCTATGTATAAATACTGAAAGTATAATGTATTAGAAGCGCTATATAAAAGTAAAATTATTTAAAAGCATTAAAATAGCATTAAAAATTCCAGAGAGGAGGTGTTTCTGAGCCGAAATGGCTCAGGAGGCCACCTAATGGCGGCCCTGACCCCTGGACAGCACCGTAATGCCCCGGGAACACCTCCTGGAATGCTGTTATGCCCCGGGAACGCCTCCCGGGATGCCATTATGCCCTGGGAATGCCTTCAGGGTTGCAGCCATGGTTTTTGCCGGCGTCCGGACGCCGGTGTCAGGCTCCGGCAGGGTCCGGGCCCAGCACTGCTGCATCAGTGGCTGGAGACCGGCGTCCTGCCCTGCACACTGGTGCTGGGGCCACAAAGCGCCTCCCGGATGCCGGCGCTGTGGGCCCTTGCGCCGCAGTGGGCTGTCACCGGCCTCTAAAGGCCTTTGGGTGCGGCTGCCGGTGGAAGTCAGGAATGTGTGGTCAGTCTAGAATCCCACTCCTCCACCCTTTTGCTTCTGAGCCCTTGTATGAATTGTGACCATTTGTGCTATTTGTGTTTGTGATATTTGTGTGTGCTTGAAATAATTTTATAATAAACCCCCATTTTATTTGGAACGAACCGCTTCTTTACTGAAGAGTTTTCCATAACAGCTTATCCCTGTATGCACTGGCTGCAAAGATCCTTGTTACCCAATCTCTCGCAAGGCTTAGTCTCCCACACTAATTCCCCCAGTTTAGACAGAGACTATCTAATTCAGGCAACACAAGTAGTCTTTTATATAAGACAATCTGGTTCCTTTTTCAAGAATATTTTTTCATTGTATTTCTCGCACCGTTGATCACAACAGGTGCACCGTAGTCCAGACTGCATAAACCGATCAGTTTCTAAATGTGATCAACATGCTCTAGGAGAAATAGCTCCTTAATTAAATGAATGCTATTAATCGGTATGAAAGGTCTTGAGACTAACCTTTGGCTGGCTGTGTTTACTCCAAGGACATGAGAAGTATATGGCTGATGGTGCTAAATATTTGTCGGGCCGGCAGTTGCCGGGTTCATTATTAATAGGTTCTCATCTTGTCTTCCAAAATCAATGGCTGCTTTTGTTGGAATTTGATTTTCATTGCAGTCCCTTCCCTCCAATAACAAAAGAGTTCTGATTTAGCAATGACATTTGCTAGAAAAGCCTAACACCAGGTGATTCAGAGCTTCCATTAATGGTCTTTACATTATTCCCAGGGTGCCCTCCTCAATTTTGCTCACCTCACACTGTGTTTGGCCTGATTTCCTATTGAAGAGTGAAATGTTTGCCCCTAGATTCATCAGAGGCTTTTAAAGACTGAATTGGGAGTGGGGGAAAAACTCATTAAGGTCAAAAGTGAGAGCAATGAGTCTGAGAGAATGAGAACTTCGGAGTCTTTTGCCCTTGAATACGTACCACCCGTTTTCTGACTGGAGGATGTGATATTGTTGGTTTGTTTCTTTAAAGCTCATCTATTCTGATACAAGAGCAGAAGAGAAAACAAGGCTGGAAGTATTATCTTTATTAACAAGCACATTGTAGTTCAAAGCAAGCTACAGTGCAATGTCTTGTGTGTGTGTGTGTGTGTGTGTGTGTGTGTGTGTGTGTTAAGTGCCGTCAAGTCGTTTGCAACTCATGGCGACCCTATGAATCAATGTCCTCCAAAGTGTCCTATCCTTAACAGCCTTGCTCAGATCTTGCAAATTGAGGGCCATGGCTTCCTTTATAGAGTCAATCCATCTCTTGTTGGGTCTTCCTCTTTTCTTGCTGCCTTGAACCTTTCCTAGCATGATTGTCTTTTCCAGTGACAATTATGTCTTCTCATAATATGACCAAAGTATGACAGCCTCAGTTTAGTCATTTTAGCTTCTAGGGTCAGTTCAGGCTTGATTTGTTCTAAAACCCACTGATTTGTTTTTTGGTGGTCCAGGGTATCCGTAACACTCTCCTCCAACACCACATTTCAAAGGAATCGACTTTCTTCAATGTCTTACTCCTCCAAAAGAAGAGAGAAAAAGAGAGAAACTGAAACTCATTGCATGATTTTACAGTTCAGAAAGCAGGAAGAAACACTCCCCCGCCTACCAGTTCATTCTCCCTTCTGCTTTTGAAATCTCTACATTCAGATGTGAACTGGACATGTTCTTTGCCTCTTTTTGCACTTGTAATTAAATACTACAATGTGAATACAAAATATTATCTAAAATTACACCAATTTAATTGTGCAAAAAAACTATTGTCCCAGCCCCCCCCCCCCATGAAGACATGAGACAACTGTACGGGTGCAACTAGTTTATTTAAATACCTGGCCTAAGTCATAATTAATTAAAATATGCCAACATGTTGGTAGGCACTAGGCTGCCTACCAATGGCTGCCTTTGTCAGGGAGATCCACCCTGGCTCCAAACTCGGCCAGCAATTGTGTTTTTGTAATTTTAATAATTTTATTAGCATTGTGTGTGTGTTAAGTGCCGTCAAGTCGCTTCCGACTCATGGCCATAGCTTTTCATGATCCACACAGTCAAAAGCTTTGCTGTAATCTATGAAACGCAAGCTGATTTTCTTCTGAAATTCTCTCGTACGCTCCAGTAACCAGCGTATATTTGCAATATGATCTCTAGTGCCTCTTCCTTTTCTGAAACCAGCTTGAACATCAGGCATTTCTCGTTCCATATATGGTAGCAGCCTTTGCTGTAAGATTTTGAGCATCACTTTACTTGCATGAGAAATTAATGCAATGGTCCGATAGTTGTTGCAATCTTTGATGTCTCCTTTCTTGGGAATTGGAATGTAAATGGATTGTTTCCAGTCTGTGGGCCATTGTTTTGTTTTCCATATCTGTTGGCATATTCTTGTCAAGATTTTGATGGACTCATTACTTCATATATAAAACAGTTAATCGGTTTAACATCTGTATATAGAACTTATTATTTAGATTTCTGTTCTGGTAATTTCCTTCTTTGCTAAATTACATTGCATTACCTTTAAAATATATCATAATTGTGTTTTTCTCAGGGGACTAGAGCAACTGCCCTGAGGAGCGGTTAAAACACTTAGGGCTGTTTAGCTTGGAAAGATGGTTAAGAGGAAACATGACAGAGGTCTATAAAATTATGCATGGTATGGAGAGAGTAGACAGGATAATGCTGCTGCAGTTGTCTTGTTTGTGGGCTTCCTAGAGGCATCTGGTTGGCAGCTGTGTGAGCAGACTGCTGGACTTGATGGACCTTGGTCTGATCCAGCAAGACCTTTCTTCTGTTCTTATGATCTGAGCGAGAGTTGTGAAAAACAAGTTTACGTATCAGTGCACAGCAGAAAAGTGGGAATGGTCATTCATGATGGAGATACCCTTTGTTAACCTCATAAGAATAACTATTATCAGTGAACATTCCATTTACTGGAATAGTGACAGTAAGACGTGGACAAGGAGGGGAAACAGTGACTCATCAAATATAAGCCTGACATGCCTGGACAATATGCCTAACTCCAACATTTAGCCAATGTTTATACCACATAGTATTATCCCTGGTAGGCATTTGTTTAATAGTATGCCTTTCTCACTGAGACTCAAGGTGAATTACACAGTGTAGGTCAAATACAAGATGGGACATCCAATAAATAATGCAGTAAGGTTTGAATGGCATGAATCTGCAAACAAGCAGAAATCTGAAAACGGAGCTGAAACAAGGATGAAACAAAGCTTATGCATTAACACGGCACATTAAACAATGCAGAAATTATATAGTAGGTTCATACTAGTGTGCATACTATAGTGTGGAGACTACAGGCACTATCCCTTTACCAAAGCATCTTGCTGAAACAGTCCTAGTTACCTGTATAAAAAAGCTCTCCTGAATAATTCAGTACTTTAACATTGTCAGCACAGGTGGATTCATTGGTATCTCCCTTTAACAGCTTAGGTGCTGTTTCACGGACTTGAATCTAGTGAAACTGAACATCTTAGGCAGACAAGACTTTTATACTAAAATCCTACACTGGACTTCACATTGACTTCAAATGACTTAGAAGTGTGTGACTCTGTCTTGCATTGCCCTATATTGCCATTGTCACAATATTTGGAATATTTGGAATAAAAGTTATCAGATAAGTGATGATTTATAGAAATCTTTAAAGGTCAGCCTTGTTCCTTTCAGTAGACAGATCAGTTCTGGTCTCTTTTGTTCAGCTGCATCAGGTTTTAACCCTTCTTTGATTAAGATATGCCCT
Source organism: Euleptes europaea (assembly GCF_029931775.1). Classification (NCBI taxonomy): domain Eukaryota; kingdom Metazoa; phylum Chordata; class Lepidosauria; order Squamata; family Sphaerodactylidae; genus Euleptes; species Euleptes europaea. The sequence goes on from NC_079318.1 coordinate 32,302,047, forward strand.
GGGTATTTTATTTCCGAAATGTCAAATATGCACAGTCCTGTGTTCAATTTCAGATTAATCTTTTGACATGTGCATGGAAATCATTTTAGGCTCTAATAATGATCTTGTCAGATGTCAGATATGGTGTTAGATATGACACCATAAGGACCCTCTCATGTCTGTTGGAGCTATCCTTCGTTAAGTCTCTGGAGCCGAAGAGATACCAAACAGTAATCTTTCACAACGGTACCTGCCAAAACTTAAATGGAAAGTACACTGCCAGGTATGTTTATCCATTTGCCAAAAATTGCTCATATCATCAAGGATTGCTCTTGCTCCCTTACAAGTGATTTCTACAACAGGGAATTCTTATAGAATTACTTTGTTCCTGTCTCTTGAGTCCAAACACATGATTCTCTGTCTTTTACTAGGCTTGGTTTTAAGTTTTTTTTTTAATTCCTTTTGCACTGTAGGGTATTGCCTTTTTTTCTCAATGCCCTAGCCATTTCAAAAAAAATTTTTTAGTCACTCCATCTTCACTGCATATACCCATGGCATACTCCAGGGTGAAACCAGCCTATCTCAGTAAACTCTCTCTACTTGAGTTTATGCTAATCTGGGCCTTTTCTGCATGCTCAATTTACTCCTGATTTTCTTAGGAGTCAGTCCACAAGTATTGTAATAAGTTTGGGCACAGTTGTTCCACGCATCTGCCCTCCCTGTACATTTTAACAGTTGTGGAGACAGTTTATTTTCTTCCACATGAGGATTTTCGAGAGAGGGTGCTGTCGTCATTGGCGGCGTCATTGGTGATGTCACAACACCCCCTTTTCCCCCATGAAGGAAAGGGATAGAGATTTACATTTTTAAAATGAAAGCTGGGAATTCAGAGAACCCCTTGAGCCTATTGTTACAAAGCTCCAGATTTATATCAGTAGTTTAGTTGTGTTAAAAAAAGAAAAGAAAAAGGAATTATTTTGTCTTCCCGGGATGGGGGCTGTTGTTTTTGACCAAAACAGTCCAGACCTCAAACAGTGGTCTGGAGGTGGGTGGAAGTGGGCAGGACAAAGAAAACCAACACAAACATTATGTACAAGGAAAAAACTGTCTCAAAATTGGCTTCCAGAAAAACATTGGGGTAAAACTGGTCTCAAAAGGGGGAACAGAAGTGCAAACTAAAAGCACAAAAAGATGTGCAGAAATCAGGGGATAAACTGAAGCAGTAGGGGGCAGAACCAATGAGAAAAGCCCATGTGGAAAAGCCCATGATGCAATTTTTAATAAGTGATGCACACAGCTCCACAAATGTAAAAGTTTTGTGCTGGCAGCTTTAAATCAGTCACATTTGGACCTATGTTTTCATCTCTGCTCTAAGTTCTATTGAAGAATGTATGCCTTTCATATATAACATTTCTTCTGGACGCACGGTATGCTTCACATTTATTAATCAAACTTTATTTTTTCTCTCTTATCTGCTGTCATCGAACAGGAAAGACATTACACTCCCCTCCTGCTTCTATCACCTGCCACATGAAGACATACTGCTGGCTGAAGTCTCTCATCTTTCTTATCTGCTCTAGTTGCAGTGTGATGCATCTGGAATTCTTGTTTCCGCTTCCTCCAGTTCTCTGCAGCATTTCCTTCAAGCACCAAATATCCTGAAGGCTTCAGCTTATCCATTTTCTTCACTGCACTTTTAGTTTCTCTTCTGACACAATGTAATATTTACTGCAGTAAGCTTCATGAAATAATGCCACAGGAGACTGAAGTGTGTAACAAACTTTACTTAGTGCAACTCTCACTTTAATTGATTTCAAAAATGGTTCCTTTAGCTTTCAGTCCTCTTCTTGTGTTCCCTAGAACTGCTTTCCTTCATGCACAAATTCAGGAAATATTTGAGTTTAAGGCTGCTAACTCAGGTAGTGCAGGGTAGGGTGGAATTTGGGTAGGGGAGGAAGCTCAGCAGGCATGTGGTCATTGAGTCTTACCACTGAAGCTGCCATTTACTCCAGGGGAAATTATAGTCCAAACTTTAATTTGGGATGCCGAGGGCACACAACTGTTCTAGTTCCTTATTCAAATCTTCTTTGTAATACAGGCCTCTTTGTGGCAACCCAAATAGAAACCCGTGGTGCCAGAAGCAGTGTTTGGACTGGGCACCCCTGTATGTATTTTTTCAGGGGACAGTCTCTTGAATATGGGGATGGGCAATGTTCATATTCACATTTACTGTCAACCAACAGAACCACATAACTATTGCATGTTCTATGTGCCACCCCATCAAACATACACAAACACTAATTATGAGATGTAAGTATGAATGTTAAATATACATAGAGTTGCCAGCTCCGGGTTGGATAATATACCTGGAGATTTTGGGGGTGGAGCCTGAGACTGGCAGGGTTTGGGGAGGAAGGACTTCAATGCCATAGAGTCCAATTGGCAAAGTGGCCATTTTCTCCAGGTGAACTGATATCTATCTGCTGGAGATCAGTTGTAATAGCAGGAGATCTCCAGCTAGTACCTGGAGGTTGGCAACCCTACCCTACCTCTAGAGGATATGTTGATTTGGGGGCTTTGGTGTCATCAATACCTTTCTTGGATTTCCGTCTAATCTTGGGGAAGCTATGGACATTCTGAACCAAAATCTGAAATCAGTGATGGAACGGAGAAGTGTAAATAAACTGAAACTTAATACTGACAACACTGAGGTACTTTTGGTTGGGAAAATGACTGATCTGGGAGCAGGTATCCAATTTTATTGGACAGGCTCGATCTATCCTGAAAACCTAGTTCTGCATCTGGAGGTCCTACTGGATCCAGCACTACTCCTGAATGGCCAAGTAGCAACGATGGCTAGGCATGCTATTTTACCAGCTTGGACTGGTATGCCGGCTTTGCCTTTTTCCTAAACAGACGAGATCCAGCCAGGGTTACCTCTGCCTTAGTTACACCCATACTACTTCATTGTGGTGGATTCTGCAGAACACTGTTCTGAAGAAGGTTCCAAAATTGCTTCTCATCCAGGAAGTAACTCCCACATGCTGGCAGGGACAAATCACCAGGAGCATTTTCCCTCCCTATTTTGAGGTATCTATGCTGGTTGCAAGTTAAATTCTGGAGCCAGTTAAAAATGCCATTTCTGGCATTTTAACACCCCCCCCCCGCTCCCCTTCCCGGGGCTCCCAGGAAAGCGGCCGGGGGCCTTTGAACTGCTCCGCGCTGCCAGCCCTGGTTCTTGTTAGTGGTTTGACTGATGGTGCTGGCCATCAGTCCCACCTAGGGGTCGAACCATCTTGCTTTGTTCTTTACCCCCCTTTGGGAAGGCTGAAGTCATGTTTTCCTTGGAAGAGCAGTCTCTTGCCTTTCTCTTGTCTTCGCATGGCTCGAGTCTAACTTTTTCCCCATTGCTTTTTTAATGCAGGCATAACAAATTAGCAATACACGCATTCGAACGCACTGTCTCGGGATGTTAATCAGATGCCAACTGGTGATACACATATCCGTCCAAAGGCTCCAAGCAAATGTGCATCATCATGACACTGTTGCATCACAGATGATTGTAATTTAGCAGGCAGAAATTTCTCCTGCAGTGAATGCATCCTCCTTTCTGGCTGGGGCAATGGCTGAAGCTACTGGACGTGGGATTATAATGGGACACCCAACAATGCACTGATAAAGCTTCTCCAAGGTGAAGAGGCTTCTGCTGCAGCATTCAATCAGTTACTCAGAACAGAAGGAAGAAATCTGTAAGGCAGTCTTCCATAAACCCAGTATTGAAAAAGCTGCATAAGTAAAATGACTGATAATATTCATTCCAGTTTGGAAAGCTTGAACAGGAAAGTTCTTTAAATATAAATTTTAATTTTTCCCTGGCTCTCCGGCAACAGATAAATCATTTAAAATAAAAATAAATGCCACGTTATACAATATAGTACTCTTCAGTAGTTATTACATTTAAGTGTACATTTCTCCCTTTTAGATGTCAATAAAAAATGAGTTGGATCCAGTTCTCCAGGGATTTTTTTGGTGTGCACATAGAGTAATTCTGGTGCTTCCAGTACAAGGGGAATGCACTTCAGTGATTTTCAGCTACACACTTGAGTGCTTTTAAATAGCACGAAGCGCATTCTCTGACATACCACCCAGCCATACAGCTGAGAGAAATGATTTGGGAGTAATTTAAATAAGCCTCCAGTAGATTCAATTTTAATTGAAAATATATATTTCATTAAGCAATGTCATGCATCACTATTGTTACTGAATACGCTGATGCCCTTTCCTGCTGAGTGAAAACTCTTTTGGCCTTTAAAAGAACGCATCTTTGGAATCATTTCAGCATTTTACTTAGCTCAAACTGCAGAAAGGGCTTCCTCGTGGGGTGAAGGCTTAAAACAAGTGCTGGGGCTCTGGAAATGATCTCCAGTCATTCCTGCCAAAATACAAAATGCAAGGAAGAATTCTCTCTTCTTTTGCATCCTTCAGCCCCTCTTCCTTCCAAGTAGGGCTGCCAGCTCTGGGTTGGGAAATACCTGGAGATTTTGTGGGTGAAGCCTGAGGAGGGCGGGGTTTGGTTAGGAGAAAGATTTCAATAGGGAATAATGCCATAGAGACCACCATCCAAAGCAGCCGTTTTCTCCAGGTGAACTGATCTCTGTCATCTGGAGATCAGTTGTAATCTCAGGAGATCTCTAGCTACGCCCTGGAGGTTGGCAACTATGCTTCCAAACAAAGTGGGCCCAAAGATGTTAAGGTAGATATGAGAGGATGGCAGTAAAGTGTGGCCCCTTGTGGGGGAACTCATCCTGAAAGAGTGAATGGGGAGAGCTGGGCAAGGCGCAAAATGTTGGCCTATGTCTTCTGAACTCTCCATGCTCTCACTGAGGAAAGGTGTTGACATTTTCTAAAGTCTGGGTGCCTAGCTCCCATCCAAGCCAAGGTGGGGGAATTCAGATTTCCAGGCCCCACCAATGGCTGAGGGATGCTGAGGCAGGTGCAAAATTGGCCCCTATCCTCCAAGACATATTCCAGGTGTAGGGTTAACAGGGCCATGTTCGCACTTTGCATTTGCAGCTCCGATTTCTACGGGGTTTCCTTGCATGTACGCACTTCATCTCTTCCGAAGGATTCCGGAGACGTCTCCAGAGCACAATTTCTCTGTGTTAAGAGCATTCGCTTATACGGCGAATTAATAGAAATTAAACGTTTTCCTCACCCGGAGCCTGAAGTGCGAACATAAAATCTGTCTTCAATCCACTTCCTGCTGCCAGCCCATCATCCACTCCCCCTGCCTAGCTGCCCACGCTGGACCAATCGCCGTCCTTGTTCCCCCCACTCCCCCCGCTTCACTGCCCACGCTGGACCAATCACCGTCCTTGTTCCCCCCACTCCCCCTGCCTCACTGCCCACGCTGGACCAATCGCCGTCCTTGTTTCAAGCACTGAATGGGCATGTGTGGCAGGCTACCACCTCAGCCAATCCCAATGCTCCTTCGAGCTGGCACTTGAATGCCGCCGTGAGGGGAAAACATACGGATTTTATCTAATACAGCGAAGGAAGGGGTCATGGTGGGAACAGAAATTTTAAGTCGTGTAGGATGCTTGAGTACTGGACATGTTTAAATTGCGAGGTAAGTTGCTAGTGCGTTCACGGGCCTGGTCCCTCTTTGCCACCGGCGGGAGGTTTTTGGGGCAGAGCCTGAGGAGGGCTTACCAGGCCCAGTAGGGCCACAGTTGCACCTTGTAAAGGTGCCAACCAGCTCATCATTGGTGGCTTTAAGAGTCAGCCATCTAACAGCCAGCTTTCTGGAAGCTCCACCCTGGGGGTGGGGAATGGGAGCTGTAGGGAAGAGATTGCTCAGAAAGTACTCTTGATCCTTCATGGGTTTGATTATGCCCCCATAGGACTTTAAGGTAGAAGGAGGCCACCCCAGATTTGGCTAAGTCTTTAAAAGGCCTGAGGAAAGAGACCCTGGCTCCCAACTCAGAATGGAATAGAGCTAGAGGAAAGAAGAAGAGTTGGTTTTCATATGGCGACTTTCTCTACCACTTAAGGAAGAGGGTGTGACTAGCCCAAGGTCACCCAGCTGGCTTCATGCATAGGAGTGGGGAAATAAACCCTCTTCACCAGATTAGCCCCCACAGCTCCTGTGGAGGAGTGGGGAATCAAACTCTGTTCTCCAGATCAGAGTCCATCACTCCAAACCACCACTCTTAACCACTACACCACACTGGAATAGGTGGTGCTTAACTCTTGTCCCTCTCCATCTGAGGCCAATGGACAGGGAAGGCATTTCAGCCAAACCGGACCCTGATAATTAGGGTTGCAAGCCTCCAGGTGATGCCTGGAGATCTCCTGGAATTACAACTGATTTCCAGACTACATAGATCAGCTCCCCTAGAGAAAATGGTTGATTTGGAGGGTGGAGTCTATGGCATTATACTTCCACTGAGGCTCTTCGTTTCAATACATCCTGTCCTCCCCAGACTCCACTCCCAAATCTCGAGGAATTTCCTGACCTGGAGCTGGGACTACACATGATGGCTGGGTCCTGGGACCCATAGACAGAGCAGCTTTAAATAAATGACGCAAAAGGGATATTAGTTTGTGGCATTTAATTGGTGGTGTAATTCAAACTGAAGGTTAGTACTAGGAAGCCTTTACATTACCTTGCCCTGGTGGAACTAAACAGAGTACTTATTCTGAGCACATTCAGATAAAGTAATCATAATATTATTTGTACTTGTTAGTGACACTGTTGAAGTCTGCAATCATGTCTATTATTGTTCAGGTGTTTGGGGAAAAGCTAACTAATTGGCAGCCATCTGAAGTAAATTGCTTGATATTGGTCAATGGTAAATTGTGATTGTGTTAATTTAATTGCCATTTTTGTCAATGGTTTAATTAGCAGCATTATCAAAGAGATGAATCAGTTTATGGGAAAAGGGCAGAACCGACAAGGAGTGATTGCAACACAAAGTTCTACAAATTAATTATGATGGCTTAGTCCACCGTAAAGAGCCTACATCAGGGGTGGGGAACCTTTTTCCTGCCAAGGGCCATTTGCACATTTATGACATCATTCAGGGCCCATACCAGGTATAGATCTCCCGGTGGGGGGGGGAGAGGCTAGGGTTGCCATGTCTCCAGCCACCACCTGGAGGTTGGCAACCCCAGTGGAGGCCACACAGAGAAGGCCTGCAGGGTGCCCCCCTCCCCCCTCCCAGGCAGAAGGGCAGCCAGCAGTGGGCCCGAGCAAACGAGGTGCCCACAGTCAATCGGCAAGGGAGGAAGGAAAACAGAGAAAGAGGAAAATGGAGGGAGGGAGAAAGGGAGAAAGAAATGGAGAGAGAGGGAGAAAGAAAAAAAAGGACGAAGGGAGACAAAGAAAAGGACGGAAGGAGACAAAGAAAAGGATGGAGGGAGAATAAGGAAGAGAAAGGAGAAAGAGTGACAGAAAAAGAGGAAGAAAAGAGAGAAAAGCCTTCCCCCCCCACACACCCGCTGGCCCCAGCCTCCCCTGCCCACACACACACACACACGGCAGCACACAGAGCCCCGCGCGACCGGGCCCCAGTCTCCATGCCCACAAAAGGGCCCCCCTGAAGCCCGATCGGCTTCTGCATGCATGCTCTGCCGCCGGGAGCCGCCAGCCTCTTTCCCCCTCCCTCTCGCTGCTCAACAGCCAACAGTCGGCGAGAGGAGGTCCAAAGGGCGCCACAGCGCCGCTGTAAGCCAGGAACACCCTCTGGGAGGGCCGCCCTGCGCGCTGCCTCTGCAGCAGGGCCCCGGAGCTCCCGAGGGCCACAAAAAATGTCCTCGGGGGCCGCATACGGCCCCCGGGCCTGAGGTTCCCCACCCCTGGCCTACATTCTGACAGGAAGGAATGGCTGAAAGGATAAATAACAGCTTGGCAACTCCAAAGTCAGGCCTCTAGATTCTGTCTAAGGGCAACTAAAAGTTCCACAGAGGTCTATAAGTAGGGTTGCCAGCTTCCAGGTAGTTGGTAAACAAAGGTTAGCCTGCTGTACAAAAGTTGTGCAACAAAATCAGCAGTAAGTTGCCCAAAAAGATTTTTCTTAAGCCAATTTATATCATAAAATATTAGTGATATTGTATTTTCATATGACATATATATAAGCAACTTGTAATGCAAAAACAAATTATATAAACAACAAATCCACAGTCGGACAATGCTTTGTTGGTTTGAGTGCAGTGTTACAATGATACATGAAACAGCTACGTTACGGCTACTCAGTGTATATAGTCGTGTGGTTCCAATCTTCACTTTGTGTAGTGGAGTATGATTCTTACAGAGTTCCGGTTGTCACTCTGTTTCGACCAATAGGTCTTCTTCAGGGACCAACGCTAGCTGTTTAGTAACCAGGTTAGTAAACAGCTAGCGTTGGTCCCTGAAGAAGAGAATACAACAGTTCTGTTCATGTAAGAACTGCACATTGTAACATATGATTGTATTTGAATGTACTTTTGAACAGTATTAAATTGACAACAAAGCTAAGCTGTTATAGTTTTCTGTATTTTTCATAGCCAATACTGCTGCTACTTGGTTTGACCACCTGGAGGTTGGCAGCCCTACATTGGGACCAGGCCCAGAAGCAACCATTGGGTGACTTGCTGCCATCTGATGTGGCCATTGATCCCTTAAGGGGGTAGATGCATCTTCGTCTGGTTTCTCAGCTGTGACCATTCCGTCTTGAGTGACTCTGCCAGGAGTTTAGTCTCCAGAGTCTAGACCCCTTACGGCATTGTTCTCAGTTTCCCTGACACAAACAGACCCCCTCACCACATTAAGGTGTGCATCCAAAAGGGGGACTCAATCTTTGACTCAATAAAGGAAGCCACAGCCCTCAATTTGCAAGATCTGAGCAAGGCTGTCAAAGATAGGACATTCTGGAGGACATTGATTCATAGGGTCACCATGAGTCGGAAGTGACTTGACGGCACTTCACACACACACACACATAGGGGGTAGATAAAATGTCGCTTGGTGGGTGGGAAGGAGAGAAGGAAACGGATGAATGTAAGTATATGGGGGTTGCCAGGAGAAAGTGTGGGGAGGGGGATACAGGGTAAAATGAGATGTCCTACACAAGTCCTACACAAATCAGCTCAGGCAGGGAGACAGCGAGGCAGTGCGGTGGGCAGTACACCAATAAAAGCCCTGTTCTGTCTTGAGTTCCCCAGCATCAGCTACATAAATTCAAAATTAGGGGTCTGGGTAACAAAACACCCAGGGAGTGCCAGAGAAGCCCAACAGACCACAGCCAAACATAAGAAGAATAAGAAAATCCTGGCCCACATAATCTCCAGAAACTTCCCAACCCCCTGGTTTTTGAACACATGAAGCTGCCGTATACTGAATCAGCCTACTGGTCCAGGAAAGTCAGTATTGTCTGCTCAGACTAACAGCAGCTCTCCAGGGTCTCAGGTAGAGGTCTTTTGCATCACCTGCTACGTGATCCTTTCAACTGGAAATGCTGGGGATTGAACCTGGGACCTTCTGCATGCCAAGCAGTTGCTCTACCACTGTGCCACAGCCCCTCCCTTTTGCATTGGAAGATATGGTTGAGAGCTTCATGAGAAGCCAGGAAATTGCAGGCAGCACAGGGAGAATGGAAAGTATCCCCTTTGTGATGAAACAAAGGGGGTTTAACAACGTCCCTGACCTACCATAACCTACCTGTATAATATAATGGATAGGGTGTCTCACTAGGATTTAGGAGACCCAGGAGACTCCTGATCTACAAAACTAACAGTAAAAGGCAGAGAACCAAAACTGTTAAAAATATAAATGAATATAAAAAGAAAAGAAACAGGGAAACCAGCACATCACTTGGCCATTGTGATAGGTACCCAATGTTTAACCCTTCAAAGTCTCTCTAAGGCAGTAAAGCTATTTTTAATTATTAATTTAGAGCTGTCTGTTCTTTCTAGGGGCTATTCCAGCAGTCCATGGCAATAGACTGGTTAATGAGGCATTGTATGAAGAACTAATTTTGTTTGTTTTATTTTAACCCTGTCCATTTTAGTGGCCCTCTCTAAGGCTACATCCTTAGACTCTTCAAGAGGACTCCAGTATGCCAGAATAATTTTTGTGTTCCTTTTCCTCATAATCTATTTTGGCCTCTGGGAGACGTTTGTGGAGCTGAAATATTATGAGAACTGGTTACGTAGTTGCATTTTCTCTTCAAACAATCCCTGAAAAATAAATACATAAAATATTAGATCCCAGTTATAATCCACATCTAAACATAACACCCTTTTTTCTCTTATGCTTCCCCTGCCCTTTAGCTGGCAAACAAAGACATGAATTTGGGTTTCCCCCAGAAGATCAGATTAACTGCCACTGAAGATTTTACCCCAAAACATCACAAATGGGAACACATCAGATTCATTTTGTTATCACAGAGCTGCATCGGTGAGGTATTATAGCTGTTATTTTTCTCTAGAACTCTTCCTTAGAGGCAAACAAAAGGTTATTTAGACAGGGATCAAATGACATTTTTTCACATTCTATCACGAGTCTCACACTGATGATGAGAGGAAGATGTTAGCTTCATCCTTCATCAAGGGAGCAATCCTAAACCGCATAACGTAAAGATTGCTAGCATATCTGGAAATATGCAAGGGCATTATCAGAGGTGTGCCAGGGGAGGAATGGGGCTTAGTTGGTATTGCAAACCTCTTGAGCCTGCTCCCCACCCCAGTTTAAAGCTACTGCCTGCCATAAGTGGAAAAATTCCCATAAAACTCAAGAAGAGTGACAATACCACTGCATCCCCTCTCCCAACCTCAACCGTGTCACCAAGCCACAGCACAGCTTAGGATGCTGACTAAGTCTGCAGCCTATCACAGCTCTCCCATGCATTGTATAAACCCCAGTCAGGATACCTATAACTCAGATGGTAGGCTCCCATGGGTTGATGTCACATCCCGACGTTTACTAGGCAGACTTTGTTTATGGGGTGGTTTGCCAGTGCCTTCCCCAGTCATTTACACTATACCCTCAGCAAGCTGGGTCCTCGTTTTACCAACCTCGGAAGGTTGGAAGGCTGAGTCAACCTTGAGCTGGCTACCTGAAACCGACTTCCGTCGGGATCGAACTCAGGTCGTGAGCAGAGCTTTGGACTGCAGTACTGCAGCTTACCACTCTGTGCCACCCTGGCTGCATCTGTCCCACCCATCCTGCTGCTAGGAAGCATGGGTTGCTATGGCCAGCCCTGCCAAACTTATACCAAGAGCAGGCCCATGTTGGCAGGCAAAGGTTCCCATAGCCCATACTCACTAACAGGCTGCTCAGATGCTGTGGCAATGTATGCCATGGTGGCGGCCTTGCTGGGATCCTGTATTGCCTCTGTTGCTGCCTCCCTAGAGCTGACCAGATCTTGCCAAAGGCCTCCTTCTTAGGGTTGTCAGTTCCCTCTTCACCATCAGCGGGAGGTTTTTGGGGCGGAACCTCAAGAGGGCGGGGTTTGGGGAGGGGAGGGACTTCAATGCCATAGAGTCCAATTTCCAAAGTGGCCATTTTCTCCAGGTGAGCTGATCTCTGTCGGCTGGAGATCAGTTGTAATAGCAGGAGATCTCCAGCTACTACCCGGAGGTTGGCACCATACCCCTTCTTCCTCAATCTCCTTCACTACTGCCAGGTGCCACAACCCAGGAGCTTCTTCCCACTACGAGACAGGGTGCCCAGTTTGGCTAGATTTGAGTCCAGTAGTACCCCAGAGACCAACTAGATTTTTGAAGTATGAGTTTTTGAGAGTCAAAGCTCTCTTTGTCAGATACCAGTGGTGTCTAGAAATCTACCTATGGAGAAGTGGCTTCGCCATGGGCACCAGATTGGTTCCTGAGTGGTGTTGGGGCTCCCTGGAAACCATGTCTTGCTCCTCTAGGCTCCCTCCTGCCATAATATAATGATGTGCAATGCTCTGCTGCCACCCCTGGTTCCCCCTCCTGGAAAGCTCCTGGAAATTTGGGGATGGAGCCTGGGGAGGCAGAGACCTCACTGGGGTGCAATGCCACAGAGTCCACCCCCCCCCAAAGCATCCATTTTCTCAAGGGCAACTATCTCTGTAGTCTGGAGATGAGTTGTAATTGTGGGGGATCCCTAGGTGCCACCTGGAGGTTGGCATTCTTATCTCTAGAACAGTCTAGAACTCTGCCAAGTGGTTTTGGCAAGTAATATGAGAGCTGCTATAAGTGGATGTAGGAAGGGACTCAAACCTGCTTCTGCAAAACTGCCTGGATTATACATCTCCTACTATGGTTACTAACTCCATCTTGGGAAATTCCTGAAGATTTGGGGATGGAGCCTGGGTGTGGTGAGTTTTGGGGAACGGAGGGACCTTAGCAGGGTATAATGCCATTGAGTCCACCCTCAAAAGCAGCCATTTTATCCAGGGGAACGGATCCATGTTGTTTGGAGATCAGTTATAATTCTGGCAGATCTCCAAGCCTCACCTGGATCGCCAGGCACCTACTGATTGAGTTGTGGTCCTCCATATGGGACAAGGCTGTTCCATCCTTTGTGTTGTGGTGCCTAAGGGGTGACATCAGGGCATGCCTCTGGGGACCATTTCTGTGGCTGGTGGGTTACAGTGGGGTTGCTAGGGACTCCCATGCCATTGTTTTGCTTTCTGCACCTCAGAGCTGGGTCCTTTTTGTAGGTATTTCCCCTCTGCTGAGTGATCATAGGATACTGACTAGCTGTGCTGGCATCAGAAATTTCCTGGCACTCAGGACTGAGCTGCCTGAATTCTGCTATTGTTACCAGCCCTGATCCCTAGGGTTGAGGTAGGCCAACATCAACAACAAACACAACTCCAGGGAGAAAGGCACGGTTGTGGCTCATACTGCTGTTTCTCTTTTCTGAGGATGTGAAAATGACACCTAACATCTGCCAAAAGCAAACAGCTGATTTTTCTTCCCTTCAGTGATCAAAGGAATCAGCAGACAGCAGAAAACACAAATGGCAAAACAGAGTGATTTGTAGACATTCGACGCATAAAAAAATAAGGTGTCTGATATTTTGCTGTGAATAAATAGGACATTGTGAATTAATTTGTTGAATTGGGAAATGCACCGAGTTGTAATCTCTGCGCTAACTCAAAATCCATTTTGCAATTGAAATAATAAAGTGGAGGTGAGAGAGAAAAGGGGGGGGAGACAAAGATGAGAAGGCAACCGAACAAAGCCTGAGCATATGGGAACACCGTTGATTTGCAAGAGAAACGATGCTTGCACATAGAGAGCCGGATCCTGTCTGAAACAACCGTGTAGTACGGGAATTGAGGCTCAATGGAATGTTTCTCCAGGGGATTTTTGTGCATTGTAAAAATGAAAGCCTTAAAGTGTACATTCACTCTGCCTTGTTCAAAAAATAAAACAGAGGAAGAATACAAAGTCTCGCTGCTGCCCAAAGGGCACCAAACCACTCCCGTTAAACTGAATGCATAAAAGAGACTGATGAAAGTGCCACGGCTGAGTAAAAGTAATTTGTCTGCCCCCCCTTTAATATCTTTTCTTTTCTGAAAAGATGAACTGCTTTTGTCAATTGCTTGGCAGAAATAGTAACTGTCAGTGGCATGAACAGCAAATCAAGAATCAATAAATTGGCATAGGTGGGTTACACAAGAATAGTCGGTGATGGTTAGCGTCATAGTAGAAAACAACTGAGATTTCTTTTTGCGAGGAAAGCAAATTCACTTCTTTCCCCATCCTCATTTTTCTCTACCAAACAATTACCTGCTAATTTAGTTTCTTGTCAGATTGTCTCCTAATTGGATGCTGTGGATCTGTTCCATTGTACATTTAAGGCAGATTTCCTTCCACCTACCTTCTTTTTTACCGTGACAATAGGTAATTATTCTTTACAGTTCCTATCATATCAGCTTCTTAAAATTATGGCAGCTATACACAGCATTTGGTAGCACTATCCCCACCCGATATGTCTACCCATTCCCCCTCCCCCCAAGACTACCTTTAAACTATTGTTAGCAGGAGGTAAGAAACAAAGAAACTTTAGATGTTTTGATCAAACAGGACATCCACTGGCAATGCAATCTAGAAGCCATGCTTGGTGCCTGTTGGGTTTTACAGACAATTGGCATGTTTCCTCAGAGCCTCAAAGTATAACAATATCTCTGTGATAAACACAGGTTGTTCAGATTATAGTCTGAAGAAAATGCACTGCCATGTCAGGTTCACAAATCCTTCAATTTAGTGCTAATAAAAGCAAAGCTAAGGACAATTAACAACACTAGTTAACAACATTAATTTTCCTCCACCATGTTTGGGCGCTTCAGTGGTCCAATAGTAAGGGATAATACGTCATAGTCATTCTGGGGCAGTTGCATTTGTTTCTCATTTTGTCCTGCTCTGGCAGGACATTTTGAGATAAAGGTAAGGGTAGTCCCCTATGCAAGCACCGGGTCATTCCTGACCCATGGGGTGACATCACATCCCGACGTTTACTAGGCAGACTTTGTTTACGGGGTGGTTTGCCAGTGCCTTCCCCAGTCATCTTCCCTTTATGCCCAGCAAACTGGGTACTCATTTCACCAACCTCGGAAGGCTGGAAGGTGGAGCCAACCTTGAGCTGACTACCAGAAACTGACTCCAGTCGGGATCGAACTCAGGTCGTGAACAGAGCTTTTGACTGCAGTACTGCAGCTTACCACTCTGTACCATGGGGCTCTCAGACATTTTTACAGGGGGATTTTTTTTTGCCTGCTAGAAACTTCCCTTAATTTGCTCTCCTGACTAGTAATTTCCCACTGTTTTGCGAACCCTTCGATGAAGAGGACACCCACCTGATTAGCAGTTTTATCCTCTGCTAGCCCCCTCTGTCCTGATATTAATACCTCAACCCTCTCTTTACTTCTCCAGTGGATCTGAACTGTCACTGACAGTAGCTGGAATGCTGGAGCTTAACTAGGCTCAGAGGTACTCACCACAGTTTACTCCTGCAGTGCAAGAGCCCCCAATACCATTGTGTGTGTGTGTGTGTGTAAAGTGCCGTCAAGTTGCAGTAAACTACCCGTTGCTTAAGCAGAAACGGATCCCGGGCAGCCTGCTTGTCAATTGTCACATTTGTCACAATCTCTGTCCATCTCTATCCACTTCTGAGACCCTAATTTCTTGCCCTGCCTGTGTATGTCTGCCCGTTGAGGTCTAGATATGCCAGAAATAACTGCCAGTTCCTTCAGAGGTTCTCTTTCACTGAAATGAAATATTAAGAAGAAACAATGTCGCAGTGCCTGTTTATATGTTGGCCCCTACCCCCCAAATTCAGTTTCTGTATCAAGACTTCCCTAGTTGACCTCATTAGAAAAAAGCTTGATCCAGTATAGCTGTGCAGCACATCCCTACCTGAAATAGGTCACCGTCTTCTGCTGTTGAGGATGTGGATGTGAAATTTTATTTGGTTATTTTTTTTCTTTAATATTGTTTGTTATTTCATCATTGTAGTTGTTGCATGTCTTTGGACTGATTAATCTATTTTGTATCTATTTCCATTGGTTTCAATGGAAGCCACATTCCTGTGTGTAATATTTTGTTTTTTTCCCAATTTGGATGAAATTCTCAAGAACTGTACTCCCCACACACACACCAAAGGATCCTCTCTGCCAAATTTTAGACGGATAGGAGAAAATAAACAGTTAATATTCTTACGTTTTCTTCTTTCCTAAGGTCCTTAGTTGGAGGGGCTGATGTCTGTTTTTTTAAATTAATGTTGAGTGCCTAAAGATAAGCTAAAATTTGCCACCTCACTTTATTATTAATAAAATTTCTGGCAGGGTATGAGCTTCTGTGAGTCTCACTCACTTCTTCAGATACAGCTAGATTGTGAGTCCATGTATCCTTAAATAGAGAAGAGTGAATTCAGACACACAATAGCAATAGCATGTAAATGTCAATGCCAGCTAAATGACATTAGTAGGCATGATTGGATCAGGTAAGCGATGGGAGGGGGAGGAGAGACCTTGGAAAAATATTAGTACCCAGACATAGACATAGCCCCCCACTGCGAACCACCACAAAAATCCCCCAAAATAGCAGAAACCATGGAGTCAAGGAATGACAAGGGACAAAGGAAAAGTGTATCATGCAATAGAACGTGTAAGATAAGGGGAACCCCAAATATGGGCAGTGCAAAAAAGTATAATTGCTTGAACCCTGGGCAGAAATCTTTGGAGAACTGATTTCAGACCTGCTGTGCTGTGCTCTTCTCCCGCCAGCTTAAATAAAACTCCTTTACCTGATACCTGAGTTGTCTCCTCCTTGGTGATCGGAACCAGAGAAATGCGGGCCCCTTGGCCTTGGCCCCTTGGCTTTCAAATGGCACCCCAGATGGGACCCTCCTGTGAGACCCCAGACCCATGAGTGAGTGATCTCTGGTAGATCTGAGACAGTGCACCCCGGCCCCTTTGGCCGGTCTCATTTGCTGGACTCGCCCCACTGGGTTGGGGCTGCAGTGCAGAGTTCCCAATAAAGTTCCCAATAAAGCGACTCAGGACAGGTCGACAGACACAGGACCAGAGGAGAGTTATGGAAATATGGGCAGTGCAAAAAAGTATAATTTCTTGAATCCTGGGTGGAAATTTTTGGAAAACTGATTTCAGCCCTGCTGTGCTGTGCTCTTCTTCCACCGGCTTAAATAAAACTCCTTTACCTGATCACTGAGTTGTCTCCTTGGTGATCGGAACCAGAGAGGCGTGGGCCCCTTGGCCTTGGCCCCTTGGCTTTCAGCCCTAATCCCTGAAGGTAAAGCTATCTTCTCTGCAGGTGAAAAGGACTCTCAACCCAAGGAAATATCTCTCCCTCCTAAAACAAAAATTCCTTTTAACCTTCAATGGCTACTGCCTGCTACCTCAAGCCTTTACTGTCACTGCTGGTACTATTTATTGTGAACCCCAAAGCTCTGCAACTAGCTCAGTCACACCACACATCCACAGAGATAGACACAATTTTCTCTTTCTCTCCACTTTTCTTGTTTTGTTCAAAAAAACATATACAATTCAACGAAAAAACTGCAGCACTTGTTCCAAAATGCTCACCACTGATCCTCAGCAGCACACTGCAAGTGCGTGTGAGGAGGGAACCCAGAGCCATGTTTATGCTCTCCCCAAGCCTCTCATAGGCTGGGCACTTATTGTCCCGCATTACTTCAGAAGGGGCCAAGACAGCAACATTCCTGTCACTAGTGGGCATGAATTAATTTCTTTTTGTATATCACATGGAAAAGCTAAAATTATTCCATCTCTAGTTCTTTGCATGAAGGCAGGAAGGGAGAATGGTATAGCCTGATCTTGTCAGATCTCAGAAGATAAACAGGGCTGGTACCTGGAAGGGAGACCATGAAGGAAGACTCTGCAGAGGAAGGCAATGGCAAACGGTCTCTGCTTATGACTTGCCTTGAAAGCCCCTTGCTTTAAGTCGGTTGCATGTGGATGACACTTCACACACACACACACACACACACACACAAGTGCCCATCATTATGATGGATACATCTGTGTAGATGGAGGGTTTGCACTGCAAAAACTGCTGGGAAATGTTACATTTCCATGTACTCTGCATGCAGAAATACATCTAATGTTCTGCTGAACTGCTGTCAATGTCAGGTGCAATGAGCAGGTTTTGCTCACATTGCAATTGCATCCCTACTAAAGGCTTGTGATTTTCTCCATAGCAATGGATATCATCCATTCATTTATAAGTGGGGAAATGCATTTGGAGAGAGTGTTAGACTAAACCTGCATCCTTCTCACCTGCTCCATTCTGCATTGCTCTACTCCTTCAGTGTTATCTTAGATGTTTCTTGGAACCAAACTACATGTTATGTTGATAATCCTTGACTGGATCCATGATATATAATTATGTTGTAAAAAGAAGTCCTGTGAGACAACATGGATCAGGCCATGAGGGGTTTAACACTATCTTTTGTGTGGTATTTCCCTGATAAAAAAATGGACCTCATTAGTTGCTTTTAGTCCTGATAGGAAAAAAAAAAAGACAGGTACAAGGGTGGCTTTCCAATTCTGTCAGGCTGTTATCTCGGTTTAGATGTTTCCTTTCGTTTCTCTGCTGAACCGTCCAGACTCAAGGACGGCTACACATACCAAAGCCTGGGAACGCCACTCCTGGGAAATAATGCTCTGTTTATGCTTTGTAATCTCCCGCCGTTTCTCTGCCTTATATTTCCAAATAACGGGCAAGACAAGCCATAGCTGTCACCTTGCCTTCCATGCACTGTATTGCCTATTTGACCAGTAAAGCCATCTGCTTGGAATCTGATTGTCTCTGTGGTGATTTCTGGTTCGATGGGTCAAGAGCTCACATTATGACAGCTGTCTCTTCTTCATTGATTCTTTAGTCAGGCTGGAGCCCTGGAGGGTTCGCCTGCCACTTGGATGGGAGCTAGGAGGGCGCTCTCCGAGTGAACCGTGACTACTGCTTCTTGGAACCCTGGAGTCCTCCTCAGAGGATCCTACCCTCCTACGGGACATAGTAGCTGAACTCTTTAGGACTAATTCAGAGGTTTGCCGCTTGAGTGGACTGGTCCAGACGCAGTGGCGATCTCTAGTGAGGGTTCTCTGGATGTTAGCGTCGGAGGATACTAATGCGTGTTTAGACCTCCAGGATTTTGATCAGTTGCTGGATGATGCCCGGCTGGCAACTGAGGACTTACAAATACTAACCGGTTTATTGGATAAGCTTATTGCCCGTGAGACTCTCTCATCCACGGCTCTAAGGCGTCCTGTCGCCTTGGGGGAAGGTACCATGGCGGGAGCCGCACTGGCAGGTTTTTCTTTGGTACCCAATGCAGCTGACTGTCAAGCTGAAGCCAAGAGGATCGCTATCCAGACAGCCCTCCTCTTTGCGGATTGTACAAAGGATACCACGATAGCCACCTTGGCTCAACGTTTGACCCCGACGTTCGGGGCCTATGCACCCGCGGTCGTGGTCCGAGTGCAACCATTGTTAGGTGGGGAGCCCGACCCCCTACTCACGCTCCTGGAAACGGAACTTTTACCGCACATTACCGCAGCTGCCGCTCTGAGACTTGAAAGCGCACAGGCTCTCGCGGATAGGGAAGCTGCTGAAGCGGCTAAGGCGGAAGCCGAGGCTCAAGCCGCAAGGGACAAAGAGCAGCAGTTGGCTGCGGATCGGGCGCGGACAGGCGGCCGCCCCAAAGACTCCGGACGGAGCGGTCCTCCATTGGGTCTGTCGTTTTCCCCGGTATTTGCCCCGTCACGCACGACCCAACGTGCACGCCGCCTCGCAGAACGACGCCAAGACTCCGAGGAGTCTGAGGAAGAGGACTTGTATGGGGACAGTTCTCAACGGGCCACAAGTTTTCGGACAAGCAAACCTCATCGTACAGGTGGCCCGGGTGAGGACGTTCACCTGTTACGAGCTCAGAATCGGGAGCTATCTGGCCATGTAGATCAACTCCAGGAGCTAATGGAACGCTTGCTTCAGGACAACAGGCAGTTACAGCAGGCCCTGACAACCCCGGCACAACCCGTTCCACAGGGGGCCGCAGTACCGGTTCAACAGGGAGTGCCAGCCCAGCCACCCGCTAATGTGCCTGTTCAACCCCTGGTTTCCGGAGGTCCCGTTTTACCTGCACCCAGGGCACCCGTGCAACCGGGCCAACCCATGCCCGGTCCTTGGAAACAACTCAAATTGAAAACTACTTACGATGGATCTCTCGAAACCCTGCCCTGTTTCTTGCATCAGCTATATGCGAGAACAAGGACAGTTCTTCCCTACAGAGGACAGCCGGGTTCGCTATGTGGCTTCCCTTTTGACAGGTAAAGCAGCCGACTGGATGGTCCTCCAGTTCGACACCCGATCCTGCTCTATCCGTTCCCTCAACAATTTCATGACTGCCTTACGGAGGAGGTTTGAGGATCCCTTTCTGGGGGAACGAGCCAAATCGGAGCTTCTACAACTAAGACAAGGCTCTACTCCAGTTCGAGAGTTTGCGATGAATTCCAGAGACTAGCAAGCAGAATTGTGGGCTGGCCTGAAGCCACCCTAATTCACCATTTCAGGGAAGCCTTACACCCTGACATTCTGAACTGGTCGTATATGCGGGGTGATCCCGACACCCTCGAGGATTGGATTCTATTAGCCGAGGAGGTGGAAAGCCGCCGGCACTTTATTTCCCTTGTCCGCCAAAGAAACAAGGAGAAAAGCGTCCAAAAACCCCAGCCCAAGGCACCGCTCCCCAATCCACGAAAGCCCGCGCGTCCACCCCAGGATCGCGAAACATGGTTTCAAAGAGGAGCTTGCCTCACTTGTGGGGAACTGGGCCACTTTGCGGCAGTCTGCCCACATCGCCCTGAACCCTTTCGCCCCAGCATGGCAACCCGAGCTCGAGGACGACCTCAACGCAGAGGCACCGCGGCCACCCGCAGCGCAGCGCCGGGGAGACCCACACCCTCTGCACTTCACGTTGAGGACTCATCTAACCTTCCTACATCAAGTGACCCCGCCGGGTCCCGGATTACAAATGCCCCATTGGGGGACAACTCTCCTTCTTCTGACGAAGAGAACCCATGGGATCCTCCAGTTTGAACCTGGAAACCCCCCTTGATTTGTCAAAAAACGGCTCCGGTCTGTGGTGAGTGGAGCGTCTCCACAGACCCCTGCAGAATCTCCTGCTAAACCGAAAGCTCCCACCAAGGTGAAGGAAATGGAAACCACCGTTTATGTGGATGCAGTTTTACAACACTATAAAGGTGGTCCCCAACTACCCGTTAAGGCACTCATTGACTCCGGTTGCGGTCGCACTCTAATCAATGAGGCCACTTTTGCAGCACTCAAAGTCAAATCCAAGGCTTTACCAGCCCCCATCCAATTTGCCCAAATGGACGGAAGCCATTTCAAGGGGGGCCCAGTTGATCATCGCACTACAGGGGTGGCGATGGGTATTGGCTCCCACTGGGAGCAAATAGACTTTACCATAGCCCCTATCCGATTTGAAGTGGTCCTGGGAATTAACTGGATTAAAGGTCATAGTCCCAGTATAGACTGGGAGACGAACACTATCTCCTTTGCCAACCCCAAATGCGATCAGCACCGACAGCAAGTTGCGGTGCTGTCTCCACCCGCTCCAGCATTAACCTCCGATGTCCCATCACCGCTGTCCCTACCTGATGTATACCAGGACTTTGCGGATGTCTTTAACATTAAAGAATGTGATGCCTTACCCCCCCCACCGGGCCACTGACTGTGCAATTGAGGTGGTGAAGGACTGCACATTAACCAAGAGTAAGATTTACCCTATGAGCGCTTCCGAGCGCACTGTACTACGGGACTTTTTGGACAAAAACCTTGCCAGAGGGTTCATTCACCCATCGAATGCTCCCAAATCAGCCCCCGCATTTTTTGTCCGAAAAAAGGAGGGCGACCTGCGCCTATGCATCGACTTCCGAAAGCTCAATGCAGTTACCCAAGCCAACGCCTACCCTATACTGCTGATTTCAGATATTTTGGGGCAGTTGCAGGAGGGACGTATATTCTCCAAGTTGGACTTAGTAGAAGCCTACTACCGCGTCCGTATCCGCGAGGGAGACGAACCCCTCACCGCCTTCTCTAGCTGTTTTGGAATGTTTGAATTCCTTGTGATGCCTTTCGGGTTAAAAGGGGCCCCGGGGGTCTTCATGCAACTCATCAACGAAATCCTCCACGATTTACTGTACCGCGGGGTGGTGGTTTATTTAGATGACATTCTTATTTATTCAAAAACCATGGATGAGCATGTCACTCTGGTCCGAGAAGTTCTGCAGCGCCTGCGCAATCACCAACTCTTTGCAAAGTTGGCTAAATGCGAATTTCATCAGAGCAAAATAACGTTCTTGGGATATATAATCTCCCACCATGGCCTTAGCATGGACCCGGCCAAGGTCCAATCCATCCTCGATTGGACCCCTCCCTCCAACCGCAAACAAGTACAACAGTTTCTAGGTTTTGCTAATTTCTATCGCGGGTTCATCCCTAACTTTGCCCAAGGGGCGCTGCCCATCACCGACCTACTGAAAACAAAGGGTAAAGGAAGCTCGGCTACGTTACCCTCCGCTAAGATACTGTGGACTGATCAATGCCAGGCTGCTTTTGTAGCCCTCAAACGTCTTTTCATTTCGGAGCCCGTGCTACGGCACCCAGACCCGAATCAAATGTTCATTGTGCAAGTCGATGCCTCCGATGTGGCTATGGGAGGGGCCCTTCTCCAAAGAGGACCAGATGGTCTCCTTCACCCTTGCGCTTACTTCTCAAAGAAGTTTGCGCACTCCCAATTGAACTGGCCCATTTGGGAGAAAGAAGCATCGGCCATTCACCATGCACTTACTCTGTGGCGACAATTCCTGGAGGGGTCTAAAGTACCCTTTGAGGTCTGGACCGATCACAAAAATCTAGCTGCCCTCACGGGGACCCATAAATTGTCCGCGAAACAACAGCGTTGGGCGGATTTCTTTGCTCAGTTTCGTTTCGTCCTGAAGCATGTCCCTGGAAAACAAAACGTTCTTGCAGATGCTCTCTCCCGACTGCCTCAGTACCCGGTGAAACTCGATCGGCCAACAGACTCTTTATTTACGCCCGCGCAAAGAGAAGCCCTACCCGTGCTGGCTGTACAAACCCGATCCCAAACACTGCCCCCACAATGGAAGCACGCAGTGGCCGACGCACCAACTCCTCCAACCCAACCGGCCACCAAGCCGCCTGCAGTCAGCGCACCACCGCACGTAAGCGCTTCCCCCTCGTCGACCCCCATATCTGCTCCTGCTTCCACCGTAAAAAAGGGGGGGTTCCCATCTCCGAGTCTTTCTTAAATTCCCTTCGGGCACAATGCCTAATGGAACGCTCCGCTCAAACCCTGCCTCCCGATGTAATTGAACGAGGAGGTTGTTGGTACAAAGACTCGAAATTATACATGCCCAAAACGCTCCGAAAAGAAGTCTTACATTTGGCTCATGGAATAAAAACAGCTGGACACTTTGGGTTCCTAAAGACCCTTCACCTGTTGCGCAGGCAGTTCTGGTGGGGGGGAATGCGTTCTGACATTGACTCTTTAATTCGCAGCTGTCCTGTTAACGCCATGGTCAAACGATCTCAAGGCAAACCCCCAGGACTACTGCAACCACTTGAAATACCCAGCAAACCCTGGGAAGTGATTGCTATGGATTTTATGATGGATCTCCCTCTCAGCGGGGGAAAAACTGTGTTATGGGTTATCACTGACTTATTTTCTAAGCAAATACATTTGGTTCCATGTGCGGGGATCCCCTCCGCTCAGAAGTTGGCCCGCCTCTTCGTGTCACATGTCTTTAGACTACATTCGTTTCCGCGCAAGATAATCTGCGACCGCGGAAGTAGTTTCGTTGCTAAGTTTTGGAAAGCTTTTCTCAAATTGGTGGGGGTGGAACAAGGGTTGTCTAGTGCATACCATCCCCAAACGGATGGTCAAACTGAACGTGTCAATGCTGTACTCGAATGTTATTTGCGCTGTTATGTCAATTACCACCAAGATGACTGGGTAGAACTGTTGCCTTTTGCAGAATATGCCTACAATAATGCTGTACATCAATCCACAGGTTTCAGCCCGTTTTATGCGGTGTATGGACAGGACTTCGGTCCTATCACCCCTGTAGAAGGATCAGAGGGGGAGGGGGATGCCGACATTGCCTCATGGGCTCACACCCTCCATACAACATGGCCCTGGCTGATTAGCAACCTGGACCGAGCCAAGCGCAAATATAAGGCGCAGGCTGACAAGCATCGTTCCCCAAATATGGACCTGCAAGTGGGTGACCTGGTATACCTTTCCACCAAGCACCTGTGCTCCACCCGTCCTTGCCATAAGCTCAGTGCTAGATACATTGGCCCATTTCCCATCACCCGCCTCATAAATCCTGTCACAGTGGAACTGTCTCTCCCCAAAACTCTGAGGCGTGTGCACCCCGTTTTCCATGTCAGCCTTCTAAAGCCCCATGTTGCTTCCCCACAATGGCACCCGGAGCCGCCTCCTGAACAACCCATAATGGTGGGGGGGGGAGGAACATTTCGAAGTCTCCAAAATCCTGGATTCCTGCATACACCATGGGGCCTTGCAATACCTGATCCGCTGGAAACACTTCCCCCCTGCCTATGACGAGTGGGTTCGCGCACAGGATGTCTCCGCCCCCAAACTCGTCAACGCCTTTCACAATGCCTACCCGGACAGACCAGCCCCCTTGCCGGATGGGAGGGGGACTTAAGGGGAGCAGGATGTCAGGCTGTTATCTCGGTTTAGATGTTTCCTTTCGTTTCTCTGCTGAACCGTCCAGACTCAAGGACGGCTACACATACCAAAGCCTGGGAACGCCACTCCTGGGAAATAATGCTCTGTTTATGCTTTGTAATCTCCCACCGTTTCTCTGCCTTATATTTCCAAATAACGGGCAAGACAAGCCATAGCTGTCACCTTGCCTTCCATGCACTGTATTGCCTATTTGACCAGTAAAGCCATCTGCTTGGAATCTGATTGTCTCTGTGGTGATTTCTGGTTCGATGGGTCAAGAGCTCACAGTAAGCAGAATTGGTTGAGCCATTTTATCATCCAGGGTTCTGTCTGCTAGGCAAGGACAATATTTTGCTTGTACCCACTGGCAGGCAGGCAGGAGGGGCTTGCAAATGGAGAAATAAAGACAGAGGCACAGCCTTCACCTCCTATGGACACAGGTGTCCTAAAGGAAAGCACAGAGGCAAATGCTTTGCTTGTACCAGCTGGCACGCAGGCACCACAATGCAGATAGGGGAGGGACTTTAAAGGCACAGGCTTGGCCCTCACACATAATAAGCAGCTCACCAGCTATGCAGATAGAGAGAACAGAGACAAAGGCCCAGCAGGGAATGGCAAAGGGACTTACTTTGCTTGCACTATCTGACCTCCATGGATGGGCTCCATCGCTGCCATGCTCTTGGGCTCCTGGACTCAGCTGTGGACTGGCTCTGCCACCAGCTCCCAAGCTCCACCACAGATCCCTGTGGTGCCTGGCCACGGCAGCCAAGTTCAGTGTAGATCCCTGTGCTGACTGCCGTAGATCCCAAGCTCCTCTGCAACAACAAGTGTTGCAGGGCTCTAAGGGGGTAAGTGTGACATATGCAGACAATGCTTTATTTATTTATTTTGGAGGGGGTTAAGTGCTGTTTATTTTTTTAAAAAAACTTTTTTTTTCCTGCAGACTCAGGGGATCCCTCAACTCTGCAGAAAAACTTTTTGGGGAAGTGTGCCCCCTATCTGCAGATTCAAGTATCCATAGGCAGGGGGCACGCGTGGGAATTAGATATATAGATGACATTGATCAACCATTTAATAAACTAGTTTAACCCATCTTGGTTTTCTTGTGCCTTCTTTGAGATGTGCACTGGGGACAAAGCTTCAGTACTTTTTGTGTGGGTTCATGGAAAATTACATATATGCATCAAACTTTTTTAAAGGGGAAGGTTTATGTATCAGGAAAGTAGTGCATGAATATTAGATGATATCTGTATAAAAAGCTCAGTCCTTTATTGGCTGTTGCTGCTGTTTTCTCCAGCAATTTCTGCTCTTTTCAGTAAACAAACAAAGGGACTTGATTTCTCCTTTACCCAACTGCAAAAAATAGACATGAAATAAAATATTTTGTTGGCATAGCAACTACAATGCTAACATTAAGGTATAATAATTAAATAAGGTACAACCAAAAGTCGTTATGGCAAATATACTTTTGCTTAAGCCAACTATACATTTAGTCAAGGAAAGAGAACTCAAATATGATTCAGCATCAAAACGGTCCTTGTTAAATTATTTTCAGACATCTGTTTTGGATGAAAAACTGAAATTGATATGTAAGTGTAACCATTAGCACTCAGTTACTGGACCCATTATGGCCATCACAGTTACATCTAAAAAGTCTAAGAAAAGTCCTGCTGGATCTGACTAGTATTCACTTAGTCCAGCAGCCTGTTTCCCACAATGTCCAATCAAATGCCTCAAAAGGCAATGGCACAGGGGCCAACCCCCAACCTCACAGCTGGTTCCCAGCCTGGCATAGGAAAAAGATTGCTTCAAACCATGGAAAGTTGTAGTTGAAAAAGATACAGAAATTGAGGTTCCATGCAGGTCTTGTGTACGGTTGACGTAGGGTTGCCATGCTCCAGGTAGTAGCTGGAGATCTCCTGCTATTACAACTGCTCTCCAGGCAATAGAGATCAGTTCCCCTGGCCGCTTTGGAAATTGGACTCTATGGCATTGAAGTCCCTCCCTTCTCCAAACCCCACCCTCTTCAGACTCCGCCCCCAAAACCTCCCGCCAATGGTGAAGAGGGACCTGGCAACCATAGGTTGCCAGCTCCAGGTTGGGAAATACCTGGAGATTTTGTGGTGGAGCCTGAGGAAGGCAGGGTTTGGAAAGGGGAGGGACTTCAATGCCATAGAGTCCAAGTGCCAAAGTGTCCATTTCCCCCCAGGGAACTGATCTCTATAGCCTGGAGATCAGTTGTAATAGTGGGAGGTCTCCAGCCACCACCTGGAGGTTGGCAACCCTTATCTTGTGGCTAATATGTATTCATGAATTTACCTTCCATGACATTTTTCTAATGCCATTGTAGCTGGCAGACCAGCCTTGCAAGCCCTGAGCGGTGGTGGGAATCCTCCTGGTCAGAAATGAACATGACTGGGCCAGAAGTAGCAAACCACCACAGACAGGAGGATGGATGGGAGGAGGTCAGAGGCCAGGAGGAATAAAGGGAGGCCAGGGAAGCAGGCCAGAGGGAGGAGAAGAAGCCACTGTGGCTGGACAGAGAGCAGTGGCAAGGGAGAAGGTGCAAGCTGTGGCTGAGTTAGGCACTGCGACTATGCAAGGGACAGACGAAGAAGCCAGGAAGCGCTGTGGAGTGTCAGAGGCAGAGGTGGCAAGGAGCATTCCAGGAAGCTCATGGCTGGAGCTGATAGAAGGACCTATGGGAGGTGCTGGCAGGGAAAAGCAGCAGCAGCCCGGGAGCGCCAGGACCCTACAGGATCCGTGCGAGAGGAGAACAGCAGTGACAGGGCTGTAGCCAGAGCCTGAGGCAGAAGCAGCTTCATTGAGTTGGGTGAGGCCAGAATTAAAGGACCTGCAAGGGACCTCATGGTGGTGTCCAGGGTCAGGGATGCTTGGAACTAGCCACAACGTGTTTGGGACAGCAGCCAGTTTAACATTACCACAGGCACCCGGGGGATGACATGCTGGTGTAGGGACTGAGATGATTGAACTGACACTCAGTGGTGGTTATCTGCTGTGGCAAATAAAGGAAGTGGCTGAGGAGGAACAAGGGAGGGCGATTCTTACAGTCTTTGTGAGGCACCCTGGTCTGAGGCCACAATAAAGAATGTCACACCCACTTTAAAGCCACCTGTGCTAGTGGCTAGGGTTGTGCATATCAATATACCGAAAATAAACCCAAAATTAGCCGTTTCTGCAATATAGGGCTTTGGTTTCACTGAATGCCAAAACCTGGGAATCTCCCCGAAGCCAAACAAGCCATTCCCGAAAAGCCAAATCTTTATTTGCCTTTGCTCAGATGGACAGCTTTGTGCATTTTCCCATTTTTCTATCTTTTTTGACTGGTTTTGTTAGGGCCCCATAGTTTGGACCCTTTTGAGTTTGGGGTCATGTGATCAGAGCCAACTTGGAGTGATCAACCATTCAAGCATAAGGTTTTTTTAAAAGATGGGGCTCACCAAGTCCTGTCTGTAGGGATATACCCTCCTACTAAAAAGAACCAGCTTCAACAGCTGCTCACACCACCAGGCTTCCAAAGGAGACTTCCTCACCCACGCGGATGAGCAATCTCTTTCAGACATCCCCTATGGTCGTGACTTTAGCTAGCTCCGATATAACCCCCACCCGGAAAACCTGCTGTCATACTGAAGGTTGCCCCGAGTAGAGGCTTTGTTTCCCCACACCGTGACCATCTCTTGAAATCAGATTTTTGATGACCACAATAAAGGACTGTTCACAGGATGTCATTTGCCACCAAAATAAATGTTTTCCGTGCCTTATTTTTCTTGCATTTAAGCATTTCCCCTCCATTTGGAAGCTAATTTGCATGGACATAATGGTATGTGCCCCAGGTTAAGGCTGTTGATTCGGTTCGGCCCAAACCGAAAAACAGCCGAATTTCTCTCAATTTGGCAGTTTTTCGGTGCCCCTGTGCCATTGCCTTTTGAGGGGGGCACAGATCTGTTTAAAGGGCACCCCGCGCCTCTCCAGGGAAGCCCCCTGAAGGGGCGCGGGGTGCCCTTTAAACAGATCTGTGCCTCCTGGCCGGGAGGCACAAATGTATTTAAAGCCCCCCCCCAGTCCTGTCGGGAGTCCCGGCAGGGCTGGGGGGGGGGTCTGAAAACCCTCTGCGATGCCTGCGCAGACAGCGCAGAGGGTCTTGCCAGAGGGTCTTGCCAGCCCCCTGCCAGCCCTGCCGGGAGTCCAGGCAGGGCTGGGGGGGGTCTGGAAACCCGCAGAGAGCGCAGAGGCGCTTGACAGCCCCCCGCCTGCCTTCCCAGGAGTCCCGGGAGGGGGGAGGGGGTCTTTAAACCTCTCTGCGCTGCCTGCGCAGACAGCGCAGAGGGGCTTGTTTAAACCTCTCTGTGCTGCCTGCACAGACAGTGCAGAGGGGCTTGTTTAAAGGGCCCCCCATGCGCCTTCAGGGTGCTTCCCTGAAGGCGCGTGGGGGGCCCTTTAAACAGATCTGCACCTCCCAGCTGGAATCCCCCTGAAGGCACGCGGGGCCCCGAATTTTCCCCCAAACTCCGGATCCCCCCGAATTTCCGGGGATCCGAAGCGGGGAAGTTTGGACTTCGGCACGGCCCGAATAAAAACGGGCCGAATTTTGCCAAAGCCGAACTATACCGAATTGTTTTTTCAACAGCCCTACCCCAGATACAAAGGCAACCCCCAGACTTTGAGGTGTCAGCATGTCAATTGGCTCTTTCCACCAGTCCTCGGCAACGCTGAACTTCTGAACCTGAAAACCAATGGACAACTTGGCTCACAAATGCCTGGAGGATGGGGGTGACCCCTTTGCAGGTGCATAAAATCAAACTCCCTGTCCCAAAGTTCATCAAACTTTGGTGACCATCTAAGGAGAGTCCCTTGCAGCCACGCTGCCAAAAATGCCCCCCACAGGAGCTTTGAAAAAAATCCCCATAGACTATAATGGACCC
The DNA here is from genome assembly GCF_029931775.1 of Euleptes europaea. Taxonomy (NCBI): domain Eukaryota; kingdom Metazoa; phylum Chordata; class Lepidosauria; order Squamata; family Sphaerodactylidae; genus Euleptes; species Euleptes europaea. The sequence goes on from NC_079318.1 coordinate 32,331,282, forward strand.
TTTTTGTTGTTGTTGTTGTAAACTTGGAAATAAGCCGAATGCCCTTATTTACCAGTATGGGTATTTAGAGTATTCTGGGTTTACAACAACAACAACAAAAAATTCCTTGGTCCAGTAAACCCAAACCCAAAATTTACTGATTTATTTTGCACAACTCTACTAGTGGCTATCACTATACCTTGAGGCAGTGAGTTCCACAAGGTAATTATGTGATATGTGAACAAGTACTTTCTTTTGTCTGCACTGAATCTTGTGCCCATCAATTTCACTGGATGCCTTCAACTATAGTTGTTTTTTTTCTAAACTGAAATACCCCATACTCTTAATTTTTTTCCTTGTAGGGAAGGTATTATAATCCCTTGATCATTTTGTCTGCTCTCTTTTGTACCTTTTCCAGTGCTATAATATCTTTTATTTTCTTTTTTGCAATAGGAGTTTCTGGAATTATTGGAATTGAGCTACTGAAGATGGTACTGCTTTAGTTCTACAAGTTCTACTGTAAAGGATAATTCACAGTGCAATCCTAAACAAAGTTACACTGGTCGAAGCCTAATGACTTTAGAAGGGAATAACTCTGTTTAAGATTGCACTGTCAGATAAGAACCATGAGCAGAGCTCTGCTTGCAGAATAGATCTTGCCTGTTCCCCCATTCCCACAGCATACCCCCTACCCCCAAAAGACTACATGTATTTTAAGTGTTTAGTTCAGTCTAAGTTTCTTTAATCTTCTGAGTTTCATATCAGCTGGTGAACACTTCCAGTGATATACCTTCAACACCCATCTCATGAGATTCTGTTTCGCCCAGCTGTTAAAAAATGTTCCCATTTGTGTTGATCTGTAAAATGTAGGGGTTTAAAATAATTTTGATATGTATTACTCTGGACCTGGTTTGAACCGAAGTTCTCACATCTATGCATTATATTTGTTAGCTTACCAAGGAAAGTGGGATCCATATTTTTCATCCTTCTGAAAGCATAGTACAGTGGTTGTCTTTGTTGTTGTTTCCCCCCCTAAAAGAACACAATCGATCTATTAATGTCGTTATGACTCATCTAAACAGGGTCAGCAGCTCTTATCTTTCCAAAATTGCCTGAATTCAGGTTATTGAAGAGATTTTTGATTGCAGACAGACTTTGTTTAATGATGCTGTTTTCACTTCAAGTGAGGTGGGCAATCATGGTCTCTACTCCATTTCCCCCCCTGACTGAGTGCTCTTTATTACACTGAGCTGGACACAGCTACAAATATATTCTTTTTTTAAAAAAAAAGAAATTGCATGTACATAGTATTTACCGCCTGCCTCCTTTCTCTGCTGCACTGAATTATCTTTAATTTTGTTGTGTGCTTTGCTTTCATTTTTTTCCTTTAAAGAGAAATTATACTTTCATCACTAAAAGAAATGAGTGCTTTGCAACTCAGAGAAAAAATGGTTTCCCAAGATGAGGAGGTCTGAAAAGGATGCAATGCCTGTGTGTGTTTCTAGTACCACATTTTGGCTGCATACGCAGCCCCACCAGTAGCTAACAATCACGGCTATATAATTTAAAATCATAATATTGTATAGATATTGATATCCATATTAGTAATCAGAAAGCATCACATCTCTATGGGAGATAGATAACTGCTGATTCAAGGTGATCAGTTGCACCAGCAAGGCCACAGAAAGATAAAGAAGCAGTCAAGTCAGTGAGAGCCAGCGTGGTATAGTGGTGTAGTGGTTAAGAGAGGTGGTTTGGAGCAATGGATTCTGATCTGGAGAACCGGGTTTGATTCCCCACTCCTCCACATGAGCGGCAGAGGCTAATCTGGTGAACCGGGTTGGTCTCCCCATTCCTATACATGAAGATAGCTGGGTGACCTTGGGCCAGTCACACTCTTTCAGTCCCACCTACCTCCCAGGGTGTCTGTTGTGGAGAGGGGAAGGGAAGGTGACTGCAAGCTGGTTTGATTCTTCCTTAAGTGGTAGAAAAAGTCGCCATATAAAAACCAACTTCTCCTCCTCCTCCTCCTCCTCCTCCTCCTCCTCCTCCTCTCATGTCTGGACCCAGTCCTTGTTGAGTATCTTCGCTATCTGCCCACGTTTATCACACTCTTCCTCCATAGTGCTCAGGACAGTGAACATAATTCTCTGCCCCATAGCCTCCTATGATGCCAGCTGCATTCTGATTGGATAGGCCATTCAACCAATCAAAAAAAGATTCTTAAATGACCTTCCAATAAATTGTGAAATATAGGCCCATACTGACCGAATATTTTCAAAGTTAATTTTCAAATTTACTTTAATAGTTAACTATAATAGCCCACTGGTTTGATACTTAGGCTAACTAGGAAAAGTTATTAGTTATCAGTTATTGCAAAATAGTAAAATTAACTTTTTTAAAAATATCACGAATTATTATAACTTTTAAGAGTATTAGATAAGATTTCCATATATGATTCACTGAACAGGCCTTCTCTACAATTCTTTTTTTTTAAACTAACATTCAAATGGAAATAAAACAAAGTAATAGTAATTATTAAAAAATAAAAGTCAGTTTTAAAAGATCACTGTGCAGGCCAGTTCTTCCTGGTTTGAGATGCCTATAGTTGGTGGCCAGTAGGAGGTGCTAGGCTGAGAATTTTGCCTTTACCTGCTGCAAGACTAAGGCAAGAAACCCTTCTTTCTGCCCGTGCTAATAAATGGCATCATAATGAAAAAAGGAGTGCAGACCGCCACCTACCTAACTGAAATCTTGGCTCCATGGAACATTTGACCATAGTCTAATAACAGGCAGTCATTTGACAATGTTCGTGTGGCCAGTTGTTGTGCTGTTTCTAGTTCTGGCATATAGATTCTCAATGTCCCTAATCTAGTGTGACTCCTGCGTAGATTGGCTATTGCTTCTCTTTGGTGATCTGGAATAAAATGGAGTTTTTATATTTTTGTTGAATTTCAAATACCAAGGGGTATTGTGGCTCACGGAAAAAAAAGTGAACTTTCCCAAGAAAAGCAGAGCTGTCTCAGAGAATAAAGAAGAGGAGCTGGTGCACACAAAGACTTCTCTTTTGCACTGTTATTTAGTGCCTGGGGTTTCTGAATACGAGTAATTCCAAATGTCACTTCCCCAATTCCAAATGTCAAGACTCATGCACATCTCTAGGGTTGGTGGCTTTTAAAATGCTATTAAATACTTGTAATGCGGAACAAACAATGGCATTTTCAGGCCCTTTAACCTGAAAATACCAATGCCAGAGGTCAACACTGTTGGTTTGATATGATACAAAACAGCTCAGAAATGTAGTGTCAAGGTGCCGAAGGAGAGGTCTTTTATCTCCGTCATATCATGTACAAGTTAACAGCTGTGATTTAGAGATATATGAGCACTGGATCCAGGCACTTTCTCTCACACTTCCTTTCTGCAGTTCCCCACAGCAACAATCTGCAACTCCCCCCCCCCCCAACAAAGCAAAAATCTTCCACGTTTAGAAAGTATTTTAGGAAAATGGCATTAGAGAGTTGAAAGGAAAACTTAAAGAAATTTCCACTGTGTGTACATTAACACATGTTCATGCTACGTCACTAGATTGTAGTTACTATCTTTTTAAAAAAATTAACAGTGCAGTCCTAAGCAGAGATATACCCTTCTAAATCTATTGAGTTAATGATAGCTCAGTTAAGGTTAGAGAGAGCAATCATAAGCACTTCTACTCAGAATACTACTCAAATCTATTCAATTGGGCTTAGTCCCAGAAGAGAGGGTATCACTGTTTGATCCTGTAAACCTAGATGGAAACACATTTATTAATTATTTCTTTTTTTAAACTTGTATCCTGCCCTCCCCAGCAAAGCCGGGCTCAGGGCAGCTCACACAATCTTACAGTAAGTACAATAAATCACAATAAAATCTTGCTAAAACAAAACCAGCCTTATAAAATCAATAAATAATAACATCAGTGTATATTGGGTGTTGCACTTATTATGACATATAAGATGCAGTAGGGCCTGCAGGCAGTTAGAGCCCCCCATGTAATAATAATAAATTCGGGGGGGGGGGCTAGGGTAGGGAGGTCAGCACTGATGGAAAGAACCGTAGCTGGCCTCAACCATAGGCCTGGTAGAACAGCTCTGTCTTGCAGGCCCTGTGGAAATCCTTAAGGTCCCACAGGACCCTGGTCTCATTAGAGAGACTATTCTACCAGACAGGGGCCAGGGCAGAAAAGGCCCTGGCCCTGGCCAAGGCCAGCCGGATTCTACATTTCTGCATACCTATTCGATAAGCAGTTATGTTTGCGGTCTAAGGGTCACTTCCAGGTTTATTCTTTGGTAGTCTTTCATATAACCTGTAGCCTTTGTGTGATAGCTTCCGGAGTCACCCTTTCCCAAGCTGCCACAGTTTCACAAACCACAGTGGCTATGTACAGACTCCTGGAAACACTCGTTCATAAATCACCACCGCCACTAGTGGCCACATTCATTTCTGGATGGGGTTTTGTGTGCCAGCTGCAATGCCTAGTCTGTAGTTATACACACTCATACCTTTAGCTCTCAAAATGTGCAAAAAAACGCACACTAGGCAAAATTATAGAAGCTCTTACAGAGAATAAATATTTTCTTGTGGTAACATATGCTTTTTATTAACTTTAAATTTGGCTTCAAACATAAATTCAGAAGGAGTACATCCAGTCAATAAATTCAGTAAATCCAGAAGGATCCTTTCTTTTGATATACGCATTGCGTGAAGAAGTGTGCTGTTAAGACCTAAACAATTGGATTTTCTTTCACCTTCTAATGTTTATCCTCCAAAAATGTTCACGTATCTTCCTGAGTACCCAGTTTGCTGGGGGTAAAGTGTAGATGACTGAGGAAGGCAGTGGCAAACCACCCCATAAACATAGTCTGCCTAGTAAATGTCGGGATGTGACATCACCCCATGGGTCAGGAATGACCCGGTGCTTGCACAGGGGACCACCTGTACCTTCCTAAGCAGAGTTACACCTTTTTAAGACCACTGAAGTCAATGGGTTAAGAAGGGTGTAACACGGCTTAGTATGGCACTGTAAAAGAGTAAAATATCTACCTTCCCACCACCGTTCTCTGACGTTTGGTCATATATTCCTGTTTGGTTGTCCTTGCTGTTGTCCTTGTTTTATGAACTCTGTTCCTTTCAACTGAATATGTTTATTTACAAGGGACCCAGAAAAGCAAAAGCACTGTTGGATTTCGTAGTCATTGGTCACAATCAGGTGATGCTGTCCTTGACACAAAAGCATAGTGTTTATGGAAGAAGGCCCACGAGGAAAGTTCTATCAACTATAGTTGGCTTTTTCTGTGGATTCAGGCATGTGGCTTATGGCCTCTTACACTTCATTACGAGTTGTAATGGTTCGTTTGGTAAATGAACATGTGAAACTGCCTTATACTGAATCAGACCCTTGGTTCGTCAAAGTCAGTACTGTCTACTCTGACTGGCAGTGGTTTTCCAGGGTGTCAGGCTGAGGCCGTTCACATCACCTACTTGCCTAGTCCCTTTGAACTGGAGATGCTGGGAATTGAACCTGGGACCTTCTGCATGCCAAGCAGATGCTCAACCACTGAGCCACAGCCCCTAAAAGATTGTGAACAACTGAAGGACTGGATCAGTTCCAGTGAACTAATTTTAAACTGATTACCCCCTGGTTTGCTCATCAAGATACTTTTGTCTGACCCAGAAATACACTTGTGCATGCTTTCATTGCAATGAATTCATTTTAATGTTTGAAACATCAAAAGGTACCCTCCAAGGATTATTTCCCTAACAAACCATTGCAGCTCATAAACCCTCCAAACTAGCCATTGCAGTTCTTCATAGGTTGGGTCTGGGTTCCCCAAGCATCTAGGGGCCCAATTTGAATCAGGACCATACGGTAGGGGGAGAAGAGACTTAAGCCTCCCTCTGTGCCATATTGCCAACCCAAAATGGCTTTGGGGGGGGCAATACTTGCCCCATTGTGGGTTTGCATATATAGCCCTTCAGGCCTTCAATTAGTGCGTCTGAACATCTTTTCATTGGAAATCCTTTGGGGCAGATTTAAGAACATCCCTGTCTGCAATCGGACTTGCTTATGTTCGCAGAACCTACCAGAGACAATGACCTATGTGCTGCTCCATTGTGTTTGAGTCTCTACGGGAAGCTCATATTGAACCGCTCATAAAAGATATCTTATATCTCTCTGCAAAAGACAAAGTGACATTTCTTTTGGCTGACTGGCACTCTTGTAACACGGAAAAGGTAGCAAAGTTTCTTTTAGCTGCCATGAGAATTCGAGAAACTAAGTGGAACTTGCCTGATAGCTACCATGAATGAATTTTATTAGTTGTATTTTATATACTAGAGATCAATTTTATATGATTGTCATTGTAACCAATCTTCCAATAAAGGTATTGATTAATTAATGTAACCCTTTAAAAGGACAAACAGCATCCTCATGGTCATTGGTGGTCAGCACAAGGGAACAGGGGGGAAGCTTAAGCCCCTTCTCCCTCTGTGCCACAGGCCCAGTCTGACTAGGGCCTCTAAGTGCTTGGGAAATGAGTTTTCTGCCAGTTGATGCATGAGTGACAGACTTAAGACTAGGTCAGGGAACCCAGATCTAGTGTCTGAAAAATCATGATGTTTAGTTTCTCCCTGCAATATTGTGAGGTTGGCTACAACAACAACAACAAAACAACAACGATAACAATGTTTGCCCTTCTCACTGCTTCTCAAGTCAGATTAAAAAAATATGGTAAAGCAATTAAATTAATTAACAAAGACTTCTGATAAACAAGGCAGTGCAGAGGGGTTAGGACTAGGGATTTATATTCAGCTATATGTGAGCCAAATATATATATCAGAAAAATAACATATTAGTATTTTTTAAATATATAATCAGGTCTCCAGATGGTATCCAGGATTTTCCAGGATACCAGTAAATGGGCAGCCCAAATCCCAGAAATATTTGGGATTAACCAGGAGTATCAGGAACCAACATTTGAAGGCTTCTGGGACTGTTTCTCTCTCTCCCCCACACTCCCCAATTGTCTGTGTCTTCTTGGGCTTGGTATCAGCTTGCCATATTGATTTGTCTTAGATCATTCCCTTTTAAATTGTTTTTGTTTACTTTGCAAAGTTGTGTTTGCTCGAGTTGCTTTATGACAAGGTTTGCTTTTTGCAGTGGATTCTTGGGTTTGACAATGCTTTAGACTCTTGAGTTGTACATTGATTTGATTATCTGATCTTACATTTGCTGGGCTCGCAACAGTATTGCATTCCTATTTGGTTTGGCTTGGCTGATTCTTGGGTTGTAAATTGACATGGATTCTCACGTTTTATGCTTTTTTACATTACATCAATGGAGGATGGCTGGGAGGCATGGGGCCCCATAGAATTGGACCTCTTGGTCCAATTCACTTAAAATTTGGGGGTTATTTAATGGACAATCACAGACAATTTTATCAAGTATTCTTAGAATGGCAATGCCATAATAAAAATCTGTTCTGTTCTGTAATGGACAATCACCAGCAGCTCTGCTACAATTTTGGTGCCAGTAGCTTTAAAAGCAGCCCCTCCAGCCCTCAAGGAACATTCCCCAAAAGGAGCCAAAAATATTGGAGTCCCCACAGAAAAACCTGGATCTGAATATAAAACTGGTATTTGGAACATGGGAAACCAGGAATACCAACATTTTTGGCTCTCTAATATCTGGATTAAAAAAATACTATTTTATTGTCGAAGGCTTTCACGGTCAGAGTTCATTGGTTCTTGTAGGTTATCCGGGCTGTGTAACTGTGGTCTTGGTATTTTCTTTCCTGACGTTTCGCCAGCAGCTGTGGCAGGCATATTCAGAGGAGTAACACTGAGAGACACTGTCCTTCAGTGTTACTCCTCTGAAGATGCCTGCCACAGCTGCTGGCGAAACGTCAGGAAAGAAAATACCAAGACCACGGTTACACAGCCTGGTTAACCTACAAGAACCAAAATACTATTTTGTTTTGGAATTGCACATCCCTAGTTAGCACTCAGGATTTGGAAAACAATGTAAGCAAGCATGCAAGCAAACAAACAAACAAACTGTGTAAGGCAACAAAAGAGCTGATGTAGGCAAAGAACTGTCTAAGGCAACAAAACTGTCTAACATTGACACACTACACTAAAGAGAGGTTTACAAAAGCAGAAGACATTGAACTGCAGTAAAAAGGTGGGGTGATACATAAAATACACATTGCAATAGACTATAATACTATGCTATAGAAGCAATCCCCTGAGCTGATATATTACACTATAGTTCTGATCTCCTTATAAGAAAGTCTTCCTTATCATTTCTGTTCTGCACATTCTGCAAAATGATACAAGTCTGTAGGCCTTCCTGATAGCCTCAAGCAGGCCATTCCATGATGTGGGAGGCCACTACATAGAAAGCATGTGAACAAGCAATTGCCAACTTTGCCTGTTTGCAGGTGGCACCTTCAAAAGGTTTTGCTCAAATAAGTGCAGCTTTCATGGCAGAACATAGCAGGAGAGCTTGTCCTGTGGGTATGTGGGTCCCATGTCATTTAAGGGGTCAGTATATGATAGCAAGAACCTTGAATTGAACCTGGTAACTAATGGTAATCAATGGAGTGTCTGCAGAATGGGAATGATATGTGTATTCTCAATAGTACTGCCCCAAAGTAGCTGAACCATGGTGTTCTCGACCAATTGGAGTTTCTAAGTTGTCTTCAAGAGCCACCCCATGTAGCATTCATTACAATAGTCTAGCCTCGAGATAATTTGCATAGATCCATGTAGCTGGATCAAGATCCATCTTCTGAGCTAAGTGAAGTTGATAGAATGTCCTTTTTGCAGCAGTATTAGCTTGCCCCTCCAGCAATTTATTTATTTACCAAATTTATGCCCATCCTTTTCGCCCTGATCAGGGCCACCAACATGGCTAACCGCTTAAAAACATAATCATAAACACACATCTTTAAAACTGAACAAAAAACACATCACTGAAACAACTAAAACCAAGATGAAATAAACATACAGCACAATAAAATACATTTAATTAAAAAGCAACCATTAAAACATACGACAGGAAAGGAGGGTTCACCGAGGGAACGAGTGGTGAAACAAAGAAGTCTTCATCACCTGCTGGTGGAAGGTAGCGACAGAAGGGACCAGGCATGTCTCTCGGAGGAGAGAGTTCTAGAATTTTTGATGCCACAACCAAGAAGTTCCTCTCCTGGGTTGCCACCGAATCTCAGAATCTCTAAATGTAGATATGTACTTTCCCCACGCCAATCTATCCCCATGTAATTGTAGTCAGAAAACTCAAGGACATATGTAGGAATTCAGATGCATTAGAGTATGTATGACCTGACCTTTTACTGAAGGTTGAAGCTGAACAACATTCAGAATCATACACTCGCTTTCTGGGGAAGTGGCATTTGCTACAACACTAATAAGCAACAAACATTACTGCATTCTTGCTTCTGCCCAGTTAATTTTGATAAGCTCCATGACAGTTGTAAAGTAGGAATATGGACCACAGAAAAACTAGAAACCGGCAGGAGTTATGGGAGCTCATTATTTACATTCTCTGTCAGGGCAGTGATTCTTCCTGTGTGCTCAGGACATCGATAAAAACCAACCAAAAAGAGGATAAAATTGTGGGGTGGAACCGCTAGGAAAGTAAAATGGAAAAGATCTTTATTTTCTCATTTGCAAAATACAAGCCTTCTGGGTGACAGCATTTTACAGTACTTTAATGGGAAATTTAATTAATGTTAGATTACAGTCGAAGTAGCATAAAAATACCAAGCGCATATGACATCCGCAGGAACATCAAATAAATTCCGAGCATAGTTTGGCAATTAGAATAGACGCCAAATGGATTTATAATGAAAGGGGACTTGAAACACAGTAATTCCCAATATATTACCATGGCAATTACCTACAATTGTATGCACTTTAATGATGATACTTTGGTGAGGCGGCTAGCTACTTGTGCTAAGTTCTTGGCCAAATGTAAACCTCTGAGGGAATGTTCATCAAATTGTTATCACCATATCGAATAGTGATAGTGGCTGCTAATGATGAATGGCCGCCTACAGACAACACAACAAGCCTCTGTATGTTTGGGGGACTCCCCGCCTTTGAAGAAAAACATGAACTTGTAAATTAATACAAATAAACGGATCTCCTCCCTCGAATATCATGGCTAATGAAGTCTGAAAATGGAGACAGAAGGGGAGAGCACGTTGAAAGCCATTGAGCATCTGTGAAAAGGGGAGGGGAGATAGAATGCATCAAATTATCGTGTCCACCCTGTAATTTCTCACCAGCCCCCAACTTGTCCACTCCTCACCTAACTGTGATGTGGCTTTTGGCAACATATAGCTGAGGTGTTCAATAATGAAAGCCTTGCCTAATTATTATACATTTGAAGCTGTTTATTGTGAAGAGGAGGGAGATGCTGTGAGAGCTTCCAGGGCCAACATATGTTTGAATATATTGGAAACCATCAAATTAATTGACTCGTATCACGGTTTTTGGCCAGGAGGAGCGGGGCAGTAAGTGAAAATAATAAATAAAATAAATGGCATGATACTCAAGCATTTATGTTACTAGGTAAAACCTTCATTAATTGCTGTCACACTTCAGTTATGTTAAGAGATTAGGATATACGAGTAAGGAATCTGCAAGGACTCAAGAGGGGACTTAATTATTCCTTGTATCTCCCTCCCCATACTATTACCTTTTCTTTCCTCTTGGCAGCCACCATATCCTCTCCCCTGTCTCTGCTTCCTTCTCTTATTCCCACCTACCCACCCTCTATCAGCACCTTCAGTTTTCAGCTTTATTTTTATTTATTTATATGCCAACTTTCTCTCCAATAGGGAACCAAGGGAACTTACAAGTTACATCATTCTCATCTCCTGCATTTTATCCTCACAACAATCCTGTAAGGTAGACTAGGTTGAGAGAGCATGATTGGCCCAAAGTGACCCAGCAAGCTTCCCTGGCAGATCCTCTCAGTTCCTTCCATGGTAGATCCTTCCAGCTCCTAATTTGGCACTCTAACCACTACACTACAATTATACTTTGTGTTCCCCCCTTTGTCCCCCCCGGGCATCCTCTCCTGGGAGAAGTCTGGCCAAGCTGCTAATGTTGTATGGTAGCATGTCGCTTTGGGGAGTTGTTTGGTGGCCTTTTCCAGGCCTAGCCAAGTTGCACAGGTTGTGCAGTGGCTGCTGATGGACCCCAGGGAGTTGCTTGGCATCAAGTCATCCAGTAGTCACTGCCATACCTCGGTGAGTCACACAAATGGCATGGTAGAATCATAGAATCATAGAGTTTGAAGGGACCACCAGGGTAATCTATTCCAACCCCCTGCACAATGCAGGAAATTCACAATTACCTCCCCCCACCCCCCAGTGACCCCTACTCTTTGCCCAGAAGATGGCCAAGATGCCCTCCCTCTCATCATCTGTTTAAGGTCATAGAATCAGCATTGCTGACAGATGGCCATCTAACCTCTTCTTAAAAACCTCCAGAGAAGGAGAGCTGACCACCTCTCGAGGAAGCCTGTTCCACTGAGGAACCGCTCTTACCGTTAGAAAATGCTTCCTAATGTCTAGATGGAAACTCTTTTGACTTAATTTCAACCCATTGGTTCTGGTCCGACCTTCTGGGGCAACAGAAAACAGCTGAGTAGTGAGTTGCATGGGGGCTGTTGTCTCATAGTAGCAAGATGCCACTCATGCTCCTGAGTCTGCATGAGGAGAAGAGTTTTTATACTCTGCATTTGTCTACCTTAAAGAGTCTCAAAGTGGCTTACAATCACAATCTCTTCCTCTCCCCACAGCAGGCACCTTGTGAGGTAGGTGGAGCTGAGAGAGTTCTGAGAGGGTTACCTAGCAGGCTTCATGTGGAGGAGTGGGGAATCAAGCCTGGTTCCTCAAATTCGAATCCGCTGCTCTTAACCACTACACCATGCTCAAGTTATGTGGTAGGGAGTTGCCCAGTGAATATTGCCTAGCCTGACACTAGTGGATTCTTCCTCCAGGGACAGTACAAGTAAGTACCATAAAGTTTACCAATGGAGCAAAACAAACCAATGGGACAGTAATTAATGGGATCAGACCCACATCCTTTCTTGTAAACTGGACAATGATGGCCTGAACCCAGGGCTCTGGAATCACAGTGATGTCATTAGTTGTGATAAACAACTAGGGAAAGGTCTTTAATAGATCTGTCAGCAAGAACTCTGGTCCAGGAGCATTACTGGCCTTGAGGTGATATATTAAACCATTAACCTCCCGCTTCACTACTGGAGGCTAAATTGGTTAAAAAAAAACTGGAGCGATTGGATGTGGTGGTAAAAAGGGTGTTGCTGGCCTCAGGAGCATTAAAAAGGGCAAAAAAAATGGCCTCCCAGACCTCAGTTGGGATACAGAATATGGATCCCTAACATGGGCAAGGGAGTAGGAAACCAAGGTCCAAAACTCTTAGTATCATTGTTGCAAGATGCTAATATGAGCCAGCATGATCAATCAGTATGGTGCTGGGATTTCCTATAAAGAAAATAAGGGCCTTATGAACCATACACAATGCCACCACTGAATTAGCCCACTGGAAATTGCAGTGGGCAGTCTGCACTTCTCTCTTTGCTTGCCAACGCTCATAACAAATCCAACCCCATCTGACCTAAAGGAAGAAGAAAAGAGGGGCCTCGAGTCTCTAACATAAAGGGGTTGCAAAACATCCAATAACGCCTTGACATTTCACGTCCCAAGTTCCACCATAGGGGTTGCAATAATGTTAGCTTTCAGTCAGCAGCAGGACTAGGGGAAAAAAGGAAAGCCTTAGCCCTTTGAAAGAGTACTGAGGCTGCAATCCTAAGGACACTTTCTTGGAAGTAAAACCCATTGAGTAACACAGGGTTTACCTCTGAGTCAACTTTCTTAGGATAGTCTCCTCTGGCCTTTTAATTGGCTTAGTCCAATTAAACAACCCCTCTGGTGGTCCTGGACCTAATGGGGTGGACATCACTAACTGGAGGCAGAGATGATCCCCACCATAAAATCCCCCCTCCTTAAAACTCTTTACCCAACCCCAAATGGATTGTGAGGCCAAGGTGCAATCAATGACACTTTGCCTGTGAACATAAAGGGAAGTGTAGTCCCCCTGGTTGTCCAATCCCTCATTGCCATTAATAATAACAGACCCCTCTCTCTGGGAGAGTTGAGCTAACCTAACTCCTGCTAAGATAACCTTATTGTCTTCAAATGGCCACCTCTAGAGAAAAGAGGAATCCACATTGACTCTCGTCTCCAGAACTTAGAGCTCAGCAGCAAGATTTGGGTTGCTTGGGAATGCAGTCCGAAGTGGGTGGTAAACTGAATCCAACCCCAAAACAGTTAGGAAAGTTCTCTCAAAGCCAGGTACATTAAAAAAGTAACTGGCTTTTCAAAACCAAGTTCTGTTTAAATACTACGAACATTATCATGAAAAGAGCACAATCATTAAAATGGTATAAAAAAATAAAAGATAAATGGGAACGCCTAGCTTTAATAACTATATAATCACTGCCCTCGTAGTAAGTTGATCAAAGCACATGTGAAAAAACTTAAGCTAGTTAACCGACAGTGCAATCCTAAACAGAGCCAGCATGGTGTAGTTGTTGCGAGCGGTGGACTCTAATCTGGAGAACCAGATTGGATTCCCAACTCCATATGAAGCCTGCTCGGTGACTTTGGGCCAGTCACAGTTCTCTCCAAACTCTCTAAGCCCCACCTACCTCACAAGGTGTCTGTTTTGGGGAGGGGAAGGGAAGGCAATTGTAAGCTGCTTTGAGACCCCTTAAAGGTAGAGAAAAGTAGGATATAAAAACCAACTCTTCTCATGACCCTGTGCTTGCACAGGGGACTATATTTACCTTAAAAAAAAACCCAAGTCTTCTTCTTCTTCCTCTTCTTCTCCTCCTCCTCCTTCTCCATAGAAGCCACAGGGCTTAGATGGGTGTGAGTCTGTTTAGGCCTGCACTGTAAATCATGGGATTTATTTCATATTTTTGCTATATTATCTCAAGCCACATCAAGAATGTGACATTTGTTTCAGCATCAGAGTTGCTTTTAAGGAGAGAATTTCATTGATAATAAAAATGTTTAAATTGTCTTGGTAGTGAGGAAAAGATAAAGTCTTAATTAGTAGAGTTTGCAGGTTGCAGAGAGGTACAGCCTTTCAGACCTCCTTATTGATTATCAGCAGACTTCCAAAGGTCTCAGAGTAATGAGGTTTTCTGGGAATAGAGAGTCATCTTTGTATCTTTGTAACTGAATAAAAAACAATGATCCATCTGACCTAATTTATGGGTCTTCTGGTCTCTCAGTCCTGTTTCTTCCATAGAACACCATAAATGATCTTTGTACGGTTGTTTAATTAGTCTGCAGGTGAAAGAAGGGAAAGGGAAGATTGCATGCACTGACCTCACCCTTGAGCTCCATGAATTTGAAGCAAGATTGCCTACTGGCCAGTTTCCCACCAATATGGCTGAGTCCCCCTCCCTTTCTGGCTGGTTGCTGGATGAGGTTTTTTCCCCCTCATGATGGAGAAAACAGAAAAAAGGATGGTTTTGTTCAATCAATCATTGTTTCTTATTATTGGGGAGGGGCCATGGGTCACTGGTTGAGCATCTAGTTTCATGTAGAATAGCTGTCAGAAACTGGCTGACAATAAAAATGTCTGAACTTTCCACTGAAAACTCTGCATTAGCCATCCTTCCTGGTTGTGGCATTTTCGTTTCCTTCACAAAGTAAAAATGGCTTCCTTTTAGGGTTGCCAGGTCCCTCTTCGCCACTGGTGGGAGATTTTGGGGTGGAGCCTGAGGAGGGCAGGGTTGGGGAGGGGAAGGACTTCAATGCCATAGAGTCCAATTGCCAAAGCGGCCATTTTTTTCTCCAGGGAAACTGATCTCTATCGGCTGGAGATCAGTTGTAATAGCGGGAGATCTCCAGCTAGTACCTGGTGGTTAGAATATAAAAAAGCAAAACACCTGTGCTGCAAATGTGAATAGGCTATATCAAAAGGCAGCGTGAAGGCTCGATATTAAGTATGCAACAAATTCAGTATTTATTCCTAAATCATTAATGTATACACACATAGTTCCTAAAACTAATCTATCTAAGCAAACTCAATTCACAAAGATGTACTAACAAATAATTCTAAACAAAATACAGGACCGAAGTGCATCCAAATACAGGAAGCAAGGACCCTCCTATTGTACACAAAGTTTTCAAGTACAGCTATCAGCATTAACAAAAATCAACATCAACAAGTACACGCCCTCTAGATCCTGGCTGCGTATCACCCTGGCTAGCTTTCCCTGTTTGTGTTGGCAAGGCCTCCTCCCTACTCCCCCTCCCAGCTCCTGGCAGGTGAATCTGCCTAGGCTCACCCTGCCTGCCTTCCCTGGCTGCTTCCATTGCTTCGCTGCTGCTGCTGCTGTCCTCCAGTGCTGCTCTGCAAGGCCATATGAGTATTAGCAGGGCATTTCTTGCGCTGCCAGTGTTGCTGCAGCCACCTGGCCTGGCACTGGCACTAATGGTGTGTGTTGGGGGGGGGGCTCATCCAGCTCTGGTGTCACCGTGGCCTCCTGGCCAGCCCCCCAGAGCCCTGGACAAAGTCAAAGACTATTTTTTTCATGGTGGAACCACATCTTTGAGATGCCCTTCACTCCTAAGGCTTGCCTTGGCTGTTTTCGTTCCCTTTACATAGGCTTTTAACTAAAGAGTTCCATCTTTTTAAGCTGTTTTACGGCTTGCTCCTAGCCTGAGGACCGTTTCATCAACATAACTTTAGAGCACTCTGTTTTATGTGCTTTTATGCTCCGGCTTGTTTTTACTCACATGTTTTTATGGAATTGTTTTTTTATTTTATTTTATTGACTTGGCTTGTTTTATTGGCATGATTTGTTTTTATTGTCTTGGCCTTTGTTTTATTGTTTTAGTTTTGAGCCACCTTGAGTACCGTATATACTCGGGTATAAGCCGACCCGAGTATAAGCCGACCCCCCAAATTTGAGGCCAGAAAAGGGAATTTCTTATTGACCCCCGTATAAGCCAAGGGTCAATAAGAAATTCCCTTTACCGGCAATGCTGCGCTCTAAAATGGCGGCCGCCATTTTAGAGCGCAGGGCCCCTGCCCCAGGTCGCCCTCCCACCGGCTTCCCAGGCCCTCCCGCCCCACCCCCAGTGCCATCCAAGGGGGGGAGGGGGAAGAGCCCCTGAACCCCCTACTTACCGGGAGACGCGGCGAATCGGCGGCGTGGCCTTCCTGGGCTGGCAGGAGGCCTTTCCAGGCCCCTGCCAGCCGGAGGAAGGCGCTTGGGCGCGTGGGTGGCGGCAGCGCAGCCGGCAGGGGCCTCCTGCCGGCCCAGGAAGGTCCCTGCCGGCAGAAGAAAGGCGCCCGGGCGCCTGGGCGGCGGCGTAGCAGCCGGCAGGGACCTCCTGCCGGCCCCTCCAGGACCCTGCCGGCAGGAGAAAGGCTCCCGGGCGCCTGGGCGGCGGCAGAGCAACCGGCAGGGACCTTCTGCCGGCCAAGGAAGGACCCTGCCGGCAGAAGAAAGGCTCCCGGGCGCCTGGGCGGCGGCGGAGCGGCCAGCAGGGACCTCCTGCCGGCCCCTCCAGGCCCCTGCCGGCAGGAGAAAGGCTCCCGGGCGAGGTGGCGATGGCAGCGGTAAGTTCCTCCCTTCTCCCTCCTCCCCCCTCCCCTCTCCTACCGTATTGACCCGTGTATAAGCCGAGTTCGGCTTTTTCAGCCCTTTTTTTGGGTTGAAAAACTCGGCTTATACACGAGTATATATGGTAGGTCTGGAGAGGCAGCGTACAATTTTTCTAAATTAATTAATTAATATCCCGACCCCTAAACAGTCTGGGACCCTCATATTTGCAGGCCTACCTCTTCCTTTATACCCTCCAGAGAGCCTTGCGTTCTGCCTCGGACAATCTCCTGGTGATCCCTGGCCGAAAGACCATCTGGCTGTCTTCAACCAGGGCCACGGCTTTTTCAGCTGTTGCCCCTGCCTGGTGGAAATCTCTGTCCAAGTAGACCCAGGTCCCAGTTCTGGAGGGACTGTTAGTCAGAGGCCTATAGCTGAGGACAGTGATGGCTTTATATCTATGGTCGTATCATCAGCTGGCCTGGACCCTGAACCTCCCCCTGCTTGCCTCTCACATTCCAGTACTTTCCCCAGCTAGCCCCTTCTCTGTTTTGAATAAGGTTATGTACATGTGTTTACCTCCCCAATTTATTGTTTATAGCATCATGGAGATGTTGGTTAGCAGTGGGGAGTGTGTTGTTGATTAGGCGCTATCATGTTTAGAGTTGTTCTTATGGTTTGTTTTTATCTAATTTACATTTATTGTTATTCTTCTAAATTACTGATGTACTTTTATTTTATGTTGTGAATAGGGTTGTCAGGTGACTGTTAATGGCGGGCAATTGCCCACCCATTAACAGGCCTGCCTCAGTTGTCTAGCAGGCAGAAGCAGGCCAGCTGAAGGGGGAGATGATCTGCCCCCCTGCACAGTGGCACTTGATGAAATAATTTCCCTTCCGGGTTTACCCTGGAAGTGACAGTGATGCTCTAGCATGTCCCTAAAAATTTTTTTATGGAAACCACAGAGTTTCTGGAGGAATGTGCTAGAGTGTCCCCTCACTTCCGGGTTAAACCATGAAGCGACGCGGATGCTCTAGCACATTCCTCCAAAAACTCTATGATTTCCATAGAGTTTTTTGAAGGACATGCTAGAGCATTCCCATCAATTCTAGCGTAAACTCTGAAGGGACATTTTTGTGTGCGCACATGAATCATCCCCCACACACACACACCAAAGCTTCTGTGGTGGCAAGGGGAGATCTGGCAACCCTAGTTGTGAACCGCCCTGAGCCCTGTTTTGGCAGGGGGAGGGTGAAATAAAAATAAAATACTATCATCATCATCATTGTTATTGATGTTACTACTACTACTACTACTTCCATGCACACTGCTAGAATCTAATTAAAATGTCTGCACAAATCTATGGTTTCTCATTAGGAAAAACTAGATATTAAGCTTTAAAGGCTGGAGATTTAAAGGTAAAGGTAAAGGTCCCCTGTGCAAGCACAGGGTCATTCATGACCCATGGGGTGACGTCACATCCTGATGTTTACTAGGCAGACTTTGTTTACGGGGTGGTTTGCCAGTGCCTTCCCCAGTCATCTTCACTTTACCCCCAGCAAGCTGGGTACTCATTTTACTGGCCTCGGAAGGATGGAAGGCTGAGTTAACCTTGAGCCAGCTACCTGAAACCGACTTCCATTGGGATCAAACTCAACCATATTGTTGTTGATTGAGTCCCTTAAACCTTCTGAAGCTTTGGCATTGTATACTTTCCACATGGCTGATATATCACCAAACTAAATTGGCAACAGGGCTTCTAGCCTCCCCCACCCAGAGTAACTATACCAGCTTCTTCCTGTAGGTGACATGTATACACAAGCATCCACTAGGAACATGTGGGATGAATGAGAAGCCTTCTGTTAATGTCTTCACAGGATTTTGATCTCATTCCAGAAAACTTATTTCTTTTTGTTTTTGACTTAATATATGCTCCTAACATGCTAATGTAATAAATGGGATTCCACTATATAACCCATTTTCCAATTAGAAAATTTATTAATTTCCTTTATGAGTTCAGTTGAATACAACTGAATGCAATAAGTAAATAAAGGATAATTGCATTGCTATTCTTTCCTTATGTAGCCAGAAGTAAATTATTCCCCTTAAAAGGGGAAATGACATGAGAGAGAGAAGAAAGAGAACACTTTATACATTATTTGTGTCAATGGAAAGAAGCAGTTCAGAAAAATAACCAGAGACTATTGGTTTTGTTTGAGTCTTTCTTTTACCAAACTGCAGGGAATTGTTTGTAATTTCTGTGAAGTAGGAAAGCAGGTACTTTTCTTACCATTCTGTCAGGTATCACAGATGTTTCTACTTTTCTTTCTATTGTAACCCTTCCTCATATTGTGTCCTTTGTAAAACCTGACAGCAGAGCAGTTTACAGTCGATCATCTGGAGTTGTTATTTATTTCCCTAAGAAAATACTAGATTTATTCCCACTTACCTCCTTCCAAAACACAAGAATGCCATGATTGTTAAGAACCTCAATATGCAAGTACATCATACAATTTGAAAATTGAAAATCTACTCCAGAGGTTTTACCTGGTATACTTTTCTTAACTTCTGTTGTGTGTAACAAAATAGAGAATTAATTCAGATGTTGCGAAAAATATTTCGGAACAAGCAGGAATCCATGAGGAATTCATGGGGGAGGGGAAATCCCACCATCCTCATGGCATGCCTGTCTTGCTATATTCTTTTTCTCCCTGTTGCATCTGCTGCTGATGCTGGTGCTCTACTCGCTCACTGTGCCACCCTTCCCCCATTTCCTCTGCTAGCTTGACTTGCCTTGAACAAGCAACACCTCTCTCAGCCCCCCCCACACACAATTACCCACTTCTGCCCTGCTTGCTCATGCCATCTCCCCTACCCACCTTCCTTGCTTACTCAGTTATGGTACTTCTCCCAGCTTCCACACGGCTTTCTTTCTTACTCTCTCATTTACTCACTTGTTCACACTGCCTGCCTGCCCTACTTGTAGCTAAGTCTTTCTCGGGTTCTCCACCACCTCCTCTTTTCTCAAAATGTTTGCTGAGTAGGGCTGTTGATTCGGTTCGGCCCGAACTGAAAATCAGCCGAATTTCCCTTGATTCGGTGGTTTTTAGTTCCGGACTAACCGAACTCAAAAATGGCGGGCAACCGGGGGGGCCGAATTCAGCGAGTTCGGGAGTTCACGAATAAATCCGGCAAATTCGGCCGTCAGTAAGCAGCATAACCTTCAGTAAGCAGCATTCTCCTCCCCCGGCCAATCGGTGGCCAAGCTGGGTCTTCTTCTAGCCAATCAGTCAGGATTGAGTACTGGAGGAATCAGCTGATGTGCGGCCCGGCCGGTGAGAGAGAGAGAGAGAGGGAAATCTTCGTGTGTGTGTGCGGGGGTGCTTGTGCACATTCGCTCCTTTCCGTGGTTGCAGGGGGCGCATTTTTTGGGGTACAAACCCCAAACTTTCAGGGGATATGCAGACAAGCCTTCTTAAGAGACCACCCAAGTTTTGTAAACATTGGGTCAGGGGGTCCCGAGATATGGGCTTCCCCCTTTTTCTTTCCATGGCTGCAGGGGGTGCATTTTTGGGTGTGCCGACCCCAAACTTTCAGTGGAGCATCAGACAAGGCTTCTTAAGAGACCCCCCAAGTTTTGTAAACATTGGGTCAGGGGGTCCCGAGATATGGGCTCCACCCCTTTTTCCTCTCCCTCCTTTTCCATTTCCGTGGCTGCAGGGGGCGCTTTTTTGGGGGTGCAGCCCCCAAACTTTTATCATAGCTTCAGACAATCCTTCTTAAGAGACCACCCAAGTTTTGTAAAGATGGGTTCAGTGGGGGCTGAAATATCGGCTCCCCCCTTTTCTCTTTCCGTGGCTGCAGGGGGCGCATTTTTGGGTGTGCCGATCCCAAACTTTCAGCGGAGCTTCAGACAAGGCTTCATAAGAGACCACCCAAGTTTTGTAAACATTGGGTCAGGGCCCCCCGAGATATGGGCTTTCCCCTTTTCCCTATTGGGATGAATGGATCACCCTCGAGAGATGCATACATATGGATCTCATATTGGATACAAATGGAATCATATTGGATTACCCAGCCTCCCAGCCACTCCTGATGGAACAGAAGACAGCCACAGTAAGACCCCTTTGGGGGCTTTAATCTGTAATTTTTCTTTTCTCTCTGTGTGTGTGTGTGTGGGAAAGCAGAGTCTGTGTGTGTGTGGGGAGGGAGCAGTTTCTGTGGGTGGGGGGGAAGCCAAAGGGGGCTTTTGCCAGTTCTGCCTGGGGTGTGTGTTCCCCCTCCAGTCTCTCTCTCCCTGGTTTGAGGGGGGGCTTCATTTTTATGTCTTCAGGTTTTCCCTCATTCATAAGATCAGTTAGGTTATTTTGATGCTTGCTCAAAACTGGTTTTCAAATGGTGACTTAAAGAATGCATCTGCCTGGTCCCAAGTCCAATGCAAAAGGAGAAATTCCACCCCCTCCTGCTTATTATGCATAGCTAGCTGCCTCTGTCCCTTTCCATGGTTTGCAAACTCCCAGGTGTCAGGTGTTGCTTTGCACTGTTGCAAAGGTGCTTGTGTTGCTTTGCACTGTTGCATTGCGTGCTTGTGTTGCTTTGCAGTTGTATTGTGTTGCTTTGCACTGTTGCATTGCGTGCTTGTGTTGCTTTGCAGTTGTATTGTTTTGCAAAATTCTTCACACCTGCCCCGCCCTTTGCATGTTTGCAAAGGTGTTGCTTTGCAGTTGTATTGCTTTGCAAAGTTCTTAGCACCTGCCCCGCCCTTGCTCTCATCAGCTGTTTGTTGGGGCTGGGAGCTTTGTGCATGGGCGGCAAGCTCTGCCCAGAGATGCACATTAAGGGTGGGGGACCCCTTTCGGGGCCCATATCTCAGCCCCCCCTGACCCAATCTTTACAAAACTTGGGGGGTCTGGCAAGAAGGGTCCTTTGAAGCTCCTCTGAAAGTTTGGGACCTCTACCCCCAAAAATGCCCCCCCGAGCCGCGGAAAGGCGCGGTTGTGTTTTTAATGGCTTTATTCGGCCGAATTTTTTTCCCGAACTTTGAATTCCCAGCGAATTGCACGGACCCGAAGCGGGGGAGTTTGGACTTCGGCATATCCCGAATCTAAACGGGCCGAATTCAGCTGAATCCGAACTATACCGAATTTTTTTTAATTCAACAGCCTTACTGCTGAGGTCTCGAGATGTAATGTGAGATCTCAGTTTTATCCCTTTACGTTGAGGTTTGAGCACTTTTTTCTGCACATGGCCCTATTCTGTGGACTTTTTGATCCTCATTTTGGGCCACATTCAAAATTAGGTAAGATTATACACATTGCTCATAAATGAGGATAAAGAGAAGAGCTGTCAGCTTGGACACCAATCGTTATATACCTGTAGGATACAGTATTGCTTAATATGAGATTCTCTACAAGTTGAGGGCCATATGTTGTTCAGGGAGAAGGTGGAGAAATATAATCCATTGGCAAGGAAAAGCGGGAGTGTGTCTCAATTATACTTCTAAGAGGCATGCTGGAAAAATTCTCATCTCTTTCTTTACTCCCCCAAATGGGCAATGTCCCCCTCAAATCTACAGGATTGAAAATGTGTATAAGAGATTCAGATTGAAGCATAGATATTCCTTCTCCTCAAGAGTACAAGTTGGGGAATGTAGGTTTCATGTGGGGGAAAACAAAAAGGATACATTTTCCCTGTTTTACCTTCAAGAAACCTTCTCCACCCAGTACTATATAGTGCAAAAGGGCTTCGATTTTGGACAGCAAACTGATTTGTTTTTTTCCTGCAACTGCACAGGCCTTGAAGGGGTTTAAGTTGAGTCACTTCTGTTTCCACCATTCTCCAGATCATATGGCATTCATACAATATATGCTTCATCCTTATAATTAGCCCTTACTTCAATCAATAACTTCAGTGGGAAATTTGAACCGTTTGCCATCAAGTCCCCATTTTGGCTTGTCTTTCTCCATGTATCCTTTTTGGCATTGGACCTTTCTTCTAGTTTCAGTGGGACAGCTCAATGAGTTTTTGGGCCATTAATAAATCAAAGTACATAGAGCTAGCAGAAGGAGTCAGAATAGGGCTAATCTCATCACATTTACTAAAGACAATTGTTGGAACAGACACCCTCAATCTTGCCATATTAATGCTCTGTCAATGAAAGAACTGTTCCTCCATTAGTATTTCCCAGGTCAGACTGTCTCTGTAATGTTATTTGCATGGTGTAAATTGCTTGCCAAAGCACCATTTCAGTGTGGTGATTTAGACCACCTCCAAACCTCATCTCCAGACCTCCCCTCATCTAGCTTTTTGGGAATATTTCCAGGATCCTGTATCACCTTTCTCCTACCATTTGGTCAATCAGGTGGCATATCTGAATGCCCCCCCTTTTGCTTTCCTTCTTTCAAACCTGAAAAGACAGAAATGTTTTTCTGAAGTTTCTTGTCCTATAATTAGGGCCAAAATCTGTCCCCCTACTCTACATCTGACTAGTTCCAAAGAACCTGCATTTAGGCAATGGCAAGTATCTTTTGCTGCAACATAACATGGTTCTTGCCCTTTGCCTTTGAATTACATTTGTATTATTTGCCACCTTTATGCCTGGAGCCCTGCAATGGGAATTGGACTGTTGCATGAACAGTAACCCTACTTTACCCTCTTGTCTTCTGCCTTCTTCAATGGAGTACATAGTTTAATGTGTATAGATGCTTGAAGTATTTGGGGGGAAATTGATGTGGGCTTCTAGTTGGGTTGCCAGGTCCCTCTTCACCACCAGTGGGAGGTTTTTGGGGTAGAGCCTGAGGAGGATGAGGTTTGGGGAGGGGAGGGACTTCGATGCCATAGAGTCCAATTGCCAAAGTGGCCATTTTCTCCAGATGAACTGATCTCTATCAGCTGGAGATCAGCTGTAATAACAGGAGATCTCCAGCTACTACCAGGAGGTTGGCAACCCTAGCTTCTAGTATGGGGAATTACTGAATGCTTACTGTTATTTTGACAATTTGAACCTGCTAATTCTCCATATCTTTATATTAGTTCCCTCAATAAATTTGGTTCTGTTTTCATTCTGTCCAGATTCTCAATATTCCTTGCAAGTTTATGGAGGAAGTTTACAATTTTGTCATCAAATCCCTTGTACTCCTTGTGTTGATCATTGCTGAGAAGGAAGGAAAACTTCTTCCTTATTGCATGCTATTTTAGTGTAAATTGGGGCCAAATTTGAAAATGAGCCATGCTCAAACCATGTCTAATATACATGTGTTTCTCTTTCCACACATGGTAATACTACATAACATGAATATATGATATATTTTCCTCAAATCAAATAAAAACTAGCAAATGGACATAATGCAGAAGGATTTCAGTGTACTAAAATAAGTTACAAAGTTTCAGCAACTTCAAGGCAATTATACGACTTCTCCTGAGATTGTATAATAATCCTAATTTTGTACAGTTTTGGACCTAATGCTCGTCAATAATCCCATTGCAATCATCAGCCAGAGTAGGGCTGCCAATTCAGTTCGGTCCGAACTGAAAATCAACCGAATTTCCCCTGATTCGGTGATTTTCTGTTCGGACGGATCCGAACTCAAAACTGGCGGGCAACCGGGGGGGCCGAATTCAGCGAGTTCGGGAGTTCGCGAATAAATTCAGCAAATTCGGCCCCCTTCAGGGGAGCCCGCTGAAAGGCGCGGGCTGCCCTTTAAACTCATCTGAGCCTCCGAGCTGGGAGGCGCAGATGAGTTTAAATGACAGCCCGCGCCTCTCCAGCGGAGCCCGCTGAAGGGGGGCGGGCTGTCATTTAAACTCATCTGCGCCTCCCGCCCCCCTTCAGCGGGCTCCGCTGGAGAGGCGCGGGCTGTCATTTAAACTCATTTGCGCCTCCCGGCCGGTAGGCACAGATGAGTTTAAAGGGCAGCCCGCCCCCCTTCAGCGGGCTCCGCTGGAGAGGCGCGGGCTGCCCTTTAAACTGACCTGCGCCTCCCAGCTGGGAGGCTCAGATCAGTTTAAAGGGCCCCCGCGCGCCTTCAGGGAATCCCTCTGAAGGCGCGCTGGGGCCGAATTTTCCCCCGAACTCCGGATCCCCCCGAATTACCGGGGATCCGAAGCAGGGGAGTTCGGACTTCGGCACGTACCGAACCCACAAGGGTCAAATTCGGCTGAATCCGAACTGTACCGAATTTTTTTTTGACAGCCCTAAGCCAGAGCACTCTACTGTAGAAGTAGGTTTATCTCTTTGTGAACAATAGCAGTACTTCCATGCTTTCCCTTATATCTTTCTTTTGATTAATTAAAACGGACGGTTCTTGAAAGGGACTTGGAGGGAATATCCCCTCCACAGCCTCTCCCCACCCCATGGCTGCTCCCTGCATCTTATCCTCCTTATTGGAAGAAGGCAAAGGCAAATCAG
This sequence comes from Euleptes europaea, assembly GCF_029931775.1. Taxonomy (NCBI): domain Eukaryota; kingdom Metazoa; phylum Chordata; class Lepidosauria; order Squamata; family Sphaerodactylidae; genus Euleptes; species Euleptes europaea. The sequence continues at coordinate 32,356,391 of NC_079318.1, forward strand.
TGACTCCTGTAGAGATGCTACAAACAGCCCCCTCCCCGAATATGGGTAATTCTGTTCCAATTGTATATTAGGAGTGTCTGAATCAAACCTGATACAGACACATTGAAGAATTACTGTACTCCTTAAAAGAGAAGGCCTGAGCAGTATGTTATGCAGAACTGCAGTGGGCAACCTCCTCGGTGGAGGTATACTTTGATTTCCCAGGAACAAATTATTTAACCCATTTATTTCCCATGGCACCTGAACAATTCTCTCATGGCACGTTGGTATGCTTGGCATACAATTTGAGGGTTACTGTTCTCTCCTGATTGTTCTGCAACATTTGGCCTCGTGTATTCATGTACTATTCACATTGCCGCCTTAAGGAAACCATTTGATTCACAGAAAATACAATAATGGGATCAAGACATGGCTCTTGAATAGCTCAAGCAGAAAAATATATATGAATATTACAACAATTGGATATGTACAGGGAAAGCCTACAGCATGTATTTGCATTTGTTGCTGAATCGTTTGAGTGCAGTGCAAGACATGGGCCTCTAGGGCTCTCTGTTGTTGCATTTTTCATTGGGACGGCTTTGTTGTTTTGCATGCCTTATGGAACTGGGCCATACAGTGTACGTTTTGTTCCATAAATGGGCTGTGTGCTATAAGCCCAAGGGAACAGACAGATATCAAGAAGTATTAATACAGAAAGGCAACGATGCAATTCACTAGAATAGGTATTGGTGCTAACTGTTGTAAATACAAAACAATTCGCAAGCATGACAGATTCCACAGAGTTATCGTAATGGAATTTGCCTCATAACGGAGAAGTGTTCAATGTCCAGAATTAAGTGAAGTGGAAGAAATAAAAAAGGCTGTGCTACCTGATAGCACTGTCTCTTGCAATACAAACATGGAAGACAAATGGTAATGCAGCAGTGAAAATCGTCAACAGAATCCAAGTAGTAATTCACAACCACTCAGTAATACCATTAAGAAAGCTCTGTAGAAGGGGAGAAAATGATTATCTGTTCACAGTGGAAAGTGCATAAGCAGAAACCGATGAAATAAACAGAAACAATCTAATGTTAGGACCAGAAAAGATATTAGAAAGCATGAATGAGTGGGAAAGAAACCAGAAAGGCAGTGTTGGTTAAAATTCTGTCTATCCCTCAGCTTTTTGTTGGAGAAAAATACCAAATAAGATAGGCCATGTTCCTTTGGATTGGTATTACAGAGGCTCATGAGATGATGGCAACAATCCATGTGGTAAGCATGAATAAGCATAATCCATTATGGCCAGCATGGAGATCACTCACCAGGGAATGCTATTTTGAGTGGTTTTCCCATAGCAAATGCTATTTGTGTGCTCTGGCCAAGAGAAATAGAAGTCAAAGCCATTTCTCACAGCCCAAAGTTATTCTGTATGATACATCCTAGACACCTTTGCATCGATCTAGTGCTGCAGCTAATGAATAGGCTGTTTTATCCCTAGGTATAGCTTTACCCTTCTGACCCAAATGGCCAAAACATGCTGCCTACCATGAAGCAGCATTCAATCCAGTCCTATTCCAGTAAGCAGGAATCAGGATTAATCAGGATCTCTCAGAGTCAGGACAGAGCAGCACCACCAAAATGGAAGGAATTCCAGACTCGAGTAGGGGTGGGAGGATGGGAATTTTTTTTACTCTTATCCTGGCAAATTCAAAAAAGGAAGAATCCCTGTTCTGATTGGCCAGGAGAAGACCCGGCTTGGCCACCATTGGCCGCGGGAGAATGCTGCTAGTTGCTTACTAAGTGATGGTTATGCTGCTGGTTTGGAGCCCCTGAATTTGCTGAATTTTTCGGCAATCGCCCCAAACTCTCTGAATTTGGCTTGTCGTTTTCCTTCCTTTTTTTGAATTCAGTTCCATCCAAACTGGAAACCGCCATATCGGGGGAAATTCGGCTTTTTCGGTTTGGATGGAACCGAATCGACAGCCCTACTGTCAACACCTTCCCCAACCCATCTGTTCGGGGAATAAAGGGAAGAGGGCTGGTATTTGGGCTGGAAGTGGTGGAAACCACTATTCCTAGTCATTACCATCCTCCTGGAGGTATGGCCAGCCCCAAAGTTGGCTGTCCTATGCTCTGTCCTCCCGAGCCCCTAAGGGGACTCCCCTTTTGGTCATGTAGGGAGCCCGCCCTGCACAACCTGCACTATGTTCCCCTGCCAATGCCAGCAGTTATGACAGTTACTCTCTCTTTTTTTATCAGTAAAAATTAAAACAGGAGATAGAAGACATAAACCCTGGATAATAAATGATTTTCTTTTAAAAAATACTAAAATAGTGGAGAAGCTGAAGGTGGACGTACAGAATTATTTTAATGAAAATATAGGTAAGGGTACTCGGGAAGATATAGTTTGGGATGCCGGTAAGGTGGTAATTAGAGGAGTATTAGTTCAACAAAACACAAGATGGTATAAGGAAAGGGAGATAAAGAAAAAACATATATTGGATGAAATAAAACAAGGGGAACGACAGCTTAGCAGACTGCAGGATAAAATATCTAAACAGGAACAGCTTGATAAGATCAGAAAATGGCAATATCAATATGAATTTTTAATTGCAGAAGAAATTGAATGGAAAATTATGTATAATAAACAAGGATTTTTTGAACATGCTAACAAACCGGGTAAAATGCTAGCATGGCAACTTAAACATAAAGATAAAAAAGTACCAATAACTCAAATTAAAAGGAAGGGTAAGATAACAAGAGTTAAAGATGAGATAATAGAAACATTTGTGGAATTTTATACAAATTTATATAGGAAAAATGTAGTTTCTGAGATTGATATGGATGCATATTTCACTAAATTTGATTGGGAAAAAATTACACAGGAAAATAAAGAATTACTGGATTCTCCAATAACTAAAGAAGAATTAGAAGAAGCAATAAGTAAAAGTAAATTAAATAAATCACCAGGGCCAGATGGATTTAACGCATTTTATTATAAAGTATTTAAACCCCCCCAAATGGATAGTTGGCCACAGGTCTCCCCTGAATGCGTGAGTGCCTTAATTAAACAATTTCGGTCAGGTAAAGCTCCAGGTCCTGATTTAATTCCGGTTGACCTTTTGAAAGTAAATCTGTCTTGGTGGAGCCATATTTTGGCCTCACTTTTCACGCAAATAAATAACACAGGAGATATTCCCGCAGCATGGAAACATGCAATAATTGTGCCACTTTATAAAAAAGGACCAAAAAACGATCCTAAAAACTATCGTCTTATTAGTTTGCTTTCATCAATAGGTAAGTATATGCAGCCTTTTTGCAGTCAAAATTATCGAATTGGCTAGAAACTGAAGAAATAATACATCCGGAACAAGCTGGGTTTAAGAAAGGCACCTCTGTCTTGGAACATTGTCTTATATTATATCATCTTGCAGATAAGTATTCTTCATATTCAGGGGGCTCTTTGTATGTTGCCTTTATGGATTTAAGGGCAGCTTTTGATTCAGTGCCTAGAGGCCGACTGTGGGCTAAATTAAAAACCACAACCATAGATAAGAGATTACTTTGGCTGATTTTTAAGCTTTATGAGAACCCTACCGCTCAGGTCCGTTGTGGAGTTGAAGGCCAACTTACTAATAGTATTCACCTCTTAAAGGGGGTGAAACAAGGTTGCCTTTTGGCCCCCATGCTGTTTAATTTTTATTTTAATGATGTGATTCCGTTTATTCAAAAGACAGCTTATCATGCACCAATATTAGCTGGTCATGAGGTTCCCATTTTGCTTTATGCGGATGATACAGTCCTTTTGTCTAGATCTGAGGTGGGCCTTCGTAAGACTATTAATAGGTTTATTGATTATTGTAACCAGGAGGGTCTATCAGTTAACTATAGTAAATCAAAAGTAATGGTTTTCTCAAAGAAGATCAAAGTAAAACGAAATCCATGGAAAGTTGAGGGGGGTGAATTAGAGATGGTGTCCCAATTTAAATATTTGGGAGTTACTTTTAGTCAAAATTTGTCTTGGAGACCTCATCTTAGCTTGGCAAATAAAACTGCCAAAGTTAATTCGAACGCTTTGTTAAGATTCTTTTATTCCAGGGGAGGCCAATATGTTCCTATGGCTATTACAGCTTTCAATGCCAAAATAATCCCTCAGTTTCTATTTGGAGCTCCCATTTGGATTAATGAAATCACGGAGTCTGTTGACAACATACTTATACATTTTCTGCGGCGTTTGACAGGCTCTCCAAAGTGTGTGGCGGGAACGGCACTTAGAATGGAACTTGCACAGTGTTCTTTTGAATCTAGGGCCTGGATTGCAGCCTTCAAATTAAGGCTGAAGGTTCTCTACTCAACTCCTAACATCCAAGGGGGCCTGTTACATAGATTAAAGGAAGATTACTACAGAGGGACGTGGGGAAGACATATAGATAGTAAACTGGTACTGCTTGACCTTCCACCATTAGTTCTTAACAACTTAAACTTTTCTGAAGCATTTAAATTAGTAAGGTCAAGGATGAGAAATCTTGAGTGTGTTAGCACTACATTCCGCGCTAGGCGTGTATGTTCTACCCTTGCACTGGGGATTCCCCCTCCTGAGTTCGTGCCCTCTTATGTGAGCTTGCTGACAATCCCAAGCCATAGACGTGCCTTTATGCTTGCCAGATTAAATGCTTACCCAACTGCAGAGATGTCAGGTCGTTTTGCGAAAACTCCATACTCAGATTGAGTTTGTGAATGTAAATCTGGAGATATTGGGACTTTACACCATCTCTTATTGTTTTGTCAGCACTGGTCAGCTCCTCGGTTGCGTTGGATCACCCCAATATTGTCTAAATACAAACTTCCCTTGGAGTCCTGGGTGATATCCCACATAATGGGAGATATTCATCCTGATATCACTAGTTCTGTTGCAAGATTTTTGGCGGAGGTGATGTCGCTCAAACGTCAAAACAAAACAAGCACGTAAACTGCGAGTTGAATGTTGAAACAGATTTTGTGATTTCAATGAGACTGGTTCAGGGGGAATATATTATTATGGTATTAGTGATGCTATGTTTAGTAATTGTTTTCTACTGTGTTTTAACCTTAAGTATACGTTGGGTGTTGTAAATTGATTATGTGTTGTTGTATTATGTATTATTGTTATGGTTAAGCTCAAGACCTTTGGTCAAAGGAGCTAGTAAATAAATGGAATGGAATGGAAAATAAAGTATTTAAAGAACATTTTAATCCCTTATTTAATGGAGGTGATGAATTTAGGTTTGACAAAGGGTATTATCCCTCAAACATGGAAACAAGCAAACATAGTATTAATACCAAAGGCAAATTCTGATATATCGGAAGTTAAAAATTATAGACCGATTTCATTATTAAATACTGATTATAAACTACTTGTTGCAATTTTAGCCACTAGGTTGAAAAGGGTATTAAATCAATTAATACATGAAGATCAAGCAGGATTTTTACCAGGAAGACTGATTAGTCAGGATGTAAAGGTGGTATTAGATCTTTTAGAATATGCAGAACAAGATACAACTCTGATAGCTATGATATTTTTGGATGCGGAAAAAGCATTTGATAATGTAAATTGGCAGTTTATGATCAATGTATTAGAGTTTAAGGATTTTGGCGAGAATTTTAAAACAGCTGTAAAAAGTGTATATAATCAACAAACTGCCAATTTGCTTATAAATGGATCACTATCACTGAAGATTGAAATTCAAAGGGGAACGAGACAGGGATGCCCTCTTTCCCCTTTGCTGTTTATTTTAGTATTAGAATTGTTATTGAATAATCTTAGAAAAACTGATGAAGTAGTCGGTGTACGAATAGGGAGCAATCAATATAAAGTTAGAGCATATGCAGACGATTTAGTATGTTTTTTGATTGATCCGATTGAGCAAATTGATAGATGGAATAAAATCTTGGAGGTTTATGGAAAGCTTTCAGGCTTTAAAATTAATAAAACTAAAACTAAGATATTGGTTAAAAATATGACTCTCTCACAACAACAAATATTAACTAAAAGACGGGATTTAATATTGAACACAAAGTTAAATATTTAGGTATATGGATATCGAATAACAATCTCAATTTATTTCAAAACAATTATGTAAATCAATGGCAAAAGATAATGAAAGACTTGAAAAGCTGGGAAAAAATGCCGTTATCCCTGTGGGGACGAATCTCTGTAATTAAAATGATGGTATTACCTAAAATGCTTTTTTTGTTTCAAAATTTACCAATAGTGAAAGGTGCTCAGATATTTGAGGATTGGAAGAAAGATATTCTGAGTTATCTTTGGGGCAAAGAAAGACATAGGATAGCATATAATAATCTAATAGAGTTGAAAGAAACAGGAGGGTTGGGATTGCCAGATTTGAGAATGTATTATCAAGCAGCCTGTTTCACCTGGATAAAAAATTGGATTCTCTTGGAGAACCCGAAGTTATTAGAATTAGAAAGATTTAATTTACGATTAAGGTGGCATGCATACTTATGGTATGAGAAGGAGAAAGTAAATAATTTAATTCCCATATTATTAGGAAAAAATTATTACAAACGTGAAATAAATATAAAGGATTTTTTGAAAGTAAAACTCCTGGTTGGATTAACCCCATAGAAGCCTTTATGAGAAGGTGTGCACATTTAAATTTGGATTGTAATAATTATAGAGAAATTATAGAATATAAAAATCCCGAGAACAACTTCAAATTAAGGATTGGTTTATGTACTACAAACTAAGGGATGTATTTAGTAAAGATAATAGGTTGGGTTTTAATCAAACCAAATCTAAATTTGAGATTATATTATCTAAGGGCAATAAAGGATTGATAGGAAGGATTTATAAAGTACTTATAGAAATGAATTTAGAACAGGAAAGGATTAAACCAGTGATGGTGAAATGGATGAGGGATTTAGGTTACAATATAGATTTGGAGATATGGGAAAATCTGTGGAAAAAGGAATTTAAATTTACTATTACGAATGAAATAAGAGAAAATTTATATAAAATGTTTTATAGATGGTACATAACTCCAGTATTATTAAACAAAATGAAAAAAGATGATACTGCTCTCTGTTGGAAATGTGGAACAGATATCGGCACATTTATGCATGTTTGGTGGTCTTGTAAAAAAAATTAGGAGATTTTGGCGTTTGGTTTTGAATGAAACTAATAATCTGATTAAATTAAAAATAAAAAAAGATCCTGCCTTTTGTTCATTGGGTATTCCAAAAAAAGATTTAGATAAAGGTGACAGAGTCATATGTCAATATAGTTTTGCCGCAGCAAGAATTACTATTGCTAAAAAATGGAAGCAAATAAATAAACCTTCAATTAAAGAGTGGAGAGAAAAACTATGGATCTATATGCGGATGCCCAAAATTACAGATTCTTTACATGGTAAAGATATGGATGAATTTAAACATACATGGTTAAAGGCCGCCGCATATTGGGATAAATTGGCAAAAACGGATTTTAAAGGTATAGTTAATGAATTATAGTTCAATGTGATTTTTAATTAATGACTATAATAATAGGTTTCTAAATACTGTCATAACACTTCGCCGGAAGTCCAATGGTGAAGGGCACATAGGTGGGTGGTAGGGTATGGGGCACTATAGGCCTTTTTTTTAAAAAAGAAAAGACAGTAAATATTAATGTATTAGTATTGGTCGTAATAGTGCGCTGTATATGTTTTTTGTGTATTTCATGTTTTTTTTCTGTATTGGATTATGATTTTATTATTATTACTATATTTTTTTCTTTTTCTTCTTTTTTTTCTTTTTTGTATGTATTATTATAAAAGCAATAAAAATTTAATAATAAAAAAAGTTACTCTCTTTTTAACAGTGCAAACCAGCATGCACAGTAAATATATTCTTTGTTATGGGGAAGGCACTGTGATACACAAAAGGGATGCAATTTCATCACAGCCTTCTCCACTGTGAAAAAGGCAAATTCCATGCTGGCCATAATTAGACGAGGAATAGAGAATAAAACTGCTGCTATCATACTGCCCTTGTACAAATCTATGGTAAGACCACACTTGGAATACTGTGTACAGTTCTGGTCACCACACCTAAAAAAGGATATTGCAGAGCTTGAGAAGTTGCAGAAAAGAGCAATCAAAATGACCAAGGGGCCTCCCAGGGAGATTATTCTGTCTCATTCCATCATTGTCTTCCATCATTGTCTTCCATCATTGTCACACAGCATACTTTTTGAAACACATATATGCCATGTGTGTGTGCAAAGTGCTGTCAAGTTCCAGCCAACTTATAGTAACCCCTGGTGGGTTTTTCAAGGCAAGTGATTAAGCTGAGGTGGTTTGCCATTGCCTTTCTCTTCAAAGTCTTCCTTGGAGGTAGTACTGACCCAGCTTAACTTCTGAGGTCTGACAATATTAGGCTATACTATACCATTCCACATCCCCATATATCCCATAATCAAGTACATAGTGTCAAGTAAGGAGCAGCCCTATCTTCCATATTGCAGCAGGAGCTTTTACAGGACAGAGTCTGTTTCACTGGACTGTAGAGAAGAAAGATTGGGAAAATCTTTTTGCCAGCTGAAGGAGGTCTGGGCTGGGCTTCTATTCCACCTCTGTTGCAGTTATTTAGCCTATGCATGGCTAGAGATGTGAACCTTTGGTGAGAGCCAAACCCGTGGCTTGTTGCTGTGTCCTTGACAATGCTATCCCAAGGAAAGTTTGACTTTGATGGACTTAGAAGGGTGTAACTCTGATGAGGATGGCCCCATAAATTAGCTGGACCCATGGATCGAGGATTAGCCTAGGATGTAGTATATTATACTGGTTTTTTTCCTGCTACTTTATTTAAATTAAAAACATAAGAACACAAGAAAAGCCATGCTGGATTAGACCGAGGCCCATCGAGTCAAGCAGTCTGTTCACACAATGGCCAACCAGGTGTCTTGAGGAAGCCCCCAAACAAGATGACTGCAGCAGCATCCTGCCTGTGTTTTGCAGCACCTAATATAATAGGCGTACTCATCTGATATTGTAGAGAATAGGTGTGCTTCATGACTAGTATCCATTTTGACCAGTAGCCAAAAACGTATGTTTTTGTATTTTGTAAGCTGCTCTGGGTCCCCATTGGGAAGAAAAAAAGCAGAGTAAAATATTTGAACAATTAAAAACACATTTAAAATTATAAAATAATTAAATAAAACACACAAACAACACTAGAACAAGGAAGGAAGGCCAGTGACTGTTACTGGGGCATGCCAGACGAAGCAAAAATGTCTTCACCCGCTGATGGAAGACACCGATAGAGGGAGACAGACAAATCTCTATTGGGAGAGTATTCCAAAGGTTTGGTGCCATGACCAAGAAATCCCTTTCTTGGGTAGACACCCATCTAGCCTTAGATGGTGGGGTCAACCAAAGCCGGACCTCCAAAGATGACTGGAATGCGCAGGTAGGTTTGTATGGGAAAAGGCGGTCCTTAAGGTATGTTGATCTCAGGCTGTACAGAGCTTTAAAATGAATCAGTGAATGGATGCATGGACTGAGAATATGATGGTATACACTTAGGCTGAGGCGCAATGGAGAGAGAAGCTAAGCTGAGACTCTAAGATACACGGAGAACAGAAATTAAAAAATAAATCCTACTCACTTCTGCAGTAGTTATATGCTGATGCTGTTGCATTGTTTTGCTTTCCCAAGGGGCAGCCACCAAAACCCCGCCTTTGTCAAAACCCCACTGGGATGAATGAATCAACCAGTCAGGCCTTGATTGTGTGTGCCTCTGGCCATACGGTCTTGCTACAATTTGGGAGGGGTGACTCCGGAACTCCCGATCGTGCCATTTTCTTTTATCCTCCCTACCTTGTTCATTCATAATCATCCTTTAATTAAAGTGTGGCTATTATATCCTGTGAATATTGGGGGGGGAGGGGAAGTTGTTAATTACATGCCCATCAGCATAATGGAAAGGGTAATTATCCTTATTGTGCTTAGTGACATTGAAACCTCTATTATTCTTTGATTGGAGCTGCATAATTACAGATAATTGCTGCAACTGTATTGTCTGTTCAAATATAGCTCTACAATAATTACCGTATTTTAATTAAACATGTTTGGGATTTAAAAGGAATATCCTTCCCCCCCACCCCACCGTACTGAAACAGCAACTCTGCCTAGATATAACAATGATGTCAGCCATTTACTGTTTAGTAGATTTAATGCATTGGATATTGATTCCTTTTTTTTTTAAAGGATATCTTGCAAGCACACATGAATGGTCAAACTAAGATACAAAAGAGATGACCAGCTGCAGGAAGATAAATGTAGGATCAGCATAGAGCATCCCTGACAAGTGTTCGTTTAGCCGCTGCTTGAAGACTGCCAGTGAGGGGAAGTTCACCTTCCTAGGCAGCTGATTCCACCACTGAACTACTCTTATTGTAAAAAAAGAACAACAACTTTCCACCCATAATGTATACCCATTATTACGAGACCTATCCTCTGCTGCCAACAAGCAAAGCCCCCTGCCCTAAGTTACAGCCTTGCAAACACTTAGCAAGCAATCATGTCCTACCTCAGCCTCCTCTTCTCCACTGAACATTCTCAACTCCGTTAGCCTTTCTTCATATGGCTGGGTCTCCAGGCCTTTGACCATCCTCATTGCTGTCCTCTCCACCTGCTCCATTCTGTCCACATCCTCCAAAACTGCACACAGTACTCCAGTTGCAGCCTGACCAATATGGCGTACAGTGGGACTATGACATCTTGCAATTTGGATGTTATGCCTCTGTTGATACATCCCAAGATGGCATTAGCCTTTTTTGCCACTGCATCACACTGACTGCTCGTATTCAGTTTACAGTCCACCTGTACCCCAAGATCTTGTTCACACACACTGCTACCCAGAAGCGAATCCCCCATCCAGTATATGTGCTTCTCATTTTTGTTACAAAGATGTAGAACTCTGCACTTATCCTTGTTGAATTGCATCTTGTTCTCATCTGCCCACTTTTCCAGTGTGTTCAGATCTTGTTGAATTCTATCTCTACCAAGGTGTTTGAAACTCCTCCCAGTTTGGTGTCATTTGCAAATTTATTGAGTAGTCCCTGCACCCCCTCATCCAGATCATTTATAAAAATATTGAAAAGTACCGGGCCCAGAACCAGCCCTGTAGCACCCCACTGGACATTTCTCTTCAATCAGATGAAATGCTTTGGGTGCGGTTCTCCGTTTCCTATCTGCCTAACTATCCTACAATCTAGTCTGCAGTGCTCCAGTTTACCCATCAGAACATCATGGGAAACCCAGTCAAAAGCTTTACTGAAATTCAGATAAACAATGTAAGCTTGTCACTCAATCAAAGAAGGAAACGGGTTGGTTCGGCAGGACTTGTTGGGGACAAATCTGTGCTGATGTCCCTGGATCGTCAAGTTGTCCTTCAGATGCTTGCAGATTGATCCCTTTAAAATCTGCTCCAGTATCTTCCCTGGGACAGAGGTCAGACTGACTGGTCTGTAGTTTCCTGGGTCAACCTGCAGTCTTGTGGCACAACTCCTCTCCTCCAAGAGGTCTTGAAGATGGTGGACAATGTCTTTGAAAGCTCTCTAGAAAGTTCTTTGAGCACTGTCGGGTGCATACCATCTGGCCTGGGGGATTTGTTCTCATCCAACACCTCTCAATAACCTCTCTGTCCATGTCAACCTGCAGCCGGATACCATGCGTTGCCTGCTACCATCTCTAGATGAGCCTGTTCTCTTCTTCAGGGGAAAAACGGAAACAAAATAGGCATTGAGCCTTCCTGCTTTCTCTCTATCCTCTGACAGAGTTTCTCCATTTTCACCCAACAGTGGGCCTGTCGCCTCTTTCCTTGTGTTTGATCCTCATACATCTGAAGAAACTTTTCTTGTTGTAGCAAGCCTCCCTGGCCAGCCCAGTTCACTCTGAACTTTGGCTTCTCTGATGGCTAAGCTATAGTGCCTAGCAACCCTCAGATATTCTTTAGAGGTATGTCCCTCCCTCCATTTCTTGAACATCTCCTATTTCTTCTTAGCTCATTATGGAGTTCTCTTTTCATCCACAATGGCTTCTTGGATCCCCTACCATGTTTTCCATCTTGTTGGAATAGTAATGGCTTGAGTTTGCAAGAACTCTTGTGTTAGGAGAGCCCATCCATCACTTGCTATTTTCCCTTCTAGCATTCTTGCCCATGGAATGACTCTCATCATGCCTCTGAGTTATTTAGTCTGCCCTACTAAAATCTAACATATATGTCTGGTTATGAACTTCCTTGGTCCCCCACAGCAAAAGGAATTATAGGAGGACATGGTCACTTCTCCTAAGGTCCCCACCACCACCATTACCCCATCTAACAATTCTTGCCTGTTGGTTAATATTAAGTTGAATATGGCCAAGCTGCTTGTAGTTTTCTCCCCCACTTGAAAAAGGAAGTTGTCGGCCAGGCAGGTCAGGAAGTTGAGTGACTCTGGATGCTTAGCAGAGTTTGTCTCCCAGCACACATTAGGAAATCTGAAGTTGCCTATAACTACAAGGTCATGTTGTTTGGATATCTTGTCAAGCTGCTCAAGGAGGGCAGCATCCACCTCCTCATCGTGGTCAGGCAGTCTGTAGCAGGCTCTAACTACAATACTGTTTATCCTTCCTTCCCTTATCCTCACCCAGATACTTTTCACTGGGCTGTCACCCACCTCCTCCAGTATTTCCTGACCAGCAAACCCTCTCCTCACATACAGCAGCAATCCACTATATGGGATTCCATCAGAGTTATTCTGCGTTATATTGTGTCACTGTGCTAGTGGGCACAGAATGACATCATTATAAATTTACCAATTTATGGGCTATAATCTATTTTTTATCATGAAAGACAGATAACAACCCAAGAGGTAAGGTAAATGAAGTTATTTTAAATTCAATAGTTTCACATTCATTTCCATTTCCAGAGAAGTTCAATTTGCCAGTACAGACAGAGGCGTTATTTGAAAGCAGAATGATGAGAGCTTAATGCATATTTTATCCACAGGGATTTCTTCAGGGAAAGAAATTAATGGAAGGGTTTTTTACCTCCTTTAAGCAGTATTTGAGTGAAAAATATGGAGTATTATTTGATTGTTTGATAGGTCTTGCAATTCACCGTGGTGTTAAATGTAATGTAATTAATGTTGTGCATGCATTTTTGTTTTCTTTTTGTATGTTTTTCTTCTTAAATGTAATAACATGAACTTGTAAAAATAAAATCTACAAATATTGCATTCCCCTGGGAGGCAAAGGAACCTGAATTTAACCACAACTTAGCACTTAAGCTAGGTATTGAGGCCTAGAGTACACCTTCAGCAGAATGAAGAAGTAGAAAGCTGTGGTTGGATGGTTGGGAAAGAGCAAGTTGAAGCTGGATCCATCAAAGATAGAAGTCATGTGGCTGGGTTGATGCAGGGGTTAGAGCTTCTGGATCTTGATGGGGTCCAACTGTCACCGGAGGATTCCTTGAAGAGCTTGGGTGTATGGCTTGATGCCTTGCTTTCACTGGATAAACAGATGTCCACAGTGTCGAGGTCTGTGTTCTATCTTTGGCAGGCCAGTCAGTTGGTTCCCTATCCGTCTCAGCCAGATCTGGCCTCAGTGATGCATGCTATGATCACCTCCATATTGAACTATTGCAATTCACTCTACACATGGCTGCCCTTGAAGACGCTTTGGAAGTTTCCGGTTATGTAGAATGCAGCCCCTAGGCTTTTGACCAGTGCATCTTGGTCTATGCACATACAGCCGTGCTGGATTTAACCTTTAAAGCCCTAAATGGTTTGGGACCATCATACCTGTAGGACTGCCTCTGACACTACAATCCCTCACGTTACCTGCGTTCTTCATCACACACTGCTCTGGTGCTCAGCCCTTGAGTGGCTCACCTCTCCTCTACCAGGGCAAGGGCCTTCTCTGTGATGGCCCAGCCATGCTGGAATGATGTATCAGAGGACACGTATGCCCTGCAGGACCTTGTTAGCTTCTGCAGGGCTTGCAAGACAGAGCTCTTCCAACCTGAGCAAAACAGAGCTCTTCCAACAAGCTTCCAACAGGGCTTGCAAGACAGAGCTCTTCCAACAAGCATATTCTTGTATTGTTTCCACTGGATCGTTTTACTGTTGCATTGTTAGATGCAGCCATATTCAACAGGAGATTTATATAGCTGGCTTTAAATTGTGTTACATATTTATTATTATTATTATTGCTTTTAAGACTGTTTATTGAATTGTATTTTATTTTGATGTAAGCCAACCTGAGCCTTGCTTGTCAATGGAGTGGTGGGGTAGATATTTGATGAATAAATAAAATACTAAGCTATAGTAAAGTGATGATACCAGTTTATCATGTGGGTGGGGAAATGACATTTATTAATGCTTCCCCAGTTTTAAAATCATTCTGCGATAAACCATAGCAGCTCAAAGAGACATTCTAGCCCTCTGTGCTAATTTTCTATTTGGAAGGAATATTATATATTCAAATCAAATTTGATTCCTTCCCCTCCAGTCTGAAGCAAGTGATGCTTACAAAATCCTCTGCTGAATTTGCCCATGGATCCTAGGGTTCTGTGCTACTAGAAATATTTACTGGAGTAGGACAGTAAATGTCAAACTCTGGGATTCTTGCAGAGGAGTATTTTCAAATAAAAAGGAGCAATTTTAAAAAATGCTCACCAAAGCAATTTTTCAAAATCTCCTATTTATTTATTATTTTAGTTTATATCCCTCCCACCCACCCACCTCGCCCCTGCCACAGTGGGGCTAAGGGCAGCTAACACCAAATTTCAAATAGAGCCGTTTAAAAATATTTCATCCTTAAATAATATAACAGTAAAAATCTAAAAACCCAATAGACCATCTAATAAACCTGGGCAGCCCATTTGTGAGGGTGCACTGGTGGCTGGAGGCAGCACCATCGCGCTGCCTCCAAAGGAGGATTCAGCCCTCCCCCCGAAGGAAAAATCCTGCCCTTACCTTTGAGGCCCATGAAACTGCTCCATTGCGTTCGGCAAGCATATGTCACTTAAAAAGGTGGCATATCTGGAGGTAAGGGCAAAAGGGGAGTTCCCGCCCCAAAAGGGCTTATGAGACTTTCTAAAGGTGGCTCCTCCCCTGGACTGGGAATGGGCTGTAAGTCTTCTAATGGTGGAGATGTTACCTCGTTCAAAAGATCAGCTCTCCCTGTGTTGTCCAGTAAAAATGGGAGAGCATTTGGCAGTAGGAGCCAGCCATGATAAAACCCCGGGGGGGGGGAACGACCCCAGATGGAAACCAGTAAAACAATGGCAAGGAAAACAGTACAGGAAGCCAGTTCATAGTGATAGTACAGATAACACTGTCCTCAGCCATAGGCCTGGTAGAACAGCCCCGTCTTACATGCTCTGGGGTGTGGACTAAGGTCCCTCAGAGCTCTGGTCTCTTCAGACAGAGTGTTCCACCAGGAAGGGGCCATGACCAAGAAGGCTCTAGTTGGAGACAGTCAGACCGACTTCTGGCCAGGGTAGGGTTGGCAGGTCCCTCTTCGCCACCAGCGGGAGATTTTTGGGGTGGAGCCTGAAAAGGGTGGAATTTGGGGAGGGACTTCAATGCCATAGAGTTCAATTGCCAAAGCGTCCATTTTTCTCCAGGTGATCTGATCTCTATCGGCTGGAGATCAGTTGAATTAGCAGGGGATCTCCTGCTACTACCTGGCAGTTGGCAACCCTAGGCCAGGGACTCCCAGGGACCAGTAGGAGATTTTGTGTGCTGAAACACTTCTTCTTATTTCAATGTTATGCAAGAAAACGACATTAAAAAAAATCAAAACAAATCCCTTGTGTGCTGAAAAACGTTTATATTTCAGAGGGGCTTTAAAGTAATTGTTTTGTATATATATGTTACAGAAGGGAACGACTGTAGTCTTATGGCACAACAAAAATATTAACGAAATTAATTAAAAATAAGTATGTGGCAATGAGACAGATTTCAGGTGGACTTAACATGGGTGCCTCATAGGATTTAGATCCAGGCCTGGGCAAAAATTCCATTAGGCAGCCAAGCTCCCCCTTCTCAGAAGTGTATGCACTTACATAATCACTGTCCTGTCCTTACTGCCATTTCTATATTTGTCCTAGCCTGTGGGCTGAGGATATTCCCTCACACCTCTCTTCCCAGAAGCCTTGTGCTGACAACTCATTCTCATGTCACCTCACTGTGTGAGGAAGGAGAGTTGGCAATGAACGAAGCGTCTGTGCTCCTTGCCTCTGCGTGATCGCCAAGCTGTCTGCTTGGTGTGAACATGAAGGGAAGCTCCCGCATGTATGCCCCCTCGCCATGATCTGCGATGCTGCACTGTAGGTACATATTTCAGGTCAGTGAAGGACCAGTAGGTAAGGATGGGAAGGAGAGATGCAGGTTGTGTGTGTTTCCGTGTCTGTGTGTTTGTGGAGGAACAGCAGTCATTTCTGCTCCCTTTCCCTTTCAATGCTTCTTAACTGAAGAAGAAGAAGAGTTGGTTTTTATATGCCTACTTTCTCTACCACTTAAGGGAGACTCAAAGCGGCTTACAATCACCTTCCCTTCCCCTCCCCACAACAGACACCCTGTGACGTAGGTGGGGCTGAGAGAGAGTGATTTGCCCAAGGCCACTCAGCTGGCTTCATGTGTAGGAGCGGGGAAACAAATCCAGTTCACCAGATTAGCCTCCGCAGCTCATGTGGAGGAGTGAGGAATCCAGCCTGGTTCTCCAGATTAGATTCCACTGCTCCAAACCACCGCTCTTAACCACTACACCACACTGGCTCCTGATGCTGGGGACTGAGTGGGAAAGTCCTTCAGGGGACTTTCTGAAAGCATCTGGCCAGCTCTGATTCTTCACCTGCTAACATGAAGTGAGCACTGCAGAAGTTTAGATTAACTTCAGAATCATCTGAACTGGATTTGTTCATCTCATGCACCAAAAGAACCTGGAAGCTGTCTTGATTCCATTTACTATCAGCAGTGTTTCTCTCTAATGCTATATATAATTAAATCACTCGACAAAATACTGGTAGTAAGAATGTCTCTGGCAGTTTTGATGACAAATTACTATCTTGTGTGTTTATGTTATGCTTTCCTAGTGACAAATTACAGTCCAGTCACTGAGAAACTGAAATAGTGGCAGCTTGCCCTAAAGTAGCCTCCCAAGGAAAGCGAAGTTTCTTAAGAGCAATAAAGTATCTGCAATATGTTTGCTCAGCTTCAGCTTTTGTCTTTCTTTTGACTTTTGCGTGATGATCCTTTCCTAACAGCTGTCGAAACTATTCCTTAAAAAAAAAAAATTCTGAACATTTGAAGTCTGTGAATTTATTAAAATTATTTTTAATACATTTTATTAAAATTACTTTTGCAGCTCACATTAAGCTGTTTTATTTCAGTTACATGCCTACATCATTGATTCATAGGTGTGACTTGTCTTCTCTGATGTAATATTATGGCCTGGTCATACAGCTAATCGTGATAATTGATTGTGTGACCATGGATCAGTTGAAATTACCTATGGCCAGCCCATTAAGATCTGGGTATGGGTAGAGACAGGAAGCAGCTAGAATACTGAAAACGACCACTGGGTAATGATTGGTCAGCTGTAGAAAGGGAGGTAAAAAGAGAGACCGTCACACCTGGCTCCTGTTGAGTTTAGGGTGGGATCCTGTACTAGGGTTGCCAACCTCCAGGTGGTGGCTGGAGATCGCCTGCTATTACAACTGATCTCCAGCCAATAGAGATCAGTTCCCCTGGAGAAAATGGCTGCTTTGGCAATTGGACTTTATGGCATTGAAATCCCTCCCCTCCCCAAACCCAGCCTTCCTCAGGCTCCGCCCCTGAAATCTCCAGGTATTTCCCAACCCGGAGCTGGCAACCCTATAATGCCACAATATGGGCTGATGTAAGCAGTGATATAAGCACTCTTCTTCTAGCACTGGTATTCCAGCGCTCTTGTAACAAATGGCTTTTTAATATACAGTTGTAATCAGACTACTGTTGTAAGCATGGCAGACTCGGACAGAGAGAGCATACAGACGTGGAGTGCAAAGATAAGATTACAAAAGGAAGAATTTAACCAGCTGTGAAGGACAGACCATTTCTCAGTCCACCATACTAAGAGATAAGAGTAAGTCAGCAGCTGTAACAGATAATTCACGTAGAAAGAGAACCAAACTAGTGTGTGAGCGAAATAGTCTAAAAGTTCCTCCATCTTGAAAAGGACATTTTTTCCTTCAGTAGAACAGAGTATACGTGTCTGACAAAAAACAAGTAAACATGATGTTACATGTACCTCTTTGCTACTAAAAAGTGGTTCAGTTTCCATTCAACATGCATACTTTCTGTGCTTCATTTCCCCTTCAAAATTACTTAGTCTAATTCATTAATTGGAATTTCTACATGGCTACAAATGGGAAACTTAAAAGTGTCTGTGAATGAAAGCTCATACTTTTCAATGAGATTCTTTCCACTGATTTCAAAGGTGTTTGAATCAGGTTCCCAAAGATTAATCATGGACAAAGCTGTGGATAAAAAAAACTAGATCACAGAATCTCTGTATCCACTTTGAAAATTGGATTGTGTTTAATTTTTCATTTTCTCACCTGCAGTATTGTGATCTCATGATTTGTCCAAAAGAAAACAATATAAACAAGGAGAAGCTTTCATGCACTGAGAAAAGATATTTATTCATGGTACTCTCAAGGTATATTTCTACTTCTTGGAATGACAGTTTGGTTCTTTTGTTCTTTTTCTTTTAAGATTTGAAGTATCAGGAGTTGCAAGAGACTTTGAATTGGTTTCAATTCCAACAAGTTACATCAGTATTTTTACAAGATTTGAAAACAGGTTTTTCTAAAGATAAATCACTCTTTCATAAACTCTTGCTGGATAATAACGAACGGCTGATCTCTAAGATGTATAAACTCTTACTAGAAATCTACTGTGAGCAAGAACGAATTAAACCAACTATGTTCAATTGGGCACAAACGCTAGGCCATGATATCCCATTGAACAAGTGGGAAAGATTATGGACTCGAGATCTAAAAGGTATTTATGCCCAATCGTTGAGGGATAATATCTATAAAATGATGTATAGGTGGTATTTAACACCTAAAAAGATGGTGAGGATCTACAATACGATGTCTCCTAAGTGTTGGAAATGTAATACAGAGATTGGCTCATTTTATCATATGTGGAGGACTTGTGATAAAGCTAAAGAATTTTGGGACATTATATACTATGAAATCAGATTGATATTACAGAAGAATATACCTAAATCACCAGAGTTGATGCTACTTAGTAAAATACCAGACACTATTTTAACTCAAAGAACTTTTTTGATTTATGCAACCACAGCTGCAAGATTGCTGTATGCAGCTAAATGGAAAACGACGGACATTCCAGAAAAGAGACTAGATACTGAAAATGCTAGAATTAGTGGAAATGGCAAAATTAACTGCATTGATAAACCAAAGAGACAATGAACAATTTATGGGAGAATGGGAGGTATGGAGAATTTATTGTGAACATGAATTACATTTAGGGAAATTAGAAGGTTACACACTGAATTGACCCATTAGGTATTCTCTGATGACTAGCTATTAGATTTTTGTTAAATATTAGGGTCAATACTATAAACGTAAGAAATACATTAATCTATTTTGAAGCAGTGGGAGGTGAAGGGGAAGTGACGGTTTAATTCATTACTATGTATTTTTAACAACATTACAGAGATATTCTTTTATGATTGTTATTACAACAGTTGTTAAATGGATGTTAAATTTACTTTTTTTTTGAAAATAATAAAATTTTTATTAAAAAAAAGATTTGAAGTTCGCCATAAAAATGGCTGTGAGATATGCCTTTTGTTTCCTTCCTTTTACCACAGTTGGGCCTGGTTTTCAAAAATAACCATTAGTTAACACTAGCTGAACCAGCTTATCCTGACTGGGCCTTCTAATATTCACATTAGGATTACTAGCTCCTGTTTGGGAAATACCTGGAGATTTTGGGGGTGGAGCCTGAGGAGGGCAGGATTTGGGGAGGGGAGGGACTTCGACTGGGTATAAGGCCATATAGTCTACCCTCCAAAGCAGCCATTATCTTCAGGCAAACTGATGTCTGTCACCTGGAGATCAGTTGTAATAGCGGGAGATCTCCAACCACTACCTGGAGGTTGGCAACACTACCTTAGGTGAAATGAGGGCGCAATTACATCACAGGCTGGCACACTGGCCGGATAGGAAGATAGGGCATGATTTCATGCCTAGGGCTGGCATATTGTGCAAACCAGGCAATGAGCTGAATTTGACTGCTGGATTTAACAAAATGGAAAACGAGACTCGAGAAATAGTAAATAATAATTAAAACACACCAAGTTTGGTGTTTTAATTATTTGCCTCTCCTCCTTTACCTCTCCTCCTTTTGTTACACATATTTTTTTCTATAATTAAACATCTGGTGCCAGAGTTCGAATGGAGTAGATTTTCTTCACAGAGCTTATTCCGATTTGGTGACTTACAAACAGTGAGCTACAATTTCCTTGTTAGTTTTTCAAAGTAAGGAAAAGCACGAAAGTGTACATGCTGGTTTTTGCCAGTAACACTTTTTCCATGTGTTCTCTTGTGGGTGATGGAGGACTGGTCTACACTATGCTTCAATTCCTTTTTTTTCTTTGACTGCACAGATCGTATGAGTAGGGTACTTGCCTACATATGTATGCACATAGGCCTTGGTTCAAAGTCAGCACTATGTCTTTTTCAGAGAAGAGAAATAAATCCTACTTTTCTTTAAGGGAGCTCGGGGAAGTGTACATAATTCCCGTTCTCTCCTGATACAGAACTTTTTTCCTGATAGCAGTTGGGCAGCCAGTTAGCTAGATGGCTGTAAAGAAACACGAAGCTGACTCTCCACATTATAAATCCATCTACATCCTCACACTGAGTCCCACATTCCACCATATGTAGGAATGATATGAACGAACATAGTGTGAGCCAGCCCAGACTGATAAGAAAAAGGTTTTTGACATGAGGATACAGGTTTAACCACGGTTCTAATGCAATACAGCAGAACCCTTTCTACATAAACCCCACCATTTCTAAACTCTTTCCACAGGAGAAAAAGAAGTGACACAAGTCAAAGAGATGGCAGTATCCTTGAAACCCATGGGTCTATTATCAACTAAAGTTTATAACTGCAGCCTATTTTGCTGTGAATATTGCATCCTGCAGGATTATGCTTTCTACAGCATCCCAAAAGAAGGTACTCTGAAGTGAGGCAGTCAACCTAGTATAATGAAGAAAAGTCCAAATTAGAAATTTTAATGCTCATCTTTTTACATTCCAGGGGTGCTGAGTAGTCAGGTGCATCTCTTTGTAGCTTATGTCTGCAAGTGAATTAGCAAGTAATCCCAGATGGTAAACTCCAGCCTGCAAATGTTTCTTTTTTGCTGCTGGCTGGATCAATTTAGGCAGCATCTGAATGACACATGTGGTGCATACCGTGTTTGGGGCTCATGACCTGTTCCATAGTCATATGTACTTTGGGAGTCTCCCCTTAAAAAACGCTTGGTTGCTTGGCATGGCTCCAAGCACTATGGAGGGAGAGGAGGAGCTTCTGCCTTCCCTCTGGAGCCTTTTTCCCTAGCTGAAATGACTGGGGGAGGGCTGTTGGCCCCATGTATCATTCAGATGGTCTCTAAACAATTTGTCCCTTACAGTTAATCATATGGGAACAACTTAATGCACAGCCCGTGCTTCATGATTTCATTGCTTTTGGATATCTTGCTATCATAAAGGGGCAGTAATCCGGGGGGCACCTAGGGCCATGTGCCTAGGGCTGTTGAAAAAAAGATTTGTTAAAGTTCAGCTTCGGCAAAATTCGGTCCTTTTAAATTCAGGAAGTGCTGAAGTCCGAACTCCCCCGCTTCGGATCCGTGAAATTCGGCATGAGATCCGGAGTTCGGGGAAAAATTCGGCCGAGCCCCCCCGCGCGCCTTCACGGGGCTTCCCTGAAGGCACGCGGGGGGGGGGGGAAACAGATCTGCGCCTTCCAGCTGGGAGGCGCAGATCTGCATAAAGAGCCCCGCGCGCCTTCAGGGAAGCCCCGTGAAGGCGTGCGCGGGGGGGGGGGGGAACTGAAAAAAGGCGGGAATGCGAAACCTGCCGAATTTATTCGGCGATCGCCCCAAATTTGCTGAATTCAGGGAGTTGTTTTCCCGCCTTTTTTCAGTTCGGTTCCATCCAAACTGAAAACAGCCGAATTGCAGGAAATTCAGTTGTTTTTTCAGTTCGGACGAACCGAATTGACAGCCCTACATGTGCCCCCCAAAGGGCTGTCTACAAATCTTGGGGTCATTCAGAACTTTTGAGAGTGAATGGTAGGCATCTGGGATTTTATGCTACCCCATTCTCCCCATTTACAATGGCTTCTGATGGCAAACGAAGGAGAATTGTCTGATTCTGCTCACCTCCATCTGGAGGATAAAATCCCAGATCATGGGTTTCTTCCCCAGACACTTTAAAAGGTAGCATGCAGCAAATGGGAATCGAACCTAATCTTAAGGAGTCGACTGCTGGCCATCATGCACAAGGGTCTAATTGGATGTACATCTGAGATCTAGAGTCCAGTAGCACCTCAAAGATTAACAAAAATATTTTCTGGCAGGGTATGAGCTTTCGTGAGCCACAGCTCACTTCTTCAGATACCTGAAAAAGATACCTGAAGAAGTGAGCTGTGGCTCACGAAAGCTCATACCCTGCCAGAAAATATTTTTGTTAGTCTTTGAGGTGCTACTGGACTCTTGCTCTTTTCTACTACTGCAGACAGACTAACACAGCTACCCACTGTGAATTATCTGAGATCTGTGTATCATATGCATAGTTCATAAGTATGTAAAACAGAGATGACTTGTCTCAAGTGCTTTTTGTGTCTTTTTTAGTGGCTTGGTGGTGTTTGATAATAATGTTGCATACTTGATGGGCAGTAATGAATTAAAGTTTAAAAACCACTGGGCTAAACTAAGGAAGAACATGCATTAATATTCCGTATACTTGACGGAACAAATATTTCATTGGATGAGAAATATGAAAACCATCTGTGTAGTGGTACAATAGGCTCCTCTTTGCCCTACCTATGCACATGTAGGCCATTCAATAAGATGTTTGGGGGAATGGGGGATCTGTGCTAGGATTGCCCACCTCTTTGCCACTGGCGGGAGGTTTTTGGAGCCTGAGGAGAGAGGGGTTTGGGGAGGGGAGGGACTTCAATGCCATAGAGTCCAATTGCCAAAGTGCCATTTTCTCCAGGTGAACTGATCTCTTTCAGCTGGAGATCAGCTATAATAGCAGGAGATCTCCAGCTAGTACCTGGAGGTTGGCAGCACGAAGGCTCCACAAAGAATACAGTGCAAAAAATACACAAGCACTGAATAATTTATAGGCATTCAACAATCTTTACTGAGCACTGACTTCATGCCCTATTGAAACCAAAAGAACAACCAAAGTATTACATTCATAACACTGGAGTATCAAATGGTAGCAAAACTAACAATAAAGTACCAGAGCAACTCAAGTCCATGGGCAAAAGCCTCAAAAGGTTGCAGCAGCGCCCGTTGGTGAACCCGCCAGGTCCACAGCAGAATTGAAGAACATGAAGATTTTGTGTTTAACGGGGGCATGTCCTCTTCTTTTCCTACACTTCTGGGTATTCTCCGAGGTCTTCTGTACCCTCGTATTCTTTGTGGAGCCTTCGTGCTGCCAATTTCCTAAGGTTACCTATCAAAGCACAGGTTGTTTGTTTTGCTTAGTACCTGGTGGTTGGCAACCCTAGGTCTGAGCACACTTCCCATATTGACATTCTCATCCTGATGCAATTGACTCATGCTTGACCCCTGAGTATCCTGCAAGAGACAGGCAGGTCATGTTGCATGTACACATACCCATGCACTCAGG
This sequence comes from Euleptes europaea, assembly GCF_029931775.1. Classification (NCBI taxonomy): domain Eukaryota; kingdom Metazoa; phylum Chordata; class Lepidosauria; order Squamata; family Sphaerodactylidae; genus Euleptes; species Euleptes europaea. The sequence continues at coordinate 32,380,352 of NC_079318.1, forward strand.
CAGCTTGAGGGAGTGGGGAGGAGAAACCAGGCTTATTGGAATCTTTTGCTCACAATTGAGACACCTGCAGCATGAGTCGATGGTGTCCTAAATGCTGAAAAGTATTTGTGATGTTTGCTCACAACCAGTCGTTCCTCCCTTCAGTTTTCTTCCCCTCTCTTTTAATTAGCATGATCCAGCTGTGCAATTTAGAATAGCATTGAATTCCACAGGCAGCTCAGTTGCAGCCTTTAACTACCCAGAGGGTTTAACATATGGTTTGTTAGAAAACAAATCTGGCGTTACTGACAGATAGAGAAGACACCCTGCAGAAGGTTGCAACAAGAGCACTCCGACGTGAGCAAAATCCAGAATGCTTGCTAATGATCCCAATATTGCAGCACGATCTAGAGCAAAGAGATTTAAAAGTGATATGACCAGAGTCATATCAAAAGTGATATGACCAAAGATGGTGGATGTGCTTTTTGTATCTTACCAAAACAAACAAACAAGCAAACAAGCAAAATACCTCTACTTAGTTTAACATGCTACTTTTAGGGCCTAAGTAGTCAAGATGCTGGGAGAGCCATGATCAGATCTTCCCAGCATTTTGAAAATAGAAATAGCAGATGGGGGAAATTGGGGGGCGGGGTTAACTTCCATCCTGAAGAGTTTTACAAGTTAAAGGGAAAGTGATCATCACTCTTCTTTTTCCTACCATGGCTAATAACCCGGTGTGATATTTTAACTACAACTTTATTTTTATTGTCTTACTGATTTTTCTACTGTTCTTTGTTGCTTTCTTTTATTGCTATGATTGCTGTTTTTTATGTGTTATTTTACTATGGTTGCTGCTGCTATATAATGTATTATGGGACTGAGGATTTATAATGTTTATTTATACATTTAGGGTTACCCAGGTTGTAAACCGTTTCGTGGGTGTCTTCTTCAGCCCCGCCCCCTGGAACGCCCCGGGAATGCCCCCGGGACACCCAAACGCCCCCTGGAACGCTAGCCCAGGCCTTTATGCTGGTGGGACGCTGGCAGAAGGCTCCGTTGGCGTCCAGGGTGGCGCTGCTATGGCAGCGCTGAGAGACTGGCGTCTGGCCTCCCTGCCGTCATTTGGGCCACTTACAGTGGCGTAAGTAGCCCAGATGTTAGGGGGGGGCAATTCCGGCTCAGCCCCCTCCTAGCCTCCTGAGGATTTTCATCCTCAGAAGTCAGGAATGCGCTGTAAAACTGTGACAATTATTGACACATACCAGGTTATAGGAGACACACTCTGGTAGTCTTCACATAAACCAGATTCTGTTACAGTCTCATGAGTAGAAGTAAAGGACATATGTCATAAATCTACTTAACTGCATACAGGTGACCCTTCTACTTAAGGATGCCAGATCTTAAAGGAAACCTGCTAGAAAAAGCATGTCAGATTGAAGTCAGTATTGAGTCCCCTAGGAGCCAAAGTCACTAAAAGATGGATAAATTTGGCTTCTTGCTGTAACAATCTCCTTTTTTGTTTATTTTATTGTTTGTGTGCTTGTTCAAAGTCCAAATAATGTATTTATAAATTAATAATGTATAATGATAATAATTTATACATAAATAATATATTTATAAATTTAATACATTTTCTCACCCTTCCTACAAAAATCTCAGGACAGTGTACATTGTTCTTCCTTTCTCTATTTTATCCTCACAACAACCCTGTGGGTAGGGCTGCCAGTTACCTACTGAGGGTGAACGATCTCCTAACCCATTGCTACAATTGCCTACCACCACTGTAGCGGACAGCGGGGGGGGGGGGTAAAGTAAAAAAAAATCACTGTCAGTTCATCACTTCTAAGGAAAACCTGGAAGTGATGTCATGCCTCTCTAGGAATTGCCAACTCTGGTTTTACTCTATGGTTTATAGTTTTCTCTTTCTCTAATCTTAGGGAAAGAGAGGGAGAGAGAGAGAGAGACAGACAGATTTAAAGGATTCCTACAGAGAGGCATGACATCAGTTCTGGGTTTCCCCAGAAGTGATATAATACTCTTATGCCAACTTCCTGGTAATAGCTGGTGTTCTCCTGCTTTTACAACTAATCTCCAGCTGATAGAGATCAGTTCACCTGGAGAAAATGGCCGCTTTGGCAATTGGACTCTTATGGCATTGAAGTCCCAACCCCTCCCCCAACCCCCCTCCTCAGGTTTCACCCAAAAACCTCCTGCCGGTGCCGAAGAGGGAACTGGCAACCTTGCTCTCATGTCCCTAAACATCTCTCCCCCACTTTAAACATCTATCCTGATGAAGAACCTGAAAGCTTGCACATCATTTTGTGGTTTTCAAGACTATTTGAAGGGAGACCATAATGAAATGTGTATGAAATGGCTTGGGAGACAGTTAAACTGCGGGGATGGGGGGGAGGGGAATCCCTGTTGATTCTCCTGGACCTCTCGGTGGTTTTCAGTACCATTGAGCATGGTATCCTTCTGGAGAGGTTGGCAGTGCTGGGAGTGGGAGGCACCATGCTTTGATAATTTTGCTGATACTTGGTTGACCAACTCCAGAAGGTGGTGCTGGAATAGTGCTGCTCAGCCCCATGGTATTTATGCTATGGAGTCCTGCAGGGATCTAGCTTGACCCCCATTCTGCCTGACATCTACATGAAAATGATGAGAGAGATTGTCTAGGGATTTGGAGTGAGGTGGCACCAATATGCAGATGACACCTAGTTCTATTTCTCCTTAACGGTGAAACCAGGTGAGTCTGTGGAAGCCCTGAACAGATTAGGGAGGTGCATTTGGGTAAAACTGAGCTGAAAATATACCTGAACAATACCATGTCAGTATTTTTTAGATATATTCAGCATCCCAAATATAGTTGACAATTTTTCATGGCACTGAAAAAATGGTCCTGAAAACCCCCAGAAATATTAAAAACAACTCCTCCAGTGACCCAGAAAGTTTCCCCATAAAGAATAGTAAACCCCCAAAATTAGGACCCTCCCCCCCAAAATACCCCAGATCTGAATACCATACCAGTATTTGGTATTTGGAAATATCAGAAAAAGCAAAATTTTAGAGTCCAATATACGAGAATACAAAAATATTGATTCTTTTTTGCACACCACTAGAACAGATGTCTACAGAAAGTAGTTGGATGGATGAGGGCCAGTAAACTGAAGCTCTATCAAGACTGAAGTACTGTTGGTTAATTACAAAGCCTCTCATAGACCAAGGAGTCAGCCTATCTTGGAGGGGGTTGCCCTACCCTTAAGGAGCAGGTTCGTAGCTTGGGGGTACTGCTGGATCCTGGCATAAGGTTGGAGGGTCATGTCTTCTCTGTGAAATGTAGTACTTTTGTCCATTTTGGCTGATATGGCAGTTACTGTTGTTCCTTTAAAAGTATGATATTGCCACAGTGTTCCATGTTTGATCACATTAGATTACTACATGGGACTGCCTTCAAAAATCTTCAGAAACTTCAGTTGATCCACAATGCGGCACCCAGATTATTGTCAGGGCTGGATACAGGAATCTCACCACCCCCATGCTGGAAGATCAACACTGACTGCCTGTCTGTTTCTGGCCATATTTCAAAGTGCTGGTTTTTACCTGTGTGCAGGTTAAAGTGCTGTCAAGTCACAGCCAATTTGTGGCAATCCCATAGGGTTTTCAAGGCAAGTGATTAAAGAGAGGTGGTTTGCCATTGCCCTCCTCTGCCAAATCTATTTGGTGGTCTCCCATCCAAATATCAACCCTGCTTAGCCTTCAAGATCTGATGAGATATATCATTCCACATTTAAGGCTTTAAATGTCTTGGGACCAGGGTACCTAAAGGATGGCTTCCTCTCATATTGTCCATTGGACCAGCTGAGATTGTCTTCATAAGCCCTGCTCTCTGTGCCTTTGCCTGCACAGTTAAGGCAGGAAGGTGGCAAACAGAGACAGAGCTTTTTCCAGTGATGACACCTCACTAGGGTTGCCAGCCTCCAGGTGGTAGCTGGAGATCTCCTGCTATTACAATGGATCTCCAGCTAATAGAGATCAGTTCGTCTGGAGAAAATGGCCACTTTGGCAATTGGAGTCTATGGCATTCAAGTCCTTTCCCTCCCCAAACCCTGCCCTTTTCCGGTTCTGCCCCAAAAATCTCCCACTGGTGGCGAAGAGGGACCTGGCAACCCTACACCTCACCCTTAGAATGCATCCTTCCTTGAGGCCTGCCTGGTACCCACTTTAAGTACAAGACCAAAACATTTCTTTTTACACAGTTCCATTTTTTAAATCTGTTTTATGGTCTGTTCCTAAACTGAGCTCTGTTTTAGCAGCATCACTTTAGACTGATCTTTTATATGTGCTTTTATTGGCATGTTTTTATCAATTTGGTTTTTTATCTGTTTTATTGGTATGATTAGTATGATTTGTTTTTATTCTTTTTGCTTAGTTCTGTTTTGCTATTTTAGCTGTGAATTGCCTTGAGCTGATCTGGAGAGGTGGCATACAACTCTTCTAAATAAATTGCAAAATTCTCTATTAAGCGGGTTTATACCAGCATAAGAGGCATCATGATTCTGGCAAAGTCTTGCTTAAAAATTATTTTTTCTAGTAAATATACTATCCTGACAATTATTGCTGTAACTCAGTTAAGTTAATTATAGTGCAATCCTGTGCATACTTAACTGCTAATTCAATTGATTTATGATTTTCTTCCTCTCCCATAATACTAAAATGTGGGGTCATCTGCTGAAGCTGGAGGGTGAGAGATTCAAAACAGATAAAAGGAAGTATTTTTTCACACAACACGTAGTTAAATTGTGGAACTCCCTGCCCCCAAAATGTAGTGATGGCTGCTAACTTGGAAGGCTTTAAGAGGAGAGTGGACATGTTAATGGAGTAAAGGGGTATTCATGGCTACTAGTAGGGCTGTCAATTCGGTTCGGCCCGAACCGAAAAATAGCTGAATTTCCCCTGATTCGGCGGTTTTTAGTTCAGGACGAACCAAACTAAAAAATGGCGGGAAAACGGGGGAGCCAAATTCAGCGAGTTCGGGAATTCACTAATAAATTTGGCAAATTCGGGGTGCAGCAGCATAACCGTCAGTAAGCAGCATTCTCCCCCAGCCAATCAGTGGCCAAGCTGGGTCTTCTTCTGGCCAATCAGTCAGGATTGAGTACTGGAGGAATCAGCTGCTGCGCGGCCCAGCCGGGGAGAGAAAGAGAGAGAAATCCTCGTGGGGGGGTGGGTGTGCACATTCGCTCCTTTCCGTGGCTGCAGGGGGTGCATTTTTGGGGGTAGAGACCCCAAACTTTCAGCAGAGCTTCAGACGAGCCTTCTTAAGAGACCCCCCCCCCAAGTTTTGTAAACATTGGGTCAGGGGGTCCCAAGATATATGCTCCACTTCTTTTCCCTCCCCCTTTTCCATTTCCGTGGCTGCAGGGGGCGCTTTTTTGGGGGTGCAGCCCCCAAACTTTCAGCATAGCTTCAGACAAGCCTTCTTAAGAGACCCCCCAAGTTTTGTAAAGATGGGTTCAGTGGGGGCAGAAATATGGGCTCCCCCCTTTTTTCTTTCCGTGGCTGCAGAGGGGACATTTTTGTGGATGCAGCCCCCAAACATTCAGCATAGCTTCAGACGAGCCTTCTTAAGAGACCCTCCAAGTTTTGTAAACATTGGGTCAGGGGGTCCCGAGATATGGGCTCCACCCCTTTTCCCTCCTCCCTTTTCCATTTCCGTGGCTACAGGGCGTGCTTTTTTTGGGGTGCAGCCCCCAAGCTTTCAGCATAGCTTCAGACAAGCCTTCTTAAGAGACCCCCCAAGTTTTGTAAAGATGGGTTCAGTGGGGGCAGAAATATGGGCTCCACCCTTTTCTCTTTCCGTGGCTGCAGGGGGCGTATTTTTGGGGGTGCAGCCCCCAAACATTCAGTATAGCTTCAGACGAGCCTTCTTAAAAGACCCCCCAAGTTTTGTAAACATTGGGTCAGGGGGTTCCGAGATATGGGCTTTCTCCTTTTCCCTATTGGGATGAATGGATCACCCGATCCTGTATCCATCTCCAGAGTGGCAAATCCAAGGCAAAACCTCCTGTGCTTAAATAGAATTGTATTGGATTACCCAGTCCTCCCAGCCCCTCCTGATGGAACAGAAGACAGCCACAGTAAGACCCCTATGGGGGCTTTAATCTATAATTTTTCTCCTGTGTGTGTGTGTGTGGGGGGAAGCAGAGTCTCTGTGTGTGTGGGGAGGGAGCAGTTTCTGTGGGTGGGGGGGAATCCAAAGGGGGCTTTCGCCCATTCTCCCTGGGGTGTGTGTGCCCCCTCGAGTCCCTCTCTCCCTGGTTTGAGGGGGGGGCTTCAGTTGTGTGTCCTCAGGTTTTCCCTCATTCATAAGATCAGTTAGGTCTATTTTGATGCTTGCTCAAAACTGGTTTTCAAATGATGACTTAAAGAATGCATTTCCTGGTCCCGACTCGAGTCCGATGCAAAAGGGGAAATTCCACCCCCTCCTGCTCATTAGGCATAGCTAGCTGCCTCTGTCCCTTTCCATGGTTTGCAAACTCCCAGGTGTCAGGTGTTGCTTTGCATGGTTGTGTTGCTTTGCAGTTGTGTTGCTTTGCAAACTTCTTCACACCTGCCCCACCCTTGCTTCCCACAGCTCAGCTGTTTGTCGGGGCTGGGAGCTTTGTTCCTGGGTGGCAAGCTCTGCTCAGAGATGCACATTAAGGGTGGGGGGACCCCTTTTGGGGCCCATATCTCAGCCCCCCTGACCCAATCTTTACAAAACTTGGGGGGGGTCTTGTAAGAAGGGTCCTTTGAAGCTCCGCTGAAAGTTTGGGACCTCTACCCCCCCAAAATGCCCCCCCGGAGCCGTAGAAAGGCTCGATTGTGTTTTTAATGGCTTTATTCGGCCAATTTTTTCCCCCGAACTTTGAATTTGCACTGAATTGCACGGACCCGAAGCGGGGGAGTTCGGACTTTGGCATATCCTGAATCCAGATGGGCCGAATCCGGCCGAATCCGAACTATACCAAAAAAAAAATTTCAACAGCCCTAGCTACTAGTTAAAATGGATACTAGTCATGATGTATACCTGTTCTCTCCAGGATCAGAGGAGCATGCCTATTATCTTAGGTGCTGTGGAACACAGGCAGGATGGTGCTGCTGCAATCGTCTTGTTTGGGGGCTTCCTAGAGGCATCTGGTTGGCCACTGTGTGAACAGACTGCTGGACTTGATGGGCCTTGGTCTGATCCAGCAAGACTTTTCTTATGTTCTTATGGGATTCATACCTAACCTTTCTATATCATCTTCTCCCTTTTCCCCTTACATTGAGATTTACACTTGAAAGATTCATGCTGTAATTCATACCAAACTGTGGCTCCTCCGCTTTCCCCATAAAACTTTCCAGTGTGATTTCCCCTTCACATAGTTATCTCACTAGAGAAAGCCCAAACTGAAATAAATGTTATTAATATTTAAAGTGCCACTGGGCTTTTTAAAAATCATAGTTTCAGAAGGTAGGTTGTTTGTTTGCTGTAGAAGAGCTAGATTCAAGCCCAGTAGTACCTTAGAGACAGACAAGATTTTTTGGGGTATAAGCTTTCAAGAGTCAAAGCTCCCTTTGTCCCTTTCCTATTTGTATCTGATGAAGGGAGCTTTGACATTTGAAAGCTTATACCCTGAAAATCTTGTTTGTCTCTAAGGTGCTACTGGACTCAAATCTTGTTTTATCATACTTATTCTAGTATTTGATGGAAATCTGCCATAAAAATCTTAGCCTACTTGGAAGTAAATCCCATTGCTTTTAGTGGAGGTTATTCCAATGGAATCATGAAGAATTGTAGGTATAGCTGCTTGGAAATAGTTAAAAGAGGCTAATTGTTGACTTCTTGAAGAGTTGAGACATGGACTAGCAATGGTGCTTATATTTCATCCAAGCCATTGTATCACTCTTTATCGCCGTCCTTTCATCCAAGCTGAGGTGAAATGGAAGGAAATAGCAGACTCTAAGTTAGAAAAGTCTTTTTTTAAAAAGGGAATACTTCTAAAATGGTCTCCAATTATTTAAATTTAATCAGTCAGTTTCCTTAATTGATTTGATGTTGTATCCCTTTCTCATAGTATCAAGTTATAGAAACAACAGTTTCCAAAGTTAAAACTCTGCAACAAGGGACTCATCTCCCACCCCCTCAGAAAGAAATGGTCACACACATTAGCATTTGCTGACAACATATGTAAATGACCATTCATGTTTCTTTCATTTTGCTTATTTACTCCACAAAACGGATTAACCACCGGTGAAAAATTACAGCTCCAGTTGCGACAATAGTCAAAACAGTAATCACAATGCGGTGAAAAAAAGTCTATAGAAATCACATCAAATATTTATGGACTGCATTTCCTTGTTCTGTTATCAAAGGAGAATTCTGCTCTTGGCTTTTGCTGCTGCAAATAATCTTTATAGCTTCCCTCATGACAATTTTTGTATCTCTTCTCTCCCTGCTGCTAAATGATGTACAACACACACCACAGTTGTTTGTTCAATTGTCGCCTGCATCATTTGTCCTTTCTGAGGAAAAGTATCAATTTACATTCCACCCTTCCTTGTGATAATAAATATTTCTTTCCAGTATCTACCAGTGGTAACCTATCAATAGTGTGCTCTTTTATTGCTACTAAGGGAAAAGACGCAATAGTGATACTCAGCCAACATTTTAACAATGACTCTTTATTAAGATTTTCTTGGGTCTGCAATGAAATTCAGCAGCCCAAAGCCAACCTGTTACTCTCTGGTAGCCGCTACAAAGTTAATTAATTAATTTTCTGGGTATTTCTATCCCACTTTCCTTCCCACTGGGAATTCAAACTGCTTTACAAAGAAAAAGAAAAATATAATTTAGATTAAGAACAATAAAACCCAGTACCAATCCATCTCCCAGGCTGGTTCCAGATCCATTGGGTTGGCTCACTCAGGAGCACAGGCCAGGTGCCATTTAGCTCTTGCCCTTTAGTTCATATCAAAAGGCTCACCTCTAGCAGGAAGAAAACAGTTCACCCCAGATGTTATTCAGCTGGCAGACATATTCCCAGGATTATTCCCCCTTCTTACTATTGATTTAAATTAGCAATCCTTCATGTGGCTTTGAGACCTTTGGACACATAAGAAGGTTAATTCATCCATCTAATGTGAAAGCTTAAGTTTCGAAAAGATTAGGCCAGCAACTTTCTCCCTAATTGAGAAGCGAACGGTTTTTGACATGGGCCTCTTTCAGATATCTTCTCATGCATTATGATGTGGTAAGTTCTATCAGAAGACAGTATAATGTTACCACTGAATGAAGCTGTTCTAATTCTCAATCCATTTATACCTAAGGCTCTCCCTCACTAGTCACTAATTTGGGGCTTTGTTTTCATTATGCACATTTTCTCCAACCTTTCTCCAGTTGCTTCACTCTCCCCTCACATTTCCCCCATGTTTTCAGGATGCTGTTTTAGCCCGAATTTAAAGCCTGCCTCCAAACCCAAATTGAAAGCTAGTCCTGCGTATAGTTGTCAGTTTGGGTTTTTCTCCCCATGCCCATTCTCATTTCTCCCTCCCATTTGTCTTTCCCACTCATCCAACCACATTCATTGAAGCCATCTTTTTTTTTTTTTGGTTTGCAAGTGCAGGACTAGTGAGGGAATACTATGAGGCTGCTTATTTGGTCAGTTTCACAGCAAGTGTTGGTCAGTTTCAGTCCTCGACTGGATGGAACAGTTATTTTTGTTTGTGAGTGCAGCATTAACAGAGAATGCTGAAATAATCACAAACTACTTATGTGGCTGCTTATTTGGACAGTTTCAAGCTGGTTAGTTTCAGACCTCGGCTGGATCAAATAGAGTCAGTTGATTTGCCACCCTTCCCTTATATGCAGCCTCTTTAGGATAGGCAGGAAAACCATTTTTTTTTGTATGAGAGTGCAGAACTAGTGATATAATGCTGGAATAATCACAGAGGACCCATGCAGCTGCTTATTTCTCCTGTCTCCATTTAATGTCCTCTTCACTACCCCCCCCCCCTAAATGGGGGGGGGCTACTCAGGTACTTGGCTCAGTTAAAATGGAAGAATCCCACCGCGGGGGTGGTGGCGTATTAAAAAAAAACCACAGCCAATTACAAAGCAGTATTTGAAGGGGGATCCTTCCATGTAAGTGCCTTTTTCACACATGTGATCTATCGTGAGATCGATCTATCGCTAGAACACATGTGTGATAAAAAAGGCAGATGACAAGCCACGTAACAACGATTACATCGGTGACCACTCCCCCCTTGGTTCAGACGCGCATGCAGAAATTTACTCTGAGTAATCCCAAGTACTCTGGGAATTTTTTTTGGAGGGGGAAAGCCCTTGTGCAGAGTAAATTGAGAATTTGACTGCAAACACTGTGCATAGAGAAAGCAGCATATCCAACGGAAACAACCTGTGCATAAAAGGCCTTCACCATTGTCAAATGTATTCATGATCAATAAACCTTCCTTAGCCATTTTAAAATATATTCGGTTGAGTAACTCTTTTTCCTGCTTCCTTCCTCACCTATTGGCTTGAAACATTTAGAGCAAATTGCTCTGTGGCTATTAGTGCAGCCACCCTCTGCCTGTGGCATATTCGGTAGGGTGGGGCATGGGAGGCCTTGCTTTGTGGCCAGAGGGTGGGATGGCCTTTTGAACTCAATCAACTTGATGATTCTGCAGTCTTGAGGTTCCAAAAATCTTATCATTCAAAACTTTCAAATTATGTAAAATATTAAAAGTATAAATACCATCCTATAAAAATACACTGCTTTTCCCCCCATCATATGTAATTTCCTTTCTTTTCTCATTAGGGTGGTAAGCAATTTTTTTTAAATCACATTTTATTTATTTATGTTATTTATAGTCCACTTTTCTCACTGAGTCTCATGGTAGATAACAGAGTGTAAGTCAATATGATCAGCAGGATGGGGCATCCAGTAAACAGTGCAATAGAGTTTGGCTTGCAGAAATATGGAAAAAAGCAGAAATCTGAGACAGAGCTGAAACAAATGATGCAGAATATATAGTAGGGGCATACTTACAACGACAGACAGTACAAATTAGCATAGGCCACAGTTCCAATCCCTCTACCAAAGCATTTTTCTGAACCATTTCATGACAGTACAGCCCTATTACCTGTGTAAAAAAGCCATCTTGAATAATTCAGTTTTGCATAGTTCAATCTCATTATTATTAAGTTGTCAGTTTACTTAATATATGTGTTACTTGTTTCCGATTACAGGATTCTACAAGGCCTGAGGGAGGGAGGAAGTACTCCAAGAAGCCTTAGTCTTCCCTATTCTTGAGCCTTGTCAGTCTTGACCTTGTCTTTCACTTTGGCCGTTCCCTCAGACTAAAACCACTCCAGCTTAGTTCCCCCTACCCATTCCTGCTCCTTGGCACTCCTTTTCCCAGCTCTTCCCCTTGCCACTAAACAGACCCAGCCCTAGTCACTGAGTTTTTAATAGATGAATGGCAGCCTGGTTGCTCAGCACAGGAATCATGTGAACACTTGGTTGTGGTTTCAACAGTTACCATGCAATGGATAAGCCCCATTCAGCCCCACAACAAGGACCAACAAAGTGTTGACAGTTATTAAATGTACATTCAGTGAGATGGGTGGGACGCAGATGAGATGATTTTTATGCCACGTTGTTTGGCCACTTGGGCCACTTTCCCCCTTCCGTGTGAACAACATAACATGAGTTGGTAGTGACTTCCCTTTGGACTGCATATTGCAGCCTCACAGATAAACTGAAATTAGCATTACTATCCACAATCCATCCCCTTTCATATTATGTGCTTGGATGTGCTTGCCAGGAGTGGAAAAGGGTGGCACAAAGTTCTTTGTGATCTGGCTCTGTGTTGCAGAAATTGAGATGAAGGACAAAAAAAGGGAAAATTTGGCTTCATTAAATCAACGAACCCTTTGCCATGGACTTCATTGAAGCCAGGATTTCCTCCATTGTTTTGTTTCCTGCCTGTGAAACCATCGAGACCCTTCTTTGTTTTCACATTGTCATGCTGTGATACCATGAATTTAAAGAGTCAGTAGAAAAGTGCCCTAGTATTAACATTTGTCAAATGGAATTGAACCAGACCGCTATTTGATAAACAATAAATCACATGTAATGGCCCATGAAGATAAAGGGAGAAGGAGATTAAATAATGAAAGGAGGGGAAAAGGCATAGCCGTAGACAACAACAAAAGTTGAAGTTGAGAAGAATGAGTGCAGAATATTAACAAACAATAAGGAACGAAATGAAAGTTGACTGCCATGGGTACATTATCCAAATTGATAACATATAAATTACCCCAGTCACTGTAGAAATGGCCTTTTCTTTTAGCCATTGTTCATTCATGGGCATTTATTCAGAACAGCACTTTTGTCTTTTGTTGGCTGCTCATTTTCAGTGAAGGAAAACCACCAAGCCCTTCATTTCAATGGAGCTGATGCCGAGTTCCCAAGCAACTCCACTGGAATAAACAGAGGTAGGGGCGCCATTTCAGATCTCAGTGGGGGAGAGGTTGTCAGGAAGGATTAAAGGCTGGGATATATTCAAGATTAAATTGCAAAAATAGCAGTCCCTGTCAGAAGTGGGAAAGAGGTTTAGATTTGCCAGTGGCTTTGACTAATTTGATGAATAGTAATTAGAAAGACAATTTTGTGAACGTCCAGCCCTACTGTTTTTGAATGCCTTATAAAGTCTACAGAATATATAATAGAAACAATGGCAAATATTAGCACTTTAACATCAGCTATGGAGCTTTTCCTGTATGGTGGATCGCCACAGTTATTCAGATATACTTGGGAAAGAAGAAGAAGACAACAAAGAAGACTTGGTTTTTATATGCTGACTTTCTCTACCACTTAAGGAAGAATCAAACCGGCTTACAATCACCTTCCCTTCTCCTCCCTACAACAGACACTATGTGAGGTAGGTGGGAGAGCTCTAAGAGAGCTGTGACTAGCCCAAGGTCACCCAGCTGGCTTCATGTGGAAGAGTGGGGAAACAAATCCAGTGCACCAGATTAGCCTCCACTGGTCATGTGGAGGAGCACAGAATCAAAGCCGGTTCTCCAGATCAAATACCACAGCTCCAAACCACCACTCTTAACCACTACTCCACACTGGCTCTCACAAGATTCACAAGTGGAGCAGACTGCAGAGCCACTGTGGAGACCTTTGTCACTTTCCCCTTCTCTTTACAGCTCACCAAACAAACAAACTGCAACAAATTTTCCAGGGTTTGGAAACCATCATGGAGAACATGGGATGAGACACAAGGGCTGCAGTGAAAAGGGGAAATAATATATCTCTCTCTGCTCTAGCAGAGGCTTTTCTGCAAATGGAGCCGGAGTGTGTGACTGGGGCAAAGTACTGTTTATCAGTTTTTCTTAGCCACTGCAGCTCCCTCTACTGTATCCAAAACAATTCTTGAACCCCCCCCCATTTTTCAAGAGCAGCTTTTTGAGGAAGGGGGGGGCTGGGGAAAGGGGAAGAATCATGAGCTCCTCTCACAATAGTATGAATCCAACTCATGACAAATGATCATAGGTACTAGTTATGACATTCCATGTGACCCTACGGCTGCAGTATTAGATTATCTAGATGTTGCTGTGGAAATAACTGATATGGGATTTACCCTACCAGCAGCAAAAATAAGCTTAAAATATTATTTTATTATAATACTATTTTGAACCAACATTTTTCAAAAAGTTTATCTGGCATTCAAGAATTTGAAAGTAGGAGTTTAAATATAAAAGTTATGTGCAACTACAGGGAAACTAGATAACAGGAAGCTAAATTCATCATAATTTGTTCTCTTTTTCTTACTGAAATAATGATAATGATCATTTGAAACTAGAGGTTGCATCCAAAGATATTTTTCTATCATAGCAAAACCTTCAGCTCATGGAAGAACTTTCTCTACGTGATTAGAAGAACACCTTTGGAATCAACTCTGTATGTTTTAATTTCATTAATATGTGTTTATGCAGATATATGTGGCAAAACACAAATAACCTTTTAAAAATACAATAAAGTAGCATGTTCTGAGAATAATTGTTCTGGTTATTTTTTTATATCACTACTTTATTACTGTTGAAGTCCCCAAGTCAGTCACCCCTTTTAAAGGGGTCATACAGGTCACTTACTTGTCTATGATGATAGTCATTCAATGTGTAGTAGACTTTCCCACTGATTAGAAAAGAAAAATGGTCTAGCTGCTTGTTTGGCTTTTATTTTTGGGGAATTACCCAAAAAGCAAGGAGTAATGCTAGTTCTCAAAGATGAAGATGTTGAAAAATACCTGTTTGTCAAAAGGACATTATTTGAAATAGTTAATAAATGATAGCCACATAACTCAACATTGTTGCTAGTGTAACCACCAGATCTACTGATCAAAAACACTTTGTTTTGCCCCTGGACCTGTCTAAAACTGCTCACGTCCTGACTGCTGATCTGCTCTGCTCTAAACTCTATTCCATGATCCAGTAAGCTCTTCTTCCATTGAACCCATATACTTTGCTTCCCAAAGCCTATGGAATTTAGTTGATCAGAACTAGAGGTGATTCTGAAGAATATTGTTGAAGCGTCTTGAAGAATGATAGTGTTTCTTATACATGAAAGAGTGGTTGGATACTGGGATTTGATGGTTGATGATATCCAGTGTGTTCAGTGCAAATATCTGCAGCTTGCTCAGAAGAGGAGCATGTTCACATATAACATAAAAATTCTGCTAGCATGGGAAATTGAGTCTCTAAATCATTATGTGCATTTATACTAAACATATACAGAGGACATGAGTATAGAGCAAGATAACATTGACAATTTGGTTAAAATGGTCTTTCTACTGTTAGATCAGGACACATATATCACTTATATATGGGTGAAATTTAAGCATATCCCAGAAACAGAAGCCAATGCTCACAGTGGTTTATGCTGTTGATTATAAGAACATTTACTTTTAATGGATTGTTATTAGGTGCCTAAGAGCCCCATGGCGCAGAGTGGTAAGCTGCAGTAGTGCAGTCCAGGCTCTGCTCATGACCTGAGTTTGATCCCAACGGATATTGGTTTCAGGTAGCCAGCTCAAGGTCCTGAGCTGGCGGCGAGAAGTGACAGCAGGGAAGAGGCGCAGCTGCACCTCCTCCTAAGCCGTTTCGCGCAAGCCGCGAGAATGAAAAAAACCTTGAAATTCTTGAAAAAAGCCTTGAAAAGCCCCGTTTAAAACAGCGAGGCACAGGCGCAGCACCGCTATTACTGGTGCCGGCGTAATAGGCTCAATGGGGATAGGAAGCCGCCTAACCGGTGGCTCCTCCCCCCAGCCTACCCCAGGAAGGCCCCTGCGCTGGCGTGGCCATTCTGCGACATGGCCTGCACCAGAGTAATTGGCCAAATGGGGATAAGAAGCCACCTAACCGGCGGCTCCTCCCCCCAGCCCATCCCAGGAATGCCCCCCCTGTGCCAGAGTGGCCATTCTAAGCTGTGGCCTGCGCCATGGAGAGGCCACACTGGCGGAGGGGCAAGGTGCCCTCGCCGGCAGCATAAGTGCGTCTTAATCCATGTTTAGACTCACTTACCCTGGCGGCGAGGTCACGCCGCCTCCTAAGGGGATTAGGCCCCCTTTCTCAGGAATGCCCTGTCAGC
Organism: Euleptes europaea; assembly: GCF_029931775.1. NCBI lineage: Eukaryota > Metazoa > Chordata > Lepidosauria > Squamata > Sphaerodactylidae > Euleptes > Euleptes europaea. The sequence goes on from NC_079318.1 coordinate 32,396,014, forward strand.
CTTCCAGCCTTCCGAGATAGGTAAAATGAGTACTCAGCTTGCTGGGGGTAAAGGGAAGATGACTGGGGAAGACACTGGCAAACCACCCCGTAAACAAAGTCTGCGTAGTAAACGTCGGGATGTGATGTCACCCCATGGGTCAGGAATGACCTGGTGCTCGTACAGGGGACCTTTACCTTTTTATTAGGTGCCTATGGCAGGGCATTGGAGGTCTGCTACAGGAGGGAGGAATTAGTGAAATGAACCCCCCTCAATCCACAGAATCTTCCATGGGATTCAACCATGTGTCTAGTAACACATATGTATAAACAATACCCCTTACAACAGCTCCATGGCATCTTTTTAGTGTTGGGTTATATCTGGGCATGGTATTAGAAATGCTACTCTTCATGTATGTGAAATGGAGAATAAAAATGCTTAGGGTGAAGAGCAAAAAATGTAGCAGTTACAAACACATGCAAATCCTTCTGAACAATGTCGAATTCCTTTCAACTGTAAAATGCTTCAAACTACAATCACAATTATTCTTCATGGAAGCTTGAAATTAGCAGCTGAGAATGGGAATATTGACACAGCAAATCACAGCAACATGTAGATATAATTTCAATTAAGAAGAAGCCCTACAAATTCTTTTTCATCCATCTGTAAAATAATTATTAGAATTCCATATTTGCACACAGGAATAAATGTACAAATAAATATGTAATAAGAAAGGGAAAATGGAACCCATGTAATCTTTCTAGAGTTCTGTTATTCTCACTCAGATTTGTCTACAAATTCATGCTTCTGGTTCCCACACTTTGTGTTTGTCAAATGTGCTGTGGAAAATGTTTTGCTATGGTTTGGGTGATTTCCAAGTAAACAACTTGACAATATCAATTTGTTTTATAATGCATGTCATGATATTTGCTTATTTGATTTTAGAAATACATATTCAGAAGCAACACAAAGAGAAGCCTGTGTTCTTTGTTTTCACTAATTTATTATAATGGAACAATCCTACAGCTGAGAAAAATGGGGTTCAAATAAGATATATTTGGCATCATATTCTCTCGGATAGTTGTTACACTGGCTTTCTTTGCCATCACTTTCTAGTGATAAGGAGCCGGAAATCCAATACAGAAGGGTCTTTCACCATCTGCTTGTGGTTGAAATGATAGATGGCAAAATACTTAAGAAGTTGTGATAAGACCAGGCCCATGTTCTGGATATAAACCCATTTGGAAAAAGGCATATTTTTCTGTATCAAAAATGGCCACCTTGTTTTTGGTATTTAAATTTTCCATGTCAGATATGAGAATGGAATATTTGTGGTTTGTGAACATTAAAATATGTTTAATAAAGTGTATTTTAAACATATTTTAATGTTCACAAACCACAAATATTCCATTCTCATATCTGACATGGAAAGATTTAAATTTAATTTAAAGATGTAAAGGAGCCCCCTTGGCTCAGAGTGGTAAGCTGCAGTCCAAGCTCTGCTCATGACCTGAGTTCGATCCCAATGGAAGTTGGTTTCAGGTAGCCGGCTCAAGGCTGACTCAGCCTTCCAACCTTCTGAGGTCGGTCAAATGAGCTTGCAGGGGGTAAAGGGAAGATGACTGGGGAAGGCACTGGCAAACCACCCCGTAAACAAAAGTCTTCCTAGTAAACGTTGGGATGTGATGTCACCCCATGGGTCAGGAATGACCCGGTGCTTGCACAGGGGACCTTTACCTTTTAATATAGTGTAAATAATATGTAAAATAATGTGCATTGGGCTCGGTTGGTTGTCAGTAAAATGAACTGCCTCTTCTCCACAACACATTCAGGATGGGCAAGAGCAAGGTCATGAGCAAAACAGTGCCCTAGTCAAAGGTGATGATGGAATGAATGGATTCCAGGTGGTCCAGAGATGTGTTGACTAACTGAGGAGCTTGATAGCAGCATTCAATCAGTAATTTCTACCTATGATTATTGTTAAAAGTACTGGTGATTTCAAATTAAATTCATGCAAAATGTATGCTCAGTGACGGTTGGATACCTTCAACAAGTTTGTAATCCATTCAAGGAAACTGGTTGTTGTGACTTTGCCATTACAGACAATGGAGTCATGGCAGAAATAGATGTTTTAGTTAGTTTCTGTAAGAAAGGATCGGCAAAAAACAACAACAAAAAATCTGTGCAAGTCCTTTGCTGAGGAAACCACCCATATTACTTGAAGACAGATGTGCAACTGTTTTCAAGGCTTTGCATGGTGAGTCTGAATTGTGACATAGAAAATAAACAATTCTTGAAATACAAGAATCAGGGCTTTCCTCCTGATCTCTGCTACTGGTCAAAAGTGTGTTATATTTAAGTCACCTTGAGGATCATTTGTTCTGAAGGCAGGGCATAAATTTTTAAAATAAATACAAAATAAGCACACTAACAGAAGTGCTGGAACTAGGAGGCAGATACTAATTAATTAATTACAATAATTGTATCCTGCTCTCTCAATTGAACAGATCCTGAGATGCTTCCATATTTTGTTACGCAAAAGATCTGTGTAGGGCTTTTGCTGTAGACTGCATTATACATGCTTAGGGGGCAACTACTGTAAATAATGGCATCCAAGGTAGGAAAAATGCATGGACATACTTCACCCCCTGGCACAACTGTAGGCCATGAGGGAAGCAATTAGCAAAACAACTCTTCACCCAATTCAATATAGTAGGAAACAGGCTCTAAAGAAATTGTACTACATAGAGTGGATGATGCTATACTTGTCCTACTGTTTTCTTATGTCAGAACAAGTCTACATAAATTGTGAATGTTTGCAATGGGTGTGTGTTAAGTGCCGTCATGTCCCCTTTAACTTATGACGACCCTATGAATTAATGACCTCCAAAACGTCCTATCATTAACAGCCTTGTTCATGTCTGCCAAACTGAGTGCCATGGCTTCCTTTATCAAGTCAATCCATCTCATGCTGAGTCTTCTCCTTTTCCTGCTGCCTTCAATCTTTCCTAGCGTTATTGTCTTTTCCAGTGAGTCTTGTCTTCTCATAATGTGACCAAAGTACGATAGCCTCAGTTTGCCATTTTAGCTTCTAGGGAGAGTTCAGGCTTGATTTGACCTAGAACCCATGGGATCCACAAAACTCTCCTCCAACACAACGTTTCAAATGAATCAGATTTCTTCCTGCAGCTTTCTTCATTGTCCAGCTTTCATGTGCATATGTAGTAACAGGGAATACTATAGTATCAGTTATCTTGATCTTGGTCACCAGTGACATGTCCTTACACTTAAGGAACTGTTCTAGCTCCTTCAAGGCTGCCCTTCCCAGTCTCAATCTCCTTTTGACTTTGTGGTTGCAATCTCCCTTTGGGTTGGTGATGGAGCCAAGGAATAGAAAGTCTTAAACAACTGCAGTTTCTTCATCATCAACCTTAAAGTTGTGTAGTTCCCCAGAAGTCATTACTTTTGTCTTCTTGATGTTCGGATATAATTCTGCTTTGGCAATTACTGCTTTTACCTTCATCAGTAGTCATTTCTGATCTCGCCTTTGGCATGCCCTCCCTCTTGACACACACCTGGAATCTACTTTACTATCCTTTAGGTACCAAGCAAAAACATTCGTTTTTACCCAGGCTTTATGTTTCCTTGCATGCATGCCACTCCCTGCAAATCTTTATTGTTCTCATCTCCATTTATTGTCTTCATACTAGGCTTTAAGTTTTTGTCTCGCTCCCCCATAGGGTTTAGTTTAAAGCCCTCCTTGTCAGGTTTGTGAGGCTCCTCACTCAGGAAACAGCAACTTACTAGAAGCTCTGGCTCCTGCTGACTCTCAGCCCAGCTGCCTCAGCTTTCTTAGGCTGTTGTGTATATCAGGTGTTTGATTTTGCTGCTGCTGTGTGTGAATTTAAAATTATTTTCAATAAAACCCCTTAAAATTATAAACAATGCTTCTTTATTTAAGAGTTTTCCAAGGAGGCTTATCTCCGTAAAAGCTGGTAAAAAGATCCTGCAATCCCTCCCTCTCACTAAGCTTAGTCTCCAGAATGCTAACTCTCCTTCTAAAAACAGAGACTGACTGCTAGGGGTAACACAGTGTGGGTTGGATCCCACAGAGGATTTCTGTGGATGGAAAGGGGAGTAATTTCACTGATTCCTTGTTCCATTGCAGACCTCCGATTCCCCCCTCATGTTCTTCCTGGAGGCCCTCTGCTCTCCAGAAACAGCATCTTGGAAGGCATATTGGGCTGCAGTGGTAATAGAAGGCAAGGAAGTTGTGATCCATCTGTGGAAATTACCAGATGGTCAAACTAGGCTTCCCAGGTCTCCTGCTATGGTGGAAGACCTGGCAATCTTCTGCTGCCAGCTGGCACCTCAAAGGCCAGTGGGAGAAAAATGGCAGCAAATTGAGAGGAGTGGACCAGCATTGTGCTGGCACAGGATGTCACTTCCAGTGAAAACTGGAAGTGACATCATGTTGTTGGGGTGGGATGCTCTAGGAATTGGCAAAAACTCTACACCATGCCTGTTCCCACCCCCAAAATGCTCTTGGGGGTTCCAGGCTGTTGCCTGGCAACATTAATCAACCCACATTTCTAGCTTTTTGGCATTTGGGACATTTTTGTTAGAATATAGTTTAAGGGAAGAACATTTTCTTAAACTGACCCTCAGATTTCTTTGGCTGAATCTTTGTTAACTTTCTGTGTCATTGTTGGTATAATATTAACAATGCTAGACCACATTTTTTGTGTGGCCTAATATACAATTTACTTAAATCTTGATAGACACATTGGACATATGCAGAAGAAACCAATAATTGCATTTCTTGGCAGTGGACAGCAGCTGATATCTTTATCATGAGATATGTGTAAAGTTGATAGTTATCTCTATGACAATAGACAGCCACAGTTATATCGGCCAGATAGAATAAAGTGACAGAAAAATGACAGCACACTGATCCGGCCTTGTCTGCAGAATAGTGCGAGCAAATGACATGTTTCCAGACGTTCCCTAGTAATCTCAAATTGTTTGCATTCATCCGGTTGAGAAGCCGACAGTTACAAACAAAAGCAATACCAGATGGGGAAAAACATAGGTTACATGTAGTCATACAAATGCATTTCATAAGTATATTGGCTATTTCCTCTGCTGCCCTCCCAAAAGAGACAATTACAGTGCAATTTCCTTGCAGAATTACTTTATTACGTTTCAAATTGAGTCTGAACAAGAAAGTCTATATTTGATTTGAAGGCAAGATGCTATGAACCCTTACATTCTTACTAGGACTGAAGACAATCAGGGTATGTTAAGAGTGATAGATGCAGACTTAGAGTGCATTCATAGTGCAAGAACCTTTGCAAAAAAAATCACTTCTAGCTTCCAGCTGCAATTTGTGAATAGAAGTTGCATGCAGAGGCAAGATTGGTGATTAGTCTCTCAAGAGCCCTTATGAACCACCTTGGACACTATCCAGAAAGCAATGGCAGATGTTCTCCAAGTACCCAAAGAACCTGAAATACCCCCAAGTACCACATAGGATTTTCAGTGTCATTTATATGCCAAACGCTCACAAGTTCTTAAAAAAATTATACCACTCCAACAACATATTGTAGGCCAAACTGCCCATCGTTGATGCCTGTCAGATGACTCAAATATTTATTTAGTTAAAATATTTATACCCCACTTCATGTCCCCAAACTCAAGCTTGTGATCAAGAGTATTTCTGCTGTAGATGCCTGCTATCTTGAGATCTAAAAACCCTGAGAACTGTATAAATCCCTCCCCACTTGTAAACTGGGAAAATAATTAGACTTGATCCCACAGATCAATTTAGCTAGTAGTGGCACTTTCTTCTAGCACTAGGTGCCTTTGTGTGACACAAGACACTCTTAGATCAGGGGAAAGCACAGCTTCCAGCGTAATATACCCATTGGTCTGTAATTGTTTAGGCTGTGGTTTCTGAGGATCATCAATAGCTGATGATGGCCATGTGCAGGAGCAGTTGGCAAGGCATGTCTTCTTCTGGCATGTTGCTTTCCAAGCCAGCTGCAGGAACAATGTCAGCTGGGTAGGGTTGCCAACCTCCAGGTGGTGGCTGGAGACCTCCCGCTATTACAACTGATCTCCCGGTGATAGAGATCACTTCCCCTGGAGAAAATGGCTGCTTTGGCAATTGGACTCTATGGCATTAAAGTCCCTCCCCTCTCCAAACCCCGCCCTCCTTAGGCTCCGTCCCCAAAATCTCCAGGTGTTTCCCAACCCGGAGCTGGCAACACTACTGCTGGGAGAGGACTTTCTTTGACCTGCATAGAATGTCATCTAAGTGACAGTAGTGACTCGTTGGATTTCTCATGCAATTAGGGATATGGGAGTAATGCTATCCTCTTCATTACTGTACCTTTGTAGGTACAGAACATTTGTTTTCCTGTTGAAGGCCACAAAATTAGATTCCGTATCAGGAGCCTGAAAATTCCTAAATGTTGCCTTCTGAGAGGATCTTTATTCATTTATCTGCTTTCTTATGCCAAATTATGTTAAATTGTGATGTCAGATCATGAGAACTACGTAGGGATGATGAGTAGATTTTTTTATTCTGTATTTTATTGACCAAGGATTTTCTCTGCCTCACACTTTCTTCATGCTTTCCAGTTTAACTAAGAATTTTAAGTAATTCTTAGATTGGAACAAAGGCAGTTTCCAACAGCTCTTACTCATTTCTGTCTCCCCCATTATATTACTGATGTACAAGCCTTGAAACTAAGGTTGCCAACCTCCAGGTGATAATCAAGATTACAGTTGTAGGCTTATTTTTTTAAAAAAAATTATAAACAACTTATGGGGTATAAAATAAATTAGTATATTTTTTCAATTGAATATTTAGTATGAGAAGTATGTTGTAATCACATTATTAATTTCATTATGTTAACATAAATGCATCATGGTTATGTTCTTCACCATGTACATAATACACCAGCAATTAATAAAGCTATATACAACTGCAAAGAGGCACAAAATAATGATCTAATATTCTTCTTAAGTTCTTTCTTCCTTTTGAATAAAGTTAGGCTGTTGTCCGTTTTGATAGTGGTACAGGATACCAATCAATGCCTGTTTCGGTCCTTCTTCAGCCACCCAATTAGTCACGGAAGCCTTCAGCATCTGGGTATATACCTCAGAGTTATAGCTATTAAATTTAATGCCAATACTACAGTTAGCTTAACATCACTTAATCTTGTTATACAACAACTTGGCACAGTAACTTGTGAGGTTTTTGATGTGACAGAGATTCTTTCTTGTTCACAGTCATTCTATCTCCAGTTAACTCTATACTTAAATACATCATTTTGATCCCAGGTGCAAAATGGGCGTTACAGAAAGGGTGTGAGGCCATTAGTTATATTTAACCCATTGGGTGTCACACAATTAAAGAGATGCACAAAACGTGCTTCTTGTTGACAGAGTATTTTCTCAATATCAGTTCTTTGGTATTTCTTAGAAGTAAATTGCCAAACCGCAAAGAATTTTAAGTCGTGTTCTGTATGTTTACATTGCATCCAGTACTCTACAACGGCGGGTCCATCACGTGATTGCGTATTCTTGATCAATGTTCCCCTATCCTTAACTTTAGGGGGCATGTCGTTTTACCTACGTAAATTAATTTACATGGGCAAATTAAAATGTAAATTACATTATATGAATTGCAATTAGTAAAATGACACAGTTCAAATTTGAAGCCAGTGTCTTCTCTGGTAAAGCTTTTTACAGGCAATGAGAAGCGACATACTGCGCATGATCCACAAGCGTGATGGCCCACCGCCCCTACTGTGGATGGAGCATTAGTCAAGTCTGTATGGAGTAATGAGCAAGTGGAATAAATTATTATGGAATAAATTAGTATGGACTAATGAGAAATTGGAGTCTATGACATTGGAGTCCCTCCCCTCTCCCTGCCCTCATCAGGCTCCGCCCCAAAAACCTCCTACTGGTGGCGAAGAGGGATCTGACAACCCTACTTGAAACAGCATTTTAAAAAAGAAAGAAAAAGAAAAGCAATCAAAGTATTAATGTGTACACTTGCATCAAGATTCAATTTTACAATGAATATCTGTGCCTTAGTAAAAAGCCACAAAAAACCATCTTGATATATCTTGATGTACAACCAGATCAAGATTGCTTTTTGTGTGTTCAGTATTTGATCAATACACACATGCAAGTTGTATGTGGCAACACAGCTATGAAGAAACTGAGGTAACTGGGCATGTACAGTGTTATGTATATCTATTTACTTATTTTTAAATTTATTTTCATTTATACCCCACTTTTCTCCCAAAGGGGGACACCATGGGGACCCAGAGTGGCTTCTGATGAAGCTAATGCAATTAGCGAAACAAGGATAAGATTCACGAAACCTTGCAAAATTGCATAGGTTGTTTGGTTTCAACTTGTATTTGTTGCACGACATGCATGATTTGTTGGAAATCATGTTTTTGAAATTACATAAACCATTATATTCAGTGTATCAGTGGTACTTTCTGTATATGTGAGTACCTGGAGGTTGGCAGCTCTAGCCCCAGCAAGTATTTGGATGGGAGACCTCCAAGGAATACCAGGAGGCAGGAAATGGCAAACCACCTCTGAATATCTCTTGCCATTAAAACCCCGCCAGAGGGCACCATAAGTCAGATGTGACTTGATGACAAAAAAAAAAGCCCTTCTACCACCTAGCCAAAGACAAACACCATGTTCCGAGACAATGTATGTACCAATTGTGTGTGTGTAAAGTGCCGTCAAGTCACAGTGGACTTATGGCGACCCCTTTGGGGCGGGGGGTTCATGGCAAGAGGCTATCAGAGGTGGTTTGCCAGTGCCTTCCTCTGCACAGCAACCCTGGTATTCCTTGGTGGTCTCCCATCCAAATACTAACCAAGGCTGACCCTGCTTAGCTTCTGAGATCTGACGAGATCAGGCTCGCCTGGGCCATCCAGGTCAGGGCATGTACCAATTACTGAGGGATAAATACTAGAGAAGGGTAGTTGCCTTCATGCTCTGCATGTTGGGCTTCTGTTCATTTGGGGGGAAATTGGGGGGCTAGAAAAACCATTGGTTGGTTCCAGCCTGGTTTTCTTATGTTCTTATGAACATATTTGGGTTATCTGATAATAGGTGTTGTTTGTCAGTCCCCAGTCAAATAAACTGGTGGAACTGCTTTTGAACTCAACTGCCTGAATGGAAAGAGGCCTTTTTTTCTTCTTTGTAAAAATTTCACAGACCTTTGAAACTGAAGAAGGAGTTGTATTTTCACCAAGAACAGTATTTTTATTGGCTCGAGTTAATAGTGTATACTCTCCCAACAAGAGAACTGTCAAATAAAGGTGGTTTAAAAGCACTTTCCTCCAATATCCTGCTCTTTGGGCTAAAATCAACAATTGTGTAATACTCCTTTTAGTGCTGAGCCAGAACAGGGTGCCACATTTCTCAAATATTCCCCCCCCCCTCAAAAAAACCCCTTTGGTGAATTTCAAGGGAAAATATTCAGATGGCTGTGCTCCTTTACACACTTCTGCAATTTGCTTACCAGCTCTCTACATGTTCATGTATTGCATTGCAGTGGTGTTCCCTACTGGCTTTTTCCTCAGTGGGATTTTTCTTTCCGGGGGCCTTCTTTTTAATGTTAGCCAATAGTTGCCATATCAGTTTTGAGCTAGGGTTGCCAGGTCCCTCTTCGCTATCGGCAGGAGATTTTTGGGGCGGAGCCTGAGGAGGGCGGGGTTTGGGAGGGAAGGGACTTAAATACCATAGAGTCCAATGGCCAAAGCGGCCATTTTCTCCAGGAAGGCTTGCCAGGCCCCGCAGCTCCACCGGTGGGAGCTTCGTGGGGCCATGGTGTTAGTGCGCGATGTGCCTACGTCACTTCCGGTTTAAGCGCTACTCCGGTGTGGTACCCCCACGGGTGTTGGGGGGTGTTTATCAAGTGGTTCGATACTATCGGGTTACAGGGTGGTGACCCGATATCTTGGATCCGCCCCCATGATTTTCTGTCAACGCTCCATTCTGGTTTGATCAATAAAACTGTGGCCATTTATTTCCCAAAGAATACAGTGTATGTGTGTTTATTTGATTTTCTTACTCCCCTCCTTCCTTGGAGCCACTTGCCCGTGGGTCCACAATGAAAACAGAGCCTTGGGAGAGACTCCCAAATGTTTTATTCCCATCAAATTCCCCATATGACCCTGCCTTAAAGCCTCACTTTTAATAAACAGCATGTGCCGTGCAGTGGGCCATTTCATTGAGTCGCTCGTCGGCGGCGTGATTCGCCACATAGAGATATCATTCAGGTTACAGGAGCTGTATCGCCCTGATGGTGTGCACCTGTCTGACTGGGGTCAGGATCTGTGGTTGCACGATATTCGGGGCTCCCTACTTTGTTGGTCACAGCAGTAGGAGCGTTGGTGGGAGCAGGGCGGTAGCCCCTGCTCTTTGGTGGTTTTTTTCCATGGGGTCTGATCCAAGAAGGGAAGATGTGCTTTTCCTTCCCGTTTATGGGGACCCCCATAAGGGGTCTTGGGATGGAGTACAACAACGATGCCCAGCTAAGGGGCCTGCAGTGCGTGCTCCAATCCCAGGTGGCACTGGCTCCACACAGAGATGCCCGTCCTGGTGGGGCCTCATAAGTGCTACTCCGGTGCTGTGTCCACTGGTGGTTGGGCTGTTTATCGATGCTTTCGATACGTGTATCAAGTTTCAGGGCAGTGACTCGATATCTTGGATCCGCCCCCATGTTTTTCCGCCAATGCTCCATTCTGTTGTGATCAATAAAAAACTGTGGCCATTTACACCCAAAGAGCATGTGTATGCGTGTTTACTTAACGTTATTTCTCCTTCCCTTGGAGCCGCTTGCCCGTGGGTCCACAATATGATGCACGCCTTTCAAAATCAGTGAACGAATATTTTGGTAGGGATCCAATGGTTCTCATTCTTTAGTAAGAAACCAAAAACCTGTTTTTATGGAATTTTACAATTATCTGTGTTAATGTTTGAAGATTTACAATTCTGAGAGATTCCCTCCCAGGACTGAAGAGAGAAGGGAAAGCCTTCTGAAAAATAGTGTTAATCTGACTGAAACTTGTTTGGATTCCCAGAAATTCCTTAGATATTTTGCCTGAGGAGAAAGTTCCACAATTGCGTCACATTCTCGTTTTATGCAGAACCCAAGGGTGCAAAGAACGGTGTTGAGAAATTCTCCAGTTCTTAGTGAAACATTTGGGGGTCTTCTTTGTAATTCCATACAAGTTTTTTCCAAGGAGGAACCCAGTTAATTGTCATACTTTTAGATTCATTTTTGGTTGCACGTAAAATCTTACCCACCTAAGCAGGATGCAACAAAAGCAACGGAGATGATATCTCTTAATTTATGTGGATGTTAGCCGCATTGTCTTGCCACTTCCATCCCCACTTTAACTGCAGCTGCAGCATTTCACAAGGTATTAAATCAGTTTAATATCTGCAGTAATTATAAGTGAGACGTTTTCTCTCTTAAACGGTTCTCAAAACCCAGCTCAGATCAACACAGAGCTTGAAAAATGTATAACAGAAGACTCTTTTAAAGCCCATACGCAGAAAAATAGTTTCAAAGATGACTTCAACCTATCTGTTTTATTCAGATATGGCCTGCCTTCCATCTTGTCAAATGGAGGGGGAAATGGAAAAAAACGGCAAACAGACTGACGTTGCCCACAAGTTATTGCTGTCATTTCCTTCGTATGCCCCAGAGGGCTTCATTTTCACATCTGAGAGACGCTAATTTATGCTTTGTGCCAACTCATCAGGTTTAAAAGCAAAACAGACTAAGGCGAGAACTACACATTATGTGTAGTTCCATGATCTTTTAAGGGGATATTTTTCTTTCTCATACTATACAGCCACTTAAAGCTAAAATTTGAAGAAATAAACTGGAGAAGGGCTTCTTAACCCTTTCCTCTCATATTCTTTTCTCCTTTTACCTGCTTTTTCAATGTGAAGGGGCTTTTTCAATGTGAAAATTGCATCAACCATTTCGGTTGATTTTTTTGGCTTTTAATTGCAGATGCAGCAGCTAGATCATGATCTGGAATATGTAGCTTCACCCTTGTGAATATGGTTGCCAACCTCCAGGTGGTAGCTGGAGATCTGCTATTACAACTGATCTCCAGGGAATAGAAATCAGTTCTCCTGGAGAAAATGGTCACTTTGGCAATTGGACTCTATGACATTGAAATACCTCCTCTTTCCAAATCCCACCCTTCTCAGACTCCACCCCCAAAATCTCCAGGTATTTCCCAACTGGCAACCGTACTTGTGAACAAGTAGTTTCATTCTGAAAATGACAAAGGAGTCAGCAATCAACTTTTATAGCCTCCATTCAAGAAATAGTGGAACCCTTTTAAAAAGATCAAGCTCTCACCACAACGAGCAGAACTTCCTTGCTGGGGGGGGCTTCAAAGAAATTAATAGAGAATAATTGATTTCCTCATAAAATCAACTGAAAAAATTCACTAGGTCCACTTTTTTTCAGGCTTATTTAATCCTGGTAAGAAGAATAAGTCTGTCCAATAACGCACCATGGTGAATTTCAAGTGGACAGAGGTGGATCATGTGGGTAGTATTCGGGGCACTTCCCACTGAGTGGGGATAACCAGATATCTTTTTTGAGCTATTTTCCTATACTGAAAAGAACTACTGCTTTTTACATGGAAATGTCACAAAGGCTGTTTGGGCAAATCAGTGCTCTAAATGGGGCAGTGAATCCTCTGGCCCTACTCTGGCTACGGCCCTGGTAGTTCCTGTGCTTTTAACATCTGTACAAGAAGCAGCAATTGAGCAGCTCAAATATTCCAAGCTGAATTTCCTTCTACAAAACTGCTGTTAAATACTAATATTGTGTAGCATGTATATAGCACATTTCAAGTGCTCATAGTGCTTTATGCACAGTCTCTTTCACAGACAAAGGAACCCAGGGGTGTCGTTTAAGATTTCAGTGTGAGAAGGCCAAGAGAGTTCCATGTGGGGCTGACATTCAACAGAGTCCAAAGGCTTGCTCTTCGAGATGCAATCAAAGATGAATTGACAAAAGGTGTGTTATGCTAAGAGCATTTGTTGCCGTTTTCTTTTTCACACTTCACCATAACCGGAGCAGTGTTAACAATAGAGAATAAACAGTTACCCTTTGTTCGAAGCAAAGGGATTTGTGTCTTTGGCATGCAACCCTAGCATCCATTTGATAGCGTACAGCAATAGTTACTCAGCGTGTAGAATCAGTAAATTGGACAGGGGAATAATGGTACTGAAGAATAATCGTGGAGAGTCTGGAACACAGTAGCCACTCCAAAAAAAAAAAAAAAGTTGGCAAACTAAACAGAAACCCACTATTTCTGTTTGTTTGTTTGTTTTTGAGGGCATGTAAAGACTGGCTGAACCGAATCCTGGCAGATTTTCATGTGAAACATTGCAGCGGCCATTCCATTGCTTATTTGGGTAAAGTCATTGTCTCATAGAGAAACGTGAGGTTAACTCATCATTAAATCACATCTGATACCTGAAGGCTATGTCCTCCTTTCCCATTCTAAACAAACCCATTAAAAATGTGAATTTCAAACACCGGCATCCTTTACAATGGTTTGTTTTAAGATGCCATTTTAGAGAGGTCACAGATCATTTATCCACCGCTGACTTTTGTTCTCTGGAAAATGGAGGGCAGCCATAAGTGACTGTAGTGTGATAGTAGGGTTTCCAGGTCCTTCTTTGCCACCGGCGGGAGGTAGGGCTGTTGAATTTAAAAAAATTCGGTATAGTTCGGATTCGGCTGAATTCGGCCCGTTTAGATTCAGGATATACAGAAGTCCGAACTCCCCCACTTCGGGTCCGTTCAATTCGGCAGGAATTCAAAGTTCGGGGAAAAAATTCGGCCGAATAAAGCCATTAAAAACACAATTGCGCCTTTCTGCGGCTCTGGGGGGGCATTTTTGGGGTTAGAGGTCCCAAACTTTCAGCAGAGCTTCAAAGGACGTTTATTGAAAGACTCCCCAAGTTTTGTAAAGATTGGGTCAGGGGGGGCTGAGATATGGGCCCTGAAAGGGGTCCCCCCCACCCTTAATGTGCATCTCTCAGCAGAGCTTGCCGCCCCCGCACAAAGCTCCCAGCCCCGACAACAGCTGAGATGTTTGCAAAGCAACTGCAAGGCAACACAGCCTTGTAAAACAGCACCTTTGCAACAGGGAAAACCAGAAGACACACAACTGAAACCTCCCCCCTCAAACCAGGGAGCGAGAGACTCGAGGGGGAACACACACCCCAGGCAGAACCGACGAATGCCCCCTTTGGCTTCCCCCCCACCCACAGAAACTGCTCCCTCCCCACACACACACAGACTCTGCTTCCCCCCCCACACACACATACATACACAGGAGAAAAATTATAGATTAAAGCCCCCAAAGGGGTCTTACTGTGGCTGTCTTCTGTTCCATCAGGAGGGGCTGGGGAGGACTTGTAATCCAAGATGATTCCAATTAGGCATGGGACGTTTTGCTCTGGAGATGCACAGGATCGGCTGATCCATTCATCCCAATAGGGGAAAGGGAAAAGGGAAAAGGGAAAAGGGGAAAGGGGAAAGCCCATATCACGGGACCCCCTGACCCAATGTTCACAAAACTTGGGTGGTCTCTTAAGAACACTTGCCTGAAACTCCGCTCAAAGTTTGGGATCTGCACCCCCAAAAATGCGCCCCCTGCAGCCACGGAAAGAGAAAGGAGGGAGGCGATATTTCTGCCCCCACTGAACCCATCTTTACAAAACTTGGGTGGTATCTTAAGAATGATTGTCTGAAGCTATTCTGAAAGTTTGGGGGCTATATCCCCAAAAAAGCGCCCCCTGCAGCCACATACATGGAAAAAGGGGGGGAGGGAAAAGAGGGAGAGCCCATATCTCGAGACCCCCTGACCCAATGTTTACAAAACTTGGGGGGTATCTTAAGAAGCGTCATCTGAAGCTCCACTGAAAGTTTGGGGTCTGTACCCCCAAAAATGCGCCCCCTGCAGCCATGGAAAGAAAAAGGGGGGAGCCCATATCTCGGGACCCCCTGACCCAATGTTTACAAAACTTGGGGGGTATCTTAAGAAGCTTCATCTGAAGCTCCACTGAAAGTTTTGTGTCTGTACCCCAAAAAATACGCCCCCTGCAGCCACAGAAAGGAGCGAATGTGCACAAGTACCCCCCCCACACACACACACGAGGATTTCGCTCTCTCTCTCTCTCTCCCTGGCCGGGCCGCACATCAGCTGATTCCTCCAGTACTCAATCCTGACTGATTGGCCAGAAGAAGACCCAGCTTGGCCACCGATTGGCCGGGAGAGGAGAATGCTGCTTACTGACGGTTATGCTGCTTACTGACGGCCCCGAATTTGCTGGATTTATTCGCTAACTCCCGAACTCGCTGAATTCGGCTCCCCGGTTGCCCGCCAGTTTTGAGTTCGGTTCCTCTCGAACTAAAAACCACCGAATCAGGGGAAATTCGGCTGATTTTCAGTTCGGGCTGAACCGAATCAACAGCCCTAGCGGGAGGTTTTTGGGGTGGAGCCTGAGGAGGGCGGGATTTGGGGAGGGGAGGGACTTCAATGCCACAGAGTCCAGTTGCCAAGCGGCCATTTTCTCCAGGTGAACTGATCTCTATCGGCTGGATATCAGTTGTAATAGCAGGAGATCTCCAGCCACCACCTGGAGGTTGGCAACCCTAGGTGATAGGTCACTAGAGTCAAGTAGGTACATGGAGCTTTTTAAGGTCCCTGGACAGTGGGGCTGTATCAGGTCCATCTATCAAATTAACTGTGTCCTTTGAGTAACATGATAAATTCATTTTTCAAATTCTGCCCACTGCTTAGTTTCTCCCCAGCACCACTCTCTTGCCAACCCATTAAGTGGGGGCCTGCAAAACTCATGGGGGAGGGGAAATCCCATCTCCCTGTCCCCCTCCCATCGTTTACCTTACAGCAATGGGGTGGGCGGGCCTGCTGCCGGCTCCCGAGCTCAGCCACCGCACCCCTTTGCCCCACTGCATTGTGGCATCATTCAAAGTTCAGCAGCATGCCACCGCAGTGTTCATCCTGCTGCATCCATACCTGAAGGAGGGCTTCAGTTAGAAAACAAGGGGTTAAAATGATCGACTTTGAATAGAACTAGAAAAAAAGAACATTGGTGCAGTGGGAAAAATAATTTATTCCACTTGACAACCCCTGTGCGTTTTGCCTATGCTTCGTCAGGGGGATCTGTAAAATTGTGTTGCAGAAAGTTCTCTGGCAACTCTATTTTACAGCTCCCCCTGACAAAGCATCGGCAAAATGCACAGGGACGGTCAAGTTGAACACATTATTTTTTCCCACTGCACCACTCCTTTTTTTTGTTTTTAATATCGTGTTGCTTTTTCTTGTTCTGTCTACTGATGCTGCCCTTTACTCTCCACAACTTAGAGTAGCCATTGCCACTAGTGATTATCGTGGTTGCCGAATTGTCTGTAGTCTCAGGTTACCTTAATGTATGTTTACCTGAGTGCCTGGGGAAGAAGCAATCTTACCTGTCTCATCAGGTAGTAACAACCCCTCCCCAGAACAGGTAGAGCTGTATTAGGGCCCATCTAACTGCTTGTAATAGTAAGTTGTAGAAAAGTTAACAATTTAATATTTCCTCAAGAGTTTTTCTGCAGCTGTTTTTTTTTTTTTTTTTTTAATCACCTCATCTACAGGTAAGGATGGAGTGGCTTCTGTATTCTGATTTGGGGTTATTTTGGGATTGCGGAAAAGCAATTTTTCATGATGGTGACTTGAACAGCTGGCAAACTGAAGTCCTGGGCACAACTGTGTTTAAATCACAAGAGAGAAAAGCTGGAGCCTGCTGACTACAGAGAACTCTGCCTGCTTAATTGGCTCCAGATGGAAATGTATACAGCCTTCTTCTCCAAGCCCAAAAAGGCCCAGGACGACAGGGAGAAGGGCAAAGAAAAGGGCCCAAATATGATGTTAAATATTTTCTCAGTTTCTCACAAAGTAAGCAGAGGAAGCAAGAAAATGTGAGGCTCAAGTCATTTTTGTATCAGGTGTACTTGTATCAAAATCCAGTATTGATTGCATTCTGCCTCTCCATTCACTAATTCTTTTTATTGACTTGATACTCCACCGTGCAGTACCGAAGGACCAGAATATTTTCCCTCTGGCATTGCACCAGAAATCTTGGAAGACTTACAGATGTCCACGTTAGATTTCCAAAGTCATCCATATTAATATACAATTGACAAGGAATATTTTCTCTTAAAAGAGGGGAGAAAGATCATCTAAGAAAAGCCTCCTTGTCAAAATATCAAAAGCAATTGAGCAACAGAATACATTGCTTGTACAGCTGTTTGCTAAGAGTCACACCAACGCAACAAGGATTTCAGGGATGTCCAATATACAAGGTGGTTTGGTAAGTATAACCTCCCCCCCCCCCTGGTATTTGGCACTCTTAGGGAGGGGGCAAAGAGGCTCTTAAAGAATTCATATACTCTTGACTTCCAAAACCAGAAGCTAAAAGCCCTGTCTTAATGGTAAGGACACTGGGTCTCAACTAGGGTTGCCAACCTCCAGGTAGTTGCTGGAGATCTCCCCCTGTTACAACTGATCTCCAGTTAGGGTTGCCAGATCTATCTTCGCCACCAGCGGGAGGCTTTTGGGGTGGAGCCTGAGGAGGGTGGGGTTTGGGGAACCTTTTTTTAAATAAATGGATGTACACTGGCCATTCTCCTCTCCCTTAAAACATCTGTTCAGGAAAAGGTATCTGCCTTATATTTTCAACAGTGAAAACCGATGAGAAGAATTCATTTAGTTTCTCAGCAACAGCTTTATCCTCCTTTAGTATTCCTTTACTCCCATTGTGATCCAATGGTCCCACTCCTTCTCTAGCTGGTTTCCTGCTGTTGACGTTCACTCCAGTTTCCTCTGCTCAAGCTCCTCCTCTATCTCTGGCCAACACCAGCGTTGCTGGACCACGTCCTGCAGGGCATGGCTCAGTAACTGGACCTGCCCCCTCTGATTGGGGTCCAGCCCTCTTGGCTCTCTGTCCCACCCATGCCTCAGGCCTGTTAGGATGCCCTCGCCCTACAGTTCTGCCATGAATGCTAACCATACATGTCCTGCTGTCGGTGTGAAGAATAGTTGGTTTTTATATGCCAACTTCTTCTACCACTTAAAGAAGAATCAAACCGGCTTACAATCACCTTCCCTTCCTCTCCCCATAACAGACACCCTGTGAGGTAGGCGGGGCTGAGGGAGTAGCCCAAGGTCACCCAGCTGGCTTCACGTGTAGGGGCCGGGAAACAAATCCAGTTCACCAGATTAGCCTCCGCTGCTTATGTGGAGGAATGTGGAATCAAACCCGGTTCCCCAGATCAGAGTCCACTGCTCCAAACCACCAGTGCTAACCACTTCACCACGCTGTGCCTGGCCAGATCCACCCGCCCAGTCTTTCTCCCTCAGGCCTGCCTCCTGCTCCAGCCCCTCTTCCAGGGTAAGCTCCCCCACAGCCCAAATTTCAAATACCTTTATTGGCATAGTACAATCTGCAGTATATAAAAGGATAAAAGTTAGAGTAAAATAAAATTAAAATAAATCATTCCTTAATGTTGTGATTCTACTTCTGACTAGATTCCCATCGGTTGACTACTATCATCAAAAATTTGCCATGTTTTTGGTTATCTCAGGATCCTTATCAGCTAATAGCTTGTAAAGTATTGTCGTATTATTTGATGAGATGTTCAAAACTATAGGTTTTATTAGGTTTCCTCTTGGGGAATCATAAAGATGGCAGTCCAAAAGAATATGAGACAGGGAGCCAGGACATCCTGCACCACATCAGCAGACCCTTTCAGCGTAAGGCGTTTTCAGGAATCTGCCATGAAGGACCGCTGAAGGCAATGCATTAGTCCTAGCCTGCATAAAGACTTTCCTGAGCTTAGGATTGTTAAAATGGTCCAGGTAGTTTAAATGGTCCAAAGTATTGAGTCCAAAGTATTGAGGCGAGCAAATTGGCGGTGCTGAAGGAAATTTGCACTGGAACTCGTGATCGACTTCCCCACAGCCCAATGAGGAGCTTCATGACCTCCCCAGGCATCCCATGGCGCAAAAGCCAGCAGGCTCTTGTGGCACTGGTATATCATGTTTCCATAGGCAACAACCTACTCCATTAGAAGTCTTAGCTTGATTCTTATCAGGAGTGCGAGCAGGGCTGACAGTCCTGGCAGGGAGCAGGCAGAAGAAAATGGTCAGTGCATTGCATTGCCGTCAGTGCTAAATTCAGAGAGGGCGCTTCTTAGAGTGCAGCGGTTCAGTGGAGGAGAAAGGATAGTGAGCAAGGTAAGATTCCTGAATTGATCAACAGCTTAATTACTTCCACTGATTAAGAAAATGCCACATTCCAACTTTTGTAATCTTACCATGGAGATAACATTTAGAGGTGTGCATGTGCAAGATTCTGGAGTTTTGTGGTCAGATCAAAAAGTTGAGGTGAAATGTCATCAGTAATGTGATTTCTCCTTTTCAAATGCATCAGGTGAGACAGTGGGTTTTCTGAATAAGTGTTGGGGGGCAGAAATTGGTTGGGTGAGGTCAAGTGTGCATTCAGTCAGGACAAGATGGAGGAGCTATTGGTTGATCACACTGATATCCAAGAAATAAGGAATCCGCCTGTTTTCAGGGCTGGATCGGGGTGGGGGTGGGGTGGGGGAGCAGCTGCCCTGGGCAGAGGGGGGGGCCAACGTGGCAGCCAGTCAGAGGTTGCAGATGCGGCTGCCTGCCTAGCTGCTGCACATGCTGCACTCGGAGAGCGTGTGATGCTTCCCTTCCTCGTTGGCCTGTGTGACTTGTTGCTGCTGGGATTGGGAGCATGACGAGGAGGTGGGCATGTGCACCGAGGCTGACTCTGAGGCCAAGCTATTACATGCACACAGGGAGAAGTTGCAAGGTGGGCGCAATCTCGTGGCGCAGCTCCCAGGAAGGCCCCAGCACACTGAGGCAAGGAGCATCCCTGGCCGCATGGCTGTCCTCTGGGCCCGAGACTACCTTTGCATGCTGCGACTGGGCTGGCCCGGGCAAGAAGAAGAAGGGGGAGACATGTCACCATCACTGCCACCACCTTGCTCTTCCGGTGGCTGCAGAAGTGGGTTCCTCCTGGCCTCCTCTCTGGCAGTGGGGGGAGGCAAGCCTGGGGCCGGTGGAGGCGAGCCCGAGCAATCCTGGGGCTTGCGGGGGGGGGATGAGACTAATGCTGGGGGGGGGGAGGAAAAGAGGTGAGCCTGATGCTGGGGAGGGGGAGGAGGAAGAGGCAAGCCTAGGGCCATGCGTATGTGCATTATGTGCAGTCAAGTCATTTCCAACTTATGGCAACCCTATGAAATAATGACCTCCAAAGCATCTTGTTGTTAACAGCCTTGCTCAGGTCTTGCAAACTTAGGGCCATGGCTTCCTTGATGGAGTCAATCCATTTCATGTTGGGTCTTCCTCTTTCTCTGCTGCCTTCCATTTTTTCTCAGCATTATTATCTTTTCCAGTGAGTATTGTCTTCTCATGATGTGACCAAAGTACAATAGCCTCTGCTTGGTCATTTTAGCTTCTAAGGAGCTTTCAGGCTTGGTTTAATCTGTGCGCGAGCATTATGTACAGTCAAGTCACTTCCAACGTATGGCAACCATATGAATTAATTACCTCCAAGAAGTCCTGTTGTTAACAGCTTTGCTCAGGTCTTGCAAACTGAGGGCCCTGGCTTCCCTGATGGAGTCAATCCATCTCATGTTGGGTCTTTCTCTTTCCCTACTGCCTTCCACTTTCCCTAGCTTTATTGACTCTTCCAGAGAGGATATTTTAGAAGTAAACTTGTCTGAAGATCTCACCTGCTAGAATTCTATCACAGATTCACCATGGAGTTTGTGCGAGGAAGGGGGGATAGGGGTAAGATTGTGTGTGTGTAAAGTGACGTCAAGTTGCAGCCGACTTATGGCGACCCCTTTTGGGGTTTTCATGGCAAGAGACTAACAGAGGTGGTTTGCCAGTGCCTTCCTCTGCACAGCAACCCTGGTATTCCTTGGTGGTCTCCCATCCAAATACTAACCAGGGCTGACTCTGCTTAGCTTCTGAGATCTGACGAGATCGGGCTAGCCTGAGCCATCCAGGTCAGGGTAGGTGTGATTTATTCATGCATCTTGATATTTGCCTCAGGCACCCTAGCTACAAACTGGCATTTTGGGGCATTCCTCTGTGAGAACGAGAAAGAAGTTAGTTGTTCAGGCCAGATCTGCAGAAGACTTTTTTCTTTCAGCCTTCATACCTTCAGCAGAATGATGAGACGGGAACACTTTTGCAGGATGGGACATATTTTCTCCACACTATTCCTGGTCCATCATACTGTGTAACCAATATCTAAGCTGTAGGAGTGGAACTGGTTTTCTGTGATCTTTGCGCTAAAACTGGAGTTGTTTGTTCTAATCACCCGCCTAGAAGTAGGTTAGGCTGAGAATATGTGACTGGCTCAAGGTCACCCAGCAAGCCTCCATGGCAGAGTAGGGATTTGAACCTGGGTCTTCCAGATCCAAGTCCAGTATTCTGCCACCACACTATTCTGGAAGTCAGTTAGGAAATGGAAAGAAGCTGAGTCAACATGCCATTTTTATTGACATAAGAAATAAGAACACAAGAAGAGCCCTGCTGTATCAGTCCAGTGGTCCATCCAGTCCTGTCTCACACAGTGGCCAAACATTTCCTCTGGAGGTCCAACAACAGGGCATACAGGCTAAGATTTTCCCCTGCTGTTGCCTCCTGGCAGTGGGATTCAGAGGTTGACTGCCTCCATACATTGCGGTTCCCTTTAGTCACCACAGCTAGTTGCCATTGATGGACCTCTCCTCCATGAATCTGTCCAATCTCCTTTTAAAGCTGTCTATACCTGTGGCCATCACCACACGCAGCGAATTCCACATTTCAGTTGCTTGGTGTGTAAAGAAGTATTTCCTTTCATCCATCCTCGATCTGCTTCCCATCAGCTTCATTGGCAGTGTTCGTTCAAAAGCAACAAGGATGCAAAGAGCTGATAATAGATGGATTCATAGATAATAGATGGATAAGATAATGTAAAAGTGTAATTATTCATTAACAATTCATAAAGGTCAACTCAACACAATTCATTCTATCATTTAAAAGAGCTGTTGATTATATATGTATATTATATATAGGGTTACCAACCTCCAGGTGGTGGCTGAGATCTCCCACTATTACAATTGATCTCCACCCGATAGAGATCAGCTCCCCTGGAAAAAATGGCTGCTTTGGCAATTGGACTCTATGGCGCTGAAGTCCCTCCCTTATCCAAACCCTGCTCTCCTCAGACTCCACCCCCAAAATCTCCAAGTATTTCCCAATCTGGAGCTGGCAACCCTAATTATATACATGGATTAAAAAGGTAAAGGTAGTCCCCTGTGCAAGCATCGGGTCTTCTGAGCAGGTTTTTAAAACCAAGGCTTGGATTCCCCCCCCTTCTCAGATTGCTTCTTTTTTGTTTAATGTTTTTAAAATGCTTTTTAATGCAGCAATTGGGTTTGGGGAGGGAGGGAACTTGGAAAGTGTGGGTCCAGCGAGCAACGAACCTCGGGTAAAACTCCCATGCATAAACGACCAAAGAGTGACTAGCCCAAGGACACCCTCAACAGAGTGAGGATTCAAATCTGGGTCTCCCAGATCCTTGTCTGACACTTTGGGTGAAAACGCATGGTCGCTTTAGTTTCCTTTATTCTCTGTTTCAGCCAGGATTCAGCCAGGATTGAATGCATGCATTTCGCCGAACGTGCGTTTGATCGTGGCTGAATCCTGGCTGAAACAGGGAATAAAGGAGGCTAATGTGACCATGAATTTTCACCCTTTGACCACTACACCACACTGGGTCTCAGAGAGCAGACTTGAGCTGCTCAGAGGGCAATGGATGAGGGACTGTCCTGATAGATAACCCTGAGAGATAATCCTCTTGCCAGCACACATAACTCTTCAGAATAAATGGGCTGCCAAATATATATGCTGACTAATAGGTCACACCTCCCTCTACAATAATGCATTTTTTTAAAAAAAGTCAAAGCCTGGTGATGCTTCAGTTCAATGCTTTAAAGTGCCTTGCAGTACATTTAACAAATCTCAGGTTACTTCGCACAGCAAAAATCTTTATTTTTATGTCAATTACTATTGACGAAAGTAACCCTCCTGTGCTAATACGAGTCCAGAGCTTTCAGGAAAGCAGCCGAGGCAAGACTGTGCTGCAGAGCTGAGGGGTGGGGATTATGCTGGCAACCCTGTTCGATCAATTACACACAGAATCCGATAAGCAGAAGAGTTTCTGCTACCATATGCAACTACTTTGGGCTTTAGCACTTTGAAAAGGGGACAGCTCAGCTTTCTTAGCAACCCACTTAAAGTCGTGTGTGGAACCATATGGAGTCATCAAAACAAATAAATAAAAGCATCTGCTTTTTGTGTCGTCTTTCTATGTTAAGGAAATGGGGTTTTTTTTAGCATCTGTTTGTCTGACACAGAATCTCTGCTTGTTGCAAAATATTCTGGTGAGTAATAAACACACATGTGTACGCATACTCTTTCTCAACTGAAAGGGGTATTATTAGGTTTGCCAACTCTGACTTGAGAAATTCATGGAGATTTAGGGGTGGTCCCAGAGGAGGGTGTTGGGGAGGGGAAGGAACTCAGTGGGGATGTAATGCCATAGATTCTACCCTCTGAAGCTGCCATTTCCTCCAGGGGAACAGATCTCCGTAGTCTAGCGGTCAGTTGTAAATCCAGGACCCCACTTGGTGTTCGGTAACCCCAGGTAATTGCCAGGCTCACCATCTCCACACACATATAGAGAGTATGCCATAGAACATGCAAATGTTTACCTATGTCTTCAACTTGTGGGGAATGTAGTAGTAGACAAAAAGCTTCCTCGGGGAAGCTAGTCTGCCATTATTGCTTTTCTTATTGGTTTTGAGGGACTCCAATGTTCCCCAGAACACATTTTACAAACCACTGCATGTCATTTATAGGACATGTCCTTTACAAAGGTTTGTCCACCTGGACTTGACGGAAACTCTAGAATGCATATGGTGACGTAGCAGCGCATCTTCCAGAGTTTTCTTCCACGCTAAATGGATGAGCTTTCCCCACAATTTTCTCCTGGCGAATTTGAAATACTGAAGCTTCTTCAAACATATATGAGTACCGTTTGACCACTGTATGGTACAATGGAAAGATCCAGATAATGCCTGTTCATCCTTTGATAGAGATTTTAGCAGACTCCTGAAATGGTGTAATTAGATTAAATGGCAAATGCAAGCCTAGATGCTTTTAAGGATAATGGCAACAGGCAGGTTTTCAGTGTGACCAGATTGTGATGAGGTTTTCCAGTGCCCTGTGCTAAAAAATCAACCTGCTCCAATCTGCCAGTCAAGCTACTTCTTGGCAATTTGGTCTTCATAAAGCATTGAGTGTTGCCTGCATTCAGAATATATGTAAATGGTTTCTCTGTGGCAGGTTCATAACAAGCAATTCTCTACAAACCAATTTGAAATTTACAACAAATGGGCTATGAGACAGAGCCATTTTGCTTTCGCTTTCTTTCTCGGCTTTAAAAAATCCCCAGCAAACTTTTGCAGTGTAAAACTGGTGGACTTTTTCCTTTCTCTGTTTTTAGTAAATTATAATTATTTCAAATCTCACTGGCAGTTCCTGAAGCAGTTGGTGCAAAAGCAGGAATTGAAAATATCATAGGTGTCTCACCATGAGCAGAACATCTACTGGGAAGGGGAGAGAAGGAAGGAGGCTGGGAAGGACTTATTATGACCCGCATGAATTGTGTCATTTTCACAGCAGCTGCACACTGGGCTGACATTTTCATCAAGCTATCTACTACCACGTAAGATACCTTTCTTGGTCTGCCACTACCAGTTCAAATCCCACCCAGTGTATATGTGAAGCTGAGATTTTTTTAATCCCAATAGGCATTTCTTTACACTTGCTCACATTGAATCTCATTTGCCGCTTTATTGCCCAATCCCTCGCTTTGAAGAGCTCCTTTTGAAGTTCTTCACAATCCATTTTTGTTTCAACTACCCTAAATAATTTGGTGATCTGCAAACTTGGTCGCTTCACTACTCATGCCTAATTCCAGGTCACTGATGAACAATCCCCCCCCCCAAGCCCTGTTCTTAGACCAAGGTCTTGAACAATAAAACCATAAAATGTAAATAAGACCCAGATCTAAAAATACCTCCCTTCAACTCTTCAGCCTCTAAAAAATGAGCAACAAAATAAGTACATTGAGGGTCAGAGTCCTGTAAGAGGAACCGAATCTTTTGCTCCAAAGTTGCTTGAGAAAACATTGACCATTTATTAAAACATGGCATAATCCACTTTAGCCTAAGTTGGGATGCATAAGGGCATTGCAAAAGGATATGTACCAAGGAGTCCACTGACTGAAGAGGGCAGGAACACAGCCAGTCTGAAAAAGGGATCCTTAGCAGATGGCCCAGCAAAACCATTGAAAAGGGTCAATTAGCAAATAGCAAGTGGAGAATATGTCCGCCGAGCATCAAAATGCAACTCTTATCTCTAGCATAGATCAATTGGGCCACATGTTTTTTGCATTGATCTACAGAAAAAGAGAAAAGGTCCTCCACCTTCAGATTTACAAGTGATAACTTCTGTTCAAAAAGCTGGAGCCAGGGAGCCTTATAAGAGTCCCTGTGGGTCTGGGAAGAACTTAATTGATTGTGGAGGTTGAGCTAGGGAATGATAGAAGAGAGAGATTCACGCCTCATGGGGAAAAAATTCTTATGAATTTAGTTGTTCCAAGCATCATGCTTTAAAATCAAATGGAGAAAATACCTGAAAGTTTATGCATCCACCAAAAGCAAGCCAGTTCACTGCTATCAAGGTGTGGTGTGGTTTTATGGCAGCCCCCTTTTAAATGGCACCTCGGATTCCTATTGGGGGAAGCATTATGCTGTTTGCTGCCTTGTGTAGGGAAGCCAATGGGCAGCAAGGCTTGAACAGTTATGTGACCTTCTTTGACACTAGTCAGGAAGGTTTCTGCAAGCTGGCTGCCCCTCTTGGAATAATGTACAACTGGATCACTGTTGTGAGTGAGCAGGAATTTAGGGCTTCCTGTCTATAGGCAATGAAGGGTGGCTTTTTTTTGCCTGCTTCACATTACTGTAAGATTGATGATTAAGCACAAGTAGTCCTGGTTTGGAGACCTGTTGGGCCATAACTAGGTTAGCAGGAATTGGAGAGGTTGCTACTAGGGTTGTGCATATCGCTAAACCCAAACCCAAAATAAACCTGAAATTAGCCATTTTGGCAATATTCAGGTTTTAGTTTTACTAGATACCAAAACCTGGGAATAAAGGTGAAGCCGGATAGCCGATCGCCGAATAAGTCAAATAGGTATTTGGCTTTTATCTGCTATGGCTTCTCCAAACTTTTCCCTATGGAATTTTTTTAATGAGCTCTGGGGGAGACATTTTTGAAGGTATAATTCAAGGGACTCTTCTTGCATGAACCCCAAAGTTTGGTGAAAATTGGGTCAGAGGGTCCAATTTTATGGGGTCTGGAAGGGTTTGCCCCCTCCTCCATAGAGAAGCATTGCAAACTTTACGATACTTCTCTGTGGAGGAGAGGGGCGACTCCTTCCCATAAAATCAGACCCCCTGACCCAATCCTCCCCAACCTTTGGGGTTCATGCAAGGAAGAGTCCCTTGAAGCCACCCTGAAAATTTGGGAACTCTTCCTCCAAAAATGCCCCCCACAGGAGCTTTGAAAGAATCCCCATAGACTATAATGGACCCAAATTTTTTCAGTTAACCCAGAAATAAAGCCGAATTACCCCTTTACTAGTATGAGTATTTGGCTTATTCCGGGTTTATCAAAAAAACCAGGCCCAATAAACCAGAACAGAGCCATTTTGCTTTCGCTTTCTTTCTCGGCTTTAAAAAATCCCCGGCAAACTTTTGCAGTGTAAAACTGCTGGGCTTTTTCCTTTCTCCGTTCGTAGTAAATTATAATTATTTCAGATCTCACTGGCAGCTCCTGAAGCAGTTGGTGCAAAAGCAGGAATTGAAAATATCATAGGTGTCTCACCATGAGCAGAACATCTACTGGGAAGGGGAGAGAAGGAAGGAGGCTGGGAAGGACATATCAGTGATTGGAGGAGAAGCTGAAGAGCATCTTACTCGAAACCCCACAAAATCTAAAACCAGCTATCTGTAGAAGAAAGGAATGGTCTGGAGACCTGGTCTGGAGTACTGAAGGAGGGTTCTTTAATATAAAAACAAAGTTATATATACAGTGCCTCTTGTTCTGTCCTCTTCCAGTGATGTCTTGTGACATCATTTGTAAAGGAGATCTACCACAACTCTTCATAAAGATCCTGCATGTTCTGCCTGGTCCCAGTAAACTTCCTTCCCTTAACTACAGGTGGTTCATTCTCAGCCCCTCTCTTCCCACTCTTCGCTGTTGTATTTAATCAACAAAAAGGCAGCTCACCATTCCGGTTCTATTGATTTTTGTAACAGATTTCACCACTACCTGCAAAGAGAAGCTAAAAAGTACAACCTTCTTATCCTTTGATTGATGCTTTCTTTTACCATACATGACAAAGTGATAGATGTACTTAGTTAACTTTCTCCAAAATCATTAATGCCACCCTTACTGGCTGGCTACCCTAAGATTGGTTAAATAGCTGTCATGCATTTTGTTACCTGAAACTCTGCAATACTGAATAAACAGCCCATTAATTTTCTTTCAGAAACCATAAAGAAGAACAAGTATGAAATGCGACAGTGGGAGGTGAAGGGGGGGGGGGAACCATAGTGACTACCCACATGTGTTACCATGTGTTTTACTGTAAGAAAAAAGATTTTAATGGTAAACTGACTTCAAAGTTGAGGTTAATAGTTGCCTATTTCCACAGAATTTGGTTCTCACCTGTTATCATGGTAAGCCTCCTTACATTAGAGAAAGAAGAGTCTGAGGTTCTTCAAGGTTCTCCAAGAACATTATGTTCAATGTACAAAGCAAACAACAGTTTATAGTGCAAATATAACAGAATTGGAATAGTTTTATTATTTTATTTTTGATAAAATAATCATGCATTTCCACAAAAAGGCACAAAGGAGGCTGATGTTATACAGAAGTTAATAAGCTACTTATAAACTGGGGAGGGAAGGCAGCATGGTACAGCCCCATCTTGTCAGGTCTTGGAAGCTAAGCAGGGTCGATATTTAGATGGGAGACTGCCAAGAAAGGCTTTGCAGAGGAAGGCAATGAAAAACCACCTTTGCTTCTCTCACTTGCCCCTTTCTGGAGTAGCCATAAGTCAGTTTCAAATTGATGCCACTGTCAAGAAACTGAGTCTTTTAGTGCAGCTTCTTGTTCTCTCAAAGATTAGTTCAGGCTTCAGGCCTACCATGGAAAAGTTTAAGATGGAAAATAATTGTGCTGTTGCTTGAAACCTAGCAAGCTGTGACCTTAAGCAACTCAGATAAGAGAATCCAGGTGCAGGGAGCTAACACGTCTCTGAGTAGAGTCTGTGGGACCACATACCATCCAATTAGCAGAGATGAGATCATGAGAGCCAAAACCTGTGAGTCGTGGGCTGGGCTTAGCTGCAGATAAGTTTAGTCACACCATCACACTTCTGACCCTCCCTGGTCACATGGCTAGTAACAGGGTTGCGTGGTTAATTGGTATCACCAACTACATATCTGATTGGTCAATTGAGCTCAGGCCAACTCAACTGAGCTCAGGCCAACTCAGACCCTTGCCCAAATAAGCTACTCTGGGGGGCACATGGGAGAAGGCCTTTTCTATTATGGAACAACCTCCCCAGGGAGGTGTGCCTGGCTTTCTCACTTTTGATCTTTAGGAGGCAGCTCAAGACTGTTTTATTTAGGATGGCATTTAAATTTAGTTTGGCTGTTTTAAATTTTGATTTTAAATTCTGGTTCTTATGTATTTTGCTTTATTTACATTGTAAGTTGCTTTGAGTTCTGTAAGGTAGAAAGGCAGCTGTTAAATGTTTTTAATAGTAGTAGTAGCAATACAAAGTGATGCCTGAAAAAGAGAGATTAATTCCTTAAATACTGCTGTGTGTTTCCCCCCCCCCCTTCTGAACATGCTCTTTCTTCTGTATGGGCAGACCTGGTGTTGAATTCTGCTTGTTTCCCCTTTTCTTGCCCTTGTGTAGAAGGTATAAAATATAGATCGTATCTGTGAGATGTCACCCTAGCATGGTAGGATAAGGTAAACTGATGAGAGGACGGAATGAACATCTGCACTGAATGAAAAACATTCTGTGCCTCTTTTGTACTGTTTTTAACAGCGGTACTAAAAATGGCTTCTAAATTAATCCACTCATAAACAAAATCTATTTTAAATGGCTGCATGCAACTGTCCCCTAGACCTCAAGTCCATGACCAAGTATGCAAATGGCCCCCAGCCCAGATGCTGACCCTCACTGCGATAAACAATTGGTGTTGAATAAATCACAATAATTGGGCCTTGAGCTCATTCCATCCATTTCTTGAACATGTATTTTTTCCATAATGCATCCAATTACACAGAAAACTGATGGTGCATTTCCCCCAATGTCCCTGTGATCTTTGTTCTAGCAACTAGCAACAAATTGTCTATCAATTTCTTTTGCAGACAGCCTGAACGGAATCTTTTGAATAGCTGAAAAGGATTGCCAGTTGATCCCACTAGTAACTGAATATGGCAGTCATTTCCAGTTTTGCCTTGCTCTTTATCCCAGTACAATTTCATCAACGTATAGCTGGACCAAATAAGGATAAAAATCAGCCTCCTTAACGGGCACCTCTAGCATCTGTCTCTTTAGAAACAATATTTCATGGTGTGTGTGTGTGTGTGTGAGAGAGAGAGAGAGAGAAAGAGAGAGAAATACTGATATAATACTTCACCCCAAAAAAGAGGGGAGAGGAAAATCTGCACCCCATCATTCCTTCTGTGTTCATCATTCAATACATGATAGCACCCTACCACAAGCCCCTTCTGTATCAACAACTCTCCTTCATGTCTGCTACTCTGTGCTACTCTGAGGGCTGCATAGGGTTTACCAGGGCATATAAGAGAGGCTTGTCCTGCTCTAAAATATTTTTCTGTGGTGATATATGAATCAGCTCTCACATAAGCACAAAGTATTCATGACAGGAATAGATCTTTACAAGTGGGGAGCTGCAAGACACTTGAAGGGAAGGTGCATCCCATCTCCTTGCATTTAATTCCTTCATTCTCCCCCCTTCTCTAACCATCTTCCACCCCCACTTTCTCCCTCATCTGTCAATCACTCTCCCCACCCCTTCGCCATAAATCTGTCCCCTCTTTCTCCCCCAACCCTTCTCTGTCTCCCCCCTCTATTTCTCCCCAGTCCCCTTTTCTGACAATCGACCCCCTCTCCCTCCCCCTTTCTGACAATATTCCCCCCATCTCTCTTTCTCCTCCCTTCCTTACCTTGACCTTAGGAGCTTCCATGTTTAGGGCTGACAGGTCCCTCTTCGTAACTGGCGGGATATTTTGGGGGCGGAGCCTGAAGAAGGCGGGGTTTGGGAAGGGGAAGGACTTCAATGCCATAGAGTTCAATTGCCAAAGTGGCCATTTTCCTCCAGGTGATCTGATCTCTATCGGCTGGAGATCAGTTGAATTAGCAGGAGATCTCCTGCTACTATCTGGCAGTTGGCAACCATATCCATGTCGGTGGCAGGGCCCCATCAGCCAGCAGGGCCACTGGATGCCACCTAGGGTTGCCAACCTCCAGGTAGTAGCTGGAGATCTCCTGCTATTACAACTGATCTCCTACGAATAGAAATCAGTTTGTCACGGCTTGTGGCGTTAAGGGGTCTACACTCCTAGAATGTACCATTTACTGAGAAATGGAGTTATCTATTCAGCGAGACCTCACAGCCAGAAGTCAATGATAATTCCTACAAGGACTGTAGGCTTTCTATTGAGAAGTGCCAGAAAATTTATGAACAAGGGACTTCCTTTAAATAACATTTATTTCACATAAAATATATATGCATGTGAATACATATTCTCAAAACATGTCATAAAGTACAAACATTATGATTCTTTAACATGTTCAGTTATGTTAACATATGCAAGCAGTTTCATACAATCTTTATAAGCAATTTCTCTATGTAAGGTTTCCTAACCTTAAACCTTTAATACATTTCTCTTTATGAGATTCTAACTAGTATCTCTAGATTCATTCAGAATACTACAGTTACAGAATCTTGTAAAAACCTGATTAGTTTCACAGAGAGAAGATATGGTTAAATATAATGGGAAAAAGATCTGTTATAGCAAAAAGCTTCTTTATCCAAAGTACCTGAAATATAAACTATAAGTTATAGTAAATTGAGTACAACCTTATATTATTTCTAAAACCTCTCCAGCTCATATGCATAGCTGATATTTAGGATATTGCAAACCTTTTCTGTAAGGACATAGACTTTTCCCATGCTTCTATGTCTTTACCATATCTTTGATTCTCTGGTTCTTAGTTTATTTAAGAATTATAGTCCAAAGCTCATTGAGTATTTCATGCCAGTTTAGGTTCATTGAAATACTGTTCTGAAGTCTATTTATCAGAGAAAGCTGAAATTAGAGCTATTTGAGCTATAGTCAATTATTACAGCTAAGTGTAGTATCTTTACCCAATGCAGTGTGCAGAGGATAAGATACTATGATCTTTTATATTTAAACCATTCTATGTTTATAGATGTCTGATCACTTTCAAGATCAGGAATGCTTCATACATGCTGATGGTATGTGTATCTCTTAACAGTCAGCAATGCAGAGCTTATATATTATTTATTATGTGCAAGCTTAAGGCTGTATTAGTGTTTGTATGGAAGACTCAGCTATTCTCTAGCTTTATCAAGTTCAGTGAATATGTTTCCTGAACTAAGAGTCTCCATGAATAGGCTTAATAGATTTTGTATATGTTTTATGTAAGCATTTTATATGTGCCTTAAGCTTCATTACAGAGAAAAGAGATTCTCCTTTTTCCCCCAGGAACATCTCTTGCCTCTTATTCTGAGTACAGAAGCCTCCCCTATTATGCTGGGGGAGCCTCTGACTCCTTTCTTCCCTGTTTCTGGTTCTAAGAACTGTATGGACCAGTTCTGTAGTTTGGGTTTCACAACTTCCATGTTGTGAAATGGTATAGTTTCATATCACGCAAGACATGAAATGATAGAATATAATGGAAATGAGTTATGGCCAGACAGACTTGCTGCCCTCTCTGTAACTCACTTCATGTGTCTCACGCAAGAGACAAGTATAGGGAGTGAGGTCGGTCAGCGTCAGCCAACTTCCATCAACTCTCTGCTTTCCTAGTTTCACATCTTAGGAGGATGTCAGGAGATCTAGCAGCCAGACAGCATTCAGCTGTCCTCTACCAGTCCTCCTGCCTTCTGGCAGTTTGAGGCTTCCTTATATCCTCTCAGATCAGTGGTTATCTGAGCTGAGTCAGGAATCTTCAGGCCTCTGTCATGGATCCAAATCAGGTCTTTCTGGAGAGTGACTGGCAGTATCATTTTCACCCATCTATGGAGAAAGTATTAAGTCACCAGGTTCACAAGTGCAAAATCACCAGTACAAGGTTTATTGTACTGCTGCACTGTCTTATCGGACAGTAGCATAATTCCGTCCGACAGTGGCATAATTCCGTCCTTTACACTGTATCTCAGAGCAGAGACCAAAATCCCCAAAACAGAGATGACCTTCCATTCTATGCCTGGAAAAGCACCTCAGATAAGCAAGTGCCGACTTTTCAGACCCAACTATCAAGCAGGCAGCATGAAGTGCCTTTAACCTTGTAGCCGTGTAGTTATTTCAAAACAGCTGTAAGTGGCATGACGTTTACCCCACATTACTGCATTAGGTCTTAAGGAATGCTTTTTATTTATTTAGATCCAGAGGAAAACCATATGCTCAAGCCAATTATTGCCACGGGCTGCGACAAGTTCCCCTGGAGAAAATGGCCCCTTTGGCAATTGGACTCTATGATATTGAAGTCTGCTGCCTCCCCTCCCCAAACCCTGCCATCCTCAGGCTCCACCCCAAAAACCTCCCACCGGTGGTGAAGAGGTACCTGGTAATCCTAGTGCCACCACATCAGGAGCTCTGCTAAGTAATCTGTTCAGACAACCTTATTCTTTGGGGGGGGGGGCGTGATTTAACACCCCCCAATATAGTTTTGAAAGTTTTAAGTTTTTTTCTGCAAACCTGGGAGGTCTCTCAGGTTTGGAGAACAATCTCCTTTCTGTCAGTGTGGCTTAATTTGTAGGGTTGCCAACCTCCAGTCTGGAGATCTGATATTACGACTGATCTCCAGCAGATAGAGATAAGTTCACCTGAAGAAAATGGCCGCTTTGGCAATTGGACTCAATGGAATTGAAGTCCCCCCCTTCTCCAAACCCTGCCCTTCTCTGGCTCCACCCCTAAAATCTCCAGGTATTTCCCAGCCCGGAGCTGGCAATCCTATCAATGCATGTATTTAGATATCTGCAGATTGGCCCACACTTGGCTATTAGTTATATAGATATGTTGGTCTGGTGCTCAAGCCACATGTAAAATGGGAGTTGGAGTATGATTTAAAGGTTAAGGGGGCACGCAGGGATGGAGTGTTGGTTGGATTTTCCTGTCTCCCAGTATCCCCATGCAGTGTCTGACAGAATTACACAAATTTCCCTTGGGAGGGAATTTTGGTGCCACACTAAAGAAGTCTCTTTCTTACATTGCCATGCACCTAGCCTATTAAAGAGACCTGACTTTCTCTCTCTCTCAAGACAGTTGGCAGCCCTATTTCAGCCCAACAGTGAGAAAAGCAATGAAAAAAGATGCTGCCGGGGTGGGGAAATGGTGGGTGTGTTAAGGCAGAGGTAGCACTCCCAGTCCATGCCCAATTTTTTGTTTTAAATGGAAACCTCTCCCCCTTCATCTGAGCTTTTCAAATTATAGGTTTGCGGATGCTTCATATTGGCCCTTGAACTAGGAAATGTAGATAACCATTGTAAATACATGAGAAC
This sequence comes from Euleptes europaea, assembly GCF_029931775.1. Taxonomy (NCBI): domain Eukaryota; kingdom Metazoa; phylum Chordata; class Lepidosauria; order Squamata; family Sphaerodactylidae; genus Euleptes; species Euleptes europaea. The sequence continues at coordinate 32,430,179 of NC_079318.1, forward strand.
AGGTCAGTAGGAAGATCTCCAAAGCTGGTCATGTTTCTTTGTCGGTGGAAGCAATTATCTGGAAGTTCATTAAACTATTTTTACACACACGCCGCACACACACACACAAACCTTGCTTAAAATCACAATCACAGATTGTGTTTTAGGGTGATCAGTGTGCCATGTTATTTTTCTAGAGATCGGAACATTTCTTTTTGTTATAGAACAATAACCATTCTGTCAAATCTACTGTATTTTTACTTTCCCTGGCTACATTTCAAGCAAATAAATGCCTTTTTCTTTGTCCCTTCGTGCAGAAAGCTTTTAAAACTGGGGGGAGGGGGAGGGGAGAAATAATCAGAAAGTGAAATAGAGTTCACCTTCAAAGTATCGCATGTGGCTGAAACTAAAATAATTTCGTTTCACGGAGTGATATATTTTTAATGTCTTTTCCCCTTCAGATTTACTACCTTGTCAGAAAAGTAACTTGAAATCTACAATAAAGGAGAAGGAAATGGCTAGTTGTGCTTTTTGCCTGAACAGAAAATTGCCAAAAAATTGAATGTCTGTGCTGCAGATGCACAGAGGGCCATGCAACAATGTTTGTTGACATTTGACCTTTTGTGATTCATAAATTTGAATCTCATTTTCTGGATCGACCCAGGCCTGAAACATTTAGGCTCCACCAAGTCAACTGCTCCCTGACCTGGATGGCCCAGGCTAGCCTGACCTCGTCAGATCTCAGAAGCTAAGCAGGGTCAGCCCTGGTTAGTATTTGGATGGGAGACCACCAAGGAATACCGAGGTTGCTGTGCAGAGGAAGGCACTGGCAAACCACCTCCGTTAGTCTCTTGCCATGAAGTGGAGCCTGACTAAGGCGGGGTTTGGGGGGGAGGAACTTCAATGGCCAAAGAAGCCATTTTCTCCAGGTGAACTGATCTCTATCGGCTGGAGATCAGTTGTAATAGCAGGAGATCTCCAGCTAGTACCTGGAGGTTGGCAACCCTATATCTACCAGAATATTTAACTATTTTTTCAGTGAAAATGGAAGAAAGATAGACATTACTAGGCCAAGTACCTCATATTTGAAATCTCAGTTGAAATGGGTCCCAGTCTTGGAAATAGTTGCCTCTGGCCTGTAATTTACCAGCCAAGCCAGAAATCCTTACCTGAGGGTGGCTGCCAGAAGACAATTTGCATTGGAAAAACCTGGTAAGGTACTTGAGAATCATCTGGTACTTGCAGTCCTAAGTGGACAGCAAATATCAAGACTATTGTCAAGCTGATGTCTTTTGTGTTTGCACTGCTATACATGGCTGATGGACTGTATTGGTGGATGATAAGATCGGCAATTCAGGGTTGGGAAATTTCTGGAGATTTGGGCATGGAACCTGGGCAGGGCATAGTAATCTGCCATGCAGATGCAGTCCACCCTCTAAAACAGGGGTGGGGAATGTCACGCACGGGGGCCGTTTAAGGCCCGCAAAGTCATTTGGCCTGGCCCTTTGTGGGTCCTGGCAGATCTCTAGCTCAGAAGGATCTAAGTGGTGATCCGCCCCCTCCCGTGGACAGGAATAGCCTCTATTCAAGGCAGATGTGAGTTTGTTTTGCAGAGAAAAGGAACCTTTTCCCCCTTGCAGAAGTGTCATTAGCTATGGAGCTGCTAGGACCACCCAAGAAACTGTGTTAACCCTTTCCCACCTGGGCCATGAAGAAACATATTCCCTCTGTACTACAAGAGGGCTGGGGGCGGAAGTGGCGACAATGGAGGGGTTAAAGGGGGCAGGGCCAGAATGCACGTGGGGAGGGGGAATTCTTAGCCAGTGTGTCCTCATTTCATCCCTGCAAGCGGAGGTAGTAGGAGCCAGCTGTAGAATCCAGCCCCACCATGCGGACCAGGAGCAACTCCGGCATGCGGCTGGATGGCTAAGCCCAGCTGGTGCAACAGACCATCCTGTGCCATCAGGTGGGCGAGTGCACTACCGGTTGGATGAGTGCCTGCTTGCCCATGCCGGGGGGGGGGCATCTTGGGCAGCTGTTTGCTTTGGGCTTGATTGGCTAATTTTTAAGTTGATAATTTTGTATGGCCCGCAAATGATGTTATAAATATCAAAATGGCCTTTGGCAGAAAAAAGGTTCCCCACCCCTGCTCTAAAACAGCCATTTTCTCCAGGGGAACTGCTCTCTATAGTCTGGAGATCAGTTGTAATTCGGGGAGATCTCCAAGCCTCACCTGGAGGCTGGTAATCCTAGTGGGTGATGACGAATAAATTTGATTTGTTATCAAAGGCTGTGTCCATACATCATTAGCCCATTGCACTATAGCAATACCACAGCAGTCATTCACAACTGAATCGTTCTGTTTCTTTATCCAGCCATTTATATAGCACTTTCCTTCCTAATAGGAGCCCCGCTGTGCAGAGTGGTAAGCTGCAGTACTGCAGTCCAAGCTCTGCTCACGACCTGAGTTCGATCCCAACGGAAGTTGGTTTCAGGTAGCTGGCTCAAGGTTGACTCAGCCTTCCATCCTTCCGAGGTCAGTAAAATGAGTACCCAGCTTGCTGGGGGTAAAGGGAAGATGACTGGGGAAGGCAATGGCAAACCACCCTGTAAAACAAAGTCTGCCTAGTAAACGTCAGGATGTGACATCACCCCATGGGTCAGGAATGATCCGGTACTTGCACAGGGGACCTTTACCTTTACCTTTTTTCCCTTCCTAATGGGAATTTGAAGAGCTGATAACATTCTTCCCTTCTCAGTTTTATTCACAACAACTCTATGTAGTAGGTTAGGCTAAGAGAGAGTGACCAGACAGATCACCCACTGAGCTTCCATGCCAGAGTTGGGATTTGAACCGGGTCTCCCACATCCTTGTTCAACACTCTAACCAGTACACCACAGTGTCTTATGTGAACGTCCTGGGTGGACAAGCCAATCCAGTTGTGAATGAGATTGCTATCAGGCAATTATAGCGCAATGCCCAATGATGTGTGGATGCCACCAAAGAGTTCCTGAGCTTTCGGTGCCATTATCAATGTCTGAGGACTTATTCAAACATTTGCAAATTACTCCACAAGGAGTGGAACAGGCAGCTCTGGATGATGGTGCAGCTGATTCATTTTATCGACAGTTTTGGCTGCTGATTCCCAGAAACTATTTGTCTCTGTGAAGCTATGCTCACACACATCACTGCTGAGATGCTGCAGCTGTATTGTAGATGTGCTGCATCAAAAACGACATCCTCCACATAGAGATGTTCCCCATGGAGCACTTTCCAGACATCAGAACAAGCCTTACATTTCCCTCAATTGAAATACACAGAGAATGGGTTTTTTTTGCTGACTGGGTTCTATGGGAGTTGAAATATTACTTTTTTTTTGGCAAAGAATGGCCATGCCTATTATGCTTGCTTTAGAATGTTCTTTTCAATTTATTTTGAATTTATCGGAGTAATTGAAAAAAGAGTAATGGCTTACTCTGTTGGATGACCTTCTAGCTGTAATTAGGAGTGTATAAGCCAATTCTGATAATAAGAAATAATGGAACAAATTTTCTGCTTAAAATACATACATTCTGCTCAAAGTATATACAGTTCAGTTTGGACTTCTCAAAAGATAAGATACATAAAGACACTCAGGTGAAAGGTCTTCTTCAGCAAACAAGTAGAAATTAGAAACCTCAACAGCCAAGTTACTGCAAAAGCTCTGCTCACGACCTGAGTTCAATCCTGACGGAAGTCGGTTTCAGGTAGCCAGCTCAAGGTTGACTCAGCCTTCCATTCTTCCGAGGTCAGTAAAATGAGTATGCAGCTTGCTGGGGGTAAAGGGAAGATGACTGGGGAAGGCACGGTCAAACCACCCCGCAAACAAAGTTTGCCTTGGAAACGTCAGGATGTGATGTCACCCCATGGGTCCGGAATGACCTGGTACTTGCACAGGAGACCATTACCATTGTACCAGTGAGCAGGGCTGACGTTAAGTATTTTGGCACATTGGTTGAAACAGAAACATAGTGTTCCTTCTCAATGCTTTTGTGTGCTGAACCTACAGGTGCTCTAGACTGAGGTGGGAGTGAGATGCTGTAGAATTCAAATGTGGTAGATTTTTAGGCTGCAGGTGGAGGATTCCATTTTTGAATGTTGGTTCAATTGTCAGAAATACACTGGCATTACAGAACATCTTGATAGTCTTCAAGTTACATTTTTTAGAAACTTGCTGAGTATGCCGCAATGTATCTAGGGCTGTCGATTCGGCTCGCCCCAAACTGAAAAACAGCCGAATTTTGCCCAATTCGGCGGTTTTCAGTTCGGATGGAACCAAATTTTAAAAAAGGCGGGAAAACGACGAGCCAAATTCGGCGAGTTCGGGGCGATCGCCAAATAAATTCAGCAAATTCAGGGGCTCCGAATCAGCAGCATAACCGTCAGTTAGTAAGCAGCATTCTCCCATGGCCAATTGGTGGCCAAGCTTCTTCTGGCCAATCAGTCATGGTTGAGTGTGCGAGCCTAGCTGCTGCGTGGCCTGGGGAAAGAAAGAGAGAGTGTCTGTTTGTGTGAGAGAGAGATCCCTGTGTGTGGGGGGGGTGCACATTCGCGGCTTTCCACGGCTCCAGGGGGCATTTTTGGAGTTAGAGGTCCCAAAATTTCAGTGTAGCTTCAGGAGACCCTTCTTGCAAGAACGCCCAAGTTTTGTGAAGATTGGGTCAGGGGGTCCAAAGTTATGCGGTCCCCCCCATCCACCCACTGGAATGATGGTGAGCAGGCGATCCTGTGCATTTAGAGAGTGGCAAATCCAAGGCAAAACCTCCTGTGCATAAATGGAATTGTACTGGATTACTCCTGAGAAGACATGCACAGTAAGACCCATTTTGGGGCTTTTCTCTATATTTTTTTCCTGTGTGTATGTGTGTGTATGTGTGTGTGTGGGAAAGCAGAGTCTGTGTATGTGTGGGGAGGAACAGTTTCTGTGGGTGGGGGGGAGCCAAAGGGGGCTTTCTCCCATTCTACCGAGGGAGTGTGCCTAAAGATTTACTTCTCCTTTGTGCTCCTGCTGGAAGACATCCAGTTTGATTTTGGGTTTTTTTCTCTATACCTTTTCTCCTTTGTGTGTGTGTGTGAGGGAAGCAGAGTCTGTGTGTGTGTGTGGGGGAGCAGTTTCTGTGGGTGGGGGGGAAGCCAAAGGGGGCTTTCACCCATTCTGCCGAGGGGTGTGTGCCCACTTGCGTCTCTGTCTCTCTGGTTTGAAGGGGGGCTTCAGTTGTCTGTCCTCAGGTTTTCCCTCATTCATAAGATCGGTTAGATTTATTTTGATGCCTGCTCAAAACTGGTTTTCAAATTGTGACTTAAACAATGCATTTGCCTGGTCCCGAGACTCCCGACTCCCGAGGCCGATGCAAAAGGGGAAATTCCACCCCCACCTGCTCCTTATGCATAGCTAGCATGCCTCTGTCCCTTACATTGGTTTGCAAACTCCCAAGATCGCGTCACATGTTGCTTTGCATAGTTTTGCAAACTCCGAGTCCAAACGGTGTATTTATTTCTATTCATTCCAATGGGCGGAGGGGGGGATCCCTTCCGGGCCCCATAACTTCAGACCCCCTGACCCAATCTTCACAAAACCTGGGGGTTCTTGCAAGAAGGGTCTCCTGAAGCTACACTGAAATTTTGGGACCTCTACCTCCAAAAATGCCCCCCCCCGGAGCCACGGAAAGGTGCGAATGTGTTCTTATTCGCTTTATTCCAATGGGCAATTTTTGGAGGGACCCCTTCCAGGCCCCATAACTTCGGACCCCCTGACCCAATCTTAACCAAACTTGGAGGTTCATGCAAGAAGGGTCCCCTGAAGCTACTCTGAAAGCTTGGGGCCTCTACCTCCAAACATGCCCCCCAGAGCCACGGAAAGGCACAAATGTTTTTTTAATGGCTTTAAATGGCCGAATTTGTTTCCCGAACTCCGACTTTCGCGCCAAATATCACGGATCCGAATTGGGGGAGTTCAGACTTTAGCATTTCCCAAACAAAAACAGGCTGAATTTTGCCAAATCCGAATTTTACCCAATTTTTTTTCAACAGCCCTAGATGTATCTCCTCCTCCACTCTACAGTTAGAACTGGGGTTCCCAAACCTATCTATTATATATCAATCTGTCATTAAATTTCAGTACTCCCTCTCTGAGCCATTAACAATTTCAGTTAATCTCAGATATCTCTGGCCATTTAGGCAGGGTCAATTTTGATGCTCGCTCAAAGCTGTTTTTTAAATGCGACCTTTAAAATGCGTATTCACGGTCCCAATGCAAAAGGAGACATCCCACACCCCCACTCGCCTGCTCCTTCGCTCCCTAATTTGCATAGCCATTGGCAATGGTCATTTGCATAGCTAAGCCACATTTGTGATTTTTCATGGTTCCTTCAGTAAATGCTTCAGTGCAGGGACAGAGCAAATACAAAAGGTCACGTTAAAGGGGCTCTTAAGAAATGCGAAGCAGGTATGCACCGGCTTCCCAGTCACTTCCTGAATGATGGTTCAGCCTGAAAAACTCAAAAAAATATGCGGGGCACTTCAGCCTGGAGTACGCTGCTAATTATCAAGCATAAATGGCCTCTGTGTCCACCTGGACTAATAGGTTAGACAAAAGATTTTCCCTTCCAGCAGAGCAATCAAAAGCAGCAAAGAATAGTATTAGGAAAGCAGCTGTAAACAATTACAAAACAAGATCTTAAATGAGGATTGGTCCTTAGTGTTTAAGGGTGCAAGTTGCAAATGTTCACCTTGCTTCTTCCAGATACCCTTTAACATAACTTTTTCCTTGCCAGACTACTTTCGCTGGTTAGAAATCCATACATTTAGACAAGCTTTCTTATTGGCAAAGTGTAATGCCTGAGACTCAGCCGAGGCGCAAGGGAGATATAATAACATCACTGCAGAAGAACGCAAAAGCTCATTTTGTTCGGATCAAGTAGACTCCCTAGCCCAAATTTTTTTAGCGTGTTCACAAAATAATACTGCACAAAATAAATATATTGCTCCCTTGATGAAACAGCTAATGTCCCTTCCTGAAGAATCAGACACTGCATTATCTGCTATCAAGTAGAACAATAAATTGTGTGAGAGACATGTCAACCTTTCTCTCTATAGTGTCAAGAAAAAAATTATTTTCATCTCCCTTTTTTCCTTTTTCTTCTAAGTGTGAAATGGTAGATGAATAGCCAATGGCTGTTAAATCTCGGGAAAGGAAAGAAAACTAGTCCTGGTCACGTGTTACATCTTGCCTGTGTGTGGGTACATCTGTTTGTAGGGAGGCCATGGTTCCGGGACTCACCCAGAGCCAGATTTGGAGTCCTGGGCGGGGGCCGAAGTTGGGGGTGGGGGGCGGAATCTGTGGCCTGTCGGGCTCGTCCCATCCATCGCCCCAGCTGCCAGCAACGGTTGGGAGCTTCTAGCTCCTGACCAATAAAAAAGGGAGCTTCCGACTCAAACGAGCCTATGGGAGGTTTGGGCGGGAAGGGCTTGGGCGGGGCCGGGCGAGCAGAGTGGGAGAGGAGTCTTCACTCCGGCCCTCCCGCTCTGCAAATAGAACAGAGCTCCCCCAGCCCCCAGCTCAGTCCGTCTCCGACGTTGTCCCTCCCCCCCTCACTAATACAGTGTTGTTTTGTTACTATAATGTCACAACTTTGGCGGACTAGGCATGGGGGCTGGATGGGTTTGTTGAGGGAAGCAGCCTGCGTGCCCCTTCACTCCCTTTTGGGGACCCCAATAAGGGGTTTTGGATGAGGCCACGGGGTTATACGCTAGCTCGGGGCGTTAGGTTTGGCCTCTACCCAAGTGGCAGGGGAATGCCACGTGGCACAAGCCCAGGTGCATTCCCAGGGCCGCCATCCCTTGGTATCTCCAGCAGGCTTGCTGAGGGTTAATGCTCACATCAGTTCGCATAGGGTCGGCTGATGCACCATCCAGCCCCTCGTGCCACGCCAAGACCGCCCCCTCCCCGCATTCAAAGAATTGAGGGGAGGGGCGCATTTTGTCTAGGGGCGCGAAAAGAGAGCCAGTCCTCTTGCATCTTTGCCTGACGTGGGGAAGAGGGCGGGCCTGGGGAAAAGGGCTTAAGAGCGCCGGGGTGGAAATTTCCTCCCTCTTTGGAAGCGGACGGAGCAGACATAGCAGTCGGAGGAACAGAGGAACTCACACCCGGACACGTGGCTAAGTATCCGAGCGAGGGAGAAAGGCAGGGGGGCGGCATCCGTGTTGTACAGTCCTCCCAAGGGGGTGGCAAGCATCTGCTTGTGCACGGAGGGTATCAGCATCTCCCGCTGTCTGCCTCTCCAGACACAGTCCTCTTTCGTCTCCTGCCAAGTGCGCTCGCTGCTTCGCTCCTTTTGTTTCCTCTGCTTTTAAGGGTCATATCCTTTGTCCTGTTTAGGAAGCCGGGTTGAGGACGGGCTGCCCGGCAACAGGGTCCTACTGCCCCCATTGTTAAGGGGCTGGTGGCTTAGCTTTTGTTTCTCGCTCACGCACGTTTTAGAACAGAAACTTTTCTCGGCTGCAGCATCTGCCTCCTGCTTCGCGCACATTTCTGAATCGGAAGCCCCTGCATTCCTTCTCTGACCCCTCAACCTCGGGCCTTTACCAGCCATGGGATCAAGGAAGGGCACACAGCCCTCACAGGCCATAAGGTCTAAAAGGGCACGAAAACCTACTCAAAAAGTGCTGGAGGGGCAGGCTGCTGGCCACGTGGCCTGGCACATCCAAGCCAGAAGCACGACCGCCCGGAAAGGGAAGCGGGGCGGTGCTTTTCAAGCAGTGGGTGGGGTGCAAGGAATCGTGGGGCAAGGGAGGCCGCCTGCTCGGGGTGGGGCCTCACCACAGGGGGCTCATGATTTGGAATCCATTTACCAGATTGTGTCCGTGATTGCAGGACGTATGGATGAGATTGCAGGGCGTATGGATACGCTGGAGCAGGGGAATGCCAGTGAACCCAGGGAGGGCAGTGAGTCTGCCCCTGCACCAACAAGGGAAAGCTGCTCTCCACCCAGGCTCCCGGAATCAGGTGAGTCCCCAGTGCACACACAGTCACGGGCCACAACATCTACTGGGGAGTCTTTAGTTAATGAGCAGGCAATGGACTTGCCACCCCCTTACCAGTCAAATGAAGCACTGCCTGCCTTGGGGCCCACGCAGCTCTCTGGGCGGGGGCAGCAGCCTTCTCGTCAGCCTGCTGCCACTGCCCAGGATCCAATGTCAGTGGTCAATCAGGTTTGGCAAGGACAGCAGGCCACTTGCCCCCAGGGGACGCTGGACGGGGGAGCCACAGGGCCCGCTACAGTGGCTGGGCAGCCTACTGCTGCAGCTACGCTTGGCCAGGGCCCTCAACCTCAGTTGATGGCACATGGGGAGATGGGGCTTCCTTTGGGATCCCACCTTCCCCAGGCCCTCACAGACAAAATACTTAGAGGGGAATATGTGGATATGTTTTCACTCCTGAATGGGGATGAGGAGCCAAAAGGGAGAGACAAGGAAGGGCATAGAGATGACGATAAGTGGCGAAGGAAGAAAGTGGACCGCACTTGGCCCAACTGGTTGGTAGGTTACCTTATCTATCAGGGGGTGATTGTGCGTGAACAGCCATCCAGGGCCTTGGCCTTGGTCAAGTATCTGGACATCATTAATCATGCTTATAGCGAGTTCATGGGCCAGGCTTGGCTCCAATACGATGAGAATTTCAGACTGCGAGTGGCTTGTAACCCGGCACTTGCTTGGGATGTCCCGCAGGGTGAATTGTGGATGCAGTGCATGATGCCTGCAAGGGCTGTGCAGGGTGAGAGGTCCCACAGTGGACACCTCATCGATCGTGCTCCAAGCTCTAGGCCCCTGGGGGGCCAGGCGGTTCAACCCCGCTTGCTTTGCTGGGATTTCAGTTCCACCGGCCGCTGTGATCATCGCCCCTGCAGATACAGACACGAATGCCCCATCTGTAGGGAACCCCACCCCGTCACTTCCTGCCCCAAGGGCCGACCCCATAGGCGGGGTCGAGGGGACCGGGGCTGGGGTCAGAAAGGAGGTGGGGGAACTGCCACAGGTGCTGCTTCAAAAGGCGCCCAGTCCAATTAAAGTTCCCGAACTCCGGCGCCTTTTAGCTGCCTACCCGAAGGACTTAGACGCACGGTATTTGCTTGATGGTTTTACATATGGTTTTCGGATCCCAGCGGTGGGCCCTAGGGTTCATAGCATGGCCAGGAACCTGAAGTCATTAACTGGGATGGAGGGTGTAGTTAAAACAAAAATTGATAAGGAAGTCAAGGAAGGCAGAGTAGCAGGCCCGTTCAGTGACTTGCCCCTAAAAAACCTGCGTATTTCACCACTGGGTATAGTCCCAAAGAAGGCTCCTGGGGAGTTTAGGCTGATACATCATCTATCATTCCCAAAGGGCGGATCGGTGAATGATGCCATTCCCCAGGAGCTTTGTTCGGTCAAATATTCATCCTTTGATAATGCAGTGCGTTTGATACGCAATTTTGGAGAGGGTGCACTGTTGGGGAAGTGCGACATTAAGTCTGCATTCCGCCTCCTCCCCGTCCATCCACTTGACTTCGATCTCCTTGGTTTCTCATTTCAAGGCAAATTCTATTTTCACAAGGCATTGCCTATGGGCTGTTCCATATCATGCGCGGCATTTGAGAAATTCAGCTCCATGCTTGAGTGGGCAGTTAGGGTGCTTTCTGGTCTATCAGGTGTAACACATTATCTAGATGACTTCCTTTTTGCAGGCCCCCCAGAGGCGCATAGGTGTTTGGAGCTCATGCAGCGATTCCATACATTGTGCCAGGAGCTGGGAGTGCCCCTGGCCCACGAAAAGACTGAGGGCCCATCCACCAAACTGACCTATCTAGGTATCGAACTGGATACCGTGGGCCAGCTTTCGAGGCTGCCAGTCCAAAAGCTTGCTGAGCTACGGGGCCTCGTGCTTAGTGCTATGCGGGCAAGGAAAGTCACGCTGCATGAGCTCCAATCCTTGGTGGGACATTTGTGCCTTTGTGCGTCGCCTCTGCCGGGCCATGGCCGGCGTGCGGGCCGCCCACCACAGGATACGGGTCACTTCTGCCATGCGGCAGGACCTTTGCATGTGGGCCCGTTTTTTGGAAAGTTACAATGGGGTATCTTTCTGGAGGGAAGACCTTTTGCTCGAGGCAGAACTTCAGGTGCACTCTGATGCAGCTGGGGCCCATGGGTTTGGCGTTTACTTCAGGGGCAGGTGGTGTGCCGAGCGGTGGCCAGCAGAATGGAAGGCCAGTGACATAATACGGGACCTCACTTTCCTAGAATTTTTCCCAATGGTTGTGGCAGTTCACATCTGGCCGGAGGCTCTAGCCAATCATTCAGTGCATTTCTGGTGTGACAATCAGGCTGTGGTCCACATCGTTAACACACTGTCCTCCCACTCCCCTAGAGTCATGTCCTTGGTGTGGGCTTTTGTACTACAGTGCCTCAAATATAACATCCTCTTTTCAGCTCGCCATGTTCCTGGAATAACAAATAATTGCGCTGATGCACTATCCCGTTTTCAGATAGAGCGCTTCAGGAGCCTGGCCCCTCTAGCCCAGGAATCACCAGAGGAGATGCCCGTGGCACTGTGGAGTCTTGGAGGGGTGAGGCCTGGCGTGCCATAAACAACTCTTTGGCTCCGCGTACTCGGAATGGCTATGCCAGGAGTTTCCGGGCTTTTGAGGAGTTTAGGGGGAAGGAGCAGCTGCAGCTGGCTTGGCCTATACCGGTGGACCACCTCATGCAGTACTGCGTCCAGCTGCACGACACAGGGTACACGGTTTCCACTATATCTGGCCGCCTGTCAGCTTTGGCATTCTACGCAAAGGCAGCCGGGAAGGCAGACACGACAGGCGACTTTAGGGTGCGGAGGATGCTAGAGGGGTGGGCCAGAGAAAAGCCAAGGAAGCCAGATGCCAGGGCCCCTGTGTCCCCTGAGTCGCTGGCCCTAGAAGCGCACTGCGCCTCAGCTTTCGAGGTCAAACTGTATCGTGCAACTGCCCTCCTGGCCTTCTTTGGGGCCCTGCGGATTAGCGAAATGTTAGTGCGGTCCAAGTGGGATCAATCAGGCAGGGCACTGCATATGCGGGATGTTTCTGTAACGGCCACGGGTTTGGCGGTCACGCTCCGAGCATCTAAGACTGATCAGAAGGGTAAGGGAGAGGTATTTCAATTGTACCCCTGTGCATCAGTGGCCATTTGCCCCGTGCAAGCCGTGCAGAGCTATGTTGCAACACGGGGACAGGGATCTGGGCCTTTTTTCCAGCATGCCGATGGCAAGCCACTTACTAGGTACCAGTTCTGGGCGGTGGTGAAGAGAGTTTTAGCTAGCCTGGGAGCCCCCCCTCACCTTTTTGGTACTCACTCATTTCGCATTGGGGCGGCCTCCACAGCTGCCACTCTGGGACATGGGGATGAAATGGTTAAGGCAGTTGGCAGGTGGCGATCAGCAGCCTTCAGGTCTTATGTCAGGCCTTTGGTCGCGGTGGCACAGCTACAAGGAGTGGGTCCGGGGCAGGGATCCTCTTTGCTGGCACACTGACATTTTGTCTTTACAGGCTGCCAGCGCAGGAGGAGGCGGGTCCTCATCTGTGGCCACAGCATTATCTTTTGGGCTAGCCGCAGGGCAGCCACAGGGGGTTTCGGCACGCAGCTGGGTTTAAGCGAAACGATGCTGATTGCATGGCTGGGCAGAAGGGGCATGCAGTGGGAACAGTTATTGCCAACCCTCCACGATCACCTGAAGGCGTCTCACCCACCTCAAGTAATCGTCATCCACTTGGGCGAGAATGACATGGGAAAGCGGCCTGGAAAGTCTATTGTTTTGCAAGCCCTGGCGGATTTTGAGCACCTGAGGGCCCTGGTGCCCGGCGTACGGTTGGTTTGGTCAGACATGCTCCAGAGACGGGTCTGGAAGGGCGCATTGGCCCCAGGGCACCTGGAAAGGGCTCGGGCAAAGGTGAATGGTGAAATACGGCGTGCAGTAGTCTCGGGGGATGGCTTGCATATTGCGCATCCGGAAATCAAGTATTGCTTTCCACACCTATACAGACTTGATGGGGTCCATCTTTCAGATGCAGGCTATGACATCTTCTTGAGGGATCTGCAGCGGGGCCTCCTGGCAGCCTAGAGGGCAAGTGGGGGCTGGGGGCGGACCAAGCATTGGGCTGATCCGCCCCCCGTGGCGGGAGCAGTGCGGGAGAAAGGTGGCTTCATGGTTCATTTTACAACTCCGGTGAGCACCCTGAGGCATCACTTGGGAAGATGAAGGAGTAACCCTCAAACCAGGACTGGGGCCTCGGTGCCTGGCAGGGACCTGGGACAGGAACTCCTTGAGGGGTGCCGCTATCCTTTACCTATAGACCTCGCGGCTAGGGTGGATTGGACGCGGCACACCTCCCTCGAGCACTAAAAAGGCTTGGCAAGGAAGAGCGGGAGCCGTACCACATGTGACGGCTCGGAGCTCAGAGCCAGGGTGGGTCTCGCCCTTAGAGCGGGGATGCAAAAGCAAGAGGAGGCCTGACTCTTCAGCATCCCCACAATGGCCCGCACTGCAGTCAGTTATTGGGGATGTTTTGGTTTTGTGCGCTGCAGATCCCTATTGAATGATTAAATAAAGTTGGCCCTTTTATTATCCCAGCTCTGGTGTCGGCTCTCATTATTTATGCATCCGCGGACAAGACCGCCCCCTCCCCGCATTCAAAGAATTGAGGAAAGGGGCGCATTTTGTCTGCGGGCGCGAAAAGAGAGCCAGTCCTCTTGCATCTTTGCCTGACGTGGGGAAGAGGGCGGGCCTGGGGAAAAGGGCTTAAGAGCGCCGGGGTGGAAATTTCCTCCCTCTTTGGAAGCGGACGGAGCAGACATCCCACCCTCCCTCTCCGTGTTTCAGAGTAGGCGTAAGCTGGTCGCCCATCTGGGGGCCGGGTAGGAATTTTTTACCCCCCAGGCACCATTGGCAACTAGCCAAAGGGGTTTTTTCGCCTACCCTGCTCTGAAAGTGGTAGGTAGCATGCGGGAGCAGTGCGGGAGAAAGGTGGCTTCATGGTTCATTTTACAACTCCGGTGAGCACCCTGAGGCATCACTTGGGAAGATGAAGGAGTAACCCTCAAACCAGGACTGGGGCCTCGGTGCCTGGCAGGGACCTGGGACAGGAACTCCTTGAGGGGTGCCGCTATCCTTTACCTATAGACCTCGCGGCTAGGGTGGATTGGACGCGGCACACCTCCCTCGAGCACTAAAAAGGCTTGGCAAGGAAGAGCGGGAGCCGTACCACATGTGACGGCTCGGAGCTCAGAGCCAGGGTGGGTCTCGCCCTTAGAGCGGGGATGCAAAAGCAAGAGGAGGCCTGACTCTTCAGCATCCCCACAATGGCCCGCACTGCAGTCAGTTATTGGGGATGTTTTGGTTTTGTGCGCTGCAGATCCCTATTGAATGATTAAATAAAGTTGGCCCTTTTATTATCCCAGCTCTGGTGTCGGCTCTCATTATTTACGCATCCGCGGACAATGCGTTGTTTGTTACCACTGTTGCCAAGAAATAAAGTTGTGGCCATGTTTTTCCAATATATAAAACTCTTTTCTCAAATAAATTGTTGAGTTAATTCTTGTGTTTTTCAAGCATGGGAAAAAGGTTATAGTTTAATACCTCTTTGGCACATAGCCCTGGGACAGCAAGAGCCAACACAGTCCCTTTACAAATGATTGCTTCATATGAAGAAACTGAGCTAGACCCTAATTCACTTATTCTTCCTTTCCCTCTTTAGGGGGAAGAATTGCTTGTACTGGACACCTGCTTCTTATATAGCAGAAGAGGGGTGCTGCTGCTCCTCCACAATGCAAACAAGAAGTGGCATCTTAAGTCTACAGTTTTGTGGGGGGGAAATAGAATCAGTGGAAATTTCCCACCTGACAGCTATTGCTGCATTGAACATGCAGAAGTCATTCAGGGGAACCGCTTACCACACAAAGCAGAGGACAAGTAGACCAATCCTGAGAGAGAATGAGGGAAGTGACAGAGATCTTCCACAAAACCAAGCAAGAAGGAGGAGGAGGAGGAGGAGGAAGAGGAGGAAATAAAAGCTAGCAGTTAGAGGAGAATGTCGGCTTTGGGTTAGAAAAACAGAAGGATTATTCATCTGAAGAACCAGTCAGTGTTCTGAAGTATTAATATTCCAAAAAAAAAAAAAAAAAAAGGAATCAAAATGATTGAATTACTCCCACCTTTTGCACAGGACAGAGGAAGAGAACAGTGCACAGTATCCTCATGGAACAGAGAAGAATTTTCTTTTCATTTGAAAAAGTTTTTCCTTGTTTTCCAAACTGCCAGCGAGTTCGAACTGTGCATTATCCTCCTTCAAAGTTACAAGCCTTAATTACGTTCGGCTTTCTAATTACACGCCCAGCATGTGCTCCTCTTTGGTTGACACGCTAATAGAGATGTAAATATGAAAACATCATTGAGTTTTGGACAGATAATATAAGGAAGCAGAATTTTTGTGCCATTTGCCACAATTGAGAACAATTAAGATTTGCATACAGGCAAGAGTGGCAGCTCCAGTGTAACCAATGTACCCCATTACCTCCAATATAATGCTCGTCAATTAGTAGATAACTGAAGTATGACGTAAATCTGTTGGACATTTTTCTTGGTTCAGCCTGAACGGTATTGCAAAATCAGAAAAACCAGTCAAGAAATACCTGTTTTCAGCAAGCTCTCACATCTAACGTTTGCTGAGTGTTCTTCTAGCCACTGACAGCAATACACAGAAGGATATAGTCACATTAGGGAGTACTTAATCTTATGATTTTCCCAGCATATTTCTCTTCTTATTTTATGTTAGAACAGGACTCGTTCTTTGAAATTGCTGGGTTGCTGCCCCTTTTAGGCAACAAGCGTGTATGTTAGGCTATCCCAGTGTGTGTGTGTGTGGGGGGGGGCGGGGGAATCCATCATCAATACACTGCAGACCCTGAAGGAAAAAAATGCAGGCTCAGATTATGACATTTGGCAAGGTGCAAGGTTTTTCTGACAGGAATGGCTCCCAGGAGTGATTATTCTGCTTGGATACGCATGCAAATGTATTGTGTGAATGTCTCATAGGCCAGGTTTATTGCCTAGCTTATTTATGAGCAAGGTTTTTCTGCACAGAATCTCCCTTTCTAAAGGAATCTGTGAAGAAGTTCCAGGTGGGTCATACCAGTATCTGAAATGTCCCCTTCCTCTACCTGCAGCAAAATCTTAGGGTGGGAAGGAGCCCTCTTAATATCCCGGGTCACCGACAATCTGAAAATTAACAGTTATCAACCTGTATCTTTTCTGCCCATTTGCATATCTTATTTCAGCATGTACCCTCCCGGGTTTTTCTTTATCCCGTTTTTAATTAGCAGAGGGAATCAACACCAATGCCTGTGAAAGATACTGAAGGAGAATACTCCCTCCTACGGTCTTTGGCAATGCGTTCATGCAGGGCAAAATTCAGTACGCATTCGCCCTGATAGAGTTCTCATCCACGGACCTGTACATGAGCAGGGGATTTGTCCCTTCCCCCCGCCCACCCCCATCTCCCCTTACATAATTGCTAAAGGCTTTCTCCTTTAGTGCTTGCAGCCAGCAATTTCTCATTCTGTAATTTGTTTCCCTTATCTTTTCCCTGCAAGCCTTAACTCACTCTCTGTAGTCTTGTTTGGTCCCTTCTCCTCCTCTCCATTTCCATTAGGCCTTTGAATAGTCCCTCGCGAAACTGCATATTTCACCACTAATTGATTGCACTTTCGGTTCCAGTGAAACTGGAGCCCGTTAGGCATTAAATTAGTATCCTTCAGGATTTGCCAGGCTGCAGCAACTAGTCTGAATTTGAATAGTCTTTCGCACCTTGCTCAGAACTCCTTTTCTTTCCCTACAAAGGTGCTGTATGCCTCCCCCCCCCGCTCCCTTCCCCGCCTTGAAAATCCTGTACTGAAAAGAAAGAAAGGGGCTGATTACTGGCTCCAGGCTTCCCAGTGTCGAACTCTACTCTACAGTGTGGTGTAGTGGTTAAGAGCGGTGGTTTGGAGCGGTGGAGTCTGATCTGGAGAACTGGGTTTGATTCCCCACTCCTCCACATGAGCGGCGGAGGCTAATCTGGTGAACTGGTTTGGTTTCACTCCTACACACACGCCGTCTGGGTGACTTTGGGCAAGTTACAGCTATCTCAGCCCCACATACCTCACAGGGTGTCTTTTGTGGGGAGGGGAAGGGAAGGTGATTATAACAATGACACCACGCTGATTCTTGCTTAGGTGAATCTTCCTTAGGTGGTAGAGAAAGTCGGCATATAAGAACCAACTCTTCTTCTTCTTCCACAGTTGCTCTATCCTATTTAGATTTGTTCAGCCATCTCCACCAAGTACTCAAATCAGTCATAAATCAAAGGATGATTTTCATCACTGTTAGAGCTCTCTCAGCCCGCCTACCTCACAGGGCGTCTATTGTGGGGAGGGGAAGGGAAGGTGATTGTAAGCCAGTTTGAGTCTCCCTTAAGTGGAAGAGAAAGTTGGCATATAAAAACCAACTCTTCTTCTTCTTCAAACAGGGTCCCAAGCTGCTTGCTTAATTCCTTGCATAATATTGTCGAAGGCTTTCACGGTCAGAGTTCATTGGTTCTTGTAGGTTATCCGGGTTGTGTAACCGTGGTCTTGGTATTTTCTTTCCTGACATTTCGCCAGCAGCTGTGGCAGGCATCTTCAGAGGCACTGCATCTGAAGGCAGGCAGCTTCAGAGACACTGTCCTTCAGCATTACTCCTCTGAAGATGCCTGCCACAGCTGCTGGCGAAACATCAGGAAAGAAAATACCAAGACCATGGTTACACAACCCGGATAACCTACAAGAATCCATGCATAATATTAGTCCCTGGGCATCAACCGAAATGTTCATCTGTGGATGCTGTCAAAATTCTCAAAAATAGTGTTTACCTTCTAATTGTCAGTGCACATGAGCACGGTCACTACACTGAAGGAAGAAGAAGAAAAAGAAGAATAGTTGTTTTTTATATGCCGACTTTCTCTAGCACTTAAGGAAGTATCAAATTGGCTTACAATCTCTTTTGAGCATGTGCCACTCAAAAGTTATGTAAATAACTCCCTGTCAGTGCCTTTCAGCTTCTGAAAAGTGTGGGAAAGGGGAAGCAGCCCCCCATACACACAACATTGTTCACAGATAAGAACATAAGAAAAGCCATGCTGGATCAGACCAAGGTCCACCAAGTCCAGCAGTTTGTTCACACAGTGGCCAACCAGGTGTCTCTAGGAAGCCCACAAACAAGACAACTGCAGCAGCATTATCCTGCCTGTGCTCCATAGAACCTAATATAATAGGCCTGCTCCTCTGATCCTGGAGAGAATAGGTATGCATCATGACTAGTATCCATTTTGACTAGTAATCATGGATAGCCCTATGCTCAATGAACATGTCCACTCTCCTCTTAAAGCCTTCCAAGTTGGCAACCATCACCACATCCTGGGGCAGGGAAGAAATTGTGTGAAGAAATGCTTCCTTTTGTCTGTTTCAAATCTCTCACATTTCAGCTTGAGCAGATGACCCCGCTTTCTAATATTATGAGAGGGGGAAAAAAAACTTCTCCATGTCCACCCTCTCCACACCATGCATAATTTTATAGACCTCTATCATGTCTCCCCTTAACTGCCTTTTTTCCTAAGCTAAACAACCCAAAGCATTTTAACCACTCCGCATAGGGCAGTTGCTCTACCCCCCTGATCAATTCAGTTGCTCTTTTCTGCACCTTCTCAAGCTCTGCAATATCCTTTTTTTAGGTCTTAAAACAGTAAGAGAATCTGCCTGATGGTGAAAGTGGTACAGCAATGCAACAATGTACTGATGGGGGAGGAAGCTTTCTATCACTGAAGGTTTTCAGAGGCTGAACAGCCATGTGTCAGGAATATTCCTCTTTGAATTTCCTGCGCTCAGCAGGGGATTGGAATAGATGGGCCTCCCAACATTTTGATTTGATGATTCTATCAGTTACCTTTGTCAACTCTTTAATTAGGTAATCCCTGTTCCTAAATCTGATTCTGCAAATATGGGGCTCACCCAACTTTGTTCTTATGCAGGCAGGCTTAATTAATTTAATGGTAAGCTCCAAGTAAGTCAGGGCTGCTCATTGGATAGGAGCATCCATGTACCATCACTCCATTGGAATATGGATATGCAATCCTGTTAATAGGATTGCCAGGTCCCTCTTTGCTACTGGTGGGAGGTTTTTTGGGTGGAGCCTGAGGAAGGCGAGGTTTGGTGAGGGGAGGGACTTCAATGCCATAGAGTCCAATTTTTCAAAGCAGCCATTTTCTCCAGGTGAACTGATCTCTATCGGCTGGAGATCAGTTGTAATGGCAGGAGATCTCCAGCTAGTACCTTGGGGTCGGCAACCCAACCTATTAAGTTTACTTATACTCAGTAGTACCATAACTCCAACTGACAGGAACTCTCCAACGTCTCAGTCAGGTGCTTCCTAAATGCTACCTAAGATCCTTTCACAAGAAGACTCTGGTAACTGAAGAGGAGTTGGACTTAATGCATACAAAACATGTGGTCAAGTACCCATCTATGCCCACACCTTGCTAATTAATTAGTTTCCCATTAATTTTGAGTGTTTAAAAACTAGGTTATTGGGCTGAAGAGAAAGTGAGGGAGGTAGTCTGAAATCAACAAAGAATCAGATCACAAATCTAAATAGTCAGATTACTATCACTGAAAAATTGATATTTATTTTAGAAACATTCTAACATTTAGGGGCTTTCTACCTAATGGACAAGTTATGAGATTTGCTTGCTGTGGTTTACAGTTATATCCATCATTTTGAAATTACCATTCTTTGTCATTTCCAGTTCTTTGAGACACATAATTCTAACAGTCACTCCTAGGAAGTAATCAGAATTGTTTGCTGTAAGGGAAAAGTTGGCAGGATGTTATTGTCAAGCTATTAATTTCTGATTTGTTTTTCATTTATGAACCTCATCATCTTCCTTTGTAATAGGTGTCTTTTCCATTTGTATTCTCTAGAGGCAATGAAGGTCATTATTTTACTCTCTTATTAATATCCACACTGATTTCAGTCAAAATATTAGAAATGTCTCTGATAATTCCTAAACTTAAGCAGATAATTCTCTTCCATACAGGAATATTCAGCAACATCTCAAAGGAACATCAAATCAGTGCTTTCATATATTTTTGAAGGCAGATCCCCCTCATTTGATTCTATTAATGTCAGAATATCTCATTTTGGAAAAAAGATAATGTCTTTTTTCTGGTTACCTATAGATATGTCAAAATGAGACTAGGAGGCAGCTCCAGATTTCAGTGGCTGTCACTTCAGTCAAATAGAGATTTCATGTGAACCCTTGGGTTACATTTTCATGTATGATGTGCATTTGTAAAACTGCCAATAGCATTATCTGTCGTGAGTCTTGCTCATAATAGAACGCCGGGAGAAACACAGAAGGGCCTCCATGAACAAGATGAGTTCGACACCTCTCCTCTGGACAGCTGGGAACCTGCACATAGAAGAAGGGATTCACCTTGCGCCATTTGCTGGAATCTTGAGCCTGTGCGGAGTCTGCAATGCCTAGAGGGTCCTTGGCTTGAATCCATGCTCAGTGTGCTCGAGGTATACTAGTTATGTGAGTGGCTTTCTGATTAACTTAGGTCACACTTTTGCCAGCTCACTTTAGGCAGGTTTATAGCACTGTGCTTAATTGTGGTTGCAAAGAAATACTCAACTGGTTCACTACAAATACATGTATTGCTGGTACATACAGATACCAGGACACATATTATGCAGCTTCCAGGAGCACACGGAGCACTGGAGTGCTTGCATCTCCACTAGAACTGAGACAGGACAATTGTGCCTGGATGGGGGACCAGACAGAATGGGAGAGAGAGAAGGAAAACGCAGGCAGAAGACTCTGCATGCCCAGCCCATTTCCAGTAAATGCTTTTTCAAAGTCCAAAATGGACCAAATGGAAGCAGTCCACTCTCTGATTCACCCAGTTGCCCCTGTCCAATGCCATTAGGTGAGCTCAACAAAAGGGGTGACAGTACAGAGAGCAGTGCAAACAAGACCCACGTGGGCAGGAGCTGATGTTGTGCCAATGCTGGGTGCATTCCCCAAGCCCTCTCCTTAAGGCAGGCAGCTGTATGTGTGTGAATGGATCACAATAACTAGAATAAGGGCTGCATTGAATGTGGAAACTGCAGAGGATGTGCATGTGCGTACAAATTCTAGCCAGCCCAAAAGTCCATTTGGAGACCTGCTGATGCATGCAGGCCATCTTTTGGAGAGCTACTGCCTATTTCAGTTTATCCCACAGGCCAGTGAAAACTGCTGGGCTCAGTCCAAGCACAAAAGTGATGCCAGTGGGCTGTGAGATAAAAAGTGATGAGAACAGAAACAGTATGAAGGGGATTCCACATGGGAATAGAGTTCAAAGAACCAATGGCCTAGGAGGTAGGGCTAAGAACATTCTATCAGTAGGATTGCCAACTCAGGCTTGGGAAATACCTGGGGACTTTGGGGGTGGAGGCTGAGGACGGTGGGGTTTGGAGAGGGGAGGGACTTCGATGCCATAGAGCCCAATTGCCAAAATGGCCATTTTCTCCAGGTGAACTGATCTCTATCAGCTGGAGATCAGCTGTAATAGCAGGAGATCTCCAGCCAGTACCTGGAGGTTGGCAACCCTATCTCTCAGTCCACGTTTGATTCCTGGCATTTCCCATTAAGAGGTACCAGGATGTGGTGACAAAGATCTTGTGCAGTTTTCTGTCCCAGCATCCAGCTTTAATCTCACTATTTGTTGGTTGGTTTGTTTATTTATTTATTATTAATCTTATATCTCACCCTTCTTTTGGGCAAAGCCAGGTTCAGGGCAGCTCACAACAGATAAAACAGCATAAAAACATGGGAAGAACATACAAAATACCCCAATTAAAACCGAACAATCTCTAGATAAAAAACAGATGATCTGCATATGCAACACTAGAAAAGTCCAGTTGGAGAAGGGATGTGCCTCATCCACCATCCTACACTGGAAGCATGCACCATATTTCCAGACTGGAAATGGACACCAGCATTACAAAGAAGACAGCTCACAGATGAAATTGTAGCTATCAAATGTGGATTGATTATGAACTGGACACAGGTGAGTCTCTCTCTGTCTCTATGATTTACATAGTTCCTTTTCCCTCGAAGAAGAGTTGGTTTTTATATGCCAACTTTCTCTACCACTTAAGGAAGAATCAAACTGGCTTACAATCACTTTCCCTTTCCCTCCCCACAACAGACACCCTGTGAGGTAGTATTGTGACCCCAATTGTCATAGAGTCCAATGAAGACAATAAGGAGGAGGTTGGGTAAACTACAGCTCTTTATTTTGGCTAAAGCAATAGAACCGGGTACACAGACTCCAAACCAAACAGAGTCGGGAGAATGCCACACCCGAGCAAGGGGCAAACGGTATGTTTTATACCATGAAGGTGGTTACATTCCATTAAAAGATATATTCTACCATACAAGTCTCTAGCAGCAGCATTGAGCATTAAAGATACAAAGTCAGCACTTTCACTTGGGCAAGAGCTTCCAACGAGTCCAAAGCAATCTATAGGAATCAGAGAGTTCTTTGTGTGCACGAACGGGCAAAGAGGGTGGGAGGACTCTGTCCTTGGGCAGAGACACTCTAATCGGGCTGTGTGTGTGTGTATGTACTGTTTGTGCTTTCAGACAGTGGAATGTGAGTGTGTGAGTACTGTTCTGTTTCCAGACAGTGAAAGAGTGTGTGTGTGTGTGTGCGCGCATGTGATTTTCACGGACACAATAGTAGGTGGGGCTGAGAGAGTGTGACTAGCCCAAGGTCACCCAGCTGACTTCATGTGTAGAGTGGGGAAACAAATCCAGTTCACCAGATTTGCCTCTGCCGCTCATGTGGAGGAGAGGAGAATCAAACCCTGTTCTCCAGATCAGAGTCCACTGCTCCAAACTATCACTCTTAACCACTACACCAAAGGAGGAATAAAGATCTAGAGAATTGGATCTTAGACGATCTGAGTCTGCTGTGTGCTTATTGTTGTGGGAACAGCATCAGCGTTTGGCATTAGATTTTATGGTACAGATTTATGGATTTCAATTTTAGTGTGTGAAGCTTTGATTCTCTTTAAAGAGATGTAGACCTATAAAATAACTAAGATGCTCTGTTTTTTACTCTTCACTCAAAACTCCTGGAGTGCCACAAAGTTCTTTTAAGAGTCCTATCATTTTTCTTTCACTTCATAGGCCCAAATTGTGCTGCATTGTTCCTTTTGATCACTGCTTTGGAGCTCCATTTTTTGGATTGCTGTTATTTTTCTTTGAGGCTTGAAAAATGCTATGATGATAGATGTACGGTTATTGAAAGACTGCAATTGTAGCCATATATCAAAAGTTCCCAAACCATTTGCAGTTAAGCCCCAATTGTAGGTTCAGATCTAGGGTCAGTCACTATGTTAGGCACAGCCCCACTGGGCTCCTGAAAGGAAACGGGGGACCTGCGGACAATTTAATCCAGACTCTACAACTGCAAACTAAAGTCCTCTGGGTCCTGTGAAAAACGCTAACTCAGAAAGGCAGTCTTCTGCCTCTGCCCTCTAGGCTTGCCAACCTCCAGGTGGAGGCGGGAGATCTCCTGCTATTACAACTGATCTTCGGCTGATAGAGATCAGTTCTGTTGAGATTAAATGCGAAAAGATCGTGATTTTGTGGATTATGGATCACAAACACACACAAAGACTCTAAACACGTTGCTTTCTTTAACAAAACAAATGTTTACTATATTAAAGGGAGGGTAAACTTGGGATATAAAATAACTTCTAACTACAATTCTTTTCTCTTTAACTCTTGCTGTCACATGGCTCATAACTTGAGGAAGAAGCGTTTAATCATAGCAAGTCACTCTTAACAACAAAACGGCAGTTTAACTTTTGCTTCTTGGAATGCGACTGAACCTGTCCGTCACAGGATGTAGATCTAATATACTTGTATACTGATCACAAATGCTAACAATTATCATATATTTCTGTATGCAGCGGTAGAGCATCTGCTTGGCATGTGGAAGGTCCCAGGTTCAATCCCCGGCATCTCCAGGAAAGGGACTAGGCAAGTAGGTGATGTGAAAGACCTCAGCCTGAGACCCTGGAGAGCCGCTGCTGGTCTGCGTAGACAATACTGACTTCAATGGACCAAGGGTCTGATTCAGTATAAGGCAGCTTCATGTGTATAAGTACATTTGGGGTCAATTGTATCCCAAATAGAAAACTTTGGTTCCCAGCTTAATGTTGATGTTGCTTGATATCTTTCACAAAACGGTTACCCCTTTCATAGTACAAAATGTCATTATTATTAAGCTTGTAAAATTGTGTTTTATTTGGCTGAAAATGTCATTTTAATCCCTTCCCTTAGCCACTACGACAAATTAATGTGTGGAACTTTTTTGCACAGTGAGTAAACTATGAATTCTTGCAAAGCGAACTAGCCTTGCAAGGTGTTAACTGCTACGAATGGCTCTTAGATGCTTGCATGCCCTCCTCCTGACATCCCTCATCCCCATAAAGACTCACATGGTTAGAGATAATGCATAGCTAAATGGCACTTTCTGGTCTCTCTGCTCTGCTGCTTGCAAACTGAACTGGGTCACCTTGAAAGGTTTAGAGTATGGGTTAATGTTGATCCAAATAGCTTTCATGTTGGGTGTTTTATTGTCAATCTAAGTTTAAATCAATCATTTCCCCCAGCTGTGATTTAATTAGGGAGCATTTAATCATGCTCCAATAGATGATTAATTCAGTAGTTTTTAAGGCAGAAAAGGGGTTAATAAATATTTCATAGTTAAGAACAGACATGATCCCACAAGGTAATACACCCTACTCACCATGTTAGGGGAAAAGCAGGCTTGCGTGCTCCCTTTTCCCCACCCTGGGGATCCCATTAAGGGATTTTGGGGGAGGCCTGGCAGGGGACACGCCCAGCTCGGGGGCTGCCAGGGTGGCCTCCATCCAAGTGGCAGGGGATTCATAGAGCGGCTCCCGTCCAAGTGATGTCCCGCATCCTGCCATCTTAGGCTACTCCCAGCAGGCAGTCTGGGAGTAGGAGATCCTCCCAGGCTACTCTCCAACAGTCGGGTTGAGAATAGGAGGTACATGATCTGTTGGCAGGCAAGTCTGCCAATGCTCTGAATCCAGCCTCTATACTACACCAATGCCCTTACACTGTAACCAATAACAGTTATGGTCGTTTTTATCCCAACAATTTGCTGGGTATAGCTGCTCATATCTTCATGCTTTTCATCTACAAGCAAAGGCAAGCAGAAATAGGTGTTCATCATCTCTCCTTTATCTCATGGGAATTTTGGTGGTTGTCCCAGTTAGGGCTGTCAATTCGGTTCAGTCCGAACAGAAAATCAACCGAATTCTCCTCGATTCGGCGCTTTTCTGTTCGGACGGATCCGAACTCAAAACTGGTGGCCAACCGGGGGGGCCGAATTCAGCGAGTTCACGAGTTCGCGAATAAATCCGGCAAATTTGGCCGTCAGTAAGCAGGCGCGGGGTGCCCTTTAAACTGATCTGTGCCTCCCGGCCGGGAGGCGCAGATCAGTTTAAAGGGCAGCCCCCCCCTTCAGGGGAGCCGGCTGAAGAGGCGCGGGGTGCCCTTTAAACTGATCCGCGCCTCCCGGCCGGGAGGCACAGATCAGTTTAAAGGGCAGCCGCCCCCCTTCAGGGGAGCCGGCTGAAGAGGCGCTCCCTTCAGGGGAGCCTCTTCAGGAGGCGCAGATCAGTTTAAAGGGCAGCCCGCCCCCCTTCAGGGGAGCCCGCTGAAGAGGTGCGGGGTCCCGGCCGGGAGGCGCAGATCAGTTTAAAGGGCAGCCCGCGCCTCTCCAGGGGAGCCCGCTGAAAGGTGCGGGCTGCCCTTTAAACTGACCTGCGCCTCCCAGCTGGGAGGCTCAGATCAGTTTAAAGGGCCCCCGCGCGCCTTCAGGGAATCCCTCTGAAGGCGCGCGGGGGCCAATTTTCCCCCCGAACTCCGGATCCCCCCGAATTTCCGGGGATCCGAAGCGGGGGAGTTCGGACTTCGGCACGGCCCGAATAAAAACGGGCCGAATTTTGCCGAATCTGAACTGTACCGAATTTTTTTTTGACAGCCCTAGTCCCAGTCACATGCCATCTGCAGAGACTTGCCAAAATACTAACATCACCGGTAAAGGTCCCCCCCCCACCATGCATGTTTCAACAACAGTAGGAATTATGTTATTTTATATTGTTGGGAAAATGCTATCTTTGTTTTGCCAAATTCATATCTATGATATACAAAATTTCCAATTGAAACGACTGATGCTCTTATAGAATTTTACAGCTTTTATTCACCCTTGGAAATGACTCATAAGAACTAGACCGTGTCAAGGATTTAGAAGCAGAAACAATATTGTTAGGTTGATGGAAGAGTGTGGATGTATAATAAAAAGCTTTCGCCTTGATCCAGCAAGGAAGATTTGTGTGAAGAAGCTGGATTCCATGCATGCAGCTGTTATCAATGCTGATGCGCATCTGGGTCTTGTTGAACTGACTGAATACATCTTTTGATCTTGGTTGGGATATGTGCATTCCATTAAGAGCCATTAGTTATTACATGTGAGTAGTTGTGCATGACTGGGAATAGACCTGGGACTTTATGTTTCATATCTTTTTGTGTACAACAACTGTTTGTTATGCATAGTCCCCCAGAGGCCATATAAATGCAGAAGTAGGTTTCCTTTTGCATATTTATAGCTGGACGGAGAGCTTGGTGAGTGACTGGGTGTTGTGTGCTCTGCATCGTCCCTCCTCCCAGTTCAGATCCAGAACCTGTGCTCATGGGGTGCTTCTGGCAAAGAAGTAACCAGATCTATAAAGTGTATGTGGGGGGCTGGGGCTGGATTCATTTATATCCATTTTTCTTTTCCTGCTGAATAGTTGATCACTGTTCAGTAATTTTATTACTGTTTTTTGTGATAGAGCTTCATGGGAGCAGAAACAATGCTGGAAACACACATAATTAGGTCATTTATGCAGGGGAAATTTGTGTTTGGTTTGCTACACAGTTTTCTGCTCCAAATTCTCAAACATCATATGTATGAGAGCTTCCCCTCCCCCACCCCCAGTCCAGGAGTATAAAGGTAAAGGTCCCCTGTGCAAGCACCGGGTCATTCCTGACCCATGGGGTGACATCACATCTCGACGTTAACTAGGTAGACTTTGTTTACTGGGTGGTTTGCCAGTGCCTTCCCCAGTCATCTTCCCTTTACCCCCAGCAAGCTGGGTACTCATTTTACCGACCTCGGATGGATGGAAGGCTGAGTCAACCTTGAGCCGGCTACCTGAAACCAACTTCCGTGGGGATAGAAGTCAGGTCAGGAGCAGAGCTTGGACTGCAGTACTGCAGCTTACCACTCTGCGCCACGGGGCTCATAGTGTGTGTGTGTGTGTATAAAGTGCCTTCAAGTCGCAGCCGACTTACGGCGACCCCTTTTGGGGTTTTCATGGCAAGAGACTAACAGAGGTGGTTTGCCAGTGCCTTCCTCTGCACAGCAACCCTGGTATTCCTTGGTGGTCTCCCATCCAAATACTAACCAGGGCTGACCCTGCTTAGCTTCTGAGATCTGACGAGATCAGGCTAGCCTGGGCCATCCAGGTCAGGGCGCTCATATAGTACCTTGTGATTAATTAGGCATCCCCAGTGAATCACGGAGCTTCTGAGTCCCTCCCCCTGAAAACGCAGTCTTGTTGCACTTTACTTGGAGGGGGCGGGTCAGATCTTAAAGGGGCTGCATGTGCTTTTGCTGGGTATTCCTGGGTATTTTTCTTCAACAGCTCCCTGCCGGGAATTGCCTTAGATTGGGGTCAATAACTGTGCCCACAGTAGGGCTGACCTTTTGTGTTGTAGATTGCATGCACACATCCCTCCACCGAAAGTCACCATGTGCACAGCTCAAGTGCTGGATGGGGGGGGGGATTTCTGTTTCCCACAAAACTCTTTTCCATGACGGAGCACAAGAGATCAAGGTGATCCATGCATTGAGATTTACTCCTCCACGTGGAACACACTTATGGAGTAGGGGAAACTCTTTTTTGATTTGGGGGGAATGTAATGCAGAAAGAGAAAGGTTTTTTTTTTTTAAAAAAAAAGACGTAGAAGAACCAGTTTGAGCAAGGTGGTCAGATTTTTACACATATCCAAGTGAGGCGACTAATTAATTTTTGGAAGAATTTGGGGAACATTTTGCATAGAAGTCTGCCAAAGCTACCAATACTTTTGTGAGATTGAAAAATGTATTCCAGTGCATGCTCTCGATGTACTGTAGATGGAAATTCAGTCCAATAATAACACGTAAAGTTCAAAAAAATATATGAGTGGCACACAAAATAGTGGACTCCTTAAAGAAAAACAATCTTATCTGATTTCTATTCATATCACTTTATTCTCCTGCATGACCCTGCTGATTCTTTGAGACTAAAATCGGCAATAATATTTCCCAATTCAAAAGCTTGATTCAAGTCCAGTAGCACCTTAGAATAACCAAGAATCCTTAGAATATTCTTAGCCAAGGATAACGAGAATAGTGAACATGAGGTTGGCTTCTCTTTCCGAATCATTTCTGTGTTCAGTGTCTTACAGTTCATCTGAAGGGGGCATTTTGACTGCAATGCTGCAGCTCAAGATTTTCATCAGATATCAAGGGAGCAGTTGACTCTTGAAAGCTTATAACCGGAAAATCTTGTTGGTCTCTAGGGTGCTACTGGACTCAAATATAGCTGTTCTATGGCAGACCAACATGGCTACCCTCTGAAACTTCCAATTGAAAAGTTATTGAGAAATGATTACATTACAAGCTTAACTGATAGGGTTGCATATTCCCTTTTGAAAGAAACAAATAGGTGAGGCCATGATTTAAAATTGCCTATGCTCACAGTGCATTCCTGAGCTCTAAGGGCGAAAGCCCTTAGGAAGCCAGGAAGGCGCTGTGCCGACGTCTGGGCCACTTATGCCAGCATAAGTGGCCCGAATGCCAGCGGGAAGGCCCAGACGAGGTCACAGGTGCTGCCACGGCAGCGCCACCCCAGGACGCCGACGGGGCCTTCCGCTGGCACCCCACCACAGTCAAAGCCCGCGCCGACATCTTGAGAGGCATTCCTGGGGTGTTCCGACGCCGGGTTGGGGGAGGAGCCCCCTTTAGGTGGCCCCCAATGCTCTTTCGGGCCGGGAATGCCCCTTTTTTATTTTCTTGAGATACGCCACTGTGCAACCCTATGAAGGGTTGCACAGATTTTTAACGCCGCGAGGAGGTTTCAGCGGGGCCAAAACCTCTTTTGGAGGCAGTGCAGCCACGCTGCCTCCTATGACCAGCGCAGGCATTCCTCTCAGGAATGCACTGTCAATATGAGACAAAATGAAATATGGTGTGGGGGTGGCAGTGGTCAGAAATTACTATTTGATAAATTAGCCAAGAATAACGAGAATAATGAATATATGGATGGACTCTCTTTCCGAATCACTTCTGTGTCTAATGTCTTAGAGTTCATCTGAAGGGGGCATTTTGACTTAAATTCTGCATCTCAAATTTGGTTGTGTGAAAGTAATTTTTGTGCAGCAAATGCTAATGTTCTTTGAAACTTTTTTATGAGTCTCCCCTGGGATAAAGGTGCCTTGAATAGAAAATGATCAGCAGCCTGAGTTTAAAGGGAGTTAAACTCAGTTTAAACTGAGTTCCCAGCTGGAAAGCAGGTATGGATGCCTCAATAGAAATCCAATCCGGAATTAATTTGGAGTAAATTGATTAATTTCCTAGATGCTGGCTTTCTCTGATGTCTCCAAGGGGGAAAAAAGATCATTGCCCCAGAAAGGATGCCAATGTCCATCTTTGGGAAGCAGAAAAACACTCCATCACAATATTGTGCCAAAGTGTATTTGGCTTGGTTTTCAATCTCCTGAATTCCTTTGCTCATACGGATGACATTGTGTCCTCTCCAGCACATTTTTCTTAATACTGTAACTGTCACTTGCTCACTTGATACACCAGATCACACGAAGAATCATGAGTTACACACCCACTTAAGTGAATTGGATCCTACCAGCTTTTCTGTTAAAAAAGAGGAAGGAGGGCTACACAGAAAAAAGGCATGCCAGATGGGGAGGGGGATTTGTGCAAGGTTAAGCAGAAACACTGGTAGAATCCAATCAAATATATGGTAGAAATTCACCTTTGTTCTGCAAAAATAAATTTCAGTTCGTATAAAAGGTGTTCAGTACTGGACCCATTAAACTCAATTTCAGAAGTTCCTTTGGTATTATTAGACTTTCGAAAAGAGGCACCCTAGTTGTTTATTTTCTTTTCATACTTTCCATTTGTATATTTGCAACGCTCATTTCTGGAACATGATCAATAGTAACATCCTCAGCTGATTTTCACCTTCCTAAGCTTGTTGACGTCAATGGAGTGAGAAAGGTGTAACTGTGCTTAGATTTGGATAGCAGTAGATGTGGAAATCAGCTTCACCTGTGCTATCTGCAGAAGAAAAGAGCCCCTTGCACTATTACTAAAGGCCTCCTGTTGTGTATTTACCCCTACAAAGGTGGTGGAAGTTATATCCCAGGGTTCTGAGAGCTATGAGAGCCTCATGAAATTCCATCATTGAGCGTGGAAAATCAGTGCAGTTCCTTGAAAGGAAATAAAATGATCGTTTGGATGAAAACTCACACAGGGACCAACGATACAAGGCGTGTGATGCAGGGAAGATAGGGAAGGAAGATCTTCCTAGTGTCCATTATTCAGAACAATTACATGCATTTTTTTAAACTGCCAAATTAAGCCGCATCAAGAAATGCTTAGTTGTGAGTTTGTTTGTCTCAAACTTTGTGAAATGTGAAACTGCATGTGAAATAAATGTTCATTTCTGAACAAATGGAATCTGATTCAGTTATGTGTTGCACCTGGGTGCATCAGATTATTAGAGAGCCCTAAAGAAATTCATGTCAGTTTTTAAAATCCTGTTAGTAATGATTTTTTGTATATGTTTCCAGAGGACTGCTATATCCTGTTTCCTTTGATCTTGTTGTAAATTGCAGTTTGTGTGGCAAATTGTTTTATATTTGAAGCCTGTCTATTGACATCCATTAATTATTAGTTTCATAAATCCTGTTCTGTTTTCATATGCATGCAGCTGGAAAACCTGACCTTGTGGATCAATCAAATCAGGATCCTGGTTCCTGGGTCCACAAGCAGATTTTATATTTTCACTCACATTTAATACATAAGGTAATCCCCCCCCCCCTCTTCTACAATGGGGCAAAGTCTACATTAGATTATATTAATGGAACCTTGGAGTGAAAGAATTGGCTAGCTGATTAAAATCACAACATTTGGACTATTTTATAACTACTAGACTCTTGTGAAGTCACATCACACCACTGTGGTAAGGTATGATGCCATCTCTTCTTTTGAACTCATATAAGTTCACTTAGAAGAGTCCAAACAAAAACAAACAGGAGTAAAAACCAACAGGCATAGACTTGTCCTCTGGACTGTTCCTCATGAGAAATGGAGACAATAGGACTTCTGCTAGAGACACTGATCTGAGCGCCACGTTCCTCGGGAGCTCCCAAGGGACCCAAGAAACTTTCTAATTTGGGGTGCACCCTGCACCCCTACCCGGTTCCTAAGCAGTGGACCGGAAAACAGGAACTCTCCTGCAGCCTTGAAGAGCTGTCTGACCCCCATTTTTCTGAGAGAGGAAGACTCTCGGGGAATTGGGTGAGGTCCTGCCGGCATTAAGGGGAAATATAACACCGTGAAAGTTTCTTTGGAATCAGGCTCAGATCTCTCTACCTATTACCCCCTAAGCAACTACATGGAAGCAAAAATACCTACTCTTCTAAAATCTGAGTAAGTTACAAAAACTCTTTTGTTTTACCTGAATCTGGAGGTTCTGAAGGATTGCCAAATACACCTATTAAATCCGAGCCTCCCCACCTGATGTATAAATGACTCTTAGAAAACAAAAAAAAAAATCAGATAAATCGGCAGGAACCCTATCAATTTGATCTGTGGGTAGACATAACAAACAGGATCTTTTGAAAGACGTTACAACTACCAATCAGATACTTCGATGCTGAAAGGGGAGGGAGGAAGAACCCCCCCTTTTTAGGTGTCATCTTTCCGTCTTCAGTGCCTAATGCCATCGCGAGACTACCATAGATCGTGAGACCGGAAGTGTGGCTCCCTTGTGTAACTGGCAAATAATTCCCAAGTTCCTGGACATGAGGAGGTAACGGAAGGTCCACAGTCCTGCAACCTTTTGGGTATATCCTGTTCTCTGCAGCAGCTCGATACTAGAGTGTTTTCAGCTTCATAGTATTCTAACATTAAAATACTACCCAAAATACAAGAATCCTGTTGAATTACCTACATTTTTTTATTTTATTTTTTGGTGTAATTGTCTGGACTTTACCAACTAAGTTTCAACAAAACCCCTTAAAGCAGCAAGCATGGAACGTGCGATTAAACAGATGGATCAACTACTTGCCATGATAAACACCCAATATCAATCTATTAACCAAAAACTGGATACTATTTTGGATGTAATTAAAGACATAACGGACCAAGTTACTACAACATAGTCAGACGTGAAAGCAGTGGATTCTCCAATTGAGAAGATGGCTGAAGTTCAGAAAATCCCCATAAAGGAAGTGGAGAGCCAGGATAAACAATTAGACTCTGCATCCTCTCAACAAGAAACTGCAACAGACCAGTTGCTTACGATGGATATGAATGTGAAAGACTTTGATTTTTGTCTTTACAATTTGCCTGAAGAATTCTTTGATACTAGCTTGGAGGACTTGAAGGGTGGAAAGGCTGGAGTTACTGGGATCTCTCTTTATGAGTTTGGAATTGAAGAAATTACAATGCAGGTTTACTATGAGAACTCTATGCTTGCAGAGGGAATTTACCAACAATATCCAAGGATGTTCTCCGGTGTTTGGCGTTAATGAGGAAAAGTGGAAGACGCTGGAAATTCCGGACAAAAGGACTGGCTAAAAGAGTCTAGATTTTTTGGAAATAGACAAGGAACTGGTTAAAAGGTCTGATTTTGGTAATAATGGTATAATTTACTATATTAATATATTAGAAAGACAATTTATAATGAATAGGTGTTGGGAGACATGGAAGGTTTATGGAGAAACTGTTGTATAAAATAGTTTATAATTGTTACTTATTGATCGAATCCATTTACTATTAATGAGATTTATTAACTTTCTTTTTTTCTGTGTTAGTATTAATTATTTTCTAATGATTATATTCAATGATATATCTTTAAAACTGTATGAGATTTAGTTTAATGAATGTAATTAAAAATAGTAGGATTAGAATTGTTGATACCAAAGAGTATACAGGTTTATCAATAGATGGAGGAAGATGTAGGGGAAGTCCTGTTTTATTTTTTGTTCTTTTTCTTTTTACCTTTATATTAGATATACTTTCAATAATAACATAATTTTTGATGGTTTTTAATAAATGTAGAAATGTATATGCAAACTTGTTTCAGAAAAATAATAAAAATCATTAAAAAAAGGAATAGAGACAATAAAATGGGACTATAAAAACTTCAGGAATGCATAAGTATTTTTGATAGATACAAAATTCAATCCCTGCATGCCTCATAAAAATCAAATTTTAATATGGATACTGTTAATTGACCCAATGTTCAACAGAGCTATATTAATAAAAAAAGCCATTCATGCTACCCGAATCACTGAACCATATGGAATTTAAATTGGTTAATCTCACATATTTTAATAAAGAAAAATGGACTCCTCCGTAATTTGTAATTCTTTCAGCAACATGCTTCTTATTTATTTTCTTATTTTCAGACAGAGATTCTGAGTCGAAGCATCTTCAGACATATGAGATCAGTGAAGGGTGACATAGACTTAAAGTTCATTTCTCAGCATACTTGTACCATTCTAACCCTACTGCTTTCAATGGACTTAGAAGAGCACGACTCTGTTTGGGATGGCTCTGTTAGTAATGGAACACCACTTCATATTTGATTAGCTGGAGAGGTCTAAAAGGTGAGCGAACAATTAACTCTGGAAGTGTTTTGTATACATGTAAAAGATAAGAACACATGTTAAAGATAAAATCAATCCTGATCAGTCACCTTGAACTCAAGAAGACACTTACATATGGGAGGGGGGTCGAACAGTATTTAAACAAACCATGTAAATATCACTGCACTTTAGAAAACGTTCAAAGATGAAAAAGATGTTTTTTCATCTTTTTGTATGTTGTATGCCTTTCCACCCATCCCCCTCCTCCCAAGGGTTATGGGAAAGGCTGTCAAGGACAAGGCGAACTTGATAATAGTGGCCCCCTTCTGGCCAAAACGCCTATGGTTCCCAGCTCTGTGGAGCATGTCGAGAGGCATTTTCATCAGGTTCCTGGAATCGCCCTTCCTACTGCACAGGGGCGGTGTCAGGCACCACAGCCCCCAAGTGCTCCACCTGGTGGCTTGGAAGGTCATATGGTGATGGAGTGGTCGGACAGGGTGACCCAGGTTTTGGTGGTGTCACGTAAACCATCCACGAGATGCTCATATAGCCTAAGTGGGAGAAATTTGTGAAATGGGCTGTGGAAAAGGGCGAGGTTCCCCAACAGTGTCCCATACCCTTTGTTTTCAAATACTTGTTGTCCTTAAAGGATGCTGGCCTGTCTAATTCGTCTGTTAAGGTGTACCTGGCAGCAATATCCACTTTTCATGACGGGGTTAATGCTTCCTCACTCTTCTCCAGCAAACTATGTAAGAAGTTTCTGAAGGGGTTGGATAACTTATATCCATCAGTGAAGGCACTGGTACACCAATGGAGCCTCTCGCTGGTCTTGACTCACCTGATAGCCAAGCCCTTTGAGCCTCTTGCCTCTTGTGACTTGCAATTCCTGTCGTATAAGACGGCTTTTCTAATTGCTATCACGTTAGTGCGTAGGGTCAGTGACCTGAGGGCTCTCAGATTTGACTCCCCCCTTCACAAGGATTTTTCCCAACAGGGTAATGTTGAGACCTATCGTCTATCGTACCAAGGTAGTGTCCAAATTTCACTTGTCGCAAGACATCACCTTGCCTATTTTCTTCCCTAATCCAGAGACTCAGGCTGATAGACAGATGCACTCGCTAGATGTGCGCAGAGCACTGTTGTTTTATTTGGAAAGAACCAAGTTATTTAGGCTGGATAATAACCTTTTTATTTGTTTTAGAAGACCCAACAAAGGGAAAGCAGTGTCCACACAGTCCCTATCCAGGTGGATTGTCTCGGTGATCAGGTTGGCGTACCTTGCAGCGGGAGTTGAGTGTCCATTACACCTTCACGCCCACTCCATGAGAGCAATGGCTGCATCAGCAGCGTTCTCCTCCATCCTCAGTATTCAGGAGATCTGCAAAGTGCAGACATGGTCCACACCTGTCACGTTCATTTGCCACTATGCGATTGATGTTGACTCCAGATCTGAGGCAGCTGTGGGGAGAGCAGTGTTGAACAGGTTATTTCGATGATCAGCTTATTCCCACCGCCTACAATGGTAAGCTTGCTATTCTTCCATGTGGGACTGCACAGAAGCCATGAAAATGAAAAACAGTGTTGCACTTACCTGTAACTGTTGTTCGTTGAATGGTCTTCCATGCAGGCACACATCCCTCCCTCCTTCCCCGTAGTGGGCTGTCACCGTAAAAGCGTGTACTCCCCACGGTGGCAAATGGAGAACTGAGGGAAGAGTGCTCCCCATCCCCCATCATGTGACCATTAGGCTGGAAAAGCTGTTAGGGCTTGGTCACGGACGGGGGGAGGGGAGCGCTCATAGGGAGCTAACTCTTCCAGAAGCTTGTAAATCTTCTCCGTGGCTGGCCTGCGCAAGCGCAGTCCCATGTGGGACTGCACGGAAGACCATTCAACGAACAAAAGTTACAGGTAAGTGCAACACTGTTTTTCTAGCTCTATCCTGTAGCAATCTTGTTTTAGAGAGTCAAAAATTTATACAAATTGTAATATGTTTTCCCAGAAATGTAGAAGTATTCTTGGCTGTACTTCTGGCTTTCAGCAGGTGAAAATTTGGCTTTACTGAAAGAAATAATGACTACACAATCTGGAGTTTCAGTAATAGCTTGGAAAGGATAGTTGCCATTTTTACAGAACGTTGCTTGATCAGTGTGCTATCTATGGGCTACTCCGTATGCATAACTTACTCCTGATTTTTTCGGCAGTAGATATGCAAGTATTTAAATCAACTTGTGGTGATTGTTCTGCATGCATGCCCTTTCCTCTGAATCCCTTCTGCTGTGGATTGCTTCTGCACATGGCCAAATAAACCGGAATGTCCAGCAAGGGTGCTGGGCATCACTGATGGCATCACAACACCAACCCCCCCTTTATTTTTTGCACATGGACCCTAGCACCACTGTGCAGAAACACTAGAGACATTTCCAAAACCAAAACTGTTGTCACTGGTGATTCTCTCTTTACCACGAAGGTGGGGAACCTTTTTTCCACCAAGGGCCATTTGGATATTTATAACATCATTCGCGGGCCATACAAAATTATCAACTTAAAATTTAGCCAACCAAGCCCCAAACAAGCAGCTGCCCCAGATGACACTGTCCCCCCCCCCAAGCACGGGCAAGCAGCCAGGCATCCAACTGGTGGTCTACTCGCCCATTTGGTGGCAGAGGATGGTCGCCAGTCTTAGATCCTTCTGAGCTAGAGATCTGCCAGGACCCAGGAAGGGCCAGACCGAATGATTTCGTGGGCCTTAAACGCCCCCTGGGCCTGAAGTTCTCCACCCCTGCTTTACTGATTGGACGATCAGCACACATGTGGTAGGGTCAGGTAAGAGAATGCCCTATCTGGTCACCTAGGATTAAAGGTGAGCCCAAGGTTTAAAATGCTGAAGACTACTTCATAGATGATTGTTTCAAAGGGTAGCTGTGATGGTCTGCAATAGAACAGCTAGGTTCAAGTCCAGTAGCACCTTAGAGATGTCTGGGATCTGATGAAGGGAGCTTTGACTCATGAAAACTTATACCTTGAAAAACGTGTTGGTCTGTAAGGTGCTAGTGGACTCAAATCTAGCTGTTCTTAGAAGATGCCTCCTGCACCCCAAAGTATACTACTACAAGTATCTTCTGCCCACCAACACTTTTATCCTCTAGTTTTCTTTTGGAGTTGATTTGCTCTCGCATAGACCATTGACTTCCCAATGTGCACAGTTGTTATGTGTGTGTGTGTTTTTGAGCACCATCAAATCGCTTCCGACTCATGGCGACCCTATGAATCCATGTCCTCCAAAACGCCCTATTGTTAACAGCCTTGCTCAGGTCTTGCAAACTGAGGGCTGCGGCTTCCTTTATGGAGTCAAACCACCTCATGTGGGTCTTCCTCTTTTCCTGCTGCCTTCAACTGTGCCTAGCGTTATTATAATTTCCAAAATTTGAGGCTGCCACAGTGGGATGGCACATGGAACTAATCAAGTATTCATTACTCTCAGATATTTGAGATTATTATTTGCCTGGGCACCAGATTGTGGGAGGTAAGTTTGGCAGTCTCTCTTTCTTCTAGTGTGCATGTACGTATGCAGAGTTGAGTGTCATTTCCATCTGACTTGCTTTGGCATATCATATTAGCATTAGCATTAATGTGATTGCATTATAGTCCAACTAACTAATACATGCACCTGCAAAACATTCTTCCATGGCTTGGCACTCTATTGCTAAGGTGCATGAGATCATCCCAGCCTTTTGAAAGTTTCATTAAGGTTTTCTGTATTTGCTTCCTATTGCTAAATCACAGCAGGGGCAGATTAAGCCCAGCATAAAACAGTTATAACTAAAATTTAAGAATTAAATCTGTGGATGGAAAATTGTTACTTGTAGGTTCTGGGAAGATAACATTTTAAAGGATTTATGCGGCACTGAATATTATCTGCTCTTGAGTGTTTAGTAGTTTAATTCCCAGGCCTGGTGTTTTTCATGTGGGGAGCGGATATCTGTGCTGAGAAAGAGACCATTAACAGGTAGAAGATGCACAAGGAATTCAGAACTATTGTAATCGCCCCTGAAAGGGAGAATGGATTACCTCCTTTGTTTTATTTTCTGTGCATTTATGAGGTAACTGTCCTTTGTTGTTCTCTTCCTGTTCCACAATATAAGGCTGAGATAATTATGATGACATGTTTATCTTGCCTTTCTTCCAAGGAGCTAAAGGCAGCATCCCCACAACTTTATAATCTAGGTTAGTCGAAGAGATAGTAACTGACCCAATGCCTCATTGAGCTTGCTGGCTCATAAGGTGAAACTACATGTTGTGAGGCAAAGGATGATTTGGGACCCTCATCCTTGCCCTATATAAAGGTAATGCAGGAGTGGGAGGCATTTTCAGGGAAGAACAGATGGGAGGCATTGTTTGCCCTTCTTGTGTTCCCTTACTCCACTGTAAATGCCTCTGTTTAGGCTAGATTTAGCCTGTTCTAGTAATGGACATATTACCTTTTGGGTCGGATGGCTTGTCTCTCAGGAACAAGATTTGGGGGTAGTGCAGGCTGCTGCCGGAAGGGGAACGCGAGAGAGTTGCACTTCATGAGCACAAATCCCTCCAGCCATGGAGGGTGCAGAGTTTTGGGCACAAGAGCTCAACTTGCAATTCAGCTGAGTTCAGCACGCTGAACATATGTATATGTAGAACATGTTATTTGCAAATTTTGAATTCCTCACTAGTTTTTCTGACCCCAGAAGTAAGAAGTGATGGGGGGAACCAGCCTTGGCAGCAGGGGCAGTCCTAGTGATTTTGGGGCCCTGGGCAAAAGTCCAGGATGGCACCTCTGAATCACTGCCCCCCACTGGTCCCCCTGCTCCCCCCACCGGGACCACTCCAGGCCCAACCAAAGGGAGGTCCTTGCCATGTATGAGGCAGGTGGGGGCCATGGTGTGAGATAAGGGAGTAGCTGGGGGAAAAGAGGAATTAAGAGACTTCACTTCAGGCGTAGTAGTTCATGTGGTATCCCAGAAACCGATTACTGTTTCAATGAAATGTTGACTGTGAGGGAAAGGGGGATAACATAAAGGAACACTTGTACATACCTCTAACAATCAGTCTTGTCCATTTCAATGCTGGCTGGACGTATGAAGTACCTCAATCTACATTCTGAGCCAGAAAACAATTTCTCAAGGAAATTATGCTCAGTCCATTGGAGCATTATGAGCTGGACCAACTCCAAACCAGACAATAATGAACTTGGATGTCTTCTCTGCTTAACAAAGTGTTCAAAGTGTTTCCCAGACATTACCTTACAACAGCAGGATGAGGTGGTTAACCCCATACAGCAAATGAAGGTCTGAATAGTGTGGTATAGAGCTCCCCCTGAGGAATTTTCCTGATGCTATCAAAACCCTCTAAATTTCTCACATGTTTCGTTTGAACCAGAACCTCCTCCAGATATGTTTGGCGCAGTGGTTAAGAGCAGTGGACTTCAATCTGACGAACTGGGTTGGTTTCCCCACTCCTCCAAATGAAGCCTGCTGGGTGAGCTTGGGCTGGTCACAGTTCTCTCAGAACTTTCTCAGCCTCACCTACCTCACAAGGTGTCTGTTGTGGGAAGAGGAAGGGAGGGCAATTGTAAGCTGGTTTAAGTCTTTTTAAAAAGGTAGAGAAACCGGCATATAAAAACCAGCTCTTCTTCTTATGTTTCACATTTTGCTCCAAGTGAAATCCAATTACAACATATAGAATTTCTCCAATCTCCGAAAGTTATCCAGTCTTATATAAACGCCGTTGCTTCTTATTTCACTGTTTGAGGGAAGTTTTGATTGCAATTTCAGGACTGAGGCTGAAAGATAGTACCATACCTAAATCAGCATAGCCAAGCCCAACAAAATCATAGTGGCATTACTTGAATGCAGGGAACTGGGTTAAATGGCCTTTAAGACATTTTAGTCTGTGAGCAGAGAATGTTCAATGTACTGTTAAGGCCCATAGACCATATAACTGGATGCCTCCATTTTCAAAAAGAGTAGTCACAATAGCAGGTAATGTAATGTGTCAAACTTTAATCAGCTGTATTCTGCACATTGGCAACAGACATGTCTTTATTTACTGTACAATAGCAGTACTTGGAAGTAACGGGACACATATATTTACTTGGAAAAACAGAACAAAACACATGAATCCATAATTATGATGACTGTCATGTCCCAACTTTCTTCTCTGAAACATTTATTCTAAAAGCATTTCCCTTCTTGCTGGGAATGTTGTGGAGAGTTACTAGGACTGCATGCTAACAATGACATTTTAGTACCTTCATTCCTCTTTAGCATTATTGGTTTATGCTAAGAATGACTGACATAATTCTGTGGTAACACAGGGCATTTCCATCCAGGCACTGATGCACGTACTGATGTATCATC
This sequence comes from Euleptes europaea, assembly GCF_029931775.1. Taxonomy (NCBI): domain Eukaryota; kingdom Metazoa; phylum Chordata; class Lepidosauria; order Squamata; family Sphaerodactylidae; genus Euleptes; species Euleptes europaea. Next base: position 32,470,741 of record NC_079318.1, read on the forward strand.
TCATACGAACACCTGAAAAAGAATGTGTAATTTTATTTCTTCCTGTACCAATGCCCCATATTAGACTGCAAACACAAAATCACATTTATATTTGAAAAAATGTTAATCTGATTAATATTTTGTAATGTGCATTTGGTTTCTTCTGATGTGTCATATATGTTAGAAGAATATTGTTATGATCGTGGCTTGCAAGTATTCTGGGAAGGAACCTTGAGACCGTTACGTACAGACTTTATGGCAAGGAATAAGACATAGGGAATGCTAGGAGTGGTGAGGTGGAACTGATGAAGAATTGAAACAATTGTCTTCCCCTTTACTTCCGTGACCTCCCTATTTCGGGACAGAATAATACTTACCTGCCATCCACATCTGAAAGAGAAAAAGAACCATTAAGAACCATTATTGGTCTACAAGACTGATTTTTTTGAATAATATTTACCTGCAATCAATTTTTTGGAAAATAACCATTATTGGTATACAGGACTGAGACTTTTGTATGGTGAATTATATTCTATATAACAGCTTTGTACGTGCTTGCATGTTATGTGTATGTTAAGTGTATTTTGTAATTTGTACAATAATACAGTCTTTGTTTAAGCTATACTAGGCGTATAGATTATCTGCGTCAGAATTTGAATAACCTCCAGGTACTAGCTGGAGATCTCCTGCTGTTACAACTGATCTCCAGCCAATAGAGATCTTTTCACCTGGAGAAAATGGCCCCTTTAGCAATTGGACTCTATGGCATTGAAGCCCCTCCCCTCCCCAAACCCCACCCTCCTCAGGCTCTGTACCCAAAATCTCCAGGTATTTCCCAACCCAGAACTGGCAGCCCTATTAGATGGTGATGCTAGCAGGCACAACTCTGTTTGCTTCTTCCAGAATAGCAGATTGCTGCCCATCATGCTTTTGCTAAATGCCTCATGATTTTCCTGCCTGTCTCATTCAAACCACAAAGGGCAGTCATGCTAGTTTTTACCCCCAGGCCTAGGGCATTCCTCACTGTCAGATGAAGTTTATGGGTGGTGAAATGGTTGCTCATAATTACACAACCAGTGATAAGCACTGTAGGAACTGATCAACATGTCCAAACACAGTTATGTATCGGTACCATGAAAACTACTGTGTGAAATCAGCCCTTGTGATGCTACAGTAGCAGGTAAAAGGCCTAACTATTCATCATACAGCTGAGAAGAAATGGACCAAAATGTGAGGCCAAGAATGTCCCCCCCCCAAAAAAAAAAAAATTGGCAGTGCTAACGGCTCAACAAATCTATGAGCTGTCTGGGGAATACAATTGTTGAATGAATACTTGAACATATATAACTAACATGCCAGTCCTGGGAGCATTATAATGAGAGGAAAAGAGCAAGTATTCAGTGGGAGCATTATGAGAAGAAAAGAACAAGTATTCAGTGCTAAGCTGAACTGGTAAATTTAGTTTTGTGAATATTTTAGTGTCCCCTGAACAGCACTGGCATCATTTTTGACAGCAAAGAGGCACTTGAAAGGCACAAATGTGTGCAGGGAAGGGGAGAAGAATTTCTACATTTAACCCCCCCCCCCATCACTAGGCTGAGTATCAGGTATCCTTAGGGTTGCCAGGTACCCCCTGGCAACCCACAGTGGTGGTGGGGGGACTCACTGGCAGTAAACTTAGGCCGAGGCCTCCGGCGTCAAAATGTCGCAATGTCATTTTGGGTGTGCACCGCAAGTGATGTCATCACATCACTGACAACTGTAGGGATGCTCCGGCATTTGCGCAAAACTCTATGGTGGAAGCTGTTTTTATCATAGAGTTTTGCCCAAATACCAGAGCATCCCTACAGTCGTCGGAAAACATGGTGGCATCACTTCTGGTGCACGCTGGAATGACATCGCCACATTTTGACACCGGGGGCCTTGACCTAAGTTTGCTGCTGGTGAGTCACCCCAATGGCTGTCTCAATGGCACCAGGGAGTGGGGCACCAAAGCAGGGGAATCCCACACTGCCACCAGAGGCCTGGCAACCCTAGGTATCTTTTTACTACCGAAAGCCAGCTGTTTTCTAGCATTTTTTGGTGTGTTTTCTGGAGGCATCCTGTGTTTTTTCTCATGCTGTGCTCTGGGATTCTGAACTACCGTCTGCTCATAACATAATAATGTTCCAACCATTACCTCTGTGATTATGACTGGTTACTGATAAGTCAGTCTCCATTTGATCTCATCAGACCTAATCTTTATTTTATTATATTCTCGCGCTTCCATATTTTGTGCCTTTTAATTTGCTTATTAAGTGTCTGGCACACTGTATAAACATGCTCTGCCAGCTCAGCTGTGTTACTTTGCCTGTTCTACACTTAACAGCTGGCAGCTCCTTGAGTATAACCTGTGTATAGAATATAAACTGAAATGTCAATTGTGAATGTATAGGCCTTTAGTTATAGAAAATTGCATTTTCTTTTAAATGACTTTGTCTTTTTTGTGTGTGGGGTGGGTGTAGTAAGCCACCTTGTGTAGAATTTGTAGAGAGGTAGGATATATATATTTAAAATAAAAAGTTGGGGAAGGATCCCTGATATAGGCTTCTGATTGATGTAGCATAGCTAGTTTAATAGTATTATCATCACTGATGACTGTTGGAAATGGATAGAAATGTCACAGTCTTATTGCTTTCTTGTTTTATTTAAAGTTTATTGTTGTTTTTAATAAATACCATACAGTACTTGCTATCAAGCAACCTTTTCCCTCTAATGGACCCCTCTGTTCCCTAGCTCTTAAAAGAGGGGAAGAAAGAAAGGGGAAAAAAAGGAAGGGGAGATGATAAGTTGTAGATCAATTTTCATAATATTTTAAAAATCCAGCCCAAATTCCATTATATTTCATGCCTGCGTCCGGTCAAATTGAGAGTGATTTTTTCCTAGAGCATACTTCTTAAGCCAAACTGGGGATGTCCCTAGGGAAATTATAACATGTAGTCAGGACCTGAAGTAGTTCTTGCTATTGAAACCACTAAACTTCTGGAAGCTAATGAACTTTTGGGCAGCCTGCTTTCCTGAAAGAGCTAATTGAATGTTGACTGTTTCTGCAAATATGCTTGAATATGAAAGGTTGATGACAAATAGGTAATATTTGACTTTGCTAAGTACTGAAAGAGACATTCCATCTTTTATGGTTAATGAAACAATAGATGAAACCATCTTTAATTGGATCATTTCTCTTTATGAAGTTAATATCATAGTCACCCATTGGATCTGGAGGAGCATGATGGGATCCTAAATCTTCCTGGAGGGAAACAGAATTACTCTTATTGGAGCCCTTTAATTTAATCATGCCCAATTTGTAATGTGCTGATCTTGAACAAAGGGCCAATGGGTCTTTGATCTTGAGTTAAAACAAGCCAAACTGGATTGGTTGAATCTACAAAATGGAAGCATATTGGGAAAAAAAAAATCCTTCCTGTTGCCATCATAATTAGCCATACTTTTTATGGTACACACAAAGATAAGTGCACAGTTTACTTGCATCCTTGATTTTCTTTTTCATCTTCTTTAGTGCTTTGAAATTATTTAGCAGAAATAAAGCTAGGGGGAATTGGCAGTCCCCTATGGTCTTTGCTAGAATTTCACAGATATCTCTAATTACTATTGATTTTTCTCCGTGCCTTAAGAGATAGTGAAAAACCACAATTCTTTGTAACAGCAGGTGATACAGTGGGATATTAGATGTAGTAATTAGGATCTAAAATACTTACAAGGACAGGGACCAAAATATACAATAGTAAACCTACAGGCAATAGTCAACTGTGAAATAAAGAGAAAAAAGTCTAGTTTTTGAATTTCAGCTGCAAAAACTTAAATTACCTTTAAGTTCAGATGATTTCTTAGGTTCAATATATGTTTAGCTGCACAGATCCAATTAAAAATCTATCTAGTAATAGTAATCTATCTGGTAATCTTTTAATGTTTTTTTTTTTAAATACTGCTTATTATTTAATTTACATTGTCACTGATATAGCCAGAAATTTAGGGGAGCACTTGCTAGTCCTGACTAAAAAGATTATGGAGGGTTCTTCTGCAGACCAGAATCAGGACTGGTCTGGTCTTTTAGGTAAACATGCCAAATAGGGAGTCAAAAGACCCAGAATACCACTTTGGCCCTTGCAGGGGGACAAGGAACAAAGGAATAACAGACTATTATGACCTCTAGTGGATTAGAAATAGTACAATTAATATCAATAGATGTACTTTATTTGGGCCCACGTAGTGAGAAATATTTGAAAATGGCGATAATGTCCAACTAAATACTGAAGTGAAGGTATAGGTCAAAGATGGGCTGTGTTGATGGGGGCTAACAGTAATGTGTATGAGAAACATGTAACCTTTATTCTTCTTATTTTCTTGGTTATAGTAAATGTGTTAACATGGCATTTATATAGAACACATAAGTACAGATAACTTTGTATGGCTTTGAATTTATTAGATAAAAAGACATTAAAAATGTGAGCCCTATCAAGTAAGGATACGGCAAAGTGGGTCTGTTTTCTTGGATGCAAAATGTGTGCACCCTAAGAACATAAGAAAAGCCCTGCTGGATCAGACCAAGGCCCATCAAGTCCAGCAGTCTGTTCACACAGTGGCCAACCAGGTACCTCTAGGAAGCCCCCAAACAAGATGACTGCAGCAGCACCATCCTGCCTGTGTTCCACAGCACCTAAGATAATAGGCATGCTCTTCTGATCCTGAAGAGAATAGGTATGCATCATGACTAGTATTTTTGTGTACTTCATGACCCTGTATTTTTGTGTACTTCATGACCCTTTCCTTATGAGAATCGCAGGTTGTTCCTCATTCCACGCAGCTGCCTCTCTGGAGGTTGCCCTTCTGATCAGTAACTATACTTCCCCCTGGGAATCTAATATCCTTTTGTCCATCCCTCCTACCTTTTATATCCTAGTTCTCGAGTATATCGGGTTTTGTGTGTATTGTGAATGTATATATAATTCAATCCCTTTAATAAAACTCTTAAACTTGTATAACGCTTCGTTATTGAGAGTGTTTCCACTGATGTGCTCATAAAAATAGGTGCCCGTCAAAATAGGTCTGTAAGATTCCTCTAAGTGACAGCCTTTCAAATACGTATAGAGAGCTATTATGTGCCCCCTCAATCTCCTCTTTTTCAGACTAAATAATTCCCAAGTCCCTCAGCCTTTCCTGATAGGGCTTGGTCTCCAGGCCCCTGATCAGCCTCATTGCTCTCCTCTGCACCCACTCCATTCTGCCCACCTTTCTAGAGAAAGCGGGAGCATTTGAGAGAAGAGTAGAGTAGAGGAACCTTCTCCCTCTGTATTTTTTCAGATGCTCTGTATATCAAGCAAACAAACCTGCAACACCTCTTGCATTCTGAAATGATACAATCCAACAAGAGTTGCACCAGAAGCCTCTGCTGATTGTGTAAACTTCTCAAACTGTGATTGCCTTGAACACCAGAACCATATCTATTTGGTAGATCCCTGTGGAAAAAAAAATGGATTGCTCACTTAGAGTTTGTGTACATTGGCTTGTCTCCACTCAGCTTGGTGTACTTACCTGTCTCACATCACCTGCATTTTGTGATCAAAGTTGTATGGAACACGTTGTATGAATCCCAATGTTACCACCAGCAAATGCAACTGAGCTTGAAACCTGTAACTCAGCCCTATTGTTCTTGTTTCCTTTTGTATTTGGGATGGTATCTGTTTCACCCTTTATTCTTGTTGCAAGGGTATCTTGGTCTCTACTTCTGTATATATATATATATATATATAAATATATAATTATGATTTCAGTCATTTCCCACAGGAGGTTCTATTGTAATGATGAGAGTATATATGTGCAGCTTCACATGATAGATACGATCTGACATCTATTCCAACGTGTCAGGATTTTTTCCATGGTGCTCACATTACAAAAGTGTCAATGTCTTCTTGCTAACGGAGTGGTTCCTGCATTACAAAGAGAGATGGAAGGAAATGTTTTAGCTTGTATCGAAAATGCACATAAATCTCTAGGTTTTGATTGTTCTTCCAACATACACATACAAATGGAAACAGAGAATTGTTTTGCAGAGACATACAGTTTACCAGCTGTCAAGGAAAATATTGCTTCTCGTGGCCTGTGAGATTTTTAATTTTGGGCTGCCGATGAAATGTACAAATATAAAATTTTGGATCATTTTATCTTGTAAATGCCAAGTTTAAACTCTGCTTTTGGGGGATAAGTGGGTTATCTTTGGACCATTACGTTAGCGCTTCAGAAGTTCTGTTTTCATCACATTCTTCTTTTCCTTAATTCTGGGTTAACTATCAAAAACTTAGCTCCAACTACTAACATGGGATGCTGTGGATTTCTTATAAAAAATGTTTGACAGTCTGACTGTGTTCAAAAGGGTCGATCAGATGTGAGCCAAACTCTTGTTCAGTTGATGTTGAATGGTTGCAAATGCCTACCAAACAAGAAAGCATCATGTTTTTCAAAGCTGAGCATGTGCAAAAACACTGCCAGTCCAAACAGATGGCAGCCATTAACACTGTGAGAGTCTGCTTCTGATTTATATGATTTGTGACACGTTTACTGGTGCATTCAAGATGGCGAGCCACCATTTCACCCTGCCATGACACTGGAAAGATTTTCTTTTTTAAAAGATCAGTTATTGCTCTTGCAAATGTTCTAATGGTCTATAGCCATAATCTTAGAATTCCCAGCTTTCATTTCCCCCCCCCCCATATCTCTGCAAGGATATGGTGGCACAGCAGGGAAAATGTCAGCCATGGTTTCAGGAAAAGCCAATCATGCAGTACTTACTGCACTGTTAAGAAGAACAGCTATGAATAAGTTGATAAACAATTGAACCAATCATGGAGATATAGGGTCCCGATTTATGAACAGGAAACAAGGCATGAGATGAACTGATGAGCATGAAGCATCCTTACTTCCAAAGCCGTACCAAATAATGCTTTCCTTTATAAAGATTTGGATCCAAAGTCTCCCTTCGTCTTGGGAGGAAACTTAGATCTTAGATCCAACCCAAAGCCTTTCTAACTATACACTGATTCACGGACATGATCTCCAAATATATAAAAAATGTAAGAAAATGTATGAGTAAAATGATAAGAAAGCAATGCATTGTAACTTTACACAGGGCTTTGCCAGACATAAATCAAACACACTCATTGTTGAAAATCTGAAATACCTCAAGAATGTAGATATTGCAAGAACAAGTTGCTATTTATTAATCATAACTTGGAATTGAATTCATTAAAAGCATCATGAATAGCAGCCAGAATATCTGGATCAAAATTCAAAAGTAAACAACAGATTCTGGGTAGCTCTCAACTGTATTATTCATAACATAGCATAAGTCTAACTTGGCACAAGGAAAATTGCGGTGCATACATTTGCACACCTTCAACTTTTGAGCTTTGTTCAGATTTTTAAATATTGGGCCACAGATCAAATTAGAGTAATGGACGAATAATTTTATCAAGTACTCCAAGATTATTTCCCACCTAGGGCTGTGCATATCGATAAATCTGAACTGAAAATAAACCCAAAATAAGCCATTTTGTCAATATTTAGGTTTATTTTCGGCCGAATACCAAAACCTAGGAATCTACCCAAAGCCAAATAGTCGATTCCCGACAAGGCAAATAGATATTCAACTTTTCGGGTTTCAGCTAGGGCTGTTGAATTTAAAAAAATTCGGTATAGTTCGGATTCGACCGAATTCGGCCCATTTAGATTCGGAATATGCCGAAGTCCGAACTCCCCCACTTCGGGTCCGTTCAATTCGGCAGGAATTCAAAGTTCGGGTAAAAAATTCTGCCGAATAAAGCCATTAAAAACACAATAGCGCCTTTCCACGGCTCTGGGGGGGCATTTTTGGGGTTAGAGGTCCCAAACTTTCAGCAGAGCTTCAAAGGACGTTTATTGAAAGACTCCCCAAGTTTTGTAAAGATTGGGTCAGGGGCCTGAAAGGGTTCCCCCCACCCTTAATGTGCATCTCTCTGCAGAGTTTGCCGCCCACGCACAAAGCTCCCAGCCCCGACAACAGCTGAAAAGTTTGCAAAGCAACTGCAAAGTAAAACAACACCTTTGCAACAGGGAAAACCAGAAGACACACAACTGAAACCTCCCCCCTCAAACCAGGGAGCGAGAGACTCGAGGGGGAACACACACCCCAGGCAGAAGCGACGAAAGCCCCCTTTGGCTTCCCCCCCACCAACAGAAACTGCTCCCTCCCCACACACACACAGACTCTGCTTCCCCCCCCACACACACATACACAGGAGAAAAATTATAGATTAAAGCCCCCAAAGGGGTCTTACTGTGGCTGTCTTCTGTTCCATCAGGAGGGGCTGGGGAGGACTTGTAATCCAAGATGATTCCAATTAGGCACGGGACGTTTTGCTCTGGAGATGCACAGGATCGGCTGATCCATTCATCCCAATGGGGGAAAGGGGAAAAGGGAAAGCCCATATCTCGGGACCCCCTGACCCAATGTTCACAAAACTTAGGTGGTCTCTTAAGAACACTTGTCTGAAACTCCACTCAAAGTTTGGGATCTGCACCCCCAAAAATGCACCCCCTGCAGCCACAGAAAGAGAAAAGGGGGGAGGCGATATTTCTGCCCCCACTGAACCCATCTTTACAAAACTTGGGTGGTATCTTAAGAATGATTGTCTGAAGCTATGCTAAAAGTTTGGGGGCTATATCCCCAAAAAAGCGCCGTCTGCAGCCACATAAATGGAAAAAGAGGGGAGGGAAAAGGGGGAGAGCCCATATCTCGAGACCCCCTGACCCAATGTTTACAAAACTTGGGGGGTATCTTAAGAAGCTTCATCTGAAGCTCCACTGAAAGTTTGGGGTCTGTACCCCCAAAAATGCACCCCCTGCAGCCATGGAAAGAAAAAGGGGGGAGCCCATATCTCGGGACCCCCTGACCCAATGTTTACAAAACTTGGGGGGTATCTTAAGAAGCTTCATCTGAAGCTCCACTGAAAGTTTTGTGTCTGTACCCCAAAAAATACACCCCCTGCAGCCACAGAAAGGAGCGAATGTGCACAAGCACCCCCCCACACACACACGAGGATTTCGCTCTCTCTCTCTCTCTCCCTGGCCGGGCCGCACATCAGCTGATTCCTCCAGTACTCAATCCTGACTGATTGGCCAGAAGAAGACCCAGCTTGGCCACCGATTGGCCGGGGGAGGAGAATGCTGCTTACTGACGGTTATGCTGCTTACTGGCGGCCCCGAATTTGCCGGATTTATTCGTGAACTCATGAACTCGCTGAATTCGGCTCCCCGGTTTCCCGCCAGTTTTGAGTTCGGTTCCTCCCGAACTAAAAACCACCGAATCGGGAAATTCGGCTGATTTTCAGTTCGGGCCGAACCGAATCAACAGCCCTAGTTTCAGCTATTCTCCTTTGCTCAGATGCACAGGTGCATTTTTTGCTCAGATGCATTTTTCTATCTTTTACTGGTTGTTAGGACCCCATAGTTGGGGCCGTTTTGAGGTAGGGGTTGTTTAATCAGAGCCAACTTGGTCAGACCAAACTATCCATCACCATTCAGTCGATTAATCTGGATAGCAGAAGGGGCATTTAAAAGACCGAGCTCATCCAGTCCCGTCCGGAGGGATATACCCTCCAACTAAAATCATCAGCTTCAACAGCTGCTGATCAAGCTTCTGAAGAAGACTCACCCACGCAGATGAGCAATCTCCTTGGTCGTGACTTGGGCTGGCTCCAATATCACCCCCCCTCACATGAAAACCTGCTCTCAAACGGAAGTCCTGAATAGTTTCATTCCCCCACACCGTGACCATCTCTTGAAATCAGATTTTTGATGACTATATGAAAGGACATTTCACAGGAAGTCATTTGCCACCAAAATACATGTTTTCTGTGCTTTATTGTTCTTGCATTTAAGCTGCTTTCCTCATTTTGGAAGCTAATTTGCATGGAACTCAGCTTTTGGGTAACATATTGTTATTTGAACCAGTGCTTATCACAGTGTAGTTAGTCTTTGAATTAGTTTTTTTAATTTTCTCTCCTTACTGTTCACTGTTTTTATTCATATTTCTTGCACAATTTTAATAGATTATTTTAGTTATATCTTGTGGTGTCATTAAGAGGCTTCCATCTAAATACAGTACTTTGGCCTGGATTGGCTATAGTTACCAAGCTAACTGTTTTGTGAAACTCCCTTTGCAAGTGTCCTTCATTGCAAGGGTGACTTTCTTGAGTCCCAGGAAGGTCAGAGGCTTGTCATTTGGTTTCTGGCTGTTTGGGTAGCTGTTTGGGCAGCTACCGAGCTGAGGCATGGGGATTCACACCTCAGGGTTTTGTAATTTGTTTTATTAACTGCCTATCCCAGGAGTGTTCTTGGACTAGGCCCCCTTGACAGACCTTTTAAGCTTCAGCGCCGTACAGAACCATGAGCAAAAAGAGTAAACATTTTTTGTCAGAAGCCAAAACATCATGATAAAGGATGAGCAAGTTATGCTGGCTTCATCTGTCACTGTTTTTCTGGTTAAGTGGGGCGACGTCACATCCCGATGTTTACTAGGCAGACTATGTTTACAGGGTGGTTTGCCATTGCCTTCCCCAGTCATCTACACTTTACCCCCAGCAAGCTGGGTCCTCATTTTACCAACCTAGGAAGGATGGAAGGCTGAGTCAACCTTGAGCTGGCTACCTGAAGGATCGAGATCGAACTCAGTTTGTGAGCAGAGCTTGGACTGCGGTACCGCAGCTTAACATTGCACCACGGGGCAGACATTCTATTCTTCTGGCCTTCTCTGTGTCACCTTCCCCCCAAATTAGTATTTGATCATGCATTGCAGTTTGCTATTCTATATATCATTCATACGTGTTTGACTGAGTGAATACTGCACTCATACATTGTTCCCTAAGGTTTTTTTTTTAGAGAGAGGGCTTGTTTGTGATGAGGGGGACTCTAAGATCAGAGCTGCTCCCCTCTGTCTGCACAAACTATGGACTTCCAATAAAGATGTGCCTCCATCTTCTTCCCATGAACCAGAAGAACCAGAATCTAACACCGTCCTATGACAACTGAACTAATCTAGATACGGGGCAGCATCATGCCAACAGAGCTGACATGACAATCTGCCTTTTTTAGGGTTGCCAACCTCCAGGTACTAGTTGGAGATCTCCTGCTATTACCTTGATCTCCAGCTGTTTGAAATCAGTTCCCCTGGAGAAAATGGCTGCTTTGGCAATTGGACTCTATGGCATTGAAGCCCCTCCCCTCCCTAAACCCTGCTCTCTTCAGCCTCTGCCCCAAAAATCTCCAGGTATTTCCCATCCCAGAGATGGCAACCCTAGCTTTTTTCCTTCTTAACTTGTTTATTTTTAAACAGGAAAGCTTGCACAATATTTTGTGTCATTTTGGTTTGCAATAATAAAAAGATATTACATGGATTTGTTTTCTTGTTCTGGATTTTGTGTGGGCCAAAACATCTGTTTACAATGCTTTTTTTCCTTAAGAGAATGAAAGCCTGTTATATAAATAAATACCTATTAAATAATCATTTCGCTTTCTGCAATATTAAGGTAGCAAACATTGAACAAAGCAGAGCTGGGTATATTCCGATGCATCGTGGACAGATCAAATATGGTGAAGAAATTCACTGGTATTCATCTCTAACAGTTTTCATCTGGTAAACATAATGTTTTGTTACTTACAGAAATCCTACCTAAAACATTCCTAGACAGTGATGAAAATCATCCTTTGGTTTATGACTGGTTTGAGTAGGTAGTGGTGATGGCTGAACAAATCTAAATAGGATAGAGCAACTGTGGAGGAAGAAGAAGAAGAAGAAGAAGAAGAAGAAGAAGAAGAAGAAGAAGAAGAAGAAGAAGAAGAAGAAGAAGAAGAAGAAGAAGAAGAAGATTTGGTTCTTAAATGCCGACTTTCTTTACCACCTAAGGAAGAATCAAACTGGCTTATAATCACCTTCCCTTCCCCTTCCCACAACAGACACCCTGTGAGGTAGGTGGGGCAAAGAGAGCTGCGACTAGTTCAAGGTCACCCAGCTGGCTTCATGTGGAGGAGTAGAGAATCAAACCCGGTTCTCCAGATCAGACTCCACCACTCCAGACCATCGCTCTTAACCACTACACCATTACAAACTCTGAGTGTCAAGAATACCATTCAGAGGGGTTGTCCTGCCTGCCAATGTGTTCACCTCCTGGAAGACTCAATTGGCTATAGCTGGTATTGTAATCATTGCATACTGGTGAAGAAAATAATTCCGGGTAGATAAAAGTACAAATCACTTCCCTCACCCTAAAACCAAGGCAACATCCTATATGGTGTGTCTAAATACATGAACAGAGAAAAAATGCTCAGCAGCACCGAAGTGATTTGAGAAAGGGGATAATCAGAGTAGGAAAGAAGTTCACTGAATAATGAAAAGCAGTGTGTGTGTGTGTGTGTGTGTGCGCGTGTGCGCTAATATGGTCCGCCTCTGCTGCAATTTAAGTTGATGCTGCGTTAAAGAGACAAACAAAACAAGTCAGCAGGAGCATGAGATAGCACCTCTAACCTTTGGAAAAATTCCAGAGATTAATCCACACGTGGCTGGATGTGTAAACGCTACTATTTTTGGCAGGATAGAATGTTATGATTAAAAGTCACCAGATTGTTATGCACAATGGGGCACACATTTTCCTCTGCGGACTTTTATCAGGTCAGAATGTAATAAAGGATAATCCTTGTACATTTTTTTCTGGGTGTTTTTAAGATGCTCTAAAATTTCCAAGCTGTCAATGAAATAACAGGTTTCAGAGATGGGCTAAGGAGTTTTAAATGCAGCCTGAAGTGGGAATTGACTGAATTGGTTCACGTTAACTAAAGCCTAAGTTAAGATTCTCAATTTTGCTCCGCGTTTTCATTGTGACCTTTTTAATCTCTCTTTTTAAAGCAATTGCTCATCTCTTCCAATCATTTTTTATTGATTTCAGTGGCACTACTGTAAAGATGTGGTCTTAGTATTTTATAAAGCACACTCCTTCCTGAAACTCCTTTTGCATAAGCCCTGCTGAATCAATAGGAGGAAAGTAAATGCCATTAGAAGGTGCTAGAATATTTTCATAGGTGGGGCTTAAATCACCCTGAGCGTCTCTCATGCTGTTTATGTGAATGTCTGATTGTTGTTAATGCAGGAGATAAGAAAACTGAAGAGAGACATGCGCAAAGCAAATGAGCATTCCGAACCATAGATTTAAATTCTTTTTTATTTATTTTATTTATTTAGATGTTTATCCTGCCCTCAATCTCTGGCCGGAGCCCGGTTCAGGGCCATTGACAGAAGGCAATTGACCCAAGAGTCAGAAATTAGATTGCTGTTTTAGCATTCTGAATGAATGTGAAGTCAGAACTGAAAGGGGAGGTGACTTTTTTTTTTGAAACAGGATCCCCTCCCTTTTGATATTTCATCCACCGAGAGGGAGATTGTTTGAGAGTCAGTAATGGGACAGCAGTGGACTTTCTCTGCCCTCAGTGACATAGTCACATAGACCATAGCATCATGTCATCATCACGTTCACTAAATGATCCCTGGTTGGTTGCAATTGCTCCAGGACAATGAAGCCTTACAAATCACAGGTCATTTATGCAGGGGAAGTTTGTGTTTGGTTTGCTGCACTGTTTTCTGTTCCAGATTCTCAAACATCATATGCATAAGGGCTCCCCCCCCCCCGCCAAATTCCCGGAGTACCTTGTGATTAATTAGGCATCCCCAGTGAATCATGGAGCTTCTGCATCTCTTACAGCTTTGCGGCAGTTTACTTGAAGTGGCAGGTCAGCTCTTGAAGAGACTACCTGTGCTTTTGCTGGGTATTCCTCCCCATGTTTCTTCAACAACTCCCTGCCGGGAGCCACCTTCCAACCTTTGCAGCCTCTCTCTCTTCCAACCTTTGCAGCCCCTCTCTTCCTGCACATTTCATGAGGGTTTAACTCCCTCGTAAGGGGTTGGATGGGAGGGACAAGCCAAAATGGACGATGGGAGAGAAACCAAAAGTTAGAGATATGCATGGAAATGCCAGGGATTTGTGTTGCTCTTGCCTCGAAGCAGTATTCAAATTCATCATAAAACAGCATCCTAGAACTGCATGGGAAGAATGAGGCGGGAGTGAAGTGACTTCTAAAGGTTGGTAAAATCATGAATAATGCAAAGGAAGCCTTTAAGCAGTCTAGCAGGGAATGCGGGCTAAATACCCCTGCATAAATGGCCATATGGAACCAAAAGCAGCTGTCAGTGGAAACAATGACTTAGGTCCACTGGAGCATTTCGGTAGACTAAACAATTTCTACCCATGGTATGTGACATTCATCCTCCCATCTCCCACTAGAGTAGACAAAAATAGCTGCACCTGTGGGAACATTTTAGTGGCTCCAAACTACAGCTTGAAAACAAACAGCACCCCCAAAGTAACTTTTTTTTTTTTTTTTTGAGGGAGAACATTTCAGTCCTCCTAAGCACACCTTCCACACCAAATACGTTTTGGCAAATATTCAGTGCAGATTCAGGTCTTTGATAAGTTCACATTTTTGACATAGGTTTTTCTATTGCCCTTCCCATGTAGGGAAAAATAACCCCTCCGTATAAATTAATATCCCACTGAACACACATGAACACATGAAGCTGCCTTATACTGAATCCGATCCTTGGTCCATCAAAATCAGTATTGTCTCAGACCAGCAGCGGCTCTCCAGGGTCTCAGGCAGAGGTCTTTCACATCACCTACTGCCTGGTCCCTTTAACTGGAGATGCCAGGGATTGAAACTGGGACCCTCTGCATGCCAAGCAGAGGCTCTTTCACTGAGCCACAGCCCCTCCCCGAAGCTTCTGTCTAAATTATGTTTTTCTTTCAGCAGCCCTCTTCCTTAGAGGCTAATTTTAGTGTTTCAAGTTAAATAACTTGAATTCGAAAAGAGCTCAGAACAGATAGTGGATACTAACATTTTTCATTTGTAATGAGCCAGCTTATGTAAATATCTCTTTTGAACTGGGCATTGTACTTCTAGTTCACACTGCTCTTACATCTTTGGATAAACCACCTTTTAAAGCATTATTGAATTTTTCATGAGCTGAAGAATTCCTGATTTATGATCCTTATATGTAAAGAAAGTCATAAAGAGCTGCGTAATGGTGTAAGAAATATAATAACCAGGTTGCCCTTGGGGAAGTGCTGTAGCTGTTCGGTGGGAGATTCTTTTTTATAGCTGGCTGATGGTTTGGGTTGTTTTTATTTTTTTTAAAGTCTCACAGCAGCATGTTGCTGAAGTACTACAGCAGCTGCTACCTGTGGATGTGCTGAGAATAGAAGAATATTGAATACTTGAGATAACTGTGGTTGACTCAAGCATTTGCCTTGCAAAGTGCACTGTAAACAGAATGAAAAAGTTACGCCTGGCATTCCAATGTTTCAAAAGCAATGAAGAGATATATTTTAGCATTTGGATTCGGTGACATGGAAAGAACTGATGCCATACTTGCAGCGCATTTCTGAGATTCGGCGTGGGGTAACGGCATGGGGGAATGGCGGGGCCGCCTCCTAAAGATGTTCCCTGCACACCAAAAAACAAAAAAAGCCCTTTAGCGGCTTTTTTTTGTAAATTGGGGCCTTTTTGCCCCATAGAGAAACCCGAGGCTACGCCTGCTAAAAAGCATGGAACTTTGTGCATGGAGCGAAAGGGGACAGGAAGCTGCCCAATGGCAGCTCCTCCCCCCACCCCGGGAACACCTTCTGGGATGCCGGGATGCCTCTTGGGACACTGCCGTGGGCTTTTACGGCAGTGGGACGCTGGTGGAAGGCCCCGTTGGCATCCCGGGGCAGCGCTGCTGCAGCAGTGACTGGCGACCGGTGTCCAGGCCTTCATGCCGGTGTTTGGGAAACTAACGCCGGCGTAAGTAGCCCGAATGCCGTGCGGGGGCCCCAAATGCCGGCACAGATTTTACTGGCCTCCTAAGGGCTTTCACCCTGGAGGCTCAGGAATGTGCTATGAGGAATTGGCTATGCAATGGTTTCTCCCCACTTTGGGATGAGGATGAGAACTGAATTCTAAGGGATGTTCCAGAGAACTTGAAGCTGCCAATCCTGGCAATAGTTCCTCAGAATCTTAGGCAAAGGGAAGTCTTCCTACCAGTTGCTACTTGCAATTAAAAATCAGAGAATATTCCTTATTCCTTTTCTTGGTATATTTCTTTTTTGTAATGTTAGTAGTCTAGATTTGTTATGCTTCTTGTGTGGTTCTTAGATGCTATTTATATAGCATTTATACTACCACGTACATCATTTATATGTATAATATATAATTGATTCACTGATACACTGATAATGTTGCAATTGTACATGTTATGAGAAAAAAGGGGACAAGGAAATAGAAAATTGTGTATAAAGAAAGAATTGTTGGTTTGATTCACACAAGGGAGAAATGAAATAATAATAGCAATTTTCAGATTACAGCAGCAGGGAAGGGAGATTCAAAACCATCTATCTCCTGGAGTTACAAGTTGCTGAACATGGAGCATTGTGCATTGAGAGACTGAGCTCTGTGAGCTGAATTCTTTCCCTGAAATATAGTTACTGAATGTAGGTTGTTCTGCAAGGAATACAGACTAGGGTTGTTGGGGAAAAAATTCGGTAAAATTCAGATTCGGCTAAATTTGGCCCGTTTTTATTCGGGAAATGCCAAAGTCCGAACTCCCCCGCTTCGGGTCTGTGCAATTCGGCATGAGGTCCGGAGTTCGGGGAAAAATTTGGCCAAATAAAGCCATTAAAATCACAACCGCACCTTTCCGCTGCTCCGGGGGGGCATTTTGGGGGGTAAAGGTCCCAAACTTTCAGCGTAGCTTCAAAGGACCCTTCTTGCAATAACCCCCAAGTTTTGTAAAGATTGGATCAGCGGGGGTTGAGATATGGGCCCCGAAAGGGGTCCCCCCTCCTTAATGTGCATTTGCAATTAGCAGAGCTTGCCGCCCACTAAAAGCTCCCAGCCCCGACAAACAGCTGAGCTGCGGAGAGCAAGGGTGGGGCAGGTGTGAAGAAGTTTGCAAAACATGAAAAGCAACACAACCATGCAAACCATCACGTTTGTAACCATGCAAAGCAACACCTGACGCCTGGGAGTTTGCAAACCATGGAAAGGGACAGAGGCATGCTAGCAAAGCATCAGGAGCAGGAGGGGGTGGAATTTCCCCTTTTGCATCGGACTGGGGACCAGGAAAATGCATTCTTTAAGTCACAATTTGAAAACAATTTTTGAGCAAGCATCAAAATAGACCTAACCGATCTTATGAATGAGGGAAAACCTGAGGACACACAGCTGAAGCCCCCCCCCTCAAACCAAGGAGAGAGAGACTCAAGGGGGCACACACACCCCAGACAGAATGGGTGAAAGCCCCTTTTGGCTTCCCCCCCACCCACAGAAACTGTTCCTCACCACACTACACCGCTAAATAAATGCATCCTTGTAAGCACACAATGGAACCCTGAAAGGAACTTATCCAGTCATGCACTGAAGACTCTTAGATCCTGCTCTGCCTCTAGTCACTCGAGGTGAAAGTGGACTGTTTAGTATAGTGGCCTAGTTAGCAAGTACTGGCTAACAGTTCTAGGCTAACTCTCTCCATATTTTAGTCTTCTTTTAATTGTTATATTCAAAAACATCCCCAGTTTAGTTCCCTGCCCCTTTAAATTAAACCTTTTCCTTGTGTTCAGTCTCAGTTCTCTGTGTAGTATTAAAGTCAGAAAAGGTTACAATCACATTTACCCAGACAGGGAAGGGGGTACCTCAGGAACACCACCCCAATTTACATCCAGGGGGTATATAAGTAAATAGTGCCAAGAACTGGAAGGCCTGTAAATAAACATTGATTTGGCCACTTTCACGGGTGCGATTATTGTTGTGATGGGGAAGTATGGGCAGGTCATCCTTTTTTAATCCCTCCAAACGAATGCTTTCCTACCATTGTGAGAACTGTGGCACTGGACTGTGAGGGGGGTTTCCCACCAAAAACATTTTAGTGCCCACTTCTGCCATCTTTAAAGTTTGTATCCGGTCTAGAGAGATGTGACTTGGGCCTTAGTTTCCATTGATGATAGTGTGAATAACTCTCCTTGCTTCACATTCTCCATATGTGTGTGTTAGGTGCCGTCAAGTCACTTCCGACTCATGGCGACCCTATGAATGAAAGTCCTCCAAAATGTCCTATCTTTGACAGCCTTGCTCAGATCTTGCAAATTGAAGGCTGTGGCTTCCCTTATTGAGTCAATCAATCTCTTGTTGGGTCTTCCTCTTTTCCGTACATTCTCCATACCGCCTCTATAATGGATGACCCATCACTTACTTTTTCTAGGTCAAAAAACTCAGACTATTTAAATAACAAAGAGTGCTTTAGCTTTGCAAGAAACTCCAGGAAGATGAGAGAGGCATCTGTTCTGTCTGAAGGCAAGTCTCTTTTGTTTTACTACACTGTAGCTCCTAGACATAATGGTGATTCATCCACTTGAAAGAAAATTGCCAGCAGAGGGTTGAATTGCATGTGCATGTATTATATAGTGTGTCACTCCACCTGTGACCCTATGAAGAGAGTTATTCCTGTCTCTGTGCTGCACACCAGCAGCAAAGGCGCAGAGAGTAAACTTTCTGGAAGGATACAAAATGAGTTGTGTCAGCCAGCCTTTTGTGTCAATTACCTTCTCCGTTTTTTCCTTTGTTCACTGATGGGAATTGTCATTCTTTCAAAAGATTCCCATTTTGGTCCATGTATTATATTTATTATTGAATAAGGGTCTCTCAAATTCTTCTCGAGATAATATTTCAATGAAATCTGTGAAAATTCACAGGTAGTATGATAAACTCAAGGACTCTATGTCTAAAAATAAATCCCATTGTTGGGCTTTGGCTATAACCTAATACAATAGATTTCATTTGGGTTTCAATAGGGAGTTGTAAAGTATAAGACACTGTCTCTTAATTCCACACTGCATAAATGTCTAGGTGCGGAAAAATGGGGCTGAAAATGACAATGAGTTGCACATTTATTTTGTAAGATACCAGTTCCACATTGGATCCATTCTCTGCAAATGAGTCAACAGTGTTCTGGTGTTAAAGGTAAAGGTAGTCCCCTGTGCAAACACTGGGTCATTCCTGACCCATGGGGTGATGTTACATCCCGACATTTACCAGGCAGACTATGTTTACGGGGTGGTTTGCTATTGCCTTCCCCAGTTGTTTACATTTTACCCCCAGCAAGCTGGGTTCTCATTTTACCAACCTCGGAAGGATAGAAAGCTGAGTCAGCCTTGAGCTGGCTACCTGAAACCCACTTCCTTCGGGATCGAACTCAGGTTGTGGGCAGAGCTTGGACTGCAGTACTGCAGCTTACCACTCTGCACACATGTTCGCTAAATTCTAAATTTCATTCCAGACTGCAGATTGTTAGCTGCATTGTCTGGCATTACCAGAATAACTGCACACAGGACTGATCCTAATTGCACCACAATTGACTGGTGCAGAACCATCCCAAGTGATCATAAGCTACATGTATGAAGCATCACCACAGAACAAAGTCTACCGAGAGAGAATTCCTATTGTCTCAGAGACCATGCTTTTCAACAGAGACAGCTATGCCCCATTGTATAGTGAGTTACCGAACAATGTTTATTGTTGTGAATTAGCCCTTGGTTTGAATTCTTTCATCTTTTTTGCACACAGGGATTGTTTTTATTTCCTTTTGGAGAGGGGGTTCTGTTTTCTGCACCTAATCTGGTGAACTGGATTAGTTTCCCCTGTCCCACTACATGAAGCCAGCTAGGTGACCGTGGACTAGTCACAGCTCTCTCAGCCCCACCTACCTCACAGGGTGTCTGTTGTGGGGAGGGGAAGGGAAGGTGATTGTAAGCCTGTTTGATTCTTCCTTAAGTGGTAGAGAAAGTCGGCATAAAAAAGCAACTCTTCTTCTCCTTCTTCAGTGATAAGATTTTAAGCCTGACAGAGATGAAGTTCCTGTGTAAACAAGTTCTTACAGCCCATTCCTGAGGGGCCCCCCCGAAACTTCTTAGGAGGTGACGTGACCCCGCTGCCAGTGTAAGTGCGTGTAATCGCATAAGTGCGTGTAATCGCTGGTGGGAACGTGTAATCACCGATGGGAACGGCGTTGCTGCCCCTGTTTTTGAGCAGGCACAGCCTCGCTTGAAAAGGCTTTTTTCTTTCCCGAGGCATGCGTGAATCGCTTAGGAAGAGGCATGCTGTCAGCTCAGGAATGGGCATACTCCGCATGCCGTCAGTTCAGGAATGGGCTGTTGGTCATGTAAGAAAAATGAGATATTTGGGAATGTTGGGAAATGGCTTTGATAAAAGTAATTCCATTTAGGAAATGTGTTCATAACTCTGACATGAGTGGCCAGCAGTTAAATGTGTGATATGGCATGGGGGGGGACTTTGCTGCCCATAACATATACCCCTACATGAGCACCCCAATGAACCACATGACAGCCAAAAGAGGGAGAGAGCAAATGTTGTCATAATTTTGCAGTATTTGTTATCCTAGATGCATTTTATTTGTCATGCCTTAATTGTTTCTCAATTGTTTCTTAAATGTAACTCTGGGATCAGTGCATACTTTTGAAGTGTGTTTGCCAAGTGGCAAGCACTCATTCAGTAACTGTCAACTAGAAGATATATTATCTGAGCAATTTTCTTGCTAGCAATTTCCATCTGAAATAATTTTGATGCCAATTCCATCATCCAGTTAGAACGTAAGGCGCTGATGGAAAGAAAAGATACATAGACTGAGGGATTAATCTCTATGCACTTGTCACACACGCCTCCCCGGTTCAGCCAGACATTCTCCAGTTTTGACCTTTCAGACCCTTGAACACACATGAACACATGAAGCTGCCTTATACTGACTCAGACCCTTGGTCCATCAAAGTCAATATTGTCTACTCAGACTGGTAGTGGCTCTCCAGGGACTCAGGCAGAGAAAGGTCTTTCACATCACCTACTTGCCTAGTCCCTTTAACTGGAGATGCCGGGGATTGAACCTGAGACCTTCTGCATGCCAAGCAGATGCTCTACCACTGAGCCATGGCCCCTCCCTTCCACATTGCCACATTGTTCTGCATTGCAGCACTCGCACAGCAGTATTCTTCTTACAACTAGTCTAACATTTCTTGGGAACATGACAGACCCAGTATACAAGGCAGTACAAATCTAGGGTAATGTTACTAACATGGGGAGGGGGAGACATATGTAATGGATAAAACCGAACTTCGTTATTGTCCTTAAGCATGCATGCTTTTTGTATCTCTTTCTCCCACAAAACCAGAAGCACATTTAGCTAGAGTTTTCTGCTGCAACAATATTTTGTTAAAACCAATAGCTGCTGATAGCTAAAGGAGTTGAAAGCTTGGAAAATGTCTATTTAATAGCACTTGTAATGTCCAAAGTCCTTCGCTGCCGTTATCTCAAGGCCAATGCATACAACCCATATTGCTGTGTTGAGAACAAGGGTCAAATGGGTCTGTACACAATTTAGAACAGTGGTTTGTAACCTTTCAACCATTACAGCCCACTGAGTGCACAACATTACTATTGAATGTTCCCGAACTACAATTTTTTTTAAAAAAAGAAACAGCAAACAGAACTTAAAAACAGCACTCTGGACCAAGCAACTTTATTTATATAGGTATATTTGTGATATATATATAGACAAGGGAGAGACCGATTCTCAAAAAAAGGCAGGCACCACTTTTTATCTGAGCCCAATTGACTCTTTTTGGAGGATGTATTTCTCCCTTGACTTTGAGGTCATTTCAGAAAGTTCATCACACATATTCAATATCATAGGGTGTTATGTTTTGTTATTTTCTGCTCCAAGCTGGGAAGGAACATTCACATTTGATTCCTATTTGCTGGGTGCCACTCTTTGTGGGAATTGGGAGAGTGAAGACAAAGACTCGGTGTCAAGGAAACAGACCTCTGGTCACAGAGCTGCGCTTTATTTATAGGAAGCTGTAAATAAGTAACTTGTAACTTGCAACTGTTGTGAGTAACCATGGTAGCGGCAGAGATAGCAAACTAGGGCAGCCGAGCGGATAACACCTTCCATATATGGTACAGGAACTAGAAGCCTTTGTCTGTTGTTCTACACCCCTCTGCAGAGGGGCAGTTCAGTGACGTGGTCTGCCAACCATCACCTGACTGCCCCAAGGCCTTGCATGGTATAGCGGCAGTGTGCCAACTCGCTAACAGCAAGGCCTAGTGGCTATGGCGGTGGTATGCCAACTTCGCCAGAGGGCCACAACCCTACACTTCCCCCTTTTTAGTTTTAAGCTGATGATATGCATAATACATAACACGACGCTGAACATGCTCCTTAGAGAAAGCACACATATTGTAAAGACTAGGCAGACATTGGACAAAGCACCCCAATGCAATAAAACCAGTAATGATTCCAAGTAACGCTAAAAAAGTTGCTCACAGCCACCCAAAGTCAGGCAACCAGCCGGTCAACCAATCAAAAAAACCAGGAGCTCCGGAAGTAATAACATTGTTAGTGAGCATATGACGCAATTTCTCCAGCTCGTCCTCAATGGTTTTGTTGAGGTCATGGAATGTGACTTTGCAACCTGCCTGACCAACAATTTTACAAAACCCACCTTGTCGAGCCAGGAGAAAATCTAAGGCAAAGCGATGCTGTAAGGTGATTTGATGCAATTCAGAAATTTCCTGCTGCAAGTCTTGAATCAGGCGGCTTGTAGCATTGACAGTCATTTCTAACCTACAAGTGAGGCCTAAGATGGAACGGCGGTTCTCCTGGGCAATGATCCCTGGGTAGCTCCCCAGAGTCAAAATTCCAGTAAGACCAGCCCCTATGGCGCGACCCCAGTCGCTTCCCCCACTGAGTTGGGTGTCCACAATTACCTCATCTGAACACCCAGGGCCAAGGGGGGCCGCTGCGGCACGCCTCACTTTGTGATTGGCTAAAGGTGTCCCAGAAGCATCCAAGACTTGGACTGGCAAGGTAAGATACCCAAGAGCTGCACACTGATATTTTCCAAGATGATAGTTGGTAGCCCACCCTGCCCCCCAAAAGAACCAAAGGTTGGGATCTTGGATGAGCCAATTGCCACAAATGCTTCTGGATGTGAGCAGGGAAGCATTTGGGGAAAACATCGGTAAACGGTGATACAACTGTTGTGTGGTAGTGTTCATGAGATGGAGATTGGGTTGAAAGGAAGAGTTAAAGGTACCCCAAAGGTAAAAGCGATCAGAACAAGCAGTATAATTGGCTGCATTATTTCCCCACATCTGATCAGCAGCAGTCTTATAAGTCCAGTGGGAAAACAGAGGATTGCTAGCATAACAACAGAAACACAACCCAGGTAAGTAACGATGAAAGCGAAACTTTTGGAAGGGAGTACTGTTCCAGTGAGGGTCAGTGGTGGACGCAAACAGCATGGAGTGGTTCAAATGTTGTAGTTCAGACAGAACCAGTTCAGGAGAGTTAAAGGGAGTGGGCAAAAAGGACATAGCAGAGGCAGAGAGAGGAGGCTCATAAATCAGAGAAACGTTCTTTCCATGAAAAGCAAACATGTAAGCAGCATGACGAACCCATAAGTTCGGGGCAGAGGACTCATGCTTGACCCCCTGCACCCCAGAGCTCAGGAGGCAAAAACACAAGATGATCATGACTGAGTTCACAGTCAGCTGAGCAAAAACAGCAGCCAGGAAGTTCTCTGGGGTCACAGGCAGGTGCTGCTTAGCCAACTCCTGTTGGGCTTGCTCAGACAAGCCTTTGAGGGCCCCCCAAGTTACTGGAGGGCTCGATCTGCGACGACTACGACGCCTCTCGGCCATAGGCTCAGGGTCCACCAACTGAAGGCGGAAGTGAGGAATCGGGTTGGCTTGAGGACTCGGGTTGGGGAGACTCTGATGCCACGCCATGGAGATCAGGTCGAACACACCGTGCAGGCACCCACAACGGTCCGGTAGACGTTTGGACAGCAGCATAGCCCCGGCCCCACGTGATGAGAGGCACCGGCCCGTGCCAGTGGGGGTCGGGGAGATGGCGGTAGCGCACCAGGGGCTGTGGCAGCGGCACGGCAGCCTGGAAGTGCCGCTGAGTCCTAGTAACAAATTTTGAATTAAAAGAGAGAAGGTTAAGATGGTTGAGGGTAAAGAGAGCCTGAGCTAGTAGGCCCTCTTGTTTTTTCAATTTTTCAAGCATTCTTTTGAGAGTGCCGTTGGCACGTTCCACGATGGCTTGGCCCGTGGAATTATATGGGATGCCAAAGGTATGGCGCACTTGCCACCGGTCACAAAAGGCAGCAAAGGCGGAGGAACAATAGGCAGGGCCATTGTCCGTTTTCAGAGTAGAGGGAGCACCCATAACCGAAAAGGCAAGAATTAAATGGGCGCAGACGTGCTTAACTTTCTCACCCTTTTGGGGAGTAGCAAACAGGTAACCAGAGTAGGTGTCCACAACCACATGGAGATATTTCCAGGGAGCAAATGAAGGAAACTGAGTAACATCCATTTGCCACAATTGATTGGCTCCAAAACCTCGAGGGTTCACACCAGTGGAAGGAAAGGAAGCCTGTCCAGAACACTGAGGACATTGCTGAATGATGGCAGAGGCTTCTGCAAGGGGCAAGTGAAACTGTTTCGCCAAGGCTTTGGCGTTTTGGTGATGCATGGCATGGCTCTCAATGGGGGAGAGAGCTGCGTAGGAAACAAGGGAGTCAGCCCGTGCATTTCCCTCAGAAATAATGCCAGGAAAGGGCTGATGACTGCGGATATGAGCAACAAACAGTAATCCAGTGCGCTGTGCCAATTGAGAGCGCAAAGCAATGAACAGACTTAGGAGATTGTCATCACAGGAAGGAGACACGTAGCTTCCTTCAACCGGAGAAATAACATTACATACATACAAACTATCGGAGATGAGAGTGACTGCATCATGAGGAAAAAGAACAATGGCAAGAACAGCATCCGCCAGCTCAGAACGTTGGGGCGACTGCTGGGGAGGCGTAAAACGACTGTGCCACTGGCCTGTGGAGTCTTGCCATGTGACAACTCCCCGGGAGGGGGAGCCATCTGTAAAAAGAGTGATCCCAGTGACAGGGGTAATGGAAAGGATGCTCTGCAGTGGTAAAGGAAGCTGGGCTTGTATTTGGATTCTGGGATCCCGGGGCAAGTGGAACAGCACCTGGCCATAAAATCCTGCCATGGCCATTTGAAGTTGATCATCTTGGGCGAGTGTCTGTTCCCAGGTAAGAGCAGTAAAAGGAACAACAACACCATGGGGCTCAGAGCCAAACAGAGCCTTACAACGCAAACGACCCTTGGCGAGTAAGCGGGCAATCATCATAGGAACCGTAGAGATGGTTGCACCTGCCGCATGAGCAAGGTACAGCCACTCCACGATGGCCACTTCCTTCTCCTTTTGCTGATAGAGAATGGCACAGCACTGCCTCTGAGGCCTCCAGAGAGCCAAAAGCGGAGGACAATCAGGCAGTTGCCTATCTACCCAGCGCTGCGCCATGCGCTCTCTCAACAACTGGAGCACCTGAAGCTCAGTAGCAGAGAGGGTGATGAGATCAGAAGGATCCTGGCCTCGTGTTAAAGCCGAAAACAGCGGCGCCATATCATCAGTTGTGATTTTGTAATATGGACGAATCCAATTGATGCTACCCAAATACTGTTGCAGCTGAACATAAGTAAGGACAGGGGGCAGTGTCAATGTTGGAAAACAAGGGGCAGCATATGCAGAAAGGACTTTGTGACCCAAATACTTGAAAGGGGCTGAAAGCTGAATTTTTTCTGGGGCAATCACAAGGCCAAACAGAGCAAGATCAGCTGCAAGCTCCTGTTGCCAGTTGTCAGGCAACTGTGGAGCTGCTATTGCAATGTCATCCATATAATGCAAAACTCGACAATGGGGAAACCGTTTTTGAAAAGGGTCAAGGGCCTGGGCCACAAAAAGTTGGCACAGGGTAGGGGAATTCAACATCCCATGGGGGAGGACAGACCACTGATATCGGTGAGTGGGTCGTTCACAGTTCAGAGTTGGGACCGTGAAGGCAAAGTATTTTTGATCCTGAGGCTGTAATGGAATCGTGAAGAAGCAATCTGCAAGGTCAATGATAGCCATTTCCCAATTACGAGGGATCATGTTTGGGTTGGGCAAGCCACACTGTAAGGCACCCATAGGTTCAATAATTTTATTGATGGCACGCAAATCATGCAGTAAACGTCATTTGCCAGATTTCCTTTTGATGACGAACACTGGAGTATTGTAGGGACTGGTGGAAGGAACCAAATGGCCCTGTTGTAGCTGCTCTGCAACCAGGCGTTGCAGAGCTTCCAATTTTTCACCAGGCAGTGGCCATTGGTCGATCCACACATAATCTGTTGAAAGCCATGACAAGGCAAGGGCACGAGGCTTAGTCATTAGTGACTAAAGTAGCCCCCAATTGAGACAAAAGGTCTCGTCCCCAAAGATTGACTTTAAGTGGGACGACAATTGGAGTCACGTACCCCACCTGCTGATCAGTTGTGGTAGTGACAAGGAGAGGCCGAGCACTTTGCTGTGCCGGCGTGGAACCCCCCACCCCCCAGACAGCAGCTGACCGTTCTAGAGGCCAGGAGGGGTCCCAATCCTGAGGGGTGATTACAGAAACATCAGCTCCAGTATCAAGAAGACCTCTCAATTTTTTACCTTGAACCTTATACTCACGAATTGGTTTCTGGTGCCAGATGTTCTCGGTGACCAAGGCAATCTGTAAGGAATCAGAAGAAAAATCCCCCTTGTCCACCTCCGAGTGCGGGAGTGGAACAAGGTGCGCACAGGAAGCACCCTCCTTTAAGTTTAAAGGAAGAGTGCCCCAGCACTGCAAAACAATAGGCAAGTTGTCCTGGACCACAACCTTGTCCGGTTGCACATTGATCCCCTGTTGCTGGGCTGCACAGGTAGGTAGGGCCAGGTACGTGCCAGGAGGAGCCTCAGCATGCATGGAAATGAGGGCAACCTCTCCAGGGAGGGTTTGTTGAAGTGCTTGTGCAACATAGAGGCGAAAACCAGGCGACTCCTTTGGACCAGGGCTGGAGTGACGCCCGGGATTCAGTTTCCCTGAACCGCAGCAGGGCCAGCAGTGTTGCGACATTGATTGGCCCAATGGTAGCCTTTGTTGCATTTTGGGCATTTTTGTGAGGGTTTGCGCTTCTTAGCAGCAGCAGGAGTAGTAGCATCGCCCCTCGGTAGGCTCCCCCACCGGGGGCGCGGCACTCACTTCGAAAGTGACCGGGCTTTTGGCAATTAAAACAGTTCCCGGTTGGGCGGGGGCGCGCTCCGCCCTTCCCTCTAAGGGCAGCGGCCAGAAGATTCATTTCATAGGTTTTGGACCCAACATCAGCACATGCCTGAAGCATTTCAGCAAGGGTATAACCTGGGCGGTGAACAATTTGTTGCAAAACTTTCTTGCAATCCCCATTGGCATTTTCATAGGCTAATTTTACCAACAGCTCAGTTTGGGCAATGGCATTGTCAAGCTGCCTGGAGATAGCGGTTGTTAGGCGATCCACGAACCCTGCATAGGACTCATGAGGACCTTGTTTGATGGCAGAAAAAGATTTAGTGGGCGTGCCAGTGGTAGGGACTCTACGGAGTGCTCGCTGAATGCAGGCGTTGGTGGCGGCCAAATGTGCATCAGTAAGTTGCGCTTGTGCCTGCAAGTCAGCGAAAGCCCCAGTCTCATAAATTTGGTCAGCAATGACGTCGGCAGTGGCAAGGAGCTGTGCCGCAGCACGAAACTCACTGTCCCAGACTACATACTGAGAAGGGCTAAGGATCATACGCATCAAATCTTTCCAGTCTTGGGGCAGCATAGCGTACCCAGAACTTACCCCTTCAATCATACCCTGAAAGTAGGTAGACTGAAGGCCATTCTCCTTTACGGCTTTGTTCAGTTCTCGTAAAACACAATAGGGCAGCGCAGCCCACTGAAGGACCGCATCGCCATGCTCGTCCACCCCCCGGGTGAGGGGATAGAAAGCAGGGGGTTCCCCCTCCCACTCTTCGGAAAGATCCAGGCTGCCATCACGGCGAGCAGCCTGGACTGCCAACGCCACTTTTGATCGAGGCGGTGGACAAGCGGGAGAAAGGGGCATGAGAGAAGGAGGTATGGGCGAAGGAGGGACGGGAGCCGAAGCGGCTACGAGAGCCAAAGATGAGGCTGCAGGGAGGAGAGCTGGATAGGGGGGCGGTATCACCTCCGTAGCAGGTCTCACGAGCGAGGTGTCCACAGCGGTCAACGCGCAGACAGCTCGATAAACCTTTTGCCAGGCAAGAATATAGTGCACTGGTGCACGGGGCTCACCCTTCAAGTCCCTTCCTATTTTTTCCCAGTCCCCTGGTTTGAGAGTGCCTTCCTGGGGGTACCAGGGACACTGACAATCAATCTCCCGAAGGAGATCCTTAAGGTCTGCTGTCGACACTGAGTCCCTGCTATGTCTCACCAATTGATGAAGTTCTTCAGCATGCTTTACCTGCTCTGAAGATAATGTTTCACCCTTACTTACCAATGGGAGTCGAAGAGCTGAGAGAGCCGAAGAGCTGAGGGAGTCGAAGAGCTGAGAGTACTCGTAAACCTTTTCCAGTCGTGGTAAGCGGGCGGGATCCAGTGAATCACGTCGGGGTCACCAGATGTGGGAATTGGGAGAGTGAAGACAAAGACTCGGTGTCAAGGAAACAGACCTCTGGTCACAGAGCTGCACTTTATTTATAGGAAGCTGTAAATAAGTAACTTGTAACTTGCAACTGTTGTGAGTAACCATGGTAGCGGCAGAGATAGCAAACTAGGGCAGCCGAGCGGATAACACCTTCCATATATGGTACAGCAACTAGAAGCCTTTGTCTGTTGTTCTACACCCCTCTGCAGAGGGGCAGTTCAGTGACGTGGTCTGCCAACCATCACCTGACTGCCCCAAGGCCTTGCATGGTATAGCGGCAGTGTGCCAACTCGCTAACAGCAAGGCCTAGTGGCTATGGCGGTGGTATGCCAACTTCGCCAGAGGGCCACAACCCTACAACTCTTTAAAGATCTGGAAGAGAAATTCATAGTCCAGGATTTTATAATCAGAGAGGGCTGAGCAGTATAAAAGTGATATAGAACGCAACTTGACTGAACAAGTTGCGCGTTGTGGACTTATCCGGGCCGGATCTGAAGGGAAAAAGGGGTTCCCTCAAGGCAGGGGGGGCTGCGCTTGCCACGCATCTTGCGAGGCCCCGCCAGCCCTGCGGATTCCTGGCGATCAGGGTGCGGCGCAGAGGAGTGACGTCAGGCTGCCAGCCTGACCCCCACGCTTCTCCCCGCGCCTATTACAGTGGCACGCAGACCGGTTGCTATCCTGTTTGCGTGCTGGACAGCGGCAAGAAGACCCACCCACCCTCCCTTTTTTATGGTTTTGTAGTTCCTTTTCGTCACAGCTTTTGGGCTGTTTTTGCATGGGGTCTGATCCAAGATGGGAAGAGGTGCCTTTCCTTCCCATTTGTGGGGATCCCCATAAGGGGTCTTGGGATGGAGTACAACAGCGTTGCCCGGCTGGGCTTGTGTTCGGTGCTCCAATCCCAGGTGGCACTGGCCTCACACAGAGATTCCCATCCTGGTGGGGCCATCTAAGCGCTACTCTGGTGCTGTCCCAACAGGTGGTTGGGCCGTTTAGCGATGCTTTCGATACATCAGATGACAGGGTGGTGATTCGATACTTGGATCTGCCCCCATGGTTTTCCGCCAATGCTCTATTCTGTTGTGATCAATAAAGCTGTGGCCAATTTTATTACCCAAAAAGTACAGTGTGTGTGTGTTTATTTTGCTGTTCCTCCCTCCCCCCTTTTTCTGGGGAGCCATTCGCCCATGGGGCCACAACTCCACTGCCTGCCTGAAACCATTGCAAGCTAGGAGTAGGGACTGCCTAAGACAGTAAAATCCTGAATGCCCCCCCCCCCCTGTATCATATGTATATATCATAAATAGTGTTGCTCAAGTACTGCTTCATAGGAATAATGTAATAGTCTATCTGGGTCCAAGTCTTACCTCCTTATGTCATTAAGGATCACATCATAATATCCCAAAGATGACTGTGCAAAGTCAGTTGTTAGACGAGATTATGGCTATTTCTGAAAGCATTAAGTGAATTACAGTGCAATCCTAAATAGGGTTATCATTTTAAACCCATTCACTTCAGTGGATGAAACTTGGACTACACCTTTACTAAACAGGGTTCAAGGTCACCTCTGAAGCCACTGAGGGTTTGTAGCCTAAGGTTTTCTAACATTTTCTTTCCCAAAGACTAGGCATTATTCATTTATTTAGAGAATGTATGTGCCACCTCTTTAGAGCCCTGCTCAACGTGGCTTGCAAGGTAGAAAAAGAATCTGTCACCCTCCAGCTTCAATAGATGATCTCGCGTTCTAGTATTATGGGAGAGGGAGAAAAACTTCTCCCTATCAGTAAAGTATAATGCAAAAACTTCAGTTTGGAGCATTGCTGGTGGAAAAATTGTACCACATCTACCAGAGCATGCTACAGAGCAGTGGTTCTCAACCCTTTTAGTATGATGACCCACTTAAAAAAAAAAGAGCAGGTACAAATCAATTAACCCCAAAAGTCTGGGACCCACTTCCACAGGCTTCATAACCCACTTTTGGGGTTGGGACCCACAGGTTGGGAAGTGCTGCTGTAGAGCACATTTCAGTGATGTGATGGTGACAGCAATGTAAAAAACCATACTCCTGTGCTACCTTTGCATCTGCTGAATCATGACCAGCACAATTATTTTATGACCTTGGGGACCCAAAGTTGGGTGGAAGGGTTGCATTAAAATGTTTTAAATAACATAAATTAATTTTAGGTAATTTGACAACTGACAAATCAGAGCCCCAAAATGATAGTAGTTCAGCAATTGGCTGATGGCTTTGATCGAGCTCTTAAAATTCCCCAGAAGCCATGACAACCACCCTTGCCTTCCACAGATAATGGTCAATCTATGGCACAGGTTGAATACATTGTGACCACATTCATGTGCTAGGCCTGTTACAACCAGAGACAGTCCACAGTGGCCGAGAAGTCTTGAAATGAACCAGATATGGCACCCTCAGCATGGATGCTGACATCTCTATTTGTTTGTTTGTTTATCAAATTTATAGCCCGCCCTCATTCCCAGCCAGGCTGGGCTCAGGGCAGGTAACAACCTCTAAAATACATAACAACCTCTAAAATACATAAAAACCATAA
Organism: Euleptes europaea; assembly: GCF_029931775.1. Lineage (NCBI taxonomy): Eukaryota > Metazoa > Chordata > Lepidosauria > Squamata > Sphaerodactylidae > Euleptes > Euleptes europaea. The sequence continues at coordinate 32,502,093 of NC_079318.1, forward strand.
AAATCAATAAACAGCAATAAACACTGATAAAACATCATATAATAAACCATAATCAAGGTGGCTTTAAAAAACCCAGATGCCACCATAAAACTGGATTTCAGCAGGTCAACCCCCACAGATAACAAGAGTGGGGGGGAAGGATGGGGAAGCCAGCAATGATGGATAAACCCATGGCTGCCCTCAATTACAGGCCTGGTGGAATAGTTCCATTTTATAGTCCCTGTGGAACTCCTTAAGATCCCGCAGGGCCCTGATGTCACCAGGAAGACTGTTCCACCAGGCTGGGGCCAGAGCTGAAAAAGGCCTGAATGATGTCTAGTAGGGTTGTGAATATCAATAAACCCGAACCAAAAATAAACCTGAAATTAGCTGTTTCAGCAATATTCAGGTTTCAGTTTTACCAGATACCAAAACCTGGGAATAAGCCAAAGCTAAATAGCCGGTTGCCAAATCAGTTGAACAGGTATTCGGCTTTTTTCGGCTTTGGCTTTCCCCAGGCTTTTCACTATGGGAATTTTTTTAATGAGCTCTGGGGGAGGCATTTTTGGAGGTAGAGTTCCCCAATTTTCAGGATAGCTTCAAGGGACTCTCCTTGCATGAATCTCAAAGTTAGGTGAAAATTGGGTCACGGGGTCCAATGTTATGGGGCCCAGAAGGGGTAGACCCCATTCCCAATAGCAAAACATTATAAACTTATTCCAGGTTTACCCCCCCCCCCCAAAATCAGGCCCAATAAACCCGAACCCAACATTTACCAATATATTTTTTTTTTGCACAGCCCTAATGTCTAGGAATTCTCAGCTCTGTCAGTGTGTCCAGTGGTGAGCTAGGAAGATGATGTACCAAGAGAATCCCCAAACAGTCTTGCAGTGCACTCCTAAGGAGAGTTACTCCAGTCTAAGTCCATTCATTTCAATGGGCTTAGACTGGAGTAACTCTCCTTAGGAATGCACTGTGGAAACACATCACAAAGTAGATAAATCAATGCCAGCTATACTTTTCATTGAGAACCTGAGGAAGAAGTCTCATGGAGGATTCAGGCAACTTCACTTGGGGCAGATGAAGGATAGGATACTCAGTTGAAATATGGTAATGAGTTAATTAGCCCTTATTTCTGGAGCAGATAAAATATTTGTGGACATTCTATGACACTGAGGTAAGTTAGGCAAAGCCAGTCAACAACCACATGCGTGCACACAGATACGTAAGCAAATAAAATATTAGCATATTTTTCTACACTACTTATACATTTGGGATTTGTCTTTGTCATATATTGAAGCTTTTCATAAATTGATAAACAGATATGTACGGGGATTCTTTTTTTGCAGTAATCTCAATTTATACCTTCATTTGAATGAATTCAGTACAAGACACAGCTATTTTAGGCAACATAATCTTGATTCCTCTGTGTGTGTCTGTTGGGGGGGGGAGGGATAGTAAAGGTCAACTCTATTTCTGCTTTTGGCACCTTGCTCTAATATCTAGCTTTTTCACTCCTTATGTGCATTTACTCAAAAGCTTTTATCAGTGCAGGGAGTGTTTTGATTTCCTGACTTTCATCTCCCATTGGAAACACGTCATAGTCTTCACACTGCTTGCTGCATTACACAAGTCTCACAAACACATTTGTATGGGTGCATCTAATCGTTAAGAACCCTGTCTGAAATTAAAACTATAAGTCATTTTTCCCCAGTAAGTACATAAAAAGCAGAAATGTCTCAGCAGGGCACAGCTAAGGGAGCAGCAGCAGCTTTCGAGAGCGAAGTGAAGGATCAGCCATCGGCCTAGAGTTAAACTGAGGTCCAGGAATTATACTTGACAGAAAGATTAATAATTGAGCTTGAAATGACAGAGGGACCAAAAATGGCAATTGTGGCTTCTGAAAAGGAGCCAATAGCATTTAGGACTTTTATTTGTTGAGAAACGGAATATTAACTGCCTTACATCGCCCCAGAAGTTGATATCACGTTCCCTGTGGATGAGTGCTTTCACCAGCATCTGCTGTGGCTGATCGATCGAGCTGTCAGACTCCTAGTGTGTCCGAAGGGTTGAAAAAGCCCTCCAAGCAAATTTTTAATGGTGCTTGTCGGCAAAGAAAAATGCTGCACTTCTCACTTCAAATGGCCCTTCTGACACCATTCCACATGGTGCTGTGACTCATCCTGCTCAGGCTTATGCCAGGTTTCCTTTTTCTGACTAATCTTTACTTAGTCTGTGTCCAGCTCCCATTGGCAGGCCTCTTCAATAAAGTTCAACCTAACAGAGACCAACTGCTTCCAAGTCAGAAATTGATTATGAACCATGCTGGTAAGCTGGTGAATTGTGAACATACTTAGCACATGAAAGGCTCAAAACAAACATAATCCGCTACTGACATTTTTATTTGAAAAGGTCGTCTAGATTACTATTTGTTCTTTATTGGATTACACTCCATTTCTGGAATGGGAGATTCCCACGTTTCAAAGCCCGCTATCTCTGACTGATGCTGATTTAGACCTTGCAGATGAAAACTGAGGCAATGAAGCTACCCAGGAATAATTTCTTACCATAAGTAAGCAGCAAAATCACGATTCACCACCTGGCAGAATGCTTATGAAATGGTTAATAGAGATGAAATTTCTGTAATACTATATTCAAATATTTGCCACCAGAAAGAATTCATTTATGATCCTTAGAGACATGGACATTATTTTCTGGGACAGTTATTTGTTCAGCCTATGGAAACTGTGGTAGAGCCTTAAAAGGGGCTTTCTCCCCTCCCCTCCCCATGGAGGTGTTTGCTGCATTGGTTACCCACCATTCCTTCCTAGGAGCAACATGGAACAAGCTGGTTGCTACAGGGCCCAGAAGGATTTTTGGGGTTTTCTATTGGCTTTTGGGGGATCATTTTTTGTCTGCTTCATGTTGTCTCAGGAGGGATAGAACAAACAGGCCTGGTCTTGTGGCTGATTAGGATATAACTAGTTTGGCAGGAATAAAACAGGTTGCTCATGACAGGCAAAAGTGATCACTTGAAGTATTATGTGTCAATGGAATACAGGGCTGGATCTTGGGGGGTTTGACGGGGGTGCTTGCCCCAGGTGCAAGGAGAGGGAGGGTGCTAGCATGGGCATGGGGAATGTGGGAATGGGGAGAAGGAGCAGTGCTGCACAGCAGCATGGGAGCAGCTGCGTGCCCACACCCCGGCTGGTGCGCGGGCCACCCGCCCTCAGCTCATACCAGCCGCTGCTCTCTCTTTCTCTTGATTTTTATGTGGGGGCAGCTGCTGCATGCCCTGCACAGCTTGTTTGTCTCCACCCCTGAGGCCACCAGTGCCTGTCACCAGCACACACATGGCACACCCCTCCCTCCCTTCCCTGCCCCGGGGACTCCTTCCCCTAGCTCTGTGCCTGATGGAGGACCATTCCTGTAACAACTGATCATTCCTTGGTGGAGTGGTATGGGGAGGGTACATCTTTGATACAGAACAGCATCAACCAGATCCATAGTTGTCTGTATGGCACATTGTGGGAGACAGATGAAAACTTGTCACCTTTCAGCCATGAAAGGATACGTAGTGCATCATGCTGCTAGCTCCTAGTGCTACGAGCTTATGACATACATCAACCACTTAAGTAATTGAACCCAGGTATAGTTGTTCTGTAACTTTATTTTGGGAAGATACTGGGACAAATATCTCATGATAGTTTTACTATCTCAGATGTTCACCTGAGCCCATCTCTAAACTTCTTTTCTAAACATTTATGAAAGGAGATTCCACAACTTTAAAGGACACCTTAGTCAATTGCCCAAGGACGCTGACCATGTCCTTGTTCAATTGACTGTGTTTCCTCTACTGCAATTTGAATGGTCCTACATAGCAATTTAATCTTATACATCTCCCTTTCATTTCAATAAAATGTGTACAGATGTTCCTGGTGGATTGTTCTTGCAGTGGAAAAGGAGGCATGTTGCCAATATAATGGCAGGTATTTTATACATAAGTATATGCAGTTCACTTCTGTGTTTGCCAGATCATTTCAATTTGTATCGGACAGAGCAGAAATATTAAAGCAGTAACCTGAGGAAGCAAAATCAGCCTTCTCCCCTTTCATTGATTTTCTTTTGTTTCTTGTCACAATTCTCTCCAATTGTTAAAAGCAGGACAATAGAAGGTACTGTGGAGATCAGCAGAAATCTCCTACTACCCTGATCTTGCTCTCTAGACATGAACTGGATCCTCTCAGGGACTCCACAAACCAATCAATGCTGTTCTGGCATGCACTGCTTGACGGGTTACGACGGAGAATCCAAAAATTGGTGGATATTGCACCACCGGAATTATTCACCTTCCAGATTTTTCAGTTCACTTAGGGGGTGATTCTGTTTCAGACATGACTCTTCCCTGTCACCCAGCCTCACCAACATAGAGTCATAGAGTAGGAAGGGGCCATATAGGCCATATAGTCCAACCCCCTACTTAATGCAAGATCAGCATAGTTTACCACACCAGTATTAAATAGCGAATTTGCTAATATTATGTCCAGAGCCCAAGGAGCAACATGTACAATCCCTCCCCACAGAAAGCTATATCTGAGTTATATCTCTGTAACGCTATATCTCTATAACGCTATATCCAGCTAGAAATCATAAGCTCTCCTCTCAACTTTAAATCCCCCAAAACCCATATGCTAAGAAATCATACTAATTCTTAATGATGTATAGTGCCAAGAATGTTTTAAAAGACAACAATGGCATCTGTTACTTCGTTGTTCAGAGGTAGCAGGTAACAGGACAGGAAGTTGCATTGAACAAGAAGAAGCAACCGGAAAAAATACTGCAAAGACCATCCACACCACTGCAATAGGGGGAAAAATGCAACAAATGGAAAAATTGAGAAAGTAAAAGAGAATTTGGGATTGTAACTAATACCGTCTGGAACTACCATTATTGCTGCGTGTATAATTGAAGAAAATTGTGCCACAGTCAAGTGGTGTAGAACCACCCTTGTTTAAAGACTGGTTCATAAATAAGTGGTAAAGGTAAAGGTCCCCTGTGCAAGCACTGTGTCATTCCCGGTGATGTCACATGGGGTGATGTCACATCCTGATGTTTCCTAGGCAGACTTTGTTTGCGGGGTGGTTTGCCAGTGCCTTCCCCAGGCATCTTCCCTTTACCCCCAGCAAGCTGGGTCCTCATTTGACCAACCTCGGAAGGATGGAAGGCTGAGTCAACCTTGAGCCGGCTACCAGAAACCAACTTCCGCTGGGATCGAACTCAGGTCGTGAGCAGAGCTTGAACTGCAGGACTGCAGCTTACCACTCTGCGCCACGGGGCTCCTAAATAAATGGTATTAATGGTTAAAACAATTTTATGCTGTGTTAACTGCTAAAGCACACTTTAAAAAATCCAGGGGAAAAAGAAATCTTGTGGCAACCATATTCTGTGCTAGACGACAAAAAAACCCTTTATCTGTGTGTGTGTATTCTGGAACTATGTTGCAGATATGTACTATTCCCAACTTAAAGGCTTACTTATAAACTTAGAAGCCTAACACCACAAAAATATATCAACGTTTACTAAGCACAAATGGAGAACACACTCATCTTGATCTAGACTCCCCCTTTTTTTCTTTTTTTTGATGCACATTATGGAGAAAAAGACTGCCTTCCATATCCAATGTGGAAGTTTGGTATCCAAAACTGAAGCTGTGAAGTAATAGTTTGGCAGGATGCTTAAAAGGAATAACTTTAAAGTTATGTTTGATCTAAGGGAAAAGTTAATTATAAGCAGGTAAAGGTTTCTGATCTTCAAAGAAATTGTTTTTATACAAATAATATGTTATTGTTGCTAACATACTTGTGTGTGTATTAAGTGCCCTCAAGTCATTTCTGACTCATGGCGACCCTATGAATCAATGTCCTCCACAGTGTCCTCCACAGTGTCCTATCCTTAACAGCCTTGCTCAGATCTTGCAAATTGAGGGCCGTGGCTTCCTTTATAGAGTCAATCCATCTCTTGTTGGGTCTTCCTCTTTATACAACTTATCTATTCAACTTATAGATGCTAAAATAGGTTTTGTGAGATTATAGAAGTATGAACCTGATTCTGTATTTGTTTTGAAGCCATACCAGGCAATATGGCAGCCACACACAGCAAGGAAGTCTGGCTATGCCTACCATCTACAGCCATTATCTCTTTTACATTTCCCTGCCAAAAGTGCCAGGCAGTTTTTTTCTAAGAGTCCCTTCCCAGGTTTCAGTCAAGAATGTCTTTAAAAACATCTATGCCCACTGACCTCAAGACCTATTACTAAAATTCACATGAACAATGTAAATGAAATCCCTGAGCTGAGTGTAGTGAAACAGATGATTTTTGACCTTGCAATTAGATTGGCAAATGTCATTATATAGTACCAGTTGCCCGTTTCTTAGATGGATACTGGCATGTCACAGGATAATTTGCAGAAACTGAAGCACTTCTCTGATATCTAGTTCCTGCTTAACATTTTGTTACAAAGTTCTTTCCACGCTGAAAATTTGTAATATTTGACGCTGCTCTAATGAGACAAAACGGAGGACTTATCAATGCTACAGAGGAGCAGCAACTAGGATTTGAGCCTTGAGAGAGGTTTAATTGATTACAGATAGAAGAAAGTCTTTGGCCAACCATGTTTGCAGCAAGCTAGATGTTTTAAAAAGACCCTCGGGGGTTTACATCAAGATATTAGCTGTAATGCAACCCTGTATGAAATCTCAGCATGCCAATACAATCCATTTACTGAAAAACCATAGGAGTCATAGCTCAAGTTGGTTATGCTAGCTGATATATTTTAGGCAGAAGTCAAGTTAAGGCACTTCCCTGATGTATGAAATAAAGCGACAAATCTTTTCATCCTGGACTGGCTTTGTAGGTTCACAGCAAAACTACTACTGGGATGGACGTTTACCATTTGTGGTGTTTTTACTATTTTATCCAGTTTAAAGTGGGCATGTATGTTTGGTTTTTTAACAGAGATGCTGAATCATCCCTGCTCTGATCATAGTTTGATCACAAATGTGAACAGTATCTTTGAACTTAAAAAAAAAACACAATTTTTTTCTTTGAACAATCAATATTGGATTGCAAACTCTTCACACTTTCATGTTGCTACACTGCATTTCTTGTCCTGATCACTCACTCCTAAGAACATAAGAAAGGCCCTGCTGGATCAGACCAAGGCCCATCAAGTCCAGCAGTCTGTTCACATAGGGCGAAAACGCATGGTCACTTTATCCTCCTTTAATCCCTGTTTTAGCAAGGATCGAACGCACATTAGGCGAAACTCATGCGTTAGATCCTGGCTGAATCCTGGCTGAAACAGGGATTAAAGGAGGATAAAGTGACCATGCGTTTTTGCCCATAGTGGCCAACCAGGTGCCTTTAGGAAGCCCACAAGCAAGACAACTGCAGCAGCACCATCCTGCCTGTGTTCCACAGCACCTAATATAATAGGCATGCTCCTCTGATCCCGTAGGGCTGTGGTTCCCAAACTTTTCAGGCCACTGCCCCCTTGGTCCCACAAATTCAACTCCAGCACCACCTAAAGGTAAAGGTCCTCTGTGCAAGCACCAGGTCACTGACTCATTCAACTCCTTTGTTTTGTGGAAGCTTGCTTCCAAACTCCCCCAAACTCCTTATCCATTCATATAAATTGTATTACTGATAGAGATATAAAATTACCAATTTACAAAACAATACTCCCCAAATTGGCTGAAAATTACAGCCATGCCCTTCCTGACATTACAAAATGAAATTAAAATGAGTATTTTTGAATGCACACCCCCAGCAAAATCCCTCCCCAAATGTAGGTTTGCCAATCTCCAGGTACTAGCTGGAGATCTCCTGCTATTACAACTGATCTCCAGCCGATAGAGATCAGTTCACCTGGAGGAAATGGCCGCTTTGGCAATTGAACTCTATGGCATTGAAGTCCCTCCCCAAACCCTGCCATCCTCAGTCTCCACCCCAAAAACCTCCTGCCGGTGGCAAAGAGGGACCTGGCAACCCTACCCAAATGACACAAAATAGTGCAAGATTTTGAGTTCTCCAGACCTTTTTCATATTTAGGGTTGCTAGGTCTTTGCAACTGGTGGGAGATTTTTTGGGGGGAGCCTGAGGAGGGCAGGGTTTGGGGAAGGGAAGGGAAGGACTTCAATGCCATAGAGTCCAATTGCCAAAGCAGCCATTTCCTCCAGGTGAACTGATCTCTATCGGCCGGAGATCAGTTGTAATAGCAGGAGAGCTCCAGCTAGTACCTGGTGGTTGGCAACCCTATTCATATTAGATCCCTCTGCCCCCTTTCCTTGGCCCATGAGGCCATGGGTAGCTCTCCTGATCCCTCTCTGGGATCAAATAGGCTACGAGAGCCGTCTCCCTCCCCCACTGCTGCTTCCTGGGAAATTAGGAAAACAAACAAAAAACAAACGGTGGGCAGGTTGCAGAGAAAAAGGAAAGGCCTCCTGACACAATTCCAATACTTTTCCGTACTATCGGGAGTGAAACTATTGAATCAGGAAATCAGGAGCGCCTTTTGCAATTTTGGCTATTGCTGATTCAAACAAACGCCTGAAATATCAGACATTTTATTGGGTTAGCAATATCCCATTGCACACTCCTAACACAGGTCTATGGTCTACAGAGGAGACCAGTATTAATTTCAGCCAAGACTTTAACTAGTCTGGACATGAAAATCCAGGAGGAGAATGTTCACAATTAGTGCAATGTCCATCTCTGTGTGAATCCTCCCTGTGTGCACCATGTATTCTACCCCCTCCCACCCCAATCTCATTCCTCTATGGAGCTGGAGAGACTGTAAATGGTTCTTCTGCTTTTATCCTCACAGATAACATAAGTCAGGATGCAGGCTATGACTGTCCCAAGGTCATGCTATTTTCTTCCCTCACTTCAATATAGGGGATTCTGAATCTTGTCTATCTCTCCAGGATCCCTGATATGCTATTCTCCTACACCCTCCAGCTACCTGTAATCTAGGAAATGTAGTTCAGTCTTCTAAATTCTGAGCAGAGATTAGGGTTGCCAACCTCAAGGTGGTAGCTTGAGATCTCACACTATTAAAACCAATCTCCAGGTAACATAGATCAGTTAACCTGGAGAAAATGGCCACTTTGAAAGGTGGACTTTATGGCATTATACCCTATTGAAGTCCCACCCCTCCCCAAACTCTGCCCTCCTCAGGCTCCACCCAAAATCTTCAGGTATTTTCCAGCCCGGAGCTGGCAACCCTACAGATTAACACGATCAATGATGTCAACCGCACATATTCGAAAGTAGCAGACTCTTTAGAGCAATTGATTTTAAGAGGTCCACAGAATGCCCATGATGAGCCTGGGGCATGTATAATCCAATAAATCAGAACATTGTGAGCATGCATCAGCCATTGTTATCCGGGCAACTGCACAATACAGGCAAACTGTCACTTCACAGGTGCAAAACTGTGCATAGCGTTTCTTTTGAACTTTGAGGAAATTATGGATGTAATAACATGAGTTGCTAGGCTTAACAGAAAATGGCATTACAAACTCTGATTCCCGCCCCCTCAATGGTCAGCTTCCCTGAGTCTTTTGGATAAGCACACTTCTTTAAAAGTGCCCATAGTAACTAGATTTCTAAATACAATTCCCTGTCCAAAGGACTCTGCTAATTCTTAGTAAGAGAGGCAACCCAGTGTTAAGATACTTAGTTGCAGACTTGTGTGTATTGACTGCTTCTTAGACACAATCATCAACCAGAAAAGAGGCATAATTTTGGGAGGGAAATAGATGCTCCATCATTCTCCAAATCCATTATTTTTCAGGCACCATATGATCTGGTCTGGAGAGCAAAACGGCATGGGGCAGGATTTAAAGCCATACATATATACTCCAGAATGAGTATTCTTCAAGATTTACTAGTGACAGTCAATTTGATGGTGGCCATGGCCAGCAACAATAAAAACATTGGCCTATATTTTATATTTTATAAAGGTTGCACAACACGCTGAAAGAAAGGCATGATGGGAATGTTTTGCAAAGGGCAGCTACATCACTCAAGATTTCAGGGCTGTAGATAACTGTCATAGAAATTATATCCAACAGAAGTAAGTTTCCTTCAGAGTCTGCAGTACAATTATTATCACACTTATAATACCTCTAAAGTGTTGGATACCCATTCTTCTTTGATTAACTGGCATTGTATTTTTAGCAGTTTGTTCCTTTCTCAGGAAAGGTAACCCAACTCTGTTAAAAGGAGATAAGCTCGTTCCCTTGAACTACAAATTAACTTCAAACATAATTGCAGTGTTTGTGTTCTGGAATTTGGAAGAAGTACAAGATATATTTTGTAACATCTGAGTAGTTATACTAGAGGAAATGTAACCAAAATAGGTGGGATAATACATTTTATGCAGCCTCGGGAACTCATTGCATTTCTGAATCTCTTATAAATATTTTTGGATATCACTTAAATTTTGGATTATTGCTTAAATTTGGGCTATGTTTAAATTTGTGAGTTATATTGGAAGCTCAAACTGGATTATGTTATTTACAGCCCATTCCTGAGCCTTAAGGACAAAAGTCTTTAGGAGGCCAGGAAGGGGCTGCGTTGGCATTTGGGCCCCCTGCACCAGCATCCATGCCGCTTACGCCTCCCAGGGTGGGACGGATGCTGACGGGGGGACCCAGATGCCATCCATCTGGTGCTGCAGTGGCAGCACCACCCAGGGACACCGGCACAGCCTTGTGTCGGCATCCTGATGACATACTTCTGTGCGCCATCCTCCCGGGGTGTTCCTGGAGTGTTCTGGTGTCACGCTGGGGAGGAGCCAACTTTAGGCTGCCTCCTAAGCTCTTTCAGCCATCTGTCGGGAGAGCTTTGATTGTGGGATCCTGCATGGCAGGGGGTTGGACTTGATGGCTCTTGTGGTCTCTTCCAACCTTGTGTGATTTTGTGATTTTTGTGATTTTGTGAATACCCCCTTTCCCTTTCCTGGAGATACGCCATGTTTTGAGGTGGTATATCCTCATGCAACCCTATGGAGCAGTTTCACAGGTTTTCCGGGAAGGGGAAAGTTTTGGCCTCAGTGGGGGGGGGAGGGCATTCAGGTACCTCTTCCTATACCTTTGATAGTAAAAAGCTGACACAGAGCTGAAATGACTCAGTGCTACTTGGTGGAGGTCCAAGATTTGTATATATAAGACTGAGATTTTCTGACACATTGTTCTTTTCAGGATTCCAAAAAACTGGGATTACATTCTGAGATAAGTCACTATAGTTTTTTTCTAACCTACCTCTCAGGGTTCTTTTAAGATATTTATTTGCTCCATCTGTACCCTGTCTTTCTTCCCAACAGGAACTCAAAGTGAGAAAGGGGCCTGGTTATACTCTCTTGCCCAAAGCCTACAAAAACCTGGGACCAGCCCTGCCCAGGAGTTCGGCATTTGAGTTTTACATAAGTTTGATAGTTTTCAGTATGACCCTGTCTTTCTTTCTTTCCTTCTAATGAGTGACATTAAAATCAGAATAGTTCGGGGACTGGACTCCTTAATGTGGTCCACTGATAGATTATGCCTGTGTATGTTTAGGCACACAAATAATAAGATAAAACCTAACAGCTGAATTTAGTCTTTGTCCACTCTTTTTTTTAATAGTCGCTCAAGGCAGACACATTTATTTTAAAGTTCCATTTTAATTAAAAGATAACACTAAGAAGTAATCTGGCAAGGAGGTTGTTTGTTTACAATGGAAATCATCTGCATTAGTATTTTTTTTTAAAAAAGATCTGCATTTAAAGTCAAATCAAGAAGCTGCTTTCATATTTTTAGTATCTTTAATGAGTTACCCCGCTCTCCACATATATAATTATCTTCCATCATCTGAAGATTTTATGCTGAAATGTTAACAGCATCCAGGGTGTTTTGATTTTGAAAGAGCCATTCCCACACATTTTTGTAAATTACTTTCAACTTATTTCCCAAATGAAAGCCAACCCTTCAAAAGTTGCCAAAAATTGCTTGACAAAATGGTATTCATACAGCATACTGGTAAAAGTGCTCAAATGTAAAACTGCTACCCTCGGAAGTATGTCACAAAATGTCAATGTAATGTTACCAACTGTCAACATCACTGCACCTCTGCCATGTGAGAACAATGGATGAAACAGACATTATTGGTTGCTTGTGAAATCGAAGCTGACGTGTAAGGGACAGCCATTCATCTTCTTCTCCCAGTTATAACACTAGCACCTATGAAGCTCTTGGGCTCTGATCGAGATATCCCTACAGCAGCAGAAAATTTCTCCTCCCACCGCACACTGAACTGCATTTGATGGAGAAAGGGGGTGAGGGGTACATGGAATTGTCCTTCCACCTCTCAGACAAAGGATTTGTCAACTACAATAGCACAAAACAGCTCAAAATTTCATTTGCCTTTTTAGCTACTGCATCACACTTCTGACTCATGTTCAGAGTATGGTCTACAAAGACCCCTAGATCCTTTCACACATACTACTACCAAGACAGGTCCTCCCCCACCATTTAATTATGCATTTGATTTTTCCTACCAAAATGTAGAATTTTACATTTACCTCAGTTGAAATTAATTTTATTAGTTTTAGCCCAGTTTTCCAGCAATATCATCCTGTATCCTGGCTCTGCCTTCTACCATATTTCCAACCCTCCAAATTTAGTATCATCTGCAAATTTAATAAGTATCCCCTATATTCCTTCATCCGAATAACTTATAAAGATGTTGAACGCACAGGTCACAGAACAGATCCCTGAGGCACTCCACTTGTCATTCCTCTCCAAGAGGATGAGGAACCATTAACAAGCACTCTTTTCCGGGTGCTGTCAATGTTACAGATCCACCTAACAGTGATAGGATCCAAACCACATTTTACCAACTTGTCAACAATAATATTATGCGGAACCTTATCAAAAGCCTTACTGAAATCAAGATAAACTATGTTTATAGCATTCCCCTGATTCAGCAAGGTAGTAACTTTCTCAAAAGATAAGCTTAGTATGTTCTTGTTCTTGAGAAACCCGTGCTGGCTCTTAGTAATCACAGCCATTCTTTCTAACTGTTCAGTCTTGGGTAGGCAGATCTAGATGGATGAAGGTTGGACTGTTTTTTTGGGGGGGCACCATTCATAAATAGGTTTTTTGAACCTGAAATTGTATTATTCTGTAAAATTCTATGCTACAAATGGAAATTGTCATGTCACAAAATTCATCAGTTGCAAAAAATGATTAGGCAGGGTAGAAAATGATGCACATGGAGTCCATCCCTGGGAATGGCATTGGCTGTAGAAAGACAAATATTAAACTTTGGGACATGTCCAGTTTTGTAACCACATTTGGAAGTGCCTTTCTATTGTTAGCAATTTCTTAATAGATGCCAACATTGACAAATAAGCTGGAAATGGAACTGCTGCAGAAAAGGGCAACACACATTTTACTCTGCAACTTGAAATGTTTTGGGCAAAGTTCCCTTTATTATTTCCCCAACGTTAAATTTACTACCCTCTAATCAAATTGAAACAACTTGAAGGAAGAATTATAGGATGAATCTCAGTTCATATCTCTGAAAGAATGTTGTTGGAAGTAGCTGGGTGAAACAATAATTTTAAGTTTTCTGTGTCTTTGAGATCTTTCATCTCTTTCTGTTATGAGCATCAGTTAGTCTGTTACAGGCTTTGACATATTGGAGCACATGAACATGGTATTAATGTTGTACATATGCAGAATTAGTCAAAATATAAAACCCAATTACACATACAAACTGCACAGAATATAGCAGAGGTTTAATTTCCTTTTAAAAGGAAGGAGAGCCTGAATATTCTTTGCTAGAGGCTTCTGTTTCTATTACTCTGTCAGAGGCTCCAGTAATTTTCCAGCAACACATTCTGTTTATTTTTCTAAGACTTTCCCTATGAGAAACGGTTAGCTAATGAGAAATGGTTAGCCACTCCTTATATAACTCCTTATATAACTATTGGAATGCAGAAACTAAGTGTCAGAGTCATACCTTCCAATGACTTCAATGCTCTACACCCACTATATTCAAGGATATGTGATACTGTAATGATGTAATGTAAACAATAATTGTATTTGATGATTTATCCATGAAAACAATATGCTAGAAATTAATGAATGGGTTCAGTCTTAACCTTTTTTCCTGGAGGTGAGAATGATACTAAAATTGATTGTATAGAGTGATGATAAAGCTTAAAACTGATTGTTTATAGTTTAGCAAAATAGCCTCCTGGAAGAGGAAGTCCTTATTTGGCAATACAATGGGAGGCCACTGACCATGGGCAGTAAAAATGAGAATTGCTTGATTCTCAAAGTCAACCTCATTGTAGGTGACTGAAACAGTATAAATACAGGCAGGGAGAGGGCTAGTACTTCAGACCTCTCTCAGATGGTCTCAGAAGGTGGTGTTGGTATGTATGGCTTTACAAATATATTATTCTAGAGTGTGAATTAGATACTTTGAACTAAATCAGACTTCTTTAACTGTTATATTCTAAGTGTTGGATTTTAAAACTGAATAGTATGTAGAACTTGCTTGCTTTACTGTATACATTGTTCCTGAATATTAAGACTTTGTAATACTTGCATATACACACATATATACACAATTACATTGGAGTACATCAATAAAAAGACTTACTTTTTAAGTGAGTAAAGTAGTTGAGTCCTGCTTAGTAGGTGACTATCTGAATAAGATAACATACCACTTCTCAGGAAGGGGTCAATTCTAAGAGCATAGTCACTCGAAAGGCACTGACCCGCTTCAAGTCTACAGCTTAGAATATTGCAGCCCACTCATACTTTGCTTTTATATAATGACAACATTTTCCTACAGGTCATAAAAACAGGCAATATGCTTGTAGGAATTTCTACCAGAATATTTAAAGTATAAATATCTTTTCAGTGAAAATGGAAGAAAGTTAGAAATTACTAGGCCAAGTGCCTCATATTTGAAATCTCTTCTCAGTTGAAATGGGTCCCAGAGTTGGAAATAGTTGCCTCTGGTCCGTAATTTACCAACCAAGCCAGAAATCCTTACCTGAGGGAGGCTGTCAGAAGACATTCAATTTGCATTGGAAAAACCTGGTAAGGAACTTGATTATTAGGGTTGCCAACCTCTAGGTACCAGCTGAAGATCTCCTGCTATTACAACTGATCTCCAGCCGATAGAGATCCGATCACCTGGAGAAAATGTTGGCCATTGGACTCTATGGCATTGAAATCCCTCCCCTTCCCAAACCCCACCCTCCTCAGGCTCCACCCCAAAAACCTCCTGTCGGTGGCGAAGAGGGAGCTGGCAACCTTAGAGATTATAGTGACAAGCTGTATATGTTTGTTAAATTAACAATTTCATATCTGAGCCTAAAGAACCCTGGTTTATATGAAATCCAGAATTTGTTATTTTTTAGCCTCATTCATGAGAGCTAAAACTTAATCTATTCTGTCATTTGTATTCAGCTTTGTTCTTTAGATGTCCTCCATGAAAAAGCAGTTCTGGCTACAGTGAATATAACTTATTGTTTGGGAGCTGCCAAGATCAGAATATCCTATTTGTCTTTGTTATGCCAGTTTTCAAAGCACCTTGATGGCTTTATAGCGTGCCAGATGTGTTTCTTGGATCTAAGTGGTTATTGGTTAATTTTATGACGATAGCTAAGCTATCTGAATGACCTGCTCCGACAGCCACACTGGAAAGACTGTAGAGGCCTTTGAAAATTTATTCTTCATGCCAGTGTGTATTTGTGGGTGTATATGTAAGATAAACAAAATATACATTAAATGTAAAGAATGACTTTGTAGGTATTTCTACAATCCGTCAAAATCTACTAGAGTCAGGAACTGCAAGAGTAGTAGCTGAGAAATTAACAATTAGGATAATTTTTTTTAGTATGAAAAAATACAAAAATAGAAGAAAAAGTTCTATAGAAAGTCAATGTATAGACATTAGATTCAACGGAATTCCTGGGTGTTACTTATCTCTCCAAATAGATCTTACTACAAATGAACATTGTACCAGTACCCCCCAAATATGGATGTGAGATGCCAGTATATGGGTTAGCTAGTTTATTAATAGCTTATCTTCATCAATTAAACATCCCTGAATTAGTGTGAGTTTCTGCTCTCAAGTAACCTAAGGCTGTTATTAGTAGGGTTAACAGGTCTGGGCTGGGAAATACCTGGAGATTTTTGGAGTGGAGCCTGAAAAGGGTGGGGTTTGTAGAGGGGAGGGACTTCAATGTCATAGAGTCCAATGGCCAAAGTGGCCATTTTTTCCAGGTGAACTGATCTCTATATGGTGGAGATCTCCAGCTAGTACCTGGAGGTTGGCAACCCTAAGCTATGGCTATGTGAATTTTTTTGCGACTGGGCAGACTGTTAGAGCTCCTACTACATGTAATCCCATTTGTTTGGTAAAGGTGCCTCTTTTCTACTTCCCTCCCGTTGCCCAGGAAGCCTGTTAATTGTGGGTGGGGAAACAGAAACAAGTCTGAGATCCTTAAAATTCTGTCTCCAGATATGCATGAATATTCACAGATATTTCCAGAAATATTTGGGACCTGCATACCAGTATGCCCAAGAATCCCAAATATCATGCAGATACGGCGCAGAGTGGTAAGCTGCAGTACTGCAGTCCAAGCTCTGCTCACGACCTGAGTTCGATCCCGACGGGAGTCGGTTTCAGGTAGCCGGCTCAAGGTTGACTCAGCCTTCCATCCTTCCGAGGTTGGTAAAATGAGTACCCAGCTTGCTGGGGGTAAAGGGAAGATGACTGGGGAAGACACTGGCAAACCACCCCGTAAACAAAGTCTGCCTAGTAAATGTCGGGATGTGACATCACCCCATGGGTCAGGAATGACCCGGTGCTTGCACAGGGGACCTTTACCTTACCTACTCAAATGTACTTCAACAATACTGGTAAGGTATTTTGGGGGTATATATTTACACTGAACAGTTCTATCAGACAAGTCTTTTACCTGGACCAAGTAAAGTGGAAAATGCTATGAGCAAACCTTTGTGACCAGGGCTAAAATAACAAGGGAGGGCATAACAAGATGCTGACCCCAGCATCTGGCAGACCCATCCCCTGGGCTAGAAACAGGTTCTCATTCATCTTCATTCCCCCCTCTGCTTCTGGATATCATCATTGTTCACACAGCTGGGCATGAAAGTTAATGGATTCCCCTTTACCAGCCAAGAGTTCAGTGACTGCTGTTTACCCATCCAGCCAGCCACCATCTTGTGGAAGAGGAAAAGGAGGAGCCACAGGGCATTTCACATGCCAAGGGAGGCAAGTCCCTCCCTTGCTGCTGCCACCGACAGCAAGAGGACAGATAGCAGGGACTGCTGCTGCACAACAGCAAGGAGGGAGTTAGCGCTGGACCCTGGTAGCTATTCTTCACTGTCTGCCTTCTCAGGCCAGCCCTGATTGAGTAATAGGACGACTCTTCCTTAGGCTACTTATTAATGGGGAACCCTAGACATGCTTGTTCCAATGGTGGTGTTTAATTTGCAGCTAGCCATTTTGGTGGTTGGAAAATACCTGGGGTTGGGAAATACCTGGAGGTATACCTAGGGGTTGGGAAATACCTCGAGGTTTTTTTTGAGTGAAGCCTGAAGAGGGCGGGGTTTGGGGAGGGGATGGACTTCAATACTATAGAGTCCAATTGCCAAAGCGGGCATTTTCTCCAGGGGAACTGATCTCTATCGCCTGGAAATCAGTTGTAATAGCCGGAGATCTCCCGCTGGAGTTTGGCAACCCTGCTGTAAACACTGAATTAGAACAGTTTGTGTCATTTGCATTTCAAATGACACAGAAGCCACCAGAGACTTAGAATAAACTCAAAAAAAGGAAATGCAACAAGTAAAGACAAGGATGCTTTTACCTGAACCATTTGCTTCTTGGAAAACAGAGAGTAGGATAAAAGCAGTGGGAAGGAAATGCATTTTGTCACATAAACCAGACGTTTGATGCTTCCAGCCGGAGTCTATAATGAAATCAGTGGATTCTAACAGTAAGGGCTTCCTTTGTAGAGGATCCCTGTTTGGGCATACAGTCTCAAAGAGATAAAACATTCATATGCGTCTTTCTCTCTGTCTTATACAACTTGGGGAGGAAAGTGTTTCTTTGCAGCTAAAAATGAGTGAACATCCAGTACACTGGATATCTGGAATACTTCTTCTCTGTATTTCAGGGGGCCTAATATGTTACAGTAAAAAAAAAAAAAAAAAGTCTGTGGTACATTTGCCCACAGGTTTCCATGAGATACAGTGCTTCCGGGTGTGCCTTCTTCTAGTCAAACATATTTCCTAAATCTGCCCCTGGATTATGGTAGGGGAGGCCATATCCATTCTGTGGAGGCAAAAAGCATACACAGAACATCAATTATCTGCTATTTACTGCTTTCTGCATCCCAGAATTTGACTGCAACCCACATGAATTAAACAATGGAATTGTTTTATTCCTTACCTTCATTATAATTTGGGGAGACCCCTGGAAGTCAGATAAAATCTTTTTAATCTATCTAATCAGATATGGCCCAGAGCTCACCCCTGCCAGTCCTTGCTGTATAGAAAAACAGGCAATGCTATAACAATGTATTGAGTATGATAAACATACATATGACACGTATTCAAAAAGGGCAAGAGTCCAGTAGCACCTTAAAGACTCTAACAAAAATATTTTCTGGTAGGGTATGAGCTTTGGCTGTGGCTCACGAAAGCTCATACCTTACCAGAAAATATTTTTGTTAGTCTTTAAGGTGCTACTGGACTCTTGCCCTTTTTGACTACTGCAAACAGACTAACACGGCTACCCACTGTGAATGATATGACACGTATGTTTATCATACATGTTGAAACTAACTGTAAGTAGACTATGTAAATTTGTTCTATATATTGTATATTTTATATATTGTTTAACTATTAGATTTATTATATAATATGTAAAATGGAATTTTTATACAGAAACGGGACTGAGGAAGACTTGAAACGATCAGATCCCTTTCTACACATTCTTCTTTGAAGACATCAACCTTGGATTGAATGTTACTGTATATTTATTCATACACTTACATGTCATATGTATGTCTATCATACTCAATACACTTTTGTTACATTGTTATAGCATTGCCTGTTTTTCTGTACTTGCTTTCTAACCTTAGGTATTAGTACAGAGGTGTTATTTTTTGGTTGCAGTCCCTGCTGTATAGCACATTATTTTCTCCTTCTTGATAGCGTTCTGGTGCTGCCAAATACTTATTTTCGGACACCGTTTTAATTAGTATGCAGATAAAATGATAATTTCCTCATCAGTTTGGTCAAACAAGAGTAAAATGCTGATATTCATTCGGTAATATATAGTTTGACAAAAGTGTAATTTGTAGGTATGCCATAGGGACAACAGAAATCTCTCTCTTTCTCTCTTCAAGGAATGTGAAACAGCTGAATAAATAAGCTGTTGTGAAGTTGCTGAGACCATGTGTTGCAGAGTTGTTTGTGAAAGACCAAATATATAACACATTCTATATTCAATTAGACGCGGAAATAATACATTAACAAGCTGCTTGTAGAAATCATGTACTGCCAACTTGGTATCATTCTCCCAAGCTGGTTCAAATGTATATGAGTTCTGTCTTTCATGTGTTTTATTATGATTATGTTTCCTGTTTCTGTTACCCTGTCCAGCCATTGAATGAGCTCTGAAAAACTGTATGCCATTAAATTCTCTAATTTGTAAGTCCCAAGGGGATAATTGGTGACATCACTTCTGGTAAAATCAGTGGGAATTACAAAGTAGACAACGCATGGTAAACAGCTCTTTATTAATATGGATTCTACATCTGCACTCAGTAATATTTTAACAAGGAAAATTGGGAAAGAAACAATAATTTTCAGGAAACATTAGGCATTATGGAAATAGGCTGAATGGAGAGGGAAAGTCAGCCTCTCCCTCAGATCTGCCCTTTAAATAAACCCGAACCACAGATGGCAACAAATAATATCCCTCCCCTGGATCTCCCAGCAGGTTTCAGAAAATGATTGTTCATATTAGTGCCCTAAAATACATTGAGGAACGAAGACATTAACATATTTTTCCAGCAAAAGCAAATATTCCCCTTTTTCCCAGAAAAAGCCACCCTGGAGGTTTACTGGAAAATGGATGAATTTGCTACTTATCTTATGTAACATTTGCCGCATTTTAAGACCAAAGCGAGTATACTCCAATATGCTGAAAGTGTAATGCATTTTCTCTGAAAGAAGTTCAGAATTCTCCAGTGAAATTCAGCATGATGTTTCCTGAAGTAACAGCACAGAAGTGATCCAGACAGAGGTATCAAGACTTCAGCCTCAATCTGAGTTAAGGAAATGCTACACTAGGATGGAGAGCCTCTGCCAATATTCTGTTTTGCTTTGCACTCAGCAGCGGGAAAGAAATCAGAAAAAAATAGTTACCAGCAGCCCCATTTGTACTGGAGGAATGATGCTAGACACGTCTGAGACTCATGTCTGCTGACACTCCCAGATCTTTTCTACTTGTTCACTTATCCTAGATTTCTGTTTCACATATTGCAAGCTATACAATTGTTAGAGTTCTCTGGCCAGTTTTTTGTTGACTTTTCTATATCAGTGCCACGACTTTGGAACTCCTTGCTAAGGAGGGAAGGTTCCTCTATCCCTGTCCAGCTCTACAGTACAGTGTCATGTTGGTCTAGGATCTGGGACCCAAGCACAAATCCCTACTAGGCCAGGGAAGCTCCCTTGGTGAACTTGGGCCAGTCACTCTCTCACAGCCTAAGCAACCTCACAGGATCAATGCCAGGGGAAAAAATGGAGGTGAAAACAATGTAAGCTGCTCTGGTTCCCCATTTGGAAGACAAGTGGGGTCTAAATATACAAATAAATAAATGGTACTACAGTTTTAAGAGCCCTGTGGCACAGAGTGGTAAGCTGCAGTACTGCAGTCCAAGCTCTGCTCATGACTTGAGTTCGATCCCAATGGGAGTCAGTTTCAGGTAGCCGGCATAAAGTTGACTCAGCCTTCCATCCTTCCAAGGTCGGGAAAATGAGTACCCAGCTTGCTGGGGGTAAAGGGAAGATGAATGGGGAAAGCACTGGCAAACCACCCCGCAAACAAAGTCTGCCTAGGAAACGCCGGGATGTGATGTCACCCCATGGGTCAGGAATGACCCAGTGCTTGCACAGGGGACCTTTACCTTTACTACAGTTTTAAAAGCTACTGAATATGGTCCTTTAAAAGAGGGCTTTTGGAATGTAAAGAGGGTGGCTTGCTTGGTTTTGGCCAATAACTTTTATTTTTAAAATTGAGTGTTGACTGATTTTGTTTTGATGACTTCTGTTCTCCTGGAGGTTTTATCAGTCTGCTTTTCGAAAATGGCTCTTTTCTCTTTTGTTGTGTGCCACTCTGGAGATCCTTCATAGATAAGAGGCCAGAGTCAGGGCCGGATCTACATTTTTTTTTAAGGAGGGCAAAGTCCAAAAAGACACCCCCATATATTAGAATTCCTATCACTGTTGGGAGCAAAGGGAACTCATAGCCAGACATGTATGTTAGATTTTAGGAAGACAGACTTTGGTCATTTCCGCACCATTTCAATGTTTAATGAAATGTCTTATCTTTATGTGTTCACACCAAAAACCTTCTATTTGGTCTTGGAAATGAATTCAAAGCATTAAATGTCCATGCTTTCAACAAACGCTTATATGACGATCTATTTTCTATATATATAGAATATATATATATTTCGATCTATTTGATGATCCGTTTCAATGACAACAATCCAAGTGGTGCAGACTATTCCTTTCTCCACCCCTCTGTTGGCAACACCCATTGCAAATAACTTCTCCTCCCATTCCACCTTCCCCCTCTCCTCTCCGTCCACCAATCATTTTCTTTGCTTTAAATTTTTTTTCTTAATTGCATTTGGTCTATCAAAGGAACATTTGAGTGTTGGACTCATCCTGTTGATTTCTGCGGGGTCCCAATTAAACTTTTTCCTGATATCTTATTTCCTTGACATGCATTTTTCCCTTTTAATTAGCAGCATGAGTGCAGCATCCCCTTCTACGAGCCAGCAGCTGCCATGGATTCCAGGCACAATGCCACCTCGCAGGGCAGCACCGACGGCTCCTTGCCTTTTATTGCATTTCAGTGTTCTGTGCTCCCCCAGCACTAGGGTTGCCAATCATCAGGTACTAGCTGGGGATCTCCTGCTATTACAACTGATCTCCAGCTGATAGAGATCAGATCACCTGGAGAGAATGGCTGCTTTGGCAATTGGACTCTATGGCATTGAAGTCCCTCCCTTCCCCAAACCCCGCCCTCCTCAAGCTCCACCCCCAAAACCTCCCGCCGGTGGCAAAGAGGGACCTGACAACCCTACACAGCACACAATCACACAGACAGGATTCCTAGCTCCCTTCCGTTCCTTCTGCAATCTTTTTGTAATTTATTGTGTTTTTACTAGCAAACAAACAATGGAGCGTGTGACTAACCCCTGAGAGGAGGGTGGCTCTGTGAGCAGCACTGTGAACAGCTCTGTGATTTTTGTGTGTGTGGGAGGAAAGAATGTGCCTGCATGGACATTGTGGTTAGGGTCTTTCTATATGCCATGCAAATGATTTGATTCTTAAAATGGCAGGTGAATACAAGCAACATGCAGAAGTAGCTGAGGAACCAGGAAACCCAGCCAATCACAGCGCTCCTTCGCACCAACGCTAGTGTGCATGCGTAAAGACAAAAAAGAAAGGGGGAGGTGGGGGAGCATCCTCAACGTATACATGACTCAGTGCTTCCCCACGCTCCTCCCCTGAACTTTTTGCATTAACTTGGGAGGTGCAAACTGAAAATAAAACGTCTTGGGAACTATCAATACACTGGCAAAACAGGCACAGCGTGATCAGGAAATATGAATATGCATCCAAAACTCACAGACCGAACACAATGACAATATGCTGTAAGTTGGTGCGGTAACAGCCTTTAATGGACTCAGGCATGATGAGACACATTCCATGGCAAGAATGCTAGAAGGGAAAGGAGCAAGTGAAGGGTGGACCTTCCTAAAACAAGCCCTCTTGCAAGCTCAAGCCATCAGTATTCCAGTAAGACAGAAATGTGGTACAGAATTCACTACAATTTAACTTCCCCCCTTTTTCCCCTGCAAAACTTCTCACAGCATCGTCATAATTAATGTTATTCGCCACATCACTTTCGATAGATATAGCCAGGCTTGATAAATGCTGCCAAAGTGTACGGCCCACAGGAATCCCACTTCATTCCATGAGTCTTACTCCCAAATTAGTGTGCAGAGAGAAAAGCAGCTTGACACCCCAATGTTGCTTGCATTATTAAATGTATTCATAGGGGGTCTGACTGGGTGGGAGGGAAATGTCCTGTCCCCACTTCTGTTAGTCTCTTGCCTTGAAAACCCAACGGGGTTGCCATAAGTCAGCTGCGACTTGACGGCACTTTACACACACCATTTAGCAGAGAATTAATGGGACATTATTTACCTCCATGGCATGATAATCACCACCTGCCTATTTTCAAGCCTCTGTTCAAAGGGTGGGATATATGTTTCTAGGTCTGTTAGCAACCCTACTCACAAATTATGTTATTTAAGCTGCAATCTTAAGCTTTCTTACTAGGAGTAACTCCTGCTCAGCTTAATAGTAGCATGTATGCCACAGGCTTTAGTTTACATGCTGTTAATGACATCATAGGGTCACCATAAGTTGGAAGCGACTTAACAGCAGCAACACACACAGGCATGTTTAGGATTGCACTGTTAGTAATTTAAATGGTGAATATCAGCCAGTATTTGGTTCTTGAAACTTACAGTGAACCTCAATACATAGTGAAATTATAAGTTGTTTCAACATGGAGGCACCAGTCCTCAAGTATACAGATTTCTAATTTCATTGGGGTGTGTGTGTGTTAAGTGCCATCAATTCACTTCCGACTCATGGCTACCCTATGAATCAAAGTCCTCCAAAATGTCCTATCTTTTGACAGCCTTGCTCAGATCTTGCAAACTGAGGGCTGTGGCTTCCTTTATTGAGTCCATCCATCTCTTGTTGGGTCTTCCCCTTTTCCTGCTGCCCTCAATTTTTTCTAGCATTATGTTATTTTCCAGTGACTCTTGTCTTCTCCTAATGTGACCAAAATACAATAGCCTCAGTTTAGTCATTTTAGCTTCTAGGGTCAGTTCAGGCTTGATTTGATCTATAACCAGCTTAATTGTTTTTTTGGCAGTCCACAGTATCCGTAACACTTTCCTCCAACACCACATTTCAAAGGAATCTACTTTCTTCCTATCAGCTTTCTTCAATGTCCAGCTTTCACACCCATACATAGTAATAGGGAATACGATGGCATGAATTAACTTGATCTTGGTGGCCAGTGACACATCCTTACACTTCAGAATCTTTTCTAGCTCCTTCATGGCTGCCCTTCCCAGTCTCAATCTCCTTCTGATTTCTTGGCTGTGTTTCCCTTTTGGTTGATGATGGAGCCAAGGAATAGAAAGTCTTCAACAATTTCAATTTCCTCATTGTCAAAGTTGTGTAATTCTCCTGTGGTCATTACTTTTGTCTTCTTGATGTTCAGCTGCATTCTTCATTTAACACTTTCTCTTTTAACTAGGGCTGTTGAAAAAAAATTCGGTATAGTTTGGATTCGGCAGAATTCGGCCTGTTTTAATTCAGGAAATGCCAAAGTCCGAACTCCCCGGATTCGGATCCGTGGAATTCGGCGCCTAGTTCAAGTTTGGGGGAAAATTCGGCCTAATACAGTCATTAAAAATGCACTCGCGCCTTTCCGTGGCTCCGGGGGGGGGCATTTTGGGGAGTAGAGGTCTCAAACTTTCAGGGTAGCTTGAGGGGACGCTTCTTGCAAGAACCCCCAAGTTTTGTAAAGATTGGGTCAGGGGGTCCTGAGATATGGGGCCCGGAAGAGGTTGCCCCCCAAATAAATTGCCCACAGTGACAGGAATAAAGCCACTTAAAGCACATTGGCGCTTTTCCACGGCTCCGGGAGGCATTTTGGGGGGTAGAGGTCTCAAACTTTCAGGGTAGCTTCAGATGAGCCTTCTTGCAAGAACCCCCAAGTTTTGTAAAGTTTGGGTCAAGGGGTCCTGAGATATGGGGCCCGAAAGGGGTCCCCCCTTAATGTGCATTTTTATTCCATTTACAGCACACATTCAAGCCACTCTGTGGCTGCAGGGGGCGCATTTTTGGGGGTGCAGCCCCCAAACTTTCAGCGTATCTTCAGATGAGGCTTCTTGCAAGAACCCCCATGTTTTGTAAAGATGGGATCAGGGGGTCCAGAGATATGGGTTCCCCCCTTTTCCCTATTGGGATGAATGGGATCAGCTGATCCTAAGCATCTAGAGAGCGGCAAATCCAAGGCAAAACCTGAAAGTTTGGGGGCTGCATCCCCAAAAATGCGCCCCCTGCAGCCACGGAATGGCTCGAATGTGTGCTGTAAATGGAATAAAAATGCACATTAAGGGGGACCCCTTTCGGGCCCCATATCTCGGGACCCCCTGACCCAATCTTTACAAAACTTGAGGGTTCTTGCAAGAAGGCTCATCTGAAGCTACGCTGAAAGTTTGGGGGCTGTACCCCCAAAAATGCACCCCCTGCAGCCACAGAAAGGAGTGAATGTGCATACGCACACCCCCCCCCACGGGGATTTCTCTCTCACACAAACAGATACTCTCTCTTTCTCTCCCTGGGCCACACAGCAGCTGGGCTCACGTGCTCAATCACAACTGATTGGCCAGAAGAAGACCCTGCTTGGCCACCGATTGGCTGCGGGAGATTGCTGCTTACTAACTGACGGTTATGCTGTGCGGAAGCCCGAATTTGCCAAATTTATTCACCGAACACCCCGAACTCACCGAATTCAGCTCCCCGTTTTCCAGCCTTTTTTGAGTTCGGTTCCATCCAAACTAAAAACCACCGAATCGGGGGAAATTCGGCTGTTTTTCGGTTCAGGACGAACCGAATCGACAGCCCTACTTTTAACTTTCAGCAGTAATCGCTTCAAATCTTTGCTATTTTTTGCCAGTAATGTAGGATTTTCGGCATATCTCAAATTGAACCCCAAATAAGCTACTATAAGCATTTTGAAGAAGAACACAATATAGGAGTAATGATAACTTTACAGGAATAATGATAACTTTAATTTATACTGGAAAGGTCTAATTTGTGTGTTGAATGGGGTTTGGTTTGTATGCATTTGGATTTCATCAGGGTAATGTTATACTAGATTCATCTTAATTAATACAGATGTTTAGACTGTGCTCAAAACCATGCATTGCATTTTGCCCCAAGTAAACTATGTTTTATGTGAAAAAAATGAACTATGCAGATCAGCAGAATGTATGCTTGTTCAGTCGGCATTCTTTAAACTGATCTGAAATAATGAGATGCTCAGTCTGGATAGCATGAGTCATCTTGGATGGCACTGGTCAACCGCGTGAAATTTTAAAAATCCTATTTTGTGTTTAAATTTGTGGATGGGGGGGTTACATTATGATTGTTTTGGTTCCAGTTGCTTTGTTTTGCAGCAGTGCCTTGAGTGACCAAGAAACAAAGTCTGTAAATGATTTTGATATATAAATGAAGAAATGGGTCAGACCATTTCCCCCAGCTTTGTGTTTCAGCCAGTGTCCAGCTTGTTTAGCTAAGAAGTTCCCAAGCAGAGTATGAGGGTGTCTGTTTAATATATTACAGCCATCACTTCTTGTTTTGTTATCCTACCCAGGTAGGTTCAAAGGTCTTCTGGTTCTACAGACCTATGCTGGGTTTCTTTAGTCAGTACTGACTAGCACCTATTTCATACATATTGGATGCAGACTGTCTATTAAAATGAGTGTTAAACCGTTTCTTTCTGATGAATTTCTATGACACCTGTAAAGTGGAAAACAAAATACCAACACTGTCAGGAGCAATGACAAACGCTCACATAAAACCCGAAGTGGAATGAAATATCAACTCCCACATCCTCCTCCCTGCTGTATCCTGTTATTTCTGCTTGTACTCATCAAGCAGTAGATTACCATAATCCAGAGATAAAGTCATATTTCCAGTGGTGGGTGGGTGGCTTCATTATTGGGGATGCTGTCGCTGCCTGATTATGTGCTGCTCTTGACTCTTTCACATAAACAAAGATGAGCATCAAACTTTATTTATGTCGAGTAAAACTAAGTGAAAACTAAGTCATAACAGCTAAAATGTGTCTCCCTCTCTCTCCCCTGTTTAAAGAATACAGCTTGTGATTTCCTGGGAGCTGTTATTCAGATACATTTCAAGATGTTTTCTCCCAGATCTATTTATTTTTGGTTGTTATGCCAGAACTTGCATGCTTCAAATATTTTCTCATCAAGATTTTAAATGAACAAGGGTTCATCAGGTGACATTTTCAATTTATGCGGCAGTTATGCACTGCTCTGGCTCTACAGTTCCCCTGGGGGAACTTTGGAAAGCTAGAAGAGGTGATCTAAGAGACTTCGACATAGCATAGTGGGCATGGCCCCATGGCTGTCTTGTAGAAAGCATAAGTCTTCTGCAACTTTTGTGAGCTGCATTTTGGGGCAGAGCTATAGATTGCAAGAAATGCAGGGCTTCTGCCAAAAAATGATGACAACCCTAGGCCAGGTTTTGCTGCTATTCCTCTATGTCATCAAGTACAACTTTCCATCTATCCTAGCCCTAACTCATTCAATCAGTGGCAGCCACAGATCAGCATAAGAGATAAACTGGATTAGATGCTATGGAGATGGTAGATGAACTTAACTCAGGTTTCATAAGAAAGTTTACGACATGTAAACCTGAAGAACATAAGAACATAAGAAAAGCCATGCTGGAGCAGACCAAGGCCCATTAAGTCCCATAGTCTGTTCACACAGTGGCCAACCAGGTGCCCACAAACCAGTAAGCCCACAAACAAGATGATGGCAGCAGCATCCTGCCTGTGTTCCACAACACCTAATATAATAGGCATGCTCCTCTGAAACTGTAGAGAATAGGTATGCATCATGACTAGTATCCATTTTGACTAGTAGCCATGGATGACCCTATCCTCCATGAACATGTCCTCTCCCCTCTTAAAGCCTTTGAAATTGGCAGCCATCACCACATCCTGGGGCACGGAGTTCCACAATTTAACTCTGTGTTGTGTGAAGAAATACTTCCTTTTGTCTGTTTTGAATCTTTCACCCTTCATTTTGGCCCTGCATTAGGGTTACCAACCTCCAGGTGGCAGCTGGAGATCTCCCACTTACAACTGATCTCCAACTGACAGAGGTCAGTTGGAAAAAATGGCCGCTTTGGCAATTGGACTCTATGGCATTGAAGTCCCTCCCATCTCTGAACCACGCCCTCCTCAGGCTCTGTCCCAAAATCTCCAGCCCGGAGCTGGCAACCCTACCCTGCGTTCTAGTATTATGAAAGAGGGAGAAAAGCATCTCCCTGTCAACTCTCTCCATACCATGCACACTTTTTGTCAACCTCTATCATGTCTCCCCCTTTTTTATAGTTTTATTGAAGTATGCAAAATATTACAGAATATACCAAAATATACAAAATATTTTTTTAAAAAACATAGTACACAAAAAAGAGAAAGTGGAAAAAAAGAAAGAAAAAGGGAAGTACAAAGCAATACAGAAATATATATATATATATATATATATATATATATATATATATATATATATATATATATATATATATATATATATAATTTCTTTTGGGAATAACACTTTAATTTTTCTGTTTTCTCTTTAGTTATTATTTAGCTATTTTCGTCTTAGTCCACAACTGAGTAAGTTTAGGTTCCAAAACTTACAGTCATTTTTCTATCTCTAAAATACTGATTCATATATATTGACCATACCTTCCAATCTATATTAAAGTTGGAAACCCAGCTCTCTTCTATATATTTACCTAACTTGGCTATCTTGGCCAACTCTATCACTTTCTGATGGCATTCATGCAATGTGGGTACTTCTTCGGTTCTCCATTTTTTCACCCAATGATTCTTGCCACTGTTGTTAAATATCTAAAGATATCTCCCAATGGTTTTTCTAATGTCTAAGATACCCAGTAAATGTATTTGTCTAAGATACCCAGTAAATATATTTCCGGTTTGAGTGGGATTTTTACTCCAATAACTTTATCATGTCTCCCCTTAACTGCCTTCTTTCTAAGCAAAATAGCCCTAATCGTTTTAACCGCTCCTCATAGGGCAGTTGTTCTAGCTCCCTGATCATGTTGGTTGCTCTTTTCTGCTCCTTCTCAAGCTCAGCAATATCCTTTTTTTAGGTGTGGTGACGAGAGCCGTACACAATATTCCAAGAATGGCCTCACTATAGATTTGTATAAGGAGAGTATACAAGCCTTCAGATGCCCAAATACCTGGGCTTCAAAACGTGAAGGATACCAGAGAGAAAATTTTCACCCTCAAACATTGACCTTGTTTTACAATAATGAATGTGTAGACAATTATGGCATGAAAGTGGCAAGCTAAACAGGGCCTCTTAAAATCTGAACTAGAACATAGGTTGAAACTGGAGCTACGCTATGAAGATTTGCCAGAACTCTGAATGCAAAACCAGCACACAAATCTCAATGCAATACAATTATATTAAAAGTGCAAGGTGACAAGTGAATCCTTAACCCTAAGATAACAACGAACATTATATTTACAATATATACACAAATATACAAAAATAGGTTCTTGTAGGTTATCCGGGCTGTGTAACCGTGGTCTTGGAATTTTCTTTCCTGACGTTTCGCCAGCAACTGTGGCAGGCATCTTCAGAGTAGTAACACTGAAGGACAGTGTCTCTCAGTGTCAAGGGTGTAGGAAGAGTAATATATAGTCAGAAAGGGGTTGGGTTTGAGCTGAGTATTGTCCTGCAAAAGTATTGTCCTGTAAGTATCAAGATAATGTGCTAATGAGGGTATGGTATGTTAATATGGAACCATTGTATCCTGAAGTGATCTGTTAATGTGTGTAATCCAAAGCTAATCTGTATGGCTATTGTTGAATGTTGTCTTTGTCTGGAGGTTTTTCAGGGCAGGAAGCCAAGCCTTATTCATTCTTAAACTCTCCTCTTTTCTGTTAAAGTTGTGCTGATGTTTATGAATTTCAATGGCTTCTCTGTGCAATCTGACAAAATAGTTGGTAGAATTGTCCAGTCTTTCAGTGTCTTGGAATAAGACCCTGTGTCCTGTTTGTGTCAGTCCATGTTCAGCCACTGCTGATTTCTCAGGTTGGCCAAGTCTGCAGTATCTTTCATGTTCTTTTAAAAGAACATGAAAGATACTGCAGACTTGGCCAACCTGAGAAATCAGCAGTGGCTGAACATGGACTGACACAAACAGGACACAGGGTCTTATTCCAAGACACTGAAAGACTGGACAATTCTACCAACTATTTTGTCAGATTGCACAGAGAAGCCATTGAAATTCATAAACATCAGCACAACTTTAACAGAAAAGAGGAGAGTTTAAGAATGAATAAGGCTTGGCTTCCTGCCCTGAAAAACCTCCAGACAAAGACAACATTCAACAATAGCCATACAGATTAGCTTTGGATTACACACATTAACAGATCACTTCAGGATACAATGGTTCCATATTAACATACCATACCCTCATTAGCACATTATCTTGATACTTACAGGACAATACTTTTGCAGGACAATACTCAGCTCAAACCCAACCCCTTTCTGACTATATATTACTCTTCCTACACCCTTGACACTGAGAGACACTGTCCTTCAGTGTTACTACTCTGAAGATGCCTGCCACAGTTGCTGGCGAAACGTCAGGAAAGAAAATTCCAAGACCACGGTTACACAGCCCGGATAACCTACAAGAACCAATGAACTCTGACCGTGAAAGCCTTCGACAATACAAAAATAGACTGATGGATTCTTCTTTTCCAAGGTAAGTACACTTAATTCATTTGTATTGCAGAATTGTCAATGTGAAAGGTGAACAATGTAAGTCCCCAATGAAGTCAGGAAATAAAGAATAGGACAACTCCTCATAATTATAAATTTCCAATGGCCAAGACGGCTCCCATTTTGACTTCTTTGGGAGCCGTCTTGGCCATTGGAAATTTATAGTTATGAGGAGTTGTCCTATTCTTTATTTCCTTGTGATGATTATTGATCAGCCGATGAAGCCTTTGGCAAAACGTGGATGTTGATCTACATGACACGTCCTTATTCATCATCTTTTCTTCGGCTGTCTTCATTGGGGACTTACATTGTTCACCTTTCACATTGACAATTCTGCAATACAAATGAATTAAGTGTACTTACCTTGGAAAAGAAGAATCCATCAGTCTATTTTTGTATATTTGTGTATACATTGTAAATATATTGTTCGTTGTTATCTTAGGGTTAAGGATTCACTTGTCACCTTGAACTTTTAATATAATTGTATTGCATTGATATTTGTGTGCTGGCTTTGTTTCCTAACATTACTATACAGCACAGAGCCTTGTTTTCCCTAGAACTCTGAATGCATGCACACATTGCGTTTATATTTTGAAACAGAAATTCATATACAGAAGGTCATTTGTACTGCATACATATTTGTACTGGTTAACCTAAATTCATAAATTATGAGCTGCTCTGAAGACTCCAGATGGCATAATCTTTCTATATTTGGTTTTATATCCTGGGAACACATCATGTATTTTAAGATTGCCATTTGGGAACATAAAGAGCTCTCATGAGGAAAAAGAAAAGATTCTGCACGATTCTGCACTTTAAAGGGAGTTCATAAAATGACAGCCAAGGCTGAAATGACATCTTAATTAACTTAAAACAAACATTTACCTGCCACTCACCCTGGGAAAAGTACACTCAAATTAACAGCAGCCTTTAAAAGACCACACAATATTTTATTCAAAGCAATAACATGCATTTTTATCTTTTCAGAACCTCATCACTTTCAAAAGGAAAATAACTGAAGAAAGGGGATGGAAAAGAAGCTTTGTCCCCATATGTAGCAGGCATGTGACTCGGGGTTATTGGTTTAGAATAACAGCTAACTGGTGAGGAAGTGCCTTGCATATAAACACATTTCTACCTGCATGTGGGTTTATTTGAAGCATACAGCGATCAGTTCTAGGCATCGTAGTTCAAGGACGTTGTTGACAAACTGGAAAGGGTTTAAAGGAGAGTTACACAGATTATAAGAGGATGGGATGAAGTAACTGAGTACTTTCAGCCTGAAGAAAAGGAGATTAGGGAGGGGAAGACTTGACAATATACATTTGAAAAGATCTCAGAAAGGAACAGGGAAATTATTGTCGAAGGCTTTCACGGTCAGAGTTCATTGGTTCTTGTAGGTTATCCGGGCTGTGTGACCGTAGTCTTGGTATTTTCTTTCCTGACGTTTCGCCAGCAGCTGTGGCAGGCATCTTCAGAGGAGAAATTATTGATCATAAATACCAAGGGTCACTTGCAGGGTTTATTCTTAGAGCCAAATGATACATTTCATCCCTTGAAAAGGCATGGGGGGGGGACCACACCTGGTGTAGGGTTGCCAGTCTAGCTTGAGACCTATCATTTGCTCTGGTCCTGTTAGAGACTTTAATGAAATTTTGCTGTGCATCCTTTTGATACATGTTGCTGATGAAGCCATGTGCGAAACGTGATTTGAATCTAGACAACACGTCCGGTCACCTTCCCTTTGTGGCTCTCGCCTGGGACATCTGCTCCTTCAGCTGTCTATAAGTACAACAGAAGTCCATACTGGATTATAAATATTGACTTACCTGTTTTCAGGATATTTACCTACTTTGTGTCTTTGGACATTTGAACTTGATATCATATTGGACTTCCATTATTTATTTTGTATGTGTATCTTCGTCATCCTTGTATATATATTTTGCACCTTTTGCACTATTTCACACTTTGATAAAGCTTACTTTTGTATTACAATTTGTGAGTGCTGTCTGGATCTTTCCCAACCTCCAGGTATTAGCTGGGGATCTCCTGCTATTACAACTGATCTCCAGCCAATAGGGATCAGTTCACCTGGAGAAAATGGCCACTTTGGGCCGCTTTTATGTCATTGAAGTCCCTCCCCTCCCCAAACCCCACCCTCCTCAGACTCTGCCCCAAAAACCTTCCGCCGGTAGCAAAGAGGGACTGGCAACCCTAGCCTGGTGCCATTGCAGCTAGGGTTGTCAACCTCCAGGTATTAGCTGGAGATCTCCTGCTATTACAACTGATCTCCAGCCGATAGAGTTCAGTTCACATGGAGAAAATGGCCACTTTGGCAATTGCACTCTATGGCATTGAAGATGGTTCTGCTTCTATTTACTGTTATAGCAGACTAGGGGTTCGTGGATGTTTTTTGCAAAATGGCTGCTCCAAAGCTTGAGTTGTTGCCTGTAAAAGTCAGCATACATGAGGTTCCACCTGCCATTTTATCGAAACAACATCCCTATGAGATTGGTCAGGCTGAGAGACTGAGATTGGCCCAGAACATCCTGTGAATTTCGTAGCAGACCAGAGACTTAATCTTGAGCTGCCCAGTCTATCCCAACTCTTTGTTTACTGCAATGCACTGGAACAAAGTTTACTTCAACAGTAAGGCAGTTGAGTCCATACCTAATAATAATAATAATTTTATTTGAATTTTTGTGATAGACTCTCTTTCCTTTAGAAGAGAGGGCAGTTGCTTAAATATGCTATATTTGCACAACCCGAAGTTTGTTTTGAATATCAGAACAATTTTAAGTGTGAAAAGTTTTTAATAGACTTGATTTCTGCAAAAAAAAAGTCAATTGATCCCTTTCCAACCACTTCTTCGGATGGAGAAAAGGGAAAAAAAGCACTGAGAGTAAAAGATGTGTCTGAGATGTTTTAAAAGTATAAATAATAGGCTTGGCTGTGACTGTCAGACACTGCAAAAACAATGCACGAAATGTTCAATCAGTCTGATCAAATCAAAGGGAACGCGGGCGGAACAATTTTCCAGTTTATATTTTTGGTTTATTGCAGCCAAAAACAAACAAACAAACAAACAAACCACACAGCCTAATCAAAATAACCAAACAAGAGAAACTAACAAATATTACATTATCTGCTGGTGCATTTATTTGAAATGTATGAAATCTCTTATGCTGTTTTCCTGTTTAATTGAGATGATGCCTTTCCGTGTTACTGTTGAATGGTTGAGGCTTTTTTTGAGAGATTGAAAAAGCACTACTTATTAGTAGCTAAGACAAATCTTGAGTTATGGAATATTGAATATGATATTTTGTTGAGAGAAAGCTAGTTCTAAACAAAGGAAACCAAGAACAACAAACCTATATGGACTATAGACATACAAACATATTTTCAAGCATATATTTATTGTGTAAATGCAAACAATTTTGGCATCAAATATGCTATAATGTGTTTGATATTATATTATTAAAGAGTTCAGTGTTTTATTAATGAGTTCAGTGTTTTCAATGTTATAAAGTTTATCTTGATAGCCAAATATGCCTTTAGGGGAGCATTTCTGCCCATATAATACACTACCTTTTGTTTACTATAAAATGTGCCGCTTAATTTTGACTATTTTTTTCCTGCCTCTCATATGACTAAAAGTAAGACACATGTGCTAAGGTAGCTTAGGGGGCAGCTGCCTGCAGTTCTCTCTCACATACTGGGTATATTTGCAGTTTTGCTTGTAGGAAACATCATATTTTTACATTCCATAAATACGCCATTAACGTGGTGGTAGGAATATTGTAATCAATTTGATATGGAACCAATAAGTAATGCAAGTGATGCTACAAGGAATAACAGTTAAACTGTGGTGTCCCACAGTGTTGCCAACCTCCAGGTAGTAGCTGGAGATCTCCTGCTATTACAACTGATCTCCATCCAATAGAGATCAGTTCCCCTGGAGAAAATGGCCACTTTGGCAATTGGACTCTATGGCGTTGAACTCCCTCCCCTCCCCAAACCCCGCAGGCTCTGCCCCAGAAATCTCCCACTGGCGGCGAAGAGAGACCTAGCAACCCTATGTCCCAGTGACCTTCATGGACTTGAATTAAATTCTGTTGAAAGCTATGAGTAGACAACTATGTCAATGGCACATTATACACAGTTCTTTGAGTGTGCTAAAAATAGTGTCAGCAGTTTTCAGTCCCTTGTTTCTCTCTCTCTCTTTTAAATGTGAAAAATATAAGGGAAGTACCTGCTATATGCTCTTCTATTTTTATGGGTTTTGTTCCAATAAAAATAATTTCCACATAACATTTTTAATTAGTTTGAATATAACATTTAAACCACACTGGATTTATTGTTTTTAAACAAATATTTCAAGTATTGCTCGCTATTCACACATAAAATTAACATGAGGTACTTTACAAAATAAACATTCTATAATCACATTTTGTTTATAGCGTTGGCAAATTTTCTGATTCAAATTTTTCGGGAAAACCCACATCACTAATCCGATAGGACAAGGAGCAGCTCTCTCTGGTGCTGTTTCCATTTGGGAAAATGTGTGTGACATGTGGTTTGGCCATAAAGCTGGGCATGCCATGTATCAGTGGAGGGTTGCCATGGATTGGAAGCTACTTGACGGCACTTAACACACAATTTATGCGTTACCTGTGGTTTTATGGATGCTGTTACTTTTTTGTGGTTCTTTTTAATGTAGTGCAAAAGTTCTTTAATGCTTTTTTTGCAAGCTGTTTTAGTGGCCAATATCTGTAGAAAAGGCAGATTCAACATGTTTTAAATAAATAAAGCATATATGAAATAGGCACACTTAAGACCCATCTCACTCATCCCAGCTGAAACCTAATCAGCCCCCGGGGTTCCATTATCCACTGTAACCACTTCTAGCAGTGTGGCAATCTACCCACTTAGCTCTAGAGACATGATCATCTGGAAATAATTAATGTAAATATTGTTGAAATTTTATCCAGCTGCATCAGTAATTAAGGCAGCTGTGTTTTTTGTTTGTTTTTTAAACTTTCTGGTTTGTTCTTCTGAGGGTATCCCTCATTTCCTTCGCCTACTTGAAGATGCATGCAATGGCATTAGAATTTTGTTTGCGGCATTCCACAATCTACTTACCTTAGAGGTGATCCGCTGACATCAGTGCTGCTGCTCTGAAGTAAGTGGATGGTGGAATTCAGCCAGCTTCAGGTTAATTAGCCACTTGCCTCACGTCAAAGGTAAGACAGAAATTATTTAATTGGTCTTTAATTATGGTAAATACTGCTAATTACTTGCTTTGCACAGTGGGGAAAACATGCAGAGAAGGGCAATTAACCATGAAAGCATAATATGTACACAGGCAGTCCTTGGTTTTCCAGTCTAGCCAGTGAAATATGTTCTACGAGTAGCTAAATTCTGATGCCCAATAGAAAAGGGAGTGGTTTCTGCCGAATTAACATCAATATCAATAACTACAAAACTCTTTTGGTATTTGGTACATTTTGAATAGGTCAGAGCTACACTGAATGCTCAGGCTCAAATGTCATTTTGCCCTGACTTTACTTCTTTTACAAAATGTTCATTATGCACTGGCACCTATAGGAAACACAAAATAAGAAACCACCTTTGGGTCTTGTTTGCCTGTCAGAACAGATCCAGTGGGTGGACTATGACAGTGTTACCTCCGTTGATTTCTAATTAGACAAGATTGAGCATATAACATTTCCCAATCCTACACAACCTTCTTGAGTCAGGCTAGGGTTGCCAGCCTCTAGGTGGCGGCTGGATATCTCCTTCTATTACAACTGATCTCCAGGCGATAGAAATCCTTTCCCCTGGAGAAAATGGCCTCTTTCACATTGAAGTCCCTCCCCATTTCAAACCCTGCCCTCCTCAGGCTCCCCCCACAAAACCTCCAAGTATTTCCCAACCTGGAGCTGGCAACCCTAGGTCAGGCTGATCCACTTGGACTGAGCAACCAAAGGATTCCTGTTCTCATGCCACTTTTCTGACTTACTCTCTGTTATCTTATAAATGTTTTCCCAGAATTGTTCTCCTTATACAGCCATATTCGGATTGCCAGCTACAGGTTAGTAAATACATGGAGATTTTGGGGGTAGAGCCTGAGGAAGGTGGGATTTGGGGAGGAGAGAGACTTCAATAGGGTATAATGCCACGGAGTCCACCCTCCAAAACAGATATTTTCTCCAGGTGAACTGATCCCTATCACCTGAAGTTCAGTTCTGCTAGAGCTCCAGGTACCACTTGGAGGTTGGCAACCCTAGGCCACAAGGTCTCAGTAACAGTAATGTTCAGTCTTGACTGACATTATGGCACATTGATTCATAGGTGGCTGATTAGGTTTGTAAACTTTGGTTTCTTCAAAGAGATTTTTTAAAAAATCCTAAAATCTGGTGCCCTTTTATTACAGCCCCATGCACCAAGTAAACCTGAGTGGCATACGGTGGTGACTCTAACAGTTATCATACACCTACCAGTTCTCCTTAATGGCCTGAAAACTTCAGTCTCGTTATCTATCCATGAAGGATGCCTGATATGTGATCTGCAAAGGCAGCTGGAATATTGGCCTGTGTTCTGTTGCTGTCTTATTCAAACCTTCTCCTCCCAACTTGCACGACATTTTGATGATAGTGCCTGCTGTTCTTGTTGATATATCATTTCTCACACTGCATCTGGAAGTCTCAGATAACCTGGAACTCAAATAGGTCCTCGTTCTTATTACTTAGAGGTGTGGGTGTGGGGCGGGGGGAGTCTAAAGCAGTGCTTGCCTCTATCTGAAACACTTTTCCCCAAGGCACAAATTGATACAATAAAGGGGGAAAAAAGGGATTCACTCAAGTTCTTCTTCTTTTGATTGTAAACTAACCTCCCTAAAACAATAATCATAAACATATACACACACTAAAAAAAAGTAAAATAAGCAAGTCCTACTTCTGCCCTGCCCTGCCCTGGATGGCCCAGGCTAGCCTGATCTCGTCAGATCTCAGAAGCTAAGCAGGGTCAGCCCTGGTTAGTATTTGGATGGGAGACCACCAAGGAAGCCCAGGGTTGCTGTGCAGAGGAAGGCACTGGCAAACCACCTCTGTTAGTCTCTTGCCATGAAAACCCCCAAAAGGGGTCGCCATAAGTCGGCTGCCACTTGATGGCACTTTACACACACACACTTCTGTCCCTCTCAAGCTCTCCCTGCTTCAGGTATATCCCCCCTCCATTTTTTTTACATGCTTCTGCAAACCTGTGGGGTCCACTTGCATTTGTAGAAAAAATATCCTTGTCTGTACCTGGCCTCATTCTCTGTGTATATCAATCCACTTAGGGGCCAGGTATAAACTTTACAATGCCTCTCTGTGGAGGAGTGGGTCAACCCCTTCAAACCCCCATAAAATTGGACCCCCTGACCCAAACTTTACCAAACTTTGGGGTTAATGCAAGGAGGGTCCCTTGCAGCTATGCTGTGAATTTGGTGACTTTGCCTCAAAAAATACCCCCCTGGAGAAATTTAAAAGTACTTACTTTTCACAGTCTGAAATGACGCGTCCTCTCCAAAGAATCGTGGGAAAACTCAGTTTCCCATGAATGCTTGCAATGGGCCTGCACAATTGTGAAAAGTCAGTATTTTTAAAATTCCAAATTTTCAGGGTAGCTTTAAGGGACTCTCCTTGCATAAACTCCAAAGTTTGGTAAAGTTTGGGTCAGGGGGTCCAATTTTATGGGGTCCCAGAGGGGTCAACCCTGTCCTCCATAGAGAAGTATTGTAAAGTTTACAATGCTTCTCTATGGAGGAGGGGGATTGGGGTCCATAAAATTGGACCCCAACCCAATCTTCACCAAAGTTTGGGGTTCATGCAAGGAGAGTCCCTTAAAGCTACCCTGAAAATTTGGGGACTCTACCTCCAAAAATGCCTCCCCCAGAGCTCATTAAAAAAATCCCCATAGGGAAAAGCCTGGGGAAAGCCAAAGCCCCCAAAAATCCAAATACCTATTCAGCTGATTTGGCGATTTGCTGTCTGGCTTTGGCTTTATTCCCAGTTTTAATATTCGGCCTTAAACCTCAAAGAAGCTGAAAAGGTTTTTTTTTCGGGCTTGTTTTCGGTTCGGGTTTATCGATACACACAACCCTAATTGTGACCTATTGTTCAAATGACTGGTGTGAGGGACTTCAAGAGGCAGGGCATTTCAGACAGGAGCTTCCTCTTGCTCCTTTACAGAAAGGATCATGTGTTCCTGTAAACAGAAGCCATAAAGCTTTCTTTGTTCATTTTCAAAAGTGCAATTTGTTGCTCTGCCAGCTGAGGTAAATGAAAGCTTAAGCCAACTAAAAGGTTACAATTTGTCTCAAATAAGCATTTAACTTCAATTTAATGAGCTCGTTACTGTATATTAATTAAATCTAAATTGTTCATGAAAACCACTTTTTGGAGGCTTTCTTGCCATTTGCTTAACTTACTTTTAAATGACAAAAGCAATAAGAACTTAATTATGTTCCTATTAATATATTTTAATTTCTGTGGCATCTGAGATTTTTAATGGGCAATTCACAAAGAATAATGAAAGACGAGAGATTTTATCATCTTGAAATAATTGCTGCATTAACTGCTGTTCTATGGCAAGGAGATAGTGTGTCACTGCTCTAATGGAATTTTTTGATACAGAGAAGAGTAAAATTTCAATATCTTGCGTATATCATGCCATTATTGAAAGGAAAGAGTACTTCTTTTGGCACATACTATAATGAAGAAGAAATCATTGTTCTTAGTCTTCATTCAGTAAAGTTGATTTCCAATTTGCATATGTTATAGGTTTCCCCCCATGTTTCAGCTACCCTAGAAATTGGTATCTTCCTCCAAGAATACTTTGAATTTGCTTACACCCATAGTCATTGTTCTATTTTCTTTTCTGCATCTTGTCAGAAGTAGTTTCAGTCTGACCTCATCTGGTTCCCTATTAGTAGGGTTTCCAGGTGCCTGCTAATGGCGAGCAATCTCCTGGTGACTGCTGCTTCTGCCCTCCGATGCTTAGCTGTTCAGCGGGCGGAGGCAGGCCGATTGAAAGGGGGGAGTGATTGGCATCCCTGCATGATGACATCACTTGCAGCAAGATATGGAAGCATCAGCATCGCATGGGGGAATGCTCTTGCACTTGCCCCCAAAACTCTATGGTGTAATGCCATAGAGTCCACCTTCCAAAGCAGCCATTTTTTTCCCTTGGGGAACTGATCTCTTTAGTCTTTAGAGAAGTTTGAATGCTGGGAGATCTCCAGGCCTCACCTCAATCAAAAAACAGCATGCGGCTCAACTCTTATCAAACACAAAGTGTATTGTGCCAAAGAATTCAAAACAGCAATATCAAAGAGCATGAAAAACAACTACCTATCTAACTAATTACATGCAACCCGACAAACTTAGACACATAAATCGGTGCTGAACAATCAAACAAACATGAAAAATATGTACAGAATATACAAATGCATTGGTCCCACAAAACACCGGTGTAAGTCCAAAAGAAATGTTTCTAACAAAGCCTCTCCTACACAGGGCTGATAAGAGTTCAGCCGCGTGCTGTTTTTTGATTGAGTTGCTCTCAGTACAGCACGGGGTGTGTTTTTGTTTTTGTTTTTCACCTGGAGGTTGGCAACCATAGATTCATGGCAGAGTGGAGAACTGAACCCAGATTTCTTAGATCCAAGTTCTACATATTAACAATTACACCGTGCTGGCTCCTCTTTAGTGTGCCCTCAGTGTACATGGTTTTTACATAACACAAGAAAACAGATCCCTTCTCTAAAACATTTACCATCTTTCAAGGCTGACCCTGCCTTGGTGTGGTAATCTAACCAACTGTGGCCTGGGTTGGTTCAGGTCATTCCACAGTAAAGGTAAAGGTTGCCTGTGCAAGCACCAGGTCATTCCTGACCCATAGGGTGATGTCACATCCTGACATTTTCTAGGCAGACTTTGTTTATGGGGTGGTTTGCCAGTGCCTTCCCCAGTCATACTTCTGTTGGGATTAGGGCTGTCAATTCGGTTCGTCCCGAACCAAAAAACAGCCGAATTTTCCCTGATTCGGCCGTTTCTAGTTCAGATCAAACTGAATTCAAAAAAGGCGGGAAAACAACAAGCCAAATTCAGTGAGTTTGGGGAGATTGCCTAATAAATTCAGCAAATTCGGGGGCTTCGAATCAGCAGCATAACCATAAAGGCATTAAAAACACCTTCTAGCCTTTCTGCGGCTCTGGAGGGGGCATTTTTGGGGGTAGAAGTCCAAAAATTGCAGCGTAGCTTGTGGTGACCCTTCTTGCAAGAACCCCCAAGCTTTGTTAAGATTGGGTCAGGGCCGCCCGAGATATGGGGCCCGGAAGGGGTCCCCCAAAAATTGCCCACAGGAATAAAGGCATTAAAAAACATTCACAACTTTCTGTGGCTCCGGGGGGCATTTTTGGAGGTAAAGCCCCCAAACCTTCAGTGTAGCTTGAGGGGACCCTTCCTTCAAGAACCCCCAAGTTTTGTTAAGATTGGGTCAGGGACCCCCAAGATATGGGGCCCGGAAGGGTCCCCCAAAATCACCCACAGGAATAAAGGCATTAAAAACACATTCACAGCTTTCCGCAGCTCCAGGGGGGCATTTTTGGAGGTAGAGGCCCCAAACTTTCAGCGTAACTTGAGATGACCCTTCTTGCAAGAACCCCCAAGTTTGGTGATGATTGGGGAGGGGGTCCCGACTTATAGGGCCCGGAAGGGGTCCCCCCACCCATGTGCCCATTACAGCCTTTAAAAACACATTCGAGTTGAGCCGTACCATTACCCCGGCCCGGGGGTCTGGTCTGGTGGTTGCCTTGGCAGTTGCGCCATACCATTACCCCGGCCCGGGGGTCTGATTAAAAGGCAATTAATCCCGAGTTATGGGGTCCCCCCCATCCACCCATTGGAATGAATGGGAGCAGGCAATCCTTAATGTGCATCTAGAGAGCGGCAAATCCAAGGCAAAACCTCCTGTGCCAGAGAGTATGTGTGTGTGAGTCTGCTAGAATTGTATTGGATTACTCCTGAGTCCTCCCAGTCCTTGCTCCTGATAGAAGAGAAGAAGACATCCACAGTAAGACCCATTTGGGGGCTTTTCTCTATAATTATCTATAATTTTTTTCCTGTGTGTGTATGTGTGTGTGGGGGATTCTCTCTCTCTCTCTGTGTGTGTGTGTGTGTGTGTGTGTGAGGGGGGAAGCCAAAGGGGGGGGGTTACCTGTTCTGCTGGGGGGTGGGCTTGATTGCCTCTGTGTGGGACTGTGCTTTCTACTGTTTTCACCGGTTGCCAACTTTGTGCAGAGTTAACTGTGGGTCAGTGAGTCTCTCTCTGGCTGGTTCCTATTGTTTCCAATGGGCTGTGCAGCCGCTCCTGTTGTTTTGAATGGGCTAGCCTGTCATTCGTTTTAGTACATCCCCTGTAATGTATTTCAGTGGAGTCAATCAAGTCAACCAACATTCCCATCTCCCATTATCTTCAATGTGCTTGGCAGACTCTCCCATTGCTTCCAATGGGCTGACTTGTCATTCGTTTCAGTACATCCCTTTTAATGGCTTTATTCCAATGGGCAGATGGGGGTACCCCTTCTGGGCTGCATAACTCGAGGGCCCCTGACCCAATCTTCACAAAACTTGGGGGTTCTTGCAAGAAGGGTCCCCTCAAGGTACGCTGAGATTTTGGGACCTCTACCTCCAAACATGCCCCCCGAGCCACGGAAAGGCACGAATGTGTTTTTAATGCCTTTATTCCTGTGGGTGATTTTGGGGGGACCCCTTCCGGGCCCCATATCTCGGGGAGCCCTGACCCAATCTTTACAAAACTTAGGGGTTCTTGCAAGAAGGGTCACCTAAAGCTACGGTGAAAGTTTGGGGCCTCTGCCTCCCAAAAAGCCCCCCCCCGGAGCCGCGGATAGGTGCAAATGTGTTTTTAACGCCTTTATTCCTCTTGGCGATTTTGGGAGGACCCTTTCTGGGGCCCATATCTTGGGACCCCCTGACCCAATCTTTACAAAACTTGGAGGTTCTTGCAAAAAGGGTCCCCTCAAGCTAAGCTGAAATTTTGGGACCTCTACCTCTAAAAATGCCCCCCCCCCGGAGCCACGGATAGGCGCAAATGTGTTTTTAATGGCTTTATTCAGCTGAATTTTTCCCTGAACTCGGAACTTGGTGCCTAATTCCATGGATCTGAATCGGGGGAGTTTGAACTTTGGCATTTCCTAAATCAAAACGGGCTGAATTTTGCCGAATCTGAATTTTACTGAATTTTTTTTTCAACAGCCCTAGTTGGGATCGAACTCAGGTTTTGAGCAAAGCTTGGACTGCAGTACTGCAGCTTACCACTCTGCGCCACGGAGCTCTTACCATTCCCCAGTAACTCACATAAAATGAAGCAAAGGGGGAAAAAAACAAAGAAAAAAAAGCTTTATTGCTGAAATTCAAGAAACGTTGTTAAAAGTGAGGCATATAGTTCAGTGGAATCATAATGCACATAAAATGACAAAGACTAACTAACTGTGCTACTTAGTTGTAGTACTTACAGCAATGCTGGTTGTTACATCTGAAGCACGATGTTCCAGAGCTTACACAGAGTATCTTCAGGCAACAAGGGTGGGTAGGAAAGGGGATAAGAAGGGAATGTTCTTTCTCTGCTATAGTCAACAATATAGATATTGCTGGCTACAACTTCCTGACCTTCCCAACCAATCACAGGGCTGTCTCCATGGAACTGGAGTGAGAGCGAGTTCCCCCTCCCATACCAGATTCACAGCTGAACTGTGTGAACTAATTAACAGGTTCTAGAAACGACCTTGGTGAATATCCATCGGCTGGAGGGGAGGTGTTGGCTGACACCTGCAAGCAGAGTGCCAGAAGAGAGTGCTACCTGAAATTTTCCTCTAAGATGGCTTCTCTCTTGACACCATCTAAAAATTAAAAGAAGAGAGACAGTGGAGGGAGATGGAGGAAGTGGAAGAATATATATTTATTTCAGTTACAGGTACTTAAGTTTAGATTTACTGGGGGAGGAAGTGTGATACAGTGGGAGCCTAATCCCTGCATATTTCTGGTCTAGCCTTCTGGTGTACGGCATGACTGCATTGCAGAATCATATAGTTGGAAGGGACCACCAGGGTCATCAAGTCTAACCCCCTGCACAATGCAGGAAATTCACAACTACCTTCCCCCCCCCACACACACACACAGTGACCAGAAGGTGGCCAAGATGCCCTCCCTTTCATCATCTGCCTAAGGTCAAAGAATCAGCATTGCTGACAGATGGCCATCTAACCTCTTCTTAAAAACCTCCATGGAATGAGAGCTTACCACCTCCCAGGGAAGCCTGTTCTGCTGAGGAACCACTCTAACTGTTAGAAAATTCTTTCTAATGTCTAGACGGAAACTCTTTTGATTTAATTTCAACCCGTTGGCTCTGGTCCGACCTTCTTGGGCAACAGAAAACAACTCGGCACCATCCTCCATATGACAGCCCCTCAAGTACTTGAACATGGATGTCATATCCCCTCTCAGTCTTCTCCTCTTCAGGCTAAACATAACCAGCTCCTTCAACCTTTCCTCATAGGACTTGGTCTCCAGACCCCTCACCATCTTTGTTGCCCTCCTCTGGACATGTTCCAGATTGTCTACATCTTTCTTAAATTGTGGTGCCCAAAACTGAACACAGAAGACGTGGGCTACTATTTCTAGTTGCCAGGAACCCAGTAAAGTTGCTCTTAATAGCAAGGATGGAGATAGTTTCTTTCCCCCTTCCCCATCAGCGTGTGAATCTCACTGCTGCACAAGGAGGCTTCTGTGGAGTTGGGTCATGTAAAGCACATCTTGCCCTTATTGCAGAGAC
Organism: Euleptes europaea; assembly: GCF_029931775.1. NCBI lineage: Eukaryota > Metazoa > Chordata > Lepidosauria > Squamata > Sphaerodactylidae > Euleptes > Euleptes europaea. The sequence goes on from NC_079318.1 coordinate 32,547,040, forward strand.
AGGTCAAAAAGTTTGCCTCTGTGTCAAACTCAAAGTAAGCTAATTGGTTAAAGCAGAAAACATATATGCTAGAGTTGCCAATTAAATTACTGCAATTCAAAAGTATCAGGGCGCAATGGGAACTGCGTGAGAGATGACAAATAACAAAGAGAAAAGTGGAAAATATCCGGATTAATTTGAGACAAAAATCAATGGAAGGTGAATGGCAGAAAGACCTTAAAGGAAGCGATTAGACTAATAACACTACAAAATTAGCTGTCATACACCTAACTCATGACAATCTAAGACTTGCAAAAAAAAAGGTCCATTGTAGAGAGACAGGTGCTTTTCAGATAATGAGATGAAAAGGTGGGCCAGAGTGACAGCGGCTTTGTGAATTAGCCTTGAACCAAATATACCCATTGTAAAAAGAGCAAAAATAAAGGATCTATGGACTCCAATGCCACATTATTCAGTCAAGTGGTAGGATGCACCCTTTGTAGGGGACTACTCACAAATGCCTCTAATCTAGTGAGCTGAAGGCTAGGGGAAAATTTTTCAGAGGACTTGGACAGCTAGACTTGAAACCCACTGAAGATAATGAGCCAGGCATATTTTTCATCTACATCTAGAACATCGCCTCTAGGCTTTTGTGCATATAGCAGATTACTTGCATGAAATCTAGGGTTGTCAGGTTGCTGGAACTGGTGGGAAATTGACCGCCAATCCAGCAGCCTGCTTGGAGTGGCGGCCGCACATGACGTGTGTCATCCCCAGGGGTTTGAATGGTAAAGGGCCCTTTCTCGATGCAGCGCTTCCGGGACTAAACCCGGAAGTGACATAAGCATGTCACACATGGCTGAGTGTGTGCACGACCACCCACCCCAGCCCCCCAAAACCTCCCGCTGGTGAAGAAGGAGAACCTGGCAACTCTAATGAGATCCCATCCCAGGTGGGTGTCCTACCTGACCCACAGGGAACATACTGTGAGACTGGGCAGACTGAGGAAAGGTGTGATGGGCCTAGTGGAGATAGGGAGCAAGGTGGCCCTCTAGAAGAAGAAGGGGATGACACTGGGTTTGTCCCAGTGCCATGAGGATAACCCATATCCATCTGGTAAGGGACCCTCAAGGCTGGCACTTGTGGCAACCAGGAGGGTAACCCTGAGTAAGAACTGCCAGGGTGCCCCATACCTGGAGAGCCTGGGATCCAGACACCGGATTGGTTCATGGAAATAGCAGGGTGGCCCTGCCTGGGTATTCCACCAGCTGCTTGACCCCCAGGTGGGGGATGGGATGGCCCACCGGGGCCATGGGCAAGATCAGTCTTTAGTGCAGGAGGGTAAGTGTGGGACCTGGGGCAAGACCAGGAAAAGGCTGCCTGGGAGGAGAGTGGGGAGGGACAGGGCTGAGGTAGCATCAGCCCTTAAAGAGGCAAGGGAGATGGGTAGGAGAAGTCAGAGAGGGAAACACCCAAGGAACAGAGGGTGTTGGCCTGGGACTAAGCTGAGAAGGAGTAGCAAGAAGGAGTCATGGTGAAGCAACTTGAGCCCTGTAGCTGTTACCCAAATACAAAAGGAGTTGTAATTGACTTCCAGGCTGCAGTGCCCAATGGCGGGTCTTGTCAGATCTCAGAAGCTAAGCAGGGTCAGTACTTGGATGGGAGACCCACCAAGGAAGACTCTGGAGGACAAGGCAATGGCAAACTACCTCTGCTTCTCATTTGCCTTGGAGGGCCCTTGTTGGGGTCACAGTAAGTCGATTGTAACTTGATGGCACATATGTACATACAGTCTGTAAATTAATTTCAAAAAATCAGAAATATGGTACCACAATGGCTCAAAAGACAAACATTACTGCCTGGCCAAGGTAGTCACAAACTAGGGGGGAAAACAGCCTGGGATATTTTTTTACTGCAAATTTCCTGCCTGTGCATTTGGGGCTATTTGCAAAATAACACTTCACACTTCCTATACTGCAATTAAATGAAGTGCCCAGGAAGACAAAATTACCTGTTGCATTAGGTGTTTTTCTCCTATATGTAGCTTTTCTTTCCCGCTTTACATACCATCCAGTTGACTCTGATTGTCACTGTGCTGATAAAGAAAAGACATCTAAAGATATTGATATAATCTATAAAAACATGGTGCCATCATGATTGATGGTAATGTCATGAAAACCTTTATTCTCAGAGTTATTGAACATTCTCATAAAGAAAAAAAGAACTTAATGTAGCCACCGTGATTTTTAGAAAAAAATAGAAGTATATTTGGTTACATTAAAAGATCATCATATTAAAATAAACCTTCACAAGTCTGTGTTTTTCTTTTAGAAAGGAAAGTGGGGGTGGATGGTGAGTGTCCTGGGGTAAGTACTTGATCTGAGCTGGAAGCATGGCATTGTGGAAATCTGCCAGTGGAGTGGGGAGAAAATGCTTTATAAGTAGAAGATAGAAGTCTCTTGATGTCTAGCATGATAAGAGTCTGGCAATTTGTCATGCAGCGCTGCTGCTAAAATACTGTAATCTGCTGTTGAAGAACACTATCCTTTGGAATGGGAGGGGAAAATAGAGCTTCACTGAACCTATCAAGAGAGACATTAAAGACTGCTCATGAAGTAGCTGACTGATGGGAGTTTATTCTGCAGAGCTGTACTGCTATACTCCCTCGGCATATCTTTGTGGAGGGGTGTGTCAGGGGAGGAGCAAATTCAGAGGGCTGAACTGGTTCACCAGTAAAGATTTATCCGTAGACTGCACCATATGACTATAGTGAACTCATTACTTACACCCTGGCTTCTCATTCCTTTAAATACACTACTAGCTCCTCTCTTGCCAAAGGGCTCTGGGCTGTTGGGTCTAGTTGGCTGGCTGTTACTCTTAAGCATCACTTATTCCTGCAATTTTGCTCAGAGACCATGGAGGACATCGGATTTATCTGCTTGCAGTAGATCAAGGCATGGCTCAGACATGTATTGGGCTGCTGCTCTGCCATGCACATATGTAGGCAGCCATTTCATTTGGAGACCCACGTGAATAATAGCTATTATTTTCCTTCAAGCAAAGGAACATGTTCACACAAATTAGAATATTATGAGTATTGCCTGAAGACTTGCCTTAGCAGCCTAACACATGCCCACTCCTCCATTGCATAAATTGGAGCACTGGTCTGGTCCATGTCTGACATGAGCTTAAATGTCAAACAAACCTTGCTCAGCTTTCTATGTTAGGCCACTGATAGGAGGGCTCCTTGCACCTAGGACATTTAGTGCTTTCACCCATTTTTCTATCTTTGACTGGTTTTGTTTGGGGCCCATAGCTGGGGCCCTTTTGAGGTAGGGGGTTGTGTAATCAGAGCCAGCTTGGTCAGACCAAATTAGTCTGGAAGGATCATTTTAAAAGATGAGCAATCTCCTTCACAAGAGCTGCCTTGGTCATGACTTAGGCTGGCTCTGACATCACCCCTCCCCAAAAACCTGCTCTCAAACTGAAGGTCACCCCGAGTAGAGGCTTTGTTTCCTTGCACCATGACCATCTCTTGAAATAAGATTTTTGATGACTATAATAAAGGACTGTTCACAGGATGTCATTTGCCACCAAAAGAAAAGTTTTCCATGCATTATTTTTCTTGCATTTAAGCCATTTCCCTCAGTTTGGAAGCTAATTTGCATGGACATCATGCTATGTGCCCCAGATACGAAGGGAGCCCCCAGACTTTGAGGCACCAGCCTGCCAATTGGCTCTTTCTGCCAGTCTTCAGCAATGCTGAACTTCTGGATCTGAAAAACGATGGTCAGCTCCACTCGCAAATGCCTGGAGGATGGGGGGTGACCCCTTTGCGGGCCCATAAAATGGGACCCCCTGTACCAGGGTTCACCTAACTTTTGTGTTCATCTAAGGAGAGTCCCTTGCAGCTACGCTGCAATTTTGATGACTCTACCTCCAAAAATGCCCTCACAGGAGCTTCAAAAATAATCCCCATAGAGTGTAATGGACCCGGATTTTTTTTTGGTAAACCCGGAAATAAAGCCGAAATACCCCTTTAGCAGTATGGGTATTCGGCTTATTCCGGGTTTACTGAAAAAATTCATGCCTAATAAACCCAAACCCGAAATTTACCAATTTGTTTTCTGCACAACCCTTTTTACCACCTTATCCCTCCAGCTTCAAACAGCTCCAGTGTGGAATGAATGAATAAAAATGGAGGCACTCCTTAAAAATCATTGGCACTCAAGATGTGTATCCTGACTGACCTTTTGACTGCACAGGCCTGCATCTTGGAAGGGTACTAATTGTGCATGAAAAGTAAACCTTAGCTGTTTGTGCATGATTAACACATGAATAAGTGACAGGAGAAAAAAAAATGAAATTGCATTTCTTATTATCAATTAATGAAATCCTAATTAGTGCAATCTGGTTTTTTTCAGCAGACCTTCTGAAATAAATTAGAATTTCAAATGAACTAGAATTCTGTCTCTATCAGATAACACACATAGTTCTATTTGGGAAAGGTATCATGAATTCTGATTGAAAAGAGATTAAGTTTTGGTGATGAAGGAAATGTATGTGCTGTTGACAATACAGAATCTTATCAGTTCTAAGTGTTTGCACTTTTTTACATTTTTATTGTACGTTTATTTTTGGACTATGTTTAAAATCTTAAATTGCTTACGTTAGCAGCTATACTAACAGGGTTGGGAAGGCTATGAAATGGACACCTGAATTGCTGAGGAGGTAAAGAGGCAACAGTCATAGCAACATGTATCTGCGTGTAGCAGGACTGTGGTGCCATCTGAAAGACAAACCGTGCATTCCCGAGATTTGGCATATGGGAACAGTGGGGAGAAGGCGCAGGCGAGCAGCCTCCTAAAGCCGTTCGCTGTACGTCAAAAAACAAAAAAATCATTTTGCAGCTTTTTTTTTGTTAAATGGGGCCTTTCTCCCCATTGAGAACAGCGAGGCTGCACCTGCTAAAAAGCAGGTGCAGCAATGCTGTTCTCGGTGCCGGTGTAATGGGGCAAAAGGGGGAAGGAATCTGCCTACCAGTGGCTCCTCCCCCTGGCCCGCTGTAAGCTCTAGCCCTGCGGCAAACCCATAAACAGATTTCAGCAGACGGCAAATCCACGAAAGCAGTTTTATTAGTTAGAATCAACAGGATTCAGAAGCCATATTCAAAAGGACACTAGTAAGGGGCAAAGGCAAGGTGCATAGTATATATGGAAAAGCAAAAGGAGACAACTGGTAACCTAGAAAAAAACCCTCCTAGAGGCAGGAAGGAGCACTTGGCGATTCCCACAGTATGGGAATCTATGAAGACTAAACACGGGGCACAGACTGGCCTTGGACAGAACAGCACAACAGCACCTGGGAGCAGCACAATTGCACTACCGCTTACCATCCTCATGGCTTGCTCCTGACACCCGCCCCAGGAACGGCCCGAGAATGCCCCCCCATGCCGGCACCGCAAGTCTCCACCGTGGCCTGTGCCACGGGGACACTTTGCCGGCGGAGGGGTGAGGTGCAACTCTGCTGCGCTCGGGCGCCGACGGAACTGCCCTCGCCACCAGCGTAAGTGCGTCTTGTTCCGTGATTAGATGCACTTATGCTGGTGGCGAGGTCACGCTGCCTCCTAAGAGGACGTCCCCCCCTCAGGAAGGCACAGTAAGAGATTTACAGTGCAGTCTTAAGCAAACTCTGAAATCCATTAAAGTCAATGGGTGTGTGACTCTTATTAGGAAGAGTTATTGTAGCATAAGCGGTTGTCTTGTGGCTCACTTCTGCGGGTTTTTTAAGATGCCACAAGATGCCTTGTTGTAGCTGCCCCACATCTGCATAGAACTAATTGCAGGGATCCTTCCCTTTTGTCATTTTCCCTGGGCATCCTTAAGCAAGAGAGAAACATGTCCTCTAGAGACACCAGCGGGACTGGGTATGTGCCCTCCCACATTTCCCTGATAGAAAACATGAACACTCTTGTGACCTTGCAACACACCTTTTTGCACACCAAAGGTCACTGCCAAAGGGCCTCTTTCCTCACTATTACCCATTACTCCCGATTTTCTTTGCCTCCTGTATTAATTTAGTCATGGATAGCCTGTCCTGCACTTATGTGTAAAGAAAAAAAGGGTGTTGTGCTGTTTTGGATAGATGTATACTGGCAAAACAAAAGTCTGTAATGTATTATCAACAGTTTATGATCAACTTTACCACTTATGCCTTGTCAATGATAGGCTGTACATGTATATAGGTTGGATCCTGCCACTCTGCTCAGCTATGAACAAAACTTTCTTTTGGCACAAGAGGCTTAGCTAAGTGTACATGCTGTAACTGTATAACATTTGCATGCATGTGTAGTGGAGATTAGAGGCATCCACTTTTCACATGTCAATTCAACTAGGCAAGGAGCAGAACTCTGAGTGATAGTAACTTGAGTGAGCAGCATTTTAAAATGCCATCTCCAAAATCTCCTCTAAAGGCAATACAGGGACAAAAAAGGAACAGGGACTTAACAGGTACAGATACCAAAAGACTGGGACTAGCCCTGTAGATAGGAACAGCTGGAGCATGTGTGGTTGTTTGGAAAAAGGCCACCTCTGAGATTATCCTATGCATATATAGAGCTGAAAGCAGCACAGTAAATTGTCACAGGGAACTGTTAAATACACTACTAAATTGTAAAATTCAGCCTGCATCTAAAAAAGAACGCATAATAAATTTTTAAAAATGGAACTGCCAGCAAAAAGCATGTTAATCTGCAGAACATATTGAAAATATTAAAGGGTTTGATTTTTGTTAAATTAGAGCAACTAAATGGATTTTTAACTGTATCCGGTCTTAATTATAATTGCACTCTTTTATTTATGAGCAATGAGAACATAGAGTATAAAGAATAATATTACTGTTTATGAAAGCCCATCCGAACTTCAAAGGAAAAGAAAGAAAGAAAGAAAGAAAGAAAGAAAGAAAGAAAGAAAGAAAGAAAGAAAGAAAGAAAGAAAGAAAGAAAGAAAGAAAGAAAGAAAGAAAGAAGAAAATGGGCAAAAATAAATCTTGTAAGAACCTCTGCAGGCAGGAGGCTCTGGGCCCAAGGGGCAAAAGAAGAGTAACTCACAAACTGGCACAATTCTGGATAATTCAGGGTAGATTCATGCAAAGGGTTGCCATGTTAAGAACAGTGTAACCAGTTCCCTACAATGGTGGGACATAATTCAGTCAGTGTGTTTCTGTGTATTTATTCATGTCATCTTAACTGATTTTCTAACAGTTAGAGCAGTTCCTCAGTGGAACAGACTTCCTCGGGAGGTGGTAAGTGCTCCTTCCCAGGAGGTTTTTAAGCAGAAGCTGGATGGCCATCTGTCAGCAATGCTTATTCTATGACCTTAGGCAGTTCATGAGAAGGAGGGCATCTTGGCCATCTTCTGGGCATGGAGTAGGGATTACTGGGGGGTGTAGGGGAGGTAGTTGTGAATTTCCTGCATTGTGCAGGGGGTTAGACTAGATGACCCTGGTGGTACCTTCCAACTCTATGATTCTATGATACAGAGCTGGAAACTGGCAACGAATGGGGTAAAGATTATTATAGAATTATTAATATATATGCAAAGTACACAAAGATGACTGGGGAAAGAACTGGCAAACCACCCCGTAAAGAAAGTCTGCCTTGGAAACGTCGGGATATGACGTCACCCAATGGGTCAGGAATGACCCAGTGCTTGCACAGGGGACCTTTATCTTTTTTCTTTACACAATATTAACCATACATTTGATTTTTACAAATACAACTTATTCTTTTTCCTCGTCTCCTTTTTGGAAAAGCTACTGACTGTTGTTTGATGAGAAAAGAGGGTATTTTAGAGGCATTCACATATTTTAAAAATAACTTAAGGCTGTTTGAAGTTTGCTTGGACACACAATTCCATCATCATTTGCTCTCATTCTAGTTTGTTTCTTCAGAAGTAACTCATGGTAAAAAAGATGAAAAACTGTTTCCATAAAAACTTTGCTGTTTATAACTACTGTTCCCAGGATAGAAACAGTTGGAGGCTGTTTCTCTCTGTGTGCAGGCATCCCACTATGCGGAATGGCACGCATCCAGTGCCACATCTACATTCAGTAATTGCCTGTACAAATTGCACAATGAACAACAATGACTATTTGTGGAAAGGACTAAGAAGTCATCTAGACCTTGCCCAAAGGACGGATTACTTACCCACCAGTCATGCAAAAGAACAATCCACACAATCCAGATTAGAATGTGATCCAAGATCCAGGGGCACACGCATTTGTAAAAAGGGGTTACAGAGCAATTGCTCCAAATAATTCTGCAAGTCAGTCAAGCCACATGCTTGTATGTGTGTGTGTGTGGGGGGGGAGTGTCCAGGGCACTCCCTCATAGACTCCATGAATTCATCAGAAAGAGGCAAAAATCTAAGGATGAAGACATGCTTTCTCAAAATGTCAAAAATAAACAAATAACAAACACAAGCAAATCATGTTTCTGTGTTTCGTGCACCCTGGATAATATACTAAGGTACAAATTGTGCTTCTCTGCACAGGAAGATGCATGGCCTGTGTTTACCTTTGCATTTGTTCATAGACCATATATTCTTGCATCACTTTGCACCACTTCTCCAATCATGCAAAGTTGCTATAAGAAATAGAACAGCACATGTATGCAAAAATTAAAGGGGTTCTTTATCTCCTGTAGTCGGAGTCATTGTGATCTTAACTGGACGTGATGGAAATGGTATAAACAGGAAGACTTCTTATGTGGGACCTGATGATTTTCTGATGAAATTAGTCTCCTTTATTCATATACCCATATCATGTCAGGTCTGTTCACACAGCTCAGATATAACCAAATACCCAGAGCCATGGCTAGGGTTGCCAACCTCCAGGTAGTCGCTGGAGATCTCCTGCTATTACAACTGATCTCCAGCTGATAGAGATCAATTCACCTGGAGAAAATGGCCATTTTGGCAATTGGACTCTATGGCAATGAAGCCCCTCCTCTCCCCAAACCCCTCCCTCCTCAGGCTGCGATCCAAAAACCACTTGCGGGTGGCGAAGAGGGACCTGGCAACCCTTGCCATGGTCCAAGGTGTGCCTGGCTGGACAACGGTGCTAGCTAATCACCATTGCCTAACCTTAAGGTGATTTAATCAGCTCTCTGAATGGACCATTAATTATCTTAGCTGCACCCATCCTGGGCAATCAATCAGTATTCAGGAGGATTGCACATACATTCTCCTGCATCCTGATGACTCATCAAGCCTTTCCTATCTTTTTGTTTAGACCCCGGAAAAGCAATCAATTCTTTGTCTCTGGCTTTCCTGTCAGCTTACCACATACCACCTCTGGACCCATTATTAGTCCTTTGACCATTCATAGTGTATGTGTGTCTTGTATCCACGCATACACCCCCACTTGTGTGTGGGCTCCTTTTATTTGCTCACGAAATGCTGGCCGTTCCCCTCCTCAACGCTGCTTTCTCTGCATGTCTCTTCTGGACTGGTAAATATCGCCCATCCCTGAACAATTCCAACTTTCCACCCTTTCCCTTTCTTATCTCTTGTATGATTCACACATTGCTTGAAAGGACAGCTCAGGTTTGCTGTGGCAACCAAGGAGAACTAACCGAGCCTTTTGAACTGGTCAAGGGAGTTAGACAAGGTTGCCTCCTTGCTCCTCTCTTGTTTAATCTATACCTGAATGATATGGCAACCAATTTCTCAGAGTTTTGCCACCCCCCAAAGCTTGCAAGCCATTCCACCCCGATTCTACTCTATGCTGACGATGCAGTTCTCCTGTCCCGCACAAGAATTGGTTGAAAAGATCTTTGCAAACTTTTTCTGAGTACTGCTCTAGGGAAGGTCTTAAAATAAACCATCATAAATCTAAGATCATGATCTTCACTAAGAGGAGAAAAATGCCTCTTTTTCGCTGGGTATTAGATGGCTTTGAGGTTGACCAAGTCAAGGAGTTTGTTTACCTTGGCATTTTGTTTTCCATTAACCTAAATTGGAATGCCCATCAAAAAGCAGTGTCCAACAAAATTAAACCTGGGGTTGGTGCTATTGTCAATTTTTTTCACACCAAAGGTGGCAAATATATTCCAGGGGCTATTCAGGTTTTTAACCTGAAAATTACCCCAATTATCCTCTTTGGTGTTGCCATCTGGATTACAGTCATCAATGAGTCCACTGCTTCAGTTCTTACGAAAACTCCTAAATGCCCCTCGATGTGTTGCTGGCGTTACTCTTCGTTCCGAGTTTGGCCAAATGTCACTTGAAGCTAGGGCGTGGTTGGCCGCCTTTAAACTACACCTTAAACTGTGCTTTAGCACTGAGGGGTTCCTAGCTTCTCTGAAGCATGACCCTTTCAAATCCTCATGGCAAAAAATCTTAGATGAGAAACTGGCGTTGCTGGGCTTCTCGCAGGATATGTTATCAGATCTTGGGAAAACTGAAGCTTTTGCCAAAATTAAAAAGCGCATTAAAGAGCTCGATCATAACAGCACTACTCTTCGTGCTTGTTGCGTCTGTTCATCCCAGTTCTTCGGAATACCCCCTCCACGTGGTCTGCCTGCCTATACATATTATCTGACAACTCCTCGTCTCTGAAGAGCTTTTTGCTTGGCTAGATTGAATGCTAACCCTTCTATGGTAATGCAGGGCAGAATTCTGAATATACCATACTCAGACAGGATCTGCCCTTGCTCTTCTGGCTCTATTGACACATTAGCCCATGCCCTTTTGGAATGCCGCTTTTACGAGGAACTTAGATCGCACTATATTTCCCCCCTTTTAATATACAAATCCAATGCCTCTGTGACTGACATAATGCCTTTTTTACTAAGCGACAGGGACCCCAAGGCTACATTGTCAGTGGCAAGATTTGTTTCAGTCCTTATATCCCTCCAACACTAGATATATGCTGTTCAAGATCAATTGATCAAGGAGCTTCTAAGGGATAAAAGGAAAGGAAAGGACAGCCAGCATGGTGTAGTGATTAAGAGCGATGGTTTGGAGTAGTGGACTCTTATCTGGAGAACCAGGTTTGATTCCCCACTCCTTCCCACGAGCGATAGATGCTAATCTGGTGAACCAGGTTGATTTCCCCACTCCTCCACATGAAGCCAGCTGGAGACCTTGGGCTGGTCACAGCTCTCTTAGAGCTTTCTCTGCCCCACCTACCTCACAGGATGTCTGTTGTGGGGAGGGGAAGGGAAGGTGATAGCAAGCTGGTTTGATTCTTCCTTAAGTGGTAGAGAAAATCAACATATAAAAACCAACTCTTCTATATTCTTTTATATTTTTTCTTTAATAAAACCCTTTTGATTTGTACAACTGCCTGCTTATTTGAGAGTTTTCCCCAGGATGAATCCTGGTATACATAGGGTTACAGATCCCTGTTACTCCCTCTTGCTGGCTCTGTCTCCTCCTCTGACTGCCTAATTTGGGTATCACCTGACTCTGCTCCTCCCCCACCCAGAAATAGAAGGTTAGATCACGATGAGTGATAAAGAGAGACATTCCTTTTGTGTGTGGGTGTGTTAAGTGCCGTCAAGTCGCTTCCGACTCATGGCGAGTCGACCCTATGAATGAAAGTCCTCCAAAATGTCCCATCTTTGACAGCCTTGCTCAGATCTTGCAAATTGAAGGCTGTGGCTTCCTTTATTGAGTCCATCCATCTTTTGTTGGGTCTTTCTCTTTTCCTGCTGCCCGCAACTTTTCTTAGCATGACTGTTTTTTCCAGTGACTCTTGTCATCTCATGACTTGACCAAAATATGATAGCCTCAGTTTAGTCATTTTAGCTTCTAGGGTCAGTTCAGGCTTGATTTGATCTATAACCCACTGATTTGGTTTTTTTTTTTTTTTTGGCAGTCCATGGAATCTATAACACTCTCCTCCAACACCACATTTCAAAGGAATCTATTTTCTTCCTATCAGCTTTCTTCACTGTCCAGCTTTCACACCCATACATAGTAATAGGGAATACGATGGCATGAATTAATCTAGTCTTGGTGGCCAGTGACACATCCTTACACTTCAAAATCTTTTCTAGCTCCTTCATGGCTGCCCTTCCCAGTCTCAATCTCCTTCTGATTTCTTGGCTGCAGTCTCCCTTTTGGTTGATGATGGAGCCAAGGAATAGAAAGTCTTCAACAATTTCAATTTCAACATTCCTTTTAGATACTCCTAAATACCGATCATCATCCATTATCCAAACAGGCAATGCATTACTTCATTATAAATGTATCTTTATCCCAAAGTGAAAGAGCTGACATGTTTGCAGCTTAGATCTAAAACCATAAACCATAAGTAGTATTTATAGTGCATCCATTCTATGAGTATAACTGGTATTCTTCAATATTATGAATTATTATAGGGAATCCATCCCAGATTTTATAGTGCATTAGTGAATAAGTGGACGTTCTGGAGGACAACTTCATCACTAGAAGAGAGTGGTTTGGCTGTTTGCCTGCCTGACCTTAGACATTAAACTGTTGAGTCTGTTTAGCCCTGAGGGCTCACAGACTGTACAGACTAGGACAGTAGGCACATCAAAGCTGTTTTTTTTTTGGTTGCTGTTGTTTTGAAGTATACAAAGGTCATTTTCCTGTCCCCCCCCACCCCCCGCAGCATGTTTTAAGGGGAAATATCGCCTGTTAACCTCAAGGGAGGGGGAAACTGCAAATCACAACTTGGCTACAGTGCAACTCTGCAAAAAGTAATGAGTGTACATGAACACTGCACATGGTTTTCCTGCTTGGCAATCCAGATGCCGCTAGCAAGCCCTGGATGTAAAGAAATTGCCAGTGATTATGGTCTGGAAATCATTATTAAAGTAAGCAATTAGAGCTCGTCAAAAGGTGAAGAGTTACCCAGAGTAAAATTGCTCCTACTGTGTAAAAGTGCTGATTTGTTTTTAATGATATTAGCTGAGCATTACCCAAAAGCGGCAATGAAGAAGTAGCTTGTTAGCGCATGAAGTATACCCAGTACATCACCCAGTAATTAATTCAGAGTGTCCTGGACATTCCATGCCAGAACATGACTTTATGAAAAATAGAAAATATAATGGTACACTTCCAAGAAATTTACTGTAACACCAGGGTCACTAGCTAAATGTCAACTTTCATGTACTACATAAGTCTAAACAGAGTGACAAGGCAATCAGTAGCTGCATTGATCACTTCTGCTGTGCCTATCACTATACGTATATTGAGAGTGATGTGGCCCTGATTGCAGGCTTACAGATTTTATAATGGGCAGGAACAACTGACACATTTTAAAAAGTTAATAGCATTTCCAAATGACTCAAATCACGAACATGGGAAACTATAGGGTTGAGTCACACCTACAACTTGGCTGCTGACTTCTCCATACAATCCTTGCATAATTGCATAGAGTCTCCTATGGTCAGAGCATAAAGGAAGAAGTCTCCTATGGACAGAGCTGATGGATAACACCATCAGCAATCAGCAAGTATTTCTGTGATCATTGCTGGCATGAAACTCAGACTTCAGTATGTCTGTGAGGGTGAAGGGTGTGCGAGTTTGGACTGAGGACATTTCCCACCCACACAACCCTTATCTATGTGGCCCCATGAGCTCTGTTTGTAACCTTGGGGTGTGGCTAGCTGTGCTGTGCTGTACCTCAAGAAAGAAGGCTTCCCTCAGGTCTGCCACCATCATATCAAGGATGCCTAACCCCCAACCTTGGTCTCTTCTGGAGTGTTTAGTTCAGACATGCCCATTCATCCTTGGTAGTATATCACATTCTCTGTAGTGTTTCTGTTAATCATGTCACTATCTGGGTTAGTGATAGAATTCAGGCAGGGACTGCCATCGAAAAGCAGGCAAGGGCAGTCCTTGGCTGCCCTATTAAGCTGTTGGTTCTGTTAGCTCATTGTTTAGATCCATTCCAGTCTGGGTTTAGGCCTGGTTATGGGGCTGAAATAGCCTTGGTTACCCTGGTGGATGACCTGTGCTGGGAGATGGACAGAGGGAGTGCAGCACTGTTGATCTCCTTGATCTCTCAGTGGCTTTCCATACCATCAATCATGGTATCCTTCTGGATTACCCTTCTGGACTAGGATTCTGATCCTACATGGAGGGTAGATTTCAGAAAGCTTGAGGAATGCTGCTCAGTCCCTTGGCCTTTGGCTTATGGGGTGCCAAAAGGTTCCATCTTGTCCCCTATGCTCTTTAACATCTATATGAAACTGCTGGGTAAGGTCACCTGGAGATTTGGGCTGGGTTGTCATCCATATGTGGAGGAAGCTGTAGGAACCTGAACCAATGTCAGGAGGCAGTATTGAAATGGATGCAGACGAATACACTGACACTTAATCCTGACAAGAGAGAAGTGCTACTGGTGGGCAGAAGGTCTGACCTGAGATCTAAGATGTCACCTATTTTGGATAAGGTAGTACTCCCCTTAAAGGGACATGTCCATAGTCTGGGGGGTACTCTTGGACCTGGCCCTACTGCTGGATAAGCAGGTGGCAGCTGTGACCAGGAATGCCTTTTACCAACTTCAACTGCTTAGCCAGAAGCAGAAAAATATCCAGGCACTGTGTTGCATGCTCTGGTTGCATCTAGATTAGATTACTGAAATGCTCTCTACATAAGGCTGCCCTCGAGAAGTATTTGTGAACTTCAGTTGGTACAAAATGCTGCAGTTAGGATGTTGACTGGAGTGGGTTGTAGGGATCATAACACTCCAATCTTGGCCCATCTATACTGGCTACCAGTTTGTTTCTGGACACAATTCAAGGTACTAGTGTTGACCTTTAAAACTCTATATGATTTGGGACCAACATACCTGAAGGACCTCCTACTCCCTTATGAACCCACCTGACCACTATGCTCATTGTTGGAGGCCCTGCTTCAGGTGCCCCCGCCTTCTGAGATTAGGTGGGTGACAACCAGGGAGAGGGCCTTCTAAGTCATGGCACCTAAATTCTGGAACTTTCTAGCCAGGGAGATCTGTCTGTCCCCTTCTGTTGCCATCTTCCACCAGCAGGTGAAGACTTTTTGTTTCATTTGGCATTCTCTCAGTGATCCCTCCTTCTTACCGATGTTTTAATTGTTGTTTGCATGTCTTTAAAAAAAATTCCCCCCCCCCAAAAGAATAAAGGAAAAAAACATAAGGGAAAAGGGGTAGAGGGGTTACACTAACATTGTATCTACTGTTAAATTATACACATATGATATAAACACTGGGTGGAAATATGCCTTTTTGTTTGTATGTCTTTTTAAGGATTTTAGTTCTGTTTTTAATTGTTTTAATGATATGTGGGGGTTGTTACGCCCTCCCTTGTTATTTTAGCCCTGGTTGCAAAGGTTTGCTCATAGCATTTTCCTCTTTAGTTGGTCCAGGTAAAAGAACTGTCTGATAGAAATGTGCAGTGTAAATACCTTACCGGTATTGTTGGAGTATATTTGAGTAGGTAAGGTAAAGGTCCCCTGTGCCAGCACCGGGTCATTCCTGACCCATGGGGTGATGTCACATCCTGACATTTACTAGGCAGACTTTGTTTACAGGGTGGTTTGCCAGTGCCTTCCCCAGTCGTCTTCCCTTTACCCCCAGCAAGCTGGGTACTCATTTTACCGACCTCGGAAGGAGGGAAGGCTGAGTCAACCTGTAAGCCGGCTACCTGAAACCGACTTCCATTGGGATCGAACTCAGGTCGTGAGCAGAGCTTGGACTGCAGTACTGCAGCTTACCACACTGCACTATGGGGCTCTTGTTTGTGAATTAGCTCACTGCTATTGGACAAAACTTTGGACTCAGCAATGTTAGAATTTTAGAACATTTCTGTGAAGTCCATCATTTCTTTGGGCTTAGTGGAAACATCATCCCCTCCCACATGCTCCTATCCCATAAATACTATTTCATGATCCATGAAAGCAAAATTTCTAATTCTAAAATGATGTAAATAGACCATATCATGATAATGGGCCTTCTCAGATTCCATGAGACAGTAAATCATTCATATTATCTTGTCTACATTAACATGACTGGAGGAGAGGGGCCGTAGTTCAGTTGTAGAGCATTTTCTTGGCATGCAGAAGGTCCCAGGTTCTATTCCCAACATCTACAGTGAAAAGGATCAGGCAGTGAGATATGTAAAATGCCTCTAACTGATACCCTGGAGAGCTGCTGCCATTCTGAGTAAACAATACTGACCTCAAGGGACCAATGATTTGATTCTGTATAAGGCAGTTTCATGTGTTCATGTCACAGCTGGTGAAAAACAGGACTCAGAGCTGATTGACATTACTATGCCATTTTAAAAAATGAACTGATTTCCTCTTCCCCCCCTCCCATAGCAAATTGGGTCAAATATATATGTGTTACTTTATGCATAGTTTGTCAAGTATTTGAGCTAGCCCAGATTTGGAAGTCATCAAACTGTTCTTGAGTACCCAGGTTGGCATATGATCTAGACACATTGACTCGTTCATGGGATGGGAAAACACATGTGTATGCAACCCAATTTGATAAAAGATTGTATGTATGTAGTTAATATCCATGGTTGTTCTGGATTGCTTCATAGTCAGAAAGATGATACTGACCTTGACAGGCCGATGGTCTGACTCTGTATAAGGCAGTTTTGTGTGTGTTCACGAAGCCTGGAGCAGGAGTCACTTAGCTCATATGAATCATTCCTCTCTAAACTGACCCTTTGTGGCTTGGGGCAGTTCTTCCATCCATAGCATTGATGCAGGTTCAGATGAAGATTCTTCCTTTAATGTAGATATTTGCCATGGCTATTGGTTGTACGTCTGGCATGCATTCATTTTTGTTTGCGGTGAACTAAACAAATCATAGTGAAAGCAAAACTTCAAGGTCACACCATTTATCCCCCCCCCCGCAAGATGTGCTTTAAATACTTCAACTAAGAGACAATACCAATTGATGCGGTTTAAAAATTTCAGAAGAGAGGATTATTGCCTTTCTCTTCTTTCAAGATAAGCTTTGAGTTCAAGTTCAGGAGACAAAGTTATCATTTGGCTGGTTGCGATGATGGAAAAGGGGGGAAAAAACCTAAGCTATTTGGTTTTAATTCAGAGAAAATGATAAAACAGAGTCAATTATGAGAGAGATCTTTTTTAAAAAATAGGCTGCCCTTCAAAGCCACCACAATAAATATCCAAATAACAAATACCCTAACTCAGCAAAAGGAAAACAAAGCAAGCCTGAAAAATGACAACTATTTATCAAATTTATCCCAGAAAAGAACATGTGGCAAGCTCAAGAGCCGCATTAAAGGGAAGACTCTTCAAAGTGTTTGTAGAAAGATAGTGGCCTGATCCTTTCTCTCAAGCAAGTGAGAAAAATATCCTCACGTGCTGGAACCTGGGACCACAAAGCAGACGACAACATTTTGGTGAACTGGTTTGTGAAAAAGTTAACGGCCATATCTTTTGGAGAATGTTTACATCAGACAGCACGGAGCGTTTCCGCTGTGTGTGGAAACCTGAGCAAATTCTGGCATGTTTTCCCTTCTGCAGGCTTGCTGAGTCAAGATGTGAAGAAGCCCTGGCTGCTGGCTTTTCTTGCAGTTGCCAGTGAGAATGCTCGAATGACTCCAGATGTCAGTTGCCTTCATGGGGCCTTCAATAGCTCCACACTCAAATGTGTCATTTTTTTTTTTTTTTTTGGCAAAAGTGACATGGAATCAACTGAGGATTCAACATGACAAGTTTGTGTATGAAAGGGAGAGGTGATGGGGACAAAGTATTTGGTTGAATTAATTCCAGGGAAATGCAATAAGGAATTGTCCCTGCTTTCAAGGGAGATTTTTATTCTGGAATGCAGTTTAACTACTAGAGATGTGCAGTCAGATTTATCTAGTCAAAATCAGAATGAAAACATCCCTTTCTGTGAGGAATTGTGGGAAGGGGGAGAATAATTTGGAAAGCCCACCCAACTGCTAAGATCTTTCCCTCCAGGATTCCTTAAGTTTTCAGCCTTGAGCAGGTTAATTTTGCTGACCCAGGGCTAATTGGGAGGGAATGCCGACGCGCTAACAAAATTATAAGACATTTCTCTTAAATAACATTTTTTATTACAATCCTAACTTTATTAAACATCAACTTTAATAATTAATTGTAAAGATTGGAATGGAAGTTGGATTAAATTAGGCCACAACTTGGAATTGGCAACAGCTGCGACCCCCGTGGCGCAGCATGTACAATGTGTCAGGTAACAGGGCCGGCCCTAATGCGGCCCTGTGTAACCACCAACCGGGGCGACGGGCCCTCCAAGACACCAGGACGAATGCCACTGGGTGTTTTGCCCGTCACTTGGGAAGAGGCAGACAACCTACCCTCCCTTTAGGGCATGTCCTTGAAGCCTCTCCCAAACCCCCTTATTGGGATTCCCATAGCTGAGAAAGTGACCCCTCCCGGCCGCTTTCCCCCAAACTGACACATCTCCATGCCTATCCGCCAAAAAGCTGCATTGGGCCCACTTCCAGCACGGGCCAGAGCAGCTTCCGCCACACCTCACAGCTGAAGCCAATTCCCCAGGCCCACGTGACTACTGCAGCCATAAATCCATGCCCCCAGCTGGAGAGGTGCCTCCAACCCAACGGTGTAGTGCAGCCGTACAGAATGAAATGTCCCCTTGACGTATTACCATTCTGCCCACAGTCTGCCCACAGTTTTGCCATCTGCGTTGGTGACTTTCCTCCGTGCCACCTTTATGTGCTTGATGTTGCGGGCACCTCTCCAAGGCCTCCTTTCCAGCCCAACCGACCAGCAGATTACCATGCCCGGTCATGCCGCCGCCAAAGCTGCCAAGGCTTACTGTGCCGCGAAGGTCGTTTTCCCCAATTGGAGAACCAAAGAGTGATGGGCCCCATGCTCCTCCTCATTTTATACCTCCTGGGGAGGGCTCACCCCGCCCACCTCAAGCTCCCGCCCAAGGCCCCCATTGGCTCAAAGCCCCTGGCCCCAGCCAATGGGGGAGCTGTTGCGGGGCAGACAGGAGCTGGCACGAGCCTCCGAGCACAAGCAAATGCACATGTTGGCCGGCCGTCCCTCCAGTCTTCCCGCGTTCCGCGCTCCAGCTTCCCTCCAGCCCGGGGCTCCCATTGAGGCGGGAACCAGCGCTTCTCATCCCGCTGTCTCTATTTAACTGAGAAATCGTCGGTTTTCAAATTCCATGGTCCTGGAGACAGTTTAGTTCTATCCAGGCCATTGAGAGCATTCTTTTTCTTTTGGTTAATTTACAAAGTCATTTTTTCTGGTTATCCAGGTAGTCCCCAAATAAGAAAATACCTTTACTTTATCTGTGGATGGCTCTGTTTTGCACTGTTTGCTTTTACACGGGGCTCAGCCACTTTATGTGTGGTGATAACTAATATGAATGGAAAAGCTAATAATATTCAGAAATCTCTTGATCCGGCCATGATTCTGTTGCCTAGCTATCTGGCTTAGTGCGCAAGAATGTTAGACAGTGGTGCAAGTAACTCACAGGGATATTTCCCAGTTAGCAGAATTACACACAGATCTTGCCACCAATGAAGATTGCATTGATAGGTGTGTTATTTACTGCAATCACACTGCTGGCTCACTGTCTCGAGTGGAGGGTTTGACATGGATTCTAAATAACTGTCATTTATAGGTAGGGTTGCCAACCCCCAGGTACTAGATGAAGATCTCCTGCTGTTACATCTGATCTCTAGCTGATAGAGATCAGTTCACCAGGAGAAAATGGCTGCTTTGGCAATTGGACTCTATGGCATTGAAGCCCCTCTTTCCCCCAGACCCTGCCCTCCTCAGATTCTGCCCCAAAAATATCCCGATGGCAGCAAAGAGGGATTTGACAACCCTATTTATCGGTTCATGCTTGTTTGCTATTATGTTCTCTGTAGCTGTATCTATTAGGCACAGAGGCAACTGTTTTGCTTGCATATGCTGGCATACAAGCAGGCATTTCAACAGGATGGTGGTATGAAAGCAAACGCCAGACTTGTCCCTTTGCAAGTGGCAGTGTCTGTGTACTGCAATCAGGCAGAGAAGAGATTTCAAATAAAAAACAGATCAGACATGAACTGTCAGCCTTGAGGAAGGATCTGAGAGCCCTTTCCTGAGAGAAGTAGCCCCTAGCTGCTAGTCCTGGTCGTGAAAAAGATGGCTTTATTTAAGAAGGTTTGCAATCCTAAAATATAAAAAAATAGTCATTTATAGTAAAACATCCATACACTATTCATATATGGTAAAACATCCATCCTATACTATACTGTGGCACTTCTAAAATCCTAATGCACTGGGGATTGAATGTCCCATTTTGTTGATTGCATTGACTCATTTTGTGTAATTCATTTTGAGTCCCTGTGAGAACTGTGAGAATTTGAGACTACAAATAATGTAAAATAAATAAATATAATACACAGCAATTCAACTCAGCAGATTATACAAAGCTCAACACTAAAACACATTCTTAAGAATCATACAATAGTTCTAATCAACATTTTAATCACAAAAGGTCCTCGGAAATAAACATATCTCACAGGCCTTCTAGAAACTAGCAAAGTGGTAACCTGTGGTAGCCCATTCCACAAAATAGCAGATGTCAGTGAGAAAGCATCAGTTTTGGACTGATGAATCTGGTGGACACAGAGCACAGCCAGCAGGACCTGCTGGGAATATTTTAACAGGAGTGTTTTCTAAGAGGTAGTGCTTCAGGTATAGGGGTTCCAGGTTGTGAAGGACCCTAAGGTAAGAACCAACACTTCAAATTAAACCTGAAAGCAAATTGAGCCGAATACATGACCATCATAAAACATGAACTAGAAAGAGGGTAAATTTGCCCCAACAAGAGGTTTTGAGCTGTCTTCAAGGGCAAACTCACATGGAATATGTTGCAGACATTCAACTTGGAAATACAGAAGCAGGGTTCAGCATGGTCGGATCAGCTTAGTTTAGAATGGAGGATAATTTCAAACCAAATGCCAGTGAAAAGGTGCTCTTAACAACAGCAACCTACTTCTCTAATAGCAAAGGTTGGTCCAAGAGTACCCCTAGGCTTTTTACCTGACTCCAAATGGGCACTCAGTTTTCATATATCTTGAATACATCAGTTCCTTCCAGAACATCAGAGTTCCCTACCATTTACACATTGATTAAAGGTGCACGCAATTGTCTCTGGCTACGCAGTTACAGACATTTAAAAGTGGGAGTCATCAGCATACTGATGACATTCTTCACCAGAGCTTCAGATTTTTTACTTTAAAAGTCTCATGTGTATATATAAAGTAGCATAGGTCACAATATCAAATGTTGAAATGTACCACATACTAGGTCTCAGGGAGATGACGCAGCATGTCTTGTGAGATATGTTCAAGTATATTAAAGGCCAATGAAAGAGCCAGCAGAATTAACAAGGAAGGTTTACCCTTGTCCAGCTGGAGATCCATTTTATCCACAAGACTGACTCCAGCTATCTTTGTCCCACAAGCAGTCCTGAAACCATGCTGAAGTGGTGAAGGAAAGGTGAAACACTAAGAACTAGGTTCAATAGCTCTTCTCCCAAAAGGTCAATTATGTTGCCCAAAAAAAGGGGAAAAAACCAGTCAGTCAGTGACTAGATCTCCTTTATCCAAGGAGTAATTGTTTTTAAAAGTGGGTGAACCCTGTCTCATTAAGTGCCTGATGGGATTCACCATTTAGAAGAGGTGTTAATTACCTTAGCCAAAGGTTCTTATAACTTCTAGCATATTTTAGCCAGCCAAGTTGGGGAAACATTGATATTGCAAGTGGTGTCTTTCAGATATCTAAACAATCTGCCAAAATCAGTCAAGGAGAGCATTTTAAAATGCTGTTTCTAACACGGCTCATATGGAGTATGTAGCTGAACTACAAGGATAGTGTTTGACAAAGTTCTTGACCATCAGCTTGCATGCAAATTTGGAAGCTGGGATCAAAATGGATCACAAAAGAGAAGAAGACCCTCAAACTTGCTCAGAGTATTCCTGAAAATGTGGTGTCATCCCATTTACAATAGGGAGATAGCAATGTTTGCTAAATATTCAATGGAAAAGCTTACTCCAGGAAAAAAATGTGATCATCACAGTGAAGTATTTCACACTTATTCTGTGAACTAGTTATTGGGATCTTTATATATTTATGTCTTGAGTCAAAAAATACATTAAATTAAGAGCACTGATGTTACTTTTGAAGTGTAACTTGGTGTAGTTTTATTGAACCCAGCGGATATAATGTTAAGATTAAACTAGACATGGCTGAATCAGATTTGTATGTTGCTCTAATCACAGGAAAGAGTAGGGACAATCCCCATCCTCAATAAGGTTTTACAGGTGAGGAGCCTTGAACCAGTCCTGGCATGGCCTACCACCCTACAGTTGGCATCTTTGGAAAGACTTTTACTGAGCTGAGCTCAGGAAATCTCCTCAGCTAAAAGGAAAGCATTCTTGAATAGATACAGGAAAGTAAGCAGCAAGATGGTGAGGATTCAGATGGTCTCAGCATGTCTCCATATTTACAGTTCAAATGCATGGACCAGAGACAGTATGTCTGCCCCCCCCCCCATGTTCATTGTAAAGGATTCATAGGGGTTATCAAGCACTGCTCTTGTAGATACATTAAGTCAAGAGAAGCTCTTGGATGCCCTGACTCAGTGCTCCACATGCCCTCCACATGGAGTTCCTGTATGAGAAGACTTTCTGCTAATTATTTCTGTGGGCAGAACTGTCTTTTTATTTATTTTGGTTTATTCAAAATATTTCTGGGCCACCTTTCAACCCAAATAAGGTCCCCAAGGTGGCAAACATCCAAAGATTAAAACAGTTCAACGTTAAAATATCTGAAGCATTAAAACAGTATTTAAAACAAAGTATACATGAAATAACTAAGCCATTAAATAGAATGTTTAAACGCACAAACACATGTAACAACCCAGCCAGAGAGGAGGGCCAATAATAGTTATTGGGAGAACACCAAACCAAACAATGAAGTCTCCACCTGCTGGCAGAAGACAATGACAGAGGGAGACAGACAAATCTCACCGAGGGGAAAGTTCTGATGTTTTGATGCCATAACCTAGAAGTCCCTTTCATGGGTTGCCACTCATCTAGCCTCAGATGGCAAGGGCACCCAAAAATGGCCAGTGTAGATAGGTATGTTCATATGGGAGTAGGCAGTTCTTCAAATATGCTACCCTCAAACAGTATAGGGCTTCAAAGGTCTTGAATTGAGCCTGGAAGCAAACTGGGAGCCAGTGTAAATGGAACAAGGCTGGAGTGATATGGCCCCTACCACCCACTCCAGTCAACATTCTGGCTACAATATTGTGTACCAACTGTAGCTTCCAGACAATCTTCAAGGGCAGCCCTATGTGCAGTGCATTGCAGTAATCTAATCTAGCTGTTACCAGGATATGCACAACAGTGGCAAGATCTTTCCTCCCAGTGCCTCCCTGTCCCGACCTCCAAAAGCTTCTAGAAAGACACCATGACTGATCGTATCAAAAGCTGCCAAGAGGTCCAGGAGAATTCACAGGGTCACACTCCCCCCATCTATCTCCTTGTGCAGGTCATCCACCAGGGCAACCAAGGCTGGTTAAGTCCCATGATTAATGGGGATAATTAATGGGAATACCTTTGTGAGTAAGGGAGTCTCATGTGTTCACTGGAACCCCCCCCCCCCATATCCAAGAGAGAATACATAGAGAATTTGGGGGAGCTGAAATGGAATGCAGAGAAGGACAATATACGTAAGGTTTGTAGAACATACATTTGTTCAGTACTCGATGCTATGCAATTAATTATTGTCAGTACCTGGGTTCTATTGAAAGGGGAAGGGCATTGCTTGTAAATTGTACTCATGGCAGGCACAACATTCACATAGGTCATGGCACAGACAGAGAAAATTTATTCATAAGATGGTAAAGTAGAGAGAACACTACAAACCTAATGAACAATAGACCAGACATTGTAAATGATTTTGTGTTGAATATGTAGTGGGCTTATCTGCTAATCAATGCTATTTTTTTTTAACGTTAGGAAGACCATAATGGCATTTCCTGACAACACGAACTACCAGCAATAGTAACATAAAACAATCAATGAGAGGGGGAGAAACTCAAAGAAATAAAGGCATTAATCACAGCTATTTTGGCATTCTAGTCCACAAAGCCATAAACCTTAAAGAGGAACATTGAATAAAGCACACACACACACACACACACACACATTTGTCTCATGCGCTGTCAGGTTTCAAGGCCACTATAGGTCTTCAACCTGGGAATTTTGTGGTGGTTAAGGGCAGATTCGACGGAAGCAGAAAGCTGCAAGAAGGCAACTGTAGAAGCTTAGCTGTCTGGGATCTGGTTCCGATGGCCAGCATCTTGCCAGACACGAACGACACACATGCAGCCTGAAGTCCAGCCATTGCACATAATGTTTGGAAGAAGCCATTGCCTGGGAAATCATGTAAAATCAAAGGGGAAAAAGAGCATATGCTACACTGCTGGTAAGCCCCCGAACTCACACATACACACACAAAACCCCACAGATTTTTTGGGAGAAGGGGATTCATAATTCCCAAGAATCTCTTTTTTAGTGCAAAGTAGTAAAACTTACATTAATTGAGACAGAGTCGGCTCACAGACATGTTGCAGCCAAAAGAACAGACAGAAGCCTAATCTAAAGAATATTATTCCCTATCACAAGTGACCAGCTAATCCAGTGGCATGCGTGTGCAAGTAAAATGGCATGGCTTCGACAGGAGTGACCTGCACAGGCATCCTGCTCCTTGCAGGTCCATGAGAAAAGAGAGGAACACAAAGGACA
The DNA here is from genome assembly GCF_029931775.1 of Euleptes europaea. NCBI lineage: Eukaryota > Metazoa > Chordata > Lepidosauria > Squamata > Sphaerodactylidae > Euleptes > Euleptes europaea. The sequence continues at coordinate 32,571,851 of NC_079318.1, forward strand.
CAGGACGAGAAGGAGGAGTCAGAGAGAAGCCCCCAGATTAAGACAAAGAGATGCATCTCATTCATTAAGAAGATAACACATGTGCACATCTACAGCAATGTAGTATCCCCTGATGTCCAGGCATGCTGGGTCACCTTACTCCAACAGAAACAAGCAAGCAGAAGCAATTTCTTAGTACTGAGATGTCCATGGACCAATCTTTCTTTAAAGAGCTTGCAGCCTTGCACAGCAATGTGCCTTTTAGATGGATTTTTAGACAACATTAGATTTGCTGCAAATCCTTTGATGTTCTGTGGTGCACCTTGAAGAGCTGGCTGTATCTTCATCATTCAAGTAGGCACAGTTTCCTCCATCTCCAATGACCTCCAGCACTGAGTTTTCTCCATTTGGCCATTTCCAGGGCTGACCTGGGTCTTTGTGGAGACCAATCCAAGAAGGATGATTGCCAAGAAACCTTGATTTGTACTCCTATTCTAGGAAATCATTGTAACATCCTGAACCAGTGATTTCCATGTATTTCTTCAGCTCAGGAATTTCATTATGCACCCTTACTGGCCATTGATCACTAAACCTTCTTCCCTGGGTTGTCAAATTGGATAGGACAAGTGGGTGACCCGCAAGGACTTATACGGCGCATCTTATTTTACACTCCCTCGCTACTTTTTCTTTCCTTTTCCTGAAAGCCCCCACAGTCTCTCCACTTTACCTGCTTCCTTCTCTCCTTTAAACCCATCAGCCAACCTACCTTTATCTGCCCTCCATGCTCAGTTTTTCCCCCTTCCCTCCTCCTGGCAGCCTGTGCCTTGGAAAACTATGGCCCAGTTGCACTATTGTCCATGTATCCCTTTCATCACACTGTTTCCTCTTTCCCTCCTCATGGTAACCCCCATATTTTTACCTTTCCCTGATTCAATCTCACCTTCCTACCCACAAACCTACCTTTTATCTGTCCACTTCAGCTATATTTATTATTTATTTTCTTCATTTATACACTGTCTTTCTCCACAATGAGGACCCAAAGCAGGTTACATCATTAGACCATAAAAGCATAAGAAACGCCATGTTGGATCAAACCAAGGTCCATCAGGTCCAGCAGTCTGTTCACATAGTGGTCAACCATGTGCCTCTAGGAAGCCCACAAATAAGGCTGCAGCAGCCTGCCGTGTTCTACAGCACCTAATATAATATGCATAGGTATGCATCATGACTAGTATTCATTTTGACTAGTAGCCATGGATAGTCCTGTCCTCCATGAACATGTCCACTCCCCTTTTAAAGCCTTCCAAGTTGGGAGCCATCACCACATCCTGGGGCAGGGAGTTTCACAATTTAACTATGAAGGCAGATCTACAGATTTCATTTTCCACAGGATGAGATTGGCCTGGAGATGTATTGTACCTTTGTAATATCCGTTTATTTACAACTCATCTCTGTTTGCATCCAAAGCCTATTTGAACGAAGTCTCTTGATCTGCTTCTGACTGCAACACTCTGTAATCTGAAGAAGAATGGTGTCCATCCATTCTTGCATCTCCTCTGCCAACCCCACCAACTTACTCTTCCATTGGGCATCTGGTTCCAGTTTGAATGAAATGTGACCCACTTCCTTTGCTGCAACTTCTCTGCCAGGGTGGCTGTAAATTAGGGTTGACAACCTCCAGGTACTAGCTGGAGATCTGCTGCTATTACAACTGATCTCCAGCCGATAGAGATTAGTTCACCTTGAGAAAATGGCTGCTTTGGCAATTGAACTCTGTGGCATTGAAGCCCTCCCCCTCCCCCTCCCCAAACTCATCCCTCTTCAGGCTCTGCCCCCAAAAACCTCCAGGTATCTCCCAACCCTACTGTGAATTAATCTTTAAATCACTGATGTAATGCTACCACATCTGTCTGTCTTTCTACTTTCTGTCCAAGAAGTTCTCCCCTTTTCCACTGCATCCTCCCAACAGCTATGTGAAGTGGGTTAGGCTGAGAGTGAGAACATGGGGATTGAACCCATGTTTCATAAATCACCCTTTGGGTTTCTAATCGCTACATCACACTGGTTCTCTTGGAATGCTTCCACACACTTCGTAATCACATTATAGGCTGCTTTGATTTCCATTTTGGTGCTATCACTAGCTTGCAGATCCAGGGAAACAATATCCTATTTTTGACACCAGTATTACATGCTCCCATTTGCCCAACAACGAGAAGACAATACTTCAAGGTTAGTTTCCTTTGGATGACAGAGCGCTGAAGTTTTATGGTGTCTATAATACATATTGATTTTAAAAAGTACAAGCAAAGTCTTGGGAAGCAAGCAGCCTCTGAATGCATGCTATGAAATAGGGGAATCCTGCAGAAAATTCCTTTAAAAAATGGTAGCCAACCCTAGCTATACTTCCTCTTTCTGCTCAAATTCAAACGGCAAGTGATAACTGCTGTTTTGCTTTGCTTTGTTCGCACAATTGCTTTCCTACACATTGGTTTCAGAAATTCACCCTACAGACAGATTATCTGTTCTGTATACATCTGGGTTTTTTTTGTGTGTGTGTTTTTTGCTTGCCATTAAGGAACACAAACCAACCACCCTGGCCTATAAGCAATAATAAGCTTAACAGAGAAAGTCTCCCAACACCCATGACAAGTTAGTTTATATTGTTACTGTTGGCAAAGTTCGAGAAATAATCCAATCCCACGCTTTTGGAGTTTGCTTTCAAGGACTTTAACTGCAACAGGATTTGCAAAACGCAATAGCTGACCACAGGCCACTAACAGAACAGGGAGGCCGTCAGAGTACAAGCACTAACAGATACAAACACATCGCTGAAAGAGAAAGACAACATGAGGCGGGCTGAACGGCAAGAGAAAACATTCAATAAACCTTAAACACTAGAGAATGCACCACAGCTCCCCCTAGGGTACAAGTGGACTAAACTATTCTTTCAGCAGTAATTACATTCACTGGACTCTTACAGGCTGTCTCTTCTCCAACAGTTATGCTACAAGATCAAAAATGTGTTTTTGTGGAACCTAAACAGGCAAGTCGGCGACTCCAATTAATTATGGTTTAACTCCCCAAATTCATTTTGGAAGTAGGTTAGCAATTAAAAGGGACATTGAAGAATGGGTGGGGAAAAGTCCTTGGCGGCATCCCAAGCACTATGGAAATGTCCTTTTCGCTGAGTGCCTTACGTTCTAATATGGATTTCAGGTGACCTGTGAAAACGAAATGTCCCTGGGCTTAAGGCACTTGGAATAATGTCATAACATTTGTTTCAGGTGTTAAGGAGTGGTGGGGAGAGAAAATATCCTCTCCTTTCCTGCTGCAACAACCAGAAGGGCAGCAGGCAGGTATCACGATCCATGCGTACTGAGCGAGAGAGAGACTGCTTTCCAAAATGTTTGATTGGAGTTTTAATTTTTCTCCATAGTCCCTTTACTTACTTTACCTCAGTAGAAATGAGACACCAGAGGCTTTTTCAAGGAAATAGCCAAGTAACAGAGGTTTATTAAACACTGTACAAGGGATGGACATGGAGGGAACATGGTAGGTAGGGAAGGCAAAGAACTAGTGCTAATTTATAAGTTTTACTACAGAGAAGGAATAGAGATCTTAGATGGCTTAGTTAATACAGAATTACAATTCTTAAATTAAGTTCTCAAATTCAGTTCACAGAATTTCCTATAGATGTTCCTATTCAGACTCCGCTGCCTAGCTAACAGGGAAATAAGGAGATTATACAATCTCCGCCCCCTCCCCAGAACAAAGAAGTATGGAGATTAGGGCTGTCAAAAAAAAAAATTCGGTACAGTTCGGATTCGGCCAAATTTGGCCCTTGTGGGTTCGGTACGTGCCGAAGTCCGAACTCCCCCACTTCAGATCCGTTCAATTCGGCGGGAATTCAAAGTTCGGGAAAAAATTCGGCCGAATAAAGCCATTAAAAACACAATCGCGCCTTTCCGCGGCTCTGGGGGGGGGGCATTTTTGGGGTTAGAGGTCCCAAACGTTTGGCAGAGCTTCAAAGGACGTTTATTGAAAGACTCCCCAAGTTTTGTAAAGATTGGGTCAGGGGGGGCTGAGATATGGGCCCTGAAAGGGGTCCCCCACACCCTTAATGTGCATCTCTCAGCAGAGCTTGCCGCCCACGCGCAAAGCTCCCAGCCCCGACAACAGCTGAGAAATTAGCAAAACAACTGCAAACACAACCTTGTTAAACAACACCTTTGCAACACACAACTGAAACCTCCCCCCTCAAACCAGGGAGCGAGAGACTCGAGGGGGAACACACACCCCAGGCAGAACCGACGAAAGCCCCCTTTGGCTTCCCCCCCACCAACAGAAACTGCTCCCTCCCCACACACACACAGACTCTGCTTCCCCCCCCACACACACACACACACATACACAGGAGAAAATTATAGATTAAAGCCCCCAAAGGGGTCTTACTGTGTCTGTCTTCTGTTCCATCAAGAGGGGCTGAAGAGAGGACTTGTAATCCAAGATGATTCCAATTAGGCACGGAACGTTTTGCTCTGGAGAAGATGCACAGGATCTGATCCATTCATCCCAATAGGGAAAAGGGGAAAGGGGAAAGGGGAAAGCCCATATCTCGGGACCCCCTGACCCAATGTTCACAAAACTTGGGGGGTATCTTAAGAACACTGGTCTGAAACTCCGCTCAAAGTTTGGGATCTGCACCCCCAAAAATGCGCCCCCTGCAGCCATGGAAAGAGAAAAGGGGGGGAGGCGATATTTCTGCCCCCACTGAACCCATCTTTACAAAACTTGGGTAGTATCTTAAGAATAATTCACTGAAGCTATGCTAAACGTTTGGGGGCTATATCCCCCAAAAAGCACCCCCTGCAGCCACATAAATGGAAAAGGGGGGAGGGAAAAGGGGAAGAGCCCATATCTTGAGACCCCCTGACCCAATGTTTACAAAACTTGGGGGGTATCTTAAGAACACTGGTCTGAAACTCCGCTCAAAGTTTGGGATCTGTACCCCCAAAAATGCGCCCCCTGCAGCCATGGAAAGAAAAAGGGGGGAGCCCATATCTCGGGACCCCCTGACCCAATGTTCACAAAACTTGGGGGGTATCTTAAGAACACTGGTCTGAAACTCTGCTCAAAGTTTGGGATCTGCACCCCCAAAAATGCGCCCCCTGCAGCCATGGAAAGAGAAAAGGGGGAGGCGATATTTCTGCCCCCACTGAACCCATCTTTACAAAACTTGGGTAGTATCTTAAGAATAATTCACTGAAGCTATGCTAAAGGTTTGGGGGCTATATCCCCAAAAAAGCGCCCCCTGCAGCCACATAAATGGAAAAGGTGGGGAGGGAAAAGGGGGAGAGCCCATATCTCGAGACCCCCTGACCCAATGTTTACAAAACTTGGGGGGTATCTTAAGAACACTGGTCTGAAACTCTGCTCAAAGTTTGGGATCTGTACCCCCAAAAATGCGCCCCCTGCAGCCATGGAAAGAAAAAGGGGGGAGCCCATATCTCGGGACCCCCTGACCCAATGTTTACAAAACTTGGGGGGTACCTTAAGAAGCTTCATCTGAAGCTCCAGTGAAAGTTTTGTGTCTGTACCCCAAAAAATACGCCCCCTGCAGCCACAGAAAGGAGCGAATGTGCACAAGCACCCCCCCCACACACACACGAGGATTTCACTCTCTCTCTCTCTCTCCCTGGCCGGGCCGCACATCAGCTGATTCCTCCAGTACTCAATCCTGACTGATTGGCCAGAAGAAGACCCAGCTTGCCCACCGATTGGCCGGGGGAGGAGAATGCTGCTTACTGACGGTTATGCTGCTTACTGACGGCCGAATTTGCTGAATTTATTCGCTAACTCCCGAACTCGCTGAATTCGGCCCCCCCGGTTGCCCGTCAGTTTTGAGTTCAATTCCTCCTGAACTAAAAACCACAGAATCGGGGGAAATTCGGCTGATTTTCAGTTCAGGCCGAACCGAATTGACAGCCGTAATGGAGATTGTTCCTCAAATCTCTCTTCCAGTTCTCTCTGTAGATTTACCCCACTTTTGTGACAGTAATGCCTTAACAAAACCCCATATCTGGAATATCTCCTTCCCACAGCCTATTCCCTTTCAGTGACCTGAGAAAGGGTCCCTTTCCACCCAATCTCTGCCTGTCATTCCACAGGAGTTGTTTCACAACGGTTTAGGCAAAACTGAACCCTCAGTCAGGTTCCCAGTCAAAATAGCTACTGAACTTATAGGTTACCTAATACAGACTCTCCCCTTTTTTCAGAAAAGAGAGAGTAAGCTCCTTAGCTCCGCTTACTCCCTGCCAGTTTTTTTTCCTGAGCTTCTCTCAAAGATTAACTCTTTGTTTATCACAGCAGGCAAACAAGTGGGTTGGGGAAATGGGGTGCAGGATTCAAATCTGAGCCTGACAATAACTCAAAGATATATAGAGGGATTGAAGAAGAGAGTAATGAGACTGCAAGGTTCATTTTCTAAACCAAAGTTTTGCAAACAAGTGATATAAAAATTAAGTCCAGGAAAGAGTGTTTTAATGTTATTGTTTCATTAAACAGAAAAGTGTGGTACCTATAAATAATAGCAAGACAACGTTCTGCTCACTTCATTTTGAAATGTTTGCAATAACAGGCCCTTTTTTCTATTTTCCCTTCTTGAGGCTGTTCAGATATAATTTTGGAAAAATTGTTCTGCTTAGGCTTTTTTAAAATAAGATTTGTGAGAATTGTTTTCATGTGAGAAACTTGTTGTGCAACTGTTTTATCTGGTGGAAACATTTCTCAAACCATTAACAGCAAATACCACCCATATCAGAAACTGTTTTGAGAAACTCCCTTCAGAAATAGTTCTGGATAAGCTAGAAGTGATTTGAAAGAATATCACTCCACTATCCAGCATAGAATGGAAACTTCAGCTGGGCTATATCAATGGAAAACCAGTTTAACACTATGTGTAAGAAGGCACAACAAGGTTGGGCCTTATAACAAAGGAAACAAATCACTACAGCATTTTATCCCAGACGGAGAAGAAACCGTGGTCAACAAAATACTGATCCAATGTCAAGACTATCCTGTAATGCAGTCAGGAATATACAAAATAATGTGTGGGGAGCAGGGAGAGAGTAACAACCGTTGCTTGCCTTTTTATGTTTCAATTCATTTAACAAAAGCCTTCCTTTGTTAAAATTTCTTCAAGAAATATTTTGTCCTTGAAATTTTTTATCACAAATCTCTATTTTGAGTGTATTGGCAGAAAGGTAGCATGTAAACATAGCGAGTAAACGTGTTTATAAAATATAACAGCCTTGAGTAAAGTTGCCAGGTCCCTCTTTGTCACCGGTAAGAGGTTTTGGAGGCGGAGCCTGAGGAGGGTGGGGTTTGGAGAGGGGAGGGAATTCATTGCCATAGAGTCCAATTGCCAAAGCAGCCATTTTCTCCAGGTGAACTCTATCAGCTGGAGAACAATAGCAAGAGATCTCCAGCTAGTACCTGTAGGTTGGCAACCCTAGCCTTGGGGGGGGGGGGAAGAGTGAGGGAGAAATATATTCATCATTTCATATTAGATAACAGAAACTTAAGATCATAAAAAGCTACATTTGTTAAAAATGAGAAAGTTTAGGCAGAAGTGAGACTGGAGGCTGATTTCACATAATTGGTTTACCAAATTTCTGCCCTAAACCTAGCTTTATATCCACTATCATAGAGTTTTACAAAAACTTTTCTTGCTATATCAGCTAACTAATTAATTCGTATTTAAAGTACAGCATACGTGAGCCAAAACTCTAAATTCATTAGATTTAGAATTAGAATCATTCTGATAAGGATGATTTGAAGAGTGAAAACTGAGAAGAGAAAAATAACAATCTTTCATGATCCTTAAAAAATGATATTGTTGTCACTAAAAGGTTAGCACTTTAAATGAGAGCGTGAGACAAAATTGGAAGAAAATTGGAGACCAATTTAATAGAATGGTATGTGTATATCTGAGTCGATATGAAAGGGGCCATGACTCAGTGGTAGAGTGCATGCTTTTTATACAGGATATCTAAGATTTATTATTGGCATCTCCAGTTAAATGATCTTATGTAGCAGATGTTGGGAGATCCTGGAGAGCTAAGGTTGCCAGCTCAGGGTTGGGAAATACCTGGAGATTTTTGGGGTGGAGCCTAAGGAGGGCTAGGTTTGGGGAGGGGAGGGACTTCAATGCCATAGAGTCTAATTGCCCAAGTGGCCATTTTCTCCAGGTGAACTGATCTTTATCGTCTGGAGATCAGTTGTAATAGCAGGAGATCTACAGCTACTACCTGGAGGTTGACAACCCTATGGAGAGCTTGGGTTGCCAGCTCCAGGTTGGGAAATACCTGGAGATTTTTGGGGCAGAGCCTGAGGAGGGTGGGGTTTGGAGAGGGGAGTAGGGTTGCCAACCACCAGGTACTGTTTGCACATTCACATTTCTGTTACAATGTTTGTATTGTCGTATAATTGTTGAAATACAGAAATTGTTGTTCATTGAATTCTATTGAGTATATATTGGCTTAGTACTGGTTCTTCTTAGCAACCACCAGGTACTAGCTGGAGATCTCCTGCTATTACAACTGATCTCCAGCCAATAGAGATCAGTTCCCCCAGAAAAAAATGGCTGCTTTGGCAATTGGAGTCTATGGCATTGAAGTCCCTTCCCTCCCCAAACCCCACCCTCCTCAGGGTCCGCCCCAAAAACCTCCCGCCGGTTTCAAAGAGGGTCCTGACAACACTAGAGGGAAGGGACTTCCAATGCCATAGAGTCCAATTGCCAAAGCGGCCATTTTCTCCAGGTGAACCAATGTCTATTGGCTGGGGATCCAGAGCCACTGCCACATAGAGTAGACAATATTGAGTTAGATAAACCAATAGTCTGGCTTGCTAGACGGAAGATTTGGGGTGGGGATGAAACTTTTACCATGAAAAAGTTAGTACTTTGGAAAGAGGGCAAAACAAAATTAGAAGAAACCTGAAGGGTAGTTTAATAAAATTTTATGACGATCTGCCCACATAGGAATTAATGCACAGATAGATTCTAGAGCATTCTGAAATAATCATAGTAAAACCTACTAAACATGAATGGCTTAAATCTGATATGTAAACATCAATATAGTGTATTATTCATTCATTCATTCCATTCTCTACCTTTATTAGTTTCATGGTGTTATCCTGGTCTATGGATCTGCAGCTTCCTACTTGTCTTACTTGGAGTCACCCGACATCCGCAGAGCATTTATGCTCACTAGACTTAACATACTCCCTTCAGCTATCCTACAAGGAAGATACAAAGGAATCCCTCCCAACGACAGGAATTGTCCATGTATGATTAGGGTCCCTGAACACTTAACCCATGTGCTGTTGTATTGTAAGTTTTATATGAGGCCGAGAAATATTTATATTAAACCCCTACTGCTTAGTGTTCAGAGTTTCTCAGATCAGCAGCTAGTGATGTACCTTTTATCCTATAGAGTCTCTTCTGTCACCCAACAAGTTGCCAGATTTTTGCTGTCTGTACAAAGGATACGCGAACACCTTGTTCGTACTTTTAAGTAATGTAGTGTATTAACAATTCACAAACATTTACCAACCCATTTAAATGAAATGTCAGTCTCACAGGACTAATTCACACAAGCATGTATTCTTAAAATAAATCTATACCAGCAGAATTAGTAACTCTATTCCTCCTTGCTTACCAGGCAATGCAAGTTTATGAAAATATTTGAGGCTTTTGAGATTGTTTGTCTGGGCTCCTACCTGCCCAGTGTGTTTACTCATAGAGAATTGTCCCTGTGCTGATAATTTAGGACATGATCAAGTCTCATTGATCTCAGCGGGAGAGTTAAGCAAGTTCTGAAATCTTTCCCATTGAAATCAGTAGCCTCATTTTGGCAGGATCATACTCTTGATTTATAGCAAAAGTTTGTGGGGGTGGAGAAATTCCTCACTAAACTTAGTTTGTTTTGTTTCTAAACGTGGAAGGTGATTCACATTACCTTCAATACTACATCTGTAGTATTTTACAGTGATACTCTTTTGTAAAAAAACAACAATACCTTTCTTTTTGGACGGTGTTGTCTGCCTCTAAGAAGTATTTGTGGAGCATATAGATGGATTTCCATTTATCCTTCCGTATCCAGGAAGACTGTTCACAGTTAATGAATAACAGAACAAGTCCCTCTCCCAGCTAATTAGCCAGATAATAATTACATTACTTTAAGGAAATCAGTAAGAGCATAGTAGTCTCTGTTAAAATGCAGTTAACTTGCGTACAAGAATCTCTTCAGTCAGCCAAGTACCAATATTTGCATTTTGAACTTGCTGGATAAAGGATTGCTTTATAATTGTGGTCTTTAATGTATGCAAATGAGTGTAGAGATGCCTCTGGAATTGCAAGTCAATGATTAGAAAGGGGAACTCTTAAAAGAAAGCTGTATTTACTGTTTGACCTCCTTTTCTCCTGTAACTGCTGATATCATTTTTATCATGAACTGCAACATTTCGGAGCTTTAAGTAAGCGGATGCATGACTGCAGTCAAATAGCCAGCAAATAAATCATGCACCGGTGTCAAAAAAAGGCATAGTACAACTGCTCAGCTTCTGTATGCTTTGGGGGAAATTTCATTAGCCAACAGTGTTCACCTTTGAAAGTCACAGGTTAATCTTTTATTATTGTACTCTTGTGATTCCTGTCAGCATCTTTGACAAATAAATGCAGGAGGCGTTTGAACTGGATGCGTTCTAACCCAGATGGGAGTCATACTCAGATGCCAGGCATAATTAAGAAATAAAAGGCTTGAAGACAACCAGGATCGAAGAAGATGAAGACTTGGTTTTTATATGCTGATTTTCTCTATCTTTTAAGGACAACCAAACCAGCTTACAATCTCCTTCCCTTCCTCTCCCCACAACAGACACCTTATTCCATATCACTCTCCAACTTTTATGACATCATTGCAGTGTTGGTGATGTGATTCTACATTTTGAAACAGCTAGTATGTTCCATCCTGGGGGTGGGGAAGCACTCAGGTGCAAGTAGGGTTGCCAACCTCCAGGTGGGACCTGGGGACCCCCCAGAATTACAGCTCTTTTCTAGATGACACAGATCAGTTCTCCTGGAGAAAGGGGATGCTTTGGAGAGTGGACTCTGTGGCTTTGTACCCCACTGAGGTCCCTGTCCTCTCCAGGCTCCATCCCCAAGTCTCCAGGAGTTTCCCAACCTGGATCTGGTAACCCTACCCCCCCATCTCTTGCTGGTGGCAAGGGGGGACCTGACAACCCGTGTATGTAGTACCGCTGCTTCAGAGCCTGCAACGTAGGAGGCCTTGGTGCATATGTAAATCCTCCGACTAATTATAAGATTACACATGTATTACATTGCAATGACGGTGAACTAAAGGTTCCCTTCTGAAGGGCACAGTGGACAGAGAGCAGGGCAGGTTTCAGCACTTTTGGCTTCCCAAGCAAGGTAAAGCCATCTCCTCCTGGGCCTGCATCACCAGCTGCAGAATCTGAGATAAGCCACTGCTGCAGCACCACAGGGGCTCGGCTTGGACCTGGCTGTCAGCCTGAATAGAACAAGGAAATGATGCCTGTCTCACTAGATTGCCAGCATGTAAACTGGACCCACCGGCTGGTCTCTTTGTGCACCAGTAAATAGCAAGGGAAGTTCTTTTCCTCCGTGCCATGAAAGGCTTAAACTGCCTTTAAACTGGGCAAGATAACAAAGAGAACAGAGTAGGGTTGTTCATATCGATATACCCAAACCAAAAATAAACCCATTTTATTTATTTAGCCATTTTGCCAATATGAGTTTCAGGTAGACTGAATAACAAAACCTGGGAATCTGCCCAAAGCCAAATATGCGATTCCCGAAAAAGCCGAATGGATAGATATTGGGCTTTTTCGGGTTGCGGCTATTCACCTTTGCTCAGATGCACAGCTCTGTGCTTTCTCCAATTTTTCTATCTTTGGTTTTGTTAGGGCCCCATAGTTGAGGCCCTTTTGAGGTAGGGGTAATCAGAGCCAATGTGGTCTGAACAAACTATCCATCACCATTCAGTGGGTTGATTTGGATCAGGATAGTCTGGAGGCAAAAGGGACATTTAAAAGATGGGGCTCACCTAGTTCCCGTCCGTAGGGATATACCCTCCAACTAAAAGGCACCAGCTTCAACAGCTGCTGAACAGGCTTTGTTCTGAAGAAGACTGCTCACCCACATGGATGAGCAATCTCCTTCACAAGAGCTGCCTTGGTCATGACTTTGGCTGGCTCTGATATCACCCCCCCCCCCAAAAAAAAAACCTGCTTTCAAACTGAAGGTGGCCCTGAATTTACCCACACCGTGACCATCTCCTGAAATCAGATTTTTGATGACTATAATAAAGGACTGTTCACAGGATGTCATTTGCCACCAAAAGAAATGTTTTCTTTGCCTTATTTTCCTTGAATTTATCCATTTCCCTCTGTTTGGAAACTAATTTGCATGGACATCATGCTATGCACCCCAAATATGAAGGGAGCCCCCAGACTTTGAGGCACAAGCCTGCCAATCGGCTCTTTCTGCCAGTCCTTGGCAATGCTGAATTTCTGAACCTGAAAACCGATGAACAGCTCAACTCACAAATGCCTAGAGGATGGGGGTTACCCCTCTGCGGGCCCATAAAATTGGACCCCCTGTCCCAATGTTCACCAAACTTTGGTGTCTGTCTAAGGAGAGTGAGTCCCTTGCAGCTAAGCTGCAAATTTGGCGACTCTATCTCCAAAAATGGCCCCACAGGAGTCTTGAAAAAAATCCCATAAACTAAAATGGACCTGAATTTTTTCTGTAAACCTGGAAATAAACCCGAAATACCCCTTTACCAGAATGGGTATTTGGCTTATTCCAGGTTTACTGAAATAAATCGGGCCCAATAAACCTGAACCCAAAATTTACCTTTTTTTTTTTTTTTTTTTTTTTGCACAACCATATTCCACATTAAGGCAAACGATGCTACAAAGCTACAGGAAGGGTCCCAAAGGGAAGCCCCAAATCAATATCACCTCCACTTCCAAGGCAGTCTGCTAGAAGACTCTCAGTGGTGTGCGTGCATGCTTTGGGGGGAGAATAAGCTCCCATCTCCTGCAAAACAGGCAGCCCAGAGAAGAAGAAACTAATGTAGTTGCTGACTCCCAGACACAGACTCAGTGCCTGAACAGGCAGTGCCAATAAACTGCAGCACATACAGGGTTGCCAGGTCCCTCTTGCCCCTTGTGGGAGTTTTTTGGGGTGGAACTTGTGAATGGTGGGGTTTGGGGAGGGGAGGGACTTCAATGGCACAGTCCAATTACCAAAGCGGCCATTTTCTCCAGGTGATTTGATCCTTATTGGCTGGAGATCTGTTGTAATAGTGGGAGATCTCCTGCTCCTACCTGGAAGTTATCAACCCTAGCTGGAGAGCAGTTGTAATAGCAGGTGATCTCCAGCTAGTACCTGGAGGTTAGCAAACCAAAAACCAGCACAACAACACTAAATTGCAAATTTAAATATATTGGTGACTAAGTGAGAAGGTGAAAAAGTATAAATATACAAATACAAAATACAAATTACAAACAAGCACAGATTGACAAATTGCAATAAGATTTTGACAGTCAAGGAATTCTGAACAGGCAACAATGGTACCAAATACAATATATGAAGGTAAGTTTCACTTCTAAGTAATCTTGAATATGGTTGAAATAACAATGTCCTTTTCTTTCAGAATAAAGTTATTAACTAGACTTGGAAATAAACATGAAAGCTGTTCCACAACTGGATCATCTGGACGTGTCGTCTAGATCATATGAACACGTTTCGCTTTGAGCTTCATCAGCTAAATAATCCAATGCAAGAAATAGACCATCATAGGTAAACCATAATAGGTTCAGATTCTCAATGAGCCATAGTGGCTTCTTCTAAGGATTTCAGTAACAGCAGCAGAGCAGAGGAAGTTGCCACGTGCACCACTACCAAGATGATAAGGTTGTGCATCCAGTGCCTGGCCACAACAGTCAGCTCCTGTATATGTGGTGCTAGTGTCCAAGAGCAGAGCAGAGGCATGGCTGCCATGGCTACCCCACAGCACCACTTTGGACTGGTGGCTGCTGTGCTACTGGAGAAGGCACAGGGTGGGAAGTGCAGTGAGGCACGATGGCCATAGACTGTAAGAACCTACCTGAACTCACTCACTCCTGTCCTCTAGTTGCACTGGAGTGGGTCAGCACATGCCAGCCTTTAAGATGGCCACAATACTGTATCTTGGTCTCCAGTCTTTATGGCCTCTTTACCATAGAGACTAGGAAGCAAAATCATAAAGCTTTGCTTTATTGGTGACCATTTTTCTCCTGCTTCTGATTTCTTCAGGGCTTGGGCAGGAGACTCCTGCTGGAAGTGGGTAAATGGCAATCCTAACCTTACTAACAGCGCATTCCTGAAAGGAATGCCTGTGCCGGGTTTAGGAAGCAAACTAGCAGCTTTGCCTCCTAAAGCGGTTTCGGCACTGCCAAAACATCTGCCCAGCGCCAAAAACCCGTGCAACCATACGAGGGTTGCACAAGAGATATGCCAGCTAAAAGCTGACGTATCTTAACAAAAATAAAAAGGGGCATTCCCGAGCCGAAAGTGCTAGGGAGGCCGACTAACGTTGGCCCTGCCCTGCAGCCTGCACCGTTACACCCCGGGAACGTGTCCCGGGGCGCTGGAACGCCTCCCGGCTTGCCGTCACAGCCGTGCCGGCGGCGGTTAGGGAGCGGCGCCTGACCCTGCACGCCGGCGCTGGGGCCACTCACGCCGGCATGCACCTCCAGGTGTCGGCGGTGTGGGGCCCTGCGCCAGCAGAGGCCATAGTCGGCCTCCTAAGGCCTTTGGGTCCATTTTTCAGGAATGGGCTGTAAACATTATGGAAGAGGAGCTAAGTATGTAATGTGACTGTCGTTTTTATGGAGGCCATTGTGACAGAAGGGAAGAAGTTCTGCCCATTTCTGTCACTTACCAATCTTGTGTATGCTTGTTGGGTATGTTTACAGAGCAGCTAAAAACCAATCAGGCCCCATGGATGGCTGAGGAAACCAGATGATGGGTGGGGGATTGAGAGAGAAAACATTGTTAAATGTCAGCTCCATTCAGGTAGGGTTTATGTCTCAAGAGTGTTAGTTTGGACAGAACCTGTCTCAAGAGACGATGTAGGTCCCAGAGTCTGTTTTGAGTGTAAACAAGCTAAATCAGTGAATGTTTGGAGAGAGAGTTTGGGCTTACAGAGGGGTAGGATGATTATCCTTTCTCAGGAGACTTTGGAAGTCTCAGAGTCTGTTTTTGTGTGTGTGAGATCAAGCAGACTAGCATAGTGAATGCTTGAGGAAGAGAGTGACGCTTTCTTAATGCCCAATTTAGGAGGGAAACTAGTGAAAGATTTGTAGTTTCTGAAATCCTAAAAGAATCCTAAGATCAAGGGAAGGCCAATATTCATCTCAAGAATACAAACTTGGCTGTTCACTGTTCTGTGCACCCAAGAGTTAACATATTAAATGTTATAACTTAAGGTGCCCTGCAAAAACTGTGTGTTATCTGTAAATGCCATATTTTAAGCCTAATGACTGAACCTTTTTTCTCCCTATCCCTGATAGTGAATAAAAATTATAGATTAACCTGTTTCCATGCTGCCTTATAAGTACTAACTGAATTTGGAAGGCCACTGGGGCTCAGTGTATCAACAGAATGTAGGGGTAGAGACTAGGGGTGTGTGTTCAGCAAAGTCAAACAACCCTCCCTGCCCTCAAAAATACCTGCAATCAACCTCAAGAAAAATACAGAAGTACCAGTATTCAGTAGAATGAATGAGGAATCCAGCTTGTCTAGGGATGCTGCAGAATCTTCTTCATGAGATGGCTTTAACAAGAGAGTAAATAAGCTTTCGTTATTGGATGGTTTAAACGCTGACATCTTTGTCACTTTGTAAGAGAGAACTGAGGCAGATAATGCTTTGAGGTCCTTTCCAACTCTTTGATGGTGTAATTTATGGCTGTTTCCCTAGGGCTCACTGTTTGGGTCATATAATGCTACATCTGGGTCAAATCCAGTTGCATTATCTCTCCTTTGCAGATCTGTTCAAATCAAGACTGCTCAGCCAGTTGGCTGACAACTGCTGTGTCAATATTTCATGTCTGGGATTAAAAAAAAATAATCAGATGTGAATATGCTCTCTATAGATCACTCGACTCACCCTCCTTGTTCTCACATGACTGAAGGAACATAATAAAATGCCAAGCAGTGGATGAGCAATTCCAAACAGTTTGTGGGAACTGTTGGTGCCTGAAAGCCAGGTAGTAACCAAGTCTCACTACATCTAGGGTTGCCAACCTCCAGGTACTAGCTGGAGATCTCCTGCTATTACAACTGATCTCCAGCCAACAGAGATCAGTTCACCTGGAGAAAATGGCTGCTTTGGCAAGTGGGCTCTATGGCATTGAAGTCCCTCCCCTCACCAAACCCCGCCCTCATCAGGCTCTGCCCCAAAAACCTCCCGTTGGTGGCGAAGGGGGACCTGGCAACACTAACTGCATCCCAAATTAAATAACAAATTGAAAGTGAAAGGTGAAGATGTTTCATTGTTAAATATTACCACCTGCATGAGATATTGGGGGGGGGGGATTAATTACTGTTGATGGCTAATTTATATCCCCCAAAGCGTTAGGAAAATGTTTACTTGTGTTTTATTCTCTTAGATCATTACAGTTTCTTCAGCGTACTTTTAGAATGGAAACGATAAGCACCTAAACATGGAGGGCTTGAGCAAAAGATATTTTAGCCCTCTCACATAATGCTCTTTGGTATAACAGTTACTTGAAGTTAGAATCCTATGGACTTTTGCTTAGGAAAAAGCACTGTAGAACTCATTGAGCTAAGTGTTATAAAATCATCCATTCAGATTTTAACTGTCCCTGTTAATAGACAGGAAAATGTGGGTTGTCTGCATATATTAGAAACATCATAGAAGTTAATATGGGCCCCACTGGAGTCAGCTGATATCTTTCAAGTGGAATCCATGCATGGAATTACAGATACGATACATACTTAAATACATTACTTTTTTAGGACTTAAGTAGTTTCATGTACATCCAAAACATAAATGTGTGAATGCAGAAGACAGGTATCACATAGGTATGCTCCTTTGGAAACTAGCACAGGCTGCAGATTCCCAAAGCGGTTTACATTGTTCTCCTCTCCTCCTTTTTATTTTCACAACAACCCTGTGAGGTAAGCTAGGTAAAGAATGTGCGACTGGCACAACTAGCGAGTTTGCATGATGGTGGGGGGATTTAAACCTGGGGCTTCCAGATCATAGTCCAACAGTCTAATGTTCAACACTACAACTAATGAGGTATTAGATGGAAAAGCCAGTCAACTTGGATGTTAGGAAAAATGTTTCATGTATAAAGAAAGCAATATATATATATATATGCAGAAAAACCATTGCACTATTAAATCATAATTATAAAATTATGATCTCTATTATGGCTAGTTGTGGAAAAAATATATCAGCTGACCAAACTGGATTTAGAAAAAGACAACTATTTAAAGAAAATTATTACAAGGGTCTTGAATTTTATAGAAAAGGGAAATAAAGATATACCCCTCATTTTGGCTTTTTAAGAAAACGCCTGTGACGGGGTGCGAAGATCATGCATGAACATTGCTGTATTGAGTAATTTTGACAGTGGAATAAGAATTGTCATATAGAACTAGAGCAAAACTATTTATTAATGGTACTTTCGCCAAAAAATGTCCTGTTAAAATGTGGTATATGCCAGGCTTGTCCCTTTTCATCTGCAATGTTTGTGATTTTTATAGCAAGTTTACACTTTAACTGGCTAAAAGATGCTGTACCTATTTTCTCACTGTGCAAAGATTTCCGGTGTGCACCAAATTTATTACTGGTACTGCAGAATTGATAACAGTACCTGACACACTGCCAAAATACATTATCTCACTTTCAGAAACTGAACCCTATATCTCTGCGAGCCTTGACTGAATTGTGAAAATGGGGTTTGTTTTGGTTCCTAGGAAAAGAGTAGTGTAGCAATAAAACATTTAGAGTTTCAGCTAATTCAAAATAAAAACAAAAAGTGGACTTTCTGAACCACAGTGAAATTTATCTTTCAATGTTAATACTTTTAATACTTGCAGATCATTCCACTAGACTACGTGATTAATTTGGCTTTCTCAGTGCCATGTATTTGCCAAATCAGGTACATTGCAAAGATCACAATAAATGTGGTCAATGGCCTCACAGTTCACCTGAACATAATGTCTGAAGAGGCCAGTGTGGTGTAGTGGTTAAGAGCTGTGGATTAGGGCTGTTGATCTCCCACCCACCTCCGGTATTTTTCGGGTTCGGGTTTATTGAACCAGAAAATTTTCGGGAAATCCAGAAAACCTGGATTTTCTGAAAATATTCAGGTCAATAAACCCGGACTTGAATAATACCAAAAAGTTTTGGCACAGATCCACACTAAGCCCCGCCCGCCTCCCCTGGAGTCTCAGGGAAGCAGGCGGCGGGGGCTTTAAAGAGATTCACGCTGCCAAGCCTGGCAGCATGGATCTAAACTGAGGCCTCCCCCGCCTCCCCAGGAGTCCCAGGGAGGCGGGAGGTGGGGACTTAGTTTAGACCCATGTGTGGATCTCTTTCAATTGAATCGGCTTTCCCTCAAAGTGGCTAAGTTCAGCTTCGAGGATCTCCTTTTTTTGCTTCGGTTAAACTTGAACTGGGGAAAGCCAGATCAAAGTTGATTGGGGATTTTCCCAGTTCGGGATTAACCGAATCGACAGCCTTACAGTGGACTCTAATCTGGAGAACTGGGTTTGATTCCCCACTCCTCAACATGAAGCCAGCTGGATGACCTTGAGCTAGTTACAGTTCAGAACTCTCTCAGCCCCACCTACCTCACAGGGTGTCTGTTGTGGGGAGGGGGAGGGAAGGTGATTGTAAGCCGCTTTGATTCTTCCTTAAGTGGTAGAGAGAGTTGGCATATGAAAACCAACTCTTCTTCTTCTCCTCCTCCTCCCCTCCTCCTCTTCCTCTCTCTGTATGTGTGTGCAGGCTATTATCCCCTATTTCATATGGCTGAGTGATTACTAAACTCATAAAACCTTGCAGCATTTGCAGCCACAGAAATAATTTCATGTTAGATTAATCAGTTGAATCAAAGATGCTGGATGAAGACAAAACTTTGCCAGAGATATTCCATTCAGTTTTAATTAAAGCCCCCTGTAAGTTCCCCTCCTCTCTGGATCTAGCATTATTCTGCCATTCATTGCCATCCAGATGTGGATCTGCAATGCTTATTGTGCATTGCCGGCAACCTGCAGGTCTCAAAGTGCATCTCAGCATTTGAAAGCTTGTACAACGTTTTTCAGGAATGCGCTATTACATAAGAATGGCCATGATTCCTGACCTGACTAGTGAGCCAGGAAATTGAATAGATGCCTTTGAATGTCAGCACAGTAGTGGTCAAGGCTCTCCAGGGCCAAGAGCCGAGAGTTGGTTAAAAACACTAATTGAAATGTCCTTGCGAGTTGTAAAGCAGCAGGCAGCACCGGAACTGTTCAAGGGGGAAAGGCACCAAAATGGCACAAAGCAGAACAGATAAAATAAAACTGTCTGATATTTATGAACCACCAGAGCTTAACAAAAGCACTTTTATTATGTATTCCTCACGAAACAAGGCGTTCTTGTTAAGAACTGCGAGCGGGTTAATTTCTCAAAAGAAAGCGCTATGGCTCAAACTGGGATTGAAGCCAGATTCTCCAATTTGTGAACTTTTCCTCGAATCACAGTTGTGTATACAGTGTCTCTGGTGAGGGAAATAGATTCTGAGTATTCTCAGCGATGCCTCTTTCCCCCTGTCATATTATTTTCATTTTTTCTGGGGCTTAACCCTGACATTTTAAAAAAAGCTATAATCCTCGGGCTGAATGTCTTCTGGGAGCTAGGAATGAAGGGGGGGGGAAACAGCCATATTGATCCACACAAAACAAAACAAAAATTAAAAGCAAGAACAAAATCAGTATAATACCCTTGCAGAACCAGCATGGTGTCATGTTTGAGAGCGGTGGTCTCTAATCTGGAGAACCGGGTTTGATTCCCCACTCCTCCACATCAGGGGCAGACTCTAATCTGGTGACCCGGGTTGTTTCCCCACTCCTACACATGAAGCCTGCTGGGTGACCTTGGGCTAGTCACAGTTCTCTGAGAGCTCTCTCAGCCTCATCTACCTCACAAGGTGTCTGTTGTGGGGAGAGGAAAGGAAGGAGATTGTAAACTGGTTTGATTCTCCTTAAAAGGTAGAGAAAATCGGCAAATAAAAGCCAACTCTTCTTCTTTTATAAGACAAATCATTGTGCAAACATTTGCGCTCACTTGGACTTTTCATCAAGCTAGATGTTACAAAATTTTAAAAAGCATAGAGGGGGTGGGGAGAAACATTCTTCAGGACATGGTGTTTATTTATTAATTTATATTTTAGATTTATATCCCACCCTATCCCAGAATGTTGACTCATTCTTGCTGGCATTCTTTGTTAAATGCTAAGCAGGTATGTATCTCCACTGTTATTTTATTTTTATTTTTTTATTAGAAACATTTAATCTTACACTAAAAAAGGGAGGGGGACCCTAGATATAACATTACTTTAAAAAATCAAATACTGGTGATGCAAATTATTTTTAAAGAAACTAAAACAGCGCTAATATAACAAATACCCGTAGCTCTTAATCAAATAATACTCTGTCTATTTAAAAAAATCCACATTATTATTATATCACTACCTCTCTACAATTTACACATTAGAATGCTTTCTCCATCCTTGAAATTGTTGAATTCCAGTGAGCATCAAGTTCTTGGGTATTTTTATTGTTATTATAGTGGTCAACTTAATTAAAGCATAGGTTTCTTTAACCTTGTCGAGCCAATTATTTAAGTCAGGAAATTTATTGCTTTTCCAGTTTCTCGCAAAATTTGTTCTAGCAGCCATTAACATATGGAGAAACATAACTTGAATAGCCTTTGGTTTGTCTGGAATGTATCTCCATTTTTGTGCTGGTTTTAGTCTACAGCACATTCTCTGGGAATAAGAAGCATGTCATAGGGCGAAAATGCATGGTCGCTTTAGCCTCCTTTATTCCCTGTTTCAGCCAGGATTCAGCCAGGATCGGGCGCAGTTCGGTGAAAACACATGTGTTCAATCCTGGTTGAATCCTGTCTGAAACAGGGAATAAAGGAGCCTAAAGCAACCATGCGTTTTCGCCCATAGAGTTTTTATTGTCCCCCAATGAAAATACAAAAGCCAACAAAATTTCATCCAAATCCCTGAAAAAAGAAAGCAATGGGTTCCCCTCTGATTTAAAAGGTGAAATTTTGATTCCTATTTGCAAACACCCTTCCACCATGACCTAAGATGCTTTTGGGCTCTTGTAGTTGAAGTCTTTCAGCCTACATCAAAGTAAACAGAAGTCAATGGAAGACATCCCACTCTGTTTCCTGCAAAAAAGTGTGGGGGAAAAAGCAGCGTGGTTTGAAATGGATGGACCGCTTCAGACACGGCTCATAAGTGGATTTAAATATGCTGTATGAAACCCCAGTACGTCGCTTTACTTGGAATCGGTCCAACACCAGATAACAATTGGTTTAGAATGGCAATGTGAAAGGGTCCTTCATGTTTCACTGGATGATGAGAATATTTAGATTTCTTATGCAACATCTATAAGTTTGGGATGTGTTCAAATTCCAATTGGCGGACACCTTTGCTTTCTTCATGCAAACCAGAAATGTAAATTTGAGAGTAAACTGAACTTGACAGTTATAGTTTGTGGAACTGCACGTGACCTTCTTCCTTCTGTTTTTCTCCTCCCAGAAATTTCTCAATTGACAAATAATATTATGCAACCTGTTCGTTCTTACAGTACCACTTGGGGATTGGACTCTTGGGGCAGCAGGAAGCCTAAGCAGCCATATGATGCTTTAAATGATGATCACTGGATCACTGGAAAGATACAGGCAAATCATTGTTCTGTAAATTAAAGTGCCATTTCAAATAAAATCCATTTCAGCTTACTAAGAAAGAAGGGCCATTTCTTATGGAGACTTTGACTGATTGGTTTGATGAATGTCATCTGCACCAAAGTGATACATCAGCTCAAACGTATCTAGCTATTAATTAGTGAGAACTTCAGGGTAAGGATGCTCATAATAATTAAAAAATGAGTATTAAGAGCAGTGTGAATTCTTATTATGAGTCCCATTATTTGTAACCTTCAATCAACACTATCTGTCAGTAGAAGACTGGTCATTAGCTTGTTCTTGTTTCTGAATAAAGCAAATGTCCAGTGGCACCACATTAATTTCAATATGAGGTTTTATGAGTCACAGCTCATTTCTTCTGATAGATATGTGAAGGGGAAATGGTCCTGTGAAATCTTATGAGAATGGTAATGACAGGATGGGGCGTGTGAACCAAGGCTTACTGTGAATTACACCATGAGTAGGGTTGCCATCCTCCAGGTGGTGAAGGAAAATAAAGACACCTCTGTACCCGTATCAAGAGGATGAGGAAATTAGTACAGGAATATAGCTGTTAACAAAGCCAAATATAATGTAGCTGTATTTTTTCACAGTATGTGGCAATATTACCACCCTCAACACTTATATATACTACAACAAAGAGATGTATAATTATACATGGTGAAATATCCAAGCAGGTAAATCACAACAATTTCCTCTAACAGGTAAGTATTGAAGTACAGTTCACAAGAAATGTTCTTTTAAGATGCTCTTTCCTCATACAGCAGCGAGATGTGCATTGAAGGAAAAAACGATCGTTTCGGGGCATGAAACCCAATTCTTCCTCAGTTCTTCAAAAATACAATGCTTGCAGTTATACATCATCATCCACAGTATCTGGTTTCAAACGAATAACCATTTCTGGAATAAAGTGCATTATGCTTCCCCCATAGGGGTAAGACGCTGAGTTCCTTCCACTCTAGGTAACCACTTGAGAATTGGGCTTCATGCCCCGAAACGATCGTTTTCTCCTTCAATGCACATCTCGCTGCTGTATGAGGAAAGAGCATCTTAAAAGAACATTTCTTGTGAACTGTACTTCAATACTTACCTGTTAGAGGAAATTGTTGTGATTTACCTGCTTGGATATTTCACCATATATAATTATACATCTCTTTGTTGTAGTATATATAAGTGTTGAGGGTGGTAATCCTCCAGGTGGTGGCTGGAGATCTCCCTCTATTACAACTGATCTCCAGGTGATAGAGATCAGTTCCCCTGGAGAAAATGGCTGCTTTGGCAATTGGACTCTATACCATTGAAGTCCTTCCCCTTTCCAAACCCTGCCCTCCTCAGGCTCCACCCCCCAAAATTTCCAGGTATTTCCCAGCCTGGTGCTGGCAACCCGAACCATGAGTCTTTCAAGTGTACATTCTCAGTGTAAAGGGGAAAGGGAGGAGTTGGGTGTGAGTCCCATTTGGCTGTTCTGAACAGGTTTCATCAGCCTATAACCTTGTTCCAATATGCATTAATTTTCACTCAAACTGCCTCACCATGTGTAACTGTTAATTCTGTTCTTTGTTATGGTGGTCTTAGGGTCAAATTAGATATTTTCCAAGATAATAAAGAATAAGAGGAGGAGTGTCACTTACAAATGGGCAGAATGAAGAGGTGTTTATCCTCTACATATATTCTTCCTCCAAAGATGCCTCCTCCAGTAACTGTTTTTTATGTCCAGATGGAGAATATATATATATTAATTGAAGGAATCTTTGCAAGGGAGCATCTGCTGGCAAGGCAAAATTTTGAACAAATGTCTGTGACATTTAATTGTGTGCATTTTAAAATTCTGTACATTTTTAATCTGTAATGTGTGCTTTTTCTCAATGTGCACTTAACTTGTATGGTTTTGTTAAATCTTATTAACTGGACTGTTAAAGTTTTTAAAATCTTATTAACCAGATTATTAAATGTTGTGTCCTTGCAACCCTGTGTTGCATTGTTAGCTGCCTTGAATGTTAACCACATGGCTTCCCCCTTGGGGACTCTTGTCTTTGTGCGTCCTACAAACTTTGTGGCTTTAAGGTGACCGAGGCCTGAACCTGATAACAATCCTCTTGATGAGGACTGATTTGGGTGACATTAATCTGTGGGGTAAAACAGGATATAAATGCTTTAAAATCTGTCAAAAAACAGCAAACAAGTTTTATTCAGAGTGGTAAACCTATGCAGCAGTTGTCGTATGCCACATTTTGTAAATAAACCTTGTTGGAACTCAACTTGTGCCTTATTTATCTGGCGCAAGTTGTGTCTCAGACGACTGAGCAGCCCAAGCAGATACAGCAGAAGCACATTGAAACAGCTGGTGCATCTTGATTACTTTTTGCTGCCGAAAACAGATCAAAAATTTTAACAGGTTATGGTTAGGCATTTCTTTTATTCCTGAGCAATGAGCTTTACTACTAACCTAGGGCAAGCTGCTAAAGTGATTTGAGCAATAATGCCTAGAGGCCACCACAAGCAGTTCAGTTTCCTTCTCTTCCTTTAGAAACCATGACAAATATCATCAGAGTGAAATGGCCACTTTTTTTTATTATTCATGCATGCGTGCATTCCTGGATGATATTATTTGTCTTCCATTGAATAGCTACAACTCTGACAATTGTGAGGTCTTTCTGCTACTGGTGGCTACTGCAAAATTCCCTGGAGTTTTTTTTTTTTTAATAAATCTCAGGAAGTTAAATGAGATGGCTCTCATTTGCATTCAGAAAACATTATCTCAGAAGTTCTGCACTGCTGTTTTAACTCTACCAAGATCCTGGGTGGTTGGCCATGAAATTGTCGCTTCTTTGGAACTGTTTAATTTTAGTCCATAATAGAAAGCTATTACAGAGTAGCCAAAGGCTGAAATGGCTTTCAGTGCCTCTCGTCTTTATAGGATGAATTAGTTACTGAATGCATAAAAGGGAAAAAGTGAAGTGTAACTTTTATCTACTTGATAGTTATGTGCTTTTCTTGGTTACACTTGCAGCCTCATCTTCCCTTTATTGTCTCTTTGTAGCATATAGAATGTTAGGACTCTTTATACCCTGATGCTGTATTTTATTGTTTCACAATCATAGATTTTGGTGCTGTACCAATTATACTGGTAGCAAAATCCCCCATTTAACTACATACACAATGGCTAGATCATTATTATTTACTTGGTAACAGGGACAAGATCATACAATTACTACCGTTTGCCTTACTTAAACATATGAAGCTACCTCACACTTAGGGTTGCCAACCTCCAGATACTAGTTAGTAGTAAAAGAACAGCACGAAGGCTCTACCATTGCTTTTCATCCATTTACTGAATTCACCAAAATACCCTAACAAACCCTATAAACAGTACTATTACTAAGGAATACACAATGCACTATACAACTTCAATGTATGAAATATCAAACAGCAACTCAATAGAACAGTCCAAAGGCTCCAAATAGGGTCCAAGGATCTCAACAACAAACAACGTTCCGCTGTCTACAGCAGGTAAGTGAAAACAACTCACAAAACCAATCACAAGTCCGAATGAACTGGGAAGTATATGAGGACGTAATCCATAGGAACTCTCCTCTGTCCATCGAAGAATAAAAAAAATGCTGACCCATGTATTAATGAAGTCAGCAGGTACAAAACTGGTGCAGGAGATGAAGCCAGCAAGTACGTGTCTTCTAGATATGTACACGTTTCGTCCACTTCATCAGCTTGCTGGTCTTCATAAATGCAAATAACACATCTTCAAAACACTCTGTGTGTCTTCCTTCAGAGAGTTACTCAATACACACATTCTGTGTCATTTTCTATGGGCACTATAAGCTGCTAAACAAAATTCAAAAACAAAAGTAACCTCCAGGTACTAGCTAGAGGTCTCCTGCTATTACAGGGCTATTCAGGGCTTCCCTGAAGGCGCGCGGAGGGCTCTTTAAAGAGATCTGCACCTCCCGGCCAGGAGGCGCAGATCTGTCCCCCCCCCCCCGCGTGCACCTTCAGTGGGCTTCCCTAAAGGTGCGCAGGGGGCCCTTTAAACACCGGGGGGGGGCGAATTTTCCCCAGAACTCCGGATTTTGCCCGAATTTTGGGGATCCGAAGTGGGGGAGTTCGGACTTTGGCACGGCCTGAATTTAAAAGGGCCAAATTTTGCCGAAGCCGAACTTTCCCGAATTTTTTTTGCAACAGCCCTATCCATAGGTAAATCATCCTTACAAGAACAATGCATGATGAACAGAATATACATTTGCCCCAAATAAGGGCATGAGACAACAACATGGGGTTTAACTAGTTTATTAAAATAGCTGATCCACTCCATCCCTACTAAATGAGATAATATTTAATTAGGTGTGCTGTGCTAGACAGCCTAACCATGGCCTAACCAGTCAATTGATTTTTAATACCCCCCTAATTAATTTTAACACCCCTCTTTTAGTGACTTTGCAAAGGTGGCAAAAAAAAAAAATCCCTACGAGCCAATCTGGCATAACCTAAAAAAATCTTGCTTGGCCTTATAAAAGCAACCAGCTAATCCTGCAATATCCCTTGGGAGGGAGAGCAGGTCAGCAGCATATGGCTGGGGAGGGGCTGTGCTTGGCATGCAGAAGATCCCAGGTTCAGTCCCCGGCATCTCCACTTAAAGGGACTAGGCAAGTAGGTGATGTGAAAGACCTCTACTTGAGACCTTGGAGGGCCGCTGCTGGTCTGAGTAGACAATACTGACTTTGATGGACCAAGGGTCTGATTCAGTATAAGGCAGCTTCGTGTGTTCAAATGCCTTTTTGGGATGGGCATAACTTGTCTAAGTAGCTACCCAGCTGCCCCTCTCCATTGACTGGAAGATTTCCAGCCCTGACCCCTGACCAATGCTGTTTTGTGCCTCATTTGGCAGAAAGGTGCTAGGGCAAACGTTTCCACAGCTGCAAAGTTTGTGAATGCCACTTGTTAAAGTAGCACTGTATTTCTTTATTTTATAAGCAGCTTTTGGATCATGAGGCTCCTTTAAGGGGCTTATGGTATACAGATTTAAAAACAGTGAAGATGTTTAATTCAAATTTTAGATAAATCTCCAGCTGAACTTGCAGCAATCCTATTTACTGCTCCCCACAAAGCACATTACTTGAGGTTAAATGGAAAAATGAAAGAAGCCATATATGAAAATTACAGGTAGTAACACTTAGCTGTACTACATTTTTTTTGGGCTTATCTATTCAAGACAAAACTCTTTCTCAGCAGGAACATAAAGCTAAAATGGCATGCCAACCATTTTAACATTTGTGAAAATACCTGAACTTTCTTCCTTGTAAGAGAATGTCTATTATCTTCTTCATCTAACCATGGCAAACAACATCAGCCAAGCAAACGTAGCTGCTGATTGATTTTACTTTTAAATTATTGATATATCAGTGCAGAAAATGCACATATTTATATTTCCCCCCTTACTGATTCAATGTGGTTAAAATGCAGCAGCATGATGTGGAAGATGTACATGGTTTCCTCAGATTCCACTGCTGGTGCTCTGAGCATGAAGCTTCATTGGCTTTTGTTTGGGTACCTTCCTAACATGAAGCTTCATTGGCTTTTGTTTGGGTGCCTTTTGAGAACTAGGGCACAAACTGATGGCACAAAGTCCATATATCTCCATCTACCTGCAAAAGGCAAACTGAATGTATGTGCAGCTCTAATTTGGGTCAGGGTTCTTTAGGGAAGGGGCTTTAACTCTTCAGCCATTATCTTTAAACGTACCCCCTTTACATTTAGCATTTTTGAAGACAAGATTATCATTTAAAAGTCAGTCTTTTTCCTTTGAAACATCAATAATTGTGCAGAAAACCAGGTTTTGATTAACAAAACCAAGCAGGAGTTGAAAGACACACAGTGCAATCCTAAACAAAGCTATACTCATCTAAGAACTTGGAATGCTAACAGGCTTAGAATGGTGTTTAGGTTTGCACTAATAATCCCTATTCCCCCTTCCTTTGTTGCCCCTCCAGCCCAGGTTTTACCTGGCACAGCATCGCTGTTTTCTTTTGGGGGGGAAGCCCCATTTTCTTTGTTATCCTATATTCCCATATAGTCCCAAATATTTCCAGAATTTTTCAGGACCCATTTACTGGTATCCCCAAAAAGTCCCAAATACCATATGGACACCCAGATATATTTGAAAAATACCAATAAGATATTTATATATATATTCAGACCAGAAATATTTGAATGCACATCTCTAACCCTGATATTTCACTTCATCAGTTTCAGGTTACACAGTCAACATTTTAATCAATATCTTCGTTCTGTTAATACAATAACATTAATTCAGATTTTTGAACATTTAACCAGAGAATAAACTATAGTCCTTTCATGTTACCTTCAAAGGCTTACTAGAGTTTTCAGCATTCAATAGAAACAAGGCCAAATTGTCAGTGTATAAACTTGACTTAGTGATGATTTTTCAAGATTATTCTACTTATTAAATGAGATTGGTGTATTGCAAGTGATTCAGTTGCAATAACAAAGAGTAAGGCTGAAAGCAAACAGCCTTGTCTTATACCTCTCAAGAACCATTCTGGTTCAGATAGTGTACCCAACAGTGCCAACCTGGGTAGGGAGTCTTAGTCTTAGTCTATTATCTTAGCCCACTGAATATAATGGACCAAAGACTGTTTAATGAGATATCAGAAATAATGGATCAGTATAGTCAAACACTTTCTCTGTGTCTTAAAAAAGCAGAATGGTTTTATTTTATATTAATGTTCTTAGCATAATCAATTGTGTTACAAAGCTTCCTAATATTTAGTGATAAAGAACAACCAGGAATGAAACCTGTTTGGTCTGGGTTGATATATCTGGCAATCATTTTTTTAAGCATGTGGCCAGAACTTTAGGCAGTATTTTAAAATCACAATTAAATAGTGTTATAAGGCTATATGGCCTTGATCTGGATGGCCCAAGCTGGCCCAATCTCATCACATCTTGGAAGCGAAGCAGGATCAGCCCTGATTAGTATTTGGATGAGAGACCACCAAAGAGTACCAGGGTTATTATGCAGAGGAAGGCAATGACAAACCACCTCTGTCAGTCTCTTGCCCTGAAGACCCCTTAAGGGGTCACCATAAGTTGGCTGCGACTTGATGGCACTTACACAAAGATGAAAGTCTATATGACCCTGGATCCTTTTTATCTTTTCCTGGTTTTAAGATTATAATGACTTTCCCCGTTCATGCCAAAAGTAATTTCTGGGTAGCATAAATTTCACATATTGTCCTAGCAAAGAGTATGTGTGTGTGTGTGTGTGTGGGGGGGGGTTTGCTGTAAAATCTGTTCAAAGATCTGATACTATTCAGGGATAAACCCTTCAAGTCCTGAGGACTTACTTTTCTTTAGAATCCTAATTGCAATAATAACTTATTGTAAAGTTATAGATTCATTCAAGCCTTCTCTATCATCCTTAGACGATTGAGGTATGCTTAATGAGCTCAAGAAACCATCCATTTTTTCCCTGTAATGGAGAATCAGATTTATATACATTTCCCCAAAAGCTGACAAAATCTTGCATAATACCTTCAGAGTGTGTTTCCAGACTGTGTTCTTTCCTCCTAATTGCCACTATTGTTTCTTTTGTTTTCCTCTTGTTACCCAGAACTACAAGACATTTGCCTGCTTTACCCCATGTTCAGATTATTTCTGTTTCACATATTGTCGTGAATGATACTGAATACTTAGAATGGATTAGAATAAAGAACAGTTGTCATGGCTCTCTCCTTTGAAGAATCAGCTATCTTAAATCACACTCAGTATTTGTGCTTCCACCTGTTTCAAATGAGCCTGCAAAGGCCCTGGACGTATTATGATGAAAGATGGAACATCAAGTTCCAACTCAGTTCCTTGTAACAACCCTTTCCCCACCCTATTATCTAAATTGTCTCACAATGTCTGTCAGGAAAGAAAAGATGCTGAAAAAATTATACTGATAAACAGCCGTTTCTGCACCAGGAGACATGAAAACAAATATTAGGAAATGTGAAAAAGCTTCCGTTAAAAGCTTTTTCAATCTCCTGAGAACTTCAAAAAAGAATCAGTTCAGAAGCAACTTCAGGAATGATATGGGGGAACGGAAGGGGGAGGATAACTCTAATACATCTTTACATTTTACATTGATGGGGACTTTTGGAAAACTGGAGGAAAGTTTCAGAACTTTTCAGAACAGATCACACCTAGCTTTCTTCTTATAGGAACCAGATAGGCAAGAACCTGAAAGGGAAATGCCAGTGTGAGCTCAAAAAAGAAAAGAAAAAAGAAGGCTGCCTAGGTTGTGCATCATCCAACAGCACCCATGGCAACTTACATCTGAATTCAGCATCCTCCCTCAAGAAACTCCTAGCCCAAAGGCTGAGTAGCTACAGGCACTGATGGATGCCACATCAACTTGGCCTTTTTTGTTATGGGTATGCAAACATTTATCGTTGAAGTACCTGCTATATAACTGCTGTGCAGTACAAAGATAGGCAATGCAGCTCCTACAAATGAGCAGAAGTACACATGAACACATGAAGCTGCCTTATACTGTATCAGACCCTCAGTCGATCGAAGTCAGTATTGTCTACTCAGACTGGCAGTGGATCCCAGGGTCTCAAGCTGAGGTCTCAAGCCTAGTCCCTTTAACTGGAGATGCCGGGGACCTTCTGCATGCCAAGCAGAGGCTCTACCACTGAGCCACTGCCCCTCCCAAAGTAGGACAGGCAGTACAATCCTGGTGGACTGCAGTGGTGCCAGCCAAATTCACCATGTGACCAGATACATCTCTTTATATACCATTGCTTTCCTAAGCTCTTTGTTGTTTGGCGAGTGGCAAAGCTATTCATGCAACTTCAGTGGGCATGGGAGCATTCTTGGACCCAGACTTGACAAGTAGAGTAGCACTTTTGCTAGGAGTGCTTTCTTTTGATGACTCCAGGCTCATAAACTGTCTACGCCTACAGCGACATCCCTGGCACTTGTAACCTCCAGATGGGACTACTGGAACACACTCTACACAAGGCTGCCTTGGAAGGCATCTCAGAAGCTTCAATTGATACAAAGTGGAGTGGCAAGATTCCTGCCAGAGGTCAGCCGTTTGAAACATGTAACTCCAGTGCTCTGTCAACTGTACTGGCTCTCTGCTTGCTTCTGGGGCCAATTCAAAGTGCTAGTTATTATTTTTAAAGCTGTCATAGCCTAGAGCCCTCATAGTTATCGAACTGCATTTCCCAGTATATGCTGGTTCACCAGTTACATTTGCCAGGCAGCCTTCACTAGTGTCCTCTCCGATAATTGTTCTTACGGCAGCAGTTAGGTCACAGGCTTTTTCTGTGGTAGGTCCGTACTTCTGGAATGCCCTGCCAGAGTGGGTGCCGAGGGTGCCTTTGCTCGCTGTCTTCAGGAAGGTTTGTAAGATGGTCTTATCCTATTCTGGAGGACATTTGGTAGAGGGTACACTGTTCTGGAAAATTTGGATGCATTTTAACGGCGTATTTGCATTGTTTTAAATCTTGTTATTGGACACTTTTGCTATTTTTGTATCTTTGCAGCTATTGCTTTGTTTTTGCACTACAATAACACAGAGACTGGAACAATGCCCCTTTGCAACTTTGTCTCCCACGGTGGAACAAGGCAAGAGGCCTGTATGATTCGTAACTGCATGATTCGTAAACATTATGCTGGAGAGTTTCCTTATGAGGAACTGAGGAAGAATATTGTATATTCAAAACGAAATTTCTCGAGATAAGGCATCGTCTTCTTTGGTGACTGGCATACTCTCCTGTCAGGAAGAAAGGAACATCATCTATAAGGAAGAAAAGAAATTTCACTTATACTGAGTACCTATTTGGACTCTTGGATGTGATTTTGAATGTCCTGGGTCTTTATTTTTGCCTACTCAGACTAGTGGTTGTTAACTTGAATTTGTGTTTATTATATTTATTTCATCTGCTGCATTGTGCCAGCCTCTGTGTTATTGTATTGCATTATCTAATGTATACACAGAGGTGTCAATTTCCATTACTGTTGCTTTGTTTTTAGCTGTCTTAAAGTGGAAGAGATAGAGCAGGATACAAACATTTTAAACAAATAAATACATGTCACATCCTTTAAAAAAAGAAAAGAAACAGAGACTCAAGCTATAAAAATGAAAAATCATACCTCGTTACACCATTCTTTGATGATTATTCAGTATGGCCAAAGTTCAGTCTATTGCAGAAATGCACAAGCAGAACAAATATATCTGTATTACATGACAGAATCTTGAAGTTATTCACACTGGTATCAATCAGTTTTACAGTTTTGCTACCCTAATTTTTACATCAATTAATTCTAACTCAAAGGTTCGTTGCTTAAGGTGATAAGGAGTAATGATATGCAGTCATTACCACGGGCTGATTAATGCTAGCAATTAATACACTCAAGAGATGAAGTGACAATCGCCGTTGTATGATTATGTGCCAAACATGACCACCATTGGTCAAAAATTGTGTGGAGCTGTAAGGATATAGATTTAGAAAGACAATGGCTGCTTATGCATGGGTGGTTTTGCTTTGGATTTGCCGCTCTCTACCTGCGCATTTCCCCCATCTGAATTCTCAAAACTCTGCATAGTGGGCTTATTTTTGAGTTTGGAGAATTTGGATGGGGAAAATGTGCAACTAGAGAGCAGCAAATCCAAGGCAAAACCTCCCATGCATAAATGGCCACAGATTCTTATTTGCCTTTCACAGAACAGCTTCCATTCAGTGCTTAAGTAAAAGTACCACTTCTGTAACATGGATCAGGACTGTAGAAATCACAATTCATAAGTAAAGACTACACAGCACTATTGTAATTAAAACTGATCTACTGTACAAATCATAAACAGCGGTAATAATGCTGACAACTAAAGCTAGCATTGTATGTGTTAAGAAGAAATCTGTATTAATTGCATAATGGACAAATGAAGAAGTTCTGAAGTTCTGAAAAATCTAGCGTGACCCCCCTACTCACTCACTCACTCAGAGATCCTACCACACTCCACAACCTCTGTCACACAGGTTCAGAGTTAAAGGTAGGTCAGGCAGTCACCGTTTGACACCCATCTTGCCTCTTTTAAAACAAATCAATAAAAAGAACCCTGACCCTTTCACACCCAAGTTCCTCCCTCTCACTCACAAGGTCCTCCCTCTCACTCATAAAGAAACCACCAGACAGGATAGCCAATTTCCTTTAAAAATCACCCTCACTCAAACACTTCACAGAGCTATTGGAGACGGGATTCAAACATTACTTCAGTCACATACTGCCACCATGTATTAGTATCCTAATATATTTATTTGTAGAGCAAGATCTGTGTCTCTGTGTGTGTTTGTCTGTGCACTTCTTTCCCTGAGACCATACACATCCAGTCCACAGGGTTAAACAAATAAGGAGTTAACTTTTATTTATGGTTTTAACACAACATTGGAGTGAATCAGGTAGGTGATTACACAAAGTTTTTTCACATTTGAACTTTTGAACCATAACTACAGCCAGGCATTTGGGATTCTTTTTTTCAAGTTCTCCCCATCAGCTTCGGGCTCTACACGCTGGCTCAAGCTTACTGCTTCTTCCCTCGCCAGGTCTGATTCTAACTGAACTAACAGGTTTCAACTGTCAGCCTGTCCCTCACCATCCTCTCATCTCCTACTGGTTGCTCTTATGGAGAGGTAGAACCTAAACTGTCGGTCACATCTAGAATAATCTAGATTCCTAGCCGCATGGTAAATAATCGTCCTTGTTATGCCAATACGAGAAACAAATTGTGGAGTCCAGCCCCATGAAAAAACAGGACTGTGAATTAATCATGCTCCCATGATTCATGAGCTGGGGCTACTCAGTAACCTGTTCGAGGACACCATGGTCGCAGCTTTGGACAAATTTACCTGGTGTAGAAGTCTGTAAATAATATCCATCTACTCCCTTAAGAATAAATGATGTGGCTATCTAGATGTCCAAACTGCTGAGCAATCACTCACATTGTGCTTGCATTCTCTTGATGTATTAGAAGCATATCGAATCAAACTATGCAATAATTTTATGAGGCCAGTTTCAAGTAGCAAAACGCAGAAGCAAAGAACGCCTTTCATGAATTCCACAGCTCCATTCAATACACCTGTTTAAACAACATACTAACGGTTGTGAAACTTAGAAAGATCACAGAAATTGCCTAAGGAGCCTTCAAGGTCTATATACTGTTCTCTATGACCTTTGCAAACAACAGATGATTCTTACCAAGCTTGTCCTTTGGGCTTCAAACAGGCTTGTCAGCCCCACTAGGCTTGTCAAACCAATAACTGTGCTTCAAGACATCTGAAGACTGTACAAGCCAAAGATTCTCTTTACAAAGAACACATGAGCTATATTTCTACCCTTGATCTGCAACTATGAATTCACGGTTGTGTTAACTCACCTCTTACTGATTGATCACTGGCGCATGTTGTTCTGCATTTTAAAGAGTCATTTCTGTAGTGAATACCATAGTCTGTTTTTTTATGATGCTTTTCATTCCTCTCAGATATACTACTTTAAGAACTTCTTAAGGGTCATCTGGTTGCCACATTTTCAAAAAAGTAAACAGCTGCACCCCATCATTCACTTGTCCATTTGTGGTTTACCATTATCTCAATGAAATATGATTCTTAGTCTCCAGCTGTTTATACAATAATTAAAAACCTTATTATTCACTGGGGGAAAACTAGTTAATTTTAATTGAAAAATCACAATCTCCCCTGAAATTTAATTTCAGGGGAACATCAAGTATATTACTTGATTGATCTCTTTTCCTGAGGAGATCTCATTAGCTCAAAGTCCACCACAACATCTAAGCTGTTTAGATTATGTTTCACAATGTTCATTAGCTTGCATTTGTTAGAGATAAATTTTGTTTGCAATCATCTGCCCAATCCCCTGATTTGATTAGATCCTTCTGGAATTAATTGTAGCCTTCTTTATTTTTTTATCTTCGGAAATAGCTATGTGTCCTTATGATTGTTTTTCATGCTATTCAACATTAAAAAAAAAACCCTCCATGAATATATTAGCTGATATTTATGCTAAAGGAAATGTACCATCACATTCTCTGTACTTAAAAGATTAGCTATTTCCTATTGACAATTTTGATATGTAACAAAGCTTTGCTGCCTTTTTCAAGGGAAAGGATATTTTAAAATGCTCTTCCAAAATTCCAAGCATAGTACATCAGTTTCTCTAAAGTAATTGTGTCGGTAAGTATGTCCATTAATGGATGGAAACAGTTAAATCTTTGAAGCAGAATTGGTAGTTATATTAATCCTTCCTTGAGAGTTGTACTTCATTAGGAAAAAAAACCCCAGTGCATTCCAGAATGCAAGCTTTCAAAGGAAAACATTTGGTTGACAATTGCTTATTGTTCTGTAGTGTTTTTCATGCTATGTTCCAGGAAATCCAGGCATTCCTCTGAAACTTATCTGGGATTCAACACTGAGATGATCAGCAATGACAGCCAGGCTTCCTTGAAAAACAACTTGTCCTTCACTTTTGATATTGCCCTGCAAGGTACAGCCACAAGGGAGTAGGGGTGGGCTCAGAAAGTTTATTCAGGTTGTTTCGGGTGTGTTATGCTCTTAAATATTTGTATTCATTTTCTTCATTATACTTTATTATGATCCCTGTATGGATTTTTCTTCTTCTCTTCTTCATTCTTTTCCTTTGGTTTTAATGGGAAAACATTCCACTGCAACTTGTGACTTCTTTTGTTATTCACCCAAACTGGAATAGAATTAAAGATTTGTACTCTTCACCTGCGAAATTGTCCCTGCAAAATTTTAGACATTTAGTTGTGTGTGTGTAAAGTGCTGTCAAGTCGCAGCCGACTTACGGCGACCCCTTTTGGGGGGGGTTTCATGGCAAGAGACTAACAGAGGTGGTTTGCCAGTGCCTTCCTCTGCATAGCAACCCTCGTATTCCTTGGTGGTCTCCCATCCCAATACTAACCAGGGCTGACCCTGCTTAGCTTCTGAGATCTGACGAGATCAGGCTAGCCTGGGCCATCCAGGTCAGGGCCTTTAGACAGTTAGGAGAGATAAATAAAATTATTGCTCAAACAGTGTCATATGAACAGTAGATACCAGATGCCTAGCCAAGAAGAATATTTCGGATATGTATGCAGGGAAAGAGTTTAGCTTCCTTTTCCCACATGGTTAAACAGGTGGGTTTCTTTGGAAAATTTGTGGTATAATAACGGGATCTGGTTTTTCTTGGAAATCTTGGGATTCATGTGTGATCAGGCACACAAGCACCACCGCAGGGAGGGTTTCAAAACGGCCAACCATCTTTGTTCAGAAAATCAGCTATAACTCCCGTATGAAATAGTCATACAACAACCATCTCACTGGGACACAGAGCTATAACACCCTAAAATATAGTTGCGGGTATATCTTTTTATTGTGTGTGTTCATCCTTGTAGTCATAGAATAAGATGTATTCTATCTACATCAGTCATTATGGCCTCATAAGAGAGCCAGTGTGGTGTAGTGGTTAAGAGTGGTGGGCACTAATCTGGAGAACTGGGTTGGTTTCCCCACTCTTGCATATGAAGCCTGCTGGGTGACCTTGGGCCAATCACAGTTCTCTCCGAATTCTCTCAGCCCCACCTACCTCACAAGGTGTCTGTTGTGGGGAGAGGAAGGGAAGGAGATTGTAAGACGGTTTGATTCTCCTTAAAAGACAGAGAAAGTCAGTGTATAAAGATATATATAACTCTTCTCCTTCTTCTTCTCATTTTGAAGCTCAAAATCTCTTTTAAAACATCAAGTGTAGTGTGTCAAAGCTAGCAGAAATGCTTCAGTGGCTAGGGTTGCCAACCTCCAGGTGGGGCCTGGAGATCTCCCTGAATTCCAGCTGATCTCCAAACTACAGGGATCAGTTCTCCTGGTAACAATGGCTACTTTGGAGGGTGGACTATGTGACATTATACCTTGCTGAGGTCCCTCCCCTCCCCAGGCCTTGCCCTTGCCAGGCGCCATCCACAAATCTCCAGGAATTTTCCAACCCAGAGATGGCAACCCTAGCAGTTGCAAAATATTTCTACTCCAGGGGAGGCCTGGAGTGCCTGCCGCTCTTAAAATCTATAAAGCGAAGCTGCTCCCCTTGCTACTCTATGGAACCCCCATTTGGGGGGCTACCCTCAACCAGAAGCTAGAATCAGCCCAGTCTTCCTTTTTACGTCGATTACTAGGAATTCCCAATTGTGTCCCATACTCCGTTCTTTGTTTAGAGACAGGACTAGTTCTCTTAGAAACCAGGGTCTGGCTGCTTATTTTTAAATTCTGGTTGAGGCTCCACTATAGAGCCACCCCATCAAGTCTGATGTGGCACATGCTTTCCGACCGCTCTGTCTCTCTCTGTAGCAGGTCCATCACTGATAAAATTATATTCTTAGGGATTTCCTTTGAGGCATTACTCCCCTTAAATGAGGCGCAAGCCTATAGAATCTTAAAACGAAGGATCACAGACATTGGGAAACAAACCCTTCTTGCTAGAGCCACAAGTTCCTACTCACCATTACCCTATGGTATTCACATGACCCCGAGCTCCCTACCCGGTTACTTTTACACTCTGACCTCCCCTTCCCTCAGACGCCTTTTTATGCAAGCCCGCCTAAATATCCTTCCCACGGCCTGGACCAGGGGCAGATAT
Source organism: Euleptes europaea (assembly GCF_029931775.1). Lineage (NCBI taxonomy): Eukaryota > Metazoa > Chordata > Lepidosauria > Squamata > Sphaerodactylidae > Euleptes > Euleptes europaea. Next base: position 32,609,668 of record NC_079318.1, read on the forward strand.
GCCAAGGTCCCCTATGTTAAAAGGCTATGCTCTTGTACCACCGGCCAAGCCAAAACAGTGGCCCACGTTTTGCTACATTGTGAGCACGGCTCACCCTTTCGAGAACAGATTATCGAACCCCTCCTGAAAGATTGCCTTGGGGGCACCGATAAGGAGCATGTCAGATTTCTCCCAAGTGATAGTCACTCTCAGGTTACTGCAGGAGTTGCCAACTTCCTGGGACTTATTTTTAAACTTTTTTAAACTACTTTAAACCACATGCATGATTTTAAGGAAGAGTCTTACTCAAGTTTCAAAACCTCCTTTTATCCTAATATGTATTTATTTATTTTATGCCAATAAAGGTTTTGATATTGATATTGTTATTATTGAACCCTAGCGGTAACTGACAACCAGACATTTAAGAAATGTCCACATTTTCAGGAATTTTGATGTGCATTACTTTCATTGTGCCAGCAGATGCAGGTCATGTCCAGTAGGGATCTGTCCTCCGATTCTGAAACGTTTCTCTCACATCACAGTCATCATATTTGGCCACTCATTTATTTTATTTGTATGTATATTTACTATTGGAGGAGCAAAGTCTTTACTTTCTCCCCACCCACTCTGCCCGCCATGTTTATCCCCAGGATGGAGGAAACCTGTGTTCCAGTCTCTATTCCCCTCAAACCTCCAGCTTTAGTCCCTGCTGGCATGTGCTAGCCATAGGGTTGCCAACTACAGGTTGGGAAATTCCTGGAGATCTAGAGGTAGAGACTGGAACAGTAGAGTTTGGGGATTGGAGATAGGGTTGCCAGCTCCGGGATGGGAAATACCTGGAGATTTTGGGGGTGGAGCCTGAAGAGGGTGGAGTTTGGAGAGGGGAGGGACTTCAATGCCATAGAGTTCAATTTCCAAAGCGTCCATTTTCTCTAGGGGAATTAATCTCCAGGGGAACTAATCAGTTGTAATATTGGGAGATCTCCAGCCACCACCTGGAGTTTGGCAACCTTAATTGGATGGACCCCAGGAGAATACACTGTCATAAAGGGCATCCTGTAAAGCAGCCATTTTCTCCAGGGAACTGATATTTGTGGGCTGGAGATCAGTTGTAATTCTGGGGGATCTCCAGGTCCTATTTGGAGCTTGGCAACCCTAGCTGACCCTAGAAGCTAAAATGACTAAACTGAGGCTGTCGTATTTTGGTTACGTCATGAGACAACAAGAGTCACTGGAAAAGACAGTCATGCTAGGAAAAGTTGAGGGTAGCAGGAAAAGAGGAAGACCCAACAAGAGATGGATTGACTCAATAAAGGAAGACACAGCCCTCAGTTTGCAAGATCTGAGCAAGACTGTCAAAGATAGGACATTTTGGAGGAATTTCATTCATAGGGTCACCATGAGTTGGAAGCGACTTGACGGCACTTAACACACACACACACACACACAACCCTAGCTACTCAAGCATTTGCTTGTTTTCCCTGCTGCAAATGGACTTCTAGACATGAGGAAGTAGACTGTAGTCTGAGGCCAAACAATTGAGTTAGAATCAGAGCTGGCTGAGGGTAGAAGCAGTGACTTGGGCCAGCAAGCAACATAACAGCAACCTGCCACTGACTGAGAGAAAGTCAATTTATAACAAAGAATCCTGAAGGCCTGAAGAGGTTCAAATGTTCAACTGTAAAGAAATTTAGTAATCCCTACCTGATTCCCTCCTATCTCAGTCTAGATCGATAGATAGATATATAGATATATAGATAGATAGATAGATAGATAGATAGATAGAGAGAGAGAGAGAGAGAGAGAGAGAGAGAGAGAGAGAGAGAGAGAGAGAGATCAGTAAAAAGTGTAATGAGTAAATCAGTAAATGGTGGCAGAGTGTGACTGAGCCTATGGATGGACAAGTGTAGGAGATCAGTTCTGTCCTCCTGATGTACATGTAGAGGCTGGCAATAGAAATAGTGGGTATGGTTCTGCTTGCCTCCTCCATGGTTTCACTGAGTGTATGATAAATGAACACAGTCCTGGAGTAAACTACAAGGATATAGCAGGATGGTAAAGAGGGCAAGATCATAGCATGAGTTTGAGATTTCCCATCTCTGTTTTAAAACAGTATAACAGAACACATTTACAGCTTATGTGACCCAACTTTAATAATGTCATCATCCTAATATCTGGCTGCAGTAAGTAGCCACTGCATAAATTCTCACTGTGGGCTATCCTAACATTGCAGTTGCTCATTATTTCCAGCAATTTGTGAAATAAGTAATTACCTTCCTAAAAAAAAAAAAGACTGCAGAGTTCCATTAATTTTAATAACATTGACCAGACACACATGGCACAGGATTTCATGTTTTGTTCCTCTATAATGCCTGCAATCTCTCATTAAAAAAATCCTGACTATTATAACAGCTAGTTTCACTACAACCACTGAATGAGCTTTAAAAGCACAAAGGTCACTAAACGTCCCACCGATACCATAATAATAATAGCAACCCAGTATCTGGCCTCAGTGTAAAATGTAATTAAATCTAAAGGGAGGGGGAGTTCTAATTTCTGGTGTGTGTGTGTGTGTTAAGTGCCGTCAAGTCGCTTCTGACTCATGGCGACCCTATGAATCAACGTCCTCCAAAATGTCCTATCTTTGACAAAATGTCAGGTCTTACAACTTGAGGGCTGTGGCTTCCTTTATAGAGTCCATCCATCTCTTGTTGGGTCTTCCTCTTTTCCTGCTGCTGTCAACTTTTCCTAGCATGACTGTCTTTTCCAGTGACTCTTGCCTTCTCATAATGTGACCAAAATACGATAGCCTCAGTTTAGTCATTTTAGCTTCTAGGGTCAGTTCAGGCTTGATTTGATCTATAACCCACTGATTTGTTTTTTTGGCAGTCCACGGTATCCGTAACACTCTCCTCCAGCACCACATTTCAAAGGAATCTACTTTCTTCAATGTCCAGCTTTCACACCCATACATAGTAGTAGGGAATATGATGGCATGAATTAACTTGATCTTGGTGGCCAGTGACACATCCTTACGCTTCAGAATCTTTTCTAGCTCCTTCATGGCTGTTCCCCATGTATAAACAACTAAAACAGATTAACATTCGATTACTATGCATGTAAAGGGGGAAGCATCCTTTCACTACTTCGATAGATAATGGGGAAACATTAACCTCCCCCATTCTGTTCATATTAACAAAGATAAATATTAATTTTTGGTGGCCCTGTTGCTACTGTTGTTGCTATCCTGACCAGGTCAGGCCAGACAGTATGCCGCACAATATATGGAGGAGGAGGAAGTAAAGGAAGAGGAACGCATACCAGTAAAACAAGCAAAAAAATAGGGTTTTTTTTAAAAAACAGCAGTAATAGCAAAAAGCAAAAAAATGAAGTATTTTTAATATAATGGAAAAAACATATTAATATCTCTAGTCCAAAAAGACTGCTCCTTGCTCCAACGAGTTTAGACTTAAAATTTGAAGAGAGGCTAAAAAAGGAAGAAGGAGATAAACAGGCAAAAACGAAATACTAATTCTAGTTATATGTACTTAAGTAAAAAGTAAAAGTCCCCCGTGCAAGCACTGGGTTATTCCTGAGCCATGGGGTGACGTCACATCCAGATGTTTCTTAGGCAGACTTTGTTTATGGGGTGGTTTGCCAGTGCCTTCCCCAGTCATCTTCCCTTTACCCCCAGGCTGTGAGCAGAGCTTGGACTGCAGTACTGCAGCTTACCACTCTGCGCCACGGGGCCCCTATATATGTACTTAGCCTTAGTTTTTTATTGTGAGGGAACTAAGGGCCAAAGACTATAGAAAATGGGATCAGGGCACTCTATCTGTAGTATCTATTGAAGGGCTGTCACAAGGAGGATGGTGCCGAGTTGTTTTCTGTTGCCCCAGAAGGTGGGACCAGAACCAACAGGTTGAAATTAAATCAAAAAATTTCCATCTAGACATTAGGAAGTATTTTCTAACAGTTAGAGCGGTTCCTCAGTGGAACAGACTTCCTCGAGAGGTGGTAAGTGCTCCTTCCCTGAAGGTTTTTAAGCAGAAGCTAGATGGCCATCTCTCAGCAATGCTGATTCTATGACCTTAGGCAGTTCATGAGAGAGAGGGCATCTTGGCCTTCTTCTGGGAATGGAGTAGAGTTCACTGGGTGTGTGTGTGGAGGGGAGGCAGTTGTGAATTTCCTGCATTGTGCAGGAGGTTAGACTAGATGACCCTGGTGGTCCCTTCCAACTCTATGTTTCTATGATTCTATGACCTTAATGCCATTGGCTGCCAGCACAGTATTCCATTTCTATTCCTAAACTGTACAGTATCTGCTTAGGAATTAACACTAACCTGTTCGTATTTAGCAGCACAGCCCTCTGACATTTTTCATGGAGGAACAGTGGAGCAAAAATAGCCATTTTTTTCTGAATTGATGCAAAGTATGGCAGGTCATTTCTTGTACCTCTTGAATATTGTTTCTGTAAATATTTTTATGTGAAGGTATCAACGTAATTTCAAATTTTTGCACATATATATTTCAGACATAAAGGCCAATTCTGAGTCATTATATTTCTATCAACTGCCAAAGTAGTTTAGAATCTATATTTCTGATATAAAGGTCAATGACCAATTTACAAAATAAATTTCATTACACACTTACAGGACAAAGATAAAGTTGGTTATGTGAAATTCAATGCTCCTCACTTCTTTCTGTGAACAGCACAGTTTCTTCACTTCATGGGCTTCATGAGAAGGAGGAATACAGAGACCAATATTAGAATTCCTAAACAAAGAATGATTACTTATACTTAAGGGTGAGGAGGTCACAAGATGAAGCATTGGAGTAATGTCAGTAAGCAGATCTGATAAGTCAGATTCATGGATGTCCAACAATGGCTACCCACTGTGGTGAGTAAAGGAAACCTTCATATTCGGGCTGTGCATATTGATGTTACCATGAACCCCATGGTGCAGAGTGGTAAGCTGCAGTACTGCAGTCAAAAGCTCTGCTCGTGACCCAAATTCGGCTAGATGTACCGTTGGTCTGATCCAGCAGGGCTCTTTGTATGTTCTTACATGAAGGGTCATAAGAACATAAGAAAAGCCATGCTGGATCAGACCAAGGCCCATCAAGTCCAGCAGTCTGTTCACACAGTGGCCAGCCAGATACCTCTAGGAACCCCACAAACTACTGCAGCAGCATCCTGCCTGTGTTCCATCACACCTAATATAATAGGCATGCTCTTCTGATACTAGAGAGAATAGGTATGCATCATAACTAGTATTCATTTTGACTACTAGCCATGGATGGCCCTATCCTCCATGAACATGTCCACTCCTCTCTTAAAGCCTTCCAAGTTGGCAGCCATCACCATATCTTGGGGCAGGGAATTCCATAATTCTAACTATGCATTGTGTGAAGAAATACTTCCTTTTATCTGTTTTGAATCTCTCCCCCTCCATCTTCAGCAGATGATCTCTCATTCTAGTATTATGAGAGAGGGAGAAAACCTTCTCCATGTCCACTCTCTCCATACCACACATAGACCTCTATCATGTATCCCCTTAACTGCCTTCTTTTCAAGCTAAACAGCCCTAAGCGTTTTAACTGCTCCTCATAGGGCAGTTGCTCTAGCCCCATAAGCATTTTGGTTGCTGTTTTCTGCACCTTCTCAAGCTCTGCAATATCCTTTTTTAGGTGTGGTGACCAGAACTGTACAAAGTAATCCAAGTGTGGTCTCACCATACATGTGTACAAGGGCATTATGATAGCAGCAGTTTTATTCTCTTTTCCTTGTCTAATTATGGCCAGCATGGAATTTGCCTTTTTCACAGCAGCCGCACACTGGATTGACGTCTTCATTGAGCTATCCACTACCACCCCAAGATCCTTTTCTTGATCTGTCACTGCCCATCAGTGTATATGTGAAGTTGGGATTTTTTGCCTCAATATGCATCACCCTCCATCCACCCTTCATAAGTATCGTTGCCCCTTGGTATGACGGGCTTGACCAGCATGTCGCCCAATCAGTATGGTTAGTCTCAAATGAATATTGGAGAATATTAATTGATCAGAGACATTCCCTACATTCCGAGTAAATGATTTGGATCCTATACCTTGTTTCTGCTTGGTCTGTTAAAGAGGGGGTTCTGTGTTGTGAAGTGTGTTCCTCTCATTCTAGGTGATTTTTAGCTCCTTGGAAGGTAGTAGTCTTGCAAGTATTGAAGTGTCTAGGACCGTGTTGGCGAACCTATGGCACGGGTGCCACTTCCGGCACGCGTAGCCCTTTCTGCCGGCACGCACTGTTCCTCCAAGCCGCTGGCCTTTCCGGCTCTGCCCCACCCCGGATGGGGGAGGCTGTAGCCCAGGGGTGGGGAACCTCCGACATCATTGGCGGTGGCCCCGGACTCTCCCACAGAAGCTGCCGCCATTGCCGCCGCTGGAGCGTGCGCGGCCAGCCAGGCGGGTGGGAGAGCGGGGAACAGATGCCGAGCACTCACACTCGGCATGGCCGGCGGCTTCTCCGGCGCCCTCTGGGCCTGTGCGGGCGGAGGGGCATGGCTGGTCGGTGGGTGCGAAGGAGGAGCCCTCTGCCCCACCCTGCTCGCCTCTCACAAGCCTGCCGCCGAGCCCCACCGAGTGGCAAATCCAAGGCAAAACCTCCCATGCATAAATGGCCTCTTTCTTTTTCTGTCTCCCTCTGTCCTTTTCTTTCTCTCCCTTGCTCCATTTCTTTCTCCCTTTCTCTCTCTTTTTCTTTCTTTCTCTCCCTCCCTCCCTTCCCTTTCCCCCTCCCTTCCCTTCTTCCCTTCCTTCCTTCCTTCTTTCCCTCCAGCGGCTTCTCCGGCACCCTCTGGGTCTGTGCGGGCGGAGGGGCGTGTAGTCCTATTCCACCTTTGAAGTGCCCACAAGCTATCCTCCAAACACCTTTCCATTTGTCTTGATATGTAGAGAGAAAACACTAAGGAACTAGTTGCCAATCTCCAGGTACTAGCTGGAGATCTGCTATTACAGGTGATCTCCAACCAATAGAGATCAGTTCCCCTGGAAAAAATTGCCACTTTGGCAATTGGACTCTATGGCACTGAAGTCCTTCCCCAAACCCCACCCTCCTCAGGCGCCACCCCAAAAACCTCCCACTCATGGCGAAGAGGAACTTGGCAACCCTAGCCTCTCCCTCTGGGCCCCCTCTGGGGGTGGTATTCAGGTTAAATTGCCGCATTGGCACTCGGCGATAAATAAGTGGGTTTTTGGTTGCAGTTTGGGCACTCGGTCTCTAAAAGGTTCGCCATCACTGGTCTAGGAGCACAGAAATGTGCACTCCACAATGGACGACCTCTGCAATGGATGAAGAGGAGAACAAGTGGAAACAATAAATAGGATCCAAATCAAGATGCTTAGCCTCCAATAAATACTATACATTATTCACATAATGTTCATAGTCCCCAAGTGGAGGATATGGGCATTCCCTGGACAGATACAAACCACCCAAGTAACAGTGTCCACATACTTCAGCAGACAATGAGGCTTGATTGGGCAATGTGCGAGGTTCCCTGTTCATGCAGTTAGTCAGAACTAGGGTTGTCAAAAAAAAAAAAAAATTCGGTACAGTTCGGATTCGGCCGAATTTGGCCCTTGTGGGTTCGGTACGTGCCGAAGTCCGAAGTCCGAACTCCCCCACTTCGGATCCGTTCAATTTGGCGGGAATTCAAAGTTCGGAAAAAAATTCGGCCGAATAAAGCCATTAAAAACACAACCGTGCCTTTCCGCGGCTCTGGGGGCAGCATTTTTGGGCTTAGAGGTCCCAAACTTTCAGCAGAGCTTCAAAGGACGTATATTGAAAGACTCCCCGAGTTTTGTAAAGATTGGGTCAGGGGGGGCTGAGATATGGGCCCTGAAAGGGGTCCCCCCCACCCTTAATGTGTATCTCTCAGCAGAGCTTGCCGCCCACGCACAAAGCTCCCAGCCCTGACAAACAGCTGATGAGAGCAAGGGCGGGGCAGGTGCTAAGAACTTTGCAAAGCAACACAACTGAAAAGCAACACCTTTGCAAACATGCAAAGGGCGGGGCAGGTGTGAAGAATTTTGCAAAACAATACAACTGCAAAGCAACACAAGCACGCAATGCAACACCTTTGCAACAGTGCAAAGCAACACCTGACACCTGGGAGTTTGCAAACCATGGAAAGGGACAGAGGCAGCTAGCTATGCATAATGAGCAGGAGGGGGTGGAATTTCTCCTTTTGCATTGGACTTGGGACCAGGCAGATGCATTCTTTAAGTCACCATTTGAAAACCAGTTTTGAGCAAGCATCAAAATAACCTAACTGATCTTATGAATGAGGAAAAACCTGAAGAATAAAAATGAAGCCCCCTCTCAAACCAGGGAGAGAGAGACTGGAGGAAGAACACACACCCCAGGCAGAACCGGCAAAAGCCCCCTTTGGCTCCCCCCCACCCACCCACAGAAACTGCTCCCTCCCCACACACACACACAGACTCTGCTTTTCCCCCCACACACACACAGAGAAAAGAAAAATTATAGATTAAAGCCCCCAAAGGGGTCTTACTGTGGCTGTCTTCTATTCCAGCAGGAGGGGCTGGGAGGCTGGGTAATCCGATATGATTCCATTTGTATCCAATATAAGATCCATATGTATGCATCTCTCGAGGGTGATCCCTTCATCCCAATAGGGAAAAGGGGAAAGCCCATATCTCGGGGGGCCCTGACCCAATGTTTACAAAACTTGGGTGGTCTCTTAAAAAGCCTTGACTGAAGCTCCGCTGAAAGTCTGGGGTCGGCACACCCAAAAATGCGCCCCCTGCAGCCACGGAAAGAGAAAAGGGGGGGGAGCCGATATTTCAGCCCCCACTGAACCCATCTTTACAAAACTTGGGTGGTCTCTTAAGAGGGATTCTCTGAAACTATGATAAAAGTTTGGGGGCTGAACCCCCAAAAAAGCGCCCCCTGCAGCCACGAAAATGGAAAAGGGGGGAGAGGAAAAAGGGGTGGAGCCCATATCTCGGAACCCCCTGACCCAATGTTTACAAAACTTGGGGGGTATCTTAAGAAGCCTTGTCTGATGCTCCACTGAAAGTTTGGGGTCGGCACACCCAAAAATGCGCCCTCTGCAGCCATGGAAAGAAAAAGGGGGGAAGCCCATATCTCGGGACCCCCTGACCCAATGTTTACAAAACTTGGGTGGTCTCTTAAGAAAACCTGTCTGAATATCCCCTGAAAGTTTGGGGTCTGTACCCCAAAAAATGCACCCCCTGCAGCCACGGAAAGGAGTGAATGTGCACAAGCACCCCCTCACACACACATGAGGATTTCCCTCTCTCTCTCTCTTTCCCCGGCCGGCCGTACATCAGCTGATTTCTCCAGTACTCAATCCTGACTGATTGGCCAGAAGAAGACCCAGCTTGGCCACCGATTGGCCGGGGGAGGAGAATGCTGCTTACTGAAGGTTATGCTGCTTACTGACGGCCCCGAATTGGCCGAATTTATTCGCGAACTCCCGAACTCGCTGAATTCGGCCCCCCCGGTTGCCCGCCAGTTTTGAGTTCGGTTCCTCCCGAACTAAAAACCGCCGAATCAAGGGAAATTCGGCTGATTTTCAGTTCGGGCCAAACCGAATTGACAGCCCTAGTCAGAACACATTCACTATGCCTTTATATGAACATGCACGACAATTGGTATTTATATGTAACAAAAAACACGAGGGCATGATGAAAATCCTACACATATCTGGTGAATATCCAAAATTATGGAACGGCACTGACCAATCTTAACCATAACCATTGGGTGAGGCATTATCATCATTGTTGATAGTCTCTTGATTTTGGACATTCCTTGTGTATGTTCCCGTTTCAAGAACTTGTGAAAAAAAAAACATTTTAATGTTTCACCAATGCATTGCTGAAGACAAAAAAAAAGTAGGCAGATAATAGCTACAAATGTGATGTTATCAATATTTTGCTGGAACTACTCTAGCACACCTGCTGCATGAAAATATTTGGTTTTAACTAACCCTAGGGAAATAAAGAAGAATGGAATCTCGAAAGGTTATAGATGATGGCTGTTTTATTTTTTCCCCACACGGTTTTCAGTCTGCATTCTCCGATGTCTTTCTCTTTGTAATCTATTTTGATGATTTGCTTTGGAGTATTTGTTTGCTGAAAGAAAGAGAGTCACCTTTCATAATGTGAGCTAGTGGCAGCAATCTGGGACTGTCAAATGAAAATCCCTCACCAAATAAAAAGGGGTGGGGGGAGAATTTCCTTCTTAATATAAGCAGGAATGTGCCTTGCTTATTCCTGTGATGTTACATCTATGCACTGTGCGCCTACATTGTTACATTTCTGCCGCAGGCACCAAAGTAAAGCTTGACAATGTGTTTCTGAAGTGTCCTTCTTGCTGCCTCTCTCTGAAGAAAGAAAGAAAAATAAAGGTAACCAAAAAAATCTTTTGTTCTTCAAAGCTCTAACATCTTCAAAATACCTTTTGAATGGAATTATGTGTCCAGTACTAAACAAGAATATCAAATACATTGGATTCTGCTATTGGAAGAATAAAAAAACAAGCTGTATCAGATTGGATTTGATAGTGGGAGATGGATGCATTCTGCAAAAGGTATGACCAAGTAATCTATGAAATGTGTAGCCATTTCTTACAGGTTGCCCATCGGCAATCATATATCAGGTCAGCAGTTCTTCCCATCACTTCTGTACACTGACAGATACTTCAAACAGACCCATTCTCTGAAGCCCACAGGAATTCTTGTTTTTTTCCCCATGATTCATTATGAGCTTTCACTTTCTCCCAGCTACCTACTTAACCATGCATATTCTCCTTGCAGTCATGCTGTGCTTACTCTTAGCTGGCTGCATTGTCTGCTCTCAATTCCAGCCAATTTCCATATATTTTATTAAAACAAAACAAAACAAAACATTGATGCCCCCTCTTTCTGACAAATTAACAAAGGCAGCAAACATAATAATGAAAAAAATCTGCAATACAAAATCCTACTATATCTAATAATGTCTAATACATATAACCTAAACATGCAATATTGAAAGAGTAGTAAAGAGAAAATACAGTAAAACATGCGCTCCAGTCACCAAAAGACTGCCTAAATAAAACTGGCAATCTAAATACAGATAAAGAAGATAAAAGAGAGATTGCAACATAAATTATTTTTGGAAGATAACTGGGGAGTCTGGGCACCATTGCTGAGAGGGCTTGTGATTCTCTCCAGTCACCAACTGCCTAACTTCTGATACCAAGAATTAGACTTGTGCATTTCTTTCATTACTAATTACAATTATGAAAATGGGGTGTGTTCTGCAATTGTTGTAATTAATACAAAAAGACAATAAATTATTCATCTAAACAGCAGCAGCAACAACAACAACAAAACCATGGTTTTCTTTTGTTCTGGTTTTTTTTGCTATTGCACTCCCTGCCGCTATTGGTTTAACGTTTACAAGGCAGTCAGCAGTTCCCTAATAAAGGCATAGAAACAGCACAGTGTTCCTTGGGGGGAGGAAAAAGAGAGGCTCTGGGCTTTGCTGGTTGACTGCAAGTGGTAGCCACTAGGATTACATCTGTATTTGAGGTATTCAAATCCTGAAGTTATAAGGTGGGACTTTGCCTCTCAGTGCCTGCCCTGATGGCAAATTTTCCCTTGCAGTCTGCATTCCCCCGCTTGCCTTCTGCTCTCCAAACCTTATCTCCAGATCTACCTCAAAGTCCTCCTGCTGCTACCTGCCTACTCAGATGCCTTGTGCCACCAAATGCCCTTGCCTTGTCAGTCTGCCTGTTCCTCAGGCTACTGTTCTTCAAGCCAAGTGGATGCAGTGATGTCTGTGTTACTGTCTGGAATCTTTCCTATGAATTCTCCCATAGACTTTAATATAAAACATGGCCTCAAAGGGCTTTATTCTGTCTGTCCGAAATTTGGCAATACGAGTGTCCTCAGCAAATACTGCAATCCTCGTGAGTTTTGTCTAATTTGGATGGAAAACCTTGAAGGTACAGACCTGAGAAAAGGAGGTGGGTCTTCCATTGAAACCAGTGGGAAATAAAATCGAAACAGAATTAAGAAAATGACACGACAATAATGAAAGAAACAATAATGAAACAAAACCTCTTGAAACAACCCAATAATGAAACAGTCCTATCTGGAATTAATTACAAAAACAAAAGAAACAAAACAATCTTCCATGCAGAAGTCTACCAGAAACAAGGCCTTGTATGTCAGCACATGTTAATGTGAGAGAAAGCTATGTTACAATCAAAAGCCTACTTGATACATTTTGAACTGGATGTCATTTCCAAAACAATTTACAAAGGCAGTCCCATGTAGAGCACTTGGCAGTAATCTAATTTGGCTGTTACTAAGGCTGATAGCAATAAAGGTTTCTTTTTCCAGAAGAGAAAACAACTGGCACAGTTATTGAAATTGATGAAAGGCAGACGGGGCTAAGGATGGCACTTGAGTATTCTGGTGCAGAGTTGGATCCAGTGTAATCCTTTATGGGTGAGTGCATCCCTATTAGGGACTGATCAGTCTTTGTGGTATACTGAATCCCCACCCGCCATCAACAATTCTGTATTGTCTGGACTGAGCCTCAACTTATTAGCTTGAGTATCTTCCCCTTGCAGCTGGGACTGGTGTAAACAAACAGCTCATCATATGTTTAAACCTGTTCCTGGGTTGTATGGCTTCAGATTTTAGGTTGGGAGGTAGCATGTTTCAGTATTCTCCCATGTGTCTGGTGATTCATCTCTAGACTCTGTTATGCATGTATGTGACAGGCATGCTTGGAACATGGGGGCTGCATCTAGGGTCTCAGTCCTCCTGTACGTACTTTAGGAGTCAGTCCTCCAATGATTCTTCTTGGCATGGCAAACTTTGTAAGAAAGTTGGATGAGGACCATGTAACAGACCCCTAGAATATGATATTGGTAGAATTTCTGTGGCAGGGCTTAGGAACAACCAGATCTGAGACTAATCCATAATTTGTATTGAATTTGCAGGATCTAGAAAATTAATCCATATATTCTGGTTAATCCCAGACTTGGACAAGTCTGCCAATGGAGAAGGTTGTATTTTTTCAAGATCAATTGGAACATTTTAAGTGGCCGTTTCTTGTACAGCAGAAAGAAGCTTACCATTAAGAAACCATTGGATTTGTTCTTTTGAAGTGTTTAAAGCTTGTCACTCTGGAAGACAGTAGAAAAAGAGAAAAAAATATGTGGAACGAGAGGATTGCTAAGGAAAAAAGACCAATGGCACAGATTTGCAACACCAGAGGGCAATCTTCTCTTGTGATATGACTAACAGGACAGCATTAGATGAAAGCACCTCTATTCCCCAACCACCTTTGGAAACATGCAATCCATAGTGCAGCCTGCCGAGTTATTGTATCAACTGTAACACTGTAAAGCTTTGCATGATTTATAGTGGCCAGTTGCACAAAGTGCTTTTGTTATCACTGTTATGTTTTACGGTAAATCATGGGTGCACTGTCAGCAGATACACAATATTGGACAGATAAAACCAAAAATCTCAAGTGCGTGCATTCTCAAGATAAACACAGCATTGTAAAACGAGACTTGCCGCCCCCCCACCCCCATTTTTAAAGCACACAAAAGATCTGTAAATCCTAGCTAGGCGCTATAGCGAAACCATGGCAACCCAACTGTACATACTACAGTGCAAATAGAGCTTTGTAAATGTGAATGGCAGAAAATCCGTCATAGCCGTTGTAAGATAATGCAGGATCGCTCTGGAAGCAAAATGCCATCTGTTTTATGAGCAGGGTGGAATTATCCCACCCCTTCGTCTGTTGAAGTCCAGCTCTTCCATATGGGTTCCTTTACACTCTATTCCATTTCTTAAACGATTGGGGAAGAAAATAGGCTGTGCAGCAGTGAACCTTGTTGATCTGGACCTTGAATAGGATCTGGAATTGGCTAGGTGGTTCCCAAGTAGCGTAGTGAACCCAATGGGTCAGGATGTGGATTTGCTGTAAGTGCAGAATGCTTCGCTGCAGTGCACCTGGAGGAATTGCCCCTTTCCAATGGGTTTCAGCTGGAGCCTCATGTATAGCAAACCTGTCCAGCTATAGCATTCGTTTTCATTTGTTGTGCGGTTAGATTGCTGCACCAACAGTACCATTATGAAACAGAGGAGTTTTTTTAATCTTTCCATTTTATTGAGACTTAAGAGTTTCTCCTGATGATCAAAAATCAACATCCAAAAACAGGTGTCCTTTTGCTCTGTCTCAGTAACACTATTATTCTATGCCATCCCAAGCGAAATTACATCATATAATTACATTATATGGTGTATGCCTAACACTGCTAGCTTGTCAAAATTCTGGTTTGGGGAGTTTAAAAAGCTAACAGTTAATTCTTTTGCTGTTGCAGTTCATCTTGTTCAACAAAGTTTGAGCCTGTGTGAGCTCTAGCCCTGCGCTCCATCCCTCAAACAGAATTCAGCAGATGGCAAATCCACGAAAGCAGTTTTATTGGGTAGAATCGACAGGTTACAGAAACTATATTCAGAATGATACTAGTAAGGGGCTGAGGTAAGGCACATGACATATATAGAAAAGCAAAAGGAGATAACCAGTAACCCAGGCAACCCCCCTCCCAGAGGCAGGAAGGAGTACTTGGCAATTCCCACACTAAAGGAATTCAAGAAGGACTCTAAGAAGTCTAAACACGGGGCACTGACTGGCCTTGGAGAGAACTGCAAAACAACACCTGGGAGCGCAACCATGAACTGGCTTCATGGCCTGCTCCTGACATTCTGCCCCCCTAAAGACCCCCTTTTACCCTTCCCCTGAGGGTTTGCGAGGGTAGGCAGAATGGAATTCTCGTACTAGGCGGGGGGCGGATATGTCACGGGCATGCACCCATTCGTCTTGGGCAGGACCAAAATGTTTCCAGCGAACTAGGTAGTGGAGGGCACCGTAGCGAAAGCGGGAATCCAGTATTTTAGCCACTTCAAAATGTTCGTCCACCCCACACCATTTCGGGCACTTCGGGTTGTGGCTCAGGATGCCATCTTTGGGAAGGAATGTACGGTTTTAAAAGACTGATATGGAACACAGGATGAATTCTCCGAAAAGATTTGGGCAAGGAGAGTTCTACAGTTACTGGATTAATAATCTGGGAAATGGGGAACGGATCTACGTACTTGGCACTGAGTTTACCACACGGATGGGTGGATCGTAGGTTCTTAGTAAACAGATAGACAGGATCCCCCACCCTGTACTCCTTACCAGGGGAGCGATGTTTGTCAGCCTGAGCTTTGTACTTTCGTTTCGCTAGCTCCAGATTTTTAACCAGCCATGGCCAGGTTGTTTGAATGGAACGCACCCATTCAGCCAGGTCAGCTCCCCGCTCCTCCTCAGACACATTGACATGGCCCACAGGATTAAATTCTTTACCATGAACAATCTGAAACAGGCTGAACCCTGTGGATTGGTGAACCGCATTATTGTAAGCATACTCGGCAAAAGGCAACAGGTTTACCCAGTCATCTTGATGGTAATTGACATAACAGCGCAAATAACATTCCAAGACCGCATTTACCCATTCGGTTTGACCATCCGTTTGAGGATGGAAGGCACTAGACAGCCCCTGTTCCACTCCAACCAGTTTGAGGGAAGCTTTCCAGAACTTGGCCACAAAATTTGAACCCCTGTCTGTCACCACCTTGCGTGGGAAAGAATGCAGACGGAAGACATGTGACACAAAGAGACGGGCCAATTTCGGGGCAGAAGGGATACCTGCGCAGGGCACAAGATGCACCTGTTTTGAAAACAGATCGGTAATCACCCAAATTAGTTTTTTCCCCACTAGGGGGTAAATCCGTCATGAAGTCCATTGCAATCACCTCCCAAGGCAATCACCTCCCAAGGCCTGCTCCTGACAGCCTGTTATTACGTTCAAAGGCTGAGTCTCACCTCATTGCTCTGTGTGCCTGTGCGCATGCATATGCGTGTGTGTGCACATATATGAGATTCCAGACATTTTGGTATCCGTTTATGAGAAACATCAAATGCACTCCTCTATGAAAATAATTGGTTACAGTCTCTTCACTGAAGATATTCACTCAACTGGATTGCACTGTTTGCATTATATATATAGAAAACAGTGGCTTGTCACTAATAAACTGTATTAGTGAGTGGTTCAACTGCAACCGTTGCTTTAATCGGCGTGGTGGCCAAAGGTCCTCTGTGCCTTGTTCAAAGGCTAAGAACTTAATCCCTCTTTCAGCAACTGTCTTCTAGAGAACAAGGACCCCTCAGGATATGAAACGAAAATCTATATATATTCATAAGAAAAATCTCTAGTGAGCTCTTCATGCCCCAATAGGTCTCTAGTCCTAGCTCTGTGGAAACCATTTGAACATCCATATTCTCCCCCTCCCATCTCCTCTTCTGCAGCCTTCATGCAGTATACAGGGAACTGAAAATAGGTTATATGAAAGGTTTTTAAACCTTTAGTGCTTCTAGACAGGGGGGAGGGGGTTGCCGGTGGCAAAAAAGACACTTCAGCACCAGTTTTAGAAACTGGATATATAGGTAGAATGGTTGCTGCCAAAAATAAGAGGTACAGATGAGTAAAGGTGAATCCTTTTCTGTGCCCTATTTATTTCTATGTTTCATCTAGGGGTTTGTAGCTTTTTTTGGTATTTTTCGGGTTCATGTTTAATGGAAATTTTCAAAAAACCCGAAAAGCCAAATACCATGGATTCAGCTTTTCCAGAAAATTGAAATTTTTCAGGTTTATACACCCCAACCCCAAAAAATATGGGCTCAGAGCAGAACGCTGGGCTCTCTGGAACCCAGCATCTAGTTCTGCACCACTGGGAGGTTTAGATGAACACTGCTTGCTGCTTCCCACTTCCTGGAGAAGGTGGGAGCCGGCGAGCAGTGCTGATCTGAAATCCCCGGAGTCCAGAACAATCTTCAGTTTTTGTCCCACCCTAGCCAAACTACATGGAGCTTGGCCGGGAAGGGAGTAACTGAAGATTGCACTGGCTTCTGACTGGGAGGTATTGCTGCAGGTTCTGTCCTGGACTTGGGAGCGAGTGGCAATGTTAAACAAAGTGGCACAATTTAGCGTTGCTGCCCACTCCAAAGTCCAGGACTTTGGAACCTGCAGTGATGCCAGCCAGCAACAGGTAAGTGAGGGAGAGGGAGGGTTTTTAAAAAAAATGGCGAGGGGGCCAAAGTGATCCCGAATAATGCAGAATAAATTTAGCATTATCCGAGGTCCATTTTTTGGCTCCCTTTAATTGCTGCCATTTTTTCAGTACAACCCCTTCCCCCCAAATACTGAAAAGGTTTTTTGGGGTTTTATTTGGTTTGGCACATTGATATGCACACCCCTAGTTTCATATGACAGCCAACTTGATTACCAGGACTCAGAGTAGGCTACATCTTGAAACGTACATCTTTCCTGAGGTTTAAAGGATACACAAAAAGGAAGGACAGAAACTAGATATATTTTCAGATCCCCACACGGACACTGAATTGATCAATTTGGACAGTTTAAAAACTAGACACCAAGAAATGCAAGATTTAGCAATCCCTCTGTGGCAACTGTAATAGCCTTAACTCTGAGAAAGAAAGAAAGAAAGAAAGAAAGAAAGAAAGAAAGAAAGAAAGAAAGAAAGAAAGAAAGAAAGAAAGAAAGAAAGAAAGAAAGGAAGGAAGGAAGGAAGGAAGGAAGGAAGGAAGGAAGGAAGGAAGGAAGGAAGGAAGGAAGGAAGGAAGGAAGGAAGGAAGGAAAGAAAGAAAGAAAGAAAGAAAGAAAGAAAGAAAGAAAGAAAGAAAGAAAAACTCAGCCTCTTTTTTGCTCAAACCAGCTGGAATTTCTCATGTCAACTGCTGTAAAATTATCCATAACAATAACGAAGAAATCTAACCATGGATCTGGCTAAGAATCCTTACCCTGGAAAAAAAAGTTGTGTCTCCTCTTCCACTGTATGTTCCTGCAGACTGTCCCCAGTGCACTCCACCATCTGGCTCTTCCCCTCTTCAAGCTATTGAAATATAGTCATAATACTGCATTAGAAACCCTGAGCAAACAGTGAGTATAAAAGGCTTTGTTTCTGAATATCGCACTTTAGAGAAAACAGATTATTGTCTCCCATAAAAGGCACAGCAAACAACATTTAAAGTCCTTTGTTGTAAATGGTTTGCCTTTTTGGGAACCACAGTGCTGAATTTTTAATTGAATTTTTTAAATCACAGTTTGAAGACACATTTGGTATATAATCTATGATATAACAATGCCTTTGTGAGGGCAACTGAGAGGAAGAGAAAAAAAGACAGGATGGAAGAAAATATATTTTTAAAAATGGAATTCAGTATTAACTCTGTACCAACTGTACTTACTTGCCATTCTAGCCAAATGCCAGAATTCAATCACAGACATTTGAACGCTTGGGTAATTTAGAAAGAGTTCCTCAACCTCTCCAGAGCTGGGGCACACGTTTAACCACCAGGAGGCAGCACGGAAACCCCCAAGCTGTGATCATGTGATGGAAAGTCATGTAATGGCATAATCATGTGACAGGAAGTCATGTGACATCATATGCTTGATGTTGATCAACCAGGTATGTCATCAACATCCTTTTTGCATTTTTGACCAGAAGAAGAGTTCATGATTACTTTTCACTCCATGAATTCTCTTCTCTTTTCTTGCGTACTTTTATCATTCCTTTGTTAACCTTATTAGCCTCTTACTTTTCAACACCTTCCATCTTTCCCCAGCCACCTTTGGCACTTTCCTTTGCCTTCTTGCTTTTTCTCCTTTTCCCACTTTCTTTTACTCCCTTTCACAATCTTCCCTCCCTCTCTCTGTCACCTTTGCTTTTTCACTCTGTCACATATGCCCCTGTCTTCTCGCATACCACTTACATCTCCAGGACCAATATTAATCAATACATGATTAATCAATACATGCTTTTATGTTACATATTTATTCATATAACATCATCATTAATCAATACATGCTTTTATGTTACATGTTACATATTTATTCATATAACCTCATCGCCAGTGATAGATTAACATACAATTGAAAAAGTGTTCTTTTGAGGTGAGCAACACAATTCATAGAGGTCAATACAATGTATTCTTTTGTTTAAAAGAGTTGTTGATTAATTATATATGTATATTATACAAGTTGATTATATACTTATGTGAAACACTGGCTCGTCCCTTGAGTTTTCTGAACCCTTAGAAGGTCTGACCAGAGGGGCCTCATGAGCCTCAGACAGCTCTGAGGGGGGAGTCTGAACTAGCCTCTCCCTCAGAGGATGCCAGGGTTCTAGGCTTTGGTTGCAACTAGCCTGTCCCATGGCCTTTCCCGCTCAGCCTCAGCTCCCTTCTGGCCTTAAGTAGGGCCTGGGCTCCAAAAGCCCCACCCTAGTCCCGCCTCCCAACTCCACCCCCTCATCTATAAAAGGACTTGTGCTGGGTCTTACCTCAGCCCCATGCCAGCCCAGTCTGTGCTGCTGGAGGCCTTTGCTGCCTCCAACGTGCCTGGGGTAGGCCCTCCCACCTACCAGCTGGTTGGCGGGGCCCAAAGAAAGCGGCATTGCTTGTGCCACAGTGAGAGTGGCGATGGCCGGTGCTCCTGCTTCACCGGGACGATGTTCCATCGCTCCTTGTGGTAGGCCTGCAAAAGGAAGGGGAAGCATTGGTTGGGAGGCCTGGACAGCTTCAGCCACGTTGGAGGCTTCTCTGAAGCAGCTGCCAGCTGCAGAAGTAAAAGCCGGGCGGTGGGAAAGTCCCGAGACACCTGGGCTGCAGGCTATCACGGGGGAGCATGTATATAAACAAAAATATGTATATAATGTCTGGGGGGTGTCAT
This sequence comes from Euleptes europaea, assembly GCF_029931775.1. Taxonomy (NCBI): domain Eukaryota; kingdom Metazoa; phylum Chordata; class Lepidosauria; order Squamata; family Sphaerodactylidae; genus Euleptes; species Euleptes europaea. The sequence continues at coordinate 32,629,550 of NC_079318.1, forward strand.
TTTGTTCTTTTGCCCCCCTTCAAAAAATGTAAAACTGGTCCTGTATGTGGTGCCCTCTTCCTGTGAAAAATCGGTCCTTCTTTCTCTCCCTCATTAAGCACAGCTTGGCATATCCAGCCAATCCAATTTTCCTTGCCCACATTTGTAGCACTGACCACTACCCATGAAAGATCAGCTTTCTTGGAGAGGGGGGCATGACTCATGGAGTATTGGATGCCTGACTGTATAGTGTGGCTACCAACAACACCAGGTAGAAAATCCTCCAGAAGTGTCAAAAAACCTTTTGGGTACATTTTTCTTTAAGGGTGGATCATCCTGTCCATGGAGGGACATAAGCAGTAGACCTATGCATTCTTTATTAACTACAATAATTACTAAAACAGAGTGCTTCATAATTATAGTCATTAATATATATATAAAATCAAATTCCCCATCTAAGTCCCCCCCACAAGCTCGAGCTACTGTTTTTCTAGATAAGTGGTTGCTGTGCCAATTCCTCAAGCTACTTTATGTGTTACCTGTTTTCTATCAATTTTCCCATAAACTTTAATGTTAAATATGGACACATTTCATTGCCTCAGAAAGGGGGACCCCATTATTCTATCTGTCTGATACATGGCAGGATAGATTTCCTAGGGATTACTGCAACCCCCCTGAGTTTTGTCCAATTCAGACAGAAAACCATGTAGGTACAGACTCAAGAGGGAGGAGTCTTCCATTGAAACCAGTAGGAAATAATAATGAAATAGAATTCTAAAACTGAAACAACGATAACAAAAGAAATCACCACAAAACAAAATCATACAAAACAACCCAATCATGAAGCAGTGCCTTTGGGAATTAATAATAAAAATGAAACAAATGAAACAAACTCCCTACTAAGCGGTGGGGTCCCACAACAAACAGTATTGGGGCTGGTGCTATTTAATTTGCTCATAAATGATCTGGAACTGGGAGTCAACAGTTTAGTGGCCATGTTTGCAGATGACACAAAATTAATCAGGATGGTGAAAACCAAGGATGACTGTGAAGAGCTCCAGGGGGCTTTCCACAAATTAAGTAAGTGGGCAACAATGTGGCAAATGAAGTTCAATGTTGGTAAGTATAAGGTGGTGTACAATGGAACAAAAATTTCCAACTTTAAGTACATTCTAATGGTTTATGAATTGACTGAGATTGAGAGGGAAAGAGATGTTTGAGTCACAGTAGACAACTCAATGGAGAGATCAGCCCAGTATGCCACAGAAGTGACAAAGGCAAACTAGGCTGGGGATTAGGGATTCAAAATAAATCAGCAAATATTATAATGCCCCTGTATAGATCTATGGTGTGGCCTCATTTGGAATACTGGGTGCAGTTCTGATCAGTGTATCTCAAAAAGGACATTGCAGAGGTGGGAAAAAGTACAGAAGAGGGCAACCACGGTGATTAGAGGGTTGGAACACCTTAGCTATAGGGAAAGGCTGAAGAGTCTGGAACCTTTTTGTATCAGAAATGATACATTTGAGGGGTGGGCATGATGGAGGTTTATTAAATTATACATATGGCAGAGGCAGTGGACAGAGATTTTTTTTCTCCCTCTCCCAAAATACTAGAACTTGGGGGCATCCAGTGAAGTTGATGGGCAGTAGATTCAGGATGGACAAACAGAAATACTTTTTTTTTACTCAATAGGCTTGGCTTTCGAATGCAGAGAGAGAAGCTGATACTTGCTGCCGGTTTCAGGACTCATTCTCTCTCCCCCCCCCCATCGTTTTCACCCCACCTCCCCCTTTCACTCCTCCTTTTCTGTTCCCCCTTCCTTCGCTGCTGCCCAGATTGGGAAAGTGCAAAGCTGCTTGGAGACAGATTGGCGCTTTTTTGCTAATTTCCCAGGATGCAAATTTACAAGCCTGCAAGTTATAGTCAGCAAAAAGCATATGCCTACGCTAAATGCCAGCATCCTGGCAGCCATGCTCTCTCTCTCTCTCTCTCTCTCTCTCTCTCTCTCTCTCTCTCTCTCACACACACACACACACACACACACACACACACACACAATCACTCAAAGTGACAGAAAGATTATACCACTGAGAGCTTTCAGATGTGCTATACCCTATACTGGCTGACCAAAGGAATAGACACACCCAGCTCCCCACCCAACACACACCAGTCGAGGGGAGGAGTTGGAAGGAGGGAAAAGGCAAGTGAGAGGAAGATGCAAGAATATGGATGAGGAAGGGACAAACGAGAAGTGCGGGGAGAGAAACTACAACTATTCACAGAAGTTGCCTCTATTAGCCTCAACTATGGGATCGGAACTAATTTTAAACTCATGCTAAAACAGGTTCTTGAAACCCCAAATAAAGTTCAAGGTGGCTGTGAAGTGACTTCTGAAGGTAGCAAAAATCATGAATAACTCCAAGGAAGCCCCGAAGCAGTCCTGAAGGGATCATGAGGCAAGGTATCAAGCATAAATGGCCTAAAAGTAACCTCCATATTCAGAGACTGTAAACCTCTGAATACCACTGCCAGGAGGCAATATCAGAAGAAGGCCTTGGCCTCTATGCCCTTTTGTTGGCCCTGTGGAGTAATTGGTTGGCCATGATGAGAGACAGCATGCTGGACTGTATGATTTGATTTGATCCAACATGACTCTTCTTATGTTTTTTATTCCCTGCTCCTGCAAGGGTTTTGTTGTGCCTACAGCCTAAACCCTACCAAATAATGATCTATCCATGACAATGGAGTTACACAGAACTTCACTCCCCGATCATCGTTCTCATAGCCTGCCCAAAATACCAAACCCAGAATATGTTTTGCTACCTACATTCACAAATCATGTGGAAAAGTTCTTTGGCTATGTGCATTTCATAATCAGCAAGATACTGCTTGTCAGAGTGATAGTTTTAAATAGATTGTTCTAATTCTGAAAATACTCAATATACCAGACAACACTGAAATACAGTGTTAATAAATAACATTTTATGTACCTGTCTATTTAAGATTCTCAAGGTAGAGTACATGTAGAATGCAAACAGGATCTTGTCTTTCTAACCTTTTTTTACAACATGGCAATATGTCAAGAATTCACCATAATCCTTGTCAAATGTTTAAATTGTTCTGTAAATCAGATATTTCAAAACTTAATGCATATTACATCGGGTTTTGCTTAACACAAAGCAAAATGATAGGCGTCATCCATATATGACTTTTCCCATTAGCCTGGTTAATGAGACTTGACATTTATGGCACATATTCTTTTAGCACCTTTGACAAATCCAAAAATATATGAGATGAGAGGTGTTTGCCCTATAAAATTGTACTGCTAAGCTAAGGATCTTCATCTGAAAATACATGCCTTCTGGAAGAATGAAGAAAGTTGAGTCTAAAGCTTTCAGGAAAACTTCTGTCCAACAATAAATATTACAATATTTTCTCTGAAAATGATTTGACACAACAGGGCAAGCGGTTTACAAAAAAACCTGCAATTTGAATAAATACATAAACAGAACAAGAGCAGTAAAGATAACAAAAACAAGACATTACAATAGATCATACGTGGGACTGATCCTGGACTGATCCACAAAGGTACCTCACTAGGAACCAAAAGCTGCAAGCCATAGCTTATGCATCTGGCCATACCCAAGCTTAAGCTACCTGCAAATAGGAAAAGGAAACAGAAGCTCAGCACAGATCTTATAAGCTGCTGGAAATATTCCCAAGAACCCACCTCTAGTTCCCAAGTACATGTGCAATAGTATGGATGTCTGCCGAAAATTCCACAGTATATGTGCAGCAACCGAAAAATGACTCGGTCAAAAATCGCACTGAACTCATACCCCTTATTTTATCTAACTTCATTTTTGCATGTATGTCGGGTGGCTGACTTGTTCTGACTTCCTTCGTGCGTTGATCTTTGAAGCACTTTATAATTAGCTCTCCACAATACAAAGCCATTCCATGTATTTCTCGCATGCCACTGTCTAGTTTAACTTTTAGGAAGTTTAAATGAGAAAGGTAGAGTTGCTGAAAAAGCAATGAATCACTCAAGCTGAACTTTAACACCCTTTCAACATCTAATTAGTTGAATTAGAGCCACTTTGCAAGAGAGTCAATCAATTCTCTAGCTTTAGCTGCCCCAATGGTTTTTGAATTTGATGATGTTATCATTACTTCAGAACAGATACTCACTTAGCATTTTAATAAGTAGCTTTTTCTAGTACTTTTCCACAGAACTCGACAGTATCATAACCTAAAATATTATCTGCAGAATGCAGTCTTCTTTGGGGCAGCCATGAGTCCCCAATGAGGACGTTGGTAGAACAGGCTTATTACCCATGTACGGATCAAGAGAATTGCTGCCAACCAGTCTTGCTACATGATTGGTAGGATCAAAATGTAATTAGTGGGTCAGAATCTGAACTGCAGTAATACATTTCCAAATGCAAAACACAGTATTTAATTCCATTCTTCATATAAATGCTTCTGAAATAGGAGTCGCACCATGAGGAGGGATCCAGATTTTCATGTTATAACGTTAAACCTGATTATCAACTCCCACAACACTGCTGTAACTTAAGCCAATTCACTTAACGTTGAAAATGAATGCACTTACTCCAGAGCTGAAAACACTGAGGCAAAGCACGTACAGTGAGGGAAAAAGGTATTTGATCCCCTGCTGAATTTGCCTGTTTGCCCTCTGACGAAGAAATGACCAGTCCATAATTTTAATGGTAGGTTTATTGTAGCTGTGAGAGACAATAACAACAGGAAAAAAACCCAGAAACCCAGAAGACAAAAGTCAGAGATTGATGTGCATTATAATGAGTGAAGTAAGTATTTGATCCCTTTGCAAAAGATGACTTAGTACTTGGTGGCAAAACCCTTGTTGGCAATTACAGAGGTCAGACGTTTCTTGTAGGTGGCCACCAGGTTTGCACACATCTCAGGAGGTATTTTGTCCCACTCCTCTTTGCAGATTCTCTCCAAGTCAGTAAGATTTCGCGGCTGATGTGTAGCTACTTGAACCTTCAGCTCCCTCCCCAGATTTTCGATGGGATTAAGGTCTGGAGACTGGCTAGGCAACTCCAGGACCTTAATGTGCTTCTTCTTGAGCCACTCCTTTGTTGCCTTGGCCGTGTGTTTTGGGTCATTGTCATGCTGGAATACCCATCCTCGACCCATTTTCAATGCCCTGGCTGAGGGAAGGAGGTGCTCACCCAAGATTTGATGATACATGGTCCCGTCCATCGTCCCTTCGATGCGGTGAAGGTGTCCGGTCCCCTTAGCAGAAAAGCACCCCCAAAGCATAATATGTCCCCCTCCATGTTTCATGGTGGGGATGGTGTTCTTGGGGTCGTAGGCAGCATTCCTACTCCTCCAAACACGGTGAGTTGAGTTGATGCCAAAGAGCTCGATTTTTGTCTCATCTGACCACAACACTTTCACCCAGTTCTCCTCTGGGTCATTCAGATGTGCATTGGCAAACTGCAGACGGGCCTGTACATGTGCTGTCTTGAGCAAGGGGACCTTGCAGGCTCTGCAAGATCTCAGTCCTTCACGGTGTAGTGTGTTACCAGCTGTTTTCATGGTGACTATGGTCCCAGCTGCCCTGAGATCATTGACAAGTTCCCCCCATGTAGTTCTGGGCTGCTTCATCACCGTTCTCATGATCATTGCAACTCCACGAGATGAGATCTTGCATGGAGCCCCAGACCGAGGGAGGTTGACAGTTAGGGTTAGGGTTGTCACCTTCTCACCAAGCTGCTTGGCAATAGTCTTGTAGCCCAGTCCAGCCTTGTGCAGGTCTACAATCTTGTCCCTGACATCCTTGGACACCTCTTTGGTCTTGGTCATGGTGGCTAGTTTGGAATCTGATGGATTGATTGCTTCTGTCGACAGCAGAACCCTAACTAGGGCTGTTGAAAAAAAATTCGGTATAGTTTGGATTCAGCCGAATTCAGCCCATCTGGATTCGGGATATGCCGAAGTCCGAACTCCCCCACTTCGGGTCCATGCAATTTGGCTCGAATTCAAAGTTTGGGGGAAAAATCCGGCCGAATAAAGCCATTAAAAACACAACCGCGCCTTTCCGCGGCTCCAGGGGGGCATTTTTGGGGGTAGAGGTCCCAAACTTTCAGCAGAGCTTCAAAGGACCCTTCTTGCAAGACCCCCCAAGTTTTGTAAAGATTGGGTCGGGGGGGGCTGAGATATGGGCCCCGAAAGGGGTCCCCCCACCCTTAATGTGCATCTCTGAGCAGAGCTTGCCACCCACGCACAAAGCTCCCAGCCCTGACAAACAGCTGAGAGCAAGGGCGGGGCAGTTGCTAAGACGTTTGCAAAGCAACAGAACTGCAAAGCAACACTGCAAAGGAACACAACTGCAAAGCAACACTCACAACTGCAAAGCAACACCTTTGTAACCATGCAAAGCAACACCTGACACCTGGAAGTTTGCAAACCATGGAAAGGGACAGAGGCAGCTTACTATACATAATGAGCAGGAGGGGGAGGCAAATGCATTCTTTAAGTAACCATTTGAAAACCAGTTTTGAGCAAGCATCAAAATAGACCTAACCGCTCTTATGAATGAGGGAAAACCTGAAGACACACAACTGAAACCCCCCCTCAAACCAGGGAGAGAGAGACTCGAGGGGCACACACACCCCAGGCAGAATGGGCAAAAGCCCCCTTTGGCTCCCCCCACCCACAGAAACTGCTCCCTCCCCACACACACACAGACTCTGCTTCCCCCCCACACTCACACACAGGAGAAAAATTATAGATTAAAGCCCCCAAAGGGGTCTTACTGTGGCTGTCTTCTGTTCCATCAGGAGGGGCTGGGAGGACTGGGTAATCCAATATGATTCCATTTAAGCACTGAAGGTTTTGCCGCTCTGGAGATGCATACTGTATCGGGTGATCCATTCATCCCAATAGGGAAAAGGGGAAAGCCCATATCTCGGGACCCCCTGACCCAATGTTTACAAAACTTGGGGGGTCTCTTACGAAGGCTCGTCTGAAGCTATGCTGAATGTTTGGGGGCTGCACCCCCAAAAATGCCCCCCTGCAGCCACAGAAAGAGAAAAAGGGGGGAGCCCATATTTCTGCCCCCACTGAACCCATCTTTACAAAACTTGGGGGTTTCTTAAGAAGGCTCGTCTGAAACTATGCTGAAAGTTTGGGGGCTGCACCCCCAAAAAAGCACCCCCTGCAGCCACGGAAATGGAAAAGGGGTGAGGGAAAAGGGGTGGAGCCCATATCTCGGGACCCCCTGACCCAATGTTTACAAAACTTGTGGGGTCTCTTAAGAAGGCTCGTCTGAAGCTCCACTAAAGGTTTCGGGTCTCTACCCCCAAAAATGCGCCCCCTGCAGCCACGGAAAGGCGCGAATGTGCACAAGCTCTCCCCCATGAGGATTTCTCTCACTCTCTCTCTCTCCCCGGCCCAGTCACGCAGCAGCTGCTTCCTCCAGTACTCAATCCTGACTGATTGGCCAGAAGAAGACCCAGCTTGGCCACCGATTGGCCGGGGGAGGAGAATGCTGCTTACTGACGGTTATGCTGCTTACTGACGCCCCGAATTTGCCAAATTTATTCGTGAACTCCCGAACTCACTGAATTCGGCTCTCCCGGTTTCCCGCCATTTTTTAGTTCGGTTCGTCCCAAACTAAAAACTGCTGAATCAGGGGAAATTCGGCTGTTTTTCGGTTCAGGCCAAACCGAATCGACAGCCCTAACCCTAACCCTAATCTGGCTGATTGATAGGGGATCAAATACTTATTTCACTCATTATAATGCACATCAATCTCTGACTTTTGTCTTCTGGGTTTCTGGGTTTTTTCCTGTTATTCTGTCTCTCACAGCTACAATAAACCTACCATTAAAATTATGGACTGGTCATTTCTTCGTCAGAGGGCAAACGGGCAAATTTAGCAGGGGATCAAATACTTTTTTCCCTCACTGTATCGTGTTTGGGAGCAGTGCAAGTTAGTCGTGATTCAGGTGGCTCCTGTGTTCACCTGAGTGTTGGGACAGCTGAACTCAATAAGGACATGACTTGAGCAACTGTGGTGCAAAACAGTCATAGAACCCATTTGCAGTAGGACTGTTGATTCGGCAAAAACCAAACTGAAAAAAATATCAAAAAAATGCAAATTAGGTAAAATTCGGGTTTGGGTTTACTGAGTCCGCAAAATCCAGGAGGTTGTCAAAGCCAAATTTGCCATTCTTGAAAAGGCCGGATAAAAATCCAGCTTTTTCAGAATGTCTTTCCATGGCTCCTGGGGGGGGGGCATTTTTGCAGGTAGAGATCTGGGTAAGGGGGTCTGGAGTTATGGGGTCTGGAAAGGGTCACCCCCATCCTCCTCCATTGTAAAGCATTGGCAAAGTGGCTGTGTTCAGATGCTTTAGTGTGATCTTCGCAAAGTATCTCAATGGAGAAGCTGGGCTTTAAATGGTTGGAAAGTTCACCCCGAGCTGGAGGTCTAGGTGATGGTAATGATAGTGGCCTTTCTTCTACTAGTATGGCATCAGCTGAATCACATCCAGCACAAATGTTTAGGGTGATTAGTTATCTGTGTTTGTTGTCACACATTGTCAATTGATATAGTTAGGATCGGCCTTAGTGCGTCTAGGGCTCTCAGCAAAAGCAAAGGCCCCAGACTTTCCTGGGGGGGGGGGTTGTGTGTTTGTGGCCATGGGGCTGAGAGCAAGCTGACGAAGGCTGCCCCAGTGGCTCCAGGTTGGCAGCGTGGAGCCAGGGCGGGGGTCCTTGCACAGCCTTGGGCTAGCCAGTAGGGCTGTCAATTCGGTTCGGCCCGAACTGAAAATCAGCTGAATTTCCCTTGATTCGGCGGTTTTTAGTTCGGGAGGAACCGAACTCAAAACAGGCGGGCAACCAGGGGGGGGGCGAATTCAGCGAGTTCGGGAGTTCACGAATAAATTCGGCCAATTCGGGGCCGTCAGTAAGCAGCATAACCTTCAGTAAGCAGCATTCTCCTCCCCCGGCCAATCGGTGGCCAAGCTGGGTCTTCTTCTGGCCAATCAGTCAGGATTGAGTACTGGAGGAATCAGCTGATGTGCGGCCGGCCGGGGAAAGAGAGAGAGAGAGGGAAATCCTCGTGTGTGTGAGGGGGTGCTTGTGCACATTCGCTCCTTTCCGTGGCTGCAGGGGGCGCATTTTTTGGGGTACAGACCCCAAAATTTCAGGGGATATTCAGACAGGTTTTCTTAAGAGACCACCCAAGTTTTGTAAACATTGGGTCAGGGCGTCCCGAGATATGGGCTTCCCCCCTTTTTCTTTCCATGGCTGCAGAGGGCGCATTTTTGGGTGTGCCGACCCCAAACTTTCAGCGGAGCATCAGACAAGGCTTCTTAAGATACCCCCCAAGTTTTGTAAACATTGGGTCAGGGCCCCCCGAGATATGGGCTCCACCCCTTTTTCCTCTCCCCCTTTTCCATTTTTGTGGCTGCAGGGGGCGCTTTTTTGGGGGTGCAGCCCCCAAACTTTTATCATAGCTTCAGAGAATCCCTCTTAAGAGACCACCCAAGTTTTGTAAAGATGGGTTCAGTGGGGGCTGAAATATCGGCTCCCCCCCTTTTCTCTTTCCGTGGCTACAGGGGGCGCATTTTTGGGTGTGCCGACCCCAGACTTTCAGCGGAGCTTCAGTCAAGGCTTTTTAAGAGACCACCCAAGTTTTGTAAACATTGGGTCAGGGCCCCCCGAGATATGGGCTTTCCCCTTTTCCCTATTGGGATGAATGGATCACCCTCGAGAGATGCATACATATGGATCTTATATTGGATACAAATGGAATCATATTGGATTACCCAGCCTCCCAGTCCCTCCTGCTGGAACAGAAGACAGCCACAGTAAGACCCCTTTGGGGGCTTTAATCTATATTTTTTCTTTTCTGTGTGTGTGTGTGGGGAAAAGCAGAGTCTGTGTGTGTGTGTGGGGAGGGAGCAGTTTCTGTGGGTGGGTGGGGGAAGCCAAAGGGGGCTTTTGCCGGTTCTGCCTGGGGTGTGTGTTCCCCCTCCAGTCTCTCTCTCCCTGGTTTGAGGGGGGGCTTCATTTTTATTCTTCAGGTTTTTCCTCATTCATAAGATCAGTTAGGTTATTTTGATGCTTGCTCAAAACTGGTTTTCAAATGGTGACTTAAAGAATGCATCTGCCTGGTCCCAAGTCCAATGCAAAAGGAGAAATTCCACCCCCTCCTGCTCATTATGCATAGCTAGCTGCCGCTGTCCCTTTCCATGGTATGCAAACTCCCAGGTGTCAGGTGTTGCTTTGCACTGTTGCAAAGGTGTTGCATTGCGTGCTTGTGTTGCTTTGCAGTTGTATTGTTTTGCAAAATTCTTCACACCTGCCCCGCCCTTTGCATGTTTGCAAAGGTGTTGCTTTTCAGTTGTGTTGCTTTGCAAAGTTCTTAGCACCTGCCCCGCCCTTGCTCTCATCAGCTGTTTGTCGGGGCCGGGAGCTTTGTGCGTGGGCGGCAAGCTCTGCTGAGAGATACACATTAAGGGTGGGGGGGACCCCTTTCAGGGCCCATATCTCAGCCCCCCCCCCCGACCCAATCTTTACAAAACTTGGGGAGTCTTTCAATATACGTCCTTTGAAGCTCTGCTGAAAGTTTGGGACCTCTAAGCCCCAAAATGCCCCCCCCCAGAGCCGCGGAAAGGCGCGGTTGTGTTTTTAATGGCTTTATTCGGCCGAATTTTTTTTCCGAACTTTGAATTCCCGCCGAATTGAACGGATCCGAAGTGGGGGAGTTCGGACTTCGGCACGTACCAAACCCACAAGGGCCAAATTCGGCCGAATCCGAACTGTACCGAATTTTTTTTTGACAGCCCTACTAGCCAGCCCCCCTTTCCCATTTGGCCAGGCTCACCCCCTCAGTCATTTCTGGCTCTCCCACCCACCCTCCCTTTGGGTTCAGGTTTGTTAACGGTTGTCAATGGTTTATCTGCATTTGTCATAGCTCTGGTTGGAAGTTTGGGCATTGGGACAGATCCATTTCTTGGGGGGGGGAGGCTGTGCCTCTCATGTTTTGGGATTCCCTTAAGGGTCTTGGGGGATGAGCCATTCAGTGGCATGCCCAACTCAGGGGCTGACAGATCTCACCACCAGGTGGCAAGGGAACCCCGCAGCGACTTGCACCCCTGTGAGACCCTGGGTTTGCCACTCCATGGGCTTCCCCTCCCCAGCAAGTGGGTTGGGGGTATGGGATTCATTGGGTGGCAGGCTGGTAGCCTGATGCTAGATTTGCCCCCATGCTGTGCCATCTCTCCTTTGCTGTATTCAATAAAAGCTGTGGCATGTTTTCCCCCAATCTGCTGTAAATTTTGTATGTTCCTTCCTCTCCCTCACTCCCTCTCTTGCTCCTAGAACTGCAAGTCCAGGATGTAGCCCCACAATCACTACTACCCCACTTACCAGGGCCAAGCAAGGGGTAGCCCTCTAGCTGCCTGAGCCCTGGATGGGGCAGGTACATATGCAGCAGGAACCTGATCTTTTTCTTTTCAGCCCCCCCTCCCCAAGTGCAGGGCCCAGGCTAGCTGCCTCATTGCCCATTAGCTAAGACTGACCCTGGCTTTAGGTCTTGTTATAGTAATTTTAAAGAGTTGTGATTGTGGGTTGGATTCTGCCATGCATAGAAGGAATTCCGTGCAGAGAAACACAACTCCCCTGATCCAAGTCCTGCAGTAACCCAACCGATGGCCCTAGGGGTCCCATCAGGGTTGAATGGGAGGACTGCCATGGAAGGAAGGTGAAGATTGTCCCCTTTGTATGTGGAGATCTTTTTGATCGGATTCAATACTGTGTGTGACTAGTATCCACCTATGCTAAGAAAAACATTGGCATGAATAGGCCCACTGCAAAAGCTGGCACCTGATTTCACACTAAAATAGCAAGCATAGGGCAGAATCCCCCCCCCCCAATGCAAATCTCTTATAGCACTTCAATTACAGCTTGCGTTCTCCGGCAACTTTGATAAAGCTGAGCAACAGGGCTACTGGATTAGAGTGCTAGAGCCTAGCATATTATGTCCTATACCATATTTTGTTTCACAAAGGACTTACTTATTAAGGTTTTAGCCAGAGTATTTTTGTAACAAAGCATATGGTAACTAGTTTCATGTAACAACCCACAACACAAGCTGTCATTTAAAAAAAAATGCTTCTTTCAGTATAGTGATAATAGTGCTCTGATTTATGGGATCTCATAATACACACAAACACATGCACATGTTTTTTTTTATTGGTTTTTTTCAGTTGGATAATAATAAGAGATGAGGAAAAAGTGAATAATGGAAAAGAAGTCTGATAAATAACCATACAAAATGAATACAGTAGGAAATATTAGAATGAAAAAGAAGGAAGACTGTCACCTTAATCTATTAAAAAAAGAGACGAAACAATTTTGTGGGCTTCTGTTAGTCAGCTGACAGCAGTGAAATTGTGTCTAGGGTTGCAAGCTCCGGGTTGGGAAATACCTGGAGATTTTAGGGGTGGAGCCTGAGGAAGGTGGGGGTTTGAGGAGGGGAGGGATTTCAGTGAGGTATAATGCCATAAAGCCTGTCTTCCAAAGCGCCCACTTTCTCCAGGTGAAATGATCTGTGTCTGGAGATCAGTTGTAACCCCAGGAGACCTCCAGCCACCACCTGGAAGTTGACAAGTCTAATTGTGTCAGCCGTCTTTTCTTTTTTTTTACCTTCCATTTAAATTGAGGTGTGGTGTATCATAATGGTTGATGGGCACTATAAGCTAGACACTTCCTAGTTCAGATATTACCATGGCCATGAACTCATTAGGTGACTTCAGGTCACGCATTGTCTTTTTACCTCAGACGCCCTCTGAAATACGCAGACAATGACACTCACAGGATCATTGTATGCAAAGTCAGTGAATGGGAATTCTTTTCAGCACTTTAAGAAGAAGAAAAACATGTCATTGAGTCGCAACTGACTCATGACTCCATCCATGAGGGTGTTCCAGGCAAGACTCCATCCATGGGGTGTTCCAGGCAAGAGACAAACAGAGGTGGTCTCTGATCCAAGTATTAACTGTGGCCCGCCCTGCTTAGCATTTGTGAGCTTGGACTAAGCTGAGCTATTCAGGATGTTCTCAATACTTTAAAGCACTATGTAAATTCTAAGTATTATTATTACATCCGAACCATTTTATACCAAGGCTCACAAAGAAGCTAAAACACATTTGTGTTGACACAACTGAGCTAGAGAATCTGGGAGATGTGGGGATGGTTTGAAGGCACATGAAGCTATCAGGTCTTTAGAAATAGGCAAGTTTTAGCATAGATGATTACCTGGGAGCCCCATGTGCAATGCTAGAAGCTTCCTGGAGAAGCAATAGGATATGCAATGAATAATTTTTAACTATAGAATTCTCTAGAGATGTTTTGACTCTCCCATCCCCCATGGACCTTGCTAGAACTGGGCTTGGAAAAATAGAGCTTGCCAAAAATTGTTGAAGAAAGGAAAAGGAAGAGGAAGGGAGAAAGAGATAGAAATTCATCTCCAACTTGGTTATACCATGAATCAAAAAATAATTCAGGGCTATAATGCTCAGCTTTGTATTGGAGTTGAGCATTAAGAGATACTGCAGCTCGTATTTCGGAACATGTGAAATATGAGTTCAACTGACGTGTCTAGAATTTTCATGCTTTAAAATGCCAGAATGTTAAAATTCACTCCACCTTAACTATACATTTCTATATGCAAAAAATCAGAGCTGATTATATATTTTGTTGGCCTCGAACTGAAACACATAATGAATTCCTCCTCTCGTTCTCATACCTATGTACATTGGGATGGCTGCAGAGCTTAGCTGGGGCTCATTTTCCTCTGCATTTGTATGCAAAAGCGCAGTAGCAGTGGTTACTGCTGATGCTCCTCCTCCTTTCCATCTGCTTTGACCCTGAACTGTCTCCAATTAAAACGGTGCCTCGTAAACCTGCTGGACTATATAAGATATACCGCTCTATGCTTTGTCTCAATCTGTGAATTAATTCCTCATGCAGCATCAGCAACTGACTTCAGTCATTTAGTCTAATGGCCTGGCTGGTTGCCCAGCTGTGCCACCCACTTAGGGTTGCCAACTCTGAGTTGGGAAATTTCTGGAGATCTGGGAGTGGAACTTGGGGAGGGTGGGGTGTAATGCTGTTGAGTCCACCCTCCAAAGTAGCTATTTTCATCAGGGGAACTGATCTCTGGAGTCCAGTTGTAATTCTGGGAAATGTCCAGGCCCCACCAGTAGGGTTGCCAACCTCCAGGTACTTTTAATTAAGGATACGTAATCAAGTATTATTAGCACCCATGGTCACGCATTTCTTAGAAAAAGGCCATAGACGATGACTTACAGTTTTTTTGCAATTTGGCAAATACACAAGGGCCCATACATTAATAAAGAGAGAATATTATGCCAACAGGAGGCAAGGTTCATCCATTTATTTAATTCCATTCATCCATATGGATTGAACTCAGCCCTAGATTTATCCAGCTATTTATGAATCTTAATTAAACATCTAACCCTTACTTACCATTTTATTAGGAAACAAGTCATCTCCACCTGTGAGATTACTACCTGCAAGAGAAATGAGGAATAAGATGACTACATTAGAAGCAATACATAACATCTTGGGAATCATGTTAGCTCCTACTAGTAAAAATATAACTTAAACAAAAATCTTGAGTAAGAAAATAGTAAGATATAAATGCATATGAGTTTAAGAAGGATTATTATCCTAGAGTAATACTAGCATACTTTATTGAAAACACCTGTCATTCAATATTTCAGGGTAGACTTTAGGTCTTTAGAAACAAAAGACTAGGAGTCATTCTTATGAGCTGCAAGATTGCAGCCAGATAAGAGAATTATTTTATAATCATAACTTTAGGGGTGGGGAAAATGCACCTATGTTTAGAATAGCACTCTTTATTATTATTATTATATGTTAATTTTAGAAATGACTACACAGTCTGATGAAGCAAACCTCAACGCGAAACAAGAAAATAACCGGAATCTTGTAACATCAATTAGTGTTTTCTGTGTTTTGATAACATATGGCAACACACAGAATCATTGGCAAGTGGCTATGCTAGCTTTTCCAGCAGTAATGAGATTCTAGCAAACTGATTGGCCAGCAGCGATCAGCTGACCCGGAACTGTATGCACTCAACTACATACCAGCAGACTGCGGCATTGAGAGCATCTTCTATTGCAATCCTAAGCTTCTACTATTGCAATTATATTTACTGCTGGACGCATAGACACTTTCCTGGGGGATTCTAGTAATTAATGTATGTTGAACTATTGTTAAAGCACACATTGTATTGAAAATCTTGCTAAACAAGTTCTATATTTATGCAGAATTGTAACTACCAAGTTCTTCTGTATACGTTGATGGTTATATGTTATTGCTAAGCAAACAAATATATTGTTAAAATTGTATACATTTAGTGTGTAGTGGCTGTGTACTGAGAGTTTTCCTTTGGATTTTAACAACCTCCAGGTACTAGCTGGAGATCTCCTGCTATTACAACTGATCTCCAGCTAATAGAGATCAGTTCCCCTGGAGAAAATGGCCGCTTTGGCCATTGGGCTCTATGGCCTTGAAGTTCCTTCCCTGTCCATACCCCGCCCTCCTCACACTCCACCCCCCCTCCAAAATCTCCATGTATTTCTCACCCTGGAGTTGGCAGCCCTACCAGGGACTCTCCTGTCCTAGTCCCACACTTTATCCTCCCCATTATACCGGATCTCTAAATCTAAGGGTAACAAAAGCATGAACAATTTCTTGGATGGTCCGTTTCCACTTCAAGAGGCAGGCACCTTCCTAATGCAGAATTGCATACTTTTAAATTAGCAGTGTAAACAATGGCACTTTGAACTTGATCCAGTCACAGTAAAATGTTTCCCAGCCCTGTTGATTTAAGTGGAAGAATTAAGCTGTTTTTGTCTCCAAATCTTAACAAAGTATCCTTCGTGGCTGGTTTCATGTCATTGCAAAAGCATGTGTTTCATCATTTGCACAAGGCTTTAGGCAGTGTATAGGATGCATTAGGGAATACTTTCAAACTGAGGATTTAAATATTGCTTAAATAAAGTCACTTCAGGCTGCTTCATTCTTTAATAATGATAGGAGATTTGATTATCTTTGCCTTTGTGATTGTATAATTATCAGAACAGAGGAAATCGGGCGGCTGTGTATGAATCTAAACATGGTTTAGATTTACACAATGGATTGCTAAGAGTGTATTCCTAATGTTTCCTTGTATATCCACAGCAATCATTTTCAATGTGTAAATTGTAGAGAAGGAGTGATGCATTAATAATGCGGATTTTAGTTAAATAGATAAATAGAGTATTATTTGATTAAGTGCTATAGGTATTTTAGTTAAATTAGCGCTATTTTTTAAAAAAAATTTAAAAATAATTTGTATCACCAGCATTTGATTTTTTTAAACTAATGTTATATCTAGGGTTTCCCCCCCCCTTTTTTTATTGTGAGATTAAATGTTTCTATTTTTTTTAAAAAAGCAATCGTGTCCAAGGAAAAACTGAAAATGAATGAAATAATGAATGAAAGCATCCCTGAAATCTTGTCCAATGGAATTGAAATTGATCATTTTTTAAAAGTAGGGCTGTGGTGGAAATGATTTATTATCTATTATCCTGTGTCTGCTTGGAATGTCAGTGAAAAAGGTAAACTATCAATCAATCAACCAATACCAAATTGGAGGGCAAATATTGGGGGTCTGTATTTAAAAAAACCCCAATTGTACTTTCATACAATTCTCATTGAGATATGAGATCACCACTTAACCCTGGGACCACTGCAAAATTCCATATGCAACATACTCCATGAAACGACCTCAGCTCACACAAGAACATCCAGTGGGTTGGATCCAGCGATGTCCGAACAGACATGGAAATACACTGAATGCAGTTCTACTTGTGGAACCAATTGTGCTAGAAATCTCGCAGGTCTGGATGGAAAGAAGAAGTCCCTAGTCAGTAGTAGGAGGTTGGGGAAGACTATGAGGAGCTGGTAAGCATTAGCCAGCTGGCCAAGAATCATGCAGGTAATTGGGTAGGATAATTGGGTAATTGGGTAGGGTAATAAGCATACAAAGAGGAAAGATATGGAGGGAAGGTTCAAGATGAAAAATAAGAAATAAGAGATTAGGTTATATTCTGCCTGCCCTGCAGAAGGGATCCCTGTTGTGTGTCAGAGGTGCTGTTCTTTGTATTCTTTATCCTGGTTAAGATAATAACATTACCATCTATATCCTTCTGTAGCCCTGTTCACAAGTTACAGTGAGCACATGACAATCCATGTCCAGTGTACACTTGATTTTTCTTTATGCATGCATTTAATAATTCTTACATTACATATAGTACATGTATTCTTACATTACATATAGTACATGTACAGTTGAACATGTGACTGAAAGTGCACATTTGTACTGGTCTCTAGTTTCATTTGTAACTTGAACACATAGTGGCTCTTTCTTACAAACAGATGTACGCATATATAGGCAGGATATACATGCATTCACAATAGTGTGTGAACATGGCATCTTTGGATGGATATGAAATCTTGCTTGGAGCAACATATACAAAGCCTTAAATGACCCCCCTGGAACAGGTGTTTGGGTCTAATATATGTTGGGATGCTTATATATGCATGCCATGACAAGGGACTCACTTTGGTAATGGGGGGGGGTTCATGTTACATTCTTTTCAGCTGCAAATAGCAATTTTAATTTTTTCCCATAATTACTAAGAGAGGGGTCAAAATATTTGCCTGTGATTGAGGGGAATTCTAATTCAGGGGCATTGTCCTTAGTCCCAATTGGTTATCTGATGTCATTACACAGCAAATGTGATTGGCTACACAGCACAGTGATGTCATCATACTCACTATGTGATCCTTGGTTAGCTGGGATCACTTTTCAGCAAGACGAAAACTTTCGAAAATAAAATTATACTGAAGCAGCCATCGCTTGGCTGGTAGCCAGCAACCAATGAAACAGGGTGGAAAAGGATCGATGGGGGAAGCAGTAAATATTTTGACCTCCTGAAACCTGCCCAAAGTGTTCATGGGAAAATAACCAATACAACCCTAATATCTATGCTTGAAAATCATACTATTTCTCTTTTATTTGTCTTTGTTCAAAGGTTAAACTATAAATCAGACAGTTCCAAGAATCAAAACCATTAATACTAAAGTTTCCAAAAGATAAAATACCAGAGTAAAATTCATTTGCAACAACACTGATTTGAACTGGATATGTGTTAAAATGCAGTTAAATACAGACCTCCAATAATATCCTGGCCCCCACCTTAGAATTCCCTTCAGAAATATTGGTTATAGTTCATGCCATTGTATTTTTCTTTGGGCGTTACTTTAAAGTTATTGTTATGGGGATCTCTGTTGTCTCATAAATCAGAATTAGATGCAATCTGGGAAAGGATCATATTTTATCTGAAGGAAATATTTCTAATCAGGATACCTGAAAATACATAGTTCTTCCATTAGAGGGAGAAGAATTAAAGGCAATAAAGAAAGTGAACAGAAATTTATTAAATGTCTTTATCATTTTGTTACTTTGAGGATGTGACCATCTCAAGAAAAAACGGCTAACTCCCTTTTACTGCTTCACTTCCTTCATAGCTGTCAGTAGCTATATTCTCATTTGGGGGAGGGGGAACCATTTTTATGCTTGGATTAACAGTTAGAAAGAGCTTTGCAATTTAGATGGGATTTTTTTCAACAACAACAAAAGCTGAATCCTGCATTGTGTGACAGAGATATCTTCATCATTTCTAACAGCTTAGGATTCATTTCTCTCTACTGTCAGGTAAGGTGGCTCCAAGCATTCACTTATTTCACTTTTCAGGAACAAAAGTACCATTATAAGAGGGAGGGCTGAAATGTTCTCTGAAAATCCCTATTTTCACCTTTTTCACCTTTTTTGCCGGCTGCTGACGGATCAGTCCTTACTCAGAAGCTGTTTCATCACCAGCTTTTTTACAAATAGCATCTCATTCTACCTAGAAGCAATGATCCTATCTGGTTAGGAATCACATACAAGAAACGTAATGCCATGCACCACCTTGCCATTGTATGGGTTTCCAGTTACTATGAGAATGATTCAGACCCTTCAGCTAATGCCCAGTCTGACTGGATGTCAGCTGTGATCGGTCTCCAGAAGTACAACATCTCTAGGGTGGAAGATAGGCAGTGATTAATCTGCGTAATCAAACAGAAGAAGAGTTGTTCTTTGCATTCTACTGATCGGCAACTGAACAACAAACAGAATATTCTATGCATGTCTGTTTCAGAGTTCTAGAACAGCCGGACGAGGATCATGATTTAGTCCTGCTGTGTTGCAAAATGTCTGAATGGCTCCATCAGCCAGTCAGTTGTATTGTGGGTTTCTAAGACTATAGTTAGTAAGGTTGCCAGGTCCCTCTTCGCCACCGGCGGGAGGTTTTTCAGGCAGATCCTAGGAGGGCAGGGTTTGGCGAGGGGTGGGGACTTCAATGTCACAGAGTCCAATTGCCAAAGCGGCCATTTTCTCCAGGTGAACTGATCTCTATCGGCTGGAGATAAGTTGTAATAGCAAGAGATCTCCAGCTACTACCTGGAGGTTGGAAACCCTAGTAGTGAGTGTCACTCCTCTACAATTTTTTCAAATTTACCACGTTCCCTGCTTGCACAGGGCATGACCACTCATTAATTTCCAAGGATGCCATGCCATGCAAACATAGTTTTGAATCTGCCTAGAACAGAATGTGCCCTGACCTGGATGGCCCAGGCTAGCCTGATCTCGTCAGATCTCAAAAGCTAAGCAGGGTCAGCCCTGGTTAGTATTTGGATGGGAGACCACCAAGGAATACCAGGGTTGCTGTGCAGAGGAAGGCACTGGCAAACCACCTCTGTTAATCTCTTGCCATGAATACCCCAAAAGGGGTCGCCATAAGTCAGCTGTGACTTGACAGCACTTTACACATACACATAACAGAATGTTATTGGGTGCTATGGAACACAGGCAGGATGGTGCTGCTGCAGTCGTCTTGTTTGTGGCTTCCTAGAGGCACCTGGTTGGCCACTGTGTGAACAGACTGCTGGACTTGATGGGCCTTGGTCTGATGCAGCAGGCCCTTTCTTATGTTCTTATGTTCTTAATGTGCTGATATTGGGAAGACAAAAAAATCCCTCCATTTAGAAAAATAGTAAATAGGTATCAATGCCTTCCAAAGTCTAAAACATCTGCAACTGTTATGCATCATGGTAAATCAGGAATGTCACAATACCATAGTCATTAGTTTGATTGCTTAGCCAATGTTCTGCAACCTTCTACTAATCCTTGCACATATTCATAGTCAGTATTTTATGTGCTTGTTAGATGCTATTGTTTTTTTAATGCCTTGACGGGACTCACAGATTGCAAAGCATTTAATACCTTGTCTCTTGGTGTCTGGAATAACTATCTTATCAATCGGGGGTAAATCCCTGTGAAGAAAAAATGTGTGTCATTACACAGTATGGCTGCATACGAGGATCCACTACCTTTCTTCTGTTTGATAAACTTCTTTTATCCATTCTAAAAGGAAGTTGTGGCAGTTTTCTGGGACTAGACACCACCCCAAAGGATTTTCTATCACTTTCCTACCTTCCTCACTGCATTGGGGATTTCCATCAGGAAAAACAACTGTACAAGGAGATAGATTTATGGCTTGGATATTAATCCACCTCCAAGCCAGCGGCCATTAGTTGTGGTGTGAGTTAAAAATCTGACAGGACACGGTGATTTTTCACTTTAAAAGGGTACAAGAACAAAGTTTCTTTACACAAACTGAAGAAGAATTCTAATTATTAACATGAAGATATGGGGTTACAACTTTTAACATTGCACGAACTGAGTGAGGGGACTTTCCTGGCAGGTTCACTACAATGTTACAATTGGAATCAAAACTGTTACACTTAAAAAACAGTAACCCTCTCTCTAAGGTATAGGAAGGGATCAGGGGATTAAATTGAACAATGTGATCCATATGCTGTCCTCAACCCGCTCTCTTGTTAAACCAACTCATTCACTATACTCTCTAACTCCTTCAACTGTCAGAACCTAACTCCGGGCAGACAAGAACAACTGACAGTTTCCCTCACAAATGCCTCTAGTTTCTCAGCACTCGCCATGTATTGAAAAATTGACATTGGCTTCCCATTTGTTTCCAGGTGCTGCGTTCCCTTTTAAATCCCTAAATGTGCAGTTTCAGTGAAGACTTTCTTCCTTCTGCTTTACTTTACAATCTTCATGAGAGGACTTGCTCTGAATTCACCCACTTAAATAGATAAGGTGGGTGGTGACCAATAACAGGGTTTTCTCAATACAGCCATATTTGTGGGATATAGCACCATTCCTACAAGATACGCCTGATGACTACATTGCTTAGATTTAAGCACCATGCAAATTTTTTGTTCATTAATTTCTTTGTTTCATTCTGCTTTACATTGACTTGGCTTCTTCGTTGGCTGGTTTTATGAAGCTGTAATTTGCTTTCGATTTCTTAACGTCTGTTTATACTGTTTATACCATTGCTTTAATCTGTTGTGTTTATGATGTTTTAAATTGTTTCAACCAGTGGATCTATATTTTATTAGTTATTGTTGCTCTTTTAGCTTTTTAACCCATTTATTTCGTTTATTTCGTTTTTATAGTCGTTGCATGTATATTTACCATTGTTAGATGCCTTGAACCAAATAAGAACAGTGGGGTAACACTACCTTAATAAACAGTCTCCCATTGGAGGCATCTGCCTGTCAGAAGACTGGTTTGTCAGAATCATGAAATCTAAGTACTTGTGCATTGTACAGCTCAGTCTTTCAAAATATGGTCCTATATTGCTGAATATTTTCTGACTATATAATCATGTACAATTGCATACCTTTCAGATGGCTAGATAGCCATCTGGCAGCAATGCTGATTCTGTGAACTTAGGCAGATCATGAGAGGGAGGGCAGGAAGGGATGAGTCAGTGTGCTTGGCTCTTGTGGCCCTTTCTTTGATGCCCAGGGTAATGCCAATTGCCACTTTTGGATCAGGAAGGAATTTTCCTCCAGGCCAGATTGGAGGGTTGTTGTTGTTTTTTTTCCCTTCCTCTGGGTATAGAGCAGGAGTAGTTGTGAATTTCCTGCATTGTGCAGGGGGTTGGACTAGATGACCTTGGAGATCCCTTCTAACTCTGTGTTTCAGTCTATTCCCTCACCTATTTGTCCTTACAGCAACACACTTTGAGGTAGGTTGGACTGAGTGATTGAACCAAAGTGACCCAGTGAGCCTTATCACAGAGTTCTCCCGTTCCTTCCTTTCCTTTATCCCTTAGAAGCTCCTTGATCCAGTGATCTTGAGCAGCATACATCTAATGTTTGAGGGATATAAGGACTGAAACAAATCTTGCCACTGACAATGTAGCCTTGGGATCCCTGTCACTTAGTAAAAAAGGCATTATATCAGACACAGAGACATTAGATTTATATGTTAAAAGGGGAGAGATATAATGTGATCGAAGTTCCTCATAAAAGCGGCACTCCAAGAGGGCATAAGCTAATGAATCAATAGAGCCAGAAGAGCAAGGACAGGTCCTTATCACAGAGTTCTTGAACCCAAGTTGTTGACCAACACTTTAACCACTACACTGTAGTGCACTGGCTCTTTAGGGGGATTAGTCAAGGATGGTTTATCAAGGATGTTTTGTGCAAGACGTTCCTTCACCAGCAGAAGCCTTTTCCATGCTCCCCACCGCCCAAGAGGTGTCATGTTGGCTGTTACTTTAGTAAGCTATCTTCTGCTCCGGTGTGACCTCTCCCCTCCTTGTGATGAAAGGGACTATGCCCCACATACTTGACTTCCTCATCTGTATCTTGTCTGGTTTGGATTAATTATTCTCCAGGATCTGATCATGTTCCTCCTGTGCAGATATTGCTAGAAGTCCACTATTAAGTTATCTTAGATATCTCAAAATGTCTGTTCTTTTGTTGAAATGCTGTGAAGTAGATTTAATTCCAAACGGGTGATGAAGAATCTTATATCTGTTCCATGGTGTAGAAAACGTCTATATGTGAATAGTTTAGCAGTCTCCTCATCTAATCTGATTTGCCAATATTTATCTTTCTTAACCAGAACTTTTACTTGTCAATCAACACTAACAGGAATTGGTGTTGTAAGGAAGTAGTGCTATTAGGGTTTCAGGTTGTTCAGTGCTCCAAGATCTAAACAATCCTCAGTTTGCCCCTTTTCCTTCTGCGATGACTAGGGTTGTGCATATTGATAAACACGAACTGAAATAAACCCTAAATTACCTGTTTTGGCTTCATTCACAGTTCAAGAGAACTGTGACCAGCCCAAGGTCACCCAGCAGGCTTCATGTGTAGGAGTGGGGAAACCAACCTGGTTCACCTGATCAGAGGTTCTGCCATTTAGAAATTACAGTACTAACTTTGTAGAAGTTATTCAACTTCTTCTTTTATATGATTTTCATGTTTGACAATGCCATTTTTTATTTGTAAAGCAACATTCTCCATCCCCAAACGGATGTGGATCAGTTTGTAAAGATAAATTGCCTTCATTCCCCCCCCCCATTTTAGGATAATGTGGCAGAACCTCTGACCTCCTTGAATGGACAGTGTGGTCTATGCAAGTATAGTGTAGATAAAGCTGCTTTTTGACCTCCTTAGTAGGCATGCAAGCTTTTTTTCCTGTAAATACACTGTCACTCTGCTTTATGATTATATTTCCTTGCACTGTCAAGGCATATGACAACAACATAAGTTCTATTGCTATCACTTTACAGCTGTCAGGAGCCTGCTTTTGATGAGATCTGAATAAAAAATATGTGGCATTCCTATTGGCAAAACCAAAAGACCATATAAACATTCAGATGCTTACTAATAATGTGCCTTTACAGGCCCTCTCTATACCAAACTAGAGATTTGCAAAATAAGCCAATTCAGAAGATAACTCTTAACTGTAACACAAAGGGAATAATATGCTGCTGCATGCTTCCCTCTTCCTTGAGCTGTTAGAGGTTCTGAGGCAGTTTGCATTTCTTGCCTGTCTTTCTTTCCTCCGCACACAAAAGCCATTCCCATAATGGTGTAAACAATCTAATGAAGCAAAATAGCATGCTTGAGAAATGCTGATTCCTAAGATAAAGAGTTGACAGGTAAAGATTAGCAAAAGACCCAAACTGTGCTACAAGAATGGGGCCATTCCAGCAAAGTTTTTTTTTTTTAAATGGCATGTGTGTGTGTGTGTGTGTGTGGGAAATTATCCTTTAGCTTCTAAAATTCTTCACAGTAGCATTTGAAAATGGAAATTGGTCATGTATTCTAAAAGGGAAGCTACTCTAGAAACCTCTTCTGTACCTCTTAAGCTCACCTGTGTTCAACTGAAGGCAGCATTAGCTGCAAGAGGAAGGAAGATTCAGGTTGTGTAATGGGGAACATTCTTGTTGCTTCTGAAGAGACAGATCTGCCCTCGGTTCTTCCAAAGAACAGATTTCTTGCAAAGTTCTTGAAAAGGCTGAAAAACTGAAATAAAAGGCAAGGGGGAGGGAGGACATTGAGGATGGAGGCAATATATATATCCAAAAAGAATGAAAAATAGATAAGCCACAACAAACAGTTTGAAGGAAGGGATTCTGCGATCTCCACTCGAGGGTTTTTAATCCACCCGGTAGAACAACATGCACATATTGTATTCTAGGCTATCTTCCTGGAGGTGGAGGCACAGCTCTTGGCTGTAAAGCAGAGCTCATTGGCAGCCTAACTCTGTAAGGGGCATTTGGGCTCTCTGTGAAGCTAGCTGTTCTTTGAACAGAGTTGAGCAGGGTTGGGCATATCGATAAAAATCCTTGCAATGGGCTTGCACAATTGTGCAGGACCATTGCAAAGATTCAGGGAAACTGAGTTTTCAAGCAGACAGCCATTACAGACTTTGAAAAGTAAGTAATTTTAAAATTCTCCTGGGGGAGGGGCATTTTTCAAGGTAGAGCCACCAAATTTGCCGCATAGCTTCAAGGGAATCTCCTTGCATGAACCCCAAAGTTTGGGGCAGGGGGTCCGATTTTATGGGGTCCCAAAGGGGTAGACCCCATTCCCCATAGAAAAACGTTATAAACTTTACCATGCACGGAGGAGGGGTGACCCCTTCCGGACCCCATAAAATTGGACCCCCTGACCCAAACTTGGAGAGTCCCTTGAAGCTACCCTGAAAATTTGGGAAATCTACCTCCAAAAATCTCCCCACAGGAGCTTTGAAAAAAATCCCCATAGTCTATAATGAACCTGAATTTTTTGGTAAACCGGGAAATAAGCTGAATACTGATATTTACCGGTATGGGTATTCGACTTATTCTGGGTTTATTGAAAAAAGTTGGGTCTAATAAACCTGAAATTTACCAATTTTTATTTTTTTTGCACGGCCCTAGAGTTGAGTTTAGGATTGGTTCAAGAGCTAAAGAGGGGTAAAAGTGTATCTGTTTGCTTGAGGCTGTGTGGTTTCTGAGCTGTTTGGGGTGCATCTGTGTGAAAATCGCCTTCTAGCATTTGGTGAGTGCACCAGAGTGGACCTCACCCCTGGGGCTTGTGACCAGTGCTTTGAACAGGGTTTCTAACAGGGGAATTGTGTTTGGGAGTTCAGAGCAAGAGGGTGAGGGCAAGCAGGAGAGAATCCCTCTAGTCAGAGTTTCCTGAGAAAGAATATACAAGCTCCACATCAGCAAGGAGTGTGGTGTGTTGCTGTATCCTTCCTACTACAGAAAACTGCACAAATTCTGGTAATCACCCTATTTCACTCTAAAAACACCTCTAAATCACTAAAACAGTTATGAAGGTAGCCCGTATGGGAGTGGGGGCTACCCACTATTTTTCAGGGAGTGCCACATGTATGATTTTCTACTCACTGGGTGGGAATCATGGATGTGTGCTTGAGGCATGAAGCTCTCGGCTCTCAGGGAAGAGGTTTTCTAGGGTGCCAACCTGGAGAAGCTGAAGCAGAGAGAAAGGTTAGTGGATAAAACCTTTAGGGACTTACATGAACAAACCCCCTCCTGTGCTGACAGCTCACCTGCTGCTGTGAAGAGTGAGAGTCTTGAGGTCAGAGGGCATCTGTCTGAGGAGGAGAGATGTGATTCCTTAGAAGGGACCCATTCCTTGGATGATGGACCAATATCCTCCTGCACCAAGGATAACCCCCTGGGGTTGGGGAGAATTGGGCTTTTGGTAGCGGGTGGTTCAATTATTAGGAATATAGAGAGAAGGGTCAATGATAGGTGTTTTGACTGCATGGTGACTTGCCTGCCTGGTGTGAAGGTTGAGGACATTACATGCTGTCTAGATAGATTGATAGATAGTGCAGAAGAGAATATAATCAAATAAGTTAGAAAAGATTAGGGAATGCACTCCCCAACATAAGCGATACTGGTGGAAATACTGGGCACTAAGGGTTACTTAGAAGGGGGAGTGTAGTACTGCCCACCTCATCAAAACCTTGAGCCTCATCTGGAAATGGAGAAGGAAGTAAGGGAGATGCCTAATCAAATAATGTGAGCTTTTAGATTGACATAAAAAGGTATAAAATGATTTAGATCCGCTCCAAATTGTAATTGATGGAGGTCTTGTTGCTAGTATTGTATGTTGCATGTGTTGTTTCATGTTGTTATATGTTTTGAAAACAAAAACATTATTTAATAAAAATAATTAAAGAATTTGAGGAGCAGGTTGCTAAAAGCATCAAGACAAACAATAAATATTTCATTAAATATATCAGGAGCAGGCTACTTATTTTGTTTATTTTATAGATTTATATCCCACCCATTCTCTGCCAAGGCAGGGAACAAGCCAGAGAAGCAGTTGGGTCTTTGGATGACCAAGTCACTCTAGTATGTCTTCTGCCAATGAAAGTGCAGCTGGGGTAGGAAACTTGCCCCTCACTTGGTTAAATCATTCCAGCTTTGCTGTTGAGGTCTAAGATATTACCATGATTTTGCATTTCACCCAGAGGCTTTTGGGAGTAATTATCATAAATTAAAAAGATCAAGGAAATGAAGAAGAGGAGTTGGTTTTTATATGCCGACTTTCTCTCCCTTTTAAGGAAAACCAAACTGGTTTACAATCTATAATCTCCTTCCCTTCCTCTCCCCACAACAGACACCTTGTGAGGTAGGTGAGGCTGAGAGAGTTCAAAGAGAATTGTGACTAGCCCAAGGTCAGCCATCTGGCTTCATGTGTAGGAGTGGGGAAACCAACCTGGTTCTCCAGATTAGAGCCCTCTGCTCATGTGGAGGAATGGGGAATAAAACCCAGCAGAGTCCACTGCTCTTAACAGTGACACCATGCAGTGTCTCTAGACTCTCACTATTCCATGGAGCCTTTCCCCCCAAAGAAAATCACCTTTGGGGTATTTGCTTAATTGTATGGGAGCTGCAATTAGCCATTTGGGTTAAAATAAGCTAACATATATTTTGCACCTGTGCATTTTTTTTATTTTATATTATGAACTAATTCAAAAATTATGAGAGAATTACATCCATACCATAACATCTGCACACATTACAAGCCTGGCAAGCTTGTTTTCTGAGGCAGGTAATTGCAAATTTCATCCCCATTATTCATTGGCCCATAACCTAAAGTTCTGGGTGACTGATTCATTCGGTCTCCTGACAGACTTTCTTTTGCTTTCTGACAAAATAGAAAAGTAAGAACCATTAAAAAGATTTTTGCGGGAAGATGAAAAGCTGAGAGGATGAAGCCACCACAAGATAATTTGTCTAAGTGTTTATGGGGTTTGTGAATATTCACTTGAAACTCTAGCATGTAACAGATAAGTGGTGAGATCACAGTGCACCATTTTCTGGAATTCTTTTAAAATTGGTGGTGTCTGAAAATGCCATGGTGGGCTATTTCTTGTCTGCGACATGTCAACTCAAAGTGCTCACTCCAATAGATAACAATGCCAAGAAAATATTACCCTGCTGTGACTTTACAACCTTGGTAGCCTCCTCAGTGGATCATATTTACATATTACTTACTCCTATAGCAACTGTACAGTATGTCCTACAACTAAATTAACATAGATCATGATGGGCAGCCATGTCACTAGCAGTCACTAGCAGTAGGGTTGTTGAAAAAATAAAAATTCGGTAAAATTCGATTTGGCAAAATTCAGCCCATTCTGATTCAGGAAATGCTGAAGTCCGAACTCCCCCAATTCGGATCCGTGCAATTCGGCATGAGATTCGGAGTTCAGGGGAAAATTTGGCCGTTTAAAGCCATTAAAAACACATTCGCGCCTTTCTGCGGCTTTGGGGGGGCATGTTTGGAGGTAGAGGTCCAAAACTTTCAGCGTAGCTTGAGGGGACCCTTCTTGCAAGAACCCCCAAGTTTTGTTAAGATTGGGTCAGGGGGCCCAGAGATATGGGGCCCGGAAGGGGTCCCCCCCAATCTGCCCATTGCAATAAAGCCATTACAAACACATTTGCGGCTTTCTGCGGTTCTGGGGGGGTGGCTTTTTAGAGGTAGAGGCCCCAAACTTTTAGTGTAGCTTGTGGGGACCCTTCTTGCAAGAACCCCCAGGTTTGGTGACAACTGGGGCAGGGGGTCTCGAGTTATGGGGCCTGGAAAGGGTCCCCCCTCTGCCCATTGGAATGAATAGAAATAAATAGACTGTTTGGACTCGGAGTTTGCAAAGCAACACATGACGCGACCTTGGGAGTTTGCCAGATGCTGCCAAACCGATCTTATGAATAAGGGAAAACCTGAGGGCACACAACTGAAGCCCCCCCTCAAACCAGGGAGAGAGAGACGCAAGCAGGCACACACACACACCCAGGCAGAATGGGCAAAAAAAAAACCTCTCAAACCAGTACGGCTCGGCCCCAAACAGAGAAAAAAACCAAGGAGGAGGAGGTGTGGCGCCGGGGAGAGATTCACGGAAGCCACACCATTGCACTCAACCCCAGGCTAGGGGCAAAAAACAAAAGCAGAGCACAGCACACACTCCCGCAGAGGTGAGCAGGCACATACCCTCTGCAGAACGGGCGAAGCCCCCCCTCAAACCAGTATGGCTCGGCTCAACCCCAAACGGGAAAAAAACAAGGAGCAGGAGGCGTGGCCCGGGTGCTGAGTGGAGAGAGACTCGCTAGCCACCGCACAGACTCAACTTTAAACTTTAAAACTTTAAAAGCAGAACACACACTCCCGCAGAGGCGAGCGGGCACATACCCTCTGAAGAACGGGCGAAGCCCCCCCTCAAACCAGTACAGCTCGGCTCAACCCCAAATGGGAAAAAAACCAAGGAGGAGGAGGCGCTACCCGGGTGCCGAGCAGAGAGAGACTCGCTAGCTGCCGCACAGACTCAACTTAAAACCTTAAAACTTTAAAAGCAGAACACACGCTCCCACAGAGGCGAGCGGGCACACACCCCTCAGCAGAATGGGCAAAAGCCCCCTTTGGCTTCCCCACCCACCCACAGAAATGGTTCCCCCCCCACACAGAGAGACTCTGCTTCCCCCCCACACACACACATAGGAGAAAAGGTATAGAGAAAAAAAACGCAAAATCAAACTGTGTGGATGTCTTCCAGCAGGAGCACAGAGGAGAAGTAAATCCAATCCTATTCCGGTAAGCACCAGCAGCTCGGCCCAGTCAGGAATCGGATCTCTCAGCAGCACCGCCACCAAACTGGAAGGCAATGAATACAGTCGGGACGGGAGGGGAGGGACGAGAGTTTTTAGACTCTTCTGGCCATTTAAAAAGTGAGAATCCCTGCTCTGATTGGCCAGGAGAAGACCCAGCTTGGCCACCATTGGCCGCAAGAGAATGCTGCTTACTAACTGATGGTTTTGCTGCTGATTCTGAACCCCCGAATTTGCTGAATTTATTCGGCGCGCCCTGAACTCGCCAAATTTGGCTCGTCGTTTTCCCGCCTTTTAAAAAATTTGGTTCCATCTGAACTGAAAACTGCCGAATCGGGGAAAATTTGGCTGTTTTTCGGTTCGGGACGAACCGAATCGACAGCCCTAACTAGCAGTAGAAAAGAGTAGGAGTCCAGTAGCACCTTAAAGACTAACAAAATTTCTGGCAGGGTAGGAGCTTTCGTGAGCAACAGCTCACTTCTTCAGATACAGTGAGAATTATAACAATGCCATGAAAATATTTTTTTTTCAGTTTTGTTTCAAGATACATTCTAGCTGTATTTGAAGAAGTGAGCTGTGGCTCACAAAAGCTCATACCCAGCCAGAAATTTTGTTATTCTTTAAGGTGCTACTAGACTCCTACTCTTTTCTACTGTTAATTAACAGAATATTTTCTGTACCACCCATAACCATGGGCCTGGACAAAAACTTCCTCAAACTAATGTCAATATGATCAGCTAGTGTCAATATGATCAGCAGTGATGCAATGCCTAGTCTATATGCTAGTTCCACTGAAGGAACATATAATACTGATATGGAATAAAACAACGAAATCATATTCCAGGAGCAAAATGACTGGCAACAAACATATGAGGGCCAGTTTCACAAAGTTTTTCTTCTTGATGCAAGTAATTATGATGACAACAGGCATGTATTCATTTGAAATGACATCAAGGATCTGTCTATACCAAGAGTGATTTGTATTATTGTGGTTGCATTGTGTTGGTCCAGCCATGCAAACACAACAGTTTGTGTTCTCTAAATTGTGAGCTGTTGGACCCCTCCTCCCGTTAAGGGCTTAATGGAGGCAAGGGGGCCTTTAAGACTTGCATCAGAACCAGGCACTGCTCCCCTTAAATGGATGCTCCTCGGAGTTTGGGAACTATTTTGTTTCAAGCCTGGGTAGGAAGGAATTGGCAGCTGACCTTTTCCCCTTAGCCTGGAGGTGTGCCTGGCTTAACAATGGGACCAGCTACACCCCATTGTGTCACCTTAAGGTTATTTAATCAGTGCTGACCATTACTCACCCTGTTTGCACCCATTCCGCTAATTGATTGGTACTTAAGGAAATGGTCCAGGCATTGTCTTAGGACCACACCTTATCAGCCGAATGTTTAATGAACCATTAAACCTCTCCTTTCCATCCCCCCCCCAAAAAAAAAAAAACTTGGAAAAGCAATCAATTCTTTGTTTTCTGGCATTTCTGCCAGAATACCTCATACTGCCTCAGGACTAGGGCTGTTGATTCGGTTCGTCCGAACCGAACAAACAGCCGAATTTCCCCCAGTTCGGGGTTTTTCAGTTCGGATGGAACCAAACTCAAAAAAGGCAGGAAAAGGACATGCCGAACCTGCCTTTTCCCGCCAGCGTGGAGCAGTTTAAAGACCCACCGCCCCCCTTCCCGGGAGTCCCGGGAAGCCAGACAGTGGGGGGGGGTTAAACTGCTCCGCTGCCTGGTCCTGACGCTCAGCTGTTGGGTGCCGTCCCACCCAACAGCTGAGCTTTGG
The DNA here is from genome assembly GCF_029931775.1 of Euleptes europaea. Lineage (NCBI taxonomy): Eukaryota > Metazoa > Chordata > Lepidosauria > Squamata > Sphaerodactylidae > Euleptes > Euleptes europaea. The sequence goes on from NC_079318.1 coordinate 32,661,048, forward strand.
GACCCAGCCAGCAGAGCAGTTTAAAGTGCTCCACGCTGCCTGGGCAGGCAGCGCAGAGCACTTTAAAGACCCACTGCCTGCTTTCCCAGGACTCCCTACTCAGGACCCATTTTGGGGGTATAAAGACATGTCCTTTGGCCTCATTATGTATGTTCTTGGATCCAGCATACACCCCCACTCTATTCTGTGGGTTTCCCCTCACTTCCAGAAATGCAGGTCATTTCTTTCTCCAGCACTGCCTTCGTTGACATCTTCTTCAGGACTGGTAAATATCACCCCATCTCCTAAAGCTATCCCCGCTCTTCCTTATTTACTTTAGTTAGCTCTGTTGTATGCATTTATATGTGTTTGTCACTTGGTCTATCTTTTTCTCAAATAAAGTTTTTTTCTGGTTGAACATCATCTTAGTTTATTTGAGAGTTTTGCTGGGATGATCTCGATAAATATTGTCCATTTCAATATTGTCCATTTCAGTCCATTACCCCCATCTCACACAATCTCTCGCTCTATCTCCAAGCTGATTCCTCCAACTCTTATGGAGACTGCCTACTTAGGGTAACAATTTCTGTGATTTCTTGGTTAACATATTGCATTTTTCCATGTGGATGCAGTCCTGGGGAAAGAGGATATATAGAATCATAGAGTTGGAAGGGACCACCAGGGTCATCTAGTCCAACCCCTTGCACAATGCAGGAAATTAACAACTACCTCCCCCCACAACCCCACTGACCCCAACCCTCCCCCTCCATGCAGGATCCCACAATCAAAGCACTCCCGACAGATGGCCACCTAGCCTCTGCTTAAAGACCTCCAAAGATGGGGACTCCACCACCCTCTGAGGCAGCACATATGTTTGTGTATGTGTATATGTGTGTGTGTGTGTATAAAGAGAGAGAGAGAGAGAGACTACTTCCATGTCAAAAAGCTAGTATAAGAGGGGTAGGGATGAAGAGACAGAAAGGGGTGAAGGTATAAGGCAGGATAACACAATATGTAACTTGCCAAGCAACACACAGCTCACCAGTCATATGTTCAGCCTGCCAGGTCCTTGTTTTATTACACTCAGCCACACAGTAAAATGAGCCCCAATATGGATATTGGGCTGCATTTGGTTAGACAGGTCACAAATTGTGCAGACTGCCCATTAACCATACAGCTAGTTCTGCAAAAAAAGACCAACAAGAATGAAACTTGGTATATGTGGATGTATCAGTCATAATATCTACTTTATTTTTATCCTGCTTTTCCTCCAAGGAGCTCAGGGTAGCATACATGGTTCACTCTCTCCCATCTTTCATTTAATTCTCATAATATTCTGAAATAGGTTAGTGTGAAAGACAATGATCAATCCAATGTCGTCAAAAAAGCTTCATGACTGAATAGGAGTTTGAGCTAGGGGCACTCACTAGCAAAATTATTGTTTTAATTCCATATTGGGAAACCAGGAAGGGCACGCTTATCTTTATCATTAAATACTGGGAGTATTGTTATCACATCAGAAAGTCCTTCTGGAAAGTCCTTCTGGAACAATACTAGTAATATTCAATGAATTAAAACTGGGGAGGGAGAGAGGGAGAGAAACATAGTCCCTCTACATTTTAAAGGCCCATTATTTCCTATGGGGTGGATCTGGCCCTGGAAATCCAAAGGCCAGGTGTACCCCACAGGAAATAATGGCCCTTTAATATTTAAAGGGGCTGTGCACTCCCAATCTTGATTTAGAAGCCTCACTTTCTATATGCATCCTCCATTTTTGCTCAAAACCCTATTGGTAAACATCCTGTAAGGTGGCATAATAACAGATGCCATTAGAAACGGAACTTGCAAAGTGTTGCAGAAACCAGCTGGAAACATGAGATACAGACTTTTGTTCACCTCTGTCTCTAATTGAGACCCAGTTAAAATTGTAATGTTTGCCTTGTAGGAGATAGTTGCAGTATTCTGAATAAGCGGTTTGACTGGCTCCACATGTGTTGCGAAAAGAAGCAGCTGTCTTCTAGAGATAGTGTATGTTAATGTGTTTAATCTCAGTTTTGACAAGGGGAAGGTAGAAGAGATGCTGGATCTGAACAATAGACTTGAGCTAATAATCCCTTCTATATGAAGCAAAGGTAATATGGAATTCACATTCAGCCACTGAATCACTTCAAAGTATTGTGTCTCAAGTCAACACTTTTTGCTCAATTGTACTTATGTTCTTCTTTAACAATGCATTGCATTAGCAAAGAATTGCTGCTCTAGATCTTCCTTAAAGAAAGTCTATTCCTTCCTAGCAGTAATAACTGTGGCATTCAAATTACGTTTCTCTTCAGAAGCATATTAGTCTGTGGAAGATGATATAGCAGGCAGATGAACTGAAGTCTTCACAACTTAACATGTATAATAGCATGCATAAAGAAGATCAGATTCATTTTCACGGGAGTAGTCAATGGTTACCTCATAGAAAGGTATCTTCAGAAATTAAAGATCAAAAGTTGCAAGAACAGTTCTGCACTTGTATGGAAATCACTGATTATTGGCTTGCTCAGGTAAGTTCTCTACAAAAGGGGTAAAAAAGAAGCCTGCCTGGCTCATGTGAAGTGGTACTGCCATAAACAGCCATCTCCCCCTCTGCTCTGCTCCGGCTAAGGATTTGTGGGTATTTAAAATCTGGGTGGGTATTTCAGATCTGTTTATAAACTTCTCCTTCCCTCTTAGCACTCAGCAAAGTGAGCCTCTGTTTTAGGGTTGTGCAAAAAAAATCGGTAAATTTCGGGTTCAGGTTTATTGGGCTCGGTTTTTCTCAGTAAACCCGAAATAAGCCGAATACCCATATTGGTAAATGGTTTTTGGATTTATTTAAGGTTTACCCAAAAAATTCAGGCCCGTTTTAGTCTATGAGGATTTTTTTGAAGCTACTGTGGGGGCATTTTTGGAGGTAGAGTTCCAAACTTTTAAGGTGTAGCTTCAAGGGACTCCCCTTGCATGAACCCCAAAGTTGGGTGAAGATTGAGTCAGGGGGTCTAATTTTATGGGGTCCCACACACTCAGCCTAACCTACCTCCCAGGGTTGTTGTGAGGATAAAATAGAGCCACCTTGGGTCCCCATTGGGGAGAAAGGTACAGTATAAATGAAGGAAATAAATCATAATTGTATCTTACAGCGACTGCACTTTTCCTCTGGATCTAGTTCTCCCACCCATTTTATAAAACTATTTGTGTATGTGTGTAGTATCCCATCTTCTTATAATAATGAAACTATACTATACCTAAGCATTTTTTCAAAGGCCTAATGACAATAAAAAACTGGAAGTATATTATGGGTTTATTGACCAAAGGAAGTATCTTACACAAAGAGGAAGAACACACCTTCAATTCAGAGTTAATGATTCCAAGATCTTATTAGAGAATTTGGGTCATAATAGCATTAAGACAGCCCACCATATTCCCCTCAATAGATGTAAGTGGTAGGAAGTAGTGGAGGATAGTCTGTAGAGCTGTGAACCCCTGCCCGCTTTTTTTACATTTTTCTTTTTTAAAAAAAGTTTGTTTCATAATTGCTTTATTTATTATTCATTTTTGTTTCTCATAGATTCCCATAAGAAAAGCCTTCACAGCTATAACTTTGTATTCCATCTCATTTGGATGGAATTTCAGGGATGGTTGCCCTTTTGTTACCCAAAGTCTTATTTCCGCCAGATTTCAAATCGATCTGGAAAAGGGGCCCTCAGTTTTATCAGCAGTTAAGGGCAGCACACGTTCGAGAGGATCTTGTTTTGGAATGAATGGCTTGGCCACTTCACAGCAGCAGCACTTCTTATGCTGAAGTGAGGATGGTGATGGGAAGGAGGGTTCTGCGGCATCTTATGTTTCTCCATAAGGTGCTTTTCATATGAGAAAGGAATTAGATTTGGGCTGGTTAGGACAATGCTGTAAGCCAAAACAAAGTGGCTCTCACAGAGAAGATGAGGCGCTTATTTACTTTTTTAAATGAAAGAAAGAAAAAGAAATAGATTGTTCAGTATTATGATCATTTCTCCCTACAGCTGCCTTTTTGCTTCCTTTCCTGTTACTTACGGTACATAATGGCGTGATACATATTTATATACCTGAAATGAAAGCTCAATGGATAATGTTTGTAATCCTGCGCACGCTTACTTGAAAGTAAATACCTTTGAACTCAGATCTGCAGATGGGAGATGGGCATGCCTGGGGTGGCAGCAGCTTTTATCTTGGTTTTGGTTTTGGGGAAAAAACAAAAACAAAATAATTTATAATACCCTCTGTAAATCTACAAACATAATCAATTGAAAAGCAGGTTAACAATGCTTTTCCCCCATCTTTGCCCTGTCCACACAGTGAATTGCTTGCTTCGTGTAGACTGTAAATGATTTGAAGGCGCAAAGGTATCAAGTGACCATTCCCTGACGGTCATGTCCCTTTCCCTGCTGCAGAGCTGTTGATCTGGCAGGTTCTGACAAGCTAGGGCCTCGCTAAGGTTCAGCTTTGCTCCCATCGGCTTTGCATAAATACATAGGAAATGTGTTCTTTGTTCCCCATGCTATTACTTCAAAGTATCTACCTCCCCCTCAAAAAGACTTTGCCAACTAAACATGTTAAAAAAATATTTGTCGCTTCAACATGCACCTGTCAGAAAAGAAAAGAAAATGTTATTTTATTAAGAAGAGCGCATAGAAAACATGGTGTCAACACTTCTGCATGGGAGAATGAGACTGTGGGACAGGAGGAGTGGGCTGGGCCAGATTCTCCTTTCCCATTTATCCTTGGTTATCACTCAACAACTGCTGTTGGATGGTGAGGTAGAGAGGATCACCTGCTCATAAGAAGAAGTCGAGCCTTCTTCCTCTACTTCACTCCCATGCTATCCATTTCTCTGGGATTCCACTTCCCAGCCTCTGCTTCTCCTCAGGAAGCAGTAAATGCAGTCTTCACTAACATGGTATTATGCTTAAAAGGGCCAAGCTATGCCTGTTGCTGCATCTCTCAGTGGCATCTGTGGGTCACAGGGTCAGCCCCAGGGTTTTTGGCACCTAGACACATGAATTTGCCTCTCCCACCCCACTCATTGAGGCCAGGGCTGTGGTTTGCTGTGGATCCTCCTCTTCCACCAATAGTAGAACTAATGGGATAGGGACAGGGTGGGGATGGAGGAATGACAATGCATCAATTGCGCAACATCCCTTCTGGGAAATACCCAGAAGCGATGTTACTTCTCCAATGTGACAACCAAGTTAAAACTATAGAGTTTGGGCTGAATCCTAGAGCTTAATGTCTCTGCAGTGATGTCACTTCTGGCTGTTCATTGGAAGTGATGTTGTGCTGTTGGCACGGCACTGTTTTTTCCCTGACATTTCTCTCACACCTGCCAGCTGAGCAGTGTCAGGCAGTGCCAGTGGAGAACTGGAGGTCTCTCGATCCACCAATCCCAGATCTGGGGACTGTTGAAGGCACCACCCACTGCCTGGGTGCATCAATATGGTGCAGTGGAGCCCAGGGCTGCCCCTTGCCATGGCATCATATTTCCAGATGCCACTAGGGACCTAGTAATGGTGGAGGCCCCATCCTACCAATCCCACCCTAGACTTGGAGATGGGGAAAGGCTATGCCCACTGCCTGGGTGTTGAGACAGCAAGGTAGACTTCCTCTGAATGTGGAGGATCCACTTGAGTACTTTGATTTAATAGTTCTTGATAGCCTTTTCTCCTTCTCTGTGAATGTATTGAGACAGCAAGGGAAGAAGTCTGCTGCAGTACAAGACAGCTCTGTGTGTTGAGTCAGTGGGGAGAGTCATGGTAAATGATAACGGGGACTGGATAGAACCGCTGTGCATCTGTGCTCCTGACTCTGTGAAACTATCCGATAAGCACCAAATGGTGACGTGTTATGTCTTAGCCTGGAATTAGGATAAAAGTTCATTCCCCAGTACAATCGGGGCTCAGTCTTTTATGCTTGTTAAGGCGGCTGGGCCACAGCTGTAATAAAACTGTTTTCTCGACTAACGGTCTCGGGTCTCTCTCCTCCGCGAACTTCCGTTTTCCCGCAACAGTGCCTTCCACTCTGCCACCCACCATAGCTGATTCTGTGGTGCCACAAGAGCTTTCTTGGTGATGCCACCAGCTGGTTTGAGGTTCCTCCAGTTTTGGGACAGACTGGACCATAGGTGATTGCCTAGCTATGTCTAGCAGACAGAACAGCTCTTGTGTCTCTCACTGGGCAGTACAGAGTGCCTTAGTGAGTCCTGGCCTTTTGTTGGTACACAGATGCCTATCTTCTGTCAGTGCTCTTATAACCTTCTTGAACTTTTGCTATGAATAAAGAAGAAATATGGCATCATACACACCACTGCTCACCCCCATTATTTTTAAACAACTTCCTGTGCCATTCATTTGTCAAATAATGCAGAATATAAGCAAAAAAGAAATAGATAACGTTATTGGCCTAAAATTTCTTAATTATTTGTTTCCAAAGCACTTAGCTGCCATAGTTTTTAGTAGTTAGGTCTTCTTAATGTATTAAATAGCCTTTCTTTTAAAGATCTAAGCTTGTGTCCCCAACACAGGGTGTGATAAGGACTGACGATTTTACATTGCCGCTTCTGTTTGCAGGTATGTAACTAAAACTGTCAGAATTTTCTGTCTGGTGCAGGAGACAAAAAAGAAGTATGGATTAGCAAGATCTGACGTTTAAAGGCAATTGTCAGAATTTGTTACACCCTCAAGCACAGGAAGCAAAAAGAAGTAGCAACTTCTGACAAGGTTCGGAAGTATATATGAGAATTTCCTTTACGTAGCCCAGGACAGAAGAACAGGTGTAAGCTATCAAAATCTGACAGGTTTCAGAGACATGTAACTAATACTAAGTAAAATTGGGGCAAAAGGATGAAGAATGCAAGAAGCAATGAGTAGAACTGTTTAAAACAAGTCATTTTCAAGGCCATTCAGTATGGCAACCCCTATTTATTATTGCTATTTGAATGTTGTTATACTTTTATTGGTTGTTTTATTTTGACATACATTTGAGTGACGATGTTTTAAACTGTCTCAAGTATTTTTAATGGAGAATGTAGGGTATAAATGTGGAGTATCTCCAGATAGATCTAGTAATTTCAGCTACACAACCCCATTTTTTTCCTCTCCAGTTGTATTGGCATGATCGAAATAGCCAGAACTATCTGGAGATAAACTTCAGACAAACAGCTTACCATGCAGAGTCACCATCTTGAATGGATGAATGCATTTCATGTGTCAAGTTCCATGTATAAATCTGTCCCCAAAAGCAGTCCTGAGCTGGGAAAGAACATAAAACTTTGTGAGAGCTTGTCTAGTCTAGTAGCAAAACAGATATGATGAAGGGATCTCTGCCTGTGAAGGTAACTTACACACATATGCAGCCACAATTTAGAACAGCCATACAGGAAGGGGGAACCTTTCAGATCAACTGGGCTCCCATGGCTTTTATTTGCATTTTAAAGGAAAAAATGATTTTAAAGGACACATCTTCGTTTCAAAGGCTAACTGCATGAAGAGCCTAGTTCTGAGTCATCAAACCCAATGTCACTTGAATTGTTACATCTCTTCTCCTTTCCCGGTAAAAGCTGCAAACACATGCAATTTAGCTTTCTTCAGAAAGATGGAGATCCGTGATCACTGTTATGTTTGTTTTGGCCCTTAGACTAAGCAATGAATCTTGAATTAATTCCCTTGGCTCAATCTCTCTTTTGTCAAAAACCCACTAGGTGGCCTCTTTGGCAACTCAATCGGTCTCATCTTCAGCCCTCTTTCTGCAATATGTGGATAGCGATACTGACTTAAAACAATGTCATATGAAACAAGACTATTAGGATTACAAGAAAATTATGTATGAGAATTGCTTTGAAGGCTGAAAGCACCACATACAAAAACAAAGTTTTTTTTAATTATTATTTCTGCTTTTCCTGAACACCCTCTCAATTGAAGTGTCGTGACATCTACTTTTCTTTGCTAAGATCAGGCTGTCTTACTAAAGAAGGTTTGGGAGATTTAAAGTAGCACTAAATAACAAAAATCAAGTTTTTAAATAATAAAGTTTTTCCCTTTCATAGAGATTCCAATTAAAACAGGACCAAATTAACATCTGCCTCATTAGTTGATGCAGGAATCAGAGAAGTTACATTTCATGATTACCAAATATATATATACTGCAACTCGGAAATCAGCTCAAAGGAAATTGTATTTTCTTATAACAAAGATTTAAAGAAATGGGAATCACTGGATCTGCCAACTAGGCTTTGGACCATACCTTGAAGTAGCCACCTTAAACCATGGGAAAAGGTGGGGTATAAATGTTTTAATTCAGGGGTGTCTAACTCAACTGTTACAAGGGCCAGATGTGACATAAATGTCACTTGGTTGGGTCGTGCCATGCCTTACCACCTCAGATCGAGAGCGAGGAGGGGGGAGCTGCCTTGGCTGGCTTGCAAGCCGGTTAAGAGCTCTCAGGGGTCTGGATCCGGCCCTCGGGCCTTTAGCTTTAATTAATAAACCCCTGTTTTAATTAATAGGGGTCAAATTAGACATATGATTTTTAAAGCATTGGGTTTGCTTTAAAAGAGTTCTATTTTGGTGTGGGAAAATAGCTTGGGGATGTAGAGAGAGACCGGAATCTTTCCTCCCTCTATGGCCTTTCCATTATCTTTTAACAGCCATTCCCTGCCTCAGCTGTGGGGCTGCAGAGAACATGAGTAGGGTCTGGGGAACTTGGACCCGACCCCTTAAAAACCTGCATGCCTGGTTTGGCCCTAGAGGATCTACTTCCACTGAAGTAATATCTTTGCAAGTTCAGCCCTTTCTTTGGACCAATCTGTTTTCTCTGCAGAAAATATTTTTAGCAGCCCATGTGCCCAAAGCTCTGTTTGCACTTGTGGGTTTGGCTCATTGAGATTATCTGCAGAATAGCATTGGCACTGAATGCTTAGGATTCTAAAGCATAAGTGAAGGACAGTGGTTTAAAATGTAGCATAATAGTGCCATACTAAGCAGGTCTACTCTGTTACTCAGATCTATTCAATGGGGTTTATTTCTAGGAAAGTGTTCTTTGGATTGCACTGATAAGTTCTTAGATTTTTATCCCTAACTTTCCTCAAGGAGCTCAGGGAGGCATACATAATTTCTCCCTTCTCCATTGTACCCCCTGAACCACCTCATGAGAAAGGGTAGGCTGAATGAAAGTGGCTGGCCCAAATTTACCCACCCCCAAGCTTCATGGCAAAGTAGAAATCTGAACTTGACCCTCCCTGTCTAGCACTATAACTAGGGTTGCCAACTACCAGGTACTATCTGGAGATCTCCTGCTATTACAACTGATCTCCAGCCGATAGAGATCAGTTCACCTGGAGAAAATGGCCACTTTGGCAATTGAACTCTAAGGTATTGACGTCCCTCTCCTCCCCAAACCCCACCCTCTTCAGGCTCCACCCCAAAAACCTCCCGCCGGTGGCAAAGAGGGACCTGGCAACCCTAACTATAACCACTTGACCATACCAGCTTTCATGTTAGATTGATGAATTCAGGTTTTCTAAGTTCTGCAGAAGCTTATAATTAATATAGATCACCAGCTTCTGAGATTTCCTAAAACTGTAAGCACTGGATGCTCTGATTGACTTCCATGGATTATAAATTCAGAAAGAAAATACAGAAATGAAACGAATAGCTGCTATGCGATCTTGCCAAGATTTTAAAGAAATCCTGGGTTCTCTCAAGAGATAAAGGAGGCTTTCTGTTGATTTTCTGAAAGACTTTTCTTCTTTTGAGAGTTGGCTGTACTAGGAGATGGTTCCATGTCATGTTAGATAGGAATTTAATCATAGAAAGGAAAAAGAATATTCATCTTGCTTGTCACATGAAAACAATTGTGCTTCAATCCTGTCGTTTTTTATAGAGCAATTCAGGTACCATTAGTTAAGACCTTGATGCTAGTTTTATGAGCAGTCATAATGTTCAAAGAACTTTAAATAATCTGTACATTTATATATCTAATTCTTTGCAGTTGCAGAGTAATTACACATTACTTGCCTGGAACTATCACAAAAACATATTCTTTAAGAAAAATGGAAAGCTTTTAAAAGGTTATGATTGCCTTTTTAAACATAGCTCTTGAATGCACTTCAGCCCCCTGGCTTGTTTATGTTTAAAAGAGAGAATGAATGGTTGAAAAGAGATAGAAAAAAAAGCTGGGCCTCTGGCAACTTCATGATAAACTTTGCTTTTCTCTTGGGACAAGTGATGGTTTTAAGAATAGCAGGGTTATAATCTCTGATGAGCTACATTCACAGCTCCTCAGAGAAACACAGCGAGAGAGGATGAATAATGGCCATCAGCAAGATAATGACCTCAGATCACAACCTCAGGGACCTTTATTGTGTAAAAACAATTCTCTTAAAACTAAGTGCCAAAAAGACTTCTTTTTTATTTTTGCGGCAGTATATCAGCATATAAATTTTAAATGCAATCACAGTTCATTTCCAAAGAACCAGGAGAATAGTTCTACTAGCCTTGACTGAAATGAGCCTACTCTAGTCACCACTTCACCACTTGAGATATTATGGAATGATTACAAATATTGCAGATGCTTAGAAATGTCAGGACCCATTTTTTTACAGATGTCAGGACCCAGAGTCAAGGGATAGATGGACCAGTGTGTTTTTGGTGATAAGTTCTCAAACTAGGGTTGCCAGGTGCCCACTGGTGGTGGGCAAACACCCGGTAATGTGCCCCTCTGCCCGCTGACCAGCTGAGGGCCAGGGGGCAATCGTGCACTCACACGCTGCCTAGCAAGGATCACTGCAGGGTCACTGCAGCCTTAAGAGTTTGAGTGGTCTAAGGCTCTTTGCGAGGTGGCATGTGTGCGCACACACGCGTGCACACAAGATCGGCACAGGAATCTCCCACCGAAGGTGAGTGGGGACCTGGCAACCCTATCTCAAACAGAAGTTGGTTCAGTCAAAGCATACATTGCTTTACCTGCTTTTTCTGAGGCCAAGCACATTTACTCAGTTGCAAACAATGGGGCACTTCCAAACATTTTAAATTTTTTAGTACTGAGTGGCATCCTTTTGAAGGTTTCAGACTGAGGTGACCTATTTTATAGAATCAAGATGGGCTTTATAGTCAGCTGTTACTCAGAGGGCCATTTTCTCTTTTCTCAGAAGCTGTGACATTCGCCTGGCTTAGTTTGAAAGACAGAACTATCCAACACCCTCATGGGTGGTCAAATTCTATATCAGACTCAAAATCACCTGGCAGTAAAGGCTTTACAAAAATGACACTCATAGATTATGAGAGGGGACTGAGGAGTGACTACGGTCCTTGAAAGATTCCTTCAAAAGGCAGTGATTATTTACTCTTTTAGAATGTCCAAGGGATAAGGGCATAGTAAACTTTACATGAAATTATCATAGTATATCATTGGTTCTTTTGCTTAAAAGTCAAGGGGCGAAAACAATGTTTTGTCACAGTTTGATTAAATGTTGGCGAACCACTTAGGGATCTTTGGCGGCTTCCAGCATGCCAGTTGACCATCCTTTATTTAAGAGAGAGCTCAATATGATATATAGTTTGATCAAAAGAAAGGAAACGTGAGAAGATATGTACAAAGTGTAATATCTGTGGTCTACATAGGGGGTCCTCTTTGGTTTAGTATGCTATTTACTTGTATCTGACAATTAATATAATAAAACAAAGCAAACGACAATGATCCTACAATAATATGCAATCATCCGTAGACTAGGAGGGGAGTCCATGGCCCATATATGCAGCCTTAATTGTTTTCTAAAGGCAAGGAAACATCATTCAGCTGACAGAATTTGCACAGACAGAATCAGTAGTAATATCAAAGAAAATGATTCAAATATCCAGAGGTAGTGTAATTATTGCACTGTGACAGACTTATGTTAATTTCTCTTCTACTAATTTTGCTTGCTAAAAGCTGTGCTTTCTCTTTGTGAATATTTTTCTTCCCCTTGCCTAAAATAGAAAGCAAGCTTTCTTTCTTTCTTTCTTTCTTTCTTTCTTTCTTTCTTTCTTTCTTTCTTTCTTTCTTTCTTTCTTTCTTTCTTTCTTTCTTTCTTTCTTTCTTTCTTTCTTTCTCTCTCTCTCTCTCTCTCTCTCTCTCTCTCTCTCTCTCTCTCTCTCTCTCTCTCTCTCTCTCTCTCTCCTCCCTCCCTCCCTCCCTCCCATCCATCCATCCATCCATCCATCCATCCATCCATCCATCCATCCATCCATCAGTATTGTGTGGGGAAAGGAGCTGCTGCATTTTGTTTCCAGCACTACTAGGTTAACTCTCAAATACCCAGTCAGTTTTGCATGCCTTTTGGGGCCCAGGGGCTAGGAAATGGGGGTAGCCTTGGAGGAGGATGAACCACACATAGTCTCTGTTGGAAGAAATTAGACCACAGCTTTTATTGAGTACAACTGTAGGAGCACTGGGGCAGCATGGGGACGGATCCCTGCATTGGGTGACCTGTCTGCCATCTGATATGACCCCATCCCATCGGCCGACCTGCCAGGGGAAAACTGTGGAGTGGCATTCCCAGGATCCACTTGGCTGTGAGCCTCTGTGTGGTTCCCTTGCCACCTGGGGATGAGAACCAGCTGCCAGTCCCCAAGTTGGGACTGCTTCTGATCAGCCCCGCCCCCAAGACCCCTTATGGGAGTCCTCAAATGGGGGAGGTGGACATTCAGGCACGGCCTCTCCCAAATGGGATCCATACCAATGCCCAAACTGCCACAAGAGTGAGGCCCCCACCCTTCTCCCACCAATGCTGCTACACCTGCAGCCAACGAAACAAACCATCCCAGTCACTGTTAAGCCAGATGTCTATGCCCCATTCAGAAAGATGAACGCCATCAGCCCTGATTAGGGCCCCCAACCAGAATGAGATGTCTGAGTAGGGTTGTGCAAAAAAAAAAAAAAAAAAACTCTGGACCCCCTGACCTAATGTTTACCAAACGTGGGGGTTCTTGGAAGGAGAGTCCCTTCTAGCTACCCTGAAAATTTAGGACCTCTACCTGCATAAATGTCCCCCCAGGAGCCACAGAAAGACGTTCCCGAAAAAGCCAGATTTTTATCCGGCTTCTTCGGGAATGGCAAATTTGGCTTTTCCAACCTTCTAATTTTGTGGACTCAGTAAACCTGAACCAGAAATTTGCTGAAATGGCATTTCCCCAGTATTTTTTTGGTTCATTTTTACACCGAATGCACAGCTCTATGTCCAGGTGATGCACCCACAGGCCACCTGCTGACACAATAGCGTGCCCAGACATTTTTGTGACCTTTTGCCTGGCTTGTCAGGGGTGATTGCCCCCCGCCATTCTCATCTCTCTGACAAGTCTGACCATAGCAGCCTTGTGCCTGGAAGTTTGGCCCTGGGAGTCCATAAGTCAGTTGTCATGTCAGCTGCTAGGCCGGCCCCCCTTTTTGGCAGGGAGGTTGTTCTTGCCAAGCTGGATGAAAATGGCCTAGGGGGCCCCTGGCTGAAGACCTTGCTGGAAATGATGTGCAGCAGCAAGTCCCAGCACATCCCTTTGTGGCCTGGCCACATGATCTGGACACAATTGTTGAGGCCTAGGCAGCTCCCCCATCCAGAAAATGCCGCATAATGCCCTACCCAGAAAATGATGCTGTGCCCCATGATCCAGACTGCCTTATATGATACTGGAAAAGTTAAACAGAGGGAACATTAGTAAGATTCCAGGCCTGGGGCTGAATATAAGCCTTGAATGAATTAGATCACCAGTAGCTGATGGCCTGGATCTCGGACGGAGGAAGTCCCATCTCTACTTACATTGTGGTGGCACCAATGCAAAATGAACGATCTCTGTCAGCTGGAGATCAGTTGTAATAGCAGGAGATCTCCAGCTATTACCTGGAGGTTGGCAACCATAATCATAGTGCTGACAAATCCTGGGCATTTGGGTAATCTCAAGACTGTGCTGTCCTGCAAACCAGCTAGGAAAGCAAAGCATTTGCTAGATTTTCCCTTCAGAGTGCTTCCTATTACTGGACTTTTGCTCCCCTCCACTTTTCACAGCCCTGTGTTCATGTCAGCGTGCACAATTAAAAAAAAAAAAAATCCTGTAAAGCCCCAGATGAAATAATTCATGCAGATGAGGCCCATGCTTTCCTAGAATCAGAAAACCCTCCCAAAGCTTGAGATAATGCAACGGCAGATTTGCAGCAAATGGAAAGCCTATGCACAGAACTGCCAATTAGGATGTCCCTGGTAGAAGAAACCTGTGCATAAAAAGTCTTCCCAGTGCAGCAGCATCAGTGATGATAGTGATGATGAAAGAAAAGAAGCCACTCTGGCAGTTACATTCAATCTGTTCCCAAGAAGTTTACCTTTATGGGCAAACAGTAATGCTACAAAGAACTGTGTTGGTGCTTACATATTACATAAGAACATAAGAAAGGCCCTACTGGATCAGACCAAGGGCCATCAAGTCCAGCAGTCTGTTCACACAGTGGCCAACCAGGTGCCTCTAGGAAGCCACAAACAAGACAAGTGCAGCAGCACCATCCTGCCTGTGTTCCATCGCACCCAATATAATAGGCATGCTCCTCTGATACTAGAGAGAATAGGTATGTAGCATGACTAGTATCTATTTTACCTAATAGCTATGAATACCCCTTTCCTCCATGAATATGTCCACTCCCCTCTTAAAGCCTTCCAAGTTGGCAGCCATCACCACATCCCGGGGCAGGGAGTTCCACAATTTAACTATATTCACAAGAAATGTGCATTCGCAAAAGGTCTCGTCATAAACTGAAAATACTTCATTCATTAGCAGTTAACTAATCTGAATGTAAATATTAATGACATTCAGGAACATTTGGAAATTCACTTCTGTTGAAAAGGGGCTCAGAGAAAAATGCTTCAGGCACTGGAGTGCAGTGAGGTAAAGCATAAGAAGGAGTGTGCTTTTACTCCTCTCCCGTGCACCCCCCCCCCCCACTTTCCTTATGATAAATAATTGGTGGACTCATGTACATACAACAAGATCCCAGGACCAACCCAAGGAGTAACTCACTTTGAATATAGCCAAATTGCCAATAAGGCCTTCACATTGGTATGATGCTAGTGGGACTACCAACTTTTATTCACAGAACCTCTTTCTTGCAATTGTAATGTTGCATTTGTAGTAGTTAATGAAGTGAACATCATAGATCATTGTGTACGTTCAGAGTTCTGTTAACAACATGTACTATTACTTGTGTTTGTTGGAGTCTGTGATTGTCAACTGTTGGCACTTTGTCTAATTGACTATGACACATTGCACAAACAAGTCAGGAGCGATATACTTTCACGTAGCGTAAACTGCAGACTCCCAGAGTGATATGTTGTCTTATACTGTTTTCAGTGACAATTGAAGAAAAGGGGTGTGTGTGATCTATTGCAATTAGAGCATGAAGTCGCTTGCAGATTTTGTGAACAACTACAGCAAAAGCAGCAGAAGACACCTATCCATGAGAAAAATAGCAATGCATTTTGAATCCTCATAACGCTAATTATGTGATAATAGTTGATAGGAGGTGTCCCCAATATTGACAAATTGTTGGACATGTTAAGAATTTTGAGAAAAGGCCATAGGTACTGCACCAAAATGGCTGCCATGTAGGCTTGCCAGGTCGCTCTTCTCAACTGGTGGGAGATTTTGGGGGTGGAGCCTGAAGAGGGTGAGGTTTGGGGAGGGGAGGGACTTCAATGCCATAGAGTTCAATTGCCAAAGTGGCCATTTTTCTCCAAGTGATCTGATCTCTATCGGCTGGAGATCAGTTGAATTAGCAGGAGATTTCCTGCTACTACCTGGCAGTTGTACAAACTGAAAGTACGAGGTCAAATGCGAAGGAGTTTCTTTATAGTATAGTAATCAAATAGACATAATCTTAATAATGTGACGAAACCTAAACTAACTTGTCTAAGGTGTAAAACTACATACATATATACAAAATTTGCACAATGGAAAAAAGCCTCATTACATAACACAAGATTTTTGTTTGTCAACTACCTGGCAACCCTACAGCCATGGGCGGAGGGGACCAATCACAAAATGGCTGACATCAGCTCTAGGTCTAATAGCAAAATATTAGTTCTACAAAATTCCCACCCCCTGTTCCTGATTGACCTCAACATGGGACTCCCACTGGGAGGAGATGTCCTCCACTGTCTGTGCAGTTGTGTTGTACTAAGGGGGAAGGGAAAGCTTCTCATCTTGGACAATCCCCCCTGGTCACTTGTTCTCTTATAAGCCACACAGTATGATGGGGGGTGGGGGGAAGGGATGGAGCACAAGCATTGCTGGGATGAATAGGAGCAGGTGTTGGTATGAACCCTTCGAATGAAGCAAAGGGATGGTGCATGGGGACTTACCAACCCAAGGGATGCCTTTTGGGGGGAAAAGCCATTGATATGGCAAAATAATAGTTTAAAAATTGGAAACATACATAAAAGTAGGATCCATTCAACTACAAATTGTATGTGAATGAAAATCACGCTGAGAATGTACGCTGTGAGTCTTCCGTCTGAAAAGCCATTGTGCAACTTTAATAAGATATGATATAATACAATTACTTGACCACTTATCGTTGGCACATTATATATTACTGCAGGAAAATTCTTTAGAAGCAAGCACTATAGATACAGTTTTATTGAGCCATATACTTTTGTTCCAGAGATTAGGTTTCTTTAAAAAAATGATTTCAATAAAATATGCAAAGCTTACAGAGATGAGCTTTGTAATGTAAAAGAAGAGTGTTTGCAGTTTACTCAATTACTTCAAGTGGAAATCGTAAGCCAAGCAATCACTATGCTATTAGCATGATTTCTCTTTCTAAATATTCAATAAAGTAGCAGATGGGGTGTTATTTGATGTCATTACATCACTCAATAATTTTCATACAACAAAAATATACAAGAATGTAAATCACTTCTGAAATATATGCTATATTTTTTTCAAAAATTTGATTTACTTGTGAATTTAAATTGAGTGTGATTTCCCCCCTATCTACTCAACTTCATATTAAGATAGCATTACATTCTCCACCCCCCACCCTTAAAGGAATAACATAATCCCTTATGGAAGTTAGGATGGGTAGCAATTATCTTTTCATTTCAGTCCTTCAGTTATCACAGTTCTAGAGCTTAGAGCTTAGAGCTCTATTTTGCATTTTAATTTTCACAAGCCATTTATTGCTAAGGGCATCATTAATGTATCTAGCAGAAACTTGTTATTACCACTATATTATTAAGGTCCAATCACTCCTTCCTATTTTTTTTTAACACTATTATGCTTCAGTAAATTGCAAACTGTTCTTGCATTTCCTCTAGGTACAGCAAGACTCACCTGCTCCATGGTGTGACCTTGGGCAAGCTGCTTTCTTTCAGCTGACATTCTCCAACTAGAATATCTCAAAGGTTTCTTTTTTTAATTTTAAAAAGTTTTATTTCACTATACGAACAAACATAAAATATTAAACACAGACAATCACATGAATACAATTTAAAGGGTTGCCAGCTCGGGTAGAGAAATACCTGGAGACTTTGGGGGTGGAGCCTGAGGAGGGCAGGGCTTGGGGAGGGGAGGGACTTCAGTGCCATAGCGTCCAATTGCAAAAGCGTCAATTTTCTCCAGGGGAACTGATCTCTATTGGCTGGAAATCAGTTGTAATGGCAGGAGATCTCCAGCTAGTACCTGGTGGTAGGCAACCCTAACAATTTATGTGGAGCTTTTTAAATTTAAATTTTAGTAGTTCACTTCTTTTGAGTTATTTTACTCTATATCCTCAATATATCTTCATATTTAATGACATATTTATTGTAAAACATGCATTACCTAAATCTTTCTTCTGTTTTAATTTAATTTTACTCTTAATATTCAACTGTATAATTAAAAAAGACATTCCATTTCCCCTGAAATTCTGAAGTTGGTGTATTATTTATAAAGGATGTTAGTTTTGCCATAGTCACATATTCAGTTAACTTACAGTGCATTCCTGAAGGGGGGAGTGAATGCTCTTAGGAGCTGGCATGACCCCTTTGCTGGTGTTCAGACCACTTGTGCCATGCAAACTGGCATGGATGCTGGTGTTGGGGCACTTACGCCAGCCCCCCTGGACCCTGGCAGCAGCGTGGCCCTCAGATGCCGGCGCAGCCTCCCGCCAGCGTTCTCCAGGCGCAAGTCCCCACTCTGACGTCCTGGGAGGCATTCCCGGGACGTTATGAGGGGTGGAGCTGCCTATAGACAGCTTCCAAACCCCTTTTGCCCCGGGAACACCTTCCGGAATGGTGGTGGTCACAGACCCACTTTCCCCAGTGGGGCAAAAAGCCCTTTTCCCTGTTTATTTTGGAAAAAAGCCTCCCCCCCCTCTCTGTGGCAGTTGGGAAGCCTCTGAGGAGGCTTCCCAGCTGTTCCATCCCGGCCACCATGGTTCACCCCCCCCTTCAGGAATGCACTGTTATTCATCCATTCATTCAACTCTGGGTATTTCTCTGCCTTCCAATTTGCTGCATATGTTACTCTTGCTGCGGTCACGATGTACTTGAATAATTCGCTATATATTGTTGGGATATTACTTGACTAGATATTCAATAGCATATTTTTTGGATCCATTGCAAACTTAAGTTTTAGTATTTGTTGCATTTCATCGTGTATCACTACCCAATATTTTCTTGCACCCTTTCAAGTCCACCACATATGATAAAATATTGCAACAGTATTCTGACATTTCCACAAATTCCCATTATAATCTTTATTAGCTTTTGCTAGATCTTTGGGTGTAATATACATCCGAAGAACATTTTATTCCAATTCTCTTTTGATATTTGACATTCTGTAAACTTAATTTCTTTCATCCAAAGATTTTCCCACTGGCTCACATGTATATTGCCTCCAAGATTTTGCATCCATTTTATCATGCAATCTTTTACTTGCTCTGTTTCAGTGTCACATTATAATAACATTTTGTAAAAATTCCCTAATAAAGGTCCTGAGTCTCCAGTGTTTAGCTGTTCAAAAATCGTCTTCTTTCTTAATTGGCCATCATCTTTGGCTGTTTGTTCTCTCAATTTTGATACCATTTGATGATGGGATATTTGATGATGGGATATATTCCATGGGATATTTTTCCCTTAATCTTTGACTGTTTGCCATGGTTTTGTTTTTCCTTGATTGTCCATCATAGTCTTATACATTATATGGTCAGTTTTTTTCCTTGTACTGTTGTCACAGTAAACATCAACTGGAGATGTGAATGACGAGGTTGGCAGTCTTATTCTAGCTCTGCACTGAAACCGTATCTTAAAGGTTTCTTGTGAGGAGAAACACTGCACAGTCTTTTGCACATGCTGGGCGATTTATAAAGGCTAAGGAGTAGTCAATCAAACCTTAAACAAATACATTTCCTTTAACGGTATGAGCACCTAGTTATCAAACCTGGTTTAGAGATTCCGAAAAATAAGGTGGCTGAATCAACTGTCCCACTTCTGACTGTGGGTGAGGGATCACATTATTCAATGCTGCTATGTTAAAAACAGCAGATTATGTACAGGCACCTTTCTCCCTTCCAAGATGTTTTACACGGAGAAGCATTCTGGTCTGGAATCTTCCCCCAACTGTATTATGAACTATTGCAGTCCATTCCACCATTCCTGCATATTTGAGCCAGCTCATTCGCTATTGTTACTAAATAGGAGTGGCTCTCTGTAGCTCTCTGTAGCTTCCAAAACATTAACGTGTGGTTTCTAGGAAGTTTAAGAAAGTGAAGAGGAAAAGGATCTTCATCATCATTATTATCATCACCTCCCCCCTTGTGGATATATATGTTGGTTGCCTACAAAGGGGCTCTTTCACACAAGCTTCTACATTACTGAATCTCTCGACATACTCTCTAAGCTGAATGTCCAATACCTCTTTGGTACTGGACTTTGATTAAATGGTTGTATGTGACTTTACAGCAATCCCAGAGGCCAACCTCCAGGTGGTGGCTGGAGATCTGCCGCTATTACAACTGATCTCCAGGTGATAGAGATCAGTTCACCTGGAGAAAATGATTGCTTTGGTAGGTTGTCTCTATGGGATCATACCCCATTGAAGTCCCTACCCTGCCTTCCTCAGTCTTCACCCCCAAAATCTCCAGATATTTCCCAGCCCAGAGCTGACAACCCTAAATCCTTATGAAGTATAATATTCACAACAGATGCTCTTGAAATATAGTTGTTTTCGTAATTTAAATGAACCTGAAATTTCTTCCCTGTTTTGGCATTTTTTTTGAAAGGGGTGGAGTGGGCCTCTGGTATGTGTATATACCACATAGGCTCGCTGAATTGTTTATAACAACTACCATAATTGTCTTCAGGGGAAAAATAAATGCTTAGGAGGAATCATCAAACATAGCCTGACAGATGGGAATATGTCACTACTCCCAGCTGTTGATCTGTGGTGATCAACATCCTGTTGATCTGTGGTGAACATTTGTGTGGACTTCAAGACTTGCAATGCAGTGTTGAAAAGCTTAGGTATAGTTCAACATTTTAACGAGTATTTTCATTTACTCATTTTATTGGTTAATGGTTGCAATGCAGCTATCCCCCTAAGATTCTGGGATGAGCCAGGTCAGAAATGTAAAGAGATAAAAATGAAGAAATAATTGCTTTTTCACAAACTTTTTATTATGAAAAATTACTGATGGGACCACTTTTACTGAGGTCCCTTAATACTTAGGTATATCACAGGCCTGACAATGTGTACTCCTCAGTGAGTTTAGAAAAAATTAGGGTTTTAAATGACTTTTATAGAGAGGATGCCAAAATGTTTTGGACTATAAAAATGGCATTTCAGAAAAACAGGCAAATATATACAATAGAACCAAGATTTAAATTATTTTTAGTGTACTTTATAGAACATCTTTCATTTCTACCTTCTATAATGTTATTGTCTCATTACAGCAACAGCTAAATCTGAATGCTTCTTCTCATTGAAAATGTATTTATTTGCTCAAGGGAGTCCTGAGAAGACAGAAGACACTGCATGAATATGGAATCAAGCATAAAATGGGCAAACTATTTTTTTCCAGAAATACTTTATTGAAAATTATTAAAATAGGTAAGCTAGATGTTCTTCTGAATTCAAGCAAATGAAAATTAGATGCCAATACTCTTTGAAGTTCATAAACACAATTGTCTGTGGTTTAATGGCTGTGATTTATATTTTTGGTATAGACACATAGCAACCATTAATGATGTTGAGATAAAAAAAGCTTTCTTTGTAGGATAGGGCATCCATAACCATTGCTTATACTTTTCCAAAGTGAACATTGCTTATTTACATTTGTTTGTATAATGAAATGTTATGTTCAATCAATGAAAATAGAGTTACTGACTCCGAGATGGCAAATTCCTGGAGATGCGGGGTGGGTGGGGAGAGAGAAATCAGACAGCAGGGATTTGAGAGGGAAGGGATCTTACTGGGTCTAATACCATAGAGTCCATCCTTCAAAACAGCCATTTTCTCCAGGGGAACTGATCTCTGTAGTCTGGAGATGTAATCCTGGCAGAACTCTAGGTCCCACCTGAAGGCTGGCAACCATAACTGGAAAGCCAACATGTGACTACCCCACAAAAGCAGTTACTTTGTTGCTAGATACACCATCACACTAATAGCCAGGTGTTCAACAAAGAAATGGGGGAGGTAGCACCACGAGCCAGAGAAAAACAGAATAGAGGCAAAAAATTGGACTCTATGGCATTGAAGTTCCTCCCCTCCCCAAACCCTGCTCTCCTCAGGCTCCACCCCAAAAACCTCCCACTGGTAGCAAAGAGAGACCTGGTAACACTAAGCAGCATCTCTTGGCTGGGTAAGGATGTTGAGGTCGCTGTTGTGGAGGCCATGTCAGGGTCCAAACCTGGACAAAGCTTAACATCTCTCAGCACTGTTTATATGCAGCTGAGGAAAAAGGAAGCCACTGGCTAAGTTTGGAGCCAGGCTGAGTTTAACTAAAATGCTGGTAGCCATGTTCGGACTTAAGAACATAAGAACGGCCCTGCTAGATCAGACCAAATCCCATCAAGTCCAGCAGTCTGTTCACAAAGTGGCCCACCAGGTGCCTCTAGGAAGCCACAAACAAGACGACTGCAGCACCATCCTGCCTGTGTTCCACCGCACCCATAATAATAGGCATGCTCCTCTGATACTAGAGAGAATAGGTATGCAGCATGACTAGTATCCATTCTAACTAATAGCCATGAATACCCCTCTCTTCCATGAATATGTCCACTCCCCTCTTAAAGCCCTCCAAGCTGGCAGCCATCACCACATCCTGGGGCAGGGAGTTCCACAATTTATGCGTTGTGTGAAAAAATACTTCCTTTTATCTGTTTTGAATCTCTTGCCCTCCAGCTTTAGCAGATGACCCCGTGTTCTAGTATTATGGGAGAGGGAGAAAAACTTCTCCCTGTCCACTCTCTCCAAACCATGCATAATTTTATAGACCTCTATCATGTCTCCCCTCAGCCACCTTCTTTCCAAGCTAAACAGCCCTAAACAGCCCTAAACAGACTTCTTTGAGGTTTTTGCCTCTTGCTTTGGTTTGCTTGCATAAACTGAACAATCCATGCATAAATATAATTGAACATGGTTGGAGCAAGTAAAATCAAGAGCACCTATTATTAAGATGCTAGAATAGTTTATTATTAAGGGAAATTATTGTAATGTTAACAAATTTCTATATGGTCACCCAGATCTTATTTTCCTGTTTCTTTCATGGGTGTATGTACGCTATTGTTTTCTATTTTTCTACGTATTTTTTCATTTTCTATTTTGTACTCTTGTTTGCATTTTTTATTGAAATGAAATAAAAACCTTTTTGAAAAAAAGAAAATTGCTGCTGGACGACTGTTTAGGATACATATTATGTCTCTCCATATGAGCACATACTTGAGGAAGTAAGCACTGCTCAAACGGGAAAGAAATGTACTGTATAAAGAGGCCCCAAGGTTAAAAAATAAAAATAAAAACCAAGTAATTTATACACAGAATGCAGTTCCCATTAGTATGAACTAAGAATATATTGATTTTGTATAATTCAGACTCTGTTTTTATGCCGAGCGTATCTTGTGTCATGAATGACAAAAACCTACCTCTGGCCATATTCTCGGGGGCTGGGGGGAGACCAGAATCTACATACATGGAAGGGTTTACCAATTACTCATATTTTGTGCTGCTCTACACTTAGCATATTTCCATTTTGACTCAAACTGTGTAGCAACTGCTGCCTTATTGTTAAAAATGAATGACCTCCCATCAAATTTAATGACACCAAGGGTCATTTGTTCATTCCAAAGGTCATTGTCCTACTTTCCTATACACTGAAAATTACACTCGATGAATAATTTATGATAACCTCCACAATGAATTCCTAGCTTTAAGTGTGCTTCAGTTCTAATTATTTCTTCATGAGATTCTCAGTCAGCCAGGAGAATAACCCTACGCATACTTGCCTGTTCGAATTTAGAAAAAAAGCAACATCTTTTTCAAAAATGTACACCCTTTCTTGTTTGAAGGAGCTCTTGGTGGAGGGTCTTTCCATTTTTTTCTGACACAACACCGCTGCCTAAACAACATTGGGTGGTGCTATATTGCCCTACAGTACTTTAGCAAGATCCACAGCAACTCAGTGATCAATAGGGTTGCCAACCTCCAAGTATTAGTTGGTGATCTCCTGCTATTACAACTGATCTCCAGCCAAAAAAGATCAGTTCACCTGGAGAAATTGGCCGCTTTGGCCATTGGACTCTATGGTATTGAAGGCCCTCCCCTGCTCTTCCTAAACCCCACTCTCCTCAGGCTCCAGCCCAAAAACCTCCTGCCGGTGGCTACGAGGGACCTGGCAACCCTAGTGATCTAGAGCCAAGTTCTAGTTTCCTAGACAGCTGCCAGAACAGCCAATAGAGATCAATTCACCTGGAGAAAATGGCTGCTTTGACAATTGGACTCTATGGCATTGAAGTCCCTCCCCTTCCCCAAACCCCTCCCTCCTCGGGCTGTGCCTCAAAAACCTCCCACCAGTGGCGAAGACGAACCTGGCAACCCTAGGAGCCACATTCCCATCAGAGTGCCTCACTATCTGTTAATCATTAATTCATTTGTTTGAATAATTTGGCATTCAGCAGACAGAATCAGCAGTGACAATGGTCAGGAGCAAGAGAGGGAGATGCAGCAAAATAGTATATCTTTTTTTTTTTTTTTTGCACTATTGAACATGATTGAACTGTTTTGACACAGGCGGACAATTTATTGAATATTCAGCGGCGATGATCACAACTTGTCAACGGACCACAGATTGAATGAGAATATGACTGAGCATCTCTGTCATGCTAGGAAAAGTTGAGGGCAGCAGGAAAAGAGGAAGACCCAACAAGAGATGGATTGACTCAATAAAGGAAGCCACAGCCTTCAATTTGCAAGATCCGAGCAAGGCTGTCAAAGACAGGACATTTTGGAGGACTTTCATTCATAGGGTCGCCATGAGTCGGAAGCAACTTGACGGCACTTAACACACACACACATCTCTGTCCACCATGTGTGCTGTCTATCGCAAATTATTGGAGTTGGGCTTTTAAAAAGGGGGAAAAATCAGTTGAATTTGTTAATTTATAAGCTACTTCTATTAATTTGATTAAGTTGTTGCAGATGGATGGAAACATACATTTCTACTCGGATCAGAGCTTGTCACTTCAGAAAATCAATTTGGTACAGATATGATAAAGCTATGGAAATTTCTTGGTATGGAAAATGAGCGTCAGACACTTTTCTCAGGCAATATATTATTTTTCATTGGCTAGGTTCATGGCAATAAATGAATGGCATTCTTTTGGATGCATAAGGACCCCTAGATTGGACTGCCTGTATCTTTTCTGAAAAGTCTTGCTATAGGTTATGTCCAGAATAATGAAACTAACACAACTGGATGGTTTCCACCATGACTGTTTCTGTTGACTTTCATAAACTTTCTGTTGGAACAGAACACACTTTCTGTTGTTTCTGTTTATAAACTTTTGGTTAGGTGTAAATTAAAATATTTACTTTGCTTCTTGCACTCTCCCTTAGGTGTTCTTTAATGGTAAAACATCTGATGCAGCATGTAATCAGGTCTGACACAATGTTTATTGTTTCCTTTTTAATGAAAATATTTCCCTAATTATTATTGCTGGGTCTACAAACAAAATTATCATAATGTAAGCATTATTTCCTGCTTTAAGATTCAGTGCAGTGAATCTTTCCTCCTTCCTTTAATTCTGTATCTCACAAACACAGCCCTAAATGTTTTTTTAAAATGTATCATTTTCCTGCATAACAAGAGAGACATAAATCCAACTTGTTGGGTGCAATTTTAATTATATAGATGAAATAATGTGTGAATAGACTTCATACATATGGCATAGTCTTTCTAGACCTCTTCAGGCGTTACATTTCTGGAGTTCCTATATTAAATACTGGGAGAATTGGTATATGCAATCCTGTTGGTATGTGCAGTTGCTGAAAAGAGTAATGTTAGGGTTGCCAGCTTCGAGCTGGGAAATACCTGGAGATTTTGGAGGTGGAGCCTGAGGAAGGCGGGTTTTGGAGATGGGAGGGACTTGAATGTCATAGAGTCCAATTACCAAAGCGGCCATTTTCTCCAGGTGAACTGATCTCTATTGTCTGGAGACCAGTTGTAATAGCAGGAGATCTCCAGCCACCACCTGGAGGTTGGCAACCCTAGGTAATGGGCATTTTGCAGCTTCAGTTCAAGCAAACATATGACCTCAAAAATTCAAGATTCAAACTGTTGGAGTGAGTGACTCAGCGTGCCTGGACACTACAAAGAAAACATCAATCATGCATACCAAGAGGATCATGCATAGTATACTTTCTTGGTATCCACTACCAAAATGTAATACCTGGAAAGCTGTGAACATCAAGCGAAAAGATCTTGGGGTAAGGGGTCAGACAGCAGAGCGTCAGCCCATGTGGTTACCCATTGCATTCTGCTCCAGGGCCACCACCCAGTCCCACAGTCACCTCACCTAGGCCCGAACTGAAAATCAACCGAATTTCCCCTGATTCAGTGGTTTTTAGTTCGGGAGGAACCGAACTCAAAACTGGCGGGCAACCGGGGAGCCGAATTCAGTGAGTTCGGGAGTTCACGAATAAATCCGGCAAATTCGGGGCCATCAGTAAGCAGCATAACCGTCAGTAAGCAGCATTCTCTTCCCCCGGCCAATCGGTGGGCAAGCTGGGTCTTCTTCTGGCCAATCAGTCAGGATTGAGTACTGGAGGAAGCAGCTGATGTGCGGCCCGGCCAGGGAGAGAGAGGGGGGGGGAAATCCTCGTGTGTGTGTGGAGGGGGTGCTTGTGCACATTCACTCCTTTCTGTGGCTGCAGGGGGTGTATTTTTTGGGGTACAGATACAAAACTTTCAGCAGAAATTTAGACAAGCCTTCTTAAGAGACCACCTAAGTTTTGTAAACATTGGGTCAGGGGATCCCGAGATATGGGCTCCCCCCTTTTTCTTTTCATGGCTGCAGGGGGCGCATTTTTGGGGGTACAGACCCAAAACTTTCAGTGGAGCTTCAGATGAAGCTTCTTAAGATACCTCCCATGTTTTGTAAACATTGGGTCATGGGGTCTCGAGATATGGGCTCCCCCCTTTTCCCTCCCCCCTTTTTCCATTTACGTGGCTGCAGGGGGCGCTTTTTTGGGGATACAGCCCCCAAACTTTCAGCATAGCTTCAGACAATCATTCTTAACATACCACCCAAGTTTTGTAAAGATGGGTTCAGTGGGGGCAGAAATATCGGCTACCCCCCTTTTCTCTTTCCTTGGCTGCAGGGGGCGCATTTTTGGGGGTGCAGATCCCAAACTTTGAGCGGAGCTTCAGACAAGCCTTTTTAAGAGACCACCCAAGTTTTGTAAACATTGGGTCAGGGGGTCCCGAGATATGGGCTTTCCCCTTTCCCCTTTTCCCTATTGGGATGAATGGATCACCCCAGCCTGGTATGCATCTCCAGAGCAAAACGTCCGTGCCTAAATGGAATCATCTTGGATTACCCAGTCCTCCTCCCATCCCTCCTGATGGAACAGAAGACAGCCACAGTAAGACCCCTTTGGGGGCTTTAATCTATAATTTTTCTCCTATGTGTCTGTGGGGGGGGGAAAGCAGAGTTTGTGTGTGTGTGGGGAGGGAGCAGTTTCTGTGGGTGGGAGGGGGAAGCCAAAGGGGGCTTTTGCCGTTTCTGCCTGGGGTGTGTGTTCCCCCTCGAGTCTCTCTCTCCCTGGTTTGAGGGGGGGGGGTTCAGTTGTGTGTCTGTTTTCCCTCATTCATAAGAGCGGTTAGGTCTATTTGGATGCTTGCTCAAAACTGGTTTTCAAATGGTGACTTAAAGAATGCATTTTCCTGGTCCCCGGTCCGATGCAAAAGGGGAAATTCCACCCCTCCTGCTCATTATGCATAGCTAGCTGCCTCTGTTGCTTTCCATGGTTTGCAAACTCCCAGGTGTCAGGTGTTGATTTGCACAGTTGCAAAGGTGTTGCTTACAAGGTTGTGTTGCTGTGCAGTCGTGTTGTTTTGCATTACTGTTGCAATGCTTTGCAAACTTAGCTGTTTGTCGGGGCTGGGAGCTTTGTGCGTGGGCGGCAAGCTCTGCTCAGACATGCTCATTAAGGGTGGGGGGACCCCTTTCGGGGCCCATATCTCAGCCCCCCCTGACCCAATCTTTACAAAACTTGGGGCATCTTTCAAGAAACGTCCTTTGAAGCTCTGCTGAAAGTTTGGGACCTCTACCCCCAAAAATGCCCCCCCAGAGCCGCGGAAAGGCACGATTGTGTTTTAATGGCTTTATTCGGCCCAATTTTTTTCCCGAACTTTGAATTCCCGCCGAATTGAACGGACCCGAAGTGGGGGAGTTCGGACTTCGGCATATCCCGAATCTAAACGGCTCGAATTCGGCCAAATCCGAACTATACCAAAAAAAATTTAATTCAACAGCCCTAACCTCACCTCTCTTGCTTCCTACTTCAGCAGGCTGGACACGTTGGTTGTTCTCCCTGTTGCTGAACTCCATCTTCTCCTGGCTCAGCACCAGAGGATGGTCTCAGTTGAGTACCCTGCTGGGGGAGATGGGGCGGCCATGTTGGTGGAGGCCCCCTCCTACCTAGGCCCTGGGGCTGATTCCTGGCTCCCCAGGGTGCTCGCTGCTTTGGCACACCCCCCCCCTCAGGAAGTCATCCGCAGACTGTGGACTTCACTCTATCCTTTAGCTGTCACTGAAAAGTGTTTGACCAGTAATGCTAAGTGCCCTCACTGTGCTTTTGCCATCCCCAAAGTGCCTAGCCATACGCTTTAAGTCCACACAGCAGGGAGTTGTCAGATAGACAAGCCTTGTAAGTTGTGGGGTGTCCTATCCAGGGTTCTTGTATGGCTGAGGGGGCTGCAATTGGGTGCTGGGGAGGGGCTGGCCACTGCAAGGGAGAGAGATGATTGGTTGACACTGAAGTCAGGATCCTGAGCCACTTTGGCCCTCATGGACATGACCACGGCATGGGGAGAGAACTTGATTTTTGTGTACAATCGGTGCCTATGGGCTGTGCCATGTTTTTTATTGGTGCATCATCATCATCATTTATTTATTACGGTCAAAGACCAGTTTATACAAAAAGAAATATCATAATAATTAAAACAGAATGTCTGATATTTGGTAAAATAGTCTAGGGGCAATCCCAGGGTAAAAGGGCTTAGGGAGCTGACTAACTCAGGCCATGACCTTAGAATCACCCACAACCACACTGGCTCAGGGGCCTGTGCCTCAGTTGTGCCTACGGGCAGCTCCTGCAGGGCTGCTCTGGCACCCAAGAATGGTGGGGTGGTGCGGGGGGCCTGCACTAATGTAACTAGCCATTACATCGGTATAACTCAGAGATATGCCGGCATAAAGAACAGCCCACTTCCTGAGCGCCTTCAGCCCCCTTAGTGATGTCATGAAAACTGGCCTTAGCCAGATTCTGTTACAATGTCTGGGATAGCAGGCTGGCCTTTTCAGGAGAGGAAAGTAAAGGGAGAAAGAGTTGAAACTGGGATCTGTTAAAGCAAATCAGAGTTTATTGAAATATTTATACTTGACTTATTTTTCTTTTGTGGTTTAAAATGGTTTACAAGTTCCTAATTAACATAACATAATTCAGTGGCAAAGTAAAGGCGGAGATATGAATAATAACTGATTAGCCATATTAACATATACATTTGATATAAACAAAGGGGTTGAAAATTACTTTCTTTCAAGAGGCTCTAAAGCTCCATCTTTTCCATATTAGAAATAATCTTTTTTTTTTGTGATTAAATTAATCCTGTCAGACCTGTCAGACCTGAAGCGTGCTTGTTATACAGTCAGCGGTTTGCTTTTTTGAAATGTGTATTTTTCACACATTCCCCTTACTGTAATCCCTCATCAAAGGAAAAGAGAGAGAGAGAAATCTAAATGCACCAGCATGCAAATGAAGGGGGGAAATAAACCTATCTAAACAATGTCCAGAAAGCTAAAGATGATGGCAGGCATTCAAATATGAACAACCAACAACAGCAAAGCAAACAGGGGAATGAAATGGGGAGGGGGAATAAACAGAGAGAGGATCTGACAGTTAGAAACTATTTGGGGCTTTAGAATGAGTTAGCTGGAGAGAGAAATGGGAAGATCATTGGACTGGAACACTGAGTGACAAAGATGCAAAGGGAGTGTGGGATGGACACTTTCTTCACTGGCACACTATTCAGGAGCGAGAAGCAAAAGTATATTGGACAGATTTGGGAGCAAAAAGTGGGGGCAAACTAATTCAAGCTCTCATACTCCCCCCCCCCCATCAACACAATAGGAAGAGATAGTGGGAAAGTGAAGCATATGGTGTTTAATAGGTATTGAGGCTGAAATAGAGGGCAAGATGAGAGATTTTGCAGATAGTTCATTCCACAACAGCCATAGCCTATGGTAATTGAAAAAGGATGAGTCCACTGAAGGATTATGAGCAAAAGGGATTGGTGAATCATCTAGTAATCTATCCAAGGCATGCTTACACCCAGGTATGCTTAATTCCAGTTAACAATGCATGTATATCAGAAGGAGAGCAAAGAATATCCCTTAAGGATTTATGGTATATGCCATTTTGATTTTGATGAGCATTTTGATTTTTCTTCTACAACTGTGCAGAGCTGTCTACATGCATTTCTTCCTCATTTATAGAAAACGGGTTTATTTTTCTTTGGGGGCCAGATCTATGAGTAACATTTTTTCCCTTTGAATTAGATACAAAGGAAATGACACGAAACTAGAGAATCAGTTGTAAATCTGGAACTGCTTTTTTTAAACAAGATTTTTTTTCATAATTCTGAGGAATGGTTCACATAAGCGGGGTGCAGAATCATAAAGCTCCTGTCAAGACCCTCACCTTATTATACCCGCATGAATAGGATCATAGAATTCCTTTGTTATTTTTATCTAATACATGGATAGAAGCATGTCTGCTTTTTTTTTTTATTAACATCTCCACCTGCCAAGTTGAACACAGGCTGCTTAGCTTTCAGGAAAAACCAATTGGAGTGGAGCAGCCTGTGAACACTATTGGAGCCTTTGTCTGTACACATAGAATCTTCAATTCAGATTTTTACTCATAGTTCTTTATGCAATACATACATGGGTGCAGTCAAAGGAGCAGGAGAGATGGTGGGGCTTGGGGATGATCAGAAGGGTTGCCAGGTCCCCCTTTGCCACCAGTGGGAGCTTTGTGGGAGGATTCGGGAGCGTGCCACATGCATGTACAATAATGTCCCTTCCGGGGTAAAGCCAAAAGTGATAGGGATGCTCTAGCACGTCCCTCAAAAAATGTAATGGGAGGAATGGGCTAGTGCATCCCCATCAAACCTGGAACTGAAGGGAACAACCTAGCATATTCCTCCAAAAACTCTATAGTTTCCATAGAGTTTTTTTTGAGGGACGAGCTAGAGCATCCCTGTCGCTTCTGGGTTTACCCTAGAAAGGACATTATTGTGCCGCATGACACCAGGTGTGCGTGCGGATCATCCCCTCCTTTAGCTGGCCTGTTTCTCCCGGCGGCCAGCTGAGGGCAACCCTAATGATCAGGAATGGAATTCTGATCAGTGGACAGGCAAATTTCCCTCTGCTTGAAGCTGTTTGGTCACAGATTGCAAGCAACATCTTGCAAAGCTTTAAAAATGTTTTTTTTTTAATTGAACATTTAAAATTGTTCTACAGTGTGTTGCAAATGTTTTGTACATGTGCATTCTTATGCTGTTTTCCTGCTGCTGACTCTGTTTCCCTTTCCCATTTGGCAAACACATCCAAACAGAAAAAAATAATAATTTATCAAACAGATTCTTTTAGTGGTTGTCTTGATCTGCTGGGGTGGAGAGAAAGGGAAGCTCCCTGGTTGGTCTGCAGGATTTTAGCCTTGCTGATTTTACCAGCCTGATGCCCAAAGCCAACTGAATGTTGTACATTTGATCTCAATTACTTTGCATACTTTCAGATTGCCACCTGAAAACGGACATTCAATTGACAGTTTTAAGCATAGACCAGAATCATGAATGACACCAGCTAGTTAATGCTATTGGCAATACTAGCATACTGGGAGCCAGCATGTTGCCGTGGTTAGAGTGCAGGACTGGGAGACCCAGGTTTGAATCCCAACTTTGCCGTGGCAGCTTGCTGGCTGACTGTGGGCCAGTTACACAAGCTCATTGCCTACCTCCTCTTCATGACCCTGGTATTCCTTGGAGGTCTCCCATCCAAATACTATCCAGGGCCAGGACTGAGAGTGTGTGACTGGCCCGAGGTCACCCAGCAAGCTTCCATGGCATGAGTGGGGACTTGAACCTGTGTTTCCCAGGTCCTAGTCCAACACCTTAACCACTACACCATGCTGATTTTAAACGATATGTGACCTGTCCACAGTGTCACTGGCAAATGCGTAATCCAAGCAATGCAGTAAATTGGGAGTACAAATCAACTGTAATTCCCTCCAGCCCAAATGCTGAACGCTGCCAACTGTGTGCACATCAACCCATTCAAAATGCTGTTCATTTTGAATTGTGAACAAATAAATACCACCAAATGGGGGTGCTTGACTGAAGAGAAACCCAGCACTGCTAGCAGGGTAAGTTCAGTTTTTGAACGCTGTGAAAACTGAAGCAGCTCTAGTTTCGAGCACTGCCACTTCTGAGTAGCAGCAATCATCCCTGAACGCTGTCAGCATGCTTAGGCAAATTTAGAAAGACTGGACTGATAGTCATTGAAAAGTTACAATATTCTCCCTTCCTTTCCCCTACATGAAGTTAATCTGTCCAGATAGTAGAGTGAGATACCGTTCCAGCTCATAAGTGTTCTTAAGTTGTTGTTTTTTCACTGGGGGGGGGATCATTACTAGAGTGCCTCCTCTCTGTACAGTACTACAATTGTTAACTTTTATTTCTAGAAGAAATAAAAGGCCATGAAACTGAGGCTGTGAAAAAGAGTATTTGTACTTAAGTAAATGAAGTCTCGAACATTTTTCTGCTTTTATTATGTAATAATGTCGGGGTTTTTTCTGCACATCATTGTACACCACAATGGAACCTGTTTAGCCAGAGGATGTAAAGCTATATTGTATTTCTAAAGCTTTGTCTTTACACACTGTCGCATTTTGAATAGGAAACAGTGGCTGTAGCAAGTCCCAAGACAGAACTTCAAACTTTTCCTCTAAAGAGATTCTACATTCGGTGTCTGAAATTTATCTGAATCATAAGTTATTGGATATACATTCCATTTCTCCCTTATTTTATGGGAGCATCACCTAAACGGTACTTGGCATCCTTCTAGATCAAATTACACAGTTTATTGCACAGAGATGGGGCTGTTTACTCACAATTTGGATTTGGAGATTACAGGGTAGCAATCCCCCTGTCCAAAATGAAAACAAATTTACATCCAGCCATTCACACAAATGGCTTTACGTGGACACAACATGAATATGTACACTGTACGAAGGAAAAAGTCCTTATCATTGTGGTTCTTATTTCTGCTGTTACTTCTTCAACCTTAGTTTTTGCATTTATGTAGAAATGTAAAAAAAAAAAAAAAAAAGAGATGGGTACACCATTTGTTTCAGCCACCAAAGTACATAAGATTAGATCATACATTTGTGAAACATTTACTTCTCAAAAGAAAGATATTAATGAAGGTCCTTGACTGAGGAATTTTTAATGTTTCAAATTGTGGCTATCAAATCCCAGTGATATAATTACAGTTATAATAATTACATAAGAATAAAAAGTATCTTCATATTTTATTATCCGTTTTCAAATCTTAAAGCTAAACATTGATGTAATGCGGGCTGGACTATATAGGTTGTTCTGAGGAATAACGTTTGTTGAAAATCTGCCATATACAGGTATCAGAAGTGGTGTCCTTCTGTTTCTTTCAGACTCTATGACTTTGGGAATCATGAAGTACTCTAGATAATAGCCTGGCTTGGCTGCCCCACTGGAATCTCCTTTGCCTACCATCCATAGGAAATAATGAGGCAATTGCTTCCTATGGGTAGACTGGGCCTCTCCAGCATCCATAGGAAATATAAAGACTCCTGAAATTCTGGGAGATTAATTACCATTACTCCTGGAATTTCAGGTGTGTTTGAGGTCATTTCAGGTACATCCAAGCTGACCTGAAACAGCAATTTGCAGGTGTATTTTTGGCTCAGGTATATTTGAATGCACACCACACCCCTAAGTATTTTATTATCGCCAAGATTTGCATGCCGCCTTTCTGCCCAGTTAGACACTATCTCTGTTGTTTAAATCTGAAGCTGATTACCATGCCCACTATGTGGATTGCTACATATCCAAGCCATGTGTGAATTAGCCAAAAATATTAGGACAACTCCACACTTCAGATGGTGGACAGGATTGCTGCAGGTATCCTGTTGTTCAAAATGTGGCCACAACACCTGCATCTTTAAACATCTGAGTTTATGAAGGAGTCCTGGGTTCCTTGGTGTAGGCTCCTGTTCACATGTTATATGTTTCCTAGATAGAGTTTTGGAAATGCTTGGAGATTTTTGCGGCGGAGACTGAGGAGGGTGGGGTTTGGGGAGGGGAGGGACTTCAATGCCATAGAGTCCAATAGCCAAAGCGGCCTTTCTCTCCAAGTAAACTGATCTCTGTTGGCTGGAGATCAGCTGTAATAGCGGGAGATCTCCAGCTACTACCTGGAAGTTGGCAACCCTATTCCTGGAGGAACACAAGTGTAATGCTGGTGATACCATGACAAACATATTTGCCATAAATATGGCCTTGCACATAATGAGACATAGCTATCTCTTTGTTTTTGGATACATTCCTGTTCTTTCACAGCCATGAATTTAATAGAGTACTGGCAAAATTCAACAGAAAGTATTATATTACAGAAGTGCTGTGGCACTTTTTAATTCTGCACCTCAGCAGCTGTTCCGTGCACATGTTCAGCCAACAGTCACACATTTGTAATTTCCATTAATTCTCCTTCCCCTGAGGTCTCTTCTAAGTATTTGACTGACAAAGTTCGGTTTTTATTAGCTCTGACAGATCAGACTGGGGATTTCTTCTCCCCCAGGAAACATCACATTGTTATTTTAAGGTGAATCGTTCAATTCAGGGAGCAGTACTGCCTAAAGCTTCTAACACTGTTAACGGGGAAGGGTTTTTTTTTTTTGTCAAGTAATTTGGTATATTAGAAATGAACACACCCTGGCTATGTTGAAAATCCGTAGGCTCTGAAATGGTTTAGAAAACTGGAGGATAATGGTCTCAGTAAAATTTCAGCGGATGCAGTGAAGAGTGGCCCAGTATGATCACATGCTCTGTCCTTGATCCCAGTCCCCATGCATTATTTAATGATCGGCGGAGAGCCGATACAAGTGAAACTATATATGTATTGGATGCTCTCCAAGCAATCAATCTCCCAAGATTCCCAGTCATTCAGAAAGAACAGTATGTGCATACATAAAGGTAAAGGTCCCCTGTGCAAGAACTGGGTCATTCCTGACCCATGGGGTGACGTCACATCCCGACGTTTTCTAGGCAGACTTTGTTTGTGGGGTGGTTTGCCAGTGCCTTCCCCAGTCATCTTCCCTTTACCCCCAGCAAGCTGGGTACTCATTTGACCAACCTCGGACGGATAGAAGGCTGAGTCAACCTTGAGCCAGCTACTTGAACCCAAC
The DNA here is from genome assembly GCF_029931775.1 of Euleptes europaea. Taxonomy (NCBI): domain Eukaryota; kingdom Metazoa; phylum Chordata; class Lepidosauria; order Squamata; family Sphaerodactylidae; genus Euleptes; species Euleptes europaea. Next base: position 32,696,357 of record NC_079318.1, read on the forward strand.
TTCCGTTGGGATCAAACTCAGGTCATGAGCAGAGCTTGGACTGCAGTACTACAGCTTACCACTCTGCGCCACAGGGCTCTTGTACATGCATACATACCTACAAATATATTTTCAATATGTGTGGAAGTTGGCCCCAGATACAACATGCATGATTCTGCTGTTCCTAGGGTTGCCAGCTCCAGACTGGGAAATACCTGGAAATTTTGGAGGTGGAGCCTGAGGAGGGCAGGATTTGGGGAGGGGAGGGACTTCAATGGGGTATAATGCCATACAGTCCAGCTTTTAAAGCAGCCATTTTTCTCCAGGGGAACTGATTTCTTTTGCCTGAAGATCAGTTGTAATCCCAGGAGATCTCCAGCCACTACCTGCAGGTTTACAACCCTACTGCTGGGCCTAGCTTCCCTTATCATTCATTTCTCAGGGAATTCTGCATTGTAATGCAGATTCCTGGATGGTCTTAGAAAGCAAGTTATTTTTCTGCAAATCCTGGATTGTTAATCATGGCCTGGATTTTGATGAGCCCTAGGGAAGCCAAAGAAATTAACTACTGTCAAGGGAGTGTGTAGTACCCTGGGGAATGTGGCCACTTCACTGTGAGACAGCTTTTCTATTGCCTGTAGCCTGGTATCAGTTTCTCAGTTTTAATATCAAACATGGCTTTCCTTAAGAACATAAGAAAAGCCATGCTGGATCAGACCAAGGCCTATCAAGTCCAGCAGTCTGTTCACACAGTGGCCAATCAGGTGCCTCTAGGAAGCCCACAAACAAGACAACTGCAGCAGCACCATCCTGCCTGTGTTTCACAGCACCTAATATAATAGGCATGCTCCTCTGATCCTGGAGAGAATAGGTATGCATCATGACTAGTATCCATTTTACTAGTAGCCATGGATAGCCCTCTTCTCCATGAACATGTCCACTCCCCTCTTAAAGTCTTCAAAGTTGGCAGCCATCACCACATCCTGGGGGAGGGGGTTCCACAATAACTTCCACAATCTCAGTCAGCATATGGCCTAAAAAGTCATGGTGACCCAAGAACATGGATCCAGACTCAGGACTGCTGAAGAAAAGTGTGAGTGTGTTGAGCCTTTATTCTTCTTTATACTTCCTTGGGCAAAAATATCCCTGGGCGTCCCTTGGGCTAAAAATCCCTGTAAAATACCAGTGTGGTATGAGAGCCAGCATGGTGTAGTGGTTACGAGCGGTAGTTTGGAGTGGTGGACTCGGATCTGGAGAACCGGGTTTGATTCCGCACTCCTCCACATGGGCGGCAGATGCTAATCTTGTGAACTGGATTTGTTTCCCCATTCCTCCACATGAAGCCACCTGGGTGACCTTGGGCTAGTCACAGTTCTCTTAGTGCTATCTCAGCCCCACCTACCTCACAGGGTGTCTGTTGTGGGGAGGGGAAGGGAAGGTGATTGTAAGCCAGGTTGATTCTTCCTTAAGTGGTAGAGAAAGTTGGCATATAAAAACTAACTCTTCTTCTTCTTCTAAAAAGTCTTGACATCTAAATGAAATCAATGTTTGTGGCTCACAAATCTGTTTGGGAAGACACAGCCACTAAAAAAGTCTTGTCTCTGCTTATTACCAACTTGATCATAAATACTAGGAGGACCTGATGCAAATCTCAAGGACAGGGAAAGTTTATATTGGAGCAGATGGTTGCCCCAGGCACCCCCCCCCAGTGAAGACAGGAGACAACAGCATTGGGTTTGACTAATTTGTTTAAATATTTATTTATGCAGATCTATGTCATCTTATTAAATATGCTAACATATTTATTTGGGTAGGCTGTACTAGGCAGTGGCTGTCTTTGTTGGACAGATCCACCCTGACTCCAAACTCAGACTCTGTCTTCCACTGACCTCATTTATCATAGCCTGCACACAATGTGCTGAGAGACGCCCAGCTCTATCCACTTCTCCTGATGTGCTGCACAGTCCTTACCAGGTTCAAAAAAAAGCTGCTCAGCACCAAGGGCACTCTTTCCCAACCATACCCTGCCACACAGCCAGTGACGCGCTGTTCTAGACCTGCCCTCCATCACTGCTGATGCCTCAGGGTGCTTGCCGATCATCCCTACCTAACATGAGTGGACATATTCATGGAGGAAAGGGGTATTCATGGATATTAGTTAGAATGGATACTAGTCATGCTGCATACCTATTCTCTCTAGTATCAGAGGAGCATGCCTATTATTTTGGGTGCGGTGGAACACAGGCAGGATGGTGCTGCTGCAGTCGTCTTGTTTGTGGCTTCCTAGAGGCACCTGGTTGGCCACTGTGTGAACAGACTGCTGGACTTGATGGGCCTTGGTCTGATCCAGCAGGGCCTTTCTTATGTTCGTATGATCAGCCTGCCCTACCCCTGCCAAAGTAGTTATGGCCTAAACAGTCTGCAGACCAGGCCTATTTAACCTCCCTTGCCCCCATCCCCATGAAGCAAGTGAAAAAATGTCTCCTCAACAGCCAAACAGAGGAAAGCCAAAAAAAATTCCTGCTTGGCCCCAAAGGTGGGGTCATGATGTTAAAGGGAGGGAGGGTGAATCAGCATCCCATGATGTTAAAGGGAGGGAGGGTGAATCAGCAGCCAGCAGTAAAAGCCTGTGTGGGGGCTTTTGGATGTGACCAAATTGTGCCTCTCGATTGGCTGCTTCAAATGTGGCTACCCAATGAAGCCTCGTGACTTCCTTGTCTCTAATAAGCTGAGTCAAACCAATCCCTGGCATTAATGCAATGAATCCCACTTTCTGGAGTACTGTTTCACCCATACATTTAGGGCTTTAAATGTCAAAAGCAGCACCTTGAAATGTGCGTGGAATCATACTGGCAGACAGTGCTATTTTTTTTCCATTGGTCTGATTTGATCAATTGCGCATACTCTGTTAATAATATAGTGGCTCTATTCTATCACTTAAATTACATTATCAGGATATCAACAGTTACACTGTGGAGCTGCCATTATATGTTTTTCCTTGAACTCTTTCATACTCTTAAAAAGCCCTCTCCCTTGTAACCAAGAAAGAGAGTATAAGTATAAAAAGACTTTCAAATCACATTCTCACATCCCATGACCACTTCTCCACTTGCTATAGAACTAACATTCTTGGGGTGCTAATGTGGTCATGTGAATTCACTTTTTCATAATAACTTTCATTGCAACATACTCTCGCAAAGTGAGACTGGAGCATGAGGAGATATTGCTCTGATGAGATAACTACCTGATCTCATGATTCAAGCTTGCCCTGGAAAAACATATTCACCACGCTGCACAACAGTGGTGTGCTTTTTATCACTCACCAAAAGGCATTGTTGAAGTTTCCTTTTATTAGACAATCTGACCTGATCTGAGGGAGAGGAGAAATTCCTGCCCATTTTTATGAAAATGATACCTACCCACAGATCCTTCCCAAGAAAATTAGCTTAGTTCTCTGCAAGTCCACAATCAAAGCATATGATTAATCATTGAATACTCTTGATTGTGAAATACAGGATGGCCTCAAAATTACCCTTCTGCTTGACTGGGGTGGAGAGGGGAACTAATGACTAGTATTTTTGATATAAAAAACCCAACTAATTACATATTTGCACAATAAAAAAAGAAATGGCACTGGAGCTTTGCCAGCTTTCTGGCTCTTTCTTTCCCCCCTACAAAACTGTGTAATTATCACTGAATGTGTTTACTCGAGAGATATAAGAAAGCATCAAAGGATATTTGCTGATCTCTCAGCAACATTTTTCACTTAAAATGTTTGATTAATATTTCACTTTGAACATAAAACTTTCAAATTGCCATGTTAGAGACCAAAGGAAGGAGGAAGAATGATGGAAGATTACATAGCACTGTATCTTCCTAAACAGATGATTTCACCCTCAAAATCAGGTGGCTTCAAATATTACTATCCAGATGTTACAACAATCTTGTCCATGAATTACTTGCATATCTGCTTCTTGCACTTCTACTGTAGCTGAGGCAGAGGCACAAGCTGTATTACATATTTCATCTGGTTTCTCCATACACATCAACAACATGGGGAAGTTCCATAACAGAAATGTAAAAAGCAGAAATGTAAAAAGAAGTTATAGCAGAAATGTAAAAAGAAGGGTGAAAACAAATTATACCGGAAGGATTAAAAGTACTGGCATTTGTGTGTCCACTTTTCTTCTGGATCAGATCAGTTTAATGGATGTATGATTGCTTAATTCCATTCTTTTCTTCTAGAACTTTATCCATCATGGAGTTCCACTCTTCCATAAGTCCAACAGTGGTGTAGTTGTCTCAGCTTTCAATTTCCTCAATTCACTGGCATCTTTCCATTCTATATAGCATCAGTATGTCCATCTATCTAATCTTCAACATGGCCAAATCTGTGGTTACTTAAATCTAGTGATTGGAGCCATGAACAGACAAGACAGATCTTTCTCCAGACTTGCAAACTGCTCCAGGTTTGCAGAAAAATCTGAAATGTAAAAGAACAATACTTTGAGGGTTTAAAACCTTTGAAAATACAAGATGCATTGCCTTTTGTTTTAAGAAACAAATCAGTGGGCATTGTGGGGATTGCTAAGCAACCACAAGAGGCTAGCTTTCATACTTTTAAACCTTGGTTCCTGTCAATAAAAAGCAGGGGGAGGGCCCTTTCTAGGCCTGTTTTGGCCTTTGAGGGAGGACTCATGGAATCATGCCTGGCAGCAACCACCAAACAACTTGATACCACACAACTTGCTTGACACATGTAGGCCTAGCTTCTTGTTAATGTTCAACAGCAGCCACCCCAAGAATCCCAGTGATGTATAAGGGTTAGAGTTTCAGAGAAGAATCCGTGAGAACCATTTTTGAATCCTTACTCTGCTGTGTAAGCTCACTGTGTGATGGTAGCATGACTGTGGGTCAGTTACACATTCTCAGCCTAACCTGCCTCACAGGGTTGTTGTGAGGATCAAATAGAAGAGTGGAGAATGATTGTGCAGGCTGGCTGCCAACTCCCAGTGTTGAGTTACAGCATCTCTGGAGCCCTGAAGAGACGAGGCTGTCAGGGCATGGAGGTTGGAGAGGGAAGTCAGAAAACTCCAGTTTGTAGTTCAGAATGCCAGAAATCAGAGTCCATACACATAGTCCATACACATAGACCATACAAGCTGGTCCAGGAACCAAGGTCAAAGATAACCATTCAGAGCCAGCACATTGCTTCCTCAACACGCCTCTTCCCAGCCACCCCTTTTCTAGCGTGCCTGCCTGGGCTAGTCTTCATCCTGCAAAGACTCCCTGCTCTGTGCCTCTAGCCAGCGCCAGTAGGCTCCATGCCTCACACTGTGCCTTTTAGTTACTAGTGCCTTTCTCTGTTGCTGCCTCCACCTTTCAGTCCTTGACAAAACCTCTGGTGAGTCAGCAGTTTGAGGGCTAACAGCTGAGCTACTGGATCCAGGCTCCCTGCAGGGTGGGAGTGGTCCTGACAAGACTTCAGATGTGAGTCCTGTGGAGGTTCTGGGAAGTCAGCAACCTGAGAGCTCACAGCTGGGCTACTAAGCTCCTCACGAGGCTGGGATGGATCTGATACCCCTTCAGGCTGTGAACCTCTTATGTGGTAAACACTGCCTTTCCTCCAGCACATCTGAATTACGCTTGGAATGACAATGTGCTTTTCTTTCCTTTTTAAAAATGCAATGACTAGGGCTGTCGATTCGGTTCATCCTGAACCGAAAAACAGCCGAATTTTCCCCGATTCGGCTGTTTTTCGGATTGGGAGGAACCAAGCTCAAAAAAGGCGGGAAATGGGGAGCCGAATTCACCAACTTTGGGGGTTTGGCGAACAAATTCGGCAGATTTGGGGTCCCCCCACGTCTTCACGGGGCTTCCATGAAGGCGCACAGGGGGCCCTTTAAATAGATCTGTGCCTCCCGGCCGGGAGGCACAAATCTGTTTAAAGAGCCACCCGCATGCCTTCAGGGGACTTCCCTGAAGGCGCGCGGGGGGCCCTTTAAACAGATCTGCACCTTCCAGCTGGAAGGCGCAGATCTGTTTAAAGGGCCCCCTGTGCACCTTCAGGGAAGCCCCGTGAAGACCCGCGGGGGGGGGGAATTTCCCCCCAAGCTCTGGATCTCGTGCCGAAGTTCGCGGATCCGAAGTGGGGGAGTTCAGACTTCGGCTCGTCCCGAATTCAAATGGGCCGAATTTTGCCGAAGCCGAACTTTCCTGAATTTTTTTTTCAACAGCCCTAGCTGCCACCCCTTCTCTTGTGCAGTGAAGGCTCTCTTGAGAGCCTGCTGAGGAACAGGGCGGGAAAGAAGAGCTGCAGGAAGGAAGCTCGATGAGTGCACACACAAATGAGTGTGTGCAGCTACTTGATGAGTGCACACACAGCTCCTTCTAACTCACTGCATTAAAGCAAAACGGCTTTTTAAATCAGGAAACCAGTGGGATGGGAAAACACGGCAAAGTAGCACAAGGGGGCAGGTTGATACCATAATAAGGAGGCGGCCATGCGTGGTGACAAGGGGAAAATGTCTATTTTAGTGGGAGAATTGCAAGACTAAATGACCATGCATTAATGGCCTAAGAGGCATTCTTTTACCTGTATTAGCACTTCTGTTAAATACTATTTGAATGTTTGACTCTTTGAAGAATGTCTTATGGCAGAAAAAAAATCATTGTTTTTAAAAGAGAAAACATCTCCCCAGCCTTAGTCTGAATGCAGCAAGATCTGTTTTTTTTTTTCAGACAAATTATTTTGCAGAATTGTATAAACCAACTGAAAGAGAAAATGAAAATAATAATGATGGATGGATAAGTGTCAACCACCACAACAAAAAAAACCTCATGGCACTGCATATATAATTTCTGCTTTTAACACCTTGTCTTTCAAACATCCTTCATTTAAGATGCCTCTGTGCGGCTTGAGATATGGAGTGTAATTAATTCATCCCCAACATTTTTTTTGTTAAGATTTTATTGTGCTGTTTTACAAGTTGAGTGCAGCATTCCAAGTCCATATTTTTCAGGGGAAAAGGAAGAAAATAATCTCTGTGTTTACTGGAGCAGTGATCAAAACATGAACATTTGATGCAATGCCTCATTTTGAGCAGAAGCTCCTAAAATCAAATCATTCACCTAGAAAACATAGAATCAAGATAGAAATGTGGATTATGGCTGACAAGGAAGCACAAGACTCCAAGATGGTGTATCAAAATATGAAAGGTTTGCTGCTATCCAATTCATTTTCTGAACAGATAGGTGGCATTCAACAAAAAAATGGGTCTGATATTTTTTTTTGAAATTATTCTGTGTTCCAACGGTACCGCTACCTACAGACTTTGTCTGGTAAATTGATGCTAGACTGGTCATGTATAGGCTTGCGTGTTTCTATCATCTGTTGTTGGTTAAAGCCTACATGAGATGATTCAGGGGAAAATTATCTTTAAAAAAGTAATAGGGCCAAGCTACTATATGTAAATCTAGAACACATGAAGCTGCCTTATACTGACTCAGACTCTTGGTCCATCAAAGTCAGTATCGTCTACTCAGACTGGCAGCAGCTCTCCAGGGTCTCAGGCAGAGGTCTTTCACAACACCGACTTGCCTAGTCCCTTTAACTGGAGATGCCAGGGATTGAACCTGGGACCTTCTGCATGCCAAGCAGATGCTCTACCACTGAGCCACAGCCCCTCCTCAACTGAAGACTTTTCATTTTTGTTTGCATTGGTGTAATATAACTATGTGAGACAGGGACACACTGCTTTTTGTGACTGTCAAGGGCAATGTGCTGATTCTTTAAGGATTTCATCTGCAAAGAAGCACTGGGGTCTGTGTGCTTGAAACTACTTGAATTTCAGTCAAATAAGTACATTGGTAATAGTTGAAAGCTGTGTGAAGGAATAAGAGTTTTCCTCAGTGAAGATGTTCTAAGTTATTTAGATTGGATGCATATGGAAAAGGATCGTATGTCAAGACTTGCAAAAAGCTTGTAATTATCTTGGGCAGGACATGGGAGAATGAGGACCGCATATTGTCAGGATCCTGGGTTAGTATGCATGAATGCATGTTTGCATGATTTTTAAAAGTAAACATGCATTGTCAGTTAAGTCCTAAGAACACTTCCCTGGGAGTAAGTGTCACTGAATAGCCCTAAGTAGCATTCTGGGTAGACTGGCTTAGGATGGCACTATTAGCCTTCTCTTCAGGGGGTCACTCTCAGTGAAGGGGGGTGCACTCAGTATCTTGAGCAGAACACACATTTTGCAGTCATGTTCCCATGTGGAGCACTGTGGTTTGCTTTTCATGCAGGGTTCTCCATCACCCTCTGTTTGGATAACAAGTTCAGAGATTGCAAGCTGAACTATTACAGCTGATCTCCAGCTGATAGAGATAAGTTCACCTGGAGAAAATGGCCACTTTGGCAATTGGACTCTATGGCACTGAAGTCCTTCTCCTCCCCAAACCCCACCCTCCTCAGGCTATACCCCAGAACTCTCCAGGTATTTCCCAACCTGGAGCTGGCAACCCTAGTGATGTGAAAGACCTAGTCATGTTAAGTGGAGGCCTAGTCATGTTAAGTGGATAATGTTTACATTGCTCCCTGAGAACTGTGGTCCAATCCTGTGAGTTCTAAGTGTGTACCAATAGAATGAATGCTGCTAAGTGATGCATGGAATCAAAGGGGAAGGCATGCAGGCAACACATACGCTTGTACACACAGTTGATTTTAAATTATGCTCAGCCCACTCAATGATGGGCCTAGGACATTCTGATTCAAGCAATCCTGTAAATTATAAGTATACCTGAATAGTAACCACCATGCTGAATGCCCCCTTGTGCAAACACAAAACTACTCAAAATCCTTGTTTTGAACAGGGAGCAAATGATCAAGACAATCATACGAGGTGCTCAAGATGACATTATCCTTACTTTTCATTATAGCATGGTCAAGAAGTGAGCAGAGCTAGTGGCAGGGCTATGCAAGTGTTTAGCACGCCATCAACAGGGCCTAGTTTTGCCTCCCAGTTACATTTCAGCAAGACAATATTAGTTGCAGTAATGTGGATGAATAGCTTTGGGTTGGGAAATTCCTGGAGGTTTTTGGGCTGGAGCCTGAGGAGGGCGGGTTTGGGGAGGGGAGGGGCTTCAATACCATAGAGCCCAATTCCCGAGGCAGCATTTTCTCCAGGTGAACTGATCTCTATCGGCTGGAAATCAGTTGTAATAGATCTCCAGCTACTACCTGGAGGGTAGCAACCTGACAAATGAGGTTGTAAGGTGGGGGGGATACACCAAAGTAGCATGCCATTGTTATAGGCTTTGACATATTAGAGCACATGAACTATGGAATTAGTGTTGTACCTATGCAGAAATATTCAATGTAAAACCAAGCTACGCATATGAACTACAAACTATACAGCAGAGGCTTAAATTTCCTTTTAAAAGGAAAGAGAGCCTGGATATTCTTTGCCAGAGGCTTATGTTTCTGAATTACTCTGTCAAAGATTTCAGTGTTAGTGCAAATTTGCTCATTGCACTTTCTGCCTTTTTCTATGACCTTTCCCAGCTTTCTCAATGGCTAGAGAGCAAAGCCTTTGCAGCACCTCCTACATTTTTTAGGACACAGAGCAGAGTGCTCACTTCCTGCCTTTCCAGTGACTTCAAGTGCAGAAATGCTCTCCACCATCTATACTCCAAGGGTATATTATGCTGACTAATGATGTGATGATGTAATGTAAACAATATATTTTATTTTATGATTTAAACATTAAGACACTTTTGCTAGAAATTAATGAATAGGTTCAATCTCAACGTACTTTTCTGGAGATGAGAATGTTGGTAAAATTGATTATATAGAGAGATAACAAGACTCAATCCTGACTGTTTAAGGTTTAGCAAAATAGCCTGGTGGAAGAGGAAGTCTTTATTTGGTAGTCTAAAGGGAAGCTACAGAGCATGTGCAGTACAACTGCATCCTGCTCATGCTCAAGGTTCTAGCCCATTGAAGGTGTACAGTATAAATACAGGCAGGGAGAAAGCTAGAACTTCAGACCTCTAAGGGAGGCTCAGATGGTATTGGTATGTATGGCTTTACAAATATATTATTCTAGAATGTGAATTAGATACTTTGAACTAAATCAGACTTCATTACCTGTTATATTTTAAGTATTGGATTTTATAACTGAATAGTATGTAGAACTTGCTTGCTTTACTGTATACATTGTTACTGAATTTTAAGACTTTGTAATACTTGCATATACACACATATATACACAATTACATTGGAGCACATCAATAAAAAGACTTACTTTTTAAGTGAGTAAAGTAGTTGAGTCCTGCTTAGTAGGTGACTAACTGAATAAGATAACATACCACTTCTCAGAGCATAGTCAGAGCATAGTCACTCGAAAGGCACTGACCCGCTTCACCATGACCATCTTTTCTTGCTTTCCATTTACTCAGGTGCTCAGCCTAGAGCAGCAGCAGATTAGCACAGATGCCAGTCTATCTCCTTAGTAGATACCTGTGGACAACTGGTTCATTCATTGTCTAATAAGTCACAGGCTTCTTATTCCCGCCCCACTTACTTCTCAACAGGCTGTGTTATGTATTAAGAACTCAAGCAAACATTGATAGGTGTAGGTTAGAATCATAATAAACTTTATCTCCTACATATTACTTCTATTATTCATGCATGAGTGCATGCACACCCACATACAGTGCATATCATTAAGCAGGTTTTGTGTATTGCTCACAGACAAAGATGTGTGCCTGGTCTTTTCTGTTTACATTAGGTCTTGTAAAAATGGAATTGTTTGGCTTCTTCTGAATGATTCATTTATTCAATGGTACTCTCAAAGGATGCTTTGAAGAAATGGCACTTTCCAAATGTAATTGCCTTACTTAATTTACAAACTCTGCAATTAACCCCTACAAATCTCACTTTTCCCTTTTTGCAAAGGAGATTCTTTTCATGTTCCATAATTGCATTCAAAATTACTCTCGGAGAGATCGTTTGAGTTGCTAATCCTGAGCCTTAATGATCCAGGTCTTGTTTTAATCCCTCCTACTCTTAGCGGGAAACTGAATATACCAACAATATTTCAGTTTGTATTTCATTTGGATGGAATTATTACATGTATAATTATGATAAGATTAGGACAAAGAAAAACAAGGGCAGTTGTCCTCAGTAGCCAATTCATATTAATATTTATTTATTTTCAAAAAGACTCTAACCGACCTTTCTCCCCAAAAGGACCAAACACATCCAAAACCTATAACACACAATATATGCTAGCAAATTAAAACACATTTAACATAGTTTAATAACACATCAGAAGCTAATATTCATCCTTATATTCAGGCGAGCAAACAGTTGCCATCAAGGCCTTTCGTAGGTCCACATACTATCCTTCTCTGGTTTGGGGTCTATAGTGTGGGCTTCCAAAGTATGACCAGAGAACAAAGATGTCTGCAGTCAGGAGGACCATGGAAAGTAAATTGTAGATGGATATAGAGAAACTTGGAATTTTGTAATAGCAAAGGACTGAAGCAGACTTTGGTCTAAGTAATCCGGTTTAGTGGGATTTGTCTTGCTTTCCCAAAGATAACCACTGTAAGTTACAGGAAGCAGATTCCGTTTCTTAATGTCTGTGCTCTGGTGGGGTTGGAATGCCTCTTGCCACTTCTGGGCTTGGTGGGGATGTAGGGGCAATTAAAATATGGCTCACTGGGGCAGCACCTATGATGGTTAGCTAACTAAGTCTGTACATATTGACATTACAATAATTATATATAAAATCACCAGTTTTGGCTCTGTTGTTGGGGCTATTTTTCTGAAAAGCAGACTAATATTTTAATAAAGCAGACATCCATTCTGTAGGTGCATCAGATTGGCTGAGCAGTCTGCACGTCACTAACAACCTTGATATCAGTTGCATGAATAGGATTGCCAACCTCCATGTACTAACTGGAGATCTCCTGCTATTACAACTGATCTCCAGCCGATAGAGATCAGTTCACCTGGAGAAAATGGCCACTTTGGCAATTGAACTCTATGGCATTGAAGTCCCTCCCCTCCCCAAACCCTGTCCTTCTCAAGCTCTGCCTCAAAAACCTCCCACCTGTTAGCCGAATTGCTCTTTAATTGGGGAAATTAGCTTAGCAATCGGTAACTATGTATTTTTAGAGCGAGATCGCACTCAACTATACCAGAATCCGTTTACTGAGACCTTGAATAAAGACAGACAATGGATTCCAAATTAAATAGTGTTTATGTATTCAAGCATTCAAATGGTGCAACACAAACATACAGAGAAGCTAGGAATATACAGAGAGGAGTACAGAGACGTTTGCCAATGTGGCAGGAGATCGTTGAATATATATATTTACCATATCCAGATGAGGTGTTGTCCAAATTCACGTAGACTAAGACAGATTGAAAGTTAAATCCGAGATGGGGACAGGGGTTCCCGTAGACTTGACCAGCAAGGCGGGAGGGAGCGTGGCTAGGCTGCGCAAAACCAAACCAACAGAGTAACGGCAAAGGTGCCAGGAAAGACCTAAGGTGACTAGAATGGGATGGAGGCACCCCAGTTATACTATTTTTCTGGGGGCGGGTAGAGGGGTTTCACCCCTCCCAGGTTCCCAGGTGACAAAAGGTGACAAAAGGATTAAGCTGTGGCTGCCAGGGCAGGGCAATGAGAATTTGGAAATCTATTCTAATTCCAATGACTTTTGCAACCCGTGATGAGCTGGAAGCTCTCTGCTGACAAGATTAGCATTCAGGAACAATGGGTGCGATTTGTGCAAACGTCCTGGGGTCGATGCAGCTGAGGTGGGGGAATGACTCATCTTGATATCTGGATTGCTGCTGATGACCCATTAAGCGGTGGATGTTGCAAGGGGGGGTGCTTGACACTGACTACATGACATTCTGCTTCTTATGACATGGCTGCGGCTGGAACAGAGTTTGTACAGGAACATGGCTTCTCTCTGGTTCACCGGAGGCTGCCCCTGCATCTGTTTCCTGGCTGCTAGCTGCATGGCGCTCGCAGGAGCGGCCGAGTCCGTGACAACGGAGCGCGCAGCGACCATCCCATAGCGTTTGGGGCGGGCGCGCGGCCAGCAGAGTAGTCAAGTGCCAGCACAGCGGGTTGCCAGATCCTGGTCTTCCTCAGCTTTCTTTTCTCTTACCTACTTTGCCAGGGACAGGAAAGATGGGGCACCCTGGCATGAGAATCAAACTGGGCTGTCCGGGAACACGTTGGACATCTTTGGGTGCTTTTCACTTCTGGGATTATGAGCTATCTTTTGGATTACCCATACCTTGATTCCATTTTTGAAGGCTCTCTTGTCTAGCTGAGAATTGAAAAGCTAGAGTTACTTCAAATAATTCACTCACACTGAAGAGTAATATTTCAATAACTAGTAAATAATAGTGAGCAAAATGTACTTTATGTAGCCATTCATATCATACCGTCTTCAGTTGCATTAATGAAGGCTAATTGGTTCAAGCAATATGATTCCTCATCACACAGAGAAGGAAACCTTACAGCGCTCTTCCGAACTCTATCCACTAATTTTAGTTCATAGTTTCTGAAGTGATGACCCAAGCAGGTACTTTCATTAATGAGAATCATGTATGAGTAAAATTGAGGTTTCAATAGTGTTTTCCAGCCAGGAGTGATGAACTAATTAACTTCCTACATGCAGAACTTCAGGTTTAGCTGAGAAGAAATAATGTAAATTAATGAAGACAAAGGTTAGAATAGCTTTAATATCTTTTCACAATTCATTTGATTTTTGCAAACCAAGTTTTAATTAGTAACTATTATATTATTTGATTTTTGCAAACCAGATTTTAGTTAGTAACTATTATTTTAGGTGCTGACTCTGTGCTTCTTGACACAGTTCAGCCTCAGAGTAAACTGTGCAGTCAATTTCTGACTGAGCTAAGATTTCAATGAAGCCCTTAAAAGCACACTAGCCATTGGCCTGCAGAAAATGACATGTAAATATATATTGAGAATAGTACAGTAATTCATGGTCCCTTCAACCCATCTTCTAACTAGGTCAGCAACTTAGAGGTATTGCTGGAAAATATTGAGGGGAATATTGAGGATTTTTAGATTGTTTCAAACTGTAAAACAGCATTCAGCACTTACACTAAATATATATATCTATTTGTTGTCCACAACATATATACCTGTGACAGCTCAGACAGAGATAAGAAAATACCTCCTGAAGGTGACTGTTAAGGTCATATATGCTATACTATATATAGTGTTCTGAGATTACAGCTAGTGCAGAATGCTGCAGCTAGACTGCCAGTTGGGGCCAGCTATCGGGAGCATGTGACCCCAATACTACAGCAATTACACTGGCTACCAATGTGCTCCTGAGTCCAATTAAGGTGTGGGTTTTGAGTTTTAAAGCCTTGCATGGCTTCCAACCTTAGCATTGGAAAGACCGTGTTGTGCCATATGTTCCTGCCCAGGAATTAAGATCACAGGGGAAGCCCTACCAACTGCCTCATCCATCAAAGAAACTTGTTTGGTGAGCACACAAGAGAGGGCCTGCTCAGTGGCAGCCCCATAGTTATGGCACAACCTCCCCAGGGAGGTGCGCCTAGCCCTTTCACTTTTAATCTTTAGGAGGCAGTTGAAGACGGTTTTATTTAGGACTGCATTTGCTTAATTTATTAGTGGAAAGTGCTGTCAAGTAGCAGCCAGCTGGGGTTTCAAGGCAAGAGAATAACAGAGGTGGTTTGCCATTACCCTCCTCTGCATAGTAAGCCTGGATTTCCTTGGTGGTCTCCGATCCAAGTACTAAATATGACCAACCCTGCTTAGCTTCCAAGATCTGATGAGATTCGGCTAGCCTTGATTAATTTAGTATCAGTCCTAAATTGAGATTTTAATTTTTTGTAATATATTTTATTGTAGGTATTTTATTTATATTGAAGCTTCCTTGAGCTCTGTATGGAAGAAAGGCACCCAATCAAAGTTTTAAATAAAACGAATAAAAACACAATATAAAACATTTTAAAAATATACAAAATAATAAATCATTCACAAGAAAAAACATCTTATCTTAAAAATGTGTAATTCCCAGCTGTCTGCATTTACATTTTATGACCTCAGATACCAACAGTTTTGCTGTTGATAAAGGCCCTTTGAAACAGGTTTCACAACCCTTCCAAACAACCAACAGAGGAGGATCAATTCACAAATCCTCTAGCAAGGAGCATGTGTGGACTGTCCTTAAAGAAGTTATGCATTCTTTCTGTGTTAGCATCTATTGTTCTGTGTTGGTCTATGACCGTAACAATAAAAATAACTAACTAACTAGCATCTATTGTTCAATGTTCTGACTATTGTTTCCTACCACCTCACTCTTATTCTACTGGGGAACCCAAAGTAGCATGCATCGGGTTCCTTGGAGGTCCCCCAGTTAGACATTGACTAGACCCATTCCTTCATAGCATAGTCATACCTTCTGACTAAGCTTTGGGACCAAATGCTGTGATAGAAACTTTATCTCAATT
This sequence comes from Euleptes europaea, assembly GCF_029931775.1. Taxonomy (NCBI): domain Eukaryota; kingdom Metazoa; phylum Chordata; class Lepidosauria; order Squamata; family Sphaerodactylidae; genus Euleptes; species Euleptes europaea. The sequence goes on from NC_079318.1 coordinate 32,711,880, forward strand.
GACTAATATAATGTAGTTGCTGTGTTTTGATAGGATAGTGGTATTCCTATAGTGGATCTCCTAAGAGTGCTGTTAAGAGATCTGCATGAGAGACATCTCATGTTCAGTTCTCCTTTCATGGAAAGTCTACCCTCACTGCAAGATAGAAACCTTGTCCTTAGTTATCCTATTTGTAGTGAATGAAAATCATTGTATCATTTCATTCTTCCCTAAGACAAGCCCCGAGACAGGTCAGTTTGCATGCCAGCAGTGTAAAAAGTTGATGTGATAAAGTATATTATTTATTAATTTTGCCTCAAGAAATCTTGCGCTAGAGATAACAGCATCAGAAGAAGTTTAAAGTCTACTGCTGCTTGCTGGTATCTCTAGGCACAGACTCACGTCAGGATCAGAAAGGGTATTCTAGCAATAAGAATAAATATAGCCAAAAACGGGAGGCAGAGACATTCTACTAATCACTGGCTTCTGGAGACTGTGATTTAAAACAAACACACTGATGGCAAGCAAATGAGAATAGGAAGGAATGCATACAAGAAATATATTCAAGACCTTGAATCCATTAGCCAGTATTTGAATCACCAATATCTATGGAGGAAAAAAGTGTTCTTGGCATGTATGAAAGAAACATTGCAAAATTAATGGCTACTAAAACATTTCTTTTAAAAAGAAATCAATATGGTTTTCCGTGTTTATAATGTTCACCGTCATAATAATTGTTTTTTGTTTTTTACCATCCCTAGCTTGTAAAAGCATAGCTAGCTGCTTTTACCACTCCTCTAACCAAGCCACTGTAGTGTGTAGCTAGAGAAGTGTTGGACTTGGAATGGGGAAATCTGGGTTCAAATTTGTAATCAGCGCGCTGGATGGCTTCAGGCAGTCATCCTTTCTCAACCTAGCTTACCTTCCAAGATGTTTTTTGAGGATAAAATAACACCAACTGAGTTATTTGGAGGAAAGTTGAAATCCAAATGTAATAAATAACAGAATAACACATGATAATATTAGATCAAGGAAAGCAGGTTGTATGATGGTGCTTGACAAGGTGTACATAATACAAATCTGTGACATTCCATAACATACAGGATTTTTATCCGGCTTTTTCAGGAATGGCAAATTTGGCTTTGCCAACCTTCCGGATTTTGCTGACTCAGTAAACCCAAACCCGAATTTTACCGAATTTGCATTTTTTCCAGTATTTTCAGGTTCTGTTTTTACTGAATCAACAGCCCTAGTCATAGCGACCATATCACTCCAGTTTTGGCCCATCTACACTGGCTCCCAGGTTGTTCCTGGGCACAATTCAAGGTGCCAGTGTTGACCTTCAAAGCCCTATATGGTTTGGGACCAACATAACTGAAGGACCACCTATGTCCTAATGAACTCACCTGGCTATTATGGTCATTTTCAGAGGCCCTGCTTTGGGTGCTTCTGAGATCAGTGGGTAGCAATCCTGGAGAGAGCCTTCTCAATGGTGGCACCAAAACCCTGGAACTCTCTCCTCAGGGAGATTTATTGCCATCTTCCACCAGCAGGTGAAGACATTTTTTTGGTTTCATTTGACATTCCCTCAGTGATCCCTCCTTCCTGACGTATATTTTAATTGTAGTTTTCATGCCTTTCATATATTTTAGCTCTGTTTTTTAATTGTTTTAATGATGTGTGTGTTTTTTTGTGGGGGATTGGTTTTAAATGGTTTTGAAATGTGATTTTAGTATGTATGTTTTAATTTGTTAGCCACCTTGGTGGCCCTTGTGAAGGTAGAAATGTGGGGTGTCAATTCTGCAAATCAATAAACAAATAAATAAAATTAGTACTTTATTTGCAGTCATAGACCATCAAATGTCCTAAAAAATTGAAATTAAATACATACATAAATAGTTATGGACCGATAATACAAAAGGTAAAAATGTAGTGGCGATTAAAAACTGGTATAAAGGGATAAAATCCTACAAGGTATGCATAAAACAGTAGAGATTCTAATCACAGACTGATCTTCTGGATCAATTAAAAAATAAAATTACCAGTAGTAAAACTCCAAATGTGCTGGCTGGATCAAAACCAATATACATTCTTTCTGTTTGCGCACAGTTGCATCCTAAACTTTGCATTTTAGCCTCTGTCATTGTGCATATTTAAGTGGAAAAAACAGGTTTGGGATTATTCATTCAAAAGCTACAAACGAAGCTGCCGAATGATTGAAAGAGATAAGCTTTTGCGATGCCTGCAGTACAGCGGCAAAGTTACTAACAACCACAACCTGTGAACTGAACAAGAAACCTATATAAGTAACTGTTCGTAAATACGATGGGAAAAAAATATATAGATGAAATGCTTTGAGGGTGTCATCCTTCGTGGAGGAGCTTGCTTGTGTCACATTCATTATATGGCTGTGACATGAAAATGGTGTTCTTTTCCTTCTCAGGCCCCTACAGAATGAATGTCAGCGACTCCCTGCTGAGGGGAAATAATAAATACAAATCATCCACCCCACCGAACCTTCAGAAACTTTAGCCCTTCGTTCCTGTAATGTCTCAGGAAAACGAAGATGTCACTTGAGTCCCACAAAAGGGAGACTGGTTTATCAGTGCTGGAATCCAGCAGCTGCATTATATGGCTGCGGCATAACTAACCACAGCCATTTTAAAAATCCAATTACGTGGGCTCCTGCTGCCTTTGTTCCTGCTATGCTTTTCTGCAAGAATCACTGGAAGTAGATATTCCCATTGTTAAATATACTGGCATTTCGCTCAAGCTCTTGTGTCGGCCAGACTCCTCTCTCTTGCGCGCTCATGTGAGAGGTCTCAGCAAGGAACCTCCTACATACCTCAGTATTTCAAAACAAAATAGTAGAAAGAGAGCAGCAAACTGCAAGAAAGACTGCAGGGCAGTCAGTACACATATACAACTGCCTTGCCAACAATATTACGGCAAAGAAAAGTTGTAGGAATGAAATATCAACAATGGGGATATCCAGCCTCTCAGCTCAGCCGAGTTCAAAGCCGTCCTCCACCCTAAGGAGGCTCTCTGTAGCAGAAGAATCACTTAAGTAAAAAGGAAGGCTCCTCAGGCTGGGGGAAGAGTTCAGCCTTCGCTGAGAAGAGTGGCTGGATAATCCCCACTAGGACTAGACCCAAGCCCGGTGCATACACATGGGGAGGGAGAGCAGGCATGAGAGCTCTTGTCCTACCCCCTCCTCGGTGTGATCCCCAAGATGTCTGCAGAGTGTGACTACACAGAGGAAGTGCCCATGGGCATGACTCCTCCCTGTGATCAGCAACCTTCGGATGGGTGGTCTGCACAAGGCTACTGAGGAAAACATTTGGATATCTGGTGTAGATTGTTGTTAAGATGGTGGTGGCAGGGTTGCCAGCCTCCAGGTACTAGCTGGAGATCTCCTGCTATTACAACAGTTCTCCAGCCGATAGAGATCAGTTCACCCGGAGGAAATGGCCACTTTGACAATTGGACTCTATGGTATTGGAGTCCCTCCCCTCCCCAAGCCCCACCCTCCTCAGGCTTTATCCCATAAATCTCCAGATTTCCCAACCTGGAGCTGGCAACCCTAGGTGGTGGTGATGGTGGTGGTGGGAGGTTTGCCCGTTGCTGCTAGATTCTTCAAACATACACATACTAGGGCTGTTGAAAATAAAAAAATTCGGTATAGTTCGGATTCGGCTGAATTCGGCCCATCTGGATTCGGTAAACACCGAAGTCCGAACTCCCCCGATTCGGATCCGTTAAATTCGGCGAGAAATTAAAGTTCAGCAAAATATTCAGCCGAATATTGCCATTTAAATTTTAAACAATCACTCTTGGCCTCCCGCGGCTGCGGGGGGGGGGGTTAGAGCTGGACGTTCAAAACTTTCATCATTGCTTCTTGTGACCCTTATTGAAAGGACCGCCAATTTTGGTGACGATGGGGTCCTAGGGAGGCGAGATATGGATCCCGGAAGCCCTCCCCCAATTGCCCATCGCAAAGCATAGACCGTCCGTGACTCGGCTCGGCTGCATTTGCACATTCAAGCAAATGATGCAATGCAATACATTGGACTGAGAGAGCCCACGCAATTCACAAACTGCATGCCGGGGTGAAGTGCGAAATATAAGCATTGCACCCATGGCAGCTCCGCGGGCTGGAGGAAGTAATTAATTGACCACCCAACTCTCTTACAAAAAGTGGCTGGAGGAAGGGAAAGACATACGCCCCCCTTCTTTTTTTCAGAGAGTCTTTTCCTGTGTAATGTATATCTTCCACTTTGAGGTGTGGCTGCCCAGTGGCTTTTGGCAATCCCCGGTTGCAAAGATTAGAGGGGGTCTGGGGCGAAAGGTGCGCGGGACTCACGACCACCGTAAACGCGACATCCTGTCTTTCCTAATGAGGTCCGTGGTTGCCTAAGCTGTTTGATGGAGAAGATGGAGCACTGGCTGCAAGCGCTCCAGCTCGCTGTCCACGTTTCGGACAACCTACTAACTGAGGGAAGAAGCTGTGATAGGTGATAGCCCCCCCCCAAAAAAAGACGGACATTCGCCTCAAAGGCCAAACTTCTCTTTTGTTCTGAAAACCAGGTGCCATCCGCTTAAGTTAAAGCAACCTTGATTGACACCTGTCAAATCGCCGGGCGTGGCCAGAAACCGATCATGCTCCCGGGCGTGAAATTTGCAAGTGCCAAACCCTCTGGTGCAGACCGGTGTTCGGGACAGTTCTGTGTGTGGCGAGTGGCGAGGCAGACGTACCCTCCACCTCCCCAAGGAGTGGCAGAAAACTGTTTGACCGTGATAACAATTGTCCTTGTGGCGGGGTGAAACTGCAGCTCAGCCAGGCCAGCCGGTAGTCCCTAACTGCACCACCCCAATCTCAGAGAAACGTTTATGGGAAAGGAAGAAGGGGGAAATGGAAAGCTTTGCTCCCCCACCTCCCTCTCCCCCTCTGAGGAAGTGTTTTCTCGCCCTTCTCAAGCCAACCTGGGGGGGAGGCTAGGCCGGACCGTGGAACCCCAAGCAAAGCAACCACCCGCACAACTCAAAGACCACAAGACAGCCAAAAGCGCTGGATGAACTCAAGTGGCACCCAAGCACCGGGGGGTGAGGGGTGGGATGGGAACGCGGGAGCCCCGGCGGTGAGAGGGTCCTCCTCGCACCTCGGCATGGAGACCGCTCGCCCTTCTCAAGCCAACCTGGGGGGGGGAGGCTAGGCCGGACCATGGAACCCCAAGCAAAGCAACCACCCGCACAACACAAACACCACAAAACACCCTCAAACCAGTTCCAACTGATGAACTCGGGTGGATCTCTCAACCACACCAATTCTGCTGGCTGGAATCGCTGGATCTCTCGCCACCAAAATGGAAGACAGTGGGGAAGGGAGGGATGGGCGGGCGTTTTAAACTTTCTCTTGGCCAGTTCAAAACTTCAAATCAATGCTCTGATTGGCCATGAGAAGAAAAGAATCTGCTGGGCTACCATTGGCCGCGGGAGAAAGCAGATTGCCAATGGGCGGATCAGCTCCTGCGCATGCACCTCCGCCGAACCACCGAATTCGCTGAATTTACTCACCGAACTCGCCAAACATGAAGAGTTCGGCCTCCCGGATTTCTCCCATTTTGGAGTTCGGATCCGTCCGAACAGAAAAGCGCCGAATCGAGGAAAATTCGGTTGATTTTCAGTTCGGGCCGAACCGAATCGACAGCCCTAACACATACCAGTTGCCACTACTACCACTGTCTCTTCTTTGGCCATGACTTTTCTGTGGCTTCCTCTCTAATATTTTCTACATGGATGAGGGTTCACAGATATAACCATTAGGTGGTATGCAAAAAACCAAAATCGGATCCAATTTGGACTTGGTTCTTTGTGTCATATATGGAAATCAAACTGATAAATGCTTCCATTGGTAGCAATGGGAAACAAAGGTCTGGTGTCCCTTCCCCCCCCCAACTGTGATGAACTTCCTAGGGATTGCATCAAAATATAAGGAAGTATTCTACTGTAGAAGCAATGAAAATTCTCACTGAGTGAGCACAGGGAGTCATGATTTGGTGTGTGAGCTTTCCCCTCCTTTCATAGAATCAGAAAGCTCTCCCGAAGTCAGCAAGCTGGTGACATGATTGAGGGAAAGTGGAGATGCTGGGCACAGAAATGCTGACTGGGATGATCCTGTTTGATGGGAAGACTGGGGTCGTTTATGCATGGTTGGTTTATCTCACAATCCTCCTGAGATTGTCTCGGTTCTCTGCAGGGGAACATAGAAGCTGAACCAACAGAGAGAAAAAACTCAGAAGTAACGAATGCTACAGAGTTCTCCCCAGAGTTCATTTCCTTAAACCTTCAGTCAAGTTTAGCTGGCATAACAAGAAGTTTTCTTTGTACAGGATGATTGCTATTAATTTGAAGAGACAGGTTTGAGCTAAATGCAAAAGGATAATAGGTCATAGAATGTTGAATTTGTTAGAAAGCATCAAGGTCTTCACTCTGCAACCTTCTTGGATATGGGGTTCTTTTTAGCCCCCATCGCTGTCTCTTACGCCTCTGACTCATTTGACAGGCAAAATCTTTTCATACTTTTAAAACAACTGTGAGTTGTTCACAACAGGATGAAAATGTAATGGTTATATAATGCTTATAACCTTCTGAAGGCATGTCTTTCTGTTCCTGAGAAGTTTCCCTTACATACTCCTAAGGGGCTGCTCTATCTTCTGTAAAACTTCAGTTTTACAGGAACTGTAAAAAAAAAAAAATTCTTACAAAAAGAGATTAAAGCAAAACATCTTAAAGACACAGAATTCCCCAAAGCTGTATGTCACTTTATGGCTGAAAACGGGGAGAGTTAAACTGTCAGCATTTTGTTTTCTTACCAAGAAGAAAGAGCAAGTGGTATTGCCTGTGCCTAGTTACTGCAAGCCTTACAGTATGTGGTACCTTCCTGAAAGAGCCATCTTAAAAACCATGCATTTCATGGTTGTCATTTTTCTTGTCTACCAGTTAAGGAAAACAATAACCACGAGAGGATATAGAAACCAAAGAGTAAGTAGAAAGATAGCTATATTTTACTGTTGCATTTTATTTATTTATTTAGAAAATTTATATTTCTCCTCTTCAGGGAACCTGCTGCAGGTGGCTAACAAAATAAAACGTAATTGAAACATCAAACAACATAAAACAATTAAACACCTAGCATTAAAAACCCAGCAAGAGCATTTTATTTAAAATGCAGTAATTCAAACACCTTTGAATTATATGAAACCATAGTAGGGTTGCCAGGTCCCTCTTTGCCACTGGTGGGAGATTTTTGGGGCGGAGCCTAAGGAGGGCGGGGTTTGGGGAGGGGAGGGATTTCAATGCTGTAGAGTTCAATTGCCACAGCGGCCATTTTTCTCCAGGTGATCTGATCTCTATCGGCTGGAGATCAGTTGAATTAGCAGATCTCCTGCTACTACCTGGTGGTTGGCAACTCTAAACCATAGTCATGTGACAAATGGAAGATCCAGCATGATCACCTCACTGGTATCCAGGCCAGGACCAGGGATACCAGGTCTCTCACTTTGGCAGGAGACCTGCTATCTCTGCCCACAGCCATTCAGCTGTGTGGGGTTTATGGAGGGGAGGGACTTCAATGCCATGGAGTCCAATTCCCAAAACAGCCATTTTCTCCAGGTGAACTGATCTCTATCGGCTGGAGATCAATTGTAATAGTAGGACATCTTCAGCTACTAGCTGGAGGTTGGCAACCCTACTGTTAGAAGTGCTATACAAGAGATTGTTGCTGTAGGAACATATCCACATGGAAAGAACTGCCGTACAACAAAAGGGATGTTTTTTGTGGGTACAATCCCCATGAGAATTGTCATAACAGTAATATACTTGGCTTCTTTACTACTCATTTCATTGCAGCCTTTCTACATTTATGAATTTTCAGGCATAGCTACAAGAAGCTCTATGGGCCATGTAATTAAGAGGTCTAATTACCTAAGCTTGTGTGTAACAATGCAACATTGTTTGGTTTGAGACCCTGTTGGAAACAATATTTGGCAGGGAAACAGTGATAGGTGAAATTCCTCAGCTTAATTTGGAATTAGCTCAATAGTTATACATTGTCTCAGCAAGTGTTCAAAGAAACATTGGTTGTTTTCCAAGAATATGCTTGCAACCCATAATGTTGACACATGTTTCCTGATGGTGCCTTTCACATTGCTGTCCTCAGGAACTGTAGTTTGGCTTCACCTGCCCTGAACTCACCACAGTCACAGCAGAGGTCTGCCTGAAAATCCAGACAGCTCCAAAATAAATGAATCTGCAAATAAAGAGCATTTTTAATCTGGTTAGAATTAAATGCATAAAATGTTTGCAACAAAACTAAACAAAGAAAAACTTTTTGCAGATTCCCCCCGCCCTTTTGTTACAGACCTTTTTCTCCGCCCCATACTTCTGCTGGGGGTCTCCAGTCCTGCCAGGAGGAGCACTGTGGGGGGCATTTTGGACTGTTTCAGGAGGGGCACCCAAGCAAGTGTTGCTCCACTAGCGGAAATCCTTTCTGTCAGCAAGAGGGTTGCCAGCCTCCAGGAACTTCCTGGAGATCTCCTGCTATTACAACTGATCTCCAGGCGATAGAGATCAGTTCACCTGGAGAAAATGGCCACTTTGGCTATTGGACTCTATGGCACTGAAGTCCCTCCCCTCCCCAAATGCCTCCCTCCTCAGGCTCCACCCCAAAAACCTCCTGCCGGTGGCAAAGAGGGACCTGGCAAACCTAGTCAGCAATAGAAAGCAACTCAGCTTTTGCATTTTCAAATTCCTGCAGCAACTGGCAAAACCAGCAACCATTAACAACATTCTAGTTGTTGAGACATTTCTATTTGCCCCTTTTTTATTCAAATGGCTCAGTGCTATCTCCTGTTGAAAAGTCTGGCTGTATTACATTTTGAAACTTAGCACTGCTGATGATTCACTTCTCCTTTCCTCCAATGTATGCTGTTGCTTATTACCCGCTTGCTAGTTCTGCCTGCTGGCAGCAAAATTTGTTGCTGGTTCAGCAATAAAAAGAACATGGAACTTTTAAAGATTATGCCTTCTCTCCTGAGATTCTTGTAAATAATACAGTTAATATAACCATCAGTGACTTACCAGTTTCCTCCTTTTCTTTCTTTCATGGTTGAAAAAACCCTGAAGATTGTATTCTGAATTATTTCATAAGGCATGGACAAACATGCGAAATTTCAGTTATCGTAGAATTCAACTCTGCCCACAAAGTCCAAGTTCTTCCTTTCGTTTTTTTTTTTTTTTAATGAATGTGGCATTTCACCACATTTTTGTTTACCAAAATGCCTGGTCATTTTAACACTTTGCATTTTCCAGTTAATTGTAATGTCTCCTGACATACAAAATTTGTCAGCAAAGTGTGCAGACGGTTATGCCAAACTGACTGCGAAATGCTTTCCTTTAAACAAAACATTTCCAAACTATTGAATCCCTGTAGTCTCAACCTCTCACCTCCTAACTTACTATTGTTAAGCATTGTCAACAGCACAACAAATTAATGGTCAACCAACAGACATCAGGTTGGAGGGGAAAGCTACTTTTTAATGACATGTATGATAACTGTTAAAGTACAGTGAATCCAAGTACTATGCAAATGATAGTCACCCACAGGAGTGAGTGGCAGCCACTCACTTTCCTCTCCTGCCAAGTTTAACAGCAGGGGTTGAGGATTTCGATGGGGGAAATGTTGTATGTGGAAACATTTAATGGTGTGAATCTGTCAGCAATTTAATGGTGGCCATCTGTCAGCAATGCTGATTCTATAACCTTAAGCAGATGATGAGAGGGAACACATCTTGGTCATCTTCTGGGCATGTAGTGGGGGTCACTGGGTGTGTGTGTGGGGGAGGTAGTTGTGGATTTTTTGCATTGTGCAGGGGGTTGGACTAGATGATCCTGGTGGTCCCTTCCAACTCTATTATTCTATGAGTCTATCCTACTACTTTGTGCATTGAACATTGTGCATTCTTGTGTTTTTCTTGACCCTGCAGCCCTTTCCAACAACTGGAAAGATCATTTTCAAGGGCACAGAACCCATGTGGAGGGAAAGTCCACAAACGCCTCCCGGGACACCGGCGGTCCTGCACCACCTTTTTTTGGTGGCGCAGGTTCGCTTTCCCCTGTGGGGGAAAGCCTTTTTTCCAATTTTTGTATCAGAAAAAAATACATTTTCCCCCTCTGCAGTGAGGAGGCTTCTCAGCTGCACCGTCCTGGCTGCTGCAGTTCCCCCCGCCCTTTCAGGAAAAGGCTGCCAGACTCTTCAGCTTTCCTCATAGAAAAGATGCTCCAACCCCTTAATAATCTTGTGTGTCCTCGTGTGTACTTCTTCCAGCACTGCAGTGTTCGTTTTGAGATATGGTGACCAGAACTCCACACAAAGTTCCAAATGAGGCCAAGCCATAGATCTAGACAGGGGCGTTATAATATCAGCCATTTGATTTCCAATGCCTAATAATCCCCATTGCTGCAGTACACTGGGTTGACCTGTTCATTGAGCTATCCACTACAATCCCAAGGTCTCTTTCCCTCTCAGTCTCAGCAAGTTCAGACCCTATTGGCACATAATTGAAGCTGGGATTTTTTTTTTTGTCTCAGTGTGCATCACTTTACACTTACCTACGCTGAACTTCCTTCGCTACATTCCTGCCCACTCACCCGATTTGTGGAGATCCTGCTGGGGCTCTTCACAGTTGGCCTTGGTTTTCACCATTCTGGATAATTTGGATCACCTGCAAATTTGGCCGCTATGCTACTCTCCCCCAGTTTCAGATCCACCACTATGGCAGAGTTGCCATGGAGGGATTTTCCATAACCACTTTTCAGTGTACAGTGTTGCCTATTTGTCAGAATGTGCAAGCAAAACATGTGGATACAGCAGTGGGTAAAGCAGCAGACAGAACAACATACCAAGCAAAAGGAGCCACTGCTTGTATTGAATCAAATCAAAGCGCTCTCCATGCCAGTAAGTCAGCAATATGCTTGAATGCTTGGTGGCGAGATCTGTGTGTCCCTGCTGCCTGGTAAATCTTTGTTGTGTTCCTGTCTTCTCACTCACTCTTCCTTCTGTTCTCCTTGAACTGTAAGCCAGACATCTTGATGCTAGAATAATAACCAGACTGGAAGACTTCAGAGTATTGCAGAACGTAACGGTATCAAATTACGTTTATTTTAACAACTGTATTAACAAATGTATTTCCATTTTATGTTTCGATTCATTGATATCCAAATACACGTCTCTAAAATGGTGTGGAATTGGGTTTGAAAGTGAAAGATAAGATGTGGTACTACATATTTGCATCTGTGTCCAGAGGGCTGTGGTCATTGGTATTGCTTTTCTAGGAGCCCCCTGGCGCAGAGTGTTAAGCTGCAGTACTGCAGTCAAAAGCTCTGCTCACGACCTGAGTTCGATCCCGACGGAAGTCGGTTTCAGGAAGCTGGCTCAAGGTTGACTCAGCCTTCCATCCTTCTGAGGTCGGTCAAATGAGTACCCAGCTTGCTGGGGGTAAAGGGGAGATGACTGGGGAAGGCACTGGCAAACCACCCCGCAAACAAAGTCTGCCTTGGAAAGGTCGGGATGTGACGTCACCCCATGGGTCAGGAATGACCCGGTGCTTGCACAGGGAACCTTTACCTTTACCTATTGCTTTTCTGTAAAATTATTGTTCTTTTTAAAATAAAACATGTAAACTATCTATTCAGCACACAATACGTTTCTCAAATGCTATTCAGAACTGTGATCTATACTCATATTTTAAATTATTAATTATGGAGAGGAAGGAATAGATTGGATAAATGCTTAAGGCGCCCTTTGCTTTGTCTTTTCAGTGTATTTTCTTTGTGGCATCCCATATTTGTGACTGTGTGGCCATGGTATGCCAATAAAGGTAAATGAAATGAAATGAAATGACTGTGTGGCCAGGGCCAGATCTGCATGTTTTTTGAAAGGGGGCAAAAGTACGAAATGATGCCCCTAGAGTTGCCAGGTCCCTCTTCCCCACCAGTAGGAGGTTTTTGGGGTGGAGTCTGAAGAGGGCAGGGTATGGGGAGGGGAGGGACTTCAATGCCATAGAGTCCAATTGCCAAAGTGGTCATTTTCTCCAGGTGAACTGATCTGTATCGGCTAGAGATCAGTTGTAATAGCAGGAGAACTGTTATTACATTTATATTTCAGCACTGGGTGAATTGCAAAAGTTACATAAAAAGAGTGTTTTGTGTCCAGGGTTAATTCCATATTTGGGATGAGTTCTTATAAAAGCTGCTTCATGTTACTAAATGCTTCTGCTTGTTAAGCTCTAATAGATATTTATGTGATTATATGCAGGGCACATGCTAATTCTCACAAAGAAATGCATTCCCTGGGTTCTGGTAACACAAGAAGCTCATCTAACTCTTCAGAATCATTTGGGGCTTTTGGCATTTATTTAATTCATTTGTATCCAACCCTTCCTCTAAATAGCTCAGAGCAGCATAGAAGGTTTTCCTCCATTTTATCCTCACAACAGTCCTAAAAGGTTAGTTTGGTAGTAAGGGAATGACTGGAAGGTCACCCAGTGAGTTTCATGGTGATACATTTTGAACCTGGGGCTCCCCAGATACTAATCCAACATTTTGAGTACCATACCCTCCCTCTGGGATGAGAAATTGACATGTCCTCCTAGAATTTTAGAGAGCTGCCTTTATTTGTCTATTTGATTCCTACCTTTCCTCCCAAAAAGCCCTGGTCAGCATAAACAGGCATTATTTATTTAAGCCTCCTTTACAACAACCCTGTGTTCTAGGCTGAGAGGGACTTGCGCAAAGTGAGTTTAGGGTCTCTTTAAACATGCATTTTCCATACTCCATCCCAACTAGCTAGTAGCAGGAAAGAATCCAGCCAAGTTCTAACACACAAACCCTAGCCATGGAAAGGAGGTGATTCCACCTGTCGTTCCAGTCCCAGAATGCCTTTGCTACTCCCAGGGGCTGTCATTCCACTCTCCGACTGCTCATTCCAGTCACAGAACACTGATTCCATTGCTAGGGACTGTCATTCCTCTCTGTGACCTGTCATTCCAGTCCCAAAGTTGTCTATCTGGGCCCAGAGACCTTAATTGAAAATTCATTCTGCATTTTCATTGCAACGTTTTTGTTCAGTAATGCATTCCAATAAATTTATTGACTCAATAAAGGAAGCCACAGCCTTCAATTTGCAAGATCTGAGCAAGGCTGTCAAATATAGGACATTCTGAAGGACTTTCATTCAGAGGGTCGCCATAAGTTGGAAGCGACTTGACAGCACTTAACACACACACACTGCATTCCAAGTAGGGTTGCCAAGTGCCAGGTGGTGGCAGGCAAACCCCCGCCAATCCACCTGGCTGCCCAATGCGTGCACGCGTGCCTGCTCGCAGCAGTATATCACTTTCAGTTTACAACTGGAAGTGCTGCATCGCAAGAGGCCTTTTCCACTCAAACTGGGATATACCGCTGCGGGCAGGCATGTGTGCGTGCAATCCCACCTCACCTCCAGGAGGGATCTGATAAGCCTAATTCCAAGAGAGCCCATGCAACTCAACTGGCATTCCCAGCTCCCATGATCTCCAATGGCCCTTCAAGCCTCTCCGTTGTTTCCAATGGGCAAGTCTCTCTTCCTTTTAGTACATCTCCCTGGGAAAAGCCTCTCCACTTGGAAAGGGCCATGGGATGGATCCTGGCCCGGCGGAGCGCTCCTGGGATGGGGGTCCCACCAGGCCCTGGAAATCCAACTCAATGGACACGATTGCAGGGAGAGACCTTGCAGGGCCTCTGTCAGATTCAAGCTGCCTTTGCAGTCCCCCGCCCTCCTGCCGGTCCAGGTTCCAACTCCAGCCCTGCAGCAGGTGGGAGCGTGGCCTCCCCCTGAAGGGTGGGGGAGAAGTTCCCCACCCCGAGGGGTGGAGCATTCCCCAAAGGCGGAACTTTCTTTTTCCCTCCTACATGCTATGGCAGCTCATGCAGGACTTGCTCCCCCCCCCCCATGGACGGCCTGGACTTGATTCCGCTTTCCTCCCATGTCCCTTTGCAGCAAAGGTGCTGTCGTCAGGTAAGGCTCTGGTGATGAGTGCAGCCCTACTGCACCTGGGAGGAGTCACCCTCCTACTGGGTAGGGGCAGCTGTGGTGAGGGGGGGTGTTCTGAGGCTCTGTTTCTTCTCTTCATCAGGTGAGGGGACAGGCCAAGGGTGCCTCTCCAACTTGCACCGTTTGCATGGCCTAGGGCAGCAAGCGTGGAGCTCCTGGACTCCCCTCCTGGTGGCTTGTGTGTGTGGCAGAGAGGCAGCAACTCACCCTCCCCAGCTGAGGTAGTGCAGGGTGGCCCAGGGCATGCGTTCTTTTTTGCCCCCTCTCTCAGATCTCGCCCTGCGTGCGTAGCAGCTGGGTGGGCAGCCGCAGACTATGATCTGGCTACCACCGCTCCCTCTCTGCCTGTGCCTGGGGCATCTGCTCCTTCTGGACCCCCTCTAGATCCAGCCCAGTGTGTAGCACCTCAGCTTCCATATAAGCTCTTTGACTGACAGCCGAAACATATCGCAGCTGTACACATCAGCATTTTACTTGCTTCTCAGCTTAATTGTCTCCACTGCATTTACTCGTGTGTTTATTTTCATGCAAAGTTGCTTCTTTGTGATGTTGTTTATTTAATCCTTGCCCTTATTTGAAAGCTGACAATTTTCATCTTAATCAGCTGGGGATTTTCTTTTGGTGATTCATTAATTTCTTTTGGTAATTCACAACAGAGATGTGTGACTTGAGGGTCCACCATAGTCTACAGGGGAAGGGCACCCAGCTGGTGCACAGGTTGCTCACCTGTCCCCCTGGCAAAGGTCTCATTTGCAGCAAACATGCGGCCCAAATGCAGTCATTTCTGTTCCCAGACACATCAACAGATACAGCTGGGTGTCATCCTCATATTGATGACATCCCAGCCTAAACCTCCAAACTAGCTAGGTGAGGGGAAGCATATAGATATTAAAAAGCATTGGGGAGAAGATCACCCAGGATTCCACATACAAAGGGTAAATACTGGGCATTAGTTGGCTGGAGCAGAAGAGTCTAGAGGTGGTTTCTTCAAGACTGATCTTGCCACTGCATGGGCCCAGGAGGCGAGTAGTTTGCTTCACAGCAGACAGACTCCTGTCTATATCAGATTGACAGAGTCGACTGAATTGGTACAATACAGGACTAGAAGTAGGGCTGTTGAAAAAAAAATTGGTAAAATTTGGATTCGGCAAAATTTGGACCATTTTGATTCAGGAAATGGCGAAGTCCAAACTCCCCCAATTCGGATCCATGGAATTCAGCACGAGATTCAAAGTTCGGGGGAAAATTCGGCCAAATAAAGCCATTAAAAACACATTCGAGCCTTTCCGCGGCTCCGGGGGGGCATTTTTGGAGGTAGAAATCCCAAACTTTCAGCATAGCTTCAGGGGGCCCTTCTTGCAAGAACCCCCAAGTTTTGTGATGATTGGGTCGGGGAGCCCAAGATCTGGTGCCCGGAAGGGGTCCCCCCATGATCTGCCCATTGCAATAACGCCATTACAAACACATTTGTGATTTTCCATGGCTCCGGGGGGGGGGCATTTTTGGAGGTGGAGCTCTCAAACCTTCAGCGTAGCTTGAGGGGACCCTTCTTGCAAAACCCCCAAGTTTGGTGACGATTGGGGCAGGGCCCCCCGAGTTATGGGGCCCAGAAGGGGTCCCCCCCTCCGCAAATTGGAATGAATAGAAATAGACTGTTTGGACTCGGAGTTTGCAAAACTGTGCAAAGCAACATGTGACGCGACCTTGGAAGTTTTCAAGCCATGGAAAGGGACAGAGGCAGGCTACCTATGTATTAGGAGCAGGTGGGGGTAGAATTTCCCCTTTTGCATCAGACTCGGGAGTTGGGAGTCTCGGGACCGGGCAAATGCATTGTTTAAGTCACAATTTGAAAACCAGTTTTGAGTGAGCATCAAAATAGACCTAACCGATCTTATGAATGAGGGAAAACCTGAGGACACACAACTGAAGCCCCCACTCTCAAACCAGGGAAAGAGAGACGCGAGCAGGCACACACATTCCCAGGCAGAACGGGCGAAACCCCCCCTCTCAAACCCGTATTGCGCGGCTCAACCCCAAACGGGAAAAAAACCAAGGAGGAGGAGGCGCGGCCCGGGTGCTGAGCAGAGAGAGACTCGCTAGCAGCCGCACAGACTCAACTTTACACTTTAAAACCAGAACACACACTCCCGCAGAGGCGAGCGGGTGAAAGCCCCCTTTGGCTTCCCCCCCACCCACAGAAACTACTCCACCCCACACACACAAACTCTGCTTTCCCCCCCACACACACACACACAGGAGAAAAGGTATAGAGAAAAAACCCCAAAATCAAACTGTGTGGATGTCTTCCAGCAGGAGCACGGAGGAGAAGTAAATCTTTAGGCACACCCGCCTAGGCAGAATGGGCGAAAGCCCCCTTTGGCTCCTCCCCACCCACAGAAACTGTTCCCCCCACCCACAGACTCTGCTCCCACCCCACACATACACAGGAAAAAAATTATGGAGAAAAGCCCCAAAATGGGTCTTACTGTGGATGTCTTCTCAGGAGTAATCCAATACGATTCCATTTATGCATGGGAGGTTTTGCCTTGGATTTGCTGCTCTCTAGATGCACAGGATCATGCCTGCTCGCAATCATTCCAGAGGGTGAATGGGGGGGACTGCATATCTCGGGGGGCCCTGACCCAATCTTCACAAAAATTTGGGGTTCTTGCAAGAAGGGTCACCTTAAGCTACACTGAAATTTTGGGACCTCTACCTCCAAAAATGTCCCCCCGGAGCCACGGAAAGGCGCGAGTGTGCTGTAAATGGAATAAAGATGCACATTAAGGAGGGGGGACCCCTTCCGGGCACCATATCTCAAGGCCCCCTGACCCAATCTTCACAAAACTTGGGGGTTCTTGCAAGAAGGGTCCCCTCAAGCTACACTGAAATTTTGGGACCTCTACCTCCAAAAATGCCCCCCTGGAGCCATGGAAAGCCACCAATGTGTTCTTAATTGCTTTATTCCAATGGGCAGATTGGGGGACCCCTTCCGGGCCCCATAAATCGGGCTCCCCTGACCCAATCTTAACAAAAATTGGGGGTTCTTGCAAGAAGGGTCACCTCAAGCTACACTGAAGTTTTGGGACATCTACCTCAAAAAATGCCCCCCGGAGCTGCGGAAAGGCGCGAATGTGCACATGCACCCCCCCCCACGGGGATCTCTCTCTCACACACAAACTCTTTCTCTCCCCAGGCCGCACAGCAGCTGGGATCATGCACTCAACCACAACTGATTGGCCAGGAGAAGACCCAGCTTGGCCACCATTGGCCACAGGAGAATGCTGCTTACTAACTGATGGTTATTCTGCTGATTCTGAGCCCCCAAATTTGCCGAATTTATTCGGGGTGCCCCAAACTTGCCAAATTCGGCTCGTCGTTTTCCCGCCTTTTTTTAAATTCGGTTCCATCCGAACTGAAAACCGCCGAATTGGGGAAAATTCAGCTGTTTTTCGGTTTGGGATGAACCAAATCGACAGCCCTAACCAGAAGATGGCCTAGGGGCCACCAGTTCACTTACTGTATCAATGCTGGAGGGAAGGTCATGGTGGAGTGACAAGACTTTGTCCACAAAATAGCTCGCAAAAGCCTAACAGCTAATGGCCAGATCATAGTGTGCCCTCTGACATACCAAAGCAGGTGATTGACAGGAATGACCAGGTCACATGAACTGGTCACTGTCTGGTCTAAAGGATGGATAATGAACTGGGTGTAAACTGACGGTCATTTTCTTGGAAACAATAAGTTTAAGATGGGGATAATTGTCTACCCAATCCTTCTGTGCATTAAGGGTGTGTTATCATAGCTAATAATTGAGACATTGCCTGCCTTTTTGAGTAGGGAAGGGACTAATTCCATTACTTTCCAGGTAGAACTATTCAGGCTGCTTCCATTTTGTCATACTGGGGACTAACTTCAGACTGAGTGGAATTCTCCTGGAGCCTCATCTGAATTTTACTGAAAGGTGGGGTTACCTGAGTCTATAAGCTCTAGTGTCAAGGGGAAGGGGGAGGAAGAATCCTGGTCTAAGCCTTCTGGAACCCTACCCCTCCTCACCTGTCAGTACATAGTTGCTCCTTTGGTGTGTCTCCAGAATTGGGGTACCTGAACTGCCTCTGAAATGAGACATGAACACATGAAGCTGCCTTATACTGAATCAAACCCTTGATGAGCCCCGTGGCGCAGAGTGGTAAGCTGCAGTACTGCAGTCACAAGCTCTGCTCATGACCTGAGTTCAATCCCGATGGAAGTCAGTTTCAGGTAGCCGGCTCAAGGTTGACTCAGCCTTCCATCCTTCCGAGGTCGGTAAAATGAGTACCCAGCTTGCTGGGGGTAAAGGGAAGATGACTGGGGAAGGCAATAGCAAACCACCCCGTAAACAAAGTCTGCCTAGTAAACGTTGGCATGTGACTTCACCCCATGAATCAGACCCTTGGTCCATCAAAGTCAGTATTGTCTACTCATGGTAGTAACATGGCAAGATGGTCTGTTCTTTCCCTTGGGTATAAGTGCTAAGTGCACCCTCAGTGGCACTCAGTGCCCTCTCTAGTTCCTTTCCCACCATCAGAATGAAATGCTGTGTCCTCTAATTTGTGCATGCCAGAGACCTCAAAGACAGAGTCTTGTGCAGTGCGCCCTATCATCTGAGCTAAGGGGCATCCTGGTTCAGGTTTATGTAGTGCTGGGGGGCTGTGATTGGGTGTGGGGGGCCGCCACTGAGCTGATTGCCACCATAGACTGCATCCTGTGCTGTGCCAGAGCTTGTGGGTGGGCCCATGCCCATTGGGCAGCATTTTGGCTTTTCCATTGCATGGGTGCTTATTGACTACACTGTGGTTTTTACTGGTGTAAATATATGCTAGTTCTGTGGGGTAGGCTTTCCCAGGCTGGGGTGGTTTATGAAGCCGACTTCCTCCTGCCAGGCTTTTAGCCTTGCTCTTTCCCCTGTCAGTGCAGAGGGTGCAGATAAGGAAACTGGGTTTTTGTTGTGGCATCACAATGCAATATCTATACCATAACAAACTTTCCCTTCCGCTCCTCTACAACATCTCCTCAAGAGGCTGGCTCTTCCTTTGTTTCAGGAACAACATCAGTAGGATTGCAAACCTCCAGGAACTAGCTGGAGATCTCCTGCTATTACAACTGACCTCCAGCCAATAGAGATCAATTCACCTGGAGAAAATGGCTGCTTTGGCAATTGGACTCTATGGCATTGAAGTCCCTCCCCTCCCCAAACCCCACCCTCCTCAGGCTCTGCCCTAAAAATCTCCTGCTGGCGGCAAAGAGGGACTTGGCAACCCTACTGGCAACCCTAAACATCAGGGCTGGAGCCAGCCCTTTCACGTGGTGAACATTCTGGCCCTATTTGCATATTCAGGCATCTTGTCTTTCCATTCTTCTATGCCAGGTGCGAACGTTCGTTTCCAAGTTCTTGCCAAGACAACTCTCGCAGCTGTTGTAGCATATTTGAACAGATCTTTAAGTCTCGTGGGTAGGTCAGATGGTGTTATGCTTAATAAAAAATATCTTGGGTCTAAGTTTATTTTTGCCCTGACCTGGATGGCCCAGGCTCGTCAGATCTCAGAAGCTAAGCAGGGTCAGCCCTGGTTAGTATTTGGATGGGAGACCACCAAGGAATACTAGGGTTGCTGTGCAGAGGAAGGCACTGGCAAACCACCTCTTGTTAGTCTCTTGCCATGAAAACCCCCAAAAGGGGTCACCATAAGTTGGCTGCGACTTGTCAGCACTTTACACACACACACAAGTTTTTTTTTTAATTTAAGCTTTTTTTTGTGTTTCACCTTGAATCTTCTTCTAGTACATTTGCAACGAGAATCCCACACTTTCCACAGCAATATGCAAATCCTTTTTACACCCACACACATTGAGTATATGAAAGTATCTTTGATTCCACTGTTAGGAATTCATAGGCTTTGCATAAGCATAAATAAGGATACAGAACAGAAAGCCTGTGGAAAATCATCCCCAGGATGTTCCAGATAAAGAAGGGGGGAAATTGCTACTTGATTGCACTCGAGCATTAATAGAATCAGCTCCAAGCTCTCTCTTTCTTCCTGTTCTATCAAGTTACAATTGTAGCTCAAGCGGATCAGCCAAAGGCATTACTCACCACTCTAAGTGGAATAAAGCGAACCTTAACACCCATGATTAAGCAGCTCATTAATAATGCAGCTCATAATTCAGAATGGCAGGGCAATTTGCCCCCATGGAAATAATCACAATGCATGTCGCCTTTGCGGTTGCCAAATTGTACAGGACCCCAACGATCTCAACTTTCCATACCTCCGATTAGGTCTCTAGCCCTCTCGTACTTATTTGCAAGACACCAGCTCCTTTTTGTAAGCCCTTTAAAAGGCAGATGCACCAAGAAGGATGAGTAAAATATTCTTAAATTAATTACACGTTGCAGATCCGTCCCCGTAAAAGAAAAAAAAACAGAAGGGGGGAAGCCTCTCCAAACAATAAATACCAGTCCTTTCTAAACCCTTAACAGCTTCATCTACTTTGTTGAAAGAGCCCTAACTCAAATTAAAGCAGCAGAACTAAACTGGATGTTCTCTTAAAATGACATTCAACAAAAACTGCTTGATACACAATGTTTTGAGGACCTTTATTGGTAGAATGGAGAATGAGAGCCTAAGCATAAAATATCAGGCTGAGCACAATTTTCTGCATTTGTAACGTATCAATTTGTAACTTACATTAGTATGGTGTCTAGGATCGAAAACATTTCAGAGTTAGAGGCATAATGCTGAAGACAGCATTTAACTTCCAAGAGCCTGTTTGTTTGAGATTCTCTTCAGCATAAAAATCTTTTTGGGATTCCAATTTATCCTTCTTCTTTGAAGTTAAGCTTCAGTATTAAGTGGGCTTCTTACCTACTATTTGCTATACTTATTACTTACAAGAATCTTTGAAAGCAGGGAGGACAATCAGCTCGCAGAGGTTATGGAAGAAGCTGTACTCGTGCAAAAGAGCTAGGGTGGAAGCTCAGATCTGACAGATGGTGTCTGGGGAGCTGCCGGCAGCATAACGGGTGGTTAATTGATAGCTGGTGGTTTTAACAATCGATGATTCAGTAACTGCATTGTATTGTGTTATTGCGTCAAAGTTCAGTTTGCTTCCATGGTATTTGTAAGTCACCTTGATTTGAGTAGAAATTAACGTGTGGGCTGATTAAAACGAATAAAGCTGAGAGCCAGTCTTTAAGGGCACTGGTTTTCAACTGGCAAATAGTGAGTCAAATGTATAGTGGATTACACCTAGGGTTGCCAGGTCCCTCTTTGCTACCGGTGGGAGATTTTGAGGTGGAGCCTGAGGAGGGCAGGGTTTGGGGAGGGGAGGGACTTCAACGCCATTGAGTCCAATTGCCAAAGCAGCCATTTTCTCCAGGCGAACTGTATTATCGGCTGGGGATCAGTTGTAATAACAGGAGATCTCCTGCCACCATCTGGAGGCTGGCAACCCTAATTACACCAGTATTTTTTTCCACAAGAAGGGAAAAGAGGAGGGGAGAAAAGAGAGTATAATAAGGCCATTTACGCACAGGAGGTTTTGCCTTGGATTTGCCGCTCTATAGATGCACATTTTCCCTATCTGAATTCTCAAAACTCTACAAGGGGGCTTATTTTTGAGTTTTAAGAATTTGGATGGGGAAAACGTGCATCTAGAGAGCAGCAAATCCAAGGCAAAACCTCCCGTGCATATATGGCTTAAGAAAGAGAAGAGGGGATGTTTGGATTGGATGTAGTATGGACGATCCTGGAACTGAAAACTGGGGATACTTATGAAATTTTCCCCATATACAATCTTGCTGGATGCGAAGGTTCCAAGAATAGGAGTGGCATTGCTGCATTAAGCTAAGCAGCCCAGGTTTACCTGGGACTCATTTGCAGGCCCGAAGAGGGGCCAGGAGGGAGGCAATGTTTTGGCAGCTTTGCCAGGGCCAGCATGTGTGTTTCCCAGACTCCCCGGCCTTCCTCGACCTTCTTCCCGTGCCCTGGTTTGTCCTGTCCTGGCCAGGGAGTGGGGTCCAGGCTGGAAGACCTCACAGGGAGAGGTTTTCCCTTCTGTCTTTCTGGCCTGGATATTAGCTCCAGCTGTGCCCCTGGGCCTCAGTTGGCCTTGTGGTTTTTCACATCCATCCCGTCTTCTGTGCGTAGCGTTTGGGGGGTTTGTTGCAAGAGGTTTCCTTAGCGTGTTATGACTTGTCATTTTAATACTTTTCCTGTCACAACTGAGTTGGGTGGTATCACCATGGAGCCAGATCCATTGTGGTGGGGGGAAGCGGCCTGCATGCCCATTCCCTTCATCTTTGGGGATTCCCTTAAAGGATTTTGGGTGAGGGCTCACAGGGTACATGTCCAGCTAGGCGGTTGTCCACACAGCTTCTCTTCCAAGTGGCAGGGGATACCACACAGGGGCTGGTAACCATGTGAAATACTTCAACCTACCAACCCACAGTATCTCCCTCACCCAGCAAGGGGGCTGGGAGGGGGAATGATGTACATTGGTTGGCAGATGGGTGGGTCGAACTTGGTATCCATTGCTCCATGCTGTGCCAAGGTTCTATCAGCTGTTGTACCGGTAAATAGGGCTGTTGATTCGGTTCGGCCCAAACTGAAAATCAGCTGAATTTCCCCTGATTTGGTGGTTTTTAGTTCGGGAGGAACCAAACTCAAAACTGGCGGGCAACCGGGGGGCCCAAATTCAGCGAGTTCGGGAGTTCGCGAATAAATCCGGCAAATTCGGGGCCGTCAGTAAGCAGCATAACCGTCAGTAAGCAGCATTCTCCTCCCCCGGCCAATCAGTGGCCAAGCTGGGTCTTCTTCTGGCCAATCAGTCAGGATTGAGTACTGGAGGAATCAGCTGATGTAAGGCCCGGCCAGGGAGAGAGAGAGAGAGAAATCCTCGTGTGTGTGTGTGGGGGGGTGCTTGTGCACATTTGCTCCTTTCTGTGGCTGCAGGGGGCATATTTTTTGGGGTAAAGACACAAAACTTTCAGTGGAGCTTCAGATGAAGCTTCGTAAGATACCCCCCAAGTTTTGTAAACATTGGGTCAGGGGGTCCCGAGATATGGGCTCCCCCCTTTTTCTTTCCATGGCTGCAGGGGGCGCATTTTTGGGGGTACAGACCCCAAACTTTCAGTGGAGCTTCAGATGAAGCTTCTTAAGATACCCCCCAAGTTTTGTAAACATTGGGTCAGGGGGTTTCGAGATATGGGCTCTCCCCCTTTTCCCTCCCCCCTTTTCCCATTTATGTGGCTGCAGGGGGCGCTTTTTTGGGGATATAGCCCCAAAACTTTCAGCATAGCTTCAGACAGTTATTCTTAAGATACCACCCAAGTTTTGTAAAGATGGGTTCAGTGGGGGCAGAAATATCGCCTCCCCCCTTTTCTCTTTCTGTGGCTGCAGGGGGCGCATTTTTGGGGGTGCAGATCCCAAACTTTGAGCGGAGTTTCAGACCAGTGTTCTTAAGAGACCACCCAAGTTTTGTGAACATTGGGTCAGGGGGTCCCGAGATATGGGCTTTCCCCTTTCCCCTTTCCCCTTTCCCCTTTTCCCTATTGGGATGAATGGATCAGCCGATCCTGTGTGCATCTTCTCCAGAGCAAAACGTCCCGTGCCTAATTGGAATCATCTTGGATTACAAGTCCTCCCCAGCCCCTCCTGATGGAACAGAAGACAGCCACAGTAAGACCCCTTTGGGGGCTTTAATCTATAATTTGTCTCCTGTGTATGTGTGTGTGTGGGGGGGGAAAGCAGAGTCTGTGTGTGTGTGGGGAGGGAGCAGTTTCTGTGGGTGGGGGGGAAGCCAAAGGGGGCTTTCGTCGGTTCTGCCTGGGGTGTGTGTTCCCCCTCGAGTCTCTCGCTCCCTGGTTTGAGGGGGGAGGTTTCAGTTGTGTGTCTTCTGGTTTTCCCTGTTGCAAAGGTGTTGTTTTACAAGGTTGTGTTGCTTTGCAAACTGTTGTCGGGGCTGGGAGCTTTGTGCGTGGGCGGCAAGCTCTGCTGAGAGATGCACATTAAGGGTGGGGGGACCCCTTTCAGGGCCCATATCTCAGCCCCCCCTGACCCAATCTTTACAAAACTTGGGGAGTCTTTCAATAAACGTCCTTTGAAGCTCTGCTGAAAGTTTGGGACCTCTAACCCCCAAAATGCCCCCCGCCGAGCCGCGGAAAGGCGCGATTGTGTTTTTAATGGCTTTATTCGGCCGAATTTGTTTCCGAACTTTGAATTCCCGCCGAATTGAACGGATCCGAAGTGGGGGAGTTCAGACTTCGTCATATGCTGAATCTAAACGGGCCGAATTCGGCCGAATCCGAACTATACCGATTTTTTTTAAATTCAACAGCCCTACCAGTAAAGTTGTGGCCATTTTCCTCTCCGAAGGTTGTCCGTATCATTACATGTGTATGGTGGGAGGTGCTTCACCATCTCTTTGCCCCTCCCTTTAGAGCTGGGCCACAGCCATTCTTCTACTTTCAGTTTCTTTACTCAGATCAGACTGGTGTGCAAATTGTTTGCCATCGTTTTCCATTCACATCTTTATTTCCTTGCATGCGACCAATGTACCCCAGCACACATTCTCATTGATTCAATTACAGTGCAAAAAGGATTCTTGTGATTGCTCAATGCATTAGGATTCCCTTTTAAGTTACTGTTTAATCAATCTACAAGTGTACACAAGCACATTGATTACATCTCAGTTGGACAATCTCATCAAGATTCCTGTTTGATTTACTCAATGTGCATAGATTCTGGGGCATATGAATAACAGTCAGGATGTTACTAGAACAATCCTAAGCAGAGTTACACCTATCTAAGCCCCTTGACTCAGACGAGCATTACAAAAATAAAGCCTGTAACAAACCTGTGCGTCAAAATCAATTTGAGAGATTCTCCAAGTTAAATCAGAAGGAAGGCAGAGCTGAAAACAGGGCAGAACGAACCCTTGGAATGGTAATGCAGAAGAGTGTGAGGTTGGGGGAAAGAATCCGCTCATCCCTGCTGAAAGCATTATTTCAGGGATCTTGCTGGATGTAGCTCATCAAATCTCCCCTAGCACTTACTGGACCTTATTTTGAAGCCAACCTTTTTGCAATCCCCACCAAAAATGAGTGAGTGCTAAGCAAGTGAGAGCTATGCACGCACCTCTGCTTTCTCATACTCCTATTCATTTTCTGTGTGGCTAGCATAATAGTAGCTTTGGGTGCATTGCAGCCTTGATGGGAGCCTATGAAGGAAAGTGCATCATAAGCATTAACGGTTGATATTAAGTCATCAGTCTTTGGGTTTTCCTCATGCCAGTAGCTTTTAGTCCATTGTCTTTCAGTTGATTTAGGGCTTCTATTTGCCACAGCCTTGCTGGCTTTCCAACTTTCATTTTACCTATGGTATTCCCCCCCTTATGTATTTGATATTGTATTCAGCTTGTTTGCTAAACTATATTAGTATCTTTTGTCATTTTTGACACTTAGACTCCACTGTAATGAACACATATTCGTTTGCCTGTGCTTGAAATGCTACTTCCCCAGTGCCTTTTCTGAACCATCATTGACTCCTATCCCTTTAAAAAAGGTAAAGGTCCCCTGTGCAAGCACAGCTGATTATTTGCCATTCTTGCTGCATCTTCATGAATATTTCAGCTGATCACACTCATGACGGACTGCCTTTTCTTCACTTACCAAGGTGCGGCGAAAGCCCCTTTAGCTTTTGACCTGAACATTCTCTCAGTTGCAGTAAGGCAGGAATGAAGTTGAATGAATGGAGGGAAACTCAGTTTGTGACAGCTGACAAAGTACTTTTGGCCAGTGAGCATCAGGCATGAGTTAATTAAAAGGCTGCTTATGTAGAAGAAAATGGCAGCTCTAGGTGGGGGGAAGATCAACCAACAGCTAATAACCATGAATACTAATTCCAGTCGATGTTGCAAGGCAGTGTATGCCTCAGTGCCAGATATTAGGAGGCAGGGGGCAAGAAAAGAGGACAGGGACACATCTGATCCAATGGAGAGCTTTTTCTGTTCTCATGGGGGAAGTATTTATTTATTAAATTTGTACCCGCCCCTCACTTCTCAGCCAAAGCCAGGCTCAGGGCGGCTAACAATGTATAATCCATACAAAAGTCTATTAAATACAGTAAAATAATCCTTAATAAAACCATAAAACTATCCAAGAACTTTAAAACCAATAGATAAATAATAGATGGTGCTCATACATTGAAACTGCTACGGCTTTCAGGCAGCCAGGGGCCCATGCAATTGCAATCCCTAGGGGTGCCAGGTCCCTCTTCGCCACCGGTGGGAGGATTTTGGGGCAGAGCCTGAGGAGGGTGGGGTTTGGGGAGGGGACGGACTTCAATGCCATAGAGTCCAATTGCCAAGGTGGCCATTTTCTCCAGGTGAACTGATCTCTATCGACTGGAGATTAGTTGTAATAGCAGGAGATCTCCAGCTATTACCTGGAGGTTGGCAACCCTAGCAATCCATGATGTAAGTACAGTGTAGAAGGGGGGGGGGAGGCCAGCACAGATGTAAAACCGTAGCTGTCTTCAACCATAGGCCTGGTGGAACCACTCCGTTTTGCAGGCTTTGCAGAATTCCATGTCGTGGTATACTTATTTCTATGGGAATGTCCTTTCCGTTTCATGCATTTGACTAGAAAACATACTAGAACACACTATTTGGTGTACTTTAACAAGAAAAACAGGATATGTGCTGGTAAGATTGCGACGATATAACATTTCATCTAGTATCTGGATAAGAATTTCCCTTTTTGTTTTGTGAATATTTGTTTTACACTTTGTGAATGTTCACGGGTTAAACACTTATTGCCATAACAGGTAGTCCGGTTCTCTCCCCCTTCTCAGTTCTCTCCCCCTTCTCAGTTCCTTCTAAATCCCAGACTGCAGAGTTTGGGGCAACAAAGCCGTTCATATGATAAAGCAATCCAAGAGACGGGAGAGGTGATCTTTGTATATGTATGGAATGGAGCCCTCTAGCCTCAAAGTGACAAAGGTCAAAAACGCATGGTCGCTTTATTCCCTGTTTCAGCCAGGATTCAGCCAGGATCGAATGCACGCTCGGCTAAACGACCATGAGTTTTCGCCCAAAATAGTTTTAGGTCTATTATGCATGGGAGTTTTACCCGAGGTTCGTCACTCGCTGGACCCACACTTTCTTCTTGCGAAGCTATGCACCAGCAGTCTCCAAGCTCAAAACAAGAAGCTTGTGAGTCCCCGCCCCTTGGATTGGGGGGCTACATCAGGGGGTTAGAAAGAACCATGAACATAACCCCCTATCTAGTGACTGGAGAAGGCTGCCATAGGGTTGCCAGTCCAAGCAGGCAGTGTGATGGGAGAAATTGGGGTGCGTGGATAAGTTATTTGATGTCATGCTGGTGTGAAATGTCACTTCCAGTTTTGTACAGGAAGTGACATTTCTCACCGGCATGACATCAAATAACTTATCCCTGCACCCCAACTTCTCCCATCACAGTTTTGTACTGGAAATGAGGTCATTGTGTCAGAGCAGTGCTGTAAGATTCACCCAGAACTTTATGGTAAACCATAGAGTTTTGGGTGAATCCTAGAATGTTCCCCAGGTACAATGATGTCACTTCTATTTTTGCACCAGAAGTGACATCCTGCATTGAGGTGACTTCAAATTGCCCCCTCATTTGCCCTCCGCCACTGTGCTGAGCAGCATCAGGGAATGGGGAGACCAATCTTCCCAGGGCAGCCTCTTTCCTATGACTGATTATAATATGGAATTCACTGCCAGAGGATGTAATGCATCCACAATCGTAGATGTCTTTAAAAGGATAGGCCCATCAGTGTCCATGGTTGAAAAAGGAAAGTTCCCCATTCAGATGCAGCAAACCTCTGAATATTATTGCCAGGGGGCAACATCAAGGGAAGCCTTGGCCTCTGTGCTCTGTTATTGCCCCTCTAGAGTAGATGGTTGTGTGAGACTGGTTGCTCGACTAGATGGCCTGACTGGTTTGATCCAGAAGGGCTCTTCCTATGTTCTTATGTTCTGTTTGAGGGAACAATACACAAACTAATTAAGCATTGGTAAAGATCCATAAAGATCCATTGGTAAACATCCATAAACAGTAGTCTGTAACATCCCACAAAAATGAACTTTTTATACAGGTTATCAGGAACAGTTGGAGGAAAACTATTTTAGCCATGTTTGTCCTCCATAGTTTTCTAGAGAGGATAAAGTGCCTTCAAACTGAATATTTATTTATTGAAACATTTATAAACTACTTTTCCCACCCACAAAGGGAGGGAAACATGTCTTACAAAAGTAGCACCATTGATAATAAAATGATAAAAAAATGAAACCACTATAAGTGGAAATCATCACCACAGAGAATAAGTTAAGAATTAATGTCTAGAAGAATTATAATACTCAATAAAATTGGCTTGTCTTAATATGTTCATTCTCTGAGTGCTCTGTTGAACTAAAAATGTGATTAAATCTTCTGCAGTGGTTCAGAGAAATCATTTTGATGACTAAAGAGAAAGATCCAGATGTTTTTCAACAGAAGAGGTTCTGAAGATGGTGAATGCCTGAAAAGTTGGTTTGATCAATAAAACATACATTATGTTTTAAAAAGAAGTAATCAGTGCAGATATTGAATCATTCAAGCCTTTTCTGACTTGAATATATATATAGATAGATAGATTATCAATACTAAGATTAAGCTGAAATAATTTGGGAATGATTTTGATCAAAATATAAAATATGCCGTTTTATCTATAAGCAATTGAAGTGAACGCAGGTTAGTGATGTCACAGAGGCAGTTGCAATAGAGGCCTTTGAAAACTGATTTCAAATAAGGATACGAGGAACCTTTCTTTAAAAATTCACTAGTCTTACAAAAGCTCCATTTTGCCTTGTTTGACATTCCCAGATCCTTCCCTTTAGTAGGAATCTCCAACTCTGACTTGTATTTCCCTTTAAGTGAAGCTCTGCGGAAACTCCTCTCTAACCCCAGGTCTTATCAGCTGAAATTTTATTTGCCAACTCTGGCAACCCTATCTCTCCTAGAGGTGAAGTTAAACCACTCTGCCACGCTACCAGGCATAGCTACCCTTGAAACTGCCCGTTCTTTTGCTGAGCCACACCCAAATGTATCAGTGCACTCTCCAAGAGACAGATCTGTACTAACCCCTCCTGTGTTTCCCTCTAACATTCCTTTCCCCCTCTGAAAGGTGTTTGGATGCTGGAGCAGCACTCCCATAGGCTCAGCTGAGCAGCTCTTTTTCCCTTCAAGGGCAGGATAGCCTCCTGTCCGTCACATGTACCTCACTGAGACGGCATGTTAAGTATACTTGTATCCAGAAGCCTTCAGAAACATGTATGTCACATATACTTATACAGTTCTACGCATGATGCCGAGCACTATGCATAAAACCATCTTGGTGAAGAAAACATTCACTTTGATATTATTATAATAAGTTGTTGTCCTTGGTCTTTTTTTTCAGCTACAAAGCACACCAAGAGCTTTTATTCCCCCCCCCCCCGCCATCTAATGTACAAGGTTCAATTGC
The DNA here is from genome assembly GCF_029931775.1 of Euleptes europaea. Classification (NCBI taxonomy): domain Eukaryota; kingdom Metazoa; phylum Chordata; class Lepidosauria; order Squamata; family Sphaerodactylidae; genus Euleptes; species Euleptes europaea. The sequence goes on from NC_079318.1 coordinate 32,741,589, forward strand.
TTATCAGCATACAGAAACAACCATACACATGTGCTCTGAAGCATACTAATGCTACATTTGTTGCCTCGCTATTTGAAGCCAAGTGCGCTGGCTCACATGAGATACACCTGTGGCTTGTTAGTCATGCTTTTCATTAGCCCAGCATTCTCCCGGGCTTAGCAGTTGTGTTCTTTCTAACCTCTTCCTCAATGGAGATGTTACATGCTCATTTAATTGCTTCACCGGCACACTGGAATGCATTCACTCAGACAGGAGTGCTTAATGTAGACTAAACATAAATTTTAAAAACATAATGAATCTAAAAGAACAACTAGCACTCTGTCACAGTTTATTATTAGTACTTCTTAATTATGTGGTTGAGTATAATTCATGGCACAAATTGCAATATAAGCATACATATCTTAAATGGTGTTTGTTCTAGGATGACCTTGTGGGTAAAATTATAGCCAGGACTATTGATACAGACCTTTGGACTTACATTTCAGAAATTCCCCTCCCCAAAAATTTCATGATATGAGTTATCTAAACTTGCCAACTAGAAATTGCTAGATGGGCTGTGCAAAGGTCAATTTGCTATGTTAATTTTATTTGTCACGCAAGGAGTATGTTGTTTTAGATTGTAACGGCCTATGGCCTTATACATAAAATTTGATCTGATCTGTCACACAAGGAGAATGTTGCAAATAGTCTGTCCACCTTCCTGGGATTCTCCAGTAGAAATATGAATAGTTTTCATCTGGCAGCGGTGTCCAGAAGACATGCTCTGAACTATCCAATACAAAAACTAATGTTCGCTATCAAACAGAGTTGAAGAAATTTGGCTAAGAGTACAAAGTCATATTTAACTTTCCTAACCTCAATAGGCTTTTCACAATCCCTCCCACAGGCAATAATGATTGGTTCCCATTCTCAGATGGATGGACACTTTTGCCCAATCAAGGAGAGTCTTTCTTCCTTTTTTAATGTACTCTCTTGATTACATAAAGGACTGCATGTCTGGGCTGAATAGCTTCACACCATGTAACAAACTCCATTTGAGATGGCTTCAGACAAAAGGCCTTCTTGGAACCTGTATATTTATGGACGCTGTTAGACATTATCACTTCAGCCAAGAATCAAAGAAAAAGGATTTTACAGAACTGAGCTCTATTTGATTATATTTATGCTGTTTCTATCTGCCTCTTCTCTACAGTAACAAATGTTTCATTTAAAAAATATTTATCTTGGTGGATATCAGCAGTCAATTACCACAGCTTTTTAAAATCAAAATCTTCCTAAGATTAGTTGGTTGCATGTGTTTTCTTGGAAAGGGCTCCATGCTCAGATTAGCAAGGAGACCCAGAACTTTCACTGGGGCAAACAGAGAGGCCAAGGCTTTAAAACTACTTTTCCAGGAATTGCAAGGGGGAGAGATAAATGATTTAGATCAGAAAAATGGCTCAGGAGGAAACGACTAAATACCCTTTCCATCTCTCATCTTTGCAAAGGGTGTCTGATCCCAATTGGCTTCACTGTCCATTGACTGTGTTTGTCATCAATCTTTTGTTAGATCTCTCCCACTTTGCTCAGATTGCAATTTGCAAACAGGAACTCAAATCTAAAATATGTTTGTTTTTTTGGACATTGGAACCATTGGCTTGAAAATGTTCAGAGCATAGCGTTGCCAACCTCCAGGTACTAGCTGGAGATCTCCTGCTATTACAACTGATCTCCAGCCGATAGAGATCAGTTCACCTGGAGGAAATGGCCGCTTTGGCAATTGAACTCTATGGCATTGAAGTCCCTCCCCAAACCCTGCCCTCCTCAGGCTCTGCCTTTAAAATGGCCAGGTATTTCCTAGCCCGGAGCTGGCAACCCTATCTGAGCATGCACATTCTCACACTTAGAATTCAAGTTTCATATATGTTAAAAAAATACATTACAAAGGGATGTTTCAGAAGGAGCCATGGGATTATGCTCTATTGTAGATTTGCCCATTTTGCTGGGTTTATTCAATGTTCTTTGTGTTCAGATCACAAATGTATTGCCATGGCTGCCCCACCTGCATCCATTCTCCCAATGCACCCAATGGGGAAAAGTTGGTCAGCTTTTTGGTTGTCTTGATCCAGTTAGAGGGGATGTGAGTGTGGAAGCTGCATCATTTGTTTTTCCCATTATGCCTGCTTCACTCCCATGCTTAGGCATGTTCATGTTAATTTGTGTTAATTAGATTTATGCATTCTTGCACTATGGTCTGGGAACTGTAATTCAGTCCAACCAAATGAATGCCACCGAGACACGAATGCCATCAACTGTACAAGCATATGTATCCAAGTGAGCCAGTAAATTTGAGCATGCATCAGTAGCAATTACTTGGCCAGCCACCATGCTAAATGCTGCCATTGCACAAACAAAATTACCTGAAATTATAATTTGTTTTGTAGTGCAAACAATTTATCATAGCGATAATTTGAGGGGATTGTCTCAACACAAAATGGGCAATGCAAACCGATACGTTCAAATGCTAATTGCAGTGTTGCAAAGTTTGTAGCATCCCAGCACATTATGTTTCGCTTTAATTCTAGTAATGCTCCTGTCCTTTACTGGAGTAAATCAAAATATTGAATCAGAAAGGGGAAATGCAACTAATTATAACATTAACAGAAAAGTCTAAGCCGTATCCAGCTATGAATCCACAACAAAGCTTAACTCTACCTAACAGTAAACTTCATGGCATTTTAAAAGAAGTATATAATATATATTAAATGAAAGTTTGATTACCCCAAGTGCTTAAGATTTCATTATACTCCATTTTTTCGCCCATACAATTCTTGCTGCTGTTGTCAAATACCTAAGGATATCTCCCAACTGTTTTTCTAATGTCCTATCTAAGATAGCCAGTAAATATATTTCCGGTTTGAAATCAGAAAGTTATGGAGTTGGCCAAGATAGCCAAGTTAAGTAAATATACGGTACTGAAGATAGCTGGGTTTTCGACTTTGATATAGACTGGAAGGTATTCCAACTTTGATATAGACTGGAAGGTATGGTCAGTATATATAAATCAATATTTTAGGGATAAAAAAAATGACCTTAGGTTTTAGAACCTAAACATATTAAACTGTAGACTAAGATGAAAATAGCTAAATAATAATTAAAGTAAAAACAGTTAAAATCAAAGTTATTCACAAAAGAAATAAGATATATATTAATCTGTTTTGTATGAGGAGAGTGGGAAGTTGGTTTCTGTACTGTTTTATATCTCACTTTTTTTCTTTTTCTTCTTCACTTTTTTCTTTTTGTATATTATGTCTTTTTGTATATTTTGGCATATTCTGTAATATTTTGCATACTTCAATAAAACTTAATTTTAAAAGATCTCATTATATTGATTGATGTTTTTTTTTTAGGATGAACAATTAGGTTGTATATTGTATTAAATATCCTATTTTTCTTTTTATGGGAGTCTATAAAATGCATACTTGTTCTTGTATGAGTAATGATTTCCAAAATCCCTGAGTGTTTTTTTAAAGATAATATTGTAGTTAAAGGCTTAATCTAAATTACATTGGGTTATATCCAACCACTAGTTCTGCTGGCTGAAGGGGAACAATGTTTGCCAATTCTCAGCTCTCATCGCTGATCCCAGTTCTGCCCATCATGCTGTTTCTGAAGGACTCTTATCCCCCAGAAGATTAATTTCAGGGAATTCAGCTTGCTGAAGCAAGAGTGGGGAGGCCAAGAATACCCACCACAGGAGCTTTACTCCACTTGCAGTTTGCTTGATACAGCCCATTATTTTCAGTAAGATTCAGGTTAGGCAAAGCTCATCAGATTTGAGGAATCTTGCTAATCCTGAGATGTCAATGGGAAATGCAGGTACCATGTTCTAAATAACAACGGTATCAGAGTGTGCAAGTAATCACTTGGTAAACTACTTGTCTGTAGGTCATCCAGCCAAGTGTTGAGATCTTGGACACGTTAGTATTCTTTGGATTAGAAAATTGGAATTTGGGAGTAGTAAAGTTCTCCTCACCACCTAATAGAATGATGTAAATGTCCAGTTCAGCTAATGATTACATGTAGAGAGGCTCATGCATTTGCTGGCTTGGCTCACTTCCTGTTTACCAGTCACAAACAGGGAGCAGATTTATGACTCATCAGTTTGAATGATTGTCGACCTTGTTCATGGATATTTGACAAGCCTGCTTCACTGTATTCCTTGCTAAACATGCAGATACAGCACAACTGGTAGGGTTGCCAACCTCCACGTACTAGCTGGAGATCTCCTGCTTTTACAAGTGTTCTCCAGCCGATAGAGATCAGTTCACCTGCAGAAAATGGCCGCTTTTGCAATTGGACTCTATGGCATTGAAGTCCCTCCCCTCCCAAAACCCCGCTCTCCTCAGGCTCTGCCCCAAAAATCTCCAGGTATTTCCCAACTCGGAGATGGCAACCCTAACAATTGGCTTTTTGTGTATGAGTGTTCTCACGCAGCTCAAAGGAGTTCTGTTACTCTCCAAACTACTCTGCTCAGCAGGAAATTGTTTAAAGACAAGTCAATTAATTGTGAATCATATAAATCAGTTATAAATAAATACTGTGTTTTAATAAAATCCTACCTTCAGTGTCTGTGTAAGTAGTCTCTAGTGACACGAATGGCTGCTGGTCAGTTTGAATTGGCCTTTGCATCTTGCAGTTTACAAAACCCAATGCAAACCTGTTCAGCGGGCCTTTGCAGTGTCCTGCATGAACTGAACAGGGGCCCATGCTTGACTGACAACTTTGAATGCAGTAAGTTCGGCTGTCAAACACATTTGCGATGAAATTCATAGCATCCCTGCTTACATGCCCACAATGTAAATGGTGATCAATATTTAGTTATACTTCTCCCTTGACCTACTGTATACATTATAATGAGCATGACAAGCTGAAACATCCTTCTACTTGGACTGTTGTAATCATCAGTGTTAACATTGTGCATCTTACCATTCAATATAACCTTTGAGAGTTGCCTGTAAACTTCAAAGGACAGTTCTGATGACTGGGTCACATATGCACATTCATCACTTGATGACTGCAGCATCAACTATTGGCATAGATGTGGCTCATCAATCAGTTCAAATACCACAGATAGAACTTTAATAGCACCACTAATAAAGCTTTTCGGTATAGTCAGTTCATATACTAAAACAGCTGTGTGGCCTCAAGTGTTTAGTAAAACATGTTGTGAACTGTTCTTTAATGTGTTAGGAAAAGGATTCAAGTTAAATAGGTCAGGCAGGAATGTGCTAGATCAGCAAAAATGAAGGCCTGCACATCATTATGCTGTTAATAAATTGCAAATCAACACACCATCAAGCATTTTTTTTCCCTCATTGCCCTTTGAGGAGAATGTATTCCTTGTAAATATAGCATTAATTTTTTTTTGAGTCTCCAACTCAGCACAGGGTTTGGTTCTCTGGATGAACAGAAAGGAAATACACAACCAAATAAAGATAAGAGATGTAGTTTGTTGATTTCAGACCCCCAGACAGCAATGTTGAACTTTCATTGTGTTTCAGAAGAGAAAATAGCGGGGCAATTGAAAAAGAGGCTGCAAGATGCCCAACATACAGCATAGTGTATATAACTATTTCATATGTTTACCTTTATGAGCCTCAGAGTATATGAGCCTCAGAGTATATATTTATGAGCCTCAGTGTACACACACACACACACACACATACACACACACACACACACACATACCTCTTTAAAGCTTCTTTAATCCCTCACTAAACCTAACAGTCACAATATTTTATCCAATCGATCTATCAAAGGATCTAGATTAACAGAACTGAACAATTCTAGAATAAGCATTGCTATTCTAATGTTTTGTTAAGCCTTCATGGCCCCATTTTGCTGATTTAATATCCTAATTGCTAATCTTTGAAATGATCCAACTCATGACATATTTTGATCATCATTCCATTTTTCTTCTAAGTACTTATAATGTAGTTGCTTTACTTTTTTCTCTTACATGGAGTTAGCTTTAGCACTCAATAGCCGTAAGGAGAGTGTGTAACAGAGCCCCTGAAGGAGAAGGTGGCATTTTGCTAACACTGGATTTTTGATGTCTTTAATAGGGATGCTATTGAATGTCACATGCTTGCGAGTTTGGTTTGAAGATCCCCATATCAATTCTGCTTCTCCTTTGTGTGAATAAAATCTGTCTTTTATTTCCACAGTTATCTGTTTTGTCATTCCATAATTTCCCTGTATTATTTGTGTGCTTAAGAATCAGTATTGTACATTACATGTTATAAGTAATGTACAGTGTACATATTAATTGCATAAAAGTACATAAAAGAGACAAAATGATTTATCAATGCCAGCTTTGTCAATATAATGACTATCACATTCCCCCACTTGTCTTTTTAAGGGACCTGTGTGCTCCAGGAGACATTTGCTCAGCTGCTTTCTTTTCAGTTAGAGATAGGATTGCCAAGTTCAAGTTGGGGAATTCCTGGAGATTTGAGGGTGGATCCTGGAGATGTGGGGTTTGGGGGAGGGAGTGGCCTCAGTGGGGTATAATGCCATAGAGTCAACCCTCCAAAGCTGCTATTTTCTCCAGGGGAACTGATCTCTGTTGTTTGCAGATCAGTTGTAATTCTGGGAGATCTTCAGGCCCCACCTAGAAGTTATTTATGCAGTTACAAACACGAACCTTGTAAGTCCCGAAATGACTAGCCCTCCACTTGAATTATTGTGAAGTTTCATTCTGTAATATGATAGACGTTCATCTATTGTAACTGAGAATTCCCGATAGATAAAGCATCAGCGAAATGGGATTTGTACCGGGTTCCCATCTTCGGAGATTAACAGCTTTGATCACAGTTCCGTGATCCAGCCCTTATCTCAAGTTACAGCGAGATTGGGCATCTTCATTCAGGAACTCACAGCTCGGGTAAACATCAGCGCACCCGAAGCATAGGATTACACTACAAATAGCGCTCAAATCCTGGACAATACATTTCGGGACTTACAAGGTTCATGTTTGTAATTGCATATATTATTGCCTTATTGTTTTATCCATTTTGTGGATAATATAATTACCAGTTAGCCATCAGTGCGTGTTTTGCTTTTTTGGTAACTACTACTTTAGCACGAGGTCCATTTTGATTCCCACCTTGAAGTTGGCAACCCTAATTGGACACTAGTTTTCCTTCTTCGCAGAAGGCCAAAAGTAGAAACTGATACCAGCTATATCCTACACCATGGTCTATTCCCATCTGCCTAGCACTGGACACAGGATGCAGACATGTGACTTTTAGGTCAGCGCCTGAAACTTTTAAAAAATCCTTTCCCTTTCTGTATTTTAACATCCAGCCTGATAAACGGTTTGGGAAAACTCAAAATCTTGCACATTGTTTTCTGTTACTTTGGTTGATTCTAATAAAAGGTATTACACTGGAGGGGGTAGGACTGAAATAACTCACAATGACAGTATATGGAAACAAAATTTTGTCTTCGAAGGAAACCTGGTAAATTCAAACAGAGACATCTGGGTGGGCACAAGGAGAATTGGTGATTCTAAAAGCCTCAGGGCATCTTAGCATGAGTTATTTGCTGATTTTACAACAAATACTTTGTTTTAGAGCAAAAGGAAAAGTGTCCAGCTTCAGCTCTTAGGACTGAAATAGGAGTAGAATGAAGAAAATATAATAAATGATCTCACAATGCTTGTACATTCTCTAATATGTTGATACTTGCCAGTCCCCATAACGTAGCACTGTAAATAATTCATGTAAGTACCTCCAGCTGCAACCAAACAGCCATTAGCTCTACGAATACCGATTTGCCTCGTGTTCCTCTTTCCCAGTCCACCTAAGCAGAAGGGGCTGATGGACATGAGTTTTCCCTCTGTGGTGATTTTCTCCACTTTCAATACCAGCTACTGGTCTGAACAGAATGTAAGAAAAGACCCATTTCTTCCAAGTGGATCTTAATGCACAAAAGGAAATACTTCTTTACTCCGTGAGTAATTAAACTGTGGAATTAAACCATAGAATTAAACTGTGGAATTAACTGCCAGGGGAGGTAGTGATAGCCACAATTATAGACAGCTTTAAAAGGACATACTCCTGGACATACACCATCAATGGACATATTCCATCAATGGCCACTAGCCATGATGACTGAAGGGAGTTTGGAAGGGCCTCAGCCTCTGTACCCTCTTTGGCATAGAGGTCAAACTGGTAGGCCACTGTGTGAAACAGGATGCTAGGCTAGCTGGTCTGATCCAGCAGGCTCTGCTTATGTTCATGTAAGTAGCCATATTTGTTTTTGAGGTCTTCAGGCAACAGAGTACTATCCATTTTATGCCTCCATTAAGGTAAGATTTTTGGCAGCATTTCTCGACAGAATGCCAAGCAAGAAGTCTGAAGTTATCAAGATGTGAATAAAATTAGTAAACAAGGTAAAGGTCCCCTGTGCAAGCACCGGGTCATTCCTGACCCATGGGGTGACGTCACATCCCGACGTTTTCTAGGCAGACTTTGTTTACGGGGTGGTTTGCCAGTGCCTTTCCCAGTCATCTTCCCTTTACCCCCAGCAAGCTGGGTACTGATTTGACCAACCTCGGAAGGATGGAAGGCTGAGTCAACCTTGAGCCGGTTACCTGAAACCAACTTCCGTCGGGATCGAACTCAGGTCGTGAGCAGAGCTTGGGCTGCAGCACTGCAGCTTACCACTCTGAGCTATTAATACCCATTAATAAAATTGATTGGGCCTACTTTTGTATTAAGACCATTATAATGATCTAACCATGGTCCGTCCTTCCTTCCTTCCTTCCTTCCTTCCTTCCTTCCTTCCTTCCTTCCTTCCTTCCTTCCTTCCTTCCTTCCTTCCTTCCTTCCTTCCTTCCTTCCTTCCTGGAATGTAGCATAGTACAGAAGATAGTTTTTTAAACTAGTGCCGCATCTTCAGTGAGCCTTAATGTATTCAAAAGGATTCAGAGAAATGTTTCAGATCAGCAGAATGGCAAACATGTAATTAAAAGTACGTATTAAAATCCTAAGAAACAATATGAAATGGTACTACCTCTTTCAAACACATTCTATTATAAAGGAATTGGGCACGAATTAAGAAGGCTTTAGGAATTTCACAAGCTACAAATTTCATTACTAATATCTGATTCACCATCATCATCAAAATTTATTTCGATACAAAATCAGCTCCAGAAGATTAACAGATGGTTAAAATAAAATAAAAGGAAACACATATAATATGGCAAATAAATAAATATGACAGTGAACATAAATTGAGAGGGAGACAGAGAAGAATACATCCCTCCCCCATCAACCAGGCAGAGTTGCTAAGCTTTAGTCAACCGCTTTCGTATCCCGCATGCCCTCAGGCACAATTTAGCAACTTTATAAGTCATCTCCTAGGAAGATTCAGCAAGAACAAAGGAGGCATAAAATTGCTCAGATATTCCCGGTGTGGTTGACAACGCTGGAGCTATTTACTGATGTCGAATATCATTATAAAATGGGCAATACAGCAGGACATGTTCAATGGACTCTACTTTCCCAGTATTACATGGACAAAGTCATTAAGAAAGCGAGATACAATGCTATCTGTCTTCCAGAAGGGCTGAGGATAAAGCATTGAAACGTGCCAGTGTAAAAATTCTCTGACGTCTGGTGATCTCAAGGGACCTCAGATAATCTGCTGGTTGAAAGTATTTGGTGCACTGCAGAATAACTGGATATTTCTGTATTTGTGCCCTGCCTGATTGTAAAGCATGATGCCAGAATCACTGTTTGTTTCTTTTGGGGGTCCAAGGTGCAATAGAACTTGGTGGGAAAGGCCGTGCTCCTGGAATTTCCCCTCAACTGATGTTTGCCAGGTCGAATGGTATCTGTCGGTAAGAATCAAGGGCACTGGACGCCTAGGATTGAAAATAAGTTTTAGCCAGTAGGTGAATGCCAATAACCTCATACAAGATCACCCCAGCTTCTAGTCTGAGAAGGGCATTCAGAATGCATCAGGGGGCTCCAAAAATCTTTCATAGCGACTTAGATTGTCCAGCTTCCAGTAAGCACCTTTCCTTGTACATACAGAGCTGGGAGCCATACAGGAGCTGGGTGATTACCTTTCCTTGAAAGATCTTGATTGCTGCAGGAATAAAAGAGGCTTCTTTTGTGAAATAGAATCTTATAATGGCGGAGGTTACTTTATGGGCGGTTTCTGAGCTCTCTGGTGTCCAGATGACTGAAAGACTATGCCAAGATGTTTTTTAAAAATGTGTTTATTGTATGTTGTGACCATCTATTTGCCATCTATGTTTCCAATGTTTCTTGGCAAAAGGGAGGACTTTCGTTTTTTGGTAATTTTTGCGAGTTGCTCCTCTTTACGATATGCAGTGGAGGCATGAAGGACTCTCCTAAGACCCACTTGTGAGTAGGACAGAATGAAAGTGTGATCTGCATATAGCAGAGTGGGAAACGTTTTATCTGCAAGTTTGGGAGAGTCAAAACGTGGATTTCTTAGGTGTTGTGCCCGTGAGTTGATGTAGAAATTAAAAAGTAAGGGAGCCAAGATGCAAACCTGTTTAACTCCTTTGTCAAGTGATATCTCACTGGAGAGGTGGCCTTGAAGACAGGCAGCCCAATCTTAAAGTGGGGGGGGGGAGGAGGTCCACGGTGGCTGGGAGCGGTGCAGCTGCACCACCTCCTCAGAGGCTTCCTGAGAAGAAGTTTAAAGAAAAAGGAAAATCTCCCATTGCCTCCTACGAAGGGGCATTCCCAGGGTGAAAGGGGTGAGGAAGCTGCCTAACAGGAGCTCCTCCCCCTGGAACACTCCCCCCACACCGTCACAGGCTTTCTTTTTTGGGAAAGCCCTGGTGGCATGGCTGCACTGGTGGTGAGAGCCAGCGGCTCCCAGACACAAGTGTGTTTTCTCCTGCGCTGGCATAGGTGCCACCTCATTCCATGAGTTTGCTGCCGTGCCAGCATAGGTGCCACCTTATTTGGCACCTAAGAAGCTTCATTCCCCCCCTTCAGGAATGGGCTCTACATCTTACTTTTAAGGAATTTCCTTTGTGCAGCGAGCAGATAAGTATATAAAGTCGTCAATCTGTTGCCCAAAGTCTATTCCTGGGGTTACTATCAAATGCTGTTTTAAAGTCCATGAAAGCAGCACGAATGCTCCCTTAGGCTTAGAGCTATAGTTCTCCGCAAGATGATGCAGGTTCAAGCACTGATCTATGGCGGAACGACCAGCTCTAAAACCTGCCTTCTCATCCATCAGTATATTTTCTCTGTCCAATCAATCAAGATGTTTCCAATATAGGTGTCTGAAGTACAATTTGCTAACGACACTAAGGAGGCTGACTGGTTGATAGTTGGCAGGATTTGACTTTTCTCCTTTCTTATATATGGGAACAATAATTGCAAAACCCCACTCTTTGGGAATATGAGCTGATTTGTCGATATGAGTAAAGAGTGTAGCAAGCACTGGGGCCCACCAGTCGATGTTTGATTTTATCACCTCTGGGGATATCATATAATTCCCAGGAGCCTTACCGGATCTCAGTTGATTGATTAATCTTTTAACTTCATTGGCTGATACTGGTGGCCATACTGGGAGGTTTTGTAATTGCTTCTTGAAACATGTGCTTGTGGCTGTATCTACTGAATAAAGAGCTTGGAAATGGGATTCCCAAAGGTGGGGTGAAATTTTGCAACCTATCTTTGGAGAGTCTGCATGAAGCTCAGCCCTAATTAGTTGCCAAAAAGTTGCAGGATTGTTTGATTTAGAGGCTTCAATCATCCAGGTCCAGGTATCCTTTTGCGCTTTTCGGTTTTTCTCCATTAAATGTTTTTTATAATGTTGCTTTAAAATTTTAAGCTCAAGGGTAATTGTGGATGCATTACTCAGCCTGTACTGCTGAAATTTGGCCACCAAGTAGCTTTTTGCTGCATAGCAGGCTGCATCAAACCATTTATTCGATTTGCCTTTCTTTAATGGTTGGATGTTATGATCATAAGGTTTCCTTAGAAGGGTTTGCATCCATCCGAGGATACGTTGCTGATATGATGAAATCACTATGTCTGTCGTATTGGCTGAAATCACATCATTTCGAAGCTGAGCTGCTTTATCTGAGGTAAAGTATTTTTGGCAATGATAAGCTACTTTCGTAGACTAACCCAACCTTCTATAGCTTGGAATGGGGAATATCTGATTCATTCATCATTACAACTCCAAAACAGGCCAATAAAATGTCAAAGATGATCATGAGTTAGAAGATTTTTGGCCCATATGTTCCAGATATTATTGACCATCTATAAATAGCTACTAGAGAATCTCTGAAACCAGATAATGGGAATAAATATTTGCTACAAATATCTGATCATGACTTTAATCCTTGTTCCTCTTTGTTTTTCGTTGTGGTGTTTCTCTTTGTTTTGTTCATTCTCTTGTCCAACCATTATTCTAGATAATAATATTCAGCACAAGATGCCATCTTCCTAGGTATTTTCTTAGCTTTGCCTTCCCCAGACTGACATTTATCCAATGCTATGTTCCAGCTCATTGATGCACAGTCACTCTAATCTTTTACTGCACCATCTTTAGAAATAGGAACAGGTGTCGAGTTATGATGCCCACTCAAAAAGTTGAAATCATTCTCTTGACATATTGCCTTCTTGGTTTTACAGGCCAGGTGACTTACAGCGCACCCCTATGCACAGTTAGTAACACTCATCTAAACCCATTGAAAGCAATGGTTTAAACTGCAGCAACTCTCAAGAAGATCACATAAGAACATAAAAAAGGCCCTGCTGGATCAGACCAAGGCCCATCAAGTCCAGCAGTCTGTTCACACAGTGGCCAACCAGGTGCCTCTAGGAAGCCACTAACAAGAGGAGTGCAGCAGCACCATCCTGCCTATGTTCCACCGCACCCAAAATAATAGGCATTCTCCTCTGATACTAGAGAGAATAGGTATGCAGCATGACTAATATCCATTCTAACTAACAGCCATGAATACCCCTCTCCTCCATGAATATGTCCACTCCCCTCTTAAAGCCCTCCAAGCTGGCAGCCATCACCACATCCCGGGGCAGGGAGTTCCACAATTTAACTATGTGTTGTGTGAAAAAATACTTCCTTTTATCTATTTTGAATCTCTCACCATCCAGCTTTAGCAGATGACCCCGTGTTCTAGTATTATGTGAGTATCACACTGTTAATTTCAAGGGCACAGATGCCCTAACAAATACGTCCTTTTAGTATCTTCCTTCTACAAGGAAGGATTTTTTTTATTCCAAACTTTTCACTAATGTGGCATAAACATGCAAAGCCAATGGAGGTTGGGGGGTTTAATTTATTTATTTATCTTTAAAAAACAGAAAAAAAGAACAAGAAGAAGGGGATTCAAAACCTAGTAAATAATTAAAATTCAAAAGTGAAAAAAGGACTTCTCCCAGTGTATATAGAGTGGAAATAAAAGAATAACAAGTATAACAATAGCAGTGGCAGATTTACACATTAACTTCTATAAAAGATTTCCAAATATCTAAAAATATGTCCATACACAGTTATCATCTATATACCATATGTTTAAATACTGATAAAGTTGTAAGGTCCTCAATCGATTGATTTACAGGAGGTGGGCATTTATCTCTCTAATGTTGTGATACAAGACTTTTAATAGTAGTAAGGGTACAGAGGATCCATTACTGTTGGCCATTAGTTAGCCTCCAAGAGATGGGCATATAGTTTAAAAGTACATAATCATCCTCAAAAATCAATGCACATTCTAATACAAAACAGATATGAGTAATAACTTCCTCCAAGAAAAGTTTAATGACTGGACATGGCCAAAGCATATGTTTAAGAGACATGCCTGTGAATTACAATACTAACAATTAAACACTTTGCTCAGTCTTTTTACCTTGGTTAGATGCACAGCCTTACCCTCTGTTATGTTAGAGGGGAAATTTAAGAAGATACCCAGGGCAGTAAATCTGTGAATTTAGAAACCACTGAACATGTTCTCCTCAATTGTAACTTTTACACAATACCTCGCTCTAAGTTTATTGAGCCCCTCATACTGAGAATGGGACCTGATAGGGAAAGAGAAAAGATCGAAAAGCTCCTACAAGGAGATAATCCTTCAATCACCTCTCAGGTAGCAAAGTTTTGTGTGGCAGCAATGAAAATTTGTTACCATAGAGTAGTCTCTTAGTCAAAATGGCAAATGTAACTTGGATGTTATTTATTTTATTATTTTTACAATTTTTAAGTGATTTAAGACTCGGACTGTAAACCGTTTTCTGTAAGACTATTTTAGTCCATGTATTTTGTTTTATCTGGCCAAGGGCCGTAAATAAACAATCTATCTATCTACTTAGGAGCTACGGGCAATTAAAATACAAGGGAGATGGCTGGACTTACATGGTCCCTGACCATGTAAGGCTTTAAAGGTCAAAACCAGCACTTTGAACCTTATCTGATACTCCAGCTGGAGCCAGTGAAGTTGGCGGAGAACTGGCTAAATATACTCTTGGATCGAGGCCCCAATAAGGAGCCTCACCACAGCATTCTGTACCAGCTGGAGCCTCTGGATCAGCCTCAAGGGCAGCCCTACATAGAGCGACTTACAGTACGTGTGATTTATAATTTAGGGATGTTCTGGCAGATTTTCCCCTTCTTGCCGAGCATCTGCCTGTGACCCATGATAAAGCATGGACTGGGTCAGGGGACCCTCACAGACAACCATCTATGCAAATCAGAGCACTACAGCGAGGAGACAGATCAGGCAAGATCCCTCCTTCTATCTAAAGAATAATTCTAGAATATTGGGTGTACCAGAAAACGAGATGAAAGAAAACAACAGTGCTTGTTAAACAAGTTATAAATACCAGAACCAGACACACTTTTCAGATTGCAGTGCATCAGATTTTTTTTTTAAAAATGGGGGGCGTTATTTGAAGGATGTCATACCATGATTGAATTGGCCCAGCATGTCTATTTTTTAAAATGTGATAAGAGGATTCACCCAAGTATTTCCAATAATAAAAAAAAAGCCCTACAGTGGTATTAGTCTGCAAAGGTTTAAGAGCCATTTTTGCACACAATATGTTACACTATCACAGTAGGGTATAGATTTTGATTTTGTTGCTTCCTGGGTGTTATAAGCCATTCACCTCCTTATGCACCTGCTTTCATTATCTTTTTTGTTTATGCTTTCTCCAATGTTCCAATGTAGCCTAATGGCTTTAAAATCTGTCCCTACAATTTAATCCTGAAGTAATTAAAGAATATAAATAATTTTTATATGTGCTTTCATTTTTACTACTAAATCAGTAATTTTTATCCCCCCTTTCTTTAACACAGGTAGTTAGCATCTTGATTTAAAGCTTTGTTTTCTTTTCTCGCTTGATTATGGACACCTCACGTTGTGTTCTAATGGAAGCATCAAGCGTGCCTTGTCTTAGCTAATATGAAAATATAGATTTAAGATATATTTCTTTGCTCTGGATATAAAATATACCCAAAGCACCATTCAAGTGGGCTTATATTTTGTAGGTACAAAAAAACCACAACGATATCTCATGACATCACAACACCAACACTGCAGGATATGGGAAAAGAAAATATCTGAAAACACAAAACAACATTTTATTTTGTTTTCCACTGCATGTAAAGTGCAAATTAGTGTAAGATGGCATAAAAGTATATGCCATGCAAGTACATGAGTAAGAGGAGAGAATAAGAATAAATTATTTGCGAAGTCCCGCCCCCTCACCCACGCTGTCCACCTGGTCCATGGTTGGAACTCCATGGTCAGATGCAGCCCCTTGGCCTCAGAGTGGGTTGTGGAGGACAAAGACATGCTCTGGCTACTATGTTCCTCATCTGGAGGGACAGCGCAGCCTGACTCCCCCCCCCCCGGCCTCAGCTCCATCTGGTCTTCCTATAGGGCTAACTCTACCCCTTCCCCTCCTGGGGACTCCTTGGCCCTGTCCCTAGCAAGGGCATATAGCCTTGTGTCCCCCAATAGCCCCGCCTAGGGTAGCCAACCTCCAGGTACTAATGAAAAAAGCAGCATAGTCTACACTATTTCAGCATAGGTTTCTTCTAACCTCCAGGTACTAACTGGAGATCTCTTGCTATTACAACTGATCTCCAGCCGATAGAGATCAGTTCCCTTGGAGAAAATGGCCACTTTGGCAGTTGGACTCTATGGCATTGAAGTCCCTCCCCTTCCCAAACCCTGCCCTCCTCAGGCGCTGCCCCAAAAACCTCCTGCCAGTGGCGAAGAGGGACCTGGCAACCCTGGCCCCACCTCACACTTGACTACCCGCCCTTCCCCAACCTTTGGCGTTGTCAGCTGATCAACTGTGATTGGAATCTATTGATGAGTTGTGTCTGTGGCCCTCAGCTGTTTGGCGGTCTGGGCGGCCCCACCCTTGTTTTGATTCTCAGCCTCATCCCTCTGAGGGAATGGGGTCCACTGGGCTCTGGCCTGTTCTGGGCTGCTGCTCATCTGGGAAGATGCTGCATTCCACCATCCTTGCTCTCCCTTCTCCTTGGGCTTCAGTGTCAGGGCTCCTGGGTGTGAGGCATGGATGAGTGTTTCCCCAGGGTTGGGGAATGTGTCTCCTTTGTGTGTGTGGGAGGGGGCTTGGCTTTTTTTATTTTTATTGTTTCATCATTTCTGATTCATCACACCAATCCCCCCCTGTAAAATGCGTATTTTTGTTTTGTATTACATTCTTCACTTTGTCAAGGTTAGGAGATGAGGACACTTGATAGCATACGGGCCTGCCTAAAACTCTGGACTGGACCTGGCAACCAGCTATGCAGGCACTTGACTATGGTTCTGGCCGCGCGCCCGCCCCAAACGATACGGGACGGTCGCCGCGCGCTCCGTAGTGATGGACTCGGCCGCTCCTGCAAGCGCCGTGCAGATAGCAGCTAGGAAGCAGATGCAAGGGCAGCCTCCAGCGAACCTGAGAGAAGCCATGTTCCTGTGCAAACCCTGTTCCAGCCACAGCCATGTCATGAAAAGCAGACAGTCATGTAGTCAATGCCAAACACTCCCCCCTCCCCATTGCAACATCCACAGCTAATGGGCAGTCAACGGTGATCCTGATAACAGCAATGACTCGTTCGTCCAGCAATGCAGCAGCGTTCCCCAGGCGTTTACAAGAGAACGCACCCATTGTTCCAGAGCATTAATCGCTTCAGCAAAAGATCTCCTGGTTCCTCCCGGGATACAAAAGCCATCGGAATCAGAATAGATTTCCAAATTCTCACTACCCCACCCCGGTAACTACAGATTAGTTCCTTTGTCACCTTTTGTCAACTGGGAACCCAGGAGGGAGTAAACCCCCTCTCCCCGCCCCCAGAAAAACAGTATATCTGGTGTGCCTCCAGCCCATTAATTTACCTTAGGTCTTTCCTGGCACCTTTGCCGTTACTCTGTCGGTTTGGGTTTTGCGCAGCCCGACCACGTTCCCTCCCGCCTTGCTGGTCAAGTCTACTGGAACCCCTGCCCCCATCTCGGCTTTAACTTTCAATCTGTCTTAGTCTATGTGAGTTTTGACAACACCACATCTGGAAGGTAGATATTACCCCTCAACGAATCCTATTTGTGCTTGTACTCCTCTCTTTACTTCCTAGCACTCTTTGTATGTTTGTATTCAACATTGATTTGATTGAAAACTACATAAACATTTATTTAAATCTGGAATCCACTGCTTCTGTCTTTATTTATAGGTCACAGATACCGTCTCTGGTATACAAAGGTTGCGATACCGCTATAGAAATAAAAATAGCCATCTTGCTTGCTAATTCCCCAAATTAAAGAGCAATTTGGCTAACACACTGTAGTAGCTAACCCTATGTAAACTGAACTCCCAGCAGCCCCTGCAATTCCTGGGTCCCCCAACCCCCAGGATCCACAGAGGACACGCAGCTAGCTGTGGTGGCCTGGAAAGAAGACTAGATGACTTGAGACTAAGCCAGAGTTTCCCACGTGCAAGAGCCAGAGTCAGAAACTAGGGCTGCTGAGGAACCCACTAAAGAAAGATCCCACAGTCACCTCCAGAACCCCAGGAGTAGAGAAGAGACAAAGCCAAGGCAAAAGCTCAGTTCAGAAAGCAGAGTCCATGACTGGCTGTCAGGCACCTCACCTGTGCCAGTAAGCTATCAGAAGATCCACTATAAGGCTATGAAGGATGCTGGATGGAGTCCAGCTGTAAGTGCCTGCAGAAGTCAGGCCACTGCTACAGCTGCAGTCACAATCTCCTATAAAGAGCCTCCATTTGGCTCTGGCTGTTGTGGGGTCAATGGCTTTGATAGTGCCTGTTGTCCCTCTGGGGGAGCAGGCCAAATGCAGTGTAAGCAAACAGGTCACCTATCTCCAGGATTGGTCATGGCACCCGCAAACAACCTACGTGCCCACCTTGTTCCAGCTGTGTTCCTGCCCTAAACGATACAAGGGAGGCTTGTGCGTGCCAGCGAAACTGACACAACCGCTCCTGTGTGTTCCGAGCAGCCGGCAGCTGAGAGACTGAGGCCAGAGCAACCTCCAGAGAGCCTGAGAGATGCCATGTTCCTGGTCACCTCTGTTCCAGCAGAAGCCATGTCAGAGAAAGCACACAGGCACGTAACCTGCATCTGCATTTCCCCTCCCTTGCATCATCGGACTGCTTAAGCTAAGCCATTCAGAGACATTAAGATAACAATGACTCGTTCTTCCAGCTATGTGAAATCGCGATCTCTGGATGTTAGTATGATCGCGCCTTTTGTTTGAGATCGTTAAGCCCATCAGCGAGATTCTCCCGGTTCCTCCCGGGTTGCATAAGCCACTGGAATTAGAATAGATTTCCAAATTCCAATCTCCACACCCCGGTAGCCGAACATTAAATCTTTTGTCACCTTTTGTCGCCTGGGAACCTTGGAGGGGTAATCCAGTCAACCCCACCCCCAGAAAAACAGTATAACTGGGGTCGCCCACACCCATAATGTTACCTTAGGTCTTTCTTGGCATCTTTGCCGTTACTCTGCTGGTTTAAGTTTTGCGCAGCCTGACCACGTTCCCTCCCGCCTCGCTGGCCAAGTCTATGGGAACCCCTTGCCCTCACCCTAACTCTATTTTTCTGCTATCTTAGTCTACTGGAACTTGGGACAACTTCTCTACAGGAACGGTAAATTATTTCCCCACCAACGATCCCTGCCACATTGGCATCTGTCGCTATTCTACTACCTTTTGAATTCTTAGATTCTCTGTATGTTTGTGTTGCACCATTGAATGTTTGAAAACATAAACTCTCTTAATTCGGAATCCTTTTGCCTCTGTCGTTATTCCAAAGGTCACAGAAAATGGACTCTGGTATACATAGGTTGATTTCCGCTATATAAATATTGTAGTTTCCGACTGCTCAGCTAATTTCCCCAGTTAAAGAGCATTTCGGGTAACAGCAGTGTTCTTCCAAGGAAAAGAGTGCAGCATTTTAACCTCATCACAATAGAGTAGGGGCTATGGCTCAGTGGCCAAACAGCTGTTTTGCATGAAAAAAAAAACCCTGGCTCAATTACTGATGCTTCCATTTGAAAGGCTCAGGTAGTAGGTGAAACAAAAGAGCTGCTGCCCGTCAGAATAGACAGTACTCATCTCGATAGGCCAATGATGTAACTAATTAAAAGGCAGCCTAATGTGTTCAGGCCCATGAGATGACTTGTCCTAAGTCAGCCAGTGTTGGCTCCTAGATGAATTACTTGAGATGAAGCCAGACTTTCCCACATGCAAATCGAATACTCTAGCCATTAGAGCATACTGACTTTTGGATGGATAATGATGCAGTAATTGAAATGAACATTACTGTCTCTAGCAAAGGCCCCCAGAACCCCAGGCACAGAAAATATAGTGGTCTAATAAGTTGCCTTTTTATCGCCACCATGAAATTAATTATAATCAGCTTTTTTTGAGAACTGAGGCTGAAAATGATTCCTTGGTGTTCATGAAACCCGACATTGATAGCCATGATTGTATGAATCAGGAATATAATGTCTAATGCTAAAGAGACAACTTCATCACCTTGCACATCAGTTCTCAGAGTCCTACATTAAAAATAATCAGACATCAAGAATTTTGAAAAGTTTATTTTTTGAAAAAGGGGGGAGAGATGTCACAGAACAAAAAAATCCACTTACTCCATTGCTAGCGAATTAGGTATAAATCTCCACCTTGGTCACTGTACTGTTTTATTTTACTGTAACTATAATTTCTTTTACTATAATATGCTTTATAGAGCACTTCAATGCCCACTTTATAGGCTCTTTTGTTAAACACTCATCAATGTTGCAGGAGAAGCCCAAATTTTGACCGGTTGTTCTCTGTTCTCAGGCCATGATATGGCAGCATTTTACTATGTTATTCATTCTATCACATGGAATAATTCCAGGCCTTTATAGCGTATGCTCAATTTTCTAACTTTTATAGAGATGTCCTTGATAACTGTGGGGGAAATCAGGCAAAAAACGCCTCTCCTGCAAGTGGAGCTGCAGAAGAGAGAGGAGGAGCAACTTTGCCCCATTTTCCATTCTTACTACAGTGTCCTATCCAAGCATCAGTTTGCTGGGCAGATGAAGGGGTCTGCTCGGAAAGAGGAACAGGGAGCATATGTGTGCATTGTGCTATGCAATGCTTGGGTTAATATAGTAACCGCATTACTTTTCTTGATTGTGGTGCCGAAACTTTGGAAGTCCTTCTCCAAGGAGACTTGTCTGTATCCCTCCGTTACTGTCTTCCACCAGTGGGTGAAGACTTCTTTTGCTTTGTTTGGCATTTCCTCACTAACTGTTCCTCACTAACTGTTACTGGGATCACTGGGTGTGTGTGGGGGAGGTAGTTGTGAAATTCCTGCATTGGGCAGGGGGTTGGACTAGATGACCCTGGTAGTACCTTCCAACTCTATGATTCTATAATTCTATGTTATAATGTTGAAGTCAATAACACTTATGGTGTGTGGGGTGGCCAATCTTTTTTTTTTTTTTTTGGTCTTCACGTCGCTGTAGTTTATGACATGTCCTTATCAGGAAGAAAATATAATAAAAAACCACATGATGTGGGAACAACTGGAAATGATGTCTTACTCCTGCTGTGGTCATAATAGTGCCAGTCATTGCATTATTCTGGACCATGGAGCACAGTTTCAATATAATCATCACCTGCCTCCCAGAAACGGTAGTACTGACATGGAAATTTTCTGAACCGATATGAAAGTTAGCGTAGATTGCAATACATCACAATTGTTTGAGAAGGAAGTCGACAAGTGAAAGTTGTTTCCAGCCGCCTTTGTGTGATCCTAACTTTTGCTCCAGATCATAGTCTGAAATTAAAAGAGCAGGAAGCAGAATCTAGGAACAGGTTTGATCTCACATGGGGTCTTTGCCCAAGGACACTCTGTTCTCTTCATCTCCATAGATACTAGCAAGGCATCTGTGCAGCCTGGGCAATAGCTCCATGTGGGGACATGGTAGGATGTATTTAGAATGAGCACATTGCTAACCCCTGCAATGAATTTAGATTTAAGAAGGTTTATGAAAGCACTATGACAACTCTCTCACACACACTTTGCCTTTTAACTCCACATTAATCAGGTTTGGATATCTGGGGCGGAACTAAAAAGGGAGTGAATTTCGAAAGTATTTTCCTCATCTTGAAAGCCACTCCTCTTTTTCAGTGATGCTTCAGAGATATTCCTGATTAAATGGAGTATTTAGGAAACTTTACTCATTGGGCGAAAACACATGGTCACTTTATCCTCCTTTAATCCCTGTTTCAGCCAGGATTCAGACAGGATTGAACGCATGCGTTTCGCCTAATGTGTGTTTGATCCTGGCTAAAACAGGGATTAAAGGAGGATAAAGCGACCATGCGTTTTCACCCATTGTCAGCACTCTGTGATGTAATCTGTTCATTCTGTGATCCCTGACTGGCCAGGTTCACGCATGTCAAGGAAGCATTCCCTTCACTTTGAATTGGGTTCTTTTCCTTCAGTGACATCAGTAAATGGCCAAACTTTGCTGCATGGAATTGTGGTATCATTATATTCACTATGTGATCCCTGGTTGGATGGGATCACTTTGCAAAGGGAAAAAAAAACTGACCAGAAAAAGACACCACTGAAGCAGCACCTGATAAGAAAACAAATGGCAGTAAGCAGGTCTAGAAAAACATGAACATTCACAAAGGTAAGGGAGTTGTTGAGAAATACATCTGTTTCATGGAGGATCTCGAATTAATTCCGCTGGGCTTTGGTGGCTTGTTGCCATATTACATTTCCAGTTACCTTTAAAAGGTCATTTTTTTGCCTCTGTTCAACCTTTTTTAAAAAAAATTAAATGCAGTGCCAGAAAACAGTGGGTCAAGTACAGGCATCTTTCCAACAGTTTCTCCAAGTGAATACTGACTCAAAGAATTTTAACCTTATCAGAAATTCTTTTCGCGTGTGTGTGTGTTCCAGTGATATTTCTTTTGCATCATACCATGAATTTATGACAATTTTATATTAGATGAAAGGAAGGGAGCAGAAAAAGGTGGTCTCTGGGACCTGCCCTGTCCCAGTCAATCCCCCACTTACTGTTGTGGGACCCTCAGGGAATCCAGCAAGCTATCCCTGAGCAGCAGAGGTTTGGATGGAAGGCAGAGCTATAATTCTGAGAGATCTCCAGGTCCCACCTGGAGGTTGGTAACCCTAAACCCAGCGAAGGGGCAGAGACACAGCCAAGGAACTGACTGGCTTAGAGTGAATGAGGGGGTGGGGTCCTAGATGGATGGAGGTGGAGGAAGCTTCCAAGGGCCCAAGCGATATAGGTTGGAGCATGTAAAGGCTGTGGGGGGCTATTTAAGCCCTTTCAGTCTAGGGTTGCCAGCTCTGGGTTGGAAAATACCTGGAGATTTTGGGGGCGGAGCCTGAGGAGGGCAGGGTTTGGAGAGAGGGGGAACTTCAGTGCCACAGAGTCCAATTGCCAAAGTGGCCATTTTCTCCAGGGGAACATATCTCTATTGGCTGGAGATCAGTTGTAAAAGCAGGAGATCGCCAGCCACCATCTGGAGGTTGGCAACCCTATTTCAGCCTCAGGCCAAGGACAAAGTGGTTGGGGCTGCTGTCCTAGACTACCTGTCTCAGAGCTGACACAGAAAGAAGGCCAGAAGGGGCAAGCAGGGAGCACCCCGACAGGAGGGGAGGAAGGGGGAGAACTAGGGTTGCCAGGTTCCTCTTCACCACCGGCGGGAGGTTTTTGGGGCAGAGCCTGAGGAGGGTGGGGTTTGGGGAGGGGAGGAACTTCAATGCCATAGAGTCCAATTGCCAAAGCAGCCATTTTCTTCAGGTGAACTGATCTCTATTGAATGGAGATCAGTTGTAACAGCAGGGGATCTCCAGCTACTACCTGGAGGTTGGCAACCCTAGGCAGAATGACCTCCCTTCCACATCTGAGGCCTGCAAGATCTAAAGGCCCAGATCCCACCATCTGCTGGGAACTAGGAGGAGGCTCTAGTTTCAGGGCTCAGATCCTCCCTTCGCCACTCCATACCCCATTCAGCCATGCCAAACTACAGTTCTATAACCGACCTTCCCTGTGGCAGCCCAATGAGGCCCAGGCTTCTCTTGGGTTAATTCTCCTTCCACCTTAAGACAAATATATTTG
Organism: Euleptes europaea; assembly: GCF_029931775.1. Taxonomy (NCBI): domain Eukaryota; kingdom Metazoa; phylum Chordata; class Lepidosauria; order Squamata; family Sphaerodactylidae; genus Euleptes; species Euleptes europaea. The sequence continues at coordinate 32,765,286 of NC_079318.1, forward strand.
ATTCAATGTCATGTTAATTGCATTTTCTGGCTCATTTGGCCTGTCTGCCATGTATATTGAAGTGAATTTAATGATCTGCCTGGCCAACTCATTGTTAACACAGACGCATAGCCTTACTTTCAATATTCAGCTGAAACAAAGTTGAAGCACAGTTCACTTTGCTGCAGATTTTGTAGCATAGAAGTTCCCTAAGGCTACAGCATACAAGCCGTCAGTCTCCTGCAATGGGAAATGATGAGTTCATAACAACACAACTGATACAAAAAAATACTGTATAGAAGCACATATTTCAGGTTACAGCTCTTCAGCTGATATGTTTCAAATTGTTATATTATTTTTAATTTTACTTCATTTATAGTCTTCCTTTCTTGCAGGCAGAACAATCCTGAAGTTGGGGAGGGGGGTGGCAAACCAGCTCAGGAGCTGGCGTGACCCCCGCATCAGTGTAAGTGCCACTTGTGCCGGCTAAACTGGCATGGATGCAGCAGCGTCATGCTTGGGCATTGGTGCTGCCACCACGACAGCTTTTCCCCAGTTCATGGGATTGTGTTGGCATCAAATGGGGCATTCCTAGGGGCTCTTTTAGTCGGCGTGAGTTTGCATCAGCAAAAAGGCAAGTGTCACCCTATGAAATTCTATGGAGGAGTTTCACAGTTTTTTTTTTAAAAAATAACATTTTAACTTGTTTTTTTCGGGCTGGCAAGCCTCTCAAGAGGTGGAGAGGTTGCACCATTCCTGGGCCCAGCCCATCTACCCCCCACTCAGGATTGTGCTGTCAGTCTCAAAGCAGGTTACAAAATACAAAGATCGATTCAAACAAACAGCCAAAACCTCCAATAAACAATATGTTAGGACTGAGATCACAGAATTGGAAAACAATGCGTACAAAAAAAAAAAAAATGTCCATGGTAATAAAAACTGTCTAAGCTAGGTGTCCACCAGTTAATTAAGTCCATGAGATTCAACATAAGAAAATTGAGCCACAACTCCCCCAAAAGGTCATTTGTTCCCATATTTGGGGTAAGAAGACATTGCATAACACAAGTATAGATGACTCAGTGGTAGAGAATCTTCTTGCCATGCAGAAGGTCCCAGGTTCATTCCCCGGCATCACCAGTTAAAGGGACTAGGCAAGTAGGTGATGTGAAAGACCCCATCTGAGACCCTGGAGAACTGCTGCCAGTTTGAGCAGACAATACTGACTTTGATGGACCAAGGGTCTGATTCAGTAGAAGGCAGCTTAATGTGTTCATGTGTTCATAACCTCCTATTATAGCCTTTTCTTCTTGTTCCAGTTTAAAATTTAATGTGGAGCTGGTGGAAATGTTGATGCTGGCCTTTACTTGTCAAGTTCTCCACTTCTGTGCCTCTCCTGTGTCCAAGTGTTACAGCAGTGGTGAGGCCACTGCTAAAAACATCTTCTTATTGTGCTATTGAAAACCTTTTCCAGAGGGAAAAAACCTCTTCTGTGTGACCTCTTCAGCCTGATCGCTTCTTACTGAAAACCTCTTCTGTTACTTCCATGGAGCTGCTATAATTGGCAGGTTCCTTCAGGGGTGAGCCAAACCATGTAGAAATAGGAAATCACCACAATAGCACCAATAGGGAGATTTAACATTGGTGCAGGGATTTGCTGCACAGTCTAGCAAACTGAATTGTAACATTTTAGCCCTGGTCATGGTGTAAACAGTGGCTATGATGTGGCTGCTATAATGCTTAAACTTTGCTCATTTTTCTTCCCTTGTCTCTGGGTTCCTTTCTTTACTCCAACTAATCTCTTTTTTGATGTTACCTCTCTCTCTCTCTCTCGTTCTCTGCTCACTGGCATACTAATCTCTCCCTATACTAGAAACTTAGGATGTGCATTTGGATATAATTGAGCCAAATGTAGATCTGAAAAATACCTCATTGGTATGTGTGTGTGTGTGTGTGTTATATATATATGGGTTTCGAGATGGTATCCGGGTCCCAAAAAATCCAAGAAATATTTGGGATTAACTGGGAGTATTAGGAGCCAGCAAGCATTTGAAGGCTCCCAAGATTGTTTTCTCTTTTTCTTTTTCATTCTTTCTTTTTCGGAGTGTCTGTGTCTTCCGGGCTTGGATTCTCTGATTTTACATTAGCTAAGCTTGCAATAGCATCCCTATTTGATTTGGCTCGGGTAATTCTTTGGTTGTACATTGGCCTGGGTTCTTGGGTTTTACATTTTTTCCTATAGGAATCCATGGAGGATGGCTGGGGGCACCATGGAATCCTCTTGGTCCAGTACACTTGAACTTTGGCGGTTATTTAAAGGACAATTTTATTGCCAGTAGCTTAAAAAACAGCCCCTCCAGTCCCCTGAAAAGAGTCCCCATAGGGAATAATGGAGCCAAAAAATATTAGAATCCCCCCTCCCAGCAGCAACGACAACAACAACAAACCCTGATCCGAATTCCAGACCTGGAATACTGATATTTTTTGTCTCCCTGATATCCAGAGCTGGGGGAAAAAGATTTTTTTGAGCTGCACCTCCCTACTAGAAACTAGGGCTGTCGATTCGGTTCGTCCCAAACTGAAAAACAGCCGAATTTTCCCTGATTCGGCAATTTCTAGTTCAGATGGAACCGAATTTTAAAAAATGCAGGGAAACAACAAGCCGAATTCGGCAAGTTCGGGGTGATCGCCGAATAAATTAGGCAAATTCGGGGGCTTCAAATCAGCAGCATAACCATAAAGGCTGTTTTTTTTGTTTTTTGTTCTTAAAATGCTTTTTTATGCAACAATTGGTTTTTTTGGGGGGGATTTTCTCTCACAGCAAGCTCTACAAAGTATGCCAATTATATTTAAAGGGGCAGGGACTTGATTTGAGCTTGGGGACTGCTGGTGCATAGATTCCCAACAGGAAGGTGTAGGCCCAGTAAGCAACGAACTTCAGGTAAGACTCCCATGCATAAATGACCAGTGTGAGATGAATCACGTGGGTGTCAGTACTAGATCAATAGAGGGTAGAGTTTTTGCCCCCATGCATGATCCTGTCTTTCCCCCAATCTTGTCCCTTTCCCCCATTCACACATGATCCTGCCCTTCCAAATTCCTGCTTTATCGGTGCAGCAAGAAAAGAAGCTGTAGCTTGTAAAGATGAACTGGGCCATAGTCCATCAGAGCCAGTATGGTATAAAAGGTCAGAATGCCAGACTAGAAATAAGGAAAGCTACGTTCGAATCCCCACTTTTTGCCATGGAAGGTTATTAGGTGACCTTGACCAGTCACTCTGCCTCTCAGCATAACCTATCTTACAGGGTTGTTGTGAAGATAAGGTGGAGGAGGGGAGAACAATGTTATAAGTTGTTTTGGGTCCTCATTGGGGGAAATATGGGCTATCAATAAAAATAAATACATAAATAAATCTCTGCATTTCCATCCTATTGCAATGCCCTCTTAACAAGGATTGAGCTACTTCAGCACTGGACATACCACAAATGGGGGAAAAAATGATCCGCAATAGTACATATTACCTTACAAGCTGTATTGTTTGTATTTTGTACAAAGCTGTAAATTAGTCATCTGTTAATTATGAAACACTCTGAGTCAGAATGACAGGAGAAAGAGAAACACATTTGAAGTGGTCCCCGATCAGATATTTGTTCAGCTTTGTGAAGGAACAGAAACCTTTACACTTTGGGGTCACAAGCCAATTGCTAACTGAGTGAGTTAGGAGGACACATCTCCCAGTTTATTGTATAACGATGTTCCGAGACAATGTTCCAATATTTCTACAATATGTTCCAGTTCAACCTTTGCCTTCAGCTGTTCAGCCTCTTAAATAGAACAGGTGGCAATGCCAATAAAATGATACTTCTGCACTTATTCTTTAAAGTGAAACTACCACTCCCCCTCCTCCTCCCCCTTCCACATTTTGGTTCTATATAGTTTCTTGGTGACCTGCGTAACATTTTTACCAAGCGTTAATGGCAACAATGAAAGGCAGGTTTGGAATAATTAAGTCCTAGGGGGAGTCCTTCAGTAATAGAGTAAAAGTCAATAACTTGCAGAGCTGGAATTCAGATCCTTAGGTTGCAACTCACTTATGATTCTGTGAAATTTAATGTAAAAGGATGCAGTCAGTTCAAACAGCTGTTTGAACCTGACTCATACGTTGATTTCAACAGCTGTGGCTCTTATAAGGTAGGCACTAGTATTTGTATGTGCTCACTGGGTTTCTTTCTCCAAAATTTAAACAGCAACTCCTCATGCTGTGGCAAAGGCTGATTCTGATATTGACCTAATTTTCTGCTTCTGGACAGAGAGAACCCTGAACCCAGAGCTGGGTGCACAGTGGCCACTAGGTTGTTCTCCAGATGCGTCCCAGATGGGGCTCCCAGAGTTGTTACTCAAATAATATCTCAAGCTTCATTAGCTAATTTACAGTGGTAACGGTCCATTCAGACAGCTGTATCTCTGACCATACATGGGCACAAACCAGCCAATTATGCAGCACATTTCAAGCATGTTTATTCAGAATCAAGTCCCCTGAGTTCAATAAGACTGGCTCCCAAGCAACAGTCTGTAGGGTTACTGACTTAGAGGGCAGTCCTAAGCAGTTCTAGTCAGAATCCTCCTCATGCCTATTCAGTGGAGCTTAGTACATGTTCTTAGGAATGCTCTGTATGTTTCATTGGATTCAGCTGGAATCATTTAAGTACTGAAACATACTTAACTGTGATTGATAGAAATCCATTCACCTGGAGAAAATGCTGCTGAGATCCCTCTCATCCCAAACTCCACCCTCCCCAGGATCCACCCCTAAAATCTCCAAGAGTTACCCATCTCAGGGCTGGCAACCCTATCCCTCCTCAAAACCCACATTTTATACAACCCCTTAGTTCCGCTCTTCTACTGAACCTTAAGAACATGCACCTAAAAAGAATATTCTTCCCATTTATCCCCATTTCTATATCCCTTATATTCTTTTGTTTTCTTCCTTGTCTCAAATGTTAGATCGTTACATTCCTTGGAGCAGAAATCTGTCTTCTTGTACTCTGATTGATGGCTGTACATAAATAATAAATCAAAATAAAAGCATGTATATAAAATATTTCAACTCTTCTCCCTTTCCTCAGCAGAGCACAGGCTGCTTACTTACTCCCTGTTCCTAAGACCAACCAAAGGACACATATGAGTACACAAACGTTCAAGTTTTCCAGCACTTAATTGGGCTAGATTATAAAAGAAAAGTATAAAAGGAGATTGGGCGAAATGCCTGAGGACATGATATTGTTCTGTGTATAATTTTTTTTTTTTTTTTTGGTAACATTTAGCCAGATGAAGAGTTCTGGAGAACTCAAAAGTGGTCACATTTGGTTGGTCCTAATGAAAAGTATTGTATGGATTATGTTCTAGGTTTTGGGTTTTGCTTTTGGATGAGCATGACTGCAAGCAGCTTATTTTTGTTTATTTCCTTACCTGTTTTCTTTTCCTTCACATCAACTTAAACACAAATGTTACAATAGCTAATTCAATATAATATAGTGGAAAACATGTGGACTGAGAACAAAAGAAGGAGGGGGAGGTGATGTGTGCCGAGGACCAATATATGCCAATCAGTGCAAACACCCATTTGTAGTCCTTGGAAACAGTAGGCAATATGTACATTTTGGCTGAATAGAGCTGCCACCTACATTTCAAAGAATGGGGAGGTTTCTCCTATTTGAAAAATCTGAGAATTTTAAGGGAAGTCAGAAGAGTTGCAATAAGACTTGTAAATTTCTCAAGGGTGTTCTGAGCAGTCATTGGTCACTGTATGTTTTTCCTAAAGCAAAATTGTAAGTACATTTGGTGGATCTTCCTCAAGGGAAACAACTGAGGAAACTCCATTTTTAAATAAGGGATGTCTGTGTGTGTGAGCTAGGCTTTTTTGCTCCATTTTGTGTGAGTTACTGTGGAGTGACTTGAAGCAACCCAAACCTAAGTTTGGTTAAATTACCACACCAAGACAGGGTCAGCCTTGATCCCACCATCCATCCATTGTACCTAATGCTGCTCAGCAGGGCGCTGGTGGAAAATTGAAGGGGGAAATCATCATGATGATGTAGTGACATCATGTCTGGGTTTACACCATAGAGGGTTGTTTTTTTTTGGGTGGGGGGCTTAAGCATCACTCCAGTTCAATAACATTACGTCTGAGTTCATGCCCCCATCCCCACCCCCTCTCTCCAGTTGCCAGCCTAATGCAAGTGCATCCCAATTTGCAACCATTCAAGCCCTTATTTGAGGATTGCCTTCTTACATTTGATGAGATTGGCACAAAGGCTTTGCAGGTATCTCTTCACCATACATATCTTGACATCTAGAAAATAGGATGAAATATTTATCGGAGCAGTTCATATTTAAATGTTATAGAATGTAAATACACAATTTCTGAATGACGTCTACCAAACTAGTTCCATTTCAGAATTTGTTCCTCTTTTGCCCTGACATTGACAGGCAACCTGTTGTTCCAAACTAATTCCAAATCTTGAACAACAGAGCAGCAAGGATATGTAAAATCATGAAAAATTGGGCAGTTGTGGAAAAGCTGAGTCGTGTTCACTGAAAACAAGATAGAAAAGTGCATAGCACTTACTCCAAATGCAGTGTTTGCATTTCATCCTCAAATTAAAAAGGAAGAACTATACAGAAGGTTTCAAAATGCCAGCAGGTAGCTACATAATGAAGAAAGTAATAATAAAAAATTATTATCAACTGAAAAATACATTTCCTACAGCTACCAAGTTTAAATTGTTATATGACAAAGACAAGCAACAAAACTGCCAGAAGAAACTCCTGAGTATTAAAAAAAAAAAAAGGTTCAAGCTCAATGGAACACAACTCCTTTGTCTAAAGCACCCATTGTGGCACCCCATGATCTCCTTCCACGGTTTTATAAAAAAAAAAACTGTTGACATTCAATGGAACTGAAAACAGTTTCTGTCATCCTCTACTAGTTGACTTACAGCCCATTCCTGAAATCCACCAGCGGCCAGACCCAAAGGCCTCCGCTGGTGCAAGGGGCCACACCGCTGGCACCTGGATGGCGCACACCAGTGTGAGTGGCCCCAGCACTGGTGTGCAGGCTCGGACGCCGGTCCCTGGCTACCGCCGTGGCAGTGCTGGGCCCAGACGTTGCTGCACCCTCCCGCTGGCATCCGGCCACTGGCACAGGCTGCAGCGGCGAGCCGGGAAGCATATCTCCCGTGCAACCCTCATAGGTTTTTGGCGTCAGGCTGAGGTTTTGGCGGTGCCAAAACCTCCTTAGGAGGCAACGCCGGTGGGCTGCCTCCTAAGCCCGGTTCAGGCATTTCTTTTAGGAATGTGCTTTAACTAGAAAAGGACTGTCATTCCCCATGTGGCCTTTTGTACCATCTATGGTCTTCTGGTTCCCACCTACTTTCCCTCCCTTTAAGGTGACCTCTTGACATCTCCTAACTATAAAATTTCCTTCTCTATGACGGCTCGGCTCCCACCTTGTGGAAAGGGCTTCCCAAGAAGGTGAGGGGCCACCCTCTTTTCATGTTTCTAGGAGGTGCTTAAGGGTTGTGGGCCTTTTTTTGCAACAGCTTTTCGTGGGGTTTAAGCGGCAGGCACTTTTTAACCTAGATTTTTATGCTAAGTTCAGAAACAGTAATTCTCCTTGAGCAACAAAGGAAAGGTGGTATATTTAATCAATAAGAAAACAGAGCTCATTTTGGGCACTGGGCAGGTACATCATGTGTGTGCTCTACACCTGGGTACAAAAATAATATTTCTTATATGTTTGGCAAGGCAATCTCTTCATCATATGCAATCATATACACATGAGCTCTTTTTTTGTTGAAAATTCAAACTGTTTTCAAAGATTGCAGTGATGGGGTTAGGGGGGTTATGTGAAGGAAGCCTTCCCAACTTTCTAAAAGTAGACAATGGACCACAACAAGCAAGGATGGCAAGGAAAAATATTATTTTTTGTAATATATATATGTATGTATGTATATGACAGTCGCTGTAAAAGTACGTAAAGAACCAAGATGGGAGTTTTCTTTCTTTCACCAGGTTTGTTTAAAAAAAAAAAAAAACCATTGGCAGCCAATGTTGTCTTGCTGGACTGCCACTATTGTAGTGTCAGCATGATGTAATGGTTAAGAGCGGTGGACTTGAGGGTTGGATGTAGGGATATGGCCAAACAGAATAAAAGAACTCAGTCAAGCAAAAACGGAGCAACTGCAACAAAAAATCAAAGCCAAAAAGCAGACAACTACAGAGAAGCAATGCCCTATATAAATACAAAATTCTTGAAGTGTAATGTGAAAGACTCTGGAACTTATTCCTGAACTTATGGATTCATCATCTGGGGAGGGGTGATACAACCTATGTACATTTCAAAAAGCAGGAATAGTAAAATGGTGTACATGTTTAAATAAATACAACATACCCCTTTATTTACAAAAAATAAAAACCAAACCCATTTGACAATTATCTTCCTCAGTGGTCATAAAATAAATAGCAATACTAAGAGACAAAACATTACAAAGAATGCCAAGAAGGAATATTAAACAAACCCATGCCAGATCAGCCGTGGCCCTTGGTTGATTATGAATTCTTTGCATTTTTGTAATGTTTCAGCCCCCTGTTTCATTCCTGCTTTTGGAATGTACATTTTCCCTCTGGATGATGAATCTATAAGGCCACAAATAACTTTCAGAGTGTTTTTACATCACACTTCAAGAATTGTGTAGTTATATATGATATTGTTTCTCTGCAATTCTCTGCTTTTTTGGCAAACAGAATAAAAGGCCAGGCATAGCCTGGTTACACACAGTCAGTGTGATGTAATTAATTGGTGGTTGCAGAAGCCATGGGGACTGTATCAGAAAGACCAAAGAAGAAACAGGACAGCAGAAGCAGTACTGACTGAAGAAAAAAACAACAACCCTGTAGTCTGGCAGTGAGACTGGGAGGAAAATAGAAGATGGAAGGAGTGGAACCCTCAAAGGGTTAGCTGAGGAAACGATGGAGACTTCCAGGAGCAGCCCCTCCATGTTTCCCCCTCCCCCTTCCCCCCCTTTTCCCCTTTTTTTCTTGCATTTTTATTGTGTGTGTGTGTGTATACAGAGAGAGAGAGAGAGAGAGAGAGAGAGAGAGAGAGAGAGAGAGAGAGAGAGAGAGAGAGAGAGAATTATAGAAAAATTATGGAAGAACCAGTAAGCAAAATAGGTTAAAAATGTCAAATCTCAAACTGCAGTTACTATTACAATCATTACATCTGGACTAAAGGCAAATGTGTAATATACAATAATATTCTTTGCAGAATACAATGAAAAACAACTCAATATGTTGGTAGCAACAACAATAGTTTGATTATGATCATTTCATTATTCTTGCCATAAATCATAAGTATTCTATATGATTAGGGTTGCCAACCTCCAGGTAGTCAAGGAATCAAAATAATGCACTTGTATAGCTAACAATAAAAGCTCAGACTCAAACTGAAATGCAATTAGGTCTATTCAAAGGAACAACCTTACTTATAAGAATAAATACGTGCTCAAAGAGCAAAAGACAAAAATCAAACAAAATTCACAGTTACAGTATCCCAAAGGTAAGTATAAGTATACAATTTCTCTAAAAGGTAAGTCGAGGCATAATAGGCCAAAAGTCCAAACATCCAACTGGTAAGTATGCACAGGCAACGGAGTAGTTATAAACCGCAATGGGCTTCCGGTAAAGTCCCCATTTCATATTCTTTTTTCAAGCTTCAAATGTTTCCGTGTGCCAATAACCTAAAAGCCAAAAGGGAAAATGCAAAACCACCAATAATATATACTAAAATTCCTGTTACAGTCAATTAATTAATATATCAATTCATATTATATATATACCCTTATGGGAAAAGAAGCTTGTAAGCTTGCAATTAAATATGGACAGCTTTGGTAAAGCGTCTAAAGTGACTTATGCTGGGTTACATTAATATAACATTCTCTTAATTCCACAGGTGTCATCAGTTTGCAGTCAAGCTGGAGGTTACCGTATATACAGAAAAATAAGCGCCATAACATTTTACAAAAAGCTAGAAAGGTCCATAAAGGAGTTTAAACCATTTGGAATAATAGTATCAAATAAAAAGATAAAGCGAGACTCTTGTTGTGACAATATCCTATCCATATCCTGGTTCTGAAAAGGTCTACCATGGTACTGCCATATCACAAAAAACTGCATTTCTGAGTCAGAATGTCTGAGATCCCTATAGTACTCCATGAGCGGAGCCTCCAAATTTAAATTTCTAATTCTAGACCTATGCTCCCCGATACGGAGTTTAATAGCCCTCTTCGTTTTCCCCACGTACAAAAGACCACATGGGCAATGGATCAAATAAATAACACACTTACTATTGCAATTACTGAAATGTCTTTATGTAAAAGTAAAGCCTGTCCTGATATCCCTAAATTCCTTAACTGGTAGCGCCTGCGCACAAGCGCTGCAGTTGCCACATTTAAAATGGCCGACGGGCTGTGTGTGCTGCGGAGGGTGGGGAAGACAATCAGATTTAACTAGTCTATCTCTAAGGGAAGCTGTTCTTCTTAAACCAAATCTGGGTGGCTCATTACAGCCAGGAATGTCGGCTACTAAGTGCCAGTGTCGTTTTATTATATTTTGTATTTCTCTAGTTTTGCAGTTAAATTGTAATGCAGAGGTAATGGCGGAAGTGGTGTTCTTTTTTCTAGCTGCCAGAAGTTCAGATCTCGGGCGTCTGTCTGCGCGAGATTTAGAAGTACAGATGACATCAGGAGGGAAACCTCGATCTACCAAAGTATCGGTAAGAGAGAGAGAGGCTATTTCATAGTCATTGGCATCTGAAGCATTCCGTTTTAAACGTAAAAACTGGCCGTATGGCAAATTCTTTTTAAGATGGTGAGGGTGAAATGAAGAGTAATGTAATAATGCACCCCGATCAGTACTTTTCTTAAAAGGTCTTACTGCTAAGGTCTGAGTTTCCTGTTGCAAAAAAACAGAAACTTCCAAAAAATTCACCATGAAGGGACTATGTAGTGCAGTAAATTGTAAATGAGGATCCCTATTATTTAACCAAGATAAAAAGTCAGGAAACAAGTCAGCAGGTTGAAAAATACAAAAAATATCATCAATAAAACGGGTAAATGCAATGATATTAGAAGAAAAAGGGTTATTGCCAAAAATATGAGATTTCTCAAAATTAACCATATAAATATTGGCTAAAGTAGGGGCGCACGCGCAACCCATGGCAACCCCTTGTAGTTGTAAATAAAGTTGTTCCTGAAAGCGGAAGACATTCCCCCCTCATCACATGAAGCCTGCTTGGTGACCTTGGGCTAGGGTTGCCAACCTCCAGGTAGTAGATGGAGATCTCCTGCTATTACAACTGATCTCCAGCCTATAGAGATCAGTTCACCTGGAGAAAATGGCCGTTTGGCAATTGGAGTCTATGGCATTGAAGGCCCTCTCCTCCCCAAACCCCTCCCTCCTCAGGCTCCACCCCAAAAACCTCCCACCGGTGGCAAAGAGGGACCTGGCAACCCTATGTATGGTGCTTATTGAGCACGTTTTTAAGATTCAACATTATTATACATTAAAATACAGAATACAATTGATAAAACCTTTTACAATATTACTAATCGTTACATTTTTCTATACTCTTATTTTTCAAAACTCAAATTTCTGTCACCTCCTTTCTCCATCTGAACATGTGAGGTGTGGCCTAGCTTGGCAGCCACCCACCATCACTGCTCGCTGAAGGAATATCTCTTGTCTATCTAATACTCTCCTACAATTTCATAATAATCATTGCACATACATCTTCAGCTAGTTCTGCAAAATGAACTACGAAATTTAATTAGTAAGAGGGGACAGCTTTCCCACTTAAGAAGCACACTAGAGAGAAACTGGAACATGCCTATGTAGAGAGAATAATGCTACAGTACATAATAGTCCTTATTAAAACGGAGTTAATAGACAATGGTGTTTGACCTCTGCTCTCCATTGCAAGGCTTTAAAAAAATAAAAACAATCAATAAAATAAATGAAATGAACTATCAATGGGCATTGGGAAGCCAGCAGGTAGAACAGAGATGTCTGTCTCTCTTCTCTCAATACATCTTCTCTGTGTCAATATCAGAATCCCTTCCAAATTATGGAGGATATTAGACTTAGGTAATTTATCCATGGGAGTTTTACCATAGGTTCGTTGCTCACTGGACCCACACTTTCCTGTTGGGAATCTCTGCACCAGCAGTCTCCATGCTCAAACCAAGTCCTGCCCCTTTATTTTATAATAAAATAAAAGATACTTTATTAATATTTTCGAAGAAAAACAAACAAACAAATTATATACACATACATTCACACAATTTGAACTCCTTCAGGGAGCCTATTTCATCTTACGTTTCAAACATCTTATACATTGTTCTTATATTCTACAGTTTGGTTAATAAATTCCTTCTATACTATTTAGTAAATTTTATAAACTGATCTTTATATTTAACAGTCTACCCTTTCCATTTAACATAATCAAAATAACATTCCCATTTCGTTTGGGATTCTTCAATCGTCTTCTCTTTCATCAAGCTGGTTAATCTGGCCATCACCGCAAATTTGTCCATCTTTTGTTGCCACTTTTCCAAATCTGGAATGTCCTCCTGTTTCCAGGATACTGCCAGTACTAGTCTAGCTGCCGTTGTCAGATAGCCAAATATTTCTCTATGGTTTCTGTCCAAATTTTCTGGCTCAATTCCTAGCAACATAGTTTCTGGGTTCAAAGGAAATTTGATTCTTAAAATTTTCTGCATTTCTTGATGAATGTGTATCCAAAATTTCTTAACTTTCTTGCATGTCCACCACAAATGAAAATACGTTCCATCTTTGTCTTTACATTTCCAGCACCGGCAGTCATATGATTCATTCATTTTTTTAATGACCATTGGTGTGATGTACCATCTAAAAAATTGCTTGTACCAGTTCTCACGTAGGTTATTATTGGCCGTTAATTTAATTGACTTGGTCCAAAGTCTCTCCCATTGCTGCAATGTTATCTCCTTTTAAAAATTTTCCATCCATTTTATCATACATGTCTTGACTTGTTCTTGCTCTGTTTCAAATTTAAGTAAGAGTTTATAAATTTCCCCCAAAATACGATCCGTATCTTTGCTAATTAGATCTTCAAACTCAGTGTGGTGGATATTTTTAAATAGTTTGCTTGTACTGAACATTTTACACATTTTACACATTAACAGGGAGTTCAAAAGCATATTTAATACAGTCCACTATATATTTTTTCAGAGTTATTTATTATATTCTTAAATATAAAGTATCCTTGAAAAATGATTTTGTTAAAAATATATATTAAAATAGTAATACAATGTAAATTTTAGTTGCATAAAGTAATAATATTGGCACTTCTGTTATATTTGCAAGCCACTACAAGCTACTACAAGGACATTAGCATTTTTAACATATTGTTTAAGGGGGGCCTACTTCACCAGGGCCCCCCAGGGTCCACTTGCCATCGGGCAAGATGGCACCCTGGCCAGTCCGTCACTGTTTGTAATGGGTTGTGAGAGAAACCAAGCTTGCATGCCTCACACTTTGCCTTATGCATGGGGATTGCACCCAAGCTTTGCTCAGGGAAGATGGAAGAGTCGGGTTAACAGAGGAATGGGAAGACCCAGTCATTGCGAGGGCCGGCAGCGAGGTCATCTCTAACAGACGGAAAACTCATACATAACTCCAAGGAACAACCGAGACAGACAGGGGACGAATGTGAGTGAAAGTACCCATGCATAAACAACCTTATACAAGTCACCAATATTGTCACAACCATTTATCATGAGCCTAAAAAATTTACCTGAGCGAAAGCTGGGATGTCTGGAAAGGAAAGGGAAGAAATTATGTCAAGGAACCCCCCCCCCCAAGGGTCTCCAGGAACTATTAAGAATATCAAAAGGAGTCAGCCAGCATCTCTCAGTCTCTTCACTTCGGTGGGAAGTAATGAAATTTAATTAGTAAGAGAGGACAGCTTTCACATTTAAGAAGCGCACTAGAGAGAAACTGGGACATGCCTGTGTAGAGAGAATAATGCTACAGTACATAATAGTCCTTATTAAAACTGAGTTAATAGACAAAGATGTTTGGCCTCTGCTCTCTATTGCAGGGCTTTAAAAAATAAATACAAGTTTTGAAAAAGGAGCGAGAGCAAATATAGCTTTGTTATTAATAGTAAGAGGCTTAGTTCTGCTAGGTTTGAAGGCACAAGTATGATTCTTAGGCTTTACAGTGATGTGAATTTTGCCAAATTCAAACTGTAATAACTTCAGAGACTTCTTTCATTACAACTCAGTTTCTTTGGATTCACAAGCCTTGTCTTAAAGGAAGTTGTGGTTGGGATTAACCCAGTCCTCCTATATTTAATAACGGTAAGATTTAACTGGTTTATGTGTGTGTTTGTATGTGTGTATGTGTAAACCTTTATGGAGTTAGGAGTAACAGAATACCCTGGGGTTATTTCTGACGGGGTCATTTGAATTCAAAATGCAACATGCTAAATGAAATTTATATTCTTAAAATACAAAGTCAAAGGGAAAATGTCTACACAGTTGTTTGGCCCAGGCAACCATTAAAAGAAGAGATGAGACAAGAGCTTGGGTTTAACTAGTTTATTGAAATGATTAGTTGTGGGACAAAATGAGGCAGGAAAAGGGTTAAGGTGACTGTGGGCCTGGACACCATCCCCAGGGCTCTTCCCCATCACCTCCATCCTGTTGCCTTCCCCATAGGGTTGCCCACTCTGGGTTGGGAAATTCCTGGAGATTTTTGGGGTGGAGCCTGAAGAGGATGGGGTTTGGGGAGGGGACTTCAATGCCATAGAGTCCAATTGCCAAAGTTGCCATTTTTCTCCAAGTGAACTGATCTCTATCGGCTGGAAATCAGTTGTAATAGCAGGAGATCTCTAGCTGGTACCTGGCGGTTGGCAACCCTACTTTCCCAGGTCCCCTTTGGGCCAGTCCCAGACTGGGAAGGGATGCTGCATAAGCAGTCCTGGCATCCCTTTTCTGCCCCGTACCTTCACCTAGCAAATCTCTCTGGGCTTCAGGCTGTCGTCCAGCACCTTCCTCGGCTGGCCCTTCCTTTTATTCTTTTTTCCAATTTCCACCCCTCCTTACCTTCCAGTCCTTGCCCCTCCCACCAGGTGCTTCCCCATTTCCAATTTACCTTTAGTTTCCAAGTCTCCTCAAGGATGGAGCCTGGCTCTGCCACCCATGACAGGATTCCTCATGAGCAGCTGGTTTGTGTTTCTTCCCTGCTCTTCCCTCTCTGCTTCCTGATGTCCAGCATCCCTGTTGATGGTGTTCTGCTGTCTCCCTTCCCAGCCTGGCAGCCTGTGGTCTGCCTGCTGTGAGGAGTTTGAGCTGGCGTTCACTATGGCAGCAAGGCAGGGAGCGGAGGGGATGGGGCAGCCAGTGAATGGCCCCTGCTAGTGTGTCCAGCAGATAAGTAACGTCCCTGGGGCTTTCCCTGACTCTCCTCCAATCCCTTGTCTCACTTGGGAGGGCTGGCTGGGGTTGGGCAGCAAAGGCAGTGTCTAGGTCTCCCTGTCCTGCCTTCCCCACTGTCTCTGCTTTCCACCTGCCAATCAGCTGATCAGTGGGCCCAGGCCCTCCCAAGGCCTGCAAGCATAGGGCAGAACTTGCCACCCTTCCTTGTTCTGCTGCCCTGTCCTGGGCCTCTCCTCCCAGCAGGGTTCATGTTCCCTTCCATGAGGCACCCAAGCTGGGGTGGCCACACATTTCCAGTCCCTCCCGGAATTGGAGTCTGGGGTCGGGGGGACTGCAGCAGCCTCTGCAGCCATGGTTGCAGCTGGACCCAGACAGTGGCAATTCCTAAAAATACAGAAAAAGGCGAGAGAGTAATAGAGGTGGTTTGCCATTGCCTGCCTCCTCATAGTGACTAGACTTCCTTGGTGGTCTCCCATCCAAATACTAATCACCCCCGCCCCCCGCTTAGCTTTCGAGATCTGACAAGATATGGCTAACCTGGGCCATATAGGTTAGAGTACTAACATGGCTTTGAAATGTGGTGTTGGAGGAGAGTGTTACGGGTTCCGTGGACTGCCCCCCCCCAAAAAAAAAATTAGTGGGTTATAGATCAAATCAAGCCTGAACTGACCCTGGAAGCTAAAATGACTAAACTGAGGCTATCGTATTTTGGTCACGTCATGAGACGACAAGAGTCACTGGAAAAGACCGTCATGATAGGAAAAGTTGAGGGCAACAGGAAAAGAGGAAGACCCAACAAGAGATGGATTGACTCAATAAAGGAAGCCTTCAATTTGCAAGATTTGAGCAAGGCTGTCAAAGATAGGACATTTTGGAGGACTTTCATTCATAGGGTCGCCATGAGTCGGAAGCGACTTGACGGCACTTAACACACACACTAATATGGCTACTCACCTGCAAATATCCTGTGCAGTTACTTCATTGCAAGGTTATGGATGTCAAGAGGCTTAGACCAGAATAATTCTGCAAACATTACCCTGCCCCGCTGACAGTGTCATCCTAGAAAGAGTTATATCCTGATAATCCCATGGACTTCAGTGGATTTAGAATGGTATAACTCTGTTTAGGATGGCACAGTCAGCCTATTTGCCACTATGCTACATCTGTTATGACTCAAAGATTGCACTATTGTGCCCCCAAAGTTGATTTTTTTAAAGCACTTTCTTCTCTTGGAAACTCACCTGTGGATTTAAATAAGGTAGTCTAACTCTGTTGCAAGGATACCTCTGACTGAGTTGCTTGAAAGTCTTATACCATTTAACGTTAGGTAAGTGCTAATCTTCTTTAGTTTGAATGAAATGCCAAGCACAGAGAACAGGCTTGCTAGTCTTTTTTTGTATATATAGACAAGCCATGAGAACAAAGTACATTTCCAAAGAAAAGGAACATAATGAATATGATCTTTTTCACTGCCTTATCTAGATTCTGCAATTGCAGGTTTCAGTACAAATGAGTAACAAGTAAGAAGAACAAGCTATACTCAGAGCACAGAAAGGAAAATAGGACCTGGGCTCCGTTTCTGGCATCAGTTGGAAAGAGATTTGCTGTGCTAAAACACACACAGAGACACACACACAGAGACTACATGACATTTGGAAAACCAGCTGTAATTGAATGTAAAGCCTTCACTGAATGCTGATAAAGATTTTATTCACTTAGGGAAAGAATATATTGTTTTCTTCTATATAGATGACAGCAAGGTGAGATGTAGTTACCCATCTGAGCCAGCATTAAAAGGCATGGTTTTCTGTCAAAATTTGGTTCTTCAGGAATATTGAAAAGACCAATTTGTGCATAGAATTAGTAATAAGGACTTGAAATGCAAGAAAATGCAGCGATAGGAGGAAAATTTAATTTGCACTTCAACATAGAATATTAGAGTATATTCTGCAAATTGGAACATTTTCAAGCACATAAAAGGCATTAGGGCCATTTCTGACATCATGTTTCCTTACTAGCCTTGAAAAGGCATGAAGGAAAAATAGCTAAAGCAGCATGTCTTTGGAATTTTGAAAAGTTGGGTGCTTTTCTCAGACATTCACCTATCCATTCCAACATACAAAGATATAACATATCAAAAGTTCTACTGCCATTTTTGGAAGGCTTCCCTAAAGAGCCAGCATGGTGGTTAGGAGCTGTGGACTCTAATCTGGAGAACTGGGTTTGATTCCCCCCTCATCACATGAAGCCTGCTGGGTGACCTTGGGCTAGGGTTGCCAACCTCCAGGTACTAGCTGGAGATCTCCTGCTATTACAACTGATCTCCAGCCAATAGAGAACAGTTCCCCTGGAGAAAATGGCCACTTTGGCAATTGGACTCTATGGCAGTGAAGTCCCTCCCCTCCCCAAACACAACCCTCCTAAGGCCCCGCCCCAAAAATCTCCAGGTATTTCTCAACCTGGAGATGGTAACCCTACCTTAGGCTAGTCACAGTTCTCTCAAAACTCTTTCAGCCCCACCTGCCTCATAAGGTGCCTGTTGTGGGGAGAGGAAGAGAAGGCGATGGTAAGCCGCTTTGAGACTCCTTACAGTAGAGAAAAGCTGGATATAAAAACCAACTCTTATTCCTTTTTATGTGAATATAGCTGGGTTCTGGTTCAAGTGAATGGAAGCTATACCCAGATAGAAAATCTACCTATTGCCCTATTCCCAGAATACAGCAATTGTGTGTCTCATGCTCTGTAAACTTATAGCTGGCAGACACCCATTCTGCATGAACAGAACACAAACATTATATCTACAGTAGAAAACTACAGTGGAAACTTATAGCTGGCAGACACCCATTCTGCATGAACAGAACACCAACATTATATCTAAAATAGAAAAGAGCAAAGAGACCAGTAGTACCTTAAAGACTAACAAAATTTCTGGCAGGGTATGAGCTTTTGTGAGCCACAGCTCACTTCTTCAGATACTTCTTCAGATACTTCTTCAGGTATCTAAAGAAGTAAACTATGGCTCACGAAAGCTCATACCCTGCCAGAAATTTTGTTAGTCTTTAAAGTGCTACTGGACTCTTGCTCTTTTCTACTGCTATTGAGAGACTAACACACCGACCCATCATGATCTATTACATCTACAGAGGACTATATTATTTTTCTCATTTTTTGTATGCACGTTGAATAATTCCTATGGTACTATCAACACAGGTACAGCTGAACGTGTGATTTAAACACCACATTGATCCAGGTCCTGGTATTCGGATTTATTTGTAAAATGACTGTGCATTGACTTTCTTACAAGCAGGAGTAGATACAGGAAATCGGTGCATTCACTGCAATGTGTGAACAGTACTGCTGCCTCTTGGCCTTTTTCACAAGGCACTGTGCAATGAGCTGCCCCTGAACAGCACGCTGGATCCTTTTTTCCTTTTTATGGAAGGGATGCCAGAAACTTTCCCTACTCCTAGCTAGGGCCTGCCAGGCTTCTCTTTTTGACAAGACAGAGCATTTCAGCATTTAGTTATTAAAATGTAGATGGTATTTTAAAAAGCACAAACTATGGTCTTAACAATTAGTTGCTATAAGCAATGCTTTTTTAAAAAGAACCAAAATTACAACATTGTATATTGGTAAATTCCAAGTACTAAGACAGGTGCCTTTTTTTTTTTTACATTTTCTCTTGTTTTTCTTCAGTGTGCGTGTTGATCTGTTAAAATGTCACATAGCTAACATTTTTGTGCACATCTTCCGTTAATACATTCTACGTTTTTACTCAAATGATTTTTTTCCCTTTTCTGTTTGTATGAATTTACTCTCCCCCCCCTCTTCATTTCTCTGGTAGTCTATGATTATTTCTCAGCTTGAAATGCAGCAATGTGTCAATTTACATAACAAAAGCCTTAATCTAAATAATGGTACATTTTTGTAGTATCATCAGCCTTTTGTTCCCAATATCTTAAAGACATTTTTTTAAAAAGAAGACATTGTGATAGATGTCACAGCGAATAGCAAAGCGAAGAGAAGAACACAATACTTCTTGATTTTTGTCTCTGGCTGTTACAGCTGAAAAACATTAACCAGTTACAGGAAAAATACTTTTCTTGGCAGAAAATGTGATCAAAAACTTCATCTGACCTGAATCTGCACAGTCTCAGATGTTAGTTCATACAGTTCTTGACATCAACCAACTGTGAAGGTACACTTTACATGTTTTCAGGTATGATGCTGTCGGCCTCACCCGTCAGGATTGCACAGAACACCTATCACAAACATGACAACAGACATGTCAGATCAAAGGAGGCTTTCCAGAACTTTTAACATGAGGAATCTCAGATCCCATACAGTTAATGGACTGATCCACTAAATAGCTGGGAAGGTTAGGAAAGGGGATTAATGGATGTTGCTTGGAATGGGGATGAATGGGGGGGAACATGCTTGGGAAAGGGTATTGGGAAAGAACAGTGAAATAAAAACACTTCAGATCTTCATTAGTCATGGAAGCTGATCATCCATTCCAGAATCACAGATCTGTGGCTTACATAAAAGATTCACATAAACTACTGAGGTGGTGGCTAAGATTTTGAAGTCTTTGGGCGATTTAGGGGTTGTGGATGATAATTCATCTCAGTCCTTTTGACCCTTCATAGACTAGTGGTCAAATCACACTTCATCATTTCTCAAATAACAGGAGCAGCTTCCCCATGGTTCAGTCCTACACAGTCCTAGCCCCTGAACCAGAAAAGCAATTTTCTTCCATTTGTATGTTTGTGTTCAAGCACCTAATTAGAGTGATTTTCCATAAGGCGCTTACATCAAAGAGAACTAGGTAGCCAACAGACTTAAAATCATCAGCTCAACTGTATTCAACTGCACATTATGTTGCTAGAAAAGCAATCTGTATGTAGACAAGTCTGAACAAAACTCAATCTATTATTTCAAAAAGTAGCTGTGTTGGTTTGCCGTAGGATAGCTAGATTTGAATCCAGTAGCACCTTCAAGACCAACAAGATTTCTGGGGTGTGAGTTGTTGACCGTCCAAGCTTCCTTCGTCAGATATATATCTGTTCATGTAGAGCATTTCCTTATTCTAACCCTTGGTTAGGTGGAGCCATAGAATAAGATTTAAAATGTTGTGGAAATTTAATTTCATCTCATTGTATTATTGTCATGTTCAATGCTGATTCTAAATGGAATGGATGTGCATGTCATTCTGTCTTAGCTACATGTGCACTGGTATGACAAGCATTATAGCTTTGCTTTGTTTCTCAGAAACGGCTGGTTTTTTTATCAACTCTTCAACAGAGAACTTGCAAGGGTTACATTAAACTTTGATCTTTGGAAATTTAATTTCCTCTTTCCCTGACTACGCTATTTATAGTAGTAATTTGTCTGGACATTGTAATGAATGGGATGTAGAGAAGTTATTTTCCCCAAAGAAAGCATAAGCCAAAAAGATTTTGTTAAAAAAAAATTAAAAGGAATGAAACCAAGAACTTCTCTTTATACAGTTTTCTGCAAAAAGAACCGAGCCAAAATATTTTAAGTAGAATGTTCTTTCCTCCCAATTCTGGAAGCTGATATCAAGACTCTCATCCAAGGAGCTATCTCCCTTAGATTCGCACATTTCTCCAGCTATATGGGCAACTTACTTTCAGGATATGTATAAGGATTCTTCATTGGCCCCCTCCTTAGAGAGGATAGTGGACCTGCCCGTATGGTCCCCGTCCCCTTAATGGAGGCTGAATCCTTGATTGACCAACTTAGACTAGGGAAAGCCCCAGGTGCTGATTTTATTCCACCCAAATGTCTGAAGAACAATAAAGACTGTTGGGTTCCTCTCCTGGCCTCATTTTTTACCTATATAGATAGGACTGGACATATGCCAAAGGACTGGGGCAGGGCGATTGTGGTGCCATGTTTTAAGAAAGGAAAGAGGGACAATCCTGCCAACTATAGGCCTATTAGTCTCCTCAGCATTATTAGTAAATTGTATGCCAAGTAGTGCACCTTCATGACAAATTTACCAACTGGCTAGATTAAGAGGACATTATTGTCGATGAACAAACAGGCTTTAGAGAGGGCAGGTCTACTTTAGACCAGTGCCTGATTTTACAACATTTAATTGAAAAATACTCTTCTAAGGGTCCAACAGCTTTGTATGCAGCCTTTATAGACCTTAAAGCAGCATTTGACTCTATTTCTAGAAACAAACTCTGGGGGAAGTTAGAATGCTCTTCGAAGGCTTCTATACTTGATCCGTACTCTGTATGATAACACCACCCTTCAGGTCAGATTCAGCAGACAAGGGCATCTTTCAAGAGTTGTAATAATGGTAAATGGTGCTGTGATGCACTGGCTTCAGATATGTTTCTGGGCCCAATTCAAGGTTCTTCATTGACCTTTAAAGCCATGAACGACATGAGCCCTGAGTAGGGTTGCCAGCCTCCAGGTACTAGCTGGAGATCTCCTGCTATTATTGAAATGCCTGAAATCATTATATGCTATGGGAAATGCATTCTTTGATTTGAAATATATTCTTTGTATTTAATAAAGTATATCTGCACTTATAAACATGCCAGACTCAGCATATAAGAGTTGGCATCTATTATAAAGTCACACCAAGCACCTATAGATGTTAGCAGGCCTCAAACCTAAAGGGGCCACATTTTACCCTCTAGTTAGAAGTTAATTAGAGAAGCTATAGACGATCTTAGTATGCTCTCATAAACTGGTTTTCCACAGATAAGAACCAGCTAGGAACCTCCGTAGTTAGCCCTGGCAGAAATCGAGGTCCAAGATAAGAAGGCAGTAACTTAGGATCAAACAGAGCAGCACCTGACACTGTAGGGTCTTCTTGCTCATTAGTGAGCATGAGATCATCACTTTCTCTGTAACCGCCTTCAATTCTGTAATAGGGTATGCTAATTTGGGGGTCCCAAGTATTGGGCATTTCGGTCCTTACGTGTGTATTACGCCTCTGTAACCACCCATTATCGAAGTCTATATTCGTGCTTGCAATCCTTTGATGTGTGTGTGAATTGTCCTGCACTTTGGGCAATTTTCACCAGGCGTTTTGTGTATTGGCCAATAAAACAAACTGCTTTGAATCTTCAACCTCCTACTGTTTTATTGTTATTGGGTATTGATACAATAAGACAGACATATCATTACAACTGATCTCCAACCAATAGAGATCAGTCCACCTGGAGAAAATCGCTGCTTTGGCAATTGGACTCTTTGGCTTTTAAGTCCCTCCCCAAACCCCTCCCTCCTCAGGCTCCACCCCAAAAACCTGCCAGTGGTGAAGAGGGATATGGCAACCCTAGCCCTGAGTACCTCAATGACCTACATTTTCTCACCTAGGGCTTGAGGTCTATAAGAAGGGCCTTCCTCAGGAAGCCAGTCCTGATTGAAGTTTGATAGACTAAGGTCTGAGGAGGAGGGCCTTTCCTGCTTTTGTTCCCCACCTACAAAATGTCCTCTTCTAGTAACCACATCCCTGTTATGGACAGGACTGAAGACCTTCCTGTTCTGGAATGCCTTCAGTTTAGACAGATTAGGTGCTATGGTCTTCTATATTTTATGTTGGTGCAGTTAGTGGAAATTGCAGATGGAGAAATAAAACTGATGAGATACTTAAATCCACAGATAGGGGGCACACTTCCCCCCAACAGGTTTTTCTGCAGATGTGGGGGACCCCCTGGGTTTGCAGAAAAAATTGAAAACTAAAAAAAAACCACCTGCTGTGTTTAAATCCCCCATTTTTTTTAAATAAAAAAAGCATTATCTGTGCATGTGCAGATGACCCTCTTCAGCTGCCACCACCCACCCACCTGGAGCAGTGCAGGGAAAGCCAGCATCAGGGCTCAGGCTGGAGCAGGGGTAAGACCATAGAGACTGTGGAGGCCAACACAGAGCATCACCACCTTAGAAAAAGCCACACGTGGCTGGTCTCTACTGTTGGCCTGGTAGTCGCTAGAGGACGAGAAAGAGGTAGGTCCTTCTCCTCACCCGCGTCCACCTCCCTGCCCGCTTTTGTGTACATGCCTCCCTCCTTGTCTCTTTCACCACCAGCCAGCAACTTCCACTTGTACTGGCTGCTGCCTGCACTTGCCTGTTTGCCTGCTGATGTTGCCTGTGGCCGCCTAGGTGCCTCTGGGCTAATCCAGAAGCCCGCCCGCCTCCCCCTGAGTCAGTAAGCTGCTTCCCACCCCATCCTGGAGCTGCTTGTGGGCCCATGCTAGCATGAAAAGTCTGTGGTTCAGCTGCCTCCTCACTCTTTGAATCCCGAACTACTCCCAAAACTCTATGAGACAACTTTCATCACTGTAGGAATTCTAGCAGAACTTGGGTTACTTTGAATATCCCTAAGCTGACCAAAAATGACTAATTTTTATGGTTGCCAATCTCCAGGTACTAGCTGGAGATGTCCAACTGTTCTCCAGCTGATAGCGATCAATTCACCTGGAGAAAATGGCCTCTTTGGCAATTGGACTCTAGGGCATTGAAGTCCCTTCCCTCCCCAAATCCTGCCTTCCTCAGGCTCTGCCCCTGAAACCTCCTGGCAACCCTACTAATTTTGGATTTCAATTTTGGCTCAGGGATACCAGAATGTACAGTCTGTCCTCATTTACCACTTGAGACTTGGTCTGAATCTATCCAAAATTGCTATATAGCAGATATATGTGGGGAAGAAATCTGAAAATAGCCTCCTTTGTTAAACTTTGAAGGGAAGCAATGCCCACAAATGACATATCACCCAGCGTTCCTAAGTATGAAACTATAATAGATGCCAGGACTTCATCTCACATAATGTTATTAATACATGTCCTCTGTCCACAGGCTTCTTGGTTTTGTGTATATGTATGTGGTGCTTTGCTCCCTTTATGCTTTTTCACTGTTTCCCCCTTCCCCGGAAGAACATAAGACTCTATTCCCCCTCCCCAATCTGGGCTGTGCCGCAACCAGCCAGACTTTCACAGCTTTTATATTGGGGTCACCAAGGGCTGAGCTAGTGCAGATTTCTTCCTCCTCGTGTGGTTCAACTGAAGACAAAGGAACTGCATGTGCAGCTGAGAATCTATGAACTTCCTGTACCTGTTTTCACACCAAGAGGAAAAGATTTATGCATAGCTCTCTCTTTGTGCACAAGGAGATTATCACTGACATGTCTGAGCACTGAGACAACTACCAAAGGAGGAGGAAAATTCAATCACTGAAACTATGAGCATAAGAAGTAAGCTGGCAGTTCTGATGATGGCAGCAAAATAAGCCAGAAAAGGATAGTACTTCACAATATAGACTGTGGTTTGACAGAGTGAGACATGCAGTCATGCTGATACCAAAAAGTCACATGCAGAGAGAGGGGAGAGAGAAAGAGAATTTTATTGTAAGCTGGCAGAAGCAATAAAATGAGGGGGTAATCAATGTTGGTGCAGAGAACGGCGGACTCTGATTAGATTTTTATTTTTCTTATTCTTTTGGTGTAATAAGTTTAATATCAGGACAGCTACCTCGTTGTCCAAAAGAAAAATCCAGGCATCTATTTAACTGGCAATTGTGAATCATGGAGATGTGCTTGGGTGAAATGTAGAAATGCCTGCTTTTATTCAGCATCTGTTTCTAATCAGCCATAAGGATGATTCACATGTTATGCTGTACAGGAGTCATTGGCTTTAGGGAGGTGGAGCAATTTCTTTCTCTGCTGTATGGTCCCTTCTTAAACGACTGTGGCACAGCAGCTTTAGGGGTTAAACGCCTTGAAAGTCAAGTGCTTCCAGACTGGCCTTGAGAAAACTGAGTTGGGTCCATGTTGATAACTTTGGAAAAGCACAATGAAATAATGAAATACGACAAGATGACAGCATTTTTTTCTTCGATATTTGGCACACATATATATTTGCCATCAAATCACAGCTTACCTATGGCAACCCTGTAGGGTTTTCAAGGCAAGAGATATTCAGAGGTGGCCTGCCATTGCCTGCCTCCATGTCACGACCCTGGTATTCTTCGGAGGTCTCCCATCCAAATATTAGCTAGAGTCGGTGCTGAGAGTGTGTGACTGGCCCAAGGTTACCCAGCAAGCTACCATGGCATGAGTGGGAATTTTAATTTGGGTTTCCCAGGTTCTAGTCTGACACCTTAACCACTATACCCCACTAATGGTCTGAAATATATAGTATGATAAATATCAAACACTCAATGGGTGCTTGAAATTAGCCAGTGGACTCTGTGATTGTGAAATAACCCTACTGGTCTTCCTCCATCCTAAGATTTCCTCCAACTTAAGTGGCTCTTCCACTAGACGAAGAACTTCATAAGTTGGAGGAAGTCTCCTTAGGCTGGAAGAAGGCTCCTTGGAGGGTGGATTGACCCACCGCAACCTAGCCTGACCATATGTACCGTTTTGAATGGGACAATCCCATTTTTATCATATTTCCCGGCCATCCCGTCTTTTTAATTAAAATGTCAGTTTTGCCCGTTTTACACCTCATTACACTTCCAATGTTTGTTTCCTTCCGTTCTGACATTTCTTATGCTGCATCCAGGAATGGCTGGGTAAATTCTCATAGAAAAAGTGCTGCAATAGGTTACACTAATATTACATAACCCCTGTCCCATTTTTGCCATCCCAATGTCCTTTTTTGTCTCAAGGAAAAAATGGTCAGCCTATCCCAACCTGAACATTTTCTAACATTTTCTTCTAGCTTTTCAAAAGTGTAGGAATAGCTGGTAAACATCAACATTCACTGAGTTTCTGACATTTATTTTTATGCCTTGGTAGCTTTCAACTGGTGAACTGATCTCTATTGGCTGGAGATCTCCAGGTGAACTGATCTCTATTGGCTGGAGATCAGTTGTAATAGCAGCAAATCTGCTATTACCTGGAGGTTGGCAACCCTATTCTCCAAACCCACCGAGACTGGGAAAAACAACAACAGAAGACAAGGAGGTGGAGGGCAGAAAATGAGAGAGAGAGAGATTGATTGGATGACTGTTAAAGAAAAGCCAGTTGGAGCTTCAATGGACATTTGCAAGGTGGGGGGGTTAGTTGGAGGACAGGAGGAGTTTGGCTCTGGGAAGCACTTAGCTCAGCTGTCCACTTGCCGTTAATGTATTCATAACCCATACCCGTCATTAACATGAACATTTGAAAACGTGAAGACCCTCTCTGGGTTGAATTTATTTAATTATTTTGCAATAATTCTTCATTTCTTCCACCTATTCCTAGTTGGGATTGAGTGATGCTACTCAAGACCTTTAGGCTAGAGGAGTAGAGAAAGGAAGGGAGGAAGGAAGAGTAGAGGAAGGAAGGAAGGAAGGAAGGAAGGAAGGAAGGAAGGAAGGAAGGAAGGAAGGAAGGAAGGAAGGAAGGAAGGAAGATTACTTCTTCCATTATGATAGCAATTATTTTAAGGTGGGGAAATGAGAAAAGGAAAGAGAAAGATTTTAACTTTGTGAATTGGGCTACTAGAACAAGAAGAGGGTGGAGGAGGAACCAGACTTGGTTTTGGGGAGGAGAGAATGACTGTGGGGGCAAGGCCTCATTCCAGACCCCTGAGCTAAGAGTGTGCTTAGATGGGATCTCCCCTGAATACTAAGCATATGATGAGAAGGGAGACTGCAGTAGTTGAGTGATGAGAGACAGAAAGGCACATGATCTGAAGTCCTTTGGGGACTTCCGATCGCAACAGACCTTAGCTCTAACAAGAAAATTAGGAAGGTATAAACAGGAGAAATGGAAGGGAAAAACGAAAAATCTGGTTTGTTGTTGGAAGGGTGGTTGGGAGGAAAAGTGGAAGAGAAACCTGGGAGCAGAGTTTATCTGCAAGGGAACAGAATGCGCGCAGCCCTGTGCATCATCCTCTTGTTATAGTCTGCTGGCTCTAAAGGAGTACAAATGTGATACCTCGCTGGGTATTGGACTTGCTTGGACTCTGTGGCTTGCCTCACTGATTTTGTCATCTGGTGTCAGCCGATTGCATGCAGCTTTCGTTCTTGTCTTCTGCTTGCAGCACATTTGAATCTGGGCTATGTTGTTTCAACGATTATGTGCCAAGCCACTGAGTTGCTGGACTCCAATCCAGCCCACTTATACACAAGAGGGTCCCTGTTTCCATCTGAGAAATATTGGAGGGTATCCTAACTGTCTCATACCGGTGTAGTTAAATATATTGGTTACTACGGCAACCTGTGAGGCACTGAACGGCTTGACTATAGTCTGTGTTT
Organism: Euleptes europaea; assembly: GCF_029931775.1. Classification (NCBI taxonomy): domain Eukaryota; kingdom Metazoa; phylum Chordata; class Lepidosauria; order Squamata; family Sphaerodactylidae; genus Euleptes; species Euleptes europaea. The sequence goes on from NC_079318.1 coordinate 32,793,035, forward strand.
CCTACCGGCCTTTCATGGTGCTTCCATAGGGGTTTGCGCCTCATGATAAGTCAGAATAGCAACATTATTTCCAAAAGAGTGGTCCGTTTCCTTTTTTGTATTTGATAGCCTTAAAACCAACAGGAATAAGAAAACGCAGTATGATTGACAGAGCAGCAATTGCGACTTTCTTCCATCATCATATTGTGGAGACTTTGAATTTTTTTAACCATATGGTGCTATATAGGTTTAATTTGCCCACACTGCATGAAATCTACTGTGTATTGCTCTGATACATAATAGCGGCTCGACTTAGACTTCAGGAATCTGTTGCCATAACAAGTTATTTATTCACCAAGACACTTCCATGAATACATAAAAAATACTTTTTTCTGCAGTAATTTCACATAATCCTTTTAAGCAGGCTAGGACTTCAGTGCCCATTAAAATTACATTTTGAATTGTTTCAACTATGACGATGAAATTCAAGCCATTTTGTAGGGTTTTCAAGGCAAAAGACTTCAGAGGTGGTTTGCCATTGCCTGCCTCCTGGTATTTCTTGGAGGTCTCCCATCCAAATATTTGCCAGGCCGAGGCTGAAAGTGTGTGACTGGCCCAAGGTCACCCAGCAAGTTTCCATGGCAGAGTGGCGATTTGAACCTGGGTTTTCCAGACCCTAGTCTGACACTTTAACAACTACGCCACGCTGTCTCTTAGGCTGAGTCGTGTTGTGTGTGTGTGCCATCAAGTCACAGCTGACATGGCTACCCCATTGGGTTTTCAAGACAAGAAACTGTCGGAGGTGATTTGCCCTTGCCTGCCTCTGTGTGGGCTGAGAGAGTTCTGAGAGAACTGTGACTGGCCCAAGATCATCCAGCAGCCTTCATGTGGAGGAGTGGGGAACTGAACACAGTTCTCCAGATTAGAGTCCACCGCTCTTTACCACTACACTGTGTTGGCTCTTCAGGCTGAGTTAGGGATGTACAAATATGCCCTTTTCTAATTCTTTTTGTTTTTGTATGCTGGAGCCTTTTCATTGTGTCCATTTTCATTGCTGGTGTCCCTGATTCGTTTGCTTCCTTTGTAGTATCTGGAAGGAATTTTATTCCATTTTACGTGATTTATGAGTTTTACACCATTTGCAAGCCATTTATATATAACTGGTACAAAAATAACATAACTGCAGGAATTTATTAGGGGGAATTCAGCTTGAAGAATCAGGAAATGGCACGAGAAGAAGAGTTGGTTTTTATATGCCAACTTTCTCTACCACTTAAGGGAGACTCAAACTGGCTTACAATCACCTTCCCTTCCCCACAACAGACACCGTGTGAGGTGGGTGAGGCTGAGAGAGTGTGACTTGCCCAAGGTCACCCTGCTGGCTTCATGTGTAGGAATGGGGAAACAAATCCAGTTCACCAGATTAGTCTCCGCTGCTCATGTGGAGGAATGGGGAATCAAACCCGGTTCTCCGGATCAGACTCCACCGCCCAAACCACCACTCTTAACCACTACACCATGCTGGTTCTCCAGAAATGCTGCAGAGTTTGAGGTGTTACAAAGAAAGGCAAAGTGTTCATTCATTGTTTGGGAAGAGAAGGGGGGAGTCCTTGTCTTGCATAGACAGCTGGGTGATGATCCCTTTGTTCTCCGGAGTACGTATCCAAGCTAATTGGGTATCCAATACCTTGACACCATCTTGCTCACTAAATCTTACTCATTCTCTGAGAGAATGAAGATAAAATGGTGCCAGAGAAAGAATAAAGATGAAGAACATTGTAAGAAGAGCCATGCCGGATCAAACCAAGGCCCATCTAGTCCAGCATTCTGCTCACACAATGGCCAATCAGCTACCTCTAGGAAGCCCACAAATTGGAAGACTGCAATAGCATTATCCTGACTGTGCTTCCCAATGACTGATTTAAAGTAGCCATTGATAGCCCAGTCCTCTATGAATTTGTCCACTCCCCTTTTAAAGCCCTCCAAGTTGATGACAGTGAGTTCCACAAATTAACTAAATGCTGTGTGAAGAAATGCTTCCTTTTGGTTGTCCTGAATCTCCCACCCTTCAGCTTCAGCAAATGGCCCTGGGTTCTAGTATTTTGGGAGAGGGAGAGGAGTGTCACCTTGTCCAGTCTTTCCATACCATGCACAATTTTATCAGCTTCTATCATGTCTCCCTTTATTTGTGTTTTTTCTAGGCTGAACAGCCCCAAGTGTTTTAATCTATTGCCCCGTAATCATTTCGGTTGTTCTTTTCTGCACCTTTTCAATCTCTACAATATCCCTTTTCAGGTGCGGTGACCAGAACTGTACACAATATTCGAAGTGTGGTCTCACCAAAGATTTGTATAATGGCAGTATGATAGTTGCAGTTTTATTCTCTATTCCTGTACTAATTATGGCCAGCATGGAATCTGCCTTTTTCCGAGAAGCTGCACACGAGGTTGACACTTTCATTGAGCTGTCCGTTATCACCCCAAGGTCCCTTTTCTTGATCTGTTGCTTTCAGATCAGAGCCCATTAGAGTACATGTGAATTTGGGATTCCTTGCTCACATTGAATCTCATTTACCATTTTAATGCTCATTCCCCTAGTTTGAAGAGATCCTTTTGGAGCTCTTCACAATACATTTTTGTCTTAAACACCCTAAATAATTTGGTGTCATCTGCAATTTGGTCACCTCACTACTCGACCCTAATTCCAGGTCATTTATGAACAACAATTCTAACTGTCAGCAGCAATGAAAACAGGAACACAATATTTTTTGTTTAGTTTTTTGCACCCCATACAATTCCTCTTTTGCCTCCAAATTTTTCCACAGAAGATAATTTGGCTCGGCCTTACTTATGACAGATCTGAATAGGAAATGATTATGTTCATCAGAGCACTTTGAACATTTTGTGAAGCTGTTTCACAGATTGAGAATTCAAATCACTACCATTTCGGCCAACATTCAAACAGTACTAAAACTGTTGTCCAATGTTATCCCATCTAAGCAAACTAATGAAACATCTCCCAGCTTTCATTGAACAGATTCTGGAGCCTAAGACCTAAGCTTTTACAATGACCTTAACTGTCTCATGGACATTTGTTGTGAGGATGCTGGGAGTAGATGGAATAACCCCCGAAGAGCATTACACTCTGCTGACAATAATCTGTTGGTGGTCCCCAGCCCGAGGAATGTGCAGCTGTCCTCGACCAGGGCCAGGGCCTTCTCGGCCCTGGCCCCAGCCTGGTGGAATGCTCTGCCTAATAACATCAGGGTCCTGTGGGACCTGAAGGAGTTCCGCAGGGCCTGTAAGACAGAACTATTCCGCCAGGCCTATGGTTGAGGACGGCCGCAGGTAAGATTAAGTGAGATCAGTGCTAGCCTCCCTACTCCCCACCCCCTGGTTATGTTATATTTGAGGGTGGATAGCCGAACCAATTATATGTTATGGTTGGCACCATCTGCTACAGTAAGCACTTATATACTGCGACCATCTTTTAAATTAATTGGGGCTGTTTTATGGTTTTATAAATTTTATTGTTACATTGTAAAATTTTAATGTTGTAACCCGCCCTGAACCTGGCCTGGCCGGGGGAGGGCGGGCTAGAAGTACGAAAATAAATAAATAAATAGATAACAATTAAAATTCTGATTATTATGCAATTTCGCCCCACAACACCTTTCCCTTTCCTTTTGTTTTTCTGTTGCCTTCTCCTTGTCCTGCTAGTGTGAACATCGATGAAAATTTCCAGGGTGGTAAATGACCAGAGTGCACGTATAATCATTTGATAACAGCTGCATATAAAATCGCTCCTAGCACTATTTTGATCATTGAATGGTTGTGTCAAATTATTAACATCCATTTTACAAATTCTTGTGATATCTTTCCTATAACAGACTTTCATTCCGTTCAGGTCCGCTAGCAGCTATACTCTCCCCCATCCATAGCACTTGCTGCCATTTGATACCAGTAAGCTATTATTGCCAGGAGAAGTTTACAAGTCTAATTCCTATCTTTCTAACAATCAAAAACATGAATCCTACTAGCAATCAGTTTGCATTAATGGCATGCTAGAGACAGTGTCCAACACATACAATACATCTCTCCCCCTTATCTTTAACAGGTAATTGGGAATCTGCCGTGCATTTTAAAGGGAAACTTTAGCAAGGGCCAAGGAAAGCTGTTTGTTGGGAGTTTTCCCCTTTGTTTCTGGCTAAGGATGCTGAGAGGTGCCAAAAACCTCCTGATAAACCAGCCCCCCCCCTCCATCTTTAACAGGTTATTGGGAATCTGCCCTGCATTTTAAAGGGTTGTTTTTGCCAGAGATGCTTTGTGTCAGCCGAAGGGCGAGAGCACAAGGGCTCTTGGCATGTGACTTTTCGTCTGGAGTGCACAGCCAGGGCCCAGGCACTGCATGCAATGAGAGGAAGAAGGGAGTGGGAGACTGTGGCCAGGGTGTCAGCTTTCCTGATGGCAAGTGGGCCCTGTGGGCCCCTGATGAAGTGGGCCCCCTTAAACAGTAGTCAATATGTTAAAAATGTTAATGACCTTTTAGTAGCTTGAAAATATAATAGAAGTTCCAGTATTAATTCTGCATGCAACTAAAATTTACGTTGTATTACTATTTTCATATATGTTATATAGGCTCGGATCTTTACTATTGCGACTGCGCAATGAAGCTTAGCTGGGAATCCCAGCCTGGGATTTATTTATTTTATTTCTTATAAAAATTAAAGGATAGCCTTATAGTTGTGGGTGGGCCCCCTTTGTCTCCTGGCAACCAATATTTTTAGACCCAGTCTGCCACTGGAAGAAGGTCCCTTACCATTGGAGAGGGAGAACTACACCAGGTACTTACCTGGAAACCACTAGCCATACTGACACAGATCAATATCTTTTAGACATTTTATGTGTCATGTTAACACTTATGCCTTGCTTCAAATCCCCCCCTTTTAATGATTTCTAGTTGGCTCTATAACCCTAATCCTATTGCATTGTTTATTGGATGTCTCATCCTGTTGAATCCATTGTAATCTGGTTGACTCTATAACCCTAATCCTATTGCATTGTTTATTGAATGTCTCATCCTGTTGACTCACTCTGTAATCTGCCTTGAGTCCCTGGGGGAAATAGCGTACATACAAATAAATACCAACAAACACAAGTATTGCGCCCCCTGCTCAGAAGGCAACTAAAGTTGCCAACTTTGTAATGTGTCTGTGCAGCTGTGCAGATCATTGGTTTGATCTGAAGCCATTTATTTATTTATATCTATACAACAACAGCTCCTCCTGCTAATTCTTGCACATCAAGCTACAGGTTAAAGGGACCATTACGGAGGTCAGTGGAAAGCTGGCAACCTTGAAGGTAGCAGAGCTAGAGCAGGTGGAGTGAGTTAAATGTCAGCATTGAGCCAAATGTCAGTGGATGTGCTAATAAAGTAAGACTAGGGTGGAATAAGTTATTTTTATACTGGAGGTATTCTGTCTGCTTTTATTACTTTTCTCCACTCCAAAAAGATAAAATAAATAAAACTATAGCAAATTAAAATGTATTTATGCAACCTTTGTAGTTTAGGTTCACAAACCCCAAACAGAATTTGGGCTACCCATAATTACAGAATATGCTATTTCTAAAATGAAGATTACTTCCATAGCATGAAAGAGTCAATGACATTTGCAATATTTTTTTGTCCTTGATTGGTCAGCCAAAATGATGATATAAGTTTCACCAAGATTTGGGATCTCTTTTTATTCTGGACATTCCCAATGAACCAAAACCCCCTACAATAACTGAGCACAGCAAAGTGTATACCTGCTAAAGATTTCATTTGAACCATTCCCTCCAGTTTTGCTCAGCTAAATTATAGACTTCCAATCTGGAGGTCTCTTCGAGTGATAGAGTGGCTAGATTTAATTCAGGAGACAATGGGGTTCCATCCTCCAGCATGCACACACTCTCATTCATCAGAGCCTTTGCTTAATTGTTTAAGGGGGGAAATCAATGGAAAGAAAACAAGGTAAAATCAGTAAATTATGAATGTAGGTGGACTAGGAAATGAGCTTTGTTTGATCTATACTGGCTGCAGCAGGACAGACAATATAAACCTTTTTCTCCACTGTGGATGGGTTTCAGTTTATCTTTGCGCAAACGATGAATTAAGGGAAATGATGACTACATTGGTGAATGTGAAAAGTTTTTTTTTCCTCCAAAGACAAACACAGTCACAAAATGAACAGTCTTTCATATATGTTTTCAAGCAGGTTATTTACAAGTACTTGTTTCTGGAACCTCTCAAATGAATCCTTATAAATAGATATCAAACATGTAAACACTAAGGAATACAATAGTTAACAGGTAAAATGGGTGTCATTCATAGTTATTGAAATGGATGGAGGGATGGATGGACTGCATGCAGTGAGCCTGATCCCTATGGTTCCAACATGCACATGGATGTTGATTTCCCGTTTATGCAGTAACTGTCTCATTTCCTTCAGTGTTGGCAATACTTTGAGAATGAAGAGACCTACACATAGTTATTCTCCCAATGCTGAATAGAAGATTTTGTCTCAGTTTTTTCCCCCTGAAGAAAAGAACAGGCTCATCTAGAGATGGTAGTAGGCAAGGCATGACATCTGGGCTGCTGGTTGACATGGACAGAGAGGTTATTGAGAAGGACCTGGATGCATTGGATGACTACAACCCCCCCCCCCTGCCCTGGGCAAGATGGTGTGCACCCAAGAGTGCTCAAATAACTTTCTAGGGAGCTTGCAGAGCCTTTGTCCATCATTTTCCAGACCTCTTGGAGAACAGGAGATGTGTCACAAGGCTGAGGAGGGCAAATGTTATCCCAATCTTCAAAAAAGGGTTGACCCAGGAAACTACAGGCCAGTCAGTCTGACCTCTGTCCCAGGGAAGATACTGGGGAAGATTTTAAAGAGGCCAATCTGTGAGCATCTGAAGGACAATTTGGTAATCTGGGGAAGTCAGCATGAATTTTTACCTAATAGGTTCTGCCAAACCAATCTCTTTCCTTCTTTGATTGAGTGATGAGCTTACTGGATCATGGGAATGCCATCAATGTTGTTTACCTGGATTTCAGTAAAGCGTTTGACAGGGTTCCCCATGATGTTCTGATGGGTAAACTGGAGGACTATGGACTGGACCCTAGGATAGTTAGGTGGAATGGGAACTGGTTGGAGAACTGCACCCAAAGAGTACTTGTCAATGCTAGTTCATCTAATTGGAGGGAGGTTCCAGTAGGGTGCTACAGGGTTTGGTTCTGGACCCGAGACTTTCCAATATCTTTATAAATGATTTGGATGAGGGGGTGGAGGGACTACTCATTAAATTTTTAGATGACACCAAATTGGCAGGAGTAGCGAACACACCAGAAGATAGAGATAGAATTCAACAATATCTGAACACACTGGAAAAGTGGGTGGATGTGAACAAGATGCAATTCAACGCAAAGATGAATTCCTCTCTATAGAGAGAGCAGCATTTTAACATATATAGGGCTCTGGAGTAGAACAACAGCCTTGAAATAGCAGAGATTGGACAATTGCAGCAAAACATTTGCTTGATACAGGTATGTTAACAGAGATATTCTGATGACTGAAAAAGAGAGTCAGTGGATTAGGGGAGGCATCAGGAGTTGCATTGTATCGAAGAGAAATAATAGCACACACATCCTTTAAGTTTTTTTCAGAGTATGTAGAACAACTCCTGTAGCTGATATCAAATGGAGTATTTACATGAATTACCTTGAGTGTCTAGACCTGTTTTATTTCCAAGGCTAGGCTTTTCTATTCATTTTACTGTTGTTGTTCTCAGATTTTCAGACTTCATTTATGAGAATTTACGATTAAAGTAGCTATTTTTAGTTTAAAAGAATTATATGAGGTCAGTTCTATTTTATTGCATTAGATCAGGTTTATCCAAATAACAAAATGAGGTCAAGTCTACATTTGCAATATTTTTTTTTAAACTGACTAGTTGGTTCAGCATATGCAACATGAATGATTTTTACAATTTGATTGTGTCTGACACGATACTGGATGAAACAGGGAAACTATTACATGGTTTACTGTTTCTTATTATTTTATTAGTTTCCATTGCATTTACAGCAAATGTTTGTGATATATTTTTTGGTTGTTATTGGTAACATTTGTATAATTTTCAATAGCAAGCCGTATAAAGTCTTCATTTTCTATTTTAGGATAACATGTTTTTAATCCCCTCACTAGATTTTCTGGGTGTTTCTCACGCAGGACTTGGATTTCCATGATTCTATTCTTTCTTTTTTTGATACTAAGGCAGACACAATTGGAAAAAAAACTTCTAAAGAATTCATAAGCAGGAGAGAGAGAGAGAGAGAGAGAGAGAGAGAGAGAGAGAGAGAGAGAGACCTCCCCCCACCATGCTTGCTGCCTCTGAGCCATGGCACAGCTTATGATACCGACTAAGCCTTAAGACAACCACTCTCTCTAGCACTATATTAAACTATATTTCCTAACAATTAAGATCTATGGAGGTAATCGACAGTCCTTTGCCATGAGCTCTGGTTTCCCTGAAGCATGCCACTGGGCCAAGACCACAGGATAGAATTATGTACAGTAGCCAGATTCCAAACTCATAACATCATCACTGAACTAGAAAAGGAGCCAAAAAAGGACATCTAAATGACCAAAGGGTTTGGAGCACAAGGAAGCTGTAAATAGTTTAGAGTTTTGGCTTTAGAAAAGTGATGATAGGGAGAAGATATGATAGAGGTCTGTGAAATCTTGCATGGTTTGAAGAAAACAGACAGAGCAAATTGTTTCTCCTTCCCTCTCAAAAATGCCAGATGTCAGTCCCCTGATTAAATTGGCGGACAACAGATTCAAGACAGACTAAAGTTAGTGCTTATTCACATATTGCATATTTATGGAATTCATTGACACAGGAAGTGGTAGTGGCCTGGGGTTGCCAGGTCCCTTTTCGCAACCACCAGGAGGTTTTTGGGGCGGAGCCTGAGGCAAGCAGGGTTTGAGGAGGGGAGGGACTTCAATGTCATAGAGTGCAATGGCCAAAGCAGCCATTTTCTCCAGGTGAACTGATCTCTATCGGCTGGAGATCAGTTATAATAGCAGAAGATCTCCAGCTATTAACTGGTAATTGGCAACCCTATAGTGGCCACTACCTTAACTAGTGTTAAAAACAGTTTAAACAGATTCATGGAAAGTATGATCCATCAATAGTTATTAGCTATGATGGCTAAATAGATCCTCTATGTTTCATAAGTAGTGTATTTCTAAATACTAGTTACTAACAGGGCATGGCCTGGGCCTTTGTATCTTCTGCATGGGCTACTTAATACCTTGAGGAACTCTGAGTGGAAATGTGGTCTAAAAATACACTAAATAAATAAGTAGTTGGGAAACAGGATAGTGAACTAAATGGACCTTTTGCCTAATCCAGCAAGGCTACTCTTATGCTCTTAAAGCCTGTTAAAGAGCAGTTAAGTTCACAAAATGTCAGTCCTTCTTAGACCATAAAATGTGAGGCTCTTGAATACTACAATTAGAACTACAGCAGGAGTCATAGCAACCTGCCTTATTTTGTCATTAGAGATGCTGATCTCATGATGTCACATCTGAGAGGTTTCATAATGTGAAGAAGTGAGTCCTAAGTACCTCTCTTGTGCAAATATGATGGTTATTACTACAATGACAGCAATTGATGAAATTCACTTCAGAGCAGAAAGCCTATAAAGGTGCTGCCACATTCATGGCTTCAGTCTGAGCCCTTGAAACAGGCCACGAAACAGCAGGTTAAGCTAGAGGTCTGCAGTCAGCATTTTGGGTAGTAAATTTCATTTAGCAGAACTCCCAACTCCCAAACCTAGCTTTCCAAGTAGCAAAACACCGAAAAAGCTTTCTTTCTGTCGTCACCATTCCCATCCCTGGTGCATGATGTCTGTCAGTGATTCTCACTTACACACCAACCTTTCTCTTTTCTTCCGTTCTCTCTCTCTCTCTCTTTCTGTCATCGCCTTCTCATTCATCCCTTTCCAAAGTGCTACCATCTTCATCTCCCTGTCTGTTAGTTTCTCATCTGTTTTTGGATGTATGCATAATGTCGCAAAGCTATGCAGCCACAAGCAGAATACGGTATAAGAATGGATGCATTTATTAAGCATAACCATCACTGAGGTCCCTCAGCCTCACAAACGTTTCCTTGTTCTTTTGCAAAGCGGAGCAATGGGGGACAATAATCAAGGAAAGGAACTGAACTTATTTTAATAATAATAATTCCTGTAATGGTTGATAGTGTTTTGAGCACTTCACATACATCCAAGTACTCGAAGCCCTTCACATACTTTACCTCATGACTACAAGTTAGGGCAGTAGATATTATTCTCGTATTGCAGATGAAGAACTGAGTTTAATCTCTAAGAGGTCTATCTCTTTGCTCTGAGTTCCAGTGGTTCCGTTGAATCACTGTACAGTCAGCAGCGAATCCAAACTGAAGTTCTGTTTTTCTTCTTCTTCATTGTATTAACCGATATAAATCTCTCTCTGACATCTTTGATATGGAGGGCCAAAGTTGTGGCAGCAAGTCCTGCCTGCCTGAAATCTGATCGCCTAAATGTTGGAATAGAGGGCTTGCGCATATGCACAGACCCAAGAGACCTGTTTCAGATTCTTTTTATTTGCATTTTATTATGACTATTTCAAGTTTAATGATCACTAGCAGGATATTTCCTCATTATGATTGCTCTTCCGTAACAAAAACACACAGCAAAACACAAGCTCTTTTCAGCAGGCGTATACATGCACCGCACCAGAAGACATGTACAACCCACAATCACTAATATGACAATTTATACATATTAGGAAATATTAGACACCAGCAGATGGTGCTCTTTCTGTTAAGTACCAGAATGCTTTTCAGAACTTTCATCTAAAAGGCGTAGGGAATAATACTGTCAACATCTTTTGATCAGTCTCTCATATTTTAAAACTGGGGGAACAGGAAACACTTTGCTCAGACCAGCTGGTGCGCCCAAATATCTGATGTGCTATATGACTCACGCCTTCTACCAAGCTAAACCTACTACCGTCACCCCTTGGCTCCAAGCCACCCAAATCTCCTCCTTCATGCTTCACCCGATTTCTGCCCATGCAGATCACTCCTGAACCTTCCATGTTCAGTGCCAGGATTCTCTGAATGTTGGAAGGTGGGAACAAGCTATATGGAAATGGTGTTGCCTTTGTACTATGCATGGTGTAGTGGTTAAGAGAGGTGGTTTGGAGTGGTGGAGTCTGATCTGGAGAACCGGGTTTGATTCCCCACTCCTCCACATGAGCGGCAGAGGCTAATCTGGTGAACTGGATTTGTTTCCCCACTCCTCCACATGAAGCCAGCTGGGTGACCTTGGAGAAGTTCTGATAGACTTCTCTCAGCCCCACCTACCTCACAGGGTGCCTGTTGTGGGGAGGGGAAGGGAAGGTGATTGTAAGCCGGTTTGATTCTGCCTTAAGTGGTGGAGAAAGTCAGCATATAAAAACCAACTCTTCTTCTTCTGAGTTCCTAGAGGTATATGGCTAGTGACTGTTGGTAACAGGGAGTGCAGGAATAGAAGGAGACACATGACTTGGCCAAGACCACAATGGGAACATGGCAAAGATATGGTTTTGAGTCCCAAGCTTGAAAAAACTGCTTTCTTCCCACAAGTACTGCTGCGACTACTGTTGTGCAGGAGGGAAACTAGAAAAGACCATGAGACAGACCTCAAAATGAATCCAAGTCAGAAGTGGTAAGGGAGCCCTCCAAATAATTTCCCATTTAATTTGGCAATTAATTGCCCACTCAGATTCTTTAGGTATTTATACCCTGCTTGTCTACCCAATAAGGACCCATGGCAGGTTATGAATGCTATTTTCCTCTCCTTTATTGTATTCTCACAATAGCCCTGTCAGGTTCGTTTGACTGTGCGTGACTAGCCCAAGGTCCTCCAGCAAACTTCCATTGCAGTATGAATGCAGTAGAGAAGAGTGGAGATTCAAAGCAGGGTTTTGGTTTCAACTTGGTGTAGTTTAATTTGTTTGCCTCCAAAGCATTCATTTCCTTCTGTCCTCTAAAAAGGAAGATAAATCTCTATTTTTTCTCACATCTTTTTCTCACATATAGGTCATCTTCAGTTCACCCTCATTCTGTACAATATCAGTTTGATCCTCTGTCCCCTTGTCTCCGTCATCAAGGGGAGGCACAAAGAGACCAAATGAGGCAGAAAATTAAAGCAGGCAGCTCTTATCCAACCAGCAGCCATTCAGCCAGTATCCATCATTTTGGCCCTCAGAGTTGCCCCATAGTGATCCAGATGGGTGCCCCTGCTGTTCCAACTTCCACTTTAGTATCTGGGAATGAACTTTGCAAACCACAAACCATTTATATTAAGACAAAAAACCCACCCACACGCTTGAATTGCCATCTTAGGGGAGAAAATGGTAGCTGGCGGAAAGATCCCCTTAAAATAGTGGTTTAACTTGCTCAATGCTATGTGTAAGGATCTGCCTGCAGTCAGAGGTCTGAAATGGCCACATGAAAGCCACTCCTCTGCACAACAGCTGTTCCAAGCTGTGAACCACTTTGTATGCATGGTGCGAGTGACTGATTCCTGCAGCATGGATACAGCATGGATAGAGGGGACTCATCTGCTTGGCCAACTGGAACATGAGACAGCTTGTTAAACGGTGCAGCCACCAGGCAAAAGCAGTCTTAAGCCTCCTCTATGTATGGTCATATTGTGTGACGTGGCCCAAAGATGCTACTTCAACTTGTTTTGTTTTCTCCTCTCCGCCACTGTTGCAGTCATAGTTGCTTATTCCTCATCCTTGCTTTTAAACATAGCTAACATAAGGGCAAAGGGATTGACCTGTAAGCAGAAATTCCTTCTTTTGAATTTCGTTCATGTCCTGAATCACTAAGTAGCTCTCAGCCCTAGAACTGCGCTGCAATATGGAGATAATAATCTCTGCCAGTCCCCATCCAGGGGTGAGGGTTCCCAAGCGCTGGCAATATTATAAAATAACCCATGGTAAATGCAGCATTCCATTGACTCGCATTTAATCATAATAAGCAGTGCAAGGAAATAGAAGAGAACAACAAAAAAGGAAGAGCAAGAGATCTGTTCCACAAGGTAAATGGAAAGCACGGTGAAACATGCTAAAAGATCAACATGGAAATGCATTAGCTGAAAATAAAGAAATGGTGGGAACAATACACTGAAGAACTATACAGAAGTGATGAAAGGACGATATATTCCTTCCAAAAAGAAGCTTTTGAAGAAATACCTACAGTTTTAGAACATGAAGTGTAATCGGGAGAAACAAATCACCAGGAGCAGATGGCATATCAATAGAGCGATTCCAAGCCACAGAAATGGAGCCCATCAAACTCTCGACAAGAATATGCCAATAAATATGGAAAACTGTCAGTCTCAGGTGTCCACCTCTCATCTATGCAAAGGACTCACTCAGACAGGTGTGGTCTGAAGTAAAACACTTTATTTAAAGACAAGCAGGCTAAGACTAAGTCTTGACCACTTACAGGAATAGCAAAGCAAGCAATACTTTCCCAGGAAAGATTACTATAAGCACTTCTTCTGAGGTCCCGGGCTGGAGATAAGGATCCCCACGATTGAATACTCAACACAGCCCAGGTGCTTGGGCTAAACCGAAAGCACAAACACCAGAGAGGCCCTAGGAAGCAAGACCAGGCCAAAGCCCTGACAAAAACAAAGCAATGGCTCACAGATTGGAAATGGTCAATTTGCATTCCAATTCCCAAAAAGGAGACATCAAAGACTGCAGTAACTACCGGACCATTGCATTAATTTCTCATGTGAGAAAAGTGATGCTCAAAATCTCACAACAAAGTTTGTTACCATATATGGAATGAGAAATGCCAGATGTTCAAACTGGATTCAGAAAAGGAAGAGGCACTAGAGATCATATTGCAAATTTATGTTGGTTACTGGTACATACGAGAGAATTTCAGAAGAAAATCACCTTGTGTTTCATAGATTACAGCAAAGCTGTTGACTGTGTGGATCATGAAAAGCTATGGCTGGTTTTAAAGGAAATGAGTGTGCCACAACATCTGATTGTTTTGATGCACAACTTATACTCTGGTCAAGAGGCTACTGTTAGGATAGAAGATGGAGAAACAGAACGATATGACATTTTGGAGGGCATCGATTCATAGGGTCGCCATGAACTGGAAGTGACTTGAAGGCAATTAACACAGAGAGACATGGGAAACAGGGTGCCAACTGGCCTGTTTTACACCTGCATTACTGTTTTCCCCCAGTTCTGAGTGGGTACTAGATAAGGGAATCTGTGAAAAGGGGCTGGTGGTGTAGTGGTTAAGAGCAGTGGTTTGGAGTGGTGGGCACTAATCTGGAGAACCGGGTTTGGTTCCCCACTTCTCCACATGAGCGGTGGACACTAATCTGGTGAACCAGGTTTCCCCACTCCTACATATGAAGCCAGCTGGGTGACCTTGGGCTAGTCATAGCTCTCTTAGAGCTCTCTCAGCCCCACTGATCTCACAGGGTGTCTGTTGTGGGGAGGGGAAGGGAAGGTGATTGTAAGCCGGTTTGATTCTTCCTTAAAGAGTAGAGAAAGTCAGCATATAAAAACCAACTCTTCTTCTTTTTCTAAGTGGGGTGGATTTGTGCCTTCCACCTGAGCAGAGAAAGTTTGCTAAGATTTCTGCCTGATATCACCAACAAAAGGGGTTATTTCAAGTCAGTAGGTCAACACAGGAGAGAAGACCTGAGTGGAAAAGGGACAAGAGGAACAACACTAAAGACAATAACAACCAAATAAGCTTTCCCCAATATTGCCATCTCCCCATCAGCACACTCAGAGTATATCTGACAACTCTAATCTCCTTCTTAGCTGGCAAAGTCCTCAGCTCTGCTATCCACAGCTGAACTTGTTGCAAGCAGAATGGTACATTGTCCCCTGCAAGCTTCAGACTCTTCCCACCTGTGTCCTTCGGCTAGGTCTGGAACTTAGCAGCAGCTACCCATGCTTATCTTCTTCTTTCACCTGAGTTTCTTATGCAGAGCTGCCTATCTTCAGAGTTCTTGCCTCTGTGTGGTGTAGTGGTTAGGAGCAGAGGACTCTAATATGGAGAACCAGGTTTGATTCCCCACTTCTCCACCTGAGCGGCAGACTCTAATCTGGTGAACAGGGTTGGTTTCCCCACTCCTACACATGAAGCCAGCTGGGTGACCTTGAGCTAGTCACAGTTCTCTTAGAGCTCTCTCTCAGCCTCATCTACCTCACAAGGTGTCTTTGTGGTGAGAGGAAAGGAAGGTGATTGTAAGCTGGTTTGATTCTCCTTAAAGGTGGAGAAAATCAACTTATAAAAACCAACCCTCCTCCTCATCCTTCTTCTTCCTTGTTATCCCCCACATCTCTCTCTCACACACACATACACACTGCCCTCACTTAACAACTTACCTTTGGATTAGTGTGATAATGTCATGCTTTGAACACACTTAAGTACTATATAAAAGTGTATTATTGCCTACAGAATTTGTAATATTTTTTTCTTAACAGTTTGTAAATGATGACACAGGAAACTGAATTATGGAACAAATGTTTTTTAATACTGTTCAGTTCTTTCTATATCTGTTCTCACAATGGCTATTCCTTGTATTTCAATCCTCTGTTGGTGCTCTTCCAGGGTTGCCAACTTCCAGGTGGCGCCTGGAGTTCTCTCAGAATTACATTTATCTTCAGACTATGGAGATCACTTTCCAGAATGGTAACTGTAGAAGGCAGACTGAATGGTATCAAAATGGTAACTTTAGAAGGCAGACTGAATGGTATATCATAGATTCTGGGTGAAATCCCTTCCCAAACTCACCCCTCCACAGGCACCACACCCAAATCTCCAGGAATTTCTCAGGCTGGAGTTGGCAACTCGGTGATCTCTAGAACTGCTTCCCTTGTGTATTCTTCACAGCAGGTATCTGTGTATAAAATTGCAGTCATGTAAAATAAATGTTGAATTTGCATTCTGTGACGGCTCAGAGGCTATACGTTTTAAGTAGGCAAAAACGTTGCAGATCAAATTTATTTAACTTAGATCTGCCAGGCTAGCAGGATGACAGTTCATATGCTGATGAGAAGTAGCTAACAGACTAAAATAATTTTTGTCTTGTGGCTCCAGCAGCTGTATGCAATCATTGAGGTCTAAGGGAACCTCCTAGAAGTAAGTAATTTTCCATAAGATGGGAGAGGTCAGAGGCTTATAGGAAGAATTCCCTGCACATGTATTGCAGAGAATACTGATAAAAGTCTATGTGCAGTGTATGCATGTTTTTTTTTCTTTTTGTGACATTGAGCAATTCTTGTTTAATATTCAACACATCTAAGGCTGACTGCATGATAAATGCCACATTTATCCATGTGCTGATCCCTGGTTTTACCTTAAAAGTGAATCTACATTGGTTCTTTCTTACAAACAGATGTACATGCATACATGCAGGGTGTATGTGCATTCACTGTAATATGTATACAGGGCTTTATTTGGATTTTGGGGGTAGGAAATTTTTATTTTATTTTGGAGCAAAAGACATCTTGAAGTGATGGAAGGAAGAAGGCCTTCAATGAAAGATGCTAGGAATGGCTGGGAAAGGGAAAGGCCTAAAAATGCCCTGAAACAGAAATGAGGATGTTTAAGATTATTCTGCCTACTTCTGCATTCCATATCTTATGAAGTAAGTTGAGACCAATAATAGATGCAGGGACTGCTTATTTTATTTTACTTTGCTCAGTCCAGTAGTTAAACCATTTTTGCTGAACTATGGTCGTTTCCTTTTTTGTAGCCAATGACTGCATATACAAGTAAAGTTTCGTATTTATTTTTCTGAAAAGTGGTGTTATGGGGGTCTTTGTGTGTGTGTGTGTGTAAAGTGCCTTCAAGTCACAGCCGACTTATGGCGACCCCTTTTTGGGGTTTTCATGGCAAGAGACTAACAGAGGTGGTTTGCCAGTGCCTTCCTCTGCACAGCAACCCTGGTAATCCTTGGTGGTCTCCCATCCAAATACTAATCAGGGCTGATGCTGCTTAGCTTCTGAGATCTGATGAGATCAGTCTAGCCTGGGCCATCCAGATCAGGTGGGGTTTTTTTTTTTGTTGTTTTTTTTACACCCACATAAAAGCCTAACTTGGCTCATGCTCATCCAGATACAAAGGGAAGGCAGGGTGTAGGGTTTTCATCTCCAGCTTGGGAAATTCCTCCAGAGGAACTGATCTCTGTAGTCTGGAGATCAGTTGTAATGCCAGGAGATCTCCTGCTACTTCCTGGAGGTTAAGGAGTAAAAAAGACACCTCTGTACAATTATCTGGAAGATAAGGAACTCAGTACAGGAGTGAATATGTTAGAAAATAGCAAAATGTATTGCAACTATGTACAATTGTTTAAATGACCATCAACATACACAGACAACTAGTGTCCAAAGCAACAAGTAAGCGGTAAAATAAATATCCCAAGCAGGGGTATTTTACCCTGCTTGGGATATTTATTATTGCAATACCTTTAAAAATTTACCCTACGGGGACTGTCGGATATGGATGATCACATAGGAAATTATGAGACTTTTGTAATGAAGGACTGATGAAGATGTGACTTTGAAACGATCGTATCCTCTTGGAGAACTTTTGTCTGCTGACACCCTTTCATCCATCAATACCTGCTTCTGTGGAAAAAGAATATTATAGAAGGACTATTAATTGAAGTGTACTCACCTTTACTTACCGCTTACTTGTTGCTTTGGACACTAGTTGTCTGTGTATGTTGATGGTCATTTAAACAATTGTACATAGTTGCAATACATTTTGCTACCTCCTGGAGGTTGGCAGCTCTAGCAGAGAGACACCTGTCTGGAACTGGATTACTCTACTAAAGAATATTTCGAAGGTTTTCCCTTCATCCATGGAAGATGGCAGTAGAAGAGGCAGTTCTTCATTTGAGCAACGGTTTTTCAAAAGATTAAATTAGGTTGTCTGGGTACAGGTTCCAACTATTAACTATTACAGCAACAAGGAGTCCTATTTGGGTTTGTGCATGTGGCAGGGGATAAAGCTAGAGAGGCAAATTCCTCACTGGGTTCTAGGGGCTTGGGACCTGGACAAGCTCAGCGCATTCCATATCCCCGATGGTGGAACGTGGTGATGGTGTGACCAGTTTCACCACATACCCACACTGTCAGAATACTTTGGTTCCCAGTAATTATATGTTGGTCATTCATTAGGAGGATTAACTGTTTTATAATAATAATAATAATAATAATAATAATAATAATAATAATAATAATAATAATAATGAGTTTGGAAATCATTGCTTGTGAATCATACTATATTAATCCAATCACATTTTTAGCACATTCATCAAATCTTGATTAAATCTGATTCATTGACATTTCTTTTTTTCCCCTCACTCTTATTTAATTATGTCTTTAAGTAACATCCTTTATTAGTTGTTCCATTAACGGTAAGCCTGACTATGCTTCCACTCTCAGTAGGAGACACTCCATTAAAGCTAATCTCCAGGCAGAAATGTTATAGTTCGGGACTTAAGGGTGCACTGGTGTGTGTATGCGTGCTTCAACTTGAAACAGAGAAAAAATAAATACAAGTTTGATATTCTTAAACTTGTATTACTCAATAATTTAATTGAATTAGATCTAGGTCCCAAAGTGTTTCTCCAGGCCTGTTTTCTATGGTGGTCACTGACTGATATTCTATTCAAAACAGATTATTTTTCTCCAATATAGCATTATTGGACTAAACAATTTTTTTTGTACTTCACAAAAATAAAACCACAGCCTCATTAGTGTCAGTAATAATGTTTCATCCAGTGATCTGACAGATAAGTGAGAGGTTTCTAACCAGTTGGAGGAGTAATAATAATAAAGAAGTGGAAATGTGTCATTTTGAATTATTTCTAAAAAGTAGCATCTGAGAAGAGCTTGGGTTATTAATTAATGGGGAGGATGCAGGGTCTGAGATAAATGTATTATTAAACCACATTATCTAACTATGTGATATTCAGGGTATAAAAGGCTGCATAAGTCCTTGGGAACTTTATCTCATGTTTTGCTAGCTGTTTCTTTCTTTTAAAAAAATTCTTAAAGAGTACAGGAGCATAAAACTAAAAAAAACAATAACATATAACCAATTCTGAACATGACCCCCATGTGGATAAAAATGAAAACAGAGAATGTGGCCAGGTACAGATAAGGGATATGTCTCTGCAGAACTGGGGGCCCCAGGGATGCAGAAAAAATTAAAAAAAAACATGTTTTTAAAACCAAATTTAACTTTCAAATAAAATGAGTAAGATCTAGGGTTGCCAGGGGATGTTTTTGGGGCAGAGCCTGAGGAGGGCAGGGTTTGGTGAGGGACTTCAATGCCATAGAGTCCAATTGCCAAAGTGGTCATTTTCTCCAGGTGAACTGATCTCAGTCGGCTGGCGATCAGTTGTAATAGTAGGAGATCTCCAGCTCATGCTACCACTCCCTGCTGCCCCTGGTGCATGCGAAGCGATGGGGCAAGAGGGGGAGGAGGACCAGGAGAGGCTGCTGCTCTTTCTGAAGCTGTGTAAAGCGGTCACAGGAGGTGGCTGGGCTGCAAACAGGAGGGCAGGGGAGGGGGAATGGGAGTCACTGCCATTGTGCAGGGGGAGAATGGGATTCTCCCCCATAAGTCTTGTGGGTCACAGAAGGTAGCGTATACATTTGGAACATCTTAAATGAAGTAAATAAATAAATGCACTTAACAGGTTTCTGAAGCCTGTCTAACTATCTATCTATCACATGATAAGCCATCAGCTGTAATGGGGAAAGCAATTTACTTATCGCCATATCCATTGTCAACTTAACAAGGATTGCCAGCTCCGGGTTGGGAAATACCTGGAGATTTTGGGGGTGGAGCCTGAGGGGGGAGGGGTTTGGGGAGGGGAGGGACTTCAATGCCATAGAGTCCAATTAGAGATAAGTTGTAATAGCGGGAGATCTGCTAGTTCCTGGGGAGGAGACATGTTCAGGGAGTCCAGCTTCTTGCTTAAATTCTTTTTATAAATCCAGACTGGGTAGTTTTGCCAAACTTTAGCACTTTTATGCCTTTTTTATAATTGTCATTTGAAATGTTTAGCTTTCCGATTGACTTTTGTTTTGTTTTTTGCAGTATATAAACTGTATCAAGCGCCTTCCAATTTAAAAGAGATGGTAGTGTTACCAGGGGATTATCTACTAACAGTGAACTCCCACTGGGGAGTCAGCAGCTGATACTGTGAATCCTCACCATAACAAAGGAGTGGTCAGCCAACAACAGATTAGAAAAGTGACAGAAAAACAGACTGGATAAAAGCTACTAGTGCCAAACCCCTAAAAAAAACATAAATCAGGCTTGCTGAGTGTTCAAATATTCTGAAAGGAAAGTGAACCCCAAATTTCCCTTTACCAAAGGAAAGAAAACATAAGAAAACTTAGCAATTGTGAGATCAGAGAATAAGAGCAGGCCTCTTTTAAACGGGGAAGCCTTAAATGTCCTTTTTGGTGTATGGATTATGGGCTGCTAAACCTGAATAAACAGAAAGATGGTTAAAATCAGGGCATAGTGGATAGAAATAAATCAGTGATTTAATAGTAGATGGAAGTAAATACAGGAGGCCTCAAATATTTGTACTGGAAACAATATTAGTAATTGTTTGTAAATGGTCTGGAGTCAGGTGAAATGGTGAACCAGCAAAAATTGCAAAGGGCAGCAAGTTTTCCCAAGCCGACTGAAAAATGCTTTGCTTTAAGCCAAACATTTCTAAGCTGTTGAATTGTTCTTTTCCTTACGCTCCCACCCTATTTTACGATAACTGTAATGCTTTTCCTCAACAGTTAGGGATTCTCTCTCCTATTAATTGAAACCCATGGAGGAACAATGAGTGGATCTTTCTGAGTCATTAACAGAACAAAGGAATGGATAGCCAGCAGAGCTACAGGTCTGGGGGAGGAATGCTATTTTAACTGCTCACTCATGAACAGCAAGAAAATTGATATCTGTTATACTGTCAAATTTTATCTGTGAATCAAATATATTTGCAGGATATATTTCATCCTGTGGTGGAAAAGAACACAAACGAATCATTAAAGTTGTACCAATGAACCTATGGAATTTTGCTGTATTCCTAACTAAAATGAGAACTGCCAGAGTTTCACCAGCTTGCAGGTCACCTCAACCAACTCTGTCCTCGAAATTCACCCTCTAATATGAAGCGATTACATTACACACTCCCGGGCCCTGCCCCTTGCCACCAATAAATTGCCCGGTGTGGGTACTTACCTGCAGTGGAGGGGAGGCCTAGATCGACGTTGCAGCAACGATGCGATGACTAGGGTTGCCAGATCCCCCTTGGCAGGCGGCGGGAGGTTTTAGGGGTGGAGCCTGAGGAGGGCAGGGTTTGGAGAGGGGAGGGACTTCAATGCCATAGAGTCCAATTGCCAAAGTGGCCATTTTCTCCAGGTGAATTGATCTCTACTGGCTGAAGATCAGTTGTTATAGCAGGAGATCTCCAGCTAGTACATGGAGGTTGGCAACTCTAGCGACGATGCCATTTCTGGAGTGTAGCAGAAGTGATGCCATCACATTGCCAGTGATGTGGAATATTCTGGTATTTGGCAGAAACTCTATGGTAAAAGGGGTTTCTACCAGATAGTTTTTGCCCAAATACCAGAGCATCCCCTCATCACTAGCATTGTGATAATGTCATTTCCTGTGTGTGCCAGAAGTGACATCGCTGCAATGATGACATTGCTGTGATGCTGGCCTAGGCCTCCCCCAGCTGACAATAAGTCCTCCCACACCCCACTCCCCCGCACCGGTTGCCAGGAGGGACCTGGCAACCCTAGTGGTACCTCTCTCCACATGCAGAGGTGGTCTACACATACCCAGGCTTACTGTGTATTCACCTGTTTGTAGCCTTAGTATTGAGAGCAGGCCTTACCTTTTATTAAAATTCATATTAATTCCCTTGAAGATCTTATATTTATGTAGAGAGAAGTAGTGGGACTTGACTGCTGAAAGAAAGACTGCTGATCCCCTCAGTGCTTTGCACTTAGGATTGCCAGCCTCCAGGTTGTGGGTGGAGATCTCCCGCTATTACATCTGATCTCCAGGCGAGAGAGATCAGATCACCTGGAGAAAATGTCCGCTTTGGAGGGTGGACTCTATGGCATTATACTCCCCTGAAGTCCCTCCCCTCCTCAGACCCTGCCCTCCTCAGGCTCCCCCCCAAAAAAAAAAAATCTCCAAGTTTTTCCCAGTCCAGAGCTGACAACCCTATTTGGGCTGTACAGTGCAGTATTATTTCTTCTTCTTCTTTGGCAGAGGTGAGGACAGGAGCTTATCAGTGGTTTATTGTTAAATAAAAGGGATTCTAGAAATGGTCAGAGGCACAAACTCTTTTATATAGGTCATTATGGTCAAAGCACTGCAAGGTGCTTTTCAATGTATAATTAAAAAACATATACCATACTGAGTGAAACTGGGCACTTCTATTGAATTTAATTATATTATGGGTGGGGCCAGATGTTGCAATCTCAGATGCCCTGTGCATGTTTACTCAGTTGAATTTGCAGTCGGAACTAGGTTAGATTAGAAATAAGATAGGTATGCAAGGAAAATAATCCTTTGTCTACTTTAGTCAAAACATTTTGATTGTGTTTCTTTAGTTGGCTTAAGAAGTGAAAGCTTTTTATTTTAAGGTTTAGTTAAAAAAATAAATGCCACCAACACTATGCTGAGAAGAACATCAAATTAGGCTCCCCACCCCCCAGAGATATCCTGCCCCTCAGTAGCTGACAGGAGGAAAAAATGGCCAGTGGATGACAGTGTTACATCAGCTCTGGGGGAAACCTGGAAATGACATCTCACCTCTCTAGGAATTGCTAGAAACTGTATGCAAAACCATAGAGTTTCTAGCAATTCCTAGAGAGGCTGACTTAGCCCCAGTACCCAGCAGTACTGTTCCATGTCCCTGTCCACTGGACCCACACTAGTTGCCAGCCGCTGGCTTGTAATCCTATGTCAAATACCTCTGGGAAGGATTATTTCTGCATTTGCTACTAAGCCTATCGGAATACTTTGAGGTCACACATTATCCTCCTTCATGCATGTATGAACTGGGCCTAAGTAGGTTATGGCCATTGCATATATGACTGTGCAATCCTAAATAAAGTTTCACCTTTCTCAGTCCATGGGTTTAGCAGGGTGTAACTGTTCAGGAAACTGTGAACTGTTCAGCACTGTGAATCAGTTCTATATCTTTTGTCTGCCTTTGTGTGTTTTTGTTGCCTGAGGGCTACTTTATACGTTATAAAGGGAGGGAAAACACTCTAGAAACCTGGATGCCTTTACGAGTGAATACCAATTCTGAAAAAGACTTAACCTGAAGAGGAAAAAAAGCTATATTAGACATCGCATTTTTATTCTTAACCTAATGCACAAAACATTGCAATAAACTGCTGAACCAAAGACAGGTATTTATGATTTCTTTATGCATATTTCTATTGAATGTCATCAGTAGGAAGGTTTTGTGCAGTTTCAGCATCATTGTTGGTAACCAGCTCTTTTTTGAATGAAACAGTGGAGTGGTGCTTCATTCAAGAGTCTGTTTTACTTCCAGGTCACAGCTGCCTACCCAATGAAGTTAAGTGAGCAAAAAAACCATTATAAGATGTAAATATTAGGATTCCATTCTGACTCTTACGCCAGCTTACAGTTTTATATATGTGTGTGCATGTGTGTGTGTGTGTGTGTAAAGCTGTGCATGTTTGGCCCCAAGTATGGCTTATCACATCGTTCTCTCCATTTCACAGCAACAACCCTATAAAGTAGGTTAAGGCCAGGGCCACCTAGTGAGCTTCTATGGCAGATAGAGCTCCCAGCTCCTAGTCCAATATTCCAACCACTACTTCACAATGGATTCCCTATTCCACTACTGACACCTGTTCTGAGGGTTCCTTAGTGCTTTCCACACCATTCCCTCCCTCCAGTGCCCCTGGTGTAATATTCCCTTGGTCACAAATCAGCAGTACAGTTTATTAACTCTGTGTTTACTAACATTTCACCACCTAACAAGCCACTGTTATAAAGGTGTGCAGGGCTGTCATCTAAATAATTGTTGTTGAAATATATTAATATGATGTGCCTTGTGCAAGGATGCTGAGAAATCTAGTGCAAACACAACCACTAGCTGAATTAAAAAGGTAAAGGTAAAGGTCCCCTCCCCTGTGCAGGCACCGGGTCATTCCTGACCCATGGGGTGACATCACATGCCGACGTTTACTAGGCAGACTTTGTTTACTGGGTGGTTTGCCAGTGCCTTCCCCAGTCATCTTCCCTTTACCCCCAGCAAGCTGGGTACTCATTTTACTGACTTCGGAAGGATGGAAGGCTGAGTCAACCTTGAGCCGGGGATCGAACTCAGGTCGTGAGCAGAGCTTGGACTGCAGTACTGCAGCTTACCACTCTGCGCCACTAGCTGAATTAGCCTTGATCAAACCCATTGTTCTTTTATGCATGGGAGTTTAACCTTGGGATCGACGCTCTCTTGACCCACACTTTTCTGATCTGAATTCTCGAAATCCTACGCATGGTCATTGTTTGCCCTGAAGGAAGTCCTGGAGTGTCAGGAGTACTGCAGAATCACCTGCAAAAATCTGGAAGCGTCTGAGTCCCTGCCCCTTGAAAACGCTGCTTTGTAATTGGCCATAGTGTTTATTGTTATAAAAACATCACCACCAGCACCACCCCACCAGCTCCCCTCTGCCCCTGGTGAGTGGCCATTTTACAACCCAAGTGCCACCAGAAAACAAAACAAAAAAGCCAGTGCTGCATCCCTTGGCTCAGCTACCCATCCCCTGAAATCACAGAGCAAGCAGGGGAGAGAAAGCTAAGCTAAGCCCTGGATGGCAGCCCGGCACTTGGCTTCCCCTCCCCCATGATTGGAGATCATGGGGAAGCGCCGGACTCAGCTACCCTTCCCCTGCGATCAACAGGGACTGGAGAGGTTAGCAGCCATGTGGATGCTTACTTCTCTGGCCGCCCTCCACCATATGTTTTTTTTTCTTTTGATATGATGATTTATCATTAAATCATTAAAATATAAATAAAAATTAAGAGAGAGGCAATCGAGGCTAAGATCCGTCACTCCCCCCCCCACATTTGGGTGATAGATTACCCTTGAGGGGAGACCGCTGGATCTTAGCCTTGGCTGCCTCTCTCTTCCTTTTTATTTATAATTTCAATGATTTAATGATAAATCATCATATCAAAAGAAAAAATAAACTGGCGTAGAGCAGCCGGAGAAGTAAACAGCCACATGGCTGCTTACCTTTTCGGAATCAGTGGCTTCCTGGGGCTTCGTAGAGGGGATGGCTGAAGGCTGTGGAGGAGGAGCGGGAGGCAGAATCACAAGAAGAGCGGCGTGTGGGGACATGGGTAGAGAGACCCACATTTTGCCTTATGCACAGTAATGGTGATGATTTGACCCGAGTTGATCTCAGAGAAGAACTAAGAATTGTGTTAAAAGAGCATCGGTAAGTCCTGGAGAGAGTGTGGGGTGGGCACGAGGTCAACTCTGGGGGGACAAAAAACTCATGCATAACTCCAAGGAACAACCGAGTTAGTCCAGGTGCAAACATGAGTCAAAGTACCCATGCATAAAAGAGCATTGTTTACATGGGAGTTGAGCCCATCCCACACCATTTGGTACCCTCATACCAAAAATAGAGCCCAGTTTCCAGTGAGTCTCTAGAATTTTTAAAAAAATTGAAAAGGAGGGGAAACATTCACCTTCCTAATATTCAGTGTTCAGTGACAACTGCCATATTGTGGCCAGGTCTATGTAGTGTCCTCCCAAGGAAGATGGATTCAAAGGCTTTTAAGGGCTTAATTGTAATTTTTAGCAGTAATGCTAATTGTCTTAGTGTATTTGTAGGAACCCGTCCACTTGATCACTCATTGTCTCTCAAAGGCAGAAACAATTCTCTGAGTTTCTGTGTGTGATTCACATGCTAAAAGAACGAGGCCAGCTCCCAGAGACTCTCTGCTGCCCCAGACTTTCTAGTCTATTATTTCCCCTGCTTTCCCACTCTTTTAAGCAAGTCCAGTGTGTCCTGAAGTCCAAATCATTCTGTATATTCTCTGTAGCCTGTTGTGAAGAATGAGGCATTGCTATATTATCTCTTGCAGGGGTCTGCCATTTGCCACTTTACTGGAAAGAAAATCTATCTGAAGACGGCAATAATTGCTTTGGCTTGAAAGCTGTAACTCCACAAAGGGAAGAGGGATATTTATACTCTAAGCAGAGTGAAGAATAATGGGATTGAAAGCAGATACAGAAGAATGAAATAGGTGGAGAATGGTGTTTCCCCCCCACACGCTCCTTACTGCAGCAAGTGCAGCATTTTACTTAAATTTAACAATATTGCAAGTTTATTTTGCTGAAGTGAGACTAACTGCTGTCCAAATTAATCAGCTTGCAAAACAAGTCTGGACCAAGAATGGCAATGCTACTATGGCTTATTTCTTTGCAATCACATAAACACATGAAACTGCCTTGGAATGAGTCAGACTCTTGGTCTATGAAGGTCAGTATTATCTCCCGGGGATGTTCATTCAGATATTTCCAGTCCAAAAATATATCTGAAAAATACCATATTGGTAGTTGATTTCAAATATATGTGGGTCTCCCAAATATATCTGGGATTTTTGGGGATACTGAAAAATGGGCCCCACAAATTCTGGAAATATTTAGGATTAACCACAAATATTGGGAACTGGTGTTTGCAGTCTCTCAGGACTGCTTTTTCCTCCCATATTTTTGCACCTCCCTGGACTTGGTATGAGCTTTCCAGGCTGCTTTAGGTAAGATTCTGTCAGTTTCAAGTATTTTTGTTTTGTTTTTTAAAGTTCACTCTTTGCGGGAGTTGGTTTGTGTCAGGTTTGGGGTGTTTGTTGGATTCTCACATAGTACATGTAGATTCTTTCATTTTATATAGGTCAAGATTCTCATGCTTTACATATATTCAGATTATCAGTTTTTACATAGGTTTAGATTCTCAAGTTTTACATTAGTAAAGGTAATGGTAAAGGTCCCCTGTGCAAGCACCAAGTCATTCCTGACCCATGGGGTGACGTCATATCCCGAGGTTTACTAGGCAGACTATGTTTACGGGGTGGTTTGCCAGTGCCTTCCCCAGTCATCTTCCTTTTACCCCCAGCACACTGGGTACTCATTTTACCAACCTTGGAAGGATGGAAGGCTGAGTCAACCTTGAGCCGGCTACCTGAAACCAACTTCCGCTAGGATCAAACTTGGACTGCAGTACTGCAGCTTACCATTCTACGCCACGGGGCTCACTAGTACATTAGTAGGGCTTAATAAAACCCAAGCTCAATAAAATTCAAATTTTATTGAACTTTATTGGAGAGATCTTTGTATGTGAATAAACTTGGGATGTCTGGAACTGTTCAGGTTTCACCTGTCAGTGTAATTTAAGATTAAATGTATTATTTAACTGCCTAAAAGTCTTGTGGACAGGGAAGACAATACCTTCAAGGAAATGAGTTAATTCAACCTTTTATACCAAATCAGACTTAGTTAGTGGCTAAAAAAATAATAATGCAGCACTACAGCTGGAATCAAGGATGTGACATTTCTTCCAAAAAGACTATGTGTGTGGGAAAAGTCTGATAAGTAGTCAGAAAAGGAAGTGATGGGGAAATTATAACTAAAAACATTTCATCTTCAACTGCAGCAGCCAACACCACTCCCGCTGACATAAGATGTTCTTTGCTATGATTGTTAAATCAATTGCAAGAACTGCTTTAAACAACCCCAAGTAATATCACAACTGCCGGTGTTGTGGAAACAAGCAAAAAAACCACATTTCTGATGCAGATAAAATCCTGATTCGAGTCCAGTAGCACCTTAGAGAGCAACAAAATTTCGGGGGTATAAAATCCAGAGTGCACTAAATGTACTGGAAATCAAATTCTTCTTCTATTTTTTAAAGCCGTTTGCCTGCTTTACTAAAATCAGGGCTAACTACAGGATCTGGGGCAAGGGCTCAACAAAGCGCCATCTAGTGGGGATCTCTCCGCCTGCTCAAGACACAGAGCAGGTAGAATCCAAGGTAGGCTGCTGCTTCTCCTTGGCCCCATGCCACAACCCAGAGGACCAAGTCAAGAGCAAGCTCAATGCTGGTTGACTAGCTATTCTCTGAGCCAGCCTAGCTGAGCAGGGACGCAAGGAGCAATGGCAGTGGCGCTGCCCCTTTCTCAGCTCTGTTCTCTACCTGAGCATTGGAAGTAATGGCTGCCAGGGTTGCTCTGACCGCTAGGTAAACCTAAGCAGTCACCCAGGTGCCAGATTTTGAGGGGCACCCAAAAAGTAAGAGGAGCCTCCTCTATTTACTTGAAGCTTGGTGTTAATTGGCTTCTAGAATGTCCATGTCTGCTGACTCTGGTCTTCTATAGCTGCCATGCTGGATCATGAAGTGCCTTTGAAGAGCATATCTTTTTTTTTTTTTTTTTACATTGTTCGTTTTGGTTACCCAGTCCATAAAACATTTATCATAGACTTCTCCCTTTCCTCTCTACTGGGTGGGACCAAAATCATAATTCACCTAGGGTACTAAAAACCTTGGGTCAGCTCTGATGGCTGCTGTTGCAGGAAGGAGGAGGATTCACTGAGAAAGACTTCAAACTGACCTATTGAGGAATGAGAAGAAGAAGAGTTGGTTTTTATATGCAGACTTTCTCTACCACTTAAGGGAGAATCAAACCGGCTTACAATCACCTTCCCTTCCCCCCTCCCACAACAGAGATCTTGAGAGAGCTCTAAGAGAGCTGTGGCTAGCCCAAGGTCACCCAGCTGGCTTCATGTGTAGGAGTGGGGAAACAAATCCAGTTCACCAGATTAGCCTCCACCGCTCATGTGGAGGAGTGGGGAATCAAACCCGGTTCTCCTGATCAGACTCCACCACTCCAAACCACCACTCTTAACCACTACACCACTGCTCTTAACCACTACACCACCACTACACCACTACACAAACAGCTGTGGCTCTGCCAATGTTGCCATTTGGCTGCATGCTCAGCCAAGTGAGGGAGCATTCAGAAAATAGAAATGGCAGTAGTTTGCATTTGTTCCATCCGACCTCTCCAGCAGCCATTCTGCTTTACTTGTAACTCCCTTCCACTCCCTCTTATACATTCCTCCTCTCTCCTTACTATCCCGAATGAACTTCCCCAATGGCTGCTTGTGCCACCTAGCTGGGGTGCCAGGCTTCTGGTAGTGGCCATCCTTTTGGCCAGGCAGGTAGGCCAGCCAATTTTCTCTAGTTCAGGGGTGTCTGAGTTATTCCACCGGGCCTATAGTTGAGGGCAGCTATGGTTATCCATCAGTGTTGGCCTCTTCACCCATCCACACCCCTTGTTCTGTTGGATACTGTTATCTTTTAAGATGTGGGGGCCCTGACTGCCACTGCAGGCCCTGCAGTGGTCCATATGCTCCAATAATGAGCACCATTGTCTCTTTCATCTTGTTTGATGCTCTTATGGGTCTGTTTGATTGTTTACTTTTTTTAAATTTCATATTGGGATTTTATTGTTTTTTACTGTGTTTTATTGTATTAATATCATGTGGTTAGACACCCTGAGCCTGGCATTTGGCCAGGGATTAAGGGTGGGATATAAGTCTAAATGCCCTGACCTGGATGGCCCAGGCTAGCCTGATCTCGTCAGATCTCAGAAGCTAAGCAGGGTCAGCCTGGTTAGTATTTGGATGGGGGACCACCAAGGAATACCAGGGTTGCTGTGCAGAGGAAGGCGCTGGCAAACCACCTCTGTTAGTCTCTTGCCATAAAAACCCCCAAAAGGGGTCACCATAAGTCGGCTGCGACTTGACGGCACTTTACACACACACACACACACACACACACACACACACACACACACACACTCCTAAATAAATAAAATAAATAAATAAACAAGAATGCCCGAAGGCCAGATCTGCCCCCTTGAGAGCTCTTATCTGGCCCACGAACCAGCCAAGGCTGCCTTACCCCCACTCTCCATCTGGGTTGGCAAGGTATGGCCCGGCCAGACTAAGTGGCATTTATGTCATATCCAGGCTTCGTATCGATTGAGTTTGACACCCCTGCTCTAGTGTGAAACACTGTTTAACTCTTCTTGATCTTGGATTTTGCATGGGTGTGAAAAAATAGGTCACCCATCCCTGTTTTGCACATGAATGGTCAGACTCCTGCATATTACATCCTTGTGACTCTTCTTAAATAAAATTAAATAGATGGAGGAATCCAGGGGTGCAAAGAACTTTTGAAAAATTTCAATGCCTGTTTTAGAAATGTCTGTGTTCTTTCAAGTCAAGCCTCCCTTTTGATTTCCTTTAAAAAAATGCTCACAAGTAGTATTGCTTTGAATAGTGTCAACAAATGCTTGGTTAGTATGCCCTGGATCTTTGTGGGGCATCTCTTTTAAAAGCAGCTAAGTTGTGTTGTATGTACTACTCTTGCATGTGCACGACTGGGTGGCATCCCTTCCTCTCTTTCCCTTCCTTTGCCATTCACTGCTTAGACACTGTCCACTTGTTTTGTTTTTTCCCTATATGCCTCCATGGCTAAGCAAGTCTTGGTCAATTGTATTTCAAGTTCCTTGTCTCTGAGCTGTACTTTTCCAAATTACTAATATACTAAGCATGCTTACCCAGTGTAAAGGGCATGCAGTTGATCAACACTTTCTTCACTACTGAAAAGATTTGGTTAATGCAATCTTCAATATAATGGACAAGCAGGGAACTCACTATTTCCTTTTTTCCTTCTCCTGGCTGCCCCCATATCTTCTGCTTATTTCTCTCTTTTCCAGCCACCAACCTTTCCTCTTCCCCAGTCTTCAGCTTTACTTTTTATTTTATTCATGTATACCCTGCCTATCTTCCCAACGGAGACCCAAAACAGCTTGTATAGTTCTCCTCTCCTTCATTTTATCCTCACAACATTTCAGTATCCATTGCTGGGGCCTTATTGAGAATCAGATATATTGATCAGCACTCTTAGGCTGCAAACCTAAGAATGCTTTCCGGGGAGTAAGCCCCATTGAATAAAATGAGACACTTTTGAGTTAGGGCTGCCAACCTCCAGGTACTTGCTGGAGATCTCCTGCTATTTCAACTGATCACCAGTCGATAGAGATCAGTTCACCTGGAGAAAAAATGGTCACTTTGGCAATTGGACTCTATGGCGTTGAAGTCCCTCCCCTCCCCAAACCCCTTCAGGCTCCGCCTCCAAAATCTCCAGGTAGTTGCCATCCGGGAGCTGGCAACCCTATTTTGAGTAGACTATTTTAGGATTACTCTCTTACAGTGAAATCCTAAGCAGAGTTATACCCCTAAACTCATTTTCTTCCATGGATGTAGGAGGGTGTCACTGTGCTTAGTATTGCTAGTGTATTACTTTAGGGGAGTTCAGGATCCTGAAACACAATTTTTTAAAAACATTTTATTAAATTTTAACAAACATGACAAACACTATATTGATCCCATTCATATACAAATTGGGCTTCTTCCAGGGTTGATGTTTAACAATTCTTAAAGTCACAATATATTGCCATCTTAATAATGCTAAACTTTACATTTAACATTATGATATCTATCTGTCATTTCTGCTATAAACTATGGTTTCTTCAGTATTATTTAATTTCTTAAGGCCATTTCCACTTTTACTTTTTTTCTTATCAAAGTCACTACAACTACTCTCTACATTCTAATGTCTTCTTTTATAGCTTCAAATTTGCATATTCAAAGTAACACTTCCAGTTCTTTTGGAATTCATTCATTGTTCTTCCTCTCAGCATGCTGGTTAATTTTGCCATCACTGCATATTCTGACATTTTTTGTTGCCATTTTTCTATTTCTGGAATATCCTGTTGTTACCACATGGTCGCAAATACTAGTTTTGCCAGCGTTATCATATAGCTAAATATGTCTTATTTAGATTGAGACTGGGAAGGACAGCCATGAAGGAGCTAAAACATATTTTGAAGTGTAAGGATGTGTCACTGGCCACCAAGACTAGATTAATTCATGCCATCGTATTCCCTATTACTAGGTATGGGTGTGAAAGCTGGACAATGAAGAAAGCTGATAGGAAGAAAATAGATTCCTTTGAAATGTGGTGTTGGAGGAGAGTGTTACGGATTCCGTGGACTGCCAAAAAAAAAAAAATTAAGTGGGTTATAGATCAAGCCTGAACTGACCCTAGAAGCTAAAATGACTAAACTGAGGCTGTCATATTTTGGTCATGTCATGAGACGACAAGAGTCACTGGAAAAGACAGTCATGCTATGAAAAGTTGAGGGCAGCAGGAAAAGAGGAAGACCCAAGAAGAGATGGATTGACTCAATAAAGGAATCCACAGCCTTCAGTTTGCAAGATCTGAACAAGGCTGTCAAAGATAGGACATTTTGGAGGACTTTCATTCATAGGGTCGCCATGAGTCGGAAGCGACTTGACGGCACTTAACACACACACACACACACACACAAATATGTCTCTTAGATTTTTATCTAGATTTTCTGGTTCTAGTCCCAATAGCACAGTTTCTGGGTATAGAGGAAAATTGATTTTTAATGTTTGTTTTGCATTTCTTGATGTACCTGAATTCAAAATTTCTTTGTTTTCTTACATGTCCACCACAGATGAAAATAAGTCCCATCTTTATCTTTGCATTTCCAGCAGCGCTTATCATATGCTTCATTCATTTTATCAATGTCTAACAGAGTTACCGTATATACCATCTAAAAATTGCTTGTACCAATTTTCTCTCAGACTATTACTCGATGTAAATTTGATAGACTTAGTCTGGATCCTGAAACACAATTGACCAAGGTTTTCTTATCTATGGAGGTGTGCACTTCTGAGGACAAAGATAATTAAAAGTTTCTGGACTGTGGAGAACACATCTTAATGGAGAGACAACCATTTCTGTAGACATATTGTTTGGGGGAGTGTGGGAGGGAAGCTTTGGAAAACATTGCAAGAAGGGACATGCCCAAATTATTCCCATTCCAGGCAATTTGATTGCCTTACCTATTAATGAACACCGAGTCAGGCAGCCATAAAGGACAGAGGAGACGCCTTGCATCTGTAAGTCACTCGGTGTGAACTGTAAATGTTTTATGTTCTTAAAGAGTATGAGGGACAGCTGGTGGTGAGGTGAGATGCTTGCAGTAGATGGGAGAAAACAACAGGGCATCGGGATGAGAAGGTGCACACACCGCTTTTTTTCACAACCGGGAACAGAAATGAATTAGCAGAATACAAACAAACAGGTTTGCTGAACTCTCAACAGTTTGTGAACTGAACTGTCTGGGGTAAGCCAACTTGTCTCATGAGTGCACTTATCCTCAATCGTCATATATCTCATGTAAAGGTAAAGGTAGTCCCCTGTGCAAGCACCGGGTCATTCCTGACCCATGGGGTGACGTCACATCCCAACGTTTCCTAGGCAGACTTTGTTTTTATGGGGTGGTTTGCCATTGCCTTCCCCTGTCATCTACACTTTACCCCCAGCAAGCTGGGTTCTCATTTTACTGACCTCAGAAGGATGGAAGGCTGAGTTAACCTTGAGCCAGCTACCTTTTCACTGGTTCCTTGCATGGCTGTGAGCATTCACTTTCTTAAGAGAGGCCATCAGGCCAAAGCCTTAGATTCTGCCTCCTTCCTCCATTTTCAAACAAGCACATTTCAGATCATGGCAGCTTGGGAAGGGTTTGAGTCTATCCCCGCCAGTCTGGAGCCCTGCCTACCTGTCAACAGGTACATGTAATGTTTTCCTCTGTCCCTGTAGAAGAGGAAAGCTGTCTATCAGTGGAGTGGGGTAAAGCCTGGACCTCTGCCACTATTCTTCATTATTCTTCACCAGCGTGGTGTAGAGGTTAAGAGCGGTGGACTCCAAACTGGAGAACTGGGTTTGATTCCCCCCTCCTCCACATGAAGCTTGCTCAGTGACCTTCAGCCAGTCTCTGTTCTCTCAGAACTCTCTCAACCCCACCTACTCCCAAGGTGCCTGTTGGGGGGAGAGGCTGTTGTGTAAGCCGCTTTGAGATTCTTGAAGGTAGAGAAAAACGAGGTATAAAAACCAACTCTTCTTCTCATTCCCAAGTCACACCATGCAGCTCATGCAGACCTTGGCTTATATAGAACTGAGAATGCCATCCCATAGTCACTGAGGTGAAGAAGTGATTGGTGGAACTGCTGTGCACAGGAACACTAATCGAGACAGTCCTATGTAGCCGGAAGATCTGCTGACTCTTCTTATTGAATGGCATCGCTGATAGGCAGATATCTGCTGAGTCATTCCCCCCCCCCAACTGCCTCTCCCATTGGTCATAGAACCAAAACCAGGCAACGGGGCACCAAAATAATAGCCATATATATATAGTATATGTCATTCGGGTTTGATTTTAATTAGCTACTGCATCATCTAAGAGCACATCCCAAATGTTAACAACATCTGGGCTTTTTGGTTGAAATGTTTAATATAACCCCCTCCCCCAAGAGGAAGCAGAACACCAGTTACACAACTGAAAAATATCCACTCGTAATGAAAAACAAATTCAGACAAAGGGCCAAAGTATCCCGAGTCAGATCACTGATTCATCTAGTCCAGTACTGTCTTCTAATTTGCAGTAGCTCTCTATGGTCTTAGGTCTTTTATTATCTGCTACTTGAAATCTTTCTAAAGTTTGAGATTGTGAGAACTGAATGCAGGACCTTCCACTGGCAAGCTATAGGACCTCCTATGTAAATATGATACTAATAGAACTGGTTTTTCCACCAGTGTAAAACTTGACAGTCCAAATCTAAACTCACCCATCCTTCCAAATACTATTCCTTGTGACCCTAGATAAAAAGCCTCACATTGAACATATACAAGAGCATTCTTAACTCTGCATGTTTCAGTATGGCTTTGAACCTACTAAGCAATGGTAGGAAGATTTTTCCAAGATGATGTCAAAGCCTGGTGACATCACCCTAAAGGTATGATTACAACATTCCAGTGTGACTTTAAGATCAGTTGAGAGTACCTTCTTGAATGTACCATCCACATGCCAAACAGCAAAGACGTTTGAAGAAGGATTCTCCCAGTAGCCAGGGAACTTTCCTCTCTTACCCCCAGTCCAGCTGTTGAATTGTTTTCACTACAGACTCACTAAAGTTGAGGCCTATGGACTTCTGGGAAGAGTTGTAAGACTGAAGTTCATGTAATAAAATAGCATATCACTGCACAGCCAGATAAAGAAGTCATAATCATTGCATACAGATTTTTCCTGAGGGATATAAGTGGGCTGTGAAAGTAATCCTTTAAGTTCTTCACTATTGAAAGCTTCAGTCGAGCAACATGCTGGGTGGCCCATAAATCAAAATTTGTATTAGGCCTGCCATTGCAAAAGGTCAAGGGTTTGAAAATCCCTTTTAAAAGCCACATTTCCGTCAATGTGGTTTCGAGATCCTTTCAGAGAAATAGTCATTGTCATATTTTAATCCTCACATTTTTCTTTTTCCGCTGACTGATGTTCTGTGGAAGCAGAGAAGAAATATTTCATATCAAGGGCGAAACACCATTTCTACAGCTCTAGCAAAACAAGCCCAAACACAAAAGCTTATGAGTCAGAAAGCGGAGTGTGCTTTCTTGGATAGAACTGGCTTCGTTCCCTCCCCCCTTTTTTCCTTTTCCTTTTTTCCAAGTGAGCTAAGATTAATTGCTGAAGGGGGAAAAAGTGTTGTGCTTTGATTAAAAAGGAGCTAGTCACTTTCAGGGCTGCAGTCTGGAAAACAGGAAGTTCAAGGAAAGGGAGGCTGACGTGACAGCAGCAATGAGCTCTTATCAAATTCTTTGAGTGACCAGAGAGCATTCCCCCCCCTTTTTATGGTAGTAACTTTAGCACACAGTTAATTTCCCCCCCTTGTGCGTACATTATAAGTTGGGTTGCCAACCTCCAAGTGGTGGCTGGAGACCTTCTGCTATTACAACTGAACCCCAGCCCATAGAGATGAGTTCATCTGGAGGAAATGGTCATTGTGGCAATTGGACTTTATGGCATTGAAGTCCCTCCCCTCCCCAAACCCTGCTCTTCTGAGGATCTGCCCCCAAAACCTCCCGCCGGTGGCGAAGAGGGATCTGGCAACCCTAATTATCAACTGCTTATTTATTTACATTATTTATAGTCCGCCTTTCTCACTGAGACTCAAGGCGGATAGCAAAGTGTAAGCCAATACTATCACTAGGATGGGGCATCCAACAAACAATGCAATAGAGTTTGGATGGCAGAAATTTGAAAACAAGCAGAAATCTGAAACAACATTGAAACAAAGCATAAGCATTTAAAACATGACATGTTAAACAATGCAAGAATTACATAGAAGCAGGCGGTACATTCAGTCCCTATCCCTTTTCCAAAACATCTTTCTGAATCATTTCATTGCAATACAGCCCTCCCACCTGCATAAAAAAGCCCTGAACAAAAAGTTCAGTTTTGTTCGTTGGTGGCTTTAACTGAGGCAAGTATGCTGTTTCGCCAGCCCCTGTCAATCAGATGTGGCATGAAGCATGACTAGTGGAGCTGGGCTAGTGCCCGGCATTTAAAAATGCTGGGTTCCACCTTTCTCATGAAGACATTTGCCATGTACTGCTGACTTACCTGCTTTGTCTGGAGGAGGAGGAGGAGGAGGAGGAGGAGGAGGAGGAAGAAGAAGAAGAATTTTATATGCTGCTTTTCTCTATCTTTTAATGAGAATCAAACCGGCTTTCAATCTCCTTTCCTTCCTCTCCCCACAACAGGCACCTTGTGAGCTGGTGAGGCTGAGAGAGCACAAAGAGAGCTGTGTCTAGCCCAAGGTCACTCAGCTGGCTTCATGTGTAGGGAATCAAACATACTTTAATACATATATTAAATGTTAACCTGCAGCCTTTGCACTTCACTGGACGTCCAAAGAGCAGAGTTGTCAACTTTCCATTTGCCTTGAGCTTTAAGGCGGGGTTAATTTAATATTTAATATTGCTTTTCATGGCACGATTCCCATTTTGCACTGGTTCAATGATTGCTTTGGAACAGCTAAGCCTTTCCTAAGATCCTGTATCATGGAAACTATATGGCACTCTTTTACACAGTACTTTTTGACAGGCAAGGAAAATGAAGAAGGGAAACGGAATCAAATTAAACTGTCCTCCGAACCGCTGAATGATGTAAGTATCACTTGGTAATGACAGCGCTATCAGCACAATCCTTTCTGCTTGTAAGATCTGTGTGCAATGTGGAAAATGTCACTTACATACCTACAGGAAAGGGTGAGGCTTTCAATTTCTTTTATCACCCTTCAGCTGAACTTTGCAGAAGGTCTCCTCCTGCTAACCAACCTGTGCTTTGTCCTGAGTAGCTCCTGCTGCAAAGACTCCAGCTCTCCAGGCCCTTGGTGGCACTGGTGGAGTAGGGCTGTTGAATTTAAAAAAATTCGGTATAGTTCGGATTCGGCCGAATTCGGCCCGTTTAGATTCGGGATGTGCCGAAGTCCGAACTCCCCCACTTCGGATCGGTTCAATTCGGCGGGAATTCAAAGTTCGGAAAAAAATTCGGCCGAATAAAGCCATTAAAAACACAATCGCGCCTTTCCGCGGCTCTGGGGGGGGCATTTTTGGGGTTAGAGGTCCCAAACTTTCAGCAGAGCTTCAAAGGACGTTTATTGAAAGACTCCCCAAGTTTTGAAAAGATTGGGTCGGGGGGGGGCTGAGATATGGGCCCTGAAAGGGGTCCCCCCCACCCTTAATGTGCATCTCTCAGCAGAGCTTGCCGCCCACGCACAAAGCTCCCAGCCCCGACAACAGTTTGCAAAGCAACTCAACCTTGTAAAACAACACCTTTGCAACAGGGAAAAACCAGAAGACACACAACTGAAACCTCCCCCCTCAAACCAGGGAGCGAGAGACTCGAGGGGGAACACACACCTCAGGCAGAACCGACGACAGCCCCCTTTGGCTTCCCCCCCACCCACAGAAACTGCTCCCTCCACACACACACACAGACTCTGCTTTCCCCCCCACACACACACATACACAGGAGAAAAATTATAGATTAAAGCTCCCAAAGGGGTCTTACTGTGGCTGTCTTCTGTTCCATCAAGAGGGGCTGGGGAGGACTTGTAATCCAAGATGATTCCAATTAGGCACGGGACGTTTTGCTATGGAGAAGATGCACACAGGATCGGCTCGCTGATCCATTCATCCCAATAGGGAAAAGGGGAAAGGGGAAAGGGGAAAGCCCATATCTCGGGACCCCCTGACCCAATGTTCACAAAACTTGGGTGGTCTCTTAAGAACACTGGTCTGAAACTCCGCTCAAAGTTTGAGATCTGCACCCCAAAAAATGCGCCCCCTGCAGCCACGGAAAGAGAAAAGGGGGGAGGCGATATTTCTGCCCCCACTGAACCCATCTTTACAAAACTTGGGTGGTATCTTAAGAATAACTGTCTGAAGCTATGCTAAAAGTTTGGGGGCTATATCCCCAAAAAAGCGCCCCCTGCAGCCACATAAATGGAAAAAGGGGGGAGGGAAAAGGGGGAGAGCCCATATCTCGAGACCCCCTGACCCAATGTTTACAAAATTGGGGGGTACCTTGAGAAGCTTCATCTGAAGCTCCACTAAAAGTTTGGGGTCTGTACCCCCAAAAATGCGCTCCCTGCAGCCATGGAAAGAAAAAGGGAGGGAGCCCATATCTCGGGACCCCCTGACCCAATGTTTACAAAACTTGGGGGGTATCTTAAGAAGCTTCATCTGAAGCTCCACTGAAAGTTTTGTGTCTGTACCCCCAAAAATACGCCCCCTGCAGCCACAGAAAGGAGCAAATGTGCACAAGCACCCCCCCCCACACACGAGGATTTCGCTCTCTCGCTCTCTCTCCCTGGCCGGGCCGCACATCAGCTGATTCCTCCAGTACTCAATCCTTACTGATTGGCCAGAAGAAGACCCAGCTTGGCCACCGATTGGCCGGGGGAGGAGAATGCTGCTTACTGACGGTTATGCTGCTTACTGACGGCCGAATTTGCCGAATTTATTCGCGAACTCCCGAACTCGCTGAATTCGGGGGCCCCGGTTGCCCGCCAGTTTTGAGTTCGGTTCCTCCCGAACTAAAAACCACCGAATCAGGGGAAATTCGGCTGATTTTCAGTTCGGGCCGAACCAAATTGACAGCCCTATGGTGGAGATCTCTATTTTGTTGATCCTGTTTCCAAATTGAGGGGCAGATCCAGATGAGCTTGATCTTGGCTGCCTGCCTCAAACAAAGGCGGATCTACTGTGAAACTAATGAAGCTTAAGCTTCAGGGCCCCTAATCCCAGAGGGGCCCCCTGAAGCAACTTTTTTTAATTAGTGAATTTCTCAACAAAATCGATGGAGTTTTTAGTGATAGAATCATAAGCCAATGGGTGGAAGTACTTAATATTGACTTTAGAATATGGCCAGTTGATAGATTTCATAGACTTTAGAATATGCTCTAATACCCATTTCATATGGCCTGAAAATGTCCCTGTAATTGGTCAAATTTCAAAATTTTCTCAGGAGTTTGCAGCTCTCAAACCCCCAGCTATAAGGGCTCACTGAGCTCGCCAGAATCATTTGGGCAGCTGGATCCTCAAATCCTTTGTTGGTGCACAGCTTAATAGTTCTGTGGTTTTATTTCGTCACTGTATGGCCCATTTTCAAGGACTCCACCCCACCACCCTGTTCTCCACCATTTGGGCCTCAAAGTCCTTGCAAGGGCAGCAAGGCCCTTTGGACCTTGTTGGATGTTGCCCTATTGTTGTTGGTTGCGAAGGAGCCCCCATAACAGTTCAAGCTTCAAGGCCCCAAAAATGTAGGTCCGCCACTGGCCTCAAAATCTGTGCCTTCACTTCCATGTGTGGCTAGGCATAGAGTAGGACACCTGCCGGGTTCAACATTCTTGGGTTTAAGCCCTTTTTCAGTCTGACCCTATGGGTTACATTACTGGGGTGTAGTGATGCTA
The DNA here is from genome assembly GCF_029931775.1 of Euleptes europaea. Lineage (NCBI taxonomy): Eukaryota > Metazoa > Chordata > Lepidosauria > Squamata > Sphaerodactylidae > Euleptes > Euleptes europaea. The sequence goes on from NC_079318.1 coordinate 32,833,211, forward strand.
GACCCCAGAATTATAGGCTCATCTCCAGACTGCAGAGATCAGTTCCTCTGGAGAAAATGGATGCTTTGGAGGGTGGACTTTATCATGGCATTGTACCCCACTGGAGTCCTTGTCCTTCCCTGCCTGCATCCCCAAATCTCCAGGAGTTCCCCAATCTGGATCTGGCAGCCCTGCCTCCCCATTCCCTGCCAGTGGCCAAGGGAACCTGGCAACCCTACTGTAATGTAGGAGTCACTACAAGGTTCTTAGTGTAAGGAGGTAATTTACAATATAGCAACTTGAGGTTCTGAAATAATTTCTATTACAGCAGCTTCCTGTACCTGTGCTTAGCTCACTAGGCACAATGCAAGAGCCATTGGGGTATTTGGAGAAAAGGTGGACTGTCATGGACAGACTATGTACCATGCTAGGGTTGCCAGACTCCAAGGTAGGGTTGCCAACTTCCAGGCAGTGGCAGGAGATCTCCTTCTATTACAACTGATCTCCAGCCGATAGAGATCAGTTCACCTGGAGAAAATGGCTGCTTTGGCAATTGGACTCTATGGCATTGAAGTCCCTCCCCTCCCTAAACCCTGCCCTCCTCAGGATCTGCCCCCAAAACCTCACACTGATGGCGAAGAGGGACCTGACAACCCTACTCCAAGGCTAGGGTTGCTAGCCTCCAGGTGGTTGGAGCAAAAAAGGCACGTTTACTATGAAAGTCAAGCCGAGAGAAAGTATAGTAAGGGCTCTATAAATGACATCCTCTCCACCTATCATCCGTCATCTTTCTCCCGGTTGCTGAGGGAACAATAAGCATATGAACAGTACAAAATTCTGAGAGACTAATAAGTCATTGAATGAGATAAGCCAAAAAATATATATATATTTGTATTTTTGTATTGTATTGTATTGCCTCACATGTACTCATAGTTATTTTCATAAGTTTCCTTTATTAGATTGTATGTAATTTTTTCACTTTTGTCACTAAATTCACTGGCTTATAGAATAAGAGTTTGTATGTCATTTATAGAGCCCTTACTATACTTTCTCTCAGACTCCAGGTGGTAGCTGGAGATCGCCTGCTATTACAATTGATCTCCCACTATTACAACTGATCTCCAGGTGACAGAGATCAGTTCATTTGGAGAAAATGGACACTTTGGAAAGTGGATTCAATGGCATTATGCCCCATTTAAGACTCTCCCCTCCACAAACCACACCCTGCTTAGGCTCCCCCAAAATCACCAGGTATTTCCCAGCCCGGAGCTGATATCCCTACTTAGGGCCCCTACAAGCTACAGAAGCCATAGGGAGGGCCTTCATATGTTCTTGTTGACATGTTTGTTACTTGCTAATGTAGGTAAGGATGTGCCACAGTTCCTTTCTAAAGCTTCCCAGGATCATAATTGTTATTTTGCTTTTCCCAGGATCATAATTGTTATTTTGCTCTGTCAAGATAGATCATTTTTCTGAGAAATAGAAGTGGGTGTGAGATGTCACTGAGCAAAGGCCAAATATTTTTAACTGTCTCTTTTACTCAGATTTGAACACCCACACTCAGTTTCATTAGTCTTTGAGGGAAGGGGAAAACAACTAACATAGTACGAAACTAAACAAGAACTAAAGAGCACTGAAGTATTACAAGGTATCTATCTTAAAATGTGTTTAAGGAGCATTAAGCAACAGTAAGTAAGGGGGCCCATATAACATGCCCTTAATTGAGCAAACACAGTGGTTTCTTGGAATGGACTGTAAAATATCCCACAGAAAAATCACCTCCATTTAGCAAACAAGGAACAAAATAACTACTGGTTTGGAAGTCATCATAGAAGTTTTTCCTTCCCCTACCAACCACTAAAGTTCCCAGAGCAGTCTCAAGGGAAGCCCTGCATAGAGTGAGTTACAGTGGTCTAATGTGGAGGTGACCGGACCGCTGCATTGTTCAGGGTGAGACAGGAAGGGTACCAGTTGCCTGATCTTGTGGAGATGGTAAAATACTACTCGGGCTACATTTGTGACCTGTGCCTCCACAATCACACCCAAACTCCTGATGGTCAATGCTGGTGTTAATTGCACATCGTCAAGAGTTGGGAGCTGGCATCCCAGCCCTAAGTCTCCCTGGCCCAGCCATAGAACCTCCATCTTTGATGGATTCAGTTTCAGACAACTCTGTTTCAACCAGTTCACCACGGCCTCCAGACAACTGTCCTGTTAATCCGAGGCAGTATCTGACTGGCTGCCTATCAACAGACATAGCTGGGTGTCATCTGCAGCCATTTCAGGACTGTCCCATGAATACCAGTATCAGCAAGGCAATGGGTCAATAGATCGTGATCGACCATGTGAAACATTGCTGTCAGATAGAGGAGTAACAGCAGCACTGACCCACCTCAATCCAGCTGTCTGCAGAGATCGTCTGTGAGGGCAACCAATGCCATCTCTGTCCCATGGGCAGGTCGGAAGCTGGATTTAAATGGGTCCAGAGCCAATGTGTCCTCCAGGAAAGCCTAGAGCTGTTCCACTGCTGCTCTCTCAATGACCTTACCCAGGAATGGAAGATTTGACAGTGGGTATTAGCTGGACAGATCAGTGGGATGCAAAGATGACTTCATCAAAAGCGCCCTTACCGCTGTCTCTTTCAATCCCTTCGGGAAGACCCCTGAACTCAGGGTCAGGTTAATAATATCCACTAGGGGCCCTGCACCCAATCACTGTTGGCTTTCACCAGCCATGATGGACAGGGGTCTAAGAGGCAAGTGGTAGGCTTCTCTATCAACATTGATCTGGGAGAGTCCGCTGAACTGGTCTGACACAGGACCTGAAGACAGCCACTCGCACTTTCGGATCCCTCTGAGAGCAAACTTAAAGATCTAATTACTCTAAATAATTGTGATGGGTGAGAGCTAGCAGATGCAATGGAGGCTGCATAAAAGTCCTTTTTAGCGGCCTTCGCCACCATCTCATAAGATCTCACAAACATCCTATAAGATATTTTTGTAGCTTCATCATAAGTACGTAGCTAAACCCACTCTAGTCGTCTAAGATCTTGTTTTTTTTTTCCTCCAAAGCTCCATATTATACGGTGGGGCCAATTTGGAACTGGGGCAAAGAGGATGTCAGGGAGTGATCTCATCGAGGGCTTCAGAAAGATGGTTATGCCAGTCATCCCCTTTATGTACCCCTGTGCCATTCCACTTGTTTGCTCTACTGTTGCATGCCTGCCTCTAAACTGCTAGTTCTGATAATAGCTTGGACTGGTTTCCCAAATTGTAGCCCTAGGTTGTGGCTAAATCATATTATACATTCTAAACACAGGCACAAAAATCATAGAACAATGGTTGCTGGAGTGTGAGCTTTTCTCTCTTTGGAGACATGGATGGCTGCTTGAAGAGATATTAAGAAAAGCAGAAAGCCAAGTTCTAAGAGTGCAAAGGATATGGGGAGAGAAGAAGAGACACCAAAGGAAGAGAAAGAGAAGGGGGAAAGAATGATGTCTGAAGATCCAGAATTCAAAGTGAAAATTGTTGACATCATAAGATACCTTATGATGCCTGAAATTCTGTGTTCATTTATGCAGTAGTAAATCCCATTGATTTCTTTGGGCACTATATTTTAGTAACGGTCACTTTGGGGTGAATCCTGAAATAAATCAACCAATACAGTAAAACTGTGCAAAAAGGGGAGGACATAATATGACGGTCATTATACTTTGAGTCAAGTAGAAACACAGTGAAATGAAATGGTAAGTGTACACAACCATACATGCTTTTCCTGCAATAAATACATAGTTTGCTTTTCAATTCAAATTGACGGGGGGGGGGACGGGGACAGTGCTATAACCCCAGTTTTGCTTCCTTTTTCATGTTTAGTCAGATAGCGGTGAAAGAAAATCGGGAAAGCAATTCCCCCTCACACATTATTACCTAAATAGGAAACCTGCACATCTCTGTAAGTAGACTATGGACTACTGAACAATATGATCTTTGTTACTTCAACTCACATTTTTCAAATTTAAAAAATAAATAAATCACGTAGCTGCATGGAGGATTGATTGCAGCAATTTCTGTACCATTTGAAATAGAACTGTTCAGTGATTGTCTCACAGCTTGATATAACACTATCTTGAAGCAAAATAGTGTTGAAATCTCAATTAGTTCTCTAGAAAATAGGCTGTAGATCAGCAGCATTTAGAGAAGAAGTTGCAAGTCTGACCATTAAATCATGGTGTCATTCATTTTGCTTTCAGATGTATTTTTGCTTGTTATTGGCTGGTTTTATCACAAGACCTGCCTACTTCAGGTTTTGGTCCTATTTTCAGTCAACCTTTGTATTTTCATTTGGGCCTTTTGTGCAGGGATGTTTCCTTCCTACGGCTTCGGGGCTTCCTTTTGATTATGCATGCCTTTCCCGACAGTCAGAGGTCACCTTGTTCTCCCTATGTGTTTTGCCTGTGTTTTCTAAATGTTGTTTTAGCCAGAATCTGGAAAATGCAGGCAAAACACACAGGGAGAGTGAGGTAGCTTCTGATGGTTGGGAAAGGCATGCATAATCAAAAGGAAGCTGGGAAACAATTGGTGGGGGGTGACCATGGGGAAATATCCCTGCAAAAAGACCTTGAATTACACTGAAACCAGGAAACTAGAAAACATGAACCTTGTAAATTCTGCCAATTAGGTTGGGCAAGCAGGAACCAGCAAGTGATGGGCAGGCTTGTGTTCACTAAGTGACTTGTGAAAATTATGCTCACGTAGCAGCAATAACTAATCTTCTATAAATGGTAGTAAGACACAGCAATGCCAATTAACATTACATGTTGCCTGATTAATACAAATGGGATAAAACTTCATGCATCTTTTTACTAACACTCGAGAGAAACTGCAAAACACACACAAAAAAAAAACTCCACATCAACTGGTCAAAAATGTATGCAATGCTTTATAAACTGTGAAAATTAAATTCTAATCTATAATGTAAATATGGCTTTGACTAATTATGTCAATGAAAATCTCTGGCAATATTCCCATGTATGGAATTATGCAGCTGGTATTTGCCATTCATTAATTTATATTCAGTATTCACTCCTAAGCTTACTCCTCCAGGACAACTGGTTGGCTGCTGTAAGAAACAGGACGCTGAACTAGATGGACCACTGGTCTGATCCAGCAGTCTCTTCTGATATTATTATGCATTCTAATTTATCCCTGCATTTCCTAGGAGTGGAAAAAAATGAACTAATTATTTTTGTTCAAGGTTTGACTAGCAGGACCTCCACAGAGAGGTCATTCTCAGTGACTGTTTGTATGTGTGTCAATGCGTATATGAGAAAGAAAACATTCTGAATATGGAGTGAAATTTTACATTGGCACAATAATGGCATTTTCTCTGATTAGTACTGCATAGATGTAATGCAGAGTTTCTGGTGTTTCCCTACAGACCACTAAAACAATTGGAGAATTTAACATTCAGACAGGAAGCTTCTGCCCATGGGAAGGCAGCCATAAGACCTGCACTGTACATATAATAATGCAGAAATACTCTATAGACCAGTTCAAGGGAAAAACCATGTTTGTTTGGTATGACAAAACAGCAAATACATTAAGCTATTGTAGGAATTTTTGTAGTAAATATTATAGAATACTTCAGATAAGTTGTTAACAGTTGTGCAGTTAGGTGATTTTAGATTCTGGGCTCAGTGGTCTTAAACGTGGGGGGAGCAACAAAATATTCATACTGCACTTACTTTAAATGAAAAGCATAAAATGAATATTTAAAAATAGCATCCACTGATTATGAGAACAGAGGTTTGTAGGTCAGATGCTATTTCCAAATAGATTTGAACCATACTGCCTCTTATTTAATGCATTAAGTGTGGGAGTCATAATTGCTAGAAGGCTGGCTGTGGTGACTCAGTGCTGAGCAAAAAACTCGCATAGGCTCAGAAATACTTTCTATTGCTCCTCGTATGCTAACACGGGGAACATATTGGTGTCAAAGTCTCCCCAACAATTAATTATGCAATCCTTAATAAATAAAAACAAAAGATGCCTACTACTCACACCCCCTCAAAAGCCGTGGCAAACAGGCATGCCTTGCAGTGCCTCCTGAAGATCTCCAAGGAGGGCGACCCTCTCATCTCTTCAGGGAGCCCATTCCACAGAGCCAAAGCCATGATGAAAAAGGCCCAGGCTCTGGGGGATGCCAGACAGTCCTCCCTAAGTGTGGGATAGCCAACAGATTGCTGCCTGATGACCACGGTGGGCGCACAGGGACATATGGAAGGAGATGGTCCTTCAATGAGACCTAGGGTTGCCAGGTCCCTCTTTGCCACCAGCAGGTTTTTTTTGGGTGGGCGGAGTCTGAGGAAGGTGGGGTTTGGGGAGGGGAGGGACTTCAATGCCATAGAGTCCAATTACCAAAGCAGCCATTTTCTCCAGGTGAATTGATCTCTATCGGCTAGAGATTAGTTGTAACAGCAGGAGATCTCCAGCTAGTACCTGGAGGCTGGCAACCCTAATGAGACCCCAGCTTCATTATTCACCAGCAGAAAAGCAGGTTGGAGTCAACCCATACTTTGGAAGCCAAGGTCTTTCTGGAGCTCCATTTAGTCTCCCCCTTAGGGCTGTTGAAAAAAAAAATTCGGTATAGTTCAGATTCGGCCGATTTCGGCCCGTCTGGATCGGGATATGCCGAAGTCCGAACTCCCCCGCTTTGGTCCGTGCAATTCGGCACAAATTCAAAGTTCGGGGAAAAAATTTGGCCTAATAAAGCCATTAAAAACACAACCGCTCCTTTCCGCGGCTCCGGGGGGCATTTTTGGAGGTAGAGGTCCCAAACTTTCAGCGGAGCTTCAAAGGATTCTTCTTGCCAGACCCCCCAAGTTTTGTAAAGATTGGGTCGGGGGGGCTGAGATATGGGCCCCGAAAGGGGTCCCCCCCACCCTTAACGTGCATCTCTGAGCAGAGCTTGCCGCCCACGCACAAAGCTCCCAGCGCTGACAAACAGCTGAGCCGTGGGGAGCAAGGGCGGGGCAGGTGCGAAGAAGTTTGCAAAGCAACACAACTGCAAAGCAACACGTTTGCAACCATTTAAAGCAACACCTGACACCTGGGAGTTTGCAAACCATGGAAAGGGACAGAGGCAGCTAGCTATGCATAATGAGCAGGAGGGGTGGAATTCCCCTTTTGCATCGGACTCCAGTAGGGACCAGGCAAATGCCACCATTTCTTAAGTCACCATTTAAGTCACCATTTGAAAACCAGTTTTGAGCAAGCATCAAAATAGAGACTCGAGGGGGCACACACACCCCAGGCAGAATGGGCAAAAGCCCCCTTTGGCTCCCCCCACCCACAGAAACTGCTCCCTCCCCACACACACACAGACTCTGCTTTCCCCACACACACACGAACACAGGAGAAAAATTATAGATTAAAGGCCCCAAAGGGGTCTTACTGTGGCTGTCTTCTGTTCCATCAGGAGGGGCTGGGAGGAATGGGTAATCCAATACGATTCTATTTAAGCACAGGAGGTTTTGCCTTGGATTTGCCGCTCTGGAGATGCATACAGGATCGGGTGATCCATTCATCCCAACAGGGAAAAGGGGAAAGCCCATATCTCGGGACCCCCTGACCCAATGTTTACAAAACTTGGGGGGTCTCTTAAGAAGGCTCGTCTGAAGCTATGCTGAATGTTTGGGGGTTTCACCTCCAAAAATGCGCCCCCTGCAGCCATGGAAAGAGAAAAGGGGGAGCCCATATTTCTGCCCCCACTGAACCCATCTTTACAAAACTTGGGGGGTCTCTTAAGAAGGCTTGTCTGAAGCTATGCTGAAATTTTGGGGGCTGCACCCCCAAAAAAGCACCCCTGGCAGCCACGGAAATGGAAAACGGGGGAGGAAAAAGGGGTGGAGCCCATATCTCAGGATCCCCTGACCCAATGTTTACAAAACTTGGGGGGTCTCTTAAGAAGGCTCGTCTGAAGCTCTGCTGAAAGTTTGGAGTCTCTACCCCAAAAAATGCGCCCCCTGCAGCCACGGAAAGGAGCAAATGTGCACACCAACCCCCCAAGAGGATTTCTCTCTCTTTCTCTCCCCGGCCGGGCCGCGCAGCAGCTGATTCCTCCAGTACTCAATCCTGACTGATTGGCCAGAAGAAGACCCAGCTTGGCCACCGATTGCCCGGGGGAGAATGCTGCTTACTGACGGTTATGCTGCTGTGCCCCGAACTTGCTGAATTTATTTGTGAACTCCCGAACTCGCTGAATTCGGCTCTCCCGTTTTCCCGCCATTTTTGAGTTTGGTTCGTCCCGAACTAAAAACTTCCGAATCAGGGAAAATTCGGCTGTTTTTCGGTTTGGGCCGAACCGAATCGACAGCCCTACTCCCCCTCCCCAATCTCTCCCCAAATTTCATAGTTAGACTCTTGAGGGTAAGGAGTCCTTATAAACAGGGCTTTTTTGAGATGGTACCCCATGGCAAGCCTTGACCTGGATGGTCCAGGCTAGCCTGATCTCGTCAGATCTCAGAAGCTAAGCAGGGTCAGCCCTGCTTAGTATTTGCATGGGAGACCACCAAGGAATACCAGGGTTGCTCTGCAGAGGAAGGCACTGGCAAACCACCTCTGTTAGTCTCTTGCCATGAAAACCCCAAAAAGGGGGCACCATAAGTCAGCTGCGACTTGACGGCACTTTACACAAACACCCATGGCACAGAGTGGTAAACTGCTGTCAAAGCTCTGCTCACAACTTGAATTTGATCTGGACAGAAGTTGGTTTTAGGTAGCTGGCTCAAGGCTGACTCAGCCTTCCATCCTTCCAAGGAGAGTAAAATGAGTACCCAGCTTGCCGGGAGTAAAGTATAGACAAACTACCCTGTCAACACAGTCTGTCTAGTAAACATCCGGATGTGCCATCACCCCATGGGTCAGTAATGACCCTGTGCTCTTTACCCTTACTCACCAGTACTGACTACCATCACTTTTTTCAGGGTTTTCCCAAGTCCTGATCCAGGTATGCTGGCTTGTCCCACTCAGCCAGAGAAAGTGAGAGTGGAACCACATGAACAACTTAGTGGGGATCTGCAGAGGGAATAGAAAATTGGTGGAAATCAGTGAAACCTTATATATGAGCACTGGCACTCTTTTTAAACCCCCCCCCCCCAAAAGCACTGCTTATAAATAAATTGATTGTGGCAGAAGCTTTCATGAGTCAGAGCTCGTTGCTGATGTTGGAACTAATAAATATTGTAACACACATTGATCTACATGCACACTGTGTAGATCATTACGCCTGCTGTATAAATGGAATTATTATCCCTAATCAGCTGTAAATATTGTGCAAAAGGGCCTTCTTCATGAAAATCATTATTATAACAAGCTGGGGAAACTGCAGTGTCTCAAATAGGAGGCCAACTTTCTCCCCTCTCTGTGATGCACCTTTCTCACTCAAACGGAGTGCCTACCACCCTCCACAGCCTCTAGTACACCCCAAAGCCTCTAGGTTTAAGTAGGGTTGCCAGGTCCCTCTTCGCCACCGGCGGGAGGTTTTTGGGATGGAGCCTGAGGAGGGCAGGGTTTGGGGAGGGGAGGGACTTCAATGTCATAGAGTCCAATTGCCATTTTCTCCAGGTGAACTGATCTCTATCAGCTGGAAATCAGTTGTAATAGCAGGAGAGTGCATAGAGTGCAATTGCCATTTTCTCCAGGTGAACTGATCTCTATCGGCTTGAGATCAGTTGTAATAGCAGGAGATCTCCAGCTAGTACCTGGAGGTTGCCAACCCTAGGTTTAGGGTTACAGGACGGTCAGGCAGTCACACGTCACTACCTATCTTGCCTCTTTTAAAATAGAGAGCCATAACCATTTCACATACCAGATCCTCCCTCTTGCTCACAAGGACACCAACAGACAGAGTAGCCCAGCCCCCTTTAATAATTGCCCCTCACTCAAACACTGCACAGGGTTATTGGGGTTGGGGACTCAAGAACTGTTTCATTCACATGCTGCCCCCATTTTATTCATACCCAAAAATATATATAGACAGATATCTTAGCTTGTGTGTGTGTGTATATATATATATATGTTTCTTTTCCTGAGACACCCAGCCCACAGAGTTAAACAAACAAGGAATTATCTTTTATTTATCATTTTATTATCATTTGAACGTAACACTGAAGGAAGTCTGAAAAGAAAATGTTTCTTTTCCTTTGAACTTCTGAACTGTTTCTCCGTTCTCTGTTGCAAACTGATTCTTTTCAATCAGCTTTAAGCAGCTCTTTTCTTCATTCAGCCAGACTCTCTCCTAACTGCCTAACTGCTGTCTTCAATTATCTTAAGGGCTGTTTTTCAATTGTCCCTCTCACTTACATTCCATCAGCGCACATTGGTTCCTCATAGGGAGAGGCAGAGCCTAACCTGTCTGTCACACCGTCTTACTCCTCGTCATCCCCTCTGTTCCAGTTCCACTTCCCTTCCCTCACCTACTCCCTTGTGTCTCTCCATATTACTGCTTGCCTGCTCACCCACCTGCACTTAATGTCGCTACTGTCCCATCATTATTTCCAGCCTTCAAGTTTCCATGCTCTACCCTTTCTGACCCCTGTCCTCGGTCCAGATCACTTGCTTTAGTTGATAGTGATAAAGTTTATTGTCTGCAGCTGAAGGCCATCACAATCCGCCATACAAAACATTAAAATAACATTAAAATAACATAAAACTTGCTTTAGTTAAAATAGGGTAGAAATGAGAGCTGAAAGGGTAATCTCTCAAGATCTTGGGAACCACTTTGGATTTCTTAGGTAACCAAACATGTTGGCCAAGATCTCACAAAGTAGTCCTGTGATATCTAGGCTCTTAAACTGTTTTTTTTTTTCTTTTGCTTTGGGGGGTATAATATTATTTTGCTTCATATATTTCATGCACACCCAAAAGTCCTTGCTGAAACATCTACCACTGATGATTTTATCTCCGGGGGTGGGGGGGACTATCCATGAATGTTAAATATATGTTTCTGGGAGAGGATCTAATGGTTGCTTTCTTTCTCGGGAAACTAGCCTGCTTTTAAGTACATACCCATTTGAAAGTCAAAGTTCAAAACAGAAAGACAGTGTTTGGCTTCTGGAACTTTATACATTGCAGATTTCATCATTTTCCTCGATGGCATGTTGCATAGTGGATTTTTTGTGTGTGCAATGAGGCTCGCAGCAGAATCCACTCAATGTGCCCACTCGTTTGTTGCAATGAATGCCTATAATTTGGCATCTTTTTTGAAACCAACACCTTGCTTTTGAACAGCATTTTAAAATGTTCAATATTAAAATATTCACTTCCAGTCAAGCCATGCAAATTATTTTAGACGTTCAATAATCTGTTCCATTAGCAAAGTCAACTTCTATTTCATCCGTTGCATGTGACCTTGATCTCTCACTGGAGAAATATTCCTAGTAGTTAGAGTGGCTGTGGGGATAGTTTTTCATCCCTTTTACCAGTTTTACTTTAAGGAATAAATTGTGTGGAAGTTATTGTGCTTTTGAAAGTGCACTAAGAGAACCATCTCCTGAAAACTCCAAAAAAACCTAGCCAATCATTTGTTCCACTGCGAACCCAGTTTAGACATCCAAACAATGTGTCATTCAATATTCTATGTTAATGTCCACACACGATAATGTGAAAGTCCCACAGGAATTCAAAATCTAGCAATGTTCCTAGGACCATAATTGGTTGCATGTTCCATTTTTCTGCTATCAAATCACTGTCAAGTATCAGACAGTGTCAAACGCTAACATCAACTGGGTCAAATACTGTCAAATATCAAGTACTAAAATAAACTATTAAACATTGTCAGGCATAAAATACTGATATCCAATATTGATTCAGAGAATATTTGATATTTAAAGCATCAGAAGAGGAATTTGAGAAGAGATTATTAGTTGGTATTGTGGTGGTGAAGTTTATGACACTGATTGTACAGTATGGTGACTTGGAATGTTGAGTAGCTCAGGGAACTAAACCGTTTGACAACTTTTCCTTCTCTCATGAAAGTTAGACTAAAATGTGGTTTGGATTTAAATCGCACAGGCGATTAAGGCCCTGAAAGATGTTTTAGGACATAGGGTAGCCAAGGGACAGGGAACATAGAAGCAAGGAGGCTAAACATACAGTCTTGAGAAAGTGATGGACATGGACTCACAGACAGTTGCCTGAAGGAATGAACAGAGCAGAGGTAACAAGGGGACTAAATCAAATAAGGAATATTGGGCAGTCAGTGGAAAAGAAAGATGACAAAGGTTTGAATCAGCAATCCCCGTCATGACTTCTCTTGCCAATGTGTTTCTTGGTGCCTTTTTGTTTCTAGAATCTTGAGGATAAAATCCAAAGGGTCTTTAATGAACTGGGTCTATCTCCATCAGTTGACTGAGTAGCAAAGTTCTGAGCACATCCCAGGGAGCCAGCTTTTCCTTTTACTTGGATACAGATATTAAATAGTTTATCTTCCTCAAAGAAAAGAGTCATTGATGTCTTTTCTCTTCCTCCTTGATGAGGGAAGAGCTTCAAAAGAGACCAAGAAGCATCATCTTTGCACACAGTCAGAGACAGTTGCTTCTGGATGGTGCTTGGTTTGCAACCTGATAACATTTTGAGGAACCTCACAACGTTTTGTGATTGGTTCCACTTTTCATAGTAGCTCTTTTGTGGACTACCCTTTCTCAAAATTCGAGAAGTGACCACAGCCTCAACAAGGTTGAGGATCCCCAGTTCTAATAAATACAATGAAGTGAATATTATTAGGAAAAACTTTGAAGAAACCAAACATCCAAAGAAGCTTCATGTCAGTGGTCTCCAACATCGTGCCCACTGATGTGTTTTCTGGTGCTTGGTTGTTCAAATAAAAAGAGGGTTTTGAATGAAACACAGAGCTTCAGGTTCCTCCTTACCACCTAACTGACTAGGATAGCACTGAGTTCATCCTGGTCTGGCTCCAACTTGACCATAGACTATCATGGTCTAGGGAACTTCTCTCTGTGGCCATCCAGGGAGCAAACACTATCCTGTGTGTCTTCTGCAAAGCAAAGAGTCAATCCCAGCTTCTTCTGCCTCCTTCATGTTGGAGGTGCTTCAATGCTTCACAAGAGTCCACAAGACACTAACTTTATGCCTTCAGGATCAACCATTTGGAAGCAGCTGCCACCAGCTCGAAACCTTCCAACCCTTTGTGGGATCTCCAAATAGTCAAATGGCTCCACTGCAGTGGAGTGATATTTTGCTGGTACCATGAGTCCTTCTCAAAATTCCAAAGTGCCACAGGCTCAATAAGGCTAGGATTCCTGCTATATATAAGGGGGAGGGAGGGGGGACACAGGAGTAATAGAGGGTTGAGAGAGGTGATGGTTGCTATGTCTGGAGTGCATAACATGACAATGGAAATTCTTCTAGTTTGGGTTTCTGTTGTCACTACATCACTTTGACCTGGCAATCTTAATGAGTCAATGAGGGACAAAAAATTGGGGGAGGGGCTGGGGGCAGTTTTGCAAGTGATTTAAATTAACTAGCAAAATCTGTCTATATGTAGGGGTTTTTATAGTCACTAAGAATACGAAATACCTTATGGGAGAGTTTGAAACACAATACAACCTCCTTTCTTTTCATACAAAAAACAAATAAATGTATATTTATAAGCCGAATTCAAAATGTGCCAATACTCATTTTATAGCTAACATTGCTGATCTATCAAAAACATGGTGTCCACTGAGCTGAAAGCTAATGAGGCAAAATAAAATTTTAGAGCGCCAGAATGCTAGTGTGGAATACTGAGTCATATGAGAGGAGGAGGAGGAGGAGGAGGAGAAGAAGAAGAAGAAGACAGTTAATTCCTAAGAATACACTGTGCTTGGTAAGGAAAAATATATTAATGTGCTAACAGAGAACAAAGGATGATTCAACTGGAAACCTTTAGAGCATCAGAAAGGCAATAGCAGGAATAAGCAATTAAGCTACTCCCTGGAAGTGATGTTTCCTGATTTAATCACAGTAAGTTCATCCATTATATGTGCATCTCTGTTGTGCTGATTCCTGACTCTACTCTCTGTTTCACTCAACTTTTTATGGGTATGTTGTTTCCTCACTTGTTTACAGTAGTTGGTGTTTATGGCTGAAAAGATACTGAGATCTCTCTTGCTGCTTTGGAACACTGCATTTTGTTCATTCTGTTCTGTTCCTGCAAGCCTGAGGCGCTATGTGATTACTCAAAAGTAACTCCCACAGTGTTCAAGGAATTTTACTTCCAAGTAAATTTGCATGGAATTGTAATCTTAGTCTTGTTAATTTGCTTCCTCTTTATTGGTTTCCTCCCTCATAAAGTGTGTGGGTAGTATATAAAATAATATTGGAGTTTTAAAAGTAAGCAATTATGTCCTCGTTCATGTAAATGGAGGAGAAAATATTCAGCCTGTTCATGGACTGAACCAGTTGAGACTGTAAGTGGGGATAGAATCATTGAAAGCTCCCCATGGAAAACAGTACCTACATATATATCCCCACATACAGTACATCCCTACACTTGTATATTAGGGAGAAGGCTAAACCATAGGGGCAGAGTTATGGCTCAGTGGAAGAGCCTCTGCTTTGCATGCAGAAGGTCCCTGGTTCAATCCCTGCCATCTCCACTTAAAAGAACCAGGCAGTAGGTGATGTGAAAGACCCCAAAGAGCCACCACCAGTCTGAGAAGACTATACTGACCTTGATGGACCAATGGTGTGATTTAGTATAAGGCAGATTCATCCGTGTTCATATATCTTCTTCCTAACGTCTAGTTTTCTACTGAGTGGAGACTATTATTGTATGGATGAGCACCCCCTACCAACAATAGAAATTAGTACCGTCCAGGAACAGCTTTAAAACTTCAGTATGGTGTAGTGGTGGTTTGGAGTGGTGGACTCTAATCTGGAGAACCAGGTTTGATTCCCCACTCCTCCACATGAGCGGCGGACGCTAATCTGGTGAACCAGGTTGGTTTCCCCACTCCTACACATGAAGCCAGCTGGGTCACCTTGGGTTAGTCACAGCTCTCTTAGAGCTCTCTCAGCCCCACTTACCTCACAGGGTGTCTGTTGAGGGGAGGGGAAGGGAAGGTGATTGTAAGCCGGTTTGATTCTCCCTAAAAGATGAAGTCGGCATATAAAAACCACGTCTTCTTCTTCTTCTTCTTCTATTGGCATGAGGTTCTGACATAGGGTAGCCAATCTCGAGGTCTCCCATTATTACAAGTCATCTCCAGGCAAAAGAGATCAGTTCAGTTGGAGAAAATGGCTGTTTTGGAAGGTGGACTCTATGGCATTATACCCCATTGAAGTCCCTCCCCAAACCCCACCCTCCTCAGACTCCACTCCCAAAATCTCCAAGTATTTCCCAACCCAGAGCTGGCAACCCTACTCTGACAGGCTGTTTTGCTGCCTGGAATGGGTTGCCATCTCCTTCAAAGGGAACAAAAAAAATCCTTGCCACAGTTCACATGCACCTACATGTATGCAAACAGAAAATTATGTATGGCAAAGTTTTGAGAAGAGTTTAAACATGGGTGGGGTTGGAGGAAGCCCCTGTCAGACTTAGGGGAAATATCCAACAATTTGTTGTACGGTACTAACTTTCCAGAATGCCAATCTCAAAATTCCTCCAAAATGTGCTCAAGTTTACTTTTGTGTTCCATTTTTTATCTTTATCACTTTGCTCATTGGCACCCTCCTTGTGGATTTATATCCTTCCCATGAGCAGGCAGCTGTGTGTGCAACTCAGGGGAATGTCATCAGGTGCTTTCAATGGTGCCTGCAGCTTGTGAAGGGGCATGTGTTGTTCATCGTCAAGGCTTCGGTGCAGTCCCCCATTGGAACTGCCCATGTGCAGACTGGCTGTGGAAAAGATTTCCAGAACTTAGAGGACTAGGAGCAACCTTCCCCCCAAACTGTCACATGACCAGGTAGTTCATGGAGGAAAGGGGTATTCATGGCTATTAATTAAAATGGATTAGTTAAGAGGGGAGTGGACATATTCATGGAGGAAAGGGGTATTCATGGCTATTAGTTAAAATTGATACTGGTCATGCTGCATACCTATTCTCTCCAGGATCAGAGGAGTATGCCTATTATTTTAGGTGCTGTGGAACACAGGCAGGATGGTGCTGCTGCAGTCGTCTTGTTTGGGGGCTTCCTAGAGGCACCTGGTTGGCCACTGTGTGAACAGACTGCTGGACTTGATGGGCCTTGGTCTGATCCAGCAGGGCCTTTCTTATCTTCTTATGTTCTCTTTTTGTTGCTGCAGAGAGAGGATCTCCATTGCTGTTTTCATTTTCCTCTTCCCATTCGCAAGGCTGAAAACACTTTTTTTTCTCATAAAAGATTTTTTTTATCATCGACAATCATTGTAGTGAACAATAAAACTATGTTTTAAAAAGAAAATTTCCTGGTTATTAACTCTTGTCATTGTAGCTCAAAAGGGACCTGTTCAGGTTTATGTCAACTGTGGCTTTAAAAGGATGCTGGTAATCTGCCTCGGGAATCACACAATAGAGCTGCCTGCTCTTCTTTATCACCAATTTACTCTCAAGGCAACATCTGGAACAAACAGCACTTGAAAAGGTGTTGGGGAGGCACACAATCACCTTACCCTGCCATGCCATGGGCTGGGCCCTCATAGCGTTTTTTGAATGGCTAAATTCATCTGTAAAATAGTGTTAACATCCACCGGTCAGACCTGTGGACACCGTCGTGTCTAGTTTGGCCCTCTTTCTTTTCCTGAGTTGCAATCTCCACTACTTGAGTGCCCAAGTCTGCTCCTCTTAAGTGGACAAGAGTCTCTCCTGAGACTGTAACTAAAGGGTTGGATCCTGATTCTGGTGCTATTGGCTATAGGGTTGCCAACCTCCAGGTAACAGCTGGAGATCTCCTGCTATTAAAACTGATCTCCAGCCAATAGAGATCAGTTCACCTGGAGAAAATGGCTGCTTTGGTAACTGGACTCTATGGCATTGAAGTCCCTCCCCTCCCCAAACCCTGCCCTCCTCAGTGAGAGAGACTTGGCAACCCTACAGATGTATCTTGTGGAAGGGTCCTCAGTCAGAAATATCCGCCCCCAAAAACCTCCCGCCGGTGGCAAAGAGGGACTTGGCGACCCCAGTTGGATATGTTGTGTGGAGACTCTGGCACTCTAAACTTTCTGGAGATGAACTATAATTCTGGGGGATCCCCAGGTCCCATCTGGAGGACGGCATCCCTTCCTGGTCACAGGGCTTGTGGGCACACTGAACTGCTGGTGGATTGCCTGCCCAGGCCAGGAGAATGATAAGCCTAATCAAATCACTAAGGCTAAATTTTCAAGCTGCTCATTTTATCTGGAAGGTGAAAACCACATGTCAAGCAAAAAAACCCTGATCACTCCCGGAAGTCTGAAAATGGTACCAGCCAGGAAAGGCTTTATCATGGGCTGATTTACATACTTACATATTTTGCCTAACTAACCAGTTTATTTAAAATCCCATCTTATTTCCTAAATTCAAGGCAGCTAACAAAGAAACAACAATTGTTGGGTGAGGGGTTGGGCTCAGTGGTAGAGCATCTGCCTGGCATGCAGAAGGTCCCAGGTTCAATCCCTGGCATATCCAGTTGAAGGGACTAGGCAAGTAGGTGATGTGAAAGACCCCTGCCTGAGACCCTGGAGAGCCACTGCTGGTCAGAGTAGACAATACTGACTTTGATGGACCAAGGGTCTGATTTAGTATAAGGCCGCTTCATATGTTCATGCGTTCAGGTTTCAAAGTCCCCAAAACAACACAACATCCTTTAATGACCCAAAAACAATGCACATGTTTAAAACACACAGGCTAAAAATGTAGCCTTCCACAAAAGCCTGTTGAAATAAAACCATTATATACAACTTACTGAACGCAGTGAGTGAAGGCATCTTCTGCACCCACCCAGGTATGCTGTTACAGAGAATCTGCTGCCATACATACAATCCTAAGAGAAGGCACCAGAAAAAGAAGGCTATCTGAACATTGTAGCTGTTGTGTGAGAGGATATTGTGTGTGTATAAAGTGCTGTCAAGTCGCAGTCGACTCATGGTGACCCCAGCAAGGGGCTTTCAAGGCGAGTGAGAAGCAGAGGTCTGCCATTGCGTTCCTCTGCAGAAACTTCCTCCGACATCTGCCTTCCTGCTTAGCTTGCAAGATCTCACAAGATTGGGTTACATCAGGGTTGCTTGCTCGGGGCTGGGAAATACCTGGAGATTTTGGGGGTGGAGCCTGAGGAGGGCGGGGTTTGGGGAGGGACTTCAATGGGGTATAATTCCATAGAGTCCACCTTCAAAGCAGCCATTTTCTCTCGGTGAACTGATCTCTGTCACCTGGAGATCAGCTGTAATAGCGGTAGATCTCCAGCCACTACCTGGAGGTTGGCAACACTAGGCTACACCATGCTGCCTTCCCTCCCATGAGAATATATTGGGAGATGCGATCTGATAAATATGAGGCTTTAGGCTGTGAAAGGCTTTAAAGGTAAAAAGCAACACTCCAAATTGGGCTCAGCAGCAAGTAGTTAACCAATGCTGTTGACGCAGCATTGGAGTTATGTGGTGTGATGACTTGCAGGTGTATGTTCCATTGGGAAGCACTGCATTTGAGGCAGGATGAAACACATGTGCCATCTGTTGTGTTTTATTTGGGGTAGCTCATTTGTAGATGCAAGTCAGCACTGACTGCTGCAGTTTCCAAGAGATTCACATTCAAACATGAAACAGCTGTACACCTACTCAGCATTCCTTTAGCACATTTTTATTAAGATTTTCGAGGATGTGTATTCCCGAGAGACTAGACGTCCGTGGTTTTAAGGCTGCAGTCCTATAACATTTACCTGGAAGCAAACCATATTCAGCACAGCAGGGCTTACTTCTGAGTAAACATGCCAGATGTATAGGGCTGCCAACCTCCAGGTACTAGCTGGAGATCTCCTGCTATTACAACTGATCTCCAGCCGATAGAGATCAGTTCACCTGGAGAAAATGGCCGCTTTGCCAATTGGACTCTATGGCATTGAAGTCCCTCCCCTCTCCAAACTATGCCCTCCTCAGGCTCAACCCAAAAAACTTCCCACCAGTGGTGAAGAGGGCCCTGGCAACCCTACAGATGTATCTCGTGCAAGGGTCCTCGGTCAGAAATATCCTTCAGCTTTTACTGTGGCCATTTATGCAGGGTCAATTTTGATGCTCGCTCAAAGCTCTTTTTTAAAATGCGACTTGAAAAATGTGTATTCACGGTCCCGATGCAAAAGGAGAAATTCCACCCCCCTCACCTGCTCCTTCATTCCTGTTTGCATAGCCATTAGCATGTGCATAGCTAACGCGCTGCTGTTATTTTTCATGGTTCCTTGAGGGGATTCTTCGTGGCGGGGGTGGAGCAAACACCAAAGGTTGCGAAGCAGGTATGCGCCGGCTTCACAGTCACTTCCAGAATGACGTTTCAGCGTGAAAAATGTAAAAAAATATGCCCGGCAATTCAGCCAGGAACACGCTGCTAATAAATGGCCATTGTTTCCTGATGTTGCAGCTTGATGCCTCTGCCTTTTCCTGATTTCATAGCTGGAACGTTGACTGTGCTTCATTAGCAGTCAGATCCCACCCACTCACCTTCTGGAGCGACTCAGCTGAATAACGAAGTCTGCAAGCGAGGCGGCTTTAACTCCGATCTGTAAAACAGAGCTGACAACTCGTCTTTCAATTACTCGCGGTGTATATTAAGGATCTCATTCTGCTCTGTTTACTCCGTGGGGAGTGCTGAGATATCAAATGAGAGTAGACTTTGACCCTGAGAATACAAAAGGAAATTGCCAGCTGTGTTGGGGAGTCCATATTGGCTCCATTGTCACAGAGCCATTCCCCGGCTCTGGTGTCGATATGCAAAAGATTTGAGCTCATTCACAAGCCGGGAGAGTCTGACCTTGGCCTCAGCCTACAAGATAGTAATTAAATATAGACTAAATACAGTTTGGAAATGGCCGGCCTGGGTGAAGATCTAGAATACAAAAACAGAGCAGCCTCCTGTCCTGCTGGGGCCAGGTTATTGACAGATCTGCCGAAGTGTATTTCTTTGTCTTGCTCCTGTCACCACTCAGCAGCCTTGCTTATTTGCAGCCAGCAGACTTCTAACCTCTGCAGAGAGACTACATTTTGTAATAAAAATGACATTTCTGCCTTCAGTGAGAGCACCACAAAGAAGAAGAAGAAGAGGAGGAGGAGGAGTTGGTTTTTATATGCCAACTTTCTCTACCACTTAAGGGAGACTTAGACTGGCTTACAATCACCTTCCCTTCCCCTCCCCACAACAGACACCCTGTGAGGTAGGTGGGGCTAAGAGAGCTGTGACTTGCTGAAGGTCACCCAGCTGGCTTCGCATGTAGGAGTGAGGAAACAAGTACAGTTCACCAGATTAGCCTCCGCCGCTCATGTGGAGGAGTGGGGAATCAAACCCGGTTCTCCAGATCAGAATCCACTGCTCCAAACCACTGCTCTTAACCATTTCACCATGCTGGGATCATAGTTCTGCTCTTTTTAATGGCTTTAAGGATTTGTCCATGTTGGGCATCCTTCATTTGATGCTGCCATGGCCTCATTTTGTTCAGTGTCTAAGATTGTAAGACCCTGACACTTCTGCTGGGGTGATGCCTGGACTGTCTTGTGGGGGCTGGAAGCAACAGCATAGTGATAGTCTTATTGTTGGAATAGACCAGTGGTTCTCAAATGTTTTAGGGCCACCGCCCCCTTGGTTCCACAAACTCAACCCCAGGGCCCCCTAACCTATCCTATAAAAAGCATTATTCAAAATAGGGGTTTGCATGACTCACTGAAAAACAATAAAATTTCAAAACAGTAACAATTAATTGCACATCTATTCAAAATCAAATTAAAACTTTTTAGTTGAAATTTGTTTAACAAAACTGATGAACTTGACCCACTGGTACCAGCTCTTCAAAGCCTGGTAAAAATTCTAATAGTTTCCATCAAATTTGCCAGCATGGTGCCATAGCTTGATCTACTGTAAATTAATGAACAACACAGTTGAAGGGGCCCAACTCTAGTGCCCCCCTACTTCCCTCTTGCCTCTTAGTGCCCCCCAGGTAATCCCACCCCCCAGGGGGTGGTACTGGCCACTTTGGGAACCACTGGAATAGACAATGTCCAGTGCACAAAGGAGAAGAGAAGAAGACCCTGCAGGGTGCAGCAATAAGACAACTAGATTAGGATAGTGAGGTTAGTCCCTTCTCATCTGTTAAGTATCATTCCTTCTCCGTCTCCAGAATGCAATTCTCAGGCCAATACCCTGCTTCTTTTTGGAAGTACCACACATTCAACCCATTCCTGCAGGGGGGGGATCTGCAGTGGCTGGGAGTGGTGCAGCTATGCAGCCTCCTCAAAGGCTTCCTGGCAGATGCGGAGGGGAAGGAACCTCTTTTTTAATGTAAAAAATGAAAAAAGGGGGAAATGCCCCATAGCGAACAGCAAGGCTGTGCCACCAAAATGGTGATGCAGCCCCGCTACCACTCAAAGGGGCGTTCCTGGGGTGAAAGGGGCTAGGAAGCTGACTAACATCAGCTCTGATGCTCGGAATACCCCAGGAACACCCCCCCCATGCGGGCGTGGGCTTTCCCTTCTGGGAAATCCTTGCCAGCATGGGTGTGCTGGTGGTGGGGTCCAGCAGAGCTCTATGGCTCCCAGACGCCAGCATGTTTGCCCACATGCTGGCATAGGTGTCACCTTATTCCATGATAAGGTGGCACCTATGCTGGCCTGGGCTCATGCCGGCTCCCATGGATCTTTGCTCCCCCTCTCAGGAATGCACTCTTAGGACATTTATGCTTGGTAAATTGGCGCTTGGTTTGCCCCTCCCTTGCTGTACAGTTTTCTTATGCGAGGTTTCTAATCCCTATGCATGGTGGTACTTTGCCCCGCAGAGGCTGGTTGTATTTCGGAGTAGTTTACCGCCATGAAGTGTGTGTGTGTGTCTCTCTCTCTCTCTCTCTCTCTCTCTCTCTCTCTCTCTCTCTCTCTCTCTCTCTCTCTCATTTCTCTCTCTCTCTCATTTCTCTTTCTCTCTCACCTAGTGATGTTAGTTCCTGAATAAAGCTTTATCTACACTTTAATCAAGTTGTGCTCCTTTGCGGTCTTAATTGCTCCGCCAACACTTACTCTGTGCATGGCTGCTCTCCCACCAAAATAACATCTCAATACAAAGAGTCAGCACAATGCAAATGCCTTCTTTTTCCTGCTCACCGAATCATTTACATCCGAGTGATCCAAGCGATCATTCGTTTTCCAAGCGATCCATGCAGTCACTTGGAAACGGAGCAGTGGGAAATCGTGCAGTGGGAAAGATGTGTACTTCAGCTTGGATTCTATGTGTACTTCAGCTTGGATTCTATGTGTACTTCAGCTTGGATTCAAATCTGGGCTCTCACCGTTGCAATTTAAAATTTGAAAAAGAGCCAGAGCGCTTTTATCACATCTACTGTGGTCCTTAGAGGAGCCTACAGAAACTCCCTCCAAAATTTGCAATTATGACACGGCTGTGAGAGATCTGCTTTTTGGGGCATTTCTCTTGCAAACTTGCATATGCATTCACATTCAGCAAGGTGTCTTACCATCTTATATTTTACTACAGATCTTCCGCTGGCAAAATATCATTTCATGCTCAAGCTTTTAGGCAATTAACATTTCAAGGAAAGAAATCTTCCAGGAAGAACAGTTAAGCAAATCATTCACAGGCTGTTACAAAAATATGCTAGCAGATGTGGTTTTATAGAAAGACAAAACTGCAGAAAAATCAGACTACAAAAGGGTTGAAATGCCACACCATGTTTGTGAAAAATGGGTCTTCCAAAACAGACTGTGGTTAAAAGACATTCATCTTGCATTTCATTATGATTATATTATCTTTGAATGGTGTAATTTTTGAAAATCAAATTTAGATGAATGGCTTAAAATGCTGGTTATTCAAACTAAATAATTATTTCTGTCATCTGAAATAGGCTGCAGAACTTATCTTAGAAAGGGCACAAGAATTTTGAGGATTTAAATTGGGAATATACCTTATATTTAAAGGTTTTAAAATATTCTTGCTATTATAAGGACTTCTAAAATGTTATTGCAGGGTGTGTGTTTTTTGGAAACATTACATTCTAGGCATTGAACCATAGCTCTATAAATTGGTAATCAGAGGGGTCAAAATTTATATTTCTACGGTTCTCTGTGATGTTTCAGTTGCACTCATACCTAGGGTTGCCAGCTCCGAGTTAGGAAATACCTGGAGATTTTGGGGGTGTGGCCTGAGAAAGGACTTCAATGCCATAGAGTCCAATTGCCAAAACAGTCATTTTCTCCAGAACTGAGCTCTATCGGCTAAAGATCAGTTGTAATAGCAGGAGATCTCCAGCTAGTTCCTAGTGGTTGGCAACCCTACTCATACCTGATCTTCTCTAACTGGCTGAAATGTTCCTGTGGGCAAGCTGTAGGCCAGCATCAGCTGTCAGAGGGTTGGGCCTCTGTCCTCCTGCTCTTCCACATCATTACTTATGTACACTTTGCTCCCACGCCCTGGGCCCAGTTACCATTGGGGCTAGAAGGAGAGCATCAGAGCAAGCGACTGCAACAGTTGGTGTTACTGTGGCCCATCTTCGCTGCCTCTATCAGTTGATCCATTCACGCAACCTCTCCCTCATTGTGGGATGGTAGTGGACAGGGTTGATAGAGAGAACAAAGAGGAAGACAGAGATCCACTAGACATTTAATTAAGCAGAAATTATAGATAGTTAGGAAGCAGCTTACAGAAAAGGGAAATACAGTAGGATTTCACTAGAGAAAATAAGCACAAAACACTGCTAGCCAGAGTTACTTTAAACATCCTCCTTTTTTTGCAGGATGGGTCAGTCTCTGCTTGGACTGTCTGCTCCAGGTTGGGAAATTTCTGGAGGTTTGGGGATAGAGACTGGAGAGGGTAGAGTTTGGGGATGGGAGGAATCTCATAATGCCAGAATCGACCCTCCAAAGCAGACATTTTCTCCAGGTAAACTGATCTTTATAATCTGGAGATCAGTTGTAATTCTCAAGGCCTTACCTGGAGGTTGACAACCCTAGT
Organism: Euleptes europaea; assembly: GCF_029931775.1. Classification (NCBI taxonomy): domain Eukaryota; kingdom Metazoa; phylum Chordata; class Lepidosauria; order Squamata; family Sphaerodactylidae; genus Euleptes; species Euleptes europaea. The sequence continues at coordinate 32,857,353 of NC_079318.1, forward strand.
ATCTGCCTACCTCTGAAGCTCATTCACTTGAGACACCAGGATTTTGCCAAAGACTAGACCAGGTGGGGCTACACAAAGACTAGACAAAGGGCATGCCAATATATCTTGAATTGGGAGTCTTGCTTTCCAATGGGGGCTTGCTTTCCAGTTTCCACAAAAGACCAATTCTGTAATAATATTCCCAGTAATGGATCAGAAGTTTACTGGTCATACCTGAGGCAATTTGGAGCTTGGAGCTTTAGAGGTGAAAGAAGGTTCTTCCATCAGAGGAAAGGTGACAGCAGATTAATGCTTCACAGCCCCTGCCCTGCTTTTTCCCAAGTCATGCATCATCCTAAAATTGACACTCTGCTCTTTTAGAGCAGCTGAGGATCTGATTTGCCGTTCCAGCAAATAAATTTCTATTATTTTAACATTAGAGTGACCCCCTCCGATTCATAACAGGTATCGCTACAAAATAGTTGCTACATTTCTGGGTTCAATTACAAAATGTCAGAAATTTCCAGAAAATGTTGGGAGTCTTCAAGCAAAGCATCCATCTATTCAATGAACACACTAAAACCATTTGTATAATGATAAAACAGATATATCAACAATCACTAAAATAAAAATATGTTAGTACGTACATACATAAATGGTGCTACTCGGTGGTGTATCTGGTACGCAGGGTCAATGAGGAGTAAGTCAATGAGCAATAAGTCCCCCCATCTAGTAATAAAACTAAATAAAGATGTTAAAGAAGAGAGAAGGGGGAGGCAGGGAGGCCAGCACTGACTGAAAAACTGTAGCTGTCCTCAAGTGTAAGCCTGGTGGAATAGTTCCATCTTACAGACCATGTGGAACTCCTTAAGGTTCATTCACCAGGGCTTTTAATGGGGCACAACTGTGCCCATCTTCTTGGGAGGTGGGGGAGGTTATCTGGGGCTCATTTTATTGGTTTTAAATTGCAGTGTTGGCTGAAATATAAATGCCTAATAAACTACAAAAAGAGAAAGGGTGCTCTGGGAGATTGGGAAAGAATTGGGCAGGCTCTAAAAACTAACAACCATTCACAATTCTGGAAATTAATTTCAGATTCCTTGAGGAGAACCACTTTACATACATCAGTCCCACATGAAATCTGGGAATCCCATTACAGATCACTATATCTTTCTCTAGATCCTGATACATCAATTAGGACAGATCCTAATGTGCTGACAAATTTACCTGAATGGCCACCGGTTACTCACTTGGAGATTAAGAAACTTATAGGAACTTTGAAAACTGGGAAAGCCCCTGAATATGATCTGATTCCCCCTGATTTAATTAAAAATAATGAGGAATGGTGGATTCCATCACTAGCCAAACTCTTTACACTTATTGATAGAATGGGGAAATTGCCTAAAGGCTGGGAGGTTGCTGTTGCTGTCCCTATACACAAAAAAGGGTCTATCAATGATCCCCAAAACTACAGGCCAATCAGTCTCCTTAGTACCGTAGGCAAACTTTACTCAAGACACCTATATTGGAAGCTAAGTCATTGGTTGGAGGACGAGAACCTCTTGACTGAAGAACAAGGTGGTTTCAGAGAAGGGTGGTCCACTATGCATCACTGTTTGCTGCTTGATCACCTGATAGCTAAATATGCATTGGGAAAAAGTCTTCTTTTTACGTTTCCTTTGTTGATTTTAAATCAGTCTTTCATTCCATCTCCAGAGGAATTCTAGGGGCGAAACTGGAAGGGACAGCCATAGCCAAGCGTCTCTTTATTTTGATTAAAGCTTTATACCAAAACACTGGTATTAGGGTTCGATGCAGCCCACAAGGTCATCTCATGAATCTGATTAAGACCGAAAAGGGTGTAAAGCAGGGATGCATACTTGCTTCTCTGTGATTTAATTACTTCATAAATTATATCAATAGGCATCTTAAAGATATTCATTTTCACCCCCCAAAAGTTGCTGACAGGCATATCTCATTCCTGCTCTATGCTGACAATCTAGTTCTATTTTCTAGAACCCTGGTTGGCATGAGAAGAGCTTTGCAGGCTTTAAGCCTGTATTACCATGAAAATCAGTTAGTGATTAATGTGGATAAGACCAAAATTATGGTCTGTGCTGGGGACCCAAAGCGATATAGGTGGAGTATCAATCAAAAGGAGATTGAGTAGGTCCAGCAGTATAAATATCTAGGGGTTGTATTTCAAGCCACACAAGCTAGGACCTCGCATATCAACTATGTTGCCCTAAATGCCCAGAAATCCTCTGGCCTAATTCAAACATTTTACTGGCACAATGGAGGGTGGCACATTCCTGCCACAATAAAGATCTTTAAGCCTTGCCCAAATTACATATGGAGCCCCATTGAGCACTACTGGCAATACAACCATCTTAGAAAGGGTGCAGTCTAAGCTTTTAAGGAAAATATTCCAGGTGCTGAATAATATCTCAAATGCAGCACTGAGAATTGAATCTGGGATGATTACAGTTCAGGCCAGACTTTGGGTCATCACATTCATGTTTTGGTTAAAACTTCAATATCAAAAAGGGGATAATAACCCTGATTCTAAGATTCATTCACAACGTCCTAGCAAATAGCACTCAATAAAAAGCTGGGTTACTATGAGCTTTCCTGTCAATTTCTTTTAACAATGACCTTTGAGAAGGCAAAGGAGCTTCTTAAGAACAGAGAAGCTGAGGTAGAGAGGCAACATGATCTAAATAAGATTTTGAATCCTCTCTTTAGAAAGAATCTGCTTATCAGGAATATTAGTATGTTATATCTGTCTAATATTACAAATCCTGAATATCGCAGAGCCTTTACGCTTCTTCTACCTTCCACATTACTAGATGGGTTATATAATAAAAGACCATTAGAAGCACACAGATGCATATGCAAACAAGATGTGCTTGAAACCACCGAACAGTACTTGGGTGTAAATTATGTGCTCATATCCTCACAGGTTCATTGATTCCATTATTAGTGGATTGCCCCAGATCTCTGAGAAACCAATGTATAGCGCTCTTTCTATCAGACACAATAGTCATCTGTCAGCATGTCCAGATTTGCTTGGCTAGCAATGAAAATAAGGCAGAGATTGCTGAAGACTCTACAATAGTCAAGGAAATAGACAATGTGTTCTGTATGTACTGTATATATCTATATACTTAATGTATGTTTTTATTTGTTAGATTTATCCTTTGTAATCTTTTGCTATTATTAAGCATTGCAATTTTAGTTATACACAGTTCTCGTTCTACTTGATACCACTAGCTATGTACCTATGTAATTTTCCCCATTTTTAAGCATTTTAGTTTTAATTATATTTTGTACTTGTTTTACCTTATACTATCCAGGTATGTAAATTTGCTTTATTTGATGGTCTAGGATTGCAAATAAAAAGATTGATAAATTGCAGTGTTTAAATAGTGATTTGTAAGCTGCCTTGATCCATGAGGAAAAGCAGGATATAAATATGGAGATAAATAAATCAGGAAAGGGGTCCACTGTATCCATTTCGCCCATGGCAAAGTGGCCATGGTTGTGAATCAGGCTTTTCTTCGTCCTGTATAAAGTTTTTAAATTTTCCTAGTCTCCACTTTGGGAACGTATTTTGATCACAGTAGTTAAAGCAGACCCATTCAATTCCTTTCTTAGTTTCTTCAGTCCTTTTTGATATAATAAACTATGAGGAAGGCAGAGATTTTATCTCCTAGCACATTTCTGCAGAGGCCAGCCCAACAGAACTGCCATCCTTGGGGCTTCTAATAATTGCTAGATTACAATATTCATAAAAGGTCTTGTACTTTTAAAAAACTTTTGTTTCCTTGCCTTCATGCCCTCTCCCCTTGGATATTCATTTCAGATCCTACCTGCTTCTTAGCAGGAAGATGGGTTAGAGAAAAGTAAATTCTAACAAATGAATTCTTCATGATACTCTCAGTTGGTTTACTTGCTATCGTCAATATGATGAAACCAGCTAAACAATGATAGAGTTCAAAAATGAAATATCCTTTTTTTCTCTGTAAGTGGAATTGCTTTTCAACCAAAAACAAAAAACAAAAAACACCCCATGGGACTAGAATTTCAACTGAGACATGAAAACACATTGGAAGTCTAATTACCTGGTTGGTAGGATGGTAATGAATGATACAAAAAATAATAGGGACAATCCCTGATGACAAAACTCCAACAAATAATGCAAGTTCTAGGGCCAATGTTTGTACATGTCTCCTTAGTCCAAATATGAGTCCATAAAATATTCTGGTGTCAGAGTACAGTCATACGGTGACAAAGATCTGACTCTGAAAATAATACACATTGGCTGACACAAGGCTAGTTGAAATCTCAGTCAGTGAAATCTTTTCAGGAATATTATTCAAATAATTAACATGTTGACTAATACAATCTGACTGCATACACTGACAAATCATCTTTGCAGTTAAAGACAGTGATCATCGAGAAGCCAAAATCCATGCTGAGCCAGATGTAGTTGGGAGGGCAGATTCTCTAAACCTTTTTTCCTCATGAAATGAGCCCCCTTTTTAATGATTTTTCAACCCCCTTTGAGAAAGGCACAAAGGATGGTGGTCACAGGGAGAGAGACAGAGGAGGAGTCCTATGAGGAAAGGTTGAAGGAGTTGGGTCTGTTTAGCCTGAAGAGGAGAAGACTGAGAGGGGATATGATAACCATGTTCAAGTACTTGAAGGGCCGTCATATAGAGGAGGGTGCCGAGTTGTTTTCTGTTGCTCAAGACGGTTGGACCAGAACCAACGGGTTGAAATTAAATCAAAAGAGTTTCCATCTAGACATTAGGAAGAATTTTCTAACAGAGCGGTTCCTCAGTGGAACAGGCTTCCTTGGGAGGTGGTAAGCTCTCCTTCCCTGGAGGTTTTTAAGAAGAGGTTAGATGGCCATCTGTCAGAAATGCTGATTCTGTGACCTTAGGCAGATGATGAGAGGGAGGGCTTCTTGGCCATCTTCTGGTCACTAGGGGTGTGGAGGGGGGAGGTAGTTATGAATTTCCTGTATTGTGCAGGGGGTTGGACTTGATGGCCCTGCTGGTCCCTTCCAACTCTATGATTCTATGAGAGGGAATGCCTTCCTGTTGATGAGTGACACTACAACATCTTGATCTAGTTGTACATATGTTGTTTTAGTAATACGTGAACATGAATATGCATCTTTGTACACTTTTTCAGTTTTGGATGCAAATCCTCATCACAGTCTGTAGCAACTAATTATGCTTTATACTCCATTAGAGCTGGTTTGGAGCAAAACCTTTGCCACAAAATGCTGGCAGGCAATTAAACTGTCAGTAGAATGTGGAAAGACAGGATGAGTCAGCCCAGTTGTCTCACCGACGAGGACACATCCCCTCTCCTATCCAGGGAGGGGCCATGGTTCATTTGCCCTCAGTGATGTAATTATGTAGCAAAATCCGATTGGCTACACACAGCATCAAGAAATCATGTCACTGATTACATGGCTCTGAATTTGCTCTCAAGGAAAAAGCGGGGTGGCATCAGATCACACAACAAAGAAGAGGTGGATTATCATGATTGTGCGTATGAAATCATAGGATCATGGAGGTGGAGGAGCCATACAAGCCATCTAGTCCATTGCCTTTCTCAGTGCATAAAATCCAAATAAGCCTATTCTTGACAGATGGCTGTGTAATGTCTACTTGAAAACCTCCAGCAAGGGGGAGTCCAGGGTAACCTCCTCCCCACAATAGTGAGTTCCATTGTTGAACAGATCTTAGGAAACATCTCCTAATATTCAGTTGTAATATACCCTCCTGCTACTTAAGCCCATTAGATCTAAAGACACTTACCATGTGTAAATCTTCCTCTGGGGCACTACAAATGAGTAAAGCACATAAAATAGTTTGAACAAGTCATGCAAAATTCTAAAACAAGTCAATAAACATAAATTTCAAGTGCAAGATATATATATGAAATGATACATGAGCAGCAATGGATAATAATCAGCAATCAGGTATTCCCATATGGCATCCATATTTCAAACACATAGAAGCATAGACTGATAAAAATGTATGGAGTACATTTAAGTGGAGATGTATCATCAGTTTGTATCAATTAACATTTCCCCCTTACCCCCCAAATAAAAGGTTTAAAACAGTTTAGTTATTGCTAAAAACCTAATAGCAACAGAACCTATCCAGATGAAAACATTCCAGAACTGGGTCCCAAGGTAGCGTAATGTAAGACTTGAATGAGCAATGAGATATAAAACCCACAGTGGTATGATAGCCATAAAGAATGCAGCTAAGAAACTAAAGCAAGCTGCCTGCTTATGTTTTATAACAGTCATGGGAAGAAAGTTTAAAGCTTATCCACAAGGCAGCAGTGAGGAACACATATAGCCACTTGTACTGCTATAAGTCATGTAAATGGAAGCGATTCGATGAACGTGACCTCAGCTTATCTTTGCTGCAGGAAACACAAATAAAGGGCCTGAAAAATAACCGAGAGGGAGGGATTATTCTTTTCACAGGTATCTATGACTAGCAAATATTCTAAAATCTTACTGCATGTTTTACAGAAAAAAATAACATTAACAACCAACAAAGAAAACAGGAAAAAAATCCTTTTGCTACTCACACAAATCTTAGGGAATTCATCAGCTAAAACTGCTATCTCTAAGAATATTCTTGCAAAATGGTGGCTGTAGTGGAAGACTCATGGGTATCTTTAAGTACCGGAACCTCACTGCCTATGAAACGTTGACCTTTTCTGCATGCTCGACTTTCTCCTTATTTTCTTAGCAGTTGATCCATAGGAATTAGACTTGGTTTAGGCACAGTTCTTTCACATGTCAGTCCTCCCTGTGCATTTTCACAGTAGTGAAATCAGTTTATTTTCATGCCTTACAAATAAGGATTTTCAAGGGAGGGTGCTGTCATCATCAGTGGCATCATAGGCTCACAGCACCCTCTTTATTCTTTTAAAAATAGCCCTAAAATATCAATCTATTGATATTGTGTTGTAATCATGACTTAAGCAGGTTCTCTGAATCCCCAGCTTTCATTGGGGGGGGGAAAGTCTCTAGCCCTTTTCCTCATAGAAAGCTGGGAATTCAGAGAACCCGCTTAAACTATCTTTATAACACTTCTTTGACATATTGATATTTTAGGGCCTTTAAAAAACGGAAACTACTTGTCTTCAGGGTGGGGGAGGGGAGGGAGTGGTCTGACAATTGTGACAGTGCAAAGTCGGCTGGAGGTGGGTAAGAGTGGGTAGGGCAAAGAAAACCGACACAAACGTTACACACAAGGAAAAAGCCAACTCAGAATTGGCTTCCAGAAAAAGATTGGGATAAAAGTGGTTTCAAAAGAACCAGAAAAAAACCCTAGGAATAACAATAACAACAACAAAAACTAAACGCACAAAAATGCATGTGGAAATTAGGGATAAACCGAAGCAATATGGGGCCAGAACGGACATGCGTTAAAGTCCTTTGAGTGGTCATATAAGTCTCTGTTAAGTTAACCATTTCTGTACAAATTCTACTTTTGGGTAACAAAAATAGGTATAGATGAGTGGAACAAGTCACTTGATTGTAATCCTCTATTAATAGATTAAATTAATAACAAATCCCATTATTATGAAGTCTACTGAATAAAATTAAGCCACATTAGTTAAACAATATTCTTCTGTTACAGTGCCTGAAAAAAATATGATTAAGTACAAGTATTTGTTCCATCTGTCTGAAATCTGGCAGATGTTCTATATTGTGAAGGATGTAATCTGGTCTCAAAAAATCTGCTGTAAAATGGTAGAGTTACAAGGAGTTTTGTTTTGTGTTTTAATATGTTAGGCTTCAGGCTGGTAAAATTCTCAGAGTGTTCCCCCCCCTCCCCCATAGGGTAAATGGTTGGTGAGTAATAAGAAATTAGGAGGCTGTGAAGCTCCTGTGTACAATATGCATTGAATGCAGGGCAATTTATGTGATCATGTCCAGGAGGCATCTGTCACTGGAAACAAAATGATGTCGTCGTAACAGCAACTGATTGTAGATCTTGGAAGGGAGAGCTTTGCAATAACTGCAGAACTTTCAAACAGAGAGTAAGAAAGAGAGGGTGTTGCCCTAGCCATCTGAGACTACTACAGACAACATACACTAAAAGGACTTTATCACCACTTTTCACGAAGAGCTGTTCTAAAAGGACCTAAAAAGATGTTCTAAAATGATGTTGGTTGAGTGCAATAGGGTGGCCAGCTCTGAATCAGGAAATAACTGGAGATTTGGGGGGTGGAGCTTGAGGAGGGTGGGGGTTTGGGTAGGAGAGGAACTTCAATGGGGTATATAATGCCACAGAGTCCAATTGCCAAAGCGGCCATTTTCTCCAGGTGAACTGATCTCAATCGCCTGGCGATCAGTTGTAACAGCAGGAGATCTCCAGCCACAACCTGGAGGCTGGCAACCCTAGAGTGGGATTGTGACTGCACCCTTTTCAAATTCTCTTCCAATATCTAAAGTTATCTCCTCCAAGCAGTCAGCTGCAGCAGGAGTAAATGGCACTTTTTCATAGAGCAGAAAAATTGTAGGCTTTCTTTACGTGGCCTGCAGAAAAGAAGGAAGGAACCAAAAACAAGTGGGAGAGAGATGGAGGACTGGACACCATGAGTGCTGACTTTTCTTTATGCTGGACATATCTTCAAGGCCATGGCAAGGAAAGAGTGACAAGCACCAACATCTCTATATGAAGGCTACCAGGCAGCAGATTTTGGGGTGTGGAATCCTCTCTCCCACCTGCCTCCAGAAAAATACAGAAACAATCTGTGCTGACAAGCTAAATGCATTTCTAATAAACAGCACGATGGCTAGAACAGTATTCATATGAAGACCCCACAAAAATGTGAACAACTTATTGTAGTTTTATCAAATATATATACTAATATAACCATTAATGAAAATTATAACAACTACATGTGCAGCATAATTGTTTAACAACGATATATACAATTGTTCACATTTTGGGGTGTTTTTTTTTTTTTTTGTATGAGCAGTGGTTTGGAGTGGTGGACTCTAATCTCGGTTTGATTCCCCACTCCTCCATGTGAGCGGTGGCCTCTAATTTGGTGAACCGGGTTGGTTTCCCCACTCCTCCACATGAAGCCAGCTGAGTGACCGTGGGCTGAGCTCTCTCAGCCTCACCTACCTCACAAGTAGGGGTACAAGGTCCCCCCTCTCCATCAGTGGAAGGTTTTTGGGGACACTGAATTGCCCACTGAAACCACCCACCTGGCAACTGTACGCACAAGGTGCCTGTTATGGGGAGGGGTAGGTGATTGTAAGCTGCTTTGAAACTCCTTTTGGTAAAGAAAAGCGGGGTATAGAATCAACTCTTCTTCTTCTTCCACCTTTTCACAATAGTTCATCTACCCTATAGGTCATGTGTGGCTTGCTTTTTTCAGAGGGCTGGTAAGGCAACGAGATGGGGGGATTATCTCCCAGATGGAGCAGCGGTGAGGCAAGGAAAAATGCCAGCAGAGGATAGGACTCCCAATAATGGGTTTAAATTACAGATAGAAAGGAACCAGCTGGATATTAGGATTCCCCCCCCCCCCAATGAGAGTAGTTCAACAGTGGAATTGGCTGCCTAGGGAGGTGGTGAGCTCCCCCTCACTGGCAGTCTTCAAGCAGAGGGTGGACAGATGTTGTCAGGGTTGCTCTAGGCTCCTCCTGCTTTGAGTAGGGGGTTAGACTAGATGGCCTGTATGGCCCCTTCCAACTCTATGATTCCATGATTTTATTATTCTATGCATGGAGGATAAACCTTGGCCTCTAAGCCCTGTTGTTGGCCTTCCAGAATAATTGGTTAGCCACTGTGAGACAGTATGCTGGACTAGAGGGACTACTATTCTGACCCAACAGGGCTTTTCTTGCATGCTTATGCTTTTTATGATACCAGTTGACTGACTTGCCTACCAGGGTTTATTGTTACCCTAGAGTTTACCCTAGAAGCAGGACTACATTGTTGTTGCCCCCCAAACCACTTCATGTTCCATTTGTTAATATCTGTGAGGTGAGTGTGCTCCCTATCTGCAGATTTAAGTATCCATAGGCAGGGACACACTTCAGAATTAGATATATAGGTGACAGTTAAGAAATGACTATTGTGTTATTCTCACAAGACAATAACCAGCCCCAAACTAGCTAAAGTTAATCATGTGGCTTGCTTTTCAATCCCTATTGTTTTCAAAAGTTAATGATAACTCATTTTTTCCCATTGGGTTTCAATAAATTAAACTAAGCTCTCACAGACAGCTGATGAGGTGGTTTAACTTGTACCTAGACTGTACCTCTTTGGACTGAAGATGAAGACTCGCATGACTGAATGTTCTGTATACATAGAAAATCCCTGTACAAAGAAAATAGACAATTGCATCACAGTGGTGCTGCTTTATCAGATCACTGTAGCTATAACACTGCAGCTATATAAAATAGTTTTCCAATTTCCTCTCAATAGTGATTATTATTTAGCAATGGTTTTGTGCTTTCACCATTTTTCGGGTAATTTGCTTCCATGGGGTTTTCACTTCTTTTTCATCATTCATATTAAAATGCTCCAGCATCTCAGGGATTTTACATTTTCCATCTAGGAGATAGCTCCCATCAGCCCCTCTATCTGAATATGGAGGTGATATGTCCTATCTCCTAGTTCTTTCACTTCAAAATTTGGGTTCAGCTAGGGTATTAGCCCATAACAATCCCTTATGTTGTTCAAAACACAAAAATGTCATCAACATAAATCAAAATGCACGTCTATCTGTTATCCTGCTTTCTAGCATACAAACCTAGATCACTTTTGTCTCACATAAATCCTTCCTTGGTTAGTCATTTAGTTTCTTGTTCCACACTCCTGCAGCTTGATTAAGGACATAGATGATTGTCTGGTGTTTACATATGGGATCTGGTCCCCTGATATCTCAAAGCCAGGTGACTGGTCAATGGAAACATCTTTTATATCACTGTATAAGCAGTCAGTCTTTAGGTGTTTGTCCCGTATTTCTTTCCACAATTATACTCATTCATTAATTTGCCTGTGATCTATTTCAGCATTAGATCTCCCTCTGATCTGGGATCAAGGGCACTTATGAAGAGGGCGTAAGTCTCTGGAAGGGTGCACAGTAATAGTGCCACTATGTGACTGTCTATCATTTTTTTCCTGATCCTATGCAGCTGTTGTACAGTCTCATGGCACTTACATGTTCGTACATATCCTGCTCTCTGCTTAGTTTCTCTCTCTGCTTAGTTTTACTTGAATGCTTTATGCAGTTGGTGCAACTTGCTGTTTAGGTTTGAATGCTTATGCATGTTGTGAAGGGCATTTCACATGTGTATTCTTAAGAAGAAGAAGAGTTGGTTTTTATATGCTGACTTTCTCTACATTTAAGGAAGAATCAAACTGGCTTATAATCTCCTTCCCTCCCCCTCCCCACAACAGACACCCAAGGTCACCCAGCTGGCTTCATGAGTAGGAGTGGGGAAACAAATCCAGTTCACCAGATCAGCCTCCACCGCTCATGTGGAGGAATGGGGAATCAAACCCAGTTCTCCAGATCAGACTCTACTGCTCTAAACCACCGTTCTGAAGTACTACACCACGCTGGCTTAAGTGGATCAACTTCCACTAGCAGGTTCAAGATTGTCTTTGCTTGCCTATTTCTCCAGTTCAATCCTAGGGATTATAAATTGATCTATCGCTGCTTAAAATATCTCAGAGCTTTTCTACTTTGAATTACCATAACTGACAATTACCATTATTAAGTTTTAGGTTGCCGCATACCCACTGGGGGCAGGGGAACTCCAGCTCCCCCATCGCCCACCTTCACTCTGGCGACTAGTAGGGGGGTAATGCTAAGGTTGGAACAGTGTCCCACAACATCATTTCCACTACCATAAGCAAGGCACTGCAGGATCCAACAAATATATAGTTTTTACCATAGAGTTTTGGAAAAATCATAGTGCAACCCACAATGCAGTGATGTCAGTTTTGGTTACATGGCTGGAAATAACATTGGAACAACATTGTGTGAAACTGTGCTGTTGAATCTCTACCCATCCCCAGTCTACCAGGGTTGCTCCCCCCTTGGTCACCCTCAGAGCTTTGGTCAGTTGAGTGATAGTGCACTCCAAGCACTAAGTATTTCTACCTACACCAATTTCTGGAGAGATTTGTTCACCCTATGCATTCTGATCTATCTCCTCAGGTAGGAACTACCACCACCCCATTTGGTGGAGGTGAATTGTTTTGCCTGTGTTTAACTCTGTCTCTGGCTTTAAACTGTGTTTAATTGTATATTGGTTTTAATTTGTTGGACCCAAGATGCAATTCAACAAGGATAAATGCAGAGTTCTACATTTGGATAATAAAAATGAGAAGCATGCATACTGGATGGGGGACAAGATCTTGGGGTATGGTGGATAATAAGCTAAATATGAACATCCAGTGTGATTCAGTAGCCTATTAGGATTTTTTTTTACAGTAAGAATAGTTCAACAGTGGAATCGGCTGCTTAGGAAGATGGTGAGCTTCGCCTCACTTTCAGTCTTCAAGCAGAGGCTGGACAAACACTTGCCAGGGATGCTCTAGGTTGATTTTGCATTGAGCAGGGGTTAGACTGGATGGCCTGCATGGCCCCTTCCAACTCTGTGATTCTGTTATTCTTCTTACGATGTCTGTGTCCTGAAGCTTTTACTGTTTTGTTAACCACTTTGTAGAGATAAAATGGGGTATGAATATTTTAAATAAAAAAGCACTGACTCCTTTAGCTAACTGTGATCTCTATTATCTTCAGAAGAGACAGAAGAAGAAGAAGAAGAAGAAGAAGAAGAAGAAGAAGAAGAAGAGTTGGCTTTTATATGCTGAATTTCTCTACCACTTAAGGAAGAATCGATACAGCTTATATTCACCTACCCTTCCCCTCCCCACAACAGACACCCTGTGAGGTAAGTGGGGCTGATTTCAAATTCTACATTCATTTCTACAAAATGCCATTTCATGGGCAGCATGCATTCAATGCAGTAGATGCTTCTTGGAAAAAAATAAAGATGATACAAATACTAATGTGCTTATCAAGAAGGAGGAGGAGAAGGAGAGTTGGCTTTTATATGCTGACTTTCTCTACCACTTAAGGAAGAATCAATCCAGCTTATAATCACCTTCCCTTCCCCTCCCCACAACAGACAACCTGTGAGGTAGGTGGGGCTGAGAGAGCTCTAAGAGAACTGTAACTAACCCAAGGTCACCCAGCTGCCTTCATGTATAGGAGTGTGAAATCAAACCTGGTTCTCCAGATTAGTCCTAAGCTCCTAACCACCGCTCTTAACCACTACACCATGCTGGCTCTCTCCCCCCCCAGGTACGTGGAGATAAGGTTGGGAAATACCTTGAGATGTTGGGGGTGGAGCCTGAGAAGGGAGGGTTTTGGGGGGAGGAAGGACTACAATGGGGCATAATGCCATAGAGTCCACCTTCCAAAGCCGCCATTTTCTCCAGGTGAACTGATCTCTGTCCCCTGGAGATCAGTTGTAATAGTGGGAGATCTCCAGCCACCACCTGGAAGTTAATAATAAAGGAAACAAAAAACCTATGCTGAACTTAGTAAGACTAAAGGGAACAACAGCACATGGGCCCTAAATTGATAAGACTTCAACTGAAGTTTAAACTATGCATCAAACAGTCTTAAATAAATAATAAATCACTGTAACATACACGGTATTAGAATCATACCCCCAACAATGTCAGAAATGCAACCTTATTTATATAGGTATTGTAATCATACCACATTCACAGAAATGTAAATGATAGCCCCAAAGGGCTTACATAAATATTAGATCCAGAAGAACTTATATAAGAAATTAGTATATGGGTATTAAATTTGTACCCTGTTTACATGAACATAAATCTTTGCCCTAAAAGGCTAACTTAAACACTTATGGAGAGAATCCAACACTCCAATGCTTGGGGAAAAGCGATTCTTATGAGAGAAGAACAAAGAGTCTATTGTGATGAAAGCACAAGATGCTGAAGGGTTGAGGCTGAAAGCAGAGCAAGGTGGCAAGGACACACATTTTTTATATATATATAAATTTTTATAACATAAAACAAAAAAACAAGTACAAAAAATACAATAATATTACAAAAAACACACAAAGGAGTATCTATAAATACTTATTAATACATTCATAGTTACATATTTTTAAGACCAAAAAGATACCCCTTCGCCCCTCCACCCACCTTAAAATGTGACCCATCACCCGACTTCCGAAGAAGTGTCCTAACAGTTTTAAAAATATCTATCAACAGTAAATATAAAAATATTAAAACTAGTTTCTATAACTCACTAATTAAAGTAGTAAAATCCATTTTTGCCAGTTTATCCCAATATGTGATGGCCTTTGCCCATGTTTTTTTTTAATTCTTCCATATCTTTTCAGTGTAGGAATTCGGGTAATTTGGCCAGCCTCATATACATCCATAATTTCTCTCTCCAGTCACGAATTGAAGGTTTATTCACTTGCTTCCAAACTTTAGCTATTACAATTCTTGAAGCAGCAAAACTATATTGACAAATAACCCTATCATTATTACACATATTTTTTGTGGAATTCCTAATAAACAAAATGCAGGTTGTCTTTTTACTCTACCATTAATCAAATTATTAGTTTCCCTAATAACTTTTTTCCAAATTATTTAATTTTTTACATCATCACCATACATGCATAAAAGTGCCTCTTTCCATTCCGCATTTCCAACATAAATCCATATCTCTTTTATTCGTCTTAGATATCAACACTGGTGTTATATACCATCTATAAAACATTTTATATAAATTTTGTCTAATTTCAATAGTTATTATAAATTTATATTCTTTCTTCCATAAGTTTTCCCATGTTTCCAAATCAATATTAAATCCTAACTCTTTCATCCACTTCACCATTACTGGTTTAATTCTTTCTTGTTCTAAATTAGTTTCAATTAATAATTTATACATTCTTCCTATCAATCCTTTATTTCCTTTTATTAATATTTTTTTCTAGTTTGGATTTATTTTTATTAAATCCAAGCTGATAAATATGTCTTCCAATTTATAATGCAAAAACCAGTCCTTAATATTAAGTTCTTCTCTATTTCTTAAAACCCATTCCCCTTCTTTACATTCAATAATTTCTCTATATACACCCATTTCTAAATTTAAATGTATTCCTCTCTTCATATACGCTTCTACTGGATTAATCCATCCCAGGATCTTATTTTCCAAAATCCTTCTACATTTTTTCCAAATTTGAAATAATCCACTTCTAATAATATGGATATTAAAATCTTTATTTACTTTCTCCTTATCATACCATAAATATGCATGTCATCCAAAATGTAGGTTAAATCCTTCTAATTCTAATAATTTAATATTCTCTAATAAAATCCTGTTCTTTAACCATACGAAACAGGATGCCTCATAATACATTCTTAAATCTGGTAATCCTAAACCTCCTGTTTCCTTTAATTCAATTAAATTATTATATGCTATTCTGTGTCTTTCCTTTCCCCATAGGAAGTTTAAAATATCTCTTTTCCAAATCTTAAATATTTTAACCCCTTTTATAATTGGTAAATTTTGAAATAAAAAAAGCATTTTGGGCAAAACCATCATTTTAATTACTGAAATTCTACCCCATAATGATAGAGGAGTTTTTCCCCCAATTTTTCAAATCTATGGTAATTTGCTGCCATATCTTAATATAATTATTTTTAAATAAATTTAGATTATTTGAGAATCCAACTCTCCAACGCTTGGGGAAAAGCGACTCTTATGAGAGAAGAACAAAGAGTCTATTGTGATGAAAGCACAAGATGCTGAAGGATTGAGGCTGAAAGCAGAGCAAGGCGGCAAGGACACACTTTTTGACTATCCTTCATCAGCTTGCCGAATCAACTTGCAGGCGTATCCATTGAAATTGACATGCAATCTTGTCAAGGCTTTGAAATTCCAATATAGCTGTGTACTTAAACAAATCCGCGCAGGCAGCTCTCAACCTGGGGGTTGGCAACCCTATATGTGGATAAACTACAGTCTCCTCAACCCACTGGTCCTCAGGCCCAGGGGTCAAACAAGCCCTTCCACTCACAGTGATCTCTAGCATTTTCAAGAAGGAGTGCTGGGATGAACTACAAGCTCACCATCCTTAGAACAGCTCCAGCCTAGTCTTCTTCCAGACATGCCAATTTTATGTTATGTAAGGACGTTTTTACATGGACACATATTCCCTATTGTAAACCTCCATCTCACTATCAAATGCTACAGCCTACCCACACATTTACAACCTTATTTGAGTGGCTGGTGATTCTTAGTGAAAAGTCATGGCTATGGCTATGGCCTTTGTCTAGAGTTCCATTCCAATGGAGTTTGTTGATAATAATGAATGGTTAGTTAGCCAAACTATATTTGCATTGCAAAACATTGATCCATAAAATTTAGACATCACAGTAAACAGACGGAACATATGCTGTGTATTAATACGATCAGAGAAATTAATGGCAAACCATGTGGAGTATTTTTAGATGCCGTACTGAAAAAGATCAATAAACTATACTTAAGACACCAATGTTATAAAACACGCCTACAAATAATTTAACGAGCCAACACACAGCTGTTAATCTGCTAAATCATGTGCCATCAGAATGCCAACGGACAGAATCTTGTGCATCTGTACAGAGGGTTCTGTGTGCCCCTCAAAAAGTGACAATGCGTTTGAACCATACTGTGAAACAATATTAGCTCTCTGAAATGAGCTATGAGGTCTTTAATCAGTTTCAGAACAGATGCTTGACTTTAAAGTAGGTTATTTTATATACTTGCTATGATATTTCATTGTTTATTCTAGATTTCAGAGACAGATACTGAGATCTCCAGCTAGTATCTGGAGGTTGGCAACCCTAGCTTTCTTGGAACTGAGGGGAACCACAAAGCCGCTTATGATTTTAGGGAAGCAGGTTTACTTCAAACTGTAAACCTTCCCTTCAGTTACAAGATGTTGTTAGGTTAGCAACTGTGAAGGGTTTGGGTTTGCTGCTGTAACGTAAGAACATGGAGATCACCGAGGCAGGGGTTGTATGTAAGAAACAAAGAAGATTTTTTTATATTAAAGTTATTTTCAAAGAACAGATGAGCAGCACAGGTGCCCAGACAGTCACAGGAGAAACCTGGCTTTGGCATACAAATTTAAGCTAGTCATTGCTTCAGAGTATGGTTTGAATTCTCTTTTGATGCTTGCCAGGTACACATGGGCTTTCACTGGCTAGCCATGAGGTTAGATCCTTTCACACACACAGCTCCACCTGCACACCGTGCCCTTCCCAAGAGTCAGACTAAACTGTATGAGGTCTTCTCATACAGGCCTCACAACCGGGTACTCTGTCCTCTCCCAGAGGTAGAGTTAAACCATTCTGCCAAGCTACCAAGCAGAGAGCTACCCTTCAAACTGCTCTTTTGCTGAGGCAGACCCAAACTGTCATTGCCTTCTCCTTGTGGCAGATCTGAGCTCCACTCCTCCTGTGCCTCCCTCCAACATTCCAGGCATGAATGGCCTTTGAGGTCTAGCAACTTGAGACCTGGTCCTGCTGAATAAAGCCCTCATTCACTGTATTAAAAAAGGCCTCTGGTGTTGTTTTACCACAGAGGCTTTCTGCAAGCTCTGAGTCCGTACCATTGATGTCTTCAGCCCAGCCAGCCAGCATTATATGCAGCAGCAGCAGCAGCAGCAGCTGGTTTTATATGCCAACTTTCTCTACCACTTAAGGAAGAATCAAACCGGCTTACAATCATCTTCCCTTCCCACAACAGACACCCTGTGAGGTAGGTGGGGCTGAGAGAGCTCTGAGAGAACTGTGTCTAGTCCAAAAGGACATGGACCTTTCAGGCTAGGGTTTAAAAATTCTCCACTCAGCCTTAATCTAGGCTCACGGTATAGTCTTGACCAATTCACTGTAGTTTTTTCTAACCTTCCTCACAGGGTTCTTTTGAGATTTTTTTAAAAAAATTCTTTATTTGTACCCTGTCTTTTTTCCCAACAGGGACTCAGAGAAAGGGGGGTTGGTAGGGTTTCCAACCTCCAGATAGTAGCTGGAGATCTCCCGCTATTACAGCTGATCTCCAGCTGATAGAGATCAGTTCAACTGGAGAAAATGGCCGCTTTGGCAATGAGACTCTATGGCATTGAAGTTTCTCCCCAAATCCCTCCCTCCTCAGGCTCCGCCCCAAAAATCTGGTATTTCCCAACCCGGAGCTGGCAACCCTAGGGGTTGGTTACAGTCTCTTGCCCAGCGCCTACAAAACCTGGAACCAGCCCTAGTCTCTGGTCTAGACTGGATTGTACACTATACCCATAGCATGCTTGATTTAAGCAGGTCACACACACATTGTACTCTCTGGTTGACTGATCCTAAGACCCCACCTTAATAATTATGGTGCCTTTGTAAGAACTGTAAAAGCTAAGTTCAGCAGGACTCTTTTGATATAAAAATATGTGATTATTTAAATAACTCACATCACATAGATTAATTTCAGAGATGCATCCAAATGCTGAAAGCTCCTCAACGCTAAACCATGAAACCATGTAAAGTTCATGCAGCACTAATACCAGGAATGAATATTCATCCAAAGGAGCAACAGTTGTGAGTCCATTAGGCAGAACACTAAACAATCAAAGGGTTTGACAGCACCTGTGAAACTGGTCAGCTTAGTGCTATTGTATTTTTAATGCTTGGTTTTTATTGTGCCAGAGTGTGCCTCTATAGGATCATGGTCAAATGGACAATCTGCAGAGGCACTCTTTAAAGGGGTAAGGAAAGCATGGAAGATGTTCCACAGGGGGAAGTAAATTGGAGAGACTGGTTTCATTAAAATGCTCAGATGCTTTGGCTATCTTTCTGTTTGCACTTGCTCCTTCTTACTAAAGAGACTTGGCTGATCAGAGCATCCCTTAAATAAATTCACAGGCAGGAAATGTTAAACTGTGTAGCAGAGCAAGAAACCAAAACTAAGGAGAAAGAACTCGTGGGAGGCTCCAGTTAGGCAGGAAAACTAAAGTGCCTTCAATTTTGATTTGACTTGTCTCATAGGCGAGAGAAAGGGTTTTTATTACTTGCATAAAGAAGGCAACGGGGTTTGCAGTTTTAATTCCCTGGTGTTGTAACGGTTTGTGGCATAAGCCATGTACTGTGAACTACTAAAAAAAAGTGATATTAACAGGAAATACAGTGCCTCTGGATTATGCATTTTTGTTTCCCTCTCTGGTGGCAGAATGATATTCCACATTCCTTGCCAATGCAGAATACTTTTAAGAATGCCATAAAATGAGGAGTGTGTGTAGACTGAAGATGCTTCGGCATCAGAACCTGTATCAGTGAACACTTGAAGATATCTTACACTGAGTCAATCCATTGGTCTAACAAGGCTAGTGTTGTGTACTTTGATTGGCAGTGGCTTTCCAGGTTCTCATGTCTTTCATATCATCTGATCCTTTCAACTGGAGATGCTGGGAACTGAACCTGGAACTGCATGTTGAGCAGATGCTGTACCGTTGATCCATGGGCCCACCTTATGAGTACCTTAATATGATTTCCTGGGTGACTTTCTTCCTTCCCCCCCCCCAAATGAGCCTTAATAATGAAGAATGTGAATACTGTTAGAACATCTTCACATATACCCTATCACTGATAAGTAGGGTTGCCAACCTCCGGGTGGTGGCTGGAGATCTCCTGCTATTACAACTGATCTCCAGGCGACAGAGATCAGTTCCCCTGGATAAACTGCCTGCTTTGGAAGGTGGACTATGGCATTATACCCAACTGAAGTCCCTCCCCTTCCCAAACCCTCCCCTCCCCCCCCCCCCACAATCTCCAGGTATTTCCTAACCTGGAGCTGGCAACCCTATTGGCAATACAAGTTTTTTCTTGTTACAATGACAAGCTGGCAATACTAGTTTTTTCTCGTTACAATGACAAGCAAATATATGACTGACAGATGAATTATGTTTCTGTGAGACAGTAATGTAATTGATCCATAAGAGTTTCATGTGACTTAATCAGCTGACCTATACAAACATCATGTGCATAGGCTTTAGGTATGGTTAATGGGTGGGGCAAGAAAAGAAATATCAAAAGGGGGGATATTGATGTAAAATTTGTCTTGGGCTGTAATGCAGTTCTAGCTCTGATTGCTGAGTAAATATTGTTGGTCTTGTAAAGAGAGAGATGCCGTGAAGGTATCTGACTCTACATTCTCTCTCAGAAGTTTAGTTGCCAGCTAAGGAGATGAGGCTTTGACAAGGACTGGATTCTCAATCAATAAGCGAACAGCATGCTTTCTGATGTTCAGTTATGCAGTACAATAGTAGAAATTATGTTTCCCTTTAGTTATTTACATTCACTGTAGATTAGGGTGCTACCTTCTTCCTGATCGTTTGCCAGAAACAGACATTTCAGGCCACCAGGAGAAAAGGGATGAAAAGGGGAGAAAAAGGAGATGCTAGGCAAGCATCCATTGCAGCTGTGTTGTTAGAAACAAAGAGGAATGGGGTAGCAGAACGTGCTAGAAAGTTCCTACAAGGAGGTGGGTTGAAGATGTCTTGTCATATCACCATCTCTTCAAACAGATCTCTGCAAAAAATGTAGGTACTGACCAAGGTTACGGATGCTGCCTATTCATTCATCCAAGTTTGTTGCCCATACTGTTATGGACTGTTATTATTTTTATTTATCTTATTTTATTCCAGTTATACCCTGCCCTCTCTCGGTCAGGCCGGGCTCAGGGTGGCTTCTAACAAACAATTTATAATACATACAATACAGATATCAAAATTAAAACATTTCATTTAAAATATTTTAAAACATTTCATTTAAAACCCTATTTCCAGTTTAACCTAATAAGATGGCATCCTATCTATGTCCAAAAATTAGAAGGAAACTACTCAGAGGTTGGGTAGTCCATGATGGATCTGGAGACCAATGGTGACCTGATCTCTTGGGGTCCTCTAGACAGTAGAGACAGGAGCAATAGAGGAGACAATGGGGAAGGTAATAAGAACCCAAAGAGGAAGGGAATGACCAGAGAAGAAAGGGAAAAGAAGGGGAGGAACAAGGAAGGGAAACAAGGAAGAGAAAGAAGGGAAAGGGAGGGGAGGCTGATTGATCTATCTCACTGTCGCTGCCCTCAACCATATGCCTGGTGGAACATTAGAAACAATGTTTAGAATTATGAAGGTTTTTAATTTATGAACATCCTCACTTCTGAGAGACTCTCAGATACTACTGATCATAAGGGATACACTTGGAGGACATTTAACCCAAAACACACATAATATATTTGTTTTATTAAATGCTTGCGGACAGGTGAAAGGGGTCATATTGAATTCAGGGCTTTGGTACTTCTAAAAGACTGTCCTTGATAGACATTAACAGCGCATTCCTGAAAGGAATGCCTGCATTGGGCTTAGGAGGCAAACTAGCGGCTTTGTCTCTGCCCAGCGCCAAAAACCCATGCAACCCTATGAGGGTTGCACGGGAGATCTTGACAAAGATACGCCAGCTTTTAGATATTCAAGCTAAAAGCTGGCGTATCTTGACAAAAAAAGGGGGGGCATTCCTGAGCTGAAATTGCTCGGCAGGCCGACTAACATAGGCCCTGCCCCGCGGCTGGCGCCGTTACACCCCGGGAACACCTCCCAGCTCATCGCTGCGGCCTGTGCCGGCGGCTGGAGGCCGGCGGCAGGCAACGGCGGTCGGGGAGTGGCGCCTGGCCCTGGACGCTGGCGCTGGGGACGCTCACGCCAGCGTGCACCTTCTGGGCGCCGGCGGTGTGGGCCCCTGCGCCGGCGGAGGCCGTAGTCAGCCTCCTAAGGGCTTTGGGCCCATTTTTGAGTAATGGGATGTCAATTGTTTCCATATTACGTGGTGTTCACCTCAAAGGTTTTAGGTCTCCCACCATCCTTCTCCTGCATATTCTTCTGTATTATTCTAGCTTTGGCTTGGAAATTATTCTCACCCTGAGAGGAAACATACCGGAATGCTTTTAGTCTCATGGTTAGTATCACAGGAATGGTGCATTCTCAGTTTCCTCTTAAATGGGCATCATAAATGCGGCATCAAGCTTGTTCAATGCGCAGTAATATTTTAAGATCTGATATGTGGCGGACAGGCAAAAATGCACTTCTGAACCATTTCGTCAACATTGACTGAACCTACTTGACAGACTAAGCTCAGATTCATCATGATGATCAAATAACCAGGGGTTGGCTTAAAAAAAAAAAATCCTGTGTGAGATCCAGCAGCGGCTTCTTTCCTCCCAGGATGCAGAATGTAAATCTTCTTTTCTTTGAGTGATGAGCTCCAAATTACTTCCAAGAATCTTCAATCAAAGATGAGTCACTCATGTTGGAAATCCCCGGGGGGGGGGGGGGGCTTTCCACTATGAAAGGGGAAGCAGAGAGCATGATCCAAGCTCTTTCCCAAAGTCGACAGGGCTGCTTTGCCTTTCTCCTCTTCCGTTCCAAACGTTCACGAAAATTAACAACGGCTCTGACAAGCCAGCAGTAAAGCGTTTGGTGGGGGACACGAAGGGCTCGAGGGAAGCAATTATTTCCCAAGTAGTGGCTTCTGCTACAATAGGCGCTGCATTAACAATCACATTAACGCCATTATAGCACTGCTTCAACAGCCAGGCATATAAGCAAAAGGCCATGAAAATATTTCACAGCAGTTAGGGCTCTTCCCCTGCTCCACCAAGGTGTTTTCTAATCAAAAGTTTTATTAGCAGCAAGGAGATGCTTAGAAAATATACGAAGAGCTTAGCTGGTTGCCAATTTGCTCTTGTAGCAATGCGTGCAAAGCCACATTTCACTCATTATTTAGATAGCAAGGCATGATATAGGGAAAAAACAGTTAAATGGGTGTATATGTTGAACACTTAGTAATGAATTAATCACACAGGTGTCACTTTTTTGCCACTATTTTATATTTTGTGTCTAGAATTCTTTGGGGAAAGCGTCCTAGCTATTTAGTCAATGGTGTTCTCACTCTAGCTCTCATACCTAAACCCTAGCTGCTGCTTTCTCAATTTTATTGAAAGTAACACTCCTGAGGTGTAGTTCACACATGCGTGCTCATCATTTGATTTCCTATAACTTGATTTTCTCAACACAAAACTGGCAGTTGATAGTGTGAACTGACTCAATTGAAAAACATTGTTTAAGGTGACATGGGGTGGTATGAAAGTGTTATTTGTGTTAGGTATCTATATATATAAGAGCATGAGAACATAAGAAGAGCTCTGCTCAATTAGATCAGCCGTCTATACAGTCTGGCTTCCTGTTTCATACAGTGGCCAACCAGTTGCCCTGGAGGGCCAATATTCACACCACAGAGGCTGAGGACTTCCTCTGGTGTTGCCTCCTAGCTCTGGTATTCAGAGGTTTACTGCCTTTGGATGTGGAGATTCCCTAATGACTAGTAGCTACTGATAAACATATCCTCTACTAATCTGCCTAATCGCTTTTTAAAGCTATCTATGCTTTTGGTCATCTCCACAGTCTTTGGCAGTGAATCCAACTATTTAGTTGCTCACTGAATAAAGAAGCATTTCCTTTTGTCTGTCCTGAATCTATTGCCCATCAACTTCAGTGGGTGCCTTTTACTACAAATATTATTGGAGGGATGTAGAGATCTTATCAAATTTCCTGACAAGTCTGCTTTAAAATATTGCCGAAGGCTTTCACGGTCAGAGTTCATCGGTTCTTGTAGGTTATCCAGGCTGTGTGACGGTGGTCTTGGTATTTTATTTCCTGACGTTTCGCCAGTAGCTGTGGCAGGCATCTTCAGAGGAGTAACACTGAAGGACAGTGTTTCTCAGTGTCAAAGTGTGTTGGAAGAGTAATATATATAGTCAGAAGGAGGTTGGGTTTGAGCTGAGTCATTGTTCTGCAAAAGTATCAAAGGTAATGTGCTGATCATTGTCCTGTAAGTATCAAGGTAATGTGCTAATTAGGGTGTGGTTCCCCATTCACATACCACACCCTAATTAGCACATTACCTTGATACTTACAGGACAATGATCAGCACATTACCTTTGATACTTTTTCAGGACAATGTCTCAGCTCAAACCCAACCCCCTTCTGACTATATATATATTACTCTTCCAACACACTTTGACACTGAGAAACACTGTCCTTCAGTGTTACTCCTCTGAAGATGCCTGCCACAGCTGGTGGCAAAACGTCAGGAAAGAAAACACCAAGACCAAGGTCACACAGCTCAGATAACCTACAAGAACCGAACGAAGTCTGCTTTAGTTTGAAAGTTCGCCACACTCAGGATGACATTGTAATGATTCTTTCTTTCAACTTGATTAATAAAACTAAAAAAAGAATATTGTCAATACAGATTTTTGTTTTTGCATCAGTTGTGTGCAAATGGCACAAACTTGTACACAATGTAAAAATACCATATAACTTCTGAAGAAAATGGGAACTGTTCTAATGAAAATAGGATGAAAATAGTCTGTCTTACTAGGCAAAAAAATTAAAAGAATTGACAGTTCTAAGAATTGGTGATGGCTCATTCTTAACCACCAGTCATCACTAGATGGTGATCTCTTCAAGTGACAATAATAGATAGATGGACATGCTCTTATTATTATACCAAAGCTGGAATAACATATGCACTCTTAAGCTCAGAAACCATTTATTTAATTGACTCAATAAAGAAAGCCACAGCCCTCCGTTTGCAAGACATGAGCAAGTCTGTTAATGACAGGACATTTTGGAGGTCATTAATTCATAGGGTCGCCATGAATCAGAAGGGACTTGAAGGCACTTAACACACACACACACACACACAGAGAGAGAGAGAGAGAGAGAGAGAGAGAGAGAGAGAGAGGAGGAAGAAGAAGAAGAAGAAGAAGAAGAAGAAGAAGAAGAAGAAGAAGAAGAAGAAGAAGAAGAAGAAGAAGAAGAAGAAAGAAAGAAAGAAAAAGAAGAAGACTTGGCTTTTATATGAGTAATTTCTCTACCCCTTAAGGAACAATCAAACCGTCTTATAATAACCTTCCCTTCCCCTCCCCACAACAGACACCCTGTGAGGTAGGTGGGGCTGAGAGAGCTCTAACAGAGCTGTGACTAGTCCAAGGTCACCCAGCTGGCTTCATGTGTAGGAGTGGGGAAACCAACACAGTTCTCCAGATTAGAGTCCACTGCTCTTAATCACTACAGTATGCTGGCACTACACTACACACACACACACAAATGTGTGTAACTATGCATAATAAAAAAAATGATGCTGTCCCTGCTGAGAAATTATAATCTCACCATAGATGGATATGGTAAAAGCAGAGAAGAGGGAAAGACCAAAGTCAGGGATAATATCAAATATTTGAATATTTGAATACTGAGATAAATAGAGTCCAGTTCAGGATTAAATGGTCCAAGTACAGGTCTAGCAATGTACCTGCTCTACCTCCCTTTGGGCTGCTTACCTGAGAGCCCATACCTCACCAGCATCAGGTATGTTAGCACCATGAATCATGCTCCTGGTCTCCTGTGGACATGGCATTGCCTTGGTACTGTCACTGCCCTCTGTCTCTGACCCTGCTGTTTGTTGTTGCTACGTCATTGGCTTTCCTTTCCCCTTGGGAGCATGAAGTGACCTACTCTAAGTAACAGCTGAGGAGTCTGTGGATTGAGTCCATCAGTGGAAGGAGCTCCAGTGATGGAAGAGGAAGAAGGGAGTAATTTTGTCCCCTTTCCCCTCCCCACAGCAGCCACCAATTCTCATCGGTAGTATTCCACAATGGGTCCCATGACCCCAGGAATAAACTCTCCTGGTGTTGGGAAGGACTGATGTGGGAAGGGGAAAGCCAGTAAGATTTGTGGTCCTTGCACAATCTTTGCACTGCATCCTAGGGCTGTCAATTCGGTTCATCCCGAACCGAAAAACAGCTGAATTTCCCCCGATTTGGTGGTTTTTTGGTTCGGATTGAACCGAACTCAAAAAAGGCAGGAAAACGGGAGGCCGAATTCAGCGAGTTCGGGGTGTTCACGAATAAATTGAGCAAATTCGGGCCCTTTAAACAGATCTGTGCCTTCCAGCTGGCTTCCCTGAAGGCACCCGGGGGCCCTTTAAACAGATCTGTGCCTCCCGGCCGGGAGGCACAGATCTGTTCCACACACCCCTGCGCGCCTTCAGGGGGCTTCCCTGAAGGCGTGCGGGGGGCCCTTTGAACTGATCTGCACCTTCCAGCTGGAAGGCGCAGATCTGCTCCCCCCTGCGCGCCTTCAGGGGGCTTCCCTGAAGGCCCGCGGGAGCCCTTTAAACAGATCTGCACCTTTCAGCTGGAAGGCACAGATCTGTTTAAAGAGCCCCCTGCACGCCTTCATGGAAGCCCCATGAAGGCCCGCAGGGGGGCGAATTTTCCCCCGAACTCCGGATCTCACCCGAATTTCGGAGATCCGAAGCGGGGGAGTTTGGACTTCGGCATGGCCCGAATTTAAAAGGGCCGAATTTTGCCGAAGCTGAACTGTACCGAATGTTTTTTCAACATTCCTACTGCATCCAACTCCATGGCAGAAAATGAAGGCCAAGACCTCCATCCATTAGTCATTGGATACTTTTATGCTAAATTTATGACATTTGCTAGGAAGTTACGTTGCTCTATCCAGTCAGTGCTGTTTCATAGATGTTTTATGTATGGAAATTGTCTTCTCAGAGGTCACTGCAAGCCAGTCTTACATTATGCAACCAAAATTATTTTCTATGCTCTTTTCTCAGTGTGTTAAATCAAAGACAGAATCCCTCAGAGTAGAATGAGATAAAATATTTACTGGTAGGCTTAAAGCACAGAGTGTAACTCTTTCTTTTAAAATACACCTATGACTACAGGTACTTATAGGTGTCATAAACCTCAAGAGAACATTTTCTAAAACTCACCATCAAGTATCTTGTCCCCCCTCTTGACATTCCTCTTATCTCTCTTTCCATCTTTCTACTTTTCTTTTTCCTACCAAAGCCCAAAAGAGATCTTTCAACTTAGAACTATTTGTTCAGCACAAATGGAATTCTAGCTCAACCTAAAGAACGTTTTTTCAGCACCCTTATGGGGATCTGGGGAGATTCAAATTAGGAGTGAGCTGAGAGGAGAGACAATTTTCACAAACATTTTCATAAACGGAAAAGTGCCCCCCTTGTCTGGCAACTTTTAGGTGATAGCTTCAAAATGAAATCATGTGCTTCACCTAGTCAAGACTCTTTGACCTTATTCTGGGCTTCTCTTGCTCTCAGTGACATCAGTACATAGTACAATCTGACTGGTATGCAATATGGTGACATAATCATCTTATCTATGGCTACAGCTACACATGTGAATAACCCTTCCCTCTGAATGGTGATACATCCACACTGGCTCCCACTTTGCTTCTGGACCCATTTCAAGATGCTGATATTGACCTTTAAAGCCCTGTATGGCCTGGGACCTGCATACCTTGAGGACTGCCTACTCCCATACAAACCTACCTTATCATTTTGATCATCTTCAGGGGCCCTGCTTCATGTGCCCTCATCATCTGAGGCTACATGGGAAGCAACCCAAGAAATGGCCTTCTCAGTCATGGCATCAAAACTTGAATACCCCCTCCAGGGAGATTCCGCTGTCCCCTCAATCATTATCTTCTGCCAGCAGGTAAAGATTTTGTTTATTTTGGTGTTCCAAGACACCCCCCCTTTTCTGGGTATGTTTTAATTGTTTGTGTGTTTGAGAGAGAGAGAGTTGGTTTTTAATGTCTTTTTAATAGTTCACCACCTTGAGGGCTGTATTTGGGTGGAAAGGTGGGATTAACATGCCTTGCATAAATAAAACAAATCTTGGATGAGCTGCAATTATTTTGTTCAGGAAAAACAAAGGGACCAAAGAATCTGCAACAAAGAGAAACAGTGTGGGGAACAATATAGAAAAAGGTCAGGTTTGGGAGAAAATTGAGATATTTGGAAGAAAAAACTAGTTCTGCTACCCCTAAAGCAATACTTTCAGCCTGAAAACTGAGTTGGGCAAACATTGACACAGTCACAGCTTAGTGTCCTTCACTGGAAGGAATATCCCGTATTTGTTAAAGGCCGAACTACTCTTTGAGAATTTAAATTTCAAAGGGTTTATTTAGATATTCATTTAAATTGTTTGATCCATTTAATCCTAAAGTGCCAAGCCATGGAATAATGATGATATACAATCATTAAAATGACCAAGATTCAAAGAAGAGACACTTTTAATGGGAAAATTAAATAGTAGTCAAGTGAAAACATTTGAACAACTTGATTGTCAGGGGTGAACTGAGCTGTTAAAGATGGCCCTGGACTATGCCATACTGAGACCAGTGGCTATGTTGGAAGTAGGCTTGCCTGTTGTCGACCACACTACTGCCAGCCAAGGGCCTGGATTTAGTCAATGACAGCATGCAAAGATGGGATGGGGGAACCCATGCCCATTGTCACCACTACTGGCCAGGTCATAGGCAAATGGCATTGGGCCCAGATGACAGTACCAAGCTGGGAATATGCTGAGTGGCATCTGTGGACAACAGTCTAGCCCAAGGGTGTCGAACTCATTTGTGAGGAGGGCTGGATATAACATAAATGTCACTTGGTTGGGCCGACTATGCGTAACAAATAAATAAATACATACATACATACCATAAAATACCTGTGTCTTCTATAAAGTTAGGATCTCAAGTCCGTCCATTCCTTTTTTCCCCACATTTTAAGCTGGGGGGGGGGGGTGGCTGCCTTGGTTGGTGAGCTCGCAGTGGGCTCGCAGGGCATTGCAGCCCTGCTGCGCCCAGAAGGGAACAGGGGTGGCTGGGTGGGTGGGCCCAACAGGCCGCTCTGGCCTCGCTGCGCTCGGGAAAGTCGGGGCGAGGTGGCTGGGTGGTCACACAGGGCCACTTGAGGCTTGCTACATCCAGGAAAGGCAGGGTCGGTGTGTGGGTGTGTGGAGCCACTCGGCCCTCACGGTGCCCTGGAAAGGCAGGATGGACTGGGGAGGGTGGGAGCACAGGGCTGCTGGGCTGGGAGGTGGGGTGGCCAGAGTGGGTGCACTGGGCAAGGCAAGTTGGGGTGGTGAGGGTGGACGTGCCGGGCAAGGCAAGGTGGGGTGGCCAGGGTGTGCGCGCCAGGCCGTTTTGCCCTCACTGCACCCGGGCAGGGAGGGAGGGCGCATTCACTGCTCCCGGGAAAAGGGAGGCTGAGAGGCGAGGATGGGCATGCCGGGCCGCTTGGCACTCACTGCGCCCAGGGAAAGGGAGGCGGGGAGGCAAGGATAGGCGTGCCAGGCCGCTTGGCCCTTGCTGCACCTGGGGAAAGGGAGAAGGGGAGTCGAGGATGGGTGCATGGGTGGACACCTGGAGCTGCTGAGGCTGGAAAAGACAGGAGGATGCCACTGGCTGGTCCGTGGCCTGAGGAAACTCATAAAGGGAGGGGGATGAGGGGGGCTGGCTGCCTTGGCTTGCGGGCCGGAGAAAAGCCCTTCGGGGGCCGGATCTGACCTGTGGGCCGTATGTTTGACCCCCCTGGTCTAGCCGGAACCTTCCAAGTTAAAAGGGCAATCCATCCATGCTGATACTATAATAATGTTTAGAAGTATATTAATGTGTCTCATTGAACAGTGTAGAATCATAGAATCATAGAGTTGAAAGGGACCACCAAGGTCATCTAGTCCAACCCCTGCACAATGCAGGAAGTTGATACTAACCCCCCCCACACACACACACCAGTGACCCCTACTCCATGCCCACTGAGGAACCGCTCTAACTGTTAGAAAATTCTTCCTAATGTCTAGATGGAAACTCTGTTGATTTAATTTCAACCCGTTGATTCTAGTATGAGATTCACATTAGTTAGAATGTACAGGAATACTGTTGTGTTAATTTGCACTGCAAGTTCACAAAAATATCAAATCTTCTTAAACTGAGAACATAAAATGATGCAATGAGACTTTAAAAATAAAATGGCAAACTGTAAAGCAATTATTTTATCACTCTTGATTCCATACAGCCTTTTTTTAAAACATCACTCCTATGACCTGGATATCATCCTGATTGAACTGGTAGACATTCACTGATATTGAAAAGGATGCTATTAGGCTACAGTATTTTATTGCTTGAGTAGTCACTGAACTGAGCCATCAGAAGAACAGCTTCATGGGGCAGTTGATTTGACCTCTGATTACTTGAGAAAGAATGAACACAGTCAAAGAAAATTAATTTAATCTCATTCATTTCAGTGTGTTCAGCAGAGAAATACCTTCCATCCCCAATTGTTGTCAGCTACCATTGATTTTTATGGAGTAGGAGCAACACCCTTAATACACTGCAGCTTTAAAGTGCTGTTGATGCACAAGTAACATATGTCAATGAGAGCTGATGCATGGCAGTAGCTGAGAGACCATGTTATGAAGCAATATTGCTGGTTCCAAGCTCATCCATAATGGTTGTAGGATAGACATTCTCTCTCACTTCACACACCCCCATCTGCACTATATGGAATTATAATGTTGACCTACCTTGCAGCGTTGCCATAGATCTTTAATTAAAATGATTAAATGATTAGTCGTAACTGGGGGCCACTCCAGATCTGGCAAAAAATCTGGAACCTTTAAATTATCGATAGAGGAATAAAAAATAGCTGGCAGAAATGTTGTTCCCACTCTCTAGGGGTGATATGACATATGAACCTCCCTCTTGGCCCTGTTGCCTCGTTGATCAGTTTCCTAAAGGTACTTGAGTTGGCAGCTACAGATGCCTTCTGCAGCAATTTCCAACCTAGCATCATGTCATTCTTTTTCCCCCGGTTGATCAATTTCCTGAGATCCCTTTTCAGACCTATTAATTCTTCTAGGCCCCATTTAAGATTATATATACGGAATCTCCTTCTCAGGGTTGCCATAGAAAAGACTTATAGACCATGTATGATGAAAGCACTGTATAAATATGATATCATGGCACACATGCGAACTTGTACCATCATCATCATTATTATCAATATATCTAATTCTCAAAATGGCCAAATCAGTGGATACTTAAACCCAGAGGCTGGAGCCATGGACAGACAAGACAAATCTTTCTACAAACCTGAAAAAAGCCCCAGGTTGGAGAAATATCTGAAATCAAAACAAAACAAAACACATGGGAGGTTGTTAACCCTAGGGGTGTGCAGGGTTTTTTGTTTTTTTGTATTTTTCAGGTTCAGATTTAATAAACTGGGAAATTTTCAAAACCCAAGAAAGGTGAATGCGATTGATCAAAATCAAAATTTCTCGGGTTTATAAAACCCGAACCTGAAAAATACAGGCTCAGAGCTGAATGCTGTGCTGTGCTGCTGGGGGGTCTAGATGAGAGCTGCTTGCCGGCTCCCTCCATGAGCAGAGACTGCTGGGGGCAGGGTCTGAAGGCTGTGCTGCAGCTCAGAGATCCCTGCCTCCAGCAGCTTCCATGGCTACAGAGGGTGGTGGGCTCCAGCAGGTAAGTAAGGAGGGAGGGGGAAAATGGCAGCAAACCAAAGCAGGTGGGAATAATGCCCAAAAAAATCAGCATTATCTGCGATCTGCTTTTTCGGCTCCCATTATCTGCCACAATTTTTTTACAGGTAACCCCCCAAAAATTTTTTTGTGGAGGGTTCCCATTTAGTTTTAGCCAAATGCACATCCCTAGTTAACCCCTCAATAATAGAAGCAGTACCTATGACCATTGCTAGGCAACCGCAATAGTATTTCCAGCTTTTAAGCCTTTATTTTTGTCTGCATATGTTAGGGGGAGGGGCAGGGCTTTCCAGGGCTGTTTTGACCTTTGAGGGAGGACTCATCTGGGCCAAGCCTGGCAGCAACCACACAACTTGTATGACTCACCTAGGCCTGGCTGCTTGCTATTGTTCAACAGCAGCTACCCCTTGAAAGGCAGTGTGATGTAGTGGTTATAGTTTCAGGCAAGGATATAGTAGACCTAAGTTCAAATTATCTTTCTGCCTTGGAAGATCACTGGGTGACCTGAAGTCAGTTACCCATTCTCAACCTAACCTACCTTGCAGGGTTGTAAGGATAAAATGGAGAAGAAGAGAATGATGTAAACTTCTTTCATCCCCACTTTGGAGAAAGGAAGGAAATAAATGAAGTGAATAAATAATAAATATGGCTGAAGATGGGAAGCAGATAAAATGTAGGTTGATGAATGGGTGAGAAGGAGGGAATGAAGCAGGGAGAGGATATGGGGGTTGACAGGAGGAGGGAAAGAAGTAATAGTATGAGGTAGGGCTGTCAATTCGGTTCGGCCCGAACTGAAAATCAGCCGAATTTCCCCTGATTCGGTGGTTTTTAGTTCGGGAGGAACCGAACTCAAAACTGACGGGCAACCGGGGGGGCCGAATTCAGCAAGTTCGGGAGTTCACGAATAAATCCGGCAAATTCGGCCGTCAGTAAGCAGCATAACCGTCAGTAAGCAGCATTCTCCTCCCCCGGCCAATCGGTGGGCAAGCTGGGTCTTCTTCTGGCCAATCAGTCAGGATTGAGTACTGGAGGAATCAGCTGATGTGCGGCCCGGCCAGGGAGAGAGAGAGAGAGAGAGCGAAATCCTCGTGTGTGTGTGTGTGGGGGGTGCTTGTGCACATTCGCTCCTTTCTGTGGCTGCAGGGGGCGTATTTTTGGGGTACAGACACAAAACTTTCACTGGAGTTTCAGACCAGTGTTCTTAAGATACCCCCCAAGTTTTGTAAACATTGGGTCAGGGGGTCCCGAGATATGGGCTCCCCACCTTTTTCTTTCCATGGCTGCAGGGGGCGCATTTTTGGGGGTACAGATCCCAAACTTTGAGCGGAGTTTCAGATCAGGGTTCTTAAGATACCCCCCAATTTTTGTAAACATTGGGTCAGGGGGTCTCGAGATATGGGCTCTCCCCCTTTTCCCTCCCCCCTTTTTCCATTTATGTGGCTGCAGGGGGCGCTTTTTTGGGGATATAGCCCCCAAACTTTTAGCATAGCTTCAGTGAATTATTCTTAAGATACTACCCAAGTTTTGTAAAGATGGGTTCAATGGGGGCAGAAATATCGCCTCCCCCGGCCAATCGGTGGGCAATGCTAAGCAGCATTCTCCTCCCCCGGCCAATCGGTGGGCAAGCTGGGTCTTCTTCTGGCCAATCAGTCAGGATTGAGTACTGGAGGAATCAGCTGATGTGCGGCCCGGCCAGGGAGAGAGAGAGAGAGAGAGCGAAATCCTCGTGTGTGTGTGTGTGTGTGGGGTGCTTGTGCACATTCGCTCCTTTCTGTGGCTGCAGGGGGCGTATTTTTGGGGTACAGACACAAAACTTTCACTGGAGTTTCAGACCAGTGTTCTTAAGATACCCCCCAAGTTTTGTAAACATTGGGTCAGGGGGTCCCGAGATATGGGCTCCCCCCTTTTTCTTTCCATGGCTGCAGGGGGCGCATTTTTGGGGGTACAGATCCCAAACTTTGAGCGGAGTTTCAGATCAGTGTTCTTAAGATACCCCCCAAGATTTGTGAACATTGGGTCAGGGGGTCCCGAGATATGGGCTTTCCCCTTTCCCCTTTCCCCTTTTCCCTATTGGGATGAATGGATCCGATCCTGTGCATCTTCTCCAGAGCAAAACGTTCCGTGCCTAATTGGAATCATCTTGGATTATTTACAAGTCCTCTCTTCAGCCCCTCTTGATGGAACAGAAGACAGCCACAGTAAGACCCCTTTGGGGGCTTTAATCTATAATTTTTCTCCTGTGTATGTGTGTGTGTGGGGGGGAAAGCAGAGTCTGTGTAGGGCTGTCAATTCGGTTCTGCCTGAACTGAAAATCAGCTGAATTTCCCTTGATTCGGCGGTTTTTAATTCAGGAGGAACCGAACTCAAAACTGACGGGCAACCGGGGGGGCCGAATTCAGCGAGTTCGGGAGTTCGCGAATAAATTCGGCCAATTCGGGGCCGTCAGTAAGCAGCATAACCTTCAGTAAGCAGCATTCTCCTCCCCCGGCCAATCGGTGGCCAAGCTGGGTCTTCTTCTGGCCAATCAGTCAGGATTGAGTACTGGAGGAATCAGCTGATGTGCGGCCGGCCGGGGAAAGAGATAGAGGGAAATCCTCGTGTGTGTGAGGGGGTGCTTGTGCACATTCGCTCCTTTCCGTGGCTGCAGGGGGCGCATTTTTTGGGGTACAGACCCCAAACTTTCAGGGGATATTCAGACAAACTTTCAGGGGATATTTTCTTAAGAGACCACCCAAGTTTTGTAAACATTGGGTCAGGGGGTCCCGAGATATGGGCTCCCCCCCTTTTTCTTTCCATGGCTGCAGATGGTGCATTTTTGGGTGTGCCGACCCCAAACTTTCAGCGGAGCATCAGACAAGGCTTCTTAAGATACCCCCCAAGTTTTGTAAACATTGGGTCAGGGGGTCCCGAGATATGGGCTCCACCCTTTTTCCTCTCCCCCCTTTTCCATTTTCGTGGCTGCAGGGGGCGCTTTTTGGGGGGTGCAGCCCCCAAACTTTTATCATAGCTTCAGAGAATCCAAACTTTTATCATAGCTTTTATCATAGCTTAAGAGACCACCCAAGTTTTGTAAAGATGGGTTCAGTGGGGGCTGAAATATCGGCTCCCCCCTTTTCTCTTTTCGTGGCTGCAGGGGGCGCATTTTTGGGTGTGCCGACCCCAAACTTTCAGCGGAGCTTCAGTCAAGGCTTTTTAAGAGACCACCCAAGTTTTGTAAACATTGGGTCAGGGCCCCCCGAGATATGGGCTTTCCCCTTTTCCCTATTGGGATGAATGGATCACCCTCGAGAGATGCATACATATGGATCTTATATTGGATACAAATGGAATCATATTGGATTACCCAGCCTCCCAGCCCCTCCTGCTGGAACAGAAGACAGCCACAGTAAGACCCCTTTGGGGGCTTTAATCTATAATTTTTCTTTTCTGTGTGTGTGTGGGGGGGAAAGCAGAGTCTCTCTGTGTGTGTGGGGAGGGAGCAGTTTCTGTGGGGGGGAGCCAAAGGGGGCTTTTGCCGGTTCTGCCTGGGGTGTGTGTTCCCCCTCCAGTCTCTCTCTCCCTGGTTTGAGGGGGGGCTTCATTTTTATTCTTCAGGTTTTTCCTCATTCATAAGATCAGTTAGGTTATTTTGATGCTTGCTCAAAACTGGTTTTCAAATGGTGACTTAAAGAATGCATCTGCCTGGTCCCAAGTCCAATGCAAAAGGAGAAATTCCACCCCCTCCTGCTCATTATGCATAGCTAGCTGCCTCTGTCCCTTTCCATGGTATGCAAACTCCCAGGTGTCAGGTGTTGCTTTGCACTGTTGCAAAGGTGTTGCATTGTGTGCTTGTGTTGCTTTGCAGTTGTATTGTTTTGCAAAATTCTTCACACCTGCCCCGCCCTTTGCATGTTTGCAAAGGTGTTGCTTTTCAGTTGTGTTGCTTTGCAAAGTTCTTAGCACCTGCCCCGCCCTTGCTCTCATCAGCTGTTTGTGGGGGCTGGGAGCTTTGTGAATGGGCGGCAAGCTCTGCTGAAAGATACACATTAAGGGTGGGGGGGACCCCGTTCAGGGCCCATATCTCAGCCCCCCCTGACCCAATCTTTACAAAACTTGGGGAGTCTTTCCATATATGTCCTTTGAAGCTCTGCTGAAAGTTTGGGACCTCTAAGCCCAAAAATGCCCCCCCCCCAGAGCCACGGAAAGGCGCGATTGGGTTTTTAATGGCTTTATTCGGCCGAATTTTTTTCTGAACTTTGAATTCCCGACGAATTGAACGGATCTGAAGTGGGGGAGTTCGAACTTCGGCACGTACCGAACCCACAAGGGCCAAATTCTGCCGAATCCGAACTGTACCGAATTTTTTTTTGACAGCCCTAAGTCTGTGTGTGTGTGGGGAGGGAGCAGTTTCTGTGGGTGGGGGGGAAGCCAAAGGGGGCTTTCGTCTGTTCTGCCTGGGGTGTGTGTTCCCCCTCGAGTCTCTCGCTCCCTGGTTTGAGGGGGGAGGTTTCAGTTGTGTGTTGCAAAGGTGTTGTTTCACAAGGTTGTGTTGTTTTGCAAACTTGTCAGCTGTTGTCGGGGCTGGGAGCTCTGTGTGTGGGCGGCAAGCTCTGCTAAGAGATGCACATTAAGGGTGGGGGACCCCTTTCAGGGCCCATATCTCAGCCCCCCCTGACCCAATCTTTACAAAACTTGGGGAGTCTTTCAATAAACGTCCTTTGAAGCTCTGCCAAAGGTTTGGGACCTCTAACCCCAAAAATGCCCCCCCAGAGCCGCGGAAAGGCGCGATTGTGTTTTTAATGGCTTTATTCGGCCGAATTTTTTTCCGAACTTTGAATTTCCGCCGAATTGAATGGATCCGAAGTGGGGGAGTTCGGACTTCGGCCGAACCCACAAGGGCCAAATTCGGCCGAATCCGAACTGTACCGAATTTTTTTTTGTGACAGCCCTAGTATGAGGAGAGGGATACAGTAGGGATGTGTGCTTGGGTATAGCCTAGCTGAAAAAATACCCCAAAAATACCTTCTGTTGTGCTTGTAAAAATCCCTGCTCTTGCTTGCGTTTGTTCTGTCAGGCTTCTCTAGGTTGACATTGGCACTGTTGGGCATGACATTGGTACTGTTGGGCTACATTGGTACTGTTGACCCCCTTGCTTGAGGTTGTTCTGCTGGGCTTCTGTTGATTGTCCTTGGTTCTAATATGTATATGTATATATATATATATATATATATATATATATATATATATATATATATATATATATATATATATATATATATATATCTGCTGGGATGCTCTGGTTTGGCATTGGTTCTGTTAGTTTGCAAAATGCCACCCCCACCTGAATGTGTTCTGCTGGGATTCTCTGGTTTGACATTAGTTCTGTTGGACTTGCTACATTGGCTTGTGGTTTTGCTGGAATTCCTGGGTTTTGTATTGGTTCTGTTAGGCTTGTTGGTGTTTTAATAGGAGGCATTCACCAGTGGTTTCTGCAGGTTGCCTCTTTGTTTTTGCCCTGGAGAAAGCAAGAATTTTTCCCTATTGGAAACAATGGTGGATGGATGGAGCACTTTGTTTGGGGGCCCATAGAATTGGAATGTGGGGGTTCTTCTATGAACAGGCACCAGCAGTTGTGGAGCAATTTTGGTGCTTGTAGCTTCAAAAACATCCCACAGACTCCTGGATAGATCCCCATAGGCTATAATGGAGCCGAATAATATTGGATTCCGAAGAACTGGGCATACTGATATTTTTTTTGTTCCAATATACCCAAATATGAAAAAACTATTTTTTAATGTACACTCCTAGGATATAGGAGAAAATGAGCAGTCCCCTCAAGTCCTTGTGTGTTCCTTACCATGCAAGTGAGCCTGGCCCAGTAGCCAGCACCACACAACTGTACCATAATTAATTAGTTAGTTAGTTAGTTAGTTCGTTCGTTCGTTCATCCCTTAGTTAGTTAGTTAGTTAGATAGCTCTCACCAAAATGGGGCTCACAGCGGCTCACAATCATCAATGTCAGTGTTCTCCCAGATACAGTTGGATTAGCAATTTCATTTCCAATCAGCTTTTTTGAAGAACTTCAGAAAAGTGTGATTTCTATGGCATGAGACGTCATACTTTGGTTCAAGTCTGAGATTCAGAAATGCTGCAGTCACAGATTATTGGCCTCTGCCCTTTACATTCCTTTAACTCCAATGGGAAGTGATCTCAGCACTGAAGTCAACCCACTATGACATGCTTGTTTAATGATTTACTAATGTTACTATCAGAACTGTGTGCAGGGTGAGGTTGCTGATAATGAGCCGCTGGTGAATGACATGTCTCACAATA
Organism: Euleptes europaea; assembly: GCF_029931775.1. Lineage (NCBI taxonomy): Eukaryota > Metazoa > Chordata > Lepidosauria > Squamata > Sphaerodactylidae > Euleptes > Euleptes europaea. The sequence goes on from NC_079318.1 coordinate 32,895,249, forward strand.
CTGCTTTGGGAGTATCTGCGCAGGACTGGCAACTGGGCTAATTAAATTGGAATTGGAGGCATTATCAACCCCTATACATGTTGGTATATTCAGAATAAGGCTGTGCACAAACGTTATAAATGCCACATTGTCAATTGTGACTATATTACACCAGCGTTAGTAGCCAGCTGTAACAGTGAGATCACAGAATCACCCAATGAATTTCCTAATTTAGTTTCTCAAGTAATTGTTTGCTGTCTTCCATAAAGCACAGTCCATGGTAATTAGAAACACCATTATGTTTTCTAAATACTGTGAATAATATATTCTCATAGGACAATGCTACAATTTCTTTGGTGGGAATGGAAAGTAATGATCTTTCTCAGAATTACTGTAATAATAAAGCTGCTTGCGAATTCTCTAACATGTGTTTCGTCAGGGTCTACAGTGGATATAAACAGATGAAAGAGGATCAACCAGTAGCTGCTGTAAGTACCTAGACAAGCTATTGTCTATAGCAGGGGTCCCCAATATGGGACCCATGGGCACCTTGGCACCCACCAGCACCTTTCCTGGTACCCGCTGAGTGATTTTAGAAAGTGGGCTGGCCGGGTAAGCCTTTTGCCCAGCAAGGCTTCTGATTGGCCACTGGAGATGTGATTGCTGTGCAGCTTTTTTTTAAAAAAATGTTGCTTTGGCAGCAGCTGCCACCACTACACAAGGATCTTCATTGTGTGACCAAAGGTAAGCTGCAGTAGCCATTTTGTGTCTGGCTTCATCTTTTGAGGCAGCCATTTTGGGTAGCCATTTTGTGGCTGTGCCCACCAAGCCGTGTGTCATGAGTCAGCCTGCAGAGATCTCCTCTGATGAAGGGGAAATAGAAGCCAGAACAGTGGGACATCCTCAGGCAGAAGTCCCACAGGAACAACCACAGGGACTACAGCCTGCCAGAATGGAGGATCAGCCAAAGTCAGGAGATGACTCGCCATGCCTGCAACCTGCCAGCTCAAGGACTCCAGTTGGACCTGACACCTTGCAACATGCAGTGTCTCCAGAGGCCTCGCCGAGGCCACTGGAGCAAAGAAAACAGGTCCGTCTGGCAATGCAGCAGAGACGGCAAAGTGCTAGACTGAAGGCTTTACAGAGGGAACCTCCTCAGTAGCAGTGATGAGGAAGAGCAGGGCTGACGCACCACCTGTGAACTCAGCCTAATCCGCCTCAGCTGGCTCTGCTACAGCAGCAGGGGAAGGGATTTAAGCCCTCAGTTTGGCTTGGCTGTTGTGCAAGCAACTTGTCACCAACCTCCTTGTGTACCGGCCTTGTTTCCCTGCTCTCCTTTGGATTCCTGGTAATCCTGACTTCTTGGACTGGCTTTGACTAACGCCTCAGACTTCCCTTGCCGGTATTGAGATCTTGGACTTGTGAATGACCTTGGACTGTTCCCCAGACTATGCTTCCAGCCCTGGCTCCTTGCCTGCACCACGAGACCGTGTCAGAACCCCAAAGGTGCCCAAAGTAAGCCCAGCATTGCCACACATCCTTGAATTCCCAGGTAAGCATCAGGAACAGGCACTGAAGAGTTAGGATTGGTAGACAGATAGATATTTGCACATCTACAATGCAATTAGTGATTGCCTGACTTCACCTAATACTCTGTCACTGAGGGAGGAGAAAAAAACAGGGCATTCTAAATATGTTTATCAGTGATTAATTGTATTCCTATGGCGGGCCTCTAATATTACCAGATGCCTCTAAGCACCCATAAACAATGGGTCTCTCAAAGGTGCAATAAACGGCACCGCTGAAATAAAATCCACAGGGTCCCCTTAATACAAACCGTGCCCAATAAAATGGTCGTGGCTAGCACTGATACGCCCACAACTGCAGTATAATGGTCAGAATTTATGGGAGCAAATGTTTCAACTTACAGTAAGCCATAAGATAGGATTGTTCACATTGCCTCCTTTACAGAGGCCCAATAAAAGTCAGCATTTTATTTACATCTATAGGAGAGTAATGTCATTTGGGGAACAGTTTGTTAAATAGCCATAAATGGCATTTTTATTAGCCTCTTTCCATTGCTCTACATCGCATAATTTTACTATTTGTTAGAAGCTCCATATTATCCTGTCCCCTACTTCTCCTCTGGTGTGACAGGATTCTTTATGAAATTTCCAATGTAAGTATGATTTCTCCCGCAAATAATACTAATACTGGCACACCTTCTGCTTTCACCTGTATATCATTCATTTCTCAACCATTTTGTCATAGAGCTAGGCCTGAAAATTGTTTTCCTATTGAGCAATTTTTCTTTCTTTCCTTCTTTCTTTTCCTGAAAAAAAAAAAGCTTTTACTGTTCAGGAGAGTCAAACTACAGATTAAACATAATTTAAGTCACTACTTTCACAACACTTTGTTCCTGGATTTGTGGCTGTTTTTTATTTCTCAAGGTGAGCCTTGAATCTTTCTCCCCCTTTCTAAGCCTACTTAGTCCACTATCCTATATAATTCTCTTCCTTGTCATATGTCTTATCCCTCTCCTTCCCCTCTTTATCCTTTTCCCCTTTTCCAATTTTCTGCTCCCCTTCTTTGATATTAATCACTGTACAATATAATTCATATCACAGAATTATTCACATTCTTTACATGATGACGACAGAAAGAACCGCAAGATGAAAACTTGCTGCTCATTCCTGAGCCTGGGGGACAAATGGGCTTAGAAGGCGACCAGCCCCCTATGCCGGTGTCCGTGCCACTTGATGTATGCAAACTGGCATGGATGCTGGCGTAGTTCGACTTGTGGTGTCCTCCCCCCAGGACTGTCGTGGCAGCGTAGCCCTCGGATGCCTGCTCGGCCTCCCACCACCGTCCTGCCGGCACAAGTGCTCACACCAGCATCCTGGAAGGCATTCCCGGGGCATTTTGGGTTGCAGGACTGCCGTAGGCTGCCTCCTAACCCCTTTCAGCCAAGAACGCCCCCTTCGGGCACAGTGATGCTGCGCCAGCTTTTTGTTGGTGCAGCATCGCTGTTTTCAATGGGACTATTTCCCCCATTTTGGCATGTTAGTTTTTTTAAAGGGGGCTTTCCCCCCTTCAGCAGCCACAGATCCTCTTTGGGGGTGCCGTGGCGGCGCCTCGGCCACACTGTCCCCAGCCGCTGCAGGGCTCAGGAATGAGCTGTAACTCTCTGCCAAAGGTCTTTAAATCCAAGTTTTACTCATATAAACCGAATACCTGATGGAAACTTGGAAAAGTTTTCCCACTGTTCGTTAAGATGGAACAAGATGATCCAATTGGTGGAAAAATTCCACATGGCTTATGTGTAGGAGGAGGTATGAAGTTGATGTGTGCATATGTATGTGTGCACGTGAACAAATGCGAGGATGAAGGAGAGATAGTGTAAACAGGAAAAGAGTTGGTAATTTGTGAAGACACTTGGATCAGTCAAGACCCAGAGGCAGGGCCTAGAGTTGCAATGCCAGGTCCCTCTTTGCCACCAGTGGGAGGTTTTTGGTATGGAGCCTGAGAAGGGCTGGGTTTGGGGAGGGGAGGGACTTCAATGCCATAGAGTCCAATTGCCAAAGCGGCCATTTTCTCCAGGTGAATGGATCTCTATTGTCTGGTGATCAGTTGTAATAGCAGGAGATCTCCTGCTACTACCTGGAGGTTGGCAACCCTAGGAGTGCCTCTTGTGCCAAACACCTTACTAACTTTCAGTTAGCAGCTGAGTGTGGGGGGAGGGGCTAGCCCACAAGAAAATGGAAGATCCCACCACCCAGCTGGTTTATTTGAATTTCCAGCTGGAGTCCATCATCAGGACCTCCTGCCTTCCAGAGGGACAAGCTCCTAACATTTAAGGCTCTCATCTCTCAGCTTCTCTCTTGCAAGAAATACACTCTGAAGGAGCTCAAGTCCCTCATTGACCATTTGAACTTCATCTATAGGGTGGTGTCCTCAAGGTGGGCTTTTTGCGTTTGCCTGGCCAGGTCTATGGCAGGGGCTACTTCACCGCACCACCCTATCAGATTGATGCAGGGCTTGAGGGAGGACCTTAAAATTTGGCTTTCCTTTCTAGCCAACTTCAACAGAATTTCTTTGTGGCAGGCCCCTCTGAATGTGGGCCCAGATGCAGTTGGATGTGGCGGTAGCATAGGTTTCGGCATTCACTTTAAGGGGCACTGATGCCCGCAGCCATGGCCACCTCACTTTCCTGGAGATCTTTCCAGTCATACTGGTGGTGGTTATTTGGTAGGAGAAATTTACGGGCAAGAAGGTCCGGTTCTGGCATGCCAATCAGGAAGTGGTTCAGGTTTCCAACAAGCAGACATCATGCTCAGAGCAGATTTGTACTGGTTTGTTTGTCTGCAAAGGGCAGGATAATGTGATAGATGTGTTGATGTTTGCTTACTGATGCATTATAGTAAGAGAAACAACTAAAAGAGATAACCTCACTTTTTGACTAGATTCCCCCCCTCCAGAAATACGAAACTATGGAAGACTTTGTACAGTTGTCCAAATAGAAAAGGGGAAAAAACCCACATATCTTTAGTTCATAGACAAACAGTGACTGGTAACAGTTAATTGATTTTTCAAGATTGATAGCTTTTTATATTCTCACCAAAAGCCTTTTCTTTTAATAAAAGCTAATCACTGTCAACTTTTCTTGTGAGATAAAAGCAAGAACAGCTAAAATATCAGTGGGCAATCTAGTATTTCTGGAGTAAAGAGTTCCATGAGGTGTGGAACATCTGAATGGGCCAAACTTCTATCACATTTTGCCTAGGAGAGAATTTGAGGTCAGTTCAGAGAACACTGCTCAGGTGAAACAGAGCAAGTTCAAAAGAAACCACATTTTTTCTACCTTAGGGTTGGGTTGCTAACCTCCAGGAGGGATCTGGATGGCTGCTTTAGAGGGAGGACTCTATGGTATTATACCCTGCTGAGGTCCCTCCCCTCCCAAACTTTGGCCTTCCCAAGTTCCACCCCCAAATCTCTAGGAATCTCCCAACCTGGAGCTGGCAATCCTGCCCCAGGGTGATTTCATGAAAGAGGGCAACTGACCTGTGTTGCATAGACTTAGTTCAGGAATGATGCAGTTAGTTAAGGTGAATCGGCTGTAATTAGAGATCATGGGTTGAGGCAAGCTTTTAGGTATGTAGTATCCAAGCTGTCGTATTGCCTTATTCAGCAGTACAGCAAACAATTAGGTAATTCATATTTTATTTTCATTCAGATCACAAATGGTTTCAAACTATTCTTGGGAACAGCTACTGCTGGGTTATCTCCAAACCACTGGAATTTGGGGGAAAATGTTTATTGAGGAAACATCTCATAATACAATTGCGACATGAATTTCTGAAAGTACTTATATCTATACATCAGATGTTGCTTTGCTGAAAGGTTATTGGTTAAATGTCATGTTTTCAAATACCTCAGATATAGCTCTATAAGTATGAATGAAAACATACATTACTTAGAAAATTATTTCCAGTGTAGCAAGCAACAACATAAAATTGAAGGTTTAGGTTTCCCCTGAAAGTTTTTCTATGTCTTTCTGGGATCCCTTTTCACCTTTGCTGTGAGTTTTTGTCTCCCTACCAGCTCTAATTGATTTTAAAAAAATAAAAAAATAAGCAGATCCCTTGTTAACAAGTCACATCCTTCCATGACCTCTGAGGACCTCTGAGCTAAACTTCATCTTCTTTAAAAAATAAATGTTGACTTTACCTGAATCAGTTTTCTTTTATTCTTGCCTGGACTATTTTTAAAGGGAACATCATGAAATAGCCTAATTAGCACATTTATCTAATGCCTCAATCATTGTCTTTGCTAATTAAAGGTAATGCCTGTTAATAAAGACTTCATGCCAGAGGCAATTAGATTATCTTAATCAGTTTGGGTTGTGGTTTTGTTTTTGATTATGTAATACATTTGGTAAAACTTTAATTGGGCTCCTAGCATTCAATAATGGCCCCCTTTTAAAGAATGCAAACACTTCAGGAACTGAACTTGTTTGAATAACATTTGAGGATTCTTTTGGGCTGTTATAATGTGGGGAGGGGGAATCTGGAAAAATATATGTTCCTGAAACTTGGTACCTAACATAATAGAGAGTGTTATAATTGTTTGGGAGAAATTTGTTCTGATTTTCACTGAGGCAGAAGCATGGTATAGATTTCCTTTTCTAAATGTCATCTAGAGCACTGTGAATATGTAGTTTACTTCAAGTCCCTTAACTTCATTTTTGCCTTTTCCTTCCTCTACATTACAGTGTGAACAAGTGCATTGGTTAAAAAAAAAAGGGGGGGTGCTTTGATTCCATAAGCAGTTGTATCAATTTTATTTCTGTGTTGTGTTTTACCAAGTACAAGTACTTATAAGTAAAGTAAGAGACAAATATTGATCTGACTGTCTGATTGCCTTTATTGTATTGTTTTATTAATGTGTCCATAGGTAAAGTAGAGGGGAATGAAGATACAGAGGTTCAGAAAGTGACTGAAAACTGCAGCTAATTCCAGAATTAATTTTACAAATCCTCAAATTTAAACCAGGAAAAAGGAGAGTTGGAATCAAGCACAGAGCAAAATCTTGCAAAATCTTGCAATTACAGTAAACTAAACTGGAGTAATCTGCTCATCCCTACACTGTACACCAAAATGTAAGTTATTAATCCAAATGGAAGAATGTAAGCTATTACCTCTTTCACTGTCTATAGACTCTGTCTTGTCCCCTGAATTATTAATTTTGCTTATCTAGTTGTACATACAATATAATTCCCACAGCTATGCCTGTTCTTCCCATCAGCCTATATAAACCCAATCTTAAACATGTTTACCTGGAAGCAAGCTGGGTTCATTCTCTGTGCAATCCTAAGGGAGGGATGGTTCTGCTGCTGCTGGGGATGGTACAGCCATGCTGCCTCCTAAGTGGCTTGCTGCCGGGCACAGCAAGCCAAAAATGTCTTTTCCAAGAAAACCTACGAAACTCTCCATTGGCACCTGCAAAAAGGGGTGTTCCCAGACCAAAAGGGCTTAAGAAGAAGAATTGGTTTTTATATGCCGATTTTCTCGACCTTTTAATGAGAATCAAACCCTTCTTCTCCCCGCAACAGACACCTTGTGAGGTAGGTGAAGCTGAGAGAGCTCTAAGAGAACCATGACTAGCCCAAGGTCACCCAGCTGGCTTCATGTGGAGGAGTGGGGAATCAAACTTGGCTCTCCAGATTAGAGTCTTTCACTCTTAACCACTATACCACACTGGCTAAAGTCAACTTGGTCCCCCAGGAAGCCCCCCTTTGACGCCAGCGCGACTCTTTGTGCCAGAAAAATGCTATTGATGAGGCTACATCGATGCCTGTGGCTATTGCTGCTGTGCAGCCCCCACAACCAGCATAAGTGACCCTGTGCTGGCATTAGTGCCAGTTTAGCTGGCGCAAGTGGCATTAATGCAGTTTAGCTGGCGCAAGTGGGGTCACATGGGCTCCTATCCCATTTCGCCCCTCCCCCATCGTTGGGCTTACTCTTTCAGATTTTCTAGTAAGTATGCTTAAATTCAAAGCCATATTCCTTTGGATTAGCACCATGATCTCAAAATTTACTTGAAGGTAGGCCCTATGTATGTACGTAGGATCACAGCCTAAAAGTGGCTTAGGTTAATTTCAACTTTATGTGCATTAACTCTCAGGACACCGCTCTGACTTACTAACATTCCCCAAACAGGCAAAAAAATCCTTCAAAATATACTAGATCTTGAGTCTTAAATCTGTCACACACACCCCTACCATCTGCTTCCTTTTTACCAACAGGAGAGACAGATGTGAAGCATGCCCCATTTTGAATGTGTCAGAAGTAATTTATATTAATCATCAAAGTCTTCAGACATACTGAAGGTGTAAAAAAAAAAAAAAAAAAAAAAACATTCTTCCAGCATATCAGTCTTCCAGATTTTAGCAATTTAAATTGTGTTAAGCAAAAATGGTGGGCTAATTAAATGTACCAAATATTGTTTGCTGAGCAATCAGACAAAATGTGAGATGTTGGGTATTTGGTTTACAAATGTCATGTTTTAGTTGCTTTGGGGTTTCTAAGACATTTAGCTCTGTGCACCGAATACCATGTTTTATTGGGACTGTGATCGTGCATTTTCTTTCACATAAAAAGGCAGGGATAGAAACTGAGGGGCATACAAATGTAGCACAGAAGATATTGGTCCCTTTCTGCATAACTCACTGCTACATCAGAAATCCAAAGCTTCGGAGCAGTGCTGGTTGAATGCTGAAAGATGAGTCCTTTATGCCGAAAGTCATACCTCCTAGCATTTTTCTCATGGTTACAGTTTGCCTAAGCAAACAGTGAAACTCCATAATGGAAACACCCTTTTTATCTCATTCCCTCTTCCTCTCTGGACCCTTTCACTGATGTACCTGCTTTCTATGCTCCAGACAGCTAGGCTACTCCCTGGATTGCTTCATGCCAGTGGAGCCTATCAGATGATCTTTTGGCCTCTTCCAACTAGGGCTGTCGATTTGGTTCGTCCCGAACTGAAAAACAGCTGAATTTTCCCTGATTCGGCAGTTTTTCGGTTTGGATTGAACCGAATTCAAAAAAGGCGGGAAAACGGGGAGCCAAATTCGGCGAGTTCGGGGTGTTCACGAATAAATTCAGCAAATTCAGGCTCTTTAAACAGATTTGTGCCTCCCGGCCGGGAGGCACAAATCTGTTCCCCCCTGCGCGCCTTCAGGGGGCTTCCCTTTCTGCATAACTCACTGCTCTGCGCCTCACTCTGTGAGGTAGGTGGGGCTGAGAGAGTGTGACTGGCCCAAGGTCACCCAGCTGGCTTCATGTGTAGGAGTGAGGGAAACGAATCCAGTTCACCAGCTTAGCATCCACCACTCATGTGGAGGAGTGGGGAATCAAACCTGGTTCTCCAGATCAGACTCCACCACTCCAAACCACCGCTCTTAACCACTACACCATGCTGGCTCTCAAAGTGGGTTTTGGGGGTCTGTAACCTGTGTATACCAGGATCACTCCTGGGAAAAAACTCTTAAGTGAAGAGGCGGTTGTTCAAATAAAAGGTGGTTTTATTACAAAATAGGAAATAATCTCTAGCACAATGGTACACATTCACAATTCATACGAGAGCTAAGAAGGAAGTAAGGATGGAAAATTGGGTGGATAGCTTTGGGATAGGTGATATTTACCAATCCAGAAGAGAAGACATCCAGGAAAGCAAAGCTGAAGAGAGAAATGATCAGCATTTCTGGGAGTGGAAAGGACCCACACACAAGTGGAGGTGAGTGTTTGGATCAAGACACACGCGCACACTCGAATGCCAAAAGGACTAATATTTATACCCCAAAATTGGATCCTGAGGTGATGCAAGGTGAACTGGAAGTATGAAAAGTACCAGAGACAAAAAAAATGTGATTGCTTATCTGGGGTCAGATCAAACAAATGTTTTTGATGTGATAACAAGAAATGTTTTGAAGTGTTAACCAGAGATGTTTTGATGCATGTGTTTTGATCAGTTGTCAGGATGCAGGAGGATGTTTATCTGCACAACTGCTGCTTATTTTGTCATAGGACTTGACATAAATGGCCCAGGCTAGCCCAATCTTTTCAGTTCTTGGCTGCTAAGTAGGGTCAGCCCTAGTTAATATTTGGATGGGAGACCACTATGGAAGTCCAATACGGGAAGACCACTACAGGATGCTATACAGAGAAAGGCAGTGGGAGAGGAAGGCAATGGGGTTGTCATAAGTCAGATGTGGCTTATTGGCACTTTACACACACATAAACACTCATTTATGATACCTGAAATATAAAAAATGACTTATTGATATAACTACATTTCTTATCCTTACTTTAGTGGTATTCAAACTGAGTTCTGAAGACTTTGAAGTTCCTCAGAGATTCATCAGGGATTTCTCAATGAACACACTGGTTATGGCAATTTGCCCACCATTAGATTTCCCGTGTTGTCATCTTAAGGAATTCCACCTTTCAGTACAGGAACAACACAGCAAGAACTATTAAGACATAGAATTTTTTTTAGCATTGGAGTCTGTTTGATGATATATCTTTTCCTTTGTTCTTATATGTCTAATCCATTCTTCTTATGTGGTGATTTTTATTTGAGGATCACCATCTGTTGCATTTTTATTACTTTAGTTCTTCTTGGGATAATTTCAGTCACTTCTCCCATCCAACAGGTATACAGATTTGAGCTGTAAGTGTTAACCCAAAAGAAGACATCATCTTTTTCATGGAAATCATTGCTTTCTTTATTGTCTACATATTCTTTTTAAATATTTTCATGTGTGTGTGTGTTAAATGCTGTCAAGTCACAGCTGACTTATGGTGACCCCTTTTGGGGTTTTCATGGCAAGAGACTAACAGAGGTGGTTTGCCAGTGCCTTCCTCTGCACAGCAACCCTGGTATTCCTTGGTGGTCTCCCATCCAAATACTAACCAGGGCCGACACTGCTTAGCTTCTGAGATCTGACAGGATCAGGCTAATATTTTCATACTTTAGGATTAATCTTCATGCATATTAAAAAAAATTAAAATCTCTTTTGATCAAGTGGAAACATGAAGCATTTGGCTCAAAACACATTTCATGTTGAAGGCAGGGTAAAGAGATGAGAAGAGACAATCTTTAAGTGATGTAAAAATCCATCACCACTATTTAAGGAATAATGTTACAATATGCCAAGAACCATGCTTTCTCAGTTTATGACAATAAGGAGATAAAGGGGAAAACAGTGGTCAAGCCAAAAACTTGAACCCAGGGATAACCATCGAAAAGTTACCTAGATTATATTGTGTGTGCATGTGTATAATAAATGGAATTTTAAAAGGAGAAAGGAAACCTCTGAATGACTAAAACAAGGGGTACAGAGTACCAGATGTCTAAAAATAATTATAGAAGCATAAAAAATACCAAAAGGTGTATATATAATTACAAAATTACAAAATGTAATAGAAAATAATATTGTTACTGTAATTACAAAATTATAAGATTGTACCATAAGATATACAATTCAATATGGCAACAAATTGGAACACTATCAGAGATTTTATTTTACAAGTCAAATACAGCAAATGACAATTTTCAATACAAATATATACAACTTCAAAATAGCAATTTTACAAGCTGGAACAGGGCACACAACCAAAAACAGGATTTTGATGGTTAATCATAGGTTAATTTGGAAGCCTGTTATATGCAGTTGTAAATAAATAATAAATTATAAGCCAACTAAAGCAAACCATCAAATTCGAACATATTGTACAAGATAAAAGACCTATTTATATATGGGATAATCAAAAGCAAATTCATAGTATATAGTGCGGTATAACTTCAAAAGACAGACCTGTAAAAAGAATTCTAAACATAGCATCAGTCCAATTAAATGAGACTGTTAACAAATACTGTTGGGGGAAAAAAACTGATAACAAACTAATAACAAATGTACATTATGGCTCCTACCCAAAGGCCGATCTGTGTGAATATTGTATGTGCATGAATAAGAATGCTGTTTAGGAAAGAGGAATAAGAAGAATGAATAAGAATGGAAGGGCACACCTGCCCTGAATTAACAAGGCTGTAATAGAATGATTAAGGCAATAAGTGATTGTGAAAAAGACAGAAAACATTAAGGGGAAACTCACTCTACCGTCAAAAGATAGCTGCTGAAAACAAGCTAATGAGTGTGATTAAACATATAAGGTATGTCTACTAACCAGAAAAAAACCTCTATTAAATCTAGGCTGATAGGTTAGACTTATCATTGAGACCTGTAGGATACATGGATCCTAATGTTAAAATCCAAAAGTCCTCTCTCTGTCAAAGTTGTTTTTCTATATCATAATTAGAAAAAAGGTTTGAAGACCAGTTTATCAATAGCAAAGAATTTGAAATCAGTAGGCTTGTGCTTCAAAGAGACCATTGATTGATAAGAATTGATTGATCAAAGAAGCATCCATGTTTTGGATGCTGATCTTACTACGACGGTCTGATAATCTGTGTTTTAAAGGACAAGAAGTCATCATACCTACATAGAGTAAATTGCAAGGACATTGAATTTCTGACATGGAGTATTTAAACATTGGCATTTGTTAAACTTAGGGTTGCCAACCTCCAGGTACTATCTGGAGATCTCCTGCTATTACAACTGATCTTCAGCCAATAAAGATCAGTTCACTTGGAAAAAATGGCCCCTTTGGCAATTGGACTCTATGGCATTGAGTTCCCTCCCCTCTCCAAACCCTGCTTTCCTCAGACACCACCCCAAAAATCTCTAGGTGTTTCCCAACCCGGAGCTGGCAACCCTAATTAAACTCTGTGCCAGGCTGTGCTTCCAAACCAACTCTTGGCTTCAGAAGAGCCCAGCCCTTAGAGATCAGTTGGTACATGCTGATATAAGATCACAGCCTTTCAAGTTGAACTTAAAGGAACCTTACAGATGTGGTAACTGTGTGAACTGCAAGCAGGCAACTCAAATCCAAATCTTTAGTCATCCAGCTAGTCAACATATTTATACACTTAATCATTTTACTAACTGCAACTCAGCTTATGTTTTTTATGTGCTGCCATTGACATCAGCAGAATTAGACTGGAATAACTCTCCATAGGATTGGATTGGTAATGACCTAGTCATTAGGGTTGCCAGCCTCCAGGTACTAGCTGGAGATCTCCTGACATTAAAACTGATCTCCAGCCGATAGAGATCAGTTCACCTGGAGAAAATGGCCACTTTGGCCATTGGACTCTATGGCATTGAAGTCCCTCCCCTCCCCAAACCCAACCTTCCTCAGGCTCTGCCCCAGAAACGTCCCTTTGGTGGGGAAGAGGGACCAGGCAACACTACTAATCATTACTAAACAAATTTTATTGTTTTTCCAAAAGTATTAAGAACAAAGTTCAACAATTAATATAAACAATGTAAAATCCAATAAAAACATTGTTGAAAATATTTATATATAATCAAAAATATGTTGACTTCCCCTACACCTCCCTCCATCTTGTGATAAATTAGTAATCTCTTTTGCATAAATTTCTAATCCTGATATTGTTACTAATACTTATTAATCTCTTTGGCATTTATATTTTTCAAAAAGAAAAAGATTCATAATTAATACTGTCATGAAGGAAAAAAGAAAGAAAGAAAAGAAAAGAAAGATGGTAAATCTCACTAATAATAAATGGATTAGAACAATAGGAAACATTTAATTACTTTCATTAAAATTAATTATTTTTTAAATCCTCCATTTCTCCCACTCATTTAATACAAATTATATTTCTAGTACATTGATATCATATATAATTCTATTTCCATTAAAGCCAAGCCTTTTGACCGATTCCTTTTTAATCCCTTCCAAAAGAAAAACTAGACTCTTTTAAATCAGTCCCTTTGTCTGGAATTTACAGCATTTTCTTCTTTTCCTCATTAACACTAAATGTCGAAAAGCATCCTTGGAAGTTGATGGTAGAGTTTCTTCTGCAGGTGAATGATCTTCATAGTAAATCTGCGTTGCAATTTCTTCCATCCCAAAGTCAAAGAAAGAGATCCCAGTAGCTCCAGTTTTTCTACCCTTTAAGTCCTCTAAGCTGGTGTTAAAAAGTTCATCAGGCAGATTATAGAGACAGAAGTCAAAGTCACTCACATTCAGATCTGCTGTTGCCAGCTGGACTGTTGCAGTTTGTTTATTGTAGTTCTCAGTTTCCTTTGCAAGATTCTTCTGTTCTTCATCTCTCTTGTCAACTAGAGAGCCCTCTAGTGTCACCTCATTGTGATGATTTGTGTTTTTATATCCTTAAGGACATCTAAGATAATATCCAGTTTTTGATTGATAAGTTGATATTGAGTGTTCATCAAAGCAGAAAGTTGATCCAGCTGTTTAGTCAGATGTTCCATGGTTGCTGCTTCTGAAAATTCTGTTAAGACTTAGTTGATAAAGTCCAGACAAAACAGCGGTTGTAAATAACAAAGAGGAATCAGGGTCGTAAACCTTCCGTCTTCTTTTTGTTCAGGAACTTGGGAAGTATTTGCCAGTTACACGATGTCACACTTCTGATTCCAAGTTCTCTGGTACATTGATACATTGTTTCCGGGAAGGACGTGGCAGGCAGACTTAATTTAGTTAGAAAGATGACACCTCGGGGTGGGATGGTTTACTCCTCCTCCCTCCCCTTCATACGTCATAGTTTCTGATTGGTAGCTGAAGCGTCTTTCAAAAATCCTAGTTGTTATGTCTTCTCACTGATCTAATTGATAAGATTCTTGCCGGTTTATCTGATCTTTTCTTGTTTTCAAAGAGTTATTTAAACAATGGGTGGGGAGATGCGGATTTGCCAGATGTATTCAGCAATCCCTTGGAGCTTCCAAATCCAGGTAAAACAAAAGAGTTCTTTAAACTTACTCAGATTTTAGGAGAGTAGGTATTCTTGCTTTGTATAGTTGCTTAGATGGTAATAGATAGAGGAGATCTGAGCCTAATTCCAAAGAGACATTAGCGGTGCTGTAATTCCCCTTATGCTGGTGGGACCTCGCCCAATTCCCTGAGAGTCTTCCTCTCTCAGAAAAAATGGGGGTCAGACTGCTCTTCAAGGCTGCAGGAGAGTTCCTGTTTCCCGGTCCACTATTTAGGCACCTGGTAGGGGTGCTGTGTGCACCCCAAATTAGAACGTTTCTTGGGTCCCTCGGGAGCTCCCAAGGAATGGAGCGCTCAGATCAGCGTCTCTAGCAGAAGTCGCAATCCTACTAATCATGATCCTGGAGGATATGTGCCATCACTGCTGTTGAAGACGGCTTCTCACACTGGCTATGCAAGCCCAAAATGAAATGCACTGCATGATGCAACACATAAATTCCAAGTGTGGTTTATTTTTCAAGACATTTATGACCTTGTAGCAAACAGAACTACTTTCTCAGGAAACCTGTAAAAGCAGCTACTGCAAAGGTGCAAAGCTGCTCAACATGGCACACAATTCAAACTTCAAGCAAAAAGATCAAGGAGAGTGGAGAGGGGCTTGGTGTATGCAAATGACCATTTTGATCACTGGAAGTTTGCATGTTGATCAGATGCCTCTTGAAGTTTCCAAAAAATCCCTACATCAAATGTAACTGAGGCTGGTATTAGGCCAAACCAGATACAATCCTATGAAAGCCAGATAAAGTTGTAATTTGCATTTCAAAACTTTAAGGAAATTGTCATAAATGAAATACTTATCATTCTGATAAAAAAACAAGCTGAAAACTGTAGGAGTGATCTTATGTGTTGATGCAGATAAAGTCTTATGTGAATTACAGACTTGACAAAACCCGTAAAGTTTCAAATAAGATCTATACTTTCCCCTGTTTGTCAGTTAAATGCAGCAATTCTGCTGTGAATGAGCTGTTTACAGAGTACAAAGGAGGAAAGAGCAAGGTTGTACCCCAGAAGCAAAAGACGACAACTTCTTGCAGTCAAAGGACTAACCACCCAGTATGATACACTTAGTTAGTAGTGAAAACTTGTCCTTCCTCCCACTCGTCAAGTGGGAATTTGGCATTTGACTGACATGTAGGGTAGGCAACCTCCAGGTACTAGTGGAGATCTCCTGCTATTACAACTGATCAGCAGCCAATAGAGATCAGTTCACCTGGAGAAAATGGCCGCTTTGGCAATTGGACTCTATGGCATTGAAGTCCCTCCCCTCTCCTAACCCTGCCCTCCTCAGGCTCCGCCACCCAAATCTCCAGGTATTTCCCAATCCAGAGCTGGCAACCCCACTGACATGGTTACCCATCTGGAGATATTCTAATGGTATAAATTCTAATTGTACAAATTAACTTTTGTGTCATCTACCAATTGTTTTGCATCTCTTGCTGTTGGGGAAGACTCATAGGAAACACATCTGTAATCAATCCTTTGCTCATGCAAGGGTTTGCTCAGGCTGTCTTCTGAAACAATTGCAAAACAAAATAAACATGCAGTAAGCCTCTGTGCCCAGTTGTACTCTGGTTTTGTTGCTACAGCAGTACATGGCTGTACATGTGCTTAATCTGAAGGAGGTCGTTGGGGAGGATTACTATACAGAAATCAAAAGACGTGCGGGAAGGCTATGGCTTTGAGTCAACCTGTACTCTTGCCTGTATACCCAGCACTGCTACTGTCCCCTCACCAGCTCAGTGGATTATGGGCAACGTCACTCTGAGTATGGTGAGCTGCGTATGAACTGTAGTATGTGCTGGGGTAGCATTGTCCTACACATTGGAGTTGTTGGGTCCGATGGAATAAATAATTTGGTCCCCCACAGTTTCAGAGGGTTAACCATACTTTCACACACAGTGAATATTGCCCTTTCAATCCACTTTCAATGCACTTTGCAACTGGATTTTACTGTGTGAAATGGCCAAGTCCACTTGCAAATGATCACTGAAGTGTACTGAAAGTGGACTGAAAGAGCATTTTCAGCATGTGTGCACATGCCCCAAAGCCTTGTATATAATTTGCATGGACAAAATCTTTACATCTTGCTCCTCAAATGGTCTACAATATCAGGGAAAAAATTAAATTAAGTAACTGGCAGAGCAGCGGCTGGGAAACAACCCGGCCATGTGTTTGCATCCACGTGCCATCTAACCAACCCAAAGAAAAGTGATGACTGGTGGACACACTTGCCATGTTTGCTTGTGCCTAGGGTGGTGATTAGGGTTGCCAACTGTGGCGTAGGAAATACCTGAAGATTTCGGGGGTGAGCCTGGGGAGGGTTGGGTTTATTATAACATTTATATTATATCATTTCCCCTCTCCCATCTTCATTAGCTTCCTTAAGGATTTCGCACATCTCAGATGACAAAGCACCATCTAACTGTAGCTCCATATGAAGCTAGTTTTTCTGTTGCTAGCGTGATCTTACCAGAGTTTGTCTGGGAACAGTAGGAATCCATATCGCAGATGTATGTAAGCAGAAGGGCCCATATGTCTGAGTTCCCTCATGCAGTCCAGGTAAAGGAGGAGATCACAGCTTATGAAGTACTATTTCCTGTTGGGACTAGTTTTCTGCTGGATGCCGTTTGTTTTCTAGTGCTGTCTGCTTTCTATAAATATCCTCCCTATCTTTTCCAGATGCACTCTTTTCCTAGGCCGTTTATGCATGGCTGTTTCCTCGTGATCACCCCGCCGACTACTTCAGGGCTTTGCTTTGATTAGGCTTGCATTTTCTGACTGTCAGAGGTCGCCTCACTCTCCCCGCGCCTTTCCGTGCCTTTCCCCCCACGCTTTCTGGATTTGTGTGTAGTGAGCATCCAGAAAACATAGGGGAAATGTGTGAAAACACGTGGGGAGAGCGAGGCGACCTCTGAGGATCGGAAAATGCAAACCTAATCAAAACAAAACCTCGAAGTAGTCAGGAGGATTGCCAGGTCCCTCTTTGCCACCGGCGGGAGGTTTTTGGGGCACAGCCTGAGGAGGGTGGGGTTTGGGGAGGAGAGGGACTTCAATGCCATGGAGTCCAATTGCCAAAGTGGCCGTTTTCTCCAGGGGAATGGATCTCTGTCGCCTGGAGATCAGTTTTTCAAGTCAAGTAGCCTTTATTGGCATAAGATAAAGTGTATAAAAGCAAATACATAAAATCCGTACACTACAAGAAACTCCATTGTTTTTACAGTAAAATCAGTTAAGGTGCATTAGACAATTTAACAGTACTAGGCCAGCATTATTTGATGCACAAACGCTCACGTTCTTGAATCGCGAACTGTAAGAATCTTGCCACCAATTCAATTTTTATGGGGTCCTGGGTGGTCATGAGGAAAGACACCTTAATTTTGGCAGGTAACCATCCCCTGTCCACAAATAACGGGTCAATAAATTGAGAACGGCCCCTAGAATAAAATGAGCAGTTGAGGACATGGGAAACTGATTCTGTTTTGCCCTCCCCGCAAGGACAGGCCCTATCCCTATATGAGACCTTATTGAATCTTCTGTAGAGCAAGGCGGAAGGAAGGGCATTAAATCTAGCGAGCATGTAAGTCCTTCTCTGTTGGGGATCAGTTCAGCATGAGAGGTAGTATGCTAAGGACTGATTGTATATCCAGGGCTTCCAGTGTATAGGGGAGCATCTACTGTAGGCCGCTCCTCTAAGCTCCTGCACACCTGGAGATCAGTTGTAATAGCCGGAGATCTCCAGCTAGTACCTGGAGGCTGGCAACTCTAGTAGTCGGTGGGGTGACCGCGAGGAAACAGCCATGCATAAATGGCCTAAGTGACCGGGACTGGGCAACAAGGAAATCTCTTCTATCCCTGGTGTTTCCTTCCTCTGTTGCTTCCAATCTCCTTTTGCACCTGACAGGCAACTGTAGTGGTTTTGCCAGAATGATTCAAGAGCCTCTTCAGATGCAGTACTCAAACTTCCCACTTACAACAGAAAATACCTGTTTTGTCATCTAATACCCAAGTGTTTCATATGAAGGGGTGTGTTCTCCTGTAGCAGCAGTATTCTTCCACATCACAAAACCATGCCCCTTTTCTCTAACTGAAGAGCTCAAAAGATGTTGCACCTGAGCAATTAACTCAGAATACAGAATGGAAAGGGATCTTTAGAATAAATCTCTCCTGTTCCCCTAAGAATGAATTCCTAATCAGTACATGGGGTTAGAAGTCATTCTTGCCATCCACTTGCAGAATACCTCTGACACCTTTCTTCCCACTTATTAAAAATCATCTCTTTGTGCTGGAGGCTTCCTTGTGCCCAAGGCAAAACAATCCATTAGCACTTTCCATCCTAGCTTCAGAAGTCAGATTCACAGGCTGCTCCTTAACCCAACATTCCCCCCCTTCTTCTTCTTCTTTTTTTTTTTTTGCCTTGAAGCTGATTCTTCCCCCGTGCAAACAAGAAATACTTCTTTATGCAATAGTGTTCTCCATATCAAACCATCTGGTCTGAGATCGAAGTAAAGAGTGACCTTCTGTCTTTCCTCATTATCTTTCACACAGTAGACGGTTTGGATGCCTCCTTCAGTGTCACACTGACTTGTATCACCCTCTAAAAGTCTATTTGCTAACACATGTGGTAAAATCTATCCCTTTAAAATGTTATTTGAGAATGATTTAAAAAAAAAAAACACCGGCTCACAAATCCACAGGGTAGATATAAAAACTTATTTTCTATATTTTTGTCTATCACATCTCCAGCTACTCAAAATTTGGTGTCAGCCCAGCTTCCACATTCCCAAACATATGACTGCCATTGTCATTGTTTTTTTTATAGGGTTGCCAGGTCCCTCTTCTCAATTGGTGGGAGGTTTTAGAGGGTGGGGCTGGGGCGGGGCTTGAGGGCTAAAGTGGCCATGGCAATGCAGTGCTTCTGGGGGTAAACCCGGAAGTGACATTATCGCGTGCGAGCGGCCTTGTGCACACACAATCACCGCTCCAGAGCAGCTGGGTGGATTGGTGGTAAGTTGCCACCTGGCAACCCTATGTCTATGCCAACGTGTTAGTGGCAGACCTTTGGATGGTAGCTGAGCATGTGGAGATTGGATCCCAGATGTGATGGCCAGTGATTGTCAGGGGTGGGTTAAAGGGATTGCTCCCCTCCATAGTTAAAGATTTATACTGGCTGCCCATCTGTTTCCAGTCACAATTCAGAGTGGTTTGTCACACTAAATGACATGGCCCTGGGGCATGGTTGCCAACCTCCATGTGGTGGCTGGAGATCTCCTGCTATTACAACTGATCTCCAGCCTATAGGGATCAGTTCACCTGGACAAAATGGCTGTTTTGGCAATTGGACTCTATTGAAGTCCCTCCCTTCTCCAAACCCCACCTTCCTCAGGCTCCACCCCCAAAATCTCCAGGTATTTCCCAACCTGGAGCTGGCAACCCTCCCTTGGGATATATTAAGAACCCCTTCCTCCAGTACTGTCCAGCCTTCCTGTTAAGATCTGCCTGCCAAACCCTGCTGTCTGTGCCTCTGCCTTTAGAAGTAAGGCAGTTGACAACTACAGATAGGGCATTTTCAGTGGTAGCACTTTGCCTTTGGAATGCCCTCCCCCTTCATGCTCACCTGGTGCCTACCATATAGTTTTTAGGTGCTGGGCCAAAACATTTTTTATTCAGGTATTTAACTGAAGAGTTTTTATTCCTTTAGCTGTTTCCTGGTCTGTTTCTGATCTCATGTCAATTTTATGGATGGGGGGGTCTTTGTGGTTGTTTTATACTGTTTTCAATGGCTTGTTTTGTTTTTATATCAAGATTTCTAAATTATTTTATTATATTGTTATTATTTGTAAATGCAGTTCTCAGGCCTTGACTTGGATAGCCCAGGCTAGCCTGATCTCATCAGATCTCAGAAGCTAAGCAGGGTCGGCCCTGGTTAGTACTTGGATGGGAGACCACCAAGGAATACCAGGTTCACTATGCAGAGGAAGGTAATGGCAAAACACCTCTGTTAGTCTCTTGCCTTGAAAACCCTGTTGGGTTGCCATAAGTCAGCTGCGACTTGATGGCACTTTACACACACATGATTATCAGCCAAATGCTGGCAACCAGCAGGAGGCTTGAAGGGGGGGGGGAGAAATACAAATCGCCATAGCTCCAATGGTGTAACATCACTTCTGGTGTGAACCTCAAAGTTACTGCATGGTGTAGTGGTTAAGAGTGGTGGTTTGGAGCGGTGGACTCCCCACTCCTCCACATGAGTGGTGGATGCTAATCTGGTGAACTGGATTTGTTTCCCCACTCCTCCACATGAAACCAGCTGGGTGACCTAGTCACAGCTCTCTCAGCCCCAGCTAGCTCACAGGGTGTCTGTTGTGGGGAGGGGAAGGGAAGGTGATTGTAACCTGGTTTGATTCTTGCTTAAGCAGCAGAGAAAGTTGGCATATAAAAAACCAGCTCTTCTCCTTCGCCTTCTCTACTCTGTGATTCCATTGAAACTCTATAATTTTACCATAGAATTCCAATGGAATCCCATTGCGTCACCCTGTCATGATGTCATCACTTCTGGGTTCACACCAAAATTGATGTCGCGCCATTGGATCAATGGTGATTTCCCTTGGATCACCCTCCTATCCTACTGAGTGACAGCAGGGGTCAGGAGCTGCCCACTGTAGTGGAAGGCCTGGCTGCCCTATTTGTAAGCTGCCTCATACAGAATTCTGGCAAGGTGCCCTATAAATTCCCTCAATAAATAAGGATGTTGGTTGACTAAAAGGGGGACAGGTGAGCAGGGAAAGAGGACAGCTAGGCAGGAAAACCTGAGCTACATTTTGTGTGCTACAGAAGCACATCTGTTACCCATGCAAAGACCAGACCCAACTTTTAAGTATTTACAGCCAGGTGTAATGACAATGGTCTGCCTGAGGGTTAGGCTGGTATACATCTGGTATCTGGATGCAAAAAGACTTGTATGCTAAAAGGAAAAGGAAAAAAAGCAGTACAACAGATACGGCTTTTAAATATCCCAATACTTTCCAATCTTGCCAATTGAGAATGTCTATTCTAGCAGCGAATGAATGGATCCTGGTTTCTTTAGAATAGACTGAGTATTAAAGTTGCCCATTTCTTAGTTTGTTGCCTTCTTGGCCATAGCCAATGTTTTGAATAACCATTCACTTATTATGTATATTAGAAGCATTTTTTAATGCCATGAAAAACAATTTTGGCAGCAAATAAATTATTCTACACTAATGCTCTAGCACCTCTTTGACAAGCATCATTTAGACACAAGTATCATTTAGCTAATTTAGATGAATGACTAATTATTTAATTCTCACATTGACACTAGAAATATAATTAAGAATTTCTAACATTTGAAACTAGTACATTTCACCTTAATCACATCCCAACTATTCATGAAGAACATCCACCCAGTCTGCAGGGAATTTTAGGATTTCATTATATTTGTGTGCAATTTTTTTATTTAGTCTGAATAGTGTTAGATGACATGGATAAAGCAGTTTCTGAATTTTGCTTCTCTTATAGAATAACTTTATGAAGAGTCCAGAAATTAAACTTCATTTAATTAAGCCCAGATATTAATTAATCTAATTAAGAAGGTATATCAAACCACACCTTATCAGACAATGCTATTCCTGACTCATTTTCTCAGTCTTAGAAAATGTTCTTTTTTTTGTCTAAGTCTGTACCCAAAAATAGGCTCTCTTGAAAATGCTGTGTTGCTGGTCTTGTTTTTGGCAACAGGTATGTGTTGATCTCGTTGATAGGACATTTTGGAGGACATTGATTCATAGGTTCGCCATGAGTCGGAAGAGACTTGAGGGCACTTAACACACCCATGTGTTGATAGGATAGAGCTGGACCACCAGGAACATCAAAGGAAGGCTTTTTCCTTTGTGCTGTGTTTCTGATCCCCCATAGCAATTGGCTGGCTGCTGTGTGACTCAGGAAGCTGGACTAGATGGGCCACTGGTCTGATATAGTAGGGCTCTTCTGGCATTCTTATGTTACTCACTTCCTCTTTTTGTTCTCTTTCCTCATCAGCAAGTTTCTGGGTCCAGTCTAGAGTGCTGATTGTAACATTTAAAACCCTCAGTGGCCTGGGGCCACAGTGTCTTATGGAATTGCCACCTCCCCTATATACCAGGAACAGAGGTCATAATTAGAGGCCATTCTCCATGTACCTCCCCCCCACTTTCTGATGGCTGTGAGAGAGAGGGCTTTCCTTACAGCAGTTGCACAATTCAAGAATATTTCCCAAAGGAAGTCTACATGCCTCCATCCCATAAGTATTCCACTGAATGGTGACAATGCTCCCCTTTCAGGAGGCTTTTAACTTACCGCTTAGTTTTAGCTGTGAATGTACTTCGATTATGGATTTTATGATGTTGGCTGATTTAATGGTCTGTTTCACTGAATTTGGAATTAGAACTTGGCGTTCTGTTTTGATATCATTTTAAAATCTGTTGTAACCACCCCCAGAGACCTGTCTTAGGGTGGAAAGTTAGGCTATAAAAACTTTTAATCAATAAAATAAATACATTAGCATACACTTCCTTTTTTAAGCTACTAAAGCTTGTAATAAGAAAAGCATCTCTATAACTGTACTTTCACACTAGTGAACATTTTTATATTTGCCTTTTGGAACTCTATTCGTTCTGTTTCTCATCTTCATCTGTATGATTTCATTAACTGATTGTTGTTTTAGATGTGGCATGTGGAAAGAGATAAATGGTCCATGAATCAATAAGGGACAAGATCTCAAACGGAGGCATTTATCGGTTATCTCAAACGTATCCATGCATCATACTTAATTATAGCTATTACGGTTCATTTATTGGGGGGTGGGGAGACTGCATGAAAAACACATGAATCAAGTGTGTAGAGTAAGATTAGATCCCTTTTATTCTTAAATTTCACATCTTTAAGCTGGAAAAAAAACATGTTTCTGAAATATATAGGAAATCTGTAAATCACCTTGGATGTTAATGGTAAATGTCTCACTGCACACATTGTAAAAGTTGATTTCCCCTTCAATAGGTTAGTATTACAGCACATAATAATATCTAGAACACTATGTGATAAACCAAAACAAATTGCTTATGTTAATGAAGTAATCATGGCCATCCATGAATTGGTTCTGCTTCTCTTTAGCTTAGCAATGATAAGGTTTTGTAGGAAGACTTATAATTACTGATAGGCAATCCTTTGTGCACTGGATTCAGATTTGAATCTCTAAAAATAATTTAATTAAAAGGACCACTGCCGAGCATCCAAACAAATCCAGTTTCTTTCTTTGATCAGTTCTTCATTGTGAAGGGGCGTAAATGAAAGACTGATTAACTAATTGTAGCCTATTTGATATTCAAAGATCCAGTATAAGCAAAAATGGCAAACAGATTTTGGACCCAGAATTTTAGTTGACATCCCATTCTATTCACGTACACATTGTTCATACAATTTCTACCGGATGGGAAAGGATGCCATTATTTTTCCCCCATATCATTTTTACATAAGATAGGGCTGCGTGTATTCACTCTTTGATTCAGAATTGACTAGAAATTAGACAACACGGGAACTTCCTAAATACAAGTAATTATGTAACTGGCCACAGCAATCAATTCATACCCTGACCAACGAATAGTATAAAGAGGGTGGACTGGCCCTTTAATTGACCAGGAAAGTTCCAGTTGGCTGCTCTCCTGAAGAGCCACTGGTGGCTACAAGCAAGCTGAGCCATGGCCTCAGTTGATGGCCTCGTACCATGTGTCCCGATCTTGGCTGGGCCTCTTTCTTGTCCCCTAGGGCTGGCTATTGATTTCATGAAGGGATGACCTGAAATAGTGCATTGCTTCTTCATCCCAGGGCACATACGCCCTGGTCTTACCTCTGCCACCATCTGCCTCAGCTAGGGTTGCCAGGTCCCTCTTTGCTATCAGTGGGAGATTTTGGGGGCGGAGTCTGAGGAGGGCGGGGTTTGGGAGGGGAGGGACTTCAATGCCATAGAGTCCAATGGCCAAAGCAGCCATTTTCTCCAGGTGAACTGATCTCTATCAGCTGGAGATCAGTTGTAATAGCAGGAGATCTTCTTCTATTACCCCTAGCCTCAGCAGTAGTGACTTAACAATATAGCCTGCCTGGCCTGGAGATTAAAATGCATCCCAGTTCATTCTAGCTCTGAATAATTCTGAATATGCTGTGCAAGGAATATAGCTAAACATATGCATTTCACTTATCTTTTTTTAAAAAGTGTGAGCTGTTCTCAACTAACTGTGAAATACATGAACAATCCTAATGGACCATTAATTAGCTTCCATCAGTTAATGCGAAGTTATTATGCATTGTACACTGATTATATAAGAAAAATACATCACTGTAAAGACGGTTCATTAAGAATATCATCATACTACTGCTAATAACCACCCACTTCAGTCTTCTCTTTTGGAAGCTATTTTGGAAGCGGGCTAGGGAAATGATTAGCAGCAAATGCTCCCCCTTGACAATCTTGGTATTTAATTTCTATTCATAGTTTTGAAGATGGCCTTTGATTTATTTTTACACTTGTGGGGGAAAAATCCTTTCTGGATCTATTTGGGGCCGTGATTCTCCCTCCCAGCTTTACACTATCTCCTCTTCTTACATAAGTATCACATTGATTAATTTCATTAGTTAGAAATGTTATGCACAAAACTGCAACACGTTAAAAAGGCCAGACAATGGCACATGTGGCATCCTATGTAGATCTTCACAAGCAATGCCACATTGCCATAATTTCTGACATTTATGGCTGTATTTGATACAACTGAAGGTAATCTGTGTAAAGTAAATGCTGTCAGAACCCAGATTCACAATAGATCTTAAGCCTAGGCCATTTATGCTTGGTAATTAGCAGCAGGGTCCAGGCTGAATTGCCCCGCATTTCCTCCCCTACTTTTTCACTTTGAATCGTCATTCAGGAAGTGACTGTGAAGCTGGCGCATACCTGCTTCGCATTTCTTAAGAGCCCCTTTAACGTGACCTTTTGTGTTTGCTCTGCCCCTGCCGCGAAGAATCCCCTCAAGGAATTATGCAAAATCACAGCCGCCCGTTAGCAATGCACACAGGGGTTGCTAATGGCTATGCAAACAGGAGCAAAGGAGCAGGCGAGTGGGGGGTGGAATTTCTCCTTTTGCGTCGGGACCGTGAATAAGCATTTTAAAAGTCACGTTTTTAAAAAGAGCTTTGAGTGAACATCACAATGGACCCTGCATAAATGGCCCTGGAGTGTAAGGGATGTCAGACTGCGCCGTCTGTTCACTGCCACCCAATTCTAGCCAAGGCAGGGAACTGAACAAAGACCAGCCATACCAACAAATATATAACAAAGGTAGTCCACGTTAGGTTAGATAGCACCAGGAATGCTTCCAATATTATTTCCATCCAAATTATGCCACAGATTTTCCAGTCCAAATTGCTTGTTTTTCTTTCTAAAATAGGTATCCTTCGTAGTTCCATGTTTTAATTGATGTGCAGAGTGATACAACTTGCAGGAAATTCTTTGTCTTTCTCCCATTCCCTACTATCGATATGCACTTTTGCACTGATAAAATAATTTGTTCACTGTGTATATGGTTGTATCAAGATTCTTTTCATGTAGCATCTTGCTAAAACGAATCATGATGCAATTATAAGCCCAATCACATTTTTGCAGTATTTTATCAAAGTACAGTGGGTATCATAGAATTGCATTCGTCTCTGTCTTGTGGGTACTTTTGCATCTGCACAGAAGGTGAAATCAGTTTTACATCATGATCATGGATAATCAGTCAGCTAATGAAATGACATGGGGGGCGGGGGTTATGACTCCAATAAGACTATGAGGAAATGTGCATGTGCGAAATAACCTCAGTAACACAGACTTAAATATCAAACATTAACAGTCAGTCCTAAGGGAAGCAAGTGGGCTTAGGGAGTGGATTGACCTTTACGCTGGTGTATCTGGGAAATATGCCAGCATAAGGTCCAGTTATGCTGGCACAGGCCCCCAGCGCCACTGTGCTGCTCTCGGGTGCTGCTGCAGTTTAGTGGTAGCAGCGCAGTGGTGCAACTCAGGTACAAGGCACTGTGCCACTATGGTAGTGGGCAGTTCAGGAGGTGTGCCTGGAGTTAGGTGACTCCCTGAGCCCTTTCAGCCCAGAAATGCTCCCTGAGAGAGGTGCAAAGTTATGCTGAGGAAAATGGCAGTGCAGTCCATAGATGGTCATTACAATGAGAGATCAAGGCCCCCCACTGCCATGGCCACACCCAACAGGCCCCAAGCAGCTCTGGATGCTGACTAAGAGCCCCAGTCCCCCCCCACACACACACACAAGGAGGTGTGGTGCATGGGTACTTGGCTGGAACAGCTGCAGGCTGAGGGGGCCCAAGCTGTTGGCTGGACTGGCCTTCTTAGACAGGGGTCCTTCTTAGACAGGGCACTTTTTTTGGGGGGTGGAGCCCAACCATGCTGAGTGGAGTAGGAAACCACACAACACCTGGACTCAGTCTCTTGCAGGAACAGACTCTCATGGAGCAGATGCCAAGGAGGACCCCTCAGGTGCTGTCGGTGTGGACATGAGCTCCAGACAGGTGAGGATGTTTTGAATGGCACAAGCCTTTTGGTATGTGGGGGGGAGCTGGTGGCACTTGCAGCAGAGTGCTGCCCCAAGGGCTGCCGAATGGACTCTTTAGTGACCTCTGAAGGACCTGTCATCACCCACCAAGGAGCTCTTGGTCCCTCGTTGCAGATGCACATCTTTTTTTTTTCTATTCTGCAAGTGGATATCCAAGAGGAAGAGCTCCAGCTCCAACTGCTGACCCCCCTCCTCCCACCACACTGAGCCCTGGCAACAGAACAAGCCTGCCCTTGGAAAGCATCAATCATATACATCTTAATGCCCCTCGTGGTCCTCTGCCCCATTTGAAAGCTGCGGTTAGCTGCAGTACTGCAGTCAAAAGCTCTGCTCACGACCTGAGTTCGATCCCAACGGAAGTGGGTTTCAGGTAGCCGGCTCAAGGTTGACTCAGCCTTCCATCCTTCTGAGGTTGGTAAAATGAGTACCCAGCTTGCTGGGGGTAAAGGGAAGATGACTGGGGAAGGCACTGGCAAACCACCCTGTAAAACAAAGTCTGCCTAGGAAACGTCGGGTTGTGACGTCACCCCATGGGTCAGGAATGACCCGGTGCTTGCACAGGGGACCTTTACCTTTTAATACTAAGGTGGAGTTTATATTATAGTCACTGCCTGATTGGTTGATTTGCTCACTATTTAGTTACACAGTTGGCAGCCAAGTGGTGTGCAGCGATGACAGGTCTGTTGGGAAAGGAGGAAACAAAACAAAAAACTCTCATTAGGCGGTGTGAGAATGTACATATGTGAAATATTGCCAATTAAACTGCATTGTACTGTACTGTTTGAATACGCAGAAAGTCATTCAATAACAAGCCTTGAGCTGCTTATGAGCAGCCAAACTGCTCCCTGAAAAATTGACTCACTGCTTGTGACCAGCAAGCAGAACCTGAGCCGAACTTATGGATGTTCAATTAGCCATAGTTTCATGCATTGGAAAAATAGTTCTGTATTTTGAAAGTGACCATTTCCTAAAATTAGCTTAAACAGGTGCTAACCTTATTACCGAGGAATACAGGAGACATGATCCTTGCAAGATCTTGCTCCTGGATGTACTCTTGAAAGAGATAGCTGAATATGCAGTTCTAGATAGCTACAATGAATCATCTCTCTTTAAGAAGCAAATGTTACATTAGAGGAGGCTCTCAGGTTCTTTTCCTCTTTGTTCACTAACTTTAGCGTCCCTAGGCAAATCCCTTTCTACATGATCTGCTGTCTGGTTTTGTGTCTTGTCTCTGTTTCTTTGTGCATTGTGACTTGAAAGCTCTGGGTGGCAAAGAGATTCTTTCCCACATTGATTTGCAAAGCATTCAGAGATCTATATAAACTCAGTGGTAGCATACAGGTGCTGCATCAATGCAAATAATAATGATATGATTTACCTCGACATTCTGAGAAACTTTTCATGTTTAGCATTCAGACTTCTTTTTCTCTGCCATTGTTTCAATTACTGTTTGGATCTTGTTCCAAACAGCATGCCATCTCAATCTGAGAAATAATTGCAACTGTCTCCACTAGACCAAAGAATGAGATTCAATCTTTTTCAATAATTATCTGTATTCACCCTATTTCAATGCTCACTGGTCATGGTGATAGAACACTGATGGGCCAATTTTGCTTTCTGTGATATCCAGCTTAATTCTCTACCAAAAGCAAATTTTTAACCTCTGGCCATAATTTCACCACAGACTCTCCATATCTTCTTTTTACATGGTTAACCCCTCTGCAAAGGCTGTTAACATGATGTAAATGCTCAAGAGTGCTTTTCAGAATTAACTTCCCACTTCCAACCTTTAGTGTCCATTGCCTGCATAGTTGTGTGTGTAAAGTGCTGTCAAGTCGCAGCCGACTTATGGTGACCCCTGTTGGGGTTTTCATGGCAAGAGATTAACAGAGGTGGTTTGCCAGTGCCTGCCTCTGCACAGCAACCCTGGTATTCCTTGGTGGTCTCCCATCCAAATACTAACCAGGGCTGACCCTGCTTAGCTTCCGAGATCTGACAAGATCGAGCTGTACCATGCTGCCTTCCCTCCTGCCTGCATAGTTATGGAAGGATAAATCCACACACATAATTTTAATCTTCATGAAAATTCCATGACAGGCACAACAATCTATTCAATTGTGCTTCTGAATTCTTCTAACAAGCATAAACTTAGGAATGCTTCATGCTTCCAGAATGCTCCTAATTTGAATTTATCCCAAGATGTTAGAGTTCCAGTTGTCTAGTCTTGTTTCCCAAGTGGAACTGTTGTATCAGCTACTCTAATCTAAACCACATAGAAAAATCCACCATTGTTCTGCTTTATATTTCTGAATTTTGCACCGAGTTCAGCGCAGGTGCAGGTGTGTTTCTCACACATCCCTCTTTACATTACTAATAGTCTGGGTGTGAGTGCATGGGCCATTCCGTGAAGAGTCTTTTTGTGCAGTATTTTGCCAATTTACAGAAGCACACATGCCATCAGTAAAATGTTTCAGAAAAACAAACAAACAAAAATGAACTGTGGTGCAATCATAAGTACATTGAAAGTAGGGCTGTGTTTTGGAATGTTTTGATAATTTTGCATCTGTAATGGAGGGGAAAATGGAAATCTTCTGTTAGATGTTCTTCTAACTAAACCAAAGGAGTGGAATGGAAAGCAGAGAGATGCTAGAAGAATAAAGGAATGGAACAGAGGAAATCCACTTTGTGACATAAGGCTTAATCTTTTACATCTTCATGGTTTAAATACTTGATGATTATTTGACACCTGGAGTATGGCCCATCAGTACAAGGAACATATGTAGAAATAGGCCTATAAAGATGTTACTAAGTTCAGTGATGTTACCAACAAGGGTGGGGAAGGGGAAAAAAAATTCAACTCTGTATAATATGTATATCAAGATGCCAAATCCTTATAGTTTCCTTTCAGAATTAAACCATGGGTAAGCCTACTGGTCACTTTGGGGCAAAGAAGAACTTCCAGAGTTTCCTATGATTGGCAATTTAAGGACTCATTTTTCAACTTGTTCATGTTGTCTCAGTAGGGTTGCCAGGTCTCTCTTCACCACTGGCGGCAGGTTTTTGGGGCAGAGCCTGAGGAGGGGAGGGTTGGGGGAGGGGAGGGACTTCAATGCCATACTGCCCAATTGCCAAAGCAACCATTTTTTCCAGGTGAACTGATCTCAATCGGCTGGAG
This sequence comes from Euleptes europaea, assembly GCF_029931775.1. Classification (NCBI taxonomy): domain Eukaryota; kingdom Metazoa; phylum Chordata; class Lepidosauria; order Squamata; family Sphaerodactylidae; genus Euleptes; species Euleptes europaea. Next base: position 32,925,500 of record NC_079318.1, read on the forward strand.
ATCAGTTGTAATAGCAGGAGATCTCCAGCTAGTACCTGGAGGTTGGCAACCCTCTGTCCCACAAGGGATCAAATAAATAGGTCTGATCTTTGAACTGGTTAGGTTATAACTAGTGATGGCATGAATCGTTCAGGTTGCTCTAAATAGCAGTTGCTGAGTGAACTGGCAAGCATCTTAAAACATTCTACAATAAAGGGCTGTTCCTGTAATTCATCGTACAGTGGCGTGGGTTGAGATATGAACACCCTTGGTACTAAGCAGTGTCAACCAAATCATTAGTTGTCTGTGTGGCACGATGGAGGAGTGGGATGAAGCTTGGCACATCATGGAGCAGTTCATGCGGACGCAAGGATAAACAAAGGTAGCAAGAATTGTTGGCTGAATTTGAAGCCAGGGTGGAGTTGCCCAAATGATAGTAGATGTGGACTGCCTACAGCATCCCACTGTTAAATATGCTACTAGCTCTTGATTTAGATCAGGCATTTAAATAAACTAGATAAACCCAAGTATTTTGCCTTCATCTGGGGAGGGCACTGGGGACAAATAAATTTTCTCTCCTGATAAGTGACTGGAGGCAAAAGACGACAAGGCCTTTAAAGTGGGGATTTCCATAGGTGCAGCTTGTCACATCGGCACATTACAGTGGTTGAAAAAGAGGTACCCCAGACTTCTCTTGTCCATAACTATAAAAGTTACAAGAAACCTCCAATCTATTGTTTCTGGTCACCCTAACTCTGATTGCTAGAGCTATTGAGTAGCTGGAATTACAATGACCACAAAAAATCCACATTAAAATCATTCACAAGAAATAGCAGGTCACCCAAACCAAGTAGACCAGGTTGGTTTCACAGGGTCACCTTTACTCAAAGAAGCTTGACACCCAAGGTCACTTCCAACCACCCCTGTATGCGATGGGCACTTATGAAATACTTCCATGTCATTTGTGCATCAGTAAACTTGAACAAAGAACAACCCCAAAGTAAGTTATAGGGCACAGAAAATTGACCATTTCCAAACATCTTTCCCTCTTTATTTAATCATGCAATCATGCAGAGTCACAGCAACCTTTTTCCCCTACTGACCTTGATAGATTAGCTGGATACTTGGTTTAACAGAAGTTTGTTAAAGTGCTGAGCAATGCCCAATGAAATATAAACCCCAATTCCAGTTTTAAATAACTCAGATTCAAGAATGATTCTGTGCAGTCCTAGGTAGAGTTACTCCAGTCTAAGCCCATTGTATTCAATAGGAGTAGCATGGAGCAGCTCTGCATGAGATTACACTGTAAATTCCTGCTCAAGCTTCATTCTAGTTTATCCCAGTATTGAAATGTCAGAAACAGCTCAATGAAAATGTCATGTGTGATGAGTGTGCCTCTTTTGGCATTTTAACACTGCTGGATGTTAAAATAAGCATTTTCTGGGGAAATAATAACTTGCTGTGTCTAGAATGGTAATTTTGTCTGTAACATAAAGTTAACCTTAGCAAGCACCAGGTGACATCTCTTAGTGTTGTTTAACAGGGATAAGTTCATGAGTCTAACATGATGGCTGCTTTCATTAATACTTTTCTTGATATCATATGTTTCCTATTTCTTTTAAAAAAATACTAACAAATTGATGTTGGTTCTCATGTAGAGATAAAAGAATGACTCAGATCAGGCAGCGCCAGTGCCAGAGAACCCGTAACTAGTGAATGGCTCATGTAGCATGTTATTTTGTTACATAATCAAAATACTTCTTCCAGTTCTTCTAGAATTCTTCCATTGGTCTTCTGTTCACTATATTTGTCAGTTTAGCCATCACTGCGTATTCTGCTCATTTTCCCAGCCATTCCTCAATGGTAGGCATGGCTTCTGCTTTCCAGTTAGATGCAATTGTTGCTCTTGCCGCTGTTAACATATATCCTAACAGTTCTGCTTTGTCTTTGTCAATAGTTGTTGATAATATTCCTAAAAGCATAGTTTGGGCCTCTAGAGGATGGTTAATTCTCAACATTTTTTGAATTTCCTGGTAGACCACTACTACCCATTCTTGACATTCACCCTTGAGCATGCATGAGGGGCAGCTTTTTTTTACTACCCAGGTGAAAAGTAGTAATAGTTAATGCAAGTTTTGTGTTTGTTTATTTACTACTGGCTCTTTTAGTGGCATACTGGGAAAAGGGAGAGAAGAAGTAGATTCTATTGCTGAAGTGGTTTGAGTCCTGGAGGTGTTATAGTGTATGTGCTTTGTGTTTCCAAGAGTTGATGTTTACTACATTTCTTGCCTCTCCCCCTGGGAGGAGTCTGACACCCACCACATCACCATTGTTCCCCTAGATAAAGGAGAAAGTCATGGGTAGGCACACAAATGTTAGTGTGCTGCTCCATCTGGAGCCTCTCTTGAGCCCTTGATGCCTAGGGTTGCCAGCTCCAGGTTGGGAAATACCTGAAGATTTTTGGGACAGAGACTGAGGAAGGCCAGGTTTGGGGAAGCGAGGGACTTTAATACCATAGAGTCCAAGCCAAAGTGGCCATTTTCTCCAGGTGAACTGATCTATATCGGCTGGAGATCAGTTGTAATAGCAGGAGATCTCCAGCTAGTACCTGGAAGTTGGCAACCCTATTGATGCCCCAAACTATGGCACAGTGCAGCAGCACATCTCTGCTGTTTTTGCTCACTCTTCTTATACTGAAGAAGTGAGCTGTGGCTCACGAAAACTCATACCCTGCCAGAAATGTTGTTGGTCTTAAAGGTGCAACCGAACTCTTGCTCTTTTCTTCTTATACTAGTATTGGAGTCAGAAGAACCAGCTGTTCCTCATTACCCAAAATTCTAGGCCTCTCCTGAGTGTGCAAACTTGCTAGGGCTTCCTCTATGTCCCACCACTGCTCCACCAGGGGAAGGCTTATAAGATTGAGATAGGTGGCTGGCCAGCCCTTCTTTTTGTGTTTGTAGTTATGAAAAGCAAATAAAAACGAAACTATTTTAAAAGTAAATATATCAAAAGCAGTCCTCCCATGCCCAACCTTTTTGCAACACACTATGGAGGCAGCTAGTGAGCCAGAGGATGAGGTTGCCAACCTCCAGGTGGGACCTGGAGTTCTCCAGTAATTACAACTGATCTCCAGACTACAGAGATCAGTTCCCTTGGGGGAAATGGCAGTTTTGGAAAGTGAACTTTATGGCTTCACATCCCTGCTGAGCTCTCTCCCCTGCCCAAACTCTACCCTCTCCAGGCTCCACTCTCAAATCTCCAGGGATTTCCCAACCCAGTGTTGGCAACCCTACTGGAGGAACTGGGGGACATGATTAGGATTGTCAACCTCCACATGGTGGTGGGAGATCTCCTGCTATTACAACTGATCTCCAGGCAACACATATCAGTCCCCCTGGAGAAAATGGTTGCTTTGGCAATAGGACTCTCCAAACCCCACCCTCCTCAGGCTCCACCCCCCAAAAATCTCCAGGTATTTCCCAACCCAGAGCTGGCAATCCTAGTCATGATGGCAGTGGACTCTGGCAACAGTTGACAACAGTCCTTTTACACATTGGGTAATGCAGCCCTACTAGGACAATTGTAGTAAATTTTGAGAGCTGGGCAGTATCCTACGATTACTTCTAATTTGCTACCGTATCTATTGTGGCTCAGATAGTGGAAATCCCCCCACTTCCCGCCACATATATATATAGAGAGAGAGCTGTAACAACAAATGGGATCGAGTTGTGTAATCATTTTAAAAGGAAACTGGCATTTTATTTGTGTGATTATAAGTGTATCTGTAAATGTCTGTTTTTGGCTAGATGTAAAGTAACTTTCAAAAAAAAAAAAGCTAAGATAAATGACCCCCTAGCAATTAAAACAGCAATAGTATTCATAAAAACGGCATGTAAGCAATTCCATAAGCATAATAGCATCATCAGTGTCTGAGAAAGGTCTTCATTTAAAAAAAAAATCTTTTAACAAAAACAGATTCCAAACCTGGCAGATCTCTCTGGGCAGGGACTTTCAAAGAGTGCTCTCCACCACATTAAAATCCCCATCTTTTCACTACACATGAACTACAGATCTTATTTTTTGTGAATGAGGGCTTTTGTGAAGTAGAGCTTCAGCAGATGTTCTAAAGGGGGGAGGAATATATGTGGCATTCATAATGATCTGAAGGCCTGATTAGATTAAGGCATTAAAATTATTACCAGAAGTAAGCCAAAAGCTAGTGCAAATAATCCTGAATAGCTATAGCAGTCTCTCTGCAATTTATCCTGGTTAACCAGTAGCTATTTATATGGCTAAAATGGGAATCTTGAAATTTAATGGTATCAATATGATTCATTAATTGAACACTAGAACTAGATTTTAAATAGATTTAATCAAACTGGTATCCCTTGGAAAGGGTGCTTGGTGCTAATTTGATTTTGGTGTGTTACTTACTTAAGAGAAACTGTTATTTTAATTAAATACCCTCAAAATATCACCTTTATTGAAATACTGTAATGTTTAAATTGCCTAATTAATTCATTAATCAGTTAAGGGCAAGAGAGTTAATTGACAAAAAATTTAATCATTTGGCAGCCTCAATTATTTACTAAAGGATTATTGTAGATATGCTTAAAATGCTCAGTTCAGCTGGATACATGCCACTTCATTTTGTTCATTGGGAGAATTTCCTGCTGGTGGAAGCCTATGATGTAATTAATGAAGATTTGATATACACTTTGACCTTCTCTACATTATTCATATCCGAGTGATTAACACAAGCCTGAATAACCCAGAAGAAACCTGTGTTGGCACCTTATAGCCTTCTCTCTATGCATCCCTGCTTGTCCATGGAAATATTATGATTAACTTAGAAGTAATGAATATTCTGTTAAGATTTTGAATTGCCTTTTGCTGGCCCTACCATGCTTTGATCCATTTCATTAGTTGCCCTTTGCTTCCTTAGAAGGCAAAGGCAATTGGAGAGTCTGCTTCCAATTGTCACACATCTCACCAAGGAATGAGGAAATAGGAGTGCATTATAGCCAAGGGTTACAAGTAATATGCGCATTGAGGATGGAAACATAACCTACCCAATTGATCATGCAGCAGCCTCTAGAAAAAACAAAACAAGCATCAGATTCTTTTGTTGGCCAGTATAAAATAGTTGAGAGTTCTTCTACTTCAGAGTTCCAGATTTGCTTCTGTCCGTTCCTCTGAGGGCAAAGTCAAAGTAAAGCCAGTGACTTGTACAACATATTTAACCCTTGAGTTGTTCGTTCGTTTTATATTAGCTTCTGTAACATTCCTGCAAATGTTCTTATACTAGCTTTCCATGGTTGTTCATTCTTAGAAAATAGAGTTGTATGGTAGTAAATAAAGATCTTTTTCCTTCTGCGGATCTCAGACTGTGACCAAAAGTTCTTACCCAAACCTCTGGCCACTTAACTGTGCACAGACCAAATTACATGCCCAGCTAGAGGGTTAGCATATGGGGAAGGAGGGGCATGCAGCAGCTAGGGCTCCCACACAGGATGCCGCTGTCACTGCCTCAAACTGCTGACAGCAAGGGAGGGCAATTATGTTTGTGACAGGCTCTACTGCATACAGCAGGAGGGGAGGGAGCAAGCAAGTGCAAACTCCCTCATGCACACGGACACAGATTCCACACCGCCCCTTGGATCTCCTGCTATTACAATTGATCTCCAGCCGATAGATATCTGTTCGTCTGGAGAAAATGGCTGCTTTGGCAATTGGGCTCTCTGGCATTGAAGTCCCTTCCCTCTCCAAGCCCTGCCCTCCTCAGGCTCCTGCCCAAAAACCTCCTGCCAGTGGCAACCCTACTAACAGGCCTCTGTGAAAGGAACAGGACACAGGATATTTGCTGGAAACCCTATGAATCAGCACACACTGAGGAACATTGCCCGTTTCAGATCAGCACCTGTGATCCTGTTGACCTGTAGAAAGAACACGAGCTTTTTCGCGTAGCTCTCCCACCTCTCCGGGGTGGAAGCGTCGAACCTTTCGATGTGGCCCCGAATCTCCATCGCCAGTTGTGTTGCGTCTCGCTATTGTGCAATCACCAGTGATTGCAGCTGGCCATCCAGACTGCCTACCAGCTATCACCTGCGATTTCAACCCGGTTCAACTGGCCTGCCTACCAGCATTCTCTCTCGTGATTTCAGCTGGGTTCAGCCGGGCAGCTCAGGAGCAAGCCAAGTCCGTGATTGGGCGGCTTTAGCCCACTGTCCAATAGGAATGCACAGGCAAGGAGCCTTGGAGCAGACTTCAAGCTCAACCCGAGCCTTGCTCTCTGGTACATTCATAACAAACCCTATTCTGAACAGTACAGCCTTCCACTGTTTGGAAATGCAGATCAATGTAGGGCCCTCCTCACATCTTCACTGAGAGCATTCCAAAGAACTGGAGCCTCTGTGGAGAAAGACCAAGCCTTAGTAGAGACTGAATAGTTTTAAGGGAGGGCTCCAGGAGCAGCAAACTCTGGGAGGATCTTGCGCCAAAGGTCTGGCTAAGTGGAAGGCAGCTTCATACATATTGGGCGAAAATGCACGGTCGCTTTAACCTCCTTTATTCCCTGTTTCAGCCAGGATTCAGCCAGGATAGAACACATGTGTTTTGCCAAACATGCGTCCGATCCTGTCTGAATCCTGGCTGAAACAGCGAATAAAGGAGGCTAAAGTGACCATGCGTTTTTAACCTTAGTGTACAGAATCCTAAAGCTGAATGAGCAAAGTATGGGAGACCCAGTCCTAACAGTTTGGTCATATGCATGAGTGACTCTGTCCCATCTGGCTAACACTGTCCTATGAGTCCAAAAGGTTGCTTCTTACAATGCCTTTTCTCTTTAGGTACAAAAATAAAATACAAATGTAGAGAAATTACCCTTGTAACTATAAACAAATGGAGAGCAAACCACAACGTGTGTTGAAGATAAATGTGGAGATTTTTCCCTGCATGCACCTTTCATACCCAATATACCACCTGTGCAGTTTATACTTGCGTTTCTGTACCTTTAATATTATTTCTTTTCTGTCTCTAAAGTCCCATGGTGCATGGAATTAAATGTTCAATCCAAGTCTGGCCAGAAATTTAATGTTAACCCCCCCCCCACACACACACACACACTATTTCTCAATGACTACCCTTGGAAAGCTATCAAAATCCCCTGAAACAACTAAATCAAACACAGGACATGGGCAAGAACCATTTTAAAGCCTAAGACATCTCTTTTTTCACCTAGAGAATAAAGTACATAAACAAGCAGCCTATGCAGTCTACTGCATAAAATAGGTATGTATTCTCCCACCTTTTTGACAAAACCATATAACATATTTTAATTAGAAAAAGCAGGAAAACAGAACAAAAAAAGGTCAGCCAGCTGATAATGACAACAGCAAGCCTACCATTTATCCATACAACAAATGGGCAGTGGAAGAGCATCTCCTTTTCTTTCTTGCCAGCTTCCCCCTCTTTCTTGAACATCTGCGGTTATCAAGGGTACCTTGGAAAATGGTGTCTTCAGAATGTTTAATATGTAATGCATTTCACTGTCTTTTGACCCCACTGCTTACCATTTTGGTCTCTGCTAGCTGCAGACATATTTCGCCAGGTGAATGAGGCTCTGTTCCATGAGCTTTTGCTACAATAACAGCTGACATCAATGAACTTATAAGGGTGTAACTCTGCTTAGAGTGATCCTGTCAATGAATCTAGTTAAGCAGATTAATTATGTGATTCCTTAATTTAAAGACACTGAACATGCTGGAAAAGTGGGTGGATGTGAACAAGATGCAATTCAACAAGGATAAGTGCTGAGTTCTCCATCTGGGTAACAAAAATGAGAAACATGCATACTTGATGGGGGGTACACTTCTGTGTAACAGTGTGTGTGAAGATCTTGGGGTATGAGTGGACTGTAAGCTAAATATGAGCAGTTAGTGTTATGCAGTGGCAAAAAAGGCTAAACATTCTTGGGATATATCAACAGAGGAATAATATCCAAATCACAAGGTGTCATAGTCCTGCTGTACACTGCATTGGCCAGGCCACACCTGGAGTGTGGAGTGTGCAATTCTGGAGGCCTCACTTCAGAAAAGATGTGGACAGAATGGACAAAGAGAAGAGCAACAAGGATGATCAAGGGCTTGGAGACCAAGGCCTACGAGGAAAGGCTGAGGGATTTGGGAATGCTCAATCTGGAAAAGCGGAGATTGAGAGTGGACATGCCCAAACCATCCTCACGCTCCACCCCCAAAATCTCCATAAGAACATAAGAAAAGCCATGTTTATCAGTCCAAGACCCATTAAGTCCAGCAGTCTGTTCACACAGTGGCCAACCAGGTACCTCTAGGAAGCCCACAAACAAGACCACTGTTGTGTTCCATAGCACACGATTGGTCTCTTTAAGTATTTGAAAGACTGTCACTTAGAGGAGGACAGAGAACTGATCCTGTTGGCAGCAGAGGATAGGACTTGCAGTAATGGGTATAAATTATGGGTGGAAAATTACCATCTGGATATTAGGATTTTTTTTTTTTTTTTTTACAGAGAAAGTAGTTCAACAGGGGAATCAGCTGCCTAGGGAGGTGGTGAACTCCCCCTCACTGGCAGTCTTCAAGCAGAGGATGGATGAACACCTGCCAGAGATGCTTTAGGTTGATCCTGCACTGAGCAGGGGGTTGGAGAAGATGGCCAATATGGCCTCTTCCAACTCTATGATTCTGTGAAACCATGCTTATTCCCAGACCAAGTTGTATTCCTGGTTAGCCAAGTTAGTAACTGGTGCAAAAATTTCAAGATCTCACTATGCCCACAGTTTCTATGACATGTTCCTTCATAAATGACATCTGATTTTTAAGTTCACAGAGTTTTAAAGATAATCACTTTACATTAGTGGGTCATTGAAGTGTGAAAACCCAAAGTCTACAATTTCAGTATTGGCTGACGTCATTTGCTGTTCTTCTCACTTCAGACAATTTCAAACATGTTGAATAGATTAAGGAAATTATAGAATTCCAGGCTCACGTTATATGGCACGCTGCTCTGCTAGGTTGATACCTGCACACATAGTATATGAGAGACATATACTAAGCAGTATTACAACTAGAACCAATCTGACCAGATGTTTGAGTAATTGGTAATAGATTTTACAACCTCTACACATGCCTGGTAGGGTTTGAACTGTTTGTATATGTATTTATTTATTTATTTCTGTAAATGTGTGCAGGCTTAACATATGTTTTAATTAACCACTGATGAAGGCCCAATAGGCTGAAACACGTTTGGTATGTGGTTACAGTTATCAACCCTAGGAAATGCCATTGTGGTATTTTAATGTTTTTAAATATTTTTAACCTTTACATAGCGCTTCTAATAAATTATCTTTTCAATAATTTTATACATATATATATATATATATTTTTCTACCCAACCTTGGGTACCCAGCAATCTCTAGCATGTCAAGCAGGTATGTGACTGGCTAAGATGAGCAAAAGCAGAGTTGCCCCCAAATGATCCTTCTAACCATTTATTTTCACTTTGTATTCTTCATCTCCAACTTTTGGACTCTAAGATTATACTACATAGAGTTGAATATATTGGTTGTATTATACATTTCCCCCCTTTTAGTGAGTAAAGGCGTAGAAGGCTGTTTGATGCCAAACATTTAATGAAAGCAAATAGAGCAAACTTGAATGGGAAGACTTCTAATGAATAAATCTGAATAATAAAATCCCCCATTGAGCATCGAAGCAGAGAGGTTAATTCTTTCACTTGAATTTTAATCCTGACTAAAAAAATGCATCACCAATGAGTTAGCAATTCTAAATATTTAAATATCTAAGAATTAAATTCTGAAGTTTTTTTTTTAAAGTTAATTTAATGTTATTATGGAACAATTATGGAGAATAGGAAGCAATATGTAACTCTATGGGTGGATTTACAGCTGCTCTCAAGAAAGGAATTTGAATTACGTTTGGACAGAAAGCAAATTCAGAGTTATTCTTTTTTACTATTCAGGATTTATATCGATTGATGTTATTTGTAACCAGCAAGCATCTAAGATTAGAACTAAGCCAGATTTCACTGCATTATGATTTGGTCACTCAGTGAAGACCTTCTGACAAAAGAAAAGAAAAAGTATTATTCAGAAAAACCGACGAATGCTAAATATTCGCCATTAACTTTAGTTATGTGTCAAGCAAACGAGTCACATGTCATTTTACTGTAAGCCCGATGCTAAGATTGAAATGACAAACGACAGAAGTCAAACTTAATAAGAAAGCTGTCATCAGGACTGGTCATAACAAGCATAGAGAGGATATCTGCCACACAAGTGTTGGGAGAAAGTCTTCGGGAAAGCCGCATTGAGGTCACTTTTTGTTAGCAGTTTTGCAAGAGCATTAAAGCAAAGATCTCTGCTTGCAGCTACAGCAGGATAGCTAGTTCCCATTTCTTCTGAAGAAGAATCACATACGACATATGCTTTTCTGATGCAAAAGTTGCCTTTCTAATGAAAATTAGAAAGTTTGATGTTTTATTAGGAAGAGAAACACCTGTCATGAAAAACTGATTTTTTAAAAGAAACCATTAGTAATCAGGAATCAATTCCAGGCCATTGCAGTGGCGGCAGAGACACAAACACTGCCAGTGGAAGAATCGCCACCACACGGAAGACAGAGGGAAGAGGACAGGGGATACGAAGAAATGGCACTGGAAAGAAAAGAAAAGTGTTTGTTATAGGTGACTCCTTGCTGAGGGATATGGAACATCATATGTCCAGGCCTGACTCCCTGGCTCGAGAGATGTGTTGCTTGCCATTAAAAAATGGTAAAGGTGAAGGTCCCCTGTGCAAGCACTGGGTCAATCCTGACCCATGGGGTGACGTCACATCCCGACGTTTCCTAGGCAGACTTTGTTTACAGGGTGGTTTGCCAGTGCCTTCCCCAGTCATCTTCCCTTTACCCCCAGCAAGCTGGGTACTCATTTTAGCGACCTCGGAAGAATGGAAGGCTGAGTCGACCTTGAGCCGGCTACCTGAAACCAACTTCCGTTGGGATCAAACTCAGGTCGTGAGCAGAGCTTTTGACTGCAGTACTGCAGCTTACCGCAGCTTTCAAATGGGGCAGAGGACCACAAGGGGCTTGCCAGTAAAGTAGTGCACAAAAAAAATTCAGTAAATTTTGGGTTCGGGTTTATTGGGCCTGATTTTTTGTCGGTAAACCTGGAATAAGCTGAACACCCAAATTGGCAGGAGCAACAAACACGCTAGCAGATACAGATAGACTTCAATGAGATCTGAGCACACTGGAAAAGTGGGTGGATGTGAACAAGATGCAATTTAACAAGGATAAGTGCTGAGTTCTATGTTTGGGTAACAAAAATAAGGACATGCATACTGGATGGGGGATACACCTCTGGATAGCAGTGTGTGTGAACAAGATCTTGGTGTTCAGGTGGACCTTATGTTAAATATGAGCAGCCAGTGTGATGAAGTGGCAAAAAAGGCTAATGCAGTCTTGAGGTATATCAGCAGAGGCATAACATCCAAATGGCAAGATATTATAGTTCCACTGTACACCACTTTGGTCAGGTCGCTTCTGGAGTATCGTGTGCAGTTCTGGAGGCCTCACTTCAAAAAGAACGTACACAGAATACAGAGGCGAGTGACAAGGATGATCAAGAGCCTGGAGACCAAGCTGAGGGAATTGGGAATGTTTTGTCTGGAGAAGAGGAGGTTGAGGGGGGACAAGATTGCTTTCTTTAAGTATTTGAAGGTCTGTCACTTAGAGGAGGGCAGGGAGCTGTTCCTGTTGGCAGCAGAGGATAGGACTCACAATAATGGGTTTAAATTTCAGGCAAAATGATACCAGCTGGATATTGGGGTGGGGGTGGGAATTTACAGTAAGAGTAGTTCAACAGTGGAATTGGCCAGCTAGGGAGATGGTGGGCTCCTCCTCTCTGGCAGTCTTTAAGCAGAGGCTCGACAAACACTTGTCAGGCATGCTCTAGGCTTATCCTGCATTGAGCAGGGGGTTGGACTAGATCACCTGTATGGCCCCTTCCAACTCTTATGATTCTGTGACAAATACAATGGACAGAACATTCAGTGAGTGATTGTTACTGCTTTTCCCATCCATGCACTTTTAGCCAGAAAGCAACAGAAAGTCTAGTAAACTGGAATATCCCTAAACCTCTCACTGCTGTTTCCACTCCTTACCAATACTAGATGCCATATAACCCTTTACAGGTGAGTGTAGGTGTATGAGTACCTCACTTCTGAAAATCCTTTGGTAAACTAACAGCACAAATGTGTGTTCTCAAACAGGGTACATTCATTCTTACTCCCAGGGATTGCTCCAAGGCCATCTTCAAATTCACATCACAAATTCTTGATGTGATTTATATTACACCGAGAAGCTTTTCACTTATTCCAGAGAGGTACCGAGGCTACCAGACCTGCATGGTGAATGAAGTGGAAAGGTAATGGAAATCCAAGAGATTACTTTCTCAGATTTAAGTGGTGCCTATTGTGAAGTACACAAGACGAACATAAACGAAGAACAATTGTAGAGATTTCTTCTTCCGACACAGACAAAGCCTGGGAAATTGATTTTGGAAATGAAGTTAACAATGACCTGAATAGAAGATGGTTAATAAAACAAGCATAACTTTGGTCTTCAAATACAGAATACTAAAGGGGTGGAAAACTTGCAGCAGAAGGGGGAATAAAGAATCCATTCCGTGAGTGAAAATGAGTAGAACTGCTTTGGAATGACTGCCTTCAGCTAGAAAGAAAATACGTTCACATCATCAGCCTTCTATTTACTGCAGACATTTTAAGAAATCTTAAGAAAGAGTGGTGTTATTAAGTGATAAAACTCCTGATGAGAAAGAGAAACCCCAAAATTTTTCAAGAGAAAAATCCTATTATGTTTCATTTGAAATTTAAAAAGAACAGGAGGAAGGTGGGAGCTGGAGAAACAGCAATACTGACTATCCATTTATTGTTGTCCTGAAGAGCTATTCCTAAAATATATTGCCCCCAAATCAAGAAATGAAGACACAAGAAGCTAGAATGTGGGTTAAATTAGGTTTATTTGTAGCTAATCTACATCATTAATAAATCATATCCTGAGGTTTCAGTGTGGGTTGCTATGTACAGGTATTTCAGGCAACTCCACCCTGGCGTCAAACTCAGTTGTTTCAACTGAGCCATTAACATCTGCATCATTGTGCTCAGCATGAAGAGGGTACCTGTTCTCACCCACCCACTGGCCAAACAAGCCCATGAAGGGCTGCTTGGAAAATCTCCTTTCATCATGAGATGCCTCAGGGTTCTCACCAATTAGCCCTCGCTGAGTGCTAGCAACCAACACTCTTCCTGCCACAAGACATGGTTCACCTTTCTTAATCCCTTGCCCACCTGCTGTCTGTAAAGTCCAGAAAGATGTGGCACAAAGAAACCTGATGTAACAGCCCTCAGTAGAGAGGTAAAAAGGTAAAGGTCCCCTGTGCAAGCACTAGGTCATTCCTGACCCATGGGGTGATGTCACATTCCGACGTTTACTAGGCGGACTCTGTTTAAGGGGTGGTTTGCCAGTGCCTTCCCCAGTCATCTTCCCTTTACACCCAGCAAGCTGGGTACTCATTTTACCAACCTCAGAAGGATGGAAGGCTGAGTCAACCTCGAGCCGGCTACCTGAAACCAACTTCTGTCGGGATCAAACTCAGGTTGTGAGCAGAGCTTGGACTGCTGTACTACAGCTTACCACTCTGCGCCATGAGGCTCATTCAGTAGAGAGGTAAGCACCATCAAACCAGAACAGATGTGGCATAATAAATTTGATGTCGATGTGGTGACGACCATCTCTACCTGCCATCCCCACATGCTGCAAGTCCTGTTAACCTTGGATCTGGCTACAGGCTAGCCTGGGGCTATCCAGGTCAGGGAGAAGTGAACTAGATCATCCTAATTGATTACAAGGACTTGTGGAGGTTGGCCCTCTCTCAGCTGCAGCAGAAGAAGAGGCAACAGCAGGTTCCATTTCATCTCACATGAAGCCCCCAGGTTTTTCAGTCCTCCATCAGTCCTGGACAAAGGACTGGGGGGGGGGTGATACTCATCCGGGAGTCCTTCTCCTTCAGGGCAGTCCACACCCTGGAGATTGTCAGCATTGATTGTGTGGGTCTTGTGTGGGATACTGAGGAGAGTTTGAGTATCCTGTTGGTGTACCAACCACCTAGTGTACCAGCAGATACCCTTCTGAGCCTGTGGGAGGCTGTGTCAGGCTGGGCCTCAAGTTACCTCAAACTGTTGGTTTTGGGGGACTTCAATGTTCATGCTGATGTGGCCTTTTCTACTTTGGCCTTGGACCTAGTGTCCACGGCAGCACTGGGACTTTCCCAGATTGTATTAGGACCCCACACATCAAGAAGGTGCCACACTGGATTTGATGTTTGCGATGGGTGTGGATGTAGATCTGATCTCTATGGATGGAATGCCGTGGTCAGACCATTATGCCTTGAAGCCCACTTGGGTCTTCCAGCCCATCCCTGCATAGGCAGTGAGCAGATTTATGCTTGCCCATGGGGACTAATGGATCCTATTGGCTTCTAGAATGCTTTGTGGGACCCGCTACCCTCTGACAATTTGCTAGATGAGCTGATAGATGACTGGGATAAGTGTCTCTCTGAGGCCATCAATGTGATCATTCCTAGACATCCTGTTCATCCCCATTCTAAGATGGACCCCTAGTATACCCAGGGGCTATGATCGAAAAAATGGGAACTTAGACGACTAGAGTGAGTTTGGCAGAGTACTCATGTCGAAGCTGTAAGAGCATCTTAAAGGATGGTTATGAGATCCTATGAGATGGCAGTGAAGGCATCTAAGAAGAATTACTATGCATCCTGCTTTGTGTTGTCTGTCCCACACCTGGATGGTGCACCACTGGAACTATCAGTTTTGCTGCTCTGGGGTGGCTCTGGTGGATTGGCCAGCAATTGCCCACCAAAAACACCCACCTGGCAACCCTATTCACAGGAGTTGCCCCAACTGCTACCCAGTTGGATTTCCAAAGCGAGTGTCATGAGCAGCCCTGAATCACTGTGGGAGGAGGAGTCCACTCTGGCAGACACTCCCTGTAAGGTAGGCCTTGCCAAAATCAAACCTCCTCCCCGAAGGGACCATTCACCAGTATAACCACCAGCCCCTGAGCCAGAAGGTGTGCTTTACCTGTACATTGTAAGCCATCAAAATGTTGGCGTCATACCTATTAATAGTCTTCATGTTGTCAAATCTCATATAACTCCGACCCATGTCAGTGACATCACTTTCGTTATTGCCCCCAGTCCTTACTTTCTCTGCTACTCTGTTACCTTCAGTGTTGCTGCTTCATGGTGGGCACTGCCTTTGGAGTCGATGCCATGGCTCCTCTGTGCAGTGGGCAAACCAGCTACTATAAATTTTGTCGATGACAACACTGAGTTATATCCATACCACCATTTCCTTGTTCTGTTAGCAAGCCTATACTTAATGGCTCATGTCACTTGAAGCAAATAATTGAAGTTAAATACAGAGTGTTGCCTTCCTTTTATGAGCCTCTACGCTTTACCAAGGAAGGAAATGTCAATCCAATACCTGTATCAGTAATCATTTCCAATGGCTTGACTCCAGCTTATGATTTACGCAGTGTGTGTGCTCACATCACAGAAAAATTAGCCACCCTCCTAACAGGTATTCTTAGCTGAGTCACCTTTCGTTCTGTTTCAGCAGTTACTACAGATTCAGTCCATTAAAGAAAGAACAATTTCTTCAGCAGTGCCGTTATGGAATGATTCTATGCTGTAGCTTTCTTTCTTTCTTTCTTTCTTTCTTTCTTTCTTTCTTTCTTTCTTTCTTTCTTTCTTTCTTTCTTTCTTTCTTTCTTTCTTTCTTTCTTTCTTTCTTTCTCAGTTTCCTAAGATAACCATCAAGGTACATCAATAGGCTACCATCAGTAGGTAACTCATCGAACAGTGTAACATTCGGCTTGTTTTATAATTTCAGGTAAAATTAGTCTAGCAGGAGTTATTTCTCACTTTACCCTTACTATTGTAAGTCAACTTTTCTGTTAGGAACTCAAGACAGTAGCGATGGCTGTACCCCCATTCTGTTTTTACAACCACCCTGGAAGATAGGCTAGTCTAAGAAATTCTAAGTAACCAATATCACAAAGCTACGGATGTGAACTTTTTATTTCATTTAATATTTGTTTGTATTTTTGTCAATAGTTGCAGTTATCCACTTCAGGTATCTATTTTTTGCAGTTAATTTTGTAGATACAAGGAGGGAAGGTGGCATGGTATAGCCCGATCTTGTCAGAACTCAGAAGCTAACCAGGGTTGGTACTTGGATAGGCAAACCACCTCTGCTTCTCACTTGCCATGAAATCCCCTTGGTGGGTTCTCCATAAGTTGGTTGCAACTTAATGACACATTTACATACATAGAAACATAGTGTTGGAAGGGACCACAAGGGTCACAACGCAGGAAATTCACAACCTCCCCACTTTCCAAACCGGCCATTTTTTCCAGGTGAACTGATCTCTGTCACCTGGAGATCAGTTGTAATAGCGGGAGATCTCCAGTCACCACCTGGAGATTGGCAATCCTAGTTCAGAGGCTCAGAGCCAGAGTAGTGTTGCTCAGATTTTAGTGATGCTTAAGTAAAGGAAGCCTTAAGTAGAGGACGTAATTGCCTACACTGTTACTGCAGTTAGTCTAATAGTAATGATGACTGTTACAGATCCTTTGTGCATTAAATTTGTGGCCTGTTATTTATCTTCTGTATCTGCCTGCAACCACTAAACAGTCATGGAATCATATGGCCACATTCTGCACAGCCTTCTAGTAACCTTTGATATGTGTGTGTGTGGGGGGGGGAATCACAGTTGGTCTATGATGAAAGATTATAGCATGAATGTTGTGAGAATGCATTGACCTTGTAATTCGGGCACAACCATCAGGATAGAGTTGAGGATTCTCTACAACATTTGTCACTGCATAATTCTTGAGCTTCAACATAATATTTTTGGAAAGGCCCTTACTCTTTGTGTTTAGACTCCTTCAGAATGCTATCTTCTGTAGTACACACTAAACTATTATTATATATACTTTTTCACCGAAATGCTCAAATAACTGACATAACTGACTCAATGTGGTCTATTTTATCATATTCACCAGTTGCCTTCAGGTAAGCAAAGCAATTTTGAAATTCTATACTTGGCAAGGTCAGTCATTCAAATGTAAACAGAAGTAGATCTGCCATTTTCCAATTTAGTCCTGACCAATTTTTGATCCCATTAGTTTCATGTCTTCAGGCCTATTTTTAATCTTTTTTTATACCCCTTGCAGAATATCAGAGTACCGGTAGTTGACCTTGCCAATTATTTTTGCATATGTCCCCATGTCATGAACTTTCCTCTGATTCACATAAATGATGTAAGCCTTTTGAATTTTGCTTCCCAGCTTAGTGGTGTGCTTGGAACAAATCTGCCGTGTGTGATCTTCTCTTCACCGTATCAAATTATATGTTTCCAAATGTTTCTTCATCCCATATCAAATATGAGTGCAGGAGATTCTGCTCTTAATAGAACTAAGTATACAACTCTCTCTCTCTCTCTCTCTCTCTCTCTCTCTCTCTCTCTCTCTCTCTCTCTCTCTCTCTGTGTGTGTGTGTGTGTGTGTGCGCGCGCGTTAAGTGCCGTCAAGTTGCTTCCGACTCATGGCGACCCTATGAATCAAAGTCCTCCAAAATGTCCTATCTTTGACAGCCTTGCTCAGATCTTGCCAATTGAGGGCTGTGGCTTCCTTTATTTAGTCCAACCATCTCTTGTTGGGTCTTCCTCTTTTCCTGCTGCCCTCAACTTTTCCTAGCATGACTTTTCCAGTGACTCTTGTCTTCTCATAATGTGACCAAAATACGACATCAGTACTGTTGTCCATATAAATAGTTTAACATTCCACATAGCATCCAGCTTTCCATCCTATACTTTCCAGCCTGGGCAATATATACCCCTTAATGTATTTTATTAATGAACAAGAAGGGAACATCCTAGAGTAACTAGTATTGTCATTCTCAAATTTTATACTTATATCCTGCCTTTCCTCAGCTTTTTTCTTCTGATGACAGAATTTCCCCATGTATATTTCCCTATGTATCTCTAAATGACTGTTGGCTGGATCCTAATTCCTGCAATTGAAAATAGTTTATGGAAGCCCCTCTCTTCCACTGTGCTCTGTCTCACTCTATACCCCTTGAAAAGTCAGGGCTGAGGGTTAGGAGACCCTTCCGAACAATTTGCCAATGGTATGGAGGCACAGGAAGAAGAGGCAGTGGGGTGAAATCACTCCTCCTGCTCGTGTGTAAGCACACCACATGCCATATTGTTCTGAAGAGGACCCTGATCCTCAGCTTTGGTTTTTAAAGGGGGCAGAAAACTTCTGGGAAGAGGAGAAAGTCGGGAAGATGAACTTCTGCAAACTCCTTCCATTTGGTTATAATTGAATCCTATGGCATTAAGTTGGATTTTGTAAAATTTCTGTTTGCGAGAGTTTTAATAATCGACAGTTAGTTATAGGTGCAGACTGCTTTGGGTCTAGGCTGTGACTTGGATCTGCCAGAGAATTTCCATGCATGCAAGGGAGGTGATTTTTGCCAATTCCCGTCCTCCTTCCATGGCAGACTTCTTACTTCCCCTCATACTGTTGCTGGGAGTTCCCTGGCCCCCAGGAACAGCATTTCAAGGGGGATTTTAGACTCTAGGGGGCTGGGGAAGTTGCACTCTGCAGATAGGAATGCCTTCTTTCTGCAGAAACCTTCTAGTGCAGTGATGGCGAACCTTTTAGAGACCGAGTGCCCAAACTGCAACCCCAAACCCACTTATTTATTGCAAAGTGCCAACACGGCAATTTAACCTGAATACTGAGGTTTTAGCTTAGAAAAAACAACTTCCCTGGACTCCCTGCTGGGCAGCGGGGAGTCCAGGGAAGGGGGCAGGGCCTTTGAACTGCTCCACGCTGCCTGCAAAAACTGCATTAGAACAAAAACTGCATTAGACCTAATATAGATGGGAACGAGACATCCATAGTGGTACCTTCACATTCAGAGGCAGTCTACCAGTTGTGGGAGGGCTGTATTCTCCATTCTTGAGGAAGTCCTGGAGAGACCTAGCAGGCATTTGCTGGAATCAGGAAAGTTTTCAGGGAGGGACGGAGGGAGGAAAAGGAAAGGAAGAAAGGAAGGAAGAGCTTTCTGGCCAGGGAAGGAAGGGGGCTTCTGGGCTGGTGAGTAGGGCGGCAGCCACCTCGTGCGCCAAGGAAAGGGGGTTTTGGTGGGGAAGGGGGCTTCTGGGCCAGCATGAGAGGCAGCTGCAGCCTCGCAAGCTGAGGAAAGGGGCTTCTGGCGGGGGGGGGAGAATGAGGCTTCTGGGCCGGCGCTCTGCCACCTTGCGCGCCCAGGAAAGGGGTTTTGAAGGGAGAGGGGAAAGGGGGCTGCAGGGCAGCTGCCTTGCGACCCAGGAAAAGGTTTTTTGCCCATGGAAGGCACCGAGGGAGAAAGGGAAGGGGGCTGGAGGGCCGGCTCGCGAGGCGGCAGCCGCCTTGTGCGCCCTGCAAAGGGTTTTTTGGCCGGGAAGGGGGGGGGAGAGGGAGAAGGGGGCTGGAGGACGACAGCCGCCTCGTGCGCCCTGCAAAGGGTTTTTTGGCCGGGGAGGAGGGGAGGGGGAGGGAGAGGGAGAAGGGGGCTGGAGGACGACAGCCGCCTCGTGCGCCTTGCAAAGGGTGTTTGGCTGGGGAGGAGGGGAGGGAGAGGGAGAAGGGGACTGGAGGACGACAGCCGCCTCGTGCGCCCTGCAAAGGGGTTTTTGGCCAGGGAGGGGGAAAGGGAGAAGGGGGCTGGAGGGCGGCAGCTGCCTCTGCGCTCTGCAAAGCGGTTTTTGGCTGGGGAGGAGGGGAGGGAAAGGGAGAAGGGGGCTGGAGGGGGACAGCTGCCTCGTGCGCCCGCAAATGGTTTTTTGGCCGGGGGAGGGAGAGGGAGAAGGGGGCTGGAGGGCGGCAGCCGCCTCTGCGCTCTGCAAAGGGGTTTTCGGCCGGGGAGGGGGGGAGAGGGGAAAGGCTGGGCGGCGGAGAGTCCAGGGAAGGGGGCGGGGCCTTTGAACTGCTCCGCGCTGCCTGTAGGCAGCGCAGAGCACTTCAAAGCTGGCGGCTGGGAGGGCAGGGGCCCCGCCGCCCAGCTGAGCCGTGCATGCCAGCAGAGAGGGCGACGCGTGCCGGAAATGGCACGCGTGCCATAGGTTCGCCAACACGGTTCTAGTGGATCCAAGCCTACACTTAGGGTAAAGTGTTGGAGTACATGCTTCAGAGGTAATTGGGTCATCTCTCAGTGCTGTTTTCTTTGTCCTCAAGTGTTTCTCAAAATAGGGTGGATGTACTAGGAAGGATATGGAACTGCTGACAGAGGGCTAGCACATGGGAACAGAGATCTGTCTGTCCATAAAACGAGAAGCCCTATTGCAAGTAAACATTTATGGTATAGCTTTACAACTCAGAAAAGGGAGGAAGGGGGAGTGAGAAGATGCCTTGCTTCTCATTAAATTTGTAGATGACACCAAATTGGGAGGAGCAGTGAACACACCAGAAGATAGAAATAGAATTCAACGATGTCTGAACATACTGGAAAAGTGGTTGGATGTGAACAAGATGTCATTCAACAAGGATAAGTGTGGAGTTCTAAATCTAGGTAACAAAAATGAGGGACATGCGTACTGGAAGGGGGATACACTTCTGGGTAACAGTGTATGTGAACAAGACCTTGGGGTACAGGTGGACCCTAAGTTAAGTATGATCAGCCAGTGTGATGCAGCAACCACAAAAAAGCCAATGTGATCCTGGGGTACATCAACAGAGGCATGACATCCCAATCACAAGATGTCATAGTTCTGCTGTACACTGCATTGGCCAGGCCACACTTGGAGCACTGTGTACAGTTCTGGAGGCCTCACTTTAAAAAGGATGTGGACAGAATTGAACAGGTGCAGAGGCTGAATGGGGACATGACTGCTCTCTTTAAGTATTTTAAGGGCTGTCATTTAGAGGAGGGCAGGGAGCTGTTCCTGTTGGCAGCAGAGGATAGGACTCGCAATAATGGGTTTAAATTGTGGGCGGAAAGGTTTGACATTAGGAAAACTTTTTTTGCAGTAAGAGTTGTTCGATAGTGGAATCAACTGCCTAGGGAGGTGGTGAGCTCCCCCTCACTGGCAGTCTTTAAGCAGAGGCTGGACAAACACTTGTCAGGGATGCCCTAGGCTGTTCCTGCATTAAGCAGAGGTGTTGGACTAGATTGCCTGTACAGACCCTTCCAACTCTATGATTCTAAGATTCTATAGGCAGGTATGCAGGGCTGCAAGAAATACAAGAGAAGGGAAAAGGAAACCTTCTCTTTAATGGCGATCTTGACAAAACCTGCTATTAATTTAACTGGACATCATCTGGGAACACATCCATGTGTCAATGGTAGACAGAGCTCTGAATCCAGAAGGCCCTAGTTAAAGCTATTCCTCAGCCATACACTCTGTCAATGGCCTTAGGAAGGCTGCAAACTCACACACACAAACTCAGAGAGTCTGCTGATTTATAACTAATAATGATGCTCAAGATTATGCATTCTCCTGGATTGAATAGAGATCTGAGATTCCTGTCTCATTACCAATGCTGATTTCTCCATGCCTACTACCCCTCTGCATATCACACCTAATCCAATCACACCTGCTAATGTTATTTGCTTGCTTTTGACATTTACATGCTATTGCCATTGGGTGTCAGAATTAACTCTTCTCTGCTTAAGGATAGATGGACTCCAGAAATATTGTTAGTCTTTAAGGTTCTACTTGACTCATGTTCTTTTCTACTGCTACAGACAGACTAATATGGCTACCCATCGTGATCTATCTCTCACACACAGAGCTAATAATGCCAGCTGATAAGGCTATTGTAACTCTCACTAAAATAATATATGTTAAGTGCTTTGAATGTGCAATATAAATGTTAAGTTAAAGCTTGTGGAACAGAATTCTTGGGAGCTGGAAGAGGAGATTAGTCAGCACAATAGTGAAGAGCCTTGAATGTAGAGTAGGGTGGTGTTTGAAGTTTTCAATAATGCTGCAACAGCCTCCATCGGTGGAGAAAGGCAGCGTATGTACTCTTTAAAAAAGAACTAAAGACAACTTTTATTATGTTATGTTCAAAACACAAGAAAAAAGAGTAGTACTTCACCATAAATTCCACAGCTAAAGAGCAGCCTAAAATCCCCGAAGAAATAAACGCATATTCCTCTAGGCCTATAATAATCTGATGCACGAGAAAACAGCAGGCACCTTACTACAAAAGCTGAAAACGAGGCTCCCAGGACAGACCACAGTAATCCTTTCATCAAGCTCTGCAAGCCAAATTCACAGGTGCAGCTCAGCAACGGCCATCTTTGTTTACCTCGCAGATAATTGCATCGGCGTGTCTATCCCTGGCATTTGTTTCCTCTTGCTCCAAAAAAACCTGGGAATTAACTAGCATCCTAACCAAATGGGTGTTTTATTTATTGCTGCTTCTAATACGAATCCATCTCTTAGAGACGACATTTTTAGGTGATGGTTCCCCTATTTTTCACTGTTGGGCAGACGCTATTATGCGCTCAGAGTGGATCTGTATCGTAGAATATTGTCACTAAATCGACACTCTGTTTCATAGGTAATACCCAGGTTTCTTGACTAGGGGATGGTTCAGCTCCCATTCTGATTGCCAGTTATGGTCTGGCAGCTGTTTGCAAATGCAACACGGGGGCATTATTCTGGTTGGGATCATGGTGCTAGGGGGGAAGAGATCCTTCTTTCCCTCCTGTGCCATTTCCCTGATCTGAAACCACACAGGAGGGGCATTTCTGCATGATGAAGCAAATAATGCCCCCCATATGCTGTTTTGAGTTGGGAAAATGGTGTGTGGGGGGGGGGGAGGAAGGAACCCTTCCATCCCTACCAGAATAAAGCCCCTGTGGTGCATTGACTGACAGCTGCCACCAGGCTACAGCCCTTGGCACATGCTTACATACCACTGAAAAGAAGGGGACTTAAGTTACTTGTCTCTAACCCATTCCGCTGGTTTCAGTGGGACTGAAGTGCAGCTGTCTCTGGATTTTAGCCGGTAACTAACAAGTAAGTTCCCTGGAGTCAGTGGCCATTACTGTCTCTCTCCTCAACTCTCCTTCTGAACACAAATATCATTCTTGTTCAAAAAGGGTGTTTTTTCCAAAGCTGAAAAAAGTGAACATACTTTTATCTGAGCTGGGGACAACTTAAACAATGATGAATGCAGATGCACATGCTGGAGGCAGATGAAATGAAATGCCGTATGTTCTTCAAACTGGGGGATAGCTACAAATTATTCAGAATGCTATTCTTTATTCATGTCCTTTGCAGCAAGTTCAAAACAGAGCTAAACTGAAATATTGACAGTACTGTTCATTCAGGCATCTATCAAAATCTGGCCAGATATTCTGGATATGAATCCTTTTCTGATTCTATGAACTTTGCAAATAAAGTTCCCGTTGGTCTTCTTTCATAAAGCAAATGATTCAATAACCTGTACAAAAAGGCAGACAAATTAAAGGGACTGGTAAAACTCTTCACTGACTACTATGTAGACTAGCATCTCTTTTGGGTGTCTCTTTCCCTAAGGTGTCATTGCTACAAAAAAAAATTGGGAAATTTAATTTCATGTTTCCAGGTGTAGATTGGTGGCAGTACTGAACCCCCTGAGTACAGCAGTGAGATGGATAGGGTTGCCAGCTTCGGGGAGGGAAATACCTGGAGATTTTGGGGATGGAGTCTGAGGAGAGTGGGGTTTGGAGAGGAGAGAGGCTTCAATGCCATAGAGTCCAATTGCCAAAGTGGCCATTTTCTCCAGGGGGAACAGATTCCTATGCCTGGAGATCAGTTGTAATAGCAGGAGATCTCCAGCCACCATCTGGAGATTGGCCACTCTAGAGATGGAACATGGGGGCTTGGTGGTCCAAATGATGGTCATGTTGGTCAGCATGAATGGCCTATACCCAGTGACTGTGTTGGGTGGGATAAACTCACAGTTCTGCCCCCCTGGGATTGCTTTCTTGGCTTTCAAGCTATGTGTGGAACTTGAACCAGCAATGGTAGCTACGCCTAGCCTATTCTTCCCTACTGCACTATGCCTTTCTCTGCTCTCATCCCTGCCATAGGATATATTGCTGGAATCAATACACCAGCTTTGCCGAAGGGATCTTTGTACCCCTGCTGATTTTTTGCTCTTGTCCAAGGGGTTAGAGGACTGCTCCAGATTTATGAATTCTGGTCCAGGCTCTTCTTTCTGCTTTGTTGCTCCTCAGATTGTTACTGGCCAAAAGGTGAGCATTTCTTTCTTGACTAGGGGTGTGAGTATCGATATACCCGGACCGAAAATAAACCCAAAATTAGCCATTTCGGCAATATTCCGCTTTCAGGTTGACCAAATACCAAAACCTGGGAATCTGCCTGAAGCTGAATAGGCAATTCCAGAAAAAGCCAAATAGATATTCACCTTTGTTTAGATGCACAGCTCTGTGCTTTCTCCCATTTTTCTGTCTTTGTCTGGTTTTGTTAGGGCCCCAACTATGGGGTAGGGGTAGTGTAGGGGTCGTGTAATCGGAGCCAACTTGGTCTGACCAAACTATCCATCACCATTCAGTGGAGTGATCTGGATCAGGATGGTCTGGAGGTAGAAGGGTCATTTAAAAGACAGGGCTCACCCAGTCCTGTCCAGAGGGATAGACCCTCCAACTCAAAAGCACCAGCTTCAACAGCTGCTGAACAGGCTTCGGTCTGAAGAAGACTGCTCACTTATGCGGATGAGCAATCTCCTTCACAAGAGCTGCCTTGATCATTACTTTGGCTGGCTCTGATATCACAACCCCCTGAAAACCTGTTCTCAAACTGAAGGTCATCCCGAGTAGAGGATTCATTTCCCTGCACCGTGATAATCTCTTGAAATCAGATTTTTGATGACTATAATAAAGGATGGATGTCATTTGCCACCAAAAGAAATGTTTTCCGTGCCTTATTTTTTTCTTGATTTAAGCTTTTCCTCAGTTTGGAAGCTAATTTGCATGGACATCATGCTATGCACCCCAGATATAAAGGCAGCCCCAGACTTTGAGGTGCCAACCTGCCAATCAGCTCTTTCTGCCAGTATTCAGCAATGATGAACTTCTGAACCTGAAAACAGATGGATAGTTCGGCTCACAAATGCCTGGAGGATGGGGGTGATCCCTTTGCAGGCCCATAAAATTATACCCCCTGTCCCAACATTCACCAAACTTTGGTGACCATCGAAGGAGTGTCCCTTGCAGCCACACTGCGAATTTGGTGACTCTACCTCCAAAAAAGCCCCCACAGGAGCTTCAAAAATATCCCCATAGACTATAATGGATCCATTTTTTTTCCAGTAAACCCAGAAATAAAGCCAAAATACCCCTTTACCAGTATGGGTATTTGGCTTCTTCCGGGTTTACCAGAAAAAATCAGGCCTAGTAAGCCTGAACCCGTAATTTACCAAAAAAAAATAAATGTACAACCCTATTCTTGACAGCATCCCTTTTAGCATATGATCCCATGACCCCTGATTAACCTATTGGAAATATGACAGAACTGCCGTCTGTGACTGTGCAGTTGTGTGTTTCCTTGTTGCTGCTCCAGTGTCTCCATTTCCTTTGCATGGCGAAAGGCTTTCAGTCATAAGCCCTGTCATAAGAACATAAAAAAAGCCATGCTGCTGGATATGACCGAGGCCCATCAAGTCCAGCAGTCTTTTCACACAGTGGCCAACCAAGGGATAGGAAGACCACACCTCTTGTGCAGAAGAGATCTGAGGTGTTCTTTCAAGGTTGTATATGCTGAATGGCCCACAGAAGCCTGTGAATGCTGGGCTGGAGTGGTCATGTTTCCAGGATGTGTGACTGGCTAAAGGGAATTTGGTGGCAGGAGGGGGCTTGAAGCAAGGAAGAAATGTCTGACTTCTTAGCTGGCTGGATAAAAAGACCTGGGCTGAGCATTTGCTGCAAGTAATTTAAAGCCTGATCATGGCTAGTGGAGCTCAGCAGATCTTATTTAATGTTTAACTTAGGTGGATTGTGCCCATT
This sequence comes from Euleptes europaea, assembly GCF_029931775.1. Classification (NCBI taxonomy): domain Eukaryota; kingdom Metazoa; phylum Chordata; class Lepidosauria; order Squamata; family Sphaerodactylidae; genus Euleptes; species Euleptes europaea. Next base: position 32,951,712 of record NC_079318.1, read on the forward strand.
GCTTTAGGTACAGGTAAAAATTGCTTCCCTTTAGGAACCTCCACCATGGTATTTTTACATCACTAACAACACAATCCTAATAACAATTTTCTGTTAGCAAGAACAATGGAATAATACATTGTAGTTTGAGTTCCACTATGAATTCTCCTGCTCCAATGCCTATTGCAATTGTTATTGCCCACGGTGGAGGAGCATCGGATTCATATCCATCTTGATGTGAGTGACCATGAGAAGAAAGGAATTTCTTTAAAAATAAATAAATTCAGCATTCCAATGGGAAGTGAACTGGAAAAGCCCATGCAGCCGCACCACTTATTCCATTTGTTGTGACAACTTAAATTTCCTTGGAATGCATTCAGATGACAGGGGAATGTGAACTAACTTTGTTATGCATGACAGGGAAACATCACTGAGAACAAATCCTCAGAGGAGCTTTTTTGCCCTGATCTCTTGTCCCTTTCATTTACATTCTTTCTTAGGAATGTCTCTGTGCTGCTGAGTCAGGACCGGAAGCAACTTCAAAGTTAGAGGCAACATTATGGGGGGTGGGGGAACAGCCTTCCAGAAGACAGGGCCTGAAGGGCAACCAGAGTAGAGGGGGTGGGGTTGAAGAACAAGTTTAATGTACACTTTTTAAAAATGGAATTATATCCATGGAGAATGCCCATAATAGTCAGTGCAAACACTTTTGCAAAAAGGACACCAAAGTGGGCTAGAATTGGTTCTTCTCCTGTTCATACATACTTCCTCCAAAATCCACCTTGATTTTGCAATACTGGCCACACATCGAAGCAATGCATGGATGAAAATCTCCCAGTAATGAGTAACTATTCCTGGTGGCCTATGCCTTTGTTAGTTTTCTTAGTTTTCCCATAAGGCACCAGAAATTTTGAACAGAATATTCAGACCACAAGATCATGTCGCTTTATACTCTGAGCTATAGTGGCAGGGTTCCCAAGGGAGACGTTGCTGATCTTCTGCAGTGCCACACTGTAGCTGGTGAGACAGCGATACTGCTGTCAGCAGGGATCAGATAACTCAAGAAACTACTGTTTCACATGGTCCTTAAAAGTTGCTGGCTCTTGTATGATTTCTCACTGCCAGCAATTTTTGCATAGGTGCTGATTGTGTCCCTCCCTGACATCTAGTTTCTTGCCTCTTCTTCCTGATATCATGGTGAAGTGTTCACCCCTAAATATGGGAAGCATATGGGAAGCAATAGCATACGATGGGAAGCAACAGCATAGAACAAGGATATTTAGAATGGAACACAATTGAATTGCAATGGCATTCACTAGGGTTGTGCAAAAATAAATTCAGTAAATTTTGGGTTCAGGTTTATTGGGCCCAATTTTTTCGGTAAACCTGAAATAAGCCGAATACCCATACTCAGTATTCAGCTTATTTTCAGGTATACCAAAAAATTAGGGCCCATTACAGTCTATGGGGATTTTTTCCAAAGCTCCTGGGGAAGCATTTTTGAAGTTAGAGTTCCCACATTTGCAGCATGGCTGCAAGGGACACTCCTTAGATAGTCACCAAATGTGGTGAACTTTGGAACAGAGGGTCCAATGTTATGGGCCCACAAAGGGGTCACCCCCATCCTCCAGGCATTTGTGAGCCAAGCTGTCCATCAGTTTTCAGGTTCAAAAGTTTAGCATTGCCGAGGACTGGCGGAAAGAGCCAATTCCAGGCTGCCGCCTCAAAGTCTGGGGACTGCCTTCATTTCTGGGTCACTTTGCATGATGTCCATGCAAATTAGCTTCCAAAATGGAGGGAAAAGGCTTAAATGCAAGAGAAATGAGGCACGGAAAACATTTCTTTTGGTGGCAATGACATCCTGTGAGCAGTCCTTTATTGTGGTCATGAAAAATCTGATTCCAAGAGATGGTCATGGGAAACGATATCGGAGCCAGCTGAAGTCATGACCAAGGCAGCTCATGTTAAGGAGAATTGCTCATCTGCACGGGAGAGGGAGTCTTCTTTAGAGGGCCCAGGAGCAGCTGACGGAAACTAACGTTCTGCAGACTGGGCTAGCCCCGTCTTTTAAAGTGAAGATCAGCTCACTGCTGTCAGTTGGTCAAACCAAGTTGGCTCTGATTACATAACCTTGACCTCAACCTTACATAACCTTGTAACAAAACCTGCCAAAAGAAAGAAAAAGGGAAGAAAGGTGAAAGCAGAACTCGAAGGTGAATAGCAGAACTCGAAAAGCCGAATCAGTATCCAGTTTTTTCAGGAATCGCCTATTCAGCTTTAGCTTTATCCCCAGGTTTTGGTATCCACTAAACTTGAATCCCAAAAATTACTGAAATGGCTAATTTCGGGTTTATTTTCAGTTGAAGTGTATTGATATGCACAACCCTAGCATTCACTTCTACAAAAATGCCATCCTATGGCCACCATACATTCAATGTAGTAGATGCTTCTTAAAAAAATATGTAAAGATGATACAAATATGAATGTGTTTATCACGAAGAAGGCTCAGCGGTAGAGCATCTGCTTGGCATGCAGAAAATCCCAGGTTCAATCCCCGGCATCTCCTGTTAAAGGAACTAGCAAGTAGGTGATGTGAAAGACCTCTACCTGAGAACCTGGAGAGCTGCTGCCAGTCTGAGTAGACAATACTGACTTTCATGGATCAAGGGTCTGATTCAGTATAAGGCAGCTTCATGTGAAGAAGAAGAAGTTGGTTTTTACATGCCAAAGTTCTCTACCTTTAAGGAGTCTCAAACCAGCTTACAATCATCTTCCTTTCCCCTCCTCACCACAGACACAGACAGGTAGGTGGGGACTGAAAGAGTTGTGGGGGCTGAGAGAACTGTGACTGGCCCAAGGTCACCCAGCAGGCTTCATATGTAAGAGTGGGGAAACCACCTGGTTCACTAGATGAGTGTCCACCACTCCTGTGGAGGAGTGGGGAATCAAAGAGATGCTTCTAGCATGGAACATAGGAAGAAACAGTCAACAACCAACATTTTGTTAGTTAGAATAGATGTGACTTGCAATACAGAAATCAATATCATTAGCCTCAGTTAGATGAAAGTACTTGTTCCTACATTCCTGCTTAGGGCTCCTGCCAACCAACCAACAAATTAGTCAATATGTCTCAGCCCTGTGCTCAAAGGAGCTGTAGTGTATGTTCCTCCATTCAAGTTTTTCAATAGAAAGTACTGCTTTGGGGGGCAAAGGGAGAAATATTTCCTTCTGAAGTTGTAATTGAGAGACTGATCACCATATTTTGAAAATGTTCATCATGACTGCTCCCTCTGCCTTCTGTTGCTTTAGTTTCCTTTTTTGGTAAGGACCTCTTTCACCTTCCTAGAGAGATCCCAGCCAAAGATTATTAAGTGAGCAATATGAGATGTACCAACTAAGCTTTATCTATGTGCTGATGTTTATGAAGGCAAACAAAGCCCAGTCAGAGTGAAGATATTGCTGCCTGGATTAACTGCATAAATTAATGAATCACAAATCTCATAGCAAACAAGATGATGCAACATAATCAATGGACTTGTTTTCCACAAAGGTAGTAACAGTTGCATGTCAGAAAATATACCCTCCCCCCCCCCAAAAAAAAAACAATTTTGGGGATTTTTTAAAAAAAAATGATTTCCCCCTCCCACTCCAGTTCTCTATAGTTTCCCCAGCGCTGCTTTCGGCAAGGGCTGTGTTTTTGAGGTTGCAGTAGACTGCATCAGAAAGAGAGAAGTAGGAATGCCCTTTTCATGAGCAGAGCTCTAGTTGTGGATCATCAGATGGAACCTGTTGGCTGTTTGACTAATAAATACTTAATATCCTAAAAGAAACCCAGAATGCCTGTTAAATACTTCTCATGCCTGTTTTTGCTTTTGCTTGCAATACCCCCCTTTTTGCTTACTTTTACACATAACATTATTAAGGAAAGCAAAATGAAGTTGTGCTTCTCTATCCGATCCACTTTGCGAGATGCATTGATTTTTGTGCTGCTGCTAGGACATGTTTCTTAACTGACGTGTTGCTGAGCATCTGAGTGACTCGTATTCTAATTTCCTTCACATTATGTTGGATATGGGTTGCTCTCTTTTGAGGCTATATCTGCTGAAATATCTCCTCTGTGATCTGCCTTCTCTAGTGATATCTGCCTCAAATTATAGACTTTGTATATGGCTTGAGTCCTAATAAATCTGATTTCAGATATTATTGTTATTTCCCATTGGTAAGATTCTTATACTGATTTGCAAGCAGTGGCTTTATGAGGATTGTCCCTAGTCACATTGGCCAGTAATTTCAGGGTATATACACAGTGTACATCATACATAGATGTAATTTTGAGACAATGACATCAGAATATAAACTATCCAAACAAAGTGAATTCCTTACCTTAAGTACAGCACAATTTAAAATAAAGTGGCATTCTTTCTAGTGGTACAATGGTTTCTAATTGGCAAAGGTGCTAGACAAGGATGTATGTTATCTCCCTTTCTCTTCAATCTATATGCAGAACATATCATAAGGAAAGCTGGATTAGATTTAGATGAAGGTGGAGTGAAAATTGGAGAGAGGAACATTAACAATTTGAGATATGCCGATGATACCACATTACTGGCAGAAAATAGCGAAGACTTGAAACAACTATTGGTGAAAGTTAAAGCAGAAAGTGCCAAAGCCGGACTACAGCTGAACATCAAGAAGACAAAAGTAATTACTACTGGGGAATGACTCATCTGTAAGGTTGACAATGAGGAAATTGAAATTGTTCAAGCCTTTCTATTCCTTGGCTTCATCATCAAAAGGTTGATAGTATTCCCTGTTACTATGTATGGGTGTGAAAGTTGGACGATGAAGAAAGCTGACAAGAAGAAAGTAGATTCCTTTGAAATATGGTGTTGGAGGAGAGTTTTGCGGATACCGTGGTCAGCCAAAACGACAACTGAGTGGGTCCAGAATTTAGTCATGCACAGTTTGCCCCAGCTTTTTATTCCTTTAGGTCATTTGCAGCTCCCGCCATCACCACCATGTTACTGATGCACACATGTGCATTGCTAAAACACTGCAAAAAAAAGTAGCCTTGGTGTGACTGCATATATGATTGCGTCAAGCTTCTTTTTGTGCCTTCATTGGGAAGTGAGATTTGCATGTGGGCTAGTGTCTTACCATGTGTCTTACCATGTCTAACTAGCTGGTTTGTGTCTTAACATGTCTAACGCGTTGGTTTGGTACCGGCTTGCCAAATTGGTTTGGTACCGGCTTGCCAAATTGGTTTGGCTGGTATTCTTTAGGCTGACATTGGTTGTGTTGGGCTGGCTACGTTGGCCCTAGGTTCTGTGATTTTACATTGGTTCCGCTGCATCTTCAGTGGTTTGGCTGGGTTCTCTGGTTTGTCACTGATGGTGCTAGGCATGCCATATTGTTCTTGTTTTGGCTGGGATTCTCTGGTGTGATATTTTTCCCCCAATATCTTTTTATTGATTTTCAAGAAAAAAAGGAAAACAAAAATTGATACATATATATGTTCAATTGATACATAGATAGTAACATAAAAAAAGAACAAGACTGGGGAATGGAACAGATCCATACAAATAATCATATCATACAAATAATCTTAATATTTATAGCTATAATTATAACTGTGTTAATAACTATGCCAGTTCAAACCTTTCTCGCCTGTTATACTGACAGTAAAATAATCTCTTAAGATTGTTAGATAGTCTAACCCAATATATATTTGGTGTGATTTTGAGTTTCTTTGCTCTTGGTGCTTTTGGCTATTGGTTGCTCTTTCCTATTGTTTATTTTGCCCTGGAGAAAGCATGGAACTTTCCTCCCATAGGAAACAATGGAGACAAGTAGGGTGGCTGGGGGCACTTTGTTCAGGGGCCATAGAAATGGATTCCTTGATTCAGTTTGCTTGACACTTATGGAAAGGTCTTTAGTAGACAGGAATGACTAGGTTATCTGAAATTTTAGTGTCAATTGCTTGAAAATCAGCCCTCTACACCCCCTGGAAGGAGTCCCCAATAGGGAATAATGGACCTAAAAATTTTGGAATTTTGAAAAGATCTAAATTCTTAAATGGTATCAGGAGCCAAATAATATGGAATACCAGTATGGATACCCTTGGCCCAAGCTAGCCCAATCTCATCAGACCTTGGAAGCTAATCAGGGTTGGCTCTAGTTACCGTTTGGATGGGAGCCCACCAAGAATGTCCAGGATCCCTACACAGAGGCAGGCTATGACAAACCCCCTTGAAAACACTATGGGGTCACCATAAGTTGGCTGCAACTTGATAGCCCTTTCCACCACTACCACACATACCTAATTCCTCCTATCTCCCACTGCTGAGGAATTTGAAACTAGACACCAAGGCTCCAGAATAAGTAACTGGAACTGAAGGCTTCTGACTGTTCCCTGATCTGTGAGATATTTCATTCCCAGATTAGGAGCAGTTCTGATATTTCCAGATGGAGTGTTGATTGGGCCACATCATGATTATTAAATTTACATCTGCACATCCCTCCTGTCAATAAAGACAACAGGACAGAAAGAGAAGGAGGGCTTGCCTCTTCGATTCCCGCTTTCCTTGCTCAACAGAACTTACTTCACAACTATCACTCACTCTAGGCTTCACTAATAGCAACACTGGAAATAGCCTTTCCTCCCCTCTCCATGTCCGTCTGTTCGTTTCCTTCCAGCTGTTCTTATTCCACTGAAATAAGCCTCTTTTAATGTTTTCTGTTAATAGTTAATAAGAACAATGATTTAACTCGCTGATGACTCTCCTTTGGCTTTTAAATGCCTATATTGTGTTCAGAGGCAGAATGAACATTCTGAAGATGAGTATATCAGAAAGGATGGTAAAATCACAGTTTAATGCAAATTGAGGTTCTGAGATTAATACAGGTTCCAGCAATAAGGAGTAATGGTTCTAATGAGGAAACATAACGCACACTATATTGTGCCATCTTTCATTAGGAATGGGTACTTTTATGCAGATGATATTGCTGCAAGCAGAGGGACAAGGGGGAAGAAGCCTGCCAAAGTGGGAGCTGAAGATTGCAAAAGGGAGGGCAGCTCTGAGATGTTCCGTGATGCACTTCAAAGTAATGTAACTTTCTCAGCATCTCCAAACAAACTACCATGAATTTTTGATTTGCATAGAGATGATTTCCCTTTTCTTCCTGCTTCAATCTAAAAATCACAGTTTCAGCTTTTCTTCGTCTTTCATGCAAGCTGTGTCTGTAGTTCTTTGGGGGTGGGATTTTCTGTTTCTGTATCAATTTTCAACATTATTTATGCGTGAACAAATCAGTCTTATACAATGTATACACACATATATGGTATGTGTATCTGTAGATAGACTCACACATGCCAAGTAAATCATCTATATGTCTAATGCCTAAATCTGCAGATTGGGACACACACTGCTAAACAGATTTTTTTGCAAACTTGGGGTTTGAGAGCCAGTGTGGTGTAGTGGTTAAGAGTGGTGGTTTGGAGCAGAGGACTCTGATCTGGAGAACCGGGTTTGATTCCCCACTCCTCCACATGAGCAGCGGAGGCTAATCAGGTGAACTGGGTTGGTTTCCCCACCCCTACATATGAAGCCAGCTGGGTCACCTTGGGATAGTCACACTCTCTCAGCCCCACCTACCCCACAGAGTGTCTGTCGTCTGTCATGGGGTGGGGAGGGGAAGGTGATTGTAAACTCATTTGATTCTTCCTTAAGTGGTAGAGAAAGTCAGCATATAAAAATCAATTCTTCTTCTTCTTCTTCTTCTTCTTCTTCTTCTTCTTCTTCTTCTTCTTCTTCTTCTTCTTCTTCTTCTTCTTCTTCTTGTTTGCAGACAAATCTGAAAAGTTAAAAAAATGCATTGGGGGTTTAACACCCCCCCCCCCAAAAGTGTTGTCTCTGTCATTTAGTGTTTCATTGTAATTCTGGGAGATCTCCAGGTTCACCTGGAGGTTGGCAACCCTAGGCCTGGAAGCAACCTCTAGGTGACTTGATACCAACCAACTTGCATGAGTCAACTAGACCTGGCTGTTTGCTACTGTTCAACAGCAGCCACCATATGAGAGTCTGTATGGTGTAGCAGTTAGAGCTTCAGAGTAGGGTCTGGGAGACCCAGGTTCAAATTCCCATCCTGCTTTGGAAGCTCACTGGGTGATTTGGGGCCAGTCACATACTTTCAACCTTTCCTACCTCACATGGTGGTTGTGAGGATAAAAAAGAGTAGAGGAGGTAGGACAGAGGATATGGGGGTTGAGGAGGGAAAAAGAAAGCAAGAAAACAGGAGAGGCTGTGAGGGCTTTCAGGAAGGGAAAGAGGAAATAGTGGGGCTGGGGGGAAAGTAGGTGCTCTCCGCAAATCCTGGCAGGTTCCCACTTGTATATTCTAATAGCAAAGTGGACCTCATCTGAGGATACTTAAATCCAGAGACTGGAGCATTGAACAGACAAGGTGGCTCTTTCAACAAACCTGACAAATCCCTCAGGTTTGCAGAAAAATCTGAAATCTTAAAAAAAAAAAAAAAAAAACCTTGAGGGATTAAAAAAAACCAAAATGATAAAAGGAGTGCATGTAAAGAGGAAATAGTGTGGGAAAGGGATGCAGGAGAAAGTGAAGTGCCCCCCTCAAGTCCTTGCAAGATCTCCCCAGTGCAAATGAGCCCTGCTCAGCTGGAACCACACAACTGGGCCATAGTTTTGCTGGGGAATGGCTGCCAGAAGGAGGGAAAGGAGGAAAGCTGAAGATGGGAGGGGGGCAGATACAGGTGGCTGCTGGGTGGAAAGGAGAGAAGGAAGCAGGAAAAAGTTAGAGGCTATGGGAGCTTTCAGGAAAGGGAAAGAGGCCATATGGATGGAGGGGAAAATGAGATGAGCCCTGCAAGTCCTTATGGGTCCCCCAATTGTGAATAAACATCATAAAATTATATGTAATAAAACAATTCCATAAAACCCACAGCAAAATGCTGAGAACTGAAACTGTTGACAAAATGTAAAGAAATATAACAAGAAGCAAAATGTGGAATGTTCACTTCTCTCTGGTTTTGTATATGATTATTTCACCTTTCTTCCATCCATTTTTCAATAGCCTCTTTTGGTGTTCCATTACTTCCAAGTCAAATATAAGAGCCAAAAGGCTTGATGGCTAAATACTGAATTTTATTGTTTTTCAAGTTAAATTTATAATCTGTGGGAAGCATCATTTCAGCTTGAGTTTGCACGACCTCCTGAAAGATATGAAGACGTTTGCAATAAAACCACTGTCTGGAAATCTGAATTTCCTGTAAAGGTTTCTACGTTCTCTAGCCCTCTCCTTGGCGGACCTTGTTGCCTAGCAGTTTCCAGGAGAATACAAAGAAGAAGTTAAAAGTCCATTTCACCTTTTTGTTTAAGTTTTTTTTTTTAATTATGAAAGCTGTCTGCAGAACCTTTGATTAGAAGTTGTGTGTGTGTGTGCCATTAAGTCACAGCTGACTTCTGGCGACCCCGTAGGATTTTCAAGGCAAGAGACATTCTGAGGTGGTTTGCTATTGCCTGTCTCTGTGTGGGCTGAGAGAGTTCTGAGGGAACCGTGACTGGCCCAAGGTCACCCAGCAGGCTTCATGTGGAGGAGCGGGGAGGTTAGGGGTCATCCCAGCAGCAATATGGTCGTTGTCATCATGGTATCTTGAGAGCCAGGTAGAGTGGTTCCATTTATTCTCCACTGAAGTGCCAGACACAATTTAAACATAATTTAAAACAGCATCCAAAACCATAAAACAAAATGAAGAGAGAAAATTTAACCCAAATAAAACCAGCTCACACGAAACAGAGAAATAAAGAGAGAGGTAAAATCAGATAGAGGGGGCGCCAATCAAAAGCTTGGGAGAATACTATATGTTTTCAACTAGTATCTAAAAGATCATAAATTTACCACCAGGTGAGCCGGGGGGTGGGGTGGGGGAGATTCCAACGTGCTGGTGCCATTATGATAGAAAAGTCTTTGTCCATGGTATGTACCCACTGTACCTTAAGCCCTGTTCACAAGTTACAGTGAACACACAATCTGTGTACAGTGTATACGTGATCATTCTTTATTCACATGAGTAATTCTCATGTTATATTCAATGCTTGTACAACTGAACAGGTGATTGAAACCCCGCATTCATCCAGGTACTGGTCCCCAGTTTCATTGCTAAAGTGAATGCACATTGGGTCTTACAAACAGGTGTATGCATATACATGCAGGTTGTACTTAAGTTCACTATAACATGCAAACAAGGCTTTCAGCAACAGGTGTACACAGCGGAGTATCTCGGTTGGTGGATAGGTTCACTTTCCTGTCACTAATGCCTTTCCCTTTGCCTGGCATGCTCTGGCACATGGAGCAGGAATATCAGAGGAGGCAATGGAGGTCTACTTCCATAGCCCTTGAAAGAACTATTGCCCCGTCTGATGTATCATTCATTATCCTCTAGAAAGGAAAGCTATAATTGCAGCATTTTTAAAACAGTCATTTTTAAAATATAGATGAAGTGCTTTCTTCTGCATGGGGCATGCCCTCCTGTCCTGTAGACGGTGCATGCACATGGTTGCTTTAAATTTTCACACAGATGTTGAAGAGCCACAGTGGAACTGTCAATAAATAACATCTCACTTTGAAACACTCTTTTTACTCCACTCCATTCTCCTTGTTTCAATTTAGCTTCTTAGATCTGCCGCCAAGTATGTCACACCTAACACCTCCTGCATACATTTTTAATCCTTGCAATGTATGAATCAGTTAATTACATGGAAAGAATATTTTTAAATTAGCAATCACATGAAGTTCAAACATGCAGGCAACAAACTCAACCCATGCAGTCAGGAGGAAATTTGCTTCCGAGGTCAAGAGTGTGTGTGCATTAAATGCTGTCAAGTCACTCGTGGCGAGCCTAAGAATCAATGTCCTCCAGAATTTCCTATTGTTAGCAGCCTTGCTCACGTCTTGCAAACTGAGGGCTGTGGCTTCCTCTATAGAGTCAATCCATCTCGTGTTGGGTCTTCCTCTTTTCCTGCTGCCTTTAATTTTTCTTAGCACTATTGTCTTTTCTGGTGAGTCTTGTCTTCTCATAATATGACCAAAGTACAGTAGTCTCAGTTTAATTATTTTAGCTTCTAGGGACAGTTCAGGTTTGATTTGATCTAGAGCCCACTTATTTGTCTTTTTGGACATCCACAGTATCCATAACACTCTCCTCCAATACCACATTTCAAAGGAATCTACTTTCTTTCTGTCAGCTTTCTTCATTGTCCAACTTTCACACCCATACATAGTAATAGGGGATACTGTGGCATGAATTAACTTGAATTTGGTCGCCAGTGACACATCCTCACACTTAAGAAACTATTCTAGCTCCTTCATGGCTGCCCAATCTCCTTTTATTTCTTGGTTGCAGCCTTCCTTTTGGTTGATGATGGAGCCAAGGAATAGAAGGTCTTGAACAATTTCAAGTTTCTTATTGTCCACCATAAAGTTGAGTCATTCCAGTAGTCATTACTTTTGTCTTCTTGATTTTCAGCTGTAGTCCTGCTTTGGCGCTTTCTCCTTTAACTTTCATCAGTAGTACCAATGATCAAAAAGCCATCTGATGAGCGTTTTGATCCCTATTTTAAAAATATAATTAAAATGTAATTGTTTAATGAATATCTAATTAACCAAAACTTAAACCTTCTAGACTACTTCGGTTTAGGTTCCTGCTGGTTTGCAATGACTGACGATCCCTCTGCCCCAGTATAAAGTTCTCGTATTGCAGTGTTTCTAGTTATGGGGCTGTCCAGAAAAGCTATAAGTAAGGCAGTTCAAGTTTAAGGTTTAATTTAATTACTTCCAGCAGAATAGTTAATATTTGCAAGTTAAAGTGTAATCCTGGGTCATGGAAACAGTCATGAAATACTGGCTTGGATCCCACAGAACATTTCCATGGGCAGAAGGGGGCTCATTTTTGCTGATTCCCCCCTCCAAGTCCCCCCTCAACCTGTCTCTGCCCCTCCCCCCAGCATTTTGAGCAGGACTTTGAGCAGTAATGGGAGGGAAGAAAGGAGGAAGTCATGTGTCCCTGAAGGCAATCCCTTCTATTAGTAGAAATGTCTGGTGGATCCAAGCCATTAATTGGAAGGGAATTCTTATATGTGAAAGAGAACTGGAGATTATTTTAAAAATATTAATAAATTGCTTTTCATATGGCTTTTAAAATAAACTAGTGAAATAAATACCCTTATATCTATTGGATACAGGACTGTGTGTAGTCTATGTGACTCTTTATATAATAAAGAGCTAGACACCCCACCCCAAGCAGGGCCCCTTCACATATGGACCAAGCTACATAGCATCAGGGCTTCTCTCACTGTATCAAGAGAAAGGAAAGGGATGCCTTTGGGTATGCTAGTTCTCTTCCCCTGGTGCCTCCACCGCTGATCAAGCCTGCTTAAGAACATAAGAAAGGTCATGCTGGATCAGACCCAGGCCCATCAGGTCCAGCAGTCTGTTCATACAGGTGCCAACCAGCTGCCTCTAGGAAGCCCACAAACAAGACAACTTCAGCAGCATTATCCTGCCTGTGTTCCACAGTGCCTAATATAATAGGCAAGTTCCTCTGATCTTGGAGAGAATGCTTGCACATGTATTGCCCCTATCCCTTTATACACATAGCCCATCTTGCCTTTCATTTTCTTGTATGTTTGAATTGGGGTTATATGTGGATTTATTTGCTCCTAAACGTTCTTCATAAAGTGTGGGGTTCTGTCCCCCTTTTTGTTCTCACAATGGAGTGCATGAACATCTGCTGAGTGGGTTCCCACAGGGCACTAGACCTGGCCTCCTTTGTGTGGTGATTCAGTCATGTACCTGTTTGGTGAGGTCCTTGCCTCTCAGCCTGTTATCCATCTAGCAAGGGTGAATAAGTATGACTTCATCTCAGAATTGTTGCAAGGATCACAGGAGCTGGGGAGGGATCAAAAATAATTTAATTCAACACCACTCCGTGTATAATGATATTGAAAGAGTCACAGATCCCACAGAATCACGGCACACACATGGCCTTGAAAGAAGCTACATTTTCCCCTGAATGTCACATTTGTCACACTTTCTTACAGTCACTTTCTGACATCTCTCTGAATCAAATATGAATGTGCATCATCAGTGTAAAAACAATCTCAGGAAGAAAATGTCAGTTAAGTAGATCATCATTGTCTGAACATCAGCCACTGTTTAAATTAAATATTCCTTGAAATGTGAGTTCTCCAAGGCTAAGAAGAGCAAGCTGAAAGGGATGAGTTTGTTCCTAGGAAAGAAAACAGGATCTCTCTACCAGGACAGAGGAATAGAATTTAGCTTATGCAATATAAGGTATTTCCAGAAACGCTTGTCTGCTAACCAAAGCAGCAGACACTATCCCTGGGAAGCAAAGGCCTTTAGTTTTCATTTATAAACAACCTTTCTTTCCAAAGGTTAAGAACATCTTGAACCATACAGTATTCTCTCCTGAACTGAATAAATAAAAGTCTATGTCTAAATGTGTATCCTGTTTATTCCTTTCTGTCCAAGGCTATAGTTAGTATATCTGCAGTAAGGCCACATCTCTCACTTTTATAACAGCCGAAAACATTTCTGTTGTAAAACACAGCATATTAGCTTTGATCTAAATGGATGTTGGGGAGACACCGTGAAAGCAATTCACCCTTATCCAGAAATCCCAGTGGAAACTAAGCAAGAAGATACTCGACATAGCAGGAATTAGGGGTATGCTACTGTTTTGGATCTGGGCTTCAGAGGGAAATGATTGCTTAATTTCATGATTGCTTAATTTCAGGTAGGGTGTTACTGATTTGGGTTAGAAATCCATGTGGTATTTTTGGGTTCTGGATTTTTGGGAACATTTTTTCACTGGACAGCCAATTCGAGGGTATGAGGCAGTAGTCACTGAAGATAACAGCAAGTCCTCCCCTCAAGACCCCCCCCCCAAATCTCAAGCACAAGTAACAATGAAGCTATGTTTTACAGGACCCCAAAGTACTGGTAGGCAAGTTTCCACAAACACACATTGCAGACACTATTCTTTTCACCAGACAGCTGATTTGAGTGGTCTTTGGCAGCTGTTATTAAAGATAATGGCACCAAAATTTCACGGAACACCATCCTCCCTCTCCTCTCAAGACAGCCTGAATTTCAAGCACATTCAGCAAAGGGGCTCCATTTTACTGGGCCCTCAAGGAGGCGAATTTCCACACATGCACGCCTCTCTATAGACTACTACGGTAGGCCAACGATGGAGAGTGGTGGCTAAATTGGCGTTTAAAATAAACCCTTCTTACATTCATCTTCTCCTTCTGTAAGAGTAAATGGGTGACAACAACGAGGAGTGGCTGATCAGCTTCAGAGATTCCGAAATGAAGCAGATTGTTTCAGACTTGGTTATGGGACTGAAATGGCCTTGGTCATTCTGGTGGATGACATGTGCTGGGAGTGTGACCCTGTTAATTCTCCTGGACCTCTAATCAGCTTTTGCTACCGTTGACCATGGTATCCTTCTGCATTGCCTTTTGGGACTGGGACTGGGCAGCACTGTTCTGCGGTGGTTCTGGTCCTACCTCAAAGGTAGGTTTCAGAGTGTTGTGCTGGGGGGACCGCTGCTCTGCCCCTTGTCCTTTGGCCCACAGGGCTCCCCAAGGTTCATCTTGCCCCCCCAATGGTTCTGTTGGGATTGTTGTGTTGGTTCTTCCATGGGAGACATTTACCAGTGATTGCTGCTTGCAGGCATGGCTTTTGCCCTAGAAGCAGCTTGGAGGGTTGTAAGAAGGAAAATGAATGTAAGAAGGGCTTATTTTAAATGCCAATCCGGCCACCCCTCTCATAAGAAGTAATGGAGGATGGCTGGGGCACCCTATTCAGAGGCCCATAGAATCATTTCTTTTGAATACGTTAATAAAATAACTTTAAAAAGAAAAAAAGAATGGGACCTCTTGGTCCAATCCACTTGAAATTTGGGTGTTATTTAAACGACAGGGACCAGCAGCTTCCCCTGCAATTTTGGTGCCTGTATATTTAAAAACACCCCCAGTCACTTAGACATTTCTCTAAAGGGAATATTGAACTCAAAAAATTCAGACACCCCCCCAAAAAAAACACCTGAATTTGAATACCATACCAGAATATCGAGAATTATAGTATATCGGGAATACCAATATTTTTCGGAATTCTGGAATATTAGAAATACCAATATTCTGGAATATCTGAAAATTCTGATATTTTTGGGGTCCAATATACTCAGATCCAAAAAATACTGATTTTTTTTTTTTTTTTTTTTTTTTTTTTTTGCACATTCCTATTTCCCTCTGCTCATTGCTTTGGACAAATACTATCCAAGGTAATAAAGACATAACAGGGAATTCACACAACAAAGGCTTATGTGATTGAGAAGTGATTCACTGAGTGGGAGCATAGTGACCTTTTTTTTCTACAGTTTTAGAGCTACTGAGCCTGTCAGCTTTGAGTCTGGCTTCTTCGTGGAGCAGAATTCTTGTGTTTCAGATTATACTGAAAAGAGCTTTAGAATGGCTGAGGGCTTCTTATTTACTTGAAGCAGCCTCGTATCGGATTTGATTCTTCCGACTAGAAATGGAGATGATTCTTCTTTGCAATGAGCCTTTACCTAGTCTCCTCCTTGGCCAGGACTTGCCTGCCAGCCACAGACCTCAATTCTAGGTTTGGAAGTGATTGTGCCAAGAAGCCATTTCCATTTACCATTTATTTACTAGCTCCTTTGACCAAAGGTCTCGAGCTTAACCATAACAATGTCAAGAAGCCACAATCTACTTGAAATAGTGGCATGTGAGACAGCATTTTTAAACTATCATTGTTGCTGTTTTTACTAACACATCTACAACCATGAAACAAAACAGATCTTACCTTTCGCCCAGGACCCCCCTGAAAAAGGCATTGCCAGCAGCCAGGGAACTCTCACAAACAAAAAGCCATGTGGCATGGGTTGCACCTAGGGTTACCAACCACCAGGTACTAGCTGGAGATCTCCTGCTATTACAACTGATCTCCAGCTAATAGAGATCAGTTTGCCTGGAGAAAATGGCCACTTTGGCAATTGGACTCTAGGGCATTGAAGTCCCTCCCCTCCCCAAACCCCGCCCTCCTCATGCTTCACACCAAAAACCTACTGCCAGTAGTGAAGAGGGACCTGGCAACCCTAGTTGCACCAAGGAGGAGAAATTGGGAGAAATGGATCCTCCTCTCTTTTCTACCAGGGGAGCCTCATGTCTAAGTACAGTCTCTACTGATAGAAGGAGTGTCTATTTTGCCCAATTCCTCTCCTCACCATAGCCACCCATCCCCTACAACACCATTTTGGGAATCACAGTAGGTGCTGTGGAAAGGAAAAAGTGCTGACTCTCTACTTATGTAGGTACTTTGTGCCTGTGACTTGTAAGACCCAACCTTAATTATATACATCAATGACGTCATATGCATACTAGCAGAAGTATATACAGAAATTTCACTATATCCAAAACACACTTCACTTCCACAGCATCTGGATATATCCCAACATGGCATTGAGATACAGTGGATCATGTTCCACTCTTAATTTGGAGGTTGGACTGTTTGATAGGGTTGCCAAGTCCCTCTTCACCACCAGCAGGAGATTTTTGGGATGGCGCCTGAGGGACGGGAGGGACTTAAATGCCATAGAGTCCAATTGCCAAATCAGCCATTTTCTCAGGGGAACTGATCTCTATCGGCTGGAGATCAGTTGAAACAGCAGGAGATCTCCAGCCAATACCTGGAGGTTAAAGGGAAAAACAGCACCAGCTCAAATTATCAATAATCACACAGAATTTGTATTAATTACTCAAAGGAACTTCAATATTAGTGTACTGTTCATTACATTTGTAAATAATATAATAATCACAAACAAGGTGTAACTAGTTACCCCACCAGTAAGAAATAAAGTCTTTCAACATCAAACTGCAATAGACTCCAAAGTGAACAGTCCGAGTTCAAAACAAAGTCCAATACCGAGTCCTCTTAAATAAAAGTAAACCGGTTCCGAGAAGAGTCAGGAACCATCTGGTGTTACTTGCAGTAATAACAAAGTCCAAGGTCCAACAAATCCAAGACAACACCTCCGGATTTGTGTGTGTTTCGCCTGGAACGAGCTTCTTCAGTTGATTGATCAATTTTCATAGGGTACAACGACCTCTGTAATAAATAAATATGTCCAACAAAACCACATTGTATGCATATTCCAGCTTAAAAAATTATTAATAAGAAGGAACCTCATTCTTATACATACCAATGACCAGCAGCCCCACGGGCTCTCCTGAGCTAAATGCTGGTAGTGTTAACCCAAAGGTAGGCACTGGTTATAGACAGAAACCAGCTGAGACTAATTGTAGAGGCAAGCAGAGAAGGGATAAACACTAGTGAATCTTAAAGGAATATCTCATAAAAAACAACTCAGATCAAATTCGTTATTGAGACCTGCGGGGGAGAGAGTTTTGAATAAATATATGAACTGCATTTCACGTCTGTGGAGAATCTTTACTATGTCCTCTTGTTGAAACCTCCGTGGTCTGTATTGCCACAATGCAAAAAAGCGCAAGTCCGTATCGGAGTGACCCTTCTGAAGGAAGTGGGCTGTAAGTGGTGCCTCCAGGGTCTTAGAGCGAATCCTCGCTTTGTGCTCCCCGATACATAATTTTAATTGACGGCTTGTTGACCCGATATAAATCAAAAAACAGGGGCAGGTCACCGCATAAATAACATTATTATACAGGCAATTAGTAAACTGTCTTAAAGTATATTTGAAAGTGCCTGTTGCACTGACTTCCTTAATGGGAAGACTCTGGGGGCAGAATGCGCATGTCCCACATTTGTGATGTCCCGGGGCTTTAACTCCTTCTTGCCTGGGTAGTCTGTCAGACCTCACAAGAACATTACGTAGGGATTTTGTTTTCCTCAAACCAAAAACAGGAAAATCAGAGCAGCCTGGTATATTATACAGAACATGCCAATGTCGGCGAATAATTTTTTAGATTTCATGAGTAAGATGATTATACTCAAGAGAAGAATAAACCCGAGAGGGTTTTAATGCCGTATTAGGCTGTGGGTGGAGTAAGGTTCCTCTTTCTTGGAGTGCCACTTTAGACATGGCATGAGAGATGGTTGAGAGCTCATATCCTCTTCTAAGCAAATTGGTATTAAAAGTCAGAGCTGCGTCAGTGAAGTCACATTCAAAAGTGGAATTCCTTTTAAGTCTGAGAAGCTGACTGTAAGGTAAGTTCCATTTTAAATGCAATGGATGATTGGACTGAAAATGTAATCCAGCTCCCACATCTGTGGGCTTTTTATAAGGTCTTACTGCTATCCGTTGGTCCGAGGTTCTAAAGACCTCCACGTCCAAAAATGAAATAGACTGACTGTTCATATTGCCTGTGAACTGTAAATTAGGATTTAAAGAATTAATCCAAGTCAGGAAGTCATCATAAATAGAAGAGTTATCCAGGATACAGAACAAGTCATCAATATATCTAAAATAGAGAACTACATGATCTTGGAAAATATGATGTGGAAAAAGAAAATCAGTTTCAAATGAATTCATGTAAATGTTGGCCACTGAAGGGGCACAGGCGGAACCCATCGCCACTCCCTTTGTCTGAAGAAAAAAAGATTCTAAATACCTAAAAAAAATATTTTCAAAGATAATGTCAATCAGGGACATTAAGAAATGAGTAGGAAGAATGATATCTTGTCTAGTGTCCAACAGCTTCTCAATAATGAATCTGACATAGTCTAAGGGAATGTTAGTGTATAATGATGACACATCCAAAGTGACAAAAACTGCTTGAGAATGAATAGGTGCATTTTCAATCTTTCCAATGAAGTCTCTTGTGTCTCTGATATATGATTTGGTGCCTTTAACAAAAGGTTGTAGAAAAGCGTCAATGAAACGAGAGATCGGTTCAAGTAAGCTGCCCACCGCCGAAATAATGGGGCGGCCAGGCGGATTCACAAGAGTCTTGTGTATCTTAGGTAGGGAGTAGAAGATGGGGACTCTGGGAAATTTTACCATCAAAAAATCAGAATGTTTATCAATATAATTCAAAGTTAGTCCTTCAAAGACAACAGTTCTGATAATACTCATAACTCTAGAGGTAGGATCGCTCATTAATGGTCTGTAAAAGCTTCGGTCATGCAGTTGTCTTTTATTTTCAAAATCATAAGCGTGTGCATCAAGGAACACTATAGCCCCTCCCTTATCAGCTGGTAAACATACAATAGATGTATCATCTGCAATGTTCTTAATTAAATTCAATGTAGAAACAGAAATGTTAATATCCGATGGCTGTCATCTTCTCTTCTTTTCTAACTTATCTATGTCCCTCAAAACTAGAGTTTGAAATGTGTTAATTTGAAATCCTGCGTTTTTAGGTAAGAAGGTGGATTTCAAACGAAATTGACTGAATGAGGTCCTGGGTCTTTCCTGTCCCTGAAAAAATTCTTTTAGCTTTATGCTCCGGAAAGGTTTGAATAAATCAACTCGAGTTTGGAATCCTGAGTACTTCGGAGTAGGGACAAATCCTAGACCCAATTCTAATGCCTTTGTTTCTTCGGGTGTGAAGACACGGGAAGATAAATTAACTACGAGACTTGGTCGGGTCTCCAAAATCCCCGTGGTCTGCGCTGTGGACGCGGGGCGTAAGAAAAATCCCGACGATTGGGTCGGAGATAATAAGAGGAGCTGTAAGACCCTCCACTAGAAATACTAGAACCACCCATCTCAGTTGAAGAGCCTTCAGAGTCAGAATTTCTGCCTGGCTTGTCTTTGAAGGAGCGTTGACTTCCATTTTTAGTAAGCCAAAAATAAACCCTATCCCGGGCATAATCTTCCTTATCTCGTAGGAATTTCCGAGATTTGTAGGCCTAGGGCTTTTTGGAACACTATTTATCAATTTCCCTGATTTTCATTGTAAATCCTTGCCAGAAATAAATTCAGTTACAGGACCCAGAGATGGACAGCGGCAAGCCAGGCTGCACTGACTGACAACTTGTAGCATCCCACTTCTTATGGTTACCACTTTATCCTGTCCTTTCTAGTGTGAGGTATTGTCCTTTCTGACCTGCAAGTTAAATGCAACTGCCAGTGAATTCCTTCAAGTCTCACCTCTCATGGCTGCCTGTCAGTCAAAGAACAGAATACGGAGCCAGCCAGAGCATTCCCTGGGGTCACCTGTAAGCTCAAGCTAGTAAAACATCCACTTCCTGTTGAAAGTATAAAGCTTTAAAGCATGACAGTATTGCTAATTATGATGTCCACTTAGCAGAGGGAAGAACAAATACCCATAACAAAACTCAAAAAGTGAAAACCAATTGCGGGAAGGCTTTTTGTGGGAAATATTTAGAAAGAAACTCTAATAAGGAAATGCTTGTATATATTATTATTTTAAAGCATGGGACAGGAAAGAATTATGAGCAATATAGCTTCAGGTGTTCATATTTTCTGGTTGACTCATTGGATAGCAAATAGGGAGGAATTTGAATTTTTCACCCCTGTTATTTTGACTGGAAAGTGTATGTGTGTGTGTTTATACTGGCATTGGCAGGTTCCCCCTTGCCACCAGCGGGAGCTTTGGTGTGGAGTTAGGGTTGCCAGGTCCCTCTTCACCACCAGTGGGAGGTTTTTGGGAGTGAAGCCTGAGGAGGGTGGGGTTTGGGGAGGGGAGGGACTTCAATCCCATAAAGTCCAATTGCCAAAGTGGCCATTCTCCGGGTGAATTGATCTCTATCTGCTGGAGATTAGTTGTAATAGTAGGAGATTTCCACCTAGTACCTGGAGGTTGGCAATCCTATGTGAGGGGTGTAGGGGTGATTCCATAGAGTTTTTAGAGGAACGTGCTGGAGCATCCCCGTCACTTCCAGGTTTACCCCATGAGGGACATTATTGTGACCTGTACCACTGCGTATGTTTGTGTGGATCATCCCCCCCTTTAGCTGGCCTGCTTCCCCCTCCGGCCAGGCCTGTTAATAAACAGGCATCTGGCAATCCTAGTTTATACTCACATTAGGGTTGCCAACCTCAAGGTACTAGCTGGAGATCTCCTGCTGTTACAACTGATCTCCAGCTGATAGAGATCAGTTCACCTGGAGGAAATGGCCACTTTGGCAATTGGACTTGATGGCATTGAAGTCCCTCCCCTCCCAAATCCCGCCCTCCTCAGGCTCCACCCCAAAAACCTCCCACCAGTGGTGAACAGTGACCTGTCAACACTAACTCACATACATAAGGAAGGGACTTACAAGAACTTGCAGGGGGTATCTCATTTCCCCCTGTATGCCCTCCCTCCAGTGTTTCCTCCTTCTGTTCCTTGGCATCCCCCACATTTTCTCCCCTTTCCCTGCTTCCTTCTCTTCTTCCAACCTGCTAGGCAACCTTTTTTTATCTGCTTCCCCTCCTGTTATCAGCTGTCCCACCTTCAGATTAAAGGCCTGCCCTGGCATTCCGGGGGTCGACCCGGGAGGCGTTCCTGGGGTGTTCTGTGGGACGGGCTACCATTAGGCAGCCTCCTGTTCCCGTTCACCCCGGGTACGCTGGTGGCGAGAAGAGCTTCGCTTTTCTCTATGGGGCGAAAAGCCTCATTTAAAATTTAAAAAGCCTTTAAAAGGCTCTTTTTTTAGTTTTCGGCACCAGGGAAACGGGTTAGGAGGCACTGCAATGGCATCTCCTCCCCACCATCCTCGAACGCCAGCTTCTCCAGCACCCTGGAAAGATTCTCTATAGGGAATAATGGACCTAAGTAATTTTGGAATTCTAGGAAAAATTTGACTCTTAACACAACTGGTATTGGAGACCTGATTAATCTAGAATACTGATAATTATGCCCTCAAAAAATACCATTTTTTGTCTTGTGCACATTGCTAGTCTCAGACAAAGTTCTTAGCTGGAAGCAGGTAGATATAAGGACATTTTTTGGTATCATGCATTATTTGACTATGGTATGAGAGGTTTGGGAGCACCAATGCACATGTAGAGCTCAGTCCTTTCATCCCAGCATCAAAGTGTAGATCTGTTTCCTCCACTGAAATAAATGGGCAGTTTGCATACATAAGAACGTCAAGGGGTCATCAGAGAGCATGCAGGGTTCTGTATTATGGGATGGGCAATGCTGTCTTCTTGACCATATTTTACTGAATGTCTTTTCTTTCTCTGAGTGACTTGTCCCAGTGCATACTCTGATCACATATTCAAACCAGGCAAAACTACCCACTGAAGATAAATCTCTCTTAAGCAAAATGGCAGCATGTCTTGAATATAGTGATTGTTGGTTGAGGGGAAAAATGTATGTACTAAAACCTATGCTGAGTGAAACTTAAAGACTCCATTCTCTCAGGAGCTATTAATGATCGGCAAGAACACTGTAAATTAACAAGGTTATATTTTACTGCAGTGATATCACAGAGTTGGGTAAATGGTTGTATTTTATAATAGTCCCAAATCCCAAAATCACACTAGTCATTTAGCCTGAGTAATATATTAAGGAGGAGGAGACATTTAGATTTTCTTTTGGGGTCAAAAATAATTGTGAAATGTTAAGGAGAAATAAAGGAGACACAAGATTTTATTATCTTAGGCAGATGATGAGAGGGAAGGCATCTTGGCCATCTTCTGGGGGTCACTGGGGGTGTAGGGGGGAGGTGGTTGTGGGTTTCCTGCATTGTGCAGGGGGTTGGACTAGATGACCCTGGTGGTCCCTTCCAACTGTATGATTCTATGATTCTAAGTTACTCTATGATCTGCTGGGAACTTCTCCTGCACAAGATCCATTGATTTGAATTGGAGGTCTATAACTACAAGATTGCAGCTCTCATTCACTGGAAAGGGGGCAAATGGAAGAAATTCAAGTGGATTGTCTTTAGCAGGCATAATCCTGCAACAATGGGAAGACCTTTTTCTTCCTAAAATGTTTAGTTTAGTCATATTGATTACAAATCCAAATCTTATATTTAGAAAATAAGATTAATATCTAAGAAAGGCTTTTGAACACATTCTCTTTTGTATTGAGGATACTCAAGAACACAGATTTTAAAAACGACATCTTCAGTTTTTTATTTGTTCAAATGTTTTGTATGCATTTTATAAGCTGCACCTTCAGGTGTAATTTACAAGGAAATAGTATGCTGGATATGCATAAAATATATTCAAGACTACTTTTTATCTTGAGTAAATAATAGTAATCAAGTACAATTCCAAAAGAGGGGAATCAGATGCTAGATTTTACACCGGCCCTCCAATCTATTTAGGATCAGACTTCAGACTGTCAGTGGTCCGCTTTGAGTCCCTGTCATACCATTTCATTTTCCCAATCCCAATGTATTCCCACTTCATGCAGTTTACCAGAGGCTTGAAGGAAGGACAATGGAAAAGTCAGCAGGGAACTGCATGGTAGAATTTAAAACCTGGGAGATGCATCCCATGCTTATCACCACATGCAGGGATGCTGTGGACCAAGAGAAGTCTAGTTTTGCCCACCCCTGGTAAGTGTGCCCTGGTGCTTCCATTTGGACGCCATAACAAACTGGAGATTGACTGCAGGCTTCCAAAATCTGGGAACTTTCAATTGTATTTCATACATTTGTGTATTTGTTTAGAAAACTTCTATGCCGCTTTTCCAGAGAAACTGTTGAAGGCAACTTACAAAGGGAAACATGATAAAATAATAAAAGATCATTGTACCATCAGGATGATATCACTTCTGGGTATTTGCCCAGACAGTGACGGTGCATCATTAAGCATGATGACAATTTCCCCAGACATTTCCCCTTGCAGCCTAGCCGTACAGTAGCAGGTAGAGCAGGCGGAGTGAGTGGAGGGTTGGAGGTCTCCCTCTAAAATTGTTGTTGCAAGAGCTGTGATGTAAACAGAAAGAAAAACTGCTAGTTGCTTAGGGAATGAACAGTTATTTGTTATTTGGTATCTTCAAATATTTGATTATTTATTTGTTGTGGGTATTGGCTCTCTGTTATTCTCTATTGGTTTTATAGATTTGCTTCAATTGTGTAAGTATGTTAGATTTTTTTTAAACAATTGTGGCATTTATATGTACAATATACTATATAACGATTGAGAACAACATATAAACATATACATATATATCATATATCTAATTCTGAATGTGGTCATAGTATGGATTAACAGATCTGCAAAAATGGGGAGGGGCTGTGGCTCAGTGGTAGAGCATCTGCTTTGCATGCAGAAGGTCCCAGGTTCAGTCCCTGGCATCTCCATTTAAAGGGACAAGGCAAGTAGGTGATTTGAAAGAGCTCTGCCTGAGGCCCTGGAGAGCTGCTGCTGGTCTGAGTAGACAATACTGACATTAATGGACCAAGTGTCTGATTCAGTATATGGCAATTCCTAGAGGGTAGGAAATTTATTTTTAAGATTTTTTTTTATTTTTTACAATAATAATAAAAATACAAAGAATAACAACAATAAACAAAAAGACAAATAACACTGAGATTGCTACTACACATTAATTGGATCTAACATGCTTAAGACAAGATAACTAACTACCATCATCTATACAGTTATTGATAGACCCAAGTTATAACATTATAAAATATTTCATTTCAGGACAAACAGTATATTATATATATAATCCATCATATTTCTACAGTCATTTCTATATTTCACACTTACCATCCTGTAATTTCTAGAAATTCTATATCCAAAATACAGTAATGCTAATATTTTGTAAATTTATAAACTGCTTCATATTCATAATGTCTTATTTATGATGTAGACATTATACAAAATAAATAATCTTAATTGATCTAAAATTTCATCTCAACAGACCAATTTCTCTCTGATCCCACTCTCCCCCTCAAACCAAATTTTGAGAGGAGTAGATATAGTAGGGTTTCCATTTCTTGAAACTCTTTAATTGGCCTTCTGTTCGCACAGTTTGTCACTTTTGCCATCACCACATATTCTAATTTGCTCCTCCAATCCTCTATAGCTTGGCACTCTTCTGAACTTGGTGGATTCCTGTGAATGTGATCACAGTAGCTCAAACCAATGCAAGTCAAGAAGATTATTGTGATGACTTTGAGCAATCAGTAGCTTGCAAGGTCCGGTAAAATGGCTTTTATTTATTTATTTGATAAAAATAATTATATCCCACTTTTCCTTGTGGTTAAAGGTGTTCCATATTGAGTTTTAGCTGCATGCATACCTTATACGTGCAGTTGATTGCCCCAGTAGTCAGTGTTTGGGGTGGAAAGGGGTAATCTCCAGCCCTTTGTATTCTATCATCCTATTACATTTGCTGTCTCTTACATAAAGCTCACGCTATTGAGTTGGCAAATCTGAAGTGAAATTGGCAGAATAAAAACTAACAGCCAAGCACAGATTAAATGGTCCCTAACAAACTGTCATCCGAACAATCTAATTACTACTTTGTTAAACTAATCAATTAATAGTAAACCTTACAACCATTAAATCATTAATTAAACCATTAGTTATTTGCACAGATGGAAAAAGATGCCTGTTGAAAGAAAATAATCAACATTTGTAACAGGACAAACACACAAGTCATGGCTTAAAATGTGGTGAGCAGATGTCGAATTAAAGAGATTCTACATACTGTTTATAGAGACACATTTAATAGTCACTTTTCAGCTTTAAAAACCTCTCAACACTTACAAAAAAGAAAAATGCCATATTAAATATTACTAAAAATCAATATGAAATGTAACAGTACAAAGAACAAAAAAAAATCTACCAGCTAAAATGAAGACAAAATAAACTTCAGCATCATCTGGATCAGTAGCTGAGGAAAGATTTTGCACATAAAAAGTTTTCTCCTCTTATCAGCAGGAAAGCATGCAAGCAGTTAGGCAGATCATCTTCACCAGAGAGTTCCAAAATCCAATCAATTGAACCAGGAAATGTGTTTAAGGTATGATCTTAGACAGACCACTTGCACAAGGAAATCCATAATCATTCCTCTTCTTTTCAGGCATTATAGTAGAAGAAGGTTGTTGGACCACTGTGCCTAAGGCTGCAATCCTTTGTACACTTTCTTGGAAGTAAGCCCATTGAATACAATGGGATGGCCAGCCCATTCCTGCAGAGGGGGTAGTTAGACTAAGGCCGGGAACAGTGCACCCATGCCTCCTGAGAGACTACTCAGCTGGGAAAAAGAAATGAAAAGTGTAGTTAAATAAATAATTTTTAAAAACCCTGTGAAACTCACCCATAGAGTTAAACAGGGCTGCAACAGCTATTTTGCAGGCGTAACCGGATGCCTACAAAATGGCATGTTCCAAGGGCAAAATGGCTGTGGAAGCTGCCTAAAGGCAGCTCCGCCCCTGGGAACGCCCCAGAAACTCTCCCCCGGATGCCGCTGTGGGCACTCGGACCGCAAAAACATTACCGGAGAGGCAGCTCTGGCGCAAGAAGAGTACGCTGCTGAGTCGCTCCATGGTGTCACCGTAAGTCCCCCTGTGCCAGCATCTGCCCCAGAAACTCTCCCCTGGACAACACTGTGAGAACTTGCACTGGAAAAACACTACCGGAGAGGCAGCTCTGGCGCAAGAGGAGTGCGCTGCTGAGCCGCTCCCTGGTGCTGGCTTAAGTCCCCCTGCACCAGCATCTGTGCCACTCTGGGTGGTCCACTTGGGATGGTCCAGAGTAGCATGGATGCTGGAGTAGGGGTCATGCTAGCTCTTGAGAAACTCTGCCCCCCTTCAGGATTGCATGGTTATCCAAGTAGCCGGGCACAGGATTGATGTAGCTCGGTTTGTGCAAAAATTACCTTTCAGCCGTTGTTTTGGGATTTTTCTCCTTCCTTCATGGCTTCTATCACTGAATTGCTGCTGGCCACCCATTGAGTCCATATCTGAACTGGAACTTGATATCCAAGGGGAGCCTTGTGATCTCTATCTCTCTATAGATATCGATATATATCTAGATCTACCTCCCCCATACCATCCTGATTTCTATCGGCTCCCTTTGCTGGATGGCTCTTTCCCTTCTGGCATCTGAAAGGACAGGTTGTAGCTTGTGATTGATTAGGAAATTGGTCTTAGGAGGTGCTGCATTCAATTGTTTGAATATTTATAGCCTGGAACCAACATCGCCATCCCAGCCGATGCTTCTTCAAGTTGCCATCAAAATACCTCAAACTGTCACACTAGTACTTCATGACTGGTAATTTATGTTATGGCCAATGGATATTGAAAGTAGCCTTGGAAAGAGGTGATTGATCCGTCAGCAGGCACCATCATTTTTTTTACTCTATTCTAACTTGTACATTGTTTTAGTCCACATTTCTGTTTTCTTTAAAACTCATGGAATGCCAGTGTTTCTAGAAGAGATATTTCTTCATGCTTTTACCTTTGTGCTGCAGAATGAAAGCCCTGTTTTCTGAAAGCGTATGCAAGGGAAAAGGGAAAAGATCGTGTCAGTCTCCTACACTGGAGCAGCAAAGGGTCACATATAGGGTTGCCAGGTCCCTCTTCGCCACCAGCGGGAGATTTTTGGGGCGGAGCCTGAGAAGGGCGGGGTTTGGGAAGAGGAGGGACTTCAATGCCATAGAGTTCAATTGCCAAAGCGGCCATTTTTCTCCAGGTGGTCTGATCTCTATCGGCTGGAGATCAGTTGAAGTAGCAAGAGATCTCCTGCTACTACCTGGCAGTTGGCAACCCTAGTCACATACTCAATTTACCTCAGGCAGCATTCTGTTTTGTGTGAATGCATGTTTTATGATGAGTAAACAGTGGCTCAAACAAGCAGCAGTGCCTATAGAGAGTAAAGCCAACATTGCTATATGACATTTCCTGCTATATGGAAACGGAATATATTATAGGCTCTTCATCATCTTAACTACAGTTCATTATCTTAACTACAGCTACTGGGATATCTTGATCTAGATTATCCACCCTCACTTACCCATGTGCAATGCTATCTCAAAGTTTCAGATATCTCTCAACATCACTCTGTTTAGGTCAGGTCAAATCCCACACTGCGGATGTAATTTAGGGGAAGGGTTATGTCATTGGTATTTGCTATGAATGCAACTCCTGATATTTGCTAAGGCTTGCATATTTTGTATCTCAAGAACTTCATAGGCTTCTATAAGGGCACATTGACCTCCTAACCTGTAAAATATAGACCTCGGGGCCTGTTCTCCAGGGGAGGCAAACAGCATTCCGATATGTGCTGAAAACTCTCCCCTCTTGCCAATTCAAATGGATCTGGCTGTCGTGTTAATGATCGTTCCAGTTCATCGGGCATGCTGAAACAAGATTACAACCAGACAAGGGCAAATCTTGCTAGTCTCACCATCTAGCAGCCCTGCTGGAGGGGAATGATTAATCACTTGAGTAACAAGGTTGCCAGCATTGACCTTAACACATCTTGTCCTGTTGCGGTAACATTCCAAAAAGCAAGTGGAAATGCATTGCACCAACAATTAGGGAATGATTTGAGAAACACATCTTTCCTAATTTACTATTAATTGCAAACACTAAGCCATACCAGTAACTTTGAGCCCCTCTCAGCAACACAGTAGTTAATGTCAGATGCCGGTAAAGCTCCTAAAATTGATGGATTGCAACAGTCAGCCATTTAATAAAATACATTTAAGCGCTAGAGAATGACCGCTGTGTCAGTAAGGTGCTTCCACGTGTCAATGCATCCTCTTCATAGAGCCCGGAGAATATGAATGTCTTGATCCTCACAGATGGAATACTTTTGCTTTTCTGGATCTTTGTGTCCTTAAATTTCATTCCATTGAGAAACCATTGCAATTTTCTCAAGCACAAACAATCTGGGTGCAGGACTAGAAAGCATAAGCTATTTCTGCATCAAAGTAATGTTTTTTGCAGTAACTAGTCCTAGACATGCTCTGGTAAATTATCTGACAGCCAGTTCACAAGACCACTGAGATCTGAAACATTTAACCAGGAGATGGAGCTCTTACTGGGTTGTACTGTTTCAAACTACAGAGTGGGGTATAGGGTTGCCAATCTCCAGGTACTAGCTGGAGATCTCCTGCTATTACAACTGATCTCCAGTCTAAAGAGATCATTCACCCAGAGAAAATGGCCTCTTGGGCAATTGGACTGTATGGCATTGAAGTCCCTCCCCAAACCCCACCCTCCTCAGGATCTGCCCCCCAAATCTCCAGGTATTACCCAACCCAGAGTTGGCAATCCTAGTGGGGTACATGCCCTAATGTTCTCCCATGCAAGGGAGGGGGGAACTTGCATATACAACATTTGCACATCAGAAGAAAGAACTTTGCTTAACCTTCTCTCTGCCATGTTAGTTTTCTGTGACTCACTCCCCAAACCCGAACTGTAGTCCGAGCCTATACATGACTGAGATGAATACAATATAAAGAAATTAGTATGGTGTAGCAGTAGACATTTGATTCTTTCTCAACCGTCTTACAAGGGGCTTAGTGCATGTACATAGTTCCCTTCCCCCATTTTATCCTCACAGCAACCCTGTGAGGCAGATTAAGCTGCGAAACAGTGACTGGCCTAGGTTACCCAGTGACCTTCATGGTACAATGAGCATATGAACCTAGCTATCATTAGTCCTAGTTCAGCCATCAAACTATGACAGTAGGCTGAGGATGGGGAAGAAAGGCAAATGGATTTTGTGTGTGTGCATGCATAAATATGATTCACCTCCTTTCTTGAGGAACCTACTGTATTCCTGGCACCCTCCGAGAAAGAGGCAAAGATTTTACCTATGTTCTCTGTAAAGCGAGGTGCGCTAACATGCCAGAGGTTGGCCTTGCTGTCTTCTATTTTCCCACCCTCACAACAGGCAGCTTGCCTGCTCTGCAGAGGGGATGCTATTGGGCTTCCTCTGTCTAAAAGTAACAAAAATAGAAACACACACAGAGGATAAGACATGAGAGAATGATCAGATACCTTTTCTCAACAAATAAATATCCTGTGGGGCTCCATTATGCACAAGTCTGCCTGTCCCTTATAACTAATGGAAATGACTGCTGAATGGACTAATGACTTGGAATGCATGGTGTGACGCTATTAAATAATATGAACAAAAAGTGTAACCTGACCCAAACTTAAATATAACTGTATGTTTATATCCCTAATTTAGAAGCCCCTAACTTTTTTTTCAATCTGAGGGCACCTTTGGAATTGTGAAAGAAGGTCATGATTACCATCCCAAAATGGCTGCCACTGGAGGTCTAGCCAAATCCAAAATGGCCCCCACAGAAGGTGGAGCCAACTGCAGTGCTTCCCTCCTTGCTTTGCAAAAGAATCATAAGGCAATTGTACTGAACACATGAAGCTGCCTTAAGCACAGTCTGGCCATTGGTCTGTTAAGGTTAGTGTTAACTCTACTTTGATCGGAAGCATGGTCCAGGATAGCAAGCCTGGAGAAGGAAGGGGTGGGCTTCTGGTCCTGAATGTGTATCTCACTTCATGAAATAGCCCTTTGCCCTGGGTTCTTAATATTAGAACACAGCTTCCTCTCTGCTTTGCACAAGAAGCTCATGGCAACTGTCATTCAGGGGGAAATGGAACCATACACTGGTTAAGGAAAGCTCAGGTGCTTACTAGTCTCTCTAATCCTCCAGGGGCTGGGGTTGCTTTGGTGGAGGTAGAAAACTCTTTCATTTCATTGAAGGCATCCAATAGCAAGTCCTGTCTTACAATGGCCCATCTACTTTATTAGGGTTGTCAGGTCCACACACACCCCTCCACTGACAGGAGGTATTTGGTGCTGGGGTGGTGACCGTGCATGTGACTGCACACAACATGATTACATCCCTTCTGGGGTAACCCCGGAAGCGCTGCATGGCAAAGCAGTTTCAGTTGTCAGCTCCTGGGTGCACAGAACAGTTAACAACCAAGCTTGCATTCTTCAGGTGAATATTGGCCTTCCCTCAATTGGCAAAGCATTCAACTGAAGTGGATTGTAACTAGGATTGCCAGGTTGGTGTAGTGGTTAAGAACGGTGGTTTGGAATAGTGGTCTCTGATCTGGAGAACTGAATTTGATTCCCCACTCCTCCACATGAGCGGTGGAGGCTAATCTGGTGAACTGGATTTGTTTCCCCACTCCTACACATGAAGCCAGCTGGGTGACCTTGGGCAAGTCACACTCTCTCAGTCCCACCTACCTCACAGGGTGACTGTTGTGGGGAGGGGAAGGGAAGGTGATTGTAAGATGGTTTGAGTCTCCCTTAAATGGTAGAGAAAGTGGGCATTTAAAAAACCAACTCTTCTCTTTTCGCCATCTGTGGGAGGTTTTTGGGGCAGAGCCTGAGGAGGGCGGGTTTTGGCCATTGAGTCCAATTGCAAAGTTGCCATTTTCTCCAGGGGAACTGATCTCTATCGGCTGGAGATCAGTTGTCGTAGCAGGAGATCTCCAGCTAGTACCTGGAGGTTGGCAACCCTAATAGTCAGGGAAGGTTTCTGCCAAGGCCTCTGTTCTGACTGAGACTAAAGAAGAGACGGTAAAGAGCTCTTCATTCTGCCTGCATCTGTTTTCACAGGAAGGCATGGGTGGGTGGCATTTTAACCGCCGGTCAGTTCAGAAGTTGCCCTCTGTTTTGAACGAACTGTCGACAGAAGCCCTGCATGTTGATAAGCCAAAAATCAGGACAGGAATGAAATCCTCAAAAGCCCTTTTAAAGTGCTAGCTTGCCCTGAACTGTCAAACATCTCCAAAATCAGTTCTATAATGTAGGCAATGCCTGACTGTTCCTACTTTTGTTGAGATTATTATATATGTATTTCTTTTAAATCTTTGCCTGATTTAAAACATAGGCCAATTGCTTCTTTAGACATAAGCTTCATCTGAAGGGAGTGGGGCAGCGGGCAGTCTCATCGAGCCCTGAAGCCTGAAAGCTGTTCTTTTATTTATGGGATTTATTTTTCTTGACCCTCCTTAATTCTTCCACCACTTAGGCCGTACACTGATGACAGTTCAGTGACAACTGAGAGCAAGTCTGCCTCCGTCTCGCTGACCTTAAAAACTGGCGACAAATAATGGAGCAGCCAGACACAGGAATGCCCTACAAATCTCAGCAGGAAGGTCCTCCTCGCCATCAGTATCAGTGCATCAAGGTCAATCGTCAATCCCATAAAAGTCCAAGGTATATTAATATCCTCCTGTTTCCCCAGCTCTCTTCGGGACATGCAGGCACATCACTGCTGGGGGAAAAAAAACAACCTTACTAAACCACAGGAGGGGAAAACGGGAGAAAAATTATTGCACACAATTCATTGTCTGGGGGGGGGGATGGACTCTCCATCCATGAAAAACTGGAGGTCTGGTTAATAAACAAGTCATGGCAAGCAACATCCCTTGGCTGTAGATCACCTGCAATGGGCATATGCCAGGAACAAGTATATAAAAGCATGGTAACCTTCACCACACATTTCATTGTGCTATGCAGGGCAAACACATCAAAAGTTTTCACTTGTGAACTCAAGAGACAGCAGAAAGTTGAACCATACATTTCATGATTTCTTTTTAAAAAAACAAAGACCCATGGTGGAAGGTCAGACCATAAGTGTACATTGATGCCCCCAGGACACCCTCATTTTTGTCATGTTTGATCCCCACTTGTTCATGGGTACATCTCAGCATGCGCCTAGAAATGATAGGAGGAGTCTATATCAAACTAATATTACGATCAAAGGATCATAGAGTAGGAATCATAGGATCATAGAGTTGGAAGGGGCCATGTAGGCCATCTAGTCCAACCCCCTGCTTAATACAGGATCAACCTAGAGCATCTGTGACAAGCATTTGTCCAGCCACTGCTTGAAGACTGCCAGAGAAGGGGAGCTGACCGCCGCCCTAGGCAGCTGATTCCACTGCTGAACTACTCTCACTGTAAAAAAAAATGTTTCTAGTGTCCAGCAGGTACCTTTCTGCCTGTAATTTATACCCATTATTGTGAGTCCTATCCTCTGCTGCCAACAGGAACAGCTCCCTGCCCTCCTCTAAGTGGCAGCCTTTCAACTACTTAAAGAGAGAAATCATATCCTCCCTCAACCTTCTCTTCTCCAGACTGAACATTCCCAGGTCCCTCAGCCTTTCTTTTTAGGACTTGCTCTCCAGGTCCCTGATGACCCTCATCACTCTCCTGTGTACCTGCTCCATTCTGTACACATCCTTTTTAAAGAGAGCCTCCAAAACTTCACACAGTGCTCCAGATGTGGCCTGACCAATGTGGTGTACAGCGGGAATGGCTGTTAGTCACACTGAGGGCATAAAGGAATGCCGGGCAGCTCCTCCATCCATCATGCAAAGCTTATTCTAAGAGGGATTCAATTGGAGGGCCCCAAGGACCTTGGATCCTCCTCTCTGATAATTTGATCTTAACAAATGACATAGATCTCTAAGACAATAAGCAATGGGCCAAATCCAGATATTTGATCTTGATCCAGTTAAAGTTAAGGGTAATAATCCTTTATTTTTCATGGCTAACCTCCCTGAAAGATTTCAATAGGATTCAAGCATGACAAATTTTAGATGGATTGGGAGCTAGATATTTAACACCACATTGAGGCTGACAGACCCCAGGATCCAACCTACAGTTTTTACAATGACTTACCAATATGAAGTATCTTCTGTTCCATTTGGCTGTCTGATTCACTATCTTTTAATGTCAAAGGCAAGCAGATTGCCTGGATATAGATGAAGTTTTACGTGGATGTTCTTGCACTCCCTCATGGACTTGGTAGTTCCCCTGGAACTGTTGAATCCATATTGTCAAAAGTTTGTTCCACTGTTATAAAGATGTATGGGGACTACGTGACTTCTATTCTTGGCCAACATACCTGCATGACCTTTTTTTTTTTTTTTTTGAAAAAGGCATGTAAATAGATTGTTCTCAAACTGCCTCATGTGAGTTGCAATTATTTTTGAGGGGAAGACCTATAATGCCATAGGCGACCAGTGTGGCTTTCATCTTGGGTCAAGAGAAAGAGCTGCTCTGATTGGTTGCCTTCATGTGTTCATGACCCTTTAGCGTACAAAACACTTTATCCAGGAAAGCCTGTAGAAACAGTCACCATACAGCACAAAGCTCCACCACACAGCATGTAATTCTGACTTTGAACAACAACACTGAGGCAATCAAATGAAGGGGGCTAAGGGGGCTAAGGGGTGACATGATAGAGGTCTATAAAATTATGCATGGTTTGGAGAGAGCGGACAGGGAGAGGTTTTTCTCCCTCTCCCATAAGATTAGAACGCGAGGTCATCTGTTGAAGCTGGAGGGTGACAGATTCAAAAACAGATAAAAGGAAGTATTTTTTTCACACAACACATAGTTAAATTGTGGAACTCCCTGCCCCAGGATGTGGTGATGGCTGCCAACTTGGAAGGCTTTAAGAGGGGAGTAGACATGTTCATAGAGGAAAGGGGTATTCATGGCTATTACCGTATATGCTCGCGTATAAGCCGAGTTTTTCAGCCCAAAAAAAGGGCTGAAAAAGCCGAACTCGGCTTATACGCGGGTCAATACGGTAGAGGGGGGAGGGGGGAGGGAGGAGGGAGGGGGGAACTTACCTCCGCCGCCTTTTCCAGGCTGGGAGCGGCCTTTACAGGCGGCCTGCGGTGACGGGGAGGCCGCCCAGCCGCCCCCGCCGCCTTTTCCAGGCCGGGAGCGGCCTTTAGAGGCGGCCTGCGGCGGCAGGGAGGCCGCCCAGTCGCCCCCGCCACCTTTTCCCAGCCGGGAGCGGCCTCTAGAGGCCCCCTGCGGCTGCAGGGTGGCCGCTACGCCTGCCCCGCCGGGCCCACCGCCAGGAAGGAACGGTAAGCCTGCGCGCGGGGGGGGGGGGAGGGTTATAAGCCGACCCTCGGCTTATACGCGGGTGCCTAATTTTTCCCCATTTTTGGGGAGAAATTAGGCACCTCGGCTTATACGCGGGTCGGCTTATACATGGGTATATACGGTAGTTAAAATGGATACTAGTCATGCTGCATACGTATTCTCTCCAGGATCAGAGGAGCATGCCTATTATATTAGGTGCTTTGGAACACAGGCAGGATGGTGCTGCTGCAGTCGTCTTGTTTGTGGCTTCCTAGAGGCGCCCAGTTGGCCACTGTGTGAACAGACTGCTGGACTTGATGGGCCTTGGTCTGATCCACTAGGGCCTTTCTTATGTTCTTAAGGGTTCTTAAGGGTTTGGTTTACGTGTGAATGAATAGTTTGATCACGTTATGTTCCAATGCTGATAATCTCCATTTCAAATTCTTAGCATTCTTACTCATATATTCTCTTAACTGCAACTCCACCTGAAGGTCTCATTTTTTTGCTATGGACATTCAGATCCAAAAACGATTGTTCTTGTTTTGAGCCACGTATAAGACGATTGTACTAATCTGACTCCATGGCGATAAAAAAGATGGCTCTGCAAAGCATGACAAAGAAAGGGGGCAGCAGATTTGAGAAAATTGGTAGATTCACTATTATTCCTAGGGGAAAGAAAGTTAACTGTTAACAAAATTAAAAATTTAATTTATTTCTCTCTTTTGGTCAGCGTAAGCAGCTGTGTCAAGGTTATGAAATACTAAAAGCAATACAGTTGCAATCAATTTTTTAAAGGAGGGACCTATTTAAAAGTTTTGAAATCTTCCCCATCATGAAGTTGGACTTTCAGAAAATATATTATGCATCACCTCTGGTGTGTTATACCACAAAATGTATGTTTAATTGAAGATATGAGATAGCCATGTCTCTAGCCAGTTTATACTTTCCCTTAACAGTTCCCATTTCAAAAATAACTGTCTTGATGGTTAGAATTGAAGGAAACAAAGCAGTGATGGACATTATAGTTTCTACAATATCATCATCAACTGGGTCTTTGATTAACTTAGCTATCAAGAAAATTGATTTTCTTATCTGAAAGTAAGATATTTAGCCTTTGTATTAGGTAAATGCAATCTTAAATTTACTAATCCTGACCTGATACAAACTGTGCCCATTCATAAATACAATAAATGCTAGTAATTCAAACATGATTATTTTTGACATTAAGAAGCTGTCAGAAGCCTTCTGACAGTTATTTTGGTACGTCATTGAACACACAAAGCTGCCTTATTCTGAATCAGACCCTTGGTCTATCAAAGTCAGTACAAAGTTGTCTACTCAGACTGGCAGCAGCTCTCCCGACCTCTCAGACAGAGGTCTTAAACATCACCTACTTACCTAGTCACTTTAATTGGAGATGCTGGAGATTGAACCTGGTACCTTCTGCATGCCAAGCAGATGATCGACCACTGAGCCACAGCCCCTCCCATTATCTGGTTTCTTGGTGTGTTTCTTGGTGCCCTCTTTCTTTTTGGCTCTTGGGGATAAAATACAAATGCTTTTGAAATGAACAGAAAGAAACTTGGAGCTCTGAGTTGCTCCACACCAGCTGACTGACTAGTCATGTTTCTGAGCTTCGCAATCTCTCTCTATAGCAAGTTAGGGAGCAAACCCTCATTTTGTTCTCAAAGCTGAAACAAAACTGTATCTCTCAGCCATAGCAAAAAGCCAGTCCTGGCTTTTCTCTACCTCCAGTACAGAAAGTGTGCTTCTGAAGAGCCAAAGAGGCCTGTCGAGACAGTAGGGCATGCCCATTAGGAAGCAGCTGATTTTGTCATAGCAGCTGATTCAATGTTTGTGACTGGTCCTGTTCCCCAGAGGCATGATCTTGCAATTAGCCATTTCCCCTAAGCATCCATTTTATTGTGACATTGGCTACCCTTTCTCAGAATTCCAGCAGTGCCCACGGACTCATTGGGGACCTGTGCTAGAGGTTACTGTGATGTCAGAAATGAACCCAAGAGACAAAGAATGGTGTGCACCATCCAAAAAGTCACAACAGAGACACAGGATGCCTGTTAGGCAAGATTAAACAATACAATCCAAAAGGCACTGAAAATGTTCTAAGGAAAAGACCAGCACATGTTGAAAAACTCACCATATATTGACAGGTATTTAAAAGGATCATCTAATATGTATGATGTTATCCAATAGTGTGAATCCAATCCGGTAATGCATAACAAGGTGTGACATGTGGCTACGGCCCACTGCCAGGAAATGGGGGAGGGTGCCTAGTAACAGTTTCATCTGCATAGAAAGTCAGATGGCAATGTCCATCACTATCCAAACAGGACATCCAAACAGATTGGGGAACCGTTGAATGCATTTCACTATGATTTCTCTTGGATGCAGATATGTATCTGGATGCAATTGATCTGTGCATACAGCTCTGAGATCGGGGAGGTGATTTCTCTGTAGAACCTTTTATCCTTGCAGGGCATCTTCCTTGATGGCTTGCTGTTCCTGTATTTCTGCTATACCTTTTTATCATGCATACTCCACTGTGACTATTTAGTAGGGGTGTGCAGCCAAAAATAAATAAATTAAAATTGTATTTTTCAGATATAAATATATTGGAGCTGAAAAATATCAGTATTCCTGGTTTCCCTGTTTCTAAATACCAGCATGGTATTCAGATCTAGAGTTGTGTTTTTTTGTGGGGGATGGGAGGTTTCTAGTATTGTTCAGCTCCATTATTCCCTATGGAGAATATTTCCAGGGGGCTGGGGGTGTTTTTAAAGATACTGGTGCCAAAATTACAGGGGTCTTTGTTCTTTAAACAATCCCCAAACTTCTAGTCAATTGGACCAATTCTATGGACCCCAGAACAAGGTGCCCCAAGCAATCCTCCATTGTTTCCTATGGAGCAAAAAAAGTGAAAATATAAAACCTGAAAATTTATTTCCCCCACCCCAATGTTATTCCAAGCTATTACTAAGCCCAACCAATGTAAAACCCAATAATCTAAAATTATGTATAACTAAGGAATCTAAAACTATATAAAATGCAAGAATCCCAACCTATGGAACATGTGAGAATCAACAAAAACTTGCAAACCTCACACAAAACAACTCCATCAAAGAATGAACTTAAAAACAAACAAACAAACAGATGAAATGGACATAATCTTACCTGATGCAGCCTGGCAAGCTGATACCAAGCCCGGGGAGACATAGAAACATAAGGGGGAAAATGGGGCGGGGGGGACAGTCCTGGAAGCCTGCAAACACCAGCTACCGATATTCCTGGTTAATCCTGAATTTCCATGACTTTTTAGGACTCATTGTTCATTATCATCAAAAATCCCAGATATATTTAGGAGACCTGATTATATCCGAAAAATATCAATTATGTATTTTTTCAGATATATATTTGGCTCAGTTATATCGGAGTGCACATCTCTACTATTTAGCACATCATAAATCAAAAAGTAACATTTCCAGCTGTAATGTTCGGCACTTTAGTTTTATTCCTTTGTTTAACAGTAATCAAGTTTTAGCCCAGTTTAATCCCACTTAATTTCTGACATCAGGTAAGCAAACAAGGTTGAAAATGATAAAACGCCAACCAAATTTACCTCCTGATTTATGAATCTTCTGATACCAGTTTTGAGCACCTGGCTTTTGTTGTTTTTAATATTCTGAGGCTTTTATGGTGATGGCAATAAAAATGTTTTAAACTAGCCCCTTACTCAGTATTTCATTTAGATTCCAATTTGAGCTTAAAAGCCACTTAAAGGGCAATTTTCTGCAAAACAGAAATGTAAAGTGGACACAAAAGGCCTAGAACACATTTTAAAGGTAGCACAATACTTTTGTTTGTGATATTTTATAATCCATATAATTTTTATGAACCAGACATGTCAAAGGCAAGGAGAAAAGGCTGAAACACCATATTAAATCTACATCAATACCAGATAATTCATGACCATCATTCAGAAACTGGTGTTTAGAATTTTGTGCAATGTATTTGTGTGTGTGTGTGTGTGTGTGTTTCACTTTAGCCATCTCTTTTTGCTTTTCAGATATTCTTCCCCCACCCCTTAATGCCTCACTTCTTGAATTTTCTTTGGGTGTTTAACTGTTCCCTGGGGGCAGGACCAATTATTTATGACATACATCTCTGTGTAAGATTTAGCTGAGAAAACTGTTCCTATGGAAACTGATGTTTTCAAACAGGCTTGTACCAACTTCACAACAAA
This sequence comes from Euleptes europaea, assembly GCF_029931775.1. Taxonomy (NCBI): domain Eukaryota; kingdom Metazoa; phylum Chordata; class Lepidosauria; order Squamata; family Sphaerodactylidae; genus Euleptes; species Euleptes europaea. The sequence goes on from NC_079318.1 coordinate 32,990,806, forward strand.
AGTGCCGCATATACAATAGAGAATGAAGCTTTTAGGAGCAGGCATATTCTAATGACTTTCATAACCAAAGTAAAAAAAAAAGCCTGAAATGAACAAAATGAGGTCTCTTTGGTGATACAATCAAATGGGTTGTTCAGCTGTCACCTGATAAATGAACAGAGCTTGTTAAGAAAAATCCCAGTGGTTAAGAAAGTCCAGCCTGATGCTTCAAGAGAAACTTCAAAAGACAGTTTGGAAAGGTATCAGCAAAAAATAAGTATTTTCAAATTCAAGCCAAAAATTTTGTTTAAAAAATGACAGCAGGTATGTTAATTGTAGTTACAGAATGTTAAGCACTCTCCTGTGGAAACATCAAAAATCAGAATAATGCCTGTGATATGTAAGCTCTATGACAATTTTGCACTAATGGATATAAATAGGGGAGATCTTGTCCTACACTCAGGTATCAGTTTGGCCACAGATTCAATAACACTTGGGGTGGTTCCATACTGGGGCCATTCTCTGCAAACAAATAATTTATCTCTGAAGTATTAGCTGCATAGAGAATTGCAACAGAGGATCCACACATTGATGTGTACTACCTTACTGGAATAATTCACCTAAAATAATAGTTCTCTGACACTGGCGTAGATATCCTGCCATTAATTTTCTCCTGTGTGATCCAGTTAGCGCTATTACCTCAGGACAGCATATTGCTACTCCTCCATCCCCTTGCATTTTTTCCTCTCAGAAATTACAGTGTGGTTGTTTATTCCACAGAGTTTCTATAGCCTTTGACAGAGGCAGTTGTGTGACCCCAGGCAGATGTTTCCACAGAGATGTATTGAAAGGATTCTAGATTATCACAATTCACTGGCATTACAGTTGGATTTTCTCTTCTCCTCGAATATCAAGGAGATCCCAAACCACCTTATGCTACCAGAACACATCTTTCCTGTTGCCCCATTATGAGAAGGAGGAGGAGGAGTAGTTGGTTTTTATATGCTGACTTTCTCTACCACTTGAGAATCAAACTGGCTTACAATCACCGCCCCTTCCCCTCCCCACAACAGACACCCTGTGAGGTAGGTGGGGCTGAGACAGTTCGGAGAGAACTATGACTGACCCAAGGTCACCCAGCTGTATGTGTAGGAGTGGGGAAACCACTCATGTGTAGGAGTGGGGAAACCAACCTGGTTCACCAGATAAGCATCTGCTGCTCATATGGAGGAGTGGGGAATCAAACCTGGTTCTCCAGATCAGAGTCCATCGCCCCAAACCACTGCTCTTAACCACTACACCATGCTGACTCTCATGAGACATCTCAAAGGAGTATTGCTTAATGGGAAAAATAGAAACGGTACCAATTCTTATCAGTGTAATGGCCACAATGTCAATACATTTTTAAAAAAATAGTGACCACAAAAGCCTTTTAGAGGTTGATCTCCAGAACTGTGCTTTAAAGTCCCATCACCAAGCCACACATACTAAAACACACATCCTCTTCAAGACATAGTGACTAGCATCAAGACCATCCATAGCACAGAGATTGTGCTTCTGTTCCATACTAAAGCAAATATATATACATAAAATAAAAAGTAAGAATACCAACTAAAGCTCCAGGGTGGCCGGTCTTTCACTTCAAAGGTAGAAAGCACATCTGTTCCTAGGGATGGCAAGGAGGAAAAACCCAGGGTTGTGCCTAGTTTGGCTTCCGCTGCACTGGAGAGTATTTTTCTCCCAGAGTTTCTCCTAGCCTGGGTTACTCTGCATTCCCATGTTCCAGATGGCCCATATTTAAAGAAAAATGATTTTAATGAGCATGTCAAAGGGCAGTTACACTATCCTCCTGTGACTGTCTCTTCTGCTCATATCTGATCACATCTTGTCCGAGGCAGCTTATTTTCCTGTATACGTGTGAACCAAAAGCTTAAGCAAGATTTAGCAATTCCCAACCATTCCTGTTACACTTTCCTCTTGTCCATCTTTGCATGATGCCTCAGGCAGAAGTTTCTGTTTTGATTGTTATTTTTCATAAGTGGTCCCTTAATTTTCCAGCCACTCATGAGCAAGAGACTAGACTTATGCCCGAGAGTTTGTTTCATTTTTTTCATTTTTTCATTTTTTTTAGCAATTCCAACAAGAAATGTTTTTGTTGGGTAGAGGGGGTTGTATGGTTTTTCATACTGTTTCTTCCATTATTGTTGTTTTATTTTCCTAATTCTATATTATTATTTCCCATTGGTTTCAGTGGAAGACACCCTCCCCCCTTTTCTTGGGTCTGTATCTTCATGGTTTCCCATCCAAATTGGACGAAACTCAGGAGGACTGTAATATTTGCCAAGGACACCCATATTGCCAAATTTCAGAAAGATAAAGGCATCAAAAGACTCCAGTGCTTTACATTAAAGTCCATGGGAGAATTCATAGGAAAGGTTCCAAACAGCACTGCAGCCACTTAGCTTGAAGCACATTAGCCTGAGAAACAGGCAGAGTGACAAGACAAGGGCATTTGGTGGCACAAAGTGGGTTAAGGCATCAGTACCCAGGCATCTAGTTGTGAAATGGTATTTTTTTTGAAGATAGTAATTTCACAATTCTGTCTTTTACCCATCATTTCTATTGTTTTTTTCTTTATTGATAGTGTTGAGTCATAATGCGGCTGTTGAAATGGTATGCTAAAAATGAGAGATGCCTTTAATTGGTTGCTCAAGCACACATACCTATGAAATATAAGGGTATAGTATAGTATAGTATCATATCGTATCGTATATAAGGGTAATAACAATAACAACAACAATAACAATAACAACAATAATGTGTTCTTTGTCTTGTTGGGGAATCCCACGTGTATCCCAGGACACATGTGGGTTTTTCCTATGGGCCAAATATTGCCCTCCCACCGTCTCAGGTGAAGGAAAATGACACAGGAAAGGTGGGAGTTGTTTCTCCACATGTATCATTGTTCCAACCTGAAGTAGGAAACCTCAGCTCACATCTGAATGTTACACAGGGCGGGAAGGCCAGACCCAACCTGTGCAATCCTAAACCCTTTAACTGTAAATGCCATGGATTAAACCTATGACCTTCAGCAAGCAGAACATGTGCCTTATCACTTAGCCACAGCCCCACCTGTGTGCTCCCTTGTGTGTGCACATTATGCAGGCTGGGCCTGAATTTCCTTTATTTTTCTTGAATTTCACCATGCGTTTTGTTTCAGTCTTCTATCCACACAGTACCTACTTGGATTGTGTTTCTTGGCCATTGCTTCACAAAAGACTTTTAATGGACTGATTGATTGATTGATTGGCTGACTTTTACGCCGCTTCTCCAGAAAACCTTCCCGAGGTGGCTGGCACAATAAAATATAATAAAAACTAAAATGTTTTAATTTAAACTGGGCTTTAAAAACCAATCAGAGTATACAAGCACAGATTATTAAGCCGCTTAAAACAATATTGTTGTTCTTACCCTGGACCAAACTTTCTACACTACATGCCCATAGAGACAGAGACAGAAATTGGTGGAAGAATAGGGGTGTTTGTGGATTGTCTGCCTCTATCTTTGCTGCATTTTAAACATCAGTAAATAAAATAAACACCCCCTCCACTCTGTCGGCAGGAGGGCAGCATATGACCGGCAGGGGAAAGACTGAGCACCCACCTGAAGTCCCATGGTCTCTGCAGAGCCACTTACTTGACAGGTCATGCAAGTAAAGTAATTTCCTTTGTCCCCTGTAGGGCAGATAGGCTGGCTAATGCTACCGATCTTGGGGGGGGGGGGGAGCCGTAGCATCTGAGGTTTTGTCCTCAGAATCTACATACTTTACTGTGCTTCCCTTGCCTGAATGGCTTAGGATGGTACAGCCCCAGATAATGAAACTGTCAGGCATCTAAAAAAAACTTTGACTCTCCTGCTGCTGCCCCCAACCTCTCCTGCCTGCCACTGCCGAGGAAATCAAAACCAGACTGTAAGGCAACAGGTTAACTGTCAGAGCATACATTTTCCTCTCTATTCCAAATGCTAGAATAATTTCAAACACACTAGGAGCTTTTCTGAAATTTACCAATGGAGGATAGTTTGGGATCTTTGTTAATAGGTAATATTCCTTTCCTTTCCTTTTATTTCAGGCTCATCTGATCAGAAGTCTTGGGCACAATGTGCATAGGATAAAATACTTTTAACATTATAGATTATTAAAATGTACAACAGAAGTGACTTTAAATTAATAGGTAATATTATTATTATACTGTTAATACATTTATCACTTCACTTCTCTAATAGAGAGATGCCTTTGTCATTTTCAGGTATTGCAGGGTTAACTGACTCCCAGAACTCTAACAAGTAATTTCTTCTAACTATGGCCTTTCTTGAAAAAACCAAACTAAAGAGTCCTTTTTTCCTAGTAACAAAGAAAGGGAAAAGCATAGATATTTCCTCAGTTAACATACTGCTTGGCTTGTTAAGAATATTCTCCTACATGCAATTACTTGGAAACAACTGAAATAAATGGAACATACTTCTGTTTTTTTTCTGTTAGGGTGAAAGTCATATTAAAGAAATTGCAACAGCAACCAAATCCCTTTCCACTTTTCCACCAAGCTTTTCATTTCTGTAAAAAAGCATATTTTTGCATGATGTATGATTATGAAAACTGGCACACATCTTTGTTCATAAACATTTCAAGTCAAACCCAGGATTGTATTTGCAATATATTAGTAAGACATCCTCTTTTAAACAAGAATTAGTAGGGCCTTGGAAGAATCTTGACTTTGCAGTTTAGCAGCAAGAATATTCATTGTGGATGTTAATTGTTCTGTCACAATTTCAAATCCCATTGTGTATCTGAATACTGAAGGAGGAAATTAGGCATTACAATAAAGAACATTTGCGTTCATCCACTGAATCCACTGAAAAGAAAAGAACAAACTTCTTTAATTTTCTTTTAGTCAGCCTTGGCTTCCTCCAGAGGACAAAGCAGGTAGCTGATGAGTAAATGACAGCATAGTAAATGTCAACTGAAATCCTATGCCTTTAATGACCAGAAATTGCAGGGCCCTGAACTTGTAATCATTACAACGAATGCTATTTAATTTCTTCATTTTGGGCCTTCCAGAATAAATTGGCACAGTTTCTTCTGAATTATGGTAATTTCTTTTCTACATCTTCTGCCAGATTCTTTTGGAGCACCACATTCTTCTCTTCCAGTGTTCCAGAATAAAATATTATTCCATAATTTATCATGCTTATCAAAAGAGAGAGAGAGAGAGAGAGAGAGAGAGAGAGAGAGAGAGAGAGAGAGAGAGAGAGAGAGAGAGAGAGAAGAATCAATGTCCTTGCTGAGAAGTTATGCGCAGTTCCTTTCCTTTTAAAATTATTTCAGGTAAAATATGGATTAAAGTGTCTTAATACCTCTTGGGCTTATGATTTTTGTGAGATTTCCACTGGCTAGACATGAAGGCTGTATACTATATACAGATTTTGTATCTATTTATCTGCCTGTTTCCTATGTATCTAGAATTTATAGGTGGATACAACATACCTACTATATGCACTGGTCATCAAAACTACATATTATTGTGCTCAGTATATGGTTAGCTAATCTATCCTCAAGCTGACTGGAAAGACCTGTATTCAAATCCCTACTCTGCTATGAAGCCTACTGGATGGACTTGGGTCAATCACTCTGTGTTGCCTAATTTATCTCGCAGTTGTCAATATAAAATTTGGGGCAGGGGATCCTTCTTGCTTCCCTGCACTCTTTTGAGAAAAAAAGATGGTAAAAATGTAATAAAAATAATAAAACACATGGACTGAGGCCATCTATTAATGTTCACCTATGTGGACTTTTTAGACACATTTTTGATTTTGACTACCAATACCCAAGTACAAAATACAAGTACACCATATTATTTGTGAATGATACATGGGTATCATGGTTCCTTTAAATACTTGGAAATTAGGAAGCAATTCTTACCTTGCCAACCCATAACCAAAATGAGGATGTCACACACCCAAAACTGGATTAATGGGAGTTGTTGATTAGCTAACAGTTGATCTGAAAGCTTGTTTGTTTGTTTGTTTATAGGCCACCCTTTCTTGGCTGAGGCTAAGCTCAGAGTGGCTAACATAACTCTAAAAAACAATTGAAAACCTTTCATGTGATTACAATGAAATAACCCTGGCACCATAACATATTACAAAACCTAATACTCTAGCAGGAAAACAACTACATCCTTATTACAGAAAGTAAAACAGTACAATAGAACAACAGCACAATAGACTACATCTACGTGGAGAAAATGGGGGGGGGGAGGGAGAGACCAGCTAGATGGAATGCTGTTGGAATACCGTCGCGGTATCAACCATATATCTGGCGAAATAGATCAGTTTTACAGGACCTGAGGAATTGTTTTAAATCCCAAAGGGCCTGAACTTTGCTGGGCATAGCGTTCCACCAGGATGGGGCTAGAGCCGAAAAGGCCCAGGCACTGGTTGAGGACAGCGGCCAATCATTTAACCAACCATTCCTTAATGCTGATTACTCCAAGCTACTGGGCTGCCATAAAGGTATGCCTGCATAACAGGCAATCTCACCCTGGTATCAAATCCAAGTCAGTACTACTGATTCCACAACCAGCTTTTCCTGTCCAGCCTCCTCAATGGGATGAGCCTCCACCAGCATTGCTCTCATGATATACAACAGCAGGATACAAAATGGAGAAGACCCAGGCTGAAGGAGATGACCTCCACAACTTCCCACCTGGTAAGCCATGAGAGGCAGGCATGAGAAGCATCCCTTTTCAAGGGATTCCTTATGGTGATCACCAAAAACCTATATCTTAAGCCAAATACCTGCACTGTTCTCTGTAATCTGGAGATCAGTTGTAATTCCAGGAGAATTCCAGGGTCCTCCTGGAGGCAGGCAACCCTAATCAACAGATTTCCAGAGTCACTTCAAAATGAGTTTTTTACTACCTGAGGGTCTTTAATAGAAACATCTGCAAATGAACCTGAGATGTGATAGCATCCCACCCTTCTCCCAAGGAACTCAGGGACACTTCAATGGTTTTCATGTCTTGAAACAACTTTCTGAAATTGTTGAGAGAGAAAGAGTGAGAGTGACTCGCACAAATGTGATTGATGGTGGGCTTCATCACTCAGACAGTGCATTGCTGAAGTGGGGGTCAAATGCCCTTAGGAGACGGTGTGACCCCTACGTTGGCATCCGTGCCACTTGCGCCATGCAAACTGGCATGGATGCCGGTGTTGGGGCACTTATACTGGCCCCCTTGGTTCGCAGCAGCAGTGAGGTCCTCAGATGCCGGCGAGGCCTCCAACCAGCATTCTCCGGGTGCGGATATCTTGGGAGGCGTTCCCAGGGCACACCAGGGGCAGAGCTGCCATTAGGCAGCTTCCTAACCCCTTTCACACTGGGAACGCCCCCTAATGCAACGGCATTGCTGCACCACCATTTTTGGTGGTGCAGCATTGCTTTTTGCAATGGGGCCCTTCCTGTCCTTGTGTTTCTCTAAATTTAAAACCCTTTTTTTCTCTTTCGGCGGCCGTGAAATGTCTGTGGAGGCACCACAGCGCTGTCCCCAGCCATTTCAGGAATGGGCTGAGAGGGAAACTTGAGCTCATTTCTCCTTAGTCCTAATCTAATGCTTTAACCATTGCACCAAACTACTAAACCATTATGAGATTTCAGACATGCAGTCTCCTTTATACCATACTGGCAAGAATAAATAAAGTGTGAGATGTTACTTTAACTTGCATGATCTATCTTACAAGTAGTTATGTGCCTCCAAATCAATTTTTGCACACTTTTAGCTTCATGAAGCTAGAGATTTATTTACTTCTATACACACTTTGTTATTATGTTGTATCGTGTCTTTTTATATGGTACTGAAATCTGCTTTAAAATATTTATTATGGATTTAATTGACAGGAAAGGTGATATAGTAATTCTTATGAGTGATGTGGAGGATCAGATCATTTATTTGCAAGAAGTATCTTTCTGATGAAATTTCTCAATGATAGGGGTTCTTATTAGGTGTCTCTGTTGAGCAATAGCATTTGTAAATGGGGAGAGAAACTCCATTAGCTTTATTACTATTAACTGTCAGAATTCAGACATTTTACATCTTCTGACAAGAAATGTAATGCACCCGCTGAGCTCCATGCTGTGTCCAGACATTGGTGGAAAACAAGCAATCAGGTAAATGTGTAATTCTAACTCTATTGTGTAGGTGAAAGAAGGGGAAGTACTGACAGAAATAATGTTTTCAGCCATAGGGTACATGCAACAATGAAAAGGGACAAAAAAGAGTCTGAGTAAGAATGGTCAAAGAAGACAAAATACACAGGACTTTTCAACACAACACTTGGAGGAGAAACATTGGCAGGGCACCTGAATATGTGAAGTTGTCATACAGTCTGATCATTGGTCTATCATGGTCAGTATTGTCTACTCTGACAGTGGCTCTCTTTAGTCTCACGACCCAGAGTCTTTCACATAATCTGTTGTCTGATCATTTTAATTGGAGAGACCAGGGATTGAAACTTTGACCTCCTGCATGCAAAGCAGATGCTCTACCACTCAGCCACCGGCTTACCTAACCCCAACATGAAGCACCTTTCTAACTCATACAGACTGCCTACCACCTTCCACAACCTCTCTGTCTCAGGTTCAGGGTTACATGTAGGTCAGGTCATCACATATCTACCTAGACCCCTTTAATAATTGCTCCTCGCTCAAACACAGCACAGAGTTCTTAGGGTTGGGGAGACGAGCAATGTTCTATTCACCCACTGCCACTATTTATACATATCCTAAAATACATATAGACCAAGATCTTAGCTTGTGTGTGTGCATGTGTAGGGGGGGGGGAGTCTTTTCCTGACACAACCAGCCCACAGGGTTAAACAAACAAGGAGTTAACTTTTATTTGTGGTTTGCACGTAACACTGGGATCTCACAGGGATTTCAAAGGGAGATTAGAAAGAGAGACTGCTGAATTACAACTAATAATGAAGCTCAAGACAATGCATTCTCCTGGACTGAATAGAGATCTGGGATTCCTGTCTCATTACCAATGCTATTTTCTCCATGCCTACTACCCCTCTGCATATCACACCTAATCCAATCACGCCTGCTAATGTCATTTGCTTGCTTTTGACATTTACATTGCCACTGCTTGTCTAATTCACTCATCTCTACTAAGGATAGATGGAATCACATTCTATCTGCATCTTAAGAAGTGAGCTGTGGCTCATGAAAGCTCATACCCTGCCAGAAATTTTGTTAGTCATTAAGGTGCTACTGGACTCCTGCTCTTTTCTAGTTCTGTCCCTATCAGTGTGTTTGTAAAAATAAGATGTTTTGCACTGGTTGTGCATAACTTTTTGAATCGCACATGCCATTTTGTCGCCCTTTTGGCAATTTGGCAAGGTTGTTTTGAAACTTTTCACAGTGTGCTTGGGTTTTCATAACATTGCACTACTTGGCTACCTAGCAGACAATCTTGATTCCAGTTCATTTCCGAATGAATTTAAAAAGGCTGATTCCCAAACAGATGCTGGCATACATCTTACTTCTATTGAGAACCTTGCCTGTTATTCCTACCCTCTGTTTCCTATCTTACCAGTACAGCTCTAGTTCTCTGAAACAGCCTAGCTTACTGAGCCCTGAATGAACTGCATGTAAGCCACATAGAAATCATTCTCTGATGACAGGATTTTGCCAGGGAATGATCATGGATTTATCCATCATTTCAAAGGAAAAGAATGCTGGATAGTCTACTCTGAGCAACTTTACCTAAAACAGGTTGAGGGCAATTGGGTGGGGGGTTTGGAGGGGAATTCCATATGTAGGAATCAAATAGAATATGTGCTGATGAAAAGTATCATGTGTCATGGTAGAAATACGGCTTCTTGTGTGAGATATGGCACAATATAATGTTTTGCCCTGTTTTTCTTATACTTGTGAAAAACACTGGCAGATTTTTTTCCGAACTCTGAAAACATAAGTGTATGTTCAGCAATGAAGCATGATAGATCCAGTAACAAAGAAAAGGAAAAGGCTTTACTCTGCTCTGGTTAGACCTCACCTAGAGTATTGTGTTCAGTTTTGGGCACCAAAACAGTTAGAGCAGTTCCTCAGTGGAACAGGCTTCCTTGGGAGGTGGTAAGCTCTCCTTCCCTGGAGGTTTTTAAGCAGAGGATGGATGGCCATTTGTTAGCAATGCTGATTCTGTGACCTTAGGCAGATGATGAGAGGGAGGGCATCTTGGCCATCTTCTGGGCACTGGGGTGTGTGTGGGGGAGGTAGTTGTGAATTTCCTGCATTGTGCAGGGGGTTGGACTAGATGACCCTGGTGGTCCCTTCCAACTCTATGATTCTATGAAAAGCAACAAAACGATACCTATTTATTCCCTACCCCCCACCCCTTCCTCTATTTCCCTATGGGTCCTAAACCTGGTGAAATGGCAGCATAAAAATGTTTTAAATACTGCTAAAACACTGTGCAACAACAATCTGGAGGCAATCACACAGCCGGTCACATCCAAGCTGCTTGCTGCAGAGTTGTATCACATATGTGTGCATTGTTAACAGTAAGCAGGGGAAAGATGCAAAGGAAAGGAAAGGAAAGAAAGCTGCAGCAAAATGTGCATGATCCAGTTGCAGAATGAATTTTAGAAATTTTCAAAATTCTACTGGAATGTAGTAGGCACAGAAAGTAGCACAGAGATATTTAGGAACAACAGAGAACTAAAATGAGGGAAATCCACTCATCGTTCCCTGTTATGGGCTCTTCATGTATACTTGATTGGCCATTGTTAGAAACAGAATGCCAAACTAGAAGGATCTTTGGTCGGCTCTTTTTATGCTCTCGTGCTTTACAGTTTGAATGGAAAGTGTTGCCCATATTCCCGCTGGAGAATCAATCAACAATCATATATTGTCATTAATCAGAATGTGCCTTGAAAACATAATGGGATGAAAGGCCATGCAGCATAAACACAATGACTGAGTTATGTATTAAAATATATTGTGTCTGTAAAGACTCTGATTATAATGACATTTTATCTTTTTGTAAACCTACATGAACTAGGGGTCAATAATAACAATAACAAATTAGTAGTCACTTATTTGTGCCGTGGAGACTTTCATATCTGGACTAACTGCAGTGCAATTTGGGGGTGCTAATGACTACACAACAATCAGTGGTTTATTTTATTGTGTTGTTACAATGTTGATGCCTGTGGGGTGGGGAGCAGCTATAGAAAAGTCTTGAAGGTGCAATCCTCAAAATCTGTTCCCAGCAATGGACATGTGTAGGGGTGCTGTGAATTTCTCCATAAACAAGTTCCATTGTCCAACTTAGTATGTGGTGTAGTGTAGTGGTTAAGATCAGTGGTTTGGAGTGGTGGAGTCTAATCTGGTGAACTGGGTTGGTTTCCCCACTCCTCCACATGAAGCCAGCTGGTGCCCTTGGGCTAGTCACAGCTCTTAGAGGTCTCTCAGCCCCACCTACCTCACAGGGTGTCTGTTGTGGAGAGGGGAAGGGGAGGTGATTGTAAGCCGGTTGGATTCTCCCATAAGTGGTAGAGAAAGTTGGCATATAAAAACCAACTCTTCTTCTACGTTCAAAGGTGGCAGTGAGATGTGACCTGATCATTTGGTCTGTTCGGTTGGTGCCGAGCAGCTGTGAACACCTGCCAAATTGATTTGCACTGGGTTTTCTGAAAACTGCACATGTAAAGATGCTACCTATTCACACTGATTGGGTAGGGTAAGATTTCATTGAAACACAGCATATACTGATGACTGATGTGTGATTTGTGAGTGAACTAATTGTCTATTTAAATGATTGCCTGCTGATTGGAGCTATTAGGCAGCAAAGATGGGGTGTGTGTGTAGTAGAACTCAGTCAAGTTGTTTGTAAAAGCACGTGCACCAAAAGCCAATTGTGCTATACTGCATGGTTAGTAAGGAATAGAGTGAAACAACCTGGCAAACACTCATGAACAGACTGATGAACTATCAAGCCAATGGAACAAAACAAACCTGGTATCTGTTTGCAACCAGCAAACAGGACGCAAGCCTGCAGGTGTTCAAGCATTCTTTTTGTCAGGAGGACAGAAGAACCATTTTGATTTTTGCCACCACAGTGTTCTCTATTTTGTGTGCCTGGGAATCAGCATTCAGTAGTTTTCCACACAGGCCTAGCTCATTTGGTTCTCATAACACCACCTATAGCTTGTTCCATCAACAGGCCTGGCTATCAAGGTCACTAGCTCATACCATCCTAATTCACTGAGTGAGAACATCTGTATGAAGATGGGAGGGGTGAGAGATCATTCATCTCCTCTGGGAGCTTTATTCTAGTTCAGACAGGTTAACACCATCTAGAGATTTCTCCCAAAAGTCCACCCTGATTGGGAGTTGAGGGTAGAGTTACCAACCTTCAGATATTAGCTGGAGATCTCCTGCTATTACAACTGATCTCCAGCCGATAAAGATCAGTTCACCTGGAGAAAATGGCCACTTTGGCAATTGGACTCTATGGCATTGAAGACCCTCCCCTCCCCAAAACCTGCCCTCCTCAGGCTCCACCCCAAAAACCTACCCCCAGTGGCGAAGAGGGACCTGGCAACCCTAGCTGAGGGTCATCTGTGCTAGGTTCACTTTACCAGAAGCTTGTTGTTGATTGTCTACACCTCACAGTAGTTAAGCTTTCTTCATGAGTTCATTTTGGCATGTTACTCTGTCACTCTGAAGAACATTGTTAGCTTTTAAAATCCAGCTTATCATGTAACAACTTAATAAATATTATTTAGCCAGCTAGATTTATTGTTTTATCATTCAGATCAGGTTAAAAGAATGCAGATCAATAGGGTTGCCAACTGGGCAAGAGAAAAATGTCCTATCCCTTTAATAGAAGCTTGCTGTGTAGAAATGAGTGGGTGAAGCTTTTCATGGCATAGAGGTAAATAATATCACCTGAAATTGGCTACAGACCGAACTAATATTAACGGAACGGCAAGAGGGACCAATTTAAAAGTTGGCAACCCTCGACTGAGACCAGGAATGCTTGATGACTTGCTGGCTGGCTTCGCATCCTCCTCTCACACAGCAATTGCAGAAACCAAAGAATTGGCAGACTATCCATCTTCATCTGAACGAGAGATGCTGCCAAATGTTGCTACTTTGGTGTTCACAACTGAGCTCTTCCGCCCTTGTTTACCCTGGAGGATTTATGTGGAGAGCTGACACTTATCTAAGGGGGTTTCCGTCACTAAATTAAAATTATCACTTTGTTTTGCATTGTGCTGTAAACATTGAAAACTGCAATGAGGACTGCATTTCTGGTTGTTTGTCTTTTCTTTGCCTTACCTGACTGTTCTGTTATATGACCAAGAAAGACTGCCATCCAATACACAGTTACTTAGAAGCAAGCTCAGCAAACACAAAGGGGCTTACATCAGAATACACATGCATGGATGAGGCTGGAGGAGGAGAAAGAAGAAAAGAAATATCAAGGTATTTTCCCTCCTCTGGACCTCACATTTCTCTCAAGCTTATATTCCTTAAAGATTGAACCTATGATGATTTGGGGATTCCCTAATGACTAATTCCTACAATCTGAACAATATCATGGAGCTAATTTGACTATAGATTTGGCAGAATCCCTAATACTTATTCTGAGGCACACCTGTTGCAAGGAGGAAATTGTTGTGTATTGTATCATGCACCTGCTTAGGTTTGTGCAAAAAAAGTTTTTGGTAAATATCGGGTTTATTGGGCCCAATTTTTCCTGGTAAACCGAGAATAAGCTAAATACCCATGCTGGTAAAGAGGTATTTCAGCTTTATTTCCAGGTTTACTGAAAAATATGGGTCCATTATAGTCTATGGAGATTTTTTTCAAAGCTCCATTTTTGGAGGTAGAGTCCCCAATTTTTCAGGGTAGCTTCAAGGGACTCTCCCTGCATTAACCATGAAGTTTGGTAAAGATTGGATCACGGTGGTCCTATTTTATGGGGTCCAGAAGGGGTCACCCCCCTCCATAGAGAAGTATGTAAAGTTTACAATGCTTTGGTTAAGATCAATCACTTGATCTTAACCAAAAGGCCGAGAAGTGATGTATAACAAAGATAGATGTATATGTATTACACAATGTTCTGTAGATTATGAAATGGCCCTGTGTACCTTCTTGTAGCTAAGTTTAGGGCTTACAATAAATAATTCTTTTTCACGTCAACAAGAAGAAGAGAATGTCAATGAAGATTAAAAAGAGAAACCTGTCAATCACAAAAGCACATGCAAAATATAGAATTATAATATTTACAAGTTAAAGAAGTATTTTCAGGGTGGTATGGAAAGTGCATTTTTAAATTACTCTTTCCAAAACTATTCAGAGGGACTTTGGAACAGACCAGTTATCCATTCATTGCTAGATAAAGAAATCCATCTAGCCTGGGAGATTTGCATCTACCAATGAAGGACTGTCCAGGAGGAGCTGCATAGATTTACTATCTTATTACAGGAATAAGTAATTCTAATTTGCCAAGGATGTTCTTAATTCCAACTTTGTTTATGGCTGTCTGGGAGTAATATATATTGGTACAAAAACATTTAATGACTGCCTTAATTTCCCTTAGTTTGGTCAGTTTTCCTGTGGGCTTCTTTTCTAAGCTGATGGGGTAATATTCTGCTTAAGTTTATTACCGCCTTATTCCTTGTTCTTTGTTTTTTTCCCCATTAAGCTCAGAGAGCAACTTGTTGATTTCTCCTTTAAAAGTAACACGGTCTCTTTAGAAACTTTTTAAATGTTTCAAAATGTACCTTTCACAACAGCTTCCCCCCCCCTCCTTCAATCACTCCTTTTCTCTAAGGAAAGCAATCTTTCACGATCTCTAATCACCACTTCCGCATCGCTCCATCGTCTAGTAACTGTTATTCCTTCATTATCTCTTAAATTGAGATGTTCAGTTAATTCCTCTGCTGGGAATGTTGCCATTTCCTATTTTGTTTTCGAAACGCAGTCAGATGCTGTGCATTACCAGAGTCCTCTTAAAAAGTTCCTCTTTTTTTGGTCACATGCTGAAAATGTAGCAAGAGAGAATTGCCTTTCATAATTTATGACACTCCAAGAAGCAACGGAGGTCTGTCAATGGGAGCAAAAACAATTTGAAGGGAGTCTGCGAACGTGAGCAGAACGTATTAAAGTGTAAGCTTGGTGAGACAGTTCTGTTATCTGGTTTTATTGCCCAGTGGTCTGCCTTAGAGAGAAACCCTAAGCAAGTCTACTCAGAAGTAAGTTCCCTTTGATTCAAGGGGGAGATTCCTAGCAAAGTGTTCTTAGGAACACTGCAGCTTTCGAGTTTAAGAAGGTTAGAGGAAAGGAAGAGAGTGACAAGAACGGTCCAGGAGATATGTAACTGACAGGGATGTTTACCAGATAGGAAAATTATGTACAGATGTTGCCATCAAACAGGATCATACTTTTATACTTTTATGGGGGGGGGCAAAGGAAAATGTTACACTCTTTCCAAAGTGAAATGCACATCAGTCATTGGGGGCAGGTTTGGTTTGATTCTGTAGAAACAGTGGTTCCTGTTTGCCTGCTATTCTAATTTCACTAGTGCTGTAGTTAGTAGTGGTTAAGAACGGTGGCTTGGAGCGGTGGATTCTGATCTAGAGAACCGGGTTTGATTCCCCACTCCTCCACGTGAGTGGTGGATGCTAATCTGGTGAACTGGGTTGGTTTCCCCACTCCTACACACGAAGTCAGCTGGGTGACCTTGGGCCAGTCACTCTCTCTCAGCCCCACCCACCTCACAGGGTGTCTGTTGTTGGGGAGGGGAAGGGAAGGTGATTGTAAGCTGGTTTGAGTCTCTCTTTAGTGGTAGAGGAAGTTGGCATATAAAAACCAACTCTTCTTCTAGTAGGCCCAGCAACAACAAGTTTGATTGCACATAATAACACAAAAACAGGCAGTGCCGCAGACCTGTGGGCATATGGCAAAAGCTATATCTTCCCCTCTTCAACAACAGGCAATGCTTACGGTAGGGTAGACAAACAGGCAAAATGTTGGACTTGCCTATGGTGGAAGGTAGCATTGTAGACTAGGATTAGGGTGGGGGGAAAGAAAATGTTACAGTTGTCCTCCCATCAGACAACTACTGTACCCTCTTCTCTCAATAATATGTGTGCTCTGCAATCAGCAACAGTAACCAGAGATAGGACTGTGATTAATAGGGAGTTTTAGCCATAAAATGGATACAATAGTCATTTCTGTAACTCTTTGCTTTAATGGAATGTTCTCCTCCCCCTTGGGTCTGATTAGCCTTGTTGATTTTCTAAACCTCCCTTGTTCTTAGCATCAAGTCTTCAAAACTCAAGGTTTTTTTGCCCCAAGTAAATGTTAGATTCTCGGAACTTTTTTTAAAAAATTTTTTTTATTAATTTTTGGTTATACAAAAAGAATAGGGAAAAAGGGTATAGGAACAGTTATGATATCATACGTGATTGACATTAAGGACAGGCTCACATCTTATTCATCATTTCTTTTGGTTCATTATTCGACATCTACCAAAATCTAGTGTCTAACATTAGGAGCTTTTGTTAATATTTATACTCAATATCCTATCAGGCTATTTTCAATGATTTTACCTAAAATGGTTAGTGTTAATAAAATCGCACAATTATCTTAAAGTCTTATTACTTCATATAATCTTCTGAAATCCTTCCATCTACTGATGTGCATAGACTAGTCCAGAGTGACTAGAGCAGGCCAGTTGTCTTGTGCTTTCTTTGGTCGCATATCTATTGTAGAATAGTTGCCAGCGTTGTTGATGTTCATCTGGTGGTTTTTCTTTCATCCAGTTAGAAAGTCTTGCCATGTCAGCGTGTTCGTGCATTTTTGTAATCCATTGTTCTAGAGTTGGTGTTCTTTTATCTTTCCAGTATTGTGCGTATAGAATTCTTGCAGCAGTCATTCCGTATTGAAAGAACTCTTTGTGTATTGAACTTACCTGTGATGGGAACATACCTAGCAAGAAATATTTTGGTTGAAAGTCAAAGGTTGAGTTCATTATTTTTTGCATTTCCCCATGTATATCCTTGCCTTTTTACAATTCCACCATTGATGGAAAAACGTACCCTGAGTCTGAGCATTTCCAACAATTTGCTTGATTTGATTTGTACATTTTTTGTAGATCTTTTGGTGCAAAGTGCCATCTATAAAACATCTTGTACCAGTTTTCTCTTAATGCTTGAGAATCTGTAAATTTTATGTCTTGTTGCCATATTTTCCCCCAGATCTGTAAAGGTATCAATTCACCAAAGTTTTGCATCCATTTCACCATACAAACGGTTACTTGTTCTGGAGTTGTTTCTAATGTCAATAACATTTTAAAGATTTTAGACAATAAATGATCCAGATTCTCAGAACTTTTGACGCTGTCTGTAATATGAATTGCATTGGGTAAGAACTTCAGCCTTTGCCTGGCATTCGAAGTATATAGACAAGAGTTTAATCTGCAGCTTTATTTGGAATTAGCCTGTGTTTTAAAACAGAAATCCAGTGGCACCTTAAAGACTAACAACATCTATTCCAGCATGAGCTATCTTGAGTCAGAGCTCACATCTTCAGATGCTATAGAAGGAAATAATTTTGCAGATTTTTAATAACGAAAAGTACAAAAGGAGGGGGAGTGGTGGAGTTGGGGCAGAGAGGAGCTTTGCACAAAACCTGTCATAGATTTTCCAGGTGTGATTCTCTGTGTAAGGGACTGGAGTGGATTTGGTTTATAAACTTGATGGATAATGAGTGAGGTCAGAGGTTTTAGCCTCTCGTGGGGTACAAAAAAACAAGGGATAACTAAGTAGCATGAATACAACTAAATCAAGAAGGAATCAGTGGGCAACATAAGAAAATGAACTAACATTAGCCAAAGTTTATAGTATGATACAACATGTCAAGAAGAGCCAATTAAAATGTCTAAAAAGTAAAAAACGGCATTAATGTTGGGGAGGAGTTTGCCCTAGCCCACTAGAATTCGAAAGAGGCACAAAGGCCTATTGGGTGTTATAATATCCAGGCAGCCAATAGAGAGGTGTGACTGTTCAGCATATACTTGTTACCACACCTCTTTAATTTGCTTTAAAAGCAATTGTGGGGGAGGAATTTAGAGAAAAGAAATCCTTTTCCCCCGGCCGAAAATGAATCAGCTATTAGCTCTGGTAAGGAAAAGAGCAACATTTTAAATGTAAACTAAGGGCCAGGTAAAATCCTCATGCCTTTACATAAGCCTCACAATACATGCAGAAAGAAAGAGGATGGGGCAGGGATCCATTTTTGAACCAAAATGGAGCATGCAGTCAAAGTTTGTGTGTGTGTGGGATCCTGTCTCTTCCGCGCTTTACATTGCTATGCCTTGTTCCTTGCAGCATGGCTCCCCCAGCCAGCCCCACTTCTGATATCGAGGGTGGGCTAGGAAAACTATGATGAAAACCCTGGATAAACAGCCTGCTGTGTGTTGAAATGCAAGAATTTATCAACCCAAGCATTCTGCATTTTTTTAAAATAAACATACAAAAATGGAAGTTAACCTCCCCAAATAAAAATGCACTTGTTTGGAATTTAGATTTTTTAGCTTGTCAGCTTTAAAAGCGCTTGTGTGCTGTGCAACTTTGACATTGGTAGAGTACGAGGCTGAGGTTTCACATTTAAATTTAAATGCAAATATTATTTACTCTGCCAAAGAAATTGAAGTAATTTTTTCTTATCAGAAGAAGCAATACAGGTTATAACAATACTGCAAAAATGTTGTTCATTTACTCAAGTTCTTGAACCCACATTGGACAGAGATACAGGAATGCTTCCAGGCTGAATTCTTTTATGGCATTTTAAAGAAACCTTACCTTGACCTATCATTTCAGGGCTTTGGTGCTGCCACAGTTCCATTATTGGTCCATACCGGCTCATATCACATCTGTAACGTTTATGCTTTCCTCAGTGGAATTTGTCCGTTCCAAAAAGCAACTTCACTGGGAGATTACCTAAGTGCTTTGTCACCGTGCATGTTCTGAATCATACCTTGGAGAGAGAGTGCTGCTTCTTGGTGTCTCCTCAGTGTGTAAAGCCAGCTTTTCTGATGAAATCTGACAAAAGGGAAAAGTAACCTGAGTTCGATCCCGACGGAAGTCGGTTTCAGGTAGCCGGCTCAAGATTGACTCAGCCTTCCATCCTTCCGAGGTCGGTCAAATGAGTACCCAGCTCGCTGGGGGTAAAGGGAAGATGACTGGGGAAGGCACTGGCAAACCACCCCGCAAACAAAGTCTGCCTAGGAAACATCTGGATGTGACATCACCCCATGGGTCAAGAATGACCCGGTGCTTGCACAGGGGACCTTTACCTTTTTAATTAAGAATAAGGTTAATCAGATTTACAACTATTCATATTTTGGAAGGTTATTGCTTCAGAGCAAGCATATGATATTGGGTAGCTAAACTGAACAGGGTGCATGTGTATGCGTTTGGCCTTTTATGCAGGGACGTTTCCCTGCAGTCACCCCCGCCGACTGCTTCGGGGCTTCTTTTTGATTACCCATGCCTTTTCTGCCCATCAGAGGTCGCCTCGCTCTCCCTGCATGTTTTGCCCATGTTTTCCAGATGCTGAAATCTGGAAAATGTGGGCAAAATGCACGGGGAGAGCAAGGCAACCTCTGACGGGCGGAAAAGGCATACGTAATCAAAAAGAAGCCCCGAAGCAGTCAGCGGGGGTGACCGCAGGGAAACGTCCCTGCATAAAAGGCCTTTGTCTGAATGCATGTGTATATATACAAACATGATATTTCCCCTTTGCTTAACACTTTCCCTGACCAACCAGAGGAGTTTCTGGCTAAGCTCCTAAATGATGAAAAATCACAGTTTACACTCTTGACTGCTAAATTCTGCACTGCAGCTATTAAAATACGTCGTACCCTGCCAGGATAAGGGTAACAGAAATACTTTATTACTCAAAGTATTAAGGGGGGGGTCACATCAAGTTATACAATGTTTATATAAATTTTATCCATACATGTAGTATGTAATTTTTATGCTTAGATTATTTGTAGTAGCAGTAGTAGCGGTGGTTCTCTTATTATCTCTTGTGGCTGTTGCTGTTGTTGCTTTTTGCTGGTCAGTGACCATATTAATAAATTATTATTTTTATTACAAACATGATATTTCTTGTATCATTTTCCTAATCTCAGGCAGGCACGCTCATCCTGAGCTGTTATTTGCCCTGTGAGGAAAAATGTGCAGGTGCCCATATGGGAGGGGCCATGGCTCAGTGGTAGACCATCTGCTTGGCATGCAGAAGGTCCCAGGTTCAATCCCCGGCATCTCCAGTAAAAGGGACTAGGCAAGTAGGTGATGTGAAAGACCTCTGCCTGAGACCCTGGAGAGGCGCTGCCGGTCTGAGTAGACAATACTGACATTGATGGACCAAGGGTCTGATTCAGTATAAGACAGCTTCATGTGTTCATGTGGTACCTGTATGCTTTCCAGGACTAATAACAGTTTCCTGAGAAAGTGGGTTGAAATCAGAAACATGAAAGAAGTGAACTGATCTGAACCAGGCCATCTTGTGATTGCTATTAATTCTTTAAAAGCTACAGGGAAACTGTTCATAGATCTCTTGCCATTGGATGTAGTTGAGTTCCAAGCTAACAGAATATCTAGGAATTTTTTAAAAATCAGGTCAGATAAACATACTTAACAGTAGAGTTCTAGGCATGGGAATAGATCAAACCGCTGTAATTGCTCATGCAATTTTGTTCGTGGGATGGGAGAAAATGATTCATTTCTGAAATGGCTGGATAATTTTCTAAATGGAGTCTTCAACAGCATTGGGAGGTAAATAAGAGCAAGCAGAGTGATAGCAAAGGATGACTAATCTACAAGAAACTGCTATTATCCAGCACAAGAACTGTAGGCAAAAAGGCGTGCATTTTAGATCTGAGATCTGGAGTTGTCGGGGAGCAGCCTCAGAACATAATCACCAGATATTTAGTAAGTATGTTTAAGTCTTGTTACTCAGACCTATTCTGTGTTAACTGAAGCACTGTTTCTTCTCTGACAAATGTAGACTGTTAGAATGTAATGGCAAAGTAAGATGAACCAAATGGCAATTCAGTACATGGGTTAACATAACAGAGGTTGACCTCTAGTTAGGCGGATCTTAGGAGGAGGGATTTTTCCTACAGTTTGACAGGGAATTAATTTTTTAGATAGATAGTTTAATGCCAGAAAGAAACAGTAAAATCCTGGGCCAGTGGGGGCAAAAGTGCTCAGGATCTATGCCCTCATATCTCAGAGATATGCTGGTGTAGCACCCTGCAACTGATGTGTTGTGACCGGCTACTGGCGCAGCAATGCCACAGAGCCCCACTGGATTACCGCCGGCACAACCCTCTGCACCAGCAAGAGAAGAGGAAACTTCCTGGTACAGGTTGCAAAAGCCCAGGGGCTGTACTGGATGTATTGTGACTATTTCCCTTCTGCTCTTCAGTAACATCTGGAGTGATCTACAAATCTGTCCCTGATACTTATTATTTGGCAACTCCTCATCTTTCTAGAGCCTTCTGGTTAGCTAGATTGAATGCTAACCCCTCTGGGGTTATGCAGGGCAGAATTCTGAATATACCATACCCAGACAGGACCTGTCCTTGCTCTTCTGGCTCTATTGATTCATTAGCTCATGCCCTCTTGGAGTGCCGCTTTTATGAGGAACTTAGACCATGTTATATCTCTCCCCTTTTAACATATAAATCTAATGCCTCTGTGTCTGACATAATGCCTTTTTTATTAAGAGACAGGGATCCCAAGGCTACATTCTCAGTGGCAAGATTTATTTCAGTCCTTATATCCCTCAAACATTAGATTTACG
The DNA here is from genome assembly GCF_029931775.1 of Euleptes europaea. Lineage (NCBI taxonomy): Eukaryota > Metazoa > Chordata > Lepidosauria > Squamata > Sphaerodactylidae > Euleptes > Euleptes europaea. Next base: position 33,012,734 of record NC_079318.1, read on the forward strand.
CTGCTCAAGATCAATGGATCAAGGAGCTTCTAAGGGATAAAGGATAAAGGAAATCTGTCCCTGTCTGTTCATCGTTGAGTGGATGATACTTGCTCCCTGTCCCCTCCTACCCCCACCCTTTCATGCTACACTACTATCTGCCCCAACTCCTCCTCCCCCCCCCCATGATGATTTCCTCATAGGACTTACGAGGATGATTCCACCTCCCCACATCAAAGGAGATGGGCTCTGACACAGGAGAGCTCATGCTGGGATCAATATGGATGGTCTTCATGGTGCCCCTGGACCTCCATTTTGTTCATCTGTGAAATATGACACAAGTCCAGTGGCACCTTAAAGACTAATGACATGTGGTTTTACGAAGAAAGTTTGAACTCCCCTATGCCGGTTTGGATGCTGGACCTTAACCAATGGAGTCTCAGATCCTAAAGTCACACCAATCGCAGTACAATCCACATGTCACCAACGGACAGTCAGATCCTCTATTTTGGCCCAGTGTCTTCTCAGATCCTAGTTCTGCACCAAATTCAGCCAATAGCACTATTTCTATTATTGCCACCCAAGACAAATCCAGGTGCATAAAAAGGATATGCCACACCCTCCATACTCATGGCTGGTTCTGCTCCTGAACATTCTTCCATCGACACTGACACTGAAATCACTGGATCTCCTCATCAGACAGAGTGTGCTTTTTCTCTCTCATTCTGCTTTCCTTCCTGAATTGTCCCTTTCTATCCACTTTCTTATGTCCCATCTTCTCCTCCTCCTGATCTCAGCTGGCTAACTTGTTCCCTCATAGCACGCTCAACTGGCTAGGGAATTACATGAACAAAAGAACACTTGAAAGCAGCCTTATATAGAATCAGACCCCAGTCCATCAAAGTCAGTACTGCCTACTCAGACCAGCAGTGGCTTTCCAGGGTCTCTGGTAGACATCTTTCGTATCGTCTCCTACCTCATCCTTTCAACTGTAAATGAAGGGGATTGAACCTGGGACTTTCTGCACTCCAGCAAATGCTCTACTACAGAACCACTGCCTTCCCCAATTATAAAATTACAAAAAATCCCTTCCTCCCATTACAAAAACACTTCCCCCTTTTTTCAATACACTTTTTGGGCAACCCGCACCTATTGCTTCATTCTGGGTTGGTTTCTCTGGACTAGCCACATGGGAGGAACATAATTTGGATTCAACATGACTTTAATTGGGCATTAGATTCAAGTAATATAACTGAACACTAGGATAGTGCAAATGTGAATGGTTTTTTTATTATTATTATTGGAATGCCACAACTCTGTAGTGATGGATAGGGGAAAGTACATTATTGTCCAGTTAAATACCTGACTCCCTTCCATCCTCTCTTTTACTATGGGATAGTTATTGCCTCAAACTGGGAATTGTGCGTACCCTCAACTCAGACAATGGAATCCAAGTTCTGAATTTCCATGTGTAGATAACGCTCTTCATGTGCCTGCCCTGACATAGGGACCGATTGGAGCAACACAGGTGAGGGATCTCAGATCCTGAATCAGCAGTTCTTTCTCATATAGAAAGATGATTCGGAAATGGTGATGCTGGTGAAGAATGAGTTTGTGTTTGCGCCTGACTTCTGGGAGATGGGCCTTAAAACTCTGCAGGGCAAGCAGTATTTCCTATTACCAGGGAGTAGGGTTGCAAGGTCCCTCTTCACAACTGGTGGGAGGTTTTTGAGGCGGAGCCTGAGGAGGGCAGGGTTTGGGAAGGGACTTCAATACCATAAAGTCCAATTGCCAAAGCAGCAATTTTCTCCAGGTGAACATCATCGGCTGGAGATCAGTTGTAATAGCAGGAGATCTCCAGCTACTACCTGGAGGTTGGCAACCCCACTAGGGAGGCCTAAGCCTGGGCTTCTGTCTCTATTCCCTTTCCCTGGTTTCTGTATCTCTACCTGTCTGCCATGTGTCCAGGCAAAGCCACTTTTACTGTCGCAAGCAGGTTTCTTATCTGGAATGGGGGTTAGGAGTATAGCTTGAGGCTGACCCTCTACCTCTGTCTCTCCCCCCAAAAAACCCTTTTCCTGTACTTCTGAACAGGCTATGTTTTAAAAATATTGTGGTGATCTAGGAAACCCCTAAGCAACACCAGCAGCCCATGATCCTTATCCTTTCTAGCTGTCCCTATTAGCTGACTTAATATTTTTGCTGGAGAGATGAGCGTGGCTCAGACTGTAATGGAATGCAATAAACTTGCAAATATACTGCAGAGAATTGTTCATGCAGTGGGAGATTCAAAAGCAATAGATTGAATTATCTCCTTTTTGAACTGCTGTGAAATAAAAGCACTTGAAGGTGACATGATATCAGTGTTCATATATACGGTAAGTGTAGAAACCAGTGAATTAGGAAATGGACTTTCTTCAATATGTGATAATACAATGGAATTTGTATTTAGAGTGGACATTGGCCAAAGCTCCCCTTCTTTCAGGGTTAAATGGCTTACAGTGCATTCCTGAGAGGAATGCCTGCACTGGGCTTTGGCGGCAACGCAGCTGTGCTGCCTCCAAAGGAGGTTTTGGCCCGCCAAAACCTCCTCCCAGCGTCAAAAATCTGTGCAACCCTCATAGGGATCTGTGCAACCCTCATAGAGATACACCACCTAAAAAGTGGTGAAAATAAAAAGGGACGTTTCCAGGCCAAAAGGGCTTTGGAGGCCGCCTAAAGGCAGCCCTGCCCCCAGCCCAGCACGCCCTGGGAACGCCGGCGCGGCCTTTGACGGCATTCGGATGCCAGCATAAGGCCCCATTGGCATCCCGGGCTGGAGCTGCTGTGGAAGCACCCCGCGACCAGCGTCCGGGCCTTCCCACCGGTGTTCGGGCCACTAACGCTGGCATTAGTTGCCCGGACGCCGGCGCGGAGGGCCCAGATGCCGTCTTGGTGCCTTCCTGATCTCCTAAGAGCTTTTGCCCTTAGATCTCAGGAATGCGCTGTTAGAGTACAACCCTAAGCAGTATTATAAGCAGAGTCCATGGACTTGAAAGGGTATAACAATGCTTTAGACTCCACTGTAAGGATATGATCTTGTGTAGTCGTACCTGGGAATAAGCCCTATAAAATAAAGAGGGTCTTACTTCTGAATAGACTTACAGATCACTGCAGTCTCAAACAGATGTTGCCAGGGAAAATAGTGGATATGGAAAATCATCCAAGGAATTAAGGCCAGGATGATGACTTGGCATGTGGTGCTGCTGTTGAAATAAAAGGAGATTAGGCAATTCTTTCCTGTTCCTTTATGCTTTGAGTTTTACAGGCAATGAAGATAATTATGTCTTCCTTTTATTTTAGATCCAGCACATCAAATTGTATTTTTTTGTTTTCAATCCTAGAGATGTGTGATAACAGCATTATAAGCATCTCATATTTTCTAAAGCTATTTGCCGTCTGGATGTATCATTTATATGGAGGTGGATTGAAGCTACTTCCTGTCACATAGAAATAGAATAGCGAAGAAGAGAATGTTTTAGTATTGCTTTTTGTTTCTTACAAAAAGTTGAAAATGCAAGAGTAGCACTTGTACCCCTCTCTCCCCTGGCTTCTACTGAACCACTTTTAAAGCCTGCACTCTCTTTCGTATCATTTGCTGGCTTCTTTTCCTGTTGCGTGGTTGTTTTATCATCCAACAGGTAAACCAGTAAATCAAACCATGTATTACATCCAGCACAAGGGATGTGAATGAAAGGATAGCTTATGAAGGGTTGTATCATGTGACCTGGGTTAACCTGGCAGTTTCTGAGCCAGCTGTGTAAATAGACACTTTAAGATGAACCATGGATTGGGTTTTGATCCTGTAAAGCAAACAGAGCATTTTGAGTGATTACAGTCAAGGACCAAGATCTAAGGAGCCCCGTGGCTCAGAGTAGTAAGCTGCAGTACTGCAGTCAGAAGCTCTGCTCACGACCTGAGTTCGATCCCAATGGAAGTCTGTTTCAGGTAGCTGGCTCAGGGTTTATTCAGGCTTCCATCCTTCCGAGGTTGGTAAAATGAGTACCCAGCTTGCTGGGGGTAAAGTGTAGATGACTGGGGAAGGCACTGGCAAACCACCCCGTAAACATAGTCTGCCTATGTGTTGGGATATGACATCACCCTATGGGTCAGTAATGACCCAGTGCTTGCACAGGGGTCTACATTTACCTTTTTACCAAGATCTAATCTTCTGCTGAGATTTTGAGGACCTAGTGTTGCATCCACTTGACCTACTAACTATTTCCCACTGTGGTTCAGAGAGCCAGCCAGCATGGTGTAGTGGACAGAGTGTTTGACATTAATCTGGACAGTGCTTTCTGTTTTAAAAAATGTGCCAGTACTCATATATAAGGTTGCTCTGATTTCCACCAATTCCCCATTCAAGACTTGAGATAGCCCCCCCCCCAAGGTGTAGACAGTACTGGTGAGTACTGTCATTTAAAAAAAAAAAGCCATGAATCTGGACTACCACTGGCTGTGTGGTAGGGTGCTGCTGGGAAGCACAGGCCTTTAGTGCTGAGCAACATCTTTCTGAACCTGGTAGTGGCTGTGTGGCACATCAGGTGAGGGGGCTAGAGCTGGGCACCTCTCGGCACATTGTGTGCAGGCGATGATAAACGAAGCCGGCAGAAGATGCTGGCTCTGTTTGGAGTCAGGGTGAGTCTTCCAGAAAAGGCAACTGCAGACAGGCTGCCTTAGCACAGCTCACCTATTTAGATATTTGCAATATTTAAATACTATGCAGATCAGTTAATTAAATAAGCTAGTTAAACCCAAGCTGTTGACTCATGTCTTCTTTGGATGGGTGCCTGGGGCAAACAGCGATTGTAGACAATAAAATAAAATATTTCCTATTGCTAGATAAGAAACAGATTGAGAGACTGGTCATATGTGCATGTGGGTTTAATGCTGATCATGTCTAGCTCGAGCCCAATGCTGCGTTGTTTTCATATATAAGTATCTGAATTAATATAGGAATACTTCACCTTCTTATTGGGGGTTGAGGAAGTTGGATTAGATTTGATATCCTTCCAGTTTTTCAGTTTTATAGTCCTAGGTAAGAAACTCCAGTGAATTGCAAACATTAGAGAGAGCAATGTGTTCACAGAGTATGTGGCTCATATCCACAATGCTTTTTTTGTGAACTATCTATTATAAAATAGCTCATTTTAACATTTGTAAGGTCTGATGAATGCTATATTCCCTTTAGACTGAAGCTCTAAACTTTCCTTTTCATTGGGGATAAAAAAGTAATTACTGTACCTACACTATGCCAGGCAATTTGGTGGATGGCACGGCTACTCATTTACAGTTTCATTCCAAGATTCTTTCAAAAACAAATAGATTTTAGGCACCAACTGAAGTCTGACAAGATGCTTATTTAAATTCTATACTTCTGCCATATATGGGTATTATCTTTAAATTTGGTTATTACTAGAACTGATCTTTTTCATAAGAAAAGAATAAAGCATCAAGAATAAGAGGGTATTTTATAAGAAATGGAAGCATCAAGAATAGACAGTATGTTCTTTTCATGACTATTTCAAAGAGAAAGAGGGAAGGAACAACCACATTCCTTTGGGAGATGTGCATTCTTTTGCTTATCTGCAATCCTTTCTTTGGACTTCATTTTCATAAGCAGGGGTGAAAAGTTTTCAATTAGCAATAACTGCTCCTCAGATTAACTTCTTTGGATTAAAAAAAAAAAGCAGGAATGTGATTTCACAAATCAGTAGGGGGAGTGGAGATTTCAGGAGGGAATAAGATTAATAAGATCCAAAACAATGCTGTTTCATATATTCAAGGCTGACTTGCCCATAAGCAGTGAATTGTAGGATCATTTGTGGGGTTATTTTTCATTCTTCATTGTTTTACCTCAAGATTCATGGGTAACTCTAGGAGATAATGACATCCCAGTGGAAATAAAGAGGGAGAGAGTCCCCTTCTTCTTGTGTGTGTGTTAGTGCCGTCAAGTCGCAGCTGACTTATGGCGACCCCTTTTTGGGGTTTTCATGGCAAGAGACTAACAGAGGTGGTTTGCCAGTGCCTTCCTCTGCCCAGCAACCCTGGTATTCCTTGGTGGTCTCCCACCCAAATACTAACCAGGGCTGACCTTGCTTAGCTTCTGAGATCTGAAGAGATCAGGCTAGCCTGGGCCATCCAGGTCAGGGCACCTTCTTCTTACCATCTTCCTAAATAATGCCCTTATTCACAGGGCTGCAAGTTGGGGGGGGGTGCTTGATGGGTGCACTGACCTACCTGGAACACTGATTTATCTCACTTCAAAGCTTGATTGACTCTGACCTGGATAGCCCAAACTAGCCTGATCTCATCAGATCTCGGAAGCTAAGCAGGGTTGGCCCTGGCTTGCATTTGGATGGGAGATCTCCAAACCACCTCTGAATGTCTCCTGCCTTGAAAACTCAACCAGGGGTTGCCATAAGTCAGATGTGGCTTGACGGCACTTTCCACCACCACCAGCAAGAGCTGGTTTAAAACTGTTCTTTTAAATTTGTGACATTATAGTTTGCGTTTAAAGAATGTGGCCTTGTTTTCAGAATAAGAACTATTTCTAAAGTAGGTTGAGCCTTTGGATTAATTTTCCCATCTAACAGCCCAGCCCCAAGCAGTCACAACCCCACTGAAGGCAGTGGACTTAGAAGGAGGCAAGTTTGCTTAGGACTGTATTGCCTTAGAAATACAAACCCTTTTGTTACTATCTTTTGATCTGTAGCTATCAACCGGTTCCCCACATTCCATGCTGCATCTTCTGCCCAAAAGGCAGAGAAATATTGATTTCTGACTCAAAACTTCTACCTTTTGCTTGGATCTTTAGTAGCTTTGTAAGGTATAACTGAACAGTCTGTTGTAGCAGCTAGGTACATTTGTTTTTATCTCCTTGATTTCAATTCTGTGTTCTTTGTGTTTATTAAAGTAAATCTGTGTTTTCTTCTGATCTTGGCAGATTACAGTTCATCAAATCTCACTCTAAATTGCTACCTTCATCCTTTTAGCCAAGTTACTGAGAAAGTATATGCCAATCCTTTGGGGAAGTTGGATGCTTATGGGCTGAAAGATGGCATAATTGTAACTTAGTATGCCAGTATTAAGGACAGAGGCTATGAAGAATGCCCTATGTTCAGTCCCTGGCATCTCCAGGCAAAAAGGATTTCAGGTGCTGGGATCTCACAGAATTGCTGCTCAGTCAATACTGACTTTGATGGACCAGTGGTCTGACTCAATAGAAGTCAGCATTGTATGTCCACATTATGGAGTTGTCCACATACTCCATAATACCCAAGTGTCCCATTATCCTTAACATAGTAAGAGGGAGGAGCTATTGATTCTTTGGGGCTGGATTTAGTCCAGCACAAAAAAGCTTTAATTTAGTACCAATGATACAACTGGAATATCTAGATACCAAGTAATCCCCTGGGGATCCAGGAGTAATAGTACAGACTTTTATGAGCAGAACTAGGGTAGGGCAATTTGGACAAACTTAAGGTGAAAAGAAAGGTATGGAAAGAATGGCTTGACAAGAAGGGGGGATTTGTAACATCCCAATTTCTTGGACCTTCCTTCTACCCTTGAAATAAAGCCTGAAATGCATTATACTTTCATGATAGGGTTGCCAGCTCCAGGTTGGGAAATAACAGAAGATTTAGGAGGGCAGGGTTTGGAGAGGGAAGGGGTATAATGGGGTATAATGCCAATGGAGTATAATCAATGGGGTATAATGCCATAGAGACTACCTTCCAAAGCAGCCATTTTCTCCAGGTGAACTGATCTCTGTCACCTGGAGATCAGTTGTAATACTGGGAGATCTCCAGCCACCACCTGGAGGTTGGCAGCCCTATTTCATAATGACCTTCAAATGATACAGACGTCAGATAAGAAACCTGAGATACTGAAGTGTATCTGAAGCACAGTCCTTATTTAGCCAGACTTCCTGATTTTGGTCCGAGTTTAAAGATTCAGCAATCAGGAGCCTAATTAATGTATGATAACAAGATAACTTTCATTCTCAGGGCAGTATGTACATCAAAAGGAGCATATTAGAACGAGGAGAAAATAATCTACATCTTTTAAAATGAATTTCAGTCTCTACTATCTTTCACTTTCAAAGCCAGTGAAAACATAATATATACCATGAGCACAGATAACATGAACACTATTCATAAGATTATAGTCACCTGCCTTCCAGTAATACAGAGATACAAAACGGATAAAAGTGTTATCTTTTTGGACCGCCTTCCGCTGGGGTAAGAGCATGTAAGCTTTCAAGCTACAGTGTTCATCTTGGAGTCTTAAAAAAGCCCTTATACTATCAAAACTAGGCAATCCTAAGCAGGTCTACTCAAAAGGAAGTCCCAGTTTATTCAGTGGGGCTTACTCACAGGAAAGTACTCTTCGGATTGCAACCTATGACTAGTATTCCACGCTTTGCAGCATATTCTCACCTAGCATGAAGGAGCTGATGCACTACATCCCAGTGCCATAAATTTAAATACAGAGAATGGAATGGTTAAGTAGTAGGATTGCCAACCTCCAGGTACTAGCTGGAGATCTCTTGCTATTACAACTGATCTCCAGATGATACAGATCAGTTCACCTGGAGAAAATGGCCAATTTGGCAATTGGACTTTGTGACATTGAAGTCCCTCCCCTCCCAAACCCCCTCAGGCTCCTCCTGAGGCTCCGCCCCCAAAATCTCCTGTTAGTTGCAAAGAGGGACCTGGCAACCCTAGGTTGCCAGGTCCCTCTTCACAACCGGCAGGATATTTTGGGGGTGGAGCCTGAAGAGGGCGGGGTTTGGGGAGGGGAGGGACTTCAATGTCATAGAGTTCAATTGCCAAAGCGGCCATTTTTCTCCAGGTGATCTGATCTCTATTGGCTGGAGATCAGTTGAATTAGCAGGAGATCGCCTGCTACTACCTGGCAGTTGGCAACCCTATGGCAACCCTATTCAGTAGATAAGAGTACATGTGGATTCCGGAGAACGTGGGTCAAAGTCCTGCCCAGGTCTGAGCACACTGGACAAATCATGACTGCTCAACCTCAGTTCTGTCTCTGTAAAGCTAATCACAGCCAGGTATGCATATACTCCTCACTAAAGGACATAAAAATTCTGCACTAACCCCCAAAGTCTGCTCTCTGTGGTCACTTTTTTCAGTAATAAAAGGGCAAAGCCACAGGCAGAGGAGGGGAAACCTTTGCTAATTCTTCCTTCCCACCAAACCCCAAAATTATGCCTACCCCAGCAGGTCCCCCAGGAACAGTGTTTCAGGGACACAGTGAATTGAAGCAGGAAGGGAGATGATAGGAAAGTTCCTTTTCAATCTAAGTAGAATTCTGCACATGGTCAGTTAGATGAAACTTTAAATAAATTATGCAAATTGTATGCTTTGCTTCATTGCATAATTTCTCCTGCTTGTGCTGGAAAGGTAAAGAGTGGTGGGATGCAGAAGCTCCATCCCCCTGGCAAAGGCTACAAAGCCACTGCACTAGCATTCAAGGTTTTACCAGGCATGGTAAAGGCCCTTGGAATATGTAATCTCTGGTTCTTTTGGGCACCCAACTATATATTCCTTTGTCTAATCCACCTGATGCTGCCCTAACCATCCTTCCTGAGCTGCTGCTTGATTGTCATGGTCAAGTAGCTAAATAGGGTTGCCAACCTCCAGGTGATGACTGGAGATCTGCCACCATTACAGCTGATCTCCAGGCAACAGAGATCAGTTGCCCTGGAGAAAATGGCGGTTTTGGAAGATGGACTCTAGGGCATTATACCCCATAGAAGTCCTATCCCATCCCCTCCTTCCCCTCCCGAAACCCTGACCCCCTCAGGCTCCACCCCCAATATCTCCAGGTATTTCCCAACTCGGAGCTAGCAACCCTAAGCTAAAGGTGAACAAGTTGAATTATGACAAGATGAAGTATAAGCTTGTCAGTTAGACTAAGGACTCAGAGAGTATTGTGCTCGCCACATTTGACCTTGCTGACTCTTGCTGACTCATTTGGGAGTTTGAAAGCTTTATTGATCCAGCACTGTTGCTGGGAAAACAAGTAATTTTAGGTGGAAACTACCTTCCGCCATCTTCATCTGAGGGTGCAGGTTGTTTGTCTACCTGGAACAGATGTCCATACAGATCCATGCCACAGTAACCTCAAGCAGAGATGGACTGGGAGGGGGGAAAATAGCCCCGGAAAAGGGTCCTGCCCCCAAACCACCATTGTCACCACCTCCCCAAAGAAAGGAGGAGGGAGGGAGAAAGTGCCTGCCCAGCCAGCCCTGTGCTGCATGTGGCTTGGCTGGGCATCTCCTTCACCATGCATGGCTTGGCAGGGAACTCCCATTCCCATGTTACATGAGGCTTGGCTGGGTGGGGCACCCCCATCCCCACGCTATGCAGGGCTTGACCAGGCTGTGCACCTCCTTCCCTGCCACACATTTCTGAGGGATGCCAAAAGACATAAACCCCATTTTCCCATATATTAAAATAAATCAATTATTTTCTCTTGCAGTACATTCCTGAGATTTTGGCGTTCGGGGACAGCAGGAAGGAGGCGCTGCTGCAGCACCTCATAACCCGTTTTCCCGGCACCAAAAATGTTTAAAAAGCCTAAAAAGCAGGCGCAGCCTCACTCTTCTAGCCACCGGCATACCAGGGGCAAACGGGGACAGGAGGCTGCCTAACGGCAGCTCCTCCCCCCTGAATGACCTGAGAACGCCGGAATGCCCCCTAGAATGCCAGTGCAGCCCTGTACACCAGTGGGATGCCAGTGGAAGGCCCTGCTGATGTTCTGGGGCAGTGTTGCCATGGCAGCACCCAGCATCTGGGCTTCCACACCAGCACTGGGGCTACTAACACAGCCAGAAGAAGCCTGGGAGCTGGCGTGGGGGGCCCGAACGCTGGCACAGCGCCTTCCTGGCCTTCTAAAGGCTTTCGCCCTCGAGGCTCAGGAATGTGCTGTTGGTGTAAATTGGACACTAGAGATTTGCTTAACATTTGCTTACCAGTGAGAATTTTGAAACATTACCAATTCATTGATATATTAACCATAACAAATGAGTACAGTTTCAGTTCAGTCAATGTAATGATAAAGGCAATCAGTTAGCTCTCATTAAGAAGGCTATAAAAGTGTGAGGATGGGATGGTCAATCTACAGTAGCTCTTTAGTCATATTATATATGCTATTAAATGTCAGGAGGAATTGACAAAGTATTCATATTATGAACTTGCACTCTGCTAAGTGCATTCCCAAGGGTTGGTGATTTGGAGGGAACAGGAATCTTGGGCATTTCTTTTTTACTATTGTATTTTGGTTTATTTCATATCATTGTGCTTCAACTGTTTATTTTGTTTCAGTTAAGCTATTGAGACTGTGGATTTTTTACAGGTTTGGTGTGGCCCTCATAAACAAACAGGATGCCAGGTAACACCCCTGACTATTTATTCATCCATCTAGTGCTGTGCCTCAATAAACCATTTAATTCATTTCAGTTAAACTACTGAATCTGTGTCCTCCTGTTTCTCCGTGGCTCACTGGGAAAAATAAGACTTAAGAAGCCTGTTATCAGGGGTGGGGAACATCGGGCCCAGGGGCCATTTAAGGCCCGTGAAATCATTTGGTTTGGCCATTCATGGGTCCTGGCAGATCTCTAGCTCAGAAGGATCTAAGACTGGTGATCCACCCCCTCCCATGGACAGGAATAGCCTCTATTCAAGGCAGACGTGAGTTTGTTTTGATGAGAAAAGGAACCTTTTTTCCCCCTTGGAGAAGAGTCGTTAGCTATGGAGCTGCTAGGACCGCCCATGAAACTGTGTTAACCCTTTCCCACCCGGGCCATGGAGAAACGTATTCCTTCTGTACTACAAGAGGGCTGGGGGCGGAAGTGGCGACAATGGAGAGGTTAAAGGAGGCAGGGCCAGAATGTGTGTGGCGAGTTCTTAGCCAGTGTGTCCTCATTTCATCCCTGCAGGCAGAGGTAGCAGGAGCTGGCTGTAGAATCCAGCCCTGACCATGCGGAGCAGGAGCAACTCAGGCATGCGGCTGGACGGCTACGCCCGGCTGGTGCAACAGACCATCCTGTACCACCAGGTGGGTGAGTGTGCCACCAGTTGGATGCCTGCCTGATTGCCCTCATGGGGGAGTCATCTGGGGCAGCTGCCTGCTTGGGGCTTGGTCAGCTAATTTTTGAGTTGATAATTTTGTATGGCCAGCGAATGATATTATAAATATCCAAATGGCCCTTGGTGGAAAAAGGGTTCCCCACCCCTGCTGTTTATGATTAAGGCTTATTCCTGTTCTCCGTCTAACTTGGTTCAATGATGCATATGAAGTCATCACATTGTCAACGTGATTCCTGATTGGCTGAGATAACCTAAGGAAGAAACTCAGGGTGTGTTTGCTTTTTAAAACGGAGCTGAAGAAAGAAGCAAGTATGAATAGGTGGTTAACAGCATACTAAACAGGTAAGAGTGAAGGGGTTCATCTAAGCTGGGCTCTTCCCACCTTCCACCCCATTAACCATAAAACTGTTTGAGGTCAAACATTCAGCGCAATTCTGTTATCAACACATTCTATGCATAATAAAATTGTGATATCAGGGCAAGCAGGAAATAATAATATTCACTGGATATAAGGCAGTAGCAACAAAATGAACCAATAAGAAAAGTTTCAAGCGTACAATCAGGCAGCATAATGGAACATGAGAAGCACCACCTGTGCACATTTTTGCAACTGTGAAGCAAGTTAACATTTATTTTTAAAAAACCTTCAGTAGTGCACATGCATAATTTTGATGTTAAATGTTAGGCAGGCAGATGGTAATTCTGACACTATGATGATGTTCACTGCTCTTGAGAGAACTGGTCATGGGTGTCTTGTGATCACTACTGATGAAGATACAAAGTTGTGTACCAAAGCAAGAAAATAACTTTCCTGCCTTGAATAATCAACATGCTATAAAACTGTGCCTATAGCTCACAAACGCTACACAATGGTTGTATTTAGACATCACATCATGCTGCAATTAAACTCTTAATCAGGCGTGATACCATTAGCTGCTGTGCTTGTTCATGCTTCTTCCTCTATCCACCTCCCTCCTCCTGTAGCACATGGAGCTTGACAGAACTTTTTGTGGCTTGATCAAGCTCCAACTCTTTGTGATATCTTAATGCATGCAGGTAGATTGGTGAACAGGGACATTTACCATATATGCAATGGGATCCTAAACTGGGATTAAGTTGAAGAGGTGCCTGCGTTCAGATGCCAAGGAGAATTGCGGCTTGATCAAACTGGGAATGTTTGAATCAAGTAGCTGGCACAAAGGAATATGATTATTTTCTTTTGTGCAAGCAGCCTGATCCATGAAGAAGAAGAGTTGGTTTTTATACCCCGATTTTCTCTACCTTTTAAGGAGACTCCAACTGGCTTATAATTGTCTTCCCTTCCTCTCCCCACAACAGACACCTTGTGTGGTAGGTGGGGCTGAGAGAGTTCTGAGAAAGCTGTGACTAGCCCAAGATCACCCAGCTGGTTTCATGTGGAGGAGTGAGGAAACCAACCCGGTTCACCAGATTAGAGTCTGCAGCTCATGTGGAGGAGTGGGGAATCAATCCCGGTTCTCCAGATCAGAGTCGACCACTCTTCACCACTATCCAGTGGCAGGAGCAACATACCCAGAGCTTAACTGCTGCTTGTCACAAGATCTGAATGTAGCCAATAGATATGGGGAAATGTGTCCCTGCATTCTTTACATTATGTACAACTGGCTACGGAGGTTAGCAACCCTAACACTTACCCTCCCCAAAGGCCCACAAGCTAAGCCAAAGGCTCCAGGCCAGGATCACCTGTGGCACCCCGAAATGAGGCCCACCCAGTTTGCCTTGATGGGAACAACCCCAGCACCCGCAGACAAGAGGGATGCCATCAGAATCAAGATGCGGGTCCGCGGGGCATGCGGAGCCAGAGGTGGACAGCTTCCCCACTCATCAGCTGAGTCCCAACCAACAGCTGATTCCCACCCAACAGCTGATGCCTGCAGGCAAAGCAGAGATGGAGGCAGGCAAAGGGACAGCCAGCAGAGCAAGAGGACTAATAAGGGTGGGTCTAGGGCTGTCAGGTCCCTCTTCACAACCGGTGGGAGGTTTTTGGGGTGGAGCTTAAGGAGGGCAGGGTTTGGGGAGGGGAGGGACTTCAATGCCATAGAGTCCAATTGCCAAAGCAGCCATTTTCTCCAGGTGTACAGATCTTTATCAGCTGGTAGCCAAGGCTGAGGAGGAGAGGGCTGCCAGAGCAGCCTGAAGTAAGACAGACTCTGAAGCCAGTGTGAGGAGGGAAAACCCCAGCAAGGGTTACCCCTTGCTTTGATCTGAGGCCAAGGAGGCTCAAGCTCAAGGGGGACGGGGAAAACACCACAGGGACATAACTGACCTGCCAGCCGGGGGCACTGCGGACTCCCTCTGAAAGAGTGCGGTGGACCCACCACCTCAAGGAGGCATCCAGGAGGGGCCCTACATATGGCACAAATGCAGAGTAGTGGGGAAATTAGTTAAAGTTCTATTAGGATGTTTTGTGGTTTTTAGTCTGGCGTTAAGGGAACTTTATCTGACATAGATGCAAATCTAGTCTTATAATATTTACCTATCTTAAAATGTGATGACTGTATTGGTCTGTTGGTAAAATATACAAGCAGTAATTTATAATATACACCCTTTTGAGTTGCAAGGTATGGCATTAGTATTTTTGCATAGCAAATATTATTTATAGGTCATAGTGTGAGCACTCTGATGGATAACAGATATTCACTGCTCAGCAACATGAATGAGCCTGAGGCAATACCCAATCTAGCCCCAAGTAGTTTTAAGTGTGCAGTCACCAAGTTACTGTGACCTCAATGCATTCCTCTAGGGGTGCCCTAAAATATCTGTATCCCAGGAGCCCATACATCTGGAGTGCAGAAGGATGAAAGAATTGTTGAGAAGCACGCTATGTTTCTAGCAGGTCCCACAGCAGTTAATATCATACACTGATGCTCTAATGCTCTAACTTTAAGGCTCTGTGTTTCACCATCTGGCCATTGAAATATTTCCAGTTAGAAAGCTCTTGAAATTGTAAGCATCTCTAGACATCCAGGTGGAACTTCTGAGTATTGATAGGCCTACTGATCTTCATTCCAGCCTTTTAAATGTCTCTCCCCCCATCATTTATCTCTGCAACAAGGACTGTAGGATGTATGACATATCTATCTTGTTGTTCCTTTTCACCCATCTACCTGCACCAGTGGTACTTAGGGTCACCAGCCTCCAGGTACTAGCTGGAGATCTCCTGCTATTACAACTGATCTCCAGCCAATAGAGATCAGTTCACCGGGAGAAAATGGCCGCTTTGACAATTGGGACTCTATGGCATTGAAGTCCCTCCCCTCCCCAAACCCCACCCTCCTCAGGCTCGGCCCCAAAACCTCCTGCCGGTGGCAAAGAGGGACCTGGCAACCCTAGCGGTACGACATTTAACTTTGCCTTTCTAGCAACAGAACTTGAATTCTGGGATCTGCCTGTTTGGTGGAGTGTTACTCAGGCCTTACTTGTATTCTTATTAAACTGGTATCCTCAAAGTTAATGAAGTATTTATTGGGAAGACAAAAATGGAAGTTTAGCAGAAGGGTAATGGCTATAGTCCTCTAATCAGAACATTTCACATTAAGGGTATCAATGCAGTGTATCAGTGTAAATGAGGTTCACCTATCATTCTATTATCATAACTTGGTTGAACCTTCCGGATACATTTTGTTTAGGATGTATGGTTCTTTTAAAACTGATTTCATTTTAAGGTGACCATTTTTGTTACATTTGTAATGCCTCTGATTCATAATGTGAAAAGGAATGTGTATAATTAGAAAGATAAGGACCTCATACTTGCCTTCTTCTTGCCTCCCTGGCAGTACTCTGCCAAGTGTTTCTGCTGCTGTGAGGTGGTTCCAGGCTTTCATGGACAGACAACCAACTGATTCAGGAATAAGCAGAGGAGTTCTCTCTCTCCCCTTCGTCTAGAGTAGGGCTGGCCCATCCACTAGGGAGCCTGAGGAGATCCTCTAGGGTGCTGACACAGGGGGTGCCCTGTAGCCTCCTCAAGCTGGTTTCGGCCACCTGCATGCAGCACTGGGGTCTTCTCCAGGAGGCTCTCAGCTAGGGTTGCCAGGTCCCTCTTCACCACCAGTGGGAGGTCTTTGGGGCGGAGCCTGAGGAGGGCAGGTTTTGGGGAGGGACTTCAATGCCATAGAGCCCACTTGCCAAAGAGGTCATTTTCTCCAGGTGAACTGATCTCTATCAGCTGGAGTTCAGTTGTAATAGCAGGAGATCTCCAGCCACCACCTGAAGGTTGGCGGCCCTACGCCCAGCCCCAGTGGGTGGCAGGAGGGGAGCCAGATCCCTGTTTCCCTCCCTCTGTCAGGGAGGAAAGTGGGGCAAGCCCAGCACTCTTCCTCCTTACCTTGACTGAGAGGGATGAGAAGAACCAGCAGTAGTGGCATTTTTAACTGCTCTGTATGGGGAGGGAAGGAAGATGTCCGGCCTCTCCTCTCCCTGCTGCTAGTGGAAAGGGAGGGCAGATTCTTTCCTCCCACTTCCCTGCAGCCCAGCTAGGGGTGAGGAGGGTGGGGAGATACGCTGCCTGGTTGCCAGGGGACAAGGATGTCCCCTGGTTTAAAGGTGCTGTCTCCCCACCTCAACATGGCCTGGTGATTTGGTGAGGAGGATGAGCCGACCTCACCTGGCTGCTGGAAATGAGGAAGGCAGGCAGCAGTTTCCCCAGGAATAGGCTAATTTTCCCATGTGGAGGAGAGAGGAGGGTGGGCAGGCACCATCTTCCTTTGTCCCTGTGGCATGGGGGGGTGGCTTGAGCACCCCAGCCTGGAGCACCCCAAATCCTTAGACTGGCCCTAGTCCTGAAGCATCTTTGAACTGCTCGCTATATCTTGTTTGTCATTGGAATGAAATCGCTTAACAAACAAAACAAAAAAAGCTGTGTTTTTATGGAATCTTTGAAGTTTACTTTTAATACATGATTAGAATTCATTCTGTTCTGTACATTCTTTCCCTTATGTAACATTCAAGGTAAGAATAATAAAGTACTTGTCTGCGTGCAATTGTGTAAACGATTAGTCACGTCTGCACAGTGAAGTGTTTTTAATTTTGAATACCGATATTATCTCTATGAGAATATTGGAATGCCTAAATCTCTGCCATGGGTTGCCATATAGGATGGAAAATTAATTCATCATTAAGTGTGACATTTAATTAAGCCCAAGTTTTAAATGTACACGGTTAAGATGGCTGGCATGATTAAAGAAGCCTGCCGTGCTCTAGAACCCAATATCAAAGGACTGAAACTCTGCTCCCCTCTCAATCATGGTATAACTTACAACGGAAGAAAAATGGTGAAAACAAAATGCACTTATGTTGGCAAAGCCTTCAAAATGGCCAGCGCTTTGTTGGTATTATTTCCCTTCGAAGCAAAACACATTCAGATTTTGGACTGGGGCCCACTCGCTACATTGATTCAATGGTTTGTTTCTATCACTTCCATTTCTGGAAAGAGGCTGCCGAAGACTTTTTTTTTTTTTAAGAGCTGTTAGAGCACACGGATGCCTAACGATTGCTGTAAGCAAGTAAATAAAAGCAGAAATAATTTAATATAAATGTCAGGGAACATAACCCCAAGGCAAAACTTTTATCCCAGATTGAAAAATGGAGCCACTTAGTAAATAACTTTAATAGTGCCCTTTGGGTACTGACTGCTCCTTTCACAAGGTCACATCCTTCAGTTTTCCATTTAATGATGCACTGTACATATTTGTTAATTTTTGTTGTCTGTCTCTAAAGCCAAATACCGATCCCATTCCACACTTCCTGAATTCTAACTTCTAACTTACTTCCTGAATTCTAACAGATGCTTAAGCCAATGCATTCAATCCCGTCACTTCGTAAAGTTGAGCCTTTGCTTTGGAATCTTGGCCCAGCTTTATACATACTGTGAACTGTGACTCATGGGATCAGATCACGAGTGAATTTGCCGACTGCATAAACAGCTGACTTGATCTAATTAATTGATTAACCAGTTTAAAAGCAGGTATCTAATAAATTTTAAATGGTTGGTGAGACACATAATGAGAGTAATCCTTTCTCTTCACTAAACACTAAATTGCATTGCATCTCCTAGGTACAGAAACATCCCCGTGATTATTTTGAAAGACTGCCTCAATACCCCTATGCGAAGAAAAGAATGTATTTTCTCCCTCCATAGAAATAAGCAAAAATATCAATTTCGAAGCTGGAGCTTTTGCATAGTATCATTAGACGGAAGTCTCTCTGGGCACTCTGTGAGCCTCTGACCAATTTGCGCCCATTCTCCCAGCCTTCTCATTGACATCCTCTGTACTTTTCCAGTACATTTGTAGACATTTACCATTTCCAGACTCCTTGCAGGCTATCTTCCTCAGAAGACTTATGGATTGGAAGAGGGACACTGCGTCTTCTCCTTTCAAGCAGAACAAAGCTGTGAGCAGCAACAGGTGGGAAAGAGTGAACTGAACATCCCGCTAAATTCCAAAGTACAAAATCCTTTCAGGCTTAAAAAGTAAAAAGAAATGCATCGTTCCTTGAATAGATGGAGTGTTTAAGCTGGCAGCCTATGGCCAAGCCAAAAGGTTCATAAAACAAAGAATTTGGGACATTGAAAGACAGGACGACCTGGGAAAATGCCCGGATTATAGGATCTCTTCAAACAATAAGTATAAAGTGGCTCTAGCAGGGCAGATTTAGGTTTGGTGAGGCCCTAAGCTATTGAAGGTAATGGGGCTCTTTACATGTCCAGCTGTCCTTTGTCAACAACAAATTGTCGCTTTTTTTTGTGTTGAATATATGCTATATGGTAATTTATGGACCTAATAGGTATCTAAAGCCATTTGCACATAACAAAGTAATTGTTGATTTTGGAAATGTATATCGAGTTTTTTTTTTCTTTACAAAAATTTTGGGGGCCCAAGAGAGTGGGGCCCTAAACTATAGCTTGTTTAGCTTATACGTAAATCCGCTCTAGCATCCTATTTGTATCAGTTAGACCATCCAAGTCTTAGGAGAGCCTTCACGCTGACTCGCTTCCAAGCTCTCCCTTCAGCAATGGTAGAGGGGCATTTTAAAAGGACCCCGATCAGTGACAGGCTTAGTCCGTGCAGAACTGGAGAAATAGAAACAGTGGCTCACGTGCTATTAAGATGTCTCTGGTACGAAGAGGCGCGTACCAAGTACCTTCTCCCTTTTCTGAAGGGCCCCAGAGAGCCCTCAGAATCAGTAATATTGCAGACTCTTCTGGAGGGGGGAAAAGAACAGGTTACCTTAGCCACGGCTAGGTTTTGCACAATAGCACTTAAAGTTTGCCTCTCAAAGGTTTCCTCATAGATATGTCTAATTTTAATTTAGGGGGATAAACCTAATCTGATGGATTTGCATCTTGTTTTTTAAATTAATGTATAAGCGTGAACTGTGGATAGTTTTATTAAGTATTATGTATTTTTAGAATGGGCAATAAAATCCTACTGAACCTACTGTTTAAGCTTGCACATATGTTTCATATACAACCTGAATGATGTGACATTGGACAGTAACCCAGGAAGTGATGGCAGTGGCATGAGTAAAGTCTGTGGCACTGTAAGGATGCAGCAGGAGTATCAAGATATGTATAGGATAATGTCAGGGATGAATAAGGAACCTTGAGGGCAGGGGGTATCAAACACTTTGCTGTAAGAACAAAGGAAAGGCCCTGCTGGATCAGGCCAGTGGTCTACGTGTCCAGCATCCTCTCACGCACAATGGCCAACCAGTTCCTCTGCAGGTCCTGCAGCAGGGCACAGGAGCCAAGGCCTTCCCCAGATATTGCCTCCTGACGCTGATTTTCAGAGGTTTACCATCTCTGGATGTGGAGGTTCACTTTAGACATTGCAGTGAATAACCTGATGAAAAGTTCCAGAAAACTCAAAAACCTGTTTGCCATTTTGGTTGGTTCTGTTAAAGCGTAGTACCTGGCTTCTGGGTTTGGACTCTTTTTAATGAATACTGTATTCTCTGATCAGAATTCTACATCTCCTTTTTACCTATGAATCCGCATAAGCCCTACTTTAACAATGAGAAAAAACTTTGTACTAATTCCTGTTCTAAATATTTCAAAATATGTACTAGTGGTTTCTGAAGCCTGGAACTTAACACCAAATACACAGCACTGACTTCCTCCATCGTTCTTAGGATTGCCAGGTCCCTCTTCACAACCAGCAGGAGGTTTTTGGGGCAGAGCCTGAGAAGGGCAGAGTTTGGGGAGGGGTGGGACTTCAATGTCATAGAGTCCAATTGCCAAACCAGCCATTTTCTC
The DNA here is from genome assembly GCF_029931775.1 of Euleptes europaea. Taxonomy (NCBI): domain Eukaryota; kingdom Metazoa; phylum Chordata; class Lepidosauria; order Squamata; family Sphaerodactylidae; genus Euleptes; species Euleptes europaea. The sequence continues at coordinate 33,033,161 of NC_079318.1, forward strand.
CAGGTGAACTGATCTCTATTGGCTGGAGATCAGTTGTAATAGCAGAAGATCTCCAGCTAGTACCTGGAGGTTGGCAACCCTAATAGTTCTGTATGAAGTTCCAGGTCAAAATGTGATTGGCAAAATGGCTATATTTGTTAATAATGGTGAAAATGTACTGTTAGTCGCAGAATAAATTCCCTTGCATTTCTATCTCAAGGTACTTGTAAATTTCACAAACGTTTGATGGATACGTAAAATATAATTTGTGCCTGCAAGATGACTAGAGTTTCATCGATGGCAGCCAAGCTCAATAGATCTTTTGTTCTCGCTGCTTCCCTGAGACTGGAAAAATCAAGACATGGTTGTTAGTCAGTACTTTACTTGGTGAGCCACACATTGCATAGGCCTAGAATAACTACAATAACATCTTTTACTGCCTCCTAATGTCACTTTAACCCCGGACTGTGGGAAACTTCTGGCACATCGCTTTGTAACTGTGGGATCATCATCAGGAACATTTCTCTAGATATACTTGTTTTAAGATTTAACTAGGGTTGCCAACCTCCAGGTACTAGCTGGAGATATCCTGCTGTTACAACTGATCTCCAGCCAATAGAGATCAGTTCACCTGGAGAAAAGGGCCGCTTTGGCAATTGGAGTCTATGGCATGGAGTCTATGAAGTCCCTCCCCTCCCCAAACCCTTCCCTCCTCAGGCTTTGCCCCAAATCACTGGGTATTTCCCAACCCGGAGCTGGTAACCCTAGATTTAACAGATAACAGAAAGGAAAGAAAGTTCCTCTGCAATATGGATTCAAAATATTGCCATCATGCACACTTGGGTAGCTATAGATAACCAAAACAAGCTCCTGGAACATTGATGATGGGGCCTGAAGATCTCCTGGGATTACAACCAATCTCCAGACAACAGAGGTCAGTTCCCCTTGATAAAAAGGATGCTTTGGAGGGTGTTTTCTATGGCACTGTATATAGGGTTGCCAAGTGCCAGGGGGTGGTGGGCAAGCCCCTGCCAATCCACCTGGCTGCTCGCTGACCAGCTGAGGGCTGGCAGGCAATCTGTGCAGGCACGGACAGGTCACGTCCAGTTCACATCCAGAAGTGCTGCTTTGCAAAGGCCCGGTTTCCACTCAAACTCCCAGATTGAGTGGTAAAGGCCTGTTGCGATGCGGCACTTCCCGGTGTAAAACGCATCACAAGGGGCCATTTGAGTGGAAAACGGCCCCTTGTGATGCATTTGACACCCAGAAGTGCCACATCAGAAGTAAACCGGAAGTGCTGAAGCACTTTCAGGAGTGTGCAACCCCCCTCCACTCCAAAAACCTCCCGCAGAAGAAGAAGAGGGACCTGGTAAGCCTAACTGTATACCAATGAGTTCCCACCCCTCTCCAAACCCTGCCTCCCAAGGCTCCTCTCCCAAAAATCTCAAGGTACTTCCCAACTCAGAATTGGCAACCCTTGTTAAAAAGGGAGCAGAATGCCATTTTTAAAATTTGCAAGGAAGATGGCATTTAAGCTTAGGCTAGGTGAGCAGCAACTGGAGCAGCTAATTTTATCTAATAAAAAATGAGCAATAAGTAAAAGATGTTGGGGGGGATATAAATCCGCATTTTTTAAAAAAAAAATCATAGGTCTATGTATGTGATACATTCTTCCTGTGTGTGTGTGAATCTTGGCTAATCTATGACCTTAAAATTCTCACATCGTCAAAGAATGTTTGTGCGCAGTTGAACCCCTCCTCCCATTAAAAGGGCTTCATGGAGGTCAAAACAGACAGGGCACGGCTCCCACAAAATGGATGCCTCTCAGAGTTTTTGAGATCCATCTTGTTGTGTTCAAGCCTGGGCAGGAAGGAGGTTGACCGCTGACCTTTCCCCTTGGCCTTAAGGTGTGCCTACCTTAATCATGGGGCTACCTAAGCTGATTTAATCAGCACTCCGAGCAGACCATTACTCATCCTATCTGTACCCAGCCCTCCAATCAATCAATATTCAAGGGAAAAGCCCAGGCATTCTCTTGGGACCTAACGGCCCATGAAACCTCTCCTACCCTTTTGTTGGAACCCCGGAAAAGCAATCAATTCTTTGTTCTCTGGCTTTACTGCCTGAATACCTCATACTGCATCAAGACCCATTTTAGAGTATAAACACCTCCTTTGGCCATCGTAATGTATGTGTGTTCTGCATCTGTGCACTCACCCCCACTTACGTGTGGGCTTTCCTCCTCAGCGCTGCTCTTGCCCTTCAAGACTGGTAACTATCACCCTTCCCTAAAAGGCTGTCCAAACCTCCTCCCTTTTCTCTTAGCTCTTGTATGCTTTGTGTGTGTATGTTCATTGCTTGAAATATATTCTATTTATTATTTTCCTTCTTTAATAATACCTGTTCAACTATAACTATCACCAGCTCATTTAAGAGTTCTCACCTGGGACAATCCTGGTATATCAATCCCAGTTACCCTGTTTTACTCTGCCTCCCCAGTAAATTCCCCCAACTTAAGTGGAGACTGCCTGCCCAGAGTAACATGTTCCCTTAAGTGGCTGGAGTCAGATAAGCTATTGGATACTTGCTCTAGGTCAGTTGCCCAATATCTCTGCTTATGCCACCCTAAAAGCTGCTTGGTTCAGAGCACAAGAAGGAGAGCACCAATACTTGCTATGGACTCGACTTAATCCTGGCTACCATTGGCAGGAGAGGAGGTAAAGGTCATACTTTATTTGAGGAACAAAATACCTCGAACCAGGCCTGAACAACAACTTTCAGGAAATCCTGCAGTTCCTCATAAGTTTACCAGGTGATCGGGTTCAGCAGTAGATGGGTATTCCTGAGGTCTACCATCTCTCTAACAACTTTCCTTTGCATTGCTGTGATGTGAAGTAGCATGCAGCATTGTCAGTTTAGTTCTCAAACAGTGCAATCCTGAAGGTGGGGAACAAGATGGCTTAGGAGCCCATGTGACCCTGTGGTGGCGTAAGTGCCTGGTTGTCCTGGAATAATAGGCACTTACGTTGCCATGGAGGGCATCTCCGCCAGCCCCAGGACACCATACCTCAGCGTGGGGCTCAGGAGCCGGCAGGGCCTTCCACCAGCATTCTCTCAGCGCAAATCCCTGCACCAGTGTCTTGGGAGACATTCCTGGGGCATTCCCGGGGGCAGAGCTGCCTTTAGGCAGCTTCCAAACCCCTTTCTTCCTGGGAATGCTGGTAGGCTTTTTTTCCCCCTCCGCAGTGGCCGGGAAGCCTATGAGGAGGCTTCTCAGCTGAGCCATCCTGGCCGCCGCGGTTCGCCCCCCTTCAGGAATGGCCTCAAAGAGTGGCACTAAGGCTAATGCCTACAGCAACAAAATGTGCGCCTGAAGGCATTCCCCCTAATGCATTCAGCCAAAGGAGTATCATGGGACAATGTTGACATTGGAAAGGTTACCCTGAATGTGGAAGTTCAATAACCATGGTTTTATGTTAAATTGCATCCCGCTTTATAATGAAAAGTGAAGGGATGTATTTATGTAGACTGCAGAAATTGTGGAAAAGGAAGTTGACTTCATACCTTTTCATGTGGCCAGGTAAATGCACACTGGATTCCAATCCTGTTACTGATCTTATGAATATGTTGTGCATATTAGCATCTATTTCAGGACCTTTTTTTTCAGTCTAGTTGCAGCAAATCATTTTCCCCAAGGTCACAATTATAAACAGAGAAATATATAGACCTGCCTTTCCTTGTTAGCAAATCTCCGATCCACTGAATAGGGACAAAAAAACATGGGAAAATAAATTAGCCACATCTCTTTTGCACTCCGTTACTTGCTGCAGACAGCAAAAGTAATCAAAACAAAATAGTGTCAGCCTTCAGCAAACATCAAACTCTTATAAATCTAAGAGTTTCATCACAATTATTGATTAAAGAATAGTAAAGGTTTATATTCTAAACTATACAGTTCTGGAAGAATTAGATTCCTTTCTTATACACTTACATCCCTCAACAACCTTTCAGATTTTAGATTGGTGATGGGGGGGAGAGATTTCAGTACAAATGTCTGTGATAGGAAATACATACACAGATTTAAAAGCATGCACACATTCAACATTAAATTGCAAAACAGCAGTGAATTTTAAGAATACTTGCTGTAGTTACTTCTTATACTTCATCATAACAATGTTAATTTAAAGCTGAAGGGATTTGACATGTAGTGAATATAGATGGATAGGTAGAAAGCATGGTTGCCCAGAAAAAATAATCACATGAGGTCTGAAGCACAGAGGTGATTGCTCCCCCTTACCTTGGGTTACCAGCTCCAGGATGGGAAATACCTGAAGATTTTGGGGGTACAGCCTGAGGAGAGTGGGGTCCAACCAAGTGACATTCATGTCATACCCAGCCCTCGTAACAATTGAGTTCGGCACCCCTGATCTAAAGAATGACAGACAAGTGACCTCTCTCAACAGTTACAAACACTTGTCAGTAAAACAAAGCAGCTACACTCTTGTGACGAACTATCTATTGTATACAGTTATATGGAGTTTCCCTCATTCTTGTTTACTTTTCACCTGTCAAGTTTAAACCTGAAACCTCCCTGACAGTCTAACTTGACCATTTCCTCATAAGAGTATAATAACCAAAGATTCAGCATTTGTTAGCAGTAATCTGACACAGTGAATTTCTCCCTGAAATTGACATCTTAGTATGTTCACAAACAGGCTGTGCTTCTTATAACTAATACTTCAATCTGGAAGCCCCACAGGTGCAATATATCTCTTCCAATAGCCCTACAAATGACATTTTTTTGCCAAGTTAGAATCATAAATAAATTTTATACAGAACAATGTCAAACTGGAATGGACTCCTTTTAGGAAAAGGAGGTGCAGAAATAGCACAAAACACTGTCTTTGCTGTAAATTGCTTGCATCTATGGCACCACATCAATCTCATTTGGACATTTGGTCAATGATTCATAAAATCATTTGGTCAATGATTCATAAAATGTTAGAATAGGAAGATACCTTTTAAGTACCGTGAGTGGATCCCTTCCAAAATAGCATATTCCTAGACTGAAGCAATTCTTGTACTATGATTATTAAAAGCATCTATAGTAGTAGATAATGTAATATTCAGCTTTCTGATACGCAGCCCAAATGTACTTGCTGAACCATGAACCCACAATTTCTTCTTTCTATGTTGTTGGACATAGGAAAGGTTGCCTCCCCTCATCACTTCTAGAAAGATGGAAACATTTCTTGGACAAAATACTTCTAAGATCCACTCCATTTTGGTAAGATCCAAACCAGATTCTTAAATACCCCCATTTAGGGCTGTTGGGAAAAAAATCGGTATAGTTCGGATTCGGCAGAATTTGGCCTGTCTTGATTTGGGATATGCTGAAGTCTGAACCCCCCCGATTCGGATCCGTGAAATTCGGCGCCTAGTTCGAGCTCGGGGGGAAAATTCGGCCGAATAAAGTCATTAAAATGCACTCGCGCCTTTCTGCGGCTCCGGGGGGGGGCATTTTTGGGGGTGCAGCCCCCAAACTTTCAGCGTAGCTTCAGATGAGGCTTCTTGGAAGAACCCCCAAGTTTTGTAAAGATGGGATCAAGGGGTCCAGAGATATGGGTTCCCCCCTTTTCCCTATTGGGATGAATGGGATCAGCCGATCCTATGCATCTAGAGAGCGGCAAATCCAAGGCAAAACCTCCCGTGCTAACCATTGCAATGCAAAGCAACACGCAAGCGACCATGGAAAGGAACAGAGGCGCACTAGGCTAGCTATAGCAAAAAGGAAAAAAGGAGCAGGTGACTTGGACCATGAAAATGTATTGTGAAAGTCAGATTTTGCAAAAACATTTTTGAGTGAGCAGCAAAACAGACCATGCAAAAAAAACACACACCAGAGTTTGTATTTTCTGCCCTGCTCCTTCTTCTCATGGTGGAGGGACACTCCCCCTTATGCAAACGACCCCACCAAACTCAAGCAAGTCTCACCAGCACCACCCCCCACCTCTCCAACCAATACGGCGCCGCGGTGCACCCCCCAAACGGGGGAAAAATCCAAGACACAGGGGATCTCACGCAAGCTGCCCCGTTGCACTCAACCCCAGACTAGAGGCAAAAACAGTGAACACCACCAAGGAGGAGGCTCGACACCAAGGGTGCCAAGCGGAGAGAGACTCGCTAGCCGCCGCACAGACTCAACTTTAAACTTAACTTTAAAAGCAGTACACACACTCCCCCAGAGGTGAGCGGTCACCCCCCCCTCGGCAGAATGGGCGAAAGCCTCCTTTGGCTCCCCCCCCCAGAAACTGCCCCCCCACAGACTCTGCTTCCCCCCCACATACACACGGGAAAAAATTATAGATTAAAGCCCCAAAAGGGGTCTTACTGTGGATGTCTTCTGTTCCATCAGGAGGGACTGGGTAATCCAATACGATTCCATTTAAGCACGGGAGGTTTTGCCTTGGATTTGCCGCTCTCTAGATGCATAGGATCGGCTGATCCCATTCATCCCAATAGGGAAAAGGGGGGGACCCATATCTCTGGACCCCCTGATCCCATCTTTACAAAACTTGGGGGTTCTTCCAAGAAGCCTCATCTGAAGCTATGCTGAAAGTTTGGGGGCTGCACCCCCAAAAATGCACCCCCTGCAGCCACGGAAAGGAGCAAATATGTACACGCACCCCCCCACACACACACACAGGGATTTCTCTCACACACAAACAGATACTCTCTCTTTCTCTCCCCGGGCCATGCAGCAGCTGGGCTCATGTGCTCAATCGCGACTGATTGGCCAGAAGACCCTGCTTGGCCACCGATTGGCCGCGGGACAATGCTGCTTAGTGCTTACTAACTGACGGTTATGCTGCTGTGCCGAACCCCGAATTTGCTGATTTTATTCGCCGAACACCCCGAACTCGCCGAATTCGGCTCCCCAGTTTCCAGCCTTTTTTGAGTTTGGTTCCATCCGAAGTAAAAACTGCTGAATCGGGGGAAATTCGGCTGTTTTTTGGTTCAGGCCAAATCGACAGCCCTACCCCAATCGAAGAGAGAGTCTGCCCATGTGGAAAGGCAAAGACAGAAACACTTACCCATTTTTTATTCAGTTGTGATTTATATTCTTCTATAAAATCTTCTTTTATTACTCCATTGATTTCACACTTTCCGGTATATTCTCACAGTCACAACTACCACTTACTCTATCTGCTGTCTGGTAACAATAAGGTTGTTACTCTAGTCATAGTTCATTATTTATCAGCCGCTTTGAAGATACACTGAAAGTTATACTCAAGTTACACCTAAATGCTCACTTGCATACAGGTGCTCTTTTTGCACTGGAACTGGAATTGGCAGGAACAATGATAGCATGGCCCCTGCACAGTATATGCCCATCTCCTTCATCTCCCACTGGTTGCCAGGCCAGGCCTGAAACCCTATTCATTAGTTTATAAGTCTCCATATTTATATAGCTTACTATCTATATCAACATGCCTGTTCATGGTAGGGTTGCGCTAAAAAATATTTTTTGGGGGTAAATTTTGGGTTTATTGGGCCCGATTTTTCCAGTAAACCCAGAATAAGCCAGATACCCATACCAGTAAATTTCAACATTCGGCTTATTTTCAGGTTTACTGAAAAATTCGGATCCATTACAGTCTATGGGGATTTTTTTCAAAGCTCCTGTGGGGCCTTTTTGGAGGTACAGCCCCCAAATTTGCAGCATAGCTTGAAGGAACTGTCCTTGCATGAACCCTGAAGTTTGGTGAAGTTTGGGTCAGGGGGTCCAATTTTTATTGGGTCCAGAATGGGTCGCCCCCATTCTCCACAGGAAAACACTGAGAAGTTCACAATGTTTCTCTATGGAGGAGGAGGGCGACCCCTTCCGGAACCCATAAAATTGGACCCCCAATGCAATCTTCACCAAACTTTGGGGTTCATGCAAGGACAGTCCCTTTAAGCTATGCTGCAAATTTGGGGGTTCTACCTCCAAAAACGTCCCCACAGGAGCTTTGGAAAAAAATCTCCATGGATTACAGCAGCCCTATTTCACATGTGCTGGGAATTGCCAAGCCAACTTTCCCATGATTGGTTTCAATGGGCCAATGCAAAGCAATGGGAGGACAGGTCTAAATTCCAGTGGAAAAGCAGAGAGCTCAGGCCAATCCCTCCCTCTCCAAGAACTCACACAAGCCCTACATGACCAGACACCAACCCAATCCAGCAGCACAACAAACCACACAGAGAAGTCTAACTTCACCATAGTTCCTTATGGAGGATGGTGCCAAGAATCCCTTGCATCTATCCTGTGAATCTGGAGACTCTGCCTTGAAAAATGCCCCCCACAGAAAAATCTCCATAGGATAAAATGAATCCAATTTTTTCAGCAAAAACAGAAATAAAGCCAAATATCCATTTACCGGTATGGGTATTTGGCTTATTTCGGTCCCCCCCCCCCCCAAAAAAAAATACCTGGACCAATAAATCCAAACCCAAATTTTACCAGAACAAAATGTACAGCCCTGCTAAAGACCGATATGTCTTTTCAATAACTAGACTTCAGGTTTGTCTTTTAAAGATCTGTAACTGGTGAATATGTGCAGGATGGCCTAAGCATTACTACTTCCTGTGCTCCTGCAGTACATCTGTCTTGTTTCAAATAAATCTTTTATTGTTCACTCTCCTCTATTAGCCTAAATGACTAAGCAGTGAGCACATTGATTTAAACCAGTTCATGTGTTTCGTTACAATGGGCTTAAGTACAAGAACTCTAATTGCAGTGAAATTGTTTGTGGATGAATGAGCAAACACTCACTGAAATTTTTGCTGGGAAGGGCATACCCTCAAAAGTATCCCTTTCAGTATAGGATTGTTTCCCTTTACAACAAATCAATATTGCAAATACCTTTCTGACTCAGGATAAGCCCGACATCTTCTGTAAATTTTATGTGCCAGACTTGATTATAAAGAAAATCTATAACTCGGCAATATGCCTTGGAGTATGGGAGCCAAAGCTAGACTAAACCCAATTCAAAACAGTCTGCCAGCCATAATAATATAGAGTCTTCTTCTCTTGCGTATCATGCACTGTCACTCAGAATGAAGTTGGTCAAAATCTGCCGCTTGATTTTATTCATATCACAACTGAGCCGCCACTTGTACATTTCTACTTCTTCCCATCTATCAGCTTTCAGAATTACTTATTCAGGCATCAATGCAGTGTCTGCATCTTTTAGCTTCAAGTTTGCCCATTTGTGCAGCTGCTGCCCTTTGATTTATGTGCTGAGAATTCAGGCCTTCAGGCTTCGCAAACAGTGAATTTATTTCTCAGGTATTTAAAGACTGGTAATTTGTTTTTGTTTGTTTTTTAAAAAAATACTCTCTCAAATGCTGCCGAGAATCCAAAGCAAATTGTCTGGTCTTTGGATAATATCTATTGTGCTCCTGTAACCCAGGTAGCAAAATTGCTTGGGTTACTTAAAATATTAAGCCAGTAAAGGGACTCCACCTGCTCCAGCGTAGACTTCATTCTCTTTGAAAGCTGATCTCTCTTTCAAGGGGAACACAAGTTATTTTGCTACTGCATTGTGTGTGCATATGTAATTACACATTTAATGATGATAAATGGCGTAACATCCCGATGAAATATTGGCTCATTTTAGGTCAATGCCCAAACTTCCATTCTGGTTTTGCCAGTGCTTTCTTCACAACGGACGAAAGATGAATCACATTTTTAATGAGATTAAAGCATTCAGTAAGGCAGTAAGATGATTCCATCTGTATTTTTATGCTACAAATAGCTTTAGTGCTTCAAGGCAGAGAAATTGGATCATTTCCCCAGAAATCGAGCACCAGTCGTGGAAATAACCTTGGAGCAGTTTCTTTTCATGATAAGGTTTAAAAATCAAAGTTTTGTTTTTGAGTGGCTGCACTATCTTTTACACCATCAGTGCCTGGAAAAACAGAGGGACTGTCAAGAAACAGCTACTGTATCTAGGTGGAGCTTTTTATGTTTGACTTCATGGATCGCATATTTTACAGTCCTGACTTAAAGGGAGGAAGAAGAAGATCCCCAAAAGCCTCCAAATACCTTTGCTTAATTTGATAGACTGTTATAATGAAATAAAAGTCTCTAAAGATATGCTGCCCCTGCTTTTCACAGTAACTGAAGTACGTTGCCAAATAACATGGACAATAGAAAAGAACCACAGGAAATCAAGGGAAGAAGGAGGAGGAGGAGGAAGAGGAGGAAGAAGTACAGTTGGTTTTTGTATGCCAACTTTCCCTCCCACTTAAGGAAGAGTCAAACTGGCTTACAATCACCTTCCCTTCCCCTTTTCACAACAGACACCCTGTGAAATAGGTGCAGCTGAGAGAGCTCTAAGAAAGCTGTGACTAGCCCAACGTCACCCAGCTAGCTTCATGTGTAGGAGTGGGGAAACAAATCCAGTTCACCAGATTAGCCTCCGCCGCTCATGTGGAGGAGTGGGAGAATCAAACTCGTTTCTCCAGATCAGAACCCACCGCTCCAAACAACAGCTCTTAACCACTACATCATGCTGGATAACATAAGCAGTGGTTATTTTCATCAAAGAGAAATTCTTGAACCAAAGCAAAGGTGTGATGGGTTTGGCAAAGTCAGACATGCTTTGTATATGTATGGCATTTTTACCATACAGAGCCGTAGGAGGCAAGCTCAAACAGTTCAGTACCACGTTCGATTGATCCTGTATTCTATGCACATGGTGAATTCCTAGGGTTGCCAGGTCCCTCTTTGCCACGGGCAAGAGATTTTGGGGGCGGAGCCTGAGGAGGGCAGGGTTTGGGGAGGGGAGGGACTTCAATGGCACAGAGTTCAATTGCCAAAGCAGCCATTTTTCTCCAGGGGATCTGATCTCTATCGGCTGGAGATCAGTTGAATTAGCAGGAGATCTCCTGCTACTACCTGGCAGTTAAAGGGAAACACAGCACCAGCTCAAAGTAACTCAATAACCTTACTATATTTATATTACAAACAAACACAGGAAGTGTGGACTCTCTATATACATACAGAATTATATAATATGCAAAGAAATAATGTCCAATTCTGGTTACTTCACCAATAGAAAACCAAGTTGGTGAAGTAACCAGCATTGGACATTATTTCTTTGCATATTATATAATTTTGTATGTATATAGAGAGTCCACACTTCCTGTGTTTGTTTGTAATATAAATATAGTAAGGTTATTGAGTTACTTTGAGCTGGTGCTGTGTTTCCCTTTAACTAGTGTTTATTCAGCACACGTAGCAAATTATTGAGATACTACCTGGCAGTTGGCAACCCTATGAATTCCAGATCTACTAATCTCATGATCCAAACACACCAAAATTGAGACATTGAACAACTAAAACAATAATTCTTAATGGGGGCATGGACCCTCCCCCCCCCCATGTTGATCTACAAACTCTGGGAGTCATTCAGAAGTTATCCAGTTCCACAGGGCCTATAAGACTGAGATGTTCTGCCAGGCCTGTGGCTCCGGGCTGCAACAGTTTTCCCATCAGAGGTGGCCTCCCATTTTTCCTCCCCTCTCCTTATTTTACCATCTAAATGGGGGGGGGGGCTGGCTGGCTGCCCTTTCCCCCGTTGGCCAGGAAATGTCCCTAGCATTTCTGTACAGTAGTGCAAAAAATAAAAAGGGGGGATGCTGTGACATCACTGGTCATGCCATCAGTGATGCCCAGCACTCCTGCTGGATATTCCTGTTTATTTGGCCATGTGCAGAAGCAATACACCAACTCTGCAGCAGAAGGGATTCAGAGGAAAGGGCATACATGCAGAACGATTCTCCCAAGCTGATTTAAATGCTTGTGGATTGACTGCTGGGAAAATCAGGAGGAAGTTGTGCATGTAGAATAGCCCGTTGGGGGGTTTACCAAGCCTGTTGCAATAGCTTCCAACAGCAAGCAAAGGACAGCTGTTTTCACTTCACATCCCACACTAGCAATAAAATCCCAGATTTCTCTTACAAACCCTTCAAAATGGCATAGAGTGAACCAGAAACAAACCTAATATTAAGAAGCTGGCTGATGGCCATCAGGCACATGGGTCTCATTGAATGCCTGCCTGTACACTGTGTGCATGTATCATACCTATAGAAATAAAGTTGATTTACATGCAGTGCTGGTTTTATGCCCCAATTTATTTACTTGTTTGCTTGTTATGAGCTTATTCATCACCACAGATGCTCCGAGGGCTTCATCATTGTAGAGCCCACTCTTCGAGCTACTTATTGGACTAAAACTTGGGGCTGTGTCTTTCTTGTGTATTTTTTAAATTTTACTTGACTTGCAGTTTAGGGTTTTTAGTAAGCCACCTTGAGTGGCAGAAAAGGCAGCCTATACCTTCACAAAAATAATTGGGGAGCATTCAGTGATAATATTGTATACTTGGGGATGGTAGTAGATTAAAGGTTAAAAACCACTGAACTACAAAACAAAACAAAGATCGCCTGTCAGAGTTTTATCCTGCCCTCCTCCAAAAGTATAGGCTTCATAGTTGCCATTACATCCTTTGTATGCTCAAAATATCCATGTAAGATAGACTAGACTGAGAGAAAGTGACTGGCCAAAGTCACCAATAAGCTTCATGGTTGAGTGGGTTTTGAAGCTAGGTCTTCCCAGTACTAATCCAGTACTCTAACCATCACACCACACTGGCTCGAGATTGTAATGATTTTGCGGTTATTTTAACATGGATGAATTCTGCTCAAAAACTGCCTGTCTCATAAAAAATGGTGCCTGAGCTGAGTGCCACTGCTGTTATTCCAGTGGACATAAGAACATAAGAAAAGCCATGCTGGATCAGAGCAAGGCCCATCAAGTCCTGCAGTCTGTTCACACAATGGCCAACAACATACTTCTAGGAAACCCACAAACAAGATGACTGCCGCAGCATCCTGCCAGCACCTAATATAATAGGCATGCTCCCCTGAGACTGGAGAGAATCGGTATGCATCATGACTAGGAGCCATTTTGACTACTAGCCATGGATGGCCCTATCCTCCATGAACATGGCCACTCCCCTCTTGAAGCCTTCCAAGTTGGCAGCCATCACCACACCCTGGAGCAGGGAGTTCCACCATTTATCAGTGAGTTGCAGCAATTGTTTAAAGGCTACTCGGGAAAAGCCACTTCTTAATCTCGACTAACCTTGGGTGTAGCTTGTAAGAAGGGAAGGAGGAGGTAGTGTGCTGCAGAGAAGATTTTATGGAGCAGGTCTTTTTTGTTATTTAAAATATAAAATAAAGCATTGCACTGTTTTCTATAATGTTGCACCGAAAGTGTGGGTTTTGTGGTGGATCTTTCTTTGGAAAGCTTGTTTTTCGGGGAAAGTGAATTATTGATACACCAGCTGTGAGAGGACAAGTAAGGCAGGAAATTAAAGAATGATTTAGTTAGTGTGAAGTATCTAAATAACAAGAGTATGTATGATTCTAGGCATCTGTAAACAATATTTCCTTAGCTAGTAAACATTACTGTGTGTTTCATACTGGAAATTATGTGAGACGAAGAACAAAATGTTACTTATAATTGATCTGCTGCTCTCAATTAAATAAAACTTACTTTATTGCACGATATTAAGTTGAGCTTTAAAGAGGAACACATAGAAACACAGTAACCAGGATAAGCAGAAAAGAGGAATCTTGAAAGTGGTATTCTGTATCAAAGATAACATAGAAACAAATCTCTCTCTCTCTCTCTCTCTCTCTCTCTCTCTCTCTCTCTCTCAATATTAATGCTTCTCCTGGCCATTCTTCCCTAGTGATACAAGAAACAAGTCTCTTTGCTTTCAAGGACATTTTCCCCTCCTCAGATGCCCATTCCCCCAAAATGTTATTTATTTAAAACATTTATATGTCACCTTTCCACCCAAATAGGGTCCCCAAGGTAGCAAGCATCAAGGCATGAAAACATTAAAATAGCATTTAAAATGTATATATAAATATTTTGAAAAAATGTTCAGTTTTGTCAAACAGATCTGGACACTTCTTGCAAATCCCATCAACATTATTATTTACAATCACACATTTTGTTTCCCAATACAAAATGTGAACAGCAGAACATATCTAAATAATGATTGCCCATCACATAAAATGTTGCAGATCCTGATAATATTTGCAAATATAGTACTTGTTCAGGATATGTATCTGCATCGATAAATTTGCTTTTCAATTCAATTTCAATACCTTTATTGACATACTTTTTTTTTCAATTTCAAAATTGGCTTTTCATTTAAGAGTGAAAAATCATGGGTATCTGTAGCATCCATATCCTCTCCGTTAAAGAAACCAGAGTTTTCCGCCAGCATTATGCAACCACAAATTCCACATGTATTTGTTTGATTTTTACTTTGGTTTTTGCAAGATAGAAGCTGACATCTTCTTTTGCATAACAGACTGAATCAATCTACAAATGTATATTGGAATGAACAGTGAAAAGCCAGAGAAAGTATTGTTTTTGACGAAATATAAATTGCAAGAGAACAGTTATAAAATGTAGGATATGTAGAACAATTTGTTTTCAACCTCTATGTCAGTTTCCTGCTCTTGTTCTTTCTACTCTTATCATGATATATATATCTTTTTCTGCTGTCATACATAAATACCTATTCCTTAACTGAATACATGATATACATCACTAGAGGCCCACGCAGATGTCTCTGGTTAAGATGGTTGTAGATAGTATATTTTCTCTTGTAAAGTTTAAATCTGTAAAACTTGGAAATATTTGTTAAGTTATTCAAGAGCCAGCATGGTGTGGTGGTTGGAGTGTTGGACTAGGATCTGAGAGACCTAGGTTCAAATCCCTACTCTTCCATGGAAGCTGGCTGGCTAGGGTTGCCAACCTCCAGGTACTAGCTGGAGATCTCCTGCTATTACAATTGATCTCCAGCCTATAGAGATCAGTTCACCTGGACAAAATGGCCTTTTTACAATTGGACTCTATGGCATTGAAATCCCTCCCCAAACCCAGCTCTCCTCAGGCTCTGCCTCAAAAACCTCCCACCAGTGGCGAAGAAGGACTTGGCAACCTTGTTGCTGGCTGACCTTGGGCCAATCACACACTTTAAACCTAACCTACTTCATAGGGTTGTTGTGAGCATAAAATGAAGGAAAAGAGAACCGTGTAAATCCCTTTGGGAAGAAAGGTGGTGTATACATGAAGTAAAATAAATTCTCCTTAGTCGGAGTGATTATTGAAGTGTGTCACAGATACTATTCTGCAATAGAAAACTGAAGGTTCAGACATCATAATCGGTAAAGGGCAGTCTGCAGGTTCATATCTAATTTTTATAACACTAATAATAATACACAGATATTACTGTAATTAATGTACAAATAAACAACATAAAAGAAACAAATATGTCAAATTCCAGTAATGATCCCATTTTCAAACTTGCCCAGTTGTGTATGGATGTGGTCAAAGAACCTTCTGGAGTCACATACACTTGGTTCAGTCATTAACATTTCAATTCTAAACAGAGTTATATCCTTCCAAGTTCACTGAAATCAATAGGCTTACAAGGGTTTAACTCTGCTTAGGAGTGCACTGTCAGTGTGACCATTTGTTCTGAAAACATGCCAAAAAGAATTTAAACAAAACTTGCCCCTACAGTGTTCAGAGGGGCAAAGACTTCCCCTCAAAGTAAAATTACCCACCTTGGGTATGGTGTCACTATGAAATAATTACGGTGAAACCAAAATTATTTACTTTTTGCAAAAAACCCACCCAAGGGTTGCTAGGTCCCTCTTCACCATCAAAGGGAGATTTTGGAGGCAGAGCCTGAGGAGGGTGGGGTTTGGGGAGGGGAGGGACTTCAATGCCATTGAGTCCAATGGCCAAAGTGGACATTTTCTCCAGGTGAACTGATCTCTATTGGCTGGAGATCAGTTGTAATAGCAGGAGATGTTCTGCTATTACTTAGAGGTTGGCAATCCTACCCCCCCAATTATTTCTCAATAGCTGTTGCAAAAGTATTCACTACCCAAGAATCACTGTCATATCTTCGTATTGCCATTGTATACCCTTAGTAATATCAGGATGTAGCAAATCTGATTTGCAACATACTGCTGGAAATCTTATTCACAAGGAGATCCCTGATTAGATAGTTTTACTCTTGTGATAATGCCGTAAAGCATTACGTCCCTCTGAATTGGCTTGTTTTCCCTAAATAGTTATGGTTGTATAGCATTGTAAATCTCAGATATAGTTTGTGATCCCTAATTGGTTGGAATCACCACAGGGATATTTCAGGAAGAAAAAAAAGGAGACCTAATAGGGCTGCCAACCTTCAGGTGGTAGTTGGAGATCTCCTGCTATTACAACTGATCTCCAGCCTATCGAGATCAGTTCACCTGGAGAAAATAGCCGCTTTGACAATTGGACTCTATGACATTGAAGTCCCTCCCCTCTCCAAACCCTGCCCTCCTCAGGCTCTGCCCCCAAAATTTCCAGGCATTTCCCAACCCAGAGCTGGCAACCATAAAGCATAATGAAGAAGATAAGCAAAACAATAGCACTTAAGCAGACTAAAGCCTGCAAGCAACCCCCTGCTAATTAAAGTGACAACGTCTGCCCTTTCTTCCTGCTCCATACAGGTCATTTCTGCTTGTACATTTAAATGGTAGTATATTCAGTGTGGTTCTTGCATATCCAAATCCTTTTATTTCTCTCCACTATATATTTCTGTTCACTGCTTATTTGTTCTAGGGCTGCCAACCTCCATGTAATAGCTGGAGATCTCCTGCTATTACAACTGATCTCCAGCCGGTAGAGATCAGATCACCTGGAGAAAATGGTTGCTTTGCTCATTTGGCATTTAAGCCCCTCCCCTCCCCAAACCCCTCCCTCCTCAGGCTCCACCCCAAAAACCTCCCACTGGTGGCGAAGAGGGACCTGGCAACCCTAATGTGTTCATTGCCTATAACGTTGTATGAAGTTGTGCTACTCATCAGCTATTGTTCATTTTATACTTATGCATCTGCTTCTTCTTATAAGTAACCCTTCACACAGAGTTACTGAGGTTACTTTGACATTTTCTGATCTATCATCTAGTGTTTGAAATGCCTTCCAATAACAGTGACCTATTGCAGGATGCTTGTGGATGCCTTCAAATTGCATTCTGCTCCATCAAGCATCGGGACACCTTCATTGATTGAGATGCTACAACTAATTTTTGTTTCTCTAAATTACTCAGTTTTAAGGTGGCAGATTTCCACCTTTGACATTATTGTAAAACTGCAGTCTTATTTGGATGCCAGAGTAGTAACAATTTCACTCTCAGATGAATATTGCAATTTTGTTAACTGTTAATTCTGGAAAGTCACGTATTCATGTGAGACATTGTAATATCCAGAGCAAAAGAATAATCAAACACATGCAGAGAGCATTATTTGCTTCAAAGGACTGGTTTAATGTATGCCTTGCAATAAAAGTCACAGAGAGCTTAGTGTTGCCGATTAAGGTGCATTAACTTGTTGAACCAAGCTCTTAATTTCATAAGTAATTTTTGTTTTGTTTTGTGTTGTACTTTATACATAGCTAGTTAAGTGAAGAACAGCATTTTAGTGGAAAGTGCTGTCAAATTGCAGCTGTCTTGTAGTGACCCCATAGGATTTCCAAGGCAACAGATGAGCAGAGGTGGTTTGCCATTGCCTGCCTCTGCGTAGCTACCCTGGACTTCCTTGGTGGTCTCCCATACAAGTATCTGGTTGGCAACCCTAAGAATGAGTTAGCAGCCCTGTTTGGGAGCAGAGAAATTTGAAGCTGTAAGCTACATTGCATATTCAAAGGCTGAAGAAGTCACTTTTGGTGATGAAAAGCGCTGCTGTATATCCGGAAAGGTGTTTCCTCCGAGTTGCCTGACTGCGCAAGCACCCAGCCAAGAGCCAAGCTGACTTTATTGGACATTGTTCCTTATCATGAGCATTTTGAAATTATTGTGCCTCTTTGCTGTTGCGTTTGTTTGCTTGCGCCATTTTCACTTGTCTAGTACTTGTTGCTTGTTTTGGCCCATTTTTGTATACAACATTGTCATCGTCAGTCACTTTTCCACTGTTTCACTGTGTTCTGTTACATTGTTTATATGATTGTTTGATGTTTTATTACAATATATCACAGTTTGCAGAGCCAACTACTGTTTATTTTCACAGTACCTGGAGGTTGGCAACCCTAAGTATTGATCACAGCCGACCCTGCTTAGCTTCCAGAAGTGCATGCTCCAATTCAAACCACTTCTAGTTAGAGATGGGGCAGAATTCTTCTAGCTGGAACCCATGCACGGATCTGGAAGGGATGGCAGCATTTCTGATTTTTTTTTTTTTGCCAGGTTCTGGTTTTGTTCCAAATAAAGGGAGGCGCCTAGGTGTATGAGGCAAGGTTCTAATCAGACTTGTGGACTCTGATCTGGAGAACGGGGTTTGATTCCCCACTCCTCCACATGAGCTGCAGAGACTAATCTGGTGAACTGGATTTGTTTTCCAACTGCTACACATGAAGCCAGCTGGGTGACCTTGGGCAAGTCACACACTCTCAGCCTCACCTACCTCACAGGGTGTCTGTTGTGGGGAGGGGAAGGGAAGGTGATTGTAAGCCGGTTTGATTCTGCCTTAAGTAGTAGAGAAAGTCGGCATATAAAAACCAACTCTTCTTCTTCTTCTTTGTGCATTTCTTTCAGTTTTAATTTCATTAATGACAGAAATTGGGTGGTTTTGTAACTATTGCAATTAATACAAAAATAAAATTTCCAGAATTAACTTTCCAGAATTAACAGATAACAAAATTGCAATATTCATCTGAGAGTGAAATTGTTACTACTGTAGCATCTACATAAGACTGCAGTTTTACAATAATTTCAAAGGCGGAAATGTGCTACCTTAAAACTGAGTAATTTAGAGAAACAAAAATAGCTTCTCAATAAGTGAAGGTGTCTAGATGCTTTATTTTTGTTTTTCATTTTGAAGCTGCTGTAAGATTTTGTGTGGTTTTGTTGCAGAAGACTAGTGTCTCTCTCTCTACCTGGTCTAGCACTGTGTTCAGCACAAGCATTCATTTTGATTTTAAGTTCTTGACATTTCTGTTACCCTGAGGCAAAAGCTTTGCCTAATAAGCTGTCCTGATAAGATCATTTAATCCCAGTCTACACAGTCTACACACACACACACATACATACAAACACACGATTATGGGGGAACATGTTAACTGTAGGATTAAGAATGAAATACAAGTAAAACAGTATGTGATCATTTTTATGTAAAACTCAAATATGATCACCAATTATTTCTGTTGCGACCTGACACTGTACTTATCTTGGTTATGTTATGGGGGCACTTAAGTTATTGTTCACCCAGGGCACCAAAAACCTATAGGCTGGCCCTGCAAGGATTCCAGTCCATTAAGAAGGAAGTTACTTTCTGTAGCTGAGGGTCATTTTCCTGGGAAATTCATCCGGTGATGAAAGCCTCTGATCCAACAAGGGGACGATAATTAATGCACAATCCTGGAAGATTCCTTTTGGTGCAAAGTAGAGCCAGCTACTAAACTGTGTTCTCTTTGCATCTTACAATTAACTGATTAATAGACAGGGGTTTTAGTGATTCTGGGACCCTGAGCAATTGGCCAAGATTGGGGCCCAGAATCACTGCTGCCACCACCCCACTGGGGCCAAGCAAGGAGTGGCCTGGCCATGCGTGGTGGACAGGAGCCACCACTGCAACTGAAAGCCAGTTGCCCAAGCCCCAGATTGGGCAAGCGCAAGCAGTGGCAAGAGTCTTCTTTTCATTCTCCTTCCCCCCTCCTTTGAAGGTATGGGGCTGTGGGCAGTCAAGGAGGCCTGAGGCACCTGCCCCTGTTGCCCATTGGTTAGGACCACCCCTGGATGGAGGTAATTTTTACTTTTCCCTTGTTACAGCTGAGGACTTTGGGTTAGGGATATTGCCTGAAGCCCTCTGTATGATTGCAAGGAAGGACAGTAAATAAATAAATTCAGATAATGAATGAATTCAGAGTTCTCAAACTCAACCAGTGTGGAGTTTTCAGTACCACAACTTTCCCCTCACTAGAGCAGAGTGAGTCATGGAAACCATTCCAGCTTCAACTGATCTCTGGAATTTTGTGTGGGTTTGTAAAGTGCTGTCAAGTGACTTATGGGGACCTAGGGTTGCCAGGTCCCTCTTCTCCACTGGTGGGAGGTTGTTGGGGTGGAGCCTAAGGAGGGTGGGGTTTGGGGAAGGTAGGGACTTCAATGCCATAGAGTCCAATCGCCAAAGCGGCTATTTTCTCCAGGTGAACTGATCTCTATCGGCTGGAGATCAGTTGTAATATCAGGAGATCTCCAGCTAGTACATGGTGACCTCATAGGGTTTTCAAGACAAGCAATTAAGCAGAGGTGGTTTGCCATTGCCTTCCTCTGCAAAGTCTCACTTGGTGGTCTCCCATCCAAGCACCGACCCATCTTAGCATCTGAGATCTGACAAGATTGAGCTATGCTGTACCATTCCATATCCCATGGAATTTAGACAGAACAGAATAACACCATTATTCACCTTACCCAAAGTCTACCGAGAAGGATCCATTTATCGTGCTCATTTTTACTTCCAGTATGATTGCTTGAGAGTGTAAGGAGGAGATACGTAACCTATTCTTTACTGAGGGAATGGTAGCTACTGAGGGTCTTGTACATGCTGCATTGGTAGTAAAAATATCTTCCCCTTGAAGTGGAGAAAGGGAAGCTCAGGAATGTTTCACAAGGCTGTATATAGCTTTTCAGAGGAATATCCATTGACGCTGGTATATGCGTAGATGGATCTGTTTGGCTATGTGGACATGCATTGCAAAAATGACACTTTCATGACCTCAGTGGTAGAGCATCTGTTTGGCATGCAGAAGGTCCCAGGTTCAATCCCCAGCATCTCCAGTTAAAGGGACTAGGCAGGTAGGTGATGTGAAAGGCCCCAGCCTGAGACCTTGGAGAGCTGCTGCCAGTCTGAGTAGACAATACTGACTTTGATGGACCAAGGGTCTGATTCAGTATAAGGCAGTTTCATGTGTTCACATATGACAGTATATATCACTGTACATGGGGCTTCCTTGCAGGGAATGTTTCAAGTGTGAATCTAGCCTTGTATGGGAATCCAAGTGTACATTTGTTCCAAGGGAAAGGAGCAGGTATAGCTTCTTCCTCAGTGAGGGGAAAGCAAGAGTGAATCCAGACATTATTTTAAATAACAAGGCAAATGTTTGTCCTTCTAAACCCCACCATTTAAAATAATGAGCAAAGTGAAGAAACATAGATCTGACCTGGGAAGAAATCTTTCTGCTCTGGAGCTCTTCCTGGGCTCCAGGGCTCTGGTTTCTCATGTCCTTGCAGAATAGCTATCATTTTGGAATGAAAAACTAATGACTTCAAAAACCATCTGATCTCTTTTCTTCATGTAGGCTGCATTTACAATTTATAACACTGTAGGTAATTAGACATGCACAAACAGTAGTGTGCAGTTACTATTCAGGGCAATTCAAGCTGGCTTAGGTGAGCAGCGCAACATGGATGTAGATGTGCATACAGATATACATCTACATCTGCATCAGCTGCATAGTGGAAGCCTCGGTTGGCATACTTCACTCCGCTCTTTAACCAGATGTTTGTATTTGCAGTGCATTTCAATTCAGGAAGGTCTAATTAAGTCTGCTATATCTCATGCTTTTTTTAAAAAAAAAAGGTGGTGTAATATCAACAGAATAGGCTTTGTCTCCAGTAACATAAGCTGACAGGTAGCTTGTTGAGCTCCAGGCAAACTATATTGCCAGTGACTCATTAACACTGTCTAGTACTGAGAAGCTGTCTGCATAGATGTCCTTCCTACAGAATAAATGAGTGAAATGTGGCCAATTTTCTGCAGAAACAGCATCTACAGCAACAGATCCCCAGCAATAATCAGTGTTAGTAACTGATTACCAATGGGACAGTTTATCAGGAGCTTAACAAAATGCAAGTAACAGAAGAAAAAGCTTAGTCAAGTATTAGGGTAGATTCTGCTGCTCATATCTTACCCTTGTTACCTTTGCCTGTACTGCCCTTCATCCCCTCCCTCATCTATCTCTGCTGTCTCTTCCAGTTATCAAAATTTACTATAAGCTTTCAGGTCCCCCCCTTTTATGTAAAATACTTTGAAATGTTGCCATTGTGTGAATAAAAATAAAAACGGTTCACCTTTACAGAATCAGCAATTGTAGAATGGATCCATTTTATCCCAATTTACGGTTAAAAAGGGGAGGGGGGTTACCAAGCTCCAGGTACTAGGTGGAGATCTCCTGCTATTACAACTGATCGCCAACTGATAAGAGATCAGTTCACCTGGAGAAAATGGCCATTTTGGCAATTGGACTTTATGGCATTGAAGTCCCTTCCCACTGGTGGTGAAGAGGGACCTGGCAACCCTAGGGAGGGGCCATACATTATGTACCAGGCAGGGTCATGAGCAGGTTTGGGCAAGTTTAAATGAGATAGGTCTTATTTGGTTTTAGACGTGTGTAATGTTTGGTATGAAGAAGAAAAAAAACACATGCTAATAGCAACAAGGAAATCTTTTTGTGGCAAAATTTGTGGTTAAATATCATTGCTAAAGACTCTGTGGCCTGATCAGTGTTGGTCAATCCGCCAAAACACTATAACTTGTTTCTTCAGGCTTCTTGTGGAAATTGCCTATTTTCTTTCAAATAGCGTGACTTGATTAGACACTGTTTCTTTATGAAAGGTTAGGCCATCTCAACACCCCTCCCCCCGAGTAATATGCCCCAATCCAAACTGAAGCTGGGCATAACTGGTACTTCCATTTTAAAAGCATTGGAAAGATCTGATTGCCCGCCTTCCAGTATCTCAGTCATTCGACCCACAAAGTGACACATATTTCTTATTGGGGCATTCTTCACGGTAGATTTTGCTTCTGTTTTGCCACGGACTAAAGAAAAACACGATTTAAATGTTTTTTTCATGGCCGCGATTTATCCCCGTCAATTATCTGTAGTTTTGGTTTTTCATGGGAACAAAGCACGCTGTATTTGACAACGGTTTGGTCTGTCCCTTTTGCAGGAGCCCTCCCCTTCCAACAGGCTCATTGTTTATGCCTGCCCCCAGCTCCGCCCCAACTCCGCCCAGCAGATTACCTTGGGCGGTTCACCAGCCCCAGCGCAAAAAACAAGCACCAGTCCCTCTGGTCTCCTCCATTTTTCTTCCACCCTCGCTCTGTTCTGCTTTGGGAACAGTCAGATTCCAAATTGGGGGGGAGGGGAAGGCAGCGCTTTCCTTAAAGCTTCCCTCTATTTTCTATAGGTGTGGAACCCATTGCCCTTTAATGATAGACAGGATTGGGGGGGGGCAGGGAATCCATGTGCCCAGAGAAGTGTTTAGCTGAAAGTGGGAATGGGGAGTGGGGGGAGAGGAAAGAAGGCTCCTGGATTGCGCGCTGGCCATGATCCAGCCACATTGCATCGTGAAAGACAGGAGGGCTCCTAGCTTGCGTGCCAGCCCTGATCCAGCCAGTGTGCATGGCGAGGGGGGGAGAGGAAAGGCCCCTGGATTGCGTGCTGGCCATGATCCAGCCACATTGCATCATGAAAGACAGGAGGGCTCCTAGCTTGCGTGCCAGCCCTGATCCAGCCAGTGTGCATGGCGAGGGGGGAGAGGAAAGAAGGCCCCTGGATTGCGCACTGGCCATGATCCGGCCACATTGCATCGTGAGAGACAGGAGGGCTCCTAGCTTGCGTGCCAGCCCCGATCCAGCCAGTGTGCATGGCGAGGGGGGGAGAGGAAAGCCCCTGGATTGCGCACTGGCCATGATCCAGCCACATTGCATCGTGAGAGACAGGAGGGCTCCTAGTTTGCGTGCCAGCCCCGATCCAGCCAGTGTGCATGGCGAGGGGGGGGAGAGGAAAGAAGGCCCCTGGATTGCGCGCTGGCCATGATCCAGCCACAGTGCATCGAGAGAGAGGAGGGAGATAAGAGGAGGCTGGCCGCCCCTCTTCAGAAAAGTGATGGGAGGGAGTTTGACTTGGGTTTTCCGCTCTCAGGATGCACATTTTCCCCATCCGATTTCTCAAAAATCCCCCCTCCCCTTTGGGGCAGAAGGGCCAACAGCCCCTTCTCTTGAAGATCTCCCCCATTGCCCTAGACTGAGCTGCTACCGCCACCACCCCCAGCGCGCGAGGAGCACATGGCGTGGCCCCGCCAGTCTCCCACTAGAGCCGTCCGTCCAACGTCCCCCAGCTCCAAGGCCCATCCCGGGCGAGGGGCGGGGAAGGCGTGCGGGGACGGAGGGAGAGAAGTGCCAGGATTCTAGGCAGGCAGGCAGGCAACCAAAGGGGCGGTATTCTTGTCTGAGCGCAAAACTCCCCCAGCCAATCACCGTTCTTGGGGGTGGAGAAAGGAGACGTCCCGGGGAGCGAAGCAAACATTTTTTCATGGGCATCCGCGCAAGAAAACACGTGTCCACAGGAAAGATCATTTCAAAAGTGGTTTGGATTTCCTCTCTTTTAACCCGGCTTATTTTGCTAAGGGGGGAAACCACGGATCTGCAGTGAATAACCAAAATTTGATTCCGATGCAAATCAGCATCGAAACAGCAGCAAATCTCCGTGAAGAATACTCCATTGTGTCACCATTGTAGAAAGGGTGCAGATTGGGCACTTAGTAGAAAACCATTTGTATGTTATACTTTCCAGTGGCCTAGCACAGGGACATGAAGAGTCTGGCTGGATCAGACCAGATCAAGTCCAGCATCCCATTGCATACAGTGTGCTAACAGTTGACCTGGAGGGCCAGAACCATGGCACAGAAATGAATATCTTCCTCTGATGTTCCCTCCTAGCACTGGTTTACTGCCTCTGAATGTGGAGGTTCCCTTTAAGTCACCATGGCTAGTGCCCATAGATGGACTTATTTCCCGTGAATCTGTCTAATTTCCTTTTAAAGCCTTTGTTGCTCACGGCCGTAAGTATATCCACTGGCAGTTTAAGCTAAATAAAGGTGTGGCTATCGTTATGCAACCGTTTGAAAATCAGATAATTTGCAAAATAAAAATCCATCTAGCCACTCAACCCTCAGCTCTGGACATTGTTACATCTCTGACGCCAGCACAGTATTGATGTAGCTAATTGGTCTCTTAAGCTTGCTCATCAAAGAGAAATGTTTATGAAAACAACCCCTTTCCAAGGTGCCAAGAACATATCAGTAGCATCAGTCCATCAGAACCCTTCCCATACCCACCAATCAGTACCAGTGGCATGCTGGCAATATCCCTGCAGCAAACAGAGATGGAAGCAGCTAGGAAACACAGTAAACATCATCGTAGGGGAGCTGCAATATGATCAATAGATTCCCTGGCATGAACACACTCCAGGAAGCTCTGCAGAAGCAGGTTTAATTCCCCCTTGCAACCACAAAAGGAAGGAACCATGGCCACTCTAGCACATTCATATTCATCCACAACTAAATTAGCAGAAACAATCCCCCAAAACAAGGCCAAAACCTCTCTCTACCAAGGGTTCAGGTCTTGGGGCTAAGGATCACCAGCATTTTGCAAGAAGTAGAATTCCCAGCATTAATGCCAGGGAGCAGCATGCCCCGGCTCACTGGATTTCAAAGGAGGCATGAGTGTTTAGTTTATTTTTCAGCTGCACCTCCTCCAAGCAGGCTTTTGCTCCTGGCTGTTGCCCACATGTCCTTGCTTTACTCATCACAGGATTAGCCTGTCACCAATGGGGCTGTGACGGACAGCTGAATACTGATGTGTTGTCCCATTCTTGGAACCCTTGACTGACAGGGGGTTCAAATAGAATTCTAGGGTTGGCAAGTGATAGAGGCAGTTAGGAAATGTCAGTTGGAGAGTGACACTTAGAAGTTGACGGTTAGTGTCTGACAGCTGGAGTGAAAGGAACACAGTTGAGTAGGATCAAGAAGGATCCAGTGTGAGGGAAGTGAATTGAGTGTCCTTCCCTAAGGGAAATAGTACCACAGTAAAGGGGTGACCCTAACCAGTTTTAAGGAAGAAAACTGGCAAACTGTGTGAGAGTTTTCCTGCCTCCACCAACTTTAGAAATATTGTTTCAAAGAAGCTTATGTCAGTTCAACTAAGCAGTGACTACCAAGTATTTTCTATCTTCATCTGTCTCAAAAGTAACAACACCTGTCTGTGAAATCCATCAGCTAGACTTCTATTGTATATAAGGCTCCTCATTCCTGTGGTTGTTTTACCTGCTAAGTTTATTCCTGGCTGTGTTTGGAGGCAGGGTGGGTCTTGGTTTAATCAATTAAATAAACTAGTTAAACCCAAGCTGTTGTATTGTGTCTTCTTTGAATTGGTGCCTGGGGCAAAAGAAGGATGCAGACAAGAGGACAACAATAAGAGACTATGCAAGCGCACATTTACAGAAGCCATTCCTTGTCATCTCCCAAACTGGGACTTGAGGGGAAGCATCTATATGGCAAATGAAGGTACAAATCCCACTAAGCAGGGCACTGGCAAGTCGGACACTGGCCTACCTTTTGGTCAGCATTCAACTGATGAGCAGTGCAAGAGAAGGAAAAGACAGTACTACTACCCACACTTCATAGCATTCTACTAACCACCCATCAAAGTGGGCAGCTAGGACAAAAGAGCAGCATAGGGCATTAGGACCCATGCAGTGTTTTGGACTCCTCAGAACCAGATACATACATCAGGGCAGGGGGAATTACAGGGAAAGGAATAGTGCACTGGCAATGCACAGCCATAGTATACCCAAGTCCCCAACTTAAGCCCCAAGCCAGCCACTAAGAACACTAGACAGTTCCTGTCACTGAAGTCCCCCTACCCTGTGCAAGCTATCAAAGCCTACCTGACATGAGCCCAATGGGCTGACTTGTCATCCGTTTTAGTACATCCCTTTTAATGGCTTTATTCCAATGGGCAGATGGGGGGACCCCTTCCGGGCCCCATAACTCGGGGGCCCCTGACCCAATCTTCACAAAACCTGGGGGTTCTTGCAAGAAGGGTCCCCTCAAGCTACACTGAAAGTGTGGGACCTCTTCCTCCAAAAATGCCCCCCGGAGCCGTGGAAAGCCGCGAATGTGTTTTTAATGGCTTTATTCCAATGGGCAGATGGGGAGACCCCCTTCCGGGCCCCATAACTCGAGGCCCCCTGACCCAATCTTTACAAAACCTGGGGGTTCTTGCAAGAAGGGTCCCCTCAAGCTACACTGAAAGTGTGGGACCTCTACCTCCAAAAATGCCCCCCCAGAGCCATGGAAAGCAGCGAATGTGTTTTAATGGCTTTATTCCAATGGGCAGATGGCGTGATCCCCTTCCGGGCCCCATAACTCGAGCCCCCCTGGCCCAAGCTTAACAAAACTTGGGGGTTCTTGCAAGAAGGGTCCCCTAAAGCTACACTGAAAGTTTGGGACCTCTACCTCCAAATATGCCCCCCTGGAGCTGCGGAAAGGCACAAATGTGCTTTAAATGGCTTTATTCGGCCGAATTTTTTCCCAAACTCCGAATCTCGTGCCAAATTCCATGGATCCAAATCGGAGGAGTTCGGACTTCGGCATTTCCTGAATCAAAATGGGCTGAATTTTGCCAAATCCAAATTTTACCATTTTTTTTTCAATAGCCTTAGTGGGGAAGCCTTTGGCTACCGACCAAACCCCACTCCTTCTGTCACATACTCCCAGCAAGGTTCAGCTGTACTCTGGTTAAGGAATTACCAGACTACAGGAATTACCAAGGTGTGGCACCACCACACCTTGGCACCGGCATATCTCCAAGTTATGCTCACACAGAGTTTAGGTAGTATCCTAAATGCTTTGGTGGGTTGCCTTGTATGCTGTTTCACTCAAACAAGTCATTTTTTTTTTCAAATCTCACAGACAAGCAGACCAGCCTGATAATGCATGGATTGTGACTAACCTTTATCAGCTATAAAATGAAAGCAACTAGTTTCATTACACAATATCTATATCTATCTATACTCAATAGATTATTGAACCTATTAAATAAGAAAATGAAGGCCTTAGTCCCATGTTCACTGTGGCTGGCAAACTACTTTGGTAGAGTAATTGCAAGTTTATGTATGCACCTTATAGTTTAAAAAAGAACATTTCTCTGTAAGTTATTGCTTATGGCTTAGAGTAGTATCTGTTCTTGGCTATTTCCTATGAATGTCACTTTATTGTGATACAGTTCCTGATTTCTACTCAGATGTTGTTCTTTTCCTTATTCTTCTTTTATTGTATAACATAGTTTAATTTCACAGGGTCATAAACTTAACTCCATTTTTTCACCTTATATTCATGCAGTTGCTAAATCCTTTTTTAAAGGTATAACTTTTGCAAATATAATATAATACTTCCTTCTTTGTCTTCACTGCTAACATTTTCACTACCTCCACCCCCAGTCATTTCATTCTCTCTTTTTTATTTTGATCCTCTTTCCTTGCACCTGCCTATTCTTTAATCAGTTTGTGTCTCAGTCAGGGTAAACTTTCACGGAGCTTTCATAGAGCATGATACCTCCATTTTAAAATCCTTAAATTTTTATAGCACTATTACATTGTGCTGAGTTATATTTCCTCCTTTACTTTAATCATCTTATATTGTAATGCTAAAATCAGCCAAATCTTTGGATACTTAAATCCAATGTCTGGAGCTGTGAATGGGCAAGACAGGTGTTTCGACTAAAGTGAAAAGGGCCCCAGGTTTGCAGAAAAATGTGAATTTTTTTTTTAAAAATGGGGGGTTAAAAAAAAACCAAAATGATAAAAGGAGCACCTGGAGCTTTTAGCAATGGATTCCCTTGGTGGCTGTTGCTAGGCAACCACAGCATTCCAAGGCTTGATTCAGTCAGTAAAAGCAAGAGGGAGGTGGCAGGGTCCTTTCTAGGTCTATTTTAGCCTTTGAGGGAAGGCATCTTGGGGCCAGGCCTCACTAGGGTTGCTAGCTCCAAGCTGGGAAATTTCTGGAGATTTTGTGGTGCAGTTTGAAGAGGGCAGGGTTTAGTGAAGGCAGAGGGCTCAGCAACCACCTTATGAAAGCCAGTGTGGTGTAGCCCTGAGAGCTTCAGAGTAGGGTATGGAAGACCCAGGTTCAAATCCTCATCTTCCTGAGGTAGCTCACTGAGTGATTTTGGGTCAGTCATATACTTTCAGCCTAACATAACTCAAAGGATTGTTGCATGGATAAAAAGGAGGAGAAGACAATAATGTAAGATGCTTTGTTCTCCACTATGGAGAAAGGTGGGTTATAGGTGAAGTAAATAAATAATAAATTTAGCTGAAAATGGGAGGCAGAAAAAAGGTAGGTTGGTGAATGGCTGAGAATGAGAGAATGACATAGGGAAAGGAGTGAGGATATGGGAGATTGCCAGGAGGAGGGAAAGGGGAGATAATGTGGGGAGGGGGATACAGGGGGAAGTGATGTGACCCTCCACAAGTCCCTGAGGGTACGTAACCATGCAAGTGTGCCTGGCCCAGCAGCCAGCATTTCACAACTAGGGCATAGTTTTCATAGGAAGAGGTTACTGAGGGGAGAGCTGAAGATAGAGAGGCAGATAAAGGTAAGTTGGCTGTTAGGTGAGAAGGAAGCCGGAAGAGAGGCTATGGGTACCTACAGGGAGGAAAATAGGAAATAGTGGGGGAGGGAAAAATGAGATCCCTCCACAAGTCCTTGTGTTTTTGTGCTTGTTATATATAATATTGAACGTGGCCCCAGTGTGGATCAATAAACCCAGAGAACAGAGCCAGGTACAAAGAGGATACATTTTTCTGCAAGCCTGGGGTATCCTACTGGGATTTGATGGAATCCTTTGACTACTCCTTTGCAGTCAGGTGCTCACACTGCAATTACCATGCAACCATCCCATCCTGCAGTCTGTTCATTTTGTCTCATATAAGTAGACAGAAGGTGCATACTGCCTCCTTAGCCTGACCCTTTATAGGCCATCCCTCCTTGAATTCTTTTTCTTGATCATGTTTGAGTATGATGCAAGTCTGAAATTGGCATACATGTATTGATAGCAATGTTAAGTTTTAAAAGGACAGCATACTATTTATTTGATGATGAACAAGTAACTCAAAATACCTAAATTCTGAATTAATGAAGATGAAAATCATCCTGAGTATACAATGCATCTATCCTGCTCTTCCACCACCTCATGTATGCTAAATCAACCAGCATGCTATCGATCCTTCCTGTCAGTAAAGCTGATACAAAATACATTTGTGTGGAAGAATAAATTTCTACAGAGGGAGTTTGATTATTTGTTCTGTAATATTAGCCAATTGTTATTTGACAGCTAAACTCGGTTGCATTTTACAAATGTCTTTTTTGTTAGAGGGGAAGTCAATAAATAAATTGATGCTACTACGTTTATATTCCCTGTATGTGGTGAGTATGCTAAGATAATTGAATTAAATGTTGTATAAAATAAATGGTGTGCCAGAAGACATTACTCCTACATGGAGAGTCCAAATAATATATTATGAAGATTAGAAATGTGTCTTAAACTCAGTGATACAAATGGCTAAAAATGTAGCTTCTGCTTTATGTTGAAGTACAAAGGAACTTTACCAAAAACTCATTTATTGCTTTTTGGATCTGTTACAGTTTTATTCTCTACTTATGACTTACTTCACATTTTAATTATAGTAGGAGAAAGCTGTTTCCACCAGTCTTAATTTGATTTTTAGGAAATGTTATCTGTAGATATTACCATGAATTAACTTGTCTTCGTTTTTATTTTTGTTTTGTATATTTGGTTGGTTGGTTTAAATATTACACTGATACTGTTTTCAAGATGCTGATTAATTCATGGTTTATCACTATTTGCTAGAATATATTCCTTTCTTAAATAAACTAAACACAGTAATTACTCTTCTGATTCATTTGGTGACCTGCTTTAATTAAGAGCTGATTCAACCACATTCCTTGGTTTATTTAAGGGTTGTAGTAAGGGATGTGCAATTTTTTTTTAATTTGGGTATATTGGACACACAAAATATCAGTATTCCTGATATTCCTGCATTTTGAGGGTCCATTATTCCTTATGAGGAAACTTCCTGGGTGACTGGGAGTTTTTGTATGTTTATTTGTTTGGAAGACAGTCACTGGAATTGCAGCAGAGCTGCTGGTGCCTATGCTTTAAATAACCCCAGATTTCAAGTAGATTGCATCAAGGAGTCCAATTCTATGTGTTTCTGAATAGCATGCCCCCAGCCATCCTCCATTATTTCCTATGGAGGAAAAAAAAGAAAAGGAAAATAATATCTCCACACTGCTTCCAGGCAAAAGCCATGCCTGCAAGCAGCATCACTGGTCAAACCATGCCTCTCATGGAAGAACCAACACAAGAAGCCCAACAGAACCATTGCAGAACTCAGTAATTCTAACAGAAACACAAGCCAATGTGCCAAGGCGAATAGAACCAAAATCAAACCAGAGAATCTCTGCAGTACAAACTCAAGGTAGGGACACTTTTGTAAGCCCAGAAGAACCAATGACAATGTACAGATGCCCGGCAGAACCCCAGTGCCACTGTGGTGGTGTAAGCCCAACAGAACCAATGTCAAATCAGACAATCTCTGCAGTGGAAACTGAAGGAAGGTGCATTTTTGCAAGCCCAGCAGAAGGAATGACGATGCACAGAATGCCCAGCAGAACCCTGTGCCAGTGTGGCAGTGCAAGCTCAACAAAAGTAATGTCAAACCAAAGAATCACAGGCAGCAGAACACATCCAAGTGAGGGGAGAGGGATTTTGCAAGCTAGCAGAACCAATGACAATGTACAGAATGTCAAATAGAACCAGTCTGGCAGTGTAAGCAAAACAGGTCTAATGTGCATCCAGAGAACAACACATCCAAGCACTGGGTGAGCAACACTGTAAATAAAGCAAACACAAAGAAACACTTGCAAAGGGGGGGGGACCACCCCCTGAAACTGACAATTGTGTATGGGGTGGAGATATTGGATAGAGGGAGCTTTTTCTCCCTCTCTCATAATACTAGGACTTGGGGACCCCCCAATGAAACTGATGGACAATAGGTTCAGGACAGGCAAAGGGGAAAATGTCTTTACTCATTGAGTGACTTTGAGCCCATTCCAGAAGGGGAGGGGGAAGATCCTTAGGAGCCGGCGTAACCCTGCACCGGCATAGGTGCCACCTGGTGCCACCTACACTGGCGCAGGGTACAAACACACTGGTGTCTGGGTGCAGCCAGTCTCCACCATCAGTGCAGCCATGCAAACAGGACTTACCTGGAAGGGAAAGCCTGCGTCAGCTTGGGGGGCATTCCCGGGGCATTCCTGTGGGTGGAGCTGCCTTTAGGCAGCTTTCACAGCCTTTTCACCCAGGGAATGCCTCCTTGAGCTGCAGCAGGGCTGCACCACCTTTTTCGGTGATGCAGCCTCACTGTTTGCTTTGGGGCATTTCCCCCTTTTTAAAAATTTTAAGCTTTTAGAATTAAGGGATTTTTCTCTCCACGGCGGCCGGGAAGCCTCGGAGGAGACGGCGCAGCTGCGCCACTCCCAGCCACCACAGATACATGCCCCCTTCAGGAATGGGCTGCAAATTGTCGAATTCACTGCCAGGGAATGGAGTGAAGGCCATGACTACAGATGGCTTTAAAAGAGGGTGAGAGATATTCGTGACTATTGGTGGCTACTAGCCATGAGATAAAGGAACCTCCACGTACAGGGAGGCAATACTCTTAGTATGAGTACTGGGAGGCAGCAGCAGGGGATTCCTCAGCGTCTCTGCCCTGTTTGTTGCCCTTCAAGGGCAACTGGTTGGCCACTGTATGAAACAGTATGCTGGACTAGATGGACCAGTGGTCTGATCCAGAAGAGCCTTGGGGGATGGATTGTTTGTCTTACTGCCAGCTCCACATGTCTCCTGGGAAGACCAATGGAATCAGCAGTAAGACAAACAGCCTGCGCCTCCACAGCCCTTTTCTGCTTGCAAAAGTGCTCTGGGTGGAAGTGAGGGAATGATGAAGCCTCTGCTGCTGCCACGTGTGCATTTGGGAGCCCATTCCCCCCCACACACATGCACACTATTTTGAAGGTGGGTGTTGGTCACACAGTTAACGCCACACTGGGTTTTCCCCAACCTAATTGACATCGAATGTATCATTTAATCAGACCCCCCATTTCCATTGAAGACTACAACTGCAGATACTGATCTTTCTCAGTATGCTTTGAAACAACTTATATCCCCCCTTTGTTGTTGTTGTCTTTTTACTGAGCATCTAGTTCCACAAAGAGGTCATGAGAACTAAAGAACTTGTGCGCTGTTTTATGATACACACAATGCTGATATTTTGATGGGTCATAATTAAAGTATGATACCGCTTGTGTTTTTGGAATTTGTCTGTGGACCAATACAACTATTTTTGTCTTAAAAATTAAAATCTTAACTTTGGGCGATAAATGATTGAGGTAAAAACATTAAGCTCAGCATTGACAGATTTAGTGGCTTTGAGCCACTCTACTGAGGGCCAGCTTCCACATACAGATGGATCTTCATAGACGGCATAACCGAGCTCTGCTTTCCACCTTTCTTGCGTGGCATGTACTTATTGACACACAGGCTATGTGTGTAAGGCCTGTGCATGCTGCGTATATCCCTCTCCAGCTCTCATTTGTATGCTTAGACAAGGATGTTCCTTGATCAGAGCAAAGGAACATTCTCTGTGCAGATCCCTTTACGCATGGCTGCTGCACCCAGCATTTAGTATTTTATCATTTAAAATAATCAAGGCTTATAGTATCTGGGACAACCATGATATTAAAAAAAATTCAGATTAGGAAACAAATACTGGTTTTGTTGGAAGCAAATACAAATTAAGATATATATATTTTAGAATTTAGGTTCTAAAATCTATTTTATTACTGTTGAAGGCTTTCATGGTCAGAGTTCATAGGTTCTTGAGGGCTATCCGGGCTGTGTGACCGTGGTCTTGGTATTTTCTTTCCTGACTTTTTGCCAGCAGCTGTGGCAGGCATCTTCAGAGGAGTAACACTGAAGGACAGAGTCTCTCAGTGTCAAGTGTGTAGGAAGAGTAATATATAGTCACTGTTTGTAGGTTATGTTTTTTCAAAACATAACATGTGCTTTTCAAAACATAACCCAGTGATGGGATGGAGAAACTTTTGGAAAAAAACATAACCTACAAACAGTGTTTAAACCCACCAAGAAAATACAACAGATGCTACGATCAGCAAAAGACAAAAGATACCCCCTCATCTCTGCAGGAGTATATCGTATACCTTGCAGTTGTGGACACGTTTACATCGAGACCACAAAACGCAGCATACAAACAAGGATAAAAGAACATGAAAGATACTGCAGACTTGGCCAACCTGATAAATCAGCAGTGGCTGAACATGGACTGATCCAAACAGGTCACAGGGTCTTATTCCAAGACACTGAAATACTGGACAATTCTACCAAATATTTTGTCAGATTGCACAGAGAAGCCATTGAAATTCATAAACATCAGCACAACTTTAACAGAAAAGAAGAAAGTTTAAGAATGAATAAGGCTTGGCTTCCTGTCCTGAAAACCTCCAGACTAACGAAGACTACAGTCCACAATAGCCATGCGGATTACCTTTGGACTCCACATGTTAACAGATCACTTCAGGATACAGTGGTTCCACATTAACATACCACACCCTCATTAGCACATTATCTTGATACTTATAGGACAATGATTAGCACATTACCTTTAATACTTTGCAGGACAATGACTCAGCTCAAACCCAACCCCCTACTGACTATATATTACTCTTCCTGACACACTTGACACTGAGAGACTTTGTCCTTCAGTGTTACTCCTCTGAAGATGCCTGCCACAGCTGCTGGCAAAACATCAGGAAAGAAAATACCAAGTCCACGGTCACACAGCCCGGATAGCCCACAAGAACCTATTTTATTACTGTCTAGTGCAAACACACTACCCCCTTTTTTAGGGACTATCTCCACAGCAGATGTGGTCCAATGAACCTGACATTCACTTCACAGAATGCCCCCCTGTCCTTCTTATATTGGTCTTCTTCATTCTAGACTAGTGGGGATGGAAGTTGAACTGTGGAAGCAACGTGGAGGACACGGTCTTCATGCCAGCAAAACTGATGTCAGTGAAGGGTTCTCTTCCATTTCTCATCCTTGCTGTTCAGCATCTCAAGTGAAGTGAGAAGTAGGAAACAAAATCAGCACCAGCAGTCACTGAGGAAATGTAAGATTGATAAGCTTTTGGAACAATGGATTCTTCAGCTGCTTTGCTTTATTTCTCATAGTCGGATTTCCTTTTCATTTTGCAATGTACTTAGGAGTGATGCATGCTGCTGGACTGTATGCAACGGAGCATACATTTTTATTTCATTGTGTACATTTTGAGTGTCACAGGTGTGAACACCAGAATGCATCTAAAGGTATCTAAGCAATTTTGTAAATGTTTTCCAGAGCACTGATGAGACTGAAAAGACCGGTTATGATAACTTGCACTGCTGAACAGGAAGACCAGAAGAAATGAAGTAATTACAATGATTTCTTACTTCTAGAATATCCCCAAAAAGACTTCAGTGAGCTATATCTCGTATTACACAAAAGTCCTATTGAACAGTACGTAATCATACCTTGGCAT
Organism: Euleptes europaea; assembly: GCF_029931775.1. NCBI lineage: Eukaryota > Metazoa > Chordata > Lepidosauria > Squamata > Sphaerodactylidae > Euleptes > Euleptes europaea. The sequence goes on from NC_079318.1 coordinate 33,068,850, forward strand.
TTTTTTGTAGTGATACCAATTATTCAACATTGCTCTTTTGTGTGTGTGGGGGGGATTAACTTTAACAAATGTCACCCAAACAAATATATTCTCAGTTTTCTTCTCAGCAGCAAGGGGGTTATTTTCAACACATCCTTGACTAAAATTCATTCAGATGAAGGTTATTCATAATCAAGTGACATACATTCAAATTATTACTCTTTTGATAGTGTGAAAACGGGAGTTGCCAATGAAATTGGATTGAGAAAGAAAAAGAACTTATTTTCACACTTTATTTATAAATGCATGACCATAAACTACAATAAATGACTAGCCTAATTTGGCATCTTTCATTTATACCTGTGAGGGGAGGAAAAACCATATAATTCAAAGATGCTTCCAGAATCTTGTACACAATAGACCATACAAATGTTACAGATGTAAAGTAATAATAATAATTCCTCAAAGGGGAGATTCATTTTGCTAAAATGCTAAGACAGAGAAAGATTTTTTTTTAATAGTTGTAGGTTTGACTGTCATTATCATACAGTCTGTTTAGATATATGAGTGTTGATACAGAGGAGGTATTGCATATAGAGAATAATGTATAGGAACTAGCTCGTATATACTGGGGCCATTGTCCAAGGCTCGCACAATCCAAGAGTGAAGCCTGCAGGAGGGAAGGCTAAAGCCAGCATCTACATTGGCACTTATAATCAGATTCAAAGATCCAATCTACTCCTGTCCATGCGGTACCACAATCACAAACTGCTTTTGAAAAGTTCTTCAGTGCAAACGTGGTGAATCATGTAGTTTAGAATCGGAAGGGGCTATTGTTCAATAAATATAACCCAAAGCCCCCCCCCTCCCCAGGCATAAATAGGGTTGCCAGCTTCGGGTTGGGAAATACCTGGAGATTTTGTGGGTGGAGCCTGAGGAGGGCAGGGTTTGGAGAGGGGAGGGACTTCATTGTCATAGAGTCCAATTGCCAAAGTGGCCATTTTCTCCAGGGAAACTGATCTCTGTCGCCTGGAGAGGAGTTGTAATAGTGGGAGATCTCCAGCCACCACTTGAAGGTTGGCAGCCCTAGTCATGCAAAATTAGCCATGCAGCTCTTTGGGTTATGACCCTTACATATAATCATCTAGAAAGTATAGTGACTTGATTTTAATCTGTTTGATGTCTTTAAAAAATAAGTCTCCTTGGGCTCCAGATTTTTTTTTTTTTAATTTGGGTATCTTTATTTTGTCTTTAAGGTTACATTGATCTTTGTCTCACTGAAATGTGGGTGTTCAGTCTAAAAATTCCTACACATTTGCACCCAAACCTATCTAGCTACTGAGCAGTGAAGGTTATTAATATGCTTTTCACAATTTCTGAAATATTCAGACTGTTCCTTTTCACTTGTTAAAAGAAGGAAAGTATGTGACCAGAGAGTTAGATCAAGAGGGTAGTGCCTAGTCTAGTTAAAATGAATTAGGACATATTTTCTCTGAGTATGTGTGTGTGTGGTATTTCACATCTTCAGTAGCATTTTAAAATAATTGTTATTTTGTACCTTCTACCATTGCCCTGGTCCCTTTGGCTTCTCATTATCTTCAGCAATCTGTCCCTTTCCTTGCAAAGATTTGGCATCTGCTTCCTACAGTTCCAGTTCAAGCATAGGTCCAAGTGAGTATTGTCCACTTTGAATTATAGACTTCAGACAGTACTGGAAATTCAAACAGTAGACTAGGGCAGGCCCACAATGACAGAGACCCATAAGCCAGATTTGTCCTGAGTCTATAGACTCTGAAAAGTTACTTGAAGTGTTCACAGTCAGTTCAGCAATTGTTTGTTTGTTATCTAGGCCCAACTCACACATTATCATTAGGCAGGCTGCCTCCACAGCAGGATCTAGCTCTTCTGCCGAAGCCAGAATGCTGCCCTTACTCGCGAGCCCCTTGGAACTGCTCTACATCACCTAAAAAGGGGGCATAAGTGCAAGTAAGGGCAAAGGGGGCGTTCCCCGCCTGAAAGGGATTAGGAAGCTGCTGAATGGTAGCTCTGCCCTCAGAGCTGCCCCAGGAATGCCTCCTGAGATGCTGACACGGGGACTTGCGGGGACCGAGTTGCCAGTGGAAATGCCCCTCCCCCGCTGGCATAAGTGCCCATTTTCACAGGATAAATGGGCACATACGCCAGCGTGGGGTCACGTCAGCTCCTGAGCCGATCCCCCACACTTAGGATTGCACTCAAAGTCTCATGCAGAGACATTTTGTACTCAGAGAGTAGTTTGTATGCAATAGATCCCATGAGAAACAGAAGGCCAAATATTATCATATCTGAAAAAGTCTGGCACATCCTTTCCTGCAGAAGCACTGTGTACCTTCCCAACAGCCTCAGACTGAGAGGGAAGGGGATTTCCTTTACCTTTGTTCTTCCCTTCTCTCCTGACCCTGCTCCTTTCAACTTGAGGAGCAAGAGCTGGCCTGTCCTCCTTGACCAATTTCCCTTCGTCTTATGAAGGGCATGCCCAGACTCATCCTTAGAGTTGCCAGCTCAGGGCTAGGAAATACCTGGAGATTTCTGGGGTGGAGCTTGAAGAGGGTGGGGCTTGGGGAGGGGAGGGACTTCAATGCCATAGACTCCAATTGCCAAAGCGGCCATTTTCTCCAGGTGAACTGATCTCTATTGGCTGGAGATCAGTTGTAATAGCAGGAGATCTCCAGCTAGTACCTGGAGGCTGGCAACCCTACTCAAAGAGACTGGCCTCTTTGAAGGCTCTACCCCTCTGGATAGGGTTGCCAGGTGCCCGCTGGTGGTCGGCAAACCCCCGGCTCATGAGGACTCTATGGCATTGAGGTCCCTCCCCTCTTAGTTTGAGTGGTAAAGGGCCACTTTACCACTCAAACTGAGAGGTAAAGGCCTTTGCGAGGCGGCACTTCCGGTTCTAAACCGGCGCATGGGTGCGCACACGCGCTTTCAGACAACTGCCTCCCGCCAAAGGAGAGGAGGGACCCGGCAACCCTACCTCTGGATCTCCCATGGGATTTGAACAATTCCTGCGGGAAGCTGCTGCCACCCCATATCTCAACTGAGACTCATTCCCTTGTTTCTCCACACCTGGCTCAAGGTTGCTTTTCAACTGATTGTCCGGCAGTGGGCTGTTAAAGAGCCAGTCCTTGTCAAGCCATGGACCAGCAGGCTTTGTCTTAAAATTGCCCCATGTGTTGCTGTTTTGAGTACATGGAAATAAAGCAGGATGTAAATATTTAAAACCAACAAACTTGAGGTTGCTGCCACTACCAGAAAACTCTGTACCAGCTCTGCCTGCTGTACCCCCTTGTTTGCATTAATAAAAGTAGGGAAAGTAGATTTGTCAATTTGTGGAAGACACAATAACAAAAGGAGGGGCTTACCCAGGAGTGGGCCGGGGAGGGCCAGTGGGGGTCAGGGCAGTAGAAAATGCCCAATTTATTAGGACTAAAAGTCAGGGTAACTTTTTTGACTGCTTCGTCTTCTTAAAAATTTTTTATTTCATCAAATATTTACATGAAGCATATAATACGTATTTTTCTGAGATCATACTTTCAAATTGTAAGGCAGTCATCTGGGATGCTATATTCAGCTTTCATTTCATGATGTTATCACTTTATTTTGTATGTTTTCTGTAAAGAGAAATTTTCAGAGTATTTGGAGAACATAATTTCCACCCTATTGACTCTTTTTGCAATATGCTAATGTTTTTGGACAATTAATTTTATTTATCCCTGGTGCAATGCCATTGTGAAAAAAAGAGATGACCTCTGTGTTAGCAAGGCCAAATAATAACACAGTTGGTTTTCACTGACAGAAGTAATTAAGAATAATAAAATGCTAGCTCTAGACACAGAGTATCAAAGCTAGATAGACAAAAAAAACAAACCAAAAAGTTGGACAGCTATTTTAACTGGGTTCTCCGGTTGGGATTCCACTAGCTATATACTCAAGATAAAATAACTTCATATGGGTTAGTTACTTTTTGAATACTTTAACTTTCTTTAGGGACATACACTTGGGTACATGTATATGTGAGTACCATTGATCTGAGTATATGTTATTTTACTAATCTGTATACAGAATGTACATTTCACTTAACTCACGAAGTGTGGCTATATTTCACCTTTAAAGAAACAAATACAGGTATTCTGGTGAATTGTGCTGATTATTTATTTACTTGCCTTCTTATCTATTTACTATCTTCCTATACTCCTTGCTGATCAAAACAGTTTACAAAAAGACAAGCAAGATAAAACTGACCAGAAACCTGCAATATGGAAAACAATCACACAATTAAACACCATTGGAATCAGTCAGAAAAAGACCCACCACCTGAACAATAAATCCACATACTGCTGCCTGAATTGCATGAGAGAAGACACAGTCCCTACTGCGACTGGCAGTACATCCCATAAGGACAGGGCCACCATACAAAACATTATGCTTGGAATAAGCATGCAAAGCCAACTGGACAGGGACTTTCAAAGAAAACTGGACAGGGACTTGCAAAGAGTCACGGAAAAGATGAAATCCTATTCCCCAATTCATTTCTCCCCAGGTTTTGGCATATGTCGCCTCTGAGGACTCCAGCTCACTTCTCCCACCTGAATATGGCATTCTTCCACCAGCCTACATCCTCCCACCCCAGCTTGCCAGCTCCAGCTGATTTCTCCTCCTCCTTCCCCTGGCTTTGGCTGGACATACTTATCTCCCCCTCATGCTTCTGGCCACCGCCACTGCAGTCTCCTTGTTCTTCTGGTCACTACAACATAGCTGGCCCTTTTGTTTAGATCTATCTGTCTGCATGGGTATCAGCATTGGACTAATGGATGTAGGAATTATTGTGTGGCATGGTTGTGCGAGAACTTTCCTGATACTTTTTAAAAATAATGTAAAAACTCTTGGTTGCCCTCAACGTTCTTCTTGTGTCTCACCAGAAGATCAACATTCAATCATTTCTTTGGATTTTTCCTGGGGAGAAATCAGCAGTCTTTTCCTTGCCTTTGAGATTAAAGGTAATTTTATACTATCGGATATTTCTTAGTTGTCAAGAAGACAATGGAAAAGAATTTTGCTTCTTGTTATTTTTGTAGTTGACTTGAGTTATGGTACCTTACACATTATAAGAGATCATAGGGGTTTTGCTTTACTTATAACTACTCAGAATCAGTTATCCAAAACTACAAGCATGTACTTTTAATCTCCAGTTGAAAAAGCATACATATTTATTGCATTTCTAGACCTACAAAGCTTAAGGATGGAGCATAGTCTGTTATCTGTATAATGCTTAGATATTTAAAACCGGCTGAAGCAAGACTCTTGAGAAGCAACATATAAATTTCTGAAATAAATAAATAAAATTTAAAAATTCTCATTTTTTCCTGTTAGAGCAACTAATTCTCATGGTTTCTTTCCTTTTGGGATGAAGAGGAGGTCTGCCTGTAATATCTAGAAATCCACTTAACATTTTCCTTGCATACTATGTCATAGTATGCAACAGTTAGTTCTGTTTTTACTTGCGCCTCAGTCTTCTCATAGTTCCCATAAGCTGAACAAAAGTCAAACTACCGTGAAAGACTTTGTTAAACCAAAAGGTAGATTGCACTGCAGTTCATTGTAATAAAATCAGAATGTCTTCCATGCTTTTGCCTAGATCAATGACAATTTTATGCTACCTTCCATCAACTGTTTTGTGCCACTTCCGTTCACATTTGTTTTTCCCCCTTACATTTTAGAAACGTTTGATATAAGCCCTTACACTTCAAACCATACTTTTCTGATTTCCTTTTCTTGCATCTTGTTCTGTTTTAAGCCTAACTCTCCCATCTATGATGTGAAGTAAGTAGATTCGTTAAGCAATGTCTTTATTATGTCTTTGTGGACTAATTATGAACATCAAGAAAGAACATCTAAAGAAAAGCTTTTCAAATTTTGATGCCAGTGATATTCAGCTTTAAATTCAGTAACAAAATTGGTGCTGCAAATCACCAGTGGTTCATTGGAAAGCCTAAAACACCTTTTTAAAAGCTTTCTCAAGATAAAGTAGTCTAGGATACTTATTGTTCATTTAATTTAATACACAGTACTAAGGAACAATCCTTACAGTTTGGTGAAGATGCTGCTTGGTGTAAATGTAAGGGGGAAATCAGAGAGAAAAAGCACAGCCTGGATTTTAAGCATCTGTTCATTGGAGTGCATTGCAAAGTAGTTGACAGATGGAAAGTTACTGTACAGAGGCTCCAAATCAAAATGGATGGCTTGAGTGGTTTAAGCTGGGAAACATTAACAGATGTTAAGGATTTTTAATTGAATAAATTGGGAAAAATACAAAGAGAATTTGAGAAACCATGTTTGTCTCATTGGACTTCAGCCAAATTGTTGTTTCATTTTTGGTTTCCAATGAATTTTCAGTCAAAGCCAATGAGCATTGTTGTTTTTCCCCTTTATAATATTTCCATTCATTTTCAAGGAAAAATCAGAAATAGGCTGTGATTGGTCTTCCTATACAGAGATACATGAAATATTAGACTTCTTTGTAATCATTCATCTATGTATGCCATTAGTCTGAGTAGTGATACTTCAGTTACCCAATGACAAAACAGCTGTAAGCCTCCTATTAGCATCCCAGTGTTACGAAAGTGATTAAGGTAACCTTCAGAGACTGATTTACCCTTTACCTCATACCCAAAGTCAAATGTCTAAGAAAATCTGGAAGATCCTCATCAGGGAATTTTGAGGGAAGCCAACGAGACTGAACAAAATAAGCAAAGGTGTTCATCACATCCCTGTTTATTCCAGGAAGCCAAGATACATGAACACATGAAGCTGCCTTATACTGAATCAGACCCTTGGTCCATCAAAGTTAGTATTGTCTACTCAGACTGCCAGTGGCTCTCCAGGGTCTCAGGCTTAGGTGTTTCACATCACCTACTTGCCTAATCCCTTTAAACTGGAGGTGCCGGAGACTGAACTTGGGACCTTCTGCATGCCAAGCAGATGCTCTACCACTGAGCCATTTTCCATGTCCTGTGCTACAATGCCTTTTCAGACTTGTCATGTGCATCCTTTCAACTATGTTGAGAGGGTCCTTGCAGGTGGCTGGGTGTTCCCAGAACAGTCTTCTACTAGCATGAAAACTCTGCATGAGATCAGGAGGATCCATGAGACAAGCTATGCTGGGCATTACAATGTGGCATTACCATGTAGCAAACTTCCTCAGGAATAAAACAAATATCCCCAAGTCTGGTGGCAATAATATTTCTTTGTTGTTGTTGTTGTTTGCAATGATTAGTCTGTTATAAAATGAAAAGTGGAAATCATCTTATATGTGATGGTATGACAAGGCTCAAGAACTAGCTGTAACATGGTCTAGAAGTACATGCTTTCTTGCTGATAGTTTCCCAAACTATATCAGGACTGATACCCAATACAAAGACTTGCATGCTCTGTCAGTGTCAAATATTATATCATTGATATCCAGATCTACCAAATTTAGCAGCAACATGATGGTGCTGATGGTGGTGATATATTTGGCTTGCACAATCTGAGCAATGGAAAAAAATGGCGCAGTGGAATACTAATTGTTTATTTGGTTATACTGCCCCTGCATGTTTTGCCTACACTTCTTCAGGGGGGTTTATAAGAGTATAAATCAAAAACAAGGAAAAAACATAGCCATTAAAAACCAAGGGCACTGCAAAACTCCATGAAAGCACTTCCCCCAATAACACAACTGTCACAGCCCAGGGATCCCAACCCCTAGGGAAGAAAGGCGCCCTAGGGAGAGTAGCAGCCTAGTGTTGAAGCTGAGGAAAAGACTTGTTGGGGGTAAAGGCCTCCTCAAGAGGAAGGACTTACTCAAGAGGAGAAGCAGGGAAATGGGAACTACTACTGGCCAAGAGAAGGAGGATAAAAGGCCCCAGCTAAGAGAGGTGGCTGAGTGAAGGCTAGGAGAGGGGTGTGGACAGGCAGGCAGGCTTGGGGCCTTTACAGACAGTAAGATGCCACATAGGGTTGCCAGGTCCCTCTTTGCTACTGGAGGGAGGTTTTTGGGGTGGAACCTGAGGAGGGCAGGGTTTGGGGAGGGACCTCAATGCCATAGAGTCCAATGGCCAAAGTGGCCATTTTCTCCAGTTGAATTAATCTCTATTGGCTGGAGAGCAGTTGTAACAGCAGGAGATCTCCAGCCACCACCTGAAGGCTGGCAACCCTACCCAGGCAGATGGGCTTAACCCTGGAGTGGCCAGGGCAGTAGTTGTAAGACCTGGGAGAAGGACCCAGGTGGGGAAAGTGGCCCCGGCAGTGAGGTGTAAACTGGTGGCGGTAAAGAGGCATGAGCTGGCTGTGCCACAGGGTGGTGTACTGCTTGACTTCTGCAGTTGGCAATGTAAAGGAATTCAGCCATTAAAGTACTCGCTTCACAGTTCTTATGTACTGCCTCCTCTATCTGGCAAAATGGGCAAAGATAGCCCCTCCACAGGGGGATGCTGCCCCTGGTCCTGGAGACTTCACAACCCAGAAAGGTATTTTCCAAGTATATTTCCAGACCAGAAATATCTACACACATCTTTATTGTGCTTTTGGATTGCAGTGTTCAGTATTTCTGATCAGGAGAGACTGGGCTATGAATGCCCTTGTCGAAAATTCTTCGGCATCCCTAAATTAAGTCAGTTGACATATTCAGGTGTGAGAGCTACCATGGATGAGAAATGCACATATACTTTAGCTCCAAATTTCTCCAGACTGGAGATGTTGTATATCACATATTAGTCAAGGAAGAGTTAACAAGAGAACTGTGAGATCTTCATACTTCCTGCAGAGACAAGGCAATATGGCTACAGTTGTATGTCATATTTTGTTTCAGGAAGAGCACATAAATATCCTGGAAAATCTGGATTGTGATTTTGGCATGGTTCCATTCTTTTACATTCAAGGCGTTGAGGCTGAATCTTTTTTAAAAAGCAACATTGCTTCTGCTGCTACTGCAGTACAACTTTCAGTAAGCTGTTTCCATTTATTGCTATTATTTTATGCATATCTTCAGCAGGATCTCAAGAATTTATTATTTTGAAACAGAAGTGCAAAAAGGAGACTAAATTAAAAACATAACTCTCCATTTTATTGAGGAAAAGGGGTTGTGTTTTTTCGCCAGCTGTTTAAGAGGCAAACATGGCCTGTATTTCCTTGTGCCCAAAACAACAAAACAAGCAACTGTAATATATTATCCGATGATTCAATCCCACAATGCTCTTATTTCTAAAATTTTATTGTCTGTTTGTAATGCATAGTCCTTGGCTAGAAGACAGTGACACACTGTTTGACACAAATATTTGGCCTAAAAAACTATGCTTACCAGTGGATATATGGCAGCCATTTTGAAGAAGTTAACACCCAATAAATTATTTTAAAATTAATACAGATAAAACTCTGGTATAACAGAAAGCTTCACATAGCCAACACTGAGGGCAGCTATAATTCAAGAAATAGCTTAATTTGTATTTCAGAATTTACGATGCTCTGAGTGCCATCTACTCTCAAGGCCCTTCACCTTAAGGAAGCAGACAGAGTACCTCAGGTATTATGACACCATTATTTTAAAAAATGTCAATCTGACCACTTGGTCTTGAAAACGGCATTCAAATAATTATGCTGACAACCTCAGATGTTCCCATGGATCGTAAGAAAAGATTTAAGAAGAAAAGTAACCCACTGTCATCAAGGACATATGAATGGTAGTCAATGATTGAACTCCCCTCCCTGAACCCATTATCACATCAATTAGGTAAGAAACCCTTTGTAGACTCTCCGTAGGACGTCAACAGAATTAATGAGTGTAATCGGGAACCTAGCATGTGTTTGGTGTGTCTTGATTCATCAGTTGGCATTTAAGAAGCTCCCACTATGACAACCAAATGATCAAACAGCAGACATTCCTCTTCTTTTAACGTACTACTTATTTTGTTTCCATGGGACTACTTTATATCAGTGTTGGATTTTAAAAAGTTAAAATGAAAGTGCTTTCATTCTCAGTTAGACAATGGCCCCCGATAGGGTTGCCAAGTGCCAGGTGGTGGCGGGCAAACCCCTGCCAATCCACCTGGCTGCCCGCTGATCAGATGAGGGTTGGCGGGCAACCCGTACTCGCAGTGAAACGTCACTTCCGGTTTACATCCGGAAGCGCCGAATCGCAAAGGGCCGTTTTCCACTCAAACTCCCAGTTTGAAACCGGTCTTTCGCGATGCAGCACTTCCGGGTGTAAACTGGAAGTGATGAAGCACTTCTGGGCGCGCGCGACCCACTTTCCCACCTCCATTCCAAAAACCTCCCGCCAAAGAAGGGGGACCTGGTAAGCCTAGCCCCAGAACAGTAATTTGATATGTTCTCCTATAAGATAATGCGCTTTATAGACGTATGGAAATGTGAACACGATGGAGCCCTGTATCTGAAAGGGCAAGAACAAATGCCCAATGCTGAAGCACTCCAGTACCATATTATCTAGCTAAAAGTTTACCTTCTGATGGAATCAAAAAGTGTTCAGCAAAGGGTAAAATATACAAGGCCAATTCTGCATTCAAGAACAGTCCTCCTAAATATTCCTGTCAGGGGGCAAGTTTCACATTTCGTTATTTGAAAGTTTCTTCTTTTATCTTCATTAAATTGTCAGGGTTTCTAATGATTACCAACTCATTTGGAATGGCTTTCAAAGTTGCTGGATCAGGCCGCCAGTGTGGTGTAGTGGTTAGGAGCCGTGGACTCTAATCTGGAGAGCTGGGTTTGATTCCCCACTCCTCCACATGAAGCCTGCTCGGTGACCTTGGGCTAGACTCAGTTATCTGAACTCTCTCAGCCCCACCTACCTCACAAAGTGTCTGTTGTGGGGAGCGGAAGGGAAGGAGATCATAGAATCATAGAATCATAGAGTTGGAAGGGACCACCAGGGTCATCTAGTCCAACCCCCTGCACAATGCAGGAAATTTACAACTACCTCCCCCCACACCCCAGTGGCCCCCACTACATGCCCAGAAGATGACCAAGATGCCCTCCCTCTCATGAACTGCCTAAGGTCACAGAATCAGCATTGCTGACAGATGGCCATCTAACCTCTTCTTAAAAACCTCCAGGGAAGGAGAGCTTACCACCTCCCGAGGAAGCCTGTTCCACTGAGGAACTGTCAAAAATTCTTCCTAATGTCTAGATGGAAACTCTTTTGATTTAATTTCAACTCAATGGTTCTGGTCCGACCTTCTCGGGCAACAGAAAACAACTCGGCACCATCCTCTATGTGACAGCCCTTCAAGTATTTGAAGAATGTTATCATATCCCCTCTCAGTCTTCTCCTCTTTAAGCTAAACATACCCAGCTCCTTCAACCTTTCCTCATAGGACTCCTTAAAAGGTAGAGCAAGTCAGCATATAAAAACCAGCTCTTCTTCTTACATCTTAAACTCTAACCAAGATGTATAATCTCCAGAATTTAGCCACAAAAGGATATAAATAAGAACTTGATCTGCTTTCAGCTGACCAGTCTGTGGTGACTGACTGTGGCATTGCTCTATTTATTCCAATATTTGCTAGTTATCTCATTTTGAGAAATATCCAAAATTCTTTTGCTCCTGCAGTCCTGAATATTTTCAACAAAATAATTCATAACATTCTTCATTTCCTCAGAAGTGTCAGAAAACTCTCCGCCAGACATCCTATTTACATGGACCAACTTCTTCCAGAGGTGATGAAATGTTAGAGGATTCCTCCACTACTGTGGAAACTAATATGAGAAGTACTGAAGAACAGGTTGACAATAAATCCCAGGAACTCTAACCTTACCAAGAATTTTATTTTGTCAGATACATAATGGGTTGGATCTTAGAGCCAAGAGTGCAAGGATGTTTACAGATACAAATCTTTCCTGCCTTCTGAGAGCAATAAAGCCATGTTTAGAGTGATGACACTCATGAAGAAAAGTTTTAGGGGAGGCTGAAGTGAAGGGAGGAATCGGGTGCCATTGTCCCTCCTCATTCTTCCACTGATAGAATTCCTGGTGAAACAGAAAGCTCAATCAGCACAAAAGGAGAGAAAAATGTCACTCAATTACCTGCCAAAGCGGTAATTTTTTCTAGGTGAACTGATCTCTATCTGCTGAAGATCAGTTGTAATAGCAGGTGATCTCCAGCTACCACCTGGAGGTTGACAACCCTATGAATACTTCCTGTTTGAGGTTTTTGGGATCCAACCAAATGAGAATGAACTCAGAAACTGCAAGCTCATTCAATGCAGGTCACATTAACGGTCCCATTAAAACATTAATTAATTAGCAATGTGGGAGGAATTTTGGGGGGTTGTTGTTTTGCAGATTGATATGAGAATGCTGCTGTAACATGTAAAGGCTCTTCACTATATAGGCAGGGCCAATTACATGTGTCTTTACTCAGATCGTAACTTGACAGTGACTTCACAATAATAAGGATTACATAATTGGTGCCACCCACATGGTGATAAAAATTTAAACATTACAGATGTAATGGAAGGAACTTACTGAAAGTGGGTCTCCTGTCACTGCTGTAACATCTAAAAGGTACATAAAAGCCTTGGAATTTAGTTTAAGAACTGGGAAAAGCTATCAGCTTGTGCATCCTTGGTAATAAAGTATGGGCATGTAAAGTAGCTTGCACTGTATTGATACCCCAATTAACAGGTAACAGGGTAACTGAAAAAAAGGACAGAGAAAAAGGAAAGCTACCATACTGAATTGAAAGGCAACAAGTATTTTGGACAGTAGAAAGCAAAAATAATTGAGGAGTATGAAATAAACACAAACATAACAATTATTTTAGAAACTTGTTAAATTGCAGTTTCTGCCTTTTAGAATGCACCAAACACTGCGCTGAACAGCTTTGTAGCGCAGTAGCCAGTGCCGCATGTCACAAAACCATGCCCAAGTGGCGCCTCAGTAAATATACTACATTAGAAACATGAGTTGAAGCTTCCATCCATATTTGCACCTATGCAGTTAGCAGACGAACTCCTTCTTGATCCCCAGGGAAAATAGCATGTATGCCCCAGGGGTCAGGTCATTACTTGCTGAGTACAGCATTATTTGCGGTTTTGCCTCTTCTTTACACTTAGTTAAAAATGTAAGCATTGGCTTCCAGTTGTACTGCCAGCAAAAGAAGCCCCCAAATGCATCATATTTATCCATTGAAAAGTTTGAGAAAAAGATTTCTTGTTGAACCACTCACTGGGGTGAGGCACTACAATCCCCATGAAGTATCTAGATCCAACCAGCCTCTAACAAACACCACATGCTGCTGCCATAAAGGACAAAAACACATTACTCGTCATTTAGTAAGCTGTTTGATTGAATTACAGGTGGCCACTTCAGGATACAAAACTCAAACAAGCTCAAACATTACTAAATGCCTTTAAGCGCATATAGATTGGAACTCCCTTCCTTGCATCTCTGATTTAATACGGTAATTATTTTCACTGTACAATTAGGAATTCAAAAGTGGCTATGGCAAGGAAATGATATTAGTCAGAGGTTTCTCTTAAGCTATGATCTGTAATGACTTATTTACCTTCCCTGAAATTCAAAGTGGGAACCCCCCCCCCCCCCGGTATCACGGACAGTTCAAAGACATCAAAGACAAGACACAGTTCATATTTCTCAGCGGTATCCCCCAGTGCCGCTGAAGGAGCCATTTTAATGCTTTTAAAATAGCCTCTAAATTTGCTTACTGCTAGAATTCTGCTGAAGTTTTCAGGCGCTAAAGCTGCAAACGGGAATGGCTGCATGTTTTCAAATGTTGTTTCTTCTGAAAGCAACTTTCCAGCTGCAGATACTTCAAAGGAAATGTAATTATTTGTGGAAAAGATCTATTGGAAGGTGGAACCAAAAATGTGGCTTGCTGCTAGGATGAGGAATTATACAATCACTCGATTTCTAACACATCACTGTTTGGAAAAAATGATTAAAAGTGTAGATTCAGCAGAGAGGTGAACAGGTTCTTGAGTAGGTTTCATGTTCATTCCAGTTCCTCATTTAAGTGGGCATCTAACATTATCCTCCTCCTAGTTACCGAGTTACCAACAAGAGATGGATGGACTCAATAAAGGAAGCCACAGCCCTCAGTTTGCAAGATCTGAGCAAGGCTGTCAAAGATAGGACATTTTGGAGGACATTGATTCATAGGGTCACCATGAGTCGGAAGAGACTTGACGGCACTTAACACACACACAGTTACCATTATCATTTCTGGTTTCAATTACTTGTCTGTCTATATTTACTGTCATTCTGATTTTTGTTTCTTCCGTCTTCTTTCTGTTATGCATAGCTCTGACCTTGGTTCAACAAAACGTTCACACATATCAATGGTGAAGATCACACCCATTTCCAACATGCTGGGACCATGTCCCTCAATTGTTGCCAGAAAACATATTAACGGATCACCTAAGGATAATTTCTAAATGAGCAGCACACCAACTCCCCTCCTTACTTTTGTGCTACTTTGTATTCTATAAGTATATCGTAGGGTAAAAAATCTAGAGATTTTGGTGATGTTTTGCAGGACCTTTAAAAGCATTCTAAGAAAATCAGAACAGCAGTGGTCATAAAGATTCAATACCCACTTTCCTGGCTGTGAAGGCAGGAAAATGTTTCCTTTTCCTTACCACACAGCATGCAACCACTCCATCTCATGTTGCCCACAAGAAAATAGATAGCTGTACAATTGTGAGCTGAACCACTCAGATCGGCCTTGATCTAGAGGACAGCAGAGAGAGTTTAATTTGTACAGGAGCTGTTAAGATACAACAGCAGGGAATATTTGACTAGGAAAGTGCATCAGAATCTTCTCTTCTTGTTCCCTTCTCACTCTTCACTGTCTCCTTTCATCAACCCCTTTAGGAAGAAGTGCTGCAGCAATGGATGCGAAACTACAAACGCCAGAGAGGAGCACAGACGGAGGTACAGAGTTCCCTGTTGGTGATCTCAAAATCAACACGGAAGACGCCACATCATAAAACAGACCCTGCAACTGTGTGGGCAGTAAATCTCTTTGGGTCTTTATTGAGGAATAGGCTGCCTGTGCGTTTTTCTAAAGGTGCCATTAAACATTTTTTCCTTCACCTTGTCTCAAATTTACAACATGTCATTTCTGCATAGATATAACACGACTCCTACAGCTTTCCAAAGTGGCCACGATTGCCAAAGGATACTTTTCTTGACTTTCCCCCCAAGTATTGACACAGCTGTGGTAACAAGACTACTGGAAGCACTGCAATTTAACCCTAGATACACATTTTTTTATTTCATTTCTACCAACCGTATTTCTTTAAATATCATTGAGGGAAATTGGGAAAGTTATAATCAATACAGGTAGATTTCTTTTCACGTGTAGATTCATCTCTCTATTTAATCCTTATTTTCTGCACATTTAAAATAATCTAAATTATCTAGAAAGTCCAGGAACCACTAGTAGGAGCATGGTATTTATAAAATACTGTGCACTCTGGCTCTGTTGATGTTTTCCCTGTTTTAGAAGAAGAAGAGGTTTTTTTAAAAAAATGCCCACTTTCTCTACCACTTAAGGGAGACTCAAACCGGCTTACAGTCACCTTCCCCACAACAGACACCCTGTGAGGTAGGTGAGGCTGAGAGAGCTCTAACAGAGCTGTAACTTGCCCAAGATCACCCAGCTGGCTTCATGTGTAGGAGTAGGGAATTAAACCCGGTTCTCCAGATCAGACTCCACCGCTCCAAACCACAGCTCTTAACCACTACACCACGCTGGCTTTTAGAGTGTCATCGGTGACCCTATAATTAAAATGATTAAAGAACCATTGATTATTAATACAAAACGAAGGTGCTGTATTTAAGACTCGCATCCAGGTATGGAAATGACTTTGTGCTGATTTGGATGGCCTAGGTTAGCCCAATCTCATCAGATCTCAGAAGCTGAACAGGGTTGGCCCTGGTTAGTACTTGGAGGGAAGAACCACCAAGGAAGTACAGGGTTGCTCTGCAGAGACAGACAGTAGCAAGCCACCTCTCTTTGTCCATTGCCTTGAAAATCCTATGGGAGCACCCTAAATCAGCTACAACTTGACAGCACTTTCCACTCAACTTGACAGCACTTTCCACCAAAAGGCTTAGCCTAGATTATGTATTTTTCTCTCCATCCTTACTAGTCAGACACCCGTGTTTACCCATTTGCTGGATCACCTCTGCCAGAGCACCATCTACTTCTCTAAAACGCTGTAGGTGCCTTGCTAAGGCTTCCTAACTTTGACGGAGAGTTTTAAAAACTGCATTTGACCCAACTAATTCCAAAACCTACTTAACTTTTTCCAGCTCGGATGGTTCCTCGGTCTTAGTTGCTTGCAAATATGGTACCGTTCATCAGCTGGTTGCTGCTGAAAACGTTACAGAAAGAAAGCATTTATCTCTGGGGGGAGAGGAAGGAATGGCTTTCTGAACTACTGCTGCTATACCAAAAATAAAGACAGATGCATTGGCATAAGGTCTAGCGATCTCTGTGGCATTAGAATGATTGCAGTTTCTCCAAGTACTCTCCTCAATGATAATACACTTCCCCTGTCAGGACCAATAATGATGACGGTAAAGAACAATAAGTACATTTCAACCAGTTCATCCATTTTCAGACTCCCTATAAATACTGGAGGGAATAATGCTACAGGCTAACTTATGTTGTGTTTATGAATTTCTGATTTTGGCACATTTATTGTTCTGAAGAATAATTTACTGCAGAGTTGTAGAAGCTAAAAGGCTGTTTTCCACACAGCCAATACATTAATGTTTTTTGAGGGTTTTCTTTTTTTTGTTACAGCAGAAAATCTTTCCTACAAAGGCCCTTTTGTATCACGTGTAAAGTCTCAGTCCACTTGGAAAAGAAGATAGAGAATAACTGTACATAAGTCAGAATCATTACTGATGGAAAATATTTCTAAATTGTTTCCTTTAATTCCCCCCCTCAAATTGTTTACAACTTCTCTTTAAACAATTCAAGGGTTGAGATTGCATCACTTTCTTCGAGGCAGCGGATGCAGGAAACTTTTATTCCATATCATATGCACCCTAAATGAACAACAATTTATGAATGGATTTGCTGTAAGAGACCCAGATTGCTATGCATGGGATGGGGAGGAAAGACATGCATATTGTATGTGTTCATATGTCCACCTAACATGGGGAGGGAGCACTGTCTGATGCCCATTATACAAGATGGGTGCTATAAGGTCTTCCTTCCTCTGTTACTTACCAATGACTGTCTGGTTTGGGGAATGGGTAGTCAAAGAAGGCATAAGGAAAGAGGCCAAGCCCTAATCTCCCCAGCTTTCTCCTTGCTTGAGAACTAAGTGGCAGTCTGAAAAACTTCAACTCTGATGAGAAGAAGAGTTGGTTTTTATATGCCAACTTTCTCTACCACTTAAGGAAGAATCAAACTGGCTTACAATCACCTTCCCTTCCTGTCCCCACAACAGACACCCTGTGAAATAGGTGGGACTTAGAGAGCTCTAACTTGCCCAAGGTCACCCAGCTGGCTTCATGTGGGGTAACAAATCCAGTTCACCAGATAAGCCTCTGCTTCTCTTGTGGAGGAGTGGGGAATCAAACCTGGTTCTCCAGATCACAGTCCACCACTCCAAACCACTGTTCTTAACCACTACACCATGCTGGCATAAGTTCAATGATAATCCCGAAGAGTGCACCATGCATTTCTCTGATATGTGTGTCAGCTGGAGAACTGTTTATAGTTCTGCTGCTTTTTTTAAAGTTCTTCTGTTTCTTTTAACATTTCAAAATAGATGTGATGATGTCATTGAAGATAAAGGGGAAATTTTGAAGTACGTTTTGCTGCACCAACTGAAAAATAGTTCCATCCATACAAGGATTGCTTAAAAAATGCCATGTGGCCCAGTCTGTCCCCTGAAAGTTGAACTCACATGAAGTTTCCTTATGTTGAATCAGACCATTGGTCCATCAAGGTCAGTATATTCTACTTAGAATGGCAGTGGTTCTCCAGGGTCTCAGGCAGAGGTCTTTTTTTATCACCTCCTGCCTGGTCCTTTTAACTGGAGATGCCAGGGATGGAACCTGGAACCTTCTGCATGCCATGTAGATGCTCCACCACTGAGCCACAGCCCCTTCACCCAAAATTTTGAGGAGGAACAGGGTGAACCCCTTCAGATAATGTTCTGTGACATTTAAACACATGAAGCTGCCTCATACTGAATCAGACCATTCTAACATTACAGTCAGAATTGCCTAAGACTACTCCAGAGTCTTATGTTGAGGTCTTTCACATCACCTACTTCCTGATCATTTTAGCTGGAGATGTCAAAGATTGAACTGGAGGCTTTCTAAATGCCAAGCAGATGCTCTGTCACTGAGCCACAGCCCCTTGAGGTTGATGCATTTTGAAGCATGCCTAATAGTAAAGTGGCTGACCCCTGCTAGAGTCATGAACATAGCAAAACTAAGCCACCAGAGGTAGGTGATTTTATACATTTTGTGGAACTTCCCAGGTTATGTTGAGAAAAAAATGACTTTGCATATTAAACAAAGTAAAAAAGGTGAAAACTTCAAAACCACCTGATAAAGGATGGGTATTCTCCAGGAAAATTAGCCAGCTCAAGCCCCTGAAAGTTTAGAGAATCCTGGAAGGGTTTTTTTCCCCCAAAATTGTTCCCCATTCCCATGTTGCCTTGAAGGACCCCAACTTGTACTAATATTAACACAGGCTGCATTTCTGGGGTGTCCTTTTGTTCACCAAACTAGATGTACTAGAATTAAGGACCACCGTAACAACAAATCAATGACCTTAGGGAGAAAGTGAGGTATCAGAATATTCCCTCTAGGCTGGTCCTCCTGTCACCACTTCAGATAATGTCCTTCTCTCAGATAAATGCTGTGTTAGTGATGGGGTACATGGTCTTCTGACCCAGATCTGCTTCCCTACTATCTGATTCGGTATTCTAAGTACTGCACTGGGAAAAAATAGAGTATTCTGGGGGGAAATTGACCTTCCAATATCTCTCAATTAGTTTGAATTTAATATAGAAACAACTTCCACAACTGTCAAGGACATCCACTGCTCTGGAAAGGCAGATCCAGTGAAGAGTCTGCAGTGATGGAGTGTGATGGAGAAGGCCTAAGTTTGACAGTATTTTTTGTGCAGAAAAGTGGGGTTGAGGTTAAGCCAGGACAATGCCCTTAAAGTGTCAATCTACCGCAAGGTTGTTTCCTTGTGGTATTGAACAATCTTTTCTTTACAAATATATGAACATGTGAACAGATGATTCACTGTTGCTTGAAAAAAATACAGTGCTCCATTTAGCCAAGGGGGGTTATAAGACATTCACTTCATAGTGATCTATGGTCCCAAATGAGTCAGGGAAATGAAGGCTTATTACTTTGATTTATGCCACCCACCTGCATAGGAAGAGAAAAAGTGGTGCTTTGTAGTGGTATGTCAGGATGACATTTAGTCATCTCTTTGCAATGCAAAGTCAGAATGTTATGATGAGTCATGATATTGCTAATAAAAATGGCAGAATGGTTGTAGATGAAATAAAAAATGAATTGGGCTCCTGTTAGCTTCCTTGGAGGAATTCTCTCGGAAAGTAGTTTTTTTTTTATCATGATCACACTGGTTGAAAAACTTTTCAAACTAATTGCCTGGATTGTAAAGCACGGGGAAATTCTGTAACCTTCAAAGGAAGTTTATCAGTTTCCTCCTCTAATTCATATAAACTGTCACGTAAACTGGAATTATTCACTGTTGAACTGTTTCACTGAAGGCAGAACACGCAGTGTTAAATTACTATTAGTGAAGGCAAGGTATCATGCTGAAATAAATGGCTATCTGTAGATTTGTCCCCATAGGGCAAATAGCCACTCCTGTGATAGAGGCTTGGAAAATGGTGCAGAGGGAAATAGTTTTTAAAACTTTCTTCCCATTCCATAGCCCTGATTCAACACCCCCCCCACACACACACATGGTGCTGTTTAGCTTTAAATACTGGCAACTGAACAAACAGCAAAGCACAATACAAATTTGAAATACAAGATTGTTTTTTTAAAAGACACATGGCATTCTATGGCTAGCTGGTAGAATGATGAATGTTGGCCCATGAAACAGCTTACAAAATAATAGTAAAACTGTAAGATATCATAAAACACATCACACCTCTATCAAACAACAACCCAAACAAAACAATGGGCAACAATATAGAAAAAAGTCCCACCAATCAATCCAAATGCCTGAACTCATAAACCAACATATAAAGTCGAATATGACAAATCACAAAGCTCTGAAACCAAAAATCTAAGCTATTTTTTTTAAAGCAGGTGAGACCTCAAAGAGTTGCTCATATAGGGCCCCTTTAATAGAGCTGGGTTTATTCAAAAGTGAATTAAGCTACAGCTTAGGGCCTTGTGGGTAGGCAGGGACATCTCCATGGGCTTCATGGTGACCAATGGTGGTATAAATATTTGGGCAGTGGCACAGGCATTGGCCCTGAAGTGCATTTACTGCACAGCCCACCTTCTCCACTTTGTGGTTAAGGATGCCTTGGGTTTGGGTTCTGTAGAGAATGTTGGGATTATTATATGAGGGTAGCAGAGTGCTCAAGGTAC
Source organism: Euleptes europaea (assembly GCF_029931775.1). Classification (NCBI taxonomy): domain Eukaryota; kingdom Metazoa; phylum Chordata; class Lepidosauria; order Squamata; family Sphaerodactylidae; genus Euleptes; species Euleptes europaea. The sequence goes on from NC_079318.1 coordinate 33,089,505, forward strand.
ATAGATGCAGCAGAGTACCACCTGGTTTGTGTGCACTAAGAAACAAAGTTACACATGGAGTCTTTTTATCTTTGCAAAACTTATATGAGTTCTTTATTGTAAGGAACTCTATTCTAGACAGGATAGAGCAGGGATAGGTTTCTAATCTAGTCTAACTAGCTAGGAGGGATAGAGACGCAGGATGCATGTCCTGCCCTCATGGTGCCAAGATGGAGAAGAAGAGAAGTGTGGAGAGAAGGTGTCAGTAAGAAGGAAGGAAGTTTCCCTGAGAGCAGCAATGTACACATCAAAGGGATAGCAACAGAGCAGTAGAAAGGAAGGGCAGGTCGATCTCCCTTCCTCTCCCTCTCTCCCTCTCTCTCTCCCTCTCTCCCTCCCCCCTTCCTTCACTTTCAACAGAGAATCTCTCTCTCTCTCTCTCTCTCTCTCTCTCTCTCTCTCTCTCTCTCTCTCTCTCTCTCTCTCTCTCTCTCTCTCTCTCTCTCTCTCCCCCCCCCTTCCTTCCTTCACTTTCAACAGAGAATCCCAGGCTGGATACAGAGACCAGTGATTTCCGGCATCTCCTCCAGAAATGCTGACATGCAGCCTTTGTTCCAGCAGTGCGGGTGCAGAGGCTTCAAGAGGGTATCGAGTCCCACCTTCAACCTTTCACCAAGCAGAAGGTCTACATGTTGGCGACCATGTGTGACCTATGCATCAAGGGCAGGGTCCATTTCTGGACTCTGAGGGTGAGTGAAGACAATATGTGCTTGTTCCTGCATCCTCTTTCAGTCTGTATTGGGAGGTCAGGGTGAAATGCTGTTCCCAAAATTAAAATGTCATTAGAAATAAAACAATTACTCAATTTTATTGGCAGGATCAAGCTAAGCAGGGTCAGCCCTGGTTAGTATTTGGATAGGAGACCACCAAGGAATACCAAAGTGCCCCCCTTGCCTTTGTTCTTCTGTGCTTCTCTGGGTTGACATGTGTTCTGCTGGATATGCAAAAGTGCTTAATATTGTTGTGCTGGACTGTGGATTACCCTTGATTCTACAAAAAATAATAATTCTGTTGGTATTCTCAGGTTTGACATTGGTCCTGTTGGGCTTGCACTGCCACATCAGCCCTGGGCTCTACTGGGCTTCTCTGTTAGACATCGATTCTGTTGGGCTTGCCAAAGTGCCCCTGCTTGAATTTGTTTTGCTGGGGTTCTCCAGTTTGACATTAGTTCTGTTGGGCTTGCTACATTAGCTTCTCATTGTGCTGTGATTCCTGGGTTCAACTTTGGTTCTGTTGGGCTTGTTGTTGGTTCTTGGCATGGGAGGCATTGGCCAGTGGTTGCTGCAGGCCTGCCTCTTTGCTTTCGCTCTGGAGGAAAAAAAATACTGTTCCCACCCCCCACACACATACACACTGGAAATAATGGAGGGTAGCTGGGGGGCACCTTCTTTTGAGGCATATAGAATTGGGCCCAATCTTCGTGAAATTCAGACGTTCTTCTATGGACAGGCACCAGCAGCTGTAGAGCAATTTTGGTGCTTAAAAAACAGCCTCCCCAGCCCTCTGGATAGGCTATGATGGAGGTAAATAATATCAGATTCCCAGATAAACCTGGATCCAAGCACCATACTCTTATTGGGATTCCAAAAAATCAGGAATACCAATATTTTTGAGGTCCAGTATACCAGAATGAAAAATACCCTGTTTTTTTATGCACACCTCTATATCTACATCTCTAGGGCCATAAGTTTGTCACAGGGCTACTTGTCCATGTAATGGGAGCTATTTGTGGTTCTTCAAATCTGTTTTCCATGTGCAAAATAATGGTAGTTGTGTTCCTCTTGACCTATTCCTGAGTTGAGGTGAACTAGCAGGTCCTTGTGGGAATTGCTGTTGTGTTGTGTTGTATTGCATTGTAGTTGCAATGTGGATTTATATATTAGCTGCCTTTCTACCTTGCAAAACTCAAGGAGGCTTTTAAGGCTTTTTCCTAAAAGACCATAGTTTAAAATCTCAATTAGGACTCTGCCAATAAATAGAAACTAAATGCACTCTCAAATAAAATTGTCTTTAACTGCCTCCTGAAGATTGAAAGTGAGGGGGGCAGGTGCACCTCCCTGGGGAGATTGTTCCATACTTGTGGGGCTGCCACTGAAAAGGCCCTGTCTCATGTGCCCACCAGACAAGCTTCTTTGATCGGTGGGACAATCAGGAGGGGCTCTCTGATATTCATTCCTGGGCAGAAATCCCAACGTTATGTGCCGACGTTTACTAGGCAAACTATGTTTATGGGGTGGTTTGTCACTGCTTTCCCCAGTCATCTACACTTTACCCCCAGCAAGCTGGGTACTCATTTTACCAACCTTGGAAGGATGGAAGCCTGGGTTAAACTTGAGCTGGCTACCTGAAACCAACTTCCATCAGGATCGAACTCCGGTTGTGAGAAGAGCTTTTGAATGCAGTACTGCAGCTTACCACTCTGTGCCACAGGGCTCGAATGTGTGTGTGTGTGTGTGTTCCCTCATGCTACTGCAACATTCAGTACAAGCAAATTAATTACTCAAGCTAACCTGCTTGAAAATGACAAAAGAAAAATAGAGACTAAGAAGGGAAAGCACGTCACCAAACATATTTGTTCAGCAAGTCATACATAATAGATACCCGAAAAGTAGAAAGACCACTTAAGTTAAATTTTTCTAGATGTTTCCAATCAAAATACCATTACCTGAATTCTTATTACTATGTGAAGCTTGAAAAAGTTGGGGGAGGAGGCCTTTCATTTATATTTTAAATACCAGGCAAATTCGTTGACTATACTACAAAATGGAACAAAAGATTCACTAGTTTTCTCAAGCCTTGTTAGCAGTAAGGAATGGATGCATGACTCTTTTCATTCCATTTTTTTTTTAATTGCTGTTTTGAGCCTTTTCACTTTGCTCATTTTTAATCCTGGTGTTCCAGGTTCATGTGTTTCTTATAGGGTATTTTTTCACTATTATATGCAGCTGGCATAAAAACAAGATTCCCTTTTTAACAATCATATTTCTATCAATTTTGTTCATATGGTTGGGGGGGGGGGAAATGACTGCATTTTTCCTGAAAAGAGAGAACGTATGTCAGAAAGTGAGATTTTCAGATCAAAACAGTGTGGCCATGAATCTGGGTAGAAGCCCTCATTTTTTTGTTTTTTTTTAAAGAAGAGCTATTGGGAGAGAGCACTAAAATTGACTAGAGCACTCGAGAAGATGTGCTTAACCTTGCAGTTTCTGAAGCTGTTTTTTAGCTGCACAGGAAGGAGCTGTTGCCTGGATTTTCTCTTCCCATTGTTATGCTGTGTGACTCATCTGTTCTGCTTCTCTGAATCCTAAACTGCTAGGTCAGACAAGTAGCACACGCAACATAACAACAGAAGAAGAAATCCAACCAGCTAGCAGATCCTTCCATCTAGCAAAGAGCTCCTCGGCCAAGACCATAGGCTTCATGGCTCTACAGGTCGTTAATGCATGGGAGTTTTACCTGAGGTTCGTTACTTGCTGGACCCACACTTTCCTGTTGGGAATCTATGCACCAGCAGTCTCCACGCTCAAATCAAGAAATATTTGAGTCCCCGCCCCTTGAAATGCTGCTTTGTAATTGGCTGGCATAGGAGAAATGCCACCCCCCCCCCCGAAAACCAATTGCCACATAAAAAAGTATTTTTAGAACAAAAAAAAAAGGAGCTATCTGAAAGGAACGGGGCTGGGTTGGGAGAAACCCAAGCCTCATTTTTAAAAGCCTTTCTTCTGCTCAGAAAGACCTTTGAGGAAGCAGGAAGCATTTGAATCCCTGCCCCTTGACAAGGTGCTTTGTAATTAGCTGTAGTACTGTCTGTGAGAGAAACAAAGTTTCTGTGTGCCGCACTTTGCCTTATGTATGGGGATTTCACCTGGGCTATGCTGAGGGGAGATGGAAGAACTGGGTTAATAGAGGGAAACTCATGCATAACTCCAAGGAACAACTGTCAGACTGGGGGCAAATGTGAGTGAAAGAATGTGAGTGAAAGAGTAGAGTCTACTCTTCCTGTTGATTGACAGCTTCTTCAACCAGCTTTGAGCATTCCACCCAGGCTGCTTGCCATTCATACAATGGAATGAGAGCCAGTGTGCTACAGCCAGGAAAACACTTTGAGGTAGGACTGTGGCTCAGTGGCAGTTCATCTGTTTTATACACAGAAGGTTTCAGGTTCAATCCCCAACATCTCAGTTTAAAGGATCAAGTTGCAGGTGATGCAAAGGACCGTGACCTGAGACTGTGGACAGCTACTGCCAATCAGAGTAGACAATACTGACCTATATGGACTGATAGTCTGAATCACTATAGGGCAGAATTGTGTGTTCAAATCCACAAGGTACCCTTGAGGTAGTCTCTCTCTCTCTCTCTCTCTCGCTCAGCCCAACCTAACTCAGAGGATCGTTGTGAGGACAAAATGAAGGAAGGAAACTATGTACTCTACTATAAGCTCCTTGAAAAAAAGGGTGGGGAAAATATAATAATCATGCAGAAAGAGAAAATAATTCATTTTTTTTCAGTCAGTCAATTTATTAATGTTATGGTCACAGACCTTAACAATAGCAAAGTTACAACTGTGCACAATGATTACAATATCTGCAAAGGCGATAAGGACAACAACAAAAATTTCCCCACGATTTCCCTTTTTTCCCCATTCTCTACCCTAACGTTTATTTTTAAAATATTATATTAATGTATTTATTTAGTATTACATTTATTACAAATTCCGCCTCTAATGGCACTGGAAGTAGTTTACCAAAAAAAAAAACTATAGTAGGATACCATCCTAAAATGTAAAATGACATTAAAAAAAAAAAAAACAGCAGACACAGAAGCAGCACTATGACATTTCCGGAACAAAGGCCTTCCTAGCTTCAGTACAAATGGTTCAGCTGCCTTTTATCTGTTTAAACCAATATAATTTGGCCTTCTGCAGAGACTAGAGAGAGAGAAATCGTCAATTGCCATGCATTTGTGCCAGGCTTTGTCTAGCATGACAGCAGGTTTTGTGCTGTTTTCAGCACCTGTGTGAGACGATGAATGATTCATGATTTAAATGACCCACTACGAAAAAATACAGTGCAGTCTGTCAACCCATTTAGTGCAGGGTTAGTTTTATGAATTGGCAATGTGCTGATAACTCAATTTGAAAATAAACATCTATGAAACTCATCTACTGGAGCAATTCGGAAATCAGCCGGTTGCAAAGTCTTTGCATAATGTTTGAAAAATCCCAGCGCTGCTGAATGGGATATATCATGTCCATTTCATTTCACCGCACAACTCTTGGGTTTATTTCCATAGGAGTACTGAGAACAACCAAGCTGGAAAGAGTTAAGTTCTAAAAACTGACACTTATTTGAGCTTTAAATAAATTATATGAACTTTTGAAATACATCTTTACCTCATTCCATTGCTTCAGGCAGCACAGATGGACCAATTCAGAATTCAAGAAGCAACAGCTTGTATCAATCACTTCCTCTTTGCTTCTCTGTTCAGGCTTCTTTGAATCCCATGCTCTTCTGCTGTTCCTTCTTAACCTCAAGTATCTCTGCCATAACTGGGTCTCTTCCATATTTTATGACTCCTGCTATATTTTCATTGAACCCAATATTGATGTTCTCTATTAATATTTTCTTTTAGTTAATACACTAGTGCAAGATGGTGAGGGGTCTGGAAGCCAAATCATATGAGGAAAGGTTGAAGGAGCTGGGTATGTTTAGCTTGAAGAGGAGAAGACTGAGAGGGGATATGATAACCATCTTCAAATACTTGAAGGGCTGTCACATAGAGGAGGGTGTCGAGTTGTTTTCTGTTGCCCCAGAAGGTCGGACCAGAACCAACGGGTTGAAATTAAATCAAAAGAGTTTCTATCTAGACATTAGGAAGAATTTTCTAACAGCTAGAGTGGTTCCTCAGTGGAACAGGCTTCCTCGGGAGGTGGTAAGCTCTCCTTCCCTGGAGGTTTTTAAGAAGAGGTTAGATGGCCATCTGTCAGCAATGCTGATTCTATAACCTTAAACAGATGATGAGAGGGAACACATCTTGGTCATCTTCTGGGCATGTAGTGGGGGTCACTGGGGGTGTGTGGGGGGGAGGTAGTTGTGAATTTCCTGCATTGTGCAGGGGGTTGGACTAGATGACCTTGGTGGTCCCTTCCAACTCTATGATTCTATGATTCTAAGATAGGACTGTTCATTATTTTTGTATACAATATGCCTGGATGTTTTGTGATCCACCAAACTGACTTAACCCACAAGCCGTTTGTCAAGGGCTTAGAGCATTTTCTGAAGTCACATGATGGAGCAGATCTGGGTCTGGTCAGTCCTTGGATAGGAGACCATGTGAGGTGTTTATGTAGGTTGCCCTCAGCTCCTTGAAGGAATGGCAGATATGCATGTAATAAACAAATACAAAAATATAATATATGGAATTCCTTTAGGAACCCAGTAAATCAGACTGTGAAAAGACACGTAAACATGTGAAGCTGCCTTATGCTGAATCAGAACATGGGTCTATCAAGATCAGAATTTTATGTTTAGACTGGCAGCAGCTCTTCAGGGTCTCAGGTAGAGATCATCTACTACCTGATTCTTTTAGCTTGAGATGGCAGTGATTGATTTAAATATTAGAACATTGATACTCTGCTTTTCCTTGTGGACCAAGGCAGGGATTGAACCTAGGGACCTTCTGCATGCCAAGCAGATGCTCTACCACTGAGCTACAGCCCCTTCCCTCATCACAACAATCTGTGAGGGTTGTCAAGAATATAGCTGGCCATACTATATGGTTGGTAGGCTCAGGTGGGTTACAAGATATGCAAGTGTAACCCAGTAGAACCCAGGCTACATAAATGCCTCTCCTATTCCCCCCCCCCAGCTGTGAGTTGGGGTTGGTTCAAGTAAAGAAATGACACTTGTCAGGTAGTTATGACATTGATTCAAGGGGGGGGGGGAAGTATGCAAGATGGTGCATTTTCAAGGTAACACAATTTATCCTAAACTTGAAATATATAACACATATAGAGACACAGGTGCTACTGACATAGAAAGCTTTGTAAAATGCAGGATTTTCAGCACATTCCAAACAGAGAAAACTTAGCAGGTGTTGCCTAGAAAAGCAAAGCAAAGGAAGTTCTCTTAAAGACATGCAGAACCCCTTTTTTTCCCCTGAATGCTCTGCAGGAACTCCTGCTGCTACTGAGTGCTTGACACTATTTCTTTAACTGGAGCCTGCAAAGAAATTAGCATGAGTCACTAATAGGGTTGCCAACCTCCAGGTACTAGCTGGAGATCTCCCGCCATTACAACTGATCTCCAGCTGATAGAAATCAGTTCACCTGGAGAAAATGGCCACTTTGGCAATTGAACTCTATGGCATTGAAGTCTCTCCCCAAACCCTGCCCTCCTCAGGCTCTGCCCCCAAAACCTCCCACTGGTGGTGAAGAGGGACCTGGCAACCCTAGTCACTAAGCATCCTTGGAAGGGTTTGCTATGCACTGTCCTCAGTCATCACCTTGGGGCTACCACCACCCACACCACCCAAGGGAATTTAAAAAAAATCAGTGGTTGCTATATTGCTACAGCAATATAACAATACAGTGATATAGAAACTGCTGTGTTTTGTTTTTTTAAGTCCCTGTATGGAAAATGAGCCCTGACCTGGATGGCCCAGGCTAGCCTGATCTCGTCAGATCTCAGAAGCTAAGCAGGGTCAGCCCTGGTTAGTATTTGGATGGGAGACCACCAAGGAATACCAGGGTTGCTGTGCAGAGGAAGGCACTGGCAAACCACCTCTGTTAGTCTCTTGCCATGAAAACCCCAAAAGGGGTCGCCATAAGTCAGCTGCGACTTGACGGCACTTTACACACACACATAGAAAATGACGCAGTATAGAACGTGATGGCCAGAAAAGGATAGTGGCAATAAAATAGTGCTAATATGGGCAGGAGGTTTGAAAATGCATAATCTCTTGTCCAGACATCATGCAAACATGCTTAAAAGTACTCTCTCACTGGAAAGTCTGTATCAAACTTTGGGTTAGTGAATAATCAAAGCAACGGAGAAGAAAACATGGAAAGCTATACAGCCTAAGACTCCCTTCCACATGTCTCTAGATCACTGGTTCCCAACCAGGGGTCCGTGGACCCCCAGGGGTCCGCGAGAACTAAATTAAGATCCATGAAACAAAGTTATAAACCCATAATAAATTAATATTTTCAATTAAAAGTTCTCTATTATAAAAATATATATTCAAATATTATTCTAAGTTTAATGTTTAACTAACAGTTATGATTAAAGTTTATTTTCAAATTCTCGGAATTTTTATTTTGAACCTTGGGGTCCCTGCGCCGAACAAAAAAGTCCTAGTGGTCCCTGGTCAAAAAAAGGTTGGGAACCACTGCTCTAGATGTTCAATATCTGTCCTTATGTATCTTCAGCTAAATGTGACCCTAGGAAGGCCAAGGATCTTCCATTTTTCCTAGTGCACACTAGCTTGTCTCCATCTGACACCCCCTCATTAACATGAATGCAAAACATAAGTTTACTACAACTTTTAATAAGTATCTCTCATGTTACAGGGTTGGGAGTGAACCATGTTTTAAAAATGGTGCTGGGGAGGGTGTTGTTGTTGTTTTGTATTTGATCAGTCAGAAAGAAAGCCTTTTGACAGAAATTCTACTTTACTTTTTATTCTTGCCATTCTAGAATAAACAGTTGTGTTTTTCTGCACAACCTTGACCTTGCTTTAGATCATTTTGATAACAAATTAAAAGGATTCACATTTATCAAGGGCACCTTGACATTCTTTCACTACCATACGGTTGTGTTTTCTTCTGCTTGTCTCATCCCTTTTAAAATGTTTTCATGCATCTTAATTGTTTATTTACATCAGCTAGCCATGGTAAGTAGCTTGGCTACAGCAAGAGAAAAAAAAATGTATCACATTTTATTTGTATGAATGAAGAGTTCCTGGCTCTGCCTCTCTTCTGTTGCCTCTATCAGCCATGCGGCTGCCTCTCTGCCTCTGACGCAGGGTAGGGACCGACCTGGTCATTCACCTCCAGTTTGGTTTGCCAACCTCCAGCCAGTAAATAAGCTGCCAGCAACGTAGACCACTATGAAATCTCAATGCACTTATATTCAAGACATACGATAAGAGTTACAATTCATCCAGTACAAAATACAGCTAAACAACATACACATAGACAATATATGGGCACAACATATCCCGGAACAAGACAAAAACTGCGGGAAAGTTCCAAAGAACTGTTAAGGGCTACCGCCCGTTTGAACTACAATAGTCCTCCGTTCATGATGCAAGCTTCCGTAGCCGATAGCTGGTAAAGGCTAAATACTGTCCAGATCAAAAGACTCCTATGAAACTTGATCTGTTGCCAAATGAAAGCTTCCAGCTTCCAAAGTCCCTCCTATAATAATGGTGATGAAGCAAACTTGCTCAGAATTGCACTCCACTGAATGCGACAGAATCGGAGGCTCGCCTGTATCGCCCCCAAAACCTCCAGGTATTTCCCAACCCGGAGCTGGCAATTCTACCCCCAATGTAGAAAGAGAGAGAACAGAGTCATCATGAAAAATGGCATGTTGTGTCACTGTTAGATCACTGTTTGGGTGTGTGTGTGTGTGTGTGTGTGTTAAGTGCCGTCAAGTTGCTTCCGACTCATGGCGACCCTATGAATGAAAGTCCTCCAAAATGTCCTCTCTTTGACAGCCTTGCTCAGATCTTGCAAACTAAGGGCTGTGGCTTCCTTTATTGAGTCAGTCCATCTCATGTTGGGTCTTCCTCTTTTCCTGCTGCCCTCAACTTTTCCTAGCATGACTGTCTTTTCCAGTGACTCCTGTCGTCTCATGATGTGACCAAAATACGATAGCCTCAGTTTAGTCATTTTAGCTTCCAGGGTCCGTTCAGGCTTGATTTGACCTATAACCCACTGAATTGTTTTTTGGCCGTCCATGGTATTGGGGTAGTGTCCTTCTAATAAAAAAGCACACCCAGAAAAGTGACCCAGTCACATACAAAATGGAGGGTGTTTTATTATTATTATTATTATTATTATTATTATTATTATTATTATTATTATTATTATTATGCACTATAGAAGTGAATATTTCTGGGTATAGATAAAATGAGGCCTTCAACTTTTTTTTTTTAAGTACAGTAAAGTAGCAGAAGTTTGGAGAAATCCTGAAATGGAAAAGGTGCAATAGCCCCTGCTTGTGACAGCCATGCCTCACAGCACGCGGGTTGAGCACTGCACCAATGGCACAAAATGCAACTTCCTGCCCAATGGGTGTGATCGGGAACGTCATGTAAAGAGCCATAAGCTACTCCAGTTCTCAACAGGGATGAGACCAAATTCTGAAAGCTGTCTGGTTTGATGTAAATGCCTCCATTTCAGTTGCCTTTCTGTCTTATAAGAGACAACCCTGTGAGTCTATACTCTACCATTTCCCTCTTTCTTCACCCCAGTTTTTCCCTTTCAGATTAATACATTTTTTTCAGTGTTATTTTGGCGTGTCTTTATGAATGGAATAAAAATAAAGAATCAATGGCTGCAATAAAAATGAGGTCAATGACAACAAATGAAAGCAAAAAGGAACTCATCTGGCCGTTATCAGTTCACCCTTAACCTAAATAAGGAACAGCTCATAGGGATCAGATCATCTCTAAACAGCACTAAATTTTATATTCCCCTTTACAGCATGCTAAAAAAGTGGGAATCAAGTGCAGCTAACATTTTTATTTCATTTAGAATTTTTTAATGCAAGTTTTCCTTTTAGAGTTGTCTTGCTGAGAACATCCGCAGGGAGGTTGCTGTGTAAATAATGGTTATTGTATATACTTATTTTTCTGTGAATTATATAGTGTCCCATCCATACATGCAGAAAACCACCTCTTTAATCAAAGTGCATATTCACCTTATAATCAGTTATAAGGATTAAAGGTCTAGCTATTAGAATGGCTATTAATTTGTTGATGAGGTTGAATTATAATCTTGCATATTAGTAATGCATTATATAGTCAGAGTGCCTGAGGACTAACTGTGTAGGGAAATCTAGTATCAGGATAATTAATTTCCTAACCCTGAATGACAAATGTATCATACTTACAAATGTAAAGATTATGACAAAAGGAAAGTCTCTCTGTTACATGACAAGCATTACTATCATCTTGCAACGAAAACGGTAAGGGGAGGGGAGGTCAAGAATGTATTAAACCAAACAGATAAATAGGATCATTTTCTACTTCACTACTCTGATCTGACCAATTTGTCTAGAAGTGAGTTTAGCAATAATAATTAGCACCTACTATAAAGTCGGTCTGTCCCTCTGGGTAACATAAAAGAAAACAGTGGCTAGAATCCAAAGGGCTTTTTTCAAGAGCAGAAGGTATTTCTGCTCTTCCAAGCGACTGGAACCAAACTTTTATGAGACCTTCTGTGAAGTTCATCTTACTCCCTTACCGAAATGTCAAACAAGGCACATTTGAGATAAGTTGATTTAATGGAAACGTTCACCTTTAACATATCTTTGAAACAAACACCTTGGTAAAGAAAGAACTCCTGCTGCTTGCTGGTTAAAGTCTTTTCTCTTCTGTATTCTTGGCCTGGCTTTGCCACCAGCACCCTTCCTTGATTCCCAAGTGAAGACTTTTAAGAAAGCCTGTAGCTGCCTTGGCCTTTACTCCAAGCTCCTTTACTTCAATAATTAAGCAGAAATGGGAGTTGATTCCGTCCCTATGCCGGTGGTCATTCTGCCAAAGTGGCCATTTTCTCCAGGTGAACTGATCTCTACTGGCTGGAGATCAGTTGTAATAGCAGGAGATCTTCAGCCACCACCTGGAGGATGGCAACCCTAATGGTAAGAGAGCCATTGCCAACACTCTGGCCTAGTTCTTCATGAAACTGTGAATCATTGGCCTCACAAGCTGCCTACCTACATAGTTATGGTTGCCAACCTCCAGGTGGTAGCTGGAGATCGCCTGCTATTAAAACTGATCTCCAGCCGATAGAGATCAGTTCACCAGGAGAAAATGGCCGCTCTGGCATTTGGACTCTATGGCATTGAAGTCCCTTCCCTCCCCAAACCCTGCTCTCATCAGGCTCCGCCACAAAAACCTCCCCCTGGTTGTAAAGAGGGACCTGGCAACCTTATACATAGTATCTTGCCATTGCAAGAGAGATGGGTCTCTCCTATCCTTTTCTGCCTGTTTCCTTTGCCTTTTATCATCATCCATATCTTCTTCCTGTTTTCATTGTCTAGATTATGAATGTGTCCTTATTACCTATGGTTGCCAACCTCCAGGTAGTGGCTGGAGGTCTCCTGCTATTACAACTGATCTCTAGTCGACAGAGATCAGTTCACCTGGAGAAAATGGCCGCTTTGGCAATTGGGCTCTATGGCATTGAAGTCCCTCCCCTCTCCAAACCCCACCCTTCTCAGGCTCCACCCCCAAAATCTCCAGGTATTTCCCAGCCCAGAACTGGAAACCTCATAGGCCATCTCCCATGAATATGTTGTTGTTCCTAAGTAGGACTTGTTCCTAATCTCAGACAACACCTGCAGATATAGGGTTACCAGCTCTGCGTTGGAAAACACCTGGAGATTTTGGTGGTGGAGTCTTAGGAGGGTGGGGTTTGGAGAGGGGAGGGACTTCAATACCATAGAGTCCAATTGCCAAAGTGGCCATTTTCTCCAGGGGAACTGATTTCTATCGCCTAGAGATCAGTTGTAATAATGGGAGATCTCCAGCCACTACCTGGAGATTGGCAACGCTATGCTGATGGGATCTAACTACCTGTCACCCCCACATCAGACTTGTCACTTGTCACTTCCCTGCTCCACCTTGTAGTCTCTGTCCGCCCTCCTGTCATTGGATCCTTCGACTGCAGCCATCTGTGACACCCTCCTCTGAGAATATTTTTTAAACCTAACCAAATTCTTTTTGCTGCCTTCATCATTCCCACTGTTGTTGTTTTTTGCCTTTGGCAAAATTTGGTGGCAGCTAGAGATATGTGAAAGCCTCCCCTCCACCAAGAAATTCTATGCATCATATTGAAATTTCTTTTGTAGGGAAAATGTTTGATGTTTTATTTTCCTGTATTCATGTTTCGATACAGGTCATACACTCCGTGACAGCCATGGGAAATACATTCGAAAGGAGTTATCAAGGAAGCAAAGGGCTCAGATTGACAGTATGTACACACCATAAATATTCTAACCCCATCCTGCCAGGATATCTGTCAGGAGCAGGAAAAGGCAACAAAAGAACTTCTGTTTTTTTCCCCATGCATTTAATTATACTTGGATTGCATGAGGAAAATGATTTTTTTGTTTAAGCAGGGAGGATGCAGCAGATGAGTTTTTAAAAGCTGTTGTCCTGGCTAGTGGCTCTGCCTTTCTTGCTCTCTTCTGTCCCCTTGGTTCAGCTGGGCAATATGACCAAGACTCAGGGGAAGAGGGAGAGAGCTGGAAAGGCTGAGCCAACAGCTTTGTAAATCAGACTTACTGTCCCTATCATCATTATTAGTACCTCCAGGTACTAGCTGGCGGTCTTCTGCTATTACAACTAATCTCCAGCAAATAGAGATCAGTTCACCTGGAGAAAATGGCCACTTTGGCAATTGGACTCTATGGCATTGAAGTCCCTCCCCTCCCCAAACTCCACCCTTCTCAGGCTCTGCCCCAAAAACCTCCCGCCAGTGGCAAAGAGGGACATGGCAACCCTACTCTCCTCCCCCTATGCTACAATTCTGGGCAGATGTAGTCTCCTGGGACTTTAAAAATACCTTTCCCTGCAGCAGCTGTGTGGCTGCAGGGAAAGCGAGCCAAGTTTAGGGAACCCCAGTCCGACTTGTCAAAAAACACAACACATACCTTTGCCCTTATATCCCCTCCATGGCAAGAAAAAAAAAAAACATCACCCAACAACCAGCCAGAACAGAGTCATGATGGCTGAAAACTAGCTGGTTGGCAGCCCTCATTCACAAATAAGAGGGAGTTGTCTTCATCTTGACAACTATGAGATGTTCACAATTCTTCCGAGTCAATAATAAATCATCTCAGACATCTCTAGTAGAGGGAACAGTAGGGAGTCAGAGTGGTGTAGGGATTTGAGCAATGGATTAGGACTCAGATGACCCAGATTCAAATGCTATCTAGCCATGAAGCTTATTGTATGACCTTGTGCTAGTCACCTTCGCTCAACCCAACCTACCTCACAGAGTTATAGTGGGAGCAAAATGGAGGACAGGAGAACCATGTACACCATTCAGTGTTCCTTGGAGGAAGAACAGGATAAAAATGTGATGAATATGATGTTTTTACACGTTTACGTTGCCTTAAAATTCCTACAGGGTTTTACTTGAGCAGGGGCTGTACATTTGCTTCACTCTACAATTCAGACATAATATAAAAAAAAAACAGTTATCCCTTTACACTTGCCATCCAAAGTCAAGAGGAGTATGCTGGCTAATTTTTTTTTTAATCAGACTTGTGGAAGTGGATTATGCTGATAGTAAATTAAATCCTAGAGAATTCCTATGGAAGCATTCTACTTCAGAAACTGTCATAACCACAATGAACTGTAGCACTGAAAAGCCAAGTTCCAACCCCATTTGTTACAGGAAGCATTTTTGTCTTACATTCTCCAAGCGAAAAGGAGTTACCAAGCCATGAAAGATGGAAAAGGACTGGCTGCCTTGGGCAGCCTATCTAATAAACATTGGAGGAAGAAGGTATTTAAATCTAAGTAATTGCCTCTAGACATCAAGATCCTCCCTATCTACCTTTGTGTGTGTGTGAGGTTAGGCGAACACTGTGGGGCAAAGCAGGTATTCTAGGGATTCTTCTCAAATTGGCTAGTTGGCCCCAGCCCATGAGGGTTTTGAGGCACTAATTTAAGATTTGGGTAGGATTATTACAATGTTAATTTAAGCATATCAGTAGGACACCTCTCATATTTTTATGTAACCAAAGTTCCCTTAATTTAGTGGAAGGGAATTAAACACTTGCCTAACTTTTCATTTTAAGACCCTGAGCCTTAAGCTAACTGTAGCTGGATCACACTATTAAAATAGGGGTTTCATCAACAAACCAAAAAACTTCAATATTTGAATCTTTTGCAGGCATTTAGAGGTTTTTATACCAAAAAAGAACACAGTTTCAATTCATAATAATATAGATTTTTTTCACCTTGATTCAATTTGCCTTCGTTCAGATCAAAACTTGTATAATTGGTTTCATTTTTATAGTCCATTAGCCATGTTTAATGAATTTAATTCATCATTGTGAAAATGAAATTGAAATTGCTGCAATCAAACTTAACAAATTCTATTAATGTTAAAAGCATCATTCATCTAATTACATTATGAAGCAGTATGGTTTACATTGTGAAATTTTACTATTGTGCAGCCCCATATCAGAAATTACATGGGCATGGTCATTACATGAAACCATTTATCTGTTTTGACATATAACAGTGTGCTCTGAGATTTGTAAAAATAATGAAACACTATTTCAAGTAAAATCTGCATATGACCTCATGAAATCTGTGGCTAAATATCGATATTTTTATGTGACAGGACTGTAGCTTTCCGTTCACATATTTTCAAGGAAGTTATGTCATTCACATTCTTTAAATATGCTGAATATGAAGCTGGTTTTGGATTTTCAGATTAGTTCTAATTAGTAGAGGATTTGTTAAAGCTTTGTATAATTGAAAAGGTCCCTGTTGAAACTTGGCTCAAAACGCCTTAGGACTGATCTAGGCCAGATTTCTCAGCAGCAGCTGATCTACTGGCTGTGCCTCTCTCCAACGCAGATCTTGAAATTGACGTCCATGCTTTCATAATTTATACCCTGTTTGGATTATTGCAATGCTTTGTGCCACTTAAGGACTAGGAATGATGGGGGTTTCTATCAAGGATCTGCCTCAGTTCACTAAATTCTTATCCTTTAGCAGCTGGTGAAAAACAACCACCCAATTGCCCTTTCTTTGGACACAATGCAGAGAAGGGTGTGTGTATAATGTTGTCCCTTTAGGACATTGTCACCTTCATACCTCCTGTGTATAGACAGTTACCAGTTACAGGGTTTTTTCCCCTGAAAAAAGAAAAGAACCTTGAAGAAGACAACCCTGCAGTTCACTAATTTTGTTTTTTTAATGGGGTTGACAGTTGTTTGTGCTAGTAAAGATCCCCCAAAGGGTTGCCTGATGCATTTCATCAGATGACATAACTCCATGTGTACAAGTGCAGATCTTCCCTGATAGCATACAGGCCTGCCTAAAACTCCTGGACTGGACCTGGCAACCCACTATGCAGGCACTCAACTACTGTTCTGGCCACGCGCCCGCCCCAAACGATATGGGACAGTCGCTGCACGCTCCGTTGAGACGGACGCGGCCGCTCCTGCGAGCGCAGTGCAGTTTGCAGCTAGGAAACCGATGCAAGGGCAACTTCCAGCGAACCTGAAGGACTCCATGTTCCTGTGCAGTCACTGTTCCAGTTGCAGCCATGTCGTGGAAAGCAGACAGTCACGTAGTCAAGTGCCAAAACACCCCCCCTTCCCCATTGCAACATCCGCAGCTTAATGGGGCAGTCAACAGCGATCCTGATAAGAGCGATGAGCCGTTCTTCCAGCTATGCAGCAGCGATCCCCGGACGTTTGCAGAGATCGCACCCATTGTTCCAGAATGCTAATCACTCCAACAGAGTTCTCCCGGTTCCTCCCGGGTAGCAAAAGCCATTGGAATTAGAATAGATTTCCAAATTCTCACTACCCCACCCTGGTAGCCACAGATTAATCCTTTTGTCACCTTTTGTCACCTGGGAACCTAGGAGGGGTAAAACCCCTCTCCCCGCCCTCAGAAAAACAGTATATCTGGGGTGCCCCCAGCCCATTATGTCACCTTAGGTCTTTTCTGGCTCCTTCACCATTACTCTGTTGGTTTGGTTTTGCGCAGCTTTAACACGCTCCCTCCCGCCTTGCTGGTCAAGTCTACGGGAACCCCTGCCCCCTGCTACCAGGGATGTGGGATTTGGAAATACGTAACTATGACTATAAAGGCATGACCCACAAACCAACCATAGGCTTTGCAATAAAAACTGACACTGTTGTGACTAGTTAAATTAGCTCTTAGAGCTCCTCCCAACCATGAGATGCAAGCCTGTCCCACCTTGTCTAGGGATGTGCATTCAGTATATCCGAGCTGAAAAAATACCTCCAAAGTACCTTACCAGCTTACTGTACCGGCTTACAATCACCCTCAAAATACAATCACCCTCAAAATGCCCCCAAAATACCTTACCAGTATTTGGGGGGTATTTTTCAGCTGAATACGCATTACAGAATCTCCAATGCTAGTCAATTATCCTGATCCCAAAAAAGTCTGAAAAAAATTCGGGTTTATTCAAAATTATTCGGGAATGTGAAATACCAACAGTTAAAGGGTTCTACAGCTCCCCCATTAGCAGGGAACAGGAGGGGGGGTTTCTGGGCCATAGTTTTCCTAGGTAGGGAGAGGGGAAGGATGAAGATAAAGGGGCAGATATAGGTAAGTTGACTGTTGGATGAAAAGGAGAAAAGAAAGCAGAAAAAAGGACTTTCAGGGAAGGGAAAGAGGAAATACTGGGGGAGGGGAAAATGAGATGTGCTGGCAAGTTCTTGCAGGTTCCCTCTTGCATTTATAATTTTCACCTTACTATTATAGTTGTGTACTAACATTGAAAATGTATTAGAACTGATTTCTGTTTGAACATAAGGACTTAACAGCCATTTTAAAGGACATTATTGTTTCTGAATAATGCATACTTGAAAGAAAGCTGAAAACAGAATAGCATTGATTTTGAAAAGGCAAAGAAGGAGGAAACAGAGAAGAACTGCCATATGGAGTCAATAAATATAAATAGCCTGTAGGTGACTGAATGAGGTTAAAAGTAACAGCAGGAAGTTGAAGGTATGTATATAACAGAACATTCAAAGCTTTCTAGACCATGTCACCTAAAAATGTGAGTGTTTTAGGCCATATCTACACATCGTTAGATTTGGCAGTGCTATACTTATTCACTTTCTGGATTTCCCTGTCTGAACACAAAGATCCAAGAGGTGAATTTCTGGAAGAAGCAAAATTACATCTTAGATAAAGACCAGCACCGAAGACTATTATAAGACAGTGGGGTACCACAGAAATTTTATTTCTACATGTGGTGTTTTCCCATAGAAGCATAGCTTAGCTAGAGATCAAGCTGAGATGCACCAAGTCCCCAGTGCCTTCCAAGCTCAAAGATCTCTTTTACCTAACAAACAAAATATCCAAGCATTATCACTTACATATGGCCTTAAGCAAAAACTGAAGTTTGTATCACTTTTGCAGTTCAGATTTGAAGGCTGTTTCTTTTTTTAATAAAAAACCTACAGCTTAAGTCTGATTGCTGAATTCTATACTTTTACAGCTTTCAAAAAAAAATTCCAGCATTCCATATTTGGGAAAATCTTTTAATTCCAAAGTGGCAGGGCTATCCCAAAGTTTTTTTGTTGCCCTGGGTGAACTATGACCTTTGTACCCCCAGCCCCTGCAATAGAGAGAGAAGTGGCAAGTCTTGAAAGAATGTTCACTTTTATTTGCTTGGCATTCAAAATGAAAGTAAAACTAAAAGAGGTTTTATTGATTTTATTTTTACTTTTTCAGGAAGGATGTGCTGCATGGCTCAGCTGGTGTAGATGCAGTGCCCCCTCCCTCCAGCGTGGTGTAGTGGTTAAGAGCGGTTGACTCTGGAGAACCGGGTTTGATTCCCCACTCCTCCACATCTGGAGAATCAGATTGACTTCCCCACTTCTCCACATGAAGCCAACTGGGTGACCTTGGGTTAGTCACAGTTCTCTTTGAGCTCTCTCAGCCTCACCTACCTCACAAGGTGACTGTTGTGGGGAGAGGAAGGGACAGAGATTGTAAGCCAATCTGATTCTCTTTAAAAGGTAGAGAAAGTTGGCATATAAAAACCAACTCTTTTTCTTCTTCCTCCTGGTAGCCACTGGCCCCACTGGGTGCACAGCACAGCTGCAGCGAATGCCAGAGTCTCAGCACAAGGGTGAGGGTCAGGTGGCTGTAGAAGCCACTCTCACCCAGACAGGCTCGACTGGTGGGAGGGCATAGACACAGTAGCAGCAACCCCACTCTCCCTCCTCCCCCCATGCTTCCATCAGCCCCACTGGGCATGCAGCTATGGGCAGTCAACCTCTAGACAGGGCAAGGTTGAGGGCAGCTGCAGAGCTTGGATGAGAGCAGGAGCCTAGGGTATGGCTTTTTTTTTTTGCGCCCCTCAAAATCTGGCGTAATAGATGACTGCCTAGTTTACCTACATAATCAGGCTGGCCCTCCAGAGGGGGAATAGATATGGAGCTTGGAGCTTATAACAAAAGAATAGCCTTCCTAAAACTGATCAAAGCCTGTCTAGTCTAGCACTCGTTTTCCAATAAGGGCTATGCCAGTTAGATGCAACTGAAATTTAATAAACAGTTCCTGGTTTGTTTTGTTATCTTTGCCAGGGGAATTGTTTTACAGTAAGATAGACATAAACCTGAAAAACATTGCTCAGAGAACTGTAGGTACTCCTCAGAAGAAGAAAAATAGCTACAACTCCCATAGACAGTGCAAGAACACTCATGTGAGAATTTATCCCACAGTGTGGTTGCCATTTTCTTTTCATTTTCAGTAATGAAAATAAGTGCCAGGAAGATGCCCCAAGAGGTATATCTGATATTACTGTAAGTTTTTAAAATGAGTTAGTTCCAACTCTATGATTCTATTATTCTATGTCCATCATCTTCCAGACCACTTGGAGGAAGATTAACTCTATGCCATTGAAGTCCCTCCCCTCCCCAAACCCCACACTCCTCAGGCTCTACCCCAAAACCTCCCACTGTGGGTGAAGAGGGACCTGACAACACTACACTGTTGTCTTCACTTAGGACATCATCCACCTCCACCACTAAAAGAGAAAAGAGCAACCAAAATGATCAGGAGGCCAAAGCAACTGCCCTATGAGGAGTGGTTAAAACACTGACAGCCCATTCCTGAGAATTGGGCCGAAGGTCTTCTGAAGGCGGCGTGACTTCGCCGCCAGTGTAAGTGCATGTAATCCGCGATTACACGAACTTACGCTGGTGGCGAGGCCAGTCCCACTGGCGGCCGAGTGCCGCGGGACCTCGTCTCGCCCCTCCACAGGTGTGGCCTCTCCATGGCGCAGGCCACAGCATGGAGAGGCCGCGCTGGCGCAGGGGGGAGTTCCAGGGGCGTTCTGGGGGGAGGAGCCACTGGTTAGGCGGCTCCCTATCCCGTTTCAGCCCTGGCCGCCGGCAGCTTTTGAGCAGTCTCAGCCTCACTGTTTTCAATGGGGCAAAAGGCCCCATTAAAACAAAATTAAAAAAAGCCGCGAGATGTCTTTTTTGTTTTACGGCGTTTGCAAAATGGCTTATGAAGAGGCTCCGCTGCGCCTCTTCCCCACTGTCTCCGCACACCGTATTTTCAGGAATGGGCTGTTAGTTCTGTTTAGCGTAGAAAAAAGGTGGTTAAGGGGAGATGTGATAGAGGTCTATAAAATTATGCATGGTATGGAGGCAGTGGACAGGGAGAAGCTTTTCTTCCTCTGTCATAATACCAGAACATGGGGTCATCTGCTGAAGCTGGAGTGTGAGAGATTCAAAACAGATAAAAGGAAGTCTTTTTTCACACAATGCATAGTTAAATTGTGGAACTCCCAGGATGTGGTGATGGCTGCTAACTTGGAAGGCTTTCAGAGGGGAGTGGACATATACATAGTTACTGGTCAAAATGAATAGTAATCATGATGCATACCTATTCTCTACAGAGGAGCATGCCTGTTATATTAGGTGATGTGGAACACAGGCAGGATAATGCTGCTGCAGTCATCTTGCTTATGGGTTTCTTAGAGGCACCAGGTTGGCCACTATGTGAACAGACTGCTGGACTTGATGGGCCTTGGTCTGATCCAGCATGGCTTTTCTTTTTTCTTATGTTCACTGTGCTCCATGTTTTCAGATGGTTTTAAGGACTAAGCAAGCAAGCTATGATGTGTCATCTATCCTTCCCCCTTCCTTCTTCCCTCTTCACCCAGTCCAGTGTTTCCAAAGCCTGGCATGGGCTGCTCACCGAGGTGCCTGAAAAAAAAAACAGAGCAAGAAAATGCTCAGCAGAAGCATCTCATCTTTTTGGCTGCTAATGATTCACCAGCAGCATGTCCAGATCTACCAAGCATAGCGGTACACTTAAGGGAACCTGTAAATATACAAGTAGACAATGTTACAGGAAGTTAGGTCCAGAGACATTTACATGTGCCCTTAAGAAGGAGGTGGCAGCAGCAGACATGGGGGGTGGGGGCTGCGGCAGCAAATCAATATATAATTGTTTGTGGACAGCTCTCTTTTTTTCTCCAGCAAAAGAATGCACATGATCTGATAGAATGATGCCAAACAGTGTGTCAAATGTTCGGTTCCAATTATCACTACCTGTGAGAAGAACATGTGCCAAGCCGCTATGTGATCAAGGATTTCTGGTTTTTACACATTGTCTGAAGATATAAACGTCAGCTTTAAAAAATTCAAACACAGCTGGCCTGCAATGATAATCATGTTAGGCTATATCTTATCTGATGTGCCTCAGAGTTTATTCAGGGAACAGAAGAAGAGCACAAATGAATATTCACCGAGAATATCAGGTTTGATGGTTTTCACAGATTTGCATAGCGCAAGCTCGGTTCGAGTGTTTGTCAAAAATGATATACCGTTGGAATGGGATTTGAAATTTTTGGAAGTGTATTTGTTACATCTCTTTACAAATGCTGAGGCAAACAAATGTTCCAGCTGCCGCTATTACCTACAGTATTGACTTCATTGCTTTCCCCTCTCTCTGTGTAAACAGACTGCACAAGATGATACTGCAGAGGAGCTGAGCTGACAGAGCAGATGCCAGTTAAGAACACATTCACGTGAAGAAGGAAAAAAAAACATTATTAGCTGAGGCTATAGGTAGTGAGTGATTCATGGCAAGTCATACCAACCTGTAGGAATTATACATTTTCTTCTTCTGTAGAAAAAAAAAGCCTGTTTTCATTCAATGGAATCATGTCACAAAATGAATTATCTGCAGTACCTGCTGGTATACATAATAGAAAAGCAGTCCTTCCGATTATCCACATTTCTTAGGCATGTTTCATGTAGAAGAACCCAGATCTAAATGACCAAATTTTATAAAACAAGTTTTATTTTTATGTTTTCTTTAATGTTTGATTATATATATCCCCACTGCATTATAAATAATGTCCATAGCCCAATGCAGAGTTAAGCCCTTTGGTATCAATTATATCAATCTGCTTGGAACATAGTGGGATACTTTGTTTTTACATGCAACGGGAGCTGGGGGACATGAGGCGCGAGAATGGACCGCACAGTTTCAGTCTGCAGGTAATAAATATCAGTCTTGAACACATCTTTTCCTTAAAAATAGAAAGTTAGGCCTTTTATGCTTGGGTTGTTTCCCTCACCGCAAAGCCTTGGGTACTTTGGGGCTTTGTTTTCATTATGCATGTATTTTCCGACCTTTAGAAGTTGCCTTGCTCTCCCCTCTTGTTTTCTCTGTGTTTTGTGGATGCGGTTTTACCCTGATTTTAATGTCTGCTTCAATCCCAAATCAAAAGCTGCATATATCCTGCATATTCATATAAATTCATATGCATATTCATATAGATTTTAGCTAATTTAAGTGGTGACAGATGCCATTGATATAGCAATTTTATCTAATTTTCTCTATATCCAAGGGAGATAAAGAAAGTTAAGAAGAAAAAAGACCTGGTTTTTATATCCCACTTTTCTCTACCTTTAAGGAGTCTCAAAGCAGCTTACAATCACCTTCCCTTCCTCTCACCAGAACAGACACCTTGTGAGGTAGGTGGGGCTAAGAGAGTTCAGAGAGAACTGTGACTAGCCCAAGGTCATCCAGCAGGCTTCATATGTAGGAGTGGGAAACCAACCCGGTTCTCCAGATTAGAGTCCACTGCTCTTAACCATTACACAATCCTAGCTCTCTAGTAAACTGTAAGTAAAGATATATTTCCACTTTTCTTCAGGAATTTCATAATCCAAATCCTTTCCCCAGTTGTATTGAAATAAGTGTTTAGAAACATTGACTGTTTGGTGTAAAATCTCTAGAATTTTGGAAAGTATCTTCTCATAAGAACATAAAAAAGGCAATGCTGGATCGGACCAAGGTCCATCAAGTCCAGCAGTCTGTCCACACAGTGGCCAACCAGGAGATTTTTGCTTATAATTTCCTCATATTTTGTCAAGCTTCTTATCCCTGGGTCTGAAATCATGGGTCTAAACAGGAAGCTTCTAAGTTGGAAATATTCAAACCATTTAATATTGCCGTTACTTATTTGATAGACTTCTTGGAAGTCGATGATGGTAGTGACTGTAATCAAACAATTATATATATCTATATTGTACATATTATAAATAAATAAATAATTAAATTTCCCCAATAGGTCTACAATTTCATTTTTTGCCACTTCCATTTGACGCATTTCTTCAGACTCCCTTCATGGAAAAAAAAAAGTTGCTCTGACCTTGGGTACTTGCCTCACACTTTCCACGGTGAACTCGGAAACAAAGAATTCATGTAGCTTCTTTGTCATCACCCCATCTTTCTTTTGCAGCCCTTTAATTCTTTGGTCATCCTCAAGGCCCAACTGTTCCTCTGTCTGGTTTTCTGCTCCCAATATATTTAAAGAAATGCTTATTGTTTGCCACAATGCTTTTAGCAATCTGTTCTTCAAATTATCTTTTTGCTTGCCTGATTATTAACTTACACTTTGTTTGCCAGTCCCTTTGCTCCTTTCTGATCACTTCATTGGGGAAGACCTTCCACTTTTTAAAATAAACTTTTTTTGCCTTTCCTTAACTTGTGTTTAAGGATGTCAACTTTCAGGTGGGACCTGGGGATCACCTGAAATTACAGCTCATCTCCAGACTACAGAGATTGGCAGCTGGAGGGTGAGAGATTCAAAACTGATAAAAGGAAACATTTCTTTACACAATGCATAGTTAAATTGTGGAACTCCCTACCCCAGGATGTGGTGATGGCTGCCAACTTGGCAGGCTTTAAGAGGGGAGTGGACATGTTCATGGAAGAGAGGAGTATTCATAGCTAGTAGTAAAAATGGACTCTAGTCATGATGCATATCTATTATCTCCAGGATCAGAGGACCATGCCGAATATATTAGGTGCTGTGAAACACAGGCACGATGGTGCCGCTGCAGTTGTCTTGTTTGGGGGCTTCCTAGAGGCACCTGGTTGGCCACTGTGTAAACAGACTGCTGGACTTGATGGGCCTTGGTCTGATCCAGCATTGTTTTTCTTATGTTTTTAGTTCCTCTGAGCAAATGGATGGTTTGGAGGGTAGACTCTATGGCATTGTACCCCACTGAGGTCCCTGTCCTTACCAGCCTCCATACCCAAATCTCCAGGAGTTTCCCAACATGGATCTGGCAACCCTACTTGCATTGTTAACTACAGAGGCATTCTTTTAGATTTTGCAGAACCTTTCCACACCTGGTAAATGCATTCTGTATGGTTTTTAAACAGCTTGTGTCTCCCTTTCAGTTTCCTTCTAACAAATCCCCTTGATTTGAAACATGCCCCCCCCTTTTTTTAATCAAATGTTTCTGCTTTGGACTTTAGGGGTAACTTTCCATTGACATGAATGCTGAACTTAATACCATCGTGATCACTGTTCCCAATTGGTGCAACTACATCTACAACTTGCATCAGATCTTGAGCTCTGCTCAGTATAGGGTTGCCAGGTCCCACTTCGCCACCGGTGGGAGGTTTTTCGGGCGGAGCCTGAGGAGGGCGGGGTTTGGGAAAGGAAGGGATTTCAATGCCATAGAGTCCAATTGCCAAAGCAGCCATTTTCTCCAGGTGAACTGATCTCTATTGGTTGGAGATCAGTTGTAATAGCAGGAGATCTCCAGCTAGTACCTCGAGGTTGGCAACCCTAGCTCAAAACCAAAGAGTTCTGAGTAAACATGCATAGAGTAGTGAAAGCATGCGGCAGAAATAAATTGGAGGACAAGTAATTTGAAGATAATTTATTGAAATAAATAATTTGGGGGCTGGAAATCAATCTGCAGTGTGGTGTAGTGGTTAACAGTGGTGGTTTGGAGAGGTGGACTCTAATCTGGAGAACCGGGTTTGATTCCCCACTCCTCCACATGAAGCCAGCTAAGTGACCTTGGGCTAGTCCCAGCTCTCTCTGAGCTCCACCTACCTCACATGGTGTCTGCTGTGGGGAGAGGAAGGGAAGGTGATTGTAAGCCAGTTTCATTCTTCCTTAAATGGTAGAGAAAGTCGCATGTAAAAAAACCCAACTCTTCTTCTTCTTCCTTTAAGAGAAATAAATTTTGGTAGAGAAATTAATTGAAAGGGAAATTATTGTGATTGATTTTATTATATTAATTTTAAGTATAGGCTCCCAGGTATCATTTGTAATATCATTCTTAGTGCCTTTCCTTCTTGGGTTCTTGTCATTGTATATGTCCTTTGGTGGTCGGTTTGACAACTTATGTGGAGAAAATAAAATATCAATTTAAATTAATTTGGAAAAATAAATCTGTGGAGAGCAGTCGGTGTATATATAGATGAATTCACTCATTTAATGTCTATTAACAACTGATATTAGAAAAAAAAGAACTGTAGATATGTAAAATACATGGCTGATATTATCCTCTTAAATCTACATTTTTCCTGGCCTGAATACCAAAGCCCAGTGCTGGTTTAATGTCCATGTTTATGTGATAGTTCAAATAACACAATTGAGCTATTTTACACCAAAACTTGTATGTCAAACCTGTAGGACATGACTATATAGACCCTTTAAACAGTTATCTACTTTTTAAAACACAGATATCAGGTGCAAAGGCATTCATTGTCCCAAACAGTATTTTTCAAAGTGCCAAAATCATACATAATTAAAATTCACTTTTAGATTTCTTTTTCATTTTCTTCTTAAAAGATGCAAAGGTATTACAATTTTTACAAATGGTCCCTCATACAGTATTAAGATTCCAGCATGCTGAAAATTAGGAAGGTAGGTTTCAGAGTAACCTTAGACAGCCACTTTGCAATACAGGTAGCAATTTCTATTTTAGATACTTCCTAAACACGTAGTTTCATTTATAAATGTGAATATTTTTAAATGTATATCAGTAATGACACTGTATGCACCCCTGCTGTATAAACAACCACTTCTAAATGTGTAACATTTCTACCGTGCGATCCTATGCAAAGTTACTCCATACAAAGCCCATTGAAATCAATGAGTTTAGACTGGCATTACTTACAAGAAGGGTCCAAAGCCTTCTCAATTTGAGCCACGTTTCTCTGTTCTCCACTGCTATTCCTAGACAGCGCTCGCTCGCTCTCCCTATTCTGTACAAGTAAAAAATACGTACTTTTGAGAATGGAGAGGGAGTGGTAGTAGGGAAGCTCATTAGATATTCTTAACCTCTTAACCAGTCTCTTCCTTAACTTGCAATGTCAACCCAAAGCGTGTGTCACATAGGGCTGCCAGGTTCCCCCTCGGCATCAGGGGGAGCTTTTTGGGGTGGGGCTGGAGGCAGCAAACCCACATATGCAGCCACACAGCTGCACTGACGTCACTCCCGGGGTAAAGCTGGAAGCATGGCATCATGTGGAACGGCAAGAGTATCCTGCACGATGCTGCGCTTCCGGGTTTACCCCAGAAGTGACGTGGCGCGGCTGTGCACACAAGAGAGCGCCACTGGAGGGGAAGCAGGAATGCTTCCGAATGCAGCTTGGTTAATTGGAAGGCAATTGCCTGCCACAGCCAGGCATATGGCAACCCTAGGGTCACATCTAGCTCAACCACAGATCTGACTTTCCTGGATTAGGGCTTAACAATACTATCATACATTTCAGTGTAATTCAAACTGAGAAATAAACATTCCATGGAAATAAGTCACAATGAAAATGCTACATGTAGACGTTTTTTGGTAGGATAGGAAAATATCCTAGGAAATGAAGTAAATATAGGTCAGAATCACAAGTATCTTGAGACAACTTTTTTCCTGTCTTCTCGGTCAGATTTGACCCCCCCCCCCTGTTTTGGGCAGGCTGAGGGCATTTTCAGTGTGCTAAACTGAGTAATACCCTTCTAAGACATCAATGGATTTGTGGCAGGCGGGCGAGTGAGCGAGCAAGGCCTCCCCACCCCCAGCCCTGCTCTTGCTGGCTCACCCAAAGCTACTCCAAGATTGGTGTGGATCCTTGTGATGGCCACTTCAGCAGGTAACAGCATTGTTTGTGCAAATACAGACAATGCTTTTTTAAAAAAAAATCAGAGGGGTTTTATCCCTGGTATTCCTTGGCAGTCTCCAAGTACTAGCCAGGACTAACCCTGCTTAGCTTCCAAGATCTGACCAAATCAGGCTCGCCTGGGCCATCCAGGTCAAGGCCTAAGGAATGAGTCACTTCTCATTTACACTGGAGTAGCATTATTAATGGGACAGAATGGTCATTTACACATGGTTGCTGTAGCCTCCTTTATTCCCTGTTTCAGCCAGGATCAATTTTTTCTAAATGCACGTTACCTCATTCCTTGTCGGCTCAACCCTGTTTCAACACAAAATGAACCCGGCTTTTCCCATTCCTCTTCTGGCCCGAATTAAACCCTTCATCCTGGCTTATTCCGGAATCACTGAGCGAGGGTACAACTTTCTCAGGTTGAGCTTCGCCCCACCCTTTTCCAAACCCCTCTTCAAGGCAGCATGAAGAAAACCAAACAGGGGAAGCACAGAAGATTGACTTCTCTCACAGCCAATCACAAAGCAGTGGGTAAAGAGGCAGGGATTAAAGTCCTTCCTGCTACCTTGGAGCTCTTTCTGAGCAAAAGTAAAGCTTTTTTAAAACGAGGCTTGGATTCGCCCCCCCTTCTTTCAGATTGCTCTGTTGTTTTGTTGTTTTGTTCTTAAAATGCTTTTTTTTATGTGGCAGTTGGATCTGGGGGGGAAGGAAGTCTTCTCTCAGGGTGAGTACTGCAAAGTCAGCCAATTACAGAGCAGCATTTAAAGGGGTGGGACTTGATTTGAGCTTGGGAGACTGCTTTTCTGTATTCATGCCTCCATTAGCACACAGTTTCATCCCTGATCATTCCAGCCAATGCAAACATTTTTCCCCAACCCGGGTTACTTTGATCCTGACTGAAGCAGGGAATAAAGGAGGCTGCAGCGACCATACGTAAATGACCTATGACTGGAAGCTGTCTTTGAATTGTCACCTTAAAAGTTCCCTGGTTGTTCATTTGCAGACTTTCTTCTGTTCATGGTTTTCACAGCTATAAAGGTTTGCTCTGTACTGAAGTTTAGCATAAGATGAAGTACCCAAAATGTCTTCATGCATAATTATTATTTCAAACAACACAGAAGGGGGGGATTCCAGAATGTAGATTCATAGCTGTTAACTGTTCCATTTATTTCCTATGCAATGTTGGAAATGCCCAGTTAGAGTTTTTTAACTGATCTTTTAAAGCATATTTCATTTTAACTGATTTTTTTTATCTCTGACCTCATCTTTAAAGCCGTGGGTGATCTGACATTTCATATGTAGAAGCTAAAAGCTGCAAATTATGGTTGAAGTTACAGTCTGAATTTCTTTCCTTACCTTGGTGGCTGCAGTTCAGATACTTAATACTTTTTTGAATTGAGTGGTTTATATTCTTTAAAATGTAGTTTTGGGAAAGCAATGCTAGAGCTTTTTTATTTTTTAAAATTTTTTCCCTATAAGCAGGAAAATGAAAGTATGTTGTCATTTCCCATGCCTAACTCAAAAGAGGGGTTTTGTTTGCTCTTCTCAGGTAAGAATGCTTTTATTTAATTTTTTAAATTCTTGTCCAGTGAACAACCCAATAAATATGGAAATGGAAAGACACAGACTAACCATACAAAGTGCAATATTTGATAGTGGCTTTTTTGTTTTCTGACTTGTAAGTTTCACGGTAATTTTGAAAATTGGGTTAAAGTCATTATGGAAACTGTGGTGAGGAAAGGACATTTTTCCTGTTGGCAAGCAATGAGTGATTTTTATAAGTGGGTTTCCAAAAAAATAAACCACATTTTGTTGAATCAATTGCTTTCATGTGACTGGTAAATCTATCAGAAGAGTTCTAAGGATTAAAAATGTTGCTGGTTGGGGAAAAAAAGAGGTGTTTTTTCCCCCAGTAGTCGGGCAAATTATCTCTCTTTCTAATTTTGTTGAAAGGTCAGGAACACATCAAATCAACCCACAATATGGCAAGCAATGGTTTTCATGCTGTCTTTTACAATATTCAGGAAATGATAATGGCTGGCTGAAAAACCTGTGAACAGTGAAACCTCACTAGCTAGCTAGTTTTTTTTTTTTTTTTTTTTTGGAGCGTGTTGCTCATCCTTTTCTACCAGTTTCCTTTCTTTTCATTCAATGAAACAGTGTGCTAGGTCTCTATGTAGAACAAAGGAATGAGAGTGGCCTTTCTTTATCAGCCAGGATAGATTGCTCAGTTTCTTTTATTTTTTAAGTGGTTATGCCACCACATAGTTTGAAAAAAGATCATACGCTACCAGAAAATACTCATTCCCAGTTTGAGATCAACTTTAATGAATTCCCATAGTTTCTCGGGTTGTAGTGTATGCCCTAATGGGGTTCATTCTTGTATTGCTGGTGCATTCTTTTGTTGGCAGACAAGACTATACCTATTGTGCAACATCCTATGCCATACCAATCCCAAAATACTTCTGATACCTGACGAACTGCGCATTCCTGACCTCTGCCGGCGGCCTTGCACCAAAGTCCTCAGGAGGCCAGCGAAAGCTCAAAGCGCAAGGGCCCACAGCGCTGGCATCCAGAAGGCACACGCTGGCGTTTGTGGCCCCAGCGCCAGAGTGCAGGGTTGGATGCCTGTCTTCAGCCACTGGGCTCGGACGCTGCCGGAGCCTGCCGCCAGCATCCGGACACTAGCACAGGCTGAGGCGGCAACCCAGGAGTCATCCCGGCATCCCAGGAGGTGTTCCCAGGATGTAACGGCATCCCGGGAGGTGTTCATGGGGCATAATGGCATCCCAGGAGGCATTCCTGGGGCCCAGTGGTGCCAGCTGGGGGATGGGGCTGCCGTTAGGTGGCCTCCTGAGCCGTTCTGGCTTGAGAACGGCTACCCACTGTGAATTATCTTCTTGGAGGAAAGGGGGAGGGTAAAAATATATGTGACAGAAAGGCACAAAGTAAACTCATTCCCTTGTTTTCGGGTTAATTTCAAGCTGCCTTAAATCTTTTTCTGCTTCGACAAAGGATCTCTTCGGAAGTCTTCTACTGACTTCTGTGTACTTTTTGTCCAAAACTTGCCATGGAAGAGAACAGTTCCTTTTTCAGATTTGAAAAACTTGCTCAGTAAGGAGGGTCCCATTTTATGCTCCTGGATATGTGAGTCAAGGAGTCTTTCATATCCCATGAAAATGCCCTTCACTCTAGCACTGCTTCATTTAATTCTCATGGTTTATGTATCCATAAGTCACTTCCCTCATGCTTAAGACTTGTAGCTAACTGCATACATGGGCAGAATCTTTAAAAGCTGCTGCTTGAATACCATTCTCAATTATTTCTCCTTTGGAGGAAGCATTAGAAGGGCACTGGGTTTTGCTAGAGTCTTTGCTGTTAAAATCTCTCTGCGGTGCTCCAATATGGTTGCCATTTTTTAAAAAAATAACAAGTCTAATGGATTGTTTCAGGTGGAGCTCTCAT
The DNA here is from genome assembly GCF_029931775.1 of Euleptes europaea. Taxonomy (NCBI): domain Eukaryota; kingdom Metazoa; phylum Chordata; class Lepidosauria; order Squamata; family Sphaerodactylidae; genus Euleptes; species Euleptes europaea. The sequence goes on from NC_079318.1 coordinate 33,120,417, forward strand.
ACTGAGGTGGACAGAATCCTGGGGAGAGTGAAACCTTCTACTTGGACATTGAATCTGTGTCCATCACATTATTAAAGCTTGCCCTACATCAGTTAACTCTCAGTAGGAAAGAGTCCCAGACTCTTTAGCCTTTCCTCATAGGGAAGGTACCCCAACCCCCTAAAATAATCTTGGCTGCTCTCTTCTATCTTTTTTTCCAGCTCTGCAGTGTCCTTTATGAGATACGATGACCAGAACGGTACACAGTATTCCAGATGAGGCTGCACCATTGATTTATGCAGGTTCAGAAAAAAATGCACACCAGGCATTCAAGCGGCTTGATGGCACTTAACAGATAGAAAGCGTTTTTTATAAGTAATAGGACCTGGTCATGTTGAAAGCAATCGTCAGATATTATTAGGATTGCCAGGTCCCCCTCTCCTTTGGTGGGAGATTTTTGGGGCAGAGCTGGAGCAGGGATCTCGTGCGTGGCCACGTGGCTGTGATCACATCCCTTCCAGTTTACACATCTGACCATCACATCTGACCAGCAAGGCCAATTTGACTGTTGAATATGCAAAAACTGTGGTATCCCTACCTCTTCATCACTTTTTTAAACCTGAGAAATCCCAAACACTTTCTTTGTAGATACACCAGCCCCTTGATCATTTTAGTAGACTTTTCTGCACCTTTTCCATCTCTACAATATCCTTTTTGAGAAGTTTTAAAACATTCTGGGAAAACGTGAGGTTTCTTGGAAGTCTATCAAGGCCAATTATGCATGGAAGGTTTTGAATTTGCTGCTCTTTAGATGCACATTTTTCCCATCCAAAATGTGCATCTAGAGAGCAGCAAATCCAAGGCAAAACCTCCCATGCATAAATGGCCCAAGAGTTCCTCTGTGAGATTATCTGCCATATCAAGAAAGCTCTCCTAGGTAGTTAATGCATGGGTACTTTCACTCATGTTTGCCCCGGGTCTGTCTCATTTATTCCTTGGAGTTATGCATGAGATTTCTATCCATCAGAGATGACCTTGCTGCCAGCCCTAACAGATCCCGGGACTTCCCATTCCACTGTTAACCTGATTCTTCCCTCTCCCCTGAGATCAGCCCAGGTGAAGTCCCCATACATAAGGCAAAGTGTGGGTCACAGAAGCTTGGTTTCTATCACAGCCAATTACAAAGTAGGGTGTAAAGAGGTGGGGATTCAAATACTTCCTGCTTCCTCAGAGCTCTTTCTGAGCAGCAGACAGTCTTTTTAAAACCGAGGTTTGGATTTCTCCCCCCCCCCTTTCAGATTGCTCCATTTTTTGTTTTTTTAATTGTTTTTTTTAATGCAGCAATTGGGTTTTGGGGGTATTTTCTTTCACAGCAAGCTCTACAAAGTAAGCCAATTACAAAGCAGCATATAAAGGGGCAGGGACTTGATGTGAGCTTGGAGACTGCTGGTGCAGAGATTCCCAACAGGAAAGGGTGGGTCCAGCGAGCAATGAACCTCAGGTAAAACTCCCCTGCATAAATGACCCTAGAAGAGTTTACTAATCTTTCCAGTAACTGAGCTGCAGAGAAGTGTTGGGCTATATTCCATTGTGTACCCTCCATTTGCATAAGGAGGGGTCTCCAGCATGATGTCCGTGGGTACTATGGAGCTCACCAACACCTTTCCTGGTGCCCCACCAAGTGTTTTAGAACGTGTGTGGGGACAGGTGGGCTTTTTTGCCCAGCAAGGCTTCTGATTGGCCATTTGAGATTGAATTGGCTGTGCAGACTTTAAAAAAAAAAAATTGCTTTGGCAGCAGCTGCCACCACAGCACAAGGATTTTCACAGAGTGACTGAAAGTAAGCTGTTGTAGCAGCCATTTGTGGCTGGCTCCACCTCCTGTGGATGCCATTCTGTGGCAGCCCTTTTGTGCTGTACCCACCACAGTGTCTCAAAATTCCAAATGTGCCCCAAGCTCAAAAAAGTTGGGAACCCCTGGTGTAAGCACATCATGAGACATATGCCTGGCTAGTATCCTCATGAACTGAGCCTGCACAACTAAGAGCAAAGCTGACTTGTGCCTTCAGTACATAGAACTGAGAATTTCTTACCCATGACATGTTGCTCCTGCTCAAAGTCCATCTTCATACTATGAATGATACAAGACAATTGTCCTCTTTTTAATCTTCTCTCCCTAAATCTAACAGATAACAGTTTTGTTGCATGCTTAAAATGGGCAAATCTAGACCTGTTCGCTTCATGCAACATGTACTCCTTAGTGAAATTTGCAACAGATTCAGTTCAAAAGTTCAAGTTTCCATTATGGCTTCTTCACACTCACAATGAAACTGTAGCATCATTTTTACCATATTAACAAAATTTGGTAGAAGTATTTCCATCGATAAGGTAAAAGTAAAGGTCCCCTGTGTGCAAGCACTGGGTCATTCCTGACCCATGGGGTGACGTCACATCCCGACGTTTCCAAGGCAGACTTTGTTTGCGGGGTGGTTTGCCAGTGCCTTCCCCAGCAATCTTCCCTTTACCCTGAGCAAGCTGGGTACTCATTTTACCGACCTCGGAAGGATGGAAGGCTGAGTCAACCTTGAGCCGGCTACCTGAAACCAACTTCTGTTGGGATCGAACTCAGGTCGTGAGCAGAGCTTTTGACTGCAGTACTGCAGCTTAACACTCTGCGCCACGGGGCTCCTATTTCCATCGATACCTCTTTTTATATCAGCTCGAAAAAGATGTAGCATCCTATAAAAAAGACACAAAAACAGGCAAATCGCCAAAGAACATAGGCAGGAAGGAAATGGTCTTCCCAAATCATGCAAGAAAATTAAATATACCTTTCTGCCTAGGGCAGTACAAAAACAGTGCCCAGGGTTATTATTTGACTGCAAAGCTGAAATTCTGTGTTTACTCTGAAGCAGTGCGATTGAATGGTTGAAGCGTTGTGGCAAACATGCTAATATGAATACCCCTCGACATGGCATCAATTAAGCCTTTGGAAAAAAATATGTTAACTGCAGAGAACAAGACAAAGCCAGTCAATCAGATTCTGGTTTTATCTTTTCATTCGAAGCATTCCACACATTCATCAGAGCAAATTGGCTTCAAATGTACTGCTCCCCTCGCTGAACAGCTTTGCTCAATCACCAAAAGCAATAATGAAGCGAACAGAGTCACTGCATACAGTGTGTTTTCAGGATTTCCTACAGTAGTCTTCTGACAAGATCGACAGTTCTTCCATGGGTTGTTGGAAGAGGAAAAAAGGAGCAAAATCATTCTTCTGGAATGAGATTTCTCCCTCAAGAGTGAAGGCACCAGATGGCAAAATGGGTGTTTGAACAAGCAAAGGAACAGAAAAGCAAATGATAACAATTATTAGCATAAACTCTTCCCCATAGGTGCTAGTTAGAGTTCAGAGGCAAGGAAAGCAAGGGGGAGGAATAAAGCAATTTTTAAAATTTTAAAATGTGGCTTGCTCAGTGATATAATTCTGAACTGCAAGACACAAGGGACAGTTATAGTGATATATCATTGAAAGGCTAATAACACCAAAGTTTAGGCATGGGAGAAGGAGTAGAGAAAATAAATGGACCCTCACCACTCTTGTTGAACAACATTCTCAGAAGTTGTGTGCTATAGCCTTGAAAACACGATTGGAGTGAATTTTGGGGAGTAAAATTTAGTGAAAAGTGGCTGCACAACTTTGTCCTCTAAGAATGTTGCCACCTGTACACTACAATTTTCTCAGAGTACAACCAGTTACCACTAAATTCATGGAAGTTTACTGTATGTTATTTGTCTGATATCTTAGATTCAAACACAGTTTCTGCTGTTTCAATTGTTTTCAATTTAAAAATAGAATAGTTTTTTAAAAGAAACAATTCTGCTGTCAATATGTGAGCGTCTGACGGACTACATGGTAATCTGGGGAAGTCATCACGGATTTGTTCCCAAGAGATCCTTCCAGACCAACCTCGTTTCCTTCTTTGATTGAGGGGTGAGCTTACTGCATCATGGGAATGTTGCTTACCTGGATTTCATTGAAGCTTTTGACAGGGTTCCCCATGATGTTTGATGGGTAAATGGGAAAATTGCAGACTAGACTCTAGGATAGTTAGGTGGATAGGGACCTGGTTGGAGAACCGCATCCAAAATGTAGTCAATGTCATTTCATCTGATTGGAGGGAGGTGTCCATTGAGGTGTCACTGGGCTTGGTTCTGGGCCTGGTACTTTTTGATATTTTTATAAATGATCTGCAGATGACACCAAATTGGGAGGAGCACCAGACACCTCAGAAGATAGAGTTAGAATCCAGAGAGATCTGAACACACTGGGAAAATGGGCAGATGTGAACAAGATGCAATTCAACAGGGATAAGTGCCAAGTTCTACATCTGGGTAACAAAAATGAGAAGCATGCATACTGGATGGGGGATACACTTCTGGTTAGCAGTGTGTCTGAATAAAATATTGAAGTATGGGTGGACTGTAAGCTAAATATGAGCAGCCAGGGGCAACAAAGGCTAAACAGTCTTGGGGTGTATCAACAAAGGCATAACATCCAAATCGCAAGATGTCATAGTCTCGCTGTATACGGCATTGGTCAGGCTACACCTGGAGTGCTGTGTGCCATTCTGGAGGCTTCACCTCAAAAAGGATGTGGACAAAGCAGAGCAGATGCAGAAGAGAGTGTTGAGGATGATCAGGAGCCTGGAGACCAACCCCTACTAGGAAAGGCTGAGGGACTTGGGAATGTTTCCTGGAAAAGATGAGGATGAGGGGGGACATGATTGATTTCTTTAAGTATTTGAAAAGCTGTCACTTAGAGGAGGGTAGCTGTTCATTTTGGCAACAGAGGATAAGACTCACAATAATGGGTTTAAATTACGGGCGGGCAAGTACCGGCTGGATATTAGGAGGGGGGGAATCGACAATACGAGTTGTTTAGCAGTGGAATCAGCTGCTCCCCCTAACTGGCAGTCTACAAGCAGCAGCTGGATGAACACTTGTCAGGGATGCTTTAGGCTGATCCTGCATTGAGCAGGGGGTTTGGACTAGATGGTCTGTATGGCTTCTTCCAACTCTATGATTCTCTGAGTCTATGAAAGAATGAGGCGAGGAAAGGGTATATGGGGGTAGCTGGAAGAGGGAAATGGGAAATGATTTGGGGAGGAGGATACTGGACAAAGCAGTGTGCCTCCCAAAAAGTCCTTGAGGGTTCTTTACCATGCAAGTGGGCCTGGCCCAGCAGCAGGCACCACACAACTGGGCCATACTTTTCCTAGGTAGAGGCTGCCAGGGGTGTGTGAAGAAAGAGGGGTCATACAGGTAGGTTGGTTGTTGGCAGGGAAGGGGTGAAGGAAAAGGGAACAGTGAAAGGAAAGAAGAAATAGTGGGAAAGGAGAAAATGAAAAATCCTCCCCTCAAGTGCTTGAGGGTTCCTGCTTGTAACTTCTCTATTTCAGGTGTGCTTTCAACACAATGGAATTCAGAAGCATAATATTTCTTTCTTTTTTCTCTAAATCTGTTTCTTTTCCTAACTCAAATCACATCTTTAACTGGCAATCATTTAAAAACATTTATCTGGTGTAAATCAGGAGGTAGTCATTATCTGTTTCCTAATGTGGATTGCCTCTGTTGTCTGTGGCCTTCAGGGAGTGAGGCAATTTGGGGACAAAGACAGCTCTTTCCAAATAATGACTGTTCAGTTTGGCACTAAAAGCTCTACAAAGAAATACATTTCTTTTCAGGAAAGAAATCTCATCCAACACTCAAGAAAGCCATTCAGAGCCTTCCATTGGGACCGAGCAATGAAAATGTAAACATCTGAATCTAATTGGAGTTCATCGTTTTATTCAAATCTTAGTTCTGCTTAATGTGAAAGAAATCTCTCACAAGCAAAATAACTCCTTTGATGACACTGTCTGAGGATATTTTAAGTAAAGAAAGTCGCACAATCATTCAAGCAGCTTCTTTGATGGCTTGCTTTAACATCTGATTTAGATCCCTTTCATGCATGTGCTTTCACCTGCTTTGGCTTCTGAAGGCAAACAGATTTTAGGGGTTCACACACTTTAGGGATAAAACAGTGTCCTTTTGCAGTTAATGAAGCCTTAATCCAGGTTCTCTGAAACATGTTTTAATCCAGGGCTGTTGTTGTTTCTTGGTGGCACTTGCATAGAACAAGAGTAATTGATGTGTGGAATTCACTGTTACAGGAAGTAGCAATGGCCACAAAGCAGCGTTTCCCAGCCTGTGGGTCCCAACCCAAAAGTGGCTCATGAAGCTTGTGAAAGTGGGTCATAGCCACTTCCATTTCATTGATTTATTCACGCTGTGGCTTTTTTTTTTGAGTCACCATACAAAGTACATTTGGACTTGTGGGTCACCATACCCTAAAGGCAGTGAGAACTACTGCCTTAAGGGCAGGGGTGTAAACTTCATGGGGGGAGAGGGTTTCCTGGGGGGAGTAAAGCCCCCCCCCCTGCCATAAAGCATCATGAAGCTGCTCAGGCTATCAAATTCAGTCAGTCCTGTTTGTCTTTCTCACAACTTAGCAAGTTCATAGGAGGCATAAGGCTGGTTTTGTTTGTTTGTAAAGTTAAGAGGGACAGGGGCATTCAGTGGATAAAACTGTCTGTGAAGAAACCCATTTTAGGAGTAGCAATTTCTTGCTTTGGAGGAGGTGAAGTCAAGGCTCTCCTTACGCTATGCTAATGAGTGGCAGCTAATGAGCGGTTAAAACCTTGGGTGGGACATTGATTCACTGATGGGTTGCCAGTCTCCAGGTAGTAGCTGGAGATCTCCTGCTATTACAACTGATCTCCAGCCGAGAGAGATCAGTTCCCCTGGAGAAAATGGCCGCTTTGGCAATTGGACTATGGCATTGAAGCCCCTCCCCTCCCCAAACCCTGCCCTCCTCAGGCTCTGCCCCAAAAACTTCCCACCAGTGGTGAAGAGGGACCTGGCAACCCTATTGATGGACCATCTCCAGCCCTGCCCATCGCCACAAGGGTTTGCAAAGCCATGCACCATTTTGATTTCATCAGCAAATGCAAGTCTTCCTCAGTGCAAAAACCGAATTTCAAGCAGCCAGGGGAGCATGATTACTGTTTACTAACCTTACCTGAATGTCTCCTAGCCTACCAGTCTGCCTCAGGCATGGGTAAAGCCTCTACTCTGCCAGCCCTTTTGTCGACCCTGCCTGGATGCAATCTGTGTTCCCTTTCTGGGAATTGCCCCCCAAATCAATCAGAGCCAGGAAATCCACAGGTTATCCTGGACTCTCCATGAATTCCTGGACCTTGCAATTGTTTCTTTGATATTCTATTGTGCTGGCTCCTATAATTATCACTGTTCTGCAAGCCAAAACTGGGCAGTATCATCTTCTCCACTTTTCTTTCTCTGGGATTTTTGGATATTTCCTTGTCACACGGGAACATCCCTCCACTACGTGACCGTCTTATTTTTTTCCCCAGGACCTTTGGATATTCTGTCTAAAGCCCTTACTCTCAACCTGCTGACCATTAAAACAGACAATATACTGTACCCAGCTCAGTTGACTGTGATGTGGTAAATTTAGGGTTGCCAACTCCTGGTTGTGAAATTCCTGGAGATTTGGAGAGGGGAGCCTAAGGAGGGTGGAGTTTGGAGAGGAAAAGGAGCTCAGTAGAGTATAATGCCATCAAATCCTCCCTCTTAACCTAATCTACCACATAGGGTAGTTGTGAGGAAAAGAGAGTGGGGAGGAAGTGTTTCCTTTCATACACAAATGAAATATCTGTATAGCTAATAGGGAAGTGTGGTCCCTATCTGTGGATATCTAAATCCACTGATTGGGGCCACACTTGGAAAAAAAAAACCCAGGATTGCAGAAAACACTGAAAATCCTTTAAAGTTATATATTGGAGAGGAGGGGCATTAAATTTCCTTTAATCTTCCCAGACTAAAAAAGCAATGTCTTCAGAGGAGTAACACTGAAGGACAGTGTCTCTCAGTGTCAAGGGTGACATTGAGAGACACTGTCCCTCAGTGTTACTCCTCTGAAGATGCCTGCCACAGTTGCTGGCGAAACGTCAGGAAAGAAAATTCCAAGACCACGATTACACAGCCCGGATAACCTACAAGAACCAACGAACTCTGACCGTGAAAGCCTTCGACAATATAAAGAAGGTGTTTGGTGCTCTCCATCCCATTGTGGGGGATGGGAGACCCTGTGCACTGGAAGAGCACAGCTCTAGCATGTTGTCTCTGGGGAGAGGGAAGAAGAGAAGGGAGGGAGGGCGGAAGCAGTCCTGAGAATATCATTCTAAAATATCAAAGGCAGAGGAAGAGAGTTATAAAGGTATTGGGTGTCCCTTTCAGTCCCTCTCGGTCCTCTCTATCTAACTAGGACTCTCTGGTCAGACCCCCTCTGGATCTGGAGTTAAGTGACACCGCAAAGGCTGTATTTTCCAACAGGCTTGTCTACCTATATGCCCTCCCTCAAGAGATACTTTACTTTGATCTGGTTTCATTTCTAGTATCAGTGTCCAGCTGAAAGAAAACTGCATGGAAAGGATTTTTCAATTCCTCCTCCAATATCAGCTATCACGTAGAGCAGACCCTCATTCAAAGATGCAGGTATAATGCCATCACAGGTAGGTTTCCTGGAAGAGTTCTTAATGTCCCAATACAGTGCAAATGTTTGCTTGACTGGCAATAATACTTTGGTGACAGCTGCACCTCAGGGAAATAAAATGATTTCTTGTTTTTGAAGAACTCCTTTGGGTTCCCAATTATATATTTTAAAATTGGGGAGTATGTGTGTATTCATGAGCACTTTTGTGTATGGGATGAGTATGGCTAACTCATCCAGAGAGTCCTTACAAAACAGTCAGGTCAAACTTAACTCCTTTCTATATTTGGGGGCACAAATGGAATACGGTTGAACCACTCAACATTTGTCAAGGGGAAGAAAGCCATTCCTAGACATTTAGTTAGGTTTGGGGGGGGGGGGAATCTGTCATGGTTGAATCAGTAAATCACACCTGGCTCAGGAATACACACAGATTCTACGAAGGTACTCTTGCTGAAGGTCAATGACATACTTGAAAGGACTTTTTCCCAGAATGTTCAAATCTTTACAAGTAGCCTTTAAAACATCAGATGCCTTCAGAACACAAGTGGGGAGGGAAGGAAAATACTGAGAAGCTGAGGAAAATGAGTAAAAATATTCAATGAAACTAGCACCAAACTCTGCACCATTTTTTTCTAATGTTTTTCTGGGGCTGGTGACTCTAGTAGACCAAGCCACAAGAGCAACAGAAAAATTCATTTATCTTGGTTATTATATTTTAGAAAAATGGAATTTGGTCAGTTCCCAAACTGATTTTTCACTGAGCTTCTAGGAAGATACACACAGTACACTTTATAGTTGTAATCTTACGGGTCAACTGCAAGGCTTACTTTAGGTAGTTTATGGATCCCATGTTCCCCAATTTATGTTAGCCAGATTACCACCCACTTTTGCAATAAAAATGCTTTATAGCGAGCAGGTATTTCAACAACTGCTGAAGATGAATTATTGAAAAATATTTCTCTACTCCAATTCTCCACAGGAAATTAAAGGAACAAGTAAGGCTCCTGTAAGGGACCATCTCTCTAGATTTTTCTACAGATTCTTGTTTTAAGATCATATCATGCTATGGGTTTTTAGTATTATGCCTCTTTAAAGAACACAGTTTCAATAGAAGAGTATTTTATCTCTAATCGCTCAATCTGTAGATATGCAAATATCCCAGATTTTAGACCCTTCTGTTTTTCGCAAGGCCATGCTTATTAATTTCATTTATAATAGGGTCTAATGTTATTCGGTTATTCTCACAAGAATCTCATCAGTAGGATGCTATTGATTCTATCATACAAACAAGGGAATCCTTCTGAGAGAAATGAGTTTGACCAAGGCAGCCTGTAATATCTTGATTAAGTTGGGTTTGAACCCAGGCTTTTTGGAATCAGCTCTTTTCTTTGTGGTTATCCAGTTTCACTGCAGAAGCTAGTGTGGAAAAGAATGGGCTGCAGCTCTTTCCATGAAGACTATACATATATTTTCCAGGTTTCATAGAGAGTTGAAATTCTATTTCACATATACACGAAACAGCTATTATGTTTAGAATTTGAAGCTGGACTTTGAGAGGAATGTTTCCAAATGCATATTTAAGGATATAAATGTGGATTCTGCCCATTTTCTATTCGTTGCAGATCTAGAGAGAATATTGAAATACCTGAAAATCACACCAGATGTTAAATGAAAAAGAGAGAGCAAGAGCACTGAGCAACAAAATATATGGTAGGCTATAGGCTGTGGCTTAGGGGGAGAATTCATGCTTTGCATGCAAAGGGACCAAATACCATTGTTACCCGAAATGCTCTTTAAATGGGGAAATTAGCTGAGCAATCGGTAACTATAATATTTATAAAGCGGGATGCAACCAACTATACCAGAGCCCATAACTGTGACCTTAGAATAACAACAGAGGCAAATGGAATCCAAATTAAGAGAGTTTATGTTTTCAATCATTCAATGATGCAACACAAACATACTGAGAATCTAGGAGTTCAAAAGGGAGAAGAGAGAGAGACAATCGCCAATTTGGCAGGAGTTCGATGACGGGCTATACGATACCTTTCCTGTAGAGGAGTTGTCCCAAGTTCCAGTAGGCTAAGATACAGATAAAAATAGAAGGGAGAGGGGTTCCCGTGGGCTCGACCAGTGAGGCGGGAGGGGAGCGTGGTCAGGCTGCGCAAACCCAAACCAACAGAGTAATGACAAGTATGCCAGGAAAAGACCTAAGGTAACATTATGGGTGTGGGCGACCCCAGTTATACTGTTTCTCTGGGGGCGGGGTGATTGGATTACCCCTCCGAGGTTCCCAGGTGACAAAAGGTGACAAAAGACCCTAATGGTTGGCTGTCGGGATGGGGTGGTGAGCATTTGGAAATCTATTCTAATTCCAGTGACTTGTGCAACCCGGGAGAAACCAGGAGAATCTCGATGATGAGCTTAATGGGCTGGAACAATAGGAGAGATCTTTGCTAGTGTCCGGGGATCGCTGCTTCACATAGCTGGGAGAACGAATCATCGTTATCTTAATGTCTCTGAATGGCTTTGCTTAACCAGTCTGATGTTGCAAGGGGGGGTGCAGATGCAGCCTACTTGTTTTTGCGCTTTCTCTGACATGGCTTCTGCTGGAACGGAGATGCACAGGAAAATGGAGTCTCTCTGGTTCGCTGGAGAGGTTGACCTGGCCTCGGTTTCTCAGCTGCCGGTGGCTCGGGATACACAGGAGCAATCGTGTCAGTTTCACTGGCACACATACAAGCCTTCCCTGTAGCGTTTAGGGCAGGCGCGCAGCTGGAACAGGGCACACACATATGCTGTTTGCGGGTGCCATGACCAGTCCGGGAGTTAGGCGACCCGTTTGGGAACACCATCCCTCTGAAAGAATCTCAGTAGCAGCTGTTGAGTCAGGCCTTTTTGTGGATGAGACCCTGGATTGCTATATGTCTAATATATTTTAATCCTGCCATTCCTCCAAGGAGCTCAATGTGGCATATAACATCCCCCTTTCTCTATTTGATCCTCACAACAGCCATTTAATGTAGATTAGGCTGAGTGACTGACTGGTCCCAAGACACCCTACAAGAATCCTGGCCTAGCAAGGTTTAGAAGCCAGGTCTCCCAGAGCTGGCTTTCAGAGCCAGGTCTGACACTCCAACTGTCAAGGATATGGCCAGAAATATAGGGGAACAGTTGCTGGACTTCACCAAAAAGATCCTAGAGGCACATGTAAGTAGAATAAACACGGCCTCTCAGGAAAGCATGACAAGGAGGGAGTCTAGAGACCCACAATACAATAGCCTTTTGGAACAGTAAGAAGAAGACAGAGTGGCAACAGTTATTTGGCTTGGTGTAGATTAGAAGGTGTCTAATCCATTATCAATAGATACAGTTTGTATACACCCAGGTGCAGAAGCATCTGAAAATAGCAACAATGTCCAACTTCCCATAAATGAAGATACAGTTCAAGAACAGGGGTACTGGTTAAGGGCCAAAAGATATTCACCTGTATGAGAAACTTGTAATCATTATTTTTAAATATAATTTGTTATGATAAAAAGTACTAACTAATGTTCTTTAGGGTTTTTCCTGGACACAGGATTCCCCTACACCACTTTGTATTAGGGGAATCCTGTGTCCAAAAAAGCCCCCCTGGACACAGGAGTCCCTCCACACTTGTGGAGGGAATCCTGTGTCTAGGAAGGCTTTTCCTGGAGCTCTAGGTTCCCCTGAGTTCGTGGGCTGGATGGAACGAATGGCTGGATGTCTAGATACACAGTTTAATCTTTAAGGGCCAAACTACATGTTACCATTTGAAAGAGTTGTTCCCTGCAGCCACACAACAGCTCTAGGGAATGGCTTCTTAAAAAACACAACAAAAAGGAATGCCCACACAGGCTCAGAATGGCAGCATGGGAGGAAGGGATTCTGTTTCTCCCCCAGCCATTTTCCTCAACGTAAACTACTCTGGGGGGAGTTAGTTTCCCAATTTAGAGTATCTTTGCACATGGAGCAGCAAAATAACTCCCCCCAGCACGATTTTTGTGTGGGAAAACTACTGGGGTGGGGGGAAGGCAAGAGCCCTTCCTTGCCTTGTAGTTCCATTACGAGCCTGTTTTTTTTCTCTCTCTCTCTCTTTTTTTCTTCTTCTTAGAAGCCATTCCCTGCAGCTGCTGTGAAAATGAGGGGAACACAAGTTGGGTCTAGGGAACGCAGACCCATCTCTTTAAAAATCTATAACAGCACACAAAGAAACAAAATAACCAAGGACTACTAAGAGGCACCAATAACAGGATGAATCATTTTCATTGGGGAATGGTCAAGGGACATTTTGCCCCACTTCTTCCACTTTGGAAAACACTACTTTCAGTCCCACAAAATTAAAAGAATGACTTTTCAGTGCAGCACTAATATATTCTTCTTTTTCTGCATGACTATTACTGTTATGACCTTCATTTATCATAACTGGTTATGCCTATTATAATCTCTCTGAGTAGACATATTTTAGTATTATTGTAAAAATGTAGGGATATTGTTCATAATTACATATTCCATAATATACCAAGCTTACCTATCTAGTTTGACAGTTCTATTACATTGGTTATAATTACTCTCAAAATTCATATTTACCGTGGTATTTATTCTACTAATAGCTTCTTAATAGCCTTGTTTTAGTTTGGAAATGTATCTTTAGGATACATTAGTTTGGGAAGCATATTAATTTTTAATTTAAAAAAAAACTGCCAGCAAGCCATCTTTAATTTTGGGGGGAGGGAGCTTATTTTCACATTTGTCATCATATTTCTATACAGTCATCTTCTCCTAGTGGATATTCAAAATGTAGAATTGAGGTGAAACTGAAATAGCAGAGAGAATTATTAATAACGTCGCCTATCAGATAAACCATTCTCAGGGAAATCATTTTACATATGAGGTTTTCATCTGCCCCGGTGATGATGTCATTGCTTTCGAAAACTGAACAAATTTATTCAGCTGTGAACTTGAAACATCTAAATGCAAATGCCTGGAGCAAACCAGGGGCTCAAAGATTTCCAAACTATTAATCACCATTCAGTACAAGTGGAATTTATAGCCTTCAGACCTTCAACTGACTGGACCATGAATAAAAAGAAAGAAAATCTGCTGAACATGCTGATGTCACTACAATGCCTTAATTCCAGGTGTCAATCTTTCCCCTTTAGTTGGTTTTGACAGGATGCATTGGCCTTCATCTTTCCTTTAGTATCCTCCTTCAATCTTAATTGCTGACATCATATATTACAAATGGATTTGGGTGTCCAATCCCATGAGACTGATGGGTCTGCAGAAGTAAGTTTCTACTTCTGCATTTTTCCTTCCTTCATATGACAGAGCAGTGGGGTCCCGAGTGATGTCGCCAAAAGTTTTAATTTCCTTGTTTGGTATACATTTTTCGTCCATTTCAAAATACTTATTCGAACTTTAGATCAAGTGCCATTTCCCCAGAAGTTCTTCTGGGCTCAAATTATTAAATGAAAGTAATAGCTGTGAAACTTCATGAACTACAAAGCCAGTTGCTTTGTAGATGCATGCAAATGTCCTTCTCAAGGAAAGTGGGAATGGTTATGAACTTTACATAAAATCACAGAATCATAGAAAGTTCATGATGTTCTGCTGGGTAAACTGTGGACTGGACCCTACAATAGTTAGGTGGATAGGGAACTGGTTGAAGAACCGCACTCAAAGAGTCAATGGCAATGGCAAAATGTCAATGGCATTTCATCTGAGTGGACAGATGTGGGGTCTAGTGGGGTGCCACAGGGTTCAGTTCTTGGCCCAGTACTTTTCAACATTTTTGTAAATGATCTGGATGAGGGTGTGGAAGGACTACTCATTAAATTTGCAGATGACGCTAAATTGGGAGGAACAGCGAACACACCAGAAGACAGAGATAGAATTCAACAAGATCTGAACACACTGGAAAAGTGGGCGAATGTGAACAAGATGCAATTCAACAAGGATAAATACTGAGTTCTACAACTGGGTAACAAAAATGAGGGACATGCATACTGGATAGGGGGATATACTTCTGGGTAACAGTGTATGAACAAGAGCTTGGGGCATAGGTGGACTGTAAGTTAAATATGAGCAGCCATGTGATACACATGAAATGTGATCAATATTCAAACTTGCCATGATTGTTTGCATGCATGTTGAACCTCTCACCAAACTGCATCACCACTTTGTTTGTAGCATTCATCCTGGCAACTGTCCATGTAGCATCTATACACTTTCCTGCATGAACTGCTTTACATGCTATGGAGTCACGGACAGGTTGTGCCTTGGTAACTAAGCTATATTTGTAATTTACATGTTGCAGCCAATCAGAAAAACTCTTTGTAATGACACAGGATAAGTCATGCAGCTGTCTAGGTAACACTAGATCTTCCCCGCAGGTTGCGGGGGGAGGACACTACAAATCTCATACAACACGAGAACATGCATGTGTGATTTATTCAGATCCAGACAGTTCACGTGCCTTTGTCATTGACAAACACCAGTCAGATAACAATAAGGGATAAAAGAAGTCACCTCACAACTGTTAAGCCACTGATTGAGCAACATTAAAGTTTTCTGTACTTACAGAATGTGACTAAGCAAAAGAAGGGAGGACAGCAGCAGTGGTAGAAGAGGGGAAGCCATGGGAAAGCAGTATGAGAACATTCGAGCTATTTCCCCAGCGTGATCAAACAACCAAATAGTGTGTTGAATATTCAAGGATGCTGATTGCAGAAAGGTGGCAGATGGGACTGTGAAATAAACTACAGGTGAGTGACCATCCCTGTGCTATTGATTGCTGTATATCTGTACACCAAGCCTGCTTGATTGAGGGTTTTCTCTCTTTGGGCAAATCTTCTTGCTTATTTTCTGCAAAGATTATGTAGATGTTGCCCTCCTCCCTGCAATTTAAAACCTACTCTTTTTCTGGGTATGTTTGTTTTAGGGAGGGTTGTTGAATTGCCCAAGATGCTTTCTATCATGACTGGTGCTGTGGAATAGGTAAATGGCATGTGAAAAGAAACTACTAATCCTAGAGAGGTGATAATGTTAATATTTGTTCGCATGGTACCATAAATGCATAAATATTACAGGCCAATAAAGAACTGTCAGAAAACACATGCACTTCTAATCAGTATTTATGGCGAGAGCTGGTTAATGGGGGGGGGGAATAAAGCTTAAGGCAACTCATTATCTCTGATGGTGGAGAAAAAATGAATCCAGCACCCATCAGCTGCATCATTAAGAATAACACTACTTATAGTTTTCTTCTCCTCTTGCGTGTTATCCGACCTGGGGTCCTATCTTCCTATCTTCAAGCACTATATCTTTTTTTGTTTGTTTTGGATTGTCTCACCCTAAGGTTTTCAAGGTATGAGATGACCAGAAGAAGAAGAGTTGGTTTTTATATCCCACTTTTCTCTACTGAAAGGAGACTCAAAGTATCTTACAATCACCTTCCTCCCCACCCCCCACCCCCACAGCAGGCACCTTGTGAGGTAGGTGCAGCTGAGAGAGTTCTGAGAGAAATGTGACTAGCCCAAGGTCACCCAGCAGGCTTCATTTGGAGGAGTGGGGAATCAAACCTGGTTCTCCAGATTAGAGTCTGCCTCTCTTAACCACTACACCACACTGGCTTTCATTAACCACTACACCACGCTGGCTTTCAGTGGTTTAGCATTGCCTTTTTCTGTGGAGTATTAACCATGGTTGACTGAAGTGTCAC
Source organism: Euleptes europaea (assembly GCF_029931775.1). NCBI lineage: Eukaryota > Metazoa > Chordata > Lepidosauria > Squamata > Sphaerodactylidae > Euleptes > Euleptes europaea. The sequence continues at coordinate 33,136,753 of NC_079318.1, forward strand.
TCACGTCTCATAGATCCTCCACTAGTGTCACATTTCACTACTGCTGCTGCTCAATACTTTGGTCATGTGCAAATCACTCAGTGCATGACAGTGTAGACAATACTGAACTGATAGATCAAGTCAGAGTATACAGTAATGATGCTGGTAGACCAGTGGTCTGACTCAACAGAAGGCAGCTTCATTTGTTCATGTGTTCACTGCAATCTATAATGCATATGGCCTATACCCATATTCACTGAAGGGCCACATCCATCCTGACCCTATTGGTCCTAATTGATACTTTCATATGGCATTGTGTTGAAATTTTAATTTGGGATTCCCCCAGCTCATTGAACACTTTCTTAGCCACAGCAGTACTTCACACAGTAATACTAGACTGCAGTATGCAATCCAGTGCTCTCAGTGCTTCTAGACCCCTTCTTCCCCTACCAGAGAAACACTTGCCCAGTGTCTCTGGATTATTCTGGAACTAACCAGGACACTGATTACAGGGTTACTGATGAAAACTGCCATCATTTGTCAAGTTCTTTCCTCCTCTTTCCATAATGTAATTTAAGAAAACATGTGAGATGTTTTCATTTGTCTTCCCCACACTGTGGCGTCTGATCATGTGTACTGTGTGTTATAACATTACAAGGAGGGAGGCAGGGATGTGACACCAGGATGATGTCATTTTGACATCTGTAATCAGCATCATATTTAATTCCAGCCTAAATCCACTCCTTATATTTAATGTGCTCACCACACAACTATGTTGGTTGTTTCCCTCGTCTCTCCACTGAAATAAATGCTTTAAGTTTTGACACATAAGCCTTGAGATGATTTTTAATATTTTGAAAGGGTTTTATGAAATAACAGTGTTAAATTGGTTTGGCTCGAGCTTGTATTCTCACAGCAAAGTAATGGTTTAGAACATGAATTGTGTGTGCACAGCATGAAAAGAGTGATTCTGATCTGAGTTTTGCTAGTAGGATCAGTAACAAAATGATGCTTCTGTAAAATATATAGTAAACAGACAGTTCACAGACAGCTCTATGAATAATAAGTACATTTTGTCATGAATGGATAGTTGTAGTTTGATATCATTGTGCAGGTTCACTCTTCAGTATCAACTATGCGGCATTATGTAAAGAAGACATTCAAAGGTCAAATGTCCAACATGCCCAATAAGTATTGCGTTGCTATTGTCTACAATGTTAGGAGAAGTGTTTCTTGATTTGTAAAGCGGTGGTATTTGTGGGACAAGGACAAGAAGGAAGCATCAGTCCCACTTTTCCTTTTAAGGCAGCTTTACCTGGGCTCAGTTAAATCAAAGAGACTGATGATATCCTAGACTAGCTTCATCTCATAGCAAAGTCTAAAGATGGATGAAGTTGTCTTGGAAATGTCCTTCACATTATTAAAATGCATTTGGCTTTCTTGGACATTCCTCAGATGGTTTGTCTGAGCAAGAAACCATCCACTGAGTTTACTTTGGGCAAAATCTAATGACAAATTAGGGATCTGTGGACCCTCCAGAAATTGCCTATCAGAGTCCTTTGGGAAGAGAAATTCCTAAGTTCACTTCAAAATTTGAATTAAACTTTAGTGTCAAGCCTAACATTGGCTTGCATTCTACCATTCTGATCAGCTGACAGGGTAGGATACAGCCTATTATCAGCATGCCACAGTGTGGAATTATTCATTCCTATTAAGGCAGAGGCAATAGCTTCAACAATCACTCGATGCCAGTGATTATGTACTAAAATGTAAACGCATAACATAGCTACGGATTTTCCCCGCCCAAAGTTGCATCTCCATTTATTCAAACACTGTGCCAAAAGAGCATTTGGTTTGTAATTTTTAGTTGGAACGACTCCTGGATTGTTGCTCTGTTCTTCTGCTTTGGAGATTTTAATTGTTCCTGGCTTTTCTCTTTGTTGTATTTTTCGATGTTATTGTTGGTGATTTCCAAACCCATGTAAGCTACTTAGGGCTTCAGAACATGGCAGGACACAAAGATAAACATGTGCATTCCTACATCAAAACTTGTAGAGACTTCCTGGAGAGGTGTACTATGTACATTCTGATCTGGACTTTTTAGATTAGGGCATTTGTCTGCAGCTCCACACATAAAGAGCTGGAGTCAAAATATGTGACCGAAATGGTAATTTTTTGTCATGACAAGGAGGGTAACTCATTTCCAGTATGTTGCTTGAGTACATTCAGATTTTTCCCACAAAATGCATTTCTAGTTTTGCTTTTATAACCTGCATTTAGTTGATTAGAGGAAGATTCCCTTTACTTTTAAAACAAATGAAAACCTAATCATCAACATATCTTTGCACCACCTCAAAAATGTACATACGTAAAATGGTTAGTACAGATTTGGTCTTTCAGATGCATATTCGTCCATCGACTGTTTAACCAAATGGCACTCATTTGTGTTTTGCATGACCTGGACAACTGTGATATACAGTGGTGGGGTGTTATTTGGCCAAACTGAAATTAAACGAAAATGAATTATAATACCCTGAAAATCCCGTAAATATGTAAAGTGGTGGAGTGTGCAATAGAACACATTGTGAACCGTTTGGCATGAGGCAGCAGCAGCTGACAAGCAGCCTTCTAGCAGCAACCGCATTTTTTTTTGTTTTTAATGCATTCATTTTCCCATCCAACCTCAGGTTTTACCAAGTTGGCAATGGCTATAAAACATATAAAAGACAATCTCAGTGGAAAATGTGACACCACAGATGGCTCTGATTAGGGCGCTGAGCAAAAAATATGATGCCCAGATGAACAGAACAGTAGCTCATTCTGGGTAATAGTGACATTTTTGAAAAGCAAATTAAGAAGCCATCTTCTCCTGACTTTTTCCATGGGTCTGGAGTGTTTCCATTTGATTCCTTGACCCTCGCGTTTCCTGTAAAGTTACTGCATGAGTGATGCAGAACAAAGTTGAGAGTTGCCATCAGTGCCACTCAGCTCTACCTTTGGTTTTCAGCTCTGTGCTTCAAGGATGCCCAGCTGTGATCAGAGACTGGCTACAATTGAGGCTGAATACAAATAATGTTTGTAGTAGCAATCATAGATGTGGTAAGCCAGTGTGGTGTAGTGGTTAGGAATGGTGGGTTCTAATCTGGTGAACCGAGTTTGATTCCCCACTCCTCCACATGAGTGGTGGACTCTAATCTGGTGAACCAGGTTGGTTTCCCCACTCCTCCACATGAAACTAGCTGGGTGAGCTTGGGCAAATCACAGCTCTCTTTGAACTCTCTCAGCCTCACCTACCTCACAAGGTATCTGTTGTGGGGAGAGGAAGGGAAGAAGATTGTAAACTGGTTTGATTCTCTTTAAAATGTAAAGTCAGCATATAAAAACCAACTCTTCTTCTTCGTCTTCACCTTCTTCCTTGATATTGGCTTGGATCCAGACTAGATGTTTCCACAGGGACAAGGATTTACACCCATGCCACATGATTTTACACAATCCATTGCAACTTGACCTAATAATATAGGCACTTATTATAAAGTGTGCACAAGATGGGACATGGGAAGAAAAGAGGGAAATAACAGTAACAGACAACAGTACTGCATACTGCTGTGACATACTTGTCCAGAGACCTTGCAAACACAGAGGTCTTTGATGTGGTGAGTAGAAAATTATGATGTTCTGGGTCCCTGGGCACACGTCAGCTTAGCATGGCCCAGGAAACCCAGATAAAAACATTAGGCTATTCCTATTTGTTGCCCCAAGCAGGCAAGCCACCTATTGCACACAGCCCCACTGCCATGGGAGCAAGCCAAGCCCCAGCAATGCTACCAGTGCTTCATTGTTTTTTTTTGCTGGCAATAGTACAATTCTGATGATGGGCATAAGGTATACTTGTGTATCCCCCACATACACACTGGGAGAAAGCCAACCTCCAGGTGTGTTACCAGGTGCCTTAAGGGTATGATTTGGATCCTAGGTGGGCAGTTGACCCAGGTGACAAAACGCACGGGCAAACACTCTCGGCTACTGCGAGTGTTTGCAATTAAATTGGGAAAAATGAGGAATTTGAAAATCTGGGAAAGTTGCGGAAGGGGGTAGGCTGAAACCACATGTGGGAGACAAGCATGTGTGTTGTATAGGGAAATTCACTACAGTCCAGGGAGGAATGCAGGACAAAATGGCCATGCATTAATGCCCAAAATGTTTTTTTTTTCAACAAATGTTCATTTTAATCTCTTCCTCCCAGAAACAGGGCCCAGCTCCTTGTAAACATGACTATGCTATTGGATTAAGCCTAATATTTTGATATCATGTGGTTACCGCTAGGTGGGGAAAATGTTTTCTGCATTGCATTCCCTGTACAAATGGCTGGACTCACCTAGCTGTGTTCCTTGCTTGGCAGCACTAAGGAGGTCTGGCTGGAATAGCAACAATTTCTGATTCCTGCTGGAACAGAGGATAATAGTAAGCGATGATGCTTCTTTAGTCTCCTGAAAGTTTTTAGAATTTAATCCTTGTTATAGAACTTTAATATACTCAAAGTTGGACTAGTGAAAGTAGAAAATAATGGGTGGGGGCCACTCTCTCTTGATTCCCCTAAATGTTATGTAGCTCTTTTGCAGTACTACTTGACATTTTTACAGCACCATCTGATACATTATCAGTTTTAAAATCTCTCAAGGCAAAAATTGGGACTAGTATATGTATAACATAGTCATCTGATCACTCAAGGACATCATTGCAATTTGCATGTGAACAGCTGTAATGCTTATGAAATTCTCACTTTGAAAAGCTCTCTCTGTTCAAAGGAGAGGAACATGCTTCACATGCAAAAAAAGAAAGAGGAATAGTTTATATTCTAATATTCTGAATGCAAAGTAAATAACATGATATCTAAAACACAGGCCATTTCCCCAATATTACTTTATGGATTTATTGGTCAATTACAGTTTTGGTTTATTTTTCAATTATATATTACAACTGAGAACTTGCAAGGAACTTGCTTTGTTGAACTTGCTTAGGTATTTTGCATATGCTGTTTTAATGTCTCAAATGTTTTTATGTTGAAATGTTTTGATGTTCCCTGCCTTGGGAATCCTATTTAGGGAGGGGGAGAAGTAGCATAGAAATGTGTTAAATAGAAATAATTATTTAGACATGTCTGTTATAAACCCGAGGAGCCCTGTGGCACAGAGTGGTAAGCTGCAGTACTGCAGTCCAAGCTCTGCTCACGACCTGAGTTCGATCCCAATGGAAGTTGGTTTCAGGTAGCCGGCTCAAGGTTGACTCAGCCTTCCAACCTTCAGAGGTTGGTAAAATGAGTACCCAGCTTGCTGGGGGTAAAGGGAAGATGACTGGGGACGGCACTGGCAAACCACCCCATAAACAAAGTCTGCCTAGAAAACGTTGGGGTGTGGCGTCACCCCATGGGTCAGGAATGACCCGGTGTTTGCACGGGGGACCTTTATCTTTTTTATTATAAACACGATGCTGAATAATATTTTCCAAAACCTAATGCCAGTCCTATACACAGCAAAGAACAGAAGTGTCCACCTCGACCTCCCTGCTGCAGACTCAGTGACTGCATTTCCCCCACCTTTTTAAAGCTGTAAAGAAGAAGAAGAAGAAGAAGAAGAAGAGAAAGAAAAAGAAAAAGAAAAAGAAAAAGAAAAAGAAAGAGTTGGTTTTTCTATGCCAACTTTCTCTACCTTTTAAGGAGAATCAAATTGGCTTACAAGCTCCTTCCCTTCCTCTCCCCATAACAGATACCTTGTGAGGTAGGTGGGGCTGAGAGAGCTCAAAGAGAATTGTGACTAGCCCAAGGTCACCCAACTGGTTTCATGTGCAGGAGTGGGGAAACCAACCTGGTTCTCCAGATTAGAGTCCATCACTCTTAACCACTACAACACGCTGAATAAGATAATGTTCAGAAAAAGTGTTGAACACTTCCACTTCAAGGTTCTCCATGCTGTTTGAGTGACCATTCTTTTCTCTTCCATGGATGAGTTTTAGTGGCAAAACCATGTGAGTGGAAGGATTATGCCCTCTTTCTAACACCCCCCTCACACCCAGTTCAAATAAGGGCTACCCACAACTGAAACTTAACTTCAGACCACTGGAACAATTGAACCTTGGATCTTGTCGGCTTTAACCCTTACAATGGCTGTCAACCATGTAAACAATAGCAATACTCACATGTGGAAACAAGTTCTCCTGCTGGACTAAGAAGACCAGTGTTCATTTATATGTATACTATTAATATTTATTAAGAAAAAAATAACTGCAGCTAAAGACAGGAGATATTTGGAAATAAACCTGTGTGGCAGAATCAGTCTAAGAATGCATACATTAAATAGGAACAATAACATGTAGGGGAATGTTAGAGCAGAGCTGTATTGTTGGCAGTGTATTAAAGAACTAGAGCTGTTAGATCTATATGACACATCTTGAATACCACCACAGTTGTTTCAATGTGTTAAACCACTGAAAATTTTATGAAGACAATGGATTACACTTTTTTTTTAAAAAAAGAAGGAAACAAAGAAAGCACAGCTTATTTTAGAAACCAAGTCACAGAACTGCAAGTACATTTTTAACCAGCTAGGAATATATACTGATTCAATTACCAGTTTATTCCATTTTATTACTGATAAGCACTTAATGGTTACAAGCAAAATAATGTTTTATCCCATAGCAATAAATGCAAAACAAATTTTAAGAAAACAATGGAATGGAAAATGGGACATATTCTCTTCCAAGCATTGTATGTATATATATATATATATATATATATATATATATATATATATATATATATATATATATATATATATATATATATATATATATATATATATATATATATATATATATATATATATCTTACATTGAGTCAGACCATTTCATCAAGGTCAGTATGGTCTACTCTGACTAGCAATGGCTTGTGGTTGATATTTGTGGTTTTAATAAACAAATCAATTTCTGATTTTCCCTGCAGCTGAAGTTCTCAGAGGCATTTCAATGCAAATATGTTAGCTAGAGTCCTGACACAGGATGACATATGTATAGCTTCAATCTCACGGTGGTAGCAAAGGTACAATGCTGCAGTGAATAGCTTTTGACATCTCCCTTCTCTTGTAACACAACTATACAGTACATTTCTGTGAAGACATCCCTCCAGCACTCTCTCTGCAGGAAGAAAAGTTTCCACCAAACAGCCTGCCACCTGGGAAATAAATGTTTCCAAGAAGGAACTTGAGGTCTGCAGTGGCAAAGTTCTACAATTTGCTCTATCCTTCACATGTCTGAAAGATAATGGAAAACAGGATGAAAATAGACAGCGTTGGGCACTTCTAATCCATGGGGACAGAAACTCCAAAGAGACAACCAATCTAAGCATTCCAAAAAGTGTGAAAGGACCTTACAACTAACTTTCCACTTTCTTAAAATACCGCTGGTAAACCAAAACCAAAATTGGAAAACTTATCGTGCATTCCTGAGATGCTGGCGTGCGGGGACGGCGGGAAAGAGGCGCAGCCGTGCCTTTTCCTAAGCCGTTTCCCACCTGCCGCCAGGACAAAAAAAGCTGGGGGCGAAAGTGGTGACAACGGAGGGGTTAAAGAGGGCAGAGTCAGAATGTGCGCGCGGGGGGTGGTGAGTTCTTAGCCAGTGTGTCCTCATTTCACACCTGCAGGCAGAGGTAGCAGGTGCTGGCTGTAGAATCCAGCCCCAACCATGTGGAGCAGGAGCAACTCCGGCGTGTGGCTGGATGGCTGGATGTGCCACCAGGTGGGTGAGTGCACCACTGGTTGGATGCCTGCCTGCTTTCCCGCGCAGGGGGGGGTCATCTGGGGCAGCTGCCTGTTTGGGGCTTGGTTGGCTAATTTTTAAGTTGATAATTTTGTATGGCCCGCGAATGATGTTATAAATATCCAAAAGGCCCTTGGCGGGAAAAAGGTTCCCTACCCCTGCCTTAGGGGCTAGTGCAGCTAACCATCCTCCATGTAACCTAACCACCAACCCCATCTTAATCAACAAATAGGAACTGCAGGATATGCCCAACTGGCAAGGAACAGATGTGCTTTATGCCCAAAACTGTCCCTGTCCTTAAAACCCTTTTATCTTGCCCTACCAAGGGAGCTGTCACACCAGGAGACAATGTGAAAATCTATGCCACCTGCCCTTCAGTTTCTGAGACTGTATGCCGAAAGCATGCTTCCAAGCCACTGTAAGGCCAGTATCCTTATCAGGAAACTTCAGCCATGCATGAGTGTAATGTGCCCCATGACTTTGCAACTTGAGTTTGCAACTCATGCTAATTCAGAGATATTTTCTGTTGCAGCTAAACTGATGAAATGAGCTGAGCCACAGTGCAATTTGAAACACTTTGTTTACTGCACAGAGAATTTATTCAGTGTTCATTGGCAAGTCTTTACTGGAAATTTAACTTGTGAATTCAATCTGTGCTGGGATGCAATTCTGACTAGAAGTGGATATAGAGACACCTAGTCACAGAAATGACCTTATGAAAGAGAAGAAGGGAAGTTATTATGAAGTCCAAAACACTTCCCACTATAGGATCCGCATATAGTTTTATCATGGTTTATGCATCTATATTAACATCATATTCGATTCATTCCAGTCATTGGGATTAAAAACCATTGTTTTTTTAAGGTTTAATTTCTTCTCCCATAATTGGTTATCTGAGAAACTCCAAATAAGTCATTACTCTAAAGTTGAAAAACTGCCTCCATTTTATTCTCTGTTGCCATTAGGTTCACAACTTGGCAAAAAAGGGCTTAAAGGTTTGATATCTTGTGCTGTTCTAGGAAATTGGCAGTTACTCTTGATTTATGCTAATCTCTTTACCTATGCTGTCTTCCTATGTTACTCTTAGCACAGCTTTTTAAATAGTCTTCACTGAAATCATACTGCAGTTTCAAGTCATATACTTCTAGCAAACTATAATAAATTTTATGTTCCCTGACTAAATGATACCATATAGAGTATAACATTATAAAAAGGCAAAACAAGCAAATCTTCCACCTGCTCATTGTGCAGAAATGTTGGCACAGAGGATGACAAATGCAAGCCACCTGTTAGAGAGCAACCTGATTTCATATCAACATTCCCATTCCATTGAAAGCCATTAATCTACTCAAGAAATTCTCATCTTCCCTCATTTATAATGTCTCATTATCCACTGGCACCCCCAAGTTTCTAATTTCCACATAATATGGTGACAAATAAGGCAACACCTGGCCCTTAATATAATTTCCAATAAAATATTAAATAAATGCACAATGTGTGTGTGTCCATCCATCTCTTGTTGAGTTTTCCTCTTTTCCTGCTGCCTTCAACTTTTCCTAGCACGGTTGACTTTTCCAGTGACTCTTGTCTTCTCATAATATGTCCAAATGCACAATAGCCATTTGAAATATTTTGTGCAGAAATTATTTTTTATCCTATTTTCACTCACTCTCACATTCTCATCACATTCCAGAGCAGAGTATGATTTGATGCACTTGGCTACCCACTCTACTTCTACAATGGATATAGAGTGACATTTTGTGACTAAGCCTCTCACTAAATTCAGAGAGATAAATTTTACTAATTTCCGCACGGCTTATCAGCAGAAGGAACCGTTGCCCAGCTGTCTGCTACACCGCATCACCACCAACATTGATGGCCAGAGGACAGTGGTGGAGCTACTAGTTCGACAGCCATCACATGAAAATAAAGCCGCCTAATGCCTCTGGGCTTTCTCTTCAGTACAACCGTGCAATCCTAAACAGAGTTACATACCTCAATTGGACATCAGTGAAGGCAAAATGATGAAACTGTTTTTAGGGTTTCACTGTGAGCAACTTGTCATTTGGGTAACAAATGGCAAGTTCTTAGGTTTTCTGCTAGATTCCTTACCAGCTTTGACTTCTTATCTTCTTGCTCCTGGGACAGCCTGGAATTCTGGTTAGAATTAAGATGTTCATTCCATCCTTGGAACTCTCTTCATTATCTCTAGTGTTCCCAAACAGTTTGACTCTCCAAGGGGTGGAAAAGGGTAGCATTTTAAGACTCAACACTTCCTATGTCTCCCATGTCTGGAGGGGAGCAGCAAATCTCTAAATCCTATGAGTGATCTGGCAGGATGGAATTTTATCAGCATCTTTATTTTTGACAGAGGCCACCTGAGATAACACTTCACTATATAGTTGGCAGAATTATGTCTCCACCCCATTATTGCAGAGAGGTGGAGACACAGCTTTATGAATTTCAGTTTATGCTATGATTTCTAAATTTTGTAGATTCCATTAATTCACATACTCATACTGAAATATAAATAGAATGTTTCAAATGAGCTTAGGGTCCTCAAGGTTGTGAACAATCAAAACCATTAAAAGCAAGTTCAATCAACTAACAACAATCAAAATATTAAAACTATTGAGTAGGTTGTGTTAAGAACTAGAAATAAGGTCCAGGGCCATCTATGTGGTGAGGACTTTCTGCTGCTATAAACTGCTTTAACTTAAACAAAAAACACCCAAAATTAAACAACACATTGGCATAGATGAATCTACATTTATTAAAATGGAAATAATAATTATTGGTTTGCCTTTATTCCTGTTTCCTGATATTCAAGGTGTCTGTGTTTTGTCATTTACTCTTTTCATTTTTAATATATTTTGATTAAAGAAGCCTCCTAATTTTTTTTTTTGAAAAATTCAAAACATTTAATGTATCTCAATGCAATAAAGTTTAAAAATGATGAGTATTGGTCATTATCAATGACTGCAACGAATTATCAGAGGATAGCTCTTCATTGTATGGTCTTAAAATATAGGCTATACTTTCAGTGGAAACATGTGAGGGGACAGTCATAACAAATAATAATAATAACAATAATAATTAACAACAATAATAACAATAATAATAATAATAACCAACGCAATATAAGCTAATGAATTTTTCTGGGCAGCTGGCCAAAACACTTAAATTGCCCCAGATGGACTATTTTCTCTTTGCTGTGGGTTAAGAATGAGCAAAGGTTTTGCATTTGTACAAGAGAAAAGCAAAACTGAAATGAGGATTTGGGGGTTGGAACAGCAGGAAGGAGGAATTTTGAAATCATCCCTACTATAGATCACCCTCCTTTGGAGTAACCAGAAGCAGGGGTGTGCATTCTGATACTCCTGAACCAAAATGATTCCTGAAATTGACGGTTTGTTTTGAGCTGGGAAAGCCCCAAATTAATTTTTCTTCTGAAATTTTGTGACTGTTTCCGTTTTGGCAAGACAGCAGAACCTGGAGCAGCAGGGGAGAAAAAGTACCCCAGCTGGACTGCAGCGCTAATGCTCCTGTGGCCACGTAAATGCTGTTGTTTTTTTTTAATGCCAGTAAACATGGCCACTGATATTTCCAAACCTAGTCACTAAAGTGGATTTCCAGAAGTGTATCAGCACTGCTAAAATTTCAGGATAATGAAAACCATGCCCTTCCTGAAATTCTGGAACAAAATTAAAATGCACACCCCTAAATATAAGTCAAACTCCTGAAGGGTTAAATTGATGTAACTACTGAAAGAAAACCCATGAAACCCTTGCTTGAAAAGTAATTGTTTTAATAATATAGTTAAAAAACAAACAAAAACCTTCTGTCTTCTTCTGTTTCACCTATTGAAAGGGCTGCTGCAGAACTGTTCAAAGGGAGTATATCAAATGTGTGCATATTTCCAGAAACCATATTCTAGATTCAAACTGGTCAGCATTAGAAATGCTAGGCACCTGTCATTGTAAAATATGCTATATAGAGACAGCCGCTGGTGGTTCTTTCTGACACTTTAACCACCTGGATAAAAACTAATTGACACAGATGGGGAAGATAATTGGGCTAGAACCTATGTAACTTGGAACTGACCCAGTGAATCAGATTTAAGTCAGCTGACAACTATATAAAATACACCAGATGTTGCTTTCCACAAGTTGATGTGTGGCTTGCTTGCATATTAAGGTCATGGGACAGCATATAGTTATTGGGAGATCATTTCCATTCATTTCAGTGGAGCTTAACCCCACATTATTTCATGGATTGTGGTCTAAATACTTGGATACATAATTTTCATGAATGTACCAATCACCAAGTTGGTGGTTGTTGTTAGGGCTGTCAAAAAAAAAAATTCGGTACAGTTCGGATTCGGCCGAATTTGGCCCTTGTGGGTTCGGTACGTGCCGAAGTCCGAACTCCCCCACTTCGGATCCGTTCAATTCAGCCGGAATTCAAAGTTCGGAAAAAAATTCGGCCGAATAAAGCCATTAAAAACACAATCGCGCCTTTCCGCGGCTCTGGGGGGGGCATTTTTTAAGGTGGAGGTCCCAAAATTTCAGCGGAGCTTGGAGGGACCCTCCTTGCCAGAACCCCCAAGTTTGGTTAAGATTGGACCAGGGGGTCCGGAGTTATGGGGCCCGGAAGGGGTCCCCCCATCCACCCAAAGGAAAGAAAGAACAGAAGCCGGCTGCTATTCATGCAATGGGCGGGGGGGACCCCTTCCGGGCCCCATAACTCCGGACCCCCTGACCCAATTCTCACCAAACTTGGGGGTTCTGGCAAGAAGAGTCCCCCCAAGCTACCCTAAAAGTTTGGGACCATCACCTCAAAAAATGCCCCCTCCAGAGCCGTGGGAAAAACCTCCCTATGCCTGCTGGTGCTGAGAGATTTCTCATTAAGCTTGTTTCCTCTGCGGTTAACCACAGACGCCCAAAGTGTTAACCCCTCATGGGAAGTAGGTTAATGAGAAATCTCCCAGCATAGGCAGGCATAGGGAGGTTTTTCCCACGGCTCTGGGGGGGCATTTTTTGAGGTGGGGGTCCCAAACTTTTATGTTAGCTTGGTGGGACACTCCTTGCAATAACCCCCATGTTTGGTGAGGATTGGGTTGGGGGGGGCTGGAAGGGGGCTTGGCCCCTTCTCCATAAAAACCAATGCAAAACTTTTGGCTTAGGGCTTAGGGCTATCCATGGCTACTAGTCAAAGTGAATACTAGTCATGATGCATATCTATAATCTCCAGGGTCAGAGAGGTTTTGCCTTGGATTTGCCACTCTCTAGATGCACATTCCCCCCAGCCAAATTCTCAAAACTCAACAATAAGCCCCCATGCAGAGTTTGGAGAATCTGGCTGGGAAAATGTGCATCTGGAGAGTGGCAAATCCAAGGCAAAACCTCCCCTGCTTAAATGACCAAGAGGTTTACCTCCCTCACCCAAGCCTGGGTGCTACTCTACCTAATAACTAGTGCACCCTTAAACAAAGTTAACCACCAACATCACAATTCACAAACAAGGCAGCTACCTTGAAGCAGATGGATCTCCCCTGCAAGCAGGAATCACACAGGTGAGGCGGCGCAACACTCTAGGAACCCAAGCTAACTTCAACCAAAGTACACTGGATCCCCCCCCCGCGGGCAGAGACTCACACTGACCCACTTAACTCCAGCCAAAGTTGGCAACCACAAAAAACAGCAGGAATAACACTCCCACAAAGGCAAGCCTACCCCAACCAGAACAGGTAATCCCCCCCAACCAGAAATCACAGCGTACACACACAGAGCAACAACCCAAACATCAAATTTAATATAAAGAGCCCCAAACCAGGCCAAGCTTAACAGAGACTCAGTCAGTAAAAGCCTATGCCAACTCCAGGCCACAGCAGGAATTAGAAAGCCAAACTTGGGAACAGTAGCACAGGCCAGAAATCACAGCCCGCACACACAGAGCAACAAACCAAACACCTTTAAAATGACTATTCACTGTCCTGATGCAAAAGGAGAAATTCCCACCCCACCGCACTCGCCTGCTCATTGTTTGCATGTGTGTGTTAAGTGCCGTCAAGTTGCTTCTGACTCATGGCGACCCTATGGCCATTTATTCATGGAAAGGTTTGCATTGGAGTTGTCACACTCTAGATGCACATTTTCCCCATCTGAATTCTCAAAACTCTGCACGGCGGCTTATTGTTGAGTTTGGAGAATATGGATGGGGGGGAAAGTACATCTAAAGAGTGGCAACTCTGATGCAAAACCTTCCATGAATGAAAGTCCTCCAAAATGTCCCATCTTTGACAGCCCTGCTCAGATCTTGCAAACGGAGGGCCGTGGCTTCTGTGGCCCCCGCAGGTGGCAGGATCGCTCGGGAGATTGGAGGGGGGATTGGAGGGGGGGAAGGGTAGGCGATCCACTGCAGATCCCTCGCCTGTCTTCCCGGGACTCCCAGGAAGGCGAGCGGGAGGTTGGCAAGCTCCTCTGCTCTGCCTGGACAGGCAAAGCAGAGGGGTTTAAAGACCCCTCGCCTGTCTTCCCGGGACTCCCAGGAAGGCGAGGAACACACACCCCAGGCAGAACCAACGACAGCCCCCTTTGGCTTCCCCCCCACCCACAGAAACTGCTCCCTCCCCACACACACACGGACTCTGCTTTCCCCCACACACACACACATACACAGGAGAAAAATTATAGATTAAAGCCCCCAAAGGGGTCTTACTGTGGCTGTCTTCTGTTCCAGCAGGACGGGCTGTAATCCAAGATGATTCCAATTAGGCACGGAACGTTTTGCTCTGGAGAGATGCACACAGGATCGGATCGGCTGCCCCATTCATCCCAATAGGGGAAAGGGGAAAGGGGAAAGCCCATATCTCGGGACCCCCTGACCCAATGTTCACAAAACTTGGGGGGTTCCTTAAGAAGCTTAATCTAAAGTTCCAGTGAAAGTTTTGTGTCTGCACCCCCAAAAATGCGCCCCCTGCAGCCATGGAAAGAGAAAAGGGGGGAGGCGATATTTCTGCCCCCACTGAACCCATCTTTACAAAACTTGGGTAGTATCTTAAGAATAATTCACTGAAGCTATGATAAAAGTTTGGGGGCTATATCCCCAAAAAAGCGCCCCCTGCAGCCACATAAATGGAAAGGGGGGAGGGAAAAGGGGGAGAACCCATATCTCGAGACCCCCTGACCCAATGTTCTACAAAACTTGGGGGGTATCTTAAGAACACTGGTCTGAAACTCCGCGCAAAGTTTGGGATTTGTACCCCCAAAAATGCGCCCCCTGCAGCCATGGAAAGAAAAAGGAAGGAGCCCATATCTCGGGACCCCTTGACCCAATGTTTACAAAACTTGGGGGGTACCTTAAGAAGCTTCATCTGAAGTTCCAGTGAAAGTTTTGTGTGTGCACCCCAACAAATGCGCCCCTTGCAGCCACAGAAAGGAGCGAATGTGCACAAGCACCCCACACACACACACGAGGATTTCGCTCTCTCTCTCTCTCTCTCCCTGGCCGGGCCGCACATCAGCTGATTCCTCCAGTACTCAATCCTGACTGATTGGCCAGAAGAAGACCCAGCTTGCCCACCGATTGGCCGGGGGAGGAGAATGCTGCTTACTGACGGTTATGCTGCTTACTGACGGCCGAATTGGCCGAATTTATTCGCGAACTCCCGAACTCGCTGAATTCGGCCCCCCCGGTTGCCCGCCAGTTTTGAGTTCGGATCCGTCCAAACAGAAAAGCAACGAATCAGGGGAAATTCGGTTGATTTTCAGTTCGGACCGAACCGAATTGACAGCCCTAGTTGTTGTGTAACAGTATTCTAGAGGGCGGGGTAGAAATAAAAAATAAATAAATAAAATAATGAACCCTATGTTACAATGATGGTGAATAACTAAAGGGTTATTATCAACATGACAAATTGCCAGGCCCAAAACAATATCTTTGTTTTTTGTTCCTCTTGTTCTTTGTTTCTGTTGCCCTAAAATTACACCTAAGCAAAGAAATAAAGATTGACGAATGGGCTGACAGCCAGTAAAGCTCTATCTCTGTCTGGCAGACAGTCAACAACACTTGGCACATGTAATAAGATCTACCTCTATGAGATGACATAACTTAAAAAAGGTTAACAAAATGTATAGCTGAATAATGTTCTGATTCCTGGAGCAAATCTGTTCAACTCTGTCACATGTACTTGTCCTCAGCAAAGATTAGCTGTGCAATAACTTTGAAGTGTTAAAACAAGCTCTGTTTGAGTTCTGGGAAAACTCAGGCCACAGTGCTCTCTACAAAGCAGAAAATATTTTGCCATTTCAGTGCTCAAAACTGGATTGGCTGATGTTTTGTGAGACGTTCCCAGAGCTATAGCTGAGTCTCAGAAAGGTCATTCTTCAGGAAATCCTACAGAGAGAGCTTCCCTGCAATAATTCCTATTGAGTGACACCCTATACATGAGATTACATTACATCCCTGAATTCTCAATTAATTATTTCACAATATTTATCACTTCCTACTATCATCCTCTACCTTTTGTCTGTCTGTCTACCATCAGGGATTCTGAGGAGCTGCCCCATCCAGACACTGAGAAGACCAAGATCTAATTAATTTCCACTAAGCTGGGATATCATGTGCCTTCCAACTCATCCAGGGACCCTGACGTGGATTATAATTCCCATTTCTCAGACTTTGAAAAGTTGGGGGGAGGAGAACCATCTTTTATTTAACCACCTGTGATCATTCAGGCAAGAAGCCATTTCCTCCCGAGCAGCCCTTTCACTTTCCCTCTGGGTATTATTCTTTCACAGATACAGAATGACAGGGACAACTGTCATTGTTCACAGTTTAGTAAATGCAGTCGTTGACCAGCATAACAATAAAAAAAAGAAGAAACAATCACAATAGTACACAATTAGCGAGCTGTTTCACATGACATCAGCGGTCTCCGTATTCTGATAGCAATATAACAGAACTTTGCCACTGTATGTGAGATGGTGGTATTCTTATCTTCAAGTAAAAGGTTCACCACTGAGCCACTGGCATAACTAGACTGGCTAGTATATCCAGGGAACCTGGACAACAGAGGCGGAATTGGATTATTTTTGATATCCCTATAGAATTCACAAGTTCAGTAAAATATGAGCAATTGACGCAATTGCATTGGCACTGCAGGGGCATAACCATGCCTCCATGGGCCAGGGTTGGAATCTTCCACTAAGCAGGGCCAATGGAAAAGCGTTAAAAAAAAGCTCTAGAAAAAGCCCATCGGTATTTAGAGAAGGTGATAGCTGCTAAATATGGTGCAGCGGAGATTCCCACTTTAGTGCCCTATATGAGTTTGGAAGGAGAGCTGTTCTCATTCTGCAATTCAGTGTCAGCGAGGCGCTGATAAACTAGAATTTTCACCTTCCTAAATCCTAACCCTAGTAATTGTTCAGGGTCTAAGCCAATCGTAAGCAACTTTTTAATTACCGGTATCCCCTCACTCCAGGAGGACTGGGGGGTAAGTGAGGGAAGAAGAGGTATTAGGCCTGTTAGTTGCAGATGTACTTTCAGCCAACCATCATTGCGAACTCGGCTGTATAGGAAGACTGCCATCAAATATCAAAGACTGGCAGCCATCTTTGCAATGACGATAGAATGTTTTGGTGTGTATCCATAGGGATCTTTGCAGGTCACATCAACATCATTTTGCACTTGAGGGTGGTGGGGGTGGGATACATGTGATGGTTTCAAGTTCCACCTTCCAGAAGCCTCCGCCAACCACTTGGTGGCTGGAATGGTGGCTGGAATGTTAAAAAGTTGGCAGTTTAACTCCTGGCCAATTCACAGACTGAAGGGTTGTTTTGGTAGGAGAAGGGTTAGGAGGTCTGTTGGTTAGGCAGGTAGTCCATTTAGGTATTTTGAAGTTAAGGTTTGGGTGCTTTTCATGTCAAAAGCAGCTAAAAAGGGAGAGCCTATCTGCTCTTTGTTTTAAAGGCTTTGGTGGTGTTCCTCTCAAGAAACAGTTAAAAATTAAAAATCTTTCTGTTCTATGTTGTACGCCTGAATTAGTTAAACAAGAAACTTACACTTTCTCGTGCCCCAGCTCTTCAGTAACTTGGTTGCTGTAATTCTGAGAGGGCTGGAGAGAAAATGAAAACAAAGAAACAACCAAGCCATGCATACCACTGAAATAAAGCTGTTTCTCAGATGTTTCATGAAGCCTACAATGTGCTTCCTTCAAGCCTATAATTCCTTTCATAATAAGACAAGTGAATGCTGGGTGGCACTGAGTCCCGGCATCGCCTTTGCTGAGGACTAGGAAACAAAGTAAGCCTTAATCATAAAAATAAAATATAAGAAAGATAAGTTTGTGGGGTGTGTAATTTAAGTACCTTGTTTCTAAGTCTGGAGATGGGGTATCATCATAATACATCCATCTGATTTTTCAGTACAGTTTTTATAGGTTGTTAAGGTCTTTATTTATGCACCATAGATAATAATATGTGCCCTGCAATTACATGTTGAGACCAGGCTGTGTATGGGTGTAGCGAGTCTTCTAGACCCAGAGTGTGGGCTGTCCAGTCCGGAGGTCCTGAGACCAGTTGCTGAAGCAGCCAGGTAGAGACAAAGAACTGGAATGCAGTTTTGTTATGTAGGCCAAGCAAGGTCGGAAGGCTAGGTTTGTAGAGTATATACTAGGGCTGGTCCTTCAAGATGAAGTATATTGCCTGCCCATTTTATCAATGCAGCACTTCCTATTCTAGGGATGAACAAACCTGTACATTTTTGCAGTGGCGAGGAATAGGTTCTTTCAATTTTGAGGACCCCCGCTTCATTCCCTTCTTTCTGCAAAAATCCAAATACAGGAGAACCTTCTATACTGTTGGATAAAATGCCCTTTTAAAATCCAGTGAAACAAATTTCTTTCAAATATTTTTAAAAAATCTTTTCCACTTCCTGAAATTTTGAATGGATTGGCATTATGTTCTGTTGTTTTGGTTTCCCTCCTTATGGCAAACCAGAAGAAGAAATGTTAACCCTTTTTACATCTATGGGGCTTAGAAAGGATCTTTCCTTTACTTGAGTTGCAACTTGAGTCTCTTCTCCCACCTTAATTCAATGTCTGCATGCCATTCTTTTCCCTTTAAAAAATTAACCTTAGTGAATGTTCATTGATCAACCGGACCTGATAAAATTGACTGACATTACTTAACTTTGTTCTAATCAGCACAAAAATATTTGTACCTGCCCCTTCCTTCAGCTGAGAAGAGCCATCTCCTCCAAGTTCCTTAATGTTTAGCCAAATGATCAGGGCAGTATCATTAAAAAATTGGCACCCATTGTCAGCCAAGTAGTTTGAGCCAGCAACCAAACAAAGGAAGGGCAGACATTCACAGCAATACTATAAGGGTAATGTAATGGTAGCCACCACGTCTAGTTTGGCCCTCAGTCCAACAGCTAAATTGTTTACTCAGAAGAGGTAGTATCTGCTAAAGTCATGGTCAGGTAATTAAATTGATGATCATTTATTGTAAAGCACAGAATTGATTGCACTGTTTCTGCACATTGCATACATGCATTCAAATGTATCCTTTAAATGACCAGCATCAGCCAGATTGCACTGCCTGCTTTTTGTACCTTGAAGCATCTATTCAATAAGAGATCACAAGAACTGTTCACAAGACAAGCTGTGTTCAACGGAAGCACCAGACACCTAAGTAGTAAGCCACAATTTAAAAAGCTTAAACTTATTATTTTTTTGGTGCCATGTGCCTTTTAAAAACTATAGGTTGTGACAGCAGACAGTTGATGAGAGGAATGCTGCTGTGAGAAAGCAGTCTTACAGCCCATTCCTGAGAATTGGGCCGAACGTTGAAAGGAGGCGGCGTGACCTCACTGCCGGCATAAATCACGGGATTACACACATTCATGCCGCCGGCGAGGACAGTCCCACCAGCGACCTTCCCCCTCTGCCAGGGCGGCCTCTCTGTGGTGCTGGCAATGGGGTGGAGGGGTCGCACCGGCACAGGGGGTGGGCCGAGGCGGGCCGGGGGGAGGAGCCGGCACTTAGTCGGCTTCCTACCCACTTTCGGCCACTTGCGACAACAGCCGGAACAGCATTGCTGCTCCTGTTATTTAGCAGGTGCAGCTTCGCTGCTTTCAATGGGGCGAAAAGCCCCAGTTAAACAAAAACAAAAAAAAGCCGCGAAACTGCTTTTTTTTTTTTGTTTACCGGCATCATGGAAATGGCTTAGGAAGAGGCACCGCTTCGCCTCTTCGCCACCATCCTTGTACACCCCAGCTCAGGAATGGGCTGTAATAGTGCAAGAGAGTAGTGTTATTGCACAAATCAGATACATCCAAATGTGCTCAACCACTTCAACTGTCTCACTAAAGAATCAACTCCTGGATTGCATCTAGCAAGGAGGATGTGACCTGAACCAGCATAACTAATTGCCATTGAAGCAACTCGCAGAACTCTGATTGATAGATCCATGGAGTTTTACCTCTGAAGAAAAGAGCAGTCACTAGATCCACGAATTCCCCTGAAATACTCTACTTGTTAGAAGTCTTTAACACTTTTCTGCGAGTAGTTCTTGGATGCCAATACTTACAGATACAATGGGTGCCAGCAATTGGTTTCTTATGTCATCGGTGAGCAATGGTCCTCTTTATGGTTTTCAAACAACACAGAAATTCCTTCAGGTGCTTGTGATTCCTGCTGAAGGCTTTTATGGCTTGATACATACATACCCTTTGTTCTATTGATTTTTTTTTATGTCTTGATGGTTATAAACATAAGACTTCACTTTGATTTCCCCCCCCCCCCCGTAATGCTTGATTGACGCTGGACTTTTTACTTTTTGCTCCAATTTACTTTTTGCTCCAATTTACTCTAGTCTGCATTAAAAGTTTCTCCTTTCCTTTCCTATATAAAGAGACAGGTGATTACTTTGACATATTCAGAAGAATGAAAAAATAAAGGGTAAAAGAAAATTGAGATGTATCAGAAGATATTTTCTTTCTTTCTTTCTTTTTTTTTGGCAGTCCAAGAATATAGGAAGTTTCAGGATGAAGGAGAAGCCAAAACAGCAAAACAAAAGATCCTTGGCCATTCTTTTCTTTCTGGAAGTGTACTCTACCCTAGTCACATTATCCATCTTGCTCATTTCCATGGCATACTATCACCATTTATTAATTTAAGGCATTTCTCTACAATTTTCTGAAGACACCTTACAAAATCTTACTTAATACCATAAAACAATAACATGTATTAAAATCATGATTGTTAAAGAAAGTAATAACTAAAAGGCATCAAGAATATAAGTACTGGTCATTAGGACCAGGTTCACTGACCCTAAAAAGTGGCAGATCAAAATTTCAAGCAGCAATGAATAAAGCATCAATAATGTGCAGTACTATCATACGCGCAATTTTTCTTAACAAGTAAAGGTTATAGAGTTAGCAGTGGTTAAGCGTACAGAAATGTTAACTACTTATCAAATAGGTTATCATTCTAATTTCTTAGCACACGCACATTATTGCTATTACTATAATGCTAAATACTTTCAAGTTTCAGTTTCTAGCTACAAACTGACAATTTTGATTGGATACAATTTGTTTTCTGGAAAATTCTTAGATGGTATGAATATATTATCTGCTTAATCCTTTTAAGCATCACTGTCTTCCCTGGCTGCTGATGGTTCGTCCTCCCAGGATTACATGATGGATCACAACCAATCAGGGATCACAAACTGAACACAATTTCACCATTATAAAGCCAGTCAGGTTTAGTTATCAAGGCATGTAGGAACAACCTAGGGCCAGATAAATGGGTATGTGATTTCCCCCACATTTTACCGTAGTTTTAGTATTAACAAGACTTTCTTCCAGTCAAATGGGAACAAGATATTCATCATTGGGATTCACTTATTTCTCACTGAATGAACAAAAGTTCTGGATGAAATATTGCTTTCCCTTGCCACTTGCCTCTGCATCTGTCACACTGCCACAACCCTATTCTTTCTCTATTCAGAATGAATAACTATTGTTGGATTTTCAGAGTTAATTCAGCTCTTTGCTAGAGTAATAATGACATATTATCTCTTTAACCTTACACATACCTGTGGTACCTAAAGGGAATTCTGCCATTATAATTAATACTGGCCATTATTCATGCTTCTGCTTTTCCCCATCTGTTCAGAAGGGAGCTTTGCCCACGAAGGAGGTGGCATGCCAGTTTCAACAGGGAATTAAAGCCAACCAATGATATGCTTGGGAAAATAGCCTGCAAAACACGGCAATGGCCATATCTTCTGCCAGGAGTCCCTTCTGTTTCAAACAACGCCAAATCTAAGTCAAATGTTTCTTTTTATAGCATTAAATCTGTAGTCACCTGTAGTGATTGTGTGACAAAAAAAAAACTTTAAAGAATAATAGACAGTATTTTGGTCTTTTAGTGTATGTTTGGTTCATAATTTTATAATAATGGTGTGCTGTCAGAGGGTAAGTAATGCAAAGCCACCCCCCCCCCCAAAAAAATCCCTGTTTTGTAATATTGTTAGTGTTAGAAGTGAAGGACTTTGCACTGTGTCTTAGCCTCAGACTTCAGAAGGTGACTTTAGAGAGTCAAGAGAGATAGATAGTAGGGCTGTGATTTGGCTTTTTCAAATAATTTTTTTTCCAGAGGCCTGTGGTCAGTTCTACGCTGCCTGACCCCTCCAAAGTCCATGTGCACTTCAGGGGGGACCCAGCGTACAGATTCCTGCTGCCTGCCCTCTCCTAAAACTGCGCATTTTGGAGATGGCCTGCGGCGGGGATCTGAGTCAGCCAGAAGGTAAGTAAGGGGGAGAGAAGAGGGGAGGGAGGGGGAAATGGAGACGGGACCGAAGCAGCTCTGAATAATGCTGAAAAACTGGCATTATTCGGGAACTGCTTTTTTGGGTCCCTTTAACTGCTGCCATTTTTTTTACCAGTACCCCCCTCCAAAAAAATACTTTAAAAGTATTTTTTGGGGAGGGGGGGGTTCAGTTCAGCTTTAGCCAAATGCATACCCCTAATAGATCAAAACCATCAGGTCCTTCCTTTCTACTGCTCTGATGCTATCCCGTTGATGTGCAGATTGCTACTGTCAGGGAATCTTCCTTACTGTTGGCTGACACCTTGTTTCCCCCACACCTTTTCCATCTTGACACCATGAGGGCAGGACATGCTCCCTGCATCTCTAGCCATCCAAGCTATTTAAACTAGATTAGAATCCTATATCTACTCTATCCTGTCTAGAGTGGTGTTCCTTACAATAAAGGACTCATCTTAGTTTTGCAAAGATAAAGAGGCTCCGTATGTAACTTTTTTTCCTGCAGCACACACAAACCAGACAGATTCTGCGGCCTTAACATGCCTTGAGCACTCTGCTAGCCTAATATTACTTCAGTTAGAACTAATCTAAATTGGAAAATTCATATCATTTGGTAATATTAAAAAGTGTTTAGATCTGGTTGGTTGTGATCTTAGTTGCTGTCTGCCTTACTTTGGGGAGGAGAGTAAAATAGCAGACAAGTAACAGGGATATTTTCAGCGTAACAGAGTTATGTCAATATTACTTAGAGGAGGAGATTGTATAGGTTCATCTATGTTTCTGAAGTTTTGGCTTCTCCAATCACTAGCTAGGGGGATATGACTTGTTTGTTCATATATAAGCAAATTGTGACTCCGGTTTGATTATTCTTACGTTCTCTGTCCAAGGTTGTACCTGCTAGGCACAGGAGCCCTCAGGCAAGTAACATGACAGAATAAGGGGAATAAAGGAAATATCACAGCTCTCCTTCCCTCAAGTGGCAGGCAGTATCTACCTCGAGCCAAACAGGCACAAACATTTTGATTACATACGTAGGACCCTTTCCCCCAAACAAATTCTGGTCTAACTGAACAGACCTTTTACATTTGAGATACGGACTAGGGTGGTGCATAACAAAAAATCAGAGTAAAAGATATACATTGAAAGTGCTGTTTCGTGTCATTACCACTATGTTCCAGAATTGTATTAGGGATCTAGGATTCTTTATGAAATTAAACTACCCTCCCCAAAGAATTCTGTGTTGTTTTCAGTTTTGGGTGCTGCGGTGCTAGCAGGCAGAATGCGCTCATGTCCTTCCTTGATTCTACTGATTACTTGAGCAATGGCATTTTCCCCTTCCAATCGAATCCCTGTAAGAAAGGAGCACAGAGAGCATCCAGCCAATCACCTTTTGAGGTGAGCCACAGAGAGATGCAGTTCTCTTTTTCTCCCTCCTTTGGATGTGGGTGTGCAGAGCATTTTTCTTTTTCTATGGCTGGATAAATAGACAGCTGGAACAGGATGTACTAAAACAAATGGCAAGAATGTCCAGTGGGAACAATGAGAGATGCCTGAAGGATAGAATGGGAGCTAGGTATGCCAACTGACTTGCATGGGCTCCACTGAAATACATTACAACAAACAAAAGTTGCATCAAAAATGCAGAATGGGTTTAGAGAGACCTGCCCTGGGACTGGAATGAAAGCCCCCAGAGTGGAATGACGGTATCTGGGCCCAGACACACTGCTAGGGTTGCTAACCTCCAGGTAGCAGCAGGAGATCTCCTGCTATTTCAACTGATCTCCAGCTGATAGAGATCAGTTCACCTGAAGGGAATGGCTGCTTTGGCAACTGGACTCTATGGCATTGGAGTCCCTCCCCTCCCTAAACCCTGCCCTCCTCAGGCTCCACCCCAAAAACCTCCCGCCGATGGTGAGGAGGGAACTAGCAACCCTACACACTGCTCTGGGACTGGAATTACAACCCACAGAGTGGAAAGATGGTCCCTGGGAGTATCATAACTGTCTTGTGAGTGGAATGACAGCCCCTGAGACTGGAATCAGTAGTCTGGAATTGGAGTGAAAGCACCAAGAGGTGTCATTCTGCTCAGCGCAGTGTCATTCCAGTTTCAGGGATCATTCCACTCTGGAGGCTGTCATTCCAGGCCCAGGGAAGGTTTCTTTTCATTGCAAATTTTGTGAGCTGTAATGAAGAACCAGCATGGAAAGGGGTTAAGGTGGAAGTTTGCTGGATGACTTTGGGCCAGTCACACACTCTCAGCCCTGACACTGACTAGTATTTGGATGGAAGATCTCCAAGGAATGCCAGGGTTGTGATGCAGAAATTACCTCTGAACTTCTCTTGCCTTGAAAACCCTACGTGATCGCCATAAGTCAGATGTGACTTGACAGCAAAATAAATAAATAAATATGCATTTCAATGGAGACTAAGCAAGTCAGATAGCATTCCTGACTCCCTTTATATCCAATGGGCCTTCAGGCCTCCAGCGCAGTTCACAATAGACATTCCTGTCATTCATTTTAGTACTTCCCCTTAATGACAGACCGATAGAAAGGGATAGGGGGTCTGCAAATGAAACCACTTTTACTTTGTGAAAGATAATAATCAGACCACAACAAGGAAAGGTGGAAAATGCTGAGTTTTCAGTGTGAAGGTAAGAATTTTTTATTGTCAGCAGTCACTGAACTAATAGGAAAAAGAAGACAGGGTTTGTTTTGTTTTGAATGCCATGGCCAGCTGGAGCTCTCCTGCTTGGCTGCTGTTTGGCTGCCGTTTTAGGAATCAGAGGAGAGGTCTGTGCCAAGAGGCATCTACTTTGGGGTATGTAAAATTGAGCCTCTTGGTCCAATCCACTTGAAACTTGGGAGAGTCTTAGAGGGAGGAGCATGTTCTGAACAAATTTGGTGCCATTATCTTTATAAACAGCATATACATTCCCCATTGAAAATAATGTTTCCTAACTCTGAAATAACATGGTTTTGAATCCCAAAACAGTATTTGGAAATAAGCAATCATGGTAAATATCCCCCCACCTGGAAGCCTGGATCCAATGTTATAATGCATTTTTTCTTGATGCACACCCCTAGCATGGACAGGACTTCATTGGATTCAACAACAAGAAATGAAAAGGTTAATCTATATAATTAAAGATGCCCAAAATGTAGTTGCAGCAATCATTTTGAATACACAGTATCAATCCCTGACATATTTGGGATTAGACTGCTCTTCATTAGGGATTTTTGAAATTTAGTTGTTTCATGAAAAGCTTTAATCTCATAGCTAAAGATCGGCTACTTAGTTTTATTTTGATCATAGATCAGCAATAACATAACTAAAGGTCAGCAACCTATAAACATTACTAAGAAATCAAATTCAGCTGTAAAAAAACTTAATACAAGTTAGTTATTTCCAGAAGTCCAAATAAGTGTTCAAGAGAATTTTCTTGAATACAGAATATCATTAAAAAATCTGATGGACTCTAATGACGAGACCACTGGCTGTATAAATATGAGAACTTGGTATTTTCTACTAGACGAATATTGATTCATACTATACTTTAGTTCTACCATTGCCAGTTCAACAGTAACGGAATTTTGAATACTTATACCCTTTACGCATGAGTGAAAGAGTTCATACAGGGTTGAGGGAAAGGTCCTGAACGTTTTCCTCTCTATACGTGGCTAACATAAATCATGGGAACAGAGACCCTTCTCAATAGTTTGGAGAAAAGGGAACTCAGAAATATGCACAAGTGAACAGAGGACTGCTAATCAGCCTGTCATGTGAGAGCTGTTGTGCATATTTTGCAGAAGGAGATAACAGCCTGAGAAGAAATCTGGACTATACCACATCGGACTGCAGGCAGGGGATTGAGCGATCCCAGTGACTCAGCAGATAGGTTCCTGACAGAGCAGTTGTTAAACCAAAAAAGCTAGCCCACCAAACAGGGTCCTTGTAATTGGTGTCTCTGTAAGCAGTATTTCCATTTTCGGACAATTGTTATATCTCACTGAATTGCAAGTGCTAAGCACACAAATTCTGTGGTTTGCTTGGACTAGGGTTGCCAACCTCCAGGTACTAGCTGGAGATCTCCTGTTATTACAACTGATTTCCAGCCGATAGAGATCAGATCACCTGGAGAAAATGGCTGCTTTGACAATTGGACTCTATGGCATTGAAGTCCCAGCCCTCCCCAAACCCCACCCTCCTCAGGCTCCACCCCAAAAACCTCACGCCAGTGCCAAAGAGGGATCCGGCAACCATAGCTTGCACTCACTACATCTACTGGTTTTAAGTTTACATTATGCCAGTTTTCTAATTGTTCCTCAAAACGTGTCATTTATGGAATACTTTGTCCATATAGAAAACTCTATATTGGAAGCACAATCAGATCAATACGTTTGCTCCACTCACCTGGAGAAAATGGCCACCTTGGCAATTGGACTCTATGGCAGTCCCTCCCCTCCTCAGGCTCTGCCCCAATAAATAAACCAATAAACAAACAAATAAAATGCCTATCTGTCTATGTAGTCCATTTTTATCCCACCCATCTTTCAGGGTAGCACACATGGTCTTCTCTTCCCTACCTTATCCTCACAACATATCCTGTGAGATAGTTCAGGTTCTTCTTCAAAGTCACCCAATACGTATCAATGTAGAGTGGGGATTATGAATTCTCCCACCTCCCAGATCCTAGTCCAACACTGTAATTGCTGTAGTATGCTGACTTGAAAAAGTGGAAAAAATCTTCAGAGCGCCTCCGAGTTGGGGTGGGGATTTGCACCAGATAGGTTAAAGTAATTTTCTGTAATGTGTTTCAATGGCTGTATGCATCTTTTGCTACAGCAGATCCATCCAGCCTCAACAGAACTAGCAAACCATTGCTGAAAACTGTATTGTAGGCTAAATTTAGCAGCAACTCTAAATGCATTTGAAGGGAGGTAACAGGAAATCAAGGAACGTTCTACTAGGCACTTCAGCTAATATCCTAGGACATTAACCTGTGGAAATAGGAATTTCCCATGGTGTTTTAGAAGTAACTGCTTATCTGTTTATTGTGTTTAACTAGCTGATAATGAGATAATAAATATAATAAATACAATCTGTTCATCAATAGCTGCCCTGACCTGGATGCCCCAGGTTAGCCTTATCTTGTCAGATCTTGGAAGCTAAGCAGGTTTGGCCGTTGTTAGCATTTGGATGGGAGACCACCAAGGAAGTCCAGGATTTGTATGCAGAGGCAAGCAATGACAAACCACCTCTGAATGTCTCTTGGCTTGAAAACGGGGTTGCCATAAGTTAGCTGCAACTCTACAGCACTTTACACACACACACACAGAATTAAGTTGCTGGTAAATAATAATTTGTACTGTGGCAGTGCTTACACCCACCCACTGTACGCCACCATATTACCACTACACCATGCTGGCTCTTGATCTATTCTTGGATATCCTTAAATCCCACAAGTACAGAGATGGAGACACATCTCATTCCAATCATAACCATGTCCCTCTTGCTCTAAAATGTAGCATAAATTTAATTTGAGTGTACATAAAGAAGAGCCTTTAAAGCAGATTATTTCAGAGGGTATCCTATTGTGAACTGATTGTTATGTGGCTATCAACATTAATTAGGCTTGGGATTCACTAAACATTGGTTTAATTCATTAGACAAAAGGTATCTAGTTGCATCATTAAGCCTTTATTTAACTGAACAGGGAGGTAACTTCAGGGGCATTCACACATCATAATTATGTCACCATAATTATATGGTACCTACAAAATAATGAGCTGAACAAAAGAAACTATTGTTAATAAGGTGGGAGGGCCATATATGGCATCCAGGGGCCTTGCTCTCCTATCTGGCTATGTGATTTTCCCTTGCAGAGCACTAATCCACATGTCCTACACACTGCAAATATGATAGTAAACACTAAATGGGTATATATACTATATGTCCATTGATTAAAAGTGGGAAGGAGCAATGTCTTGATTACATTGCTGTGGTTATAAGGCAGTAGTCTGCAACCTTTTTCAGTTAGAGAGCCAAGCTACATTAAAATTCAGAGCAAGAGATCAACAAAGAACCAGTATAAGAAAACCTATTTTCATAACTGAAACTAAACAACTTAGCTTTACTGATGAATAATGTGTTGATTAATAATACATAAAGTTTCTGTAGCCCAAACACTGGTTGTTGAGATTCCTTTATTAGGCATATTTGGATTACTGCAACTGTTCACCTCTATTATTTATTTCCTTATCTGTAAAATGTCTTTAAGAAATACTTTAGTCACATTAAAATTAACATATTTTTTTCTGCCCATTCCCTTTTAATCCTGGTTATTTTAGCACCCCACCTACCCCACTAATGTTCCTTAACTTAAAAGTTTTCATTTTCTTTTTTAAAGAGCTGTATTTGTGTTCAGAGGTGGTTTGTCATCGCTTGACTCTGCATCATGACCCTGGTATTCTTTGGAGGACGCCCAACCAAATATTAAACAGGGCTGACCCTGCTTAGCTTCTGAGGTCTGACGAGATCAGGCTATCCTGGAGCTATCTAGGCCAGGGTGGTGTAAGATACAAGGGTGTACATTTGGATTTGCCGAACTGGAAAAAGCTGAAAAATACCTTTTTGGTATTTTTCGGCTGAAAAAATGGCCCCCTTTAACAGTAGCTGAAAAATCTGAATTTTTTTGGGATTGCTGGCTAATGATAAAGGGCGCCTACAAAAGCAAAAAGAAAAAAAAGAGGCTCCCATTGAAGCCTATGGGGAATCTTTCTGGGACTCTGGAGGCGGCTGTTTTTTAAGGCAGAGTCACCAAAAATATGGATGGCATAGTTCCTGGTGACTCTCTTTACAAGAACTCTCAAGTTTGGTAAAGATTGGATCAGGGGTCCAAATTTATTGACCCCCATTTTTTCCTCCATTTGAGGCCAATAAAATTGGACCACCCTAACTCAGTATTTTCCAAACTCAGGGGTTCTTGAAGGAGAGTTACCAGCAGCTATGCTGCAAATTCATTACCTCTATCTTTAAAAACAGCCCCATCCCCAATACCCAGAAAGATTCCTCATAGGATATAATGGAGCCAAAAATTGTCAGGATTTTTTGGGGAATCCTGAAAATTTTCGGGTCTAACATACCTAAATCTAAAATATACTGAATTTTTGAGTGTGCACAGCCCTAGTAAGATATTGAAATATAAAAATCAAACCAAATGCTATTCGAGGGCACTTCTGGAATGGGAAAAAATTCTGCTTGCATCTTGGACATACAAAAGAACAGATTCCTACATTTTGTTATGTGAAATCTCATCTATCATCTAAAATCTGAAATGGCCATCCCTGCCACAGCAGAGGGGTCAAAATATCACAGGATTTAACTAACATCTTGCCAATGCTGATTTGCCTCTCAACATCCCATTCGTTTCTCCCTTTCTCTTGGATTCAGTAGAATTAAAGTTTTATTCAGAGTTTATCAACAATTTCCTCCCAGCTGACAATTGTCAGAAAGGACTAAACATTTATTTCATTTTAAAAACATAATAAAAATCAATTGATATTGATGATGGTGCTTTAATTTTCCCCGGGATTTTGCTAAATTGCTGTTGCAGATTACGAATTGAAACGAAAGGATGTGCTACACTTTTCAGGGTTTGGCTCATTTATTTTCCTAATGACTAACTTAATTTTCCCTGCTGCATTTTAATCCCATTATTTCTTTTTGCGATTATTACTTTGCCTGTGAACCACTGTCAGCTTTCTCTTCTTGAATCCCATTTAATTGATTTCACACCATTTCTCCGAAGTCTGATGATTAAAGTCTATTTTAACCTTATTCTCTCAAGAATTGATAATCCTTCCCTGCTTTGTATCATCTGAAAATGTGATTAGCGTATTCTGTGCCCCGTTTGCCAAGTCATTAATGTAAATATTCAAGAGAATCAGAGATGTGGCATGCTCTAAAGGAAGGTATGATGCAAAATGAGATTTGGAAACCACTAGTGCCAGTCAGCCGGTGCAACATGTGCAAGCTTGACTCAAATTCGGAAGTAAATTCCTGAAAAAGCAGCAGTGTCAGTTTGCTGCACTAAAAATTACAAAGTATCTCAGTCTGGGCACCTTAAGTACCAATGGTGCTAGGAGTGGGGAAGACAGGGTAGGAGGACTATCTTGACTGACAGCTGCAACACCTCTAAGATGTCCTTTTTCCTGCTTTTTCTGTATCCAGATATAAGCTTAGGCATGGCTGGAGGCATGGAGCCTTGAGCAAGAGACAAAGGGCTCTTGGCCCTTGGTGCATAATTCATGTCCTGTGGCCTTGAATGAGCTGGCCCGTGGATTCCAGACTAGACTAAGTTATAATTGCTTACTTTCTGTTTGTGTTATTTGGATTTTTTTCCTATTGTATTTTTTATTAATGTGGTAAGTCACTTTGGGTCCATTCAGGCAGAAAAGTGATGAATATAGAAAGTAAGAAAGAAATTTATTGTTTATGTGTTTTCATAGGCAAGAACCTACCTCACAAGAAAGTTCAGTAGAACCTCAGAATAGAAAATTGGGAAATTGATGCCTAATTCTTCCCCTAGGCTTTCAGAACGTCTGGGGAGAAATCAGGTTTATGGCAGTAAGCATCAGAATCTTTTCTGTGGAATAGAAAATAGGAAACCCATTTCCTTTTGTGGTGTAGCAGTGTTGTTTCTGCTTAGAACAGAGAGGAGAGTGGGGGTGGAACTTTGAAGTTTAATACTGGGTGCCTATTTTTCAGTATTTTTTTCCTCCTTGGGTCACTGACTGGACTGCTAATTTAAATTGAGGTTCCTTAATTTGATAACCATCATACTTGCAGTTCAGATATGAATTTGGGTTGATAGTTATTAACTGGTAGCCTCAACAAGCTGTGATTTTCTTTGTGATATCACCACTAATCTTTATGTCTTTCCTACTCTTCCTGACAGGTGTCTTATACAAAACAGAAAATAAGATGGAATAATTGACAGGTGAGGATCAAGAAAGAGAGTGTGATAGTTTTCTGTGCCTCTGCTTGCCTTCTGTTTGCCTTCAATGTTCCACAATATGGTGTTGATAGTGGACAAATTAGGCATTAAAACCATCTCCAAGTCATGAGCACATATGTCAACAGGGATGAATTCATGAACAGAACATGTGACCCAAACCACTCAGGGTTCATCCAAGAGCTTCATAACTCCATGCAATGTGGATAGAGACAACAATACCTCATATTATAATTCAAAATCACCCAATAAACCGATTCAGGTTATGCAAAAGGAAGTATTTCTCACAGCAGGTTAATAATTTATGGAATTCACAGTGACAAGATGTGATGGTGGCCTCTAGCTTAGGTATCTTTAAAAGGATATAGAAGCCTATGTCTAACAAGGAACATTAGTCATGAGGTATAAATGGAATTTCAAACCGAAGAGGTTGAACTGAAAAATGCTAAAATTACAAATATATACATTTTAATAAGGTGCACAATCAAGTTAAAAACATAAGGCCTCTAGCATAGGTAAAACTTTCACATTCAATATATACAAACATAAATACCTTCAATGTACAATCTTACATTGACCAGAGTAGGATCCAAAAAGGACCATTGGTGTTTATGTTTGTATATATTGAATGTGAAAGTCTTGCCTATGCTAAAGACCTTATGTTTTTAACTTAATTGTGCACCTTATTAAAATTTATATATTTGTAATTTTAGCATTTTTCAGCTCAACCTCTTCAGTTTGGAATCTGCATTTTGGTTGAGTTCCATTTGGTCCTCCCCCCTCTCTTTTGCTGGTGTAAATGGAATTGCCATATTTTGAAGCAATGTAACACTGAATTCCAATTGTGACTAGCAGGAGTAGGGGGGTGCAGGGTCATGAGGATCAGTTGTTGCTGATGGCATGATGTCACATCTGGGAAAAACTCAGAAGTGATGCCACACCTCTCTAGGAGGCCTCTGGTAAAACCATAGAGTTTCCAGTGATTTCAGAGAACTGTGACACCATTTCCAGGTTTTCCCCAGAAGTGACATCACATTATTGGCCCAATGGCCATTAAAAAAAATTCTCCTGCCACTATTTGGCGCGGAAGTAGAAAATCCCCAGGTGACTAATAACCTTACTGGGGAGTAATGTTGAGAAAAGGTTTTTGCATTCTTGCTTGATATGAACAACTGATTCTCCACTGTCAGTAAAAAAGATTCTAGATCTACATGGACCTTTGTTCAGATCCAACAAGGTGGTTCTCATTTTCTATAAATTAATATAAATTTCCCTCATTAATTTAGGCCAGTTGATGCTGACTCTCTTAGGGCTGTGCATCATTTTTTCCCCTGGAATTTTTGTGGGTTCGGGTTTAATAAAACCAGAATTTTTCAAAAAATCAAAAAATAAATAAATTAAACCTGAAACCAAAAAATATGTGGTGCAGAGCCCAGGGTTCAGTTCTGAGCTGACTGCTGATTCCAAACTCCATGTGGAATTTCCAGTGATTTCTAGAGAAGCAATAGTTTCCAGTCCATGTGGACTTCGGAGGCAGCAGGTTGTGGTGAGGACTCAGCCAGCAGGTAAGTATGGGGTGAGGGAAGAGAGGAGGGAGGGAGAAAAATGGCAGTGGGGCCAAAGCGGCTCCTCATAATGCTGGAAAAAAAATTGACATTATTTGGGCTCCGCTTTTTTGGCCCCCTTGAATTGCTGCCATTTTTAAACTGGTAAAAAACCCACCAAAATACTGGTTTTCCAGAATGCACAACTCTAGACTCTCTTACTTTATTATCTCCTGAGACAGCTACTGTATAATGAGCACACTGCATTGACTTGAAAGATGAAAATATCACCCTGCATTGACGTGAAAGATGAAAATATTGTATTCCCAGCAACCATGCAGAGATCCTTCTTTGACCTGTTTCCTTGTGAAATGTATCTCCTCCATTCCATGGTGATGATGACAACATGGCCACTAGAAACCACCTGGCAATGAGTTTGCTGGTAGCACAAACTTGAGTCATAATTCAGTCCAAAAAATCTCCTGGCCTGAGTGTTTCTATTCATCTGCTGAAGTAACAATTCCATTACTTACTAGGGAGCCAAGCAGCAACAGTATTTACCAGTTTTATTCTTTGGTCACATGTTTGTAAATTCCACTCCTTGGCTGGTGCTTCAGACTCCATAAAGATGAAACGGTAGCATCCTTGGAGTCAGAGGGCAAGGCATTACATTCAACTAAAGTCATTGCACACACACTCCTTCTTAGGGAAAAGTTTTCCCCCATGCCTAATTGAGGAAGCGGGGATTGTTCTGACACTCTGAATGCTGAATCCACACTTTAAACTTTCCCTTTTTTCTGGCACACCACAAGAAGCCAAAACCTTGAGTCATAGCAACAGCACAATATGCAATATTACAAGCCTGCTGGAAGCTAATGAAGGGAAAATACATCTTATGAATATATTTTATGGGTTGTTTTGGAAGACAAAATTCATAAAGAATCAAACTGAAATAAATACCTATATAATTTTGTCTTCTCTATAGGAGAATGGATATTTCCAAAGTCTAGGCTATTTTCTAGAAATTTTTGGGTTGTTATTAGATTTTGAATATGATGCATATCCAGCTCTTACTGTTTCCAAAATGAGGCAGAAAAAAACGTTTCTCAAATATGGAACATTTGTGTAAAAGTAGCTGTAAAAATCTCATAATGAGAACCAGAACCATGTGTTAATTAACATATATAAAAGGAAAGTCAGAACAGAATTTAAGTAAGGGAATATGAGGAATTATAATGAGGCACTCACAAGAATATTTACTCTTGGCTCCCAGATGAATGCTGGTTATTCCACTGAATCAGTGGAATACTGTTATCCAGTGCTTGTACAAAACCAAGAAACATATTTCAGTTCGAACAGAGATGGATACTATTGCATCCTAGCAAAATGCCCATTGTGTGTGTAAGGTTCAGAAAGTGCAAGGAGCCTGTGTGGGATACAAATATTGTATATAGAAATATATATACAAGCACAATTCCTTTAAGATAGGACTGGGCTAATAATTATTTTGGGGGGTGGACCAATTTTGTTCTCGTTATAGGCCCAAGTGATGCCCTTTACTGTTAGCCTTAGGAGTGAATGGCGGTCATTGACTATCATTGCAGAAAGGAAATGTTTTCACTGAGACACCGTTGGCCTGGAGGTTACCTCAGCCAGAGAACCAGTGCTGGACTAGGATCTGGGAGATCTGCCATCCACAATGGAAGCTTGCTGGGCTAGAAACCCTTTCTCAACTTAACCTACTTCACAGGGCTTTTGTGAGGATAAAATGGAGGAGAGAACACTGTAAAGAACTTTGGGTCCCCATTGTGGAGGAAGGTGGAGTATTAAATAAATAAATAAGAATCAACCTATTTCTATTTTCATAGCCCCATCCTACATTTGCAGAACCCTAGTTTGAGTTTTGTTTCTTGGTCACACTGTGTTTGTGTGTAAAGTGCCATCATGTCACATCTGACTTGTGGTGACCCCATAGAGTTTTCAAGGCAAGTGATTAAGCAGAGGTGGTTTGTCATTGCTTTCCTTTACAAAGTCTTCCTTGGTGGTCTCCCATCCAAGTACCGGCCTTGCTTAGCTTTCGAGATCTGATGAGATCAGGCTATACGATACCATTCCACATCCCTGGGTCACACTAGAGTGACAATGTTTAAAACTGCCTTTTATAGATAGTTAAATGCATGTTCAAGCAACAGACTAATGTCTGCTAAACAGATTCCGCAACACTGTATTGTATGACCAGCCAAAGTATTATTTTTCCTCAGTCAGATGTTATGCCTATTATAGTGTGAATGGGCTAAAACTGAATCAACATAGAGATCCTTAATTGTAAAATCCTCCCCCTGAATTCACACTCCTCTTATTACTGTCACTTGATTGTGAGATTGAATTGGAAATAGCGATAAAGATACATTGTTTTTAAAAATAGCAGTCTTTTGCCCTTTTACTTTTCAGTGAAAACTGCATTCAACCAGAGTCTGAGTTCTCATTTTCTGAGCTGGTATTTACCTCCGTTCAGATTAAGTGGTATCTATCAGTATCCAACAGAGACAACCAGCTGTTGGAACATCGTATTAAATAGTCAGCAACCTGACACAGAAATGAGACAAGAGTAAGTGATAGTTGTTTGTCTAGGAATTGACAAATTCAAATATTAAGGCCTGTGCAGAATTCCTTCTCTGGCTGAAGACATTTAAAATGCAGGAATCTCTTAACATAAAAGTCACCAAATCCATAAATATGAATGAAGAATTAACATGAATCTTTCAAAAACCAGCAAGTGGGTGCATTCGATTCTGCCATTAAAGCTAAGATGATGGATACTGCAGAAGGAAGGATCGCTGCTATGCAATCCAAATTAAAATAACCATCGAGGCTATTAAAGCTGCCACCACACAGGTGCCCTTGGGGCCATATGTGAAGTTATAGTGCCTGAGACTCTGGAGAGCTGCTGCTAGTCTGATTAGACAAAAGGGGTGTGCATAACGGAAATTCTGTGCCAAAAATATACACAAAAATCTATGTTTCGGTTCATTATTTTGGGTTCCTGGAATGGTATTAGGAATCCGTGAAACAAAACTTAGTGAAACAAAACTGCTCTCCCCGAAAACCATGTTGTTTTGAGTTCAGGTGCTTACCAAGCCAGCATGAGCATGCACTCACCATGTTCTTTGATTCTGCTTGTTTTCTCAGGCAAAACATCCTTCCAATAAGATCCTGGCAATGCATGCATCCCTGTTGTTTTCTGATTCTACTCATTTCCCAAAGACTTGCATCCTTCTGATCGGATCCTGGCAAGAGAAGAGCACAAAGCACATCCACCCAATCACCTTTGCCAACAAAGTGTTATGTTCAATCACTGCTCCCCCAGAGACCTTCAACTTTACTATGCATTGAAAAGAATGGTGTCTGTGGAGCACACACAGAGAAAATGGTTCTGAAAATCCAGAAACCAAAAACGCAACAGGATTTCTAACCTGAACCAGTAACACTCTACTCAAAATGAAGCAATCACAATAAAAATACCTCCCCCTTGAAGCCCAGATCTGAAACTGTAATTTTTCTTGGCGCATACCCATAGTAGACACTACTAACCTTGCTGGACCAATGGTCTGATTAAGTTGGCTCCAATTACACGACCCCTACCTCAAAAGGGCCACAACTATGGGGTCCTAATAAAACCAGTCAAAAGACAGAAAAATGGGAGAAAGCACAGAGCCATGCATCTGAGCAACGGCAAATAGCCGAACCCTATCTATTCGGCTTTTCAGGAATCGCCTATTCAGCTTCAGGCAGATTCCCAGGTTTTAATATTCGTGTACCCGAAACCCAAATATCGCCAAAATGGCTAATTTCAGGTTTACTTTTGATTTGGGTATATCAGTATGCACAACTCTAATAGTCCCTTTTTTGCAGTCTAAAATAAGCAGCAAATACTGGAGATTTATTTATTACATTGTGGACCTCCATGCATAAACTTGTGGCTTATGTTTGGCATTTTGGGTCTCAAGTTATGTGGGCCTGAACATTTCGCATATTCATGGGCATAGATCTGTATTAACTTGTTTTCATTTCAGCCTCTTGGATTACAAATCAGTCAATGTACATTGAAAAAAAGGATAGAAAGCCAATGAATTTATCCAAAGAAAGAAATTTATATATATATTTGGCCTTTCACTTTCTGGAAGGGCAATCAAAATGGGCAGATTCACATTTTGAGAGTTTCATCACCTCAAGTTTCACCAAGATATCTAATTCTATTTCTGGCTCCTCTATTAATACTGATGGTCTATAATTTTCTAGTAATCTGTAACCCTGGGGATGCATGTTGTAGAGTGACAGAAGCAAAATTAGACTGACAATGCCAGAATTATCTGTTGTAAATGTGTTAGAAATGTGTGTGTAAAATGCCGTCAAGTTGCAGCCAGCTTATTGCTACCCCTGGTGGGGTTTTCAAGGCAAGTGATTAAACAGAGGTGGTTTGGTTTGCCATTGCCTTCCTCTGCAGAGTCTGCCTTGGAGGTCTCCCTTCCAAGTACTGACTCAGCTTAGCTTCTGAGATCTGACGAGATCAGGCTATACCATACCATTCCTCATCCCAATGTATTAGTTAGGTAAGAATATAATTAAGATGACCAGGTACGAAGAGACTTGTATCTTTATAGGTCTGTGTTTGTGATCTGAGTAATTTTGCTTGAGGTTCATTTGCCCAGATGACCTAGGAAATAAACAGGTTTCAGTCAAGGAAAATTAAGGGAGCCAGCCTAAGCAAATCTACTGAGAACTCTCCTGGTTTTATTCAAATGGGGCTTACTCCCAGGAAGGCATTCTTAGGAAGGCAGCCTTAGTATACTACAAAGGTAAATATTAATACATGTTTGGAACTATGGCAACTGTATCATTTTCCAGTATTTCCCACTGACTTCCTAAAAGGTCCACACACAAAAATCAGAATATTTCAACAATGGCTGATTTTATAACATTTACAGTAACACATAGTATGTTTATACATAATTAGTTTGTGCGTGTAGTGTAAAATAAATAGCAAAGGGAATGAATTAGGTTTATGGAAATCTGTGGGAGTTTTGCAAAACATAAAGCATTTATACTTTTTGGTATTAGGAATATAAAGGTATTTACAGAAAGGCAAGACTCAAGTTATTGTACAGCATTAATACAGATTAACTACCCATTGTTTCCTCCTCCACAAAATTCTGGGAGAAAAAAATCACCACATAACAGCTCAGAAAACAAAATGTCACAGGCATAGTTATTACAGCATAACAACAAAAAAGGACACCAGAGAAAGTGATGCTTGTGCCTGATTTACAGTCTTAGTGTAGTGCTATTTGCAAACAACACAGATGGTTGTAGCCTTTAATTATCTGTTGAGCAGAACCCCATTGAAGGTTCTTTCCAAACCGATTAAGTGAAGGCAATATGCAATTACACTTCCTATTGGGATCACAAGTCACCACCAAATCAAACTGACAATAATGTATGGAAACCTGTGAGGGAATATGAGAGGGAGCATAAAGCAGGAGAGTTTTTAAAAATAATAGTTGAGACAAAGGCTGCACTCCGGGGGGGGGGGAGGGCAAAGCTTTTTCGGAGCTGACATGACCCTGTGTCTGTGTAAGTGCCCATTTAATTTGCAATAAGGGGCACTTCCACCATCATGGGTGGCATCCATGCTGGCACTGGGGTGCGACACAGCTGCACAGGGCTCGGGGGCCGGCGCTGCCTCCTGGCACCATTCCAGTGGTGCAAATCCCCATGTCAGCATCCTGGGAGGTGTTGTGGGGAGTTCTTGGGGGCAGCGCTGCCTTTAGGCAGCTTCCTAACCCTTTCACACTGGGAACGCCCCCTCACGCCGCAGTGTTACTACGCCACCTTTTTTGGTGACGCAGCCTTGCTGTAGTCAATGGGGGCATTTTCCTTTTTTATTTTTTTTTCAGATTTACATTTCTTTCCGCTCTTGGCCACCACAGATCTACCCACCCCCTCAGGATTGGGCTGTAAGGCATCTAAGAAGTCAGGACACAATCCTTGAGTGGTTATGTCTCCTCTGGAGTGGTACCATCATAAAATGGCATTGTGTCATTTTGCAGGGGGAGCAACAAAAATAAAAGGGGGGTACTACAAGGAGTAGAAGGCAAGAGCAAGGAGTAGATGTGATGATCCACTGGTCCAGAAGAGAGAGCTGGAAGGGGGCGAGAACCTGCATACACAACCACTTCTTTAGCATTTCTAGGTAATAGCTAAATCTGCTCTAAATACTCATTTGGAGTACTATTTTCAAGGTATAACACTAACCTTGATTCTCTTCCTTTCCCTCTCAGTTCTCATGTGGTAGAAATCTCCCATGAAAGAAAATCTGTAATTTGCTATTTTACTGGGGACAGATCAAGAAGGATTTTGTTTGATTCATTTTTCTTTTGGGAGAGGACTTGAGATTCTTTTCAGCTAATTTTCAGGGCATCTTCATTGCAGTTGTCACTTAATTTGTTTTTAATCATTTTTGTGGTTTGTTATTTTCATGCTCTTGTACATTGGTTGTGGAGTGATAGGACAGATAGATTTAAATAAATAAAGTTTGCTCTTCAAAACCAGCTTTGTGGAAGTGTCCTCAGAAGAACCTCTTATCCTGTGCCTCTGTACTCTATTTTGACGTTGCCTTTAATAGCAACATTCCTAAAGAAAAGGATTGTGTTAATTTAACCTTCTCAAATGGAACATCATCACAGGATAACACAGAAGAGGCAAAAAAAGATGAAATATAAGCACCCATTATACCATGGTGTCACATTGCCTTCTGCTCCACCTATCTGAAAACAAGCTGCTTGGGTTACACCCTTATGGAGGGTTTCTGATAGATGAAGTAATTTCAGAATGCATCGTTACCTGTGTCTATCTCTTCCACTCTTCTCCTGTAATGTTATTTCCATCTTAGCTTCTGGGTGGTCTAAATTACTAGAAGGAAATAAGGAAAGACATGCTAGATGTGTACAAAAAGCAAGTGGGGAAAAAAGGAAGGCAATCTTCCTTTATAATGCAACAAGGACAAGAGACGTTCAGTGAAATGGAACGGCAATGAGTTGTAAACCTGATAAAGGGAAATGCTTTCTTTTACCCAGTACGTATTTAACCTGAAGACCTCTAGATTGTTACTGAGGCCAAGATTTTTGTAGAATTTAAATGGAATTTGACGTTTATATAAGATACAACACCTTAAACCTGCATTGGGTAGTAAGGGCAAAAGGAAAGGCTTCAATATTTTTTTAAAAAACGCAGGGCATTTGGAGGTTACATAAAGCAGATTTCCATGGCCAAACAGTTTCTCAGTTGTTCAGGGATTTTCTGTAACATTTGAGAGCTAGGTTGATGAGGCCTAAAATTCTATAGCCTATCTCACATTAAAAGCACTTTTGAAGCTGCAATATCATATCTTTCCTTGCACAATGTGAATTGTGACCCTGTAGGGTCACCCACAAACTTTACAATACAGCATAGCTGCACTCTAAGGAAGTATATACTTAAACAATGCAATGGCTAGTTTCATTGAGAGCTGGTGTGGTGTAATGGTTAAGAGCGGCAGACTCTAATCTGGAGAACTGGATTTGATTCCCTGCTCCTCCACATGAGAGGCAGACTCTGATCTGGAGAACCAGATTAGATTCCCCACATGCAGGCTGCTGGGTGACCTTGAACTAGTCACAGTTCTCTCAGAACTTTCTCAGCCCCAGTTACCTCACAAAGTGCCTGTTGGGTGGGGGAGGGAGGGAGATTGTAAGCCACTTTGAGGCTCCTTTTGTAGAGAAATGTGCAGTATAAAAAGCAACTCCTCCTCCTCCTCCTCCTCCTCCTCTTTTTCATTATTTGTACCAGTTATTTCTGAATGGAGATTCTTTGTTCTATGCTTTAGCTCCAGCCAGTTTCTCTTCAGGGCAGGATGATATACTTTATACAGTAAAAAGTTATTTATCTATACCCTTATTTTTTTCAGGGTACAGATTCAATGGACAGAACCTTGTACATATGTAGGCTCAATACAAATTTTGGATTAATGTATGGGAGTCAGGATGGTGACAGACAATGACCAGAAGTTACGATTATCCGAAGCTACAAGGGTCAAGCAGAAGCAGTTGTTATCTTCTTGTTCGAGAAATGTTTGGATTGAGATAGATGGGGCACAGTAACTTTCAAACTATCACTGCTCCGTTCTTATTACTGCATCACTAAAAGACAACATGTGCTTGCCATCCACTAGGCATGCTGAAGCAATCGCCTAGGGCATCAGTCTGTCCCAGAGCTGGAGGGGCACCAAGCCAGCCTTTGCAAAGTGTTGCAGAATCGGCCATGGTGGGCAGCACTGTGCCAAAACCCTTGCGGTCCAGAGCAGGATTGGGTCCAGGGTGGTATCAGGAGGTGTGGTGCTGAGAAAAACGGCAGTCCCTAGTGCTGCTGCACCAATGCGCCTCAGCAGCTGGTGGAGCCTTCCTTCATCACTTGATCTGGGACAGGATTGGGAGGTGTGCTGCTGCAGTTATGCCACACTGACACGCCTGGGCATTGGTCAGGGTCTTCATCTGCTGCCAGCACCAAAACTGACAGCAGAGGCATTGTGGCAAGCCACAGCCCTGGCCCCAGTGAGGCCAGTGTGAGTGAGGGCAACTTCTCTGTGGCTCAGGGGAGCAAATCGGGGGGGGGGGGGGCTTTTTGTCATCAAGTCACATCTAACTTACAGCAACCCTTGGGGGAGTTTTCAAGGTAAAAGACTTTTAGAGGTGGTTTGTCATTGCCTGCCTGCGCATCACAACCCTGATAATCCTTGGAGGTCTACCATCCAAATACTTGCCTGGGTTGACCCTGCTTAGCTTCTAAGATATGATGAGATCAGGCTAGCCTGGCCTATCCAGGGCAGGGGAGCCGAGGACACCAAAATCTCTTGGGCTGGCCCTGACAATTAGTTATACTTCTATTCCACTTATCCTCTAAAAAGGCCAGAGTGGCTAATATATCATACCCAGGAGTGTCACATGCGAGAGTCGTTTAGGGCCATGCCCCATGTTTCTTACATTTAGTAGGAGTACTTACACACTTTGAGTTAACAAAATCAGGTTCAAACTCAGACATTATCATCTAAATGTCTTGAACAGCAGTGCTGGAAAGGACCTCTATCTGCAGTCTTGAAGAGTTGCACCATGTCAGGATGGATTTGAAGAAGAAGAAGAGTTGGTTTTTATACCCCACTTTTCTCTACTGAAAGGAATCACCACCATACCAAATTAGCTTTCAGCAGATCTACTGGTATTAAATCAGGCCCGGGGGTGAAAGGAATCTCAAAGCGGCTTGCAATCACTTCCCTCCCTCCCAACAGGCACCTTGT
Organism: Euleptes europaea; assembly: GCF_029931775.1. Taxonomy (NCBI): domain Eukaryota; kingdom Metazoa; phylum Chordata; class Lepidosauria; order Squamata; family Sphaerodactylidae; genus Euleptes; species Euleptes europaea. The sequence goes on from NC_079318.1 coordinate 33,179,319, forward strand.
GAGGTTCGTGGGGCTGAGAGTTCTGAGAGAACTGTGACTAGCCCAAGGCCACTCAGCAGGCTGCAGATGGAGAAGTGTGGAATCTAATCTGGTTCTCCAGATTAGAGTCCACCGCTCATGTGGAGGAACAGGGAATCAAACCTGGTTCTCCAGATTAGAGTCTGCCACTCTTAACCACTACACTATACTGGCTCTCCATGATGGACATAATGGACCAGTGGTTTAATTCAGTATAAAGTAGCTCCTTATAAGAGCTAGGTAGCAATGATTTTAAGTTTGATGTTCATTATAATACTGACAATCATTGATATCCTTAGAGTTTCCAGCAACATCTACTTGAAAGAAAAGAATGAGTTTAGAGTACCTCACTTAACTCAAATATTTATGGGAATTTCAAGTTAAGTCAAAAGAACTGAATATATTTAAGCTAAAAATGGGAAGGGTAGCTGAACTATTCAGGAGCTCATTTGATAAATTGGAGGTAAATCTCAAGGACAAAGATAAGCAGGGGTGCTCACTCAATCACTATGTTCGGATTGCAATTTGTTCACAAATTATGAACAGCCCTGCTGAACAATAGAAAAACCGTTCTTTTTAACTTGAGAAAATGATTCAAAATACATGCATATTCTCACACTGCTTCCCCCCTCCCGTCCCTATTATTAATTCATCATCTCCATGTTAAAAAAAATCAATAAAGTGGAACATAAAAGGGGTGTTTAGATCTTGCTGTGCGGCTTCTGTATTCTACCCTTGCACATTTGGTCTGTCTGACTCAATGTTCATTGGATCTGGATCACAAAACTTCTGCCATGGTCGTTCCCCACCCCTCCCATTCACTCAATGCACCAATAAAGGGGGGGGAATCTCAGCTTACAAAAGAGGTACTTTCTTTTCCTTGGCTGTCATCCTGCTAGGATGAGGGGTGGGGAAGGCTTCAGGGCTTGCCTCTGTCATGTCCCAGCCTTGCAAGACATTTAAAAACAAAGACCAAAAAAGAAACAAGATGTAATAAGAAACTAATGAATATTTCAAAATCATTAAGTTGCTTTCTTCCCTCTCATCTCTCCTTGCGGGTGTCAGGGGGCTTTTACTTAGAATATAACTATCAATCCTTTGCTTCATTTGCAGTAACAGTTCCTTCCAAGAAATGTGCAGGTACTAAAGATCTTGCTATTTAAACAGTATTACTTGCAAAGATGAATAAGGCTTCTTACCTATTCAACGGGTACCTTCATAATGCCAAATTAAGTTTCAGATCACTTCACACTCTACCGATTTATCCAGATTCAAAAATGTGAAGAAAGTGAATGTAATTAGACACGGGAGAAATATAGCACTTGTAAAATCCAGGGGGATCTTTCATTTCTGCCTAGTTGTTGGTAGGGGTGTGTACAAAAATTTCACTTGATTTCAGGTTTGGCACATTTGTTCAATCTTTAAAATGCCTTGATATTCTTTTATTTTATTTACAACTTTCAACACTCTCCCCTTCTCCATTTTATCCTCACAACAACCCTGTGAGATAGGTTAGGCTGAGAGAGCCATTTTGGTTCAGGAAAATGGTGGGGGAGAAGCTGAAGCCCCTCCTCCTTCAGCACCATGCTCCAGTGCTGAATCAGAAGAAGAGTTAGAATCATAGGCCATTTATGCAGGGTCGATTTTGATGCTCGCTCTCAGCTGCTTTTTTAAATCCACCCTTTAAAAAGGCTATTCACGGTCCCAATGCAAGAGGAGAAAGTCAAACAAATGCCACCCCGCCACTGGCCTGCTCCTTCGTTTGCATAGCCATCACCAATGGTCATTTGCAAAGCTAAGCCGTGGCTGTGATTTTTCATGGTTCCTTCAGTAAATGCTTTGATGCAGGGGCAGAACAAATACAGAAGGTCACGTTAAAGGGGCTTTTAAGATATGCGAAGCAGGTATGTGCCGGCTTCTCAGTGATGGCTGGAATGACGGTTCAGCATGAAGAAATCACAAAAATATGCGGGGCACTTCAGCCTGGAACGTGCTGCTAATTACCAAACATAAATGGCCATAGAGTTGGAAGAGCCATGCAGGCCATCTAGTCCAACCCCTGCTTAATGCAGGATCAGCCTAGAGGATCCCTGACAAGTGCTTGTCCAGCCTCTGCTTAAAGACTGCCAGTGAGGGGGAGCTCACCACCTCCCTAGGCAGCTGATTCCACTATTGAACAACTCTGACTGTAAAAAATTTTTTCCTAATATCCAGCTGGTACCTTTCCTCCCACAATTTAAACCCATCATTGTGAGTCCAATTTTCTGCTGCCAACAGGAAAAGCTCCCTGCCCTCCTCTAAGTGACAGCGCTTCAAATACTTAAAGAAAGCAATCATGTTGTTGGTTTTTATATGCCAACATTCTCTACCTTTTAAGGAGAATCAAACCGGCTTTCAATCACCTTCCCTTCCTCTCTCCACAACAGGCACCTTGTGAGGTAGGTGGGGCTGAGAGAGTTCACAGAGAGCTGTGACTAGCCCAAGGTCACCCAGCTGGCTTCATGAGCAGGAGTGGGGAAACCAACCCGGTTTACCAGATTAGAGTCCACCGCTCTTAACCCCTACACCACTCTGGCTCTCAGGCCCTGGCATGCTTGGGAACATTAATTTCCTAGAGTCGGGTCTGACTATAAAAAGAACAGTCAGGTTGGGGGAACCCTGGCCCCAACTCATGTCAGACATAATGTCTAGTTTGGGTCACAGCAGTAATTGTCATGGACGTGCAGCAAGCAATAAAAACACCTCTACCACTCTCAAAGGCAGAGGAGTCTTGCTGGAATGAGAGAGCTGGAAACCCCATTCCTTAAGTTTGCTTTCACTACCCTATTCCTGATGCTGTTTCATAAACGTTTGGATTGTACACTCTGTTTAAATGGGGTTTGGTAGAGAGGGATGTATGACCATCCCTTGCTCGTAACTAACCTCTAGCAAGAGAGAAGAGGCAGGCTCTTTCACAATTCCCCTGATCCCGGCTGGTGCACGATAAATCATGCAGACTACAAGAAGGGGAAAGGAAATGGAGATCAAGGGTTGCTGAGATGAACAGTAGCAGACTATTGGTAATGAACCCCATGAATTCAGGAGTGGAAGTGACACTAAATGAAAGGGTTCTACTTAGGGTTGTCAACTGCCAGGTAGTAGCAGGAGATCTCCTGCTAATTCAACTGATCTCCAGCCAATAGAGATCAGATCACCTGGAGAAAAATGGCCGCTTTGGCAATTGAACTCTAGGGCATTTAAGCCCCTCCCCTCCCTCCTCAGGCTCCGCCCCAAAAATCTCCCACCGGTGGCGAAGAGGGACCTGGCAACCCTAGTTCTACTGTAGGGCAACCAATTATCATCAATCTCCAGTCATTGGGTCTCATAGTGTAAGATCTCAGCTATGTATGGGATGACTTCCAGGCCTGTCTGCCTATGCCAGAGTTCAACCTGAGTTCTGGGGTATATTATCCTCTGCAACCCTTTGCCTTTTCCCACAGTCTTTCCTGCACTAGTACATCTGGCTGATTTCAACGCTTGGGTCAGAATACCCCCTTATGTGCATTGTTCCTGTCTGTCCAAGTGGTTAGAGGAATGCTCTGCAGTGTGTGAAGTATTGGCTGTAGCCAGGGCCGGTGCTACCATTTGGCGAACTAGGCGGTCGCCTAAGGCGCAGACCTCAGAGGGGCGCAGAACTGGCCTGAGGGGCACAATTTTAAACAGATTCGTTTCTTGAAAAAAATGCAACTGACAATTTATATATATTTTTTAATTTTAAGATATGTATCACAACAGTGCTATGGAATATAATTAATTATAACCTCTCATAAAAAGTTTTGTGCTTTTGTTTTTCTACAAGACATCTGTTTTTGAAAATTGGTTAGCAATGGGGGGGGCACAAGTAGTTAGCCTTGCCTAGGGCACAAAAATGACTGGCCCTGGCCCTGGCTGTAGCCCTGCCTCTTCCTTGTATTTTACTGCTGTTCCGCTTGTTGCTGGCCAAAAGATGAGTTTTGTGTCATTCCCAGCTTCCACTTTGGTAAAATTTTGCCCCCTAACTGTTTTTCTTCCTGTGAGTGCTTTTCCTTAGGGAGCTATTGGGGAGATAACAGGAAAGCCTTCTGTAAATGATCTGGCATATGTCATCTTGTTGCTGTCCTAGTGTCTGTGTTCCTTGTGAAACATTGCTCCTCCAGGTATCATCCTCCTCACCCTGGGATCTGCATCCTTGTCTGGCCTACCAAATGATTCTTATCATGCCTCTGAGTTTATTAAAGTCTGGCCTACCAAAATCTAACAGACACATGTGGCTACAAACTTCCTTGGTCCCCTACAGCAAAAGGAATTCTAGGAGGACATGGTCACTTCCCTCTAAGGTCCCCACCACCTTCACCCCATCTACCATTTCTTGCCTGTTGATCAATACTAAGTCTTGCAGCGCATCAGGGGAGGGGGGGCTGGGCTCCTCTCAGCACATTATGTGCAGGCAATGATAAACGAGGCTGGCAGAAGATGTTGGCTAAGTATAGAGCCAGAGTGGATCTACCCAACGAAGGAAGCCATGGTTTGACTGCCTAGCACAGCCTGCCCTTAAAATATGTAAGCATATTTTAATGAATTATGATGTAGATCTGCCATTTAAATAAACTAGTTAAACTTATGCTGTTGCCTCATGTCCTTATTTGGAGTGCCTGGACAACACAGAATGCCAACTAGCTATGACACAGTGGTGTCAGAAAAGTATCAACCCCCAGAGGTTAGAACTGGGCTCTGTATTGCTTGTATTACTGTTTAAATTACTATATTACATTGATTGCACAGTAATATAATTAAAGAATATAATGTTTTATTGCATTCAAGGCTGGATGACAGACCAAGTATTGAAACATATCTCAACTGTACTAGTATGTTAAACCTACTGCTGTTGTATTTTTTATTTTTGTTGCTGTTATTATAAACTAAACTTGAAATAGTTATTTTAAAAAGTGAAAAAAGTAGCTAGCAAACATTTATTTTTGTTCATTGTTTTTGGTAATAGCTGCAAGCTTTCAATCCCTCCAGTACTTCATGAAAACTTATCTAGTTACAATACATTTGTGGATATATATTCATGTGACTGTCCCCACTGCTCTGCCTTTTTTTGTATTTTTTCTTATGATTAGTATAAAAGAGCAAGAGTCCAGTAGCACCTTAAAGACTAACAAAATTTCTGGCATACCCTGTCAGAAATTTTGTTAGTCTTTAAGGTGCTACTGGACTCTTGCTGTTTTCTGCTGCTACAGACAGACTAACACGGCTAACCATCATGATCTTTCTTATGGTTAAGAATTCTATCAGAAGAATAGCTGAAATAAAAGATTTGGAACATTAGCAATGAAAAAAAATTTTTAATCATAGTGCGAAGACGCATGTTTGCTTTATCCTCCTTTAATCCCTGTTTCAGCCAGGATTCAGCCAGGATTTAAAGCATGCATTTCGCCTAATGTGCGTTCGATCCTGGCTAAAACAGGGATTAAAGGAGGATAAAGCGACCATGCATTTTCGCCCATAGTCACAGGAACTCTGCAGTTCCCTTATGACTGCAGGATAACTTGCACTCAGTAGGAAGTACAAGGGAGACACCAATACACTAACATCATTTGGGACTCAGGGTTATGTAGAAGCAGGAGTTGGAACCCCATTAGGTGAAGTTGCTGTAGAAAAAAAAACCCAACCGGCTTCCTGAGCACCAGAGCAAAAATGTCTCTCCATTTTGCTGAAAATAATCCAAACGTTTACTTTTTCCTGCTTTCCTTCCCTACCACAGGGGCAATAGCCTCAAGGCTCCTGCCAGCCATATCATTTATTTAGTAAAGTTAGGACCTGTCATATCCAATAGTTCAGGGCTCAGTAACAACATTTATAAAACAGAACATTATAACGTAAAGCAAACATGTTGCATTGCATCAAATACTGATCATTAAAATGTTTATTTTAGCCATACAAAATATGTATAAAACATGTCTTCATATAATTTGCTTCTTCCTGGTTACTAAGGACACAGTCTTCACTGCTCCACTGAACTTGACTTTTCCTCACTTTCTCAATCCTTGCAGGCCTCAGACATACCTAGGGTGGGGATATGCCTTAGAAGCGTTGCCAGACCTTTCCTCGCAATCCCTGAGAGCATTTTGGGGTGGGCCGTGGGGATGGAAGCATCATGCAACAATGTGATCTCACTTCCAGGTCTTCACCCAGAAGTGATGTCAAAGTGTTCTGTGATGTTATTGTCTCCCCCATTTCCCCCCACTGCTCCATCAATGAGAGAAGAGGTGCACCAATGGGAGGTCGCCCACACTTGGGGGTTAAGTGGCAGCTCTACCCCTTAGTCTGAACAACAAACTCTAATGCTACTACTGGGAGAACCAACATAACTCAGGAGGTATACATTGCACAACTCCCTTAAACCAATCAGAAGAACCAATGGCTGTTTCTTGGCCTGGGGGCTGTGTGGTGTCTTGGGACAGTGTTTGGTTGTTTGTGCTAGGAATACAGCAAACTCTGTGGATTGTCGGAGTTAGATATTAGAGCATTTCGGAGGAAAGTGAAAGGTATTAGTCAAGCTGATCCATTAACAGATCCATTTTAGGATCTATGCACCACTGAGGGAGTTCAAGCGTTCACATAAGGCATATCCAACTACCATAAGCATAATATACAGAGCTCATAACTCAAATTCTTGCTGCCACTAGTAAATATGTAGCTGCTAGTGGACTAAAGGGAAGAAAACATTTTGCTGATATATATTCTTATATTTATTCTAGTAGTTTATTTTTTTAACGTTAATGGCCTAGAGACAGAGTTGGAGGTGAGGAGAGATGAGCTATTTTGTCACGTTATTGACTTGCAAGAAGTGCTGTTTCATGTACTGGGAGGAAAAGGTCAGCAATTAGGAAGCACTCAGAGAGGAAAGAGCCTTAGATGTTCAGGCTGATTGATCAAAATGTGACTCTGTTCTTATATAAATAATCTTAATGATGTATGGTACAAAAAAGTAGAAACTCATACAATCTGCAGGCCCATAATAGTTTTAGTTCTGGCTTAGGGTTCTGATTTATTTATTTATTTATTGGTAAATTTCAGGTTCTGGTTTATTGGGCCTGGTTTGTGTGTGTGTGTGTGTGTGTGTGTGTAAACCCAAAATAAGCTGGCTACCCATACCGGTAAATTTCAGTAGTCAGTTTATTTTGGGGTTTACCGAAAAATTCAGGCCCATTATAGTTAATAGATTTTTTTGAAGCTCCTAGGGGTGCATTTTTGGAGGTAGAGTCCCCAAATTTGCAGCATGGCTGTAAGGGTCTCTCATTAGATGGTCACCAAAGTTTGGTGACCTTTGGGATGGGGGTCCAATTTTATGGACCCACAAAGGGGTCACCCCCATTCTGTAGGCATTTGCAAGCTGAACTGTCCATCGGTTTTCAGGTTCAAAAGTTCAGTGTTGCCGAGGACTGGCGGAAAGAGCCAATTCCAGGCTGGCACCTCAAAGTCTGGGGGCTGCCTTTGTTTCTGGGTCACTTTGCATGATGTCCATGCAAATGAACTTCCAAACGAAGGGAAAAGGCTTAAATGCAAGGTAAATAAGGCATGGAAAACTTTTCTTTCGGTGGCAAATGAGATCCTGTGAGCAGTCCTTTATTGTGGTCATGAAAAATGTGATTCCAAGAAATGGTCACGGTGTGGGGAAATGATACTGGAGCCAGCCGAACTCATGGTCAAGGCAACTCGTGTTAAGGAGAATTGCTCATCTGCATGTGTGAGGGAGTCTTCTTCAGAAGGCCTACGAGCAGCTGACAGAAACTAATGTTCTCGAGACTGGATGAGTCCCGCTTTTAAAGTGCAGATCAGCTCACTGCTCTCAGTTGGTCAGACAAAGATGGCTGCGATTACACAACCCTGACCTTAAAAGGTCAAAACCAGTCCAAAAAAAAAAAAAGAAAGAAAAAGGGGAGAAAGCACAGAGCAGTGCCTCTGAGCAAAGGTGAATAGCCGAACCCGAGAAATGCCTATTTGTCGAGAGTCACCTATTTGGGTTCAGCTTTATCCCAAGGTATCTGGTATCAGCTAAACCCAAATCCTGAAAATTACCGAAATGGCTCATTTCGGGTTTATTTTCGGTTTGGGTTTATCGATATGCACAACCCTACTCTGGCTTGAAGAACCAATGAACAACCGTGTGTTGATGACTAGGACTTAGTTCTCACTAGCTGTAACTGGCTGTACCACTTCAGACTGCAGGGGTGCTATTGCTCACTTTCAGTGGCCATCCCCCGAATTACCCCCATTCCTCACTCAATAGACCTAGGGGAGAAGATGGTGGGGAGAAATTGTGCCCGGCAATGGTATGACATCATTTCCAGCTAAATAAACAGAAGTGACATCACTGCATTGCCAAATGCTTTAGCATTTTCCCCAGTAACTTTGGTTTTACCATTGAGATTCAGGGAAATGCTAGAGTGGACAGAGACTCGGTGACTTCACTTGTGGTTATTCAGTAGGAAATGACATTGCTACACCACCAGACATTGTTTAGATGAATCATTACCACCACCACCACCACCACCCCTCCCCCAGTATCCTGGTGATTGCTGGGATAGGGCTATCCATCCTAGCAGGTGATGTAATAGACATAAGTGTATTCCATGTTTTATTAGAGCTTCAGGATACGAAAATCTGGAGTAGTTTCAGACTAGGCTTTACTTGTGGCTCTGGATAGACTAGATTTAGGCAAGCTGCTCTAAAGGACTCTGAAGGAAGTGCTGCTGGTGAGTGGAAGGCCTGATCCAGGACTTAAGTTGTCACCTATTCTGGATGGGGTTGCATTCTCCTCGAAGAAACAGATCCCCTGCCCTGCCCCACCTGCTGCTGATTAGCTGGCTGGCAGGGGGACTTAATAACAGTGGGGGAGGCGTATGTCTTTGAGCTTTACATAGGCAGTTTACTTTCATTGTGTGTTTTAACTTGGTTTTAAGTTTTTAAATGCAGTGTTTTACATGGTTTTAATTATTTTAAGATGTGTTTTATTATGAATGTTTTTAATCTGTTAGCTGGCTTGGGTGGCCCTGATTGGAGCAGAAGGGTGGGGTGTAAATATACCTTCTCTTTCTTTGTTTTATGTTATTTATTCTGAAATAAAATTATACTGTGCTTACTTAAGAAGACCCTAGCCTGTTCATGGCTGATGGCATCTTACAAGTAGATACTCACAAACCTGTCCTTTCATGGGGGGGAGGGGGCAATCCCTGAATAAAAAAATCTACATGATCAATCTACATCTAGCACATGGGGTACAGTCAGCTCTGCCCTCACAGTTACCTCACTACCAAATCTCCACTCTCATGGACAGGCAGACGCATATTATGTGCTCCAAAGTAACAGAAAACTCAGGAATATCAACACAAAATTACTTTATGGAAACCTACAAATATAAACTATAACTACAAATAATCGCTAATCGAAAGAGGGATGACACGCAGCCTGCTCTGCAGAGCCTTTTCTTGGGTTGGGTTTTGCTTACGGTACAGAACAGGAAGCTGTCCCTGATTCTGGGACCTGTACCATGTTGTAGTAGCAAGGTGGAGAATGTGAAAAAATGTTTTGCTCAGGACAGTAAATATTATAGAATCATAGAATAGAATCATAGCATTGGAAGGGACCACCAGGGTCATCTAGTCCAACCACCTGCACAATGCAGGAAAATCTCAACTACCTCTCCCCCACACCCCCAGTGACCCCTATTCCATGCCCATAAGATGGCCAAGATGCCCTCCCTCTCATGATCTGCCTAAGGTCAGAGAATCAACTTCCTCCCCCCACAGCTGCAGGCATCATTAAACAAAATACAGTAAGTCTAAGTCTTTCATGGACATTAGAGCTTCCCAAGCTCTCAAAAGGTTGGGCAGGTACAGTCTTCCTCACTGTGTTTAAAGAAGGCAGGAGAATGAGGAGAAAAAGAACATTAGCTTCAGGTGAAGGTAGCGGACAGAGGCAATGAAAGATTATGAAGGTGGCAGTGGTGACAAGAAGAAGAAGAAGAAGAAGAAGAAGAAGAAGAAGAAGAAGAAGAAGAAGAAGAAGAAGAAGAAGAAGAGTTGGTTTTATATGCTGACTTTCTCTACCACTTAAGGAAAAATTAAACCGGCTTACAATCACCTTCCCTCCCCCTCCCCACTACAGACACCCTGTGAGGTAGGTGGGGCTTAGAGAGTGTGACTAGCCCAAGGTCACCCAGCTGGCTTCATGGCTGTTACCATATATGGAACGAGAAATGCCTGATGTTTAAGCTGGTTTCAGAAAAGGAAGAGGCACTAGAGATCATATTGCAAACATACGCTGGTTACTGGAGCATACGAGAGAATTTCAGAAGAAAATCAGCTTGTGTTTCATAGATTACAGCAAAGCTTTTGACTGTGTGGATCATGAAAAGCTATGGCTGGTTTTAAAGGAAATGGGTGTGCCACTACATCTGATCGTTTTGATGCGCAACCTGTACTCTGGACAAGAGGCCACAGTTAGAACAGAATATGGAGAAACACAATGGTTTCCAATTGGCAAAGGTGTCAGACAGGGATGTATTTTATCTCCCTATCTCTTCAATCTATATGCAGAACATATAATTAGGAAAGCTGGATTAGATTTAGATGAAGGTGGAGTGAAAACTGGAGGGAGGAACATTAATAATTTGAGATATGTTGATGACACTACATTATTGGCAGAAAATAGTGAATATTTGAAACGACTACTGCTGAAAGTTAAAAGAGAAAGTGCCAAAGCAGGACTACAGCTGAACATCAAGAAAACAAAAGTAATGACTACAGGAGAATTACAGAACTTTAAGGTTGACAATGAGGAAATTGAAATTGTTCAAGACTTTCTATTCTTTGGCTCCACCATCAACCAAAAGGGAGACTGTAGCCAAGAAATCAGAAGGAGATTGAGACTGGGAAGGGCAGCCATGAAGGAGCTAGAAAATATTTTGAAGTGTAAGGATGTGTCACTGGCCAGCAAGACTAGATTAATTCATGCCATCATGTTCCCTATTACTATGTATGGGTGTGAAAGCTGGACAGTGAAGAAAGCTGATAGGAAGAAAATAGATTCCTTTGAAATGTGGTGTTGGAGGAGAGTGTTACGGATTCTGTGGACTGCCAAAAAAACAAATCAGTGGGTTATAGATCAAATCAGGCCTGAACTGACCCTAGAAGCTAAAATGACTAAGCTGAGGCTATCATATTTTGGTCACGTCATGAGATGACAAGAGTCACTGGAAAAGACAGTCATGCTAGGAAAAGTTGAGGGCAGCAGGAAAAGAGGAAGACCCAACAAGAGATGGATTGACTCAATCAAGGAAGCCACAGCCTTCAATTTGCAAGATCTGAGCAAGGCTGTCAAAGATAGGACATTTTGGAGGACTTTCATTCATAGGGTCGCCATGAGTCGGAAGCGACTTGACGGCACTTAACACACACACACACACACACACACACATGTGGCTCAAAGAGATCAAAAGCACAAATGACAAGTACAGTATAGTGCAATGAGTTCTTTTGCAAAACAAAGGGATTCTCAGCTGAGCTAGAGTCAGGCACAAAGTTATGTCTGAATGCCCTGTCAAATCTGGTCTAAACTCAGGAATGGGAAGCAGGTTTAAACTCAGGAATGGGATCCAGGCAGAGTGATAGTGGTGTGCCTGTCTGCCTGCTCCCTGCCCTCCATCTGAGGCTGCCATTGATGTCCTTGTGGGAAGCATTGATACCTGTTTCCTATCAACAAAAGCGAAGTCAAATTCACCTGGGTCTTCTAGCACAGTCTTGCACCAAAGCTTAATCAAATGGCTTTATTTCTACATCTCCCCCAAGGTAATAAAAGTAAACTGCCTATGTAAGCTCAGAGCAATAAGCAAGATAGATCACTCAACAGTTGACTCTATTAAATTGTTATGCTCCCAAGTTACTCATAAGTATACCTGGCACTTGCAGGAACATATTTGCAGTTTCTCTGGGTTTTGTATTACTTGGATCTTTTTAAAAGAGAGTGGCTGTGAGTTAGTAGGACAGCAGCTGATTTGCAAGTGAAATGTTCCCGTTCAGTCTCCGATGTCCCCAGTCAAAGGATCTCAGGCAGTGGGTATTGGGAACTGTAGTGTAGTTAAATAATTTTAGACTCTGGAGTGAATGGTCTTAGTAGCCCTCCTTCATCATTAATATTAGAAAACTATAATTTCCAGAATGCACTGAGGGGAAGAAAGGGGAGAAATAAAGATGGAGGTGACTTTCACGGAGCTCACCTACCTTGAGATACAGTTTCAGCCTGCAATTCAGCTGAGTCTTTTCTTCTTCTTCGTACAGTTCCCTAAATAGACCTAGACACAGAGACTTAACGTCACCAGTTGCTACTTAGGCTAATACCTTCCACACTAAAAACCTAGACATCCTGGGCAGCCCATTCCTAAAGGGGGGGTAGATCCATGGCGGCTGGGAGTGGCAGAGCCACACCACCTCCTCAGAGGGTTCCTGGCTGCCGTGGGGGGGAGGGTTTTTTAAAAATAAGAATTAAGAAAACCGGAGGGGGGGAGAGAGGTCACTTTGAAAACAGCAATGCTGCCCCACCAAAAAAGGTGGCCCAGCCCCACTGCCACTCAAGGGCGCATTCCCGGGCTGAAAGGGCTGTGGAAGCTGCCTGAAGGCAGCTGCACCCCCAGGAATGCCCTGGCTGGGAATGCCTCCCCCATGCTGGCGTGGCCGTTCTCTTCTCCTGTGATAAAGTGGCACCTACGGTGGCGTGAAGTCACTCTGGCTCCTAGGGAGATTCCCCCTCAGGATTGAAGCCTCAGTCTCCAGTACCTCAGTCTGTCTCTAAACATACCCACCAACTCTGACTCCTAGGGTACAGCTACCATCCAATCATAGCACCCTTCACTTCCCCATCCAACCTCCCTCCCTTCCTTACTTTAGAGGCCTAAATTGTGAACCACAAAAATATTTCCCCCCAAAGTTCACACCAATTCACAGAAATAAAGCACACACAGAATATTTACATAGCAAAACATTAAAGGTAAAGGTCCCCTGTGCAAGCACTGGGTCATTCCTGACACATGGGGTGACGTCACATCCTGGCGTTTACTAGGCAGACTTTGTTTTACGGGGTGGTTTGCCAGTGCCTTCCCCAGTCATCTTCCCTTTACCCCCAGCAAGCTGAGTACTCATTTTACCGACCTCGGAAGGATGGAAGGCTGAGTCAACCTCGAGCTGGCTACCTGAAACTGACTTCTGTCGGGATTGAACTCAAGTCGTGAGCAGAGCTTGGACTGCAGTACTGCAGCTTACCACTCTGTGCCACGGGGCTCCTAGCAAAACATTACACACACCTTAAAGACAATTTCCATAGTATAAGCTTTCCATGGTATAAGCTTTTGAGAGTCAAAGCTGCCTTTGTTGGGTGTGTGTAACTGAAAACCATCAAAAAGTGAAACAGAACTGATATTTAAATTGGTTCTTGTAGGTTATCCGGGGTGTGTGATCATGGTCTTGGTATTTTCTTTCCTGACGTTTTACCAGCAGCTGTGGCGGGCATCTTCAGAGGAGTAACACTGAAGGACAGAGACACTGGAGAGACACTGTCCTTCGGTATTACTCCTCTGAAGATGCCTGCCACAGCTGCTGGTGAAACGTCAGGAAAGAAAATACCAAGACCCCGGTCACACAGCCTGGATACCCTACAAGAACCAATGAACTCTGCCCGTGAAAGCCTTCGACAATATTTTGATATTTAAATATTCACATGTTCAAAATATTTCCTAACCTTCATGTCAATAGACATCTGGGCACACTTATTTTTAGGAAATTTACTCAGTCAGGTAAGCTGTTAACATAAAAGTTAGATTCATGCAAATTACATATAACCCTTTTTAAAAAAACCTTTCTATTAAATCATAAGTATGAAATGTCATAATCTTCAAGTATTTCAGGTCTGTATTGATATCAGGCAGAAAAAAGAAAAGAAGAATGAATGTACATCCCTTCATCAGGTATCTGATGATGAAGGGAAGGGATCTTTGACTTGTTGGTCTTTAAGGTGTTACTGGACTTCAATCAATGTAAACTCTACTATCTGCTGACAGCTCTGATTACCTGTTGGAGCAGAAAGGAGACATATTGGTTCAAAACTCTCTCTTGACCAAGAGATGACCAACACCATCAGTGCTCATAGCAACAATTGTCCATTAGAATATGTAAGGCCTGTACAGGAATGTGATTTGACAGTCACATGTGATGTCACAGATGTTTCTTTTGGGGGAGATCTGACAGATTGTGACCATGGAGGGGCATCTATGACAGTGAATCCTCAGCTGTAGATGCAGGAGTCAGCCACAAGCCCGGCATCACTTAATGTTTTGACATCTCGATCTGGACTAGCAATCAATACCCTGAAACATGTTCTGAAGAAGAAGAAGAGGAAGAGGAAGAAGAAGAGGAAGAAGAAGAGTTGGTTTTTGATACCCCACTTTTCTCTACCGAAAGGAGTCTCAAAGCAGCTTACAATCACCTTCCCTTCCCCTCCCTACAACAGACACCTTGTGAGGTAGGTGGGGCTGAGAGAGTTCAGAGAGAACTTTGAGTAGCCCAAGGTCACCCAGCAGACTGCATGTGGAGGAGTAAGGAAACAAACCCAGTTCACCAAATTAAGAGTCCGCCACTCATGTGGAGGAGTGGGGAATCACACCCGGTTCTCCAAATCACCATGCCACGCTGGCTCTCATGGATCACCCTTGCTAGTTACTTGAGCATTTTCAGACCAGCTCCCATGCTGCCCTTGGCTTTCAATTAAAATATTTAAAATTAATTTTTGTTTTTTTGTTTTTTAAAAAAGCTGTTCATACATTTTGCAAGTCAAAGAAAGAAACCCTGTGTGGCTGGCATGATTTGCTGTAATGATATATTTATTAGAAGCTTTTCATTTTATCTGCTGCACAACCGCTCTTTGATGCCATTAATCTGCAGTAATGATTACAGGGAAGTTATTCAAAGCTCTTCAAAGTAAAGGCTGGCATGACATTGTTTTTTTCTTTTCTGAAGGCTACCTCTGATCTTTTGGTAAAGTACAGATTTTTAAAAGGAAAAGATGGGCTATAACCTGGTAGAAGCTGGAAACTTAAAGTAATGGGGAAAGTGCTCAGATTATATAAGAAAAATATGATCAATTTTTACTACTTACCACACAGTAGATTCCAGGAAGAAAAGGTTTAGTGAATGGTTTGAGGATCAAATATCTTCGGAAATTTTTTTTCCCCTTCAAAAATCATATAAATATGTTTTTCATTAAATACTCATAAAGTCAAACCACATATTACTAGCCAGTTAATGATTCATAATAGCTTGGTGAATTGGATTAATATCATTCTCCAAAAACCTGATTTTTAGAAATGTTCCAGGACTATGGAAAAATTGTAGGATTTAATGGTAGAATAATCACTATTAGAATGAGCGGATTTTCCCCGTTCTGCTCCATGGGTTGGCTCTGCCCCACATTCCAGTCTGCTTTCCTGATTTAGCGTGGAGAATTCCTAAAATTAATTCCAGAATTGATGTGTGCACACTGTGCTGCAGTTTTTAATTCCTTCTGTTAATTTGGGGGGGGGGGTTTACACTTAGCCACATTATCACTGCATGCAAGTGCTGGCATGCCACCTGTGTTGAACAAAGAGGAATCTTTATGCAATAATGCACACTTTCCTGTAAACATTCTTACTTGCACTGTTTCATCAGCCCACGCGAGTGTTGATGCGTAATGGTGGGCAGTATGCTTAACAAACAAACAAAAAGATAGAGATATGGATGGAAACAGAAGGAACAGGAAGCTGTGGCAAATTGTGCTGTGCTAGTCTGGGTACCATTCAGAAATCAACAATGGGGAAATAGTTTCTTGTTCACAAATATATTACTGCTTCACAAAGATGGCCATGTAATCTGGAACCTAAAACCCAGGCAGAAAATTGATAGGGAAAATATCATCAGACAGAGATAATGACAGTATGTGTCAATATTTGTGTGTGTTTGTGTGTTTGTGTGTGTGTGTGTGTGTGATATAAGGAGCCTGAGTCCCTGTTGCTTGGTGAATTTTAGACATTATAGCTGCATGACAGCTTTTATTTTATATAGTTTCAAATATGTGTAATTGGTCAACATTTTACAGCTGGATTGCAGTCAACCTCAACCCTGATTTCCAGGCTTCACAGTTTTGGAGCTAATAATGGTTCATTTGTATTGATTGGAGAAATTTATTTAAATGTAGAAGTTTAATGAATTAGAGTTAATTTACTAATTAATCTGAAGTCCATTGGGTGTGAAGAAATGGCTGAGGAAATGTGGATAAGACAGACAATATTTCCAGGGGAGGGATGGAGAACCAACTCCAGCCCTTACACATATGGCATATACAATATTAAATATGCAATGAAATATACATACCTTGATCCAAATAGATATTCTTATATTTTATGGAAGGGCCTGTAGATGGGTGGTAGAGATGTTCTTTGACTACAGAAGGCTCCAGCAGCTCCACTGAAAGTAAATCAGGCAACAGGGCTGGGAAGTGCCTGAGACCATGCTGCTGCCAAGGAGACTAATCTGTGCTAAGATGGGTGGGCCAGTGGTTTGACCTAGCACACAGCCACTTCATGTATTCATGCGTCTGAGCATCTTCAAGGATCATTTGTTCATGCAAGTTCTTCCATTTCAACTGAGGAAGATACCTATGTGTATATGAATGTGCATGCCAATCTGGCTCCTCAGCTAAAATGAATGTGCAGGATGTTGTGGTTACAGGAGCTTCATGCGTGCATCAGTATTTCTGTGGCTTTCCATTGTAGCTCGAAGAGCTATAAAGTTTTTCATTCTAGAACACAGGTGGAATACAGATCAGTTGCAATAGCAATGGATAGGCATGTCCATGCCAATAGAAAATGGTTCACTTGTATGCGAGCATGTCTATCGAATGCTTGAAAATGATCAATGATCAGGGGGTGTTTGCAGATGATTTCTGGGACACAAATAGAATGTATGCATGTGTACATTTACATATATGTGTGTGTGTGTACACACACACACACACAAGTGTCTGCCCCCTCCCTGCCCGTTTCCCCTCCTTTTCAAAGTCACAAACTTTACATTTCTAAAAGTAGGGTCATAACCTGCATTGAATTAAGCAAGCAATTCAGACAAACCAACTGCTAAACCTAAGAGAAAAAGGACACTGTGGCCAGTTATGCAGGGTCGATTTTGATGCTCGCAAAAAGCTCCTTTTAAAAATCCGACCTTTAAAATGACTATTCATGGTCCCTATGCAAGGGGAGAAAGTCAAATAAATTCCACCCCCACTCGTCTGGTCCTTTGTTCCTTCATTTGCATAGCCATTAGCGATTTCCAATTGCATAGCTAAGCCACTGCTGTGATTCTTCATGGTTCCTTCAGTGAATGCTTTGATGTGGGGCCAGAGCAAATACAAAAGGTCGCGTTAAAGGGGCTCTTAAGAAATGCAAAGCAGATATGCGCCAGCTTCACAGTGACATCTGAAATGATGGTTCAGCATGAAAAAATGAAAAATATGTGGGGCACGTCAGCCTGGAACATGCTGCTAATTACCAAGCATAAACGACCCGTGTGTGCTTTCACACATACTGAATAATGCACTTTCAATCCACTTTCAATCCACTTTAACGATCATTTGCAAATGGATTTTGCCATCTCACACAGTAAAATCCAGCTGCAAAGTGGATTGAAAGTGGATTGAAAGTGCATTATTCAGTATGTGTGAAAGCAAGATGAATAAGTTCAAAGTTCACACACATTATTAGTTAGGATTAGAGCATCACCAGTCAGAATGAAAAAAGGAACGCAGGAGAGCTCAAAAGACATGAAAAAAACAATGAAGACACGTCCTGTTTATTAAAGAGTAGAATCATTAATAATACAAAATGTACAATATTTACCTCTAGAATATATGAACACGCTCTGGGTAGATGAAAAAGTGCAAAGAATGTAAAGTGCAAGTTCAATAGACTGAACAGCCTATTTGGGTAATATTGCTGAAGAAAGTGGTATGAGACAGTTCTCTTTACTTAACAGTGCTAGGAAGATTGACACTTTTAGAAAAGGCAAAACAGAACAGTGGAACCATTTAGCTAAACAGTAATATGCTCCATCCCAGGAAATTGTAAAGCAAGGGAAACAGTGGGAGAGCAAAGGGATTTGTGAATCGATTGGACCAATTATTTTAAAATGAAAGGTAATCCTGCACTCACCTGGACAGTAAAAAATATGTCTTGTTCACAGAGAAGAGTACAAGATTAGGCTAATAAATAAAACCGCAGGAGAAGTCCAGCCTAAGCTCTTTTTTTCATTTGAATTTATAGGGCAAGTACTTGAAATGTATGAGAGCTTGAATAAAGCACTGAATTTCTCAATAGCTGAAAATCCCTGGGAATAAACAATTTTATCCCAAATGAGTTTTTCAGACCCAATTTCGTTATGTTATTCATCGCAAAAAATGATGCTTGGTCCAAGTAAAAATCACCCTCTTCACACATTCTTCCATAGACCATTAACACATTAAGTTCTCTGTGTCCATTGATGTTCATAAGAACTCTATTCTCTATGCTTGCTGAGCTCCCAATCCCCCTGGTCTTTCCCCGTAGAAACTCTGGGAGGAGTTGGGGCCCATCAACAATGTGGCTGTTTCATTGACCTCTATATATTCCACATTTATTGTGGGCTCAATGGCTGCACATAAGGGACTTTTAAAAAGAAGGAATCCTATCAACATGCTAATGAATTAAGCCAAGCTTCAGTTTCCTTAGTTCAGAACCATGGCAGTAACAACAGCATGGCTGTCTCATGATAACTGAATCTAACTAGTAGTCTAAAGGTCCTGAAGGGAGACCAGTTAGGATTACCATCCCCCCAGTGGTGGTGAGGGATCCCCTGCTCCTTGCTCTTGTTTCCCACCAGTGCTCCAAGCAGTGGCAAAAGACAAAATTTAAAAATAGCTATCAAGCTGAAGAGGTGACATCACTTTGGGGGGGAAAAACTGGAAGAGACAACACTCCTCTCTTGAAATCTCCCAAAACTCCATGGTTTTACTGTAGTGTGTGTTTTATGTCCTGTCGAGTTGCTTATGATTTATGGTGACCCTATGAATTAATAACCTCCAATATGTCCTATCGTTAACAGCCTTGCTCAGATCTTGCAAACAGAGGACCATGGCTTCCTTTATTGAGTCAATCCATCTTAGGTTGGGTCTTCCTCTTTGTCCATTGCCTTCAACCTTTCCTATAATTTTCCAGTGAACTCTATCTCCTCATAATATGACCAAAATATGATATCCTCAGGTAGGTCGTTTCAGCTTTTGGAGAGAGTTCAGACTTGATTTGATCGTGGAACCCATTTATTTAACTTTTTGGCAGTCCAAGGTATCCATAAAACTCTCCTCCAACACCACATTCTTCAATTTCCTTCCTGTGAGTTTTCTTCATTATCCAACTTTCAAACCCATACATAGTAATGGGAAATACTACGGAATGAATTATCTTGATCTTGGTCTTACACTAAATAATCTTTTCTAGCTCCTTCATGGCTGCAGTCTTAATCTCCATTTGATTCCTTGGTTGCAGTCTCCTTTTCTGGTTGTTAATGGAGCCAAGGAATAGAAAATCTTTAACAATTTCAATTTCTTCATCATCAACCTCCCCCCCCCCCACCCCGTCAAGTTATGGCAATTCTGTAGAGTTTCCAAGGCAAGAGACATTCGGAAGTGGTTTGCCAGTGCTTGCCTGTGCATCATGACCCTAGTATTCCTTGGAGGTCTCCCATCCAAATACTAGCCAGGGTCAAGGCTGAGAGTGTGTGACTGGCCCGAGGTTGCCCAGCAAGATTCTATGGCATGAGTGAGGATTTGAACCTGGATTTCCCAGGTTCTAGTCCAACACTTTAACCACTACACCATGCTGCCTCTATATCATCAGCCTTAAAGTTGTGCAATTCCCCAATAGTCATTACTTTTCTCTTCTTGATGTTCAGCTGTAATCCTGTTTTGGCTCTTTCTGCTTTAACCTTAATCAGTAGTCATTTCAAGTTTTCACTGTTTTCTGCCACTAATGTGGTGTCATCTGCATATTTCAAATTGTTAATGTTCCATCCACCAATTTCCCTCCACCTTCCTCTAAATCTAAACCGGCTTTCCTTATGATATGAGAGCCAGTGTGGTGAAATAGGTAAGAGCACTGGATTAGTATCTGGAAGTCCCAGGTTCAATCCCCACTCATACCATGGAAGCTCAATGGGTGATCTTGGGCCAGTCACACTATCTTAGCCTAACCTACCTCACAGGCTTGCTGTGAGGATAAAATGGAAGAGAGGAGAATAATGGAAGCCACTTTGAGGGGAAATGCAGGATATAAATGAATTAAATAATTAAATAGAATGGTATGTTCTGCATACAAATTGAAGAGATAGGGAGATAAAATCACCCTTGTCTGACCCCTTAGCAAACTGGAAACCAAGCTGATTCTCCATATTCTGTCCTAGTAGTAGCCTCTTTTCCAGACTATTAGTTTTGAGAAATTCCCAAAGAAGTGTGGTGTCATTTCTTGGTTTTCCTGGAAGTGATGTCATGTCATTGCTGACAGCTACACACACACCACTCCCCAAAAGTTCTGTTGGATGCCTAGCAACCCTACAAGCCGCTGGAAAAGGAGGAGGAAGTCATGGACTTGAAATCTTGGGGAGGTGCTGTTCCCTTATCAGAGCTTGCTGAGAGTACCCTTTTACAACACATAGCAATAGAAGCTGCCTCCACTTGGTTGTCCTTCGTAACTAAAGAAGTGAGGCCCAGTGCCCTTACCAGCAGGAACCTAATCATTCCTGCTTACTGCGGCTAAGCAAAGAACTGTATGTCTATGCTCCATGAAGCAGTTACTATCTCATCAGCCCCCATTTTATATGGAACACTGCTTGTCAGCAACTTAAGTCCAAGAGCAATGATGAGGATCAACAAAACAACCTGTGCTACTGCCACGTGCTTCTCTTTGACTTCATCCTGGCTGCTGGACACATCCAGTTTGAATGAATGGCAGTCAAACATGTGAATCCATATTCTTTACGTCTTTTTCATGCCAACCATTCTGATAAGCACTGGAACATGTCAGCATTCAAAATATCAGAGTTAGGATGCATATCACTCAAGACCTGGATTGGATTTTCTGCAACCTAAGATCACGAAGTTCTGCTGCTGGAGGTGAGAGCCTTTAGTGCATCAGGCAGAAGCCAAAGCATGACTAAGCAAAGGACAGGGTCAGAATACAATGTAGTACAGTACAGTATAGTACAAGCGGGAACCTGCAAGGACTTGCAGGAGGCATCTCATTTCCCCCTCTTCCACTATTTCTTCTTTCCCTTTCCCCACAGCCTCTCCCCTTTTCTTCGTTCACTCCATTTGTTAAAGCTACAGATGCTTCTTTTGTCATTTTGGGATAACCACAACACCACACTGACTTTCATAGGGTGACTGCTGTTGAACAGCAGCAAGCAGCTAGGCCTAGTTGAGTCATGCCAATCAGGTGGTATCAAGTAACCCAGATGTTGCTGCCAGGCCTGGGCTTGCCAACTTCCAGGTGGGACCTAGTGACCTCCTGGAATCTGCCCTCCTAGAGAAAATGCCTGCTTTGGAGGGTAGACTCCATGGCATTAAATCCTGTTGAGCTCCCTACCATCCACAGACTCCACTCAAAATCTCCAGGAATTTCCCAACCTGGGGCTGGCAGTGCTAGTCAGGCATGACACTGATGAGTTCTTTCTCAAAGGCCAAAACAGCCCTAGAAAGGACCCCGCCCTCTCCCACTGCCTTTTTACTCACAGAAACTCAGCCTGAAAAGCTTTGGTTGTTTAGCAACAGCCAGTGAGGGTTTCTGTGCCTTAAAGCTGCAGGTACTCCTTTTATCATTTGGGTTTAAAAAAACAACAACAATGTATTTTTGTTTATATTTCAGATTTTTCTACAAACCTGGGGCCCTTTTCAGGTTTGCTGAAAGATCTGCCTTGCCCATTCACAACTCCAGTCACTGGGTTTAAGTATGCTCAGATCTGGCTGATTTCACTATTAGTATATAGACAAGTGGAGACCTGCAAGAAACTTGTGGGAACAGCTATCCAATCCTCCACCTTTGCTTCCTCCCCTCTCCCCCTACTGCTCTCAGTCTCTCAAAATCCCTTCCTCCTGCCACCCCTTTTCTTACTCTCTCTCCTCTGTGCTTCTCTCTCTCTGCCTCTCATCCCTTTCTCTTTCAGCCCCCCATCACATTCCAAGCCTCCCACCTGCTTCCTCTCCCCCTCCCCCAGAAGCAGTGGTGGCGGCAGCACTCCCAGCTGCCCACCTGCTCCCCCCCTATCAGCAGTGGTGGCAACATCTGGTTCTCCCAACTACAGAGATCAGTTGTAATTCCAGGTGATCTCCAGCCCTCACCTGGACTTTGGCAACAGCAGTTCCCCTGGAGGAAATAGTTGCTTTGGAGGGTGGAGTCTATGACATTATACCCTTCTGAGGTCCCTCTCCTTCTCAAAGCTCACCTCCCCAGGCTCCACCCCACAAGTCTCCAAAAATTTCCCAATGTGGAGTTGACAACCCTATCTCCTTCCCACCAACCACCAACCTGCCTTTATTTGCCCCTCTATATTAAGTTTTCTGTCTCTCCCCAGCTCCCTTCAGCCTCTCCCTTGGGTCTTTCCCCACTGTGAGGACCAAAGGAGATTACATTAGTCTCCTCTCCTTTTTATCTGCACAACAACCCAGTGGCGTAGGTTAGGCTGAATGTATGTGACTGGTCCAAAACCACCCAGTGAGCTTCCTCAGCAAGATGAGGATTTGAACTTGGGTCTCCCAGACTCTACTCTAAAGCTCTAACTGCTGTACTACACTGGCTTTCATAGGGTAGCTGCTGTTTACTATTAGCAAGCAGCTAGGCCTAGCTGAGTCATGCAAGTTGGGTGGTATCAAGTCACCCAGCAGTTGCTGCCAGGTGAGATAGGGTTAAAAGGTACCCCCTCGCAACCGACAGGGGAGGGATGGGAGGGTCTTACTGGTCACAAATTGAGGCCTAGGCCTCAATGCCATTGGTGTGTTGATGTCACTTCTGGAAGCGACATCATCATGTTGCCCATGACATGAGAGGTGCTCTGGTACTTAGGCAAAACCGCTATGATAGAAGCAGTTTTTACCATAGAGTTTTGCACAAATACCAAGGCATCTCCCATGTTGACAGTAATGTGATGCTGCCACTTCCAGAAGTGACGTCAACATGTCAACAGTGTTGAGGCATAGGCTTCAATTTGCACCTGGTAAGACCCCTACTGGCTGGCTGAATGGCACTGAGGAGAGGGATCCCAAAATGGCAACCCTAAGATGGGACCTCATGATCTCCCAGAATTACAACTGAACTCCAGATGACAGAGATCTGTGCCCCTGGAGAAAATGGCTGCTTTGAAGGGTAGATTTTATGGCATTATACACTCCTGAGGCCTCCGCCTCTCCCCTCTCCAAACCCTGCCCTCCTCAGACTTCACCACAAAATTTCCCAAACTGGAGCTGGCAACCCTAAGCCTGGGCCCAGTGATTCTTCCCTCAAAGGCAAAAATATTCCTGGAAAGAGCCCTGCCTCCTCCCCTTGCCTTTTACTTACAGAAACTGAAGCCTGGAATACTGTGGTTGCCTAGCAACAGCCACTGAGGGAACCTGTTGCTTAAAGCTACAGATGCTCCGTTTATAATTTTCAGGTTTTTCAAACCCCCAAATTTATTTTGTTTACATTTCATGTTTTTTTTGTAGAAAGATCTGCCTTACCTGTTCACAGTTCCAGTCACCAGATTTAAGTATCCAAAGATACTTGGCCAACCACTATTAGAATACAAGATAGTGCTAGACTTGGCCTCATGATACAAAAGCTTCACAGTGTGACTAATTGCAGGGCCAGTTGGTTCTTATCTGAAATCCAGGTCTCCCTGGTTTTCTGTAACTGCTCAGAACAGCTTGGCAATGTTTCCTTCCATCCCATTCCTTTCACTTTTTCTACACGCTACACTATAAATTACTAATTTGGACGCTGAGGTCTGACCTCAGAAATTGTCTAGTTCTTGCAACCAAAAACTTGGATGCATCCTGTCAATCTTATTTGCTGGGCAAATTTGCAACCAAGATCTGGTGGGTTTCTGACTGTTTCCCAGGCAGATAAATTAGCATGATCCAGTCTTCATTTTCTCATATGTTATGGCTGACAATATCCCCAGTGTATATTGCCAAAAGCCCTTAAGAATTAAAATAAATAAGTATGGAACCCATTCAGTTGTGCAGAGAACAATCATTTTGGGATTCTACAGAGCAAATAACCCAGTGACCCATAGCAGGGATTCATATTTTTTTCCTGAAAACGTTTTTCCCCCTTGCAAATAGCAATCCAAGTTCTCTGATTCATCTTCCTTGTGGATGATTTAGCCTCAAGAATTTACACAGAAGTTTCTTCCCATAAATAGTCTGGCTTTTATGAGTTCTCAATTGCTGTTTGTTGTTAGTTATATTGTCTTTGTACTGACTCAACTTTTCCTTAACTTCATTCATAAAGCTGATACCAAACCAAACATTAAATAACCTTCTTAAGTCAACATTGCGCATGCTACATTAACCAGGAAATACCAAAAGAAATATGTTTTCTTTGAGTGCTTCCCAGGTTTCTAAGGTTAGTAAAATGCAAGCCGCCTTCTTCTTCTTTTTTTAAAAAAAAAGGTCAGAGAAAGACATTTATGGATTCTGTCTCCTCCAGATACTTTATCAATGAATAATATACTGTACTCTCTGGAAAAGGAAGGAAATTGCAGCCCATTAGGGGCTATTCTGTGTGGTCTGCCCACTTTTTGGATGGTCCCCATGTAATGCAACCCTTCCTCTCCCTTTGTATGGCCTGCATTATTTGGCCATCAGTTCTACATACTCTGGGAAAATTGGAACACTCCACTCCAGTCTGGAAGAAAGCTTCTCATTAGATTAACATAACCTGACAAGCAAAAGGTGGGTGAGTCAACGGAGACACAGCAGACAAATCTTTAAGGTAATGATAAATATTTTCCTCTGGAAGGCAGTAGCACTCCAGAAAGACTTCTGGGGCCTGGGAAAGAGAAGCTTGGAATCTAAATTCAGATTACTTCCCTTTACTAAATTAATCTTGTTGATTCAAATTGTTGCCAGCAACATTCCATCTGGGCTTTTTCCAGGGAAAAGGGAAGGATAGTGAGAAGGATGACGTGGCTGGGCTTTAGGCTTGTATACACAATGCATACTTTTACAAGGCAACATATTTAGCAAGTGAGTCGGATCAGTCTCCCCAGCCCCAACACCTGCCTACCCATGGTCAATTTTATGTAGGGACAGAATGTATGCACATTCAAACATGTATGTTCCATCTCTGTAATCAGAAGCTCTCCTTATCTAATGTCCCCAGTTGATTTGTACGAGCCAGTGTTGTGGTGAATATGTGTCTGCAGGACGGAGTCAGTTTGCCAGCCTCATTCAGGGATGGGGCCAGGACAATCAATCCACCCCTCCTTATATATGTTCCCATATACACACAAGCTCTGTTCGCTCAACCAGTGAACAGTATGGTGTAGTGGTTAAGAGCGTGTTTTGGAGCGGTGGACTCTGATCTGGAGAACTGGGTTTGATTCCCCACTTCTCCACATGAAGCCAGCTGGGTGACCTTGGGCTAGTCACAGCTCTCTCAGCCCCACCTACCTCACAGGGTGTCTGTTGGGAGGAGAAGGGAAGGTGATTGTAAGCTGGTTTGAGTCTCCCTTAAGTGGTAAGAAAGTCAGCATATAAAAACCAACTCTTCTTCTTCAACATATCCAAGGTGAAAATAACATTATTATAGCAGGAGTGGTGTGAATGTACTAGCCCTTTCCCCTACCCATACATGATCATTGGAACATGAGCATGTACGAAGTGTAGATGTGTGGACTCAGTCCTTGTACAGAAGTTGGCTCCATCCCCATACATCATATAAATCGACACTGTGCTTCTATTCTGGGGCATGCATAGATGAGGGGGCAACATACTTGTACCCACTCCTTCTACACAGGTTATTTTCATCTTAAACATGTCAATTGAGCAGTGATCGCGTGTACATGGTGAAATGAAGTCATGGAAATCTAAAGTGACCATTAATATGTCAAATGAAAATGACTTGGGTCGTTTTAAGAGAGAAGACAGAATCAGACAGGCACTGCAAACCCCTGTATTTTTTATCGGTATCACATAGCCCAAATACCTCAGGATTCTAAATTTAAGTTGTCAGGAAAAGGAAGTCTGCACTGATAGAGAGAAATGAGAGCATTACAAAAGGCAATGAGCTGTATAAAATTTCTTCCCTATTAAAGCCATATTTGGGTTTACAGAGGATGACTAAACAGAGAATCATTCCGATGCATATTTATTCATTCCCCGAATAGTTCTAAATTCAGAGCATATGAGAAAAATGTTAAGGGTGGGTGTCAACAGTTGAGGCAGTGAGACTGGAGAAGACGATCCCAAAATATCTTAATTCCATTAATGTCTTTGCATCACCCAGCCCAGGCAACTCTAGCTCTCAGTGCATTTGCAGCGTTACCAGCAGAGGTGAAGAACTGAGGAGACCAGAGAAGGGGCAGGGGAGGCTTAAGTGCAAGGCTTCTGTTTATGTCTGTTTGGAAAAAATAGATTGCAATTTATGTAACCAGAATGACTGAGAGCTTTAAGAAATGAGGAATCGGAAGTCAGACCTTATTGCTCCTGACCATCTATGAAATAAAAGGAGATGGAAAGAGAAGCTGATTAGCACGGGACTGTATGGAATTTCTCAAGTTTTGACATTCCAGGAGAATTAAGCTGTTTTGCAGAAATTGCATTTGGTTGTACTTGAGTGACGTTTCAGGATTCCTTACTTGTTCAAGGAAATAAAACAGATCAAAGCTCACAGCCTCACCTTTCATATCCCCTCTAGTTTGACCAGGACAGCAAACATTAGCAGACTTCAGCTTGCATTCTCCCTTTGGTGTGGGGTTGCCAACTTTGAGTTGTGAAATTCCTGGAGATCTGTGGGTGGTGCCTGGGGATGGCAGAGTTCGGAGAGGGAGCTCAGCGGGGATGTGATGCCATCAAGTCCACCCTCCAAAGCAACCATTTTCTCCAGGGGAATGGATCTCTGTAGTCGGGAGAGCAAGGAGCTAGAAAAGATTTTGAAGTGTAAGGATGTGACTCTGGCCACCAAGACTAGATTAATTCATGCCATCATATTCTCTATTACTATGTATGGGTGTGAAAGCTGGACAATGAAGAAAGCTGATAGGAAGAAAATAGATTCCTTTGAAATGTGGTGTTGGAGGAAAGTGTTGCGGATTCCGTGGACTGCCAAAAAAACAAATCAGTGGGTTATAGATCAAATCAAGCCTGAACTGACCCTAGAAGCTAAAATGACTAAACTGAGGCTGTCGTATTTTGGTCACGTCATGAGACGACAAGAGTCACTGGAAAAGACCGTCATGATAGGAAAAGTTGAGGGCAGCAGGAAAAGAGGAAGACCCAACAAGAGATGGATTGACTCAATAAAGGAAGCCACAGCCTTCAATTTGCAAGATCTGAGCAAGGCTGTCAAAGATAGGACATTTTGGAGGACTTTCATTCATAGGGTCGCCATGAGTCGGAAGCGACTTGACGGCACTTAACACACACACAGTCGGGAGAGCAGTCATAATTGTGGGAGGTCTCCAGGCCCCACCTGGAGGTTGGCAACCCTACTTTGGTGTGCACATCGCATGTATGATCCTCCAACATTTCACAGATGGGCTCAGTAACATGTTTGTACTACCACTGTGAAATGTGAAAGATTACCGCCCAAATCTCCACTGTATGTCATAGTCATAGAATCATAGAACTGGAAGGGACCACCAGAGTCTCTGAAAGCCATGAAAAAGGCCTGTCTGTTACGTGTCTTCCATTGATTTCAAAGTCATGATAGTATCTGTGGTTAGGGTTGCCATCCTCCAGTACCAGCTGGAGATCTCCTGCTATTACAACTGATCTCCAGCCGATAAGAGATCAGTTCACCACGTTGGTCCTCCAAATGGTTTCTGTTCATGGTTCATTGCTGCCAGTCCATGGCATGCAGAATACAAGTATGGAAAGGATGGGAGAGAAACTGAATGAGGAAAGAGAAATAATGTAGACCAGTGTTCCCAGAGTGGGAAGTACCACCCCCTGGTGGGAAATGGGATTACCTAGGGGGGCACTAAGAGGCAAGGGGGCAGCAGAGGGTGCTAGAGGTGGGCCCCTTCGACTGTGATGTTGGATAGGGGTTGGATGGGGTTGAGTTTGTGGAAACAAAGGGGTGGTGACCCGAAAAGTTTGGGAACCACTGATGTAGACAAGCAAGAAGAACAGTGAGCTGAAAGGGGGGGCAAACGTATTTAAGCAACTGTGAGCACTTCCTGTTGGAATTTTTCCTCTGCAATGAAGGACAGATTCACAAAAGCACATTCTCAGTGCTTCGCATGTCTCTTTCATTTTAGAGGCAGTTTTAGTGGTAATTATTCTTGAGTCTTACTGAATTTTCACCCATTGTTTTATGGCAATTTTGCAGCAGCTTATAATTCCCGAGAGTCGGTCGAGACAGATTGCTTTCTGATTCAGCCAGTTTGCTACAATACTCGGTGTTCTCAGTATTGTATTAGTTCCCAAATTAAGCTGAAAATGGGAGCATTCCAGAACATAAGGGAGGGGACAAATTCTTATACTGGTCTGACAACATTTGTATTGGTCCAAAGCAGGACGTTTAACTATAACTTCAAGAAAATAGCAAATCAGTGTACATGCTGAGTAGGGTTGCCAGACCACTGCTGGAAACCCCGAGGGGAATTGGGAAGAAGGGCCTGGTGCCGGGTGTCACACTGGCATGCTGATGTCACTTCTACTAAAAAAGGAAGTGACAACTTTAGATGCTCTAGCATTTATAAAAACTCTGATTTTGCCATGATTTTTTAGTAAAACACGACAGCGTCCATCATATCACTTCTGGTTTTTACCAGAAATGGCATTAAGTACTCTGGCATGATACTGGCATATGTTCCTTTGTCCCCCTCCCATTTCCTCCCATCATTGCCACTGGCATCAGTGGGCAATGAGCTGGGAGGCCTGGCATCCCTGTGCTGAAGGACTAAAGGATGCTCCTCCCATCACCCCATGAGGCAATCCGCTGCATATTATTCTAGCTGAAAAGGCATCAAATGTTGGCAGAATTACATCTAGAGTTGCCAGGTCCTTCCTGGCAACCATCGGGAGCTTTACGGGGTGGGGCTGGGGCAGTGATCTGTGCACCCAGTGCGATGACATCACATCTGGATTGATTCTATAGAGTTTTTGGGGGGAGAGTGCTAGAACGTACCCCAGAGTGATGGTGGCATTTCCACGTCAACCCAGAAGTGACTTCATCGCACTGGCCATGTAGATCGCGCCCTCCTCTGCTGGCCTGCTTCCGCCCGTCGACCAGCTGAGGGGTGGCGGGCAGCCAGGTGAATTGGTGGGCTATTGGGAGCCCCACTTACATTGCTTTCCAGAGAGCAAGGTTCTAAGCAAGGTTCTAAGCTTCTACATGGCTGACAGGAAGAAGGAAATCAGCCTGGGACAAACAGAAGCAGCTCTGCAGGGAGCAAGAGGAAAGTACTCATATCTTTAACTAACTGGCTTTACACCTTTCCTACCCCTGTAGGAACTAATGTATTTTGTACAGTTGACATTGTATATTCTAACATTAAAGCCAGCACAAGTAAAGCAAATTATAATAGTCCATTCCTGTTGGTAGAAAGGCCCACATTATTGTGGTCAGAAGCTTGAGAAAACTGGCTGCACTGTGTGCGCTATAAAATGCCCTTGATCCTGTTGGAGCCTGCATCAATGGCATAAGTCACATTAGAAACTTTGTCTTGGATAGTAACATGCATTTGTTTATTAATTTGGAGTATTGGAAGTGGGCAGACACTTTGTGGAAATTACTTCCTGTTTTTGACATTTCTAGAGTATCATGATATCACTTCCTGTTACCTGGTGCACTAAGAATTTCAAAAATATCTATGGTTTTACCATAGAGATGTTTTGAAATTCCTAGAGACTTCCACATGCAGCCCCCCCCGATTTCCCCCCGCTGCTCCATTGGGTAGGGCCAGGGGTAGAGAGCATCACCACGAGTTACCCTGCCGTTACCAAGTAAGTGTAAACCCTATATATTGACTAATAAACAAGAGGAAAAGTCTCATTTGTTACAGTCATTGTAATGAAGATAAATAGGCAAGCAAGCAATACTTGTTCTATCATTAGGGTTGCCAACCTCCAGGTAGTACAATGGCTCAATACGAAAAGAAAAATGATAACTACAAAAATATTAGTACTCCAACCATGGAGTTACACACAGGAAACTGGAATAAATGGTAGCATCACCCACTAAAGTAAATGTTCTATATTTTAGGTTGTATCACCTGTATTCAAAGTAAGACTTAAGATGAAACTCCAGATAAATAATAATAAATAAATAAGCAACTGGTTACATCACCATCACAGATACAATGTGAATGTTAAAGTCCATAAAGGCTAGAAGCCTCCAAACGTTAGTCCAATCAAAAACAACACTGTCCTGTGTAAATGCATTAACTTTAACATTCACATTGTATCTGTGATGGTGATGTAACCAGTTGCTTATTTATTTATTATTATTTATCTGGAGTTTCATCTTAAGTCTTACTGTGAATACAGGTGATGCAACCTAAAATATGGAACATTTACTTTAGTGGGTGATGCTACCATTTATTCCAGTTTCCAGCGTGTAACTCCGTGGTTGGAGTGCTAATATTTTTGTAGTTATCATTTTTCTTTTCGTATTGAGCCATTGTGCTGCTGTTCTCTGTACTTAGTATATGTCAGCATAGATAGTTTGTTCCCTCAACCTCCAGGTAGTAGCTGGAGATCTCCTGCTATGACAACTGATCTCCAGCCGATAGAAATCAGTTCACCTGGAGAAAATGGCCTCTTTGGCAATTGAGCTCTATGGCATTGAAGTCCCTCCCCTCCCCAAACCCCATTTTCCACAGGCTCCAACCAAAAAACCTCCCGCTGGTGGCAAAGAGGGTCCTTGCAATCCTATCTATCATTGTTATTTTGGATGTTGAGATAAGAGACGGAAGAGGACAGAAAGTCAAGATATGAAGAAACTGAAAGGAAAACTTTGCAATCAGCAGAACAAAATATTTTGTATTGATGTCTTTCTTTCCACAGTACTCCATCAATGATCAGCAACTTTCAGAGGGATTCCTTGATTCGGTGTGAGAAGTATCCTCCAGCCTGTATCTCTTTTCCTGTCTATCTTTACCCCAACCTTCCTCCCAGGAACTCGGACTTGGGAACAGGACTTCTCTCTCCCCTTCATCCTGTCCTCCGCAATGCAATGAAGTAGGTTTGCCTAAGAGAGAATGATTGACTCAGTAAGCTTCAGGCTGGATGCACTTGTGAATCTGGCTCATCCCACTCTGACACTCCAACCAGGACACCACACTGGGCTACTCTTCCTGCCTGTATTCATGGTCTGTTGCTTTACTGTTAGCATTCCTGCTGGGTCGCTTGTGTCTGTTTTGCGTGTGACAGAGTGATTAGTTTTCTATTGTTGCTCAATCCAAAAGAAAAGCCATGCAGTGTAAGAGAATGTTGCTATTGCTACTGATGTGTTTAAATTATTTTTATAATATAAACTAAATAGTACTGCTATTTGAAATATAACACAACAAATGAAATCAGCATAGATGGCCGACCTTAGATGGCAAGCATCTAATAGTCTGAAATTGACAAATATACAATAAGACAACCAATACCAGGTAAGTACCCAGGGTAATAACCCACAAGAGGATTATGTACAGCAGGTAAGTGTAACCTTGTGGTTTATTACCCTGGGTACTTACCTGGTATTGGTTGTCTTATTGTATATTTGTCAATTTCAGACTATTAGATGCTTGCATGTTAATATATAACAGCTGGTAATTTAAGGTTGGCCATCTATGTACATTTCATTTGTTGTGTTAAATTATTTTCATGCCACCTCATACCACCAACACTACTATTACAAGAACTTGTTCCTAGGACCAAGGCAAGGTTTCTTGTACAACAGGGAAACTTTCTTCTATCTGCCAGAAAATCGAAAGATCAGAATGCTAGGGCTGAGAGGTACAGCCCCGAATATGTGATCCCATATTAGGTGGAAAACACAAAGTTACAGTAAGATATGTATTTCCACTTGAACCAATGGGGAAAAAACCCAAACAAGAATGAATGCAATAAATGAAATGACAATTAATACAATGATTTTTTTTAATGAAACAAGGCCATTTTTAATGAAGAATGTGCAACCCTGGTATTGGAATCCCTTCTAAAATATCAAACTTGATGGTCCCATGCCCATCTTTAGAGAAGCAAAATGGAGCCAACTGCATCTAGTTGTAGGAGTTTCTGTGTTCTCCTGAGGTATTTTATTTTATTAGATTATTATCGTGCCCTATCCCTACTAGGGTAGGGCGCAGGGCAGCTGAAGTACTGAATAAGCAACTTAACAAGCACTGAGCATGCTCACTGAGAAGAGTTGAAGACCCCACCCCCACCCCAAGGGAAACTGGGAGGTGAAGAGCAGATTGCTCTGCTCAAGGTCCTAACAGCTCGAAGAAGCTTTGAGGTGGAGTTTAGCTTCACATCATGAATCACCTGATCTTCCTTCCTTCCTAATCATGTTCCAAGCTTGTAAGAGTTCTGCCACCAATGAAGTTAGAACAAGTTTCTGAGGGATATTTTTTTAGAAGGAGAAAAACAGCCAGCTGCCTCCCCCAAGAAATCTTCCAGCTGTAAAGGAGGAGTGTTCCAAACACATTTGGGTATTGTGGCATAGGTAGTGAAAATAATATTGGGATGTAAGCACTATGAGAAATGCACCTCCCTGCCAAAATTCCCTCTCCCAGCCCACACAGGTCAGGTAGGAACAAATATGAAAGCCAAAGTGGTGTAGTGGTTAAGGTGTCAGACAGACTAGGACCTGGGAAACCCAGGTTCAAATCCCTACTTGTGCCACGGAAGCTTGGTGGATGACCTTGGGCCAGTCACACACTCTCAGCCCCAACCCTGGCTAGTATTTGGATGGGAGACCTCCAAGGAATACCAGGGTCATGACGCAGAGGCAGGCAATTGCAAATCACCTCCAAATGTCTCTTGCCTTGAAAACCCTACATAGTCACCATAAGTCAGCTGTAACTTGACAGCAAAAAAGGGGGGAGAAATATATATACCCTGTTAGCAAAGCAGTACTTAAGTTTGGAGCTAAAGAAGCAGCTTCCTGCATACCTATTGCCAAATCTCAACAGTTAATGCTAGTGGGACACTGCAGCCCAAAATCCTCATCTTAGAGAGAGTATGTCGGTGTGATATAGGGGAGAAAGATACCATGGAGCATATTCTCATCCACTGCCCTTACTATGAAGAGATCCGTGACACATTTATCTGACCCTGGATTAACAAGCTCTCTGATAACTCGGAGGCAGAGAGGTCAAGGAAGCTCTTCTTGGATGAAAATCCAAAGGTTACCTTAGATACTGCTAAATTCTGTGCTGCTGGGACTAAAATTAGGTGCAAATTGCTGGGATAACATCCCCTATAACTTGTGTACATAGTAGCGCCCTCTTAGGATTTTATGTATTTTATACTTTTTATACTTGTATTTATGTATCTTATATTTTTATATCTGGAATTTCTGCTTTTAATATCAATGGGATTTGAGCCAACTTTGACGATTTTATTCTTTTGTAGGTGACTGGCCATGTGCCGTATTAATAAATGACTGACTGACACTGCAGCCCTGAAATGGTAGACTGCTGTGGTTCAGGTCTAGGTGAGCAGGATATTATTAGTCTAGCATTAGAACTCAGCAGTCTAGCACAATTGTTCTATGGAGGGGAAATTTTGCAATAGTTTATCTTAACTCTCCCCTGATTTCCCATAGGACCCTCGTTTCTCCCTTTCTATTACAATCCTGGTAAGAAAACCTCCTTATTTATGTAGACCAGAAATTAGAGCTATGCTGTTTATAGCTGCGCGTGTCGCAGAGACCAGGGTAGAGTCAGGCAGATTCATGCAAACACATTTCACTGGGCGAGATTTACAGCATCTCTATTAGCAGGCCTATCGCTCGGTGCTTTGCTTCTCCGATTAACACACCATTGTAGATTCAAAGCTCTCAGCATGGCGAAGCCAAAAGACATCTTGAATGTCGTCGGTATTTGGTGCATTATTTATGTGGTTAGCTGGCAGTCTCCATCTCCTGGCAACAATACATTTCCATTGCTTTCTTTATCAATAATCAAAAATGGTCCAACTGTAGAGCTAGAATATTCATCCCTCCTACATTTAGACATGAATCTATGACCCATATAGATGCTTACTCCACAAGTGCGCCCATTAGCTCCTCTGGGAATATTTTTTAAAGTACGGTATGAATTAATGTGGGCGACCATGTCAAAATCTACCACAATGCAAGTGGCATTTCAAATAGCTGTTGTCAGCCCTGTGACAAGTTTCCCCTTGCAACAAATCAGTCTTTCAGATGAAACGGCATTGAACCCATTATCTTAAAACGGAGACTGTTTAAATAAATGTTAAATAATTATATTCATGAATCCACTTATTCTGATTGCTTGTATTAGACTCAGCTTAGCTGCACATGCACAAATCTATGAACAATTACATAGCAAAAATGTTATATTGCTGTCTGTCAGGTTTCTGAATCATACATCCCAGAAACTGTGGATTAAATAAGATGAGTACTTGAATAAGAGTTTTTTTGTGAGCTCCCAGAGTATTTGAATAATTAAATACACTAAGATTTAGCTCAAAATAATAGTAAAACAAATACAACAATAAAAACTGTCAGTAAAGTGAAGTTTCTATCTATAAAATTTGATGATTTTTGCAATGCCAAATGCAGAATAAGGTATTATGGCAATAAAAAACTTTAATGGAGCATGGGAGAGTGGCAATATAATTTACAGCTGCCTTGGCATCACTAGTTTCACAAACTGCAGCTCTTCTGTAAAGCTCTTCTGTTTTCCATGAGTTTCTCTAGGTGCTATTAAACTGAAGAATAACATTTCCAATATATAGAACTGGAGGTAAGGTTCAGACCTAAAACCATGCCTATTCAGTGCACTGATACAGGATCCTCTATATACCTATATACCTATATCCAGACATGGAACCAGTTTACACAACACCTAGTGACACAGCAGGCAGTTTATCTGTATTCAAGAGAATATTTTTCTCTGGTCCAGAATTAGGGTTGTCAGGGACTTGTTGGAGAGCTCCCGCTATTACAACTAGGGTTGCCAACCTCCAGCAGGAACAGGATGTACTAAAACAAATAACAAGAATGTCCAGTGGGAACAATGAGAGATGCCTGAAGGACCATTGGATAGAATGGGAGCTAGGTATGCCAACTGACTTGCATGGGCTCCACTGAAATACATTACAACAAACAAACGTTGCATCAAAAATGCGGAATGGGTTAGAGAGACCTGCCCTGGGACTGGAATGACAGCCCCCAGAGTGGAATGACAGTATCTGGGCCCAGACACACTGCTAGGGTTGCTAACCTCCAGGTACTAGCTGGAGATCTCCTGCTGTTACAACTGATTTCCAGCTCATAGAGATCAGTTCACCTGGAGAAAATGGCTGCCTTGGCAATTGGACTCTATAGCATTGAAGTCCCTTCCCAAACCCTCCCCTCCCCAGGCTCCATCGCAGAAATCTCCAGGTATTTCCCAACCTGGAGCAGGCAACCCTAATTGCAACTGATCTCCAGCTGATAATTCCAGGAGATCTCCAGGCCCCACCTGGAGGCTGGCAACCCACATTTTATCATGGATAATGCTCATGTTCCCCACTTCTTCCCACAGCATTCTTTTAATACAGTTTCATGAAAGGGGTTCGGTCACGTTTATTCTGCTTCATTGAGTTCTTAACCTCTGCTGACTGCTATGAAAAACAAATGTTGAAATCTGGAGACGTGTATTTCTTTCATTTATACCCCACATTTCTCCTCTCCTCCATTTTATCCTCGCAACAACCATGAAAGGTAGCTTAGGCAGAGAGTGTGCGACTGGCCCAGGGTCACCCAGCAAGACTTCATGGCAGAGTGGGGATTCAAACCTGGGGCTCCCAGATCCTAGTCTAGCACCATAACCACTACGCCATGCTGGCTCTCAATATTTAGAGTACAAGCTTCCACATCATTGCTTTTATTGGATGCCTTTTCTTCATGAAGCACATCAGCTATATTGAGAACAGAGCCTGGCTGATTCTTTAATGCATGCATCAGCTAGTAAACAGCACAACTGGGAGAGGGGGGGAGTTTGAAGACATTTACTCCAGACATAATTTTCAGCTAGTCTCAGGTACCAAAAATCAAATGAATACATGCGAGGGATTCTGGTGAGGCTTGTTTGATAGTCTCCACTGGATGCCAGCCTATTGGCCTCTTATGAATCTACCACTTAGTATACAGAATTGTCTGTTTCTCAAGATAATATCAATCATGGAAGCATAGCAATTTGTGCTATTACACTCTACAGGGGGCATTGACATTTCACATTCAAATGTCTGCCTATCAAGAATTATTAGATTAATACAGTTTCAGGTGATAAATACTAAATACATTTATCTTCTTCAATCAGTTCAATGCATTTTTAAAAAGTGAAAGTACTTTTATTATAACTTTTTTTTAAAAGCCCCTGAATGGTGCAAAAATACAGGCTATTATGTTTGCAAACAGATCTCACTTTTACTGCTGTCATTTCCCCAATCATTTTTAACATAGCAGCCATGAAAATAACCACTCTTGTAGACCTCAGTGTAAGGAGACTGGATATACAGTGTTGTTTGATGGATTGACAGTATGCTCAAAGGGTTGGCCTTGATAGTTGGAACAGATTGCTTGAAGATTTAATATCTACCTTCTCATTTCGTCATTCTTCCTTCCCTTCCCTTCCCTTCCCTTCCCTTCCCTTCCCTTCCCTTCCCTTCCCTTCCCTTCTTCCTTCCCTTCAGCAGAGCACTGTGTGTGTGTTAAGTGCCATCAAGTCGCTTCCGACTCATGGCGACCCTTTGAATGAAAGTCCTCCAAAATGTCCTATCTTTGACAGCCTTGTTCAGATCTTGCAAATTGAAGGCTGTGGCTTCCTTTATTGAGTCAATCCATCTCTTGTTGGGTCTTCCTCTTTTCCTGCTGCCCTCAACTTTTCCTAGCATGACAGTCTTTTCCAGAGACTCTTGTCGGCTCATGACATGACCAAAATACAACAGCCTCAGTTTAGTCATTTTAGCTTCTAGGGTCAGTTCAGGCTTGATTTGATCTATAACCCACTGATTTGTTTTTTTGGTAGAGCATTACTTGATGGAATTTTATGTTTTAGTCTTACCTTTCAGACTTGGAAGAATAATGAAACAATTAAAATTATAAAAATTATGAACAATATTTAGGAGGAATGTGAATTCTTATGGTAAGCCAGAATTCTCCATAGTTCTGAGGTGTTGTTAGCCTACTGCAGAAATTATGCTTCTTATCTCTGAGTATGTGCTTATCCAAGTTTTCTGACATTCTCTCTCTCTCTCTCTCTCTCTCTCTCTCTCTCTCTCTCTCTCTCTCTCTCCACTCTCACTCTCACTCTCTCTTTCTTTCAATCAAATCAAATCA
The DNA here is from genome assembly GCF_029931775.1 of Euleptes europaea. Taxonomy (NCBI): domain Eukaryota; kingdom Metazoa; phylum Chordata; class Lepidosauria; order Squamata; family Sphaerodactylidae; genus Euleptes; species Euleptes europaea. The sequence continues at coordinate 33,217,237 of NC_079318.1, forward strand.
AATCCATTCTTTATTTTTTTGGCATCTTCCTTTTCTACAGGTGATCCTCTTGTTTGTCATGATTCATTCAGGTGACAACATGTAATATAAAATGGTACTGAGTTGAGAGTCAACCTGTGAAGTTATATCAGTTTACAAGCCAGAGCTCTCCAAGATGGGGCCACACCCTAAACTGTACAGCCACTTGGACATTTCTTCCATCATCCTAGTGCACTTGAAAAATATGGAACCATCTGACAAAGGAATATAAGGAAAATGGAGTAGATCACCACCCTTGATTTCCTTGGTTTATTATTAAATTACATTATTGAGTACTGTACAGAATTGTACCGTTTGAATGGAAGAATTGAAGAATTTGTGAGCACAGTCACAAGCTGAACTTACCTTGCTCAGCTCATGTGAGCAAGGCAACCTCCTGAATGGATCACCTCATGGATGATGTCCTTCATGCCAAGCACCTTTAAGCCTGTGGTTAACCACTTATTCTACTGGGTCAGGACACTGCACCTTCTCATGATAGGAAATGATTTTCAAAACCAGATGTAGGGGTTCACCATTTTGAATCCTAGAGTTTACCAGCATGAGGCACAGAATTTTGTATGTTGTGATGGAATAAAATTAATATTGCTCCAGTTATCAAATGCTAGTACTGTATGTCTCTTGCAGCTCAGTAACGTGGTGTTGTGGTTAAGAGCGGTGGTTTGGAATGGTGGAGTCTGATCTGGAGAATTGGGTTTGATTCCCCACTCCTCCACATGAGCGGCGGAGGCTAATCTGGTGAATTGGATTTGTTTCCCCACTCCTACACACAAAGCCAGCTGAGTACATTGGGCAAGTCACTCTCTCTCAGCCCCACCTACCTCACAGGGTGTCTGTTGTGGGAAGGGAAGGTGATTCTAAGCCGGTTTTTAGTCTCCCTTAAGTGGTAGAGAAAGTCGGCCTCGGCATTTAAAAACCAACTCTTCTTCTTCTTCTAGATAGCATAGCCTGCACTAAGAGATGGGGTGCAGATAAACTATTAATAAAAATTCAAGCAGGTTACTGATCGACCCCCTGCCCATGATCAACATTTCTGGGTATAACGTATATGTTCCAAAAGGTATTGGTCAAACAGGTCTTTTAAAAATTTCTCACAGAAATAATAAACTTCTGTGTCCTGGCTACTGCAGCTACTGGCTCAAATGAGTGACTGTTCTTCCTCACAAAATTCCCCCACATCTGTTTTCCCCCATGCAAAATTACCTTCATATAGAAATGAGGCATCAAGGTGAACAGATTATCTTTCTTCCTAACATGTGAATTTTCTGTGTAGTTGGAATCTTTTTGTATAAAAGGAGCATTCAGTTCTCTACCTTCTTACATGGGTTTGCTGCCTCAATGACAATTAGGTTTTTGTACGACCTGAGTTCGATCCCGACGGAAGTCGGTTTCAGGTAGCCGGCTCAAGGTTGACTCAGCCGTCCATCCTTCCGAGGTCGGTGAAATGTGTACCCAGCTTGCTGGGGATAAAGGGAAGATGACTGGGGAAGGCACTGGCAAACCACCCCGTAAATAAAGTCTGCCTTGGAAACGTCGGGATTTGATGTCACCCCATGGGTCAGGAATGACCCGGTGCTTGCACAGGGGACCTTTACCTTTACCTTTTACTGATGTTGCTGTGAATTCTAAGGCTTGCTGTTCTGTTCAGCTTATCTATTCATTTTTATTGTGTCTTATTGCTTTGCTGTTTTACTGTCTTAGCCTAGCTGTCGTGAACTTTGGAGAGGCAATGAATAAATGTTTTAAATAATCATGTATAACACCTTTAAAGAATACTTGGAGGAGAAAGAGAGGAATATGCAATGTCGCTTTGAGCTGAGAGTGATATGACCAGAATAGACATATTCTGCAGGTAACCATTTGGTTGAGGGTGCAGAACAACAGTGTTCTTTATCTTCCTCTTCTGCTATTTAGTAAACATTCAATGACATTCTTCATTTAATCCTGTTTAATGTCATCCACCTTACACACCTCTGATCCTCTACTTGCAAAGGGTAGCACTAGCCTAAAGTTGAGGACCAGTGATGGCATATAAGAAGACTCAAATATCTCTCTGTTCAATCCCTGCTGGAATACTAATCCAGTTAGAATATTTACCTTTGAAGTAAACCAAATGGATTTCAGACATTTTTTCTTGAACATGTTTCATCTGTTTTTGTTAATTAATTTGTTGAAACGATGGGCCACAAGTTGACTAAGGCCAGTCTCTGTAGCACTTACAAGACTTAGTTTAAAAATTTGTTGGCACAGATGAATGAAAAAGGAATGGCTAGAACAAATATTATACAAATGTAGCTAATAGGAACAGAATTGGAAAATATATTCATTTGAGAGGAAGTGTACTGACATCCGGTTTGAAATGTAGAGGATTACACCAAGATTACAACAAAGTGATTGATGTAGTACGTACTCTGAATAATCAATTCCTTGACATCTACCATAATGTCTTCCTTTCTTAAAAAGTTGTTTTGCCTTGTTTTTAATGGCTTCAAATAATGGAGAACTTCCCTACACTGCGTTATATGTTGTTCTAGTGGCTAATTACTTTCACTATAATTGAGTTCAGAATAATAAACTCTTGAGGACTGCAGATAATTTTGTGCAATGTGTTCTTAGGAACCTCTGCATTCATAAAGAGACCATTATGCCCCTGATAGTCTTAAAAAAGCCAAACACTAATACATTTTTTTGCAAAATAAAAAATCAGAAGTTACAAGTGAAAATACCCTTTAAAGAAAATAGATTAATACTTCAACACTAAGAATTGATTGATGGCCACTCAAAAGATGCAATTACATCTGAGGCTTCTTACATAAAACATGATAAAAACAGATAAAACTATGAAAAGTGCATAAAATGCATCGTACTTGACAAATGTGCTATGCTTAATTTGGTTTTAAAAATGATTTTTAAAACTCAGCTGATAATGGGCTAACTCCAAGGTTAATACAAGGTGATAACAATACCTCAGAAATGAAAGTAATGAAACTCATATTGCAGCTCAAGATCTGTAATATAATTGAAAATATGAACTTGCTTTTGGAAAAAAATAATTTTATCATTTTTTTTATACCAGTGGTCTTTCCTTTTATTCCTTTCCCAGTAAATCCTGGCCCATTAAACCTCTCTCCCATCATCACTTGCAAATGGGAACATTTTAAAACTGCATTTAAGGAAATCAAGGGTTCTCTGGCTTTATTATTTCATATAGCTTGGCCCTATGAGTCACTGCAGCTCATAACACTAGGTGCTATGTTTCCAGCTTCAATGTTGGGGCATATTTTCTCCTCTGTTAAAGAGCTGGCATATTCCCCCTTGACCTGTAGCTTAAAAACACACACACACACACACCAATATTTCACATAAAAAAATGTGACAAATGAAAGACTATTCCTATCCCCAGAACTTGGGTTGTATACTATATTCACTTTCTTACTCTGCAATTGGCTGTATTCCATGGATTTCAAAGGCTTTGTTATTTTGATTAAAGATATGCTTTAAAGAGCCCTGTGGTGCAGAGTGGTAAGCTGCAGTACTGCAGTCCAAGCTCTGCTCATGATCTGAGTTCGATCCCGATTTCTACAGTGGGCTTTTATAATTTTTGAGGGATTTTTAAAAATGTCTGTTTTGTTTGTTTGGATCTCAGAGTTTTCTGCAAATCTTGGACTTTTTCTCATGTTTGCTGAAAGATCTGTCTTGTTAGTCCATGGCTCCAGTTTCTGGATTTACATATCCACAGATGGGGTGGTGTTGAGAATTAGATATATTGATACATAAGGTATGTTGTACTTTCAGTTTGTCTGTGTTTAGGGGCACAGTGGGAAATTCATGGTGAACTCCAGATAGATACATTTTTTTGCCAGTCTAAAATCTTTCACACTCCAAAGTTGCTGGATTGATCAAGTTTACATTACGGATTTTGTAAGTATTCATTAACTTCTTGATAGTCTTCCTGCACTGGAATTGTAGGAACTATCATCAGTTTTTCGATGATAGGAATTGCCAGTGACACCTTTAGCAGTGCTAGAGTGAGAAATTCCACTAATATTTTAAAGCTTCAGAATTTAAAGAGTTCTTTTTGATCTTATTATTCTGTTTAAACTTGTGAATTAGATGTGGGAAAAGATATTAACTTGTGCTCTTTCATAGCTCAAGCATTTTCTGTCACCATTATCTGTACCCTTTCAATTTCCAAGGCTTTGTATTTGTCTTGTTGATTAAATGTGAGCGTAGAATAAAAATATTTCTTCATATTTTTATGTGCATATATTTTATGTAGGATTTCCAATTAAGGGCTGCTTCTTGGATTCCCAAAGCACACTCTCAATCCAAACAATATGAACGTTAGAATCAGGTTGCTTGTCAAGAACAACAATGTGGAAATGAGTCAAGAGCAACAGCATGGAAATGTGCAGATGCTTTCTCACAATACTTCTTGGGAAGTTTGTAGTCAGATCCTAAAGAGCTGACCTTTTGGCAACTATCTTCATAGGAACTGTAAAGCTGAGCAGTCACAGTTAGCATGTCCTACAAGACAGAAATTTCCAAGGACACTATGCAGAAGTGAGTGGGTATCTGGAAAAGGCAGCTCTTAAGGCAGGTATGGGATCCTGAAGCAATCAGAGTTGTGACTAAGGGCCTCAACTAGACAAGCCTCTGGGAGATTAAAGGAAAATAGCAACTGTGCAGGGACCTAATCCTGATCAAAGCTTCAGTAGAGAGGAAGGAGGGGTTAACCAGTTTGCCCCCACATAATTCAGCCAATCAAAACTACTAGAACCTCACCATTAGCCTTGGAATGGTAAGAAGATGGGCACCCTCCAAGGTAGCCAACAACCTGGAGAAAAAATGTCCTATCTCTTAAACAGAAGTTTAATTAGTGGAAATGGGTAGTTGGAGCTTTTCATGGAATGGAGATACACAGTTGCTGCAGATCAAACTGAAAACTAGAGGGACCAGTTTAAAAGCTAGAATTTCTCTCTCTCTCTGCTTCTAACTAGGGGTGTGCAAAAAAAATCGGTAAAATTCAGGTTCGGGTTTATTGGGCCCAATTTTTTTTCAGGAAGGCTGAAATAAGTCAAATTCTCATACCGGTAAATATGGGGATTCGGTTTATTTTGGGGCTTTCCAAAAAAATTCGGTCCTGGGTGCATTTTTTGAGGTAGAGCCCCCAAACTTGCAGGGTAGCTCCTTGCACAAACCCCTATGTTTGGTGAAGATTGGGTTGGGGGGTGAAGTTATGGGGTCTGGAAGAGGTCGCCCCCTCCCACCTCAATACAGAAGCATTGGAAGGTAAGAGATTCTCTGTTCACTCATTGGCTAATGCTTGTCTAGGGAGGAGGGAGGGGGAGATGTCTCCAGAGCCCATAACACCGGACCCCCTGACCCAATCTTCATCAAACTTTGGGATTTGTGCAAGGAGCAGGTGGTGGCAGCAGTTGAGCAGAGAGAGAGAAAAGCCCCTCCAGGTGTTGGAAAAACCAGGTGGGTGTCATGTGCCAGGCAGAGACTTTGGGCAGCCACTGGGTCCCAGATGCCTTAGAGGGCATGGTGGAATGGGGCCTGCAGGTCAGAGCAGGTCTGTTCCAGCACACTAACCAACAGCCCTATCCTACAGAGTTACATTACAGCCTTCTAAGTCAATTGACTTCAATGAACTCAGAAGGGTGTAACTCTACTTAGCATGGCCCTGTAAGACACAAGCCAGGTTTGCACCTGTACTTTTAGCTGAAGCTTGGTAAGCAAGAATGAACAGGTAAGCCTTTTCACAGCATGAAGATATGTGTTCTCAGCTACTAATAGCCACACATTTCTCTGTTGTTGAAGGTCAGAAGCTGATGAGAAAAGTTGGCAAGCCTGTATCATTAGCATTTTATCCTTGTGGGGGGAAGGATGAGAACTAGTGGCTTGCCTCAGGCTACCTAGCTAAAAGTTCACATACACAGACAACACTACATTACTAAAATGTTTCAAGACTGATGTTGCTTGCTGTGCTATTTACATATGAAGCTATTCATATAATTCAGCATTATCTACTGATTAGTATTTGGTATCTGGCACAGAAAACTCATTCCTACAGCTTGATCTCCTTTAACTACAGAAACCCTGACCAAATGGCTCAGGGGGATCTTGAGATGGAGAAGGAAATTAGGGAAGCATGTAAAGGTAATGAAGTAGTAATGATGGGAGACTTCAACTTCCCTCATATTGATTGGATAAATGTATGTTCCAGTCAAGCCAAAGAGATAAAATTTTTAGACATCCTAAATGACTGTGCCCTCGAACAGTTGGTCATAGACCCAACCACAGGGGAGGCGATCCTGGATTTAATACTCTGTGGTGCTGCCAGTGATTTAGTGCGGGATGTAGTTGAGCCAGTTGGCAATAGTGATCACAATGGCATCAAATTTAATTTATATGCAAGTGGGAAAGTGACTGGGAAATCTCACACAATTACCTTTGACTTTAAAAGAGGGAACTTCTCTAAAATGAGAAAACTGGTAAAGAGGAAGTTGAAAGGAACAGTTAGGAGGGTTAAATCTCTTGAAAAGGCTTGGGGGTTACTCAAGTCCACATTACTAGAGGCTCAGCTAGCTTGTATACCGCAGGTCAGGAAAGGTCCAAGAGGTCACCACCATGGCTAACGGGTAAGGTGAAGGAAGCAATTAGAGAAAAACAGTCTTCCTTCAGAGACTGGAAGATTTGCCCAAACGAGGCGAACAGAAGCAAACACAAACTTGCACAAAGGAAATGCAAGCAGATAATTAGAGATGCAAAAAAAGATTTTGAGGGGCATATTGCTAAACACATCAAAGCAAACAATAAGAAATTCTTTAAGTATATTAGGAGTAGGAAACCAGCTAGGGAAGCGGTTGGACCACTGGATGACAATGGGAGAAAAGGAACTCTAAGGGAGGATAAAGAGATTGCTGAAAAACTAAATGAATTCTTCTCATCTGTCTTCACTGTTGAAGATACAGGGCAGATTCCTTCTCCTGAACAGAGATTTTGGAGAGGGGAAAATGAGGAACTGAGGCAAATAGTGGTAACAAGGCAGGAAGTCCTAGAACGTCTAGACAAACTGCAAACTAACAAGTCACAGGGACCAGACAGTATTCATCCTAGAGTTCTTCAAGAACTCAAATGGGAAATTGCTGAACTTCTAACAAAGATATGTAATATGTCCCTTCGATCAGCCTCTGTACCAGAGGACTGGAGAATGGCCAATGTAACACCCATTTATAAAAAAGGTTCCAGGGGGACCCAGGAAATTACAGGCCAGTTAGCTTAACGTCTGTTCCGGGTAAATTAGTGGAAAACATTATTAAAGATAGAATTGTCAAGCATATAGAAGGGCAAGGTCTGCTGGGCAAAACCCAACATGGCTTCTGTAAGGGTAGGTCCTGTCTCACTAACCTATTAGAGTTTTTTGAAAGCATCAATAAGCATGTGGACAGGAATGAGCCTGTGGATATTGTGCATTTGAATTTCCAAAAAGCTTTTGACAAAGTCCCCCACCAAAGACTGCTAAGCAAACTTCATAGTAATGGGATAAGAGGACAAGTCCTCTTATGGATTGAGAGCTGGCTGAAAAATAGGAAGCAGAGAGTAGGAATCAATGGTCAGTTCTCACAATGGCGGGATGTGAGCAGTGGGGTGCCTCAGGGATCTGTGTTGGGACCGGTGCTTTTCAACCTGTTCATCAATGACCTGGAGTTAAACAATGAAGTAGCCAAGTTTGCAGATGACACCAAATTATTTAGGGTGGTTAAAACAAAATCGGACTGTGAAGAGCTCCAGAAGGATCTCTGCATACTGGAAGAATGGGCATTAAAATGGCAAATGAGATTCAATGTGAGTAAGTGTAAAGTGATGCATATTGGGACAAAAAATCCCAACTTCACATATACACTGATGGGATCTGTGCTGGCAGCAACAGACCAAGAAAGAGATCTTGGGGTGGTAGTGGATAGCTCAATGAAGATGTCAACCCAGTATGCGGCTGCTGTAAAAAAGGCAAATTCCATGCTGGCTATAATTAGACGAGGAATAGAGAATAAAACTGCTGATATCATACTGCCCTTGTACAAATCTATGGTGAGACCACACTTGGAATACTGTGTACAGTTCTGGTCACCACACCTAAAAAAGGATATTACAGAGCTTGAGAAGGTGCAGAAAAGAGCAACCAAAATGATTAGGGGACTAGAGCAACTATCCTATGGGGAGCGGTTAAAACGCTTAGGGCTGTTTAGCTTGGAAAGAAGGCGGCTGAGGGGAGACATGATAGAGGTCTATAAAATTATGCATGGTTTGGACAGAGTGGACAGGGAGAAGTTTTTCTCCCTCTCCCATAATACTAGAACACGGGGTCATCTGCTAAAGCTGGAGGGTGAGAGATTCAAAATAGATAAAAGGAAGTATTTTTTTCACACAACGCATAGTTAAATTGTGGAACTCCCTTCCCCAGGATGTGGTGATGGCTGCCAGCTTGAAGGGCTTTAAGAGGGGAGTGGACATATTCATGGAGGAGAGGGGTATTCATGGCTTTTAGTTAAAATGGATACTAGTCATGCTGCATACCTATTCTCTCTAGCATCAGAGGAGCATGCCTATTATTTTGGGTGCGGTGGAACACAGGCAGGATGGTGCTGCTGCACTCGTCTTGTTAGTGGCTTCCTTGAGGCACCTAGTTGGCCACTTTGTGAACAGACTGCTGGACTTGATGGGCCTTGGTCTGATCCAGCAGGGCCTTTCTTATGTTCTTATGTTCTATCCAGGGATTGAACGTCACAAGGAAAAAGGCAGACACTTACTATAGTAAGTAAATAAGTAAGTAAAATAAATAAATACATAAAAAGCTGGGACCATTCTGCTGGCACAAAAAGGGTTGGGCCTCTCAGATATGCTCCCTCCCTTATTTCTTCATAGGGTTGCCAAGTGCCAGGTGGTGGTGGGTAAAATCCTGCCAATCCACCGGGCTGCCCGCCAACCAGCTGAGGGCCAGCGGGCAACTCATGTACACGCGACCGCGCGACGCGCCTATGTCACTTCAGGGTATGTCACTTCAATTGCGTAAGATACAGTTGTCGGGATGATGATGTCTGACAAGACTTCTTTTCTTAATCTTAAACCTTACCAATTATTGGGTTGGATCTTTTGACTTCCCTTCTAATGAAACAAGGCTCATTAGTTAGTGGAAAGGAAGTATAGGATCCAATTCACTGTGACTGTTTTGATTAATCTTGTGTGTTCTTCTAGGAAACATGTAGGTTTATTCTTAAAGCAATACCAGGAATAATTAAATGAAAAAGGCCCTTATATAAGATTATCTTCTCCTCTGCTTCCTTTAATATTTTACTGGAGATCACCATGGGTAACATAGAAAATAGGTAATTGAATTTTGTAGCCATTAGCATTTTGACAACTTCAGAACTCTTCTCCTATAGTGACAAAATTTAAATTTTTCCCACCAACAGCTCAGCTGTACTCTTTTGAAATGAGGTAATAAATGGTATAATATAGTCCAAAACCACAGGAAATGGAAAGCAACGAGGCATGGGAGATAGGCAGACATCACCACATTGAAATTGGTAAGAGATTGAGGGCCATGCTAAACAGTGGCATTCACTTCTCCCATGCTTCATACTGAAATGACCAGGCTCCCATAATTCTCAACATAAGCAGAAACACTGCTGAGTCCATGAAACTGGAAAAGATAATATTTCTGTGTAAGTCACCTCAGAGGCCTGTTTGAGACCAAAATGTTATTCTGAATTCCATGAAGAAAGATCAGGGAAGAGAAAAACACGAAATAGCAATCCCCCTGCCACAGGATTTGTTATCAGTGAAGAGTCAAGACATAGGTCTCTACAGAGAAATTTCTAGTGTCAGCTCATAATGTTTATAAGACCTGTGGCCACATTTACAACTGATTTCAGAGAACCCAGTGATCAAATGGACAAGGGCTGATAAATGGTTCCTTTCAGCACAGTTTGTAGAGCAGTACAGTGCAGCAGAGTACTGTTTCCCTATGTTCAGTTCATTTGTAATTAAAATAGGTAAAGGTAAAGGTCCCCTGTGCAAGCACTTGGTCATTCCTTTATATATACATATATATATATATATATATATATATATATATATATATATATATATATATATATATATATATATATATATATATATATTGATATCCACTCTAAATAGGTCTTCCATCTACTCGTGATTTCCCTGCTCTTGTCTTCCCATGAAGTCTTCTGGAGCATCATCTCGACGATATCCGACTGTATAAATTCAAACAAATAGTTGTGCCAGATTGGTCATTCCTGACCCATGGGGTGACGTCACATCCTGACGTTTACTAGGCAGATTTTGTTTACGGGGTGGTTTGCCAGTGCCTTCCCCATCATTTGTAATTACAACATCTCTAATAACTGAAAGAACTGGTCAGCAAACCGATCCTAAATTAAAAAGACACCAAATTGGCATAGACAAAAACGATTGGAACAAAATGTCATTGGGGGGTGGGGAGAGAGCAAAATGTTTCATAAAACCTGTTGCTTATCTACTCATCGTTATTTCTTTACTTGCATTGCAGCTTTGATATAATTTTCTGAATGGGTTTTTACTGAGGTGATCTCAGCAACTCATAGGTAGCGTAAAGAGGATCAGCAGAAATCAATGGCCTCATTCGGAATAAAATTCCTGATGACACTAGTCAGATGCGGCTGCACGATAATGGCATAGTGAAATGTAGCCCAATTAAACTGAGAGTAGGGTTGTGCATATCGATAAACCCGAACTGAAAATAAACCCGAAATTAGCCATTTTGGCAATATTCGGTTTTTGTTTTTACTGAATACCAAAACTTGGGAACAAAGACGAAGCCGGACAGCCGATCACTGAATCAGCGAAATAGGTATGCGGCTTTTTTCAGCTTCGACTTTCCCCAGCCTTTTCCCTATGGGAATTTTTTAAATAAGCCCAGGGGAAGACATTTTTGGAGGCAGAGTGCCCAAACATTCAGGGTAGCTTCAAGGGACTCTTCTTGCATGAACCCTGAAGTTTGGTGAAGATTGGGTCAGGGAGTCCAATTTTATGGGGTCTGGAAGGGGTTGCCCCTTCCTCCATAGAAAAGCATTGTAAAATTTACCATACTTCTCTATGGAGGAAGGGGTGATCCCTTCCAGACCCCATAAAATTGGACCCCCTGTCCCAAAACTTACCAAACTTTGGGGTTCATGCAAGGGGAGTCCCTTGAAGCTACACTGAGAATTTGGTTACTCTACCTCAAAAAATGTCCCCCGGGAGAATTTTAAAAAGACTTACTTTTCACAGTCTGCAATGGCCACTTCCTTTCCAAAGAGTCGTGGGAAAACTCAGTTTCCCATGAATGTTTGCAATGGGCCTGCACAATTGTGACTCTATAGCATTTTACCCCACTGAGGCCCCTCCCCTCCCCAAAACCTGCCCTCCACAGGCTCCACCCCAAAAATCTCCAGGTTTTTCCCAACATGGAGCTGGCAAACCTACTGAATAATAGCACTGTGGGAATAACTAGGAGTTAGGAATTACATATGGGGAAGACTAGACCACCTGTCTATCATTCCACAATAATTTTTAAAAATCCAAATCCTGTCTCTTACATTGAAAAAAATGTGTTCCATTTTTACTTTTACCACCCAAATGTCTTCCTCAAGGTAGTATATGCAAAGGTTAGACACACTGTTATCCTTGGGAAACAGCCACTGAAAAAACATTTCACCCTGTATTGCTGCTGGTTGAACATTACAAACATCAGCCAAAAATATAAACTCTGGTTGTAAATTCCCATGTGTAGCTAGAAATAAAAAATGGTTTATAGTGCAGTAAACAAAAGAGAGAAATGGCCTTGAGTTACAAGCTCATATATGCATTGTCATACCCTTTGAAAGGCAAGTGCTTACATCTGGAGTCTGGCAGAAGCCCTCATAATACATTATATTTTGTATTATATGCCATGTGCATTATATTGTGACTCTTTGTCACCCACCCCTTGTGATAGTTATGAAACCAATTGATGGGAGTGGGGGAGGCTTTTATAACAAGCTGAAGCAGAGAATATTTTAGAAAGAGTTTGGTTGTCCTCTTTGGGGAAAAAAACATCAAAGTGATGGCCCATATTTGCACAGTTTACCCCAATATTTTGAGGGTAACCCCCTTCAAAGGAGTCTCACATAGTTTACACTCTGTAAACTTTTAAGAAGTCCCTTAACAGCCTGCTTCTGAGCAGTTGGCTGGAAGAACTTCCCACTAGTGTCAATAGGACTTACTTCTAAGAAAGTACATTTAGAATGGCAGCCTAGGGTTTCCAGGAGACTGGGGAATCAGGAAACCAGAGGAAAAGGAATGGGGCGGGGGGCAGCTGTCAGCAACAATGTGATATCCAGGAGAAAACAGAAGCGACATCACACCCCTCTAAGAATGAATAGAAACTCTATGGTAAAACCTCTATGGTTTTCCCTAGAGGTGACTTCACTCTTCTCTTTGTATGTGCAAAGTGCCATTAAGTCACAGCCAAATTACGGCAACCCCTGCAAGGGGCTTCCAAAACAAATGAGAAGCAAAAATGGCTTGTTATTGCCTTCCTCTGCAGAGCTTTCCTTGGTGGTCTCCCTTTAGGGTTGCCAACCTCCAGGTACTAGCTGGAGATCTCCTGCTATTTCAACTCCAGCCAATAGAGATCAGTTCCCCTGGAGAAAATGGCACTTTGGCAATTGGACTCTATGGCACTGAAGTCCCTCCCCTCCCCAAACCCCATCCTCAGGCTCCACCCCAAAAAACCTCCCACCAGTAGCAAAGAGGGACCTGGCAACCCTATCTCCCTTCCAAGTACTGACCCTGCTGAATTTCCAAGGTGTGACAAGATCGGGCTATACCATGCTGCCTTCCCTCCAACTCATCTCTAGGAATTGCCAAAAAGTGATTCCTGGAGAGGCATGATGTCACTTCTGGACTTTTCCCATAAGTGACATTATGACATCTGCCTGGGTGCCGGTCTCACCACTGAAAGCAGCAGGTGAAACAAGAGGCAGGGAATCTGATTTTGGGCTGCTAGGCATCCGTGCATCCTGACCTGGATAGCCCCAGGTAGGGTTGCCAGCCTCCAGGTACAAGCTGGAGATCTCCTGCTATTACAATTGATCTCCAGCTGATCAAGATCAGTTCCCCTGGAGAAAATGGACGCTTTGGCAATTGGACTCTATGGCATTGAAGTCCCTCCCCTCCCCAAACCCCGCCCTCCTCAGGCTCTGCCCCAAAAACCTCTCACCAGTGGCAAAGGGGGTCCTGGCAACCCTAGCTCCATGCCAGCCTGATCTCATCAGATCTCAGAAGCTAAGCAGGGTCGGCCCTGGTTAGTATTTGGATGGGCAACCTCCAAGGAACACTAGAGTTGTGACATGGAGGCAGGCAATGGCAAACCACCTCCGAAAGTCTCTTGCCTTGAAAACCCTATGGAGTCACCATAAGTCAGATGTGACTTGACAGCACACACAAAAAGGCCTCGGCGCAGTGATTTGGACACATATTGGCAAACCTAGCATAGGAAACCTAATACAGTATGCATTCATCATGGGAAATGTTTGCAAAACACCCTGAGGTGTGCAACCTTGATGCATGCTTACTGAAGGAAAAGTACTCGGCAGAAAAGAGAGACAGAAATGTTCTAAGCCTCAACAATTGAGGTGCTTCTGGAGGGGAGGGGAGTCTTCATTTCTAGAGAGCTAAGAGAGGGGACAATCCTTCACAGCATCTCTAAAGAAAAGATATTGGAATCAATTGAACTTGAAAGCATTTATAAAGCTCAATGGGGGAATCTATCTTCACCTGGAGCTTTATTGGAATTTAAAGACTTATTGCCTTTGATATTTTTGCCTCTCTGATAGTCATTTTTATCATTCAGGAAGCAGAGAAGGTTTTCAAATTTACTTGACAAATATACATTTTTTTCATGTCATATTAACAAGGTGATATTAGTTAAAAAAAAAAAAAGGCAGAATGTGTTCAACCAGCCCTTGCTGTAGCTCCTATGAATCATACTTGTGGCAGTTGTTCAGCATGCACATTTCTTTTATGATAATTATCACAACAAACATGGGAGCTTCTAGCCCATTAAAAATTCAATTTCTTCATATAGGAAACTCAAGCTGAGAGAGTATCTTGCCCTCAAACCATCCAGAGACCTTATGGTGAGCAATAATTTAAACGTGGGCGTCCTTGGCCTCAGTCTAACATGTTCTCCATAAAACCGCACTGGCGGAGTTAAGCTAAGTGCTACTGTCATGATTTCGTCCTGCTGTTCTTGAAAATGAACTGGGGAGATTTGAAAATTAACTAGGTCTGAAGCTGTCCGGATGATTTCTGTAGCTGTGCCCAAAATCATAGCTATTGGGCGAGAAGCTAGAGGAAAGACACCACAAACACCTAACTGAAAATAAAATAAAATAAAATCTCAATTGCCAGTGAATAGTATCACCTTACATTCATTTGGAAGGCTTGTAGCGTTCTAACTGAAAATAAAATGGTGGCTGGAGATTACCTGCTATTACAACTGATCTCCAGCTGATAGAGATTAGTTCACCTGGAGAAAATGGCTGCTTTGGCAATTGGTCTCTATGGCATTGAAGTCCCTTCCCTCTCCATATCCCGCCCTCCTTAGGCTCCGCCCCAAAAATCTCCAGGTATTTCCCAACCCAGAGCTGGCAACCCTATCAGGAGGGGATTTTTGTAAAAGAATAGGGATGCATTATAACAGAATGTTTCAAGAAGATGTTTCAATAGAGGGAATGGGACAGTGGACTATACTACTAATATGTGTTATCTGTTGCCGTATGTTATCTTGCTTTCACTGCATTCATGTCTAATACTTATGCCTTGTTTCAGGTTTCTGCAGTCCTAGTCCAGTTACATTGTTTTACTAGCTGTCTCCTCATTCTATTGATTGTACTGACTTACATGATGTAGTCCACCTTGAGTCTCAATGAGAAAAACAGAAAAATAAAAATAAATAAACAAGTGGAGTAACAGTAGAGGAAAGCAACTTCCCCACCTCTCTTCTCTCTATAGCCTTGTGTACCTCTCCCCCTGAATTTGTGCTCCTGGGGATCAGTGGGCCAAAAGAAACAGTGTGGGAGGCAAAGTGGGAGTCTGCCAAAGGAGAGGAGAATCAGCAAAAATCTCCTTTCCCTCCTCCACTAACAGAAAGCTATTCCATAGAAGGGGCTGGTGCTGCTGCACTGATGGAAAGGCATCTTAGGGCCCAACCATATGTTTATTCACCCCAGTGGTTCCATCAAGGGAAGTCTTTGGAAGAAAAGGCTAGGGCCCCATCTCATTGACTCAGCCACCCCCAGAGCAGGTAGATCACGATAGGTGGCCCTGTTAGTCTGTCAATAGCAGCAGAAAAGAGCAAGAGTCTAGTAGCACCTTCAAGACTAACAAAATTTCTGGCAGAGTAGGAGCTTTCATGAGTAGGGATGTGCATATCAATAAACCTGAACCAAAAATAAAATTAACCATTTTGGAAATTTTCAGGATTCAGGTTTACTGGATACCAAAACCTGGGGATAAAGCCAAAGCCAAAACAGGTGATTAAAAAAAAAGCCAAAAATATGTTCAGCTTTTCGGTTTCAGCTATTCGCCTTTGGTCAGAGGAATGGCTCTGTGCTTTCTCCCCTTTTTCTTTCTTTTTTTCTTTGACTGGTTTTGTTAGGACCCCATAGTTGGGGCCCTTTTGAGGTAGGGGTTGTGTAATCGGAGCCAACTTGGTCTGACCAACCAAGCGGCGTGTTGATCTGTCAGCTGCTCATGGGCCTTCTGAAGAAGATTCCCTCACCCGCGCAGATGAGCAATCTCCTTAACATGAGCTTCCTTGGTCATAGATTTGGTTGGCTCCAATATCGTTTCCCTGCTCCATGCATCTCCTGGAATCAGATTTTTAGTGACCACAATAAATGACTGCTCACAGGATGTTATTTGCCACCAAAAGAAAAGTTTTCTGTGTCTTATTTCTCTTGCATTTCAGCCTTTTTTCTCCGTTTGGAAGCTCATTTGCATGAACATCATCCAAAGTGACCCAGAAACGAAGGCAGCACCCAGATTTTGAGGCACCAGCCTGGAATCAGCTTTTTCCGCCAGTCCTCGGCAAAGCTGAACTTTTGAACCTGAAAACCAATGGACAGCTAAGCTTGCAAATGCCTTCAGAATGGGGGTGACCCCTTTGCGGGCCCATAAAATTGGACCCCCATCCCAAAGTTCACCAAACTTTGGTGACTGTCTAAGGAGAGTCCCTTGCAGCCATGCTGCAAATTTGGGGACTCTACCTCCAAAAATGCCCCCCAGGAGCTTCGAAAAAATCCCCACAGACTATAATGGGCCCAAATTATTTGGTCAACTCTAAAATAATCTGAATAACCATATTTACCAATATGGGTAGTTGACTTATTTCGGGTTTACCCCCCCCCCCAAAATCAACCCCAATAAACCCAAACCAAAATCTATTGGAAATTTTTTTTTGCACAACCCTCTTTGTGAGCCACAGCTCACTTCGTCAGTTAATCAGGCCGCAGCTTTGCATTTGAAGGCATCATGAAATCCAAGGCATCAAATTATCTGCTTGTATCCCCACTTCACACTGAATTTATCCCGTACAATGCATTTTCCAAAACTATTTACACATTAGAAAACCAGTGTCATTTATTTTGTTATCTCACTTTTATGACAACCATCTCTTCAAAGTAGAATACATACATTATCTACAAAAACAACCGCAAAAAGAGCTGAATCAAGCTGCTGACAAAATAAGAAGACATTTAAATGAGGGACACCATTTCTCCAGATCTTTCCCCCTCCCCACAGTTTTCTAGACAGCACAGGAGCAAAATCTGTCTATCTGCTGCTGCTGGAGGAAGCTAGAGAGGGATGAAAGGGGATTGGGATCATAAGATAGGAAGGTGTTCTTTCCCTTTGTGTGTGTGTTAAGTGCCATCAAGTTGCAGTTAACCTATGGTGAGCCCTTATGGGGTTTTCAAGGCAAGAGACTAACAGAGGTGGTTTGCCTTCCTCTGCATAGCAACCCTGTTATTCCTTGGTGGTCTCCCATCTAAATACTAACCAAGGCTGACCCTGCTTAGCTTCCAAGATCTGGGCCATCCAGGTCAGGGCCTCTTTCCCCTTACATTATCATAATTTGGACACAGGCATTGTACCATAAGAAAATATTGATCTGGGATCCCCAATATGGTGCCCATGGGAGCCATGGCATCCGCCAACACCTATCCTGGTGCCCACCAAGTGTTTTAGAAAGTGGGTGGAGCCACTAGAGATTTGACTGGCTGTGCAGATTTTTAAAACATTGTTGTGGCAGCAGCTGCCAGCACAGCACAACGGTTTAAAGTAAGCTGTGGCAGCCTATTTGTGGCTGGCTCCATTTCCTATGGGAAACATTTTGTGTCTGTGCCCACCAAGCTGTGTCAGAATACCTATAGGATCAAAAAAGTTGGGGATCCCTGATATAAATTTTTGAGCATCATAAGTTTTTAGCCAGATCAGGGAATCACAGAGAATCAGAATAAAGCTCCTGGCTAGAATGATTTTCAGAGGTCAAATATGGCTGCCAGAAGAACACTTCTCAACCCTGTTGCAACAACAAGCTTAAGGTTGTTTTGCCAACTGAATTATCTCCAAGACCTAAGCTTGTGTGAAACTTTCATTTATGTCAAATCAAATTGACTCAGATCCCAGCTAGCCAGTTTGGACCCACCGTAATTCAGATTTCATATACTGGTTTTTCTGGGTGTTCTGATCTCCCTTCCCTCCAGCCTAACAGAGGTTTTCCTTTATGCTGCCCCACAATACTGCCAAGATGCTGGGAAGTGAACTTGTTTTGTTCCTTATATTACAGAAGGAGCTCTGTTAACCAGATACTGGGTGAAGAATATTTACCAACTAAGCCTTATGCTTTAGACCTCAATATTAAGGAATCTGGCTCAATTTTTTCCCATTACAAGAAAGAATCAAAATCCAGCTTATTTCCCATAAACCCCTACATGCCACAGCTACATAAAATAACAAGTCTAAAAGGTAAGGAATTTCAGGAGCTTACTCTGTTGAGAAAATGAAAAGATTACCTTAAAGATTAACAAATTTAATCACATAAGTAGGAAGACTGGAGTTACTGGTTTTGAAAGACTATGTTTCTATTGAGGGAGTAACATACAATCTTCTTTGAAAAGAGCAAGAGTCCAGTAGCACCTTAAAGACTAACAAAAATATTTTCTGGCAGGGTATGAGCTTTCGTGAGCCACAGCTCACTTCTTCAGATACCTCATACCCTGCCAGAAAATATTTTTGTTAGTCTTTAAGGTGCTACTGGACTCTTGCTCTTTTCTACTACTGCAGACAGACTAACACAGCTACCCACTGTGAATAATCTTCCTTGAGAATGTGTTCTGATTTTCTTTACTATCACAAATCACCAAGGACACCTTAAGCAAATGACACCTCCCAAAAGGAAATCACCCCTCCCTTGCTCATTGCTATAGATGCACACAGAGAAGAGTCTGGCTAGCTCAGGATGACTTTGCATTAGGAAAAGGCAGTCATATTCACTTCATTAAAACTCAGGTCATGCAATGAGATTCAGTAAAAAATAAATACCAATGTGTGTGTTGCGGTAAGTATGAAGTTGCCTATCTCCGCCCCTGCTAGAAATGATTATTTTTTTCAAGCTACAAGTGTGCCAATGGCTTCGTACAGCAATTTAAAAATATCTCTTTTGTTTCCCAGAGATAAGTATCTGATTGAAAGCTATCAAAATATCTGGAAAGCTCAGCCACATGTGTAATAATACTGCATTTGCTTGTGGAAGGAAAATTGCTATGGATAGCCTGATAAATCTTGGCAGACTTTATCAAGGACAATAACCTTGACCAAGCGACTTCCTTTGACAGGCCAAGTTCAGATTTAGATGGGGAAAATTCAAGGATATCAAAGTGTATCCCTTCAAATATAGTGAAACAAAAACAGAAGATTACTTATACACTATCTGTATATTGGCATCTGCTACTAGTTTGCTCAGGAGGCTCACAATAAAAGGAACAGGCACAGAGAACAGTTGTAAGTAGGACTACTCAGACATAAGTCTCATTGTATTCAATTTGGTTTACTCTAAGGTAAGTGCTCTTTTGATTGTAGGCTGAACTTCCAAATGAACAAGGCTCTCTTCTAATTTTGATTTCCTGAAGGGGATTTGCATTCATCTTGGGACTATAGGGTTTCCAGGTCCCTCTTTGCCACCAGTGGGAGGTTTTTGGGGTGGAGCCTGAGGAGGGTGGGGTTTGGGGAGGGGAGGGGAGGGACTTCAATGCCATAGAGTCCAATTTTCTCCAGGTTAACTGATCTCTATTGGCTGGAGATTAGTTGTAATAGCAGGAGATCTCCAGCTACTACCTGGAGGCTGGCAACCCTATGGGACTAGGTCCCACACAGTATATACAATATATGAAAATGGGGTGCAAACATCAGATATTGCTCCCCAGGTTGAACAAGCTGGTGTGACACTGGCTGAATACCAGTGACCACCTTACCGCACAATTATTTGGTCTTCTTTATCAGTACTTATTTAAAACATGTATAGGCTGCCCCATAACATAGTTCTTGAGGCAGCCTGCAAAAATATCCACCAAATTCAATAAAACCAGCAAATGTACCCAAATAGAAACCAAAGTTCAAGTAAGTAGCAGTAGCAACACAAGGCCATAAATAATCAAGTATACTACAAATATTGTTTTCCTGCTGTGTCAGAATGTATGGTAATGGTTGGTATCTTTCCCAAATGATAAGAATTCACTACATTTTCTGTGTGGTGGGATGATTACATTTGTAATCTATGGCTAGTGCTGGAGTGATGAAATTGAAGAATTTCTTGTAAGGAATGGTTTGCCTTCCCTTATTTTTCATGGTTTTCAGATTCCATATTCCAAGTACTTTTTGTGTAGTCTGAAAGAATAAACTACTTACAGTTTTTCTGAGATTAAAAAAAAATTCCTATATACATTGGTGTTGGGGAGGAAGAGATTTCAGCTAAGAAACAGGATTGCCAGCTGTGGGTTGGAAAATTACTGAAGATTTGGGTTGGACCCTGGAGAGGTCTGGGTTTAGGGAAAGGAGGCACCTCACCTTCCATAGCAGCAATTTTCTCCAGGTAGGGTTGCCAAGTCCCTCTTTGTCCCTCTTGGAGATCAGTTGTAATAGCAGGAAATCTCCAGCTAGTACCGGGAGGTTGGCAACCCTAGTTGTAATAGCAGGAGCTCTCCAACAAGTACCTGGACGTTGACAACCCTAATTCTGGACCAGAGAAAAATATTCTCTTGAATACAAATAAATTGCCTGTTGTGCACTAGGTGTGTAAACTGGTTCCATGTTTGTATATAGGTATATAGAGGATCCTGTATCAGTGCAATGGATTTGGATGGTTTTAGGTCTGAACCTTACGGAAGGAGGGAAGCAGCCATTACAAGTGTGGGAAAACTCAGTTTCCCATAATTAACAGCAACCTTGCAATCAACCATGAGGGAGAGAGGAAGCAGACAGGTGGCCATTACTGACAACAAGTCTAAAAAAGTTAGTACACTTAAAATTCTCCTGGGGGGCATTTTTGGATGTAGAGCCCCCAAATTCACAGCTGAGCTTGAAGGAACTCTTCTTGCATGACCCCCGAAGTTTGGTGGAGATTGGGTGAGGGGGTCTGATTTTATGGGGTCCTGAAGGGGCTGCCCCTCCTCCTCCATAGACAACCATTGCAAACTTCGCAATGCTTATCTATGGAAAAGGGGGCGACCCCTTCCGAACCCCATAAAATCGGATCCCCAGACCCAATCTTCACCAAACTTTGGTGTTTGTGCAAGAACAGTCCCTGCAAACTACGCTGTGATTTGGGGGACTCTACCTCGAAAAATGACACACACACCCATGGCCAACGTTTTTCAGGAAACCGGAAAATAAGCCGAATGCCCATAAGGTATTCAGCTTATTTCAGGTTTCCCCCCCAAAAAAATCAGGCCCAATAAACCTGAACCCGAAATTTACCAAGGTGTTTGGTTTTTTTGCACAGCCCTAGGTGGGACTTACATAACCTGTACAGAAGCTTCGTATATAAGGTTGCAGGGAAGCTAGAGCCAGTATGAGATCATCTGTCATCAGTCTTGCTGACTGGTTCACTAGTTGCCTGACCTGCTTGTTGACATTTCTTAGAATATTGTTGCCTGCTTTTGAACTTGCCTCTGGAAGATATTATCTGACCTTGGACTGCCTTTTGACTTTGACTTTGGATTTTGTCACCTGACCATGGACTTTGACTTTGGACTGTAATCCTAGAACCACTGTTGTTGCTGAGGCTTACCTTCCGCTTTGTGGCCAGGAGACCAATTCACAAGCCAGTGGAAAACATGATTTTGTGAAATCCCTCTTTGGAACTTGATGCTTTATTCTTCCAATTGCCCTATACATTTGTACACAATTTTGGTGGGACCTGTGTTTTCAGCACACATTGAGACGGCTTCTTGTCAGATTTTGATATTAATTCCAAGACACAAAATAGATGCCCATGAGGCTTTCAAGTCTTTCACGTTCATCATAATTGATGAGCTAGCCATGTGTTTTGGATGTGAGTACCCATGCCCAAATTCAAAATGTCTGATAAAAAAAACTTCCCATACAATTGTAGGATTCAGACCTGCATTTCAGCATAAACACTTTGTCCTATATGTGGCATCATTTTAAGATAAGCACTTTGTCCTATATGTGGCAGCTAAGTACTCAAAGAAATTTTTTTCTTCAATAGGCAGTATTTCAATATTTAGCATTTTATAACGCCACAGAAGGAATTAAAATAATTTAATCTTTAATTCTACAAATTCTCCTTTTGTGAATTAAGTAGCCCTGCCATGAAACTGGTTAGAGAACTGTGTGTTCTTTTAAGTCTGCTACTGAAGCGAGTGACAAAACACCACTGAAATGTTGACTCCCCAACTGCAAATTTCAGTAGGTCTGCTTACTTGGAAGTGTGTATTATGTGCCATTGGCATGCATTGCAATGTCACTATGCCTTCATAAGCTGGTCATGAAATTGTGTCTGATGTATTCAATATGCAGTGCACAGTGCACACAAGCTCCAAAGCCATGGATAAGCTGCTGTCTAGTACTGCATTTCAAAAATGCAGAACTAGGAATGTATCCCTTTTCTCCTGCCAAATATATGAGCAATGCCTAGGTAATAGCTATATTCACATTTGCCAAATGCCTTTTCTTCTATAGTCTTGCATATAGTAGGCTGTCACCTAGCTGAATTATTCTTCCAGGTCAGAGAGGGACATGTGGTTGCTAGACAACATCTGGATGCAAACCCCACTGAACTACAAAACAATTGTGGCCACTGCAGCAGTCCTTGAACACAGGACAGTGATGCATGGTATACTTTCTGGCCTGTTGCCCTCATTGCCATCCACATCTTTGTCTTTATGCCATTTTTATCTTTATCTTTATGACATTTTTATTACCATCAACTAATATACCTCTTACTTATTGAGATGTCCAGCAGTTCACTTTTTCCCTAGTATGTAGGCTAATTTCAGTAGAAGCAGGGTGTGGTCTTCACAGGTAGCCTCGGAAGGAAGTGTTTGATGAATTGTCCTATAAAAGGGACACGAGGTTTCTGCTTAAGGAAAACTGCTTGGCCACATTGGAAATGAGTGGAAGTGGCTTGCCTGGAGCAGCAGCAGTGGCATAGACTCCATGGTTCTGGTTGACATCTGTGATTCCTCTGATCAGTTTATAAACCACCAAAACCTGCAAGAAAAGTGCAATAGATAAACACAACATTATGTTAGAAACAACCACAACAATTATGTGAGGCAGTCCCAGATAGCGAATACAACAGCTATCAAGCCTACATGTTTCCAAGGTATAAATGATGAAGGCAAGATTTCAGTAATGAACAAGAGTTCATCTGGTGCACTAACAAAAACCTAATAAGAAACTTCCCATCACAGCTTCCAGCTAGTAATCAAGTAGCAAGCCAATTTCAGAAGCATCCCCAAGCCCACTCATAAGTCAACCCTAGCCTGACTAGGATGCCTACCTACACTAAAAGCTAAGAATGCTCTGATTGCCTTGACTTTTTTTGTCTTTTATAAACTCAGCTTCAATTTATTGGTCCACATACAGCCATTTCTGATTACAGACATTTGTTTTGATGAGAGATCACATCATCTCATTGGGTTTTGAGAATTATTTATTGTCAGCATGCTGATGTCAATCTAGACCCTCAGACAACCATTTTATGTAAATGTTTAAAAGCACTGGAACAGGAAAGAACCTTGAAAACCGTTGTGAAATAACTCTTATGGGGCAGAGCAAGAGCCTGCCAGACTAGGAGTATGGATTTGGCAAAGTTGAACCGACCCCCACCCTCAAATCCCAATAAAGTATTTTCCTGGGGGTTTTAACACAAAAAAATGTGATTTAAGGGAGCCAAAAGCAGATCCCAAATAATGCCAATTTTTTTCCATTATTTGGGCCTCTTTGGCCCCACTGCCGTTTTTTTAAAAGGGAGGAATACCCTCTCCCTCCTCCCTCTCCCCTTCACTTACCTGCTGGCTGGCAATTGGAGGTGGCAGCGGGTGCAGAGCTGAACATGGGGCTCCGCTTGGCCAGGACTAGCATTCAGCTATCCACCACTGCCTCCAAAGTTCAGCTCTGCACCACCTGCAGCTTCTGAGACCCCTGTGGATTTCAGTGATGGCTTGAATCTTTTTCAGTATTTTTCGGGTTCAGGTGTAATAGGCCCAGAAATTTTCAAAAAATCTGAAAAAAGCCAAATCTCCATATCAGCTTTTTTGGGGTATTTAAAAAATTTTTAGGGGGTCTATTAAAGTAAGGAGCCCCGTGGCACAGAGTGGTAAGCTGCAGTACTGCAATCCAAACTCTACTCACAACCTGAGTTTGATCCCGACAGAGGTTGGTTTCAGGTAGCCGGCTCAAGGTTGACTCAGCCTTGCTGGGGGTAAAGGGAAGATGACTGGGGAAGGCACTCGCAAACCACCCTGTAAAAATAATTCTGCCTAGTAAATGTCGGTATGTGTCGTCACCCCATGGGTCAGGAATGACCCGGTGCTTGCACAGGGGACCTTTACCTTTTATTAAACCCAAACCCAAAAAATACCGAAAAAGGGTGCACACCCCAGCCAGACAGCAATGAACATCACTTTTGCAAAAATGTGCCTGCTACTCTCAGCTCAACCAGGTGATCCAGAAGGGTACTGTAATATCTAAAGATGACATGAAGTCCAGAGGACTCAACAGAAACACATTCCACCAGTCTATCTCACATTCACTATTGAGGCCAAGACAATTTTTGAACCAAAACCAAGCCTGAACCCTAATAGAAATAGGTCCAGGATATCACTCTCTTCCAACAAAACAGTGTACAAAAAAGTAGGTTTGATTCACAATAAAGCAGTTTTCTCAAAAACTTGATAACAGACTATAAGTTAAGGAATCAAATCTGCAGTCTATCGTAGGGGTAGTTAGAATGTTCTGGCAAGTTTTAACAGGTGCCCAGCAATTAGTGTGACTATTTTACTATTAGTCATCAACCAAGACTCATTTAAGTAATAAGGAGTCCAAGGACACCTAGTTAGAACACAATCATCACAGTGGAGTGGTAGACAATGCAAACAAAAAACAAAACAAAACACCCCGACCTGTGAAGTATTTGTCAAACAAAATCTCTAAATGCCCAGAATTAATTAGGTCATGAGCTACTTGGAAAAGCTGTGCTGGATGACACTGAGTGAATGCAGTGGAGGATGGAAACACTTCTACATGTTGGAACCATCACTGCTGCAGATTAGGATCTAAACTGAGCTCTAACTTGCATTCCGTTGAATTAATTTGCATTTGATAGAGTCATAAGAGAAATCAGTTTTTTAAAAGTCATGTTGTGTGACTGATCATGTCCTTTTATACTTTAGCGATGCTTATTTCAGATAGCACAATATTTAGCAACACTTCTAGCAAAAGTCATTTTTTCCCCGCCATCAAGTGACAGATTAACAGTATATTTATATACTGAGTTCTCTGAATGACAGGTCAAAGAATACCACAAACAGAATTCCCTGGGTGAAAATTTCTTGGATAAACAGCACCATATGTGAGGCTATGGATGCGTCCTTAAAATCAGCTTGTAAACATGGAACAAAATGATATTTCAAGCTTCATACATGCACACTGATTTTGCTCTATTCAAGCACATTTTCAAGTTTTATGTTTTCTATAATTTCTGATCATATTGTCTGAAGAAAAGTTTATCATGATATGTATTTCTGGACATGGCCATAGATGTGGATTGTTCAATCCACAGATTAAAGCCATACATGGGGGAGGGAAATAATTCTACAAACTTGTGTGAAACTTCAGATTTGCAGAAAAATCTTAAATCATAAAACAATAAAAGGGGGAGAAATTTTAAAAGAAACCTGGCCTTTGGCTGTAATAAAAAAAAAAATTAAAAGAAGAGTTTTAAAATGCCAGTTTCATAGGGTTTCCTCTTCAAATCTCAACAACCATTTTGGATTGCCAGTTCTGGTCATTCTGGTCATTCAAAAGAGACAGTGCAGCTTAACTATAACACTGGAAGTGAACTGGGGAAACTAAGAGTTGGCAGGTAGGCAAGACAAGGCAAAGAAGGAAGGGAGCTAGGGGTGGGTGAGGACAGAAAGGAAAGGCGTGCAAAAGGGAAAATAGAGACTGGAAAAAATCAAGAAATCAGGAAAAACAGAAAATCTGGACAGAGGAGGGAGGGAAGAATAAGAGGGAAAGTAGCAGATTGGACAAGACCAGGTAGGTGGGAGGGAGGGAAGGAAACAGGAAAAGAAGCACAGCTTTGGGGGCTAAGATGTGAAGGGGGCAATGGAGATAGGTTGAGAAGCATGATCAGTTATGGTAGAGATAATGTTGTCTCAAGTCCTCATGGGTCCCCTGCTTGTAAAAGCTTGAATACTTCCTTGTTTTTTGTTTGTTTTGCTTTTCTACCCATAAGGTGATCCAGTAAAAATAACCTGCTGTGTGTCATTCACATCGCAAGACACAAAACTGGCAACAATATCCTGTGCTTCTATTCCAGACACGTTTGGTGTTCATAGTTAACGTTCAACAAATATGACCTTTTCATGTGTATTTATGCAGCTCTTAAATTGTAAATACTGCCATTTGGAAAGCTTAATATAGGCTGGTGCTACTTGACATTCCCCTTAAATAACATGTGTTTAGACTATAGATCATTTTTAAGGGATTTGAAAAATATGTCATCCCAATCGTTCAGAAAGGTTGAACACTGAAAATATTTTTAGAAGTTCCTTTTAATATATGCATTTCATACTTTTCACTCCATATTTCAACAGCCTACATGTCCATAGGTAGTTTTGTCAACACTTCATGTTTTAAAAAGTATGTTTTATTCCATTTAAGCACCTGCCAGATAAAGCATCTTGACACCCTGCAATATAGAACGTGCCAGTACTTTCAAACACTAGCACCTATATATTATCAGTTATGTTACACTTTCTTTAACTGAGAGTGTTTATTAGGTACATAGTTCCTTTCTGTAGATACCATGTGTGGCAGAACAGCCCTGCTGACCCATGAGCTTTGCGTTTGTGGACTGTTGCCCCTTCTAGTTCTTCTTCCAGCCAGGGTGATGCTGGGGACCATATCAACATCCCTCTGTACGTTAATATCTTGCTTTTAAATGCCAGGGCAGTTACAAGTAAAGTGGCAGCCATCCACAATTTAATTCTGGATGAGATGGCTGACCTGGCCTGTATCACTGAGAGCTGGCTGGGGAAGGGGGGAAGTGCTAATCCTTTCCTGAAATCTCTAGGAAGTCTCTAGGAAATCTCTACAATGTAACCTCTCATACCCCCAAGTCAACCTCTAGGTGTCAGATTCCAGCTACGGTATAAGCCCCAGCCCCGAATAGGTATTTCTCTACACCATGTTAACTGATCAAAGGTCAGGGCTAGCAACAACCACTGATGCCTTGGGACCCCCATTTTGAACCTTGTACACATGCACATCTTGGCATAGGCCTAGCAATGAAAAATGGAGTCTGGATCAAACTGCTATCAAAATGGCAGTGAGTCATGCTGAAGGTGTCTAAGGAATGTGAGGACAGCTCCTCCATTAATCATGCAAAAGCCATCTTTGGCAGGAGTCAGCTGAAAGGCCTTTTCCCCCAAGGACCTAAGGGGTCCCCCTGATAATCTGGATTTACTGAACAACTCAAATAATCAAGACAATGAACAATGGGCCAGCCCTATTCGATTGTGTAAAAAACTCAACCATCAAGGAACACTTCTCATTGATACTTTTGCCTTGTTGCGGGAAAATGGAGGTTCGCAGAGGAGAGAGACCCAAGACCATTATTTGAGAAAACAGTTTTATTACAGCTGATGCCCAGCCTGCAGTTGACAAGCAGAAAGACTGAGCCCCGATTGTACTGGGAAATGAACTTTTATCACAATTCCAGGCTAAGACATAACATGTCACCATTCTGTGCTTATCGGATAGTCAGAAGCACAAATGCACAGCGGTTCTATCCAGTCCCCGTTATCATTTACCATGACTTTTCCCCCACTGACTCAATACACAGAGCTGTCTTGTACTGCAGCAGACCTCTTCCCTTGCTGTCTCAATACATTCACACAGAAAGGAGAAAATCAAAACACTTAAGTGGATCCTCCACATTCAGAGGAAGTCTACCTTGCTGTCTCAGCCTGTAATGCAAAATAAGAAACCTCTCCTCCACATTGCACACAAAAAAACCCTTTTCAAATTAGCTCATCTCCAGAAAGATGGACTTTTCATCACTCCCTCATTCCAATGCCAGCATCCTTCCCATCCTCAATCAATCCCATCCTGTTTATTCAATAAATTTATTTTCTTGTTTAAGAAGCTTATTCCCCTTCAGTTCTTTAGACTGTTGGTCTGTTTTCTCCTTGTTAGCAGAAGGACACTTTTGCTGGCTACAGGGGCTTCACATGTATTAGGGATTTGGGTAACACCACTACGGTACACCGCAACTCAGTCAAACATTAGGTTTTCTGATGCCACTTTGCAAACATGTTATGTACACATGTTGCTCAATCCATAATATACAGTACTTTGATGTAGCACTTGGATTTGGAAGGTAGTTCTTTCATTATAGCTGCCACTAAGAATCCACTAGAGAGGGACCCATGCGATAGTTGCTCCATTCAGTGTTCGTGATATGCAGAAGAGACTCACAATTTAGATTGCTGCCAATGCCTGTGCTAGCTACCTTCAAAGCTGTGGTACTGTTTAGAGCAGTGGTTCCCAACCTTTTTTTGGCCATGCCCCACCTAAGCATCTCTAAAATCCTGATGCCCCCCCCCCTGTGACATTTAATTCTTAGCGGGCTTTCCCCCTCTCCATTGTCACCAGCTGACCGCCGTATTCATTCTGATTTTAATTTTAAAATTGTGTGTCACAATATATATGTATATACTGTATATGAGGCCCCTAGAACCATAAGAAAGGCAAAAAATTCACTGTTAATAAATCATTCTCGAATTGCCCCCCTTAAAAATCAAATTGCCCCCCTGTGGGGCGTGCGCCCCACATTGGGAACCACTGGTTTAGAGTTTATCTTCACGCAACAGAAGTTACAACATAGCTGTGTGGATCTTCTATCTTGCACAATATATGGATATTATAATAATGCTGACAATGGAGAACCTAAAGAATGGGCATACTTTTATGAACGCACTGAGCCTTGAATCTCGATGCAATTTACAGAAGAATGGTCTAGTTACATCTATAGTCCAATAATTTAATCTTCATGATGGACAGTTCTCAATTATCCTCATGGAGAAAGTTCCTGATTAGTGGCCCAAATACAATTTAAGAGTAGAAAGCATTGCAATGATGTGTCTTCACTAATTAAATACGCAGATCTAACGCTGCATCAGAAATATAAGGATTCTGTGATATTAGGAATACTGAGTTTTGAAATAACTTTAAGGCAGCAAGCCCATCTAGTCAGAAGTAAGTTCCATTATATGGATGTATTTATTTACAAAATGTATATCCCACCTTTCTGCCCTCAAAAGAGCCAACACGGCAGCTAACAAATTAAAACATACATAATAAAATCACCATTAAAACATAATTAAAACAATTTTAAAAAGAGCTAAAATACGTACAAAGACACAAAAATAACAATCAAAACATTTGATGAGGAAGGGGGGGGATCACTGAGGGAATGTCAAATGAAACAAAAACTTCTTCACCTGCTGGCAGAAGATGGCAACAGAAGGGGAAAGATGAAACACCAAGCCAGCTTAGGTAAATACTCATATCTGGAAAGCTTAATATTGGTTGTTGCGAGTTGACATTCCTATTAAATAAATGCACTTTAGACTATAAATTATTCATAGGGAATTTATAAAAATACCATAACTTAATCCTAAGCATGTTGACTTCAGAAGTAAAACCCAGAGTGTTCAATGAAGAGTTTATTTCCAAATAAGTATGATTGCCACCTAAGTTATTTGCAAGAAGGTCAGACTTTAGCTGCTACTTTAGGACCAAACAAGATGTGACATGAAGATGACCCGTGAGTTTTTATACAGATATCCACTCATTCATGTGCAAAGAGGAGTAGTGTTGTGTGTGTGTGTGTGTGTGTGTGCATGTGTGCGTGTGCATGCATGTGAAAAAGGAATCATGAGGGTGAGGGAAGCTGCATCCTGCCACCTCTCTTCCCTTGCTGTTGTCCTTTATTTTCATCAGTTTTCTGGTATTGGAGCAGAGCTGACAGAAAAAGATTGAAAATCATAGAAGGCAGTGAGGGAGGAGCAGGGTTTAGTTTAGTTGATGTATTTATTTAGAAAATGTATATACTGTTTCTCCAGAGATCAGATAAGGGCAGCTCACAAACAATAAATCTTAAAAACATCAACATAAGAATCATCAATAATAAAATGAGCCATAAAAGCAAGCTAGGGGCATAAAAACAGCTTATAAAGCAGGCCCCCAAGCTAGATGCACACCATAAAAATAAGTTAAACCCCTGAAGTAAAAGCCTTTTCTGATACTCTACTTTCATTTTTAAAGTAAAGTTCATCCCCCTACTTTAGCTATTAAAGGCACATGTATAAATCCCCCATGGGTTCCCCTGTTATGTCTAATTTGATCCGCCCTAAGAGAGGCTTTGGATATGACACTATATCACGGTGGCCAAGATCTGGTAATTCCTTATCCTGCAACATCAACTCATCTAAAATGCAACTTCCTCATCTTTTCCATCTGGAAGAATCAGATTCATAACTTCTCATTATGGAAAAAGCTACAGGCACGACTTCTTCATTTTGCTGAGTTCTCTTTTCATGATATAATGGCAATGTGTAATCATAAAATATTTCCAATGACAGAGTAAGAAAGAAGAGCTAGCAGAATACCCTTCCAACTAGACAAAGAATATACCTCCAAACACAATCTATACACCTCTTCAGGTGATCGTGGAGGGTTGGCAATAACTGTTCCCACTGCATGCCCCTTCTGCCCAGCCATGCAATCAGCATCGTTTCGCTTAAACCCAGCTGCTTGCCGAAACCCCCTGTGGCTGCCCTGCGGCTAGCCCAAAAGATAATGCTGTGGCCACAGATGAGGACCCGCCTCCTCCTGCGCTGGCAGCCTGTAAAGACAAAATGTCTGTGCCGGCAAAGAGGATCCCTGCCCCGGACCCACTCCTTGTAGCTGTGCCACCGCGACCAAAGGCCTGACATAAGACCTGAAGGCTGCTGATCGCCACCTGCCAACTGCCTTAACCATTTCATCCCCTTGTCCCAGAGTGGCCGCTGTGGAGGCAGCCCCAATGCGAAATGAGTGAGTACCAAAAAGGTGAGGGGGGGCTCCCAGGCTGGCTAAAACTCTCTTCACCACCGCCCAGAACTGGTACCTAGTAAGTGGCTTGCCATTGGCATGCTGGAAAAAAGGCCCAGATCCCTGTCCCCGTGTTGCAACATAGCTCTGCACGGCTTGCACGGGGCAAATGGCCACTGATGCGCAGGGGTACAATTGAAATACCTCTCCCTTACCCTTCTGATCAGTCTTAGATGCTTGGAGCGTGACCGCCAAACCCGTGGCCGTTACGGAAACATCCCGCATATGCAGTGTCCTGCCTGATTGATCCCACTTGGACCGCACTAACATTTCACTAATCCGCAGGGCCCCAAAGAAGGCCAGGAGGGCAGTTGCACGATACAGTTTGACCTCAAAAGCTGAGGCGCAGTGCGCTTCTAGGGCCAGCGACAGGCCTGCTAGCAACTCAGGGGACACAGGGGCCCTGGCATCTGGCTTCCTTGGCTTTTCTCTGGCCCACCCCTCTAGCATCCTCCGCACCCTAAAGTCGCCTGTCGTGTCTGCCTTCCCGGCTGCCATTGCGTAGAATGCCAAAGCTGACAGGCGGCCAGATATAGTGGAAACCGTGTACCCTGTGTCGTGCAGCTGGACGCAGTACTGCATGAGGTGGTCCACCGGTATAGGCCAAGCCAGCTGCAGCTGCTCCTTCCCCCTAAACTCCTCAAAAGCCCGGAAACTCCTGGCATAGCCATTCCGAGTACGCGGAGCCAAAGAGTTGTTTATGGCACGCCAGGCCTCACCCCTCCAAGACTCCACAGTGCCACGGGCATCTCCTCTGGTGATTCCTGGGCTAGAGGGGCCAGGCTCCTGAAGCGCTCTATCTGAAAACGGGATAGTGCATCAGCGCAATTATTTGTTATTCCAGGAACATGGCGAGCTGAAAAGAGGATGTTATATTTGAGGCACTGTAGTACAAAAGCCCGCACCAAGGACATGACTCTAGGGGAGTGGGAGGACAGTGTGTTAACGATGTGGACCACAGCCTGATTGTCACACCAGAAATGCACTGAATGATTGGCTAGAGCCTCCGGCCAGATGTGAACTGCCACAACCATTGGGAAAAATTCTAGGAAAGTGAGGTCCCGTATTATGTCACTGGCCTTCCATTCTGCTGGCCACCGCTCGGCACACCACCTGCCCCGGAAGTAAACGCCAAACCCATGGGCCCCAGCTGCATCAGAGTGCACCTGAAGTTCTGCCTCGAGCAAAAGGTCTTCCCTCCAGAAAGATACCCCATTGTAACTTTCCAAAAAACGGGCCCACATGCAAAGGTCCTGCCGCATGGCAGAAGTGACCCGTATCCTGTGGTGGGCGGCCCGCACGCCGGCCATGGCCCGGCAGAGGCGACGCACAAAGGCACGCCCCGGCGTGACTACCCTGCATGCAAAATTCAAATGTCCCACCAAGGATTGGAGCTCACGCAGCGTGACTTTCCTTGCCCGCATAGCACTAAGCACGAGGCCCCGTAGCTCAGGAAGCTTTTGGACTGGCAGCCTCGAAAGCTGGCCCACGGTATCCAGTTCGATACCTAGATAGGTCAGTTTGGTGGATGGGCCCTCAGTCTTTTCGTGGGCCAGGGGCACTCCCAGCTCCTGGCACAATGTATGAAATCGCTGCATGAGCTCCAAACACCTATGCGACTCTGGGGGGCCTGCAAAAAGGAAGTCATCTAGATAATGTGTTACACCTGATAGACCAGAAAGCACCCTAACTGCCCACTCAAGCATGGAGCTGAATTTCTCAAATGCCGCGCATGATATGGAACAGCCCATAGGCAATGCCTTGTCAAAATAGAATTTGCCTTGAAATGAGAAACCTAGGAGATCGAAGTCAAGTGGATGGACGGGGAGGAGGCGGAATGCAGACTTAATGTCGCACTTCCCCAACAGTGCACCCTCTCCAAAATTGCGTATCAAACGCACTGCATTATCAAAGGATGAATATTTGACCGAACAAAGCTCCTGGGGAATGGCATCATTCACCGATCCGCCCTTTGGGAATGATAGATGATGTATCAGCCTAAACTCCCCAGGAGCCTTCTTTGGGACTATACCCAGTGGTGAAATACGCAGGTTTTTTAGGGGCAAGTCACTGAACGGGCCTGCTACTCTGCCTTCCTTGACTTCCTTATCAATTTTTGTTTTAACTACACCCTCCATCCCAGTTAATGACTTCAGGTTCCTGGCCATGCTATGAACTCTAGGGCCCACCGCTGGGATCCGAAAACCATATGTAAAACCATCAAGCAAATACCGTGCGTCTAAATCCTTCGGGTAGGCAGCTAAAAGGCGCCGGAGTTCGGGAACTTTAATTGGACTGGGCGCCTTTTGGAGCAGCACCTGTGGCAGTTCCCCCACCTCCTTTCTGACCCCAGCCCCGGTCCCCTCGAACCCGCCTATGGGGTCAGCCCTTGGGGCAGGAAGTGACGGGGTGGGGTTCCCTACAGATGGGGCATTCATGTCTGTATCTGCAGGGGCGATGATAACAGCGGCCGGTGGAACTGAAATCCCAGCAAAGCAAGCGGGGTTGAACCGCCTGGCCCCCCAGGGGCCTAGAGCTTGGAGCGCGATCGATGAGGTGTCCACTGTGGGACCTCTCACCCTGCACAGCCCTTGCAGGCATCATGCACTGCATCCACAATTCACCCTGCGGGACATCCCAAGCAAGTGCCGGGTTACGAGCCACTCGCAGTCTGAAATTCTCATCGTATTGGAGCCAAGCCTGGCCCATGAACTCGCTATAAGCATGATTAATGATGTCCAGATACTTGACCAAGGCCAAGGCCCTGGATGGCTGTTCACGCACAATCACCCCCTGATAGATAAGGTAACCTTAACCAGTTGGGCCAAGTGCGGTCCACTTTCTTCCTTCACCACTTATCGTCATCTCTATGTCCTTCCTTGTCTCTCCCTTTTGGCTCCTCATCCCCATTCAGGAGTGAAAACATATCCACATATTCCCCTCTAAGTATTTTGTCTGTGAGGGCCTGGGGAAGGTGGGATCCCAAAGGAAGCCCCATTTCCCCATGTGCCATCAACTGAGGTTGAGGGCCCTGGCCAAGCGTAGCTGCAGCAGTAGGCTGCCCAGCCACTGTAGCGGGCCCTGTGGCTCCCCCGTCCAGCGTCCCCCGGGGGCAAGTGGCCTGCTGTCCTTGCCAAACCTGATTGACCACTGACATTGGATCCTGGGCAGTGGCAGCAGGCTGACGAGAAGGCTGCCGCCCCCGCCCAGAGAGCTGCGTGGGCCCCAAGGCAGGCAGTGCTTCATTTGACTGGTAAGGGGGTGGCAAGTCCATTGCCTGCTCATTAACTAAAGACTCCCCAGTAGATGTTGTGGCCCGTGACTGTGTGTGCACTGGGGACTCACCTGATTCCGGGAGCCTGGGTGGAGAGCAGCTCTCCCCTGTTGGTGCAGGGGCAGACTCACTGCCCTCCCTGGGTTCACTGGCATTCCCCTGCTCCAGCGTATCCATACGCCCTGCAATCTCATCCATACGTCCTGCAATCACGGACACAATCTGGTAAATGGATTCCAAATCATGAGCCCCCTGTGGTGAGGCCCCACCCCGAGCAGGCGGCCTCCCTTGCCCCACGATTCCTTGCACCCCACCCACTGCTTGAAAAGCACCGCCCCGCTTCCCTTTCCGGGCGGTCGTGCTTCTGGCTTGGATGTGCCGGGCCACGTGGCCAGCAGTCTGCCCCTCCAGCACTTTTTGAGTAGGTTTTCGTGCCCTTTTAGACCTTATGGCCTGTGAGGGCTGTGTGCCTTTCCTTGGTCCCATGGCTGGTAAAGGCCAGAGGTTGAGGGGTCAGAGAAGGAATGCAGGGGCTTCCGATTCAGAAACGTGCGCGAAGCAGGAGGCAGATGCTGCAGCCGAGAAAAGTTTCTGTTCTAAAACGTGCGTGAGTGAGAAATAAAAGCTAAGCCACCAGCCCCTTAACAATGGGGGCAGTAGGACCCTGTTGCCGGGCAGCCCGTCCGCAACCCGGCTTCCTAAACAGGACAAAGGATATGACCCTTAAAAGCAGAGGAAACAAAAGGAGCGAAGCAGCGTGCGCACTTGGCAGGAGACGAAAGAGGACAGCGGGAGATGCTGATACCCTCCGTGCACAAGCAGATGCTTGCCACCCCCTTGGGAGGACTGTACTACACGGATGCCCCCCCCCCGCCTTTCTCCCTCGCTCGGATACTTAGCCACGTGTCCGGGTGTGAGTTCCTCTGTTCCTCCGACTGCCTGTCTGCTCCGTCCGCTTCCAAAGAGGGAGGAAATTTCCACCCCGGCTCTCTTAAGCCCTTTCTCCCAGGCCTGCCCTCTTCCCCACGTCAGGCAAAGATGCAAGAGGACTGGCTCTCTTTTCGCGCCCGCAGACAAAATGCGCCCCTCCCCTCAATTCTTTGAATGCGGGGAGGGGTCGGTCTTGTGTCTGAATGAGAAGGGATGAGGATCTGTTACATTGTAAAGGCGGGATTTCCAAGGTAACTCTTGGGATATTGAGCTAGAAATATGAAACAAACAGAAGTGGTGTGATTGCTGTTTGAGACTGAAAGATCACGTTGAGATTTTTGTTCAGAAACCTGAAGCAAAAGCCTGAGATCACATGCCATTTGAAACTTATTTTTGAAGCATAGCCCTGGAATTTAGATGGGAAAGGAGATTCTTGGAAATAACAACCCCCAGCATTCATTATTCCTGTCAAAATCCTATCAGCTTTTCTATGAAATAGTTCCTGGTAACAGAAACAACATTGCTTCAAGAGATTTTCCTCACATCCAAGGGAAAATCTTTCTCCAGTTTCTATATAAGTTATGACTTTTTACCTTTGCATTTGGTATGCTAGGATTATCTCCTGACACAGGTGCTTCCTTAAAGACATCAAGCATTAATCTCTACAGGCAGCACTGACAGCTAGAAGGAAAGGACTGACTTCATGGAAAATAAAATATTCACTGCAGTTTTATACAGTTGGAGGAATGATCCACAAAAGAGCAAATGCTTTGTGATGATCTGATAGTAAATTCAGTTTCCATTTATTGTTTAGACAGAAGGCTGTAGCAATCCATTTTTACACAAAAAAATGGTAGTGTTATGATCTTCAAAGGCATCTTTTTGGATAATGACAGATTGTAAAGTCTTAAACATTCACTCTCCTTTTATTTCCTTTATCTATTTAAATTTTTATACTCCCATAAAGTCTGAAGTAAGATTAAGAATTGAGTGGGAGTTTAGTTCCATTGACCAAATGGCCACTTTTCCTTTTTTGATGTGATTCGTCTTTACAGGGGCCAAGAGCAATTTCTGCAATACACCATCCTTCCGCAGATTAAGACACAAATGTTTATTTACTTAGATTTTTATCCTGCCCAGTAGGAAAGGTTCAAGTGGTTTGCAATTTTTACTTTCCCCAGTCATGCCCCATGCTCAAGAGAACTGGATGGCTGACAACAGTCTAAAAGTTCCATATTTTCCCCATTCTCCACACCACACCAATGTAGGTTCAATCCACTTACATCTCATTCCATACTATTCATTATTGGAGGTGGATCCCATGGAACATATCTACAGACAGCAGGATTTCTACCCACCACCTGCTGCCACTCAAAATGCCCCCTGATATGATGTTGCTGGGGGGGGGCTGTCCTCCAGGAGCAACATTTCTAGGGGGTCTTTTGGAAGGCAGTCCAATGGGTAAGGCGAGAAAGTCATGCTCCATACATAGAAATACTTCTGTCCAAGAAAAACACGACATGAGATTCTCACCATTGTCTCACATCAGGTGGATTCAGTTCTCCTCTTTCAAATCATATTTCCTCATATCTGCAACTCTCATAATCAGTTGCAACTTCTCCTAAACTTTGTCATCCATTCCTGCTTTCCTGCCTTTACTCTAGAGAAGTATCTCTTTACCAAGCTTAAGTGCCATCCCTGATCATGCACATATACATAAACGGGATCAGAGGTAGTAAGAGTGGCATGTAGTGGTGGCAAGAGCAACCATTTGAATGTCCTAGTACAAAGAGAATAAAACAATAATACAAGGAATATGGGAAACTGAAGAAATCATCAGAAGCCTGGTGGGGTGGCTGTTGAAGCTGGCTCTTTTAGTTGGAGGTTATATTCCTTCAGACAGGAATGGAATAGGGGTAACTGGGTGTGTGGGGGGAGTTGTGAATTTTCTGCACTGTGCAAGGGGTTGGACTAGATGACCCTGGAGGTCCCTTCTGTGATTCTATGACATTTTAGGGATTATTAGGTATATGCATTGTGAAAATAAAATCCAACCCAAATGATGTCCATTCTTTAATATAGCTAATGCACTGGTATCAACCAATATAATTTCCAACATTTAGGAATCATGAAGAACATTACATTCTATCAGGCACCGGCAGCAAGGGGAGAGATGGATACAGCACTCTCTCTCCCACCCTCTTGTGACTGGCATGCAGTTTGCTTTTGGGGAGAGAGTCTAGTGCTGTCTAGAAGGTGGGTGCTGAAGTGAGGAGCTCATATTTGTTCTGCAATGTGTCAGGAAAGGTTACTTAGGTAATTTATGCATGGGTACTTTCACTCACATTCACCCCCGGTCTGTCTTGGTTGTTCCTTGGAGTTATGCATGAGTTTCCCATCCATTAGAGATGACCTCCCTGTCTCTCTCAGCTATTTACAAAGCAGCATGTAAAGAGGCGGGGATTCAAATGCTTCCTGGGGGCTCTTTCTGAGCAGAAGAAAGGCTTTTTAAAACCGAGTATTGGATTTCTCCCACACACACACACACACACACACACACACTTCAGATTGCTCCATTATTTTTGTTTTTTTGTTCTTAAAATGCTTTTTCATGCAGCAGTTTGGTTTTTTTTGGGGGGGGGAGAGAATTTTCTCTCACAGTTAGCTAAAGTAAGCCAATTACACAGCAGCATTTAAAGGGAAGGGGACTTGATCTGAGCTTGGAGACTGCTGGTTGCATAGATTCCCAACAGGAAAGTGTGGGTCCAGCAAGCAGCAAATCTCAGGTAAAACTCCTATGCATAAATGACCTTAGAAAGCAGTACAACTCAATTTGATTCTAGTTGAGTGGAAACCACAAAATTTACAGGCGGAAATGTCTTTCCCATTGAACCAATGGAATCCACAACCAAACACAGTGGAGAAACCAAATAGATGCCTTGATGCTACTGATGAACCAAATTCAGATTTCTTTTTAAAACTACAAAACAACCAACTTCATTTTTTCATTATTTTTTAACATCCCTACTTTTTATCCTCATTAAAAAAAATCATCATCTTCAGGGTTCCAACGCCAGGAGTGTTAAACTAGCTTAAAATGGATTTACATTTATAACTAGATGTGTTCAAAAAGAGAAAATAGCCATAAGATTTCTAGCAGACATTCAGGGTGTTTTTTTTTTAATATCAGAGAGATAAAATAGCTCAAGTAAATGGGAAGACACAAATGGAATAAAAAGTAGGAAATGAGGACCCAGTGGGTGGTGGGAACATGGAGATGAATGAAATAGGAGGCAAAAAGAATGCAGGAAGAATGGGGCAGTATCTCACACAGGCCGTTGGGCACTGCACATTTAAAGGACAGGAGGTAGACAGGCAGTAAAGGTTTGAAGGACGCTGCAGTGTTGGCTAAGGATATGCATGGTTGCTACATCTAGCATCTAGGTCCCTCAAAGGCTTCTGTACCTTTAACCGTTGCCTAGCAAGTAAAGCCAAGTGATCAAGGAGGGCCATGAGTGGAAAAGTAGCTTTGGAAAAGAAACAGTCAAGCAGCCTTGTACTCTGTTCGAGATTGGCAGTGCACTTTGAAAGCTTGTCTTCCTATTGTTTTCTCGGTTCCGTATAAATGGTAGTTATAATAGGTTCTTAGATTAAAAAATTCTTTAAAAAAACTCTCGTTCTTTACATTGAAATCTATTAATTTCTTTGACGTAGGTTCAGAGCCCATTGCCTTAAAGCTCACCACATTTCCAACTTCTGATATTTCTGCTCCCCGTTTTCAGTTGTCTTATCACCAGTTCAATTAACTTTTATATTCTTCCATCCCGTGCGCAATCATTCACTGACACCAAACTGGTTCATGGGGGGGGGGGGTGCTTGTTTTGTTTTTTGCTATGAAACTCCAACCACCCGTCTATCAGTTTCTTCTGTTGCAGAACTCAGCACAGAGTACAGTCTCTGTTATCTCTGCACTTTCTAAATTCCCTGCTCTTTTTATGTGTTCATTATGTCTGTCCCCACATTTCGCATACAGCTCCTGGAAATGTGTATGTGTATGTGTTTGTACTTCAACACAATCATCATTGAGAAAATTGTACGCTACTGTCTGCTTTAAATGCACAACATTGGCACTTCCTAGAGAGCCAGCATGGTGTAGTGGTTAAGAGTGGTGGTTTGGAGTGGTTGACTCTAATCTGGAGAACCGGGTTTGATTCCCCACTCCTCCACATGAGCAGCGGAGGCTAATCTGGTGAACTGGATTTCTTTCCCCACTCCTACACATTAAACCAGCTGGGTGACCTTGGGCTAGTCACACTCTCTCATCCCCACCTACCTCACAAGGTGTCTGTTGTGGGGAGGGGAAGGTAAGGTGATTGTAAGCCAGCTTGATTCTTCCTTAAGTGGTAGAGAAAGTTGACATCTAAAAACCAACTCTTCTTCTTCTTCTTCTTGTCAATTGTCAAAACTCTTTCAAAACCTTCCCCTGCCTTTGATAAACTTAGAGGAGCTACAAATCATTGGCAGAGTGTTTATTTTGCACGCAGGAAATCCCAGGTTCCACAGTTTGGTACCTTAAGCACAAACATCTCAGGTAGCAGAACCAAGAAAAAGCTTGCTAGGGCACTGTTGACTGGAATAAACAATGGATGGGATGAACCATTGGTCTAATTGAGCATAAGGCAGCTCCATATGTTCATGTCCTCCAATCAGCTTACCAAAAGTTTGAAATGGTTTACATTTTTGTTTTTTTGTTGCAAATGCTGGCAGTCACTAGTTGCCATTATTTGCTGGTGAATGTTGACCAAGTTCAATTTTAAAGCTAGAATAGGTTACACAAAAAAATCCCTTGTTTTTGTGGACAACATTTGGGTCGGAAAAAACATTTCCAGTTTTCTAACTACAACTCAGCTTTAGGCTGAGTTAAATCATGGGTGAGTGTGTTCTGGGCAAAAAGCCTTTGGGGAGATTGAAATACTTGCCATCCATCCCCTCCCCCATGCCCTTTCCTTATTCCTGCCTACTGGCTGGTGGTCAAAGACCCAACGAGATGCTTAATTGATTATACACACACATATCTTTTTCAATATGTTTTTTTCTCTCTTTTTACTAACAGTGAAACTGCCGTGTAGCCAATGAGGGATAGCTATGTGAAGATGTCCCTGAAGCCGCCCAAAGAGAATTGCCCCTACATTGCATTTGCTTCATTTGCACTCAGTGGCACTGGTGCACACAGCTACATGACTACTTCCCTGATAGCAGCTTACAATCACCTTCTCTTGCCTTTCACACAACAAACACCTTGTGAGGTAGGTGGGATTGAGAGTGTTCTGGGAGAACTGTGACTAGCCCAAGGTCACCCAGCAGGCTTCTTAACTACTACACCATGCTAATTTAGTAGAGCATCATTTTACAAAATCAAGATCTGAATGTTGTTGGTTGGTCAGGAGTTCATTGATCTATTTTTCCAGCATGGTGTAGTGGTTAAGAGCAGTGGACTCTGATCTGGTGAACCGGGTTTGATTCCCCACTCCTCCACATGAGTGGCGGACTCTAATTTGGCAAAGTGGGTTGGTTTCCCCGCTCCTACGGTTTCCCCGTTTCCACGCCAGAGACGTGAGCCGAAGGGCGAGAGCACAAGGGCTCTTGCCCTGTGGCTCTTAGCCTGTGGATCTTGACTGGGGATCTGTAGGTGAGTATAAAATCTTTTTATCTTAGCAGAGTAACTCTCTCCATCCGGTTGGAGTACCGAGCAACTTGAATATCTATGTGAATTAGCAGCAGATAGCTGCAGGGCAAGGAACTTCGGCACACAGTTCTTATTTGGTATAGGAAGAGTGGAAGAGAGTAAAGGGCAGGGTTACAACACCAAAGAATAATATAATAATTAATTAATTAATAAAATACCAGTTATGAAGGTAGAAAGCCAGCAGGGGTTGGGGGGCTATCCAGTGTGCTGCATGGAGTGTCACATGTATGATTATCTGCCTGCTGGACAGAAGTCGTGGGTGTGCTCTTGGTGCAGGGAGCTCCTGGCTCTCAGGAAGCGAGTTCACTTCCTCCAGGCCAAGGTAGCTCAACTGGAGGAGCTGAGGCAGGCAGAGAGAGAGGTGACTAAGGACTCCGGGGATGAAATAGTCATATCCCAGTCCCAAGGTGATGGCAACCTGCCAGTCACGGATGATGGAGCCCTTGGGGAAGGAGGCCATCTCACTGAGGTAGGGGAATGTGGTACCTTAGAAGGGACCTCTTCCTTGGTGGATGAACAGATATCCTCTCGTACCGAGGATATGCCTCAGAGGTGAGTGGGGCTTCTTGTAGTGGGGGATTCAAACCTTAGGAATGTAGATAGCTGGGTTTCTGGTGGGTACATGGACCGCATGGTGACTTGCCTGCCTGGTGCGAAGGTTGTGGATATTACCCGTCATTTAGGTAGCCTGGTAGGTAGTGCTGGGGAGGAGCCAGTGGTTGTGGTGCATGTTGGCACCATCAATGTGGGGAAATGTAGTCTGGAGGTCTTGGAATCCAAATTTAGGTTGCTAGGCAGGAGACTAAAAGCCAGGACCTCCAAGGTAGCTTTCTCAGAAATGCTACCTGTTCCACGTGCAGGACCAGCTAGGCAGGCACAGTTGGTGAGTCTCAATGTGTGGATGAGACGGTGGTGCAGGGAAGAGGGCTTTAGATTTGTAAGGAACTGGGCAACATTTTGGGACAAGCCAGGCCTATACAAAAGGGATGGGCTCCGCTTGAACCAGGATGGAACCAGACTGCTGGTACATAATATAAAAAAGGTGGCAGAGCACAACCCACTCCCAAAAAGTAAAATGGCAAGTCATGAGCATTGCGCGTGAAGGGGTTCCCCTTATGCTCCGTGTTGTTCGAAAGTGTGGAGAGAATTCCTTACCTGACACATGACTGTTGGGGGAGAAAACAGGCGGGGGAGGCCATGACTCAGATAAAGTCTCACCTTTCTGTGCCTGAAGCTTGGGTGGAGTAGAAGCCTCCAGGATGGCACCCAGCAGAAAGAAACACCAGAGCTCATCAGGGATGCAAAAAAACATACAGAGAAGGTGATTAGACAGGTGAGAGAGCTTACTGAGTTTGAGTCATAACTCTAGATCGGGGAAGCCAAACAAGGGCAGGTTGACCTTTAGGAATGCCAACTGCTCAGCGTGCCAGGGTGCCAGGCTTGCGCGTTGTGGGCGAAGAACTTCACCCAAATGTGAAAATAGGCGCTCACTCTGGACGCTCGTTGGAGGGCAGGAGAGGAGCCTCTGGGCCACGAGAGCGAGGTCCGGCCAGACTGACTGTTTCGCGGCCCAGTAGCTCAGCGGACACGTCATCTGCAACTCATAGGGCTCTGAAAGGTACTCCCTCACCATTGCTTCTCCCGTGTCCTGACTCCTGCGCCTAGACAACGCCTCGGAGGGGCCAACTGCCCACCCGATGACGTCCATCTCCATCGCCATCAAGGTGGTGGCCTGCAGGGGGACGGTACGAGATGATGAAGGCGGGGGATGGGCGACAAGGGAGTCGTCCCCCCTCTCCACCTCCTCAGTGGCAATCCCCCATTGGGCCCGCAATCGCTCCACACACTCGGA
Organism: Euleptes europaea; assembly: GCF_029931775.1. Classification (NCBI taxonomy): domain Eukaryota; kingdom Metazoa; phylum Chordata; class Lepidosauria; order Squamata; family Sphaerodactylidae; genus Euleptes; species Euleptes europaea. Next base: position 33,260,143 of record NC_079318.1, read on the forward strand.
CAGCTCGTCTCTCCAGCACAGAAGCTCGCTGGAACGCTCGGCAATGCTGCCCTTGATGCGCGGGTCGCACATGCTCGCCAACATGTAGACCGGCTCCTGAGCGACAGGCAGCAGACGGTTGGACACACCGTCCAGAAGCCTCTTCAATAGGCCAGGCAAGGCTGTCAGATCATCTCCATGTTCCTGGTACTGCTGCAGAAAGACACTCATCCTAGCATGGAGCCTGTGGGCCATGGGGGTGAACAGAGCCAGCGTCGCCGTGTCAGACGAGAGCATCTCTGAGCAATGCTTGAAGGGCTCAAGCACTTCCACACTCTGAGCGATAGTCTGCCACTCACGTTGGTTGAGCTGCCGATCAGACCCCACGGAATCTGATTCGAGAAACAGTGCTCTGAGGGCCCTCTTATGCTCCACCAAATGCTCGAGCATGGCGTGAGTGGAGTTCCACCGCGTGTCAACGTCACCCTTCACACGGTGCTCGGGCACGCCTTCTCGGACCTGCGCGTAGTTGTCCTTCGGACTGCGCGAGAAGTGACTCGCAAGCTGCCGGCATTTCACCATGAGCTTCCGGAAGTTGCGAGTCGTCTCATCCTGCTTGGATTCCGGTTGGGATCCGAGGCCCAGGGCATCTTTCACCACGAGGTGGAGAAGGTGGGCCGCACAGTAGATCCGTGCCTCAACACCCAATTGCCCTGCCGCCGCCCTGATGTTGGCGCCGCCATCCATCACCATGAATCCCATGGTGAGTTCCCTGCCTAACCAATTCTGTATGTGTGGCTTCAGGACGGCGACTATGTTGGCCGCCGTGTGCGCCTCCGCGAACTCCTCCGCGTGTAGCATGGCCTTGCAATAGCCGGCCCGGCGACAGTCTCCCTGCCTAACGCTGCCCACCCCTCCCCCACCCACGAGGTCCTGTGGTTGCCACCAATGCGCGGTGAGGGAGATGAAAGATTCCGCATTCAGACTTGTCCAAATGTCGGATGTGAAGTACACAGTGCCGCCGGCAGCGCGTGACAGCTGCGCCCTCACATGCGCCTTTGCGCCCTCGTACAACGATGGCACAATGGATGTAGCCATCGTATTGCGAGAAGGTAACTTGTACCAGGGCACAAAGAATTGGATCAGTCTCCGGAAGCCAACCTTCTCTACAACACGATAGGGCATATCGTCCATGGCAATCATTTCGCCGAGCAGACGAGTGGCCTTTTTCATGGCTGCTCTGACCCCACCTCTCGGCATCCTACAGACACCATCCCCCACACCAAACATCTCTGAAAGAGTGGTTTGGCGGCTCTTTTCTACAGGCGTCGCAGCACGGGGCGCGACGGGGAGAGCACCAGACGATGGCGGTGCACTGGCCGCGGGCCCCCTTGCCAGCGAAGTACCAGTCTCTCCTCCTGGAGCAGCACCGCGTTGTGGTGCTTCCGGAGATGGTTCCGGAGTGCAGTGGTCGAGAGATGCTTGAGATCTTTCCCTCGACTCACCCGCGCCCTGCAGAGCTGGGATCATCTTCTGCCACCTCGAAATGCTTCCAGGCCGAGGATGTGAAGTGGCTCCCATGCGCCTTGTCCGCGGAGGTTGCCGCAGGAGCAACCTGCCTGGAGGTGCTCGGGGCAGACTCTTGGTGTCTAGGGACCTTGCGGGGAGGGGACGGCGGGGGAAGGGTTTGAGATGGCTCCAGCACCAACACAAACTCTTCCTCTTGCGACTCCTCCACCCTCTCCTCACATTCCCTAGTTCCCAAACTGCTGCTGGGAGTTGGAGAAGCAGGCAAAGTCGGCGGGCTGTCCATCGACTGTGCAAACTCCTCCACCACTCTTCTTGAAGTGGGGGTGAGATACCTCAATGCATCGGTATCAAAGCATTCAATCCCCAATTCCTCCCCAGACAGCACCCCCTCCTCCTCCTCCCGCTGCTGCGTGACAGGCTCCTCCATGTCAGCAATAGGAGGAACAGGAGGAGGTACGGTCTGGACAGCAGCAGCAGTCCCTCTTCCAGTGCCAGCATCACCTGTCTTCACCTGTGCAGGAGTGGCAGCTGCGGAGGCACCCTCTGAAAAGTCGATCCGCCGCTGCACCCTGGAGGGTGCCACCGAAGCTGATCTCCGCACAGGGCGGGGGTGAGCCGAAGCCCTCCCCCTCCCCCTCCCATCCACCTCTCTGGTCTTCTGCAGTGCTTTCCCCCCAGGGCCCCTGTTTCCTGGACGCCTGGCACTCATCTTTCCCCTTGGCAAAACCCAGAGGCAGGTGTGCTGGGTCAACTCAGGCGGCACCCAAGCACGGTGGAGGGGGTGGGATGGGGTCGCGCAAGCCTCAGCAGCGAGAGGGTCCTCGCACCTCCGCACGGAGACCCCTCCTCGCCCTTCTCAAGCCAACCCGGGGGGGGGCAAGCAAAGCGACCACCCGCGCAACCCAAACACCCCAAGACAACCCAGAGGCAGGTGTGCTGGGTCAACTCAGGTGGCACCCAAGCACGGTGGAGGGGGTGGGATGGGGTCGCGCAAGCCTCGGCGGCGAGAGGGTCCTCGCACCTCCGCACGGAGACCCCTCCTCGCCCTTCTCAAGCCAACCCGGGGGGGGGGAAACAAGCAAAGCGACCACCCGCGCAAGCCAAACACCCCAAGACAACCCAGAGGCAGGTTTGCTGGGTCAACTCAGGCGGCACCCAAGCACGGTGGAGGGGGTGGGATGGGGTCGCGCAAGCCTCGGCGGCGAGAGGGTCCTCACACCTCCGCACGGAGACCCCTCCTCGCCCTTCTCAAGCCAACCCGGGGGGGGGAACCAAGCAACGCGACCACCCGCGCAACCCAAACACCCCAAGACAACCCAGAGGCAGGTGTGCTGGGTCAACTCAGGTGGCACCCAAGCACGGTGGAGGGGGTGGGATGGGGTCGCGCAAGCCTCGGTGGCGAGAGGGTCCTCGCACCTCCGCACGGAGACCCCTCCTCGCCCTTCTCAAGCCAACCCGGGGGGGGGGGAACAAGCAAAGCGACCACCCGCGCAACCCAAACACCCCAAGACAACCCAGAGGCAGGTGTGCTGGGTCAACTCAGGCGGCACCCAAGCACTGTGGAGGGGGTGGGATGGGGTCGCGCAAGCCTCGGCGGCGAGAGGGTCCTCGCACCTCCGCACAGAGACCCCTCCTCGCCCTTCTCAAGCCAACCCGTGGGGGACCCAAGCAAAGCGACCACCCGCTCAACCCAAACACCCCAAGACAACCCAGAGGCAGGTGTGCTGGGTCAACTCAGGCGGCACCCAAGCACGGTGGAGGGGGTGGGATGGGGTTGCACAAGCCTCGGCGGCGAGAGGGTCTTCGCACCTCTGCACGGAGACCCCTCCTCGCCCTTCTCAAGCCAACCCAGGGGGGGGACCAAGCAAAGCGACCACCCGCGCAACCCAAACACCCTAAGACAACCCAGAGGCAGGTGTGCTGGGTCAACTCAGGCGGCACCCAAGCACGGTGGAGGGGGTGGGATGGGGTCGCGCAAGCCTCGGCGGAGAGAGGGTTCTCGCACCTCCGCACGGAGACCCCTCCTCGCCCTTCTCAAGCCAACCCGGGGGGGGGACCAAACAAAGCGACCACCCGCACAACCCAAACACCCCAAGACAACCCAGAGGCAGGTGTGCTGGGTCAACTCAGGCGGCACCCAAGCACGGTGGAGGGGGTGGGATGGGGTCGCGCAAGACTCGGCGGCGAGAGGGTCCTCGCACCTCCGCACGGAGACCCCTCCTAGCCCTTCTCAAGCCAACCCGGGGGGGGGGGACCAAGCAAAGCGACCACCCGCGCAACCCAAACACCCCAAGACAACCCAGAGGCAGGTGTGCTGGGTCAACTCAGGTAGCACCCAAGCACGGTGGAGGGGGTGGGATGGGGTCGCGCAACCCTCGGCGGCGAGAGGGTCCTCGCACCTCCGCACGGAGACTCCTCGCGCAAGACCGTGGAACCCCAAACAAACCAACCACCCGCACAACAAAAACACCACCAAACACCCTCAAACCAGTTCCGATGGGTGAACTCAGGTGGATCTCTCACAACTGCAACAATTCTGCTGGCTGGATCTCGCCACCAAAATGGCAAACACTGGGGAAGGGAGGGATGGACGGCAGGCGTTTTAAACTTTCTCTTGGCCAGTTCAAAACTTCAAATCAATGCTCTGATTGGCCAGGAGAAGATTCTGCTGGGCTACCATTGGCCGTGGGAGAAAGCGGCCGGATCAGCTCCTGCGCATGCGTCTCTGCCGAACCACCGAATTCACCGAATTTACACGCCGAACACGCCGAACATGAAGAGTTCGGGCTCCCGGATTACTCTCATTTTGGAGTTCGGATCCGTCCGAACTGAAAAGCACCGAATCGAGGAGAATTCGGTTGATTTTCAGTTCGGACCGAACCGAATTGACAGCCCTATTCAAAACAGATAAAAGGAAGTATTTTTTCACACAACACATAGTTAAATTGTGGAACTCCCTGCCCCAGGATGTGGTGATGGCTGCCAGCTTGGAGGGCTTTAAGAGGGGAGTGGACATATTCATGGGGGAGAGGGGTATTCATGGCTGATAGTTAGAATGGATATTAGTCATGCTGCATACCTATTCTCTCTAGTATCAGAAGAGCATGCCTATTATTTTGGGTGCGGTGGAATACAGGCAGGATGGTGCTGCTGCAGTCGTCTTGTTTGTGGCTTCCTAGAGGCACCTGGTTGGGCCACTGTGTGAACAGACTGCTGGACTTGATGGGCCTTGGTCTGATCCAGCAGGGCCTTTATTATGTTCTTATGTTCTTATGAAGCCAGCTGGGTGACCTTGGGCTAGTCAGAGTTCTGTTAGAACTCTCTCGGCCCCACCTTCCTCACAAGGTGTCTGTTGTGGGGAGAGGAAGGGAAGGAGATTGTAAGCTGGTTTGATTCTCCTTAAAAGGTAGAGAAAGTCAGCATATAAAAACCAGCTCTTCTTCTTCATGAGGTTTGGTAAAAGCCATTTCTATTGGCTCCATTTGTTTTATATTTTGTGAAACTAGTGTTGGAGAAGATATCATTCAAAAAAGTATTGTTTTAATACTATCCCATGGACCATCTATAACAAGAGTCCCTCCCTGCTTCATCTACTGACAATTTGATAGGACTACCTTAGATAAGTGCAGTTCTGCCGGTGACCCTCCTAGTTCAGACCTGCTACATTAGCATTCCTATAGTTGAAAACATTTTCCAATTCCTAACTGAATGTACAAACATGAATGCCCTTTAACAGATCGACCTCTGCAGCAGCATACCCATTCTAAAATAGTTGACCTTCTCTGCCACGTCTCTTAGTTTTAACCATTACTCTTAGAAAACCAAATTCTAATTAGAGTATCTAATTTCACTGAAAACTGTAAGATATAGTGAGGCCAGATATGAGAATCAGGGATTTCCTTAATTCCTGCACTATTTGATAAGGCATACCACTTTCACCCTATCTTTAGAATAGGAATTAACCTCCAAAGTGAGATGTTATTCAGATGGTTCCCTGTTGTTATAATGCACAATCCAGAGAGCCCTGTTAAGGTGCGTTGATAGTCTTGTACCTATCTAGCAAAGAGTTTTTCTTGCTTTCTGAACAACAGCCTTGACCTTCTGCCAAATCAGAAGTGGCCTTGGGAGAGTTTTAAAGCCTTTTTTGTGACAGGGCACAAAGGTTTGGTTTCCATACTGAAAGGTCTGGCTAATCAAAAATCACAGAGGAACAAATTTCATATTAGCAATGCAATTCTATGCAGGGTTACACCAGCCTAAACCCTCTGAATTCAATTGGCTTAGTCCAGAGTAACTCTGCATCTTGTGTTATCCAAATGGCCTACATGTCTTAGAGCATCCCTCTCCCTACACATGTATTCCCAGACATAAAGTTATCAAGGGATCACTGTCTGGTGTGTACCAGGGTCCCAAATCTGGGCACTGCTTTGTTATGGAAATGGGGAGACTCCCAGAAATAAACAGGTGGAAAATAAAATAAAACTGAAATCTTTATTAGGAAAAATAATAACTAGAACTGCAGGAAGCACACCAAAAAACTGCACATGCACATAAGCATGTCCTGTTTGTGAAAGGATACACCACCCAATCAAATATTTTGTTCAGACTCATCCTACTGAAACTAACAGAGCATTCTTGACTTCTGAGGACAGAAGTCCTCAGGAGGCCAGGAAGGGGCTATGCCGGCATTGGGACCCCCCCCCCCACAGGCGTCCGGGCTACTTACCCCACTGTAAGTGGCCCCAGTGCTGGTGGGGAGACCCGGACACTGGTCTCCCTTTTTAAAAAGTCTTAAAAGGTTTTTTTTTAAGCTTTCGGTGGCCGTGGAATGGCTTAGGAAGCACCACAGTGGCACCTCCTCCCCACCATCCCCAGCTACTGAAAGCTCAGGAATGGGTTGTAAACCTAGGTATCTGTAATTGTAAGGAATGCACGTTCATTCCATGTGTATCCCTGCCTCCGACTCCCTCTCATATCTTTGTCATCTTCCTTATGGCAAATGTTAAACTATAAGATCTTCTGGGAAGGGGCTTACCTTTTTTTACTTTGGAAGGTGCTGTGGAGGGATGTGGAATGATATAGTGTAGCCCAATCTCATCAGGGCTTGGAAGCTAAGCAGGGTTGGTACTTGGATGGGAGACCACCAAGGAAGACACAGCAGAGGAAGGCATTAGCAAACCCCTTCTGCTTAATCACTTGCCTTGAACACCCTATGGGGTCACCATTGATTTTTATTTTATTTATTTTTGGACTTGTATCCTGCCCTCTATCCCAGCCATAAGTTGGCTGCAACTTCATGGCCCTTTGAAAACACACAATGTGTTGTGCACTTTTTGTTCTATAGTGATAACAACAATGTTCACCTACAGAAACCAGAAAGCAGGAGAAGTGAAACAAAGTGCAAAGAAAAATAAGGGAAATCTGGTCATCCCTACAATGGAGATCTCAACTGTAAATTCATTTGCGCAGTGATTATATGCAAAGTTACATCAGAGACTTCAGTGGGTTTCAATCAATCAAGTTCTATTTCAGTACAATATCAGCTATGAATATGAAAATCAAAGTTAGGTTAAAATATTAAAATAAAATAATAAAAGTTGATGATTCTGGGGAGGATGATTTGAAGAAGAGGAGGAAAGATCTTCCATGGGGAAAGATTTTCAATTAGCCGTTGACTAATCCCACTAGACCGGAGGCAGAATTCGGCTACTTGAATGGTTATCTCCCGAGAGAAGTCTGCTAAGAGAAGGGAAACTTTAGCTTCTTCCGATCTCCCAGGAAAGGATGACAATATGGTGAGAATGTACTGCGATCTTATGTCGTTGTAGAAGGGACATTGCAGCAGAACATGTTCTATTGTTTCCACTTTCTCTGTTTTGCATGGGCATAGTCGTTGGTGGAAAGGAGCACGGAGATACCTGCCTTCCAGGAGAGCTGAAGGTAAGGCATTGGAACGAGTAAGAGTAAAGTCAATGTGTACCTTTATAGATTATTTTGACTATTTTCTTTTATGCCAATAAAGGTATTGATTGATTGAGTGAGTGATTGATTGTAAAGGCCCTTTGATATTTGGATACTTAGGGTGGAAAGGTTTGATGTATTCAGTGAGTTTAGAGTGTAGTAGGTCTGCATAGGATTGCACTTTTAGTTAATCCATCCTTAAACACATTCACTTTTTATTGGTGAAACTTTTTTTCATTTTTGTGGGCATTCACTCTGACTTTTAGCAGTCACTGCAGATGTTGTTTGTTTGTAATTCATGCATCTCTCTATATATCTATCTAAGCTGATTGTAAAGGTAGAGCAAGTAACAAATCTGAAAAAGGTGTTTGAAGAAAAGCACTTTATTTCATACCTAATGTGACCAAACGAAAATAAAATCTGAAAATAGCTCTCCAGAGGCATCAAAATTGCAATGCTGATATAGCAGTCCTCCAGCCAGCGACAACCCAGATTTTTCCATCACAAGGTAATCATGATATATTTACATTTATTTTGGATTTCAATTTGCTAGAGCAGCCACACACGGGTATGACACCGATATGGAAAGTGTCTGAACACTTTAGATTTATCAGATGTCAGCTGGGATCTTTGGTCTTTTAAGTAAATGAATGCAGAAGTTATTTAATTTTGCAGTTTATTGACTTTGGGGGGCGAATATTTTCATGCATGTAATACTGCTTATGGGTTTTGATCTGTTTGTATTGATTTGTTGTGTTTTTGATTAACATCTTTTTAATCCAAATGTTTTAAATAGGATTTGGCCACAGGTTAGTTTTGGTGCAAGTCACTGAAAATCTATGCTTCCTTGGAACGTAGCCCTTCCTGCATTGCCAGCAGTAATGTTTTAAAATAACAGTGATTGTAATGGTGATTAATCTCTGCCATTGTAAAATACTTACCACATTTTCGTGAATCTAGCATTTGTTTCCACGGAAACAGCAGCTACTGAGGGAGAAGGAAAATCTTATTTTTGTAGTTTTTAAGTGTTCCTTTGAGCTTTCTTAAAAATGTTTCAGGAATCGTTAGTGGAAAACAGCTTCATAACGGTCCCACCAATTCTCTAGTAGATTTGTTAGCAAAATCATGTTATTGTCTCTTACTATGGGAACCAGTCTTAAATGTATTGCTATGAGTCTGGGAGCTGGTTACTGTCATTGGGGCTATCCTAGGAGCGTGTCCCATAGTAAGATGCCTATGACTTACAGCCCATTCCTGGAGGGGGGGGCTGGATGGCACAGCTGAGAAGCCTTCTCAGAGGCTTCCCAGCCGCTCCAGACAGGGGAAATTTTTTCCCCCGATATAAAAATCAGGAAAAAGGCATTTTCCCCCATAGGGGAAAGCGGGCCTGAGCTACCAAAAAAGGTGGTTCAAGACCGCCGGCATCCCGGGAGGCATTTCTGGGGCAAAAGGGGTTTGGAAGCTGCCTAAAGGCAGCTCTGCCCCTCAGAACACCCTGGGAATGCCTCCTGGGATGCTGGGGCGGGGACTTGTGCTGCGAGACCGACGGTGGGAGAGTGTGTTGGTGTCTGAGGACTGTGCTGCCACTGCAGTCCAAGGGAGCCAGTGTAAGCAACCTCATGCCAGTGTCTGTGCCAGTTTGCACGGCACAAGTGGCATGGACAACGGCGTCGAGGTCACGCTTCCTCCTAAGGCAATTCAGCCACCAGCCTCAGGAATGAAATAAATGGCAATGTTTCTTGACAACTGTAGACATCTCTTCAATGGGCCTTCATTGTTGGGGTATGGCTGTATCCAACCATCAGTCAGAACATAAGAAAAGCCATGCTGGATCAGACCAAGGCCCATTAAGTCCAGCAGTCTGTTCACATAGTGGTCAATCACGTGCCAAGTCCTGACAACCAGGACTTGTTAGAAGACTCTACCATGTCAGCTGCAGGGACTGTCCAGGTCTATATCTTTGTGTTGATTGTGGAAGAGATAGAGAAAAGAGCTGGCAGACCCTGGTGTTTAGTTCAATGGGACATAGAACACATTTTGAGAGCACAGCATTATAAGTGCTGTTTCACAAGCATATGTTCATCACTTGATGGGACATGTGAATGGTGAATGAGCCATCACATGTCAACCACAATTTTCATATACCTTCCATTCAACCATAATGCTTCTGATACACCAAAATCAAGATATTTTGCTCCATACGGTGCACATCAGTTCTTCTTCTGATGTAAAAACATTTCAAAACTTTGGTAGGTTTACCAGGTCCCTCTTCTCCTCTGGTGGGAGGTTTTTCTGGTGGAGCGGGGGGAAATCGCACTGGTGCGCTAACGCAATTGCATCATTTCCGGTTTACACCCAGAAGTGCCGCATCGCAACAGGCCTATACCACTCAAACTCCCAGTCTGAGTGGTAAAAGGCCCCTTGCAATGCATTTACACCTGGAAGTGCTGCATTGCAAGAGGGCTTTTACCACTCATACAGGGAGTTTGAGTGGTAAATGGCCCCTTGTGACGTGGCGCTTCTGGTTTACAACTGGAAGTGACATGGCGCCATGGGCAGGTGCACGTGCACGCGTTGCCCGCCGACCCTCAGCTGGTCATCGGGCAGCCAGGTGGATTGGCGGGGGTTTTCCCGCCACCACATGGCACTTGACAACCCTAGCTTAGGGCAGGCTGCTGCCTAATGGGGTTGACACTGTAGCAGTACTCTGAATGAATCCACAATTCCAATCGAATTAAATGAGGTTTTTTAAGGGCTGACATTCAACAATAAAAAATCCTTGCCCTACATTTTGAAGGCAGATTGCTGATGAGCAGGTAGCCTATCATGGCCACCAGTGTTTCGGGCAAATGTACCCTGGCTCCAAACTTGGCCAGCATGATTATCCTGGCCTGCACATAAAACAGTGCTGAGAGGTCTTTCCCATACATGCTGCTCAAACAACTAAGGGTTTGGTTGATGCTGCTCAGCACCAAGGCCATCCCCTCCAAAGCCCACCCAGTCAATGATGGTTTGGTTCAAAAAAAACTCCTCACCTTTAGATGCCTCCGGTGCGCATCCGTTGCCCTACCTAGACTGTAGCAGTCCACCCTATTCATGCCATCCTAGTTATGGCAGGTCAGATCATGGCAAAATAAGCTATCTGTCCTAGAATAATGCAGAGCAGGCAAAACAAGGCCCCATCATTGCCAAATTCCTGTGTGGCCTCTTTCAGTAACCAGCTATTCCCACATTATTATACAGATCTGGTTGCCAGGTTCCCCCGACCACTGGCAGAGGATGAAGGGGTAGGGTTGCCAGATCCAGGTTGGGAAACTCCTAGGGATGGAGCCTAGGAAGGACAGGGACCTCAGTGGGGGCCATGCCTCGCCACCTTCCAAAGCAGCCATTTTTTCTAGGGAAACTGATCTCTGTAGTCTAGAGATGAGCTATAATTTCAGGGGATGTCCAGGTCCCACCTGGAGGCTGGCATCCCTATGTACAGAGGAAGGGTAGGCCAGTTTGCAAAACCCTGCACAGTGGATGGCAAAACTTATTTAGACAGCTGCTCAGATTCCCATGTGGCTGTTCTACAGCCACATTAACCCCAATAGGAGTCTCAGGCTACATTTAAAAGGGAGCTGCCTCAAAATTGTGCCACTATCTGATAGCCTGCGAACTGGCTTCTAAAAGTAATTTAGTTTGGAGCAACCAGGTTAAGTGAGATATAAACATCAGCATACTGCATACCTAAGATATTTTGATGCTTTTCGTATCCCAATTCTATGCAAGCTTACAAGGAAAGAGACTTCACTGAATGCATGGGACTTACTTTGTATGAAGTGTACATAGCATTGCATTCTTGTCTCCTCTGCATCATAACTATTTTGCTTCCCTTGGGCTTAATATAATATGATTGGTAATGGAATAATTTCAGTATTAAACTAGGCTAGAGAACTAGCAGATTTGTTTTTACTAAATCCAGGCTGTGAAAGCTGTTGTCATGTTTACTTTAAAAAAACAACAACCCAGAATTGTGGGCAAATGGAATCTCAACTCTTTTTGAAAAAAAATTGGGTCCATCATTTACTTAAACCGAGGAAATAAACTAATACATGAACTTTAATATTATTGCAATGGCATAGAAGTTGCTGAGTGTGCTGTCTTTTGCTGCACAACCGAGAATGTAGACATGAACATTCGCATCTAAAACAAGAGTTTTGGAAAAAAAATATTCAGAGAGAATATTTTAAAATGCAAAAAGTGTTTCCTCTTTTCTGAATGAGAGAGTAAGACAGGCATAAATCACCAGGAGTACAGACTAATTAACATGACAAATGAGTATCATCAGGAGATCTATGATTCACCTGCTAAGCAATGTCAGGATAATTCAATAGGTTTAGCAAGAAATTACAGGATCCTTGTCTTTTGCACTTCCTTACCTATGGCTAAATTCAAAACAAAAGTGGTATGTCTATATAAAGACATCTAGGATGCACTCTGGAGATTCTCAGTGCAAGCTGTAAGGACATCCCATTGCATACCCCTCTCGTGGGGGTCTGCTATCGACCGCCAAACCAGGTAGAGGACTTGGATGGGACGCTCCTAGACCAGATCACAAAGTTCTCAAAGAGAAGGGACATGGTGGTCATGGGAGATTTTAATTACCAGGATATCTGTTGGAAGTCCAACGCTGCTAAAAATGCAGAATCCAATAAATTCCTGACTTGTCTTGCTGACAACTTCCTATTACAGAAGGTAGACAGGAAAACAAGGGGGTCTGCTATCTTAGACTTGATTCTCACCAACAGGGAAGAACTGGTTGATGAGGTTAAAGTAGTAGGCACCCTGGGTAGTAGTGACCACGTACTCTTGGAATTTACAATCTTGGGGAAAGGAAAACCTGTATGTAGTCAGACATGTAGGTTGGACTTCAAAAGAGCAAATTTTAACAAACTTAAACTTATGCTAGGTAGAATCCCATGGTCAGAAATACATAAGGAGAAGGGAGTTCAAGAAGGGTGGGCATTTCTTAAAAATAAAATACTGAAGGCGCAATCCCAAACCATTCCTATGAGAAGGAAAAATGGGAGGAGCCTAAAGAGGCCAGGGTGGCTCCATAAACAGCTTTTTAAAGAGTTGAGAAATAAAAAAGACTCATTTAGGAAGTGGAAGGAGGGCCTTATAACCAAAGAGGAATATAAGCAAATAACTAGTGCTTGTAGGGAGAGTGCTAGGAAAGCTAAAGCTCAGTATGAACTTAGGCTAGTGAGAGATGCTAAACGCAACAAAAAAGGGTTCTTTTCCTATGTACAGAGTAAGAGTAAGAACAAGGACAAGATAAGCCCATTGCGTGAACCAGAAAATGAAATTGTGACAGGAGATGAAGAGAGGGCAGAACTCCTCAATTCCTACTTTTCCTCAGTTTTTTCTCATGAGGGAAGTGGTGCTCAACATGGCATAAACAGAACATGTGATGAGGGAAGGGATTTGCAGCCTAGAATTGGCATTGGGGTAGTGCACAAACACCTGGTTTCTTTAAATGAAACAAAATCCTCTGGGCCAGATGAATTGCACCCAAGGGTACTCAAAGAACTTGCAGATGTAATTTCAGAACCTCTGTACATTATTTTTGAAAAGTCTTGGCAAACAGGTGAGGTGCCAGATGACTGGAGGCGGGCAAATGTTGTCCCCATCTTCAAGAAGGGGAAAAAGGAGGATCCGGGTAACTACCGACCCATCAGCTTGACTTCTATACCAGGAAAAGTGTGTGAACAAATCATCAAACAGTCCATCCTGGAGCATTTAGAAAGGATGGATCTGATCACTAAGAGCCAGCATGGGTTTCTCAAGAATAAGTCATGTCAGACTAATCTTATCTCCTTTTTTGAGAAAGTTATTACCTTGTTGGATCAGGGGAATGCTTTAGACATAGTTTATCTAGATTTCAGTAAGGCTTTTGATAAGGTTCCACATAGTATTCTAGTTGACAAATTGGGAAAATGTGGGTTAGATCCTATCATTGTTAGATGGTTCTGCAACTGGTTGACAGATCGTACCCAAAGAGTGCTAGTTAATGGTTCCTCGTCCACTTGGAGAGAAGTGACTAGTGGAGTTCCTCAGGGATCTGTGCTGGGCCCTGTGTTGTTCAACATCTTTATAAATGATTTGGATGAAGGAATAGAGGGGATGCTTATTAAATTTTCAGATGATACTAAATTGGGAAGGGTAGCAAATACGGTAGAAGACAGAGCCAAGATGCAGGATGATCTTGACAGGCTGGAGATATGGGCTAGAACTAATAAAATGCGCTTCAACAAAGACAAATGTAAAGTTCTGCATTTAGGTAGGAAAAATAAAATGCATATTTATATGATGGGGGAGACTTGTTTGAGCAGTAGTGTGTGTGAAAAGGATCTTGGGGTCTTAGTAGACCAAACACCGAACATGAGTCAGCAGTGTGATGCTGTAACTAAAAAGGCAAATGCAGTCTTGGGCTGCATCAGCAGAAATATAGTGTCCAGATCACGCAAATTGATGGTATTGCTTTACTTTGCTCTGGTTAGACCTCAACTAGAGTACTGTGTTCAGTTTTGGGCACCACAATTTAAGAAAGATGTAGACAAGCTGGAACGTGTCCAGAGAAGGGCAACGAAGATGGTGAGGGGTCTGGAGACCAAGTCCTATGAGGAAAGGTTGAAGGAGCTGGGTATGTAGCCTGAAGAGAAGACTGAGAGGGGATATGATAACCATGTTCAAGTACTTGAAGGGCTGTCATATAGAGGAAGGTGCCGAGTTGTTTTCTGTTGCTCAAGAAGGTCGGACCAGAACCAACGGTTTGAAATTAAATCAAAAGAGTTTCCGTCTGGACATTAGGAAGAATTTTCTAACAGTTAGAGTGGTTCCTCAGTGGAACAGGCTTCCTCAGGAGGTGGTAAGCTCTCCTTCCCTGGAGGTTTTTAAGAAGAGGTTAGATGGCTGTCAGCAATGCTGATTCTGTGACCTTAGGCAGATGATGAGAGGGAGGGCATCTTGGCCATCTTCTGGTCACTAGGGGTGTGGAGGGGGGAGATAGTTGTGAATTTCCTGCATTGTGCAGGGGGTTGGACTTGATGGCCCTGGTGGTCCCTTCCAACTCTATGATTCTATGATTCATACAAAAATATTCACCACAGAACAGGTCCTGTGTCCGCTTTGACAGCAGTCATCTTATGTTCAGGAGTAATAAACAAGAAACACATTGAATGAATGGATGGATGGATGGTAATAAACAAGAAACACATTGAATGAATGGATGGATGGATGGATGGATGGATGGATGGATGGATGGATGGATGGATGACATAAAACCCAAAGTTAATTATGCAATATTAAATTTAAAAAACACACACAAAATTGCTGCAGCACTAAACATGAATACAATATATACCTCAATGTGACGTAATCACATTTTCGTAATATGTGTTTCTGTTAGTTGCCACCTAGTTGCCAAATGGCAGATACTTTAACTCAGGGGTGTCAAACTCAATAGTTACGAGGGCCAGATATGACACAAATGTCACTTGGTTGGGCAGGGGCCATGCCTCACCAGCCCAGATTGAGAGTGTGGGGGGATGCCTTGGCTGGCTTGCGGGCCGGATAAGAGCTCTCAAGGGGCCGTATCCGGTCCCCGAGCCTTATGTTTGGCACCCCTGCTTTAACTGATCAATCAGACTAGGCATGTTCCTAGAGAAGGTGGGGCTTAGGCAGGATTTTCCAAGATGGATGCCTGGTTGATGCCTTCTATGCTGTGGCTGAAATAAAGCAGAACTATACCCTTTTCTTGTTGGTGTGGACTGTAAACATTGCATTTTGCTTTGAGGTATCACCCATTGAATATACATCTGAAACTGCTTCATAAAAATTATTGCTGCATCCTGCCCAGTGTTGTCTATTCCAACTAGTGGCAGCTTCACAAGAGCTCATCCAGAAGTCTTTTCTAGTACAGTTCACATAAATCCCTTTAAAGTTTAAAATAGCAAGGGCTGACCATTTGTATGCTAAGCATGTACTCTACCACAGAGCTATATCCTCTATCCATTCCATGTGTAAACATGTAGAAATGTTTGTCAAACATTAATCTATTTTCATTTCACCTCCCTGAAATACACTGAATTGTCACTTATCCAAAAGTGTTTGGATTAACAATGATTTGGCATGTTTATAAGAGAACATGCATTAAAATTGATATTATTGATTGAGAGCAATTCTGTCCTACCACATGTTCTTGAAATGGTCTTAAATAATTCTACAGTGTTTCTAGCTCATCTGCGGTGAGTTCTGTACTTTCACTATTACTCTTTCAATCTTGTCACTGGCACTTTACAGTTAGCCTTAGGCATGCTAATCAGCCTGATCTATTCCTGCCAAAACTAATGTTGGCCTAACCAGTTGCAGACCATGCCTATTAAATCTAGCCACCATGGGAATATCATGAAGAATGTGAAGAAATAGCCAATCATTGGGAAACTCCTTAAAGTCCTGCTCTGCCTCAAAGTGAATGGCTAATCCTGTGATGCCTCATGGGTGGGCAGGTAGGTCATCAGCACATGGCAAATTCCTCAATGGGAGAAGTGAAACTGGCTTATATAGATTCCATAGTCTTCCCCCATTGACTGGGCAATCACCAGCCTTGCCAATAACATCCAGTGCTACTTTTGAATTCAAGAAGAGGATGTAACCACAAGATCCCTAGTCTTAACAGCCAGAAATGCATTTATTCTCACACATGAAGCTGCCTTATGCTGAATCAAACCCTTGGTCCATTAAAGTCAGTATTGTCTACTCAGACTAGAAGCAGCTCTCCAGGGTCTAAGGCAGAGGTCTTTCACATCACCTGCCTACCTAGTCCCTTTAACAGGATATGCCAGGGATTGAACCTGGGACCTTCTGCATGCCAAGCAGATGCTCTAACACTGAACCATGGCCCCTCTCCATGGCTCTCCAGGGTCTCAGGCAGAGGTCTTTCACATCACCTATTTGCCTAGTCCCCTTTAACTGGAGGGTCCACCAGTGAGGCATGCTTCTTCATGTAATGCATAAAGCATCTACTCATATATACAAGTTAGGTATGGTTGGCTTTCTTCTACTTCTGTGCAAGGTCTTTTGCTGCCCTTACAAATGATGTATAAAAATCTCAAGAGACACATGGATACATGGGCTTAGATCTTGTGGTAAATCTTTGCAAGTGGAAAGCATTTCCATCTGTGGAACAGGACCTCCTCAGCTGCCCCCTTTGAGTGCAGCCTGAAATTATCCCCAATATGCTACTGCAGGGGGACAGAGGACCCCAAGAGCAGCCTAAAGATAGAGTTAGGTCTGTGTTGAAAGGGGGAGTTGGCAAAATCCCTCCCCCTTTCATTAGCAAAAATTAACCCCAGGCACCGACCCATGGTGCTTATGTTTCATTGCGTGGCAGAAAGTTCACAAAGGTCTGACAACAGTTAGAACATTTTGGAAGGTCAATGGAAAATGTTAGACCCTCTGCCTTCAATGAGTGAAACTCAAAACTGCGTGCCTTCGGTTAACGAGAAATGTTCCTGCTAATTTCTGTGATTTACTGCATTGTCTTGAAATTTACCACATCATGAAGTGCCTAATGATGTAATTTATTATTCTTTATATTTTAGTCAACATTTTAATGTTCTTCATAATCTTTATCTTCACAACAAAGTCTTACTACACAGATAGAAATTTCTCCTAATCCCTGTGTACCTCCGTTATACTGGAAGACCATTGGTCCATATAGCCCACTTTTAATCTTCCCCACAAAGAGATCTCCCATTCCCGTTGACTGATGAGAACATTTAGATGGAGATTTAAACTGGAAAGACAAATCCCTGCAAAACATGGGCTCCTTCCACTGAGCTCTGGCCCTCTGGTGAGTCTGAATGGTGTTTTTAGGCTCCCTGTTATGCTTTGTATCCCACCTAAAATTTCTGTCCATGTGTGGGTGTGATTTTCACCTATTTCCCCTTAGACTTTCACCTCTTTTAAGTTATTCCTGGGGTCCCGTCCCCCCATCCTCCAGAATTAGCATTTTGGGATCATTTTTGGCTGCATTGAGAGGGGAAAGCAAGAACGTCATGCTTCTGCAGGTGGAAATACTTCTATCTATGTAAATGTTAAGCAGGATCCAAGCCAATAAATGTAGTACACTTTCTATCAGAAGTGAACCAGTATGTTGTGAGTTTTTTTTTTACTATATCTGTCCATCTCAATACCAAAAGCTTCTGAAAAATAACATATTTTCTTAGTTTTTGTGATTTATGGATAAATGCCAACATTCACCAAGTTTAAGTAGATGTCTAGGAGACCTTCCAAACTGTTGAAAAATTAATTGCTTCTCAAGCATGTTTAATGAATGCTACAGTTTTCCAAAGGTAATTGGAGATATACCATTGAAAGCTGTATATCTTCCTACCTATGAAATATTAATCACAACCTCCCTCCCAAAAAAAAAAAATCACACAAAGCTGTAATGACTGACATGAAGCTTGTGAGGTATGCCAAAACAACTGAGAATAAGCCCCAAATGTGTTGTAAAACCAGTGATGTAAAATTGAATAAATTCCTGTCAAACTGATTTAACTGACACACAAACTAATCTTGATGGGGCATCCAAGTTCTTAGCTACAACTGAAGACCACTTAGGGGGGAAATGTGCAATGCATGTTGCTAATGAGCAAAACCAAGGAAGTTGCTAACAAGCTTCTTCCTATTGTTATATAGCTGTTCATTAATTTAAATTTATATCTCATCCTTCAGACTGGGTGATGGCTCATTCTCAGCAGCATACTAAAATGTGGTTGACTTTAAATATAAAATGTGACCAAAAATGTAATCTTCAGATGGACTGGTCCACTGCTTATCCATACCTACCAATTACATTTTCAAAGAAAGATTCTTACAACACCCCTGCTAGGGCTGTCAAAAAAAAAAATTCGGTACAGTTCGGATTCGGCCGAATTTGGCCCTTGTGGGTTCAGTACGTGCCGAAGTCCGAACTCCCCCACTTCGGATCCGTTCAATTCGGCGGGAATTCAAAGTTCGGGAAAAAAATTCGGCCGAATAAAGCCATTAAAAACACAATCGCGCCTTTCCGCGGCTCGGGGGGGGGCATTTTTGGGCTTAGAGGTCCCAAACTTTCAGCAGAGCTTCAAAGGACGTATATTGAAAGACTCCCCAAGTTTTGTAAAGATTGGGTCAGGGGGGGCTGAGATACGGGCCCTGAAAGGGGTCCCCCCACCCTTAATGTGCATCTCTCAGCAGAGCTTGCCGCCCACGCACAAAGCTCCCAGCCCCGACAAACAGCTGATGAGAGCAAGGGCGGGGCAGGTGCTAAGAACTTTGCAAAGCAACACAACTGAAAAGCAACACCTTTGCAAACATGCAAAGGGCGGGGCAGGTGTGAAGAATTTTGCAAAACAATACAACTGCAAAGCAACACAAGCACGCAATGCAACACCTTTGCAACAGTGCAAAGCAACACCTGACACCTGGGAGTTTGCATACCATGGAAAGGGACAGAGGCAGCTAGCTATGCATAATGAGCAGGAGGGGGTGGAATTTCTCCTTTTGCATTGGACTTGGGACCAGGCAGATACATTCTTTAAGTCACCATTTGAAAACCAGTTTTGAGCAAGCATCAAAATAACCTAACTGATCTTATGAATGAGGAAAAACCTGAAGAATAAAAATGAAGCCCCCCCCCTCAAACCAGGGAGAGAGAGACTGGAGGGGGAACACACACCCCAGGCAGAACCGGCAAAAGCCCCCTTTGGCTTCCCCCCCCACCCACAGAAACTGCTCCCTCCCCACACACACACACAGACTCTGCTTTCCCCCCCACACACACACAGTAAAGAAAAATTATAGATTAAAGCCCCCAAAGAGGTCTTACTGTGGCTGTCTTCTGTTCCAGCAGGAGGGGCTGGGAGGCTGGGTAATCCAATATGATTCCATTTGTATCCAATATAAGATCCATATGTATGCATCTCTCGAGGGTGATCCATTCATCCCAATAGGGAAAAGGGGAAAGCCCATATCTCGGGGGGCTCTGACCCAATGTTTACAAAACTTGGGTGGTCTCTTAAAAAGCCTTGTCTGAAGCTCCGCTGAAAGTTTGGGGTCGGCACACCCAAAAATGCGCCCCCTGCAGCCATGGAAAGAGAAAAGGGGGGGAGCCTATATTTCAGCCCCCACTGAACCCATCTTTACAAAACTTGGGTGGTCTCTTAAGAGGGATTGTCTGAAGCTATGATAAAAGTCTGGGGGCTGCACCCCCAAAAAAACGCCCCCTGCAGCCACGAAAATGGAAAAGGGGGAGAGGAAAAAGGGGTGGAGCCCATATCTCGGGACCCCCTGACCCAATGTTTACAAAACTTGGGGGGTATCTTAAGAAGCCTTGTCTGATGCTCCGCTGAAAGTTTGGGGTCGGCACACCCAAAAATGCGCCCTCTGCAGCCATGGAAAGAAAAAGGGGGGAGCCCATATCTCGGGACCCCCTGACCCAATGTTTACAAAACTTGGGTGGTCTCTTAAGAAAACTTGTCTGAATATCCCCTGAAAGTTTGGGGTCTGTACCCCAAAAAATGCGCCCCCTGCAGCCACGGAAAGGAGAGAATGTGCACAAGCACCCCCTCACACACACTTGAGGATTTCCCTCTCTCTCTCTCTCTCTCTTTCCCCGGCCGGCCGCACATCAGCTGATTCCTCCAGTACTCAATCCTGACTGATTGGCCAGAAGAAGACCCAGCTTGGCCACCGATTGGCCGGGGGAGGAGAATGCTGCTTTCTGAAGGTTATGCTGCTTACTGACGGCCCCGAATTGGCCGAATTTATTCACGAACTCCCGAACTCACTGAATTCGCCCCCCCCCCCGGTTGCCCGCCAGTTTTGAGTTCGGTTCCTCCCGAACGAAAAACCGCCGAATCAAGGGAAATTCGGCTGATTTTCAGTTCGGGCCGAACCGAATTGACAGCCCTAACCCCTGCACGATGTTTAAACTCATTAGAGGAACTACACATTACAATGCACACAAATCTGCTGCTGAAAATGGCAGCTGCATCTCAAGCTCTCTTCCTGGTTTATGATTTCAATTTATTTCAATGTAACACAAACTTAGGCATATCCTATCTCAACTGCCCAAAATTAGCTGCCACACAATGTGGAAGATGCAGACATAGATAAGTTGTTGTAATAGACATTATGAGAGACATATAGCTGAAATGTTGGGTGGTAAGTTGGTAACTAGGATAAATTACTTTCCTGGATCTCATGAGAAAGAGAGTTCCTGAGACAAATAACAATGATTCAGAATGGAGTACTTTTAGTGCACAGATTTGATTGAGGGCACAGCCAAGATGAAAGGAACTGAGTAGATACATTGTTGAATATTTTTCCACACTAGACGATACATTGTGACAAAGGCGTTAACCACATTATTTAAATAATTCACATTCATACCATTACAAAGGTTAAGATTATTCTTAGAAAGCCAATATACAGTTAAGAATGTGCACCTGTTGGGGGGAATATTTTTTCAGATTCAGATTTCAGGTAGGGAATTAATACCAATATTCAATGGTCACCCAGTACCATTCCGATGTTCATGTTCGGATTTTTCCAGGATTCTACAACTATTCGAGTTCCGTTATTCCCTATGGGGGAACTTTTTCAAAGGGGGGATGGAGTGGCCATTTTTCAGCCAAATGACACAAAAATGGCAGGGGAGGTGGTGTTGCCTGTCCACCACCCCCACCCCCAATTCTCAAGCAAATTGGACCAAGGAGTCCACTGAATAAGGTGCATCCAGCCATCCTACCTGCAGAGCTGTGACGTGGAAGGAGAAATGGCCCCACCCTTACTAAAAAAGGAGGGAAGGAGAAGGAACCAGCCAGACTCACAGCTCTGCTGGGCCCTGCACCTGGCAAACACTATCCAGTGTGGTGTAGTGGTTAAGAGCGGTTGTCTGGAGCAATAGACTCTGACCTGGAGAACCAGGTTCAATTCCCCACTCCTCCACATGAGCGGCGGACTCTAATCTGGTGAACTGGATTTGTTTCCCCATTCCTACATACAACACCAGCTGGGTGACCTTGGGCAAGTCACACTCTCTCAGCCCCACCTACCTCACAGGGTGTCTGTTGTGGGGAAGGGACGGGAAGGTGATTGTAAGCCAGCTTGATTCTTCCTGAAGGGGTAGAGAAAGTCAGCATATAAAAATCAACTCTTCCTTTAGCCAGAAGCCGCCGCCTGCCCCCCCCCCCATCCAGGCTGGGCATCATTTGCCTGATTGGATCCAATTAGAAGGGAGAAATGCCACTGCTGGGCAATTCAGGAAATCAAAGAAAAATAAGATGCCTGCTGATGATGATGGTGAGCACCTGAACACAAAAAACTACATTTGGGGGGGGGGGTTGTAATGCCTAAGAATCCCAGTTTTGTATAACTATTCTGGAAAATCATGGTAACAACCCAAACAGTGATTTTTGTGTATAATTTTTTTCTGCTTGGGAATTCCAGAATGCACATCTCTATGTACAGTTAAGAGTTAAATTTACTGGAGTATGTGAATGAAGAAGTGTATATGATTGGAACCTGGAAACAAACTGCAAGGCGATGCTGAACAAAGATTTGTGCTTCATTTAGGCAAGGAAGAACTCAGAGCATCATTATGTAATCAACAGATTGCTCTTGGAAGCCTGGGCAGTCTGTCAGATGAAAAAGCATCTGTCCATGTGGATGATATACAATTACTACGATCCAATCGGGTGATTCAGATAATAAAACAGGTTTCCACCCGCTGTTTTCTCCCAGCAGGCCTACAAAAAGTGTGCCACAATGGGGAAATAATCAGCTTCTGATAGTGATGATCATTTGTTTGGAATGAAATGTGGAAGTAGAAACTGGATTGTCCAGGTTCCCCCATTTTATGTTAACTACTGATTTTTTTTATCTTGCCCATAGTTGCCCTCTCCTCTGCTTTAGCCTCAAAACAACCCTGTGATCAGGTTGAGAGTGACTAGCCCAAGCATCATGGCACAGCAGCAATTTGAACACAGGTCTCTCCCAGCAAGAGAGCAACACTATCAAAACGGACAGGGCAGATCATCTGATTACCTGTGTGAAGGGTAGATGCTTGAGCCCAGTGACGGGGTATCACTTTCAGTTAGATAGGAGCCAGTGTTTTTAAAAAGTTTGATTGCATGGTTAATATTGTGATCACTTTGCATTGAATGTTATAGTATGTTTAGCTAGTTTGGCTACAAATTTGAATGAATGAGTGATGGCATTCTGACTTCATACTGAAGAATCACAAACATGAAAATATTGCTTTTGTTCTAAGCTAAATATCACACACAAAAATGCCATTATGAAGAAGAATTTATAACATGCCTTGCCATTTTGTGCTTTGCATTAACTTTTGAAAGAAACAAATTCTAGGTGGCTTCCCTCATTGAAATCTAACAGTAATAGAAGAAAGAGACAGGATTGTTCTCTTTTCTTACGTGTGACAGAATTTGTTTGTTTTATTGGTGAAATAATAGGAATAGCAATATTCTTTAAAAGCCAATTATTATTTGTGTTGAATTGTTAATAATTACTGCTAGTACATCTTCATACACTGAGAGATTTCTGCTTTTTTAGACTCCAGGTACTTGTATTGTATCAAAGGCCATTTTTCAAGATGGGATATGGGGCTCCAGTTAAGTGCTGCTGTGTGCACTTTGTACAGCTATCAGTGCAATCCTGAAGGGGGGATGGCCTTAGGAGACGGCGTGATCCCTGCGCCAGCGTTTGTGCCACCTGTGCTTTGCAAATGGGTACTAACGCCAGTGCAGGGCCACTTATGTTGGCACCAAGGAGCGGCGCAGCAGCGCCACGCATGGGTGCCAGTGCAGCCCCTCGGCAGCAGTGTATCTCACATGAACACATGGAATGCCTTATACTGAACACATGGAATGCCTTATACTGAATCATCAGTCCATCGAAGTCAGTATTGTCTACTCAGACCGGCAGCAGCTCTCCAGGGTCTCAGGCAAAGGTTTTTCACGTCACCTCCTTGCCTAGTCCTTATAACTGGAGATGCTGGGGATTGAACCTGGGACCTTCTGCATGCCAAGCAGATGCTCTACCACTGAGCCACAGCCCTTCCCCTTGCACTGGTGCCAAAGGGGCATTCTTGGGCCAAAGGGGCATTCGGGGCAAGGCTGACTTTAGTCAACTCTCTGAGCTCTTTCACCCCAGGAATGCCCCCTTTTGCCGGTGTGAACTTGTGCCTGCAAAAAGGGTGGCCCAGCCCCATGGAACTGCATGAAGCAGTTTCACAGGGCTTGGGGGAGATTTTATTTTTGTATTGCAGCTGCAACGCAGCAAGCCACTCAAGAAGCGGCTCCTTTGGATTGTGCTGCCCATTTCTTTCCTCTTTTGGTAATGGGATTGTTTAATGAAAAAAGTGGAACTAACAGGCAAATCGAAAAAAGCAAATTTAATGGAGGGATAAATATAATTTCTGACATTTCCTAAAGGCCTTAATTACTTATGAACATCAACATTTGTAGCTTTCCTGACATTTATCATGACACGCCTATAAGGAGGTACAAGAAATCTAGATGCAAATCATAGCTAGCTAACTAGAGAAAAGAGAGCTCAGATGAAAAGTGAAGTTATAGATCTGTAAATCTAACATGTAATGGCCAGTTGTAAGAAAAGACTTCCTTTGTGAGAGATGTACTTCACTGGAGTCTTCAACTCTGATACGCAACTCTTGAAAAGTAAATCTAAAGAAAGTTAGGCACCCCAAAGTTCTCTTGAAATAAATGGTACATATACCCATGATTGCAATGATAGCCAGAGCTGATTTTTTATTTCGTTGCACTTGATTAGTAGAAGCTGAATGTATAAACTGGTTCCCATCTGAGGTGATATGAAGTGAAACAGGTGTTCTTGATGTAGTAGCCCATTCAAAGGTACATGTCATCAAGCGATAAGCATGTATGCCTGTATGAACAAGCTGATAGGGAATTACAATAGCTTCTCTACAGGGATAATAGCAGGGCTCTTTATGCTCTGTTCTGTACCAGTTCTTTTTCTCTTGGGTTCTTGCCTGATATACCATGGCAGTTTTTTGTAAAATCAATGGAATGCCACTTATTATTATGGTTACTAGATCCGGAGGGGATCATTTTCCAGTTCTGAAAGGAATGGGTTCATGATTAAGGGGACGATGGTAATTTGGAGAGTCCATCGCAACCTAACCTGCCATTTGCCAAATTATTTAACAACTCCCTCAGTCCTTCATCTCTGCCACCACTTTCCTTATGAGAAATAAGTTCAGTGGTATTCATTGTATAGGAAACATACAAAAAAGTAGGGAGTTGTGAAACAGCAGGGACTGTCGGTAAGCATATATATTCCTGTTGGCATTTAATGAAAGAGTGTTTCCTTTGCCTGATAACACAGCGTTATTTCAATTAATAAGAATCAGGATGCAAAAATAAAATTACTGGGAAGGACGTCTCATTTTGCTAACAGCATCCAGACTCATGTCCCACTGCAAAATATATCCTGGCAACAAATCATAAAAATGCAGACAGAGGACCGTTGCTCTTTTGTTCTAATGGATCACACCCAATGATGAACACAACCTTTTGATGGTTTCCTTTCGGCAGACACACACCATATCCCCTGCTTCCATTTATGCTTAAAGAGGTACTTATGTCGGAAACTAGAAAGCCACCAGTACATTAACTCTACAATTGCTACAATAATGCTGTCTTATGTGCTATGAAATTGTTTTCCATTGCATATGTGTTGCTATTAAAGCAGGGAGATTACACGTGCAAATGACAATGTTTGAAGGGAATTGTATCAGTCATCAGGCTAATATTTTGAGGGAGATAATGTTGGTTGAACACATTCCAGACCTACCATTCCAGATTAATGATTCCTAGACTGTGCTCCGGTAAACGCTGGTGCTCCTCTGAGACTGGGCAAATGACATGTTGCTATCGTCTGTGTAGGCATGGCAAAAGCACAAATCCATTTTCTTTTCGTTGTGGTGGTTGTGGTTGTTTAGAAAATCTAGTGTGTGGGGGAAATATTCTTAATGCTATTACAAGGTATGAAAAGAAAGATCGATACCTATAAAAGTTCTTAGAATGTAGGGGTTTATTTTATTTTACTTCGTAATTTAATCGTGGATGTATCCAAATCCTTGCTGAACCTTTTTGTCTACTGTCCCAGCTGAAATTTGAAACAGCATTTTGGGTGGGTTGTCAGGGTAACTGTTCCAATTGTAACTGTTACCATTTATAATCTATTTTTGAAGGCAGGCAACATTTTAGCTTTCAGACAGATACTCACTGTGTGTGTGTGTGTGTGTGTGTGTGTGTGTGTGTGTGTGTGTGTGTGTAAAGTGCCTTCAAGTCGCAGCCAACTTATGGCGACCCCTTTTGGGGGTTTTCATGGCAAGAGACTAGCAGAGGTGGTTTGCCAGTGCCTTCCTCTGCACAGCAACCCTGGACTTCCTTGGTGGTCTCCCATCCAAATACTAACCAGGGTTGACCCTGCTTAGCTTCTGAGATCTGACGAGATCAGGCTAGCCTGGGCCATCCAGGTCAGGGCAGATATTCACTATAGTCACTATATATTCCATATACCACTAAAAAAAAAAAAAAAAAAACTTTCAAAAGTGGATTAACGATACCAAGCTAAATGGGCTGCTGAGCTAAGCTCATATGATTGCTTGATTTATTTGTTTGTTTGTTTATTTTATTGCACTTTTACCCCACCCTCCCCAGCCCGAAGGCCTGGCTAAGGGCGGCTTTACAAGAGCAGATCAAGATGATCCACACTTCACCACACACAAATGTCATGGGATTCAAATTCTGGGGGCCAAAACATGGGTACTTTCAGGTGCCACCCAGCACATGCTATACCAAACAAAAATTGTGTTATGGACCTTACAGTATAATACTTGTTTAAAGTCCTCTCTGTATTATGTAATTTTGTTTGGTTTTAGATACAACATCCCTCCACATTCCTTACCTGCAAAAAGTATTTGTATCCCTGCATCTCTGAGAATTAGAAATACCAGTACAAACTGGGTCTATCTAGTAGATGCCCCAGTTGCTTTGGGTCCTGGACACTGGAGATGTGATTTTGTGAAATGTGGAAGCCTGGAAGCAGTTCTCAAATACTCTCTTTGAAAGAGAACTATTCTTTATTTTTTCTTCATCCTTTTAATTAAAATTCATATTTTCTTATATCTGACAAGCTCGCTGTAGCACCAGGCCTTTCAGTCTTAATTAACACTTGAAGTTAATAGTAATGAATGCATGGTCTATGGTTTTAATTGATTTTTCTAGTGACTTAGACTTATTGCTTTTGATTTTTTTTAAAATATATCCACATATTAACATAGTATTAACCCTTAACTACAAAAAGCCCTTAAACATACAGATCTTTAATTAACTTTAATTTGTCAGGGAACATATCAAACACAGAAATGAATCTGAACAATATATTTTCCCATCAGTAAATGAAGCTTTTTAAACTTCTACAATAAGAAATATTAGGATTATTCACTCCTTCCCACCCCCATGGAAGGAGGAAGGTTGCAGAAATACAACCGCTATATTTAAATAATGAATTTAGAAGGGTAAACAAATGGTAGATTAATTTTTGAGTTAGCAATCATTAAAAGGAGCACAGCATAGAAGCACAATAAGCCAGAGATTCTCATTCAGTGGCTCAGTACATAAGAACATAAGAAAGGCCCTGCTGGATCAGACCAAGGCCCATCAAGTCCAGCAGTCTGTTCACACAGTGGCCAACCAGGTGCCTCCAGGAAGCCATAAACAAGACGGTGGCAGCAGCACCATCCTGCCTGTGCTCCACCGCACCCATAACAATAGGCATGCTCCTCTGATACTAGAGAGAATAGGTATGCAGCATGACTAGTATCCATTCTAACTAATAGCCATGAATACCCCTCTCCTCCATGAATATGTCCACTCCCCTCTTAAAGCCCTCCAAGCTGGCAGCCATCACCACATCCTGGGGCAGGGAGTTCCACAATTTAACTATGCGTTGTGTGAAAAAATACTTCCTTTTATCTGTTTTGAATCTCTCGCACTCCAGCTTTAGCAGATGACCCCGTGTTCTAGTATTATGGGAGAGGGAGAAGTTTTTCTCTCCAAAAAAGTTTTTCTCTCCACTCTCTCCAAACCATGCATAATTTTATAGACCTCTATCATGTTTCCCCTTAGCAGCCTTCTTTCCAAGCTAAACAGCCCTAAGCGTCCTAACCGTTCCCCATAAGACATTTGCTTTAGTCCCCTAATCATTTTGGTTGCTCTTTTCTGCACCTTCTCAAGCTCTGTAATACCCTTTTTTAGGTATGGTGACCAGAACTGTACACAGTATTCCAAGTGTGGTCTCACCATAGTAGCCACATGTGGATCTTTGACAGGCCCCTGTGGCACTTCCGAGCACTATTCTCAAATGTGGTACCTGTCATGGTGGGGTGAGGGAGCATATGTACATGTGAGAGGACTCATCCCACTTCTCCACCCTCCCATCAGGTATGTGGGGTAGTGCCCTCACCCAAGCTCTGCCCTTTTCCTTGTCTGTTGAAAGGTTCGGGTGCCAGTAATGGCTCCGTGCTCATATAAGAGATATGTGAACTTCTAGCTTCCACCCTGCTTTCCTGTGTTCACTATGCAACCACACCCAGCCAGGAGGTGGTAGTCTATGCATGGAAGAAGCAGCCAGGGGTGAACACAATTGGAGCTCTTAAAAGAGAGAGATTGTTCTTTACTATAACACTCTAAACTCCAGCGCACATAGGAAAAGTATATCATAGCACTACAGGGTTATGCCAGAACTAAGAAAGGAAATAAAAATATGAGACTAATCTAAGCTTTAAAGTCACGGATGTTACCTCAGCATCCCCTCCTTGGGATGGACACAAGCCCGCTATACATAGAAAACAGAGACTGGTCAGGGCAGATGGCACTTCAGCAGGGTGTAGTGGTTAAGAGTGGCAGACTAGTCTGGAGAACCAGCTTTGATTCCCCGCTCTTCCACATGAAGCCTGCTGCATGACCTTGGGCCAGTCACAGCTCCCTCTGAACTCTCTCAACCCCACCTACCTCAAAAGGTGCCTGTTGCTGGAAGAGGAAAGGAAGGCAATTGTAAGCCGCTTTGAGACTTCTTACGGTAGAGAAAAGTGGGGTATAAAAACCAACTCTTCTTCTTCCATTTGCCTCCCTTGTTCCCAGTCCCAGCTTAAGCCCTGCTAATGGGGTGTAACTCAAGGCATTTTGCACTCCCCTGTCACAACATACATTCCCTCACTCCCATGTCCCCTGGGGTGGTAATGGCTTTACTTCCCTTTCTCTACAGCCAGCTTACTCTCTTCCAGGCACTTTGACCATCTCACTCGCTAATCTGAACTGCTGTGCTGCGTACTGAGGAAAGAGTGGGTTGGCACTAGGGTTGCCAACATCCAGGAACAAGCTGGAGATTTCCTGCTATTACAACTGATCTCCAGCTGATAGAGATCAGTTCACCTAGAAAAAAGGGCTGCTTTGGCAATTGGACTCTATAGCATTAGAACATAAGAAAGGCCCTGCTGGATCAGACCAAGGTCCATCAAGTCCAGCAGTCTGTTCACACAGTGGCCAACCAGGTGCCTCTAGGAAGCCACTAACAAGACAAGTGCAGCAGCACCATCCTGCCTGTGTTCCACCGCACCCAAAATAATAGCCATGCTCCTCTGATACTAGAGAGAATAGGTATGCAGCATGACTAGTATCCATTTTAACTAATAGCCATGAATACCCCTTTCCTCCATGAATATGTCCACTCCCCTCTTAAAACCCTCCAAGCTGGCAGCCATCACCACATCCTGGGGCATGAAAGTCCCTCTCCAAACCCCACCCTCCTCCGGCTTCACCCCAAAAACCTCCTGTTGGTGGCAAAGAGGGACCTGGCAACCTTAGTTGGCACACAGGGTATCCAGGAGCCATGTGGTTCTTTCGAGTGATGGTAATTGTGAAACATTACTCTCTGCAAGCTGTGGAGTGAGTACCACTGCACAAGGCAGTTCCCAGCTGTTTGGAGAGAGCATTGGTGCAGTTCAGTAATTTTAGACTCTGGACTTAATGGTCTTATAGGAAGCCTCATTTAAATGGTAATGTGAAAACTACATCCTGTTTTGTGGCAGGGATGGCTGCTAAGCCTGTGAAACAAAGGTCTTTTATGCATGGCTGTTTCACTCGCCATCACCCCTCCATCAATTCTGGGTCTTTGTGTTGATTATGCATGCCATTTCTGACCATCAAAGGTCGCCTTGCTCTCCCCCTGCGTTTCCCTGTGTTTTGCCCATGTTTTCAGAGACCCATTTTATCTCGAATTTGAACACACGGGCAAAACATGGGGAAATGCCAGTGGAGAGCGAGGCTTCCTCTGACGGTTGTAAATGGCATGCATAAGCAACACAAAGACCCAAAGTCATTGGAGGGGTTACGTTGAGTGAAACCGCCATGCATAAAAGACCAAAGCCCTAGACGTCCATCCTAAAGTACAGCTCTGACATCACTCCTGGGTGACGTTGTACAGTGTGTATAGTGCATCAAAGTGGGATGCAGCAGCAAAAAAGGCTAATGTGGTCTTGGGGTATATCAATAAGGGCATTACATCCAAATCACAAGATGTCAGAGTCCCACTGTGCACCGCATTGGTCAGGCCGCACCTGGAGCACTGTGTGCAGTTCTGGCCACACACAAAAAGTTTAAAATCCGACTATAAAAAGCAAAGAAAATAATTATAAGCCAGTCACTTTTGTTTAGATTTTAGGTAAGCCAATGTCTTCCCCGTTAAAGGGGATTGTCCAATGTTGCCCCTGTAAATCTGGGTTTAATTACATGCCCAGCATATTCAAACTAAAAACTCCCAGTTTGTTTCCTTTTGAACCATCTAATTTTTTTTTCCAGAAAATATAAAGTTCACTTGAATTCAACCAGCTTTTCTGCTAGTGAAAAAGGAAGGAAGGGTCTCCTTTGACCATTCAAAAATGCTGTGCTGGAAATCATGGGATCTGCATGGACAAAAGGCGTATGGAATGGAGGCTGCAGTAAGGAGGGAAATTGGATGATATTGAGTGGGGAAACTGGCTGGATCCAACCCGTCGCTTTTCTGTTCTCAAGATTACGAATAGAGCTAGTAAAGGAATTTATAAATACTGCCCTTTTACATTTTTAGATAATAAATACTGCCCTTTTACATTCTATTTTTATTATGTTACTTTTTAAAAATAAATTGGAAGGCATGAGATACTTTTCCTTAAAAATTGTTTACTTTTAGAAGCCAACTAAAGCCTTAAAGAAAAACTAAACTAAACTTGAACATAGCTACCAAATGCTGCTACAGGCCCTGTCAACCATGTCCATGACTTTCCTCGTGGACCGGAACAAGGGGAAGGTGGAACTGTGCCAGTATAAAGTTCCGATACTGCCTCAGCACACACATCATCACATCCTGTACATATAGGACTTTAGCCATGGAAGAATTTTCAGATTCATTTCCGAATGGTTGAAAATAGACAACAAACTGACCCTAAATAGATAATATTGTTGTTTTAGGCTTGCAGCCCACATCTGCTCCCCCTTCCTCCAAATTCCAAGTACCAACAAAATATATGTCTACCCCCACCCTTGCTTGGGCCTTTGGATAACCTCCCCAGAAAGACTCACCAAGAAACATCACTCCGGAGTAGAAACATGACTAGTCAATAGGGTTGCCAGGTCCCTCTTCACCACCGGTGGTAGATTTTGGGGGCGGCAACTGAGGAGGGCGGGGTTTGGGGAGGGACTTCAATGCCATAGAGTCCCATTGCCAAAGCAGCCATTTTATCCAGGTGAACTGATCTCTGTCAGCTGGAGATCAGCTGTAATAGCAGGAGATCTCCAGCTAGTACCTGGAGGTTGGCAACCCTACTAGTCAAAAACAAATTTGTTATTTTACCTGCTGTGTCTTGCATTCTGCTTTTTTTTTTTTTTTTTTTAGCATTTGAATCCTGTCATTAAAATTGTAGTTTTATAATTCAGTTGAAATTGTTCTGTGGAATTGTTTGAATGTTTTTTGTGTCATTTCAAGCACCTTCTGATGGAGATATATATAGTTATAGTTAGTTATAGTTATATAGTTATAGTTTAGTTATATATAATTATAGTTATAGTTACAGTTATATTAGCAAAGCTAATGTTTCTTTTCCAAGCATCTTCCATGCCACCTCATCACCTCCCAGATCTATTTCCCACTGTAGTTGTGAGAATTAGGAAGATTAAATAGTTTAGAGAATAACTCACATTACAGTTCTGCAGAAATGATTTTAAAAGATTTATTAAAATGCCAGTGGAAAACAAGACAGAAGACAGGGACACTGAATTTCATGATACAGTGATTTTGTACTGATCATTTTGTGTTGACCTAGAAGAGTGTATGTGATGTGGGGGATGGGGAGAGATGTCTTCACACAAGATGATGGAAGAGAAAACAGCGCTGAAGACAAGGTAACCTGAATTCTTGGAATACATATGACACTTATGACAAACAAGTCATCAATCATAGCTATTCTAATCACTGCTGTTCTTTCTACGCTTCCTGAATGTAGTACAATCACACAGGATAAATTATTGGATGGATCATGTCTTTTCTTTCCCACCTTTGGTAAATGTTCCTATGTATTCAATGCCTTTCAATCCAATGATCTATTTCCTATCACAAACATGTTCCTGTTGTGAGCAATTTAACCCACGTGCTTTGGAACTACTTCTGCCTGCTGGGAAGAATGCCGGCAACAATACTCAACCCTACTTCTGAGTCCCCAGCAAACTTGACCATTTTAATGGACAGCCATGGAAATCCTCAGGGACCCTTTGCTAGACACAATTGCTCTAATCCAGTAGCTTCAGTGCTTTCTAAAGATATTAGATTATTCCTGCAGCATGAGTTCTTTTCTCTCTCTCTCTCTCTCTGAACTGGTATCCTCCTGTATCAAATACTGAATGGTGGATGTAGATTCCTTTAGCCTGTTATATTGGCACAGTTACATATCCAACTGGTTACCTAACTGTGGCATGTATTAATCTGTGACAAATGGAACCTTGATAGCTAGGGTTGCCAGGTCCCTCTTCACCACCAGTGGGAGGTTTTGGGGGCAGATCCTGAGGAGGGTGGGGTTTGGGGAGAGGAGGGACTTCAATGCCATAAAGTCCAATTGCCAAAGCGGCCATTTTCTCTAGGTGAACTGATCTCTATCAGCTGGAGATCAGTTATAATAGTAGGACATCTCCAGCTAGTTCCTGGTAGTTGACAGCCCTATGAGATCAGGGGTATGAGATCAATTTGATATTTACACCACCCTTCATCAGGCTTCATTATTCCATGTAGGGTCTGCAAATTGAAGACCGCAGGGCAAAGGGAAGCCTGTGACAGGCCAGAGATGGGAAACAGGCCTATCCTACTTTCCCAGGAAACACAATCCTGAAAGTAGATTTCTTACAATTATTTAAAACTGAATCTAGAGCAAGTTGAAATTAAATCAGATTTTGAACAGGAAACCAATCTCAAAATGTGTTTTTTATCTCAAAGTTTAGCACACACCCCCCTCCAACTATAACATATGCTTACTCAGTTTTTTCATCTGGTCAAACTATCAAAGATTGTCAAATACCAATCCCTGATATAGTCAGTTATTGAATGAAGTCAACAAGTCAATCAAAACTCTGTAACACATCAATTATTTAGTAACTGCAGGGGAGGCCTACTGGTGAGTTTCCCGGGAACATCTTGCTGCCTGCTGGGGAAAGAGAATGCTAGATCAGTGGACCTCTTGCAGTTCAAGTCAGAGTAGACAAGGTAGGGCAGCTGTAGGGCAACTGCAGGACAAACAGCCAGTTTAAGGTCATTTCCCATGTAAAAATCCAGGCAGTATAAGAACTGCGGTCTAGTATAAATCTAAAACCTGTTCCAGAGAAACAAGAGGAGAAAAGGGAGGTCTGAAATGGCTGCTTCCTCTCCAAAGAATCATGGGAAAAATTAGTTTCCCATGAATGCTTGCAATGGGCCTGCACAATTGCACAGGGCCATTGCAAGCATTCATGAGAAACTGAGTTTTCCCACAACTCTTGGGTACAGATGCGGCCATTACAGACTGTGAAAAGTAAGTACTTTTAACATTCTCCCAGGGGAGGGCATTTTTTTGAGGTAGAGTCACCAAATTCACAGTGTAGCTTCAAGGGACTCTCCTTGTGTGAACCCCAAAGTTTGGTAAAGCTTGGGACAGGGGGTCCAATTTTATGGGGTCTCGAAGGGGCAGCCCCCTCCTCCATAGAGAAGCATTGTTGATTCCATAGGCTGACCAAAAACTGTCAAATTAACCTATTATATCCAGATCCAGCCATTGCAGACTGAAAAGTAAGTACTTTTAACATTCTCCCGGGGAGGGGGGGCATTTTTTGAAGTAGAGTCACCAAATTCTCAGTGTAGCTTCTGCACTAAAAGTATCCAAAAAGGAAAGTACTTCCAGAGAATAGTTTGGTAAGATTTTTCTTGGTATTCCTGATGAGATTTTGTGCTTGGCTGTTATTATAGCAATAATCTCCCAGCATCTAATGTACTGGGACAGACTGTCATTCATAGTAGCTGTTGCAGCCATAACTCAAACAGATGCTATATATGAGGATCTCTTTCAAGACTGAAATTACCACATACAGGACAACAGAATCTCATTTGCAAGTCTAGTCTTGGGAACATAAGTCATGCAATGTCAACGTGCTGACTTTAATGAAAAACATCTCCGCAAAGCACACAGTGACCTATACACAAATTTTAACTGTGTTATCAAGAACTTGCTAAGTATTTTCTTCCATGGATCTCAGTCTTCCCACACTCTATACACATAAATAAACCCAGGGTGGGGGCAGAGATACAGGAAATAAATTATCCACCTGTAATGTTGATTTCTAAGCTCCAGATGTTAAAAGGCAGGAGACTGTATTGCGGTGTGTCACCACCTTTCCAGCAAGAGAAAGAAAAAATTCTCCTAACACCAGAGGAATATGTTTTCAGCAAATGTGCTGCATTAAAAAACACTGAGTTTATCTGTTTGGTGGAATCTTAATTTGTTTTTTTAAAACACTTTTGTACAAAGGAAACTTGCAAACCATTTCCTTTCAAGGTTATGTAACGATGTCTGATGTTGCTCTGCCATTCTCTAGGTGATATGAACACATATTTAGATCCTCATCCTCTCTATTTCCAATAAATTTCCTACTTTCTCCCTCCAGATTTTGTTCAATATGTGCCGTCCTTGGCTTGCCTCTGACCTCTACTATGGACATGAACCAGGCCTACTCAGTGTGTTCTTGTTTCCAAAAACCTTGTATCAGAGAATGCTGCCTTGCACAATGCCATACTCCTGGGCATCATAATCCTGGGGGAAGAAAGGGTGGAGCAGGACAGGCACCTCCCTGGGCATTCCAAACCTGGGGCAGAAGTGGAGAGCAGGGGCACAGCTGTAAAGAAGGCAGCAATCCACTCACAAAGCAGAGGGAGGAGCTACATGGATATGCAGGAGCAATGAAGGAGCAGACAAGGAGAAGAACATAGGGGTGTGCAAAAAAATTGGGAAATTTCAAATTCGGGAATATCAGACTTGAAAATTTTCTGGATTCCCAAATATTCCCGAATCCCCATACTGGTATGGGTTGGGTTTTTTCCAGGAATCTGAAAAAAAATCAGCTCCATTATATCCTATGTGGAATTGTTCCAGGGCTCTGGGGGGTGGCTGTTTTTAAGGTAGAAGCACCAAATTTTCAGCATAGCTGCTGGTTACTCTCCTTACAGGAACCCCCAAGTTTGGTAAAGATTGGGTCAGGGGGTCCAATTTTATGAGCCCCAATTTTCCTCCCAGGCTTTACGAAACATGGGTGTTATTTTAAGGAGAGTCACCAGAAGCTATGCTGAAAATTTGGTGCTTCTATTTTAAAAAAAAACACCCCCTAGAGCCCCAGAAAGATTCTCCATAGGCTATAATGGAGCAGAAAGGAGAGGGGATTTAAACACTCAAGCCTATCAGGGACTAGGAAGATGACATCCGTGGCAAAGAGTGCAGCAAGTAGCACCTCACCCAAACCTTGACAGTTATGAAAATATTGTCGAAGGCTTTCACGGTCAGAGTTCATTGGTTCTTGTAGGTTATTCGGGCTGTGTAACCGTGGTCTTGGAATTTTCTTTCCTGACGTTTCGCCAGCAACTGTGGCAGGCATCTTCAGAGTAGTAACACTGAAGGACAGTGTCTCTCAGTGTCAAGGGTGTAGAAAGAGTAATATATAGTCAGAAAGGGGTTGGGTTTGAGCTGAGTATTGTCCTGCAAAAGTATTGTCCTGTAAGTATCAAGATAATGTGCTAATGAGGGTATGGTATGTTAATATGGAACCATTGTATCCTGAAGTGATCTGTTAATGTGTGTAATCCATCAGCAGTGGCTGAACATGGACTGACACAAACAGGACACAGGGTCTTATTCCAAGACACTGAAAGACTGGACAATTCTACCAACTATTTTGTCAGATTGCACAGAGAAGCCATTGAAATTCACAAACATCAGCACAACTTTAACAGAAAAGAGGAGAGTTTAAGAATGAATAAGGCTTGGCTTCCTGCCCTGAAACACCTCCAGACAAAGACAACATTCAACAATAGCCATACAGATTAGTTTTGGATTACACACATTAACAGATCACTTCAGGATACAATGGTTCCATATTAACATACCATACCCTCATTAGCACATTATCTTGATACTTACAGGACAATACTTTTGCAGGACAATACTCAGCTCAAACCCAACCCCTTTCTGACTATATATTACTCTTTCTACACCCTTGACACTGAGAGACACTGTCCTTCAGTGTTACTACTCTGAAGATGCCTGCCACAGTTGCTGGCGAAACGTCAGGAAAGAAAATTCCAAGACCACGGTTACACAGCCCGAATAACCTACAAGAACCACTTGACAGTTATGGTTTAACTTTGCTGGAAGGGTACAGTGGCCAGGGGCAGGAGCTGAAAGGACCTGAAGAAGGACCCATGCTGAGAAAGCATAACTCAAACCAGAGTTGAAGCAAATGGAAGGGAGGACTGGGAAACTGGCCTGGCTGAAGGGTGACAGTTAAACTCTGGACTGGGTACTGTAAAGCCTTTGGACAATTGAAGAGAACCCTTGGGTGTTGGCTTGTGCTTGGCAACCCTGTTTGAAGATGGGATATCCCTATGGAGATTCAGCCCCAGGGTTTGAAGCCTATATCTCACCACCTAGAAAACACTGTTTGCTCCACTGTATGCAACACAGAGAGCTGCAGGTATAGAAAGCTCACCAGGTGCAGGTGAATGGAAGAGGAGGAAGCAAACTATGGGACAGAAGATGATTGACAGGGCAGTTATTTCACATCTTCATTTCAGGTACATACAGATGGTCAGCCTTGGAAGCTAATGTCAGTGTAATAAGTACCTGTATGTGTTGTTTCCAAGGGCCAAACTATATGTGATAGTGTCCCTGGGTCTGACCCATGGACGCTGCTCCATATTAAAGCCTAATGCCAGTGATTTACAAATGCTACAAGGGCCAGCAGCACCACAAAACCAGGCACTCTTGTTCCCTCAGACAGACAACAAAAAAGTGTGTGTGGGGGGGGGAGAACAAAAAAAAAATACAGGGAACCTAAGAGATGAGCTGAGAACGAAAAATTCTTTAAAAATATATTTAAATAAAAGGGGCAAAGCTCCTGGACATGATGGTATCCCCCCTGAGCTGCTTAAGGAGAATATAGATTGGTGGGGCACCTTTTTTATCAGCATTGTTTACCTACATAGACTCTACTGGAGGACCCCCTAAAGACTGGGGGCTGGCAATAGTTATCCCATTTTATAAAAAGGAAGTAGAAAGGGCCCATCCAACTACAGGCCAATTAGTCTCCTAAGTGTTGTTAGCAAATTAGATTCCAGACACCTGCTAGACAAATTAACCCTCTGGCTCACCCAAGAGGACATTTTGGCAATAGAACAAGCAGGGTTTAGGGAAGGGAGAGCAACAATAGAGCACTGCCTTGTCCTCCAACATCTAGCAGAGAAATACTCTAATAAGGGGAAATCCTCTCTATTTGCGGCATTCATTGATTTCAGGGCAGCATTTGTTTCGATCTCCAGACCTTTACCTTAGGACAAGCTTGAAGCCACAAACACAGACAAAACGCTCCTGATGTTGCTGCGAGCCCTACACGAACGTACAGCACTGAGAGTCAGGTGTAATAGAGGAGGCCATCTTACTGCCCCCATAAACACCTATAGAGGAGTTAGGCAGGGTTGTCTTCTTGCTCCCCTGCTTTTTGCCTACTATATAAAAATATAGTTAGTTCATTGAATGCTCCGCATTTGCATCCTCCTAAACTGGTGGATATGCATAGTCATATATTGCTCTACGCAGATGATGCTGTAATTTTTTCAAGAACCCCACTTGGTCTAAGGAGGACGCATATGAGAGTGGCAACATTTTGCGAGAAAGAACACTTGAGGATTAACTACGACAAAACAAAAGTCATGGCCTTTGATAGACATCCTAAATATAGGAGATGGAGCATTAATGGCCACATGCTGGAACAGGTAACCCAATATAAATATCTCGGAATGACAATCCAGGCATCTGGCTCCAAGTTGGCCCATAATACCCATGGAGCCAATTTGGGGGAAAGATCAGCTCGATTAATAATCAATTTTCTCCAGACCAAAGGGACACATTATATTCCAGCAGCACTTAAACTTTATCAGGCGAAAACCCTAGCACAAATGCTATATGGAACACAACTCGATTCTCCACCCTCTTGTCTTACTCCCATTGAGCGTGTGCAATCCAGGTTCCTTATTGCTGCCCTACAATTGCCAAGATGTGTTCCAAATGCTTTGATCCATTTGGAAACTGGCATGGTGAAGGTGGAGGCAAGGATTGTCCTGTCCTCGATTGATCTCTGGCTAAATATTAACTTCAACCCTAAGGGTCTTCTCCCACTGATCCTTTGAGACACCTGTAGGTCAAAATGGGTGATAGCCATAGAAGACAAATTAAATAACTTGGGTTTTACACCCCTAGCACTACTTCAGTTAGGGTGGGAACAAGCTAAGTTAATTATAGCCCAAAGGATTAAAGACATTGAGAGACAAGCAGATTTAGCAAGGGCGCCTCTATTTATGGCATCCCTCCATTCTAAATACATCCTAGCACCAGCAGCCTATCTCCACTATTTAGAGATAAATAATTATAGAAGGGCCTTTACCCTGGCCAGGTGTGCAGCCTTACCATCTGCTATGCTAGAGGGGAAATTCAAGAAGATACCCTGGGAGGAGAGATTCTTCCCCTGCAAATCAGGGGACTTAGAAACTATTGAGCATGTCCTCCTGAACTGCAATTTTTATACGTCACCCCGTTCAAAGTTTATTGAGCCCCTCTTATCGAGTATGGGACCTGTTAGGACAGGAGAAAGGATTGAGGAACTCCTGCAAGGGGATAATCCTTCAGTCACACTTCAGGTTGCGAAATTTTGCACGGCAGCAATGAAAATTCGACGCCATAGAACAGTCTCTTAGCCCAATTGACAGATGTGTCTCAGTTGTAATTTTTTACTTTTAAGTATTATAAGACTCAGACTGTAATTTTTTGCTTGTAAGAGTATTTTAGTCCATGTTTCCTGTTTTATCTTTTTTTATCTGGCTAAGGGCCACAAATAAATTATCTATATCTATCTATCTATCTATCTATCTATCTATCTATCTTGTTAAATATTTACTAGGTGTACACAATATAATGGATAAAAACACTGGCCCTAGGCTGCAGGCTATGTATAAAATCACAAGTATAAACCGTTACAAAAATAATCAACATGGTTGATGATATGTAAAATATAAATGACCAATAGACCATACACGTTTTGGCTTCTTCTTTGACCTCAGTGGTCAAATTATACAAAACATTATTATTCAAAAACTCATTCAGAAATGCACTTTTACAAGGTATTTTATTTGAAATTTGTAAACCTTATATCCTATGTGGCTAGATGTGAATTAATAACATCAATCGTAAGTCTTTTCAGCATGGTATTTTGCTCACACAAGCATCTGGTGCAAAAACATTTATGTCTCCAGATGTGCTGTAACATCAACAAGTGACAAAATCAATTAGCATCTTGATCCCCCACACGCACAACACAGTGTTGAAATGGCCAACCAGGCCGGGGGGGGGGGGCGACACATGACAAGAGCACCTTGTCCCACTGCGCTGTGGGCCTGATCAGGATTGGACATCGTGGCATTTATTAGTTGCCCATGTTAAGCTTTAAAATAACAGTGGCATCCCCAGGTCAGACCTGGAAACTCCATCATGTCTAATTCGGCCCCGAGACCACACACTCACGTTGCTTCTCCTTCTGTCTGCCTACATTTCAGATTTACCTATGTTGCCGGATTTATTTGCTCTAGAAATGTTCTCTTGTGTTTGATGTCACTTAAAAACTGAGTAACTTCACTGCTGACCCCCGTCTTTAGGTTATTCATAGAGTTTCTGTTTGCATGTAAGACATAGATATCATTGGAACACAAACATATTTTATCATGATGACCTCTTCTACTGTTACTTCAAGTAATCTTGCATGAGTGATATGGTTCCTTCTTATCAAAAGCTCTCAAGCTAGAATGTCATTACTTTACCTGCTGTAAGACTGTAGGGGCGGTTTGTTTTTTAAAAGAAATGGGTTTTATCAGCTTATTCTCACAGAGTTTCAATG
This sequence comes from Euleptes europaea, assembly GCF_029931775.1. NCBI lineage: Eukaryota > Metazoa > Chordata > Lepidosauria > Squamata > Sphaerodactylidae > Euleptes > Euleptes europaea. The sequence continues at coordinate 33,300,537 of NC_079318.1, forward strand.
TCAGTGTTTGACCCCTTGTCCCTTTGAAATTCTCTCGTCATCCTGTTTGGATGCTGAGACATATTAACAGCTGCAAGAGCCATCTTCCCTCTGCCAGCTTCACAGACAATGCATAGTCATATCAGAACGAAGGATCTGACATACAGCATAAATAATGCTAGCCACGTTTCTTGCAATAGGAATATCAATAGCACAACAGTGAAGCATGAGTTTGCAGGAGTCCATACATCAAAGAAGACTGAAAGGATATAAGCAGAAGACAGAGACCCATTTTCAACCATAACAAATGTGTTATAACTAATCTTATCTAACCCCGTCCTCAAGTGACAATGTGGGGCTTTTGGAAGGGCACGTCTCTTATTACGGTAAAAGGCAAACTTTAGGAAAGCTTCCAATTTTTTGTGACTGAAACCTGTTCCTACAATTAAGCCAAGAGGAAAGTTTGTTCCTGTTCTCAACACAGTGTGGTTATAATTTAAAGTCCATTCAATGTGTAATTCCAACCTCTAAGCAATGGATTAACCAATTTTAATTGGTGGAGACAAGAGGATAATGGCACACTTGTATCCTTTTGAGGCCATTTTGTCATGCTATGTGTCTGTAATGGGGAACGAGAAAGAAGTTGGTTGATTCCAGATGACATGACAAACAAAGGTTCGTCTACGATAGACATGAATATAGTTTGTTGCCATCCTCATGAGCTCACCTCATCCCACCTTTCTTCCATCATGACTGAAAACTTTCTGGTTTAAGAAACCTTGAATTAAGCTCCAATTTGCTTGACACCCAAATGCAGGCACTTGGGCAAACTGAAGGTCATTTGTCCCCTCAGAAACCATGTATCTAAACTGGGCTTAGAGAAGTTTGAAATCCCAGTTTCTGGGAGAAAAATTCTATTTGCTCAGACACCTAATATTTAATGCTTCCCAAACTAGGAAACAATCAATTATGTTTTACACATGATGGGAGGTGAGTGTCATGGCCTCACCTGTGACTGACTCGGAGGGGAACAGCTGGCCGCTCCTCCTGGAAATGCAGCATAGAAGCCCTCGGATGATTTAAAAGGGCCAGCAGAGACTTCAACATACTTGATGGATTCCAGCCCTCCTCAGAAGCCAAAGGAATGGAGGCAGTTGATAAGTTACAGCAAGAAACTGGCCCCATAGAGCTCTGGAGAAAGAAGCAACAGCTGCTTAGTGAAAGACCACGCTCGGCTAGGTTACTGAGACGTAAAGAGATTGCAACTGCTGAAGATGACAGTGAGTAATGGCAGGATCAAGCTCACCCCGATAACCGGCCAGATTTAAGGTGCGGCAAAACCCAGCTGAAATGTAGATGCAACGTGCTGAACTCTGGCCTCAGTCACGCGTCACTCCAGTACTCTCTTGCCTGCTTTTGACCTCGGATTGTTTCAGGACAACAACCAACGAACCGCTAGTGACCCTGACCTCGGACTGCCTATTTGATGCCCCTGATGTCTAGCCTCTGATAAGTACCAGCCCCAGCCTGACTTTTGGATAGTTTACCAGAGTTTGCATTCCCTGCTGTCTCCACTGTTTAGTGCAGCCTCGGCTTCTGTTCCCTCCTTCGCATCCTGCCACGCCCATTCTCAACTCCCTCTGCACTGCGCTGCAGTAGCAGCCCTGCCAGCCTGCCCAGCCAGTACACTGCAAGGGACATGTTAAGTCTGCAAGCACAGCAACAAGTTGTGTTCATGCCCATCATGGGTACAGCTCTGTTTGTCATGACATCTGAATGAAGAGACTTTTCTTCCAATAATGAACAGCAGTTTTCCCTCTATTAAATTTAAAGTTATCTTACACTTCCTTCGATATTTCAAAAATGTACTGAGGTTGTGGTATCATGCAACAATATGTTAATTTAACCACTTAATGGGGCAATTAATCTACTGACACCCATTAATCAGTTGATAGCCTTAATGCATCACACTCATTTCTTGCTTCCTTCATCACTGTAGTATTGGCATGATATATTTCAGTACCAGGTGATATGTCTGCAAATAGGTTTTGGAGTGGAGTTTCACCCTGCCGTTTAGTTACCATTGTTTTACTTCAGCAGCTGCCTCATGAATGATCCTTGACTGTCCTCTCTGAAGGCAGTCTTTTCTCTCTGTCTCTCTCTGCAATAAGGAAACTGTCATCTCTTTGATTTTAAGCACCTCAGCTCCCAATTTTAATCCATTCTTTGCCTCTTCACACACATCTGGTTTTCATTATTGCTTCCTTGATATCAAGGCAATTCACACAACTGTAAGAGCTGTCAGTGAAGCAGCCCAGAGAAACCACTGTCAGTCCTCTCTCGTTTACAAGGTTGCCAACCTCCAGGTACTAGCTAGAGATCTCCTGCTATTACAACTGATGTCCAGCTGATAGAGATCAGTTCACCTGGAGAAAATGGCCGCTTTGGCAATTGGACTCAATGGCGTTGAAGTCCTTCCCCTCCTCAGGCTCTGCCCCAAAAACCTCCTGGTGGTGGCGGAACCTGGCAACCCTACTCATTTACTTTTGGAAGAGTTGTGTAGTGGTTAAGAGCGGCGGAGTCTAATCTTGTGAACCGGGTTTGTTTCCCCGCTCCTCCACATGAAGGAGAGGACATGTATGACCTTGGACTTGTCACAGTTCTCTCAGAACTCTCTCAGACCCACCCACCTCACAAGGTGTCTGTTGTGGGGAGAAGAAAGGAAGGTGATTGTAAGCTGGTTTGAGACTCCTTAAAAGTAGAGAAAAGTGGGGTATAAAAACCAACTCGTCTTCTTCTTCTAGTCAAATCTTAAAAGGTGTAACAAGGAAGTGTGGAAAAACAGACAAAAGTGTTTTCCTAAAGTCATACCCGGGTATGACATGTAGGATTTGCATACTAAAGAATGTTCAAACAGTCCTGAGGTGACTTTATGGGGGTCACATACAGAGTTTGTGGGGGGGGGGGAATCAAAAAGCTAGAAATACTGCTTGTTGTTCAGCTGTCTCAGTAGTCATCCTCCTCCATAAAAGTTCTAAATGTAAGTTGGAGCTGATTAACAAGGCCACTGGCAAAATATTCCAGGTTTTCGTACAATTCATTCTCATTTCAACATGACTTGTAGAAGAGAATTCCTCAATTTTTCCTGCAATCATTGTTTCAATCATGTAGGATCATAATTCTGCAAGTTATTCATAGACTAGGGATACTCGAATCCTTTTGAATTCCGTTTGCGTCCTGATTGCCACTCGTGATGGCCAATTTTTGACCATTCTATCAAGATCTATTCATCAGAGTTTTCTGCATGGCTTCTCAACACGCACAGCAAGCAAGTGTGATTAGTTTCGGCACGTGCAATTTCTGTGCTCTTACAGCTCAATAGCATTGTCACATAGGCATACTTCTTTGCCCTGCAAACAAATTTAAATGCATAAGACTGATTCAGCAGAGTTTTCACACGTGTGTGGTTTGGCAGAGGACTGTGGGAATGGGAGTTTCCCAGCATACTAGTTTGGATTCTTAACCCCCCTCACTGTGTCTCTTTTTAAAGGAGTCTGACCGATAGTTCTCCAATTCCCACTGCTTGTTCAGTGGGAATTACACAGACTATTGTAAAAATCATTGTTTAATTTACCTTGGAAATGGTTGGTTGGTTAAGCACACATATACAATTGATACCTGCACAATCAAGAAAGCAGGCAAAATATAGCTGTTTGTAGCATGCACAAAATCACAAAATACAGCGTCAGGTGACACCAATACAACTAGCAAGCAAAATGGTTACTATGCAGCCAATGTGTAGTTCTCAAGTAGTTTGAGATTCAACGCATTTTGTGGCCATTCAGCACAGTAAGTTCGACAAAGTCGCCACAACAAAAATCATGGCATGGTTATAATAGACAAGAGCTGACTATTTCTTGAACAGCTTTTTCGCAGATTGAAAAATGTCTTTCCTTTTTGCCATTTTTCAAGCTGCGGTTGTAAAAAAATTTCATATTCTCTTGTCACTTTCTCTCACCGTGGGTGAACATTTTCATTGCTAGTTCTCGTGATTTGCTTGTTTTTTATGCATTTTATACAGTATTTATACATTTAAATTTATACACATACCATATACATCATTCATGTGAATAATATACCCATAATGCTGTTTTATTGACACACAAGTAATATTGAATGAAGCACACAATTTATGGGGGAAATTCACATGAGGAATCATCAAATAGCATGAAAATAAAGACGTCGGGATTCAGACTGCATTAGGGAAAAACCAAAACTGGAATATTCAAATCGAATGAGCAATCTTGCAAAATTCAGTAGCATCCCTACCCTTTTAAATGTCATAACATGGCTAAGTCTGATCATCCCAGTAGCAGTACACCAGACTATTCACCCATGTGGCTAATCCTGGAGGAAGGAAGAAGCAGCAGCTAAAGCAAAGTTCTGGTATTGAAGCTGCAGCCAGGACAACACCAGTTGGTCAGGGGGAAAAAACATCTTGCCAGGTTTCTACCTGTAAATCAGATTTTTTAAAAAAAAATCAGCACAGCTTTAGTGTAGTCCTATGATATTGAAAAGATGTTCATCAGTGTGCAATATCAAGTGTAAGGTATCTCATAATCACCACTTAATTATTGTTATATGAACTGTTTCCAGAACGGTTCCAACGCCCATATTTCTATCACATTTTCTGCAACTTGATTTCCCAACAGGATTTTCTGAAAACAAATCATCTCAGACTGGTAACCTGTTGTGTTTGCATAATAGACATCCCAACCTGTGCCTTAGGTGTGTTACTAGAAAGAGGTGCTTTAAATATAAATACATTTGGCGGAAGTGCAAGAAATATCAACATCACCGACTTGCAGTGTGGAAAGCTTTTGGTCAAATGATTCTAATCCATGTCGTAATTGGAAACGACGCGGCCTAATCTCTCCTCTAGGTTTCTTTCCTATTACCTGCTGCAAGGCTGTCAAGGACTGACACGCAATTAAGACTTTCCTAATCAGTCTGCTTAACCAGCCTATCTGCTAACTATGTACACAGAAGAGACAAACACAATAAACAGGCAATTACCACCGAGTACATTTGCTAAACAAAGCTACAATTAATAATACATGCAATGGAGTTTCCCACCTACTTAAATTCACCGGTGATTATTCTTCCCATGGCCCAGAGCTATTTGTGTATGATTTACTATTCAGCAAGGATATGAGTCTCAACTGTAAACCCGCCACCCACCCACCCACCGCCCACCAATGACTCTTCTCTTTTTCTTCTCCAGAACTGTGTGCTTTAACATGTTGATGGCAAGAATTCCATCAGATCAGTGTTGCATCGGCAACAGCTACATCTAACTGCATGCATACGTGTGCATACGTACTCCAAAGTAAGCTTGCATTCTTGCCAAGGAAAGAAAAAAACTCGTATTTTTTTTTAAAAAATGCCCAAATGACACCCTGCTGTACAACCAGACCTGGTTTCCAGAGCTATTTATGCTGCCCGTCACATCCAATCAGCCTCCAGCTGCACACTCAACATTTTGAAAGAAGCCAGAGCAATCACCCCTCTACTGTAAGTATTTAAAATTATCCAGATTGGCTTTCATCACCAGAAGCCCTTTCCAGCCAGTCGTCACACTTCTGACTTAAACCCTTATTAACCTCCCTGTGTCCTCGAGGGAAAATTAGATACTCGTATGATAGGGGGGAAATTTCACAAAAGGAAAGGTCATAAATAGATGTTTCTATAATTCATAGAAAGTACTGGTGGCGGATTTAATGGAAAAGGGCTGCTGACTGCTCCATATCCAACGGTTTGGCTGCCCAACTTTTGACTAAAGCAGGCCACCGATAAAGTTTTTTTATGTTCATTCTTGTACATTTGTTTGGGCTGCAGATAGGTTTTTGGCCCCAGTTTAAGGGGCTGGTTATTACCTATGGAGTCCTAAATACCACAGGGCCATAGCACCTTGGAACATGTCTTTTCCTGTATCTAATTTCCCATTCACTGAGATCAGTTGGAAAACAGTTGTTTCACACACAGTTTCTTAAAGAGGGTTAGACTGTGACAGCAAAGCACAGGGCCTTTTCAGCGATTTCTTTATTTTTTTAGGTATCTGTACTTCATTTACTCCTCAACTCGGACCCAAAGCAGCTTACTACATTTTTCTAACCAGCTCCATTTTATCCTCAAACAACCATCATATGAGCTAGCCAGCATGGTGTAGTGGTTAAGAGTGGTGGACTCTAATCTGGAGAACCGGGTTTGATTCCCCATTCCTCCACATGAAGCCAGCTGGGTGACTTTGGGCTAGTCACAGTTCTCTCAGAGTTATCTCAGCGCCTCCTACCTCAGAAGGTGTCTGTTTGGGAAGAGGAAGGGAAGGAGATTGCAAGCTGGTTTGATTCTTTTAAAAAAGGAAGAGAAAATCGGCATATAAAAAAACCAACTCTTCGTCCAACTCTTCTTAAGCCAAGAATGAGTGACTGCTCCAAGTCCCTGTCCCCCGCCACCAAGAGCTTCAGTGGCAGAGCAGGGGTTAGATCCTGGGTCTTCCAGATCCTGGTCCAGTATTCTAACTATTACACCACACTGGCTCTCAGTGCTGCTGTTATGAAATGTCAACCAGATAGGAAACAACCCTGTACCACTTACAGCGGCAGATGTTTTGAATATAATGACCTCCTCTATTTTATGACCCACTTTTACCTGGTTAATTCACATAACTCTCTTTCACTTGTATTATTGCATTTTATTTAAATTTTTATTTACCATCTGGAGCATTTTAAACAGAAAAATTCATATTCCTTATAAATAATTTCATTTTCCTTGTGCACTAGCATGTAAATCACCACAAGTTGTGAAATGACACTAATATGTATAGTATTTGCCTTAAATTGGCTATCTGGCATTAAATTTACAAAAGGTGTCTGGTAGCAGCCCATACCAAGCAGATGTTATCAGCCAAGAATCTGCCACCTCAGGGCTGACTAAAAGGAGTGCAGCTTCCAAATTCTCATGTTAATACATTTTTTAAAAAAAGTTCTGAATGAATTTATACTAAGTGAATGGAAAGGACACTTGTTTTCTCATGATCGACATGGGTCAAAATCAACATATCTTATTCTCAAGTGTGCCCCCCCATCTGCGGATAGCTAAATCTGCAGATCAGGGCCACTCTTAACCCAAACAGATGTTTCTGCAGACTTTTGGGAATCCCCTAGGTCTGCAGAAAAGCCTGACATTTAAACAAAAACATTAGGCTGACAGTGGTGGTGCAGCTTGGGAGCTGCACTGGCCCCAGTGACGGCCTTGGTGGCTTCCGGTGAGGGTCTCAGCGGAGGCCTCAGCCCACCCACCTGGAGAAGTCCAGGTGAGCCGCCAAGGAAGAGGGTGGGTGCGGAAAGCCTTGGTACACCTGCCAGCCTAGTTGCCAAGAGCAGGGCTTTGGAGAGGGATGGCTCAGCGCACCCACCCATATTGCTCTGGGCAATCCGCTAAGAATGAGGCTGTAGGGGGGGGGGTAGGAAGCCTGCAGTCAGCATAGCTCCCAGCAATGAGGCAGCTGCTGATGGGCCACAGCCAGCCTGCCCCATCAAATCTGCAGGTAGGGGGAGAGTCAGTTAGGCGGCTGCCATTGATGGGGCAAAGTGGCTGGCCAGATGGGCAGGCGAGTCACTGCTGTAGTCAGTGGCAGGCATGGGAGTTAGAGCGGGAGAGACAGAGAGAGAGTAGGATGGGAGGGTGGATGGAGAAAGAAAAGACAGTGTGCGCGAGAGATTGTGACAGCAGGAACTGGGAGAGAAAGAAAGAGCTAAAGAGAATCAGTGACAGAAGCTGTGAGAGAGGGAGAATGAGAGAAAGATTGTCAGGTGTTGGGAGGGAGGCAGGCAGGAGAGTTGCCGCCCCCACTGAGGTGGCAAAACAGCAGCGCCGCTAGGTGAGATGCTGGTGCCAGGGTGAAGATGCCACAATGAGGCTCTGGCTGTAGGTCAATCAATAACTTTAATACGGTCCAAGACCAGCAGATAAAAAATATATACTTAGTACAGGATAACGACTATATACACCAATAAATATTTGATTAAACTAGTCACTCACTCGTGGGGGAGCCATTAAGAACAATATTTTAAAATATGATACATAATTGCAGTCAATATAAATAAAAGTGACTCATCCCTTAAGTTCAACCCAGGCTCGCCTAGTCTTCATAGCTCACCATCCAAATTTGGCCACTTTAAAGGTTAGCTCCATGTTCTTATCTGAGAGCATGTTAGAAAGGTGGATTGCTCTGGATCTCCCTGGGAAGCCAACTATTACAGAGGAGATGGTTTCAGGTATCATGCTATGGATTTTACAGTCAAACATGACATGATCAAAGGTCTCTATACTCCCATCAGAATAAGGGCACAGACGTTCACTGTAAGGTAACTTTTTATATCTGGCTGTAGGTCATACTGGCATTGATTGCCCTTGGAGACCTGACTGACCAGGGTAATTTTCAGACATGGCCAAGGGAGTATCCCAGCACCACCCACATTCACTAAATCTCCAAGGCGGCGCTTTGGGTGGAGGAGGAGGTAGAACTATTGTAGTCAGTGGTGGGCATGGGTATGAGAGTGTGTGACAGAGAGAGTGAGCGAAAGAATGATGGGAAAGTGGATGGAGAAAGAGAGATACAACGTGTGAGAGAGAGACTCAACTAGCTACTTTCTACTGTTCAACAACAAAGTGAGGGCACTACTTCTTGGGCAACACTAGACAACTAATGCAATGCAGAAGTTACCATGTTAGATCGTGGAAACCAGCTCAGCCATGACACTCACTGTTTGACTTTGAACGGATTACTCTCTCTCCGCCTGTCCCTCATTGTTTGGAGGATAAAATGCAGGAGAAGAGAATTGTGTACTCTCATCTAAGCTTCTTGACGGAAAAATGGAATTACAATGAGATAAGTAAATCAGTTCCATGTTATATGCTATTTTAGCACATAATAAATGGGATGGTGTCATGATACTGCACAATTACACAGTTTTGCCTATGTCTTAATATTACTGAGAGCAAATTAAGCCAATATACAGAGATAATGCTCCCTGGAACAGTATGGTAAAACAATAGAGCTTTCAGCAATTCCTAAAGCGGACTGGTGTCACTTCTGGGGTTTTCCCAGAAGTGATGTCATGCCTAGCAGACTGTTTAAAATATTTTTTTCCTGCTGCTGCTCTGAGCAGCAGGGGGAAATGAGCTGTCTGTCAGGCTACTGACAGCCTTACCCAGCAGCGATGTCACTTGCAGGTGACTTTAGAAAAACCCAATCTCTATGGTAAAGACCTTTGTAGAGGGGTGCAGAGGAATTGAAATCATCCCAAACTCTTTTCTTCCCAGGCCATGCCCCCCAAATCTCCTGGCATTTTCTGGCATGGGGCAAGTAACCCTACTGCCATCATTCATCCAGCTATCATTCATGCTGGCAAAGCCTGTGCAATTGTATTTGATGCTATGCTATGATGGTAAAGGAAATAGCTTCACAAAATCTCCTACCACACATCTCAGTGAATAAAGGCTGAATCCAGTAGTTAAGTATAGTGGCCTCCTGTTTAGTAGTGACATTTAATGGTGTGTTAGAATATTATTGTTTGTTTTCTCACCTATGAAACTGAGGATGTTAAAACTGGTGAGATGGGGACAGTGTACTCTGCTCCGAGATGCCCACTGGTTATATCAGTCAGAACATATTTATCATCTTTACAGTTCTGAAATTACTATTTCAAGGTACAATTGTTATCACAATTTTTCTTGGCAGTGCTGTCATTTATTGTTTCCATTTGTCCGTAGAACTTTTTTCAGTGCTGCTCTTTTTTCTTCGTTATTAAGTCAAATTGTCAACAAATTTTGAACTAGGACATAGAAGCTAATTTGCAATTATGCAGTTTAGGGAATAGGAGAAAGCAGATGGGTTGTAGAAACATTTTCTTTACAATTGCGTGTGACCTTGGAAATCCCACAAGCCTGCAAATGTTTTACAGTGAAATCTACAGTCACATCATGAGATTTTGTTAGAAAAGAAGTCACACCTAGTTTTATGCTGAAACAATTAGAAACCCTACACATCTGTCATGACTGATATATAAAATATATGTGCAGAGCCAAAGGTAGGGCTGTTGAAAAAAAAATTCAGGAAAGTTCGGCTTCGGCAAAATGCGGCCCTTTTAAATTCGGGCTGTGCAAAAGTCCGAACTCCCCCACTTCGGATCCCCGAAATTCGGGCGAGATCCGGAGTTCGGGGGAAAATTCAGGCCCCCTGTGGGCCTTCACGGGGCTTCCATGAAGGCGCACTGGGGGCTCTTTAAACAGATCTGTGCCTTCCAGCTGGAAGGCGCAGATCTGTTTAAAGGGCCCCCTGCATGCCTTCAGGAAAGCCTCCTGAAGGCACGGGGGGCAGAGGGGTTTAAAGACCCCCCGCCCTTCTTCCCTGAAGGCGCGCGGGGGGGGGGGGGGGTAACAGATCTGCGCCTAACAGCTGCTAGGCGCAGATCTGTTTAAAGGCCCCCCCGCACCTTCAGCGAAGCCCCCTGAAGGCGCGTGCGGGGGGGAAACAGATCTGCGGGAAGGCGGGCGGTGGGTTGTCAAGCCCCTCTGTGCTGTCTATGCAGGCAACGCAGAGGGGTTTAAAGACCCCCCCGCCCCTCTTCCTGGGAGTCCCGGGAAGGCGGGCGGTGGGTTGTCAAGCCCCTCTGAGCTGTCTGCGCAGGCGCGCATGAAGGCGCGCGGGGGAGGAGCCTGACGGCTGCGCTGAACCCCAAATTTATTTGCCGAACACCCCGAAGTCGGGGAATTCGGCTCCCCGGTTTCCCGCCTTTTTAAAATTTGGTTCGTCCCGAACCGGAAACCGCTGAATCGGGGAAAATTCGGCAGTTTTTCAGTTCAGGACGAACCGAATCAAGAGCCCTAGCCAAAGGTACTCTTTATTGCATTTCGAAGTAACTGGAAAAGTAGTGATCACCAGTTGTTGGATCCAGTGATTGCACAAGCAGCATTCCATGTTTGAGATTTCTGTATTCTATGCTGGAATATCCTGGCTGCAGTGTTACAAAACCACTGCAAATTGAATAAACTGCCAACATTTGCATAATTATACCTAAACAATTAAATATGCATTTGGAATTATATAAACGCTATTGTAGTCCTTCAAAGGAGATAAAGGGCTAATTCTTTACAAATATTTACCATGAAGAAAGCTAGATGGTTGATCTGAAGGAAGGCAAGGCCCCATCTGTGGATACTTAAATCTGCAGGTTGGGGCCATATTGACGAAGGGAGCTGTTTCAGCTAACTTGCAGAAAAATCTGAACCCTGGGGAAGATAGGAGGGGGGATAATCCCTTAAAATAGAGGGTTGTTTGTCTTCACCTGTGCAAACAACACTCCTTCATTGGAGCTACTGCCTCATTGTGGAAGCAGCACTGCTACAGGTGAGTAGAGGAAGAGGGAGAATGGACACAGTGGTGAGGGGAAGGCAAGTGGGAGGAAGAAGGAGGGGTGGGAGGAGGATCCTCCCAACCACTTGCGGCAGCAGGGGTGTGGCAGCCACAATGGAAGACTGGTGGTGGCAATCAGGCAGGCTAGCTGGCAACTGGCTGATCTACCAAGCAAGGGGGTTGAGGGTGGGTGGATGAGTCGGGGGAGGTCAATGGGGGTGGGTGTCAGAAGTCAGAAAACAGTGAAGGAATTTCCCCATGAGTTTCTCATGGATCCCCACTTGTTAATAACTGTTATTATATTAGCTTTTTATTCTCTTCTGTGTCACTGATATGCATAATGATTTTGTTCAAGAAAACCTGACAACTGGTTTTTGCCAATAGTTCCGATATTCATAGCTGTATGTGTTTCAGTAATGACTAAATTTAAGACAAATCACAGTAAATGCCACACGACAGGCAGATCCTACAAAAATGGCTTTTTCTTTTCTCTGAAATAAAGCAAAACACCAAAGTGTCCACCTTGTTTGATATGCCAACTTCCCCCTTCCCATACCTACCCATGATATGATTGGTACACTCCTGTTTTCTTTTATGAATATTTGTATTGAATTATACAATTAATTATGAAAGAACACAAAAAAAACCACGAGAATACATCATAGAAATATATTTTAAAAAGAGAAGAGAAATAGCATTCAGTAATTGTAACATTTGCATTCGCTACCCATGTGTCAATAGCTTGAGTAGGTTTGCTATTATTGATGGTTTTCTTCCACATCCTACCTTAAATTGAAGGGGGAGAAAAAACAGGAATCAATGAGGAAACAGGTGAGTTGTATTTTAAAAGCAAAAGGGAGAAAAGGGAGAGCAAGCTGCAGCAGACATTGTCATCAGCCATTAATCAAAGCATTCTAAGGAATAAAAAAATGAATCAGACCTCCAGAAAGAGATTTCCTATTTCCTCAAAGGTTTCATGCTCTGCTTTCTTTTTTTGGGACAATGTGATCTTTCAGTGCCAACTCAGGGGCTCTTTAGTTCTCAAATGCTTTGCTATCACTGCGGCATGCCTAGACCAGGCCTGCTGTGCTGCGATTTAAACAAAGTCCATGGATTTATCCTATGACTAAGCACACCACATGAAATGAACAGATGACATCCATGCATCCGGTATGCCTCTCCCTGATAGTGCTGAACACATATTGCCTTGGGGGGAGGGGGGGAGGGAGTATATGGTCCTGGTCTCTCAACTCAAACATGATGTCAGCCCTGCCAGAGAAGTGGCCATACTGTTGTGAGTCAGAGTATCATAAGCACATCCCTGGATGCTGGATGTGAATTTTCCTTCACACAGAGATCTCTGTTTCTGTATACACATCCTCGATACAGTATTGGGGGGGCAATGGGAAGGCTATGTGCAACTCTTGATGTTATGGAATTCTGATGAGTGGCATTTTGGTAATGAAGCTAACATGAACCTTTTTCCTTTAACGCTGACTCCTAAAAAAGCACTTGGAAGCAATGCAAGATATTCCACTTAATATTCTTGAGAAGAGCTTGTGATAAATAAACTGTTGGATCCATCCCTTCCTACAGAATTATACAACAGAATCTGTGCTTCCTTTTCAAAGATAACCTTGTAAAGGTGAACATTTTCAAATTACCACAGTATTGTCTTCATGAGTATGCAGAGAGCTTGCGAGTGAAAAGGAGGAGAATATTGATCTGGCCCATGCATTTCAATGGGGTGTTAAATCCAAAGCACAGAGATGACCATTTAGATTTCAGTGTTATTAACTGCCTCACTTGCAATAATTCATCAGGACAACCTAGTGAGTGTTCATATCACCATACACATGATGACAGGGATGCCCATCCTTTTTGAGCCTGCGGGCATTTTCGGAATTCTGACAAAGAGTGGTGGATGCAACCCCAAAATGGCTGCTGCAGGAGGCGGAGCCAACCACAAAATATCAGGGCATGAGATTATGCACACTTCTTTTTTATTTTTAAAATTTATTATAAAGGGAAAGGGTAGGAAAAATACAGGAAAGGGGAACGTACACAAGAGTTACATAGCTACATGCCCTCCACAAATCAGGGCAATTGCCCAACACAGAAATATGGTTCATAGAGATGTGAAAATATTATCGATTCTAGCCTTCTAACATCCATTATTTACTACACTATGTTAAACCTTTACATGTTAGTTTAAATTGCAAAAAATAGATATATCCGTTTCTTACTGTATAACCTACACAAATCATTTTTCTAAACATGAAAATATGATTTATAAAAACAATTTATACTTCTATCCTCTATCCTCTTCTACCATTAAACCTTTACGTATTGATAATAAAATTTCCATTTTTCAAAGAACAGTTTGTAGTTTTGATCTTTATTTACTAAACTTATGCACAATTCTGAGAGTAACTCTTCAACATTTCTGCTTGACAGTGCATCTTTCTAAATGAACATATTATTTAAAAATATTTTCTTGTTTACCTTCAGCCATGCCATGCTGTGGTGGTAGCTGTTGCCAAAGCGATTTTTTAAATCAGGGAAAAACTCAGTAGGTGCAGGAATGCAGCATGGTTCTGTGGAGAAGCCCGGACAAAAAACCACTTCCCAAAAACATTGAGCCTGGGACAGTTAATCTCTGTGGAAATGGCCCAGGATCTCCAGCCCTCCTTTAAAAGATGGTTGCTTATTTGGCTGAGCAAATTGACTGGGCAACTTATTGGGCAAATTATGCAGGAGGAAAGAGTTATTTGTTCCTGCTTCAAACAAATTTGTAGCTCCCAGCAAATTTGTTCTTGAAGGGGAAAGAACTTGAGCCATCACAGATTTACTTTACATCTTTAGAGACAGTATTGTGGAATTTCTAGTGTCCACGAATCATGGCTACCTCTATAAAGGTATGGAGAGGAAAGGCCGTCTCCTTGATCCAGAATAATAATAATTTCTATATCCCCTGAAGAAGAGGACATCTTAAAGGTAAGTCCAGATATTCGAAATTGTCTTCCTTTGTTGGTTCACTAAAGTTAAAGTTTGAGCATCACTTTTGAAGCCAGCAAGTAGTGCATGAAGTATAGGGATTTTCTAAGTTTGACTTTAGTGTACACTCTCCATTTCTTACCTGGGCATTTTAAAATGCACTTCCACATACACCCCCCTCCAAGTTTATAGAATAGGTTGAGTTACAAAATGAATTAAGACATGAATTAAATTAGAGAATAAAGCCGTGCTAGGTATTGCTGACAGAAAATAATTAGCATAATCATTGAGCATTTTTCCAAAATACATTAACACAAATTATTAACAAAGCACAAATCAAGATTAAACATTCCTACAGTTTGGTATCCGACAGAACATGAATTCTGCATTTCTTTGTTTTCTCTCAGCTGTTCTTCGTTCCCCTTTTAACACTGAGGCAGCTGCACAGATTCCATTGATGTTATTTGTGAATCACTCTGATGAAACAGAATTATTGCTCATGAATCACTCAAAAGATCAACTCTCTCATAAATCACTCACATCTGTAATAACTCTTAATTATGTTTTAAGTCGTAGTTCTTGAGAAGAGTGGAGGGAGATAAAAAATAATTTTAAATTTCCAGGAGGGGTTCTGATTGTCTTCGGATTTCTGAATTTGGAATGATCCATGATGATGCTGCGCATTTCTCAGCGAACCTGTCCGGCACTCTAAGTTAACTTGTTTGACACAGACTGTAAGCTGATCAGGGGTATGGATTGCATTGAGCAACCCAAAACAGCTGCCCAACAATTTTGCAGCTGCCTGTTAGTCAGAAGGTGACTTACAGCTGATCACCTGGGAGTATGGTTCTGACCCCACCCACTTAGCAATATAGCTACACAGTGAAATTGCAAAGGGGAGGACAAGAAAGGGGTTTTTCTTTCTCTTCCCCTTGAATCTGGAAGAGGACAGAAGCAATGCTTCTTATCTCCCCGGTGCAAAAGTGAGAGGAGAAAGTGTTCGTTTCTCTCCATTTCTTCACAGCCCAAGTGACAGCTTGTGGTGGAGAGAAAAGAAGGGAAATTAGCTGGGAAATTGTTGATGGCCCCCATCTCAGTTTACTGCATCTCAGCTATTCTGGGAAGGATTCCAGCTGATCAGCCTGGTGTCAGCTCCTGATTCCCACCCCCACACAAAACTTTTGCCGGGTGCAAAGCAAAATTTCCCCAGCAAGAGATCATAAGCCAATTCCCTCCTGGGAGTTGGGCTCTGATGGTTGCAAGTAGCTTTTCCTACAGAGACACATGACAAGGTGTTGCGAACGCCAAAGTGATAAATTATGATTAATTAATTGCCTGATCATCACTGGTGAATGGAAAGTAAGCTGAACTGGCAGGGGTTCACTACAACCTGCGTAGTGGTGACAGCTGCACTGGGGAGAAAGCCAAGATTAAGCCTGGAAGTCTATCTTCATGTATCACACGAGACCGCAGACACTAAACCAACTGTAAACAATGGTTTCAGATAACAGTTTGACATTCCTGAATTTATCCATAACTAGTGGACAATCCCACATTCAGATGATAACACCAATCATACCTAGTTAAACTTAACCAAGTTTCCATGTGACATCTGAATTGAGACAGAATCTATCTATACCATGTAAATTGCTTTTATGAATTGTACTGCATGCATGCACAATACAAATTAATATACGAAACCAAGAGGAGAAAATCTAAAATCTAAAAAGAAAATCTAAAAAGAAAAAAAGGAGGCTGTGCTCATTCCTAGCTCACTCCTACCCTTGTCCAAAGTCCAAGCCCTTTATTCCACATCTTTTAAGCTTCTGCATAATAGGACTGACCTGAACACATTAAGTTCCCTCCATGAGAACCACAAACAGTTTTTTGCTGTACTGTTGCATGTGGATGTTCAGATTTGTACGTATTGTCCTGACTGCAGGAACTTAAAAACAAACAGTGCATTGTTAACACCTGTAATAAAATTGAATTATAGCTGTTGTTGAGGAATAAATGGACAGCTACAGTCTAAGAGCCATTATGGCACTACGGAAATTCCTTTGAACACACGCATAAGATCCTGAGTGTTTCCATTCACCTTTAATGGCCATGGCCCAGCTTCCAGGCTTCCACGCCTTATCCTTCCTTCTTCAGCCTCTGGCTGGTGCCGCTGCTACTAAATCTCTCAACAGTGTGCTAAATAATTATCAGGGCTGCAGACAAAGACAGTGTGATCCTTTCAGAACCTATTGTACGTGGTAATGATGAAATCTTTATCAGTCCTGGCTCTGGGAGGAACGAAGAGCCACAAAACACAAAATAATGGTTGAAAGCTCTCACAGTTGTCATGTTTTAACAGGATGTGACAAAGTCTTGGCATTTGCCGAAGGAGCCAAAGGAAGCTGCCCTGGGAAACATGGAATGTCTACCTTGCAGTCACAGTGACATTTTTTGGCTTTCTGTTGTCGGCTGCTGAATCCTTGCCTGAAGGAAATTAAGTAGGTTATATGCAGTGGTTTTGGCTGTGTCACTGAGGCAAGGAAGCAATTATTCTCCAGTCATATTAGGTTCTCCCAGACTAGACCAGCTGCCCAATAAGTATGACACCAATATATTGTGAAATATTTATTTTCATTTTATTAAATTTATATCCCGCCCTCCCTGGCAAAGCCGAGGTCAGGGCGGCGTACAACGTATCTTCTATCTGTCTGGGGACTGTCAAAATTTCTCCATCGTAATTTTTCAGCTGATTCATTATGCTGTTCCTTTGTGTTGGAGTGGATTTTTAACGTGTTGCTGATTTCTATCAAATATTGTGCCTCGTTACAATATTGTTCAGGTTTTCTTGATACTGTTTTTCTTAGTTGCTTTGAACAATCACTGGGAAAGTGGGGTACGTATCATTTCAATAAATAAATAAATGCCGCAAATCGCAAAGTCATGGATTTAGGAAATGGACATCTGAGAACATTTGGTTAAAAAGAAGGGGCCACGGCTAGAAATGTAATTGTTTTCAGCAAGCAAGGACAAGACAATGCCTGTAATCAGTCTATCCAGCTGTCATCCCAAAATGTGCATTTCCATCTGTGTTCATTCATGTGGATATTGCAAATATCTTGAGACAGGTTCACTGTCTTAGCATCTTAAACTGATGAAGTTAATCAGTTTCGTAGGGTTTGTATCTGTGCTATTTTAGACATAGGCTCTAGACTTTATGGGGAATTCCTCCTTAGCATGGAGCTATCATGACCATCTGGATACCCTCCAGCTGCCATAACCCTGAGGCATTCTTTGGAACCAGGAGCAGAAAAAGGAGATAAAATGGAACACAAATTATCAATTTTGCATCATACTAGGGATGTACAAGTATGCCCTTCATTTTTTCCCTATGCATCCTATTTGGGGAACAGGTGGGTTAGAAGTAGTGTTAAAATAAATCTTGTCATTGTGAACCATTTCATTTTGCCCATTTTCAATGTTTCTAATTTGTTTCTTTTCATTTTAATTCCATGTATACTTCATTTATAAGCAATTGGCACAAATTAACAGGGGAAATTCAGCATGACGATACAGGAAATAGTACAAAAAAAAGGACAACATATAAATGAAATGGAGATTTTTCAGTTCAAATTATGGCCTTGCAAAATTCCATAGTAGGATCCCTAGATCAGACTAAGGAAAATCTCTTGTTCCCCTTGCCATGAGGGTTTCCTATCCAGTGGCAAAAATTCTACAAAAACATTTTTGGTTTGAAGCCATCATTTAGGAATTCCTAATAATCAGAAAAGAAGATATCCAAAGACTGGAGCACTCTTCTGTGCCCAATTCCCTACTCAACTTCTTTCTTCTTGAGGACATTGTTAACACATTAATCTTTTCAGGAGGAGGAGGAGGAGGAGGAGGAGGAGGAGGAAGAGAAGAAGAAGAATTGGCTTTTACATGCTGACTTTCTCTACCTTTTAAGGAGAACCAGCTTACAATCGCCTTCCCTTCCTCTCCCCACAACCTCTATCCTTGTGAGGTAAGTGGGGCTGAGAGAGTTCTGAGAGAACTGTGACTAGCCCAAGGTCACCCAGTTGGCTTCATGTATAGGAGTGGAGAAACCAACCCGGTTCACCAGATTAGAGTCTGCCGCCCTTAACCACTACACCATGCTGGCTCTCTACAACTGTGATAATGATAATCTTCACCATTTAAAAGTAACCACAATAATGTGTATGAGACAAAGTGGATTCCAGCTTCTAAAGAGCAAAGGCATCCTCACATGCCTCTATATTTAGGGGCTATTGGAAACAGAAAGATACTGTTAGCCCTATGATGTAAACTGGATCTCAGCCATGATACAACAATCTTGCTGAAGCTCATCAGGTCAGCCTGATGGGAGGTCAGTGCCTGATGGAAGACTCCCTGGGACTCCTCCATAAACCAGGTTGAAATTCATGACTAAAAAGGGTGGAATATAAATGTAATAAATAAAATAATATATAAATAAAATATTCCAGAGTAATTTAAGATAGCTTGTGGCATAACCTCATATCAGTTCAACAAATATGACATATAGAACACAGTTCCATTTCTAGATTTGTCACTAGTGTATTTTTGATCAAATATTACTAGTTTGTGTCATATTCACTCAAATTAGACTGCTTTCTTGCAGCTGCCACAGCGCTTTCTGCCACCTCCATGTCCAATTGTTAAAAAACACAAATTTTAAAGGGGGGGGATCAGTTGAGATTTTTTACTTAGATGTCTCGGTGTGTCTTCAGAGTCTATCTGTCCATAAAACTAGATAATATTTTGATCAGTTCTTATGATCTCTTCACAAATTGATGTCTCCAATGCTGATAATAAAGTAAACTCTACTTTGTGGGAAATAGTTAAAAGTAACTAAAGCAATTAAAAATCTATTTCATCTCGAGGCTGAGCTTTACATACCGTGTGGTTGACCCACCGGAGCCGGAAGTCTAGAGATCAAATTGATGTCGTTGACTGCAGGTGCATAGTGCTGGTTAAATATGCACAGAGACCAAGAGGAGATAAACTGCAAGCAATTCCATGTTTCACAAGTAGATCATTTCAGTGGCGTGACTGTGATGTTGGGCCATGCGTGCCTTTTCCCTGGAAACTTAGGTCATTTATGCATGGGTTCATCACTCTCTGGACCCACACTTTCCTGTTGAGAGTCTATGCACCAGCAGTCTCCAAGCTCAAATCAGGAAGTATTTCAATCCCTGTCCCTTGAAATGCTGCTTTGTAATTGGCTGTAGTAAGAGAAAAGTCCCCCCCAAACCCAATTGCCTCATAAAAAAGCATTTTAAGAACAAAAACAAAAAACGGAGCTATTTGAAAGGAAGGGGGGGGGAACCCAAGCCTCATTTTTAAAAGCCTTCTGCTCAGAAAGAACTCTGAGGAAGCAGGAAGTATTTGAATCCCCACCCCTTGACATGCTGCTTTGTAATTGGCTGTCTGCTTGCTGTGAGAGAAACCAAGCTTCTGTGTCCTGAGCTTTGCCTTATGCATGGGGATTTCAAGCGGACTGAGCTCAGGGGAGAGGAAAGAATCGGGTTAACAGAGGGATGGGAAGTCCCAGGATTTCTGAGGTTGGCAGCAAGGTCATCTCTAATGGAGGGAAAACTCATGCATAATTCCAACGAACAACTGAGACAGATGGGGGGTGAACGTGAGTGAAAGTACCCATGCATACATGACCTGAGAAGATTTAGTCAAGTTTGTTATGAAGACACAATCTGGCCCTATAGCATAAGTGCTTACTACACAGGTACAACGCTGCTCAACATGATGCACAAGACAAAGTTCAACAAAGACCATTAAAGTAATCTATTGCCCGGTGATCATGTTCTTGTTGAAGTTCTCACCATGCCTAGGGCCTTACTGATTGTTCACGTGTAACTATTTGAAGCATGAAAGTAGCAAAAAACAAATGCCAAAAGGGCACTTTACACAGCTGATAGAAACTTTCCATCTTTCTTTTTTCCACTTTGGTTCAGCCCTAAAAATTACCCTTCTTTGGAGAGAAAATGCAAAAATTAATGTTCATGTTTTGAGTACATTTGCTTTGCCCTTCTCTGGTACATTTGCTTTGCCCTTCTCTGGTTTTCAAAGAAGCTGTAACCCTTAACTCAGACAATTAATTTGGATTTATAACTGCTTTGGATCACCAGAACAGAACAAAGGAACTGGCATGCACATGTGAATGTAGCTCTAAATGCGCACTAATGATCTATAAAGTGCAGAATGAATCTTTAAATACAGAGTGAATAATCACATTTATTCTAGCAATACCTGAGGGGAAAATTTTACCTCTCTAACTTATAATTAAAAGGAATCTCAAGCAAATTATTCTGAGCTGGAAAACTTAAGTAAAAAAAAAAACCCTCTAATACAACTCCTATCCTTCCAAATGTATTAATGTTCAGTCATATTGGATTCACAATAATTAGAGCTCATGGTTTAATTATAGAATAACTGTTCCCCAAATCTGCTTATGCACGCATGTGTCTCCATTAGGGAAGTTAAATCATTGCAAAAAAACAAGATAAAAAGTTAATGCTGCAAATCCCATTGTCTCGGTGAAACGTCTTGAAAGTCAAGCTTGCACTTGATGGCTATTCCCTACTTAGCAAGGTGTTCATTAAAAGCCGTCTTAATATATGATAAGTTTGTTGTTTTCTTTCGAAGGGAAAAAACATAAAACTTCTGTTGGATTCATTTCTTTTTCCCAATGAATATTGCTCAAGGGGAGCTAACAGGAATACTATGTTGTCAGAAGTATGTTGTTAGTTTGAGTAAAAGGAGCGAGAAATGGGGTGCCCCATCTCTACACCCTTGCAACTTGAAGAACAAAATCTTTACAGATTGCATAGACCTCAGTATAGACTGCGGTATGCTGGAAGGGTTTGTCTGGTGTTTTATCAATGTGCAGGATTTCATGTGCACAGCAGCAAAACATTAAAAGAATCTGGATCAAAGCAAATGCACTTACAATAAGTGCTGGGTTGGGTTTTTTTTTAATTTGGGGGCATTTTTTGCAATGTTTTGTCAATGCACTTAATTCCATTACTTGGTGGATGAGGGGGGATGCAAATGAACTGCAGTCTGTGGTGAACTGCACATTTTCCATTTCAGGGATTAGTTTTAGATCTGGGGAAGGGTATAAACTTGAATTCAGGAGGATGGAACTCAAGGCAGAACAGAATTCTGAAACTGGGAACATTTTCTTGATAAAGAGGCATTTGAACAATGGCTCAAGTCTTTATCTAAGGGGAAAGAAGGAATCATGCAAAGGACATCCACACCAGCCACAGAAGAGTATCCTTAATAGGAGCACACCAGCCAATCAGAGAATCGTGTCAAGATAATCCTCTAATTGTACACAAAACATGTTGCATTGTGTGCTGTTGAAGCTGCTGCCATGTTTTGCAGGAAAAATGTTTATAACAACTGAAGCACTGATCTGATTGACACAGAACATCTGAGAGATCAATATCCAAGTTTAAACAGTAAGTCTAGTTTAAAAAAAAATTAAGAACAAAGGTGAACTATTGAATAACATCTCGGTGCACTACCCTATTATTTTTAATGAAGAGCAGCGTAACACTAAAAGCATTTATTCTTCTGTCTTTGGATTAGAGATCCTTTTGTGGGAAAGGAAGATCAATGTATTTAACCAAACAAAGCACATTTGTGGAGGGCTGCTGCCCACTCTCAGTTCATACTGGTGCTAGCTGCTGCCGTTCGCCCAGTCCTAGGTGTGAGGAGAGGCAGGGGTGCCAGCGCAGGACATGAGGAGAAGAGGAACACTGCCTGCAGGCACAGGAAGGGTCTCCCCCAGTGCTGGCTCTCCTGCCTGCAAGATCTCAGCACTCCATCCAGCCCCCTCCAGATCAGAAGGAAGGAAAAAAGTGGTGAGGGGAGAGGGAAGGAAGGAAAAGCGTAGGGAATAAGGTGACCACTCCCGCAATTTTCTTGTGGGTTCCCACTTGTATATCTATAATAATAAAAGGATGTGTTTGTCCGTCCATCTAGGGCAGGCATAACTCATCAGAAAATAAAGCTAGGAGCCTCAAAATTGGCCACCACTTTCAGGAAGGTTGTGGGAGTTGCAGTGCCAAATATGAAGGGAATCAAACATCCTAGCCCACTTTATCTCGAGACACCCCCATGCTATTTGTAATAGAAGCTGAGATACTCTGTTTATGGTAGACATAACTCCTCAGCAAATAAAACTATATATTTGATAACTGGCTACCAATTTCAGGATGATAATGGGAGCTGTAGTGCCACCAATAAAGGGAATTAGATGGTCCTGGCCATGGTTGTCTACAGAAATACACACACTCAGTGCTATTTGCATATGAAGCTAAAGTTCTTTATTTGTGATAAGTTTAACTCATCAGCGAATAAAGCTGGGTGTTTGAAATCTGGCCATCAACTTCAGGAAGGTGATGGAAGTTGGACTACAAAAGGGGGGGGGGATTGGAACATCCTGGCCCATGTTACATCTATACCCCCATTCTATTTGCAATGGAAGCTAAGGTTGCCTGTTTGTTGTTGTTTGTTGTTGGCATAACTTATCAGGAAATAAAAACAAAGCATTTCAAAATTGGCCAACAACTTGGGGATGATCATGGGAGCTGCAGTGCCCCAAATCAAAGGTATTGGAACATCCTGGCCCAGATTACCTCTTGTTGAATGACCTTGGCCCAGTCACATACTCTCAGACTAATGTGTTTCATAGGTGTTTTTTTTTTGTCATGAGGATAAAATGGAGGAGAGTAGAACAGTGTATGCTTCTTTGAGTTCACATTGGAAATAAAGAAGGTCATAAATGAATCAACTCTAAATAAATTGATGTGCCTGTTTTAATTTTCAAAGCTCTTGCTTTGCACGTGGGCAACGTTATATAGGATCCTCAAGAGTAGGAGACAGAAGGAAACTATTTTACCTCCTCATAGTAGTATACTCAATGGAGTATATAACAAAGGCTTATTACCTTGTCGCAACCCTGTGCGCTCTGACAGTGGGGGAGAAGCTGCTGTGGCACACCCCAGAGTGCCCTTATCCTGGGGGAGAAGAGGTGCAACAAGAGTGACAAGCTCCAAAGCACCTGAGCCCCAGGGCAAAGGGGAAAGCAAGGCACTTCTGCAGGGGTAACTAAGGAACAGGCAGGGAGACTGACAGCCAGTACTATTTACCTGTGGAGAAAATGCTCTTTCTGCTGTAGGGATCTCCTTGGAGGAAAAAGTCTCCTCAAGAGTCTGCCTTAAGGAGGCAGAAATAGAGAGTGGCCCACAGAGGGGGGATGAAATGATCCAACAGAAGGACATGGCTAGCTGGCACAAACTGGAAGCTGAAGAGGAAAGCAGTGACTCTCAATAAGACCTGGGAGGCAGTATCATTCCCCAGGTATAAAGTGGGTAGAACCTCCTGTGATGTTAATTGTCCAGCCAGCTCCAGACTTAATTCTACAGGAATGTTTCAGCCTGAAGCTGTGACTGTAAGGACCTTGGGAAGGGCCCATGCCTGAAGCTGGCCTAGAACCTAGGTTGAAGCAGGTGGTGGAAATAATAGTAGAATGGATCTCCTTGCTAGATAACAACTGTTAATAGCAAGCTTTGGGTGTTATATATGATGAGAAAGAGGTTACCATGACAACTTCTGGTTGTTGGGTTGTCTGCACTGGAGATATGGGAGAACAGATGGGGGAGTGATGGGGAGTGGCCCCTGGCCATGGGTGTTTACACGGCCATAATTATTTTGCTATTCCGTTTCCGTAAGTGAGTGTAATTGTAATTAATGTTCATAATTTAATTACTCATTACTATAATTCTTTACTATATATGTGCAGATGTAAAATTGTTGAATATAATAGTTGTATAGGTTAATATATTGTTCAGCTGAATTGTTAGGTAACATTCTATACAAAAATGCATTGTATTTGAAATAATTATCATTCAGAGCCTGTTAATGTTGTTAAATTCAGCTGTTCTAACTGATATTGTTTACAGAATAGTTTCTTATTGGGAAAAAATACAACCAGTTGCCACTGTTGGGATTAGCCTGTGGACTCTGGAGGCAGAGCCCTATAAAATATAGCGAGTAAAATGTGTTACAGGGTTAGTGAGTGGATCAAGCAGGGGGTGGGGGCCCTAGTACAAAATAAATTGGTTCTTTGTCATTTTATATTATTATTTAAAGTTCATTGTATGTGTAGATAGATACACACACAATATAAAAAATACTGTCAAGCCCTCTCATAAACTCATCCTCTCCCTTAGTCCTAAACAAGGGATCAAAAGGAATGAACCCAAGAACATTTAGAGAAAGTGGAGGAAAAGGAAAAGATGAAAGGAAAATAAAACCAGTAAACAAAAGAAAAAGGGGGCCACTGAAGGTGAAGTTTATTCAAGTAGTTCCAACTAAGTACAATATTGAGTTTCATATTGCTGGGTCAAATTCTGCTTTGTATTCCCCGCCCTCTCTGCTCAGAACTGGTTGCGCATAGATTGGATATCTAATGTATTTTGAAAAATAATAATAGGGTAGAAGAAATATCAGTCACAACTCAGGCCAAAAACAAAGCTCATGATCTTCAATGTACTGTGCCTTTATAGCAGTGCTACATTTATACAGCCAGTGTACCATGCTGTGTTCCAAACCAACTAATGTGGACCCTATTAATAATCTTTAAATGTATTTTTAAATTTATTTTATAAAATGTTTACCCCACCTTTCTGCCCTCACAAAGGCCACCAGGGTGGCTAACAAATTAAAGCATACATAATACAATCACATTTTACAACCAATAAAAGCAACCAAAAAGAACAACAACAACACATAATTAAAACAATTAGAACCAGAAAATACATACAAAGACATAAAAGGAGAGATCACTGAGGGACAAAAAAAGTCTTTACTCACTGGCAGAAGATGGCAACAGAAGGAGACAGATGGTTCTCCCTGGGGAGAGAGTTTCAGCGTTTGTTTGTTTCATTGACTGATTTATATCCAGCCGCTCCCTGACAATGCTGGGCTTGGGGGGTTCACAACATTAAAACATATGTTTCCAGTTAAAATTTCAACATCTTAAAAGTTTCTAATGGTGCCCTGAATCATTCTAGTGGCAGGTGCCAACTGAGTAAGAATAGAACAATCTCAGCAAGGAAGGGTCAAGGCCACAGTAAACATAATTGATAATGTAATTTAAAAACAGCAGAGGGGAGGGAAAAGAAAGAGGAAGGGGGAAGGTAGGGCAGCTAAGATGGAAAACGTTGGTGTCCTCAACCATAGCCATGGCGGAACATCTCAGGTTGGAGGCAGAGCTGAGAAAGCTCTGGCTCTGGTTGAGGACAGCCGGAGCCGGACACTCTTTTGGCCAGGGACCACGAGTAAGTTGTTTCCCATTGAACATAATGTTCTCTGCGGGGTATATTGGGAGAGACAGTCCCATAGGTATGATGGCCCCAGACCATTTAGGGCTTTGAAGGTCAGCATCAAGACCTTGAACCTGATCCAGTATTCAACTGGGAGCCAGTGCAGCTGACCTAGCACAGGTGTAATGTGTGCTTTCCATGGGGTCCCTGTAAGGACCTGCACCACCACATTCTGGACCAGTTGGAGTTTCCTGGTCAGCCTCAAGGGTAGCCCTGCATAGAACGAGTTACAGTAGTCTAACCTGGAGGTGACCGTTGCATGGATCGCTGTGGCAAGGTCAGGCTGAGACAGGTAGAGCACCAGCTGCTTAGCTTGAGAGAGATGGAAAAATGCTGCTCCGGCCACATCTGTGACCTGTGCCTCCATAGAAAGGAATGAATCCAGGATCATGCACAAACTCTTGATGGTCAGCATTGGTGTTAAAGCCAAACCATCAAGGACTGGGAGTTGGCAACCCAGTCCCCGACTGTCTTGACCCAGTCACAGGACCTCCGTCTTCAATGGATTGAACTTCAGCCAGCTCTGCTTCAGCCATCCCACCACGGCCTCCAGACACCTGGCCAATATATCTGGGGCGGCATCCAGCCAGCTGCCCATCAATAGATACAACTGGGTGTCATCCGGATACTGGAGATGCCCAAAACTCTGGATTAAATGAGTGAGGGGGTGTATACAGTTGAGGGACTCCACACCCCATAGAGTAACATGGAGACATCCTCTCCCCTAGCACCACCCTGTGTCCCTGACCCTGGAGAAATGAGACCAGCCATTGCAGGGCTGTCCCATGTATCCCACTATGGGTGAGGCAGTGGATCATCATCAACAGGTAGTAATTGACCATATTGAATGCTGCTGTCAGATCAAGCAATAACAGCAGTGCTGATCTGCCTTGATCCAGCTGTCACTGGAGATCGTCTATGAGGGCGACCAATGCCATCTCCATCCCATGGCCAGGCTGGAAACTGGACTGGAATGGGTCCAAGGCCAATGTGTCCTCCAGAAAAGCTTGGCAATCTCAAAATCTCAAAAAGCAGAGGAAGACAAAGCAGGGCCTCTGAGGATGGCCATATTGGTTGGGCGGGTTCATAAGGTAATAGGAGAGAAGGGCCAAGTATCGTGTGGTGCCATGACGTCACTTCTAGTTAAGTGACTAGAAGTGACATTGCAGCAACACTGCAATGTCACTCCTCCCCCAATTTCTCTGCACCAGGCAGGGAACCAGAGGCAGGAAGCAGGGGGTGCTATACTGGCAGTCCTAGTGCCCCTAAGCTGTAGAGGTTCACTGCCAGGAAGTAGAAGGATAATCTGGGTGTGTACTCACCTCCCATCCTTTTGTGGGTGGGTCAGAAGACCCCAGATGGGTGGAAGCAGGAGTCATAAGCCCTGTTTTGTAAGGGGTTGTTCTCCTATTGGCTGCTTTGGGCAAACCCATGGTAAGGGGACAGCCATGGCAAAGCAAGTGAGAAAGGTGAGAAAGTGTGAATGGTCAAAAATGAGAAGAGAATAAGTAGAAAGCAGGACAGGCTAAAATGCTGCTTTTGCTATGATTCTTGCTACTTTGACATGTTGAATTGTATTCACATATGAGAATTTAAGGGGAAAATATTGCAGGAATTAATATTAAGTACAAAGTGAAAAAATACAGGCTGTGGACAGCTCAGACAATTTCTGCTTCGTATTTTAATGGCCTTTTAACACAGAATTAAGATGGTGTGCTTTCCACAAAAATTGAGCATTATAAACAGAAATCCACATTAGCCATGGTTAAATAGTTTCTTTACACTCATAAACCACCTGAATTTAAATTAACACAGGGCTTGTACAAGCAAAGCATTTTGAGGATCTGGCTATAAACCTTTATTGCTTCTTACAATGTAATAAAAGCAAACTTTTAATGGAAGGATGGGTATGAAACTATTTTGTTCCTACTCGAAAGAAATTCTGTGGGGAATTTTCTTCTCATTCTCTTATAATGTCTATTCTTTAAAGGTCATCTTTTTCTGTGAGTGCTACAGCAAGAACCTCTAAGAAGATCTTGCCCTTAAAACTGTATAAAAAGACTCTCTTTTGCATTTTTCCCTCATTTCTCTGTTCTTTAAAGAAAGATGAAATTTTTACCTGTCATTGGGATCATGTACAGGGGAAAAAAACAGATTTTGAAGCAATCATAATTCACTAGCATGATACAAGAATTTTAGTTACAAAAGAGGTGGAACAATGGCCCATCATACAAGCCAATGATACCCAAAAGACACAATTGGTTTAAACCACAGATTTGGGGTTAAAACGCAGAAAATCTGTGAACCACTTCTATGTTATCTTGCCATGCAGGGACAGGAAGCCCAGGTTCTCTGTGCTTCCTGTCCTTGTGCAACAATATCATATTCAATAAATCCTTTGTATCCCCCTCACTCAAGTTGTGTATGCTCCATACACCAATCCTATGTCTGAGGGAGATGTCAGAGCTATAATTTTGATTTCTATTACTGCACATAATAATTAGGAAAATTCCCCATCTTGTTCCTGCATAGCTAGGTAAGGTCTGAAATTCCTCCATAGAAATAAAAAAATAGGATAATTTTCGAGGAAGTCTTCACAATGTTGTTGCTTAGGTGCTTTCAAGACACATTCTGCAAAAGTCATAGATCCTTTAGGTATTCGCCATACTGCCCTTTGGTCTGTGAAATAAAGTAGATGATCTACTGGCTTCCTTCCTGGTTTTATATTCAATGGATCCGTACTTGCACTCACAAAATGTCTACTGCTGACTGCCAAAATTGAACTGTAGACTCGCCACCATAACACATTGAAACTAGGGTTGCCAGTTCCCTCTTTGCCACTGGCTGGAGGTTTTGGGGGCAGAGCCTGAGGAAGGCAGGGTTTGGGGGAAGGGAGGGACTTCAATGCCATAGAGTCCAAGTGCCAAAGTGGCCATTTCCTCCAGGGGAACTGAACTCTATCACCTGGAGATCTGTTGTAATAGCAGGGGTTTCCCAGCTAGCACCTGGAAGTTGGCAAACCTAATCGAAAGAGATCTGACTACTTCCCCCCCCCCAACTTTCAGTCAGAGAAATTATGACAGAATGCACTGACTAAACTTTTTCTTTTCTCCCCACTTGAATAGAAATAGGCCATATTATATTCGGATGTAGCGTGCCTGTTTCTGCACACAGGTCTCCATTGACAGGTTAGAGGAATGAGTTGGAGCAAAAGGATAGAACTTGCCCTCCTCACTCCATCCACTGTAGCCCACTAAGCTCCTCAAATGAAGCTTCTGAGGCACAGGGGACACTAACAGGCCATTCCTGAAAATGCGGCGGGCGGAGTCGCAGCGGCGCCTCTTCCTAAGGCGATTCACGCAGGCTGGGGAAACAAAAAAAAAGCCATTTCACTGCTTTTTTTTTTGTTTTCAATGGGGCCAAAAGCCCCAGCGAGGCTGCGACTTCCGGTGGTGACACTGGGCTGAGTGCTACGTTCTCCCAGGGGCTCCTGGGGGGAATCCAAGTTTGCATTTCTTTTGGGGTGATTTATTGCACCCCAACCCAGCCCTTGCAAGTGGGCTGGGAAGCAGGAACTCCCTGCAGCCATCTATGTGGTTTGATCTCCTAAATACTCCGAGGGAGCTTTATTAAGTCCCCCAGAGATTTAGACGCTGGTCCCACGGGCACGAAGGGATTGGAATCGCCAGAGCGCAACTTCGGCATTTAGACTCTACCCTCCACCACCTTATAAACATCATAAGGACTACATTAAGATCAGAACCTCACCCCCAGACACCCAAGTGAGTAGATAAGAATCTTTCGTTCCTCATTGGCATTATAGAATAACAGGGGGGTTGAAGAAGAGATTCCTGGATGACGGATGACTTTGCCGTATGAAATCCATCACATAAAGCGGCAGGAGCCTTATCAAACTGATCAGCTTAAACTAAAACAACGAGCTTAAATGATTGACTTAAGATATGCCAATCCGACCTGCTCTTAAAGGAAGGAGAGGGAGATACCTTTGAGAACTTTTCCGGTGTAAAAAGAGTCCTCCAGCCACGTTTTACAACAATGAGGATATCTTAGACCAGAAGACTCGGTGTTTCATCTATTATCCCTCTCTACTGCTCGGCATACAAATCAGCAGGAAGCAAGTCATAGGACCGGAAAAACGTCCCACTCGTGCTACATCAAAACTGTTCCTGAAGGAAACAACCATCGAGAAGAGACGATAGAAGGTCCGTGATGAGGTAACTTCCGGGATACTTCCTGGTTCTGCCAACCTAGAGCGTCCGGTAAAACTCGCTGGTACTGTCAACTTTAAAAAGCGATTTTAAGGGTAAATGCTAATCTTTTCAACTCGAAAAAGTACTTAAGCTGGTCAATGAAATATTCTCTATTAATTACATGTAATGGACTCCTGCCAGACGACCAATTTCTCAGCTTAATTACTCAAGTAAATATCTGGAACCTGTTCTGGTTTATTGCCTTTAAGAAATCAAAGGAAATTTTATAGAACTTAACCATGGAGAAAAAAGTGCAGGACATGTTAGTTAATCAGTCTGATGTGACAGTTAAACAATTAGAACAGATATCAATACAAATGGCTCAACTGATTTCAATGGTGACTATTCTTGACAAATCATCACAAATCATTAATCAGAAGCTGGATCTGGTTACAGAAGACATAAAGGATGTTAAGGTTCAAATGATGATCATCAATACAGACAAGCAAGTAATGGATTCTTCTGTCAAAATAGTCATGGAAGAACATAAGGATATAAAGAAGAAGACAGAAGATCAAGAATGTAACCTGCCTGTGACAATGAAAACAGACATGCAAGAAATGGACACTTCAGTTAAAAAAGTTATGGAAGAATCCAAGGATACAATCAAGAAGTTAGAAGGTCAAGAAAAACAGATTGAAGCAATACAAATAAATCAGAATATAGTCAAGGAATTAGTCATGATGAAGATGAAGGTCAGAGAAAATGATCTTGGTTTGCGTAACCCGCCTGAGGAGATGAGAGAGGACAAAGAGGCTCTGTTCCTGTTTCTGGCTGACCTATTTCAAATGCAGAAGGAAATATTAGATCATGGCTAAAGGACTGGTTCAAATATGACTACTAGATTTGGATGGTTTTGACAATATAGATGGGTGGCATGGCTATTTACGGTATAATGTTTAAAGGATACTTTTAAATTTATGTTATAATGGCTGCAAGATTATTATCTGCAGCCAAATGGAAAGAGACGGATGTTCCAGAAAAAAGAGATTGGGATTTTAAGATTTTAGACCTGGTGGAGATGGAGAAATTAATATGTTAAATTAAACTAAAAAGTTAATGAATAACTTATGGGAAAATGGGAGGCTTGAATTAATTGTTATGAAAGTTTATAAGATTTAGGAAAAATGGAAGGTTATTTTTTATCCTGATCCGGAATGTAACATAGGTTGTGAGATTATTATTAGGATCAGAATATATTAACAATGGATTATACTACTTTATTAAGAGGCAGATGGGGGCGGTGGGGAAGTCAAATTGTTTATTTTATATTTACTTGTAATTAAGACAACAATTAGTATAATCGTGACTTCGACATTATTTTTAAAATTGTTGTTAAAATTATGAAGAATTTATACTTTTAAAAAACAATAAAATTTATTTTTTAAAAAAAGAAAACAGCGAGGCTGCGCCTGCTAAATAACAGGCATAGCACCGCCGTTCCATCCACCAGTGCAAGTGGCTGAAAGGGGATAGGAAGCCACCTAGCCAGCAGCTCCTCCCCCCGGCCTGCCCCTGGACCGCCCCCTGTGCCAGCATGGCCTCTCCACGCGATTGTGGGCGCCACGGAGAGGCCATGCCAGCTAAGGGGCGAGGCACAGTCCCACGGCGCTCACCCACCGCCAGTGTAAGTACGTGTAAACTCTCAATTACACGTACTTATGCTGGCGGCGAAGTCACGCCACCTCCTATTGAGTTTCAGCCCATTTTTCAGGAACGGGCTGTAAAGGAGAGAATGGGGGCAAAACAGGGCTCAGCAGTAGGGTGAGAAGTGGCAAAAAATCTCCCCTTCTTCCACTGGAAAAACTGGCTTCTGTCAACAGAAATCAACTTTTAGCTCTAACACAATGCTTGCTGTTAATAGGATTAGAAAAGTACCAGTTTCCCTCTGCACATATAACAATAGCAATACTCTGTTTTGCTTTACATAAATGTAGTAAATGTGTTTAATAAAATTACACCATGCTAAATATAAATTTGTCAATGTTTTTGTTCTAGATAATTATAACAAATGCCAAACATTGCTGAAAGTCTTAGTTTCCCAGAACTTCTAGGAAGTTCTGCAATTGTGGATTAAAATCTTGCTACTTTTCCATTACCTTACCTGTACAGAAAAATGATGTGTCAATGGGAAGTGACATAAAGATTCATCTTGTTTGACTACTTAGGTCAGAATGACATGCTGGGTCAATTGAATGCATTATGTAGCAGTGGACAGAGATCTCTTGTGAAGCTGATTTGGCCGAATAAAGCCATTAAAAACACAACCGCGCCTTTCCGCGGCTCTGGGGGGGGCATTTTTGGGCTTAGAGGTCCCAAACTTTCAGCAGAGCTTCAAAGGACGTATATTGAAAGACTCCCCAAGTTTTGTAAAGATTGGGTCAGGGGGGGCTGAGATATGGGCCCTGAAAGGGGTCCCCCCCACCCTTAATGTGGATCTCTCCGCAGAGCTTGCCGCCCACGCACAAAGCTCCCGGCCGACAAACAGCTGATGAGAGCAAGGGCGGGGCAGGTGCTAAGAACTTTGCAAAGCAACACAACTGCAGAGCAACCCCTTTGCAAATATGCAAAGGGCGGGGCAGGTGTGAAGAATTTTGCAAAACAATACAACTGCAAAGCAACACAAGCACGCAATGCAAAACCTTTGCAACAGTGCATAGCAACACCTGACACCTGGGAGTTTGCATACCATGGAAAGGGACAGAGGCAGCTAGCTATGCATAATGAGCAGGAGGGGGTGGAATGTCTCCTTTTGCATTGGACTTGGGACCAGGCAGATGCATTCTTTAAGTCACCATTTGAAAACCAGTTTTGAGCAAGCATCAATAACCTAACTGATCTTATGAATGAGGAAAAACCTGAAGAATAAAAATGAAGCCCCCCCTCAAACCAGGGAGAGAGAGACTGGAGGGGGAACACACACCCCAGGCAGAACCGGCAAAAGCCCCCTTTGGCTTCCCCCACCCACCCACAGAAACTGCTCCCTCCCCACACACACACACAGACTCTGCTTTCCCCCCACACACACACACAGAAAAGAAAAAAATATAGATTAAAGCCCCCAAAGGGGTCTTACTGTGGCTGTCTTCTGTTCCAGCAGGAGGGGCTGGGAGGCTGGGTAATCCAATATGATTCCATTTGTATCCAATATAAGATCCATATGTATGCATCTCTCGAGGGTGATCCATTCATCCCAATAGGGGAAAGGGGAAAGCCCATATCTCGGGGGGCCCTGACCCAATGTTTACAAAACTTGGGTGGTCTCTTAAAAAGCCTTGACTGAAGCTCCGCCGAAAGTCTGGGATCGGCACACCCAAAACTGCGCCCCCTGCAGCCATGGAAAGAGAAAAGGGGGGGAGCCAATATTTCAGCCCCCACTGAACCCATCTTTACAAAACTTGGGTGGTCTCTTAAGAGGGATTCTCTGAAGCTATGACAAAAGTTTGGGGGCTGAACCCCCAAAAAAGCGCCCCCTGCAGCCACGAAAATGGAAAAGGGGGGAGAGGAAAAAGGGGTGGAGCCCATATCTCGGGGGGCCCTGACCCAATGTTTACAAAACTTGGGGGGTATCTTAAGAAGCCTAGTCTGATGCTCCGCTGAAGGTTTGGGGTCGGCACACCCAAAAATGCGCCCTCTGCAGCCATGGAAAGAAAAAAGGGGGGAGCCCATATCTCGGGACCCCCTGACCCAATGTTTACAAAACTTGGGTGGTCTCTTAAAAAAACCTGTCTGAATATCCCCTGAAAGTTTGGGGTCGGTACCCCAAAAAATGCGCCCCCTGCAGCCACGGAAAGGAGCGAATGTGCACAAGCACCCCCTCACACACACATGAGGATTTCCCTCTCTCTCTCTCTTTCCCCGGCCGGCCGCACATCAGCTGATTCCTCCAGCACTCAATCCTGACTGATTGGCCAGAAGAAGACCCAGCTTGGCCACCGATTGGCCGGGGGAGGAGAATGCTGCTTACTGACGGTTATGCTGCTTACTGACGGCCGAATTGGCCGAATTTATTCGCCGAACTCCCGAACTCGCTGAATTCGGCCCCCCCGGTTGCCCGCCAGTTTTGAGTTCGGATCCGTCCGAACTAAAAACCGCCGAATCAAGGGAAATTCGGCTGATTTTCAGTTCGGGCCGAACCGAATTGACAGCCCTAGTTCCATATTAACATACCATACCCTCATTAGCACATTATCTTGATACTTACAGGACAATACTTTTGCAGGACAATACTCAGCTCAAACCCAACCCCTTTCTGACTATATATTACTCTTCCTACACCCTTGACACTGAGAGACACTGTCCTTCAGTGTTACTACTCTGAAGATGCCTGCCACAGTTGCTGGCGAAACGTCAGGAAAGAAAATTCCAAGACCACGGTTACACAGCCCGGATAACCTACAAGAACAGATAGAGATCAGTTTGCCTGGAGAAAATGGCCGCTTTATCAATAGGACACTTTGGCACTGAAGTCCCTCCCATCTCAAACCCCACTCTTCTTAGGCTCCTCCCCAAAAACCTCCCACCAATGGTGAAGAGGGACCTGGCAACCCTACGTTGTACCCACGACACTTCTGGGTTTAGGCGGAAGCGACATGGACGCTCTAGCAATCTCCACCAAAACTCTATGGTTTTCATAAAGTTTTGCTGGAGGTTGATAGAGCATCTGTGGGTGCGGCATGCAACGTGGCATGCAGGCATGCATGTACATGTTGCCTGCTGACCCTCAGTTGGTCAGCAGGCAGCGGAGTGGGTGGGCGGGATGTTTCCTGCTACCACTTGGCCCTTGCCAACCCTACTTACTGCCCCTAAATATACAACATTGATAGAAAATGCCCCCAGTTAAAGTATTTATTTATCAAAATATCTGTATGCTGCTTTTCCTACCAGCCACGATGCCTTAAGCCAGTTTACAAAGAAACTTGATCCACTGAGAAAAGAAAACTGAATTTTTTAAAAAAGCAGACAAGAAGCACCATACAACTTTCCCTCACAATAACCCCCTCCTTATGACATTAACTGCAAAATGCCCACTTGAAAGAATGGCTTTGCATTGGACAGCATAGAGTCCCTCTGCACTCCTTGAGGTAGGTATTCCGTAATGCTGGAGCCATCACTGAAAACAAAGCAAGCCCCTATTGTGGCCAAATGGACAACTCTGTGTGTTCTCAATCAGTAGGAGGCCCTCGGAAAAACTTACATGATAAACCAACTCAGAACAAGTAAAAAAGTAAAACAAAAAACAAAAAAACCTGGACATTGAAAACAGCACTCTAAATATGGCATGTTTCTCTGTATAGGTATATTTATGATCTATGCTTAGTATATACAGATCTCATTTCATTCATTTATTTATTTGCTTGTTTGTTAGTTTATTGGATTTTTAGGCTGTCCTTCCAGACTAGGTTGGGCTCAGAGCAGCTTACAGCCCTTCTAAACAATTTAAAACAAGTTACAATAAAATTCTCAACAGTAATAAAATCTAGGCCCCTTCAATTTTAGCAGCAATAATAACCTATTAACTTACTAAAAATAATACCGGAAACAACGGAAACGATAAGATCATTGTGACTGATGACCATCAGCCAATACCTAATATTATGTTTGATTTCTATTTCCTTTATGACATTTTTAAACAGGCCTTTATAGGAGAAATCTGGGCTCTAGGATTTTATCCTCGGTGGAGGGTAAGCAGTCCGGAACACCCTCCTTCACTTGCCATTGCAAATGGGAGTAAGATGCTGCCTAAAATTTCTAACGCACCTCTTTTCCACTGGAAGTTCTGAACGCCCCTGAGATTTACAGATTACACCCTGGAGTGCTAAATGACCCATTCAAAGAATCACTCACAATATGAATTACATGTTCCAAAGTGAAGCAACCCATACTGGACCACTTTTGCCAAGGTGTGGAATATAAATCAACAGAAAGACCATGGAAAAATTACCAGGTAGCTATAATTCCCCCTTTATGAGAATTCCGCATTTACTCAAAGGGAAGGTGACTCTGGATGTAAGATGGTCCCCTTAAAACGTTATACACACCAAAATTATTATTTGATATCAATAGAACTTGTATATGAATATTAAGATGATCTCCTCTTTTATGACATACCTGGGGGAGAGCAGTCTTGCATTTGAGCAATTACAAGGGAGGGGAATAATAACTGACACTAATCAGTGGCATTTGGACTGTTGGACATTGTCTGGAAACACAGCCTGCATAAATAAGCTTGGGCAACCTCTTGGGGGTGTTTTTTGAAGCACCTTGACTTCCATGAAGGGAAACAGATGCAATATACATGAAGCAAGTAGATGATAAAATTTAGTGCCTTTGGGAATGCACAGCGTCTTATGTCTCCAGTGTCCACTTTGATCCAGAGTCACATGTAACCTCCTATGTGCATTTGGCGCTCATGTACTTGTGGTTGGTATACCATATCCTACTGCAATGTGCACTGTGCAAATCATAAGTAAAATCTGTTCTTTAACAAGCCTGTTCCCTTTCCTTTATTGTTTCTTACCTAATGAACAATTATTATTCTATTCAAAGCAACAGCAAGCCAAGTGACTTGTTTTGTTATAGTATACAGTTTGGATCAGGGTCAATCAATCAATAATTTATTTGCAGTCATAGACCATCAAATAAGACAAATTTGCATAGTTAAATAGCATAGGATAAAAACAAATACAAAATAGATTTGCTATTAAAGTAGTTAAATGGTTAAAATGGTTAACAATGGCAAGATTAACAAAGTGCATAACTAATTAATATCCGAGCAAATACTAACTGTGGGTAAAATTAGAATGCTGGATAATATCCTAAAATTACAGAGGCTAAAACTAGAAGGGAAAATAAATAAATAAACATGTATTCAAACTGCAGGATCAAACAGTATTAATTCTCTATCTCCTTAGCTATTGTAGGTTCTTAAGCACACTCTGCCTGATTGCTAGCCCAGCAAATCTGGCCATGCTTGCAGATAGGTTAGCCATAGTATCCGATAGGAGAAGCTCTAAACATCACTTTCTTAAAGGTCTGGGGCAATCCAGGATCAGGGTCATGGGGGGGCAGATTGAATCATTGGGGGCCCATGGTGTTTCTCTGCAGCCCTGCATACTTCCAATATCACCAAGAAGGTTTCTGTAATTAACTACTCATTGTAAAGCTTACTGTATTGAGTGTGCCACAGTTACCAGAAGAAAGTGCCAATCACCTATGCATACTACTTGAGGAACAACACAGGCCTTTCTAGCAGTCTCATGCACTGAGATTCACCTCTACCCACTTATCAGCTCTCAAATGGGTTTAGACTTAAACCAGCACTCCACTAGATAATTCTGTTCAGCTAAGTTCATGGCCATTTACCTTTGATTTATGGTCCACTGGCAATCCATGTAGACCAAGATTGAAAATGTTGCACACAGTGAATCACTTATGCTGAATGAGATTTATTATAGCCCACCTACTGTAGTTAAGAAGACCTGAACTGTGAAATGTTTAAGCAAATAAAGAAGACTGGAGTGTTAGTAATAGGAGAGGGCCACTGCAGAGCAACAAGCAGTCTTATAAGGCTAAGTGGTTTGTTTCACTTACAGTGACAGGTCTATTCCTAGCCTTGTTACTACGTGACCATTAATATAATAATATTGTGTTATGGTCATGCTATAGAACTAACTGTTATGTTAAATACATAACCCCCAACCATGACCTATGGTTGCATGTACATTGTTAACACACAACCAAATCTGGATCGGAACCAATATTCTCTCCTTTTCAACAAAACATATCCATGGCAACTGAAGGTGTGGGGGGATGAAAGGGAATCACAGTGGCAAATTCCACCAGCTTACATGTTTGTATTTGAAAGGGCATAAAAGTTCTACATAGGCACTGTGTTCATATTTAGGGCTGTCTCTACACAACTGGTCAACCTGCTTTTTCATTGTTTATAATCAGACTAATGCTTATATGCACACATTTCTTTTCATGTAGGGTCTTTACACATCTCCAAGTGACCCTGAATCAGATATGTCACTTGCCATCACAATACTGCTTCCCCTCTCACACATGCCACACACCAACACGCACACACGCTCAATCTCCATGTGTATGTTTTCTGGATACAATGACAGTAGCTGAATTTGAATTGCAGCTGTAAAGAGATATCATACAGCAGGAGGACTCTTTCTAACCAACCTAACCATCCTATCCATCCTTACTTATTCTTTCACTGAACTCTGAAAATTGAGTGAAAACAGTATGAGTGCTGTATTGAAGTTGATTCTTTCTGGGAGCCAGCATGGTGTAGTGGTTAAGAGCAGTGGTTCGGAGTGGTGAAGACTGATCTGGAGAACTGGGTTTGATTCCCCACTCCTCCACACAAAACCAGCTGAGTGACATTGGGCAAGTTACAGCTCTGTTAGAGCTCTCTCAGCCCCACCTACCTCACAGGGTGTCTGTTGTGGGGAGGGGAGGGGAAGGTGATTGTAAGCCAGTTTGAGTCTCCCTTAAGTGGTAGAGAAAGCCGGCATATAAAAACCAACTTTTCTTCTTCTTCTGTATGTACATCTTGGTTTGGAGAAAAACATATTATTAAGACCTGGAGAGGGGAAATTCATACCACCAAATACAGTGCATTCACCCTTTCATTAAGACAAAGAGGAGAATTGGATCCTATTAATCAGTTTCAGTAAAGGTGGAGACTTATTCCAAAATAAGCATTGGAGAAAACTTCAGGAACCCAAGCTCACCCACTCACTAAGATTCCTCAGTGACTTTCTTTAGCTTCCTCCTGGTTTGGAAAGCAGTAGGATAGGCATGGTGGAGTAGTCACATTACTCCTTACCTTTTACAGTTATTTAGATGAGGATATTATAACTTCACAAGGAGTCTTCTGCATTATTTTGTTAGCTCAGGGCTCCTTGAGCCAGAGAAGGTCTCCATCATAAAAACAGTCATATCTTCAACCCACAGAAAGCAGCACAGCTGGATTTATGCAGAAGATAAGCAAACCACAGTTTAAGGCCTCAGATTGTAAAGGGTCTCTACATTTAAAAAATACTGAAAATTACTAAATTGTCATTTTTTGGATGATGCTATAGGGCCTCTTAAACTTGACATAGCTTAGACCATCTGTATGCCTTACTGTGGCCCTGAAAAGAACCTTAAGTAAAAAAGGGTAATGTGGAGGACCAAAAAGATTGAATGCCCTATAATGTAAAAAGGACTTCTACCCCATCATGTGACTCAGCAGTAAGGTGTATGAGAGACAGTGGCTTTGATGAGAAAGAGCATCTATAAAAATATAAAGGTCCCCTGTGCAAGCACCAGGTCATTCCTGACCCATGGGGTGATGTCACATCCCGGCATTTATTAGGCAGACTTTGTTTACAGGGTGGTTTGCCAGTGCCTTCCCCAGTCATCTTCCCTTTACCCCCAGCAAGCTGGGTACTCATTTTACCAACCTCGGAAGGATGGAAGGCTGAGTCAACCTTGAGCCAGCTACCTGAAGCCAACTTCCGTCGGGATCGAACTGAGGTCATGAGCAGAGCTTTTGACTGCAGTACTGCAGCTTACCACTCTGCGCCACAGGGCTCCTTAAGAGCATCTATAGGAGCTGAACAAAAGGGAAGGTGCCTCATTTCAGTGGGTGTAGTAAGATGAGGTTTTCCTTTGCACAAGAAAAGTGGGCTATGAATACTAAGATAGATAAACAGAAGAGGAAGAGACCGAGTACAGCCAATTAAGTGGAGGTCTTCGTAATGTTTGTGGTTCTGGCTTGGACCCATCAAGGCCTGAATCAAGTCTTCATCCAAGCATTTAAATGACATCTCTGATACAAGCATGGATTAAGCCATGAGAAGGAATCTTTTTTTAATTTTAATTATCTTAGATAATGAAGCAATTAAGAAGCAAAATGTCCCTCACAATGATGAGGGATGTAAAAAAAGGGAAAACAGTAATAAACTGCACTTACTTGATTTTAATAGGGCTGGCACAAACCCTGTTGATTTACAGGGGAACAACCAATAGTGTTGAACAATTGGCATATAGACATTACTAGATAGCTGCAAGTAATGTGTATTAATTTCCTCATCTTTATTGGTGTCATAAAAATGCAAAGGGAAGATCAATGACAATTGCCATTTAAAATGGTATTGCTGGGTTATGTAGTAAAGTCACTTCTGGGCAGAATGAATTTGTCCACCCACCCATCCATCCTTCCTTCCATCCATGTAGCCGTTTACCCATTGCAGTTCCTAACATTCCATCACATCTTAAAGTGACAAGGAAACAGAAGTCACAGAGAACAGCAGACTTGCTTCTTATTGGCTGGTGTCATCAGGGGCAGGGATAAAGTTTACACTCTCTCCCTGAAGGCAACCCTTTCTTATCTCGCGTATCAGTGTGTGGATGCCATTAAACCCGAGGAGAGAAATAAAACTTTGCAGTTGGGGACAATGTTGCAGTCTAAGCAAAACCTCACCATCACTCACAACGAAGTGGTCCACCACCACCAATAGAAACACTGTAGCTCAGGGTATACATGGTTCTTCCCTCCTCTACAATGACCTTGTGAGGTAGATTAGGCTAAGCAATATTGACTGGCCAGAAGTCACCCAGTGAGCAACTTGACAGAGTAACTGGAGCCCAGAGCCCAGATCTCCCTATAAGAACTAAATGTAGCAATTGCTTAGATGTCTTAGAGGATGGTCCAGCAAATACTATAAGCCAAATGATTAAAGGGAAACTCCCAGAATTCTGGGAGGCAACAGCAAGGAAGGCTTATTGGCTTCTTGCTCTGCATAAGGATTTCCTACTAGATTCTTGCTAGCCACTGTGAGAAACAGAATAATGAATTAGGTGGACCTTTGACCTGATCCAGCATGGCTCTTCCTGTCTTCTCAGCATTTGACTTGTGAAGAGGCTTCGTTTTGGAAGCAAAATCTCCTAGTAGTAAGGAAATTCCATGACAGAAACAGCAGAGCTGGATATATTTCCCACGAAATAAACAAATGATTAGTGTCTTATCTCCTTACATCAGCACTATGACCCTTGTCCAAGATCCAGTAATGACCAAACTCAATGATACATGTGACATATGTCAGGTCAGGGGTCCCAACCCAACTTGCATTCGCACATGACTTTGGGGGACTAGCATTCCTGTTCCAAAGCAGGAAGTAACTGTGACAATAAAAGCCCCATCCAGCCTTTTGGACGTTCTTACCAACCAATCCCCACTCAGCAATTAATCAGTCAATCAAGAGAGTGAGGGGGGAATGGATGATGGAAACAGACAGTTAAACTGTCACACAGGGCTGGGTAAAGAGAAAGAATAAGATGGAGATAGGAAATCAGGATCAACCTCAAAATACCTCACACTGAGGTATTTAGGACTTTTCCTTCAAAAAGCATTAGGACTTTTCTTTCAAAAAGGGAAAATTATAAACCCATTCTAATAAATGTCAAGCTCTCGGCGAGATGCTTTGGCTGAAAGCCTGGTTTGAAAGCAACAGTTACTGAATGGTTAAATGACACACTGTATCTTCTCAACTTGTGTTGAGCAAGGTATTTGTGATCCACTGAACGTTTTTACCCCTCTGAGTAAATAAAAATTAAAAAATCTTCTTCGGCAATAAGCTGTGTCCTAACCTATGTTTAACCCACTAAGCACATTATACCAAGTTCAAGGAACACTCAGATGCACTGACTGTTAAAACAAACAAACAAAAAATTTGCTTTCTTATTATGGTACCAGTTTATGCTGGTACCATACAAAGACAGCATAAAGGGGAGGAAAGCACAGAAATTACCTCAGCAGTTTGGCCCCCTACCCAATGTCCCATCCTTCAAGAAATGTAACAGTGACATGTCAAGAAGTCTCCATCCCCCGCTCCAAGTATTGCCAGACAAGGGCTAGCAACCCTAGTGGAGCCACACATCAAGGCAAATAAGGTCCCCATGCACCATTTCAGCTCAGGTAAGTGGCACTGGAGAGAAGTCTAAAGCCCTTCCCCCACACCCCCATTGTGTAATCTCAACCTGATTTAGGCTCCCAACCACTTGGGAACATTAGTTTCCCCAAGTCATGTGTGAACTCAAGTCGAGTTGGTAGCCCCAACCCAACTCATGCCCCATGGATCATCTAGTTTGGCCCTTGGCCATTCCCCAAGAGTAAATTCATCAGATGGCAGCCTCCTCAGGTGATAACATCCAAATGTAAAACAACTGTCACAGGTGAAATACTACCAACAAAACACTGATTATCATCTGACCTCAGCTCAAGCACAATATTTTTCAACAGAGGCAGCTCACTCAGGTAGGTAGTTAGCTAACTGGCTAGATGGATGGTAGCATTGTTAAAAGAAATTCTCTTAATTGCTCTTTACCCAATTTCTCTCTGAAATTCAATAATCCATTTCTTTCCCCACTTTTTTAGGAATCTAGGAACTGTTTCTAATCGATTTCATTTTGATCAAAGGAAAATCCAAAGAAAAGAGGGGCAGAACTTTCAGCATTTCACTCTGTAGATGCTCAGAAGCAGGTAATGTCTTCCCAAACCTTCCTATTCTCCTGCTAGAGTACCCCGCTGTAGTCTGTAATGTAAAACAGCTGTAAGGGCTGAAGGACAACAGGGTAAAACAATGCCTCTTCAATGAGATATCAGAGAGAAAGGGATGAGAAATCCCTGTTGTAAAAGATAAAAACAGAGTAAGAGAAGTTAATGGCTATATATATATAAAAAAGTGAATTTCAGAAAAAAGAACTTCCCTTTCCCATAACAATGCGGATGGATGGATGGATGGATGGATGGATGGATGGATGGATGGATGGATGGATAGGTACATAGCTGAGTGGATGGATATATTAATAGATGTTCCTAATCTAGATAATTATCTCAGGCTGATGTGTATGTTTGAACTGTACTTAAATAGAAAATAACATGAAAACCCGTTAAAAGCAATAGTATTTAATGG
This sequence comes from Euleptes europaea, assembly GCF_029931775.1. Classification (NCBI taxonomy): domain Eukaryota; kingdom Metazoa; phylum Chordata; class Lepidosauria; order Squamata; family Sphaerodactylidae; genus Euleptes; species Euleptes europaea. Next base: position 33,343,693 of record NC_079318.1, read on the forward strand.
AGGCGCCAATCTTACAGGCATGGCTTTTTCAAGATAATACTTAAGTGGCAATTTATTTTCAAAAGTGTTGCATAGTTTATAAAATAGGTGCTGACAAGAGATGAAACACATTGAACCTGAAGTAGTGCACTTCGCCCTTCAAACAGATTGCTTCTTTAAAATGTGGTTACATATTTCTGTATTTAATTTCCAGCGCTGGCGCTGTATTTATTTAGAAGAAACTGTCCATTAACTTTCAGAACATCTCTGAGAAGCTAATCCCTAAGGAAAGATGAAATTCAGGAGTGTTATAACAAGTCTACACTTTTGATCCAACTATCCACACAGCAGTGCTAGGCAAGATTATGTAAAAGCCTTTCAAAATATTTCTGAGAATGAAGCCCTACAAATATTTGCCGAGTATTTACAACTCAGAAAATGGTGTGTGTACTCACATGCTCATTTCCCCCTCCCCCCAAAAAACCTGTTTTACCTTTGTAATCATACCTGGATAAAAAGATTATTTGAACCTTAAAATAACCGGAATAAAATATTTTGGTAACTTCTGCCCTATGTCAGTAATTATGATACAGTACAGCCATCATTAGGCATTTCTAAGTCCCATTACTAACAATGATTTTTTACTCTCCCGTTGAAATTAATGGGACCTCCATGTACTTAACTTGACCTATATATAGAAATCCTTTTCTCTTACATACTATTCTACTCAGGTTATGTCTGCTGTGCCATATAACCACAGCCGTGTGATGACTCAAAGCAAATGATTGACTCTAACTGCTTGCTGCTGCAGTATATGATGAATATTTGGAACTTTTTCCAGAGCCTTGAAGAAATGCGCACTTGGATATATCCAGTCTGAATATATACCTGAAAAATACCTAATCATATTTTTCAGCTATATTTGGGTATCCCAGATGGGATTCACAGGAATACCAGTATCTGGGTCCCATATATTTCCAGAAATATTAGGAAATAACTAAGGCCAGCATTTGAAGGCCCCCAGGCCTGTTCTTACCCTTTAACAGGTTTCCTGGGCAATGGGAAGGAGGGAAAAGGTATCTCTCCCAGCCAGGAGGAGGCAGCTCCCAGTTGACATGAGGCAGGGAAGCTGCCTCCCAGCCAGTATGAATCTTGCCTGGTTTGAGGAAGACAGCTCCTGGCTGGTGCAAACCAGGCACTGGGCACAGCAGAGCTGCAGGTCTGGCTGGTTCCTTCTCCCTCCTTCATTTACCTCCTCCTTTGTGGGGATGGGGGCCCTTTCCAAAGTCATTTTTCCTCCCAGTCCACACCCTTACATCAGATTGTTTTGATGCACAACCTATACTCTGGACAAGAGGCTACTGTTAGGACAAAATGTGGAGAAACAGAATGGATTCCAGTTGGCAAAGCTGTCAGACAAGGATGTATTTTATCTCTCTATCTGTTCAATTTCTTTACAGAATATACCATAAGGAAAGCTAGATTAAATTTAGATGAAGGTGGAATGAAAACTGGTGGAAGGAACATTAACAATTTGAGATATGCAGACTAGGGCTGTCGATTACTTTTTTTCTGGTATATTTCAGGTTTGGGTTTATTGAACCAGAAAATTTTCGGGAAATCCGGAAAACCCGGATTTTCTGAAAATTTTCAGGTCAATAAACCCGGACCCGAAATATGCCGAAAAATTTCAGTTCAGATCCATGCTGTCAATCCTGGCAGCGTGGCTCTGAACCAAGCCCCCCCCCCCCCGCCTCCATGGGAGTCTCAGGGAGGCGGGCGGGGGGGGGCTTTAAAGAGATCCATGCTGCCAAGCTTGGCAGTGTAGATCTCTTTAAAGCCCCCCCTCCCACCTCCCTGGGACTCCAGCGGAGGCAGGCTGGAAGGGCTTCGTTCAGATCCATGCTGCCAGGCTTGGCAGTGTGGATCTCTTTAAAACACCCCACTGTCCCCATCTTGGGAGTCCTGGTGGAGGCCAGCGGGGGGTGGGGGGCTTCCTTAAGATCCATGCTGCCAGCTTTGGCAGCATGGATTTAAAGAAGCTCTCCCTTCCCAGCAGGAAATGGCCGAATCCCGAATAAGCAGAATTATATCGGCTTATTCAAGAATCGGCCATTTCGGCTTGCCTTTCCCCCCTCTTTTTTTGCCTTTGGTAAAAACTGAACTGGAAAAAGCCAAACTGGCATTTTTTTCAAGTTTTTTCTCGTTCGGTTTTTACCGAATCAACAGCCCTAATGCAGACGACACCACATTACTGGCAGAAAATAGTGAAGACCTGAAATGACTCCTGAAAAAGGTTAAAGCAGAAAGAGCCAGAGCAGGATTACAGATGAACATCAAGAAGACAAATATAATGACTACTCAGGAATTACACAACTTTAAGGCCAACAATATAGTCATTGAAATTGTTAAAGATTTTCTATTCTTTAGCTCCATCATCAACTGAAAGGGAGACTGCAACCAAGAAATCAGAAGAAATGTGAGACTGAGAAGGGCAGCCCTGAAGGAGCTAGAAAGGATAATTAAATATAAGAAAGTGTCACTGGTGACCAAAGATCAATATAATTCATACAATAGTGGTCTTGGTTATTCTGGGCCCCTGGGAAAATTCCAGGATGGGGGCCTAGAATCACTGCCACCACCCCACTACTCTCCCTTCACTGGGACCAAGCAAAAGATGGGTTACACCTTGAGCTATGAGGGCAGAGACCATCACTGCTGCAAAAAGCTAGCTGCCTGAGCCCCAGATGGGGCACATGCAAATGGCAGTAAGAGCCTGCTCTTTTTCCCCCCGCCCCTTCCTTTGAGGGATCAGTGCTGTGGAAAGTTGCCACTCCAAGCACAGGCATTGCCCACTGGGGGCTGTTGCCCATTGGCTAAAATCATTCCTGGTGTCACATATTGCCCACTAAGGGCTGATGAACTGTCTGGGCCTGGATTAGGGTTGCCATCCTCCAGGTAATAGTTGGAGATCTCCTGCTATTACAACTGATCTCCAGCCAATAGAGATCAGTTCACCTGGAGAAAATGGCTGCTTTGGCAATTGGACTCTATGGCATCGAAGCACCTCCCCTCCCCAAACCCCACCTTCCTCAGGCTCCACCCCAAAAATCTCCCACCAGTGGCGAAGAGGGACCTGGCAACCCTATCCTGGGTAAATTTTCACATGGGTGTTCTCACAATACCTCATTGGTATGGTAGTTCCCCACCTATCCACAAACGTCTTGTATTTAAAATTTTACATATAAAGGCCCCGATTCTGCTCTACCTGTATGCAGCAGTGCCTGGTCGTGTGACTACAGTCCCCAGCACTAAAAAAAAAAATCCCACTCAGCATGCATGCCCACGCACAGGTAGCATCAGGTTTTGACAATATCATCAGTTACCTGGTTGGAGGCAGGGGAAACAGCAGAAGGCTAAAGTAAGACTCATCCTGCTCTCCTCTGTCCCCAAAGATGCCCATAATGATCACCAACCAGTCATGTCCAGTACTGGCTGCCGTATGGGGATTGGGTTGGATGTCCTGGATGAAGCAGCTCGTTGGCACCTGGTTCCTTGATCAGCTAGGGATATGCAAGCATCTGTTTCTAACTAGATCAGGAAAAAATAAATATAAATCACTCAAACTTTCATCCCGATTGGTTCCGCTGCAGAGATTAGGAGCACAGAGAGATGAGTTAAACTGTTACAGCTCTCGACATGGGATTTAATTCATGCTGCAAGATACCCTTAATATGAATCCTCTCGCTGGAGTGCCGTCCTGTGCTTTGTTTGAATATTACTGCAGTTGTTGTGAAGTTGGTGATTGCTGTAAATTTCTCGCCACATGTGCACGCATTTGCCAAACAGCACATTTCTCCACACAGCTGTATTTAGATAATACTGTTCTGCAGCACCAGAGACATAAGAATTGACTAATGAGCATCATTTAAATATTTTGCATACAACAGAGTAAACCACACATTTGCTAATGCGTTGTTACTGTTGACACGACAATATACCATGCTCTTTCCTAGCACTCCACAACTGTAGGTATCATTAAAAAATGCTAATTAGGAATAAAATGGGTTATGCAAAAAGGTGGAGGCTACTGAAGCATGATGTAGGAATATAAGAGCCTTTATATATCAAGCCAAAGTCTATCATGTCCACCTTTCTAACAGTGAAACCTAGATAAAAATTTGGGAAGTTTGTGTGGTGGCACTAGATCAGAATGGGGACACCCTGAATAGCTCATAACCAGTAAAACCTCTGCCAACGTACTATTTTTTATAAAACAGAAGAGTTTTGTAAAGCGTGAGGTCTAAAAGCTTGAGGTCTAAAAGCGTGAGGTCTAAACACGTGAGCAAGCGTGGTGTAGTGGGTGAGAGAGATGCACTCTGGAGAACCGGGTTAGTTTTCCCACTCCAACACATGAAGGCAGCTGGGAGACCTTGGGCTAGTTTTTCTCTCTTGCATTGCTTCCTCCTTGATTCAGTAGCTTAGACACACACGAACACTTTGTGCTGTATCAAGCCATGAGTCTGCTGAGGTCAATACTGTCTCCTCAGACTGACAGCCGTTCTCCAGGGGCCCAGGGTCTTTTCACATCACCTACGGTTTGATCTTTTTAACTGGAGATGCCAGGGATTGAACCTCAGACCTTCGGCATACAAAGCAGATGATTTGCCTCTGCGCCATGACCCCTTCCCGAAAGCAAAAGCACACCAAACTCAGGGCAAAGGAATATGTGGGGGGGTCTACACTGGATTAACACTCGTTTATGCCACCCCACGGGCAATCCTAAGCAAAGTCACACCCTTTCAAATCCACTGAAGTCAATCAGCTTAGAAGGCAATAATTCTATTTAGGATTACACTGTTGGGTGCCTGGCAAGCTAGAAGCCCTTTGAGCTGTGGCTGCAAACGCCTGGAGGGAGGGAGCACTGACAGTATGTTAACGTTTCCCCCTTTGATTTCACAATTTCAGTTTTGTAACCATGGGGGAAAGGATGCATTTCCAGATGTCTTCCCATGTTTACCACTTGATTCCCATCTCAGCAAGCGATCACTGCTCTTGGCAAAAGCAAGTCTAATCAGCCTGAGATGATTAGAAGCCAGTATTGGGCACTGGAAAATAAAGGTATAGAATGTTCAGTGAAAACAAAAAAATAGTGCAATATTTCCTCTTTTTCTCATACAGTTCCTAATAAAAGAAGCCAGTTTTATCTCATGTGCATCTTTGATTGGGTGTTTTTATTGCACACATTATAACTGTAGCTAAAGTATTCCAGCGCCCTGACCTGGATGGCCCAGGCTAGCCTGATCTCGTCAGATCTCAGAAGCTAAGCAGGGTCAGTCCTGGTTAGTATTTGGATGGGAGACCACCAAGTAAGTCCAGGGTTGCTGTGCAGAGGAAGGCACTGGCAAACCACCTCTGTAAGTCTCTTGCCATGAAAACCCCCAAAAGGGGTCGCCATAAGTCGGCTGCAACTTGACGGCACTTTACACACACACAAAGTATTCCAGCAAAGTATTTTAGAACCTGTTTAACTATCTTTGTGATAAACATAAATAGAAAGCACCCCATATTTAGTGAGAACACCTCCTTTGAATTGAACTTTATTTATGAGTGTAAAACATTTTAAAGACTGTGGCATTGCAAAACAAGGACCCAAAGTCAAAGACAGATGTGTGCACCCTGTTGTGCGAATGTTCAGGTCTTTGGACACTTTAGGCCATGGGTGTTAAACTCAGTTGTTACGAGGACCGGATATGACATAAATGTCACTTGATTGGGCAGGGGTCATGCCTCGCCGGCCCAGATCAAGAGTGGAGGGTGTGACTGCCTTAGCTGGCTCGCGCGGGCCGGATAAGAGCTCTCAAGGGGCCAGATTTGGCCCGCGGGCCTTATGTTTGACACCCCTGCTTTAGTCACTTGTTAATTTTGGGCAGTGGCTTTTGCAGTATATGTCTTAATCTTTTTTTATGCGTTTTGTTTTCATTTAGGGTTACCAACCTCCAGGTAGGGCCTGGAGTTCTTCCAGAATTATAACTGATCACCAGACAACAGTACTCCTGGAGAAAATGGCTGCTTCAAAGGATGGACTCTATAGTATATAATAAATGGAAGTCCTCCATGCTCCACGCCTAGATCACCTAGAATTTCCCAAGCCAGAGTTAGCAAGCCTAGTTCATATATTTTAATTTTTAATTTTTATTATGGCTAGTACCTCTGAGAGAGAGAGAGAGAGAGCATTGTATGTCTTTTACCCTTTGTTCTAGATCTTTTTTTGTACCCTCCTTCTTTCATTCTCTCTTCTGTCTGTGAGTGTGACTCAAAGGTTCATATAGAAATAAATTTTGTTAGTCTTTAAGGTGCCACTGGACGGGCAGCTCATTCCTGAGCTTTGTGGCAGCCGGGGACCAAAGCAGTTTCCCGGCCACCAAAAAGCTAAAAAAAGCTCACTGTTGCAGAGAATAAAAGACACAGAAAATGACATCTTTTATACCCAAGTTAGTAGAAGAACAATCTAACTTCTGTGTTACACATAACCGCTCAAGATGCATAATGCAAGGACAACTTCCTCTAGTGCTTTGCCAAAGAGAGAAAGATATAAGAGCAAAAATATAAATAAATGAATAAATAAATAAATAAATAAAATAACAAATTTGGATATAAATGGAAGTATTTTTGCTATTTCAAGTATATAAGCACTTTACCTCTGTGATTTCGGGAAAATACATATTCTTGGTTAATCTCCATATAGAAAAATCTTATTTGAAAATCTATGTCCAATTAGATAATTCACAGTGGGTAGCCGTGTTAGTCTGTCTGCAGTAGTAGAAAAGAGCAAGAGTCCAGTAGCACCTTAAAGACTAACAAAATTATTTTCTGGCAGGGTATGAGCTTTCGTGAGCCACAGCTCACTTCTTCAGATACCTGTAGATACAGATACCTGTATCTGAAGAAGTGAGCTGTGGCTCACGAAAGCTCATACCCTGCCAGAAAATAATTTTGTTAGTCTTTAAGGTGCTACTGGACTCTTGCTCTTTTCTATGTCCAATTATGCATGGATAAATCCCATTACTTTCAGTGGGATTTAATGATGTGTAACTAGGCACAGTTTGCGGGCTGATTAATGAGGAAGATGAAATCATTTAGTTAATTATAGAGTATTTCCATCATTCATTAAATGATCAGTTTATCATTTGTAATCATGAACATCAATTGGCCTTGCATTTTTTTTTCCTGGGTTTACAATTTTATCCCCCATTTTCATCTTTTCTCCTTCTTGGATGAAATTCACTTCCACGTTGATTATAATTCCTTTTCTGATCTTACATTCTGACACCACGCATATTTACTTGGAAATATGTTTCACTAAATTCAGCAGTATTCTCCAGTGGCAATGGTTACAACAGAGTATAAACAACAGAACATCTTGCTGGAGATGTAGAATGTTCAACATTTTTCTGCCTGCCCATGGACTTGATCCATGGGAAGAGCATGTCTGCATTATAAATTTAAACTAGATTCAAGTCTGCTTAACAGTTAGGTTTGCAGCATTTCACACCAGTTTAAATGGTTAGACTTTGCCTGATCATAATGTTGCAGTACCCTCCTTCTCTCCCCCGCCCACCCCCATCAATACCAGCTGTGTAGCACATTATTTACTTTTGTCTCTTCATATGAAACTATTCATCATAGTGGCAAAACCAAACTAGAACAGTTACATTCAAAGCTAGACTTTCCAGTTCAGGGTTCCTGAAGTCATCAACCAGCAAGCAGAAAGCCCTATTCTGTTGACCAGACTGCTGATTAGTAGTAGAAGAAGAAGAGTTGGTTTTTATATGCCGACTTTCTCTACCACTTAAGGAGGAATCAACCCGGCTTACAATCACCTTCCCTTCCCCTCCAATGCTATAATGGGACAGGTCGGGGTGACACTAACTGTAAATTCCCATGGAATAGAGTGTTTCTATGCAAGGCTGACAAAGATCACCTGCTCAGCTCTGCTGTTCCCTGTGCTTGAGGCACGATACGCATTTGTGTCAGGTTAGAGTCTTCTCCTGCTCCTGCTCCTTCCAGGGAAGAGATATTTCCAGCTGAAGATCCTCTCTTTGGGGAAACAACTCAGACTTCCCTCCCCTCCCCAAACCCCACCCTCCTCAGGCTCCACCTCAAAAACCTCCCATCAGTGGTGAAGAGGGGCCTGAGACTTTTTGTTATATTTGAGATGATGGACGGACGGAAGGACAGACAGACAGACAGACAGACAGACAGACAGGGTGGAAGCAAAATAAAATAAAATAAATAATATATTGTGAATGAACCAGCTATTTGATAGCAGTCTAGTCAGTCTTGCAAAATATTTATTTATTGACTTATTTATTTAGGACATTTAATAGCCACCTTTCTTTCTTATGGAGTTTAAGGCAGCTTACAATATAAACAAAATATATAAAACAGAATACATAAAAATATAAAACAAAAAATCACAGTTTAGGACTCCTTTAATCAAAAGCAATGCTAAATAAAAAGTAGAAGCCCAACTAGGTCTTCCCATTTTTTACCTTGGAGGAGAAGTTGCCCTGACATTTCTAAGGCTGCCAACCTCCAGGTAGTAGCTGGAGATCTCCTGCTATTTCAGCTGATCTCCAGCCAAAGGAGATCAGTTCACCTGGAGAAAATGGCCACTTTGGCAATTGGACTCTATGGCATTGAAGTCCCTCCCCTCCCTAAACCCCACCCTCCTCAGGTCCCGCCCGCCAATGGCGAAGAGGGACCTGGCAACCCTAGACATATCTCTGCTTTCCATAGCCAACGAAGTGACAGTGGGTTTCCCACTGAATCCCCCACAGTATCCAATTTATTACATCTTTAAATGCAGCTTAGTTAGTAAACAATAAAAGGCTATTATTCTCCATTTGTTTAACTTTCATTTAAATTAACATTTGTTTCTATATGATCTGTGAAACAATTGTTTAAGGCCCAGGGTAACTGTAACCTTTTAAATAAAGATAGAAGTTCAAGCAATAGTCCAGCGTACATTTCTGAATTTTATCTGCATGCATTCCATCAAGCCCCAGCATTATCCTTTTCAAAGACAGTCAGCTATAAATCCAAATTAGTTGTGCTATTTATTTTTTCCCCAGCACTAATCTATCTGTGAAAAGATAAAATAAAATAAATTTTATTTCCCAGGAAAGTATAATGAGAGAAAATATATTACTCAACATAAAAGGCATTACTTTGTAAGTGCGAAGAAAAATATTATTATTGTGCACGGTGCAGCAAGAAAATGAACAAATAGATTATATAAACATGAATTCCAATATTTTGCAAATGGAAAAAATAAGCAAGATTTTTTTTTTTTACTGAGCAAAAAGAGACAGCAAAATCCTATTAGAAAGAGGTGGAGGACTCATTATTGTGCTAAGTTGTGTGTGTGTTTGTGTGTGTTGAAAGACCAATGTGAAAGATGTGGATAACCATGACCTGGGTGAGCTTTTTCCCCCAGCGCAGTCTCTGTGGGGAAGTGAGATAGCTTTGAGAGCTAATCATCTCCAGCAAGGAGAGAAATACCTTTGCAGACTCAATAGAATCCGAACGACGTCTGATGATTCTGGGCCAGACAATTTTGTCAGCCTGTAACCTATCAACAGACAACAGCTCCAATCCAGTTGCATGAAACTAGCTCGGTGTAACAAATAAGGGACCCCCGATGGAAAAGCATGTCTTCTTCAGCCACATCAAAGGACATACCCATCCAAATCACCAGCTTTGCAATAGCAATGCAAATGTTCATGGAGACGACATCCGCATAAACTCGATGCACAAAAGACTGCTTTCACAGAGAGCACTCTCTTGATGAATTGGCTTGTGATTTTTTTTACAAAAATGCCACCCCCCAATGCTTTTAAATATTTTGTTGTTGTTGTTTTTTCCTGCGAATACTTGGTAAGATTTGCTGCAATGCTCCCAGTCACTCAGCTGAATGAAACCCCCTGTATGTAAACTACACATGACCCAGACCAAGGATCACCAGCTCTGGGTTGGGAAACACCTGGAGATTTTTTGGGCTGAGCTTGAGGAGGGGAGGGACTTCAATGCCATCTAATCCAATTGCCAAAGCAATTCTCCTGGTGAACTGATCTCTATTGGCTGGAAATCAGTTGTAATAGCAGGAGATCTCCAGCTAGTACCTGGAGGTTCTCAGCAAAAAGAACACCTCTGTACTCATACCAAGGTTAGGAAATTAGTACAGGAAACAGCTGACACAACCATAGCATAACAAAACAGGCTGTTACTATCTGTATCCCAGCTGGGAACCTGTTGACTCTGTAGTAGAATCTGTGAAAAGTTGGCTGAACAATTGCTGAATAACTGCTAGGATTAAATGATTTAATATCCCAAACTGGGAATATTGGAGAGTTATATATGCAGTTATACTAAGTATCCCTAAGGGGACTTTATGGAATATTGTGAAAATATGCATAAGTTGAATTTGGAACAAGTGTATGAACTGCTGTGGATATAAATGGGACTGAGGAAGACTGCAAAACGATTGTATCCCTTTTTACTCTCCAGTTTGAAGATACCATTTTTTGGCAGATTGATATTGGATACCATTTATATGGACTTCTTCATAAATATTGTGCTTCCTTTATTTCATTGGCACTATAGATATCTTTCACTTGTTGCTTCTAGTTAGTCAATACAATTTTGTTATGCTATAGTTGTGTCAGCTGTTTCCTGTACTAAGGACCTGGAGGTTGGCAAACCCTAATAAGGTAGAAGGTTAATTTTCAACACTGTAATCCTCCCCTGCAAGATTACCATTTATTGAAATCATTACAGATACCACCAACATGAGGCAAATTGGCTCCATTCAGTGGCTGTTTAGGAGACATTAATTAGAAAGTAAGACTACTGCTTAAGATTTCATAGTATACTTCGTTTACAGTTTTCAATGTGGAATGTTAAGTGAAATTGCTAGGCAAAAAAGGAGGTTCCTGATCAACAGGTTTGATTGCAGCAAAACTAAAAGGTAAAGGTAAGGGTCCCCTGTGCAAGCGCCGGGTCATTCCTGACCCATGGGGTGATGTCACATCCCGACCTTTACCAGGCAGACTTTGATTGCGGGGTGGTTTGCCAGTGCCTTCCCCAGTCATCTTCCCTTTACCCCCTAGCAAGCTGGGTCCTCATTTGACCGACCTCAGAAGGATGGAAGGCTGAGTCAACCTTGAGCCAACTACCTGAAACCAACTGCCATCGGGATAGAACTCAGGTCGCGAGCAGAGCTTGGACTGCAGTACTGCAGCTTACAAACTGGTATAAACTCTGGGCCTCGGTCCAATCAGCTGTGGTGAAATACAATGTCAAATACTTGGGTTAATTCTTTGCAATTCTGAAAATTTTCCTTGAAACATATCTGGAACTGGCTGGAGGGGGGAAAAAACTATGCTTGGTGTGTTATAAAGTTTAACCACACAGATTCTTATGTACTCTCTATGTAATCCAATTTTCACTGAACTGTTGCAATGGAAAATCACCCAACCATTGCCTTCGCCCTCTTTTGCCTCCAAAGCTAGCTAATGTCAGTCCTCAGCTGGGGCGACGTTTCCACAGGCACTTGGAAGCCAAACAATACAGAACAGGTTGCAGGCCCTTTTAATTTACTCTGGAGGAATAAGCCCAAACCGCAGCCAGGAAAATTTGTTCCGCAGCTGTGGCACTGCTACACAATTTGCAGTCAATTTCCCTGTGTGCGTTCAGGGGAAAGAAGCAACCCTGTCAAGTGGCTCTAAAAAAAACTTGCCCTTTCAGATTCTTATTTGCTGGCTCCATATGCCTTGCTGCTGCACCAAGTTTGTTTTGTATGTTTCACAGAATGAAACCTGGGGTTGCCCTCAAGTGTACACTCAACAGGGAGCTGCAGAAAATCCTGTTGCTGTTTAAATGGGAAACTGTGCCATGCCTGTGTTTCCAAACACCTGTTTGTTGCAATCACACTTCAGAGTTTAGATGGGGAAATAATCTTGGATGATACTTCTAAACACATAAGGAGACGATGTAAGAGCACATCTCCTTAATTTCTTTTTCTTTTTTCTTTTGTGGATTGGATGTATTCAAGTCAAGTCAAGTTTATTAATACAGTCTATTTGACCAGCCAGAAGTTAGTTTATCATCTTGTCCAACTTGATAAAACTGTAAAAACTATTACAAATTACAAAAATTGATAAAAATCTGGTGTTAATAAGAGATACAAAATTAGTGCATGACACAAAAGTGGCTTGCCAACTTATGGTTACTAAAAATATAGACGTATAAAAGAGTTTAACAGGTTTTTTTCCAGCCTATTTTTGTGTATTTTAATTGCAATGGCGCAGAATTTAGCAGTGGGGAGTGAAAAATAAGGAATCTCCCCCATCAGAAGCTTCTTAGACAGGAACTCAGCCGACTTATCTGGGAATCCATTGATCAGGGGATCAATAAGTCTAATACGAGCCCCATGATAAAATGGACAGCTGAACAATACATGTTCGATAGTTTCTATGTCACCTGTCCTACAAGGGCACAGCTATTCAGATCTTGGGATCTTTGTATGATTGCATGCATTCAGTGTAAGTATACTATCGTGCCTAATTCCCTGACAACTTTGATTCAGTTCCAAAGTTTCCTTTATGGTTTCTAGTTGGGACAAAACTTCAGTCACCTTTTTCCTAACCATATTCATGAAATTCAACAGAAATATTGCCATTCAAATTGACACCTGTTTTTGCATTAAAATGGGATTTGGGAAACAAATAACAATTGAAGATTTGCGAAAGAAAGTCCAGTCTTCTTGATGATGCATGAAATTTTTTTTAAAAAAAACTTCAGTTAACCACTTCAATCCATGCCACTGGTCACATAGATCTTTACCCACAACCATTTCCCAAGCCACTAACACAGGATATAAGGATGAAAGTAGGGTATTTTTAAAAATCCCTGTGAAACTCCCCCGTTGAGTTTCACAGGGCTACACCACTAATTTTGCAGGCATAACTTGACGCCCTGGGAATGTCCCCTTGGCCGCCAGTGCGAGCACTCATGCTGGAAAAACACTGTTGGGGAGGCTGCTCCGATGCAGGAGTCTTGTGCTGCCACGTCGCCCCCACCCAAAGCTGGTGTAAATTGCTCTGTGCCGGAGTCCTTGCCACTTTGGATGGCGCAAGTGGCACAGACACTGGCGCAGGGGTCACGCTGGCTCCTATGCAGCTCCAACCCCCTTCAAAATTGCACGGTTAGACTTAAGGAACTGAAGCAGAGCGGGGGGCGGGGAATCCCATGCAGAAGCAAGGCTCCATTTTGTTGGAACATTTCACGGATTTTTCAATCTGTGCGCATATGTATTGAAGCTGCTTTTGTCATAAAACCAATAGAGCCTCTCTTTCTGATCCAGATGCTTCAAAAATAAGTCCCTAAGGCACCCATGGGCATTGAAATATTGACAGGTAGATCCTGTGATAAACTTCTCTTTTAAGCTTTCAAGCTTGCTTTAAAAAAAAAACCATCTCTCTGTCCACTGCCATTCTGTCACCCCTGGTAATAGTTTGTGTATATCCTGTGTCTTCCTTGGCAGGTTATTGATAAACATATCCCAAATATTTATCATCCCAAGTACATAGTTCAGTTTCAGTCACCTTTATTGGCATGATAGACCAAGTACATAGTGAAATTGCATTTTGATAATTGAACCAGGCAATTTTAGCACTGCTGCTTTCCCCCTCTGCTCTAGGTGAATCCCACCGAATGTCCTCTTGGGGGTAACAATCCCTGCACCTCAAACCAGTTTTCTCTATAGTTTTAACTCTTCAGCGCAAACAACTCTGAAATTACAATTCTCTGAAATTCCCATAATTTGGTTATAATTCCCATAAATTGGTTCTCAATGCATTACATCAAAATAAACTCCTTGAGATAAAAATTTACATTAGCATTGCTCAAATAATCCAGGTTCTAAATCGATCCAATTGATAGGGGGAAGGCTGGAAATAGCCACTAAGGTATTTTCATCTCATCTTGTTGGCCCAGCTAAAATTTAATTGAGATACAGCAAAATGTTCCCTGATAGCATCATTCACAAGAAAATGAAAAGTGCTTTCAGTATTTCAACTGTTGTAAGAAATTGGGAGAATATTTTAATGCTACCTCTTTCTTTGATTTAGAGCATAACACATGTAATTGATAAAGGTACCTACTTGTTCATGATACTATATGTGTTCAGTAACAGAAGAAATGGCACCAATGTTATTGTAAAGCACAACCATTTGTGAGGGGCTAAATTCATGACACAAAATAACTTCTATTCCCTCCCCTCCCATTAGGAGAATAGAGTGCCAGCTAAGAATACAGAGGTTATCCGCCCCTGATCTAACAGCGGTTTCACATATTGTGCACATGACGTGTCCAGAATGTGCACACACTGAGAAGCCAAGATTGTGATCGTGACTGTCACTTTCTTATCCCTTTTCCTGCTTTACTGGATGTCAGAAAAGGTCCGAAGTAATTTGTTGTCTGTCCTGCCCAAACACAACAGATTACACAATTTGATAAAATGCTGTCCTTTATCTGATGCTTTGTGGGTTAGATTAGAATGATTTCTCCATAAAAAGGCTCAGTCCTTCATTCAGCTACTTTAGCAGAGCCGGCAAGATGCAAATTCGGCTTGGCCTGCCCTAGAGAGTTTGGCATATGTAAATTCTCTCTCTTTTTTTTAATTTTTATTGAATTTTATAACATAAAACAAACAAAAAAATGAATACAAAACAATACAAAACAATAAGTAAATTAACACAAAATACAAAATACATATGTAAATTCTCAACCCCTGAGGCACGCTGGGTACCTGACTACTTTCCGCGTTCTGACAGGTGTTCAGAGCGTGGCGCTTCACTTAAAGAGGTGGCAAAAGTTTTAAAGAGACAGACAGGTGATTGACTTTCCAAGGCTATGGTAGTTTGGGGGGGAGAAGGGGTACCCTTGATCTTGAAAGGAGGTCGTCCGGGAGCTCCCTGGCATTTTCCAAAAAGCCTCGCTATTCTGAATCCCTGTACTTCGGGCAGGGACTCAATTAAAGCGGGATGCCAGACCCGAAACCAGAGAGACAGTGGGTCAGAGGGACTTCCAGCAGACGTTTCTCTTTTCCCTCCGGCTTTTGTTCTCAGATCCTGTGTGTCGGAGCCTCTTAAACCCACTGTTATTGGTGGTGCTCTCTGGGCGGGCAGCGCTGATTTAACCCAGTTCCCGGCCTGCCTTGCATCCACCTTCTTGGTGGCTGTACAGTAGTGCCACCCTTGAACGTTCCCACATCCCGCTTTCCAATTTTTACCCCAGGGTAAGCCGAATAAGTAACCCCGCCTTGGAAAGTCAAATATAGAAACACACATACAAGAAAAGGGGAGGGGCTGATCAGCCTCTCCTACAGCTGCTTGTAGGAGAGCTGTGTAGTTCGGTGGATAACGTCCAGTTTGCTGAGCAGCTTTCGCACCCAGCCCTTAAAACTACATTTGCGGCTTTCCTCGGCTTGGGGGGGGGGCATTTTTGGAGGTAGTTTGCTGACCATTGCAATGCAAAGCAACACACAAGCAACCATGGAAAGGAACAGAGAGGCGCGCTAGCTATGCATATGCTATAAAAATGCCAAATATTAGTGCTCTTGTTTAGGAGGACCCCCGCGGCCCGCCCCATCCCCAAGCTCCCGGCTTGTCCTCCAGCTCCCAAGAGGCCACGTGCACCTACACATTCTCACTGCAGGAAAATGGCAGGGAAGAGGTGCAGGAGAGATCCCAGTCCCAGTCCCTGGCTTGAGGAGGAAGTTGAGGCCGCGCTCACCCATGCGCGCTCACTCCAGGAAAATGGCAGGGAGGAGGAGGACATATAGGAGAGCTCCCTGGCCGGAGGAGGAGGTCGACATCCTCCTCCATTTTTTGGAGAGTCGATCATGGTACTTATTCGAGGCCTTCGACCGCCCCAAGGAGCACAGTTTGTCTGTTTTTAGAAAGGTCTCACAGGCTCTCCTGGCGTGGGACTTTACGCGCACCCGGGAGAATGCCTTAGAAAATATAGGAAGGTGCGGGACGCCTTCCAGGCTTCCATGCAGCACGCGCAGCTGCGGCCCAGGGAGAAGAGGCCGGCCCATTATAAGCACTTCCAAAAGCATTGGGAGCTGGCAGGTTGCCCCGCCACAGAGATGGAGGCGTGGGCAGGTACGTTTTTCGTGCGCGTTCTTCAACATGGATGGATGGAGAGCCATGTTGCCTAGTTTCCCTCCTGACGGCCACTGGCAATAATCCCCATTAAATTTATCCTTTTCACTGCTGTGGCACATCTTCTAGCCTACACTGGGAGGGACCTTTTGAATGTCTTTTCCAGTGACTCTTGTCTCATAATGTGACCACCAAAGCACGCAAGCCTCAGCTGCTTGGTCTTTCATTTTAGCTGCTAGGGTCAGTTCAGCCTTGATTTGATCTATAATAACCCACTGATTTTTTTTTCCCTTTGGCAGTCCAAGTTATCTGTAACACTCTCCTCCAACACCACATTTCCAAAAAAGGCTACTTTCTATGCTAGAGCCATAATAATTTGTAATGAAAAGAGCATGCCTAAGAGCAGGTGCAGTGTCTTCCCCTCATCAGTGAAGATTTATGCATCTTAGTAAGGAATTAATTCGAGAAGAGAAAGACACACACACTCAAGAAACACCAGGGTCCACACACCAGCTCTTCCTGCATTCATGCATTCCTTCAAAAGCCCAGATGGGGGGGGTTGTCAACCTCCAGGAAGCGACTGGAGATCTCATTTTATCCCCGCTAATCTCAGCCCAACTGTGTCTTTGTCCTCCTTCAGTGCCAGGAAGCAGTGCCATCACCACAGGGCAGGAGGTGGGGCAAGCAGTGTTCGTGGTACGCCACAAAGTTGAGTGCCACGTGCAACGCCAATAATAACACCCAAGACACACCAGGCTGTGTTGCCCTGGTGCAAATGGGGGGTTCCCAACCTCCAGGAAGCAACTGGAGCCAGGAAGCGGCCCCACAGCGGAGGAGGAGGGGCGAGGGGTGTTTACGGTACCCGGCAGAGGTGAGTGCGGCGTGCTATGCCAATAGTCACACTCAGGACATACCAGGCTGTGTTGCCCTGGTGCAAGCCATCTTGTAGAGAGAGGTGGCACAAGCCTCTGGCAGACCTTGAAGCAAATGAGGATCTCGTTTTATTCCTGCTATTCTCAGCCCACCCATCTCTGTTTCTACCTACAGAGCCAGAAGGTGACAGGCATGCGGCTACTGCAGTGCAGGCAATGCAGGAGGTGGGGCGATCGGCAGCTGGGGCCAGCCCAAGTGGAGGTGAGTGTCAGTGAGGCATACAACTCCATTCATGCAGAACATCCCAGACACACACTCAAGAAATACCAAGCCATATAACACAACAGTCATGCATTCCTTCCGGACAGAGTCCAAAGGGGTGGGGGGTTGCCATCCTCCAGGAAGGAACTGGAGATCTCCTTGTATTCCCACTGATCCCAGGCCAACTTTCTCTTTTTCTGCCAGAAAGCAGAGCCACCACTCCTGCGGTGCAGGCACCGCAGGAGGTGGCTGGGGAAGAGGAGGCTGGGGAAGAGGAGGCCGGGGCCGGTCTCACTGGAGGTGAGTGCAAAAGCCACCTTGCGTTGTGCCACCCATGGGATATAGAGGGCACATAGGTGAAGGTAGTTGCTTTTGGTCTTTTCCAGATCCTGGCAAATTGTCCTCGCTGGCGAGGGGCGAGGCTGGGGTCCTCCTGCCCCTGGTGGAACGATGGCAGCGCTCCTGTAAGTTTAATGAGTGCTGGGCAAGGGTGGGTCGGGGACCAAGATCTTCCTCCCCCTTTTATTTCCTTTTTGGAAAAGCCATGCTTCCCCTGGTGTTGCTGACCAACCCTTTCCTTCTATTGATCAACCTTTCCTCCCCCCCCCCTCTGCAGTTGAACAGCTAGAGGAGCACGTCAGCCGCCTGGGACAGCAGGTGTTCGGCCCACATTAATGTCTCCTGTTTAAAAAGTTTAAATGTAAAAAAAAAAAAAAAGGTATGATTGTTTACCACTGTTTAAAAAGTTTACATTTAAAACAAAAAATTTAAAAAAAGTTATGGTTGTGAAGGTGATCTGTTATTAGCAGAAAAGTTTGAATAGTTTAAATGTTAAAAAGTTAAAATGCTTGCACGGTTTTCTAAACATTTCAAATGGATGTATATTTTTCTAAAAAGTTTCTATGGTTGCCCAGTTTATTAAAAGGTTTGTATTTTTAATTGTTTGTGTTGTAGTTGATGTGGGGGAAGAGGTCCAAAAACACACAGGTGAGGCAAGCACGGACTTCAATAGGAAGTAGGCAAAGAACAGACACCAGAGTTCAACTTTCCTAGCCCATTTTCTTGTACCCTACCTCACAACTAGCGCAGCCTGCCTTACACAAAGCTAAACACCAGACAGCATCACAAACAAAGCAGCTACCTAGAAGCAGAGGAATAACCAACGAGGACAGACCTCAACAGGAATCAAGCACAGATCACCAAACTTCACCTGTTACCTCACTCTCAACTCCTCCCCGCATCCAGAAAAGTAGTTCGCAGGAAGCTCCTCCTGCCGCTGCAGGAAAGGCTCCACAACCGCAGCACCAGGAGGAGCAGGAGGAGGGACAGCCTGAACAGCAGCAGCAGTTCCCCGCCCAGTGCCAGCAGCACCTGTCGTCACCTGTGCACGGTTGCAGCTCCAGAGGCCCCCTCGGGAAAGAGCATCCGCCACTGGATCTTGGAGAATGCCTCTGGAGCTACTTCCCGCCCAGATCGGGGGCAAGCCGAAGCCCTCCCCCTCCCCTCCCCCTCTAGTCTTCTGCTTTGCTTTCCCCCTGGGGCCCCTCTTACCTGCACCCCTGCCACTCATTGTTCCCCTGGGACAAACTCTAGCTACCTGTACTGTGGGGAAGTTTAACTGACTAGCTAGCTGTTCTGGAGTAGGATCAGTCCCTGAGCTGAGAACTTTTTACGTACCCTCCCCCAAGATAACTAACTGTTAACAATAGGCCCGCCCCTAACCTAACCTAACTTAAATTCCTGCTGATTTGTTTGGTTCGGTACCTGGGGAACCTAGTCTACAGACCTGTCTGGGTTTAACCCTGGAGATGGATTTCCAAACCTTTTTAAAAGGGGGAAGTAATGGCTGGGAGACTGGGATAAGTTAAACCTTAAAGCCTACCTAATTCTGCACTCCAACAATGGTTCCCTCAGCAACCAGGAGGAGTGTTCTCTCTGCAAAGATGGACACTCTTCCCTCACCTTTTACTACAGCTACCGGCAGCAGCCATCCACAAGACAGGCTAGGGGCTACCCAACAACCATTTTACCTAGTTGTGATCTACTTAAAAGTCAAGATCCCTTGCCCTTTTAAAGACCTAACTGAGCCTAGTTTTTGAGAAGCCATGCTTCCCCTGGTGTTGCTGACCAACCCTTTTCTTCTATTGATCAACCTTTCCTTCCCCCCCCCCCCTGCAGTTGACCAGCTAGAGGAGCGTGTCAGCCACCTGGAACAGCAGGTGTTCGGCCCACATTAATGTCTCCTGTTTAAAAAGTTTAAATGTAAAACAATTTTTTTTAAAAAAAGTTGATTGTTTACCACTGTTTAAAACCCCAAAATCAAACTGTGTGGATGTCTTCCAGCAGGAGCACGGAGGAGAAGTAAATCCAATCCTATTCCGGTAAGCACCAGCAGCTTGGCCCAGTCAGGAATCGGATCTCTCAGCAGCACCGCCACCAAATTGGAAGGCAATGAATACAGTCGGGACAGGAGGGGAGGGACGGGAGTTTTTAGACTCTTCTCCTGGCCATTTCAAAAGTGAGAATCCCTGCTCCGATTGGCCAGGAGAAGACCCAGCTTGGCCACCATTGGCCGCGGGAGAATGGTGCTTACTACCTGACGGTTATGCTGCTGATTCTGAGCCCCTGAATTTGCCGAATTTATTTGGCGCACCTGAACTCGCCAAATTCAGCTCGTCATTTTCCCGCCTTTTTAAAAATTCAGTTCCATCCGAACTGAAAACTGCCGAATCGGGGGAAATTCGGCTGTTTTTCGGTTCAGGATGAACCGAATCGACAGCCCTAACAAAAACCCTATTGGTGGTTTAACACATGTAGAAATACAACAGATAAAAGTGTAACAGGGAACACAACCATAATATAATGGTTTGTTAGATATAATAAGTGGTGCCCCACGAACCTTGCAAGGGGGAGAATCCCATCTCCCCTCATTGCTGAGCCCACTTAGGCAGCCACCACCACCACCCAGTCCCATCTTGGTGTGTGACCCCACTCTGGGCTTGCCAGCTGAGGCAGCCACACCTAGTCCCAATCTCCGTGGGCAACCCCACTGTGGCTTCCCTGCCCCTCTTTTGCCACCACTGACCCAGGCTCAGCAAGGCTGCCAGTATCCTCCTCACCTGAATTGTGTTTTTTTTTTTAATCAGGGGGATTGAAACTCCCCAATTTTTTAAAAAAAATCAGATTTTTCTGCAGATTTAGGGGGTCCCCCAAGTCTGCAGAAAAACCTGTTGGGTGAGTGTGCCCCCTATCTGTGGATTTAAGTATCCGCAGGGAGGGGGCACACTTTGGAATTAGATATATAGATGTCATCATGGTATATCTTTTCCACCTCTATCACTATTTGTCGTTTCAAAATATACTTCTATTTTTTGAGCTAGGATGCATAAGTCACTTGTATAAATCAAAGTACTCAAATATCCATTGATAATATTAGGGCAAAAAGTACTGCTTACACAAATTGGTTCTGGGCAGAGAGAGGCCATAGCTCAAAGAATTAATAGCCTGTGTTAAGAGCAAAGCAGGACAAAAGGGTACTAGTGCAACAGTCTTCTCATTTGCACATGTGGAAGCAGGGGAAATGAACATACTTTGGGGATCAGTGTGGGAGTGAACATGTGGGGGGTGCACGTGTTTTCATGAGTGTGTTTCCTGTGAGAGATTGTATAGGAGAGTATATATGTGTTACAATGTTCACAGGTACACAAATTTCCTTTGGTGTATATGAATAGGCTGATAATGCCTGCATATATGCATATTTGGTAAAGTGGAAGAGATGTATATAGGAGTCTTGGAGTATATTGTGTGTGTGTGTGTGTAAAAGACATATTAACATACATACATGAAGGTATATGTCTGAATAAATGGATGGATAGATTGGTTTAAGTATGGCTCAGAGAAAATAGGTACATCAGCACATATGTATACATGGATGGGAGAGGATTCAAATAGATATATCCATTGGGCCCCACACTTTTGAATTTCACCTTTGGAGAATGTGTTGTGATAATTCAGTGCACAGTGAGTCAAAACCATCATTCCCATTTTATAGAAGTTTCCATGACTGAGGTCCTGCAGCATTGAATTAAAAGGGAAGGAAAAGATTTATAGCACCGCTATAATAAAGATTGCACAAGGAAGAATGGAATAGTTTCCCATGGATGGGCAAGGCCATTTTCTTGCCACCAGAACCATTTACTGAGCAGTCACTTATCATCAGAAGACTGTGGAAGAAGTTTCATTATATTTGTGAGCTCAGCAATGAATGCAAGAAAACAAAGTCATGATGAAATCCATTTTTATTTTTTTGCAGTTAAACATTTCAGTTCATGCCTGGCTTCAAGTGTGACGGATGTGGCCGTGATTTATCATATTGATTTATTCCATGCTCTTCAGAAAACAACCCATCTGACCATCCAGGTCACTTCATCTGTGCTTCCTGTAAATTTATAACACACTGTAAGTGAAAGAAAGGTCATAGACTAATGGACAGACCCCTCTCCAAATCCAAGCACCTGCCGTACTGGGAGTGCAAAAAGAACTGTGATGTTTCTAATGTAGAAACTGTTTCTAATGTAGATTAACTATTTAGGCGCTGAGCATTTTCAAAATGCAATGCTATGTGCATAAAAAGAAGTACAACCTGATCTTTGAATTTCCTTCTGGACAGTGTTCTTCTGATGGTTTGAATGCTGTCAGATTGGGAAGCCATAAATTGGATCCCTTAAAATTGCTATGTGCTGCCAGCTTTATGGATAAGTGCTTTATAATGAGCTGGCCATTTGCTAATTCAATTAAAGAAATTCTGTCTAAAGTGGCAATGATGAACACAGCTAGATGTTCACCTCTATCACAATGTCAGTAAACTGGCAGTTTTGTAGGGTACTTGGCTGTCCAGTCAAGCCACAGGAGACATTTCAATAGGCCAGGGAAACTTTACTTGAATAGAGTAACAAACAATAGCATTAAAATACATTGCTTTGTAGACATTGCTTTGTACTTATTCAGAGTATAATCCGCTAAGAACTGCTGATCTGCAACTTCCATTTGCTTTGAACATGCAAGTTTAGCAATATAGATGCCATGGGGGGACATAGAAGGGTTATAGGGACACCGTGCAAATTGTTTTAGGTTTTAGGTAGAAAACAATCAGAGACAGCTGGATATTTCAGTAGAAACGACACAAAACTTCAAGAGCTTTTATGCAGTCAAGGTACAGCAGTACCCTGGATTGCTGATAACGGAAGCTCAGTTACCTTTACTGAAGGCAATCTGAACAAATATTGCTTCCTTGCCACTAGATTAAGGGGGGGGGGTTGAGCCTGATTGGTCTGGGTTCTTCAAAAGGCAGCTGAGGAGTTCCTGTTTACCAACAGCACAACACGACACGCCTTGGTTCCAACCCAATTTTTTGAAATGTGATCACGGGGGCCCAATCTAACTGTAAGTAAATGCTACATGAACAGGCTTGTTAGCGAAGACAATCAGAGTTCAGGAAATGAAAATGGCTACTTTTGTTTATGCCAGTTTACATATTTGACAAGAGCATTCATCAGCCCCAAATTATTTACAAGGTTTGAGAGAACCTTTGTCAAGGGCATGTGGAATGGAAACGTAAGCCCACAGCAACCGGAGAGAGCCTGGCTCCAAGCCGAACTCATTATTTTATCAAGGCCCTGGCAGTCAATCAATAGGAAATTATCTGTGCTGTATTGACATAAATCATAATTGGTTTCTCTTGAATGCCATGCCAAATCCCTGACAGAATGAATTACTGTATGCTCTATGCCCGTTTCTTTCTTTTATCAGTTCAAGTCAACTCTTTCTCTGAATACTATCAAATGGCAACAGAACCCTAAAGAAAACTATCTCATGAGAACTCTGGAACAGCTATAACTCCAGTCTAGCAACTCCTCACCATCTCCTGCAGCGGTCGATACCTTGATGCATGAAAAGGACCGGAAATTGAGATAGGTGCGTGAGACCGGAAAATAGGACCAGTCAGTAGGAGTTGAATAATTTATGTGGAAAGAGTATGAATGTTTCCCCTGGCCTTAACAGACTGAACATACCCTAGATTAGAAAGTGTCATTAACAACTCTGTCCTTTGAGACACAGCACCATCTCCCCTCCACACACTCGCACTCTCAAAGTTCTCCCCCAGTGGGCCAAAAGCAGCTGGGAAGGATGGGGGGGGTATGCAGTAGCCAATGGAGTGAGGGGAAATGTTAAATTGTCCATATTCCCCACGCCAGGGCTTTTCTGCATGGATTTTTTTTCAGCGGTTCTGTCCCCATAGTGCTTCAGTTTATCCCCTGATTTTCACACACATTTTCCTGCCTTAAGTTTTCACTTCATTTTTTTTGGTTGTTTTCCCCCTGGTTTTTTTCTTTTTCTGCCTCTTTTGAGACCACTTTTACCCTGATGATTTTCTGGAAGCCGATTTTAAGCAAGCTTTTTCCTAGTGCATAATGTTTCTATTGGTTTTTTTTGTCCCACCCACTCCCTCCCACCTCCAGTCCTCTTTTCAATTATTGGACTGTCATCATTGTTAAACCCGCCCACCAAGATGGCCCTAATATATCGCTATAATGCTGTAGCGTTGTGATGATAGCTTAAGTAGGTTCTGTGAATTCCCAGCTTTCATTTTTTTTAAAAAAATGTAAGTCTCTAGCTCTTTCCCTCACAGAGATATATGGAAAACAGCATATCTCTGCAAGAGAAAGGGATAAAGACTGACTTTTTTTAAAAAAATGAAAGTTGGGAATTCAGAGAACCTGCTTAAATTATCATCACAGTACTACAGCATTATAACGATATTTTATAACCTTTTTTTTTAAAGGAGGGGTGCTGTGACACCATCTATAATGACATCGATGATGACAGCACCCTCCCTTGAAAGCCCTCATTATTTAAGCTACGTGCAGAAGAAAATAAACTCTAAAAATGCACAGGGAGGGCAGATGTGTGGAAAAAACCCTGTCCAAACTGATTCCAATGCTTGTGGATCAACTCCCATGAAAATCAGGAGTAACTCCAGTGTGCAAAAAAAGTCCCAGTCTTCCCTTTAAAATTGTAAGACTAGCAGCTGCACTCTGCTAGAAAAAGGAAAACTCAGTTAAAACCATCAGAGAACTGAATGTAACATGCAGTTCTTCTCCAGGGTTTATTCTAGAGTGCAGTAGGACACATATTGTGCAGTAGGAAAATAAAATGTGCAGTAGGAAATCATTTTTTGTGTAGTTGGCAATATGGGCTTAAAAGGAAATACGGTTGTATATATTTTTAGACAGATGGATGAGAAAAAAGATAAAGACATGGAAAATTAAAGTAATTACTGTTACCTCTGTCTTCATAACCATATATCGATAGCATATTATTGGAACCAACTACTTGAGACTAGTCAAAAGTGTTAATTAATTCATATTGAACTTTGAAAATGAAACATTTTATAAATGTTACATACAAACACATTTATAAATGTTACATACAAGCAATACAAACACAGAAGAGAAAACTCCCCCATTGTGCCAGGTCGAAATCTCCTTTGTTTCAAGATGGCTGGATCATCACCATCTGGGACAGGGTGAGATGAGCAATGTTTTTTGCCAGCCTCTAAGCAAATTCCTTTAAACCACATGTGCTGTCTTTGCTTTACTTGTGTCTTTCAATCTGTGTTCTCTTTTATTCATCCATGGAAGCAATGATGCCCTTGGATCCCATTCAGTCAGTGGCGGCAGATTGTGATAGATGTAGAGGTATTCGTTTTCTGACTCAGCTGAGACCCTCTGGACTTCAGTGTGACACTTGTACTGATGAGACATTCAACATCAGCACTATGAGGCCTAGCTGATACAATACGTGCCATGAGAATGGTCACATTTCTGTATTCTTTGGATAATGCAGTAAAATGGACCAAATGGGACAATGTCATCTTGCGAGTTTCATCAATGTTTTCAAGTTGAAGTATCTCAACATATTTGGGTGCAAGTTGTACCAGGTTGAGGTCTGTACCTAGCAACTTGTGAACAGCTTCTAGGTTTACTAGATTGTAAAGTGGCAAATGACTTCATAATCAGCAGCAGATCAGCATCAACTTCAAAGCACTGATTCAGGAACTCAACAAGTGAGTCAACGACTCCATTACAGACAGCACCAACATCTCTTCCATCAGATACATACTGGTGGTGTTCTCTGCATCTGCTTTTTTACCAGCTGAATTCCTTTCAGCATCACTGTTCCATCTGGCTATGTAACAGCTTTATTCTTAAAAGCCTTGACCCACACACCAAGCAAGGGCTGTTCTTTCAATGTTAATAGCTTTGATTTCACCAACAGTGTCAGCTTCTCTATATCAAGGATGGTGACACCATCTCCTTGCAGCTGTTTCTGGTATCTACTGAAGACAGTAAGTCCATCAGCAAGAAAGGAGTAAGTAAGAGGTTATCTTCATCAAGGAGGAATTCAAGAAACCCATTAACTGCCTTCTCCTCAGACTTCTTCATGAAGAGGACTAGGGAATGCCAGGACACAAGGACTGAATGTAATAGTAAGAAGGAAAATGTTATCCACCTAACCTCACAAAGCTTGGGGAGTGCAAGGAGGAAACAGTGATTGGATTCTGCAGTGTTCCAAAATTCTCAGCCATGTAAGCTGCTTGAATATATGCTCAACTACTTCACAAACTGAGTTATTTGTAGATGTCCATGCAAGATTTGATGGGTGGACTAGGGCTGTCGATTCGGTTCATCCCGACCGAAAAAAACCGAATTTCCCCCGATTTGGCGGTTTCTAGTTCGGATGGAATTCAAAAAAGGCGGGAAAACAACGAACCGAATTCAGCGAGTTCGGGGCGATCGCCGAATAAATTCAGCAAACTCAGGGGCTCCGAATCAGCAGCATAACCATAAAGGCATTAAAAACACATTCGTGCCTTTCCGTGGCTCCGGGGGGGGGGCATTTTTGGAGGTAGAGATCCCAAAATTTCAGCGTAGCTTGAGGGGACCCTTCTTGCAAGAACCCCCAAGTTTTGTAAAGATTGGGTCAGGGGCCCCCGATACATAGGGACCGGAAGGGGTCCCCCCCAAATTGCCCACAGGAATAAAGGCATTAAAAACACATTCGCACCTTTCTGCGGCTCCGGGGGGAGCATTTTTGGAGGTAGAGGCCCCAAACTTTCAGCGTAGCTTGAGGTGACCCTTCTTGCAAGAACCCCCATGTTTGGTGACGATTGGGGCAGGGGGTCTCGTGTTATGGGGCTCGGAAGGGTCCCCCACCCATCTGCCCATTACAGCCTTTAAAAACACATTTGAGTTGGGCCGTACCATTACCCCGGCCCGGGGGTCTGGTCTGGTGTTTGCCTCAGCAGTTGGGCCAAACCATTACCCTGGCCTGGGAGTCTGGTTGCCATGGCAGTTGGCCGTACCATTAATCCTGAGTTATGGGGTCCCCCCCATCCACCCATTGGAATGAATGGGAGCAGGCAATCCTTAATGTGCATCTAGAGAGTAGCAAATCCAAGGCAAAACCTCCCGTGCCAGAGAGTATGTATGTGTGAGTCTGCTAGAATCGTATTGGATTACTCCTGAGTCCTCCCAGTCCCTGCTCCTGATAGATGAGAAGAAGACATCCACAGTAAGACCCATTTGGGGGCTTTTCTCTATAATTCTCTATAATTTTTTTTCTGTGTGTATGTGGGGGGGGGAAATTCTGTGTGTGTGTGTGTGTGTGTGTGTGTGTGAGGGGGGAAGCCAAAGGGGGGTGGGTTTACCTGTTCTGCTGGGGGGTGGGCTTGATTGCCTCTGTGTGGGACTGTGCTTTTTACTGTTTTCACCGGTTGCCAACTTTGTGTGGAGTTAACTGTGGGTCAGTGAGTCTCTCTCTGGCTGGTTCCTATTGTTTCCAATGGGCTGTGCAGCCACTCCTGTTGTTTCGAATGGGCTAGCCTGTCATTCGTTTTAGTACATCCCCTGTAATGTATTTCAGTGGAGTCACTGCAAGTCAACCGACATTCCTATCTCCCATTATCTTCAATGGGCTGGGCAGCCTCTCCCATTGCTTCCAATGGGCTGACTTGTCATTCATTTTAGTACATAACTCGGGCGGCCCTGACCCAAACTTCACAAAACGTGGGGGTTCTTGCAAGAAGGGTCCTCTCAAGCTATGCTGAGATTTTGGGACCTCTACCTCCAAACATGCCACCCCAGAGCTGCGGAAAGGAGTGAATGTATTTTTAATGTGTTTTTAAACATTCTGTGTTTATTCCTGTGGGCAATTTTTGGGGACCCCTTCTGGGCCCCATATCTTGGGACCCCCTGACACAATCTTTACAAAACGGTGGTTCTTGCAAGAAGGGTCCTCTCAAGCTATGCTGAAATTTTGGGACCTCTACCTCCAAAAATGCCCCCCCCCCAGAGCCGCGGAAAGGTGCGAATGTGTTTTTAATGGCTTTATTCGGCCGAATTTCCCCCCAACTCGGAACGGTGCCGAATTCCAAGGATCTGAATTGGGGGACTTCAGACTTTGCCATTCCCGAATCAAATTGGGCTGAATTTTGCTGAATCTGAATTTTACCGAATTTTTTTTCAACAACCCTAGGGTGGACTCCATACCAGATCTTCAGAAGAGTGACAGAAGATTCTTGACCATTACTCCTCATTTTGGATTGGGAAGAGAGTCCAAAAACCAGCCTTATCACCTGTGTTGACAGATGCTCCATCTGTGACAAAGGAGGATACATGGTGAAGATATGTCAAGCTGCTTTGGATCCAATTGAGTTTCTGCAGGCATTCTCAACTGCATCCAGCACTTTTCTTGATCCATGGCTACAGAGTTCACTGCCACCTAGAAAGTACAACTTTTCATCACCAAATTTTGTAATGACTTTCACCATTACATAAATTTTGTCGATTTTGGTTCAGTCCGCAGGACAGCGGCAATGTATCTTCAGCCAATGTCCTGATGAGGCTGTCACGGTCAATTTCTACAATGCACTGCAGAAATTCCTTGTGGGCATTTTGAGTCAAGTACTGAAAGTCCATCTCAGTCTCATGTGCCACTTCTGTAGTATTATAAGAAAAAACAGAGGCTAACCTACTCACAACTACTCTTGCAGGAAATGAGTATGCACTCAAAGTCAGCTTCTTTGCATCTCCATAAGTGTGCAGGA
The DNA here is from genome assembly GCF_029931775.1 of Euleptes europaea. NCBI lineage: Eukaryota > Metazoa > Chordata > Lepidosauria > Squamata > Sphaerodactylidae > Euleptes > Euleptes europaea. Next base: position 33,372,208 of record NC_079318.1, read on the forward strand.
GGAGGCCACAAGCTTTGTCTGCCAGTTTTTCATTTGTTTTGCATATTGCTTTTCCCACAGAAGAAACATGTGATGTCTCAACAGGTGTCAGGATGTACAGACGTTGATTTAGTGCTTTCAGTGTGATGGAATTGTTCCAAATGTTTTTGAATGGTCTCAGTCCTGTGAATAGTCCCACATTCTTGTGCAATGGGGGGCACCCGAGTTATCTTTGAAAATAATTTTGCTGTGTCAGGAAACTTGAAACATGTTCTGCATCGAGTATAGTGCCCGCCATTTGAATGAAAATGTTTAAAGGTGTTGTCTAATTTGGAAGCTGGATTCATAACACCCTTCTGACTTGACACTCCACCACCAGACATAGTTGGCTTGAGTTTATTGCTTTCAGTATCTCCAACAACAGTGTGAGTGTTCCCAATTTCTTCCTGATTATTGGTTGATGAAGGGGCATATGAGAGCATTCCTTGTGCCGCAGTAAGTGTATTTGCATCAGCAAACACTAGAGGTTCATCAGCAGATGCAGATGAGAGTAGAGTTGTAAATTAAGTGCCAGCAAGCGGTACTTGAGGTGTGTGAGCTCACAAAGGTGGTGTGAGGGTAGAAATGCATTCTTGGATGGTACAAGCCAGTGCTTCAGAGAGCTTAGTCTTGCACTAGCAGTCTTGGATTGATTCCCCATCCCCCACCCCGTTCTAGTACAACTGGCACCAAAAAGAAATTTTAGCTAGAACGGATAAACAAGAGATTGACAACTGACTGACCAAGTGGGTTAAAAGAAAGTAGAACCATGTTTTCCCCTCTTCTGTGCAATTGTATCCTTATGAACACACACAAAACTTATACATGCCCTAGTCAGCAGGAGACTCTTTCCAAAGTAAAAGCTGTTCAATGAAGACTGGGCTTCACTCTAGCAACCTGTATTCAACCACTGCCTCCAACGCCTACAGTTCGTCAACAGATTTCTTCCCTCTCAGCCCTTTTGCAGAATGTTGTCTGGGTGGCCCAGTATGTTCAATTCTCTCTCAGCAAACACCTCAGTGCAGAACAAGCCTACTATATTTCCAGCTCTTGGTGTAGGTGCCATGTATTCTGCCTCCAACCCTTTGGGCGAAAACGCATGGTCGCTTTAGCTTGCTTTATACCCTGTTTCTGCCAGGATTCAGCCAGGATCGAACGCAAACGTTTTGCCGAATGTGTGTTCGATCCGGGCTGAATCCTGGCTAAACAGGGAATAAAGGAGGCTAAAGCGACCGTGTATTTTCGCCCTTACTCTACTATCTTCTGTCAAGTACAACAGCAGGGACAACAGTATAGGCCACAGGTAGCTCCAGCTCCAGGTTGGGAAATATGTGGAGATTTTTGGGGTGGAGCCTGAGGAGGGCTGGGTTTGTAAAGGGGAGGGACTTCAATGCCATAGAGTCCAATGGCCAAAGCGGCCATTTTCTCCAGGTGAATTGATCTCTATGGGCTGGAGATCAGTTGTAAGAGCAGGTGATCTCAGGCTAGTACCTGGAGGTTGGCAACCCTAGCCACAGGTCTCTACTGTGTCATGCTACAATTCCCAGGCTCCTTTGCAGCACTGTTGTTCCTCTTTGTCAGTATCCATTTTGTTCCACCTCTTTAAGAGCTCTCATATCACGTGACTGGGATTCAAATCTCTCAGCAATACTGAGGTTAGGCCTCAGCCCAGCCAGCCCCAGCTCAGCCCAGCAGAGTGCCAGGTAGGGTTGCCAGGTCCCTCTCCGCCACTGGCGGGAGGTTTTTGGGGCGCAGCCTGAGGAGGGCAGGGTTTGGGAAGGGGAGGGATTTCAATGCCACAGAGTCCAATTGCCAAAGTGGCCATTTTCTCCAGGTGAACTGATCTCTATCGGCTGGAGATCAGTTGTAATAGCAGGAGATCTCCAGCTAGTACATGTCGATCTAGACGACACGTCCTGATATTTCCTCGTTGTGGCTTCGCCATCGCTGTTTACCGTCCAGCTTGTTATATACAGAGAAGAAATAACAACATATTGTGGACAATATACATTGACTTACCTGGCTTACAGGATGCTTATATTCTTCAATTGAATTTCCATTTGTGCTGGATTCCTTTGATAATTTGTATCTTATTGTATCCTATTGTATTCATGTATATATATTCACTTTTTTGCACCCTTTTCACTTTATAAATCCTTACTTTATTATTATAGTTGTGAGTGCTGTTGTGGATCTCTTCCAGTACCTGGAGGCTGGCAGCCCTACTGCCAGGCCTTCCAAACTGAGTGTGGCCAAAGAGAGTACCATGTACAATGAGTTATAGAGATGCAAAAACAAATGTTTGGACATTTTGAGCATTGTCAATAAGACACAAGTTTAATTGTCTGAATTCCTAGCCTTCTAACTCAGCCTCTTTCCATTCTGTAAAGTACCTGATTTCTAAAAGGCTATTTACCAGTTCTGGTAGATTTATTCCCAAATGTTTTATCTTGTAAGATAAAATTAGATATTTTTTGTTTTAAAGGCAGATCTGCTCTCCCTGTTGCATCTAGAGACTCATAAGATTAGAGAAGGACTCTCCAAGATCATTTCACCCAAGATCATTTGACCCACTGCCAATGCAGTCCGTCCACAGCTACGACATCCCCAATGCGTGGTTTTCCAACCTCTGTTTAAAGTATTGATAGGTCTGCTTAAACTTGTTCCTCCCAAGCCCTTGCAGCGGATAAAGTGAATAAGGATAATAATGAGCAGCTATTTTGTGAGGATTCTATATTTTGTGACAGCTCACAATAATAATCAGGGAAGAGTGTTCTCAGCTTCATAGGGAGTCTCTGTCCTCAACAATCATTTTTTGTAATAAAGATATTCTTCCTGCGTCTCCTCTTATTTGCCTCTCCTCTCCTCCTTCCCGTCAATCTCTTTCACTTCCTTTCTCTAATCATTCTTGTTTCCCCTTCCCTCTTTCACATTATTCTTTTTTTTCCAGTTAGAACAAATTTACTGTGCGCTCACAGGATTGTGGATTTTGTGCTAGCACTGGCTACTTGTACAATGGGGGGGGGCTTAGAATAAACCCTGCTGAGTTCCCTAGAATTAGAAATTGTATTAGAAATAATACAATTATTTACAATTGTAGTAAATAATACATATAAACATCGGAATCTGGCAGCTGAGGGTGGTTCTTTTCTTGATTTGTCTTAACAGAATGCAGCCACCGAAGCGGCAATTTAAAGGGAAAACCAGCAATAATACAATAATGCACCTGTAACTTTAATTTTCTAACAGCTGTAGTGACTTACATTGTCATGTGACTAAAGCCCTTAAAAAATGGGGCTTTAGCATCTTTAATTTGCCAACGCATAAGCAGTGTGAATACAGCTAGCTTGTAAGTATATGATTGTATATATGACTTTGTTGATTCTTGATTTATGCCGTCCTGTACTGTATGTTTATTTTTGCCTTATATTTAGTGAGCCCCTGAGGAAGGCTGGGATAAGCCGAAACAGAAAGTGAACCGGACTTCTGTAGAACTGACTTATTACCTTACCTCTTGGAGAAAAAAAAGATGCTCTCAAGTCCAGGATTGTAGATATTCCCTGCGGTGGCTTTAATTGTATATAGTATTTACTTGGTTGGACATTGTCCATGTTTGCTGTACCATATGTATGGTGCATGTTTATGTGTTGTTAATACAAACTTGTACTGTTTTGCAGTTTGAAGCTGTTTTTTTTTTTTTTTTTGCTAACCTCCAGGTGGTGGCTGAAGATCTCCCGCTATTACAACTGCCCTCCAGGCAACAGAGAACAGTTCATCTGGAGAAAAATGCCATTTTGAAATTTGGACTCTACGGCATTATACCCAACTGAAGCCCCTCCTCTCCCCAAAGCCCTCCTTCCTCAGGCTCCATCCCACAAATCTCCAGGTATTTCCAGGTATGGGCAGAAGAAGGCGGGCCAAAAGGGGGGAGCGATCAGGACACGCACACAATGACAGCCATTCTTCAACATGGGGATGAGGAGAAATTATGGGACCTTCCCCCTTCTCCTAATGGGAATTTGCCTTGAACAGCAGTAATAGCCCTTCCTCTCTCCCCCATCAAGTCGACATTGAGAATGGAGTCCCTGGCCAGCTGGGTAGGGAGGGCAGAGCCGGAAGTGATGTCATCACCACATGCCCAATTGCTGCCCCTGTGTCCCCCCAAGATCCCCTACTGGTTGCCAGGAGGGGCCTGGCAACCCTAGTTGCTACATCACTTCTGAGGAAAACCTGGAAGTGACATACAGGAGCTCTAGGAGTTACTTGCGGGTTTTGCTGTTTTTAATTGTTCTCCTGCCACCACAAAGCAAGCTGCGGGCGGGAGGAGTCCTGCCATAGCAGCAGGTCTGGAAGTCCTACAATAAACCCTCTCCTTGTTAGGGATCTGTGATTTGGATTTTGAAATATTTGGAATTCACTGGGTAATGTGTATTCATAATACTGGACACGTTTCTGAATCTGAATTTTATCATTCCAGGAATTTAGAATAGAGCTGCCAGGTCCCTGTTTGCCACCAGCCGGAGGTTTTGGGGGCAGAGCCTGAGGAGGGCAGGTTTGGGGAGGGGAGGGACTTTAATGCCATAGAGTCCAATTGCCAAAGCAGCCATTTTCTCCAGGTGAACTGATCTCTATCGGATGAAGATCAGTTGTAACAGCAGGAGATCTCCAGCAAGTACCTGGAGGTTGGCAACCTTAACTTAGAATAATTCTAGATAATTTGGAATCCCATTAACCCCTATGAAAAGCAGGTTGGGTGCCTGGGAAATGAAAGTGAAACACGTTCCTCACGCAGCCTGGCACCAAGGGTGGTGAGGGAAGGGATCCGAGCGTGCCCTAATTGGTGTTGTCATGTTTTAGCAAGGGAGGGAGGACTGCGGTGAAAGCAAAGCCTGTAGCTGATATCTGCCTGTACTTCAGGATTCCCAAAGCAGCACAGACAACAAAAAGCACTTTCACATTGGTGCTTTCCAACAGGCAGGCAGGCACAGCGGCTTTATAATCCCCCTGCTGTCTCCTGATTTGCTGTCAATTAACGCTCTGTGTGCTAAAAAGTTCTCTCTATGTCCCTTTCTAAGCACCGAAGCCTACATTTCATTCCCGTTTTGTCCCTTAGGACATATTTGATACTTAGGAATAACATTTAGAATTTGCAGATTCGTAAATTAATTAGATTGTGGATGCATAGGGAAATATAATATTGAAAGGAAGTGAGAACCTTGTGTGCCACCCTGAGCTCCTTAAAGGAAGGGTGGGATGAAAATGTAATAATATACACACACGAGAGTGCTTTGAATAATGCATAGCATGAGTCATTTTAAAATAAACAAATAACCATTTGCAATTCACTCGAGAATGTTCAAAGCAGTTTGCCAAGGAGGGGAATTGGGCAATTGTAGTGAAAAAGTTGATTGGATCCACCCCAATATTATTTTCCCAGTATTGAAAGGGACTGCGTCTCAGCGAGAATGGTTTGCCTAAGGCCACAGAGGTGAGATTTGACCAGGAACTTGACAGCTCCTGCCCACTGTAAGCCACTACACTCTTCTACCTTTCATAAGAAGTCCTTATGATATACTCCGGATCTGGAGCTTAAAACCCTCTAATGTCCTGACACTAAAGAAATACAAGCAGTAGAAATATTATAGATGACATATTGATAAGTAAATGACTATGCCAAAAGCAGATCTAGGAGTCTGGCATATAAAATAATATTCATGTAAAACCTTTATTCTTTAAAAATGTTAGGACTGAAAGTAGGCACTTATAAAACATGTGGATTCCACTGTAATGTCAACGCTAGTAGACGTACCCCAGTATATGGATCTGAACCAAGGTATTGACTCCAGTCCAATATATTAACCATTACATCATGCTAGTGAGATACCCACCAAATGTTGGGTACATATCTAGAAATCTGCATTGCACTCCTATGCAGAAGTCAGTCCCCTATGTTCAACTGGACTTCCAAGTAAGCGTGCCTAGAACTGCAGCCTGAAAATAAATGGATCTGTGTATCATGTGAACAGCCTGCAATGGACCAACCGTCACTCAATTTTATGGACCATATCACTGCCTGTGCCTCTTTCCATGCTTCCCATAATAAGTGCAAGGTGCCCCTTGGGTTATTGGGGGGGGGTATATACCTTTTAATAAAGAAAATGGTGTATGTTTCATTCAATCTGACCTGTGCATTTGTGTGAGTTCTTCTAAGATTTACAAGTTTGGACACAAACGAAGTCTAATAATTTGTTGATTCCGTTCATTTTCCCTCTGTGCGCCTCAGAGCTCTTTGCTGTGATTAGATTAGAAGGTATCATTCAAAATGTGGTGAGGTATGTTGAGGGGGAAAGCAAATTCACTTTGGACTGACTCACATGTTACGAAGTCCACATGGAGGACAAGGGGCCAACAAACAGACTTTGGGTCAGATGTGTGCCTATAGGTCTTTGCTGGGAACTCAGTTCCCATGGACTTTAAAGAGGAAGAAAGAACATGCTCTTCCGTCTTCTCACAGTATAAAACAAACCTGAAGGTAGGCTAGGGAAGTAAGTTTACACCTAATAGTGTTTCATGTGTAGGGCTGCCAACCTCCAGGTGCTAGCTGGAGATCTGCTATTACAAGTGATCTCAAGCTGATAGAGATCAGCTCGCCTGGAGAAAATGGCCACTTTGGCAATTGGACTCTATAGCACTGAAGGCCCTCCCCTCCCCAAACTCTGCCCTCCTCAGGCTCTGCCTCAAAAATCTCCAGGTATCTCCCAACCCGAAGCTGGTAAACCTATTCATGTGGTAGCATTTCATTTAATTCTATGTCCGGAGACTGTCTTGAGTCAATGCTTTTGATACTTTGAAGCAGGGTTGACCTGTCACTTGGACACTGAATGTATGTATACCTATAAATTACTGAGAGCAGCAGGGATCAAGGTAGCTGTTTGTATTTCTACCCATTCCTCCTTTTCCCTCACATGCTGTGGCTAGCAGGATTCCACAAGACTTGAAAGAGAGGGTGAGTAGATAACAAATCAGGGAAGGAAAGAGTAGAATAAGCCGAGACGGCCTTACTTTCCACTCTATCAGGGCATTTCAAGATCTGCACTCTAAACAGAGATCAGGATTCTAAATAAACCTTGTTTAGTCCTCTTTAAAATCAATATGCAAATAGCCTTATTGGTATTATAATTAAACACCGATGGGACTCTTCCCTGTCTACTGTACATTGTGTTCATTCATTCTGCATAAACTGATCCTCACCATTTCATTTCTTCAGGGGTATTGAAAACTGTTTTCTCTCACTATGGATCAGAATATAAGTCCTTTCAAACATTCGATTCTGTCATTCCAACTGCATGTAATGGGAGCGCACATCATCCATTATCCGCCTCATACATTTTGTGTAAAGAAAGAAATACACATATTTTCAATCTTCGGCATGTGCAAATGGGGCACTGGATTTTGAGAGTACCCATTTGTGTGTATTAAAGCTGTACATGAACAGAAAAATACTTACATTACCCTATTCACATAAAATGACTGTTTGTATTGGGTGGATTGTGTATGGTTCATGTTTTATTACAGGCAGTGTGTGTGTGTAAAGTGGCGTCAAGTCATAGCCGACTTATGGCGACCCTTTTGGCAAGAGACTAACAGGTGGTTTGCCAGTGCCTTCCTCTGCACAGCAACCCTGGTATTCCTTGGTGGTCTCCCATCCAAGTACTAGCCAAGACTGACCCTGCTTAGCTTCTGAGATCTGACAAGATCAGGCTAACCTGGGCCATCCAGGTCAGGGCATTACAGGCAGTAGAAATGCAAAAACAAACCATCTGAAAAGGACTACACTTTATGTAGAGCCAGCGTAGTGTAGTGGTTAAGAGCGGTGGTTTGGAGCAGTTGACTCTAATCTGGAGAACCGGGTTTGATTCCCCACCCCTCCACATGAGTGGTGGAGGCCAATCTGGTGAACTGGATTTGTTTCCCCACTCCTACACACGAAGCCAGCTGGGTGACCTTGGGCCAGTCACACTCTCTCAGCCCCACCTACCTCACAGGGTGTCTGTTGTGGGGAGGGGAAGGGGAGGTGACTGTAAGCCGGTTTGATTCTTCCTTAAGTGGTAGAGAAAGTCGGCATATAAAAACCAACTCCTCCTCCTCTTCTTCTTCTTCTAGAATAGCTTCAACTCAAACACTTCATGTGATGTTTATTATCTGCATAAATATTGATAGGTTGGAAGAGAAGCTTGTGTCCACATAAATGTTTTTTTTAATTGTTAAAATCTCCCCCAGAGGCAAAATAGGGGGCTATGATTTATCAGGGCCAGGTACCAGAAAATAGAAACCTGCCCTCATAAATAGAGATAGTTGGGAGTGTTTCTGAATGTATATTGCTGCATTCGGCTGTGGTATTACATTTGCCAAAGTGTTATGCATAGTTAGTACCTTTTGTTAATAGTAAATGAATTTCACAGTTTACATAATTTATCTATCTTTTCTCAAGTCAAAAAGCACATTCCAGGATGTATTTTTGTCAGCCAGCGTAAGCATACTTTGTGCATGTCATAACAGGAGGCACACACCTAAAATGTTCAAATAGTCCCTACCTAACCCACACCCAGGCGTTCAAATCCTGTAATTGCCTGACACTGAAGAAATACGTATGTTGAAATATTATAGTTGACAGTATGGTGAGTAAAACCATTCTGCCAAATGCACATGTAGAATCCTGCTTTCCAAACAAATATTCTGATAATCCGTTTGATTCTTTCAAACTATTAAGCGGGAAAAGGCAGTGCTTACATAAGAGATTTATTTAGCAGCAAGGTGAATGTTACTAGTGAGAACAACAATATTGATCCTCTTTAATGAAATAATTTGCAGGTCGAAAGAAGTCTTACTATCCTCATTAAACATATCTTACATACTAAAGACTTCCTACTAAGGATACGCAAATAATGGACATTTTTTAACCAACTGCTGGGTTTTTTTAAAATCCATCTATACTATTTTCAATTTAATGACAAAAAATGATTTAAATTTTTTTTGACATGCATTATATTGTGTGCTGTCAGGAGTAATAAAAGAATAAAACTGCCATTCATATAAAATAAATATTACAAAAAGCCACAAGTGATAATTAAGTATGAGAAGAAAAGGTAAGTTTGACGGCGAAACAAAAGGGGTATCTTTAAATCAGGACAAAATGTAATGGGCCTAAATCTGATGGTTCTCAACAGCAATCAAACCATAGGTAGCTGAAATAGAATGGATCTATGGGCTATCTATTCCGACAGGCTGCCTACGGAGACAATCCACTGTCTCTAAGAAATGCTAATTCAGCCTTTCCATAAAGGGCTGACCCCAACTAGCAGGCCATGCCACGGCCACATGCCTTGGCACTAACATATGACCCCAACGGCCCTATCAAATTTTGGTCAAGGTTGTGCACAATAAAGAGTGGTATCAAGAGACTTCCATTCAGTCTAAGACCATGGCTCAGGAAAAGTGGGTTTAATTAGTTCCTTCCATATTGATTTCCCAGCCTCACATCCAGAGCTGGCAGAATTGTTGTTATTATTATTTCCAAAATTTGTATCCCACCTTTCTGCCCTTACAAGGGCCGCCAAGGCAGCTAACAATTTAAAACAGACATGATAAAATTATGGCAGCAGGGGCAATCCTAGTGATTCTGGAGCTCCAGGCAAAACTTGAGGATGGAGCCCCAGAATCACTGCAGGGACCCTACCCAAAAGTAGTAGGGTTGCCAAACTCCAGGTACTAGCTAGAGACAGCAGGTCATAAAGAATGCAACTTTGTATTGATTTTGTGTGGTATATGGGTTGTGTTGGAGAAGAGAATCAGAGACATACAACAGTCCAGCTACTAATGACTGGTTTTCAGTGGCTGGCAGGTTGTTCCAAAACACCTTCTGGACTTGCTATTGGAACTCCACCAACATTCCTGATTATACCAGTCACTATGCACAAGGGTCAGTTCAAGGGTAATGCTATCACGGCAGGCCAGCTGTGGGGCGGTAACGCAACCAAGCTCACCTGGGTTTGGCACCAGTAACCTCACACCATGAAAAGCTGAAACAAGCTTTATTAGAAAAAAAGATATTGAAACAAGGCATATAATGATGGCAGGATGCATAGAAAAATAACCAAGCTAACTTGCTGACTACTTACTTAAGTCCTAACCCAGCATAGTTGGTTCTTGAGGCATAATGTTTCCAGAGCTTAATATAAGGGTCTTTCTGGCAACAAGGAAGGGGAAAAAGCTGTCCATGACCTGCTGACCCCCACAACCAATCATAGGGCTGTTTTCATGGAACCTTCCAGGGAAAGAGTGAACACCCCGCCCCACCCAACTGAGATTATCAGCTGCAGTGCATGATCTAATTAAGCTTGCCTGGGAACATATTCTTATGTCCTTAAGATAGACTGTTGTGGGGGAATGCACTCTACGCCTGGGAAAGGCAGAAAACTAGCTCAGGCTGGAAAATTCCTTCAAGATGGGTGCTCACTTGACAACTGCTGAACTTCTTTAATTAACATCTTTATATCTAATTGCACACACTCTACAACTCAAACAAAACAATGAGAATTGAGGTCTCGCAAGGTCACGATCAGCATTGCAAGTGAGAATTTTAAAAAGAGAATCACTGGATGAGGAGAGAGACAAGTGGCAGCAAGAGGAGGACATGGTGAGAGGAAGGGGTGATAGCTGCAGGAAGGAGGAAGAAGGAAGAGGAGGAGACAGGTAGAGGGTGGAACTGAAATGGTCTGTATTATTGTATTAATTTCCAATGACAATAACACAGTAGGAGGTTGAGAGTTTAAAGCAGTTGTTTATTAGGCCCAATATACATACCGGGTGAGAACTGCCCCAAATGCTCAGGACAATTCACACACCAGAACAAAGGATTGCAACAACGTTTATAACTTTGGGTCAGGGGTGTTACCATTACGTCGATTTACTGCACATTGGTTGTCTACTTCACTCTAATTAGCATAGCGTATTAGATATTAGATATTAGATCTAAGCAAGCACTAGGTCTAGAAACACATTCCTAAGGGTGTAGGTAAGATGCTGTTTTTCTCTACTGGTGAACGGCCGTACCAGGCAAGCAATGTAGTCTTTCATTCTGGCAGCTTATAATGGCATCTGCCAGACTCATGCTAACTTAAATGAATACACATTAGGGCATCTGTTTCAAGGATCAATACTTTACCCCTTATACCTGGGGCTGCATGTCAATTACATACATGTGCTCTCACATGGTATTGTGCTAGATGCTAACCCTTATATCCTGGGCTTAGCATCTTTATAAGTGCGAGTATGCGGACTGAGCATAAAGCATACATTTCCAATACATTTCCTATAGCATATAATGATTTCAGGCATTACAGAACCAGTGGGGCAGGGAAGAGGAGGAAGTGACAGTGAAGGCAGCACAGGGAGAGGTAGTGGGGACAAGTAGGGTGAGGGGTTTTCCCACAACTCCACACTAGTCTACACCTTCCAGGGTGGCTTCTGGGAACATCCCAGCTGACTCCCTTTAACCTCAGTTGACGGCTGCAAAGGTGGAAACAGCCCTGCCTTTGTATCCACTTTCTGGGATTGGGAAGCACCACCTGTGGAGACTGAGGCAACTAGTGCTTTTTAAGCTCCTCCTCCCCAAGGATGGTTGCTAACATGGAAACAAAGCCTCCTTTGCAGACATCCTTAGGCGTGCTAAAATACTCCATAACATTTGGTGTAGGACCCTACTTTTTCATACTTGTATCTGTTGATCATTAATGATCATTTGCATGTCAATGGTTAAGGCCTGGGGAGAACATGGGTGCAGAAATTTGCAGTCTGGCCCATATAGCAGCAACAGAAAGGGACATGAACCCTGTTTTGCAATCCTGACAGAAAAAGTTCCTATTGTGTTTCTTGAAGAGTTCTTAACAAGATGTCCAGCAATCTGCAACAAGGTTCAGCATGCAAAATTGTTCTTTTTAAGGTCAGCTGCTGTTCCATTCTTATTTATAATCCTAGATCTCTTTAAAGTTTTGAAGCGTTTAAAGAAAAACAACACTTGGCAGGAAACGTGTTGTACACAATATCTTCCCTGGGACTACCATGAATAATTCATAGGAATATGTGTTGTGGAAAACCAGGGTGTGTTTTTTTTTTTTAAGGCACTTTTTAAGCACCCAAGGTACCCTGACATAGGTAATGAATTATTTTGTTTGCATTATTTTAAATTATAATGTTTGCAGGCTGGTGGGGCAAAATCAAATCTGCAGCTTAAGAACCAGCTTCCTTCAAAGTCATTTTTATGCTGAAATGAGATATTTGTCAAATCACCTTATTCCAGCTCAGAACTATTTTTTTCCCACTGCCCCAGAATTTTTTTCTCATTTTAATGTTATTTATATGCTCTATCACCCCTTTCTTTTAATATGTCATCCTTTTGGTGGCAGGTGGAGACCTTCCTTTTTACTCACCGCAGCAAAAAACATGAAGGCCAGTGTGGGAGTTCAGGCAATTAGGATAAAACAGATTATACCTTAAAACTCTTACAAGCTTGGAAGATGTTAATGTAGTCAGTCTCAGACTATCAAGATACATCAGATGAATTCTAGAAGCTTATGCACACTCGATTCTATTTTAATTTGAGGCTTCTCATAAAACTGCTGCTTCGGCCTCCCATCCATTAAAAAAAAACTGCTAAGGTAGCACATCTTGCCAGGGAACTTCCACCCTCCATCACACCAAGGAGAAAGTCTTATTTTCTCATTCCTTCTACCAATTTAATTTTAAAAGGAAGTTTGTGTATTAGTTAGGGTTGCCAGGTCCCTCTTTGCAATCAGCGGGAGATTTTTGGGGTGGAGCCTGGGGAGGGCGGGGATTGGGAGGGGAGGGATTTAAATGCCATAGAGTTTAATTGCCAAAGTGGCCATTTTCTCCAGGTGATCCATTTTCTCCAACTGATCTCTATCGGCTGGAGATCAGTTGTAATAGCAGGAGATCTTCTGCTATTACCTGGAGGTTGGCAACCCTAGTATTAGTCCTAGATGAGGCCTTCTCTAACTGTATCAGCCAACTGAAAGCCAAAACCCTGGGTCCAGAGGCAGGAGGCGGGGCTTCCCATCAGGGGCTTCCTAGCAGCCCCCTTTTAGAAACCTCCTTACAAAAAACCCAAGACCAGAGACAGGGATATAGTTATGTCGCCAGATATGACTGGAATAGGGTGGCCAGATCCCTCTTCGCTACCGGCAGGAGGTTTTTTGGGCAGAGCCTGAGGAGGGCGGGGATTTGGGGAGGGGAGGGACTTCAATGCCAAAGAGTAGGGCTGTCAATTCGGTTCGGCCCGAACTGAAAATCAGCCGAATTTCCCTTGATTCGGCGGTTTTTAGTTCGGACGGATCCGAACTCAAAACTGGCGGGCAACCGGGGGGGCCGAATTCAGCGAGTTCGGGAGTTCGGTGAATAAATTCGGCCAATTCGGCCGTCAGTAAGCAGCATAACCGTCAGTAAGCAGCATTCTCCTCCCCCGGCCAATCGGTGGCCAAGCTGGGTCTTCTTCTGGCCAATCAGTCAGGATTGAGTGCTGGAGGAATCAGCTGATGTGCGGCCGGCCGGGGAAAGAGAGAGAGAGAGGGAAATCCTCATGTGTGTGTGAGGGGGTGCTTGTGCACATTCGCTCCTTTCCGTGGCTGCAGGGGGCGCATTTTTTGGGGTACCGACCCCAAACTTTCAGGGGATATTCAGACAGGTTTTTTTAAGAGACCACCCAAGTTTTGTAAACATTGGGTCAGGGGGTCCCGAGATATGGGCTCCCCCCCTTTTTTCTTTCCATGGCTGCAGAGGGCGCATTTTTGGGTGTGCCGACCCCAAACTTTCAGCGGAGCATCAGACTAGGCTTCTTAAGATACCCCCCAAGTTTTGTAAACATTGGGTCAGGGCCCCCCGAGATATGGGCTCCACCCCTTTTTCCTCTCCCCCCTTTTCCATTTTCGTGGCTGCAGGGGGCGCTTTTTTGGGGGTTCAGCCCCCAAACTTTTGTCATAGCTTCAGAGAATCCCTCTTAAGAGACCACCCAAGTTTTGTAAAGATGGGTTCAGTGGGGGCTGAAATATTGGCTCCCCCCCTTTTCTCTTTCCATGGCTGCAGGGGGCGCATTTTTGGGTGTGCCGATCCCAGACTTTCGGCGGAGCTTCAGTCAAGGCTTTTTAAGAGACCACCCAAGTTTTGTAAACATTGGGTCAGGGCCCCCTGAGATATGGGCTTTCCCCTTTCCCCTATTGGGATGAATGGATCACCCTCGAGAGATGCATACATATGGATCTTATATTGGATACAAATGGAATCATATTGGATTACCCAGCCTCCCAGCCCCTCCTGCTGGAACAGAAGACAGCCACAGTAAGACCCCTTTGGGGGCTTTAATCTATATTTTTTCTTTTCTGTGTGTGTGTGGGGGGGAAAGCAGAGTCTGTGTGTGTGTGGGGGGAGGGAGCAGTTTCTGTGGGTGGGGGAGGGAAGCCAAAGGGGGCTTTTGCCGGTTCTGCCTGGGGTGTGTGTTCCCCCTCCAGTCTCTCTCTCCATGGTTTGAGGGGGGGCTTCATTTTTATTCTTCAGGTTTTTCCTCATTCATAAGATCAGTTAGGTTATTGATGCTTGCTCAAAACTGGTTTTCAAATGGTGACTTAAAGAATGCATCTGCCTGGTCCCAAGTCCAATGCAAAAGGAGACATTCCACCCCCTCTTGCTCATTATGCATAGCTAGCTGCCTCTGTCCCTTTCCATGGTATGCAAACTCCCAGGTGTCAGGTGTTGCTATGCACTGTTGCAAAGGTTTTGCATTGCGTGCTTGTGTTGCTTTGCAGTTGTATTGTTTTGCAAAATTCTTCACACCTGCCCCGCTCTTTGCATATTTGCAAAGGGGTTGCTCTGCAGTTGTGTTGCTTTGCAAAGTTCTTAGCACCTGCCCCGCCCTTGCTCTCATCAGCTGTTTGTCGGGCCGGGAGCTTTGTGCGTGGGCGGCAAGCTCTGCGGAGAGATCCACATTAAGGGTGGGGGGGACCCCTTTCAGGGCCCATATCTCAGCCCCCCCGACCCAATCTTTACAAAACTTGGGGAGTCTTTCAATATATGTCCTTTGAAGCTCTGCTGAAAGTTTGGGACCTCTAAGCCCAAAAATGCCCCCCCCAGAGCCGCGGAAAGGCGCGGTTGTGTTTTTAATGGCTTTATTCGGCCGAATTTTTTTCCCCGAACTTTGAATTCCCGCCGAATTGAACGGATCCGAAGTGGGGGAGTTCGGACTTCGGCACGTACCGAACCCACAAGGGCCAAATTCGGCCGAATCCGAACTGTACCGAAATTATTTTTTTTTGACAGCCCTACCAAAGAGTCCAATTGCCAAAGCGGCCATTTTTCTACAGGTGAACTGATCTGTATCAGCTGGAGGTCAGTTGTAATAGCAGGAGATCTCCGATTAGTACCCGGAGGTTGGCAACCCTAGACTGGAACCACCAGGGTTTCTTTGAAAAGGGATGAATGAAGGGACCCAATATTCATGTATAATTTTGTCTCCTGTTCTGATTCTTTGAATTTTTGCTGTTGGTTTTGTAGATGGCTTGTATTGCATTGTATGGTTTTATATTCAATGTATATGGCATAGATATATACTGTGTATGTCATGTCTACATATGAGTGAAACGTATAATGATCAGGTATTGACCTACAAATAATGTTGGGAAATGTATATATTGTATGGGGGAAATTCAGTATGAGAAAGCAGAAAATGGTGCAACAATACAATACAATACAAACTCAAGGTTTTATCTGAGTGGGGGGGGGGAAATGACTTCTTCAGACCAAAACACCTGGGATAAGAAAGTTGAGATAGTCATAGGTTTCACTGAATATGTAATTATAAAGCAGAGTTAAAATTAACATAACCAATTCTGTAAATTCAGTGTACTATATTGATATGCTACTCAGTTTTCTTTCATCATAAAAAAATGTTGTGCATGATCCAGCCACAGTAAAGCATTTAAGCCCCACTGATTTCAATGGAAGAAGCCAAAGCATGTGCTTAATTCTCCCTCTTAGATCACTGGTACTTAAAAATACTTAACTTTGGCTTGATGATGCACCTTATTTAAGTGTGGAACATCGGTAGGCATGTCAGCTTGTTTCCACTCAGAGAAAGGAAGTTTAAGCACACTCTGTAGAACACACTGTATCTGTAAGAATAATTCATAGTTCTTGGTGACTGACATTTTCTGACTAGAACAGTGTCCATAAAATATTTCAAAAATATATATAGAACAAGGGGAGAAAACACAGACCATTCCCCAAAGCCGCCGTAACCAGGGATGGCTTGGCTGTCGCGGTGTCGTGGCGCCTCCAAAGATGTTTGGCAACTGCCATGGGAAGGAGAAGGGACTTTTTTAAAGGTAAAAAAAAATATAAAAAGAGGGGGGAAGCCCCATAGCAAACAGCGATACTGCACCAACAAAAACCTGGCACAGCATCTCTGTTACTGAAGGGGGCATTCCTGGCCTGAAAGGGGTTAGGAAGCTGCCTACCAGCATCTCTGCCCCCCAAAACACCCCGGGAATGCCCCCTGGGATGGTGATGCAAGGACTTGCAATGGTAGGATGCTGACCGGAGGCTGACCTGGCCTCCCAGGGCCACGCTGCTGTGGCAGTGCACAGGGGCCGGTGTTAGTGCCCCAATGCCAGCATCCATGCCAGACTTGGTGGTGCAAGTGGCATGGGCACCAGCGCTAGTTGCATGGACGCTGGTGAGACCCTTCCTCACCTCCTAAGCACATTCAGCCACAAAGCTCAGGAATGGGCTGTTAACAACTCCCCAGTCACTTGGTTGAGTCAAATAGTATGTTCTTGATTATAATCGGTTATGTCATAAGTGAATTCAAAAATCAATAACTACAGAGGAGAAAATCCAACGACTAGGTTTTTCTTACTTTTTCATTATTTTGGCAGTGCGTACCTTATGAGAAATCAGTATACTTATTGCATACCTCATTATTCATTATTGTCTATAAATATCGGTGAAATGATAAATGTTTCCACTTGGTGGCAGATATTGCTTTTAAAAATAAACATGTAGCGTATCAAAGTGTTAAAGGATCCCTTATCAAGGTTTTTTTTTAATTAGTAACAGTTTTGCTTGTATCTGAAAGGCATACTTAACATGAAAACATTGAGGAACTCCACATATTATCCAAAAGAAAGACAGGATATATAATTTAGGGTGTATAATAAAAGTAATCACAGCTTGATAAATCTAATGTCCAGGTTTCTATTATAACAGGAATTATATTTTTATATATCCTATTCCTCTAGAAAATAAAATTGGCTCATATTGTTACCTCAGCATCTCCTAGATTCACCTTCACTTGGCTTGCTTTCACCCTGTCAGGGTTCAGGGGCGGGGGGAAGCATCTTAGTCTATGTCTAACACATCCTTCCACATCTCTGTACTATTAGTGACCTCTTTATGCATGCTCAAAAACAGAAAAAGTAGAACCCAGTTCTGTAGAATTCCATAAAGACTGTCATTCAATAGCAATGCAGATCTTCCTATGATGGTCCTTTGGAGTTTTTCTGCCAACAAAGAGAAGAAAACACACAAGTACTGTTGCATAAAGCAGGTGTATCATTTAGATAAGAGAGAGTGGAGGAAACACCCCTAACACAGCCACATACACAGCCGCACACAATGTTTCCAACTACATGTAATCAGTCTTCATGAGTGCCTATAAAACTAGGTGACATATAGAACCAGCATATATAGCTTTCTCTCTCATTAACCGAACAACCTAAACATTGCCTCCCAAATAATTCTGAACACAGATTTGGGAGGGGGGGTGGGAGTTAAAGATAAGACAATAAATAACTTGAGAGTCAAAGTCAAAGTCAATGAAGGCAGGAGCTTTCTGATCCCATGATAAAGACAACTAGACAACCACACTCTCCCAACAGATATAAACTAGGCAATGTCCTACATTCTTCCAATAGCTGTAATTAAACAAGAAAGGCATGAGGCTGCCTTGAGGTCAGTTACTTGCATCATTCCAAGCACACCATCCACAAAAAGCAGGTCTCTAGGAGGTAGGGTTGCCAACCTCCAGGTACTAGGTGGAGATCTCCTTCTATTACAACTGATCTCCAGCCAATAGAGATCAGTTCCCCTGGAGAAAATGGCTGCTTTGGCAATTGGACTCTATGGCATTGAAGTCCCTCCCCTCCCCAAACCCCGCCCTCTCCAGGCTCCGCCCCCAAAACCTCCTGCCGGTGGTGAAGAGGGACCTGGCAACCCTACTGGGAGGTAGTATACAAATGTACTTCCTTTATTAATTTAACTTAATTAGTGGGTGGCATCCTCAGAAACAGGTTAGAATATACAAGGAGAAAGTTACATCCCCCCATATCTTGTGTTCCTGCTTTGTCATTATGCTTCTGGGGGTCTCCGAACCAAGCAAAACATATGAGTACTTCTGTCAGCAAAGTAGGGACCAAATTCATCACAGCCGACAGAATATGGTTTAGCCTGTAACACAAGACAGCCTAGATTAATTAGGCCACTCGCCATCCTGAGGAGTTCCTCTGGGCGACACTGTGTAGATGTTATGACAGCGGAGAAAATAGATTTATGTTTCGGCTTTCAGAGCCACAGAAATTGGTCTGCTTGCACTACCTGCCCTCAAATTGTCAGTCTCCAGAGTTATCCATCTTGGATTCCAAGGTAATATGAACCGGTAAACTGTGGGGTCTGGGTTCAAGTCCCACTTCTGCTGTGGACCTGCAGTGAGCAAACTGCAATCTCTCATTGTCTCATTTAGAAAATGGAAAATATATCGGTCTACCTCATAATACTGTTTAAAGGGAACACTACAAAACTACAAAGCATTATAGTGATTAAAGGCGCTATAGATCAGAAATTCAGAATAATACTCTGTGACACTGCAGAAGTTGCCTCTTACACAGGAATCTCTCCTGCCTCCCATTTCTACTTTAATCTTGGCTTGCTTTAGAGAAACCCTGTAGCATAAAGCCCTCTTGTATTCAAACTCTAATTTTACTGATTTTTCCTCACCTATCTCATGCCCTGATCTGGATGGCCCAGGCTAGCCTGATATCGTCAGATCTCAGAAGCTAAGCAGGGTCAGACCTGGTTAGTATTTGGATGGGAGACCACCAAGGAAGTCCAGGGTTGCTGTGCAGAGGAAGGCACTGGCAAACCACCTCTTGCCTTGAAAACCCCAAAAAGGGTCGCCATAAGTCGGCTGCGACTTGACGGCACTTTACACATACACACATCTCATGCCTAGGCTTACCAGGTCTCTCCTCTGCTCCGGAGGGAGGTTTTCCTGGCGGTTGTGAGATTGCGCGCACATGCCAAGGAGTCAACAGTACCACGCCAAGGAGTCAACAGATCCAAAGCACGTGCTAGAGCACTGGTGTAGTGGCTACCTGAAATGCTAGATGACAACCTTGGCTTTTAACATCATGTCTCTGCAAGCTCCATATTTACAGCGAGATTTCTCCCTGAACACTGTTAACAAAGGAGTCTATGCCTGCTCTCATCATAAAGAAGTTGCCAGAACTGTTCAAAACCTGGTGTATTTTTTCCCCTGGCTCGCAATAGTTTTTGAACGCAGCATGGTTTCTGCTAGCATCTTGTTTGCAGGGCCTGCACAGATATCAGGCAGTTTGTTATATATTTTTAATGCCTTGTCTCCTGTGCAGTGCAACTTTACAACGATTTTATAACCCTCTGACTCTTACTCAGCTTTTGTAACTTGTAGGTACAGTTTTAATTTCTGCTCCCATTTTCTCCAGTTTTCTGGTAAATTTCCAGAGAAGCTTAGCCCAGGGTAAAAGGTAAAGGTCCCCTGTGCAAGCACCGGGTCATTCCTGACCCATAGGGTGACGTCACATCTTGACATTTACTAGGCAGACTTTTGTTTACAGGGTGGTTTGCCAGTGTCTTCCCCAGTCATCTTCCCTTTACCCCCAGCAAGCTGGGTACTCATTTTACTGACCCCATAAGAATAGAAGGCTGAGTAGCGAGCAGAGCTTGGACTGAAGTAATGGAGCTTACCACTCTGTGCCACAGGGCTCTTAGCCCAAGGGGGGAAGGGGCTTAAACTGTCCCATTCTTTCTGTTCAATGCAGGATTCCCAATCAGAAATCCCTTCTGCAAACTTCCACTTCTGACACCCTGTAGTATCCCCTGGGGTCTGGAGTATAGGGTTAAGTTTATCTATCCAGATAGCACACAGGAAACTGGCAGCTTCAACAGTAAGCAGCTTTATTGCTTCATACACCCTTGAAACTACGACCTACACGCAGAGAAACAGAACTGAGGCCCCTCCCATGCAGACTTCAAGTGGGGAAATGGAAACTAGTTTGTGGGGACTTACTTAAAGGCATACACAAATATGTACATCACACTGCCTCTGTAAACGTTCCCTGTAAATTTCTCTTTCCTTACCAGTATTTGTTCCATGAGCACCATGAGCCACATTTTGTGGATCCCTGTCTCCTGTTTACAAGCCTGTGCTAAGTAACAACCTAGCAGCTGGAACGAACATAAGAACATAAGAAAGGCCATGCTGGATCAGACCAAGGTCCATCAGGTCCAGCAGTCTGTTCACACAGTGGCCAACCAGGTGCCTCTAGGAAGCCCACAAACAAGACAGCTGCAGCAGCATTAGCCTGCCTGTGTTCCAAAGCACCTAATATAATAGGCATGCTCATCCGATCCTGGAGAGAATAGGTATGCATCATGAGTAGTTCTTAATTATATACTTCAATTTAAACGAAGTTCTTAATTATATACTTCAATTTACCTTGAGATCCTTGTGGAATGATATCACAGGGTTTCATTTGTAGGGTTTCATTCTAGATATTTTGAACCAATTTCAACCAGTATCACCAAATGTATGTAAAGGATCCTGATTGCTTGCTGCAGAAGTCCCCAACTTTGTAGAGGATGCAGGTGCTTTTGGAATTTTGAAAAAGGCACTATCTCAGAATGGCTACCATGGGGATGAAGCCAATTAAAAATTCCTTCAGTGGTAGCCAGTCACAAAATGTGTTCCATGGGAGGAGGGATTATCAAAGAGATACTGCTTGGTTTGAGTGTCCATTGAAAGGAAGGGTTTGTTCATTGTATGGGCACTGGGGAAAGTTTCAAAAGGCAAAGCTCAAAGAAGTGTATGTCTATGATTAAACACATGGATGCGAAGCATCTGCTAGGGATGAGCTTAGCACTTTTGCCAGTCAGTCATCTTGTAGGGAAAACCCCAAATAGCTTTGCCAGTCTCCCAACAAGGGCAAGAGATTCCATGGCCCTCCTCTTGTTTCCTGCCACCAATCTGAGAGTAAGCAGGAGAGAGAAAAAATGTAAATGGCCTTTTTACCATAGAGTTTCCAGCAATTCATAGAGATGTGTAATATCACTTTTTGGTTTTTCCCAGAAGTGACATCACACCATTGCCAAAGGTTGTCCCTACATTCCAACCCCCACCCACCCACCCCCGCCATCTCCCACTGGTTGCCATGTTAGGCCTGGCAACCCTGAATCTGCAGCTCCCAGTGGGGGTTTGTTGCATTCAAGCCAACTGGAGTCTGCCCCTAAGACTAAAGAAGCAACTGAGTGCCAGGAAATACATCAACAGGTGCTATGGTACCCATGGACACCACATTGGGGACTGCTGGTCTTATTCTTGGATTTTAAATGAAGACGATAGATTTGAAACAAGACACCACCTGTGAACTATGTCAGCAACTTGGCTTCATGTATGATCTGAAACCAGAAGCTGATACTTCCTTGAGGGAGAAATCAACACAGTTTCAGCACCTTAATAACCATCAAATGACTCAGTGCCACCTTAAGCAGAGTTATATCCTTTGTCCAGGAACAGGTCCATCCACATCACCAGAGCCACATCTGGACTTACCCACAGGATGCCCACCTAGGAACCCACAATACCAGCAACATGGAAGGCCACTAGGAGTGATGCTGCAACAGCCACAATTAGGTTTGCCCCAGGAATTTTCCAACCCAGAGCTGGCAAACCTATAGAAGAGTGTTAACTCTGCTTTGGGTGGCACTGTCAGGGTCCTATCACATACTCTGGATAGGAAGTAGGACAGTTAGTAAGACTTCTGCTGAAGAACAAATTCATTCATTTCACAAAATGAAAAAGAACGCAAATGTTTCCAATAGAAATGAGAAATATTTGTCCTCCTTTCATACTGTGTTATTGAAAACTGTGTATTTTCTTAATGTTTCATATTTGTATAACATATGTATAAATTCTGTCAGTTTTGTCAGAAAAAAATAAATAACAGCAAGTTAGGAAACAATACAGCAACATTTCAGCACATTCATATTAGTTATGTATATTTTTGTCCATTCTGGGGGGAAAATCAATATAATGTGGTTTTCTTTCAGAGTGTGCAAGTATGCATATTCTGTATAATATATCAGAATTCACATTTACTTATCACATTTACCATATGGTATTAAAACCTTCTGGAAATAATCTGGTGGGTGGGGGATCCACTATTTTTGGTTCTATGCATTTTGGTTAAATTCTAATCCATTTAGGACAGGGGTGGGGAACCTTGTTTTTGCCAAGGGCCATTTGGATATCTTGGACATTATTCGGGGGCCATACAAAATTTATATATAAAAAACAAAAAGTGATCAGCAGTGCAATCTTATGCAGGTCTACTCTAAATCCTACTCAAGTCCAGTCAGCGGGGCTTACTCAATGGAAAATGTCAGTAGGTTTGTCCTGCAGATGTCTAGGATCTTAACCTATTGGCAACCTACCCATTTTGGCCCAGAAAAACTATGTACATTTTGTTTATTGGGAAATTTTACATGCTGCCTGGAACTTGACTTGGATAGCCCAGGCCAGCCTGATCTCATCAGATCTCAAAAGCCAAGCAAGGTCGGCCCTGGTTAGTACTTGGATATGAGACCACCAAGGAATACCAGAGTCATTATGCAGAGAAAGGCAATGGCAACCAACCTCTGTTCATTTCTTGCCCGAGCCAGCAATGCCGTGGATTGAACTTAGTAGGGTACAGATTGGGGAGGGGCACAGAGTACACAGAGAGAGATGCTGCACGTTTGGTAGTCCATCCTGCACCTGGGACCTTCTGCATGCCAAGCAGATGCTCTACCTCTGAGCCACAGCCCCTCCCAAGCAGATGCTTTCCCTCTGATCCACAGCCCCTGCCAAGGAGATGCTCTCCCCCTGATCCACAGCCCCTCCCAAGCAGATGCTCTCCCCCGATCCACAGCCCTTGCCAAGGAGATGTTCTCCCTTTGATCCACATCATCTGCCAAGGAGATGCTCTCCCTCTGATCCACAGCCCCTGCCAAAGAGATGCTCTCCCCCTGATCCACAGCCCCTGCCAAGGAGATGCTCTCCCTTTGGTCCACAGCCCCTGCCAAGGAGATGCGCTCCCTCTGAACCACAGCCCCTGCCAAGGAGATGCTCTCCCCCTGATCCACAGCCCCTCCCAAGCAGATGCTCTCCCCCCGATCCACAGCCCCTGCCAAGGAGATGCTCTCCCCCTGATCCACAGCACCTCCCAAGCAGATGCTCTCCCCCTGATCCACAGCCCCTGCCAAGACGCTTTACTGAAGCGCGCCAGCCAGGATATCCAGCTGGGAGGGGTGGCCAGGGGGCCCTTTGGCAGGCGCGCAGCAAGCACACAACAGCTGGTTCAAGCGGGGAGGGGCTTGGCATGGGTCCCTCTGGCTGCCCTGTGGGAAGTGTGCGCCAGCCGGGAGATCCAGCAGGGAGGGGCTGGTCAGGGGGCCCTCTGGCGGCCGCTCGGGAAGCGCACGCCAGCCAGGGGTTCAAGCGGGGAGGGGCTTGGCAGGGGACCCTCCACAGGTGGGCCAGGGGCCGGATGAAATGATCCCGCGGGCCGCCGGAGGTTCCCCACCCCTGATTTAGGACATTTTCACCTGCATGTTAGTTCCAAATTACAGTAAATTACATTTACAGGGGTTTTTTTCCCCCAGTAAACAAAAAAAAAGTATCCAGGGTATAATACAACCCCAGAAATTTATTTATTTCACCACTCTGGCATTTTTACCCCTCCCAATATATTGTAATGAGGTACAAAAATGTCCCCTGTGTTTTTACAAAGGAAATCTGATCCAGGAAATTACTGAAATGAAGCATTTCAGTAGTAGTAGTAGTAGTAGTAGTACTAGTAGTAGTAGTAGTAGGCAATACAAAACAACATACAAACAACCTGAGTGGATCTAATCCATTGCCCTGTTTATCACAATAGTTAGATGTCCCCAGGATGCACTTACAGCCAGAATGACAGAACCAGCCTGACGTTGTGTGGGATGCTCAGAGGCACCCTGTCTCTGAGCATGGAGTTTCCATTTAGCCGTCATGGCTAATAACCATAGCTATGTACCTATTGTCCATGATTTTCTTTAGTCCTCTTTAAAAACCATCTAAGCTACTCCCCAAGGCTAATAACAGTAAGGAGGCAGGGTCAGATTCAAAAAGTGGAACCATGCAGGAATGGCAGGATTTAACTCTCTCTACCCTCCCTGCACAAATCCTATCCAAATTCACTATGTAAAATGCTGAGAAGTTCTGATGATTGATCTCCTAGCATCTCATCTAGTTTGACTTTCTGAAAGCCTCTTTTCGTCATGGGGAGGGGCTGTAGCTCAGTGGTAGTGCATCTGCTTGGCATGCAGAAGGTCTCAGGTTCAATCCACGGCATCTCCTGTTAAAGGGACTAGGCAAGTAGGTGATGTGAAAGACCCCTGCCTGAGACCCTGGAGAGGCGCTGCCAGTCTGAGTAGACAATACTGACACTGATGGACCAAGGGTCTGATTCAGTATAAGACAGTTTCATGTGTTCATGTGTGTCAGCCAAATAATTATCCTATGTAAGTCAGGTGTGCTTCTCCCCAGGTTTTGAATGGATGTTTTAAAATAATTTTATAGATTCTAGTATGATTTGGTAGCGGGAGTTGCAAATTGGGGTAAAAGTAAAAATCAGGTGACTTAGGGCTGGAAGAATGTGAACAGTCCTCCATCCATTCCCTCCTGATTTTGAAAAGACATTTTCTTTTTTTTCTGTTCCTGTTGTCAAACCTCCAACACAACATAGAAGAACTGTTTGAAAAGTGACTTAGAGCTGATAATAAACCTATGCACCGGGTCAGCTTTAGCATTACTTCTCTTAATAGTAATGATGAATGCACTATGAATTAGTGAATGGTGCTTGGACTCTAAGTTGCCTGCCAGTGTGGTGTGGTCTTTAACAGCCGTGGACTCTAATCTGGAGAACCGGGTTTGATTCCCCGCTCCTCCATATGAACGTCAGACTCTAATCTGGTGAACTGAGTTTGTTTCTCCACTCCTACACATGAACCCTGGCTGGGTGACCTTGGGCTAGTCGCAGAACTCTCTCGGCCCTCACAAGGTGTCTGTTGTGGGGAGAGGAAGGGAAGGCAATTGTAAGCCACTTTGAGACTCCTTAAAGGTAGAGAAAAGAGGGGTATAAAAACCAACTCTTCTTCTTCTACACACTTTGTTCTTCTTTTTTCCCTGTGAGATATTTTCTAGAGGAGCTCATCCTTTTTTACTTTCCCTGATAAAGGTATATAGTAGGACTTTTCTCCTGGAGCCTTTGCCTATCAGTAGGGAAGGAGCATCTGGGTGGCCTTCACTGAGCAGTTGGAAGACCTCCCGTTTCATTTGGCAATAGTACAGTGGACAGTGAAAAGGTCTGTTAGTCCCAGAACAGAGAAGGGCACATGCTTCCCTGTAAAAAAATTCTGGAACAGTTTCCCTATCCTAATTGTCCTATCATTCTCCCTGGGTGAATTTATGGCTTTAGTAGAAATAACTCTTTTGGACGAAAACTCTCTAAATCAACAATGTAGCGAACACTTGAACATTTCATCTTGAGTCGAATGCAGGTTTGGATTTTTCAGTTGCGGAGGGTTAGGTTTGCATTTTTACACAGCACTCTAATAACTTGTCAATCCTGGTGGAATAGTAAATGCTCATGCCATCTGTTTTAATATCTAATTTAATGTATGCCATCTAGCTGACCTTCGGTTTTAGATCCTTAGTGGAGCCCGTCAATCTGTACACCTGGCACAACATCCTCTACATGTACCTGACAAGTGGTTTTTTTTAATTTTAAAAATCCCCTGTAGAGGAAAAAACAAGTATGAACAATATAATGATAGAATGAGTAAAGTGCTCTTCAATTAGACTTCAAGGCACTGAGAGTAAACAATAGTGCACAAGGAATTTGTCATGTGTTACATTAATCCTAGCTATATGCCATTAAAATGACACATTAAAAGACCACCTTCCACAGTAACTATATTAGTAGAGGGGTCCAGTTCTTTCAAGGGAAAGCTAATAGAAGATAAAGAAGAAGAATTGGTTTTTATATGGCGACTTTCTCTGCCACTTAAGGAAGAACCAACCCGGCTTACAATCACCTTCCCTTCTTCTCCCCACAACAGACACCCTGTGAGGTAGGTGGGGCTGAGAGAGCTCTAACAGAGCTGTGACTAGCCTAAGGTCACCCAGCTGGCTTCATGTGTAGGAGTGGGAAACCAGTTCGGTTCACCAGATTAGAGTCTGACGTTCATGTGGAGGAGTGGGAAACCAAACCCAGTTCTCCAGATTAGAATCCACCATTCCAAACCACTGCTCTTAACCACTACACCATGCTGGCTCTTCGGCTGGATAGAAAGGCCGCTTTTATCTTAAAAACTTCAAAGCACTAGACTCATTCAAAGCCTCTCACAGTTGATGTTGCCATAGTTCATAGTTTCCTGGTCCAGAATACAAATTTCTTCAGATCCCCAGGAAATGACATGTCCTAGGAGATCCTTGCACCTGAGATATTCCATGAGCATGTTCCTCAGAATCTCAGCTCCAAGGAACTATGGGATATACCCTTCTGTGGATTTCATGGTACTATACTTGCTTAGCCACACTGACACGTTAAAGAATCTTACATTTTAGAAGCTGCATTATCTTTACTTAAAATAGTTACCTTTCCTGTAAGAGTTCCTGGTGATATTTCAAGACTTTGGATTTGCTTCAGTGCTCTCCTTCATAAAACCGCTACTCTCATAAGGCTTTGCCTATCAAAATCAGATAAAATTACTGAAAATCTGATAAAGCAGAAAATTTTAAAATGTCAAAAAAAAAAAAAACCGAAGGCAGGGGTAAGTTTCAATGCATTTGTACTTTTGTTTTAACATCCTAGAAAATGTAATATACTGTTAACATTTTTCAGCACAATCAATACTTCACCTTAACCTAAGCAGGATGATTCCAACAGAGAAAAAAACAATCCTCTGTGAACCACAGAACTTGATTGACACATATTCATTCTCCCCCCCACACTCCAGCTTCCTCCATAAAACAAAAGTTGCAGATGCAGTAGTGAAAGAACCATGGGGATAAATAGGGCAGCCACTTTATTGACACGATAAAATAAAAATCTAATATCTAATTATCTCTATGGGGTATTTCTCTCTAATATTATCATCTCTTTGGGATATTACACAAACAAACATTAACTGGTCTGCTTTCTTGATACCTTTCCTGGGAGAAGATATTGAAACATGGCAACAACCTAGAAGCCCCCTCGTGGAGATGAGGTGAGATTCTCTGCTTTGAAGCAGTAACGTCTGCCTGTGAATCTTCTAGAGGGTTTCACAAATGTATTAAAGCCTACTCCTAAAGTGTCAAGTCAAGTTTATTAATACAGTTGACTGACTAATCATGTGCCAACACAGCAAAATTTCCAGACACAACAGTTTTGCACCGCAGAATCACAGACTGCCTGTACATATAAAGGTGTAAGGTCAATAAAAACAACCCCCGGTTAAAATTATCACATTAAAATTGATAAAATTGTAAAAAATGCTAACAATCATTCTCTAATAAAGCTCTGCGTATTTTAATAGCAACAGCGCAAAACTTGGCAGTTTAGAGCGTAAACTGAGGGTCTTCTCCTAATAGGAACTTCTTTGCCAAAAGCTGAACTGACTCATCAGGGAATTTACCAAGTGTTTCCTATAGTCCAAAGGCTGTATTTTTGTACTAGAGACCTAAATCTACTGGGTGGCTCCCCCACAACCTAAAAAGATACCAAATGTTCTGTGATGCCTTCCTTAAGTTAGATTGTTATTACACAGAGACAGATAAATGCCACTATTCTTGATCCTGGTTATGGTGATTCCAGTCCTCTGTCTTGAATAATAACTCATTTGCACACATGCATATAACATCAGCTTAATTATCTTGTTGATGTTCTGACATCCCTCATTACTCTTGTGTGGTGAAAGAGTGGGCCTTCATACTCCTCCCTGTAAAAGGTCCAATCAGTTTGTTAATAATCCTAGTATCACAGGCCAAAACAAGGCCAAATCTTCTTTAAGGCAAAATTTAAACCTTTCTTTTCACCTTGGTAGTGTTTCCTTGCTTATTTTATGATGGCTTCAACTACCCTTTGGGGAGGGGTTGTGGCTCTGCAGTAGAGTATCTCCTTGGAGGCAGAAGGTCCCAGGATCAATCCCCAGCATCTCCTGCTAAAAGGATCGGTGGTAGGTGATGTCAAAGACCTCTGCCTTAAACCCTGGAGAGCTACTGCCAGTCTGAAAAGACAATAGTGACCTTGATGGACCAATGGTCTGATTTGGTATAAGGAAACTTCATGTGTTCATGAAGTTCACCCCTAACCTTTTCCTACAACTGGACAGTACCACAACATGCCTATATTGTCCATCCAATTAATGTTTGTGTTCTTACCTGCAGCAAGATGCCTGACTTTCCCACGTAGTGCACTGGTTGCTACACAAGGATTGCCCACAGATCCTAATGTTGGTCTAATGCCCTGTACATCCTAATGGAAAGAGCATAAAAATGGTAAAAAGAACCTGCTTGAATGCTTTAGGTAGATGTAATACATAAAGCTCAGTCACCACATCCCTTATAATCTTAATCCACACTACTTTATTCCTAAACCGCTCTGAGCCCAACCTTCGGGTTGTGGAGAGCGGGGTAAAAATGTAATTAATAAATAAATAAATCAGCCACCAAGGTAACAGCCAGCATTATTGTTTTTTTAAAAAAAATTAAATTAAAATTTTATTGGAGAACAATAACAATAACAATAAACAACAACTAAAAGAAGCAGAAAAATGACAATCTTCATGATTTAAAATACCATACACACACACACACACACAATAGGATAACAACAGGATTCCTATGCTACAGCTTATTTCTTTGTCTTCATATTCATCGTTCCATCCTGACTGAGCACAACGCATTCCCCTTTATCGCCCTTATTTATAAAATTCTCTATTTTATTTATAGTTTGTGACCCTAACTCATCTAAACTTATTGTGTCTCTATTTTTCTGATATGTTGTTAGCTTAATTAAAATATATATTTCTTTAACTTTAACCAAACAGCCAGCATTCTTAACTCATGTTCCCAACAGTGCCTCAGTAGATGCTGAGAGATATGGGGTGCCAGTGCCCAGGGAGGACAGAGTTTGGGGAGAATGTGATGTCCTTTATGGTGATGTTCTAGGCTGCCTCCCCTAGTTTCGGTGGTCTTTACCCCTTAACTTGGGGTGGGAAATTGGGGCTAGGAGCTGGTTATTCTCTGCCCCAAGCCCTAATTGTAAGTATAGTTAGCCAGACTGAATACATGTAAGCTTTACTTGTTTTCTTGTTTTACTTCATCTGAGGAAAAGGATTTCATCTCGTTCCTTTTAATCTCTTAAGCTTTCCTAAAGTCTGGACATTTCAGTGATTATGTAGTTCTAATTAACCCAGTTTGGGGGGGTGGAAACATGCAAAATTCACAAGAGGTTTTATTTCCTTTCATATGTTTGTACTTTTGATTCACTTGTTAAATATTTTGTTTTGGCTCATTCTGACACTTGCCAGCACAAGATGCAAATCTGCAATCTTCTCTTTGAACCCACCATGTGCCAGAATTTCTAGTAATGTAGTAATGTGTCCCTTAAGGTATCGGCTGTTCCCAACGCAAACATTTGTGTTGAAAACAGCAGCAGAAGGAAAAATTATTAGGAAATGTGGATCTTCTCATTTGGTTTTATATGTATCTGTTTATAACTTCTTTAATGTCATTTTTCATGATCTCTACACAATATAATTTTTAATTAATCAAGGGCCAGGCATTTCTTCTGTAGAGAAATTATTTCCTCTAAGATAAATGTCTTATTGATAATATTATTTTCCCACTCTATCTCCAAGGAGCGCAGGGTTGTGGACATGGTTCCCTCCTCCTCCCTTTTGCCCCTACAATAGAGTAGAAATTTTATTACAGTCAGTGACCTGCCCCTACAATAAACCTATAAGGTAGGTTAGGCTAGGAGAAAATGACTACCCCAAAAGAAACTCAATGAACTTCATGGCAGAGAGAATTCATGAATTAGTTGGGGTCTGAACCTGGTGTCACAACCCCTGATTCAGGCCTTTCACTTTTTTTTCAGCCACCCTAAAACAATTCCCTGAGGCTATGAACCACGTCACCATACAGACACTCCTTTTCTACTAAAATGTCCATCTTCTGCTTTAGGAGTGTGAGGCAAAGTGGATTAATTTTCTTTATATTGTGAGGCACTATCCCAGCACTCGGTGCAGGATATTCCACCTGTATAAAGCTGCAGAGTTCAAAACAGCCAAAAGCTATGTGGAGGAATATGAACAGCACACATATTAAAATTGGGGGAAAAACACCTAAATTTACTAAGTGTTTATAAAGTCCTTTAAAACAATCAACATTTTCCTTGAGAGGTTTCTACTACTTTTACCTCATATTAATTGAAACATTGTTACATCTTTAGTGAGTGTGAGACAGAGAGCGAACACAGAGTGATACTTTGTGAGCTGAATGACTGAAACTGATAGTTTCCAGTGACAGTTGGTTACAAGTAACTGTCACCAGAAGGGAGGGGCTCATTCTAAAGAAGCACAGAACCCACTCTCAGTCAAATTAGGTTCCAGCATTTAATCCAACATTCCCCATCTCGATGGGCCTAATTTGAATTAACCAAGTTTAACCTTATACGTAGTTTCTCAAAACTATGTCTTGGTAGAGGCTTCGTCAAAATGTCAGCAGTCATCTCTGTTGTTGGACAATACTGCAATTTTATAAACCCCTTCTGGTTCAGATCTCTTATAGCATGACATCTTATATCTATATGTTTAGTACGTGCATTTATTTTCTCAGATTGCATTAATCTCAAATAACTCTGATTATCTTCCATTAGTTGAATTGGATGGGACATTCAATAAACAATGAAATAGTGATTAGGACTGCACAAGTCTTGAACCAACCAGAAATCTCCAAAATAGAACTGAAACAAAGCATGCATATTAACATGACACATTGAATGATGCAAAAATTACATGGTAGGAACTTAGAGAAAGCTATGCACAGTAGTATAGATCACAGTCCCTAATCATTTATACAAGTAACTTGGTAAACCATTTTGTACAGTGCAACTCTATTACCTCTATTACCGCTTGAATAAATCAATTTTGCATAGTGTGTGGAAAGCCAGGAGTCTGGGTGCCTTCCTCACCTCCTCAGGTAGGCCATTCCATAAAGTGGCAGTCAAAATGGAGAAGGCACGTGTATGGCAGTTGTTAGGGTTGCCAACCTCCAGGTGGTGGCTGGAGATCTCCCGCTATTCCAACTGATCTCCAGAGTTAGAGATCAGTTCACCTAGAGAAAACGGCCACTTTGACAATTGGACTCTAGGGCACTGAAGTCCCTCCCCCTACAAACCCCATCCTCCTTAGGCTCCACCCCCAAAAAAATCTCCAGGTATTTCCCAACTCAGAGCTGGCAACCCAAGCAGTTGTTGATTTTTCCCGTTTGCAGGTTGGCCCCTGCTGAAGGCCCTGCTCAGATGAGCAAAGCTGTCATGGCAGAGAATGGAGGAGAGGTCGTCCCACAGATATGAGGAACCAAAGCCATTTGTATGTGATAGCCAGTACCTTAAATTGAGCCTGGTAAATTTAACACGTGTTTAAAATTCTTGCAGTTTTAGGCAGCTTTAGATTAGATTAAGAGAAAAATAACAGGGTGGATTTGGCTGAAACCCATAAAACTGCTCACAAATGAGGCAGGCAACATTCTAGAAAATAATTGCCTATTCTGCTTTAATTTAATTAATTTATTTAGCCCGTTTATACAGGGCCTTTTCAGAATAAATACACCCCAAGTGGCTGACAACTAAAATTAAATACAATGCAATAAAATCATAAAACCGCAATAAAACAGAAAATAAAACTGACCTCATATAAAGCTAACAGCACTTTTAAACAGTCATTAAAAGCAAGGACATAATACAGCATGTCTATCTGAAGACCTTGCAGAACAGGCTAGATGTCGCAGTCTGCGATGAGGGCACTAGGCTCACTGGAGAAAAGGAGTTGCACTGTATAGGGGGGGCTTCTGACAAGGGCTTTGCTGGAGAGGGGAGGGATTTCAGTGCCATAGAGTCCAATTGCAAAAGAGGCCATTTTCTCCAGGGGGATGATCTCTGTCACCGGGAGATCAGTTGTAATAGCAGGAGATCTCCAGCCACCATCTGGAGGTTGGCAACCCTACTAAGCTCTGCCTTGTCTCTTGGGCCCAGCATCCTTGACTATCCCCTGAAGGGTCTACCTGGACAGCCCTCTTTTATTTGAGGAAGTTCCAAGGCTGCACAGGTAAGAACTCTGCACGACCCTCTCCTCACTTGCCCCCAGCCTCAGCTGGATTGGCTCACTGCATGCTTGGCTCCCTGCCTGCCCCCAGCCATGGCTGTGCTGGTGATAGGGGAAGCCACGCTGGCTCTAACCATGTTGGGGAAGCCTTGCCAGCCATGCCAGCAATGAGGGAAGCCATGCTAGGCCCAGGCACACAGGTGACAGAGGAAGCCTCATGCTGGCCAAGCCAGCAATCAGGGATGTGGGGAGGAGGGTAGATGCTGGCAGTGGAGGTGCATTGTGTGCACAAGTGCAGACAACAGCTGCTCTGTTTTGGATTGTTTTAACCCCTAGCCCATTTTTTCAACATTTCAAATTTTTCTGCAATCCTGGGGGGTAGGGGTGTCCCCTAAGTTTGAAGAAAAATCTCCCATCTATCCACCTGGTCCCAATTCACAGATAGAAGTACCTGCACGTCGAACTGGGTTGACTACTAGAATATATGATGATACCACATCATTTTTGGTTGATGCACAAATAGTTTTGAAAAAGGTGCCTAGTCCATGGGCTGGAGATCAGTTGTAATAGCAGGAGATTTCCAGCCAATACCTAGAGGTTGGCAACCCTACCAAGGAAGCATATATTGGTCCATGGGTAGGGTAGGATTGCCAGGTCCCTCTTTGCCACCAGTAGGAGATTTTTAGCGTGGAGCCTGAGGAGGGCGGGCTTTGGGGAGCGGAGGGACTTCAATGCCAAAGAGTCCAATTGCCAAAGCGGCCATTTTCTCCAGGTGAACTGATCTCTATCAGCTGGAGATCAGTTGTAATAGCAGGAGATCTCCAGCTAGTACCTGGAGGCTGGCAACCGTATCCATGGGTACAGGACATAAGGGTCTGGGGCTGGGAAAGAAGGTTGCATCCAGCAATGGGGTAACACGTAAAAACCTGTAGTGCTGCATTCTAATCACTAGAGCTGTAAGCACAGCAGAAGTCCCGCTGTAGTGAGAAACCAGCTCAAATCCGATAAGTTTCAGTTTAATTAGCTTGTCAGTCATGGTCTAATGCTAATTCTGTTTGATAGTTTGCTGAGAGGTGGGTCTTACAATAGTGGTATAAACTAAATGTAGAAGTTTTTGAAAAGATCTGTGAGGTATGAAAAGGCTAAGTTAAAAGGTAATAATTTTATAGTACCACATCTTATTTTCTGTAAATCATGCTTTCAAAAAGAGGGTTTCCATTTTTTAAAATAGCATTTCTGTTCTTTTCAAGTAGAAACTCATCATGAAATATATAGGATGCATTTTACTGATTCAGGAACAAAACATAACAAAAACTGTGCGTGCGGGTGGGGGGCAAATCTCAAAAGACTTGTTCCTTTGGCTTTCCAGGAAGAGTTCTGTCACTACTCACACAGCTGCTTACAAAAGCATTGAAAAAGTAGTTGTAGAGACAGGCAACTTATTATTTATTTATTTTTTGCATCTGCTTAATTAATGCAGCGGAAAGTGTCAACTCTGCTTGGTCAAAATGGATCAGGAAATTATGTACGTGCACTCTTGAAAGGCTTCAGGCAAACAGCATGTCATAAATTGTCAGGACTGCAACCACCTAAAGCCCTGACTCACATCAAGAGGGGCTATAAAACTGGACTGCCTGCCTATCACTGGGGAAGATATGCATGAGATTTAAGAGGGTTACTGCATAACAGCCTCCATTTTGTTACATATCGATCCAGGCATCATTTTGCTCCCCAAAATAGCAACGCTCATGTACCGGTCTCCCTATCTTCCACAATTGATTCACGAAATCAAAGTAGCACATGAGATTAGGGCTACTGCTAAATTTTCACAGCCTCATCCATTTGGTTCAAAAGTTCCTGCTTCAGTTATGGTTCTTCCTTATGAAAATTGAACTCTGAGTTGTTATTTCCATGCCATTTTCCCACATCAGATTTAAAATGTGTTTTACTACCTTATCTTTGCACTGTTTATAACATATGTGTATGTAAAGTGCTGTCAAGTTGCAGACAATTTATGGCAACCAAGTAGAGTTTTCAAGGCAAGAGACTAACAGAGATAGTTTGCCATTGCCTGCCTCTGCATAACAACACTGGTAATCCTTGGTGGTCTCCCATCCAAATACTAACCAGGGCCAATTCTGCTTAGCTTCTGAGATCTGACTAGATCAGGCTAGCCTGGACCATCCAGGTCAGGATCTACATGGCCTATAATGTATACGTGGTATAAAAATGCCATAAAAGAACCAGACGAGGAACAACCGAAATGAAAATGGGTGGAGTGAAAAGCTCACAGCTACAACACATGAGATCAAAAAGGGCATATCTATGCATCCCCAGCTGAGATATTGCTTCAACAGGTCCATGTTGCAACTGGAACCCCCTGCTGAAGTAGAATGTGCTTACCGTCCCATGCTCAGTGTGGACAACTGGCTGCCTAGAGACTCAAACCAGTCCCCAAGGGCTTCCCATCTGGCTTCAATACTAAGGATGCCCCGGCATTAAGCATTCCCAGTGGTTTCTTCAAATTGAACAGTAGCTTTATCTAAGTTTTTCCTTTAAGCACCCCAGCGGTTAGCTTCTAGTCATGAGACAGGAACTGGATAAATGGGGGTGAGCACTGAAGCTTCATGATATCATTCTGTGAAAAAGGAGAAGTTGGTTGATGCCATTGAGAGGTCTGGAGTACAGTGCCAGCAATATGCTGACAACACTCAACCCTGATCCAGGTGAAGGTGACCAGCCTTAAACCTGAGATTGGATGCTATAAAGGACAGCGAGAAGCTTACACTATGCATGACACAGTTGATGATAGTATAATAAAATGGAGGAGAAAAGGGCCATGTAAAATAATCTACGCTGTACTACTGCACTTACACAAGTAGCAGCCTATATTTTCTCATGTCTAGTGACAAATCAGGCAACAGGTTCACCAGCACTCCTCGACTAGACTTAGTAGTTACCTTTCTCTGGTGACAGGCATGTAAGTACACCTGTTGTCCAGTTACTTTTCTAGGTGACAAAAGGAACCTGAAATGCACATTGCTTTCTTACTTACCACATTGGCAGACTTCCAATGCAATCCAGACAGGTTTACTGCCCTTCTGACTCCATTGAAGTCAATGGGATTATCCTGTGAATATCTTTGGTTTTCCAGAATCTGATCTTCTTCCACAATCGGATCTATTTTACCCAGTGTATCACTAATGGATCAGCTGAATTTCTGATCTGCATATTTTCTGGTCAAATCAACCCATTTCGACTTCAAATGTGCTTCTGTTGACAATTGGCGAACTGGGTTTTTGGTCTCTATCTTCTCTGCTATGATTTCTCTAGCATTGTTGAGAAGTCAAAAACCTCAAAGCCTGGAGTGCTCCAGCTACCACCTGGAGGTTGGCAACCCTAGACCTGGACAACAAAGTTACTGGTGCCTTAGGCCACCAGTTCCGTGCAGGAGTTTATTTCCCCATTTACTTCAGTAAAGCAGGTAGCATCATACAGATTTCCCATTGTGTGCTCAGAGCTGCCCACTCCACTGAAGTGAGTGTGAAATTTCTTCCAGGCTGGCAAAGTGTGTGTGTGTGTGTGTGTAAACTACTTCATAAGAAACAACTGTATAAAGATACTAGTAAACAATATTATCCCCTAACTCTGAAATAAAGGTCCCAACATATAAAACTGGGTTGACTGGGATTTAAGGCATGCACAGCATATTAACCCCTCCCCCATTTAGTGTGGGTTTTCTGAAAGGCAGCCCCAATGGGATTGCCAGAGGTTAAGCAAATTTATCCTGGCTCAAAGCTTAGAACAGCCACCAGTCACGCCTCACATTTGCAGACCTGGATAGGGTTGCCAGCTTTGGGTTGGGAAATACCTGGAGATTTTGTGGGTGGAGCCTGAGGAGGGCGGGGTTTGGAGAGGGGAGGGACTTCAATGCCATAGTGTCCAATTGCCAAAGCGGCCATTTTATCCAGGGGAACTGATCTCTATCGACTGGAGATCAGTTGTCATAGCAGGAGAGCTCCAGCTACCACCTGGAGGTTGGCAACCCTAGACCTGGACAACAAAGTTACTGGCATTCATTACATACCGGTCAGTAAGGTTTCAAGTAATGATAACCAGCACTGAGAAAATTATGTTCCCAGTCCCCTATCCCAGTCTAATCAAGAGAGGCAGGTCTGAGTGCCTCCTTTCATCCCCAGAGGCCTCAGGGTGTTTGCCAGGCTATCTTAAATTCAGGACTCTAGTCTCTAACCCACATCAGTCCTTTCAACACTATCTGGGTCTATCCAATTCCCAGGACCAGGCCTAATTGACCACACCTCACTAGAACAATGTAAAGCAAGCCAAAATAGGATTTTTTGTGGCCAATTTAAGGAGAACCCAAAAAATGCCTTCACGCACCCAAAACAACCAGCTTATTCAATATTATGCTTTGAGTGTTGGGTAGGGCCGGTGATTCCTCAGGAAAATGTCAAACGTCAAGAGGTACATCATGTCATCCCCGCTGACAGCTCCTAGAATCGCCAGGCACATGTTTGCAACCCCGGGAGGCAGGAAATTGTGAAAAAGATAGCATATATGTGTTGAGAGGTTGGTGAAATCCTAGCGTGTCTGTGACATAAATTCCAGGTAATAGCCAGAAGTGATGTTGACATGGCCACATCTTTTTTCTCATTCTCAAAGGAGCAGTGGTGAGGACCAGGAGGCAACAGTGGGAGATCGCCCGACATAATGGCTGAATTGGCAAGCCTATATAGGCCACACAAAACATCTCACCTGCTCCATGCCAACATCTTTGTTTATTAGAGGGATAGGAGAGGCAAAACTGTTCCCTGGTCTGTTTCATGGCAGGAAATGCCATTTTTGTGACTGGATCAAAATATGTTATGTTTGGTCTCCTCTTATGTTGAACACTCTAACCAGGATGTTTAGACTAAGCTACATAAATGATAATATCAGTGTTTACAACCCACACAAGTATAATTTCCTCTTTTGTCTACGATTAAGCTCCACGAGCCCTGACCTGGATAGCCCCAGGCTATCCTGATCTCGCCAGATCTCAGAAACTAAGCAGGCTCAGCCCTGGTTAGTATTTGGATGGGCAACCTCCAAGGAATACCAGGGTCATGATGCAGAGGATGACAATGGCAAACCACCTCTGAAAGTCTCTTGCCTTGAAAACCCTACAGGTTCGCCATAAGGGGCTTTTACGAGGAACTTCGATCGCACTATATTTCCGCCCTTTTAATATACAAATCCAATGCCTCTGTGACTGACATAATGCCTTTTTTACTAAGCGACAGGGACCCCAAGGCTACATTTGTTTCAGTCCTTATATCCCTCCAACACTAGATATATGCTGCTCAAGATCAATTGATCAAGGAGCTTTTAAGGGATAAAAGGAAAGGAAAGGATAAGTCAGCTGTGACATGATGGCACACTCAAAAAAAGCTCCATGAATCTCAAAACTATATGCATTATCAATAGCTGAAGTGGACGCAGCATAAGGTACACCTAGGGTTGCCAACCTCCAGGTAATACCTGGAGATCTCCTGCTATTACAACTAATCTCCAACCGCTAGAGATCAGATCACCTGGAGAAAATGGCCACTTTGGCCATTGGACTCTATGACATTGAAGTCCCTCCCCTCCCCAAACCCTGCCCTCCTCAGGCCCTGCCCCAAAAACCTCCCACCCGTGGCGAAGAGGGACCTGGCAACCCTAGGTAACCCACACAGTGGTGGCTGGAGATCTTCGGGGATTACAACTGATCTCCAGGCTACAGAGATTAGTTCCCCTGGAGATAGGCTTGCCATGCCCCATAGCTCCACTGGCAAAAGCTTTCCGGGGCCGTGGTTTCCATAGAGTTTTATCCAAGATTGCCAGAGTGTCCACGTCACTTTCAGGTTTACCCGAAAGTGATACGTGCGTGCGAGTGCCTGCAGTGCCCGCTGGTCATCAGCTGGCCGGCAGGCAGCCCGGTGGATTGGTGGGATTTTACCCGCTACCACCGGGCACTTGGCAACTCTACCTGGAGAAAATGGCTGCTTTGGAAGGTGGATTCTATGCCGTTATAGCCCACTGAGGTCCCCAGACCCTACCCTCCCCAGGCTCCACCTCCAGGTACCGCAGATACAAACTTTATAGAAGACAGGCAATGCCAATTAAGGATATTTTTTTTTACTTTTTTATAACTTAAAATACAAACATGCTTAAAACAATAAGACACAGTATTTCCTTTTATTTAACAGTCTTTAATAATTGACGCTACGGGACTGGGGGAGGTGGCTTCCTCGACTGGCGGAGCCCACAGTGGGCTTGCCAACTCCGATCAGGAGCATGGTGGGGGTGCCTCAGCTGGCTCGTGGGCCAGTCGACCCCAGGGCCTTATGTTTGACACCCATGGTGTAAAATATGAGCGTGGTAAACAGCGTTTTCTGTGGAAAACATTGGTGTCAAAGTGCACACCGCAGGAAAGTAGGAGGTGCCCTTAAACTGGCTGAGCGTGGTGTAAAAAATGTGCTGCTACACGGACTGAGAAAGGAACCTTATTGCTACCCCTGCAGCCCTCACCCCTACAAGGAAACCATGTTTCAAAAACAAACAAACCACTATACCTTATCCCTTAGAAACTCATGTTCACCAGCCTTGCATCCTGCCTTTAATGAATTTTAGTCAGCAGAAGTGTTGGAAAATGCCTTAAAAGCATCATGAAAATACTTTTGCTAGCTCCACAGACTCTCATACACTCCCGTCAACCTACTAAACGTTCAGGCATTTCCTCTCCGTTTCCTATTTGCCACACTTCCGGTGGATTCTGAAGTTCCCGAAACAAACAGGAAGGGTGACGGGATGCTAAGGAAAATTCTTTGTCTGACACTTATACGTTCCTCCTGCCCCTCTCCGCCTCCTGACAAACAGCCTGCTTTATTACCAAAGCAACACATTTTCAGCTGAGGGGTGATGGTGGCAAATAAAGTCTTTATGTGTCCACTAAATAAACACAGGAAGAACAGCAAATAAAAGCCTCATTTCAAAAAAAAAATTGGCACACTGAGACAGCTCCCAAATCAAGTTCTCTCTATATGTCCTTTCATATAGTTCTTTCTATATGTTCTTTCATATAGACAACGAAAAGGCCTGCTAAATCAAAAGGACTATATATTAAGAGCGCAGAATAACCTCTTCTGCACCTGGTTGTAACACTGCTGGGAAAGAATTAGAAACAGTTTCCTTCTTCAGACAGGCCATTTTGTATTTTAAAATGTTTTAGTCCGAACGGTGTATTTTTTCATGAACAATTCAACCTGTACCGAACTTTAGATGGGATGAGCTGCTTTGCATATGGAAGAAGAAGAGTTGGTTTTTATATGCCTCTACCACTTAGGGAAGAATCAAACCGGCTTACAATCACCTTCCCTTCCCCTCCCCACAACAGACACCCTGTGAGGTAGGTGGGGCTGAGAGAGCTCTGCAAGAGCTGTGACTAGCCCAAGGTCCCCCAACTGGCTTCATGTGCAGGAGTGGAGAAACCAACCAAGTTCACAAAATTAGCCTCTGCGGCTCATATGGAGGAGCGGGGAATCAAACCTGGTTTGCCAGATATGAGTCCTCTGCTCCAAACCACAGCTCTTAACCACTACACCAGGCTGACTCTCTGACAACAAGAGGGAGAGGCTTTAACCGCCACACCCTGTTTATAGACCATTTGGTTGGCCACTGTGGGTCACAGGATGCTGGACACAGGATGCAATGAAGATGATAGTACACGTGCAGTCATATATTACTGCTTTTCCTCCCTTCCAGCCAGTGTGGTGTAGTTAAGAGCGGTGGACTCTAATCTGGTGAACCGGGTTTGATTCCCCACTCCTCCACATGAAGCCTGCTGGGCGACCTTGCGCTAGTCACAGTTCTCTCGGAACTCTCTCAGCCCCACCTACCTCACAAGGTGACTGTTCTGGGGAGAGGAAGGGAAGGGAATTGTAATCTGGTTTGATTCTCCTTAAAAGCTAGATAAAA
The DNA here is from genome assembly GCF_029931775.1 of Euleptes europaea. Lineage (NCBI taxonomy): Eukaryota > Metazoa > Chordata > Lepidosauria > Squamata > Sphaerodactylidae > Euleptes > Euleptes europaea. The sequence continues at coordinate 33,413,071 of NC_079318.1, forward strand.
TTGGCATATAAAAACCAACTCCTACTCCTACTCCTTCCCACAGCTTCCCCCATCTGCTGCCACCACCACCTCCATATCTGCTGACTGACACATTCCTTAAATTCACAAAACATTAATATTTCACATTTAGTGTCTTCCTTTTTCCTCTGTTATGCTCACCAGGGTAAATGCTGATGTCTACATCTGTATCAGCTCACACTCGTGCATTCTTGTACAGTCTCATATGAACTATAGTTGCTTTTCTGCCAAATTCTTGTTATTAAACATTGTTTGATTTTTTTTTTTAAAGGGTGTCTATGGGCTGTTTGTTTTGTTTTCTTGGCAGAGATTACCAGGGAAATAATGGGAAAGCTATGAATACCTGGGTGGCTACGCCTTCTGTCATGAAAGGGAGCTCCCAAAGGACTTTCCACAAACGACCTTGTCTTTCCCAAAGTTCTCAAATGTGCCTCCCCGTGTCACATCACCATCTAGAATCCAATTTCAGAAAACAAGCTTTGATTCCTGATCTCATTTTTATGTTTAACTTATAGGGGGAAATGCATACATTTGTAATGAAAGTACTGGGTTATATTCAATGGTCACCAGATAGGGTTGCCAACTCAGTGTTGGGAAATACCTGGAAATTTTGTTGGGGGGGTGGAGCCTGAGGAAAGGTTTGGAGAGGGGAGGGACTTCAATGGGATATAATGCCATAAAGTCCCTCTTACAAAGTGGCCATTTTCTCCAGGTGAACTGATCTCTGTGGCCTGGAGATCAGGTGTAACAGTGGGAGATGGCCAGCCACTACCTGGAGGTTGGCAACCCTATCAGCAGAAAGGGAAAGGGTTTGCTGATTGCTGCCTACTACAGACCCCCCACATCATGCCCATTGATGTTCTTTTGGATCAGCATTGGGGGGAGAGGCTGAAATTGACTGCAGTGAGAGGGACAGGAAAGTTCTGCTCTACATCTGGAGTTTCTCTTTGCAGTTTGTGGTATATAACCCTTCGTCTCGAAAAAGAGAAATCTTTTCACAAAACAGTGAAAAAGAGCAGCCTGACTGATTTACTATCTGGACATATTAAAATATGAATAGTAAGCAAGGAAGGTTTATGATGTGATAAATGTGGCATTTATCAACTGACATCAAAACCACAACATTTTCCCTTCCCATTTTTTGTCTCATGTTTCTTTCTATTCCAAATAGTCTTTATTTCTGTATTTCATTGTGGATGTGAAAAATTTGCCTTACATATGAAAGATTCCATTATCAATACCTTAGTCTTTGAAGAAATGTTTCTGTCTTTTTCCTGTGCTCTTCCAGCTATGCACCATTTTGATATAGCAGTATTGATTTCAATATGAGTATATTCTCAAAGTTTATTCAACTACTCGTTCTTGCCTTTTTACTCTGTTTCTACTACTGGGCATACCATGAGTTAGATATAGGGTTGCCAACCTTCAGGTAATAGCTGGAGATCTCCTGCTATTACAACTGATCTCCAGCCGATGCAGATCAGTTCACCTGGAGAAAATGGCCCCTTTGGCAATCGGACTCTATGGCATTGAAGTCCCTCCCCTCCCCAAACCCCGCCCTCCTCAGGTTCCACCCCAAAAACCTCCCGCTAGTGGAGAGGGAGGACCTGGCAACCCTAGTTAGATACTGTCAGTCTTTCTGCGGACAAAAGACTGAATAGGGGCCCTTTTAGGGACCCACATGAACAAAAGACAGTTTGGACAGTGGGGCTACAGTGAGAAGCGAAATTGCGCAAGGTTGAACAGAAAAGCTGGTAGGATCAACCCAATATTCTGGGAGCAGTAATTGTATACAATTGGCTCCTGTCTTGCTCTCTTATAATTTTTGCATGTATTAACAAAAGCTGCAATGGATGTAATCTAATGTTTCAGCTTAATGTACTTATCCCTTATATTTGTAATCTATATCTAAAACCCTTTATCTTTAAGGCATGTCTGCCATATGTGTGTAAAGGCCCCAACTTGGTTGTACATTGAAGGAAGACAGAAATCACCCTGCCTTTCTAGAACATAATATATGCACTAGAAGTTCTCAGGCTTGTAATTTATAGGGCAGCTTTGCTCATTGCATATATTATACCATTTTATTGCATCGTCCTCTAATTTTGCAACCCATCTTTGTTGCATTGTTTGTTATATGTATTATACTGTTTTAGTGATTTGCTCTCTGATTTATATAATCCAGTTTTATTCAGCTGATGGCTGTATGTATTATATTGTCAATTGCATGGCTTGTGCAATCCACCTTGACTCTCAGTGAGAAAGGCAGGCTACACATGAAATTAATTAAATAGTTATAAGTATATTTTCTTGGAGGTAAATTATTTGGGTATTATTTTGAAACTTACTGCACAATAAGCCTGCTTATGGTAGCACAAATGTGGAAGTCTAAAATATTCCCAGAAACAAGCGCTGTCAGCTGAAAAAGATATGCCAACATCCAAAATTCCATTATGGTCAATTGGACTAGATGTAAACCCCTCAAAGAGAAATCATGGAGAATGTTCTGCACAGTGGAGATGAAGGCCTGTCTTCTGAAATATGAACGTTTATTATCTTTCCAAATTTTTCTTTTATCTAACCCAAAGTAATGGTGAATTAGCCACACAAAAAATGAACACAATCTCTAACATGACCTAATGAAAGGGCTAAATAAATCCAAAGAGATTAGCCTTTTCATCCCCCTATGGGAAACTGACAACATTAATGGTGTGTTTTCCAGGCCAATAGGTTTTCTGCATTTATTTTTATTCAGTCTTGTGAGACATTTTGTCAGGTCTTGTGAAAGTTAGTTGAACTTTCCCCCCTCCCGCACAGATTGCCTGGCTTCCACTTCACTCAACCCAATATAACAGTTTGCAAGCTATTATCAATTGCTCCTATATCCCTCAGTAGTTTTGAAAATACAACAAATGTTTAACTTGTTGTTCACCTTTCTATAAAAGAAGACATGTATGTCTTTCACATCTCTTATTTGCAGAAAGAAGATAACGTTGCCCTTCACCATCTGATGGATTCAAAGCTTAAACAGAATGAACCTCTTATAAATCCCTGCTGCTGGCCTCCCTTTACACAGACACACACACAGAGAGACACACACACATTTTGCCTTGTCAGCTCTGCTGTTTATTTTAATTAATCAGCTCAAAGTCACAAAGCATTGAACAGCCTACTGAAGCCTGGTAAAATTTGGCAAATAAATCCCATTGTCTCCATTAGCTTGTGTCAAGAGATAAAACATGTCTGGTGTTCTATCAAACAGGAACGGAACGTCGCCTTAAAACATAAAAGACACAATATGAGGGAAGCACTACCGTTTTAGCTATAGCATACTGATGACAACCTATTCCAGTTCCAAAACCATGAATGAATTCGCCTAAGGGCTTTACATAGTGGCTGAATAGCATGGGGACCAATTGCCTTCAGTGTGATATCTGCCTTGTGGGGATACCCAGTTCTATATTTCTTTATCCAAGTTGCCTGGTGACGCTGCAGAGATCCTGAACCCAAGCCTGATTGCGGTGGTTAAATGGCTGAGGGTAAACAAGCTGAAACGGAATCCTAACAAGACGGACGTAATGCTTGTTGGAAGGAAAGGACTGTGCAATGTTGCTTCATGCTACCATAGGCTTTGGAGCTATAGGGGAGGAGCTACAGGGGAGTTAGTATAGGTTTAGATAGGATGCTCCCTGACCTTTCCTATGTCCACTTCTACTGCTGTCCCCTTGTTACCCAGAATGCTACTCTTAGGGGTTCCTTCCAGTCACTCCCTTCTCTCTTTCTTTTTGACCACCACGAGGGCTGGACATGTGTTCTACAATCTCTCTCCGACTCCATCCTAGTTTAGATAGCTAGAACCCTTTACTCTGCATTTCCTATCCAGTATGGAGTTCTCTTACACTAAAGAACATCTATTTCTTTTCTAAGTTACAAGCTTAAGTGTGAACTTATTCCTCAACCAGCCAAACTATAGAATTCCACTGTGCACAGACTCAGCTCTGCTTTCAATGCTGGTTGGGAGGGCTGATGTCATGAAGGATATGGTGCTTCCCGCTTTTGATTGGGTCCAGCTGACACTCACTGACTCAGTTCAATGCTTTGGAGTAGTATTGGATGCATCTTTATTGCTGGAAAAGCAATCTAATGAAGCTGCAAAAAGGCATTTTATCAATTTCACCTAGCTTAGAAGACAGCTCGGAATCTTGACTCAGCTGATCTAGCCCTTTGGATCCATGCTATGGTTACATCAAGGCTAGAGTATTCCAATACAAGCTACATGGATATCTTAAGGATAGCTGGGACACTCTGGTTGGTACAGAACACCATGGCTTTGTTACTACTGGACACTAAGTTCAGTGAGCATGTCATTCCCATTCTGCAGATACTCCACTAGTTAGCAATCATTTACGGGGTTCAATTGAAGGCTCTAGCAACCACCTAGTGGTTAAAGAGCAGTGGTTTGGAGTGGGTTTGATTCCCCACTCCTCCACATGAGCGGCAGAGGCTAATCTGGTGAATCGGGTTGGTTTCTCCACTCCTACACATGAAGCCAGGTGGGTGACCTTGGGCTAGTCACACTCTCTCAGCCCCACCTACCTCACAGGGTGTCTGTTGTGGGGAGGGGAAGGGAAGGTGATTGTAAGCTGGTTTGATTCTTCCTTAAATGGTAGAGGAAGTCAGCATATAAAAAGCAACTCTTCTTTTTTGCTGTCAAGTCACAAATGACTTACGGTGACGGTGACTCCTTGGGGTTTTCAAGGCTAGCGGCGTATGGAGGTGCCTGCCATCGCCTGCCTCTGTGTCACAACCCTGGTATTCCTTGGAGGTCTTCCATCCAAATACTAGCCAGGGTCAGGGCTGAGAGTGTGTGACTGGCCATGTGGCTGGGTGTGCAGTGAAGGAGTGTCTTTGGTTCTTCTGACCGTTTTGAAGGCAGGCTGCACTAGGTATCCGCCTGGTCTGCCTTTCAGGCAGATCCACTCCTGTCACCAAGCTCAGCCAGTGCTTCTGCCAGCCTTTATTATCACCACCTGCACAGCTGTGTGTGCAGAGAAGTGCCAAGCTTCATCCTTCTCGCCTGATGTGCCTCACCCAACACTGGAAACACACATACACACACACATCACCTAGGGTTGCCAATCTCCAGGTGCTGGCTGGAGATCCCCTGCTGTTACACCTGATCTCCAGCCGACAGAGATCAGTTCACCTGGAGAAAATGGCTGCTTTGGCAATTGGACTCTATGGCATTGAAGTCCCTCCCCTCACCAAACCCTGCCCTCAGGCTCCGCCCCCAAAACCTCCCGCCGGTGGCAAAGATGTACCTGGCAACTGTACCATCAGATGTCTCTGGGTGTTTGCCTATTAACCTAACCTATGCAGAGCAACCCACACTGTTCCTGCCAACTAGTTGTGACTGAAACCATTTTTTAACCTGGCCTATTTCAGCAGGGACACCCTTTCCACAGAGACAGCAGGAAACAGGCCAAAAAAAAAAAAAGTGCTTCACGCTCTCCCAATCATGAACCCCCCCCAAAAAAAAAATTCCTGCTCAGCCCTACAATAGTGACTAGCAAACCTTGTGCTGTGTGCAGGAAGGGTAGTTGGGTCAGCCGCAGAAAAATGCTATAGGTGAGAGGGTACAGCTGCATAAATCAGACCACAGCCGTCTCCTGATTGGCTGACCATATTCTCAATGAACCAATTGTATTCCGTGCCACATCTGAAATAAATGGGGCCGGGCATATTGATCCACAGCCTGACTAGCTGTGAATGTCTCTTTTGCACCAGCCAACCTAGTGGCAGCAGGCAGAGTGGGTTGCTAGCAGGAAGTCTTCCTGACCATGCGCCACACTGAATTCCACCACTTGAACAGATGCAAAATCACTCATCATGCTGTTCACAATATTACATTGTGAACAATTAGGGTTGCCAACCTCCAGCTAGCAGCTGGAGATCTCCCACTATTACAACTGATCTCCAGCTGATAGAGATCAGTTCACCTGGAGAAATTGGCCACTTTGGCAATTGGACTCTATGTCATTGAAGTCCCTCCCCTCCCCAAACCCCGCCTTCCTCAGGCTTCACCCTGAAAACCTCCTGCCGGTGGCGAAGAGGGACCTGGCAACCCTATGAACAATATTACATCGTGAGCAAATCGATGCTATCGGTCGCATGAGGGGCTCAGTTTGAGATGAAACAGGCATTGTGAACAAGGTAAGCTCCATTTTCAAATACCTTTTTTCAAAACACTGATTCATCCTTACTTCACTGCCAAATAAGTATGCATACATTTGTGGCCATAGATGTTCAAGACATTTTTTTATTATGAGAGTTAAAGAAAATATTTTAAAATGATGTGTAAATGGGGAGGAATTTACATCTGAAATATCCTGCTCATCCTTATCATTGGCTGCTAGAGTGTAATAAATCCATACTATCTGCACTGAACATTAGAAATGCAATTAATTATAATCATAACGCTCCATATATTCAGCCACTTTGAATTTGAATTGATTTCATACAAACCTATCATGTGAGGAAATATCTCATTTTTAAAAAATAAATAATAATGGAAATTAAATGTGTGTTTCTTGCCTCTACAGCTCCAATAAATCTTTCCATTTTCATTTTATGATCTGGATTAATTCGTAGGACATTTACATTTATATTTATGTTCCAAATGTGGCTGCCAGTGATCAGACTAGAAACACATTAATCTTTATTTTAATTATCAAAGTCAGACAAAGAAACCATTCTTTCATTTGTAAGCATGTGAGCCTGAAATCTGTAGCTGCCTGATATCTCATAGCTCCTATCGGAAGCTGAACAGCTTCTACAACAACATACAAAGGAACTAACTCCATTTTCCCCCTGAAAGCCACAGGCTGTTCCAGGTAGTGTTGCCAGCCTCCAAGTACTATCCTAAAGACAGGCAAAAAGTCCAACAGATACCAATTCTAGGTTTTTTTCTTCTTTCAGGTGTGGATACCAGGTAAGAAGAAGAAGAAGAGTGAGTTTTTATATGCCGACTTTCTCTACCCTTTAAAGGAGAATCAAACCGGCTTAACAGTCACCTTCCCTTCCCCTTCCCACAACAGACACCCTGTGAGGTAGGTGGGGCTGAGAGAATGTGACTAGCCCAAAGTCACCCAGATGGCTTCATGTAGAGGAGTGGGGAAACAAATCTAGTTCACCAGATTAGCCTCCGCCGCTCCTGTGGAGGAGTGGGGAATCAAACCCAGTTCTCCAGGTCGGAGTCCACCGCTCCAAACCACCGCTCTTAACCACCACACCACGCTGAGTAAGTATTACTCAGTCCCAAAGCAGGGGATCAAAATTAAAGAGGAAGACGACCGTTTCAGTTCTTCATCAGTTCCACTTCACCAACCTTATATATCCCGTCTCTTATTTCATATTAAAGAATCCATATCCAGGAATCCTTCATAAGGTTCCTTCCCAGGATACCAACAATTTTATTTCTTAACAGTCTTCCAACAGGTTCCTTCTCAGGATAGAGTTACCCTAAATTCCATTCTCCTATGTCAGCAGGAGAAGCAGGAAAAGAGGAAGACCCAAGAAGAGATGAATTGACTCAATAAAGGAGGCCGCAGCCTTCAATTTGAAAGATCTTAGCAAGGCTGTCAAAGATAGGACATTTTGGAGGACTTTCATTCATAGGGTCGCCATGAGTCGGAAGCGACTTGACGGCACTTAATGCACACACATGTCAGCTAACACCTCAATATGAATGTTATTATATGAGGATGATACACTTTTGTTAGTTAGATCTCCTGTGGGCCTCCGAGGTCCTTTTAGGAATATTGTAATGCAGGAGGGTTGACAATAAACCAAGGAAAATTTAAAGTGATGGTGTTTTCTAAATCTAAACACCAAATAAGTATAACTGGCAAATTAATGGGAAACCCATAGAGCAGGTTACCCAGCTATGTTATTTAGGAGTTCACTTTCAAGCTAAACTTGGACTGCCCATCTTAAGAACGCTCACAGGGCCTTAGTTGCAACAAGGGCCATAATACTTTTAACAGCAAAGGTGGCCAGTTTGTTTTTGCTGTTATTTCAGTTTTTAATGCAATAGTAGATAGTCAGCTTCTCTACAGAGCTCCAGTATGGATTGAGGCCTGTAGAGAGACACTAGATTCCCTTTTATCATTATTTTTGGGGAAGCTCACAGGGATGCCAAGTTGCGTAGCTAATGTCTCTTTAAGGGCAGAACTAGGTTTACAATCTCTGGAAGCATGGGCATGGGTAAGGGCCTTTGGCTGAAAAATGTATTTGCCACAGAAGTTAATGGGTACCTCTAGCTATTAAAATCTGATTCCTACACTACCCATAGAAGAAATTAATGGAGACTGGACTACAACTGCTGTGTTTTAGCAGTAATGAGTTGGAGATTTTGGGAACATCAGCAGCGCACTCTGCAGTGAATAAACATCTGTATAATTTAGTCTTTAACTAAAGAGATCAGTTCACCTGGAGAAAATGGCCACTTTGGCAATTGAACTCTACGGCATTGAAGTCTCTCCCTTCCATAAACCCCACCTTCCTCAGGCTCTGCCCCCAAAACCTCCCCCCTGTGGCAAAGAGGAACCTGGGAACCCTATATGCTCCCCTTTATCCTTAGGATTGTCTTTCTCAAAGGCACCCTTACCATATTTAGATCTTTTAACTCTTTCTTGATACAGGAGAACATTTATGCTTGCTAGATTAAACTCTATCCCTTCTCAAGTAATGCAAGGTTGAATGCAAAGGACCACATACTCTGATAGTCTTTGTGACTGTACTTCTGGACAGAAAGAAACTTTGGAGCATTGCTTACTGGAGTGCGGCACCTTTCACAGTATTAGGGATTTGTGGATTACTCCTCTTTTCTGCAATGATGAGGGGCTGTCAACATCAGATAATGTTAAGAAACTCTTGGCAGGCACGGCTTTAGGAGTTACATTGACTGTAGCCAAAACGTTTTTGCTCACATAGTTAAATTCAAAGGACCTCAAGCACAGTAGCTAGTTGATTATTTAAATTATTATTTTTTTGTTGTATCTAGTGTGACATTGCTCAAGGACTGAAGGCTAAGTGAGCAGTATCACTAAGTTAGTATCAATAAAGTAGGAGTTATGCATAACCTCACTCTCTGACTTTTTGTGGTTGGCTCTGCCTCCTGTGGCTGCCATAAATCTAGAATTAAATCTCACTGAAATCAAGAGAAGCAATAGGCCTGGGGTAAAAGAGACATGCCACAGCTTGCCTAGGCACACAAACAGGGCATAAGCCTCAAGGAATACACTGCCCAGTCTCATGCATATTTTACTTGTCATGGTGTTAAGTTGGACTAACTTCAATGGAACTTAATTCCAGGACAGCATGCAGTATAGTATAGTATAATATAGTATAGTATAGTATAGTATAGTATAGTATAGTATAGTATAGTATAGTATAGTAGCCTTAGTAGGACTATTTATTTATTACTAACGGGGGGCAGCCTTTCATTCAGCCCCCTCACCATTTCTCTCTCTCTCACACACACACACAATGCAGACAGATGACAACACAGGAGAGATGTGGCAGATATACAGAAAGTATAGTTGGTGTGAGCACACATACAGAGGGCAAGCGGACAAAATTGTCCCAAAGAGACCATGGAAACATTACAGGATTTTCCCTTTTAACTTATCAGTCCTATCCAGTCAATGTAGAGTAGTAGTCAGAGCATGGGACTAGGAGCTGGGAGATCAAGGTTTGAATCCCCACCCTACCACAGATTTTTGTTCAGTGACCTTGAACCAGTCACACACTCTTAGCCTAGCCTACCTCACAAGTTGTTGTGAAGATTAAATGGAGAAGGAGAAGACAAAGAAGAGTTGGTTTTTATATGCTGACTTCCTCTACCACTTAAGGAAGAATCAAACTGTCTTACAGTCACCTTCCCCTCCCCACAACAGACACCCTGTGTGGTAGGTGGGGCTGAGAGAGTGTGACTAGCCCAAAGTCACCCAGATGGCTTCATGTGTAGGAGTGGGGAAATAAATCCAGTTCACCAGATTAGCATCCGCAGCTCATGTGGAGGAGTGGGGAATCAAACCTGGTTCTCCAGATCAGAGTCCGCCGCTCCAAAGAAGAAGAGAAGAATGTAAGCTGCTTTAAGTATGCATTGGGGAGAAAGGCATGGTGTAAATTATGTAAATAAATGAATAAGATCTGTGTAAACTCAAATATGATATACCATGTAAGTAAGCAACTGCTAAATCAGATCTATGAGTTCCCAATCATCTCAGTGCTGTGATTCATTGTGGCATGTGTTTTGCATTCTTATTGAAATTTGTGTTTATTTCAATGGGTAACCATAATATATGTAATATTTTTATCACAACCAATTAGATTAAAATTCTCAGGAACCCCTCACCAAAATGATCTTCCATTCCAATTTTCATGGAGATAGAGGCATTAGAAAGGCAAAGAAAATCCGGGGCTTTAAACAGCAAAGTGCTCAGCACAGTGGGGTAGGACAAGAAAAGCAGGGGTTGCCTCCCTCACCTCCATGTACCCCTTGCTTTGCACATTAATGGGAAGACTCCTACAGAGTATATTTTAGAGTCCTCTCCCACCACCTTTCAAAGCAGGCAAGCTGCCTATTGCAAGGGCAGGGAATGGAGCACATAATGACCAGCTAATAATTCCTTTCAGAGAAGACAAGCAAAGTCTTTGCCTCTTTCTCTGAAAATGCCAAGAAGAAGACTTGGAAGGAGGCAGGAACTGGCCAAGGACAAAACCGCAGCCTCTGTGACATACACACAAACCTTGCCTTCTCCAGCAGGTAAAATAAATATAACCATTCCAATGTTGTCAATTATTCCTCCACCCACTATGCAAGGGAAATTTTTATTTACCTATAATTGTACTGTGTTCTTTCAGACTGCAGTTAGGCAGAGAGAAACCTTTGCATAAAAGCCATGGTATGAAGAGAGAGACCCTGTCTCCCTTCAGTAACGCAACCAAGCCGTTCTGGGTTTGGACCAGTAACTCACACAACTTAAGCTGAATAAGCTTTCTTGAACAGAGAAATTAGAAAAAGGATTTAAAAACACACGTCTACCTTCAATATTAACATTGAGGAAATCAAGTTTTTAAAAAGCCACAAGACACCCCCCCCTCCAAAAAAGAAACTGGCAGACCTGCCCCCACCCAAAACTCAAGTGCAAGTTTCCCCAGCTCACAGATAAAGTCTCATCGATACCAAGTCGAACCAGTGAAGTTCCACGTTCTTTTCTAACAGCCCCCTCAGGGTTTGGGAACAAGATGTAAAATGAATGGTTGTTAGTAAAGTTCATGCCAACCAAAACTGACTGCGGGATTGAACTCTCAGCTCCATCGAAACTCAAGGCTTGGGCATGAGTTGCACGCCCAAGGGAAGAATTTCATCTCAGATGCCAATACTAATTACACACACATACACACAGAGTTTTTTCTTATAGTGGAGATTTCCCCAAACAATCATTTATATAAGTTGCTTCTCGATCCTATGGTTTGGATTCTTTGACGAGGGATGAGACAACAGTATTTGTCCTTGAGTACCTGACTCTCCAGGGAAGTGGCCAATCCGAGTCCTTCTCCTGGCATCAGTATCAATCCTGGCTAGCCTTCTTCCTTTGCTCGCACCTGAGCTTGGGATAAGACAAGTAGCCAGGGAAAATGTAGGTAATAGGAAGAGATGGGAAGGAGAAAAATGCTCCCACCAGCTGAACAGATAGAAGGCACTTGTTAGTTAGAGAGCCAGCATGGTATAGTGGTTAAGAGCTGTTGACACTGATCTGGAGAACCAGGTTTGATTCCCCACTCTTTCACATGAGCAGCAGAGGCTAATATGGTGAACTGGGTTGGATTCCCCACTCCTATACATGAAGCCTACCACGGACTGCCAAAAAACCAAATCAGTGGGTTATAGATCAAATCAAGCCTGAACTGACCCTAGAAGCTAAAATGACTAAACTGAGGCGATCGTATTTTGGTCACATTATGAGAAGGCAAGAGTCACTAGAAAAGACAGTCATGCTAGGAAAAGTTGAGGGCAGCAGGAAAAGAGGAAGACCCAACAAGAGATGGATTGACTCAATAAAGGGAGCCATAGCCCTCAATTTGCAAGACCTGAGCAAGGCTGTCAAAGATTTTGGAGGACATTGATTCATAGGGTTGCCATGAATCGGAAGTGACTTCTGTTAGCCAAATTGCCCTTTAACTTGGGGAATTAGCAAGCAAGATGGCTACTTTTATTTCTATAGCGGTATCGCAACCTTTGTATACCAGAGTCTGTAACTGTGACTTTTAAATAAAGACAGAAGCAATGGATTTCCAATTAAAAGTGTTTGTCCTTTCATTCAATCAGTGATGCACACAAACATACAGAGGATCTAGGAATATCAAGAGAGGAGTACAAGCACAGATGCCAACGTGGCAGGAGGTCGTTGGTGGGATTATATTTACCTTCCAGACGAGGTGGTGTCCAAGCTCAGTCAGACTAAAACAGATTGAAAGTTAAAACCGAGATGGGGGCAGGGGTTCCCGTAGACTTGACCAGCAAGGCGGGAGGGAGCGAGGTAAGGCTGCGCAAACCAAACCAACAAAGTAACGGCAAAAGGTGCCAGGAAAGACCTAAGGTGACCGAGAGAGATTCCAAAGATTCGAGAGAGAGCTAATGGGCAGGGGGCACCCCAGATACACTGTTTTTCTGGGGGCAGGGAGAGGGGTTTCACCCCTCTTAGGTTCCCAGGTGGCAAAAAGGTGACAAAGGACTAAGCTGTGGCTACCGGGGTGGGGTAGTGAGAATTTGGAATCTATTCTGTTTCCGATGACTTTTGCAATCCGTGAGGAGCTGAAAACTCTCTGCTGACGAGATTAACATACTGGAACAATGAGAGCGATCTGTGCAAACGTCCTAAGATCGCTTGGGCATGGCAAGAGGAACGACATCTTGATATCTGGATCGTTGTTGATGACTCATTAAGTGTTGGATGTTGCAAGAGGAGGGGGGTGTTTGACATCGACTACGTGACTGTCTGCTTTCTATAACATGGCTGCGGCTGGAACAGAGCTTGTACAGGAACATGGCTTCTCTCAGGTTCACTGGAGGCTTCCCTTGCATTTGCTTCCTAGCTGCTAAATGCACGGCGCTCGCAGGAGCAGCCGAGTCCATGACAGCGGAGCGCGCAGCGACCGTCCCGTAGCGTTTGGGGCGGGCGTGTGGCCAGCACAATAGTCGAGTGTCTGCATAGCGGGTTGCCAGCTCCAGTCCAGGAGTTTTAGGCAGGCCCGTATGCTATCACTTGACGGCACTTAGCACACACACATATATACACATGAAGCCTGCTGGGTGAATTTGGGCTAGTCACAGCTCTTCGAGCTCTGTCAGCCCCACATACCTCACAGGGTGTCTGTTGTGGGGAGGGGAAGGGAAGGTGATTGTAAGCCAGTTTGATTCTTCCTTAAGTCGGCATATAAAAATAAACTCTTCTTCTCTTCTTCTTCTTCTAGGTATAAAAGGTATTATAGATTAGGGGTGGGGCCCAACCCCAGAAAGATTAAGAAACACTCATCAATGGAATCACGGCTGGGCAAGAGGAACACCTACCCAGGACACAATCTCATTCAGACCTCAATAGGGCCATTCCATTATTAGTTCTTAAAATAACATTAAGGCATGTATGAACCATGCTTTCTAGATGAACTCCCAGATAACAGTTTGTGGAGAGGCTTGATGAGGGCAGCAAACCACACAGTGGCCATTTCTCATTGCCCTGTCCCTGGATCCTAACATAGGAAGCAGCCATTAAATATTTCTAGTGAGAGGAGGAAAGCCAAAAACTGAAGGTATGTGGCTTTGGACAGCAGCCAAATTTTCAGCAGTCTGTATGAACGATGCAGCCTGTAAGCAGGAATAGTCTGTAGGAGCAAATGAAAACTTAGTGAGACAGGCAGTGGAGTTTCCCAGTGATTTTTAACTGGCCCCAATGCTAATTCTTAGCTGGGCAGAATTTTATGTCCTAGGCATAAAAATGATTGAAGATACTGCTCCAGCAAAAAGGATTTACCGAATGGAGTATCTCTTTCTTCTGTGGTCAGTGGTTCATATGTCTTCTGAATATACAGTCACATAGTCCAGAAAACCAGTAGATGATTGCCTTTAATCTGGCACAATCAAAAGTCTTATCCAGTCCTCTCACCTCTATTTTGAGGCCTCCTAATCCTTCTTCCTTTGATTTCATTAGCTTTGGTAGGCCATGGTTTAATGCTTCTTAAGCCAGGCAGTAAAATGACTTTTCCCCATAACTGATTAATTACTTTTTATGTGCACTGAAGTCTATTAAGGAAGAAAAGGATGGCCTTTAAACCTCAATTATATAATATGCTACTACCTGTACTTTCTGTACTAGGAAATGTTCAGGCTTATTAACTCATTTAAAAAAAAAACACCACACTTCTCCTGTTTAGGCCAAAAATACTCAGATTGTTTTGAACGCTTAAGAACTGAAGTCTGCTTAAATCCTATTAGCGGATTCATCTTTTATATTAACTACTGTTTATCAGTAAACCTTAAGACATTCTCTGGTGCCCTTTTAGCATTGTTCACAAATGGAAGTTGGCTCAAAACTACTCTTCTGGGAATAAACTGGGGCAAAAATTAAACTGCGTTTTTGCTTCGCATTCGATTAAGGTGCTCTTCTGATACTTTAATTGTGACTTTGACAGGTTTATTTGTCCAGTTCACTATAGTGAGCTTCAAAGTGGCATTTCCATATCCCTGTGACATCTGACTGCATCAAATGTTTTATAAAGTGGTAAGTCTCTGCCTCCCCTACCCAAAAGAAAATGCATACACACAATTATTCATGCCATACGTTTAACCCTTTTATTTTATATGATCAGTACTGTGTTTTCTTAGTCTCTATTAGTACACACACATACTACCACCAGTTGTTCTCGCTGCAGCTCCTGAACAGATGGGTCAGATCTTTCTACAAACCTGAGAAAAGCCCCAGGTTTGCAGAAAAATCTGAAATCTGAGAGGAAACAATATATGGCAGAACTAAAACCCTCCCAAATAATAGAAGTAGCACCTATACTTCAAAGAAATAAATGCCCTCTACAATGGCCATTGTGGGGATTGTTAGGCAACCACAATAATATTGCCAGCCTTCAAGTCTTGGTTTCTGTCAGTTAAAGGCAAGGGGAGGGACAGGGCCCTTTGCAGGGCTGTTTTGGCCTTTGAGGGGAGACTCATTGGAGCCAGGACCACCATCAACCCCGGGCAGACCCAGCTGCTCTCTACTATTCAACAGCAGCTACCACATGAAAACCAGTATGGGGTAATTAATTGTTAGAGTTTCAGATAAGGATCTGCACTCTGCCATGGAAGCTCACTGGGTGAACTTGGGCTATTCACATACTCCCAGCCTAACCTATCTCACAGAGTTGTAGTGAGGATGAAATGGAGGACAGGGGTGCATTTGTTTGGGTCCCCATTAGGGACAAAATCAGGGTATAAATGAAGTAAATAAATTGAGGTGAAAATAGGGGGGAGGTAGATTGGCTAGTGGGTGGGAAAGAGAGAAAGAAGTATGGAAAGGGGACAGGATTTGAGAGCTATCAGGAGGAGGGAAAGATGAAATAGTGGAGAATACAGGGGAAAATGAGGTTCCCCCTGCAAGTCCTCGTGGGTTACCCACTTTACATTTAAAATCCTACCTTACTTCTATCCTGGAACTTGAGGCAACAGAGATCTCCACAACATATTCCACCCAGGGATTGGTCATATCTAGGCCTGTGTAGCTTCAAGAAACTTCTTGTATCATCTGCCCTCTTGGCAAATCCTTGGGCCTCTGGTTAGTAATAATTAGTATTCTATTGTTTGGAGTATAATAAGCTTAAGCAAAAAGTGGACATATTCATGGTGTGGACATATTCATGGAGGAAAGGGGTATTCATGGCTATTAGTTAGAATGCATACTAGTCATGCTGCATACCTATTCTCTAGTATCAGAGGAGCATGCCTATTATTTTGGGTGCTGTGGAACGCAGGCAGGATGGTGCTGCTGCAGTCGTCTTGTTTGTGGCTTCCTAGAGGCACCTGGTTGGCCATTGTGTGAACAGACTGCTGGACTTGATGGGCCTTGGTCTGATCCAGCGGGGCCTTTCTTATGTTCTTATGTTTTTATCCTTAATGATTTATTGATGAGGCATATCAACATACACATGTTAGTCCAACAAACAAGAAGAAAATGTAATTCTGTTTCTGGAATATAATTTATATCCTGCCTTTCTTTTGTGGAGCTTACATACACCCCATTTATCTTTAGCAAGGTTACTGAATCATGTACAATTAGAGTAAAGCCTGGGCCTAGGAAAGCTGGAGATCCAGTTGTATGGGTAGAATCTCTATGCTTGTAAAATTAATGTGATAAAAGTCTTGTCTTCTGAGTAGAAGTGGTAGAATGTTACACATTAGTATTATTTTGCTTATTTTGTTCCCTGAAAATTAATAACCCCATTGATTCTGCTGAACATTTAACATATTTTATATGTTGCTATAGAAATAAAGATGAACACCACAGAAATGGTCACTATTCAACCAAAGTTAAATGTTTTTAATTTCCATTGATTTCCCCTGGAGACAATCAGCACTTTCTTAACTATATCCTACTGAAATAAGTAAAGCTTTAAATAATTTTACTTTTGTTGGATTGTGCCGATAGGTTTCAAAATGTTAACTGCAGTTAGTCATGAAAAGAACGGATTTATTATCCCTACATCTCAGAATTATTTCAACAGAGATGTAGAATTTAATTGGCATAAAATACATTTCTCGTGGCTTTACTTATATTTGTCAGCTGAAATGAAAACGCAGAACCCTTATTAAAGCAGTGTGGGGGGAAAATGTCCCCCTTGTTACTTTTGTCATGGTTTAGTTTCATTCTGGAGACGATTCGACCCTACTTACATTAATTAAAAGGGTGATAGAGATCATTCATTTTGTTGAAATAAAATTGTGTAGAACGCATAATAGTTGGCTTTGTGTTTCATTACATTTTGTTTTAGGCCAGCAATGGTTTTATTTTATGTACAAGAGAGGATTGGTTGTTTTCAGATAGTAACACTAAATGCACTTCAAAATGCTGGAAACTTGTTTTCACTGAGAGGCTTGCTTTAGTTTATCAGTTACTTGTTCAGATTTCACCCGAGTCGCTTCAGTTTTCTGGAGTAAGGAATGATAAGAATCACTTCACCAGTTCACCCTGGACTCCAGAGAATAATTCTCATAAACTCTTTAGGGATCCCTCAATACATCTGAGTTGTCTTCCCTCTCCCTGGTTTTGAGAACTCTCTTTCCCTCAGAACTATCTCCCAATTTCAATCCCAAGATGCCCTCTATACACTCAGAATTAACGTCCTTATGAACCAGTTG
The DNA here is from genome assembly GCF_029931775.1 of Euleptes europaea. Lineage (NCBI taxonomy): Eukaryota > Metazoa > Chordata > Lepidosauria > Squamata > Sphaerodactylidae > Euleptes > Euleptes europaea. Next base: position 33,430,559 of record NC_079318.1, read on the forward strand.
CTGACCCCGTCTTGGTCAAACAACTTTAATGGGGTTCCTTTGATTTTTAACTCCTGAGGACAAATCCTCCTCAGACAGCCCACAGCTCCCACTAGATGTTTTGAGTGCTGTCCGTACTGAACTCCGGTGCTGAACTGACTCTATTTCTCGCTCGCTCTCTCCCTGAGTTCTGAATGTTACCATTTCATTGGCTGCTCCCAGAATTTCTTGGCTGTCAGCTGGCTCCTAAACCAGAACAACGTCCGGGATTCTTGCATTCTTTGCATGGAGTCTCCACCACAAACAGAAAAGCAACCCTGTCTTCAAGTGGTTAAGGGATGCAGGACAAGAGCTGAGCTTCCCCTCCATCATTCTTTCCAAGACAGCTGGGTGCTAAACTGCCTATACATTTCCCCTTTCTATCTCAGTAAGGACAGGAGATAGAAATTTATATTTTTAAAAATGAAAGCTGGACATTATCAGAGTAGTATGGCTTATTTTAAAGAAGTCCCATTTACAATGTCGACAGACAGACAGACAGACAGACAGACAGACAGACAGACAGACAGACAGACAGACAGACAGACAGACAGACAGACAGATAGATAGATAGATAGATAGATAGATAGATAGATAGATAGATAGAATTCCTCTGAAACAAATGGTAGAAGCCTCATTTTCACACCAGTGGTGAGAAGTCAGCTCGCTTTCATCTGGGAAACTATAGTCTGTGCTGTCTTCGAAATATATTTGACTATCTATACTCTGTTTTATTCATGTCTGACACAAAAAGTAGAGCTGGGAATCTCTAGCTCCAATCTAGACTACAAACCACAGTAGTCTTCTGGAGAAGTAAAATAGATTTTTCTTGCACACAGTTATGAGTTCCCTTCATCACTGTTTTGTTTTTAAAAATGCTTTTTACAAGATGTGGTGCAAGGCTTTGGCAGATTTTTTTAAAATGCTACGTTCTACAGGAATTTGTTGATACAGAAAAATACTTGTCAATTGTCGGTCATTCCTCAAATTTTATTTATTTGTTTGTTTCTATTTAGATTTTTAGCCCGCCCTCTGTCCCCGGCCAAGGCCTGGCTCAGAGCAGGTTACAGCAATTAAAACAATAATACATTCAATCAATAAAAGTCACAAAAATCAACCTTATTAAAATATGCTTTTTTTTCCTTTTTCCTTGTGCTCTAATTTTCAGTGAGATTACTATAATGCTTTAAAAAAAAAAACCTAAAAGAAGTTCACAGTAAATCAGCACATGCAGAATGGTTATATGACTAGAGAAGGCAGAAAATGGCACTCTCCTGGTGTGAAAAATCTTCACATTTTTTTGTCCTCCACCCCACCCCATTTCATGGGAACCAATGCTATGTGCTGCTGTTTCTCTTATGAACGCTTTATTTCTTTATAGCAGCAGCTCAGCAAAGCAAGCTTTTTGAACGGCTTCACAGGGAAAGTGATGAACCCGTTCTAATCTTAGGGGCTAAACACAAGGGGTATTTGGAACACGTAGTGACCGGCGGGGGTCAAGAGAAGAGCCAAAACTAAGGTCATTGCCTTTCTTCCCTCTTTGGAAACAGAGAACTCACTGTGATTGAACTGCATTTTTCATGCTGCAACTTTGGATGACCTTGATGAACAGTGGGCTTAATAAAATTGTTTGATGCAACAATTTGTGTCAGTGTTAATTTCCTGAGTTGTCAGCAGTCATATCAGCTGGTTGGCTGTTTTTTTTTGGGGGGGGGGGTTAAATTTATTTCAGGAAAAAAGGTAAGAAAGAGGAAACAAAGTGATAAAAATCTGGAGGACCTTTGGAATTGACTTTTTGCATTCATGCAGATCACTGGCTAGAACATACTTGAAGAAATCAACAACTCTCTACATTAATGAATGCTAGAGTAATAGGAAAAGGACAATGAAATCTCACAAAACCTGGCCAACCACTCACGTATGCTTGCTTTATAGCTCTCTATGATGTTCTTGTAGGACTCACAGGGCATCCATTCTCTAAATATAAAATTGTGGAACAGCTTGCCAGTTTCCCTTTGGCCCACTGAACATGTTTCTGTCTGTTCACATTATCAATCTGATCTGCTTGTGTGCTACCTGAAGGGTTTCTTTTAAAAGAAAAAGAAAAACCAATACATGTCAAAAATCTGTCCTTATCTCTTGCTCAAGTACTCAGGCTAACAATGTATATGACATGATTCCCTAAAACATACTACTAATAAGCTGCCTTTCACTTACACCATTGTGGCTCTGGAGTAACTTCACTGGATTGACATTACCCTTTTGGTTTTGCCTAGTTATCTTCCAGAGAAATCCCACATGACAAAGAAGTACTCTATTTATGAGGGACAGCAATCCTGTGTGTGGTTTGTCACAGCTTGACATATACATAGGCACATTATGAATTAGATCTGTTTCAAAATTCAACCACAGTGTATTTCGACCAGTTATTCAAAACGAACACAAAACCCCACAAGTATTCTGTTTTAATTTTGTTCTTCGTGAATGTCAAGTGTGTGCAAGATAGAAGAGGTGTGTTTTTTGTGGAAATTATGGTTTGGCTTGCTTATTATTCATATGAGCTTCAAGGAACAAAGGCATTCTGTCAGTTTTATTGAAGAAACTTTATTGAACTCAAGTCCCAGAAGAGATCATTTCCAGCCCAAGGGAAATTCCACATCAATAACACGAAGGGGCTTACACCAGAATGTCTAAGGGAAGATTGGCCAGAATTACTCATATGTTATAGAAGTAGCTTCCACTGGCTAATACACCACACTAGTAATACATAGATTAGGCCTATTACATATGCTTGTAAATATATTTTGCTTATTCTTGTATTAAGAGCTGATTGCATTTGAGGTCTGTTCATTTGCTGTGCAGCTACATATTATTCACATTAATTGTGTGTGTGAAAGAGACCAAGAGAGACTAGGGCTACAGTATTTCATTGGTTTAAAGTCACAGTTTATTAATGAGAGGGATATGTTGCTGGCAGGACTGAGAGTTAAAGAACCATGGACATTTTAAAAAGTATTTTGCTTCTCATTTCTTACTGAAGTAAAAAATGAACAGAGAAAATACTAAAGATCAACCTTTCTAACATTTCACTCAATGTCAATTACAGGGACATTTTCAGGCAATATGAAATGGGTATTAGAGCATATTCTAAAGTCAATACTTCCACCCATTGGCTTATGATTCTATCACTAAAAAACACCATCACTTTTGTTGAGAAATTAACTCATTAAAAAAAGTTGCTTCAGGGGGCCCCTCCAGGATTAGGGGCCCTGAAGCTTAAACTTCATTCGTTTCACAGTAGATCATCCGCCTCTGTCCACCACAGCCCTGCATATAGTCCAAAGCCCAGAGAGGACCTGGCCTGGCTGGCTGGGCTGGCCAGCATCCTCCCGAGGCTCTCCCAATCCAGCACGGATGCCCTCCAGCCACGTGTTCCTTGAATGCACCACATGCAGGGCCTGCCCGGTGGGCAGTGCCTGGGCAAGCAGTTGGGCGCTCCTCGCTCAAGGCCACAGGGATTGGCCAGGGCCAGGATGGCGATGTGAGAGCCCTGCCACTACTGAGGCCCACTGGCCACCACTGAAAAGAACTGAGGAGGAGACAGCAGCAGCTGCTGGAGACAGGAAGGGAAAAGGCCGAAGCACCTTGGCAATCCCTGGAAATGCTGTAAAAGAGTGGTGAGACAACTTGACCCCCTCCCATCTACTCGGCAGTCTTCGGGAAAGGGCCTGAGGGCGGTAAGGGAAGAATGACGGCAAAGGGGAGGGCCTACAGGAGGCAACTGGGTAGAACTTAGAGGCCATCTAGGCAAGGGAGGCGGTTTTAACTCAGCTCTGCTGCTGCAGAACTGGGGCTAGGACTGCCAACCTCCAGGTACTAGCTGGAGATCTCCTGCTATTATAACTGATCTCCAGCCGATGGAGATCAGTTCACCTGAAGAAAATGGCCACTTTGGCAATTGGACTCTATGGCATTGAAGTCCCTCCCCTCTCCAAACCCCGCCCTCCTCATACTCCGCCCCAAAAACCTCCAGCTGGTGATGAAGAGAGACCTGGCAGTAGGGTTGCCAGGTCCCTCTTCTCAACCGGCGGGAGATTTTGGGGGCGAAGCCTGAGGAGGGCGGGGTTTGGGGAGGGGAGGGACTTCAATGCCATAAAGTTCAATTGCCAAAGAGGCCATTTTTCTCCAGGTGATCTGATCTCTATTGGATGGAGATCAGTTATAATAGCAGGAGATCTCCAGCTAGTACCTGGCAGTTGGCAACCCTACCTGGCAGCCCTAGCTGGGGCGTGGCATGTGCATGGAGGCAGGGCGTCAGTGGCCCTGGTGCCTGCTGGCCTTTGTGCTGTGCCGGACAAGTTCAATGGGGCACAGCAGGTTTGGCGGCACCTTGGCGAGCTGGTGCACAATGTGCGCAGGCAACTGCTTCCTTCCGCCGGCCTGGTGGGCGTGCTGGGGTGGATGGTGGCTGGGCTGGCCCTAGCAGAGGCCAAGCGGGATGTGGTGCACCTGCAGCTGGAGGCACTGCTGTGGCGAGCCTGTGCCTGGTGGCTGCCAGCCCTGCACAAGGAGTTCCAGGCAGCTTCTTACCCATATCAGCCAGGCGGCAGCAGCAGCCTCTTATCAATGGCTGCCGCTGCAGCCCCACAAACCCCTCTTTGCCACCACCTCTTCTTTTCCCACGCCTGGCGCAGCTGCCCCCCATCAAACCCCCCCCCTAGATCCGGCCCTGCCTGTGGTCCATCTAGTCCAGCATCCTGTCTCACACAATGGCCAACCAGTTACTATGGAGGGCCAACAGCACAGCATAGACTAGAGGACAAGGCCTTCCCCTGATCTTTCCACCTGGTACTGGTAATCAGATGTAGTGCTTTTAAACGCGGGTTCCTTTTAGTCACTAGGGCTGCTCTATGTGCCCCCTGATCCATGAATCTGTCAAATTCTCTTTTAAAGCTGCCGATGCCTGTGGTTATCACTATATCCTCACGCAATAAATTCCACATTTTAATCATCCATCGTGTGAAGAAGTATTTCCTTTTGTCAGCCGTGAATCTACTGCCCATCAGCTTCATTGGATGCCCTCGTGCTCTAGTATTTTGGAAGAGGAAGTTCTTTTTGTCAATTCTCTTGACCCTGTGCCTAATTTTATAAACCTCTACCCTTGTTTAGCCATCTCTTTTCAAAACTGAAAAGTTCCAGACACTTCAGCCTTTCCTGATAAGAATGGTGCTCCGACCTTGGTTGGTTACCCTCTTCTGTACTTTTTCCAGCTCTGCAATGTCCTTTTGGAGATAAATCAGAACTGCACCCAGTATTCTAAGTGAGGCCACATCATAGATCAATACAGGGGCATTATAATATTGGCTGCTTAATTTTCAATCCCTTTCCTAATAATCCCTAACATAGAGTTTACCCTTTTCACTGCAACAGCAGCACACTGGGTTGACGCTTCTATTGATCTAACTATTACCACCTCTCTAAGATTCAGCAAGTTCAGACCCTATTAGTATATACTTGAAGTTGGGATTTTTTTGTTCCAGTGTGCATATCCTCACTAACACTGAACTTCATTTGGCACATTGTTGCCCACTCTCCCAATTTGTGGAGATGCTCCTGAAGCTCTTCACAGTTGGCCTTGGTTTTCATCATCTGAACAATTTTGTGTCATCTGCAAACTTTGCCTCAACTCTGCTCACCCCCACTTCCAGAACATTTATGAACAAAGTAAATAGTACCAACCCAAACACGGCTGGTTCTAGGTTTGCATGGCCCCTGGGTGATAAGAGTATAACTGGACCCCCTTTGATACAGGCCCTTTTGCCTCAAGCCATACCCCTTTCATTTGACCCCTCCCCTTTGGCTCTATCATTTCTTCTTCAACCACTCCTTTTTTCATTTCAATTTGCTTACTCTGGTAAAGAGATCGTATAAAAATTTGCTGTCTTCGTTATATTTATTACTTTGTATAAAACCAGAAAGAAGAAAATATGCCTTCCATGATTTCATTTTGAATGCTATTTAATAAAATTGGCATCATTTGTGTAAAAGCAATTAAAAAATGTTGTTAAGAACATAAGAAAGGCCCTGCTGGATCAGACCAAGGCCCATCAAGTCCAGCAGTCCGTTCACACAGTGGCCAACTAGGTGCCTCTAGGAAGCCACAAACAAAACGACTGCAGCAGCACCATCCTGCCTGTGTTCCACCGCACCCAAAATAATAGGCATGCTCCTCTGATACTAGAGAGAATAGGTATGCAGCATGACTAGTATCCATTCTAACTAATAGCCATGAATACCCCTCTCCTCCATGAATATGTCCACTCCCCTCTTAAAGCCCTCCAAGCTGGCAGCCATCACCACATCCTGGGGCAGGGAGTTCCACAATTTAACTATGAGTTGTGTGAAAAAATACTTCCTTTTATCTGTTTTGAATCTCTCGCCCTCCAGTTTTAGCAGATGATCCCGTGTTCTAGTATTATGGGAGAGGGAGAAAAACTTCTCTGGAGAAGCCTCAGTGTAAGGGTCTGCAGAAAAGCTCTCCTCTCCAAAATGCTTAAGCAACAGAACAATCCCAACATACTGAAGACTTTCATTTGGAACCATCCTACAGAGAGAAAGGAACTTAATTTTATCAGTCAACACAAGATCAAAGGAGTTGTAGCTAATGCAAGGAAAAAAACTTATTTTTAATATTGAGAAGTTACAGGTGTCTTTCCTTATACAAGATTAGCTGTATTTGTGGTTCTGACATCTTCAACTTTTTAGTAGACTTGTACTCACATTTTCCAGTGGTTCTATGTCTTCATTTGTCCTCTTTCTTTAAGTGTTCCTCAAGTATTACTTTACTCTATATTTCATCCCACTTAGTCCTATTACCTGTTCATTTAGTTTTCAATGCTGCTTTTATTTGTGTCAATTATTTCTGAGTGTGTACTGTGCTTTACCCAATCATTCTCCTCCAATTTCTGCTGCTTTTTCTGCTATCTCTTAGCAGACAAACCCCAATTTCTCAAACCTAATTCTGCCAAAACTAAATTTTTGTGGGTTTTTCCTCTTTTAGTTCTCAGCCTTTTTTCAGTATCATGTTTGCTGGTTGCCCTTCTTCTAAAGTTCAGAACCCTGAAGTACCGTACTTTTTTATTCTCTTTCCTTTTCTCCCAGTGTTCAGGCTCTTACCAAAGCTTGCTGTTTCCTGTTGGTTAATATATCCAGAAATCTCTTCTTTCTTTCTCAAATGTTGGTATATTCTCATATTATTCCTATATTCTTTTTGCTAGTCTTCCTGTTTCTAATTTTAAGGCTGTTCACTCAGTCTTAAAAGCTGCTGGTTGTCTGACATTTACCCCTCTTCTTTCAAATCAAAATATTCCTTTGAATTATTCTCTTCTATTGCTTCCTCTAATAATTTTCACTTAAAGCTTCTTACACACCTGAAGCTGCCTTATACTGAGCCAGACCACGGGTCTATCAAGGTCAGTAGTATCTACTCTGACTGGCAGCAGCTCTCCCAGAACTCAAGAGTTTTTCACATCCCTACTACCTGATTTTTTTAAAAAATTAAGATGCCAGAGATTGAACCTGGGACGTTCTTCAGGCAAAGCAGATGCTCTATCACTGAACCATGGTCTCTCCCTTCCAGCACTTACAATTATCCACTTGCTATTGCTTATTCATGCGCTTCTTTCATTACATGCTTCAGCTCAGAATCATGGTGCTACAGCAGTAATTGTTTAGCTAAATCCCTGACCTGGATGGCCCCAGAAACTAAGCAGGGTTTGATCTGGCTAGTATTTGGATGGGAGACCTCTAAGGAATGCCAGGGTTGCTAGGCAGAGGCAGGCAATGTAAACCACCTCTCAAAGTCTCTTGCCTTGAAAACCCTACAAGGGTCTCCATAAGTCAGCAATGACTTGAAGGCGCAAAAAAAAAAAAAAAAGATGCAACACTTGCATTGAATTATTTCCTTCATTTCTCATTGTAGCTTCTTGGATTTGCTCTCATGTTGCTTTAATTAACTGCCGGAGGAAGTTGAAGAAGTTTTCATCTAGTCATCTGTCAAGGTAGTGTTTTACCCAGCTGCAGAAAGATACCACCTGGGCCACTAATTATCATAGGATTTTTTGTCACTATCTGATATCAGTCAACTCCCAGGGTCGCTCACTTTGGATGGCCCTAAAACGTGTGACCAGATATTTAAAGTAGATGTTGCTGATGATACATGAATTGATTTGATTTAATCAGGAAAAATTCAGCAGGGGGAAACATAAAATGGTGCCCAAATAAAGAGTCCAGGATTCAATTATCACAATGAAGGAGTGAAAATAAAAACAGGAACATTTGGATTGATTCAGCAAGCTCATGAAATGCAGTCTCGTCCCAACTGGGACCACTGGGCTGCAACCTGATAACTGATTCTCTCCCCCATTTTTTTTATTCCAGCATCTCCTTAGGGCCCATCTATTCATCCTAGTTTTCACTTACTAACTGTCCTTCCTTTTACATTTATTTTTCTTTTCTGTCTATTCTGTCTTGTTTTCAACATTAAATTTTAAGCTTGTGGACAGGGCCTATTTTATTTTTTGCAAAGCATCTAGCAATTTCATGTGCTTTATAAATAATCAATAATAATAATCACATTCCTTACTACAATAAATAGAACTTATTTCTATGTAAATGGGTTTGTGGCGGTGTTGTGTAGAGAAGAAAATATGTCAATAAAACATGTTACCACATTATATCAAACCATGCCTGTCTTCAAAAGTTTACATACTTAATAAAATAGTTTCAATCTGAAATTCTTAAAAACTTTTCAAAGAGTTGTAAAAGTATGAAGTGTTACTACTCAATATAATGACTGTATAACCTTTCAAAATTGTAGACATGCAGAAATTAGGCTTTTTATTCATCTCATTACGTTCAGGCAATAACGTTTTATTAGCCTTAAAAAGAAATGCTCTGATTTTCAGCCACATCTCGGTTTTGGATGCCAGCCAGGAGCAGCCAGAGGTCCACAGAATGGCACGGTTGAACTAGAGCTCTCAGAGACCTCTAGGGCTATGTTTAGTGGTCATTCAAGAAAAATTCAAATAGGATTCCAGTTTTCTCTTATCTTCTTTTTCGTATCTCATTGTACCCATATCAGGGACCAGCCTGTACTTGCATGGAGAAAATCAGGCCTCAGCTTCAATGGTTTATCCATTCCTGACATGGCATGGGCAGGAATGACTGCTGGCAGCCAACGTGCCAACCCAAGTGTTGGGGGATAACAGAGGAAGCTAATGGATTGAAGACAAGAAACAGCAGGGGTCATTGTGCCCACTACCAGTTTTCTTAAGGCACAGGCAACACACTAATCCTCCACATGGGTGCACTGCATGCCCCAGAGATCCTTAACAGGATACCCCTTGGGTGGTCCTGTGAGGAGTCCATTCCTGTACAAGTAATCTTGTACTACGTTCCCAACCAAATGCCCAGGTGTTCCACAGCAAGTGTGCACAGTTTATCAAGATGGCCATATCTTTTACTATGAGGAAGAGAAAAACCTCTGAGCTCCTCCTCCACAAGGTACCTCCTTGGGTTGCCAACCTCCAGGTGGGCTCTGGAGCTCTCCTGGAATTACAACTGATCTCCAGAGTTCAGAGATCACTTCTCCTAGAGAAAATGGCAGCTCTTCAGAGGTAGGGTTGCCAGGTCCCTCTTTGCCACTGGCGGGAGGTTTTTGGGGTGGATCTGAGGAAGGCGGGGTTTGGGAAGGGACTTCAATGGCATAGAGTCCAATGGCCAAAGCAGCCATTTTCTCCAGGTGAACTGATCTCCATCGGCTGGAGATCAGTTGTAATAGCAGGAGATCTCCAGCTAGTACCTGGAGGTTGGCAACCCTATTCAGAGGGCAGCCTCTATACTATATCATAAAGTATAGGAGAAACTGAAGTTCCTCCCCCGTCACCTCCTCCAGATCTCCAGGAATTTCCCAAGTCAGAGTCAGCAACTCTGCCCCAAGTCCAGGCCCTTGGTTAAAAGTCCTTTCTAACCCCATTAACCAGTAGCTGCCCAGCGGCCAGAGCAAAGGCAGTCAGCAAATGACAAGGACATCATCAAAAATGGAGCAGGAAGGCAGGTAGCAGGAAGAAGGTGCTGAGAGCCTGGCCTTCACCCATTCCACGTCTATTTATCTATCTAGGATGGATCAGAGGGAACAGGTTCTTACTGAAGTACACCATTGTTAGACCTGCCTCCCAAGCCAACTAATCTCTAGTTAGCCAGCTGGGGAGGGCACAGGTGGCAGAATAGAAGCTAGGGGCTTCGACTCAGACAGCATGTGCGATCACCCGACACCTTTTCAATGCCCCTGCTCACACAGGGCATAATGGGCACTTCCACTTACGAGAAGATGAACTGTTGTTAATATATTTTAAATTCAGCCCTGTGCAGATGACATTTCTGTTTTCAAAGAACCAGTAGAGGGATAAGTGAAATCACATCTGTTGGCTCTTCACTCAGAAGACATGATCAGTCCATGGAGACTCGGTCAGAAAATCTGAACCTCCTCTCCTTTCTATGCATCATTTAAATAGATAATAATGATCTGGAGAGGGATTTCATTATTTTATTTTGAAGATAGGGATTAATTAATGTAATCCTTAGAACAGATTTATTCATTCAAAAAGTATACAGTTTTTCATACACAGAAAGGAGCACCTATTATATATGTATGTATGTGACTGATGGCAGCCTTTCAAGGCAAGTAAGAAGCAGAGCAGATTTACCATTGCCTTCCTTCAAAGATCCTTCCAAGTACCAACCATACTTAGCTTCCGAGATCTGATGAGATTGGAGTGTACCATGCTACCTTCCCTCATCTATTCCACCACCATATATATCCACACATATTTATTTAATTTATTTATTTACATTATTAATATTCTGCTTTTCTCACTGAGACTCAGAACAGATTATACAGTGCAAGTCAATATGATCAACAGGATGGGATATCCGATAAACAGTGCAATAGGGTTTAGATTGCCAAAATCTGGAAACAAACAGAAATCTGGAGAAAATAGCTACTTTAGAGAGTTGAATCTATGGTATCATACCCTGCTAAGGACCCTCTTCTCCCCAAACCCTGCCCTCCCCAGGTTCCACCCCCTAACCTCTGGGAATTTCCCAACCCATAGTTGCCAACCCTAATTACGTGTATAGAACTCCCTGCAGGTGTTGTGTATATTCATGAATTTACAGGAATAGGTGTGATTTTGCTCCTCTCCATGTGTATAGAATGAACATCTTTTAATAATGATCCACGTTGAGCAGGGGGTTGGACTAGGGGGCAACTATGAACATTGTTACAACAGATAAAACAAGACTATTTCAAGGGCACCCTAGGTTTAGGAATTGTACAAAATATGGAAGCAGAGCTAAACCACACACACATCATGGCAACTGTCATGATTTAGACAAGATATCTGCATGCGCAACTGACCATGTGAACCAAGCAGTTCTTTTCCCCCATGCTATCACAGGGTCTTTTACAAAATGTTTTACACTGACCCAGAAAATGCTCTGGTCTACATAGCAAACCAGTGTAGATAAATGGTTTTCCGTGTAGAGACAGCTGCTACAGAGAGCAATTTAAAGAGATCTCTGTGTGTCACGTGGATCGTGTGTACCGTATCTAAGTAAAATCTCAGTTCGAATTTGGCAATCAATTCTTGATTTTCCTGAATGAAGCATTCGTTTGCTTTTATCGCAGCTATTTGTATGGTTTTGTACATACGCATGATATTTGCTTAAAACCAAAGAGATAAGAGACACAAATAAAATGAACTCAACTTTCCAGCAGTTTGCTTTCAAGTGTCTGCATAAATACTTAATGCATTTCAGCTCTCTGGATTCAAGAATCCATAAACAAGATAACTGCTTTCTTTATGAAAGAATAATGTGTCTCTTGAAGAGTATATAATGAGATGCAGTTTCCAGTGCAAAACGAAGCAAACCCTCCTAATTGCTCACATCGTATATACCCTCAAGGAAAGTACACATTTAAAGGCATTAATTATCATCCGTTGACTGACTTACCTAAGAAAAGTGGTTGGGTTTGGGGGTTCTTTTGTTCCTAAAAAGATGCTAATCAGGTCCTGTGGCAGAGTTGTTTAAGAGCGCACTTCCATTTTACACTTTAATTTAAAAACAAATTATGAGGAATAAATTTATCTTTATTATTGCTATTATTCCTCTGCTAAACTCCTAGGACTATTCCCAAGATGAACTTGCCAGATTTTTTTAAGCGCTGCTTTGATATCACAATCCTTTCTAAGGGGAGTCAATGGCAAACTTTACATTAATTAGTTTGGTGGAGGTAAGATTCGTAATTATTTATTTGAGTTCATGGCTGAACAGGTTAGAATATTAATTTTGGTCGCATTAAGATAAATACATTATGAGTTGGAGCTGTTTATTTCTATCCTCTCTTTGTTTCAATTTTTTTAAAATAATGAGTGTGCCATATAGGCAAACAATTAGTATGCCAATGGTGCCATTGTTATAATTTTAACTCTGATGCTGGATAACTAGTGAAAACTCATATTTCTAGAGTGTGTTAATACATTTTTGGCATGCAAGCACAGCTAGCCCCTATTTCATAAACCCCCTAAATACTTAAGGGGCAAGATATCCCAGATGTTGATATATGCAAATCCCTAAATGTTGATATATGCAGGAGATGCGGCTCTGTCAAGGCCTCCAGGTTGCAGGCGCCCTGGGCAAAATGGCCTCTTGGGTTCCTCTTGCATACACATGCATACAGTCAAGAATTTATGTATGCACACTGTTACACAAAATTTCCTTCCCTCCTAGAAGAGGGAGTAGGGCATTACTGGCTATTCCTTCATTGGCACTAACAAGGTAGAAAGAGAAAAAAAGCAACATTCCTGCCTCCTGGAAATGGGAACACTTAAAATGAAACATCCCAGGAGTCTCTAAAACCATCTCCCACTTCTGAGTGGCAGAGTACTGAGGGTGAAGCAATGGAGTACCCACACCTTCAGTCGCCTCAGTGTTGATTAGGGTCACTGAAGCCCCATATCTTGACAGTCAGGGTTCAGTAATGAGGCCTCCTGGCCACTCCTCACCAAACTGGCCCTTGATGCTGACCCTGAATTTGTCAGCCAGCTCCCATGATGAGATATGTGGAGCAACTGAGTAGGGGTTTTCTCAGTTATAAAATGTCCTCCACAAAAGGGTCCAATAGTTTTATTGTACACCTTTCACAAGTTTAAAACAACCTATATTTGGCAAAAAAATTTGTAAAACCATCCAATTGTTTTAGGATTTTATGTATACAGTATGGTTTTATGTTTTAGCATTAGAAGCTAAGGTAAGATGAGGCACTGGCCTTGTAAAGATGGATTTGGGGGTAGGATTGCCAACTCTAGGTTGGACAATTCCTGGAAATTTGGGGGTGGGGCCTGAGAAAAGCCTGGTTTGGGAAGGGAGGGACCTCAAAGGGTATAATGCCATGGCTTCTACCCTCCAAATCAATTTCTTGGTTGTTAACTTGAAAAAGCCTCTGGTGTCTCGTTTCTATTGAGGTAAAGTAAGTAAAGGGACTAAGGAGAAAAATTAAAACTCCAATCGAACATTTTGGAAAGCAGTCTCTCTCTCACTCAGTACGCACAGATCGTGATAACCTGTTTAGGATTGCTCTCTTAATGTAGTAAGTGGCAATACCTCAAGTTTCTGTAGGTGCACATCTATGGGTTTAGGCACAAATCATTCTACCCTTTTATCCTCCCACCTAAGATGAGAGTGCTTGCCTGACCCCAAACAGATGTTACATCCAAGGCACAATTGCTTGGATCCGCCCTCCAGCCTTCAGCAATCTGAATCTTTTAACTAATGCAAGTGGAGCTTGAAGTTCTAAGTTTTGTCAAGTTGCACCCTAGCCTTGTATATGCATGGAGCAAGATCCTATTTAAGACCTATGATGTAGGGCCTAACTGCATGCTACCATGGAGCATGCAGGAAATACCTGGAGATTTTTGGGGTGGAGCCTGAGGAGGGCAGGGTTTGGAAAGGGGAGGGACTTCAATGCCATCGAGTCCAATTGGCAAAGCGGCCATTTTCTCCAAGTGAACTGATCTCTATCGGCTGGAGAGTTGTAATAGCAGGAGATCTCCAGCCACCACCTGGAGGCTGGCAACCCTAATGGAGCCTCAACTCCATTTTTAAAGAAAGAAAAGTGAATTTAACTCAAAAGAAGTGGCAAGTGAATTTGGAGCAAAAAAAAAAAGAGGCAGGCGGGGGAAAGTAAATAACTCTCTCTGTCACTTCCTTTCTCCAAATGGCCCTTTCCTGAAACTGCTTTAAAAAAACATTAATTAGTCTGTAACAGATACTTACGTATAATGTGTAGTTAGTCCCTCAGGACAGTCATTCCTGCTCATGTCTGAATAAAGTGCTGCAAGTGGGCTTGAATAATACATATGACTTTCCCCCCAAATGAATCCTTCAGGTTCCACACTCTATAGCCCAGCTGCAATTTACAAGCTGCATGTATTATAGATTCACACTCTGAAGCACTTTGAATCACCCTATACTGGGGAAAGAGGACACCCAAAACCAGTCCAGTTCAGGACTTGCAAAGTCAGGGGACTGGCGATACTGCTTGACATTTAACTTTAAAAACTCAAATCTTTGTAATAACATTTTGTTTCATGCCTTTGGCTGTTCAGCCACGTTTCCTAATAATTATTTCCGCCACGAATAGCTGCATACGTTTTGGGAATAGTGTTTTAGGGTGAGTTGTAATCTAGTGCCTCAAATATGGCCCAGACTCAAAACTCACCCTTTAAATTATTAAAGTAGGCTACAGCCATAAAGGATTTCATCAAGGAAGAGCATTAAGAGGGGAAGTTCTTCCTTAGGGAGTCACAGGTGAGCTTTGCTTTCACATTTATTTTAGAGTAGGGAGAAATTAACTCCCTACCTAGATGTTGAAGTGGGATACCCCCCTCCACACACACAAATAGTATCCCCCCATCTCACTGACTTGGCCTGTTTAGGTATTCTTGAGCAAACGTATTTAACCTCTTACAGGTCTGTGGCATGCAGGAGAGAGGAACGAAACCACCCTGCCTGACTCCCCTGTGCTCTGTCGCTTCAAGCACTTTTCTCCCAGCCCAGCTCAAACACCAGAAGTGAGTTAGTTGGACCAAGAGAAAAAAATGCCTGAAGTGGAAGGCTGCATCCACACGTCACTGGAGACTCCATTATTATAAGCATTCACCTCTTGAGATTTTCCTTGAAAAAAACAGGGGATGATGTAATGGAATAGTACAGTATCCAATAAATGCATGTAGATCCTACCACAGAAATGGCCAAGCTAGGGATGGTTCAATTCTGTTTGCCAGCCCCTTTTTTGGTGCTCCTAGTTTTATATAGTGACACATAAATAGACAAGTGTGGTTCCTACACAGCTAGTTCAGATTAGAAAGCCATAAAACAGCCATAGCACCAGTCCAGATCTACTCTTGTTTTCCCAACTCTTCCCCAAACTGAAGAGTGTTCAACTTTATTAGGCTCAAACTTCATCCAGAGGAATCTCATTCTGTGAGAGCAATATCCTCTAATCTTCTAATGTAAATCATTCAGCTTGCTCCCTTTTCCTCCTGATCCATGGAGTAGAATCTAAGAATGACCATTACTGTATCCTTTGCTTAAACCCAACGGTCTCTTTGCACAAGAGAAGACGCTTCAGGTGAGCCACCAGGGATAAAATAAATATCACCCTATATTAGAGTTGTCAACCTCCAGGTAGTAGCTGGAGATCTCCCTCTATTATAACTGATCTCCAGCTGACAGAGATCAGTTCACCTGGAGGAAATGGCCGCTTTGCATTGAAGTCCCTCCCCTCCCCAAACCCCACCCTCCTCAAGCTCCACCCCAAAAACCTCCCACCGCTGGCGAAGAGGGACCTGGCAACCGTACCCTACAGATATGACTCTGTACTAATGATGGTGAATGTTATTGTGTTAATGAACATAATGACATACATATCAATTAACTACTCTGATATCCCATCTTTGCTCCATCATGGAACTCAAGGCAGCATCCATGGGGTTCCCAGGTGGTCTTTCATCCAAGCACTGACCACATCCCAGACCTGCTTAATCTTTGCTATTTGACTATGCACAGTTATACTTTGTCCCTCTGCAAACTTCACAGGAAGTGACTTCCCAAAAGGGATTAAAATATTACATTAAAAATAGCAAGACCTGCCTTACTCTGAGGAGCTCCAACAAGGCTGCTTTGTCACGTGCTTTCCAAAGGCCAAGAACAAAGAAACTCTCTTGGTATTGTATTTTATTTGCAGACATTTGTTTACTCGGCTTCCTTGGGGAAATTAAATGTAAGCCATGAGCCCATATATCCTATTTCATTCATCTGACATGGTGCAGACTCTACCAGACTTAATAACAGCATTCTGGCCCATTCTATGATTCTATGAACTGGGACAAGACAGACTACATTATAGGCCAATGGCACAGTATGAAATAAACCACCTACAGTTAAATTAAATATTAATGTGAACAACAATTGATGTTGTATTGATTGTTTTAATTGTCTAAATAAGGCAGGAGCTCTCCGTTTGAGTGTTTTTCTATTAATTTGACATCACTGCACAACTTTCAATTAGCCGGAAAATTAAATGTTGATGACCCATCAAGTGTACTGTAGCAGTCATTTGAGAATAGAGCGGAAATGTGGCATTGATTGTGTGAGATTTAAATACTTTTATCCTTGAATGTATGGGGCAAAGAATTTGAGATAGAATAATGGATTTATGGTTTGGGGGGTGAAGTCGGAGGGATATTTCAGAACACAGCATTTGTGGAGTCAAATTTTAGCTGCCATGAGAGTTTGAAATCAGAACCTCGGGCCAGCCTGCCAGAGGACTTCTGGCAGCCTGTTTTCATGGAGAGTTACTGGTGGAATCTTCTGTGCACCACAGAGCCATCTTCAAGATGGCCAGCAAAAAAGGAAGTATACCTACCTTGGGGGATCCAGTGAGAGCTGAAAAGAAATCTGACTGAAGAGCCCAATGGCTTGGGGTATAAGGCTGTTGTTTCCACGATGGGCCCTTTGGTCTGACTGACCAATTCTGTTGAGCTTGTTTCTTGACCTCTGCTGCTTTTGAACTCACAATTTCCTTTGCCCAAGGCTATCTTGTGGATTCTGATCTCTTGCCTGACCATCATGTTTCTGACTAACCTTAGTTCTACTCTATGGATCCTGACATTTGTTGTTTCTGCTGTAGACTACAAAATTCTTCCTGTCCTACAGCTCTCAAATTACCTGACCCCTGGCTTGACCCAGTTCAACCTCCCTAACCCACCATGTGCTTGACACCAAGGATATTACTCCATTATCAATTATTCAAAATCTATAACTTTATGTAGGACCTACAGGCTACACCTGTTCATACTTACTCAGAAACAAAGTCTACTGAGTTCTGCATTCTCCAAAATGCAGAGACCCGCTGTGGGGCAGAGCCGTAACTGGGTGGGGGGCGAGGAGGGCAGCCATCGCCTCAGTGGCATGCAGAGAGGGTGGCAGAACTGCCTCTCCTACCCAGCCCGCTCTTCCTGTAGGAGAGGCAGTTCTGCTGCCCTCTCTGCATGCCAGAGAAGCAGCGGCTTCCCTCCTCAACCCACCTCCTCCCCATTTACAACCCTGCTGCCAGGCAGCCTCTCTGCCAAAGCAAACCTTTTAATAACGCATTCATAGCAGTCAACAGTACATCAATTGCTAAAGAAACAATAACTAATGTAAAAATACTGACAGGCACTTTACAGCATTACTGGAAGCTCTACTATCACACCCCAGTTATGATGTACCCACATGCACAGAGACAGCGGGAATGCTACAATAACATCACCCTACCCAGTGTACATGCATCACTCTCAGGAATAGACAATAGTGCCTTCTCATGACTAAGCAGTAACAAGACGTGGATCTAGAACCTAGAAGCTTCTTGGGAGAATTGCTCGATTCCTGCTAAATGTGGCACATTGATGTTGCTTTTCCGGTGAAGGTAATCAAGATTTTGCAGAGGTGATGAAGGGGAAAAAACACGTTCTTAAGGGGGAAAAACAGAAGGTACAACAGCAAACTCATAGAGGCCACAGTATGAGCTGCCAAGTAGCTCAGTGGGAAGGACAATATGATATAATACGATTCATGAGGAATGGCCCTGACAGCAACAGTCCTTGATAGAAAATAGAGAGGCAGCTGGGCTAGAAAACTGGCCTCTCACGTCAGACAGCAATTCCCCAATCACATAGCCAGAAGAGGAAAGATGTTTTTCATCTTTAAAAAGAAAACTTCACAGATATGTACCTACATGTTTTTTATTCGTCTAAAAGGCCTTCCTGGGGCCATGACAATGGAGCTAAGATCTCATTGTCCATATGTCCCCTGAACTACCCCTGGGGCATGAGCAGCTCCAAGTTCCAACCAAAGTGTCCTTTTGTTGGTATCAAGAAGAACAAGGGAGAACTGAACTTCCCTGACACTAGGGTCTAGGGTTGCCAACCTCCAGGACTAGCTGGAGATCTCCTGCTATTACAACTGATCTCCAGCCGATAGAGATCAGTTCACCTGGAGGAAATGGCCGCTTTGGCAATTGGACTCTAGGGCATTGAGGTCCCTCCCCTCTCCAAACCCCACCCTCCTCAGGCTCCACCCCAAAAATCTGCAGATATTTCCCAACCTGGAGCTGGCAACCCTACTAGAGTCCTTTCCTTTAATAGCAAAGGGTTAGCTAGAAGGCACCCAAGCCTCGGGATGAGGTGTGTTCCAAGGCAGGATTGTGAAAAGTCAGTCAGAGAGGCTTGTGCCAGGTTTTTTGTCGTCTATGCCAACGAAGCATAATTTGAACTAAACACTCTTCAAAACTGAGCAATTAATTAGACAGAACTGGGAAGGTATTGTGGACATTGGAAAACAACCCACAGAGTAGCCTGAGTAGTCTGACAGGAATGAGTTTATTCCTCCAGATCATTTCGACAAGTCTCAAGGATGATGGGAATAACTTGCAGGAAGAAGGGGAGGAAGTCTTCCTGCCGCCATGGCAACAGTCAAGAAATATGCACGGGCTGACCCCAAAATGGAGTTTGGGACACTTTTTAAATTGGATGCTGCTAATGTCAGGTTGTCCCAATCTTAGCCATCAAGGTTCATATCAATCTCATTCATAGCAGGTGTTGTTTGGATTTTTTTTGCCTCAGGCACCATACTTTGAGACTTCCCTGATGAGCAGTAGGCTGCAGCTGAAGTTTTTTTTTTAAAATGTCAAACTGGATTATGCTTTACTTACTTACAAACATGATTTGTGGAAAGAGTGAAAGGTTGGTCATTACACTAAATAGAATGATTGCCTGAGAAGCAGTATAGTTTTTATGGGCTGTGAAGACACATCTCACCTTATCTATGGCTCCATTAGGTTGCTTTAGGCAACCTACTCAGAGATCCCTCCCTCAGCATGCTTTTTCAAGTTAATACTTTTTGATCTTATATAATCATTGTAGGGATAATGAAGGCTGTGAAGCTCTTTGAACATTATAGCACTATATAATACGATTATTCCTGCCAAGTGTACCTCTATAGCCTCTATGTGACAACATCTGTGTATGAGGAATGAGGGCAAGCAGATGGGTCCTTTTCTTAAATGTTTTTAGTTGGACAAGCCCTTTTGGCCAGGGACAAACATAGGTTTATTATTATGATTGCTGTTAATACACCCCTGGCCAATTTATGCTAATAGTCTAGGACAGATCAATAATTCATTGTATGAAAATGCAATGAAGAGTTCTAGTTTTAAAATCACACGCACGCACACGTATATATATTTATAAGGAAGAGGGAGAAAAAGTTCTCTCTGTCTACTGTCTCCACACTGCACATAATTTTATAAACCTCTTCAGTACTTTTTAAGATATGGTGATCTGAACTGCACAAAGTATTTCAATTGAGGCTGTACCATAGATCTATACAGGGCGTTATAATATTGGCTGTTTTATTTTCAATCCCTTTCCTGATAAACATAGAATTTGCCTTTTTTCACTGCAGCAGCACACTGCGTTGACATTTTCATTGAGCTATGTACTACACCCTGACCTGGATGGTCCAGGCTAGCCTGATCTTGTCAGATCTCAGAAGCTAAGCAGGGTCAGCCCTGGTTAGTATTTGGATGGGAGACCACCAAAGAACTCCAGGGTTGCTGTGCAGAGGAAGGCACTGGCAAACCACCTCTGTTAGTCTCTTTCCTTGAAAACCCCATAAGGGGTCGCCATAAGTCGGCTGCGACTTGATGGCACTTTACACACACACACACACACACACATGTACTACGACCCCAAGATCTTCCCCCTTTCAGTCTCAGTAAATTGATAACTCAGAATGGATTAGCCAGTATTCTAGACTATGGGAAGGTAAAAGACTGAATAGTTTTGAAATGTTGGATTTAAAGAAAAGCACAGTGCAGTTTGGTTGACATCTTCGATGGCTAAATGATTTGTTGCCATATGCACATTTTGCCACCTCACTGTTTCACTTGACTTCAGTCCATTTATGAATTACTTAGGGCTGTTGAATTTAAAAAAATTCAGTATAGTTCGGATTCGTCCGAACATTTATTTGTTTGTTTCTATTTAGATTTTTAGCCCGCCCTCTGTCCCCGGCCAAGGCCTGGCTCAGAGCTAGGGCTGTTGAATTAAAAAAAATTCGGTATAGTTCGGATTCGGCCGAATTCAGCCCGTTTAGATTCGGGATATGCCGAAGTCCGAACTCCCCCACTTCGGATCCGTTCAATTCGGCGGGAATTCAAAGTTCGGGAAAAAATTCGGCCGAATAAAGCCATTAAAAACACAATCGCGCCTTTCCGCGGCTCTGGGGGGGGCATTTTGGGGGTTAGAGGTCCCAAACTTTCAGCAGAGCTTCAAAGGACGTTTATTGAAAGACTCCCCAAGTTTTGTAAAGAGTGGGTCGGGGGGGGCTGAGATATGGGCCCTGAAAGGGGTCCCCCCACCCTTAATGTGCATCTCTCAGCAGAGCTTGCCGCCCACGCACAAAGCTCCCAGCCCCGACAACAGTTTGCAAAACAACTGCAAAGCAACACAACCTTGTAAAACAACACCTTTGCAATAGGGAAAACCAGAAGACACACAACTGAAACCTCCCCCCTCAAACCAGGGAGCGAGAGACTCGAGGGGGAACACACACCCCAGGCAGAACCAACGAAAGCCCCCTTTGGCTTCCCCCCCACCCACAGAAACTGCTCCCTCCCCACACCCACACAGACTCTGCTTTCCCACACACACACACACACATACACAGGAGAAAAATTATAGATTAAAGCCCCCAAAGGGGTCTTACTGTGGCTGTCTTCTGTTCCATCAGGAGGGGCTGGGGAGGACTTGTAATCCAAGATGATTCCAATTAGGCACGGGACGTTTTGCTCTGGAGAAGATGCACACAGGATCGGCTGATCCATTCATCCCAATAGGGAAAAGGGGAAAGGGGAAAGGGGAAAGCCCATATCTCGGGACCCCCTGACCCAATGTTCACAAAACTTGGGTGGTCTCTTAAGAACACTGGTCTGAAACTCTGCTCAAAGTTTGGGATCTGCACCCCAAAAAATGCGCCCCCTGCAGCCACGGAAAGAGAAAAGGGGGGAGGCGATATTTCTGCCCCCACTGAACCCATCTTTACAAAACTTGGATGGTATCTTAAGAATAATTGTCTAAAGCTATGCTGAAAGTTTGGGGGCTATATCCCCAAAAAAGCACCCCCTGCAGCCACATAAATGGAAAAAAGGGGGGAAGGAAAAGGGGGAGAGCCCATATCTCGAGACCCCCTGACCCAATGTTTACAAAACTTGGGGGGTATCTTAAGAAGCTTCATCTGAAGCTCCATTGAAAGTTTGGGTTCTGTACCCCCAAAAATGCGCCCCCTGCAGCCATGGAAAGAAAAAGGGGGAGCCCATATCTCGGGACCCCCTGACCCAATGTTTACAAAACTTGGGGGGTATCTTAAGAAGCTTCATCTGAAGCTCCACTGAAAGTTTTGTGTCTGTACCCCAAAAATATGCCCCCTGCAGCCACAGAAAGGAGCAAATGTGCATAAGCACTCCCCACACACACACGAGGATTTCGCTCTCTCGCTCTCTCTCCCTGGCCGGGCCGCACATCAGCTGATTCCTCCAGTACTCAATCCTGACTGATTGGCCAGAAGACCCAGCTTGGCCACCGATTGGCCGGGGGAGGAGAATGCTGCTTACTGACGGTTATGCTGCTTACTGACGGCCCCGAATTTGCCGGATTTATTCGCGAACTCCCGAACTCGCTGAATTCTGCCCCCCCGGTTGCCCGCCAGTTTTGAGTTCGGTTCCTCCCGAACTAAAAACCACCGAATCAGGGGAAATTCGGCTGATTTTCAGTTCAGGCCGAACCGAATCAACAGCCCTAGAATTACTAGCATTGAATTCCACCTATTTGTTCCCCCTTCTTCCTAAATGTTCTGGTCTATAGGAAGCCTGCTCTTATTTTCTTACCCCACAATTTCTGAGCATTCTTAGATGTTTTCTTTCATTTAATTTCCTTTTTCAATAAGGGAATTATTTGACTGTCGTTTTATTATTATTAACAGTCAGCAATCATTGACACCTATTATTCAGGGTTGTTTTCTAGCCCTTTCTTTTCAAGCTGAAGAATCATTTGTTACATTAATTACTCAGAATTTTACTGCTGTTTCCTTAACGATTGTAAATTGTTAGGAGATAATTCCCTGGTTAACATGGCCTCTCTCCTACTGGGGGGAGTTGATGCGATTTGCACATCAAAAGACATCACAATCAACTGGAAAAGGGCTGAACACTAAAAATGACAGGCATAAATCAGCTGTAAAACAATCGACTAAAATTCAGCAGAACAGCCAAACTCAATTAAAAAAACTTCTGCCAAAAGAATTTGGATTCCTTGAACAAAGGTGAACTCCAGAAGAATTGGAAATGTAGTTATATATCCCTATCACTTCTCGATCTACCATCATTTCGAGATTTAACTCAAAATGCCATAATTAAACCTGTAGGCATATTTCAAGAAACCAGGCTTTTCTCTTGTAACAATATTCCTCTTATCTGACCCAGGACTCACCCTGTTCCCCATCAAGAACAAAATGTGCAATTTACAGGCTGTGATTGCTTCAGGTAGGAATTAGATTGCATGGGAAATGCAAGAATGATCACCAACAGGACAAGTTCACCAAGAACATTAAATTGTTCATAGCTTCGGAATCAGAAATGCCTTATGCAAGAAAAGTAGACATCCTTCTTTTATTGGTTCTTGTAGGTTATCTGGGCTGTGTAACCGTGGTCTTGGTATTTTCTTTTCGGGTATTTTCTTTCCAGGTTACACAGCCCGGATAACCTACAAGAACCAATGAACTCTGACCATGAAAGCCTTCGACAATATCCTTCTTTTATGTTTACCAGCATAATGCGGGGGGGGGGGGATATTGAGTTAAATTTGTTTGTTCCAAATTTATACACAGGGTGGTCAATTCTTGTAACATCCCTTAAGTCTGCATTTTTTTTATAATGCAGTTTTTGACCATGCAAATCAATGTAATGACTGAAATAAAGCTTGGAAATTTGATCACCTTGTTACTTGAAAGGAAAGACATCATGGAGCAAATCTGGAGAATCAAGTGTGCTTTCGGGACTTGCTACAGCATACCTGCTAGCCGTGATGGAGTTCTGGATGGGAGCAGGCAGGACCAAGTCCTCAGCCACTGTTGGCCCTGAAATCATGGCAATGAGATTTAGCCTTTCCAGATTGCCCTCTTCCCTCACTCCAGCTCACACCCTCAGAGTTCTACATCTGGGTAACAAAAATGAGAAGCACGTATACTGGATATGGGATACACTTCAGGGTAACCGTGTGTGTGAACAAGATCTTGGGGTACAGGTGGACTGTAAACTAAATATGTGCAGTCAGTGTGATGCAGTGCCAAAAAAAAGTCCAGTGCAGTCTTGGGGTGTATCAATAGAGGCATAATGTCCAAAACGCAAGTTGTCATAGTCCTGCTGTATACCATATTTATCAGGCCACACCTGGAGTACTGTGTGTAGTTCTGAAAGCCTCACTTCAAATGGATGTGGACTGAATGGAATGGGTTCAGAGGAGAGCAATGAAGATGATCAGGGCGAGCCCTACAATGAAAAGCTGAGGGACTTGGGAATTTTCAGTCTGGAAAAGAGGAGGTTGAGGGGAGACATGATTGCTCTCTTTAAGTATTTGAAAGGCTGTCACTTAGAGGAGGGCAGGGAAGATAGGATTTGCAATAATGGGTATAAATTATGGGAGGAAAAGTACCAGCTGGATATTAGGGGGGGGATTTTATACTAAGAGTAGTTCAGCAGTGGAATTGGCTGCCTAGGGAGGTGGTGAGCTCCCCTTGCAGTCTTCAAACAGTGGTGGGATAAACACTTGTCAGGGATGCTTTTGGCTGGTCCTGCATTGAGCAGGGGGTTGAACTAGATGACCTGTATGGCCCTTACTAACTCTATGATTCACTCCAGTCTTGGCCCATCTACATTGGCTTCCAACTTGTGCTTGTCTTGACCATCAAAGCCTTATATGGTTTGGGACCAACATAGCTGAAGGACCGCTTACTCCCTTATGTTCCCTAACCACTACAGTCATCTTTGGAGGCCCTGCTTTGGGTGCCCCACCTTCCAAGATTAGGCAGGTGGCAACCCAAGAGGGGCCCTTCTCAGTTATGGAATCAAAGCCTCGGAACTCTCTTCTAGGGAGATTTGCCTGTCCATTTCTGTTGCCATCTTTCACTAGCGGGTGAATACTTTTTTCATTTCATTTGGCATCCTTCAGTCACCTTTCCTTCCTGATCAGTGTTTTAATTGCCATTTTTATGTCTTTGTATGTATTTTAACTCTGTTTTTAATTGTTTTAATGATGTGTGTTTTTGGAGGGGGTTGATTTTAATGGTTTTAAAATGTGATTTTTATCATGTATGTTTTAAATCGTTAGCCACCTTGGTGGCCCTTGTGAGGGCAGAAAGGTGGGATATAAATTTTGTAAATAAATAAATCAGTGTGGTGTAGTAGTAGTAGTAGTAGTAGTAGCAGCAGAAGAAGAAGAAGAAGAAGACGAAGAAGATGAAGAAGCAGAAGAAGAAGAGTTGGTTTTTATATGCCGATATTCTCTACCTTTTAAGGAAAATCAAACTAGCTTACAATCTCCTTCCCTTTCTCTCCCCACAACAGACAACTTGTGAGGTAGGTGGGGCTGAGAGAGTTCAGAGAGAACTGGGAGAGGAGGCCCAGGTTTGAATCCTCACCCTGCCATGGAAGCTTGGTGGGTAACCCTGGACCAGTCACGTACTCTCAGCCTAACTTACCTTAAAGGTTTTTGTGAGGATAAAATGGAAGACAGGAGAAAAACGTAAGCTGCTTTGTGTTGCCATTGGGGTAAAGCAAGGTATAAATAAAATTAATAAATTAATAAAGCTGTAAATTTAGTATTTGATTATTTATATGCTATTGTCCCTTTAAGAAATAAATTGTATTCTGAGAAAAGGGAGGGAAGATGCAGATTCTGTTACTGAAGTGATTTTAATTCTGAAGATGTAGTATATTTGGTGTGTTTTTTTCAAGAAATAAAAGTTGATATTACAACATTTCTTGCTTTTCCCCCTCATTGACTTGTAATGGTTACACATGTGAAAATCTAGCTGGCCTTATCCTTGGCTTCAATCAGCCCCATTCAGTTGAGACATGTTACATTTCTTTGTATGAAATTGCAAGTATGCCTCTGATTACATGTATCCGTTCATGCATTTTTTCCTTTTTGTTCAGACAAGACTGAAAATTCCATTTTCCACTCTGAGCTCATCTTCTTAATGAGCTGAATTGTTTCTGATGTCTGCATTATCATCACGATACTTAATTACATTGAAAATAACCAACAATTATTATTGATGCTGTTTCCTGGTTTGGAGAATGCATTCAAAAACATTTAGGAACGTGACTAACCAAAACTGAATGTGGTATTCCTAATTCCTGATTTATAAGAAGTAATTTTTCACAGTATAACAGTTAGCACTTGACTTGCAAAGTACTTAATGCTATTTATTCACTACAGGCCTTTGTTTGTCAGTGAGGGATTAGCTCTCACTATTTCAGGCTTTCATCCAAGAGGATTATCATAAATACGTTTTAATTTCTAACATGTAAGAACTGATGACCAAATACAAGCAATTACTGTTTCCCAAGGGAAAGAGGGAAACACTGCTAGATAAACCCTGATTGAACCAGTCCTGACTGACAAACTTCTCAGTGACACGGAGGATAAGCAAAACTATAAGGTTACCAACCTCCAGGTGGTAGCAGGAGATCTCCTGCTATACAGCTGATCTCCAACCTATAGAAGTCAGTTCGCCTGGAGAAAATGGCTGCTTTGGCAATTGGACTCCATGGCATTGAAGTCCCTCCCCTCTCCAAACCCCGCCTTCCTCAGGCTCTGCCCCAAAAATCTCCAGGTATTTCCCAACATGGAGCTGGCAACCCTACAAAACTAGCGATAGCATCCTGCCACTTGGCAAGTTTTCCTTCCAGAAGGGTTGCCTTGGAACTCAGAAGAAGCTGAGTTTTAATGCAGAAGCCTATTGAATGACTGTGGCCATGAAGAAAAACGTGATGGTCAGCAAGGAACAGCAAAACCAGAACACAAAACGGTAAAATAGATGATAATACACCTAACAATAATATTTAGCACTTTCAGTTTTTCAAAGCATTTCACATATGTTCTCCTCCCTTTTGGAATGCCGCTTTTACGAGGAACTTCAATCACATTATATTTCCCCCCTTTTAACTTACAAATCTAATGCCTCTGTGTCTATAATGCCTTTTCTACTAAGCGATAAGGATCCCAAGGCTACATTGTCAGTGGCAAGATGTGTTTCAGTCCTTATATCCCTCAAACACTAGTTATATGCTGCTCAAGATCAATGGATCAAGGAGCTTCTAAGGGATAAAAGGAAAGGATAAATTCTCCTGTTGCAAATCCTTATAATAATCCAGTAAAGTAAACCAGCATAATTATCAATCTACAGAAAGCAGATGGAAGAAAATGTTGGTTGACTGAAGCCACCTGAGTGAAGTTTGTGGCAGAGGTAAGTCTCAAACCAGGGATTCCCTGAGATGTAGTTTAGCCACCATGTTATTTCAGCCTCATAAGAGTCTCATTGTGCACACGTGGAAGTCCCTCACATGGATAGCTTTATTCACTTCAGTGGAGGAGGCAACTCCTTTTGTATATGCAAAGGTGCAAGCCTTTGAAGAAAACAGGGGGGACATCAAATCAATACTTTGCCAGAGATAGTTTTGCAACTTCTTCCATCATAATAGGGCAGTAGAGAGCCAGAGTCGTGTAGAGCAGAGTGGTGTAGAGCAGTGGACTCTAATCTGGTGAACCGGGTTGGTTTCCCCACTCCTACACGTGAAGCCAGCTGGATGATCTTGGGCTAGTCACAGTTCTCTCTGAACTCTCTCAGCCTCACCTACCTCACAAAGTGTCTGTTGTGAGGAGAGGAAGGGAAGGAGATTGTAATCCAGTTTGAATCTCCTTGAAAGATAGAGAAAGTAGGCATATAAAAACCAACTCTTCTTCTTCTTCTAGTACAAACTGCTGAACTTTTCCATGACAGCCAGCAAAGTATTATGCTCCAAATCCAGATATTGTCAACTCAGCTGTACTATCTGGATCTCTCCTGTATACCTCTGGAGAATATTCATCATATTCAGAGATTTTGTGCTCGGATTCTGCGAGAATAAGAATCTCAATGGTAAACTATTAAAATATAATGTACTCTTATTCCAAATACCTTGCTGCAACATAATTTTGCCTAATACCGAAGCGGTGGCCAAAATAAATGCTGTTGAAGAACGATTGTTCTTCAACAGCAGATGGCTGCAATAATCACTCAGAGTGCAACTGAATTATTCTATCTTACCATCATTCTAAAAGAATAAATGATTGGCAAAAACTTCTTTCTTACTCTCTGTCTCACAGACACACATTGATAATAGTCTAAGCTACAGGATGTTGTACTATTTCTTTTTACAGAATCAATAAGGGGTCAAGTCAGAGAAACTATATTTTATTTATTTAATATTTTAAAAAATTATGGACTACTTCTCAGCAATTTTTAAAGAGTGCATAAAAAGTTAAAAATGTAAAGCAACCAAAACCAAAGAATAAAACAAACACTACTGAAGCAGATCAGGAACAGCAGCAACTTGGCTATCCAAAGTAGTTGGAGAAAGGAAATGCTTGGGCTTCCCGTGAAATGACTTGATTTCACTGCTTGATTGATCCCATATTTCCATGGGCCTCAGCTGCCCCGTGTTGCACCAAATGTATCCAGTAAAGCCAGTCATATGCCTAGTGCTTTAAAAAAAATCAGCCCCCTCACAGTCAGCTGTTTTAATATATAATTGGGACTAAATCTAGTCCCCTAGTCCTCTCCCAAAGAGCGAGACTGCCACCTTTTAGCCCAGACTGTTGGATCTGGAAGGGAATTGTGCATGGAGTACCAATTGGAACATGTAATCCCCATCTAATAATGTATTCGCAGAACCTTGCTTCTGTGCAGTGTTCTAACCCCTAGCTGGAATCTGGAAACAGATATATATTTTTAACTCAAGGCTCTTTGAGCCAGGAGAATATTTTGCTTGTCCAACCCTGAGTAGATGGTTAATGTTTAATAAGCCTACCTTGCTATTTTAAATTTCTAACTTTTCCAGGCTTTATTTTTGTGTGACCTTCATGTTTTCTTAATGTATTTTGTATGGAATATATATTTAAGCTAATGGGCCTCTGTGCTTGGCATTTAT
The DNA here is from genome assembly GCF_029931775.1 of Euleptes europaea. Lineage (NCBI taxonomy): Eukaryota > Metazoa > Chordata > Lepidosauria > Squamata > Sphaerodactylidae > Euleptes > Euleptes europaea. Next base: position 33,459,549 of record NC_079318.1, read on the forward strand.
TAACTGCATGCTCTATTTATTTTCATCACATTAAGGAAGCTTACCATCTGGGTTTGGGTGTGTTACTCTTGTTTTAACAGCTACCACCCTTCCACTCTAATTCCTTCCTGTTTTGGCTAGGTGATTATTTCATGCCTCGCTTGTAGAAATACTTGTTTATGCCACCCTGCCTTGTTGAATTCCTCCTAACAAGCCAAGGATCTGTTAGGTGTCTTGTGTCTTGCCTTCTTTGGTCAATAGCCAGTTTTACCATGCATGGCATGTTCCTGTCTTTAAATTTTAATTCTTCAGGCTTTTGGAACAGAACCTGTTAATGCACATATATGTAGAAATTACTAGTTTTGTTGGGCTTGTATGGGTGTAACTGAGCACTGTTTAAGAACCACTAACTTTCTGGGGGGAAATATTATACATCTAAAACCTAACAGGAGCTTTAGTGGAACCAATGGAGGATAAATTCTAATACCAGAAAAAAGGAACATTTGATTTGAATGTACTTTTGATCCTGATCAGATTTATTCACAACGGCCACTTTCTTTGACCCAATGAGCTGACCCAGGAGATGTGGTTTCAAAGCATAGTCTGAGAGCTGATTCCTATGTTTGCTGAGCCAGCATTCTTGTGCCTCAAACTGTTCATGCGGTTTCTCAGTGGCAGAGGACATGTTTTCAGTCCCTGGTATTTCCAGTTAAAAGATCTTGGGTGGCAGCTGTTGGGTAAGACCTCTCTCTGCTAGAGATTCTGGAAAGCATCTGCCAGTCAGAGTAAACAATACTAAGCTCGAGAGATCAATGGCTTGACAGCATAAGGCAGCTCTGTGTGTTTGTGAGCAGTAAACCTTTCAGGGAAAGAGCCTATGGTAGGTCACAGTTCAGTTTCAATGAGTGGAAGATACTTTGGAAACCAGAAATCCACTCAGAAGCTCATCTGCAACATTCTGTGATCACTCCCAACTCGAACTCTACCCTACTCATGTTAGTCATTCATGGCAGTTTAGTACAAAAGAAAGCCAGTGAAGGTAATATATGGACAAGGTCTAAGTTAGGGTTGCCAACCTCCAAGTACTAGCTGGAGATCTCCTGCTATCACAAGTGATCTCCAGCCGATAGAGATCAGTTCACCTGGAGAAAATGGCTGCTTTAGCAATTGAACTCTATGGCATTGGAGTCCCTCCCCTCTCCCTCCCCTCTTCCTCAGGCTCCACCCCAAAAACCTCCCTCCAGTGGCAAAGAGGGACCTGGTAACCCTAGTCTAAGTGGATGATCTTGGTCATCTTGGAGATTCTTTCAGCCATAGTCATCTCCATTTGAAAATATGATCTTACCTCAAAGGGTTGTGAAATGAAAGAGCAATTGGAATGCATGCAGTGTTTCTCAGGGCCTCATGCTATGGGTTGCTGGGCTCACACACATAAAGCATCAGCTCCCTGGATCAGGGTGGGAGATCCCAGCAGTTCAGCAGCAGCAACAACAATTGTGTTCTACCCTCAAGTCCATTACAGGACAAGAGGCTTATTTTAGGTGATAATCTAAACCCTGTGGGAACAGCCTGGGATCCATTAAGTAAGCAGATGTCATGACTTACAGCAATTAAGTGGAATTCAAGCATTACCGTAGCGTGGGGCAGAACTATATGGTGGCAATGCTGTTCACTTAGCATGCTGAGGATGTTGCTTTAACTGTAACAACATAAATATCTGTTTGCACTGAAGCAGCTCCGTGGAACCATCAGACTGCAAAGTAGAAATTATTAATATGTCCCTAGAAGGCATATGGAGCAACACGAATCAATTTTGCCCAGGGAATAAGAACATGCAGTATTTTTCTACTCTGTTCTGCACCCTTGCACAGGGGCATAGCCTGAGTTCCCCTACACAAAGGCTGAGAGAAGGGATCACAAACATATTCGTCTTAGTATATTTGGTCACCCATGATTTCATGTGAAGTATTTATAACAACACTGTGTAATACGCTAGTAAATACTATAATACAATATTAATGATACATGCTGTCACTGTAGTGTCACCCATTAAATCTTTGCTGGTAGAAATATAATGTTTAGGTTTTCAAATGAGTAATTCAGCAGAATATTGGGGATGTTCTAATGGATTCATACCTATGTGAGGAGCTATTTAGTTCAGTGACAAGTTGAAGAGTTTTAGAAGATCATTTTCCCCATCATTTCCATTGTAAACAGCCAAAAGATGCTATGAATTCTTTTTTTCTTTTTACATAAAAGAGAAGTCTAATGCCTCTGAATTAGGGAGAAGCCATCCCTTCAATCTGTATATAAACAAAACATCTTGAGTTTTTCATTATTTGTGCTTGTCAACACAAACATACTGGGCATTAATGTAATGCACCATTAAGGTAAGGCTCCATGAACTATTTGTTTTTATACATAAAATACTATTGGAAAATAAAGGCTCTTTACCAACCAACCAACCTCAGTTTATGACTCTAAACAGATTTTGTAAATTGCTTTCCTTAACACGCTAGGAGAATTTTTATAAGTTGTTCTATTAGTACAATTTATGGAAATTGTACCACGCAAATTGTTAGTAAATTGAATCCTTTATTTTTCATTCTCCTGAGTTGCAGCACTGCTTAGTTAAGTGGTCAAATTCTGTTCATAGCAACACTGTGGGAATCTGAGAAAAAGGACACCAGTTTGAATAGACTGGCTCCTGATTTACATCTGTGACCAGGAAAATGATGAATACAGTTACTAATCTCTCATACATTATTGATTATAGGGAAAAGTGCTGTCTCCAGAGTAACCATCTGCAACAAGCTGACTTCAACTCTAAGCTCATTAAATTAGTGGAATACTATATATTTCTTCTTTTCTATAACTCGCCTATTAGGGTAGGTGTCATAGATGCCGTTTCATTTAAAACGATGTAGTTAAATAATCTTTCCAAGTATTTTCAATTGACTAAACTGCTGGATAAAGTTGCTATTCTGGAAAGAGTGAGCATGCAAGCCACATGAACAAACTAGATATTATCCTAGATGATACACACCTGCTATGTTCAAAGGCCGTTTACAGTCTTTTTCTGCAACATCCCATCTACCTTAGCTCATTGTGATATATGTCAACATTCTGGGTTTCTCCACTGTGCACTCCACATCATTGGTTGTCATTATGAGGGAGGGTGCAGGGAATGTTGTGAAGTCATGACTTAAATTATGTTATAGTAGATATTACAGGACTGGGACACGTGGCTTTACTTTTGGTGGCAGCTGCCCATTTAGGGATGATCCTAAGCAGGTCTATTGGGAACTAAGTTCTGTTTTATTCTGTTCCTTTCCTGATATTCATGGCTTGATGCCAGGACAATGTTCTTAGGATTGCAGCCTTACTTTGGTTTCTGTGTGAACAAGGACAAGAATCATAAATCACACAGGGTGTAGAGGTAAAAAGAGAGGTTAATCTAAGAATACTTTGCTAAACTGCTTGATAATGCTTTTGGGTTTTTTTTTTTAATGCATGGAACATTATTCTTTTATTGTCAGTTGTGATGGTTAGTTAGTTTATTAATATATATATATATGGATTCCTGACAAGAAAATCAGTAATGGCTGGATTTTACAATAATCAACTGAGTGACTGCTAGTTCACAAAGCAGACAGTTCTAGGAAGTGAAGAAGATGGCCAGTGTGATATATGTAGGGAGGCAGGAAATAACTCAACAACATTTAATGTGAACAATGTCAGATCTGATCATATCTGATAATATGAAGTCTAATAATGATGTACAGCTCAGAATATTGGACACCAAAGAAACTAAAGGAATAAAAGATGAAATGAGAAAATGGATGGGGAAAATTCAAGGGGGCTAACAGATGACACTGACTACTTAATGATGCTCTTATGAATTGACCTGGATCTCAAAATGACAGGGAATAAAGAAAAAAAGAATAAGAAAGCTACAGGCAGCCTTTCATGTAATAATGATGGAACATCACAGAATCAAGACACGACTATGGTGACGGGGGAAAGGAGTCCAAGAAAGAGGTGAATTAATGGTGTAATGAGGGATGGTGAGGAGAAAAGCAGGAAACTTCAGGAAGCAGTAGGGTTCAGAAATACCTGGAGAGTTAAGGATGCAGCCTGGGTAAGTGGGGTTTTGGGAGAGTATGGGACCTCGATAGGGTATAATACCATGCACCTTCCAAATCACCCATTTTCTCCAGGAGAAGTGGAATAAATGTTGTAAATAAATAAATAATAAGTAATCGATTCAGTCTGGAGATCAGGTGTAATTCTAGGAGATCTCCAGCCCCCACCTGGAGCCTGGTAACCCTAGGAAGCAGCAAGAACCAAGGCCAGCTAGAGCAATGGTGTGTGGTAAAACATTGCCAAAGGCTACATACATCATAAAAGATATCGCTATTTAAATAAATAGTACTTGAATGCAAAGGAAACATAACATTTACAGCCCATTCCTGAGCAGTCGGCAGCCGGGGACAGCAGGGAGGAGGTGCCACTGCTGCGCCTCCTAACCTGTTTCCCGGCCACCAAAAGCCTTAAAAAAGCCATTTCCCGGCTTTTAAAAGTTTAAATGGGGCAAAATGCCCCATAGAGAATAACGAGGCTGTGCCTGCAAAATAGCAGGCGCAGCCCCACCATTCTCCACCCCAGCGTCTGGTGTCGAAAGGGGACAGGGAGTGCCTACAGGCAGCTCCGCCCCCCAGCATACCCCGGGAATGCCCCCCCGGGATGCCTGCACACCTCCCAGAATGCTGGTGTGGGCCTTTATGCTGGTGGGACACCAGAGGAAGGCCCAGTCAGCATTTCGGGGTGGCGCCGCTGGCATTGGGGCCACTCATGATGGCGTAAGTAGCCCGGGCGCCAGCTCAGCCCCTTCCTGGCCTCCTGAGGAATTTCAACCTCAGAAGTCAGGGATGAACTGTTACTCTCATAGATTTCGGCTATCATTATCTTCTCCTTCTGATGAAGCAGCATGCCATGTGCAACACCTTCAGGGCTTTCCAACCCGAAAGCGATTTTCCTTGGTCCCATCTACAACCCCTTAACCCATGATTGCATGCAAAGGGGTTGTGAAAGAGTCAACGTTCCATCTAGAAAAAGTTGAGTATGTGAAGGAATCAACATGCTCCACAGTTTCAGACATTATACTGAGGTGCAGGAAAGCAGATGTAGATATCTATTGATACGAGTAAACACAGTCAAAGCTACTATGGTACATCAGATCAATTCAAATTTGCACTTCTGTTTGACTTATTTTATGCAGTTATAACTGTATGTTTAGGCTAATTATTTTGCTAATGAAACTGCAAAGAGATTGAAGTGTTCAGACTATTTTTAAACTCTATTAACACTTTTACAAGGAAATGATTGACGATCTAAGAAATGGTGTTGTGTTTTTGGTATTATAAAGACCCCCCCCCCTCCAAATAATACATCAAATTGGGTGGTCAGAACAAAAAGTAAAGGTTCTTTTTTTAAAGCACATATTCATTTTCTGATTACATTTTGTGGAATAATGATAGGAGGGCTCCTTTCATGTATGAGTTGGGGTAGAAAATAAATTCCTACTTCACAAAAGAAGAATTTTCAAAATAAGAAAATACTTTTACCTATTGTTCTTGTGGTTTTAATTCTTCTTAGAAAGAAGTATGAAACATGTATTTTATTAAGCTTCACTGGTAGAGTGAGCTTATATTCAGTATATTTACGCTGAGAGCCAGTGTGGTGTGTAGTGGTTAACAGCTAATCTGGAGAACCGAGATTGGATCCCCACTCCTCCACATGAGTGCCGGACTCTAATCTGGTGAACTGGATTGGTTTTCCCACTCCTACACATGAAGCCAGCTGGGTGACCTTGGGCTAGTCACAGTTCTCTGAACTCTCTCAGCCCCACCTACCTCACAAGGTGTCTGTTGTGGGGAGAGGAAGGGAAGATGATTGTAAGCCAGTTTGATTCTCTTTTTCTAGACAGCTTCTATACAGTTCGCCACATTTACTGCGCATTCCTAAGGAGTTACTCCAGTCTAAGTCCATTCATTTCAATGGACTTAGACTGGAGTAACTCTCCTTAGGAATGCACTGTTAATTTCATAAATAAATATTTGAATTTGCAATGGCATGACTGGCAAATGATGTCAAAGCTATCAACATTGTCCTGGAATAGACGGGAAAGCATCAGGAGGCTAGAGGGTAGGGCTACATTGTTCTTTTCTCTGTCTACATCACTTCATGTGATTCAATGTAGAAATGCCTTCTTGTTATCTCAGCCCTTATCACCTTCTGAAGCACAACAAATGAACTTGCTTTTCACTGTATAGTCTCTTTGAATCATGAATCTTATAAAATCTCATAAATCAGCTAACACTTCTGAAGACAGAGCAGCCTACACCCTCTGCCCGCCATCTTGCTTTCTCTTCTTGTTATCTAATTCCATCAAAACCTTAAAGGCAGGAATTCTTTAGAGTGATAATATCAAGGCTGTGAAGCTTCACAGATAGCTATGAAGTACACCTGTCAATGAATTGGAGATTTTAGTTGATTAATCCTTGACCATTGACATTATTAATTAAATATAAATCTAAATTCAAAATGTCATCGTACCTTTTTGAGTTTGAGAAAACATGTGGTTTATTAAGCAGAATGCAAGTGGCAGCGCCAGGTGAATGAGATGGTACCATCATTCATTCATTCATCAAGAAAATGTATGTCCCACCTCTCCAGACCTTCTCACGCTGGCTCACAACTCTGGACAGGCAGGGTGCAAATTTTCAGAAAGAAAGGGAATCGTGGGAAGATGGCTGGCAGCTTGCAATATCCAGGCTTCATGTTTCTCACTTTCCCATGTCAGTACTTAAGGTCTGGTTGTGGAAAGGGGACTGAACCTTTGGCCATGAACTAAAGAGCAAAATTTGGGGGTTTGAGTGTTAAATCAGCCACGGTGATTCTGCTCTTCCAGAAGTAAAACCGGAAGTGACGTCATTGTGTGCGCGTGCGCACGCACACACATGGCCGCCCCAGCCCCACTTTATCTCCCGCCGATGAAGAGGGGGGACCTGGCAACCCTAGTCACACACCAGCACATTGAACTATGTACAGAAATAGATGGACAGAAGGTCTAGAATGGAATAGAGATATGTAATGTTGATCTCTGCCAATATGATGCCTCTGGACTGTCCAACTCAGGATAAATACTAGGAGCCTGGTCTCTTACTTTTTCCTGTTCAGTGGAACAGTACCTTCTTGCTGCAAGAAGCTCTATTCCCACCAGTTCAAGCCACTGATCTCAGGTACCCAAAACTACTGAACAGGCTGCCAATAGCCCTGATCTATAACCTCAACAGCCACAAGCAAAATAACTGTAGCAACCTTACAGAGGGCCAGAGCAGCTTTCAAAAAGGAAGGATGATCCTTGAAGACAGAAGGATGAGTACAAACAACACTTACAAATATGCAACAATAGACTCCAGAGACAGGAATCCAAGTGATGAAGAAGCAAAGAAGCAAACCAGAGTAAGATTAGCCCATATGAACAAAGCAAGTCTCTGGACCCAGCCCTGGCCAGGGAACAGAGGGCTCCTTCAAGCATGATTAGAGGATTGTGGGAATGTTGACATTTCCTTCAATAGCAGATGTTGTGTGAAAACGGCTTCCCTTCTCTGATCTGGCCCCAGATGGGTCTAATGCATGTTCTCGCACAGCCTAGTTTCCAGTTACCTCTGGATAATGCTTATCTTTCTGAAGCTTTTCAAAGTGTTTTGAAGTTTACAGATGAAAGAGGAGGCCTTTCTTTAACTTGCCTCTCCCGCGTTACTCATTTTCCAGGAGTGAAAAATGCACATTAGGGAGTAGCCTCCTGCAAATTCTTTTCTTTAGGGACCGGTTTCCAGAATAGCTCTTTAGACATTAAGTCATGTAGATACACATGATAAAAGAATGGACGCATCATTAACCAACAACGAAATTAAAATGAAGAATACTATTGCCGGGGGGGGGGGAGTAATTATTGCCACCACTAAACATCTTTCATGTCAAAAGGGCAATGTGTAGAAACAATCCCAGTCACCAAGAAGCTCCAGTTTAAACTGGGCACTGCAGTTGCTTTTGTTGTTTTAGGTAAAGCATTGTCTTCTCCAGATATGTGTTTTGCTATCCAGACAGAACCCCTCACAAGCAGTCTGGCTCTGTAATAAAGTTGGTATTATTGTCTAGCTGTAAGGCCTTCACACGTGCTTGTGTCCACCGACACATGCATAACAATGCAGACCAATATGGGCTTTTGCGTATCAGATAGATTTTTTTAAAAAGAGATTAAAGTGTTACACCTTTTAAATGTTTTCCTTTTCAGTGCCAGTTAAACAGAGGCAAATATTTTACCTTAGTGGTTCCTGTTCCTCACTTTCCAACGTTGGCTTTGTAGATATATTTGCAATGTGTTTGCATATTGTGCAGGTTTTAAAGCAATTTATATGGTACTTGCATGAACAATATTTGTGATTTATATGTATAACAAGTGGGAGAACTCACAGGCACCTGGGGGGGGTCACTTTATTTTCCCTTGTATCCCATTCCACACTCTATTTCCTCTTTCTTTCCTCCTGGAAGCCGCCATAATCCCCTTTCCATGATCCCATCTCTCCTCCCCACCCACCAAACTTCCCTGTCTTCATCTTTATTAATTATTTATTTAATTCATTTGTATCTTGCCTTTCTCCCCAAAGGGTACTCAAAACAGCTTATATCATTCTCCTCTCTTCCATTTCATCCTTCCAATACCCCGGTAAGGTAGCTTACGCTGAGAATGAGTGACTGACCCAAGGTCACCCATTCATGGCAGGGTGCGGATTCAAACCTGTGTCTCCCAGATTCTAGTCTGACGCTCTTACTACTACACTGCACTGGCTTCCATGTGGTGGCTACTGTCAAATAGTAGTGAATCTCCAGGTGGTCACTACTGGGCTTGTTAAGTAACACAACTTGCATGATAGTAAATTGCCTGGTGGTTGCTGCTGGGCCTATCCCCAAGGAGTCTTCCTCCAGGGAGGCGGGGAGCAGGTGTGACCTGCAAGGTCAAAACAGCCCTGGAAAGGGCCCTGCCCCTCCTCCCTGCCTTCTACTAGCATAAATCAAGGCTTAGAGACTGGCAATATTGTTGCAGTTGCCTAGAAAACCCCACCATGGCTACTGCAGAGAACGTTCATTACTTAAAGGCCACTTCAGGGAGCTTCTATTATTGGAGGTTGTTAACCCACCAGTGTCTGTCTGTCTGTCTGTCTGTCTTTCTTTCTTTCGATTTCAGATTTTTCTGCAAACATGGTGCTTTTCCAGGTTTGCAGAAATATCTGTCTTGTCTGTTCATGGCCCCAGTCCCTGGATTTAAGTATCCACAAATGGGGCACACTGAGAATTAGATATGCTGATAAGCATATAATTCTGATTTTTGATGCATAAATAACATTGAAAATGTATACATTTAACAGGGAAACTTCAGTGCAAAGAAACAAAGTGGAATGGAAATAAAGAATCATGGGTTTGAAATGCACCTGGAGAAGTGAAATCAGAATGGGATTTTCAGGTTGAAACTTCAGAGGTGATAAATGTGAAATCATCCCTAACTTGGCCCCCAACCGGAAAGCCAACTAGAAGATTGGGTAGGGCATATGTCTGGAGATGCTGCTGGATTCAGGACCAGACCTTCCACTGCCTCCATGGGAGATGCAGCTCCTGGTGGTGCCAGCCCCACTGACAGAGAGCCTGGCAGCCTCAGGTAACAACACAGGGCCCTTACCCAGCGCCACCACTCCAGAAACAGGTGGAAGAACCAGCTGAGGCCCAACATTGGAGTGGCCCAAAGAAGACAGCAGCCTCCACAGTCTCAGCAGAAGACAAGGCGGGGGCCAAAGAGGCCTGCACAAAGGCAAGCTTCAGCAGAAGCCAATGCAGGGCTGGAGCAGCCTGCACAAAGGCAAGCCAGGACAGAAGCTAGGGTGGGGCAGTAGGAGGGACGGGGAGGACCAAAGGCCCACACAGAGAGGCTGGGTATGCCCAGGAAGGGGTAGAGTTATATGGACCTTTAAAGACAGGTGTCTGGGAAATGCCAAGGGGAAAAGGAGGACAGAAGATGTGGTCCTGGGGAAAGGAGAATGAATAAAATGGTACAACCCCCTTCCCTTCTCCATCCTGAGGCCTGGGAAGACCTGCTGAAGACCCCTGGCAAGATAGGTGAGGGCAAGCCAGTGGAGCTGGAGAGGGAGGAGCCTTACACAGTAGGTATGCAGATTCTCAATTACTTTCCGAGCAGTTTGACAGTATGATTGTCTACTTATCTATAATCAGATGTATAACCAGATGATTATGAAAATACGACAAGACTGCTACCAACAGGGGACTGTAAAGAAGAATACTGAGTTTGAAAATTTAATTAGCAAAGAATCTGACCACGTTTTGGGAAAGATGTATAAACTACTATTTAAATATGAAACAGAGCAAGAGCAAGTCAAGTTATGCATGATAAAATGGATGGAAAACTTTAAAAAGGAGATTACTATGCAACAATGGGAAAGACTGTGGACTAAGTCAATTAAATTTACAGCCAGCAACAATCTACGCGAGAACTGGTATAAGCAATTCTTTAGATGGTATATTACTCCAATGGACATTAAAAAGATGGATGAATCTTATGATGGACGTTGTTGGAAATGTAAAGATAAAGATGGAACTTATTTTCATATGAGGTGGTCATGCAAAAAGGTCAAGAAGTTCTGAATACAAATACATCAAGAAATGCAGAAAATACTCAAAATCAAATTTCCTTTGAGTCCAGAAACTATGTTGTTAGGGATGGAACTAGAGAATCTGCAAAGTAACCATAAAGAACTATTTGGATACTTGACAATGGTGGCCAGATTAGTATTGGCAGCTCTTTGGAAACAAGAGGACATTCCTGATTTGGAAAAGTGGCAACAGAAAATGGAAGAATTTGCAGTGATGGCCAGATGAACCAACATGATGAAAAAAAAGCCGATGGAAGAAACACGGAAGAAATGGCAATGTTATTTTGAATATGTTAATTGGAAAGAATAGATTAAAATTTCATAAATAACAATAATATTATTATAATAATAATAATATAGATAATGATTAGGTTATATAGATACAGGATTTATTAAGTATATTGTATAACACTGAAATAATCTTATAAGAGGTATTAGATGTAAGAAGAAATCTGTTCCCCAAAGGAATAGAATCTGTGTGATTGTAAATGTATGTATGTGTTGTTGTTTTCTTGTTAAAAAAATTAATAAAATATCTTGGGGGGGGGGAAGTGTTGAGTGTTGATTTATTGCACAAGCCGCTGATCATTTCCATATATTGAAATGCGCCCAAGCGGCCAGCCAGGCAATTTCCTTTGAAGAGCAACTGCCATCATCCCTTGCTCGTCTATTCCCACCTGACCTCCCCACTCCTTTCCTCCAGAGCCTTTACACCTCCCACCTCTGGAGGGGGACAGGGAGGAGGGGGGTTGTTTGGCGATCAATGTAATATGTGCTTTAAGAAGACAGAGTATGATCTTTGCCGGGAAGAGGAGGGCTGAGGGGCAGGGACAGGTGGGCTTGGGTGAAAGCAATTTCCAAGCTATCATTCCACCTTCCTGCTTCCCCCCTCCCATGCTGCCTGCCCTGTTTCTTTGTGTCTTCCACCCTGGTGCAGAGTTATAAAGGGAGATGCCTGTGCAGCCCGAGTTTGTGCAAGCTTACTCAGAAGTAAACACCACTGAATTCAGGGTCAAGGTGCATTGTAGTCAACACATTTACTTAGGTGTAAACCTGAATGGGCTTTTTTTTAGCAAGAATGTGGGATTGCAGCCTTCCAGGGCATGCTGATACTCATCAGTGAGGCTGCAAGCTGGTGCACTTTTACTCAAAGCCTCCATCCCCCTGTGCTATTTTAGCAATAAAACACTAAAATATTAATAAATTGATTTATCACTAAAACAGAACCGTAAAACAAAACAAAAAAAATGGTGCGGCTCCCCACTGGAGACTTCCCGATCCATGGCCACTGTTGCTCCCTCACCAGCCCAGCAGCCTGCCCACACTTTTAAGAAGAGGTTAGATAGCCATCTGTCAGCAATGCTGATTCTGTGACCTTAGGCAGATGATGAGAGGGAGGGCATCTTGGCCATCTTCTGGTCACTAGGGGTGTGGGGGGGGAGGTAGTTGTGAATTTCCTGCATTATGCAGGGGGTTGGACTTGATGGCCCTGGTGGTCCCTTCCAACTCTATGATTCTATGATTCTACGTCACCAGCCCCAACTAGCCCAGCAGCAGGATTCTTTCATTTGATTTTCTCTGTTCCTCGAGATGTTACCATGCTGAAACTGACCAGAGAGGACTCCGATGAGGCATCATTTGGGGGAGCCAGCTCCCTTCCCAAGATTCAAACAGTCCCTGCTGAAACTGACCAAAATGGCTTGGGGGGGGGGCTTTTGAACAGGGTGGGACAAGCAAGAATGGGTGGGGTGAGAGAAACCCAAAGTTAAGACTATTCATGGAAATTGCCTTGATTAGCTTCGCTTTGGGGTCAAGGCAAAATTTAAATTTATGCTAAAACAGGTTCCTGGAACAGCAGGACAAGTGCAGGGCAGCTGTGAAGTCACTTCTGAAGGTCGGGAAAATCATGAATAACTAAAAAACAACAACACCGAAGCAGTCCTGTGGGGATTGCACGGCTAATAACCAAGCATAAATGGCCAAGGGCACAGCCCCTTCCCCCCCCCCCCGTGCTGTTTGTCTTTGGCATATGCCACCTCTTGTCAACATGAAGGTTTCAGTTGGATGTTATGAATAACAGCCATCGATAGACCTGTTCTCTGTGAGTAATGACCAACAGTGCAACTTGTGGAACCGAATCCCATATGACCATTATACTTTGTGTGAAGAAGTACATCCCTGGGTTCTGAACCTGCAATTTATTTGGTGACTCAGAGATTTAAAAAAATCTTCTATATGAATTCTTTCCTTCCCATTTGGAAGCCATTATCATACCCCACCTCAAGATACTTTTACTTTTCCTGGTAGGAATGGTGCTGCAATTTCTTTATCATTTTGGTTGTCCTTCTCATTATGTTTTCTCGTTCTACAATATCCTTTTTGAAAAGGAGGTGAGCTCAACTGCACCTCATATTCCAAATGTGGCCGTACCGTCAATTTATACAAAAGCATTATGATACTGGCAGTTTTATTCTCAATATCTTTCCTAATAATTCCCTATGTTAAGTTTGCCTTTCTCACTGCCACTACTGTAAAGCACTAGGTGTTACAGAAATCAGACATAATTCAATACATAGACTTACCATAATTTTAAAAGAAATAACAAATGTGTCACAAAAACATGAGATAAAATTCAAACAGCTAACATTTACTTGGGTTTGAGCCACTGGCTAATAGCCATCTGTTTCAGAATTCAACCCCACCTCTTCAAATTCTTCAGCCTTTTTCTATATTTGGAGCAACACTAGTAGGTTGAACAGATTGCAATTATAGATTCATGAGGATAATGGGCTTTTGTCACTGCCGTCTTAAAGGCTGGTGAACAGAAGAATTATACCGGAGATCTTGCACACACTAGTTGTGTTATCCCATGCACACATTCTGCCCTCCAAAGTAGCCATTTTCTCTAGGGGAACGGATCTTCGTGGTCTGGAGATCAGTTGTAATTTTAGGAGATCTCCAGGCCCAGGGAAAACCAGGAAGTGATATCACACTGCTCTAGGATTTGCTGGTAAAAACAGAGAATATCTAGCAATTCCTAGAGTGGTGTGATGCCACTTCTGGGTTTTTCAGAAATGATATAATGCCATAATGCTGATGGAGCCCATGTCCTTGCTCCCTCCCCCCAGAATCCCGCCCTCCCAGACTTCAGATTCATAATGAGAATAATTGGTTTAAATGTAGGGTTGCCACCTCCACGCAGTAGCTGGAGATCTCCTGCTATTACAACTGATCTCCAGCCGATAGAAGTCAGTTCACCTGGAGAAAATGGCCGCTTTGGCCATTGGACTCTATGGCATTGAAGTTCCTCCCCTCGCCAAACCCTGGCCTCCTCAGGCTCCGCCCCAAAACCTCCCGCTGATGGTGAAGAGGGACCTGGTAACCCTGTTTAAATTGCAGGCAGAAATATCAGTTGGATATTAAGAAAAAAAATTACAGTAAGTGTTCCGCAATGGAATCAGCTTCCCCTCATTGGCAGTCTTCAAGCAGCAGCTGGACAAACACTTGCCTGGGATGTTTTAGGCTGTCTCTATGATTCTATAATTCTAATTAAGGGGAAAACAGTTACTCTTACAGGTTTGTTGCTTTGTCTTTGTTGGTAAGAGGAGCCAAAAGATAATGCTGATGAGAACATAGATGAAGTCTTGTTTCAGTGCAGTTCAACAGGAACAGGGGGTTGTTATCTTGGTACAATTTGTACTCTAAACTGAAGAGAGAACAAGGTTTCCAGGTACTAGCAGTACTGTGCCATCATAAGCCTGATTTTCAATGACCCTAGTATTTCTACTACTTTTCCAAGCTGCTTCTTTATATGTGCACCTTTTGTTTAAAAAGAGTGATATTCCAAATAGGTATTTGTACCTTACTCAATATTTTTTGGGTTCAAATTTAATAGACCTGGACATTAAAAAAAAACTGAACCCCTCATGCAGCTATGGGGTTTGGGGGAGCTTTTTTGAAAATTTGAAATTTTCGGGTCTATTAAACTTGAACTCGAAAAATTCCATGCTGCCTCCAAACTCCACATGGGTCTCAGAGGCAGCAGCTGGCACAGAGCTGAACACTGGGCTCGGCCCAGCAAATGATTGAGTGCCATCCAACCTGGGGGTTCAATCTTCCAGCACTGTATCTCTTTTTCATTTTGGATTGTCTTGTTTTGGGTTGTCTCATCATAGGGTTTTCAAGGGAAGAGCTCGTCAGAACTATTGCTTTATTCTGCACAGTACTAACCAGTGTTAGCTGAAGTGTCGCTGTCGTTATCTATGCTAGATCCTCCAGAAGCGTCCCTGTCATGGGTCAGCCTGCTGAAGCTTCTGCCAGAGATCAGTCCACTGAGGCTTCCTCAGGAGTACAAGAGCTGGAAACTGCTGCCAGTGACAGGGAGGAACCACAGCAGGCAGAGCAGGCCCAGGCAGATGACTGTGCCCCATGCCTACAACCACCCAGGGCAGAGGACTCACCTGGACCCAGGGCCGGATTTAGGTTTGATGAGGCCCTAAGCTATTGAAGGTAATGGGGCCCTTTATATGTCCAGCTGTCCTTTGTCAACAACAAATTGTCGCGGTTTTTTGTGTTGACTTTATGCTATATGGTAATTCAATTGTGCTGCGCTGCAGTCTGCAGCTGCATGCTACATGTTGCCATGCAACCAGTCCATGCAGAATGTAGGCACGCTATATTTAGAAATTAGCAAACCAGTGATATTTTAGGGAGCAGGCTAGCAGGCGGGGCCCATTACTTACATCATAGGAGCCTACACAACACAAAACACTGTTGCTGTATGTAGGTTTTATTTTATTTGTTTTTTATCTTATATTTTGGGAATGTACATCCAGGGTTTTTTTTCCCTTTAAATTTTTTGGGGGGGCCCAAGAGAGTGGGGCCCTAAGCTATAGCTTGTTTAGCTTATACGTAAATCCGGCACTGCCTGGACCCAGCAGCAGCCCACCACCACCGCTACAGCAGCGACGCCAAAGGGGTAGAACCCTCCTCCTCCAGTGTAGGAGAAGTGTGAGATTGCAAGCTCTACTGGAACCATGCCAGCTGACAGCAATGAGGAGGATGAGCTCCCTCTGGCAAGGACTGCTGAGTCAGAGGAATCAGCAACAGTTGGGTCCTCTTAGGCTATTTAAACAAATGTTAGCAGCCAGGCTGACATTCGGCTTTGGACTCAGGCTTCTCTTGAGCATGCTCCTCTGCCGCTGGGACCTAACAGTCCCCTTCCACTACTACTGCTGCTGCCCAGCATTTCTTGTTTAGCTGTGACTTGCTCAACAAGGCTAGTGACAGAAGGTTAGAGCCTTTCATTCAAGAATCTGTCTCTGAACTGGATAATCTGAGGGTTCTTTTAGCAGGGGTGAATTTTAAAACTACATTGGCAGTTGCCAAATTTGTTTCCCAGTCAATTAAGATTTTAAAAATACTAATTTCCTTATGGGTTATTTAGATAGTTCCTTTTTTCCCCTTTTTATTTTGGTCTCAGTGTGACATTGTTCAGGGCCAAATTGGCCATATGAACAGTATCATTAAAGTATTACTGCTGCTGCCCAGTAGCTACACTTAAAGGATTTCTCCTCCCTCATCACCACTGGAACTGTCCCTTCTCTTCTGCTGATGTGGCCATTCATTCCTGAAGGGGGTGGATGCATCTAAGTCTAGTGTCTCAGCTGTGACCATTCTGCTAGGAGTTTAGCCTCCTGACACAGTCTAAACTCCTTAGGGTATTGCTCTCTCACACACAAACCCCCTCACCACAAGGTGTGCATCCAAGATAGCTTTCTATCCTGATTCCAGCCTTTTAAAGATTTTCCTGTGGGTGGGGCATTTAAAGCCCATGAAAAATGGCATGGTCCTCCTCGGTGTGGGCAACAGAGGTGATTGGATTCCTGGCCCAGGCTTTCTCTTCCTGTGCTTTCTCCCTCCCCTGATGCCTTAGAGGGCATCTGGTCTGGTTCAAGCCGGCCTAAGAAGGGTGGGGATGCTGCCAGCTACATCTGTGGGATTGCCTGTGGGCATGGCTCAGCAGCAGATCCCTGCCTCCTCTCCATGCTGCACAGTAGGCAGAGTGGCAAAGGGTGCATCCCAGCCAAGATTCAGTGTGCTATGACCCACCCTGCCCTTCCTCACCTGCTCTTGGGCAGGGCTTCCACCGGGAACTCACCATAGCTGCCCCAGCCATTGGCAGGGCCTACGTTGCCTCATGGAAACTTGCACAGGCCCAGGTAAATTTGGGGATGAGATCCCCAATCCCAGAGAAGCACACACTGCATCTAAAAACAGAACATAAGAAGTGGCCTGCTGTATCAGACCAGTGGTCCATCGAGTCCAGCATCCTGTCTCACACAGTGGCCAACCAGTTCCTCTACAGAGCCAACAATAGGGCATAGAGGCCAAGACCTTCCCCTGATGTTGCCCCCTGGCACTGGTAATCAAGATTTACTGCCTCTGAACATGGAGGTTCCCTTTAGTCACCAGGGCTAGTAGCCACTGATAGACCTCCATGAATCTGTCTAATCCCCTTTTAAAGCTGACTATGCCTGTGGCCATCACTACATCTGGCAGCGAACTCCACATTTCAGTAACTCGTTGTGTAAAGAAGTCATTTCCTTTTGTCCATCCTGAATCTACTGTCCATCAGCTTCATTGGATGCCCTTGAGTTCTAGCATTTTGGGAGAGGGAGAAAAATCTCTCTTTGTCAACTCTCTCCACTCTATACATAACTTTATGAAACTCTATCATGTTCCCTCCTAGCCATCCCTTTTCTGAAATGAAAAGTTCCAGACTCTTCAGCCTTTCCTTTTAGGGAAGATGCTCCAGCCCCCTAATCATCTTGGTTGCCCTCTTCCTTACTTTTTCCAGCTCTGTGATGTCTTTTTGGAGATAAGTGGGAACAGATCTGCACACAGTATTCCAAGTGAGCCTGTACCATAGATCTACACAGGGGTGTTATAATACTGGGTGCTCACTTTTTACTTGCAAATCCTGGCAAACAATTATAGTTACCTTGAAAGTACTTGAACCTTCCTAGCTTCATTTGAATCTTGATTGAGATACAATGGTGCAGCAGAGTTACCAGCTGTCTAATCCTAAACAGTTATATACCCTTCTTAGTCAAGTGAAGTCAAAAGGCTTTAAGAGGTCTATCTCCTCTTAGAATTGCACTGTAGATGTCACGCTCATCTGCTTCAGTTTTGCAAATAGTTTACAACAGTTAATGAACTCAGATGCCATTTCAACGTCCGTAAGGACCATATATAGTTTTAGTGTGTTTGAGTGAGGAATATTTATAACCTTATTATCTGTGACTCAAGAAAGCTAATGCCTTGCCAGAAATGTTGTTAGTCTTTAAGGTGCTACTGGACTCCTGCTATTTTCTACTACTACAGACAAACACAGCTACCCATTGATTTATAATCGTGTTAGACATAATATAATATTTAAAATAGCCTTTCCTGGTGTAAAGTGTGCTTATTCATTGTTGTTACTTGATCTTCAGATTAGATCATCAACATTCAAATAGCGTCCTCACTTTTTGCATGAAGAAGGCATGTTTTGTATCAAGAGCCACTGTTCTTTTTTATGGTTCAGCACATGGCAATGAGCTGAAAGAGCTTCTAAATTAAAACTTAAGCTGCTGCATTTGTCCTCTGTGGCCATTATCCAGGGAAACCATTGCCAAAGAGAACTTTTGTGAATGACTGGGGGTTTTCTTTGGGTTTTCCATTGCAGTTCTTTGCATTGCGGGGGCAACAAAATGCAAATTTAAACTCAAAAGAGGATGCATGTTCCATATGTTGTTTTGTTCTTCTACAGGCAACAAGTTAAAAAAAAAGCAATTTCCCTATGAAGCCTACTATATATAAGCCTACTATATATAATCAATGGTAGTGAACGGAAGAGAGAAGCAGACATTTTTTAAACCTCCAGCTCATCTACAATTGTGTCTTATTTTCATAGCAGTTCTAGAGAGCACCTAAAACCATTCTATGTTCAGAAGCAGAATGCCTATGAGTAACATACACTAGCAGCAAATGAGCGGAAGGTCACCTTGGCTCGTTTGCTCTGCATTTCCCCTTTTCCATGCATTGTCTCCAATTTTGTTTGCTGCGCTTTCTTTCCTCTCAGCTTTTAGCCCTCACCCCATGTATCCAATTCCTCGTTGATCTTGCCTCAAGAGTTGACTGTGTATCCAGCTATGTATCATTATTCTTGTAGAGCACTTCAGTAAACAAAACGCTTTAACATTTGATCCCAGAACAACCTTGAAGTAAAGGTATGTGAAGAGTCGTAGTATCACACTCAAGGTAACGGGGTGATCTTCACAGCTTTTCAATTTGCGGAACCAGGTCCAAAATCTGGAGAGACGCCAAAGGACCACAAACCCACTAGTGATTCAATGTTAACTTTAATCATAACAATAAACTTTACAACAAACAGTTGACTGAAATTATTTAGGAATTATGAACACAATTAGAAAATGATTGGCCACAGCTCTAAATAAGGAAATTGGTGTGGCATACTGGACTGGATTTTGCTGCCAACCCCAATGTGGCTTGATGTATGAATCCCGCTCTCTTTTGCTCACCACTATGGTCCCCGTACATTCAGCAGAGCTGCAAGCACCATGGTGTAGACCGCTATGTGCTGTTACGCCTTCATCAATGTGATATTAACTTTCCGTTTCACAATGCCTTTCGCTGCACTGCCAAGGGATCCGACCTTCTTGAGCAATAGCAGGTTGCTTAACTTATCAAAAACCAGCCCCAAGAATGCCTATTGCCACTAGCCGGGCGGGGCCCATGGCCTGCCCGGCTAACGCCAATTCTCTAGATCTGTAGCCAATCCATTAACCCTTGCCTAATACTGAGAAGCCAGAGATCAGTCCCCCAGTCAGACAGGTGCAGCCCATCCTTGCGAAATAGGGCTGGCTCCTTAAAGGAAATGTCCTCGTGTGGAAAGATCATTCCCCCCAAGGCCAAAACCGTCTTCCCAATGGCTCTGGTGGCTTTGCGCCTAGCCAGATCAACCTTATGGGGCTTATGATCCCCCCGCCAAATTAGCCTTTCTGTCATGTCAGACCAACCCAGAACGATGTCTGGAAAGTCAGCGTCAAGCCGGCGGAAGTCGGAAGATGCCACCACCGACACGTCTTTCCCCTTCCGGGTGACTAAATCATTGCCACCGAAGTGCACCACCAACGCGTCTGGTGCTCCATGCCGATGTGACTCTTGTAAGAAAGTGGGAATCAAGGCTGCCCAAAGCATGCCGCCTTGTCCCAACCAGGAAATATGCACCGAATTGTCCAGGCCCAGATTCTTCCCCCAGCCAGAGGATGAAACATAGTGACAGGTTCTGCGGACCATGCTGTGGCCTATAATCCACACCTGCTTGACCCGGCCAGCTGAAACTTTGGGGCAGCTGGTTTTAGCATGAGCTCCAAAGCAATTCTCGCAGCTGTGCTCAAAACGGCACCTAAGGCGCTGGCACTTGCCTGAGTTGAACTCCCAACAAACTCTCCTGGTGGCCTCTCTCTTGGGGCCTGGCCATTTTGACCACCTTCCTGCATCCCCTTTCTGTTTGATGCACGGGCCCACAGTGACCAGCCACAGCTTGTCGTTGAGCAGGTCCCACCTGGTTCTATCACTCTGAGATGCCCACTTGGGGAAGGCTTCATCATAATCCATGGCGGCCGAATCACCTGCCAAGGAGCGGGCCCTAAGGACGTTGGCTAAATGGTAGGCCAAATGCCTACCCCTCTCTGAGTAAGCAGAAGCCACCACCCCCATAAATATAGTGTAACTTGCCAGCCATCTGTCAAATGTCCTCTCTAAATTGACCTTTTCTTTGTCTTTCTTCTTCTCCTTTGATGCCAAGCGGGACCTCCGCCCCTCCTCGACCTCCAGCTTTATTAAGGCAATCACATCAATATAGAACCCATCCAGAATATCTTCTCTTAAGTCTCTAGGGAGGTGAATGCCTGGGGGATCTTCACCATCAGTGAATTTGGGGGTGGGGGGTAAACTTGAGACTGACCATCGTCCCAAACATGCTTGTGGCCGTCAGTGCCTTTGCCAGCTGCATGGGCCTGTCGGCGCTGAAGGGCCCAGGAAGGGAGGCCTGGCACCATCTCAGCCGTGGGCCTCTCTTCCCCAGATTCCCCCCCAGAAGAAGGCTCACCGTCTGGGCTCTGGTCCCGTGTCCTGCAAGCAATCCGCACCGACTTCCGGGAACTGCTGTGTTTGTCCTGAGCCCTGCCTTTCTTGTGAGCCGGACTGCCAGATTCAGATGAGGATGCCTCTCGTCTGCGCTGTGCACTTGCCCTGCCACACCTGCTGCAGCCTGGTGGTGGACCTCCACTGGTGCCCTGCTCGTCCCTGATGCTCCTGGGAGGTGGAGCAAGCTGCTGCAAATTGCCCCACCATCTCAGGCAACTCCTGCAAAGAAGCTGCAGAATGCCCGTGGGAACCCCTTCGAGCCTCCGGGCGCGGGGCAGGCTGCACTGCCTCCCGCCACCTCCGTGACTGGGAGCTGCCTGCTTGCGGTTCCCCTTCCTCGCAGCCCCCACTGGGCGCAGCCACGGGCCCGGGCTGTTCGGCCCCTTTTCCCAACTCCTTACTCCCAGGGGCGAGGTGCTCCCATGAACTCCTTGCCGCCCCAGCCCGGCTTCTTGTCCGAGGAATCGAGGCCTGAGTTTTCCCGGGCTTCGGGGTCCGTCTAGGGGGCATGACGCAGCTTGCTAAACCGGCCAGCTAGCGCGCCCTCTGAAATCCCCCACGCAAGGGGGAGGGAGAGTGATTTCACAAGCCTCCTTCGGCGATAACTCCAGGGGAATGCTCTTTTTGTTGTTGTTGTTTTGTTTTTTTATATTCTCTTGTCCTTGCCTGGATCACCATCCCACTGCAAGGCAAACCCGATGGCCAGCTGGTTCTTTGCACCGCTTCCGATGCCGCCTGTGATCAGCCGATCCGTTCAACGCAACGTCCTGCAGCGCACTGAGGATCCCGCTGCTCCTACCCCCGCTGATAACTTTGTGGAGTGGACCTGAGTGAAAACCTCACTCAGCCCCCACCCCACTTCTGGCCCCTATCCCAAATAAGGAGGGTTCCCTTTTATTGGGCCCTTCAAACTGGCCCTGAGGAGTCCGATTGGCCGGGTCCCCGGCTGAAGGCATGAGCACCCCGGCACATGCCTCCGACTGCTCCCTAGGCACGTGCCGGCACCCACGCTCAGGGCTCCTGCTGTCCTCCGCGCCTCCCCAGGGCCCGGATCCACAACCCAGGCTCCAGGTAAGGCTGGAGCCTGATAGTTTTAAAAATAGGTGTTACGGATAGGTAGTTTGTTTGTTTTTAAAGAGCAGCAAGCCCTTCAGATCTCTTGCATTAAGCAGAGTTAAATCTGACCAGCAATTGTGCAGCACACCACAAAGAAACATTCTAGTTTCAACATATCACTATATGGCAATGATGTTGCTTCTGAATTAATTCCCCTACCTCATTTCCAGTGAAAGCCACCTTGTCCCCTGATGTCCATGGAAAATTTTATGGCCCACTCTGAAGAAGGAGAGGTGTTTCTATAGTCCTGGACCAATTCCAGTGCAGATAATTAAGACCTAAATAACTAAGTCGAGCTGCAGCAATATAGTCTTTCTTTTTTTTTAATCTTTGACAAATTTATATGGAGTTCTTTACCAGACACCATTAAACACCTGTTGTGTTTGAACAAGAGTTGGCTGCACTTAATTAGTGAAAATGGCCATAGTTACCAAGGTAGTTGGTTTTATAGTTTGATTCATAGTCAGCTGGCTTTCAAAAAGCATTTTCAGTGGTGGTGCTTTGAATGGACTATTTCTGCTGCATTCTTTGTAAGGGCCCCCGCACAAAGTTATTGACAGGGGCAATCCTTCTGATCCATCCCAGTGGTACATTTGGGAATCACAACTACACAATTAACTAGGAAGTCTCTAAGCATCCTTCGGTGCTGCAACTAGTGGTCTGAACACAGTGCGGCAGATAAGTAAAAGAAGAGTTGGTTTTTATATGCCGACTTTCTCTACCACTTAAGGGAGACTCAAACCGGCTTACAATCACCTTCCCTTCCCCTCCCCACCTCCCTTCCCCTCCCCACAACAGGCACCCTGTGAGGTAGGTGGGGCTGAGAGAGCACTTACAGAGCTGTAACTTGCCCAAGGTCACCCTGCTGGTTTCGTGTGTATGAGTGGGGAAACAAATCTAGTTCACCAGATTAGCCTCTGCCACTCATGTGGAGGAGTGGGGAATCAAACCTGGTTCTCCAGATCAGACTCCACCACTCCAAACCACCGCTGTTAACCACTATACCATGCTGTACTTGGAAGAGTGCAAAAGAGAGTTTTGTACTCTACCAAGGATGGTTCACAGCTTTCGAACATCCCATTCTAGACTGTAGAGGAAGAAAGGTGCTTTTTGCTTACCATGAGCTTTTGCTCAGTGATAGAAAGGTAGTTAAACTTCGGGATAGCTTGTGGGCTGCTTAGCTACTTCAGATCCTCCTGGGGATTTCTCATTCTTACGCTTGATTCTTTTTCTCCTTTGTTCAATTCATCTCTGGTCGTTAAGGCAAGTTATTTCTGGTCATTAAGGCAAGTTAACAGTTTAGAGTTCTTCAGATCCCACAAAATGGAAGTTACTCCTCACTTGATACCAGAAGATTCTAATCCTTGTCTTCTGACCTAACCATTAACTCCTATGTTCCTCCTGTGTCAGAAGGGAAGGGCAAGGTAATTCAAATTTTCTAATTCCATTTCACAATGGACATTGATGCATCACTGGTTCTTCTTTGAGATTTTATTGCAGAAACGCTTCAGCCTCAGTTGTCCATCTATGAAACAGGGGTCAAGTGACCGACCTACCTTTCCACAGGTAAACACAATCATATTTGCAAAGCACTATGTAAATTAAAAGTGCTGCTTAAATTACAAGAGCAGTAGCCCTGAGGGGATGAAGGGAAGGATGTTTTACTTATGAGCACATAATAAGTCCGTAGCAAAGCAGGTCACTTAGAAGACCGGCTTCTGTTCACTGGATCACTCTAACATATTTTGTATTCTGCGTTAGTCTTGAAATTATTCATGTTCTGATGAATCCTTCTAAGTAATCCTAACTGTGCTGGTAAGCAATGATTTTTTTGTTTATGATTTGGGGAAGAAAATGTTGCTGTTCCTCAGTTTATCTCCTTCAAAAGGTACTATTTCTTGCTGTTGGCAGATTGCTTCTCGAGCACTCTGTACCTTTCTTCAAACTCAGTCTCATTTGTAAACAAATGGTATTGTTTAGAACAATTTCTGGAAAGGGAGTTGAACCAAGAAGACTTTATAATGGTTGCCTTTTATTTTAAAGAGCATTGCAGTATGAATAACACTAATGAACATCTCCATTCATTTGCTGAGAACAAAAAGATTGTTTATTCAAGGTAAACCCAAGAACTGATTTTCCAGTATCTTGACACTTTGTGCAAAGGAGTTTTTACGGATTTTTCATAGCATGGACCAGTATGCTGCTTTTGTCAAGGAAAAGAAATAAGTATCATTGCCAACTTTTCCCCTCAGCAAGATTCCTATGACTTTAACCATCACTCCACCAGTCTGCTTGCTGGGGAAACCGTCACTGACTAAAACCTTAACTTCAATGGCTACTCACTATGGTGATTAAAGAGAACTTCCATATGCAGAGGCTGCAAACCCCTGAAACCCAGTGCTAGAAGGCAACATCAGGGGATGTCCTTGGCCTCTGTGCCCTCCAGAGTAACTGGTTGGTCACTGTGTGAAACAGATTGCTGGATTAGATGGGCCACTGATTTGATCCAATAGTGCCCTTCTTATGTTCTTAAACTTACATTTGTGTCATAATCATATTAACAGTACAGGAGACTTGCTGGGGAAACAAATGAACATCTAGAAGAAGAAGAAACTCCCCACATGAAACCAAATTCTGGTCTTCTCATTACAGTTCATGGTTCAGTCTTCCTTCTTCTTGCCCGTGCCAAGTCTAACATTGGCTGGCATCATACAACTAACCCTTATTTTTTCCCCTCAAAAATCAATTTACTCCAGATGTTAGCAATGTGAACTAGAATTTCATTTTATGTTGCCAGGGTGGGACCTGCCACTTCAGCACCACTCCTTCCCAGACTGCTGAGGTAACATGACAAATCCCAAGCCATGTGGGAGGAGCCCATGATGTGCTTTTTCCCCCAAGCCAGCAATGAAGATGCAACACTGGAATGCAATATGGAGTCTCCTCATGTGGCTTGAACTTCACGTTCCTCCAGTAGTCCAGAAATGAATGGTGCTGCAGTAGCATCCAGGCTTGCACCATCAGAACCTGTAATGGATTATTCAGACTCTGCTGGCATTGCCTGTGATGTAGGCATTTAATACAGTATCTGATTCTAGCTGCAGAAAAGCAAACAATCTAGAAGCGATGTTTTTAACCAGCTCTACAGCTCCCTGTTTAGATGGTATTCTTTCAGAGCACCAGATGTCCAGAGGAACTCTCCAAAAGAGCCCTTCAAAAGGCATATGCACTGTTCTCCCCAACCTCTGCAGATCATACCTGATTCTTATCCAGTTTTCTTCAGGTTTTTAAAAAGGCTTGTCCCCATCCTCTAGGCCTATCAAACCAAGAAATGTTAGCCGTATGATCCTAAGCATGTAAGATTTCAGAGTGTTCAGTGGGATTTGTTTTATTAAACTGTGCTTCAATTTCCATGCTGAGACCATATTTATAAAAGTTTTGTTACACTTGTGTTATCAGCAAAGGTGCGCTGCTAGTCTCTAAGAGATCTGTTTCTTCCAGAGTTGCCAGACCTTTTGCTCAAGAGAGATGCTCTAGACCACTAGCCTTTGTCCTGGAAGTGAAACAGTGTTCCTCTTTCTGCAGTACTGTCTGCAGCAGCCTTGGCTGAGTTTGGTGACCAACTCTCAAGGCTCTTCTCATCTACTGATACGCTGTAGCCAACTCACTTCACAATATATTAATTATTGGGGGGGATGATGACACAAGCATCAAATGTCCATTGTGGAAATGAAATCCCAATAATGGGCCACTTCATTCATTACACATTTTAATGGGTGCTCTTAATGGATCTGTGTACAGTGACCATTAAAGCTGCAACATGTGTGTGTATGCTGTCAAGTCACAGCTGACTTATGGCGCCCTGAAGGGTTTTCAAGGCAAGAGACATTCAGAAGTGGTTTGTTATTGCCTGCCTCTGAGAGAGTTCTAAGAGAACAGAGACTGGCCCAAGGTCACCCAGCAGGCTTCATGTGGAGGAGTGAGGAATCGAACCTAGTTCTCCAGACTAGAGGCCACCCACACTTAACCACTTCACCACGCTGTCTCAAAAAGTGCCATCAAGTCACAGCCGACTTTTGGCAACCCAGTAGGGTTTTCAAGGCGAGAGAGGTTCAGAGGTGGTTTGCCATTGCCTTCCTCTGCTTAATGACCCTGGTATTCCTTGTTGGTCTCCCAACCAAGTACTAACTAGGGCCAATCCTGTGTTTATGGCATTACATGTTGATTGCAAAATGACAGCTTTTGCACTGACCCAACTGCCTGTTTGGGTCTCAAAATCTCTGTCAAGGCTGACCCTGCCTTGGTGTAGTAAAGCAACCAAGCTCACCTGGGTTTGGTACCAGGAACCCCTTGAATAACACACACCATAAAGCAAAGTAAAGTTTTATTGAAGCAATCAAAGAAAGATGTTAAAAACAAGGCATGCAGTTTAATGGCAGTAGAATGTACCGTATATACTCGCGTATAAGCCGAGTTTTTCAGCCCAAAAAAAGGGCTGAAAAAGCCGGCCTCGGCTTATACGCGGGTCAATACGGTAGGGTAGGGGAGGAGGGAGGGGGCAACTTACCGCCGCCACCATCGCCGCCGCTGCCGGGCCCATGCGGCTTCCCCTGGCCAGGAGCGCCCTGTGAGGGCCTCCTGCGGCCGCTGCACGGCCGCGTGGCCACTGCTGCTGGCCGCGCCTGGCTCCTCCCGCCCTGGAAGGGCCGGAGGAAGCCTGCTGCCGGGCGCGCCTGGCTCCCCCCGCCCTGGAAGCCTCCTGCGGGGGGGCCGCCGCCGCCACCACCGCCTTTGCCGGGAGCCCTGTCAGGTAAGCCTGCGGGGGGGGGGGGTTATAAGCCGACCCTCAGCTTATACGCGGGTGCCTAATTTTTCCCCATTTTTGGGGAGAAATTAGGCACCTCGGCTTATACGCGGGTCGGCTTATACATGGGTATATACGGTACACAAATAAGGCTGACTAGCTACGGTGCTTATTGGAGTCTTAACACAGCACAGTCGGTTCTCAAGGCAATGAGTTTCCAGAGCATAATACAAGTATCTTTCTGCCAGCAAGGAGGAGTGGGGGGGAAAGTTAAAGGATAAGGAATTCTTCTCCCTAGCTACACTTATAGGGGAAAAAAGCTGACCATAACCTCCTGATCTCTTCAACCAATCATGGGGCAGTATCCCTGGAACTTTCCAGGGTAGGAGTGAGTTCCCCTTCCTATGCCATATTCACAGCTGAATCAGATGAGCTAATTTAGCAGACCTGAGAACCTCTCCTTGAGGAGTTGCAGCTGTGTGGGAGGGTAACTAGCACCTGCAAAGAGTCAGGAAGAGAATTTAGGCTGGAAAATTCCTTCAAGAATTATTCTCTCTTGACAACCTCCTCATGGAACGACACCCTATTCTTTCTCCTTTTCCTGACATCTCCCCTACACCCCCACTACCAGTAGGGTTTCGCTGTTACTTTTTAAAACTGGCGTTAGAAATATTGCAATAATGTTTTAACATGGCCGAGAATATTAAAAGCCACGGCAAAAGTCCACTAGCGGTGTGTGGAGGGGAGTTCAGCAAAGAAATGGTTCCAGACGTGACGCTAAACACGCATGGGAAAGGGTGGAAATCTGTACCTTCCTTTCCACCCTTACCCAAAATTGGTTATGAGTATGATCTTTTAGGAAAGACTGTTACAAACCAGATTTGGGGAAGGTCACAGTGGAGCTGGAGCAGTCCTGGAAGGGAGATGACTAGACAAAAGCCGCTGCAGTTGGGAAATCAAGGTGAAACAAAAGCTCTGTGTGGAAGTAACCTATGGCTCAGGAAACTATGGTATTTAGTAGTTAGCACACAGTACCTATGAAAACTATAATGTTTGGAAGTGCTGTTAGATTAATCCTATCTACTACAGCAGTATATGATGTATACTACATTACATCAATACAGAATCATTTATTAATTGATTATTAATTTTTATCCTGCTGTTCGTCAAACGGCTCAGGTTTCCACTCCACCACTGCCTGCTGCCATATTGTGCCTTAACAACAACCACTGAGGTAGTTTAGGCTGAGAGATAATGGGTTGTGTTTGACCAAGTATGCATTGTATCTGACCAAGAGTTTGAAGCCTTCCTCAAGACAAAACGCCTGTTTTGCCCAAGAAAAACCCCTTGGGACAGAAGACAGCTTCACACTTATGGAACAGAGTGGCAGGATACATCCAAATGACTGACCCAAGGTCACCCACCGAGATTCTAGGAAGAGTACAGTTCTGTTTTCTCTGTTCACAAAGAGCAGGAAAGAAGGGAGCTCCTCACAGGACTTCAGCACTGCAATGGTATGCCTGGTAAAGAACAGTCACGGCAGGAGGAGAGAAACGTTATCCTGCAGCCTTTTGAAAGCCCCCTGTAGTCTGTTTTCCACACATGCACCATGCAGAATTGCAGCCCAGATAAGTTGCAGCTCGGGAGCAGAAACCTGGCAGAACAGTTCAATAGTCCTCTCGAGCAGTTCAGTATCCACATCTGAATCAGCAGGGGGTTTTCATCTTCAACCCATTTAGCTGCTTGACTTCTGCCACAGGGTAGAGGTACACGATTCAAAATGCATGGCCGGTTAAACCTCATGAGCCAAGACATCCTTTTAAATGTTGGCTTCAAGTGTAAGTCTGATACTGTAAAAAGCACATGCAAAAAGCTCACTGCCACAGAAGAGCTGCTGTGGTAATCAGCAGGAAAGTGCTTTAAAAAATTCATCAAATCATGATTCCTCCCAGTGATCCCACTGAAGAAGAGTGTGGCATTGTTCTGTAACTAGGAATTGAGACCAGGAGGCTTTCTTTACAAAAGTCTGCAAATCCCAGCCTTGGGTAAGAAGCAAGCTGTGCTTTTTAGAGCAAATATCTTAGAACTGTGGCAATAGCAGGAAAATAAGTACTCTGGATATAATTCACCTGAAAAAGTCCTCATTGTTAAAGAACACTCTTTAGCACTAAGAGAAAATACTCTATTATAAAAGATCGTCATTATTAATATTAAAGGAACAGCATCCTGGTGTGTCTAGCAACAAGCTTTAATGCACACCTAGAATAATAATAAGGGCATTAATGCACATCACCAAGTACTGGGAGCTAAGTAAGATATATTTTAGTGCATTTTTGTTTAGCTTTTTTGTACTGAGATTTATTTGAGTTCATACCTTGCAGTTCCTTATTTGGAATCCGACTCTTTAGTTTTAGAAAGGGAGTGGTTGATGATGGATGGTGAAGGTTAGGAAATAAAGGTGTATATGATCATAATGGATCCTATAATTTGTGAAATCCAGGATACTGGATGTATTATACTGATTTTATTTCACTGTTTTTTAATTGCATGATCCGCTTTTATTGCATTGTATGTATAGTAATTGTCTTCATTACACTGCTCTGGATTACTCTGGTCAGGTCTTTATTATTAATAATTTTATTAAAGAAATAAAAATTACACAGCATACTTGCACAACATACATACAGTATATCAATCCTTCTAAAAGGAGTAGTCTATTACTTATCTTCTATATCTGCTGGAATAATATAAATATCATCCCTAGGCGTCTAATTAGAATCACAGAAACATAGAGTTGGAAGGAACTTCCAGGGCCATCTAGTCCAATCCTCTGCACAATGCAGAAAATTAATAACTACCTCCCACACACACACACCCAATAACCCCAGCTCCATGCCCAAAAGATGGCAAAAAGCCCCTCCCGGATCACTGGCCAATTACTTCCTGACTCCAAAGTGGTGATTGGCATTAATCTGGGCATGTAAGAAAGGGCCACGAGAGCCAAGCACTGACGCAAACCTTCCTGCCTTCCCTCTCATGATCTGACTAAGTTCACAGAACCAGTATTGCTGTCGGATGGCCATCTAGCCTCTGCTTAAAAACCTCCAAAAAGGAGGCCACCTCCTGAGGGAGCCTGTTCCACTGAGGAACCACACTGTCAGGAAATTTTTCCTAATGTTTAGCCGAAAACCCTTGATTTTATTTCAACACATTGGTTCTGGTCCAACCTTCTGGGGCAACATGGTCTGGTAGTCCCCCAGATCCTCCTTTTTCCCCTTCTTGAAGATGAGGACAATATTTGCCCACCTCCAATATTCTGACACCTCACCTGTTCTCTAAGAAATCTCAAAAATAGTGGATAAAAATAATGGCTCAGAAATTACATCTGCAACTTCCTTTAGTACCCTTGGATGCAGTTGATCTGGCCCTGAGGACATAGTTTCATTTAAAGAAACTAGGTGTTTAAGTACTACCTTCACGCCGCTCCTAGGCTGCAACTCCCTTCCCTCATCATGTTTTGCCATGTTGAGCACCGTCTCCCTCGCAAGAGAAGGCTACGGAAAAGTAAGAATCAAGCACTTCTGCCCTCCCTTTATCACCTATTACAATTTAACTTTCCTATCCCCACAATGGGTCTCCCGCGTCCTTGTTCTTTTTCTTACTTTGAACATAACAAAAAAAAACCTTTCTGTTGTGTTTAGCATCTCTCACTAGTCTAAGCTTATACTGAGCTTCAGCTTTTCTAACACTCTCCCTACAAGCACTGGTTATTTGTTTATATTCATCCTTAGTTATAAGGCCCTTCTTCCATTTCCTAAATGAGTTGTTTTTTTCCTCAAATCTTTGAAAGCTGTTTATGGAGCCACTCTGGCTTCTTTAGGCTCCTCCTGTTTTTCCTTCTCATTGGAATAGTTTGTGATTGTGCCTTCAATATTTCACTTTTAAGAAACTCCCACCCCTCTTGAACTCCCTTCTCCCGAAGTATTTCTGATCATAGGTTTCTACCCATCATAACTTTACATTTGTTAAAATTTAAACCTATGTGTCTGACTACACAGAGCTTTTCCCTTCCCCAAGATTGTAAATTCCAAAATTGCATGGCCACTACTATCCAGGATGCCCACTTCTTTCACCAGTTCTTCCCTGTTGGTGGGAATCAAGTCCAAGATATCAGATCCCCTTGTTTCCCTCTCTACTTTCTGGAAAATAAAGTCAGCAAGACAAGTCAGGAATTTATTTGACCTTTCATTTTCAGTACAGTGGGACTTCCAGCAGATAGTCAGGTAATTGAAATCTCCCATGAACACTGTGTCCCATCTGTTTGAGAACTTTATAGCTTTCCTATATCAGATAATTTACTTCCTGGCAAGAGGTACACCTGAACAACGTTTCTGGTTAGTTATGAATATAGTACACAAGTAATACCCTTAGAGAATCTTTGCTTCAATTTTATCTCTTATTACCATGCAACTATATGCATCCTTAATACTGACAAAAGAAGATTATACCATGCATTACTGCTCCATAGATAATTAAAGGACAGCAATTACATGAGTCCATAAAAATATCTTACCCAAAGATAAGCAGGTCAAAAGGTTTTTAAAATAATCTCCTAACAATAGCTAGCTATCACACTTGATAAGGGTGCACATTCTTGGCTAATTATCTTATAACTTTAAATACAATGCACAGTTATCTATACTTGAATATCTTCTAAAAATATATAAAAACGGTTGGTTAATTCTTGCTAATTTTTATCATAATACAGCCTATTTAAAAATAGTGACCACAAATTGGAACCCTTGCAGGAGACATCTCTTTTCCTCCTCACCCATTATTTCCTCTGTCCACTGAAATCTCCCCTTCCCTGCATCATTCACTCCTTCTCAGCCATTTGCCAACCTACCTTTTATCTGTATCTCATCTTCAGGTATGCTTATTATTTCTTTACTTTATTTTTACCCCACCTTTCCCCACATTGGGGAGCTTACATTATTCTCCTCTCCTCCTTTGTATCTGCACAACAACTCTGTGAGGTAGGTTAGGCTGAAAGTATGTGACTGGTCCAAAATCATCCAGTAAGCTTCCACTGCAAGATGGCAAGCTAAACCAGGATCTCCCAGACCCTACTCTAAAGCTGCTGTAACACACTGTCTTTGATAAGGTGGCAGCTGTTGAACAGTAGAAAGCAGCCAGGCCTAGCTGAGTCATACAAGCAGGGGAGCATCAAGTCACCTGGTAGTTGCTGCCAGGCCTAGGATTGCCAACCTCCAGGTGGGATGTGTAGATCTCCCAGAATTACAATTGAACTCCAGATGACATAGATATGCCCCCCTGGAGAAAATGGCTGCTCTGGAGGGTGGACTCTGTGGCATTATATTCAGCTGAGGCCTCTTCCATCCCTAAACCCCACCACAACATCTCCAGGAATTTTGCAACCTGGAGCTGGCAACCCTAGCCAGGCCTGGCCCCAATAACTCCTCGCTTGAGACTAAATTTGGCCTGGAAAGGCCCTGCCCCCTTTCTCTGCCTTTTACTGAGAGAACCAAGCCTGGATTCTGTGGTTTCCTACCAACAGCCACTGAGGGAATCCATTTCTTAAAGCTCCAAGCTTTATCATGTTGGGTTGTTGGTTTTTAAACCCTCTAATGTATTTTTTTTTATTTTCCTGCAAACCTACGGCCTTTTTAGAGTTGTAGAAAGATCTGTCCTACCCATCCACAGCTCTAATCAACTGATTTAAGTATCCTCAAATTTGTCTGATTTCACTATTAGTATACAGATTGTCATAATTTTTTCATACATATGATTATCTGTTGGTTCTCACCCAATACATCCTGTCTCTGAACCATATCTTCACTTCTGTAAAGTTGGGCATGCTTGCCATTCTCAGATGCTTCTGCACCAGGAGCTCAACATATAGTATATATGACTAGAAGGACAGCGCTCTATCTGGTGTGCAGAAAATTCTCTATGATCTTTTTGGTCAAGACTAGCTATTGTTCCCCAGCATAGTGTAGTGGTTATGAGTGGTGGTTTGGAGCGGTAGACTCTGATCTGGAGAACCGGGTTTGATATCACACTCCTCCACATGAGTGGTGGAGGCTAATCTGGTGAAGGGGAGGGGCTGTGGCTCAGTGGTAGAGCATCTGCTTGGCATGCAGAAGATCCCAGGTTCAATCCCCATCATCTCCAGTTAAAGGGACTAGGCAGGTAGGTGATGTGAAAGACCCCTGCCTGAGACCCTAGAGAGCTGCTGCTTGTCTGAGTAGACAGTACTGACTTTGATGGACCAAGGGTCTGATTCAGTATAAGGCAGCTTTATGTGTGTTCATGTGAACTGGATTTGTTTCCCCGCTCTTACACATGAAGCCTGCTCGGTGACCTTGGGCTAGTCACAATCTCATAGCCTCACTTACCTCACAGCGTGTCTGTTGTGGGGAGGTGAAGGGAAGGTAATTGTAAGCTGGTTTGATTCTTCCTTAAGTGGTAAAGTTGGCATATAAACACCAACTCTTCTTCTACATTCCTGGCCATATCTATGACGGCTGTACTTTGAAATCTGCCTTAAGTGAGTCTCAACAAAAAATATAGAAGATAACTTAAGTAAATAAATATGTGTTTTAAAATTTAGAGGGTGTGTGTTAATGGGGTTTTGTTCTTTTTTGTATGTTTTTAGTCTGGGAATTGAAAGCCACAACAGAAAGTTGGGGTATAAATATTTTAGGAACAGCCTGTAGACTGCTCCTGGCTTCCTTCTGAATTTTGTTTAGGCTGGCTGATCACCCGCCCAACATAAAAGGAAAAGACACCCCAAAGAGGCAGTCTTCTTACCAAATGCTGGGGTGAGTGTTATCACGTTTTTCTGCCTGTATAGCTGGACTGCTTGGGGCCAAAGTGCTATGAATGCAGGCTGAGGCAGGGTGGAGGGCAGCATTTCATAAATAATTCAGCTTTGCAAAGCCCAAACATTTGAGGTGGAAAAAAGAAGCTGACGTTTACCGCTTTAGCAATATCCAAAATGCAACCAATATCTTATTGTTGGGCTAAGGATTATAGCATGCAAGTGGCAACTTGAAAGTGGAATTGACCGATCAGAGACCAAACAATACAGTCAAAATTTTCATACCAGCTTCTATCCTCTCAAAAACCTAGTTCTCCACTGAGTGAATCTAGACTTAGGCAGCAGATATCATACACTTATTTAGACTGAAAGGAGGGACCTGCTTGTTTTCATTTATGCATGTGCTTCAGATGCTTCTCCTAAAATGAAACCATGTTGATAAATCCAAGGGATACCGAGCAATAAATATGGTTATTCCTATTTGCTTTTGGAGGGTTTGAAAGGCAACACTAGTATGTATTTTTCCCATCAAAGTACTGCACTTTCATTTCAGACTACCTGTGGCTTCCATTCTACCTCCTCAAGACACATCCAGTGCCTGAGAATTCTACTGTTTGAAGAATGCTGTAGCTATGCCATGTCTGTGATATACCTGCCCCGCTGCTCTGAGCAGCCCTTGGATGCCTCGGCATATAGCATTCAAAATGTATTTTGCTTCACTTCTGTCATGGCATGTGGCTGATATGGAAATAGAAATTGAATTAAATTGACTGAGAACAACTGGCAGGGTAGCATATATGTAGTATTGTAAGTCAGATAATGAGCAATAGCATTGCATATCTGTTCAGGAACGGTAGCATGGGGATGGACTGCTTTCTTTACGGCGTCGCCCTCTTCCCCTTCCAAACAGGGCTATCAAGAGCCAGCATGCCCCTCTCCTTATTTCCTTCAGGCCTCCCCTCGCATCACACTTGGGCTTCCTTCATATTCAAAAATCTACAGGATTCTTGATTATACTTGTAACCACTCTCTCCTGGTGACCCGAGCCTACAGAATTTTGTATCCCTCTTGGTGGCTCTGCCATCAAATCACTGATTGATGCTTTTGCTAATATTCAATCAATCAAAGTATTTATTATGGTCCACGACCAGAAAATACAGCAAAAGTACAAAAAATGGGAACATGATAAAAATAATCATAGAACACATCAAGCACGAATACAAATGAACGTAACGTGTTTGACGAATACCAAACATTAAATTACCTCAAGGACTTGGAATCTATACCGCTCCTTAATTTAAAATCACAGGTGTATTTTTTTAAAGTTATAGACTTTGCTAATATTCTGATCTGGGCTACACATGACCCTGCCAACTGAGTGTGCATGCAGCTGGATTAAAGCTACTATGAAATATTTGTAAAGGAAAAGAATCACAACTAATGTTCTTTAGATACAGCCCCCCCTTTAAACTTAATCTTGAATATGCCGTACCCAAAAGGAGGTCTTGTGCACCTTGCTAAATCTTGTCACTACCAGCCTTCCTCTGTTCTGCCTTACATCTCTTCCTTTAATGAGTTTTAATCCAGTATGCATGGCTTCTTCTCATCTGTTCGATGGACACCCCCATTCCTATTTTCTGTTGATAGACTGCTCCAGCTGACCACAGAGCTCTGAGTTCTGGGAAAGTTTAAATACAAAAGCATCACGAATGGTCTGTTGTTCTCCCTTTCCCTCTGGTCCATTTAGAATTCAGCACATATTTAAACAGCAGAAAGGGCAAAGCACCTTCCTGGTGTAGCTCTGTTAAAAATGCGGATATTAGCGTTGCCAAGGAAGGCATGCATTGGCCCGAACTGAATCAAAACAGCAGCATTTCCTCTTAAATATTCATAGCCAATTTACAGAGGAAAAGGCTGGAATTGTTTCATGACTGCCCATGGCTCTGATTAGGAGCAAAGCCAAAACACTCCACTTTCTTTTCCTGGAAACAGATTAACACCTGTTCAAGAACTGGAGCAAAATACATGAAAGGACTTCATGGTCAATATCAAGACTTTTCTATTGTCAAACTTTCTCTGCCTAATGGAATGATACCTCTTTTCTCTTCAGGTGTTTTTACCTGTAGGGAGAAAAAGAGTAACTCATTCGCACTGCTGAAGGAAACTGCATTTTTAAAAGAAGGACGTTTTAGGGCTAAGCCAAGACCAGGATAGGAATACTCCATCATTTTCACCCTTTTCTGAAAAATGTTATCCTTTTCATTGGTAGGAGGGAGTTATAAAAATAGTTGAAAGTATTCACAGAACAGATATACTTCTGTTGATATCGGCGCCCAGGATAACCTCCCCACAATCATTTCAGAGAAAAAAGTCAATCCATAGAACATTTGTAGGAATTCCTCCTTGGCATTTAGGGCAAGGAATCGTGTGCTTATCAGCTCATGATGGTCAAGGCCAGGTTTTATCCCTCAGAAGGAAGATAAATGCAATGTTACCATTTGCATTATGCTTGCATGCCAACACAATGCCCACTTGGGTTACAGATCACTGGTGCACTAAAGTTGTGAAGCAGCTGAGACCCCAGATTAAATGAGCTAATGCGAAAGGTAAACAGGATGAACTGTTCTTACCAGCATTGTGTTTAAATCAGGGCTCAGATCTTGATTCCAAGGGCACATTTAGTTGCCACTCAGCTGATCTCCACCACCACTCCCTATACACCAGGCTTTATACTTGGTATTTGTTCCTTCATTAAAGCAACTTGTCTCTAGGCTGAGGTACTTGCTTAGCCCAGCTCAGGTTCCACATTTTGTACTCTGCTTTCCACTCAGGCTTGACCAGTGTTTGGTTAGACTACACTTCTGGGCCCTGGATCCCACTTAGGGTTGCCAGCTCCAGGTTGGGAAATACATGGAGATTTTGGGGGTGGAGCCTGAGGAGGGAGGGGTTTGGAGAGGGGAGGGGCTTCCAATTGCCAAAGTGGCCATTTTCTCCAGGGGAACTGATCTCTGTCACCTGGAGATCTCCAGCTACCACCTGGAGGCTGGCAACCCTAAGTGGCCTCTGGCTCCAACTTGATACAAAGGACTTGACTCTTCCTTGCTTTCGCCTCTGTACTTGGCAGTTGACACCAGACGTCTGATAGCCCAAACATTGCCCCTGTAGCATCTCCTGCAGGGAGGCCTCATGAGTTCAATATGTGAAGCTTCCTTGCATGTCTGATTACTATAAATATAGACTGAAAAACAGGGATATATCCATTGTATATACATAAGGAGCTCTGATATGTATAAGCATTTTTGTTGTGTCCCCCCCCCCATTCTATTAGTGCATCAACCAATACTGTTTTTCACTTTGGTGGCAACACAAAATTAATTGAAGTAAATCAAGAAGTTCTCAACTTCAGCTGCACTGAGATGGGTTGTTTAGTGAGGGTTTTTTTTTTTAATTTCTAGACCCATCTGTACAGTGCTGCACTTTCTAAAACTGGAGATTCAAATTAACATCATGGGAAAAGACTGACAACATTATAGCTTATTATATTAATCATTGTTATACATGGAAGGCTGAGCTTAATTATGATCATACTATCATGGAAATAGAAGGGGCTCAGAGATACACCAGGGGATGGATTATAGACATGGAAAATGTGCCCATATAAAGAAAGATTTTAAAGGCTAGGTTTTTTTTTAAATTTAGAGAGGTGATAATTAAATGAAGACACACTAGAAGACCTACTAGAAGAAATGACTGGCATACAGAAGAGAATTCTGCACCCTCCTTTATAGAAAACACCACAAATATGGTGACTTACTCTCAGAAAGCACATCCCCCCCCCCCGTTCAATCTCTAGTTTATCCACCAGTATAATGAGACAAACAGTCTGTCTACATCAACTGTACAATTGTCCAGCTGTTCACTCCGGGTGAGGACAAACACTTTGGGCATTATTTCTGTATTAATGTGGCAGACAGGTCCATTCATTTTAACCTTGTTCTAAGGTTGAGGAGCCCTGTGGTGCAGAGTGGTAAGCTGCAGTACTGCAGTCAAGGCTCTGCTCACGACCTGAGTTCAATCCCAATGGAAGTTGGTTTCAGGTAGCCAGTTCAAGGTTGACTCAGCCTTCCATCCTTCTGAGGTTGGTCAAATGAGTACCCAGCTTGCTGGGGGTAAAGGGAAGATGACTGGGGAAGGCACTGGCAAACCACCCCGTAAACAAAGTCTGCCTTGTAAACATCCGGAAGTGATGTCACCCCGTGGGTCAGGAATGACCCAGTGCTTGCACAGGGGACCTTTACCTTTATTTAAGGTTGAGGGCCTCATATTTATATTCTTTTGTAACAACCAAAGCCAATAGCAGTGGCAGACTGAGAAGTTTTCCTCCATAGAAGAACCCCAATGGAGGAATTTACCTGAAAAACGTTAGCATGCAAAATTCACATGCCAGAATTAACTGAAGTCCTGCTCTCCAATATTAATATCACTGAGTTTTTCAAGCCAACATAAATGTTTTTCACACTGATTCTACCATAGAAATTCTTCTATATAAAAAAACCCCTGAGAAGTAATGTTTGAATTATGTGAAACATTAAAAGAGTTACATATCCACCAGCTATATAGTACTAACTAGAGAGGTAGCTCTGTTCTCCAGACAGGTGCTCAAGGGAAGGAAATGTGTTTTGCAGGTAGTCCAATTCCGTAATGAAGTCAATGCCACCTAGCAGCAGTGGCTTCATAGTTATGGAACACAAACATAGTGGAATGGTTGGAGAATTACATATGAAAACCTGTCACTCCAATTCTTTTCAGCAGCAAACTTATAAGACATTTTCCACACTTAATTTGGCAAGGCCATGACGGTGGGGATGGGTCAGATGAAATTGCTTCACTAGCCAAGTTGACCATCTGTAGTAGAACCTCAAAAGTGAGTTTACACATGGCATTAAGCACTTTTCCATCTCTCACATTTGTCAAAGAAACATGAAATGCATTTACTAGCATTACTTCCTGTTTAAAATGTTTTCTCTCTTTCTTTCAATCCATCACTATCAGTATTCACATGCACCCAACTAGTGTGACAGCAGCTCAGATCTGCATTTGGCGCCATGCATGAAATAATGCCCTAACTTTAGCTGATTGTGAACAATCTTAAAATCAGATTCCAAAGCCTACGCTGTTCTGCTACTAAGATAAGATTTTTCCTCAAATACTAGATTTTCAAATGGAGAATAATTTTGCAGTGTGCCATTCTGTCGGATTAACAAAATGATTATGGTGCACTGAAACTAAGCCCATTCCTGAAAGGGGGGGCCAAACCTCTTAGGAGGCGGTGTTACCCTGCCGCCAGTGTAAGTGCGTGTAAAACCGTGATTTCATGCACTTATGCTGGCAGGGAGGCCAGTCCTACCGGCGGCCAAGCGCCACAGGACCACGCCTCACCCCTCCACTGGCGCGGCTTCTCTGTGGCGCAGGCCACGACATAGAGAGGCCGCACCGGCGCAAGGGGGCGTTCCGGGGGCGGAGGGGGGGGAGGAGCCGCCAGTTAGGCGGCTTCCTATCCCGGTTCGGCCAGTTACACCGGTGCCGGGAACAGCGGTGCTGCACCTGCTTTCGAGCAGGCACAGCCTCGCTGTTTTCAATGGAGCTTTTAGCCCTGGTAAAAAACGGCTTTTTTTGTTTGTTTGCTTGCTTGTTTGTTTGTTTGTTTGTTTGTTTGTTTGTTTTACGGCATGCGCGAATCCGCACGCCAACTCCGCACGCCGTTATTTCAGGGATGGGCTGTAAATGCCCTCCAAGTGCAAATTGGTCACATTTTAAAATAATAAGGTCAGATACCGGCAGCCCAATCCTAACAATGTGGTGGTGGTTAAGGAATGCCCCGGGATAGAGCCACCACACTGCGTCCAGAGCAGCTTTCTGCCAAGTGTGGCAAGCCAAAAAAGCAATTTTGAAGAAAACCCCATGGAACTCTCCATTAGGACTAGGCTGTTTGAGTCTCATGAACACAAAATATTTTTAAGTGGCTGAAGCACTTGTCCCATTTTAGCTTTGATTGGCAATCTAGTGCTATCAGGGGCTGAGGTGCTACCTGCTCCAGAGGATGTGGTTCTCCCTTGAAGGAACAGGTTCACAGTTTGGGGGTACTATTGGATCCATCACTTAGGATGGACATTCAGGGTTGGATCTCATCTAAATTCTATGCACAGAAGTGCAGCATCCTCACGGGGGTGTGCATTTGGCTAAAGGCGAACTGAAGAAAACCCCCGAAAAATACCTTATTGGTATTGGGGGGGGGGGGTTTACTGGATATGAAGAAGAAATAACTGGATTATATGAAGAAGAAATAACTGGATTACAGGTTTAGCATAATGAAACATTTAGCATAAATGTTTTAGCAATATATTTTATACTTCTGTCTTTCCTTCTTTCTTCTCTTTAATTTTATGGCCATTTTTTTCTAATTCTGCTTCTGTTGTGCTCCTTTATAGGACACAGATTCATCCAATTAATTTGCCTCTTATTAGCCACCCAAGCTCTTGGGATAGTATGGGATATAAATGTAAATCAACAGATTAGTCTTCTTCTGGTAATGCATCCCATCACTTGCCATCACTGCCTCTATAAATATCTGTACAACTTGGTCTTGTGAAAGGAACCACGGTAGCAGCAAAGCATAAGAACAGAGGCATTACTGTATTCAGGATGTGGTATGAGATAATAATCTGTTTAATAATGCAAGTAGACTGTATGCACTATCAGCACTTTCTCCACAACCAAGACTACCTATTTGTATCAATGGAAGAGTCAGCATAGAACGTGTATCTTTTTGTGCACTGTTCCTCTATTAAGCAGAGTGTTAAGCTGCAGTACTGCAGTCAAAAGCTCTGCTCACGACCTGAGTTCGATCCCGACGGAAGTTGGTTTCAGGTAGCCGGCTCAAGGTCGACTCAGCCTTCCATCCTTCCAAGGTCGGTTAAATGAATACCCAGCTGGCTGGGGGTAAAGGGAAGACGACTGGGGAAGGCACTGGCAAACCACCCCGCAAACAAAGTCTGCCTTGAAAATGTCAGGATGTGACATCACCCCATGGGTCAGGAATGACCCTGTGCTTGCACAGGGGACCTTTACCTTTACCTTTTTAAGAAGCTATTGGGGACACAGAACGTGAGCTCTCTGTGTGAATAAGAGATCCGCAGCTGGAAAGGAGTTACAGCACTAGAGCAGCGGTCTCTAACATTTTTGAGCCTGTGGGCACTTTTGGAATACTGACACAGCATGGCTGCCACAGGAGGCAGAGCCAGACACAGAATGGCTGCCACAGCTTACCTCTCTTCTGCTGTGGTGACAGCTATTGCAAAAGCAATGTTTTTAAAATTTTGCACAGCCGATCATATTTCCAGTGGCCAATCAGAAGCCTTCCTGGGTAAAAGCCCCTGGGTAAAACACCCACTTTCACTCCTGGGTAAAACACTCTCTTTCTAAAAACACTTTGTGGGCACCGGAAAAGATGTTGGCGGGTGCCAAGGCACTCACGGGCACCACACTGGGGATCCCTGCACTAGAGCAACAGAGTATGCAGGGAATGCCATTCATTCATCTTTCCCAGCCTTCAGCCTCCTGGTGAAAACTAAATATATTGCAGAAGAAGCACAAAGCAAAAGGCTCTTAAAATGTTTAGATGGTTCAACACATCTGTAGATGCTATTTGATGGCACAGGAAATCTCATAAACCAAAAATAACTAGAGATAATCCAGTGATGTGTATGATTCTTAGAACTTGGAATTCTAATTCATACTTAACTGCCATTATTTAACCTTTGATTCTTATTCATAACAAAGAACGCTTTAGTGGAGAATCTTTTTGAATTATTTCTTGAGGGGGGTTTTAAGTGGTTATAGAATTTTAAATATTTTATTACATACCAGTGAAATAATCAAAAACCTATTTCCATGTGTAACCAAACATAAACTACTTTTCCCTAAAATATGTGGATAGGGATTTCAATATTCAGAGCTGCAATACTCAGCAAAATTGCTAGGAACTAAATCCTGTTTAATTTAGAGGGACCAGCTTTTAAGTAAACATGATGAAGATCAGGCTGTATGTGTATTAGAAAATGTCATGTAAACAGGAAACTAACTAAGTTTTAGAGGCACTGGCCAGTCGAGATAAGAGGACAAAAGTGTAGTATTATCCAAGTACAATATGATTCCACATACAGCTTCTGGTTACTGATAAAGCAGAAGAAATGTGTAGCTATTTATATATTATTATTGAAAGAAACTCAAGTCTGATATTATTTATACATTGTATGTTACTCCAAACAAACATTATGCCTAATACATCAGGTTTACTTTGTAACTTCTGTTCTAGGCACCTGTTAGGATCCAACCTCACGCTGAATTAAGAAAAAAAAATAGTTGCTGTAACCATCAAGCCTCCATTTTGTTGTATATTGTCTCCCCCACAATCAAACCTCCAGTTTGTTGAATCCTCACCATCTTGGAGACCAAGACCTGCTCTTTGCTGCCAGTCGCATGAAGCCCATCTAATGAGTTTCAGGTGATATAAAATAAAAAGCTGAGAGCCAGCAAAGGAGAAGGCTCTGTCGCAACTCCACATATTCTCATCATGTTCACTTAGGGGGCCAGCCTCCAGTTGGGTCCTGGAAATCTCCTGAAATTACAAGTTATCTCCAAACACATAGCTCAGTTCCCCTGATCAAGATGGCTGTTTTGGAAGGAGGCCTCTGTTTTGAGTCCGCCTAATGAGAGTCCGCCTGAGGCCTCCTCAGACCAAGAGGAAATAGAAGGAGGTGGTTTGAAAGCAGAGGAACAGGAAGCAATCAGAACAGAGGAACAACCACAGCCAGAAGATAGATCACCATGTCTGCAGCCTCCCAGCTCAAGAACAGAGGAACAGCCATCACCAGAAGATGGCTCACCATGTCTGCACTGTTGCTTTTGAGTTTGCAGTTGAACCCACCAC
Source organism: Euleptes europaea (assembly GCF_029931775.1). NCBI lineage: Eukaryota > Metazoa > Chordata > Lepidosauria > Squamata > Sphaerodactylidae > Euleptes > Euleptes europaea. Next base: position 33,502,283 of record NC_079318.1, read on the forward strand.
CTCCTCTGAACCTGTGGCTTTGGCAAGCCCACTGGGTGCCCTCCTTGTTGTGAGGCGTCAGGCCCAACAGGAGTGCTTGGGCTGGAAGGCTGCAGACACAAAGTAAATCAATTTGGGCTTGGAGCGCTTAACTTCAGCTGTATCTTTCTTTCTTACATTATTTATATATCAAATTTATACTCTTAATCTGGTGCCTCAATGAATGTCGCATTAGCACCTTGTGAATTTTGTTTGGGAGGGTGCTGCATAAATAGGTGCCAATGCTGAAAATCCCTTATTTTGGTTGCTACCTGCCTGATTGCAGAAGATGGGGGTACCAGATTAAGATCGGTATGTTGGGTGTGTATTTCCCTAGTGGACCAAAAAGCCACTCCCAATCATTGACGTTAGGATAACAATGCAATGGAAAAATGTTGAACTCCCCTCCTGATCTCTCCACTTCAAAGGCCACCCATCCACAAGTGCTATTTAATTTATTTTAAAAGGCTCCTGACAGCATGTCTAGTTTGACCTTGATAATCTTGGCCCAAATAATGGTCTGAACACAGATGATGCATTTCTACTGCTGAAGTTAATCAGGCTCTGGCCTTGTAAACTGCCTGGATAGGAAATTGCCCAGGAACTGTTTGTAAGCCACTCAGAGCTCTTTGGAGAAAAAGCAGAGTATAAGTTTGATATATAAATAATGTAAGAAAGAAAGATACAGCTGAAGAAGTGCTCCAAGCCCAAATTGATTTACTTTGTGCCCACAGGCATCCGGCTGAGGCCATGCGTTGCATTTTTCAGCAGCCTGTCTCTGCTAGTTTGTAAGACTTCAGGAAAAAGCAAGAACGTGTGATGTGCAGCTTTGATAATACATTGTTAAGCAGTGATTTAATGCCCTCTGGGGTGGGGAGACTGATGGGGAAAAGGAATGTCAGCAAAAGAATTAACCTGCTCACCCAGCAATATTTTTCTAAACTGTGCCTTTGAATAGTTTGTCAGTACGTTAACAAAGAAAGTAATTTAACAAATACAAGCCATAGGTTTATAATAGTATCCCCAAACGTCAGGGATTCAAATGAAAAGGCTCAGCTTTATCAAAATTGGGTATCTGCTATTAAGAAGCTCAATCACTTTTAAAACATGACCCAAGGATCAGTACATGGCCAATAAAACGTGTGTGACGATTTTATTTGAACTCTAGATTGAAGGGGATTAAACTGTTGGCTCCCATTCCCTTCAGAGTCTCCTTTAGCTGGAAGGGGCTATATGAAGTCACAGTGTGTTAGCTGTGAACCGGGGAGTCTTTGCTTCAAATATCACCTCATCTACCAACACACTGGGAGGCCGTAGAAAGCCAACTCTTTCTCAGCATTAGCTCACTCACCGCCATCTGCAATATGGGATAATAATACTGATCTACCATATGGGACTGTGGTGAGAATTGCTAAAATAATGCTTGTGAAAGGTTTTGAGCATTTAAAATGTGCGACATCAACTATTATTACACATTTTTGTGGGTTTGCTGCCCTACTGTGAACGAGGCGCTGTTCAGATGTCATGAAACAAACAGAGTTTGTTTGTGATATGCGTGGAACTGGTTGACTTCAGATTTCCTGCAGTCTCTCCGCCCCTTACGCGGGGCACCGCAGCTGAAGAATGCCTAATTTAGGAAGCCATCAGTCTGACTCCAATTTGTTGCAGCACCCAAATGTGGGCATTTAAACAAACTGGAGGCTAGCTCTTGGTAACAAGCAAGAATTCTAAACAGAATTCAATAATTATTTATAATCCCTGTTTGCGGGGAGCAAACTCCCAGGTATGGAAGCACCTGTATTCAGATGTCAAAACAAATCAGAGTCATATTGAACCAGGAAGGCTTTAATTAAAGCATGCAAAAGGAAGAGGAAGTGAGAGGAAGGAAAGAGTACACGAGTCCAAGAAAACGCCATGTTCATGTTCACCATGGAAAAACTCTGGAATGCAGCTACAGTTGGCCTAACTTGATGCCTTATGGGAAATAGCCTTTGACAAAAGAATGTTAGTGGCTTAATGGCTATAATAAGAACTAAGATGGTCTCCAAATACCTTTCTTGTTCAGGTAATGATAGGGTTGCCAGCTCCGGGTTGGGAAAAACCTGGAGATTTTGAGGGCGGAGCCTGAGGAGGGTGGGGTTTGGAGAGGGGAGGGTCTTCAATGCCATAGAGTCCAATTGCCAAAGCGGCCATTTTCTCTAGGTGAACTGATCTCCATCGGCTAGAGATCAGTTGTAATAGCGGGAGATCTCCAGTCACCACCTGAAGGTTGGCAACCGTAGATGATGACCCTCAGCCTAGATGGACGTAGTAGGCTGGTATATGTGTGAAGAAAAACAGTTTGGATTTTTTGGGATGAGTCAGAGAGATGAAGTTGAATGGTATATGGTCACAGAGACAGGGGAAGAGATAGTAATTCTAGTGTCTGAAGGAGTGCTTTCCCCAATGCTTTACTTACAAAGACACCATAAGCTTCCAATGCCCTCATCCAAAGAAAACCAAACCTGAAAAGTATAACTTTTCACTCAGGGAATGAAGCAGAGCAAATTCACAAGCTGAGCATCATAAAATGCTTGAATATTTGTGAATACAACTCTTGTTCCTAAAGAAATAAAAAGGAATTGTAGCTTTCATTTAAATTTACCAGGTACATATGAATATCTATTGAAATCTGGTTGTTAAGAGGACCAGCATTCGGTTTTCTAATTTAAAAAAATTAAAAGAACATTTATAACATAGTTATTCTGGATTCTGCAGTTATTAGAACAGATCATATAAATGTAATTGCAAGCTTGTTTTTGCTGAGGTTTGGGAGGAAAACGCCAACTCTTCAGGGCACTTCTTATATTTTGTTGTTAAATTATTAAACATGTTTAAATAAACTATATATTTCTAATCCGCTGTTTTAAGCTCCATCAGCAACTCCTTTGTGTCAAGTTGGCAAAGAATGATAAGCTAAAAATGAGGATTTGTGCACAGTTTCACGTTTAAAGGAGGGGGGGAGCCTGATCTGAATGTAATGACTAGATATTACACAGTGTGTTGTTCCCAAGAGGTAAATTCATCTCTTGCTGTTAATCTCAACTCTACCTTGCTGGAAGGAAGGCCTGATCTTTGCTATCATTAGATATATTACTTCGTTTGCTTGGCTTTAGCTGCTTCTTCTCCAAGTAGTGATATACATGGAGAAAGGAACCCAATCCATTCCCAAGCAGTACATTGATTTATTTTGCCAAGAAACCCTTTCCAGGGTTATTTTCACGTCCTGGTCCACCCTTGCTCCCCACCTTTCTGCCCTATGGTCTTACCCTCATGGATTGGGGCTAGGGTTGCCAACCTCCAGGTACTACTGGAATTCTCAAGCACTTATGGCAAAACAGACAAAAATATGCTGATAAGGCAATCGTTATATTGTGCATACAAACCGCAAAATGCAAAACAGTGATATACACAAATAATTTCAAAGAAGAAATTACAACAGCCCATGTAATTAAAGGTCCTTGCAACTTGTAAATGAGTCCTTGCAGCTGTGTAGGTGAACTCCAAGCAGCTTGTAAAGGAGTCTTTGCAGCTGTGTAGGTGAACTCCAATTGTAAAGGAGTCCTTGCAGCTGTGTAGGTGAACTCCAAAATAGGTTTCCGGTAAAAGTCCTATTTCGCATGAACGCTTTTTCATCATTGGCAGTTCACTATCACATTATCTACAGAACATATGTTCTGAAAAAATGCATTAATGCTCATGAGTATACATACAGGAATTTCAAAGCATATAACAACGTAGAGAATCATAAAGCAATGCATACCTGGCTGAACAAGCTCTTAGCTCACTTGTAAAGGTGGATGGTGAATCTGCGTCATCTAAACCCAAATTGCATTCCCACTAATTTAAAGGGAACACTTCTAATTAGTGACAGGTGAAGCTAATCACTATAGACAGGCAAGCTAACCATATGCCATGAAATACATTACTATGACTATGTGATAAGACCAAAACATAATTTAAGATACAAATCATTATAAGAAACTGGACAAATCGAACCCAGAGTTTAAGCCGTTCGGCATGAGAGTATCAAATAAAAATATAAATCGACACTCTTGTTGGGATAATAGTTTGTCAATATCCTAATGTTGATGTATTTTACTTTGATATTGCCAGACCACGAAAAACTGCATTTCGTGGTCTGCATGTTTCGCTTGTAAGTAATGCGCGGTGAGCAGTGCCTCTAAGTTCCTATTGTGCACGCGCGATCGGTGTTCGCCGATTCTTAATTTGATTGGTCGTTTGGTTTTGCCCGTGTATAGAAGACCACACGGGCATCTAATTAAATAAATAACATTCTTGCTATTGCAATTGGAAAAGTGTTGTAAAATAAATTTGAAACCTGTACGTGTATCAACAAATTCCTTTACTGGTAGCGCTTGTGCGCATGCGATACAATCCCCACACCGGAAATGTCCGGTGGGTAAAGATGTCCGAGCCGGAACAAGAGTGTCCGAATGAATAAGCCGGTCCTTAAAGGACCAAGTACGCTTTAACCCAAATACGGGTGGTGATTCGCAGCCTGGGATACCACTGACCAAATGCCAGTGTTTTCTGATGGCTTTTTGTATATGTCCGGTTAGTGGCGTGTATTGTAATGCTGCTGTAATGCCCCTTCTATCATCTTTCTTCTTATCTCTTAATAAATTCATTCTTGGAGTGTCATCCGCCTTAGTTCTTGCCTGATCAATAACTCTGGAGGGAAAACCCCGCGTTGTTAAAGTTTTGCTTAGAGCATCTGCTGCCTGTTTGTAATCCTGCTCAAAAGTAGCATTTCTCCTTAGGCAACCTCCAGGTACTAGCTGGAGATCTCCTGCTATTACAACTCATCTCCAGCCGACAGATCAGTTCACCTGGAGAAAATGGCTGCTTTGGCAATTGGACTCTATGGCATTGAAGTCCCTCCCCAAACCCTGCCCCACTCAGGTTCTGCCCCGAAAACCTCCCACCGGTGGCAAAGAAGGACCTAGCAAGCCTAACTGGGGCCCTTACCCCTAATCCCATATGTAGGGAGCTTCCTGTGATCACTCAGTGGTGAAGAAACATCTGGAAATAGAAAGCTGGATGCACACACCTTCGCTACATAACTTTTCCTGTTTTCTCAAGAACACCTGACATTTACAAACAGCAAATATCTATATTTCTCCTTGCATCGCTTAGATTTCTGAACTCACTCTGTGTAAGTTCCCAGAAGATCAATTAGACTTACTCTGAAGTAAGTACATAATATATTGGCCAGATTCTGCATGTAAGGGGTGGCTAGAGGCTGGCAGCCCAATCCTAACCGGGAGCAAAAGGGGTTCAGGGCCAGTGTGACCCCGGCACCGGCATTAGTGCCACTTGTGCCCTCTAAAGTGGCACCAATGCCGGCGCTGGCACTTATGTTGGTTTTGGGGAGCTGCATGGTAGCGTGAGCCTCAGGCGCTGGCGTAGCCTTGCTGGCAGTCTCTTCCCAGTACAAAGGCTCACGCCGGCACCAAAGAGGGCATTCCCAGTGGTGGAGCTGACATCAGAGCTCCCAAAGCCCTTTCAGCTCAGGAACAGTCCTTTTTGCAGGTTGCCGAGTCACACCTGCAAAAAGGCAGGCGTAGCCCCATGGAACTCTAAGGGGAATTCCATGGGGTTGTCTTGGGAGAGGCATTTTTGGCACTCTGCACCGTCCCCTGGTCTGGGGTAAGTACCCCCTCTCAATTAGGATTGCACTCTAAAATTCCCTAACTGGTACCATTGATGGACGGTAAGATCTCATTGCAGAAAGCTGAGTCCAGTGACGTTCAAGTTCCTCCTAGCTATGTACTTCTTATTTCGGAGCCAAACTGTTTTATGGAATGCTTTTTAAAAAGAACTTATTAAACCTATTTTTAATCCTCCTGCCTCAAAAGCCAAGAATCCAGCCATTGCTACTGGACACATAGGTAATGAAGAAATGTTACCTAATATATTTTCAAATACAGCTTAAAATATATTTGGTGCCTGGTAAGTACAAACATCTCCACACCTTAACATGGGAAAACTTTGAAGTTCAAATGTCTCAAGTGAGATCCAGGATAAACATAAGTGTTCGGAAGTTCCTCCAGAAATTCAGTAATATTTTCTTTTCATTGACTTGATTCCCTTTCCTAAACTATTAAGAACGGAAAGATAAATGACTTTAAATGTGCTGTAGGAGCAGTGCCAAACATAGTTCATGGTCCACCAGTGGCATTAAAGGCTCTTCAGCACAGCCCGAGGTAAACTCTAGTCTTATTTGGACACAACAGTATCAGTAGCTCTGCAGTGTTCTCTGTGTTGTGCAGCCTTTTGGGGTGATTATATACCCCCACCTTTTTTTCTTCTTCACCTTGATTAACGTTACGTGAAGGACGTCTTCCTAGCCGTCATCCTTCAATCGCATCATGAAGTAGTCCTGATTTTTCTCACTAATTAGAACCCAAAGTGGCTTATCACACCATTCTCCCTCCTCCTCCCCTCTGATCCTAAGGATCCTGGCCAATGAGGTAATCCTTCTTGTCCAAGAAGAGGAGTCAGAGGTGTCTAGGAGGGAAATTTAACTGTCCAGCTGGAGCCTGGTCAGCCATTTCCTAGATATAGGGTTGTCAGCTCTGGGTTGGGAAATACCTGAAGATTTGGGGGGTATTACAAAATAATACCAATATTCCCAAAATATAATGAAAACAATAATCATGCCTTTTCTGACATTACAAAATGAGGGGAAAAAACATTTTGGGATGCTTTTATTTATTTGTATTTTTAAAACATTTATCAGCTGCTTTTCTTCCTTACGGAGCTCAAGGTGGCTTACAAACATAGATAAACCACATAGACACCTTTATTCAATTTACGAAGTTTAGAATTAGGGCTGTCAAAAAAAAAAAATTGGTACAGTTCGGATTCGGCCGAATTTGGCCCTTGTGGGTTCGGTACGTGCCGAAGTCCGAACTCCCCCACTTCTGATCCGTTCAATTCGGCGGGAATTCAAAGTTCGGAAACAAATTCGGCAGAATAAATCCATTAAAAACACAACCGCGCCTTTCCGCGGCTCTGGGGGCGCATTTTTGGGCTTAGAGGTCCCAAACTTTTGGCAGAGCTTCAAAGGACGTTTATTGAAAGACTCCCCAAGTTTTGTAAAGATTGGGTCAGGGGGGGCTGAGATATGGGCCCTTAAAGGGGTCCCCCCACCCTTAATGTTGTGCATCTCTCAGCAGAGCTTGCCTCCCACGCACAAAGCTCCCAGCCCGACAACAGCGGAGAAATTAGCAAAACAACTGCAAACACAACCTTGTTAAACAACACCTTTGCAACACACAACTGAAACCTCCCCCCTCAAACCAGGGAGCGAGAGACTCGAGGGGGAACACACACCCCAGGCAGAACCGACGAAAGCCACCTTTGGCTTCCCCCCCACCCACAGAAACTGCTCCCTCCCCACACACACAGACTCTGCTTTCCCCCACACACACACACATACACAGGAGAAAAATTATAGATTAAAGCCCCCAAAGGGGTCTTACTGTGGCTGTCTTCTGTTCCATCAGGATGGGCTGTAATCCAAGATGATTCCAATTAGGCATGGAACATTTTGCTCTGGAGAGATGCACACAGGATCGGATCGGCTGCCCCATTCATCCCAATAGGGGAAAGGGGAAAGGGGAAAGCCCATATCTCGGGACCCCCTGACCCAATGTTCACAAAACTTGGGGGGTTCCTTAAGAAGCTTAATCTAAAGTTCCAGTGAAAGTTTTGTGTCTGCACCCCCAAAAATGCGCCCCCTGCAGCCATGGAAAGAGAAAAGGGGGGAGGCGATATTTCTGCCCCCACTGAACCCATCTTTACAAAACTTGGGTAGTATCTTAAGAATAATTCACTGAAGCTATGCTAAAAGTTTGGGGGCTATATCCCCAAAAAAGCGCCCCCTGCAGCCACATAAATGGAAAAGGGGGGAGGGAAAAGGGGAGAGCCCATATCTCGAGACCCCCTGACCCAATGTTTACAAAACTTGGGGGGTATCTTAAGAACACTGGTCTGAAACTCCACTCAAAGTTTGGGATTTGTACCCCCAAAAATGCGCCCCCTGCAGCCATGGAAAGAAAAAGGGGGGGAGCCCATATCTCGGGACCCCCTGACCCAATGTTTACAAAACTTGGGGGGTACCTTAAGAAGCTTCATCTGAAGTTCCAGTGAAAGTTTTGTGTGTGCACCCCAAAAAATGCGCCCCCTGCAGCCACAGAAAGGAGCGAATGTGCACAAGCACCCCACACACACACACGAGGATTTCGCTCTCTCTCTCTCTCTCCCTGGCCGGGCCGCACATCAGCTGATTCCTCCAGTACTCAATCCTGACTGATTGGCCAGAAGAAGACCCAGCTTGCCCACCGATTGGCCGGGGGAGGAGAATGCTACTTACTGACAGTTATGCTGCTTACTGACGGCCGAATTGGCCGAATTTATTCGCGAACTCCCGAACTCGCTGAATTCGGCCCCCCCCCGGTTGCCCGCCAGTTTTGAGTTCGGATCCGTCCGAACAGAAAAGCACCAAATCAGGGGAAATTCGGTTGATTTTCAGTTCGGACCGAACCGAATTGACAGCCCTATTTAGAATTCCTTTCTAACCAGCTCTAATTTTGCTGTTGGGTGGAACAGTAGGGGCTTATAAGTCATTGTCAGTTTGGTTGTGTGTGTGTTAAGTGCTGTCAAGTTACTTCCAACCTATGGCAACCCTATGAGTTAATGGCCTCCAAAACATCTTATCATTAACAGCCTTGCTCAGATCTTGCAAACTGAGCGCTGTGGCTTCCTTCACTGAGTCAATCCATCTCATGTTGAGTCTTCTTTTCCTGCTGCCCTCAACTTTTCCTAGCATGACTGTCTTTTCCAATGACTCTTCTCTTCTCATAATGTGGCCAAAGTACAATAGCCTCAGTTTAGTCATTTTTGGTTCTAAGGAGAATTCAGGCTTGTTTTCCTCTACAACCCACATATTTATTTGGCAGACCATGGGATCCATAGAAATCTCCTCCAACACAACATTCCAAACGAATCCACTTTCTTCCTGTCAGCTTTCTTCCTTGTCCAACTTTCACACCCCTTCATAGTAATAGGGAATACTATGGCATGAATTAATTTGGTCTCGGTCGCCAGCCACTCATCCTTATGCTTAAGAATCTTTTCTAGCTCCTTCATGGCTGTCCTTGCTTACTGCTGCACAAATTGCAGCCAGCTATCTGAGAAAGATGGCTAATAGCAGATGTCAGTGTGGTGAAGACTCATGCTGAGTATCAAGCTCTGAGTTGCTTCCCATTAACTAGTATGCCATGCTGCCTTTGTGTGCACACACGCACACACAGTGCCTCTCCCTCAAGTTCCTTATTAAAACAACCTTTTACTCACTGAACAATATTATTTCTTTTTCTGCTGAGAATCTCGTAAGTCATGATGGTGAACCTGTTATCGCAAAAGACAGACAACATATGTCTTGATCTGTTGTATTATTAGCATTGTATTTAACGGCAGCCAAATAGTAAGGCTTTCTAATATCAAAGGAAGACAGGGAAGTAAATCAATATGAGTACTGTGGCTACTTGGTATGCAACATTTTTGTGCTAGTTCCTTTTCCATCCCTCCTGCAATTATCATTATAAAAGAACAGCAGAGTACCAAAATTCCCATTATGGAAGCAGTCCTGCAAGAAAGGAATCCCTTTATTTAGGGAAGCCCCAATACCCAAATAGGCAGCATGCATCAAATAAGAATTGATCTCACCATGATCCAAAAACCTCTACAATGTAAATATTTTGAAGCATTTCTGTGCTTGGGAAAGCTTTCCCGTCTATTTCAGAGGGGACAGACAGCAGCTCTATGGGCACAAAGAAAGGCACAGATGAATCTGCTGCCTCCATTGTGATCAATGGGCTCTTACACATATATAGTTCCATGGGGTGCCAGGACTTCTGTTAGATGGGATCACTGGGTGGTTTTGGACATTAACTCTCAGCATCCCACCTACAAAATGGGGGTGATATGGGTCTATGTCGCAGGGCTGTTAAGAAGGCATTGATTGTAAAATGGTTTGACTATTAAATGTAAGATTAAAGTGAGTCGTAACAGCATTTTCCCCCAGGAGAGCCTTTAAGGAATTGTGCTACAAAAGTAGTGAAGTAAATAAGCACATGCTTATGAAATAAAAATCTGATTGGCTAATGTAAATTCAAAGAAACACAACACATGGTTAAATTGTGGAACTCCCTGCCCCAGGATGTGGTGATGGCTTCCAACTTGGAAGGCTTTAAGAGGGGAGTGGACATGTTCATGGAGGAGAGGGGTATTCATGGCTGCTAGTAACTATGGATACTAGTTGTTGTGTATGTATATAGTTGGGGAGTAAGCAAGGGAGACTTAGGAGCTTGAGTTCTGCACGAAGGATCCTAAACCCTGCTCACCCTATTGGTCAAGCAAACGGACCCCATTGGCTCTAAGCCAATATGTACCATTGGTCACCAGGAGCTTATGCCCCCCTATCACGGATCAAGGGGGGAGTGGCTGCAGGTGGCCAAGGGGGAATATAAACAGGGGTTGCTCATTGTGTTAACCAGTTCTGTTCCTGTAATCAATAAACGTGGTTGTTGTTTGAACTCCGTCTCCGACCTCGTGAATCCTTCCCACGCGGACTTAACTCTAGTCATGGGCATACCTATTCTCTCCAGGATCAGATGAGCATGTCTATTATATTCGGTGTTTTGGCAGGACAATGCTGCTGCAGTTGTCTTGTTTTTTGACTTCCTAGAGGCACCTTTTTGGTCACTGTGTGAACAGACTGCCAGACTTGATGGACCTTGGTTTGATCCAGCATGGCCTTTCTTATGATCTTATGGAAGTGTTTGTTTTTTCAAAAGTAAAAAACCCCCTGCAATCTAATAAGTTAAAAGTTTTCAACCATCAGTCTCTACATAGAGAATATTAGAGAAATACCTGATTTCACACCACACTTTCCAGGCAGTAAAAATAGCAGTGTTATATAGTGTAGCACTGAAACAAGATACATTTGACATTAACATATAAAAGAAGCAGTAATTTAAATAGCCATTGGTCTGTTGATAGAAATAATATGCAACCACACATCATACAGAGTTGGGGAATTATTATTTTTAAGCAATTTCACATTAAAGAAGGGTTGAGAATGATAAATTCACATAATTTCTTTTTAAAAGTGAGAAACGGTCATCCAGAGAATTATAGATACATAAATATGATGTCAGTGCTATGAAAAAAAATTAATTAGATGTATAAAACACCTTGACACATGTTATATGCTAGAGAAAAACTAGTAAAGAAGAAGTGTGATATATGGATAAAAACTCTCAGAAGGCATTATCAAAATGGTTTAGACAAGGTGACTGAGAGGTAGCATAAAAATAATTCAAATATTTAAAAGACTGCTCTGAAGAAAAAGGAGAAAAACTTATTCTCTCTTGATACCAAAGATATGATGACAATACAGAGCAGTCCTAATCTGTGATGATGCTTGTGTGGAGCTGCAGCAGAAGGCTGTGGGCCTATTGAACAAGTGTCATAAGTATATTTCCTACACATACACAGGGCTGGATCTGGGGGGGGCAAAGGGGGGCAACTGCCCTGGGCAGTGCACAGACATGGGGTGGCAATTCCAGGCTCCTCTGCGGTCACGTCTGCCTCCCTGAGGAGAGATGAGGAGATGCTGCGGCAGGGCGAGGTGCATCCTTCCCGGTTCTGAATGAAGCAGCTGTGCACACCCTAGCTCCCAGGCCTGGAACATCATACCAAGCGCAGAAGATGCCCTATCTGTGCCATCAGGGGGGGGCATCTGGTAGGGGCAGATTGGGGCCAGCAGGGGGCTGGCCAGCTGAGCGGGGAAAGGAGCCGAAGTGAAACCAGGCAAGAGGTGAGGGAGACAGACACCTGGGGGGAGTGCAACAGCCATGTGCAAAAGGCCGCCCTGGAGAGCCTCCAGCCTTGGCAAGGGGTGTGGGGGGGGGGTCCTGCTGCAAAGAGTCCTGCTGCAAAGAGTGTACACATGCCTTGGCATGTGTGAGTTTGTATGCTGTGCCTTGGCCTGCTTGGCGAGGCTTAAACCCCTTCCTCATCCTCTTTTGAGGAGGACATGCTCGTGCGGTTATATTGCTGGCTGGTCAGTTTTTCTCCTCTCCTGATTTGCTGGTTGCTGACTTTGCCGGCCATTACTTTCCCTTCTCTCCCTCCCTCTGCCCAGGAGAGTGCAGTAGTCAGTGCAATCCTTAAAATGCTTTCCTGGGAGTAAGCCCTATTGAAGAGACCTGTGCTGGATTCTGAATAGATAGGCTTAGAGGCTCAATTTCTGGGGTTACTCTACTGTTGGTGATCCGTGTGTGCATGTGTTTAATTTTGTTGCTGCTGTCAAGTCACTTCCAACTGATGGTGACCCTATGATGTCATTAACAGCCTTGCTCAGATCTTGTAAACTGAAGGCTGTGGCATGCATGCATGCGTACTTAGAAGTAAATATTACTATTAAGCTGAGCAGGAGTTACTCCCTATGAATACATTTAATAAATGCATGCAAGACTGGGGTATCAAGCTGCTATTCTCTCTGCACACTAATTTGGGAGTAAGTCTCATTGAATGAAGTGGGACTTCTGTGGGCCGCACACCTGGGCAGTGAAGAAATGGGTGTGAGCCTGCCTTAAGTTTAATTTCAGCTGGGAGTAGGGACTGAAGGGTTAAGCTGGTCATTCATTCATTCATTCATGTATTGAATTTACATCCCCCCATCCTCCTCGCTACTTTGAGGTCTTACTCCAATACAAGCTGTTGCTGAATTGCTCCTCTTGCTTCCAGCATTCTTGCCATGGAATGACTCTCATCATGCCTCTGAGTTCATTAAAGTCTGTCTTCCTAAAAGCTAACATACATGTCTGGCTATTAACTCCCTTGGCTCCTGACAGCCAAAGGCATTCTAGGGGGACATGGGCACTTCCCCTGAAGTCCCCACCACCTTCACCCCATCTACCAACTCTAGCATGTTGGTTAATATTAAGTTGCCCATTCCCATTAAGGAAGTCATCTACTCTGTTGTCCCTCTAACTGGTCTTCCCATCCCTATGCAAGGCTCCATGCCTGTGTGTGTGTTAAGTGTCATCAAGTCGCTTCCAATCTATAAATCAACCTCCTCCAAAATGTCCTATTGTTAATAGCTCTGCTCAGGTCACGCAAATCTGTGTGGCTTCATTTATAGTCAATCCATCTCATGTTGGGGCTTCCTCTTTTCATGATGCCTTCAACTTTTACTAGCATTATGGTCTTTTCCAATGAAAATGACCAAAACGGCTAATTTCGGGTTTATTTTTGGTTCAGTTTATTGATATGCACAACCCTATTTACAGCATGCACATCAATCACAGCTAGTCCCTCCCACCAGATCACGCCTCCTTTTCTATGGCTATTTTATATTAGCAGCAGGGCTAGCTCCACCCAGTAAGAAAATCAGGTTGACAGATCAGACAGAGATTGGCAGATTTCCCCAAAGAAAGTGGAAAGTAAGGGGTGCATGTTACGTCTGCTATTACTATCTCTGTGCTTGTTCCTACATGATGCATCCAAACTCCATCCCAGATTCCCAGAACTTTAAAGCTGTTACTCCTTGTTGGTAACCAAGTCAATAGGTGTGGACAACAATCCCTCCTCCAAATGATCTACATGCCTCATTTGGAAGGGAAGGTCTTTGAGCTACAATGTAACAGAACTTTTTCTGCTGCAACACCAATTTCAGCTGTCACCCTTTACCCTTATGTATGGGTGTTCTCTGGAGACCCTGCTACATTTTCAAGAAATTGCTGGATCAGCATTCAAGAGTACAAAGTTTCCACAAGTGTCAGATGAAATGGTCAGTTTCACAATGGTCAAAGATATAATATGCTTATTAATGGTCTGGCAAAGTGCACAAGCTGTGAAGTGGCAAACTGTTCTGGAATGATTTTTAATTTAGTCAGTCCACAAAAGACAGTGAGAATCTTCAATAAAACCTAAACCTGAAGGATGAGTGGCCAAAGCAATAGCAAAATTCAAAATTTAGTACCGTCATAGTACAATGGGAGAAACAATCTGAAGAAGGGTTTTTTTTTTGCTTTCACTTTATGCATTGTCACAAAGGTAATAATGAATTATATTAATATCATTATAGTCTGCTAACTGCAGAGATTCATTCTGACTTATTGTGGGCAGATAAATGATAATGTTTTATGCAGTGTGGTTTACTCAGAAGTAAGAAATACACAACCATAAGGAATAGAGCCCTATAACACCATTAGAGAACGATCTGAGGAAGCGATGCATGGAGTATCCGTGCTGTTTTTAAAAGCGGTGAGAGAAATAAGTGTTGTTTCAAAGATCATTAAATCTTTATAGAGAATGCAAAAGACAAAAAAGATGTAAAACAATGAGTTGATTATTTTAAACTTAGGATAGACAAAGCGAGAAATGTACAGCAACCATACACCATTGTGGCCATAACACAAAAAAGATTAGTCCTCTGCAATAGAGATCACTGAATCTAAGGTAACCGCCAGGTAACACATTTACAGTGCTCTACTGAGGATGCTTTCCTCTGAGAAAGGCCCACTGTATAAACCTGCCTAGGATTCTAAATAGAACTGCTTTGGATTGGCCTCTTAAGCTACTTTCACAAAGTGCTTTTTATATCTTACTAGACATGACATGATTAGTCTTAAATGGAGTCAATGGTTGCTGTATTTTGAAAGATAATATGAGTATCATGTAGCTTTTAAGTTTCAGTTGAGTCACTGGCAGGAAAGTCAAGTGAAGTCAACAGCCTTGAAAGGTGTAAAAGTTTACAAGTGCACTGTGGCTCACCCACATCTTTCCATGACTCTTATAACAAACAAGGCAGAGGGAGCACATAGAGCATTAAGAGGGAGATGTCCATCTCCAAATTCTTAGTTGCAAGCAACTCCCAGGATTTTGTTGATTTTACCCATTGGATTAATGCGCAGGATCCTAATATCAAATTGAGTGGTGAATGTAATAACGAAATGATTCCATTCCTAGACGTGTCCATCTACAAGAAACTTGACAGTAAACTGGGGGTCCATCCGTAAAAGAAGCAAATGGCGCGTAATACTTTTTTACATTATAACTCTTTCCATCCGCTTCATTTAAAAAATAATCTCCCGTTCAGTCAGCTACTTCGACTGAAAAGAAATTCCACTGATGAATCAGATTATGCACGTTCGGCACAACAACTAGAGACAGACTTAAAACATCGGGGATACCCTAAGCATGTTTTAAAACAAGCTAAATTCAAAGCTCAATGTAAACCTAGAAATGAGCTACTTATTGAGTCTACAACCCAAATGACTACACGGCTTACTTGTGTGTTACAATACACATCATTGTCCCCTTTAATTAGACAAATTCTCCATAAACACTGGCATCTGGTTCAGCATTTACCCGGCTGCCAGTTACCACCACAGATGGCATATAGGTGCACGAGATATTTCAGGGACATGCTGATTAATAAGGTACCACGTCCTGTGTCAATATCTAGCTTACCTAAAGGGAATTTTAAATGTGGCTCCTGCCAAAGTTGCAGATACATGCTGACAGTAAGAGAAATCACAAATCCAGTAATAGGTCGCACCTTTACTATTGAGAGCTTCAATAATTGCTACTCGCGATACCTTATATATGGGATTTCATGTGTATGCCAATATTGGTACATTGGTAAAACGCAGAGGCCCAAAAAATATCGGATCAGTGAACACAGATCTAGAATTCGAAATTGTATAATGGAAGCGCCTTTAACTCCACACTTTCTTGAAAAAAATCATACAGATGAAGAGCTGTCATTTTTTGTATTATGGCGCTTTATCAACACACAAAATATGATAGGTCAGATATTGATTTAGTACTGAGGTGTCAGGAATCTAAATACATACATCTCTTTGACACTTTACATCCTAAAGGTCTGAATACTTCTTTAGATTTGGCATGCTACTTATGATGAATGTTTTGTAATGCACATTACTCTATAAAATATGTTCTGTGTCTTTAAATCACGTTGGTCTGAGATCACTTTGTAACCATGTGACTAGACTCTTTAAAAACATTGTATAATCATGGCTACTTTGCCAATGCGCAAGCAAGTTAATAACAGCTAGCGTGTAAGTATGGACTTTGTATATTACTATGATTCTATATATTTTATGCTGTTTGCAGTGTATATATTTTTATTTAATTTGTTTAGTGGTCCCTGAGGAAGGCTGGTGCAAGCCGAAACAGAAAGGAAACCGGACTGCTGTAGACAACGATAAATACCTCTTGGATGGAAGAAAAAAGCCTTAATTTAAGGACCCCCCCTAATTTAAGACCCCCCCCCCGCGCACCTCCAGGGAGCTTCCCTGGAGGCGCGTGGGGGGTCTTCAAACCTCTCTGCAGAGGCATTTGACAGCCCCCCACCTGCCTTTCCGGGAGTCCCGGGAGGGGGGGAGGGGTCTTTAAACCCCTCTGCGCTCTCTGCGCATGTCATGTCAAAGGTTGTAGAGTCAATCCCCAGCTAAAAGGATCAAACAGCAGGTAATGGAAAAGACTCTTTATCTGAGACCCTGGAGAGACCCTGGAGAGTTGCCGCTGGTCAGAGAAGACAATACTGACCTTGAACGATCAAGGGTCTTACTTAGTATAAGGCAGTTTCATGTGAGTGCATTATACCAGTTATAAAACATCTTCAATAATTGCCTCATTTTTTCCAGGTTTGTCTTAAGATGCTGGATCTAACATTTAAAGCTCTTCTCAGCCTGGGACTTACATACCTTAAGGATCACATCTCTTCAAATACGCCACAACAGCTGCCAGAATAATTTTAGCAAGAACATGGAAACAAACCCACATACCTGAAATTGATGATTGGAAAGAAAAACTTCTGGAATATGCAACCATGGCTAAAATGACTTTTGAACTAAATCCTAAACCCTGTGAATCCACTGAGCAATTCGAGGAGAAGTGGGCACCTTTTTATACTTATATGAAATGCAACTAACACGAACGAAGTATGCTAAAATATTAGAACAAACTCTGTTTTATATTTTTTTTATCTCAATTAACTGCCAAGTAGAATAAGAATTTTTAAAATATAAGAGATCACCCTGATGCAAGTACAACAAACTAAAGATATTTTGTAATTATATTTTATTTAGAAATCATTTTACAATACTGTATTGTTTTTATAATGCTAACGTTTACCCCTTTCCCTTTTTCTCTCCCTGTACCCCTCAAATATATAAATAAAATAATAAAAAGTTAAAAAAAAAAAAAGGATCACATCTCCCAGGTTGAATGTGTGGACCAGTTATACTTGTCCTTCTTGCCTTCACACAGACTGATGGCTCCTCCACAGCCTGTTCTAATGCATTTTGGGGTAATTGGCCAATTTATGGGAAAGCTTACTAGAGAAGGTTCAAAGGGTACCCTCACTTGCAAATTGGTCCAATTCTAAGAGGAGCTTTCTCTGAGATGGAAGTGAGTATGGCCATGTGGAATTGTACAGGAAAGTTGAGTAGTGTATTTTCTTATAGATGTTTTCAGCTTGGTTTATCATATGTACTTTTGTAATTTTATATGTTTTTAATGGAATTTTTGCCTGTTGGTATTTGGTTGACCAACTTGAATTGCCAAAGAAATGTGGGGTGTAAATATTTTAATAGACAGAAGCTGGGGGTTAAGCTTTTCAGAGAGAAGTTGGGAATGGATGCCAGGATAGTCTGAGGAGGACAATCTCCTTAAGGAGGTCTTGGGCGAAAGGCTCCAAAAGTAATTCTGAACGAAGGAGGTCAGACTAACCCAGGTTAGACTAACCAGCTCTGGAGCTCAAAAATAGTTAACATGATTATTGTGTCTCTACCTTGGGGGTTTTCTAAATACAGTGTCACTTGTACTTGCTGATTAAAATCGTGACCTGTTTCCAGTCAGCAAGTCTCCCTGCATGCTGGGTAACCCCACTCAAGGCACAAATGATACCCTTCTAGCTAGGTGGTAAGTAGGGTTTCCACCTTCCGGTGGGGGATGGAGTTCTCCCAGACTTACAACTGAACTCCAGACTACAGAGATCAGTTCCTCTGGAAAAAAATGGCTGCTCTGCAGGATGGACTCTATGGCATTATACTCCACTGAGGTCCCTTCCTTACTCCCTTCCCAGGCGCCACCCCCAAATCTCCAGGAATTTCCCAACCCAGAGTTGGCAACCCTAGTGGTAAGATCCTGCTTGAGTAAGATATTTCATTAATCTGATGTGTGACTCAAATGTTTAAATAAATTATACAGCCCTTTGTTGGATACCTTATTATTATTTCATTGATGATCTTGGTATTCACGCCTCAAGTGAATGAAAAGAGGTAAAAACATGGCCTGTTCGCACATCTCTGCCCTCTGCGCTGGCGAGTTGAGCTCATCACAAAGCCATCTGTTTTTGCATGCATCCTACACAAATGTGTCATAGATGCGTCTTTCCCATGAAACCATATTACAGATATATCATTTGGCTGGATTCATTATAACTGTCTTTCAGTATAAAGGAAAACTGGCATTCCTATCCATTATTTCATCAGTTCCAAATTTTAATAAAAAGGTTCTAGTGGTACATGCCAGATTTCTATAGCTCTTGAAAAATATCTATTAATAATTGCATAGATGGAAATACTACGAAGCATTTTCTATCATTAAATAAATGTGTTAGTCCTAAGAGTAGCTGCCTATAGATCCACTCGCTAGGTAAGCAACGTCACATGATTTCAAGTACATTTAGTCCCAGAGGTAATTATTATTAATGAGTTTGTAATTTAGACTAGGCTTGACTGTTATTTGGTTGCTTTCTCTGAGTACTGTTTGGATACTGTAACAGATGCAGAATGCACAGCGTGATTGCCGTATGCCAACGTGATTAGTGATGTTGCCGGAGTTCATAATTACCTAGGTCATTAGTTTTGTCCAGCTCATAATTACCTAGGTCATTATACAATTGTGTCCAGCTCAGGCCATTGCGGGCCTGCCAGGTGGTAGCTGGCCCATAGGCCTGGAGGACATCCAAGGTGCACGCAACACATCACTGGGATCTTGCGCAGGCTGTCTCACCCTTTAGGGGAACCACCAGGCAGGCAGCACCACAATCCCCAGTAGCCAGCATACCCCTATCAATGGGTGGCATTAATTCAGCCAGAGACATTGTTCCCTGGAATGTTCCCCCCTTCCCTCATGGTTGAGCCCATGTACTCCTATATGTTGACACAATCGTGGGTTTTATAACCACCAAAGCTTGTTTCCACAAGCTTGTGCACTGCTGTGCAATTCTGGGGTGTGCTCCCAAGATAGATTAGGGAGCCAGCTAACTGCCACCATGCCCCCAGGCCCACCCCTCCCCTGCTAACACAGGGGCTTATGCTGTTGGTGATCTGGTAAGGAGTTGCTTGGGGCAGCGGCAGGGTGC
The DNA here is from genome assembly GCF_029931775.1 of Euleptes europaea. Lineage (NCBI taxonomy): Eukaryota > Metazoa > Chordata > Lepidosauria > Squamata > Sphaerodactylidae > Euleptes > Euleptes europaea. The sequence continues at coordinate 33,521,841 of NC_079318.1, forward strand.
TACGCTGGCATATCTCCAGATTACATTGGCATAGTGGCCAGATGGCTCCCTGAGCTCTTTCGCGTTCCCCACTCCCAGGATTGTCCTGAATATCATCTAAGAAAACAAGTGCATGATATAATTGAATACTCTCCAGCACAATATACACAGTAGTCAGCTGGCCCATGTAATACAAGTAATCATGGGTTCAAAATTCTGTTCCACAAATTAGGCCATACCGTAAGTAGGCAAATCAGTCTTTCAGCTTCAATTCCCTTTTGTGATATTAGAATACGAGTCACCCTGTACCTCAGATGGTTTTTGAGAGGAGAAGGAAGATGAAGACTCTATAATGTGTTGTACATTTTTAATGCTACATAAACCAATATTAACAGTGAAACATTCAGTGACTTCCATGACCTTATGAATTTATAGTCTACTCTATGCGCCAGCAGATCCACTAAAAATGTGATGCTTGTGGTTTCAAAATCTGGTTCCATTGCCATTGGCAAGAGAACTATGCCAGTGCTACTATGTCATGTGGTGTGAAATATTGCTGCTGAGTGACAGGGTCAGGAAGTAAGTCATGGTGGGTAGTTAGTATGCTTCAGATACTGAGGGTATATAAGATTAGGCTGTTCTTATTCTTAGTTTCATTGGTTTGCTTACAACATTTTGGAGTGGATACCTGTATTTTCAAATCTCACCTCTTATATGAGCTGAGGTTCACCCACCAACATCCCCATCTATAAAATAGGAATCACAGAACCTGTCAGCCTTGCAGCATTGCTATAACATAATGTATGAGGGATGTTTTGGATAAGCACTAATGGTTATTTTATTTTTGACTGATGAAATCAATGGGGCCTTTAAATCATTACCAGAATAATCCATTCTTTGCACAGGGCAAAAATAAATCTGCGACCTCATTAGTGTCAGCTAACTCTATTTCAGCCCTCTCTGTGGTATTTAGCGAGTATTCTAAATGGTTGAAGAACTGATGGTAATGTGGTAATGGAATATCCCTTTCTGAACTCTTCTTCAAAAACAGAAGCAGTGAGGGGACTTGGTTTTTCACTGTGATGGAAAGAGCAAAAGAAGGTAGCAGAGCGAAAATATGAAAAGATCTGTTGGCAGAATAGGGAAAAGACAGAGTGAGATGAAAAAAGAAAGTAAAAGGGGAGAGAGGAGAATGGGATTCTTGTGTGACTGGTGTGAAGTAAGAAAAGTTTGGCATCTGGGCCAGCCATGAGGGTCCATAAGCCAGGATCCAAAGAACTGATTTGGTTCATGCAAGGAGTTTATTTTTTACTTTTTATTTCTTTGAACAGGTTCTGTATCACAAGCATTGTCACATCATGAACTTCTTTTCTATCCTAGCTCCTTTTCAGCCTGGATTATGACATGTCTGTGGTACGGAAACTTCCATCACCCTAACAAATAATCTACATGAGTTAGCTGAAAGTGAGAGTCTTGGCCTCTCTCTACAGACTTTGATACTATTGACCATTATATTTTTCTGAACTGCCTGGCTGGCATGGTTTTGGTGAATTTCTTTTGATCTTTCCTAGAGGGCAGGTACCAGAGGTATTGCTGAGGGACTTCTACCTCATGACCAGTGGCTTAGGAGACACTTCAAAGTTCTGTTCTGTCTAGGGTTGTTGTGGGGGGGGGGGTCGGGAAAATTAGGGTTCGGGTTTATTGGCCATTTTTTGGGGGGGGGGAAACCCAAATGCTGAATTCCCTATACTGGTAAAGGTAGGAAATCGACTTCAAATTCGGGATTCCCAACAAAATTGGCCACTTAAACCCATTAAACCCATTTTGCAGTTTTTCATGGCTCCTGGGGGGGCGTTTTACAGATAGAGGTCCCAAATTTTCAGGGTAGCTAGAAGGGACTCTCCTTGCAAGAACCCCCAGGTTTGATAAAGATTGGTTCAGGGGGTCCAGAGTTATGGGGTCTGGAAGGAGTCGCCCCATCCCCCTCCATTAAAAAGCATTGGTTGTAGGTAGATTGTTTAGTGTGATCTTTGCAATGTATCTTCGCAATGGAGCAGCTGGGCTTTAAACGGTGGGAAAGTTCACCTGGCTCCTCCATAGAGATACAATGTATCTTTAACGGAGGAAGCTATTTCCTGCGTTTTTGCAAGGAGAAAGCTCTCCTTGGTGAAACCTACCTTGCCTGGACAGCCTAACAAGGTGGAGGGAGGGGGGAATTTAACTCCCAGACAGTGGCTAGCCCTGAGAGAAGAGTGGCCAATCACAGAAGTTGGATTCTCCTCTCCATTCAAACTTTTCTGTGTTTTGGCCAGTACCTGGTCTTGGAGGTTCTTGCAAGGAGCGTCCCTTCTAGCTACCCTGAAAATTGGGACCTCTACCTGCAAAAATGCCCCCCCCCCCCCGAGCAGCAGAAAGACGTTCCTGAAAAAGCCGGATTTTCGGGAATGGCAAATTCGGCTATGCCAACCTCCCGAACCAGAAATTTACAGGAATGGCATTTTCCCGGTATTTTTTCGGTTCAGTTTTTACCAAATCAACACCCCTAGTTCTGTCTCTCAGGATATTTTATATCAATATGAAGACACTGGGAGAAATCATATGGAGAGATGATCATACATAACTCTCTCTTTCCCATCTAAATCCAGAGTGTCAGTGGAAATGTTAAATCAGGACTGAACAAGGGTGAACAGTGCGAAACTTAATTTAGACAGACATGTTGTAGATTAAAACTAATATGACAGGTCTACAGTCTGTTCTGGATAGGGTTATATTCCCCCCAAAGAACAAATGGATGGATTGGGTACTCCTTGATGTTTTACTATCTAATATGACAGGGCTTCTCAACCTGGTTTAATCTGTGGGCACTTCTAGAAGTTTGAACAAGTAGTGGGTACCACAACACGTTGGTTACCACACATGTGAGAGACCAAATCACAAAATGGCTGCTATAGGGGCTAGTTTCAGTCACAAAATACTGGGAGGTTCCACAGAGTGCTAGGATATTCCGAGACAAACTTGCTCCTAGGATGGAAGCAGCTGTTTCTAAATGTGTTCTGTCTGCAAACACAAACATGATGCTTCCTGGGCTCTTCTGAAGCACCTCCTTCTGCAATGAAGTAGAAGAAAGCCTGGACTGGCTCTTTGTTTGGAGGAAGAAACAAGTAAATACCAGGAAACATGTCAGTGGTTACCATGGCACCCGTAGGAACCACACAGACCCAGTAGTCTATGAATAGGTGGGTTGCCGAGGTCGCTAGGGGTGCCTTTAAGGCTGGTTTACCTGCTGTACTGAAAAGAGGGCCTTTGCTCTGGCTCCAACCTATCACGAGGCGTTCCTTTCACACTATTGCTACCACCTTTCCAGCCCCAGATAAAGCGTGACCACTTTGTCTGAGCTTTCGTTAGCTGAGCGAGCTTCTCTCTCACCCCCTTCTTTCTCTGCATGTTTTCTTCAGTTTATGGGCTTTATTTTAGGTTTAACTCGACTGCTGTTTTCATTAATCATTTATTTCTGTAATTTAAACCATCATTATTGACAGCAAGGCAACATATGAATGTTTGAAATAAGTAACTAAATGGTGGGATGGGGTCAAACGGTTTATTTCAAGGATCAGTATCATGTTCTGCTTCCGTTGAGCATGCAATGTACAAGAGGAGAACGCCCTGTTTGCCCATCTGCCTATGTTATCTGAATGAGACACTACCACTCCTTAGCAGCCCATTTGCAAGAGAAGGCAAGTGATCTAGCAACTTTGCAGATTTTTGCCATGTGCCATCAGCATCTGTGCAGAGCTTTAAGTGGGCTACCGGAGAGTCTCTTGTGTGTTAGTTACAGAGCAGAACTGATGGCTGTTCTGAAAGCAGGGAAAGTAAGCTCACTCCCTACCCAACGCATCTCAAAGAATACCACATACAATCCCCTTTCTCCCAGTCAGGGCTAAACATCTGGCTTCTGTAAAAGATAACCTTTTGTGTAAGATAATGAACTCATGTCAGAAGTAAGATTTGAACTATCTTTACAGCTCAGGTTTTTGTCAGTTCACTAGCTTTTTTAAAATAAGAGGCAAAAAGCAAAACTATCTCATCCCAACCTAGAACAAAGAGAAAGAAACATTAGGCCAACAGAGACAGGAGTTGTAGAGTTGAACCCAATTTACCACAGAGGTAAAATCTGGGTCTTATTGGCTGATCCTAAAGAAATTGTTAGCAGCTGTGTTGCTCCCAAAGTAAAATCCATAAAAAGTACAACACAGCCCACATAATATCTTTTTTTAGGACTAACCAAATGACACATAAGAGCAACAATCCTGCATTAGAGAACTGAGCTAGAAATTGGTTTGGAGCAACTCTGGAAACATAGATAGATATTTTTTTTTTTTGCTGTTTCTCTGCTACTTCACCCACAAAAACTCAATTTTTCTGCTTCCTTATGCAAATTGAACCATGATTCTTTCTTTTCATTCCTCACACTAAATGTTTCCCTTAACGTACATATTTTCCAACATGACCCGGGCATCAGTAAATCAGCTGTATATGTTGACCATATAGAACATATATCAATAGCATTAGCATATTTAAGTACTGGATGAATTGTATATGAAAGCTGTAAAAGCATGCCTACAGAAATGAATCTACAAAACCGGAAGTGAACAACAGCACAGAAATAAAACTGTTGACACAAATATAAGCAATATAAAAAGACATGACATAGGGAACATTTGCTCATCTGGGTTAAAAAAGAAAAGGGGCTGAAATGTGGAAGAATAGTACTTAGCAGGAATAGACAAGTTGGCAACTTGGCAGTGGCGGGTCCTATAGATTTTGGCTGCTCTACAGACTCATTATGTTCAATCAGAATAACAGAAAGCATGTGGGAAGGAACCATTCAAAGAAATCCTGCTTCGTTTTCCTGTTGACAATCCAACATAATAACAATCTGGTGAGGATGACAGCTAAGACATCTTCAAAAACTCCCTTTCAACTGGTCAGAATGAGAACACTGATCCATGGTTAAAACCCACTGGCTCTAATCCAAAGAATTTTAGCTCCATTCAACTGTTTTTTTAATGTTGTTACAGTTGTCACGTAGAAGAAGAAATCAAGATCCCATAGCAGCCAATAGAAATCAGTTCACCTGGAGAAAATGGCCGCTTTGGCCATTGAACTCTATGGCATTGAAGTCCTTCCCATCCCCAAACCCTGCCCTCCTCAGGCTCCACCCCAAAAACCTCCCACCGGTAGCGAAGCGGGACCTGGCAACCCTATACATGTCTCAGTTATATCCATATTCTCCACAAATGTCTGCTTAGGGCTCCAAAGTCACATTGAAATGAACAGCTCAAGTTAGCAAAGTAATTTGCACTCTTGATTTCGATGGACCTTAAAGATGATTAATTTTCTCCAAATTGGGCTTTTTTGAGTCTGATACTTCATTGTTATGGTTGCATTTGCTTAGAGAGTCATGTTTTATTACTTTACTTGCAGCTCATTACAACCCTTACGCAGTTCATAATGAAACATAAAATTGTCACATTAAAAAAAGAAGACTCCATGAAAATGCCACTGTAAAGAGGAAAAGTTGCCAGTACCACATTGGGGCAATTTTGCCTCAATGTAGACAATACATATATCTAACATACAAATAGGGTTGCCAGGTCCCTCTTATCCTCTGGCGGTTGGCCCCTTGAGAGGCAGACCTTTCGGTTCTAAACCGAAAGTGCCGCGTGCGGTATGCGCATGCACGTTTGCCCGCCGACCCTCAGGTGGTCGGCGGGCAGAGGGGGCAATTGCCGGGAGTTTGCCTGCTACCAGCAGGCACCGTGACCTGACAACCCTACATACAAACCAGCATAACTCGGACTCCCAGCCTCGTGTCGCAGCTACTTCAGTTTTAATTTTAGATATCCTGCTCTTATGTTCTTTTTAAAAAAATACAAATTTTGTTTGTGGAGATAGCTCCGGCCTGAGGGATGTCTCCCTGTTCATGCTGATGAAGCCTTACCTAGGCTTGTTCTTCCGGCATCCCAGGGACAACAGAGGTCAAAACAGCCAAGAACAGCAAGGCCAGGACTGTTGAGCAGGCCCAGCCTGGCAGAGGTGGGGATGATGCCACCAGGGCAGGCTCCATTGGGGATAGTCCAGCCAGAAGGCCAAGCTTGCTGCGAGGTGGGAAGGGCCCAGAGTCCAGGTAGTGCTTTGGCTATTCTGCCTGGTTGTGAGGAGAAGGCAGGAGTCAGAGAAGGACAGGGCAAGAACAAGGGTAGGCAAGGGAAAGAAATAATAAAAGTCACTGGCTTAGGCCAGGAGTTGGCCAAGGCACCACCTGGGCAGAACCTGGCCCAGGATTTGGTGCCAGTTAGGGTTGCCAGGTCTCTCTTTGCCACTTGGAGGACATGGCGCTTGTTGCAAGGTGGCGTAGAGGAGGCTGAGCAGGAGGAGCTCCACACCCTGTTGTAAATAAATAAGAGTCTTATTTGAAGATGAACAATCACTAGGTCTAGTTTTCTTTAAAGATGCTTGATTTCGGTAAATACAGTGCTGAATAGTAGGAGTTTACAACATATTTTCTCTTCCTATGTGAGCAAATCCTCCACTATGTACAAGGCTGCAGAACAGCAGGGACGAAACAGATACCTTCATTAACAAGACGCTGATTCAGTCTGTCTGTGTTGGTTCATTTTATATTCAAAAGCCAGCCATGTTGAATTATTCTATATTATGCTGTATTTGACTCCCATAAAAATGACATCACTAGAGGGCACTCTTATACTAACTTATTAAAACCCTGTTGTATGCTGTTCAAAGATCAGTGTAATAACTGTATCCAAACACTATTTGTAGCCTACAAAGTACCTTTGTTTGTGACCAGCCTTTCCTCTGTGTGTGTGTGTGACCAGCCTTTCCTCTGTGTGTGTGTGTATATACAATCCTTTCCTCTGTGTGTGTGTGTGTATACACACACACAGAGGAAAGGATTGTCACAAAGGTACTTTGTCACAAACAAAGGTACACACACACTTTATCCATTGGAATAATGTTCCCAAATGCACAATACATTTCTTGTCTGATGGGGGTAGGGGTGGGGAAAAGGCTATGCAGATAGATTAAGTTGAACTGCAGAAGATTTCTTAAGCATGCGTGCATAGAAGATGGACATCATTGTCACAGCTGGCAAAGCCAAAGGTCTATTAAACAGTATCATCATGAATGCCATGACCAATGAAGCAAATGATTTTGCTACAGTGGTTTTATGTCCAGCATTACTGAGTAGAACTGGAACCTCATTGGATTCTAGCCAGGAATGCTGAGTTGTGTTGCTAATTAGTTACTCAAATGATCAAACACAATGTCTCTGGGCCATATTTATTTTTACCTGCCAGCAGTTCCATTCATTTCAGTCTTAATTTATTCAAATTCAAATTTATTAATACAGTCAGTCAGACCAGTAAAAAAATTATACAGCAATAAACCTCAGCTGAAACAAGCTGCTTTAAAAAGATGGAGCATATATATATAAAGTTTAAGAACACTTTACATAAAAAACTAGGTGGAGTGAGAAAAAGGCACAATAAGTGCAGATGATTTACGAAGCTTCATAATGACAGCACAATATTTGGCGACCTTGATTGTGACCTGAGGATTCTCACCGCTTAACAATATCCTAACTCTATCCACTGAGTCCCGGCCAGGATATTTTGCCAACAACGGGGACATCAATTCATCACGAACATTTTCATAAAGAGAGCGAAATAATAGAATGTGTTGCATAGTATCGACTTGCCCACTGCCACACAAACAAAGCCTTTGAGACATGGGGAATTTTTTTTTTTTGTAACAACCCTCTAATAAAGCTGAGGGCAATGCTGAGCATCTGACAAGTATTAATTTATTATAAAGCACTTCTTAAAGACTTTAGTCTGTATAAATTGCTTTACAGTTTGAAGAAGAAGAGTTGGTTTTTATATGCCGATTTTCTCTACCTTTTTTAAGGAGAACCAAACTGGCTTACAATCTCCTTCCCTTCCTCTCCCCACAACAGATACCTTGTGAGGTAGGTGGGGCTGAGAGAGTTTGCAGCGAACTGTGACGAGCCCAAGGTCACCCAGCTGGCTTCATGTGGAGGAGTGGGGAAACCAACCAGTTCACCAGATTAGAGTCCACCACTCATGTGGAGGAGTGGGGAATCAAACCCTGTTCTCTAGATCAGAGTCCACCACTCTTAACCACTACACCACGCTAGCTCAGTTTGTACCTTGGTCACCTCAAAACACTTACGTGTAGGGTGGCCAGGTCCCTCTTCGCCACTAATGGGAGGTTTTTTGGGGGGAGCCTGAGGAGGGCAGGGTTTGGTGAGAGGAGGTACTTCAATGCCATAGAATCCAATTGCCAAAGCGGCCATTTTCTCCAGGTGAACTGATCTCTATCGGCTGGAGATCAGTTGTAATAGCAGGAGATCTCCAGCTAGTACCTGGAGGTTGGCAACCCTACTTCTGTGTGAAGTAGGTACACACATCCAAAAGGGGAATTGAGGCTGAGAGGCATTGAGTGGAGTTACATCCAGCAGATACTAGGTGCTGGAGAAAGCAAATAGCTCAGAGTAACTAGTCCATTATACCTGGAAGGACATTCCTTCATAACTTCAGACATGTCAATCAGCAAGATGCTAAATGTATGGAAAACTCATTTTAGTCTGAGTGATGGAAAACTCATTTGAGAGGAACTAGTAGATAATTTCTGTTTGGGGGGTATTTGTCCTCTTGGGTTGAGAGGAACTAGTGGAGAATTTCTCCTTTGGGGGGATTCATCTTCTTGGGTTGAGAACAGTAGAGAATTTAACTTCTAGAATTTTGTTGTTCTTTGGAGAATTATATTGTTTTTGGAGAATGTATTCTCTTGGGTTGAGGAATCTGTAATAAGTTGAAATGAAGGAGTGAACCTTGTTGCCTTAAAATCTTCACTGTTGCATAGCTGAAATAAAGTAATTAAATACTATTTGAATTGTTTCTGGTTCCTTTCACATGGGATTTTGCTTCTTTTAAGCTAAGGATAGACGATCCCTTGTAATTCGAAGTGAGCCTAGAGCTTACAGGATAACAGATTGAAGAGACTCTATGGAATTCTGTATTTGGAATAGAGGCCTCCTTAGGTGTACAACTGGTGTACAAGTAATATACAGTATAGATTTTAACAAACTTTACTGAATACAACAAACCAACAACAATTTGCTCAAATCAGGTTAAAATTGCAACTTTTCAGTAATAGTAGATTCTTAAAAACAATAAATCAATCAAGTTTATTTCGATACAATATCAGCTCTGAATAAAAATAAAAGTTAGGTTAAAATAATAAAATAAAATAATAAAAGTTGATGATGATTTGAAGAAGAGGAGGAAAGATCTTCTATGGGGAAAAGTTTTCAGTCAGCCGTTTACGAATCCCACTAGACCGGAGGCAAAATTTGGCTACTGGCATGGTTATCTCCCGAGAGGAGTCTGCTAAGAGAAGGGAAACTTTAGCTTCTTCCGATCTCCCAGGAAAGGATGACAATATGGGGAGAATGTACTATGATCTTATGTCGTTGTAGGAGGGACATTGCAGCAGAACATGTTCTATTAAAAAACAATAACACAACCAAAACATAATTGCAGATAATATATAAAGATAAGTATGCCACAAATTATCTGAACTATAAGCAAAACAATTCATTATCCATTTCTTTATTTGCCTGCTTACTTGCTCATTAGCTGTGTCTTTCACCAAATGCAAGAACCCGTTTATAAAGTGGTGAATGCCTTAAAATCAAAAGGAAAATAACTTTTTGAAAAAAGCTCAATAAAAATACTATCACTACATTAATAAAAGCAGCACAAATCATGGCAGCATAAAAGGTGTGACCATGTAGTGTAGTGGTTAGAGTACTGAACTAAGATTCAGGTTCAAGTCCCAGCTTTCCATGAAACTCACTGGGTGAGGTTGGGCCAGTCAGTCTCTCTCAGCATAACCTAAGGAGCCGAGTGTGGATCAGTGGATGAGGCTCTGCTTTGCATGTAGAAGGTCCCAAGTCCAATCCCTGGCATCTCCAGTCAAAATAATCAGGTAGCACATGTTATGAAAGGCCTGTACCTGAGGCCCTGGAGAGCTGCAGCCAGTCAGAGAAGACAATACTGGCCTTGATAGACTGATGGTCTGATTCAGTGTAAGGCAGGTTCACTCAGGTCCTTTTTGGGATTGTTGTAGGGTTGCCAACCTCCAGGTGGTGGCTCGAGATCTCCTGATATGACAACTGATCTTCAGGTGACAGCGATCCGTTCCCCTGGAGAAAATGGCTGCTTTGGCAATTGAACTCTATGGGACTGAAGTCCCTCCCCTCTCCAAACCCCATCCTCCTCAGCCTTCTCCCGAAAATCTTCCCGCCAGTGGCAAAGAGGGACCTGGCAACCCTAGATTGTTGTAAGAATAAATAGGAGGAGGAACAATGTATGCTGCCCTGGGCTCCTTGGAGGAAAGGCAAGATAAAAATAAGCAAACTAAATAGTTTTTTGATTTATACGTAAATAAAAAGAAATCAACAAGAAGCAAGTAATAAAATGCATTTCAGCATGTGATGTGAGTGAAGGTACAGCATCGTAACACAATTAACCCTAAGCCTGGGCAAACTTTATGGTTTTCTTCTGGCCACACTGAAAAGGAAGCACCATTCTTGTTTCCAAACTTGTGCTTTTGAGGTTCTTTCTGCAGAGAAAAGAAGATTTAGTGTAATCTAGCTGAAGTCAACACCCCTCTCAACACCTCAGCTAGGAGTGGGCCATCTACTTCAGCGAAATCACTTATATTTTTAAAACGAAACCACAAGAGATCTTCAGATAACAAAGTTTAGTACTTTCCAGCACAATATATAACCGCAGCTAGCTTGGCAGGGTTCCCAAAATAACAGGTGTTTGTCTTTTCTACAACCTGTGTGTCATCTCTGGCGTGTCTCATCCCCAACATGCCTCCTACAATCTCCCATCTCATGTTTAGCTTTGGACAGCTTCTATTATTGTATTAATAATCCATATTATTTTAAAGGCATCCCATAAAATCACACAATGCAAAACAGGCTTAAAAGGCTCTCCACTCCCTCCCACCACGAGCTATCTTTCACCTAAAGTGTTGCAGGCAAAACATTTGCCTTGTTTTCTTTATTTTTTATGGTCTGTTCTGTTGGCAAATGAAAATCACTCTTCCCTGCTGACTTGATACCTCCCGGGGGATCTATAGATAATTCTTGCTGCAACCTTTTCTCAGTTTTTTTTTTAGTTTTTTTTATTTATTTTTTTGCGGCTTTCTTCATTAACTGTAGTAACTGTGTGTGCACATATGCTGCCTTTCTTGTTGGTTGAAACAAAATGTAAAAGCCCAGCTGTAAAGGTGCCTTTAAATAGATCACATATTTTCTTTGGTCCTTTTTGGTCCTCCAAGGTGTATGATGTTGACTGGAATGCTTCCAGAAGAAGTGTGATAGCCACACCACAGTGAATAAGAGTGTTGGGCACAGGCATAGGTGATCCACTTTCACACAGTCACTGTAGGCTTGTCAATGTCTGATATGTGAACAGGGTTGCCAGCTCCAGGTTGGGAAATACCTGGAGATTTTGGGGGTGGAGCCTGGGGAGGGTGGGGTTTGGAGAGGGGAGGGGCTTCAAAGCCATAGAGTCCAATTGCCAAAGCAGCCGTTTTCTCCAGGGGAACTGACCTCTGTTGCCTGGAGATCAGTTGTAATAGCTGGAGATCTCCAGCCATCACCTGGAGGTGGGCAACCCTACATGTGAACCTACTGTATAAGGTTGTTGGAATCCCAAAAAAGGGATAAAGATATATTTACTGTACCCTACACTTAAGAAAAGGCAGAAGGGAAAAAGGTAACTGATATGGTTGCCAAGGCAAACCATGTTCTTTGGCTCCACAGCCCTCTTGGTAGACTACTGCATTACTACCATGATTCCACTCTTTAGGATGCTCAATAAACCTGTTTGTTTTCTGTAGCAACTGGATATGGGTCCAAAACCCTAGAGAGTCACCTTTCCTGAGCATTCAGCTTTCAATTATATTTTTTAAAAGATTCTTATCCACAGCATTTTAACCTGTGGCAATACTGTAAAAAAATGCAGTCAGTATTCTACACAGACAATACAAAATAACTCCTCCTATCTTTAAGTAATATGATAGATATGACATAAATAATCGGCTCATTGACAGGCACTTGACAGTTTAAAAAATATTCTTTAATAAATGAGGCACTTCAGTTTCAGCATCTGGGTGACAAATCTCTTTGGAATTCGTAAGGCTGGTCAAGTCAATATACACACATCGATTTTCAGAAAAACCTTGACAAGGTCAACACCACCATCTTCTCTCCATGCTTCTAAGCAACAGGTGCAAAAGGAGCATTGTCCCTTGGTGGATTAATAACTTTTGGAAAACAGGAAACAGATGGTAGAGATAAATGATATTCACACTGGAGTAAGGTCAATACTGGAGGGGAGGAAGAAAGGAAGGAAGAATTATTCTCAAATTATGGAAAGAGTCCTATGAAATTTCAGGCAAAGGTTTTAGTGAGTCATCAGCTGGTCTAATATATAACCATCACCATATGATTTCATTGTGTTCATCCAATGTATTCATTTTGTTTACTTTCCCACAGAAGACCTTCCTACTATTTCCTCTCATTGTTGACACAGCATATGGCTCGTGTGTGTGTGTGTGTGTGTGTGTGTGTGTGTTGTCACACTAGTGATTTCTGTGGAATCAAAAGTGAAAACCACCTGCCGGACCAAAAAGCTAGTATAATTCACAACATACGCCGTGTTCAGTACGGTCCGAAAGGCCTCCACACATTCTGGGAGAACAGGACAAGAAATCTCTGAAACATTATCTGTGATGTATTCCTTTAAGTGGGCCTTCACAAACTGGTTTCTGTTTTCCCGACCGAGGCCTGTATGGGAGGAGCCTCACATAGTTCTCTGTAGGTTGCTGTTCCAGGGCATTTGAAGCAATAAAGAAGCCTGTTGCTGAAACTGCCAAACTCTCCTATGTGCTAACTGGATAGATAAACTTAATCCAGCACACCAGACCCCAGAGGATACTACATTATCTGCCAGGCAAAAAACTCTCCAAAGTCTTCCCTGGTATCCATCTATCTTCTCTGAGTCCAATACCTGTGGCTTTAAAAAAAAAAAATCATACTTGGGACAGAAATTAAATATGAGAAATGTCATTCTTATGTGGATATTAAAAGACAATTGCTAAGTTACAATCAAGGGCATGAAATTCTGGAATAGTCATGGGAGCAAAACAAAAAAACATTTGTTTTAGACTGTAAAGGTAAAGGTCCCCTGTGCAAGATTCCTGACCCATGGGGTGACGTCACATCCCGACGTTTACTAGGCAGACTTTGTTTAAGGGGTGGTTTGCCAATGCCTTCCCCAGTCATCTTCCCCTTTACCCCCAGCAAGCTGGGTACTCATTTGACCAACCTTGGAAGGATGGAAGGCTGAGTCAACCTTGAGCCAGCTACCTGAAACCAACTTTTGTTGGGATTGAACTCAGGTCGTGAGCAGAGCTTGGACTGCAGTACTGCAGTTTACCACTCTGCACCACGGGGCTCTTTTTAGACTGTACTGAGTAAATATATATGAAGTACTTCATGATTCGTCTCCTTCTAATAACCCAGCTCAATGTACTCAGGACTCTTTGCTCACCAGGATTTAAACAATTTCATGTAAATTGGAAGACCTGTTCTTGAGGAGATTAAGGGTCAATTTGAACTCTGGTTTAGGGCTCACAAAAGTGCAAATGATGTGCATTTCTGTTTTTTATGTTCCTGGTTATCATCCAGCATGAGCACTCCCAGATCTCACATTCGGTAGGATCCCTGAGTGCCAGATCTGATCATAGGGAAGATACATGAATCACACCACTAGAAGTTACACCTTCAATTGTGCAACTGTTGGCTCTTAACTGCCAGTGCCAGTTTCCTGTCAGGGAGGGTCTCTACTGGAAATCTCAACCCAAGGTCTTTCTGGCAGTTGGGCTAGAAGGAGCCTCATGTACTTGGGCAATCAGTTCTCCCTTGCAGAACCTCTTGGACTGAACAGCAGGTTTTAATCCAGCAGGTCAAGGCACCAGGATCCAGATCGCAGAGGAAGAATCAGGCAGCAGGAGCTAAAGCCAACCTATGCCACCAAACTCTCTCAAACGGCCTGGTCTGGGAACCAGACCTGCTTTTATAGTCTCTGGCCAAGCACAGAAAGGTTTGAAAATAATTCCAGCCAAAAAACATCTTCTGTGATTGGTGGAAGAATACTGTTCTTCCTTACCTGGGTTCCTATTAGCCACTGACAATTCCTGGCCCTCCTCCTCTCTAGGTTGTCCTCTGTTGCAACCCAGGTAGATTGTACCAATGGGCTTTGCAGCAATGCAAAATGCATTGCTGCCATTGGCCTCATGGGAAGCTCCAGTGAGCCTTCCTATTGGCCACTCCAACATGCCTGCTCCCTCCCTCCTGCTGCCCTGGAAAACAGCCAGGGGACAGGAATGTGAAGAAAGGAGATAGCTCTCCTTTAAACACAACAAGGGCCACAAAATGGAGACTCCAGATAAAGGAAAATAGCTGAAACCCGCAAATTCGAATATCTATTTGGCTTTTTTGGGAATCACCTATTTGGCTTCGGGCAGATTCCCATGTTTTGGTATCCAGTCAACCCCAAACCCGATTATTGCCGAAATGGCTAATTTCGGGTTTATTTTCGGTTCGATTATATCGATATGCACAATCCCATCCCATAGTGCAGTTTGGGATAAGCCATCATCAGCCACGTCACCACCCAGACTAGGCCTGCTATGCAGTGCTGTCAAGCAGGAAGCTATAATAGTGTGCTGCTATCCTGTATGCACAAAACATACCGTCTTGAATCTTGGAAACAGCTGCATATGCAAGGTCAAGAACAAATGTTGAAAGGAAAATGGCTGCCAAGACTAATGTCTATATTTGATCTGGTATTTCTGGAGCTTGCCCAAAGCTAATGAAGGAATTCATTATTTTGAGTCAAGGCTTGAAAATATACCTGCAGTAGATGTTGGATGATGATTCTAGATTTGCCTTGCTGTGATTAGATGTTCCCCATGATCCCAGGGTGTATTCTAACCTCTAAGTGATCTCTGTATATAAACTGGACTTATTGACATCACTCTATCAGGCATATGACCAGTTATTTGCAATACCCTTGTGATTTCCGCATGAAAATATGATTCCAGTGCACAACAATGTGTAATTATAACAACAGCACTTTCTTATCTCTTTCAAATTTCTTTTCTTAATAGTAAAAAGAAATATAATGATGACACTCGATTAAGGAACAAATACTTGCATATTACAAAGCTAAACATAGTGTGCTGTATATTTTGGGAAGGGGCAGATTTATGCAATCATAAATTAATAATTCAGAAAGTGTAAGGAGATAGAGCCAATTAACTGCAATAATTTGCATTTTTATGCTTCTTCATCAGTTTTGCTAGTTCTTATTGTGGCAATACAAAATGCCATCTTTCAAAAGTGAATAGCCAACCTGTTTGTGTTTATTTGGTAATGAGGCATCTTTAATTATTAAAAGACCAAACAATGTAATAAATTCCAAACAAAACACTTAGCTTCTGCAGTCCCATTTTCTGACATGCATTGGTCACTAACCTCTTTTGATATTGAAAATTAGTCTCTATTTGGTCCCAGAAGGAAAAGCATGCTCACTGCTCCATGAAAGCAAAACAAAATATTTGGAATTTAACAAAGGCCAGCAGGATCCAGAGGACAGACTGTTACACTGGAATCTCAGAAAGTGTGATTCTACTTGTCACTTTTGCCACTGACTTTTTATGAAGTCTTAGACTACGGATGTCTAAGAGGGTGTGTGTGTGTGTGTGTGTGTGTGTGTGTATGTGTGTGTGTGTGTGTGTTTGAATACTTTTATTCTGTGTTGGCCTATGGAATTCGGGAAGGATTCACTGACCTCTATTGATAGACTGCTTACGTTTCAGTAGATTTACATTGCAATCCTAAACAGAGTTACATCACTTATAGAACATCCACTTGCCAATTCTTGCTGAACGACATTACAACTGATGTTACTGTGAAGGTGGTGGAGTTTTTGGCAGAAGTGGTTAAGATTCAAACTCAATTTTAATCTAGATATGTATTATCTGTTTATCTCTGACCTTGTGACCATCAATTTTATTGTGCCAATAAAGGTTATCTGCTTCTGATTCTGATTCAGTAGATTTACATTGCAATCCTAAACAGAGTTACATCACTCTAAGTCCACAGAAGACAATGGTCTTACACATGAAACTGTCTTATACTGAATCCGACCTCTTTGTCAATATTGTCTACTCAAACTGTCAGCAGCTCTCCAGGGTTTTGGGTAGAGGTCTTTCACATCACTTATTACCTGATCCCCTAACTTGGGGACACTGGGGATTGAACCTGGAACCTTCTGCATCCCAAACAGATGCTCTTCTACTTATCCACAGCTCCTCCCATATCTTAAAAAGCTGTAACTCTGTTTAAGATTGCACAGCTGGTCACATTAATTCAATTTTCTCACAGGGCAAAGAGGACCATGTGCAGAGAGCATATTTCTCCTTGTCTCGTCTACACTGGTTTCTAGTTTGTTTCTGGGGCCAGTTCTGGGCTGGTAAGTAATCCTAAGAACACTTTCCTTGGAGCAAGCCCCACTGAACACACTTTAGTAGAATTCAGAGTAGTCCTGATTGTGATAGTTCTCTAAGTAGCCTTACTATGCAGTCCTATGCCATTTATTTGTTTGTTTTATTAAAACATTTATATCCTCCTGGTTCAAGGAGGGTTACAATAATAGTTAAAAAATATTTCAGTTTAGAAGCAAAAACAGAATCACAAATTCCAAATTTCTCTCGTCTCCCCCCTTAAAAGATATGGAAGGTGACGGATGGTCCTTCAAAGTAAACTCTTAAGTAAGTCCACTGAGGTCAGTTGGTTTAGAAGGGTGTAACTCTGTTTAGGATTAGTACAGTAAATGACCTTGGTCCTACATCCTTTTTCCTATGCATTCTTCCCTGTTTCTGTAGGATCGGTGCAAGTCTTTGTTTTATGCTCTCTTCTTTATAGAAGCATCTACATTTGGAAACCCTTTGCCAATGTAGATCCCTAGGCTACCTCCCTATGCAATTTCCACCACTGGCTCATGAGTGAGAGCATTTTCTTGCTATAAACCTTATCCCAGGCATTGCTGATGAATTAGAATGGATTTTATCTAAATAAAATTGCTTTAACCATTTTTACAGATACTGTACTTTTATAGATAGTGTATAGATAGTGTACTCAGTTTTTCCGTGAACTTTTTAATTTTATTTTTAATACCCTTTTAACTTTTTACAGGAATTTTTTTTTAAGAAACTGATAAATCTATACAAAAATTTGGTGAACTATATGAGTATTTCTTTTTCCTGTGTAATATGTGACCAGCTAAACTGCTGGAGCTATCAGCATATATTTCAATGTATACGTCTCATCTTCCAAGTTCAATTCCTCATCTGTAAAACAGCAATAATTCTAGCCTACCTTTCAGGGCTTTGGGAGGGCAAACAGTATAAAGTATTTTACTAATTAGAAGTGCTATATATAAGATTTTAAAAATATCAGAGAAATACAGTATAAAGCTTGTAATATATATAGCTGTGTGGAGGATGAGAATAAAGGTGGACTCTACAAAACAACTCTTCCCCCCCTCCCCTGGTTCTTATAGGGAAAGCTGACCCCAATTCACTTCTGTAAAACAGATTGTCAAGATTCCTTTGCAATCAGACAATCTGCGATAACCTGATGCTTTTCAGTTGTCCTAACATGTCAACTATTTCAAAGTGGTGCTGTGCACATTTACTCCAAAAGAATCTGGTAGAATCAGACAGCAATATTAACTTGCTTTATGTCTTTACATTGGGTTGGATCTAGGGTTGCCAGGTGGGTGGTATTGGCAGGCAATTGCCCGCCAATCCACCCAGCTGCTCTGGAGCAGTGGCCGACTGTGGGCATGGGCACGCTTAAGCGACGACAGCACTTCCAGTTTTATTTCCAGAAGCACCGCATTGCCGCAGCAGCTTTAACACTCAAACCCCCACAAATTTGGGGGTTTGAGTGTTAAATCAGCTGCGGCGATGCAGCGCTTCCAGAAGTAAAACCGGAAGTGCCGTCATCATGTAAGCGCGCCCACGCAGCCACCCCAATCCTGCCCCTTAAAACCTCCTGCTGATTGGGAGGGGGGACCTGGCAACCCTAGTTGGATCTAAGGGCCCACAAACAGAATGAGTTCAGGCAAGGCAACACTTCCTGCCTTCCTTCAACAGCCCCTGTGCCCATGAAAAGTCAGTGTTGAGAACTGGGGCAACAAAAGCAGTGCTCAGGGCTGCAGAAGAAGGAGGAACTGGACACAATTCTTCTGTCTTGCTCTTCTTGCTTGTGTAAGTGAAGCTACCTCCATGAATGGAGCCAAGGTTCATGCAAGAGCAAGGAGGCCGTTTCAGCCAATCCCCCACACACAGACGGCATGGCATTATGCCCTTGGAGTAATGCAGCTCTTAACAATGACTTTGGGGTGGCTTCAGGGGGCTGTAGGGGGAATCCGAAGGCATGAACTACCCACTTACACAAACCCCATTCATAAGAAGCTTGGATTCAGCCGGTTATTATTTAATCTACATATTTCCAGTACACATACTTAACTTTATGCACAGGACATCAGTACAATGAGTCATAAATGTATATTTTTTAATGTCAAAGATCAATGAATCTCTCCCTTGTGTCTTTCACCTGAAACACAGGTGAGACGTTACTTTTGTTGAGATCAGTGGAAGAACTTGCACCCTACAGCTGGCATTCAGTCTAACCATGTTTATTTTGTAAGAGCAAAATTCAAGTCCAGTTGTACCCTAAAGACCAACAAAATTGTCCAGTGTATAAACTTGGCATTTTATTTTATTTTATTTTGGTATACTCCTTTCTGAATGCTTGTCCAACTGGAACATTTTTTTTCCGTTTTCTAAATTTAGTAAACTATTTTTAATGCCAACTATCACTGCAGATTTACCACTTTAAAGCTGGGGGAAATATTTGAATCCTGACATGTCACCTTTACAGAAATAGCTTCACTGGATTAAACAGTAATTAACCTAGTAAAGTTCTAAAGCAGACTCTTTAATCTTTGGGGGAGTTCAGCTGAAACAGGGACTTCTTTACTCAACCAGTGATGTGCTCTGCTCAGCTCAGTACTGAACACTGGATAATAAACATGGTGCCCAATCAGTAGGCCAGGTTATTCAATTGTATATCGTGTTCATTGGAAGTATGAAAATATATTGATATTTTTCCAGGCATAGGCAGCTAGCATCCTAGTCGCCATTAAATTCCTTACCCTGGAAAATTACAAGAGAAGCTAACATTGCATTCCTAAGCCTCTGGGGAATGGAGACGGTGTGGAAGAGGCGCCGCAGTTTCCAAACTGGTTTCCTGACCACTAAAAACCTTAAAAAAGCCTTTGCAGGCTTTTAAAAGTTTTGATGGGGCTTTTCGCCCCATAGAGAACACAAAGGCTGTGCCTGCTAAAAAGCAGGCGCAGCAACGCCATTCTCAGCACCAGCGTTATGGGGCAAAAGGGGACAGGAGGCGGCCTACAGGCAGCCCCACCCCCCAGAACACCCCGGGAATGCCCCCAGGGATACTGGAACTCCCCCCTCCCGAATGCTGGCATGGGCCTTTATGCCAGTGGGACATCAGCGGAAGGCCCCATTGGAGTCCCGGGGTAGCGCCCCGAGACCAGCCTCCAGCCCTCCTCGCCAGCGTTGGGGCCACTTTCGGTGGTGTAAGTAGCCCAGACTCCAGCTTGGAGGGCCCCAATGCCGGTGCAGCCCCAATGCCGGTGCATCCTCAGAAGTCAGGAATACGCTGTGACCCACACAAACATAGTTTCACTTCTTTTAAGCTTCTTATCTGCTTCAGTAACCTGCATTCAGCGATTATTTCCTTATTGTCACAAGGACTTCTGCATACATATCCATGGTGTATTTCATAATAATCAATATTCTGTCTATGGGCGAAAACGCATGGTCGCTTTATCCTCCTTTAATCCCTGTTTTATCCAGGATCGAACACACATTAGGCGAAATGCATGTGTTTGATCCTGGCTGAATCCTGGTGGAAACAGGGATTAAAGGAGGATAAAGCGTCCATGCGTTTTTGCCCTATGCTACATATACATCCCACAAGGAATCAGGGCCAGGAGAAGAAAAGAAGTGTGTTTACCACTAACACATTACAAAGTGTGCCTGTAGGAACATGGGTGAGCCCATTAATGTAGGAAACTGTTCTCCTTATTTGCATTAAAATGAAATATTTAATCTACACAAGACTCCTCTCCTGTTAGTGGTAAAGTTCAATTTCTGTGAGCTTATTTAAGTCATTGTAGGGATTCCGTTTTAAATCTAAAGCTGATTGGTGACACATTACACTTATGGTAATTTTTTTCTGCCCTCATTTTTTTGTATCTTTCTAAGTATCGCCTGAGAAGCTAGAGATTTGAGTCATTTCTTATAAATAATAAGGGGGCCAAAGCTCAATCCTGTACAAGAAGTATGACACAGCATCTCCTTTCAACAGAAAGCAACATCGTTCCAACCAATATGTTATCATAGAATCATTGAGTTGAAAGGGGTCATACAGGCCATCTCATCCAACCCCCTGCTTAATGCACGATCAGCCTAGAGCATCCCTGACAAGTGTTTGTCCAGCCTCTGTTAAAGACTGCCAGTGAGGAGGGCTCACCACCTCCTTAGGAAGCTGATTCCACTGGTGAACAACTCTTACTGTAAAAAAACTTTTCCTAATATCCAGCCGGTACCTTTCTGCCCTTAATTTAAACCCATTATTTCGAGTCCTATCCTCTGTTGTCAACAGGAACAGCTCCCTGCCCTCCTGTAAGTGACAGCCTTTCAAATACTTAAAGAGAGCAATCATGTCCCCCCTCAACCTCCTCTTTTCCAGACTAAACATTCCCAGGTCCCTCAGCCTTTCCTCATAGGGCTTGGTCTCCAGGCCCCGATCATCCTCACCGCTCTCCTCTGTACCCGCTCCATTCTGTCCACATCCTTTCTGAAGTGAGGCCTCCAGAACTGCAAACAATACTCCAGGAGGAGCCTGACCAAGGCAGTGTACAGCAGAACCATGACATCTTGCGATTTGGATGTTATGCCTCCATTGATACACCCCAAGATCGCACTAGCCTTTTTTGTCTCTGCATGACACTGGCTCTGTTGTGATAGAGAAGAGGCTTGAAGTTAATAGGTGCCGTTTTGAGCAAAGAAACATTATCAAAAGTTTAAAATACCAGGAGAACTAAAGAATGGATATGAAGAAGGCCAGTATCATTGTGTTTATAACTGTGTCTATAAATATGTGCCAGAGTTTTTACCATGATTACACTATTCTTTCTTCCATTTGAAGGAGAGAGAGAAAAAAAACAGCTTGAAAACAAACAGCAGTATCATTACACTTCTGCAGTAGCAAGATAAGCATAGTGTAGATATGGATTTCCTTAGCTGAATCGTGGGGTACATTGATACAGCCACTGTAATTCCTATGATCTGGGACGCTGGAAAGAATGCTCCCATGATAGCGGGAAATTCTGCCAGCAGTTATATGGTCTGGTTCACACCTCCAGTTCTCCACCCAGGAGGCGTGTTGCTACAGATGCACAGAAACGTTTGGATGGGAATGCAGATGGCAACATGCTGACTCCATCCACCACCAGGAGCTTCTGTATGGACCCTGCATGGAACGAGTCACATTGTGTGTAAAGTTTTGTGTCCTGCCGTTCCACTTACTGGTATTCGAGGCAGCTCTCGCACATAATTTTAAACAGCAGAAAATATCAACAGCAAGAAGAATTAAGTAAACCTAACAATACTTTTTAAAAATCTAATAAATAAAAAGACATGAAGAGCACATTGGTCATATTAACGGTCCAGCTGTCCTCAACCAGGGCCAGGGCCTGGTGGAACTCTCTACCCAGTAAGATCAGGTCCTGCATTTCCGTAGGGCCTATAAATCTGAGAAGTTCTGCCAGGTCTTTGGTTCAGGACAGCAACAGTTTCCTCCGTAGCTAGCCTCCCTTCCCCCTCTTCTTCCCCTTATTCCATCTGGATTCTTTAACTTGGGGATCCTGACCTTTCCTTCCCAGGCTGGCTGCTGCCCTGTGTGCCATGAACCAGGCGCCAGCTGAATTTTTGATTTAGGAATTTATAGTTTTAATGTAAACGTTATATGTTAATCTATTACTGGTTGTTTTATTTAACTGATATTTTAAGGATGTGAACTGCTCTGAGCACGGCCTTCACTGGGAAAGAGCAGTATATCAATTCAACAAATAAATAAATAAAAAGCCCAAGATACCCAAAATCTCACCAAGAAATTTCACCTTTTACTCCTCTTGAGACTCCTGGCCAGAGAAATATGATTTACTTATCATAGGAATGCTTATTTATAGAAAAATGTCAATCTTATTTTTCTCTAAGTTTCATTCATCACAATCGTTTAGTTATTTCTAGATGTCTGATTGGTTACCACTAAATAAGAGATAAGCAACATGAGTGCCAATAGGCAATCAACAAGTGCGTATGATATCATCTGATACAGCAAGATAAGAAGGCCAATCACAATTCTAAAAAAGCAATTAATCTAGCCTTTTTTCTGTAACTGTTCCAACTAACTATCTAAGATAAAGGTCTACTAAGGACCTTTATCTTATCTAAGGACCACTTACAGTCTATCTGTTCTTATAAATCCCACTCCCATGCTTTCCTTCTTTCTTTTTTTAATGAAGTGCACAGAAAAAAATGGTTTGTTTTCCATTTGTTTTGCTCTTTAATATTTTGCATGCATGTTCTTTAATATAGTTGCTACACCTGTTAGGATTCTTTTTCTTATTCCTAATTAACTTCCATCTATAGATTATTAATTTTTGTTCAAGGTTTGTACTCCTCATCTAAGGAACCCTCCTTCTAAATTTCAGGCGGGATGAAGACAGCACGTCCTATTCTTAGAGTCATTGCAAATTCTCACTTGCAGAGTGGGCACAGAGAAGTGTGAATTGGGGTGGAAGGGTTTTTTTTTATTATTATTTCCTGGAAGGTTCAAGAAGGAGGGGAAGGTCTGAGTACCCAGGTGAGGCAAGTAACCCTGCTATATCCTGTGTCTTACCTGGTTGCCCTCTGATGCTTGAGATATTTTTCTCTCAGGGCCAAGTTATTTATCACATTGATGTCCCACGAGTGGAACTCCAGTCCAGACCTGTAATTTGGCCCTAAAGAGAAACTTGAGCGAGGTGGGGGGGGGGGCTGATCTTGTGTGGTGCTGTGGGGCTAGCCAATAATTCTATCCTCTTGTGCCACTTCCCTGACTGGAACCTTGACTGATTTAAGTCCTGGGGGAAAGGCAGGTCTTGAGTACCTGGGTTTGTTCCCGTTGGGGGCTTGATGCATCTGGGCACAGGGAGAATTTACAATCAGGGAAACTGCAAAAGAGTTAAACCTCCCTTTGAGAAAAGAGTTAAACCTCTATTCCTCGTCGCTATGACCCTGATCCAATAAGACCACGCCCCCATTGCCGCTTTTTAGGGCCAAATTACACATCTGCAATTCCGGTCAAGGAACTCTGGCATCTTGTAAAGGTTGGTCCTCAGCCAAGTTCTGTTTCTAGAAATTAGCTAGGGTGAAAGAAAAACACGTCCCTCACCAGACTAAGACATTGCAGAGGCCTTCTCAATCTTATATAAGTATGAGTTCTGGCACGTGAGCTATCCTCTTATACTTTCAATGTCAATACATGGGAAGCAAGGAACTTTGTGCTGTCGTTCGGTATCTGTTAACGGAGAAAGGACAAATCCACAGTACGTATGTCTGGGTAGCCTCACAAAGGGTGCCGAAAAGCAATAGAGTCAAAGTGGGAACTGGACTGTCTTTGGTATCCAAACTACCAACAATAAAGCCTGGTGGACACATACATTTTGTCAGCTTGATCTGGCAATGTGTAGAGCATTTTTTATATTCTGCAAATTGCATGAGGCCTCTCAATAGATTAGCATTTACCACATCCCCATGTGATGTGCCTCCTCTAGTGTTCCATAATTTTCAAATTATGTAGTGTGTCCTCCTGCTTTTTCCTCCCCTTTTCACTCTCCTCATAAGTCTTGCAGTCTCTGTCAAATGTGTGTGGATTTACAATGGGAAAACTGTAAATATTTACAGTCACCTTATGCTCCTATGGGATATATCTCCATTAGGCTCAAGGGAGTTTGATGAGGAGGGGGCGCCAAAATTCCTATATTTTTGTTTAAACTAGTGAGACAAATGGACTTCTGCAGTTTATGTTGGTTCACAGTAATGACATGTAACATTTCATATCATCTTGGATTTGCAGGTCCTACAAAGTCACCAAGAAGTAGCTCTGAATTTTATTGCCTTGTGAAATAGCAACTGCCCTATACTTCTTTGGACAAAATCTGCCAAGAATGTAAATGTAGGCGAAAGAAATCAAGATGTAATATACATATAAGGAATTTGTTGAATTACCAGGAGAAACTGGCCTAACATTTATGAATAGGCAGGTAAGATAAGTAATTCCAAATGAGCCTCTATGCATCTGTTTGAATTAGAAGCATGGCAAGGTTAAATCTCTTCAAGAAGTTAATAGAAGGCAATAAGAAAAGATTAATATTTAAGTATGTCACTCCCTCAATTTATAATAATAGCTGTATAAGTCATTCAGGAATGTTAAGACTGAATTTAATTTACCCACCTCAGCAAATTGATAATATTTACAGTAATGACATTCTCCTCATATTAAGTTCACTCCAGATGCATTGACTGCATCTGAGAACCTTTATTCACTGATACTGGCAGAAAAGCTGCTACAGGCAGAATATCTGGGTTGTTTTCTGTTCTCTTTTTTTCTTCGTTTGCATATATTATGATTTTAAAAGGTTGCTGCTTGTATTTTAATTTAGTGCTGATTTAGTGCAGCTAGAGTTGCCAGCCTCCAGGCACATCTCCCAGAATTACATCTGATCTCCAGACTACAGAGATCAGCTCCCCTGGAGAAAATGGCTGCTTTGGAGGACAGGCTGTGTGACATTATACCCTGCTACGGTCCCCCGCCCACAAAAAACCTGCCCTTCCCAGGCTCCACCCCCAAATCTTCACGAATTTCCCAGTCAGGAGTTGGCAAGCCATAGGGTTGCCAACCTCCAGGTAGTAGCTGGAGATCTCCTGCTATTACAACTGATCTCCAGCTAATAGAGATATCATGTTGATGAGGGAACTAGCTTGTTCTCTGTTGCTCCAGAGACTAGGACATAGAGTAATGGATTTAAACAAAGAGAAAAGCAATTCCACCTAAACATTAGGAAGAACTTTCTGATGGTGAGGGCTGTTCGATGGTGGAATGTGCTGCCTCGGAGGGTGGTGGAGTCCCCGTCTTGAGGTCTTTAAGCAGAGGCTGGATGGCCATCTGTCGGGAGTGCTTTGATTGTGGGATCCTGCATGGCAGGGGGTTGGGCTGGACGGCCCTTGTGGTCTCTTCCAACCTTGTGAACTTGTGAGATCGGTTCACCTGGAGAAGATGGCTACTTTGGCAATTGGACTCTAGGGCACCGAAGTCCCTCCCCTCCCCAAACCACACCCTCCTCAGGCTCCACCCCAAACATCTCCTGCCAGTGGTGAAGAGGGACCTGGCAACCTTACCTCACAACAACCCTGTGGGGTAAGATAGGCTGAGAACATGTAACTGACCCAGCGTCACCCAGTGATCTTCCATGGCAGAGTGGTGATTCAAACCTGGGCCTCCCAGATCCTATTTTGAAACTCTAACCACTATATCCCACTGGCTTGTGAGGGGGAGGATGCTGTTGAACAGTAATAAGGAGCTGGCCCTAGGTGAATCATGCAAGTTGTGTGGTATCAAGTCACCCCATGATTACTGCTGGGCCTGGCCTCAATCAGCCTTCCTCAAAGACCAAAACAGTCCTGAAAAGGGCCCTGACTCCTTCCCCACGTCTTTTATTGGAAAAAATTAAGGTTTGAAGACTGGCAGTACTGTTGTTGTTACCTAGCCACCTTGATGGCCCCTGTGAGGGCAGAAAGGCAGGATATAAATTTTGTAAAACAATAAAATAAAATAGCAATGGCCACTGAGGGCATTTATTTCTTAAAGATACAGGCACTGCTTCTATTATTTGGAGGGGTTTTTTTAACCCCCAGCAGTTGTTTTTTTTAATGAGCTCAGTAGACTCAATACAAAATTGATTCTCTTGAACTGATAAAATTTGATGGCTGACAGAATCTCATTTTGTGTGCTGGATCTATCCTAGTAAAGCTTCCTGGGGAGGGGAGAATTGCTTTTGTCACTGACGTAGCCTTGAGATCTTCCCCTCATAATTTAGTTCATGAATACATACTACAATTATGAGAAATTACATCATTTCAGCATCTGTGGATTCTAATGTCTTACCCTCTGCATCTGAAAACAGAATCCTCAAAACATTAAAACTTGAAATCTTAGATCTAGCAACGAAGGAACCTTTAATAGCATGTAATAGATGAGATACTAGTCCTAAGTAAAATAATATTTGGTCAGGGATCCTGGAGCTATTTAAATGTAAATGTAGAGAGCCAGCGGCGTGTAGTGGTTAAGAGCAGTGGACTCTAATCTGGAGAACTGGGTTTGATTCCCCACTCCTCCACATGAGTGGCAGACACTAATCTGGTGATCCGGGTTGGTTTCCCCACTCCTACACATGAAGCCAGCTGGGTGACCTTGGGCTAGTCACAGTTCCCTCTGAACTCTCTCAGCCCCACCTACCCCATAAGGTGTCTGTTGTGGGGAGAGGAAGGGAAGGAGATTGTAAACTGGTTTGGTTAAAAGGTAGAGAAAGTCAGCATATAAAAACCAACACTTCTTCTTCTTCTAAACTGCTGTACTCACGCCTATTGATCCCCTTCCCTATGATATGCATGAAATGATAGCACTTATGAAATGTTAATGGTCTTGAGGGGCACAGGATGATAATCAGTGGGAGGGAAAGCATCATTCTTACATCATTTTGTAAAAAAAAAAAATTCCTAAAATTTAAATTTTAAAATTTAGAGGTTCATGAATTTATTAAGCTCTGCCACGATGGAGTTTATTGCAGAATCCAAAAGGGATTCTACAATCCACTCCAAGCAGGTGCAGAGAGGTGTACAGCGCAGAACAAGGTCCATGTTGCTGTCAAACCCTACTGGGGCATTCAGCACAGGGCTTAATGTCCTGGGGAGGTTTCCAGGAAACCTGCAGCATAGGAAAGGGGCAATGATGTAATTCCCTGCTACATTACAGACACACACAACAAAGCTAGTACCGGCAGCCTGGATTCCAGAATTAACTCTGAAGTTTTGGTTGAGTGGAATGAACTTGTTCCTAGCCCTGCCAAAACGTTTGAGTGCAGATAATCTCTAGAAACAGAGAGAGCTCTAGCAAAAAGCAGAGTTTCTAAAGAACTGAAAGAAAGGGTATATCACACTGTGCTTGGTCTAATGAATATTACTGACATAGCTCTTACCTTATGGTTTATAATTATAAATAATTTGAATGGATTGTAAATTGGTTTTAAAAACTGCAACAAATTTATGGCTGTGCATTTGCAATGAATCCTTTGCTAGACTGGCTGGCCTCACAAACCGTAGCATCTGACCACTGCAGTGAAACCACTAATCCTCTGAATTGGAAAGAATGTCATGCAAAAAGCTGATCTGATTTGTAAAAAAACGTAATAGGGAAGAATCTGCAAAAATCCACCTCTGCAGTTAAACAAGAATATTTCCACACACTACAAAAATTGACTTCGTATTTCCTCTTATTGAATAAAAATTGTTGTGTGTGTTTTCAAATTATAATTTATGCCACAAAATTTTAGATGTAATAGTAACAGCTAGGGTGGTACGTTATCACCGTCATCCTCATCCTCATCATTATTATTTCTCATTCTAAGGATCTATGAATCACCTACAAATTTAGCATCCTAAAATGTCACCTTTGTTCTAATTGTGGGATTTCTGTATAATTAGTCAATATACAGATCTCTTATTAAGATCTATATTTGTTTTATTTTGAATAAAGCAAGATTTATTGTTGTTATACAATTATTCCACAGGTTAATCCTCAAAAGATTATTTTTTAAAAAATATATCTTTGCACAGAATGAATCTTTTACATCAAACTTTGCTGGGAAACACACATTTTGAAATTATGGCACCCACATGGGGACACGATTTTCTCTGCAAAGGCTGGTATTTTCCTAGTAAATAGGAAGAAAAGCCACAGTTCCTATGTATATACACAACAGCTCAAGAAACAAAAACCTTGAAGAGATATTTTGTTGTATAGCGTTTTAGAGAATATTTCTGCCATCTTATCTTGAACTGGGATGTTTGTTTGGTACTGTTGTGTTATCTCTGTTGCATATTTGCACAGCAATCATCTGCAAAAAGAAAAAGGATTCAGCAAGAAGATTAACATTTCTGACTTACAATAGACAGGCCACCGTTCAGCTTTACAATATTTACTCTGTAAAAATTATGTTCGGTTTGCAAATATCTGTAGAGGCTGATTACTTATTGAAATTATTCCTCTTCTGTACATGCGATATCACTTATCCTCAACCAAATTTGTTTCAGATTAATGCAGTCCCATCCTATTGATTATACTGATTTACATTATGTAATCTGCCTTGAGTCTCAGTGAGAAAGGCGGATGATAAATAATATAAATAAATCCATAATACAATTAGCCACATATTCATATAGTTAAACCAGCTATATCTCATTTATTTCAATACATTCTGCAGCTAAACCATATGGATCAACATTAGATGCAGTGATGAAATCAGTTACCTGCTCTACTAACCATATCCTGAAACGCTGGGCAGGAGCAGAACTTTGTTCTGCTTGCCAACGGACACTTACATCATTTCAGGCAGCTCTGTGGCATCTGAGGACCATTCAAGATATCACAGCTGCCACAGGTTTGACCCAGGGCTGCTAAGAGCCAACTGACTTTCATCTGCATCTCTGTCTTAAGCTTTCCCTCTTCCCCCCTCCCCTGGCAGCCTCTACCTAGGAAAACTATGGCCCAATTGTGTGGTGCCAGTTGCTGGGCTAGGCTCTATTGCATGATAGGGAACCCACTAGGACTTGGGGGGGGGCATCTAATTTCCCCCTGTATTCCCCTCCCCACAAGATTTCCCCTTTCCCTCCTCCTGGCAACCCCCATACCCTGTTCCCTTTCCCTGCCTTATTTTTTTTCCTTCTCAGCCATTCACCAACCTACCTTTTAACTGCTTCCCATCTTCAGCTATATTTATTATTTATTTACTTCATTGATTCTCCACCTTTCTCTACAGTGGGGACTAAAGCAGTTTACCTTATTCTCCTCGCCTCCTTTTTATCTGTACAACAACCCTGTGAGGTAGGTTAAGCTGAATGTATGTGGCTGGTCCAAAATCACCCAGTGAGCTTCCGCAGCCAGATGGGGACTCGAACCTGGGTCTCCCAGATCCTACTCTGAAGCTCTAACCACTACAGCACACTGGCTTTCATAGGGTGGCTGCTGTTGAACAGTAGCAAGCAGCCAGGCCTTGTTGCATCATAAAGGTTGCCAACCTCCAGGTACTAGCTGGAGATCTCCTGCTATTACAACTGATCTCCAGCCGATAGAGATCAGTTCCCCTGGAGAAAATGGCCGCTTTGGCAATTGGACTCAATTGCATTGAAGTCCCTCCCCGATGGCAAAGAGGGACCCGGCCACCCCATGCATCATGCAAGTTGGATGGTATCAAGTCATCCAGAGGTTACTGCCAGGGCTAGTGTTACCAGCCTCCAGGTGGGACCTGTAGATCTTCCAGAATTATAACTGAACTCCTGATGACAGTGATCTGTCCGCCTGGTGAAAACGGCTGCTTTGGAGGTTGGGCTCTATGGCATTGTATTTGGCTGAGGCCTCTCCCCTCCCCAAACCCTGGCCTCCTCAGATCCCACCCAAAAAAAGTCTCTAGGAATTTTGCAACCTGGAGCTGGCAACACTAGTCAGGCCTGACACCAATGAGTCTTTCCTCAAAGACCAAAATAGGCCTGGAAAGGGCTCTGCCCCCCTCCCTCTGCCTTTTACTGAGAGAACCAAGTCTGGAATACTGTGGTTGCCTAGCAATGGCCACTGAGGAAATCCATTGCATAAAGCTACAGGCACTCCTTTTATGATTTTTGGGTTTTTAACCACCCACCCCCAAGGTTCTATCTATCTAGTACTGCTCACGCAGCTATAGCCTTGAGCAGAAAATAAAAGAATAAAAAAACCTTACTTAGTGTTATTCTTTTGGTATTTAATTATTGCCCCTATACATTTTGCCACAGACAGAGTAACAGAATAATTTGTCTCTGATGTTAGCCATGTCACCTGCGTTCTTATACTGCCAGATGCCTCGTTGGACATTTCCATATTTTTAAATAAAGGCATAATTAAACTAGTCCTCAGCTCATTAAATATAGGACACTCCATGATCATGAAGGAGCCCTCCCCCAATTTAAGATTCCAGATTTTTTTTTTTTTTTTTGCAAACTTGGGAGTGTTTTTGAGGCTTGCAGAAAGATCGGTCTTGTCCATTCACAGCTCCAATCATCCAATTTAAGTATCCTCAGATTTGGCCAACTTTGCTATACACAGTTATCAAAATGAAGGAAAATAAGGTATATTGGGAAGCTTGCTCATAAACCATCTGGAGGCAGTGATAAGCAGCAACAATGAAGTGGCCAATAATGAAAACCTAAGCAGATTGTGAAGAGAATCTCTTCAACTGGATGAATGGGCAACAAAAAGAGTATGAATTTAAATAAATGTAAGGTGATGCTTACTGGAGGAAAAAAAAATCCTACTTACTTATACATACAGAGCTGATGAGATCAGGCTAACCATGCTGCCTTCCCTCCCAAAGAAATGGAATTAATAACAATGAACTTATAATAAAAAATAAGTTGTTAAATATGTGTTAAAAATGAAAGCCAGTGTGCCATAGTCGATACAGTGTTGGATTTGGACTGAGGATAAAATGGCGAAAGCCTTATGTATGCTGCTGGGAGAGCCTTGCAGGAAGGCCTCGACACAGTAAATAAATATATAAAAAACAAAGCTTCAACTATCAGTTTTGCTTCAGTTCTCCCCTTGTCCCATAAGCTATTTCAAATGGAAATCCCTAAGCAGAAGGAGTGACCAGCTACCACTAAAATGCTCTATGGGAGCAACACTAAGCATGTCTACTGAGAAGTAACCATGCAATCCTGAAGGGAAGGGAAGAGCCATAGGAGCCGGAGTAACCCCGCACCAGCATCTGTGCCACTTTGCGCTGTGACAAAGTGGCACAGACGCCAGCACAGGGGCACTTATGCCGGTGACATAGAGCGATGCAGCAGCACAGGCCTCGGCCGGCAACTCTGCCACGCGGGCAACAAAAAAACCAGAAGCCAGTGCCCATACCAGCATCAGGGGGCGTTCTCAGGGCATTCCCAGAGGCAGAGCTGACATTAGTTTCCAAACCCCTTTCAGCCTGGGAACACCCCTCTATGCTGCAGCATTGCTGTGTGTGTGTTAAGTGCCGTCAAGTCGCTTCCGATTCATGGCGACCCTATGAATCAAAGTCCTCCAAAAGGTCCTATCTTTGATAGCCTTGCTCAGATCTTGCAAATTGAGGGCTGTGGCTTCCTTTATTGAGTCAATCCATCTCTTGTTGGGTCTTCCTCTTTTCCTGCTGCCCATAACTTTTTCTAGCATGACTGTCTGTTCCAGTGACTCTTGCCTTCTCATAATGTGACCAAAATACGATCGCCTCAGTTTAGTCATTTTAGCTTCTAGGGTCAGTTCAGGCTTGATTTGATCTATAATCCACTGATTTGTTTTTTTTGGCCATCCACAGTATCCGTAACACTCTCCTCCAACACCACATTTCAAAGGAATCTACTTTCTTCCTATCCGCTTCCTTCAATGTCCATTGAAGCAGCATTGCTATGCCAGCAAAATGGCTGGCATGGCCCCTTGAAACTCCATGGAGGAGTTTCACGGGTTTCTATTTTTAAATATTTTGTATGTTTTTTGGCCAGGAAGCCTCTGTGGAGGAGGCGCAGCTGTGCCCCTCTCGGCCATTGACTAACCACCCCCCTCCAGGAATGGGCTGCCCATCCCCTTTTATTCAATGAGACTTACTCCCATGAAAGTGTTCTTAGGACTGCTTCAGATGGAGCCTAACACAGAGAACAGAGGCAAAATTCCTCTAATTAGCACATCTTGAAGCAAACATGAAGGAATAACTGTCATCATTATGCCTTGTTTGTGAGCTTTCCAGTGGCATCTGGTGGACAGTTGCTAGAGACAAACAGGCTGGATGGATCTTTGGTTTCCTTCAGCAGACAATTTTTAAATTCTTATGAAGAGCACTAATGATCAAGCTTAGAGGATGGATTTCTTAGGTAACTACTACCCAAACTTAGGCGGCTAACTGTGATGATGATCCACTTTACATTCTTGACATCTGCATTATTCTGGAAAAGATGCTAATCTGGAGGTATTAATTGTTTTGTTATGCTTACAGCAAATTAGTGATTTTAGGGGACAGCAGTGACAGCCAATAAAGCAAGCTGTATATATGTTTACATCTCTCAAACAGCTGCTGCTTTTCACCAGGCTGCTGAGAGAGCAATTGAGTCGGCTTATTTCCCACCAGTCACTACATTAAATACCTTGATGCAAATGTTGAATAGCATTCGGAAGCTAGATGAGTGGTATCACTGGATATTAATAGAACCAGAAGTTGCTGTCATGTCTCCCAGCTACATGTGTGAAACCCATTACTTTCAGTGTGGACAAACAAGGCATCCGGTGCGAAGACCATGAATTCCTAATACAACAAATATTTGCTCATGTGCAAACACTATATATCCGCTTGGCTAATTATAGTGCTCGGAGCTCAATGCTCAAGTGACTAGAAAATAAAGATGGGGGGATGGCATAAAACAAAGTCATATTTATTCTATATTCTTCTGTTACTTAGTACTTTAGGTAGTAAAAAGAGGTTGGGTGGGGAGCCTGTCTACATATCTACCTGCACGTTGCATGTGAATGAGTTCTTCTTTAAAAATAATGCGTCCTTAGGAATGGTTAAATATATTTCCCTAAATATCATGTTCTTTGGTTTGGAAACCAGTCACAGTAGTCAGCATAGCTGTTACCTGCCTCTTCCCAAAATATCTGAGCAAATATTTAAGGAACTTTTGGAGTGATGGAACTAAAGGTCAGGGTCGTAGCAAAGGGCAGCTTGCAGAGGGGAGAGACTTGAATTAGTCCAACTCATTTCTTTCCCCCCCCATCTATTTTTTATAACTGCCTAATAAACAGTCCTCTCTGATTTCAAACACATTTTTGAAATTCAGCAAAGGAGTCAGTTCTTTAAAGGCAGCATCCAAAATAAATGTTTTTCTTGGCTCGTGGCAGCCACTCAGCCTTTTCTCTTCTAATACAGATATCGGTGTGCATGGATGGATTGATAATGCATCGTTCTCACAGGAGTTCCTTCTCTGCATTCACTGATCATGCAATCTGTCATCCAAACACAGTTTATTAACTATGATGGGATAAATAAAAGAGTACCTAAGCAAAATTGAGTATTGTTTGGCTGGGCTCCTTAAATCTGAAATTTCTACCCATTCCAATAGTAAAATTGATCTGCTGATCAGAATGTTATAGTGATATAGTGGATATGATAAACATTTATAAAATTATGCATACAAAAGAAACACACCTACTCCTTAGAGAAATGGTCCCAACTTCACATTGCATTCAAAAGCAAAAACAATAAAGAGTTTTGGACCATGATATCCAGGTCAGGACATTCATTTAATGAATCTTAATTTTCAATATCAGCCCAGAAATGGGTATCTCACTATACTACCCTTTTTAATGACCCCACTATCTGTTGGTTTCGATAGTCAACCACTAGATTGCCTAGACATGCCCGAATGGCCGCCTGTATCCAAAATTATGCATATGGTGGAGAAAACTGGATAGAGAGAGCCTTTTGTCCTTTCCCCATAATACTAGAACTCAGGAGCATCCACTGAAGCTGAGGGGCAATAGGTTCCAGACAGACAAAAGAATTTTTTTTCTTTTTACTAAACAGAAATTAAATTGTGGAATTTCCTGCCAGTGGACGTAGTAATGGCCATAAGCATAGATGGTGTGTGGCCATTACTAGTAATTAGACAGATTAATGGAGGATGGGACCATCAATACTGTCTTTGATAACCAGACAACTAACCTGGCTATTGTTAGACCATGGGCCAAATCCTGCTATTGGCATTGTGCCATTGTGTTACTGTGGCCCTTGATACATATATGCCTTATATTAGGCTCTTCTGTGATAGCCAACTGGCCTTGATATTAAGCCATGCCAATCTATTATTTTGAATCATTTGGAGGTTTTCTTTCCCCTTCTAGGAGTAATTAAATTTGACAAGAGAGATCCAGAGTTAGATCTCTTGAATCTCCCCCCCCCCCTTTACTCATATGCCTCTGTTGATAACTACCGATGTGGTCAGAAAGGTAAAAAAAAAGGCTGAAGTCTTTTTCCCCTCTATCATTTTCCTGATCCAAATTGATCCATGGAACTACTGTTAACCCCTCTCCCTCCACTGCCTGAGCCAATATGGAGATCTACACAGCCATAATTCAGTTAAAAGAACAACGTCAGGAGATCTATGATCACTCATGTCAGGAGTTCTCCCATGTCTCCCTGCATTAAATTAAAAGGCCCAAGAACTAAATGTAATATAACCTCCTTTCTAATTCTTCAAAACTATGTCAATACTTGCTATTATTGGCCTAAAAGGGAATAATCTGATGCAAATTTGAGCATACAGGAGGGCACAAGCAGCGAGGAGGTAAAATGCTATGTAAACTATGCATCACATGATCCAGAATTTCACAGATGACCACAGATTTAATCCCCATAGATCTTCACTGAACTTCAAGACATTCCTTAAAATTCATTTTGTTCTTTCATCCCTGTTCAATAATTTTCAGAACTATTCAGATCCCCCCTTTATTATTTAAAGTGTCATCATTTTTCATTAGGATGCCTGCTTTCAATTAGGGCTGTCAACTGATTAAAATTTTCAGTTATGCAAGTGGGTTGCTTTCAGCTAATTAGCCAATTAATGAAATACATTAATTAAAATACAATGGAAGCTCAAGCACGATGTTATTCTATGCAATTCACTGATTCTTGTTTCTTTGCTGATATGTTCTTTCAAATTTATAAGTGCTATTTTAAGTGTTTTATTAGCCAATTTTGAGTTAGGAACAATATATTAGCATTAATTAAGTCAGTTAATTGATGCTTACAGCTTCATACACACAAATCTGTGCTACTGCTTCTTCATTTCTGTCATTTACCATCCAATGCCGTCTAACTGAAAAAGCAAAAGTATATAGGCCACTTCAAAAGCTTAGCAGAATAGTCACAGCACAGTTTCCTCCCCCACCATGACACATATCTTTTATTCATTAATTTACTTGTAAATTTATTAATGTATTTGTAAGTGGCCCCTGAATTGGTGTAAAATGTGTTAAAAAGCCAACGAAATGACAATGATAAAACAATCTGAAATGCTAACAATGGTGATTAAAATAGTTATAAACAACAAAAAAGAAACTTAGTGTGGTTATGTTGAGCAATTCACATGACACACACACCCTAATGGATAAGAGGGAAGGATTTACAAATTATACATCGGCCATATCACACATGTGATACATTTAAATTTCCAAGGAAGTAATTGTAGATGAGCTATGTGTGTTGCTGTATATTTCTGATGAACAATTTTTGTTGGCTACATATCCATCCCAGGAACTTCTAAGAAGACAGCACTTCATCAAGCAGTTTAAACTGCACCCTGTTTGAGTCAAATCAAAACAGCAGTTCCTCTTCCGAACAGCACAGTCACTTGCAATGTTTCAAGATTAAACCATTTCCTTTCTCAGCTTGGGGGAGACACACCTCCCCGCACCTTTCAATTTGCAGTGTAGAGTAGTTTAAAAACAATTTCTTAATAAAAAGTCATAAAAGTTAAAAAGGTTTGGCTGACTTGAGTGTTACAAATATGAGATAGAAGTTTATATCCCAAAAAATTATTTTTAGACCAATACCTACTCAACAGATATGGGATTTCTCTCTCCAGGTACTCCATAGCTCAAAGTCTTGCAGTTTTTTATTTTGTTTTTGCCGAGTGTTTCTTTCCCCTTTCCTTGTGCAAGTGTGTTCTGTTCCCATAGATGCCAATAGAAATGTATAATATACTGAGAGAGAACCATCAGTTGTATGAATCATCAGCACTCCAGTGGAATTCAAATCCTTCTCCTGAAAGCCTCACATCTCCTGGAAATGGGAAGTTTTTCATTGGGGGAGTATCTTCCTATTGTGTGTTCCTGGGAAGAGGGTTGTTCCTGTTTCCATTATGTGTTAACCAGTGACCCTGTCATTGTCGATTATATTTTTATCATGCGCACTCAGGTTGCCAAAGCGGTTCACAGGAATAAGAAGCAAATGCAAAGACCAATTAAAATGTCATATGAATGTCCCTTGGAGAGGGGTTTCTTAGCTTATCTGAACCAAACTGTCTCCTGCCTTCTGTCTCATGGTCCCAAAGACGAAGTTGTAAATGGGGGGAGGGTTGGCTGTCTGCTGGAGACGGAGATGAGCGACTCCTGCTTCCTGGCTACCTGTGAGGACCATAGATGTCAGCTGACAGCTGTTTTTTACGGCTAATGTGGGAGGTATACTTGGCAAATGACATCATTATTGGTAGAGGGCAATGGCATTTCCAGGTAGGGCTGTCGA
Source organism: Euleptes europaea (assembly GCF_029931775.1). Lineage (NCBI taxonomy): Eukaryota > Metazoa > Chordata > Lepidosauria > Squamata > Sphaerodactylidae > Euleptes > Euleptes europaea. The sequence goes on from NC_079318.1 coordinate 33,558,905, forward strand.
TTCAGTTCCATTCGACAAGAAAAACAGCCGAATTTTCCCTGATACGCAATATGCGCAGGTCATACTTACGCAAGTAGCGTTATAAGATGCACTTTGGCTGTGTTGAAATGAAAAGATACGTACATTACCAATGATACTTACGCTGTTTACTTATGCTTTGAGTGGGATGCACTTTCGGCGTAGTTGCATCGGCTCTTAGAAGCCACGGACTGGCTTCTACAGTGTGGGGGGAGAGCCAAAGGGGGGGTGACCTGTCCTGGTGGGGGGCTTGATCTCTTTGCGAGTGTGATTGTTGCTGTTTTCACTGATTGCCACCTTCACCTGGAGGTTAGTGTGGGTTGGTGGTGAGTCTCTCTCTGGCTGCCCCAGAAACAATTGGAGGTTTTGCCTTGGATTTGCCGCTCTCTAGATACACATTACGGATCACCTGCTCCCATTCATTCCAATGGGCAGAAGGGGGGACCGCATATCTCGGGACCCCCTGACCCAATCTTCACAAAACTTGGGGGTTCTTGCAAGAAGAGTCCCCTCAAGCTACACTGAAGGTTTGGGACCTTTACCTCCAAAAATGCCCCCCCGGAGCCATGGAAAGCCGCAAATGTGTTTTTAATGGCTTTATTCCAATGGGCGATTTGGGGGTGGACCCCTTCCGAGCCCCATATCTCAGGACCCCCTGACCCAATCTGTACAAAACATGGGGGTTCTCACAAGAAGGGGGTTCTCTCAAGTTACACTGAAAGTTTGGGACCTCTACCTCCAAACATGCCCCCCCCCCGGAGCCGCAGAAATGTGCGAATGTGTTTTTAATGGCTTTAAATGGCCGAATTTATTCACGAACTCCAAATTGCGTGCCAAATTCCATGGATCCGAATCAGGGGAGTTTGGACTTCGGCATTTCCTGAATAAAAACGGGCCAAATTTTGCCGGATCCAAATTTTACCGAAATTCTTTTTCAACAGTCCTATTTCCAGGGACGCTGTGATTCGCTATGCCTCTGCTGCTATGATAGCTTTCATTTCTATAGCTATTGTTGAGCTGCTGTTGATTCTGCTATTCCTACAGCAAGTGTTGAGCACTGGATTGCCACCATCGGTTCAGATGTATTAGTAGTGCAATCCTAAACAGACGTCTAAGTCCAATGAAGTCAATGAAGTCTGCCTAGGGTCTATTGTAGACCACCATTGTAGCAAGTATTATTCATGATGTGTTAGGAGATCGTGCAGCAGGACCAGACAGGACCAGAAGCCTGAGCGTTTGCTATTCTAGCATCATGGTCACCTCCATCCTCACCTTAAAAGGAATTTGAACAATAGCGCTTTTTTTAAAAAAAAGAAGCCTTTCCCATTACACATCAGATTACAACTACACCTGCATTTTCTTTTGAAATATTGTAATTGTCTTTGTTCATCCACTGTGGAGTAATTTGAAGCTTTTGAAGTTTGGACAAAGTCCATTAACTGGCAAAGGAAGAAAAATTAACTCTCCGTTTTGTACATTCTTCTGGATGTTGTGGATGCTGGAAGTGAAATGCCAAGCCTGGTCTGTAGTCAGATATTCACTTAATAACATGCTTCATGTTTCAAACCTCATTAAGCAGTTACAATGGGTTCACGGAAAGCTGTCACAAATTAGCAGTTTGAGCATCCCGGTATGCTGCTTAATATTTTTTTATATGCTCTGCATATGGGAAAGAGCCTCACTTCAGCTGACAAAATGCATTTCATACAGCTAATTCCTTTCCCAGTAACAACCATTTGGGAAAGGGGGGGAGTGATAACAGGCAACCTGTTGTTGTGAAAAGCCAAGTTGGTCCTGGGGAGAGAGTTCCTACTGTCCTTTTACATCATAACACTGAGAAATCCCTGCCTCTAGATGGGCCAAAATATCATTCAGTGAGGCAGTAACCCCCCCCCCCCCATACATTGATCCTTGGAAATATAGACAAGGAAGGGATTTTTTAAAAAAGGAACAACCTCCAAGAATCACTCAAGAACCTGTGCAATACTGGTTCCTCTTCCATGTGTTGGGCTGTTGGTTCCCTGTATAAGAGCATTTTGCCCATCCCATGAATGCAGGGGCAAACTCCTACATTGCCTCCTATGTAAAGAGTATAAGCTGGCCCCAAAGACCAGGAGGATATCAGACCATCACAGGCCAGCAGTGTCTTCTTCATCCTTTGCAAACCTTTCCATCTGCAGATTGCTTCAAGCAAGGACTGAAGCTATGGAACTGCAACATCCAGAGCAAGTAATAGAATCTGGTTGTACTGAAGGGTAAAAGGCTAAAGACTGCCAGGAGCTGGTGTTTTCTATTTTCCCCAGTATTTCCTGGGACCAATCCTTTTCCCCACCCAATGTGCATTTAACTCTTGACTTTCAGAGGTTCTGGGGGCATGACAAGCCTTGCATCAGATAAGGGATGCCTTACACATTTGTAATAGCAGAATATCTTCACGATACCTTCTGATCATGTTTCTTGCTTTCATTCTTGTGTGCTGGGAGTGATTACTGAAGTAGTGTGAAAGTGAAGTCTAGCAGCTGGATGCATCAGACATTTTTGTGGTGAAGCAGGGGTTCAGCTCTGGAACAAATATTCTGTGAACACATTCCAAGGTTCTTTCTTGCATGAAAATCTAAGCAAAAACTTCCACAAAATGCCTTCTTAGGGAAGGCTGGAGGATCCTAATACACATAAGCCTGGAATGATTTCTCCTAGGTCAGTGGTTCCCTACCTTTTTTTGGCCTTGCCTCACCTAAGCATTTCTAAAATCCCGATGCCTCCCCCATAGACATATAATTCTTATTATTCAAAAAGTGAACTCCTATTCACATGGAGGAAGTCTAAAAGGCCATTAACCTGGTCTAAACAAGCTTCCAAAGAACATGGCATCCATGAAAAAGAACAAGAAAGAAAGGACAGTTGAAGTAATTACTATACAATAAAATATCTATATACTATATATGAGGCCCCTAGAACCATAAGAAATGCAAAACATTCACTGTTAATAACTCATTCACGAATTGCCCACCTTAAAAATCAAATTGCCTCCCCTGTGGGGTGTGTGCCCCACGTTGGGAACCACTGTCCTAGGTATTACGATCTTGTACTTTTCTATACTAGAACTTGGTGTGTGGGAACTTTACAGCAATCCTATTCATATCTGAAGAAACTATTAGCTATTGCAGAACTGCCTGAATATACTGCCAAACTTTTTATTATAGTTGTCTAAAGCTCACTGGTGCAGAAGTTGTTGATTCAGCCTATTCTACATACATTTCCATATGCGCAATTTGGATGTGGGCATCACAATGGACTGGTTTCCATTTGACAGCACTACCACATCGCCTTGACACAACCTGACTGGGTTTGCTTTGAAAATCTGAAGTAGAATAGTTGTGCTGCCTGCTTCTAGACTTCTGCTTGCTTCCAACACGCAACATTTATATACCTGCAAGATTTTAAAAAATATTACAGATCTGGACAGAGCAATCCTGATGTGGTTCTGCGCCACAGTGGCCAACTGCAAGACAACTATGGCGCTGCTAATCCAGTTCTTATAGGGTTTAGTTGCATGGTGGCTGGCAGGAAAAAAACCTGGGTTTTGGAGGCTTTCTTTGGGCACAAGAGTGTTAGCATCTCCAGCAATTGCACCGCTGCATTCCATGGAGGTGTTGTGGCGAAGTGGCAGGGCTCTGATGGACAAGGCAGCCAAAACCAATCAGGAGTCACTAGGCAAGGGGGCTGAGTCAAGTGCCCGTCACAGTCCAGGGGTGGAGAAGGGCAGGGCCAGGGAGGCTTGGTTAGTGTCAGTGGCATTCCCCTCTACCTCCTTAAAGGGACGAAGTTCAGTCTCAAGATCTTGGGCACTTGACAGTGGTGCAGGGGTCCAAGCATTTCCCCCCCCCACACACACACACACACCCCGGCACCCCAAGCCAGGCCCCTGCCCACATGGAGGAAAGGGTGGCCAAACCCCCGAAGGAGAAGGGGAGATGTTGTGGGCAGTGTGGGCAATAGCAGGTGCCCTCTGCTCACTGGCAGCCACACTGTACAGCTGGTCACCCACACTGCCAAGGGTGCCTCCACGCCAACCCCTGCTGGTGGTGGAGCAGGAGGGGTTCAACAGAACAGAGCATAGAGCGGGGTCCCAAAGTGCCTCTGACAGGTCCCCTAGCATCTGTCCCTTCTCGAAAGCCCTAACAATGGCAAACAGCCCCTTCAGGTGCCCAGGAGGAGCCACCATCACGGATGCTGCCAGCCCTTTCATCTAATGCTGACCTCTCCCACTCGATTGCTGCCCATGTGCCCATATCTGACATCACCTAGGCATGTGATATATCCACCTTCTGCCAGCACTCTATGTTTGGGTGGCACTGCAAGAGTGGCGAACAGGATGCCCATCCAAGCCCTGTGCGAGGAGCTTGGGCCAGCTGTCCAGGGCCAAGCTTCCGCCCCTGTGCCGTCCCCGCTCTCTCACCATGGCTTTCCAGTGCCAAAAGACAGCCGTCCAAAGCAAATGCTGGCAGTGAGGCATTTCTAGCAGACTGTTCCACCCGTTTCACTCCCACACGCAAAAAAGAACAGGGAAGGCAATGTCCAACTATGCTCAATGGACTTGTTAAGCCCATTCTGAGTGTCCCCCACCCCAATCAATTGGAAATGTCAGCAACAGCTAGTTCTGAGCTGACCCATCCCTCTGTGCTGTGGGCCTGGCCCCATCAACCCAGCGCTTTTTGCTAGGAGTACCCTGCAGACCTTCCATGAATAGTGTATGGTATCGGCTGGAGGCACGCAGTTCACGAGCGGAGAGCATAGCACCCCTAGGTCTGTCCATGCAGATGTATGATGGTTACTAGCAGGATGAGTACCATCCATTTCGTGGCCAGAGTGCAGCATCAGCAGTGCAAATCTGCCTCCCCACCCTCCCACTAATGAGACCCAGACACACACACACACAGTTGTGGTCCATGAAGACACTTTACTGGAGAGCTTCAGGAGCAAAGGAATCCACCTCTGCGTAACCTCTTGGGAAATGGATGTAACTCTCCTGCGGCGGCTTCCAAAAGGGGAGAAGGACCAAGAGGGGCAGGAGGCTGCATACAATTGATGCCTTCCGACAGCTGGCTTGTTCAGAGGCCAGGGCACAGTGCGGTATGGGGCAATCAGTAGTTGGAGGTGCAGCTCTCCCTGTTGGATCTCCACCTGCAGAATGACAAAACACAGACGCATGCATCAGCAACAAGGGGCCAAGAGCTCCTTGATGGGTGCTGAAAGGTCCCTCAGGGATCGCCAAAGGGTCTACTCTGTAGCCCTTGGGGCAGACCTCTGCTGCATTCCCCACCCCACCCCAAGCAAAGGCTCACGCTATCCAAAACATCCTCATTCAAGGAACATTTTGAATAGCTGTTGTGAGTTACCACCTCGGATTCTGTTGTGGCCTCCATGTCGGACCGTTCCGGGCTCTCTTGATTATCTTCAGTCCGCTCAATCTTTCCCCCAGCTGTCCGGTCGAAAGGTAGCACATCGCCTCAGACGTATGAGTTAAGGGGCCGCTTGCCTCCTCGTCTTCACTCGTGGTCTCTCTGGGTCGTCAGCCAACTCTAACCGACACCCATTGATCCGTCTCCTCACCAGCTTGTGCTCCTACTCTCCCTTTTACAGCTTTTCCTGAACTATCTGTCCCACCCACCAATTAACCATAACTTCCCCTCCCCACAACAGACACCCTGTGAGGTAGATGGGGCTGAGAGAGCACTAAGAGGCCCAACTATCTGTCCCACCAATTCCCTATTCCTGAGTGTTGTATTGTCACACCCCTTTTTCTCAACGCCGTCTGTTCCTCACTTTCTTTCTTAGAGAAGACCCCTTTTGTTGTTTGGGAGCAGGCTTGACCCTTCCTTTCCCTTTTGCAACTGTCTCCTCTCTCCCTCGTCTCTTCCCTGTCTCCCTGGTCCCCTTCTTTCTCTCCATCTTGTTTCTCCTGCTGTACTCCCTTTCCTCCCCTCTCCCCCGGTTGCCCTCCCTGCCATTGCCCAGCAGGACGTCTCCACCTGCCTCCCCCTCTGGGAGTGCCGGGATCGGCACAGCTATGTACCTAACAAAATAGATGTGGATAAAAAAAGAATGGTTGAGTCAGGAAAGAAAAGTCTTTAGTTTAAAACAGATGCTTTCAAAAATCTTTGAAGTGTCTTTCGAAAAGACGTTTTCATGACTTAGTGACATTACTATCACCATTCTGGATATAATAAAATTCAATTGTCATACAGCCAAAACCTTGCTATTGCAAAAATCACGCTAAATGACATTTGGATTTTATTTTTTAGCATTCGCGCTAAACCAGAGCAATCTCTTCATGATAAGCAGATGGGTCTTGTTTTGTTTTTGATAACAGAAATAATGCAGTTTTGATATCTCAATCCAGTTTAAGGGGAAACCAAAATAGAAACGCGACACTGATACTCCCGTGCAAGAGTGCCATATTTTTCCCGTGTAACATTCTGAACTGAATATACCTTCCAAAATGGCAGCTACCTTGTGAGAGAACAGATTTCTCATATTATAATTTAAAGATTCCCAAGAGATGATATTACCTACCCAAGTCTCTGATTCAGGAAGAAATTGCTGCACAAATTATTTAAAGTTAAGTGCGCCCTAATGTCCCGTTGGATTCAACTGGATTGAGGCGCATGCTTAAAGTGAAATGTTTTCATGAATAACTATACTTTCTTAAATCAGGGCACAGGTTCTTATCTAGCACCTGTCATTGGCATGTTTCATATGCTATACAACTATATTATCCATTCTTCCTCTTCTAAATATTTTAAAGTTTAATTTTCTATTCACATTGGAGCTGAAGGCTCTTGACAGGAAAAAAAATCTGGCACTCACGTTATCACTAGTTACTCATTTGTATTAAGAGATTCCATTTTAACATTTTCATTTATGTCTCCTTTAGGGCAATAAAATTATAACCATTATCCTCTCCAGTAACTATATTGTCATCAGCTTTCCTTTCAGAGTTCTTTTCTCTTTCTGGGCCAGGATTTAGTAACAGCTGGTCAATATAGGGTTTTTTTAAAAACTGCCTTTCCTTTCAGCTCTGCCAGTTATGTCTCTAGACTGAATACCTCATTGACAATATAAATAAGTGAATTAAGTAGTGCAGGCACCGAAACCGATTTAATTCAAAACGAAGTGTAAAGCTCCCTGTCAGTTCCACATGGAGACAGCCAGCTTTGCCTTCAGGCTTGCACTGGAGCCAGCCACACTGAAATGGACAACTTTCTCCAGGTTGTGCCTTGAGTCAATTCCAGCTCTGCTCTCAACTGCTGGAGAACTGATAATCCATCCCAGCAAAAGCAATAAGGGACAGAAACGTGGTTTTCCCATTGCACTGCCTCCATCTTTCATGGACTTCATGCTATTCCCTTTGAACAGGGATGGGGAACCTCAGGCCCGGGGGCCGTATGCGGCCCCGAGGACATTTTTGTGGCCCTCGGGAGCTCCGGGGCCCTGCCGCGGAGGCGTAGCGCAGGGCGGCCCTCCCTGAGGGTGTTCCTGGGGCCACGGCTTGCAGGGGCGCTGCAGCACCCTTTGGACCTCCTCTCACCGACTGACAGCTGTTGGTCGGTGAAAGGAGGGGGAGGGACGCTTATCCCAAGGCTGCCCCCTATAGCCGCAGCATGCAGGAACACCGGGGCACACTGTAAGCCCCTCTCGCTGCCTGTCGGCTGTTGAGCAGCGAGAGGGAGGGGGAAAGAGGCCCGCGGCTCCCTGCGGCAGAGCATGCACACAGGAGCCGATTGGGCTTCGGAGGGGCCTTTTGTGGACTCGGGGGGGAGGGCATGGAGCCTGGGGCCAGGTCACGTGGGGCCGGCAGGTGTGTGTGTGTGGGGGGGAGGCTTTTCTCTCTCTCTCTCTTTCTGTCTCTTCCTTTGTCTGTCTCCCTCCGTCCTTTTCTTTCTCCCTTTCTTTCCATTTCTTTTCTCCCTCTCTCCCTTTTCCTCTTTCTCTGTTTTCCTTCCTTCCTCCCTTCCTGATCGACCATGGGCTGCGCCCCCCTGGCGCCTCATTTGCTCGGGCCCACCGCTGGCTGCCCTCCCGTCTGGGAGGTGGGAGGACCAGGGGAGCAGGGACGCCCTCCAGGCCTTCTCTGCATGGCCTACCCTGGGGTTGCCAACCTCCAGGTGGTGGCCGGAAACCTGGCAACCCTAGCTTCTCTCCCCCCACCAGGAGATCTACACCTGGAATGGCCCACGAATGATGTTATAAATGTGCAAATGGCCCTTGGCAGGAAAAAGGTTCCCCACCCCTGCCTTTGAATTAGAACTTTCAGGACTATGTTCCAGTGACTTGCATGCACAAGAGGCATTATTAGAACATCGTCTACAAGACTGTACTCATGGGCTACTTCATGGTTATGTTGATCAATAAATGCATGTTCCCAAATGGGGAGGTAAGGGGGCTTTTGTCGGGAAATACCCTTCCCCGATGACCAATCCCAGCCGGGGGGAAATATGCATTTGAAACATCAGGAAAAGGGTGCATTTGCCATGCATGTGTTTGAGACAAAACAGAGTGTAACTCCTCAAATTACATTTGATTATAAATGTGCTTTCCCCAGAAATAACTTCTGCAACGAAGTTATTGATGCCTTATTTTTGTGTGATATAATTCATGCCTGAAGAGACACATTGGCAATATTACTGGTGGGCAGTTCAAATGTAAGCATCAAGTGCATACTTGAATAGCAAACATAAGAATGGGGTGGCTGGTAGTTACCCAGGACTGTGGTTGTGTTCTCTGGGTTGGGTCTCATCTCAATACCTTGCACAGAAGCACAACCTCACTACCTCTCCAAATGCCCATTCAAAGGCTGCTCCTGGGGGGATATTCTGCAGGAGGGGAAAATGCCTCTGCTCTTGCACATAAAGACTTTTTCTATGAGATCTAACTCAATTTCCCTCATTTCTTAGGAAGGGGTTTACAGTGGCGTGATTGCGCCAACAGGTTAATGATAAACTGCTAGCATATCTGCAAGGAGGCTTCCCTTTGTGAACTTTGCACATTTAGAAGAAGAGTTGGTTTGTATATGCCGGCTCTCTCTACCTTTTAAGGAGAATCAAACTGGCTTACAATCACCTTCCCTTCCCCTCCCCACAACAGACACCGTGTGAGGTAGGTGGGGCTGAGAGAGCACTAAGAGCTGTGACTAACCTAAGGTCACACAGCTGGCTTCATGTGTAGGAGTGGGGAAACCAACCCAGTTCTCCAGATTAGAGTTGACCGCTCTTAACCACTTTACCACGCTGGCTCTGCTGCCACCTCTTGTTGAGAAAATACATGGAGCAGGTGCATGTGAGCATAAGGATAAATATTTGCAGCGGTCAAAATCTGAAGCACATGATCTCTCTCTCTTGTTTACCTATGAGGAGGACATTGCCCTTGCATCCCCAGTTAGAGCCAGTTCGGTGTTTGTATGGAATAGCAGCAAGGGTTCCATGCAGAGAAGTGTTAGAAATTCACTGCTACAAGGTTGGTTCTCTCCCAGGGCTGTCTGTACAATGTGGTAAGTGTTGTGAAAAGTGCCCTTTCTTTAAAGTTCCCATCACCCCATGCCACACACCCTGTCACCTGAGATATAGGCATGGTTTATGTACTGCTTTGGTGAACTGTGGTTGGTTGCAGGCATGGTTTTGCCATAGTTTGAAAGTGCACTTGGAAGGCAAGAGGAAGCAGTTGTTATTTCACTGCCCATGACATCTACAGGAGGCTTTATAGTTGTGCCAGGGCTGTTGCTGGTGCAACATTATACCCCCACTATTGGCATGGAGTGGGCTGGCAAGGCTTAGGATGCCAATTCCCTCTTCTCTCCTGGCACCCCACCCCTGGCTGCCACCCACTTTTACACTAGCACAGGGGTTGTCATGGTGTGGCATCAGTGTGATGCCAGTGGGCGTTGGTGCCTGCCTATATCCAGATATGCCAAAGTATCTCATTCTTTCAGCAGCACAGCGTGATTCAGAGGTAGTAGCCATCTTAAGTCATTTACAGCCTGGCTTTAGGATTGCTCTCTTACAGTGCATACCTCTCTTACAGTGCAAACCTAAACTGAGTTACATCTTCTTGACCCATTGACTCTGATCAGAGTGATCAGATTAATCAGACCACTGTCAATTGTAGGAAGAAAGACAGAAATGGATCTACTAGTAACCAGCTCATTTGTGCCTGACATTATGCCTGAAGAAGAAGAGTTGGTTTTTATATGCTGACTTTCTCTACCAACTTAAGGAAGAATCAAACCACCTTACGGTCGCCTTCCCTTCCCCTCCCCACGACAGACACCTTGTAGGTGAGGCTGAGAGAGCTGTCAGAGAACTGTGACTAGCCCAAGGTCACCCAGCTGACTTTGTATGTAGGAGTGAGGAAACCAACTTGGTTCACCAGATTAGCATCCACCGCCCATGTGGAGGAGTGGGGAATCAAACCCGGTTCTCCAGATTAGAGTCCACCGCTCCAAACCACCGCTCTTAACCACTTCACCACACAGCCACATTGCATTGTGGCTGTCCTGTAACAGGAAAAGGATAGAGGGTTAAACAAAAGAAGTGTCAGAAATGAAAGCAAATTTTTAGGGATTTCTGCAGGCCCTGCAAGGCAGAGCTATTCCACCAGGCCTATGGTTGAGGCCAACTATAGTTGATTTTCATCAACGCTGGCCTCCCTACCCTACCCTGCACACTCATCCCCCCCATTGAATTATTCCATTTTGGGGATGTGGAATGCCTCTATTTCACACCAGTGGTGCCTTTAGATGTAGGTTATTGAGTATGACTGATTGTATGGGCTGGTTTTAACTATTGCTGTAATTGTCTTAACATATTTTTACCTTAAAATATATTTTATGTGAGTTGCCCTGAGTTGCCCTGGACCTATGCTGGGGAGGATGGATTATATATTTGATAAAATAAATAAATTTACAGAATATCGACATTTCTTAAACATTGGGTAATCAAACCATGAAAACTTGAAGACTCAAGAAATAATATTTTAGAGGCCATAACTGATGCCCTGGATTCAATTCTGATTGCCTCATTTTAATCAGGATAAGGACAATGTGGAGTAAACTTTGTGGGGAATAAGGACTGAATTCATGTTATTTTCAAACAAGCCCCGGTATAATGGCAACTCATGGCTGTTTTCTATATTTGTGTTTTGAAAATTCAAATAAGGAAACAAGCTACAACAGCCAAACAACCACAGAGTCTATTTTTTTTTTTTTTTAAATTGTGTATAGTGCCTGGCTTTAAACCCCAAATACTGGATTTGAACCCCAAGTCCAGGGTTAAAACTCCAACAGTTGGATTCCAAAGTCAGAAAGGTAATGTCTCCTTATCTGCTCCTGCAGCTCCCCCCCCCTGCCCTGTTTATACATGAAATGGTAAGGACAGCAATAAGTCATTGCTCTCCAACAAGCAAAGAAATCACAACAGAACACGGACAAAGCAGAGGCCTTGTATGTAGGACCTCAGGTACTTAGAACTTCATATGTCAAATTAGCCCCTTGAATTGTGTACAGAAGATGATAGGAACACAGCCTAGGCTTTGAGGCATTTGTGTAATATATTCCTGGTTAGATTTACCATCTCGCCCAAGTTCCTGCAATAAGTCAATGGAAGAGCCAGATGGAGCATTCCACATGAACTGTAAAAATGCACCCTGCTGTTGCAGTACTTCAAGAGCACATTTGTTACATAAAGTATATATTTTTTTAAAATGAAAAAAGCCTCTTTCTTGACTCTGTGAATGCACTGTGAAGTGTCTTGATCTGTCAGATATGCAAATGTATCCTGAACAGTGTTTCCAACGGCTGAAGAGAAAATCTGTCTGTGATCCCATGACCCTGTATTGTTTAAATCAATATGAAAGTTCTTCTGTTCATATGTGCTCTTTGGAGAGAGAAAACGCGTGAACGTCTGTAAAGGGAGAGATTGACAGCACATCTAACCCAATATTCTGTCTCCGCGGAAATTCAGCACCCCACCATGAGAGTGAGTGCCTGTTGTGCCCCAGGCAGGGAAGCTGGTTGAAAGGACAATGGGCTGCTGCCAAAGCCTGACACTTTTCGGTTGCCAATATGGTGCCAGGCTATTGTCGGGTAGACCAGTGGGAAGACTTCTTCCATCTGGGCCATCCCAGATATAGAAGGGGATAGCAAGAGGAGGGCCAGGTTCCCTCTTCTGGTGAGCCTGCCCTAGATTTCATATCTTACCCCTTGTCTAGTTGCAAATCACCTTTGCTATGACTGCAGGGCAGCTGCTGGTTGACAGCATGGTGAAGTGGTTAAGAGCAGCGGACTCTAATCTGGAGAACTGGGTTTGATTCCCCACTCCACCATATGAGCAACAGACTCTAATTTGGTGAACTGAGTTTGTTTCCCCACTCCTCCATATGAAGCCTGCTAGTCACAGTTCTCTCAGAACTCTCTCAGCCCCACCTACCTCACAAGGTGTCTGTTGTGGAGAGAGGAAGGGAAGGTGATTGCAAGCTGGTTTGAAACTTCTAAAGGCAGAGAAAATCAGGGTATAAAAACCAACTTCTTCTTCTACAGGACCAGAATTGAATTCAATCCAGGGCTTGGCCTGGGCAAGGGACTCCACAGTTTTACCCTTCCTGTACAAACAAGCTACACACAACTACTGTCACAACTGGCTGGGTAACTGCTTAGGTGTTTGGCTGGGAATATGCTTTATTTTTTTCCAGGGATCAGCTCCTTGCATGACCCAGCGTGGGGAATGAGGATCTCTTTAAGAATTTCTGGAGGCCACGTGCAGAAAAATCACATCCTAAGCTGTTGTGTTGATGACCATGTCCCAAAGTGGCTGGTAAGGGGTGGGAAAAATATCTTCTACCACTTCTCATCTTAATTCTAATCTCTTTCCTCACTTATCCCCCAGCAGGCAAGTTGAGGGGTTTTTTATGAGCAACTGCTCTGTTTGAATCACCTGTTGCTTCCTGCCCATTCCATGCCAAAGGAATCATTCTGTAATGAATACAGTTGAGGCCTGATTTTCCCACTCCGCTGTCTGTCTGCCATCCTCCTGCCCAGAATCTGACTCTCAGGATCAGCCCCGTCCAGCAAAAACAGAGGGAAAGAAAACTTTTCCAGGCAGTCTAATGTTTAGGGGTTCTTCAGCAAATGAATGCACACCAAGCCCCTTTTAGTATTTAAAAAAACATATATAGATAAAAATTAATACTTGGAAGAATACTTAGGCTTCACACATGTTTGTTCAGAAATCCTAATTAGTTCCGTTATGAGTGTAGGACCAATGTAACCATTGTTACATCCTGTAGTTCTGAAGACCCATTAGGCACACTGAAGACATGAAGACATGAAGCTAGCACCTTATACTGAATCAGACCATTGGCCCATCAAGATGTGTATTTTCTACTTCGAATGGCAGTAACTCTCCAGGGTCTCAGGTAGACGTTTTTCAGATCAGCTACTACCTGATCCTTTTAGCTGGAGATGCCAGGGATTGAACCTGGGACCTTCTGCATGCCAAGAAGATCCTCTAGCACTCAGTGATGGCCCTTCCCCTTTCCTCTAGTGCTATTTTAAATGCATTTCCTTTCTTTGGGTGTCCTCTGGTATTCTCTTGAACTAAACACTTTCACTTAAGGATCCTATTTAAGGTTACTTCTGTTAAGCATGGTGGAGGAGCAATGATGTTTTTTCCTCTGTTCTCATGGAAACTCCCCTTTAAATGAAGGCCAGTTAGCTGTTTTTCAATTGTGGATGCAAATCTGGATTAAAATATTCCAGAAGACAGCCAATATGTTAGCCAATTAATTTAAGCAATTAAATGTCATGCCTGAGTTTAAAAACAATTACCCTGTAGCCTCAGACTGCCTATCTCCTCTTTCAACTCCTATTTTTACAATCCTCAATAGTTCAGATTTAGGAGGACAGATTTAGTGTGTTCCTCCATGACGTAGGAAGACCATCATGTGGAAACTTTATGAACCCAGAAACATATTTCCAGTAAACAAAAACAAATGCAGAATGAAAGGACACCCCCCCACCACCACTACGAAGACTCAGCAATACATATGGCTTTTACCATCTGGCACACAATTCTTAAACAGTGTAAATCTTCCCAAGTGGATTTTTTTTTATGAATGCTAATAAATAAAAACACATATGCTAGAGGTTCTTGGAGGCAACCTCTTTCAAGTAGAAAATGTTTTACATCCTAATACCACAATATATTAGAGTACATTATGCAGTGTGATGAAAAGCTTATTTTCAAGTACAAAAATGTAGATTTTTGTCATTTAGATAGCTTGTATACAGAATGGAGGTTTTTTTTAAGTTGATTATTCACTTTCTAAGCCCATAAATAGAAGACAGACTAGATAAACACCGAATAGGTAAAGGAGTTAAATAAAACACCCTCTTTTTCAACAAATCCAGTAATAGGTTTACAACATTAAATAAGTTGCTTCTTAGTTATATGTGATAAATATAAAATCATAGCAAAATTCTAAACACCTTCCAAACAAGTTAGAAATATGGACCTGGTATATTTAGACTTCTTTCACAGATATTCTGAATACTCCAACTTTATACCTATTTGAGGTCTTCCATATAGTTCAAAACATCATTTTCCATTTTTCTAAAAAAGTTCTTCATATTAGGTGGGCTTTTCAGTATCAAGAAATACAAATTTTAGATATTTTGGATTTTCTAGTGATTGGCTTTCAAAAATGTCAAACATTAAAAATATTTGTTGTCAAAGGGGGACAGCAAGAATATGAACCTGATGTATAATAATGACAACAGCAACTTACACGATAAATCATTTTGGTTGTAGTATTATTCTGTTGACTGCCCATAGCTGACTACATACAGTCTGCTTACTTTTATGCCTGAATAATTCCTAATTTTTCAGTCAGTGTTATTATAAATTTTATTTGCAGCTAGTATGCCAGATAAAATTTCAGTCAGAGTATTTAAGACCTGATTCCCACTCATTTCATTAATTAGTATGGTTAGGGTTTATTTCAGTTGATGTAAAAGTCTCCATGTCTACAGATGAACTGGTACCAGGCCTGAGATTGTATGAGTGAGTGGGTGGGCGGGAGTGGGGGAGGAGAATTCAGTAGTTCTTCTAAAATGTACGCCATGCATTAATAAATGAACTTACTGTTTCATTATGCAGGTAAAATTACAGGTGAGAGTGATGTGAAAATTTGCAACTTAAATTCTCTTTTGGTAGCTTAAAAATTAGCTTTTAATATGGAGGTTTCAAGTGTGTATAGATTCAGTCTCATAAAACAACTCTACTGATACAGCCTCCAGAATATTGGGAAGGTTACATTAGATGAATACCAAATATAATGACAAACATATTTTCAAGTGTAAATCTGAGCTCAGTGACTTTTGGCATGCTTACTATTTGGATGTTGGGTGACTCAAAAATTCTGGCACCAACGATCAACGTGTCCATAGCTTTCTGCTGCCACAAATATATCTCTTAAATTATTTCTCCGTGCTTCTCCCCTGGATACGTATAAAAAAAGATTTGTTGTGGTTGCACTTTCTGTTGCAAGGCTGTGGATCATGCGCCAGAGCTGTAGGAACTCTCTGCCTACTCAGAAGTGAGTCAAGGTAAATAAAACATCTCTAACGCAGAACTTAGAGGAGAGACACTCGAGTCATAGTCATTTATAATACTCTAAGCATGTCCAAAATACTACACAAGCTTTTATTCATCAGCCCTATGCAGAAGCTCAAGGAAATGTTCATCTTACAGGAAATGAACTATTGGTGCCCTCCTTTCCCAAAGGTAATACTCTTGCAACACTACATTATTTTTTAGACATAAGAGCAATTTGAAGTAGCACTGCTCTATTAGACTGATTTGGTATCAGATTCAGATTTATTAATACAGCACAAGCTAGTAAAAACACCTGTGTCGTTTGTACAAAAGGTAACACATTTCAGCAGTTCAACCCAAAAATGTTCCTAATTAAAATTTCCAAATAATTTATAATAGGCTAAAATTGACCAAATTATGGTTTATCTAATTGCAATTGCCCAATATTAGGGGTCTAACTTTATATGCTATTGCACAAAATTTGGCTACCTGTTTTGCCATCTGGGCATTCCCTTCCCAGACTCTTAATTCTCCCTTCATCTGAGCTGACTGCGATTTGGCTGAGCAGGGGAATGATTAGCTTACAAGGAGCTTCCTCGTAGACTCTAGTGTGAAAGCTCTCCTTTGCTTGTTCAGCTCTATGAATGACAGCTATTCCGCTGGTGCTTGAATATATATATATTGCTGACAGGAGCCAAAAAAGCTGGAGAATCCGTAAGCTCCTTCTGACGTTCCATATCAAAAAGCCTTTGTCTAATTGTGTACCTTGTTTGATCTCTCTTTAGTTCCAAGAGGGAGTGGGGGGAGAAGCCGAGGCCTCGACTGATTTGGTATGTTATTCAATATTGCTGTTTTAAAAGGTGAGAAGCAAGCCCATGATGGAGACTGATAACATAGTGTAACATTTACACATATGCGTATTTACGTTTGGCCTACCCGTGTATGACTATGTACTATGTCACTGTGTGACTGCAACCTGAACGTGCTGCAGACAGTTTGCTTGGCCACTGGAACATAGTTGGCACCCTACAGTCTTGCAGGAAAATACTTCTAAAGGTTAAAAGTTTCCACCACTGAAGAAAAGACAAGTCTCAGGTTTAGAGCTCAGTAACACCTGTGCGCAGACAAAAAAAAATGGCTGGACAATGATGAAGGACATACCTGGCGAGATTCAGTCCAGGTCTTCTCCCCTCCTCCAGAATATCAACACTATAATAACACCGTGTTGCTATACGGCAGAATCTGACCACAGAATGCTGTCACAGCACTGATCATCTGCCTGGGGGTGTACGTGGGACAGAGTATCTGGACCAAGTCCAGGGCAGCATTATCACAGCTTTGATTTTGATCGCGAGCAACCTGGATGGATGACAGTCCCACCCACTCTTTTTATGGTCTTTATGTGCAGACATTTTACTGGGTTACGCTAGCATAACAAATAAAAAGGTAAAAAGGTAACAGATCATGCTAATTGTGGTTACACTAAGGATTTTACCCTTTTTATAAACAGAAGTCAAGCAGAAGGAGTGGTCCGTTACCTATATGCACTGCAGCATATGAAGTCCACTGTTTCATACTAATCACACAGAATCTAAAGGAGATGAGGAAGCAGGGGTCATAGGAGAGTGATTACAAGGAAATCGGCCCTGCTGCTTAGCTCTTTGTTCATATCACCTTCTATTCTGTATCTGATGAGCATGCTTTGACTTAAGAGGAAGTGAGGGGGCGGAGAGGTTATATGAATCTCACCCATTTCTCTTCACTCTTCTCTGAAAGGGAATCCCCACCTGGACTAGCAAAGAATGAAATCCACAAGAACTCATAGATTCTTAAAACAGTATTAGTTCTTTGGGTTCAGCTGAAACGTCTTATTGGCATCAGTCCAGAAACAATGACTAGCCCTCTGCAGTGGCAACAGCATCCCTCTCTATTAGTCATAGTAAAAACAAAGGCCCGTAAACAAGAAGGAAAGACAAAAGTCCAAACCATACTCAGCACCATCTAGTGGTTATAATGGACAAAAGTCACTGAAGTACATTTTACTTATGAGCAGACAGCAGCAAGACTTTTCAGTGACCTGCTAACATTTTTCCGTTGGGTGGAGAAAAACCATCTTTGTGTGTGTGTTTGCAATGAAAATACTGAAGTGTGTTTTATTGCTAGCTGATGACATAAACAATGCCCAGACACTTATGGAGAGAATTTCTAAAGTATTTCAGAATTACTTGACGTAATACTTGAAGTTTCTTTGTCTAAAATATAGTGACCAGAGATAAGAAGATTGTTGATTACAGGCAAAAGACTCAGATGTGTAGTAAAAATGGAAACAAAGACATAAGAACATAAGAACATAAGAAAAGATGGGCCTTGGTCTGATCCAGCATGGCTTTTCTTATGTCCAGCAGTTTGTTCACACAGTGGCCAACCAGGTGTCTCTAGGAAGACCACAAACAAGATGACTGCAGCAGCATTATCCAGCCTGTGTTCCACAGCACCTAATACATTAACCGTGCTCCTCTGATCCTGGAGAGAACAGATATGCATCCTGACTAGTATTTCAATTTCAATTTCAATACCTTTATTGGCATACCATTCATGACTAGTATTCATTTTTATTAGTAGCCATGGATACCCCTCTCCTCTGTGAACATGTCCACTCCCCTCTTAAAGCTTTCCAAGTTGGCAGCCATCACCACATCCTGGGGCAGGGAGTTCCACAATTTAACTGTGCATCGTGTGAAGAAATACTTCCTTTTATCATTGCTAAGGAGTCGTTGCTAAGTGCAACAAACTGCAGCATCTTCATTAGGGTTTTTCTCCACTATCTGCAGCTGATGGTGCTGTTGTGGGTGTTGCCTTCCAAAAATTCACAATTGGCCCCTTTCTTTTGTTGTCACAGGGACAGTAGAGCCAATTTCTCAGGGTGTGACCACACATGGCTACGGTATGATTGTCAATATTCAACCCAGGTGGACCAGGTCATTCCTATAGGTGTTTTCCACTTCATCATCATCCTCACTGGCCCAGTGATTGGGATGGAAAAGACCCATGGGAGTCGCTATGGTTGCTAGCACATTGTGCTTAGGTATACAATCAATATCTCCCTCTTCAGCACCTGTAGTTGGGGCATAAACGTGAATGGTGATGTTGGTAGGCTTTCCGTGAAGTCTGATTGATATCATTCGGTCAGACTTAGCATTGTAGCCCCTGATTGCTTGAGCTACATCTCACTATTAAAGCAACTCTATTTCTTCTGTTAGTTATTTCTCAAGCAAACATTTGACTGAAAATGTCCTAATCCAGTCCATTTGAGTTCATTCACTCCCAGGATTGCAGGATTAAATGTTCCTTTTCTCATTTTCACGATTTCGAACTCACCTTGATTCATAATTCTCATGTTCCACGTTCCCTGTTGTACTTGTCGAGCAGTTTTGGACTTTTTCATCCGTTCACATGAACAGCTGAACATCCTTTGGGCTTTAATCCAGTTGGGTCATTAAGAATTGTGCAACTCATACTCATTCCCTGCTCTTCTCCAGCATCTGAGTGCCATCTGACCTCAGGGTCCTGTCTTCCAGCATTATAACTTTTTCATTTTGGATTGTCTCATCATAGGGTTTTCAAGGTATGAGATGATCACAAGTGATTTACTGTTGCCTTCTTCTGCACAGTACTAACCAGGGTTAGCTGGAGTGCTACTGCCTTTGTCTATGATAGAGCTTCTGTCAGTATCACTTTCCACTACTGCTGTTGCCCAGTAGCTACCCTTCACAGTTTCGTCTGCCCCCATCACCACTGGAACCGTTCATTCTCTTCTGCTGCTGTGGCAATTGATCCCTGAAGGGGATGGACGCATCTTAGTCTGGAGTCTCAGCTGTGACCATTCTGTCTTGAGTGACTCTTCTAGTTTAGCCTCTTGACAGTCTAAATTCCTTATGGTATTGCTCTCAGCCTCACTGACACACACACTGCTACGGATAGTGTAATCCACATAGAGTGCTGTATCCTGTAGCCGGTGGTACCGACTGTTGAATGGATAAATTTAATAGACTGAAAACCCAACATGCAACACAGCAGTGCAACATAAAGAATAATGAATTAAGAAGGAGAGTTGGTTTTTACATGCTGACTTTCTCTACCACTTGAGGAAGAATCAAATCAACTTACAATCACCTTCCCCTCTCCTCCACACAACAGACATCCTGTGAAGTAGGTGGAGCTGAGAGAGAGTGACTAGCCCAAGCTTACCCAGCTGGCTTCATGTGGAGGAGTGGAAAATCAAACCCGGTTCTCCAGATCAGAGTCCACCGCTCCAAACCACCACTCTTAACCACTAGAACACTCTGGTTAACAGGTTACCTGCTGCAAAGAAATGCTACAGTGTTCCCATGATGAACAAAACCCACTAGCGGAGTGGGAAAGAACCTTTTTTTTTTTTTCAAAATAAAAACGGGGGAAAGGCTTTTTTCTCCCATGGGGAAAGTGGGTGTCATGAGTCAGCCTGAGGAGACCTCCTCTGATGAAGAGGAAATAGAAGCCAGAACAGAGGGACTTCCACAGGCAGAAGATGACTAGTCGTGCCTGCAGCCTGCCAGCTCAAGGACTCCAGCTGGGCCTGACACCTCACAACAAGCAGTGTCTCCAGAGGCCTCGCTAAGGCCACTGGATCAGAGAAGGAGACGGCTTCGACTGGCAATGCAGCAGGGACAGCAAAGTGCAAGATTGAAGGCCCAGCGTAGAGGTCTCCTTGGAAGAAGACATGAGGGAGAGCAGAGCTGAAGCACCACCTGTGAGATCAGCCTAACTGGCAACAGCTGGCTCTGCTACAGCAGCAGGAGAAGGTATTTAAGCCATAAATTAGGCTTGGCTGTTGTGCAAGCAACTTGTCACTAACCTCCTTGTGTATCAGCCTGTTATACTTTGGATTCCTGGTACCCTGACTTCTTGGACTGACCCTAACTAACACCTTGGACTGTCCTTGTCTGCATTGGTATCTTGGACTCTGCCTGAACTGTGAATGACCTTGGACTGCTTCTGAGACTATGCTTCAAGCCTCCGGCCCTCACTCTCTGTCTGAAACACAACAGTGGGCCTATACCACCTAAAAAGGGGGCACAGGACTTCCGCCACCCCGGAAGGGGTTCCCGGGGTGAAAGGGGTTTGGAAGCTGCCTAAAGGCAGCTCTGCCCCCCCCCCCGGAACACCTCGGGAACGCCTCCCGGGATGCTACTGCGGGGGCCAGCATAAGTGCGTTCAGCCCCCCCTTCAGGAATGCACTGGTACAGGGTTTCTCTGGAACTTGTTTGGTGGTATCATGGGGATGGAAGCCTTAGGAAAGGAAGTGGAGCCTCATTGTCAGACCCAGAACCCAATGGCTGTCATTCAACCCACAGGTAGAATTGTGTTTACATGGGGTTGCCACCCTGCATGCTTAATGTATGTTTCAGTTATATGTGTGAACTACCTGCCTTAGCAGCAGGAAAAGCTCACTTCTTCAGAAGAACACCAGATTCCGCAAGGAATTTGTTCAGCACCAAGCCCTGTAATAGATAGGATTTTTTTTAAAAAAAAAATTGAATCCCTTCCAGGAACAAATACATTAGGACTATGGAAACTTCAATCTGCTTGCAGACAAACCTCAAGCAGCAAAAAAGAGGCTAAATTTGTCAGATAAATTATTCATTGTGAATTAATCACTCATCTCTTCTCCAGACTCTCATAAAGAAAGTTCCTGCTGATTCTACTGTAAGTTACACCCATGGCTCTATGCAGGAAAAGAGGTCTATTGTACTGCATGTATACACGCACCACCACTGTATGCTTTGTTCATGATCTGTTTTCAATTTACTCTTAGTTTTGCTTTTTATCCAGGTTTTATACTTGTTGCAAATGGCCTGCATACTTTCTTTAAAACAAATGACACCCCTACCAACCCAGCCTAGTATCATAAGAGAAATCGACTGAAGAGGGCAGGAGTAGGGCTGTCGATTTGGTTTGTCCCGAACCGAAAAACAGCCGAATTTCCCCCGATTCGGCGGTTTTCAGTTCGGATGGAACCGAATTTTTAAAAAGGCAGGAAAACAATGAGCCTAATTCGGCAAGTTTGGGGTGTGCCGAATAAATTTGGCAAATTCAAGGGCTCAGAATCAGCAGCATAACCGTCAGTTAGTAAGCAGCATTCTCCCGCGGCCAATGGTGGCCAAGCTGGGTCTTCTCCTGGCCAATCAGAGCAGGGATTCTCACTTTTGAAATGGCCAGGAGAAGAGTCTAAAAACTCCCGTCCCTCCCCTCCTGTCCCGACTGTATTCATTGCCTTCCAATTTGGTGGCGGTGCTGCTGAGAGATCCGATTCTTGACAGGGCAGAGCTGCTGGTGCTTACCGGAATAGAATTGGATTTACTTCTCCTCCATGCTCCTGCTGGAAGACATCCACACAGTTTGATTTTGGGTTTTTTTCTCTATACCTTTTCTCCTGTGTGTGTGTGTGGGGGAAGCAGACTCTGTGTACTGGTTTGAGGGGGGGCTTCACCCGTTCTGCAGAGGGTGTGTGCCCTCTCGCCTCTGCGGGAGTGT
Source organism: Euleptes europaea (assembly GCF_029931775.1). NCBI lineage: Eukaryota > Metazoa > Chordata > Lepidosauria > Squamata > Sphaerodactylidae > Euleptes > Euleptes europaea. Next base: position 33,581,143 of record NC_079318.1, read on the forward strand.
GTGTTCTGCTTTTAAAGTTTTAAAGTTTAAAGTTGAGTCTGTGCGAGGGCTAGCGAGTCTCTCTCTGCTCGGCACCCGGGCCGCGCCTCCTCCTCCTTGGTTTTTTTCTCGTTTGGGGTTGAGCTGAGCCGTACTGGTTTAAGGGGGGGTTTCGCCCGTTCTGCAGAGAGTGTGTGTCCGCTCACCTCTAGCCTGGGGTTGAGTGCGACGGTGCGGCTTGTGTGAGTTTCTCCCCGGCACCGCTCAGCACCAGTGCCTCCTCCTCCTTAGTTTTTTCCCCATTTGGGGCTGAGTCGTACTGGTTTGAGAGGGGGGGTTTCGCCCATTCTGCCTGGGGGGAGGGTGTGCCGGCTCGCGTCTCTCTCTCCCTGGTTGGGGGGGCTTCAGTTGTGTGTCCTCAGGTTTTCCCTCATTCATAAGATCGGTTAGGTCTATTTGGATGCTCACTCAAAACTGGTTTTCAAATTGTGACTTAAACAATGCATTTGCCCGGTCCTGATACTCCCAACTCCCGAGTCCCATGCAAAAGGGGAAATTCTACCCCCACCTGCTCCTTATGCATAGCTAGTGCGCCTCTGTCCCTTTCCATGGTTTGCAAACTCCCAAGGTCGTGTCACGTGTTGCTTTGCATGGTTTTGCAAACTCCGAGTCCAAACAGTCTATTCATTCCAATGGGTGGAGGGGGGGACCCCTTCCGGGCCCCATAACTCGGGACCCCCTGCCCCAATCTTCACCACACTTGGGGGTTCTTGCAAGAAGGGTCCCCTCAAGCTACACTGAAAGTTTGGGGCCTCTACCTCCAAAAATCCCTCCCCCCCAGAGCCGCAGAAAGCAGCGAATGTGTTTGTAATGGTTTTATTGCAATAGGCAGATTGGGGGACCCCTTCTGGGCCCCATATCTCAGGGGGCCCTGACCCAATCTTCACAAAGCTTGGGGGTTCTTGCAAGAAGGGTCCCCTCAAGCTACGCTGAAAGTTTGGGGCCTCTACCTCCAAAAAGCCCCCCCAGAGCCACGGAAAGCCGTGAATGTGTTTGTAATGGCTTTATTGCAATGGACAGATTGGGGGGACCCCTTCCAGGCCCCATATTTCGGGGGGCCCTGACCCAATCTTCACAAAGCTTGGGGGTTCTTGCAAGAAGAGTCCCCTCAAGCTACACTGAAAGTTTGGGGCCTCTACCTCCAAAAAGCCCTCCCCCCAGAGCCGCAGAAAGCAGCGAATGTGTTTGTAATGGTTTTATTGCAATGGGCAGATTGGGGGGACCCCTTCTGGGCCCCATATCTCGGGGGGCCCTGACCCAATCTTCACAAAGCTTGGGGGTTCTTGCAAGAAGGGTCCCCTCAAGCTATGCTGAAATTTTGGGGCCTCTAACTCCAAAAAGCCCCCCCAGAGCCGCGGAAAGCCGTGAATGTGTTTGTAATGGCTTTATTGCAATGGGCAGATTGGGGGGACCCCTTCCAGGCCCCATATCTCGGGGGGGCCTGACCCAATCTTCACAAAGCTTGGGGGTTCTTGCAAGAAGGGTCCCCTCAAGCTATGCTGAAAGTTTGGGACCTCTACCTCCAAATATGCCCCCCCCAGAGCCACGGAAAGGCACAAATGTGTATTTAATGGCTTTAAACAGCTGAATTTCCCCCCGAACTCCGAATCTCACACCGAATTGCACGGATCCAAATCGGGGGAGTTCTGACTTTGGCATTTCCCGAATCAAAACAGGGCGAATTTTGCCGAATCTGAATTTTACCCAAAAAAAAAAATTCAACAGCCCTAAGCAGGAGGAACCAATACCCAGACCAGATGAACAAAGTGAAGCTGACAAAAGCAATCAGATGCTATCGGTACCCTGTTTTGACTCAAAACTGCATTGCAGGTTCACAGTCCACTATACCAATATATCACTTGTTGTCGTGAGAGATAAATTGCCACACCATGCTACAAACTGCCCCTCTCTGTCATTCTTTTCAAGGTATTATATTCAACACTTTAATTTGGACTTCCAGCTTGGATCCTATTACTTACCATTCTATTTTGTAGAAGCAGATATACTGGATTGGGAGGGGAATCCCAAAGGTCTAAAATATGGACATTCATTCAACAATGCATGCTTCAAATAAAACTATAATAAAAACAAATAGTTCAATTCTACACGAAGCAGGAAGATTAAACACAAAAGATTAGATTTATAGAAATTGAAAAGATATCGATGGGAAACCCTAAGTGTATAAAGTAAGTGCAGGTGATAGAAAGTGACATCAAGCGACAGCTGATTTATGGCGGCCTCACAGAGTTTTCAAGGCAAGAGGGTTCAGAGGTGGTTTGCCATTGCCTGCCTCTGCATAGCGACCCTGGACTTCCTTGGTGGTCTCCCATCCAAGGACTAACCAGGGCCAACCCTTCTTAGTTTCCTATAGCTGATGAGATCGAGCTAGCTGGGCCATTCAGGTCAGTGTAATGAAGATTTAAAATTCACAATAATAAAAATAAGTTTTGATTTGATATCAAGCTGAAGGAACATGGAAGACTAAATGAACGGATGATAAATGGCTGGAGTACATTCATGACTGCCTCTCTTATAAGGATTTTTGTCTCAGTTCTAGGTAGGGCTATGGCATTTTGGGGGGCAAGAATTTGTGGCATTTTGGGAGGGGAGAGGCTAGGCTACTTATATTTTCTCATTGGATATCCCTTGCTCTGTAAACATCTAGCAAAATTCCAAGGCTGGGCAGGGATGGGAAAATGGGCTGGTGGAGGAACAATGATGGTGGAGGAACAGTGTGGTGGACAATGATGGCCGTCCAGATTCAAGAAAAGAGAGACAGAGGGCATTAACGCATGGGCAGAATGTTCCTGGTTCGCTCCTCTGTTATCCCACAATATTTTAATCCCACAATATTTAAGTCTGGATAATCAAACGCATGACGCCAGCCTATCCCACATTAAGTCTGAAACAAGTAGCTGCTGGAGGCTCCCCGTGCGTTTGAACCAACCATATAATGTGGGATAGTTCGCAGTGCGGGATAGCAGGGGAGTGACATCGCCCAAGGATTGGCTGAGGGGTTATCCAATCAAAGGGCGATTCTCCCCCTTTTTTTCTTGGAACACCAGCGTTCCGGTATACCATCGTCTCAACCTGTTAAGCATTGATCTTCTCAGGCATAAAATGGCTTTTTGGAGTGGGGCAGTGGAATGCATACTAGAGTGAGGGAGGTGCGTTGGTGCTACTGAAAAAAAGATGTGGGTATTTTTTTGCTGAGATGTTAGAAAACCGGCAATCTGGTGAAGCTAGCATACCTCAGAAGTTTACAGGCATTGCAAACGAACTCACTAGTAGAAGCTGGTGTGGATGACAGGATGGATTGTGCTAGTCCCATGGGCTGTCATTCCAGTCCCAGAGCTCTGGGTTTAGAGATCTTACTGGAAAATCCATTCCACATTTTCTTTGCAACTCTGTTTGTGCTGTAATGTATTTCAATGGAGCTCATGCAAGGCAATTGGCAATCCAGGCTCCTTCAATAGGCTATGCATCCTCTCCCATTGTTTCTAATCGGCTAGCCTGTCATTCATTTTAGTGCATCCCGACTTCACCTCTTTGCTTCGTGGCCAGCCAGAGGAGAGGGGAAGGAAAGCCTTGTACATTTTTCAGCGTGCCACTTCAGAGGCTCGCAACAGCACAGCGGATGGGAACGCGTTGATCGGATTGACGGACCACTTTTTGCTTCCACCCAAAGCTGGAAAGTTGTGCCTTTTCCTTCCGAGTGTAAATAAAGCTGTGTTGTGAGGGCAAGGTAACAAAACTGGCTGGGCTTATTCAAAACAGGACAAAATGGGCATTTTAATTAAAAAGACGGGACGGCCAGGAAATGTGACAAAAAACGGGTCAGCCTATACAAAAGGAAGGTAGGACAGGACTGTGCTTCAGCTGCCATTTGCCTTGGGGTGGGGGCTCAGTCCCCCCTCGCAAGTTCGGGGGGGGGTTCGAGGGCTTGAGCCCCCCCAAGTTTACGCCTATGTGAGGGAGACCAGTAAGGGGCGTGTCCTTGAACGAAAGGAGGTTAGTAGCGGGCTAGTCATGTGATTACACGCACGCCGGCGTTCCAGTAATGTAGCGAAATTTTAAAAAGTAGCGGTTTAGCACTGAAAAGATCGCTAGAAAACAGGGATTGCTTAACCCGGTTTTTTTTGCCTTAATTCGCGACTAAGGTGGGTCCGATGCGCAGCACTTGGACGGTCGTGCGTGTGGACCACAGAGATTCGCTACTATTAAGGCACAAAAGCGAGACAAATTGGCCGTGCGTTAAGCCCCAGAGACAGACGAAACAGTGCTGAGAAGGGTGAAACAAACCCAAGGGGTACAGTTACAGAAGTCTAGCCTGAGTACAGAGCTGGAGTGGAGGATACAAAGACGGTTCTTTTTTTTTACAACCCAATACAGGCTGACTTGGGAGGAGTTCTATGTGGCTTGCTGTCCAGTAAGCATGTTTGGGATTGCAGCTACAATGAAGTCAGAGGCTGGAGGCAGAGAAAGTTAAGCTGAGTTTACTACAGGGAACATTTCGTAACCCAAAACAATTCAAATGTATACTCAACTTGATTTCATTTTTAAATTGCCCATACTGACTTTGGTATACTTCAGCTTGTCAATACTTGGTTGTGCAGGTGGAAGAAGAGTGCTCTGAAGTGGTTTTCTTTTTGTCAGCAGCCAAAGGTGCCGCAACAAAAGAGAATCGCAGTAACCTTCGCCTGCCTGCCTCCCATCCACTTCCCACAAACATCAAACAGCCTGCCTTATTCACCTTTGCTTTCTCCATATGCCAGCACTGTACCTGCAAGGGCAGTCTGAGGTCCAAGCTGAAGTGGCTATCAGAAAGGAATCCTACCAGCAACTCCCTTTTTTATGTTAGCTGGAGGAGCTTAGCTTTCCCTCACAACCACAGGGCTAAACTGTAGTTTCACATTTTTTGCTTTCATCGGGTTTCTACTTTCTCAGGAAACATCATCTGCCTCTACAGTCCCTTGCTCATGTTCTGAACAAGCTGAAAGATATACAAATATATACACACACACAGTGGTAATTAAGCCACACATGAAAATGGATTGCAGTATTTAGATTGAAAATGTTCACAAATATATGCAGAGTTTGCCATTCTCCTGTGATGAAAATTTAAGGCACAGATTATTATTATTGTTTTTTGCCATCAAGTCACAGCTGACATATGGCGACACAGTAGGGTTTTCAAGGCAAGAGACATTTGGAGGTGGTTTGCCAATACCTGCCTTTGTGCCATGACCCTCCCATCAAAATGCCAAGGTTGAGGCTGAGAGTGTGTGACTGGCCTAAGATCACCAAGCAAATTTCCAGCATGGTATAATGGTTAAGAGCAGCGGACTCTAATATAGAGAACCAGGTTTAATTCCCCACTCCTACACATGAGCTGTGGATTCTAATCTGGAGAACCAGGTTTGTTTCCCCAGTCCTCCACATGAAGCCTTCTGGATGACCTTGGGCTAGTCACAGAATTCTCTCAGCCCCACCTACCTCACAGGGTGTCTGTTGTGAGGAGAGGAGGGGAAGGAGATTGTAAGCCGGTTTGAGACTCCTTATGGTAGAGAAAAGCAGGGTATAAAAATTCTCTTCAATTCTTCTTCTACTTCATGACAGAGTGGGGATTCAAACCTGGGTTTCCCAGATCTTAGTCTGATACATGAAGCATTACACCACGCTGGAAATCCTCTATAAATAATGTGGAATGCTATGACCGATTTCCCTGACAGTAGAAATAGGGTCTTACTCTAAATGCATTACAGGTTGCAACGAAGAAAAAAATAATCTGTTGCCAAGTTTCCCCCTCAAGTAGCTTTAATTTCTGTTATACGTAGTATGCTTTTCATAGGTGGTAAATCTTCTCTGGGAATTGAATATTTTAGATAGATAATCTTAAGTGTGAACCCAACACCACTTGATAATATAGCCTGCTGGGCAGGCATCAAAAGGTTACCCTCTCTGGTTCCCATCTCGGTATCTAGGCTACACGCTTAATAAAAAATTCTGTGAATCATCAGTTGAAACAAAAATAACAAAACTATCCACAGTTTGTTGCAGTTTCTATGAAAGAGAGGTGACCTCGACTAATTTTTAGCTTCTGTTTCCTTTTTGGGAAGTAAGGTTTCCTGTTTGTGCTGACATGAAATAGCAAATCCCAAAAGCCAGCCAGGGTGCTTGATATTGCGAAATAGGAAACCTGATGTATATTGTATGTTTTCACAAAGCCATTTTTATGTCTCTGGGGACAGTCCAAACGTACAGGCAAACTAGGTGGTCACCAACTTTAGAGGGTGCCAAATTTTCATCCCGCTCCCAATAGGGCTTGGGGATAGTATTGCCTGACCCTTCTTGGAAGGAATAAGGGTCATGAGGCACACCGGGTAACTGGACCATTAGTAAGGTTGCCAACTGTTCCAGGATGGGAAATTCCTGGAGATTTTGGGGTGGAACCTGGGGAGGCTAGGGTTTAGGCAGGGGAGGGACCTCAGCAGGGTACGATGACCATAGAGTTCACCCTTCAAAGCAACCATTTTATTCAGAGGAACTGATCTCTGGTCTGGAAGTCAGTTGTAATTTCAGGAGATCTCCAGGTCCCACCCGGAGGTTGACAACCCGAGCCTTTAGATCCCATTTTTACCAGTCAAGGGGAGGCTCAAGAGCCATAGCAGGAGCTCCAGCTCTAAAGCTTTAGCTTGTCATTATGGATTACCTTGAGGCCACTTCTAAATAGGGTGGGAGGTTGCCCTCTTTGGGTTGCCCAGGGGCTGGCAAGCCTACTTCTAAAGGCTTGTCACTTAACAAGAGCAAGGATCAGGAAGTGCTCTGAATTATTTTCTGTAGCTGCAAGTAGTTGGGAGGGCAACCACTGAGCATTCCCCCCGTCCCCCTTCCTGTTTTTTGGACTGGACTGCTCCAACAGTGGGCTTCCCTCGGCTGCACCTCTCTTCCCTTGTTTCTGCTGCCTTCAGGCAGGCCACCATGTTAGGGTGCTTTGGTGCAATGATGATGAAAAAGAAGAGTGGGTTTTTATATGCCGACTTTCTCCACACCACTTAAGAATCAAACTAGTTTACTATCGCCTTCCCTTCCCCTCCCTACAACAGATACCCTGTGAGGTAGGTGGGGCTGAGAGAGCTGTGACTAGCCAAGGTCACCCAGCTGGCTTCACGTGTAGGAGTGGGGAAACAAATCCAGTTCACCAGATTAGCCTCCAGATTAGCCTCCACTGCTCATGTGGAGGAGTAGTGGGGAATCAAATTAGGTTCTCCACTGCTCCAAACCACCGCTCTTAACCACCACACCATGCTGGCTCTCCACTCTACATTGTGCGGGTATGCTTTCCTCTCCCCTCATATACCAGCTCCCAGGGATTGGGATACTTTAGTTCTGTCAGGAGTGGATTAACTGTAGTTGCCTGGGCATGTCTTTAAGATTGTTTGTTGCAGGCAGGAGCTTCTGCCCCCCACCCAATGTTTTTTTCCCCCTTTTATCCTGGATTGGTGAGTATTTGATTGTGGAGCAAGGCAGTAGCTTTGTGGTTTTCCAGTATGCCCCTCAGCATTCTCCTTATTTTACAGGGAGTCATGACAATTAAGGGGGGGGGGGACTCATTAAACCAGTATGCAGGACACTGAGTGCTGGGTTAAGTGGCTGGAATTACTGTTTTATTTATTTACAAAATTTATATCCCATCTTTCTGCCCTCACAAGGGCCACCAAGGTGGCTAACATTTTATAACACGTATGTTAAAACCACATATTAAAACCCTTAAAAACCAGTACCACCCCTTGTGGATTGCTTTGGCAAGCGGGGCTACTGGTGCAGGGAACTCCTTTTTCAGTGCTTGTCACTTCTTTGGCATCTAGTTTGAACCTTTCAACTGGAAATAGCAAAGAACTAAAACAAGCTCTTCCCCCTTCTCATTTTGGAAGGTTTGACTTGGTGCTCAGGATTTGGGGGACGCCTTTTTCTGCCTTTCATCACCATTTAAAGGTTAGATATCAGAGACTATTTGCCCCCCTAGGGTTGCCAGGCCCCTCTTCGCCATTGGCAGGAGGTTTTTTGGGCAGAGCCTGAGAAGGGCAGGGTTTGGGGAGGGGCTTCAATGCCATAGAATCCAATTACCAAAGCGGCCACTTTCTCCAGGTGAACTGATCTCTGTTGGCTGGAGATCAGTTGTCATAGCAGGAGGCTGGCAACCCTACCAATTGACTTGGAGTTGAGTGGCTTGAGTAGGAGGGGTTGTGTGGCTCCTGTTTTGTGTGCAGAAGGTCCCTGGGATTTTTAGATGGAAGAATCAGGTAATCGTTGATGTGAAATATCTCCACCTGAGACAATGAAGTGATGATATGAATGGACCAGTGGTTTGACTCAACATAAAGCAGATTCACATGCTCAGATAAGCTGCTTTGTGGGTGGTCCCCCCCCCCCCTCAGTTCTCTAGAAATATTGGAGTTGGTTATGAGGGATTGTTCTTCTTGAGTAGCTGGGGTTTATATTGAGTCCTCTTTGGACTTTTCAGCTTTTCTTGCAGCATGAGGTGAAGCAAGCTTGGCAGAAACTGGGGGAGGGGGGACTCACCCAAAAGTGATAGTTCTTTTTAGATATCTTATTTTTCTCTATATTGAATGAGATGGGTGCCAAAGTCATATTTCACTTAAGGCACTAAAAACTCTTGGGCTGGCCCTGAGGAACAAAATAACTCAATCATGAGAGGAAAGCAACTGTCCAAATCCAGCACTGATTGATATTGACAATAACGAAAATAAGATAGGTCAGCCCTAGAGAAATACGAAAGAGAATTGCAGATTGTTTTATTAGAGACATTCTCAAATATACACTATCAACACAATATGAAAACAAAAAGATGCAAAACAAATTAATTATGTTCACTAAAATAAAATTCCAACAATGGCTGACTCTCACCACGACTATACCTATCAAACGTTCTGAGTCTGAAATGCCCACTAAGTTTAGACTGGAAGTTCAGTACCAGCCACAATGTGAATTTCCACTCATAGTCTCCACAAAAACAACATATATCATCTAGAATGTTCATCTCAACCTACCAAGCCTACCTCTATAGAGTTTAAAGGTCAAACTAGAAGATATTCTAAATGGAAGATTGCTGTGGGAAATAATACGGTATTTATCTCTGGTTCCAACTCCTGCCTTCCCCTCTCTGTAGCATCTAGTAAAGCATACCTCATCTTGTAATGCTGTAACAGTTCACGTTTCTCTACACCTCTCCCAAGCCATACTTACTGCACCCGTCTGTGTTTCTCACATCACAAAATAGCTTGAGATTATTCACAGTGACATAACCAGTGAGAGAAGAGGGGTCAGTTACCTAGGTAATTCAGCATTAGATCATGTTGAAGTATATGTTTTCATTTGAAATAATTAATCTGCTAAGCCCTGCATGAGTTTGGAACCTCTGTAGATATAATAATCCGCCATAGCACGCAGGCAGCAAAAGACAGTGGTCATTACCGCACTAAGTATATATAACGTTTATAAAAATGTGTTATCTATGTTTGATCGTACCTCAGACCTTCCATTTTGGCTTGGAAATTCTTTGGAAGAGTCAAATGTCTGTGTTTCCCCCAAACTCCTATACAACGATGTATTTCCTTATGTCGTTTTAAAGACGGCAATCCACGGGGTGTATTTTCACAATCACATTACGATGCAGCATGAGGAAGAGACTCACATGAAGATGAGCAAGATTGTGACAGTCCAAGTTGGTGCCATATGAATCTTGCAAGCGTGGACAAAGGAATTCTGGAGGGTGGTGGTGGGGAGCATTGGGGCACAGAAAATCAGGGGGAGAGATGGGACTGCACGCCAGCTAAGGACTAGCCCAACCTTCATAGATCTAAAAAGGGTCGATGCTATTCTGGAACTAAAGCATCAAAACAAACCTGAGAAGGAGAAAAGTGCTATGCTGGGCAGCACTGTCACGGGCCAGGCCCAAGATATTTGTAATAATAATAACTAATGAACACTACTCATTACTTACGTATTAAGGATATTTGTGTGCCACCTTTCTAATTATAAATATTTGAGGCAGCACACATTAAAACAACAAGTAACAATAGTCATTATAGTAAAATCTTTTAAGACTAAATTAATAAACCAAGGCAAACACTGTGAAGAATACCTGTCCAACTCAGGTATTCCTTTCATCCTAGAAAAGACAAGCCATGTTTCTATTGCCCATATGTGGAATTCTAAGTTCAGTAGCAAACATGGTGATCAATGCCAGTCAGGGTTGCATGGCTAAATCACTATTAAATTCTCTTTTTTTATAAACCAGATCGCAACCTTTGCATCCTGACTGCATGAACAATGATCTTACATATGTAAATATTGTGTTCACCATTAAATATGCATAACTACATTGAGTTGCTAAGCAGTAGCAATGATTCTTGAATATTGTAAGCAGGCGGCTGCTCACAACATATACTCTTGGAGAATGACTGGATCATTTCGGTGAAAGCTGACATATTCTTTTTCCAAAATGTGAAGGACACACCAGCCAGTTTGAACCCAACCACAAGTATGAAATTGTAGTCATCTCTTCCCCCTCCTGAAATGTTCTCTTCCTAATTTGGAAAGTTTATTCGAACGGAAGCAAAAAATATGCTGCCAAAAGCGAGGTGGGGGAGATGAAAAGGGAGATTTAGATGTAGATGACACTGATGAGGTAGTTTGAAAATGGAATTATAGATCATCTGAATAAATATACTCATATATTTAAATAATATTGCAATCAAGGCGCTATGGCTGTTAAGAGAAATACTAATAAATACCTTACATGAGAACATACACTGAATATATACATAGTCATTACTTTGGTCAAATTTAAACTTATCTGTCAAACCTAATTATACAAACCATAGCCTTTAGGTTATGCCTAGAAATCTGACCCAAATTGTAAAAGTGTGTGTGCTTGGTTATCATGCAACAGACAGCTGAATTTCCAGGTGGAACTGGTTCTTCATGTCTGCTACTGGAATGAGAAACCTTTGAATGAATTACAACAACAGAACAGCAGTTCTTACCGGATCCAAGTACAATTAAGGTCAAGGCCAATGCAGAAAATGGGGAAGTTGTGTCTTACATGTTATGACTTTCAAACCATCTTAAGCAGAAGAAGGCAAGAGGGAAAAAAGATCATGTTCAAAAATAAAGAGAGAGATCCATATACAGTGGGCTTCTCCTGCCCCAAGCTGGGCTTGAAAGGTGCCAAAACTATCCATAGCATGGTCAGCAATCACCAGCCTTGGGAGCAAGAAAGAATGCGGACAGTTCATACTGAAAATCGGTGGAAAGAATGAGACTTTTTATCCAGGTGCTAATGAATGTCTATAAACATTCCAGAATTCATTCATGATCCTGGAAACCCAGTTCCACCATCAAACCTTCTAGAATTTTCCAGATGGTCCTAATTGTCTGGGAAAAATACGATTTGCAGCATCACGTATAAGCAAACACCTCTTATAGTAACGAGATGCTATGTCAGCACAGGAAACTTATCCTATAAACCTGGTGCAACATTCTCTATCATGGTAGACTTCAGTTGGATTCAACCGCATCCTGTGCAATACAAACTCACTGCTGGATTCTTAAGAAACAGCATTTCATGGCATTTCTAGAACAGAGTATCCTTTGGGGCTATTTTAGGGGCTAACCCCAGGCATACAATGCCAAAAGTTCATGTTATCCCCATGTCACCGTTATATTCCTGACATCTGTCATAGCCCTTTCATACATCACTTAATCATAGAAGCTAAATGCGGAATGTTTCCTCTGTACTTTCCAAAATCACTTCGTACTTTTCAACAATGTGTTTTAACTGTAAAGCCTGAAATGTGGTGCCACCCATGTGAAGTTGCAACTAGGGGATGCCGTTAAAAGTTATTCATACCCACAGGACTCTTAGAATTCTTGGATATCAGTACAGACAAAATGTTCAGGGCAATACAGGCTTTAGGAGTCTGGGGAGAAAGCTGTGGCTTCCTGTAAGATGGGCATTCAAGAGAGCCAACAGAAGAATGTTTATGAGATTAATTGTCAGATATGCCTAGGGCTGTGTCCTCAGAAAGGCTGTATGGAACAACAGTTCCGGGCCAACCCCATGGGAGAAGGTGAATGATGAAGCAGGCACACGTCAGGTTGTGGAGTTGTCCCTCTTTAATCATATGGTGTTTGGTATAGGACCAGGCACCTTACAAAAGACATCTGGGGACTTTGGTAAACTTGATGCTTGGTACAGGGTGTCCTGGTCAAAGTGACCTAAGACCATCTGTACGCACTGCAAATGCTCTAAAGGTAAAGATCCCCTGTGCAAGCACTGGGTCATTCCTGACCCATGGGGTGACGTCACATCCCGACGTTTTCTAGGCAGACTTTGTTTACGGGGTGGTTTGCCAGTGCCTTCCCCAGTCATCTTCCCTTTACCCCCAGCAAGCTGGATACTCATTTCACCGACCTCGGAAGGATGGAAGACTGAGTCAACCTTGAGCTGGCTACCTGAAACCAACTTCCGTTGGGATCGAACTCAGATCATGAGCAGAGCTACTGACTGCAGTACTGCAGCTTTACCACTCTGCGCCATGGGGCTCTTATCGCAAATGCTCTAGACTAAAGCTTTCTAGAGATGCCATTTGAATGAGAGAACATAATTTGCTTCTTGACTCAGCTTTCCCACATTAGCAATCTCCCTTTTTATATTATTGAGGCTAGCAGGATGTGTGTGCTGTGCATGTTCCATTCATTCTGCTTGTGTGACAAATGCATATTTTGGTAAGAAAGCTAATCAAACTCTACGCGGATGTCAGTATTTCAGGGAACAAGTCTTGTTCCCATTATTTTTAGTGTTAACATTCTCACTAGTTTTAACAGGTGCTGTACGTGAATGAAATTTTAAAAAAAATAGTGCTGTCAAAGTGAGCCCACATCAGGAAGGAAGTTCTGGAAGCCACCTACACATGGATCACAGCATCTGCCAGATTGATTTCAGACTGCTGAGCCACTTGGAGAAACAAGAATAGCTGGTCTAGGTGCACTTTAGATTGTCTCCTTGTCTGACCTATCAACACAATGTTTGCAAGGTGAACTGCAAGATACGAAGGAGGTGAAAGACATTGCCTTTTGAAAACAGTTCCATTGCTATCCCCATGGACCGTTGCACAGACAGGAGGGTTTAAATTAAGATCGAGGCCTCGCTTTCATTTTATTCTTTTGGATCTAATTCAGGGCCTCCTTATCAAATCTGTTAGAAAACAAGCTTCACGATTCACAGTTTGGCATAGATTTTCTTATTCTTTTGTCCTGATTTTATTGGATTTCATGAGAGTAAGCGAGAGAAACCATTCTATTGCTAAAAACATCTCCTGTTGTACATCTGCCACCTGGATTGAGAGGTTCAATGTCCATTTACCATCTCTTTCATAACTCAACTCCCAAGCAGTGTCTGCCCATCTCCCCTAATTGCTATGTTTAATGATGGTGGCCAACAAAGGATCTACCTCTTCATTGGTGGTCACAGATCCCCTCCTGTGAGAATCTTGAAGTGCATGCATTGGACTTCTGTGGCAACGTAAAAAGTAACTTTTAAAACATTCTAGCATCTACTTCTGTGGACTAAAGTCCAGTTTGTCAGATTCATGTGACTCTGTCTTCCCTGTTCCCATCACTCTGCCTGCTTTGGGCAACTGCTGGCAATTGCATCTTCCTAATCTTGGTCTTAATACTGTGCGGCAGGATTCAAAAAGGTTAATTTCTTCATGCAGGGCAACCCTTTAGAAGGAGATCTGAAAGTACCTGCTGTATGAGAACAACACAGTCACAAAAAGGCAGCATGTAAAACTGCAAGTATTTAAGGCACCGTTACACTTTGGACTTTCCAAGAGTCACAATAGTCTCTGACAACAAAATTGCATGATGAAAACATAAATGGAATTAAAAGAGAAGGAGAGACAGCACGTCCTTTCCCATCACCTCACCTGGCCCAACAGCCACTCAACCTACCTGGCAGGAGAGCAAGGTAAGACATTATATTTCATACACTGTTGTTAGCTGCCTTGACTTTTCTCTTTTGAGAAGGAAAGATAAAATATAAATAATATAAGAAACAATGTCCAGATCTGTCCTGATGTCTGGCAAACGATGAGTGATGATTCACACATCTTTCCTATACAGTGATAAACTTTAAGCAGGTGAAAAATATGTGCACACTGTCACATATTTTTGTGTGCAGCATAATTTGTAACAGGTACATGGGATGGCAAGCCAGGATGGCAGCTTCCCAATTCACGTATTCATAGCAGAAGAAAAGAACACTGCTGTTCACAAGTGACAGAGTGAATCCCTCCCATGGAGATTATCTCTGTACAAGTAAAGTGTCTTGTGTGATGTTGCAAAGTTGCTGCTTGCCTAAAGTAATAGGAAGAAGAGCAAGACATTCCTCAGCATCACACTTTAATCAGAGACATATTAAAATGTGTCAATATTTATTTTTCTGTGAAAGTCAAAATCAGCAGCAGCAGCAGAAGAAAAAATCTTTATCTTGGCTCTAAATGCTATGGCCAGTTTAATTTGTGCAAACAGAAGTATAATGGGGAAATATAGATGAGTGTACCATAAGTTCAAGGAACATTCACTTCCTTTACTACTTCTACACTTTTATTATATTTTTGGAAATGAAAATTTTCCATTTTGCTAGCCTTTGCTCAGTCACACTCTGCTTACAGAGGTGGTTTTCACTGAAGCACATGATAGCCAAAGTAATTCCACTGGATGGAAAGAAAATGTATATGAGGTATGGATTTCCATGACTCCTTAGTTAAAAATCCATATAAATTAGCATGAAAACATTCAGTAGATCTGGCTCCCACAGACTTAAGAGAATTAAACAGAGGTTTGGCATGAAAGAAAGAACGTTCCCCTACTCAGGAAGTTGATCTCCCAGTGAAATTGTTCATATTCTTCTGGAGCCTACTATTATCAACCACATGCATAAAAGAATTCTGTTTCTGAATACACACACGCACACACAAAAAACACTGTACATTCTAGGAGCACTATGACCAACAGTATTTTCTTGATGAAACATCTTGTTCATGACAATGGAAATTATATCCATACTATTCCCCATTGGAAAGCCGAATGTTATGGAATTTTATGATGTCCTTGTAGGAGCTTCATAATATTCAGAGGAAGCATCAGAAATAGATCACAATTAAAACAGATTAAGTGGTCCCGATGCTGAATTATATTCTGAGTCTAAAGGATCTCTTGCCTGAAAAATATTTCAAGTAGCAGGGATGCTCTAAGGTCTTGGGGAGCTGCTACCAGCCAGATTATCTAATTCTGGGCTACAATAACCAATACAAAGATGGGAGATCAGCAGCAAAGAGTTATCCTTAAAAAATGGCCGGACTGATAAGGGCTGAAGGTTGACTGGCCTGGGGTCTGCTGCCTCCACTGCTTTAGACACCAAGGCCAAAGAAAGCCTTGAAAAGGACCACAGTCCAGTAACAGAATACATGTTGTGTATGGAGAAAGTTCCAGGTTAATGCCAGGCACATTCAACTAATGAATCTTGGGTAGAAGGGCTGCTAAGGCCATGGAGAGCTGCTGCCAACTAGAGTAGACCATCCCGGGCTAGATGGATCAATACTGTTCATTATACCCTTACCCAATGCAGTTCTTATATGATTACCCATATCCATAGGGCCTAGTAAGAACAGTTTGCCAAATGATGTACTTAGATCCCAACGTATCCCCCATGCCATCCAAAAAGAAGTTGCCCTGCTATAATTATTGTATATTTAATCTGGACGTCACCCCATGAGTCAGGAATGACCCAGTGCTTGCACAGGGGACCTTAACCTTTTTTAATCTGGATCTAAACAAACAGAATTGTGTACAGTGAATCACAGGATTGACTTAATTCAAACAAAGTAGCTCTGTTAGTCCGCAGCAACAAAACAGGAGTCTAGAGGAACCTTAATCACTAACAAAATTTATTCCAGCATAATCTTTTGTGAGCCAGAGTTCACTCTTACTTCATGCATCTGATCAAATGAGTTCTGGCAAAATCATTATTGCTTGAGCAGAACATCAATGGTAGGAATTTGTACAGAAGTAACCTAGGAAGGGGTAAATCCTTGTATATAATTATATGGGCTAAGAATGTTCTTTTGCTCATTTCATACAAATAAGCGTGAGAAGAGAGGAGAGGATGTCTCCTTTGCTGTGGTTTTCACCGCTTGTAACACTTACAGTAAAGGTGCAGGGTATTTTTTTTTATTATTTTTTTACAGCTGAAAGCCAAAATGCAAGGAGTTAATCTGCCCTTCCTCCTGGCTCTCTGATGTTGCCTCTCACATCTGGGTGAGCAAAATGATTTGGGAGGATAAGGCTGACAGAAGATCATATGGAGAAAATGGTGCAAAATGAAGCATCAATTTAATAGATTTATTCTGGAATCATGGATGTTTCAATGTTGGCATTATTATAAATCACTCAGACTATAACTGAGTAATCTGTACTGCTTCCTGAGTAAAGATTACTGCTCTTGATTGGGACCAATGGTGCCATAACCACAAAACTCCTGAGCACACTGGTGCAAAGGTATCAATGGCTCATTGAATTTCATCTAAAATGAGGCTGAATAATTCAACTTGCATCCCCTGCAATAATATCCGAACAGTTGGTTTAGTGTAACATTTTTAAATACCATGGATTTATATGACAATGTAAGAGTCACTTAGCAATATAAAAATTGTTCAAATATGTTTATGTATCTCCTGTTGTGAAAATTGCACTGCCTTCCCGCAGATCACCCATTTGACATTTTCACATGTAATGGACAAGTTTCCTGTCAGGTAAGATAAGGGTTTCCCACACAGGTACATATTCAGGAGAGCACTGGTTTATATTGTAACCATCCTTAGACAAAAAGCAATTTCCTCTTCATTTTAGGCTCTCCAATGCAAATGAACAAACTGAAAACGCCCCTTCAAAAACAAAGACTTTGTACATATTTTCAAGAATTATGAGCACAATATCATGTCAGCTACCTCAGTGACTCCTTAATAGTAGCTATATCTTCAGGATATAATGCTGGAAAAGTGGGAAACTTGCTTCATAGCCAAATGAAACTTATTCTGCCTTTGCCCCCTTGCGATTTCCCCATGGCCCCTATAAAGAGGAGGAGGAGTCGCTTTTTATATGCCAACTTTCTCTACCACTTAAGGAAGAATCAACCCGGCTTACAATCGCCTTCCCTTCCCCTCCCCACAACAGACACCCTATGAGGTAGGTGGGGTTGAGAGAGCTGTGACTAGCCCAATGTCACCCAGCTGGCTTCATGTAGAGGAATGGGGAAACCAATGCGGTTCACCAGATTAGCGTCCGCCGCTCATGTGGCGGACTGGGGAATCAAACGCGATTCTCCAGATTAGAGTCCGCCACTCCAAACCACTGCTCTTAACCACTACACCACGCTGGCTCTTTCTTAACTGAATATTTGCATAAAAGTTGATATTCCTGCGTTCTCTACCACTGAATCTGACTTGATTTGTACTCACTACCTCAGTGCTTGAGAAGCATACAGTGCCTTGCTAAACATATATTCTTGGCAGTAAATCCCACTGAGGCCCATGAGTTTATTCCCTAGTAAGTGTGTTTAGCATTGTACCCATAATGCAGGAACTGGATTAAGGGAGTTGTTTGTAAAACCGCAAGTAGCTATCTTCTAGCAATGTACCTTGAGAACAACCCTGGATTTACTGAATATCATGAGATCTGAAAAAGTCAACAGTATGAGTGAAACAGAAGCATAAGAGAGAGACGCAAAACTTCTACTGACAGACCAACTTCTACACACACACACAAGCAGTCTATACTCATTTTACCTCCAATTAATTTAATTGTAAAATAACAGGGAATTAAATAATTAAAAATAATCTTAATTATATTGTCCTGAAGATTCCAAGGAAATGTTTTTTTAAAAAATAATTTACAAATACCTAAATTACTGGTAGAAAACAATAAAAAACACATTCCACAATAAATTTCTGAAATTAGAATGCCAGATTAAATTATTTTTAAAAAATAGCATTTTGAGATTTGATAGTTTTATATGTGCAATTTAGCAGACTTTTGAACATTTTACTATGGATTACTGCTTGGAGTGAACATTTCTTTTAAATACTGGGTTATTGTCAAAGAACAGCTACATGCATCACCTAAACAAGACATGGGGCATGGAAATATACATTCTACAAATGTTATTTATTTAATTTATTTTCGATTTATATCCCACCCTCTATCTCCAGCCAAATAAAGCTCCACTCACGATTCACTGTAGGAAATCCACAATAATTGGACTCTATGTTCAATTATTCAAAGGTGTAAGGATGCTATTGGATCCCCCAGGTTGGTATTTTAGGCTGCAGCAGAAGGGGGGGGGGAGATGAAGAAGCTGGCCAGCAATGGGTCCAAGCCTATAAGATCTTGGCTACTATTTTAGCAACTTGCCTTAATGCTGTAATATATTAATACATCAATCAGTTAAGGCTAGCTTTATAAAAAGCAGACATTTAAGAGTGAATAACATCATAAGTAATGTCAAAATTACCAGAATCTCACCACTGCTATAATTTTTGGTCACAGCCAAAGCTTTTGACTGAGCAGAATGGTTTTACTTTAATGGGTAGCATTCAGCCAATGTGATAGTTTTAAAACTTTGGTGCCTTAGATATACTCTTCGGACAGTCAATACAGAGCAATGGCTAATTCAGAATTGATAGTCTATTGTGTTGACCATTGAACAAGAGACCGATGCCTTCTGCCTCAACTGTAATTTACGCTGGCATTGGAACTTTTTGATAATGCAGTTAGAATGAATTCTCATATTAAAGATTTTGGGATAAGGCAGGATCAAGTGAAAATCTCTATGCGTGCAGAGGACCTCATGCTTTCCTTGAAACAACTGCTGGACTTTATTAGCCCATGGACCTCATGCTTTCCTTGAAACAACTGCTGGACTTTATTAGCCCATCTTTTAAGATATATATGTGTGTGGAGAGAGAAAGCGTTAACAAAGAGAAATCTGAGTCAACTGACAATACATTAGAGAAGAAACTGATACTGGTTAACAGTTTCGGATTGATAAGGTCAGCAAACTCAGCTTGGGCATATGGCTTTTATAGGTTTTCCAGATATTTAACCGAACTATGGAGGTCATGTAGAAAATTAAAAACTATTATTGTTCTATTCAACTGCATTTCTATATGTTGTGATTCAGTATTAATACTCATTGAACTCAGTGGGACCCTGGAAACAGCCATATGATATTTACAATTGATTATTTTAATTTTCATGATTTGTCAGGATCTGTGCAATTACATGTCTGTCTGTGAAGCAAATTCTTATTTCTGTTTATGACACTTCCAGTATTTGGTGGCTTGTCAAAAGTTTAAGACTTGGCAAACAGTGTTGAATATTATGGGCTGGCAAAAGCTCCAAAGTTAAGGTTCTGGCAATCCAGAAAGTTGCTCTAACACTGCAGTTATTAGGGATTATGAGATTTCTTTCAGTTGGAACAATATAAATATGTTTAAAGATTTACTAAGTGATAGGTTTATCACTTGTGATGAGATCAGCTAAAACCATAAGGCTGGATCCATCAATATATCTAATTCTCCATGTGGCCAAATCTATGGATACTTAAATCTAGACAGTGGAGCCATGAACTGACAAGACAGATCTTTTCTACAAACCTGAGAAAAGGCTGAGGGTTGCAGAAAAAATCTGAAATCTAAATCTGTGTCTATCTATCTATACACACACACATTGGGGGTTAAAACCCCCAAATAATAGAAGCAGCACCTGTAGCTTTAAGAAATGAATGCCCTCTGTGGCTGTTGCTAGGCAACAACACAGTATTGCCAGCCATCAAGTCCTGGTTTCTGTCAGTAAAAGGCAGGGCCCTTTTCAGGGCTATTTTGGCCTTGAGGGAGGACTCAGGGAGGCCACACCCACTAGCAACTACCATGTGACTACATAGGGTTGCCAAGTGCCAGGTGGTGGTGGATAACTACTGCCAATCCACCGGGCTGCCTGCCGACCAGTTGAGGGAGAGGCTATGGGGGGTTTCAGGGATGAAAATGAAGAAATAGTAGGGTGATGAGATGCACCCCCTTGCAACTACTTGCAGGTTCCCTGCTTGCCACTGTCTATTAGCCATGATGACTGAATGGAAAGAAACAGAGAAACTACAGTGTGTACAGAGGAGGGTGGAGAGGCATCTGGAAACCAAGCCCTATAAAGAAAGGTTGGAAGGAGCTGGGCCTGGAGAAGACTAAGATGAGATATGATCACTACATTCAAACACCTGAAGGACTGTAGTGCAGTTGTCAGGTTCTGCCGCTGCTGGGTCTGAGTCCAGCGCTGTCTCACACTCCAACTCCAGAGTTGCTTTTATTTAGGCAAGAAGAGAGAGTTCCTCTTTACCCAATTTTCCCGCTCTGCCATTTACCTATTCTCAGCTACCTTGGAATGAGTCTATCTCTCCTACCCTGGCTGTTCCTGGGCACACCCTTTAAATGCTTCCCCAAGGGAGGGCCAACCCTGGCCTCAGCCAATCCTTCCTCCCCAATCCAGCCCCGGGGAGTGACAAGCCCTTGGGCCAATGGATACTTGTCTTGGAGTGGTGAGCTCACTGGCCCTTTCCCACGGACTTCTTTAAATATCTGGCTACCCCACCCAACCTCCTCTAAAAAGGCCAGTGCTGCTGAGCGCTGGCTGGACCCCTTCAAGCTGGCTGACTCTTGAGTAGCCTCTGCCAAGGCCATACCTTGTTGCTCATGGTTACACTGACAAGCCCAGCTACAGGGCTTGCTGGCATAGTGCACCTTTGGTGGAACTTGCAGTCTCCTGGGGTAAGTACGGGAGCAGAGGTTTAGCCCTGGACAGTAGTTTTCAGCTAAATATTAACAGAACCTTCCAAAGTATAAGAGCTGCTCAGCAGTGGATCAGGTTACCTCTATAGATGGTGAATTCTGCTCCCTGGAGGTCATTAAATAGGGTTTAGAGCAGTGTTCCCCAGCCTTTTCCAGCCTGCAAGCACCTTTTGAACTCTGACACAGGGTGGCAGGTGCAATAGGGTTGCCAACCTCCAGGTACTAGCTGGACATCTCCTGCTATTACAACTGATCTTCAGCCAATAGAGATCAGTTCGCCTGGAGAAAATGGCCTCATCGGCAATTGGACTCTATGGCATTAAACTCCCTCCCCTTCCCAAACCCCATCCTCCTCAGGCTCCACCCCAAAAACCTCCCGCCGTTGGCGAAGAGAGACCTGGCAACCCTAAGGTGCAACCACAAAATGGCTGCTGGGGGAGGTGTAGCCAACCACAAAACAGCTGCCCCAGGAGACAGAGCCAACCACAAAATGTCAGGAAGTGAGGTTATGAATAACTCAAATATTAACTCTTCAATATTTAATGTAGAACTTCTGTTTAACAGGATGCCTTTTAAAATAAACATATTATTTAAAAATATTATCTTGTGAAAAATCCTTATGCTGTGCTGGCAGCTGCAGCCAAAAGATTTATGAAAAAATCTGTACAGCCTCCACCTGGCCCCACCCTTTTCCAAAAGCACTTGGTGGGCACCATGGCGTGTGTGGGCGTTATACTGGGAACACCTGGGTTTGGGGGGGGGGGTCATCTGTTGGTAAAATGCTGTATTTCTGTACAGAGGAGGGGTTGGACGAGATGACTTCCAAGATCCCTTCCAGCACTGTATGGCTCTATTCAACTTCATGTTTGCCGACAGTATACTTTTGAATGCCATTTGCTAGTAAAAAATACAAGGGAAAGGCTTGGACCTCTGTGCTCCTGCATGTGGGCTTTTTAAAGAACACCTGGTTGAGAGAAACAGGATTATGGGCTAGAACAGATGAACTATTTATCAGATTCTGCAGGGATCTTCATGTATTCTCATGGTTACACTGGATGGGCTGGGATAAAAAGAATCTTGGCTAAACTTTATAAAATTATCGTATATTTGGAAGCTTAAAATGATTTATGTAACGTTTATGTGCCAGGGATAAAGGAATTAGCATTTCAGATGAGATCTGAAGT
Source organism: Euleptes europaea (assembly GCF_029931775.1). Classification (NCBI taxonomy): domain Eukaryota; kingdom Metazoa; phylum Chordata; class Lepidosauria; order Squamata; family Sphaerodactylidae; genus Euleptes; species Euleptes europaea. The sequence continues at coordinate 33,603,350 of NC_079318.1, forward strand.
GGAATGTTTTGCTCTATTAAGGAATTTTCAGTCTGTTCTTCATTAAGCGAAACACAATACAAAGTGATTTACTGCTGTGCAGAATTCTGGCAAGGCTAAACAAAAATTGTCACATTAACTCATTTAAATACCAGACCTGTTAGGCTAACCCTGCAGGTGCGGATCATTTTCGGTTATGGTAATATCAGATTCGTTCTACAGGTCTGAAGTATGAGGTTTTCAGATTATGATTAGCCGGATTTATTTAGTCTGATGAACTACTTGAATAAAGACTTCAAGAGCACTTACATTTATTTCGCTACACCTTGTAGCTAGGACTGTGTCAGCTGGGCATTGAAAGTCTATATCAATACCAACTTTTTAGAGAAAATGTGGATTCAAGCATATGAAAGTTTCTCTGCACGCTCAAAACCTGCAGAATAAGACCACATGTTTGTAAATTATCATTTGCCCTAAAGTTAACAAAATCTTTGTGAAGGAAGCACAATGTACTGGTAGACCAGGGATATACGTAATCCCAAAGAATTATTATAAATTCCCCAAAGATGTAGCAAATAATACTGTAAGACAGATCTAGATGACTTATATTTTCTTTAAAATAAAAGCAAGCAGTAACAAGCATTTATTAGATATTGGATAATTGACATAAAAGCTGTCCAATGTACCTGCTGACATCCTGAGAAATAAAGCTGAATTAGTTATACACTGGTTATTTAATCAGCCGGGAGGAAAGTAGTGACTAAATTTAAAAAGACTCTGGGAAGGATATTGGATGTTTTAACATAGCTTTTTACACTACTTTCTGCATGGAGTGTGAGCTCCATGGATGAGGAAAGTTGCAAAAGCTAATTTACATGAAGTGCTTGATAGATACAGGGAGCCAAATTAATCATACATGCAACTCCGCTGAAATCAATTGTGTTGGACCAGGCAGTAATTTCCTTCTTCGAGTGTTTAAAGAAGACACAGCATTTGGGTGACTAGAAAAGGCAATTTAAATGAAGCCTGGAGAGAAGCAACTAGCACCAGATGGCCTTACCATAGAATCTAGGTATCACTTTTATACAAGGAAACAAAATTCATGAAACAAGCTACCTTAAGGACCGGTATTTTAAAATAGATGTCGGCATCTAGATTCTAGCCAAATTATATTATTTTGCTGGACAACAAAATATTTATGCCAAAGAACCTGTTTAAGTAGACCTCAGACATTCTGGGTTGGATCCTAAGGGTGCAGCTCATAGTAAAAAAATCTTTTCTACTCCCCCCTTCCAACGGCAGCTCCATCTGTTCCCTGAAATACAGCTTCAAGTGACACAGGGGGGAGTCGGCAATGTGAATGAAGGGAACCATCAGAAACCCACCCACCCCAGCATAGAACCCCCCTTCTGCTCACAAGACCCAACCCTAATTAATTAAAGTTATTTATAGTCCTCTTTTCTCACTGAGACTCCGCAGCATATAAGTCAAATAAATTAACATGATGAAACATCTAATAAGCAATGTAGCAGAAGCATTACAGAAATCTGAAAAAAGTACAAAGTATTACACACAATGTGTTAAAACAATGCCAAAAATGGTATTATATAAGTAAGGTGTTTGCTAAGAAAACTTCATAGTCACGGTATAAGAGGACAAGTCCTCTTATGGATTGAAAGCTGGCTAAAAAAAAAAAAAAGGAAGCAGAGAGTAGGAATCAATGGTCAGTTCTTACAGTGGAGGGATGTAAGCAGTTGGGTCCCTCAGAGATCTGTGTTGGGACAGGTGCTTTTCGACCTGTGCCTCAATGACCTGGAGCTGGGGGTGAACAGCGAGGTGGCCAAGTTTGTAGATGACACCAAATTATTTAGGATGGTTAAAACAAAAACAGGTTCTGCCAAGTCCTAATGGTTTTAAGGGGCTGCATTACAAGCAGCAAGAAGGCATTGATTATTAATCTCTGTTATTAATAGAAAGAATAGATAATTTGTTATTCGCATGTGTGCAAGCTGTGCCCTGAGCAAAGGCATAGCTGGGGTCACTAAATTTCAGGTACATACCACACAATATGCCCATTCCTCTTTCCTTCATCTCAAAGCACAATAAACACCACGGAATAACAGTTTCAATTAATTTAAAAATATATCTGTTAAATACTTTAGACTTACAAGATATGATTAAAATGGACCAACAGGTGGGTTAATTGGTCTATTTTACTGATAAGTTGCTTACTGTTAACATTTCCATTAAAAAAGATGAATAAACTCCTTAGACTGGTTTCTCAAATAAAATGGACCCATGTATCTTCTCTGAACAAACACAACACAATACCTTTACAAGGAAACATAAAAGACGATGTTTCATACTCAAAAATCAGCGCTGAATATGAACTGTAGTGGATGCAAGAAAATCTTTATTTAAATACCGCAGGTAGCTTTTCCTGCAATCCGCATGCAAGCCCGCATTTCTAGTCTTTTAGGCCTAGAGTCCAAATAATGAAGTTGCGAAATAGCAATTGCACATACTTGCTTTGCTTCCAAAACTCAGCTTGGGATACTTTATATACCTTTTTATAACAATTTATCACTTTAGTATCTGCACGTGTCCATACCTGATCTAAAAATGTAGTTATGGTTCATTAACAGAAACATCAAGGATGGAAACTTGCACACTATTCACACATTTTCAAATTTATGTTTTAAGGTCTAATATAAATCTTCCCCTTTTCCCTTTCAAAGTAGGCAACATGAAACTCCATCGTGTCCTTTGTTGGCTTGTTCTGCACTTAAGTAATATAATGGTCTTTTCATGTTCTGTGTTCGGGCTGTTCTACGTTAGATTTTTTTAAAATCCAAAAAACTAAAAGGTAGGAGAAGATTTCAATAAAAATGTGCATACTGAAGCAAGAATCCTTCATGGGGCAATCTTTTTCCTGGGACTAAGCCCCACTGAATCTATCTATCTAGTACTGCTCATACAGCTATAGCCTTGAGCAAAAAATAAAGGAATAAAAATGCCTTACTTAGCATTATTCTTTTGGTATTTACCGTATATACTCGAGTATAAGCCGACCCGAGTATAAGCCGAGGCACCAAATTTGAGGCCAGAAAAGGGAATTTTTAATTGACCCGAGTATAAGCCGAGGGTCGGAAATGCTGCGCTCTAAAATGGCGGCCGCCATTTTAGAGCGCCAGGACGATTTCGCCCCTGCCCCAGGTCGCCCGCCCGCCCGGCCTCCCGGGCCCTCCAGACCCACCCCGACCCCAGCGCCATCCAAGGGGGGGAGGGGAAAGAGCCCCTGAACCCCCTACTCACCGGGAGAGGTGGCGATGCTGCGCTCTAAAATGGCAGCCGCCATTTTAGAGCGGGAGGACAAGGCCCGCGGATCAGCTGGCAAGCGGGAGGACCGGCCTGGGTGAGGTGGGGGGTGGGGTGGGGAAGGTGGGGGGGAAAGAAACTGCCGCCGCCCAGCAGAAGTCATGGTGGGGTGCAGTGGGGTGGGGGGGAAGAAACCGCTGCAGCCACCGCGCAGAAGGCGCGATCGGGTGGGGTGGGGAGGGGGGAAGAAACCGCCGTTGCGCAGAAGGCGCGATTGGGTGTGGTGGGGGGAAAAGGTGGGACAGCCCGCCCATCAGCTGGCCGGCGGGAGCGCGCTGGGAGAGGGCCCGGCAGGAGATTCAGCGCGGCTCCGAAGAAACTGCCGGAATGTACGAGGGCCGCACACACTGAAGAACAGGGAGCGTTTCTTGCCAGCGTCGGTAACATCATTCATGTCCAGGAAAAACACGAGGCAGTCGGCGTAGCTTTCCCACTCGCTGGGGTGGGCTGTATTGAAAGTTTCCATTGAGCCCTTGGTGGCCATGGTGCGGTGTGTTGCGTCTCCCACGTGCGTCAAAGTGATTTCGCAAGGCGAGCCGGGCTGCCTACCGGCACCGAGAAACCAGCAGAAGCAAGAGTGATTTCAGCAAGGATTCAGCAGGACAGCCGGACTGCCTACCAGCCTTCGTCGCCACTGTTAAGTCCGTGTGGGGAGGACACACAAGGTCGGAGACGGAGTTCCAACAACAACCACTTTATTGAGAACGAGAACAGAACTGAACTGCAGTGGACTGACCAGGACTTCATGGCAAATAACTTGATCCACCACGTGACCTCAGCGCCAGTCCACCCCTCCACCAATGGTCAGGTGGAGCGAATGGTCCGAACAACTAAAGACGCGTTATAGCGCATAGTCCATGGAGACTGGGACGTGCAGCTGGCGGACTTCCTGCTGACCCAGCACATCACGCCCAACTCCATGACGGGCAGGAGTCCTGCAGAACTCCTGATGGGCCACCGGCCAAAGAGCTTGCTCGACCGGCTGCACCCGGACCTTGTGGCAGAGAGACCCGCCAGCAAGGACTTCCCTGCCGCCCCCAGAGTCGTGGAGCAGGACGACCCGGTCTACGCCTGCAACTATGGGGCGGGCCCAGCCTGGATTCCGGCCACGGTCCAAGAAGCAACAGGCCCGGTGTCCTACAGGGTCGCCACCTCGGAGGGGCGAGTCTTGCGGCGGCACATCGACCAACTGTGCCGCTGCCCGGCAGATTTGCCCGACCCCATCGCTGCTCCGGAGATAACATTGCTCCCCTTCGCCACGGAGCGGGAACCAGCCGAGACACCAGAGCTCGAGACAACCGACGATCTGCCTCCGACTTTCGAGGTGGATCATCCCGGGGCCAGTCCAGAGTGTGACCCTGCCGCCGCGAGTGACACTGGCCCAGCAACTGCAGAGCGACTGGCAACTCCCGTTCCAGCGCTGCGCCGCTCCCAGCGGGCACACTCGCGGCCGAGCCATCTTAAAGACTTTATTAGTTAGGCAGGTCTTTCGAACTTAGGGGGGAGGGGTGTTATGTACGTATTTAGGTTGGGTGTTAGGACAGTAGGCAGGAGAAACCCTGCCGAGCTTGGGGTTCCTCCGAGGCTCCTAAAGCAGTATGCGCCATTGGTCACTAGGGGTCGTTGCCCCCCCCCAATCACAGACCAGGGGGAATGGCCGCAGGCTGCCAGAGGGGCATATAAGCGGGGGGTCAGTCCACTGCAGTTCAGTTCTGTTCTCATCCTCAATAAAGTGGTTGTTGTTGGAACTCCGTCTCCGACCTCGTGTGTCCTCCCCACGCGGACTTAACACAGGTCCTCAGTTCATTAAATATAGGACACTCCATGATCATATGTTCAATAGTTTAGCCCCACTGAATAATCCTGAGTAGGATTCTGAGTAGAGCAGCATTAGGCTTCCTCTCATACTCCCTTTCCGTTTATCAGAGAGACATATACAATTATTCAGTTTATGCACTGCCTCCCTTGCCTCACCTTGTGAGGGGACTGGATGGGACTCCTCCCTCGGCTTGCAGGGTAATTGGTGGGCCAATCCAGGTTCTGCCATCTCCCTCACCTTGAGGAGTATTGGGCAGGCTGAATCAAGCTTGGCCGCCTTCCTCGCTTCATGGGGGATCAGGCAGGCTGAGCCAGGCACCACCTCCTTCACCTTGCCTTTTGTGGGGCTTGGGTGGGCTGAGCCAGGTACCGCCTCCTTCGCTTCATTGAGGGCTTGTGCAGACCGGGAAATGTCTCTCCCACCTCACCTCGTGCAGGGTTTGAGCAGGCGAGGTGCCATCCCCCCACCTTGCCTCGTGTGGGGCTCAAGTATGCCGGGCACCACAGGCAGGCTGGCCGCTGCCTCCTTTGCCTTGTGTGGGGCTCAGGTAGGCCCAGGGTCAGCTGACCTTCTGTCACAGGGCTGGCGCAGCCCAGGTGAGATCTAATGTTGCTCTTAATGGCCAAAACCACCTGTGCCTGTGAGGTATGCTAGGCTAAGAATGTGTAACTGGCCCAAGGTTACTCACACACCAGAGTGAGGATTTGAACTTGGTATCCCAGATCTTTATCTGAAACTCTCAGCATTACACCACACTGGCTTTCATGGGATGGTTGCTGGTGAACAGTAGCAAGCAACCAGACCTACTTGAGTCATGCAAGTTGGGTGGTAGCAAGTCACTCAATGATTCCTGCCAGGCCTGGTTGTAATGAGTCCTCCCTCAAAGGCCAAATAGCCCTGGAAAAGGCTATGACCCCTCCCCTTGCATTTACTGATAGAAACCAAGCTTGGAATGCTGGCAAAACCATTGGGGTTGCCTGACAATGGCCACTGAGGACATCTGTTTCTTAAAGCTATCTGTGCTCCTATTATTGGCGGAGTTTTAAAAAAACCCACAGTATTATTTTTTTAGATTATAACTTTTTCTGCTAACCTGGGACATTTTTTAAGTTTGTAGGAAGATCTGTCCTGTCAATTCAAAAGTGCAGTCTCTAGATTTAAGTATTCTCAGATTTGGCTGTGCTGAGAATTAGACATATTGATGATGATATTCCTGCCAGCTGATACCAGCCAAAAGACAAGCGGCTGCTTGCTGAACCAAGTAAAGTTTCAGGATAGTCTGAAAGTTGGTTTTACGTAGATTATATTAGAATTGTCTAATCTTCAAGTTACCTTGGCATACTGCATGAAGGTTGGCAGTTAAGTCTCCATGTTCCAGTAGTGGAACATCTATGGCTCTTCTAAGATCTGTTTTTCTTTGACCTGGGTGTACTCCCTAGTTTTCCTAAAGAACTACTCTGTTCAGAATTTTGGTACAGATGGATTCAGCACACGGCAAGTTATTGCAACCTATAAGGGGCTTGCAAGTGCCAACAGAGGCCATGGCATATAGACACTGATTTAACAATAACCATGCTAACATCCTTTTTGTGGAGAATAACAGTCACAATTCACACTAAAACTTGCCTACTATACCTGGACAGAAACTTTCTACCTAAGAGATAATAGCTAATCCATGAGATAGTATAATTTGTGCAAAACAAGCATTTGGCTGGTGGGTAGAGTTTGAAATAGCAATCTGAAGCATATGCATGCAATCTATTGGAAAAGGAAATTATACTGGGTTATGACTGAAATTAAATGCCAAATCAGTTTTGTTAATATGAATATCAAGCATATCCCAAATGAGTACTGCACATGCCTAAGGAGTGGGGACTGAAAAAGCAATCTCTGAAATGCAGTAGAATGCACCTCTAAGCCATCCTGCCCAATTTTGCACTGAATTACTAAAGTACAACCCCACTCCCACCCCCCAATAGATAACTACGTTTTAAAATTCTTTCTTCATTTTCAGGTAAATAAGGAATGGATAATCTCAATATAAGGTTCGCTCTCCTCTGATAATCACCTCACGACATAAACTGTCAAGGAGTTCATTCCACAAATATGAACAATATCCCAACTCCTGCTAATAGACACCTTAAAAGGAGAGACACAAGGAATTCTTTATGCTGTTTAATGTTACCTGGCTGCAATTCCAAGTGATACAGAATACCCAACAAACAAACAGGGTTTTTCTTGCCATAAATTCAGATATTGTCCTTTTCATCGGGATGGGAGACACAAGAGTAACAAGGGATGAACATAAGTAAATATCAGTACATTGCTTAGAATCTGTTGTGGTTGATTAATACTATGGATTAAACAGGGAGTTTCAAGGGTTTAATTCTCCCCAGTTGTCAACCTGCTTCCATTGACAAGACTATAGAGTGCATGTTAGATTTTGAGGAGAGTCACCATTGAAATATGTGCTATTATTGCTCTATCTAATAGTACATTGATTTGCTCCTGTGTGTATAATGAAAGCTGTAGAATGTGGCCTCCCACAGACACGGCAGGGGTCTCTGTGTATACCGGGATGCAGAAAAATCTGACTATGTACATAAACAAAAGAAAGAAAAAGTCCCGAGGAAGACTGAAAGCGCTTCAGAAGAGATGGAATTATGAGAGCAGGCAGCTAACAGTGCAATCCCTAGGGTTAGGTGGCTGTCCAGATGGACACTTTACGCTGAAGCAGGGCTACTTACGCTGGTGCTGGGGAGCCATGCATGGGTGCCCGCGTAGCCACTGCGGCAGCGTTTCTCCGGCTTTAATCAGCTCTCTGACCCTTTGGCCCCGGGAACACCGCCTTTTGCCAGTGCGAACTTGCGCCTGCAAATGTGTTTTTCAGTAAATTACCTTTTTGGCTTGTGGTGCTAGACCAACATGCTGCTCAGGAGGTGGTGAGGCTGCACCATCCCCGGGCTCTCTACTACTACCCCCCCCCCTTAGGATTGCACTGCCTATGTCAAAGGAAAAAGGATGGGGGAATTATTCTGTGCAAGCCTCCGAGAACTCACAGAATGCTTGAGGGGAGAATTTGAGGGGAAACTGGACTTGAGATGAGATCGCCAATCATGCTTGTGATTCCTCACAGGCCCCCAGCCTCTTATTCTTACTGGGGGGGAAAAGAGATTTTAAAAATACTCAGAGACTGCACAAAAGAATATAAAGGGAAGCAAATCCTTCGCGGATCCGCCCAACCGAGTGAAACATATTTTCTTTTATATTGTATTTGGCTGAATACAAAGGCTGAAAGCAGTTTAAGAGCACCGGCACTTTTGACCTTGAGACTACTATAAGAGAAAGTTAGTTCTGCGGCGATTTTAATACTCTGACGTATCCTTTCAACCTACATCCCCTTGCCGTTTCAGTTTCATGTTCTGGTTTACCACTCCTTCTTGCCTTAAAATTGTACGGGCACTGTTGTGAACGAGGCACTGCTAGAGCCAAACAGCTGCCAGGCTCCTTTGCTTTCTATTTCCACCTTGTCCTCTTGGGGGCTTGCTACTTTGCTGAGAGCTCAGTGAGCCGGCATTGTGTTTGTTTTGAATATTTCACTCCTCTTATTAGTCACTCTTCTTTATTTCTCCCTTGGGCCGTGGCTCAGATGTTTAATTCAATTGGGCCTTCATTCCCCCCCACTCACGCTCTTTCTCTCTCTTTTTCCTGTTTAATTATTTCATATACTTGTGATCCTTTGGAGGACTGTTCTGTTTTTAGTCAGGCAATGGCAGCAGTTTGACAGGGAGATTTACCAATAATTGGGAAAGAATCAAATTTTTGCTCCAGTGGAGACTGATAATATGCTCAGGGACTACGTTTGCTAAGATCAAAAGTTTAGACGTAAACTGTCTCATGTGCTTTTTTGGAAGGGACAATGAAAGGCTCAGGGCTAATGTGAATTAAAAAGGCGGAAGGTTGGTGCTTCTGAAGAGGAATCATGTGTAAAATTGCTGGCTTGCTCTACTTGATGGTAGCATAATAACATAACACTCCTAGATCAGACCAAAAGTCCATCTTATCTAGCAGTGCCTCCAGCAGTGGCCAGCCAAATATCCCAGTGAAGCATATAAACTGGGCAGGACTGACAGCCGATCAAAATTCGCCCCAGCATCAGGAAACGTGTGTTAAGTGCCTTCAAGTCGCTTCCGACTCATGGCGACCCTATGAATCGAAGTCCTCCAGAATGTCCTATATTTGACAGCCTTGCTCAGATCTTGCAACTTGAGGGCTGTGGCTTCCTTTATTGAGTCCATCCAACTCTTATTGGGTCTTCCTGTTTTCCTGCTGCCCTAAACTTTTCCTAGCATGATGGTCTTTTCCAGTGACTCTTGTCTTCTCATAATGTGACCAAAGTATGACAGTCTCAGTTTAGTCATTTTAGCTTCTAGGGTCAGTTCAGGCTTGTTTTGATCTATAACCCACTGATTTGTTTGTTTGGCAGTCCACAGTATCCATAACACTCTCCTCCAACACCACATTTCAAAGGAATCGACTTTCTTCCTATCAGCTTTCTTCAATGTCCAGCTCTCACAACCATACATAGTAATAGGGAATTCAATGGCATGAATTAACTTAATCTTGGTGGCCAATGACACATCCTTACACTTAAGAATCTTTTCTAGCTCCTTCATGGCTGCCCTTCCCAGTCTCAATCTCCTTATTTCTTGATCAGGAAGTAGAGGTGTATATATAAAGCTGTGTGGAAAAAAGGTGTGTGTGTGTAAGCTTTCCTCTCCGGGCAATCCCAAATAGCAGTCCTGGAGTTGGACAATACCGTACTCCCTCATTTCCAGGCTATGTGCTCGGTGTGCAGAGTTTGCCAGACTTTTTTAGGCCCACGAGAGAAACAGGAAGGTTCATAACTTTGGAACACATGGTCATGCCCCACAGTCCAAACAGGTACTTCACGAGGATCAGCGACTTCTCAGTAATCTGTGCAGCCGGTGGTTCTCCGAAACTCTCCCCCTCGGGCAGTGCCTATAAAGCAGCGTTGCTTGCCAAATCAAAAATTCCAAAAGGTGCGTTACGGGAATGCTTTGGGGCTGATTCGGCAGAAGCTTGGTCGCCTGGCATTTTTGCTTGTTTGCTTTCAAAAGGTTGCCTGATAACTCCAAAGCTGGGAGGGGGGGGGGGCGACCAGCCCACATGCTTCAGAAGTAGTGCAATGCGATGCCACAGATACTTTGAGGGAAGCCAAGTTGCAACTGGATGGGATTTACCCACACACGCCCCTTTGATCGCAGCCTTCAAACCTACTTCCCTCTATTGCATGGGTTCTCAACAAGGGGGGAAATCCCCCCGGGTGGGGTGATTTTAGGGTTGGGGGGGGAATTGGGACCACTATTCAGCAAAGTGTGATGTCCTGTATATGACGTACAATCTGTAAACCTGCAGTTTGTTTTTAATCTGCAACATTTAATAAAGAGCAACAGTCCAGTAGCACCTTAAAGACTAACAAAAATATTTTCTGGCAGGGTATGAGCTTTCATGAGCTGTGGCTCACGAGAGCTCATACCCTGCCAGAAAATATTTTTGTTAGTCTTTAAGGTGCTACTGGACTCTTGCTCTTTTCTACTACTGCAGACAGACTAACACAGCTACCCATTGTGAATTACATTTAATAAAGTTTATGACTATTTTGGGAAGGGGGGGATTATATTCTGAACAATGGTGAAAGGGGGGAATGGAGCAAAAAAGCCTTCGACAATAATTTGGAGCAAAAAAAGGTTGAAAGCCACAGCTCTATAACACACTGCTGGGAATCCCTTTCTCTCGGTCCTTCTTCTATCAGCGCAGCCCTTTATTTAATGGAAAGGGGGCGGGTCCTCAACCGCGATCGCCTTTCCCGGAGTGGCCGAGCATCCCGCTGGACCGCCCGTTGATTGGCCGGCCGGCCTGCTCCTGGAGCCGCCGCGCCCGCCCCTAGGAGCTGAACGCCACGGGCAGGGGAGGGGCAGAGCGTGAGGTGCGACGGAAAGCGGCGTGGGGAGGGAAAGGGGGATCGCCGCGGGGCCCCAGCCGCAGCAGGCCCTCCCTAGCTCCGCCCCAGAGAGGGGAAAGCTTGCGAGAGAGGCGGGGCCAGAACGCCCAATGAGCGGGGAGGAAGCCAGCCATGGGCGGAGCCGGGTGCGCCGCCGCCCAATGGGGGACGATCGGGAGGGGGGGGAGGGAACCAAAACGTCGGGAGGCAGCGAGGGAGTCCGGAGTCGAGTAGTTGGCGCGAGGCGCTGCGGCTGGGCTCGTCCGTTATAGCAGCTGCGTAGTAGCCGCGCGCGCGGGGGTCGCGGAGGGCGGGGGGGTGGAGAGAGCCGGCGGGCGGGCGGCGCGCGCACACACAAAACACCTCAGCCTGAGGAGAAGGGGGGAGGGGGGGGAAACAGGCGCTTCTCCTCACACGGCGAGGAGCGGGAAGCCGCCTGGAGGAGAAGTTTGGCTGGAGCGGCGGCGGCGGCGAGGGAAACTTTTCTTCTTTTCCTCGAGGGGGCCGAGGAGGAGCCGCCGTCGCCGGGACTGGGCGGGACCCGGAGACTCCGTGTGGATCCGCGGGGGCTTCTCCGGCCCTGGCCGGGATGTCCCTGGCAGCGTCGGCGGCGGGTCGGCGGCGCCGGGGTGGCGGTTGCGGCGGTTGGCACCTGGCGGCGGGGCGGCTGCTGCTGCCCCTCCTGGCGCTGCTGCTGCTGCTGGCGGGCGAGTCCGGCACGCGGGCGTTCGTCTGCCTGCCTTGCGACGAGTCCCGCTGCGAGGAGCCCAGGAACTGCCCCGGCGGCGTCGTGCTGGACATCTGCGGCTGCTGCTTCATGTGCGCCCGGCAGCGCAACGAGAGCTGCGGCGGCTTCTTCGGGCTCCACGGAGCCTGCGACCGGGGGCTGCGCTGCGTGATCCGCCCGCCGCTCCACGGCGACTCGCTCACCGAGTACGAGGCGGGCGTCTGCGAAGGTAAACGCCGGCGGGGAACCGCTTCCTCCCCCCCCCCTTTCCCCGGGAGCCACGCCGCCCGCACCCCCCCCCCACACACACACCCACCTACCTACCTCCTTCCGAGGCAGCGCGCGCCGTGGGGACGGGAGTGCTGAGGAAGGGGGGTGGGGTGCTTGTGGGGAAGCCCCCCCCCGCCAGGGTCTTCCCCCCCCCAGTTTTATTTCCCCCTTCCGCCCCGAAGAGGCCGAGTAGCAAACGGGTTGGGGTGCTTCGCGCTTTTCCTTCCCACCCCCTCTGCGAGATTCATTTCCAGCACACTGTTGGTGTGCGATCCTGCGGGTAGGACCGGTGCCAGTCTTTATTATTATTATTTTGCGCCCAGGCAAGGCTAACTACTTGTGCCCCCTCCCTCCCCCCCCCCCCCAATTGTTAACCCATTTTTCAAAAACAGATGCCTGGTCGGGAAAAAAATAAAAGCACCAAACTTTGTATATGTTGTAGTCAATTCTGTTCCCTAGCGCTGTTGTGGTACTTGCCTTAAAATAAAATTGTCAGTTGCATCTCCCCCCCCCCCCCAGGAACTAATCTGTTTAAAACTGTGCCCCTCAGGCCAGTTCTGCACCCCTCCGAGGTCTGCGCCCTAGGCGACCGCCTAGTTCGCCTAATGGTAGCACCGGCCCTGCCTGCGAGTACCTTGAAAGGTGGCAGTTCTGTTCCAAGGAAGGGTGGAGGCTGGCAAGCATGGAGTATCTCCCCACCCCTTAATGTAGTTGTATGAGATGCGTCCTTTTTCTTTTACCTCCTCTCCCGTTATTTTCCATTTTGGGCTACATCAAATACGCATCTACTGACACCCTCTCCCCCAAATCCATTTCTGGAGTTGTGCGCGTCTGTTGCCGGCATTGGAGATATTCCGCCTTACAAGGTGGATGGATATTTTTTAGTTCTCATTTTCTTCCCATTTAAAAAAATCTCTCCCTGATCACTGTTCCCATCACTTGAAAGCTCTTTACTGGCCTTGCGGTGGGTAACAAAAATAGAACTCACTTTTTTTGCTTTCCTGCCTAAGAAACGGGTCAGTGTGTGTGTTAATGTAAACATCTGGTGCTACCCCTTCAGTTTGCAGTTTCCTTTGACATTGGTGTGTGTTTCACTACCTGCTTTTACAGCCTAGTCCTAACCACGTTGACTTGAAAGTGGGTAATACTGACTACAGGGAGGCTTGCTTCCTGATAGATGCACTTAGTATTATGATTTTAACATGCAAAATATTTCTGCCTACGCTTGCGAGTAAGTAAATATCTAGTAATGCCCTGTCCATGCCTTTTTGCAGTCTTGGTAGCTTAGGCTGTCATTATTGCATCATTTGTTTTATGACACATTTTTCACAATGTTGCAGGTACCGTGACAGTATAGCTCTACATAGCAGGTTATAATGTATTGATCAGCAATTAATGGCATTGCAAACGTTGTTTAACATTATCTTAATTGATATCCTTCCATCTTCTGAGTTGCAGTAGCCCCCAGTCAGGAACCCATGTTGCTAATTTTGGAATTGTTAAAGCAACAAAGAGTGATTAACTTGTTATGTTTATTCTCATCACTTTTGTACCAGCATGGAGAGAAGAGGGATCCTTCCTTTTCATGGGAAAAAAGGAGAAGTCCATTCATATTTTTATCACCTTCAGTTTGCTTTGTAATAGCTATTATCCTGTAAGTGGAAATGTACAGACAACAGTCAAGCAAAATATTTGTATACGTGTCATGAGAGAGTTTCTCTGTTACTGTTTATTATCCTAGTGGGAAAGCTTAAGAAAATATAGTTCTGTTGTGGATGAGAATCTGCATGGAAAATCCCCCTTCCCCCCCCCCTTGGTCATTTGCAGAAAGTATGGTTTCTGTTGATCCGCTAGAGGGCTGCCGAGAGTTCAGAAATTCCTTTGAGACAGCAGAGGCAGTCATCCAAAAAACTGTTAAAAGCACCCTAGCCTCTTCCCTCTGTACCCTAAAAATGTCATAACTAAACATTATCTTTATGGTACGTTATCCTGTGATTGGGTATTGCTACTCCTTGCTTTGGTGTAAGTAAGACTGACTTCTGTATTTAAACTCATGGGTGCTCTCCCTACCGGGTTTTTTTTTTTTTTTTTTTTGCTTAATTTGGCATGATGGAGATTATCATAGGCTTGCCTGGCTTCTTCTAGCATATTGCTGATAATGCCGACTGGATTTCTTCTTGTAGGGATTAACTTCTGCTTTAGGCAAGTCAGCTTTGCAAAAGGTGTGAGCGTATTAGATGAATAAGTAGCATAAGAAATTTCTGTTATGGAACAAGTTGAACTCTGCATTCTGCTATGGTGTATTTTGAACATACTTCACAGTAATGTTGGCATGGAATTATGCTGAAAATCTTCTGTATACCTTGACACCTGACTGCTTTAATGTACAGTGGTGTTGAGCTTTCTGGAAATTTTAGGTGAATTATAATTCCTTAGAAGTGATGTAACCTCTGTGGTACTTGATTTCAGTTAGAAGTAAATCTGGCATACCCTGCTCAAAATAAAGAGAATCTTTTTGTATGATGGGCTTGACAGCACTGCTAGTTGTCCCTGCTCTAACTATCACAAGGGCATAATACAAGGGAATTAACTAGCTGATACTGTTTATCTCACACACAGTAGTAACCAGCTGAATGAGCACTTGATAGCTGACTTTAAATTTTTAAGAGGTTTACAAGACTTCCTTTTATTTAACCTTCCAGTTAAGAGTAAGATACAAAAAACCTCTTAATGGGTTGTTGATTCTAGAGGTAGAGTTTACATCACATTTCCTGTCATCTGGTATTAAAATTGTGAACACTGACATGAATGTAGCTTGCAGATGAAATCTTTGCCACATGAATTGTTAATAAAGCTTTTGGAGAACATTTTTTTTTTCCAAATCTCCTTTTTGAGTCAGTTTCTTCCAGTACAATTTTTATACTGAAATGACCCCTACTGGTCACAGTGAAGAACTTATTTTGAAGCTTTGTAAATGGTTCATGGGGGGAAATTGAAATTAAGGAGAAAATTGCTCTCCTAATCCAACTGATATTACAATGGATTATGTTTAAAATGGGAACTGAGAATTATGATTAATCAGAAGTGATACGTTAAGCACAAAGGAAGTTGCCTTAGAGGGCATACTTTTTAATATTTTATTTTTTATGTCTTGTTGCTGCCTACTGGTATGCTTTTTCTAGTGTGTGTTTTTTAACCATTAAAACAAGCATTTATTTCATGGGTGTGCTCTGTTTTCTGTAGTTTTGTGACTGTGTGCATTTGGTGCGGAAAGTGTTGATTGTTCTCAAACTGAGTAATATACTTTCTGGTGCTTTTCTGTGTTCAAACTTCATAGATGTGATAAGATGTACTAATGTGATCAGGATCATATAAAATAGTGTTCTTTTATTTTAAAGGAAGAAACAATATGACAGTTCATTATGAAACAAATTATCGCATTCATATTTAATTTGCTTATGAGTTCTTATGTCTTAGAAGGAATGGGACTGTGATTGGCTAGGTTTCACCATATTTACAGTTTGCGCTCAAGATTATAAAACTAACTTTCTGCAGTCAAGAAATTTTTTTGGGCTCCAGCTTAATGCACATGCACAGTAAAGTTTGTTAAATTGGTTCGCTAGCATCTGCATACACTTATGGAATCTAATGTACTTGTCATGGAAACAATTTGGTATAAGCTGTGTGAGAAAAAGAGGTCTTGGGACTCTAAATATGTACAGTGACAGCAATGGTAAGCCACTGGAAATAAAGTTAACATCACTGTAACCATTCTGTTAATGGGGGAAATTAGGATGCTTCATACAATTGTCTGTATGAGAAAAGAAATCCAGAGATTTGATCACATGTCACATCTCACATATATTTGAAAATTATTGAAAGACGATACATAGTTGAAAGGGGAGAAAGCCGTACAGAGAACCAGTGATGTTATACATGGCATATGAAGCTTTTCCCTATGTGCCATCTCCACCCTGGAGTTAATCATATAGTGGTTGTCAATAATCACTTTTGTTGTTGAAGAGAGACTGGTCCAGAAACAGCTTGCTGGGTTCTTTTAGCTGCGTAAATCTCCACATACGTGGATACTTTTATAGTTTCATAAATGGAATATTCTGTGTCGTGGAGTCAGTCCTGAACATTTCTATAACAGTGCTAGTCAGGATAGTTTATGATGCTTCAGGATGTATTGTTGTGAGATATGAGCATTGTAGCAGTATACACGAGATTCATTTTTCTTACATAAATGTACCTGTAAGTAGTCTTGTTAGATTTCTAATGCAGTGTGCACAAGTGAATATTGCACTTTTCCTGTTATAATTTGTGATCATTTTAGAACATATTTTATATAATTAATAATCTCAAACTATTTTTCTGACATTTAAAATGAAATCATGCTTATGTCTAGCGCTTCTTTAGCATCATTCTCTTTACTTCACCATAATGGTTGAGCTTCTGTAAGCTCAAATTTCCTTATGTTTGCATGGCATGGTTCCTTACATTTTTTATATATGTCTGAACTTCCAAGTATCGTGATGTTGATTTGAGAGCTTATAAACAATTCTGCTGCTTCTTGTAAGAGCATAGGTACACTACAAACCTGTTTCATTTTGATACTACTGTGACATAACTTTCTCAAGCCAGTTGACATTTGGTATTGTACTGAAAATTCTGTCTGAGATCATAGTTACCTTGCAAAATTAAAGTTTTCAGGAAAGCTAAACTAGCATGTCTAAAGTCTGTAGTGCATATATGCTCTTAAATTTTTGGTGTTGCACTTGCTTTTGTTATTGAACTACAACAGGTGTATTTGCATGCAGCAACTTTGTCATTCTTATGCTGATTTCTAAAGATTATTTTTATTTGAAAAACTATGAATTCTGAATGTCCTTAAACATTTTGTAACTCTGAACACAGTTTGATGTGACTGTCTGCTGATACTGCTGTTCTTGTGTAAAACCGTAGATAAAGCAGCATTTAAAAAAAAAACAACTAGCAGGATTATGTGGCAGTCTGTTCAGGCAAATCTGTTTGCTATGAAATCAGTCTGGTTTACGCTTCTGTGGGCTTCTCTTGTGTGAATATTGCATGTTAGTGTTCAGAACTGTGATTCTCTAATACACAAGTAAATTGACAGTTTAGATTTAATTTTGTAAACTAATGAAATTATCTGTTTGGGGCCTCTGGAGGAACTTAACTCTCATGTTAGTTGAACAAGATTTCAGCACACAAAGTGAACATAGTGTTCAGCAATTGTTTGCATATACATTTTTTAATACTAGTATTGCAAAGTACCATGTTGAAAGCACTTTACAATAAAAACTCACATGAAACAGTCCCTCAAAAGGCAAGGTTTCACAAGTTATTAAAACAAAGGACTTTCAAAATTGTATTCCATAGTGTACTTCTGTTCTTTACAGCTGTGAGACATATACTTCTAATAGTTTGATCATGTTGCACACACACAGAGTTATAACGTCCTATTGAGGAGTACTTCCTACGCTTTCTTAAAATAGTACTGTACTCACAAAATTGTAGAATTCAATGTATCTTAAAGATAACCTGTTCTGTTCCTGTGCATGAGACAATAGCCAATTTATTCAAAGTGTTTTTGTATTATGGACCATGATATAAGAAACAGTATGTTTTGTGTTACAGTATTTTCATCACTAGCATTCAATTGTATATGGTACACAAATTTGGCTCCATTAATTATGCTGGAGTTAATTGTTGAAGCAAAGTCCTAAGATGGTAATGCTAAGTGCCATTTTTGGGAAGTAAATACCACTGAACTAACACCTAGGGTTTGTTGTATATCAGACCAATTTTATGCAGGGTTTTCTGTTCGTTGAGCATTTGAATATTGGCAGTCTTTAAGAGCTAGAGTTAAGGCTTTAGAAAATGATGGACTGTTATTAAAGTAGATGTTTGCTTTGTTGGAAGATTGATATTTGGCAGAGATGTATCTACTTGGATTGAAGGCTAGAAAATTATACAAGAATGAAATAATACTGTGTAGATGTGCTGTGTGATAAAACATGGTAAGACTTCTTATACTTCTGCACTTCCTAATTAAAAGGAAAGTGTTATAGCAGGGCAAGAAATATGAGCATTGTTAGGGTAAAGTGTAGGACAGCGGGAAAGGCATATGATCCTGTGGAGCAGGAGCACGCAAGTGGTACTTCTGAAGACGAGCTTTGACACAGGGTTGGATCCAGCCCAGGGCGAATACAATGTGCTTCATGGAAGTGGATTTTTATCTGGAGCCTCTTTAGGTAAAAAGTAAAGGTGCTCCCCTGTGCAAGCACCGGGTCATTACTGACCCATAAGGTAACATCACAGCCCAACGTTTACTAGGCAGACTATGTTTATGGGGTGGTTTGCCATTGCCTTCCCCAGTCATCTACACTTTACCCCCAGCAAGCTGGTTACTCATTTTACCGACCTCAGAAGGTTGAGTCAGCCTTGAGCCGGCTACCTGAAACCAACTTCTGTTGGGATCGATCTCAGGTTGTGAGCAGAGCTTTTGACCTCAGTACTGCAGCTTGGTTTTTATATGCCGACTTTCTCTACCACTTAAGGAAGAATCAGACCGGCTTATAATCTCCTTCCCTTCCCCTCCCCACAACAGACACCCTTGAGGTAGGTGGGGCTGAGAGAGTGACTAGCCCAAGGTCACCCAGCTGGCTTCATGTGTAGGAGCGGGAAACTAATCCAGTTTACCAGATTAGGCTCCGCCACTCAGTCAAACCCGGTTGTCCAGAGCAGAGTCCACTGCTCCAAACCACCACTCTTAACCAGTATGCCACGCGGGTAAAATGGCCTGGCTCAGGCCGAAAGTTTTGAGGCTTGATTAAGAAGTTGCCCGTTGTATCTTAAATTTTTTACTAGCTGGGAAGGCAATATTTACATTTGTTTTGGGACACCAAAACATTTGAGTCCATCTTTGACTAGCAGTGCATTCCTTAGGAGAGTTACTCCAGTTTAAGCCCATTGAAATGAATGGGCTTAGACTGGAGTAACTCACCTAAGGAATGCACTGCTGGTGACTTGCTTTGTAGTATGTATAATATGAAAGACAAACAGTAAGTGAGGAATAAGAAGTGATGGCATAAGAGTTTAAGTCAGTTACAAATTTGCTTGGCTGCAATATTTAGTCATCATTATGATCTTGAATGTTAAACGTTAAGTTTTTAACTTAAGTATTAGCTAAGGTAGAGGTTCTAAGAAATACAACTGGTCCAAATAAGTCAATAGATGGTGCTCTGTTTTCTCCCTGTCTACCAACTGCAGCATATTGGCAGCTGTTTAGATGTGTTTTCTTAGAGGGAAGGACCCAGGGGCAATTGGCAGAAGCCTGCTGATGGATGTGAAGCCTAGCTGTCTATTTCCTGTTGTCAACTGAACTTTGGTTATCTGCTAATGTAGTTTCTGAAACTTATTTCTAGTCAACAAAATATTACTAGCCGATATGTGAAAAACACACCTGTAATGTGTAGCAGTCTGACCTGTGATGGGCAGTGGGAAGAATCAGTGTAGTTTACAAAAGTGGGCTGACTGGGCATCCAGAAATGAATCTTACTAATTATAGCTTGTGCTTGTTTAGAAGTTGGTGCTACTGGAATTGATTTCCTAAGAAGAGAGCAGCTGATGTCTGAGCTGTTGGCTCATGCCAATTTATTTTATTTATTTACCAAAGTTATACACTGCCTTTCTACCCTCATCAGGGCCACCAAAGGCACACAAATAGATTCAGCCTCAGTGAATAAGTATATTGTCTTGTTCTTTCACTTTTTGGTTCCTCTCATCTTCTGTGTTAAAGAGCTTTCACTCTTGTTAATTGGCTGTTTGGGGGATACTGTCTCAGGCATTTGTATTGTTAAGAGTAGAGAATGCCTTAAAACATGGAAGTTTTGATGGTAAAATCTTGGTGTTACAGCAGTTCATTCTGCCATGGGCTCTGAAATGGTTCACTTCTGTACACCTACCCTGTTCTTCTAGTAGAAATATTGTACATAACCTGTTGCTCCTTGTAACTGAAACTAGTGATCAGGAACTTACTGCTTCACTCCCTGTGACTTTTTGGTTTCTCCTAAAGATATTGCGCCTTGGCCTGGATGGCCCAGGCTAGCCTGATCTCGTCAGATCTCAGAAGCTAAGCAGGGTCAGCCCTGGTTAGTATTTGGATGGGAGACCACCAAGGAACACCAGGGTTGCTGTGCAGAGGAAGGCACTGGTAAACCACCTCTGTTAGTCTCTTGCCATGACAACCCCCAAAAGGGGTCGCCATAAGTCGGCTGTGACTTAACAGCGCTTTACACACACACAAAAGTTTTGCACTACTTTTTGGTTTTGGATTTTACAGAGGATTGTCACAGCCATTTATAGCCAATGTTGACTTCAAAGTGCAGTGAGGCTATTTCAGGTATGCATAAGTAAGATAATTGCATTGATAGTAAAACAAGGAAATGCTTTGAAAATCTTAAACATGCAGATGTTTGAATCTGAACTATTTTAAGCCTGAGAGTCATTCTAGATTGGGTTGGTAGTGAGGACAAGAAGCAGTTACTTACTTTCACCCATGGGATGCTGTTGCCCCAGCAAATACTTCAATTAAACAGATTTATGTCTGACAATGATTTACTTGGTATCTGTGTTTTCTCTTAGCAAACATAATCACTAAATGTGTGACTGTCAACACTAGTGAAATAGTCTCTGTGTGATAGAGATCTTCAACTTCATTGAGCCTGCAGACACTTCTGGAATTTTGAGGAAAGCTATAGATGCCACCATGGTGCTGTTACAAAACAGCTGCCATAGAGGAAGGGCTGGGATTGGTTTTCTGCCTTGAGAAAAAAACCATGTTTTTCTTTAAAAAGAAAAAAGAGTGGGTTGCTGTATTTTTGTTACTTTAAGAGACTGGTACCGTATATACCCGTGTATAAGCCGACCCGCGTATAAGCCGAGGTGCCTAATTTCTCCCCAAAAATGGGGAAAAATTAGGCACCCGCGTATAAGCCGAGGGCCGGCTTATAACCCCTCCCCCCCGCAGGCTTACCTGGGCTCCCGGCAGCAAGCGACGCGGGCCTGGCGGCGGCACGACCAGGCAAGGGCCGGGGCAGCCTCCCTGCAGCTGCCCCAGGCCGCTCTGGGCCGTGAGAAGCGGCGGCGCGGCCGGGCGAGGGCCGGGGCAGCCTCCCTGCAGCCGCCCCAGGCCGCTCTGGGCCGTGAGAAGCGGCGGCGCGGCCGGGCGAGGGTCGGGGCAGCCTCCCTGCAGCCGCTCCAGGCCGCTCTGGGCCGTGAGAAGCGGCGGCGCGGCTGGGCGAGGGCCGGGGCAGCCGCCCCAGGCCGCTCTGGGCCGCCAAAAGTGGCGGCGCGGCCGGGCGAGGGCCGGGGCAGCCTCCCTGCAGCTGCAGGAGGCCGCCCCAGGCCACTCTTGGCAGCAGGAAGTGGCATGGGCCCGGCGGCGGCAGTAAGTTTCCTCCTCCCACTCCCCTACCCTACCGTATTGACCCGCGTATAAGCCGAGTTCGGCTTTTTCAGCCCTTTTTTGGGGCTGAAAAACTCGGCTTATACGCGAGTATATACGGTAATCATTTTTCCATAAGAATACACACCAAGCTGCCACTGATGAGGAAGTTGTTCATCTTGGCCTTTTAAGGGAGAAGAATTTGCCCTACTGTGACTACAAGAGCTTCTTAGCACTAGGCTTGCAGCTGATTTTTACTACCATTTTCAAATACTGTTATCTTGTGCTTCGAAAGAAGAAGAGTTGGTTTTCATATGCCAACTTTCTCTGCCACTTAAGGAAGAATTAAAAGGCTTACAATCACCTTCCCTTCCCCTCCCCACAACAGACACCTTGTGAGGTAGGTGGGGCTGAGAGAGCTCTAAGAGAGCTGGACTAGCCCAAGGTCACCCAGCTGGCTTCATGTGTAGGAGTCGGGAATCAAACCCAGTTCTCCAGATTAGAGTCCACTGCTCCAAACCACTGCTCTTAACCCCTAAACCACACTGGCTTTCCAAGAAGCAACATCACCTTCTATCCTGATAGCTTCTCAGCCAGAGAAAAGCTAGGGAGCGAGAGAGAGAGCTGAGCAGACTTAGCACAATAACACTGAATTATTTTTCCTATCTAGAAGGTAAAAATAGAGGGTTTTTTAAAAAAAATTAAACCCTGAAACCAGGTAGAGTTTGGACTTCTACTAAAAAGCTTTTCTAAACTCAGGGCCAGGGAGTTTCAGTGATAAGCTTCATCTGGAGTAAATTCATTGTGTTCAATGGAATTTACTGTTATGAAATTGCATGTAGGATTGCAGCCTTGAACATGTAAAACTGCATTTATACCAAGTTAGTATTGGTCCATTTAACATTGTCTGTTCTGAGGGCAGTGGAAGTGACACGCTGGTCCATAAATTGTTCCCACCCCTGCTTTCAGAAGTTCTTTCACTAGGACATGCCCATATCTGAACCTGAAGACTGTCGTCTTGTAAAACGGGGTGGGGAACCTTTTTTCTGCCAGGGGCCATTTGGACATTTATAACATCACTTGTGGGCCATACACAATTATCAACATAAAAATTAGCCTGCTATCTTTGGTCATACATTTAGTGAAGAGGCACGACTGGAGACAGTTCCGAGTGTCTGCCACGTAGAGTGATTCGCTTTTGAGCTATTCTGTCACCACTTGGGCCCAAGAGATTCAGGCAGGGCAGCAAACACAAAACAGAGTGAGCGACAAGCCGCTCAGTGCTTGTAGGCGAAGGAGCCTGGTCCAGTAATGCCCTGATATGGCACTTTCCTGCCCTATGCATCTTTTGCAGGACTTAGAAGGGGAAAGAACCAGAAGGGAGAGGGGGTACCGACCAAGCCCCAAGCAGGCAGCTGCCCAGATGATCCCCCCCTGCGCGGGCAAGCAGGCGGCATCCAATCGGTGGCGCACTCACCCACCTGGTGGCACAGGATGGTCTGTTGCACCAGCCGGGCGTAGCTGCCCAGCCACATGACGGAGTTGCTCCTGCTCTGCATGGTCGGGGCCGGATTCTACAGCCAACTCCTGCTACCTCCGCCTGCAGGAATGAAATGAGAATACGCTGGCTACTCGCCCCTGCGCATTCTGGCCCTGACCCTTTAACCCCTCCATTGTCACCACTTCCGCCCCAGCCCTCTTGTGGTACAGAGGAAATACGTTTCTCCATGGCCCAGGTGGGAAAGGGTTAACACAGTTTCTTGGGCGATCCTAGCAGCTCCATAGCTAATGACTCTTCTGCAAGGGGGAAAGAAAGTTCCTTTTCTCGGCAAAACAAACTCAAATCCGCTTTGAATAGAGGCTATTCATTTTCATTCTTTGGTGCAGCCCCACATATGGGACTGCGCCTGTGCGCAGGCCTGCCAATGGAAACTTTAATAGCCTCAGACCTCCAAAGGGGATGCCCCTCCCCTCAGCCGCGGACGGCTTCCCGCCGAACTCACCGTGTGCTCGGCAGGGCTTCCCCTCCCTCCTCAGTTCCTTCTTTGCCGCCGCCGAGTAAGGAGCTTTCTAGACCTCAGAGCTAACTACCTCTTCGGATTGCTTTCGTTTTCGTGAGTTACTATCCTGTCTGCCGTTTGGGTTGCCCCAACTGGACCTGTTATCACTTTGCGAAAAACGCTTGGAGGACTGACTTATTTCTTTGCCTCGGTCCCCTCGGTCATGTGCCAAGGGCTGGTATGGCCCGCAAGATGCCGTTCAAATTGTGTCCAAAGTGCGCAACAAAGATACCGCACACGGACCAACATGATCTGTGCCTACTTTGCCTGGGCGAGGGACATAATGTCTCCACGTGCAAAATTTGCCAGAAATTTTCTACCCGCGCCCGTAATGCCCGGGCTGACCGCCTCAATGCGGAGCTGTGGAAGAAGGCGCTGATAGCCCCCTCCCCCTCGGTGGGCTCCAGAACGCCGTGAGATGCACAGTCTTTTCGATCGGTACCGATCACCAAGAGCCCCGGATCTGGCTCGGATCCGAAGCGCTCGGATCCGATCCCGTCATCGGATCCGATGCACGTGTCTAAGAAGCACAAACACAAGTCAAAGCACAGGGATACGTCCGGAAGCGGCAGCCTCCCCACTTCTAGAGCGGCTACCCCGGCGCAGACGGCTGCGGATCCGACAACCATCACATCGGATCCGACCCCGGTACCGAGGACCCCCTCTTTCCATTCGGGTTCCCCACTCCTCTGCTCCTCCGACGTCGAGCTGGATCCTCTCGAGGAAACTATCCTCCCCTCGGATCTGGGCCCATCGCATCCGAAGAGAGTCGTCCAACCTTACCTGACTCCTAACCCCTGGCCTTCCATCTCTTCAGCTCTACTTCAAGAGTGGATTGAATTTTGTAGGTTGAAGCAGATCAACCTGCAAGGCAAACCTTTGACCCAAACCACTCCTTTATTGGGTTCACCTCTCTATTCTCTTACTCAGAGTAGTCCCAGAACCGAATCTGAGCCTGAGGAACCTGAGACCAGAGCTTCAGTTGACAGTTCAGAGGGAGCGTCTGAACCTTCCCCAGACGAGCTGGTGGGTGACACGGAGGCTGTCTCCCCTTCTGAGGACTTAAAGTTAAGAACAGAACAGATGATCCCCATGGCGGAAGCACTGGACATAAATATCACCACTTCGGATAACAAACCGAAGGACAAGATACTTAGCCACCTGTACCCAGATTCACCTGGTATAGTGGCGTTTCCGATCCTCGAAGGTCTCTCTGAAATCTCTAAGTCAGTCTGGAAGAAGCCAGCCTCTGTGACTCCCTCAACCAAGAAGATGGAGAATCTTTACAGGGTCCAACAGGACTCTGCAGAATTCCTGGTTATCCACCCACCACCATCCTCTATCGTCACTGGCGAAATGCAGACCAGACAGCGCCAAGGACAGCACTCCACTCCTTCAGATAAGGAGAGTAGGAGGGTCGATCATCTGGGCCGGAAGGCTTATACTTCTGCCACTTTAAACTTCCGCATCGCAAATTATCAGACGATAATGGGCGGTTATCAACTCTTCCTGTGGGAGAAGGCTACTCCACACATTGATTTGCTGCCTGAGGAGTCTAAATCCACCCTAAAACTGATCCAGGCAGAGGTGACTAGGCTGTATAAGCAGGAGATTTCAGCTGGCAAGCATGCTGCTGAGATCGCAGCCAGGTCCATGGCCACAGCTATAACCTTCAGACGCCATTCCTGGCTTTGCACCACTGCTCTCCCCTTGGACACAAGAGTTCAAATCAAGGACTTACCCTTCGAGGGTGATACACTAGATGTCAAAAGAGCACTCTTATATTATATTGACAGGACCAAGCAGTTTAGGAGATCAAAAACGCTCTTTATTTGCTACCAGGGCCATAAGAAGGGTCAGGCTGCCTCCTTCCAGTCCATAGCCAGATGGGTAGTCTCGGCAGTGAAATGGTCCTATAAGGAGGCTAAGCAGACTTGTCCTCTGGGAGTCCATGCCCACTCTACTAGGGCCCAGGGCTCTTCTGCTGCTCTTCACAGACAGGTTCCGGTCCAGGAGATCTGCAGGGCGCCAACGTGGTCAAGTCAGGACACGTTGGTTCGGCACTACGCGTTGGATCTACACGCGAGACGAGATGCCGCGGTGGGAAAGGCGGTCCTTCAGACGTTGTTCTAGGATCCTTGTATGGTAAGCTTGCTAAAATCCCATATGTGGGGCTGCACCGAAGAATGAAAATGAAAACAGAGTTGCACTTACCTGTAACTGCTGTTCATTGAAGTCTTCGGTGCAGACACACATCCCTCCCTTCCAACCCCGCTGTCGACCTAAAAAAAAGAGAGAGAGATTTTGCGGGCCTTATATGCCCCCCGGGCCTGACGTTCCCCACCCCTGTTGTAAAGCATGATCTAGAGTAGACAATTCTATGGCCCCTTATATGTATCTGAAAAAGTATAATCTGTGAACTTTCTCCACTAAAATGTGATACTCTTTAAGGTGCAGTGAACTCCTTGTTCTTGGAAAACTGTCAGGCTGCTTCATTTGTAATATTTTAGATATCAAATCAAGCATCGTAGTGGCCCTTTTTACAGCAAATAGCATTTATAATACGTTCAAATACTATACTATATTTTGTGTTATAAGCAAAACCCAGATGTGAAGAGGTTATGTATGGAGTGGCCCAAGTTTAAAGAATTATTTTCCTGCTAACATAGTATATGGTCCAAGATGTCAGTGTCACAGATAATATTGAGATAGCATTGGATTTTGCAGCTGGCTGGTAGGAAATAAGTTGGCTACCAATCCTAGCCATAATTTGTGATAATTTTGCTCTGTTGTTGGCCTGAGAACTCTAATCTACCCTGTCATTGTTTGAAGGGTATTGACAGACATCTGCTGGTCTACCACTACATAGCAGTGCTGAGTAAGTGGCTTGTCTCTTTCCCTAAAGTTATGTGCATTCTCTTTCCTTTGATGGAGCAAGCCCACTTTTTTTTTCTAGTGGTGACTAGGTGAATTTTTTTCAGTACCCTGCTTTTAAGGTTTACTGAGTGTAACCACCTAGCTGTTGCATGGAGAGGCTGTGGCTCACTGGTAGGGAATTGTTTTGCACGAAGAACATCCCAGGTTCAATTCCAGAAATCTTCAGTTAAAAGAAGTAGGTAATGGGAGCTGTGAAAGACTTTTGCCTGAGACCCTGGAGAGTCTGTGCCAATCAGAGGAGACAGTATTGACCTTGATAGACCAGTGGCCTGAGTCAGTATAAAGAAGCTTCATGTGATCACTTGTCTATGGAGAATCAATCAATTGTCCCTTTGAAAAAGAAGCGTCTTTTAAAAAAATATTTGAGAGGCCAAAATCAGCACATACTGAAATAGTCTTCCTTATTAAAGTTGCAGTTGTTGACTTGAGTGTGTAGCCAAGATTTATTACATTTTTTTCTGCTAGTGCCTCTTGATAGTTCTACTTTCAAATTTCCATCTCCTTTCCCAGACATTCTCATCTGTTCTCTATCGGTGTCTTGAATATGTTCCATAATTTATAATGATGCTACATACTACAGCAGCAGTTCAGAGAACTGTTGCATATAGATTTGGCTTTTACTCCAACCCTCCAAAACTCTTCTGGGTGTGCAAGCATTCTGGTAGGTACATTTCATTAAACTGTTACAGGTTAAAGAAGTGTAGCTATGCTTCACATAGCTGAAGAACACAGTGAGGGGATTTGGGTTGATGAGTAGGGATTTGTGTGGAAAATAGCAACCGAAAGTTATAGCCAAGAATATACTCCGTAACTATGGTAATATTAGTGCTTTTTGCTCTTTAGATTACTTGGAAGTCTCTGCATTGTGGCAGAATCAATAGATATGAGTAGGCTTGTCAAGGGTATGGTTTTGTTTTCAGCTGGACTTCTTGCTTTCCTTCCCTTTAAAGGTGACACGTGGATAGGGATCTCTTGATGAATCTAATATAGAAAGACTGGTTAAGTGACAAATGTTGTCGGTATTGGATATGTTCTTGTGCTGCGTATCCTTACCGCTGCTGCAGCATACTCCTCCTTATTTTATGGAAGAGTTTGTTATAACCCGACACTTGCTATGCCCATTGCATGCTTTGTGATTAAAATGTTAGTCTATATGCCAGATATGATGCATTACTTAGACACACCGAAATGGGAAAGAAGCTCATGCAATATGATGCAAGATACACCTGTGCAAATATGTACAATATGTGCAGATGCAAGGTCGTGCCAAAGAAATGATGAAAATGTGTTATGAATATCCCACTGAGCAGAAGAGGAAGGAAGGCAGTGTTGTAATGAGCTATTTTATTCCCTCCCCCCTCCTTACAAACCTGGACCACACAATTAAGTATGTATGTATATGGGTTATAAAATGAGGCCTACCTAGACTGACCCCTGGGGGAGGAGTAATTAGTAAAATCTGGGATTCAGAGAGTGGTTGTGGGCCTTTATGAGTACTGCTGCTGAGATTCCAAATAGTCACTATTTTGAAATAGCCACTATTCCACTCCTGCTGTGCAACAGTGAGTCAATTTAGAAGCTGTTGTGCAACAGTCCAGATGGCAGCAGCTGCTCTTGAATCAGCAGAAGTCTCATTTGATTATTTTTCTCCTGCACCAGTTCTGTTCCATATCTGAATGGGTTTTCCTGTGTTAGGCTGCATTCTCAGAGCTGCTTAGAAACCGCAACTTATGATAACGTGCCTGATTTTTCCAAACCAGCTGAATTCTGGCTTTTCATCTACTGCCTTGAATCTGTGTGTAATTCCAAAATAGGAAAGAAGATGTGACAATTTAAAATCATTTGAATCTTTTCAATACATTGACCTTTGCCCTTAGTTCAGATGTTCCTTTTGTCTCGCCCTCGTTATACTATTAAAGGGATTGCAGAAATCTGCCAATGCTCATTAATTCATGCTTCAGTAGTTAATGCACAATCAAGTGTTTCAGAAAGGTAAGATCAGAATTAAATACAGGCTATGTAAGTTGTCTCCAGAAACAATATTCCATTGTCAGAGTGTTCCTTTTTTCTTGTTCCTGCTACTAACAGCTAGTACTGTAGAGCAGAGACAGAGAAACAAGCAATATCAAAACATCATGATTTGGAATAAGTAATCCTGAATGTTATGAAGACAAAATGGGTATGTAACTTTCAGCTGCAGCTCCTTGTTTCAAGTAACATGTACTTTCACACATTACATTAAGGTCAGGTGAAGTAGGGACTAGACCAGGCACCCCCAACATGGGACCCATGCACATATCATGGTGCCCACTAACATCTTTCCTTATGCCTGCCAAGTATTTTTATAAGTGGGCAGGGCCAGGTAGAGCTTTTGCCTGGCAGGGCTTCTGATTGGCCATTGGAGCTTGTGCAGATTTTTAAAAAGTTGCGTTAGCAGCAGTTGCTGCCACAGCACAAGTGTCTTCACTGTGTGACTAAAGTTGAGCTGTGTATATACAAGAAAATAATTTTAAACAATATGTTCATTTAGAAGGCCTCTTGTAAACAGAGCTTCTGCCTTTACATTTTAAGAGTTACATTTAGAGTTTATTCATAACCTCACTCCATGACATTTTGAGGTTTGCCCAACTCCTTAAGTAGCCATTTTGTGGTTATGCAGCAGACTTCCAAAGGTGCTTTCAGGCTTGAAAGGTTGGGGATCCCTGGACTAGACAGACAGTGATTCAGTAGAGTAGATAGTACTGCTTCAGTGTTCATTTTCAGTTGGCAGGTTGAAATACATGGCAGATTTCCATTTTTCTACTGGTTGAAATTTTGAGGAGGCATTGATGTAGAACTATTATATGGCTTGCTGAGAGTGATAATGTTCTTAATAAATCTGGGCTTAAAACTTTCACAATTACAGTGTTGGGAAGTTTCATATGGGGCTCTCTTATTGTGTGTTGTCAGGTGAGATAACTCAAACCACCTTCATTCAAACTGGCTTGGCAGTAAGGAGACTTGAAAGCTCGGACCTTGTTTTGTCTACTCTTCTCTCCACCTCCTTCTCCTTTAAGAAGATACAGATCTTGTCCTTAAAAGAGAGAGTGAGCATGCCAAGGAAGGGCCTTTTGTGTTCTTGCACAATTTTCATTTTTTGTATTTCAATACTTCAAATAAGTGGAGCTGTTTTGGTTACAGAACCTCACAGTAGAGGCTTTAAAGATATGTTTAACATTTTATGTTTTAGATGCATAGGTGCTTGGGCAATACATATCTCTTAAATGAAAATTATTAATGAGCTGCTGGTATTATAGTTGTTTCATTTTGGTTTTTAGATGAAAACTGGGATGATCAGCTACTTGGATTTGAGCCTTGCAATGAAAACCTGATAACAGGCTGCAATATAATCAATGGAAAATGCGAATGTGATACTATTAGGACCTGTAGTAATCCCTTTGAGTTTCCAAGCCGGGATACTTGCCTATCAGCTTTAAAAAAGATTGAAGGTAAGTCTGTATTCACTAGTATTTGACTTGTAATTGTTAATGGCACATCACTTTGGAGGCCTAAAATGCAATTCTTTGTACTTTAACAAGCATGTAATATTGGAGATATTAGAGCAATAGTGTTGGCTAATGAGACATTTCTGATATTATGGATACTCAACAGATAAAAAGTTGTTCTTGTGGGAATGATTAGTGACTGTGTATTGATTGGACTATGTATCATGAATAAAGATTGCTACTTGGTCAATACTTGAAATTCTTTACAAAGAAGGGAGGCTGGTTAAAATGGTATAGTTTACAAATATAGCTATGTTGGTTGTTACTATATCATCAAACATCTCTTCACACAGGACACTTAAATATAGATAACTATAACACAAAATTAAGTGTGCTGTCATGTGGGGGTAGGGCTTGTGTCTTCCTTAGAGTGCATGTGTTTGGAAACCAGCTTTCTGTCCTATGTGTATGTAGCAAAATAATTACTTGTGCCATACTTACTGCATTTTCCTGTGTGCAGGTTGTCAGCTAGGAAAGTCATTCAAGAAGTTGCTTTTAGAATACTTTTGTTAGTTTTATGTGTTCAACTTTTGTTCATGTTTTATGTGTTCTCGTGTTCTATGTGCTGAGCTGCTGCCTTATAGTAGAAGCATTAAAGGAAATCAAACCCTACCTTTCATCTATAAACATCTTACTTAATTGTGCTTCTTTATTACAAATGTTTAATAATGGAATGTATGAATCTGAGCCCTAATCTGCAATCCCAAATTAGTGTATCTATAATGTAGAAATCTCAAATGTTTGAAACAGTCTACTGCTGCAATACGTGACTTTAAAATTAGCCTGCTATATTCTTGGGAAGTCCTAGAAGCTCCATAGCTGACGACTCTTCTTCAAGGGGGGGAAAGGTTCCTTTTCTCGGCAAAACAAACTCACATCCGCCTTGAATAGAGGCTATTCCTGTCCGCGGGAGAGGGCAGATCGCTAGTCTTAGATCCTTCTGAGCTAGAGATCTACCAGGACCCACTAAGGGCCAGACCAAATGATTTTGCGGGCCTTATACAGCCCCCGGGCTTGACGTACCCCACCCCTGCCCTATCTTGTTGGCCTTAGATACTGACAAGCCCACAGTTAATTACTGCCTGCAATCTGGGAAGAAGAAGCAAATGGAGGGTTATCTCATTTGAATAATTACAGTCCAGCAAGGTCCAAATGTCATTCCATCAGAGCAGATGGAAGCATTTGGTAGTCTATATTTTAACAATGGTTGAAATAAATATTTGCTTTTCAAGAGCTCTACAAATTATTAATCTACTGTATAATTTTCTTGATTCGGTGTAGGTGCAGTGTACCCAACAACATACTATTGTATATGTGATGTACTTTATTCTAATACAGCTGTTGGTCGGTAAACAGTGTTAGTTATCTTTACTTCCCCATAGCTAAGCTTTTGGGTTTGGACTTCAGGATTTCATGCTGGCTTTACCGCTTTGGCAATGGTTAATGCTAATTCGTTTTTGCCATGAATTGGGATTGAATAGCTTTGAACCCTGGTTATCCTTAGTCACAACTAATGGCCATGCTAATATAGCTTAATGTAAGGCTAAGGGGTGAATTTATTAGTGAGTAGGAAGGGACCAAAGGAGGGAGCATGATCCCAGTTCAGAGTTACAGCTGCAAAAAATTTGTTGATTCTTGTGCTTGAATACCAAATTGACACACTCTCATTGAGTGGTCATCAGCACGAGTGCTGTATGCAGGGTATTCATGTACACAGTGCTGTACCTTTCCAGAGTTGCTTGTGACATGATGATTTTGATAAAAAGAGAAAACTAGGGGACCCTGAGCTGTATCACACACTGCAAGGGGAGTAAAAGTCCCAGTTTAAGGAAAAATTTCTTCCAGTCTCAGACTAGACTATTAGATTATATGTGCAAATCAGACATGCTCTAACTTCTTTAAGAAGAAAAATTTCCCTTCAGAGGAAATTGACCAAACACTTTTCTGTGTGTCCTTAATTACTCATGAATTAAGTAGGACACAAAATACATTGTTGAACATTAAACATTTATGGAATTTCATCTGATTTCATGCTGCTTTAAGCAATATTATATCTCTATATCTTTTGAGGGCCTGGGTTGCTTCTTTGTTCACAGAATCTGAACATAGCTCCTACATTGCTGACGACTAAAGAATAGCTTCTAGTCCACTGTTTGCTTGTGTTTCCTGAAAACGATTTGTATTGAAGTCCCCTGGAAGCAAACTGAGATTGCTAGTTCTATGTTCTAAGATAGGGTCTATCTAAAGCTGAAGACATTTTTTTTACATAACATAGGCCATTATTCCAGCTGAGATACTCCCAGTACAGCTTATTTAATATTGAACATCTGGAGCATCTTGGCTTCTTTACTTATAAGTGCTGTGAGGAAAGTTCTCACAGAACCTTCTTAACTGATTTGCCCAAGCATACTCCCATCCTGTGTGAGCCCTTCTTATGTAGACTCTGAACTCTTATGTAGAGTTCACATGTGCTGCGGCTTCAGTCAGTTCTTCAGCGTCTATAAAAGTTCACTTCAGACACCAATCAATGACTCCTACAACCCCAAACATTTGATAAAAAATAGTACAAATGCAGGAATTGAAGGTGTGCTGACAGCTTCTTCCATACCTGTGTAACCTTTTATTTATTTATTTACAATATTTATATCCTGACTTCCCGTGCTCATGAGGACCACCAAGGTGGCTGACAGTTTACCACATACATGATAAAATCATATTTTAAAACCACTGTGCTGGCCGATGGCCGTAACAATAAATGTAAATTTTAAAACCATTAAGATAAAAAAAAAAAAACCAACACGCACATTATTAAAACAATTAAAAACAGTTAAAATACATACAAAACATAAGAAACACCAATTACAACTTTAGAACTTTAAGAATTTTATACTACATATACTACCATATAAGACAACCCCCCCAATGATAACACACAAAGTTTTTTTTAATTGGACTTAGCCAACATGTATGCAAATTTAAGACAACCCCCTGATTTTTGATGGTAGCCTTAGGAGAAACAACCTATCTTGCATTTGAGTAAATACTCAATTTGCTGTCAGCTAAACAAAATCATCCCAGACCTTGTCTGCAGTGCTTGGGTGGAACTTTCTACATTAGTGCATTAACAACTGCAGCAGTACTGCAGACATCAGTGATGATCTCAAGATCTGATCATATGTTCTTCTCTGTCTGAAATGTTTCTGCCTCGTACACTATCTTGATCTACCTTCTCTCAGCCTGCCTAGACAACTCTTAAGAGAATATTTTAGGAGGCTGCAGTAAGCAGTGAACTGGTTATTAACAATAAATATATGCATTCCTAAATCCCAGGTGTGACATGCTGAGACATAGAACATAGCATTGTGCGTTAGTTATATAGTTTTGTTTGAAGTTATTAAAGCAAGTAATCGTATCATAGCTGATGATATAGTTCAGTGACCAAACTGTATAGCCAAAGCTTCTTTGCTTTCTTTAACTCTGGAATCACCAACTTGTAAATGTTTGAGGGGGAGAATGCCTATGTTGCTTCTTCCTAGAGCAGTTCATAAAATGTTTAAGCCCCCCCCCCTTTAGCACGTGGAATATAAATTTTGATTACATTTTCCTAGAGTTGGTTAGAAATGAGCAAAAGACCTTTTTAATGCCATTTAAAACCTACTGTGTTCCTCCTGTAACAGAGTAACTAAAACTGGTTGAACTGGTATTACAACATTTTTTTAAGGAACACTGTATGAAAAAGCAGTTCACCTCAAATTCTTTTTTAGATGCACATAGTTGACAGGTTTTAGTTTGTGAAGCATCCTGGATGAAATCTCCAGTATGCTTCTGGAATATTTATAATAACTAGGTATGGTTTTTTAGGGCAAAGAAATACCTTTCTCCCCTTTTAAATGTCAGAACTTGGTATCCATATATACCATTCAAGTTACAGAAATCAAGATATTATGCAGTAACATACTATTATAAGGTTAAGAATATCTAGTTTTGATAGTTCCCATTAAAACATCCTTTTTATAAGAAGACTACCGGTACATAGTATTGTTATACTTTCTCAAAGCATGTTCCTAGCATGCATAAACATATCTATCCAATTGACAAATTATGATTATAAATACTGCTCTGCAAAACAAGCACTTTATAAAAGCAAAATGCTTTCCTTGGTTTAAAATAAAGCAGTGATCAGTCACAATTGTTTGATGGTAAAAATGTTACATTTACATAGGGTAGGTGTTTTAAGGTTACTACAGTTTCATTAGAATTTTATGGCTGAGTCTAAAGTCCTTTGTCATCATTTTAGCATGTTTTATTTTGAGGTAGGAGAGTTGTTTTTAACAAGTATGAGGAAATGGTATGTATTTGCTAGCTGCTGTCTTGTTTGTTCTTGCCTTCTCATGTTTAAAGCTAGATTTTGTATTTATGTTTAAAAAAACCTCTGTTGTATTTGTTGGTTGTCGCCTGATTTCTGCATTAGAAATAATTACCTCAGTGTTTGGTGCAATATGGCCTAGTTGCTGCTCTCCATAAAACACCCTAACCCTCTGCTTGTTATTCTTCTGAATAAATGACACAACTTAATGACATAGTTTGATTATTTGTGTAATGTTAGAAGTGACTCAGCAAGGAGCCCTTTTGACTGATTAGCCACTAAACTTCCTGGTGTTAAGAAAGTTCATCTGAGTTTGCAGAAATCAAGTGCGAGCTACAGAAGATGATAACCATTTCAGTGGAAAGACCGAGGAATGGTAGGTCAGTGGTCCTACGTCTGCTTTGCATGCAGAAAGTTCCTGGTTCAGTCCTCTGTGTCTCTAGTTAATAGCACTTGATGTGAAAAGCATCTTGAAATCCTGGACAGATGATGCCAGTCATAATAGACAATATTGACTATGATGGAGCAATGGTCTGCATATAAGGCAGTTTCATGTTATCGTGAAAGTTCTCGTAGTAGCATTTCGGTATTATTGGTCAATTAGCTACTGAACTGATAGTGTAGCTGGCTTGCTCATTAAAAAAAACCTTGGGGCTAATTGTAGAGCTGTGACCACTTTGTCCAAACATCAGTATGTTGACCATCCAAAATGCAGTGTTGCTAACAGTCTGCTCCTCCTTCCTGGCAAATTGCTTATATGAAGTAGCTGCTTGTACACTTACTAAGTCTACTGTCTTCAAATCCTTTTCCTTCGGTTTGTGATGGCATGGTGAAAATACCAGGAGCTGTTCTCACAAAGCACTCCCAACATGACATGCTGGCTGTTTAGACAGCTGCCACACAGCAGTCATTTCATCTAATTTGAAAGGGTGCTCAGGGCTTTTCCTGCTTGGCAATGTTCTATAAGTGGAATGAAGAGTGTTCATGTACTGTGGAGGGTTTCTCCCTGACATAGAGCCCTAAACACTTTGTAAATTTGTACTTGGCTGATTCTGAGTTACATCATTTACACCCCAACTCTCTCTCCAATGAGGATCCAAAATGGCTTAGGTTGTTCTGTTCTCCATTTTATCCTCACAACAACTGTGGGGTAGGTTGGGTTGAGTATGTAGGACTGGCCCAAGGTCACCCAGCTAGCTTGGAGAGTTGAACCTAGGTCTCCCAGATTCTAGTCTGACTGCACTCTAACTACACTATCTCCTTATCCTGTTCATCTTACACTTTGTAGCACATATATGTAACAATGACCAAGTTCAACAGAAGAAAACTCCTAGCATTCAGAATCTTATTACATTTGGTAAGAAAGTTAATTTGGGGAACTAGCAGCACTTTCCAGTACTTGAAAGGTATAAACAGTATTGTAGTTTTGGTTTAGGATTAGGAATGAATGTATTTAATAAAATAGCAATTTTAGATATCGTTGCTTTGAGTTTCAAAGTTCTACAGTAAAGCTTTGGTGTTTCACTAGTATAAGGTGGTAGTTTCTGTAGTATAAGTCTAAGGTTGTTAAAATACCCTCCCCCAACTTTGTTTTGTGAAAATGGCTGAAATAATTCTAAAGACCACATGCAGAGTCTGAAGCCAGTAGTTGCTACTAACTTTAAAAGTTGCTTGCATTAAATCCAATAGTGTTGAGGAACCACAGAAGGATAGGATTGTTTTAGTTTGAGATAGATGCTTTGACATCTGTTCAAATTTTCATTTGCTTACATTAATAATGCAGTTAATGAAGCTAGCGTGTTGGATTAAAGGTACTTTGGTTTAAGAGGGCTGTTTATTGGGACTGCAAGTCTCTTATAGCTGTTTCTTTTTTGCTGGATTTAAAACATGTGTAAATGATTGTGCATTGTAAACACTACATAATGTATTAGCTACTCAACATGCTGACAGTTCCAGATGTGTTGCCATAAAACCCATGATGTTTGTTCCAGTATAAGCTTTTGTGAATCTGAGCTGACTCCTTCAGATGTGTGTAATGTACATCCATTTAATACATTTTATATATTCTACAAAGAAGCTGGTTTGAAACAAGAGCTAATCTAAACAGTTATCAGTTTACTCCAAATGGCAACTCCCAACTGCTGTTAAATAGGCATAATATGGTTAACATAAAATCTAGTATAGGATGAAGAAGATAAGCAGATTTAATAGGAAGTTATGAAGTTATAGCTGAACTAATTAATCTTTGTAAGAGATGGTATATGCAAGATATTCACACCTCTAATGAGTAAGAAATCTCAGGTACTGATGAAACCTGGACGAAGGGTGGGAGGAAATAGTCTTGGACTTCAGCAATTTCACACTGGGTTCTTCCCTAAAGTTGTTTTGTAAAAGAACAATTACTATTTAGTACAGCCAATGAATGCTCCGGAAGATTGAAATGTTCCCCCATTGGTTTCTGAATATTGCTATTTTAATGTAATGCTTTGTATGTTGAAGTATTAGATAGATGAATTTTATCTCATAACACTAGACTTTGCTTTGTGAATATTTAAATAGCTCTTGTAAAGTAAATGTAAACTAGAAATAGATGAAATTTGAATGAACATCTGACAGATTTTCTATTCTGTCCCTTTCCCAATATTTAGGAGACAAATGTTTATAGCATGTATGAGATTCTTACCAACATCAAGGGCTTGAAGAGATGTACTGGCTCCAGTTTCCCTGATATGTTGAGGCAATGCTGCAGAGCCACCCATAGGGTAATGTTGATGCTCTAGAGTTGTATGAGGAAGTCGTACAGTGAAGGTCATCTCCACTGTGTATGTCAGAGCATACTCTGTGACCCCAAATGCTCTTTCACCCTGACATGGTGTCTGAATTTTGAATGGTAAAAATTGATAAGCTGTTTTAGAGATGTCAAGGCCCGGGGGAAAACTGATCCTCCTCCCACCCCACACATACACACTTTTTAAAAAGTATTTTTTCAATGGAAAAATAGGAAATGTTGGGAGTATTGAAAACTCCTGTGAAATATTTTCTCCTTTAGAATGAATTCTTTTAAATACAAGTTGGGCATACTGTAAACATATACATATCTTAAATCCAAAATGCATTCTGCACCAGAAGGAAACCTAATCTTTGTGCAGGAAGCCTGCAGGGCTTCAGTGGTTCTCAGCTGTTGCATGCCTTCTATTGTCCTTTTGACCTGACTCTTTCCTTATGTTTGACCTTTTCATCTCTATATCAAACCCACTGTGAGACTTATACCCACAGATTAGGTAACAAGTAGTATATTACCCTAGTTTGCTGGGGGGGGGGGGGGAGATCAGAAGGAGGTGGGGCAGAAACTGCACCAAAGCTTCAGAGGGAAACTTTGCAATTTTCATTGGGAACTGAACTTCCTTCTGCGGCTGTTTATTAGAAAGAAGACAGCATCTAGCTGGCAGTGTACCAAGATAGCATAAGGTGCATCAGTTTGTAATTTTCTTTCAAGTCTTGGTTATATTTGCTATTTTTCTTGTAGAAGACTAAGTCATTTATAACTTAAGTTCCATACTTCATTAGATTTGCAGTTTGCATATCTCAGATTCATAGTTTACAGCAGCAGTGCCTTATAGTTCGGTATGAATGTCATCCTTTACCCAGAATTCTACTCTAAAAAGTATATTTGTCTGCACTGCTACATTTGTCATTTGTATCTGTGCAAGTTCTGTTTGCTTTGTGGGTTGTGGAGAACAAATATTTGAAGCTATGGAGAGTTCCCAGTCTGAAAGAAGAAAAGTATTATTTTGACATAAGAATGTAAGATGTTGAGCAATAAGGCATTTAATTCTATGAGAGAAGTAAAAACAGGTGACTGCCTTAAACCACTATTTTCTGAGCTTCACACCATGGTAAAAATAAGACTCAGACTTTAGTGCTGGTATTGCAAATAGAGAAACATTGGTTTAAAATGATTGGCTATCAGTTGGTGAGTAGTATTGGGGTCACCAACTTTTGGGGGGCCTGTGGGCACCTTTTGAATTCTGACACAGGATAGTGGATTCAACCACAGAATGGTTATCAGAGGAGGTAGAGCCACACCCAGAGTGCAAGGGGGAGGAGAGGGTAATTAAAAATAAGCTGTGGAAAGTGAGGTGAGGGAATAAAACGAACACTGGTGGCAGCTGCTACTGAAACAATGTTATTTTAATCAGCATAGATGATCAGATCTTCAGGGGCCAGTTAGAAGCTCTCCTGGGTAAGAGCCCCACCCACTTGGTGGGCACCAAGAAAGGACACCATGTTGGGGACCCCTGCATTAAATCTTTCCATGTCAACCCAGAAAACATGCTTTCCCAGTTGTTACTAGCAGTATTGCATCCAGTGGTAGCAACATTATGTTCATTTAAGTGCTCGTCGTTAAAATGAAGACTTTGGTTTAAGAGTTAGAAACCTCATTTTGTTCTGCATTCTAAAGTATGGATTTTAAGTATGATCTGTATTTTTGTATAACATGCAAAACTAGTTGTCATGAAGCTATCACTTTATATTTTTATAGTGCCTGTTTTAATTGATTTAACTGACTTGAAAAAATCTCACTATGGACACACATGATTCTGGAAAAGCAAAGAGAATATTCACCTAGGGTTTAAGAATACTGTCTGTCAGATGTTCTATGACCTTTGGCTAATGGATATACTTGCAAAGGAAATGCTTAACATTCTAGCATCTGGGTTGGAGTCTTCATATTACTTGGTTTTCTCTGTTCCCCAACAGTTAATGCAGATTTTTTTTGGGAGGGGGAAAGTGGATATTGGACAATAGGCCAAAAACTACATGTTTCCACTATGCAGTGAGGCATAGTTTAATAAATAAATAGCAATAGTAGCAAAATAACTTGTAGTGAGTACGTTTTTGAGTTCTCCGGAATTCTTTCTCTTGTTAAATGTTCAGCAACAAAGAAAGTGCCTCTAAATCACCTTTAACTCATTAAAGAAGGCTCAAAGTGCCCTACAACAGCATGCACCATTGAAATCGGAACAGTTCATAAGCAAAAACAGGATGGTAGAGCCACAACTACAGATATCCCAAGGTTAATAGAGTGAGAGAGACTTCCTACAGTCTGCAAAAATTTTGTCATAAAGTACAGGAATCATTATGCAGATTTAACTAGATTATATACTTTAGGAGCAAAACAAATTTCAGGTTGTGCCAAAGGCTGGTTCATTCCCTTTTGTTCCTAAGGAAGACAGTGCTGCTTACAGGTATGGAAACACATAGCTGCACTTGTACTTACTGTATTCCTCTACAATTTGGCAACATTTTATAGTGCAGACATTGTTAGAGCATAGAAATCCTAAAAATGTTCAGATGTAAACAGGCATGCACATAATGAAAGTACATTGTAATGCCCTCCGAAGTATGTTCCTCACCTTACATGGTGAAGAAATCTTCTAACATTTGAAATGCAGGACTTCAGTGTTTATCCTGAGGTTTTCTGTTTCAGTTTAATTGGTGGTATAACTGTTGCACATAATATCAAACAACCTTGGCTATACATTTTTATGAATAATGGAGTAGCTATTTATGCTTTGTGCATGAAATTAAATTCCTGTTTAGCACATGGCATATGGGGAGAGTGGTTTAGTAACCATTGCTTGACCTTATGTATTGACTCTCTATACATATTTTGTTGCAGAAATACTCATTAACAAGCAAGGCATGTAATAAAACTTATGGTAGATAGAAAGCAGTGTGGATTTAAGCGAGGACTTCAGGTTTAACTGGGCTTTAGCCTTGTTAGGCTTGGCATACGTAAAAAGAAATTATAAATGTTATTTCAAGATGCAAGAGAACGATATTGAGCGGTAAACACCATCAGACCACACTAAATGGTTTGTCCCAGTTTTCATATGTGTTTATATGTCGGTTGTATTAAAACTGTAAATTACATGTGCAGTAAGAAGCGCAGCGTTCCTGATAATGGTGGGAGAGTTCATATTTTACTGACTTCACTGTTCAGAGATGGGCACTTTGTGCTTTAAGAAGGGAGTTTGGTTGTAAATAGAGAGACATAGACATAAGTTAGGACTACTGACCATAATGGTTTATTGCTCTTATGTATTGATATCTGTACTTGATTAGTTGACTTTCTTCCCTGGGAGACGTTTCAACCCATCTTTTTCAAATAAGAGGATTGCGCAAAGGAAAAATATACATACAGCTATCTCTTTATAGGTGGCTAAAGTACTTGGTACAGATGAGTTCTCTGGTATGCTGTACACCAACAGTCTTCAGCATGGTGCTTCCCAGTGTCTTTTTGGGCACTTGCTTGCTGCTTTGATTGTTGGCCGTGTGTATGTATTCAAAAGAGTCTTAAATGGATGAATTTTGTAGTTAGAGTGCATTATGCAGTTGGCATGCAGTCACCTTTTCTTCATAAGATATTTTTTTCTGTTCACATAGAAATTAATCCAAGGCTTTTTTCATTTTCTCTCAGATCTCGCATTTTCATCTATATGTATATGTATGATATTTCTGGGATCAATCTACACATGACTGTTTCCCTCAGTCTTTCATACGCAGCACAGCCTGACTTAAAGACCAAATTTGTGGGGGGGGGTATACATCAGTCCCTTCCCATTGGCTTACTTTTTCACATATCTTAAATGAGCTCAGATAACAGAAGTTAGCCTAGCAATAAGAAAAACGCCTGGGGTAAGGGGCTTCAGAGAAATAACCTGGATGTGTGTGGTGGTGGCTTAGCTCTCTACATGTTCCTTTTGCCCTTGGAATAAGCCCCATTTGCCTTATATATGATTGAGGAAAAGTCAGGTTTTAAGCAAATAGGTTTGCCACGCATCACAAATTTGCTGAGCTTTAATTATTTTCATTTAAATATTTATATTTCCGCTCCCCTGGAGACTCAAAGTGGCTTACAAAGAAACATAAAAATATAGGCAAACAATGGAAAAAATAAGCAATATAACTCCTACCTCTGGATTCCTGGGCTGGCTCCCTCAGTGCCACAGGGTATGTCTCTTGCCTGTCAGAATCCACCAAAGGGTCATCCTTTAGCCATGTCTGCACTAGAAGAGAAGCTTAGCCCAAATCCCACTCAGCTAGAACAAAGTTGTTACCAGGCTTCATCTCCTCTGTAACAATTACTTTTAACATTAATGACAGCTTTACATTAATATTTATTGACTGCAGAATATAGTTTTTTTTGTACTCAATCCAGGTTGGAGCCAAAGTGGAGTGAAGCTTGTAGAATGGTGCTCTTCACAGGTCACAGAGACCCCCCCAACACTGCTGTTTGACATTGGGTGGGGGGGGGAATAACATTGGAGCAAAGTGGGAGGGGGAAAGGCAGCAAATTTTCCTCTCTCCTTCACCAACTGAAGTATCTTTCTACTAGCATGAGTGCTGTTACACATGCCAAAGAGGTCCTTAGTATCTATCCATATTTTGGTGGAGATTGTTGCTAGAGAGATTGTTGCTAGAGAGTATGGTCATAAAATTAAAGCTACAGTGCAAACCCATCTTGAATCCTGAAGCGCTCAGGAGAAATATGGGCATATAAATAATTTAAATAAACAGAGTGCCTATTCTTGCATGTGTTTGGAGGGGAAAGAGCAATTCAGCCATATGGTGTGAATTTAATGATCAAGACAACTGACTGTTTATGTGGTGTATAATTTTCCTTAGGATGCATATGTAGATATAAGGGAGTAAGAGACCATTTTTGTTGATTTAAGTCATGGCTACCCAACATTGTTCAATTTGTGGCAGTTTTTGAGAACACACAGTGGGCAAATACTATAAAATGGTTGCCATGGGGGATGTGGGGGAATGCAACCAACCATTCAATGACTGCCATGGGAGCTGGGTCCAATCTGTTTCCAAATGGGTGGTCCCTAGAGACGCAAATTTGTTGCCCCTGGACTCCAGTAAAGCACCTCCTGCTCTGAAGAGATGGAATGAAGTGAGAGTTCACTTTGAGCTTTGGGAAAGAAGGGAGTGAGCATCAGGAATCGCAACAGTGAGCACCGCATTGGGGATCGCTACTCTGAGTGAACGGTAATGCAGGGCAGAATTCTGAATATACCATACTCAGACAGGATCTGCTTTTGAACTTCTGGCTCTATTGACTGATTAGCTCATGCCCTTTTGGAATGCCGCTTTTACAAGGAACTTCGATTGCACTATATTTCCCCCCTTTTAACACACAAATCCAATTCCTCTGTGACTGACATAATGCCTTTTTTACTAAGCGATAGGGACCCGAAGGCTACATTGTCAGTGGCAAGATTTGTTTCAGTCCTTATATCCCTCCAACACTAGATATATGCTGCTCAAGATCAATTGATCAAGAAGCTTCTAAGGGATAAAAGGAAAGGACTCTGAGTGGAGGCTATCTGGCATATTTTAATTTAACTCCATTTGCTTTCTTGTGGTACCTCCAGAATAAAAAAATATCAATAAACTGTGTCGAGCCTTCTCTCTTGGCTTGAATACTTTTTGTTGAGCGCACATGAAATAAATTTTATATGTTTTCTACTGTAATACGTAGATGGTTGTCTGGGCAGTAACACGAATTACAGATCAAAAGTATGAAGCCTGATTGCTAGTTTTAGTATGATTCTTAGAGTGAACTTTGTATTGGGCAAGTCCAAAACCTGTACATGAGTTATAGGTTTGTCTGTGGATGTGGGGTTGGGGAATTTACAAGTATCACTCTTGGCCATATCCTCTGCACCACTTTGCAGCGTCCCCTAGTCTTCAGGGGTGTTTTTTAGGCAGCTAAAGGTGATTACAACATAAGGAGGTGCTTGAAAATTTGTGGTTCCTATGCAGTTATGGAGTTAAGACTAAAGAGAGAAAAATATCACTTGTAGAGCTTTGATGGCCTTGGAAATGGGGCTAAGAAGTTTTCTCATTTTTTTCCTGAAGACACCCCCCTGCCGCCGCCGCTTTTTGTTCCTGTTGAAAAAATGGCAGTTTTAGCAAACACCCTCTTATGTTCTCGTGTAGAATGAGGGAAATGCTTTTTAGGAACAGCAAAATGCCCTTTACTCCCTCAACATGCATTCTTAAAACAGCCTAGTTTACAGAACTTTATAATTGCTTTATACTGTAGACATGTACAATTCTCAGATCCGCTTGCCTTCTTTGGATTCGTTCTGCAGCATATGA
Organism: Euleptes europaea; assembly: GCF_029931775.1. NCBI lineage: Eukaryota > Metazoa > Chordata > Lepidosauria > Squamata > Sphaerodactylidae > Euleptes > Euleptes europaea. The sequence continues at coordinate 33,647,105 of NC_079318.1, forward strand.
AATCTTATGTGCATTTGGAAATATATACCAGAACAAGCAGCAGGACAACAGAGTAGAAAAGCTTGTTTCAATAGTGAAAATACTCATATCCCTGAAGCACATGGAAGTAAAGATGAAAATCTAGAATCTGAAGTTACTAAGGTTCTAGAATGATTCTGATTTGGCAAAGAAACTTAAGCTAGTAGTGTTAGAAGAGATTTATGAACTGTTCGTCTGATATGACTGTTGGTTTTGTGACTGTCCCATCTAAAAGGCTCTGGACAGGTTTAAAATTAAAATGTACACATATTATAGGAAATAGTTAAAATTAAGTTAAAACCACACTATCAGAGTATTAACATATAGAAAGAGCTGACATGAAGAATGAGAAGCCAGTGCAGAAGCAGAAACAATGGTATATATAATACGTTCCTCTTCCAACCCATCGAGAAGAGTGTTGTGTTCTGACCCAGTTCTTATTTTATATGGACAGCTGTCTGGATGGCTTATTGTATACGGTCAGAGTATAAAAACTATTTTTTAGATGTTCTAGTTATAAAATCTGTATCTGTGTTACTGTGATCTGAAACCAATGTATGCTTGTTTGACTTATTTTCTTGTGAGTAAATGTTGCATAAAAGGTTGGGAATAATATGGCTTGCAACAATCTTCTGCTTTGTGGCTTGTACTTGTGAGGTTTTAGCCTACGTACGTAGAATTGGTGCCAATCATCACAGTCCCCCTCCCCCATAATTTCTATTTAACTATATGGGAAGGTGTTGGAGGTTAATGATGATTCTCATTTAGTATCTCAGATGGCATCTGTGTTCGGAAAAGTATGACTTCTGGACTCCTTCCCTGTGACTTGGAGCAAGCTTTATCCCAAACCACCTATTAAGTATTCAGTTGTTCAGGGAAGATTTGCAGTACAATGCAAGAAACAGCTTATGTAAAGAATATTGAGACTGCAATGAAAAGTGGTTAATGTTAATGAGGAATGTGTAGTACCTGTACAACTGCTGCTTTGTTTAGTCTATCTCCTACACAATGTTTGTCTTTAACATGACTTTTCTTACCAATATTGCATTTTTTTTTCTGCCAGCTGTTACTAAGCACCACTAATGAATATGAATACTTTATGAGGCTGCTTCATCTAGAAGGTGATTCATGTAGGGGCTTTTTTTTGGTTTTTTTATTATGTTTTTCTAAATACAAAAGAAAAGAGGAAAATGAGGAAAGGGAAATAGAATTACATTCGTTGTTTTTCACCAGCACAAGGACTACTTCATCATCTACATAAACTGTTTCTCTTAACTATTAGTGTCCTTATATCCTAATTCTAATACAATTTTCTTATACTACATCAATTCTTATTCTTAATAACTGTCTAATCAACATGTATATGAACAGTATCTGTCATAAAAAGGTTGCCATCTTTGGGTATGTTCTTTGGTCATCTCATAGTGCAGTATGGGCGAAAGTCTTGCCATCATTGCATATTCATGCATTTTTGTAATCCACAGCTTTAAATCAGGTATCTCCTTGTCCTTCCATTTCTGTGCTATTAATCTTGCTGCCGTCATTGTGTATTGATAAAACTCTTTGTACGTTACAGGTATTTGAGTTGGAATTATTCCCAATAAAAAATATTTGGCTTCCAACTGAAACAAGATGTTGAAAACAAGCTATTTCTTTGTGTATGACTTTCCAAAAAGTTTGAATTTTTTTACGTGTCCACCATTGATGGAAATACGTTCCTTCTGTGTCTGAACACTTCCAACAATTAGCCTGATTTGCTTTGTACATCTTCTGCAGATCTTTCGGAGCATAATGCCATCTAAAAAAACATTTTGTACCAATTCTCTCTTACTGCTTGTGATCTTGAAAATTTAATATCTGTTTTCCACAATTTTTCCCAAATCTGCATTGGGATCATCTCCCCAAAGTTTTGCATCCACTTCACCATGCATATCTTTACTTGTTCTGATGCTGTGTCCGTAGTCAGCAATATTTTATAAATCTTTGATAAAAGATGATCCTGATTTTTTGTTATCAAAGTTTCAAACTCTGTCAATTTTCTTTGTTTAGCTCCTTGTAATTAGTCCATTCGTAATGCATGAATTATTTGGTGATATGTAAATCAGGAAATTTTTACATTTTCTTCCTGAAGTTCTTGCAATTATTTAATTTGTCCATCTTTCTTGATTAGGTCGTTATAAGTAAGTAAGCTGTTCTTGATCCTACTTGCAAAGTCTGTATATGCTTCAATAGGAGACATCATTCCTGGTGGTGAGGGACTAAGAAGTCTTTTAAGTCAATTCCATACCTTCATCATCTGTGTTGGTAAATTCTCCGTGTTTACATTCTTGGGTTTGGTTGCAACTTTTTTGATCCAAAGTAATTGATGAAATCCATGTCCAAGGTCAGCTTTTTCTAGTCTTATCATTCTGTCTTCAGGGAGGATAATCTAGTCTGGCAGTGCAGCCAATGTGGCTGCTTGATGATATAGTTTAAGGTTAGGTAGATTCAGTCCTCCTTGCAACACTGCAAATCTTACTCTGGGTTTCTTACCATTCCAGATAAATTTATTCATTCTTCTCTGCCATTTGGTCATTATCATTGTGTTTATGTCGATTGGAATTGTTTGGAAAAGAAAGTTGAGTCTTGGCATAACATTCATTTTCAATACTGCTATTCGGCCCAACCATGATATTTGAAGTCTATTCCATCTTTGTAGATCTTCTTCAATCTTCCCCCATACTTCCTTGTAGTTTAAATCAAAAAGTGTGTCTGATCTCGTTGGTATCTTAACACCCAAGTATTTCACACTCTTCTTTGGTGTAAACCATTGGAATCTGTTTTGAATATCTTGTCTGTCTTCTTCTGAGATATTATAAAGAATCATATTAGTTTTAGTTTTGTTAAGCTTATATCCGGAGTAATAACTAAATAAATCAATTTGCTTCTGAATTTCATTCAGTGAAAGTTCTGGTTTCGGACATATTAACACCACGTCATCTGCATAGCTTCTTATTTTATATTCTTGGTCTTCATATTTTATTCCTTCTATTTTAGGATAATTCCTTATCCTATTTGCAAGTATCTCCATTGAGGTGGTTCATGTAGTTGATGACTTAGTGAGGATACCATAAATTAGGGGCATATGTTTACATTAGCAGATTTTCCAGTTGAAATTTAAATAATTAAATATTTAGCATTGGCAAAAACAGGCAAAAATACACCATGTGGAAACCTGGATTATGTATAAGGACCAGCATTTGCCCCATGCTTCATAACCCACATTTAGCCCATCTAGCATGACTAACTTGCAGCACAACAGCACTGTCAACTATAGACAGACTATACTTACATATATGGGGAGGAAAATTGTGGGGCAGAGAAAATTTTCTGTGGAGATGACTGGCAATAACTTGCACTAGATTCCCACTTCTAGAGTTGGGCACTGCATGCATAACTCATGTTGCTTGACTGGGAATTGTACAAGCAGGTCCCGTCAGATATTTGCTTCCATTTACCTTTCACAGTATCCTCCTGAACAGGCCATTGTGTTTCAGATGCATCATGTTAGATGGGCTTAGAAGCCTGGACAAACCCCAGTGTTTGTACATGACCCAGGCTTGTATATGAGGCACTTACTGTCTTTTGTGAACATTAAACATTTCAGTTATTCATTTAAGTTTGGGAGGGGACTGAATACAATAAACTGACAAGAAATGTTGAGTGAGTGTAAGTTTTGGGTGAGTGTAGAAAGTTGGTATCTGCAGGAAAAACATGCAGCGTACTATCTGAATTCTTCTTGTCTTGAAAACCCTACAGAGTCGCCATAAATAAGCGATTTATGCTGATACACACACACCGGCGCTTCCCAGTCCCGAGGCTCAGCTGTTGGGCGGGTCCTCGCCCAACAGCTGAGCCTCGGGACCGGGAAGCGCCGAGGGAGATTAAACTGCTCTGTGCTGCCTGGGCAGTTAGTGCAGAGCAGTTTAAAGACCCCCCGCCGGACTTCCAGGGAGTCCCTAGAAGCCGGGCGGGGCAGTCTTGAAAGTGCTCTGCGCTGCCTGGGATGGCAGTGCGGAGGAGTTTAACCTCCCCTAGCACTTCCCGGTCCCTAGGCTGCCTGGGCGGCGTCCCAGCCGGCTCCCGGGGCGCGTGGGCTCCACTGCACTGGACGGCTGCTGGGAGGGGCCTCCCGCCCCCCCAGCTGGCTGGTAGCTTCTTAGCCGGCTCCTGGGGTGCGCCGGCGCTGGGCTGCCGCGGCCGGGGGTCAGCCGTGGCTCCCAGGGCCTCTCGGCAGCTTTGCCCTTCTCCCTGGGGGCCGTATTCACACACATTCGCTCCATATGACGCAGAGATTTCCCCTCACTTTTGAGGAGGAAAAAAGTATGTCTTATGGAGCGAAAAATATGGTATACAGTACTTCTGCTTTTAAGAGGCACATTTGAAATGCAGGGCATATTAAGTCTTGGAATAGCTATATAAATTAACAGCTGTACATGTTTCTAAAACTGTATTTTTGCCGTACGGTGAAAAGCTGAAGTCTGTAACTCAGCTGGCAAACTTGTGTATTCAGATGAGGAAAGCTGTGGTTCCTTCTTGCCACTGCTGTCCTGTGTATTTTTTTTCTTTTTTTGTACAGTCCTTGGGTAATGACTGGGCTTTCCTGTGCTTTACAGATTAACTTTTATTTTAAGTTAACAGCTCTAATTTTATGGAAGTTGGGAAGGAAACAAAGTGAAACTACTGCAATAAACATTCTTTTCCCTTCTTTCCAAACTCTCAGCACATTTCTTTAGTAATCTCATCTCTCCCAAGTGAATTTTAAGTAATATTTTTTCTGTCACCTTTTGTAGTATGTACTTATCCTGAAGGAAATCTTTAAGGGCAAGGTGGTACCTTGTGATCTTCTTGATTGACAATTCTTTTGCTTCCTGGTAGGTGGAGCCATTACGCTTAGTATAAGGACTCAGTTGTAGGCTGAAGGAAGAAGAAGACTACTGTTAAAAGAACTGCTGGTAAGTCTGTCTACTTTTTGTACAGATAACATAAGATTAAGGAGATGCATGTCTGCTTGAAGGCTCCTGACCAAGGCTGTAGGACCCATGCTCTGTATATGCCAAGTGTTAACCTAAAATGGTTTGATTTCTGTGAATGTCCTTCCACGTGGCATATTGAAACATTCTGTAGCAGAGCAATTTGTGTATCCTAGATAGGTGGTATGAGAGTTGCTGGAAATACAAGGCTTCACAGAAAGCACCATCTTACTGTTAATAATTTACTTTGAATTGCATTACTGCCGTTTTTCAAAGGAATCCCGATAGTAAAAATCAGTATAAGTCTTTGGGTGGATGGTAGTGTGAACTTGGAGGAAAGATACCTACGACTGACAGAGGCATCATTTCATGATGAAGTTGTCTCATACAGTCTAATGAGTGTACGTATTAAAAGTTGTTCAGATTATGGAACTGGACAGATTGCTGTGTATTTCTGGTTTGACTTGTGATATGACTTTTCTCAGGCCCTGGATACATGCCTTGCTCCGAAAGCGGGCAGTATCCAATTTGTCTGTTTTTCCTTGAAAGCCTTTTCCTTCCCATATGAGTGTGTGATGCACGGACATTCCTTCCCACATAATTTAATCGCATTGTACAGTGGGCATAGTCTTGCATCATATGTTATGCTGTTCGTTGAAATTAACTCTGTCTTCCCATAACATCTTTCATAAGCTGCAATATTTCATTAGTTGGTTATCTGTAGATAACCAAGAAGCTCTAAACATGGTGATATGAGAGTAGTCTGTTTCCTCACTTATGGTGTACAAGTCTTTTGAATCAGATCTAAAAAAAAGCCTAGGCCTTTTTTTTAAGGGGGGGGGGAGCGGTTGTGGTAGGAATCAAAGATGGCATATCATCCCTACAGTCATGTCTTTTCCAAATCAGTAATTTAATAGAAAGTCAGATTGTGGAGAGTTTAAGAATTACTGATAATCTAGTTTACACTCCATGTTCATAAGGTGCCATGACACAAGTTATCTTAGACAGTATTGCCAGCATGCTTTTGAGATACATATGAAATAATTGTATACATGTTTAAAAAGTGGTGTTGTGGGACTTCCGGTCGGACGATCCCCTCGCAGACAGCGTTGAAGACGCTCTCCTGCTGCCAGCTGCCACAGGGCGATTAACCTCCCCTGGGAAAATCTGGCAAGCGGCACTCCTCGGAGTAAGAGGGGATGCGGAGTCAGGAGCCGGTGGCGGACCCGTCATATAAGTGATAGCCGCCTAGAAACCAGCGGCGGTCGCTCTGACGGGGCTCCGCTGAAGAGCCGGAGCCATCTTAAAGAGACAGCAGGAGAGAGCGAGGTGGGAGCCGATTTTCTTTATAATTCTTTTTGAAAAACTTCACTTGGATTTTTAAAGTTACAAATTGGGGTGTGTGGCATTGTTGGTTTCTAAATAAAAACTCTGAACCATCTACAATTCTGTTACATTTTATTTTTCTGACTTTTGGCTTTTTGCCAGTTGTGTGACGCATTTTAAAAAGGTTTTTGCAAGAGTGAGATCTTCAAAACAAATGAAAGACTTGGGAATCAATTAAGTGACATGACTCAAAATATATGAGATGTCATAGTGATTGTATTCACCAAATTGAAATCATCTGAAACGTAATGATTTAAAAGAAACCTTTTGCCCCCCCCCCACTTCCCCCTTGTGGAATACAATTGCTGGAGGTTTTGCTTTCAGCTTTTTTTAGCCTACTGATGGGAGACAAAGAGAAGCATGCAAAAGACATTCTTAAAGATACAAAGCTGGTTGTGCAGTCTTCTCTTCGAAGGGCCTCTGTAACTCAAGTAACAACTAAAACAACTCCAGTGGCATCAACATCTGTCACTGCTAAGATGCTTCCAAAGTCTAAACCAGAAGTGACATTGACCTCTGTATTTGAATTGCTTACTAAGACTCATCAAGATGTTACAGAAATGAAGCAGGAGTTATCCCAGAACACAATTACCACATCTCAAAATTCGGCTGCAATTGCTTCTTTGCAGGATACAATCACATCGCTGACTGTCAGGCAAGATAAGGTTGAAACCAAGCTTAAGAAAAATGCACAGGAAACCAAAGAAATTAAGAAGAAGGTGGATACCCTTGAGATGTCAATAGCAGCTTCAACTGACAAACACATTTAGACCAAATGGCGATGATGGAGCTTAAGATAAAAGAATCCTCGATACGCATTCGTGGTTTGAGAGAAAAAGTGGAAGACCGGGATCTACGTGGGTATCTGACAGTTCTTTTGGCTGATTTTTTACAAGAACCTGGAGAAGTGATTGAAGGAATGATTGTGACAGCATACAGGATAAACTCTGCATATGCAACCAGGAACAAAGTACCAAGGGATTGCCTGCTTCAACTGTTTTCAAGAAGTCACCGAGATTTGATACTTAATCAACAGTTCAAGACACCGCTCAAAGTTGGAGAAGAGCCTTTGAGATTGATGAAGGAAATACCTGCAAGGTTACTGATGAAAAGGAAAGATTATAGGGAGATTGCTCAACGTTTGAGACTTAGTGGCATCCAGTTTAGATGGGAATTTCCGCACGGAATCTCTTTCATCTTTAAATCAAAGAGGTTCAAGTTCACAGATGTGGATAAGGCTGCTCAGTTTCTACGTAGATATGATGCGGAATTGGTTAAACCTATTAAACCAACCAAACAAGATCAAACCAGAGAATTTACAAAGGAACAAAAGGCATCTGAAGCATCAGGAGGTGGAGAATTACCTATAGATCCACCAGAGGACTCTCTAAGTGATGATCCTGAAGGCTGAACTAATTAACAAGGGGGGGGGGGGAAGGGAGGCAGTGGGAAATAGGGATTTTTAATTTGTTTAGTGGAAGAATATGGGATCTAACTGAATTTTGATATGTTACAGGTTTTATCTTGGAATGTTAATGGATTGAATTCGCCTAACAAAAGAAGCAAAATATTTCACCAACTACAAAAGGTTAAAGCTAATGTTATTTGCTTACAGGAAACGCACATACTTCCAAAAGATATATTTAGATTGAAACAAGCAAGGTTGGGTACACTTTTTACAGCATGTAATGAAAGCAGAAAAACTAATGGAATAGCTATGTTTGTACCTGCTTTGTTAGAACCGAAAGTTATCTATCAAGATATTGAGGGAAGAATTTTAATGGTGGAAATAATATGTGGCTTCCAGAAGATAATGCTTGTGGGTCTATATGCGCCTAATGTAAACCAAAAAATATTTTTTGACAAATTGTCAACATTGCTAGCTGAATATGCTACAGAGAAAATGATATGGATGGGGGATTTTAATGGTGTTATGGCACCTAAATTAGACAGATCAGGGAAAAAGAAAAAAGCATCCAATGAAGGAAAATTGCCAAGGGTTTTTAATGCTCTTACAGATCAATGGGATATGTTTGATGTCTGGAGATTGGCACATGGTAATAAGAAGGGTTATACTTTTTTTTCACAGAGACACCTTACATATTCTAGGATAGATATGTTATGGTTATCGAAGGGTTTAATAGAAAAATCAGAAGCTGCAGAGATCCTGCCAAGGGTTTTGTCAGACCACAATCCGATATTAGTTAAAATTAAATTGGGAGATAGAGGATGTAAAATCTGGAGGATTAATGATTTTCTATTAAAAAATACTAAAATAGTTACCAAAATGAAGTTGCAGATTCAGAATTACTTTAAAGAAAATGCAGATAAGGGTACTCGTGAAGATATAGTTTGGGATGCTGGTAAAGCAGTAATTAGAGGATTATTGATTCAACAAAATACAAGATGGTATAGAGAAAGGGAGAAAAAGATAAAATATATACTAGATGAAATAAAACAAGGGGAACGTTGTTTAAGTAGAGTACAAGATAAAGCAGCCAAACAGGAACAGCAGGATAAGATCAGAAATTGCCAACAGCAATATGAATTCATAATTGCAGAAGAAATTGAAAGAAAAGTTATGTATAACAAACAAAAAAATTTTGAACATGCAAATAAACCGGGTAAAATGCTAGCATGGCAACTTAAGCAAAAAGACAAAAGAGTACCAATACTTCAAATTAAAAGGAAGGGTAAGGTGACAAGAATTAAAGAGGAGATATTAGAAACATTTGTTGAATTTTATACAAACTTATACAGGGAAAACGTAATCTCAGAGGTAGAAATAGATGAATATTTTGCCAAATGGGACTGGGTGAAAATAACACAGGAGAATAAAGATCTTTTGGATTCCCCAATAACTAAGGAAGAATTGGAAGAAGTAATAAATAAGAGTAAAGTGAATAAATCTCCCGGACCGGATGGTTTTAATGCGTATTATTATAAAATTTTCAAGGAACAGTTAACCCCTTATCTACTGGATGTGATGAACCTAGGAATGACAAAAGGTATTATCCCCCAAACCTGGAAACAGGCAAATATAGCATTGATACCAAAGGCAAATTCTGATATACTGGAAGTCAAGAACTATAGGCCTATTTCATTGTTAAATACTGATTATAAATTATTTGTAGCAATTTTAGCTACTAGATTAAAAAGGGTACTGAATCAAATAATACATGAGGATCAGGCCGGCTTTTTACCAGGAAGATTGATTAGTCAGAATGTAAGGGTGGTAATAGATCTTTTGGAGTATGCAGAACAAGATACTACACCAATAGCCTTGATATTTTTAGATGCTGAAAAAGCTTTTGATAATGTTAATTGGCAGTTTTTGATTAAGGTATTGAATTATATGGATTTTGGTGAAAAGTTTAAAACTGCTATAAATGGAATTTACACACAACAAACTGCTAATTTGATTATAAATGGATCATTATCACCAAAGATTGAAATTCAAAGGGGAATGAGACAGGGGTGTCCTCTTTCCCCTTTATTGTTCATTTTAGTATTAGAATTATTATTGAATAATCTTAGAAAAGTTGAGGATGTAGTTGGAATACGAATAGGTAGTAATCATTATAAACTTAAGGCATATGCAGATGATTTAGTATGTTTTTTGACTGATCCAATTGAACAAATTGACAGATGGAAGGAAATTTTGGAGGTTTATGGAAAGCTTTCAGGTTTTAAAATTAATAAAACTAAAACAAAGATTTTAACCAAAAATATGACTCTCTCACAACAACGATTATTAATCAAAAAGACGGGGTTTAATATTGAAAACAAAATTAAATATTTAGGTATATGGATATCGAATAACAATCTCAATTTATTTCAAGACAATTATGTAAATCAATGGCAAAAGATAAAGACTTGATAAATTGGGAAAAATTGCCATTATCATTGTGGGGAAGAATTTCGGTAATCAAAATGATGTTACTACCCAAAATGCTTTTTCTGTTTCAAAACCTACCAATATTGAAAGGTGTACAGATATTTGAAGATTGGAAAAAAGATATTATTAGATTTTTGTGGGGTAAAGAGAGACATAGGATTGCATACAATAATTTAATAGAATTAAAGGAAACAGGTGGATTGGGATTACCAGATTTGAGAATGTATTACCAAGCGGCGTGTTTCACCTGGATCAAAAACTGGATTTTCTTAGAGAATCCGAAGTTATTAGAATTAGAAGGATTCAATTTGCGATTCGGGTGGCACGCCTACTTATGGTATGAAAAGGAGAAAGTAAATAAAGATTTTAATTTTCATATTATTAGAAAAAAATTATTAAAAATATGGAATAAATTCAAATTAGCTTTTGAAAGTAAAACTCCTGGTTGGATTAATCCTATAGAAGCATTTTTGAGAAGAGGTGCACACTTAAATTTGGATGGTAAGGTTTATAGGGAAATGATAGAATTTAAAGATGGGAAGTGGTTACTGAAATCGAGAGAAGAACTTCAAATTAAAGACTGGTTTATGTATTATAAATTAAAGGATGTTTTTAATAAGGACAATAGGTTGGGTTATAATCAAACTAAATCTAACTTTGAGATTTGTTGCCAACGGCAACAAGGGATTGATAGGTAGGGTTTATAAATTACTTATAGAAATAAATTTAGAACAGGAAAGGATTAAACCATTGATGTTGAAATGTATGCGAGATTTGGGGCATAATATAGATCTGGAAATATGGGAAAAGTTATGGAAAAAAGAGTTTAAGTTTACCATCTCAAATGAAATAAGAGAAAATTTATATAAAATGTTTTATAGATGGTATATAACTCCAGTATTATTAAGCAAAATGAAAAAAGATGGTAAGGCCTCTTGTTGGAAGTGTGGTACGGATATAGGTACATTTATGCATGTTTGGTGGTTTTGTAAAAAAATTAGGAGGTTTTGGAGATTAGTTTTGAATGAAACAAATAATTTGATTAAGTCCAAAATTAAGAGAGATCCCGCTTTTTGTTTATTGGGTATTTCAAAACAAGATTTAGATCTAGGTGACAGAGTCATATGTCAATATAGTTTTGCTGCGGCAAGAATCACAATTGCTAAAAAATGGAAGCAAATAAATAAACCTTCAATTAAAGAGTGGAGAGAAAAACTATGGTTGTATATGTGGATGGCCAAACTTACAGCTTTTCTACATGATAAAGATATGGAGGATTTTAAATCTATATGGTCAAAGGCCGCCGCATATTGGGATAAATCGGCAAAAACGGTTTTTGAAACTGTACTTAACGAATTGTAGTATTATGTGATTCTTAATTAACTATAAGATGAGAATTTTTTTTTTTAATGTAGTGTCATAACACCCCAACGGAAGTCCAATGGTGATGGGCACTGAGGTGGGGGCTGGGACTCAGGGCACTATGGAGATATATATTAAGAGAATGTATCTTTTAATTATTAGATAATTAGTGCTTTTTGTATTTCGGTTTGGTTGTTTTGGTTGTATTTTATGTTTTTTTTTTCTTTTTTGTATGTTTTATTAAAAATTTAATAAAAAATTTATAAAAAAAAGTGGTGTTGTGGTGAATTAAAACAGATTGTATAGTTGTCTTGAATGAAAATCTCACAGTTGTATCCCAATGGCCTATAACTGGAATACCAGAGTTCTCTGGTATTGTAATAATCTTGATGGCCTTATTACTTCTGTGTACATTTAGCCAAAAATAAATGAGTAAACAACAATAATAATGGCAGTGTGTCTAACACAGGGGTCTGCAAACATGCGGCTCTTTGGCCCTTTGAGTGCGGCTCTCCGAACTTGGTTAGGAGCTCCTGCTCTCGCGCCCGCTCACACCGGCAGCCGGGCTGCGGAGCCGGCGCGCCTGAGAGAGAGAGCGTGCGAGAGAGGCGAGCGGGCGCGCTGTCTCCCTCCCCCCCCCCCCGCCGTGGAGAATGGCCGGGTCCTCCTTTCCCTTGCCCTCAATGGTTGGGAGGCTAAAGCCTCCCCTCCAGCCGTGCGATTGCTGGGCGGGCAGCTCGGCGGTTCCTGCCCCCCCGCCTATCAGCTGTTGGGCGGGGTGGGCTTCCTTTGGTAGACCTGGCCTTCAGCTGAGTCCCATTGGGAGGCCATGTCTACCTACTGGCTTTCTTGGCGGTAGACCTGGACTCCGAGGAGGGGGAAAAGTCCCCCTTCAGAGGCCAGGTCTACCAATTGGCTTCTATGGGCCTCCGGAGGTCAGGTCTACTGCCAAGAAAGCCAATGGGTAGACCTGGCCTCCCAGTGGGACTCAGCCGGAGGCCAGGTCTACCAATAGGCTTTTATGGTAGTTGACCAGGCCTCCAGACGAGGACTCCGGACGGGGAGGGGGAAATGGCAGGGACTTACAATTTAATTTTTATCAATAAATAAGATTACTATTAAGTATGATATCAAGTTTTATTCAGTGTACCTATAGTTTAATTAAGTTAATAAACAGTGTACCTACCTATATAGTTTAAGTTTAAGAAATTTGGCTCTCAAAAGAAATCTCAATCGTTGTACTATTGATATTTGGCTCTTTTGACTAATGAGTTTGCCGACCCCTGGTCTAACACGTTGCCACTACAGAGAGGCTCCCTTGGGTGAAACACAAAAGATAGACTAATTCAAGAAGCAAGTAAGTTGTTTTTGGAAAGAGGAATGATATATAGAAAATGATTACCCAATTTTCTAAGTACTTGCAAACTATTAGGGCTGTTGACTTTGTCAGAAACCTCAAATTAATATCCAGCCAGTACTAACGTTTGATGTTTATATAATGTAGTCTTGTTTTAAGAGAATACAATCAAAAGTTGTAACAGTAATTGTTATAAGAGGTCCCATACCCATCATTACTAGGTAACTTTTAATATATACACATGTGCATTGTTCTGTATCATTCTGCAATTTACTAATTGCTCTGTAACTTTTAAACTTTTGAGAAAAAAAATCTGGAAATACTGTTCATGTTGCATTTGCCATTCATTCTGTTAAGAACATCTTCTCTTGTACATCAATTTGCTTATACTTGGTTCCCAGTAGTGAGGATTATAATGATATATATTTGTTCATGCAATTGTGTAGTTAAATATTTTCAAAGCGTTACTGTCACTTTTAAACTAACTGTTTCAAAGGAAGTAACTTCTGAATTAGCTTTTCTGCTGTCAGTACATTCTTCTAAAATATTAGAGACTTCATTAAATGGAGCTTTGGGCAAAATTTCTGAGCTCACATAGCCCTTGAGTATCTCATTCTTATTGTTTGGCTTTTACTTCCATAGTGCCTGTCATCCTCATCCTCCACCTTGGTTTTCAGAAAAAAATCTGTCTCTAGGAGTACTCTTTGACACTACTATATTTAGTTAAGAATTTTGTATTTAATGATTCTTTCAGACTCAATATTCTTTCAATTAGAAAAGAGAGCAACTTTAACTGTACTGTACATTAGCTACTTCATCCCTCAAATTTTAGCGATTCGCTCATCAATATAGATTTAAAATTTCCAGGAGATTTGAAATTAGGGGGTTGGGGGGGGAAATATATAGAATATATAGAACTCTAAACTAATTTTAGTACTGTAGCATAAAATGTACTATTTATAACTTAATCTGCGTATAAAATTGTACTGTTTGTCATAGTTACACAGTTTAAAGGCATATGCATTGTAATTTACTGCATGAAAATCCCCCAAAAGGGGTCGCCATAAGTCGGCTGCGACTTGACGGCACTTCACACACACACACAACGTTGTTAATACTAGAGAGGACAAGCGTTGCAATCTGCTGCAACCTATGCCACCTTATCTCATGTATCTTAACGTTTACCGTCTGAGTGGTATAAGAAAGGTTGAAAACAGAAAATTTAGTAAATAAAGTTTAATTTTTGAATGAAGTCTCATCTAGGTACAGTAGGATTAACAGCATATTTGGATATCAAATTAATTTTTTGTAACACTGAACTCTGTAATCTGAACACTGAACTGTTGTCACACGCGTTATAGTGCATTAGTTGTGGACAAAATTAGTCCCAATTAAACAAATATCTCATTTAAAACATTGTTCATGGCTTGAATTGACCACAGTGATTCTGTGGGTGGAAGGATTTCTTCCAGTAGAATGCAGTTTTCTCACCTCCGACTCATGCTGTAACTCAAACTACTGTTGCCAGGTGCCCCCTAATCCCTATGAGCAGGGTTTGGGCGGAGCGGGTGGGGGGAGACATTTCAGTGGTAGGGGAATGCAAGGGTCACATTTTTTGAGTCACAGATTGCTTTGATGAATCAAGCTTATGTTTACAGTAGTTGCAGGAATTATTATTGTCTAATGCTGTAGATACTTTAAAAGATCTTCATACTATACATTTTTTAAAAAGGTGCTACACACTCTGAGTAAGTATGCCCCCATCATGAAAAAAGCATTTCACTGATTCCAAAAGAGAGAACATTTCATATGAGTTTTTTCCCCCAATAAGCCCTCTAACTTGTAATTTTTCCATTGGGAAAATTTAAAAACAAAAACAAACCTCAGGTAAAATATGCGTGTATTTTGAATTTTTCTTTGTCCATCTAACATAGCAAATGACTTCAGAAGCTATATCACAGCCCTAGGATCTTTCCAGACATGCATTGTAGATGAGCTTTCTGTCATATCTATTTGCTCCTGTATCATGAAAATACTATTGTAATGCTTCTGGTTGCAAGTCTTCACTAAGTTGCCCACTGCAAAGAACTATAGTTAAGTGATCTATACAAGGACTCCCAAAGCATAGCCATGTGGAATAATATTCCACTTTTCTTGCTTCAGAGTGCTTGCACTTAATAAGTAGCTGATAATTAAAGTGTGTTTCTGTTTGTCAGTCACAGTTTTCCTTGGTGTAATTTGCTGCGCTAGTGATGCTTGAATTGTACAAGTTCATTTTTTGTGTGAGTGCTTGCCTGCTCGCTTTTGCTTTTGATTTCATGGATTTAAAGAACATAACGGCAGACTTGAAGAATGTGTTCCTCTCATAATGGAGTAGTAGTCAAAATGAATCATAATGCTCAGTAGGGATGCTCAAACACCTTCCAGCTTGGTTTTTGTCCTGTCCACCCGTTGCGAACAGGGATGGGATTTTTTGATGAGTTGTTTGATAGATGGTTGATCTGTTATAAAGCAGTTGGCTTTTTGCGTGTGTGTGAATGCCTGCCAAACAAGGGCATGGGGTGCCAAGTACAGCCTCTCTTGCCTCACATAGGGTGGGTGCCACTGCTTCTGGTATTTATCTTGCGTGTTAAATTATGCTTGTTTGAAATCATTAATATATCTAGTTCATAGCCTGGCCAAATTTGAGGGTACTTAAATCTGACCATGCACAGACAAAATAGATGTTTCTATAAGCCTAATAAAAGCGCCATGGGTGCTAGAAAATCTTGGTTTCTGTCAGTCAAAGGCAGGGGATGGAGCAAGTCCATTTCTAGGCTTTCTTTGGCCAATGAGGAAGGATTCATCAGACCAGACCAGGCAGCAACCACCAGTCAACTCGCTACTTTGTGGCTTGCGTGACTTATCCAGGCCCTGCTGCTTGCTACTGTTCAACAACAGCTTCCCAACAAAAGCCAGTGTGGCGTAATGGTTACAGTTTCACAGTATGATCTGGGAGATGCAGGTTCTAATCACCACTGTGCCGTGGAAGCTTACTTGGTGACCTTGGGCCAGTCACACACTCAGCCTAACCTACCTCAAAAGGTGGTTGTGAGGATAAAATGGAGAAGAGCAGAACAATGTAAGCCACTTTTATAGGGAAAGGTGTGGTGTATACAAAATAATGTAGTGGAAGCTGAACAGGGGCAGATAAAAGGTGGGTGGGACGGAGAACAGGGCAAGTTGAGTATGTGGGGACTGCTAAGAGGAAAGAGAAAATGTGGTGAGGGAATTACTGGAGAATCCCTTACAGGTTCCCCACTGTGCAACTGGGCCAGCACTGTACAAACAGTTGGCATGTCAGTTGCAGGAGCTTTTATTGTGGGCAAATAGCCAATATTGTCTCGAACAACTGTGACATCACAGAAAAGTATCTTAAAACCTGTCCACTTGTATGTTGATTGGTCTTGATGGTTTGACGTTTGTGCCAGCAGAGAGATTTCTCTACTACGCATGGTGGAACAATATCTTGATGCCTGCCTCTACACTATAATTTATTGGTGAAGCCCCCTTTTTGCCACTGTTGTACATTAATAGCATAAATGACTGGCTAGAAATGCTTCTGTTCTTGGTTTTCACTACGTGAGGCATTTGGGCAAATGAGGCCTAATGATCTTTGGCTGGGTGGCAATTCCACTGACTCAGTGTGGTGTCCCCTTGCCACCAAGCTCGTCCTCTAACTGGTCTATATTGTCCGAGGCCAAGATGGTAGGGATTCCAGCCTAAACATTAACTGGTAGGGCAACATCTCTGTCCAGCACTGCAAACGTTTGAGTGCAGTCAGCCGTATCACTCTCTTAAAGCTGGGAGTCTGAAATGCTTTGATCAAGTTAGTTCAGCATCTTAATCAGTTCTTCTAGAGACTTTATTGCAAAATGGAAAGAGTATATGCTTGTGGGGGCTTTGTCTTTCCATGGATCACAGCATTGACCAAAGGAAGAGACAAGCCTATGGACATTTTATCCATTTTCTGTGTTCCAGTGAGTATTGTGTGCAAATATATACAAACTCAGAAGAATTCATAGCTGAGGCTGTTACACAGTATTACTATTATGCATGGTGCCCTGGAGAATAAGATGTATGAAATAATAATATAAGATTTATAAATAAAGCATAAGCATATTGAGCAGTTGCCGAATTCGCAAAATTAAAAGATGTTTCTTTTCAGTAATACTAAGTTACCTATTGTTCAGTAACATTGGATAAAAATCATGTAAAACATGGATCCATTCTCATGTACCTAATGGTGACATATCAAAATTAATATCTTCATGCTGTGCCTCATTGTAAAGGCAAATGAAGCTAAGTATATTGTCTATCTGGATTAGGTAAAAAGCCGTATGCCATATACCTTACAAAAATGTGTTTTTCTTTAATTTATGCTTTATGTAATAAAAATGGAAATGAATAAAGGCATTAGTATCAGATATTTGTATGGGATTTTATTAGCTTTCCAGCAGTGGTTTAAAATTTGAAATTGGTCAATTGGTTCATAAGTTATAGCTCAAATTAGAAAAGGTAAGAAAATTGGCTTTGGCTCTCTTGATTGCATCATAAAAAGCTGAAGCTACCCATCAGAATGGATTATCACACGAAAACATAATACATAGACATACACTTTTCAAAAAAACATAAAGAAGTCTTGTCAACTTGCCTGATCAATATTGTAATTTTGGGCTCTCCACCCATAGACTTACAGTCAAAATCTGCATGTATGGCATGGGGTAGGATGATATGGGAGAGATTCTTTCTCATTAGTAGAGATGCAGACTGTGTTGTGGTTGCCTTGCTAGTTCATCCTTAGATGTAAAATTCTTTATTGTGAAGCTGCAAACGAGTTTCTTCTGATTTTAAAAAAAATGGTTGGGGGAAACTGAAATATGGAAGACCTATTCTTATAGGACCTTTGTTTATTTTACTACTTTCAGAATATACAACACATTAGGTAAATGTTATCATACAAAATAGCATTACTGAAATAAAATTAATACTTTTTCGTTTCATAAATACACCAAAGAAAAGTATTGTTATTGTTTAAGATGGAAGAGCAAGCTCCATCTAAAAGAAGCAGTCTTAATTTTCTGTTGTTGGATTATTGTATGCACTACAAGCAATTGATTCCCTTCCTCAAATTACTACAAGTTTTCAAAACAAATGAACAAACCTATTATCAGCTTCCAGCATTACAGATCACAATATTAAGAGGTGTCAGTTGATGTGGATGTTTACTTTTTAAAAGATTTTTAAAGTAAACTTCAGAATAAAGTTTTGATTTGACCAGTAATCATCTGATACCCAGTGTGGTATAATGGTTGGGTGACTTTGGATGAGCCAGTTTGATTTATATCGTTCTGTGGTGTCTGTGAACCAGAGTTACAAGGGCACATGCATGACGACCTGGTAAGTGTTGGGAATCATGCATTTTTCAGTTCTGTTTTCAGACTAATCAAGACCACTAACTTCCTATTCCTGGTTAACTCTGCTCAAATAAAAAGGCTGTTTTTATTATCATTGTTGTTGTGGGGTGTTTGTTAACCGGAACCAGTGTACTGTAGTAGTGGTTAGAGTAGACTATGACTGAGGAGTCATGCGCAAACCTGGAAGTGATGTCATGTCACTCTAGGATTCATTGAAACCCCTATAGAACCCAAAAGTGATGTCATGCTGCTCTAAGATTCAGTAATAACTCTTATGGTTTTTCCGTTGTTTCAGCTGAATTCTAGAACTGTATGACATTACTTCTGGTTCGTCCCTGGAAATTGTCATGCCACTGATGCTTTTGCATTGTTTCTTCCCCCATTGGCCTACTGAGAAGTGGTGGTTGGGCACTGCCTGTGGGAGACCTGACAACCCTAGGTTACCCAGGGCCAGTGAGTCTCTGTCACTCTGCTCTGAGCTCCTTGAACGGAGGGTGGAATAAAAATGCACTAAATGAAAAGAAACCATAAAGTAAATAATCCTTCCCCCAAATTTGTGGCGATAACCTTCTTCCCCTTGTTCTCACTATGCTTCTGCAAAAATGGGAATACTCTCCAATGTCATTCCCTCAGGAAAGGGCTATCAACTGGGATATAAGGTGGGTGGGATAGAAAACAGCAGTGATGCATAGTGGATTAATCCTTGAGCTAATCAAACTCCCCTTGTCCAGTGAAATGTCATACACTGTTCTGTTTACTCACTGTGACAGAAGATATGTAGGGGCTTCATCTTACTCAGGGATGAAACCTGTTTCCTGCCACCTCCTTAATTACAGAAGGGAATTCTCAGCAATTTTATTCAGTTTTTATTTTTCATTCTGTATTCTCATAGCCTTTCCAAGAAGAGCTTGCAGTGCAAATAAACAGTCCTTCTCTATGTGGAATGCAGTCCTTCTCTATGTGGTTCCTGAGTTAGATTCTATTAGCCCTCTCCGATTCATTCCCCTGTTGGAGTTCAAGAATGTCTACTTCTCACCTTAGGCTTGTGTTGGATTATAACATAATACTATTTACTTCAGCAACATGGTCTTAACTCTTCCCTTATGTGGGGCAGTCAGTTGAGGCACTTTCCCCTCAATGTGTAGTAGACTGTGAAGCTGTTGGAACTCTTGAGGGTGAACTGAGGATTTGTGTGGACTGAAACAATCTTTCCTACTCTTTCACATGTTAGCTTATTTCTTGATTTGGTATACAGATTTCTAAATATGAACCAGTTTCTTTCAGATGTTGCAGAAGATTGAAGAGTGAAGTAGGCAAGAGGGTTTGAGAGTTGTACATAGTCACCATACATAGGAATTGCATAATGCTGTAGATTGGTTCTTTTGGGCCTCTCAGCAGCTTGTGATACCATGGACCATGGCACCCTTCTGAACTGCCTCACAGCTAGGCTGGTTTCAATAGGTAGAGCTGGGAGACTTTCTGCTCAGTCCCTGACCATTGGGGTCCTGTATCTTGTACCCCATACTTTTTAACATATATAGGAAACCACTGGGAGGGATCATCCAAGGATTCAGGGTGAATTGTCACTAGTGTGCAAATAATACTCAACTCCTTGTTTCTTTCCATCAAGGCCCAGGGAATGAGCTTAAGCAATGCCTAGATGCTGGAAAAGATTGCATGGGGGTGAAAAAACTGAAATTAAATCCACGTAGAACAGCTTTGCTGTGGATTAGGAGGAAGCTGATCACCATAATTTAAGAAGGCTGTAGACAAGCTGGAGGGGAGGGCAACAAAGATTGTGAGGGGTCTGGAGACCAAGTCCTATGAGGAAAGGCTGAAGGAGCTGGGTATGTTTAGCCTGAACAGGAGAAGACTGAGAGGTGATGTGATAACTATCTTCAAGTACTTGAAGGGCTGTCATATAGAGGATGGTGCCGAGTTGTTTTCTGTTGCACCAGAAGGTCGGACCAGAACCAATGGGTTGAAATTAAAGCAAAAGAGTTTCCGCTTAGACATTAGGAAGAATTTTCTAACAGTTAGAGTGGTACCTCAGAGGAACAGGCTTCCTCGGGAGGTGGTAAGCTCTCCTTCCCTGGAGGTTTTAAAGCAGAGGTTTGTAGCCCCCTCGTGCAAGTTCAAAGTCAGGTGCTTAATTGACATCTGGTGCCCAGGTGACCAGCCTAGGCTGGTTCACCAGCTGCAGCATTTTTTTGGAAAAGGTATACCTTGTCACAGTCCCACAGGCTTCATAATATCCAGGTTGGACCATCGTAACATACGCTATATGGAAGTTTACTTTGGAGACTGTCCAGAAGCTTCCACTGGTTCCAAATGAAGAAATCAGGGCTATCGGGCTGGCCATAGCAAGCACATTACTCCCATCTTGATTGCTAGTGTGATTCTGGGCCCAATTCAAAGGACAGGTGTTAACCTTTAAGGCCCTAATACATCTTGGGTTCAGGGTACCTGATGCACCACTTCTACAGAAACACTGATTTTCTAAAGCTGGCAAGGGAAGATAAAGTCAGACTAGTCCGATTATTGAGAACCCTCTAGAGGGCTTCCAGGCAGCAGCCCCTGCTCTTTGCATTTTGTTTATCCTTGCACTTCGGGTAGATTCTAATTTGGAGGCCCTCTGGTACCAGTTGAAGAATTTTTATTGCAGAATGTCTTTTTGCTAAATCTTGTCTTTCGCTAAATCTTAGTTTTACGTTTGTCTGCTATCTATTACTTGTGTGGATTTTACTGTTGTAACTGTCTTGAATATTTATTTTAATGTTGCAAGCTGCTTTGAGTATTTTGAATAGGAAAAGGGGTATAAATATTCAAAACAAAATGTGTTTTGCATAGTTATAGCAAATAATCTTGAAGAACTAAAATGTTCTTTAAAAGTGAATATTTAAGAATTTAATTTCCCCCCAGTACTACTATTTTCCCAATTGAAAAAATATAAATGTTCTCAAATGGATTTTTCTCCATTGTATTCTTTACAGGCGTTTGCACCATGTCACACTTCTGCAAACGTGGAAGTCTTCTACTTTCTAGGCATGAAAAGTGGTTCAAATTCTTTGACACAGCCATTTCTTTTAGAAGGCACTGTGTAATTTAGGTGGGTAGAAAATTTCTATCCATGGTTATTGGCTATAGATTAATTCATTAGGGACTATTAAGTAAACTTAAACTCTGTAGTGGAGAAGGCTTATTACTTTTCAGGAACTTTGGTACGATCCAGCTAAAGTTAAGTCAGGCTTTGACAGATCTTCTTTGGATCTAGGAGCCAGCCCAAACATTCAGGAGCCAGACTTTCCCCATTTAAAAAAATACAACATTTTCATCATCATGTGAGCCACACTGAGCAGGTCCCCTTCTTCAAAGGGGAATATACATTTACTGGAATTTTCTTCCTAAACTCATACATCACCTTTTAAATATATATATATATGTAAAATACTAGTTATTTACTTGTTTAGAACTTTTAATCTGTGGTCATTTATTTTTCAAAATATATACATGTAAGCACATTTAAAGAAGAGAGGTTTAACTATACAGAAAACAAGGTACATCTTCAACAATAATTCTAATCTGCTGTTTCAGAACTATTTTTCATTTGGCCTTTTGTGACCAAGGGCATGTCTTGTAGCTTTAGAACTAAGGTACCAATAGTCCAAAGCCTTTGTAGGACAGGGTTGCGAGGTCCCTCTTCACCACCGATGGAAGGTTCTTGGGGCGGAGCCTGAGGGGGATGGGATTTGGGGAGGGACTTCGATGCCATAGAGTCCAATTGTCAAAGCGGCCATTTTCTCCAGGTGAACTGATCTCTATCGGTTGGAGATCAGTTGTAATAGCAGGAGATCTCCAGCTAGTACCTGGAGGCTGGTAACCCTATTGTAGGATCAAATTCCAACACCGATGGGCTATGCATTCCAACTCAGTTTCACTTACCAACGAACATTGCTCATTTTCCCTTTCCAATGGAGTAGCTAAGAAACTTGTCAGCTGCAACTCCAAAAGTGTTGTCCTGTTGCCCACATGCTGCACTATGTTTAAATAATAATGTGTGACTTGGATTGGGGAGACTTGGAATCATTCAGCTCCCATCATGGACCCAAGCTCCTTTTTGATCTTGGATCAGTCTGAGTCTAACTGACCTAACAAGGTTATTTTAGAGATACAATGGGGATGAAAAGATCCCTGTGTGCTATCCTGAGTTCCTTGGCTTAAATGGTGGATGAAAGGTATAGGAAATTAATTAAATATGTGTTGTATGAACACTTTAATCAGTTTGACTGCTCACACAGTGGAGAAAATGCTCATATTCATTTAAAAATCTGCTTAATCAGATGGACTACAGTTCAGGAACCCACTGACAGACTGACCCCCACCTCTATCCATAGTATAGGAAAACCAGCAAGTCTTCCTTTGCATCTGTGAAAATGAATTCTTCCTCACAAAGGCTCATGCTGGAATAAATGCTGTTTGATTTAAGGTGCCATTCTAGATTTCTGTTGTATTTTCCTTTGCTCCTTGCCTATCCATGCCCTTCTGCTCTCCCACTCCTCTAACTGGGCCTGCTTCCCTTGGAGTTGTTCACAGAGCTCCACTTGTCTGCTTCCTGCCACCTCAGAGTGTGTGTCTGTTCTTCACAGTGGGCAAGAAATTCAAGAAAATTAATGTAGCACTTAAGTGCTTGGCGGTTAGCAGGCAACCAGGTTCCTCATCACCTCCCTTCAAAACCAGAGCAGCCAAGGGAGAAGGGGAAGCCTTGGCTGCCTCAGTCCAGAAGCATGTGTGTGTGAGCAAGCAAGCAAGGTGAAACTGGAGCATGAAAGGTGGCGTGATGTTGGCTGGAGACAAGTGGCAATGAGCCACTTGAAAGTGGTTGGAGCAGTTGGTTCAGCCGAGAGGGGTGGTTAGGCTGCACCAGGACAGCAAGGAGGAAGGTTTTGCTCACTTAGAGGTGCTTGGACTCTGCTATGCCTTCCTTTTGCCTGCATCCACAGACCTGGCGGTGATGCTCTGTATTGCATCATTTATCCCTGATCTGCAGCTCTGGTTGCTAGGAACAAACTTGTGGTTACCATTTCAACCTGGGTACCTGGGGTTTGTTGAGGGATGAGTTAAGCACTTGTGCATAACATTAACTGTAGTTAGAAAGAAGTAAACACTGTATTATGTATCAGCAGTGCTAATCTCTGTAAATGCTCATTATGTTTACTGGCAAATACGTGCTGCTCTGAATCAATTTAATACTATTCAACTTAACAACTGGTTATTTTTGTGGATCATGTCTTCCAAGTTAGTATCAAATACTCATAGCAGTGTGTAATATAAGATTGCTTTAAAACATGGCTGGAATACTAGGAGATATGGTGGGCTTCTGCAATATATATTTTTTGGGAAAAATTAATCTAAAATGCATGGAAAAGCTGCCTTAGTTATCAAGGTTGCATTCTTGGTTTGGAAGTTGTTTGTAGTTTTGATATCGTTACTCAATATGAGTAACTACAGCATGGGTCCCCAATCTTTTTGAGCCTGCGGGCACCTTTGGAGTTCAGACAGTGTGGTGGGCACAGCCACAAAATGGCTGCCACCGCTAACCTTCAGTCACTCAGTGAAGCTCCTTGTGTTGTGGTGGCAGCTTCTGCCAAAGCATCGTTTATAAGAACCTACACAGCCAATCAATTTGCTAATGGTCAATCAAAAGCCATGCTGGGTGGATTCCCCACCTGACTGCACCCACTTTCTAAAAACTCTTGGTGATCACCAGGAAAGATGTCAGTGGGTGCCGTGGCACCCATGAGCACCATGTTGGAGATCCCTGAACTACAGCAATACTTTTCAGCTGCTTTTGTGGAGCCAGTGTTGCTGGGCTTTATTGGCCATGGATGCCATAAGGCAATACACACAGCTTACCTTCAGTCTAACAGTGCAGATCCTTGTACTGAGGGGACAGCTGCAGCAAAAGCAAAAAATTTAAAGATCTGCAGAGACAATCAGAGCTCCAATGGCTGGCCTGATCAAAGCGCCATCTGGCCCCGCCCACTTTCTAAAAGCACTTGGCTGGTACCAGAAAATGTGTCGGCAGGTGCTATGGTGCCCACAGGCAACACGTTGGGGACCCCTGCATTATGGTGGTGGCTTGTGCAGAGAAGCACAGAAAAATTAATTTTCTAGATATTTCAAAGTGATGTAATGGTGTTTTTCAGGAGAAAATAGAAAGTTAGGGGGAAATGTTTTACTACTTTTACAACATTAAATGCATCATTTATGACTGCATATAAAATTGTACTGTTTGGCATATTTATAGAATTTAGAAGAATAAATGTCTTGGTTTTCTGGAAGTGAAGCTTTAGTAATGGGTATTCTCAAAAGAGACAGCTGTGAACTGCAGGAAAACATTTTGGAGTACAGTCTTATTCCAAAGAAAGCATCTCATATAGTTATAAGACTAGTAGGTGTGAATATCAGGCTTCATATTACTGAAAACAATAAACATTCAATAGTGTATTATAAGCGTTACAGCATTATTGCAAACAAAATTGTTTGCATTTAAATATAAATACATGTTTGAAAATAAATCATGTATGTGTACAGTAGAGACAGGAGTTATCGTTGTGTAATGTTTGCATACAAATGTTTGTAGTTCACTGCATGACTAAAAACATATCTAAAAAGCATTTCACTCATTCCAAAATGAGAGAATTCTTCATAGGAAACTTTTTCAGTGTTATATAAAAATTTCTAGTTCTTCATGATGATGATGCAGTTGTCTTGTTTGGGGGCTTCCTAGAGGCACCTGGTTGGTCGCTGTGTGAACATACTGCTGGACTTGATGGGCCTTGGTCTGATCCAGCATGGCTTTTCTTATGTTCTTATGTTCATAGGAAAAAATTCAGGGGGGGGGTGTCCTGAAGGGGAGGGGAACAGAACAAAAATCTATTTTCCCTGTAGTCCTTCACATCACTAGTGAGGCACAGCCAGTATGAATGAGATGGATGGTTTTTAAAAATGCACCTGCCATTTATAAAATGGCTGGAAAGAGTGTGTGAAGTATTGGTCTCATTTATCTCTTCACCATTCCACTAAATGTAGGATGTGATTGCAGCCCTCTTGTCTATTCAGTAATATCTAAGGAATTCAATTGTTGGCTGGCTGATGGGGCTGAAAAAGAATTTTTGTTTAGAAATGTAGGCCCTCACATTTTTCAACTTCCTCATTGTGGACACACTGATGTATTTTCTGTATCCACACTGTTTCACTGCTGCATCTTATCTTCCTTGTATCTGCTTTGCAATAATTTAGCACTTGAGTTTAAGGCAAACTGAATGGAGCATTTGTGTGCCTCTTCCTGAAGATATTTGCAGGGCTTTCATATCTGATCCAGTTTTGGGGGGTACAGCAGCCATGTTAGCATGTGGTAGCTAACATCTCTAATATTTGACTTGTATCATCTGGGCATTATCCTCCTTGTTCTTTGGCATTTATTTGACTGGGCTGGATTCTTCCTTGCTTTGTGTGCCCCACCTAGGACTCTGCTCCACTATTTGCCAGGCTAGCTTACTTGAGTTAATGGGTCAGATCCACTGCAGCATTTCCATGGGCACAAGAAGGAGGACTCTCAGGAGCAGGATTTCAGGCTGCTGCAGGAGGGGAAAGCTGAGAAAGCCCTTGTATCTGTGAAAACAGTCTGGATCTAACCTGATGTCTCTAAAGCTGCAGCATGTTCTTATCCCACCTTGCTGTGTGTTCATTCTCCTCTGTTTCTGTATTCCCCTGTAGATGTTTTCTGTGTGCTAAATTTAAGATTAAACATGACTATAGCGATGAGTTGTGCTTCAAGGCTATAAACACACAGCTTTATAAAATAGCTTCATATCTGAGACTTCAAGATGGCATTTAGAAAGAATGCTTTTAAAAATAGGCCCAGTAGACCTTTATAATCTTCCTTTCTTATAACTAGTTTTTGTTTTGGTCTAGGTTTTTTTTATGATGCCGTCTTCTGGTAATCAATTTAAGACAAACATGTTCATACTATAATACACTATGTTATCAGAATCCTTAACATATTTGTATAATTTCAGCTGGTGCAGAATGCAACTGTCTGTCTCCTGAGGGGCTTTGCTTTCTGGGAACATATTATAGTGCAGATCTTGCTTTCCTTCTTCCTGTCCCAGTAGCTCCTTGCACCTCCTGTTAAGGTTCTGCTAAGGGTTGGGGGAACATTCTTGAACAGGATGCCATGAGGCTTTGAAGATTGTAGCAGCAAGGGAGAATCAGACTAAATCATTCCATCTCCTTGGTGTACTCCCATATTCTATGATGCAAAGTTCAGGAGGGGTCCTTAACCCTCCTCACCTGTGACTGGATGGAGGTGAGAATGATCTGCTTGCATGAACTTTCCTTTGAGAGAGAGTTT
This sequence comes from Euleptes europaea, assembly GCF_029931775.1. NCBI lineage: Eukaryota > Metazoa > Chordata > Lepidosauria > Squamata > Sphaerodactylidae > Euleptes > Euleptes europaea. Next base: position 33,674,010 of record NC_079318.1, read on the forward strand.
TGATCAAACAGCTTTCAATAATTTCATGATGGAGGTGCAAGGCTGAGTGTGGTTTTCCTAAACCCACTAAGTGAATTCATAGCTGTGGACACAGGAAGTGCCTGAATTTAGCTTTCATCTGAATCAAAGGAAAACCTTGCTGACAAGAAAAACTGTAGCGTGATTATGGGTAGAGCATCCATGTAGATGCTGTAGCCAATATGGGGTGAGGGCAGAGCCACGCTCCACCTTCAAAATGGCACGTTTCTTCTGCCCCCCCCCCACCAGCCTTTTAATAGGCTCTTTTCTCTTCAACAGCTGAGCCACAGTTCAGCTGGGAAGAGGGGGAAGTGATTTGTGGGGGAGGGGCACTATTGCAGCAAGGAGGAGGAGCTGGATATGAAGGGACAGCAGCAGTGAGTAGTGTGAAGGGGGTATATGCACTTCTTACTGCTTCCATAGTGTTGGTGCATTTTTATAAAAATAGTCACGAGGCTTGCTATCTCTTGCAGTCTTTAATATACCACGTAAACTCTTAAGCTACTTGGGCTGTTATCATTTGGTATTTCTTAATCATTCTGACCATGTATCATGGCCATTTAGGGTTGACCTGAAAAGTGCTTTGGTTGTTTCACAACTGTGCACAATTGGAGATTTTCCATGGGCGGAACAATATTTTATCAGATCTTTTCACTCAAAGTAGCTGAAGTTAGTTTGGTAGTGGAATGGATACTAACCATGGATTTAATGTTGGCTAACTGACATGTGGTGACCCACTAGTGTTTTCAAAGTAAGAGATGAACAGAGTTGGTTTTGCTATTGCCTGCTTCTGCATAGCATCCCTGTACTTCCTTGGTGGTCTCCTATTCAAGTACTAACCAGGGCCGGCCCTGCTTCGTTTCTGTGACATGATGAGATGGGGCTAGCTTGGGCCATCCAGCTGAGGGAACTGAGACTTGATGGCACCTTCCACCACCAGTTGGGAAATTATTGCATTCATTGCAGCGTCTCTCCTCATATGATTAGAAATAGCCAGTTGGTATATATCAGTCATATATACACCTAGTAATTGATGCATAGTTGATGCATCAGGCTGAAGTGTTGAGGTGCCTTAAGCACAGTTCTTAAAACAGGCTCTTAATTTAAGTAAGGTTGTAATGTTTAAGGGGCTTGACACTGCTTTGCTCCTTTCTAGGACAATGCAGAAATGGTCATGACTGTCCCAATATATCTTTCTAAGTTTTTGCCTGTGCTGCTTAAAGCAGTCAAGGAGGAATCCAGAGGTGAATGAGACGTTCACTGTTTAACTCAAAAGTGGAAGCTGTTTGTGTCTAGCCTCTAGAAAACTATGAAATGGCTTCATAAGTCTCTAGTGCAGGCTTCTTTAACATATTGCTGCTTGGAATGTGGGGATATAGTCAAACTACTTTCTGGTTTGTTGGAGATGAGATCAATAGTGTATTTTGGGTCTCCTGCTATAGAATTAGGAGAAGGGATAACTCTGGGAAAGCTCAAAGCTGTAAACAGATGTTTTTGGAGAAATTATTTTTTAAAAGTTTGAAGTGAAAGTGCCCGTGAATGTAGCCAATGGACTTGAGTGATCATGGTTGAGGAAGAGGAGCTTGCCTTTTTTACTTTGCTCCTAGGTCAGCTGTACAGGCGAGGGACAGATAGAACAAATAGTTGACTGGATGAGAAATGACAGATGCCAAAACAGCAGAGAATGTGGTAGAGGAGCAGAATATTTTGGTTCCAGGCTGGAAGGCTGCCTCTGTTGTGCTCAGCCACTTCTCAAATTGCAGCTGCATTGTGTTTGCACTGGCAAAGGGTAGGGATGGCATATTATGGATTTCTGCAATGGCTTATGAGCACAGAAATAATGTTGATTGTATTAAAGTATTTCTACCTTGCCTTTTTACTGTAATAGTTCAAAGTCCAACATTTTAAAATGGCCTTTTGTGAAAGAGACAATTATTGAAGCCATTATGACTTTTTAATTTTTAAAAAATCATTTGGACCCATGAGAAAAAAGTTAAAAAGCCATTATGTTCACATTTTACTCCACTGTTTTTGACTATCTAGGTAATGTGGATGACGTATTAGATGCATTAACTTGAGTGGGCGGGAGTTTAACTCTTTTAAGGATGTTGTGCAGTAGCTGGGATATTGAATTCTGTAACCTGTTAAAGAGTTCTTGAGGATTGCACAAGGGAATTTTAAATTTTCATTACTACAGCTACACAAAGCTATATCTAGGCCCAGCAGTTGCTAATGTGGGTGAGAGGTATAGCAAGTACACAAAGGCTTCCCAACTGTAAGATCACAGTTGATTTCAAAACAAGAACTTAGTTGGTTTCAGAGGTTGCCCCCTTATGCACCTCTGGATCAGCTCCACCTATTGTGAAAGACTGGCCATCTGTCATGCATTCATGAAAGTGCATACAGGTTCCGATATGGTACTTACCACTAAGGGAAATAACATTTACTTTTTTTGTTGTTGTTGCTGCGCTGACTTTTTCGTGATCTGTGGAATATGATAATTACCACTCTTTTAAATATTGAGGCATTTAATGTAAAATGTTTTTCACAATTTTGCCAATACATGGCATTCAAGCCAACTAATAAATTCATAAAACAATCATGCAAATCTGAATTAAAATGGCAATACAGAGACCAGCATTCAGAAACCAGACTTTCAGTAGTAGTCCAACCAGTTATGAACAAGCAGCAGAATAAATTTGAAAAATATCTGCTTAATAACTTAGGGAAATCTATAGACACATACATGCATAATTACATGAACAAGTAAATACATGTGTGTGCAATTTCAAATATCTTACTTTTGATATTTCCTTACCACCATCCTCAAATATAAAATTTATTATTTTTTTGGTGTTCCATACTATTAATGCTATTTATTGCCATAGTTAACTGAAGTAGAGTATTGTACTTTATTCTCTAAAGAGTTTAAAAGTGAAGCATTGAGGCTACTTGTATCAACTCCTGCCATTAGACCTATTTCCTTTAGGGTTCATATCTTCCAAAGGTTGGAAGGCTCATGTTCTGTATATATATTTATATCTATTTAGTGTGCTGTTACGCCACATGTTGCTACATCATTTTAGACAGATGTATATTTTACTAGAGGTTTAATTAGTATGTAGGCTGACCATCTGACTAGTCAAGTGTTCTTAAAACATAAAAGGATGCCCTGTTGAATTCAAGTGTGTTAACTACAAAAAGGAATTTGAAATAATGAAATGACCTTTAAAATGTAATGAATTAAACTTTTTAACAATAAGGTTTCTATAAATATGAGTGGTGCTCTGAGCAGTTCTTCTCTTTGGCTTTCGCCCTGGAGCATCACATCCAACACTTTAATGCATGAAATTAAAACAGCTTTAAAGCTTAAGGGATGGCAGCTCTTTTATTAAAGGCAGTTGTGCCAGTTCTTATGTTTGAAAATGCTTGCAGATAGCAAGTGGCCAGTAAGTAAAGCTTCACCAGGCTGCTAGAACTTTTGCAGAGCATCCCTCACTCCTAGCTTTCTATCCCATAATGAAAAATTTAAAAGTAAGGTGCCACTCACACAGTAGAATCCTAGCTTCTTGGAATATTTGGCAGTGTATGCGTGTGTGAGTGTTTGTAGTTGATATTTGATCTTGGTCAAATAGGCAGTGAATAAGCAGGTGTTCCAACCCTATAGTATGTGACATTTCAACTGTCATTTCAGCTATCAACACTTTGGGCAGTGAGCTTAAATCAGCCTCTTTTTGAATTTTAAACTTTCATTCTGTGTCTCTCTTTTCTGTTTAGGTTTTCGCCCCTCCCCAACAACTTGGCTGTAGAGTGGGACCTTTCCCACTTTGCTGGTGACGTCTTAGCAGGATCCATTGTGGGGAGGAGCAGCATCAGCAGTTCTGAGGGTGAGTAGAGGCTGCCAGGACTTGGCCCTGGAGTGTAGTGCCTCTCTTCCTCTTTCCCAGAAAAGTGGAACATATGTACAGGCAGTGACTTTCCAATCTGTGTAATTAGGGCAAATAAAATACTGCCACAGTTTAAAAGCGACACATTCTTACTGCATATGAAAAGCTATTCTGTATGGAGAAAACATCGTTGTTTGGCTTTTTGTCCCTTCATTCCACCATCAGCTCATTTGAGCCCTTATTTACTACCTTGTCATATATTTTCTAGATGTAGTTCCTAGATTTTTTGTTAATTGAGAGGAGGGAATGAGTGCAATTCCATAGGAAGCTATTAAGTGCAGTTCTATTTTAAGTGTTACCAAATGACCAAGTTAGGAAGAACTCCAAAGGTTTTAGAAAGATCATATCTGAAATACTGCTGTTGGATAAAACCAGCTGAATTTAATTGCAGTTCCAAAATATCAAGTGAAATACTTGCTCTGAGAAGTAATCATAACTGCAAATAACATTAGAATTGCTCAGAGCAGTCTGGGGATCATATAACTAGATCTACATTCTCTTGATTAAGGGAAGGCTGCAATGCTACAAGAGAAACAGCATAAATGCAATGATTATCTTCTTGAGTAAGCAAGAAACTTAATGAATAGTCATCTTCAGTGCTTCATTGAAAATCCAGTCTTCTCTCAGGCTGTGCATCTGAGAAACCTTGCCTCTTATAAACTTTGACTAGTTTGTTATAGTTGGAAAAAGTAGACAGATCCAGGGATAAAGTTTGACCAAACTCAAAATACTTAAATACTTTGTTCTGAAAAGGGCTAGATGAGAAAGGAATTATGAGGATTTATGAGTTATAATCAAATGATATAAATTGGTTGACTCTTGAAGTGGTTCACTGTAGTGTTAAGCTAGAACAGTAGTTGATCAAATGGGGGCCATACACAAACCATTTTTTCACAGCATTTTTACACCTATCATTACCTGGATGCTTAACATAAGAAAAGCCCTGCTGGATCAAACCAAGGCCCATCAAGTCCAGCAGTCTGTTCACACAGTGGCCAACCAGGTGCCTTTAGGAAGCCCTCAAACAAGACGACTGCAACAGCACCATCCTGCCTGTGTTCCGCAACACCTAAGATAATAGGCATGCTCCTCTTGATCCTGGAAAGAACAGGTATGCATCAGGACCAGTATCCGTTTTAACTAGTAGCCATGAATACCCCTTTTCTCCATGAACATGTCCACTCCCCTCTTAAAGCTTTCCAAGTTGGCAGCCATCACCACATTTTGGGACAGGGAGTTCCACAATTTAACTATGCATTGTGTGAAAAAATACTTCCTTTTATCTGTTTTGAATCTCTCACCCTCCAGCTTCAGCAGATAACCCTGCGTTCTAGTATTATGGGAGAGGGAGAAAAACCTCTCCCTGTCCACTCTCTCCAAACCATGCATAATTTTATAGACCTCTATCATGTCTCCCCTCAGCCGCCTTCTTTCCAGGCTAAACAGCCCTAAGTGTTTTAACAGCTCCTCATAGGGCAGTTGCTCTAGTCCCCTAATCATTTTGGTTGCTCTTTTCTGCACCTTCTCAAGCTCTGTAATATCCTTTTTTAGGTGTGGTGACCAAAACTGTACACAGTATTCCAAGTGTGGTTTCACCATAGATTTGTACAAGAGCAGTATGATATCAGCAGTTTTGTTCTCAATTCCTCGTCTAATTATGGCCAGCATGGAATTTGCCTTTTTTACAGCAGTCATACACTAATTGACATCTTCCTCGAGCTATCCACTACCACCCCAAGATCCCTTTCTTGGTCTGTCGCTGCCAGCACAGATCCCATCAGTGTATATGTGAAGTTGGGATTTTTTGCCCCAATATGCATCACTTTACACTTGCTCACATTGAATCTCATTTGCCATTTTAATGCTCATTCTTCCAGTTTGTAGAGATCCTAAATAGTTTGGTGTCATCTGCAAACTTCGCTGTTCAACCCCAGTCAGTCATTGGTCAGTCATTACTAGGATTAGAGTGTTGCTTGTTCATTGCAATCCAAAACATTTTGACAGCCAGCCATCAGATTAATAGAATAGGCCTTATAACATTCTTTGCTAAGTGTGGTAGGTGCTTTCAGCTGCCTCCTTAGGTACAGTAAAATATTTTCCTTTTGTGGTCCTCTTGTGGATTATAATTGATTAAATGTCAGGAAGCATAAATTTATTATGAATTGACAATGAGGAATATAGGATGAGGAATGTAGTGACCAAGTTTGCAGAGTTATTAAGGATGGTGAAAACCAAGGTGGATTATGAAGACCTACAGAACTCTTCAAAGTTGGTGAGTGGGCAACAACATAGCAAATGAAGTTCAGTGTTGGAAAGTGTAAGGTGATGCACATTGGAAGAAAAAAATCCTATCTTTACATGGATACTGATGAATTGGCTGAGACTGAGAGGGAGAGATCAAGTTGCACTGGATAGCTCAATGATATGTGTTTCAGTTGCCATCAAGTAGCAGCTGACTTATGGCAAACCCCAGCAAGGGGCTTTAAGGCAAATGGGAAGCAGAGGTGGTTTGCCATTGTCTTCCTCTACAGAGTCTTCCTTGGTGGTCTTACCCACCGGAAAAAAACTCCTCTGCGCTAATCAACATCCAACCAACACAAACACGGTTTGGCACTAGCAGTTTGCATTCCCCCCAATAGCAGTTCAGGTTGGAAAATCTGCTCAGTGATAGTTACCATATGGATAGACCTTGGGGGCATCCAGTGAAGTTGATGGGCAATGTATTCAAGATAGACAGAAGGAAATACTACTTTACACTATGAGTAATTAAATTGTAGAATTCACTGCTAGTAGATTTAGTGATGGCCACAAGTATAAATAGCTTTAAATGGGGAGGGATGGTGGATCAGTGGAAGAGATTCTGCTTGGCATGCAAAAGGTCCCAGGTTCAATCCCTGGCATCTCCAGGTAAAAAGATCAGGTAGGAGGTGATGTGAAAGACCTGCTTGAGACAGTGGAGAGCCACTACCATTCTAAGTAGACAGTACTTACTTTGATGGACCAAGGGTCTCATTCAGTATAAGGCAGCTTCATGCATGTTCATGTGTGTGTACTCATAGAGGTAGTAGGGCCATCTGTGGCTATCAGCCATGGTGACTGACAGAACTTCAATGTTCAAAGGAATCATACCCCTGTATGCCAGTGCTAGGAGGCAATATCAAGGGAGGGCCTTCACTACTGTACCTTGTTTGTGAGCACTCTGTGGCAACTGGTTGACTGCTGTGTGGAAGAGGATGCTAGACTACATGTAAAACTGGTTTAGTCCATCAGGGCTGCTCTTATTTTCCTGGATTAGGAGGTTGTTCCTTTCCTTGCAGATTGTTTTAGAGGTAAAGGGTTCTAAAATTCCAGCAATCCTATATAGTGAGTGGTCCACTTGTTATGGTTGCCACTTAATAGTCTTCAGTAACCTGTCATGGTCTTGAGGAGTTATAGTGTGAGAAATGACTCTGAATATACACTGGACGTGATTTAACTCAAAAGTGTTGGTTAGATTTTAAGTAATAGGGTAGAGGTCTGATACTTGTCAGGTGAATGTTCTTTTAATCGGTGTATTATTAACTCCAGATCTGTGGAAGTTACTGGAAATCGAACAAATGAATCTCTGTGAAGATGCCTTCTTCACAGAAATGGAAAATGGCTGTAGTGTACTAGGAAACCATCACTACCCTTCCTGGGTCTGTACTTTCATGGCTTTCCATCCAAACTGGACAAAAGTCTGGGAGATTGTAGAACTCCCCAGGACATCCACATTCCCAACTTCATACAAATAGAATAAAGGGGTCTCTCATTTGGGCAGTGAAAGGCACCTATGTTTAATGTTAAAGTCTATAGAAGAATTGATATGAAAGATTCCAAACACACAGTAACATAGATAGCAACATGCTGTGAGAGAATTTGGCTCTGCAACCACTTAACTTGGAGGGCAGTAGCACAAGGAAGAGGCAGACTGAGAAGACAAGGGCTTTTGGTGATGCAAGGAGGGCAGGCATCTGAGCAGGCAAGCAGCAACAGGAAGATTTGCTTGGACAAGGGGAAGAGAGCAGCAGGCAAGCTGGAGAGCACAGACTGCAAGGGCAAAACAGGGCAAGCATTGTTAGGAGAGTGGAAGGCAAAGTTGTAACCTGTATCCTTCAGGACTGGAATACCTCATACATGTATATAATCCTAAGGGCTACAACTTGCAGTCAAAATGGACTTATTGATATTCATGAAATGAAACAAATTGAACTAGCTTTTATGGGTGTGATTATACACTTCAGAGTTTGTGCAGTCTAAGTTTGATATTTAGTATCATATAATAAATATGCATGAACAGGCCTTTGGACATAGGTCTGTTTTCAGAAATTTAATAATAATTTTATTGCTATAGATAGTGTATAACAATAGATATGTAGGCTATAAACATGCTGCCAAATTGAACTCGGAGCATGTTCTGAAGGCACGTGTAGCAGCAAACACTGCTGAACTTATATATGCTTTGGTAGGGCGTTGCCTGGTAATTCTGGGACTCCTGTGTATACTGCCTTGAGTTCTGTGGAAGAAAGGTTGAATATACAGTGAGGGGGGGAAAGTATTTGATCCCCTGCTGAATTTGCCCTTTTGCCCTCTGACAAAGAAATGACCAGTCCATAATTTTAATGGTAGGTCTATTGTAGCTGTGAGAGACAGAATAACAACAGGAAAACCCCCAGAAACCCAGAAGACAAAAGTCAGAGATTGATGTGCATTATAATGAGTGAAATAAGTATTTGATCCCTTTGCAAAAGATGACTTAGTACTTGGTGGCAAAACCCTTGTTGGCAATTACAGAGGTCAGATGTTTCTTGTAGGTGGCCACCTGGTTTGCACACATCTCAGGAGGTATTTTGTCCCACTCCTCTTTGCAGATCCTCTCCAAGTCTGTAAGATTTTGAGGCTGATGTGTAGCTACTCGAACCTTCAGCTCCCTCCACAGATTTTCGATGGGATTAAGGTCTGGAGACTGGCTAGGCCACTCCAGGACCTTAATGTGTTTCTTCTTGAGCCACTCCTTTGTTGCCTTGGCCGTGTGTTTTGGGTCATTGTCATGCTGGAATACCCATCCTCGACCCATTTTCAATGACCTGGCTGAGGGAAGGAGGTGCTCACCCAAGATTTGACGATACATGGTCCCGTCCATCGTCCCTTCAATGCGGTGAAGGTGTCCTGTCCCCTTAGCAGAAAAACACCCCCAAAGCATAATATGTCCCCCTCCATGTTTGACGATGGGGATGGTGTTCTTGGGGTCGTAGGCAGCATTCCTCCTCCTCCAAACATGGCGAGTTGAGTTGATGCCAAAGAGCTCGATTTTGGTCTCATCTGACCACAACACTTTCACCCAGTTCTCCTCTGGGTCATTCAGATGTGCATTGGCAAACTTCAGACGGGCCTGTACATGTGCTGTCTTGAGCAAGGAGACCTTGCGGGCTCTGCAAGATCTCAGTCCTTCACGGCGTAGTGTGTTACCAACTATTTTCATGGTGACTATGGTCCCAGCTGCCCTGAGATCATTGACAAGTTCCCCCCGTGTAGTTCTGGGCTGCTTCATCACCGTTCTCATGATCATTGCAACTCCACGAGATGAGATCTTGCATGAAGCCCCAGACCGAGGGAGGTTGATAGTTATGGTTAGGGTTGTCACCTTCTCACCAAGCTGCTTGGCAATAGTCTTGTAGCCCAGTCCAGCCTTGTGCAGGTCTACAATCTTGTCCCTGACATCCTTGGACAGCTCTTTGGTCTTGGTCATGGTGGCTAGTTTGGAATCTGATGGATTGATTGCTTCTGTCGACAGCAGAACCCTAACCCTAATCTGGCTGGTTGATAGGGGATCAAATACTTATTTCACTCATTATAATGCACATCAATCTCTGACTTTTGTCTTCTGGGTTTCTGGGGGTTTTCCTGTTGTTATTCTGTCTCTCACAGCTACAATAAACCTACCATTAAAATTATGGACTGGTCATTTCTTCGTCAGAGGGCAAACGGTCAAATTTAGCAGGGGATCAAATACTTTTCCCCCCTCACTGTAGATATAATTAAGTATTAGCAAAAGTTCAAAACAGTAGGTATAAATCAGTTCATTTGTAGGGTGGAACTAGACAGTTCAAAAGTTGTGGCCCTCTTTAAAATTACAGTCCAGTTCTTTTCCCCTCTCCATATCTTGAACATAAAAGCATGAGATGTGATGACTGACACTGAAGTTTCTATACCCCTGCTTCGTTGCTTTTACTGTGAGACGGGGTAACTCAAAGAACAGTTGTCTCACTTATTAGACTTTATGGGGGAAGAGAAGAAGGGTAGAGATATGTTTTCAGTGGTAGCCACAAGTCTGTTGTACCTTCCAGTTCCATCTTTGACAAATTAGCAGTGAGACATGCTGTACTGAGGAGGCATGAAAACTATGTAAAGCGTGAAGCCTGATAATGGATAATCTGGTTCTGGCTGTAGATGTCTTTGATCCCTTTTGTTGCAGATTGTATAGTACGTTCATCATCTGACAACACAGAGTGCATTATAGTGCTTTTGTGTGCATATAAGTTACCTGTTGCATAAAGTTTAACTATGGGTGTGGTATTAAATTTGGACAAAATCTTGCACAGCTTGATTTTGATCATACAGTAAATGTTTAGTGCAGTATATACTGTACATGGATGGCATTATTTTTCTTGAGTATTTGCTGGCTTTTTGTAGGTCCACTGTAGGCATTTGGCTTTACAGAGCTGGATATTTTAAAATAAGAGAATCTAGCATTTCCTTGGTGGTTACTAGGTGCCTGTCTGGAGCTTCACATATATCTTCATCATGCATAAAAATATCAGTTACTTTGAACATAACAAAGAATATATAATGGACTTCACAGAATGAGATTTTTAGCTCTTATAAACTTCCAATTTACTTGCTAGCAGTGGGAACTGATGGGGAAAGTCATTTTCACATACCAAATAAATAACTTACTGTAGGCATCGAACTTTGAGCTTCTGCCAGATAACTTGGGAGATTTGCCATTTTTGTTTAGCTTCTGTTAAATTAGTGCTGGTTTATAGTTAGCACAGATGGGTGTGTACATGTGGAAGAATGTAACCTGTTATGTCAGTGCTGGTATGTGAGGACATGCCTTATACTTGACCTGTGTAAGCAAGGCCCATAATTTTTCAGACTTGTCTCAACAGGAAAGGTTTTATTAAGGGGAATAAACTAACTCAAACAAAATGATCTAAAGGAGTTTACTACTTCCAAAAAGTAAAATTCCTGCAATTATTAATCTTAGTGACTTGATACCATGCAACTTGTGTTACTTACCCGGGCCTGGCTATTCACTACTCTTCATTGGCAGCCTTCCTACAAAAGCCAGTATGTATAGTGGTTAGAGTTTCAAACTATGATCTGGGTAACCTAGGTTCAAATCCCCAGTCTGCGATAGAAGCTCACTGGGTGTTCTTGGGCCAGTCACATGCACTCACCTACCTCACAGGGTTGTTGTGAAAATAAAATTAGAATGACGTAAACTGCTTTGTGTCCCCATTGTGGAGAAAGGAGGGGTATAAATGAGGTAAGTAATATAGCTGAAGATGTGGAGCAGAGAAATGTTAGGTTGGTGGGTGGGAAGGAGAGAAGATAGCAGGAAAAGGGGGGAGAGGATATAGGGCTGCCAGGAGGTGGGAAAGAGGAAATACTGTGGGATGAGGGATACCGGGTGATGTGAGGTGCCCCCAACAAGACCCTGTGCGCACCCAGAGTGCAGCTGGGCTCAGTGGACAGCACTGCACAAGTCGGCTAGTTTTCCTGGCTGCCAGAGAGAGTGAAGGTGGGAAAGCTGAAGACGGGAATAGATAAAGGTAGGTTAGCTGGTGGGTGGAAAGGAGAGAAGGACCCAGGAAAAAGAGAGAGCCTAATAGGGACTTTCAGGTAAGGGAAAGAAGAAATAGTGAGGTGGGGGAAATGAGATACTCCCCCACAAGTCTTTGCAGGTCTGCTGCTTCTATATATATAATTTGTAACATTCATGTACTATAATTTTATGTGTATAAACCTTTATTACAGTGAAATGTGAGCAATGACATCCTTAAGTGTAGCCTAGCAGCTGTTTTCTGATGTGCACCTCACAATATTTTGAAATTGGTATTTTCACAATTTATTCCACAGTGTTTACACAGGCTTGTAAATAAGTTTTAAGGAAGTGGCTGCTTCATTTGGCTTACAGCTTGACTTGGAGTGGCAATATAAGGCAAAAGATCCTCTGTACATTGCTGAGCCATGGTCACACATCTGCATGCACAACCCAGAAATACATCAGAACACTCCGTTGGGTTGTCTGCATAGCTCTTTCTGAAGGGCACTGGCCTTCTAATAGAAGACAAACAGCAAAAACCTGATTTACGAGACACAGGGGTGTAAAGTGTGCTTGCTTGTGCAGTTTGATATTTCATTTAAAAGGTTCTTTACTTGTGCATCAGCTTCTTTTAATGCAGCAATTATACTATTTGTCAGATAAGTGTGTTCCTGCAAACCCTATTTAATCAAAAATTGCCCTATGCACAGCCAGCAAAGGTATGAACCATGCTTCTGGATCTGAGTACCAGTTGTAACCAGATAAGTTAAGGTTGTATATTGACACCATGCACTCTCAAGCATTCCTTTGCGTGCTATAAATGTTTTCAAATAATGCATTCCTCAGCCATTGTAGCTAGCAAAGTTCATTTTCTGGGGGGGGGGAAGTACTTGGCATTGCTCATCTACTTTGATTTAACCTTTTACTAAGCATTAGTTGGGCTTCAGCGTTTGAGGTTTATCAGTTTCCATAGGCATTTGATTCATAGTTTTTAACGTTCTCATAGAACAACAGAGGGCACTCTTTGTAAGGACTGGTTAAGATAATATCTTCCAAAGTTCCTTTTCTGCTTTGATGTCCTATCTTTATTTTGATTTTAATGTAAGGTTGCTGTAAAAATAGTATATGTGGTGGTATGAGGAATATGTCCAGGTTTTTTTGGGGGGGGGATTCAGAGATTCAAGTTACTTGCAGAATAATTGTACAGTTACTTTTGTACAATTATTTTTGTAGCCACTACTTACTATTATACAGTCAAATGCTCAGTGTTCCAGAAAGCTGATCTCCAGCATACTTTGGCTAAAAATCAAGCAAAAGTTTCTCTTTGTCAATCTGAAGACATAAAAATGCTGATCGTAGTTCTACTGTTGGGACTGCAGCTTAGTTCAATTGAGTTGCTAAATTTCAAACATATCTTTCAGTAAATTGAAGTACTGGTTAAAATAGAGATTGATATCAAAGGTTTTTAAAGTATGGTGTTAAACTCTCTGTAATGTGTTTGGTTTTAGCTACAGATTTTCTCTTCAACAGAAATGTATTACTAGGATTGCTGTTTGATTAAATTCGTAAATTATATGAGTATGAATTTTTTATTAATTCATTAACTAAGATTATATTGATTAAATCAGCTTTCAAATCCATTAATGAAAAATATGGAGGAATATGGTCTAAGGCTGTGTTGGCGAACCTATGGCACGCGTGCCATTTCCGGCACGCGTAGCCCTCTCTGCCGGCACGCAGCTCTCTCCCTCTCTCTCAGTTGAGCTGTGGCCTGCACGAGAGGGGAGCACAGCGAGGGACCTCCCCACAAACGGCCGGGAGACAGGAGGACGAGCGAGGGGGAGGCGAAGACATGCGGCGCCAGCTTCTGAGCGGCCCGCCGGCCAGCTGGGCATCTGACGAGCGCTGGCGGGGCAGAAGGCGAAGGGTCGGCCGCAGCTCAGCTGTTTGTCAGCGCCGCTTGCCTCTCCAGCTTTGCCCCCGCCCACCCTCACTCTGTTGCTGTTCCCCACTGGCGCCTCCAGGGCCAGGCTGGGTGAGGGGCCCACACACAGCCAGGCCCAGGGGTAGCTCGGGTTATACTCTGGCAGGGCCGCCAGCGGTATCGCCTCCGTCGGGGCGGCGCTGCTGTCGGGGGCCGCGGGGCTGGGCGGCGAGGGGCAGCAAGGCTGGGGGCCCCGGAGCAGCACTGGCGGTGCCGTGGACGGGGCGCTCCTCCGCTTGTGGCAGCCGGAGCCTTTCTGCATGGCGGCTGCACTGCGCTCCCTTCAGAGGGGGCGCCCTCTCTGACGCCTCCCTCCGCAGGCCGGGCCAGGCGCTGTGGAGGCGCCGCCAGCGGGCCAAGGAGCACGCCAGGCCCCAGGCTGCCAGCGCGCCCCCCCACTCGCCCTGCAGCGGCATGGGAAGGGGCGGGCCTGTCGCCTGGGCTGGAGCGAGGGCGGGGGTGTTGCCCCGGGGGCTGCACCATCGGCCGCTTGCCTTGCCTGGCCCCCTGGCCCTTGCGATCGGCCTGCGCTCGGCTGAGGTTCGGGCCCTTTCCAGGGCTGGGGAAGCGGCCGGGGGTCTCGGGCGGGCAAGCGGCGGCCGCCGCTCTGCAGGAGGGAGGCCTTGGCCACGCCTTCCTGGCGCTCTGGCCGCAGAGCCCGGACAGACTGGGAAGCCGGCGCCGGCCCTGCACCGCAAGGCAAAGCAAGGTCGGGGGGAAGGAGGGAGGGAGACCCCCCCATGAGCGGCGAGCTCGCAGCTGCTGCCACCCCCGTACACCACAGGGTGCTGAGGCTGCTGCCTGCTGGGGCCCAGTCCTGCTGTGGTTCTCCCCCCCAGGAGAGGCGCAATGCCCAGCCGCTGGGGCATGTCGTCTGTGCCGCCGCGGGATGTTTATCTTTGATGGGCGGGGGGGGGAATCCTTCCCACCCACGGCTCTGAAAACATCAAACAGCTGGGCGTGGCTGCGCGTCCAGGAGGGGAGGGGCCGTGGCTCAGCGGTAGAGCATCTGCTTGGCATGCAGAAGGCCCCAGGTTCAATCCCTGGCATTTCCAGTTCAAGGGACTGGGCAATTAGGTGATGTGAAAGACCTCTGCCTGAGACCCTGGAGAGCTGCTGCCTGTCTGAGCAGACAATACTGACTTTGATGGACCGAGGGTCTGATTCAGTATAAGGCAGCTACATGTATACAAAACATAGTGGCATTTTAAAAAGTTGTTTGTATCATTGAAAGCTCTGTTACTGTGTTTTTCCTTTAAGGCAAAAGATGTTAATGAATGAGTTGTTTTTACTAAACTAAAACCTCAGTATTCAGGTTAAATTGCCGCATTGGCACTCGGCGATAAATAAGTGGGTTTTGGGTTGCAGTTTGGGCACTCGGTCTCTAAAAGGTTCGCCATCACTGGTCTAAGGCAATCTGTATAAACTAAAATAAAAAAAGTTCTATATATAAAACACTGTAGTGTAAGTCCTGTCAATGTACTGTTAACAGTACTTAAGATCTCGTTTTCCATTTTTATAAGTAGGTAAAAGTTCAGTGGCGCAGAGCCCCGTGGCGCAGAGTGTTAAGCTGCAGTACTGCAGTCAAAAGCTCTGCTCACGACCTGAGTTCGATCCCGACGGAAGTTGGTTTCAGGTAGCCGGCTCAAGGTTGACTCAGCCTTCCATCCTTCCGAGGTCGGTCAAATGAGTACCCAGCTTGCTGGGGGTAAAGGGAAGATGACTGGGGAAGGCACTGGCAAACCACCCCGCAAACAAAGTCTGCCTTGGAAACGTCAGGATGTGACGTCACCCCATGGGTCAGGAATGACCCGGTGCTTGCACAGGGGACCTTTACCTTTTAAAAAAAGTTCAGTGTCTTGTAAAATAGGCCTTCCATGTTTTCAAGACCCTCTGTTGTAAATTTACAATTTCAAACTCTAAACTTTTAAGTGCATATGAATAAAACTGTGAAGGCAACATATGTTGTTTAGATACTTCTAAAAACACCGCAGTAGGTACCTTCTTCAATTCTTTCCCACCAGTGTGAGAATGAATGGGGAATGCTCGTCCTAAGATGCTGACTGCCATCAGTAGTTTCTGTAAGCACCTGTATTAAAAAGAAGACATTTTAAATGCCCTGCTTGATCAATCTGGTATATCTTCCGGTCAGTTACCTGCTTGTAAATGTGTTAACTGATTTGTCTGCTTAGTGTTGCAGCCATAATTGTGACATTCATAGCCTTCACGTGATGATGCATACATCTGCTAGTAAATAATTAGAACGTATCAAATGTAATAGTGATACTAGGTTTTCATATCCTGGTTCAGATGGAACTGTGGTTAGGAATGTTGCAGATGTGCCAAACCTGTTTTTGACACCATTGTAGAAGCATTTTAACATTTTACATACTACAGGAAAATAAGATAGGGGAAAAGAATAGGGGGCAAAGGGGGTTAGAGAAGGTGGGGACTGACATTAAGGGGTAATTTCTAGGGGAAAGGAAGAGGTGAGAAAGGGATGGAAAACTCAGGCCACATAGAGGGAGGAAATGCACATTGTGGAGGCTGGCTACATTATACATTCATCTTCAATTGTCAAATATCAGCAAATGCAAAATTTTATTTTAAGTTTAGAGAGAGATTAGCTCTTACAGATTTGCCGATACCTTTCTGTTTGGGCTAGTTTCTTGAAAGCTAGTTTAGAATAGCAGCTTGTAAGTGTAAGCTGGTAGTTCCATATTAAACTCTCATTCACCTGAGTCATGAGATAGCCACTATGCTTTCTACCCAGTGCCCTGTCTGTTGTATAAGGACACCTGTTTACCCTGCAGGACTGTAGTAAAGATTACTGAGATGATATATGCGAAGCCTTTTGAACAGTTGAAATGTGCTATATAAATGCTTTGTTGACCTTTTCTTATAAAACAGGAATTAGATAATTCTGTATTTACTTAATTGCCTCCTTGAGTTCCTCCCTACCTGTCAGTCTGTTCAGTAGGCCATGGTAGAAATATTAAATGAGTGATTTGGCAGTTCTCAGCTGGTTTTCTTCCATATCAGAGACTGAAGGTGTCAAGCAAGCCAGAGAGAAGGATGGTCAGCCAAATTGTTAGAGATGTTAAAGATTAGAGGCTTTGGTAACAATTAGATAATGTAAAACTTTAGGACAATTTCAGTAAAGTTCAAAAGGGAAGAGACATGAGAAAATCGAAACAGTGGGAGGGAATGCATATTTGGTGAGGGAAGAGAAATGTCACTCCAGCATGGGAATTCTGACTCTTGTCTGCCTACTTGTTGACCACTGTCCTATCCTGACAGATGTGGGTACAAGGGATCGTTCTCACTTGACCTTAGTGTTGTATAGTGCTAGACTGGTAAACAGTAAGATTATCTTTTTATCAGAGCTGGCGAAGAGAAGATTGAAATATTTCTAGGAGAAAATTAATGATGTTTATTATAAGTCAGGCATAGACACAAAGAATATTTCCACACTCATTGAAGGAGGTGGTAATATGTTTTTTATTGTGAGAAAATAGTGGAGATGAATAATATGGCCAATTGTCATCATGTATGTAATTTGCCGCCTTGGGCAAGGAGGTTGAGTGTGTTATCTAAAATATATCAAGTTTTCCTGGATGATGAATGTACCCATGACCTTCATCATTTGAGTTTTTGACCTGGTTGTGGGACTGAAATAATGTTCATGGGTTTAGTTTACAGTATCTCTTAGTTCTTATACCTGCCCTCAGAATAGTAAGCTATGCAATCCTGTTGAGACTTTTGGAGATAACTGTTAAATGGTGTGCCCTGGTTTGGTTTAAATGGTTTCTTATGGAGTGGAAGCTAAGGATTTGTTTATTAAAACATGGCTCAAGGTGGCTTACAACAATAGTTTAAACATTTTCAGTTAAACCCAAAATATAATAGCAAATCCCAAATCTCTATCCCCACCTAAAAGATGTCTGCATTCAGACCCCCTCATTGCTGTTAGAGATCAGATCTTATCCATGTGCTGCCCAAACTAACCCAATCTTGTCACGCTTGGAAACTAAGCAGGGTTGGTTCTTGGATGGGAGACCACCAAGGAAAACAGGGGCTGCTGTACAGAGGGATGCAATGGTAATCCACCTTTGCTCATCCCTTGCCTTGAAAACCCCATGAGGTGCTTACGATTCAACAAGATACTTTACCTTATTTATCATATAGGGTTTCACAAGCTTCAGTTCTGTTGCCCATGATTTTTAATTTGTATGTAAGGCCCTTAGAAGATGATCCATGACTTCTTTTGGGTGTCATCAATATGCTGATGACATCCGACTATATATTTTGTCAATGCTACCTGATGCTGCCATGACCTTCCTGAGCCAGTGCTTGGTTACCATGATCATTTAGTGGAAGATGCACAAGTTGAAATGGAATCCCGACAAGGTAGAGGTGATGTAGGTTGGTAAGGCTGAGGTCCTTACATTTGAAGTACGACTGTACCTTATTGGTTATTTGATCCAGCATTGTTGCTTGAGCATCATCTTGCACAGAATTTGTGACCTTGCCTTGACACAGCCAATCATATGGGTTCACACTACAGTAACCTTGAGATTGGACTGGAGTAACATACCCTACATGGCATTGTCCTTGTAGGCTGTTCAGAAACATAAGCTTGTGCAGAATGCCGCAGCTCAGTTATTAGGAGTACAAAATGAATATATAGCACCAATTTTGAAGACACTTAATTGGTTGCTGATTAATTTCCAGGTTCTGTTCAAGAGGCTGGTGGCTTACAAAACCCTTCCTGGGCTGGGACCACAAATGTAGAGGACTATCTCGCCCGTTGTTCCATCGCATTGGCTTTGTTCCTCCAAATGGGACCTTCCAAAGAGTGCTTTCTGCAGGCAGGTCCTTTCTTCTACAGCCCATGTTTAAACCTTCTCAATTGAGGTGGAGCAAGTTACCAGAAGAAGTTGGCAAAGCCCTATCACTCCTGTTCTGTGTTATTTCATGCAGTAGAACTTTTCAGGAGGCCTTTTTGTAAATATATATTGTTACATAAATGTTTTGTTGTGATGCACTTTGAGCCTCTTCGAGAAATGCAGACTGTAAATGCTATATAATAAATTCCAGAAGTTTGTAGGAGGAGAGACAATGAATGGTGGTTAGGCTTGGCTGGTTAAGGGAAGGCCTTGAGGAATGAGGGATGTGTGTAGTGGTATGTTTCATGCCATTGGTAAAGGAGCTATGAGGATGGGTAGGTAATCATGGTGAATAGAAGTGTAGTAGGAAGATGGCATCCATAGCTCATGATGGAAATAAGTACTTAAACAAAGAAACAGTGGATATTTTGATAGTGAGGAAGAAATTAAGGAGGGATTAGAAAATAGGTAAGGAGCTTAACAGACTGAAGTGGATAGCTTATTCCTGCTCTGAAGTAGAAGGGCATCTTGATCTTTGGGTGTTTCTCGCCCATTGCTAGGGGTAGGCAGGATTAAACTGACAATTTCCTGTCTCCTGACGAGGAACACCTCCCCTTCCAGTTCTTCTCCTGCCTTCGCTGGGGTGAGAGCGTTGCAGCCATAGCTGCTGCCTAGGTCTAGTGAAATTAGGTTAGAATAGATCATTTTCCTCACCTTGTTGTATCCAATCGCTTTTTAAATTTAAGCTCCCGCCTCTGCCGACTATCAGCTGAGCAGCGGGAGAACAGCTAAGCCATGGGAAAGAGGCAGCAAAAGAAATGGCTACTGGAGAAGCTGCATCGGAGGACATCGAGCTTATTTCCGATGCAGATGAAGAATTGGCCTTAAAATCGGATCCCGCCGTTAGCCGCCCTGGTGGACTATCGGAGAGGGAGACCGGAAAGTCACCGCCGCCATCTGGTTCAGCTGGAAAATCGCTGAAGAAAAACAAGTCTAATGGCTGGGGTAAAGGCAGCAGCCGCAAGTGCCAGCTTAAGCAGAGTTCCGCTTCAACCTCTAAGGTCTCCGCCAGATCCTCTGCTGTGCCTTTGGATGTGGAGCCCAGGATACCTACAGAGGATAAAGTAACCCCCCCCTTCTGAGGAAGGGGTATCCCCCAAGAACCCCACGTTTGAACAGGTATATAATATGATAGAGTGCTGCAGGGAAAGACATTTTCAGAGGCTCCAATCTCTTATCCTACCCTTCCAGCAGGGTTACCCTCCTCAAAGACTCCTTCAGCCACTTCCTCAAGGGTTTTCATAAAGTTAGACATCTTCCCCTGGGTCCTCAGCCATATTTGAACCCATGCAGGAGGAGCCTGGCTACAGCCAACGTGCCCCCTCTAGGTAGTGGCCCACTAAGGCAGCTATGAAAGCAGTGCCAAATATCCAAGAGCAGAGAAATGAAACCTACCAAGAGCAGAGAAATGAAACCTACCCTGTGGATAGGGATTCTGGGGCTGACAATAAGGAGGGAGAGTTTGTTTCAGACGAAGAACTCCCCATTGTTCAGGAACAGCAGCCTCGGCTGCTCTGTTCTGATGATTTCCAGCCTCTTTTGGCGAAGGCGCTTTTTGCTTTAGACCTATCTGATGAAGCTGAAGCACCTGAGGAATCGTAAGTCTAAATCCAGATGTAAAGGTTCCAAGGAATATTTCCCACAATGGAGGACCAGACTATTAAGGTCCCCTTACCAGAATACTTTGAGAAAGTTATTAGAGCTGAATGGGATAAACCCCTACATAATAAACAGTTCTCTGGCAATGCCAAGAAACTATATGATATGGCCTCATATGCAATGGATATGTTGGAATTGCCTGTGGTAGATGCTCCTATCTCTGCCCTTCAATCCTCTGACTTCCTGGCGGAGGATGGAGTGGGCTTTATTAAAGATCAGCTCGTAGGAAAATGGAATTTCTTTCCAGAAAGGTGCACGAGGCAGCTGCACTGTCTATTCAGGCCAATACCACTATAGCACTCATGGCTAGGGCTTCAAATGCCTGGATAAAGAAGCTCACTCAGCTTCTACCCACCACAGATTTAAAAAAAAAAATAGCCAAGGGCCTGTCTCGAGTGCTAAAGGCGTCCTCCTTTATGGCAGATGCCTCCTTGGATGTAGTGATCTTCGCTGCTAGAGCGGTCGCCTCCAATACGGCCATTCGCAGGGCCCTATGGGTAAGGCCATGGTCGGCTGAGTCCAGGTCCAAGACCATTTTAATGGGTCATCCATACAAGGGTGGAAAGTTATTGGAGAGAGACTAGATAGGATGCTCTCTGAAATTAAGGATAAAATAAGGTGATCCTTAAATCCCATTAAAAGGAACCCCGTCGTGGCCAATACTCTCAGTCCTTTCGATCCTACCATACCTTATCCAGATTCAGACAGGATCAAAGACGTCCACACTGGGCTCCTCAGAGAGGGTCCTTTCAATGTTTCAACAGATTCAACCGCCCCTCACAACCACAGTCCTTTAGGGCGGACAAACCTGACAAATTCTTCAAAGGAAATAAGCAGTGACGCCAGGGATCCAGTGGTGGGGGGAAGGTTACAACTTTTCCTTCCACAGTGGCGCCACTCCCAGACAGATGCCTGGGTACTACAACTAATTCAGCAGGGATGTCTAATAGAATTTCATCACAAGCCTCCAGATCGCTTTGTCGCATCACCATGCTACTGCAGTGCTGTAAAACATCAGAGAACGATGGAAGCCATTCCTCACTTGATCCAGATCGGGGCCATAGAGGAAGTTCCTATTTAGGAACATCTCCAGGGAGTTTACTCCATATTTTTCACAGTCCCCAAAAGAATGGGGACTGGAGGGCTATCCTGGATCTCAAATTTCTCAATTGATTCATCCAGGCCAAACATTTTTGCATGGAGACACTGCGAACCATCATAGAAGCACTGCGTCCAAACACCTTCATGACATCCATAGATCTCACAGAGGCATATATGCATATCCCCATCCATCAGTCCCACCGGCGCCTTCTGAGATTCAACTATATGAACCTTCATTTACAGTTCAGGGCACTACCATTTGGGTTGACATCTGCCCCCCGTGTTTTTTTCAAAGTGATGGTAGCTATTGTGGCGATGTTAAAGAAGAAAGGAACCCAAGTACATCCCTACCTAGATGACCTACTCATATGCGCCACCTCATGCGCCACTTCAGCACTCCATTCGAGTCATCACGGCACTCGAAACACATGGCTATCTTATAATCAAAGCCAAAAGCTTGCTAAGCCCGTCACAGAGGATCCTATATCTGGGAGTGGTCATAGATTCCACCACCAATTCAATATTTTCCTCCCAACAGACAAGGCCCACAAAATTGCGGCAGTGGCCAAGTCCACGGTAAAGTCATCACGACATCGACTGATGGCTCTGACAAGGCTCGTAGGCCTCATGGTATCCTGTCTAGACCTGATTCCTTGGGCTCGCTTCCACTCCCGACCACTTCAAGCAGCACTGCGTCCATTCCAACTGTTCATCACACACAAGATAGACAAGACCCTCTCCCTCAGTCCGGTGGCCAGGACGAGCCTCTTATGGTGGACCAAAGTCAACAGTCTTAACAGTCGGACAACCGTATCTACACAAACAGCCGATCCAGGTGTTTACAGATGCCAGCCTCGAGGGATGGGGAGCCACAGTGGCACACTCTTTGGCTCAGGGCGTATGGAGCCAGTCAGAAACAACTCTCCACATCAATCTCCCCGAACTCAGGGCAGTACGCCTAGCCCTCATCAAATTCCACGACCTTGTCAGAAACGAAACACATGCTAATCAGGACAGACAATGTGGTGACCAAAGCCCACATCAACAAGCAGGGTGGGTCTCACTCCTCTCGCCTGCACCAGGAGTCATCGGCCATCAGGATCTGGGCAGAAAAACACCTTTTGTCTCTCAGGGCAGAACATGTACGGGGCATCCACAACATTCAGGCGGATTGGTTAAGCCGTCAGACCCTCCAGGAAAGGGAATGGATGCTGAATACACAAGTCTTTCAAGCCATCACCATCTGGTTTGGAAAGCCCAAGGTGGATCTGTTCGCCTCAGTCCAGAATTGTCAGGTGGATAGGTTCTTCTCCCGGTTCTACCATCCGAAAGCAGAGCAAGTGGATGCTCTTCTGACTCAGTGGCCTCCGGGTCTCCTATATGCCTTTCCACCACTGCCTATCCTTCCGAAGGTCATCAGGAAGATAAGGGTGGAGAGTTCAGAAGTCTTCCTGATCGCTCCCAATTGGCCACACTGGCCGTGGTTTCCGGCACTCATGGGGCTCTCCACCAGGGCACCTTGGCAGATTCCGACATCCTCGGATCTCCTTCTACAGGGACCAATGATTCATCCAGATCCAGGATGGTTTCAATTGACCGCTTGGATGTGGAAAGGGCAAGGCTCTTAGCCCTTGGTCTTTCTGTGGAGGTGGTGGGGACCATCCTTAAAGCCAGACTTCCTTCTACTACAAGGATATCAATACACCTGGAAAGCCTTCTCCAGGTGGTGTCACCAGAAGACAATCAACCCTATCTCTCCTAAGCTACCTCAGTTACTGGACCTTTTACAGAACGGTGCACAGCAGGGCCTTAGAGCGGCAACCTTACGAAAAGCAAGTGTGTGCTATTGCCTCAGTCTGTCTGGATATTGATGGGATTCCTCTGTCATCGCATCCTCAGGTTAAGGCTTTATCTACCCTCAGGTGACTCACCGCTTCCCTACCTGGAGACAACACTGTACTTTCTGCTCTAACCAAAAGTCCCTTCAAACTTATGAGGGAAGTTCCCTTACGATTAGTAAGGATGAAGACCTTGTTTTTAGTTGCCATAACCTCTGCCAGGAGGGTTTCAGAATTGGGGGCCCTCTCTATTCACAAGGACTTAGGTATCTTTCACAAAGGTAAAGTCGTTCTATGTACTGATCCCTCGTTCACCCCAAAGTGGGTTCCCGGTTTCATCAGTCTCAGGGGCTTCACCTCCCTTCCTTTTGTCCTAATCCTTCTACTCCCAGAGAACGGAGTTGGCACACCTTGGACTTGCGTAGAGCTATTCATATTTATATATCTAGAGCTGAACCCATTAGGAAAACGGAATTATGTTTATCTCCATTTCTGCACCCAACAAGGCACTTCGCATGTCCCAATCGTCTATCAGCATATCCATTAGACAGTGCATCAGAGAAGCCTACCTAGCCAGTGGTCTCCAAGTTCCGAATGGGATCACAGCCCATTCACTACGAAGCGCAGCCGCGTCGGCCGCATTTTTCATACAAGCCTCGACTAAAAGATCTGTAAAGCGGCTACTTGGTCCAACGTGACTACTTTCATTAGACATTATTGAATCAATACTATGGCATTCGCTGAAGCAGCATTTGGCAGACGTATTTTACAGCACGTGGTGGAAGATGATGAGGACTGAGTCCCCTCCCCCCCCCCCGTTATATCATTGCTCTTGGAGATCCCAAAGATCAAGATGCCCTTTTTTCAGAGCAGGAAAGGTACATTGTTTACTCACCGAGGAGGTCCTTTCCACTCTGAAGTAGAAGGGCATCTTGCCCACCCGTAGATGGCAACATCATCTTATAAGGGTGGACTGAAGCACACCAAACTGGCCTACGAATTCGATTGGCCTAATAATATTGTAGCAATACATATAGATTGGTTCTAAGTTTATCGTTCAGTTTATTGTTACTTTTACTCCTTGTTTGTGAGTGCTTTTCCCTGTCTCTTTAGCTTGCTGTAGAATAACTGGAAGGGGAGGTGTTCCTCGCCAGGAGACAGGAAGTTGTTAGTTTAGTCCTGCCTACCCCTGGCAATGGGCGAGAAACACCCAAAGGTCAAGATACCCTTCTACTTCAGAGTGGAAAGGACCTTCTCAGTGAGTAAACAATGTACCTTTTCCTATCATGAAGAACACACATAATTCATGCTTCATGACTATTGAAGTATTCAGTTTCCCTGTCCTTTCACTCCTTTTCAGTTTGCTTGAAAAGGCATGAGGAGACTTTAGGATGATGATAATAGAATGAATGTGGATCACAGTGATATAGTGACATTGCTTGGCTATGAAGAGCAAATTTAAAAAGGTTTGTTAGTTCTATCTCGTGGCAAACATTTCAGTTGACTCCTTGGATGGTGCAGAGCAAAAGATCAAGACAAAAGGATATCACATAGAAGGGGTAAAATGTGGCTTGATACAGGGAATGAGGAAAATGCAGAGGTTGTTAGAATACTGTTGTGTTAAATAATCCAAAGATGAAAGGATTTCAAGTTTTCAAACTTGCCAGCAATACTCCATGTTGAAAAACTTTTGATATTTGGGCATAGATCAGTAGTTCTCCTGTACGCCTTCTGCTTGTTGTACTCGTTACTGGTGATTATTTTTCATCCTGGTTAGTGTCTTTGTGGCCTACAGCCTGATACCATTAATTTTCCACCTCTTCCCTATGCGTTTGAGCTGAGCAGAGGTGCTGTGATCGCTGTTCCAGTGACAGCATCCCAGTTAGCAGCAGAGGGAGGCATGGGTGTCTTGTAGGAGAAGGCTTCTTTTCGTGGGACAGCAGGACCTCTGACTGGAGACACCCAGGACTCTGCAGTTGCATTCACTGTATCAACACCCTAGCTCAGCCTGAACCAAGCTGCTGTGATCGCCATTCTAACTAGAGCGTCCTGCATGGCTGCAGTCAGATGCTTGGACACCAATCCAGCCAGCCCCGGAGTAGGAGCAGAGTGATGTACAGGCAGCCATCCATGAAGGCTCCTGGTTGGTCAGAGCTTCTTTGCAGAGCAGGTCTGTATCCTCTTTGCCTGCTGTCCCTACCTTTGAGATCTCTACTGGAGGAGCCAGTACCTGAGTTGCCTCCATTGCCTTCCTCTACAGAAATGTGTCAAGCCAGTGTTCAACCCCCTTCACTAGAGCATGTCCTTGGAGTGACTCATTTCTCCTTGTTACCCTTCTTAGTCCTGGGAATGGCCTTCTGGTAGACTTGAGCCCCTGTACCACTTCAAAGGGGTGGCACGTCAGTCGGTGCCCTCCAGCCTGTTCTTATCTTTAAACTGTCAAGCTAAGCTGACTGAGACTCTTGGGGAAAGGAAAGGGGGAAAATGTTCCAATAATAAGCTAGTCAATTTATTTAAATTTTAATTAGTAACTAAGCTCAGCTGCCTTTTAACCAAAGAATCCAATGAAGTGCGTCAGTTGGACAGTTCTGATAACAATAGCCATAAATATCTGATGCTTCCCTTTTCCTTCCAATATCTTCTCAGCTAGAAGGGAGGGGTGATGGAGAATGCAAGCACCACTGCCAAAAAAAACCCACCACAAAAACGTCTGCATTTTGCACATGTTTTTGTGCTATTTGCCAGGTTAATTTTTTAAAAACTGATTTCTGATAAACGTTTTTTTAATGTGGCCAGAGAGTTTAAGTAATGCTCATTTTGAGCATATGCAGAAAGCCCCACTGGCTTTAATGGGGCTTACTTCCATGTAACCATGTATGGGATTGCAGCCTTGAATGTATGAAACTGCTTTTATACTGAGCAAGATTATTGGTCCATCTAATGCAACATGGTCTACATTGAGGGCTGCAGAGCTGATACACTTACCCATAAATTGTTTCCAGCCTTGCTTTTAGAAGTTTTTAGTTGGTGATGGCCATGTCTGATCTTGGGGACCTTCTGCATGCAAAGCATGTGATTTAGACAAAGCTATGGCCCCTTACCTGTGTCTGAAAAAGTGGAGTCTATGAACTTCTCCCCCACAAAACATGTTTATCTTCAAAATAAACAGAATTCCTTGGAAAACTGGTCAGTCCTCTTAACTTTGATAACTCTTTTAAACAACAATGTAAGTATTGTAATGGCTATTTTTAACACCGAAAGCCAGCATGGTGTAGCAGTTAAGAGCAGTGGACTTTACTCTGGAGAACCGGGTTCGATTCCCCACTCCTCCACATGAAGTCTGCTGGGTGATCTTGGGCCAGTCGCCATTCTCTCAGAACTCTCTCTGCCCATGTAGTTGCAGGCAATGGAAAACCACCTCCAAACATCTCTTGCCTTGAAAACCTTGGGGTCGCCATAAGTCAGCTGTGACTTGACGGCAAAATCATACACGCACACATTTTTAACACCAAATACAGCCTATGCATTTTGTGGAATTAGCAAAAATCCAGATGTAAGGATGCTATGGGTTGACCCAAAGTATTTTTTGTAAAAGAAATTTCCTTCACCAGAAGATTTACTTTTGTTCAGTAAAATTTGAAAGGATGTATTACCGTATATACTCGCGTATAAGCCGAGTTTTTCAGCCCAAAAAAAGGGCTGAAAAAGCCGGCCTCGGCTTATACGCGGGTCAATACGGTAGAGGGGGGAGGGAGGAGGGAGGGGGGAACTTACCGCCGCCATCTTTTCTCTGCTGGAAGAGGCTTCCAGAGCCCCTCTTCGGCCGCGGGGAGGGCGCTCAGCCGCCCCCGCCGCCTTCTCCCGGCCGGGAGAGGCCTCTAGAGGCCCTCTGCGGCCGCGGGGAGGGCGCTCAGCCGCCCCCGCCGCCTTCTCCCGGCCGGGAGAGGCCTCTAGAGGCCCTCTGCGGCCGCGGGGAGGGCGCTCAGCCGCCCCCGCCGCCTTTTCTCGGCGGGGAGCGGCCTCCAGAGGCCCCCTGCGGCAGCGGGGAGGCTGCTCCGCCACCCCCGCCGGGCTGCACCACTTCCCGCCGCCAGGAGCGGCCTGGGGGGGGGCCTCCTGCAGCTGCAGGAAGGCCACCCCCGCCGGATCCGCCGCTTTCCACCGCCAGGAGCCCAGAAGGTAAGTCTGTGGCGGGGGGAGGGGTTATAAGCCGACCCTCGGCTTATACGCGGGTGCCTAATTTTTCCCCATTTTTGGGGAGAAATTAGGCACCTCGGCTTATACGCGGGTCGGCTTATACACGGGTATATATGGTATTCAAAGTTACAAAATAAAGCATTTCGTTTGTTTATAAATTCAAGTAAGATTGAAGATAGCACGTTTAAAGCCATTCCCTACACTTAAGAAATTATTTTTAACAACACAATACAATTTCTGGAGAAATTATGTTTTTACAGGTAATATTGTGTTGTGATTGAACTTTACAGCTGGCTAGTAGAAAAAAGCAGTTGGCTGCCAAGCCATCATATGTAGACTTCTGATTAAAATGCTCTCTGCCTCTGTCCAAGTCCAAATTCATAAATCCATATTTAATGTTCTGCATCCTCAGTAAAATCCTCACATTAATGTTACCTCTTGTAAATTAGTGGATTTGAGGAACTTAGACTTTTGTCAGTTTTTGAACATATGACGTTTAGGTGACAATTGCATGTGGACCTATTTTTAGATAATTTGAAAACTTTTTATAGACACTTATGTGTAGATTGCCACCACTGTTGTTACATTTTTGTTTCTACTTTTCCCCCTTTTTATTTATTTGCTGGATGTTGAGTTTTTTTCCTTTTTTCCTGTGCCTTTTTAAAAAGAAAGACATTAGTATTAACACAGGCACACTGCGATATGAGGCTTCATGTTTTTAATACTTTCAGTTTTTTAACCTATTTGGACTGTGCTGAGCATCATGTGATATCATTCTTAATATCGCCACTGAAAATATATAAAAATCTAATCTTTATTTCTCTTATGGGTCAGCATAATGTTAATCTTAAATGTAGTATATCTTTAAAGCCATGCCTTCGAATTGCTGCCTTTGTACTGTCTGATTGCTATTTTTCAAAACCTTTTAACAAATAACATGCTTGAGAAGAACATTTGTAAAATACAGAATTTGACCATGGATTGGATCCAAAAGAGCATTTCTGTGGGCAGAAGGCTTTCCATTCGCAAAGTGCCATCTTTCTCCCTCCCATTTCATTCCAAAATGCTCCCTGAAATTCTGTTCCTGCTGAGCTCTTGCCCTCTCTACGTAAATCAAGCAGACGGTTGGCCCTTTCCCCCCAAAGTGTCACATGTGTGCATGTGTTTTGTTTTTTTGTTTTTTGGTAAAAAGAGTGTGTAAACATACATTTAAAAAACAAATGCAGAGCTGCTCTGGATACTTTAGAGAAGGTGAAGAATGAATCTGTGGTATGCTGGTGGCAGTATAGGCACTAGTTAACATTTTCTGTAGCTAGTTTTCACATTGAGAATACTCAGAAATAGACAGACTATTTCAGAGTTCAGCTTTGTATGCTGGGGAGTTGGGGGTCTACTCATCTGACCCAGGTCTCAGGCTGCCAGACCTCAGTGAGAGCCTCACTTCTCCTGCCTTATCTCACATGTTCTGTTTCACAAATAGAGTTTGTGTGGCACTGTTGTTGAATGCAATTGAAGGTGCTTTAAAATATCGCTGATTTTCTACAAATGTTTTGGCTGCTCCTCTCCCTAATTTAATCGGTTTTTATGTTTGATAAACAATGTGTCGATAACCTAGTTTATAAAATGAAATGTCAAATGTCGTCCTAGTTTCCTAGTTTATAAAATGAAATGTCAAATGTCGTCTCTGTGTAGTTCAGTTTTTATGTAAGCTGCTTCAAAGCTCTACTACTTGGTATCTTACCAGTTGTAACCAGGTTTCATCAATTAAACTATGTTGCCTCTATCCTCTTTTTATTTTGTAACTGGGGGGGATTGACCCCTTGCTACTTATCGCTGACAATATATTTCTGAACAAGAGTTGAGAATCCTACCTTCTGATTACCCTGTATTTCAGTTTTTGTCTTGGATTCCATCTTATAGCAAGACAGAAACTTAGAATGTTAAGGTTTCATTATCTTAGTAACTTATGCAAATACAAATCTATATAAATATTAATCTAGCAGGCTATAGTTTCCTCATTGGTCTTTGCTTATGTTGGCTTTGTTTACTAAATAATTGTCATTCAAATGATCAGTTGCACTAGCAGCTCCATACTTTTTTGTGGTTAGGTAAAACAATTAATACTTCAATTAATACTAGTATATAGGCCACCTTGGTGCTTTTGACAACAGGCTCACAGGAGGACAGGGATCCTGAGAAGAACATTACTGCCCTTCACTGCCTCTAGCTTAAATGATGTAGTCAGAGTAAAGTAAAGCTATGTGGACTGAAGAGTAAATAAAAGAGTAAAAGTTTTTTGTTTCCTGTATCCTTTACCTGTCATCACTGATATGGTGGCAGAGCATCAGTGAGTTGTTGACAATGTGGTACAATGGACCCGGCAGGATCTTGGTTTTACTGTGAGAAGTCGGGTGTTTACTCAACAGGCCCAGTTTTCGGGCTGCTGGACCTCAATGAGAGTTTCATCTCTCCAGCCTTATCTCACATGTTCTCTTTCACAAACAGGGTTTATTTGCCATGGCAGCTGCCAACAGAATCATAGTTAAGAGGTGGTTCTGTCTGATAGCCTGGATTCCAGACCCTCTGTTCAAATGAAAAATCTTTTCTATTTTTTAAATCTAGAAATAGGTAAACATTAGAAATCTTGCAGCTGAGATTATCACAACTGATATTGTGGAGGAGCTGTGAATTTGGTGTTGATTTTTAACATGATCCCTTAAGGTAAAAGCCTTTGCTTTACTTTCACTTTTTGCTTGTTATGCTGGTTGCTGGCTGTGGCTGGTTATGGCCTAGTGCAGCCCAGACCAGGCCTTGCCTATGTTCCAAGAAAGTTATAAACTTTTTGGTACTGGGTATTCTGGAATTATTATACTGGCAACAAGGATAAAACTACAATGACCATGGCAATGTACTGAGCAAGTGAGAGGTCTGGGTGCATTGAGAGGCTAGAACATTTACTTGTAAAACAAACAAATTTGAAGATGGAGACCAGCAGAAATCTTTTTGACTGTACCCTCTTACGGTCTTGACCTATGCCCTCTTACAAAAATTGGTGGAGAACTAAGTAGGCTTTGCTTCCTTCTCCTTTCAACTATGGTTAAGCATAAACTATGCTTTGGGTATGTCTTTAGCTGCACAGACCAAATGACTCCCCAAACCCCTCCCACTGAAAATTGCCCTGATAGAGAAGGAAGATGACAAGAAAATCCTGGTGGTTCAGAAGGCTCCTGGTGCTTATCTTCTCTCAGGCCATATCTGCCCTTGTTCCCTTATTCTCCTGATTGGTATTTGTTAACCACCTGAGTGGTGTTTGTTAACCACAGTAATGGCTATTCAGCCAACCTCTGCACTTTGGGATTGAAAATGCATGAGAAAGTACAAGCATCTAATTTGGGGGGGTGGAAACCAGACTACCTGGAATGGCAGTTTGAGCTTAGCCTCTGAGAATTCAGAATGTACACCCTAATGTTCACAAAAGTGTGAACAATCATATACTGGTGTCATATGATTGCAGGCAGCATCCTCTACTCGTTCTTGCAGTGTTTGTCAGGCAAAGTTGTTAAGAGCGTTCTACCAACTTTGCAGAGATGACTGGCGGAGAGATTGAGAAGCGCAGTTGCTTACATTTTCTTTGATTTCAGGGTACCTCTATCTTGAAGCATTATATTCACTGTTGCTGGTAGCCTTTTTAAGGCACACACAAGCCATAGTGATTGGTTGACAGTAGTTTCTGAATTATTCGTAGATTGTGTTTACATATTTCCTGTGTCCCCCCCCCCCAAGGTTTTTTCCACAATGAAAAATTGGGAAATCGGGGGGGGGGGTCTGCATTTTAAATTAGTCCAATTGCTCCAGAACCCCTGGATCCAAAATATAATAATAGTAAAGTGAATTATGCTCCTGAATGTACTACTGCAATTGGATTACTAAACAAACAACATTCTCAGTATTTCTAAAGCTTGAGGTATTTCTTGTATCAAGTAAACCACCAGTGGAAGTTGTATTCCATTGGTGGTACACTTGATGCAAAAAATTCTTCAACTTTTCTCCATTTTCCTCTCCTCTCTCACAGTTCCTTTTTAGCTTTGGCAGTGGGGTAGGTGGAAAGGACCAAAATCACCACTCCTTCTCACTTGTCAGCAGAACTGTCACGCAAAGGGAAGGAGAAGTATTGCTACTCCTTTCCCCTCCTCACTGCCTTCCCACTTGTGTGGCTGTGTGTCCATGCCAGTACTGCTGCCCAAGGTATACTCTTTCCATGGGTTAAAATGAACTGTTGAGGAGAGGTTGAAGAGGAGTATGGATGAAATCAGTGTTCTGCTAGTGGTCTGTTGGATATACCTTTCCCACTGGTGAAAAGGGAAGGATGGGGCTCCCCTCTAACCACCAAAAAGGCTTTGCTGGGGATCATGAGACCTGCATGGGCAAAAGGCATGTGAGATGGGGGCTGTAGTAAGGAGAGGAGCTGGTGGAGGTTGAATAAAAAAAGTTGGCTGGGCCTGACCTGTTGTTTGAATGAAACTAAGGCATTAATACTTTTAACTCCTCATTATCATTTATTGAATATAGTCATTGGCCAGCATAACAATTGCAGTAATACAGTACAGTTACTTCAACATTTATCGGGTTGTCTTTTGTACCAACAATGATCTCCGTATTCCGATGGCAATGTAACAGAACTTCACCATTGTGTATGAGACAGTGGTGTTCTTATCTTCTTTGCCATTAAAGTGCTAGCATATCTGGAAGAACTAGAGTACTCTTGAAACCTGGCCAGCAATGGTAGAATTCACAAATTAGTATTATATGTTTGATTGACTCGATCTCATTAGCGTTGCAGGGACAGAACTGTGCCTCCATGGGCCAGCATTGAAATCTTCCACTGAGCAGGGCTGAAGGGAAAGCATTAAATCAGGCTCTAGAAAAGGCCCATCAATACTTGGAAAAGGTGATAGTTGCTAAGTATGGAGCAGCAGAGATTCCCGCCCATATATTAATTTTGTAGGAGAGCTGTCTCATTTTGCGTCTCAGTATCAGTAAGGTGTTGGTGGATTAATGTTTTCACCCTCCTGAATCCTAGTACCAATAATTGTTCAGGGTCTATGCCTACTTTTAGCTTACATAAATATACCCAGATTGGAATTTTATGTGTACATGAAGAATTTCATGTCCTTAAGTTAGTAGATATGTGCTTTGTATTGCATGCAACAATCCTGTTTCAAAAAAACACTTGTTTTAACATGTAAATTTACCTTGTCTGGTCTTAGAAATTATTAGCTGACAATGTGTAAGCTTTTTGAGACATACATGATGCTTCTGCTTTTAGAGATGAGTTATAAATACTCGTGGATAAAATTGCAACACGTAAACATCCCTTTGGGAAGGAAGCTTCTTCTTAAAATGTATTCAGAATTGGCAGTTTGGTGTTTTTATATTAGAACAAGGTCAAACCTAAAGAAAATGCAAGATTGAAGGCTTTGCCTTGTGTGTAAAACTTTCTGGTCTGTAATGACATGTTTGGCTGTTAAACTATAATAGGCTGCTGTCCACTGCTGTATAAATACGTGTGTCAAAATTCAGAACAAGAGCTTAACAAGGGAGTCGATTTACATACCTAAAATTTACAATTTAACATTACTGATAATTGATCGTTAATAATCCATAAAGTTTCTGCAGTTCAAGCACTGATGATTGTGAGTCATTTGTTTGGAAGTGGCACCTACAATGTCCCACAGTAGGTAATAAATATTCACAGGAGTTCCCTGCACAACTTGTTTTAGTGCACTGGTATAAATTGGCATATAGTTCTAATTTGGTTTATTGGCAACTGTTCACCTTTATCTCTATCTTTCTGTAGAGCATCCCGTAATTATATATTTTTGCTATTTGTTATGGTTATCATTTCTTTTTTAAAAAAAAAAATCTTCCATTTGCAAAGGCAGCATACCTCTGAATAAATAATGACTTGGATTCTGCAGCAAATCTCTGATGAGAGAATGGATTTCTGTCAGTGGAACACGACTTTCAGTCTCAGGACGACCTCTCATTGAAACGGCAAACAACTGGCATATAGCGATATCCAAATGATGAACAGCTCTTCTTTTGCTTTTGACTTCAGAATGAAGTGTGTGTGAAGGTGCAGAGGTTTGCTCCCACATTTGGCCTCCATGTTCTTAGAGAGCAGTTGCTGAGCTACAGTAATCTTGTGATACAGTAGTGGAGGAGTTTTGAGCCTCCTGAGCCTAATCTCCTATGTACAGAGTTCTTTGGACTACAGCAAAGGTATGTGCCCCCAATCCTAGACTTTCATGAGCAAGTCCCATTGAATTCTGATTTACTTCTGAGTGCTCAGAATTGTGCTGTCAAAACAATGGGGGTAATACTGTGCCACGAAAGTGCATAAGAAGAAGCCAGAGTCTGGATTCTGTTTGGCAATTGTAAACTTCATAGTGACATCAATAACTGATAATGATTTGGATCCAGTCAAGATTTCCACTAACAGAAGGGGGAGGATTTTCACTGAAACCGCCCCCCCGGTGCAGACCTTCAGCTCCCTCCCCATGCTGTTCCTGAGATCCCCTGTTCCTCATTTCAAGGATTATTTGGGGCCTCAGTCAGAGGAAAGAGGCAAGGAAGTCAGTGAGAAGGGATAAAGCCCTTCTGAGATGTTGACACAGATTCCAGTGCCTGCTTCATCATGCCTGCCCTGCTGGTTCATGGGCTGCCCTTGGTTATGTTGCAGAGACATGAATCCCTTTCCCTTGCTGGATTGCTAGCAGTGGAGGCTAGTTTAAGAGCAATCCCTCCAAAACTTCAGAGGCTGTTTTCAGAACTACTATTTTATCATGTTTTTTGCCATATCACTCTTAGTGACTGGAACTGATTATTTGCCAACTGTACTTGGTGCTCCCAACAATTGTGAACTGTTGACCAGGGACTCTGATTAATGGGTTTTTTACCTTTGGTTTACTCACTCTGCTGTTACATACTTTAGGCCCTAAAATGGAGGGGAGGGGAGAGTTTGAGTGACACTAACTAAACACTGAGTTACTCTGATAACTGGTCTAAGTAAAACAGTAACAATGAGTTTGTGTTGGTGGTACTCAGTTGTAAAATGTGTCACTGTGGCTATTGGGTGGTGGGCTGTGTTTCCTTACGTAGTCATCTTAATTTGCATCAATATTTTCCTACCATTAGAAGAAAATTAATTGTTGCTTCTAGCTTAACTGTATTAGTTGTGATTTTATGCTAGTTTTACGATTGTTTATTATTTTTATTGTATTGTGAACCACTTTGTATATATTACTGTGAAGAGGTAGCATATAATACCAGGAATAAAGGTCTTCCAAGTTTTTTTTGTTATCCTGGGCTGATTAAATTCCTGTCCTCAGTTTGTGCATTGTTGAATGCTGAGCAGCACAATTATCACACTGACTTACCAAGAGCGACTAGGGTATTGTTTCCCCTTTGTCATTTTCAGTATCTTCAACTCCTTTGCTTCCTTCCCTTCACAACTGTATATATGCCGAGGACATTCAGTTGAAATCAAATGGCTCTTGATTACATCCTTTTGAAATATGAGCAATATCATCCATTTGACAATCTACGAAGTTGGCTTTGTGCACCTCCTTTTAAAAATGTGGATGAGTGCTCCTGGATTTTTGCTACCTCGGGTCTCAAACTTCCAGGTGCCAGTTTGTTATTGTGCCTAGAAATTTCATTGTAGCACCTAGTACTTCTGCAGTGATTTTATTGTTGTGTCCTTCAGTAACCCGCAGTCAAAGTACAAAACTTAATTATTTTGTGTCTCAGTATTTTGGTGTGTGAAATAAAAATGCATGTGCATGAAGTTCTTTTCATTGTTTGTTTATGAGTTACCTTTCCTTTCCTTTTATCCCTTAGAAGCTCCTTGATCAATTGATCTTGAGCAGCATATATATAGTGTTGGAGGGATATAAGGACTGAAACAAATCTTGCCACTGACAATGTAGCCTTGGGGTCCCTGTCGCTTAATAAAAAAGGCATTATGTCAGTCACAGAGGCATTGGATTTGTATATTAAAAGGGGGGAAATATAGTGCGATCGAAGTTCCTCGTAAAAGCGGCATTCCAAAAGGGCATGGGCTAATGTGTCAGTAGAGCCAGAAGAGCAAGGGCAGATCCTGTCTGAGTATGGTATATTCAGAATTCTGCCCTGCATTACCATAGAAGGGTTAGCATTCAATCTAGCCAAGCAAAAAGCTCTACAGAGACGAGGAGTTGTCAGATAATATGTATAGGCAGGCAGACCACGTGGAGGGGGTATTCCGAAGAACTGGGATGAACAGACGCGACGAGCACGAAAAGTAGTGCTGTTATAATCAAGCTCTTTAATGCGCTTCTTAATTTTGGCAAAAGCTTCCGTTTTCCCAAGATCTGATAACATATCCTGCGAGAAGCCCAGCAACGCCAGTTTCTCATCAAAGATTTTTTGCCATGAGGATTTGAAAGGGTCATGCTTCAGAGAAGCTAGGAACCCCTCAGTGCTAAAGCACAGTTTAAGGTGTAGTTTAAAGGCGGCCAACCACGCCCTAGCTTCAAGTGACATTTCGAGTGACGAAGAGTAACGCCAGCAACACATCGAGGGGCATTTAGGAGTTTTCGTAAGAACTGAAGCAGTGGACGATCTATAGATTCATTGATGACTGTAATCCAGATGGCAACACCAAAGAGGATAATTGGGGTAATTTTCAGGTTAAAAACCTGAATAGCCCCTGAAATATATTTGCCACCTTTGGTGTGAAAAAAATTGACAATAGCACCAACCCCAGGTTTAATTTTGTTGGACACTGCTTTTTGATGGGCATTCCAATTTAGGTTATGGGAAAACAGAATGCCAAGGTAAACAAACTCCTTGACTTGGTCAACCTCAAAGCCATCTAATACCCAGCGAAAAAGAGGCATTTTTCTCCTCTTAGTGAAGATCATGATCTTAGATTTATGATGGTTTATTTTAAGACCTTCCCCAGAGCAGTACTCAGAAAAAGTTTGCAAAGATCTTTTCAAACCAATTCTTGTGCGGGACAGGAGAACTGCATCGTCAGCATAGAGTAGAATCGGGGTGGAATGGCTTGCAAGCTTTGGGGGGTGGCAAAACTCTGAGAAATTGGTTGCCATATCATTCAGGTATAGATTAAACAAGAGAGGAGCAAGGAGGCAACCTTGTCTAACTCCCTTGACCAGTTCAAAAGGCTCAGTTAGTTCTCCTTGGTTGCCACAGTGAACCTGAGCTGTGAGGTCAGTATGAAATTGCTGAATAAGCCATAGTAACCTCCTATCCATAGTAGAATGTGATAGTTTCAACCATAGCCTCTCCCTCGGGATGGTATCAAAAGCTCCCTTAAGATCCATAAAACCCGCATAAAGGGTGCCATTTCGGGGGGAGGAATATTTCTTGGCTAGATGGGAGAGCACTAAACAGTGGTCCATGACAGACCAACCCCTTCGAAAGCCAATCTGTTCCCAGCCAAGGATGTCATTACTCTCAACCCAGTCCAACAGCCTCTTTAATAAGTAGGAGAAATATAATTTGCCTAAGCAAGACAAAAGGCTGATTGGACGATAACAGCTTGGGTCAGAGCGCTGACCTTTTTTAAAGATTGGGATGATAATAGTATGTCTCCAAGATTTTGGAATAGCTCCTGATGTATTAATTTGTGTGAATACAGGAGCAAGAATGTTGGCCCACCATTCGCTGTTGACTTTAAAAAGTTCGTAGGGAATTAGATCAGGACCTGGGGCTTTGCCTGAGCGTAGGCGATCAATGAGCGGTTTAATGTCCTTAGGAGACACATCTGGCCAGGAATTCAGCAAAATAGAAGGTGCTACAGGTATAAGACCCTGGTTTTCCACACAGTAGGAGAAGAGGCTCTTGAAGTAAGCTACCCAGACCGAAGACGGGATACATGCGGGGACTCTGACATAGCCATTACTTAAAGAATTCACAGTCTGCCAGAAGGTTGAATTATCATTGTTGTTTATAGCTGTAATCAAGCTCCTCCAATTTTATGAGTTACCATAATTCAGTGCAGGTAAATGAGTTCACCTCTTAATAATTTGCTTTCTAAGTTTCCTGTTTATTCCTATATATGATTAGATTTTGTTGTAGGGTTAGATTTTGTTGTAGCAATAATTAGAAAATCTGGCTGATAAATTCAGAACCCTGAAGGATGAAAATGAGCCTGGCTTTTAAATTTTAGGGCTGACTCATAGAGCCATAGAAAAATTTTCAAGGGCTGCTTCAGACTGTTGCCTTGTCTGTGTCTACTGAGGGCTGTTGAGACTATTATGACCTGAGAAATCAGTTCTGCATTGATTCTTATAAGGGTTAAATCTTTCTGCAATTGCTGAAACCATTAGAGGTAGGCTGCAACCAGGGACCCATCTCTTGTGCCTGGATCAAGTTCAGCTGAGAACCCTCTCAAGTAACATTTTTGTATGTATTTGAGAGCTATTCTTGGTAGGTAAGCAGGATAAAAATATTGTAAATCATCAATACATCTCATTCTCAACATCACCAAATCGGTGGATCCTTAAATCCAGAGACTAGAACTATGAATGGTCAAGACAGTTTTTTCTGGAAACCTGAAAAAAGCCCCAGGTTTGTAGGAAAATCAGAAATACACATGCTTGCGCTCTCTCACACACACACAAATAATAGAAGCAATACCTATAGCTTTAAGAAACGAATGCCCTCTAGGCAATCACAAGAGTTTTGCCAGCCTGCAAATCTTCGGTTTTGTCAGTAAAAGGCAGTGGGAAGGGGCAGGTTCTTTTTAGGGTTATCTTGACCTTTTAAGGATGGCTCACTGGGGCTGGGGCTGGCAGCCACCACCAGATGACTTGCTACCATGTGACTTCCATTACTCACCCTGGCCCAGCTGCTTGCTGCTGTTCAACACCAGCCCCCAAATGAAAGTCAGTGTGGTATATAGTCAGACCATTTGTCTATCATGGCCTGTATTGTCTGTTCTGATGATCAGAGGCTCTCCAGGATCACAGGGTGAGGTCTTTCACATTAGCTACTGCCTGATTCTTTTAACTGGAGATTTTTGGAATTGAACCCAGGACCTTCTGCATGCAAAGCATAGAGTCTATTACTTAGTGATAGCCCCCATCATCATCCAACAATGTTTTAGTAACTAGGGAACTGGGGAAAAGCAGGCTAAAAAGAAATTAGGATAAATGCTTATGGAGGAAAAAATTGTATGATTGCTGGAACAAAGTATGTGAGGATTGAAACTTGGCTGTAGGAGTTCTAGACTGTTTACTATTTAATTCATTTTATTTATTTCATTTGTTTTTCAGACAGTCATGGCATTAAGGAAACATTATGGGCAAAAAGTTGCATCTACTAGCTAAATCATTTGAAAACAGTATTTGGAATTGTGCAAATCCTCTCTTAAATTATTGATCTGCAATCCTTGTTATCTGAAATTAGAGATGGGAGATGTTGAAACATTCCTTAAGCCTGTCGTCCCCACATAGTTGTAAATGTGAAGAGCCAGGAGAATGAAACTCAGTCGCCACACACTTTATTTCTGTTATTTGTGCTGAGTCCTTTCATTTAAAAGATGTTCCTATGCTAGCATGTACTTCAAGTAAGTGGCAACTTCTATTTCTGGATTCTTACTTAGTGCCACAAGTGTGTCAGACTGGGAAGCTGTTCTAAAATACCTAAACAAAACTGTGCAATTTAAATCCTGTAGAATCAATTTCAGAACTAATCCTGAACCATGCCAAAAGTGTAGTTTGCAAAGGATAAGTGAAACAAGTTTGTACATCATCAAATATACTTACTACTGA
This sequence comes from Euleptes europaea, assembly GCF_029931775.1. Taxonomy (NCBI): domain Eukaryota; kingdom Metazoa; phylum Chordata; class Lepidosauria; order Squamata; family Sphaerodactylidae; genus Euleptes; species Euleptes europaea. The sequence goes on from NC_079318.1 coordinate 33,713,395, forward strand.
ATTCCTTACCAACTGAAAGGCACTTGAAAATAGAGATTGGCATAAATTAGATTCTAGTACTGGTCTGGCTCCCACATCAAACCTGCACTCAACCCAGTCAAGCCTAATTTACTTCTTTGCATGAAATGACCAAATGGCTGTTGGTTTACTTATCCTACCTTTATTTTATTTATACTCTACCTTTCTTCCCACTGGGGATCCAAAGTGGCTTACATCATTCTTCCCTCCTCTGTATATCCTCACAACAAGACTCTGTAGTAGGTTAGGATAAGAATGTGTGACTGGCCCAAGATCAACATTGTACTTTAGTGGAGTCCAAGAATTCCTTATAACAATCGTGATGAGAGGGAAAAGCTAAAACGGGAGTTCATTTTGTCTTGTGAACCCACGAAAGGAGCTCAAATAGGAAATTTGCTGCAGGGATGAAAATCAGTGGATTTATCTGTTGGAAATAGGGTTGCCAACCTCCAGGTACTAGCTGGAGATCTCCTGCTATTACAGCAGATCTCCAGCCGATAGAGATCCGTTCACCTGGAAAAAATGGCCGCTTTGGCAATTGGACTCTATGGCATTGAAGTCCCTCCCTTCCCCAGACTCCACCCTCCTCAGGCTCCGCCCCAAAAATCTCCCGCTGGTGGTGAAGAGGGACCTCGCAACCCTAATTGGAAGTGTATATTAAGCAACAATTCTAAATTGTGACACTTCTGTGTAAAGTGAATGTGAGGTTGACTTGATCCATTAATAACTGAAGATGGTTTTCTGCAACTCACAGAATACACTGATCTCATTTATAGAAGAATTTTGGAAGTCACCACTCATTTAATGCCCAGTGAAGAGAATGTTAGCATGTCTGGGTTGAACATTGTGTTTGTGTTGTAAAACCTTCAGTAGAGAGTTATTACATTTTAATTTTTGTAATCTTTTTGCTGTAATAAAATTGTTAACCTGTTAAGTTTATAAGTTGTGGTCATTTTTCAGACCTACCACAGTTTCTCAAACAATTAGTTTTTTTGGGTATGTATATCCTTCCTGTATGTTTTATTGTAACAGAAGATAGACATGTGACTTAACTGATTCTATCCTATTTCCTCCCAATCTGGAAATAGTTGTAGGGAAGATTTATGTGCTTATAGGTAGTAATGAGTCAGCCATTCTGTTTCCACTGAGTACCAAGAGGCTCACTCCAGCCATGGCTATTAGAAGACAGTGCCTTTTACATAAGGTCATCTATGATTCCATGTAGCTGATTTATCTTTCATTTTTATCTCACTTTTCTTCCAGAGAAATTGATGGTAGCATATGTGTCCATCCGCCTTGGTTTGTCCTAACCTTCCTGTTCAATAGGTTAGGCTGAGGGAGTGAAAACCTTAGACATTAGTGGGTTTTATGGCAGAACAGCGTTTTGAAACTGGGTCCCCACTCTTAATTTCAGCATCTACGCCACACAGGTGAACACTGGATGTATAATTCCAACTCTGAAGCCAGGTTTTTCTGATGCAATGAGAAAGCCTCAGCTTGTCTAGCAATATCCATTTAGGCCATGGGTCGCAAAAGTGCGGCTCCCGAGCCGCAGGCGGCTCTTTGAGCCCTTGAGTGCAGCTCTTTCCATGTGCGGGCCAGGCTGAGTAGCGAAAGGGGGGGGGCGGGAGAGAGTCTGCGCAGGAGGTGCTTGGGTTACGTCGGAGCGACCATGTGCTGCTGCTGCTGGCGGGCCTGCTGTGGGGAGAGAGTCTGCGCAGGAGGCGCTCGAATTACAAAGGGGCGATCAGTGCTGCTGCTGCTGGCTGGTCTGCTGTGGGGATTGGGGGTTTCTTAAGCAGCGGAGGGAGTGGCCGCCGTTTAGATATTTGCACAGTAAGCCCACTTGCTGCCTCCTGGCTTCTGCTGTCAGCTCCTCGAGTCCCTCTTCAGAAAGGCTCGAGAGAAATTCTCATTGGTTTGGACGCGCTTCTCCCGGAAGAGGAAGCCCCGTGCGGCGCCTTTCTCACTTGAGGCCGCCCGCAGCCCGGACGGGAGGGGGAGGCAGAGAGCGAGCTGCCCCGGCAGCTGCCACCTCTTCCCTCCCTGCCGCGCAGGCCTCTCTTTCGGTACGGCCGCTCTCATCCCCTCGCCCCCAGGGCTGCAGAGTGAGCCCAAGACCTTGCTCAGGCTGCCCCTGGGAGGGGGGAGGGGACTGGCGCCATGGCCTCGAGGGAGGGAGGGAGGGGCAGTTGGGGGACTCTCCTTTCTCCCCCTCCCCCCGTGGAAGCCGCCTGGACACGCGGGCCTGCCTGCCTGCCCCTCCAGCCGAGGGAGGGGGGGCTCCTCCAGCCAAGCCACCTTGCTCGGGCATCTGCCTGCCCTGAATCTGGAGCCCGTCAGTCCCAGTATGGTAGGGGGGGTGAGCACCTGCCCCTCCCTCTGGCCAGGAGGGAACTGGCATGTCCTTGGGTTGGGGGGGGGGGAGGATGGATGGACTGTGCATCTCCACCTTGTTTGTTTGCATGGAACACACACAGACCGGGGACCTGCTGGCCTCTTCCTCTGTGCCTGGGATCCCTGGACGTCTGGACCCTCGCTGGGTAATGGTGGGGTGGAGAAAACAGTGGGCCTTTTTGTCTGGCAATTGTTAGCCCTCCCCTGGCCTATTACTACAGGTTTCCCCTCTTCCTGCTACTTTGTGCCTCTTTCAAAAGGAACAGGGGGTGGTGGTTACACTCTCCCCACAGCCATTCAGCACCCCACTGTGCAGTAGGTGCTCTACTGGTTTCTACTCCTGCTTCTTTTCTTTTCTGTTACCCAGATGGAAAACTCGGCACTTATCCTTGTTGAATTGCATCCTGTTCACATCTGCCCACTTTTCCAGTGTGTTCAGATCTCATTGAATGCTTTCTCTATCTTCTGGTTACCTGGTGTGTTCGCTGCTCCTCCCAATTTGGTGTCATCTGGAGTAGTACCTCTCTTGCCCTCTTCCAGATCATTAATAAAAAATAATGAAAAGTACCAGGCCCAGAACTGATCCCTGTGCCCCCCCCACTGGACACCTCTCTCCATTCAGATGAAATGCCTGCTCCTGCTGCTTTCTTCTCCCCACCCCCCGGAGGGGATTTAATATATTTATGTTGCGTCCCCCTCTAAGCCACCTTTACTCTGATCTGAGAAGCGCCAAATGCGTTTGTTTTTTCTCTCACGTGGGAGCTGCTGTGAATCATGTCCCTTACAAACAATGCCTTCCCACCCAGCCCTGGAGAGCCCGCTCTCTTTTCTAGGTCGGCTGCCCTCAATAGTCATTTGGGGTCATTTAGTCCAGGATCAGAGGAGCAGGCCTGTTAGGTTCTTTGGGGCACAGGCAGGACAGTACTGCTGCTGCAGTCATTGTCATGATTTAATGTTATGGATACCTTACAAGTTAATTTTTATCAATAAATAAGATCATTATTAAGTTTGATGTCAAGTTTTATTCAGTGTACCTATAGTTTAATTAAGACTTAAAACTTTAATTAAAGTTTATTAAGTCAATAAACAGTGTACCTACCTATATAGTTTGAGTTTAAAAAATTTGGCTCTCAAAAGAAATCTCAGTTGTTGTACTGTTGATATTTGGCTTTCTTGACTAATTAGTTTGATGACCCCTGATTTAGGCTGAAGTCTGCTGAGATCAGATTCAGGTTATGATTCATCACCTGAAATCCATGGAGTTTTGCTTTCCTGTTTTTTCTGTAAGTAATATAGTAGGTGTGCCTCCTTCCCAATAGCTTTGCACTCAGTGTCATACTGGGTACATTTACTTTTGCCTTTCTAATATTACTTGCATGAAGAGGGTATGAAGAGTTTCTGTGTTCTTGTAAAAATGGAGGGATTCAAAAGCTGACAAATTCCCTATATTGTTTTATTCTTTGTAGTCAGAGTTTTGTAAACAGAGCCTGCTAGGAAGAGGCAAAAGTGATCCACACATTCCAATGGAGGTATCTTTAATACAAATGTTGTTCAATGTTACATAATTAGGTAGCTGACTGAAAACCCTTCAGTTCTGAACTTGTTAAAAGTTCTTTATCCTGTGGTGATCTTCTAAAGCATGTTTCCATAAACCTACCTCTATTTTAATACATTGCCATCCCTAACGGCTTATGCCAAATAAACTAGTTAATACTGAAACTGTCACTACAAATTTAAATACATTGTTGTAGAATCTTGTTTTTAAAAATTCAAAGATAACCTGTTGCATTGAATATAAGGCTAGATATGATCCGAAGATGAGGTAAAAGTTCAGAAATAATTCCTTTTTATCTTAATCAGTTCATCCATGTGGAGTGTGCTATACATATTGTCTGTCCGAGATAATCTTTCTTAATCTAATTAACTACCCTTTTGATATCCTGAAAATCCTTTCGGGTATTTTGCATTCCTGTATGGATCCCTGTCTGCCTGACTGCTTCAGCTGGGTAATCATTTTTCTTGTTTATCCCTAATCCTTTTAATATTTCCTTCCTGCCCATGTGTAACTGTACAGTGCCCCTATTGTTTGCCATCTTTTCACTGACATCTGCAAAAGACGGCCAAGTGGAAGAAAGGTGTTTTTGTATTTGAATGTGGGTTTAACAACGGATATAAAAATTTTAAAAAAGCAAAACTGTTTTCAGCGCAGTGACAGCAGCAAATAATACTGCGCCATAGTTTGGTTTGTATCTTAACCTAGCTAAGTAAGACAAATGATACAGTAAAAGGGGTACCATAAGCAAGTCATCCTCGTTTGAACAAGAACCATTTAAAATCCTGCCCTGCTTGCCCTACAGCCATTTTTAATGTTGGTCAGTTTTCAAGGTTGAGGGGGAAAGACTACAAACCATCAGTCATCACTTAGATTATATAAGTACTTCCATTGGGGGGGAAATGGAAGGGTTACTCTATATGTGGCTCCCATTTCTGTGATAATTACTTTATAACCCAATTAGTTTTAGGGAATAAATTTATGAAGCAATCAGAATTCCAGTTGTATTGGTAATACAGAAAAGTGTGTATTAGATTCTTTAACGGGTATATTAGAGCTTAGTTATAAAGTCCTATATTCTAAATCCACGCTTGCATTGAAATTGAGAACATGGCTATATAGCGCTGCCTTATAGAGAGTCTTTTTAAAAACATTTTAAAACAGAAAGCCACCACCCAAACAAACAATAAAAACAAACCTTTAAAAAAACAAACAAACAATATAGTAAAAAATTCATCAAGTTGAATCAGATTATTTACAGAGGGCTTCGTATTTAACACTTTTCCAGTTTATTTTACAATTACAGATAAGAGAGGAATTCATTGATGCCATTGGGTTTTTTAAATAATGCTTTATATATTTTGGACTTAATTTCTTTTCCATTATCTGAGGAAGAGCTTAGATAGATGCTGAATACCTTTCTGATTCATATATGAAAGTTATGCCACATTTCATAGAAATCTGATATTTTAGCTTTACCTTTGACTGCTCTAAACTGATGTGTCAGTTTTCCTGCCATAACTATTTGCCACAGTTCAGAATACCAAGAATGTAGTGTTAAATGTTCTGTGGTTTAACATTTTGCTGTTACCCTACAGAGTCAATTGAGAGTCAAACCATTGGTCTATCTAGTTCAGTGCTGTCTACCTGAGACCCCAGTAGAAACACTGCCAGTTCAGAGCAAAGATCTTAACACTTGCTACATCAGATTGTTCAATTGGAAGTACCAGGCATTGAACCTGGTCCTTTCTGCATTTGTGCCAAGGAAAGATACCCTCCTCCCATCCTTTCAGAGGATGCTTGAAGCATGTTGGAAGATTTCTGCAGTTAACTAGGGTGGGGAAATCACCAGAGCCTGTTGTTAATTAAATATTTTCTGGATTAAATAAAAGTTCTTACTAATTTATTGATATAACCATATAAATTGGTGAAATGATTCAATAGAGTATTTGTACAACCTCAGAGGGTATATAGTAAGTTTCTTAAACATTTCACTTACTATTTTTAATGGAATTATACACAGTACATTGCTTATTTTACTATTAAAAGTGTTTTTTATTTTAAAATATCTTTTTTTAAATCCAGTTTTACCCACCCTGAAAGCAACTATAGGATATTTTTAAAATGCTGAGTTGAATATTTAATTAACCATAGTCTTTACTCATGGTAGTTTATGCACATTCATATTAAGAGCTAGCTCCTCTGGTCAGTGCTTGCTGTTTCGGGCAGAGGAACACTCCCCTGTGATTTGCATAAGTATGTTGGCTGTTGATCTTGTCACTGAACTAATTTACCAACTTTCTTTGAAGTATAATAGTAAGAGTGGGAAGAGTTATGTTAGACCTTGCCTTATTACACTTCTGTTGTGCCTGGTTCCAAAGCCTTGTGGTAAGTAGCAGCAGTGCATGTGATCTTATTTTAAGGTCACATCAGAATATAAAATTTCACCAGTTTGATTTACAGATTTGCACAAATTGTGTAACTCAAGAAAACATGCTGGGAATTTTTTAGATCATAATGTGTTAAAAGTTTCAGTAGTCAGTGGCCTAGATACAACAGAGCATTTCCACAGACAGAAGAATTTCTACCAGCCGAGCACAGCTTTCTCACCCTTGCCTCTGCAGCCTTGAATGGCCCCTAAAATGCTTCCCAGGAGCAGCATTTTGGGGGCTTTTGATAGTTATGGCCTTTATGACACTAGCACCGTTTGTAAATAGTCTCTTGACTTATTAAAAACCAGTCAGTATAGAAGAGTACTGTCAGTGGTGTAATTATCACATTAAACTATAATGTTCTGTAGTAACCCTATATAAAATTCTTGGAATAGGCATAATGTATATTGTGGCTTGTTCCAGGTATAATTAAGCTGCCACATTTTGCACCAGCTGAAGTTTCCATGTTGTCTTTGAGGAGGTAACATTGCATAGTAAAAATATTTCAGTAATTAACCTTGATCATGGATAGGTCATCCATCTCTAGATCATGTGAATCTGTGTGGTAGTCACAAAAGCAAGTTTGGCTACCACACCCACCTGTTTTTCTATTTTAAAAACAAAACCCAAACTCTTAACAAAATCGATGAAGGTAAACACCCCCAATAAAGCACGGGCAGCAAAATATCATTCAGGCCACCAGCTTGGCCAGTCAGCTTCGCCTCAGTCTTGTCTGGATTTGGTTCAGCTGAGGCAGAGACAGCGGTTTTGGAAGTATGATGTTAGCATATTTATATGCTATGTCAGAGGTTCTTTAAACTTGTTAAGCGGTTAGGCATAGATATTAACAGTTGTGGGTGATAATACCAAAGCCTATGAAACACTCAGGGCTAAATCCCATGCCATTGGCTCGGAATCTCCAATCATAACCTTCTGAGCAGTCCACTAAAAAAATGTAAACTATTCAAGTGTTTAATGCCTAATCTTTATATTCTATTCCAAGTACTGCAATAAAATTGAGTCAAATGCAGCTGAAAGATCCAGTGTAAATTTTAAAAAACACTTACAATGTTATCTTTCTTCCTGTTGTTGCTATCCAGTCACTCACTTCATCATTTTTACTCAATTAATTCTGAGCATGGGGTAGATTCCTACCAATCATGAACATTCTGTTACTTATATCACCATAGGGATATTCTTTCCCCTTACCTCAATTTCCTTGTTAGGGTAAAGTAGACAAAGTGGGATATGTCTTTGGTTTCAGAAAGATTACCAACACATAGAAAAAGAGCTTAGCTTTTACTTAGTCTATGCAAGTTACTGAAAACAGCAGCTGAATAAAAGATGAATCAAAAAGAGAAATATGCTGTCACCTCCCCTCCTATTTAAACTTTCTTCAAAGAGAATATTAGGGTAGAAGTTGGCATTCTATAAAACTGACTCCCCTTTTTTACTTTGTGGCTATGAGCCGGGTAAATTTTATCCTATGTCCTCTTATAGGGTTCTGTTCCATTCCCCCAAACAATCATCCCACACCCATACAAAAGAATTCCTCACACTTTTTCCGTATAAAACCCTTCCTGGTGTCTTCTGAAATGAGAAGATTGTGGAGATTCATTGTGTAGGTGATGCTCAGCTAATTCTCTTGGGAAGCTCACTTGTTTCATCTAAACAGTAATCACCATATGGATTAGTTTTTGCTCCAATTAGCTGGATTTTCAGATGAAATCTAACCTGGAAACACTTTCAGATAGCTGTGTTGGTCTGTTGCAGCAAAAAAAACCACAAATATACCAAAATAAAACAGGAGTCTTGTGGCACCTTAAGCACTAACATTTTTTTTTTAAAATCTAGCATAAGTTCATGTAGTGGAGTCCAGTTCTTCAGATGGATGAGGTGGGTGCCCACTTGCAGATATATATGTAAGAGATCCTAAAGAAAATGTTGTAAATAGCAGGGTCCAAGATCATAAGATCACAAAGGCGTAAAAGGAGTACCAAAAGAAGACAATAAAATAATTGAAAAACTGAATTAACTCTTTATTGCATTCTTCATGGTATGAAATGCTGGAAAAGACACACCTATGTGCTTCCTGAAAACAAAGATTCAGCTGTATTTCTAAAGTATTGTTCAATGGTAAGGATTGTGGAAAGTAACATGTTAGCAGATCCCCATGGCATTCACATGAGAATTTTTAATTCAGGTGTAAAATTGTTGATGTTGTAAGTAAACAGGAATTAATTACTGAAAATAGCAAAATCAAGGTTGAGAGCAGAGAGGAAAGTGTTTGAAACAGACATATGAATTGAAGGTTTGGACACATTAAGAATTCTGAGTATAAAGTGCTTCCTTATGATATCAGTGGTACTGTATTCCTGGAGAAAGTACTGAAAGGACTATTTATAGGGATGAACCTGTCTTTCTCTGGGGAAGGAGGTCATCTTAAGATGGGTGTTTCCATCCTCTCTTGCTCTGGGAGGCAGGTCTAATTGAAACTTCCTGTCTCCTTGGAGGAAACGCCTGTTCTTTTCCTGCCTCGCTTGGGAGCAGCAGCGTCTTAACAGCTCTCTGCTGTCTATCTTAGGAAAGAGCTTTTTTCTTACCTTTACTCTTCCTTTCTTCTTTTTTCTCTTCATCTTATATACTTGCTAACCTCTGTTCCTACCTATACCTTTATTTCATTCTTGATAGGAATAGAAATATTGTTCCCGCCAAAACAAAATGGCGGACGGATCGAATTCCTTTATCGTTCCGGGAGATTTGGCCCCGGGTCTCCTTGTTGCCTCTACTCAGGTTCAAGAAAATCCCTCTGGCAGCCACTCTGGTGGCTCTAAGGGGAAGGGCAAAAAGGCGGGAGCAGCCTCCTTAAAAAGGAAAGGAGTTGACTCAACTCAGGGCAGCAGTAAAAAGATCGTGCCCACCACTCCTTGCAAACTTGCCATTGCTGCGGAGACTGTTGCCGCGGAGACGGGGAATCAGCCCCATTCCGAAGCGCCTGCCACTTCTTGTAAGCTGGCTGCTGCTATGGAGACGGTGAGTCAACCCTGTCCCGATGCGCTTAGGACCGCAGCGGCACCCGCCTCCCCTCCACCCATGCCGAAAGCCCAATCGGCTACGAGTGCCCTGGAGGGGTAGCGTTTTTTCTTCTCAGCTGGTGTGTAATTATGCGGCCCCCGCATACTAGGATAGGTAGGATCTTATTTTCATTACAGTTAAGCTATTAAAAAAATTAAATATAGATCTAACTGAAATTGTTCATGGTATGTCTTCCATGTGAGGAAAAACTAACCTGTTCTTGGCTTATAATTTATACAAAAAATGGTTAAGGGAAGGTTGTGAGGGATATCTAAAACTATGAAGAGGAAGGGGAGAAATAGATTTATCTGTCACCTAATATGAGAAATTAAGATCAACTGGTGAGATTGACTCACACTAGATGCAGTAGGGACCATAATACTTCAGATAATGCATAATTATATAAGTCACTTCCACAGTCTGTGATAACCTCTAGATGTGATATCTTTTCAAAGGGATTAGACCAATTCACCAATGATCAGCAGTCATAATAATTAATTTGAACATCCTTTTAAAAAATGCTAGATGCTAAGGACCCACTAGGCTAGACATCACCTGTTTGGGAGCTTCTAGATCTTCTATAGGTGGCTGCTATTAGAAAAATCTGTTGAACAGGATAGGTCTCAGTAAGATCCTGCAAGTCTTCCTACATTATTACATACCTGTCCTGAGACCTTGTGTTCGGTTGGGTTGTAAAGAGCCATCACCATTACCGCTCTTTGAGCCATCCAGGCACTCCCAAAGACTGTCAGATATTGTAGCTGCATTTCCATTATTTTGTGGTTAATAATGCTAGTAGGCATGGAAGGGTCTGGTAGGGTATATTTCCTCTTAACTTTCTGAGACATATTTTCATCCTTAGTTTTAAATTATTTCACTTGCAGTCATTGCACTTTATCATGACATAGCTCAAACTCTGAAGGTATTCCTGAAAGTATAAAACCAGGAGCTAGAAAGAGAATGTCCCCCTCCCCATTTTCTAGGTATCATTACCTAGTTTGGTTTCCATTGATCTTTGCTTCATATAAATTAATCTCTAGTTTGGTTAATATAATGACTATCACATTTTTTCCTCTGATATCTACCTTTTAAGAGCCCTATGTGTTTATTATTACAATTAGAGCATGCCATTTTTTTTCTTCACAGAAAGCTTCACCCAATCTATGAAAGCCTTCCTTGGATTCTATGCAGCATGCAGATCAAGAGTTCAAGCAGAACTCTAAAGCTTTTGAACATTATTTTGTGTTATTTTGGTTGGTCCTAATAAAAGGATTTTTGTTTGAGTTTTGTCTTCAGAGCTTGCTGGTAGCCAGGCCGGTCCAAAGTGATCACCTGCTCTGCAATAAGATACAGATGGTTATAAATAAGCAGTAACTATCTGATGCACCAGCTGTTAGAAACAAATCCTTATTTAAACAATGGTTTACAAGAATTTACGTAGTATCTTGGTGCTAAATTCAAGCTCCATTAAATGGCTAAATCAATTGTTGTATGGTATCTTCTCTCTTGAGAATATATTACTTACCTAGGTTTTTTTTTCCATTTATACCTCACCTTTCTCCCCAATAGGGACCTAGACAACTTCTCCTTTCCTCCATTTTATCCTCACAACCCTTTGAGGTAGGTTAGACTGAGAGTGTTTGGCTGGCTGAAAGTCACCCAGTAAGGTTGTATGGTAGAGTGTCTCCCACATCATAGTCTAACATTCTAACCAAACATTTATGGGAGTTAAATGCTCTTAACTCTCACCAAATCATAGGATTTCTCAAGGAAATGCTACCCCCTTTAATCTTCATTATATTTGCCCTCAAACACCTATAAAATACAGAACACCATATCATGCTTAGGAGCCCCGTGGCGCAGAGTGGTAAGCTGCAGTACTGCAGTCCAAGCTCTACTCACAACCTGAGCTCGATCCCGACAGAAGTTGGTTTCAGGTAGCCAGCTCAAGGTTGACTCAGCCTTCCATCCTTCTGAGGTCGGTAAAATGAGTACCCAGCTTGCTGGGGGTAAAGGGAAGATGACTGGGGAAGGCACTGGCAAATCACCCCGTAAACAAAGTCTGCCTAGGAAATGTGACGTCACCCCATGAGTCAGGAATGACCCGGTGCTTGCACAGGAAACCTTTACATCATGCATATAAATCTGTAGTAAACATTCCTACATGGAAAATGGCTAGAGTTGTACATGAGCTGGAACGTGGATGCCAAAATGAGTTTGTTTACTTTATAGTCTGTCTTTCTGAGAGTCAAGGCAGATTACAGAATATAAAATGTATCAGGTTCCACAAGACAATCAATGAACAGTGCAATAGGACTAGGATGACATAATTAAAATGCAGTACAAAAGATATTCTGTAAACAGTCCAGAAAGTGGATTTACAAATGTAGAAGACAATGCAGTAAAGGCATGTTGATATCTGTATTGCAGTTTACTTCTATTCTAAAATGAAGGTGCCCTCCTGGGCTGTTCCATTCCATTGCAGTTCTAATTGTTTTACAGAAATGCCCTGCTGAAACAAGTCTGTTCTGCACATTCTGTGCAGGCAAGCCATCCCACTTGGGAGCTGCCACAGAGAATGCGCATGAACGGGCAATTGCTGATCTTGCCCGTTTGCAAACGGGCACTTTCAGAAGGGTTTGCATGAATGAGCAAAGCTGTCATGGCAGAGCATAATAGGAGTGGTAGTCCTGTGGGTATCTAGGTCCAGGGTCATTAAGTGCTTTGTAGGTGATAACAAGTACCAGTTGGGGTCCAGAAAGTCTGAGAAATAGAAGGCAGGGAGGTAGAATGTCTGCGGGAAGGCTACATGGCAAAGAAAGAGCAAATGAGGAGTAAAGGTGATATGACATCTGTGAATAGGAGGGGATTCTTGAGCAGGGCTGTGGTATGGTCAGTTCAACCCTTTACCCATGCCATTTTCTAAACTCAGTCCCCCACCCCTCCCCGTCCCAAAGGTGCTGCCCTATGGGGGAAATACACATGGTGTCTGTATTTTTCCCCTGCAGGGCAAATAACAGTTCTGTGGGGAGGAAGGGCAACTGAGGGTAGGAAAAGGGCATGTTGGGGAGTCAAAGCACTATGTGGGATCCCACATCCAAATACCTTCCCCATTGCTGCTATGAAGTAAAATAAAACTATGGGAGGTGTTTTCTGGATCTTCTACCATCATGTCTTGCTTGACCCTAAATGTTGAGAGGGGATTGGATGGAAGTAGACAGAAAAACAGTGTATGGTTTGATACATGAATTTCTACAAATGCACCATGTGCAGAAGAGCATTCTGCATTATCTTTAACAAAAACATGGCAGAGCCATGTATATCAGCTCTGGCTGAAAATATACTAGCTTTTTAGAGAGCTATGTATTGACACAACTTGTGTTGTTATAAAGACTACTGTTGTATATTTGTAAAAAGCAATGTTTAATAGGGGGCATAAGTGCATCTATTTGTTGTGGGGAAAGGCTGGAAAATAGTATTTGTTTAATTGCATCTGTTCAAGTCTTGAGATTCTAATGTATTATTTTAATAGTAATCCTCCTTGGCAAGAATGTAACCGAGGCAAAGATACCTAGGGGCTTTCCACATGAGAACAGACTTGCCTAGTTTTTTCATTGCTCTTGTAGCTGCTGATACCCCACAGTGGCAGCAGGGCTTCCACATGGCTAGCTGTCTGGTAGTTTCCCTGCATCCCGCATACACACATACCACCAAGGCTATCTCACCTTTTTTTAAAAAGCAGCAGATCACGATGAATACTGTTCTGTTGATATAACATTATGACAATCTGTACCATTTTCTGTGAATTTCTCATGTTCATTTTTTTAAGAAGTCTCTAGTTCCTTCCGTTTCAGGAATAGGCCTTTCCCCTTATAGCTCTGCAATGAAAAGGAATAGAGACATTTCAAAATAAATGCTGTCATAATGTTACATTGATATAATGATATTCATTTACTGACTTAAAAAACAAAAAGCCTCTCCTTCCCCCAGTTTGGTGGGGGAAATGGCTGGCTCTGGGGCAGAGGTAATAGCTGCTACGTGGGCTGGACTGGAAAATCCAAGTTTCTCACCTTTATGGCAGCCATCCAGGCTTTGCTGCAATCTTTCCCAAAGCTTCACAGCAAAGCAGGTTTGGAAAAGATAGGAGAAAAGCTGGGGGAACCCCTGGCGGTACACAGATAATGCTGTGGAAGACCAGGGGGAAATCCCACTTTCCAACAAAATCAAACCCAGGGCAAATAACACTAATCAACCAACAGACTGTTCTTCTTAATGAAAAATATTATTTGATTTTGTTAAAATGCTCAGAACATGCAACACCAGTATAATGGTAGTAGCCAGTTTTCAGATGATTTGCAGGTAATATTGAGGTATGGAAATAATTACTTGAACCTTGATCACTTTTGCTTACCTACAGTATACTTCAGGTTGCACCTTCAGTTGCATCTATAGCCTGCTTTTAGAAATACACTGTGACAGCTATTCAAACCATCCCCCTTGTAGCACAATCGTCATTAAAAGCCTAGGCGCAAAATCTTGATACCAGCGATGCCATATTGTGTATTTTGGAAATGTCATTACCAGACTTAATAGTACAAGCCATACTGCTAAGAGTTCATACACCTGAATAGCTTCCATTTCGATATGCCACCATAAATAACTTTCAAGACTGCCCTTTGATTACTATGTTGCTGTCTATGAAGATGAATGGATCCTGAAACCACTGGGAGAACACTTCAGTCAAGTAGGACAGTCTGTCAGCAGTGTTTATCTTAATACCCTTACACAGAATGCAAAGTTTTCCAGTATTTCTCTCTGTTCCTGCAGCCCCATAGAAACCCCACGAAGATCACTCCTAGTGTCAGGGACCCCCGCGGGTTGGGGTTGGGTAGAGGAAGGACAGGGGAGTGGAATTGCTCCTCCTTGTTTTCCTGCAAGCACAGTTCCACAGAGGAAAAGGGGTCAACTTCATCCCCTTGGCTCTCCTCAGTCCCACCTACCAAAACCACATGGCTGCGACTCTAGGAATGGTTTTTTCGGGGGTCAGAAAGGACTGTGGGAACAGAGAGGAATGTGGGAAAGCACAATTTGCCTTCTGTACACAGATATTTTCTAAAGAACTTTTTAAAAATTGTGTTAATGTTTAGGGAGCTTGTGGCATCTCGGTGTTTTTTAAAAACAAAATTATACACCCCTTGGACTGTATAAGGATTGCTAATAAAAGTAATGGTTTTTTAATATAGTGGTTTATTCATGCTGTTATGCTCAACGTATGCACTGAGCAGTTACCAGAATGGATGGGTAATTCTAGAGCCTACTAATATTATTGTGGCTTTAACTCTGCTAGCAAGATTACTTTCTCCTGCCCTACAAAACTCCTGTGAGATAACTTCCTGTGTGTGGGTGTGCCATCAACAAAAAGCAAAATATGTACGCATATATGTATGTATCTGGTGCACTTCATGCTTCTTATGAAGAGAACTCTCACAGTACAATCCTAAACAGAGTTATACTGTTCTAAGCCCATTGAGTTCAACGGACTTAGTAATTCTGACAAAACGCTCAATGACAAAAATTTTGTTGCATTCGTAAGCAGAGTTACAGCTTTCTATTATTTGCCCCAGTGGATTTTATTCAACACTGTTTCTAATGACGGATATCTCTTCTGTATGACGGATGTCCAAACTACTATGGAGTTTTGCCTATCAGCATATTACTGGCACTCACATCAGCTGATTTCTGTCTTGTTTTCAGAAGAAAAGCCTGATTGTTCCAAGGCCCGTTGTGAAGTACAGTTTTCTCCTCGCTGTCCAGAAGATTCCATTTTGATTGAAGGCTACGCTCCACCTGGCGAATGCTGCCCTCTTCCAAGCCGCTGTGTGTGCAATCCTACAGGGTGTTTGAGGAAAGTTTGCCAGCCTGGCTATTTGAACATATTGGTTTCTAAAGCATCAGGCAAACCAGGGGAATGCTGTGACTTTTATGAATGTAAACCAGGTAATGTGTACCATTCTCTCTCTCACACACACACACACCCTTCCCAATTTTCTCAGTGTTTACACCAAGAAGTCTGGGGTTATAATAACCCAGTGAAGGTTCCTTAGTAGGGGTAAAAACTATTGCAGTGTTGAGAACACAGTGATATAAATTGCCTTCCCCATATAAATTCTTCCCTACCATACAGTTGTACAAAGTTGATGCATGTGCGAACAAAAGTGATGCAAGTACTGCAGAGCTTTCATTTGTTACTGCAACTCCTAGGGTTAATCAGCACAACTGGGCAACCCAGTTAAGTGATAATCTTATCACATGTAAGCTAGCACATAAAGTGATAATCTTATCACATGTAAGCTAGCACATACAACTGAAAACAAAAAGGTGAGGACTTGAAATGACGAGGGTATAACTAGCCTCGACTTTGTGATGAAATATGTTATATATAATGGACAGCCAGAAGCTCAGAAGTGGAAACCATACTTAATTTGTTTAAAAAACCCTGCAGTCAAAAGGTTTCTTGAGTTAGCTTCAAAACTTTACAAATTAAGACAGTAAAAGAATGGGCAATAACATTTAAACAATCATAAATCACAAGAAAATACTACAGCAGCCTTAAAACATTATCTAGGTGGCAACTTCCCTAATCCATTGTATACATTCCACCTGAGCTTCAGACTTAAATGGTTTCCAAACATCCTGAAGAGATTTGTTCTTTTTTGCTGTGGTGTTCAACTTCCCTTTGACTAATATTCTCATTTTTTAGAAGTCAAATGTGACCATGCTGAACTTTGGGCCAACTTTCCATCTCATCTAGTAGTACAATGGCTAGATGCCATGTAGATGGTGAAAGCAGCAAAACCTCACAGGTGGGGATGTGTATGTACTTGGGGGATTCCCTGTGTGTATGAAAAGTGCCATCAAGTTGCAGCTGACCTATGGCAACCCCAGCAAGCAGCTTTCAAGGCAAATGAGAAGCAGAGGTGATTTGCCATTATCTTCCTCTGCTGACTGGTCCCTGGCGGTCTCCCTTTTAAGAACCAATCCTGCTTAGCTTCTGAAATCAGACAGGATCTGGCTGTACCATGCCACCTTCACTCCCAGAAAGTATGACTTAGTCACCAAAAGACAAAAAATAAAAGCAACAAGAAGAAAAATCTGGGGAAAAATGGCCAGGTAAAGATTAAAAATGCTCCAGCATGAGCAAAATGTTGAGAGCCTCTGAGTGTCAGCTAAAGGGACAGAAAAGATAAATGATCGACTTAAGCCCTTAAGAGCTTTGAAAATCCTGTAGGGGAAGATTTTTTAAAAAGTATCATCCTCAAAGTTCTGATCAGGTGAGCATTAGTATGTCCCTAGTTTTTAATTTATCTTTTGGGACTGGCATTTCCATTCATAGCAATTTAATTAATGAATTTCTATTTGTGTTTTGTGGCTTTTTTTGACTCTGTATCCTCTGACAGATGGAAGAATATCCGCCCCTGTAAAGCCTTCTCTGATCTTTTTATAGAGTTTATATCTGGAGATAAAGCTTGGCCTGGCCAAAGATGCAAGGCCTTGGGCCGTTTTGCAGCTACCTTGGAGGACCTAGCTATCAAATCCTGGCCAGCCTAAGACATATTGTTTCTTCTGTTTGTTTGGTTGGTTTATTTATATTGTTGGTGGTTGTAAGCTGCTTTAGGTCCCTTTGGAGACAAAAGCAGAGTATAAATACTTGAATCAATTAATAATTATATCCCAGTTGTTTCCCTTATTCTACTCTCAGGATCTCCCCATCCAGAGTTCTGTGACCTCTCAATATCTTGGGGCAGGCCAGTCCTGCTCCCTTTAACTGACTCTGAACAGCTCTCAACATTTCATGCTAGCTTGGAATATATTAGGTTCTCATCAGGCCTGGTTTTTGGAATGCATACCTGGAGAGAGCCCCAGATACATAGATTCCTACCTTGTCTATGGGTAGCCTGGTTTTGCTGCTCTTACGATTGGCATGGAGGCCAGCCACTTTACTGTCACTGATATCATTACTAGTACTAAGTTATAACTGTAGGCCCAATTATGTCTGTTCTCCGGGGCCAGCCCCAACTCTGTATGTGTCTTGTTAGCACACTAAATAAATACAACATAACTACACTATTTTCAGTGCATGTGTGCCAGGAACATGTGATCCTTACCCATCAAAATATAGCTTTTAAATTGTATGTATCTGTTATACACTATTGAGTTTAAGGTGTATATGGCATATTGATCTGTTCATGCATACATAGAAAGGCAGTGTACTTGGGGCAGGCCTAATCTTGTTGCTGTATTCACACTGATGGTGAGGGGAGGAGGTTATTTTATGTATGTTTGGGAATAAGCTCTCAGACAGGTTTTGAAGCTGTTGGTTGGAGTAGGTGCCTATCTAGATTTACAAGTAATCTGCAGGTTTACTATGATATAGGATTATCACTAATCGTAACTAAACTAATTAGGTACGTTATAGTCATGCTTTGTAAAAAAAAAAAAGTGAATCTTCAATATTTTTCTGATTTTTTTTTCTAACAGTTTTCAGCGTAGACTGCAGTACAGTAGAATGCCCTCCTGTCCAGCAAGTTGTTTGCCCCTTGGATAGCTATGAAACCCAAGTCAGGCTGACAGCTGACGGATGTTGTACTCTTCCTACAAGGTTTGTTATGAATTGGATATAGGAGTTTGTGAGGGCATTTACAGTTGCTACTTAAGAGACCAAAGCTACTTGATGTTAATTTGTTTGCTAATAAAGTATGACTTCGCTTTAGTTCTTTTAAGAAACTGCTTTATTTGACCGCATTTGCGGCAAAAAATTACTAGCATTTGTATTGATCAATTGTTATATAAAAATGTTAATAACTGAAATGGAAGAAGTAGCATTGCTTCCAGTTCTGAAAGGTGTTTAATTCAATTTAGAAATTGAATTAGTTCTTCGAGAGAGAATGAATTTATGCATTATACCCTGCTGAAGTCACTTCCCTCCCCAAACCTCACCCTTCCAAGGCTCCACCCCCAAATCTCCAGGAATTTTCCAACCTGGAGCTGGCATCAATAAGGAAAGAAGGAAACAGGAGGAGGGGAGAGGCTAATGGAGGCTTTCAGGAAAGGGAAAGAGGAAATAGTGGTGGAGGGGGAAATGAGATCCCTCCTGCAAGTCCTTGCAGTTTCCCGCTTGTTTGGTATAATCCGCAAACTTGGCCACTATACTGCTTACTTTTAGTCCCAGATCATTTATGAACATATTAAATAGTACCAATCCCAATAACAATCCTTGGGGAATGCCATTGCTCACTCGCCTCCACCGTGTGAACTTGCCATTTATTCCTGCTTGCAGCTTCCTACCATTTAACCCCATTTAAAAGATAAAGGTCCCCTGTGCAAGCTCCGGGTCATTCCTGACCCATGGGGTGACATCACATCCCGACGTTTACTAGGCATTAACTGACCTTTAATCCATAAGGGGACCTGTCATTTTATGCCATGACTGCTATGCTTACTCAGGAGACTTCGTTGAGGTACCTTGTCAAGTACAGTTAGAAGTTCCAGAATACAATATCTTCTGGATCACCATTATTATACACATGATGATAACCTTCTCAAACAACTCCAAAAGGTTGAGGAGGCAGGACCTCCCTGTGCAGAAATCATGTTTGTAATAAAAAAATTATTTTCTTGATTTGACATGTTAACATATAGAATAATATCCAATATTGACAATACTAAAAAAAAACCACTTAAAATTTCTAAATTAACCATAAATAGACTTCCCCCTCATCCTCTTCCTTCTAAAAATAAATTGTAAAAACTTTTGCTAACGAGATCAATCCCTTTGCTATTTTAATTAACATACTCTTATCCTATCTAACATCATTAAATCAATGCGTAGCATAAAATTAATAAAAAGTATAAGTAAGGGATTAAATCAAAAATTATTCTCAAAATGGTCCTATAAGTAACAATTAAGATACTCAATAAAAAATAAAAACACATAGGAACCATTATCAAAGAAAATTAAAAAGAGTATTAACTTCCCCTACACCTCCCTCCTTCAATTAAGAATTAATTGCTTTGTTAAGTTTCCATTTCACCCTTGCTTTCATTTCAAACATATTAATTTCAATAAATCATAATCATATATAGTGTTATGTTTCCATTTAAGCCAGTCCTTTTAACCAGTTCCTTTTTATCGTATCAGCAAGAAAGACCAAATTCTTTTAAATTAGTCCCTTTGCCCAGAATTTCCAGCATCTCCTTCTTTTCTCCATTAACAATGAACATCGAAGATCATCTCTGGAGTTTATTAATAAAATCCCTTCTGTAAACAGATGGTCTTCATAGTAAATCCACATTGTAGTCTGTTCCATCCCAACTTCAAAAAAGAGAATCCTGTCAATTCCAATTGTCCTGCTCCTTAAGTCTTCCAAGCAAACATTGAAAAGTTCATCATGCAGGTTAAAGAGACAGAGATCAAAGCCACCCATATTGAAATCTCCTGTTGACAGCTGGATTATTACACGTTGCTTGCTGAGGTTTCCCAGTTCCTCTACAGAGTTCTGTTCTTCATGTGTCTTGTCATCTAGAGGCACCCAGTCTGTGAGGTCTTCCTCGTTCATTTTTTGAGTAGTTGACTGGGTAAAGGTGTTCATCATATTCATCATCTGTTCCATCTGTTTTAATATCTAGTCCTGTTGTTTTAACAGCTGTTTATGCTGTCTTGCAGATATCTCATTTTGTTGAACAAACAAATCCTGAATTATTTTTTCCATAATTACTAGCAAGGGTTCCAAGTTGGAGATATTTTGATGTTTCTTGTTACTCTATTTTTAGCGATTTCGGCAGGTCTTAAAAAACCAGGTTTCCAGGATGTGGGTAGAGTAACAGTTTATGCTAAACATAATCGCTGAAGCGTTTTTCAAAAATCTTCAATAATGAAGTAGAAAATGACTTTTAAAGTTTTGAAATACCAACAAGTTGTTACGGACACTCTAGATAGGCATAAAACCGGAAGTAGGAAGTTAGCCGGAAACAGTACAGCCACGGACCGTCCGTCTTCCCCGTTTTGTAGTTTTCGATGACAAACCTTTTATTTGGTGCACCAGGGGACGTCATATCCGGTCCTGTGTGTTTCAATACTTCCCTTCTCCCCGTTCTCAACGAGATTGCTGCAATACGATGGGATTCCTAGAGGTTTTCCAGCCCAAAAATTTAAAAGACGTAGCAGGAGGACCGGAAAGGTAAAATGACCAAGGGGAGGGAGGGTTTTATTCCTCCATTCCCCTCAAACATCACAAAGTCTGATTGGTGTTCATGCTGTCCATCCAAAGCGCAGTTTGTTTAGTCTACCCACAGATCGAATTGATAGAGTCCATGCCGTTTTATCTGCTATTCTATCTCTACAAAAATGATCTTGTATGAAGGGGGGGGGAGCGTGGGGAGTTCCCAGTTTTTTCCACCAGTCTGGTCATCTTTCTATTCCTGGTAAGATCAAAAATATTCTTAGTACTCACTTAGATTTCGGAGGGTGAGGGTTTTCTTCATTAAAACTGTTCATAAGATGGTAATAGGTAATGGAGGTCCAAGCCTAATGCCAAAGAGAACGCTTGTGGCGATGCAGACTCCTCTTGATGCCAGCGGGGACAAACATCCACATCTCCGGGGGGCTTGTAAAAGTTCCCTCGGAGAGTATGGGAGTCACACCACTTTCTTCGGGCTGCAGAGGAATTCCTGCGTCCCAGTCCACTGTTTAGGGCCGGGTTGGTGTGGTAAAAACACACCAATTCAAAGCGTTTCTTGGATTCCCTAGGGAGCTCTCCCTAGAGACGACTGCTTGGAACCAGCTCGTTACCGGAAGTCCCCTTTGCAGAAATCATGTTGATTTCCCCTCAGCGGGCTTTGTTTTGCTATGTGCTTAATAATTCTATTTTTAATAGATGTCAAGCTAACTAGCCTGTAATTTCCCCCCAGGACCCTTTTTAAAAATTGGTGTAATATTTGCCACTTTTCAATTCTCTGGTACAGAGGCCAGTTTTAGCGACAAATTACATATACTGGCTAGTAGATCAATAGTTTCACAACTGAATTCCTTAAGAACCTTTGGGTGTACGCCATCTGGACGTGCAGATTTGTTAGTTTTCAGTTTCCCTAGCGGTTCTAGAACTTTGTCTCTAGACAGGCATTTTGCCTCAGTTCTTTAGATACCCTTCCTGAAAAAGCTGCTCTGGTGTGAGTACATGCATTGCGCATTCCAAGTGAAAACAATCACAAGAAATTGCTTCAGTTTTTATGACATCTCTCTATCATCCTTAAGCAATCTTTCTCTCCCTTTGTCATCTCCCTAGTTTGAAGAAATGTTTATTTGTTTGTCTTGATGCTTTTAGCAAGTCATTTATCCAGTTTTCTTTTTTGCATGCTTTTTTGCATGCAACTGGTGCTTCTCTTTGTTCACCATATTTGGAAAAACTTTCCACTTTTTGAATGAAGCCTTTTTGCCTTTTATGGCTTTTTTGACTCATGTTGTTAACCATGCAGTCATTCTTTTAGTCTTGGTGGTAGCATTCCTGACTTTATGGGTCTCTATCAGTGTGGGTTTACATAGTTTCCAAGCATTCTGGAGAGATTTGACTCTCTTAATTCTCTCTTTAAACTGCATTCTGGCTAGTCCCCTAATTTTTGCAAAGTTCCCTCTTTGAAGTAATATGTGATAGTTTTGGACTTTGGGGCAACTTTCCAGTGATGCAGTGCTGAACTTAATAGCATTGTGGTCACTGTTCCCAACTAGTGCAATTATCTGAATTACTTCACGTATGTCAACTGTCCAAAATCTACAAAACTTTGCACACATGCAGTTGGGCTCAGACTAACATTCTACAGGCAGAAGTTATCTCATTAAACCTTACAACCATATTTTCAAAGATAGATTTATAGTTTTGTCATTGTGTTGTAGAAGCAATATACTTCCCTTCAGTAATGTCACAGGGTGGAGCTTGGCACAATCCACTTAGCCCCAGTCAAGGACCAGTTAGGCCATTGTAACTATTTGAATTGTGCACCCCAGTCTAGCACTAGAGTGCCATTGCTATATGAGTACTGATTACAGTGATCAGGGTTGTATGAACAGAAATCTGTTCATCTAGCCCTGAACCTACATTCAGTAAAGTTACTTTTATGCATTCCATTTCATCATTTTTCCGTTTGTTAAAGTGAAGTAAATGTTTGGACAAACAGGGCTCATTCTTCCACACTTTGAGCAAGCAACCTGTAATCTCTTTAGAGAACAGTACACGTTCTTGTATTCCGATGACCTTGCTGTGAAATATTCCTTACAGTAGCATTTCTCAAGCTGGGGTCTGTGAGGCATTTCTAAGGACAGAGGGTCAGTCCCCTTCACACTATCTAGCCAATGCAGAAACAAAGCCCTCTCAGTTTTCTAGGAATGGGAGCAGGGATTCTTTACCTCAGAAGGAAGGGAATAGAATTAGCTTTGTCCTCTTTCAACAGGTAGGAATTTGTATATCTACAACTACCTGCAGTCAGCCCTGACCTGGATAGCCTAGGCTATCCTGTTTTCATCAGATTTCAGAAACTAGCCAGGGTTAGCCCTGGTTAGTACTTGGATGGGGGACTATCAAGGAAGTCTAGAGTTGCTAACTCAGAGGCAGGCAATGACAAACCACCTCTGAACGTCTCTTGCCTTGAAAACCCTATGGGGTCTCCATAAGTTGGCTACAATTTATGTTGCGGGGGGGAAGGCAAAACAAGTGCCAGAGGGGGAAGGAAAGGAGGCATTGGAGATCTGTGAAAACAATTAAAGTGGGGGCCCTCCGGTTTCTAAAGTTCAAGAACCGCAGCCTTTCATGTAGATTAAATATCTGGCTTAACTAGAATAGTTGAGATTTATTAAGTATACAGGTGTTTTCTGTTGGAAAAGCGTAATATTGTTTGAAAAACAATTGGCCAGAAAGTGCCTGGGGTGGAAGCATACAGATCTGTCATTGTTCATCTTGGTATGAATAGCGCCAAAGTGGGCTACACAAGTAAAAGGCTTTAAGTATCTTCAACTTTAAGTGTTGATAGGTAAGATTGTAGTACTGTGCACATAATTGGAAGTAGCAGGTATTATAGAATTCATAATTACTGTAATTATATCATATTCTACAAGCTGTTTCATATTTAAATGCATGTCACCAGAGCTGAGAGGATGATTTGCCAAGGGTAGTGGGATAGGAATATTGCAGCATTTTTGATGGACGTTCATTATAGTCTGAACTATAGTGAACTCTGCAATCGTCCTGTGAGGTAGATATTCATTTACATTTCTACAGATTAAGAACTAAGAGCTTTCAATCTTTCTGCACAGTCACACATCCCAAGGTAGGATGTTGATGTTCAAACTCAAGCACTGTCCATTGGAACAAATATGAACTGTTGTTTACTGTGTTGCATTTAAAGCAGTCTTATTGTCTTTTTGTTCTGTAATTGCAAAAAATTAATATGTTAGCTGTTTTTGTTGTTTTGTGCTTTAGTCCCTCATATGTTGTCACACATTTATGGTGCTTTCCTTTGTTTGGTTTCAGGTGCGAGTGTCTCTCTGGTTTATGTGGTATTCCAAAATGTGAGGCAGGCTACATCCCCCAAATAGTGTCACGTGGAGATGGAACGCCTGGCAAGTGCTGTGACATTTTTGAATGTGTCAATGGTATGTGACCTTCGTAGTGTATTTGAGCTGAAAAATGTGAATTATTTGTAAATGAATAACTTATTAAGATCTCATGTAGCAGTGATGTAGAAGCTGCTATGCGACAGGCTATATATATAGAGAGAGAGAGAAACACACACACACACACATATATATATTTAATTCGGAAGAGCACATTAACACAATAGTTAAGTGCCCCAAAGAAAACATGTTGCCTGTAGGTTTTGTTAGAAAAGGGCGGGGGATTCCTCACCTTGAAAAGATCAGTTCTGTATATGGTATGAAGCTTGACCTAGAAGCTGCTTAAAAATATCTGATATATGGGGTTGGATCCTACCAGGTTTTCTGTTGGCAAAAGAGGAAGGAAGAGCCATTTTTGATTCCAGCAAGACTATGCTGGAGATGATAGTCTTGTTCTGACATGTGTCTTTCGCAGACAATTCCACATAACTCCAATTACATCATTGGGATGATCAGACTGATTTGTGGGGAATGGGAGTGTGTATGCGGTTTTTCCTTTGGCAGAATGCTAATATAATAGAATGATTTTGTGGCTGAAGGCAGACTGATTAATCACTAAGAAGCCCTGATTACCAACTTGTTTGCTCAGTGCTGAAGGAAGTGAGGGTTTTCTCTGACGCAGGTATTTTCCTTAGTAAGTGAGATGATATCAGGAGCGATCCTACTCACTATGTCTTTTGTTTTGGAAATGGTCAGATACCCTATTTTTTGGCCTCCTGTGACATGCAGGAAGGAGCTGAACTCATCCAAATGGAAGACGGTGGGAAAAAATCTTGCCAGATCTCCTTTCTAAATAAGGGGGCTGGATGCAGGAGTTGGGGGAGGGCTGTGAGTGGGGAAGGCTGTGGCCAGCAACAGATGGAGAGAAAAGTAGAGACCAGCAAGGGGAACAGGAGCGAGAGTTGGAGCGAATGAGGAGAAACAGAGAGAAGGATGAAGAAAGCAAAAGTCAGCGAAGGCTAGGAAGTGAAGACAATGTAGGGAGGGGTGCAGCGTAGGAAAATAGGATGTACC
Organism: Euleptes europaea; assembly: GCF_029931775.1. NCBI lineage: Eukaryota > Metazoa > Chordata > Lepidosauria > Squamata > Sphaerodactylidae > Euleptes > Euleptes europaea. The sequence continues at coordinate 33,738,602 of NC_079318.1, forward strand.
CTCCACTGCGAGTCCTTGTGCTTGTAATTTGCTTATTAGTAAAAGTAGTATGCTAGTAAAGTTCATATATTCTTATCTTAACTTATAAGATGCAGGTTATCACATAGTTGAAGCCATCTAGAAATTCTTGAAACTGAATGCAGAAAGGAGCCTGGATACACTTTAGCTGTGGGGAAAAGCTGGGGCGGGGGGAGTCTGGGAGGATTTCACTCCCTGAATTTTTCTGTCTTTTTCTGAGCCTTCACATCTCTAGGTGGGAAGATTTAGAGAAACGTGCAAGCAAAGTAGGAAGGTGTGTTCATGCCCGACTGTTGCTTGTTGTCAGGTCTGAATGAAGTGAACAGAACCCTTCTCACAAAATGAGTACTTAGCAAAACATGGAATGAGTCCTGTCTCTAGGGGAAAGAAAGCTGCTTAAGGGCTCTGTGCAGCATGACAGCTTGTGTGACTTTTAATCCAGCCGATGATATCATCTCACAAATTCTGTGGCTCTGTTTCTGGGACCAGGACAGCCATGACCATCATGGTCTAGCATGTGTCCAAAGCTTTTTACTTCCATACATCCTGCCTTTTAAAAAAATATTCTAGCCACATGTGATGAAATCAAAGCTATGTTCAAAGTGAAAATGGCTTTTCTCCTTCTATATCATCTGTCTTGCTCCTCTTCACCATTGTGGATACAGAGCATTCTTTGGAGTGTGCAGCCACTAATCAGCAAAAAAGAAACCCTTTGCTTCCAAAGTACAATCTTGGGCTAATGGGGAATGGAATGTACATATACTCCCTTACCTGTGCTGAAACTGGGTTCTGTCTGTGAACAGAAAACAATGAACAAAGACCATGATGGAGCTTTTGTGTGTATGAATGCATGTTCATGTGTACTTGCCTCTTTATTATGAAAATATTTTACCCCATTTTTATCCTGCTCTGGAGGACTCCATGGCTAATACAGAAATACTGAAAACTCTCTAATAACGGTCCGAGGGGCAAGAGAGGGAATGAGGGCAAGGGGAGAACAAATCACAGACACCTTGCTGAAGGAAAAAACAGGGCACAGCTGTTATTGAGCACAGTCATGGGAGTACCTGGCACAGTTTAGGGCATGGATCCAGCATCAGGCTACCCACCTGTCAGCTGATGGCACTGACCACCACACCAGCCCACCTGCTGAGGGGGAACCACGTGGGATGGCAAATCCAGGGGTCCCACATGGGCACAAGCCACTTCATGGTCCTCTTGCCACATGAAGGTTAGAGCTCCAGAGCTGGGTATGTCACTGGATGGCCCAAGACCCCTTAAGAGAGTCCCCAGACCAAGGCAGGCAGGCATGCAGGCTTAGCCTTCCCCTAGCCCTAATTGGATCCAGCCTGATTCCCAAACCTGAAAACACACAACCATGAAATGCCACAACAAAGGGAGGGTGGGCCAGCACCAACTGAAAAGGAAGGGTCCCTTGCTGTGGCTCCCTAAATACTGGTGAAGTGTACCCCATTGAAAACTTGGGCTTCCAGGTCCATTTGGTAGCCCCCGCCCCCACCACCACCACCACTCCAGGTGCCGATTATTTACTCGCATTAGACCACAGACCAATTGCCACTGCTGAGGAGTCAAAATGGGAGCCATTCCCCTGGCTTGTGCCCTGTGGCTGCAAAGGCCAACATGTACCCACAACCATAACCGTTCTTTAATCAATGACCATTAAAATATTCTTCAACAACTTGACCTTGCAAAGTTTCTGGAACCTTTGAAGCATGAGTGCCTTTTTCACCTCTTTGGGGAGGCCAATTCTGTAAGACAGGAGCTGCCACTGAAAATGCCTGGGTTGACGTTGTCCTCACTGCAATAGGTGATGAAATAATCAACACTCTTTAGTTACAGAACCTGACCCTAATCTAGATCATACCAAAATACATCTATTGAAAAATGCCTCTTCCTGTTTGCTTTTTCAGATGCGAAGCCAGCCTGTGTATTTAACAGTGTGGAATATTATGACGGAGATACGTTTCGAATGGACGCTTGCCGTTTTTGTCGGTGCCAAGGTGGTGTCTCTATTTGTTTCTCGGCGCAGTGTGGGGAGCTACACTGTGACAGATACTATGTACCAGAAGGAGAGTGCTGTCCAGTATGTGAAGGTAACATAAAAAAAAAAATTCAGCTGCTATATTAATTTGGTTTAAGTGTCGACTCGGCCATTCTTACCAGGATGCGATCTGCTTTTTTGACACCACAATAATAATCCGAAACTTTTTATATTTTACGTAGCAGTCTTTTCATAGCCTCTGCAATGCTCTGCTGCTGCAAGGGTAATATTTCTGTCTACTTTGCTTATTAAAAACAGAGTTCTTCTGTACAACAAACAATACGTTGTCTAATTAGCTGTTTGTAATTTATGTAGTCTTAACCTGGGTGATTTCGCTATTGTACGAAAACCAATGTGGTAATGTTTCTGTTTTTGCCCTTCCCATCTCGGTATTTTCAATGTAGCTGTGTTAGCAGCATTGCATATGCATAAGCACTGCAGCTGGATTCAATAATCTTGTGTTTTTTTGTTTTTTTCTACTGCAGATTCAGTTTCTCCAGTTAGTAACCCTGCTGGCTGTTATGCTAATGGCCAGATCCAAGCGCATGGTGATCGCTGGAGGGAAGACGATTGCACTTTCTGCCAGTGTATCAACGGAGAATCCCATTGTGTTGCCACAGCCTGTGGACAGAGCTGCCTGAACCCTGTAAAAGTGCCTGGGGAATGCTGCCCTATGTGTGAAGGTCAGACATACAAAAATCAAATACAGTTTCTGAATAGTAATTTTACTTGTCCTTGAACTCAGAATTATAGTGGTTATGTCACTGTTGTTGTTGTTTTTAAAAAATTCACCATGTATAAGCACGTAAAGGTTTTGAGGCACCCTCAACCTTTTTTCAGTACAAATTTTATCTTAACTTCGAAAGTTGCCATTTCAGGACATGCAGAAAAACCTTCTACCTTTCAGTGTCTCAAGATTATTTTCATGCCTGATCGTAGCTACTGTTTTTCCAATCTGCTGGTGCCTCGGCACCTTTCTTTTCTCATTTCTTTTTTACTTGAAATAAGTTTCTTCATGATACGGTTCGAGCCCCTCAGGGATCACATAGTATAAATTCCACAGCACCTCATAGCTAGTATCACCGACAGCATACAGAGTCTGCACTTGGTGTGGGCGATGAAAGAAAATATATTTCTATTGTCCAGGAAATTGGGCCGACTCTCCCTGTCTTGCTACACTGCTGGCAATTTCAGTGCTGCCTGTTATCATGCAGCAAGAGGTTTTGCTTGGGTTCAGATTCGTGTTCCCATACCTGTTCTGCTTTAACCAATAAACTAAACCTAAATGGATTGGGGCAAGGGATAGGAGACCCAGTTGCCTTGCTTTGGAGCTGTGTTCACTGTTTCCCCAATGTCACCCTCCTTGTAAACGATGTTGCCAGGGATACAATGCACGCACACAAAAATGGCCAGAGCCAGAAGCGTGTTTTGTAGAGACAAGAAAGTTTATGGAAATGCGATTTCAGCTCAGCTCTGGTTTGCGCAGATTGTTGAATGGAATGGATAAAGTAGTAGCTTTCAATTTTGAGAATTCAGTGAAAATAGCCAAAGGTGAAAAGACCGATCAAATAAGAACTTTATTAACCACAAGCCCCAGCTAAGTTATAATTAGCTGGGCGTGCAGGAAGCTAAAGGTGTGATTCCAGCAGGATCAGACTGAATTTGGAGTGTCAGGTACCAGTCAGGGTCTCAGCTGCTAAAATCTATCCAGTGGAGAGCTGGACTAAGCCTGTAGGTGAACAGATTGGAAATCTGTTAGACTGTTATGGGAGCAGACAACCAGGGTGATGTCGGAAGAAAAAATTGCTGAAAGAGATACCTAGATCACAGCTTGAAAGCCAAGTAATGTCAGTCTGACTGTTATCTGGCAAAGCTTTGCGTATCAGCATACACACATTGTCAATCTATTAGACCGTAGCAAAAACTTTGGCTACAACAGAAAACATTGTTGAGTTCTGATGGAATCCTTTAATTGTCAGGAAGAATATTCTATTTGTGGAGAATCAGCAATTTTGTAGCGCGAGTCCAATCACTGATGCCCAGCTCCCATGCATCCAGTTGTGCCGCACACACTGCCTCCAGAAAACAGAACGAAAGGAACCCGTTCATCCATCTATAAATGGTGATCTAGCACCATTGCCAATACATCTTAGTATTGCTACAAGTAACATAGAAGTGATATGTATATAAACTCAATGAAAGCTGTGTGTATTTCATATCCCCCTGAACACCTATCAAGTGGGATTGGGGTGGGGGGTGTCTGATTTTTATATGGATAGAAATTGCTTGCAAGGGGAGCAAAACCATCTCCTCACCCCTGCCTGTACTCCATTGTTTGAACGTTTTTGTCCAGTATTGGAGATACATTTACAGGAAAATGCTTTAACCAGTGGTTTTGAAGAAAGTCAAGGGGGAGGTTTGGGCACGTACTACTTTCCGTGTTACAAATAGACACCTTCTTCTAGGGCTGTTGGAAAAAAAATTCGGTAAAATTCGGATTCGGCAAAATTCGGCCCATTTTTATTTGGGAAATGCCACAGTCCAAACTCCCCCACTTTGGGTCCGTACAATTCGGCATGAGGTCCGGACTTGGGGAAAAATCCGGCCGAAAAAAGCCATTAAAATCACAACGGCACCTTTCTGTGGCTCCGGGGGGGGGCATTTTTGGGGGTAGAGGTCCCAAACTTTCAGCATAGCTTCAAAGGACCCTTCTTGCAATAACCCCCAAGTTTTGTAAAGATTGGATCAGCGGGGGCTGAGATATGGGCCCCGAAAGGGGGCCCCCCTCCTTAATGTGCATTTGCAATTAGCAGAGCTTGCCGCCCACTCAAAGCTCCCAGCCCCGACAAACAGCTGAGCTGCAGGGAGCAAGGGCGGGGCAGGTGCGAAGAAGTTTGCAAACCATGCAAAGCAACACAACCATGCAAACCATCACGTTTGCAACCATGCAAAGCAACACCTGATGCCTGGGAGTTTGCAAACCATGGAAAGGGACAGAGGCATGCTAGCTAAGCATAAGGAGCAGGAGGGGGTGGGATTTCCCCTTTTGCACCGGACTCGGGACCAGGCAAATGCATTCTTTAAGTCACACTTTGAAAACAATTTTTGAGCAAGCCTCAAAATAGACCTAACCGATCTTATGAATGAGGGAAAACCTGAGGACACACAACTGAAGCCCCCCCCTCAAACCAGGGAGAGAGAGACTCGAGGAGGCACACACACCCCAGACAGAACGGGCGAAAGCCCCCTTTGGCTTCCCCCCCACCCACAGAAACTGCTCCCTCCCAACACACACACAGACTCTGCTTCCCCCCCACACACACACACACACACAGGAGAAAAATTATAGATTAAGCCCCAAAAGGGGTCTTACTGTGGATGTCTTCTGTTCCACCAGGAGGGACTTGGAGGACTGGGTAATACAATATGGTTCCATTTAAGCACGGGAGGTTTTGCCTTGGATTTGCCGCTGTCGAGATGCTCACAGGATTGGCTGATCCCATTCATCCCAATAGGGAAAGGGGGGCATATCTCAGCCCCCGCTGATCCAACTTTTACAAAACTTGGGGATTCTTTCAAGAAGGCGCCTCTGAAGCTACGCTGAAGTTTTGGGGCTGTACCCCCAAAAATGCGCCCCCTGCAGCCACGGAAAGGAGCGAATGTGTGCTGTAAATGGAATAAAAATGCACATTAAGGGGGGACCCCTTTCGGTGCCCATATCTCAGCCCCCGCTGATCCAATCTTTACAAAACTTGGGGATTCTTGCAAGAAGGCTCCTCTGAAGCTACACTGAAAGTTTGGGAGCTGTACCCCCCAAAATGCACCCCCTGCAGCCACGGAAAGGAGAGAATGTGCACAAGCACCCCCCCACGGGGATTTCTCTCTCACACAAACAGATACTCTCTTTCTCTCCCCGGCTGGGCCGCGCAGCAGCTGGGCTCATGCACTCAATCGCGACTGATTGGCCAGAAGAAGACCCAGCTTGGCCACTGATTGGCCGGGGGAGAATGCTGCTTACTGACGGTTATGCTGCTGCGCCGCACCCCGAATTTGCCGAATTTATTCACCGAACACCCCGAACTCGCTGAATTCGGTTCCCTGTTTTCCCGCCTTTTTTGAGTTTGGTTCCATCCGAACTAAAAACCGCCGAATCAGGGGAAATTCGGCGGTTTTCGGTTCGGGACGAACCGAATCGACAGCCCTGCCTTCTTCTGCTGCTTTATGTGAGAACTGTGCAGACACATGAATAAATGCACATAGCCTTGCAAGGTGTATTGCATAGGTGAGGGGACAATCTGGAAATTTCTACCTGTCAGCATTCTGTCAGGGGGCTTTCCTTGCTCATCAGCCCTTAGTAATTTGTCCCTTCTGCACATTCATTCCTTATCAGGCTGTTGTTTTTATCAGAGGTTCCCCCCTCTTTTTTTTTTATTAAGTCATATTTTCTGCATACCTGGAGAATCCTCTGAGGAGGTAATACTGTTTAGTATTCTTTATGAAATGTGAAAGTATAAATACGTTATTAAAAGAATAATTGTAAGTGTATAGGGAGCTGAAAGCTCCTGCTGTACTCCAAGACTATATTTCAGTTTCTGACAGTGGGGAAATTATATTAAAAAATGAAAACTGAAACAACCATCATTGTATTAAACAAAATGTTATGTGTTGAGGGGGCATTCATATGGCCCTGGATGATGTCATAGGGTCACTCTTCTGTTCCCTTGTATTGATGGACTGGTGCCTTTTGTTCATGAGTATTATTGCTTGGTGTCAGTATTGTGTTTTGGGTAGCCAGAAAGACTGTGGCACTATCAGCTTTCGTTTCTGTGGTTGGGTTGTTATTGACATTGGTTGATCTTCAGATGGTTGACTATATTACACTGGTCTTGTCCTTGTGTGCTGACCAGGATTCATAGGCTGTGTTACGTGAGGTCCTGCCACCCATTCCTGAACCAAGTAACTGAAAATGTCCTATATGTTGTGGCATATGAAAGTACTTTTCCACCATCAAGTCTAAGATAGCAGTGATGCCAACAGTGTTGCTTATTACATAATCCATTGAAAACAGTAGCAGTGCTATCATCACTGCTATTTTTGTGCTTGAATCTTAGATCCAAGAGACTTGCGGCAGTGTGAATTGGCAGTGTTATATTTTTAAAAGCGTTTCTGTTAAAAGCATTGCACTAATTCTGGAAAACTCTTCTAAAGAATCCCCCCCCCCCAATTTTCTCTTAAATTACTGGTTTTTCTGCTTCAGACCTGAGAAAAACCTATCCCCCGCTCCATTTCCCCCCAAAACAAATTTCTGGACGTTTCCCTGGTTTCACAGTAGTCTCATCCCAGTGGCTTTAACTGCCTTGTATTCAGAATGTTAAGATCCCCAGTTTGTTAGACGAGCATTTCATGCTCCTGGACATCTGTCTTGAAGCCATCAGAATACAATCCTTTGTTCATTTACCTGGAAGTAAGTCCCATTGAACTCAAAAGGATTAAAATCAGCACAAGCTTTCAGTGGATTGGGCTATGCATTACTTACTCAGAAGCACTGGTCTGCCTTAGTTGAAAGCTTAGGAGAAAACTTGGGCAGCCCAATCCTGAAGAGAGGGGGGCAGTTGGTCTATGGACAGGAGCGGAGCAGCCATGTTGCCTCCTCCGGCTTCCCAGCTGCCATGGAGGGGCAAAGAACAGTTTAAAATAATTAAAAACAAAAAAAGGGAAATGCCCCATTGAACAAAGCCAAAAAAGGTGGCTCAGCCACACCGCAGCTCAAGGGGGCATTCCTGGGGCGAACGTGGTTTGGAAGCTGCCCAAAGGCAGCTCTGCCCCCAGGAATGCCCCCCCCCACGCCAGCATGGGTGTTCTCTTCCAGGATTTAGTTCCGGGACTGGCTGTGCTGGCATCGGCAACCAGTGGAGCTCCATGGCTTCCAGATGCCGGTGTGTTTGCCCCTGCGCCGGCGTAGGCACCACTTTATTCCATTATTAAGTGGCACCTACGCAGGCACAGGGTCGTGCAGGCTTCTAAGGACATTGCCCCCCCTTGCAATCTTAGAATCTGAATTCCATGATCATCCTTTATGAAAGTACCCCAACCCCTGCCCCAGTCTGAATTCCATGATCATCCTTTATGAAATTGCAACCCCCCCCCCAACCTCTGCTCGAGTCTATTTCAGTTTACTGTGAGCTTTCAAATTATACCTGAGTGGTTGTGGAGCTTTTTACTGCAGAAGTGGTACAATCAACACTTGCTGCTAAATACTGAGCCCAGAAACCTGGAAATAATTTATTTTAGGAAACATTCCCTGACTTGATTTACTGCTCTTTTTGGAGGAAGTGAATCTGCATTACTTTAGTCTTAAAACCTGAGATTATGAAGGTGTAGGTTTTGTAGAAAAAGGAATGAATTGTCTCTGCTTGGAGGTGTTGCATGCCTGGGTATTTGCTACAGTAATGTTTTAAAATAGCCTATCTTTTACAAAGTCTTTGCTTTTACTCTTTCTGCAAAGTTTTAATTAAAGGATAAAGCCAAGTAATACAACCAGTAAAACACTTCATTAGGGTGATTTGTTATTTCTGCATTAGGAATTTGGGCACCAGGAAGGAAACTCTCTAGCACTGAACTTGGAACTGGTATTTTTCATGTAATGAACTCAGGGGAAAGAAAAGCTGTCTGGAATGCTAACTATGTGGTTGGAAAACATTTAGTCACCCTTGGAATGATATGAATGTTTTTCCAGGAAGCTTAAGTAAATGCACATTCTCAGCTCAGGAGGCAACATTTAACTTTTTTCTTTTCTTTTTTTTTTTGGGGGGGGGGGGAACACAGACATATTCCAACAAGAACATGTAAGTTTAAAAAGTTCATTAAGGAGTAAACAGGCTTTTGAGGAATGTAGCACACAATTTGTTTGGTTAATCAACTAAATATTGTTGTTTCTCCCTCCTGGTAATTTGAATGTATTTTTATAACATTGCAGTGAATAGTAAGAAAGATAATTTTAAATCATCATCTGATGAGGTGTGGTCATACTCCAGAATTATAAGAATAGGATAGAGAGAGCCATTCTTCGCTTACTGAGATTGTATTCCTACATTAATTTTACAAGTCATTCCAATCTTTCAGTTTTTGAGAGCATCCTTACTTCCTGATTATATATAGTCATTTCTGTCTTTCTAGATTAAGACTGGTTAATTCTATTGCTTGTGCAAGGGGAAAGCTTTTCTCACCAGTGCCAGGCAAATAAGGTTTACCCCATAGAGGGATGTAGGAGTCGAGTATTTCCCACTGTCTGCATTATGATCTTGTTAATTCAAATATCAGTTTTTAAATGGGTGTCAGGGCTCTATGGATATATTACCAGGTTGGCATGCAAACCTCATGCTCTCAATTTCATCTCACATCTGCTGGGATACGTTGCTACTTACCTGTGAATTTTCATTCCAAGTGACTCTAGGAGGAAGCTGTCCGTGCACCCGCATTTATCTGAGAATAAAAGATGAACCAAGAGGGCAAGTTAAATACTTACCGAGGGAGCCACTGAAAACCAGTTGTGGGATTTAACAGTGCAGTATGGTATGTTAATTAAGCATTGTGGGAAATTAACCGCAGACCCCCCCCCCAAGATGGGGGAGCAAGGCACATTGTCCAGGGCCAGACCTTCTCCCAGACTTACCCAGGCCATGGCATGTTGCCATGACCCCCACCCCATCTCCAGGCTGCCAGCAGCTCCTATGGCCGCCCCAGCAGCAAGGGGACCAGTGTTTACAGGCCTAGCAGTTTGTAGCTCCTGTACAGCACTGAGCAGCCACTTTACGGAGCTGCCAGCTGGCTAGTCCATCAGGCAACTGGGGAACAGGCATGGGAGATTAGGGAAGGCAGTTGAGATTGCACACAGTTAAACCTGGCCCATATAAGGGGCCCAACAGCTGGCCAAAGTGGAGGCTGTGAGTCTTCTCCAGGGTGCGGACGGGATGGGATGCAGAGAGGGGAGGGGGTTAACTGTGCCTTGTTCCTCCCTCCTCTTTTCCCAAGTGAGGAACAAGGTAGAGTTAAACCCCTCCCCTGTCTGCAACTGAGGCCTTTGGCAACCCTGGCATCTTCGCTGGAACTATGGAGATGGACAGGGAGGACCAAGCATTCACAAACCCCCTGGATCCTCATACTCATGTTTGCACACTCTTCCACTAGTTTGAGGTGAAGATTTTCCAGGGTTATTCTTATACTGGCTTTCAGATATTCACTTGTTCATATCTCGCCTTGCTTTTGGTTAAGTTGTGTGCACCTGTCAGCTCTTTTTTCTTTTTTAGGTTTTTTGTTGCAATTTAAAGAGTATTTTTCCAGGAACTGATATGAATGTTTTTGGAAGCAAAAGTTTGGTTTTCCCATGTGTGTGTGTGTGAAGTGCCGTCAAGTTGCTTCTGACTCATGGCGACCTTATGAATCAATGTCCTCCAAAACATCCTATCTTTAACAGCCTTGCTCAGGTCTTGCAAGCTGAGGGCCGTGGCTTCCTTTGTAGAGTTATCCATCTCTTGTTGGGTCTTCCTCTTTTCCTGCTGCCTTCAACTTTTCCTAGCATGATTGTCTTTTCAGTCTTTTCCCCATTTACTGAGTTAAATGTACAACTAGATTTGAGTCCAGTAGCGCCTTAGAGACCAACAAGATTTTGAGGGTATAAGCTTTTGAGAGTCAAAGCTCTCTTCGTCAGATACCCTTAAGATAAATGAGTAAAATGAGAAAACCCTCGCCTACCTTCTCTCCTCTCAGGTGACTTAATGGTAAATCTACCCCCTCTGTCAATAATTCTTTATGGAAGCAAGACAGTAGAAAACATTTTCCTGTCAATCACTTGGTTGTTACTTTCAGTGTTCTCTGCAGAGGTATCATATACATTTTCTAAATAAATTATTTGCGAAGTTTCTTCTTCTGGACATTCTTTGCTATTTTGTAATGTAAAGCACGTACACTGGTCTCTTAGCAATCTTAAAAACTTTTATAGACTACCAGATCTTAATTGCTTTTCAGTGCCATAATAAACAATTATAGGGCAATGTAGACAGGTTACAATTAGTTAATCAAGCACTCCGCAGTATAGAAAACAGAGTACTTAACATTATCAAATTGTTTTAACCAAATTCTATTTAATTGAAAGTAATGAGAGTAGAAGTGGTTTGAAGTGCCTAAGTGTGTGTCTAGAGTAATTAGAGGTGGCACCTTGTTAATGCCGTCTCTTTTCTTGTGACATAATATAATCCGGGTAATGTAGGCAAATTTATTTGAAGCAAGGAACTATAATGTTAGTGCAATATTCTTTGCATTTTTAAACTTTTAACTAAATGTATTGTTTAAAATTTGAAAGAGGAGAGCTAATAAATTGAAACTGTGTCATAATTCTGGTTAAAAAATTATATATCAGTTGGCCTACATGCAGACTATATATCATTGTCTATGGCTTATTGGCCTTGACCTGGATGGCCCAGGCTAGCCTGATCTCATCAGATCTCAGAAGCTAAGCAGGGTCAGCCCTGGTTAGTATTTGGATGGGAGACCACCAAGGAATACCGAGGTTGCTGTGCAGAGGAAGGCACTGGCAAACCACCTCTGTTAGTCTCTTGCCATGAAAACCCCAAAAGGGGTTGCCATAAGTCTGCGACTTGACGGCACTTTACACACACACATGGCCCATTGGCCCATTTTAGGTTTCAAGTGAACTAAAAATTGTTTAAAGAAATATAAGGTTGTACTTGTATTATGTTTTTTCTAGGGTATGTCCAGTATTGGGCTTGAGTTTTTTTAGTGGCTGCCCCAAACCTCTGGAAGCCTGCAAGAAGGGGTTAGGGGACAGGCTTCTCCTGTCTTTCTGGTGACTTCAAAACAGAGTTATTCTAAAGAGCTTTAGGGGTAAAGAGGAAAACCTTGCTGGTGGGGACAGAGGGTGTTTTTAGATGGGTTTATTTTTAAATATATTGTTTAAATGTTTGTTTTATCAAATTGTTTTTATTTTGTTGTTACCTTGGGTCCTGAGATTCTCAGGAGAAGACAGGCATATAAATATTTTTAAAAAATACAATTTACCCAACCAGTTTCATCCTTTGTTTGGAAGAGACATTTCTCCAGAGACAGCAAGAAACTTCCTTAATGGGTAATATTTTCTAAGTAAAGGCCAGTAAAGGATAGCTGCTGGTAGAACTAGCATCACATACCACCTCAGCTTCGAAATTGTAATGGAAACTGCCAGTGGCTGCTATTGTCTGTGGTTTGAGAGGGGTCTGTCTATTGCATCCCCTCCTAAATACTGCTGATTTAGCCACATGGATCCATGTGGCTAAATCAGCAGTACTTTAATAATCTTCTCTATGTACAGTTAGTGCAAAATGCAGTTAATTGGTTGCTGACTGAAACAAGTATATTTTGCCACATTACTGAGGTCTTGAACCATCTACTTGGGCTGCCAGTTTGTTTTCCAAGCTGAATTGAAAGTGCTGGCTTTAATCTTACTCTCTGAAAAGTGAACTTGAAAATAATTTACCGTAGTTATAATTTTTGAAATGTAGAATGGGAGCATTATTTTCTTGGAGACTCTAGATTATTAGAGACTTTGGCCACAGATGTTCTGTAAACCAGAACACAGATTGATGGTTTAAACATCTTTTAAGTCAAGACGATAAATGAAAAGTCTTAAACAAGAAATACAGGGACCATGTGAAAATAAACTGTTTTAATAGTCACCTGGAAGCTGTTGTAACTGAATTTACAGCAGTGTCTTCATACCTTTTGTATGCTATTATAATCTGTAATTACTAACAGTCCCATTTACTATTTCTGTCCTTTCTTTTTTCTGTGTTTTTACTTTCTACTGTCTATAATAATTGTTAAACATACAGACATGCAGCACTATTTTCCCATCCATTGTCTCCTCATTTGTGCACTCAGTCTTTCTTCTGCAGTATGTCAAGAGCATCAGTGAAAGGCTAACCTAGATCACATGACTCTGTGCTTTTTCAAGCTTAACTGTCTTTCTATTCAAATAGCCAGAAGCCTGGCAGTAGCTGAACTAGCTTTATTTGTTGAGTCTTGTTCACTGACATGAAAAAAGCTGGTCCCCCCTCCGCCCCTTTTGAAGCTGCATTTTTGTGGGGGGTGGGGTGAAATGATTTCTTTTGACCCCTTTTGCAGCTTATTGAGAGTCAGGCATGCATTTAAAATTGCTCTATCTTGGGGTTTACCTTTAGAGATTGGAGAAGGTGGCCAGGCTTATACTGAAAAAATTGGGATGTATAGTACTGAAATCTACATGGGATTATCAAAGAATTTCAAACATTCAACACGTGGGGGATTACCAGTTACTTTTTATTCCTTCCATTAAAGTAGTTCTGTTACCTTTCAAGAAAAACTATCAGGAGTACATAAACTATAACCAATTGTAATTTTTAAAGGTTGCAGATAGTAATAGCGAATAAGATAGTAATAGAGAATAAATTAAACATGTTTTCAAATATGTTCCAGGTTTCTTTCAGCATAGATTTAGACTTTTCCTAGTCTAATACAGTTTCAGTGAAACAGGGTATTGCAGTTATCATTAATACCTTGCATAAAAAGTTGTATTCACTTTGTTGATCTCCTTTCAGGTGAATGCAAAACATATTAGAATATCTACATATTAGTTCAATTTTGACATAATCTATAAGAATATGGCCACCGCCCTAGACATGCTTCTAATAGTAGGTTGTATATTTGAATGATCATCATATTGAAATATGTGAACAGATATTCACAATGATGTTGGTTTTGGCGGGGGGAGATTCCAGTTCAAATTTTAATAAATTATTTAAATATTTAAATAAGGTTAGCAAAATTTAAATAAGGTTAGTAAAAGAACTCCAATAGTAAAAGCCTGTACCATGTACAAGCACTGGGGTTTGTGCTTCATGTCCCCCAGTTAGTCTGTCTAACATGATTGATTTGCAGCACACAGCCCTGACAACTGTCGATAAGGACACTTATATTTATGAGTGTAGAGCAGACAATTTTCCATAGAGAAGTAAAAGTATAGCGTTGGAAAATGTTCCACCCCACATCACTGGGGTATACAACTCCCACAATTTAGTATTCCACTGTGCCTTCATCCAGTTTCTATTTCTGGCAAGACATGTGTCTGAGGAATCCTGCTTCTTTACGCAGATCTCCTAAACTGAATTGGGGCAAGAGGCTATAGCTTGTATGGAGTTCAAGGAGCAGTATTTGTTTCTTGAAGTACAGGCATAAAGGTAAAGGTCCCCTGTTCAAGCACCGGCTCATTCCTGACCCATGGGGCAACGTCACATCCCAACATTTACTAGGCAGACTTTGTTTATGGGGGTGGTTTGCCAGTGCCTTCCCCAGTCATCAAGTACAGGCATACCTCGGAGATATTGCGAGTTCAGCTCCAGACTACCACAATAAAATGAATAGCACGATAAAGCGAGTACATGACTTTTTTTGTTTCCCAATGCATATAAAAATTATGTTAATGCTATACTGTAGTCTATTAATTGTGCGATAGCATTGTCTAAAAAAATGTACATACTTAATTTAAAATATTTTATTGCTAAAAATACTAACCATCATCTGATCCTTCAGCGAGTCATAATCTTTTTGCTGATGGAGGGTTTTGCCTCGATGTTGATGGCTGCTGACTATAAAATGGCCGATATTATAATGCCCCTGTATAGATCTAGGGTGTGGCCTCATTTGGAATAGTGTGTGCAGTTCTGTTCACAGTATCTCAAAAAGGACATCGCAGAGCGGCGAAAAGTACAGAAGAGGGCATCCAAGATGGAGGGTTAGAGCACCTTCCCCATGAAGAAAGGCTGAAGAGTGGGACATTTCAGTTTAGGAAACAGATGACTAAGGGGAAACATGATAGAGGTTTATAAATTGTGCATGGGGTGGAGAGAGTTGACAAAGAGAACTTTTCTGCCACTCCCAAAGTACTAGAACTTGAAGGCGTCTAGTGAAGTTGATGGGCAGTAGATTCAGAATGGACAGAAATAAATCTTTCTTTCCTCAGAGAGTGATTAAAATGTGGAATTCACTGGCAAAGGTAGTGATGGCCACAGGCATAAACAGCCTTAAAGGGGATTAGACCGATTCATGGAGGAGCGGTCTATCATTGGCTACTGTCCATGGTGACGTTCAGAGGCAGTAAATCTTTGAATATCGGTGCCAGGAGGCAACACCAGTGAACAGCCTCGTCCTCTATGGCCTGTTGTTGGACTTCCAGAAGAACTGCTTGGCCACTGTGTGAGACAGAATGCTAGACTAGATGTACTACTGGTCTGATCCAGCATGGCATTTCGTATGTTCTTAAGTGTTTTTGCATTCCAATTTCTTCACTCTCCCCTGTCTCCTCCACACTGCCCTTTCAAGGTTATCTATGAAAGGTCTTCTCTAAAGATTCTGAATCTGATTATGAACCACAGATTCAGATCTCCATACACTCAGCAAAGATAAAATCAAATTAGCAGAAGAGCTAAACGGAAGGGGGGAGTTCAGGTTGTTCAGAATATGATACCCTCAGTTCAGAAAGCCTCACTTCATTACATAGAAAGCCCCAGCTGAATCATCCCACTCCTGTTCTGCTGTTGTGGAGAGTGGGGGTCTCAAGGTTGGAGGCCGTCAGACTGAGGAGGACAGAAATAATCCCTTAAAAGGGGCCCCTTCCTTGCATGACAAACCAGTATCCTGTCATACCAAGGATACCCCTCCAAGGTTGGGGGGTAGTGGGCTTTTGGTAGTGGGAAATTAGGAGTATAGAGAGTGAAGACTGTAACAGGCATTTTGACTGCATGGTGACTTGCCTGCCAGGTGTAAAGGTTGCGGACATCAAGTGCTGTCTAGATAGACTGATTGCTAATATGGGGGAGGAGTCAGAAGTCATGATGCATGTTGGCACGGATTACATTGGGAAATGCAGTTATGTGGTCCTGAAAAATACATTTAGGTTAGTAGGCAGTAGGCTATAGGTCAGGACCTACAAGGTACTGTTCTTAGAATTGCTACCAATTCCATGTGCAGGGCTAGCTAGAGAGGCACAGATTAGGAGTCTCAATGCATGAATGAGAAAGTGGTGCTAAAAGGAAGAGTTTAGATTTGTTAGGCACTGAGGAACCTTTGGGGACAAGCTGAACCTGTTCAAAAGAGATGGGCTTCACTTGAACCAAAAGAAAACCAGGCAGCTTGCTCTTAAAATCAAAAAGGTGGCAGAGCAACTTTTATCCTAACTTCTGGTGGGAAGCTGACAGGAGCTACAGAGCCTCCAGATAGGAATGGTAGGAACTACTCATCCCAAAGGGATGGTGTGCTAAATCATTGGGAGAGGACTAGCACTTGAAAATGAGAGTAGGGCAATAAAGGAGGGCCATGTGAGGAGACCTGAGGGCTGAGGGAGGCGAGGATCAAGGTACAGATACCTGTATGCAGTGCTAGAAGTCTCTGAGCCAAGATCAAGGAGCTGGAGTGCTTGATGCTAAATAACCATGTAAATATAGTGGGAATTTCAGAAACCTGGTGAAATAGGGAAAATCAGTGGGATGCTGTTATCCCTGGATATGAACTCTGTAGACAGGACAATGAAGGATGTGTTGGGGCAGCGTTGCTCAGTATATCAAAGAGTCAAATAAGCTAGAAAACATTAGGAGAAGACACTCTTCCACGGAATCACTATGAATGGAAATAACTGGCCCTAAGGATTACTTAAAAGTGGCAGTGTACTATTGTTTATGTTTTAACCTTGGAGAACATATCCAGACACTTGTAACATTCAAGTATCTGGTTCCTGAATTAATATTTTCATTATATTTTTATAGTCTTCCATTTCCACTATACCGTATATACTCGCGTATAAGCCGAGTTTTTCAGCTCAAAAAAAGGGCTGAAAAAGCCGGCCTCGGCTTATACGCGGGTCAATACGGTAGGGGAGGGGGGAGGGAGGGAGGAGGGAGGGGGGAACTTACCGCCGCCGCCATCGCCGCCTCCGCCGCCATTGTTGCCGTGCCCGCGTGGCTTCCCCCGGCCAGGAGTGCCCTGGAAGGGCCTCCAGAGGCCTCTGGAGGCCCCGGCGCCGCCCCTGCCGGGCGGAGCGAGCCTGGTGCCGGCCGGCGCCGGCCTGGAAGGGCCTCCAGAGGCCTCTGGAGGCCCCGGCGCCGCCCCTGCCGGGCGCAGCGAGGCTGCTGCCGGCCGGCGCCGGCCTGGAAGGGCCTCCAGAGGCCTCTGGAGGCCCCGGCGCCGCCCCTGCCGGGCACAGCGAGGACCCTGCCGGCCGGCGCCGGCCTGCGCACCTGGATTGAGGTAAGCCTGCGGGGGGGGAGGGGTTATAAGCCGACCCTCGGCTTATACGCGGGTGCCTAATTTTTCCCCATTTGGGGGGAGAAATTAGGCACCTCGGCTTATACGCGGGTCGGCTTATACACGGGTATATACGGTATTTCTTACATTTCATCTTCTGTTCTTTTTTCCCCCTCTCTAAACTCCAACTTGTTGGATGTATCCTAATACTGGCACTTTGAAAGACCTCTTCACACAGTTCCTAGGTTCAGATTAATATGTTCACCCACCTTTTCCTAGAATTCAAATAGACTCCCTTCCCTGATATTTTCCTGACCTGAAACGTCCCTGAAGAGCTGCTGTTTGTTCTGATGCAGCAGGATGCTCGCCCCAACAGAGCAAAAGACAGCTCTGTGGAGCCATTTTGGGTCAGGACACTTGCCCAAGATGAGGGAAGGCTTAAACTCCCCAGCACATACAGACAAACAAATACACAGTATGTGCATGTATTTTATATTCAGATATGTATGATGAGTACACAATTGTAAGTGTGAAATGGCTTAAATTGCCTTGCAAATAATACTCCATGTGAAATGATTTTATGTTGCTTTTGAGGTGATGTGTTCTGAAATGAATTTGATAAGAAAAGGCTCTAATTTAGATAAATGTATATATGTATTGAGGTTAAGATAGAGAAACCTCAATATTTTTACCGACCATTTACTACCTCAAATATTTCACAATAACCGTGTAAGATAATCAGTTATTATTATAACTCCCAGGTACTGTACAGACACGTAGAACTCTCAAATCCTTTAACCACATTCCTTCATCTTCTGTTGAAATATTTGGTCTATGTTTTAAACACCAAAATAAAAAAAAAAAAAGTTAAAAAATTTCAACCCATGCTAATCTTTAGTTCTCTGAAATTCATTGAGATAAAAATGGAAGCTTTGTATCAGTAGCTACCGCCATTTCAGGAGCTGATTCTGATTAGAAAGAGAGATGAGCAATGGTAGTATTTTGAACGATGTAGCTTTTTTACTGATAGTGACTGTATGTGATGGCAGACTGCAGAAGAGATCAGTGTTACAAAGTTTTACTTGGTATCCAGATACACAGATACAAAAATACACTTTTTTATTTTCCGAAATGTCAGAGACTAAGACATTATTATATTATATATTATATGTCCTGGTATGTTCCCCAGAGAAGGCTAAGATCATCTAATACCAACTTACTGGTGGTCCCCAGCCCGAGGAGTATCCGATTGGCCTCGGCCAGGGAGCCAGCATGGTGTCATGGTTAAGAGCAGTGTTTGGGGCATTGGAGTCTAATCTGGAGAACCGGGTTTGATTCCCCACTCCTCCACATGAGCGGTGGAGGCTAATCTGGTGAACTGGATTTGTTTCCCCACTCCTACACACGAAGCCAGCTGGGTGACCTTGGGCAAGTTACAGGTCTTTAGAGCTCTCTCAGCCCCTCCTACCTCACAGGGTGTCTGTTGTGGGGAGGGAAGGGACGGTGATTGTAAGCTGGTTTGAGTCTCCCTTAAGTGGCAGAGAAAATTGGCATATAACAAACCAACTCTTCTTCTTTTTCTGCTCTAGCCCCGGCCTGGTGGAACAGTCTTTCTGATGAGACCAGGACCCTGAGGGACCTTATGGAATTGAGAACTGTTCCACCAGGCCTATGGTTGAGGCCAGCTACGGTTTGTACTATAACTGCTGGCCTCCCTACTTTACCTGCCGCTGCCGAATAACTGCCTGCAGGCCACATTATATATACTGCCTGCAGGCCTTTATATTGTAACCCTATGTGCCATCAGGAATTGGAATTATAATTTTAATCTGTTTAGGGCTGTTTTAATGCACTATTCGATGTGATTTTATTGTTCTACTACATGTTTGTAGATTGTATAAACTGCTCTGAGCCCAGCTTGCTGGGGTAGAGCAGATTATAAGGTTGATAAAATAAATAAGACAATCTTAGGTGACTTAGGGTGCAGCACACTGCTGCTCTATTTTTAAGGCTAGGTATGTTTGTAACTGTTGCGTAAACATTTCACAAATAGACCAAATAGCACAATTGTATTTGTTCACTGAGTTGTACACAATAAGTTTTAGATTCTTAAAGGAGCAAACAAAGTCTATATATAAGGAAGGTACTGTGTATGTCCCCCTCCCTTAGCCTTACTGATTTTTCTGTTGGGGGGGGGAAGCAGAAGTGTGTGTATGTGTGTTTTCCCCCAGTTGCAAATTATCTGGAAATTTTAAATCTGTAATGCATGTAGGCACGAACACAGTTGTTAATCCACATAAAAACTGGGAAACAGTTGTGTGAATATGAATATTCACAAATATGTGTAAATGTAACATCTCAGTCATAGACATTCAGGAGCCTACAGGCAAGATAAATGTATCCAATGGGCAGAGCAAGTAGATACAATCCTGCACTCTCAATGTGCTGTGCTAGGCTAAAAAAATTACTTCTTGGCTGTTGGTACTTGAGTTCCAATTAAGATTTTCAGTTCAGGTATTTGGAGTATGTAGATATGCTTGTGAAAACCATTATCAATAAATGATGATAGGGAGAGGTGGCCTAACTTTTAAAAATGAAATTAACGATTCTCTGTATCCTTGAACAAGAGAGGTCTTATTAAGTTCAGTGTAGGGTATGAGTCTGATGTAAGAGTGCAAGCCTGATGAAATGAGTCTGATGTAAGAGTGCAAGCCTGAAAAATGTTAGGCTCATCATTCTGGTACCTGTTCAGTCCCACATGGGTACTGCACATGTGCAGGCCTGCTGGAGAGAGGATTTTTTGAAGCTCAAAACACCTAGAGGGACTCTGTCCACCTCCCCCCACTCTGTTTCCAACCTTTTGCAGTGTGATACAGAGAGGCTGAAGCACCCTTCCCTCCGTTCTCTCTGCTGCCATTGAGAGAGGTCTGTTCACAGAAGCTCCATTCTTTTCTTTTTTTTCCAGCAACCGCCTCTGATAAGCCTGTCTTCATTGACCTATCTAGGGCATGCAGCCTACAGAATGGCACAAAAAGCTCTTTAAGAAATGTGGGTCTTGTGGGTCAGAAATCCCCTAGGATGACCACAAACAATGCCTACTAGGCCTCAGCAACAAACATGACATATAATGCTGTTCTCTCTGTCACCAATCACAAGGGAAACATCCAAGCATTAAGTTTGATAGTTGTTGTTTGCCTATTTATTGCAGAAGTGCTCTTGAAAAAGAAGAAGCACACCATAACTGCAAAATGCAGCTTCAGTACTGGTTTATGTTCAAATAAAGTACTAGCAATGTTTTGGACATAAAACTTCATTTTCTTTACAGTCTTAAGTTTCTTTTCTCATTTTGGAGTTCTTCGGGTGGCAGCCCAGTATCAGCTAGCACCTTGAGCCATGTTATGGCAAGGGCAAACCCAAATCCTCAGTATCAAACAAATGTCTTATGAGCAGGTGATAAGAAATAACAGAAGACAACACATCAAGTAGCATGCCCAGAACAGGTGGCTAGCATGGCAGTGGTACTGTGAGTGTCGTTAATTTTGCCTGGTCACCTGGGGATGTGATATTCCATCTCTGAATATCAGGCAGTTCTATAAAAACATTTTTTCAGATCTTAACACTTTTTAACATTTTATAACAAATTATTCCTTTTTTCCTTAGAACCAACTTATATCACGATAGGTCCTCCCACATGTTATCCTCTCATGAACTGCACGTTAACTGAGAAAGACTGTGTCTACAACTTCAGAGTTGACCAGAATGGTTGTCGCATCTGTCAATGCAAAACGAGTAAGTATTCAAATCATCTTGAATTGTCTGTTTCAAAGAAATATCAGTATTTCACAGTTTTGGTTCCCAGTATTTTCATAGCATGCACAAGATAATAAAATGTAATACAATTAATTTTGTATTATACAATAAAGATAACTTTCTGAAGAACAGTATTCTTTTGAGAAAATCTTACATTTCTAAGTATATTATTACTAAGGGCAGTATAGTAAATTATTTTTTTTTTAAAACAGTTGCAGGAATGTTGGTGGACTATGTTTCGGGGCAGCTCAAAACATATATTTACATACCAGTATAACTTTATAAACAGTTTGGCTTGTGAACATTTGAACTATCCAATAAGTAAATATGCATGTGATCCTAATTTACTAACGCAAAACTAGTAACTTGTCTATGCCCATGAACAATAAAAATCCCGTATATGGTTGTTCAGCATTGCTCTTAATGAGCAGAGAATGTGAAGCTCTTTGTAGTTTATGAATTCAGTTGACTCACTTGATGAGGGAGACCTTCCTAAATTTTGTTCTTCTCAGGAGGGTTCACAATATTGTGTTTGTCTGACTTCTCTATACTTGTTGTGTGTTGTTCTTGCCGTTCCTCCGTACCATTTTCGGGATCTTTTCATTTTCACCTGTTGACTTATTTTGTCTTGATCGCTGTACCTTAATCTTCCCCATATGACTGATCCCTACTTTGTATGTTAGCTTTATCTATAAATGTTAGTATGTTTGGGGCTTGTGCCATTGTCAAAAGTTACTACTAATTTTCTATCAACCATAAAGTTTCCATGGCATTGGTCACATTATAGATCAGTATCTACTTTATTCTTCTTCTGCCTATTGTACTTTTTAAAGGTAATGTTCCTATGTAAACTTCTCAGTAGCTATCTTTAAAAACTGGGCAGTGTAAGATTCTTTGAGGTAATAGTTATACAGACATTTCGTAGTTGCAGGGCTCTGTCGTCCAGTTCAAATGCATTACATGGAACTCCTGCTGATTTCACCAGTAACTAGTAATTAGCCTAATTGGTGTAACTATAGGCAAGTTCCTTCATTTCCTAAGCTACAATACAAGAAGGCCATTTATGTGTGATCTCTTGATTCACATGCAGCTGTCTGTAACAAGTCCTAGATCTGAAAGGCAAACTGCTTTTTAAGCTGAACAGCGGTTTGGCTTTTTGTGGGTAGCAGCTTCAGCAGAGAAGATGTCCAACAAACTTCAATCACAAACTAACAGTTCCCTTAAAACTAACTGTTATCTTTGGACTATAGCCTTTATTATTTCTAGGGAGGGAAACAAATTAGCTATAGAAATGAATTCTGCTGATCCTTTCCAGTGGTCTTTAAACACTTACTTTAGTTTTCAGCTTATGTTAATCCTTTCGTCATGTAACAATTTAAACAAAATATTTAAATTTAGAGATGCTCCTTCATAAGTACAGAGTGTTATGTGTGTTTTAGTTTATTCCACTTCCACTCTAAACATATCCTGTGTCTAATTCTGAACCTGCCCCTCTGCAGATAGAATGGGTCTAGGTAAAAGAGAGGAGACATTTTGTAAAAGAACCCTTTGGAACTCCCAGCTTTCTAGAAAAAAATTAAAAATATTTTTTTAAAAAAGTTTTTAGGAACAGACCAGGATTTTGTGACGATCCCGGCCATCATTTGGACAAGGGAGGAGTGGAAGCCACCTCCCTCTCCTACACCACTGGCATTGCAGGCAGTGTAGTGCTGCAAGCCATTGGGTAGGGAGCTGCCGTCTGGGCTGTGGCACTGCAGACCGACAGGCTGGCTGGCCAAATGGCATGGGTGTGTGTGTCCCCCCTACTTGTACTATTCAAATACAGAGTTATTCAGAGTGCATGGGAAAGTTGTGTGTAATTAAACTAATTCTTTATCAGGATGAGCATTCTGAGCAAATAAATTGCACGAATTGATGGTGGCAGTCCTAAATTCTGGATTCATCAAAGGATGGTACTAGAGATCATATTGCAAATTTACGTTGCTTACTGGAGCATACAAGAGAATTTCAGAAGAAAATCAGCCCCAAAAGATTATGGATGGTTGAAAGACAGAGGTGGCAATCATGCCATTTATTGGGTGCATGAATCACCAGTTGCAGTTCTGGAGTAGTTACCATACAAGTGTTTAACTTCCTGTCAACTGCCAAACTGCTCATGGTTGCCATGTAGACTTACTTGCAATGCTGCATACAAATTACAGGCGTGTAGCAACTAAGGGGGGAAAGATGTGGACTTCGCAGTTGAATTTGAGGACTCAGAAGATGATTTCAGTAATAATAAACATTTTAAAAGGTTGGGAAAATATTACATTAGTTGTGAAAAGATACTGTAAGATTTGTAAATAAAACATGCATATTGAACAATTGCTGAACTCACAAAATTAAAAGATATTGCTTTGCAGCAACACAAAGTTACTTAAAAAAATTTTTTTTAATAAGAGCAGTTCAGCAGTGGAATGGGCTGCCAAGGGAGGTGGTGAGCTCCCCCTCACTGGCAGTCTTCAAGTAGTGGTTGGACAAACACTTGTCAGGGATGCTTTAGGAGGATCCTGAATTGAGCAGGGGATTGGACTAGATGGCCTGTATGGCCCCTTATGATTCTATTATCTAGTTGCATTGGATAAAAATGACATAAAATGTGGATCTGTTCTCATGTACCTAACTGTGGCATATCAAATGATTTTCTTCATGCTCTGGCTCATTTGAAAACCAAAAGAATAAGCTACAAGTATCTAATATACTTCAGGTGACTATCTGGATTAGGTAAAGTGCTATATGCTGTAAAACGTATAAAAATGTGGGGGAAATTGTCTTTTTCTTTTATTTATACCTTATCTCACAAAAACAGTAATGGAAGAAGGCATTATTGGTATTAGATATTTGTATGGAAATTTATTAGCTTTCCAACAGTGCTTTAAAATTTGAACTTGCTCACTTGGTTCATGAGTTATAGCTCAAATTAGGAAATGTAAAGAAAATTGGCTTCAGACATCTTGATGACATCATAAAAAAACTTTAAGCTACCAATCAGAACGGGTCGCATCAATACATAATGCATAGGCATAGACCTTTCAGGAAAACATAAAGAATTTTTGCCACTTTACCCGATACCAACATCTGGTCTGGCACAAGGACTGTAAGTGTAAGGATGTGTTGCTGGTGACCAAGATAATTCATACTATAGTATTCCCATAACTATGTATGTGTGTGAAACTTGGACAATGAAGAAAGCTGACAGGAAGAAAGTTGACTCATTTGAAATGTGTTGGAGGAGAGTATTACGGATACCATGAACTTGACAAAAAGACAAAATAAGCTAAAATGACTAAACGGGGGATGTCGTACTTTGGTCACATTATGAGAAGGCAAGATTTGCTGGAAAAGACAATCATGCCAGGAAAAGTTGAAGGCAGCAGAAAAAGAGGAAGACCCAAGATGAGATAGATTGACTGTATGAAGGAAGCCACGACCCTCAGTTTGCAAGACCTGAGCAAGGCTGTTAATGATAGGATGTTTTATGTGTGTGTGTTAAATGCTGTCAAGATGCTTCCAACTAATGGCAATCCTATGAATCAATGTCCTTCAAAACGTTAACAATAGGATGTTTTGGAGATCATTCATTCATAGGGTCACCATAATTGGGAAGTGACTTGACGGCACTTAACACACACGATCCTAAATAGATGAAATATGTAATTATTTGTTTGAAATACTGTTTGCACATGTATAAGCATGTTATTTGGACAATTATCAGGTAAGGGCATAATGTGATGGGGAAGAAAAGTGTTCTGCTTGCAAGTGTATTCCATTTTCCGCTGACAATTACCAGTTTTTGCTAAGCTTTGTGTGTTCTTCACAGGAGAGGAGCTGTGTACTGATCTCATGTCAGGTTGTTCCTTGGATTGCTCCCTTGGGTTCCAAACAGATGAGCACAACTGTAAGATCTGTCAGTGCCGACCACGACCTAAGAAGTGCAAGCCCATAGTATGTGACAAGTACTGTCCATCTGGATACTTGTACGTACTCTTATATTAAAAGCATATATTATATTATAAATATTATAAATGTTAATTAATCAATGTAAATAATGTTTACATGTAACTAATGTTTAGTGAAGTAACTAATCAATCACTTTTTATAATGCCTTTCCTCCAGGGAACCTGGGGTTGTATATAGTGGTTCTCCTCTCACTATTTTATTCTCATAAAAACCCTGTGTCAGGAGTGTCAAACGTAAGGCCCATGGGACGGATCCAGCCCCTTGAGAGCTCTTATGCTTCCCTGAGCCAGCTGACGCAGCCCCCCCACAATACACACACTGTAGATCTGGGCTGGTGAGGCATGGCCTGGCCCAACCAAGTGACATTTATGTCATATCTGGCCCTCGTAACATCCCCGCCCTATGTGGTAGGCAAGACCAAGATAGATTCACAAGTCTTCCAGTGAGCTTAGTAGCAGGATAGGAAAGATATATTAAATAACTATTTATCCATCTTCTTAATTTGGTTTGGTCTTCACAAAAATCTTCTAATCAATTAGTAGCTGTCCTGTTTTATGTTTGAAAATGGAGGGAAGCTCCTAACAAAATTGAATGGCTCTCATCATGTTGCTATCTATTCATAGTGTACTAACAAATTTAACTCACTGATATATCCTCTGATAGTTA
Organism: Euleptes europaea; assembly: GCF_029931775.1. Taxonomy (NCBI): domain Eukaryota; kingdom Metazoa; phylum Chordata; class Lepidosauria; order Squamata; family Sphaerodactylidae; genus Euleptes; species Euleptes europaea. Next base: position 33,764,481 of record NC_079318.1, read on the forward strand.
AATTAGCAAACTCCATCTTCTTCAGAAAATTGTAACATTAGTGATTATCATTGTACCATTCCATTTTAAAAGCATCACTGCCACTAACTTCCCTGAGGTTGTAGGGTTAGATTAAGTATCTTAATTTTCAAATTATTTTTGAAAATTAATTTGCTTGTTGTCATGCTTGCTGAGCTTTAAAACATTTTTTTTATTTTCCCTGGCTTTTTGCTTATAAGGAGCTTTTTAATTAGAGTCTTCTTGGATGGATGGATGGATGGATGGATGGATGGATGGATGGATGGATGGATGGATGGATGGATGGATGGATGGATGACTAATGCAGAGTCCCCTATAAGTAAAATATATATCTATACACACACATCTTTCCTCCGTTTTCTTTTTTAAGCAGTCAAGGAGCAGCTGATCCACCAGTGTCTGAACTACTCTTTGGGAGAGGGCTCTATTAGCTTCTAGGCTGATGGTAGACAACTAGGGCTCAGTTGCTCAGAAAATTGCTCATTGCCTCTGTTACCATCCTCATACTAGACCTCTCAGAGGTCAGATCTAGCCAGAGTGATCTATGCCTTAATTACATCTAGACTAGACTATTGCAGTGCACTTTGCTGAAGAGTGTTCAGAGGCTGCGGCTAGTGCAGAATGTTGCAGCTAGACTGCTGGTCAGGGCCAGCTACCAGAAGCGCATGTCCGTGATACCACAGCAATCACACCGGCTGTTGATCCACTCCTGAGCCAAATTCAAGGTGTTGGTTTTGAACCTAAAAACCCTACATGGCTTGGGACCAGGGTATCTGGAGGACCATCTTCTCCCATATGTTCCTGCTCGAGAACTAAGATCGAAGGAAAAAACCCTCCTGACTGTCTCACCAATCAAAGCACACAAGAGAGGGCCGTTTCGGTGACGTCCCCACACTTATGGAACAGCCTCCCCAGGGGAATGTGCCTGGCCCATTCTGCAAGGGTAGCCCCAAGTAGAGCACATTGCAATCATTCAGTCTAGATGTAACTAAGGCATGGATCACTGGCTAAATCTGACTGACTCAGGAATGGATACAGCTGATGCACCAGCTGAAGCTGGGCAAAATGCACTCTCTAAACCACTGCCGCCACCTGGTTTTCTAAGGTGACTGCTGTGCCAAGTAACACTCCGAAAATGCGACCCTTGCTTTTCAAATTGAGTATAATCCCATCCAAGGCAGGAGAGATCTCAAGTCCGTGGTCTGCCTTTCTACTAACCCAGAGAATTCTGCACCAGAGAATGGCCACGAGGAGGAGTGGGAGAGAGAGGGATTTAAAGAAGGGGAAATGAGAGTTTTTAGGAGGAAATGACTGAACAGCTCAGTCTCCTGAGCTGGGTAGTGTGTGTGATAATCCCGAGGTTCAGTGTAGGGGGCCTTTAGGCACAGCTTTCAAAGGTCCCAAGTGAGAAGGTTTGCTGGTTCCAAAGAAAGAAGACTGAAGTTGGCAGCCTCCAAGCCAGCAGAGGAGTACTGCACATTTTTGGCTGGTAGAACAATAGTTATAGAAACCAGCACAAAAGAATATTAAATAAATAATCGTAATGTGTTGGAATTCAGGGTGCATCCAGGATGAGAATCTGTGGATTTCCTGACTAATTGAGTGGGGTGGGGGGCTTCCCAGAAAGGTAACGAAGTATGATGGCATCCTGGCACGGTGCACAAAAGGGATGGCAAGGTGGTGGCTTCACTCGTGACTGAGGCAAGTTGGGAGGAGACATTCAGGCAAGGCCAGTAAAAAGTCACCAAGCCCTCCTGGCTGCTTGGTAGTACCTAGACTTGCCCTTGCCGATGAAATTACGTTGGCAGATCAAGGTGGAGGGGTGCCTGGCTTTGCAAGCCCCCATGGCAATGGGCAGGTACATAGATGTCCCATCAGTGAACCAGTCTCCCACCCAAGTTTTTGGCCGCTCGTTAGCATAGCCTGAGGAGAGCCTTGACTTCACCGTCTCCAAAGCAAGTTCCTAAAATGCTATTTGCTAGTTCCTAAAATGGCTGCCAAGGTGAGTTTAGCCAAGATGGAGTCAGAGCAGACAGCACATATTTGGGAAGGCAATGCCTGGTAACAGTAGGGCAGGAGAAGACCACTTCTGGGATAAACACCAGAGGTTCTTCATCCAAAGCACTGAAGTGAACTCCCGAGGCACTGGCAGCACCACTGGGGCTCAGCTTACTTTCAGTACAACCCTCATCTTCCCCTCCCCCTTTGATTACCAGTATGCTAACATCTTCATAGATAGACATTGGGGTGGGGGTGGAGTTGTCATTCAGATCAAAAACAGTACCTTCTCCTGTTGCAGGGTGAGGTAAATGGGGACAATCTTAGGGGGAAACAGCTACATAGGGAAAGCATCAAAACATCCAGCACTTTTAAACCAATGTAGGTGAGAGTTAATATATGGTCTCAGAACTTTATTATAAAACTTGTTAAATTATTTCATCAAAGCTTTGTGGTTTCTACTTATAAAATTTGCCGATTTTAGAATGGATAGTAAAAAGATTAAATCGTAGCTCATAAAGAATGGATTTTCTGTAAAACATAAAACTTGATCAATTATGGAATATAATGACATATTTATGGAGGACAAAACTTACAGATACCTACTGCATCTTAGAAGATCTGCAGGAGTCTTTGCTTTGATCCCAGATAAAGGAAGAGGAGGAAAATATGTTATGTTTGTTATAGCCAGTGGGGATTTAGCTTCCTAATCAATATCAAGCTATATACAATAGTAAATGTATGCTGCTTAAATTGCCTAATTGTTGTTCATAAATTATACTTAGTTCTGGAGGCCATTCTGATTAATATCAAATAAAGTTTCCTGGCAGAAAAATTATTTTACTCTCTACATAAGCACATATGTTGTGAGCATATTCTGTACTTGAAAGGGTATCTGTTTTGATTTCTTCAGTGGCATTCACAGTTTTTCATATTTGCCTTTAAAGCTATCGTGCAACTAGCTAAACTGTAAGCCAATGATCATATTTTACGTGGTGGTTTTCTTTGATTGTGACAGAGCAGGAAGATATTCAAAAGAGGTATTGCAATACTTGCTCTACCTTTTAACCCTAAAACATAATTGTTGATTCAAACAGCAACCACAGTTCCTTCATATAGTAACTTCTCCATTCACTCCATTGGGAGACTACCACATATGTGGAGCTGACCTGCTTTTTGAACACTGCATATGTCCACACAAGCAAAGTGTGGCTGGAGAGGACTGCCATCTTGCCTTTTTAAAGCTTAACATTTAAAAAGCCGGCAATAAATCATAATTTACCCTAAGAAAGAACTTCTGTATTTGGGAAAAGTTTTGAATCAGCAGGGCAATAAGTTAAAGACTGAAGGTCACCTTTTAGCTTCATATTCCAGATCAGTTGAAGGTGGACAGATATCTGTGAGAACAGCAAATATGAGAGCAGTATTTTCTATTGGTTTGCTTACCTGAAGCTAACAGTTTCTCCGATCAGCAAATCAGAGCAGTTTTCCAATTAACAACATTTGCTGTAGGCTTAAAATTTCCAAAACACCCAGGAGCTTTCCTACCTACCAAGAATGCTGGTGGAGGGAGAACCTCTGGGCATGCTTCCTTTTATGTACACCACTTCTATTGAAGCAAAAATGAAAAGGGCTACTCTGTAGAAACTACTTGGGGCTTTGGAGCTCATGGATTTTTTCCCCTTTATGTCACGGTCCTTCCAATATTTTCCTACTAAAAATACCTGGAGGAATATGAATTACTTTACTTTAAAATATTCATATCAAGTTAAGACACTCTATATTTGTTTCCCTTCTGTGCACTAAACATTTTGAAATAAAGTGCAGAGTTATTTGGACACATTAAATTAACATTACTAGTGTGTGAAAATGTTTATACAAATCCTTAAATTTATCTTCACTCATCGCCTCAGGTCCTGTGTTTGCTTTAGGCTAGTAAATATACTATAATCTAAGCTCTGAATATGTGTACTCTGTTAGTGGCTGACAGAAACTATTCAACCACTTCAGTAAGGGGGGAAAACTTATTTTGTTGCTATTTAAGAACGCGCACACAGTTTCAGAATGTTATTGCTGCACACACACCAGCAATCCTTCAGAAAATTAAACTAATTTTTTCTATTTTAAATATGTTTGTGACAGGTAATATTCTAGTAATTGGCTGCTAGTAATAGAAAAGGGGCTCTGGAATGGAGTAATAGCAGGGTTCTCCAACAGGTTGCCTTTGAGCTACCAGTAGATTGTGCATCTGCTAGAAGATCCAGGGAAAGATCTTCTATAGGCTTTAAAAAAAAAACCTTTTATTTCATAGGATTTTCCTCTTTGCTGCTGTGGTGATGTTTTCATTACTGGTACTCTTCCTAGCCCAGGTTCTGTTTTTAAGATAGAACAAAGCTTGGTAACGTGCTGGAGGGTGTGTGGGGGTGGGGAGGGAGCTATGGATACTTATTATTCAGTAGTAGCTGTCACTACAGAAAGCTTGGTGATACCTGCTTAATTGTATGTGTTTCTGCAGAGCTATGTTATAACAAATCTATATTAAATTTTGTTTGTGGTGGTGAATAGCTGGGACTGTTATCTAGAGGACTGGAGAGACAGACTGATTAAGGATGATAAAATAGAACAAAAAAGTAGGTGGTGGTGAAAGAGAGAGAATGAGCGAGCAAAGGATCCCATGGTTAGAAATGTAGCTATGAACCAGATGAGAGCCAGGGAGAAAGCTGGACTGGAACAAAAAACTCAAGTAGGGTTTAGCACAGGAAAATCTGTTGACAGGAACAAAGAGGATAAAAGCAGAAGACTGTGGTAAGAAAATCAAGGAGGCATGAGGTTCTAGAGTTTAGGTGACTATAGGCTGCTGTACCTTTAAGAGTTGCATAGAAGTAGATTTTTGCCAGTCCAGCTTCTGTTGTTGCAACATTTTGACCTGTCAGTCCTAAGCGACCACATGGACCATCTTTTGACATAAGGGACCATCTTTTGATAGATGTCTGTCTGCTTTCAAAATCCAAGTTTCTTTGCATTAAGGAGAGAAAATTTTCAAATTGTGAACAAATAGTGGATCCTCAAGTCTTCCAAGGGTTGAACTATATGTTGCTTAAGAGATCCTTCATCACATTTTCCAGTACATTTTTATTTGCTAAAAAGAAACCAAGGGGGTGATGTGGAATTAATTTGGATAGAGACTAGAGGAGGTTAACCCTTGCCCTCATGCCTTTTTTAAATAAGGGGGTCTGCCATTAGCCTTGTTGTGGAAAAAAGGCAGCACCTGTATTGTACCTGCCTTTCCCCCCCCCCTCTTTACTGAGGTAATAGCAGCTGTTGAGGGAAAATGGCATGACAGAAAATCCGTGGGACTGGCTTATAATTTCATATGATAGGGAATGGGTTTCCAAGTCTATATTTCTCTTATAGAAGGGGGTTTTCCCCCCAGAATTGCCTTAACACTCGTTAACCCTTAGGGGAACAGACCAGTGCCGGAAGCCCAGCCATGTTGCAGCAAGTAGAAAATTAAAATGGAGGGATGGAGAAGGAAGGCAGCTAAGGGGCAAGGAGGGAAAAGGAAATGTGGTGGTTCACCAATGGCAAGATATTATCTGTGGCTACCATGACGGGTGACAAGCCTCACTTTTAACAGCTTCCTTTGAGACAAGAGCTCCCATGTCCAACTTAGTTTAAGAACATCTTGGGAGGGGAGAAAGCTGACTGTCCTAGGAGAACTCTTTATAGAGTTGTCAAGGCAAGAAGAGAAGGGTTGGTTGGGTCAGTCTCTGTGTACTAGTGCCCCACCTAGTGGATAATGAAATGGGTGCAGCTGAAAAACCGAGTAACAACATGCCTCCTGGTGCCCTTCTTTGTGCTTCTGAGAGAGAATGAAGTTGCTAAGTCAGCATTCTCTTCTACCATGTTATTGAAATTGAGAGGTCTCTTGATAGAAATAATATTATTTCTGTGTTCTGTGTAGAGCACAGTGATTTGCTGGGTCTTAAGTGATAGAGTGTCAAGTTTAATTAAAGTTGTGCCATACTAAAGGCTAAAAACCGGGGAAAGTCTATTGAAGTGTCTTAAGTTACCTAAGTTTCTGTGGCTGCTGTCACCTCTTTTTCTGAGTATTGGCAATTCAAATATGGAATTTTACCTGCTTTATTAAGTGCTTATTTAAAAGGCTTAACCTAACTAACGGTGACCCCCCACCTACTTCTGTTTTCTTGACTAGCAGATGAGATTGCTATATGTCATGTCTGAAATGTTCAATCTGAAATAGTTTTGGGGGTCCTCTCTTATTTCTTCTTTTTAGTCTAGTTTCTGCTGGTAGTATTAGAAGTAGAAGAAATAGACGAGGAGAGAGGACTGCTCTAGGAAGAAGTTAATGACAGAATGTATATTAATGAGTCATGGTCCGCCTGTTCATTTATCTGTACTCAAAATAGCTATTTCTAAGTGATGATGGTGCTAGAGATTCATGCATAGAACTCTTGTCAGTCACACAAACAAAACACACATTTGATGTTTATGCTCTTTTGCTACATCTCGGTAAAGGTAGTCCCCTGTGCAAGCACCCCGGGTCATTACTGACCCAAGGGGTGATGTCACATCCCGACGTTGACTAGGTTCTTTTTACGGGGTGGTTTGCCATTGCCCTCCCCAGTCATCTGCACTTCACCCCCAGCAAGCTGGGTACTCATTTTACTGACCTCAGAAGGTTGGAAGGCTGAGTCAACCTTGAGCCAGCTACCTGAAACCGACTTCCATCGGGATCAAACTCAGGTCATGAGCAGAGTTTTTGACTGCAGTACTGCAGCTTACCTCTCTGTGCCATGGGGCTCCCTACCTACATCTTGGTACAGAGTTATAATTAAGTAACTTACTGTTAGCCAGATAATTCAGAAAATATGATTTTGTAACAATACATATTTTTATTTGTTTCCCTTTCCAAATCATTTTGGTCATTTAGGAAGAACAAACATGGATGTGAAATCTGTCGATGTAAGAAATGCCCAGATCAGTCATGTGATAAGATCTGCCCTAATGGCTTCCAGCAGGATAATGAAGGCTGTCTTGTATGCAAATGCAGAGGTAGGTTACCTCTTTTCAACCCAGTTTGATGTTAAGAGACAAGTATATCATAGTAAAGAACTGCAATAGAAGAAAACATCCCAGGTACGTAAAACAGTTTTATTTAGTTTGTAGAATTTTATTAGATGAACAATCTAGAGCAGTCTTATTGAAAAATCATTTATTTTATTGTAATAATGTTGAACCTTTTTTGAAACAATCTTCTTTAGCATTGTGGTGTTATAAAAAGTTTTTATGTAAGTGCAATTAGGAACAAATCCATATTTTTTTTGCTGTCGAGTCACTGCTTATGGCAACCCTGTGGGGTTTTCAAGGACGTTCAGAGGTGGTTTGCCATTGCCTGCCTCTGCGCCGTAACCCTGGACTTCTTTGGTGGTCTCCCATCCAAGTACTAACCAGGGCCAACCCTGCTTAACTTCTGAGATTGGTTGTATGTGTGGAGCTCTTTTGCGCACAGGTTTCCCTGTTCATTTCAGTGGTGGGAGCTGATATGCAGAAAAAATAGTGAACAAATAGAGCTGCGTGCTCCATTGAAATGAACAAAGAACCCCTTGTGGACTTCTGCACTTGCAGGAAGTTACTGGGTCAGAATCAGTGTGTCACCATAACCTGAGAAGCAGCAGCATAAAACAGGTAGCACCCTACAGATCACGTAGTTGGCACAAAGTAAACGTTAAACAGAAATAAGACAGTGAGGAGTTGGCTTCTGAAATTAAGCACCCAAAAGCAATTAGGATAGGGAGACTTTCATCCATGTTCATGAAGTGGGATGTTTCTCCATTAGAAATAAAAGTTTGTGTTCTTTGTAGTATCTTTGCAGAGTGACACATGAGATTCTGCACTAGTGCAGAAGCCACACTAGAGTTTCTGGCTTGAAATCTAGTGGTCAGAGTTCCTTTCACAGTGAAGGGTGCTATTGTTCCTGCTCTGAGGGGAGAGACACATCTTTCCTGTATCTTCCTTTTCTTCAGACCTCCTCACTTTTATCAGCCCCTTGTTCATTCTCGGACAGAGTTACCTCCGTTTTCCTTTATCCTCCCTTTATATTTTTGTCTTTTCTAGATTTAGGTGAAAAGACAGTAGTCATTTTTCTTGGACATTGTCCTCATTTTATTTCTCAATCCGCCCCTCCCCCACATATGTCATAAAGGCCGTTCTTCACTCTTATGAGAACAAAGTCTCAGTCACCAGTGAAATACAAAGCTCTGATTCCTGTGCTTAAATGTAGAAGGAAAAAGATCATAGGCCCACTTTCACTAAACAGAAAAAGAAGTAATCAAGTCTTTAATCTCTGTGAACTGTTGTGGGTGCTAGCTACGGCCCCTTCAGTACACCGTCACTATCTACACGCTATCAGTACACTGACTTCAGTTATCATCTCCAGCTGGAGCAGGGTCCTACATGTGGTGACCACATCTTGGACTGCAACTTGAGGAACTGATAAACCAGAAAAATGTGGGGGGGAGATGAGAAAAAGAAGCAGAGGCATTCTCACTTCAAACATTCATCCATGGTGATGAAAGTCTCATATGTATATATAGGAAGATAAACCTACAGGTCTCTCTCTAGTTCATATAACTTGTGTGCATTGATTATTAAATGTTATTCTATGTGCATTTGGGACTCCTGCTGTTGGAAAATGCATCCAAAAGCTGTACCATGTACCTTTCAGATGGTAGGTTGCTAAAATAAATACAGGGGGAGAGTAACTGTTGCTCAGTACTACTGTCATGCTAAGACACTGTGTATTTGATCATATGCAGAGTTACCAGCTTCTGCAGTGCCACCAGCGAAGGCTGGTTCTTGCCTGTCAGTGGATGGGCACCGTCATGAAAATGAAGAAAGTTGGCATGATGGCTGCCGTGAATGCTACTGTCATAATGGACGGGAAATGTGTGCTTTGATCACCTGTGCTGTACCCAACTGTGGCAATCCCACCATACATCCAGGCAAATGTTGTCCATCATGTCCAGGTACATTTTTATGAACTATACTGTGTTTTAAAATACACGTATCTGTAATTTTTTTTCTTTCCAAGGTACTACAGTAAAGACAGACCAGTCAAACCATGGGATACTTATATATAATTGTGCTATAGTCTTTGAATTAACAATGTTACTTATTCTGAACGTAGTCTTACCCACAACAGATGGATGTATTGCTTACTACTATTTAACCTTTTTTCCTGGAGTGGGTGGTATTCATTTTTTTCACCTTAGACTTTTCCCTTTGGACAGTTTGCTTTAGAGGCAGGAGGAGGAGCTGTACTCTTCTGTGGCTTGGTTCAGTTGTAACACTAAACCATAATTTCACATTATATGAACAAGTCTAGAAGTTCATCTTCGGTGCAGCCCCACATGTGGGACTGTGCCTGCGCGCAGGCCTACCGCCGGAAACTTTGTTAGCCTAAAACCTCAAACTGGGGATGCCCCTCCCATCGCAGGTGGCGCCGGCCTTCGCGCCGAAACGACCGCATGCTCCTGGGCGGGGCATCCCCCACCCTTCTCAGTTCCTTTCTTGCCGCCGCTTGGATCGGATCTTTGCCTTACCTCAGTCTCGTCTTGCTTCTGTAAGTCTTTTTAGAGCCGCGCCATCCGGCTTCCCTCTTCTTACTCCAACAATCTAGCAGATTCCTAAAAAGAGAGAGAGAGAGAGAGAGATTCCGCTTATTCCCGGTTCCCTCAACCCTGCGCTGAGGACCATGATGGCCTCCAAAACCCCTTTCAAGAACTGCAAAAAATGCCCAGCTAAGATACCGCACACAGATCAGCACGATCTTTGCTTAAGTTGCTTGGGCGAGAGGCACAACGTCTCAAAATGTTCGATCTGCCAAGGCTTCTCTACCCGGTCTCTCAATGCTAGCGCTCACCGCCGAACTTTGGAAAAAGGCCCTCTCAGCGCCCTCTCCCTCGACGGGTTCCAGAACTCAGGGAGACACGCAGTCGACGCGTTCGGTACCGACCCCTGGTACCAGCACGACTCCGAGGCCTTCGGATCCGATGCTCTCGGATCCGACCCATGGAAAAAAGCATAAGCAAAAATCCAAACACCAGGATAAACACTCCGGATCCGGCTCTGTACGCAAGAAGAGTACATCGGTACCTAGACCTTCGGATCCGAACCTCTCCCAGCCGGCACCGACCCCGGTACCGAGGACACCATCCCCGCACCTGGACTCTCCGCTCCAATCGTTCTCCGACATCGAGCTCAAACCCCTCAAGGATCCTCTGCTTATTTCGGACCCGTACCCACTGGATCCTGCATCCGTGGTACTGACCCCATCGGTGCCGCATCAAATTCTCCAGCCTGCTCCCTCCACATCCGCTCCTATCATTTCCCCAGAACTCATCAAGGACTGGATAGAGTTCTGTCGGTTCAGACAGATGTCTTTTCAAGGCGAACCAGTGGTCCTGAAGACACCTCAACTGCCTTCCCCCTTCACTCCACTGACACAGCGAACTCCTAGAAGGGATTCTGACCAGGATGACTCCGAAACCAGAGATGAGAGCTCTGAGGGAGTCTCAGAACCTTCACCAGATGAGCTGGTTGGGGACACAGACGCCATTTCCCCGTCCGAAGACCTCAAGCTAAGGACGGAGCAAATGATTAGGATGGCGGAAGCCCTGGACATCAACATCTCCACAGCTGTTAACAGGCCAAAGGACAAGATCCTCAGTCGCCTATACCCTGACTCCCCAGGTATCACTGCCTTCCCCATTCTAGAAGGTCTCTCTGAAGCTGCCAAGTCAATTTGGAAAAAACCTTCATCCATCCCTGCTTCCTCTAAAAAGATAGAGAACCTCTACAGGACAAAGCCTGAGTCGGCTGAATTCCTCACGGTCCATCCTCCTCCATCCTCGATAGTAACCACCGAGATGCAGTCCAGACAGAGACAGGGTCCACACTCGACTCCTGCAGATAAAGAGAGTAAAAGGCTGGATCAGCTGGGCAGAAGGACCTATACCTCCTCGGCCCTTAGCTTCCGAATCTCCAACTACCAAACTATCATGGGGGGGTACCAACTCTTCCTGTGGGAGAAAGCAGCCCCCCACATTGATCTGCTTCCTGAGGAATCCAGGAATGCCTTACGCTTAATTCAATCGGAAGCTACACGTCTATCACGACAACAAATCAAAGCTGGCAAACATGCGGCTGATGTTGCAGCTAGAACAATGGCCTCTGCGATTACCCTTAGGCGTCATTCGTGGCTTCGCACTACTGCCCTCCCTCTAGATACGAGATCGCACATCGAGGACCTTCCCTTTGAAGGAGATACCCTCTTCGCCTCTACCACCACTGAGTTCCTCACAAACCTAAAGAAGGATCGCCAAACGGTGGTGGCTCTCGGAACCCAACCTCCTAAAGGGTATCCCCCTTGGCTACTGGAACCCAGACTTTACGCTCACTACTGACGCATCCTTGGAGGGTTGGGGTGGTCATTGTGGAGTACATTCCATTCAAGGCAGGTGGTCCTCTCGAGAGGCTTCCCTACACATTAATTTCCTGGAATTACGTTCTGTACGTTATGTTCTTACCTCTTTCACAGATATTCTCCAGAACTCAAGAACACTGCTGCAGTCAGACAATTCCTGCACAGTATTCTATGTCAACAAGCAGGGGGGTACGGGCTTCATCCCCCTTTGCAGGGGGATGATAACCCAAGGTTATCTCCACCTTTCACCTAGCACAGGATTTGGTCTTGCCAGTATTTTTTCCTAATCCATCCTCCCAGGCAGAAACGACACTACACACTCTTGATTTAAAACGTGCCCTTCTTTATTACATTGAACGAACTAAGCACTTTAGAAAGTCTAGTTCGCTTTTCATTTGTTATCAGGGTCCCAAGAAGGGACGGCCAGCATCCGCTTAGTCCATAGAGAGATGGGTGGTCTCAGCGATTAGAATCGCGTACAGACAGGCAGGGGTGCCATGTCCCCTAGGGATTAGGGCTCACTCCACCAGGGCACAGGTTTCTTCCGCTACTCTCCACAGGAGGATCCCGATTGGTGACATCTGTAGAGCAGCGACTTGGCCATCGGAGGACACATTCGTGAAGCATTATGCGCTGGACCTGCAAGCCAGAAAAGATGCAGCAGTTGGCAGAGCAGTCCTCCAGACACTTTTCTCCTAGTCGACCCCACCTCTTATGGGTAAGCTTGTTAAAATCCCACATGTGGGGCTGCACCGAAGACAGAAGATGAAAACAGAGTTGCACTTACCTGTAACTGCTGTTCATTGATGTCTTCGGTGCAGACACACATCCCTTCCTTCCGACCCCGCTGTCAACCTAAAAAGAAGAAGAAAAAGGGTGAGAAGTATAATTAGTGTATGATATCCTATTACTTACCTGCCATTGGTCTTGGTCGGCGGCGGAGAAGGAACTGAGGAGGGAGGGGGATGCCCCGCCCAGGAGCATGCGGTCGTTTCGGCGCGAAGGCCGGCGCCACCTGCGATGGGAGGGGCATCCCCAGTTTGAGGTTTTAGGCTAACAAAGTTTCCGGTGGTAGGCCTGCGCGCAGGCGCAGTTCCACATGTGTGTCTGCACCAAAGACATCAATGAACAACAGTTACAGGTAAGTGCAACTCTGTTTTCTTCATGCACTTGAATGATCCATCCTCCCCTCAAGTACAGATAGTTGGTTCTCCAGCTGATTTCCTAATCTTACCATTTTTATGGCCATTTATGTTTTGTGTTTTATATTGTTAATTATGATGGATTCTGAGTGAATATGAGGACACGGTTGGCACCTGGATTTGCTTCAGGACCTAGTTCATGGGTTAATGTGTCTATTAGGTGACTTGTTATTGCTGGGGAGTAGCTTTTTAGATTATAGGCCTGTCTGTAAGTAAGGATTAATATCATCATATCACCTGAGCTCATTCATTTGCTCATCTGACAGCCTAACATGTGCCAACAAATGCCCTTCTGGTGTCTGTATAGCTCCAGCAGATTACTTTCTAAGATAAACAACAAATGGACATCAACCAGATGTAAAAAATGGCAATGTTAGAAAGCTAGTGGGAGAACTTTTCAATAACCCTAGACCGTTTGCTGCTGCCTTTAAAGTCCCCACTGTTCTACCTGGTTTGACAAGACCAATCTGACAGTTTATAGTGCATGGGAAATGCTGGGTTGGGTCCAAACTAAATATTCTACTCCTGCAAGGCCCTCCCCACTGCAGCCCACTAATTTGCCTTAAATGCTGACCCCAGGGACAAGGGACCCTCAGGAACAGCATGTGGGGTAAATTAGGAGTCTGAGGCAGGAAGAAGGAATTGTTGGGAATTGCCCTACCCATTCCGCTAGCAAAAAACTTAGTCTGGATCCAACACTTTGAATGGAAATGAGTCGCTAGATTATTCTCCCTTCCCCCTGCCCCCCATATCTTAAGAGAAGTATAAGCTGTGTAAATACATTAAAACCGTATAATAATCAGTTAGTGTAAAATATTAAAATGCCTGTTAAATCTGGAAGTTGAGGGGGGAAGGCCCATACATTTTAGAGTCCCTGAGGAGATAAAGTGCATTTTTGAACACTTATCACATACAGAAATATTGCTAACATCTGCAGAGTTCAGCCATTAGGTACAGTTTTGCCCCTAACAGTCACATTATGTTATCTCGTACAGCCGTGGTGATTACCAGCCATTATTTACACAGTCCCATCCTGGGTTTCAGTGTTGTGTAGTGGTTAGAGTGTCAGACTAAGATCTGGGAGACCCATGCTCCAATCCTTGTTCTTCCATGGAACCTTCATTGGTGACCTTGGGCCAGTCACATACACTCAGGCTAACCTACCTCACAGGTTTGGTGTGAGGATAAAGTAGAGGAGAGAAAGGTAGGATATAAATGAAGTAAATAAATACATAAATAATTTGTTGGTTACACTAGAGTGGTAGAAACTAACTTCTAGATTAGTACAGCTATATCAATATATTATTAATATACATTATGTAAAAACATGAAATTGTCACAAGCTTAATATATGTCAAAATTAAGACAAACCAGAGTTCTGTTACATTGTTCTTAAATTCTGTTTTTCCCAGATGAATTTACTTTTCAGAAGCCAGAACTCAGTGGTCCGACTATCTGCTATGTTCCAGGCGGTGAATACTTTGTGGAAGGAGATACATGGAACATTGATTCTTGCACACAATGTACTTGTCATAATGCACGGGTTTTGTGTGAGACTGAAGTCTGCCCACCAATTCTTTGTCGGAATCCCACCCGTACTCAGGATTCCTGCTGTCCACAGTGCCCAGGTTAGTATTACCTACCAGCCATCATTCTGCACTTTTCAGATCCCTGTTTTCTCTGTGCAGAATAATGTTCTCAAATATTATCTTTATTGAATTTTCATAAAAGGATGAGAGACATGATAAGCTAAAGTGAAAAATATTGACTGAAAATCTGTGTACTGTTGATGTAGATAAAAGAAAACCTGGAAGGATTTTAAACCTTGTTGGAACAGTGTAAAAAAAGATGTGAAAGCAAACATGAAAGTATTGCGCCATCAATTGAGAAAATCTAGTTATATTTCCCTTTGTGGTATCCATGCATGTATTTACCATTTGGACAAACATGCATGTCTGTTTTGGAACAAAGAAACAATCTGCAGAAGGAATGTATTAAGAACCACACCCATGCCACCTCCACACACACAAACATACCCCACTTACCCCCTCAACATCACCCACACCTGGCTTATAGTTTTCTCATGCTTCCTCAGGAAAAGTAGCTATTGGGCTTTTGTTACATGTATGTGAATATGACTTTTTAAAACAGGTTCAGATGGATAACTATGTTAGTCTGTAGTTAGTCTGGACTCAAATTTTGTTTTAAAAACATTATTTTCATTACCAAAATTTTAACATTTACATATTTACAAAGCCTTATTTAGATTCCACCCAATGAACTGTTCAAATGATATATCAAAGCTTATGGAACAGAGCAAAACGAGAAACAGCGCAATGGTGCCATGGATTCTGTGAAGGAGAACAACGAAACTAGGTGTTCTTTAAAATATACATTCAAGCTGTGCTTGCAGATACTTGTAGCTCTCTGTGCCCACACCTGAGTGAGCCAGGTGGAAAGGGAAGCTGAGGAACACTGGCTCCACTGCTACAGTATGTTCTGTGATCGCTTGTCTGCATGCTTTATTTCTAGATGAGCCTGCTCAGCCTTCCTCATCAAGCAACGAGAGCATGCCTAGCTACTGCAAAAATGATGAAGGTGATATTTTCCTGACTGCTGAATCCTGGAAACCAAATGTTTGTACTAGCTGTGTTTGCATGGATGGTGCTATCAGCTGCTACTCTGAATCTTGCCCACCAGTGTCCTGTGACAGACCTGTTTTAAGAAAAGGCCAGTGTTGCCCTTATTGTATAGGTAAGTGATTGGAAACCAGAGAAGGGGGGTTGTGATGGGAGGTCATCCTTCAGCCAGAAGCATTGTAGCCTTGAAAGTAACATTTGTTTATTTTAGAGAGTTTATGTGCTGCCTCTCCAGAGCCTACACAGAAAAGCAGCCCTGCATCATTTCTTTTCTCTCCTGTGGCAGTTACTTATGAAAAAATGCATGCAATGACATGATCACACCATATGTTTCCCAGCCACTACTCCACTTCATTGGCTGCCACATTAGGAGGGCAGTGATGTCACTTTTTGTACAAACAAACACTACTAGTAAGGGGGGAGGACAAAATGGCAGGGCTGTTGTTTTGAGTGGCAGCCATGTAAGAGCCATACTGCTCATCTGCCTTGATTTATTTTAGCTGGACTGAGGCTCCTTTAGGCTACTTGCAATAGTTTCCTGTGTTACTTTTTATCTGAAGATTTTTTTACGTGCTTGTTTCTGCTATTAATAGAATTAATATCCTGAAAGTAATTGAGTCTTCCTTTAAATCCTCATTCTGTATATTGTTTACCAAGAAAAACCTGTAGTGATAGTAATTTATTCAGCTGGGATCCTCCTTAGCCTCAAACAGTTTTTTTAACAATGTGCTTCAACTTCAATACCAAAATATAATTTCTTCTTAAATTATTTTAAACTCTTCCAGTAGAATAACTGATGCAACTTAAACATTTTAGGCATGCAAACAACTGAAAATGCAAAAAGTGCCCCTTTTTTATAGCACTGTGTTAAAGTAGCAGATTTTGCTTCCCTTCACCCTGATACAATACACAATGCCACACCATTCATTTAGCTGCCCAGTATTGTAAGCAGTTCTATATTACAGCGCAGAAGAGACGGATGAGATCCGTTTTACAGGTGCCTCCAATTGGCAGTGACTTGGGTAAACAGTTAATGTAGAGATACAGTCTGTATGGTAAACTAGTGGTGGAACTGTCGTACCTGCTGTGTAGTGTTTCATTAGCCACATACTAGGGATGTACACTTGGATATATCCAGTCCAAAACTGTACCCAAAAAAACCTTATCGGTATTTTTCAAGGTTATCTGGATATGAGTGCACATCAGAGAATTTCTGTCAAGCCAGTAAATCCAAACCCTAATATATTCTGATATATCTGGAACAAACAATTTAAACTTTAAAGTTCTCCAGGGCAGCTTGTCTCCCCACCCCCACCCCCACCCCTTTGCATGTTTCCTTGGGGGCCGGAGGGAGGGAGGAGTCAAGTGGAATTGCACATTAGGGAAAACTGATGTTAGTGCTTGTGTTTGTGTGTGTCTTGTCTTACAGGTCTGCCTGGCTGTTTCTGGTTCTTTTAGGTTACTGTGGCTTGTCTTTAGTTCTGTTGGGTTTGAGCTTCCCCATTGGCCCTGGGTTCTGCTTGGTTTCCGTGGATTGGCATTAGTTCTGTTGGGCTTGCAGAAGTGTCCCCCCATTGTTAGGTTTGTTCTGCTGAGAGTTTCTGGTTTGACAATGGTTCTGTCAGTCTTGCACTGCCACATTGACTCTGGGTTCTGCTGGGCTTCTGTGGATTGACACTGGTTCTGTCAGACTTGATACACTGTCTTGTGGTTCTTCTAGGATTCCCTGGTTCTGCATTGGTTCTTTGGGCTTGTTGTTTCTGTCTCCTTTCCAAGGCTTTTGGCCAGTGGTTGTTTTGCTTGTTCTTGAGTGTTTGATTACTGTTTGCCCAGGAGAAAGCTTGGAGGGGTTTTCCCCCCATAGAAAACAATGGAGGATGGCTGGGGGCACCTTGGGCCAAGAGGTCCAATTCACTTGAAATTTGGGGGTTATTTGAAGAACAGGCACCAGCAGCTTGGCTGCAGTTTTGATGCCCTTAGCTTAAAAAACAGCCCCTCCAGCCCTCTAGAAAGATTCCCCATAGGGAATAATGGAGCCAAATAGTATCAGAATCAGTGGGGGAACAGATCCAAATACCAAACCGGTATTTAGAACCTGGGTAACCACAAGTATGGATGTTTTTCAGCTTCTTGATATACAGATCTGAAAAATGCCTCTTTTCACCCCGAAATGCACACCCCTACCATATACAGTTATTTCCAGCCAAGTTTTATCCCAGCCAACCAAGCACAACGAGCATATGACCACTTGTTTTTTCTTTGCCGATTACTTTGAAATGACTTTGTAACTTCTGGTCATGACAATATTATTTCCCCAGAAGACACATCATCAAAGAAGGCAGTTTGTCACTTTAATGGGAAAACATATGCAGATGAAGAACGTTGGGACATTGACAGCTGCACACACTGCTACTGTCTGCAGGGCCAGACCCTTTGTTCCACAGTCAGCTGCCCTTCTCTTCCTTGTGTGGAACCCATCAATGTTGAAGGAAGCTGCTGCCCCATGTGCCCGGGTAAGGTTTTATACTCAGTAACGTGTTCAGTATTTATCAGGACTTTTATGTATCCCACCAAAACCTGATAATCACATCTCAGTACTGTAAAAACGCAGGCCTGCCAAAATCCTTAGTTGTGGTAGTCAGATAGTCAGCTGTTTATCATATTCTTATTGATGAGCCTGGAAAGTGCTTTCCTGTTTTTACTCTGTTCTTTGCCAGCAATAGGGAAAACAGAAGAACAAACTCTGTCAATAGTTTTATAATTAGGCTGTTCTCAGTACTTTTTTTAAACTTATTGTGCCAAAGGGAATAGATCACACTTGTAGTGTTTCCTAAATTCTGATAACATCTTATTGCTCATCTGCCTTAATGTTGAGATAGGTGATATTATTTATATATAAAGGGAAACTTTTATATATATATATATAATATAAGGTGCTAAAAGTGCTTTTTCCAGCTCATAATCCTTTTAGGTCAGAGAGCAAATCAGTAAGCATATGAATTAACACACTACAAAGTATCAAAAGCTATCTCCATGAAAAGAATATTTAGTTCTCTTTTGCCCTGATAATAGAACCAGTACATAACTAGCATAAAATATTAATAGGCAGGAAATCTAAAGGATTTTTTTCTGAGCGAGAGTTTAATGGCTATTGAATAAACAGCAGTAGACTTTGTCAATGAGTTTCTGTGACAAATATAATTTTCATAGAGATGTATGTACCCGAACCTACCAACATTCCAATTGAGAAGACAAACCGTCGAGAATATAATGAACTGGAAGCACCAGTTTGGCCTACACCCAGTGAAAATGACATTGTTCGTATCCATAGAGGTAAGCTGTATTTCATCCAAACGCTACCATCAGACTTCATGAGTGAGAGACTGTGTGGATTGACCCCTCCCCCTAAAAAAAAAACCACTTTTCACTCCTAATGCCACTCTTAAGAAAACTTTTAAGACTTACAGATAGCACAGAAGGAACCACGCTTCACTTTGGGATCCAACCCCAGTATCTACTACTAGCCCACTCCTCTCTTTACACCTAAATGTTTAGTGGTCCCTGCTTGGGCAGTTATAAACAGACTATGATTAATCTGTGTACATTTGTCTCTTCCCATATACCTGGCTTTCCAACCCACTACCAATCTCTCCTCTGCCTGATGCCAAATGTTAACGTGTTTGAACATCTAAGTTTGGCTTTGTGGTTTGGCAGAGATTAAACAACCTAAGCCAATATAAATAATGATTAAACAAAAGGTTTATGCAGGAAAATGTGTTCAGGAAAAACATTACATAATTTCAAGCAAATTTTTAATTATTGACATTTTTACTAATTGTAATGGTAATTCTGTATAGTAAACCAATCCATACTCAGGATCAAAGAAAAGAAATGGTTACAGAGGGCTATATATGTCTATCTACCTATTTCTTTAGAATATATCTATCCCACTACTCCAAAAAATATTGGCCAAGAAAAAAAATTAACAGTTAAAACAACAAAAGTCACAGCAATAAAAATCTCAACAATAAAGCAGTATTGCTAAAATCAGCAATATAAGAATTTATAGACAATGGGTAGATGATAAAATGGGGGCTAAATACAAAAAAAAGGAAAAGTTATGAAAGGATTGGGTGAAATTAAATGTTTTCATCTGTTGCCAGATAAATCTCAAGAGACAGGGCATTCACAACTGAGAAGTCACCCCAGAGAAAGCCTTGTCCTTAGTCATCACTTTAAAGAGTAGGTGGGAATCCAGTCACAACTAATCTCATCTAGCTTGGCAGTAATATACAAAGCTAAGAATCTTAAGTATGCACGCAATGCCACGCACAATTTGAGGAAACCATTTAAAGATTTTTGTTTTGCTTGAGGACTGAGTAAAAAGCAATAATGGATTGTTGAAGCTCTTCTGCTATTTGATATGAGAGAGATTAGCGAAGTCTAGTTGTATTGCTACTAACATACTTTTGCCCACTTTTCAGATATGGGTCACCTTCAGGGGGATTTTAGAGAAAACAGAGGATCAGAGTCAAGCACAGAGGCATCTCTTAGCTCTCTTGCTTGGGTGACGGTGCCCATTATGATAGCCCTAGTTCTTATCATAGCACTTCTGCTTATCAATCAGAAGAAACAGTGGATACCAGTATCCTGCTACAGAGCCCCATCAAAGGTACAGTTTTGATACATTTACTTATTAGACTACATTTCATAAATGTAGGTATGCAACTTTATTAATATAAACAGGTACCATGATTTCATGAGAGTATCTCAACTTTGTCCCTTGGGGATGATTCAGGACCATAATCCTCACAAAGACCTTGCTTCCACCTTCAGTGAATGGAATCTGTCCTTTCGCCCCCCCCCCTTGTTTATCAAAGGTGGTAGGAAGCCTCTATTCAATACCTGAAGACTGCACAAGGCCTTTTCCCCCTTCGCTAGAGGCAATGGGTACAGTAGTTGCACCTTCCCTAATGCTGTAGATGCTTGTTCACGCATAAAGATTCACCATCTTCTAGAGAGCAGTGGTCTATTTATCACCTATATCATAATTTTGTTCATTTGTGTTATTTGATTGAACTGATGGCTCTATTTTTAGCACATTAATTGGCCTTCTGAATTTCATATTCTCTAATCCTTTTTTAACCTTTTTTGGTAGTCTTGGTTAGCAAGTATTTGTGACAACTAGTAGATTAAATAATTGAACTGAACCTCACAGTACTAAAACTCAGACTCACGATGACAGTAGATACAAGACCATCAAAACAAAATACTGTCACACATAATTAAAATGCAGAATTCATTACTACATGATGTGTCAAAGGTCACTACTTTAATGACTTCTTTAAAAAACTATGGATGGGCCTATCCATGGTGATTATCTCAGATCACTAAATAAAATCTCTAATTATAAAAAATAGTTGTATCTCTAGACAATTTACTCTCTTAAAAGTAAAGGAGACACAGTGAATTTGTGCCAGGATTGCTAGTACCTCACCCAGACCAACACTAGACACATGGCAAACATATTATATTGACTCGCATGGCACCAGGGCCCGATCCTGCCAACATGAGCATTAATTGTTTGATTACTAAAAGCTGAAGGCAACCAGGGAATTCTTCTAAAAATCCATTTCATCCTGAAACTTTCCCCACTTCTACAACTGACCCCTGTCTGCCAGATCTCCTCTCTATGGCTGTTTTCCCAGTTCCTGTATCATCTGAGAACTGAAGATTCTGTGGTAAATTAACCTGGTGCCATAATAAATTAGTTGGGTATAAATGCTGCATGCCTGTCTTGGTCACCTCATAAGCTAAACAAATTGGACAAGAGGAGCCAAAATTATTTCCTGGAAAGGATTACCCCAGATTGGCTATTTGCGTCTTTGATATTTCCACCAGACAGGTTAGACAGCTCTCTCAACTGCACACCACTAAACTGAAGGACATAATATAGTGGATGCTGTTGCTTACACAAAAGTGCAGGATTGGATGGTTCCCATCGTGTTCATGATATGTGTAATAATGTGCATCTCTCTCCATTTCTTGGATAGGAAAGACAATTTTATGTGTTATATAAAAACTGTATACGTAAGTTGAGTTTTACATGTTGTTCCTTTGTTCTCAAACAGCCTTCCTGCCTAAACAATCAACTGGTATATGTGGACTGCAAGAAAGGAACTATGGTTCAGGTGGACAGTTCTCAGAGGATGCTTAGAATTGCTGACCCAGATTCAAGATACAGTGGATTCTACAGCATGCAAAAACAGAACAACTTACAGGCAGATAATTTCTATCAAACAGTGTGAGAAGTTGCATCCTTACCAAGACGTTAAGAAGAAACAAAGACTGAGTCTGCTATTAAAATAAAACTAGAATTGTGCACTTGCTTAGTGGATTGTATTGGATTTGTGACTTCATGTACAGCTCTAAGATCTTACTGGGATGGGCTCTGACTCCTGCAATGTGCCAGAACAAGCATTCCCACTTCTTGCGATAACTGACCAAGTGTTTTCTTAGAACCAAAGTTTTAAAACATTAAGATGTTTTGCTTGTAACATAGTATTAGAGGTTGTTTGGGAAGAAGAATTTGAGGTTGTGCTTGAGTGGTTATAACAGGGGGCCTCAAAGAAGAGAAGCTGGTCAGCTTAGCTTGGAGTCAAAGCAAATAAGAATATAGCTTTTTCCTGTCACTCCAAAATTGCATTTATTGCAGTGAAGTTATAAGCATAACCCTACCTGAACTCAAATAACAAAGTATAGGGTTTTTAGGCTGTGCTAAATATACTCCTAAGAGAGTACCTGTCATGTCACAGGTGTGGTGTAGCTGCAACTATGTTTTTCTACCTGATCATAAGCTGCAATAGCTAATGACATAGCAAGGAAAACATTATAGCAGAAATACAAAGGGTGAGTTTATTTAATATGTGTACAATTATACCTTGTGCTGCTTTTTGTTTTTCCTTGTGATGCTGATTGTCTAGATTTTGGCAGTTAGCAAATGGCTAAGGCCTGTATAATTCCTGATACGAGCACTGGGTCTTTTCGACAACAGTATTGAATAGGGAGCGAAAGGAAGGAAAAGTTTAAAAACACCATCTGATTCCAGAACTTGTGGTGTGTGTGTTTCTTTTTTTTATCATTGTGTATCCATTTCAGGTGGTCCAAATGTTTTTCTTTGGAGAAAAAGAAAAAAATGATGTTGGATGAAGATCTTGCTCAAATTAGTTCTTTTTTAAAAATCATTGTAAGGGTTTTTTGTTGTTGTTGTTCTTTACTGATTATGCAGACTAGAAACAACTTCCATGCTAGGAAGCTGCTTAATTTTAATTGTATATTACTCAAGCACCTTTTTGGAAGCTCAGAAAGAAAGGAGATCATGCTTCTTTAAAACTTCAGCTTTATAGAAATATTTATGTAAATATACTTAAGCTAAAACATAGCATTTGTATGTCTGTGTGTGTATATATGTGTATATATATGTACATATGTATGTGTATATGTATATATACGTCTGTGTGTATATATACATATACACATATATACACACTATATGTATATATATGTATATATACAGTATATATATGGTATTTATATATATACAGTATATATCAGTATAATTTTGTATTTTACCCTGTTGAATGTATTTTTACCTGAGATTTTACCCAGTGCAGAAATGAACAGGCATTCCATATTATTTCTTAATCATTTGTGAAATTAGGAACGCCGAGAGCATCTCATTCTACCTACAGTTTTAATTGATTTGGAAGTGTGAGTCTGTGTGTGTGTGCATGTGCACTCATGCCCTCATGTTTGCATAGATTTGTGCAGCACGTGCACAGTTTTAGCAGTAAGCATTTCTCTTGCTACTTGCTACATTTCAGGGTGTTTTCTTTTCCTTTTCCTGCTGGCCTTAAAAAGGTCGTAACTCAATGCATTGGCTAGATACGCTGATAACAATACAGGCAGCACTAATCAGCTCCACAGAACAGCACCATTCACACTCTGTTATATTTGAACATAGTTGTCGAAACAACTACTGGAATACAGTCTACAGCTAGCTGGAAGTTCGTTGCAGTTTGAGTCGTCACGTTTAAGTTGTACCATACAACATTTCATTTTTCCAAATAGGTCTTGGCACTTTTATACTAACTGCCCACTTGTGCGTTGCCTCTTTCTTTTACAGTTGCTTGTCCTAAGACACAGATACCCAGTATGCTTAATGTGAAAAGAAAATGTATTTTTTTGTAAAGGAACTCTCAAGTATTGTTGTAAATACTTGGTCAGAGGTTACTGAACTTTAAAACTGAAAAACCTAATTTATTATATGACCTAATTTATTAATCTGAAGATTAACAAATGTTTTGTTTTAGAATATCAAAAAAGTGTTCTAGCTGTTTGCATCAAAGAGAAAAATAGGTGTATCATAAAGGCTCAACATTTTTCTGTTATGAATTCAGTTTCCAAAAAACAAAAAGAGAAAAAATATAGTCCCCCAAGCATTTTATACTCAGTATGTCAACGCTGAAAGAAATGTTACTATCCAGTTACTACTCAGATTCTGTCAAGACAAATCATCCATTCCTTTCATAAGAATAAGCAGTCTTTCTCCAGAAATTGTAAATGCTTGCTTTTGTTTTACAATCAAGGCCCTGTTCTGAAAAATATTAGCAGGACATGGCGTAAAATGTTTTTATTATTTTATTATTATTTTGAAGATATTATTTATCCTATGTGCTGTATCCATTACACTCTTTTACTTTGGTTCCTGTTGTGCTCTTGTAAGAGAAATGCAGATATAATTTTTGAAAAATAAAATAGATGCATATGTGGCACTTGGAGTGCACTGCAATTCGGCAGGTTGCTTGTTTACTTTTCAAAATGTAAGACGGTTTCTTGTAATTCGGCTCTTGGCAGCACAATAAAAATTAACTTGATGAACTTTCTATAATCTTCAAATGCATTTTTTCTGTAAAATGTTGAGACGTTTATTGCTTTATGAGTATCAGGAGGAGAAGTAAGGTGTATGGTTCAGTTCTTATCCTAATGTACTGAAATGTACTTTGGTCCAGTTCTTAACCTAATGTACTGAAAAATTGCTAACACGTTTATGAACATGACTTTGGTATGGTATGGCAATACAGCCCTATAACATGATGTACTGATGTTCTGGCTTATTAAGGGCATTCATCAGTACCTGTCACATGACCTTATTCAAAGGACCCACTAAAGCTCCATCAACTATTTCAATATTCATATCCTTAACGTAATCCTTAAGTCTCAGATGCAACTGGTTTTAACGGTACTTGTAACACTATTGGTAAGCCACTAATGTTAACTCATCCCACAAATGTTTGTGATCAACTACCACAGCAGTTCTTAAGAGTAGTTTTGGCACAAAGAAGGGTTCTGAAAATTATATGAACAGGAAGAGAATTGCACTGGTTAAAATAAAATAATTTTATGTGAATAACTGGGCTGGTACACAGTACTGCAACATTTGGAAGCAGAAGTCAACTGCTGCTTCAAATGACAGTACTGTGCCTAGTTACAATTAATGCTTAAATCTCTGATACAAAGAAATTGTATAGCAGAAGTACTGCTGAGGTGTTCTGTCCAAACAAACACGACAGCTATTCACCTGGAATTAGCATGCTAAGAGGATGAACATAAAAGTTATAGAAAACAACAGAGTCATGTTCTGGGGTTGGTCAAGGGAGGTTTTGGTACAAGAATTCCTGATAAGGGAAATTTTGATTGGTGGCAGCCAAGACCAGGGCTTCCCCAACTGTTTAGGGAAATCTGTTTCTCCTCTGCACTGTGAGCAGTTTCTTTACTGGACATCAACAACATCATCATCTTCTGGCATCAGATGAACACTTTTTTATTCTGGAAATTTATTTCCTCGTGCTTTAAGAAAAGTTTTTACATGTGAATGATTATGAGAATGTTTTGCATGTTTTGAATTGTTTGTGCTATTTTTTCTTTAGTAAGCTGCCTTAAACAGCCCATTCCTGAAGAGGGGGTAAGATCTGCAGGGAGTAGCACAGCTGTGCTACCTCCTCAGAGCCTTCCCGCCTGCCAAAAAGTAATTTTAAATGTTTTACAAATTTTAAAAATTGACTGCAGTGAGCCTGTGCCACCCAAAAAGGTGGCACAGCAATGCCAGAGCGCGAGGGGGCGCTCCTGGAATGAAAGGGGTTAGGAAGCTACCTAAAGGCAGCTCCGCCCCCAGGAATTCCCTGCCAGCTTGGCTGCGCGGGGACCAGCGCAGCTCCACAGCTCCCAGACGCCGTTGTGTTTGCCCAGGTTAAAGGGGCACTTACATCGGCATGGGGTCATGCCGGCTCCTAAGGAGCTTCGCTCGCCCCCTTAGGATTTCTTAGTCTTTATTTTAAATAGAAAGGTAGGATATAAATATTCTAAAATAAAATCCTTATTTTAAAAAATAAAATAAATGATGCTCTTTCGCATTTTCATAATGTCCTTTGAGAAATGTTTATCGTATCTCCTTCCAAGACTAAAACAGGTGATTTTTCTTTAAGAAATCAGAAATACTTTCCCCCTTCCTCTGCCTAATAGTATTCCTGGGCTATTTATATTTTAACAACTTACATCAGTGAAAAAACAGCTTCAGCTAGGTGGTGTGAAACTATTACTGGCATGATTCCAGTGTCTGAAACACCTCTTCTACATTCATACCTCCCCTCCCAAACTAGCTTCCAGCTAAAAAAGACAGCCAGTTTGCAGATTGTGCTACTATATAGGGGATTAGAGGCCAGGGGGTCCTTGCACAGGCACAAAAAGAACTATGTATTCCTCAGATCACAATTGGGGAGGGAATCTTTCAGGTGTTCCCTAAGCAGCCTGATACTGTACATATTGGGTCGGCTCCTGTGATTCCCTTTGATCAAGTTTTTCTCCAAATGGACCTCTCTTTTAAAAAGACTCTTCTTTCTCAGAGGAAGTCTTTGTCTGTCAGAAGAAGTCTATTGCTTATTGGAGGAAGACTTAGAGGAAAGGGGTTATAGGATCCAATGTAGCAGAAGGAAATCATAGGATCCAACCCATTTACTCCTAGATTCCACTAGCTCAATGGGACTTACTTGCAAGCTTCCTGTCTCTCCTCTTCATAAATGGATAAAATAGTCTTCCCTCTCTGGAGTCCTACTTAGACTTTCATTATGTAAAATGTCATATGAAATATCTTTACAACTTCTCGCATTATTTCTCAGTTTAACTTATTTGTGTATTTTTGTTTTTAATCAAGATGGTATACGTTCCTTGTTGGCAGACCTCCTCTGAATGTTGCTTGCGTTGAAAACCCTATGGGGTTGCCATAAGCCTGTTGCAATGACAGCAAAACCAAAGGTTTTCTGTATTTTCAGGTGGATAGTCATGTTGGTCTTGTTACCAAAATTGCTCTTTGATTGGAGTCTGCAGTAGAAGAGCAATATTTGAGTCCAATAAGGAAAGGAACAAGAGCCACTTCCACACATCTCAGCATATTTGGTGGCATTTAGAGAAAACTAAGATTCAAGTCCAATAGCACCTTAAAAAACAACAAGATTTCCAGCGTATAATCTTTCAAGAGTCCAAAGTTCCCTTCATCAGATACAATACATCCGAGGAAAGGAGCTTGGACTTTCAAAAGCTTATACTGTGGAAATCTTGCTGGTCTCTAAGGTGCTATTGGACTAGAATCTTCGTTTTCTCTAGATGCCACCAGTCTGCTGAGATGTAGTGGCTCTTCTTCCATTCCCTTCTACATTATGTAATTATTCCCAACAGAAAAAGCAACCCATCTTGACTGAAACATAAGGTATCCTGCTGCATCTGACCAGTGTTCCATGTAGTCCAGCGTTCTGTTTTACAAAGCGGCCAACAAGTTGCACTTGGAAGGCCAGAGCATGGAGCCAAGGCCTTCCCCTGGTGCTGCTTCCTGGCACTGGTATTCAGGGGTTTGCTGCCCCTGTATATGGAGGCTCCCTGTAGTCACCGGGCCTCTTCTCCATCTGTTTAATCTCCTTTTAAAGCTATCCATGTACATCCCCTGGCAGTAGATTTTATAATTTAATTATGCCTTGGATGAAGAGGTACTTGTAGAGTGGCCAGTAGAAGGCTCTAAGGTCTATAGAGTCTATAAAAGGTAAAGGTCCCCTGTGCAAGCACCGGGTCATTCCTGACCCATGGAGTGACGTCACATCCCGACGTTTCCTAGGCAGACTTTGTTTACAGGGTGGTTTGCCAGTGCCTTCCCCAGTCATCTTCCCTTTACCCCTAGCAAGCTGGGTACTTGTTTCACCGACCTCAGAAGGATGGAAGGCTGAGTCAACCTTGAGCTGGCTACCTGAAACCCACTTCCGTCGGGATCGAACTCAGGTCGTGAGCAGAGCTTTTCACTGCAGTACTGCAGCTTGCCACTCTGCGCCACAGGGCTCTGTATAGAGTCTATAACCCATGTACAAAAGTCATGTGCTTCACACCTGTCTTCACACCTGCTTTCACAGATTAATTTGAATAATCTAGACATTTTACAAGCAAAGAGCAAAATAAAAAACAAAACACTTCACAGTGGCTCAGAGGGCTTGTAGGATCACTAGTAAATTGAATAAAAGCCATCCAGAAGGATCAGTTAAGGAAAAAGTGCCATACGCTATTGTTGCAGACCCTGATTGTCAATGCTTGAAAAAAGCTGTCCTGAGAATTTGTTTTTACCATTTCAGCAAAAATCTGTTACATCCTTGGAAAGATAATTGTGAATCATTGAAGCAGAAATAAATTTAGCAAAATTGGAAGCAAATATCTGTTTGAAACATTGAATTGGCAACATTCTAAGCTTAGAATTGCTTAACTCATAGAATTAAAGATCAATTAATTGGTCATGTACATAAGAACATAAGAAAGGCCCTGCTGGATCAGACCAAGGCCCATCAAGTCCAGCAGTCTGTTCACACAGTGGCCAACCAGGTGCTTTTAGGAAGCCACATACAAGATGACTGCAGCAGCACCATCCTGTACATTTCACATAATTGGGCCTATATAAGAGCCACACCCAAAATACCCCTGAATCTCTGATGTGGGTTGTGTGAACTACCTAATCTTTTTGAAAGTGCTTTGGTGAGAATGTCAAAAAGGGTATTTTATCTTTTAATCTTAAAATAGTGTGTGTGAAGTGCTGTCAAGACACAGCCAGTGTATGGCGATCCCTGCAACCCTGGAATTTCTTGGAGGTCTCCCATCCAAATACCAATGAAAATTGGCCCTGCTTAACTTCTGAGATCTGAGGAGATCAGGCTAGCTTGAGCCATCCAGTTCAGGCAGATAGTATAAGGGATGATATATATATCTTTCTATTTCTGATTTCATTTACATATGCAAGTGTTTGTGAATCATTGTGATTCTTTTATAAAGTGATTAGTTTTAGATAAAAATCTTTATATGAATGATCTTTCACTGAGAGACAAGGTTTTCACTTGACACCTGAAATAAATAAATTTATGACTTTGGTCAGAAGGTTGCTAACCTACAGAGATTGGTTAATGGAGA
This sequence comes from Euleptes europaea, assembly GCF_029931775.1. NCBI lineage: Eukaryota > Metazoa > Chordata > Lepidosauria > Squamata > Sphaerodactylidae > Euleptes > Euleptes europaea. The sequence continues at coordinate 33,793,394 of NC_079318.1, forward strand.
GAACGGCTATCTCTACAGCCCTGTGGTGGTTAATGTGTTGCTTTGGAAGAGTCAAAGAGACCCATTGTTTCCATGTGTGTGTAGTGTTTAAAAAAGAATGCTTCAGGGAGGGTGGGATTCACATGAGTTCTTTAATCTTCTAGGACATTCCATTACTGGTATAAAATTGGCAGTCATCATAAAATCTTCAAGAGAAGATTACAAGATGAGACTGCTGAACCTGAGTTCATTCAGAAATAAAACAATGGTCCCCCCTCCCCAAAAGCTGAATAGGGACACTGGATTCTTACCTCACTAGAGATGCTAATTTTCTCCATCTAAGCATCACTAGAAAAGATAATAATGCTAGGAAAAGTCGAAGGCAGCAGGAAAAGAGGAAGACCCAACATGAGATGGACTGACTCTATAAATCAGTGGTTCCCAACCTGTGGGGGTCGCAAAGTGTTTTCTGGGAGGTCGTCGCCACGTTATTTTTACTTGTAATTATTTTTACTAAAAATTTCACATGGAGGTTTTTAACATTTATTTATTAAATTCAGCCACCGCGGAGGATAATTAAAAATATTAAAAGCTCGCCGTGTTCTTAACACAGTTGAAGATTACCTTGTATGTTTTGCTGGCAAAGCCATGTTTGCAATGATGTAATTGTAATTCAATGATGTCCGTAATCGTCAAATTGGCGCGAACTTAGCTCACCAATGGTCAACCACTTCCAGTTGGCGCCATGATGGAAACCGCCCACTCGCTACCGAGCGCGGATTAGCTATACTGCTTGCACGTGGTTTGCACTTTCTCAAGAGTGCCAGTCAATCGAATTCAGGTATTCTACCGTGTTAGTTTCTCTTGGGGTTCCTCTTCCCCAGGTCCTCGTGAAGTTGCGAGCATCGTGTCTTTCTTCTCGATGTGCTGCCTTGGTGACAATAAAAATTAAAAATGACACCACAGTGTCACAGCGGTGCTAAATGCTCTTCTCACAACCTTTTCCCATGAATAAATAACAAAAAAACCGTAAAAGAATTGATTTTTTTCATATTTATATTTCAGAAATCCATACTCATGGAGAAAAAACGTAAATATTCAGAAGACTATCTAAAATTTGGCTTTACCACCGTGATCAGCAATGGCATAGAGAAGTCACAATGTGTCTTGTGCAATGTTGTTCTCAGTGCTGAATCTATGAAACCTTCAAAACTCAAACGTCACTTAGAGACAAAACATTCAGAACATGTTAAAAAGGATTTGGACTTCTTCAAACGCCATGAAACTGGTCTCAAACGTCAGAGACTTGATCCTACAGGAAGTTTTCAGCAACAGAGCACAGCAGCAGTGTAAGCATCATACAAAGTCGCTTTAGAAATTGCCAAACAAAAAAAACCTCACAAGATTGGAGAAACGGTCATCAAACCTTGTATATTGAAGACGGTGAAGTTAATTTTTGGGGAAGCCAGCGAGGTAAAGATGCGACAAATATCTCTCTCCAATAACACTATTCAGAGACACATTTCAGATATGTCCGTCGACGAGAAAGAGCAAATTTTGAGTGAAATCAAAGCTTCTCCATTGTTTTTTCAAGCTGATGAATCAACAGACATAAGTTCATGTTCTCAGTTGCTTGTCTTCGTGAAATATATTCATTCAGATGACATCAAAGAAGAGTTCCTGATTTGTAGTGCACTTGAAACCACTACAAAAGGTGAAGATATCATGGAGAAGATAAATACTTTCTTTGAAACTGGAGGACTACAGTGGAAAAACGTCTATGGGGTTTGTACAGATGGAGCACCAGCTATGCTAGGGTCGAAGTCGGGCTTTCAAACAAAAGTGAAAGAACTTGCTCCCCAAGCAAAGGGCATTCACTGCATGATTCATCGATATGCTCTTGCCAGTAAGACTCTTCCAGCTCATCTGCAAGCGGTACTTAATTCTCTGATCAAAATTGTGAATTATATAAAATCTCGAGCCCTCAATACTCGTCTGTTTAAAGAACTTTGTAAAGATATGAATTCTGATCATGAGGTTCTTCTTTTCTATACTGCTGTACGCTGGTTGTCGAAAGGAAATGTTGTGAAACGTGTCTTTGAGCTGAAAGATGAAATCAAGTTGTTCCTGGAAGTGCAAGGGAAGCATGACCTTGTGGCTTACTTTAATGATAAAGTATGGAAGAAAAGAGTTGCTTACTTAGCAGACATCTTAGACCAGCTAAATAAGATGAACCTGAAACTTCAGGGAAAGGAAACGCATATTATCCAATTTCAAGACAATTTTCGGGCATTTTTATCCAAGCTGCAAAACTGGCGTCAGAAAGTAAATCTTGGAAACATTACCATGTTTGAAAAACTCTGCGGTGTGGTAGAGGAATCAGAAGATGAACTGGATGATAATCTGAAGGAAGAGATTACTGGGCACCTTGAATCCCTTGAAAAGGAATTTCAGCGGTACTTCCCCGAGCTTACAGAAGAAGAAGCTGCACTGGCACGAAACCTATTTTCTGCTTCTCTGAATGCAGCCAGCATTCCCGATGAAATACAGGATGAATTCTTAGATCTGCAGAAGGATTCTTTGGCACGTAATTTGTTTTATGAAAAATTGCTGACTCAGTTCTGGTGTGCTATGTATCAATCATATCCAAATGTCACCATGCTCGCCTTTCGAGTTTTAATTCCATTTGCCTCTACATATCTCTGCGAGAGTGGATTTTCAACGCTTCTTCATATCAAAACAAAGGCAAGAAACAGACTAAATGTTGAGGATGACATGAGGTTGGCTTTAACAAACACTCAGCCATTAATTTTGAAGCTGGTTACCCAGATGCAAGCACAACAATCACATTAAATATTAATTAATTATCTAATGAAATTAGATAATATTACGTTGGAATTATATTCTGAAAAATCTATTTTTAATGTGTTTTCTTTATCCTATTGGAAATGTCATTTTATGGCTTTATGCAAATGTGGCGGGGGTCGCAGGTTACTTGGCAATTGTAAAAGGGGGTCGCGGCTCGAAAAAGGTTGGGAACCACTGCTATAAAGGAAGCAACAGCCCTCAGTTTGCAAGACGTGAGCAAGGCTGTTAATGGGTGAAAACGCATGGTCACCTAGCCCAGTTCCAGCCCAGTTCCATCCCCGTTCCACCCAGGATCAAATGAACCCGCATTACCTGGAATGAGCAGGGACTAAACTATGTGCAAATGGATCCATGTAAACAGAAAATGCGGGTTCCTGCTGAGTAAGCCCTCCTCCCCCACCCCAGCTCCTGGTGATTGGTCCTTTCAAATTGACTAATGGAGGCTCCCCCCCCCCCGCGTGTAATTTTAAATGCATTTTAAGAACTAAAAAACAAAAAATGGAGCTACCTAAAAGAAGGGGGGGAATCCAAGCCTCGTTTTAAAAAATACTTTCTTTTTCTCAGAAAAAGCTCCGAAGTAGCAGCAGGCAGGAAACAGTTGAATCCCTGCCGCTTCAAACACTGCTTCGCGATTGGCTGAGAGACATGCCAATCATCTGTGTTTCCCCATTTCTGTTTCTCCCAGAAGAGGAATGGGAAAGGGCGGGTTCATTTTGCTTCGATACAGGGCTGAAAGAAGAGTAAATAAGGTATCCTCCGTTTGCGAAGATTTGATCCTGGGTGAAACTGGGAGGGAACTGGGCTGGAATGGGGCTGTAACTGGGCTAAGTGACCATGCGTTTTTGCCCAATGATAGGACTTTTTGGTGGACGCTGGTCTAAAACGCATGGTCACTTAGCCCAGTTCCAGCACAGTTCCATCCCCGTTCCACCCAGGATCAAATGAACCTACATTACCTGGAATGAGCAGGGACTAAACTATGTGCAAATGGATCCATGTAAACAGAAAATGCAAGTTCCTGCTGAGTAAGCCCTCCCCCAACCCCACCCCAGCTCCTGGTGATTGGTCCTTTTGAATTGACTAATGGAGGCTTCCCCCACCCCCGCATGTAATTTTAAAAGCATTTTAAAAACTAAGAAAACAAAAAACAGAGCTACCTGAAAGAAGGGGGGGGGTCCAAGCCTCATTTTAAAAAAGACTTTGTTTTTCTCAGAAAAAGCTCCCAAGTAGCAGCAGGCAGGAAGCATTTGAATTCCTGCCTCTTCTCAAACTGCCTTCTCAAACTGCCTGTTTCTGTTTCTCCCAGAAGAGGAATGGGAAAAGGCGGGTTCATTTCGCTTCGATACAGGGCTGAAAGAAGAGTAAATAAGGTTCATCTGAATGGCTTCTATGCAGTCCCACATTGGGACTGCGCAGGCGCAGGCCAGCCACGGAAAAGAATTGTCAGCTTCCAGCAAATTCCAAAAGAGTGCTCCCCCTCCCCTCGGGGCATGCAATCTCCCCGCCCCGAGTCACATGACCCAAGGAGGAGGGAGCACTCTTCCCTCCAGTTCTCTTTCTGCCACCACGGAGAGAGAACGTGCTTAGCTTCGTTCCAGCAATGGTTATGGAGTCTAAGAAGATTGCTCCATTCAAGAAGTGCTCCTCTTGTGGGGCAAAGGTTGCCAAATTTGATCCCCACAAGGAGTGCTTACTCTGCTTGGGAGAAGGACATGTTTCCTCCTCGTGCAAGAGCTGTGGGAAACTCACGGCCACAGCTCTGAGGGAACGCTCGTCCCGCCTTATCTCCCATCTCTACAAGGTGTCCCTTCGTCCTCAGGAGGATTCCTCTGACTGTCATCCCGGTAAGGCATCCTCTTCCGAAGGGGCCCCTGTCGCCAAATCTACTGGGGTCTCTGTTTCAGAGAAACCACCCTCGGTAGTCCTTCGCCCGGCGAGGTTTATAGCCCCGGGCTCCCAAGATGGCCGCGGCCGCGGCTCGTCAAAGCGTGCTTCCCGCTCGAGGTCTCCTAGGCGTTGTCCTCCCTCTCGGCCTCCAAAGTCCCCGTCGGATCCTTCAAGGAAGGGTCGGCGCCGTTCGGCCTCGAAGTCGCCGAAGTCTTCTCGGCACCGTCTGTCATTGACGCCATCACGACTCCATCCTCAGCTCGCTGTGGCATCGCGTTCTGCTGAGCCCGTCATTACTGTGGAGGATTCCCCTCCTCATCCCCTGGCAACCCCCTCAGCTCCAGACCCGAGCAGGGCCCAGGAGGTACCGGCGGAATTTAAGGAGCACCTCCTCCATCTTTACAAGGATGTGCCACAAGTATCCCTCGACAGAGGCTCTGCCCCGGAGCAGCAAGAGTCCCATACTGGCACCACTCAACTGTGCTCCGAAGGTGAGGTTCGGGAGCCACCGACGCCTTCTGGCCGCAGTCGTTCCAGGAGCCGGGACCATTCAGGTCGCTGCAGTGGATCGGGCAGTCGGAGCCGTTCCCGTCGGAGTCGTTCCCATCGGAGTCGTTCCCGTCGGAGTCGTTCGACTTGTCGAAGCCGTTCCCTTCGTCAGAGCCGCTCTCCGCGTCGGAGTCGTTCGGCTCGTCGAAGCCGTTCTTCCCATCGGAGCAGCTCTCCGCGTCGGAGTCGTTCGATTCGTCAAAGCCGCTCGACTCGTCGGAGCCGCTCGTCACGTCGGAGCCGCTCTCCCTGTCGGAGCCATTCTCCTCGTCGGGACCGTTCTCGTCATTGGAGTCGTTCTCCTCGTCGGAGCCGCTATCAATATAATGTTTTGCCATTTGGCTTGTCCACTGCCCCTAGGACTTTTACAAAGTGCCTCGCCGTAGTGGTCGCGCACCTTTGCCATTAAAGGATGCGTTATATTTCCTTACCTTGATGACTGGTTGGTGGTGGCCAATTCAGAATCTGAATTATCCTCACGCATGGATTTGATCCTTGCAACACTTCACGACCTAGGTCTTCTAGTCAATTTTGAGAAGTCCCACCTAACCCCCGCACGGGCCCAGACGTTTATTGGGGCACGTTTGGATGCCTCTTTGGCCCGGGCTTTTCTTCCTCCACCTAGAGCTCACGCCATCAGAAAACTGATTAACAGTTTCGTCCGCAATAGGTTCCAGTCGGCACATCGAATTCAAAAATTACTGGGCCTTATGGCCTCCACCACGGCGGTGGTGGAGTTTGCTAGGCTTAGAATGCGACCACTGCAAAACTGGTTTGTTAGAGCCTTTACGATTAATGTGGACCGGCAATTTAAACGTTTGTCCATCCCTAGATACGTTTTATCCTCTCTACGATGGTGGACGTTGGATGTCAATGTCCTGTCAGGGGTTCCCTTCCGTAGACAATCTCCGGATAGATTTCTATTCACTGACGCTTCCCTGGTGGGTTGGGGGGCTCACTGCGACGATCTTACAGCACAAGGGAGATGGTCTCCTTCGGAGTCTTTATTGCATATTAACTTGCTTGAGCTTCGTGCCATCCGTCTTGCTCTGTCTTCGTTTGCAGGGTACCTGATGGGTCGGCGCGTTCAAATCGCCACAGACAGCTCCACCGCCCTGTTTTACCTAAACAAGCAGGGCGGCACAAGGTCCGTTTCGCTCTGCAAAGAAGCCAGCAACATCTGGGAATGGGCCATACATCACGACACCTCCCTCTTAGCAATTCACATTGCGGGCAAGAGCAACACACTAGCCGATGCCCTGAGCCGCTGTCCAAACCTTTCTCACGAAATCACACTGAACAATGCATGTCTGCAACATGTTTTTCATCTCTGGGGTCGTCCTCTAGTAGACCTTTTTGCCACGCAATCCAATGCGGTATGCCCCAGATTTTACTCCAGGGCGGGGGTCAGCCCAGGCTCTCTGGGAGACGCCTTCCAAATTCCCTGGAAGGGGACCCTGTTCTATCTGTTTCCCCCATTCCCTCTACTTCAGAGGGTTATTGCCAAGGTGATCCAGGACAACACAGATGCCATCCTTGTCACTCCCTACTGGCCCAGGAGATCATGGTTCGCAGTGCTCAAGTCACTTGCACGCGGACAGTGTCTACTTCTCCCGAGAGACCCCTCTCACCACCCTCCCAATCTGCAACTGGCGGCTTGGAGGGTCCTTCCTCAAGCCTATGGTCTGACAGAGTGACCCAAGTGCTTCTCCACTCCCTCAAAGCTTCCACTCGTCGTTCTTACGACAATAAGTGGAGACGTTTCTCTGACTGGTCATCGGATAAGGGCATCTCTCCTGTTACCTGTCCCTTGTCTAGTATTTTTGATTATCTACTGTTCCTTAAGGATGAGGGCTTATCTAACTCATCTATTAAGGTTCACTTGGCCGCTATATCGGCTTTTCACCCAGAGGTGGACTCCTTCTCGGTATTCTCTCACCCCCTCTCCAAAAAGTTTTTGAAGGGCCTAAACAATTTATATCCGCCCGCTGCCCCGCCAGTCCCTCAGTGGAGCCTGTCTCTAGTGCTCTCTCGTCTCATGACTTCCCCATTTGAACCCCTGGCCACCTGTAATTTGGCCTTGCTTTCCTTTAAGACCGCATTTCTGGTCGCAATAACCTCAGCTAGGAGGGTGAGTGATTTGTCGGCCCTTTCCCACTCCCCTCCATACACTGTCTTCCACCCTAATAGGGTGGTCCTTAGAACTAGATTGTCATTCCTACCCAAGGTAGTGTCTGCTTTTCACCTTTCACAGGACATTGTCCTACCTGTTTTTTTCCCTAACCCGTCTTCAGACGCTGACAAAGCCCTTCACTCGCTCGATGTAAGGAGGGCTCTCCTATTCTATATTAACCGTACCCAATCCTTTAGGGCTGTGGACAACCTTTTTGTCTGTTTTGGGGGGAAACACAAAGGACAGCGGGCCTCTCCTCAAACCATCTCTAGATAGATTACATGTGCTATCAAATTAGCCTATGACCTTGCTCACCAGGATTGCCCTCCCATGATCAAGGCTCATTCTACCAGGGCGTATGCGGCTTCCATCGCCTTCTCGTCAAGAGTAGATATCCGGGACATCTGCAAAGCTGCCACTTGGTCCACTCCATCGACGTTCATGAAACACTATGCTGTGGATGTGGATTCAGCAAGAGATGCAGCTGTGGGACGTGCAGTGTTGCAGTCCTTATTCCGGTGATGTCCCACACCCACTGTCCTGATAAGCGAGCTCACTACTCTCCCAATGTGGGACTGCATAGAAGCCATTCAGATGAAAAACAGAGTTTCACTTACCTGTAACTGTTGTTCATCTGATGGATCTTCTATGCAGTAACACATTCCCTCCCTCCTTCCCACTGTGGGACCTTTTCCGTTGGTATTGTGGATGGTTCCGTGGCGGCAGGTTGGAGAACTGGAGGGAAGAGTGCTCCCTCCTCCTTGGGTCATGTGACTCGGGGGGGGGGAGATTGCATGCCCCGAGGGGAGGGGGAGCACTCTTCTGGAATTTGCTGGAAGCTGACAATTCTTTTCCGTGGCTGGCCTGCGCCTGCGCAGTCCCAATGTGTTACTGCATAGAAGATCCATCAGATGAACAACAGTTACAGGTAAGTGAAACTCTGTTTTTGCCACACCAGGAGGGGGACGATATACAGGAGGTGGTTTCCCGTCAAGGCCGGAGGAAGGTCATGGCTAATTTTTAATTTGTTTCATTTATTTTATTAGTTATTTTTATAACCCGCTCTCCCCCGCAATGCCGGGCTTAGGGCGGCTCACAACAAACTCATTCAACAATATAAATACAAAAAAAGCATTTAAAAACAAAACATTTAAACAAAATAGGTTTAAAACAGCCCCATGATTGTCATTTGATACCCAATAATAAATGGTATACCGATATAGTAAACATAGGGTTGCCAGCTCCAAGTTGTGAATTACCTGGAGATTTTTAGGGCGGAGCCTGAGGAGGGCGGGGTTTGGAGAAGGGAAGGACTGCAATGCCATAGAGTCCAATTGCCAAAGTGGCCCTTTTCTCCAGGTGAACTGATCTCTATCATCTGGAGATCAGTTGTAATAGCAGGAGATCTGCAGCTAGTACTTGGGAGGTTGGCAACCCTGAGTAAACATAAATAGTACACCGATATAGTAAACATGCTTCTTTCCACCTGTACGTATTCAATAGCAATCAAGACTGAAGGGCAGAAGATCTGAAAGTGGCAGTTTTCAATTTTTTTTTTTTTTTTTACGGAACGGTGCACTTCAGTGAGAAGTAAAATTTAAAAATCGTGTTGCGACTTTTCTAAAGGCGCCTTCTATCCTCCGGGGGTGGGGGGTCTCCCATTTCAGACGTTACACTGCTAATGGGAGAACCCAGCCTTGTCACAAGTTGGCCATTTATGCACGGGAGGTTTGGCTACTCTTTAGATGCACTTTTTTTCCCCCTCATCCAAATTCTCAGAACTCAACAATGAGCATGCAGAGTTTTGAGAACGCGGGTGGGGAAAATGCGCACTGTTGCAAACCCAAGGCGAAAAGCCTCCCACGCATAAATGGCCGCTATTTCAATAAAGCCACAGCCTTCAATTTGCAAGACCTGAGCAAGGCTGTCAAAGACAGGACCTTTTGGAGGACTTTCATTCATAGGGTCGCCATGAGTCGGAAGTGACTTGACGGCACTTAACACACACACACACACACACACAGAATAACAGAAATGATGGTACATAGTCTGAAGGAGAGCGTCTTTTCATCTAGTAGCAACTGACCATCAAACCTGTGTTGCTCAGTGGACCCAGTTTTTAAAATTATCATGAGTGTGCTGTATCTTGCAGTAATTTCACTTCCGTAGGATTAAATAGCTTCAATACTGGAGTCCTCTGGACCCAAGTAACTATGGTTTTGTTGACATTCATCCCTTGTTCCCCTTGGCTCTCCTATCCCTCCCTTCTGTTCCCTTCTCTCTCCACGGTCAGTTGTAAACTTCTTCTGGAAAAGACAAGCATGCTAGGAAAAGTGGAAGGCAGCAGGAAAAGAGGAAGCCCCAACAAGAGATGGACGGACTCTATAAAAGAAGCCACAGCACTTAATTTGCAAGATCTGAGCAAGGCTGTTAAAGGCAGAACGTTTTGGAAGACTTTCATTCATAGGCCATTTATTCATGGAAGGTTTTGCCTTGGATTTGCCACTCTCTAGATCACTGGTTCCCAACCGGGGGTCCGTGGACCCCCAGGGGTCCGCGAGAACTAAATTAAGGTCCGTGAAACAAAGTTATAAACCCATAATAAATTAATATTTTCAATTAAAAGTTCTCTATTATAAAATATATTCAAATATTATTCTAAGTTTAATGTTTAACTAACAGTTATGATTAAAGTTTATTTTCAAATTCTCGGAATTTTTATTTTGAACCTTGGGGTCCCTGCACTGAACAAAAAAGTCCTAGTGGTCCCTGGTCAAAAAAAGGTTGGGAACCACTGGTCTAGATGCACATTTCCCCCATCTCAAAACTCTGCATGGGGGCTTATTGTTGAGTTTCGAGAATATGAATGGGGGGAAAGTGCATCTAAAGAGTGGCAACTCCAAGGCAAAACCTTCCATGAATAAATGGCCATAGGGTCGCCATGAGTCGGAAGCGACTTGACGGCACTTCACACACACACATTTCAATCAAGGAAGCCACGGCCTTCAGTTTGCAAGATCTGAGCAAGGCTGTCAGACAGGGCATTTCGGAGGACTTTCATTCCTAGGGTCGCCATGAGTCGGAAGCGACTTGACGGCACTTCACACGCACATTTCCAGGGACGAGGGGCCTGCAGCCCACCTTCCAACCAGCTTCCCATCCGAAGGGAGAGGAGAGGCTGGATTAAAGCGCCCCACACCCCGGAAGGGACCGGCTCACGCGACCTAGCTAGCCGCGGCCTGCTGGCCAGACCGGGCCTGAACCGGGAGCGCGCGGCCGAGCAGGCCGGAACGAACAGCGGGCGAGCACGCGCACGCCGGGCCCAGTCGCTCTCCGCCCGCGTGCGTGCGTGCCTGGCGCGGTCGGCCATGGCGGCGGCGGCGGCGGCCTCGCAGCGGGACGCCTCCGGAGACTGGCAGGACTTCTCCGGCTTCCAGCCGCCCGCCGCCGCGGAGGCCGAGGGCCGGGAGCCCTGGGCGGCGCCGGCTGGGGAGGGGGGGCCTTGGGGCCTGGCCGCCAGGCTCCCGCTTGGCTTCCCGCCGCCGCCGCCTCGGAAGGGCGAGGGCGGAGAGGCTCGCCTGCCGCCGCGGCCCCTGGGCGAGCAGAGCGCCCTGCGCCACGACGAGTGAGTGGAGGCTGCGGCCCGTCGGCCGGGGGCAGAGGCGGGGGTGGGGGGTAAGGGGGGGGTGGGGCTGAGCTGGGGGGCAGTGGCGGGTCGGGTCTAAAAACCTTGGTTGCCAGGAGACAGAGGGCGCAACTATGAGGCCGCCGTTTGATTTTTTTTTTTTAAGAAATGAAATAAAATTTCCAAAAGAAATGACATAAAATTTCCAAAAGAAATAAAATGACATAAAATTTCCAAAAGAAATAAAATTTCCAAAAGAAATAAAATGAAATAAAATTTCCAAAAGAAATAAAATTTCCAAAAGAAATAAAATAAACTTTCAAAAAGAAATAAAACAAAATTTCCAAAAGAAATAAAATTTCCAAAAGAAATAAAATTTCCAAAAGAAATAAAATTCAATAAAATTTCCAAAAGAAATAAAATTTCCAAAAGAAATTTTTGGGGAATTTTTTGGCCGACACAAATTCCCCAAAATTTTGGGGGGAAAAGGCACAATTAAAATGTTCAGACAAGCATTAGTATGTAAATGTTAACAGTATGTAAATGGCAATAGCAGGCGTGATGGGATTTGGTGTGGTATGCAGAAGAGTCTGTGATGTCCAGGGGAGAGATGGGTGTGGAGAAATCAGCACTGGTACTGAGCCATGAATGCAAGGTCTTTATTCAGCCCAGGTAAATGCATTGACTTTAAGTTTGAATATCAACTGTAATTCAGCAGTTTCTCTTTCCAATCTCCCTTTCACATATGCCTTTCACACATCTCCCTTTCCATCACGCCTGCTATTCACATTTACATACTGTTAACATTTACATACTAATGCTTGTCTGAATTCACTCTCCTCTACTTAAAAGACAGATGGATTTACATTCTAGCTGTATCTGAAGAAGTGAGCTGTGGCTCACGAAAGCTCACACCCTGCCAGAAAATATCTTTGTTAGTCTTTAAGGTGCTACTGGACTCTTGCCCTTTTCTACTACTGCAGACAGACTAACACGGCTACCCACTGTGAATTAAAATGTTGGGTGCCTACAGTAATACCGTTGGAACTTCTATTATGGCCTCCTTGGCCATCTTCTGGGCATGGGGTAGGGGTCGCTGGGGTAGGGTTGCCAGTCCCCAGGTACTAGCTGGAGATCTCCTGCTATCACAACTGATCTCCAGCCGAAGGAGATCAGTTCGCCTGGAGGAAATGGCCTCATCGGCAATTGGACTCTATGGCATTGGAGTCCCTCCCCTCCCCAAACCCCACCCTCCTCAGGCTCCGCCCCTAAAACCTCCCACCGGTGGCAAAGAGGGACCTGGCAACCCTACACTGGGGGGATGTGGGGGGGGGAAGTTGTGAATGTCTTGCATTGTGCAGGGGGTTGGACTAGATGACCCGGCAGTCCCTTCCAACTCTATGATTCAAGCTACTAAAAGGCCATTAACATTTTTAACATATTGTCTAATGTTTAAGGGGACCCACAGGGCCCACTTGCCATCGGGCAAGCTGACACCCTGGCCAGTCCGCCACTGGCCTGGGGGGTTTCTTTGCCTTCCACCTTTGGGGCTGGGGGCTTGCAGCCCGGAGCCTCTGAAGAGGGTCTGGGCGCGCCAGTGCCTTTGGGCTCCCCTGCAGCCTGCTTGTTGTGAAGTGGGAATGAATGGGATGCGGCTGCCGCCTCAAGCATACAGATGCCAACTACCGGTATGCGCTGCCCTCCCATAAGAACATAAGAAAGGCCCTGCTGGATCAGACCAAGGCCCATCAAGTCCAGCAGTCTGTTCACACAGAGGCCAACCAGGTGCCTTTAGGAACCCATTTCCCAGCCAGAGCCAGAAACCCCTTAGAGGCCGGTGACTTGATATGGATTCACCTAGTTACTGTCCCTAGCTTGAACTTTGAACACTTCAGGTCAGACTACACCTGGAGTCTAGTTTTCTGCCTTATTGGGCACCGTTTATTTTATTTTGTAGACTGACCACAGACACTGCGCTTCATAGAATCACAGAGTTGGAAGGGACCACTAGGGTCATCTAGTCCAACCTCCTGCACAATGCAGGAAATTAACAACTATCTCCCTGTGGAACGGGGCTGACAACTTGACCCACTTGCTGGAACTTGGCGTTTGTTTATCTTTTTATGTGCGCTTCCTTTAATAAAGCTTCTCGGTCCTGCCAGATGTAGAGAACGATAGTGTTCATAACCCTCTAGCTTTGTAGCCCAACTGTCCTAGCTGGGGTTGCCAACCTCCAGGTACTAACTGGAGATCTCCTGCTGTTACAACTGGCATCCAGCCGATAGAGATCAGTTCACTTGGAGAAAATGGTTGATTTGGCAATTGGACTCTATGGCAATGAAGACCCTCCCCAAACCCCACTCTCTTCAGGCTCCGCCCCAAAATCCTCCCGCTGGTGGCAAAGAGGGACCTGGCAACCCTAGTTCTAGCTATAAATTGGGCCTAAGAAGTGCAGTTAAGAAAGTTAGACGTGAGCCAAAGATATTTCTGTCTAAGATCTCACCTCAGTTGTGAGCTGTGGCTAGTGGGGATAATCAAGCCAGTTTCAGGTGGGTAGCCGGTTAGTCTGTAGCAGCAGAACAAAAATTGAGTCCAGTAGCACCTTAGGGCCCTGACCTGGGTAGCCCAGGGTAGCCCAGTCTCATCAGATCTCGAAGCTAAGCAGGGTCGGCTCTGGGAGACCACCAAGGAAGCCCATGGTCGCTGTGCGGAGACTGGCAATGACAAACCACCTCTGAATATCCCCATGGGGTTGCCATAAGTCTACTGTAACAGTTTTCCAGGGTATAAGCTGTCAAGAGATATCTGACAAATGAGCTTTAATTCACAAAGTCTATACCCTGGAAAATTGTGTTGGTCTGTAAGGTACTACTGGATTCAAATTTTGTTAGGCCACTAACTCATGTTCCTTCCCTTATCTTAATGTGAGTACCATTCATGACCTGCCTTAAGCATTGCTTTTAAGGACTGAAAGAAAGAATATCTTTACATTTCTTCAGTTGCTGAGCAAATCTGGTCTTGTTTTTTCAGTTGCTGAGCAAATCTGGGTTTATTGTTTATTGTAATAAATTTTACAAGTGGTGTTTGTGTAGTAGTTCCAATATGTGGTAATATGTGAATAAATTTGGATCCTCTCAGGCGTTTGATTCTGAGTTTTTAATGTGCTCTCCTAGGTCCTAACACCCAGCATGCTTACTCCTTCATTGACAAAATCCAACAGACCTTCACAAATTCACATCACAGATTAATAGCGAGCAAGGTGCTAGTGTATCTATTCTGGCCTCAGACTACTTTTGCTTATCTTGATAAGTACATGGAAGTAGATGAATTGTTAAAAGTTCTCTAAGAATGGATGAGTGCATGTCTTCTTCCAAGGAAAATGCAGGATTATCTTCCATGAAGCAGGATGCACTCGACATACCACCTTTTACTGCTAGTCCAAAGGCTTCCATACAGATATAACACAAGACTCCTAAGTAATTATATTTGGAAGCCCTTTCATCATGATGTTCCTAAACTAGTCTTGTGAGAACCAATGTGGTGTAGTGGTTAGAGTGTCAAACATGGAATGGGGAGACCCAGGTTCAAATCCTCATCATGCCTTTAAGCTCACTAGGCGATCTTAGGCTAATCACATGTCCCTCTTTCAGTTTAACCCACCCTACAGAGTTGTTGTTAGGATAAAATTAGGGTTGACGTATTATACATGCCACTCTGAGCTCTTTGGAAGAATAGTGGGATAAAAATAGATGATTATGATGGTAATTAAACCTCTTATTATTAAATTCTGTGGATCAAGAATTGTTGTGGGAGTTTTATTTGGTATTGTACTTTGTTCACTGTTTAGCATGCACACGAATCTGACGGGCTTCTGATAACACTTCAGTCTAACAAGGGAGATTTACGTGAAAAGCAAATTCACATTCATGGGTACAATCAACCGATTCAGTGGGCCCAGATGAATTTTTTGAGGCAGCTTCACATCCCTACTGGCAGGGTGCATTTATCTCTGAGGCTTTTTGTATGCACCAAGAGCTGCAACTGGACCTAGTTGGTTTTAGAGAGATTCTTCTTGGTTTTTATGTATCTGTTTATATCAGTTTAAGTAGCTCCAAGGGGCTACTTAAGGATTCACCAGCGTAAGAGGATTTTAAAGGCTTTAAAAAAAAAAAAAAAAAACCCTGTATAATTCTAACTAAAGTTATAATGAAATCATGATTTGCTGTACCATTTGGAAGCATTTTCATAATTTCGTGACCTGGCATTTGAAAAAGTAAGTGAACTATTCCACTTGCTAAACTCTTAATTAACTCTTAATTAAACCAATGGTTTTTTTTTAATTGCACAGTAATTAAATAGTGAATATGGAGACACTGAAGTGAAAGTTCACAAAAGGTTTGGGGGGACAGAGGTTTTTTGTTTTTTTTAAGACAGTAGCTTCTGGTTTGAATGCTAAAATTTTGTTTCTTTAATTTTTTTCTTCAGGATTTGGAATGCTCTGACTGATAATTATGGTAATGTAATGCCGGTGGATTGGAAGTCTTCCCATACCAGATCCCTGCACCTGCCAACCCTGAATCTTTCTGAAAAGGGAGTAAGTATTGAACTGCAGAACTTTGAGGGGGTTTTTCAGACTGAAACTATGGAACAGAACCAAAAAGTTAGTATTTTAATGTTTTCCTGTCATTTTAAGGAGTGAGTTTTCCTCTTTAAAATATCTCTGCCCCATTTCCTACATCCTTAAGAATTACAGCTAATTTTTTGAAATTCTACTAAGGCTGTGTTTTCACAACTGTGTGGTTGCGGTGCTATATGCAGTAAGATCATGAGCGAGTTCCGTTTCAAGTTAATGAAATTTATGCACATATAACCTATAGTGGGATCTATTTCGTTATATTTTTACTTGCTTGGATCCAGCAAGAGGATTTTAGCATTATAGTCTTCTACATTAGAGCTCAAGGTAGCTTCCATGCAGTAATTTTTCCCAGTATGGACAGCAGAAAGTCCCCTCATGATGGGGGCATGATGGAAACTTGTGCGATTCCTTAGGCCAAGGGGCTGAGCAGGTCTCCCAGCACCACCTTCTGGAACCTACCTTCTAAGTAGGACCTCAGCTACCGGAAAACTTCACCTCCCATTTCCAGTCCAAAAAGGCAGTCCAGAAGGATACCCTGATCGATGGTATCAAAAACCGCCAAATGGTCCAGGAGAATCTAAAGGGTCATTCTCCATCTGTTTTCCAAGGCAGGTCATCCTCCAGGTAGGCAATCCACTGTGGGGTTTCATTGGTTCCTACAGGAGCAGCCCTGATGAAGCAGTAATAAGGGATTGCCTAACTCTGCACATCCCTTGCCACACACTCAGTGTGTTGTCAGTCTTCCCAGGACACAGTCTGAGAGGACGCACAATCCTCTTCTAAAACTTGGTTGTACTAATCTGAAAAACTCAAGTCAGGTAAATTTCTTGATGAAATAAATAAAGTTCAACTGCTGCACTCTAAAACATGTTGAAAGAAAAAAACTCCTTCTTTGCATTAATGTTCTGTTAAATCAGCAATCATTTATTAAAGACTAATTTTGCAGTATTCTAGGAGGTCGAATGTTGCTCGTTTGTCTTAGTGGCTGTGATTTGCTTCCACTGTTTTGCTCGAAACAGTCAGAGCAGAATATATTAGTAGTGATTTCAGATTGACTTGATGAATCATAAAATGTCTTATAAATGGAATTATGTCTGACTTAGGGTTACCTCACATGTTTAAATGTGTATTTATGTGGCTTTACACAATGATAATTAAATTAGCAGTTTGTAGAAGAAGGCGCCAGGAAGTTAAAGATACCTTTGGGAACATTACCTGTAAGGAAAATAATACCCTGAGGTGTAAACACTGGCCAAGATCGTTATGCAGTTCCCTTCTCCTTGACAACAGACCCCTGCTTCTATTGCAGCTTTTTTTTCATCGCTGCTTCTCATGATCCAGTGCTCTAAAACTATGTCAGTAAGTCGTCTACAGTGGCTTGAAACACTGGAAGTCAATTATATATTCTGACCTGTTCAGTTCTGTGTAGGTTGCAGAACATCTATTCTGATCCTAGAATCATAGGGTTGGAAGGTTCATCTAGTCCAACCCCCGGCACGATGTAGGAAATTCACCACTATC
This sequence comes from Euleptes europaea, assembly GCF_029931775.1. NCBI lineage: Eukaryota > Metazoa > Chordata > Lepidosauria > Squamata > Sphaerodactylidae > Euleptes > Euleptes europaea. The sequence goes on from NC_079318.1 coordinate 33,810,632, forward strand.
TCCCCCGCACCCCCAGTGACCCCTATTCCATACCCAGGAGATGGCAAAAAAACCCTCCTGGATCTCTGGCACTTGATAGCCTTGCTCAGGTCTTGAAAACTGACTGCTGTGGCTTCCTTTATTGAATCAATCCATCTAATGTAAGATAGCCTTGGTTTAGTCATTTTAGCTTCTAGGGAGAATTCTGGTTTGATTTGATCTGTGTGTGAGTGTGTTAAGTGCTGTCAGGTCGCTTCCGACTTATGGCTACTCCGAATCAGTGACCTCCAAAACGTCCTATCGTTAACAGCCTTGGTCAGGTTTTGCATACTGATTGTCATGGTTTCCTTAATTGAGTCAAGCCATCTCATGTTAGGTCTCCCTCTTTTCCTGCTGCCTTCAACTTTTCCTAGCATTATTATCTTTTCCAGTGACTCTCATGTCCTATAATGTGACCAAAGTACAGTAGCCTCAGTTTAGTCATTTTAGCTTCTAAAATGAGAGTTCAGGCTTGATTTGATGTAGAACCCACTTACCTGTCGGTTCTTGTAGGTTATCCGGGTTGTGTGACCATGGTCTTGGTATTTTCTTTCCTGACGTTTCGCCAGCAGCTGTGGCAGGCATCTTCAGAGGAGTAACACTGAAGGACAGTGTCTCTTCAGAGGAGTAACACAGAGACACTGTCCTTCAGTGTTACTCCACTGAAGATGCCTGCCACAGCTGCGGGCGAAACGTCAGGAAAGAAAATACCAAGACCACGGTCACACAACCTGGATAACCTACAAGAACCGATGAACTCTGACCGTGAAAGCCTTCGACCACTTACTTGTCTTTTTGGCACTTCTATGGTATCTGTGAAATATTCTTCTAACACTACATTATAAATTAATAAATTTTCTTTCTGCTGTTTTTTTCATTCTCCAACTTTAATCTCTATACATAGTAATGGGGAATGATGTTGTATGGGTTGTCTTGATCTCCAGTGACACTTCCTTACACTTAAGAATCTTTTCTAGCTCCTTCATCACTGCCCTTTCCCAGTCTCAATCTCCTGATTTCTTGGTTTCAGTCTCCCTTTCAGTTGATGATTGAGCCAAGGAATAGTTAACTCTTCAACAATTTCAGTTCTTGATTGTCAACCTTAAAGTGTAATTCCTCAGTAGTCATTACTTTTGTCTTCTTGATGTTCAGATGTAATCCTGCTTTGGCACTTTCTCTTTTAACTTTCATCAGTAGTTGTTTCAGGTCTTCACTATTTTCTGCCAGTAATGTGGTATCATGTCATAAATCATGAGCTGGAGATATTGTTGATGGACAAGCAAGGATGATAGCTGTTCTTTATGGGATTAAACTGCACCTGAAGGATCCAGTTCATATCTGCCTCAAAACTTCCTAGGAAACCTCACTAAGTCAAAGCTTCACTAAACTTCACTAGGTCAAAGCTAAGTCACATCATTGTAAATGGTGGAAACATTATTAAATTTGTTTATTGAACCAGTCATAAACTTCATATTAATTGTATTGAGATTTATTAGCGCCTATGTAGTTTGCCTGTCTTTATCTCCAACAACAGTTTAATATTAAGCTTGCTTTTACCATCCTTTTTCTTATCCCTCTGATACATAGGTTAATGACAATCTGAACCTTGACTTATCAGATGATGAAGAGCTGAGAGAGCAACTAGATATGCATTCTATCATCGTTTCCTGCATCAATGAAGAACCACTCTTCACAGCTGAGCAGGTAAACTGGTAGTGCAGCAATGCTACAGGGATATTATTATGTCTTAGCATTAATCCTTTGATCGCCCTGATGGAAGTAATAATGATAAATGACTGCATTTGGAGACAAACTGGTATCTTGCATGGAACAAAATATTGCTGTTCCATTTGTGATATTACCATATGGCACCAAAGGGTTTTCTGTTCTTTCCAAACCTTGCCTTACTTTCTTATTAGGATTAGGTCAAAACAGGGTTGATTTTAAAGTCAAAGCAATATGGCTAGAGGTCGTATAGAAGCAAATGGATATGCAGTCTTTAGCACAGTGGCTTGATACTGAAGGGCTAGGGATAGCCTGCTGTTTTGTGGAACTATATGAATTTGCTTCCAGGTGGTGGATCTGATTGCAGTAAGTAAGATTTGAAGTACTGTTGTTTCTAGACCAGATTGTTGTATTGCCTGCACATGCATCACATAGATGGGTTCACTTTACAAAGCTATACCTAGTCTGACAGACAAATGCTGGAGTGGTGCACCCAGGTCTCTTCTGCACATTGCTTAATCCTAAATAGTAGCATTTTACCATTTTAGAATAAGTATGATACCCGGGGGTCTCCAATTCAGCACCGACCAGACTCAAACATGAATAGTTTCATTAAGGCTGCAGCATAATGAGCTTTCAAACTATCCCCTGAGACCGACCATATAATTCTAGGGTCCTTGTTAATTGCTTTTAATATTTTTTATAATGGCAACAAGAATCAACAGTCATAACATAGGGAATACCTGAGATCATTGAAACAGGCCCCCTGAGAGAGGCTGTCTTTTCTGTTGTTTTAAAATACCTTAATTAGCCTTTCTTCTCTTTGTTGGATCCAACAAAGATGAAAGTATGTGTGCTGTATGTTTGTTGTGCTTTTGTGGTAGTTTTGTGTGTATGATAGTAGAATGCTTTTTTTTAACCTCTGACAAGTCTGCTTGAGAAAAAAAGACTGAAGTTGCGATTTCAGCAGAGGCAGGGGAAAGTGCACCGTGATCCATCTCCATAACAGGTAGCAGGAGACTCGTATATGGCTCACAGCTGGAAGTTCCATCTTAATTAACGTTATATGATAGTAAGGCTTAAAATTCCCTCCGCACATTTAGGAAATCCAGTTTCCCCTGTGAAATGCAAATAAAGGTTCATTAACTTTAATGAACGAAATATAGGCTCCATGAGAGTGACTTTAACTCACAAATTCTTGATATTTTTCACTGATTTGAAAACAGATTTCAGTGAATGAATGAAGATATGAGTTGTGGTGTAAGCAAATGTGGACATTGCTTTATATGCAGTTACTCAACAGGGAAGAGTTAGCTAAAAACAATGGGGATGATATCAACTGTGAGTGTCGTTTTTCTATTTGGGGCCCATGATGGGAAAAGCTCCAGGTAGTTTCAGGTAGCCAGCTCAAGGTTGACTTCCATCCTTCCAGGTTGACAAGATAGCCTTCCATCCTTCTGAGGTCGGTAAAATGAGTACCCAGCTTGCTGGGGGTAAAACGTAGATGACTGGGGAAGGCAATGACAAACCACCCTGTAAACATAGTCTGCCTAGTCAACGTCGGGATGTGATGTCACCCCATGGGTCAGTAATGACCTGGTGCTTGCACAGGGGACTACCTTTACCTTTAATACTTCTGAAGGCCTGTGATGCTAGCGGAAGGGGAGTGTCAAGAGAGGAAAACTCATTGCCTACCCTAAGAAGAAAATCAGGGGAATAAAATGTTGATTATATATTGTTAAAGCTATTTTTTAGATAAATTTAGCAGAGGGGATTGCTGTGGCAATGATATGTGCATCTAATGGTAACTTGAAGACCTGTGAGAAAGCCATTCAAAAAAGAGAACTCAGTGGGAAAACAAACATTAAAAAAAAACTTGTTAAGCACTTGAACAAGAAAATATCCCAAGTGTGGATACAGAGTCACATTTTTGTTGTGGCTTTAAAAATGTATGGGTTGTGTTCAGGACAGAATGAAGACAAAAATTTAATAACCTTCTTTTTAGGATAATATCAGATAACATAGCATCAAAAACTCATATAATAAATGTATAATGCCATCCATTCCCATCAGATGTTTGAGGAAACATATAATTTTTCATTTCCTGCCTGAAACCTTGAGAGGCAATATTGAAGTCACTTTTTCTGTGATGCATTCAGTTATGGAGCAACCTCCTACCACTACAGATCCATTCTTCTCAAGTTGGGGGTTATGAACACATGAAGCTGCCTTATATTGAATCAGACCCTTGGTCCATCAAAGCCAGTCTTGTCTACTCAGTTTGGCAGTGGCTCTCCAGGGTCTCAGGCAGAGGTCTTCCACATCACCTAGTTCCTTTAACTGGAGATGCCAGGGATTGAGCCTGGACCTTCTGCATGCCAAGCAGATGCTCTACCACTGAGCCACAGCCCTTCCCCTAAAAAATTGAACACATGAGGCTTACTATTACCATGCTAATAAATGAGACTGAAACTGAACACATGAAGCTGCCTTATTCTGAATCAGACCCTAGGTCCATCAAAGTCAGTATTGTCTATTCAGACTGGCAGCAGCTCTCCAGGGTCTCAAGTAGAGGTCTTTTACATCACCTACTTGCCTAATCCCTTTAATTGGAGATGCCAGAGATTGAACCTAAGACCTTCCTCATGCCAAGCAGATGCTCTACCACTGAGCCACAGCCCCTCCCCGGTGCTCTCTCCCATGATCTCAGTGAGACATTCCCTCTACATTTAGCCCAGGCAACATTGAGACCTATGAGTTACAGCCAGCCCCTTGAATCACCTACATAACTATGTACATTTATTTTAAAAGGTCATTGAAGAAATAGAAGAAATGATGCAGGAATCTCCGGATCCAGATGATGATAAAACACCAACCCAGTCAGACCGTCTGTCCTTACTCTCCCAAGAAATTCAGACGCTTAAGAGATCCAGTACAAATCACAATTACAAAGAGGGTAAAGGAATCCATTTTTCTTCTATAAACTTGAGTAACAAAACATGCAATTTCTATAAATTTGGTTCAGGGTGATGGGTTCTGCATAATTTATACACAGAAATTTTCATTGCACCATAATTGGTGCTGAACTCACTGCCATGGCTGGTATCTTCCCAAATGCATCTGGTGAGGTCTTGCTTTTTGCCCTACTGTTACTGCCAAGGTGATACCAAAAGTTAATGGTCCTTTGGCAAGGCCAGATGGCATATGGCAGAGGGGCTCTGTTGGTTTGCTGTAGGTGTATAAGAAGGAAGCTCGCCCCTACCAAAACTAAAGACATCTTTGTTCAAATATTACATTAAAACTTTATTACGGTCCACGACCAGCACAAAAACAGGTACAGGGAATTAACAAAAGGAATAAGATCAGTATGCAACCGAACTCATGTAGCAACTGCCAACAAGCATGGTATATACCAAACTTTGTTCAAATATATTTATAAGCCACCTGGAAGACCTAAGTGGTGGAGATAAACTAGCCAAACAATTCTGATCTTTCGAAATGAAATATTTTCAGGGCTTTTTGTCAGGGCTTCCCCCCACTCCCCGTTTTTAAATTCTGTGCCATGAGCTGGAACCGCGTTGCTTCCTTTTGAAGAGACTTTTGGGCCCACCGTGGTATCATCAGACCCTGGAAAGGCTGTGGCCTTTCTGTCATTGGATATAAAAGTATAAAAAGTATTTCTGTCACTTTCCAGTCTTTCTGACACTGGATATAAAAGTATTGAGGAAAGGTTTTTAAAGCAAGCTCAGGTTTTCTACTGCAAGAGAGACTTGGAGATTGCCATTCCATAATATTAATGAAGTATGGATCTATCAAACTGTGATAGGGTTGCCAACCACCAAGTACTAGCTGGAGATCTCCTGCTGTTACAACTTATCTCCAGCCAATAGAGATCAGTTCACCTGGAGAAAATGGCTGCTTTGGCAATTGGACTCTATGGCATTGAAGTCCCTCCCCTCCCCAAACTCCACCCTCCTCAGGCTCCACCCCAAAAACCTCCTGCCGGTGACAAAGAGGGACCTGGCAGCCCTATATGGTGAATACTTAATGATTGCCTAGCTGTTCTCTTCAACAATGACTAGTGACAGTATTAAGAAAAGGATTTAAAGGTCTTTGGCAGTTACTAGTGTTGAAAAGGATGGGAAAATATTTTCCCCCTCTTGCAATGTTCTTCTATCAAAATTCATATGGCACTGTAAGCAAGAGTGATTTATTTTATTTGGTGTGTTTTTTTCTGGCAGGGTGTGAAGAGACTGACTATTGAACCTTTTTTGAAGCATGCAAAAAGAGAGTATTACTCATTGTACTATAGTTGCTTGGGTCTTTCTCTCAGAGGTATTTATCTTCTGTTGTCCAAAGTAACGTAAAGTGTTCTATTTAGTTCACTGGACAAACAAGAGCCTCTGCAGCTTGTTAGATTATGAGCATCGCAGGCATCTTTTGATGTCTTAGAAGCCAGAGTACTGAAATTCCAATCCATTTAATTTTGATGAGCATTCTTTTACACAACTTTATTTCCTCTTTGAAAATAGGGGTAAAAAAGCGATCTGTGACTGAGTTGAATGACCTATTAGAAGAGATTGAGACAGCCATCAAGGACTATTCTGAAGAACTAGTACAGCAGTTGGCACTGCGAGATGAGCTGGAATTTGAGAAGGAAGTGAAGAACAGCTTCATATCAGTCCTTATCGAAGTACAAAACAAGCAAAGAGAACAAAAAGAGATGGCAAAGAAGAAGAAAAAGCTGAAAAATGGCAGTCCTCAGAATGGCAAACAAGAGAGAGGTCATATGCCTGGAACAGTAAGAATCCTCTGTCTCTAGAAATATCTTTCAAATCTTAACTCTAGGTGATAACTTGCTACTTATAAATTACCCATTAAGGAAGTATTAATAATCCTGAGTAACATTAAGGAAACATTAACACAGACTTTAAAGGAGAATTGTGTTTAGATCCCCTCTTGAGAGTTGTTTAAATTCCCCATAATTACTGCTGAAGCACTAGTGATTTTTCCCCCAGAGCTTCTGATGAGCAGCTTGAGGGGTTTTCAAGATGTCACAGTCCACATATTTTTAGAGCAGATGTTGTCTCTATTAATAACCACACCACCTACTCTGTTCTAGTGAGGTCATTCGTAATCTTTCACCTGTGTTAGCGACAGTTAGAAAATAAAGTATGATGATATGGCTGTGGAATTCAAAGATGTTTGGTGACTTTGAAGGGAAACATTACAATCTAATTATAACAGTACAGAGTCGGGGGCTCCTTCCCCAGTCCGTTACCAGCAGCAGCACAACAATCGCTCGCTCACTTCTGGTGTTACTGACTTCAGGGGTGCTATGACTGACTAAAATTTCTCTAGTTAACTGACATGTTGTGGGTAAACATAAGAATTGCTTAGTAATTTCCTGCATTGTTGAAATCACATGGGGGAGAGCCAGCATGGTGTAGTGGTTAAAGAGTGGTGGTTTGGAGCGGTGGACTCTGATCTGGAGAGCCAGGTTCAATTCCCCACTGCCCCACAGGAAGCCAGCTGGGTGACCTTGGGCAAGTCACATTCTCTCATCCCCATCTATCTCGCATGGTGTCTGTTGTGGGAGGGGAAGGGAAGGTGATTGTAAGCCGGCATGATTCTTCCTTAAAGTAGAGAAAGTCAGCACATGAAAACCAACTCTTCTTCTTCTTCTTGAAGATCAGTTCCCAGGAAGCCCTGCTGACATGGTTTGCCCCTTCGCTCCTTCCTCTTATGTTTTAAGGAAAGAAACTGCTTGAGTGCGGCTTGCAAGAAGAGATATCAGCATGAACTCCCCAGCCCATATCTTACTTCCTCACTGGGGCTTCTTTCCCCCAATGGAGGATTTTTAAACCCACGGACAAAGAGACTGGAAGCTCACATTCTTTTTACCTCTGGGTCATGTTTGTATTTGCTGCTGGTTGAACGGATGGGGAACGGGAGGGATTTGGCTGTTACGCTGCATGCTGTGAGAAGTGGTCCAGAGCCAGTGTCACAGCTCATTCTTTTAATCTTACAGTGGATATTACTGGCTTCTGTATTCTTCTTTGATTGTCCTAATTTGCAGTCAAAGTACAAGGAGCATCGATGTATTATTTTATATTAATGTATATAATTTGCTGGGGATTGCAGTGTTCCTGTCAGAAACTTAACATACTGCTTCCATAGTTGTATACAGATTTAATACTGAGGTATCTGTTTTATGCATTGCCTACTGTTTTTGGAAATTGTATATATGGTGTCATATAATGGTGTCATATAAAAGTCAGTGATGCCATTAAAGACTGGAGGGCAAAATTCACCATAGTGGTTAAAGTATGGGCTACATGGAGGTCTAGATTGCTTTGACCATTGTTTGCAGGCAGATGCTATGTTACTGCAAAAGCAAAGTTGGCACTGGGCACGGAATGGGAGACTGGGGAATTGAATCCTAATCCATACTGCAATCCATGCCAGTATCTCGTGCTTGATTGAGGGAACTTGCCTGGACTTGTTACATTCCAGTCAAAGTATGAAATGCCATTCTATTCCTTGGCCCCTCTGCCCCTTATGACTTCCATGAAAGAGATTTTGCTTCTCTAATAAGTCATACAAGGAACAGTTCCAGCAGATGTGGGTGTTCCGTAATAGCTCTGTGATCATAAGAAAGCTGAACATGGCAAAATGTACTCTTCAACGCAACTCATCCAAATACATGAGTCTCAGGCCCATAATCCAGTTTCATTTGCTTGTCTCTGTCTTTCTTACCATGAGCTCCCAGGCCATCTGTTCCTTAGGCCCTCTGTGAGGGCCTATTTAATCACTTCAACTGTAGGCTCATGCCAGCCACAGTTTCTTTCTACTGCCTTCCTTATATATGTTCTCAAGTCCTGTCCTGTTTCATTAGCTTTCCTTTCTGCAGCTCCTGTGTTTCCTGCCTTCCTTTTCTCAGATTTCTCTCTCTTCTCCCTGCACCGCAGCCACAAGTCTCTAGGATTTGCCAGTGTGTCACCCACCTACTAAAGCACATAGGCTTTCTAGGTTAACAGCAACTTCTAGATGCTGAAAGACTTTCCAGAATCAGAAAGGGCAGTACCTCTCTCCACAGCACTTTCTCTTCCTCTGACCCCAATGCCAGAAAATTGTTTGAACAAGAGAGGTACTGCCACAGATTCTAGTAAAACGTGTGTTGAACACAAGAAGCTGCCTTATACTGAATCAGACCCTTGGACCATTCAAGTCAGTATTGTCTGCTCAGACCGGCAGCGGCTCTCCAGGGTCTCAGGCAGAGGTCTTTCACATCACCTACTGGCCTGGTCCCTTTAACTGGAGATGCCGGGGGTTGAACTTGGGACCTCCGGCATGCCAAGCAGATGCTCTACAAACTGAGCCACAGCCCCTTCCCCCCCCCCTTTAAAAATGTGTAGAAGTTTTTCCCCACAAAGATCACAAAAATCAGCAAGAATTCTACTCTTAATAAAAGGTTGCAAGTGGGTAACCACGTTGGTCTGCAGTACAAGATCAAGGTTTGAGTCCAGTAGTGCCTTAAAGACCTAAACAATTTTCAGGCTTTTGAGAGTCTGACAAAGGGAGCTTTGACTTTCGAAAGCTTACACCCTAGAAATCTTGTTGGCTGTTAAGGTGCTACTGTACTCAATTTATGACGCAAAATTATACTGCATGTTAAATTACTGTTCACAGTTAAATCATCAAAAATAGCCATATAAAAGCATGCTTAAGGATGCTTTAAAAGGATGGTGATATGTTCATCTGATCAAAAAGTAAGCTTGCAATCAGTCCCCCTCATCCTTTGCGGAGATGGCTTTATTTTTAAGAATTTCCGTTTACTGTCTTTATGCTGGTAATGATACAACTCGATTTAAAGTAGACTGGACCATATGTGACCAGCTATTAAAATGTAACAGCTCGCCAAATTAAGTATGGATTCAGATAAATCATTTAGCTCAAACACCAGCACACACATGCCTCAGTATAAGTCGTGTCATTTGCATTTATTGGATTGCTCGGGATTTGTATAGCCCTCCCTCTTTCTGCTGTCCCCAAAGAGGCATCTAGGACTGTGGGGTAGCCCAGTCGTGCAGGATGCTCAAAAATATGTGGGTTGCTGGGCATTCTGATGACTTCTCAGGAGGTTCTGGTCCATTTCGTATTTCCAGTAGTAAGTCCAAGGTCCTGTGTAAAACAGACTGGTGGGGGAGGGCAATGTCACCCCAAGCCCTCCACTTTAAAACTTAGGGGATTCTTTGTTTTGGTGGCATCCCCCAAAATAAATCCAAGCAAATTATTTTTCCAAAAAATATATATTTAAGATTCATATTAAAAGAAAAGGGCTTATTCAAAGCGCAAGCTGTGGAAGTGTTTAAAATGTTTTATTCTTCTTAAATATGTAGAAATTTAGAAACATAGAGAAGTATTTATCTCTTGCCTTTGTGTGATAAGTGTTGATATTTTTCTAAAACTAGCACTGGACAAGTTTTGGCTTGTACATTTGGGGGGGGGGGAATGCCCAGGAAGCAGTAATTTAACTAAAGATCGCCATGAAGCGGTTATATATAACGTTACTATGAAAAGAATAGAGTGCTTTTAATAATCCATACATAAATAGCCTTTATAAATACTTGCCTTGGCTAGGAGAGTGTTCCATGAAAAGCTCTTTAGTAGGAAACAGAAATCTGTGTGCCATAAAGCAATGACTGCTTTTTTAAAGATCAGTTAGCTCTAGGGAGAAGTATCCAGATCCTCCCCCCCCACCCCAAAACAAGTCTGCATGGGCTGCGTATCGAGGGGTTTGCCAATTACACAGGCATCTGCTGTTGACACAGCCAAGGCCCCAGCCTTTTCCTTGCTGCTGCTGAAATATATTTGGGAGAGAAAAGCAGCTGCTCTGTGCAGGCACCCCCTTGTACCTGATGTGGTCTGCTTTATATGTTATACTCAGGTACAGATATCCAAGTACCAAATGTAGGAATGTTTTGACATTGTATTGCATCCTGGGGCCTTTTTATCTACAAGGAAGTTTGTAAGAACTACAGAGGAGGGCAGAGAGATAGTTACGAAGCCACCTTTTAACTGCACTTCAGTATGCCTTCTGCAAGATCCGTGCACTGTTTTGTGGCAAAAAACCCTGCCTGATCAGATGTCCTGTTCCTGCCCATTTGTGTCTAGCGCTGCAAGAGCTCATGTAGAGATAAATCAACTGAGTTATTGTCAAGTTGGGGTGCGAGTGGTCCTTATACACAGATAACACAATTAGATGTGGCGGTCCTTAACGTAGAGTACAAATTCCTTCCTTAACTTAGATGTTAACATGATAAAAAAAAAAAGTCACACTAAGCATGATCTTAGAGTTAACGTCTGCCATTAAAAGTCTAACTCGGCCCTCAACTGAATCTAATACATCTGAGATATGCTGGGTTAATTTAAAACGGAGTCGTAAAATGGGCAACTAAGCAAAATATGTGGGAGATCCTCTATTGAACCTGTGGAACAGGGACATAGCCTTAGATTATGGGGAATTTTTTAATATCTACCTAGAGCATTTTTATCCCAAGCTTCTCAGAGCAGTATACGTAATTCTCCCTTTGCCATCTTGCCTTCACAACATCTCTGTGAGGCAGTTTAGGCTGAGAAGGAGTGACTGACCAGAGGTCACCCAGCTTCAAGGCTGAGTGGGGGATAGAACTCGGGTCTCTCAGATCCTAGCACACCTGCTAGGATCCTGCTTCTACATTTTTATTTATTTATTTATTACATCCCGCTCTCCCCAGCAAAACTGGGCTCAGAGCAGTTTACAACAAAATCGGAACAAATTGGATTCCATAAAAACATTAAAACCATTCGTATAAAAATAAAACAGCCCCATAAGTATCTGTCATCAATACAATCAAGAAAATCAATATATATTGCATAAAATGGCGCTCCTCAGTGTAGTAATCAGGGCACAGGGCCAACGAAGAGTAAGTCAGTATGTATGCATAGTATGTGGAACAAGTATCCCTAATATTTTATCCTCAGGCCATTTGTGTATTCTGTTCTTTTCACGTGCCTAATAATTATGTAATATCTGTTGTAAGAAGGGTAAAAGAAAATCTCAAAAGGAAACAAATAGCATGATACAAGCCCTAGTTGTTAGACTTCTTTGAACCCATTTGTTTTTAATGGTAAAGATGGTTATTTTTCAATGTTTATTGAGACTGTTTTCAGGCAATGATCTATACAGCTCAGTGTCTGTTAGCTAACCTAGGTGCTGCGGCAGCCATAGGACCAACCTGTGGCCACCAGTGCCATTTTAGAGAAGAATTTGGCCAATTAAAAATGCTACAAGGGACCCATCCTGATCAGGCCCACACCATAGCAGGACCAAGTGATCTTGTGTGTGTCTCCCCCCCCCCCACCCCACATACCTTTTCGGTTGTTTTGGCACTTGAAAAGGCACAGTGGGGGAACATAATCTAAAACGGCAGTGGCTGCCATTTGTACCTGTGGTGGCCATAAGGTCTAGTTTGGCCCTAAGAGAAAAGAGATTTGTCTTTGTGATATAATCTAGACATATTGAGCATAAATTCTAAGGCTGGTAGGTCAGAGTTTGCTGGGAGCATATACCAAATGCTAGATGTGCAGGTTGTTAATATTTTCAGAAGCTTAAGACACAACCGGTTGCTGAGTACCCAGCTTGCTGGGGATAAAGGGAAGATGACTGGGGAAGGCACTGGCAAACCACCCCGCAAACAAAGTCTGCCTAGGATACGTCAGGATGTGACATCACCCCATGGGTCAGGATTGACCTGGTGCTTGCACAGGGAACCTTTACGTTTAAGACAGAACAGGATTAATCAATGAATTAGGGTCCGTAAAGACCAAAGGCGTGGAAGTATCAGAGCCTTGTAAGTCATGCCCTTAAGAACAGAGCTACAAGTTACAAGGATGAACTGATGAAAATAGCAGCCCAGTATTAAGTCTTCCTAGGGTTGCCAGGTCCTTCTTCGCCACTGGCAGGAGGTTTTTGAGGCAGAGTCTGAGGAGGGCGGGGTTTGGGGAGGGACTTCAATGCCATAGAGTTCAATTGCCAAAGCGGCCATTTTCTCCAGATTATATCTATCGGCTGGAGATCAATTGTGATAGCAGGAGATCTCTAGTTGATACCTGGAAGTTGGCAGCCCTAAGTCTTCCCCATCCCTCCAAAAGTCTAGTACAACTAACCTGATATTCTGACATCATGATGCACATATTCTCCACATTCTGCATCCAGTGTTGTGAAGAAGGAGTGAGGAAATAAACATCCTGCTGACATCCGGACACTGCCTAAGTTGCATCAGTTATTGTTCAGCAGCCTTCCTTTTCATAATTCTACCCTCAGGTGACAGTGTGCAAGAGAGCAAAGGCCATACAGCAACATGCCAAATGCTTCAATGTCTTTCAAAAAAATGTTGTTATTGGTTGGATCCAGCCTAACATTTCCACAGGTGCAAAGATTTCTGCCTGCAGAATGCAGTTTTCCCACTTCTCCCCTCCTGTGCCACCCTGAAAGATCCCACAAAATCCTATGGGAAAGAGGACCCCTGGAAACAGGATTGGGGGGTATTTCGGGCTGCAGGAAAATCATGCTCCATGGATGGAAACATCTAGTATGGATCCAAGTCTGTGTATTTGCAATGTTTAATGATGGCTGCCTGCATTAAAGGGTATTGATTCATTAAAAGTGTCTGCATTACAACATGTAATATGTTTGTAAGATTTCTGCACAAAATACCTTGAGTTCATGAACTTACTCTGATTATACTATTCCTAAAATCTGCAATTTGCTTTTTGCTAAGGAACAAAAAGATTATTTTCTTAAGCTGTAGTTAACGTTCATTCACTCTAAAAGCTTGTCTCTGCCATTTACCTCACTTGCATCCTCAGAAAATCCTAACTAATAGCCTTTAAATTTTTCTCTGTCCCCCTCTTCTTTCCTGCCATGTTCTTGCTCCCTATAGCGCTTCAGCATGGAAGGAATCTCAAATGTCATTCAGAATGGCTTCCGTCAAACGTTTGGAAACTCTGGTGGCGAAAAACAGGTGCTGGGCTATCCTCTAACTATTTTCTCATGCTGTCCTTCCTTCTTTGTATCAATGAAGGCCTTAAAAGTTCTGGATTTTCAGATGTCGGTGTACTTACTCGAATCTTCCTTGCCTTCAAGGCTATGATTTGTTTGCAAAGGTTTTCATACTCGGCAGTTAAAGATCAGGCAAGCCTTGATACGCACAGAATAAAATGAGCGGTTTCCCCCTAGGGTTCATTTAACTTCTCAAAATAAAATATAGGCATCAGCATAATGCATACTTGAAAAGAACTGCATGCATAAGAAAGCAGCAGCAGAAGGTCATCACAATTCAAATATTTCACTTCAGGAAAGTAGAAATATGCAAAAATAGTTCACAGTAAATAACTCTAGCGTCTTCCATAGTGTTAAAAGCACTGCTGTCTTTGAGAACCCATAACAAAGAAAAGGGGATCATCCTTTTTGTGTGTTATTGATTCTGAAACACAAATTTACCTCCCCCATACTGTATTATGCTGGGGGGGGGGTTGTATTTTAAGCTGCCAGCTTGAGTGTTGTACATAATCCAGATATAATATTTGTGAAGTATATTTCAGAAATGATATTTTGGACAATAGTTGACTGCTGATGCTAAATATAATGAATGGTAGCTTTTATACCTTTTCTCCAGGAGATTCTTTCTTATGTAACAAGTGAGGGTTTTTTTGTATTCTGATGTTACATAGGTAATTTGCTAGTTTTGGACCGTGTGTAGTAGTAGAGATCAAAAGCAGGTACTGTATAGTAGTAGCAGCACAAAAGTCCTAGTGTTAATTCTATTTTTGTATACATGTGTGTTTGACTGGCACTTATATTCAGGTGTGTGTCGATCTGATTTACAAGCAATGTGGTTGTGCACAGACTGAAGTAGAATTTACATCATTGCATAAATATAGGTGTTAGCAGTACATAAAGCCTATGTACTTGGGATTGTGCTATAATAAAGTTGCTGCTTTTCTTTGCTATTTTTAGCAACACGAATAGCATAAGTAGTAAATTAATAACCATAGCAGATAGTTGTTGACACAATAGGGATCAAGGTAGGAAAGATCATCTTTGTCCAGTGCAAGAAGTAGACATATCTAAAGTGAGAAGAACATGCTGTCAAGATGCGAAGTTGTTGTCGGCCACTAGAAAACCAGGAGCACAAGATAGGGGCTGAGTCCAGAGGAGGCCTGTGGAACTCAGAAAAATAAGCTGGGGGATGTCCCAGGCTACAAAGCCTACTGCGCCTTTTTCCTATGGTGTCCAGTTTCAAGTAAGAGCCCCTGGCACAAAGTGGTAAGCTGCAGTACTGCAGTCCAAGCTCTGCTCACTACCTGAGTTCAATCCCAACGGAAGTTGGTATCAGGAAGCCGGCTCAAGGTTGACTCAGCCTTCCATCCTTCTGAGGTCGGTAAAATGAGTACCCAGCTTGCTGGGGGTAAAGGGAAGATGACTGGGGAAGACACTGGCAAACCACCCCGTAAACAAAGTCTGCCTAGTCAACGTCGGGATGTGACGTCACCCCATGGGCCAGGAATGACTGGTGCTTGCACAGGGGACCCTTACCTTACCAGCTTCAAGTGGGGCCAGCCAATGGCTACATAGTAGGCCATACCTGTGCATACAGATCATCTGTATGTGCATCAGGTCGCATTCTAATCAGGCCCAGCCTAAACGATACTTGCCATATACCTGGTTGGTGACATGCTGGCGTCAGTACTTGCCATGAATGTCGATAATTGTAAATGATGATAAATGTTTTGCTATATTAAGGATTTTTTTAAAAAAAGAAATTTTTGTGCCCAAATTGGAATACAATAGCCAGAACATACTAAAAATCATATCCACATCATCTTCCTTGAGGTAAGAGAAACGTTCACAATGACACAGACATTCTTATCATCATGGAATTGTTGAGATGGGTTGCTGAGGTGGCACGCTAACAACATGCCAAATGCATGTATGCTTTAAAAATAAATCTGTCTCTAGGAAACAGAAAACTCCCCAGGGTAAGGGTGTAATTTTGACCAGGCCTCAGTGTGTGTAGATTAGATCCTTCAATCACTGTAATGGAAGAATTTTGTGTTGAACTTCCTGTGCCAGTTAGAAATCTCTGAACGGGAGCTAAAGTCTGCCTATCAAATTCGAATGGCTATTACTCAGCATAGCTCATGATTTCCTTTCTAAAATGCTTTCACCATTTCTTTTAATAGTGTTTTACGAAAGATGCACTCAATTCATTCACTAATTCATAACCACAGCTCTGTTTTTTTGATAGGCAGCTGTGGTTCTTTATTTTGTCCTTTGTACCTGAGATTGGTCTTAAAGCAGAGTGGACTACCTGTGTGGCAGTGTGGTGTAGTGGTTAAGAGTGGTGGTTAAGAGCCAGCGTGATGTAGTTAAGAGCGGTGGACTCTGATCTGGAGAATCTGGTTTGATTCCCTGCTCCTCCATGTGAAGCCTGCTGGGTGACCTTGAGCTAGTCACAGTTCTCTCACAACTCTCTCAGCCCCACCTAGCTCACAAGGTGCCTGTTGTGCGGGCATGTGGAAGGGAAGGCGATTGTAAGGCACTTTGAGACTCCTTACGGTAGAGAAAAGCAGTATAAAACAACTCTTCTTCCTCTCTTTTTCATCAGGCAGCAGATTGTGATATACCATTCAATGACAGCAAATCAGAAATTATTCAGTTTAATATATTTTAGCTATGATAGGATCCATTATTAATTAGCAAAGTGATTTCTTTGAGAAAGTCCTCTATTTGTATATTAATGTTTACGCTCATAGTGAATAATGCTTTTTTTTCCATTTCATGATTCCCTTTGAGCTTTGAATTTATTGCAGTCTATTGATAGATTTGAGGTGATACAAAAATAAACAAGTGCCAAAATTGAAATATTGGCATGAGAGAGACTATCAGAAAAGTAACATTCAATAGAAAACATTCCCATTTACACATTAGTCTCTCTGAAATCTATTTAACTAAATTGCCAGAAGAAGAAAAAACCAAGCTGAATTTCAAATATGGTGCACGCACCTCAAGAAAACATGAATATGGTAAAAGTAAGGAAGATTGTGTGTAAAGTGCCGTCAAGTCGCAGCCAACTTATGGTGACCCCTTTTGGGAGGGTTTCATGGCAAGAGACTAACAGAGGTGGTTTGCCAGTGCCTTCTTCTGCACAGCATCCCTGGTATTCCTTGGTGGTCTCCCATCCAAATACTAACCAGGGCTGACCCTGCTTAGCTTCTGAGATCTGACGAGATCAGGCTAGCCTGGGCCATCCAGGTCAGGGTAGTGTTTATCTTACAATTCTCTTAATCCAATTCCCCAAAAGAATCCTGGGTTAACTGCCATAGAGTTAATACAGTTACCTGAAAAATCGTACTATACCCTTATTTTATCTTTTACTCATGCAGAGAATATGTACAATTCAAAAGGCCACAGGAAAAAAAATTCTGAGGGCAAGTCACTGCTCAGAGTAAATTGTAAAACTTAAAAGTAGCCTGTCTTTTCAACAATACAGGCGGCAGCAGTGGAAATTTCAAAGAAACAGCTAGCTCCTTGCATGATTTTACAACCAAGTGTACAAAATGAATGGAAAGCTGGGTTACAACATAAGGGTAGGCATTGCGAGATTCGTAATGCACCACTAAAACAGCAACACTCTGTGGCTTGGGAGCCACATACACAAATTGTAATTAATTAAAATAAAAAATATTTTTTTTAAAAAATGGGGATGATTGCATAGGTCGTTTATGCATGGGGAGTTTTGCCTGAGGTTCGTTGCTCGCTGGACCCACACTTTCCTGTTGGGAATCTCTGCACCAGCAGTCTCCAAGCTCAAATCAAGCTCCCTCCCCTTTAAATGCTGCTTTGTAATTAGCTTCTTTGTAGAGCTTACTGTGAAAGACAATCCCTGCCCCAAAATCCAATTGCTGCATTAAAAAGCATTTTAAGAACAAAAAATGGAGCAATCTGATAGCGGAGGGAGAAATCCAAGCCTTGGTTTTAAAAAGCCTTTCTTCTGCTCAGAAAGAGCTCCCAGGAAGCAGGAAGCATTTGAATCCCCACCTCTTTACATGCTGCTTTGTAATTGGCTGTGAGAGAAACCAAGCTTGTGTGTCCCACACTTTGCCTTCCCCAGCCAAAGCCGGGCAACAACATTAAAACCATAATAAAAGCCATAATACTCATACATTTAAACCAATGAGTATAACTATACTAAGCAATATAATCATAACAAAACAGCAGATGGTGTTTGATTAGAAAAGTAACCACTGAGAAGGGTCTGCAGTCAGACAGTCCCCCTAAGTTTGTAAAATGAACAAAATAACAGAGGGGGAAGGTAGGGAGGCCAGCACAGATAACATCCGTGGCTGTCCTCAGTTTTGCCCATGATGATTATATCAAGGTTGTGGAGACGCAGAGGTTTTGTGTATGAGCCTGGATCAACATAAGCAGTGGAATGAGGTGAGAGAAATGAGGCATACCCCTACTGAATACTAGCCCAAGAAACAAAACTCCTTGCAAGTGGAGAGCTTAGCTTGGATAAATGTTCTAATCACCTTTCTCCTGCAGCGGTAGAGTAAAACCTGAAGGGAACCTTTAACATAGAGAAGCATTTATTTTTTTAACATCCAACCTACTAAAAAAGATCTGGAGAACTCGAAATCTTGCATACCGTTTTGTAAGCCCTTCCCCTCACTCCAGATACACAAGGACTGGCTAAGGTTCAACAGTAGTAGAGACAGAGAACTGTACACACTCAGAGGTACTCTGGTAAAAGGGTTATATATTATAATGATATATGTTATAATGATATATTATTGTTTGTGTGTGCTTGGGTTGATGCACAGTATAATGTGGCTCTTTTGGTTGATGAAAATGGCAAATCTGTCTCTCCGTGATAGAAGTAATTTTGATTTCCCACCATGGTTTTTAATATATATATTTATTTATTCTGTTAATGTATTTATTTGATTTATAACCCGCACCCTCTCCTCAACAGAGGACTCAGGGCTAGTTCACAACACACGCAACACAGCATCAAAACTTAAAATTGATAATAAAACCGATAAATACAGTAAAACGAGATTCTAATCAATCTAGTCATAACCTCTGGAACAAGTCTGGACAGCCAGACAGCTCACCCATTCTCTTACTTAATTAAATGTTAATGAAATAGTCAGTTCTATGTCATTCATGGTAGCTTCATTACTAGCATAAGTGGGGTACAATTTTGGTAAGCCTGATGTGCATATATATATATGGATATTCTTTGTTAAAGATCCTGGCCAACTGACAGCATTGATCATATCTATTACTTTTGCCACAAGGCAATCCAATGCAGAAATACATAAAGTATCCATGAAGGGCAAATGCAATGACATTTCCTGAACTAATCTGATAACTGTTCCGCATGGTTGGCACTTTAAAAGGTCTGTCAGTTTACACTTCCATATCATTATCAAATGAAATGTGTGCAGAGCAGCTCATTCTAGCTATCCCTTAACGTGCAGAAAGTGTCTGAAAGGTAAAGGTGTCGTGGAACAATTCAGAGAAAGAAAAACCTACAGTATATAAGGATTTATTAATATTGCTGCCATTTTGACACACTGTCACTATTCTGCTGTTGCTTTCTGAAACATCTTTGAATGCATCTCAGTATGTTTTATTTTTTGTGTTGAATGGAATTTAACAGTATGGATTACATGTAGCGGCGTGTGTTTGTAGGATTGTATGCTAGAAGCTGTGCACAAAAATTGCTGATTTAGTTTCTGTAAAGATGTTAAGTGTAAAAAGACTATATAGTAATCATGGCTTTTATTTGGCAGTACTTGACAACAGTTATTCCTTATGAGAAGAAAAGTGGACCTCCATCCATTGAAGATCTCCAGACACTAACAAAAAGTAAGTAAATGCTCATGCGTCGTCTTGCAAAAGTAGTCTTCTGTGATCTTTTGCTGGGATGTCCAAAGGGCCATCAAGAGCACACTTCCACAGAACATGTTCAGAAGAATTCATGTCAGGGTGAGCAAAATGCTTTCTGCTCCAAAATCTGAAATACCTGGAGTTGATCAGCAGCCTTGTGTTTATTCAAATAAACTTAATAAGTCAATAATGGGTCATATCATCCTGATCAAGTGATCCATAGCCTCTTTGAGTGTAATTGGCATTACTCCCTGGCACTAATATTAATAACATCATAATCAATGGAACTAATTCGTGTTCTAATCAGTCTATAAGTGCAAGGGTCAAGAACACACAGAGTTAGGCCAACTTCTTCCAGTTCCCTATCTGAATCCTAAGGTAACCATTAAAACTCTCCTAAATAAGCAGTTATGAAAAAAGAAAACAAACGTCCTGATTCTGCTAAAATCACCATGTCTTTATCCAGGGCTCAACAATTCCAGGTGCGAAGGTATCACTGCAACCTGAACTTCGCTTGTGGCGCCTAAAGCTCCAGCCCTCAGACTGTAAACTCTGTTAAAGAGTTTAAAAGGAGGATGAGGAGGGAAAAGGGGAGTCAACCCTTAAAAGGAATGCTCCGCAAAACTTCTAGCACAGAGCTAATTTGTTGCCAGGATATAAGCTCTGGTGCAAGTTTAATGGCTGTTTGGCTCTCCTTTGCCTTTTGTTGTGAACTTCTGCTCTCTCCTGCCCCAGCCAGGGAAAGCTAAAGGCAAGCAGATGGGTGTGCTTGGTGGAGTGGGCAAAAGTAAGAGACTTCCCCCTCTGGGGGGCACAGAAACCTGGTCTGGTCTTCAATCCAGCTTTTAGTGGTATTGGAATTAGTCAGAGCACAAGTAAAAGATTGTGAGTAGTTTTATATTCAGGCTAGATGTTTGCATTATATATACAGGATTATAATCCGTATTTTCTGAATCACTCAGTTGGGGGCTCCTGTTTGACATCTTCCGCCCCCATCAGAAAGACTCTGTGCTTGAATGGCAAAGAAAATAGTTCTTGGGTATTTCTCTTACTTTCCTTTCCTTCTAGTTACATAGCAGTCTAGTGGTAGCAGTTGGCCTACCTTACAACATTAGCTTAAACAAAAAAAGCTTGAGTCTGCAAAAGCGTATGCTGCAACATGTCTTTTCAGTGCTGAAGGGTTCTTGTTTTTGTTGACACAAACTTAACATGGGTTCCACTGTAACCCATAAGTTCAGGCCCAGTTTCTTTAAAGTCAGCTGAATCAAATAGTGGGTTTTTAATTAACACAGAGTAGTCAATGTGCACAGTGCTTTACAGAGCACAAAAAGGCAAGTCCCTGCCCCAAGGAGCTTACAATTTGAAATAAGGACAATGACAAAGAAAGGGGAGATGGAGGTGGGGAGAAACAGGAGAAGCATTTGTGTTCATCCCAATGACATGTACATGGGCTTAGCTCCTGTTGGGGAGGGGAACTAAGAGGTTGTGAATTTTCAAGTTTTTCCTGGGCTGCGCCTCTTCAGGAAAGTATCTTCATGTGCAGAAAACGTTTTGCATTCTATCTGAAAGAAAATGAGGAAGCAGCAGCTCTGCACCTTATTCAGGAAAGCATTCCAGAGCCTTGGGCCAGCAGTGTGAAAGGCCCTGCTCTTCACAACTGACTGTTGTTCTCACCTCTTAGAGTCAAACCTGACCTGTTATAACTTAGGGGCAACATTAAACTCAGGGGTTCTCTCGTTATTGGGCTGACTCCTATGTCCAAGGAAAATTTGCCAAGGCTTGTCTTAAGCCTGAGTGTAGACAAATATTATGCACACAGCGCTTAGCAACAGACACAGTGAAGTTGCTTTTAAAGCAAGGAGAAGACAGCTATAAGTGTCCCTTCGCCGTTCCCAAAAGTGTCAGAGGATGCCTCTGTGTGAAGAGTTAACAATGTTGTTTTCCACCGACTAGCTGAAACTTGATCCCTGTCTCAGTAACAGACTTCCTGACTCTCGGTGCTAACACTGTAGTGAGGCAGACCACAGACAATTTATTTAGAGCACTAGATTCTCTCAGCTGTTAAGGCCTGAAGGTTTGAATGCAAATGATAAATAGAACGGCCAAGAGTTGTTGCATGGGGCTGTGTCCTTTTCAATAGATGAGCACATTGTTTCTCTCTTCTGTATGGCTGTATCTATCTGGTTACTCTAACAAATATAAACTTGGAAAACTATTTGCGGACGAAAGCCCTTCGACCACAAGATAGGTTGCCAAATTTTGGGTTACTGAGATTAAAGTACGTAGTAAATTAAAAAGCAAAGATGCAGATAAAGTTGAGCTTAAACTACTGGATGTCAAAAAGTGGAGAAACCTGATGGCTGATTTGTTTATAGGAAAGAGATAATTGTCAAATTACTATGCGGTAATCTGATTTTAGTTTTGATAAGTTTTTATATCCTATTTTATTTGAATATCCTATTTTATTTGAAATGCTGTATGATTGTTATATATAGTGTGTATTTATTGGTCTTTGACTGCAAATAAAATTCAATTCAATAATCTCTCTCCTTTTGTAAACCAAACTGAAGGAAAACAGTCAGATTTAAGCCCATTTATGTGGATAATTTGGGCAGTACCTCAGTTGTAAATATTCTTCCTGCGATAGAAAAGTTTATTTCTTATATCTTTTGTGCAGCCTTGAAGAAAGAGTTCTTTAAAAAAAAATGTTTACATACAGCATATATAAAATTTATGAATAGTATTATTTATAATAGGTCCAACTTTAAAAAAATAGTGTATGGTAGTTTAGGTGTTTGGAACTGTGCCCTTTTGCCTGTATCAAATAGTAAGCATCTGTAGTCTGTAGACTGCACAGCATACAATTGTACAGGCTTGGTCTGTCAAAGTAATTCTTACAGTCAAAAGGTTTAATTATATTTGAGGTTCTGGAATTACTTCACAAACCAGTTCAAAAGCTCATGCTTTTGGCCTACTTCTCAGATTTTGCAAATTCTTGAGCACGATTTTGGCATTCTTAAGACCACACAAGTGCTTCTGACCCTTTGAGTAGTTTCCCAAATGCAGTCTTCTCTTGGAAACCAGACTCTTGCATAGTCTGAAGTTCTTAGGGCTCTTGCAGCGGGATGAGCGCTCCATAGGCGTGAAATAAAACCCTGTAGGCATGAATGTCTTTCACATTCCTGGAGTTCTTACTTGTAATAACTGCCACCGGCTCTCAAGAAACTGGAGCGAATCATGGTTACAAAATGTTTTGTGCATGTATGACAGGCTTAGTGTTGCTGACATAAACAGAACTTCCTTTTTTCTGCATAAAGGTAGTAAATGGTTAATTGCAAACATTGATCTGAATCTTCCCTTCAGCGATGACCTGTTAATTTTTGTTTGGACTTATTTGGGAATTTATTCCCACACGCTACATCTTCCCATACTCTGCAAGCTGTTAACACTACAGAAAACATGTGTAGTACTTATCAGACCTTATTTATAGAAGCAACATTGTTAGTAAACAACTCTGTTAAAATCTGTCCCAATGGCGATCAAGTGCCTTTGGCCTTTCTAGACTTCAGGTATTCAGTTTCTAAGCATGTATTTTTAATCAGTGTACATCTTGTACAGTGTTTTGGTGAGAATTTATTTGCTGTCCTACCTGCTCACTAAGTAGTCACAGACCCAACGCAAGAGTTCCTGGTAATCCTCCAGGGTTCCCCTGTTCAAAGTATTTTTTGTCAGGTAGTACCAAGAAGGTTCTGACTTCTCTTGCCCCCACCCCTTGCTCCAATATCACTGCATTCCACCTTTCTCCACCAAATAGTTTGGGGGATTTGGGATGGGGGCAAGTAGAGTAAATAAGGGAAACTGAGTCACACGTGAAGGAGCTCTCCTATCCCAGTTTTTTGTTCATAAATTTCTCAGACTTTCCCTTTTCGTACGACAGTGCATGACTGATCTCATAACACCTCTCTGTGACTGCTTTAGGTATTACACCTTTTAGGTGGTATAATGGTAAAATATACAGACGGTCTGTATTTTTTGAGAGGGGAGTTATTTGCCTGCAGGAAGCAGAAAGTATTTTACCAGTGCAGCGTACAATCAGTATTTTCATCCAGAGGTTTATTCTGTTGGAAGGGTACGTGCGGACAATGTTTAGTTCAGCATGGTTTCTGATAAATGGCTAAATTAAGAGTAATGATATAAACTACCGCTTCTTCCACTGACTGTAATCCCCCACATTTGACAGTTCTTCATGCCATGAAAGAAGATAGTGAGAAAGTGCCAAGCTTATTAACAGACTACATCTTGAAGGGTGAGTATGCCTACTGCCAGCCATGAGGTGGATTTTAAAGCTGTTACTATGTAGAGTATGAATTGTGTTCTTCTGACAGTATAATGAGTTTAGCAGCACTGACTTTTTCTTTTAAATCCTCTGACACTGGCATTTTACATGAAAAGGCGGCTCCAAGCATGTTGCTCTATAAATAGCATAGTGAAATAGTAATTTCTTGATGACACTATTGGGCAGTAAAACAAATATAGAGCATTATATAGTATCAGTACTAAAATACTTGGCTTCATTTATGAAAGCAAATAGTTCATTCCCAATGAAAGATGTAGGATTTTAAGAATGCTTAACATTAAAGAGTTTAACATCTCACCATATGGGTTAGCATAAACTTTCCATCAGAGGAATGAAACTTCCTTTCTTTACTTGTCCTGCTGCAGTCTGCTGATCTCCACAAAATGCTGTTCCTAGGGGAACAGGGGACCCTGAGGAATGACACGGGGGGGGGGGGGTCTGCAGCAGGAAATCAGTAGAAATTGCCAATTTAGTCTGGATCCAACCCTGTTATCTGTAACTCGCAATGTAAAGTCAATATATCCAGTGCATTTTATCCCATCCGTCCTCTAAGGAGCTTAGGGGGCAGCATTCGTAGTTATCTCTTACCCATTTTAAAATATTGTCGTTTGGGTTCTGGGCTAAGGATTTGAAACATCGAGTCCTCAGCATAGCTGTTATTCAAAGGGACCTCTTCAACCACCCTGACTCTTGGTTGCTGTTCATTCTAGATGCATGGTGTAAAAAGCCAGTTGCCTGTGTTTCAGGACTGATTCAAAGTTGAGGTTTCAGGACTGATTCAAAGTTGCGGCTTAAGCTTTGGAATACCAACTAAATCCAAGGTGTTGTAAACTGATTTATAGAGAACATTTTGTGTTCTACTTGATTATTCAGATGATTCTGTCGTTAGAAAGCAAGGGAAACAAATATAGTGCTATTGATTCGTGCAGTGCCAAATGGCAAGGGAGTAATTTGTGACGGTTTATTAAGGGCATGCGGTTTACGTGGGCTATCTGAAGGGTATGCAGACTTCCACAGGCTAGGGAAATCTGAAGCTCCAAGAACTGGATTGGTTAGTTGGCTGGCTCTTGGCAGTAGATGCTTAGTGATCCATATTTTAATAACCTTTATATGGCTCTGCCCTTAAAGTCAACATGGAAACTCCAGTTGGTACAAAACACCACGGTGTAGTTACTGTCAGGTGCTAGGCAGAGTGTGAATGCCACATTCATTCTGCAGTCACTCTGTTGGTTACCAATCAGTGACTAGGCTCTGTTCAAGGTGCTGGTTACCTACAAAGCCGTTAATTGCCTTCGACCCGCATACCTGCAGGACTGTCTCTCCTGCTGTCCTCTGCCATGACAATTTCACTGATCTGAGCAAAGCCTTCTGAAGGTGCCGCCCTGCAAGTGGGTGGGATCCAGAGCTGCCCATTCACATGCGTTCTTTGTGGCAGCTCCCACTTTGTGGAACAGACTGGCCAAGGAGGTCAGTAAGGCTACAACGCTTCCATCATTCCACAGAATGTGCAAAATAGGAATGTTCAGAACAGCGTTTTATAGAACTGTGTAATAGTGTGGAATGGCCAAGGCAGGCGCCTGTATAACAGAATAAGCCTTTAGTCCACTGCAATGATGATTCCAGGTATCATCTTGCTTTTACTGAAATTGTATTATCTTTGCAATTCCACCATACCTTGCCTAGGCAGTTGCGGTTCTCATTGCCTACTAATTCTGTAATTGCATTGCTCATTAGATGTCTTATGCTGTATGATTGCATGTTTTACGCTGCAATCTGCTTTGAGTCTTGGCGAGAAAGGTGGGCTATAAAAAAGTAAATAGACCTATGGAAGTAACTTATTTTCCCACCGTCACAGTGTGAATTGGAAAGAAGAGTTCAGAAATAGCTCTTGCTTGGTGCTTGTGTGTCCCTGTGTGCGGCTGCAGAAAGGAATAAGAGGGGATCCTTATTCTTGTACTGCCGCTGCGTAGGCCCTAACATGCAGCAGCAGGTTATATGCACGTGACTGCGTGCAAGGATTTCTTTACATTCTTCTGTAAAACAGATAATCGGTGCTAGGTTGGAGACTCCTAGATGGCAAGGTAAAGCTAGGAGGGTCTTTGAAATCTAATAAGCTTAAGAAACAAGAAATCAACAGCTTTGCTGGTTATTGCCTGGGGGGAAAGTGGGGTGTTAATTGGATCCACACACTTACTCAGAATTTCACTCCAGGCATTATTTTAGCACCTTGTGGTGCATCCAGTTCTGCATTTTCAAGCAGTAATTTACCCTAGCAGTGAAGTATTGCCCACACTGTTAAGTGGGAATCTCCACTGAGTTGGCAGTCCGAACACTAAAGAAGTGAAGTATCTTGCTGCTGCTTGAAGACGCAAGTGAGAAGTTTGCACCCTCTTTCCAAGTAGGGCTCGTAAAAAATTGGATGAGTTCCCATCAACAGAGTGATATAAGGCAGCTGAGTTCCTCTCCTGTTCTTTCCATATAGGAATAATACCTTCCAGAGGCTTTATGAAAGATGCCAAAAAGTTTTTGTGACTTTGTCTTCCTGTTTACATGTACGTTTCACAATGTGACTGTCGTGTGAATACTATCAGAATACAGCGAATCGTATAGATTATGTTTATGTAATCTCTTCCAGTCTATTGTTCTTGGGTGCTGTAAAAATGGTGGGTACAAACTGTTCGGTAAGCAGTTTTATTAAGTTGATCACACCTAAGTTCTCAGTGAGCACTTCACTGTGTGGTTTATTTACAGGGAAGGGGTGCATGCAAAGGATGCTGTTATATATGATGGCTTTCTCATAATGGCATTCATAAATTATTGCAACACAATTCCTGGAGGAAATCACCCCTCTCTTGTCACTGAAATGTAGTGTGAGAATACTGTGTGCTGTGAAATATTGGGCAAGGCCCCGCAAACCATGAATAGAAAGAGTTCGCAGACAAGGGATCTGCTCCTTCTCTGCTGGTCCTGGGAGGGGGGCGGGTCAAAGGACCCTCAGGGATAGTGGGATAACAGTCACTTTGATTATTGTAGTAATATTTTGAGTTCCTCTCTCCTTAGCTTTTATGTCATTTTATTCTCATATTTCAAATTAGCAGCAAGGTTAAAGCTTTTGTTTTAAATGTTGGAAGAGACTGACTATTCTAAGATCAGCAAACTGTGATAAGAAAATTTGTGTGTTTTCATTCTTGACACCTAAACCTGACTTCTTCATTTGCTTTTGTGTTGTGCTAGCCTTGGTTTGAAAGCTGGATTGCTCTGAGGTTTGTGTCTTTTAGATGTAGAACAGGAATGAGAAATATGTAAAGGACATGTCTTGACTGCCACGGTATATAATCCATAGGTTGTGCACATCAGGATGGTGTATGTATTGCTTCAGAATCCTTTAAATGTGTGTATAGCACATTCTTTCATTAGTGCTGTACGTAATACCTGAATGTTCTGCAAAAGAGCTAATAAATTTCCTTTAAGGACTTATCTCAGTGTCTAAGACATGTCCTTCTAGTTAACTCATTTCTGTAAGGAATTAGTTGATGGCTCTGTGTGTGTGTGTGTGTGTGTGTGCGCGCGCGCTCCTTCTATGGGTTTTTGTTGTGTGATGGGGAATAAGGTTCATACTCATTATACATACGTGTTACTGTGTTTAAACTTTTAGACTATAGTTATAAGGCTTTTAGTTTGATTAGCTTGTATCTAATGGTATTCTCAGCTGAGCCAAGTCCAATAATGTTAATAGGTATGTACCCTGCTTTTTATTTTATTTATTTATTTATTTGCAGTTCTGTGCCCTACATGAAGAGTGCCGTTTGGGAGAAAAGACAACCATGCTGATTCCTGTGAAGAGGATCGGTTAAAGCCTTTCAGTTTAATTTGGCACCGTGATGACTTCTAATGTCTTTACTACTTTTATTGCCTGCTTGGACTTTTGGATCATGGACTTGGGAGCATGTAGAACTCCTCCGTTCGCTTTTTTCTCCACTTAACCATGAAGTATTCAGACAAAGAACAGAGACTATACAGTTTTACTCACAAACATTTATTTGGCTTTTCAGTACTATTTTTTAAATTATGTGGCATGCAATTATTCTCCACAGCATCTGCCTTGATGGAGGAAGAAGAAACTTTTGTGTAAATAATAGAAGCCTGTCGAGTATAACTGACCGAACTTCAATCAAAACGGTAATAGGTTATTGTGTTAAGAGTGCAAAAGGAATCAAAAGCTGAACCTGTCATGCAAAACTTCCACAGAAGTTCTTCATAGGGCATGTCAATATGGGAACTAGCACTGAGCTTCTTTTTTATTTTTAATCCTCAGCATTAATATAATAGTACCATCAGTATTGTCGTGTGTTTACTAATTCTCATGAACTTTGAAGCCACCTTTAGAAGTAAAAAAAGTGATGTAGAGCATTTGTATCCCTTTCTTGTTGGCTTGCTTAACAAATAATCTACCAGGAAGTTGCACAAGCCCCAACTGAAATGATCGGGACAGGAGATCTTCCCGGAAGATTCTCCTCTGAAGCACTGGCCCATCACCTCAATTTCTTTAAACTTTATTTAAAACTAATTTAGTTGAATGTGGAAATCTTGCTGCTTATTGTGCTTTTTAGTCTACATGTTAAATAAATGTTTGGTCATAGTATAACATTTTATATGCTACAGTACGTTAATGAATACTTTTTACAGACTCATTGTCCTGCGGTTCATTTATATGCAGTACTCTTAGGCCATTTATGCAGGGTCGGTTTTGCTGTTCGCTCAAAGCTGCTTTTTTAAATGCGACCTTTAAAATGATTATTCACAGTCCTGATGTAAGAGAAGTCAAACAAATTCCACCACCGCCCCACTTGCCTGCTCCTTTGTTTGCATGGTCATTAGCAATGGCTGTTTGCATAGCTAAGCCGCAGCTGTGATTCTGGGAAATGCTTCTGGGGATGCGGAGCAAATATAAAAGGTCGCGTTAAAGGGGCTCTTAAGAAATGTGAAGCAGGTGTGCACCGGCTTTGCAGTGACAGCTGGAATGACGGTTCAGCGTGAAATTTTTTTTTAAATATGCGGGGCACTTCAGCCTGGAATGCGCTGCTAATTAGCAAGCATAAACGGCCTTCCCCTTAGTGTTCTCCACCTGGGAACAGGCTTGTTGTTGCTAAGGCTGAGCAACAGCCACAGGGCTACCAGATAGTGGGGCTTCCTTACATTTTCCCTGCCCCAGTCATGTAGTAGCCATCCCTGTCCACATGGAGGGGTACTTTATTTTAACCCATGATTGACAGAGTGCTATACCTATATCTGGAGGTCAGTTAGCAATTTTTAAAAAAATCAAAAGCCAGCCCCCCATGGTGTGGGGAGGCTGAGGCAGCAAAAAAATAGTGCCAAAGTGGACGTTTATTCCTGCATAGAAGCTACCGGACCTTGCTGTGATGGTTCTCAAAATATTGCAGCAAAGCAGGTTTAGGAAAGATCACAGAAAAGATACGAAAACCCATTTGGCAGGTGGGGAACTTTCCAACAGCATTCATCTCAAGGCAAACAAGCTGCCTGTCTTCTGCTACTGATGGAATCTCAAAATTGTTTCATTTGTTATAAAATTGATTTCACGCCCCATAGATGAATGAAAAATCCTTGGAACTTGAAAACCTGGAAGAGATTGACACTTGTAGTGATCAGAATAGGAGAAACGGGTAGATTTTGCTCCAAACCATTCTCCCATTATTATTTTCCTACCCAGAGGGCTGGGTGAAGTGGTAGATTAGGAGGCGAGAGCATTGGAACATCTACTAGGAGCTTATTGTCTTCCAGATAATCCTCCAGGGGACAGTATTTTTATCCTAACAGAACGTGACAGCCAAGGCATAAATACATTTCCATGGAGGAATCAGATCAGCGCTGCCAGGAGGTCACTCACGGACTGCATAGCAAGTCATGTTCTCTCTGCTCTCCATCTTTTTAGAAACGGATATATTGGCAACATTCATGTATATCCATTGATGTAGCTGCTTCAGTAGAACCATGTGAAAAACGAAAACTATTAATAAGTGGAATCTTGTCTAGCATATCATTGGAAGAACATTTTTACTTTGTACAAATTAAATTAATGAAATCTTCAACAGTGTTAACAAAAATCTTGTTTTTCAAAGATTCTAAAAGTGGTAGGAAGAAAGCGCCTTGTTAGCTGAGCAGATCTCCCAAGTAAATGCCAGGTAAATCATCAAGCCTCGGTAAATCATCAAGGAAAGACAATTAACACTACCCAGGAGTGGGTGAAAACTTACCCTTTTTCCTGGAAGCAGAATATTTCCAAGGATTCCATTGACAGAGATTTATAAAATTAGGCACAGGGTGGAGAGAGCTGACAAACAGACATTTTTCTCCCTGTCTCAAAATTACTGGAACTTGAGGGCAACCAGTGAAGCTAATGGGCAGTAGTTTAAGGATGGACAAAAGGAAATACTTCTTTACACAATAAAGGCTCTTCTTATGTTCGTATGATTCTTCAGTATCCAGACAAAGTGACAGAACATCAACCTCTGCAAACTGGAATGTTCTTATAGAGCTTTCTTATAAACATGTTCAATCTCCGATGGGCATATTTACACCCACCAATGAATTTACAAATTATTTGGATGAAGGAATAGAGGGGAGGCTTATTAAATTCGCAGACGATACTAAATTGGGAGGGGTAGGAAATACAGTAGAAGACAGAGCCAGGATACAGGGTGATCTTGACAGGCTGGAGAATTGGGCTAAAATTAATAAAATGCATTTCAACAGAGGTAAATGTAAAGTTCTGCATTTAGGTAGGAAAAATCAAATGCGTAATTATAGGATTGGGGAGACTTGTCTTAGCATAGTGTGTGCGAAAAGGATCTTGGGGTCTTAAGCACTGAACATGAGCCAGCAGTGTGATGCAGTAGCTAAAAAGGCAAATGTGATCTTGGGCTGTATCAACTGAAGTATGGTGTCCAGATTACGCAAAGTGATGGTATCGCTCTGCTCTGGTTAGACCTCACCTAGAGTATTGTGTTCAGTTTTGGGCACCGCAATTTAGGAAGGATGTAGACAAGCTGGAACGTGTCCAGAGAAGGGCAACAAAGATGGTGAGGGGTCTGGAGACCAAGTCCTGTGAGCTAGGTATGTTTAGCCTGAAGAGGGAAAGACTGAGAGGTGATACGATAACCATCAAGTACTTGAAGGGCCGTCACATAGAAGATAGTGCCGAGTTGTTTTCTGTTGCCCCAGAAAGTCAGACTGGAACCAACGGGTCAAAATTAAATCAAAAGAGTTTCATTCTAGACATTAGGAATAATTTTCTAACAGAGCGGTTCCTCAGTGGAACAGGCTTCCTCAGGAGGTGGTAAGCTGTCCTTCCCTGGAGGTTTTTAAGCAGAGTTTAGATGGCCATCTGTCAGCAATGCTGATTCTATGATCTTAGGCAGATCATGAGAGGAAGGGCATCTGGGCATGGAGTAGCGGTCGCTGGGGATGTGGGGGGGAGGTGTGAATTTTCTGCATTGTACAGGGGGTTGGACTAGATGACCCTGGTGGTCCCTTCCAACTCTATGATTCTATTAATCACAAGCTAATTTGCTATATCACAAGGTTCCAGAGGCCTTTTCCAGCCAATAACTCAAGGAGGCTGATATTTCAAGGATCAGATCAGCAATATCTGGTTTTTCTAGCGGTCCCCCATCTCACCCTGGTTAACTCTAATAAATCCACTACCACCAGTACTGGGATCGGGAATGGTGCCAGGTTGGTCCATGGCAGACTGGCCCTTGAAATCTTAAAGGGACATTATTTTCGATGGGTAGAAGACCCAGAGGCCAGGTAATAGAATCATAGAAAATAGTGACCCTTTCAAATTTAATGAGCTGATGTGTTCAGACCAGCTGGGAGCATTAGAAACTAATGGGTGGTAGACTTGGCCTGAATCTGGAGGCCAGGTCTGCCACCATACATAGAAACTAAAACCCAATGTGCCATGGACCATCTGGGGGCCAAGGCACGCTTTCTCTCCTTCCTTCCTTGCTCCCTATTCCTGCTTTTTTGGGGAGGGGGGTCAATCAAATTTATCATTTTAATATCCTTCAGAAAGGGCAAGATATCCATTTTCACTAAATTAGGAGTATTGTACCAATAAAGGGGAAATAGTTCCCAACA
Source organism: Euleptes europaea (assembly GCF_029931775.1). Lineage (NCBI taxonomy): Eukaryota > Metazoa > Chordata > Lepidosauria > Squamata > Sphaerodactylidae > Euleptes > Euleptes europaea. The sequence continues at coordinate 33,842,899 of NC_079318.1, forward strand.
CAACTTTTGGGACATAATATTCCTGACATTTAATGAAAATGATAAGCATACTCTTCCCCGCTTTCCAATAAGGCATTAGAATGATCAATGTTTGGACTGCGCACCCCTATGACACCATGTTACCAACCTTGCCCATACAACCTTCACCCATTGGACATTTATCAGGTGAAGCCTGGGTGCAGCCACACCACAGCAGCTCCCATGTGAGTATTTGTAACCTACGTACTGGTCAATTTAATCAGCGACAGGCTGAAATTAACTGTCTCAATAAAGCTATCATGGCTTTGGAGATCCTCATCATGGCTGAACACAGTAGCTGCCAAGGAAGTCTCATATTATTTACTTCTGAGCAGGAAATTCTGACCATTCCTGTGGGTATGCCAATCTCACCACAGTAATGCATATCTTTGTACGCTCCAGATCAGTTTACCACAGCTTGCGCTCTAATTTCATGACAGTCGGAAATAGCAGCTAGTTCAGAAAGTAGGTGCCTATGTACTTAGCAACAGTTTGTGATGTACACCTGAGATCGGTGAGAGAGATGGTAAGAACTTTTACACCCCTCTGACTTCAGCAGGATTTAAGCAAATGATTTATAAACTCCAACTGAAATCAACGAGCCTAAGACCATATCTTAACATGTGACACAAATCAGTCACAATACGGCCACATTTAAGCACTTGTAATTCTCATCATGTTCAGTTCTGGTGGTGGTTGGTTGTTTCAACACCTAATGGGTTTTTTTTTGTGTGTGTGTGTGTAATCTTATCAAACCCTGACCTGGATGGCCCAGGCTAGCCTGATCTCGTCAGATCTCAGAAGCTAAGCAGGGTCCGCCCTGGTTAGTATTTCACTGGGAGACCACCAAGGAAAACCAGCGTTGCTGTGCAGAGGAAGGCACTGGCAAACCACCTCTGTTAGTCTCTTGCCATGAAAACCCCAAAAGGGGTCGCCATAAGTTGGCTGCCACTTGACGGTACTTTACACACACTCACACACACACACACACACAATCTTATCAATGTTTTTTATATTCTAAATTGCTTTAACAGCACAGATTCAAGTCTAGTAACACCCTAGAAACCAACAAGAGTTTCACGGAATAAGCTTTCAAGAGTCAAAGCGCCTTCTGTCAACACCAGTAGAGAAGAAATGGAGATTTCTGAGTCCTTTTATTCTAAGAAGGTGGGAGTGGTGGTGTAAAGAGTGCTTGTAAAGGATAGAATCATAGAAACATAGAGTTGGAAGGGACCTCCAGGATCATCTAGTCCAACCCCCTGCACAATGCAGGAAATTCACAACTACCTCCCCACACACACACACACACACACACACATAGTGACTCCTGCTCCATGCCCAGAAGATGGCAAAAAAAAAAAAAAAAACATCCAGGATCCCTGGCCAATCTGGCCTGGAGGAAAATTGCTTCCTGACCCCAAAGTGGTGATCAGCATTACCCTGTGCACGTGAGAAAGGACCACAAGAGCCAAGCACTGATGCAACCCTTCCTGTCCTCCCTCTCATGATCTGCCTAAGCTCACAAAATCAGCATTACTTTCAGATGGCCATCTAGCCTCTGCTTAAAAAACCTCCAAAGTAGGAGAGCCCACCACCTCTAGAGGATGCAAAGGTACAATGCATATTTTAACCAGCTTGATTAGAGCAGAGGGGAAATACTTGGAGGGGGGGCATTTTCCCTACATAACATCTAGTGGTGACTGAATGTCTCATGTTAAACGACCTTTCTGGAAACTGGCCTGAACTGCTGGTGCCGCCATTCCAGAAGGCAGGAACGTACGCTCATTATAAAGCAGGTGAACAAATGAAGCCAAGTGTGAATCATATCGGAGAAAGGCCGACTGAAAAGTAACCAAGGAGAAAAGGCAGTTCGCTGACAGGTTCTGATTGCTAGGAGAATGGAGAAACTGGATGGTGGGAGAGGCCAAACAGGTGACTGTCCTGGGAGATGGTAAAATGGACAACTGTTAGCTAGAACTGGATAGAAAAGCTAACAGAAAGCAAGGCTCAAACAGCTGTTTTATTTAAAGTAGTTAAAACAATGACTTTACTAAAACTCTTAACAATGAGCAGAAGGAAAAAGTGCTAGAAATATTTTCAATTTACTTCTGCCTTTGAAGGAAGACAGACAGTACTGGGGAGCCAGCATGGTGTAGTGGTTAAGAACGGTGGTTTGGAGTGGTGGAGTCTGATCTGGAGAACCGGGTTTGATTCCCCTCTCCTCCACGAGCGGCGGAGGCTAATCTGGTGAACTGGATTTGTTTCCCCACTCCTCCACACAAAGCCAGCTGGATGACCTTGGGCAAGTTACAGCTCTCTTAGAGCTCTCTCAGCCCCACCTACCTCACAGGGTGTCTGTTGTGGAGAGGGGAAGGGAAGGTGATTGTAAGCCGGCTTGAGTCTCTCTTAAGTGGTAGAGAAAGTCGGCATATAAAAAACCAACTCTTCTTCTTGTTTCTACAGCCATACAGCATTCTTCATAGGCTTGCATAAGTTTTATGAATGGAAAACTGCTGCTTCTGTAATTTTCATTTTCAGTAACGCTACTGAAAACATTTAAACATAACCACATGATGGCAGCATCCACTTCCAGTTACCTTGTACAGTCTGTTTTAGGCACAGGAAAATGCTGCTCATGCACAGGTGAACCAGACAAATTTGCCTAGAAAATAGTTTTTGTTCTTTCTCAATTAATGTACTGGTTCACCCTACAAACACAAACAACCTAGATGATTCTCTTTACACAGTCTGTATGAATCCATGCTATTTTTTTGGACTAAATAATGTGTGTAAAGTGCAGTCAAGTCGCAGCTGACTTATGGCGACCCCATTTTTTGGGATTTTCATGGCAAGAGACTAACAGAGGTGGTTTACCAGTGCCTTCCTCTGCACAGCAACCCTGGACTTCCTTGGTGGTCTCCCATCCCAATACTAACCAGGGATGACCCTGCTTAGCTTCTGAGATCTGATGAGATCAGGCTAGCCTGGGCCATCCAGGTCAGGGCAAGTCCCTACTAATATAGAACCTTTTTTTGCCAACAAGTTACATCTGACATATGGCCAACACGGAGGAGCTTTCAAGGCAAGAGAAGTTCAGAGGTGGTTTGCCATTGCCTGCCTCCACAGCACAACCCTGATATTCCTTGGTGGTTTCCCATCCAGTAATTAACCAGGGCCAACTATATAGACCATTAACAGAATATACTTTATATCTTTATTGTTTAAGACTTTGAAGCACTATGCTTCTGCCATTTCGGTAAGTTCTGCTTCTCAGTGACCAAAAGAGCATTTAATAGGAAAGATATGCCACAGAAGCTGGTTATCAGTGTTGAGATGATGAAGAACAACCAGGAAAGGGAAAGGTCAGTGGATTACTTTGCACTTCAATGGTACTATTACTTTGTGTACAGTGGAGGCCCTTAGGGAGAACCTGGCTATATGTGGTGTGAAGCAGATTTCTCTGCTCTAGCATCAGAGTGGTCTTCCACTTACTCAGAACCAGTGTGGACTGGTGATATGAACAAAGCAGAGCTGTCTATACAGGATTAAAATATGCATTCAGTATCAGAGCAGTTTCTATGGCTTGGTTTCATTCCACAGACAGAGTAGGTAGGTGGAAATAAAAGGCTTGTAAATGCCATGTTTACAGTGCATTCCTGAAGGGGAGGCTGAATGGTCTTAGGAGGTGGCATGACCCCTACAACGGTATCTGTGCCACTTGCACTGTGCAAACAGGCACTGATGCCAGCACAGTGCCTCTTACGTCGGTCTCCCTGGACTGCAGTGGCAGCATGGCCCTCGGATGCTGCCATGGCCTCCCGCTGGCATTTTCCCAGCTCAAGTCCCCGTGCCAATGTCCCGGGAGACATTCCTAGGGTGTTCTGGGGGGCGGAGCTGCTATTAGGCAGCTTCCTTACCCCTTTTGGTCTGGGAATGCTCCCTAACGTAACGGCGTTGCCACACCACCTTTTTGGTGGTGCAACATCGCTATTTGCAATGGAGACTTTCCCCCCATTTTCGGGGTTTTAAAAATAAAAAAAGCTTTCCCCCCCCCCCCCATGCAGCAGCCGCGAAACCTTATTGGAGGCCACGGCCACACCGTTCCCCGGCTGGCCACTGCGGCTTTCAGGAATGGGCTGTTGATCTTAAAGGACTTAGATTAATATTCTTGTGGAGTTAACTATTTTTTATCTTTTACTGATGTACATACGAGGTTTGCCCCATCTTAGGGCCCTTATCTGCAGCCACCCCATTGTTTACTGAGTAAAAAGAGGGCCAGGTATTCTGATACCAGGCCCAAGTTCAGAGTATGGGCACTGTGGCCAGCACAGACTATTGATGACAGGACTGAATGAAGTGGAGCTGCTATCTTTATTCATCTGCGTGGCTTCTATGCAGTCCCACATTGGGACTGCGCAGGCGCAGGCCAGCCATGGATAAGATTTGTCAGCTTCTAGCAAAATCTAAAAGAGAGTGCTCCCCCTCCCCTTGGGGCATGCAATCTCCCTGCCCACGGTCACATGACCCAAGAGGGAGGGAGCACTCTTCCCTCCAGTTCTCTTTCTGCCGCCACGGAGAGAGAACGTGTCAGCACCTTCCTCTAGCCATGGAGCCCAAAAAAGCTCCACTTTTCAAGAAATGTAGTGTGTGTGGTACTAAGGTGGCGAAGAATGATTCCCACACTGAATGCCTCCTTTGTCTGGGGGAAGGCCACATTCCGGCAACTTGTAAAAGTTGCTCCAAATTCACCAACAAGGCCTTGAGGGTTCGGTCGACTCGATTACTTTCTCATCTTTACAAAGAGTCGCTTCGCCCACAAGGTTGTTCTGCTGAACTGGGTGCTTCGACCGGTAAGTCCCAACTCGATGTGGGATCCACTACAAAAAAGTCCAAAAAAGTTGGCCCTTCTAAGAAGCCTTCCTCCGTCGTTATTCAGCCAGCAAAGTTTATTGCTCCAGTTTTGCAAGATGGCCGCGGCTGCGGCTCATCGCACCATGCCTCCCACTCCAAATCACCTTGGCGTCGATCACCTTCAAGGTCACCGAAGTCCCTTTGATGCTGATCGCCTTCGACATCCCCTCGACACCGATCCCAAGCCAAGTCGCCTCGCTCGCCTCGTCCGTCTGAGTCACGAGCTCCCGACGAAGCTGCACAGCAGCCCATTACCATCAAGGATTCACCTCCTCATTCCCTGGCTACCCCCTCGGTTCCGTGTCCGAGCAGGGCCCAGGAAGATTCGGCTGAGTTCAAACAGAACTTCCTTCACCTCTATAAAGATGTGCCTCCGGTGCTTAACAAGTCCCCACAGCCTGATGATAAAAGGCCTCAGGCAGAACCTACAGAGCTCCAGGTCGGTGCCTATCAACCACCCCCTTCTGTGAGTGCTCATCAAGACTCCCAACGTTCGGTTGAAAGGAACCAAGCGGACTCTCCGAAGGGTTCGTCCCATCTTGAGCCCGGCCAACGGCCTCAGCATTGATCGACTTCTCAGCACCAGTCTCGATCCCCGGCTTCCTCCAGATGTACCCAGCGTCGGTCGAACTCGTGCCATCGCCGATCTACCCGTCGTAGTCGATCTTCTTCTCAAAGTCGATCTTCTCGACGTCGAGCCGATCGTCGGAGTCAATCCGCTTCCTGCAGACGCCGGTCATCTTCTCGTCAGAGTCGATCCCATCATCGGAGTCGATCCCGTCGTCGGAGCCGTTCGTCCCATCGGAGCCGTTCGTCCCGTCAGAGCCATTCGTCCCGTTGGAGCCGTCAGGGCTGATCCAGTCGTCGGCGCCGATCCATTTCTCGCCGCTCCCACTCTCATCGGTCTTCATCTAGACAGTCTTCTTCCAGACATAGCCGTTCATCCCGCTCACGTACCCCAGCCGTTCAACAACACCAGTCATCATCTAAACTGTCAGTTACCGGACATTGTCGTTCACTTCATCCACTTGGTACAGATGTTCAACCTCGACGTTCTTCATCCAAACAGCCAAACACCGGACATAGCCGTTCACTTCGTTCACGCAGTCTGATCAGTCAGAGGCGCCACTACTCCTCTAGGAGCCGGTCTCCCTCTCGTCAGCATCGAGAGGTTTCTCGACGCCGATATCCTACTCCTTCCGTCTAGTCGGGCTCTTCGGTCGACCGTCGTCATCGTCACCAACGCTCCCTGTCACGCTCGCCTTCTGGAGGCTCTTGTCGGCATCGACACACGCCGTCTCGTCGTCCTGATGATCTTTCTAAGGATTCCGTTCGTCCAAGGCAAGAGTCGCTTCCCAAGCCTCCCCTCTCCAGGTCTCCTTCTATGTCAAGGGACACTGATCCATCCGAATATGACGCCTCCTACTCCCCTGATGAGGATGAGGAATCCCGCACTTCAGCTCCCTCACCCAAGGACACTGTTGGGGACTCTAAGCCGCTCTCTCCTATTGGAGATGTCCATTTATATGCGGAGCAGCTCATTCACATGGCGAAAGCTCTCAAAATTGAGTTTAAGCCGGAGGACTCCAGCCCTATAGATGATATTATGGATATCCTCCATAACCCTGATGTAGGCCCCGTGGCCCTTCCTATGATAAAGAGCATTCTGGAAATGATCCTTAACAACTGGGCTAAGTCTGCTTTGGTCCCCTCTTCCACCAAACAAGTAGAGAATCTTTACAAGATTCGCAGGGAAGGTGGAGAATTTCTTTACCAGCATCCCCCTCCTAATTCAGTAATAGTGGAGGCTTTGCCTGGTAAATATAGGTCTGGAGCACACTCCTCCCCACAGGATAAGGAAGGCTGTAAACTAGATACCCTTGCCAGAAAAATTTACACTTCCACTGCGGTGGGTCTCTGCATTTCCAATTTCCTTGCCATCATGGCCAGGTATCAATACTCCCTCTGGGGTCGTATATCCCCTCAAATCTCCATCCTTCCCGACGATCAACATCCCTTGGCAGTAGCCATTCAGTCCGAAGGCATGTTCCTCGCAAGGCAACAGCTTACAGCTGCACACCATGTGGCGGATTCCTCTAATAAAGCCATTGCCTCTGCCATTGTCATTCGCCGGCATGCCTGGCTGCGCCAGTCTGCTCTCCCCTATGACACTCGAGCCCGTATTGAGGACCTTCCTTTTGAAGGGACATCCTTGCTCAGCGACCAAACTGACACTTTCCTGGATCGCCTGAAAAAGAACAAAACAAATGCCAAATCCTTAGGGATTGCTCCCCAAGCCCCCGATTTTAAGCGGAGTTATTTTGGCCGTCAAGCCAACCAATCTTCTCGCCCATAACGTCTCCAGGGTTCCTTCCAACAACCCTCCTTCTGCCCATCCTTTCCCCACCCGCAGCAGGACAGGAAGTTCCTACCCAAACCCAGGGTCCGTAAAGGCCCCAGAGGGTCTCCCGGCCATTTCAACAAACCGAAGCAGGCATGACTAGACGTGTCTGCCTGCTTTCTTGATCGCCTGTCGGCTTTCTACCATTCACGGTCTGCTATTACCACTGATGTTTGGGTTCTCAAAATAATGAATGTTGGTTACTTCATAGAATTTGATATGTTACCTCCATACAGGCCCACGGGCCACTCCCTTTCGCCGGCCCCAGACCTACTCGTACAAGAGGTTACCACTCTCCTGTCTAAGGGAGCCATTTCAGAGGTTGCACCTTCAGAATGAAATCGCGGGTTTTACTCCCGCTTTTTTCTTGTGGATAAAAAAGGGAAGCGCCCTATCCTGGATCTCCAGGACCTTAACGCCTTTATTAGGACCAGGAAGTTCCGTATGCTCATGCTCCCAGAACTGCTTCCCCTCCTGGATAAACATATGTGGTTTGTGGTGTTAGATCTCCACGACGCTTATTTCCACATCGCAATTCATACTGAGTGTCGCCAATACCTAAGGTTTGAATGCAATGGAAAATGTTACCAGCATTCATCCACGATTCTACAAGGGCATATTTTTTTTCAGGATTATTCACAGCGGCTCTATGAACAGAAGGCTTTTCTGTCATTGGAAAAAGATTTCCTCACCTTCCCCCTCCCTCTATAACCTGAAATGCTCCCCAAAATACTGTTCCAAGGAATGTGCTCTCAGAACCAGCATGGGGGGGATGGAAGGATGCAAAAATCCCCTCCCATTAACAGAAACTTACCACAGCACCCAAGTCATTATTTCGTATGTCTTGATACATAATGTAGTACTGCAAATTTTATTCCCCTCCTCTCAGTTCAGTTTGGTTTTCATATTGCAATAATAATTTGTGAGTTGGCCCTTCCCTCAATGTCGGGATTAAAGCATTTTTAAACATGTCCTCCTCTCCCATTTCCTAATAAACAATGTGCAATCATTTCTCCCACTAGATTATGGACATTACCAACTTGCCACCAGAAGATGGCATGATGGGATACAACAGAATACATCCCCATCCCCAAAAGTTACCTAATAGCAGCTAGCAGTCAGATTGGAGACAGACAGTATCTACACAGTTTAGCAATAACCATTATGAAGAAACTAACATTTCTGCTAAAAACGCCAAGCCAGACTCGTTTACAACATATGAAGGAAAACTACGATCCCTTAAACCCTCTTCTAATCATATCCTTTTTGTTGGATTTATTTATTATGTAAAGGTTTCACAAAGGCTTACATTTTAAATATTACTATGGGTTTTTTTATAAGAGCCCCATGGTGCAGAGTGGTAAACTGCACAAGCTCTGCTCACGACCTGAGTTCAATCCCGATGGAAGTTGGTTTCAGGTAGCCGGCTCAAGGTTGACTCAGCCTTCCATCCTTCCGAGGTCGGTAAAATGAGTACCCAGCTTGCTGGGAGAAAAGGGAAGATGACTGGGGAAGGCACTGGCAAACCACCCCGTAAACAAGTCTGCCTAGTAAATGTCAGGATGTGACGTCACCCCATGGGTCAGGAAGGACCCGGTGCTTGCACAGGGGACCTTTATGGGGGGTTTTAATTTCAGTTTGTAATAACGTACATTATTTCTTTCTACTTTTATCTTCCCCTTTTTCTTGACTTGTGGTGTAATTGTGTTGTATTAGTGTTCCTTGTTTATTGTACCTGTTTTTTAAAAAAATCAATAACGTAAATATTAAAATAAGTATCTACTGTTATTAGAAAGATGACTTTCTATTAGTATGTTTTTCATAAGGAGGGATTTTCATTTGAAAATGTGAAGTAGGAAGAGTATTAAAAGCCCAATCCTAAACCCTGGCCTGAAATATTCTAGGATGGTAACTAAATCCTATGCTGGAATATCCTGAAGATACAACAGCAGAAAACCACACTAGCTCTGTGCTAGCACTGTATTGTTGTAACAGTACACCCAGTTAGGGCTGTTGAATTTAAAAAAATTCGGTATAGTTCGGATTCGGCTGAATTCGGCCCGTTTAGATTCGGGATATGCCGAAGTCTGAACTCCCCCACTTCGGGTCCGTGCAATTCGGCGGGAATTCAAAGTTCGGGAAAAAAATTGGCCGAATAAAGCCATTAAAAACACAACCGCGCCTTTCCGCGGCTCTGGGAAGGGATTTTTGGGGGTAGAGGTCCCTTCAAAGGACCCTTCTTGTCAGACCCCCCAAGTTTTGTAAAGATTGGGTCAGGGAGGGCTGAGATATGGGCCCCAAAAGGGGTCCCCCCCCACCCTTAATGTGCATCTCTGAGCAGAGCTTGCCGCCCACGCACAAAGCTCCCAGCCCCGACAAACAGCTGATGAGAGCAAGGGTGGGGCAGGTGCTAAGAAGTTTGCAAAGCAACACAACTGCAAAGCAACACAACTGCAGAGCAACACCTTTGCAAACATGCAAAGGGCGGGGCAGGTGCTAAGAAGTTTGCAAAGCAACACAACTGCAAAGCAACACTGCAAAGCAACACAACTGCAAAGCAACACCTTTGCAAACATGCAAAGGTCGGGGCAGGTGCTAAGAAGTTTGCAAAGCAACACAACTGCAAAGCAACACAACTGCAAAGCAACACAACCCTGCAAAGCAACACCTTTGCAACCGTGCAAAGCATGGAAGGGGACAGAGGCAGCTAGCTATGCATAAGGAGCAGGAGGGGGTGGAATTTCCCCTTTTGCATCGGACTGGGACCAGGCAAATGCATTCTTTAAGTCACCATTTGAAAACCAGTTTTGAGCAAGTATCAAAATAGACCTAACCGATATTATGAATGAGGGAAAACCTGAGGACACACTGAAGCCCCCCGTCAAACCAGGGACAGAGAGACTCGAGGGGGCACACACACCCCAGGCAGAACGGGCAAAAGCCCCCTTTGGTTCCCCCACCCACCCACAGAAACTGCTCCCTCCCCACACACACACAGACTCTGCTTCCCCCCCCACACACAGGAGAAAAAGTATAGATTAAAGCCCCCAAAGGGGTCTTACTGTGGCTGTCTTCTGTTCCATCAGGAGGGGTGGGAGGAGGACTGGGTAATCCAAGACAATTCCATTTAAGCACAGGACGTTTTGCTCTGGAGATGCATACAGGATCCCATTCATCCCAATAGGGAAAAGGGGAAAGCCCATATCTCAGGGGGCCCTGACCCAATGTTTACAAAACTTGGGGGGGTCTCTTAAGAAGGCTTGTCTGAAGCTCCGCTGAAAGTTTGGGGTCTGTACCCCCAAAAATGCGCCCCCTGCAGCCACGGAAAGAGAAAAGGGGGGAGCCGATATTTCTGCCTCCACTGAACCCATCTTTACAAAACTTGGGGGGTCTCTTAAGAAGGCTCGTCTGAAGATATCCTGAAGGTTTGGGGGCTGCACCCCCAAAAAAGCACCCCCTGCAGCCACGGAAATGGAAAAGGGGGGAGGAAAAAGGGGGGAGCCCATATCTCGGGACCCCCTGACCCAAAGTCTACAAAACTTGGGGGGTCTCTTAAGAAGGTTCGACTAAAGCTCCACTGAAAGTTTGGGGTCTGTACCCCTAAAAATGCACCCCCTGCAGCCACGGAAAGAGAAAAGGGGGGAGCCCATATCTCGGGACCCCCTGACCCAATGTTTACAAAACTTGGGGGGTCTCTTAAGAAGGCTTGTCTGAAGCTCCACTGAAAATTTGGGGTCTTTACCCCAAAAAATGCACCCCCTGAAGCCACGGAAAGGAGCGAATGTGCACAAGCACCCCCCACACACACACGAGGATTTCTCTCACTCTCTCTCTCCCCGGCCCGGCCGCGCAGCAGCTGATTCCTCCAGTACTCAATCCTGACTGATTGGCCAGAAGAAGACCCAGCTTGGCCACCGATTGGCCGGGGGAGGAGAATGTGCTTACTGACGGCCCCGAATTTGCCGGATTTATTAGTGAACTCCCGAACTCGCTGAATTCGGCTCCCCGGTTTCCCGCCATTTTTAAGTTCGGTTCGTCTCGAACTAAAAACCACTGAATCGGGAAATTCGGCTGTTTTTCAGTTCGGCCGAACCGAATCGACAGCCCTACACCCAGTGCTGGGTGGCATTGGGGCATGCTGTGAATAGGACAGGACTTAGTTGGCTTCCTAAATTCATCTGTCCCCAGATATACTCCAGTGTCAGTGTAATGTTTTGTACATGTATGTGAAGCGCTGTCAAGTCACTTCCAATTTATGGCAACCCTATGAATTAATGGGGATGGAAGGCAGCATGGTATACCCCAATCTTGTCAGATCTCAGAGGCTAAGCTGGGTCAGCACTTGGAAGGGAAACCTACAAGGAAGGCCCAGCAGAGAAAGGCAATGGCAAACCACGTCTCCTTCTCACTTGCCTTGATAGCCCCTTGCTGGAGTTGCCATAGGTCAGTTGTGACTTGACGGCACTTTACACAAACCCACATGGATTAATGACCTCCAAACATCCTATCATTAACAGACTTGCTCAGGTCTTGCAAACTGAAGGCCATGGCTTCCTTGATTGCATTGGGGCTTCCTCTCATGTTGGGGCTTCATCTTTTCTAGATGCCTTCAACTTTTCTTAGCATTAATGTCTTTTCCAGTGAGTCTTGTCTTCTCATAATGTGACCAAAGTACGATAGTCTCAATTTAGTAATTTTAGCTTCTAGGAAGAGTTTAGGTTCGATTTTATCTAGAACCACTTATTTGTCTTTTTGACGGTTCTCGGCATCTGTAAAACTCTCCTCCAACACCACATTTCAAATGAATGAACTTTCCTCCTGTCAGCATTCTTCATTGTTCAACTTTCACACCCACACAAAGTAACAGGGAATATTGTGGCATGAATTACCTTGATCTTGGTTGCCAGTCACACATCCTTACACTTAAGAATCTCTTCTAGCTCCTTCATTGATGCCGTTCCCAGTCTCAGGCTGCAAACCTAAAGACATTTTCCTAGGAGTAAGCCCCATTGAATAGCACAGGACATACATCTGATTAGACCTGTTTAGGATTGCTCCCTCAATCTCCTTCTGATTTCTTGGTTGCAGTCTCTCGAAATAGAAAATCTTCAACAATCTCAGTTTGTTCATTGTCAACCTTAATGTTGTGTAATTCCCCAGTAGTCATTACTTTTGTCTTCTTGATGGTCAGCTGTAATCCTTCTTTGGCACCTTCTCCTTCTCATCAGTAGTCATTTCAAGTCTTCACTATTTTCTGCCAGTAATGTGATGTCATTTGTATATCCCAATTGTTAACACCCCTTCCACCAATCTTCACTCCCTCTAAATCTAATCCATCATTCCTTATGATATGTTCTGCTTACAGACTGAACAGACTGGGAGATAAAATACATCCTTGCCTGCCACCTTTGCCAATTGGAAACCATTCTCCATATTCTGTCCTAACAGTAGCCTAACAGTCCAGAGTATAGGTTGTACATAAAAACAATCTGCTGTTGTGGCACGCCCATTTCTTTTAAAACTTTTGACCATACTGTCAAAAGCTTTGCTGTAATCCAGGGGTGGGGAACCTCCGGCCCATGGGCCAGATCCGGCCCACGAGATCATTTTACCTGGCCCGCGGCCTGCCTGCCGAGGCTGGGAGCTCCAGGGAGATAGTTGTTGCTAGCCAGGCCCTCCTCTTGGCACTTCAGTTTTGCTGGCAGGCGGGAGCGCAGGCGCACAAAACTCAAGACGGGGGTGTTTCTCTCAAGTCTCCCCGCTTCCTGTTCCCTGCTTCCTGTTCCTAGAGAGAGAGACAAAACATGTGCCTGTCCAGGCTGGTTCTCTCAGCAGCCCAACTGCCTGAAGGTGCTGGGGCGTCCGAAGCTCACACCGCCATCTCCCCCCTTGCTGGCCTGCCACTGGCCGTGACCCTCCACCGGCTCAGTGGGCTCCTATGCAGCCCTCCCCTCACTCTCCCCCAAGGCCAACAGGTAAAGCAGGCTCTCTGGCCATGCTGTCCCCTATCCTTCCTCCCCCTCCAAGCTCGCATGTGACCCATGCGGCGGGGCGATCCCCCGTGCGCAACCCCACGCTGCGTCCTGAATTTGCTGGGGCTCCCGAAGCGCGTGCCACCGCTTCCCCCCTCGCCGGCCTGCACGCTTGCTGCCACGGCCTGAATTTGCTGGGGCACCCGAAGCGCGTGCCGCCGCCTCCCCCCTCGCCGGCTTGTGCCACGGCCTGAATTTGCTGGGGCGCCCGAAGTGCCTGCCGCCGTCTCCCCCATTGCTGGCCTGCACGCTGGCCGCACCGTGGCTTGAACCCCTCGCTTTCCCCCGAGGCCAACAGGTAAAGCAGGCTCTCTGGCCATGCCATCCCCAAACCTTCCTTCCCCTCCCAGCTCGCCTGTGACCCATGTGGCAGGGCGATCCCCTGACCACAACCCTGCTGGGGCACCCGAAACTCATGCTGCCATCTCCCCCCTTCCCCCCTGCTTGACCCGATGGAAAAACCTTTGGACTGGACACTGTGTGCATATTGAAATGGTCTCAGTCTTAGGCTGCAGCCACATTAAGACTTCATATGGATTGTTTCATTGCAGTACAAACCTTGCATAGGACATTTAGATTTGCATATATAGGATGTTAATGTATGGTTATTGGATTTGTATGCATGTATACCTTTTGATATGAGAAGGTTTGCATTGTGGCCATTCTATGTTTAATTAAATTCATGTTTAATTAATTAAATACAGTGCACTAATTTTTAAGTTGATAATTTTGTGCGGCTCCCGAATGATGTTATAAATATCAAAATGGCCCTTGGCAGAAAAAAGGTTCCCCAACCCTGCTGTAATCTATGAAACACAAGCTGATTTTCTTCTGAAATTCTCTTGTATGTTCCAGTAACCAACGTAAATTTGCAATATGAATTTGAGTGACTCTTCCTCTTCTGAATCCAGCTTGAACATCTGGCATTTCTCATTCCATATATGGTAACAGTCTTTGCTGTAAGATTTTGAGCATCACTTTACTCATGTGAGAAATTAATGGGATGGTCCAATAGTTACTGTAGTCGGTTCTTGTAGGTTATCTGGGCTGTGTGACCGTGGTCTTGGTATTTTCTTTCCTGACGTTTCGCCAGCAGCTGTGGCAGTCATCTTCAGAGGAGTAACACTGAAGGACAGTGTCTCTCAGTGTCAAGTGTATAGGAAGAGTAATATATAGTCAGAAGGGGGTTGGGTTTGAGCTGAGTCATTGTCCTGCAAAGTATTAAAGGTAATGTGCTAATCATTGTCCTGTACGTATCAAGATAATGTGCAAATGAGGGTGTGGTATGTTCATGTGGAACCATTGTATCCTGAAGTGATCTATTAACATGTGGAATCGAAGGCTAATCCGCATGGCTATTGTGGACTGTAGTCTTTGTTAGTCTGGAGGTTTTCAGGACAGGAAGCCAAGCCTTATTCATTCTTAAACTCTCTTCTTTTCTGTTAAAGTTGTGCTGATGTTTATGAATTTCAATGGCTTCTCTGGGCAATCTGACAAAATAGTTGGTAGAATTGTCCAGTCTTTCAGTGTCTTGGAATAAGACCCTGTGTCCTGTTTGGGTCAGTCCATGTTCAGCCACTGCTGATTTCTCAGGTTGGCCAAGCTGCAGTATCTTTCATGTTCTTTTATCCTTGTTTGTATGCTGCGTTGTGTGGTCCCGATGTTAACTTGTCCACAACTGCAAGGTATACAATATACTTCTGCAGAGGTGAGGGGGTCTCTTTTGTCTTTTGCTGATCGTAGCATCTGTTGTATTTTCTTAATGGTTTAAACACTGTAGGTTATGTTTTTCAAAAGTTTCTCCATCCTATCAGTGACTCCTTTAATAAATGGCAAGAATACCTTTCCTATGGGAGACTGTTTTTCCTCAGGACCACTTGTGGAACAGATCCCTCGTTCTTACTTTTTTGTTGTTCTCTTCTGTTTCTTTGCACTGGTTTTTTGTTGTTCTCTTCTGTTTCTTTACACTGGTTATTATCATAGTTTGTCTCTACGTGCCAGTTGCTGGAATGATGCATTTAGACTTCTGATTCTATTTCTGTCACTTTTTACTTTTGCTTCTTGTCTGTCTTTAGCAATTTTAAGAGTTTCATCAGTCATCCATCGAGGCTTTTCATTTCTTTTGGCTACAGGAGCAAGCAGGGAGAAAGGCCAAACTAGAATGAAGGATCAAAGCTATATGCTCAAAGACCTGCCATGTTGTAATTTTAGAGCTGGCAGGTATGAAGCTACATAAGCGGGAAGCGCAGGTTGTTTACTGCAAAGAAATACTGCTAATGGCATAAAAACTGGATTATTATTTTTAAATTAAGAAAATACTTTAATAAACATTTAAAATAAGATTTTAAAGAAAGGCCAGCACTCAGGACACTTCCAATCACAGCTATTGCTGAAAAAAATACCAACAAAACAAATGGGACATAATTCAGTTTAAAGGAGAAAAGGTTTCCTCGCAGGCTGAATAAATATCCTCACTGCCTCCTTCCCTTATTCAAAGCAAAGGATTGCCTGTTAACCTCAAGGCTGATGTATTCTACCTCTTCTTTGTTTCTTAGGACCAGTGCTAAGTTTAACAATTGCGTCTCAATCACTGTCTTTTTCTTTTCCTCTTTCAGGATGACAATAATTATGACAAATAAAGGAAATGCTAGCTGGCAGCAACAGATAAAAGATAGCTATTAATTTGTCCTGAAGGGTGTAGGGTTTTTTTTACCAAAAAAAAAAAAAATCTTTCTGTGCCTCAGTACAAACACCCAGAACTCAGTCTGCTTCTCTGAGAACAGGACAAGCAGGAACAAGCTCTTCCTCTAGACAGACATGCAGGTGAAGTGGATTAGCAATAGAGATGCTTTGAGGGCTCATAATCTTGGTGATGAGGTTTGAGCTGAAGTTATGTTACCTCTGTGAGTGCTCAAGGTTTTCTTGAAATTATAGGTCGGTCAAGATCTGTCTCTGTTGTGTGTCATATTGCGAGTGCTGCACATTCCCACAAAACAACATATTTGAGTCAATGGTAGAAATGCAGCTTAGCAGGTAATGAACCCGCTCACTGTAACAACTTGCAAGAAACCCTTGATCACCTACACTGCATTCATTCTGCAGTCCACAAATACAGGTACTGTGTTGCTATCAGCTGGAAATGTCTGTAGAACTGCAACATTTCATAGGAGCCATAACTCCTCCCTTTCCTTTGACAGTATGAACTGCTTAAATATCTTTAAAAGGCATTGCTGACCCAGGGTTATTTAAAAGGAACATCGCTGCTCAATAAATTTTGAAACAATTTTCAAAGTTAACATTTTATTAAAACACAACTTTATTAAACAACAACATTATTAACATTTAATTGTAAGGAATTGAATGAATTTTGGAATAAATTGGCCACAGCTTGGAATTGGCAAACAGCTGCGACCCTTGTGGCGCAGCATGTGTGATGTGTCAAGTGCCCAGGCCATTTCCACAACGGCCATGAAGTAACGTCTGCCCACAGCGCTCCCGCTGTGGGCAACCGGGATGGCAGTACCAGGATGACACCAGGACGAGCGCCACTGGGTGTTATCCCCCACCACTTGGGAAGAGGCGGACACCTGCCCTGCCGCCAGGGCATGTCCCTGAAGCCTCCCCCAAAACCCATAGACTAGGGTTCCCAAAACCAGGGAAGCGACCAATTCCTATGGTGCTTCCCCCCCAAAGTGACACATCCCCATGCTGAACCACAGCCCCAAGCTGTGACTGTAAGCACAATAACAATAGGGAGGGTGGGTTGGTTCGCAAAGAAAAAACGGAGTGAGCTGTGGGCGGGCCCGTTCCCCCTTTTATACTATCGGGCCGAGGCTAGCCACGCCGCCTCCCAGCTCCCGTCTTCCGCCCCCATTGGCTGGGACCCCTCCTTGTCCCAGCCAATGAGAGGGCTGTATCCAGGCAGATCGGGACCGGCACGAGCCTGCGTGCGCGCGCAAACGCACATGTCGGCCGGCCGGACCAGATCGCCCTCCCCCTCTGCTGCGATCGTTCTTTCCTCCCCCCGGGGCAGCAAATATGGCTCCCGAAAAGGCGGGAACCCTGGCTTATTAGAACTAAAAAAACATACACCCTGTCTAGCTTGAGTGCTATATCTGGACTAAAAACCAGAAAACTGTTCATTAAATGTTGTAGAATGTTTAATGTTCTACATGAAGCTGCCTTAATCGGAGTCCGACCTTTGGTCTATCAAGGTAATTATTGTCTACTCTGGCTGGCAATTAAAATAATGGTTCTCAAATCTTTTGAAGCAGAACCCATTTCAAGCAAATATTGTTAATTAACAAAGTCACAAGTTGTGAAGCCCCTGCGACATCCCCTTGCCCTCTGGAATGCCCTCTGTGATGAGTGACACCCAGGAATCCCAGAAGCCTCAGATATGGAGAGGAAGGAGGTTGTGCCACCTGGTTCCTTCATTCTCCTCTTCCTGACTCAGACACTGTCTTTCCCCCATTGGTATTCCGCCCGATCACTCACCCTCCTATCAAGCCCTGGATGTGCCAACCCCAGCTGGCCCTGATCAGGCATTGCCAGCCTTTCCGGTTGCCCCCGCCCATTCCCCCAGCTGTGGACCATTTGTGCCCGCCCTGCTGGGGCTTGCAAGACTGCTGCAGAGACACCACACCTGGGATGCCTTCCATTGTCTCACCCTCCAGCAGGCTCTGGATCTTCCTCCTGCGTCTGCCGGCCTACCTGCTCCATCGGCCGGCTGGGGCTAATGATGTCACTTTGGAGCCAGCATCATCCTGCTGCAGCCTCTGTGGAGTGCTGTCGGCCCCCCAGCTTTGCTCCTGGCCCCAGGTACGGCTTGTTTGCTTTGCATTGGGATGGCTCTGCGGCCCTCGAGCCTGGCCAAAGTCCGGAGAAGGCAGAGGTGGGCCCAGTGTTGTTGCTTCCTACCCCGTCAACTCTGGACACAAGTGAAGAATTTAAAGTTATTCACAGAGGTCTACCGGCTTATTAGATGTCTTGGTATCTTGCAAAGAGAAAACAGAATTATCCATCAGCTTTTTGGGAATGCTCTTGTCATGTGCTTATTTCATACGAATGGCAATGGTCTTCGGGACCCACTGAGCTGCAACCATGTGATAGGAAGTTCCATGACATCAGAACCATGTGACAAGGAGACAAGGAGCCAAAACTACAAGCTCACCTGTGTCAAGGCTAGGACCATGGCAACAGACCAAGAGAGCCAAAGGACCGGAAACACAGACTGACACCATGAAATGGACCATAGTGAGGAATTGTGAAGGAGCAGAATCATCTTCAAAGCTGACTGACTTCACCTTGCTATTTTGTTGCTCCTCTCTGCATGCGTACAAAGACAGACAAGAGATATGGCACACTTGCTCTCTATACATATACATTTGCAGCAGGGTTCTTTCAAATATCACCCCCCCCCCCAAAAAAAATAGTGGCTCTGTGGGGGCTCATAACCCAGCAGCTCGGGTGCCACAGCCAACATGAGGGTCCTGACCCAATGACTGAAGACTACTGCACAGTGACCTAGCCACAGTGATCCATGCAATGGTCACCTCCAGACTACATTATTGTAACTCGCTCTATGTAGGGCTGCCCTCAAGACTGATTTGGAAACTTCAGCTGGTTCAAAATGCTGCAGTGCAGGTCCTTACCTGGATCCTGCTGAGAGCACATATTAAGCCAGTGCTCCAACAACTGCATTGGCTCTGAGTTAGGATTGCCAGGTCCCTCTTTGCCATGGGCAGGAGGTTTGGGGGGCAGAGCCTGAGGAGGGCAGGGTTTGGGGAGGAGGGACTTCAATGCCATAGTGTCCAATTGCCAAAGCGGCCATTTTCTCCAGGTGAACAGATCTCTATCAGCTGGAGATCACTTGTAATAACGGGAGACCTCCAGCCACCACCTGGAGGTTGTAATCAAACAAACGGCTTACAAGTGCTTACAGGAGCATGAAATTCAAAATATGGCACCAAATAAATGTTTCCAATATAGGAAAGAGACAAAGCAATACTTGCAATTAGAAGAATATAATGAGGATATTGAAAACAGGTACACTTCTAAAGCAACAAATATACAACAATGGGTGAAGTCCCAAAACAAACACAGTTGTGAAAATATGCCGGCGTAAACGCTCAGTTCATATCAGTTCATTGTCTATAATGTTCATAAATATATCACATAGCAACGGAAACCAGACGTAAAGCCCAGACATAAAGCAATGGAGATCCGGTAAGCTTCCATTTCGTGTAGACTTTCTCAAGCCTTCAATCTTTCCGTGCAAAATTCATTCAAAATTTAAAGGAATGTACCTTTCCTGTATCTTGGGACGGCAAAAGTATTCTTCTAATTGCAAGTATTGCTTTGTCTCTTTCCTATATTGGAAACATTTATTTGGTGCCATATTTTGAATTCCAACCACCTGGAGGTTGGCAACCCTACTCCAGGTGGCGAACCGAATCAGGTTCAAGGTGCTGGTTTTGACCTTTAAAGCCCTAAATGGTCTGGGGCCATCATATCTATGGGGCCGAATCTCCTGTTACGTCCCCAAGAGAGCATTACGCTCTGCAACTAACAACCTACTGGTGATCCCGAGCCCGAAGAGTGTTCAGCTGTCCTCAACCAGGGCCAGGGCTTTTTCAGGAACTCTCTCTCTAGTGTGACGAGGGCCCTGCAGGATCTAGCACAGTTCCACAGTGCCTGTAAGACCGAGATGTTCCGCCAGGCCTATGGTTGAGGGCAGCAACAGTATATCTTAGCTGGCCTCCCTTCCCTCTGCTTTCTGTGTTCCATCATATTGAGATTAAATGGGGTTCTGATTGCCTTTCCCCAGGCTCGTCATGGACCTGTGGGCTAATATTAGGCGCCAACCGCTTTTATGGTCAGATTTTATGTTTAGAGCTGTATTGAATTTATTGTATATATCATGTGTTTGTATTGTACTTTAACAAATGTTAGCCACTCTGATCCTGGCCTTGGTCGGGAAGAGAATGGAATAGAAATGTTGTTGTTGTTGTTGTTGTTGTTTTGCTAATCTATTCTGGAAAGAGGTCATTAAATGTTCATTTGATTTTGCAAGGAGTAGCATTCAGATTTAAATACCTTTAACTTTTATTGGCATTCATTGTAGGCCAAATACGCATCCTTTACCTAGAAAAGTATGCAGCAGAGCCAGGTAAGTGGCAAAACCCTGCTGCTTTGCCTTCACAGATCACTAGTATTAATAGATAGGATTAGCAAATACAAGCAAGCCAGCAAGCTGCAAATCTCCTTCTTGTCTCCTTAGATTTCCCTCTGCTTTGTCTTTCTCAGAGCTCAGTTCCATAGAATATAGCAAGCAGGGGCCATTTCCCCCCCTGCTTGCTCCAAGCATTTTGGAAACGGGCAAGTTCTGGTTCAGAGTCTGCTGGAAATGTCTTTCCCATTGTCTCCTCAAGCTCCATGGAGGAACAACAACATTACCTTTCTGACCAGAGAAACTCCCTTCACAGAACAAGGAGAGACTGTTATTGGCTTCTATTTGCTTGCTTTGGGTATGTACAGGTTGTGTTTTGGCAGTGCCATCCTAAACTAAGCACAGCTACACCTTTCTAAGTGTTAGAAGGGTGTAACTTTGCTTAGGATGGTACTATGAATTAAGCACTGCAAAATTAATCATGCATATAATCTTTCACGGGAATTTCTACTGTGTTTATATTATGGGGCAAGGTGTTATAAATTACAATTCATTTTCCTTATATGTATAAAAATATATGTTTTTTTAAAGACAAACATTTAAGTTCCTGAAAGGGCAAGGATGAGGAGAGCAAACATATCAATCAAATCACAATTCAGGTAAACTGAAATACCGGCATATAAACTTGTTGGGTTATAGCCATTTCATGGGACTAATTATCTTCGATCTAAGTACCTGTAACTAACCATGCTGCACATAATTCATGCTGCTCTTCAGATAAACTAAACTGAAGATTTGTTTGGCAATGCAACTATCTTCTTTATATTGTATGTACACACATAAAAACCTATATTTAATGTTCCAGAAAGTCCATATGCTGGCTTTAGCTAACTGAAACATGTTTAAATGCTAAAATAATTCCTTTTTAATAGGTATGCTGCTAGGGGACTAAAAAGAAACACATTTGCACTGTGTAGCAAACTTTATGTAAGTATGAATGCAGGAGGTGGAAGCAAAACAGAATTTTAACATTGTGCAATAAAAATGTTTGCACTTGATTGCTCTCATTTCAAAAAGTGCACCTTAATATTGCATCTCTGTATGTAATAATCTAAAGAATATTTTTGATTCCCACTTTAAGTCACTGTCATAATACAAACTTTGTGTATTTTAGGCACAAGTAGGTATGCTATTTAATACAATCTTATATTCTAATCATGAAGTCGGCCAAATCTTTGGATACTTAAATCTGGTGAGTGGGGTTGTGAGCGGGCGCGATAGATATTTCTACAAACCTGAAAAGGGCCTTAGGTTTGCAGAAAAATCTGAAATGTAAAAAAATACATTAGGGTTTTTTAAAAATCCAGAAATTATTAAAGTTGTCATGGATCGAGGGGGAGAACTATCTTTCAGTGAAATTATGTCTGTCAGAAATTGAGGGCACACAAAGGCCTGGTGAGGTAAAAGGTCAAAACTACAGATTTTATTAATAACAGCAACGTAGGATGAGGATTTGAACAGGTAAACTTGGTTTCAGAACGGTAACAGGTTGGTCATAAACCAATAAAGAGTAAGCACTTCACACTTAAGTATATGTATAATAGAGGATTGGTTGTTTTCAGATGGTAACACTAAATTCACTTCAAAATGCTGGATACTTGTTTTCACTGAGAGGCTTTCTTTAGTTTATCAGTTACTTCACCACTTTAATCCTTAAACTGGACTGGGTTCACTCTGGACTCTAGAGAATAATTCTCTTCAACCCTTTGTGCATGTGTGTGTTAAGTGCCGTCAAGTCGCTTCCGACTCATGGCGACCCTATTGTCAGGGTTTCAGTACCTCGTAGCATTCCAGTAATATAAACTTCACTCCAGACGTTACAGAGAGTTTAAAGTTTATTTCAGAGAAGCTTACGAGATCAGTATCCTTGAGAAATCCAACGACAGAATGGCAAGAGAAAGACAGATACAGCATATATAGAACATACAAAGAATTAATTACAAGTAGGCTTTGAAATGCAAAAACATCAAGTTTCTTTGAAGCTTCCACAAGGTGTTAGGAATGACACTAGAAAGGTCGACCTCAGATTTACAACGGGAAGGCTTTGAAGTGGAGGTGTTACAGTTCCCAGTCTCTGTCCCTTTTCCCATGGGAATGGAAGGGGAGGGGAAAGAGCACGGAGCTTACTCATCCCGGGTCCGACTGGGTGCCCTCACTGACACTTATGAATGAAAGTCCTCCAGAATGTCCTGTCTTTGACAGCCTTGCTCAGATCTTGCAAATTGAAGGCCGTGGCTTCCTTTCTTGAGTCAATCCATCTCTTGTTGGGTCTTCCTCTTTTCCTGCTGCCCTTTTCAACCCTTTAGGGATCCTCAATACACCTGAGTTGACTTCCTGGTTTTGAGAACTCTCTTTCCTCCAGAGCTATCTCCCAATTTCAATACCAAGACACAATCTACACACTCAGAGTTAACGTCCTTATGAGCCAGTTGCTGACCCTGTCTTGGTCAAACAATACAAGTAGTATTCCTTTGATTTTAACTCCTGAGGACAAATCCTTCTGAGACAGCCCACAACTCATACTAGCTGCTTAGACCTCTGTCTGTACTGAACTCTGGTGCTGAACTCTCTCTCTCCCTGAGTTCTGAACATTACCATTTCATTGGCCCCTCCCAGAATTCCTTAGCTGTCAATCAACTGGCTCCTAAGCCAGAACAACTTCTTGGGTTCTTGCATTCTTCACAGCAGCTTTAAGCAATGGATTTCCTCAGTGGCTGTTGCTAGGCAACCAAAGATTCCAGGCTTCAGTTTCGGTCAGAAAGGGCAGGGGCAGAGCCCTTTCCAGGCCTATTTTGGCCTTTGAGGGAGGACTCACTGGGGTCTTGCCTGGCTAGGGTTACCAGCTCCAGGTTGGGAAATTCCTGGAGATTGTGTGATGGAGTCTGAGGAGGGCAGGGTCTGGGAGGAGAGAGGCTTCAGTTCAATATTATGTCATAGAGTCCATACTCCAAAGCAGCCATTTTCTCCAGAGGGGCAGATCTCTGTTGTTTGGGGTACATTTTTAATTCTGGGGGATCTCACCTGGAGGTTGGCCGAGGCCCGGCAGCAACCTCTGGGTGACTTGATACCTCCTGACTTGCATGATTCAACTAGGCCTGGCTGCCTGCTACTGTTCAGCAGCAGCTACCCTATGAAAGCCAGTGTGGTATAGTGGTTAGAACTTCAGAGTAGGATCTGGGAGACCCAGGTTTGAATCCCCATCTTGCTGAGGAAGCTCACTGGGTGATTTTGAACCAGACACATACTTTCAGTCTAACCTATCTCACAGAGTTGTTGTATGGATAAAAAGTTGGAGAGGAGAATAATGTAAGCTGCTTTGGTCCCTGCTATGGAGAAAGACCATAATTTCCAAGGTAGAGGCTGCAGTGGGGAGGAGACGAAAACGTAAGACAGAGGGGCAGATAAAGGTAGGTTGGCTGTGGGGTGAGAAGGAGATAGGGTTGCCAACCCCAGTTGGGAAATTCCAGGAAATTTGAGGGGTGGAGCTTGGGGAGGGTGGGGTTTGAGGAGAAGAGAGACCTCAGAATGGTAAAATGCCATAGACTCCACCTTCCAAAAAAGTCATTGCCTCCAGGGGAATTAGCGCTTCCAACCTCCAGGTGAGGGCTGGAGATCACTCAGAATTACTACTGACCTCCAGATGACAGTTCCCCTGGAGAAAACGGCTGCTTTGGAGGGTGGTCTTTATGGTATTATACCCTGCTGAGGTTGCTTCCTTCCCTAAACCTCTCCCTCCCAAGGCTCCACCCCCAAATCTCTAGGAATTTCCCAACCTGGGGCTGGCAACTCTTAAGTGGAACTGATCTCTGTATCAGGGAGATCTTGCAGAGCCCGCAAATTCCCCTTGCTCAAGACAGCACATGTACAGACCCGTCTGCAGTTGGCCAATGCACATCTGAATCACCCAGTTCTCCTCTGGGTCATTCAGATGTGCATTGGCAAACTGCAGACGGGCCTGTACATGTGCTGTCTTGAGCAAGGGGAACTTGCGGGCTCTGCAAGATCTCAGTCCTTCACGGCGTAGTGTGTTACCAACTGTTTTCATGGTGACTATGGTCCCAGCTGCCCTGAGATCATTAACAAGTTCCCCCCATGTAGTTCTGGGCTGCTTCATCACCGTTCTCATGATCATTGCAACTCCACTAGATGAGATCTTGCATGGAGCCCCAGACCGAGGGAGGTTGAGGGTTAGGGTTAGGGTTAGGATCTGGTTGGTTGATGGGGGATCAAATACTTATTTCACTCATTATAATGCACATCAATCTCTGACTTTTGTCTTCTGGGTTTCTGGGGATTATTCTGTCTCTCACAGCTACAAGGAGGTTGAGGGTTAGGGTTAGGATCTGGCTGGTTGATAGAGGATCAAATACTTATTTCCCTCATTATAATCAATCTCTGACTTTTGTCTTCTGGGTTTCTGGGGGTTTTCCTGTTGTTATTCTGTCTCTCACAGCTACAACAAACCTACCATTAAAATTATGGACTGGTAATTTCTTCGTCAGAGGGCAAATTTAGCAGGGGATCAAATACTTTTCCCCCTCACTGTATACACTGATGGGATCTGTGCTGGCAGTGACAGACCAAGAAAGAGATCTTGGGGTGGCATCTAAGTTCAGACTAGAAGATGGTCCTTCAGGTATCCCACTTAGGGCTTTAAAGATCAAGCAGCACTTCGAATTTTGTTAGGAAACAAATTAACACTAATGCAATCTTGGTGTGATATGATTTCAGCAGCTAGTCCCATACATCAACTAGGTAGATCCATTTTGATCTAATTTAAATATACACCAGCTATTCAAAGACAGCTCCACCTAGATTGTATTATAGTCGTCTAGACTGGCAGTGACCAACTGATGTGTAGCTAAATACAAGTCCAGTAGCATCTTAGAAAATAATTAAATTTTGGGAAGTATGAGCTTTCAAGATACCTGGCAAAGGAAGCTTTGACTCTCAAAAATTCATGCCTTCAAAAATCTTGTTGGTCTCTAAGGTGCTACTGCGCTTGAATCCAGCTGTTCTACTGCAGATCAACATGGCTACCCTCTCTAACACGATTCATGTGTAGTTGTGGCCAGGTATGACTCCAGTTGAAGGTCATTCAGATTCACCCCTGGAAGTGCAGAGCTTAGGGGAAACCAACCTATATGGATCCCCACTGTAAAGGAGGCAGCTTATCAGAGACTGAAGGGAGACTGGGGGGAGACTGGGTAGGGTAAAGAGGAAGGTGGGTGGGCAATTGTGCTAGTTGCTCCCATCCACTGTATACACCACTTCCCCCCTATGCTGTTCATGAAGGTCTCTTGTTTCCCCCCAAAAAAATCAGAATGGGGGGGGGGTCAATAGGCTGCAGCAGTAGGAGGAGGGGGGAGAGCCCCATTCCATGAGCTTCAGTCTGCTTCAGTAATTTGGATCCAACACCACTTTTCTACTGTGAACGGTGTCATGGCTGGCTTATCATCGTTGTTCACAACTTTATATTTATACCATTTACTTTTCTTTTCCAGGTTGGATGTCTTGGTTTGGAAACAGCATTGTGATTTTTGTGTTGTACAAGCAGAGAGCTGTCCTGCAGCCCACAGATTACCTAACGTTTAACTTGGCTATATCTGATGCTAGTATCTCTATTTTTGGTTATTCTCGGGGCATCATAGAAATCTTCAACGTGTTCAGAGATGATGGATTTCTTATAACATCAATATGGACTTGTCAGGTAAGAACTCAATATTGGTGGGCAATGAAGTTGAGAAAGATAACTATTGTAGAATGAATGGCCCAGTGCAGCCATAATACTGCTGATCTCATCTCTTCTGCCCTCCCTACTCTGGTACATTCCTTCGTTCCTTCCTGTCCTTGACAAAGCCTGGTTGGCATTATCCATAGGCCTAAAACACACGGCCACTTACCGCGGTTTCTGCCCAGGCTCCTCCCCGTTCCAGCCAGGATTAAATGAACCCAAGCCGGGGGAGTATCTGTACGCATGACCCATGGCGAAACTGTGCGCTGCTCCATCCGTGCAAACAGAAAACATGGGAGCAACGAACTTCCTGGTCGTCCAGCAATGCCCCCTCCCCCTGGTGATTGGTCGATTCACTCTCACTGACCAACCACAGTCTCTCGTGTCCACGCCCCGCTTCCGAGTAGGTTGAACGAGCCAGGGATAACGTTTTGGCTCCTCGAGAGCAAATCCGGGTTCGTTTTGGGTTGACACATCGCTCGGCCAGCAGCAAATCAAGTGCCGTTTGTTTGTGAGGATTTGATCCTGGGTGAAATTGGGAATCAACAGGGAGGAGCCTGGGCAGAAACGTGCGTTTTAGGCCATAGTTAGTGTACATGTGGTGGCTGAGCGGCATTTCACTTAGAAACATACTTTTCCGATTCCATCAATTCATGACATCCCTTGTTCATATGTTGTTTACACAGTGTCGTTGTCTCTTTATCTACGTAACTTGGTAGAGTTAGGAGGAGGAATTCCAGCTACAAGTATAAACATACTTTTGATGTCTATCGGTTGTCAAAGACAGTTAAGAGGAGAAGCAGGACTACTTGCACATATGTCCAATGTTATTCTATTTCACAACCTGCATCAGGCCTGGCGCTCATTTCCCTGAAAGGACTTTTCCTGGCTTTCTTGCCAATGTGAGTGGCTTCGCTCAGATGATTCCGACAGCATCTGTCTCCCCAGCACTATTCACTAAACCCATATAACAAGGTCCATTTGTTTTACTTGATCTAATAGAGATCTAAAACTAAGCTAAAATCATTTGTTCTGCCCCAGCATTTTGTATTTTTTTAAACCTTTTCTTTTTTCTTTTTAATAAGTAATGATAGATATAAAGAAAAAAGAAAAAAACAGAAAATATATAAAATACAAAACATATAAAAAGCACAAAAAAGATTACCAGAAAACTACAAAAACTGGGAAAACAATTAGATAGAATAAACCAAACAGAGGTTGCTTCCATGCATACAATTATTCCAACATACTAAAATTGCTACTAAACATACACTTATGCTCGCATGCTTGACTAAGTTTCTAACCACCACCATCTGTGTGATCTCTGATAATTCTAGGTTACAACTTTACATTTTATATTCTTTGAGTAACCAGAACACTAAATATATAATCCTCTCCCCTGCATTTTGAATTTGCCTATGACTACTTTCTTGGGCAGAAAAAAAGTTCATACAAAAATCAGAAATGAAAATGCATTAAAATTTCAGCCCCATTGGAACCCAAATAGAACTAGTGAATGCTCAAGATAAGCAACTTCTTCAATAGGCTATTTTAATTTGCAATGTTTTAAATCACAAAATACATCATGTAATAAAAAAATAAAATTAAAGGAGGATTTGGACTTCAACAGTACATGTTTTTGGCTGCAATCCTGTATACTATTGGACTGCAAATAAGCACTGGATGCTCACTGAAATCAATGCAATTTAACTTAAGCAATAGAACTGTCTGCAGAATGGCAGCTCTCTTTTGGCAAAATGCTGATATACTGATTAATCATTTATAGGCTACTGGCTCTATTATTCCATTGAAAGGTTCTCAGAGTTATGCCATTTACTAATGTAAAATAGAATGGTGCTAGGCTGGAAGAATGTGCTAAATAAATATGTGGTTGATAAAAATTTCATACAAATGTTAATCAAAAGACAGTTGTAAATATTTCATTAAAAGCAATGCATGAACATAACAGAGCCATCAGAACACAGCATGCATCAGCAGTCCCTTATGCCTGTTTATCA
The DNA here is from genome assembly GCF_029931775.1 of Euleptes europaea. NCBI lineage: Eukaryota > Metazoa > Chordata > Lepidosauria > Squamata > Sphaerodactylidae > Euleptes > Euleptes europaea. Next base: position 33,871,244 of record NC_079318.1, read on the forward strand.
AGGAACCCTGTCAATTTTAAATTCAAGAAGAAATGTTTTTGTTATTCTGCATGAGAACCATGAGTTAGTTGTCACCTAGTTTGATGAGTAATGTGTCCGATTACAGAAAATTATGCCCCTTTGCTGTCAGGGTTTGTTTGCCATTTTGACACCAACTTTGGATTCAAACTTTTGCCAACACTAACATTCCATCATCTTATTTTTTTAAGAGGCAGTGAAACGTAAATACACATTAACACATTTCAGAATCTGAAGCCTTAGCGTGCCGTCAGATTTCTATGAGAAGACCCTTCATTGAAATCAGTGGCAGTGTCATGGGGGGGAGGGCAAGACAGATGCTCATCATGATATTACAATTAATGCCTAATAAAGGTAATGAATAAAAAAATGATATTACAAGCAGGGGACCCACAATGACTTGTGGGGCGCATCCTACTTTCTGCTCCCCAACTGTCTCCTCTTTCTCTTCCCTGAAAGCCCCCACAGCCTCTCCCCTTTCCCTGCTTCATTCTCTCCTTCCCACCCACCTGCCATCCTACATTTATCTCCCCCATCCTTCTTCAGTTGTCCCTCTTTCCTCACTGTCCCCTGTATACCCCTCCTCACACTATTTCCTAATTTCCTCCTCCTGGTAGCTCCCATATCCTCCTTTCCCTGCTTCCTTTTCTGCTACTTACCCACCATCTTTAGCTACATTTATTATTTCTTTGCTTCATTTATACCTCACCTTTATTTATTTATTTTTATTTATTTATTTATTTCTAGCCCGCCCTCCCCCGGCGAAGCCAGGCTCAGGGCGGGTTACAACATCAAAATTTCCAATATACTAATAACAATGAAATATATAAAACCATAAAGCCACAGAACAACCTGATTAATTTAAAAGATGGTCGCCGTATATAAGTGCATACTGTAGCAGGTAAGGCCAACCATAGTATGTAATCGGTTCGGCTATCCTCCCTCAAATAGGTCATAAACTGAGGGTGGGGAGTAGGGAGGCCAGCACAGATCTTACTTAATCTCACCTGTGGCCATCCTCAACCATAGGCCTGGCGGAATAGCTCTGCTTACAGGCCCTGCGGAACTCCTTCAGGTCCCGCAGAGCCCTGATGTTATTTGGCAGAGCATTCCACCAGGCTGGGGCCAGGACCGAAAAGGCCCTGGCCCTGGTCGAGGACAGCCGCACATTTCTCGGGCCGGGGACCACCAACAGATTATTATCAGCAGAGCGTAATGCTCTTTGGGGGGTATACCAGGAGAGGCGGTCCCGAAGATACGAGGGTCCCAGACCGTGTAAGGCTTTAAAGGTTAAAACCAGCACCTTAAATCTGATCCGATACTCCAGCTGGAGCCAGTGCAGTTGTCGGAGCACTGGCTGTATATGGTCTCGGGGCGAGGCCCCAGTGAGGAGCCTCGCCGCCGCATTCTGTACCAGCTGAAGCCTTCGGGTCAGTCTCAAGGGCAGCCCTACGTAGAGCGAGTTACAGTAGTCTAGCCTAGAGGTGACCGTCACATGGATAACCGTAGCTAGATCTGGGCGGGAGAGGTAAGGGGACCCAAAGTGACTTACATAATTCTCCTCTCCTCCATTTTATCTTCACAACAATACTATGAGGTAGGTTAGGCTGAGAGTGTGTGAGTGGCCAAAGGTCATTAAAAGAACCTTTCATAGCAAAAGAGGGATTCAAACTTGGGTCTCCTAGATCCTAATCTGAAACTCTAACCACTATATCACATTGGCTTTGGTGGGGTGGCTGCTATTGAACTGCAGCAAGCAGCTGGGCCTGGGTGAGTCATGCAAGGCAGGGGACATCAAGTCACCCCATGATTACTGGTGGGTCTGGCCCAACTAGTCCTCCCTCAAAGATCAAAAGAACCCTGTAAAAGGCCCTGTCCCCCTCTGCTTTTTACTCCCACAAGCCAACGCTTGAAGGCTGGCAATGCTGTTGTGGTTGCCTAGCAACCCCCACAACAGCCACTGCAGAGAGAATTCTTTTCTTAAAGCTACAGGCACTGCTTCCATTGTTTATATGTTTGTTTGTTTACAACATTTTTATGCCACCTTTCCACCCAATCAGGGTCCACAAAACTACAGGCACTTCTTCGATTATTTATTTATTTAAATATTTTATGCCACCTTAATACCCAATCAGGGTCCACAAGGGCTCACATTATTTGTTTGTTTGTTTATTGCATTTATACCCTGCCCTCCCCAGCCAGCGCCAGGCTCAGGGCAGTGGCTAACCCTCCATTTGAGTTGGTTAACCCTCCATTTTTACTTTTTATTTTTAGATTTTTCTAGAAAGATCTCTCTTGTCTGTTCACTGCTTCAGCCTCTGGATTTAAGTATCCACAGCTTTGGCCATATTGAGAATTTGATATATTGTTGATAGACGAGATCATCTGTGTTGTTTCTGGTTTTGTACACCTTGCACATCATTGTTCGGACAATCAGAAGCAAACCTTGTGCTAGCATGCTAGCATGCTTCTTCTTTCTTCTGAGTTATTTCCTGGTTCAGGCAAAGCAAGCCATTACATCTGAACCAGCAAGGTCTGATGTGCATGAGAATAGCCAGTGCTTAAAGTGTATGTTCATTCATAGTCAAACATTATATTCATGAATGTACAGCTTCATTTACTTCAATGGCTTGGAAGAGTATCTGAGCATTCAATATGTCAGACTTTAAACTAAATGTCATTGATAATCATGCATGGATACATTAGCATAAGGATGCACAAGAGAGGCTGAATTATATGAGTTCATAAACTGAAGTAAGTTTTGGACAATCAAGCTTTGAATGACAGTGTTTTTATGTGATATCTAGAATAGTATGGGAATTGTCTGCTTCAAAACAGTGAATTGTGCACCCCCTTTATCGGAAACAAACTGGCATGACCTAGTCCTGGGGCCAGTTCATGGAGGACTGGTCCATCTGTGGCCATTAGCCATGTGGCTAAGTGGAATATCTATATTTGGAGGCAATGTACCTATGAATACCAAGTGATAGGAGGCCAAGAGCTGGGGGAAGGTCTGGTCTCTGTGCCCTGTTTCTAGGCCCTCTTGGATAATTTTGTTGGAGGCTTGAGGAAACAGGATGCTGGACTAGATAGACTATTGGTCTGACCCAGCTGAAGCAGAGCTTTTCTTGTGATCTTAGACCAGTGCTGTCTCCAGAAAACAAAGACTAATCATATAACAAAAGCCAAAGTTCATAAAATATTCAAGTAACATTTCTTCCAAGATAAGGATCTTGTGAACATTTTTGGGATTAGGACTGAATCTCCAAATATAGAGTCTGAAAGGATTCTGTCTGGAATCTAAGATACAGAAAAATAGGATAAAAACATAACTAGATTAGGATGCATTAGGGATTTCTGGTGTATTCAAACAATCCAGGGCTACATATATTAAAACCAGAGGTTACTGAAACCAGTGCTGGCTCATCAGATTGACATTTCCTTCCTGGCTGGCCTCATTCTTAGTACAGGAGATACAGGATGGACTTTACCAGAAGTCATCTAAGGTGGTAACTCAAGGCCAGACATTTTAGTACTGTCATCACTCGCAATAATGGGTATAAACTATGAGTGGAAAGGTACTGGCTGGACATTAGGAAAACCTTTTTTTTACAGTGAGACTAGTTCAGCAGTAGTTCAGAATCAGCTTCCTAGGGAGGTGATGAGCATCTCCTCTCTGGCAGTCTTCAAGCAGTGGCTGGACAAACACTTGTTAAGGATGCTCCGGGTGGGTTCTGCATTGAGCAGGGGTTTGTACTAGATGGCCTGCATGGCCCCTTCCAACTCTATGATTTTATGGTTCTTTGATTTCCTTTAAATGTATTAGCATCTGGCAAAAAGGTGAGGGAGTGTTGATGTCATAAGTATTGCTGGGAAATTCCCGGGAAAAAAGAAATCACAACAGGAGAGAAAGGAGATGTGTAACAAATCTAGCAGGTGTCAGATCAAGAGGCATTACAAAAAATAGCAAACAACAACAGCTGACTGAGACCTAGAAGTGCCTCTGAGAAGGCAGGCACAGAAAGCCTTTTCCTATAAGGGGAATGGGTATGGTTGCCAACCTCCAGGTGGTGGCTGGAGATCTGCTATTACAACTGATCTTCAGGCGATATAAATCAATTCCCCTGGGGAAAATGGCCGCTTTGGCAATTGGACTCTGTGGCATTGAAGTCCCTCCCCTCTCTGATCCCCACCCTCCTCAGGCTCCACCCCCAAAATCTCCAGGTATTTCCCAACCCAGAGCTGCCAACCCTAAGGATGGGGTTATTTGTGAGCCTAGAGATACAATGCTTGCATCACTTTTGAAGGAACTCGTCTTCTGGAGTTGCTGTTTTTTTAATGGATCTAATTTACCAGTTCCTCAAAAGCGGTCATGTATAGAAGAAAAAAGTCTGTGGCAACTTATAACCTAATGCCACAATCCAACGCAAAGTTAGGCATGCTTATGTTCATCTTTCAGTAAGTTTAAATGTGCCTAATGCTGTTTTACATTATTGCCTAATGAGTTTATTGTAACCAGAGGTTTTGTGATTCAAGACATTCTGATATATATCTTAACTACTACACATGGACAGTGAAAATACTAGCAGATTTTTTTCTGGATTTATAAACTGGGTTGGCAAATAAGATTCTGTCTGGGCCAGTAAAATTCTAGTCAACTGGTAACCCTACTAAGGTAAGGGAGAATGGTAGTGAGCCCAGAACATCTGTGTCACTGAACGATAGGGGACATGTGGGGACAACAGTGGTCAAAGAGGTTCAGTGAAGAGGGACCGTGGGGCCTAGGGTTGCCAGGTCCCTCTTTGCCACTGGTGGGAGGTTTTTGGGATGGAGCCTGAGGAGAGCAGGGTTTGGGGAGGGGAGGGACTTCAATGCCAGAGTCCAATTGCCAAAGCGGCCACTTTCTCCAGGTGAACTGATCTCTATTGGCTGGAGATCAGTTGTAGTAACAGGACATCTCCAGCTACTACCTGGAGGTTGGCAACCCTAGCCCCTAGGGATTCATGCATCCTCCTGTACAAAAGTGAGGGCCCTATTTGAATGCTTTGAATAAATGCCTAAATCAGTGAACCTGGCCAGAAACATGGGTTCTGTGCAGCCAACAGATCAAAGCCTCTAAAGCTGTTCTGAGAACTGGGTACATACAGAACGCTTTTTCAAGCCCCTCCAAGTACAGAGCTCTATTTATCTTCTCAGGCCACCTTGCTAGTGTGCGTCAAAACTGACCTAGAGGTCTTCAAGGAACAGTCCGTTCACTCAGTGTGTTTAACCTTTTTGCCTTTGCAGAGTCTGCCAGCATGTGGATTAATTAATGTCTCTTGCAAGGGAAGCAACTAAGAACCAATGTGAAAAAATGACCTTAAACAATCCTTTGAACCATTAAAATCCAAATTTCTATTGTGTTGTTTCATCCCCATCTTTTATACAACTGAGAGATAAAACACATTCAGAAGCAAAAATTTATTTCTCTAGAAAATATGTGAGATGTAATAACTTGTTTCAACTCATACCTTGTTTCAACTCATACAGGCAATTTGAGGGGGCTCCTTTTTTGCCTATGACATTCTATAAAAGGCCATGTGTTATACTAAATATTAGTCATTTAAAAAGTGACGGTCAAACGAGAAGTCACTGGAAGATCTGTGCTTGGATCTCCTTTGTAAGTAGAAACTGCAGAAGGCCCTAATTTGGATAAGTACTGCAACATGGGGGGGCTTTCTCTCCTGCAAGCTGTTTTCTTGACCTCCAATGGCCTCCTGAAGCTGCTATTCACCTAAAATTGGTGTCAGACTCAGCATGTGTTCCTGAATAGAGTGTGTTGTCAGATCTAGGGAGCTGTTTGAAGTTGAAAAAATGGCATGGAGGCAAAAGTTACCTCTACCACCTATTCCATGATTCAAATCCAAATTAGGGCCTCCTTTGACTGCTGTTTACAAAGGGAAAACAAACCAAAAATCTATTCACGGATCTTAAAGGATTTTATTTGGTTTGGTTCTTTTTCAAGGCTGAATTTTTACAGCACCAACAAATAAATGTTTAAGCTAACAGCAGGAATGAAGCATTGTGCCTATGTATTCTTTTGATGTGTTATTCACATTAGAGTGCTTTAATACACTGTGGTTTATTTGCTACCTACAAACTGGGATTCTATATATGAAACATCCCACAATTTGTTAAAGCATCCTAGTATGAACATCACAACAAACTGTGGTTAGACTTCCTAAATTAGTCGGGTTGCCATGGCAAGAGGCCTATGGCTTTACCGTAGATTTTCCAGTGATTCCTAGAGTTACCCATTGTTACTTTCAGGTTATACCCAGAAGTGACATAGTGACGTTGGTAACGTTGTTGATACCATTCCCTCCATCCCCCAACTCTTCCTCTGGTTGCCAGGCACAGCCTGGTAACCCTATAAACCAGGAAGTATTCGGTCTAATTTCTAAACATAATAGGTGGAGAGAACTAGAAGGGAGTTCACTAGACCAAGAATAACCTAGGCTTGTTCTGTTTGCGAACAAACCAGAGTTTGTTCATGATGTCCAAATGCAGCCATGGTCAATTTCTGCCATTTCAAAAATAAAAGGAAAATTGACTCATAATATAATCTATGGGATGGGATTATGATGAGGGAAAAAGGAAAATCCATGTTACAAGCCTGTACTGGGCCCAGAGAAATCATGTTTGGGTGCTATATACGTACTAACCCTTGTCCGGTCCCAATCATCAGGACTTGAAGCAGACTAAAAATCTTAAATACCAAAATGTAGTCAGTAAGCTTAACCAAGGTAACCAAAAACTAGTCCTAAAAATGTCTTAAAACAATTCCAAAGCCCCTAAAGTTTGGTTGAGTCACTAGAAGAAGGGACTTCCAGTTATGGTGTAGTTACTGTGTACTCAATGTCTGTTATGAAACAACTTTAAAGACATACCCTGCCTGAAAACAAGAGTAGCAACTAAACTAGAATCTAACGGGCTGAGAATTAGCGACTCTCAAACTTAACAGAATGCTAGTTGAAGCACAGGTATTCATGGAGATGCTTGCCTATATATAGTTCCCAATTCCTGACATTTGTGTGTGATGGAAGAAGTAACTGACAGGCAAACCATGGATCTGACAGTCCTAAGAGCATTAACAGATAAAACAGGTGGTAAAGGTGCTGAGACGGCACGCTGTGTAAGTTCATTCTGTTCATCTCAACATCCTGATTAATGGAGTCTTTTCAAGGTAAACCAAATGGCTAAAGACAAAAAGTTCCCTAGTGCTACAGGGGGAAACCTAGTCTGGAAACGCTTCCTTCCTTCCTGACATTCTGTTCCAAAAATTGTGATATTGTAAATATTGAACAGAATCTTGGCTGCACTATAACTTCTATGAAAGAATTTCTGTGTTTGAATGATTTGGATGTTCAATGGTCAATCGAACCATGCTAGAATAGTGTAGTATAAGCAACAGATGCTCTTCTGTGCACAACTGCTCTGCATTGCATAGACCCGATGTCCGAGGCCCCAGACCTCAGGAATACAGCCCAGTATCTCCAGTGTTGCCTAAGTAACTGTACTTTTGATTTATTTTCCTTCTTCATCTCTAAAAATAGACTGCTCTCTCTATGGTTGATGGAAACTGCTGTGTGAATCAAAAACACAATTTTTGAAAATTTCCTTTAATTAGCCGCCTCGTTTATTTTGGCAATTCTGCAATTAAAATGTAATTTTAAAAAAAATCACATTCAAATGATCCGATTATCAGAGAAAACTGAAACAAGACCATCACTGAAGCAAAATGGACAATGGCATTTGCATATGTAATAAACCCAGCCTAAAATCACAATTAATCTGAAAGTTTTTTGAAATTAAAAAGTCTTGACCAGCCTTCTAAAATCACAATGAATGGGCCAGTTGAGCTTACCCTGGGATGGAGTTGCAAAGGCGTAGTATCACCATGAAGGGGATCCCATGTAATATTATAATTATTGTCAAAAATCCTTCATATAGAGGTTTGTCAAAATTTATTGTATTTGCTGTCAAACGTGGTTTGTCCCTCACCTTTGTCTTCTGTCCACTGGCTTCTCTTCTTAGAATGCCATCCTAAGTATTTACTACAATGAACTTAGAAGGGTGTAACTCAGCTTAGGATGGTAATTTTAGCCTTTTAGAACTGAAAGCCATAGTTTGTTCCAAACCCAGTTGTGTATACAGGGCAAGAGGAAGAAAGGCAGAGAAAAAGACATGCGAGTCACTTATAATCTTACAGGATAATTCTGCAATTGTATAGGAAAGAGTAGTACAAACTTTAACGGTATAAACTTTACAAAATTCTGCATACAAAGTAGCAACAAAAGCTTTTAAATAACCTATAACTCTATAAAATGGCTCCTCTGCCTTTCTCTTAGATTTTCCAGCTTTTTAACAGGCCTACTGTGTCTACTCTGATAGGCAGTATCTCTCCAAAGTCACAGGAAGAGGTCTTTCACATCACCTGATCCTTTTGACTGTAAATGCCAGAGGTTCATTTCAGTCTTTAATTCTCTTAATAAGAACATAAGAAAAACCATGCTGGATCAGACCAAGGTCCATCAGGTCCAGCAGTCTGTTCATACAGTGGCCAACCAGGTGCCTCTAGGAAGCCCACAAACAAGACGACTGCAGCAGCATTGTCCTGCCTGTGTTCCACAGCACCTAAGATAATAGGCATGCTCCTCTGATCCTGGAGAGAATAGGTATGAAGCATGACTAGTATCCATTTTTACTAGTAGCCATGAATACCCCTCTCCTCCATGAACATATCCACTCCCCTCTTAAAGCATTCCAAGTTGGCAGCCATCACCACATCCTGGTGCAGCAGGAAGGACGTTGTTATATTTTTAAAATCACATTAATCAACAATCCATTTCTAATGGAACACATTTCCCGCTGTATCTTGTTCCCCAGTTCAATTGGGATGAAATTCTCAGGGGCCATCCCCTTCACTCAAAGAGTTCTCCTTGTCAGGGTATTATTGTTTTATATGTAATTCCTTTTCTCACTAATTCAGTGCATATAAGGAGGCATTCAGCAGCCAAGAAACCAAGTGGGCCCATATAACATATAACAGAAGGATCCTCATCCTTGAATCTACCCATTCATATCTAAAGCAGGATGTGGCAGATCAGATTTATTTCCATTGATTACTGGATTATGTTTGTTCGCGATGGGTTGACAGTTGGGTGCATGCGCACCCTACTTCCTCCCCATGCACAGCTCAGTGATACTGAAGGCAGAAGGTCAGCTCCAATCGTTCATGGTATCCAAATGTGGACATCTTAACGACAGATGTGATGTTTCTGGAAATTCTGAAGTCATGGGAGGGACACTTTTTTCTGGGAGCTTTTTTTTGCCAAAACAAAGGATACATTTTTTGGGGGGGACACCATTTATAACTTTGCATGCAAAACATTAATATTTGGCATCATTATGGAATGTATAAGAATATATACCCTAGTTTTCCACAAGCAAAATTACAAATATACCCAATATTTGAGGGAGCTGAAAACTGCTGTGCCCTATTCTACTGTAATACATTTTGTGTTGTTGTTGTTGTTTTTTGCCATTTGGGATGTAGGAAAAAATAACCCTCAAGTGCATTATAGTGTAATATTGCCAGAATTACTAACAGACATCTGTGAAAGTATGTCTACAATATACCTAGGAATTATCATTATCTCATGCTGTTGTAAATTGTCATGCACAGATTTCCACACTACACATTTTTGAATGTGTAGAACTTTGCCTTATATGAGCAAAACTTCGAAAAGAGTAATATTTCACAGGAATTTTCTCAGTGCTCCCTAAAATTGTTCCATCCGAAAAATCATTAAAAAGTCCTCAGAGAAAAACCCACCTGGATCCCCCCTCCGACCTTCTCATCTCTAACCTTAACCTCTTGAGGTTTATTTATTTCATAAGAACTGGAATTCTGAACCAAGGTTAAAGGATGGATAAGGAATCCCATTTACTAAGAAGGAAGCCAACCTCAGTTCATGGAAGTGCCTGCCTGTGAACATTATGGCTGATTGGAGTTTGTTGAAGAGTTCCATCTTCAACCCTGACATTTTGCATAGGGGATGAAGGAGGGAATACACCTGTCTGATAAGTAAGCAGGGTTGTGCCTGGTTAACAAATGCATTCTATTTGTTCATGATGTTTGAATATAGCCTAAGTGATTATTTTCACTCAGTGGCCAAAAGAGCTAATCCATTAACAAGTGCCGAGCCAAACATAATTTGTTCTCATAATATCAGGACTCAGACACTCTAATCTTCTTGTGTCAGAAGCGTTTGCTGTTTACTAATACTTAAAAGTGCTTTTGGTTTTAGAAACCCTGAATATAGGAGATTATTTCAGTAACCTGCTGCTGAAGAACAGTAAGCCGTTTGGGAGTGATAGGAGGCACCCCTTGCCATTAACAATACTATCAAGGCTTAATGCTCAGTTTACTATTTTGTACGCAGCGTTTCGTGCTTATGTATGAGATCGTAATTTGTGGTGTAAGAGGGCCTTATGGGTACCTCCTTTGATCCCAGTGTATATGTTAGGAAACTGATTCTGGTACTGTTTTCTCAATCCTGATGCATCTATCAGGACCCAATTATACAGACTTGCAGCATTCATCCTGTTAAATTACATATTTCTGCATATTCAGGTATGTATGCTCCTCTGGCCACAGGAAAAAGTGAGAACCGGTGGTTATGCGCTAACAGGAGTAGTTCCAAGGCTCTTGGCTGCCTGCATATAATACTCTCAAGTCTGGAAACCATCCTCCCTAATCCTTAGGGTTGCCAGGAGCTCCAGGTTGGGAAATGCCTGGAGATTTGGGGGGTGGAGCCAGAGGAGGGCGGGGTTTGGGGAGGGGAGGGACTTCAATGGGCTATATTGCTATGGAGTCTATCTTCTGAAGCTGCCATTTTCTCCAGGTGAACTGATCTCTGTTCCCTTCTTTCAGGTAGCTCCGTTTTTTGTTTTTTGTTCTTAAAATGTTTTTTTATGCGGCGGTTGGGTTTGGGGGAAAGGAAATCTTCTCTTGCGAGGTAAGCCAATTACAGAGCAGCGTTTTAAAGGGGTGGGGCTTGATTTGAACTTGGGAGACTGCTTTTCTGTATTCATGCCTCCATTAGCACACAGTTTCGTCCCTGATCATTCCAGCCAATGCATACAGTTTTCCCCAACCTGGGTTACTTTGATCCTGGCTGAAACGGGGAATAAAGGAGGTTAAAGCGACCATTCATAAATGACCTATGTCTCCACCAAGCTCCTAACTTTTGGTAGCCAATACACAGATCTGCAAACACTACTCACTCATCCCGAATTACTATAGCGCTTCTTTCACTGTATTCTGTAGAAGCCTGGATTGTTTTCCAAACTTCCAGTAGTCAAGGTATACTTCAAGGTTTTTTTAGGATTTGAAACTGGACACATACTTTAGTTTTACATGTACAGCAAGTTAATGCTGATGGTCAGGTTTTACCTCCATTGTAAGGACACCAGTTGTCCACTCAGAGAATGAGTGTGGTAGTTCTTTCATTCATCGTTTTTCTAGTTCATTTTGTACTTAAGCTAAGCATTGCTTATGTTTTACTGCCTCTGCTCCTCTGGCTAAGAGCATCCTGCCTCACAGTTGCTCAGCAGGTGCCACTTTTCCTGTCACGGTGATAAAAGGATGGGAAAGGTTTTGCCACCTTGGTTTTGTGTGTTTCAGGCTACTGCTAAAGGTGTATGACAGGATTGCCAGCTGTGGCTTGGGAAATTTGTAAAGATTTGGGGGTGGTACCTGAGGAGGATAGATTTTTGATAGGGAGGGAGCTCCCATCCTGTAATGGCACATCTGGATCAAAGATCAGTTCTTCCAATTTCTCCCCTCCCTGTGAGGTCATTTCCTTCCACCCAAAATCAAAATTTTAATTTTTCTGCCTCATATCACTCAACATTTAAAAATCCTTCCAAAATTTCCTTCAGGTTTTTCTCTGTGTTACGGAGAAAGGAGACCAGCCAACAGCAATTTCATTCTTCTTTCAGTACTGTCTTTACCGCCAGCTATCAGTTTCTTTTAGTCTCTGTGATATAGCATAGGAGAAATGGAAATCCTACTACTATTCATAGCCACTCCAGGACTTTCCTTTCTCCTACTCTGTATGGTGCCCTGACCTGGATAGCCCAGCCTAGCCCAATCTCATCAGATCTCTGAAGCTAAGTAGGGTCGGCCCTGGTTAGTAATTGGATGGGAATTACTAGGGTCACTTCACAGTGGTCACCAAGGGAATTACTAGGGTCACTACCTAGGGTCACCAAGGAATACTAGGGTCACTACACAGAGGCAGGCAGTGGCAAACCACCTCTGAACATCTCTTGCCTTGAAAACCCTATGGGGTCACCATAAGTCATTTGCAACTTGATGGCAAAAAAGAAGAAGAAGACTGGATGGTTCCTCCAAAGGAAATGATCTCTGTAGTCTGAAGATGAGTTGTAATTCCAGGAGAATTTCAGGCCTCGCTTTAAGGCTGGCTACTCTAGCCAAGGCAGGTCCAAGTTTTACTGGCACCCTAGATGAACTATGACTTTGGTGCCCCCCAACAGAAATAAAAGTAAAAAAGATGAATGCTTTACTTACTAGACATTCCAAATGAACGATATAAAAATAGACGCTCTTCAAAAGGCATCCATGTTCCATCATGGCAGCTGTAGAAGACCAGAGTCAGTATGGAGATTTCAGAAGCCAGTTAATGCTAAGCTTCCCTTCAATCCATCCCTCCCCTTGATGGTACCATCAAGAGTAGAGCTAGAGCATCTACCTTGCAACCGTCGCACATGTTTGAATTCCTGCTGCAGCTACCATTTTCCTTCTGGGAGGCCAGTGGGAAGGCAGTCCCATTGTTAGGGGAACTCTCACCCTGCTGAGCAGTTGGGAGCACTATCAGGAAGCAAGTCCTCCTAAGGTGATGGTGGCAAGTGCTACTGCTCAGTATGGCTAGCAAAGAGTGTGATGAAGACTGGGAGAGGGCATGGGCTGCAGCTACTCAGCTCTAGAAGACAAGTTGTGGCTTCTCCTCTACCTGCCTCCTCCTCATACTCTTGTGGGGCCTGAGGTAAGGTAAGAGCAGACTGGGTGCTGCTGTTACTTCCACAGCCCCCCTACCACGTGGTGCAGACAAAGCAGTGGCAGCAGAGACAGCTCCTGTTTGGGTAGAGCAAGATGTGGGCTGAGTTTATGGCTTCCCGGCAGCCTCCAAGAGAAAGGCAGAAACAGGAGGCTCCTCTCATCTTTTTGGTACCCCTGAAAATCTGATGCCCGAGGTGATCACCTACGTTTTCCTAGTGGTCTGGCCAGCCCTGACCCTAGTGCAGTGGCAAGGCCACTCACAAAGTCTTACATATCTCTTTTGTCCCTATTCCAACAAAAATGAAAAGCTTTTCAGTCCTGTTGATTTAATGACTACTGATTTCAGTGGGTAAGAAAAGTTATTCGCTATGCTGATAATTCTCTGTGTACAAAGTATTGTTCTCTGTGTACAAAGTATTAAATCTGTTTTTCTTTCTGTCATTTTCATTTCAACAACTCAGGAGTGTGTTCCTAGGCCTGCATCTGCTTAGTTAAAAGGCATCTGATCCACATGACACCGTGAATCCATCCCTGGTTTTCAGATGTCTACATGTTCTCTGATCATATGAATGATAACTTTCCTTGAAGTTTGATATCTCATGGACACTTAGGATGCTTGTACACTCCAAAGCATAATAATACAAGGTCACTAAAACAAACCTAATAGTTTTTAACTGCTGTTAGCATTCTAAAGCCAAGGTGCAGTAACAGCCTCCTTTGCTATTTGTTTTTCCAGATTGATGGATTTCTGACATTTTTATTTGGTCTTGCTAGCATTAATACACTCACAGTGATAAGTGTGACCCGCTACATAAAAGGCTGCCATCCCAACAAAGGTAAGTTGTTTTAAACACAGATTTTATCAATTTGCACTATTAAAGCCTGATTTACTTCCTGATAGGTTTAGAAAAACAAAACCATTTAGCAATATACGCTATATTTGCAACACTGAAAATTATATGCATAGAAAATCAGGTTCATTGTTCGATGTTTGGGCACATTGTGAATATTCCAATGTAGAAAGATGGTCCTATCTTACCAAAGAATGTTGCCAGTCCTCATACTACAATGCTGTAATATCAATACATTTGGTCATTGTACACAGCACAAAAACTGCCACAGACCTTTGCCACAATTAATGGTTCTCTACCTAATACGTGCTGTTGTAGTGTTTTTTATTATTCTTCACCCTTTCACTCCACCAACCAAGCAGTAATAAAAGTAGACAGGTCTGCCAAAAATGATTACTCAATCTAATGTTTGTCTAGAGCAGAAATGTCCAATATAGGATATATCGAAATGTTCAGGAACACTATATTCTACGCAACTCACACATTTAATGCAAAAGTTATGTCCCAATTAAGAACTTCAACTGCCAAGAAATAATAAGAAGGGAATCTTATTATTTATATACAATCCTAGGAGCTTTGAAGACAGCAGTACCACTGTCATTAGCATATCCCAACATCTAGATGCCTTGGTTTGAATCCGATAGAACTCCTGCAAGGAAGACGGGTTCTACTTAATTCCCCCTTTTGGCTGCTGACTCTCATGCCACATCCTTCCCCATTCCGTAGGGCCACCAAATCCACAAGAGCAGCTTTTGATTGGCTCAGAGAAGGGGCAAGAAGCAAAACCCCTAGCCCCTCATTGTATTTGTCGTTCTATGAGATCTAGCCCCTTACAAAGGAAATAGCAGCGCCCATCTGAAAAAGGAACAAGTATTCATTTAAAACTAAACCAAAAGGGTCTACAAGGACAGATTCTTGTGACTAGACCTGGCCCTGGCAATGGTCTTATACCAAAGCAAATCCTCAAGTAAATCAGCAGGGTGTTCCACTTGTTTTGATCTTTGTTGTAGATCAAGATCTAAAAACAGAATTTGAAGCTTAAAAAAACCTATAGGGTACTTTCAGTTAGTTCCAATGGTGTTTTAGCTACATACATATAAAACAGTTATAAATAAATGGACCACTGCATTTTACTTAGCTAGAATCTAGCTCACATTTTGCTGGTCGTGGAAATAAACCAGAGAAAGCTAGATGCCTGTTTTGTAATTAGAGGGATTTATGCACATGGTTAAGGGAAGGCAGCATGGTATAGCCCAATCTCATCAGATCTCAGAAGCTAAACAGGGTCACTACTTGGAAGGGAGACCTCCAAGAAAGACTCTGCAAAGGAAGGCAATGGCAAACCACCTCTGCTTCTCACTTGCCTTGAAAGTCCCTTGCTGGAGTTGCCATAAGTCAGCTGTGGTGTGTACATAGTTGATGGCTTAACCCTTCTGATTTCAGTACAAGTTAAATCTGTTAGGTTTGTGGCCTATAGTTAGCACCAATACAATATAGTAAATAATTATCCACAAATAATTCAGGGAGAGGAGAACCCCACCACCGCCAAAGAGATGGGTGGGTGAGGAACTGAGCTTGCGTCCTCAGCGGCCAGTTCTTGCTGTGCTGGTTTCAAAGGCTGTCCACCCTGAATGCCAAAAGAATCAAGGGTGGTCACATAGAACAAGAATGAGCATGGCACGTCAAACCACCTCCAAGGCTATTTTTCCTTCCCCTGCCTTTCAGCAGTGAAGGAACTGCCTACATCTATTTCATCCCTTCATCTCTTATGGGATCTTTTTTGTTCATCTTGGCATAGGATAATTGGAGACAGGCGCCAAAACTACTCAACCTCTAAACTGAAGCCCACTTTAGGCTCCAGGGTGAAGGGAAGGAAGTGACGAGTCACCCTACAGTTGCCAGCCCAGTCAACAGAAGTTCCATTCCTGTATACCGAATCCTTGTGCTGAGCCAGTTGTCAGGAAGTGTGAGGGCCATTTTGTGGGAAGTGAGAAGTGTGAGGGCCATTTTGATATTCAATACTTTGCCTCATCATGTTACCCTACTTTCCCCCCTCCCCACTTAAGCTTCACAAACAGATAAAGCGATGCATGGTAATCATTCCTTCTGTCTAAAACAAGAAGAAAACTGCTCCTGAAGCCAAATGAAGTCTCAACTTGACACAGAGTTTTATTCCTCCCATTACTTTCAAAGCAGACACTTGGAAATTAAGAGTCTGTGTTCCTGTTTGCATAGCCATTAGCATATGCATAGCTAACGCGCCTCTGTTGTTCCACATTGTTCCTTGAGGGGGATTCTTCTTGGCAAACACCAAAGGTCGCGTTAAATGGGCTCTTTTGTAATGTGAAGCAGGTATGATGGGTCAGCGTGCAAAATTCAAAAAAATATACGGGGCAATTCAGCCTGGAACGCGCTGCTAATTACCATGCAAAAATGGCGTAGTAGTTTTGGAACTTACATGCAGACAATTAAATTTGTGGTCTTCCAGATTTATGGATATAATTTTCTTGATTCCAGTTGGGTGTCTTAATTACATAATTGTAAAATGTGTTATATGTCAACAGCATCTGCTGTTTTGTGTTCCAGTGCATTGTATCAGCAACAGCAGCATCTTTGTGATCCTTGTCTTTATATGGGTAGCAGCTTTCTTCTGGTCAGTAGCTCCAGTTCTGGGATGGGGCAGTTATACAGGTAATGGTTTTCTCCATAGGACTCAATTAGATATCTGTGGTAATCTAGTAATTTATTTTCCCAGCTCGATATTGGTTTTTAAATGAATAGTTGTGTTTCTATTATTTAGTTAGACAAATTGAATTTCAGGCCTGTAAAGTTAGAACATAAGAACATAAGAAAATCCTTGCTGGATCAGACCAAGGCCCATCAAGTCCAGCAGTCTGTTCACACAGCGGCCAACCTCTAGTGCCTCTAGGAAGCTTACAAACAAGACGACTGCAGCAGCATTATCCTGCCCGTGTTCCACATCATCGGCCTGTGTGTCACAGCACCTAACATAATAGGCATGCTCCTCTGATACTGGAGACAATAGGTATGCATCATGACTAGTATCCATTTTGACTAGTAGCCTATCCTCCATGAACATGTCCACCCCCCTCTTAAAGCCTTCCAAGTTGGCAGCCAAGTTGGCAGCCATCACCAGATCCTGGGGCAGGGAGTTCTACAATTTAACTATGCGCTGGGTGAAGAAATACTTCCTTTTGTCTGTTTTGAATCTCTCACCCTTCAGATGCAGCAGATGACCCCACAATCTAGTATTATGAGAGAGGGAGAAATGCTTCTTCCTGTCCACTCTCTCCGCACTATGCATAGTTTTATAGACCTCTATCTTGTCTCCCCTTACCCGCCTTTTTTCTAAGCTAAACAGCCCTAAGCGTTTTAGCCACTCCTCATAGGGCAGTTGCTGTAGCCCCCTGATCATTTTGGTTGCTCTTTTTTCCTCAAGCTTTTGCTTTTTTCTGCACTTTCTCAGGCTCTGCCACATCCTTTTTTAGATGTGGTGATGAGAACTGTACACAGTATTCTAAGTATGGTCTCACCTTAGATTTATATAAAGGCACTATGATAGCAGTAGTTTTATTCTCTATTCCTTGTCTAATTATAGCCAGCATGGAATTTGCCTTTTCACAGCAGCTGCACACTAGGTTGACATTTTCATCGAGCTTTCCACTACCACCCCAAGCTCATTCCTGTTCACATGCTTATTGACACTTTCAAAAAACTCTAAAAGGTTAGTGAGACTGGACCTTCCGTTGCAGAAACCATGTTGGGTTTTTCTCAGCAGGGCTTGCCCTTCTATATGCTTGACAATTCTATCTTTAATAATGCCTTCCATCAATTTACCTGGAAAAGATGAACCCTTTTTATAAATGAGTGTTACATTGGCCATTCTCCAGTCCTCTGGTACAGAGGCTGATCTAAGGGACATGTTACATATCATCGTTAGAAGTTCAGCAGTTGCCCATTTGAGTTCTTGAAGAACTCTAGGATGAATACTGTCAGGTCCTGGTAACTTGTTGATTTTCAGTTTGTCTGTACGTTCTAGAACTTCCTGCCTTGTTACCACAATTTAGCCCAGTTCTTCATTCTCCCCTCCCCAAAATATGTATTCAGGAAAAGGTATCTGCCCTATATCTTCAACAGCGAAGACAGATGAGAAGAATTCATTTAGCTTCTCACCAATCACTTTATCCTCCCTTACTGTTCTTTCCTTTACTTCCATTGTCATCCAATGGTCCATCTGCTTTCCTAGCCGGTTTCCTGCCCCTAACTTAAAGAATTTCTTATTGTTGGTCTTGATGTGCTTAGCGATACGTCCTTCAAAATCTTTTTTTTTTCATCTCTAATTGCTTGTTTGCATTTCCCTTGTGTAAGTTTGTGTTTGCCCCATTTGGGCAAGCCTTCCAGTTTCTGAAGGAAGCCTTTTTTCTCTGATAGCTTCCTTCACCTCACCCATTAGCCATGACAGTGACCTCTTGGACTTTATACAACTTTTCCTAACCTGGAGTATACAATCTGGCTGAACCTCTAGTATAGAGGACTTGAGTAACCTCCAAGCCCTTTCCAGAAATTTAACCGTCCTAACTGTTCCTTTCAACTTCCTTTTTACCAGGTTCCTCATTTTAGAGAATTTCCCTCTTTTAAAGTAAAATGTAATTGCGTGATATTTCCCAGGCAGTTTCCCATATACATAATGCCAGTTGGTTCAACCACATCCACATCCTACACTAAGTCTCTGGCAGCACCACTGAGTATTCAGTCCAGGGTCACCTCCCCTCTGGCTGCATCCATGACCATCTGTTCAAGGGCCTGGTCAATGAGGATGTCTAAAAATTTATCACTTTGGCTTGACTGGAGCATGCATTTATCCAGTCAATATGAAGACAGCTATAGTCTCCCATTACTACTACAGATTGAGAGTACTTTACAACAAGGAACCTGGACTAAATGAGGAGAGTGGCTGTGTATAGTGGGTCCTCATGGTGGTGGCAATAGGAAGGATCTAGAAACACATATTGGCAGCAAAAAAGCAGAAGCAGTAAGTGGAGGCTGGATTTCACCCTACTAAAATCTTGTTTCAAATAGCTCAGGAGTGTCACAATACTGGGTTGTGAAGTAATGCCCTCCACCTGGGAATTCACCCCAATATTTCAGTCTTGGGGACCACATTCTGTGTTCTCAGGAACCCAACTGCAAACTCATAGCTAGCGGAAAGGAGGGCTTCAGAGAAAAGAGCCATTAAGCTCCAACCACAGAGCAGTCAAGCTCTTTGTTATGCTAATGACTCTGGCCAAAGCAAGACAATGGTTTATCATCCCACACCCTGCTAGTAAGTGACACCTAAAGCCATAAAGCTGGGAAGACAAGAGTGATAAAATGAAAACTCTTCCTTTGGGACAGGAAGGAACAGTAAGGTCATCCCAAGGGGGAAGGGAGAAAGAAAGAGGCTACTTAAACTCAAGACAGGAAGATGGTAGAAACTCTCTTGCATCTTGCTGCTGGCTTGGGACCTCAAGTCATGATGGACTAAGCTTTTACCTGGGGATTCCATCTTGCCTATGCAGCGAGTAACAATGGAGAGAAGTCCTAATCATGATAACTAAGGTAATGCTGAACTTTAAATAGCTGAAGCTTGAAGTAAAGCTAACCTGTCTTCATTAAACATCATTCGGGATAAGTTCTGAGTTTAGGGAAAGGGGAACAGAGTATTTTCACCTTTTCTTTGTTTCCTTGCTCAACCTGAAATGCTTGAACTGGACATGTATATTCTTTTCGTCTATTTATTTAACTTTGTTATATTTTGGATGCTCTAAGTCTGATCTCTTGAAAAACACCATGCCTATCCGGCCTTGCTGTCTGAAGTGTGGTAATAGGGAAGGGATGCGGGTAAGCTCATCATCCCCTAAACATGATAGCTCAAGTTGCAATAGATCATGACTGTGCTAACCTGTAAGAGTGTAATGGGAGGTGTGGCAACTAGGCAGAGTCTCTAAACAGCAACACAAGCGTAGAGTGCTAGATGCACGACTTTGACTGGTAGGATATAGAGTTGTTGGTGGAAGTAGGTATAACCCAGTTTGTTTTTGGCACCCCCAGGGAGCTGAAGCAAAGACCCAAGCAAAGACCCAGGCATCAAACAAAGTCTTCTGTACTAGCTATTTTTAAAAAAAAATTAACCAAATTATATTTTTCCTAGACCGCATGTATGGAACATGTGAAATAGACTGGGCAAAAGCCAACTTTTCAGCAGTCTACAAGGCCTACATTGTGTCCATTTTCATCTGCTGTTTCATTCTTCCTGTGACTATCATGGTTTTCTCATATGTGTCCATCATCAATAAAGTCAAGTCAAGCCACGCACTAAGTGGAATGGGCGATCCAACTGATAGGCAGAGGCGCACAGAACGAAGCGTCACAAGGGTCAGTCTGGAAATGTTTTAAAGTGTATATCCAAAACAGAGTAGCTATCTTGTGTCCCAGTCTAAATCATCCAAATGAGATTTAATGGTAGAAAATAAATTTCAGGGGATCAAAAAGAAAATGGAAAAGTGGTCACGGAATCAAGAAGAGGGGGAACAAAGAAAAATAGAGATTAAGGAAAATTAATATTTTATGGATAATCTGTGGCTGAAATGTCTATTCTCCAGTCCAAACAGGAGTCATGCATGCATGGATGCAGTCTTCAGCAAAGCCTATAGCTAGTTGGATGAGAAACTGCCCACCTAAATGAATCCTGTACATGCAGTCCCCCTTCCAGTCCAAAATCCGGGAAAACATGTGTGGGAAAAGCTAAAATGCTGTCAGCTGTTCAGTGGTGTGTGGAAGGTAGACTGAATCCAGCTTCCTATGCCTGACCATTTCATTTAATTTTTTTTTAAAGGGGTCTACACATGAGTAGACCCGGAAGGGAATATACACCTATCCCAATCCACATGAAAAGATGCATCTAGGCATCACCCCCAAAATGAGTACCGGGATGTGGATGCTGATCACCTGCAGAGTTGCATCTGCATTGACTGCCTTCCCTAGGCAAATTTTCCTAGCCAGATTGAATAAATTGTAAATGAAATAAATAAAGTGAAGCTGTTGAACAGAAAGAATATTCTGTTTGCTAGGATTGGGTGCAATTAATTTTTAATTGATTAAGTCAACAAGCAGACGCTGAATCATCGGAGAATCCTTTAGCCAGTGGACAGCCATTTTC
The DNA here is from genome assembly GCF_029931775.1 of Euleptes europaea. Taxonomy (NCBI): domain Eukaryota; kingdom Metazoa; phylum Chordata; class Lepidosauria; order Squamata; family Sphaerodactylidae; genus Euleptes; species Euleptes europaea. The sequence goes on from NC_079318.1 coordinate 33,892,461, forward strand.
TTCCCATCCTTTTGTAAAAAAAGGTAAAGGTAAAGGTCCCCTGTGCAAACACCGGGTCATTCCTGATCCATGGGGTGATGTCACATCCCGACGTTTACTAGGCAGACTTTGTTTTTACGGGGTGGCTTGCCAATGCCTTCCCCAGTAATCTTCCCTTTACCCCCAGCAAGCTGGGTACTCATTTTACCAACCTTGGAAGGATGGAAGGCTGAGTCAACCTTGAGGCGGCTACCTGAAACCAACTTCCGTTGGGATCGAACTCAGGTTGTGAGCAGAGCTTGGACTGCAGTACTGCAGCTTAACACTCTGCGCCATGGGGCTCCTTACAAATTAAATCCTTTGGTAGAACCACATTTAAACCTGTGTTCAGTAACTAGCATTATGGTAGGGCTGCTGTGAAGTAAATACAGAAGGGGGTGGCCTTGGATCCGCCATCTCACGTCAGAGCTACTACTTCCTCCAACATACCTGCTTATTTCTGGGTTAGCAACTGAGAGGGCAGATAGTGTAGGCCATTGGATTCACTGTTCCCCAGTGTAAAACTTTGTCAGTCTAGAAAAGACCAGCAAGCTAGGACAGAGAGGGGACTGTCCATGGGTTAAGAAATGTATCATCTTTCCAGGTTTCCCATTAACCCACTGACGTAACTCTGCCTTCACTACAGTCCTTTCTGTTTGGGGCAGGAAAAATGTGAAATGGTTGTTCTCATTCTTCTCCTCTTTTCTTCTCTCCTCTAGGTCTCTGTAGTCATTTGCACGGCCTTTATCACAGCATGGTCTCCATATGCAGTCAGCTCTATGTGGTCTGCCTATGGTTACCCTGTGCCTAATTTAACTAGCATCTTTGCCAGCCTTTTTGCAAAGTCTGCCAGTTTCTACAACCCCATCATTTACTTTGGAATGAGCTCCAAATTCCGGCGGGACATTTTCGTCTTGCTTCGCTGTGCCAGAGAGCTCAAGGATCCCGTGAAGCTCAAACGGTTCAAGCATCTCAGGCAGAAACAGGAGAATTCACCTTCTCGGACTGGAGAGAAATCTGTGGAAGTTGTTCAGCCTGCCCTAAGTCCTGATTCTGGGGTGGGGAGTCGCTCTAACACCCCTCCTCCTGTAACCAGGGAGGCGTATTTTACTGCTTTTGATATGTCATCCAACAACCCTGACATTGAATGTGTTCGACTGTGAGAACTCTGGCTCTACACCATATACTCCAATGTAGAAAAGAAAAAATACCCCCAATATTTGGAATGATCAAATATTACATTGCGACCATTGTGTAATATGGTAATATTGTGAAGCCTAAACAATATATGTGATTTGTATTACTTTACACGCATATGTTAATTTGTAAGCATTGTGTAATAATATTTGATCATTCCAAATATTGGGGGTATTTTTTCTTTTCTACCCTGGAGTGTTATCTTTACCCCTCCCCCTCACATTCATATTTAGTCTACACCATATACAGAAACACATAGAATACTTCCCAATCACCTTTATCTCCATCTTTTCCACTAGCACTAATGACACACCAGTACAAGTGTAGCAGATTAAACACAAGCGAAGATTTGTTTCCTCGCAGCTGCACTACCGCAAATGAAAGGAAATTTTGGGGAGACATTTTTCCATTTGCTTTTAAAAACAAATCCTTATAATTTAATTTAGACGTTACATAATTTTCTGCCATTTTATCCCTTGTTCAGAAATCCAGTTTTAGTCAGGTTTTTTTTGCTCCCAGCTCCGACAAGCGGGCATTTATTCAGGGATCTGCAGAAAAGACCGCCTGTAGGCATGATACCGGTATGCTATTCCACCATCAGCCACCAGAGGGGGGCCGTAAGCTAAGGTTCTCCCTGTGGGAGTCTAAACATTTCACATGCCCCGTGTAACTGCTGCTGTCCGGACAGGAGAACCCTGCAGTTTTTTGAAGGCCTCCTTCAGGCCACTGGAGCCAAAACAAAGGGCGAAATCGCATGGTTGCTTTAGCCTCCTTTATTCCCTGTTTCAGTCAGGATTCAGCCAGGATCGAAAGCATGCATTTTGCCGAACGTGCGTTCAATCCTGGCTGAATCCTGGATCCTGAAACAGGGAATAAAGGAGGCTAAAGCGACCGTGCATTTTCGCCCTTAGGGTTAGTCTTAGGTCTGTAGCAACCCTGAGCTAGTCTGCAAATTGTAGATAACACTGCTGGCCTTTCTGCTTTCTACTTCCACTGGCATTCCTCTTATTACTATAGTTACAATACTGGCCTTAGCTATTTTTTTCACCGATATATAGAAGTCACGACACCCTCCTTGTGTTCATTTTGTAAGAGGTGGCAGGTGGAAGAGGCAAGGAAACCGGGCTCTTCTCTGGAAAGCTTGAATTGGCTTGATTTAGCTTTGGGCCCTCCAGATGCTGACTGATAAAATGGCTTTTTCTTTGTAAACGTTCTTCAGTCGAGCAGAATGAGATCCCATTAATGTTTGAGAAGCTGGGGCGCTGAACATGCAGATAATGAACAATCCCAACCGAATAAGGGAAGGCATACTTTGAAATTATGATTAATTATGATTAAAATGGGAACCCACAATAAAATATTGTGGGGTTTTTTAAAGCTTTCTCCTTGAGTACCCCTTAAACCCAGCATCAGATCGAAACAGCAATATGGTACGTGAAGTACGGAGCCAAAGGGGAGCAGGATAAAAACACTTGTTTTAGATCTCTGCTCCCCCTTAGTCCCCTTCTTATACATTTTCATTTTACCCACTATTCCCTCCATTTAATTCCACTTCCTTCTTTCCCCTATAAATGGTCACTTCATCCCCATAGCATCCTCCTATTCTCCCCACATCTAACACACCACCCATAATCATTCCATTTGCCTGTAACAATCCTCCTGTCATACCTTTCCTGAGCATCAACTCCTTGCCATTCTTCTTGTTTCCTTTCCCCCCCATTCCCCATCTAACCAAAGCATTTCCTTTACGCATTTCATCCTTCACATCTCTATCCTCCCCTTCCAAACCTGCCCCCAAGACCCGTTCATCCCTGTGGTCCTAGTTTCTACTCCATTTAAGCCCCACGTCCATGCTCCTCCCCTCTTGTTATCCCTCAACTGCCTCTACAGCACCCGTTAAGTGCCTCATGCCATTCTCTCACCCCTTTCTTGCAAGCTATAATCCCCCCTCTCCCTTCATCTCTCCCCTAGGCTCATGTTAACTCTCCACACCTCATTCCCTTAACTTCCTCCCTTAGACACCTCACTCTTTGTTTCACCAAACCATCCCCCAATTTTATCGCTGTTTGTTTCCAACACCTCCTCTTTTATCTAGATCCTTCCATTTATCATCCCTTCCCAATGCCCCACTGAGAGGACTAGTGGGATAAAGGAAATTGCATTCTGCTCACTCCTGCTCCACTTGCTTCCTTGCTGGCTCCACCTCTGCCCCCCACCACTTACTTCCTGGTAGCCACTGACATCACGGCATTCAGGACCACCAAGAGTGCCCTAAACAACATCAAGACCTCTGCCTATCTATATATCTAATTCCGGTGCCCCCGCCTGCGGATACCTAATTTGCAGATAGGGGTCCCACTTACAGCAAACAGATGTTTCTGCAGCATTGGGGGACCCCTGAGTCTACAGAAAAATCTGAAATTTTAAAAATGGTGGGTTTAAATCCCCCCGATTTTTTTTAAAAAGAGCTGCCTATGTATGTAAAAATGGAGATGACCACCACCGCCACAGAGAGCCAAGCTCCCAGGCTGTGCTACCACCGCAGTGGATGTTTGGGGCCACTTCAGGGACAGATGCAGTGGATACCTGGTGCTGCCCGGGGGCCCTGCCGCCGCAGATGCCAGGGGATGCACCAGGTTTTACAGTAAGTGGTTGGGGGAATGGGATTCCCCCCTGCGAGAGGGAGATGGGATTCCTCCCCCCACGGGTTTTGCAGACCTCCACTTGTATGGCTTAGTACCCACTCCCAAGCATCGGGCACCCCACCTGGCACCAGATGCTTAGGAGGGTGGCACAAAAACCTATAGCAGATTTCCAGAAGCACACCTTGGCATTCTGAGGACCTTTCAGAACGGCAACAAAATTCTTGCTAGGCAATTTTGATATTGCAGGGACCTTGGTTAGGTTTTCTTTTTGCTTGCTAGGGGTAATCTCTCTCTTCCCCCACCCCCAACTCTTTGTTTGTTTGTTTTTGCTAATTAGATTTTTCTTCAAACCTAGGGGTTCTCGTGAATTTGTAGAAGTGTGAACTGTAGCCAGGGCTAGCCCTCCTCCCTTTTTTGATCCACACAGGGGCCAGTGCTTGGCTATTAGATAAAAGAGTGACAAACAGATTTTTGTTCAAGGAAGTTCATATACTTGTATAAAGGTGCTAAACCTAGATAGGCATTGCCAACGTAGTAGGCTCAGAGCCGAGCTACATATTATGGCAGCTACGGCTTCAACCCATGGCCGCCAATGCTATTTTAGAAGAAGATTTAGCTTTTTAAAACTGGCTGTGGTGGAATGGCACCTGGTGATCTTGTTCCACTCACCTTCCTCCCCCTGTACCTTTTCAAGTGCGGACATAGCTTTTGGCACTTGAAAAACACTGGGAGGGGGACCAGATCCTCTGGTGCGGCCACAGTGTGGGCCTGATCCGGCCCTCACAGCAATCTTTAAACATCTCAGTTTTTCCTCTAAAGTGGCATCATCAGCCGTGGGTTGGATCCGTGGCCACCTTAACATGTAGTCTGGTTCTCAGAGTCCCATACTTTCACTGTGGGTCTAACACGTTGGAGTACACATGCACTTCTTCCAGAGAGTCCTTAAAACGCCTGGGATCAAACCTGGACTATCCAGTCATGATACCTGCCCTGTAAAGGGTACCATTCCACACAGCATGACTGCTGTGTATTATAAAGGGTATGGGTGCTTGGTTGGTTTTTTTAGTGATTCAACAAGAACTGTAGGTCCTGTTATAGCATTTTCAGTATAGGTGTAAACAGCGTAAACTTCTCTCATTAGATTTAATTTTTTTAAATGTAGTGAATACCCCTAGTCAAATGTAGTGAATACCCCTAGACCCCGTGCATTCACTATATGCACTTTAGTCTGTCAAACAGGTTAACAAATTGGACTAATGAAGAAGAGTTGGTTTTTATATGCCAACTTTCTCTACCTTTTAAGGAGAATCAGACCGGGTTACAATCACCTTCCCTTCCCCTCCCCACAACAAGACAACTTGTGAGGTAGGTGGGGCTGAGAAAGTTCAGAAAGAACTATGACTTGACCATCCAGCTGGCTCCATGTGTAAAAAGGTAATGGTAGTCTCCTGTGCAAGCACTGGGTCATTACTGAGCCTTGGGGTGATGTCACATCCCGACATTTACTAGGCAGACTATGTTTAAGGGGTGGTTTGCCTTTGCCTTTCCCAGACATTTACACTTTACCCCCAGTAAGCTGGGTACTCATTTTACCAACCTTGGATGTATGGAAGGGTGAGTCAACCTTGAGCCGGCTACCTGAAACCGACTTCCGTCGGGATCGAACTGAGGTCATGAGCAGAGCTTTTGACTGCAGTACTGCAGCTTACCACTCTGCCCCACGGGGCTCCTTACGGCTTCATGTGTAGGATTGGGAAAACTAACCCAGTTCACCAGATTAGAATCTGCTACTCATGTGGAGGAGTGGGGAATCAAATCCGGTTCTCCAGATTAGAGTCCACCACTCTTTAACCACCACACCACACTGCTCTTTGACCACTACACTACGCCAATGAATGGATACAGATGGTGAAATCCTAGCTCCTAAAATATTAATTCTGAGCACATATATGTCCAAGGAATGGTGCTCATACATTTCATTATTAAACGAAGAAAAATACTAACATTTGTGGGAAAACCATGGAATCTAACACTGTCCAAGATGGCTGGGGAGGCAAATATGTTTTCGCAAAAACTACATTTTCTATTTGTGTTCCTTGGGATGGTTACAAAAAAGCCCACCTTCCTTTCCTCCCTAAGTATATTTGTTTTGAGATTATCATCTCTAATTACAATTTTAAAACAAATAAACTTTATAAGTAATAAGAAAGTGAACTATGATTTCTTTCATGGGCACGGATTTCAACTGAATGCACATTTATTTTTAGGAGAAAATTGAGACTTTTTGGACTTCATTACCATAACTAATGAAAAGCTAATAGATGGAGCTGACCATGATAATTCCAGGAGTAAATGGAACCAATGACACAAACAGCCAATTCTTGTCCTTTACTTAAGAAATAGAAGCAGGATGTCAATAAAGAGGCCACAGAACAGTTAACAGAGACTCTACTTCCCTGTTTCTAGGTATTTCTGTTCTAGTGATCGTTCTATTTTCCAGCTGATGTCCATTTTCTCTCCAGTCAAGCATCTCAGAGATGGTATTGATTTAAAACCAGCAGCGTTTTGATTAGCTTTGCTTCTGTTCTGTCCGGGGCATTCTTAAGACAACTGGCTGGAAAGCTGCTACTGGTGCATTCTCACAAATGTCTGGGCTTTCTTGGAATGCATATGCCCCTGGCCCAAAATGGGCAGGCTGTACATCATTTAAAATCAACCAATTTTAGGTGCATGCGCTTCCTGTCTTTGCATCTGCACAGACAGGGACAATTATGTTGCTGTATGCCCATACTTAGTGGAGTGAAATAGAGTTCCTTGGTGCGGTATGACAGCATGCAAAGTGTTTGTAATCCAATTTAGAACACTTCTTTAACACAGACACACTTGGTCTTGGGAGTCAACAAGGCAAAGGAGGGGGGTACCATTTATTTATGTAGAAAACTTCTCCAAAGAACCTGCTTGAGGCAGCTTACAAAATAAAACATGATAAAAACATACAGCAGCATAAAGTCATTAAAACTTAATAAAGCATTAAAAACAAAGCATTAAAAATCCAGCCAGAGCAGAAAACATTTTGCAGTTTAACATGTGTCATAACAGAGTTCTTGGACTAGAATAGGGTTGCCAACTTCCAGGTACTAGCTGGAGATCTCTTGCTATAACAACTGACCTCCAGCCAATAGAGATCAGTTCACCTGGAGAAAATGGCCACTTTGGCAATTGGACTCTATGGCATTGAGTCCCTCCCCTCCCCAAACCCCGCCCTCTGTTGTCGTACCTCACCTCATGGCAGCCAGTGTTAGGGAGCCTGGATCAATCTAGTGGGCAGATTCGTAGACCTAAAGCTAACTGATTAGTCAAGCTAGTAAAAGGTATCCATTCTTGATCTATGTTTAAGTTTAAAAAAAAACACAAAAGGTAATAGGAATTTGAAATGCACCTGGACTGCACATAACTAATTGGAACACAATTTACTTTTTGTAATGAGAAAACCATGTATAATATTTGAGATGTCGATGCAGCACTCACACAATGCCAAAAATAGCTTAAAAACACATCCAAAATATAATGAACGGTTATTTCCACATTTGTGGAGCTACTTCTGTGTCAAGCAAAGTGATGTTTGCTCCTACTGAATGTGACTATCATAATTCAAATTCTGCGTATTGAGGCAATGGAAGGACATTTTTTTCCCCACTGCCAGAGTGATAAGGTAATTAACGCGAGTTCTCTAACTCTTTACAACAATTCAGTTGGGTTCATTTCTTCTTTAACCGCGATGCATGAGGTTTGACCATTGGACTGATGATTCAGATAACCTGACATCTGGATAAGCCAGGCATGAATTCAAGAGTCACAGCAGGCTCAGGAACCAGTCTAGGTCTGTACACTCATACTCACCTTTAAGACCACTTTGAACCATTCACAATTATGTTAGGCTTTGCTCACCGGGTGTGGGACAATCTGACTTGCTCAGCAAGATGCCTGAAAACAAATAATCCAATTAATGCGCGAAGCAGAGTGTAAAAATGCTCAGAAATATCTGAGAACGGGGCATATAAGTGGTCAAGCAGCAACTCCCTGGTGGAAAGTTCCCCATGCGGCTCGAGAAGATCTCCTTGTTGAACTCAGCCGTGTGGTGGTTGTTTGACCTCCACCTTAACAGTCAGAGCAGTGACATTTCACTGGCATTCAAAAGCAACAAAGAGGGAGGCAAAGAGATGGACATCATGTCGATGCGCTGGGCTGTAATTAAACCAACTCCAGAGGCGACCTTTGCATGTGTCACTTCTTTCAGATTCAACAATGCAATCACAGCAATTGGTTACATAACATTTTCCTAGCCATTCAAGCCAACTGCCATTAGCAAACAATCAGAAAAGATCAGCTTTTAAATAGTAAGTAGCTTTGGTTGGGGGTGGAAAGGAGGAGGAGGAGGAGGTTAGAGCCAGGAATTTGGGCTGGTTTGATGTTACGCTCAACTTTCTTTGAGTGAGTTGGGCTTTGGGTTTTTCTTGCTGTTTTGAAAAGTCGGCTTCTGTCATTCAACTGCAGCCCCTTTCAGAACTCCGACATCCCTTCGTCCCCTGCGGACTAAGAAAATGCATGGATTTAGATCAATTACCTTAAAATATTGCTCCGGGGCTGACCCTCACTGAGCAAAATCTTGTGATTAAGAAACCTTGTGACCAACGACTACAGCACTGGCTTAATCTTAACTACTACTCAGAAATTTAGCCATGTTCCTTTCAGAGAGAGGGGCCTGAAGCCTACTGACCTTTTTTGAAGGGACTTTGTGTGAGTTATAAGCACTTGGGTTTAAAATAGAGATTCTACATCAATCCAAACTGTGAGGATCTCAATAATTTCCATAAATAGGTCTACAAGTCTTGCCACTAAATTGTCTTCCCACCTGTCATCCTTTTGAGTTCCTTTCACCCACAAATATAGCTGCTGACTTTAATTGGCCTAGTCAGAAGATCAATGAATCAAAGTTTTAGAGACCATGAAGCTAAATCAGTATGGATCAGATCCTGAGTGGCAAATGACTGGGAGCCCCAGGGAAGAATACAATATAAATTAGTACAATATTTTTTTAAAAAGTAAAGGATTCCGTTGACTAATAGATGGCAAATTTTAATGAGTGAGGCTGAGAGAGTTTTAAGGCTATTTTTTGTTTTGTTTTAAGTATGTTACTTTGAACAATTATACTTTTTTATTAAATTGAAGGATTATTGCAATGACTCATAATCGATAGGATTGCCAACTTCCAGGTGGTAGCAGGAGATCTCCTGCTATTACAACTGATCTCCAGCCGATAGAGATCAGTTCACCTGGAGAAAATGGCCACTTTGGCAATTGGACTCTATGGCACTGAAGTCCCTCCCCTCCCCAAATTACTCCCTCCTGAGGCTCCACCCCAAAAACCTCCTGCCAGTGGCAAAGAGGGATCCTGGCAACCCTAATAATCGAATCTGTATTGAGGGTTTGTAATAAACAAACTTAGTCACATTTAATAAAGTAACTGATTAAATAATTTACATTTATTAATATACCTACTGTGTTCGCTACAGCCAGAACCTATTCTTTTCTTCACATTCTCTGTTCTAATAAGAACAGATTTCAGGAAAAAACAGAGGTTAGCGGACTGTGGCTGCCTGAGATATTCCTGATTTTCTCCTTCTGAGAAAATGTTTATTCAAAATATTTCTGCACTGTTCTTTCACCTCAACATGGATCCCCAGGATCAGTTCCAACTAAACTCATCTATATAAATATTTTAAAATTATATAATACAAATGTATATACCACATACAATACAATACAAAAGACAACATGTAAAAATAAGGAACCATCTATACCAGCTAAAAAGATTAAAGGTTAAGAAGAAAGCCAGCAATCCAAATACAATAAACATGATTACAAATGCCAGTAACAATTTTTAAAAATTAGGAGGTAGCATATGCCATACTTGTGAGCAAAGGCTCTATTCAAAGAGCAGACAAAAGTTGAAATTAGCCCTATTGGCCCACACAAACTCCAGAACAAGAAACAAAACCTATGCAATACCTTTTATTGGATATACCGTAAATGCGTTCTGTTGTTTTGCCTGGCCCCAGTGAAAAAATATTATATGGATTTTGTTTTTTGTTCTGTCAAGGAGGCCAATCTTCAACCCAAACCAAAAGACCAAAAGGGATAGAGCCAGGTAGACAATCACTGTTCCCTTATTCACCAAAACTGATAGCAATATCACACACGTACCTGATGAAGGATGCCAGTGCCAAGAGGCAACGTCAGAGGAAATCCTCACCCTCTGTGCCCTGTTGTTGGCCCTCCAGAGTAATTGGTTGCCCACTGTGTGAGGCAGGATGCTGGACTAGATGGACCACTGGTCTGACCCAGCAGGGCTCTTCTTATGTTCTTAAGTGTATATATTAGAAGGAAAAAATGCTTGGTGGCTCCTACAAGGAACTCTCAGTCTCATGTCTGCTTTGGCCCCCAGACAGACTGAAATTAAAAGAAAAACGCTGAAATGATGTAACCTAGGTTCATTTGTATGTAAGCAATCGTCACTATTTCTGTTAAATACAGGCCCCTGCCCACAGGATTCTTCTTATGAAAAAAAGATCAGGAGTTTGATGCATTCCTGTTTTTGTGCACTTCGTAATCAGAAATCCAAATTGGTCCTTAAATGGGGGAATACAAAGAAGAAGCAGAATATTTCAGGGCTCAACTAGATGACATGTGTGACATGAGATGCATCAGGGATCCCCCAACCTGACTCGTCTTACACATAACATCAGGGAACTAACATTCCCAAGTGCAGTGGGGGCACATTTGGCTTACATGCATGGCATAGGGCCAGACAGCCTTCCCTCCCGCACCATTTTCCTAAGCCAAAATGGCTACAGGAGGCCTGTTTGTTCCATTGTGGGGCTCCACATGCACTGACTGCAGCTCCCACTACTCCAGTGTCACTCTCACAAGCCAACAGTAGCCCCACAGTGCTTGGGAACATTCCCTGATAAGTGTCACACGTATTCTCTAGTCAAGTCCTCAGTCACTGCCCACAGCATCACGTGCATTACATGTTAATTCCATATCAGATTGGTGATGATACTATCCTTTCCACCATATAAGAATATGAATTTTATCTGTGGTTTTGATTTGGCCTGCAGAGTCAATCAGATGAATCCATAACTTGATTTTTATAGGGTTTTGTTCTTCTCTCCCTTTACAAATCAACATACTCTCTCACACAATTCCTAGGAATAATCATCTGATAAACCTTAAACAACTTTGAAACTGACAAGCTAGCCTAATATTGTATTGGCAATGGCATCCATTCATTGTTATTAATTTTATGAAACAATGCAAATGGACATTTGTCCACCCCTCCCCACATTGATGAGGCCTACTGCCTTGGATGTAATGTACTACAGAATATACCGATGGCCTGAGGGCATTTTCTCCAACATTGGGTAAATGTTGTCCACCTTGGCAATTTGTAGCAATTGCCCATGAGTCCCCAGATGGTGACAGAAATTTCACAAGATAGTCACACAAGATCTTGGACAGCATTTTGGCTTGCCTGGATGGGGGTGGGGGAGGAAAGAAAGTGGGGGGAAGGCACACTGGCGGCAAGGGCGAGGCAAAAAGCCCTGAGAATGAAAATGCTGGTGGTGAGGGGAAAGTAGAGAGAGTAGGTTGGAGGAAAGGAAATGAGGAAAAGGAAACGGGATGGCAAGTGGAGTGAAAGCAAGAGCCAGAACGAGCAGGAAGGGGGAAGCCAGGTACGTGCAGACTGCTGGGGTGGGAGGCAAGCAGTGGTGGGAATGGGTTTTTTCCTCCCACCATAATCTTCATCGGTCCTCTGCTTGTAGAATGCTAAATACAAAGAGGATCGATCAAATACACAATTATTAGCTATTTTTGAAGCACCGTTCTAGGAATCAAACACTTTCAAAACCGATGACTATAAACTGTTTTACTTGTCCACACACACACAAAAAATCCCTCAAAGAAGATTGTTCATCTTTTCAATAAATCTTGTTATATTTTGCTTTACATTTGCATTTATTGTTACGGCCATTGCTTCACTATTTTAACAGGTGTTTATGTCTTTTCTCAGGATGGCTATTTCTTTTCTCAAGGTTGGATCCAGCCAAAAGGTTCGTGGAAGGAGTTGGCAGAGCAGATTCCCCCCAGGCAGCCTACTCTTTGCACTGAAAAGCCTATCAGAAGCTTGAGGGAACCTCACAAACAAACTACACAACAGTACCGGGTGCTGCAGTGATGAGGGGGAATCAGGTAACACCACCTCCTTTTCCACTGACGCGAGCCGCTAGTGGAAGAGCGAGAAGGAAGGGATTTTACCTGATTTCCCATTTGTTTCTGCAGCACCCCATACTACTGGGCATTTTGTGAGGCTCTCCTGACCCTCCAAAGAGATTTTACAGCAAACAGCAAGCTACCTGGGGAAAGGAGAGGCAGGGAAAGATCTGGTCTGCCAACTCTTTCTGTTAACTGTTCCTCTGGACCCCAACCAGTAGAAGAATTTGATTGACATTGTGTGTATTATTCAATCAATCATTTTGGTCTAGTCTTCTACCAACAGCCTTCAAATGTGTGCACACTAATACTTCCCACCTGTATAATAAAATCACAAGTTTTTAATTAGTTTACTTTCTTTACTTCTGGCCCACACTGTTCCTGAAGGACCTGCTGTAAAGTATTCTGTGCCTCTCTGAGAATGAAGGTATTTGTCTGAGTAAATCTTGTTTGTGACTTTGTAAGAATTTGTGTTACTTGTTGGAAAAACCACTGCATGCCACCATCCAACAGAGATGTTAATTGGTCTTATAATGTTGTGACGGGGTAGCCTGCCCAGCCGTGCAGAAAATCAGCAGGACTCTAGGTTAAGCAGGGGCTTGTTTCGATTTGCTTAACAAGTTTTTTTCCTTTTAACACGACCCAAGAAAAAATTATGCAGTTTGTAGGGCACATTTCCTTCATCAAGCTGAACAGTTTGTGTAGCAACCAAGCAAATATGATACACCAAACAGATCACTAAAATCACAACTGTTTTCTCTGTACACTTTTGTGTATCAGTTTTTGTGGGTGATAAATTGCCATATGACTGCTGGAAGGTACTTCAAGTATGCTTATTAGGGTTGCCAACCTCCAGGTGGTTGCTGGAGATCTCCTGCTACTACAATTGATATCCAGCCGATAGAGATCAGTTCCCCTGGAGAAAATGGCCGCTTTGGCAATTGGACTCTATGGCATTGAAGTCCCTCCCCACCCCAAACCCCGCTCTCCTCAGGCTCCACCCCGAAAACCTCCCCCTGGTGGCAAAGAGGGACCTGGCAACCCTACTAGGGGCTAGGGTTGCCAAGTGCCAGGTGGTGGCAGGCAAACCCCCACCAATCCACCTGGCTGCCTGACGACCAACTGAGAGTCGGCAGGCAACGTGTGCACACGCGCCTGCCCAAGGTGACATGACACTTCCTGTTTACACCCGGAAGCGCCGCATCACAAGGGGCCATTTACCACTCAAACTCCCAGTTTGAATGGTAAAGGCCTTGCTGCAATGCAGCACTTCTGGGTGTAAACCAGAAGTGCCGTGATTGTGTCGGTGTGGCTGCGCGTGCGCGATCTCACCTCCACCTGAAAAACCTCCTGCCAGAGCAGAGGACCAACCTGGTAAGACTACTAGGGGCCTACCCCCCAGGGTCCCTCTTCATTGAACCTCTTTGACCACTGTTGTCCCCACATGTCCCCTTCAATGCCATAGAGTCCAATTGCCAAAGCGGCCAGGTTATCTGATCTCTATTGGCTGGAGATCAGTTGCAATAGCAGGAGATCTCCAGCTAGTACCTGGAGGTTGGCAACCCCACCAACAGTGGCAGAAGGTGGGTGAGGAAGGAAACAGAGCCTGGAAAACGCTGCCTGCAATATACCCCCCAAAAAACTCAATTACTGTAACAAAATCTCTCTGGGTTCTCTTCCACAATCCATATGTGAGCAGGCCCAATTCACACAAATCCTACTTTTAAAGGAGGAGAAGAAATCAAGCAAATCAGTCCCACATGCATAATTGTGAACTTTCACTGCCAGATAACAGCTTGGTCTTTGATTCATCGTAAAGAGTCATTATTATATGACCTGACATCTCAGGAATTTTGGGGCTGGGACTATCCTGTTCTGCTCCAAAAGGTTTGAACCTTTATGTCAGTTCCGGGTTTCCGTTTCTCCGATTATGTGACTACCAGGATGATCTAATCGAGAACATACCAGAGCAGGACAGGATTATATTTTGAAGGCATTATCCACCTAACAAGATTTTAAGAACTATGTTCAGCTTTTCAGCCCTAACAAAGGAGCAGATATTTTCAAAGCAAGCTTTCCTAGAGCACTTTCAAACTATTTTTGATCTCTCTCGGTACCAGAAAGGCAGTGTAAACTGAGAATGGATATCTCAGCAAACACTGTACAAGCATTATTACAATTGTGAACACTTCGAGCTGATATCCTGTTCTCATTTTTCTTGAGTTAGATTTGAATGTGTGTAACCGACCAGAACAGAACATGAGCATAACATTAGGAGTTTCCTACAATAGGTTGAGTATCCCTTATCCAAAATGCTTGGGACCAGAAGTCCCAACCAGAAGTGTTCCATATTTTGGATCTTTCTGTATTTTGGAATATTTGCATATACATAATGAGATATCTTGGGGATGGGACCCAAGTCCAAACACGAAATTCATTTGCTGACCCAGGGTTAATTAAAGGAACGCCGCTATTCAATAAGTTCAAACAATTTCATGGCCGTGGTGGACACGGCCTGGGCGCTTGACACATCTCGCATGCTGCGCCACGAGGGTCGCAGCTGTTTGCCAATTCCAAGCTGTGGCCAATTTATTCCAAAATCAATCTAATTCCTACAATTAAATGTTTATATGGTATCGATAGTTTATTAAGATTAGATTACCTACGACGGGATGAACTTTTTATTAAGAGGCAGATAGAGGTGAAGGGGAAGTAAAAAAAAATTTTTTTTTCCATTTTTCTTTTTTCTTTTTTTTATTATAAGATATGGAACTATAACAACTCTAAGTTAGAATTGAAATTTGATATTGTTATAGATGTTGTCCAATGTAATGGAAAACTTCTAGTATAAAACCTAATAAAATTTATATATATAAAAAAAAAAACAAATCTTGGAAGTCCCAAACTCAACACTCACAATGTAGACTTGACGGATTAACAAAATCACCACATTTGTTGCATGTAGAGGGCAGATAACAGCCCCTGGCACAATTTCAGCTTGGGGAAAAGGCACGGGGGAAGGCAGGCCCCCCTTCACCCCCTTCTCCACTGTCCCAATATGAATTGGGCCCTTGTGGTGCTTTTAAATGGAGTTCCCACATAAGTGCACACATTGCACACATTGTAACATGTAGTTTGTCCCTGACTTCGCTTATCAGATTTATAAAATGATGTATAGGCATAAATAGTATCTAAATGTTGTAGGACACATACAGGTTGAGTATCCCTTATCCGGAAATCCAATGTCCAAATTGATCCAAAATCCAATATTTTTTTTGAGGGCCCACAAAGGGTTAAAAAATGGCACGTGTGCAGGCTGGTTGTGCCAACGGCAGGTTCCCCACATGCACAAAATTATTAAAAATATTGTATAAAATGACCTTCAGGTTATGTGTATAAGGTGTATATTAAACGTAAGGCAGGGTTCCCGCCTTACCGGGAGCCATCTTTGCTGCCCCGGGGGGAGGAAGGAGCGATCGCGGCGGTGGGGGAGGGAAATCGGGTCCGGCCGGCCGACATGTGCGTTTGCGCGCGCACAGGGCTCGTGCCGGGCCCGATTTGCCCAGTTACAGCCTTCTCATTGGCTGGGGCAAGGAAAGGCTCCAGCCAATGAGGGCGGAAGGCGGGAGCTGGCTGGGGGGCGTGGACCATAATCTTTCCCATTTATTTAAAACAATATCATGTCCCAGATTTTGAGCCCAATCAATCATAGTTGGTTTAATCGTATCCTGCTCACAATATATTGTTAAAAGGAGATTATACATTTTAGAAATCAGTTTTGTATTATTATCTAGTAAAATCCTTTGAAAAGGAGATTTTTCTTTAGAAAAACCTTTTTTTGCATCTTGTATAAAAACTGATTTGATTTGGTAGTATTGGAGCCATTGTAAATCATCCTTAAGAAGTTGAAAGTCTTTTAGTGAGCATTTCTTTCCTTCCCAGTTAATTAGATCTTGATAAGTAATAAATTTGTCTGGTCTAAGTGGGCGCAAAGTTAGCATTTCTTGAGGCGATATCCACATCGGTGTTTCTGGTTCCAAAATATGTTTATATCTCATCCAGATACGAAGTAAAGAGGACCTGATTATATGATTACGAAATGTTGCTTGTAATTTAATTTTATCATACCACAAATAACCATGCCATCCACTTAAGTTATTATAACCTTCCAAGTCTAACAAACGTATATTTGACAAGTTCATCCAGTCTTTTAGCCATACTAAAGCTGCCGCTTCAGCATAGAGTTGAAAATTAGGCAGTGCTAAACCTCCTCTAGTTTTTAGATCCACCAAGTATTTATAGGCAGTCCTTGGTTTTTTCCCTTGCCAGATGAAGTTTGAAATGTCTTTCCTCCAAGTTTCAAAATATTTAGTTTGTGATATAATTGGTAAATTTTGGAATAAGAAGAGCATCCTCGGTAAGACATTCATTTGGATCGTTGAAATACGTCCCATTAGTGACAATTTTTTGTTTGACCATATAATCATATCAGTTTTAATCTTACCCCATAACTTGAGGTAATTGTTGGTTATCAAATCTTTATTCTTTGCAGTAATCCAAATTCCCAGGTATTTAACTTTGTTAGCTTTCTCCCAGCCAGTATAAGATATAAATTCCTGTTGCTGTGTTTCCGATAAATTTTTAAATATTATCTTTGTTTTTTCTTGATTCACTTTAAAGCCTGATACTTTTCCAAAATCGTCCAAAGTCTCCTGAAGTATATTCATTGACTGTGTTGGATTTTCCAAAATTAGCAGTAGGTCATCCGCGAATGCTCTCAACTTGAATTCATGTTTTTTAATTCTTAACCCGCGGATGTCCTCCATACTTCTTAGTTTCACACATAGCGGTTCCAACACCAACAAAAATAAAAGTGGAGACAAGGGACATCCCTGTCTAGTCCCTTTCGTGATTTGGCAATTATCTGACATTGATTCATTAACCAAAATTTTAGCTTGTTGGGAGGTATAAATAGCCGATATACCTTTCTGAAAACGATCTCCAAAATTCAATTTATCCAAAATCCGTTTCAAAAAGTTCCAAGAGACCATATCAAAGGCTTTTTCTGCATCCAAAAATACAAAAGCCGCAGTTTGTTGAATATTCTGGTCATAGTATTCCAGTGAGTCTAGTAAAATTCTTACATTGTCTTTTATTTGCCTTCCTGGTATAAAACCTGCTTGGTCCTCGTGTATAAGATCCTTAATACATTGTTTTATCCTACATGCCAAAACCGAAGCAAAAATTTTGTAGTCCACATTTAGCAGCGATATAGGTCTATAATTGGATGTTTTTTCTGGATCTCTTCCTTCTTTAGGTATCAATGATATAAATGCGTGTGACCAAGTCTCCGGGGATGTTCCCTCGTCCAAAATTGCATTGTAAAGTGAGCCAAAAAATCCAACTAAATTGTCACTAAATGTTCTATAAAATAGTGCAGTAATTCCATCTGGTCCAGGTGTTTTATCCGTCTTCTGTCTCAGTATTGCTTCTTGTATTTCTTCCCTTGTTACTGGAGCTTCAATACATTCTCTCTGGGTCATTGACAAAGCTTTCATCTGTATTGAGTTTAGAAATTTATCTATTTTCTGTTTTGGAGTATTTTCTTTCTGATATAACTTAGAGTAGAATGAAACAAATTCTTTCTGAATTTCTGAAGTTGAATAAACTGGTCCTTTAACAGTTTGGATTTTTGTTATAATCTTCTTTTGAAATGAGTCCTTCAGTTGTGTTGCTAAAAATTTTCCTGGTTTATTTGCATATTCAAAATACTTTTGTTTAGCAAGTTTCAGATTTTTATTCATTTCCTCCATTATTACCAAATTTAATTGGTGTTTAGATGCAGAAATCTTTATTTGAATTTCTCTTTTCTCCTCTTCCTGTGTTACCGTTACCAATTTCTGCTCCAAATTTTGTAAATTCCAAAGTATATTGTTTGTAAATTGCAATTGAGTCTTCTTCCAGGCCGAATGTTTCTGTATCATAAAACCTCTCAGAACAGCTTTGAATGCGTCCCAAACTGTATTCAAAGAAGTTTCCCCATTAAGGTTAATTTCAAAAAAGTCATTAAAACCTGTAATTCCTTTTGTATCTTATTGTCTTTTAAAAGTTTATCATTCATTCGCCATCTAAATGCTTGTTTATTGTTCCAATCAAAAGTAACAGGATTATGATCAGAAAAAGTTCTAGGTAAGATATGAATTTTACGTAGTTGCGTGAAGATTGATTTACTGGCCCATATCATATCGATTCTGGAGTGTGAATCATGTCTTGCTGAATAAAAGGTGTATTCTTTAGCTGTTGTATTCATTGTTCTCCAAATGTCTTGTAATTCTAATTCTGAAGCCATGGTAAAGAAAGTTTTATAAGAGGTTTCTTGTGAACTGCTGTCGTTATCTTGAAATCAGGAGAGAGAAAATGAATTAATCTCCCTGTTAATCTCACTGGCCGTTCTGACTGCAGAAACTGTTTTAGAAACGTGTAGGTGCCAATGCTTTGCTACAGTTCTACCATGCTCCCTCCAGAAAAATCTGAATTTTGTTTAGACCCTGGAACACTGGACGAAGTAGCCAGGGGATAAGCCCGCCACAGAGAGGATCTGTTCAGTTCCATGGAAGCAGGGCGCTAAGCAGTTGTTGCTGGCATTGCCTACGCCGTTTGACAGCTCAGTGCCCCATGGAATCTCGGCAGAAGCCTGGCAGGAAGTCCTGAGGCACGGCACAAAGGCAGCTGTTATTGGCATTATAGTTTATAGGCCTGCCTTTATAGCGATGGGCAAAACAAATTCTGAAAGTCACTCAGATTCAGTTGTAAACCACAAAAACCTCTGCTTTGCCACGCGTCTCTCCATTGGGTTCAACACGGCAGAGAAGTCAGCTTTTGATGAACTGCTGGAGCACTCCGCAAGACTACTTAAATCAGAGGATCCCATGTTTATTTTCTCTGACCTGCAATGACCAACTCCAGTTGGATGTGTGACATTGCTAACCACAAAAACTAAAGACTTTCTGGTTGGATATATGAAAAAACTGACTTTAAACTCTTGAAAACTAAAACAAACTATTCTGCCAGGCTTATGGTTGAGGTCAGCTACGGTTTTACCTATAAATACTGGCCGCCCTAATCCTCCCCACCCCTGCTGCTGATTCCACCACCTTTTTGCTTTATACCACCTTTGGGGCTTGTCCATCTGCTCGCCCGGATGCAACCAGATACTCGTTTTTGGCACCATTGGACATTTTGGTCCTTATTTATTAGATTGTATTGGGCTGTTTGAACCATAGTTTTAATGCTTTTGTCCTGGGTTGTTGTTGTTGTTGTTTTTAATGTGGTATTTTTGTGAGCCGCCCTGAGCCCAGCCTTATGCCTGGGGACGGCGGGGTAGAAATGCAATAAATAAACAAACAAATAATGCAAAAGGATGGCTACCATGGCATAAGGCTCTTCATTATGTCGATCCAACCCACCCTGTGAAGAAGAATATGGTAGCATGCCTAGTTATCACAACTGAATAGTATGGGGCACAATGACTCTTCTTCCTCTGCTGGCCAGAAGTAGCATTGCATGCCTCTGTGGATCATTCTTTCCAATGACCTTTGGACTTGCATTTCTTGAGGAACACCAGTTCCCGCCAACCCATCCATGCCATGTGAAGCCAGTGAGGGAAGTCTTAAATGCAGTTTTTTCATGTGGCATGGAGAGTAGGGTTGCCAACCTCCAGGTAGCAGCTGGAGATCTCCTGCTATTACAACTAATCTCCAGTCAATATAGATCAGTTCACCTGGA
The DNA here is from genome assembly GCF_029931775.1 of Euleptes europaea. Lineage (NCBI taxonomy): Eukaryota > Metazoa > Chordata > Lepidosauria > Squamata > Sphaerodactylidae > Euleptes > Euleptes europaea. The sequence goes on from NC_079318.1 coordinate 33,912,440, forward strand.
GAAAATGGTCGCTTTGGCAATTGGACTCTATGGCATTGAAGTCCCTCCCCTCCCCAAACCCATCCCTCCTCAGGCTCTGCCCCAAAACCCTCCCACCAGTGGTGAAGAGGGACCTGGAAGCCCTAATGGAGAGTGACTGTACAAGGTAAAAACATCTACAATCCCTAAAGCAGCTCAAATAGGGTTGCCAGCATCCATGTACTAGCTGGAGATCTCATGCTATTACAATTGATCTCAAGCTGATAGAGGTCAGTTCATCCGGAGAAAATGGCCACTTTGGCAATTGGACTGGGTGGCACTCCCTTCCCCAAACCCTGCCCTCCTCAGGCTCCGCCCAAAACCCCCCCACCGGTGGCAAATAGAGACCTGGCAACCCTAAGCTCAAATCCCCAGCCAGAGTGACAGTCATACATGGTCCTGCTTTCTTACCTATTGTTAGCCTTGCTTGCTCAGCTAGTTTGCTTAAAGGTCGCTTGTTTGTATTTGATTTGACTGTTGGGGTGGCATGCTCTATTGAGAATGTTCTCCAGCCTGACCTAGACTGACTTATGGTCCCACAGCTGCCTTTTAACTTAAAGACATCCATTAGTATTAATTGTAATTTGGTGCACCTTTGCATCAAAACAAGGATTCTCAAGAGGAGTTTAACAAAGGAGGATGTTTCACCAGTGAATGCACATTGGCTAACATAGTGGAATCTCCACTGTAGCTCCTGGAGCAGGCATACTTATTTTAGCTCTCTGAAGTTTAACAACATGCTTGTGGCCTGTAATGAACACAGACTTCCTCATGTGAAGAAAACCCAAGGCATTTCCTGATTCCAAATTTAATGGGCATCATTCAGATCTGGACATCTGCTGTTCACAGTAGTTAAAGCAATACCATGGAATTAGTGGGCATTTCAAGTTCTAAATACAGTACAAAGAAAAGCATCACCAGGGCAGAAGCAGCTTCAGGGATCTTGCAAGATACGCCACTTGCTCTACACTATCCTGAACCCGTTTTCTATACAACATGCAACAATGCAGAGGGGCAAAGCAAGCTTACATGAAATGTAATGAGCTGCAACTCAGAGCCAAATAACAAGTCATGTTTTTGATAAGTTGGATCTGAGTTATAGTAGTCACAGTGCAGGGAATAGGGTTGCCAACCTCCAGGTACTAGCTGGAGATCTCTTGTTATTACCACTGATCTCCAGCCAACGGAGATCAGTTCACCTGGAGAAAATGGCCGCTTTGGCAATTGGACTCTAGCATTGAAGTCCCTCCCTTCCCCCAAACCCCGCCCTCCTCAGGCTCTGCCTCAAAAACCTCCTGCCAGTTGCAAAGAGGGACCTGGAAACCCTAGCGGGGAAAGGCAGCTGCAGGGAAAGGCATTTTTAAAGTCCCCCAGGAGCTTGACTGGGCTCAGGGTGACTGGGCTTCTGCCTCTCTCCCTGCTCTGAAATGGCCATGTTTTTAAAGTCCCACCACACCATCCTCCTGAGCCCAGTCGAGTTCCTGGGGACTTTAAACATGTCTTTCCTCCCAGCTGCTGAGTGACTACTAGTCCCTGAGTGCTACCATCTGTCAGCAATGCTGATTCTGTGACCTTAGGCAGATGATGAGAGGGAGGGCATCTTGGCCATCTTCTGGTCACTAGGGGTGTGGAGGGGGGAGGTAGTTGCGAATTTCCTGCATTGTGCAGGGAGTTGGACTTGATGGCCCTGGTGGTCCCTTCCAACTCTATGATTCTATGATTCTAGAACCTGGACCCAACCAATGGAGTGTGTAGTTTTGCCCTCAGAAGCTTTAGTCTGGATATATGCTGAATTCATTGGTGTGATTTTTAAAAAGGAATCACATAGAAATGTCTTTCATCACTGTTCTCTGATCCTTCTGCTAATGCTACTATCTACAGCTGAACATCAAGAAGACAGAAGTAATGACTACAGGAGAATTACTCAACTTTGAGGCTGACAATGAGGAAATTGAAATTGTTCAAGACTTTCTATTCCTTGGCTCCATCATCAACCAAAAGGGAGACCGCAGCCAAGAAATCCGAAGGAGACTGAGACTGGGAAGGGCAGCCATGAAGGAGCTAGAAAAGATTCTTAAGTGTAAGGATGTGTCACTGGCAACCAAGATCAAGTTAATTTATGCCATTGTATTCCCTATTACTATGTATGGGTGTGAAAGCTGGACAATGAAGAAGCTGATAGGAAGAAAGTAGATTCCTTTGAAATGTGGCGTTGGAGGAAAGTGTTACGGATACCGTGGACTGCACAAAAAAAAAAAAACCAGTAGGTTATAGATCAAATCAAGCCTGAACTGACCCTAGAAGCTAAAGACTAAACTGAGGCTGTCATACTTTGGTCACATTATGAGAAGACAAGAGAAGACACTGGAAAAGACAATCATGCTAGGAAATATTGAAGGTAGCAGGAAAAAGACCCAACAAGAAAGGAAGCCACAGCCCTCAGTTTTCAAGACCAACATAAGAACATAAGAAAAGCCATGCTGGATCAGACCAAGACCCATCAAGTCCAGCAGTCTGTTTACACAGTGGCCGACCAGGTGCCTGAGCAAGGCTGTTAAGGATAGGACGTTTTGGAGGACATTGATTCATAGGGTCGCCATGAGTTGGAAGCGACTTGACGGCATTTAACACACACACACATACACTATCTTCTTGGGGGTTTGGGGTGCCAATTGAGGCACAGGGTTCACTTCTAACGGTACAATCCTAAGCAGTCATGTGGACAATTTTTCCATGGAATATTTTCCACTCCACATATCTAAGTATACTCTGCTTATCTATAGTTGACAGGGCTGTTGTTCTGCAAATCAATCATATTAGATGGGTTGAATGTGGGATGTATAGTCCAGACTTGTATATGGTGTATTTGCCTTCTTTTGCTAATGCTAATGGATTTTAATGATAGATGTTTTATGGTCTTATTGTTTATTATTGGTTTCTTGCTATCCGCCCTGAGCCCGGCTTCGGCCAGAGATTGAGGGCAGGATAGAAATTTAAATAAATACATACATACATGTCCATCGGTTTTCAGGTTCAGAAGTTCAGTGTTGCCGAGTACTGGTGGAAAGAGCCAATTGGCAGGCTGGTGCCTCAAAGTCTGGGGGTTCTTTTCGTATCTGGGGCGCATAGTATGATGTCCATGCAAATTAGCTTCCAAACTGAGGAAAAAGGCTAAAATGTAAGAAAAATAAGGTATGGAAAACATTTATTTTGGTGGCATCCTGTGTACAGTCCTTTATTATTGTCATTAAAAAATCTGATTTCAAAGATGGTCACAGTGCGGGGAAATGAAGCCTCTACTCGAGGCGACCTTCAGTTTGAGAGCAGGTTTTCAGGGGGGGGGGTGATGTCAGAGCCAGCCGAAGTCATGACCAAGGCAGCTCTTGTGAAAGAGATTTCTCACCCAGACTATCCTGATCCAGATCAACCCACTGAATGGTGATGGATAGTTTAGTCAGACCAAGTTGGCTCCGATTACACGACCCCTGCCTCAACCAAACCAGTCAAAGATAGAAAAATGGGAGAAAGCACAGAGCTGTGCATCTGAGCAAAGGCAAATAGCTGAAACCCAAAAAAGTCCCAATATCTATTCAGATTTTTCGGGAATCGCCTATTCGGCTTTCGGCATATTCCCAGGTTTTAGTATTTAGTCGACCCAAACCCAAATATTGCCGAAACGGCTAATTACGGGTTTATTTTCAGTTTGGGTATATCGATATGCACAACCATAGCACAAACCAAGAAGTCTGGAGTTTTTTGATGACAGCATGCCAAGGTCTTGTGGGGACCCAAACAAGAATTCCAATAAAACCCAGAAGGAAAAGAACTAGGAAAGAGTAAATAGTACATCAAGACAGCTGAGATTCAGGGAACACAGCAAAACAGGAACACTTCAAAATGAGATTATTAAGCACACTTTCAGAGGATTTAGCAGCTTAAATACAGGAGCAAGAGACGAATACCAGATGAAGCATTTGATTTTCCCAGGGTTGGAGAGGGGCAGAGAATTCAGGCGAAGTCAGCAGACAGTTACCTTATTGGTTGGGGGGTACAGCGGAGTGAGCTCTCCTATTTGAAAACTTCCAAATAAGAAAAGGAAGGGAAAGCGGCATGTCAGAGGCGGGTTTAGTTACCTCCCGAGAACATGTCATGAAAGAGAAAACTTCATTAATTAGAGGTTGATGTTACTCTGTCAGAAAGGAATGTGGCAAAGCACCAGAGCACTGTACCAAAAGAGCACCTGATTAAAGCAAAAGCCCTTGAACAATAGTCTAAGAGCCTTCAGTGTGTAATTGAGTCAGTTTATCTCTGGGCCTCCATTGTACCGGGCAATGTGTCCCTGAGCTTATCATGCTGCCAGAGAATGGTTCTCTGACATGATGCGCTTTGGCATTTCTGTTGATACCTATTCTTCAGCCAAGTCGCCACCTATTATTCTGCAAATGGCCCAAGAGCCGCACATGACTGGCAAACACAGACTGGTCATGAACCCAAAGCCTTACAAAATGGAGGGTTATTTACGTAATTTTATTTCAAATAATCCGATGACCCAAAAGTCTGGGACAACATAAATCACACTGATACTGCTCTCTAATTCCACCTTTGTATTGCAGCCACTACAGCCCAAACTTTTGCCACTGTCAGCATTATACCAAAATCAATATCAGCTAGCCCCCCCAAAAAAAATCTGGGGAAGAGGAAGAAGCACCAGTAGCAATTAGGGTTTCCAAGTCCCTCTTTGCCACCGGTAGGAGGTTTTTGGGGCAGAGCCTGAGAAGGGTGGGGTTTGGGGAGGGGAGGGACTTCAATGCCATAGACTCCAATTGCCAAAACAGCCATTTTCTCCCAGTGAACTGATCTCTATCGGCTGGAGATCAGTTGTAATCGCAGGAGATCTCCAGCTAGTACCTGGAGGTTGGCAACCCTAGTAGCAATTATTGGCTGAATCCAGAACTCTCTCGACAGGGCCACCAGCATGCAAACAAAGAAAATATGAGCCAGCATTTCAATTGCACCAGATCCCAAGGACAGTCTATGTAAAAAGCTGATCCTTGGAATCTACCCAGCAAAATAGAGGAGGTAAAAGCATTTAAACTAGCCGAAAGAAAAATCCTCCATTATTTAGGGATAATAAATTGATAGAAATAAGATGGAAGTGTAGAAGAAGGAACAATATCAAAGCATTCAGCACATTTTACAAGCCCTAGCAAGGGCCAGCTGATGATCTAAGGCCCCCAATGTTCTATCTAGAGAAAGCGTTGTGGCCCGAGGGCAAATAGATAACAAAATCACAGGGGACAGCCCCAACATATGGAGTTGAAATTCAAGATTGAGTCTCCATTGTGAACATAGCAAACAGAGTATAAAAAAAGGAAGGAAACCAGAAGCCTCTCTAGAAAACAGAACCTTCAGGTAAAGGTGGAAAGCCAACAGGCTTAATGGTTATGGCAACAATATAGGGTTGCTAGTTCTAGGAGGGGAAATCCGTGGAGATTTTGGTGGTGGAGCCTGGGGAGGGCAGGACTGGGAAGGGGAGGGACCTAAGCGGGGTATAATGCCATTTTCTTTGGGGGAACTGATCCCCTCAAATCCATTAAATTACACCTTTAATTCCGGGGTCTCCTCAGGGATATTTTATGTCTGTTCTGGTTACTTTTCATTCCTTATAATAATCACATATTAGGTGTTCCTAGATATAAATGTACCTTAGGTATCCCTGAGGAATAATCACATGTTGTGTGAAATACCAGAGAAGAACAACTCCAGCCCCCACTAAATGCTGCACCTGAGCACAGCCAGTGCAGATAGCATGCATGTGCCATGCATGTTCTTTCTACCTGATGGTTCCAAATGAACATTGTCAATATGTTGGGATTGTTTGGCTGCTTAAGCATTTTGCAGGGATGTGAATTGGCCTCCTCACTTCAAATGATGAGAGTAGAGAAACTTTTCTAGAGACTCTGAGACCAAGGCTCCTCCAGAACCATATCTGTAGTGCTTTTACACAATTGATGCCAATTATATTGAATAGCACTCCAAACAGGGTTGCCAACCTCCAGGTAGTGCTGAGATAACTATATACAAGTACTAAAGATAGTCTGGCTAAGGTAAATATAGTACAGGCTCTCAGTTAAATGCAAACACATGTATTGACAAGTACAGAAGTGCAAGTGCTATTATGGTGCCAAAGGAAACTTATAACTCTAAAAACGGATACAATACACAAAAGTAGCAAAGCTACTTCAAAAACAACAAGAATGTTATAACAAGGATATTATGTACACTTTTTCATATGCCAACTGTGATAGAAAACAATTCATGTATATTAAAAATCAGAGTCAGTGACTCTGTATCAAAGTCTCTTATTTTAAAACAGGAGGCAAAAAGGGAGATTGAAGTCGGAACGCCGTCCGGATGCTGTGCGTTTTCGTCGCCACCAGGGGCGGCTTCTTCAGCTCTCCGTGTGCAAGATTCCTGCGAGTGTAATAAAGTTTTCCAAAAAACGTTCTCAAAAGTAATCTCGTTACCAATAAATATAATATAGCTGATAACAATAATAAAGGTTCCTAAAAGACAATGGATACTTATGCATACCTTAAATAGTTGAAGCAAATACTTAAAGTCTAGAAAATAGACGCGATTCTCAGCTTGTCACTACTTGCTCCCAAAGGGTTGCTCAGTGCTCTGTCTTTGGTGGCTCAACAACAGGTGTTGCTAATTATAAGGCTTCAGGCTCAGCAGGTAAGGTTTCTCTATGAAACAGGTGCAGCTGATCAGAGAGACAGGTAAGATCTTCTAATGTTTACAAGAAGCAGGAAAAATCTAATTCACTATTAAGCCCAAATGGAAAATAAGATTTAAACAAGTAAATAAAACGTAACTCTTGCCTGAGCAAGATCTTTTGGACATTGTCAGTGTCAAAGGAGTTCCCCTTGTAAACCCAGATAGCAAAAAATCTGATGTCATTTTCATTATGTTTTTGTTCCACAAAATGGGAAGTCAATGGAGCGTCAAAATTCAATGATCTAATTCTGGATTTATGCTCGCCTATCCTAAGTTTGAGTGGGCGGCAGGTGCTGCCCACGTACAATTTTTGGCACTTGCACGTGATCCCGTACACACATCTGCTTGTGGAGCAGTTAGAGAAGTGATTGAGTCTGAACCTAAAATCTGAACTGGTTGAGCTGAATTCTTTGAGTGGTAAGCTCAATGGGCAGAAAGAGCAAGACCCGCATGGAAAATGGCCTGTGACAGCAGGGGAAGGACGTTGTGGTGAAATATCGGAGTAGATCAGCCTATCTCTAAGGGAAGTGTTCCTTCTGAGTCCAAAAGTGGGGGGAGAGGCACATCCTGGGATGCTGGATAGAATGTGTTAATGATTGTGAATGATGCGTTGAATGGAATTGGAATGGCGGCTGTAGGTTAAGGAACAGAAAATACCCTCTCTGGTGCGGGAATGAGATGTAGCAAGCATGGAATCCCGTGTTCTGAGGTCGGCTTTTTGTTTAGCATCTCGTAAGACTTGATCTGGATAGCCCCTCATGCTGAGATCTGTATGGAGGTTTCTGGCTGCTGCTTCATAATCACGTGGTAATGTGGAGTTCCTTTTGAGACGAATGAATTGACTGAATTAGACAGGCGTCCAGATCCTAGCACCCCCACACACTTCCTGTTAGACATAGCTGATATTGTTTTGGAAAATAACATCTTTCGTTACGGCTCGGAATTCTTTTTGCAGATCAAAGGAGTAGCAATGGGCGCCTCTTGCGCCCCTTCTATCGCAAATCTCTATATGGTAGCCTTTGAAAAGTGTTTCATCTTAGACAATAATCCTTATAAAAATGACATGTAAATTAAAATGGAAAAGGGAGTGGTTAAAGAAAATGGGGAGGGGCCAAATGGAGAAGGGGCTGTACCAAAGGGTTAGAGGAGAAAGGGACTGTACCAAAGGTTTAAGGGGGCCAAGTTATACAGTTATACAATACACAGAAACCTGAACCTGGCCCTTACCAGCCATCTGATCCCTATAGTTCCAATCACAATTACTACTAACCCAAGTAAATGTGCATCTTATATTTATTTTGCTAGATACATCCCCATTTTTCTACAACTGCTTCTACTAGCTATTCACAGAACAAAAGATGCCTCTCCCTGTCTATTGATTATATTTCCTCTTTGCTGTCTGTCCGCTAACGGTGAATAGATTCTAATAAATATGCTATTTGAAATCCCTCGCTCATGATGAAAGAAAAGTAGCAACCTCAACAGTACTGAGCACACAAAGAAACTCTGAAGTCATAAGCCAAAACAAGAGTCAAGATAGTCTTGGATTTCCATAAGGCTCTGACAAAAACAGTACATGCCAATTTAGTTCTCCCTCTATCAGAATCCCCACCAGGAAGAAAAAAAAAGTGGGAGGGAATAGAAATTTAAAAGTGCACCGCCTAAGTCAGCAGCTACATCAATGTAAGGAGCTCTGTGTTTGTGGTGACAGAAAGAGAGGGAGGGAGGGAGAGGGAGAAGGAGTTTAATGTGTCTTTCAAACTACTGGGAGCTCGACGGGAATGTTTGATGAGAAAGAAAAAAGGTGCCCTGGACTCCTTTTCCTCCTTGTTTCTGATTCTTTAGACTAAAACTGTCTGACGTTTGTGGTGTAGAACATCTTGGAAAAAGTAACCCAGGTTTACAGGGTGGAGAAAAGGACTTTAAAAAAAACATACACCTCCAGCAAGGTAATACCAATTATTTCCCTACACTTTTTTTACAGATTTAATTTTGAAGGGGATGGGAACAGTGGGGAGTAGACTATTTTTTAAAAATTATTGTTATTTTTGCAGTTTTACGCTGTATGCATATTAGGAGATTCCCTGAGGGTAAGAAGCATAAATGAAATTGCACTAGAGTTGATATAGATTTTGTAAATTATTAGTATGCCTACGACGTTACATACACACACACACATGCACACACAAATAGCATCTGCAAGTTTTTATGGATATTATCTTATAACCTGAAAGTATTTTTCAGGCAAGACAGTAGGTATATAATTTGTGTTGTCCTTTAAACTTGTATTCATTTTCAAGCATGGCTTTCATTCCAACCCTCCCCTTTTTCCTTGCCATTTCGGAATTGCACAAATATTGGGTTAAGATGTTTCTCTAATGTTGTTTTCAGTAAGTTTCTGTAAAGTTAGTGGTGTTTTTTTTTAAAAAAATTTTTTTTTACTGCTATCTATTGGGCAATGACATTGTTGTTAAAGACGGTCCATTTGGAAATGAGGGACCTTCTTTAAATTAAGGAGAATCTGGCCTTGCCGACAAAACCAACTGACTGAGCCAATGGAAGCACATTCATGAGACCCATAGAAGGATGAATTTGTGTTATAGTACTTAACTGGTTTGGGAATCTCTTATTACTATACTAATTTCTGGAGGTAAAGCATATTGCATCCTCATGCAATTTGATTCACAATTTCATGTTACTATGAGACTTTTTTTAATGTTGGCCTTGGTAAACTAACTCAGCAACCCTTCCAGAATTGAAATAGCAGTGTGATTGTACATGTGTGTGTGTGTGTTGGGGCAGTAGAGGAGTCTCTTTTCTCCCCCAAATCGCCTTTTGTGCTGAATGGCTGCTATTCTAGGAAGACTTTGAAGAGGGCTAGCTCTATCAAGCTTGTCACTGCAGCTTACCTTCCCCTAGAGAGATTGGATTCTTGATAAGTCTCTACAATGTGATTTGTGTCCGACCAGTAGCAACATGTACTGACTGCCCCAAGCAAACATTTCAGGGAGCGAAAGAGAGCTCTGAATGCTTGGCTGATACCTGCATCACTTTTAAGGCAATAAAGAAATTATATAGTTCAGGAAGGAAAACGTTTTGGGACAGAGAACTTTCTTTCTTTCTTTCTTTCTTTCTTTCCTTCCTTCCTTCCTTCCTTCCTTCCTTCCTTCCTTCCTTCCTTCCTTCCCTAAACAAGTCCCAGAAGCAAAACAGAAAGCAGCTAAAATTGTCATTGTTCATTAGCATGTCACTGCAAAAGGAATTCAGTCAAAGGCACAAGATTTTCAAATGGGATTGTACAAAAAAGACAATCAGACAGCTTGCATTTAGCCATGGTAAACAATGTGCATATTTGTATAAGGAACACAGAAGGATTCAGACCACTGTTAGACTAAAAGATTTGTCTTTTGAGCTAATTGCTGAATGCGGATTGCCACCAGATTTTGAACAGACTTGTTTCTCATCTCATTTTAATCTGATCTGACAAATTGCTTGGCAGAGAGGAGGTTTCTGTAATAACATGGAGATATATTCATCTTTTTTGTTGTAGAAAAGCGTGAATAAAACAAAAAAATCAGAAAACACCATTACTAGCTCTGGTTAAATTTGACTCTGGGCTGAGGTATAGGTTCGAGCACAGTAAAATCATGCATCTTTATATCTGCAATGTTAGGGTTGCCAACCTCCAGGTAGCACCGGGAGATCTCCCATTATTACAATTGATCTCAATGACCAGGATCGGATCCCCTGTAGAAAATGGCTACTTTGGAGCATGGAGTCTATAGCATTATACCCTGCTGAGGTGCTTCCCCTCCTCAAACCCTGCCTTTTCTAGGCTCCAACCCCCCTCCCCAAATCTCCAGGTATTTCCCAACCTAAAGCTTGCAACTCTATGCAATGTGCATGGCTATTTCATCACTGCACAGGCTTCTGAGGCCCAGTCAGTGGCAGTACGATAAAACATCAACCCTCGAAGAACACCTTTGAGAAGGGCAGTGAAGGAACAAGTTCTGGTAAATGTCTTCATCTTCCAGAGATTTTTCAGCCAAACAAAACCCCTTACTTAACACTTTGTTTAGTCAAATTTTCTGTACGCTTGCCAACATTTGCTGTTTTTAAAAGCCAGGTTCTTAAAACTGCTTCCAGATTCTTAAAAATGCACTATTAAATATAAATTAAGCAGATTAAAGATGGCTAGACTTGAAGGCAAAAACATAAATCTATGTGGGGCTTCAGGAGTGGTAAGGGCACATAACGCCATTCCTGGAGTGTATAGATTGGAGTGTCACACATGAGATTGGAGACAATGAACTGGAGCAGTGACAAAAGTCCCATTTTATGTGTATGGATCCTTGATATGTGTACAAGGTGAGACATTACCTTGCCGGCTGCATGGTTAACAATGCAAGTCAAGAAAGCTATAAAAAGTAAAGAGTCTTGTTTTAAAAAGTGGAATGTCTGCTGCAATGAACTGAACAGAAGGGACCACAGGCTCTGGCAAAAAAAAAAAGTGTAAATCAATGATTAGGCACGCAAAAAGAGAACTTCAAAGGAAGTTGCTAAAAGCATCAAGAGAAACAGTAAACATTTCTTTAAATATATCCAGAGCAGGAAACCAGCCAGAAAAGCAGTTGGGTGTTTGAATGACAAAGGAATAAAGGGATTGCTAAAGGAAGATGGGGAGATGGCAGAGAAGCTCAATGAATTTTTTGCTTGTGTGTTCACTGTAGAACGTGTGGGGCATGTAACCATGCCACAGGTACTATTTTCAGGAAGGGAGTCTGAAGAACTGAGTCAAATTGAGGTGACAAGACATGAAGTTCTAGACCTACTAGGGAAATTAAAAATTGATGAGTCTCCAGGTCCTGATGGCATACACCTGAGAGTTTTTAGGAAACTCTCATATAAGATCGTTGATCTACTAACCCGTATATATAATCTATCACTACCAGAAGACTGGAGAGTATCAAATGTTACAGTGATTTTTTAAAAAGGGTCCAAAAAATTACTGGCCAGTTAGCCTGACATCTGACCCAGGCAAATGAGTAGAAACTGTAATCAAAGACAGAATTATTAGGCACATAGAGGAATAGACTGCTGAGGGAGAATCAGCATAGCGTCTGCAAATGGAAATCCTGCCTCACCTGACTTAACCTTTCAACTAATTTAGTAGGGAAAGACTCATTAAACCCTAAGAATTTGGGTCCTGGGTCAAGTTAACATGACAAGTAGAGCTGACAATCAACAACATATTAGTAGTTCAGAAACCTAACCTCCAAATGGTCTTACTCAGAAGTCCGTATGCAAATTGGAAAGGAAAATGGACAAGAAGGAATCCTTTAGAATCATTCACAGAAGACACTGTAGGTTGATGAGCAAACCATCATCTACTCCACCACTATCTTCAAGGATAACTCTCCCAAGAATGAAAAGAACCAATCAAAAGTAATTCCAAAAACATCCACAGACATACCATCAGCGCCTCAAGGTCAACCAGTGGTTGCAGATATATCTATTTAAATTTATCTTTGTTACTATACCTTGCTTTTTAGACTGGCAGCCTACAGTCTAAAACAGGGGTCCTCAAACTACGGCCCGCGGGCCGGATACGGCCCGTCAGGGTCCTGAACCTGGCCCCTTTAAAAAATTGCAGTCGCAAGGTAATGCTGGGAGGAAGTGTGTTGATCCCTGAGGGACGCGCTGGGGTGGAGCGATGACCTTTTCTCCCCCCCCCTTTGTGGGGGGGAAAAGAAAGCGAAGCTTAGCGTGGTAGGGGATGAGCTTGCCCGGCCACCGTAGCTCCCGGGAGGCCGCACCACAGCGGGAGCTCTCGCCGGCCACCGTCCGTGTGCCAGCAGCAGCAGACTGACTGCCAAGCCTCTCACAGCAGCCGCCGCCTGAGCTGAGGTGATGGAGCGATGCTGCCGGAGGCGGCAGCGAACGACGGGCAGCACAGCGGCAATCATGGCCGCCGCCTTCCCGCTCCTGCTGGGCGCCCTCACCCTCCTGCTGGCTCCGGTGGCTGCCTTGATGGAGGCGAAGGAGTGTGACAAGCCCTGCGCCAACGGAGGGCGCTGCCAGCCCGGCACCGGCCAGTGCCAGCCTGGCTGGGTGGTCGACCAGTGCCAGCACTGCGGGGGGCACTTCGGTGAGACGGGGGCAGAGGGAGGGAGGGAGGGGGGATCCCTGGGGGCAATCAGGCGAGGCTCTTTGTGTGCAATGGGGGGGGGTTAAAATAGGGTTGCCACCCTCCAGGTGCGGCCGTGAGATATCTTGGGATTACAGCTGATGTCCAGACGACAGAGATCAGGGGAGGGGCCCTGACTCAGTGCTGGAGCATCTGTTCAGCATGCGGAAGGTCCGAGGTTCAATTCCCGGCATCTCCGATTAAAGGGACCAGGCAAGTAGGTGATGTGAAAGACCTCTGCCTTAGATCATGGCTCAGTGGTCGAGCATCTGCTTGGCATGCAGCAGGTCCCAAGTAGGTGATGTGAAAGACCTCTCTGCCTGAGACCCTGGAGAGCCGCTGCCGGTCTGAGTAGACAATACCGACTTTGATGGACCGAGGGTCCAATTCAGTATGAGGCAGCTTCATGTGTTCATGTATTAGAGGGGAGAGGCTGTGGCTCAGTGGTAGAGCATCTGCTTGGCGTGCAGAAGGTCCCCAGTTCAATCCCCGGCATCTCCCGTTAAAGGGACCAGGCAAGTAGGTGATGTGAAAGACCCCTGCCTGAGACCCTGGAGAGCCGCTGCCGGTCTTAGACAATACTGACTTTGATGGACCAAGGGTCTGATTCAATATAAGGCAGCTTCATGTGTTCATGTGAAGTGACGACCGGTCACTTCCTCCCAGCTCCCTACCCACGGGAGGGAAGAGAGACAAGCCGCGAGGACAGGAGAGCCGCGCCGACTCCTATTAGCCACAGCCACAATCTCATTAGCCAAAAGTAGGCCCATACTTCCCATTGAAATATTATAAGTTTATGTTGATTACAATTGTTCTTCATTTTAAATATTGCCTTGTTTCTCTTATTTTTTGTGCACTGCAAATAAAATATGTGCAGTGTGAATAGGAATTTGTTCATTTTTTTTTCAAACTATAGTCCGGCCCCCAACAGTGTTTGAGGGACAGTGAACTGGCCCCCTGTTTAAAAAGTTTGAGGACCCCTGGTCTAAAAGGATAAAGAGGGTACAACTTTCCTTGTTGATCTCTAGACAATGTTTCTTAAACTTGGTTTTTGCAACACTATAAGCTGTGCTATATTTTTGGAAGCTTTATTTGCATCTGGGTGTAGACACAATAAAAGATCTTCACCAACTGTCAACACTTTTCATAAGAAAACATGTTTTTTACATTTCTGAATACATTGGGCACTATCCAACATATGCTGCTCCTACACAAATTCCACTGGAAAAATGCAGTATTTGTGGGAGCAATAGCTGGGAGATTGTGCCCACTTATTGTTACTGGCAAAGCCAAGCCCCAGCATTCCCCTAGTATGCTTTGGCATACAATTAGTCTAATAGGATAGTAATGTCAAATGTATTTTTTATATTTTTGGCCAACAACATACGGGTTTTCTTTGAAGAAACTGCCATTCTTCATCTGATGTTTCTGCAGGAATCAAAATATCGAGCAGCCTACTGTCCCCAGGGTGGTACCCATGGCTACTAGGTGATGTTTGCCATTAGTGCCCCTGTGGCCCCAATTCTCAAAATGTGAGGCTCACAAGGGGATGAAGGGAGCTTTGACTCTCGAAAGCTTGTACCTTGAAAATCTGATTGATCTCTAAGTGCTACCTGACTCGAATCTTGCCACTCTGTTGACTTGGACATATTTTCATAGAATCATAGAGTTGGAAGGGTCCATGCAGGCCATCTAGTCCAACCCCCTGCTCAATGCAGGATCAGCCTAGAGCATCCCTGGCAAGTGTTTGTCCAGCTGCTGCTTGAAGACTGCCAGAGAGGGGGAGCTCACCACCTCCCTAGGTGGCCGATTCCACTGTTGAACAACTCTTACTGTAAAAAAAATAATCCTAATATCCAGCCAGTACTTTTCTGCCCATAATTTAAACCCATTATTGTGAGTCCTATCCTCTGCTGCAAATAGGAACAGCTCCCTGCCCTCCTCTAAGTGACAGCCCTTCAAATACTTAAAGAGAGCAATCATGTCCCCCCTCAACCTCTTCTTCTCTAGACTAAACATTTCCAAGTCCCTCAGATTTTCCTCGTAGGGCTTCGTCTCCAGGCCCCTGATCATCCTTGTTGCTCTCCTGTGCACCCGCTCCATTCTGTCCACATCCTTTTTGAAGTGAGGCCTCCAGAACTGCACACAATATAGGGAAAAGGTTCTGCCAAAGGTTCCCTGAAGGTTTCCCAAGTTTTAGTTGCTGCAATTTCCCCAAAAACCTAATTAATATTTAGCACCAACTAATAAACAGTGTATAATATACAGGACGGGTATTACAAATGAAAGTTTGATTTTCTGGCTCCAGTTGGTTACCCTACATAAATAACTAATGGTATGTATTTGATAGCATTAGCTCTCCAGGACAGAAAGTAGAAAACACCCTTTTTCCTCAAGCACTTGTGTGCCCATTTGCTAAGCCAATGTTCAAAAATTAACAAAAATAATGCTTCACTTAATGAGTGCAATAAAACATCTGCTGGATGTTCCAAAGGCCAGGAAGAGAAAGTTATTCCTGGAGGCTAGAAAGCTGTCATAAAGACTGAAGAGGGGAAGCGTAAACTAGGCATACCTTTGCCCCACCCCCTTTAAATGTGAATATTAGAAATGGATATGCCCTAGTATATGCTAAATGGACCACTTCATCATAAAGAATTATTCAGCAACCTAGAAGGATGCTTTCACGCATCTTTAAAAAAAGACTTTAACCTTCTGCAGATTCTTTTGCGTACCTGCTATGATTTCCTGGGATGTATCTTTTCAGCATTAAGAATCTCTGCTAGTAAACTACTATCTGACCATGGTGGCCCAGCCCTTTACATCTCAAGCATTTTATATAAATAACATTTCAGAGGCACAAAATCCCAGAGACCCAGTAGCAACCATTGCCCTGTGTTATTCTGGAGGCCAGATTCCAAAGTGGTGTGGGAGATCCTCTGATCCCAGCTCTAAGGGGCAGTAGAAGAAAAATAAAATAAAATATGACCATCAGGCCTATGGCATCGCACCACTTCTGGGGGAAACCCGGAAGTGATGTCACACCTTTCTAGGAACTGCCAATTCCTAGAGAGGTGTGATGTCACTTCTAGGATTTTCCTGGAAATGACATCACATCTTCACCAATGGTCCCCATGTCCCTGCTCCCACTGTCTCCCACTGGTCACCAGGCCTTGCAACCCTATTCATGTGATGTAACTAAAAGTACGTCATGCCACTCACAGAGCAGAATGACAAACCTTACCCTTTTCACAGAAAGCTACTTGCCTCTTTCAACCAGATAACGTTTGATAGCCCAGCCTTGGGCTTAGAGTTGGATGGACCATAGGCCTGCATGGCCAGGAGCTGCCTCATCCAGTTGAAACTACTGCTCCTACCAGCCCCAGAACACCCTAGTGGTAAGCATATGTCACTACAAGGCAAGCTAACAGGCAGCAGCTGCTCCATTCAGGACGAAGATTGTACAAATAAGCCTAATGCAGCTGGAAGGGACATCTTGCAAGAGCTACCTAGCAGCAGCAGGTTGCATTTTTCCATTGCTGATGCTCAAGGGGTCTCAAGGTATACTTGGTAGGTACATACTCAAGGTATACTTGGTAGGTACATGCTAGACTACTAGAACAAAGCTTCTTAAACTGTGGGTCGCAACCCCATATGGGGTCACGTTACTGAATGTGGGGGTCGTGAAAAATTTGGCAACAGTATAAATTTCTTTATGATTTATTATCAGTAAATGTTTGAGTTGTATACCCATTTTATATACCAATATACCCAGGGTTGTGTAACAATTTCTTGGGCGAAAAGGGGTTGCGAGTGGAAAAATAGAGTTACCAGCTCCAGGTTGGGAAATACCTGGAGATTTTGGGGGTGGAGCCAGAGGAGGGCGGGGTTTGGAGAGAGGAGGGACTTCAATGCCATAGAGTCCAATTGCCAAAGTGGCCATTTTTCCAAGGGGACTGATCTCTGTCACCTGGAGATCAGTTTTAATTGTGGGAGATCTCCAGCCACCACCCAGAGGCTGGCAACCTTAGATTAGAACTCTTCAGTTCCATGATGGAAAGAAAAGTGGAATATCAAGACCACTGTCCAGCTGTTCCTATTTACCAGAGCAAGTTCCAACTGTCTGGTACTTGTCCTATAGCTTGCTTTTAGGGGTGGCTCACAAAATTCCGTTGGTATTGTTCAGCTTCCTCTCTTGAGTCTTTAAGGATGCAATCCTAAAAACACTTTCCTATGAGTAAGCCCATTGCATAATATGATACTTTCTTATGAGCAGACTGTGTAGGGGGTAGATGTCTATAGTGGATACGCATATAAATCCATGCATGTACAAATACTAAGGCCCAATGCCATGCTTAGCCTGCGGTTTCACACACTGTGGCTGCTGAGATATATTTTTAACTGTTAATAATAACATGTGGTTGGGCATTTTAAAAAAAACCCTCTTAACAAGAACACCCACTTTGCTTTAAAATTAAAACAAGCTATAGTGGAGTGAATGTGTACAGTAGTTGGAGCAGAGCCTTCAACAACATGTAGAAACATGGAATGGCTTGCATAGTGATTGTTGGTAAGGGTTTTTACATGCACCTCTCTGTTTCTGGCTGAGAGTTGTTGGAAGGTGTGATTCTGAAGCATTTTGGTTGCACTGTATGATAAGGGATGGAGTGATGTGGCTTTAGGCAAAGACAAGCAGTGCTCCCATTTAGGGTCTCATTTCCAGAAGGCCCTGAGGCATGACTTGATGTGTTGCTTCAGACAATAAGACCATGTATGTGATGGAGGCAACATCAAGGGAAGGCCTTGGCCCCTAAGCCTTGCTGTTGGCTCTCCGGAGTAACTGGTTGGCCACTTTGTGAGACAGGGATGCTGGATTAAATGGACCACTGGTCTGATCTAGCAGTAGGGTTGCCAACCTCCCAGTGGTGGCTGGAGATCTCCTGGAATTACAACTGATCTCCAGCCAATAGAGATCAGTTCACCTGGAGAAAATAGCCACTTTGGCAATTGGACTGTAAGCACTGAAGTCCCTCCCCTCCCCAAACCTTGCCCTCCTCAGGCTGCACCCAAAAATCTCCTGCCAGTGGCGAAGAGGGGCCTGGCAACCCTACCTATCCAGCAGGGTTCTTCTTATGTTCTTATGGCTATTTACAAAGCAACACAGATGCACTTGTGCAGTGTAAGGAGGAGAGGGGAAATTCTTCCAGCCAGTCATTTCAGGAAACAAAGGGGCAGGGGGAACTTAAGGATGGTACTGAAGAGAAAGGACTGCCGATTGCTTTTTGCTCTTACTGGATCAGAGAGGTCTTCCTGTCTGAAAAAGCTGCTGCTCCATAGCCATTTCTGAAAAGCACCGTGAGCTCTCTTTTTCCCTGCTGAGCTTCTTCCTCAGCTACCAGCTGCCGCTTAAAGTCCCATAGAGCCCGAGGCAGGTCCTAGATGGAAGCCTCCTAATAGTTACCTTCATCTGTTTAATTGTGTGCATAGGGGAGTGTGGAACAAGTATGAGCAACAACCACATCTGCCTGGTTTAAAGGGGGGGTGTTCTATTGATCTATCTGATCTTAGCACAGATTGTGTGTGCCCTGCCACAGATTCATTTTTCTTCACCTATATATTAATACGCCATTTTAGTACATGATTAAGTACATGAAGGGAGACTATGTAAATACACAGAAATTCTACTGCTAAGCTCTCCTGTATGGAAGGATGTCAAGCTCTGTGTGGACATGTAAGAAAAATTCATAAAATCAACCCTGAGGTGTTTTTCAGGGAACCAGGTCTCACACATAAATTCTTTACTCCTGGACTAAATATATACCTTCAGGGGGAAGTTGGCATCTACAATAGTTCCTGGGCTGCAATGGGTACAATACAAAATTTACACAGTACTTTGTTTTATTTTGTGACCAGAAAGAAAATATATTGAAGCAAGGAATATTATTTCCAGTTGAAAGCGGAAAGCTGAGCTGTTAGCCTAGCCAAGGTTGCCCTGGGGCTGCCAGGTCCCCCCTCTCTTCCGGCGGGAGGCTTTTGTGGCAGAGCTGAGTGGATAGCGTGCATGCGCGCTGAAGCGCCAACGCGCATGTCACTTCCAGTTTACAACTGGGAATTTGAGTGGTAAAAGGCCCTTTAATGTGTTTACATCCGGAAGTGCCGCATCACAAGTGCCCCTTTACCACTCAAACTGGGAGTTTGAGTGGTATAAGGCCTCTAGCGAGGTGGCACTTCCAGTTGTAAACCGGAAGTGACGTGCTGTGGTGTGTACGTGCGTGTGCACGTTTGCCCACTGACCCTCAGCTGGTCGACGGGCAGAGGGGTGAATTGCCTGGGGGTTTGCCCGCCACCACCGGGCACCTGACAACCCTAGGTTGCCCAGAGATTCAAACTGGTTTGCTACCGTTCTTCATTCTTTCCTGTTAATCTGAACAGAGGCTAGAATAAAGAATTCTCAGCACCTGGTCCAATCTACAATTCCCAGGATTCTCTAGGGTAGGAGATCCCATTCAATCTGGTTTTTGGCCTGAGCTTGGAAATGAGGTTGCTTTAGTTGCACAGGTGGATAATCTTTGTTTAATGTTGTTCAAGTTGTTCCTATTGATATTCTTAGACCAATCAGGGACCTTTTCATACAGCTGATCACTCCATTCTCATCCATTGGTTGGAAGATGGAACTGGATTTGGAAGTGTTGCCTTTGGTAGTTTCAATCTTTGGTGTCTGATTAGACAGAAAGGGCAGCGTCAACAGATCAGCACCTGTTTTATAGAGTCCCTGAAGGGTTAATCAACCAGAGCTTTGGGGCTGGGTTTCATTAGTATGCTGATGACACTTAACTCTGTATTTCATTATTTCAGCCACAATCAATGCCATCCAAAATGTCCTATCTTTAACAGCCTTGCTCAGGTCTTGCAAACTGAAAGCTGTTGCTTCCCTTACAGAGTCAATCCATCTCTTGTTGGGTCTTCCACTTTTCCTGCTGCCTTCAACGTTTCCTAGCATGGCTGTCTTTTCCAGTGACTCTTGTCTTCTCATAATGTGATCAAAGTTGGGTAGCCTCAGTTTAGTCATTTTAGCTTCTAGGGTCAGTTCAGGCTTGATTTGATCTATAACCCACTGATTTGTTTTTTTGGCAGTCCACGGAATCCGTAACACTCTCCTCCAACACCACATTTTAAAGGAATCTCCTTTCTTCCTATCAACTTTCTTCAATGTCCACCTTTCACACCCATACATAGTAATAGGGAATATGATGGCATGAATCAACTTGATATTGGTTGCCAGTGTCACATCCTTACACTTAAGAATCTTTTCTAGCTCCTTCATGGCTGCCCTTCCCAGTCTCAATCTCCTTCTGATTTCTTGGCTGCAGTCTCCCTTTTGGTTGATGATGGAGCCAAGGAATAGAAAGTCTTGAACAATTTCAATTTCCTCATTGTCAGCCTCAAAGTTGAGTAATTCTCCTGTAATCATTGCTTTTGCCTTCTTGATGTTCAGCTTTAGTCTTGCTTTAGTCCACCATACTTAAGAACATATAAAGTGATTTGTAAACTTAAAAGATGCTATATACAAGTGAAAAGAGGCTACAAAAAAGTTTTCAGGATCATAGGAGGCTTGCAAAAAAAATTCCCATTCCTCATTACTCCATGAGAGTAATGCTTTTTTCACTACTTAGGTGAGAATTATTGGAACGAAGTTCTTACAATGGGTATATGAGAGGAAGTATATGAATGATAAATGCACAAAAGCATAGACATTACACAGGTGTTGGCGTGAAGCTGAATTCCTTGGGGTGGGGAGTAGGAGTTAATCATCCTAGAAAGATTTCACATTTCTGCCATTTAAAATTTTGCAAGGTGTGTTGCATTCTGAAGCCATAACTTCAGTGTTAGCTGTTCACAAGTTCACCAGTTCATCTGAACACCTTACATAGCCGCTTAATGCTTTTGACGCTTTAATGACAATAGTAGAATATTTTCATATGTTACCATGGTTCGTCTTCAGTCAGTATACCATGATTAAAAATAGAAAAGTGCTGTTCAGCCTTTTCAACACAGTTCCACCTACTTGTTTGTATAGTCCAAACAAGTAACATAAACCTCAAGAATGTTTCCTAATTAAGCTGTGCATAAAGCGGAAAGAAAGGCGTAATAAAATAGCAGTATGAATGTGGTGACGGGGCATTTGGGGTTGAATCCAGCAATCCTCTCACACAGATCTGCCCAAGGCATTTGTGAGTCTGGAAAACTTGATTCCCAGGGTCACAGAATCCCTGGGATGTAATAGTCAAAAAGGTCAGTAGACTGCAGCGGGAAGGGAGAAGTAAGGGTAATTTCACTCCTTTCCACCACATCACTTCAGTCCACTGGTACGTGCACGGCTACTACTCCTATAACCCCAGGAATCAATTTTCCTGTGGAATCAGAATTGGCCACTAGGGGATGGAGAAGAACCATTACCTTCCTTACCTTTTGCTGATGATTCCCTTGATCCAGTCCATTAACTGATAACAGTCCTACATTGGACAACAAAAAAAATTGCAGGAGCCATCTCCCCAGGACTCCTCTAGTGTCTTACAAAGTTAAAGGTGGATATCTTAGGTTGGAGACATTCCCCCGCCCCCCGCCCCCGAAACAGTTGAAGGTGGTGTAATATTTGCAGCTGGAAACTTTGAAACTGATACCCTGGGAGACTAACCGTGCAATCCTGAATGGGGGGGGGGGCGGAGCTGCATAGGCACCAGCATGACCCCTGTGCCGATGTAAGTGCCACTCTGGACTGTCCAGAGTGGCATGGACACCAGGGCAGGGCTACTTACGCTGTCCCTCAGGAATGGCGCAGAAGTGTGGGCCTCAGGCGCCTTCGCTGTTTCCCCGGCAGTGTTGTCCTGACATAAGAGGCTGCACCAGCATTTAGGGGGTGTTCCCAGGGGCGGAGCTGCCTTTAGGTAGCTTCCTAACCCCCTTTGGGCCAAAAACATGACATTTTGCAGGTGTCAAGATTCACCTGCAAAATCATGGCACAGGTCCATGGAACTCTTTGGGGAGTTCCACAGGGTTTTTCCCGAAAAACCCTTTTTTATTCTTTTTTCGGCTTGCTGCCTTGTGCAAGGCTCACTGCAAATTATCTCAAGATGGCTGCTGCCCATGGTGCTACTTCTCTTCATGCACTCACCAATGGGGGTTTCTGCCAATACCCCTGTCATTACAGATGGTTTTCCAGAGGTATCTTTGCTTGCAACATGCACACCTTTACTTCTATTATCTCTGAAGCACTATAAAACCTTTTTGACCATTGATGACAGTGAGACAAAATTATTTATACAACAATGCCTCTACCATGCCACCTTCAATGCTCTTACATTAAAAAAAAAACTTTGTCCCTCTTGAATATATTGGCTCAAGTCCAGACTGCATTTTACCTTTACTGAGGTTTAAAATAGTCTGTGAGGAAAGAGCATTTGGGGGGGGATTTGATCAGGGCTGTAGCACTAGGGTACAAGGCATCAACACTAATCCCTCTGTGCAGTGTCCCCCAATAAAATGATAGAATCATAGAGTTGGAAGGGACCACCAGGGTCATCTAGTCCAACCCCCTGCACAATGCAGGAATTTAACAACTACCTCCCACACACACATCCAGTCACCCCTACTCCATGCCCAGAAGATGGCCAAGATGCCCTCCCTCTCATGAACTGCCTAAGGTCATAGAATCAGCACTGCTGACAGATGGCCATCTGTCAATAAAACCACACCAAAGCTGTTGTTAGCCATAGTGCACATTTAGTACACTGATTATATGCAAAGGCTGCAAATGGAATATTTTTATGGCCCACAGTCAAACTTGGGGGAATATAGACAGAAGCCAAAATAACAGAGACCTGCATTCCAGCACAGAGCAAGCCAATCTGCACATGAGACAGAATATCGCACTGCAGGGGTTTTGTTGGCTCAGCATATGTCTGAATTAGGCATTGATGTGTGGGAAGATAACACATTCAGTAGCTGCCACGAACATGTATTCTTGCTTGCAGAATGCAAGTTTATATGTCATGCCATTTATCTCCTGCTATTCTTTCAAGGAATGCAGCGAAAAGTACCAAAAGTTCACAGGTGATCTCCAATCCACCTTCTGGCTAACTTCAGTCTTGCTTATATTCAGAGATAGAGCTACATATGGCAGCTGCTGTTCTCTGCACTGGAAAGCATAGCAGTAGGTCTGAAAAGAAGGTGATCAGGGTGTTTATATCTATGTGGTCCTAAAGAACAGGATCTATGCAGTGGGCAAAATGGTACCTTTTATAATAGATCCGGTAATCCTTTACCAATTGCCCACTTTCAAGCCTCGCAATGTAAAATTCAGCTGAAACGCTCACCCCTTGCTCCAGTTGTGTTGTGTTTTCTTTTGCCATTCCATTTTTATAAACTATGAAATTTGACTCACTAAGCTACCTTCTCCGGCCAAGCTTTAACTGAGTCAACAATCTAAGCCATTTCTTGGCTCTCTGAGCCTACAAGAATACATGCCAAATAAACCATTTAGTCTCAAAGATGCCAGGAGGTATTTTATCCAGTTGTCTAAGTTATATAAGCCACAGCACTGGAAAGAGGGCTCCTAAGTTCCTGAGCACGATCTCCAGCCAGTACAAGAAGATGTCTAATCCCTTAATGAACCCAGCCCTCTCCCAATCTCTTCAGCAGCAGTAGCACACCTCAGAATTGATGTGCCTTTACTCCATATGCCACAGCTCCAATGGTCCACTGTACTTCATCCACATAGCTTTTTAATTTTTTTGTCTAGAACAGCAATTTAACCCTTCACTGTTTTTCTGCAGTAGCAACTCTTTTCTTAACCGTGTTTTTACTAAGATGTTTTCCAGTTTTTCCAGAAAAAAAGTGTTATCATTTTAGCTGTTACATTTAGATAGTAGAGGTTATACGCTAAGAATATAAGAACATAAGAAAGGCCATGCTGGATCAGACCAAGGTCCATCAGGTCCAGCAGTATGTTCACACAGTGGCCAACCAGAGGCCCCTAGAAAGCCCCCAAACAACTGCAGCAGCATTATCCTGCCTGTGTTCCAAAGCACCTACTACAATAGGCATGCTCCTCTGATTCTGGAGAGAATAGGTATGCATCATGACTAGTATCCATGTTGACTAGTAGCCATGGATAGCCTTATCATCCATGAACATGTCCAGTCCCCTCTTGTAGCCTTCTAAGTTGCCAGCCATCACCACATCCTGGGCCAGGGAGTTCCACAATTTAACTATGCGTTGTGTCATTCTATTAACAACAAAAATGGGTTAAAGGAAGGGGAAGTAATCATAATTATCTGTTTAAAGCCTTTAAATCTGTGTGGAGTAGGTATCTCAACTAATATTTGAAGACCATGAAGTAGGGCAGGATGTTTGTCCTCTTTGCCAAAGGTAGAATACACCCCTCACTATAATAGTGCACAGTAGCGTGTACCTCAGAGATGATTCATAAGAACAGGCTGTTAAAGAGCAGCGGGAGTCTAAACTCATATCTTGACATGTGAGATCTTTATTTCTTCTGTTAAAGAATAATTTCTAAAGGATTAAGCACTTGCATTACTTTAACTAAAGTCAGGGTAAAACAGAGTAAAAGTGATTTTAAAAGAATGAGCCCAATATTCCCTATTCTATTAATTTTACACGCACAGAGTCGCTTGGTTTGGAGTATGTCACTTGCACTATTATTAATTCAGGACAAATAACAGAAGAGAGCCACTTTAAGAATGAGTGTGACAATATGGGTTTTGGATTCAGAGGCCTTTTAGGCAGGGACGTTTCCCTGCGGTCACCCCCGCCGATTGCTTTGGGACTTCCTTTTGTTTATGCATGCCTTTTCCAACAGTCAGAGGTTGCCTTGCTCTCCCCACGCATTTTGCCTGTGTTTTCCAGATGCTGTGTTAGCCAGAATCTGGAAATAGCTGGCAAAACGTGCAGGGAGAGCGAGGGGACCTCTGATGGTCGGAAAAGGCATGCCGTGACCAAAAGGAAGCCCCGAAGCAGTCGGTGGGAGTGACCGCGGGGAAACATCCCTGCATAAAAGGCCAGACTAGAGCTTCAGAAAACTCACTTATCACTTATGAAATCAGCTTGCCTTTCAATAGGCATCTTCCTATTGAAAGACAAGCTGATTTCACAAGTGATAAGTGAGCTTGTCTTTCAAAAGGAAGATGCCTCTCTTTAAATTTATGTCATGAGTAGTGATTCAGCTGTTTGGAATCAATTGGAAGGAATATAGGAGCATAAGTAGGACTCAGGACAGTGGTTCACCTACTCCGTCATACTGTCCCACACAGCAGCCAATCAGTTGCCCTGAAAGGCAAAGACAAACAGGGCACAAAGGCCAGGCTCTTCCCCTGTTGCTGCTTCACAGCACTGATATAGAAGTTTCCTGCCTCTGTGTATGGGGGTCCCCTTTAGACGGTATGACTTTGATGGGCTTCTCTATGCAAGCAAAAAGACCATCCAGCCCACACTGCAAGACATGCACATATTCCCCACATGAACCAGTTTGTTTTGGGGCAGAAGCTAAGAAAATGAGCTACAGGTAACCCACGGCAATGTGTCTGAAGCACAAATATGAAAATGTAATAAAGAAATGTGAAGGCGATGACAACTATCATTGTAAGGGTGGCAACATGACATAATCTTTCCATTCTAAGATGAGCTGTAAATAGGGTTGTCAGGTTCCTCTTCGCCACCAGTGGGAGGTTTTGGGGGTGGAGCCTGAGGAGGACAGGGTTCGGGGAGGGGAGGGACTTCAATGCCATGGAGTCCAATTGCCAAAGCGGCCATTTTCTCCAGGTGAACTGATCTCTATAGCAGGAGATCTCCAGCTACTACCTGGAGGTTGGCAACCCTAGCTGTAAAACAAATGGGTACTGCAGGTTTTCAGTATAGTACAGCTTGAATGGAGAAAATCTCACTATGGCTGGTATCACAAATCTGAGAGTATGACAGAGCCTTATAGACCATCTTTAGATCATCCAGTCCAACCTGCTGTTCAGTGTTGGACATCTGAAGCTATAGCATTCCTGACAGAAGGCTATCCAACATCTGCTTGAAAATCTCCAATGGTAGAAAACCTACCACCTTTCCACTACCAGCCCTGCTTAAAGTCGTCCTCACCAATGTGGAAGACCCAGGTTCGAATCCCCTCTCTGCCATGTAAGCTTTCTGGGTGACCCTGGGCCAGTCACACATTCTCATCTTAAACTCACAGGGTTGTGCTGAAGATAAAATTGAGAAGGGAAGAATGTTGTGGCTGTTTTTGCATGACAGGAGGAAAAAGGAGGGTATAAATGAAGTCTACTTAATTAATTAACTAACAGAAATTCTAAAGTGAAATAAAATAGATCAATTCACCTCTGGTTCACCTATTGCCATACCAGTTATTCTTTATATCCTCTGTAAAACTAAATTTAACTCAGACGCCTTGAATTCAAGGTAATGATGTTTCCTCTAGGCCATTTGCTTCAGCTACTTGTAAACTGCTCATAGTCACTTAGTGTTTCTTGAATTATTGCTGCAACAACTACCATTGAGAGAAATATTCTTATGCCCTCCTTCTGGAAAAGAGTGTGCAAGCTGACTCCTGTGGGTGATCAGAAACAATAAACTGCTTACATTGCTAAGCCATGTGATGCCCATAAAGAATGTCTGTTTGCCTATGTAATCCACAGGAAAAAATCAAATACCTAAAACCAGCACTTCCATTTAAAAATATCAGATTAGGCATGCCCAAACTGTTTATGAGGAGTATAATTAAACAATCCATTGGAAGAATTCGTCTTTCATCCTGCAACTATATAAAGAGAATTATGAAAGTCAGCCTGCCAATAATACTTTCCATTTTAAAATATAGCATTTGTGATTTAGGTGTGGTTTGAAAATGTTAACATTTAAAATGTTAAAACCTTTCCTAATATTATTTTAGGTGTTGTTGTTTTTTTAATGAAATCACCTTCCAAAGAGAGATTTGATTGGGCCTAAATGACTGCAGTTCAAATTTTTAGGGCACTTTCACATTAATGCACATCAATGCTTTGATCACGCACAGTAGACTTATTTAGAAGGGCAATCCCAGTCCTGCTACTACTACTGCATGTAGTCTAGCAAGACTGGCATAGGAGACGGATCTTCTGTCATGCCAAAACAGCTACAACAACTGACCTCCTCTATATCTGTTCTTTGTGGAAGAGGAGTGGGGTAAGGGTCTAAAGAGAGAAAATTCTAGAAATCCCCCTATTTGCCCTGGGGAGCTGATGTAGTCAGGCAACTCATGATGTTATGATGCTTAGATTGGTCTCACAGTGGCCTGCACGCGCACTCTCCTCCTCCTCCTCCTTTTTCTCCTCCTCCTCCTCCTCCTCCTTCTTCTTCTTCTCCTTCTCCTCCTCCTCCTCCTCCTCCTCCTCTTCTGCTATGGAGCACTTCCTCTTTAGTTTCCTGTTTGGGTATCTCAAAGAACTGGTTCCCTCAGACATATATAATGCACAGAGGTGAGTGCTGGTTAAGAATTTGAAAGGAAGCCAGTACTGTTGGTTAGTGACATCTCCACCAAAACCGTCTGAACCTGGCTGGGATTGACAAACTGAAACACAATGTTGTCAAATTAAACATATACTGTTAAAACCTAGACTTACATGAACATAAGAAGAGCTCTGCTGGACCAGACCAGAGGTCTCTACACTATGTCTCACACATGGTGTAGTTTAATGAGTGTTACGTGCCATCAACTCACTTTCAATTATGACGACCCTATGAATTAATGATCTCCAAAACATCCTATCGTTAACAGCCCTGCTTAGGTCTTGTAACCTGAGGGCTGTGGCTTCCTTGATTGAGTCAATTGATCTCATACTGGGACTTCCTCTTTGTCTGCTGCCTTCCACTTTTCCTAGCACTATTGTCTTTTCCAGTGACCAAATTATGATAGCCTCAGTTTAGTCATTTTACCTTCTAGGGAGAGTTCAGGCTCGATTTGATCTAGAACCCACCTGTTGTCTTCTTGGTGGGCCATGGTATCCATAAAACTCTCCTCCAACACCATATTTCAAAGGAATCACCTTTCTTCCTGTCAGTTTTAGTATGGTAGTTCTATGATAATAAGCCAATGCCATGCCATAATCCAACTTTGCCATGCTCAGAACGTCAGTTACTGTAGGGTCATGTCTATTGTCTGGTCTAGGCAGTGATTTCAGACTTCCAGTTAGTTCAGTCCTTTGCAGCTGGCACCACGTCATTTTGTATTTCCAGATTTGTAAATTGGGAGCTAACTTGAATCTGTTTCCAGATTCAGCTCTGTTTTCTTTGCCTCTTTCATCCCCCCCCCCGCACCCCCTGTTTTCCTTTCTCTGGGTCCTTTTTCAACTCCTTAACCCATCTTTTAACCATAGGGTTGCCAGCTCTGAGTTGGGAAATAGCTGGAGATTTTTGGGTTGGAGCCTGAGGAGGGTGGCATTTGGGGAGGGACTTCAATGCCATAGAGTCCAATTGCCAAAGTGGCCATTTTCTCCAGGTGAACTGATCTCTATCGGCTGGAGATTAGTTGTAATAGCAGGAGATCTCCAGCTAGTACCTGGAGATTGGCAACCCTATTTAACTGCCTCTTTTTCAAATACACCGTCCTCCAGGCATTTGCAAGCCGAGCTGTCCATCCATTTTCAGGGTCAGAAGTTAAGCGCTGCCGAGGACTGGTGGAAAGAGCTGATTGGCAAGCTGGCGCCTCAGAGTCTGGGGGCTGCCTTTGTATCTGGGGCGCATAGCATGATGTCCATGCAAATTAGCTTCCAAACTGAGGGAAACGGCTTAAATGCAAGAGATATATGGCACTGAAAACATTTCTTTTGGTGGCAAATGACATCCTGTGAACAGTCCCTTATTATGGTCATTAAAAACCTATTTTCAAGAGATGGTCACGGTGCAGGGAAACGAAGCCTCTACTCGGGGTGACCTTCAGTTTCAGAGCAGATTTTCGGTGTGAGGGGGAGCCAGCCAAAGTCTTGACCAAGGGGGCTGTCTGAAGGAGATTGCTCATCCGTGCGAGTGGGGAAGTCTCCTTTGGAAGCCTGGTAGTGTGAGCAGCTGATGAAGCAGGCTCTTTTAGTTGGAAGGTATATCTCTCCAGATGGGATTGGTGAGCCCCGTCTTTTTAACAACCCTTATGCTTTATCCAAATTAATCCAGTGAATGGTGATGGACAGATGGTTGTGTGGTTGGATGGTTGGTCAGACCAAGTTGGCTGTGATTACAAGACCCCTACCTCAAAAGGGCTAATTTCGGGTTTATTTTCGGTTTGGGTATATTGATATGCACAACCCTAGTTGAAATATTTAAAAGTGTAATGTTTGCCATCTTGGGAACCTTGTTTAGGTGGAAATGTGGCATAGAAATGTTTTAAATAAATAACGAAATAATGCCATACATATAATCTCCTGGAAAAAAGGATAGCATACACGTTATGCTTAATAAAATAGCTGGTACTGTTTGAACTCATTCATACAAGCAAATCTCTGCTCGTCGATCAAGTGGTGAATGTATATGTGGTTGATAATCAGTACAGACAGGGTCACTTATTCTGTCACTGCCACCACTGTATTAGAAGTATATTCCTTAAAGTAACCAAGACAGATCATATAGATATTATTCAATAATGGACTTTTGACATTAAGTGTAAAAATATTGGATTTCTATTTTTCAGTGAACTTTATTAAAGCTCCTGGATTCTTACCATGAAGGTTATTGCTGCAGTCTTTGGTAAGTATTTAAAGTAATATTCACTTCCATATTAGGGTGGTGCAGTGGTTAGGGTGTCGGAATAGTATCTGGGAGACTAGGATCTGAGAGACCCAGGTTCGAATCTCCACTCTGCCACGGCAGCTTGCTGGGTAACCCTGGGGCAGTGGCACACTCTCGACCTAACCTACATCACAGGTTTGTTGTGAGGATAAGATGTAGGAGAGGAGAATGATGTACGTTGCTTTGGGCCCCCAGTGGGCAGAAAGGTGGGGTATAAATGAAGTAAATAAAGAATAAATATTTTACACGATCTGCTTAATTTGTTTATTTTTGTAATCTGCCTTGTAGACTCAGGACAGGTTATGTCAATTGCACTAGAAGAGGCATAGCTCAGTAGTCAATCACAGGCCTTGGATACTAGGGTTGCCAGCTCCTGGTTGGGAAATACCTGGAAATTTTTGGGGTGGAGCCTGAGGAGGGCAAGGTTTGGGGAGGGGAGGGATTTCAATGCCATAGAGTCCAATTGTTGAAGTGGCCATTTTCTCCAGGTGAACTGATCACTATCGGCTGGAGATCAGTTGTAATAGCGGGAGATCTCCAGCTACTACCTGGAGGTTAGCAACCCTATTGAATACAGAATTTTATGTTTAGTCTGCAGTGGAAAGGATATTGGGAGCAGCAAACCCCTGTTCTCAGACTTCAGAGAGCTGTGGTAGATGCAACAGATGCCTGACTTACTTAAGGAACAATTCCTGTTCTGGGAAAAGGCCATGGCTCAGTGGTATAGCACATGCAGCAAATCCTGGATTCAATCCTAGCATCTATAGTTTAAGGCTGTCAGGTTATACTTGGTGGGGGGGGGAATTATCTGCCAAGCACCCCAAGTAGACAACTCAGAGCCTGATGGACCAATGGGCTTACTCATATGTTCAAAAGATGCATTCAAAATTGTGGAACTCCCTGCCCCAAGATGTGGTGATGGCGGTCAACTTGGAAGGCTTTGAGAGGGGAATAGACATGTTCATGGAGGACAGGGTTATCCAAGGCTACTAGTCAAAATGAATGCTAGTCATCCAACCTACTCTCTCTAGTATCAGAGGAGCATGCCTATTATATTAGGTGCTGTGAAACACAGGCAGGGTAATGCTGCTGCAGTCGTCTTATTTATGGGCTTCCTAGAGGCACCTGGTTGGCCACTGTGTGAACAGACTGCTGGACTTGATGGGCCTTGGTCTGATCCAGCATGGCTTTTCTTATGTTCTTATTAGGGTTGCCAGGTGGGTGGTATTGGCGGGCAATTGCGGGCAAATCCAACCAGCCACTCTGGAGCTGCGGCTGCATGGGCACGCATGCGATGACGGCACTTCAAGTTTTACTTCCAGAAGCACTGCATTGCTGCAGCTGCTTTTGCACTCAAACCCCCAAATTTTGGTTTTGAGTGTTAAATCAGCCACGGCGATGCAGCGCTTCCGGAAGTAAAATGGGAAGAACCATCATTGCATGCATGCACCCCAGCTCAACCCCCTAAACCTCCTGCCGATCGGGAGCGGGGACCTGGCAACCCTAGTTCTTATGTTCTTATACACTGTGTGCAAAACCTAAAGTAGTGACTATACAAATCTTGGGAAAACAAAGGTGGCAAACTGCAGTAGAACACTAATGGAAAATTAGAATTTTTAATGCATGACTTATTAGTAAAGGTAAATAAACCATTTGAATTTAAGAAAAACCACATTCCGTTTTCATAGATCTTCATGCCGCTAGTGGTGTATTTGCCTCATATTTTTTCATATTTTCTGTTTTAGCCTTGCTCCTGACTTGTACACTTGCAACTAAAGAAGTGGCAAAGAGGAACAAAAAGTCTAAACTACGTAAGTGAACAAAGTAGTCCAAAATGGGAGCTTCATCCACATTGGAAGCTCTTTCCCTGTTTAGATGCTGCCTTCTGGCTTGAATAGAGACATTATAAAAGTGGCCTATAGAAACGATGCCTGTGTATAGTATGTAGCTGTCAGCCATTTTGCTTCTGGTTTTTACACGTCATAATGTTCCCAGGGATTCCCAAATGGCACTGTATATTTGTGGCTGATGACACAAAAGTAAAAGGATGACATTTTTTTGTCCTACATGAAGAACATACATAGTTTTTAAACTTTTAAATTAACCATATGGTATTATGCATTCATTATTTAATATATTATTAAGACATTTGTATTCTGTACTTTAGTCTCACTGAAGGATTCAGCAGCTGAATTAAACAGAAATCCCAATTCTCCATTAACTTTTCTCCAGACAATAGGAGTTGTCTCCCCATAAAATCGGCCCTTTAACCATACCCCCCAATTAGCCCTTTGTACTTCATTGCATGACCTTGGTACATTCGATGTTAAGAAGCATTATGCCTCCTTTATGCTATGAATCCCTGCGTACTTGTTGGGTATTACTAGCCTCCACCTAAATATAAACTGGATCACATTCAAGTCTTCTTTCCTAAAAGTCTAAACTTTTCTCCCTGTTGTACCCTTGCTCTTTACATTTTCAGTCTTTGGATGCTTTCTGCATGAGTATATATTTATAAACTTTTTCAGCTGGGGGCGGAGAGGGGGTTATACAACTTTTAAGGTACAGAGACAAGTCCTGGCTCAAGAGTGTGAAGTAGCATGGTTAACCATAGAACTGGAGACACTGGGCTTGCTCTGTTGGCCAGATTTCCAAGCCAACTTCAATGAATATAATAACATACACAACAAAGCTTAACTTTGAATGTTTGTGACCTAGACACAGAGGGAGTGTGCACGTATACATGTGTGTATGTGGGAAGTGGCACACCCATTCTAAATTTAAAAATCAGCTAAGCGCCCCCAGAAGCTGAATCACCCTGAAACCGAGTCTTACTTGAGCTCTGGGCCCAAAGAGAACTCTGTATGTACAGCAGAGCCTCTGCCTTTATGGCAAGTTGCCGCATTGAGGCTCTAACATGCTAGATTAAACATACTGTAGGGATATTCTTGCTGTGGTTTACAATACAATCTTCAAGAGAGCTGCACTCTTCAAAGTTCACTTCAGTGGACATAGATGGATGCTACTCTGCTTAGGATAATACTGTTAAACACCCAAACCCCAAAATGAATATTGGCTTTTTAATCTCTTCTACTTTTTAATCTCGTCTACCTTGGGCTAGTCACTAGGGTTGCCAACCTCCAGGTAGTAGCTGGCGATCTCATTCGATTACAACTGATCTCCAGCCAATAGAAATCAGTTCACCTGGAGAAAATGGCCGCTTTGGCAATTGGACTCTATGGCATTGAAGTCCCTCCCCAAACTCCGCCCTCTTCAATCTCCGCCCCAAAAACCTCCTGTCGGTGGCGGAGGGACCTGGCAACTCTCTTACAGCTCTCTCAGCCCCACCTACCTCACAGGGTGTCTGTTGTGGGGAGGGGAAGGGAAGGTGATTGTAAACCGATTTGATTCTTCCTTAAGTGGTAGAGAAAGTCAGCATATAAAAACCAACTCTTCTCCTCCTCCTCAGTTATTGGGCACTTAAACTTGCACATGTCAATTAATAAATTGAGGGAAATTAAATGCTGCCTCTTCAGTATCCTGCTCAACTTAACAATTATTATGAATGGCTTCTGTATTGAATGCTGCCTCTTCAGTATCCTGCTCAACTTAACAATTATTATGAATGGCTTCTGTATTATCAGGGTTGTTAACTTTAAAAAATAAATAATTAGATTTGTGTGTTTACAGACGTTCCTCAGATTGAATGTGATATCAAAGCTGCGAAAATCATCAATCCAGAATTCATTGCAAAATGTCCTTCCGGATGTCAAGACACCAAATACCGGGTCTATGGCACAGACATCTACGCTTCTTTTTCCAGTGTGTGCGGTGCTGCTATTCACAGGTCAGCAGAGAAAGAGGGGTGTGTCCTCAGCAGCTGGCACTGGCGGCAATGGAGGGAAGGGTTCTGCAAAATCAGCAGTTCCACTGTCAGTTGGGCTGATAGCCCCTTAAGTCCCTTTCACTTTGGTCCTACCAGCAGCTAACAAGGGGCAACATTTATTTACATTTATTTTTGCACTAACAGCATGAACACACACAAAGCTGCCTAACGGTGGAGCGGTGGAGTCTGATCTGGAGAACCGGGTTTGATTCCCCACTCTTCCACATGAGCGGCGGAGGCTAATCTGGTGAACTGGATTTGTTTCCCCACTCCTACACACGAAGCCATCTGGGTGACCTTGGGCAAGTTACATCTCTGTTAGAGCTCTCTCAGCCTCACCTACCTCACAGGGTCTCTGTTGTGGGGAGGGGAAGGGATTGTAAGCCTGTTTGAGTCTTCCTTAAGTGGTAGAGAAAGCCGGCATATAAAAACCAACTCTTCTTCTTCCTCCTCTTCCACTGAATCAGACCGTAGGTCCATCAAAGTCAATATTATCTACTCAGACCGGCCGCAGCTCTCCAGGGTCTCAGGTAGAGGTCTTTCATATCACCTACTTGCCTAGTCCCTTTATCTGATGATGCCAGGGTTACAACTTGGGACCTTCTGCATACCAAGCAGAAGCTCTTCCGCTGAGCGAAGGCCCCATGCTGTGGTGAAGACATACTTAATGAAAACAGAGCTCCCACTGGGGAGAATCCTACTTTCTCTTAGCTTTGCATCTGAAATGCCAAGCACACATACCTGCGAATCAAAGATGGGCTCAGCTGTCGGTCTTGCCCTGCCTTGCCACAGGTCCTTTAGAGATATACTCAGAGACACTTCCCTATAGTCAAGAGGCAAATTGTGCCATGCGAATGCCTCCACAAATGTCTCAATCCTGTTAGTGACCACTGTGTTGGATAAGGAACATATGTATTATTGCTGATATATTGGCTGAAGAAGCTTAACAGCGAAAACGTGGGAACTTATTCCAGGAAAAGCGTTCCCAACCTTTGCCATTTCCCCTTCCATCGTACCAGAGTCTCCCGGTTCCCACCCCACGGGGCGAAGATTACTACAGTCTGTTGTGCATACTGGCTGTGGATTCTGGACGCTTGCTTAGGATCACACCGTGATTTCAGTGAAGGAACTTTTGCGCCCAACCACAGCTTTCACTCTTCACCCTATATGGGGTTTTGTTAGTACTTCGGTCCCTTTTCGCTTTACTTGTATGTATAGAAGTTGAAACATTTATGTATGTAATTCTTTAATATTGTACACACTGTAAATATTATTAGCACTATAGTGATAAAAATAAGAATAAGATTTGAAAATCACATAACATTGTGATTGATTTTTTTCTAAACATTTCTACAGGGGCATAACATTAAAATCAGATGTTTGTCCATACTGCTCTCATGAATTTTTTAGGGGAAAAAATCCGGCCAAACACTATGTGTGTGCATACACCCAATACAAATATTCAACCCCACCCCATGGATGTTCAGAAATGGGGTGGGTGTGTTGAAGGGAAGCTGGGCACTGTAGTGTGTTCGTCTGGCCCAAAGCCATCTTGCCTTCATCCTATATAAATGTGATCTGACAGGGTAAAAATGTATGCGCCAAATTTGCCTCTTTAGAATTTAAAAAGTTTGAGCAAATTTTAATACTAGTAAAAAGCTAAGAATAAATCTTTATTTTCCATGTAAGAAATTATGTATGTCCTGAAAAGATAGAAGAAATTGATTTTTACATAAAGTGTTTAGCTGCTTAGCGTACACACACAGAGAGAGAATTTTAGAAATCAAATATAGCTTTCCTTTTTAGATCAGAGGCTAATTTCCAAAAATACTGCCACCTGCTGTGTAGAAGGATAAAGTCAGGCATTTTAATTAAATTGCCATTAAAGTATTACGAAGATTACACTGACTGACTCAAAACAAAATCAGTAAATAGAGCAAATAATCAGATATATGGATGTGGGTTGCAACCTGTGTAATAGCCAAATGTTCAAGCACTTGGGTTCCGGACAGCTGCTCTGTATGTTAAGGTGATCATTATGAGGATAAAATAGAGAAGAGAATGGTGTTGTAAGCCACTTTCGGTCACTTTGTTAGAAAAGTAGGGTATAAATATCTTTAAAAATGGATAAATAATAACCAGTAAATGTGCTTGAGAACCAATTAGAGTATTCAGAAGAAGTGGTGAATGCATGCATATCTTTAGTTTCCCTTCCACCTATCTATCAGTAAGGAGATGCACATTCTCCTAAAGGAGGGGCAGAATGTGCATCTCCTTTTTTTCAAGTGAGACTGGACTGTTCCTAAATTCCTACCTAGGAAGAGTGAATATACATATGTAAGGAGTTGAGTTGCACCCACTGGCCATGCCCTCCCCCCCTCCAATATCTTTCATTATAATCTGTGAACAAGGGTATAGGAAGGGCTACGGTTCAATGGCAGAGCCTCTGCTTTGCATACAGAAGGTCCCAGGTTCAATCCCTGGCATCTCCAGTTAAAAGGACCAGGTAGAAGGTAATATGAAAGACCTTACCCAAGAGAGCTGCTGCCAGTCAGAGTAGACGGTATTCATCTTGATAGACCAATGGTCTGATTCAGTATAAGCTTGTTTCATGTGTTCATATGGATATACTTGTTTTTGTCTGCAAAATCAAGACTCTTGGCAAAACCTTGGTCCCCATTGTGGATACAGGGGGGTGACAATAAAACCATACATGAATCAGGCTGGATTCTGACTACATAACCATACTCAATGTCACATTCCATGGTGATGAATTCATCTCCATGCCTTCCATGGTATTGCTTGATGACCTCAATAAGGAACTGCAGAATCTTTTACTGTTACAAAATCTGGATTAAATATCTGTTGGGGATGCTTTATGGGTACGGTTGCCAGCCTCCAGGTGGTGGCTGGGGATCTCCCGCTATTACAACTGATCTTCAGGTGACAGAGATCAGTTCCTCTGGAGAAAATGGCCACTTTGGCAACTGGACTTTGTGGCATTGATGTCCCTCCCCTCTCCAAACCCCACCCTTCTCAGGCTCCACTCCCAAAATCTCCAGGTATTTCCCAACCCGGAGCTGGCAACCCTATTTATGGGAAGGGTTTGAACTAAATTAAACATTAAGGTATATTCAAACTCAAAATTGTAATCCTCAGATTAGATTTAGTCCTTGAATAGAAAGTACCTTGATTCACTACTGTAATTTGGACATAATGAGTAGCAGAACATGCACCTCAGTGCATTAAACATAGAGAGAAACACCTAAGTGTTGGGTTGGAACATCCAGTTCCGAGAGCAGTAGGCCTAGAAGTAGAAGTTGCCATTCAGATGTAGATTGTAAAAACAGCTTAAAAGTGGAACCTCTTCATTAAAAGCATAATTAAAAAGTAACTGTTATGTTTCTGATGGGATTACATTGTTTTTGCAGCGGCATAATTGACAAGTCTGGAGGGAAAATTCTTGTTCAAAAAGTTGCTGGACAATCTGGTTACAAGGGAAGTTACTCCAACGGAATCCAATCACTGTCTTTGCCGCGGTGGAGGGAGTCCTTCATTGTTTCAGGTACAATATTTAATATTTTTAAAATTACATATCAGACTGACTGGTAGTGGGGAAATAAGAAATGAATCTTTATTGCGTTAGGAGTCTAGCAGCTCTCTCCCAGATCTCAGGCACAGGTCTCTCATTAGCTGCTAATGAGCTCTTTTTAAACCAAAGATGTTGGAAATTGAACCTGGGACTTTCTGCATGCCAAGCAGTTCTACTACTACTGTGCCAGGGCACCTCTGATCCAGGAGTGCTTTTCTTACGTTCTTACCACACAAAGCTCAATCTAGACAATGTTCAGTAGGGATGCATCACTATTCACATGCCCCCAGCTTAACTGACATGTACACAAGCAGTTTATACCCTATATCAGGAGCGGGGAACCTTTTTTCTGCCAAGGGCCATGTGGATATTTATAACATCATTCGCTTGCCATACAAAATTATCAGATTAAAAATTAGCCTGCTATAGTTGGTCAATCATTTAGCCAAGAGGCACGACCAGAGACGGCTCTGAGTGTCTGCCATGTGGAGCGACTCACTTTTGAGCAGATCGCCAGTCTTAGATCCTTCTGAGCTAGAGATCTGCCAGGACCCATGAAGGGCCAGACAAAATGATTTCGCGGGCCTTATACGGCCCCCAGGCCTGACGTTCCCCACCCCTGCCCTATATTCTGCTATAGCAGAATAACAAAATGGGACTAGTGATTAAAGATCCACATTTTTAAAAATAGAAGCAATCCTTCCAATGGAGCGTCAAGCCGCATAACTTCCACTGCTTTTTAAAGAGCTACCGGATTTCACCGTTGGTAGCAAGGCTGTTAATGTTAGGATGTTTTGGAGG
This sequence comes from Euleptes europaea, assembly GCF_029931775.1. Classification (NCBI taxonomy): domain Eukaryota; kingdom Metazoa; phylum Chordata; class Lepidosauria; order Squamata; family Sphaerodactylidae; genus Euleptes; species Euleptes europaea. The sequence goes on from NC_079318.1 coordinate 33,950,537, forward strand.
ACACTGGTCCATAGGGTCGCCATGAGTTGGAAGCAGCTTGACAGCAATTACCACACACACACAGTAGATTTTATTAATTTACATAGAGAAATATGCAGGGGGGTGCTGAAAATAAACGCAAATGCAAGTAAACAAACTGCAGTAAGTTATCTGTCGGTGACATCAAGCAAGGAGGGTTCAGTAGGAAAAGAAGAGTTGCTGCCCTCTCTCCTAAGCTTGCTGTCAACAAGCCAACGGGGGCACTGCTACATTGAAAACAAAAGCCGTACTGACAATGCAGGCCCACTTATGAAGCATGAGACGTTTGAGAGTTGCCTGCCTGGCCAATAAGGATCTTTACAAAAGCCCATAGAAAGGAAGAGTCAGGGCTGCCAAGCCAGGAAGCAAAATGAAACGAACACCGGGCAAGTTCGTGGGGACCAAAATGAAGAGCCCACTAGGAGGCATGCAAATTGGCTGGTACTCACTGTCGAAGTATTTAAATATGCTTGCATGTAAATGAATGACTCCATTCAGATCAAAAGTACCGTCTGCTAGCAGACCATGAAAACCTTCTGTTGTGTATCTCTCTAAGTGAACCAAGTATGGGGGGGGGACCACCATTGCTTTGCCTTCTCAGCTTTTCATTTCAATTTTTAAAAAATTAAAATATGTATTTCTATAACATATATTGAAATGCCTGTGTTATAATATTAATTTCGAATCAATATAACACAGTGGGAGGTTGATAGTTCAAAGCAGTCGTTTATTGAGCCCAATATACATACCGGATAAAACTGCCCTAATGCGCAGGACAGTCTTCACACAGAACAAAGGATTGCAACCCCAATTATAACTTCTGGTTAGGGATGTTCCCATTACGTTGACTCACTAGACATTGGCTGTCTACCTTACTTTAATTAACATAGTATATAGAGATTGGTAGAAGCTGTCTCTAAGCAAGCACTTGGTCTTGTGATTCACATTCCTAACAGTGAAGGTAAGACACTGTTTTTCTCTACAGGGGAAAGCTTGTACCAGGCAATGTGTTCTGTTAGCCTCTTATAGTTATGGATGCCAACGTTCCCAAAGTTTCCATGTGTGGGCAGAATATATCTGCCTGATGCTATTCTCTATTCTTGAGCATAGCACTTCATGAACCTATGAATGTTCATACATATGAAAGAATATATGTTTTCCCATAAATGAAGTTTATAGGCACTTCAATATTTAATAAATACAATGTTCTTTGGTGAAATGAAAAGTGGAATAGTTAGTTGCTGCATGGAAAAGAAAGTATATGGATCAAATGCAACTGTGCTCAGACTTCCCTTCTCTTTTGTTTGATTAACTAGCATTTTTAGCCCTAGGCAGATTGCTGTAGGTATTGAACATATCAGCCCTAATACAACTGAAAAGCACAACTTAAATCCATTGGGGCTTTCAGCCTAAAGAATCTATCTGTCCATCTATCTAACATACAACAAAATACATTAAAAAGCATCAGAAATTTGTGATGTTAAATATAAATGGATGTTTTACTTCATGCATCTGAAGTGACCACTGATTGATGAAAGCTTATGATGGATTAAATTTTGTTTTTCTCTAAAGAGTTTTACCATAGTAGTTTTGTCCAGATCCTAAAGTGTCCTGCCAGTAACATGACTTCACTTCCGAGTATTCGTTGGAAGGGACTTTATGCCATTGGCGAGACGTCATTCCCCCCCACCCCAGTTCCTGCCCTCTTTCACTCCTGCTGCCAAGGAATCTTGCTGCCTGAGCTGGGACCAGGCCCTGTCTGTCAGCATAATCTACCTCACAGCATTGTTGTGATGATAAAATGGAAGAGAAGAGAATGATGTAAGCTGCTTTGGGGAGAAAGGTGGAGTATAAATGGAGTAAACAAATAATAAAGCTGCACACTGGAAGGGGCAGATAAAAGAAAGGCTGGTTAGTGAGCGTGAAGGAGAGAAAGACGGAGGGAAAAGGGAGGATATGAGGGATACTAGGAGGAGAGAAAGAGGAAATAGTGTATGGAAAGGGATAGAGAGGGAAATGCTCACAAGTCCTTGCAGGTTCCCTGTTTTTATACACACACATTTTTGAGGGGTTGGCTATTAGTCTTTCACTTGCTTCCAAGATAAATCTTGGTTGGTTCAGTAGATGGGTATTAGAATGTTATTTTCAAAAAGAAATGTCAAGAGGTATGAAAAGCAAATTGTGTTAAAGTGCTGATTCTTCAGCATAAAAGCATTTTCAAATAATACCCATAACATTCTTTTGTGTCACAGAGCCACATGAATGGTGAGTCTTGCCTTAGTTGCAAACCCTGGGTAATGGTTGAAAGGCTAAATGCAAACCTCAAGTGGACTGAAGATTAATGCATTAATTCTGCATTAAATGTTGAATGCATTAAATGCTAACTGTTCCGTGACTTCAAAACATGGGTAATTTTATTTCAAGATTCCTACACTTTGTTTTTTCTTGTTTTTTTTTTCCATAGAGGGCAAACCCAAAAAAGGTGTGCAGTATCCATCAACTCTTGAATATTCATCTGTCAGAAGCCCCTCAGTTAAAGGAGGCAAGTGGTTAAATTTCTGCTGAAGCTGTTTTTTCCTTTTGAGAGTGTGTGTGTATGTTTCCCTGTATGTGATGCAAAGTTGTGCCCCAATTCAGCATGGGAGTTCCAAGCACATGCAGCTTCCTGTACCGCTGGATGCAGATGTGCATTTACAACTGCATTATGTTGCTCATCAACTGAATTGTCTTTTGATGCAGTTAAAGATTCACCAACCCAATGTGAATTACTAGTTGCTATGCTGTCTAATTGACTTTTCTTGAGGCATTAGTAAAACCAACAAAACGGATATTTCTTTAAATTGCTTTGAATCTTAACTACTTTGGCTGGGATAGAGGGCGGGATATAAATCCAAATAAATAAGTGCATACATACATACATACATACATACATACATACATACATACATACTATGGCAGAATTTTCATTTCTTGCAGGAAATGTCTAGTGTTTAACATGGGAAGCTTAATAACTGTTTAAGAATACTGAAAAAGAAGCATTTAAATAAAAGGATTGTTCCTCTTGGGAAACATTGGTATTATTATCATATTGTTTATATTATTATTCAGTTTCTTTGCTTTGTTTTTGTTCCAACCCCTTTTTAAAAAGTAGGGTTGCCAACTGCCAGGTAGTAGCAGGAGATCTCCTTCTAATTCAACTGATCTCCAGCCAATAGAGATCAGACCACCTGGAGAAAAATGGCCGCTTTGGCAATTGAACTCTATGGCATTGAAGTCCCTCCCCTTCCCAAACCCGCCCTCTTCAGGCTCCGCCCCCAAAATCTCCCGCCGGTTGAGAAGAGGGACCTGGCAACCCTATTAAAAAGTCAGCAGTAATCATTAATGAATTCATTCAATCACATGATCCCAGGACACATGGAGCCCAAGAAAGGGGCAAACAGCCCCCCCTCCTTAGGGAAAATAGTACAGGAGGGAAGGCAGGAAAACTCCTCCCCCCCCCAGAGTGCTGCAAGCTGCACTGAGCACCCAAGTGTGTTTTTAAGGTGAGCCCCCAAGAGTACTTGATGTAGTGGTTAAGAGCAGTGGTTTGGAGAGGTGAACTCTGATCTGGAGAACTGGGTTTGATTCCCCTCTCCTCCACGTGTGGCGGAGGCTAATCTGGTGAACCAGGTTGGTTTCCCCACTCATACACACGAAGCCAGCTGGGTGACCTTGGGCTAGTCACTGCTCTTAGAGCTCTTTCATTCCCACCTACCTCACCGGGTGTCTGTTGTGGGGAGGGGAAGGGAAGGTGATTGTAAGCAGGTTTGATTCTTCCTTAAGTGGTAGAGAAAGTCGGCATATAAAAACCAACTCTTCTTCTGTGAGACAGGTTAGGGGATTCCTAGCCCAGCTTGCGTCTCACATATCATTTAGATGCACCTTTTCTCATGGCTGCAGGCTGTCCTCCAGGTCAACAGCCCACTGGAGACTTTCTTGGTCAGATAGAAGTCCAGTCCACCTCTAAACAAAGAGCTCAGATCTATGCATGGCAGCCACAAGGTGTACAGTGCTCCTGCCTGGAAGCAGGACTTGTGCAGCTACAACATATGTGTCCCCCTCCTTTTTTCCTTTTTTAAAAGCATAAATTACAGTAGCCATGGAAACCACCTCTCACGTAAATGCTGGTTCTCACAAATGGTGACTTTTCCACCTGAGAGCTTCTGGGCCATTAACTGCAAGGCCACCCCCATGTGCTTTAGGGTACCTTCATGAGATGCTTCTGTCTGTCTGTCGTGATCTATAGTTTTTCCTCTTTCTACGTATAATGTGTCATATATCTCTTTACATTAATCTTCCATATTTAAATATTAATATAGGAACTTCACTGCGCAGAGAATATCTGACAACTGCAGCACCGTTACCAGGTACCAAAATAGTCACCTCCTTACCAAAGCCCACTGTCATGACAACAGAATTTGTCAGCGCAGCCCTAAAGCCAACAGCAGTCCCAACCGCCATCCCTACAACGGTCACCACCAAAGCAATGACTGTGGCAACCGCAAAGCCCCAGCACGCAATGCACAAAGTCAGAGATATAGGTGAGTACAATGGACTACATCTCCTGAAGCACTGAGCACGTCAGAAATGGGCTTGCTGGACTTTACAGAACGCTGTCGTCTGCGAAGAGCCCGTCACTTTGGCCCATCTCATTGTAATGTTTCCCATAAGCTCATCCTCCGTTCCACCCGTTGGCAATTGAATGGTTATGCACAGGGGCCCCCAACATTGTGCCTGTCAACACCTTTTCTGGTGCCCACCAAGTAGGAAGTGGGCAGGGCCAGGTAGGACTTTTGCACATCAAGGCTTCTGATTGGCTGTGCAGATTTTTGAAAAAGTTGCTTTGCCAGCAGCTGCCACCATATCATGAGGATCCCCACCATGTTAAAAAGGTAAAGGTCCCCTGTGCAAGCACTGGGTCATTCCTGACCCATGGGGTGACATCACATCCCGATGTTTACTAGGCAGACTTTGTTTACGGGGTGGTTTGCCAGTTTGCCAGTGCCTTCCCCAGTCATCTTCCCTTTACCCCCCAGCAAGCTGGGTCCTCATTTTACCGACCTTGGAAGGATGGAAGGCTGAGTCAATCTTGAGCCGGCTATTTGATCGAACTCAGGTCGTGAGCAGAGCTTGGACTGCAGTACTGCAGCTTACCACTCTGCACCCATGGGGCTATACCATGTTACTGACATTAAACTGTGGCAATCATTTTGAGGCTGGCTTCTCCTCCTGCGGCAGCCATTTTGTTGCTGCACCCACCACGCCGTGCCAGAACTCCAAATATGTCCCCAGGCTCAAAAAAGTTGGGGACCCCTGGATTACGGCATTCATTGTACCAGCAGTAAGAGATGCTCTTCTTTGTTCTTAGGTTCCAGCCATGTCCATCCAGCTTACGCATCAGTGGCAGCTGTAGCATCAAGTAAGTACAGGGACAGGGTAGGGCAGAGCATCATCATACCAAGGCTGTAATCCTAAATAAATTTGCCTGAAATAAAATCCCATTTAAATCAATTGGGCTTACTTCTGAATAAACATAATTAGGATTGCACTGAACATTCATAGTTGCATCATAGTTCCACAGAAAAGAAAGCAAATTATGTCTGACAATTAGCTGCTTTAAAGCAAGGAATCCTATGAGATTTCATGGGAAAAACCAAAGGTAGTCAAATACAGCAGAGAATCTGGAATAGCCATAGTTAAGTACTCTGAATGTCAGTAAAAGTGCTACAAAATACTACTGTTGTTTTAACATATTATTTAGAATTACTGATGTCACTGGAAAAGTTATGATTTTAGGACCTTTCTAAAAAATGAATTTTTTGGCACAGGCAATGGACAGCGGTTACTAATTTGCTGGCACATTCCAGACACCGTTGCCCTAGCAAATGTCTCCATTGCAAAGGGATCGTGATTTTCCTGGAATTCAGGCCACTACGTTGAGCTGCTAGGGAATCACAGTTCTCTCATACTCAATTAATGTGGCCTTTCTTTTTTTTGGGGGGGGGGACACTGTGTGGAATATGACACCACGAATTAGGGGTGTACACAACAATAATCATGCCCTTTCTGGAATAAAAGGATATTTTTAAAGTGCCTCCCCCCCATATGCATTAAAAGTGGGGAGGGGGTGGAAGGAGAAAAAAAGATGTCTGCCCCAGCCCCCAGCTGGTTTTTAGCACACCAGCCCTTTAAACTTTGAAGAGCAGTTGTTTCTAGGCTTGCCAACTCCAGGTAGAGACATTCCTGAAGATCTGAGGGTGACATTTGGGGTAGGGGAGGTACCTAAGCAGAGTATAATGCCATTCTGATATTATCAAAAGTGTAAATATCAGAACCAGGAATTGTCATGGTGGAGCTTTTTGCTGTATCAGGTACTTCAATACTGGAAATACCCTGCATTTTATTGAGTCAGCACACCCCTATCACAAATGTTATGAGCAGCTGCTGGTCCATGGCATCTCTAAAAAAACAACGAATAGTTTCATCCTCCTAGATCTGGTTCTGTGAACATTTCAGATTTATAATTTATAAATGGACATTTGTTCTACTTAGAAATTAGAAGTTGACTGCTCCCTTGAAGTTCTCTGTTCCCTTGGTCAGGTCCAACACAGATGGCCCACTAATAGGTTATAGGAGCCATCCTAAGGTGGCCTATTCAGAAGTAAATCCCACCAGTGAGTCTTATTCCCAGGAAAGTGTCCATAGAATTGTAGCCTACAGCAGTATTTTAAATATCTGAGGGGGGCGGGGAATGCTTAGCTGTCTCCAAATGTCTATTCCCATCCTGAGCAGCCATTTATCATACAAATATATGATGCATTCTGGGAATCCAGCTTAGCCAATTTGCATCCATCCATTTTATTGAGATTAAATGCAAAAGCAAATAGAACATACTCTGTCCATTACCTTTGTATCTAATAAGTCTAGAAAGTCATGTTGTTTACTTTGTTAAATGTTGTGACAGTTTAGAAATAACTCAGACGTTGGGTGGGGGGACATTTTGAGACATACAAATGCTGCCATGTCTTCCTAATGATACCTACCACAGTGCCCTATTAAAAAGGCCTCGATGGGGAACCAACCAAGCGAGGGGTTTACAAGTTGTTTTATACCGCTTGAAGTATCTGAGGTTAGTCCCATGCTGGAGTCATTCTCTGCCAGATAATTAATGGTGCCCTGGAGTGAGCTGCATGAAACAGAAGGCCCACGCTAGAGGATCTTGCACCATTTGAAATAGTTCCCCAGATGGATTTTCTTAGCCAAACAGTGAGTGGTTTTTTTTTCTGACTCTCCAACTGCTTGGAACATCTGTGGAAGTATGCTTCTTCAACCTTTTAAAAAATGTGAGCTGTTTGGTTCTATTACTTAATGGCACCCTATTACTCCTCCTTCATTACTGCACTGCTGTTAAGTAGCCAGTCTGCTAATCCAGTACCCAATTCCTAGGTAGCAATTTATGCAACTCCCCCACCCCAAGGTGGAAACTCCAGGTTCTCCTTCACAAAGCCAAAATTTCCCACGTAAACCACGCACTAAGAAATGGTGCTCTTAATAGTGTTATAAGTGCCATTTAAAAAAAAATGCTGCATTGCCTGGAGCCTGCAGGTAAGAGGAGAACTAGTGTTATTTCTTAATGACACTTTCATGTAGATGATTTTTGAAAAATAAGGTGACAGCAGCTGTTGCTGCATAGCTTGGTTGTAACAGGTAGGCTTGCCAACTTCGGGTTGGGAAATTCCTAGAGATTTGGGGGTGGAACCTGGGGAGGGCAGGAGTTGGGGAGGGGTTGGACCTCAGCAGAGTATAATGCCATACAACCCACCCTTCAGAGTTGCCATTTTCTCCAGGGGAACTGATCTCTGTGGTCTGGACATCAGTTATAATTCCAGGAGATCTCCAGACTCCACCTGGAGGTTGAAAACCCTAGTAACAGGACAGGACACTGCGATGATCAGGGAGAACCAACTGGGACATTGGGGTTGGGGAGTGCTTAACAGTGTGCCCCTGAGCAGCAAGCCCCCAATCTGATTTAAGCCCCGTGACAGTGATGTGTCAAAATGGTGCAAACACCATCCACAGCACAGAAGCCACCTTGGAGGAAAGTGATGCATAAACATTTTAATAAGAACAATAAATAAATTAGATTTGTTTTTCACAACATTAGAGAAAAATCACAACAAATTGGCACCTTCAGAATTAGAAGGGCAGAGCTGCAGATAGGGTTGCCAGCTCCGGGTTGGGAAATACCTGGAGATTTTTGGGGCGGAGCCTAAGGAGGGCGAGGTTTGGGGAGGGGAGGGACTTCAATGCCATAGAGTCCAATGGCCAAAGCGGCCATTTTCTCCAGGTGAACTTATCTCTATCAGCTGGAGATCAGTTGTAATAGCAGGAGATCGCCAGCTATTACCTGGAGGTTGGCAACCCTAGCTGCAGATTGTTATTGTGTCATCTGGAAATGCAGTTATAACTGATATTCAACTGATGGCAATTGCACAACAGCAGACTGCTGGGGAAACACCTACAGAATTTTTGAAGAATCCTGATAATGATATTTATTGGTGGGGAGCTGAGCCCACTTTTAGAGTCCCCCAGTTCCGCTTCTACAACTGTAGCTCATAAACCAGTGTAAGGGTGTCCTGTTGACATGCCCCCAATTCTATATCTAGGCTTGCCAGGTACCCCCTGGCCACTAGCGGAGAATGGGGAGGTAGAGTTGCCAGATCCAGGTTGGAAAACTCTTGGAGATGGAGCCTGGGGAGGACAGAGACCTCAGTGGGGGACAATGCCACAGAGTCTCCAACGCATCCATTTTCTCTAGGGGAACTGATCTCTGTATTCTGAAGATGAGCTGTAATTCCGGGGGATTCCCAGGTTCCACCTGGAGGCTGACAGCACTACTCATGGCATGTATCCAGACGTCCAAAGACTTTGCAGAGCAAGATCTCCCTACTTCCCCCTCCTGCTGCATCCCACTGAGTCCCCCAATGAGTCATCAGGAACACAACAAGGGGCAAAGTGGGGGGGGTCTGCATTGAGGGAGGGGGGCCATAATCACCATCCCACTTCCGCAAACATAAATGCTGCACCATTGGAAGAAGTGCACGGTTGGATACATGCCAATAATTCATTAATAATATTTTTAAATTAACTATAAATTTTGACTAATATCCTACACTAACATTTTAAATCCAGTTTTCAGGATTAGGGCAAGTCTTTAACTTCACCAGCAATGACATTACGTTTACTTTAGAATGAATGCCTTATAATGGAATTGAAAACTAAATGATATTCTCCATTCTAATGCCTACTTCAGGGCAGGTTCAGGCGGTACAAGGGAGGACCCAGAATCAAGGTATGTCCCAGTGTAAACTAATGTAGACTAAGAAAATGTTCTAATTAAAATAATGTTGAAGTTTATGTACTGACCAATAAAATATTTTTAAAGCATTCAGAAGCACTTCCAGCTATGCAAGTAACAGAAATATCCCTCGCACTAATGCAGGTAAAGACTTTCTGTGACTTATTTTTCTAGTTTGTCTGTAATAAATCTGACTTCTTGTATCTCTTTAAAGTAAAATTTGCAATCCCGTCTGAAACATGGTTCTGTGGAAGCAAGTCCTTCAAGTTAGCTTGGACTTACTTTCCAAGAAATATGAACAAGATTGCAAACTAAAAGGTACCAACTGCAAGCAAATCAGAGTTAAGCCCTTTTAATTCCCACTAATTTCAATAGGAAAGATTTTAACTCATGATTAATCGTCCCAGTAATGTTAGGGGGCTAGATTTGGGCAAATCTCACATCCTGTTTTAATCACAGGTCTAAAGCACTACTAACTTTTAAAAGTTAATTACTTCTAGTGGATCCAAACTTTCAAATTATTAAAGCCAAAGTATATCATTTAGTCTGAAATCCATAATCTAGTGACAGCATCAGAGGAGTTCAAATAAAGTAAACGGCACTGGCTTGGTTAAACAATTTCTAGGTTGCAAGCTAAACCCCAGGGACTTCTCCATGACATGCTGGTACCATTACAAGCAAATGGTCATGTGGCGAATGTTCTGGACTGGGTCCTCCCTTGTTCTGGACTGAAGTGCCTGGCCTATTGAAATTAATTGAACCTGATGAGTCAAAAGTTACTTTAACGTACACACTTTCAAACTGGAGATCCTTGAGTGGGTGATTAAATAGAGCTTCTCATTCAAATTAACAAGAAAGGGGGGATTACCTTCTAACATTGTCTTCTAAATATAATACATAATAAGTTCTCATGACTTTGGATAACAATCTATATTGTTATAGAAGTGGAGAATTTACTAAAATAAATCTCTTGATCATTTTAACCTGGTCTGGTACCTAGAATTAATACAATCGAAAGTGATTTAAGAAAAATATTGCTTTCTATGGTATAAATAATTATTCCATTCCATTGTCTCTTCTGGTCAAACAGAGGGTTCAAGTGATTTAAGTACAGTATAAAAACGGGTAAAAACTGGAAATAAAAATGGAATAAGTATATACATGATGAGAAATCATTTCTCTTTCAAACTGCTCTCAAACTACCAGCAGTCTCCTGCTTCATGGAGTATCAAGTAGCACCAAGTTGCTTCCAGAGAGAATTAAATGCAACATATTTAACAATCTGTGCATGCAGTTACGAATTCGTGCATGTTATATGTTGTTCTTTTTACTGGGGCAACATTTTAAAAGGCCGGAAAGAGAAAGAACTAGTTCCATACTGGAAATACAAAACCATCCTTTGTACATAGAAAACACGTATCCTTCACATTTCTTTTCACTCTCTTCAAATGCAGTTTCAGCAAAACTGTAGCTTCAGATTCACTCTACATCCTAGAATTGACTCCTCTGTGAATCTTTTTGTCAAACCACATAGGTATTCAACGCCAAGAACCAATTGCTTCATTCCGGAAGGCTGCCAGTTCTCCTGTCAACCTGGGTGAGTTTTCATTTCAGCCTCTAGTAGGGTTTATTTTTCATGACTGGGGTAATTGGGGATTCCTACAACATTTGATGTCTGAGTAGATTTTCCTTCGCACTAGTTTCTCTCACCTTACAGAGTCAATGGGCGTAGACTGGAGTAACTGAATTGCAAAACTACTATTTCCAACCCACATTACCCACTGTAACTGAAAAGAGTTCTGATTTCTTGGAATTGGACTGTATAGTGGGTCAGGGGCAAAAAAAAAAAAGATCTCCCACCAAATGACAAGAATATTTTCTGTAGCACATTGTGGGGCTATTTGTCAGCAACCTGCACACGGTTTTTCAGACCAGATTTCTTCAGGATAGATAACATCAAATGGATTATTTCCTACCCATATAATATTAAATGTCAAGTCTTTTGAAAACTTAGTTCAAGATAAAAAGTGGCTCACAGACTAGGCAACATTCCTAGTTGAGCTACGTTCAACACAGTTGGTGCTTACATCTTGTTGATCTTATGTGTAGTTAGTTCAGAATACACACTTGGAATGTTTGCATTAAACACCCTCTCTGCTTCCAGGAACATTATTTTTTTCCCGTCATTGGTGTACTTTCCATTCCAAATTTGTTTCAGAATCTGGTCAGCAGCATTTATCCTGTCAGTCAACTCATAATTTCCCCTAGGTATTTCCCGTACATGTAAACAAATAAATTATATAAGACATCACTTTGCTCACTACCTTATTCCTGGCATCAGCTTCTATGGGTTGTGTATGTGTGTTACACCTCAGTCCCAAACACATTTATTTCCAAGGAACCATGTTCATGCATTTACAGTGGCATCCTTGAACCCCTAATCTTTCCTGAACATCACACTGGACTGACAAGGAGACAGTGTAATACAGAAGCATCCCTATGTGTCAAAGCACCTGCTCAGGTGGGTGCCACACAAACATCTAAAAAGATCTGAGATCTGTAAATACTGTATCAGCATTAGAATCTAAGCGGACAGGGATGACAAAGAGCAGAATGAAATACCATAGCACCTCTGACCATGCTTTGATGAACACAGATGAAATAGAAGCAACAAGCCAAGAAAGGAAGTAAGATCAGACTGGTTCCATCAGAATAGCCCCTCACACCCAAAGGTTTACCTCAGGGATCCAAAATGTTTGTAGCATCTCACTGAAAGCCGTGAATGTTGTATATACTCCTGTTATTCAGCTTCTTATGATAAAACGCACTGCTGTGACACATGTTTAAAAGGGGCCGTTTTAAAAGAGTGACATTTTGTTCTATTAACTTTAGCTTGTGTTCTTACTTTAAATAATAGTTATTCTTCTCCCTTATGTATAAAAGCTATGGAAACAGACCTATGGAAATCTGGACCAAGCCTTTTTGAAACAGGTAAGTACTTTACAGAAAGTCTTTTACCCTACCAGCAACCCTGAGAAGAAATTATGAGGCCATTTCTCAGATGAAGCAGCTGACGACCAGAGACATAGCTTTTCCAGTAGTGGCACCATGCTTATGGAATGCCCTCCCCTTTGAGGTTTGCCTGGAAACTACATAACTCTCTTTTAGGCAGCAGGCCAAAGCGTTTCTGTTCCTCCAGATTTTAATGAAAGGGGTTGATCTTTTATCATCACTTTTTAAAAAAAGAAAATAAGCTACTGAAGAAGAAGAAGAAGAAACATGTCTTGTGGTTATCCTGTTGCTAAACACTGGAAACCTTTAGGCAGTGGCATGAATTCTGATGAACAGATAAAGTTATTCTTCGCACTGCATGCCAAGCTTGGATGGTAAAAATACGTAAGAGGGGTGAGGAACTCAAGGAGCCAGAAAACAGTAAAAGAAATTAGTCCATTGCTGAAGTTAGTCCCTGCATGCAAATGATCCCTTCAAAGAGAATGGTTTTTCCCCCCTTTGTATATGGCAACTACCACCTGAATGGAGATTTAATAAGCCCAGACAACTGTGATAATCTGGGGGGGGGGGGAAGCCTAATTAGCTTTCAATGAGGTATCTAAAGAGTGAGCTAATATTCCCATGACTGACAATACAATTATAAAGTATTCCTGAGAGCCCAGAGGGTTCACTGGGAATTCAAGCCTCTTTGTTAGCACTGAGTGATACATGCTGAGTGGCCTTCTTCCGTTTAAAAAGAATTATTCAGTTATCTAATTCTCAAAATTCCTTAAATAATACATTTTAATTGGTTTTTTTTTTAAAAACGTAATAGACCATGCTGGTTTCATTTCAGAATGGAATTATAAAGTTATTCTGAGGTAGGAGGGACCTAGTGAGGCCTGCATGCCTCCTATAAGCACAGGGTTGCCAGGTCCCTCTTCGCCACCGGCGGGAGGTTTTTTGGGCGGAGCCTGAGGAGGGCGGGGTTTGGGGAGGGGAGGGATTTTGCATTTTTAATTAAACTAGCATATTATTGAACTTTCCAGGTTTCAGTTCCAAAGAAGACTTGGTCCCAAAACCTTTGGAGCCAGTTTCCCAGGGAAATCCAAGTATGTGAATCAGAAAATAGCTTTAAGCATGTGATTAAATTGAGAATGCTGGAATGGCAATGGCAACCCCTTAGTTTTTGATTTTGCTATATGGTACACTCCTCTTCCCCCCCCCCAAATGAAAATATTTTCTGAGAGAAGCTGGATTGTGGTTGTGTTTTAAATTATGTTTTATATAGAATCAGTGCACTGTAGTGGTTAGAGTGCTGAATATTGGATAGGGGAGACTTTACTCAGGTATGAAGCTCACTGTTGACCTTGGACCAGTCAATCTTCCTCAGCCTAACCTACCTCTCAGGGTTGTTGTGTGGTAAAATGCAGGAGGTGTGAAGCATGTGGTTAAAATTTAGGAGGGATGAACTCTGAGCTCCTTGGATACAGAATGGGATAAAAATATGATAGGTAGTAATTTTTAATATGACCGCTAGTTTTTTTAGTAAATGTTTATTTTTCTATACTTACAACACCATAAACATAAACTCTATACACACACAATACGGACTATTACATCTTACTCAAAATGTAGCTGTTCTATTCTACCTTCTTACTATATCAGCATTTTATCATATTAACAAAAAATACAAAACAGAAGAAAAATTAATTAATTAAGGCAAAAAAGTTTAAAAATTAAAATACCAAAAATGGAGGGACCCCCTATTGCCTCCAATGGAGCTGCACCACCAAAAAATGCCCCCCCCCACAGCATGAGGGGGCATTCCCAGGGCTAAAAAGGTGAGGAAGCTGCCTAATGGCAGCTCCTGTCCCAGGAACGCCCCGGGAAGGCCCCCCACGCTGGAAAGCCCCCCCATGCTCCCCCATGCCAGAGTGGCTGCGCGGGCAGCGGGAGAGAGCGGCTCTTGGACACCGGCATGTTTTCCCCCTCGTTGGCATAGGTGCCACCTTATTCTGTGGCACCTATGCCGGCGCGGGGTCATGCCAGCTCCTAAGGAGCTTTGCCCCTCCCCTTAAGGAATGGGCTCATAGTCAGCTTTGGCAACTTTGGCAGTTTAGTACACTGAAGTACTAACATAATTGAGGAAACTGCTGCCTTTGTATAGAAGCATTTAACAAGGTCTGCAATGTTAGTAATTCTACAAGCCAAATCATACAGAGGGCTAGTTTCATCTTATGTTTTTATTAGCATTTTGTTGTATCAGAATGTTGATTTCAGTCCTCTCCTACGATTACAATTCTTTCAAAGATTTCCTCTCCTCCTCTATGGGCCAATATGGCTTGGTATGAATGTTATCAGAAACCACTCACTGAGAACAAGCACAGTAAATGCCATTTAAGTGTATCCAAGTGTTGATCCCTTTCCACTTAATGACTGTTTTCTCACTGGTTTGAAGAAAAATAAAGATAGGTTGTGAACTCTTGAAGATATCACTTGCAAGCCACAAAAGATCAGATAGTTCTTTAAATTAAAGGGAAGCTAGTTTTAACTTTGGATGTGTCTGGAGTCCTGTTAGACAAAAAAAAAAAAGTAAAATGAGCAGGGACACATGTATTTAAGTGTCTACAACTAAGTTTTTAAACACACTAACACACTACCTAGAGAGACAGATTTGAAATCCACAAAGGAGATTATCATTGGTTCTTGTAGGTTATCCGGGCTGTGTAACCGTGGTCTTGGAATTTTCTTTCCTGACGTTTCGCCAGCAACTGTGGCAGGCATCTTCAGAGTAGTAACACTGAAGGACAGTGTCTCTCAGTGTCAAGGGTGTAGGAAGAGTAATATATAGTCAGAAAGGGGTTGGGTTTGAGCTGAGTATTGTCCTGCAAAAGGACAATACTCAGCTCAAACCCAACCCCTTTCTGACTATATATTACTCTTCCTACACCCTTGACACTGAGAGACACTGTCCTTCAGTGTTACTACTCTGAAGATGCCTGCCACAGTTGCTGGCGAAACGTCAGGAAAGAAAATTCCAAGTCCACGGTTACACAGCCCGGATAACCTACAAGAACCAATGAACTCTGACCGTGAAAGCCTTCGACGAGATTATCATTCTTTGAACTAATTTCATGTCTGGCAAAATAGCAATTGCCACTTGAACATAGTAGGGGATTTTCATTCCAAAACTAATTAACGTATACTTTAAAATAGTTGTAAAAGGAAGAATGCAGGATACAACACAATACAGAGGGAAGTATGAGAGGCACGCTAGACTCTGCAGTATGGTAAAATTTCACAGTCATGAGTGTACCACTTAAACATGCAGATAGAGAATCGCCTGACTAGATTCTGCTTTGTATTAAAAAGAAAACACCCCACACCTGGAAAGCTAGTTGAGAGGAAGAAGGGTTCTAGCTTAGTCATCTCATTGACATACTAGTGTTACATATTCAGGGAGATTTGTCTTGTGTGTGTGTGGCCGGGGGAGGAATAAATCATGAAATCTCAACTTGCTTTTATCAACGATACAGTCCAGGAAGAGGTTTGCCATATTCAGAGCTGCTTGTCTAGAGCGCCTCTTGAAGTTCAAATCCTGCAAAGCTAGTGGCCTAGTACTCAAATGTAATTTCAGGTCAAGAACAGATATTAACATTGTTTAATTAAAGCATGTTGTGTTCAAATACCCACAAATTTAACTCTTCTGTTTTTCTAGGGAATGGAATCACCCTTTTAAAGGCCTCTGTGGTTTCAAGTTGATTGATTCTAATACCCTTTATTACAGTAGGAAAGATCAGCACCAGTTTCAGGAAGTGGAACCATGCAGCTGTCCAGCTTTCATAGACAATTGGTGCTTCAATTGCAGAACTCAAAGTCTTTCCTAACTAGAGTAGGCAGAATGCTAGTTGCTAAGATCAGCTATTGATGTACTTGATAAACTTAACAATGTTGATTTTTCTGCTCTTCTTTTATAGTCAAAGATAGAATAGGTGCTGTGATCCCTTAGAGGAAAGACTGTTAAATTAATGATTTTTTAAGCAGAACAACAACAGCAGAAAAATAAATCCATCCAGCTATTTTTGCTAACCATTTGCAAAGACAAACACTAACAGAAAAAGGAATATCAGAAACATTAATAAACTATTACAAAGAATTATACCAAACTGATTATCTGACCAAAAAAGTGATTTAAGATTTTTTAGATAATAATAATACGCCCAAAATTTCAGAAGATGATAAATATTGTTTGAATACCCCAAAAAGATGAATTTAAGTAATTAAAGAATTTAAGATGAATAACCTGGACCAGAGATTCTATTGAGGAAATATTACAAGCTAATGACGGATCTCTTAATACAACCTTTAGAAGTCCATTTTAAGACATCTTTGCCAGATCATATTATACTGGATACGTGGAATGAAGCGAGAGTTACTTTAATTCACCCGAAAAGTAGGGACCTATGTTCTGTTGCTTCTTATATATCTATACCATGCTGAGCGTTGAGTATAAGACTTTTTCATCAATACTTGCAAAAAAGATTAAATTCTGTAATGTCTATATACATACATTTGGACCAGACTGGATTTGTAAAAGGAAGAACATTAACTGACAATACTAGGTGTGCAATAACTGTAATCATATATGTTGTAATGGAAGAAAATGAAACATTACTAGTTTGTGTTGTTGCTAAAAAGACTTTTGATTGTCTTGAGTGGCAATTTATTTTTCAAACCTTAAAGGTGTAATGACAAAACTCACTGGGAAAAAATAATGCTAGGAAAAGCTGAAGGAAGAGGAAGACCCAACATGAGATGGATTGACTCAATACAGGAAGGCATGGCCCTCCATTTGCAAGACCTGAGCAAGGCTGTTAATAATAGGACATAATTCATATGGTCATCATAAGTCGGAAGTGATTCGACAGCACATAACACACGCAGAGGTGCAAAATATATTAGGCAAATTATAACATTTCAAAAATTCAAACAATTATCAAGAGCAGTACTGTAAATGAATGGTCACTTATCTAAACCATTTGAACTAACATGTGGCACATAGATGCCCACTGTCAGCAATTTTATTTGCCATATGTATAGATCAACTAGTATGAATGATTGCAGAGAATCAGCAGATGCAAGTGGTATTAGTAAGAGATAAAGAATATAAGACTTATATCCAGATGATATAATGATAGCCGTAACGGATCCTTTAAATTGTTTAAAGTAAATAGTGGTCTGTTGCAAGTAATATGCTTTGGCCTCAGGATATTGTTTGAATACATCTGAACTTGAAAATCTGACACTAAATATGGATCATTATTTAAAAAATCAGATTCTAAAATCCACAGGACTAAAATGTGCACATACCTCAATCCAGTACTTAGGTATGGAATTATCTTCAATTCCAACAGATTTGCTTTAAGAGAACTACATGACTGAAAATAACTACATCAGAGTTTTTTAAAAAAAGTAAAGTATATATGGAGTGATTTGCAGCTGTCTTAGCTAGGAAGAACAGCTAGATTTAAAATGATGTTGCATCAAAAAATATTTGTATTTGAATATGTCCCAGTAAATAGTCTAGATAAAACTAAACCACATGGCAAAATATCACAAAATATATAGGATCGAATAAAAAAATCTGTAATTGCCTTATTCACCTTACAAAAGCAAAAACAAGATGGTGGATTAATGTTCCTGGGTGTCACTACATGTTACCAAGCTGTAACATTAAAAACTTTATGTACGTTGTTTCATACAGATGAAAGCACGTCTAGGTCTTAGATCAATAATATTTGATAATTCCTTTGGGTTATTTATCTTGGTACTCAGTTATAACCCCCCCCCCCATAAAGACTGCTTAAAATATACTAATTAATTAATAGAGGGAGTGCTTATTTCCTGGGATAAACTGAGAAAACGTTTGTGTCCAGCTACTTCCTCTTTGGAATATTTCATTTTTAATGCAGATGTACAAATATAATCTTGGAAGAGTTGTATTGTGAATGAAAGAATCCTTGACATAATAAAAATAGATAAATTTGTTTTGAAGGCAGATTTTATAGAAAGAAATATTAATACAAAATTATTCAGTTGAGACATTACATTAATTAAAAAAGCAGAAGGAAATTTTGCGTTAATTTAACAGCTTTTGAATGAATAATATGTCAGACACAAGAAATGAAAGAGGTGTTAGTAAGAATATATAAGCGTTTACTAACACAAATTCCTATGAAAGAAACAATTTTCTTTAGAAACTTGTAGAAACAGTTTCTTTGTACAATTTCTGAGCAGAAATGGAAAATATTTACAAGCGGTCCTATTAAAGCCTCAAGTACTAGCATCAAAGTGTATAACTTTAATTTATGGCACTATACTCCTCAGAAATTGAATAAGATGTATGTAGGGGAAAGGCCCAAAATAACATTATTGTTTAAAAGCTGGCAGCCTTGGTTAGATTTCTGGTATCCAAAACTTGGCTTAGTTGTGGACATTTCTAATTGCTCTTCTTTGATTCAGTATGCAAAAACTTGATGTAATTGTAATATGTGATACTTATACGTGTGTGCATGTGATATGTTATATGTTGTATTTGAAATTTAAAAAGGAAAGACGTGGATGATTATATTGTGCATGGTCTTGTTTTTTCAGATTGCAAGGTCGATTTATCATTCTTGATAGACGGGAGCTGGAGTATTGGAAAACGCCGCTTTCAGATCCAAAAACAGTTCCTCAAAGATGTAGCTCAAGCCCTGGATGTTGGCGTAGCTGGCCCTCTCATGGGCATCATTCAGTATGGGTAAGAAACATATATATTATCAAACCATATGAACTGTATAATAAATGTCTTCACATCTGTATATGTAGCTGTGATGCAATAGTTTTCTAGATACATTTTAGTGTTGTTGTTTTTAAAACTTTCAGTAGAATTGAGTCTCATGAAGTAACATGGATAAGAGAATAAATACCCAGGGAAGCACAGTATTAAAATAATAGGATTCCCAGCCTAATAAGACCTGTTATAGTGTAAGGATGTGTCACTGGCCACCAAGACTAGATTAATTCATGCCATCGTATTCCCTATTACTATGTATGGGTGTGAAAGCTGTACAGTGAAGAAAGCTGATAGGAAGAAAATAGATTCCTTTTAAATGGGGTGTTGGAGGAGAGTGTTACGGATACCATGGACCGCCAAAAAAACAAATCAGTGGGTTATAGATCAAATCAAGCCTGAACTGACCCTAGAAGCTAAAATGACTAAACTGAGGCTATCGTATTTTGGTCATGTCATGAGACGACAAGAGTCACTGGAAAAGACAGTCATGCTAGAAAAAGTTGAGGGCAGCAGGAAAAGAGGAAGACCCAAGAAGAGATGGATTGACCTAATAAAGGAAGCCACAGCCTTCAATTTGCAGGTTCTGAGCAAGGCTGTCAAAGATAGGACATTTTGGAGGACTTTCATTCATAGGGTCGCCATGAGTCGGAAGCAACTTGACGGCACTTAACACACACACATAGTCACTCAGAACATCATCACAAAACAGGGTACCATCGTCTGAGATCCAGAGTCTTACTCCTCAAGCAAAGATTTGTTTCCTGATTGTAATACAAGTATAACCTTTGTGTAACTGATTGATTGGATCCTTTCCAATGTGGTGTCAGGCCTTGTTATGGTACTGAAACAGCCTTAGAGGTCTCTCAGGTAGATGACCAGCACTGGGAGATGGGCAGGAGGAGTGAAACTCTATTAATTCTCCTGAACTTGTCAGAAGCTTTTTATTCCATTGATCATGGTATACTTGCAGACTGCCTTTCTGAGCTGGGACTGGAAAGCACAATTTTGAGGTGGTTCTGGTCCTATCTGAGGGTAGGTTACAGAAAGTGGTACAGGGTAGGGTTGCTAGCTCCAAGTTGGGAAATAACGAGATTTTGGGGTGGAGCCTGAGGAGGATGAGGTTTGGGGAGGAGAGGGACTTTGATGGGGTGTAATGCCATAGAGTTCACCTTCCAAAGCAGCCATTTTTATCCAGGGGAACTGGTCTCTGTTACCTGGAGATCAGATGTAATAGCAAGAGATCTCCAGCTACCACCTGGAAGTTGGCAACTGTAGTTTAAGAGGACTTCTGCTCAGCCCCTTGGTCTGTGGGGGCCCACAAGCCTCCATCTTGTCTCCTATGTTTTTCAACATCTACAATGGGTGAGATCATCTGGAAATTTGGGCTGGGTTGTCACAAATTTGCAGGTGGCACTCAGCTCTATCTTGCACTTGCTGTAGAAACCCTGAACCAATAACTAAAGACAATTTTGGAGTGAATGCAGGCTAAAAAACTGAAGCTTAATCCTGGCAAGATGGAAGTGTTACTGGTGAGTGCAAGGTCTGACCTGGGACTTAAGGTGTCACCTATTCTAGATGCACTCCCTTGAAGGAATAGGTCTGTAGTCTGAGGGTGCTGTTAGACCTAGGCCTACCACTGGATAAGCAGGTGGCAGCTGTGGCCAGGAGTTCCTTTTACCACCTTCGACTGGTTAGCCAGCTGTGGCTTTTCTGGACAATAATGGTCTGGCCACTGTGGTGTATGCCCTGGTTACATCTAGATTAAATTACTGCAATGCACTCTACACAGGGCTGCCCTTGAGAAGTGTTGGAAACTGAATGCTACAGCCAGGATATTGACTGGAGTGGGTCGTAGGGACCATATTACTCCAGTCTTTGCCCTGCTACACTTTGCTTTGGGTGCCCATCTTCTGAGATTACACAGGTGACAATGTGGAAGAGGGCCTTCTCTGTCATGGCACCAAAACTCTGGAACTCCCTCCCCAGAGACACTCACCTGTTTCCTTCTGCTGCCGTCTTCCACAAGTGGGTGTTCCCTCAGTGATCCCTCCTTCCTGCCTTATGTTTTAATTGTCATTGTTATGTATGTGTGTTTTAACTTGGTTTCAATGATGTGTATTTGTTTGATTTTAATGGTTTTTAAAATGTAGTTTTGAAGACGTAGTTTTATATTAATCTGTTAGCTGCCTTGGTGGCCCTGTTGAAGGAGAAAGTGGGATATAAATCTTGCAAATAAATAAGCAAATACTTTACTGCATCATCTACACCAAGATTATTCCTTGATGAATCTACACCAAGATTATATCTTGATGAATCTGATGCGGCTAAACTGGAATAGCTGTTGTCTGCTAGAAACCACTGAGTATCCAAACAAGTAGCTAGATTCTGTCTTGGGATATATAAGACACGGGGAAACAATATTAAAGCTGATGCAGAGTTCTAAACCCATTTGACTAGCTCTGATGTTAATGTAGCTATTTTTTGTTATATTGAACTATTGTTTTAATGATGTTTTAACTTTGTAATACTGGTCAAGGACCGCAATAAATTATATTACTACTACCTTCATATATCATAATGAGGTAACATAGGCACAAATACCTGAGTAATTAGAATATGAACTTCGGAACATACTGACAGGGTAAATCAGAGGACCAAACTACATCAGACACTGAAGATCTGTGTTGGATCTCTTGTTGTTGTTTTACATTTCTTTTAACAGTAGCCATGATAGGAAAGGGCAAATAGGATTAAGGCCAGAGTGCGGGGTTATATGAAATTAACTCATCCCCACACACCATTTTTCCAAAGCTACTGTTCGCTGAAAGGGAAAAATACAAATACGTGTAAGTTTTTCATATTAGGGCAATATGGCCCCAGTGCAGTTCTGTTCTGCCACCCACCCCAGCAACTATTAAAAGAAATATAAAGATGCAAGAGATCCCATGATATATATCTCTACCATCTTACCTAGTTTGTTGCTAAATTCTTTGACTTTACTTTGAGAGTAAGGATACATTTAAGGAGTTACGTTGTAAGCCACCTTGAGTGCCTGAAGGTAGAAAGGAGGATAAATGTATAAACAAACAAGACAATCAAAAGTCATGGATTGAAAATAATTTATGTAATTGTTTGGTGAAACACCCATGTGGTGTAATGCATCATTTCACAGGTCCATCTGTGCACTTGGGTTGGGGGGGGGGTTAACATAAATTTCAGCGGATCCCTCTTCTATCCTTAGCCACATTGATACTGCACATACCAGCCAGTACATGAAATAAGGGACTTGTGTGTGCCACACATCTGGCTATCCTTCTTGGGTATAATACAAGGGAAATTTCTCTATGAAAGACTATATTTTGTTTCAGTACAAAAGAGTCCAGTAGCACCTTAAAGACTAACAAAAATATTTTCTGGCAGGGTATGAGCTTTCAGACTAACACAGCTACCCACTGTGAATTATATTTTGTTTTGTTTGAATATAGCGATGACCCATCTACTGAATTTAATTTGAAGACCTATTCAGATTCTAAGGATCTGAAAAATGCTATTGAGAAAATATTACAGAAAGGAGGATTATCCAATGTCGGTATGTAATTTGAATGATACATTTACAGCTAAGCAGCTTAAAAATCAGAAGACCAGCCACAGTGGTATGCTAGATATTCTAGACAAATTCAGGTCAAGACCTCTCTCAAGTCATTTTCACCTATTTCTGTCCCCCTCGTCCCAAGTGAAAAAGTATTATTTCCTCTAGAAATTTATGAACTAGTATATGACTTATCTGAGTTAAAAACAATTTTATATTCACTTTACAGCATAAATGTACCCACAGTGAGCTGTGATGCCAGGTGCGATACTGCCAGACTCTGTGTGGGTTTCCCAACAGAAACTAAACACCAAATGCCTTTATTCTATGAAGGATAATAACAGTGCTCTCATGGAATAATCCATCCCACCTTTCATCTTCTAAAACCTCTGTTAGAGGTTAAAGAGCCATTCATCCCAATCCACTAAGAATGATACATGTCACAGCAAAGTCCTTGAAGGATTTGGGACTGCATAGAGGGGCTTTAGATAAAGGCACATCAGCATTTGGATGCGAGGAAACCAACTTGGACTGCATGGCTTTTATGGGGGCTCACATTAGCCATAGACATTGCAATATGGATGGAAATGTGCATCCCCAGACATTGTCTCAGTCTGTGTGCACAATACTGTACACAACCTCAGTTTGGCCATTAATATTTTTTGCCTTCGTCTTGGTACAATTTTTGTTCCTGTCTGTGGTGCTGACTGTATGAAAGGATTATGTGATTAATAAAGATCTAATATTTAGAGCAGTCGCTATCTGCTTCTGGTGGAGTTTGGTAAGAACCAGTAGGAGATCTGGTAAGATGTGTGTTGGAGCTATTGAAGTTAGTGCCTCTGGGCCTGAACTGTATAATATCTAAAATAAACACTCTTCATAAGAAGCCAAGGGGGCACCTGGAAGACATTTCTAAATTCCACTACAACACTGGCTTCCATCGTACAGTTTCTGCCATTCCTCGCAGTATCGAGTATTATATAAAAGATATTAATAGCGAGCAGCATCTTGGGATGGCACATATGCATCTTCTACCAAGTAAATTAGAACAACTGGACTTTGTGGGGTTTTTTCTTTACATTTCTTTCACAGGGAGAGCGCTTTCCTTTGTCAACAAGAACTTCTTTGATGACTCCAATGGGAACAGAGGTGGTGCACCCAACGTTGCCGTAGTGATGGTAGATGGATGGCCCACTGATAAGGTGGAAGAGGCCTCAAGGCTGGCAAGGGAATCTGGCATTAACATTTTCTTTGTCACCATCGAAGGACCAGATGAAAATGAAAAGCAGAACGTTATCGAACCAAATTTTGTGGATAAGGTAATAGGGATTGGGGGTAAATCTGACAAGACATAGACTCTAGTACTGTGAATGAATTCACTTTGAAAAACAGTGGGATTTGAACTGATCCTTCCACCTTCCTGAGGAGACTCAATATAGAAGTGGGACATCTTTGTCCAATATATGTGGATGGTTGACTGGCTACTGCTCTGGCTTGTAGCTGGGGTGTGCTGAGTGGAGTAAAAGAGTGAAAATGCCAAGAGAAGTAGCAAGGAGAAATAGCAAGGAAAAAGCAATCAAGTTACTTCAAAACCTAAATCAAGATGCATAATGTTAAGAAATGTTTACTGAACACTGTGTGCTCTTCCCTACAGTTTTTCTCCAAAATACATGAACATTCTGGATGCACTTCAGTTAGAACTCACTCTCACACGCTATATAGTTTAGACGGGTTACCCATTACAGAATGCCTTTTCAACTGAGTGATATTAGTATGCAGCTGTGGCTAGGAGCCTGGTAAATGAGCCCATGTAAAGAAGCAGAGTGGATTTTGGGAACTGTCCTTCAAAAAACAACTTCTTTCCCCCTGGACACTCCTGCCTGATAATTTGCTGTCTCTCTGCCATGAAGCACATTTCATGGGAGTTTCAAAAGTCTTTAGTACCTTCGGCTGGGAAGTCTCCGGGCTGAATTTGACTGACTAAAAATCTTGATCTATGATCGAGGGTATCCTGACCTTAGAACATGGAAACATTTACAAGGAGATCATTAAGATATGTAATTAATCTTGAACATATGTACACAATAGTCACCATTCAAATGCTACTTTTGCAGCAAGAACACTGCTCTGGTGAAATGCACGAATAAACACCCATCACCTCTTCCCGGTCATAGATGCTGCTGGCTTGTGAAGTAACCATGTTTTTCCGCTCGCCCATATGGTTTCTTTTTAATATGTTACTGAAGTGGCAGCCCCTCTAAACCAGGGATGGGGAACCTCAGGCCCGGGGGCCATATGCGGCCCCCGAGGACATTTTTTGTGGCCCTCGGGAGCTCTGGGGCCCTGCCGCGGAGGAGGGGTGCAGGGCGGCCCTCCCTGAGGGTGTTCCTGGGGCGCGGCTTACAGGGGTGCTGCAGCATCCTTTGGACCTCCTCTCGCCGACTGTTGGCTGTTGGTCGGCAAGAGGGGAGGGGGAGGGACGCTTCCCCCAAGGCTGCCTCCTACAGCCGCGGCGTGCAGGAACGCTGCAGCATATTATGAGCCCCTCTCGCTGCCTGTCGGCTGTTGAGCAGCGAGAGGGAGGGGGGAAGAGGCCAGCGGCTCCTGGCGGCAGAGCATGCATGCGGGAGCCAATCGGGCTTCGGGGGGTGGGCTTTTGTGGACTCTGGGGGGAGGGCATGGAGACTGGAGCCTGGTCACGCGGGGCTCTGTGCGCCGCCGGGTGTGTGTGTGGGCAGAGGAGGCGGGGAGGCTGGGGCCTGGTCGCGCAGGGCCAGTGTGCGTGGGTGGGTATGTGGGGGGGAGGAAGACTTTTCTCTCTTCCTCTTTTTCTGTCACTCTTTCTCCTTTCTCTCTCTCTCTCTCTCTCTCTCTCTCTCTTTCTCCCTCTTTTTCTGTCTCTTTCTTTGTCTCCCTCCATCCTTTTCTTTCTTTCCCTCCATCCTTTTCTTTCTTTCTCCCCCTCTCTCCATTTCTTTCTCCCTCCCTCCCTCTTCCTCTTTCTCTGTTTTCCTTCCTCCCTTGCCGATCGACTGTGGGCTGCCCCCCCCTGGCACCTCATTTGCTCGGGCCCACCGCTGGCTGCCCTCCTGCCTGGGAGGGGGGAGCGGGGGTGCCCTGCAGGCCTTCTCTGTGTGGCCTCCCCTGGGGTTGTCAACCTCCAGGTGGTGGCTGGAGACATGGCAACACTAGCCTCTCCCCCCCACTGGGAGATCTAAACGTGGTATGGCCCCTGAATGATGTCATAAATGTGCAAATGGCCCTTGGCAGGAAAAAGGTTCCCCACCCCTGCTCTAAACTAACCCTTAGCTGAGAAACCAGTGGACCAAGTCTCCAGCCCTACTGGGCGTTAATCAAGAAGTCCACTCTGCAAGGTAGGATACTTGCAAGTTGAGTTCCAAAAAACAATTACTTGGTAGCTGTAGCCAAAATTAGTCAAGGTACTGAGTTTAGATTGAAGCCCTAAAATCCAAATAACACTACAGAAATATAATCAATAACGTTTATTAAAAGAAATGTGCAAAAGTATAGAAATATAGAAGCTGTGCAAAACAGGGAAGAAAATAATAAATCTAATAGAAAACTTATTCAGTCTTTAGTCCTCTGGCCTGGATGTTACCTAGCCAGACTGAAGGTACTGGAGTCCAGATAGAACTCCAAGTCCAAAATCCAAGTAGCAGGAATTTCAGCTGTACAGGGCACAATCTACAGACGAAGCCCAAGAGGAAAGGCAGGCCTGAAGTAAAGACCCAAACTAGAATGAATGGACTGGCTTCATGCTAGACTGCCCAAAGCTGGACTGATCCTGTTTGGCCAATCAGGTTTGTTGCTAAGACACCTAACCATATATTTCTGCAGCTAGCATGTACTCTGTCAAACACCTTACCCAAGCCTAGGGTTCCTTGTACTAATGAGATGGAATATGAGTGGGAAACTCCCCCTGGTCTTGAAGCCCCAAGTCCCATGATCTCACTTGCACCTGTGTCTGACTCCATTTCATCCCTTTTCTCTCTGGACTGCAAGTCAGTGTGACATTAATTTTCCAGAGAGGAGCCTTCTGTAACTTGACTAGTCCCAAAGCCTGAACTAAAATTTGGAAGCCTAAGAAACAGCTAAACAAAGCCAGTTTCTTAACAGTCCTCACCTAAGGTTGCCAGTTCCGGGTTGGAAAACACCTGGAGATTTGGGGGTGGAGCCTGAAGAGGGCAGGGTTTGGAGAGGGGAGGGACTTCAATGCCATAGAGTCCAATTGCCAAAGCAGCCATTTTCTCCAGGGAAACCGATCTCTGTCACCTGGAGATCTGTTGTAATAGCGGGAGATCTCACTACCACCTGGATGTTACTCCAAATCTAACACAGATCAACCATACAAAGTATAGCTAAACAACAGACTGTATTATACAATAACATTGACGAACACATACAAAAAGTCCTATTTCTTAAGCATAAAGACACAAAGTCCCAATATTCCAAGGTTTCCAAAATTCACTATCCTAAAGACAGACAAAATGTCCAACAGATACCAATTCTAGGTTTTTTCTTCTTCTTTCAGGTGTGGATTCCAGGTAAGTGTTACTTAGTCCCAAAGCAGGGGATCAAAAGTGAAGAGGAAGATGGCCATTTCAGTTCTTCATCAGTTCCACTTCACCAACCTTATATCCCATTTCTTATTTCATATTAAAGAATCCATATCCAAGAATCCTTCATAAGGTTCCTTCCCAGGATACTAACAATTTTATTTCTTAACAGACTTCCAACAGGTTCTTTTTCAGGATGAATGGTATTTTTTGTCTGTCTTTAGGATAGTAAATTTTGGAAACCTTGAAATATTGTGACTTTGTGTCTTTATGCTTAAGAAATAGGACTTTTTGTTGTGTTTGTCAATGTTATTGTATAATAATGTTATTGTATAATACAGTCTGTTGTTTAGCTATACTTTGTATGGTTGATCTGTGTTAGATTTGGAGTAATTACGGTACATTTATACCCAGAAGTGGCTATTTTGGCTTACCACCTGGATGTTGGCAGCTCTATCCTCACCGCTGTACACATTTGTCAGGGAAACAATCACAACGCATTAGTAAATTGTAATGCAAATGTTCTGCTTTTTTCCCCCTCTGTTTCAGGCTGTTTGCAGAACCAATGGCTACTATTCAATCAATGTTCCCAGCTGGTTCGGCCTGCATAAAATAGTGCAGCCTTTAGTGAAACGAGTCTGTGACTCTGATCGCCTCATGTGTAGCAAGACCTGTCTAAATGCAGCAGACATTGGGTTTGTCAT
This sequence comes from Euleptes europaea, assembly GCF_029931775.1. Taxonomy (NCBI): domain Eukaryota; kingdom Metazoa; phylum Chordata; class Lepidosauria; order Squamata; family Sphaerodactylidae; genus Euleptes; species Euleptes europaea. The sequence goes on from NC_079318.1 coordinate 33,978,654, forward strand.
TGATGGGTCCAGCAGTGTGGGCACTGGTAACTTCCGTACTATCCTCCAGTTTGTAGCCAACATTAGTAAAGAATTTGAGATTTCAGATACAGATACACGCATTGGCGCAGTGCAGTACACCTATGAACAGAGGCTGGAGTTCAGCTTTGATAAGTACCGCACCAAACAGGATGTCCTGAACGCCATCAAAAGGATCAATTATTGGAGTGGAGGGACCAGCACTGGAGCAGCCATCAACTACGCATTTGAACAGCTCTTCAGCAAGTCCAAACCTAACAAAAGGAAGATCATGATCCTGATTACAGATGGCAGATCTTACGACGATGTCCGGGGGCCAGCAACAGCTGCTCATCACAATGGTAAATATTATACCCTATAAACTAGGGTGGCCAGGTCCCTCTTCGCCACCAGCAGGAGGTTTTTGGGGTGGAGCCTGAGGAGGGTGGGGTTTGGGGAGGGGAGGGACTTCAATGCCATAGAGTCCAATTGCCAAAGCGGCCATTTACTCCAGGTGAACTGATCTCTGTCAGCTGGAGATCAGTTGTAATAGCAGGAGATCTCCAGCTAGTACCAGGAGGTTGGCAACCCTACTATAAACACCCATTTAAATAGCTTCACCTGCGCCGGTGTTATGATGCAGCTGTGGATCTAAAATATTGCTCTTAAATTATGCAAGCCTCTGCCTCAAATGCAAAGTTGCAAAGGAGCTAAATAGTGAATATGGCATACTGAATTTTGATTATGTCTCCCCCACCCCCACAAATCTTGACACACACAAATGCCAGACATTGGCAGGGGGAATGGAAAGAGAATATGAGATACACAGAATATTAAATAAGCACAGGACAGCAGGGACCTATGTTTTATTGTACTTTGTACAATTACTGCACTGGGGCATCTGTTTTCTAGTGGTAATAGGAATGCCATCTTAAACATGCCCAGTCAAAGGCTTTGCCCAGCATTGACTACAGGGAGGTCAGAGACTATGGTTGCAATGCACAGCCTTTCGCCTCCTACAACTCCTACAATGGGGAGGGGCTGTGGCTCAGTGGTAGAACATCAGCTTGGCATGCAGAAGGTCCCAGGTTCAATCCCCAGCATCTCCAGATAAAGGGACTAGGCAAGTAGGTGATGTGAAAGACCTCTGCCTGAGACCCTGGAGACCCGCTGCCTGTTGGAGAAGATAATACTGACTTTGATGGACCAAGGTTCTGATTCAGTATAAGGCAGCTTCATGTGTTCATGAGAAGCTCTGTAGATGCTGGAACTAGCTCTGAGTCGTCAAGCTGCTTCTTGACAACATTTGGGGGAAGTAGATCACCCACAGCTTTTGAGCAGACACTACTCATCTTTTCCTTCCATATATTTTGAATATTTTAAAGGCTGGTTAAAATGCAATACTGTTTGGAACTAATGCACCAATCCATTACATGCTTCTGCTTTTTGCTTCAGGAGTCATTGCCTATTCAATAGGAATTGCATGGGCTGCCCAAGATGAGCTAGAAGCCATTGCGACTGACCCCGATAGGCAGCACTCGTTCTTTGTGGATGAATTTGACAGCCTTTACAGATTTGTTCCAAAGATAATCCAGAACATTTGTACAGAGTTTAATTCACAGCCACGGAACTGAGCAGAGCAGCGCGTTCTATTGCATGCCGTGTCAATGACTATCGTACAAGGTAATACAAAATGTTATCCATGGGCATAACCAGCTAAGACAGCCAATTTTAGCTCTGATCCCGTACGTAGCAATATGGGTGTACTGTAGATCGGTGCCTTTCTCTTCTGTGGGTTTCAAATCTTATTTAATAGAAAGACAAGTAAAATCCTTAGATTAATTCAGTTGACTCAAATCCACAATTACATAGACATTGCATAGAGTGGGGAAGCATAGTTCCAAAGTCTATATAACCCACATGCATGTGATTGAAATGTTTGTTGATTAGTGAGATGTTTGCTGATTAGTGAACCAAACATGATTGCTGCAAAACATGCCAGGCCAATTCTACCTGCAACCCAGCAAGGAAATAATAGTGAAAACATATGGTTCCTTCCTTCTTGCCTTCAAAAACAATAGGCTCAGGGAGCAGCTTCCTGCCTTTCTAGAACAATGATACTGCACCCCAGGGAACCATGGGAAGGGACCCCAGAAAAGGCAGGAATTTTTCACCCCTCCCCAGATTTAAAAATCAGGCCATAGGTGACAGTGGCAGAAATTTTGTAATCATGTCAGCAGAGTACACAGGGTTTTGCTTGAAATGCTTTACAGACCGAACGCAGGAGGTGCAATGTTTTATTTATTCTGTAGCCCTTCAACCAGAATTTTATTTGACATCAGAATCTAACTAAGGAAAGGCCTACGTTTTTCAGAGTTGTCACATTTGACTGGGGTTGCCAGGTCCCTCTCTGCTACAAGCAGGAGGTTTTGGGGGGAACCTGAGGAGGGTGGGATTTGGGGAGGGGAGGGACTTCAATGCCATAAAGTCCAATTGCCAAAACGGCCATTTTCTTCAGCTGAACTGATCTCCAGCTAGTACCTGGCGGTTGGCAACCCTACATTCGACTGAGGGGAATGGTGCTTTCTTCAGATTGCATCTAGCCATAACAAGCATTTATTGGCTGTGACATCTGTCACTCCATTCGGCTGATCTGGCTGGCTAGGCGGGCGTCTCCTCCCTCACCGCTCCATGTGCGTCCCTCCCGAAGCTGTGCACTCGGTAGAAGAGGACCACCGTCCCAGATAGAAGCAACTCATGGAAATATGTGCAGTCAGCCTATTTGTCCTGTGACACCACATGCAGACGGTGACGGACCTACATTTTTGGGACCCTGGGGCTTGAACTGTTATAAGGGCCCCTTCCCAACCAGCAAGGAGGTCTGGGTAACTGCTGTTATCTTCTTCAATGGGGTTGTTCTATGGCAGATGTATTGGTTCATTCTCTAATAGAGAGGAAGAAGGTCATCAGAGGGGACTCGTTAGGATAAAGAGGTGCAAATCTGATTTTGGTGTTAAAATGCACAAGCAAGACGAGTGCAGCCTGAATTGAGAATTTGGACGTCTTTTTATGGTTCCGATTGGCTGCAGCCTAAGGGCTGAGCTATAGAACTATTAAGCCGTGCACCAACGAAGGATTCGAAGATCCAGCTGCCAAAATGTAGGCCATGAATAAATTCTGGCGAGCTCAGCAAGCCTGTACAGCTGAGGGTTTAGGCGCTGCAAGCCCCTGAGGAAATTTTGAAATTTGACCAATTACAGGGACATTTTGAGGCTGTGTGACATGGGTATTAGAGCATATTTTAAGGTCAATATTAAGTACTTCAACACATTGGCTTATGATTCTATCACTAAAATAGCCTAGTTTTAATAACAAACACTTTAAAAAACTCCATCGATTTTGTTGAAAAATTCACTCATTTTTAAAAAAATTGCTTCAGGGGCCCTCTGGGATTAGGGGCCCTAAAGCTTATGCTTAGTTTCATAGTAGATCCACCACTGCCTGCAGACAGGTTGCAAAAGAGGCAGAATGGGACTACAGACTTTTCTCCTGGTTGCTGTGAGTAATGTAGTCTAAGTATCTGAATACCTTTTAAGGATGGCTCAGATGGGGCAGCGACTGCCTCATATACCTAGAAAAAACCCCTCAAAATAATCAATTAAGCTGCTTAAATGCCGTGTTATCAAAGTGCAGTGAGAATTCCCCTCCACTCGTATACACTGTAGCCCCTTCACTATCATAGCAGAATGCCCACAGCAGCTTTTGGTAATCTGGATAAGAAAGCTCTGACATTTATTTTTATTTATTTACATTATTTATAGTCCACCTTTCTCACAGGGACTCAAGGTGGATTACACATAGCGAGCCCGTACAATCAACAAAATGGGACTTTTAATAACGAATGCATTGGGATATTAGAAACTGGAACCACCAGAAAGAAACAGAAGTATAGCAGAAGTATTAACATGAAACATGAAGCGATACAGAAATTACATAACAGGAGCCTACTTAAAAACGCTACATACAGCAGTAAAGGCCACGAGTCCCAATCGTTTAGCCAAGTTAGTTTGTGGAACCATTTTGTACTCTGCAGCCTTATTACCTGCACTATCTTGAATAGTTCAGTTTTGCAGTTTGCGGGAAGCCAGGAGAATGGGAGCTTTCCTGACCTCCTCGAGCAGGCCATTCCACAAGGCGGGAGCCACAACAGAGAAAGCATGTGTATGGGGAGATGTTGATTTTGCCCATTTTTAGGTTGGGACTTGCAGAAACCCCTACTGACATGAGCGGAATTGTTGTGGCGGAGCATAGGGATATGCCAAAGTAAATGACCTACTTCTATAAACATTTGAAAATGAGGGTAGTTAAACATTTGAAAATGAGGGTAGTTAGAATTATTCTGTTAAAGGATTTTCAAGTTTGTTTGGAACCTCTATTCAAATACTGGTATTGTCCTATGATGACTAAATGATAGTAAAGTCTCTAATTTCTTAAAAGTAGGAACGTTTCAGTCTCAAATTACAGAGGGAATTACTTGACAAAATACATCTGCCACTGAAAATGGTAACCATGTGGACTCTTCTGACCATAAAATGTAGTACAACTTACCTTGTATCCCCTAGTCATAATGCTGTGCCTTTTCCACATTGTTAGTTGTTGCTGGGGTCAGAGAAGCTGTGAGGACATCAGGAGCCACAGTAAATTTAATTATATGTAATGGAGAGGGAGGATGAAAACATGCCTTCTCAGTCTTGAGTTCCTTGTAACAAGTTGTCTACATCTGCGTCTTCAAAACCCACATTTTAAGTTAAAGCATGTGGCTCACCTGTAACATTTAAGTGGCTCACCTGTAGCATTCCTTTTGCAGCATTAACAAGTTATGAACGCTCAGGCCATGTGTCAAAACATCTCTGCAAAGGTTTTGTTGATCATAGTTTTGTAAATCTCCGTTTCCAAAACGTGACTTTATACATCTCCGTTTTCTTTTACTTATGTACTTGTATATTTGAAAGAAGGAAGCGACACTCCTTTTCTAACATTTTAAGAATGTTTCATTATAAGCTGCTGTACCTTTTACAATAAAAAAACAACAGCGTGTTTGGGTTTGCCTTCAAACGCTCGTAAACCTAATGCCGCAATTCTTTTTCCAGTAGCACCGAAGGGGCTTCGTCTCTCTTTGGAACCAAAGACTGCATTGCAGGCTCTTTCATCACTGGATATATGGGGAGATTGTCAGTGGTGTCTACTGAATGACCGCAGCATCTAGGTGCTCGGGAAAAGTCCCTCCCAACTAATGGAAATCCTCTGTTATGGAGATGCCAGTGATCGCATCGAAGAGCTTCTGCGTGCAAAATACGTACCCCAGCCTCGTGCTTTGGCTAGCAGTCGTTAAGCTTATTCTTCTAACTAGAAAAACAGTCAGGATTATTCTACCTTTCTCTATCGCTGCAACAGTTATGCAGAATGACAGTCTCGAGGCTTGTTTATTTGAGAGATTTAGATTCCACCCTTCTTCTGTGTAAGCCTTCAAGGCAGCTTAAGAAAAGGCTTGAGCAAACTTGTGTTCAGCCTCCGCAGGAATGGGCTTCCGCCCTAGATCTAATGTTCTCACCCTGCACCTGTTGTACACACCATAAGGCCAAGACCTCTGGAGGTGCGGAACAAGCTTTCCATGGAAGCACCCCCCACCCCCCGCATCTCAGAGTAGAGCAAGACATAGTGCTCAGTTCTGAAGGGGCAGGGTGGCTACTGCCCCACGTTTCCTCCCACAGGCTCGAAGGTAGTTAGATGTTCACAGGTGGGAGGTTTTACAGGTTGGTGAAATTGCCCCTTGCCAATGGCAGCCCCGGCCTTGATATTTAAACAAAAGTAAACACTCCAAGAAGTAATTGCCTCCCCACTAAATCAGGAGCAGAGAAGAAAATGTCCAGGATTGGGAGGGGGGCCATAGCTGCTCCACACTGTTCTTCCCACTGAAGCTGCCTTAATGGCAAAATCTACAAGACTGAGACCCAGCATTTTTTTTAGAGTTAGCATGGTGTAGTGGTTAGAAGCGATAGACTCTAATCTGGTGAACCGGGTTTGTTTCCCCACTCCTCCACATGAAGCCTGCTGGGTGACCAAGGGCTAGTTACAGTTCTCCAACAAGAACAAAGGGGGGAAAACTTAACCCTAAACAACAAAATCAAGTACCCAAAAGGTCAATAAAAAACAAAATCCAAGGCCAAAGGTTATACAGTCTAAAAATTATGTAAGTACAACCTATGCATATATCTTTTCAGGATAAAATCTAATGCCACATATAACACATATAGGGCCCTGCAAAAGCCTACCAAATTGATGTGCTCATATAACACAATAAGACATAAAATCAATGTGATTTTATGTCTTATTGTGTTATATGAGCATGTCAATTTGGTAGGGTTTTGCAGGGCCCTATATGCGTTTATATGTGGTATTAGATCTTATCCTGAAATAAATATATACATATTTTGTACTTACATGATTTTTAGATTGTATAACCTTTGGCCTTGGATATTTATTTTTTCTTGACCTTTTGGGTACTTAATTCTAGTCACAGTTCTCACTAAACTCTCTCAGCCCCACCTACCTCAGAGGGTGTGTCTGGTGGGGAGGGGAAAGGAAGGTGACTGTAAGCCGCTTTGAGACTCCTTAAAGGTAGAGAAAAAGCAGGGTATAAAAATCAACTCTTCCTTTTTCATTGCCAGAATTTTACCCTAAAGCAAATGAAACGGAAAGTGCTTTTGAACAGGTTTGTTTAGTTATTGCATTTATACACACACACCTTTCTCACAGAAGGTTAAGAGCAAATTTCCTTCATCAGTGAAAGAGAGGAAAAGTCCTTGGACATTGGGGAAGAGCTTTTGGTAGTACGGTTTCTTGGCAGACATGCACATTACACTGAGATCTTTTCTTGAAATTAAATACTGTGCATTTTTAGGACTATGACCTGGTTCACAAGCATGGTGGCAACATTAATGTGCATGTACAAATGAGTCAGACAGAACTTTCAGATATCACTAGTAAAGTGATGTGTATATATGAACTAAGATTACAGGGATCACTGTGGTTAAGTTTATCTCAAAGAAAACACAGCCCGTTCCTGAGATGGAGGGCTGAGACCTGGGCGCCGTGGAGCTGCACACCTCTCCCTGGATGGCGCAGTCTCTCCAGGACATAAATCCTGGAAGAGACATGCAGCGCTGGCATGGGGGGGGGACGTTCCTGGGGCAGAGCTGACGTTAGTCAGCTTCCAAAGCCCCTCCAGGCCAGGAACCCCCCTTCCAGCAACAGCGTTGCTGTGCCAGGTTTTTCCTGGAGCAGCCTCGCTATTCTCAATGGGGGAAATGCCCGTTTTTTGACTTTTTAAATTTAAGAAGGCTTTTTAAAGCCTTTCGGAGGCCGGGGAACCTCTTTGGAGGCGCTGTGGTGGCGCCTCGGCCATGCCATCCCCAGCCACTGAAAGGCTCATGTTGAAGGCAGGATGGTGCTGCTGCAGTCGTCTTGTTTGGGGGCTTCCTAGAGACACCTGGTTGGCCACTGTGTGAACAGACTGCTGGACTTGATAGGCCTTGGTCTGATCCAGCAGGGCTTTTCTTATGTTCTTATGATACTAAAGGTACTCTAAGTGCACCCATAGGCAAAATGTGTGGTGGGGCTTATAGGTTTGATATACACTAAAAGTGAAGGGGAAAAATAGGGGGTGAGGCCCTTCCGTACCTATCTCCTTACCTTGTCAGTTCATTTCTACAAAGAGTTTGAAAAAAAGCCCTTTTGGACTTCATATGCCCCGAGACATTAAAGGAAAAGCCATACAAGGCATTATGGCCAACTGTAAAAAATGGAATGATCTATATATATTATTTGCCTTTGGAATTTTCTGCTATCTACAGTACCCATCTCAATTTGTAATTCAGGACCACCAACCATCTAAACCCAAGAATGATTTTTCTTGCAAAAGATACTGAGATTTGATCATAGCCAACTCTATTGTATAAACCATTTTCCAAATGGTGGAGTCATCCCTTCCTCTCATTGCTTAACTGCTGAAGCCGTAATCCCACAAAAGGAACACACAGACAACAGAGTAATTAACAAGTCTGCAGAGCAATCACTGACACATAAAAGAAGATTATAGCTATCTTGATTTTTTATATGGTGCCCATGGACTTGCTACACACACTGGGGGGGGGGGGCAAAAGAACACAAAAGATGTTGAAAAATAGTATTTATTAGAACCCAATTTACATAAATACATAGTACAAAGGACATTTATTTGCTCCTGTAATATTTAGTAAAGCTGCTCTGTATAGTGTTACTTCAGGAAGGTCCATTTGATTTTACTCAACACAGAATGCAGGAACTGTACACAGAAATCCCAATTTGCTTTGCAGCTGTCCAGTATAACTGCCCTCATTACTACCTTGGAATTTCCTCATTTAAACTATGTATTAACAAAAAGATTATCTGTGTATACATAAGAACATTTTATTCATGTTATCAAGCAAACAAACAAGTTTACTCAATATATTTCACAAACAATTTTGCTGCAGGTTGCTTTTCAAAGTGGCCTTTTCAGTGTGATCTCACACATTTCTTTGTGGGTATTTTTTTTTCTGTTCAATCCTACCAAGATTGAGAAAGATGAGAAGAAGCTACTTTAAGTTCTTCAAATATACATCCTTTAAATATTAAACTAAATGCTTGAGGGTTGTGTTGGAGTCTTAATAGTAGCAGCTCAACTATTGTCTGGAGAAATCATGGGATGAAGAACCTTTTGTGGCTGAAACTACTTCTGAGACACATCACCAACACTGGGTTGGATCCTGTGACTCTCTTCTACTAAGTGAAACTCCCCACTTAGTGGAAGTCAGTCTTTGGATTTAAACCACAGCTTTATTAATGCCAATATGATGGAAACATCCATGGTACCTATTGCCCTCAAATGGCTAACTCAGAGTTTCCCAAACTTTTTGAGTCATGGAGCACTTTCAGGAGAGAAATTTGTCATGGAGCACTAGTTTTCACCTAGCACCTATATACTAAACTGAATGACAGTAGTATTTTTCTTTCCCATCTCTTCATGGGGCACTAGGAGATGTTTCGGGGAGCACCAAGTGCTCCTTGGAGCACAGTTTGGAAACCTCTGCGCTAACTTATTCTAGTTAAACTTTAGACACACCAATATAGCAGATTACACCCCTGGAAAGCTTTTATGAAGTATTATAGTGAAACAAACAAACAAAAAAGTCTGACTGCATTAATCAATTTTATATTCTAATAGTGAGGTTGGCCAAATTGTTGGATACTTAAATCCAGTGACTGGAGATGTGAATGGGCAAGATGGATCTTTCTACAAACCTGGAAAGGCCCCAAATTTGCAGAAAAATGTGAAATCTGAAATAATTCTTGGGGGGGGGGGGCTTTCCAGGCCTATTTTGGCCTTCGAGGGAGGATTCCCTGGTACTGGGCTCCAGGTTGATAAATTCCTGGAGATTTTGTGGTGAAGGCTTTGGGGAGGGAAGAGGTTTCAGCAGGGTATAGTGCCCACCTTCCAAAGCAGCCATTTTCTTCAGGGGGACAGATCCTTATTGTAGTTCAGTAGTAATTCTGGGTGATTTCCAGGTCCAGTCCCTAAGCATAATAGGCTGACCTTATTTAATATAAAGGTTATTTCCACTCACACTCAACACAGGGGGCTTCTCCCAGCTGACCAGTATAGTATATGAAAATTGATACCCATAAGAAACACACCAGCACAGCACATCTGGACCAGTGCACTTTATCTTTTTCTAGAAAACCAACTAGAGAACCAAACATGTGCTGTGGTGCACTTATCCATTCATGTATCATAAAATGACCAAGATACATCTCCCCTTGGCCTTAAATTAACCCAGTCTATATTATCACTTCATAGCCTGATTCTATCACAACAGTCGCATGCACAAGCATTCCTCCCAATAACCGCTATTTCCCGCACAATAAAAGCGTCAAAAGACATGGGTACCATGTTACAATTACAACAGTCATGCAACCCTAGATGTTTCTGACAAGGGGGCTTTGGTTCACAAAATCTTATGCCCACCATAAAATTAGTCTTTAAGGCGCCACAAGAATCTCTTGTTTTAGATGCAACCCTAAGAAATCAGTTGAACGCTGACTTGTGAACTCATTGTTTAGATGTATATTTACATATACCTAACTTCTATTTGGTTTAACTGCACATGCCAATCAATATCCAGTGTTGAAGTGGCTTCAACTTCAGGTCAAATGTGTCTATATCTGTTTAGAATGAAAACAGGGTTTCAAAATGCAAGTGGTAAACAAAACGAGTTGCTTAAATCCAATCCTCTCCCCACAGGGCTTACAACACACTGCAAAAAAAAAAAAAAAAAAAAACCACAACAAACTAGGTTGTTTATAAATGTTTAAATGGAAGCATATGACAAGAAATAGCTATCGGCACACAGGAAAATCCTAACTACCTTTTTTAAAGACTTCAGCCCAGCAAGACATCAAAGTGTCTGTGAGGGGTAATAAAGTTTTTACACCAAATAAAACAGGAGTTGAACTTTCTAAGCCATCCCTTATGGTCTCCCATAGTCAACAAGACTATGTGGCCTGATGGAAATTACGAAGACTGATAGTCAAAGTAAAGTATCTTTGATACAACTCCCTTTTCTCTTTTAACAGAATTCCTATTGCTATAACCAACCAGCACATATTACTGTGAAGCATGGTAGTTATTCTGTGCTCTTTTCCGTTTGCTCAGATGCAGCGGCTTCAGAGAGCAACCTGATGGTAGCACAAGAGAGCCTTTCAGTTAATTTGGACTGCTCAGTTACAAGACTTTACTTACTCACATGTTTTGTCTGGTTTCAAAACTGTCCCTGCCCTAGAACGGCACAGATGCAATGGCACCGAAACCTGTGTTTATCATAAACACCTGACTATGACAGGAAATGTTTTGGAAGGCACCCAGTCAAAAATCCAATTACATTCAAAACATTAATTCCTAGAACAAAAAAAAAATTCTTGAAAGTCTGACCAGCAGTCTTTATATAATATCTTTGGTGGCTATTTATTAAGTTCTCCATGTAGGCAATGAGCCTACGTTTGACTTGGCAAGAAGTTATTTCCCTTTCTTTAAAGAATTCCAACAAACTCAACTGTGCAACCCTTCTATGCTTAGTACACTGGTGTAGGGGCATGAGCAAGCCATGTGAGGACCCCTGCTTTCAAACCGAATAACTACATGTGAAGAGGCAGGATTTAAGATCTTTCACTTTCAGGATCTAAGCACAATTATGAAGTACTAAAGCAGTGATGGCGAACCTTTCAGAGACCGAGTGCCCAAACTGCAACCCAAAACCCACTTATTTATCGCCAAGTGCCAATACGGCAATTTAACCTGAATGCTAAGGTTTTAGTTTAGAAAAAACAACTCATACATTCACATATTTTGCGTTAAAAGAAAAACACAATAACAGAGCTTTCAATGATGCAAACTTTTACCTTTCAATAAAAAACTGTTTGTATTTGGCATGCACCTCTCCAGGACTCGTCCTCTGCTCAGCCACCGGACATTATTGCTAGGGTTGCCAGGTCTCCAGCCACCACCTGGAGGTTGGCAGCCCTAGTAGAGGAAGGGAAGGGGGAGGGATGGAGAAAGGAAGGAACTGGGAAAGGAAAGGAAAGGAAAGGAAAGGAAAGGAAAGGAAAGGAAAGGAAAGGAAAGGGAAGGGAAGGGAAGGGAAGGGAAGGGAAGGGAAGGGAAGGGAAGGGAAGGGAAGGGAGGAAGGAAGGAAGGAAGGAAGGAAGGAAGGAAGGAAGGAAGGAAGGAAGGAAGGAAGGAAGGAAGGAAGGAAGGAAGGAAGGAAGGAAGAAAGAAAGAAAGAAAGAAAGAAAGAAAGAAAGAAAGAAAGAAAGAAAGAAAGAGGAAGGCAGGCAGCCAGGAAGGAACTGGGAAAGGAAAGAGAAGGAAGGAACTGGGGAAGAAAGGAAGGAAGGAACTGGGGAAGGAACTGGGGAAGAAAGGAAGGAAGGAACTGGGGAAGAAAGGAAGGAAGGAACTGGGGGAGGAAAGAAAGAAAGAAAGAAAGAAAGAAAGAAAGAAAGAAAGAAAGAAAGAAAGAAAGAAAGAAAGAAAGAAAGAAAGAAAGAAAGAAAGAAAGAAAGAAAGAGGAAGGAAGGCAGGAAGGAACTGGGAAAGGAAAGAGAAGGAAGGAACTGGGGAAGAAAGAATGAAAGGGAGGAAGGGTGGAAGGAAGGAAGGATGGAAGGAAGAAAGTGTCCTGGGTCAGGCCTCAAGCCCCACCCAGGACTTGCTCCAGGGTGCACACCCGAGGTTCTCCCCCCCACTTACTGGCAGCTCTGGGGAGGCGACGGCGCAGGACAGCGGAGACGGGCCCCGGCGCGGCAGCATCGGGTGCCTCCCAGCTGGCTGTCAAGGGCAGGGGAGGAGGGGGCGGCGAGAGCGAGGGCGAGCGCGCCAACACTCGCAACCCCACCAGCCTGCAGGTGACCTTAGGGGGCGGGGAGGGAGAAGGCAGAAGCCACGCAGCCACTACCGCAGGAGTCAGGGACGAGCATGAGCGGGAGAGAGGGGGAGGACGGTGGGAGACGGCAGGCTTTTCTCTGGCGGACGCGCGGCTGTTGAGGGGCCTCCTGGCCCTCTGCGAGCGCCCTGAGAAGGAGGAGGCGGCGGGCAAAAACGGTAGGGGGAGAGGCACCTGAAACGGTAGGGGGAGAGGCACCTGAGGAGGACGACGATGGCGGCGGCTGTGGCCTGGAGCTGGACTGTTGAGAGCTGCCTGAGGGGGACGAGGAGGAGGAAGGCAGCGAGGAGGAGCTGCTTCTGGAGGAGGAGGCCCCGTCTCGTTGCTGCTGGCCTCCCCGCCGCCTGTCAGCTGTTGCGGGGCAAGAGGGGGGGAAGAGGAAGAAGCCAGCTGTGTGCATGCAAGGCTGGAAGCTGAGGCGCCAACACACGCACGGTGGGGGGGGGAGCTCAGCTGAGACAGGGAGGGGCACAGACAACCCGGGAGGCCTTTTGGAGCCCACCCGCGCGTGACGGCAGAGAGGGCTACGCGTGCCGGAAGTGGCACACGTGCCATAGGTTCGCCAACACGGTACTAAAGCCTAATGGACCTCTTTCACATGAGTCACAGAAAAAGGGCACAAAGAAAGAATTCTCCCGTCATGCCACAGCATGCCTTTAAATCTGCTGATCCACTATAAGCACGTCTTGCCAAATTAACTTCAAATACTCAAGTTGATTTGCATTAACTGTGCAGCAGAAAACTCTGGTGTTACAACTGCCTCTTCTATAGAATCCAATAAATAACGTTAACCTAGCATATCTACCTCACAGTAGTTCTACATTCTTCAGACTCATCCTTGCCTAAATTAAGTGGTCCAAACAGATGTGATATTGGGAAGTCAGCAATCCCTTCCCAGCGTATTTAAAACAACAGCTGACGGGCAAGGCCTCAACTCAGATTAGGGCTGCGTGTAGGGGTAAAAGCCAATCCTTTCACAGTTTTGCTAACTATAGCTGATGCGATTAGCCCTGAACAGCAAAAAAAATGGCCCACAGAATAACTGTCTTTTCTACACTCCCACTGCTAGCAACACCACGGGGAGTGGGGGAGAGGGTTAATTAGTAAAACTATACAAGGAGAGGATCGGTTAAACTACTAACCCTGTGGGGTGTTGTATCCCATCCAATGTATTTGGATGGCGGGTTAGATTTACCAGTGTATTAGGATTAGGGACTTTTTGTAACTCTGCTGGTTATATACCGAATAAAGGTTGTCTGTCTGCCTACCCCCTCCAACGTTTCAGTCCTAATCCAAATCTCTGTCCCATGCAGCCTTCTAAAAACATTGGCTTGCATCCAGCAAGCCCCATTTGAGGAAAACAGACCTCACAGAGTAGGACTTTTCTGCTTGCCCTCCTCCTCACTGAGCACCCTGAAATTTTGTCCCTGGAATCAGCAAGTCCCTTAAGCACATAATAAATTATTAACAAGGCAGATCCAACAGCCAGGATTCAAACCGGTTTTCGGCTTACCCTGACTCTGTGGCATTTTTTCCCTTTAAACAATTCCCATCCCTTGCCATCAATTCTTTTTGAAACTGAAGAAAGTTTCCAAAGCAGCATACAACGTGGCGGCAGCCAAAGTTGCTGTTCCAGGAAAACTAACCTGTTGTCATGAAAAGAATGGATCCCCATTTAAGTCTCAGATATTTGTGGAACCAATGAATATTTCCTAATCTGGTAGGGAGAACCAGAAGTAGCCATGAGATCTCCCAAAGCCCAAGGGGTAGCACATGTTTAACAGTTTCTTCAACAAAGGGGGGGGGAATGCTAAGTGAAATCAATGTTATCATATTAAAGTACTAAAGGCGGAATTACTTCCATGCCGTGGTGATGTAATTTTGTGCTGGTTAGAAAACCATGTTTCAACTAAGCAAATCCTGGTCTTTTATAAAATTTGAAATTAGTATGGAAAATCCATACTGGGAGTTCAATGTGAGGGCTGAATGAGCTTGAAATTATATGCAGATAGCTCTGCTTTGGTTAAAGATCTCAGGGTGAGGCTACATGGTAGCAAGGGCACATGGTATAAAACTCCTAGGCTTGGGGGAGGGACTGTGGCTCAGAGGTAGAGCCTCTGCTTGGCATGCAGAAGGTCCCAGGTTCAATCCCCGGCATCTCCAGTTAAAGGAACTAGGCAAGTAGGTGATGTGAAAGACCTCTGCCTGAGACCCTGGAGAGCCGCTGCCGGTCTGAGTAGACAATACTGACTTTGTTGGACCAAGGGTCTGATTCAGTATAAAGCAGCTTCATGTGTTCCACTTCTTGTAGAGTTACTTTATACTAAAACCAGACTATAGGGCTCTAACTGGCAAGTTCCTCACACGGTACCTGAGGGTCTTGAACTGAGGGGGTGAATCTGGGACCTTACACATGCAAAGCATAAACCCTACCACTGAGCTACAGCCACTTTCAGAGCACATTTTATGTTTGAACACATCACTAACGCTCCGACTATGGAAAGCCACCCTGACAAGGTGGCAGCTTCAGGCCCCTTCTCCTTGTTGTTTTTTCTTTGTAGAAAGTTTTCATATAAGGAAGCAATGAAATATTAACTACCCCCACCTGTCTTCAAAGTGGTATGATCCCAGAAGAATTATTCCACATACCTTTTCTGAATGTGTTGAGAGGCTCTTATGGCCTTCAGCATTTTTTCAGTCCATCTAAACTTTTCATTAAAAATATAGGAAAGATCAAAATAGAGGGCAAGGATGTGTTTTCACAGGTGGAGTTTCACTTGACTTTCAAATCGCTGTGTTACTTGCATTTGAAATCTGGGCTGTCTGGAATTTATACTTGTTCTCCAGTCTATCCTGCATTAATGTTCACATGCAGTGCAAGATGGTCTCAAAAGCACTTTCCAGTGTCTTGTATGCAAATAGTCCAACATTTCCTATGGCTTCTATGCAATGCTATATAAGAGAAACCAGATACGGAACAATCCTTGGGCAACCTGCAGCTTGGGTTGCCCCACTAATGCTGGCCCTGCTAATTCCCTGGGCTGCCAATTTAAATGAGTGGGGATTGGCAATAACACCCACATAGCTTGTTGGTGCAACAAATGGATACATTCTTCTTTGCAAAAGTGCTCAGAGCTGTAAAAGTCTTGTGACATGATATGCCAAATGGCAAAATAATTAATGCTGTCTTTCATTTCTTGGAGGGGGATATCGTTTGGCACTTCATTTACAGAGACTCAGAGAAAACAGAGGGAAGAGGAGATCTATGCTGCTCTGGTGCAAACTTGTATGCATAACAATAGGCTGGATCCAGGCTAAATTGTCCAGTAGCACAATGGAAATTGCCTGCCTCCCCCCTCCCACTGCAGCTCACCGGTCTCCACAAAATGCTGCTCCTGGGAGACAGAGGGATGACATGAGGGAGTCTGAGATATCAGTGGAAATGGCCAATTCAATCTGGATCAAACCTAATAGATCCACAAGTTCCTTCTAATGCTAAGCTCCTGAATTTACCATTCAGAGACCAAAGTCCCAAGAGACAACTAGCATGCGTTCATACCCCTCGCAGATCAACGCCTCACAGGCGAAGCCTGTATATAACCTGATATCGCCTTAACTACAATACTTTTCAATGAAGGCAGTTCACTAGTTCAGCTACAACTGAGTGACAGAGAAAAGGAGAAAAAAGGCGGGCTGAAGATTCGGCAGTCTGGCCCAAGTGCTTAGAAATGCACAAAAGAGATGCCAGGCAAGTAAAAGTTAAAGTGAGGTCTCAATTCCGCCAGGCAAGTAAAAGTTAAAGTGAGGTCTTTCTCATCTCTAGCTGGCAAAGGGATCCCAGAGAACTTCTAGACCTTGTGCACAGTCTGATGCCGTCTACAGAATACAAGCAGGATACTGACACAGAGTCTAAAGAGCACATATACAGAGCTCACAACCGCATGGAGAGGCTATTATTTGCTTTCCAAAAGGCATCTCAGCCTCTAGCTATTTGCCTCTTTTACTAGTCACTTCATTTGGAGTAAGAACTCACTAAGCAGGATGAAACAGCTTTCAATCCACATTTGAGTAGTAACTTCTTACATTCATAATGAGAATCAGAGTCTTAAAAACAAGCATGCTGACTTATATGTACAGTAGCTTAAACATCAGCAACTATGTATTACATTGCTTTATCAAAGAGCACAATACTCATACATTTTTTTATCCTTTGTACTCACAAAGCCTGAATAACTTTTAATACTAAAACAGCAAAATTACCAATAGAATATTCCCTTAAATGTATTTTGATACATATTGTTTACAATCTATAGCTATATATATATCTATATAATATCTCTCTCTATATATATATATCTGTACAAACACATAATATACACAATTTCATGTATTTGTTTTTCTAAATAAATCTTTGTAATACCCTTAAAAAAATAAAGGACATCAAGAAGACCAGGGGCATGTACATAAAAAGGTCATATATAGATAAATGCATATTTACGCAGTTCGACTTTCCACTTTACTCAAAATATGTGGTAAGATGATGCCTAAATATTTTAAGTTACTATTGTAATTTTACATCTAAAAGTTTTATTTTTATTTAAGGGCATATACTGCACATCAGTATCAAGAGGAAATCTCTATTAACAGGTTCTTCACACATTTTTGTGTTTTGAATGCAGCATGCAACATCTTCAAACCGAAAGGAAACAATCGTTTAAAGCTCCACAACAGAGCACCAAAAGTTTAAATCTGAATTCTTCGTCCCTAGTTGATGTCCAGTTTTGTTACAGATAAATCTGTTGATGTCTAAATCCTTTTACAAGAGTGATCAAGAGTGTCAAATTACGTCTAAGCGGTGTTGCCAGCTACCAATTCCTAACCCAGGAAGTCTCTTGAACGAAGTCAAGATGCAGACTGCCTTTCCTACTGGTGGTCACTTCCAACTAAGGCTGCCCATAACCTCACACAGTTAATGACAAACAGCACAACTACATTAAAACATCTCAGAGATATAAGAAATTGCACAGGTTCAAAAGTTTGTTTTTAACCAATCTTTCTAGTATTCCAGTATTCTGCAGCCGTTTTCACACTTAGGTGGACAGTAGCTGACTCTCCCTTCTCTCTCACATACACACAGTCATACATACAGTGGCATATATAGTTGCTTCCGAGGGTACAGCTCAGGCTGCTGTGTAGTATGAAGGAAGTAACCATGTGGACCAACTAGTGGGACTGGAACATTTCCCCCGCTCAATCAGCAATCCACAGGGAAGATGCAGACCGAGCAGGAAAATCCCACCTACATGGCTAATTCACATAAGTCCTCCTTCGTAGCAACAGTGTGGGGAGAAGCAGTCTTGACTCTGGGGCAATAGGGAACAGATTGCCGAGATCACACGATAGTGATGCTTCATTCAAGACACAATGCAATTGTTGTTTTAGATGCAGCTGACATGCTTTTACAGCCTGCACAGATATTCGTGTTTAGTTGAAGAGGGAAGAAGTTACCAAATTATCAACATCTGAAATAAGTCACATTCCTTGTAAACAATGTATGCCCTTGGGTATCACATGAAGCTGGATCAAAGGTTAAATTGTGGTTCCAGCCACTTCTTAACACATTCTTTCAAAGGTTTAAATAAAACATACATTTTCTGCCTTTTATATATCTACTTTTAATACAGTATACTTAGGGAAACATATTACCACATTAATATTTTTTTTAATATTTAACATCTTAAACCCAATCCACCTAACATAACAGCCAGCAGGCTAAAGTTAAATCAAGTATTATTTTATGTACATCATCCAGCAGGAGGTACCCCCAAAAAAGGAAAAGATGGGATGATATTAATCTGGTGGATCCAGGAGTCACATGAATCACCAGAGTTTAACATTATTTAACTGCAGCATGGGAATAAAATTCTTCATTTAAGGAAAAGGCAGAGAAGTGATCTGCTTCCTTGTCAATAGCTCTGCACTGTTGACACAGTTAACAAAATTATGGGGAGGGGTTGTCTCCTTTTGTCGCAGGCCTGCCTGGACAAACTGACACGGCCGAAACTTTAAAAACGGTTCTTCTCTGGACTGTTCGAAACAGAGTTTCCCAGCTGAGCTCTTATAACTACCCTTTAATTTAGAAAAGAGCACCTTGCAAAAAAAAAAACAACAACAACCCTAGACCGTTACTAACATTCACTTGAATTAAAGGGCAAGACTGTTGCCCTTGTCTTTTGTACACCTTGTTATATATATATATATATATACACCCGGCAGCTAGAAGGGAGGGGAAGCATTGCGTCATACAAAGACTTTAGCAAGTGCATCTGCTCCTCCACTGGCAATATAACATTTGGAGGGGTGAAATGCCACATCGTGAATGGATTCGTCATATTTTTTGCGATGAGCCGTAAACTCTTGAATACAAGTCTTGCTTTCAAGGTTCCATAAGCGTATTGAACAGTCGTGGCCTATGTTAAGGGGAAAAAAGAAAGAAAAAACTAATATTTGCAGCCAACATTAAACTTATTAGGCTATGTAAAGAACAAACACTAAGTGTACTTACTGCCAGACATCAAGTACAAGCCATTTGGGTCAACAGCTAAACTTGTGACTGCATCCAAGTGCGCTACCATGGAATGAATCAGTTTTCCTTTGCAATTAAAGATGAAATGTGATGTTACAACCTGTTTTCACAAGTTAATGCATTACAGAACTTTTATCAGAGTTTATTGTAATGAGATATTTATGCTAAAAAAAGTTAAACCACGTCAATTCTTCCTATTGGGAGAGTGTACTTCCAATTTTTATTCTTCTGGAAAGACCAATCGACTCTGCTTCTGTATCAGTCAATATCCCTTCAATTGCATTTTGCTAAACCTCTTCCCCAGATTTTGGATAACTGGGCAGACTTTTCCTGGATTAAAACTGAGGGCACACTCCACTCTTAAACACACACCGACACCATATTTACTCAACTGTCTTCAAGAAGAACAGGCAGATATTTTATTTGAACAGCAGACAATGTGTGTTCCCCCCTCCCCAATGTTACCCTCTTCTTTGCCAGGTGACAGGGATGGAGCAGTGCATTTGGTACAATGGAATTGCTTCTGGGAGTCATAAGCAGCTTTTGGCTGTAGCAAGGGTCCAAGATGATATCATGGCCATGTACTTAGCAGATATAAAGCTGGAGAGCAGGGGAAAGGTGGCTACAAGGAACTACCACACTTTGATGGACCGTGGTGGATGCATTCTACATGGTGGGTTACTTTTACCAAAGGACTCAGATACAAAGTTTGGGAGTTAATATATTCAACAATGTTATTGTCATTTTCAGTAAAATGCAGTAAAGCTAAGGGTGGCTTTTCATATATCCTATAACCAGGTACAAAATACATGTCTACTGTGCATCACCTATGAAGAGAATACATAAGTTAAACAGAGTTTACCTTTAAAATAAAACAGGTGCAACTTCCATGTACTAAGTTGCTGTCTTGAAATCAAACTTTGCAAAAGACATGATTTAAGCTACCCAGTGGCTCAGGTTTTAATAAGGCAGTCTTAATTGTTACAAAATTTCCATGACAGCAAATTTAATAAGAGATGCCGATTCTGAAATTTATACAACTGAATAATGCTCTCTTCTACTGTCCAGTTTATAAGTATTTATAAGTGCAGACAGAGGTTGGGGCATTAAAATCAGGAGTAAAGAACTTCTTACAGATTGTCAAAAAGATACCCGCAGAAAACATCCATAGCCCTTGACAGTAAGTCACATAGAAGACTTGAGTGCATGAATTAGCTCTCCCAATCCCCTCTCTGGTCCTAGGCATCATCTGCTTTTATTTGACAAAGTTAAATATCAGGAATTGCTGCGTGGGATGCTATAGCCGTAATATAAATACTGCATTAGCCCAATTTCTTTGAGCAGTACTGTTTGGCTAGTATATCCTTTTTCCTCTTTATTTCACAAGCCAGAGAACTTGCAAAGCACAGTTTAAAACTCTATGATAGTTTTTTTTATATTACATGACCCACCAAAGAAAATACTTACCTGTGTTATTGTCATAGAATTTGATGTGTCTGTTCTCATGGGCAGTGATACTAATTGGAAGAGTAGGATGGCTGATTACTTTGTTTATTTGGCAAGAAGAGCTAGCAGCTAAGGAAAAAAAACATAACACACAAAATGAACTTCAAACAAATGTTAAGCTACGTGAGCCATGGGTGAATGGGTTGATCTAGCAGGCCGAGCTGGTTCCAAATACAAATTTTATTATATTTAGCTTACTCAAAGCAACTGTGCTTCTTTAGGCCTATTGAGTATTTAGTATACAACATGAAAATGAAATCAAGCCTTCCTCCCCAACAAATTAAAGTTTTTATTTAGCTAACACTGCACCTTCTCAGACAACTGACTGAATTTCACATCCATAATGAAGATCTATAATGCACGGAAGTTCCAATCCCATAACATTTTGAACGTATTTGCCATTTTTATTGATACCACTACAAGGAGTGGGGGGGACCAAAATGTCTAGAGTCAGCATATAGCAGCGGTGTTGAACTCATTTGTTACAAGGGCTAGGATATGACATAAATGTCATGTGGTCGGGCCGGGCCATGTGTACTAGCCCAGATCAGCCCGCAGCAGGCTCGCCAGCCCAGACTGAATTCAATTTGTGAGCAGAGCGTTAACTGCAGTACTGCAGCTTACCACTCTGTGCCACGGGCGGCGCCCGATCACATACCCAGACACATTATGGCCAGCAGTCCACAACATAGAATAAGGCACACACACCTGTATCCTAAACATCTGTCACTGGCCATATGAATAAGGTTTAGTGAGATATTGAAATCCTTCCCTCCTAGGTAGGCCACCACAGCAAGAGGGAAACCATCCTGGGCCCAGCCATTGCCCACAGGATAATCAGCCCTTGCAGGGAACTTGCTCCCTCCCTCCCTGACAAAAAAGAAGAAGTTTGCAGCTGCTCCAAGTCTGTAGGAATGAAGGGCTCATCACCCTCTGCCCATGCCAGAGGACTAAGGGCTGCAGGAGAGTAAGGGCTGCAGGAGAGTCGCACCACCTCCATCCAAGCAGGAACACCACCAGCAAGGGAAGATCAGACAGGCCACAGCTGGAAACAGCTTCGATATTTGTTCCGACACTACCCGGTTCCTATACTTCCTCTCTCTTGTGTATTCTCTCAGTAGGGACTTGGATCCAACCCTTCATACTTGCTGTGATAGCCAATGTTGTATAATGGTGTGAGAGTCAGGCTAGGATCTGGGAGTTCCGTGTTTGAGTCTCCACTCTGTCAGGGAAGCTTGCTTGGTGACTTTGGGCTAGTCACACACTCAACCTAAACTACCTCACAGGGCTATTGTGAGGAAAAAATGTAAGAGAGGAGAACGATGTAAGTGGATTTGGGTCCCCCACTGGGGAGAAAGGTGGGGTATAAATGAAGTAAATAAAATAATAAAATAAATTCCTGACACAGTACAACAGCATCATTGTTGAATATACTAGACACCACAATGAAATTTCCAGGCGCCATGGGATATGCTGGACATTGCTCTAATCGCATTAGCAGTATGAATTCTGCCCCCATTTATTGGGACTAACTACAGAAAAAACTGAATCCTACATATCAACAACAACTAATTAAATGCTCCAACCACACCACAACAACATTCTGGATACCTACTAGTATCTATGTTGGACTCCAAGGTGAGAATCCGTTGTCTCGTTTCCATGTTAAAAATGCTTGTGTTCCCACTGTTAAATGATGCTACCATGTGGCTTGGGTCACTGCTCACAAGATCCACAGAAGATGGAATCCCCATCTCTGTACAAAAAAAAAAATTGTCAGAAAGGATTACATACAGCTCCTTAGTTTGAAGTCCTCTCCTCCTATGTTCCGTACACTCACCCACACATGTGCTTTTTCGGCTGCACCCCCTCACCCCACTTGTGGAATGGCCTGCCTGAGGAGGTCAGGAAGGCTCTTACACTCATATCATTCTGAAAACTATGTAAAATAGAGTTGCTCAGGAGAGCTTTTCTATCAAAGTAACGGCCATGAGCACAGATAGCTTTAAAGGGGGGGGGGAGATTCAAGGAGAGGTTCATCAATAGATACTAGCTATGGCGATTGAATGGAGCCTCCATATCCAGAGGCAGCAAATATCTGAATACCAGTGCCGGGAGGAAACAGCAGGGGAGGGCCTCGGCTTCTATTCTCTGTTTGACCCTCCAGGACAACTGGTTGGCCACTGTGTGAAGCAGGATGCTAGACTAGAGGGGCTGTGGCTCAGTGGTAGAGCCTCTGCTTTTCATGCAGAAGGTCCAAGGTTCAATCCCCGGCATCTCCAGTTAAAGGGACTAGGCAAGTAGGTGATGGGAAAGACCTCCGCCTGAGACCCTGGAGAGCTGCGGCTGGTCTGAGTAGACAATACTGACTTTGATGGACCAAGGGTCTGATTCAGTATAAGGCAGCTTCATGTGTTCATGTGTTAGACAGACCTCCGGCCTGATCTAGCAGGCTCTTCTAATGTTCTTAAAATTTCTAAGGAAACCAGGCAACTCCACGACTAAGAATGCAAATAGTCTTAACAGGCGTAAAGGTAAAGTATAATTTCTTATTATTACAGTTAATTCCTACAGAACTTACTTGTGCATTTCTGTTGCAAAATATGAATCTCTATCCAAATATTTTGGGGAAAAAATCAGTAGAAATTAAATGCTTATTTCTAATACCCCCTAAGGATCAGAGTAAAGACACATATAAAGATACAGTTGAAGGATGTGTGAGTGTGCATAAGTTTAGCACACTCTGCTATAAATAAGCTTGTGCATTTACACACACACACCTTCTTCAACAAATGAAACAGGGAAATATGTCTGATCCTTAAGGGTATACAAAACATTCCGTCTAAGGCCCTTGGAAACTGTGTTTTCCTAAGGGTGGTTGATGTTGTGATACTGGGAATCTACTTTTTAAAAACAATATATGCTAAGAAGTAATGATCCACATTAATTAAACTACATAAATATTCCAAAACACAGTTCTAAACTGAAATACTGATAGCAGCATCATTTGTAAAAGTACGAAGATTCAGAATGTTATTCCTTACCTTGATTATCATTAAATATATTCAGCGCTGGAGAGGTCTCCAAAGCTTTCCATAACCGTATAGTGCCATCTGCTGAACAGGAGAGCAAGCGCTGGTGTGTTCCACTGTAAACTAAGCCCCACACAGCATCTGTGTGGCCTACAAATGCACCTCTTAAGACGGAGGGATCTGTGAACAATTTTCAAAATGAAAGCAAGTATGCCTAAATTTCTAAAAAGCGTCTTGTGGTCTTTGTTAACTTGAAAAATCCGTTTTCATTGAGGTTTTGTTTTTAAGATTTTGCTCTACCCTGTTCTCAATGACACTCATCGTGCCTCCAAAATTATTCCACATTCTGCATTTTGTATCTTTTATATGTTTATATGTTCTTGCCCCGATCACGGGCTGTGGCTCAGTGGTAGAGCATCTGCTTGGCATGCTGAAGGTCCCAGGTTCAATCCCCGGCATCTCCAGTTAAAGGGACTAGTCAAGTAGGTGATGAGAAAGACCTCTGCCTGAGACCCTGGAGAGCCGCTGCCAGTCAGAGTAGACAGTACTGACTTTGATGGACCAAGGGTCTGATTCAGTGTAAGGCAGCTTCATATCTTCATATGTCCACCTGCTTCCAAATAACAGGACTGTCTCACATGATCTCTTATACAGCATTTCCAGCTCACCTAGTTCACGTTATATTATTTTCCTCAATATACCCATTTTCTCTGATTTCATACTGAGCTCCACTACATTCAACAAGTTGTCATATAAGTTTAATGAAGAAGAGTTGATTTATATATGCCAACTTTCTCTACCACTTAAGGGAGAAACAAACCGGTTTATCTTGTGAGGCAGGTGGGGCTGAGAAAGCTCTAAAAGAGTTGTGACTAGCCCAAGGTCACCCAGCTGGCTTCATGTGGAGGAGTGGGGAAACCAACCCGGTTCACCAGATTAGCATCCGCCATTCATGTGGAGGAGTGGGGAATCAAACCTGGTTCTCCAGATTAAAGGCCACCGCTCCAAACCACCGCTCTTAACCATTATACCACACTGCCAGAAAAGGGACACTCACCGTAAGAATCATAGGGATCAACATTCGGGTTTGTGGTATTCCAACCTTGAATGAGACCATCTGTTCCACCACTGTAACACTGCTCCCCATTGCTACTCATTACGACACATAGCACTGGACTACTGCAGGAGGAAGCATTCAAAAAATACTTTGACTAATGAACTTCATCGTCAGCGTCAGCTTGTCAACATCACATAAGCACATGCCAAAGTTATACACAGCCAAAGCTATATACCTATAATTTTTTTCTAGATGCCTTGGAAATGAAAGGCTGGTTCACAATACCCTTTCTGGGCACAGAAATTGGACTGGAACATTGACAACCCCACAGTGAACACAGTGAAGGCAGATTTTCTAAGCACTCAAACTTTATCTTTCTCTCTCTCTCTCTCTCACACACACACACACACACTGTCTTCTCTGTCACTGACAGGCGTCACGTCACTTGTCTAAGAGGTAAGCGACCTTAGAACACCTGTGATCTGCTAGTTTTCTTCCACATGCAAGCATATGCCTAAACTATCTTTTTGCCCCGGATCTAGTCATGTTACCAACCCTCTTACACTGATTTAGAATTTTTCTCTTCCACTGCTATAATGTCATCCCTCTATTTTAGTCCCCCTTGTGCCAAGCATCTACTGCAAATGTCCAGTCTATGTTCAAAAAGCTTTCCCTTCTGCCCTCTGTTCCTCACTGTATTTCCTTCCTCATTTCCTACTTTTGGCCTCACTGTCACCATTTTCTGCTGCAAACCCTGGGATACCAGCTATAATCTAAATGTCTGAGGATCCTAACAGCCTACTGTAAAGGTAAGACTACTTACATTTATGTTTCTTTAGTTCCATTCTTCATCAAAGCCCTCTCTGAAAAGCTCTAACCCTTCTCTACCTGTTTAACTGCTGTCTTCTTGCCCATCCCTTTCCTATTCATCTATGGAAAACAATAAGTTCTCCAAATAACAAAATACCATGCACAGCACCTTGAAAAATGCTGGCCCTAAGCCAGCATTAGGCAGAAGTATCAACCCAATTCAAGTCACTGCAACTGGCACTCTAGTTCATCCTGTGGCCAGAACACAGCTTTTATTCACGCCACTCCTAAAACCCTTTCAAAAGAAGCATGGCAGTACTAGATAAATGAAACCTGAACTCTGCACAAGACGAAGTCACCTCATGATGGCTTCACGGATCGAATCAATCCACAATTCAAGTCATAAAAATGGCGGAGTGAATAATAAGCGATACTCTCCCTTAAGAGGGAAAAATCTCCTTTTCTTGTCAAACATTTTACTTACTTGTGTGCCCTGAAAGTGTATATAGGTTCAACATCAAGGGAAGCGCTCCTACGCAAAAATAAAAACAGAATAGCAAGTTCAAAGATTTAACACGACATGAACCACTGATAATATCCGATAAAGCTTTTCAGGGGCAACTTTCAAGTTGCCTTAAACTTTACACTAAAGCTTTCTAAACTTTCATGTATTTCTACATATCTGTTACATATTTATTAGTTCCTACCAGCTCCACTCCAATCTTTCAAGATACTTCCTTTTTATGTATGGATAATGAGATAATTATTCCTCATCCTTCTGTGTACTCTTCTAGTGATTTTTATTGTTACCCTATTGAAAAGAGGTACTTCCAAGAAATCACTAAAGAACAGTCACAAAATGGCTGTGGAGTCATCAACAGCCAAACGCTTTGTTGTGTAATAAGAAAATGAAGCTGATTAACAGCATACAGCTCAATGGCTAGCTGCAATAAAATCTACCAGGTTTTTAATTTTTAAAATAAATAAATAAATGTTAACAACCCACAAGACTCATTCCTCTTACCTATAGGCTATGGGCAAGAGGTTATACTACTGCTCCATATTTATTTGCTTCAATAGAAGTGTATATAATCACACAACTTTAATTTACAAAGCTGCAAACATTTAAATTTGAATCAGTTTTTCAACTGGCATGCATCTTGCATGAGAAGCCTTCTTACAGTAAAGTGGCTGGTACCAGTTCTAACAAAATTATGAATTCTGCTCTTTGTGTTCTTAAAGCAGTAAGGTAAGTTTTATGTATGTTTTTTTAAAGTGAGTTTCAATTTCAAGTTACACATTTCAATTTCCCCAACAATTTCCATTTTTCCTTCAGGCAATGAAGGGGAAGAATGGGAATTTCCCCCTTAGCTTCAGCATTTCTGGAATATTTATATGTCCAGAAACGATTAAAGGAAAAAGGATGGAGGGGTATCCTGAAAGGAAAGACAAAGGGGGGTAGATTTCTAAATTGTTCCCTACTCCTACAATACCTCACAAGCCTCTAGCCTGTGTAATCACTATTAATGACCTCAACAGGTCTCACTCAAAAACAATCACTCTGAGGGGTGACAAACACTTGTTTAGTGAACTTCCCAAAAAAAATGTTGGCAGGAGTCTACTAAGTTTTCCCCCTAAACAGATCAAAACGTAGTGGGTAACTTTCCCCCACAAGACAGACACCTTTTGTAAACTGCACGTTGCACGTTAGGCAGTTGGAATAGTCTCCAAACAGAATGAAGAGAAAAAACAATGAAAATATTGTATGTGTGTTAGGGCTGTCGATTCGGTTCGTCCAAACCAAAAAAACAGCCTAATTTTCCGCAATTTGGAGGTTTTCAGTTCAGATGGAACCGAACTGAAAAAAGGTGGGAAAATGATGCTCCGAATCCAGCAAATTCGGGGCGATCGCCGAATAAATTTGGCAGGTTCGGCATTCCCGAACTCCCGGGAATTTCCCGAACTCTCGGGAAACTGGGCGGGGGGTCTTGAAACTCCCCAGATCTGCACCTTCCAGCTGGGAGGCGCAGATCTGTTCCCCCCCCGCGTGCCTTCACGGGGCTTCCCTGAAGCCGGGGGGGGGGCGCTTTAAACAGATCTGCGCCTCCCAGCTGGAAGGCGCAGATCTGTTTAAAGAGCCCTCCACGAGCCTTCACGGGGCTTCCCTGAAGGTGTGCGGGGGGCGCTTTAAACAGATCTGCGCCTCCCAGCTGGAAGGTGCAGATGTTTAAAGAGCCCCCCGAGTGCCTTCATGGAAGCCCCGTGAAGGCCCACGGGGGGGCTCTTTAAAGACCCCCGCCCCCTTCCTGACTTGGTTTGAAGTGGTGGGCGCCGCCTGGGCAGGCGGCGCCCAGCACTTCAAAGACCCGGCCGAATTTTCCCCCGAACTCCGCATCTCGTGCCGAATTTCACAGATCCAAAGCGGGGGAGTTCGGACTTCGGCACGTCCCGAATTAAGAAGGGCCGAATTTTGCCGAAGTGTATGTGTGTGTATATAAAATTTCCCCCTCTATTTTACAATAAACCTTTTTAATAAAGACTATATATGTAGTGCTCCCCCCATCTACCAAAGGAATGCACAATGCAGTTAATCATCTCTTGGTGGGTGGAGCAACTGCCAAAAATCCTTTTTAGCTTAGCTTTTGAATTTCTGCTTCCTGTTAGTGTGATACAGAGATACCACAAAGAACAACCTCATTTCTCCAGTAGCAGATTAATCACATCCCATTATATTTTTATGAGATTCACAGCCTGCAAGTTTCACTTCAATGTATCTTTACCAAAAATGACCTTACTTTTTTGCTGGAGAAGTTTTTTGTAGATTCCACATTTTTAATGTGTGGTCCTCTGATGCTGTAATTAACACTGGCTCAACAGGATGGAAAGCTAGACCTCTTATTCCGTCAAAATGGCTCCTTAAGGTAAACTTGGGATTCCAGGTCTTTCTCAAGGCATCTTTATTGTTTGCAATCTGATTTAACCAAACAACAACAACAAAAGCTATAACTTGTGGGAAGGGTGTGGGGAAAATATCAGTCAGTACTGCTATATATATTTATTTTCCTGTTCATAAAAACTACAGTAGGACTATCTGTTGGAACAGGGTAAAATGGAGATGCGATATCACCCCCCCGCCAATTTGATGTTATTTCTTTTTCCATTACAGCAGCAGCACTGACACATAAGGAAACAAATATAAAATTAGCAAAAGTGTTGTACACTCCAAACTCCTCCTTTCTAACAGTGAAATCTACACAACTGCATGAGATATGAATTCAACACAACATACCTAATGAATTGTTTGCAAGTAACGTATATGGCTTCTAACTTACCGTATTCTTCCTACTGGCTTGAGCCTTCGATAAAAATTCCCTTGGCCCTGAAGGCTTAAACTTGCCCTCACTCTTTTTGTAACATCCTCTACATATGCTTGGTACTGAAAATGCCAGTTGTCAGCACTGCAATTTTCTCATCACCCACATCATTTCAAAGATGCTTATTTGTGCTCTCTCCTCTTCCCACCTTCCCACTACTCCATTTGCACAGAAGGCGGTTTCTTTAAATATCTACACGGTTGTTTGATTCTTTTCCCTTCTTTCAACAATCTCTGCCATGGTTCCTGTCAAAGGACTTCAGTTGTTCACAGTTAGTATCCAGCAATAAATCCCCTCACAATGGCCAGCAATGATCAGTCATTAAACTGGTCCTGTATTACAAAAGCATCTATAGGTCATTCCAGACTTGGTCTGGTCACCAGCCCGAGCACCTGTGCCTTTAACACCTGCTAATGTCTACAGATCAAGGCACTGTTAATGGGTTAGATATTTCTGCCTTTTCCATCAGTGGCCCTGCTCTGAGAGAAAAGGGAGAAGGAAACTATGTTACCTCCTTCTTCCTCCCCACTGCAGCCCACGAATCTGCATGGATACCATGATCCCA